>NC_140795.1:16818564-26818564 GCF_037176805.1 Vigna unguiculata | reverse complement strand
CGAGGGTCAAATTCAGTACAGGACAATGTGTGAAAGAAGTATTATGTGATATTGTTCCCACGAACTCATGTCATCCTCTTTTGAGATGGTCATGGCTTAATTTTAAAACACTCAATCTTGATGAACTTTCCCTTTATTTTAGGCATTAGGGACATGAAATAAAGTTGAAATTTATGACACCAAGACAAAGCAGTAAGGATCAACATAGGCCGAAGGGGAAAATACAAAAGAAGAAATATAAATTGAAGAAGGAAGGGAAATTGAAGAAAAAGAAAAGGAAGAAAAGATAAAGATGATGGAAAAGGAAGTAGAGAAACAAGGTGTTTAATCGGAGGCCACCCATGTTTAGTTGCATTCGTTTATGAAAGCGACAACAATGTTGTAAGCCAAAGATTGGTGGAGAAACTCTAGTTACCACCAAGGTTTCATCCGAATCAAGATAGGATCAAATTCAGTACAGGACAATGTGTGAAAGAAGTATTATGTGATATTGTTCCCACGAACTCTTGTCATTTTCTTTTGAGATGGGCATGCCTTAATTTTAAAACGCTCAATCTTGATGTACATTCGCCTTGAGGCATGAGGGACATGAAATGAAGTTGAAATTTATGACACCAAGTCAAGCCAGTAAGAATCAACATAGGCTGAAGGAGAAAATAGAAAAAGAAGAAATATAATCTGCAGAAGGAAGGGAAATTGAAGAAAAAGAAAAGGAAGAAAAGATAAAGATGATGGAAAAGGAAGTAGAGAAACAAGGTGTTTAATCGAAGGCCACCCATGTTTAGTTGCATTTGTTTACGAAAGCGACAATAATGTTGTAAGCCAAAGATTGACGGAGAAACTCAAGTTACCAACAAGCTTTCATCCGAATCAAGCAAGGATCAAATTCAGTGCAGGACAATGTGTGAAAGAAGTATTATGTGATATTGCTCCCACGAACTCTTGTCATCTTCCTTTGAGATGGGCATGGCTTCATTTTAAGACGCTCAATCTTGATGAACGTTCCCTTTATTTGAGGCATGAGGGACATGAAATGAAGTTGAAATTTATGACACCAAGACAAGCCAGTAAGGATCAACGTAGGCTGAAGGAGAAAATAAGAAAAGAAGAAATATAAACTGTAGAAGGAAGGCAAATCGAAGAAAAAGAAAAGGAAGAAAAGATAAAGATGATGGAAAAGGAAGTAGAGAAACAAGGTGTTTAATTGAAGGCCACCCATGTTTAGTTGCATTCGTTTACGAAAGCGACAACAATGTTGTAAGCCAAAGATTGGTGGAGAAACTCAAGTTACCAACAAGCTTTCATCCGAATCAAGCAAGGATCAAATTCAGTACAGGACAATGTGTGAAAGAAGTATTATGTTATATTGCTCCCACGAACTCTTGTCATCTTCTTTTGGGATGGGCATGGCTTCATTTTAAAACGCTCAATCTTGATGAACGTTCCCTTTATTTGAGGCCTGAAGGACATGAAATGAAGTTGAAATTTATGACACCAAGACAAGCCAGTAAGGGTCAACATAGGCTGAAGGAGAAAATAAGAAAAGAAGAAATATAAACTGTAGAAGGAAGGCAAATCGAAGAAAAAGAAAAGGAAGAAAACATAAAGATGATGGAAAAGGAAGTAGAGAAACAAGGTGTTTAATTGAAGGCCACCCATGTTTAGTTGCATTCGTTTACGAAAGCGACAACAATGTTGTAAGCCAAAGATTGGTGGAGAAACTCAAGTTACCAACAAGCTTTCATCCGAATCAAGCAAGGATCAAATTCAGTACAGGACAATGTGTGAACGAAGTATTATGTGATATTGCTCCCACGAACTCTTGTCATCTTCTTTTGATATGGGCATGGCTTCATTTTAAAACACTCAATCTTGATGAACGTTCCCTTTATTTGAGGCATGAGGGACATGAAATGAAGTTGAAATTTATGACACCAAGACAAGCCAGTAAGGATCAACATAGGCTGAAGGAGAAAATAGAAAAAGAAGAAATATAAACTGCAGAAGGGAGGGAAATTGAAGAAAAAGAAAAGGAAGAAAATATAAAGACGATGGAAAAGGAAGTAGAGAAACAAGGTGTTTAATCGAAGGCCACCCCTATTTAGTTGCATTCGTTTACGAAAGCGACAACAATGTTGTAAGCCAAAGATTGGTGGAGAAACTCTAGTTACCACCTAGCTTTCATCCGAATCAAGTAAGGATCAAATTCAGTGCAGGACAATGTGTGAAAGAAGTATTATGTGATATTGCTCCCACGAACTCTTGTCATCTTCTTTTGAGATGGGCATGGCTTTATTTTAAAACGCTCAATCATGATGAACGTTGCCTTTATTTGAGGCATGAGGGACATGAAATGAAGTTGAAATTTATGACACCAAGACAAGCTAGTAAGGATCAACATAGGCTGAAGGAGAAAATAGAAAAAGAAGAAATATAAACTGCAGAAGGAAGGGAAATTGAAGAAAAAGAAAAGGAAGAAAAGATAAAGTTGATGGAAAAGGAAGTAGAGAAACAAGGTTTAATCGAAGGCCACCCATGTTTAGTTGCATTGTTTACGAAAGCGACAACAATGTTTTAAGCCATAGATTGGTGGAGAAACTGTAGTTACCACCAAGGTTTCATCCGAATCAAGCAAGGATCAAATTTAGTACATGACAATGTGTGAAAGAAGTATTATGTGATATTGTTCCCACGAACTCTTGTCATCTTCTTTTGAGATGGGCATGGCTTTATTTTAAAACGCTCAATCTTGATGAACGTTCGCTTTGAGGCATGAGGAACATGAAATGAAGTTGAAATTTATGACACAAGGACAAGCCAGTAAGAATCAACATAGGCTGAAGGAGAAAATAGAGAAAGAAGAAATATAAACTGCAGAAGGAAGGGAAATTGAAGAAAAAGAAACGGAAGAAAAGATAAAGACAATAGAAAAGGAAGTAGAGAAACAAGGTGTTTAATCGAAGGCCACCCCTGTTTAGTTGCATTCCATTACGAAAGCGACAACATTGTCGTAAGCCAAAGATTGGGGGAGAAACTCTAGTTACCACCAAGCTTTCATCTGAATCAACCAATGATCAAATTCAGTACAGGACAATGTGTGAAAGAAGTATTGTGTGATATTGCTCCCACGAACTCTTGTCATCTTCTTTTGAGATGGGCATGGCTTAATTTTAAAACACTCAATCGTGATCAACGTTCCCTTTATTTGAGGCATGAGGGACATGAAATGAAGTTGAAATTTATGACACAAGGACAAGCCAGTAAGGATCAACATAGGCTGAAGGAGAAAATACAAAAGAAGAAATATAAACTGCAGAAGGAAGAGAAATAGAAGAAAAAGGAAAGGAAGAAAAGATAAAGTTGATGGAAAAGGAAGTAGAGAAACGAGGTTTAATCGAAGGCCACCCATGTTTAGTTGCATTCGTTTACGAAAGCGACAACACTGTTTTAAGCCAAAGACTGGTGGAGAAACTCTAGTTACCACCAAGGTTTCATCCGAATCGAGAAAGGATCAAATTTAGTACATGACAATGTGTGAAAGAAGTATTATGTGATATTGTTCCCACGAACTCTTGTCATCGTCTTTTGAGATGGGCATGGCTTAATTTTAAAACGCTCAATCTTGATGAATATTCACTTTGAGGCATAAGGGACATGAAATGAAGTTGAAATTTATGACACCAAGTCAAGCCAGTAAGGATCAACATAGGCTGAAGGAGAAAATAGAAAAAAAAGAAATATAAACTGTAGAAGGAAAGGAAATTGAAGAAAAAGAAAAGGAAGAAAAGATAAAGACGATGGAAAAGGAAGTAGAGAAACAAGGTGTTTAATCGAAGGCCACCCCTGTTTAGTTGCATTCGTTTACGAAAGCGACAACAATGTTGTAAGCCAAAGATTGGTGGAGAAACTCTAGTTACCACCAAGCTTTCATCTGAATCAACCAAGGATCAAATTCAGTACAGGACAATGTGTGAAAGAAGTATTGTGTGATATTGCTCCCACGAACTCTTGTCATCTTCTTTTGAGATGGGCATGGCTTCATTTTAAAATGCTCAAACTTGATGAACGTTCCCTTTATTTGAGGCATGAGGGATATGAAATGAAGTTGAAATTTATGACACCAAGACATGCCAGTAATGATCAATATAGGCTGAAGGAGAAAATAGAAAAAGAAGAAATATAAAGTGCAAAAGGAAGGGAAATTGAAGAAAAAGAAAAGGAAGAAAAAAGATAAAGATGATGGAAAAGGAAGTAGAGAAACATGGTGTTTAATCGAAGGCCAACCATGTTTAGTTGCATTTGTATACGAAAGCGACAACAATTTTGTAAGCCCAAGATTGGTGGAGAAACTCTAGTTACCACCACGCTTTCATCCGAATCAAGCAAGGATCAAATTTAGTACAGGACAATGTGTGAAAGAAGTATTATGTGATATTGCTCCCACAAACTCATCTCATCTTCTTTTGAGAAGGGCATGGGTTAATTTTAAAGCACTCAATCTTGATGAACGTTCCCTTTATTTGAGGCATGAGGGACATGAAATGAAGTTGAAATTTATGACACAAGGACAATCCAGTAAGGATCAACATAGGCTGAAGGAGAAAATAGAAAAGAAGAAATATAAACTGCAGAAGGAAAAGAAATTGAAGAAAATGAAAAGGAAGAAAAGATAAAGTTGATGGAAAAGGAAGTAGAGAAACAAGGTTTAATCAAAGGCCACCCATGTTTAGTTGCCTTCGTTTACTAAACCGACAACAATGTTGTAAGCCAAAGATTGGTGGAGAAACTCTAGTTACCACCAAGCTTTCATCTGAATCAACCAATGATCAAATTCAGTACAGGACAATGTGTGAAAGAAGTATTGTGTGATATTGCTCCCACAAACTCTTGTCATCTTCTTTTGAATGGGCATGGCTTAATTTTAAAACACTCAATCTTGATCAACATTCCCTTTATTTGAGGCATGAGGGACATGAAATGAAGTTGAAATTTATGACACAAGGACAAGCCAGTAAGGATCAATATAGGCTGAAGGAGAAAATACAAAAGAAGAAATATAAACTGCAGAAGGAAGAGAAATTGAAGAAAAAGAAAAGGAAGAAAAGATAAAGTTGATGGAAAAGGAAGTAGAGAAACAAGGTTTAATCGAAGGCCACCCATGTTTAGTTGCATTCGTTTACGAAAGCGACAACAATGTTTTAAGCCAAAGACTGGTGGAGAAACTCTAGTTACCACCAAGGTTTCATCCGAATCAAGAAAGGATCAAATTTAGTACATGACAATGTGTGAAAGAAGTATTATGTGATATTGTTCCCACGAACTCTTGTCATCTTCTTTTGAGATGGGCATGGCTTAATTTTAAAACGCTCAATCTTGATGAACATTCGCTTTGAGGCATAAGGGACATGAAATGAAGTTCAAATTTATGACACCAAGTCAAGCCAATAAGGATCAACATAGGCTGAAGGAGAAAATAGAAAAAAAAAGAAATATAAACTGTAGAAGGAAGGGAAATTGAAGAAAAAGAAAAGGAAGAAAAGATAAAGACGATGGAAAAGGAAGTAGAGAAACAAGGTGTTTAATCGAAGGCCACCCCTGTTTAGTTGCATTCGTTTACGAAAGCGACAACAATGTTGTAAGCCAAAGATTGGTGGAGAAACTCTAGTTACCACCAAGCTTCCATCTGAATCAACCAAGGATCAAATTCAGTACAGGCAATGTGTGAAAGAAGTATTGTGTGATATTGCTCCCACGAACTCTTGTCATCTTCTTTTGAGATGGGCATGGCTTCATTTTAAAATGCTCAATCTTGATGAACGTTCCCTTTATTTGAGGCATGAGGGACATGAAATGAAGTTGAAATTTATGACACCAAGACATGCCAGTAATGATCAATATAGGCTGAAGGAGAAAATAGAAAAAGAAGAAATATAAAGTGCAAAAGGAAGGGAAATTGAAGAAAAAGAAAAGGAAGAAAAAAGATAAAGATGATGGAAAAGGAAGTAGAGAAACATGGTGTTTAATCGAAGGCCACCCATGTTTAGTTGCATTTGTATACGAAAGCGACAACAATGTTGTAAGGCCAAGATTGGTGGAGAAACTCTAGTTACCACCACGCTTTCATCCGAATCAAGCAAGGATCAAATTTAGTACAGGACAATGTGTGAAAGAAGTATTATGTGATATTGCTCCCACAAACTCATCTCATCTTCTTTTGAGAAGGGCATGGGTTAATTTTAAAGCACTCAATCTTGATGAACGTTCCCTTTATTTGAGGCATGAGGGACATGAAATGAAGTTGAAATTTATGACACAAGGACAATCCAATAAGGATCAACATAGGCTGATGGAGAAAATAGAAAAGAAGAAATATAAACTGCAGAAGGAAAAGAAATTGAAGAAAATGAAATGGAAGAAAAGATAAAGTTGATGGAAAAGGAAGTAGAGAAACAAGGTTTAATCAAAGGCCACCCATGTTTAGTTGCCTTCGTTTACTAAACCGACAACAATGTTGTAAGCCAAAGATTGGTGGAGAAACTCTAGTTACCACCAAGCTTTCATCTGAATCAACCAATGATCAAATTCAGTACAGGACAATGTGTGAAAGAAGTGTTGTGTGATATTGCTCCCACAAACTCTTGTCATCTTCTTTTGAGATGGGCATGGCTTCATTTTAAAATGCTCAATCTTGATGAACGTTCCCTTTATTTGAGGCATGAGGGACATGAAATGAAGTTGAAATTTATGACACCAAGACATGCCAGTAATGATCAATATAGGCTGAAGGAGAAAATAGAAAAAGAAGAAATATAAAGTGCAAAAGGAAGGGAAATTGAAGAAAAAGAAAAGGAAGAAAAAAGATAAAGATGATGGAAAAGGAAGTAGAGAAACATGGTGTTTAATCGAAGGCCACCCATGTTTAGTTGCATTTGTATACGAAAGCGACAACAATTTTGTAAGCCCAAGATTGGTGGAGAAACTCTAGTTACCACCACGCTTTCATCCGAATCAAGCAAGGATCAAATTTAGTACAAGACAATGTGTGAAAGAAGTATTATGTGATATTGCTCCCACAAACTCATCTCATCTTCTTTTGAGAAGGGCATGGGTTAATTTTAAAGCACTCAATCTTGATGAACGTTCCCTTTATTTGAGGCATGAGGGACATGAAATGAAGTTGAAATTTATGACACAAGGACAATCCAGTAAGGATCAACATAGGCTGAAGGAGAAAATAGAAAAGAAGAAATATAAACTGCAGAAGGAAAAGAAATTGAAGAAAATGAAAAGGAAGAAAAGATAAAGTTGATGGAAAAGGAAGTAGAGAAACAAGGTTTAATCAAAGGCCACCCATGTTTAGTTGCCTTCGTTTACTAAACCGACAACAATGTTGTAAGCCAAAGATTGGTGGAGAAACTCTAGTTACCACCAAGCTTTCATCTGAATCAACTAATGATCAAATTCAGTACATGACAATGTGTGAAAGAAGTATTGTGTGATATTGCTCCCACAAACTCTTGTCATCTTCTTTTGAATGGGCATGGCTTAATTTTAAAACACTCAATCTTGATCAACATTCCCTTTATTTGAGGCATGAGGGACATGAAATGAAGTTGAAATTTATGACACAAGGACAAGCCAGTAAGGATCAATATAGGCTGAAGGAGAAAATACAAAAGAAGAAATATAAACTGCAGAAGGAAGAGAAATTGAAGAAAAAGAAAAGGAAGAAAAGATAAAGTTGATGGAAAAGGAAGTAGAGAAACAAGGTTTAATCGAAGGCCACCCATGTTTAGTTGCATTCGTTTACGAAAGCGACAACAATGTTTTAAGCCAAAGACTGGTGGAGAAACTCTAGTTACCACCAAGGTTTCATCCGAATCAAGAAAGGATCAAATTTAGTACATGACAATGTGTGAAAGAAGTATTATGTGATATTGTTCCCACGAACTCTTGTCATCTTCTTTTGAGATGGGCATGGCTTAATTTTAAAACGCTCAATCTTGATCAACATTCGCTTTGAGGCATAAGGGACATGAAATGAAGTTCAAATTTATGACACCAAGTCAAGCCAGTAAGGATCAACATAGGCTGAAGGAGAAAATAGAAAAAAAAAGAAATATAAACTGTAGAAGGAAGGGAAATTGAAGAAAAAGAAAAGGAAGAAAAGATAAAGACGATGGAAAAGGAAGTAGAGAAACAAGGTGTTTAATCGAAGGCCACCCCTGTTTAGTTGCATTCGTTTACGAAAGCGACAACAATGTTGTAAGCCAAAGATTGGTGGAGAAACTCTAGTTACCACCAAGCTTCCATCTGAATCAACCAAGGATCAAATTCAGTACAGGCAATGTGTGAAAGAAGTATTGTGTGATATTGCTCCCACGAACTCTTGTCATCTTCTTTTGAGATGGGCATGGCTTCATTTTAAAATGCTCAATCTTGATGAACGTTCCCTTTATTTGAGGCATGAGGGACATGAAATGAAGTTGAAATTTATGACACCAAGACATGCCAGTAATGATCAATATAGGCTGAAGGAGAAAATAGAAAAAGAAGAAATATAACGTGCAAAAGGAAGGGAAATTGAAGAAAAAGAAAAGGAAGAAAAAAGATAAAGATGATGGAAAAGGAAGTAGAGAAACATGGTGTTTAATCGAAGGCAACCCATGTTTAGTTGCATTTGTATACGAAAGCGACAACAATGTTGTAAGGCCAAGATTGGTAGAGAAACTCTAGTTACCACCACGCTTTCATCCGAATCAAGCAAGGATCAAATTTAGTACAGGACAATGTGTGAAAGAAGTATTATGTGATATTGCTCCCACAAACTCATCTCATCTTCTTTTGAGAAGGGCATGGGTTAATTTTAAAGCACTCAATCTTGATGAACGTTCCCTTTATTTGAGGCATGAGGGACATGAAATGAAGTTGAAATTTATGACACAAGGACAATCCAGTAAGGATCAACATAGGCTGAAGGAGAAAATAGAAAAGAAGAAATATAAACTGCAGAAGGAAAAGAAATTGAAGAAAATGAAAAGGAAGAAAAGATAAAGTTGATGGAAAAGGAAGTAGAGAAACAAGGTTTAATCAAAGGCCACCCATGTTTAGTTGCCTTCGTTTACTAAACCGACAACAATGTTGTAAGCCAAAGATTGGTGGAGAAACTCTAGTTACCACCAAGCTTTCATCTGAATCAACCAATGATCAAATTCAGTACAGGACAATGTGTGAAAGAAGTATTGTGTGATATTGCTCCCACAAACTCTTGTCATCTTCTTTTGAATGGGCATGGCTTAATTTTAAAACACTCAATCTTGATCAACATTCCCTTTATTTGAGGCATGAGGGACATGAAATGAAGTTGAAATTTATGACACAAGGACAAGCCAGTAAGGATCAATATAGGCTGAAGGAGAAAATACAAAAGAAGAAATATAAACTGCAGAAGGAAGAGAAATTGAAGAAAAAGAAAAGGAAGAAAAGATAAAGTTGATGGAAAAGGAAGTAGAGAAACAAGGTTTAATCGAAGGCCACCCATGTTTAGTTGCATTCGTTTACGAAAGCGACAACAATGTTTTAAGCCAAAGACTGGTGGAGAAACTCTAGTTACCACCAAGGTTTCATCCGAATCGAGAAAGGATCAAATTTAGTACATGACAATGTGTGAAAGAAGTATTATGTGATATTGTTCCCACGAACTCTTGTCATCTTCTTTTGAGATGGGCATGGCTTAATTTTAAAACGCTCAATCTTGATGAACATTCGCTTTGAGGCATAAGGGACATGAAATGAAGTTCAAATTTATGACACCAAGTCAAGCCAGTAAGGATCAACATAGGCTGAAGGAGAAAATAGGAAAAAAAAGAAATATAACCTGTAGAAGGAAGGGAAATTGAAGAAAAAGAAAAGGAAGAAAAGATAAAGACGATGGAAAAGGAAGTAGAGAAACAAGGTGTTTAATCGAAGGCCACCCCTGTTTAGTTGCATTCGTTTACGAAAGCGACAACAATGTTGTAAGCCAAACATTGATGGAGAAACTCTAGTTACCACCAAGCTTCCATCTGAATCAACCAAGGATCAAATTCAGTACAGGCAATGTGTGAAAGAAGTATTGTGTGATATTGCTCCCACGAACTCTTGTCATCTTCTTTTGAGATGGGCATGGCTTCATTTTAAAATGCTCAATCTTGATGAACGTTCCCTTTATTTGAGGCATGAGGGACATGAAATGAAGTTGAAATTTATGACACCAAGACATGCCAGTAATGATCAATATAGGCTGAAGGAGAAAATAGAAAAAGAAGAAATATAAAGTGCAAAAGGAAGGGAAATTGAAGAAAAAGAAAAGGAAGAAAAAAGATAAAGATGATGGAAAAGGAAGTAGAGAAACATGGTGTTTAATCGAAGGCCACCCATGTTTAGTTGCATTTGTATACGAAAGCGACAACAATTTTGTAAGCCCAAGATTGGTGGAGAAACTCTAGTTACCACCACGCTTTCATCCGAATCAAGCAAGGATCAAATTTAGTACAGGACAATGTGTGAAAGAAGTATTATGTGATATTGCTCCCACAAACTCATCTCATCTTCTTTTGAGAAGGGCATGGGTTAATTTTAAAGCACTCAATCTTGATGAACGTTCCCTTTATTTGAGGCATGAGGGACATGAAATGAAGTTGAAATTTATGACACAAGGACAATCCAGTAAGGATCAATATAGGCTGAAGGAGAAAATAGAAAAGAAGAAATATAAACTGCAGAAGGAAAAGAAATTGAAGAAAATGAAAAGGAAGAAAAGATAAAGTTGATGGAAAAGGAAGTAGAGAAACAAGGTTTAATCAAAGGCCACCCATGTTTAGTTGTCTTCGTTTACTAAACCGACAACAATGTTGTAAGCCAAAGATTGGTGGAGAAACTCTAGTTACCACCAAGCTTTCATCTGAATTAACCAATGATCAAATTCAGTACAGGACAATGTGTGAAAGAAGTATTGTGTGATATTGCTCCCACAAACTCTTGTCATCTTCTTTTGAGATGGGCATGGCTTAATTTTAAAACACTCAATCTTGATCAACATTCCCTTTATTTGAGGCATGAGGGACATGAAATGAAGTTGAAATTTATGACACAAGGACAAGCCAGTAAGGATCAATATAGGCTGAAGGAGAAAATACAAAAGAAGAAATATAAACTGCAGAAGGAAGAGAAATTGAAGAAAAAGAAAAGGAAGAAAAGATAAAGTTGATGGAAAAGGAAGTAGAGAAACAAGGTTTAATCGAAGGCCACCCATGTTTAGTTGCATTCGTTTACGAAAGCGACAACAATGTTTTAAGCCAAAGACTGGTGGAGAAACTCTAGTTACCACCAAGGTTTCATCCGAATCAAGAAAGGATCAAATTTAGTACATGACAATGTGTGAAAGAAGTATTATGTGATATTGTTCCCACGAACTCTTGTCATCTTCTTTTGAGATGGGCATGGCTTAATTTTAAAACGCTCAATCTTGATGAACATTCGCTTTGAGGCATAAGGGACATGAAATGAAGTTCAAATTTATGACACCAAGTCAAGCCAGTAAGGATCAACATAGGCTGAAGGAGAAAATAGAAAAAAAAAGAAATATAAACTGTAGAAGGAAGGGAAATTGAAGAAAAAGAAAAGGAAGAAAAGATAAAGACGATGGAAAAGGAAGTAGAGAAACAAGGTGTTTAATCGAAGGCCACCCCTGTTTAGTTGCATTCGTTTACGAAATCGACAACAATGTTGTAAGCCAAAGATTGGTGGAGAAACTCTAGTTACCACCAAGCTTCCATCTGAATCAACCAAGGATCAAATTCAGTACAGGCAATGTGTGAAAGAAGTATTGTGTGATATTGCTCCCACGAACTCTTGTCATCTTCTTTTGAGATGGGCATGGCTTCATTTTAAAATGCTCAATCTTGATGAACGTTCCCTTTATTTGAGACATGAGGGACATGAAATGAAGTTGAAATTTATGACACCAAGACATGCCAGTAATGATCAATATAGGCTGAAGGAGAAAATAGAAAAAGAAGAAATATAAAGTGCAAAAGGAAGGGAAATTGAAGAAAAAGAAAAGGAAGAAAAAAGATAAAGATGATGGAAAAGGAAGTAGAGAAACATGGTGTTTAATCGAAGGCCACCCATGTTTACTTGCATTTGTATACGAAAGCGACAACAATGTTGTAAGGCCAAGATTGGTGGAGAAACTCTAGTTACCACCACGCTTTCATCCGAATCAAGCAAGGATCAAATTTAGTACAGGACAATGTGTGAAAGAAGTATTATGTGATATTGCTCCCACAAACTCATCTCATCTTCTTTTGAGAAGGGCATGGGTTAATTTTAAAGCACTCAATCTTGATGAACGTTCCCTTTATTTGAGGCATGAGGGACATGAAATGAAGTTGAAATTTATTACACAAGGACAATCCAGTAAGGATCAACATAGGCTGAAGGAGAAAATAGAAAAGAAGAAATATAAACTGCAGAAGGAAAAGAAATTGAAGAAAATGAAAAGGAAGAAAAGATAAAGTTGATGGAAAAGGAAGTAGAGAAACAAGGTTTAATCAAAGGCCACCCATGTTTAGTTGCCTTCGTTTACTAAACCGACAACAATGTTGTAAGCCAAAGATTGGTGGAGAAACTCTAGTTACCACCAAGCTTTCATCTGAATCAACCAATGATCAAATTCAGTACAGGACAATGTGTGAAAGAAGTATTGTGTGATATTGCTCCTACAAACTCTTGTCATCTTCTTTTGAGATGGGCATGGCTTAATTTTAAAACACTCAATCTTGATCAACATTCCCTTTATTTGAGGCATGAGGGACATGAAATGAAGTTGAAATTTATGACACAAGGACAAGCCAGTAAGGATCAATATAGGCTGAAGGAGAAAATACAAAAGAAGAAATATAAACTGCAGAAGGAAGAGAAATTGAAGAAAAAGAAAAGGAAGAAAAGATAAAGTTGATGGAAAAGGAAGTAGAGAAACAAGGTTTAATCGAAGGCCACCCATGTTTAGTTGCATTCGTTTACGAAAGCGACAACAATGTTTTAAGCCAAAGACTGGTGGAGGAACTCTAGTTACCACCAAGGTTTCATCCGAATCAGGAAAGGATCAAATTTAGTACATGACAATGTGTGAAAGAAGTATTATGTGATATTGTTCCCACGAACTCTTGTCATCTTCTTTTGAGATGGGCATGGCTTAATTTTAAAACGCTCAATCTTGATGAACGTTCGCTTTGAGGCATGAGGGACATGAAATGAAGTTGAAATTTATGACACAAGGACAATCCAATAAGGATCAACATAGGCTGAAGGAGAAAATAGAAAAGAAGAAATATAAACTGCAGAAGGAAAAGAAATTGAAGAAAATGAAAAGGAAGAAAAGAAAAAGTTGATGGAAAAGGAAGTAGAGAAACAACGTTTAATCAAAAGCCACCCATGTTTAGTTGCCTTCGTTTACTAAACCGACAACAATGTTGTAAGCCAAAGATTGGTGGAGAAACTCTAGTTACCACCAAGCTTTCATCTGAATCAACCAATGATCAAATTCAGTACAGGACAATGTGTGAAAGAAGTATTGTGTGATATTGCTCCCACGAACTCTTGTCATCTTCTTTTGAGATGAGCATGGCTTAATTTTAAAACACTCAATCTTGATCAACGTTCCCTTTATTTGAGGCATGAGGGACATGAAATGAAGTTGAAATTTATGACACAAGGACAAGCCAGTAAGGATCAACATAGGCTGAAGGAGAAAATACAAAAGAAGAAATATAAACTGCAGAAGGAAGAGAAATTGAAGAAAAAGGAAAGGAAGAAAAGATAAAGTTGATGGAAAAGGAAGTAGAGAAACGAGGTTTAATCGAAGGCCACCCATGTTTAGTTGCATTCGTTTACGAAAGCGACAACAATGTTTTAAGCCAAAGACTGGTGGAGAAACTCTAGTTACCACCAAGGTTTCATCCGAATCAGGAAAGGATCAAATTTAGTACATGACAATGTGTGAAAGAAGTATTATGTGATATTGTTCCCACGAACTCTTGTCATCTTCTTTTGAGATGGGCATGGCTTAATTTTAAAACGTTCAATCTTGATGAACGTTCGCTTTGAGGCATGAGGGACATGAAATGAAGTTGAAATTTATGACACAAGGACAAGCCAGTAAGGATCAACATAGGCTGAAAGAGAAAATAGAAAAAGAAGAAATATAAACTGTAGAAGGAAGGGAAATTGAAGAAAAAGAAAAGGAAGAAAAGATAAAGACGATGGAAAAGGAAGTAGAGAAACAAGGTGTTTAATCGAAGGCCACCCCTGTTTAGTTGCATTCCTTTACGAAAGCGACAACAATGTTGTAAGCCAAAGATTGGTGGAGAAACTCTAGTTACCACCAAGCTTTCATCTGAATCAACCAAGGATCAAATTCAGTACAGGACAATGTGTGAAAGAAGTATTGTGTGATATTGCTCCCACAAACTCTTGTCATCTTCTTTTGAGATAGGCATGGCTTCATTTTAAAATGCTGAATCTTGATGAACGTTCCCTTTATTTGAGGCATGAGGGACATGAAATGAAGTTAAAATTTATGACACCAAGACATGCCAGTAATGATCAATATAGGCTGAAGGAGAAAATAGAAAAAGAAGAAATATAAACTGCAAAAGGAAGGGAAATTGAAGAAAAAAGATAAAGATGATGGAAAAGGAAGTAGAGAAACATGGTGTTTAATCGAATGCCACCCATGTTTAGTTGCATTTGTATACGAAAGCGACAACAATGTTGTAAGCCCAAGATTGGTGGAGAAACTCTAGTTACCACCACGCTTTCATCCGAATCAAGCAAGGATCAAATTCAGTACAGGACAATGTGTGAAAGAAGTATTATGTGATATTGCTCCCACAAACTCATCTCATCTTCTTTTGAGAAGGGCATGGCTTAATTTTAAAGCACTAAATCTTGATGAACGTTCCCTTTATTTGAGGCATGAGGGACATGAAATGAAGTTGAAATTTATGACACAAGGACAATCAAGTAAGGATCAACACAGGCTGAAGGAGAAAATAGAAAAGAAGAAATATAAACTGCAGAAGGAAAAGAAATTGAAGAAAATGAAAAGGAAGAAAAGATAAAGTTGATGGAAAAGGAAGTAGAGAAACAAGGTGTTTAATCGAAGGCAACCCATGTTTAGTTGCATTCCTTAATGAAAGTGACAACAATGTTTTAAGCCAGAGATTGGTGGAGAAACTCTAGTTACCACCAAGCTTTCATCCGAATCAAGCAAGGATCAAATTCAATACAGGACAATGTGGGAAAGAAGTATTGTGTGATATTGCTCCCACGAACTCTTGTCATCTTCTTTTGAGATGGGCATGGCTTAATTTTAAAACACTCAATCTTGATCAACGTTCCCGTTATTTGAGGCATGAGGGACATGAAATGAAGTTGAAATTTATGACACAAGGACAAGCCAGTAAGGATCAACATAGGCTGAAGGAGAAAATAGAAAAAGAAGAAATATAAACTGCAGAAGGAAGGGAAATTGAAGAAAAAGAAACGGAAGAAAAGATAAAGACAATAGAAAAGGAAGTAGAGAAACAAGGTGTTTAATCGAAGGCCACCCCTGTTTAGTTGCATTCCATTACGAAAGCGACAACATTGTCGTAAGCCAAAGATTGGTGGAGAAACTCTAGTTACCACCAAGCTTTCATCTGAATCAACCTATGATCAAATTCAGTACAGGACAATGTGTGAAAGAAGTATTGTGTGATATTGCTCCCACGAACTCTTGTCATCTTCTTTTGAGATGGGCATGGCTTAATTTTAAAACACTCAATCTTGATCAACGTTCCCTTTATTTGAGGCATGAGGGACATGAAATGAAGTTGAAATTTATGACACAAGGACAAGCCAGTAAGGATCAACATAGGCTGAAGGAGAAAATACAAAAGAAGAAATATAAACTGCAGAAGGAAGAGAAATTGAAGAAAAAGGAAAGGAAGAAACGATAAAGTTGATGGAAAAGGAAGTAGAGAAACGAGGTTTAATCGAAGGCCACCCATGTTTAGTTGCATTCGTTTACGAAAGCGACAACAATGTTTTAAGCCAAAGATTGGTGGAGAAACTCTAGTTACCACCAAGCTTTCATCTGAATCAACCTATGATCAAATTCAGTACAGGACAATGTGTGAAAGAAGTATTGTGTGATATTGCTCCCACGAACTCTTGTCATCTTCTTTTGAGATGGGCATGGCTTAATTTTAAAACACTCAATCTTGATCAACGTTCCCTTTATTTGAGGCATGAGGGACATGAAATGAAGTTGAAATTTATGACACAAGGACAAGCCAGTAAGGATCAACATAGGCTGAAGGAGAAAATACAAAAGAAGAAATATAAACTGCAGAAGGAAGAGAAATTGAAGAAAAAGGAAAGGAAGAAACGATAAAGTTGATGGAAAAGGAAGTAGAGAAACGAGGTTTAATCGAAGGCCACCCATGTTTAGTTGCATTCGTTTACGAAAGCGACAACAATGTTTTAAGCCAAAGACTGGTGGAGAAACTCTAGTTACCACCAAGGTTTCATCCGAATTAAGAAAGGATCAAATTTAGTACATGACAATGTGTGAAAGAAGTATTATGTGATATTGTTCCCACGAACTCTTGTCATCTTCTTTTGAGATGGGCATGGCTTAATTTTAAAACGCTCAATCTTGATGAACATTCGCTTTGAGGCATAAGGGACATGAAATGAAGTTGAAATTTATGACACCAAGTCAAGCCAGTAAGGATCAACATAGGCTGAAGGAGAAAATAGAAAAAAAAGAAATATAAACTGTAGAAGGAAAGGAAATTTAAGAAAAAGAAAAGGAAGAAAAGATAAAGACGATGGAAAAGGAAGTAGAGAAACAAGGTGTTTAATCGAAGGCCACCCCTGTTTAGTTGCATTCCTTTACGAAAGCGACAACAATGTTGTAAGCCAAAGATTGGTGGAGAAACTCTAGTTACCACCAAGCTTTCATCTGAATCAACCAAGGATCAAATTCAGTACAGGACAATGTGTGAAAGAAGTATTGTGTGATATTCCTCCCACAAACTCTTGTCATCTTCTTTTGAGATGGGCATGGCTTCATTTTAAAATGTTGAATCTTGATGAACGTTCCCTTTATTTGAGGCATGAGGGACATGAAATGAAGTTAAAATTTATGACACCAAGACATGCCAGTAATGATCAATATAGGCTGAAGGAGAAAATAGAAAAAGAAGAAATATAAACTGCAGAAGGAAGGGAAATTGAAGAAAAAGAAAAGGAAGAAAAAAGATAAAGATGATGGAAAAGGAAGTAGAGAAACATGGTGTTTAATCGAATGCCACCCATGTTTAGTTGCATTTGTATACGAAAGCGACAACAATGTTGTAAGCCCAAGATTGGTGGAGAAACTCTAGTTACCACCACGCTTTCATCCGAATCAAGCAAGGATCAAATTCAGTACAAGACAATGTGTGAAAGAATTATTATGTGATATTGCTCCCACAAACTCATCTCATCTTCTTTTGAGAAGGGCATGGCTTAATTTTAAAGCACTAAATCTTGATGAACGTTCCCTTTATTTGAGGCATGAGGGACATGAAATGAAGTTCAAATTTATGACACAAGGACAATCCAGTAAGGATCAACATAGGGTGAAGGAGAAAATAGAAAAGAAGAAATATAAACTGCAGAAGGAAAAGAAATTGAAGAAAATGAAAAGGAAGAAAAGATAAAGTTGATGGAAAAGGAAGTAGAGAAACAAGGTGTTTAATCGAAGGCAACCCATGTTTAGTTGCATTCCTTAATGAAAGTGACAACAATGTTTTAAGCCAGAGATTGGTGGAGAAACTCTAGTTACCACCAAGCTTTCATCTGAATCAACCAAGGATCAAATTCAGTACAGGACAATGTGGGAAAGAAGTATTGTGTGATATTGCTCCCACGAACTCTTGTCATCTTCTTTTGAGATGGGCATGGCTTAATTTTAAAACACTCAATCTTGATCAACGTTCCCGTTATTTGAGGCATGAGGGACATGAAATGAAGTTGAAATTTATGACACAAGGACAAGCCAGTAAGGATCAACATAGGCTGAAGGAGAAAATAGAAAAAGAAGAAATATAAACTGCAGAAGGAAGGGAAATTGAAGAAAAAGAAACGGAAGAAAAGATAAAGACAATAGAAAAGGAAGTAGAGAAACAAGGTGTTTAATCGAAGGCCACCCCTGTTTAGTTGCATTCCATTACGAAAGCGACAACATTGTCGTAAGCCAAAGATTGGTGGAGAAACTCTAGTTACCACCAAGCTTTCATCTGAATCAACCTATGATCAAATTCAGTACAGGACAATGTGTGAAAGAAGTATTGTGTGATATTGCTCCCACGAACTCTTGTCATCTTCTTTTGAGATGGGCATGGCTTAATTTTAAAACACTCAATCTTGATCAACGTTCCCTTTATTTGAGGCATGAGGGACATGAAATGAAGTTGAAATTTATGACACAAGGACAAGCCAGTAAGGATCAACATAGGCTGAAGGAGAAAATACAAAAGAAGAAATATAAACTGCAGAAGGAAGAGAAATTGAAGAAAAAGGAAAGGAAGAAACGATAAAGTTGATGGAAAAGGAAGTAGAGAAACGAGGTTTAATCGAAGGCCACCCATGTTTAGTTGCATTCGTTTACGAAAGCGACAACAATGTTTTAAGCCAAAGACTGGTGGAGAAACTCTAGTTACCACCAAGGTTTCATCCGAATTAAGAAAGGATCAAATTTAGTACATGACAATGTGTGAAAGAAGTATTATGTGATATTGTTCCCACGAACTCTTGTCATCTTCTTTTGAGATGGGCATGGCTTAATTTTAAAACGCTCAATCTTGATGAACATTCGCTTTGAGGCATAAGGTACATGAAATGAAGTTGAAATTTATGACACCAAGTCAAGCCAGTAAGGATCAACATAGGCTGAAGGAGAAAATAGAAAAAAAAGAAATATAAACTGTAGAAGGAAAGGAAATTTAAGAAAAAGAAAAGGAAGAAAAGATAAAGACGATGGAAAAGGAAGTAGAGAAACAAGGTGTTTAATCGAAGGCCACCCCTGTTTAGTTGCATTCCTTTACGAAAGCGACAACAATGTTGTAAGCCAAAGATTGGTGGAGAAACTCTAGTTACCACCAAGCTTTCATCTGAATCAACCAAGGATCAAATTCAGTACAGGACAATGTGTGAAAGAAGTATTGTGTGATATTCCTCCCACAAACTCTTGTCATCTTCTTTTGAGATGGGCATGGCTTCATTTTAAAATGTTGAATCTTGATGAACGTTCCCTTTATTTGAGGCATGAGGGACATGAAATGAAGTTAAAATTTATGACACCAAGACATGCCAGTAATGATCAATATAGGCTGAAGGAGAAAATAGAAAAAGAAGAAATATAAACTGCAGAAGGTAGGGAAATTGAAGAAAAAGAAAAGGAAGAAAAAAGATAAAGATGATGGAAAAGGAAGTAGAGAAACATGGTGTTTAATCGAATGCCACCCATGTTTAGTTGCATTTGTATACGAAAGCGACAACAATGTTGTAAGCCCAAGATTGGTGGAGAAACTCTAGTTACCACCACGCTTTCATCCGAATCAAGCAAGGATCAAATTCAGTACAAGACAATGTGTGAAAGAATTATTATGTGATATTGCTCCCACAAACTCATCTCATCTTCTTTTGAGAAGGGCATGGCTTAATTTTAAAGCACTAAATCTTGATGAACGTTCCCTTTATTTGAGGCATGAGGGACATGAAATGAAGTTCAAATTTATGACACAAGGACAATCCAGTAAGGATCAACATAGGCAGAAGGAGAAAATAGAAAAGAAGAAATATAAACTCAGAAGGAAAAGAAATTGAAGAAAATGAAAAGGAAGAAAAGATAAAGTTGATGGAAAAGGAAGTAGAGAAACAAGGTGTTTAATCGAAGGCAACCCATGTTTAGTTGCATTCCTTAATGAAAGTGACAACAATGTTTTAAGCCAGAGATTGGTGGAGAAACTCTAGTTACCACCAAGCTTTCATCCGAATCAAGCAAGGATCAAATTCAGTACAGGACAATGTGGGAAAGAAGTATTGTGTGATATTGCTCCCACGAACTCTTGTCATCTTCTTTTGAGATGGGCATGGCTTAATTTTAAAACACTCAATCTTGATCAACGTTCCCGTTATTTGAGGCATGAGGGACATGAAATGAAGTTGAAATTTATGACACAAGGACAAGCCAGTAAGCATCAACATAGGCTGAAGGAGAAAATAGGAAAAGAAGAAATATAAACTGCAGAAGGAAGAGAAATTAAAGAAAAAGAAACGGAAGAAAAGATAAAGACAATAGAAAAGGAAGTAGAGAAACAAGGTGTTTAATCGAAGGCCACCCCTGTTTAGTTGCATTCCATTACGAAAGCGACAACATTGTCGTAAGCCAAAGATTGGTGGAGAAACTCTAGTTACCACCAAGCTTTCATCTGAATCAACCAATGATCAAATTCAGTACAGGACAATGTGTGAAAGAAGTATTGTGTGATATTGCTCCCACGAACTCTTGTCATCTTCTTTTGAGATGGGCATGGCTTAATTTTAAAACACTCAATCTTGATCAACGTTCCCTTTATTTGAGGCATGAG
This sequence comes from Vigna unguiculata, assembly GCF_037176805.1. Lineage (NCBI taxonomy): Eukaryota > Viridiplantae > Streptophyta > Magnoliopsida > Fabales > Fabaceae > Vigna > Vigna unguiculata. The sequence goes on along the minus strand of NC_140795.1, from coordinate 26,797,838 downwards.
GGACATGAAATGAAGTTGAAATTTATGACACAAGGACAAGCCAGTAAGGATCAACATAGGCTGAAGGAGAAAATACAAAAGAAGAAATATAAACTGCAGAAGGAAGAGAAATTGAAGAAAAAGGAAAGGAAGAAAAGATAAAGTTGATGGAAAAGGAAGTAGAGAAACGAGGTTTAATCGAAGGCCACCCATGTTTAGTTGCATTCGTTTACGAAAGCGACAACAATGATTTAAGCCAAAGACTGGTGGAGAAACTCTAGTTACCACCAAGGTTTCATCCGAATCAAGAAAGGATCAAATTTAGTACATGACAATGTGTGAAAGAAGTATTATCTGATATTCTTCCCACGAACTCTTGTCATCTTCTTTTGAGATGGGCATGGCTTAATTTTAAAACGCTCAATCTTGATGAACATTCGCTTTGAGGCATAAGGGACATGAAATGAAGTTGAAATTTATGAAACCAAGTCAAGCCAGTAAGGAAGAAAATGAAAAGGAAGAAAAGATAAAGTTGATGGAAAAGGAAGTAGAGAAACAAGGTGTTTAATCGAAGGCAACCCATGTTTAGTTGCATTCCTTAATGAAAGTGACAACAATGTTTTAAGCCAGAGATTGGTGGAGAAACTCTAGTTACCACCAAGCTTTCATCCGAATCAAGCAAGGATCAAATTCAATACAGGACAATGTGGGAAAGAAGTATTGTGTGATATTGCTCCCACGAACTCTTGTCATCTTCTTTTGAGATGGGCATGGCTTAATTTTAAAACACTCAATCTTGATCAACGTTCCCGTTATTTGAGGCATGAGGGACATGAAATGAAGTTGAAATTTATGACACAAGGACAAGCCAGTAAGGATCAACATAGGCTGAAGGAGAAAATAGAAAAAGAAGAAATATAAACTGCAGAAGGAAGGTAAATTGAAGAAAAAGAAACGGAAGAAAAGATAAAGACAATAGAAAAGGAAGTAGAGAAACAAGGTGTTTAATCGAAGGCCACCCCTGTTTAGTTGCATTCCATTACGAAAGCGACAACATTGTCGTAAGCCAAAGATTGGTGGAGAAACTCTAGTTACCACCAAGCTTTCATCTGAATCAACCAATGATCAAATTCAGTACAGGACAATGTGTGAAAGAAGTATTGTGTGATATTGCTCCCACGAACTCTTGTCATCTTCTTTTGAGATGGGCATGGCTTAATTTTAAAACACTCAATCTTGATCAACGTTCCCTTTATTTGAGGCATGAGGGACATGAAATGAAGTTGAAATTTATGACACAAGGACAAGCCAGTAAGGATCAACATAGGCTGAAGGAGAAAATACAAAAGAAGAAATATAAACTGCAGAAGGAAGAGAAATTGAAGAAAAAGGAAAGGAAGAAACGATAAAGTTGATGGAAAAGGAAGTAGAGAAACGAGGTTTAATCGAAGGCCACCCATGTTTAGTTGCATTCGTTTACGAAAGCGACAACAATGTTTTAAGCCAAAGACTGGTGGAGAAACTCTAGTTACCACCAAGGTTTCATCCGAATCAAGAAAGGATCAAATTTAGTACATGACAATGTGTGAAAGAAGTATTATGTGATATTGTTCCCACGAACTCTTGTCATCTTCTTTTGAGATGGGCATGGCTTAATTTTAAAACGCTCAATCTTGATGAACATTCGCTTTGAGGCATAAGGGACATGAAATGAAGTTGAAATTTATGACACCAAGTCAAGCCAGTAAGGATCAACATAGGCTGAAGGAGAAAATAGAAAAAAAAGAAATATAAACTGTAGAAGGAAAGGAAATTGAAGAAAAAGAAAAGGAAGAAAAGATAAAGACGATGGAAAAGGAAGTAGAGAAACAAGGTGTTTAATCGAAGGCCACCCCTGTTTAGTTGCATTCGTTTACGAAAGCGACAACAATGTTGTAAGCCAAAGATTGGTGGAGAAACTCTAGTTACCACCAAGCTTTCATCTGAATCAACCAAAGATCAAATTCAGTACAGGACAATGTGTGAAAGAAGTATTGTGTGATATTGCTCCCACGAACTCTTGTCATCTTCTTTTGAGATGGGCATGGCTTCATTTTAAAATGTTGAATCTTGATGAACGTTCCCTTTATTTGAGGCATGAGGGACATGAAATGAAGTTAAAATTTATGACACCAAGACATGCCAGCAATGATCAATATAGGCTGAAGGAGAAAATAGAAAAAGAAGAAATATAAACTGCAGAAGGAAGGGAAATTGAAGAAAAAGAAAAGGAAGAAAAAAGATAAAGATGATGGAAAAGGAAGTAGAGAAACATGGTGTTTAATCGAATGCCACCCATGTTTAGTTGCATTTGTATACGAAAGCGACAACAATGTTGTAAGCCCAAGATTGGTGGAGAAACTCTAGTTACCACCACGCTTTCATCCGAATCAAGCAAGGATCAAATTCAGTACAGGACAATGTGTGAAAGAAGTATTATGTGATATTGCTCCCACAAACTCATCTCATCTTCTTTTGAGAAGGGCATGGCTTAATTTTAAAGCACTAAATCTTGATGAACGTTCCCTTTATTTGAGGCATGAGGGACATGAAATGAAGTTCAAATTTATGACACAAGGACAATCCAGTAAGGATCAACATAGGCTGAAGGAGAAAATAGAAAAGAAGAAATATAAACTGCAGAAGGAAAAGAAATTGAAGAAAATGAAAAGGAAGAAAAGATAAAGTTGATGGAAAAGGAAGTAGAGAAACAAGGTGTTTAATCGAAGGCAACCCATGTTTAGTTGCATTCCTTAATGAAAGTGACAACAATGTTTTAAGCCAGAGATTGGTGGAGAAACTCTAGTTACCACCAAGCTTTCATCCGAATCAAGCAAGGATCAAATTCAATACAGGACAATGTGGGAAAGAAGTATTGTGTGATATTGCTCCCACGAACTCTTGTCATCTTCTTTTGAGATGGGCATGGCTTAATTTTAAAACACTCAATCTTGATCAACGTTCCCGTTATTTGAGGCATGAGGGACATGAAATGAAGTTGAAATTTATGACACAAGGACAAGCCAGTAAGGATCAACATAGGCTGAAGGAGAAAATAGAAAAAGAAGAAATATAAACTGCAGAAGGAAGGTAAATTGAAGAAAAAGAAACGGAAGAAAAGATAAAGACAATAGAAAAGGAAGTAGAGAAACAAGGTGTTTAATCGAAGGCCACCCCAGTTTAGTTGCATTCCATTACGAAAGCGACAACATTGTCGTAAGCCAAAGATTGGTGGAGAAACTCTAGTTACCACCAAGCTTTCATCTGAATCAACCAATGATCAAATTCAGTACAGGACAATGTGTGAAAGAAGTATTGTGTGATATTGCTCCCACGAACTCTTGTCATCTTCTTTTGAGATGGGCATGGCATAATTTTAAAACACTCAATCTTGATCAACGTTCCCTTTATTTGAGGCATGAGGGACATGAAATGAAGTTGAAATTTATGACACAAGGACAAGCCAGTAAGGATCAACATAGGCTGAAGGAGAAAATACAAAAGAAGAAATATAAACTGCAGAAGGAAGAGAAATTGAAGAAAAAGGAAAGGAAGAAACGATAAAGTTGATGGAAAAGGAAGTAGAGAAACGAGGTTTAATCGAAGGCCACCCATGTTTAGTTGCATTCGTTTACGAAAGCGACAACAATGTTTTAAGCCAAAGACTGGTGGAGAAACTCTAGTTACCACCAAGGTTTCATCCGAATCAAGAAAGGATCAAATTTAGTACATGACAATGTGTGAAAGAAGTATTATGTGATATTGTTCCCACGAACTCTTGTCATCTTCTTTTGAGATGGGCATGGCTTAATTTTAAAACGCTCAATCTTGATGAACATTCGCTTTGAGGCATAAGGGACATGAAATGAAGTTGAAATTTATGACACCAGGTCAAGCCAGTAAGGATCAACATAGGCTGAAGGAGAAAATAGAAAAAAAAGAAATATAAACTGTAGAAGGAAAGGAAATTGAAGAAAAAGAAAAGGAAGAAAAGATAAAGACGATGGAAAAGGAAGTAGAGAAACAAGGTGTTTAATCGAAGGCCACCCCTGTTTAGTTGCATTCGTTTACGAAAGCGACAACAATGTTGTAAGCCAAAGATTGGTGGAGAAACTCTAGTTACCACCAAGCTTTCATCTGAATCAACCAAAGATCAAATTCAGTACAGGACAATGTGTGAAAGAAGTATTGTGTGATATTGCTCCCACGAACTCTTGTCATCTTCTTTTGAGATGGGCATGGCTTCATTTTAAAATGTTGAATCTTGATGAACGTTCCCTTTATTTGAGGCATGAGGGACATGAAATGAAGTTAAAATTTATGACACCAAGACATGCCAGCAATGATCAATATAGGCTGAAGGAGAAAATAGAAAAAGAAGAAATATAAACTGCAGAAGGAAGGGAAATTGAAGAAAAAGAAAAGGAAGAAAAAAGATAAAGATGATGGAAAAGGAAGTAGAGAAACATGGTGTTTAATCGAATGCCACCCATGTTTAGTTGCATTTGTATACGAAAGCGACAACAATGTTGTAAGCCCAAGATTGGTGGAGAAACTCTAGTTACCACCACGCTTTCATCCGAATCAAGCAAGGATCAAATTCAGTACAGGACAATGTGTGAAAGAAGTATTATGTGATATTGCTCCCACAAACTCATCTCATCTTCTTTTGAGAAGGGCATGGCTTAATTTTAAAGCACTAAATCTTGATGAACGTTCCCTTTATTTGAGGCATGAGGGACATGAAATGAAGTTCAAATTTATGACACAAGGACAATCCAGTAAGGATCAACATAGGCTGAAGGAGAAAATAGAAAAGAAGAAATATAAACTGCAGAAGGAAAAGAAATTGAAGAAAATGAAAAGGAAGAAAAGATAAAGTTGATGGAAAAGGAAGTAGAGAAACAAGGTGTTTAATCGAAGGCAACCCATGTTTAGTTGCATTCCTTAATGAAAGTGACAACAATGTTTTAAGCCAGAGATTGGTGGAGAAACTCTAGTTACCACCAAGCTTTCATCCGAATCAAGCAAGGATCAAATTCAATACAGGACAATGTGGGAAAGAAGTATTGTGTGATATTGCTCCCACGAACTCTTGTCATCTTCTTTTGAGATGGGCATGGCTTAATTTTAAAACACTCAATCTTGATCAACGTTCCCGTTATTTGAGGCATGAGGGACATGAAATGAAGTTGAAATTTATGACACAAGGACAAGCCAGTAAGGATCAACATAGGCTGAAGGAGAAAATAGAAAAAGAAGAAATATAAACTGCAGAAGGAAGGTAAATTGAAGAAAAAGAAACGGAAGAAAAGATAAAGACAATAGAAAAGGAAGTAGAGAAACAAGGTGTTTAATCGAAGGCCACCCCTGTTTAGTTGCATTCCATTACGAAAGCGACAACATTGTCGTAAGCCAAAGATTGGTGGAGAAACTCTAGTTACCACCAAGCTTTCATCTGAATCAACCAATGATCAAATTCAGTACAGGACAATGTGTGAAAGAAGTATTGTGTGATATTGCTCCCACGAACTCTTGTCATCTTCTTTTGAGATGGGCATGGCATAATTTTAAAACACTCAATCTTGATCAACGTTCCCTTTATTTGAGGCATGAGGGACATGAAATGAAGTTGAAATTTATGACACAAGGACAAGCCAGTAAGGATCAACATAGGCTGAAGGAGAAAATACAAAAGAAGAAATATAAACTGCAGAAGGAAGAGAAATTGAAGAAAAAGGAAAGGAAGAAACGATAAAGTTGATGGAAAAGGAAGTAGAGAAACGAGGTTTAATCGAAGGCCACCCATGTTTAGTTGCATTCGTTTACGAAAGCGACAACAATGTTTTAAGCCAAAGACTGGTGGAGAAACTCTAGTTACCACCAAGGTTTCATCCGAATCAAGAAAGGATCAAATTTAGTACATGACAATGTGTGAAAGAAGTATTATGTGATATTGTTCCCACGAACTCTTGTCATCTTCTTTTGAGATGGGCATGGCTTAATTTTAAAACGCTCAATCTTGATGAACATTCGCTTTGAGGCATAAGGGACATGAAATGAAGTTGAAATTTATGACACCAGGTCAAGCCAGTAAGGATCAACATAGGCTGAAGGAGAAAATAGAAAAAAAAGAAATATAAACTGTAGAAGGAAAGGAAATTGAAGAAAAAGAAAAGGAAGAAAAGATAAAGACGATGGAAAAGGAAGTAGAGAAACAAGGTGTTTAATCGAAGGCCACCCCTGTTTAGTTGCATTCGTTTACGAAAGCGACAACAATGTTGTAAGCCAAAGATTGGTGGAGAAACTCTAGTTACCACCAAGCTTTCATCTGAATCAACCAAAGATCAAATTCAGTACAGGACAATGTGTGAAAGAAGTATTGTGTGATATTGCTCCCACGAACTCTTGTCATCTTCTTTTGAGATGGGCATGGCTTCATTTTAAAATGTTGAATCTTGATGAACGTTCCCTTTATTTGAGGCATGAGGGACATGAAATGAAGTTAAAATTTATGACACCAAGACATGCCAGCAATGATCAATATAGGCTGAAGGAGAAAATAGAAAAAGAAGAAATATAAACTGCAGAAGGAAGGGAAATTGAAGAAAAAGAAAAGGAAGAAAAAAGATAAAGATGATGGAAAAGGAAGTAGAGAAACATGGTGTTTAATCGAATGCCACCCATGTTTAGTTGCATTTGTATACGAAAGCGACAACAATGTTGTAAGCCCAAGATTGGTGGAGAAACTCTAGTTACCACCACGCTTTCATCCGAATCAAGCAAGGATCAAATTCAGTACAGGACAATGTGTGAAAGAAGTATTATGTGATATTGCTCCCACAAACTCATCTCATCTTCTTTTGAGAAGGGCATGGCTTAATTTTAAAGCACTAAATCTTGATGAACGTTCCCTTTATTTGAGGCATGAGGGACATGAAATGAAGTTCAAATTTATGACACAAGGACAATCCAGTAAGGATCAACATAGGCTGAAGGAGAAAATAGAAAAGAAGAAATATAAACTGCAGAAGGAAAAGAAATTGAAGAAAATGAAAAGGAAGAAAAGATAAAGTTGATGGAAAAGGAAGTAGAGAAACAAGGTGTTTAATCGAAGGCAACCCATGTTTAGTTGCATTCCTTAATGAAAGTGACAACAATGTTTTAAGCCAGAGATTGGTGGAGAAACTCTAGTTACCACCAAGCTTTCATCCGAATCAAGCAAGGATCAAATTCAATACAGGACAATGTGGGAAAGAAGTATTGTGTGATATTGCTCCCACGAACTCTTGTCATCTTCTTTTGAGATGGGCATGGCTTAATTTTAAAACGCTCAATCTTGATGAACATTCGCTTTGAGGCATAAGGGACATGAAATGAAGTTGAAATTTATGACACCAAGTCAAGCCAGTAAGGATCAACATAGGCTGAAGGAGAAAATAGAAAAAAAAGAAATATAAACTGCAGAAGGAAAACAAATTGAAGAAAATGAAAAGGAAGAAAAGATAAAGTTGATGGAAAAGGAAGTAGAGAAACATGGTGTTTAATCGAATGCCACCCATGTTTAGTTGCATTTGTATACGAAAGCGACAACAATGTTGTAAGCCTAAGATTGGTGGAGAAACTCTAGTTACCACCACGCTTTCATCCGAATCAAGCAAGGATCAAATTCAGTATAGGACAATGTGTGAAAGAAGTATTATGTGATATTGCTCCCACAAACTCATCTCATCTTCTTTTGAGAAGGGCATGGCTTAATTTTAAAGCACTAAATCTTGATGAACGTTCCCTTTATTTGAGGCATGAGGGACATGAAATGAAGTTCAAATTTATGACACAAGGACAATCCAGTAAGGATCAACATAGGGTGAAGGAGAAAATAGAAAAGAAGAAATATAAACTGCAGAAGGAAAAGAAATTGAAGAAAATGAAAAGGAAGAAAAGATAAAGTTGATGGAAAAGGAAGTAGAGAAACAAGGTGTTTAATCGAAGGCAACCCATGTTTAGTTGCATTCCTTAATGAAAGTGACAACAATGTTTTAAGCCAGAGATTGGTGGAGAAACTCTAGTTACCACCAAGCTTTCATCCGAATCAAGCAAGGATCAAAATCAATACAGGACAATGTGGGAAAGAAGTATTGTGTGATATTGCTCCCACGAACTCTTGTTATCTTCTTTTGAGATGGGCATGGCTTAATTTTAAAACACACAATCTTGATCAACGTTCCCGTTATTTGAGGCATGAGGGACATGAAATGAAGTTGAAATTTATGACACAAGGACAAGCCAGTAAGGATCAACATAGGCTGAAGGAGAAAATACAAAAGAAGAAATATAAACTGCAGAAGGAAGAGAAATTGAAGAAAAAGAAAAGGAAGAAAAGATAAAGTTGATGGAAAAGGAAGTAGAGAAACAAGGTTTAATCGAAGGCCACCCATGTTTAGTTGAATTCGTTTACGAAAGCGACAACAATGTTTTAAGCCAAAGACTGGTGGAGAAACTCTAGTTACCCCCAAGGTTTCATCCGAATCAGGAAAGGATCAAATTTAGTACATGACAATGTGTGAAAGAAGTATTATGTGATATTGTTCCCACGAACTCTTGTCATCTTCTTTTGAGATGGGCATGGCTTAATTTTAAAACGCTCAATCTTGATGAACGTTCGCTTTGAGGCATGAGGGACATGAAATGAAGTTGAAATTTATGACACAAGGACAAGCCAGTAAGCATCAACATATGCTGAAGGAGAAAATAGAAAAAGAAGAAATATAAACTGCAGAAGGAAGGGAAATTGAAGAAAAAGAAGCTGAAGAAAAGATAAAGACAATAGAAAAGGAAGTAGAGAAACAACGCGTTTAATCGAAGGCCACCCCTGTTTAGTTGCATTCCATTATGAAAGCGACAACATTGTCGTAAGCCAAAGATTGGTGGACAAACTCTAGTTACCACCAAGCTTTCATCTGAGTCAACCAATGATCAAATTCAGTAGAGGACAATGTGTGAAAGAAGTATTGTGTGATATTGCTCCCACGAACTGTTGTCATCTTCTTTTGAGATGGGCATGGCTTAATTTTAAAACACTCAATCTTGATCATCGTTCCCTTTATTTGAGGCATGAGGGACATGAAATGAAGTTGAAATTTATGACACAAGGACAAGCCAGTAAGGATCAACATAGGCTAAAGGAGAAAATACAAAAGAAGAAATATTAACTGCAGAAGGAAGAGAAATTGAAGAAAAAGGAAAGGAAGAAAAGATAAAGTTGATGGAAAAGGCAGTAGAGAAACGAGGTTTAATCGAAGGCCACCCATGTTTAGTTGCATTCGTTTACGAAAGTGACAACAATGTTTTAAGCCAAAGACTGGTGGAGAAACTCTAGTTACCACCAAGGTTTCATCCGAATCAAGAAAGGATCAAATTTAGTACATGACAATGTGTGAAAGAAGTATTATGTGATATTGTTCCCACGAACTCTTGTCATCTTCTTTTGAGATGGGCATGGCTTAATTTTAAAACGCTCAATCTTGATGAACGTTCGCTTTGAGGCATGAGGGACATGAAATGAAGTTGAAATTTATGACACAAGGACAAGCCAGTAAGGATCAACATAGGCTGAAGGAGAAAATAGAAAAGAAGAAATATAAACTGCAGAAGGAAAAGAAATTGAAGAAAACGAAAAGGAAGAAAAGATAAAGTTGATGGAAAAGGAAGTAGAGAAACAAGGTGTTTAATCGAAGGCAACCCATGTTTAGTTGCATTCCTTAATGAAAGCGACAACAATGTTTTAAGCCAAAGATTGTTGTAGAAACTCTAGTTACCACCAAGCTTTCATCCGAATCAAGCAAGGATCAAATTCAATACAGGACAATGTGGGAAAGAAGTATTATGTGATATTGCTCCCACGAACTCTTGTCATCTTCTTTTGAGATGGGCATGGCTTAATTTTAAAACACGCAATCTTGATGAACGTTCCCTTTGAGGCATGAGGGACATGAAATGAAGTTGAAATTTATGACACAAGGACAAGCCAGTAAGAATCAACATAGGCTGAAGGAGGAAATACAAAATAAGAAATATAAACTGCAGAAGGAAGAGCAATTGAAGAAAAAGAAAAGGAAGAAAAGATAATGTTGATGGAAAAAGAAGTAGAGAAACAAGGTTTAATCGAAGGCCACCCATGTTTAGTTGTATTCGTTTACGAAAGCGACAACAATGTTTTAAGCCAAAGATTGGTGGAGAAACTCTAGTTACCACCAAGCTTTCATCCGAATCAAGCAAGGATCAAATTCAACATAGGACAATGTGTGAAAGAATTATTATGTGATATTGCTTCCACGAACTCTTGTCATCTTTGTTTAGGGATGGGCATGGCTTAATTTTAAAACGCTCAATCTTGATGAACATTCCCTTTGAGGCATGAGGGTCATGAAATGAAGTTGAAGTTTATGACACAAGGACAAGCCAGTAAGGATCCACAAAGGCTGAAGGAGAAAATACAAAAGAAGAAATATAAACTGCAAAAGGAAGAGAAATTGAAGAAAAAGAAAAGGAAGAAAAGATAATGTTGATGGAAAAGGAAGTAGAGAAACAAGGTTTAATCGAAGGCCACCCATGTTTAGTTGCATTCGTTTACGAAAGCGACAACAATGTTTTAAGCCAAAGATTGGTGGAGAAACTCTAGTTACCACCAAGGTTTCATTCGAATCAAGCAAGGATCAAATTCAGTACATGACAATGTGTGAAAGAAGTATTATGTGATATTGTTCCCACGAACTATTGTCATCTTCTTTTGAGATGGGCATGGCTTAATTTTAAAACACTCAATCTTGATGAACGTTCCCTTTATTTGAGGCATGAGGGACATGAAATGAAGTTGAAATTTATGACACAAGGACAAGCCAGTAAGGATCAACATAGGCTGAAGGAGAAAATACAAAAGAAGAAATATAAACTGCAGAAGGAAGAGAAATTGAAGAAAAAGAAAAGGAAGAAAAGATAAAGTTGATGGAAAAGGAAGTAGAGAAACAAGGTGTTTAATCGAAGGCAACCCATGTTTAGTTGCATTCGTTAATGAAAGCGACAACAATGTTTTAAGCCAAAGATTGGTGGCGAAACTCTAGTCACCACCAAGGTTTCATCCGAATCAAGCAAGGATCAAATTCAGTACATGACAATGTGTGAAAGAAGTATTATGTGATATTGTTCCCACGAACTATTGTCATCTTCTTTTGAGATGGGCATGGCTTCATTTTAAAACACTCAATCTTGATGAACGTTCGCTTTATTTGAGGCATGAGGGACATGAAATGAAGTTGAAATTTATGATACAAGGACAAGCCAGTAAGGATCAACATAGGCTGAAGGAGAAAATACAAAAGAAGAAATATAAACTGCAGAAGGAAGAGAAATTGAAGAAAAAGAAAAGGAAGAAAAGATAAAGTTGATGGAAAAGGTAGTAGAGAAACAAGATTTAATCGAAGGCCATCCATGTTTAGTTGCATTCGTTTACGAAACCGACAACAATGTTTTAAGCCAAAGACTGGTGGAGAAACTCTAGTTACCACCAAGGTTTCATCCGAATCAAGCAAGGATCAAATTCAGTACATGACAATGTGTTAAAGAAGTATTATGTGATATTGTTCCCACGAACTCTTGTCATCTGCTTTTGAGATGGGAATGGCTTAATTTTAAAACGCTCAATCTTGATGAACGTTCGCTTTGAGGCATGAGGGACATGAAATGAAGTTGAAATTTATGACACCAAGTCATGCCTGTAAGGATCAATATAGGCTGAAGGAGAAAATAGAAAAGAAGAAATATAAACTGCAGAAGGAAGGGAAATTGAAGCAAAAAGAAACGGAAGAAAAGATAAAGACAATGGAAAAGGAAGTAGAGAAACAAGGTGTTTAATCGAAAGCCACCCCTGTTTAGTTGCATTCCTTTACGAAAGCGACAACAATGTTGTAAGGAAAACATTGGTGGAGAAACTCTAGTTACCACCAAGCTTTCATCTGAATCAACCAATCATCAAATTCAGTACAGGACAATGTGTGAAAGAAGTATTGTGTGATATTGCTCCCACGAACTCTTGTCATCTTCTTTTGAGATGGGAATGCATTAATTGTAAAACGCTCAATCTTGATGAACGTTCGCTTTGAGGCATGAGGGACATGAAATGAAGTTGAAATTTATGACACCAAGTCATGCCAGTAAGGATCAACACAGGCTGAAGGAGAAAATAGAAAAGAAGAAATATAAACTGCAGAAGGAAGGGAAATTGAAGAAAAAGAAAAGGAAGAAAAGAAAGAGATGATGGAAAACGAAGTAGAGAAACAAGGTTTAAGAGAAGGCCATCCATGTTTAGTTGCATTCGTTTACGAAACCGACAACAATGTTTTAAGCCAAAGACTGGTGGAGAAACTCTAGTTACCACCAAGGTTTCATCCGAATCAAGCAAGGATCAAATTCAGTACAGGACAATGTGTGAAAGAAGTATCATGTGATATTGCTCCCACGAACTCTTGTGATCTTCTTTTGAGATGGGAATGGCTTAATTTTAAAACGCTCAATCTTGATGAACGTTCGCTTTGAGGCATGAGGGACATGAAATGAAGTTGAAATTTATGACACCAAGTCATGCCAGTAAGGATCAACATAGGCTGAAGGAGAAAATAGAAAAGAAGAAATATAAACTGCAGAAGGAAGGGAAATTGAAGAAAAAGAAAAGGAACAAAAGATAGAGATGATGGAAAAGGAAGTAGAGAAACAAGGTGTTTAATCGAAGGCAACCCATGTTTAGTTGCATTTGTTTACGAAAGTGACAACAATGTTGTAAGCCCAAGATTGGTGGAGAAACTCTAGTTACCACCACGCTTTCATCCAAATCAAGCAAGGATCAAATTCAGTACAGGACAATATGTGAAAGAAGTATTATGTGATATTGTTCCCACGAACTCTTGTCATCTTCTCTTGAGATGGGCATGGCTTAATTTTAAAACGCTCAATCTTGATGAACGTTCGCTTTGAGGCATGAGGGACATGAAATGAAGTTGAAATTTATGACAACAAGTTAAACCAGTAAGGATCAACATAGGCTGAAGGAGAAAATAGAAAAAGAAGAAATATAAACTGCAGAAGGAAGGGAAATTGAAGAAAAAGAAAAGGAAGAAAAGATAAAGACGATGGAAAAGGAAGTAGAGCAACAAGGTGTTTAATCGAAGGCCACCCCTGTTTAGTTGCATTCGTTTACGAAAGCGACAACAATGTTGTAAGCCAAATATTGGTGGAGAAACTCAAGTTACCACCAAGCTTTCATCTGAATCAACCAAGGATCAAATTCAGTACAGGACAATGTGTGAAAGAAGTATTGTGTGATATTGCTCCCACGAACTCTTGTCATCTTCTTTTGAGATGGGCATGGCTTCATTTTAAAATGCTCAATCTTGATGAACGTTCCCTTTATTTGAGGCATGAGGGACATGAAATGAAGTTGAAATTTATGACACCAAGACATCCCAGTAATGATCAATATAGGCTGAAGGAGAAAATAGAAAAAGAAGAAAGATAAACTGCAGGACGAAGGGAAATTGAAGAAAAAGAAAAGGAAGAAAAAAGATAAATATGATGGAAAAGGAAGTAGAGAAACAAGGTGTTTAATCGAAGGCCACCCATGTTTAGTTGCAATTATTTACGAAAGCGACAACAATGTTGTAAGCCCAAGATTGGTGGAGAAACTCTAGTTACCACCACGCTTTCATCCGAATCAAACAAGGATCAAATTCAGTACAGGACAATATGTGAAAGAAGTATTATGTGATATTGCTCCCACAAACTCTTGTCATCTTGTTTTGAGATGGGCATGGCTTAATTTTAAAACGCTCAATCTTCATGAACGTTCGCTTTGAGGCATGAGGGACTTGAAACGAAGTTGAAATGTATGACACCAAGTCAAGCCAGTAAGGATCAACATAGGCTGAAGGAGAAAATAGAAAAAGAAGAAATATAAACTGTAGAAGGAAGGGAAATTGAAGAAAAAGAAACGGAAGAAAAGATAAAGACAATGGAAAAGGAAGTAGAGAAACAAGGTGTTTAATCGAAGGCCACCCCTGTTTAGTTGCATTCCTTTACGAAAGCGACAATAATGTTGCAAGCCAAAGATTGGTGGAGACACTCTAGTTACCACCAAGCTTCCATCTGAATCAACCAAGGATCAAATTCAGTACAGGACAATGTGTGAAAGAAGTATTGTGTGATATTGCTCCCACGAACTCTTGTCATCTTCTTTTGAGATGGGCATGGCTGCATTTTAAAATGCTCAATCTTGATGAACGTTCCCTTTCTTTGAGGCATGAGGGACATGAAATGAAGTTGAAATTTATGACACCAAGACATGCCAGTAATGATCAATATAGGCTGAAGGAGAAAATAGAAAAAGAAGAAATATAAACTGCAGAAGGAAGGGAAATTGAAGAAAAAGAAAAGGAAGAAAAAAGATCAAGATGATGGAAAAGGAAGTAGAGAAACAAGGTGTTTTATCGAAGGCCACCCATGTTTAGTTGCATTTCTTTACGAAAGCGACAACAATGTTGTAAGCCCAAGATTGGTGGAGAAACTCTAGTTACCACCACGCTTTCATCCGAATCAAGCAAGGATCAAATTCAGTACAGGACAATGTGTGAAAGAAGTATTATGTGATATTGCTCCCACAAACTCATCTCATCTTCTTTTGAGAAGGGCGTGGCTTAATTTTAAAGCACTCAATCTTGATGAACATTCCCTTTATTTGAGGCATGAGGGACATGAAATGAAGTTCAAATTTATGACACAAGGACAATCTAGTAAGGATCAACATAGGCTGAAGGAGAAAATAGAAAAGAAGAAATATAAACTGCAGAAGGAAAAGAAATTGAAGAAATTGAAAAGGAAGAAAAGATAAAGTTGATGGAAAAGGAAGTAGAGAAACAAGGTGTTTAATCAAAGGCAACCCATGTTTAGTTGCATTCGTTAATGAAAGCGACAACAATGTTTTAAGGCAAAGATTGGTGGAGAAACTCTAGTTACCACCAAGCTTTCATCCGAATCAAGCAAGGATCAAATTCAGTACATGACAATGTGTCAAAGAAGTATTATGTGATATTGTTCCCACGAACTCTTGTCATCTTCTTTTGAGATGGGATTGGCTTTATTTTAAAAGACTCAATCTTGATGAACGTCCCCTTTATTTGAGGCATGAGGGACATGAAATGAAGTTGAAATTTATGACACAAGGACAAGCCAGTAAGGATCAACATAGGCTGAAGGAGAAAATATAAAAGAAGAAATATAAACTGCAGAAGGAAGAGAAATTGAAGAAAAAGAAAAGGAAGGGAAGATAAAGTTGATGGAAAAGGAAGTAGAGAAGCAAGGTTTAATCGAAGGCCACCCATGTTAGGTGCATTCGTTTACGAAAGAGACAACAATGTTTTAAACCAAAGATTGGTGGAGAAACTCTAGTTACCACCAAGCTTTCATCCGAATCAAGCAAGGATCACATTCAATACAGGACAATGTGTGAAAGAATTATTATGTGATATTGCTTCCACAAACTCTTGTCATCTTTGTTTTGAGATGGGCATGGCTTAATTTTAAAACGCTCAATCTTGATGAACGTTCCCTTTGAGGCATGAGGGACATGAAATGAAGTTGAAATTTATGACACAAGGACAAGCCAGTAAGGATCAACAAAGGCTGAAGGAGAAAATACAAAAGAAGAAATATAAACTGCAGAAGGAAGAGAAATTGAAGAAAAAGAAAAGGAAGAAAAGATAATGTTGATGGAAAAGGAAGTAGAGAAACAAGGTTTAATCGAAGGCCACCCATGTTTAGTTGCATTCGTTTACGAAAGTGACAACAATGTTTTACGCCGAAGATTGGTGGAGAAACTCTAGTTACCACCAAGGTTTCATCCGAATCAAGCAAGGATCAAATTCAGTACATGACAATGTGTGAAAGAAGTATTATGTGATATTGTTCCCACGAACTATTGTCATCTTCTTTTGAGATGGGCATGGCTTAATTTTAAAACACTCAATCTTGATGAATGTTTCCTTTATTTGAGGCATGAGGGACATGAAATGAAGTTGAAATTCATGACACAAGGACAAGCTTGTAAGGATCAACATAGGCTGAAGGAGAAAATACAAAAGAAGAAATATAAACTGCAGAAGGAAGAGAAATTGAAGAAAAAGAAAAGGGAGAAAAGATAAAGTTGATGGAAAAGGAAGTAGAGAAACAAGGTGTTTAATCAAAGGCAACCCATGTTTAGTTGCATTCGTTAATGAAAGCGACAACAATGTTTTAAGGCAAAGATTGGTGGAGAAACTCTAGTTACCACCAAGCTTTCATCCGAATCAAGCAAGGATCAAATTCAGTACATGACAATGTGTGAAAGAAGTATTATGTGATATTGTTCCCACGAACTCTTGTCATCTTCTTTTGAGATGGGCATGGCTTTATTTTAAAACACTCAATCTTGATGAACGTTCCCTTCATTTGAGGCATGAGGGACATGAAATGAAGTTGAAATTTATGACACAAGGACAAGCCAGTAAGGATCAACATAGGCTGAAGGAGAAAATAGAAAAGAAGAAATATACACTGCAGAAAGAAAGGAAATTGAAGAAAAAGAAAAGGAAGAAAAGATAAAGTTGATGGAAAAGGAAGTAGAGAAACAAGGTGTTTAATCGAAGGCCACCCATGTTTAGTTGCATTTGTTTACGAAAGTGACAACAATGTTGTAAGCCAAAGATAGGTGGAGAAACTCTAGTTAACACCACGCTTTCATCCGAATCAAGCAAGGATCAAATTCAGTACAGGACAATATGTGAAAGAAGTATTATGTGATATTGCTCCCACAAACTCTTGTCATCTTGTTTTGAGATGGGCATGGCTTAATTTTAAAACGCTCAATCTTGATGAAAGTTCGCTTTGAGGCATGAAAGACATGAAATGAAGTTGAAATGTATGACACCAAGTCAAGCCAGTAAGGATCAACATAGGCTGAAGGAGAAAATAGAAAAAGAAGAAATATAAACTGCAGAAGGAAGGGAAATTGAAGAAAAAGAAACGGAAGAAATGATAAAGACAATGGAAAGGGAAGTAGAGAAATAAGGTGTTTAATCGAAGGCCACCCCTATTTACTTGCATTCCTTTACGAAAGCGACAACATTGTTGTAAGCGAAAGATTGGTGGAGAAACTCTAGTTACCACCAAGCTTACATCTGAATCAACCAATGATCAAATTCAGTACAGGGCAATGTGTGAAAGAAGTATTGTGTGATATTGCTCCCACGAACTCTTGTCATCTTCTTTTGAGATGGGCATGGCTTCATTTTAAAACGCTCAATCTTGATGAATGTTCCCTTTATTTGAGGCATGAAGGACATGAAAGGAAGTTGAAATTTATGACACCAAGTCAAGCTAGTAAGGATAAACATAGGTTGAAGGAGAAAATAGAAAAAGAAGAAATATAAACTGCAGAAGGGAGGGAAATTGAAGAAAAAGAAAAGGAAGAAAAGATAAAGATGATGGAAAAGGAAGTAGAGAAACAAGGTCTTTAATCGAAGGCCACCCCTGTTTAGTTGCATTCGTTTACGAAAGCGATAACAATGTTCTATGCCAAAGATTGGTGGAGAAACTCTAGTTACCACCAAGGTTTCATCCGAATCAAGCAAGGATCAAATTCAGTACATGACAATGTGTGAAAGAAGTATTATGTGATATTGTTCCCACGAACTCTTGTCATCTTCTTTTGAGATGGGCATGGCTTTATTTTAAAACACTCAATCTTGATGAACGTTCCCTTTATTTGAGGCGTGAGGGACATGAAATGAAGTTGAAATTTATGACACAAGGACAAGCCAGTAAGGATCAACATAGGCTGAAGGAGAAAATACAAAAGAAGAAATATAAACTGCAGAAGGAACAGAAATTGAAGATAAAGAAAAGGAAAAAAAGATAAAGACGATGGAAAAGGAAGTAGAGCAACAAGGTGTTTAATCGAAGGCCACCCCTATTTAGTTGCATTCGTTTACGAAAGCGACAACAATGTTTTAAGCCAAAGATTGGTGGAGAAACTCTAGTTACCACCAAGCTTTCATCTGAATCAATCAAGGATCAAATTCAGTACAGGACAATGTGTGAAAGAAGTATTGTGTGATATTGCTCCCACGAACTCTTGTCATCTTCTTTTGAGATGGGCATGGCTTCATTTTAAAACGCTCAATCTTGATGAAGGTTCCCTTTATTTGAGGCGTGAGGGACATGAAATGAAGTTGATATTTATAACACCAAGACATGCCAGTAATGATCAATATAGGCTGAAGGAGAAAATAGAAAAAGAAGAAAGATAAACTGCAGAAGGAAGGGAAATTGAAGAAAAAGAAAAGGAAGAAAAGATAAAGATGATGGAAAAGGGAGTAGAGAAACAAGGTGTTTAATCGAAGGCCACCGATGTTTAGTTGCATTTGTTTACGAAAGCGACAACAATGTTTTAAGCCAAATACTGGTGGAGAAACTCTGGTTACCACCAAGGTTTCATCCGAATCAAGCAAGGATCAAATTCAATACAGGACAATGTGTGAAAGAATTATTATGTGATATTGCTTCCACAAACTGTTGTCATCTTTGTTTTGAGATGGGCATGGCTTAATTTTAAAACGCTCAATCTTTATGAACGTTCCCTTTGAGGCATGAGGGACATGAAATGAAGTTGAAATTTATGACACAAGGACAAGCCAGTAAGGATCAACAAAGGCTGAAGGAGAAAATACAAAAGAAGAAATATAAACTGCAGAAGGAAGAGAAATTGAAGAAAAAGAAAAGGAAGAAAAGATAATGTTGATGGAAAAGGAAGTAGAGAAACAAGGTTTAATCGAAGGCCACCCAAGTTTAGTTGCATTCGTTTACGAAAGCAACAACAATGTTTTAAGCCAAAGACTGGTGGAGAAACTCTAGTTACCACCAAGGTTTCATCCGAATCAAGCAAGGATCAAATTCAATACAGGACAATGTGTGAAAGAATTATTATGTGATATTGCTTCCACAAACTCTTGTCATCTTTGTTTTGAGATGGGCATGGCTTAATTTTAAAACGCTCAATCTTGATGAAATGAAGTTGAAATTTATGACACAAGGACAAGCCAGTAAGGATCAACAAAGGCTGAAGGAGAAAATACAAAAGAAGAAATATAAACTGCAGAAGGAAGAGAAATTGAAGAAAAAGAAAAGGAAGAAAAGATAATGTTAATGGAAAAGGAAGTAGAGAAAGAAGGTTTAATCGAAGGCCACCCAAGTTTAGTTGCATTCGTTTACGAAAGCGACAACAATGTTTTACGCCAAAGATTGGTGGAGAAACTCTAGTTACCACCAAGGTTTCATCCGAATCAAGCAAGGATCAAATTCAGTACATGACAATGTGTGAAAGAAGTATTATGTGATATTGTTCCCACGAACTATTGTCATCTTCTTTTGAGATGGGCATGGCTTAATTTTAAAACACTCAATCTTGATGAATGTTCCCTTTATTTGAGGCATGAGGGACATGAAATGAAGTTGAAATTTATGACACAAGGACAAGCCTGTAAGGATCAACATAGGCTGAAGGAGAAAATACAAAAAAAGAAATATAAACTGCAGAAGGAAGAGAAATTAAAGAAAAAGAAAAGGAAGAAAAGATAAAGTTGATGGAAAAGGAAGTAGAGAAACAACGTTTAATCGAAGGCCACCCATGTTTAGTTGCATTCGTTTACGAAACCGACAACAATGTTTTAAGCCACAGATTGGTGGAGAAACTATAGTTACCACCAAGCTTTCATTCGAATCAAGCAAGGATCAAATTCAATACAGGACAATGTGTGAAAAAATTATTATGTGATATTGCTTCCACAAACTCTTGTCGTCTTTGTTTTGAGATGGGCATGGCTTAATTTTAAAACGCTCAATCTTGATGAACCTTCCCTTTGAGGCATGATGGACATGAAATGAAGTTGAAATTTATGACACCAAGTCAAGCCAGTAAGGATCAACATAGGCTGAAGGAGAAAATACAAAAGAAGAAATATAAATTGCAGAAGGAACAGAAACTGAAGAAAAAGAAAAGGAAGAAAAGATAAAGACGATGGAAAAGGAAGTAGAGAAACAAGGTGTTTAATCGAACGCAACCCATGTTTAGTTGCATTCGTTAATGAAAGCGACAACAATGTTTTAAGCCAAAGATTGGTGGAGAAACTCTAGTTACCACCAAGGTTTCATCCGAATCAAGCAAGCATCAAATTCAGTACATGACAATGTGTGAAAGAAGTATTATGTGATATTGTTCCCACGAACCCTTGTCATCTTCTTTTGAGATGGGCATGGCTTCATTTTAAAACGCTCAATCTTGATGAATGTTCCCTTTATTTGAGGCATGAGGGACATCAAATGAAGTTGAAATTTATGACACCAAGACAAGCCAGTAAGGATCAACATAGGCTGAAGGAGAAAATACAAAAGAAGAAATATAAACTGCAGAAGGAAGAGAAATTGAAGAAAAAGAAAAGGAAGAAAAGATAAAGACGATGGAAAAGGAAGTAGAGAAACAAGGTGTTTAATCGAAGGCCACCCCTATTTAGTTGCATTCGTTTATGAAAGCGACAACAATGTTTTAAGCCAAAGATTGGTGGAGAAACTCTAGTTACCACCAAACTTTCATCTGAATCAACCAAGGATCAAATTCAGTACAGGACAATGTGTGAAAGAAGTATTGTGTGATATTGCTCCCATGAACTCTTGTCATCTTCTTTTGAGATGGGCATGGCTTCATTTTAAAACCCTCAATCTTGATGAAGGTTCCCTTTATTTGAGGCGTGAGGGACATGAAATGAAGTTGAAATTTATGACACCAAGACATGCCAGTAATGATAAATATAGGCTGAAGGAGAAAATAGAAAAAGAAGAAATATAAACTGCAAAAGGAAGGGAAATTGAAGAAAAAGAAAAGGAAGAAAAGATAAAGATGATGGAAAAGGAAGTAGAGAAACAAGGTGTTTAATCGAAGGCCACCCATGTTTAGTTGCATTTGTTTACGAAAGCGACAACAATGTTTTAAGCCAAAGACTGGTGGAGAAACTCTAGTTACCACCAAGCTTACATCTGAATCAACCAATGATCAAATTCAGTACAGGCAATGTGTGAAAGAAGTATTGTGTGATATTGCTCCCACGAACTCTTGTCATCTTCTTTTGAGATGGGCATGGCTTCATTTTAAAGCGCTCAATCTTGATGAATGTTCCCCTTATTTGAGGCATGAAGGACATGAAAGGAAGTTGAAATTTATGACACCAAGTCAAGCTAGTAAGGATAAACATAGGTTGAAGGAGAAAATAGAAAAAGAAAAAATATAAACTGCAGAAGGGAGGAAATTGAAGAAAAAGAAAAGGAAGAAAAGATAAAGATGATGGAAAAGGAAGTAAAGAAACAAGGTCTTTAATCGAAGGCCACCCCTGTTTAGTTGCATTCGTTTACGAAAGCGACGACAATGTTTTAAGCCAAAGATTGGTGGAGAAACTCTAGTTACCCCCAAGCTTTCATCTGAATCAAGCAAGGATCAAATTCAGTACATGAGAATGTGTGAAAGAAGTATTATGTGATATTCTTCCCACGAACTCTTGTCATCTTCTTTTGAGATGGGCATGGCTTAATTTTAAAACACTCAATCTTGATGAACGTTCCATTCATTTGAGGCATGAGGGACATGAAATGAAGTTGAAATTTATGACACAAGGACAATCCAGTAAGAATCAACATAGGCTGAAGGAGAAAATAGAAAAGAAGAAATATACACTGCAGAAAGAAAAGAAATTGAAGAAAAAGAAAAGGAAGAAAAGATAAAGTTGATGGAAAAGGAAGTAGAGAAACAAGGTGTTTAATCGAAGGCAACCCATGTTTAGTTGCATTCGTTAATGAAAGCGACAACAATGTTTTAAGCCAAAGATTGGTGGAGAAACTCTAGTTACCACCAAGGTTTCATCTGAATCAAGCAAGCATCAAATTCAGTAAATGACAATGTGTGAAAGAAGTATTATGTGATATTGTTCCCACGAACTCTTGTCATCTTCTTTTGAGATGGGCATGGCTTTATTTTAAAACACTCAATCTTGATGAACGTTCCCTTTATTTGAGGCATGAAGGACATGAAATTAAGTTGAAATTTATGACACAAGGACAAGCTAGTAAGGATCAACATAGGCTGAAGGAGAAAATACAAAAGAAGAAATATAAACTGCAGAAGGAAGAGAAATTGAAGAAAAAGAAAAGGAAGAAAAGATAAAGGCGATGGAAAAGGATGTAGAGAAACAAGGTGTTTAATCGAAGGCCACCCCTATTTAGTTGCATTCGTTTACGAAAGCGACAACAATGTTTTAAGCCAAAGATTGGTGGAGAAACTCTAGTTACCACCAAACTTTCATCCGAATCAAGCAAGCATCAAATTCAGTACATGACAATGTGTGAAAGAAGTATTATGTGATATTGTTCCCACGAACCCTTGTCATCTTCTTTTGAGATGGGCATGGCTTCATTTTAAAACGCTCAATCTTGATGAATGTTCCCTTTATTTGAGGGAGAAAATAGAAAAAGAAGAAATATAAACTGCAAAAGGAAGGGAAATTGAAGAAAAAGAAAAGGAAGAAAAGATAAAGATGATGGAAAAGGAAGTAGAGAAACAAGGTGTTTAATCGAAGGCCACCCATGTTTAGTTGCATTTGTTTACGAAAGAGACAACAATGTTTTAAGCCAAAGACTGGTGGAGAAACTCTAGTTACCACCAAGCTTACATCTGAATCAACCAATGATCAAATTCAGTACAGGACAATGTGTGAAAGAAGTATTGTGTGATATTGCTCCCACGAACTCTTGTCATCTTCTTTTGAGATGGGCATGGCTTCATTTTAAAGCGCTCAATCTTGATGAATGTTCCCTTTATTTGAGGCATGAGGGACATGAAATGAAGTTGAAATTTATGACACCAAGACATGCCAGTAATGATAAATATAGGCTGAAGGAGAAAATAGAAAAAGAAGAAATATAAACTGCAAAAGGAAGGGAAATTGAAGAAAAAGAAAAGGAAGAAAAGATAAAGATGATGGAAAAGGAAGTAGAGAAACAAGGTGTTTAATCGAAGGCCACCCATGTTTAGTTGCATTTGTTTACGAAAGCGACAACAATGTTTTAAGCCAAAGACTGGTGGAGAAACTCTAGTTACCACCAAGCTTACATCTGAATCAACCAATGATCAAATTCAGTACAGGCAATGTGTGAAAGAAGTATTGTGTGATATTGCTCCCACGAACTCTTGTCATCTTCTTTTGAGATGGGCATGGCTTCATTTTAAAGCGCTCAATCTTGATGAATGTTCCCTTTATTTGAGGCATGAAGGACATGAAAGGAAGTTGAAATTTATGACACCAAGTCAAGCTAGTAAGGATAAACATAGGTTGAAGGAGAAAATAGAAAAAGAAAAAATATAAACTGCAGAAGGGAGGAAATTGAAGAAAAAGAAAAGGAAGAAAAGATAAAGATGATGGAAAAGGAAGTAAAGAAACAAGGTCTTTAATCGAAGGCCACCCCTGTTTAGTTGCATTCGTTTACGAAAGCGACGACAATGTTTTAAGCCAAAGATTGGTGGAGAAACTCTAGTTACCCCCAAGCTTTCATCTGAATCAAGCAAGGATCAAATTCAGTACATGAGAATGTGTGAAAGAAGTATTATGTGATATTCTTCCCACGAACTCTTGTCATCTTCTTTTGAGATGGGCATGGCTTAATTTTAAAACACTCAATCTTGATGAACGTTCCATTCATTTGAGGCATGAGGGACATGAAATGAAGTTGAAATTTATGACACAAGGACAATCCAGTAAGAATCAACATAGGCTGAAGGAGAAAATAGAAAAGAAGAAATATACACTGCAGAAAGAAAAGAAATTGAAGAAAAAGAAAAGGAAGAAAAGATAAAGTTGATGGAAAAGGAAGTAGAGAAACAAGGTGTTTAATCGAAGGCAACCCATGTTTAGTTGCATTCGTTAATGAAAGCGACAACAATGTTTTAAGCCAAAGATTGGTGGAGAAACTCTAGTTACCACCAAGGTTTCATCTGAATCAAGCAAGCATCAAATTCAGTAAATGACAATGTGTGAAAGAAGTATTATGTGATATTGTTCCCACGAACTCTTGTCATCTTCTTTTGAGATGGGCATGGCTTTATTTTAAAACACTCAATCTTGATGAACGTTCCCTTTATTTGAGGCATGAAGGACATGAAATTAAGTTGAAATTTATGACACAAGGACAAGCTAGTAAGGATCAACATAGGCTGAAGGAGAAAATACAAAAGAAGAAATATAAACTGCAGAAGGAAGAGAAATTGAAGAAAAAGAAAAGGAAGAAAAGATAAAGGCGATGGAAAAGGATGTAGAGAAACAAGGTGTTTAATCGAAGGCCACCCCTATTTAGTTGCATTCGTTTACGAAAGCGACAACAATGTTTTAAGCCAAAGATTGGTGGAGAAACTCTAGTTACCACCAAACTTTCATCTGAATCAACCAAGGATCAAATTCAGTACAGGACAATGTGTGAAAGAGGTATTGTGTGACATTGCTCCCATGAACTCTTGTCATCTTCTTTTGAGATGGGCATGGCTTCATTTTAAAACCCTCAATCTTGATGAAGGTTCCCTTTATTTGAGGCGTGAGGGACATGAAATGAAGTTGAAATTTATGACACCAAGACATGCCAGTAATGATAAATATAGGCTGAAGGAGAAAATAGAAAAAGAAGAAATATAAACTGCAAAAGGAAGGGAAATTGAAGAAAAAGAAAAGGAAGAAAAGATAAAGATGATGGAAAAGGAAGTAGAGAAACAAGGTGTTTAATCGAAGGCCACCCATGTTTAGTTGCATTTGTTTACGAAAGAGACAACAATGTTTTAAGCCAAAGACTGGTGGAGAAACTCTAGTTACCACCAAGCTTACATCTGAATCAACCAATGATCAAATTCAGTACAGGACAATGTGTGAAAGAAGTATTGTGTGATATTGCTCCCACGAACTCTTGTCATCTTCTTTTGAGATGGGCATGGCTTCATTTTAAAGCGCTCAATCTTGATGAATGTTCCCTTTATTTGAGGCATGAAGGACATGAAAGGAAGTTGAAATTTATGACACCAAGTCAAGCTAGTAAGGATAAACATAGGTTGAAGGAGAAAATAGAAAAGAAGAAATATACACTGCAGAAAGAAAAGAAATTGAAGAAAAAGAAAAGGAAGAAAAGATAAAGTTGATGGAAAAGGAAGTAGAGAAACAAGGTCTTTAATCGAACGCAACCCATGTTTAGTTGCATTCGTTAATGAAAGCGACAACAATGTTTTAAGCCAAAGATTGGTGGAGAAACTCTAGTTACCACCAAGGTTTCATCCGAATCAAGCAAGCATCAAATTCAGTACATGACATTGTGTGAAAGAAGTATTATGTGATATTGTTCCCACGAACTCTTGTCATCTTCTTTTGAGATGGGCATGGCTTTATTTTAAAACACTCAATCTTGATGAACGTTCCCTTTATTTGAGGCATGAGGGACATGAAATTAAGTTGAAATTTATGACACAAGGACAAGCTAGTAAGGATCAACATAGGCTGAAGGAGAAAATACAAAAGAAGAAATATAAACTGCAGAAGGAAGAGAAATTGAAGAAAAAGAAAAGGAAGAAAAGATAAAGACGATGGAAAAGGAAGTAGAGAAACAAGGTGTTTAATCGAAGGCCACCCCTATTTAGTTGCATTCGTTTACGAAAGCGACAACAATGTTTTAAGCCAAAGATTGGTGGAGAAACTCTAGTTACCACCAAGCATTCATCTGAATCAACCAAGGATCAAATTCAATACAGGACAATGTGTGAAGGAATTATTATGTGATATTGCTTCCACAAACTCTTGTCATCTTTGTTTTGAGATGGGCATGGCTTAATTTTAAAACGCTCAATCTTCATCAACGTTCCCTTTGAGGCATGAGGGACATGAAATGAAGTTGAAATTTATGACACAAGGACAAGCCAGTAAGGATCAACAAAGGCTGAAGGAGAAAATACAAAAGAAGAAATATAAACTGCAGAAGGAAGAGAAATTGAAGAAAAAGAAATGGAAAAAAAGATAATGTTGATGGAAAAGGAAGTAGAGAAACAAGGTGTTTAATCGAAGGCCACCCCTATTTAGTTGCATTCGTTTACGAAAGCGACAACAATGTTTTAAGCCAAAGATTGGTGGAGAAACTCTAGTTACCACCAAGCATTCATCTGAATCAACCAAGGATCAAATTCAATACAGGACAATGTGTGAAAGAAGTATTATGTGATATTGTTCCCACGAACTCTTGTCATCTTCTTTTGAGATGGGCATGGCTTTATTTTAAAACACTCAATCTTGATGAACGTTCCCTTTATTTGAGGCGTGAGGGACATGAAATGAAGTTGAAATTTATGACACAAGGACAAGCCAGTAAGGATCAACATAGGCTGAAGGAGAAAATACAAAAGAAGAAATATAAACTGCAGAAGGAACAGAAATTGAAGAAAAAGAAAAGGAAAAAAAGATAAAGACGATGGAAAAGGAAGTAGAGAAACAAGGTGTTTAATCGAAGGCCACCCCTATTTAGTTGCATTCGTTTACGAAAGCGACAACAATGTTTTAAGCCAAAGATTGGTAGAGAAACTCTAGTTACCACCAAGCTTTCATCTGAATCAACCAAGGATCAAATTCAGTACAGGACAATGTGTGAAAGAAGTATTGTGTGATATTGCTCCCACGAACTCTTGTCATCTTCTTTTGAGATGGGCATGGCTTCATTTTAAAGCGCTCAATCTTGATGAAGGTTCCCTTTATTTGAGGCGTGAGGGACATGAAATGAAGTTGAAATTTATGACACCAAGACATGCCAGTAATGATAAATATATGCTGAAGGAGAAAATAGAAAAAGAAAAAATATAAACTGCAAAAGGAAGGGAAATTGAAGAAAAAGAAAAGGAAGAAAAGATAAAGACGATGGAAAAGGAAGTAGAGAAACAAGGTGTTTAATCGAAGGCCACCCCTATTTAGTTGCACTCGTTTACGAAAGCGACAACAATGTTTTAAGCCAAAGATTGGTGGAGAAACTCTAGTTACCACCAAGCTTTCATCCGAATCAAGCAAGGATCAAATTCAGTACATGAGAATGTGTGAAAGAAGTGTTATGTGATATTGTTCCCATGAACTCTTGTCATCTTCTTTTGAGATGGGCATGCCTTAATTTTAAAACACTCAATCTTGATGAACGTTCCCTTCGTTTGAGGCATGAGGGACATGAAATGAAGTTGAAATTTATGACACAAGGACAATCCAGTAAGGATCAACATAGGCTAAAGGAGAAAATAGAAAAGAAGAAATATACACTGCAGAAAGAAAAGAAATTGAAGAAAAAGAAAAGGAAGAAAAGATAAAGTTGATGGAAAAGGAAGTAGAGAAACAAGGTGTTTAATCGAACGCAACCCATGTTTAGTTGCATTCGTTAATGAAAGCGACAACAATGTTTTAAGCCAAAGATTGGTGGAGAAACTCTAGTTACCACCAAGGTTTCATCCGAATCAAGCAAGCATCAAATTCAGTACATGACATTGTGTGAAAGAAGTATTATGTGATATTGTTCCCACGAACTCTTGTCATCTTCTTTTGAGATGGGCATGGCTTAATT
Organism: Vigna unguiculata; assembly: GCF_037176805.1. Classification (NCBI taxonomy): domain Eukaryota; kingdom Viridiplantae; phylum Streptophyta; class Magnoliopsida; order Fabales; family Fabaceae; genus Vigna; species Vigna unguiculata. The sequence continues at coordinate 26,770,028 of NC_140795.1, read as the reverse complement.
TTAAAACACTCAATCTTGATGAACGTTCCCTTTATTTGAGGCATGAGGGACATGAAATTAAGTTGAAATTTATGACACAAGGACAAGCTAGTAAGGATCAACATAGGCTGAAGGAGAAAATAGAAAAGAAGAAATATAAACTGCAGAAGGAAGGGAAATTGAAGAAAAAGAAAAGGAAGAAAAGATAAAGATGATGGAAAAGGAAGTAGAGAAACAAGGTGTTTAATCGAAGGCCACCCCTATTTAGTTGCATTCGTTTACGAAAGCGACAACAATGTTTTAAGCCAAAGACTGGTGGAGAAACTCTAGTTACCACCAAGGTTTCATCCGAATCAAGCAATGATCAAATTCAGTACATGACAATGTGTGAAAGAAGTATTATGTGATATTGTTCCCACGAACTCTTGTCATCTTCTTTTGAGATGGGCATGGCTTAATTTTAAAACGCTCAATCTTGATGAACGTTCCCTTTGAGGCATGATGGACATGAAATGAAGTTGAAATTTATGACACCAAGTCAAGCCAGTAAGGATCAACATAGGCTGAAGGAGAAAATAGAAAAGAAGAAATATAAATTGCAGAAGGAAGGGAAATTGAAGAAAAAGAAAAGGAAGAAAAGATAAAGATGATGGAAAAGGAAGTAGAGAAAGAAGGTGTTTAATCGAAGGCCTCCCATGTTTAGTTGCATTTGTTTACGAAAGCGACAACAATGTTTTAAGCCAAAGACTGGTGGAGAAACTCTAGTTACCACCAAGGTTTCATCCGAATCAAGCAAGGATCAAATTCAGTACAGGACAATGTGTGAAAGAAGTATTGTGTGATATTGCTCCCACGAACTCTTGTCATCTTCTTTTGAGATGGGCATGGCTTCATTTTAAAACGCTCAATCTTGATGAACGTTCCCTTTATTTGAGGCATGAGGGACATGAAATGAAGTTGAAATTTATGACACAAGGACAAGCTAGTAAGGATCAACATAGGCTGAAGGAGAAAATACAAAAGAAGAAATATAAATTGCAGAAGGAAGAGAAATTGAAGAAAAAGAAAAGGAAGAAAAGATAAAGACGATGGAAAAGGAAGTAGAGAAACAAGGTGTTTAATCGAAGGCCACCCCTATTTAGTTGCATTCGTTTACGAAAGCGACAACAATGTTTTAAGCCAAAGATTGGTGGAGAAACTCTAGTTACCACCAAGCTTTCATCTGAATCAACCAAGGATCAAATTCAGTACAGGACAATGTGTAAAAGAAGTATTGTGTGATATTGCTCCCATGAACTCTTGTCATCTTCTTTTGAGATCGGCATGGCTTCATTTTAAAACCCTGAATCTTGATGAAGGTTCCCTTTATTTGAGGTGTGAGGGACATGAAATGAAGTTGAAATTTATGACACCAGGACATGCCAGTAATGATAAATATAGGCTGAAGGAAAAAATAGAAAAAGAAGAAATATAAACTGCAGAAGGAAGGGAGATTGAAGAAAAAGAAAAGGAAGAAAAGATAAAGATGATGGAAAAGGAAGTAGAGAAAAAAGGTGTTTAATCGAAGGCCTCCCATGTTTAGTTGCATTTGTTTACGAAAGCGACAACAATGTTTTAAGCCAAAGACTGGTGGAGAAACTCTAGTTACCACCAAGGTTTCATCCGAATCAAGCAAGGATCAAATTCAGTACATGACAATTTGTGAAATAAGTATTATGTGATATTGTTCCCACGAACTCTTGTCATCTTCTTTTGAGATGGGCATGGCTTAATTTTAAAACGCTCAATCTTGATGAACGTTCCCTTTATTTGAGGCATGATGGACATGAAATGAAGTTGAAATTTATGACACCAAGTCAAGCCAGTAAGGATCAACATAGGCTGAAGGAGAAAATAGAAAAGAAGAAATATAAACTGCAGAAGGAAGGGAAATTGAAGAAAAAGAAAAGGAAGAAAAGATAAAGATGATGGAAAAGGAAGTAGAGAAAGAAGGTGTTTAATCGAAGGCCACCCATGTTTAGTTGCATTTGTTTACGAAAGCGACAACAATGTTGTAAGCCAAAGATTGGTGGAGAAACTCTAGTTAGCACCACGCTTTCATCCGAATCAAGCAAGGATCAAATTCAGTACAGGACAATATGTGAAAGAAGTATTATGTCATATTGCTCCCACAAACTCTTGTCATCTTGTTTTGAGATGGGCATGGCTTAATTTTAAAACGCTCAATCTTGATGAACGTTCCCTTTGAGGCATGAGGGACATGAAATGAAGTTGAAATTTATGACACCAAGACATGCCAGTAATGATAAATATAGGCTGAAGGAGAAAATAGAAAAAGAAGAAATATAAACTGCAGAAGGAAGGGAAATTGAAGAAAAAGAAAAGGAAGAAAAGATAAAGATGATGGAAAAGGAAGTAGAGAAACAAGGTGTTTAATCGAAGGCCACCCCTATTTAGTTGCATTCGTTTACGAAAGCGACAACAATGTTTTAAGCCAAAGACTGGTGGAGAAACTCTAGTTACCACCAAGGTTTCATCCGAATCAAGCAATGATCAAATTCAGTACATGACAATGTGTGAAAGAAGTATTATGTGATATTGTTCCCACGAACTCTTGTCATCTTCTTTTGAGATGGGCATGGCTTAATTTTAAAACGCTCAATCTTAATGAACGTTCCCTTTGAGGCATGAGGGACATGAAATGAAGTTGAAATTTATGACACCAAGACATGCCAGTAATGATAAACATAGGCTGAAGGAGAAAATAGAAAAAGAAGAAATATCAACTGCAGAAGGGAGGGAAATTGAAGAAAAAGAAAAGGAAGAAAAGATAAAGATGATGGAAAAGGAAGTAGAGAAACAAGGTGTTTAATCGAAGGCCACCCCTGTTTAGTTGCATTCGTTTACGAAAGCGACAACAATGTTTTAAGCCAAAGATTGGTGGAGAAACTCTAGTTACCCCCAAGCTTTCATCTGAATCAAGCAAGGATCAAATTCAGTACATGACAATGTGTGAAAGAAGTATTATGTGATATTGTTCCCACGAACTCTGGTCATCTTCTTTTGAGATGGGCATGGCTTAATTTTAAAACGCTCAATCTTGATGAACGTTCCCTTTGAGGCATGAGGGACATGAAATTAAGTTGAAATTTATGACACAAGGACAAGCCTGTAAGGATCAACATAGGCTGAAGGAGAAAATACAAAAGAAGAAATATAAACTGCAGAAGGAAGAGAAATTGAAGAAAAAGAAAAGGAAGAAAAGATAAAGACGATGGAAAAGGAAGTAGAGAAATCAGGTGTTTAATCGAAGGCCACCCCTATTTAGTTACATTCGTTTACGAAAGCGACAACAATGTTTTAAGCCAAAGATTGGTGGAGAAACTCTAGTTACCACCAAGCTTTCATCTGAATCAACCAAGGATCAAATTCAGTACAGGACAATGTGTGAAAGAAGTATTGTGTGATATTGCTCCCACGAACTCTTGTCATCTTCTTTTGAGATGGGCATGGCTTCATTTTAAAACGCTCAATCTTGATGAACGTTCCCTTTATTTGAGGCATGAGGGACATGAAATGAAGTTGAAATTTATGACACCAAGTCAAGCCAATAGGGATCAACATAGGCTGAAGGAGAAAATAGAAAAAGAAGAAATATCAACTGCAGAAGGGAGGGAAATTGAAGAAAAAGAAAAGGAAGAAAAGATAAAGATGATGGAAAAGGAAGTAGAGAAACAAGGTGTTTAATCGAAGGCCACCCCTGTTTAGTTGCATTCGTTTACGAAAGCGACAACAATGTTTTAAGCCAAAGATTGGTGGAGAAACTCTAGTTACCCCCAAGCTTTCATCTGAATCAAGCAAGGATCAAATTCAGTACATGAGAATGTGTGAAAGAAGTATTATGTGATATTGTTCCCACGAACTCTGGTCATCTTCTTTTGAGATGGGCATGGCTTAATTTTAAAATGCTCAATCTTGATGAACGTTCCCTTTGAGGCATGAGGGACATGAAATTAAGTTGAAATTTATGACACAAGGACAAGCCAGTAAGGATCAACATAGGCTGAAGGAGAAAATACAAAAGAAGAAATATAAACTGCAGAAGGAAGAGAAATTGAAGAAAAAGAAAAGGAAGAAAAGATAAAGACGATGGAAAAGGAAGTAGAGAAACAAGGTGTTTAATCGAAGGCCACCCCTATTTAGTTGCATTCGTTTACGAAAGCGACAACAATGTTTTAAGCCAAAGATTGGTGGAGAAACTCTAGTTACCACCAAGCTTTCATCTGAATCAACCAAGGATCAAATTCAGTACATGACAATGTGTGAAAGAAGTATTGTGTGATATTGCTCCCACGAACTCTTGTCATCTTCTTTTGAGATGGGCATGGCTTCATTTTAAAACGCTCAATCTTGATGAACGTTCCCTTTATTTGAGGCATGAGGGACATGAAATGAAGTTGAAATTTATGACACCAAGTCAAGCCAATAGGGATCAACATAGGCTGAAGGAGAAAATAGAAAAAGAAGAAATATCAACTGCAGAAGGGAGGGAAATTGAAGAAAAAGAAAAGGAAGAAAAGATAAAGATGATGGAAAAGGAAGTAGAGAAACAAGGTGTTTAATCGAAGGCCACCCCTGTTTAGTTGCATTCGTTTACGAAAGCGACAACAATGTTTTAAGCCAAAGATTGGTGGAGAAACTCTAGTTACCCCCAAGCTTTCATCTGAATCAAGCAAGGATCAAATTCAGTACATGAGAATGTGTGAAAGAAGTATTATGTGATATTGTTCCCACGAACTCTGGTCATCTTCTTTTGAGATGGGCATGGCTTAATTTTAAAATGCTCAATCTTGATGAACGTTCCCTTTGAGGCATGAGGGACATGAAATTAAGTTGAAATTTATGACACAAGGACAAGCCAGTAAGGATCAACATAGGCTGAAGGAGAAAATACAAAAGAAGAAATATAAACTGCAGAAGGAAGAGAAATTGAAGAAAAAGAAAAGGAAGAAAAGATAAAGACGATGGAAAAGGAAGTAGAGAAACAAGGTGTTTAATCGAAGGCCACCCCTATTTAGTTGCATTCGTTTACGAAAGCGACAACAATGTTTTAAGCCAAAGATTGGTGGAGAAACTCTAGTTACCACCAAGCTTTCATCTGAATCAACCAAGGATCAAATTCAGTACATGACAATGTGTGAAAGAAGTATTGTGTGATATTGCTCCCACGAACTCTTGTCATCTTCTTTTGAGATGGGCATGGCTTCATTTTAAAACGCTCAATCTTGATGAACGTTCCCTTTATTTGAGGCATGAGGGACATGAAATGAAGTTGAAATTTATGACACCAAGTCAAGCCAATAGGGATCAACATAGGCTGAAGGAGAAAATAGAAAAAGAAGAAATATCAACTGCAGAAGGGAGGGAAATTGAAGAAAAAGAAAAGGAAGAAAAGATAAAGATGATGGAAAAGGAAGTAGAGAAACAAGGTGTTTAATCGAAGGCCACACCTGTTTAGTTGCATTCGTTTACGAAAGCGACAACAATGTTTTAAGCCAAAGATTGGTGGAGAAACTCTAGTTACCCCCAAGCTTTCATCTGAATCAAGCAAGGATCAAATTCAGTACATGAGAATGTGTGAAAGAAGTATTATGTGATATTCTTCCAACGAACTCTTGTCATCTTCTTTTGAGATGGGCATGGCTTAATTTTAAAACACTCAATCTTGATGAACGTTCCCTTCATTTGAGGCATGAGGGACATGAAATGAAGTTGAAATTTGACACAAGGACAATCCAGTAAGAATCAACATAGGCTGAAGGAGAAAATAGAAAAGAAATATACCCTGCAGAAAGAAAATAAATTGAAGAAAAAGAGAAGGAAGAAAACATAAAGTTGATGGAAAAGGAAGTAGAGAAACAAGGTGTTTAATCGAAGGTAACCCATGTTTAGTTGCATTCGTTAATGAAAGCGACAACAATGTTTTAAGCCAAAGATTGGTGGAGAAGTTCTAGTTACCACCAAGGTTTCATCCGAATCAAGCAAGCATCAAATTCAGTACATGACAATGTGTGAAAGAAGTATTATGTGATATTGTTCCCACGAACTCTTGTCATCTTCTTTTGAGATGGGCATGGCTTTATTTTAAAACACTCAATCTTGATGAACGTTCCCTTTATTTGAGGCATGAGGGACATGAAATTAAGTTGAAATTTATGACACAAGGACAAGCTAGTAAGGATCAATATAGGCTGAAGGAGAAAATACAAAAGAAGAAATATAAACTACAGAAGGAAGAGAAATTGAAGAAAAAGAAAAGGAAGAAAAGATAAAGACGAAGGAAAAGGAAGTAGAGAAACAAGGTGTTTAATCGAAGGCCACCCCTATTTAGTTGCATTCGTTTACGAAAGCGACAACAATGTTTTAAGCCAAAGATTGGTGGAGAAACTCTAGTTACCACCAAGCTTTCATCTGAATCAACCAAGGATCAAATTCAGTACAGGACAATGTGTGAAAGAAGTATTGTGTGATATTGCTCCCATGAACTCTTGTCATCTTCTTTTGAGATGGGCATGGCTTCATTTTAAAACCCTCAATCTTGATGAAGGTTCCCTTTATTTGAGGCGTAAGGGACATGAAATGAAGTTGAAATTTATGACACCAAGACATGCCAGTAATGATAAATATAGGCTGAAGGAGAAAATAGAAAAAGAAGAAATATAAACTGCAGAAGGAAGGGAAATTGAAGAAAAAGAAAAGGAAGAAAAGATAAAGATGATGGAAAAGGAAGTAGAGAAACAAGGTGTTTAATCGAAGGCCACCCATGTTTAGTTGCATTTGTTTACGAAAGCGACAACAATGTTTTAAGCCAAAGACTGGTGGAGAAACTCTAGTTACCACCAAGGTTTCATCCGAATCAAGCAATGATCAAATTCAGTACATGACAATGTGTGAAAGAAGTATTATGTGATATTGTTCCCACGAACTCTTGTCATCTTCTTTTGAGATGGGCATGGCTTAATTTTAAAACGCTCAATCTTGATGAACGTTCCCTTTGAGGCATGAGGGACATGAAATTAAGTTGAAATTTATGACACAAGGACAAGCCAGTAAGGATCAACATAGGCTGAAGGAGAAAATACAAAAGAAGAAATATAAACTGCAGAAGGAAGAGAAATTGAAGAAAAAGAAAAGGAAGAAAAGATAAAGACGATGGAAAAGGAAGTAGAGAAATCAGGTGTTTAATCGAAGGCCACCCCTATTTAGTTGTATTCGTTTACGAAAGCGACAACAATGTTTTAAGCCAAAGATTGGTGGAGAAACTCTAGTTACCACCAAGCTTTCATCTGAATCAACCAAGGATCAAATTCAGTACAGGACAATGTGTGAAAGAAGTATTGTGTGATATTGCTCCCACGAACTCTTGTCATCTTCTTTTGAGATGGGCATGGCTTCATTTTAAAACGCTCAATCTTGATGAACGTTCCCTTTATTTGAGGCATGAGGGACATGAAATGAAGTTGAAATTTATGACACCAAGTCAAGCCAATAGGGATCAACATAGGCTGAAGGAGAAAATAGAAAAAGAAGAAATATCAACTGCAGAAGGGAGGGAAATTGAAGAAAAAGAAAAGGAAGAAAAGATAAAGATGATGGAAAAGGAAGTAGAGAAACAAGGTGTTTAATCGAAGGCCACCCCTGTTTAGTTGCATTCGTTTACGAAAGCGACAACAATGTTTTAAGCCAAAGATTGGTGGAGAAACTCTAGTTACCCCCAAGCTTTCATCTGAATCAAGCAAGGATCAAATTCAGTACATGAGAATGTGTGAAAGAAGTATTATGTGATATTGTTCCCACGAACTCTGGTCATCTTCTTTTGAGATGGGCATGGCTTAATTTTAAAATGCTCAATCTTGATGAACGTTCCCTTTGAGGCATGAGGGACATGAAATTAAGTTGAAATTTATGACACAAGGACAAGCCAGTAAGGATCAACATAGGCTGAAGGAGAAAATACAAAAGAAGAAATATAAACTGCAGAAGGAAGAGAAATTGAAGAAAAAGAAAAGGAAGAAAAGATAAAGACGATGGAAAAGGAAGTAGAGAAACAAGGTGTTTAATCGAAGGCCACCCCTATTTAGTTGCATTCGTTTACGAAAGCGACAACAATGTTTTAAGCCAAAGATTGGTGGAGAAACTCTAGTTACCACCAAGCTTTCATCTGAATCAACCAAGGATCAAATTCAGTACATGACAATGTGTGAAAGAAGTATTGTGTGATATTGCTCCCACGAACTCTTGTCATCTTCTTTTGAGATGGGCATGGCTTCATTTTAAAACGCTCAATCTTGATGAACGTTCCCTTTATTTGAGGCATGAGGGACATGAAATGAAGTTGAAATTTATGACACCAAGTCAAGCCAATAGGGATCAACATAGGCTGAAGGAGAAAATAGAAAAAGAAGAAATATCAACTGCAGAAGGGAGGGAAATTGAAGAAAAAGAAAAGGAAGAAAAGATAAAGATGATGGAAAAGGAAGTAGAGAAACAAGGTGTTTAATCGAAGGCCACACCTGTTTAGTTGCATTCGTTTACGAAAGCGACAACAATGTTTTAAGCCAAAGATTGGTGGAGAAACTCTAGTTACCCCCAAGCTTTCATCTGAATCAAGCAAGGATCAAATTCAGTACATGAGAATGTGTGAAAGAAGTATTATGTGATATTCTTCCAACGAACTCTTGTCATCTTCTTTTGAGATGGGCATGGCTTAATTTTAAAACACTCAATCTTGATGAACGTTCCCTTCATTTGAGGCATGAGGGACATGAAATGAAGTTGAAATTTGACACAAGGACAATCCAGTAAGAATCAACATAGGCTGAAGGAGAAAATAGAAAAGAAATATACCCTGCAGAAAGAAAATAAATTGAAGAAAAAGAGAAGGAAGAAAACATAAAGTTGATGGAAAAGGAAGTAGAGAAACAAGGTGTTTAATCGAAGGTAACCCATGTTTAGTTGCATTCGTTAATGAAAGCGACAACAATGTTTTAAGCCAAAGATTGGTGGAGAAGTTCTAGTTACCACCAAGGTTTCATCCGAATCAAGCAAGCATCAAATTCAGTACATGACAATGTGTGAAAGAAGTATTATGTGATATTGTTCCCACGAACTCTTGTCATCTTCTTTTGAGATGGGCATGGCTTTATTTTAAAACACTCAATCTTGATGAACGTTCCCTTTATTTGAGGCATGAGGGACATGAAATTAAGTTGAAATTTATGACACAAGGACAAGCTAGTAAGGATCAATATAGGCTGAAGGAGAAAATACAAAAGAAGAAATATAAACTACAGAAGGAAGAGAAATTGAAGAAAAAGAAAAGGAAGAAAAGATAAAGACGAAGGAAAAGGAAGTAGAGAAACAAGGTGTTTAATCGAAGGCCACCCCTATTTAGTTGCATTCGTTTACGAAAGCGACAACAATGTTTTAAGCCAAAGATTGGTGGAGAAACTCTAGTTACCACCAAGCTTTCATCTGAATCAACCAAGGATCAAATTCAGTACAGGACAATGTGTGAAAGAAGTATTGTGTGATATTGCTCCCATGAACTCTTGTCATCTTCTTTTGAGATGGGCATGGCTTCATTTTAAAACCCTCAATCTTGATGAAGGTTCCCTTTATTTGAGGCGTAAGGGACATGAAATGAAGTTGAAATTTATGACACCAAGACATGCCAGTAATGATAAATATAGGCTGAAGGAGAAAATAGAAAAAGAAGAAATATAAACTGCAGAAGGAAGGGAAATTGAAGAAAAAGAAAAGGAAGAAAAGATAAAGATGATGGAAAAGGAAGTAGAGAAACAAGGTGTTTAATCGAAGGCCACCCATGTTTAGTTGCATTTGTTTACGAAAGCGACAACAATGTTTTAAGCCAAAGACTGGTGGAGAAACTCTAGTTACCACCAAGGTTTCATCCGAATCAAGCAATGATCAAATTCAGTACATGACAATGTGTGAAAGAAGTATTATGTGATATTGTTCCCACGAACTCTTGTCATCTTCTTTTGAGATGGGCATGGCTTAATTTTAAAACGCTCAATCTTGATGAACGTTCCCTTTGAGGCATGAGGGACATGAAATTAAGTTGAAATTTATGACACAAGGACAAGCCAGTAAGGATCAACATAGGCTGAAGGAGAAAATACAAAAGAAGAAATATAAACTGCAGAAGGAAGAGAAATTGAAGAAAAAGAAAAGGAAGAAAAGATAAAGACGATGGAAAAGGAAGTAGAGAAATCAGGTGTTTAATCGAAGGCCACCCCTATTTAGTTGTATTCGTTTACGAAAGCGACAACAATGTTTTAAGCCAAAGATTGGTGGAGAAACTCTAGTTACCACCAAGCTTTCATCTGAATCAACCAAGGATCAAATTCAGTACAGGACAATGTGTGAAAGAAGTATTGTGTGATATTGCTCCCACGAACTCTTGTCATCTTCTTTTGAGATGGGCATGGCTTCATTTTAAAACGCTCAATCTTGATGAACGTTCCCTTTATTTGAGGTATGAGGGACATGAAATGAAGTTGAAATTTATGACACCAAGACATGCCAGTAATGATAAATATAGGCTGAAGGAGAAAATAGAAAAAGAAGAAATATAAACTGCAGAAGGAAGGGAAATTGAAGAAAAAGAAAAGGAAGAAAAGATAAAGATGATGGAAAAGGAAGTAGAGAAACAAGGTGTTTAATCGAAGGCCACCCATGTTTAGTTGCATTTGTTTACGAAAGCGACAACAATGTTTTAAGCCAAAGACTGGTGGAGAAACTCTAGTTACCACCAAGGTTTCATCCGAATCAAGCAATGATCAAATTCAGTACATGACAATGTGTGAAAGAAGTATTATGTGATATTGTTCCCACGAACTCTTGTCATCTTCTTTTGAGATGGGCATGGCTTAATTTTAAAACGCTCAATCTTGATGAACGTTCCCTTTGAGGCATGAGGGACATGAAATTAAGTTGAAATTTATGACACAAGGACAAGCCAGTAAGGATCAACATAGGCTGAAGGAGAAAATACAAAAGAAGAAATATAAACTGCAGAAGGAAGAGAAATTGAAGAAAAAGAAAAGGAAGAAAAGATAAAGACGATGGAAAAGGAAGTAGAGAAATCAGGTGTTTAATCGAAGGCCACCCCTATTTAGTTGTATTCGTTTACGAAAGCGACAACAATGTTTTAAGCCAAAGATTGGTGGAGAAACTCTAGTTACCACCAAGCTTTCATCTGAATCAACCAAGGATCAAATTCAGTACAGGACAATGTGTGAAAGAAGTATTGTGTGATATTGCTCCCACGAACTCTTGTCATCTTCTTTTGAGATGGGCATGGCTTCATTTTAAAACGCTCAATCTTGATGAACGTTCCCTTTATTTGAGGCATGAGGGACATGAAATGAAGTTGAAATTTATGACACCAAGACATGCCAGTAATGATAAATATAGGCTGAAGGAGAAAATAGAAAAAGAAGAAATATAAACTGCAGAAGGAAGGGAAATTGAAGAAAAAGAAAAGGAAGAAAAGATAAAGATGATGGAAAAGGAAGTAGAGAAACAAGGTGTTTAATCGAAGGCCACCCATGTTTAGTTGCATTTGTTTACGAAAGCGACAACAATGTTTTAAGCCAAAGACTGGTGGAGAAACTCTAGTTACCACCAAGGTTTCATCCGAATCAAGCAATGATCAAATTCAGTACATGACAATGTGTGAAAGAAGTATTATGTGATATTGTTCCCACGAACTCTGGTCATCTTCTTTTGAGATGGGCATGGCTTAATTTTAAAACGCTCAATCTTGATGAACGTTCCCTTTGAGGCATGAGGGACATGAAATTAAGTTGAAATTTATGACACAAGGACAAGCCAGTAAGGATCAACATAGGCTGAAGGAGAAAATACAAAAGAAGAAATATAAACTGCAGAAGGAAGAGAAATTGAAGAAAAAGAAAAGGAAGAAAAGATAAAGACGATGGAAAAGGAAGTAGAGAAATCAGGTGTTTAATCGAAGGCCACCCCTATTTAGTTGTATTCGTTTACGAAAGCGACAACAATGTTTTAAGCCAAAGATTGGTGGAGAAACTCTAGTTACCACCAAGCTTTCATCTGAATCAACCAAGGATCAAATTCAGTACAGGACAATGTGTGAAAGAAGTATTGTGTGATATTGCTCCCACGAACTCTTGTCATCTTCTTTTGAGATGGGCATGGCTTCATTTTAAAACGCTCAATCTTGATGAACGTTCCCTTTATTTGAGGCATGAGGGACATGAAATGAAGTTGAAATTTATGACACCAAGTCAAGCCAATAGGGATCAACATAGGCTGAAGGAGAAAATAGAAAAAGAAGAAATATCAACTGCAGAAGGGAGGGAAATTGAAGAAAAAGAAAAGGAAGAAAAGATAAAGATGATGGAAAAGGAAGTAGAGAAACAAGGTGTTTAATCGAAGGCCATACCTGTTTAGTTGCATTCGTTTACGAAAGCGACAACAATGTTTTAAGCCAAAGATTGGTGGAGAAACTCTAGTTACCCCCAAGCTTTCATCTGAATCAAGCAAGGATCAAATTCAGTACATGAGAATGTGTGAAAGAAGTATTATGTGATATTCTTCCAACGAACTCTTGTCATCTTCTTTTGAGATGGGCATGGCTTTATTTTAAAACACTCAATCTTGATGAACGTTCCCTTTATTTGAGGCATGAGGGACATGAAATTAAGTTGAAATTTATGACACAAGGACAAGCTAGTAAGGATCAATATAGGCTGAAGGAGAAAATACAAAAGAAGAAATATAAACTGCAGAAGGAAGAGAAATTGAAGAAAAAGAAAAGGAAGAAAAGATAAAGACGATGGAAAAGGAAGTAGAGAAACAAGGTGTTTAATCGAAGGCCACCCCTATTTAGTTGCATTCGTTTACGAAAGCGACAACAATGTTTTAAGCCAAAGATTGGTGGAGAAACTCTAGTTACCACCAAGCTTTCATCTGAATCAACCAAGGATCAAATTCAGTACAGGACAATGTGTGAAAGAAGTATTGTGTGATATTGCTCCCAAGAACTCTTGTCATCTTCTTTTGAGATGGGCATGGCTTCATTTTAAAACCCTCAATCTTGATGAAGGTTCCCTTTATTTGAGGCGTAAGGGACATGAAATGAAGTTGAAATTTATGACACCAAGTCAAGCCAATAGGGATCAACATAGGCTGAAGGAGAAAATAGAAAAAGAAGAAATATCAACTGCAGAAGGGAGGGAAATTGAAGAAAAAGAAAAGGAAGAAAAGATAAAAATGATGGAAAAGGAAGTAGAGAAACAAGGTGTTTAATCGAAGGCCACACCTGTTTAGTTGCATTCGTTTACGAAAGCGACAACAATGTTTTAAGCCAAAGATTGGTGGAGAAACTCTAGTTACCCCCAAGCTTTCATCTGAATCAAGCAAGGATCAAATTCAGTACATGAGAATGTGTGAAAGAAGTATTATGTGATATTCTTCCAACGAACTCTTGTCATCTTCTTTTGAGATGGGCATGGCTTAATTTTAAAACACTCAATCTTGATGAACGTTCCCTTCATTTGAGGCATGAGGGACATGAAATGAAGTTGAAATTTGACACAAGGACAATCCAGTAAGAATCAACATAGGCTGAAGGAGAAAATAGAAAAGAAATATACACTGCAGAAAGAAAAGAAATTGAAGAAAAAGAGAAGGAAGAAAACATAAAGTTGATGGAAAAGGAAGTAGAGAAACAAGGTGTTTAATCGAAGGTAACCCATGTTTAGTTGCATTCGTTAACGAAAGCGACAACAATGTTTTAAGCCAAAGATTGGTGGAGAAATTCTAGTTACCACCAAGGTTTCATCCGAATCAAGCAACGATCAAATTCAGTACATGACAATGTGTGAAAGAAGTATTATGTGATATTGTTCCCACGAACTCTTGTCATCTTCTTTTGAGATGGGCATGGCTTTATTTTAAAACACTCAATCTTGATGAACGTTCCCTTTGAGGCATGATGGACATGAAATGAAGTTGAAATTTATGACACCAAGTCAAGCTAGTAAGGATCAACATAGGCTGAAGGAGAAAATAGAAAAGAAGAAATATAAACTGCAGAAGGAAGGGAAATTGAAGAAAAAGAAAAGGAAGAAAAGATAAAGATGATGGAAAAGGAAGTAGAGAAAGAAGGTGTTTAATCGAAGGCCACCCATGTTTAGTTGCATTTGTTTACGAAAGCGACAACAATGTTGTAAGCCAAAGATTGGTGGAGAAACTCTAGTTACCACCACGCTTTCATCCGAATCAAGCAAGGATCAAATTCAGTACAGCACAATATGTGAAAGAAGTATTATGTCATATTGCTCCCACAAACTCTTGTCATCTTGTTTTGAGATGGGCATGGCTTAATTTTAAAACGCTCAATCTTGATGAACGTTCGCTTTGAGGCATGAGGGACATGAAATGAAATTGAAATTTATGACACCAAGTCAAGCCAGTAAGGATCAACATAGGCTGAAGGAGAAAATAGAAAAAGAAGAAATATAAACTGCAGAAGGAAGGGAAATTGAAGAAAAAGAAAAGGAAGAAAAGATAAAGATGATGGAAAAGGAAGTAGAGAAAGAAGGTGTTTAATCGAAGGCCACCCATGTTTAGTTGCATTTGTTTACGAAAGCGACAACAATGTTGTAAGCCAAAGATTGGTGGAGAAACTCTAGTTACCCCCAAGCTTTCATCTGAATCAAGCAAGGATCAAATTCAGTACATGAGAATGTGTGAAAGAAGTATTATGTGATATTGTTCCCACGAACTCTGGTCATCTTCTTTTGAGATGGGCATGGCTTAATTTTAAAATGCTCAATCTTGATGAACGTTCCATTTGAGGCATGAGGGACATGAAATTAAGTTGAAATTTATGACACAAGGACAAGCTAGTAAGGATCAACATAGGCTGAAGGAGAAAATACAAAAGAAGAAATATAAACTGCAGAAGGAAGAGAAATTGAAGAAAAAGAAAAGGAAGAAAAGATAAAGACGATGGAAAAGGAAGTAGAGAAACAAGGTGTTTAATCGAAGGCCACCCCTATTTAGTTGCATTCGTTTACGAAAGCGACAACAATGTTTTAAGCCAAAGATTGGTGGAGAAACTCTAGTTACCACCAAGCTTTCATCTGAATCAACCAAGGATCAAATTCAGTACAGGACAATGTGTGAAAGAAGTATTGTGTGATATTGCTCCCATGAACTCTTGTCATCTTCTTTTGAGATGGGCATGGCTTCATTTTAAAACCCTCAATCTTGATGAAGGTTCCCTTTATTTGAGGCGTAAGGGACATGAAATGAAGTTGAAATTTATGACACCAAGACATGCCAGTAATGATAAATATAGGCTGAAGGAGAAAATAGAAAAAGAAGAAATATAAACTGCAGAAGGAAGGGAAATTGAAGAAAAAGAAAAGGAAGAAAAGATAAAGATGATGGAAAAGGAAGTAGAGAAACAAGGTGTTTAATCGAAGGCCACCCATGTTTAGTTGCATTTGTTTACGAAAGCGACAACAATGTTTTAAGCCAAAGACTGGTGGAGAAACTCTAGTTACCACCAAGGTTTCATCCGAATCAAGCAATGATCAAATTCAGTACATGACAATGTGTGAAAGAAGTATTATGTGATATTGTTCCCACGAACTCTTGTCATCTTCTTTTGAGATGGGCATGGCTTAATTTTAAAACGCTCAATCTTGATGAACGTTCCCTTTGAGGCATGATGGACATGAAATGAAGTTGAAATTTATGACACCAAGTCAAGCCAGTAAGGATCAACATAGGCTGAAGGAGAAAATAGAAAAGAAGAAATATAAACTGCAGAAGGAATGGAAATTGAAGAAAAAGAAAAGGAAGAAAAGATAAAGATGATGGAAAAGGAAGTAGAGAAAGAAGGTGTTTAATCGAAGGCCACCCATGTTTAGTTGCATTTGTTTACGAAAGCGACAACAATGTTGTAAGCCAAAGATTGGTGGAGAAACTCTAGTTACCACCACGCTTTCATCCGAATCAAGCAAGGATCAAATTCAGTACAGCACAATATGTGAAAGAAGTATTATGTCATATTGCTCCCACAAACTCTTGTCATCTTGTTTTGAGATGGGCATGCTTTAATTTTAAAACGCTCAATCTTGATGAACGTTCGCCTTGAGGCATGAGGGACATGAAATGAAATTGAAATTTATGACACCAAGACATGCCAGTAATGATAAATATAGGCTGAAGGAGAAAATAGAAAAAGAAGAAATATAAACTGCAGAAGGAAGGGAAATTGAAGAAAAAGAAAAGGAAGAAAAGATAAAGATGATGGAAAAGGAAGTAGAGAAACAAGGTGTTTAATCGAAGGCCACCCATGTTTAGTTGCATTTGTTTACGAAAGCGACAACAATGTTTTAAGCCAAAGACTGGTGGAGAAACTCTAGTTACCACCAAGGTTTCATCCGAATCAAGCAACGATCAAATTCAGTACATGACAATGTGTGAAAGAAGTATTATGTGATATTGTTCCCACGAACTCTTGTCATCTTCTTTTGAGATGGGCATGGCTTAATTTTAAAACGCTCAATCTTGATGAACGTTCCCTTTGAGGCATGATGGACATGAAATGAATTTGAAATTTATGACACCAAGTCAAGCCAGTAAGGATCAACATAGGCTGAAGGAGAAAATAGAAAAGAAGAAATATAAACTGCAGAAGGAAGGGAAATTGAAGAAAAAGAAAAGGAAGAAAAGATAAAGATGATGGAAAAGGAAGTAGAGAAAGAAGGTGTTTAATCGAAGGCCACCCCTATTTAGTTGCATTCGTTTACGAAAGCGACAACAATGTTTTAAGCCAAAGATTGGTGGAGAAACTCTAGTTACCACTAAGCTTTCATCTGAATCAACCAAGGATCAAATTCAGTACAAGACAATGTGTGAAAGAAGTATTGTGTGATATTGCTCCCACGAACTCTTGTCATCTTCTTTTGAGATGGGCATGGCTTCATTTTAAAACGCTCAATCTTGATGAACGTTCCCTTTATTTGAGGCATGAGGGACATGAAATGAAGTTGAAATTTATGACACCAAGTCAAGCCAATAAGGATCAACATAGGCTGAAGGAGAAAATAGAAAAAGAAGAAATATCAACTGCAGAAGGGAGGGAAATTGAATAAAAAGAAAAGGAAGAAAAGATAAAGATGATGGAAAAGGAAGTAGAGAAACAAGGTGTTTAATCGAAGGCCACCCATGTTTAGTTGCATTTGTTTACGAAAGCGACAACAATGTTTTAAGCCAAAGACTGGTGGAGAAACTCTAGTTACCACCAAGGTTTCATCCGAATCAAGCAATGATCAAATTCAGTACATGACAATGTGTGAAAGAAGTATTATGTGATATTGTTCCCACGAACTCTTGTCATCTTCTTTTGAGATGGGCATGGCTTAATTTTAAAACGCTCAATCTTGATGAACGTTCCCTTTGAGGCATGATGGACATGAAATGAAGTTGAAATTTATGACACCAAGTCAAGGCAGTAAGGATCAACATAGGCTGAAGGAGAAAATAGAAAAGAAGAAATATAAACTGCAGAAGGAAGGGAAATTGAAGAAAAAGAAAAGGAAGAAAAGATAAAGATGATGGAAAAGGAAGTAGAGAAACAAGGTGTTTAATCGAAGGCCACCCCTGTTTAGTTGCATTCGTTTACGAAAGCGACAACAATGTTTTAAGCCAAAGATTGGTGGAGAAACTCTAGTTACCCCCAAGCTTTCATCTGAATCAAGCAAGGATCAAATTCAGTACATGAGAATGTGTGAAAGAAGTATTATGTGATATTGTTCCCACGAACTCTGGTCATCTTGTTTTGAGATGGGCATGGCTTAATTTTAAAACGCTCAATCTTGATGAAGGTTCGCTTTGAGGCATGAGGGACATGAAATTAAGTTGAAATTTATGACACAAGGACAAGCCAGTAAGGATCAACATAGGCTGAAGGAGAAAATACAAAAGAAGAAATATAAACTGCAGAAGGAAGAGAAATTGAAGAAAAAGAAAAGGAAGAAAAGATAAAGACGATGGAAAAGGAAGTAGAGAAACAAGGTGTTTAATCGAAGGCCACCCCTATTTAGTTGCATTCGTTTACGAAAGCGACAACAATGTTTTAAGCCAAAGATTGGTGGAGAAACTCTAGTCACCACCAAGCTTTCATCTGAATCAACCAAGGATCAAATTCAGTACAGGACAATGTGTGAAAGAAGTATTCTGTGATATTGCTCCCACGAACTCTTGTCATCTTCTTTTGAGATGGGCATGGCTTCATTTTAAAACGCTCAATCTTGATGAACGTTCCCTTTATTTGAGGCATGAGGGACATGAAATGAAGTTGAAATTTATGACACCAAGTCAAGCCAATAAGGATCAACATAGGCTGAAGGAGAAAATAGAAAAAGAAGAAATATCAACTGCAGAAGGGAGGGAAATTGAAGAAAAAGAAAAGGAAGAAAAGATAAAGATGATGGAAAAGGAAGTAGAGAAACAAGGTGTTTAATCGAAGGCCACCCCTGTTTAGTTGCATTCGTTTACGAAAGCGACAACAATGTTTTAAGCCAAAGATTGGTGGAGAAACTCTAGTTACCCCCAAGCTTTCATCTGAATCAAGCAAGGATCAAATTCAGTACATGAGAATGTGTGAAAGAAGTATTATGTGATATTGTTCCCAGGAACTCTGGTCATCTTCTTTTGAGATGGGCATGGCTTAATTTTAAAACGCTCAATCTTGATGAACGTTCGCTTTGAGGCATGAGGGACATGAAATGAAGTTGAAATTTATGACACAAGGACAAGCCAGTAAGGATCAACATAGGCTGAAGGAGAAAATACAAAAGAAGAAATATAAACTGCAGAAGGAAGAGAAATTGAAGAAAAAGAAAAGGAAGAAAAGATAAAGACGATGGAAAAGGAAGTAGAGAAACAAGGTGTTTAATCGAAGGCCACCCCTATTTAGTTGCATTCGTTTACGAAAGCGACAACAATGTTTTAAGCCAAAGACTGGTGGAGAAACTCTAGTTACCACCAAGCTTTCATCTGAATCAACCAAGGATCAAATTCAGTACAGGACAATGTGTGAAAGAAGTATTGTGTGATATTGCTCCCACGAACTCTTGTCATCTTCTTTTGAGATGGGCATGGGTTCATTTTAAAACGCTCAATCTTGATGAACGTTCCCTTTATTTGAGGCATGAGGGACGTGAAATGAAGTTGAAATTTATGACACCAAGTCAAGCCAATAAGGATCAACATAGGCTGAAGGAGAAAATAGAAAAAGAAGAAATATCAACTGCAGAAGGGAGGGAAATTGAAGAAAAAGAAAAGGAAGAAAAGATAAAGATGATGGAAAAGGAAGTAGAGAAACAAGGTGTTTAATCGAAGGCCACCCATGTTTAGTTGCATTTGTTTACGAAAGCGACAACAATGTTTTAAGCCAAAGACTGGTGGAGAAACTCTAGTTACCACCAAGGTTTCATCCGAATCAAGCAATGATCAAATTCAGTACATGACAATGTGTGAAAGAAGTATTATGTGATATTGTTCCCACGAACTCTTGTCATCTTCTTTTGAGATGGGCATGGCTTAATTTTAAAACGCTCAATCTTGATGAACGTTCCCTTTGAGGCATGATGGACATGAAATGAAGTTGAAATTTATGACACCAAGTCAAGGCAGTAAGGATCAACATAGGCTGAAGGAGAAAATAGAAAAGAAGAAATATAAACTGCAGAAGGAAGGGAAATTGAAGAAAAAGAAAAGGAAGAAAAGATAAAGATGATGGAAAAGGAAGTAGAGAAAGAAGGTGTTTAATCGAAGGCCACCCATGTTTAGTTGCATTTGTTTACGAAAGCGACAACAATGTTGTAAGCCAAAGATTGGTGGAGAAACTCTAGTTACCACCACGCTTTCATCCGAATCAAGCAAGGATCAAATTCAGTACAGGACAATATGTGAAAGAAGTATTATGTCATATTGCTCCCACAAACTCTTGTCATCTTGTTTTGAGATGGGCATGGCTTAATTTTAAAACGCTCAATCTTGATGAACGTTCGCTTTGAGGCATGAGGGACATGAAATGAAGTTGAAATTTATGACACCAAGACATGCCAGTAATGATAAATATAGGCTGAAGGAGAAAATAGAAAAAGAAGAAATATAAACTGCAGAAGGAAGGGAAATTGAAGAAAAAGAAAAGGAAGAAAAGATAAAGATGATGGAAAAGGAAGTAGAGAAACAAGGTGTTTAATCGAAGGCCACCCATGTTTAGTTGCATTTGTTTACGAAAGCGACAACAATGTTTTAAGCCAAAGACTGGTGGAGAAACTCTAGTTACCACCAAGGTTTCATCCAAATCAAGCAACGATCAAATTCAGTACATGACAATGTGTGAAAGAAGTATTATGTGATATTGTTCCCACGAACTCTTGTCATCTCCTTTTGAGATGGGCATGGCTTCATTTTAAAACGCTCAATCTTGATGAACGTTCCCTTTATTTGAGGCATGAGGGACATGAAATGAAGTTGAAATTTATGACACCAAGTCAAGCCAATAAGGATCAACATAGGCTGAAGGAGAAAATAGAAAAGAAGAAATATAAACTGCAGAAGGAAGGGAAATTGAAGAAAAAGAAAAGGAAGAAAAGATAAAGATGATGGAAAAGGAAGTAGAGAAAGAAGGTGTTTAATCGAAGGCCACCCCTATTTAGTTGCATTCGTTTACGAAAGCGACAACAATGTTTTAAGCCAAAGATTGGTGGAGAAACTCTAGTTACCACTAAGCTTTCATCTGAATCAACCAAGGATCAAATTCAGTACAGGACAATGTGTGAAAGAAGTATTCTGTGATATTGCTCCCACGAACTCTTGTCATCTTCTTTTGAGATGGGCATGGCTTCATTTTAAAACGCTCAATCTTGATGAACGTTCCCTTTATTTGAGGCATGAGGGACATGAAATGAAGTTGAAATTTATGACACCAAGTCAAGCCAATAAGGATCAACATAGCCTGAAGGAGAAAATAGAAAAAGAAGAAATATCAACTGCAGAAGGGAGGGAAATTGAAGAAAAAGAAAAGGAAGAAAAGATAAAGATGATGGAAAAGGAAGTAGAGAAACAAGGTGTTTAATCGAAGGCCACCCCTGTTTAGTTGCATTCGTTTACGAAAGCGACAACAATGTTTTAAGCCAAAGATTGGTGGAGAAACTCTAGTTACCCCCAAGCTTTCATCTGAATCAAGCAAGGATCAAATTCAGTACATGAGAATGTGTGAAAGAAGGATTATGTGATATTGTTCCCACGAACTCTGGTCATCTTGTTTTGAGATGGGCATGGCTTAATTTTAAAACGCTCAATCTTGATGAACGTTCGCTTTGAGGCATGAGGGACATGAAATTAAGTTGAAATTTATGACACAAGGACAAGCCAGTAAGGATCAACATAGGTTGAAGGAGAAAATAGAAAAGAAGAAATATAAACTGCAGAAGGAAGGGAAATTGAAGAAAAAGAAAAGGAAGAAAAGATAAAGATGATGGAAAAGGAAGTAGAGAAAGAAGGTGTTTAATCGAAGGCCACCCCTATTTAGTTGCATTCGTTTACGAAAGCGACAACAATGTTTTAAGCCAAAGACTGGTGGAGAAACTCTAGTTACCACCAAGGTTTCATCCGAATCAAGCAATGATCAAATTCAGTACATGACAATGTGTGAAAGAAGTATTATGTGATATTGTTCCCACGAACTCTTGTCATCTTCTTTTGAGATGGGCATGGCTTAATTTTAAAACGCTCAATCTTGATGAACGTTCCCTTTGAGGCATGATGGACATGAAATGAAGTTGAAATTTATGACACCAAGTCAAGGCAGTAAGGATCAACATAGGCTGAAGGAGAAAATAGAAAAGAAGAAATATAAACTGCAGAAGGAAGGGAAATTGAAGAA
Organism: Vigna unguiculata; assembly: GCF_037176805.1. Classification (NCBI taxonomy): domain Eukaryota; kingdom Viridiplantae; phylum Streptophyta; class Magnoliopsida; order Fabales; family Fabaceae; genus Vigna; species Vigna unguiculata. The sequence goes on along the minus strand of NC_140795.1, from coordinate 26,748,001 downwards.
AAAGAAAAGGAAGAAAAGATAAAGATGATGGAAAAGGAAGTAGAGAAAGAAGGTGTTTAATCGAAGGCCACCCATGTTTAGTTGCATTTGTTTACGGAAGCGACAACAATGTTGTAAGCCAAAGATTGGTGGAGAAACTCTAGTTACCACCACGCTTTCATCCGAATCAAGCAAGGATCAAATTCAGTACAGGACAATATGTGAAAGAAGTATTATGTCATATTGCTCCCACAAACTCTTGTCATCTTGTTTTGAGATGGGCATGGCTTAATTTTAAAACGCTCAATCTTGATGAACGTTCGCTTTGAGGCATGAGGGACATGAAATGAAGTTGAAATTTATGACACCAAGACATGCCAGTAATGATAAATATAGGCTGAAGGAGAAAATAGAAAAAGAAGAAATATAAACTGCAGAAGGAAGGGAAATTGAAGAAAAAGAAAAGGAAGAAAAGATAAAGATGATGGAAAAGGAAGTAGAGAAACAAGGTGTTTAATCGAAGGCCACCCATGTTTAGTTGCATTTGTTTACGAAAGCGACAACAATGTTTTAAGCCAAAGACTGGTGGAGAAACTCTAGTTACCACCAAGGTTTCATCCAAATCAAGCAACGATCAAATTCAGTACATGACAATGTGTGAAAGAAGTATTATGTGATATTGTTCCCACGAACTCTTGTCATCTTCTTTTGAGATGGGCATGGCTTCATTTTAAAACGCTCAATCTTGATGAACGTTCCCTTTATTTGAGGCATGAGGGACATGAAATGAAGTTGAAATTTATGACACCAAGTCAAGCCAATAAGGATCAACATAGGCTGAAGGAGAAAATAGAAAAGAAGAAATATAAACTGCAGAAGGAAGGGAAATTGAAGAAAAAGAAAAGGAAGAAAAGATAAAGATGATGGAAAAGGAAGTAGAGAAAGAAGGTGTTTAATCGAAGGCCACCCATGTTTAGTTGCATTTGTTTACGAAAGCGACAACAATGTTGTAAGCCAAAGATTGGTGGAGAAACTCTAGTTACCACCACGCTTTCATCCGAATCAAGCAAGGATCAAATTCAGTACAGGACAATATGTGAAAGAAGTATTATGTCATGTTGCTCCCACAAACTCTTGTCATCTTATTTTGAGATGGGCATGGCTTAATTTTAAAACGCTCAATCTTGATGAATGTTCGCTTTGAGGCATGAGGGACATGAAATGAAGTTGAAATTTATGACACCAAGACATGCCAGTAATGATAAATATAGGCTGAAGGAGAAAATAGAAAAAGAAGAAATATGAACTGCAGAAGGAAGGGAAATTGAAGAAAAAGAAAAGGAAGAAAAGATAAAGATGATGGAAAAGGAAGTAGAGAAACAAGGTGTTTAATCGAAGGCCACCCATGTTTAGTTGCATTTGTTTACGAAAGCGACAACAATGTTTTAAGCCAAAGACTGGTGGAGAAACGCTAGTTACCCCCAAGGTTTCATCCGAATCAAGCAACGATCAAATTCAGTACATGACAATGTGTGAAAGAAGTATTATGTGATATTGTTCCCACGAACTCTTGTCATCTTCTTTTGAGATGGGCATGGCTTAATTTTAAAACGCTCAATCTTGATGAACGTTCCCTTTGAGGCATGATGGACATGAAATGAATTTGAAATTTATGACACCAAGTCAAGCCAGTAAGGATCAACATAGGCTGAAGGAGAAAATAGAAAAGAAGAAATATAAACTGCAGAAGGAAGGGAAATTGAAGAAAAAGAAAAGGAAGAAAAGATAAAGATGATGGAAAAGGAAGTAGAGAAAGAAGGTGTTTAATCGAAGGCCACCCCTATTTAGTTGCATTCGTTTACGAAAGCGACAACAATGTTTTAAGCCAAAGATTGGTGGAGAAACTCTAGTTACCACTAAGCTTTCATCTGAATCAACCAAGGATCAAATTCAGTACAGGACAATGTGTGAAAGAAGTATTGTGTGATATTGCTCCCACGAACTCTTGTCATCTTCTTTTGAGATGGGCATGGCTTCATTTTAAAACGCTCAATCTTGATGAACGTTCCCTTTATTTGAGGCATGAGGGACATGAAATGAAGTTGAAATTTATGACACCAAGTCAAGCCAATAAGGATCAACATAGGCTGAAGGAGAAAATAGAAAAGGAAGAAATATCAACTGCAGAAGGGAGGGAAATTGAAGAAAAAGAAAAGGAAGAAAAGATAAAGATGATGGAAAAGGAAGTAGAGAAACAAGGTGTTTAATCGAAGGCCACCCCTGTTTAGTTGCATTTGTTTACGAAAGCGACAACAATGTTTTAAGCCAAAGATTGGTGGAGAAACTCTAGTTACCCCCAAGCTCTCATCTGAATCAAGCAAGGATCAAATTCAGTACATGAGAATGTGTGAAAGAAGTATTATGTGATATTGTTCCCACGAAATAAGGATCAACATAGGATGAAGGAGAAAATAGAAAAAGAAGAAATATCAACTGCAGAAGGGAGGGAAATTGAAGAAAAAGAAAAGGAAGAAAAGATAAAGATGATGGAAAAGGAAGTAGAGAAACAAGGTGTTTAATCGAAGGCCACCCCTGTTTAGTTGCATTCGTTTACGAAAGCGACAACAATGTTTTAAGCCAAAGATTGGTGGAGAAACTCTAGTTACCCCCAAGCTTTCATCTGAGTCAAGCAAGGATCAAATTCAGTACATGAGAATGTGTGAAAGAAGTATTATGTGATATTGTTCCCACGAACTCTGGTCATCTTGTTTTGAGATGGGCATGGCTTAATTTTAAAACGCTCAATCTTGATGAACGTTCGCTTTGAGGCATGAGGGACATGAAATTAAGTTGAAATATATGACACAAGGACAAGCCAGTAAGGATCAACATAGGCTGAAGGAGAAAATACAAAAGAAGAAATATAAACTGCAGAAGGAAGAGAAATTGAAGAAAAAGAAAAGGAAGAAAAGATAAAGACGATGGAAAAGGAAGTAGAGAAACAAGGTGTTTAATCGAAGGCCACCCCTATTTAGTTGCATTCGTTTACGAAAGCGACAACAATGTTTTAAGCCAAAGATTGGTGGAGAAACTCTAGTTACCATCAAGCTTTCATCTGAATCAACCAAGGATCAAATTCAGTACAGGACAATGTGTGAAAGAAGTATTGTGTGATATTGCTCCCACGAACTCTTGTCATCTTCTTTTGAGATGGGCATGGCTTCATTTTAAAACGCTCAATCTTGATGAACGTTCCCTTTATTTGAGGCATGAAGGACATGAAATGAAGTTGAAATTTATGACACCAAGTCAAGCCAATAAGGATCAACATAGGCTGAAGGAGAAAATAGAAAAAGAAGAAATATCAACTGCAGAAGGGAGGGAAATTGAAGAAAAAGAAAAGGAAGAAAAGATAAAGACGATGGAAAAGGAAGTAGAGAAACAAGGTGTTTAATCGAAGGCCACCCCTATTTAGTTGCATTCGTTTACGAAAGCGACAACAATGTTTTAAGCCAAAGATTGGTGGAGAAACTCTAGTTACCACCAAGCTTTCATCTGAATCAACCAAGGATCAAATTCAGTACAGGACAATGTGTCAAAGAAGTATTCTGTGATATTGCTCCCACGAACTCTTGTCATCTTCTTTTGAGATGGGCATGGCTTTATTTTAAAACACTCAATCTTGATGAACGTTCCCTTTATTTGAGGCATGAGGGACATGAAATTAAGTTGAAATTTATGACACAAGGACAAGCTAGTAAGGATCAACATAGGCTGAAGGAGAAAATACAAAAGAAGAAATATAAACTGCAGAAGGAAGAGAAATTGAAGAAAAAGAAAAAGGAAGAAAAGATAAAGACGATGGAAAAGGAAGTAGAGAAACAAGGTGTTTAATCGAAGGCCACCCCTATTTAGTTGCATTCGTTTACGAAAGCGACAACAATGTTTTAAGCCAAAGATTGGTGGAGAAACTCTAGTTACCACCAAGCTTTCATCTGAATCAACCAAGGATCAAATTCAGTACAGGACAATGTGTGAAAGAAGTATTGTGTGATATTGCTCCCACGAACTCTTGTCATCTTCTTTTGAGATGGGCATGGCTTCATTTTAAAACCCTCAATCTTGATGAAGGTTCCCTTTATTTGAGGCGTAAGGGACATGAAATGAAGTTGAAATTTATGACACCAAGACATGCCAGTAATGATAAATATAGGCTGAAGGAGAAAATAGAAAAAGAAGAAATATAAACTGCAGAAGGAAGGGAAATTGAAGAAAAAGAAAAGGAAGAAAAGATAAAGATGATGGAAAAAGAAGTAGAGAAACAAGGTGTTTAATCGAAGGCCACCCATGTTTAGTTGCATTTGTTTACGAAAGCGACAACAATGTTTTAAGCCAAAGATTGGTGGAGAAACTCTAGTTACCCCCAAGCTTTCATCTGAATCAAGCAAGGATCAAATTCAGTACATGAGAATGTGTGAAAGAAGTATTATGTGATATTGTTCCCACGAACTCTGGTCATCTTCTTTTGAGATGGGCATGGCTTCATTTTAAAACGCTCAATCTTGATGAACGTTCCCTTTGAGGCATGAGGGACATGAAATTAAGTTGAAATTTATGACACAAGGACAAGCTAGTAAGGATCAACATAGGCTGAAGGAGAAAATACAAAAGAAGAAATATAAACTGCAGAAGGAAGAGAAATTGAAGAAAAAGAAAAGGAAGAAAAGATAAAGACGATGGAAAAGGAAGTAGAGAAACAAGGTGTTTAATCGAAGGCCACCCCTATTTAGTTGCATTCGTTTACGAAAGCGACAACAATGTTTTAAGCCAAAGATTGGTGGAGAAACTCTAGTTACCCCCAAGCTTTCATCTGAATCAAGCAAGGATCAAATTCAGTACATGAGAATGTGTGAAAGAAGTATTATGTGATATTGTTCCCACGAACTCTGGTCATCTTGTTTTGAGATGGGCATGGCTTAATTTTAAAACGCTCAATCTTGATGAAGGTTCCCTTTATTTGAGGCGTAAGGGACATGAAATGAAGTTGAAATTTATGACACCAAGTCAAGCCAGTAAGGATCAACATAGGCTGAAGGAGAAAATAGAAAAGAAGAAATATAAACTGCAGAAGGAAGGGAAATTGAAGAAAAAGAAAAGGAAGAAAAGATAAAGATGATGGAAAAGGAAGTAGAGAAAGAAGGTGTTTAATCGAAGGCCACCCCTATTTAGTTGCATTCGTTTACGAAAGCGACAACAATGTTTTAAGCCAAAGATTGGTGGAGAAACTCTAGTTACCACTAAGCTTTCATCTGAATCAACCAAGGATCAAATTCAGTACAGGACAATGTGTGAAAGAAGTATTGTGTGATATTGCTCCCACGAACTCTTGTCATCTTCTTTTGAGATGGGCATGGCTTCATTTTAAAACGCTCAATCTTGATGAACGTTCTCTTTATTTGAGGCATGAGGGACATGAAATGAAGTTGAAATTTATGACACCAAGTCAAGCCAATAAGGATCAACATAGGCTGAAGGAGAAAATAGAAAAAGAAGAAATATCAACTGCAGAAGGGAGGGAAATTGAAGAAAAAGAAAAGGAAGAAAAGATAAAGATGATGGAAAAGGAAGTAGAGAAACAAGGTGTTTAATCGAAGGCCACCCCTGTTTAGTTGCATTTGTTTACGAAAGCGACAACAATGTTTTAAGCCAAAGATTGGTGGAGAAACTCTAGTTACCCCCAAGCTCTCATCTGAATCAAGCAAGGATCAAATTCAGTACATGAGAATGTGTGAAAGAAGTATTATGTGATATTGTTCCCACGAAATAAGGATCAACATAGGCTGAAGGAGAAAATAGAAAAAGAAGAAATATCAACTGCAGAAGGGAGGGAAATTGAAGAAAAAGAAAAGGAAGAAAAGATAAAGATGATGGAAAAGGAAGTAGAGAAACAAGGTGTTTAATCGAAGGCCACCCCTGTTTAGTTGCATTCGTTTACGAAAGCGACAACAATGTTTTAAGCCAAAGATTGGTGGAGAAACTCTAGTTACCCCCAAGCTTTCATCTGAATCAAGCAAGGATCAAATTCAGTACATGAGAATGTGTGAAAGAAGTATTATGTGATATTGTTCCCACGAACTCTGGTCATCTTGTTTTGAGATGGGCATGGCTTAATTTTAAAACGCTCAATCTTGATGAACGTTCGCTTTGAGGCATGAGGGACATGAAATTAAGTTGAAATTTATGACACAAGGACAAGCCAGTAAGGATCAACATAGGCTGAAGGAGAAAATACAAAAGAAGAAATATAAACTGCAGAAGGAAGAGAAATTGAAGAAAAAGAAAAGGAAGAAAAGATAAAGACGATGGAAAAGGAAGTAGAGAAACAAGGTGTTTAATCGAAGGCCACACCTATTTAGTTGCATTCGTTTACGAAAGCGACAACAATGTTTTAAGCCAAAGATTGGTGGAGAAACTCTAGTTACCACCAAGCTTTCATCTGAATCAACCAAGGATCAAATTCAGTACAGGACAATGTGTGAAAGAAGTATTCTGTGATATTGCTCCCACGAACTCTTGTCATCTTCTTTTGAGATGGGCATGGCTTTATTTTAAAACATTCAATCTTGATGAACGTTCCCTTTATTTGAGGCATGAGGGACATGAAATTAAGTTGAAATTTATGACACAAGGACAAGCTAGTAAGGATCAACATAGGCTGAAGGAGAAAATACAAAAGAAGAAATATAAACTGCAGAAGGAAGAGAAATTGAAGAAAAAGAAAAGGAAGAAAAGATAAAGACGATGGAAAAGGAAGTAGAGAAACAAGGTGTTTAATCGAAGGCCACCCCTATTTAGTTGCATTCGTTTACGAAAGCGACAACAATGTTTTAAGCCAAAGATTGGTGGAGAAACTCTAGTTACCACCAAGCTTTCATCTGAATCAACCAAGGATCAAATTCAGTACAGGACAATGTGTGAAAGAAGTATTGTGTGATATTGCTCCCATGAACTCTTGTCATCTTCTTTTGAGATGGGCATGGCTTCATTTTAAAACCCTCAATCTTGATGAAGGTTCCCTTTATTTGAGGCGTAAGGGACATGAAATGAAGTTGAAATTTATGACACCAAGACATGCCAGTAATGATAAATATAGGCTGAAGGAGAAAATAGAAAAAGAAGAAATATAAACTGCAGAAGGAAGGGAAATTGAAGAAAAAGAAAAGGAAGAAAAGATAAAGATGATGGAAAAGGAAGTAGAGAAACAAGGTGTTTAATCGAAGGCCACCCATGTTTAGTTGCATTTGTTTACGAAAGCGACAACAATGTTTTAAGCCAAAGACTGGTGGAGAAACTCTAGTTACCACCAAGGTTTCATCCGAATCAAGCAATGATCAAATTCAGTACATGACAATGTGTGAAAGAAGTATTATGTGATATTGTTCCCACGAACTCTTGTCATCTTCTTTTGAGATGGGCATGGCTTAATTTTAAAACGCTCAATCTTGATGAACGTTCCCTTTGAGGCATGATGGACATGAAATGAAGTTGAAATTTATGACACCAAGTCAAGCCAGTAAGGATCAACATAGGCTGAAGGAGAAAATAGAAAAGAAGAAATATAAACTGCAGAAGGAAGGGAAATTGAAGAAAAAGAAAAGGAAGAAAAGATAAAGATGATGGAAAAGGAAGTAGAGAAAGAAGGTGTTTAATCGAAGGCCACCCATGTTTAGTTGCATTTGTTTACGAAAGCGACAACAATGTTGTAAGCCAAAGATTGGTGGAGAAACTCTAGTTACCACCACGCTTTCATCCGAATCAAGCAAGGATCAAATTCAGTACAGGACAATATGTGAAAGAAGTATTGTGTGATATTGCTCCCACGAACTCTTGTCATCTTCTTTTGAGATGGGCATGGCTTCATTTTAAAACGCTCAATCTTGATGAACGTTCCCTTTATTTGAGGCATGAGGGACATGAAATGAAGTTGAAATTTATGACACCAAGTCAAGCCAATAAGGATCAACATAGGCTGAAGGAGAAAATAGAAAAAGAAGAAATATCAACTGCAGAAGGGAGGGAAATTGAAGAAAAAGAAAAGGAAGAAAAGATAAAGATGATGGAAAAGGAAGTAGAGAAACAAGGTGTTTAATCGAAGGCCACCCCTGTTTAGTTGCATTCGTTTACGAAAGCGACAACAATGTTTTAAGCCAAAGATTGGTGGAGAAACTCTAGTTACCCCCAAGCTTTCATCTGAATCAAGCAAGGATCAAATTCAGTACATGAGAATGTGTGAAAGAAGTATTATGTGATATTGTTCCCACGAACTCTGGTCATCTTCTTTTGAGATGGGCATGGCTTAATTTTAAAACGCTCAATCTTGATGAACGTTCGCTTTGAGGCATGAGGGACATGAAATTAAGTTGAAATTTATGACACAAGGACAAGCCAGTAAGGATCAACATAGGCTGAAGGAGAAAATACAAAAGAAGAAATATAAACTGCAGAAGGAACAGAATTGAAGAAAAAGAAAAGGAAGAAAAGATAAAGACGATGGAAAAGGAAGTAGAGAAACAAGGTGTTTAATCGAAGGCCACCCCTATTTAGTTGCATTCGTTTACGAAAGCGACAACAATGTTTTAAGCCAAAGATTGGTGGAGAAACTCTAGTTACCACCAAGCTTTCATCTGAATCAACCAAGGATCAAATTCAGTACAGGACAATATGTGAAAGAAGTATTGTGTGATATTGCTCCCACGAACTCTTGTCATCTTCTTTTGAGATGGGCATGGCTTCATTTTAAAACGCTCAATCTTGATGAACGTTCCCTTTATTTGAGGCATGAGGGACATGAAATGAAGTTGAAATTTATGACACCAAGTCAAGCCAATAAGGATCAACATAGGCTGAAGGAGAAAATAGAAAAAGAAGAAATATCAACTGCAGAAGGGAGGGAAATTGAAGAAAAAGAAAAGGAAGAAAAGATAAAGATGATGGAAAAGGAAGTAGAGAAAGAAGGTGTTTAATCGAAGGCCACCCCTATTTAGTTGCATTCGTTTACGAAAGCGACAACAATGTTTTAAGCCAAAGATTGGTGGAGAAACTCTAGTTACCACTAAGCTTTCATCTGAATCAACCAAGGATCAAATTCAGTACAGGACAATATGTGAAAGAAGTATTGTGTGATATTGCTCCCACGAACTCTTGTCATCTTCTTTTGAGATGGGCATGGCTTCATTTTAAAACGCTCAATCTTGATGAACGTTCCCTTTATTTGAGGCATGAGGGACATGAAATGAAGTTGAAATTTATGACACCAAGTCAAGCCAATAAGGATCAACATAGGCTGAAGGAGAAAATAGAAAAAGAAGAAATATCAACTGCAGAAGGGAGGGAAATTGAAGAAAAAGAAAAGGAAGAAAAGATAAAGATGATGGAAAAGGAAGTAGAGAAACAAGGTGTTTAATCGAAGGCCACCCCTGTTTAGTTGCATTCGTTTACGAAAGCGACAACAATGTTTTAAGCCAAAGATTGGTGGAGAAACTCTAGTTACCCCCAAGCTTTCATCTGAATCAAGCAAGGATCAAATTCAGTACATGAGAATGTGTGAAAGAAGTATTATGTGATATTGTTCCCACGAACTCTGGTCATCTTCTTTTGAGATGGGCATGGCTTAATTTTAAAACGCTCAATCTTGATGAACGTTCGCTTTGAGGCATGAGGGACATGAAATTAAGTTGAAATTTATGACACCAAGTCAAGCCAGTAAGGATCAACATAGGCTGAAGGAGAAAATAGAAAAGAAGAAATATAAACTGCAGAAGGAAGGGAAATTGAAGAAAAAGAAAAGGAAGAAAAGATAAAGATGATGGAAAAGGAAGTAGAGAAACAAGGTGTTTAATCGAAGGCCACCCCTTTTTAGTTGCATTCGTTTACGAAAGCGACAACAATATTTTAAGCCAAAGATTGGTGGCGAAACTCTAGTTACCACCAAGCTTTCATCCGAATCAAGCAAGGATCAAATTCAGTACATGACAATGTGTGAAAGAAGTATCATGTGATATTGCTCCCACGAACTCTTGTCATCTTCTTTTGAGATGGGCATGGCTTAATTTTAAAACGCTCAATCTTGATGAACGTTCGCTTTGAGGCATGAGGGACATGAAATGAAGTTGAAATTTATGACACCAAGTCAAGCCAATAAGGATCAACATAGGCTGAAGGAGAAAATAGAAAAAGAAGAAATATCAACTGCAGAAGGGAGGGAAATTGAAGAAAAAGAAAAGGAAGAAAAGATAAAGATGATGGAAAAGGAAGTAGAGAAAGAAGGTGTTTAATCGAAGGCCACCCCTATTTAGTTGCATTCGTTTACGAAAGCGACAACAATGTTTTAAGCCAAAGATTGGTGGAGAAACTCTAGTTACCACTAAGCTTTCATCTGAATCAACCAAGGATCAAATTCAGTACAGGACAATATGTGAAAGAAGTATTGTGTGATATTGCTCCCACGAACTCTTGTCATCTTCTTTTGAGATGGGCATGGCTTCATTTTAAAACGCTCAATCTTGATGAACGTTCCCTTTATTTGAGGCATGAGGGACATGAAATGAAGTTGAAATTTATGACACCAAGTCAAGCCAATAAGGATCAACATAGGCTGAAGGAGAAAATAGAAAAAGAAGAAATATCAACTGCAGAAGGGAGGGAAATTGAAGAAAAAGAAAAGGAAGAAAAGATAAAGATGATGGAAAAGGAAGTAGAGAAACAAGGTGTTTAATCGAAGGCCATACCTGTTTAGTTGCATTCGTTTATGAAAGCGACAACAATGTTTTAAGCCAAAGATTGGTGGAGAAACTCTAGTTACCCCCAAGCTTTCATCTGAATCAAGCAAGGATCAAATTCAGTAGATGACAATGTGTGAAAGAAGTATTATGTGATATTCTTCCAACGAACTCTTGTCATCTTCTTTTGAGATGGGCATGGCTTAATTTTAAAACGCTCAATCTTGATGAACGTTCCCTTTGAGGCATGATGGACATGAAATGAAGTTGAAATTTATGACACCAAGTCAAGCCAGTAAGGATCAACATAGGCTGAAGGAGAAAATAGAAAAGAAGAAATATAAACTGTAGAAGGAAGGGAAATTGAAGAAAAAGAAAAGGAAGAAAAGATAAAGATGATGGAAAAGGAAGTAGAGAAACAAGGTGTTTAATCGAAGGCCACCCCTTTTTAGTTGCATTCGTTTACGAAAGCGACAACAATATTTTAAGCCAAAGATTGGTGGCGAAACTCTAGTTACCACTTAGCTTTCATCCGAATCAAGCAAGGATCAAATTCAGTACATGACAATGTGTGAAAGAAGTATCATGTGATATTGCTCCCACGAACTCTTGTCATCTTCTTTTGAGATGGGCATGGCTTAATTTTAAAACGCTCAATCTTGATGAACGTTCGCTTTGAGGCATGAGGGACATGAAATGAAGTTGAAATTTATGACACCAAGTCAAGCTAGTAAGCATCAACATAGCCTGAAGGAGAAAATAGAAAAAGAAGAAATATAAACTGCAGAAGGGAGGGAAATTTAAGAAAAAGGAAAGGAAGAAAAGATAAAGGCAATGGAAAAGGACGTAGAGAAACACGGTGTTTAATCGAAGGCCACCCTTGTTTAGTTGCATTCCTTTACGAAAGCGACAACATTGTTGTAAGCCAAAGATTGGTGGAGAAACTCTAGTTACCACCAAGCTTTCATCTGAATCAACCAATGATCAAATTCAGTACAGGACAATGTGTGAAAGAAGTATTATGTGATATTGCTCCCACGAACTCTTGTCATCTTCTTTTGAGATGGGCATGGCTTCATTTTAAAACGCTCAATCTTGATGAACGTTCCCTTTATTTGAGGCATGAGGGACATGAAATGAAGTTGAAATTTATGACACCAAGTCAAGCCAGTAAGGATCAACATAGGCTGAAGGAGAAAATAGAAAAAGAAGAAATATCAACTGCAGAACGGAGGGAAATTGAAGAAAAAGAAAAGGAAGAAAAGATAAAGATGATGGAATAGGAAGTAGAGAAACAAGGTGTTTAATCGAAGGCCACCCCTTTTTAGTTGCATTCGTTTACGAAAGCGACAACAATGTTTTAAGCCAAAGATTGGTGGAGAAACTCTAGTTACCACCAAGCTTTCATCTGAATCAACCAAGGATCAAATTCAGTACAGGACAATGTGTGAAAGAAGTATTGTGTGATATTGCTCCCACGAACTCTTGTCATCTTCTTTTGAGATGGGCATGGCTTCATTTTAAAACGCTCAATCTTGATGAATGTTCTCTTTATTTGAGGCATGAGGGACACGAAAGGAAGTTAAAATTTATGACACCAAGTCAAGCTAGTAAGGATCAACATAGGCTGAAGGAGAAAATAGAAAAAGAAGAAATATGAACTGCAGAAGGGAGGGAAGTTGAAGAAAAAGAAAAGGAAGAAAAGATAAAGATGATGGAAAAGGAAGTAGAGAAACAAGGTGTTTAATCGAAGACCACCCATGTTTAGTTGCATTTGTTTACGAAAGCGACAACAATGTTTTAAGCCAAAGACTGATGGAGAAACTTTAGTTACCACCAAGGTTTCATCCGAATCAAGCAAGGATCAAATTCAGTACATGACAATGTGTGAAAGAAGTATTCTGTGATATTGCTCCCACGAACTCTTGTCATCTTCTTTTGAGATGGGCGTGGCTTCATTTTAAAACGCTCAATCTTGATGAAGGTTCCCTTTATTTGAGGTGTGAGGGACATGACATGAAGTTGAAATTTATGACACCAAGACATGCCAGTAATGATCAATATAGGCTGAAGGAGAAAATAGAAAAAGAAGAAATATAAACTGCAGAAGGAAGGGAAATTGAAGAAAAAGAAAAAGAAGAATAGATAAAGATGAAGGAAAAGGAAGTAGAGAAACAAGGTGTTTAATCGAAGGCCACCCATGTTTAGTTGCATTTGTTTACGAGAGCGACAACAATGTTGTAAGCCCAAGATTGGTGGAGAAACTCTAGTTACCGCCAAGGTTTCATTCGAATCAAGCAAGGATCAAATTCAGTACAGGACAATGTGTGAAAGAAGTATTATGTGATATTGCTCCCACGAACTCTTGTCATCTTCTTTTGAGATGGGCATGGCTTCATTTTAAAACGCTCAATCTTGATGAACGTTCCCTTTATTTGAGGCATGAGGGACATGAAATGAAGTTGAAATTTATGACACCAAGTCAAGCCAGTAAGGATCAACATAGGCTGAAGGAGAAAATAGAAAAAGAAGAAATATCAACTGCAGAACGGAGGGAAATTGAAGAAAAAGAAAAGGAAGAAAAGATAAAGATGATGGAATAGGAAGTAGAGAAACAAGGTGTTTAATCGAAGGCCACCCCTTTTTAGTTGCATTCGTTTACGAAAGCGACAACAATATTTTAAGCCAAAGATTGGTGGCGAAACTCTAGTTACCACTTAGCTTTCATCCGAATCAAGCAAGGATCAAATTCAGTACATGACAATGTGTGAAAGAAGTATCATGTGATATTGCTCCCACGAACTCTTGTCATCTTCTTTTGAGATGGGCATGGCTTAATTTTAAAACGCTCAATCTTGATGAACGTTCGCTTTGAGGCATGAGGGACATGAAATGAAGTTGAAATTTATGACACCAAGTCAAGCTAGTAAGCATCAACATAGCCTGAAGGAGAAAATAGAAAAAGAAGAAATATAAACTGCAGAAGGGAGGGAAATTTAAGAAAAAGAAAAGGAAGAAAAGATAAAGATGATGGAAAAGGAAGTAGAGAAACAAAGTGTTTAATCGAAGGCCACCAAGGTTTAGTTGCATTCGTTTACGAAAGCGACAACAATGTTTTAAGCCAAAGATTGGTGGCGAAACTCTAGTTACCACTTAGCTTTCATCCGAATCAAGCAAGGATCAAATTCAGTACATGACAATGTGTGAAAGAAGTATTATGTGATATTGCTCCCATAAACTCTTGTCATCTTCTTTTGAGATGGGCATGGCTTAATTTTAAAACGGTCAATCTTGATGAACGTTCGCTTTGAGGCATGAGGGACATGAAATGAAGTTGAAATTTATGACACCAAGTCAAGCCAGTAAGGATCAACATAGGCTGAAGGAGAAAATAGAAAAGAAGAAATATAAACTGCAGAAGGAAGGGAAAATGAAGAAAAAGAAAAGGAAGAAAAGATAAAGATGATGGAAAAGGAAGTAGAGAAACAAGGTGTTTAATCGAAGGCCACCCATGTTTAGTTACATTTGTTTACAAAAGCGACAACAATGTTTTAAGCCAAAGACTGGTGGAGAAACTCTAGTTACCACCAAGGTTTCATCCGAATCAAGCAAGGATCAAATTCAGTACATGACAATGTGTGAAAGAAGTATTATGTGATATTGTTCCCACGAACTCTTGTCATCTTCTTTTGAGATGGGCATGGCTTAATTTTAAAACGCTCAATCTTGATGAACGTTCGCTTTGAGGCATGAGGGACATGAAATGAAGTTGAAATGTATGACACCAAGTCAAGCCAGTAAGGATCAACCTAGGCTGAAGGAGAAAATAGAAAAAGAAGAAATATAAACTGCAGAAGGAAGGGAAATTGAAGAAAAAGAAATGGAAGAAAAGATAAAGACAATGGAAAAGGAAGTAGAGAAACAAGGTGTTTAATCGAAGGCCACCCCTGTTTAGTTGCATTCCTTTACGAAAGCGACAACATTGTTGTAAGCCAAAGATTGGTGGAGAAACTCTAGTTACCACCAAGCTTTCATATGAATCAACCAATGATCAAATTCAGTACAGGACAATGTGTGAAAGAAGTATTGTGTGATATTGCTCCCACGAACTCTTGTCATCTACTTTTGAGATGGGCATGGCTTCATTTTAAAACGCTCAATCTTGATGAATGTTCTCTTTATTTGAGGCATGAGGGACATGAAAGGAAGTTGAAATTTATGACACCAAGTCAAGCTAGTAAGGATCAACATAGGCTGAAGGAGAAAATAGAAAAAGAAGAAATATGAACTGCAGAAGGGAGGGAAGTTGAAGAAAGAGAAAAGGAAGAAAAGATAAAGATGATGGAAAAGGAAGTAGAGAAACAAGGTGTTTAATCGAAGACCACCCATGTTTAGTTGCATTTGTTTACGAAAGCGACAACAATGTTTTAAGCCAAAGACTGATGGAGAAACTTTAGTTACCACCAAGGTTTCATCCGAATCAAGCAAGGATCAAATTCAGTACATGACAATGTGTGAAAGAAGTATTGTGTGATATTGCTCCCACGAACTCTTGTCATCTTCTTTTGAGATGGGCGTGGCTTCATTTTAAAACGCTCAATCTTGATGAAGGTTCCCTTTATTTGAGGTGTGAGGGACATGACATGAAGTTGAAATTTATGACACCAAGACATGCCAGTAATGATCAATATAGGCTGAAGGAGAAAATAGAAAAAGAAGAAATATGAACTGCAGAAGGGAGGGAAGTTGAAGAAAAAGAAAAGGAAGAAAAGATAAAGATGATGGAAAAGGAAGTAGAGAAACAAGGTGTTTAATCGAAGACCACCCATGTTTAGTTGCATTTGTTTACGAGAGCGACAACAATGTTGTAAGCCCAAGATTGGTGGAGAAACTCTAGTTACCGCCAAGGTTTCATTCGAATCAAGCAAGGATCAAATTCAGTACAGGACAATGTGTGAAAGAAGTATTATGTGTTATTGCTCCCATAAACTCTTGTCATCTTCTTTTGAGATGGGCATGGCTTAATTTTAAAACGGTCAATCTTGACGAACGTTCGCTTTGAGGCATGAGGGACATGAAATGAAGTTGAAATTTATGACACCAAGTCAAGTTAGTAAGGATCAACATAGGCTGAAGGAGAAAATAGAAAAAGAAGAAATATAAACTGCAGAAGGGAGGGAAATTTAAGAAAAAGAAAAGGAAGAAAAGATAAAGATGATGGAAAAGGAAGTAGAGAAACAAAGTGTTTAATCGAAGGCCACCAAGGTTTAGTTGCATTCGTTTACGAAAGCGACAACAATGTTTTAAGCCAAAGATTGGTGGCGAAACTCTAGTTACCACTTAGCTTTCATCCGAATCAAGCAAGGATCAAATTCAGTACATGACAATGTGTGAAAGAAGTATTATGTGATATTGTTCCCACGAACTCTGGTCATCTTCTTTTGAGATGGGCATGGCTTAATTTTAAAACGCTCAATCTTGATGAACGTTCGCTTTGAGGCATGAGGGACATGAAATTAAGTTGAAATTTATGACACAAGGACAAGCCAGTAAGGATCAACATAGGCTGAAGGAGAAAATACAAAAGAAGAAATATAAACTGCAGAAGGGAGGGAAATTTAAGAAAAAGAAAAGGAAGAAAAGATAAAGATGATGGAAAAGGAAGTAGAGAAACAAAGTGTTTAATCGAAGGCCACCAAGGTTTAGTTGCATTCGTTTACGAAAGCGACAACAATGTTTTAAGCCAAAGATTGGTGGCGAAACTCTAGTTACCACTTAGCTTTCATCCGAATCAAGCAAGGATCAAATTCAGTACATGACAATGTGTGAAAGAAGTATCATGTGATATTGCTCCCACGAACTCTTGTCATCTTCTTTTGAGATGGGCATGGCTTAATTTTAAAACGCTCAATCTTGATGAACGTTCGCTTTGAGGCATGAGGGACATGAAATGAAGTTGAAATTTATGACACCAAGTCAAGCTAGTAAGCATCAACATAGCCTGAAGGAGAAAATAGAAAAAGAAGAAATATAAACTGCAGAAGGGAGGGAAATTTAAGAAAAAGAAAAGGAAGAAAAGATAAAGATGATGGAAAAGGAAGTAGAGAAACAAAGTGTTTAATCGAAGGCCACCCAAGTTTAGTTGCATTCGTTTACGAAAGCGACAACAATGTTTTAAGCCAAAGATTGGTGGCGAAACTCTAGTTACCACTTAGCTTTCATCCGAATCAAGCAAGGATCAAATTCAGTACATGACAATGTGTGAAAGAAGTATCATGTGATATTGCTCCCACGAACTCTTGTCATCTTCTTTTGAGATGGGCATGGCTTTATTTTAAAACGCTCAATCTTGATGAACGAGGGACATGAAGTGAAGTTGAAATGTATGACACCAAGTCAAGCCAGTAAGGATCAACCTAGGCTGAAGGAGAAAATAGAAAAAGAAGAAATATAAACTGCAGAAGGAAGTGAAATTGAAGAAAAAGAAACGGAAGAAAAGATAAAGACCATGGAAAAGGAAGTAGAGAAACAAGGTGTTTAATCGAAGGTCATCCCTGTTTAGTTGCATTCCTTTACGAAAGCGACAACATTGTTGTAAGCCAAAGATTGGTGGAGAAACTCTAGTTACCACCAAGCTTTCATCTGAATCAACCAATGATCAAATTCAGTACAGGACAATGTGTGAAAGAAGTATTGTGTGATATTGCTCCCACGAACTCTTGTCATCTTCTTTTGAGATGGGCATGGCTTCATTTTAAAACGCTCAATCTTGATGAAGGTTCCCTTTATTTGAGGTGTGAGGGACATGACATGAAGTTGAAATTTATGACACCAAGACATGCCAGTAATGATCAATATAGGCTGAAGGAGAAAATAGAAAAAGAAGAAATATAAACTGCAGAAGGAAGGGAAATTGAAGAAAAAGAAAAAGAAGAAAAGATAAAGATGAAGGAAAAGGAAGTAGAGAAACAAGGTGTTTAATCGAAGGCCACCCATGTTTAGTTGCATTTGTTTACGAGAGCGACAACAATGTTGTAAGCCCAAGATTGGTGGAGAAACTCTAGTTACCGCCAAGGTTTCATCCGAATCAAGCAAGGATCAAATTCAGTACAGGACCATGTGTGAAAGAAGTATTATGTGATATTGCTCCCACAAACTCTTGTCATCTTCTTTTGAGATGGGCATGGCTTAATTTTAAAATGCTCAATCTTGATGAACGTTCGCTTTGAGGCATGAGGGACATGAAATGAAGTTGAAATTTATGACACCAAGTCAAGCTAGTAAGCATCAACATAGCCTGAAGGAGAAAATAGAAAAAGAAGAAATATAAACTGCAGAAGGGAGGGAAATTAAAGAAAAAGAAAAGGAAGAAAAGATAAAGATGATGGAAAAGGAAGTAGAGAAACAAAGTGTTTAATCGAAGGCCACCCAAGTTTAGTTGCATTCGTTTACGAAAGCGACAACATTGTTTTAAGCCAAAGATTGGTGGCGAAACTCTAGTTACCACCAAGCTTTCATCTGAATCAACCAATGATCAAATTCAGTATAGGACAATGTGTGAAAGAAGTATTATGTGATATTGCTCCCACGAACTCTTGTCATCTTCTTTTGAGATGGGCATGGCTTCATTTTAAAACGCTCAATCTTGATGAACGTTCCCTTTATTTGAGGCATGAGGGACATGAAATGAAGTTGAAATTTATGACACCAAGTCAAGCCAGTAAGGATCAACATAGGCTGAAGGAGAAAATAGAAAAAGAAGAAATATCAACTGCAGAAGGGAGGGAAATTGAAGAAAAAGAAAAGGAAGAAAAGATAAAGATGATGGAATAGGAAGTAGAGAAACAAGGTGTTTAATCGAAGGCCACCCCTGTTTAGTTGCATTCGTTTACGAAAGCGACAACAATGTTTTAAGCCAAAGATTGGTGGAGAAACTCTAGTTACCACCAAGCTTTCATCTGAATCAACCAAGGATCAAATTCAGTACAGGACAATGTGTGAATAAAGTATTTTGTGATATTGCTCCCACGAACTCTTGTCATCTTCTTTTGAGATGGGCATGGCTTCATTTTAAAACGCTCAATCTTGATGAACGTTCGCTTTGAGGCATGAGGGACATGAAATGAAGTTGAAATGTATGACACCAAGTCAGGCCAGTAAGGATCAACATAGGCTGAAGGAGAAAATAGAAAAAGAAGAAATATCAACTGCAGAAGGGAGGGAAATTGAAGAAAAAGAAAAGGAAGAAAAGATAAAGATGATGGAAAAGGAAGTAGAGAAACAAGGTGTTTAATCGAAGGCCACCCAAGTTTAGTTGCATTCGTTTACGAAAGCGACAACAATGTTTTAAGCCAAAGATTGGTGGAGAAACTCTAGTTACCACCAAGCTTTCATCTGAATCAACCAAGGATCAAATTCAGTACAGGACAATGTGTGAATAAAGTATTGTGTGATATTGCTCCCACGAACTCTTGTCATCTTCTTTTGAGATGGGCATGGCTTAATTTTAAAACGCTCAATCTTGATGAACGTTCGCTTTGAGGCATGAGGGACATGAAATGAAGTTGAAATGTATGACACCAAGTCAAGCCAGTAAGGATCAACCTAGGCTGAAGGAGAAAATAGAAAAAGAAGAAATATAAACTGCAGAAGGAAGGGAAATTGAAGAAAAAGAAACGGAAGAAAAGATAAAGACAATGGAAAAGGAAGTAGAGAAACAAGGTGTTTAATCGAAGGCCACCCCTGTTTAGTTGCATTCCTTTACGAAAGCGACAACATTGTTGTAAGCCAAAGATTGGTGGAGAAACTCTAGTTACCACCAAGCTTTCATCTGAATCAACCAAGGATCAAATTCAGTACAGGACAATGTATGAAAGAAGTATTGTGTGATATTGCTCCCACGAACTCTTGTCATCTTCTTTTGAGATGGGCATGGCTTCATTTTAAAACGCTCCATCTTGATGAATGTTCCCTTTATTTGAGGCATGAGGGACATGAAATGAAGTTGAAATTTATGACACCAAGTCAAGCCAGTAAGGATCAACATAGGCTGAAGGAGAAAATAGAAAAAGAAGAAATATCAACTGCAGAAGGGAGGGAAATTGAAGAAAAAGAAAAGGAAGAAAAGATAAAGATGATGGAATAGGAAGTAGAGAAACAAGGTGTTTAATCGACGGCCACCCCTGTTTAGTTGCATTCGTTTACGAAAGCGATAACAATGTTTTAAGCCAAAGATTGGTGGAGAAACTCTAGTTACCACCAAGCTTTCATCTGAATCAACCAAGGATCAAATTCAGTACAGGACAATGTGTCAATAAAGTATTGTGTGATATTGCTCCCACGAACTCTTGTCATCTTCTTTTGAGATGGGCATGGCTTAATTTTAAAACGCTCAATCTTGATGAACGTTCGCTTTGAGGCATGAGGGACATGAAATGAAGTTGAAATGTATGACACCAAGTCAAGCCAGTAAGGATCAACATAGGCTGAAGGAGAAAATAGAAAAAGAAGAAATATCAACTGCAGAAGGGAGGGAAATTGAAGAAAAAGAAAAGGAAGAAAAGATAAAGATGATGGAATAGGAAGTAGAGAAACAAGGTGTTTAATTGAAGGCCACCCCTGTTTAGTTGCATTCGTTTACGAAAGCGACAACAATGTTTTACGCCAAAGATTGGTGGAGAAACTCTAGTTACCACCAAGCTTTCATCTGAATCAACCAAGGATCAAATTCAGTACAGGACAATGTGTGAATAAAGTATTGTGTGATATTGCTCCCACGAACTCTTGTCATCTTCTTTTGAGATGGGCATGGCTTAATTTTAAAACGCTCAATCTTGATGAAGGTTCGCTTTGAGGCATGAGGGACATGAAATGAAGTTGAAATGTATGACACCAAGTCAAGCCAGTAAGGATCAACCTAGGCTGAAGGAGAAAATAGAAAAAGAAGAAATATAAACTGCAGAAGGAAGGGAAATTGAAGAAAAAGAAACGGAAGAAAAGATAAAGACAATGGAAAAGGAAGTAGAGAAACAAGGTGTTTAATCGAAGGCCACCCATGTTTAGTTGCATTCCTTTACGAAAGCGACAACATTGTTGTAAGCCAAAGATTGGTGGAGAAACTCTAGTTACCACCAAGCTTTCATCTAAATCAACCAATGATCAAATTCAGTACAGGACAATGTGTGAAAGAAGTATTGTGTGATATTGCTCCCACGAACTCTTGTCATCTTCTTTTGAGATGGGCATGGCTTCATTTTAAAACGCTCCATCTTGTTGAATGTTCCCTTTATTTGAGGCATGAGGGACATGAAAGGAAGTTGAAATTTATGACACCAAGTCAAGCTAGTAAGGATCAACATAGGCTGAAGGAGAAATTAGAAAAAGAAGAAATATGAACTGCAGAAGGGAGGGAAGTTGAAGAAAAAGAAAAGGAAGAAAAGATAAAGATGATGGAAAAGGAAGTAGAGAAACAAGGTGTTTAATCGAAGGCCACCCATGTTTAGTTGCAGTTGTTTACGAAAGCGACAACAATGTTTTAAGCCAAAGACTGATGGAGAAACTCTAGTTACCACCAAGGTTTCATCCGAATCAAGCAAGGATCAAATTCAGTACATGACAATGTGTGAAAGAAGTATTATGTGATATTGTTCCCACGAACTCTTGTCATCTTCTTTTGAGATGGGCATGGCTTAATTTTAAAACGCTCAATCTTGATGAACGTTCCCTTTGAGGCATGATGGACATGAAATGAAGTTGAAATTTATGACACCAAGTCAAGCCAGTAAGGATCAGCATAGGCTGAAGGAGAAAATAGAAAAGAAGAAATATAAACTGCAGAAGGAAGGGAAAATGAGGAAAAAGAAAAGGAAGAAAAGATAAAGATGATGGAAAAGGAAGTAGAGAAACAAGGTGTTTAATCGAAGGCCACCCATGTTTAGTTACATTTGTTTACGAAAGCGACAACAATGTTTTAAGCCAAAGACTGGTGGAGAAACTCTAGTTACCACCAAGGTTTCATCCGAATCAAGCAAGGATCAAATTCAGTACATGACAATGTGTGAAAGAAGTATTATGTGATATTGTTCCCACGAACTCTTGTCATCTTCTTTTGAGATGGGCATGGCTTAATTTTAAAACGCTCAATCTTGATGAACGTTCGCTTTGAGGCATGAGGGACATGAAATGAAGTTGAAATGTATGACACCAAGTCAAGCCAGTAAGGATCAACCTAGGCTGAAGGAGAAAATAGAAAAAGAAGAAATATAAACTGCAGAAGGAAGGGAAATTGAAGAAAGAGAAATGGAAGAAAAGATAAAGACAATGGAAAATGAAGTAGAGAAACAAGGTGTTTAATCGAAGGCCACCCCTGTTTAGTTGCATTCCTTTACGAAAGCGACAACATTGTTGTAAGCCAAAGATTGGTGGAGAAACTCTAGTTACCACCAAGCTTTCATCTGAATCAACCAATGATCAAATTCAGTACATGACAATGTGTGAAAGAAGTATTATGTGATATTGTTCCCACGAACTCTTGTCATCTTCTTTTGAGATGGGCATGGCTTAATTTTAAAACGCTCAATCTTGATGAACGTTCCCTTTGAGGCATGATGGACATGAAAAGAAGTTGAAATTTATGACACCAAGTCAAGCCAGTAAGGATCAACATAGGCTGAAGGAGTTAATAGAAAAGAAGAAATATAAACTGCAGAAGGAAGGGAAAATGAAGAAAAAGAAAAGGAAGAAAAGATAAAGATGATGGAAAAGGAAGTAGAGAAACAAGGTGTTTAATCGAAGGCCACCCATGTTTAGTTGCATTTGTTTACGAAAGCGACAACAATGTTGTAAGCCAAAGATTGGTGGAGAAACTCTAGTTACCACCACGCTTTCATCGGAATCAAGCAAGGATCAAATTCAGTACAGGACAATATCTGAAAGAAGTATTATGTGATATTGCTCCCACAAACTCTTTTCATCTTGTTTTGAGATGGGCATGGCTTTATTTTAAAATGCTCAATCTTGATGAACGTTCGTTTTGAGGCATGAGGGACATGAAATGAAGTTGAAATGTATGACACCAAGTCAAGCCAGTAAGGATCAGCATAGGCTGAAGGAGAAAATAGAAAAAGAAGAAATATAAACTGCAGAAGGAAGGGAAATTGAAGAAAAAGAAACGGAAGAAAAGATAAAGGCAATGGAAAAGGAAGTAGAGAAACAAGGTGTTTAATCGAACGCCACCCCTGTTTAGTTGCATTCCGTTACGAAAGCGACAACATTGTTGTAAGCCAAAGATTGGTGGAGAAACTCTAGTTACCACCAAGCTTTCATCTGAATCAACCAATGATCGAATTCAGTACAGGACAATGTGTGAAAGAAGTATTGTGTGATATTGCTCCCACGAACTCTTGTCATCTTCTTTTGAGATGGGCATGGCTTCATTTTAAAACGCTCAATCTTGATGAAGGTTCCCTTTATTTGAGGTGTGAGGGACATGACATGAAGTTGAAATTTATGACACCAAGACATGCCAGTAATGATCAATATAGGCTGAAGGAGAAAATAGAAAAAGAAGAAATATAAACTGCAGAAGGAAGGGAAATTGAAGAAAAAGAAAAAGAAGAAAAGATAAAGATGAAGGAAAAGGAAGTAGAGAAACAAGGTGTTTAATCGAAGGCCACCCATGTTTAGTTGCATTTGTTTACGAGAGCGACAACAATGTTGTAAGCCCAAGATTGGTGGAGAAACTCTAGTTACCGCCAAGGTTTCATCCGAATCAAGCAAGGATCAAATTCAGTACAGGACAATGTGTGAAAGAAGTATTATGTGATATTGCTCCCATAAACTCTTGTCATCTTCTTTTGAGATGGGCATGGCTTAATTTTAAAACGGTCAATCTTGATGAACGTTCGCTTTGAGGCATGAGGGACATGAAATGAAGTTGAAATTTATGACACCAAGTCAAGCTAGTAAGGATCAACATAGGCTGAAGGAGAAAATAGAAAAAGAAGAAATATAAACTGCAGAAGGGAGGGAAATTTAAGAAAAAGAAAAGGAAGAAAAGATAAAGATGATGGAAAAGGAAGTAGAGAAACAAAGTGTTTAATCGAAGGCCACCCAAGTTTAGTTGCATTCGTTTACGAAAGCGACAACAATGTTTTAAGCCAAAGATTGGTGGCGAAACTCTAGTTACCACTTAGCTTTCATCCGAATCAAGCAAGGATCAAATTCAGTACATGACAATGTGTGAAAGAAGTATCATGTGATATTGCTCCCACGAACTCTTGTCATCTTCTTTTGAGATGGGCATGGCTTTATCTTAAAACGCTCAATCTTGATGAACGAGGCATGAGGGACATGAAATGAAGTTGAAATTTATGACACCAAGTCAAGCCAGTAAGGATCAACCTAGGCTGAAGGAGAAAATAGAAAAAGAAGAAATATAAACTGCAGAAGGAAGGGAAATTGAAGAAAAAGAAACGGAAGAAAAGATAAAGACAATGGAAAAGGAAGTAGAGAAACAAGGTGTTTAATCGAAGGCCACCCCTGTTTAGTTGCATTCCTTTACGAAAGCGACAACATTGTTGTAAGCCAAAGATTGGTGGAGAAACTCTAGTTACCACCAAGCTTTCATCTGAATCAACCAATGATCAAATTCAGTACAGGACAATGTGTGAAAGAAGTATTGTGTGATATTGCTCCCACGAACTCTTGTCATCTTCTTTTGAGATGGGCATGGCCTCATTTTAAAACGCTCAATCTTGATGAAGGTTCCCTTTATTTGAGGTGTGAGGGACATGACATGAAGTTGAAATTTATGACACCAAGACATGCCAGTAATGATCAAATAGGCTGAAGGAGAAAATAGAAAAAGAAGAAATATAAACTGCAGAAGGGAGGGAAATTGAAGAAAAAGAAAAAGAAGAAAAGATAAAGATGAAGGAAAAGGAAGTAGAGAAACAAGGTGTTTAATCGAAGGCCTCCCATGTTTAGTTGCATTTGTTTACGAGAGCGACAACAATGTTGTAAGCCCAAGATTGGTGGAGAAACTCTAGTTACCGCCAAGGATTCATCCGAATCAAGCAAGGATCAAATTCAGTACAGGACAATGTGTCAAAGAAGTATTATGTGATATTGCTCCCACAAACTCTTGTCATCTTCTTTTGAGATGGGCATGGCTTCATTTTAAAACGCTCCATCTTGTTGAATGTTCCCTTTATTTGAGGCATGAGGGACATGAAAGGAAGTTGAAATTTATGACACCAAGTCAAGCTAGTAAGGATCAACATAGGCTGAAGGAGAAATTAGAAAAAGAAGAAATATGAACTGCAGAAGGGAGGGAAGTTGAAGAAAAAGAAAAGGAAGAAAAGATAAAGATGATGGAAAAGGAAGTAGAGAAACAAGGTGTTTAATCGAAGGCCACCCATGTTTAGTTGCAGTTGTTTACGAAAGCGACAACAATGTTTTAAGCCAAAGACTGATGGAGAAACTCTAGTTACCACCAAGGTTTCATCCGAATCAAGCAAGGATCAAATTCAGTACATGACAATGTGTGAAAGAAGTATTATGTGATATTGTTCCCACGAACTCTTGTCATCTTCTTTTGAGATGGGCATGGCTTAATTTTAAAACGCTCAATCTTGATGAACGTTCCCTTTGAGGCATGATGGACATGAAATGAAGTTGAAATTTATGACACCAAGTCAAGCCAGTAAGGATCAGCATAGGCTGAAGGAGAAAATAGAAAAGAAGAAATATAAACTGCAGAAGGAAGGGAAAATGAGGAAAAAGAAAAGGAAGAAAAGATAAAGATGATGGAAAAGGAAGTAGAGAAACAAGGTGTTTAATCGAAGGCCACCCATGTTTAGTTACATTTGTTTACGAAAGCGACAACAATGTTTTAAGCCAAAGACTGGTGGAGAAACTCTAGTTACCACCAAGGTTTCATCCGAATCAAGCAAGGATCAAATTCAGTACATGACAATGTGTGAAAGAAGTATTATGTGATATTGTTCCCACGAACTCTTGTCATCTTCTTTTGAGATGGGCATGGCTTAATTTTAAAACGCTCAATCTTGATGAACGTTCGCTTTGAGGCATGAGGGACATGAAATGAAGTTGAAATGTATGACACCAAGTCAAGCCAGTAAGGATCAACCTAGGCTGAAGGAGAAAATAGAAAAAGAAGAAATATAAACTGCAGAAGGAAGGGAAATTGAAGAAAGAGAAATGGAAGAAAAGATAAAGACAATGGAAAAGGAAGTAGAGAAACAAGGTGTTTAATCGAAGGCCACCCCTGTTTAGTTGCATTCCTTTACGAAAGCGACAACATTGTTGTAAGCCAAAGATTGGTGGAGAAACTCTAGTTACCACCAAGCTTTCATCTGAATCAACCAATGATCAAATTCAGTACATGACAATGTGTGAAAGAAGTATTATGTGATATTGTTCCCACGAACTCTTGTCATCTTCTTTTGAGATGGGCATGGCTTAATTTTAAAACGCTCAATCTTGATGAACGTTCCCTTTGAGGCATGATGGACATGAAAAGAAGTTGAAATTTATGACACCAAGTCAAGCCAGTAAGGATCAACATAGGCTGAAGGAGTTAATAGAAAAGAAGAAATATAAACTGCAGAAGGAAGGGAAAATGAAGAAAAAGAAAAGGAAGAAAAGATAAAGATGATGGAAAAGGAAGTAGAGAAACAAGGTGTTTAATCGAAGGCCACCCATGTTTAGTTGCATTTGTTTACGAAAGCGACAACAATGTTGTAAGCCAAAGATTGGTGGAGAAACTCTAGTTACCACCACGCTTTCATCGGAATCAAGCAAGGATCAAATTCAGTACAGGACAATATCTGAAAGAAGTATTATGTGATATTGCTCCCACAAACTCTTTTCATCTTGTTTTGAGATGGGCATGGCTTTATTTTAAAATGCTCAATCTTGATGAACGTTCGTTTTGAGGCATGAGGGACATGAAATGAAGTTGAAATGTATGACACCAAGTCAAGCCAGTAAGGATCAGCATAGGCTGAAGGAGAAAATAGAAAAAGAAGAAATATAAACTGCAGAAGGAAGGGAAATTGAAGAAAAAGAAACGGAAGAAAAGATAAAGGCAATGGAAAAGGAAGTAGAGAAACAAGGTGTTTAATCGAACGCCACCCCTGTTTAGTTGCATTCCGTTACGAAAGCGACAACATTGTTGTAAGCCAAAGATTGGTGGAGAAACTCTAGTTACCACCAAGCTTTCATCTGAATCAACCAATGATCGAATTCAGTACAGGACAATGTGTGAAAGAAGTATTGTGTGATATTGCTCCCACGAACTCTTGTCATCTTCTTTTGAGATGGGCATGGCTTCATTTTAAAACGCTCAATCTTGATGAAGGTTCCCTTTATTTGAGGTGTGAGGGACATGACATGAAGTTGAAATTTATGACACCAAGACATGCCAGTAATGATCAATATAGGCTGAAGGAGAAAATAGAAAAAGAAGAAATATAAACTGCAGAAGGAAGGGAAATTGAAGAAAAAGAAAAAGAAGAAAAGATAAAGATGAAGGAAAAGGAAGTAGAGAAACAAGGTGTTTAATCGAAGGCCACCCATGTTTAGTTGCATTTGTTTACGAGAGCGACAACAATGTTGTAAGCCCAAGATTGGTGGAGAAACTCTAGTTACCGCCAAGGTTTCATCCGAATCAAGCAAGGATCAAATTCAGTACAGGACAATGTGTGAAAGAAGTATTATGTGATATTGCTCCCATAAACTCTTGTCATCTTCTTTTGAGATGGGCATGGCTTAATTTTAAAACGGTCAATCTTGATGAACGTTCGCTTTGAGGCATGAGGGACATGAAATGAAGTTGAAATTTATGACACCAAGTCAAGCTAGTAAGGATCAACATAGGCTGAAGGAGAAAATAGAAAAAGAAGAAATATAAACTGCAGAAGGGAGGGAAATTTAAGAAAAAGAAAAGGAAGAAAAGATAAAGATGATGGAAAAGGAAGTAGAGAAACAAAGTGTTTAATCGAAGGCCACCCAAGTTTAGTTGCATTCGTTTACGAAAGCGACAACAATGTTTTAAGCCAAAGATTGGTGGCGAAACTCTAGTTACCACTTAGCTTTCATCCGAATCAAGCAAGGATCAAATTCAGTACATGACAATGTGTGAAAGAAGTATCATGTGATATTGCTCCCACGAACTCTTGTCATCTTCTTTTGAGATGGGCATGGCTTTATCTTAAAACGCTCAATCTTGATGAACGAGGCATGAGGGACATGAAATGAAGTTGAAATTTATGACACCAAGTCAAGCCAGTAAGGATCAACCTAGGCTGAAGGAGAAAATAGAAAAAGAAGAAATATAAACTGCAGAAGGAAGGGAAATTGAAGAAAAAGAAACGGAAGAAAAGATAAAGACAATGGAAAAGGAAGTAGAGAAACAAGGTGTTTAATCGAAGGCCA
The DNA here is from genome assembly GCF_037176805.1 of Vigna unguiculata. Classification (NCBI taxonomy): domain Eukaryota; kingdom Viridiplantae; phylum Streptophyta; class Magnoliopsida; order Fabales; family Fabaceae; genus Vigna; species Vigna unguiculata. The sequence goes on along the minus strand of NC_140795.1, from coordinate 26,719,784 downwards.
CCCCTGTTTAGTTGCATTCCTTTACGAAAGCGACAACATTGTTGTAAGCCAAAGATTGGTGGAGAAACTCTAGTTACCACCAAGCTTTCATCTGAATCAACCAATGATCAAATTCAGTACAGGACAATGTGTGAAAGAAGTATTGTGTGATATTGCTCCCACGAACTCTTGTCATCTTCTTTTGAGATGGGCATGGCCTCATTTTAAAACGCTCAATCTTGATGAAGGTTCCCTTTATTTGAGGTGTGAGGGACATGACATGAAGTTGAAATTTATGACACCAAGACATGCCAGTAATGATCAAATAGGCTGAAGGAGAAAATAGAAAAAGAAGAAATATAAACTGCAGAAGGGAGGGAAATTGAAGAAAAAGAAAAAGAAGAAAAGATAAAGATGAAGGAAAAGGAAGTAGAGAAACAAGGTGTTTAATCGAAGGCCTCCCATGTTTAGTTGCATTTGTTTACGAGAGCGACAACAATGTTGTAAGCCCAAGATTGGTGGAGAAACTCTAGTTACCGCCAAGGATTCATCCGAATCAAGCAAGGATCAAATTCAGTACAGGACAATGTGTCAAAGAAGTATTATGTGATATTGCTCCCACAAACTCTTGTCATCTTCTTTTGAGATGGGCATGGCTTCATTTTAAAACGCTCCATCTTGTTGAATGTTCCCTTTATTTGAGGCATGAGGGACATGAAAGGAAGTTGAAATTTATGACACCAAGTCAAGCTAGTAAGGATCAACATAGGCTGAAGGAGAAATTAGAAAAAGAAGAAATATGAACTGCAGAAGGGAGGGAAGTTGAAGAAAAAGAAAAGGAAGAAAAGATAAAGATGATGGAAAAGGAAGTAGAGAAACAAGGTGTTTAATCGAAGGCCACCCATGTTTAGTTGCAGTTGTTTACGAAAGCGACAACAATGTTTTAAGCCAAAGACTGATGGAGAAACTCTAGTTACCACCAAGGTTTCATCCGAATCAAGCAAGGATCAAATTCAGTACATGACAATGTGTGAAAGAAGTATTATGTGATATTGTTCCCACGAACTCTTGTCATCTTCTTTTGAGATGGGCATGGCTTAATTTTAAAACGCTCAATCTTGATGAACGTTCCCTTTGAGGCATGATGGACATGAAATGAAGTTGAAATTTATGACACCAAGTCAAGCCAGTAAGGATCAGCATAGGCTGAAGGAGAAAATAGAAAAGAAGAAATATAAACTGCAGAAGGAAGGGAAAATGAGGAAAAAGAAAAGGAAGAAAAGATAAAGATGATGGAAAAGGAAGTAGAGAAACAAGGTGTTTAATCGAAGGCCACCCATGTTTAGTTACATTTGTTTACGAAAGCGACAACAATGTTTTAAGCCAAAGACTGGTGGAGAAACTCTAGTTACCACCAAGGTTTCATCCGAATCAAGCAAGGATCAAATTCAGTACATGACAATGTGTGAAAGAAGTATTATGTGATATTGTTCCCACGAACTCTTGTCATCTTCTTTTGAGATGGGCATGGCTTAATTTTAAAACGCTCAATCTTGATGAACGTTCGCTTTGAGGCATGAGGGACATGAAATGAAGTTGAAATGTATGACACCAAGTCAAGCCAGTAAGGATCAACCTAGGCTGAAGGAGAAAATAGAAAAAGAAGAAATATAAACTGCAGAAGGAAGGGAAATTGAAGAAAGAGAAATGGAAGAAAAGATAAAGACAATGGAAAAGGAAGTAGAGAAACAAGGTGTTTAATCGAAGGCCACCCCTGTTTAGTTGCATTCCTTTACGAAAGCGACAACATTGTTGTAAGCCAAAGATTGGTGGAGAAACTCTAGTTACCACCAAGCTTTCATCTGAATCAACCAATGATCAAATTCAGTACATGACAATGTGTGAAAGAAGTATTATGTGATATTGTTCCCACGAACTCTTGTCATCTTCTTTTGAGATGGGCATGGCTTAATTTTAAAACGCTCAATCTTGATGAACGTTCCCTTTGAGGCATGATGGACATGAAAAGAAGTTGAAATTTATGACACCAAGTCAAGCCAGTAAGGATCAACATAGGCTGAAGGAGTTAATAGAAAAGAAGAAATATAAACTGCAGAAGGAAGGGAAAATGAAGAAAAAGAAAAGGAAGAAAAGATAAAGATGATGGAAAAGGAAGTAGAGAAACAAGGTGTTTAATCGAAGGCCACCCATGTTTAGTTGCATTTGTTTACGAAAGCGACAACAATGTTGTAAGCCAAAGATTGGTGGAGAAACTCTAGTTACCACCACGCTTTCATCGGAATCAAGCAAGGATCAAATTCAGTACAGGACAATATCTGAAAGAAGTATTATGTGATATTGCTCCCACAAACTCTTTTCATCTTGTTTTGAGATGGGCATGGCTTTATTTTAAAATGCTCAATCTTGATGAACGTTCGTTTTGAGGCATGAGGGACATGAAATGAAGTTGAAATGTATGACACCAAGTCAAGCCAGTAAGGATCAGCATAGGCTGAAGGAGAAAATAGAAAAAGAAGAAATATAAACTGCAGAAGGAAGGGAAATTGAAGAAAAAGAAACGGAAGAAAAGATAAAGGCAATGGAAAAGGAAGTAGAGAAACAAGGTGTTTAATCGAACGCCACCCCTGTTTAGTTGCATTCCGTTACGAAAGCGACAACATTGTTGTAAGCCAAAGATTGGTGGAGAAACTCTAGTTACCACCAAGCTTTCATCTGAATCAACCAATGATCGAATTCAGTACAGGACAATGTGTGAAAGAAGTATTGTGTGATATTGCTCCCACGAACTCTTGTCATCTTCTTTTGAGATGGGCATGGCTTCATTTTAAAACGCTCAATCTTGATGAAGGTTCCCTTTATTTGAGGTGTGAGGGACATGACATGAAGTTGAAATTTATGACACCAAGACATGCCAGTAATGATCAATATAGGCTGAAGGAGAAAATAGAAAAAGAAGAAATATAAACTGCAGAAGGAAGGGAAATTGAAGAAAAAGAAAAAGAAGAAAAGATAAAGATGAAGGAAAAGGAAGTAGAGAAACAAGGTGTTTAATCGAAGGCCACCCATGTTTAGTTGCATTTGTTTACGAGAGCGACAACAATGTTGTAAGCCCAAGATTGGTGGAGAAACTCTAGTTACCGCCAAGGTTTCATCCGAATCAAGCAAGGATCAAATTCAGTACAGGACAATGTGTGAAAGAAGTATTATGTGATATTGCTCCCATAAACTCTTGTCATCTTCTTTTGAGATGGGCATGGCTTAATTTTAAAACGGTCAATCTTGATGAACGTTCGCTTTGAGGCATGAGGGACATGAAATGAAGTTGAAATTTATGACACCAAGTCAAGCTAGTAAGGATCAACATAGGCTGAAGGAGAAAATAGAAAAAGAAGAAATATAAACTGCAGAAGGGAGGGAAATTTAAGAAAAAGAAAAGGAAGAAAAGATAAAGATGATGGAAAAGGAAGTAGAGAAACAAAGTGTTTAATCGAAGGCCACCCAAGTTTAGTTGCATTCGTTTACGAAAGCGACAACAATGTTTTAAGCCAAAGATTGGTGGCGAAACTCTAGTTACCACTTAGCTTTCATCCGAATCAAGCAAGGATCAAATTCAGTACATGACAATGTGTGAAAGAAGTATCATGTGATATTGCTCCCACGAACTCTTGTCATCTTCTTTTGAGATGGGCATGGCTTTATCTTAAAACGCTCAATCTTGATGAACGAGGCATGAGGGACATGAAATGAAGTTGAAATTTATGACACCAAGTCAAGCCAGTAAGGATCAACCTAGGCTGAAGGAGAAAATAGAAAAAGAAGAAATATAAACTGCAGAAGGAAGGGAAATTGAAGAAAAAGAAACGGAAGAAAAGATAAAGACAATGGAAAAGGAAGTAGAGAAACAAGGTGTTTAATCGAAGGCCACCCCTGTTTAGTTGCATTCCTTTACGAAAGCGACAACATTGTTGTAAGCCAAAGATTGGTGGAGAAACTCTAGTTACCACCAAGCTTTCATCTGAATCAACCAATGATCAAATTCAGTACAGGACAATGTGTGAAAGAAGTATTGTGTGATATTGCTCCCACGAACTCTTGTCATCTTCTTTTGAGATGGGCATGGCCTCATTTTAAAACGCTCAATCTTGATGAAGGTTCCCTTTATTTGAGGTGTGAGGGACATGACATGAAGTTGAAATTTATGACACCAAGACATGCCAGTAATGATCAAATAGGCTGAAGGAGAAAATAGAAAAAGAAGAAATATAAACTGCAGAAGGGAGGGAAATTGAAGAAAAAGAAAAAGAAGAAAAGATAAAGATGAAGGAAAAGGAAGTAGAGAAACAAGGTGTTTAATCGAAGGCCTCCCATGTTTAGTTGCATTTGTTTACGAGAGCGACAACAATGTTGTAAGCCCAAGATTGGTGGAGAAACTCTAGTTACCGCCAAGGATTCATCCGAATCAAGCAAGGATCAAATTCAGTACAGGACAATGTGTCAAAGAAGTATTATGTGATATTGCTCCCACAAACTCTTGTCATCTTCTTTTGAGATGGGCATGGCTTCATTTTAAAACGCTCCATCTTGTTGAATGTTCCCTTTATTTGAGGCATGAGGGACATGAAAGGAAGTTGAAATTTATGACACCAAGTCAAGCTAGTAAGGATCAACATAGGCTGAAGGAGAAATTAGAAAAAGAAGAAATATGAACTGCAGAAGGGAGGGAAGTTGAAGAAAAAGAAAAGGAAGAAAAGATAAAGATGATGGAAAAGGAAGTAGAGAAACAAGGTGTTTAATCGAAGGCCACCCATGTTTAGTTGCAGTTGTTTACGAAAGCGACAACAATGTTTTAAGCCAAAGACTGATGGAGAAACTCTAGTTACCACCAAGGTTTCATCCGAATCAAGCAAGGATCAAATTCAGTACATGACAATGTGTGAAAGAAGTATTATGTGATATTGTTCCCACGAACTCTTGTCATCTTCTTTTGAGATGGGCATGGCTTAATTTTAAAACGCTCAATCTTGATGAACGTTCCCTTTGAGGCATGATGGACATGAAATGAAGTTGAAATTTATGACACCAAGTCAAGCCAGTAAGGATCAGCATAGGCTGAAGGAGAAAATAGAAAAGAAGAAATATAAACTGCAGAAGGAAGGGAAAATGAGGAAAAAGAAAAGGAAGAAAAGATAAAGATGATGGAAAAGGAAGTAGAGAAACAAGGTGTTTAATCGAAGGCCACCCATGTTTAGTTACATTTGTTTACGAAAGCGACAACAATGTTTTAAGCCAAAGACTGGTGGAGAAACTCTAGTTACCACCAAGGTTTCATCCGAATCAAGCAAGGATCAAATTCAGTACATGACAATGTGTGAAAGAAGTATTATGTGATATTGTTCCCACGAACTCTTGTCATCTTCTTTTGAGATGGGCATGGCTTAATTTTAAAACGCTCAATCTTGATGAACGTTCGCTTTGAGGCATGAGGGACATGAAATGAAGTTGAAATGTATGACACCAAGTCAAGCCAGTAAGGATCAACCTAGGCTGAAGGAGAAAATAGAAAAAGAAGAAATATAAACTGCAGAAGGAAGGGAAATTGAAGAAAGAGAAATGGAAGAAAAGATAAAGACAATGGAAAAGGAAGTAGAGAAACAAGGTGTTTAATCGAAGGCCACCCCTGTTTAGTTGCATTCCTTTACGAAAGCGACAACATTGTTGTAAGCCAAAGATTGGTGGAGAAACTCTAGTTACCACCAAGCTTTCATCTGAATCAACCAATGATCAAATTCAGTACATGACAATGTGTGAAAGAAGTATTATGTGATATTGTTCCCACGAACTCTTGTCATCTTCTTTTGAGATGGGCATGGCTTAATTTTAAAACGCTCAATCTTGATGAACGTTCCCTTTGAGGCATGATGGACATGAAAAGAAGTTGAAATTTATGACACCAAGTCAAGCCAGTAAGGATCAACATAGGCTGAAGGAGTTAATAGAAAAGAAGAAATATAAACTGCAGAAGGAAGGGAAAATGAAGAAAAAGAAAAGGAAGAAAAGATAAAGATGATGGAAAAGGAAGTAGAGAAACAAGGTGTTTAATCGAAGGCCACCCATGTTTAGTTGCATTTGTTTACGAAAGCGACAACAATGTTGTAAGCCAAAGATTGGTGGAGAAACTCTAGTTACCACCACGCTTTCATCGGAATCAAGCAAGGATCAAATTCAGTACAGGACAATATCTGAAAGAAGTATTATGTGATATTGCTCCCACAAACTCTTTTCATCTTGTTTTGAGATGGGCATGGCTTTATTTTAAAATGCTCAATCTTGATGAACGTTCGTTTTGAGGCATGAGGGACATGAAATGAAGTTGAAATGTATGACACCAAGTCAAGCCAGTAAGGATCAGCATAGGCTGAAGGAGAAAATAGAAAAAGAAGAAATATAAACTGCAGAAGGAAGGGAAATTGAAGAAAAAGAAACGGAAGAAAAGATAAAGGCAATGGAAAAGGAAGTAGAGAAACAAGGTGTTTAATCGAACGCCACCCCTGTTTAGTTGCATTCCGTTACGAAAGCGACAACATTGTTGTAAGCCAAAGATTGGTGGAGAAACTCTAGTTACCACCAAGCTTTCATCTGAATCAACCAATGATCGAATTCAGTACAGGACAATGTGTGAAAGAAGTATTGTGTGATATTGCTCCCACGAACTCTTGTCATCTTCTTTTGAGATGGGCATGGCTTCATTTTAAAACGCTCAATCTTGATGAAGGTTCCCTTTATTTGAGGTGTGAGGGACATGACATGAAGTTGAAATTTATGACACCAAGACATGCCAGTAATGATCAATATAGGCTGAAGGAGAAAATAGAAAAAGAAGAAATATAAACTGCAGAAGGAAGGGAAATTGAAGAAAAAGAAAAAGAAGAAAAGATAAAGATGAAGGAAAAGGAAGTAGAGAAACAAGGTGTTTAATCGAAGGCCACCCATGTTTAGTTGCATTTGTTTACGAGAGCGACAACAATGTTGTAAGCCCAAGATTGGTGGAGAAACTCTAGTTACCGCCAAGGTTTCATTCGAATCAAGCAAGGATCAAATTCAGTACAGGACAATGTGTGAAAGAAGTATTATGTGATATTGCTCCCATAAACTCTTGTCATCTTCTTCTGAGATGGGCATGGCTTAATTTTAAAACGGTCAATCTTGATGAACGTTCGCTTTGAGGCATGAGGGACATGAAATGAAGTTGAAATTTATGACACCAAGTCAAGCTAGTAAGGATCAACATAGGCTGAAGGAGAAAATAGAAAAAGAAGAAATATAAACTGCAGAAGGGAGGGAAATTTAAGAAAAAGAAAAGGAAGAAAAGATAAAGATGATGGAAATGGAAGTAGAGAAACAAAGTGTTTAATCGAAGGCCACCCAAGTTTAGTTGCATTCGTTTACGAAAGCGACAACAATGTTTTAAGCCAAAGATTGGTGGCGAAACTCTAGTTACCACTTAGCTTTCATCCGAATCATGCAAGGATCAAATTCAGTACATGACAATGTGTGAAAGAAGTATCATGTGATATTGCTCCCACGAACTCTTGTCATCTTCTTTTGAGATGGGCATGGCTTTATCTTAAAACGCTCAATCTTGATGAACGAGGCATGAGGGACATGAAATGAAGTTGAAATTTATGACACCAAGTCAAGCCAGTAAGGATCAACCTAGGCTGAAGGAGAAAATAGAAAAAGAAGAAATATAAACTGCAGAAGGAAGGGAAATTGAAGAAAAAGAAACGGAAGAAAAGATAAAGACAATGGAAAAGGAAGTAGAGAAACAAGGTGTTTAATCGAAGGCCACCCCTGTTTAGTTGCATTCCTTTACGAAAGCGACAACATTGTTGTAAGCCAAAGATTGGTGGAGAAACTCTAGTTACCACCAAGCTTTCATCTGAATCAACCAATGATCAAATTCAGTACAGGACAATGTGTGAAAGAAGTATTGTGTGATATTGCTCCCACGAACTCTTGTCATCTTCTTTTGAGATGGGCATGGCCTCATTTTAAAACGCTCAATCTTGATGAAGGTTCCCTTTATTTGAGGTGTGAGGGACATGACATGAAGTTGAAATTTATGACACCAAGACATGCCAGTAATGATCAAATAGGCTGAAGGAGAAAATAGAAAAAGAAGAAATATAAACTGCAGAAGGGAGGGAAATTGAAGAAAAAGAAAAAGAAGAAAAGATAAAGATGAAGGAAAAGGAAGTAGAGAAACAAGGTGTTTAATCGAAGGCCTCCCATGTTTAGTTGCATTTGTTTACGAGAGCGACAACAATGTTGTAAGCCCAAGATTGGTGGAGAAACTCTAGTTACCGCCAAGGATTCATCCGAATCAAGCAAGGATCAAATTCAGTACAGGACAATGTGTCAAAGAAGTATTATGTGATATTGCTCCCACAAACTCTTGTCATCTTCTTTTGAGATGGGCATGGCTTAATTTTAAAACGCTCAATCTTGATGAACGTTAGCTTTGAAGTATGAGGGACATGAAATGAAGTTGAAATTTATGACACCAAGTCAAGCTAGTAAGGATCAACATAGGCTGAAGGAGAAAATAGAAAAAGAAGAAATATAAACTGCAGAAGGGAGGGAAATTTAAGAAAAAGAAAAGGAAGAAAAGATAAAGATGATGGAAAAGGAAGTAGAGAAACAAAGTGTTTAATCGAAGGCCACCCAAGTTTAGTTGCATTCGTTTACGAAAGCGACAACAATGTTTTAAGCCAAAGATTGGTGGCGAAACTCTAGTTACCACTTAGCTTTCATCCGAATCAAGCAAGGATCAAATTCAGTACATGACAATGTGTGAAAGAAGTATCATGTGATATTGGTCCCACGAACTCTTGTCATCTTCTTTTGAGATGGGCATTGCTTTATTTTAAAACACTCAATCTTGATGAACGAGGCATGAGGGACATGAAATGAAGTTGAAATTTATGACACCAGGTCAAGCCAGTAAGGATCAACATAGGCTGAAGGAGAAAATAGAAAAAGAAGAAATATAAACTGCAGAAGGAAGGGAAATTGAAGAAAAAGAAAAGGAAGAAAAGATAAAGACGATGGAAAAGGAAGTAGAGAAACAAGGTGTTTAATTGAAGGCCACCCCTGTTTAGTTGCATTCGTTTACGAAAGCGACAACAATGTTTTAAGCCAAAGATTGGTGGCGAAACTCTAGTTACCACTTAGCTTTCATCCGAATCAAGCAAGGATCAAATTCAGTACATGACAATGTGTGAAAGAAGTATCATGTGATATTGCTCCCACGAACTCTTGTCATCTTCTTTTGAGATAGGCATGGCTTTATCTTAAAACGCTCAATCTTGATGAACGAGGCATGAGGGACATGAAATGAAGTTGAAATTTATGACACCAAGTCAAGCCAGTAAGGATCAACATAGGCTGAAGGAGAAAATAGAAAAAGAAGAAATATAAACTGCAGAAGGAAGGGAAATTGAAGAAAAAGAAACGGAAGAAAAGATAAAGACAATGGAAAAGGAAGTAGAGAAACAAGGTGTTTAATCGAAGGCCACCCCTGTTTAGTTGCATTCCTTTACGAAAGCGACAACATTGTTGTAAGCCAAAGATTGGTGGAGAAACTCTAGTTACCACCAAGCTTTCATCTGAATCAACCAATGATCAAATTCAGTACAGGACAATGTGTGAAAGAAGTATTGTGTGATATTGCTCCCACGAACTCTTGTCATCTTCTTTTGAGATGGGCATGGCTTCATTTTAAAACGCTCAATCTTGATGAAGGTTCCCTTTATTTGAGGTGTGAGGGACATGACATGAAGTTGAAATTTATGACACCAAGACATGCCAGTAATGATCAATATAGGCTGAAGGAGAAAATAGAAAAAGAAGAAATATAAACTGCAGAAGGGAGGGAAATTGAAGAAAAAGAAAAAGAAGAAAAGATAAAGATGGAGGAAAAGGAAGTAGAGAAACAAGGTGTTTAATCGAAGGCCTCCCATGTTTAGTTGCATTTGTTTACGAGAGCGACAACAATGTTGTAAGCCCAAGATTGGTGGAGAAACTCTAGTTACCGCCAAGGTTTCATCCGAATCAAGCAAGGATCAAATTCAGTACAGGACAATGTGTCAAAGAAGTATTATGTGATATTGCTCCCACAAACTCTTGTCATCTTCTTTTGAGATGGGCATGGCTTAATTTTAAAACGCTCAATCTTGATGAACGTTCGCTTTGAGGCATGAGGGACATGAAATGAAGTTGAAATTTATGACACCAAGTCAAGCTAGTAAGGATCAACATAGGCTGAAGGAGAAAATAGAAAAAGAAGAAATATAAACTGCAGAAGGGAGGGAAATTTAAGAAAAAGAAAAGGAAGAAAAGATAAAGATGATGGAAAAGGAAGTAGAGAAACAAAGTGTTTAATCGAAGCCCACCCAAGTTTAGTTGCATTCGTTTACGAAAGCGACAACAATGTTTTAAGCCAAAGATTGGTGGCGAAACTCTAGTTACCACTTAGCTTTCATCCGAATCAAGCAAGGATCAAATTCAGTACATGACAATGTGTGAAAGAAGTATCATGTGATATTGCTCCCACGAACTCTTGTCATTTTCTTTTGAGATGGGCATTGCTTTATTTTAAAACGCTCAATCTTGATGAACGAGGCATGAGGGACATGAAGTGAAGTTGAAATTTATGACACCAGGTCAAGCGAGTAAGGATCAACATAGGCTGAAGGAGAAAATAGAAAAAGAAGAAATATAAACTGCAGAAGGAAGGGAAATTGAAGAAAAAGAAAAGGAAGAAAAGATAAAGACGATGGAAAAGGAAGTAGAGAAACAAGGTGTTTAATTGAAGGCCACCCCTGTTTAGTTGCATTCGTTTACGAAAGCGACAACAATGTTTTAAGCCAAAGATTGGTGGCGAAACTCTAGTTACCACTTAGCTTTCATCCGAATCAAGCAAGGATCAAATTCAGTACATGACAATGTGTGAAAGAAGTATCATGTGATATTGCTCCCACGAACTCTTGTCATCTTCTTTTGAGATGGGCATGGCTTTATCTTAAAACGCTCAATCTTGATGAACGAGGCATGAGGGACATGAAATGAAGTTGAAATTTATGACACCAAGTCAAGCCAGTAAGGATCAACATAGGCTGAAGGAGAAAATAGAAAAAGAAGAAATATAAACTGCAGAAGGAAGGGAAATTGAAGAAAAAGAAACGGAAGAAAAGATAGAGACAATGGAAAAGGAAGTAGAGAAACAAGGTGTTTAATCGAAGGCCACCCCTGTTTAGTTGCATTCCTTTACGAAAGCGACAACATTGTTGTAAGCCAAAGATTGGTGGAGAAACTCTAGTTACCACCAAGCTTTCATCTGAATCAACCAATGATCAAATTCAGTACAGGACAATGTGTGAAAGAAGTATTGTGTGATATTGCTCCCACGAACTCTTGTCATCTTCTTTTGAGATGGGCATGGCTTCATTTTAAAACGCTCAATCTTGATGAATGTTCCCTTTATTTGAGGTGTGAGGGACATGAAAGGAAGTTGAAATTTATGACACCAAGACATGCCAGTAATGATCAATATAGGCTGAAGGAGAAAATAGAAAAAGAAGAAATATAAACTGCAGAAGGGAGGGAAATTGAAGAAAAAGAAAAAGAAGAAAAGATAAAGATGAAGGAAAAGGAAGTAGAGAAACAAGGTGTTTAATCGAAGGCCACCCATGTTTAGTTGCATTTGTTTACGAGAGCGACAACAATGTTGTAAGCCAAAGATTGGTGGAGAAACTCTAGTTACCGCCAAGGTTTCATCCGAATCAAGCAAGGATCAAATTCAGTACAGGACAATGTGTCAGAGAAGTATTATGTGATATTGCTCCCACAAACTCTTGTCATCTTCTTTTGAGATGGGCATGGCTTAATTTTAAAACGCTCAATCTTGATGAACGTTCGCTTTGAGGCATGAGGGACATGAAATGAAGTTGAAATTTATGACACCAAGTCAAGCTAGTAAGGATCAACATAGGCTGAAGGAGAAAATAGAAAAAGAAGAAATATAAACTGCAGAAGGGAGGGAAATTTAAGAAAAAGAAAAGGAAGAAAAGATAAAGATGATGGAAAAGGAAGTAAAGAAACAAAGTGTTTAATCGAAGCCCACCCAAGTTTAGTTGCATTCGTTTACGAAAGCGACAACAATGTTTTAAGCCAAAGATTGGTGGCGAAACTCTAGTTACCACTTAGCTTTCATACGAATCAAGCAAGGATCAAATTCAGTACATGACAATGTGTGAAAGAAGTATCATGTGATATTGCTCCCACGAACTCTTGTCATCTTCTTTTGAGATGGGCATGGCTTTATTTTAAAACACTCAATCTTGATGAACGAGGCATGAAGGACATGAAATGAAGTTGAAATTTATGACACCAGGTCAAGCCAGTAAGGATCAACATTGGCTGAAGGAGAAAATAGAAAAAGAAGAAATATAAACTGCAGAAGGAAGGGAAATTGAAGAAAAAGAAAAGGAAGAAAAGATAAAGACGATGGAAAAGGAAGTAGAGAAACAAGGTGTTTAATTGAAGGCCACCCCTGCTTAGTTGCATCCGTTTACGAAAGCGACAACAGTGTTGTAAGCCAAAGATTGGTGGAGAAACTCTAGTTACCACCAAGCTTTCATCTAAATCAACCAAAGATCAAATTCAGTACAGGACAATGTGTGAAAGAAGTATTGTGTGATATTGCTCCCACGAACTCTTGTCATCTTCTTTTGAGATGGGCATGGCTTCATTTTAAAACGCTCAATCTTGATGAAGGTTCCCTTTATTTGAGGCATGATGGACATGAAATGAAGTTGAAATTTATGACACAAAGACATGCCAGTAATGATCAATATAGGCTGAAGGAGAAAATAGAAAAAGAAGAAATATAAACTGCAGAAGGAAGGGAAATTGAAGAAAAAGAAAAGGAAGAAAAGATAAAGATGATGGAAAAGGAAGTAGAGAAACAAGGTGTTTAATCGAAGGCCACCCATGTTTAGTTGCATTTCTTTACGAGAGCGACAACAATGTTGTAAGCCCAAGATTGGTGGAGAAACTCTAGTTACCGCCAAGGTTTCATCCGAATCAAGCAAGGATCAAATTCAGTACAGGACAATGTGTGAAAGAAGTATTATGTGATATTGTTCCCACGAACTCTTGTCATCTTCTTTTGAGATGGGCATGGCTTAATTTTAAAACGCTCAATCTTGATGAACGAGGCATGAGGGACATGAAATGAAGTTGAAATTTATGACACCAAGTCAAGCCAGTAAGGATCAACATAGGCTGAAGGAGAAAATAGAAAAAGAAGAAATATAAACTGCAGAAGGAAGGGAAATTGAAGAAAAAGAAAAGGAAGAAAAGATAAAGACGATGGAAAAGGAAGTAGAGAAACAAGGTGTTTAATTGAAGGCCACCCCTGTTTAGTTGCATCCGTTTACGAAAGCGACAACAATGTTGTAAGCCAAAGATTGGTGGAGAAACTCTAGTTACCACCAAGCTTTCATCTGAATCAACCAAGTATCAAATTCAGTACAGGACAATGTGTGAAAGAAGTATTGTGTGATATTGCTCCCACGAACTCTTGTCATCTTCTTTTGAGATGGGCATGGCTTCATTTTAAAACGCTCAATCTTGATGAAGGTTCCCTTTATTTGAGGCGTGAGGGACATGAAATGAAGTTGAAATTTATGACACAAAGACATGCCAGTAATGATCAATATAGGCTGAAGGAGAAAATAGAAAAAGAAGAAATATAAACTGCAGAAGGAAGGGAAATTGAAGAAAAAGAAAAGGAAGTAAAGATAAAGATGATGGAAAAGGAAGTAGAGAAACAAGGTGTTTAGTCGAAGGCCACCCATGTTTAGTTACATTTGTTTACGAAAGCGACAACAATGTTTTAAGCCAAAGATTGGTGGCGAAACTCTAGTTACCACTTAGCTTTCATCCGAATCAAGCAAGGATCAAATTCAGTACATGACAATGTGTGAAAGAAGTATCATGTGATATTGCTCCCACGAACTCTTGTCATCTTCTTTTGAGATAGGCATTGCTTTATTTTAAAACACTCAATCTTGATGAACGAGGCATGAGGGACATGAAATGAAGTTGAAATTTATGACACCAGGTCAAGCCAGTAAGGATCAACATAGGCTGAAGGAGAAAATAGAAAAAGAAGAAATATAAACTGCAGAAGGAAGGGAAATTGAAGAAAAAGAAAAGGAAGAAAAGATAAAGACGATGGAAAAGGAAGTAGAGAAACAAGGTGTTTAATTGAAGGCCACCCCTGTTTAGTTGCATGCATTTACGAAAGTGACAACAATGTTGTAAGCCAAAGATTGGTGGAGAAACTCTAGTTACCACCAAGCTTTCATCTGAATCAACCAAGGATCAAATTCAGTACAGGACAATGTGTGAAAGAAGTATTGTGTGATATTGCTCCCACGAACTCTTGTCATCTTCTTTTGAGATGGGCATGGCTTTATTTTAAAACGCTCAATCTTGATGAACGAGGCATGAGGGACATGAAATGAAGTTGAAATTTATGACACCAAGTCAAGCCAGTAAGGATCAACATAGGCTGAAGGAGAAAATAGAAAAAGAAGAAATATAAACTGCAGAAGGAAGGGAAATTGAAGAAAAAGAAAAGGAAGAAAAGATAAAGACGATGGAAAAGGAAGTAGAGAAACAAGGTGTTTAATCGAAGGCCACCCATGTTTAGTTACATTTGTTTACGAAAGCGACAACAATGTTTTAAGCCAAAGACTGGTGGAGAAACTCTAATTACCACCAAGGTTTCATCCGAATCAAGCAAGGATCAAATTCAGTACATGACAATGTGTGAAAGAAGTATTATGTGATATTGTTCCCACGAACTCTTGTCATCTTCTTTTGAGATGGGCATGGCTTAATTTTAAAACGCTCAATCTTGATGAACGTTCGCTTTGAGGCATGAGGGACATGAAATGAAGTTGAAATGTATGACACCAAGTCAAGCCAGTAAGGATCAACCTAGGCTAAAGGAGAAAATAGAAAAAGAAGAAATATAAACTGCAGAAGGAAGGGAAATTGAAGAAAAAGAAACGGAAGAAAAGATAAAGACAATGGAAAAGGAAGTAGAGAAACAAGGTGTTTAATCGAAGGCCACCCCTGTTTAGTTGCATTCCTTTACGAAAGCGACAACATTGTTTTAAGCCAAAGACTGGTGGAGAAACTCTAGTTACCACCAAGGTTTCATCCGAATCAAGCAAGGATTAAATTCAGTACATGACAATGTGTGAAAGAAGTATTGTGTGATATTGCTCCCACGAACTCTTGTCATCTTCTTTTGAGATGGGCATGGCTTAATTTTAAAACGCTCAATCTTGATTTACGTTCCCTTTGAGGCATGATGGACATGAAATGAAGTTGAAATTTATGACACCAAGTCAAGCCACTAAGGATCAACATAGGCTGAAGGAGAAAATAGAAAAGAAGAAATATAAACTGCAGAAGGAAGGGAAAATGAAGAAAAAGAAAAGGAAGAAAGGATAAAGATGATGGAAAACGAAGTAGAGAAACAAGGTGTTTAATCGAAGGCCACCCATGTTTAGTTGCATTTGTTTACGAAAGTGACAACAATGTTGTAAGCCCAAGATTGGTGGAGAAACTCTAGTTACCCCCACGCTTTCATCCGAATCAAGCAAGGATCAAATTCAGTACAGGACAATGTGTGAAAGAAGTATTATGTGATATTGCTCCCACAAAATCTTGTCATCTTCTTTTGAGATGGGCATGGTTTAATTTTAAAACGCTCAATCTTGATGAACGTTCGCTTTGAGGCATGAGGGACATGAAATGAAGTTGAAATTTATGACACCAAGTCAAGCTAGTAAGGATCAACATAGGCTGAAGGAGAAAATAGAAAAAGAAGAAATATAAACTGCAGAAGGGAGGGAAATATAACAAAAAAGAAAAGGAAGAAAAGATAAAGATGATGAAAAAGGAAGTAGAGAAACAAAGTGTTTAATCGAAGGCCACCCAAGTTTAGTTGCATTCGTTTACGAAAGCGACAACAATGTTTTAAGCCAAAGATTGGTGGCGAAACTCTAGTTACCACTTAGCTTTCATCCGAATCAAGCAAGGATCAAATTCAGTACATGACAATGTGTGAAAGAAGTATCATGTGATATTGCTCCCACGAACTCTTGTCATCTTCTTTTGAGATGGGCATGGCTTTATTTTAAAACGCTCAATCTTGATGAACGAGGCATGAGGGACATGAAATGAAGTTGAAATTTATGACACCAAGTCAAGCCAGTAAGGATCAACATAGGCTGAAGGAGAAAATAGAAAAAGAAGAAATATAAACTGCAGAAGGAAGGGAAATTGAAGAAAAAGAAAAGGAAGAAAAGATAAAGACGATGGAAAAGGAAGTAGAGAAACAAGGTGTTTAATTGAAGGCCACCCCTGTTTAGTTGCATCCATTTACGAAAGTGACAACAATGTTGTAAGCCAAAGATTGGTGGAGAAACTCTAGTTACCACCAAGCTTTCATCTGAATCAACCAAGGATCAAATTCAGTACAGGACAATGTGTGAAAGAAGTATTGTGTGATATTGCTCCCACGAACTCTTGTCATCTTCTTTTGAGATGGGCATGGCTTCATTTTAAAACGCTCAATCTTGATGAAGGTTCCCTTTATTTGAGGCGTGAGGGACATGAAATGAAGTTGAAATTTATGACACAAAGACATGCCAGTAATGATCAATATAGGCTGAAGGAGAAAATAGAAAAAGAAGAAATATAAACTGCAGAAGGAAGGGAAATTGAAGAAAAAGAAAAGGAAGTAAAGATAAAGATGATGGAAAAGGAAGTAGAGAAACAAGGTGTTTAGTCGAAGGCCACCCATGTTTAGTTACATTTGTTTACGAAAGCGACAACAATGTTTTAAGCCAAAGACTGGTGGAGAAACTCTAGTTACCACCAAGGTTTCATCCGAATCAAGCAAGGATCAAATTCAGTACAGGACAATGTGTGAAAGAAGTATTATGTGATATTGCTCCCACAAAATCTTGTCATCTTCTTTTGAGATGGGCATGGCTTAATTTTAAAATGCTCAATCTTGATGAACGTTCGCTATGAGGCATGAGGGACATGAAATGAAGTTGAAATTTATGACATCAAGTCAAGCTAGTAAGGATCAACATAGGCTGAAGGAGAAAATAGAAAAAGAAGAAATATAAACTGCAGAAGGGAGGGAAACTGAAGAAAAAGAAAAGGAAGAAAAGATAAAGATGATGGAAAAGGAAGTAGAGAAACAAAGTGTTTAATCGAAGGCCACCCCTGTTTAGTTGCATTCGTTTACGAAAACGACAACAATGTTTTAAGCCCAAGATTGGTGGAGAAACTCTAGTTACCACCAAGCTTTCATCCGAATCAAGCAAGGATCAAATTCAGTACATGACAATGTGGGAAAGAAGTATCATGTGATATTGCTCCCACGAACTCTTGTCATCTTCTTTTGAGATGGGCATGGCTTTATTTTAAAACACTCAATCTTGATGAACGTTCCCTTTATTTGAGGCATGAGGGACATGAAATGAAGTTGAAATTTATGACACAAAGACATGCCAGTAATGATCAATATAGGCTGAAGGAGAAAATAAAAAAAGAAGAAATATAAACTGCAGAAGGAAGGGAAATTGAAGAAAAAGAAAAGGAAGTAAAGATAAAGATGATGGAAAAGGAGGTAGAGAAACAAGGTGTTTAATCGAAGGCCACCCATGTTTAGTTACATTTGTTTACGAAAGCGACAACAATGTTTTAAGCCAAAGACTGGTGGAGAAACTCTAGTTACCACCAAGGTTTCATCCGAATCAAGCAAGGATCAAATTCAGTACAGGACAATGTGTGAAAGAAGTATTATGTGATATTGCTCCCACAAAATCTTGTCATCTTCTTTCGAGATGGGCATGGCTTAATTTTAAAATGCTCAATCTTGATGAACGTTCGCTATGAGGCATGAGGGACATGAAATGAAGTTGAAATTTATGACATCAAGTCAAGCTAGTAAGGATCAACATAGGCTGAAGGAGAAAATAGAAAAAGAAGAAATATAAACTGCAGAAGGGAGGGAAATTGAAGAAAAAGAAAAGGAAGAAAAGATAAAGATTATGGAAAAGGAAGTAGAGAAACAAAGTGTTTAATCGAAGGCCACCCCTGTTTAGTTGCATTCGTTTACGAAAACGACAACAATGTTTTAAGCCCAAGATTGGTGGAGAAACTCTAGTTACCACCAAGCTTTCATCCGAATCAAGCAAGGATCAAATTCAGTACATGACAATGTGGGAAAGAAGTATCATGTGATATTGCTCCCACGAACTCTTGTCATCTTCTTTTGAGATGGGCATGGCTTTATTTTAAAACACTCAATCTTGATGAACGTTCCCTTTATTTGAGGCATGAGGGACATGAAAGGAAGTTGAAATTTATGACACACGGACAAGCCAGTAAGGATCAACATAGGCTGAAGGAGAAAATACAAAAGAAGAAATATAAACTGCAGAAGGAAGAGAAA
This sequence comes from Vigna unguiculata, assembly GCF_037176805.1. Lineage (NCBI taxonomy): Eukaryota > Viridiplantae > Streptophyta > Magnoliopsida > Fabales > Fabaceae > Vigna > Vigna unguiculata. The sequence goes on along the minus strand of NC_140795.1, from coordinate 26,701,165 downwards.
TTGAAGAAAAAGAAAAGGAAGAAAACATAAAGTTGATGGAAAAGGAAGTAGAGAAACAAGGTTTAATCGAAGGTCACCCATGTTTAGTTGCATTCGTTTACGAAAGCGACAACAATGTTTTAAGCCAATGACTGGTGGAGAAACTCTAGTTACCACCAAGGTTTCATCCGAATCAAGCAAGGATCAAATTCAGTACATGACAATGTGTGAAAGAAGTATTATGTGATATTGTTCCCACGAACTCTTGTCATCTTCTTTTGAGATGGGCATGGCTTAATTTTAAAACGCTCAATCTTGATGAACGAGGCATGAGGGACATGAAATGAATTTGATATTTATGGCACCAAGTCAAGCCAGTATGGATCAACATAGGCTGAAGGAGAAAATAGAAAAAGAAGAAATATAAACTGCAGAAGGAAGGGAAACTGAAGAAAAAGAAAAGGAAGAAAAGATAAAGACGATGGAAAAGGAAGTAGAGAAACAAGGTGTTTAACTGAAGGCCACCCCTGTTTAGTTGCATCCGTTTACGAAAGCGACAACAATGTTTTAAGCCAAAGATTGGTGGAGAAACTCTAGTTACCACCAAGCTTTCATCTGAATCAACCAAGGATCAAATTCAGTATAGGACAATGTGTGAAAGAAGTATTGTGTGATATTGCTCCCACGAACTCCTATCATCTTCTTTTGAGATGGGCATGGCTTCATTTTAAAACGCTCAATCTTGATGAAGGTTCCCTTTATTTGAGGCATGAGGGACATGAAATGAAGTTGAAATTTATCACACCAAGACAAGCCAGTAATGATCAACATAGGCTAAAGGAGAAAATAGAAAAAGAAGAAATATAAACTACAGAAGGAAGGGAAATTGAAGAAAAAGAAAAGGAAGAAAAGATAAAGATGATGGAAAAGGAAGTAGAGAAACAAGGTGTTTAATCGAAGGCCACCCATGTTTAGTTGCATTTGTTTACGAAATCGACAACAATGTTTTAAGCCCAAGATTGGTGGACAAACTCTAGTTACCACCAAGCTTTCGTCTGAATCAACCAAGGATCAAATTCAGTACAGGACAATGTGTGAAAGAAGTATCATGTGATATTGCTCCCACGAACTCTTGTCATTTTCTTTTGAGATGGGCATGACTTCATTTGAAAATGCTCAATCTTGATGAACGTTCCCTTTATTTGAGGCATGAGGGACATGAAATGAGGTTGAAATTTATGACACCAAGACATGCCAGTAATGATCAATAAAGGCTGAAGGAGAAAATAGAAAAAGAAGAAATATAAACTGCAGAAGGAAGGGAAATTGAAGAAAAAGAAAAGGAAGAAAAGATAAAGATGATGGAAAAGGAAGTAGAGAAACAAGGTGTTTAATCGAAGGCCACCCATGTTTAGTTGCATTTGTTTACGAAAGTGACAACAATGTTGTAAGCCCAAGATTGGTGGAGAAACTCTAGTTACCACCACGCGTTCATCTGAATCAAGAAAGGATCAAATTCAGTACAGGACAATGTGTAAAAGAAGTATTATGTTATATTGCTCCCACAAACTCTTGTCATCTTCTTTTGAGATGGGCATGGCTTAATTTTAAAAAACTCAATCTTGATGAATGTTCGCTTTAAGGCATGAGGGACATGAAATGAAGTTGAAATTTATGACACCAAGTCAAGCTAGTAAGGATCAACATAGGCTGAAGGAGAAAATAGAAAAAGAAGAAATATAAACTGCAAAAGGGAGGGAAATTGAAGAAAAAGAAAAGGAAGAAAAGATAAAGATGATGGAAAAGGAAGTAGAGAAAGAAAGTGTTTAATCGAAGGCCACCCCTGTTTAGTTGCATTCGTTTACGAAAGCGACAACAATGTTTTAAGCCAAAGATTGGTGGAGAAACTCTAGTTACCACCAAGCTTTCATCTCAATCAACCAAGGATCAAATTCAGTACATGAGAATGTGTGAAAGAAGTATTATGTGATATTGTTCCCACAAACTCTTGTGATGATCTTTTGAGATGGGCATGGCTTAATTTTAAAACTCTCAATCTTGATGAACGAGGCATGAGGGACATGAAATGAAGTTGAAATTTATGGCACCAAGTCAAGCCAGTAAGGATCAACATAGGCTGAAGGAGAAAATAGAAAAAGAAGAAATATAAACTACAGAAGGAAGGGAAATTGAAGAAAAAGAAAAGGAAGAAAAGATAAAGATGATGGAAAAGGAAGTAGAGAAACAAGGTGTTTAATCGAAGGCCACCCCCGTTTAGTTGCATCCGTTTACGAAAGTGACAACAATGTTTTAAGCCAAAGATTGGTGGAGAAACTCTGGTTACCACCAAGCTTTCATCTGAATCAACCAAGGATCAAATTCAGTACATGAGAATGTGTGAAAGAAGTATTATTTGATATTGTTCCCACGAACTCTTGTCATCTTCTTTTGAGATGGGCATTGCTTCATTTTAAAACATTCGATCTTGATGAACGTTCCCTCTATTTGAGGCATGAAGGACATGAAATGAAGTTGAAATTTATGACACCAAGACAAGCTAGTAATGATCAACATAGGCTGAAGGAAAAAATAGAAAAAGAAGAAATATAAACTGCAGAAGGAAGGGAAACTGAAGAAAAAGAAAAGGAAGAAAAGATAAAGACGATGGAAAAGGAAGTAGAGAAACAAGGTGTTTAATTGAAGGCCACCCCTGTTTAGTTGCATCCGTTTACGAAAGTGACAACAATGTTTTAAGCCAAAGATTGGTGGAGAAACTCTAGTTACCACCAAGCTTTCATCTGAATCAACCAAGGATCAAATTCAGTACATGAGAATGTGTGAAAGAAGTATTATGTGATATTGTTCCCACGAAATCTTGTCATCTTCTTTTGAGATGTGCATGGCTTAATTTTAAAACACTCAATCTTGATGAACGTTCCCTTTATTTGAGGCATCAGGGACATGAAATGAAGTTGAAATTTATGACACAAGGACAATCCAGTAAGGATCGACATAGGCTGAAGGACAAAATAGAAAAGAAGAAATATACACTGCAGAAGTAAAAGAAATTGAAGAAAAAGAAAAGGAAGAAAAGATAAAGTTGATGGAAGAGGAAGTAGAGAAAGAAGGTGTTTAATCGAAGGCAACCCATGTTTAGTTGCATTCGTTAATGAAAGCGACAACAATGTTTTAAGCCAAAGATTGGTGGAGAAACTCTAGTTACCACACATGTTTCATCTGAATCAAGCAAGGATCAAATTCAGTACATGACAATGTGTGAAAGAAGTATTATGTGAAATTGTTCCCACGAACTCTTGCATCTTCTTTTGAGATGGGCATGGCTTTATTTTAAAACACTCAATCTTGATGAACATTCCCTTTATTTGAGGCATGAGGGACATGAAATGAAGTTGAAATTTATGACACAAGAACAAGCCAGTAAAGATCAACATAGGCTGAAGGAGAAAATACAAAAGAAGAAATATAAACTGTAGAAGGAGGAGAAATTGAAAAAAAAGAAAAGGAAGAGAAGATAAAGGTGATGGGAAAGGAAGTAGAGAAACAAGGTTTAATCTAAGGCCACCCATGTTTAGTAGCATTCGTATACGAAAGCGACAACAATGTTTTAAGCCAATGACTGGTGGAGAAACTCTAGTTACCACCAAGGTTTCATCCGAATCAAGCAAGGATCAAATTCAGTACATGACAATGTGTGAAAGAAGTATTATGTGATATTGTTCCCACGAACTCTTGTCATCTTCTTTTGAGATGGGCATGTCTTCATTTTAAAACGCTCAATCTTGATGAACGAGGCATGAGGGACATGAAATGAAGTTGAAATTTATGACACCAAGTCAAGCTAGTAATGATCAACATAGGCTGAAGGAGAAAATAGAAAAAGAAGAAATATAAACTGCAGCAGGGAGGGAAATTGAAGAAAAAGAAAAAGAAGAAAAGATAAAGATGATGGAAAAGGAAGTAGAGAAACAAAGTGTTTAATCGAAGGTCACCCATGTTTAGTTGCATTCGTTTACGAAAGCGACAACAATGTTTTAAGCCAAAGATTGGTGGAGAAACTCAAGTTACCACCAAGCTTTCATCCGAATCAAGCAAGGATCAAATTCAGTACATGACAATGTGTGAAAGAAGTATTATGTGATATTGTTCCCACGAACTCTTGTCATCTTCTTTTGAGATGGGCATGGCTTAATTTTAAAACGCTCAATCTTGATGAACGAGCCATGAGGGACATGAAATGAATTTGAAATTTATGGCACTAAGTCAAGCCAGTAAGGATCAACATAGGTTGAAGGAGAAAATAGAAAAAGAATAAATATAAACTGCAGAAGGAAGGGAAATTGAAGAAAAAGAAAAGGAAGAAAAGATAAAGACGATGGAAAAGGAAGTAGAGAAACAAGGTGTTTAATTGAAGGCCACCCCTGTTTAGTTGCATCCGTTTACGAAAGCGACAAAATTGTTTTAAGCCAAAGATTGGTCGAGAACCTCTAGTTACCGCCAAGCTTTCATCTGAATCAATCAAGGATCAAATTCAGTATAGGACAATGTGTGAAAGAAGTATTGTGTGATATTGCTCCCACGAACTCTAGTCATCTTCTTTTGAGATGGGCATCGCTTCATTTTAAAACACTCAATCTTGATGAACGTTCCCTTTATTTGAGGCATGAGGGACATGAAATGAAGTTGAAATTTATGACACCAAGACAAGCCAGTAATGATCAACATAGGCTGAAGGAGAAAATAGAAAAAGAAGAAATATAAACTGTAGAAGGAAGGGAAATTGAAGAAAAAGAAAAGGAAGAACAGATAAAGTTGATGGAAAAGGAAGTAGAGAAACAAGGTGTTTAATCGAAGGCCACCCATGTTTAGTTGCATTCGTTAATGAAAGCGAAAACAATGTTTTAAGCCAAAGATTGGTGGAGAAACTCTAGTTACCACCAAGGTTTCATCCGAATCAAGCAAGGATCAAATTCACTACATGACAATGTGTGAAAGAAGTATTATATGATATTGTTCCCACGAACTCTTGTCATCTTCTTTTGAGATGGGCATGGCTTCATTTTAAAACACTCGATCTTGATGAACGTTCCCTCTATTTGAGGCATGAAGGACATGAAATGAAGTTGAAATTTATGACACCAAGACAAGCCAGTAATGATCAACATAGGCTGAAGCAGAAAATAGAAAAAGAAGAAATATAAACTGCAGAAGGAAGGGAAACTGAAGAAAAAGAAAAGGAAGAAAAGATAAAGACGATGGAAAAGGAAGTAGAGAAACAAGGTGTTTAATTGAAGGCCACCAATGTTTAGTTGCATCCGTTTACGAAAGCGACAACAATGTTTTAAGCCAAAGATTGGTGGAGAAACTCTAGTTACCACCAAGCTTTCATCTAAATCAAGCAGGGATCAAATTCAGTATAGGACAATGTGTGAAAGAAGTATTGTGTGATATTGCTCCCACGAACTCTTGTCATCTTCTTTTGAGATGGGCATGGCATCATTTTAAAACGCTCAATCTTGATGAAGGTTCCCTTTATTTGAGGCATGAGGGACATGAAATGAAGTTGAAATTTATCACACCAAGACAAGCCAGTAATGATCAACATAGGCTGAAGGAGAAAATAGAAAAAGAAGAAACATAAACTGCATGAAGAGGGGAAATTGAAGAAAAAGAAAAGAATAAAAAGATAAAGATGATGGAAAAAGGAGTAGAGAAACAAGGTGTTTAATCGAAGGCCACCCATGTTTAGTTGCATTTGTTTACGAAAGCGACAACAATGTTGTAAGCCCAAGATTGGCGGAGAAACTCTAGTTACCACCACGCTTTCATCCGAATCAAGCAAAGATCAAATTCAGTACAGGACAATGTGTGAAAGAAGTATTGTGTGATATTGCTCCCACGAACTCTTGTCATCTTCTTTTGAGATGGGCATGGCTTAATTTGAAAATGCTCAATCTTGATGAACGTTCGCTTTGAGGCATGAGGGACATGAAATGAAGTTAAAATTTATGACACCAAGTCAAGCCAGTAAGGATCAACATAGGCTGAATGAGAAAATAGAAAAAGAAGAAATATAAACTGTAGAAGGAAGGGAAATTGAAGAAAAAGAAAAGGAAGAAAAGATAAAGACGATGGAAAAGGAAGTAGAGAAGCAAGGTGTTTAATCGAAGGCCACCCCTCTTTAGTTGCATTCCTTTACGAAAGCGACAACATTATTGTAAGCCAAAGATTGGTGGAGAAACTCTAGTTACCACCAAGCTTTCATCTGAATCAACCAATGATCAAATTCACTACAGGACAATGTGTGAAAGAAGTATTGTGTGATATTGCTCCCACGAACTCTTGTCATCTTCTTTTGAGATGGGCATGGCTTCATTTTAAAACACTCAATCTTGATGAACGTTCCCTTTATTTGAGGCATGAGGGACATGAAATGAAGTTGAAATTTATGACACCAAGACAAGCCAGTAATGATCAACATAGGCTGAAGGAGAAAATAGAAAAAGAAGAAATATAAACTGTAGAAGGAAGGGAAATTGAAGAAAAAGAAAAGGAAGAACAGATAAAGTTGATGGAAAAGGAAGTAGAGAAACAAGGTGTTTAATCGAAGGCCACCCATGTTTAGTTGCATTCGTTAATGAAAGCGAAAACAATGTTTTAAGCCAAAGATTGGTGGAGAAACTCTAGTTACCACCAAGGTTTCATCCGAATCAAGCAAGGATCAAATTCACTACATGAAAATGTGTGAAAGAAGTATTATATAATATTGTTCCCACGAACTCTTGTCATCTTCTTTTGAGATGGGCATGGCTTCATTTTAAAACACTCGATCTTGATGAACGTTCCCTCTATTTGAGGCATGAAGGACATGAAATGAAGTTGAAATTTATGACACCAAGACAAGCCAGTAATGATCAACATAGGCTGAAGGAGAAAATAGAAAAAGAAGAAATATAAACTGCAGAAGGAAGGGAAACTGAAGAAAAAGAAAAGATAAAGACGATGGAAAAGGAAGTAGAGAAACAAGGTGTTTAATTGAAGGCCACCCCTGTTTAATTGCATCCGTTTACGAAAGCGACAACAATGTTTTAAGCCAAAGATTGGTGGAGAAACTCTAGTTACCACCAAGCTTTCATCTGAATCAAGCAAGGATCAAATTCAGTATAGGACAATGTGTGAAAGAAGTATTGTGTGATATTGCTCCCACGAACTCTTGTCATCTTCTTTTGAGATGGGCATGGCTTCATTTTAAAACGCTCAATCTTGATGAAGGTTCCCTTTATTTGAGGCATGAGGGACATGAAATGAAGTTGAAATTTATCACACCAAGACAAGCCAGTAATGATCAACATAGGCTGAAGGAGAAAATAGAAAAAGAAGAAACATAAACTGCATGAAGAAGGGAAATTGAAGAAAAAGAAAAGAATAAAAAGATAAAGATGATGGAAAAAGGAGTAGAGAAACAAGGTGTTTAATCGAAGGCCACCCATGTTTAGTTGCATTTGTTTACGAAAGCGACAACAATGTTGTAAGCCCAAGATTGGCGGAGAAACTCTAGTTACCACCACGCTTTCATCCGAATCAAGCAAGGATCAAATTCAGTACAGGACAATGTGTGAAAGAAGTATTGTGTTATATTGCTCCCACGAACTCTTGTCATCTTCTTTTGAGATGGGCATGGCTTAATTTGAAAATGCTCAATCTTGATGAACGTTCGCTTTGAGGCATGAGGGACATGAAATGAAGTTAAAATTTATGACACCAAGTCAAGCCAGTAAGGATCAACATAGGCTGAAGGAGAAAATAGAAAAAGAAGAAATATAAACTGCAGAAGGAAGGGAAATTGAAGAAAAAGAAAAGGAAGAAAAGATAAAGACGATGGAAAAGGAAGTAGAGAAGCAAGGTGTTTAACCGAAGGCCACCCCTGTTTACTTGCATTCCTTTACGAAAGCGACAACATTATTGTAAGCCAAAGATTGGTGGAGAAACTCTAGTTACCACCAAGCTTTCATCTGAATCAACCAATGATCAAATTCACTACAGGACAATGTGTGAAAGAAGTATTGTGTGATATTGCTCCCACGAACTCTTGTCATCTTCTTTTGAGATGGGCATGGCTTCATTTTAAAACGCTCAATCTTGATGAAGGTTCCCTTTATTTGAGGTGTTAGGGACATGAAATGAAGTTGAAATTTATGACACAAGGACAAGCCAGTAAGGATCAACATAGGCTGAAGGAGAAAATACAAAAGAAGAAATATAAATTGCAGAAGGAAGAGAAATTGAAGAAAAAGAAAAGGAAGAAAACATAAAGTTGATGGAAAAGGAAGTAGAGAAACAAGGTTTAATCGAAGGCCACCCATGTTTAGTTGCATTCGTTTACGAAAGCGACAACAATGTTTTAAGCCAAAGACTGGTGGAGAAACTCTAGTTACCACCAAGCTTTCATCCGAATCAAGCAAGGATCAAATTCAGTACAGGACAATGTGTGAAAGAAGTATTGTGTGATATTGCTCCCATGAACTCTTGTCATCTTCTTTTGAGATGGGCATGGCTTCATTTTAAAACGCTCAATCTTGATGAAGGTTCCCTTTATTTGAGGTGTGAGGGACATGAAATGAAGTTGAAATTTATGACACAAGGACAAGCCAGTAAGGATCAACATAGGCTGAAGGAGAAAATACAAAAGAAGAAATATAAACTGCAGAAGGAAGAGAAATTGAAGAAAAAGAAAAGGAAGAAAACATAAAGTTGATGGAAAAGGAAGTAGAGAAACAAGCTTTAATCGAAGGCCACCCATGTTTAGTTGCATTCGTTTACAAAAGCGACAACAATGTTTTAAGCCAAAGACTGGTGGAGAAACTCTAGTTACCACCAAGGTTTCATCCGAATCAAGCAAGGATCAAATTCAGTACATGACAATGTGTGCAAGAAGTATTATGTGATATTGTTCCCACGAACTCTTGTCATCTTCTTTTGAGATGGGCATGGCTTAATTTTAAAACGCTCAATCTTGATGAACGAGGCATGAGGGACATGAAATGAAGTTGAAATTTATGGCACCAAGTCAAGCCAGTAAGGATCAACATAGGCTGAAGGAGAAAATAGAAAAAGAAGAAATATAAACTGCAGAAGGAAGGGAAATTGAAGAAAAAGAAAAGGAAGAAAAGATAAAGACGATGGAAAAGGAAGTAGAGAAAAAAGGTGTTTAATCGAAGGCCACCCCTGTTTAGTTGCATTCGTTTACGAAATCGACAACAATATTTTAAGCCAAAGATTGGTGGAGAAACTCTAGTTACCACCAAGCTTTCATCTGAATCAACCAAGGATCAAATTCAGTACAGGACAATGTGTGAAAGAAGTATTGTGTGATATTGCTCCCACGAACTCTTGTCATCTTCTTTTGAGATGGGCATGACTTCATTTTAAAATGCTCAATCTTGATGAACGTTCCCTTTATTTGAGGCATGAGGGACATGAAACGAGGTTGAAATTTATGACACCAAGACATGCCAGTAATGATCAATAAAGGCTGAAGGAGAAAATAGAAAAAGAAGAAATATAAACTGCAGAAGGAAGGGAAATTGAAGAAAAAGAAAAGGAAGAAAAGATAAAGTTGATGGGAAAGGAAGTAGAGAAACAAGGTGTTTAATCGAAGGCAACCCATGTTTAGTTGCATTCGTTAATGAAAGCGACAACAATGTTTTAAGCCAAAGATTGGTGGAGAAACTGTAGTTACCACACATGTTTTATCCGAATCAAGCAAGGATCAAATTCAGTACATGACAATGTGTGAAAGAAGTATTATGTGATATTGTTCCCACGAACTCTTGTCATCTTCTTTTGAGATGGGCATGGCTTTATTTTAAAACACTCAATCTTGATAAACGTTCCCTTTATTTGAGGCATGAGGGACATGAAATGAAGTTGAAATTTATGACACAAGAACAAGCCAGTAAAGATCAACATAGGCTGAAGGAGAAAATACAAAAGAAGAAATATAAACTGCAGAAGGAGGAGAAATTGAAGAAAAAGAAAAGGAAGAGAAGATAAAGTTGATGGGAAAGGAAGTAGAGAAACAAGGTTTAATCGAAGGCCACCCCTGTTTAGTTGCATTCGTTTACGAAAGCGACAACAATGTTTTAAGCCAAAGATTGGTGGAGAAACTCTAGTTACCACCAAGCTTTCATCTGAATCAACCAAGGATCAAATTCAGTAGAGGACAATGTGTGAAAGAAGTATTGTGTGATATTGCTCCCACGAACTCTTGTCATCTTCTTTTGAGATGGGCATGACTTCATTTTAAAACACTCAATCTGGATGAACGTTCCCTCTATTTGAGGCATGAAGGACATGAAATGAAGTTGAAATTTATGACACCAAGACAAGCCAGTAATGATCAACATAGGCTGAAGGAGAAAATAGAAAAAGAAGAAATATAAACTGCAGAAGGAAGGGAAATTGAAGAAAAAGAAAAGGAAGAAAAGATAAAGTTGTTGGGAAAGGAAGTAGAGAAACAAGGTGTTTAATCGAAGGCAACCCATGTTTAGTTGCATTCGTTAATGAAAGGGACAACAATGTTTTAAGCCAAAGATTGGTGGAGAAACTCTAGTTACCACCAAGGTTTCATCCGAATCAAGTAAGGATCAAATTCAGTTCATGACAATGTGTGAAAGAAGTATTATGTGATATTGTTCCCACGAACTCTTGTCATCTTCTTTTGAGATGGGCATGGTTTTATTTTAAAACACTCAATCTCTATGAACGTTCCCTTTATTTGAGGCATGAGGGACAGGAAATGAAGTTGAAATTTATAACACAAGGACAAGCCAGTGAGGATCAACATAGGCTGAAGGAGAAAATACAAAAGAAGAAATATAAACTAGAGAAGGAAGAGAAGTTGAAGAAAAAGAAAAGGAAGAAAAGATAAAGTTGATGGAAAAGGAAGTAGAGAAACAAGGTGTTTAATCGAATGCCACCCATGTTTAGTTGCATTCGTTTACGAAAGCGACAATAATGTTTTAAGCCAAAGACTGGTGGAGAAACTCTAGTTACCACCAAGGTTTCATCCGAATCAAGCAAGGATCAAATTCAGTACATGACATTGTGTGAAAGAAGTATTATGTGATATTGTTCCCACGAACTCTTGTCATCTTCTTTTGAGATGGGCATGGCTTAATTTTAAAACACTCAATCTTGATGAACGAGGCATGAGGGGCATGAAATGAAGTTGAAATTTATGAGACAAGGACAAGCCAGTAAGGATCAACATAGGCTGAAGGTAAAAATAGAAAAAGTAGAAATATAAACTGCAGAAGGAAGGGAAATTGAAGAAAAAGAAAAGGAAGAAAAGATAAAGACAATGGAAAAGGATGTAGAGAAACAAGGTGTTTAATCGAAGGCCACTCCTGTTTAGTTGCATTCGTTTACGAAAGCGACAACAATGTTGTAAGCCAAAGATTGGTGGAGAAACTCTAGTTACCACCAAGCTTTCATCTGAATCAACCAAGGATCAAATTCAGTACAGGACAATGTGTGAAAGAAGTATTGTGTGATATTGCTTCCACGAACTCTTGTCATCTTCTTTTGAGATGGGCATGACTTCATTTTAAAACACTCAATGTTGATGAACGTTCCCTCTATTTGAGGCATGAAGAACATGAAATGAAGTTGAAATTTATGACCCCAAGACAAGCCAAGTAATGATCAACATAGGCTGAAGAAGAAAATAGAAAAAGAAGAAATATAAACTGCAGAAGGAAGGGAAATTGAAGAAAAAGAAAAGGAAGAAAAGATAATGTTGATGGGAAAGGAAGTAGAGAAACAAGGTGTTTAATCGAAGGCCACCCCTGTTTAGTTGCATCCGTTTACGAAAGCGACAACAATGTTTTAAGCCAAAGACTGGTGGAGAAACTCTAGTTACCACCACGCTTTCATCCGAATCAAGCAAGGATCAAATTCAGTACAGGATAATGTGTGAAAGAAGTATTGTGTGATATTGCTCCCACGAACTCTTGTCATCTTCTATTGAGATGGGCATGGCTTCATTTTAAAACACTCAATCTTGATGAACGTTCCCTCTATTTGAGGCATGAGGGACATGAAATGAAGTTGAAATTTATGACACAAGGACAAGCCAGTAAGGATCAACATAGGCTGAAGGAGAAAATACAAAAGAAGAAATATAAACTGCAGAAGGAAGGGAAATTGAAGAAAAAAAAAAGGAAGAAAAGATAAAGTTGATGGAAAAGGAAGTAGAGAAACAAGGTGTTTAATCGAAGGCAACCCATGTTTAGTTTCATTCGTTTACGAAAGCGACAACAATGTTTTAAGCCAAAGATTGGTCTAGAAACTCCAATTACCACCAAGCTTTCATCCGAATCAAGCAAGGATGAAATTCAGTACATGACAATGTGTGAAAGAAGTATTGTGTGATATTGCTCCCACGAACTCTTGTCATCTTCTTTTGAGATGGGCATGGCTTCATTTTAAAACACTCAATCTTGATGAACGTTCCCTTTATTTGAGGCATGAGGGACATGAAATGAAGTTGAAATTTATCACACTAAGACAAGCCAGTAATGATCAACATAGGATGAAAGAGAAAATAGAAAAAGAAGAAATATAAACTGCAGAAAGAAGGGAAATTGAAGAAAAAGAAAAGGAAGAAAAGATAAAGATGATGGAAAAGGAAGTAGAGAAACAAGGTGTTTAATCGAAGGCCACCCCTGTTTACTTGCATTCGTTTACGAAAGCGACAACAATGTTTTAAGCAAAAGATTGGTGGAGAAACTCTCGTTACCACCAAGCTTTCATCCGAATCAAGCAAGGATCAAATTCAGTACATGACAAAGTGTGAAAGAAGTATTATATGATATTGTTCCCACGAACTCTTGTCATCTGCTTTTGAGATGGGCATGGCTTTATTTTAAAACACTCAATCTTGATGAACGTTCCCTTTATTTCAGACATGAGGGACATGAAATGAAGTTGAAATTTATGAGACATGGGCAAGCTAGAAGGATCAACATAGGCTGAAGGAGAAAATACAAAAGAAGAAATATAAACTGCAGAAGGAAGAGAAATTGAAGAAAAAGAAAAGGAAGAAAAGATAAAGACGATGGAAAAGGAAGTTGAGAAACAAGGTGTTTAATCGAAGGCCACCCCTGTTTAGTTGCATTCATTTACGAAAGCGACAACAATGTTTTAAGCCAAAGACTGGTGGAGAAACTCTAGTTACCACCAAGGTTTCATCCGAATCAAGCAAGGATCAAATTCAGTACATGACATTGTGTGAAAGAAGTATTATGTGATATTGTTCCCACGAACTCTTGTCATCTTCTTTTGAGATGGGCATGGCTTAATTTTAAAACACTCAATCTTGATGAACGAGGCATGAGGGGCATGAAATGAAGTTGAAATTTATGAGACAAGGACAAGCCAGTAAGGATCAACATAGGCTGAAGGAGAAAATAGAAAAAGTAGAAATATAAACTGCAGAAGGAAGGGAAATTGAAGAAAAAGAAAAGGAAGAAAAGATAAAGACGATGGAAAAGGATGTAGAGAAACAAGGTGTTTAATCGAAGGCCACCCCTGTTTAGTTGCATTCGTTTACGAAAGCGACAACAATGTTGTAAGCCAAAGATTGGTGGAGAAACTCTAGTTACCACCAAGCTTTCATCTGAATCAACCAAGGATCAAATTCAGTACAGGACAATGTGTGAAAGAAGTATTGTGTGATATTGCTTCCACGAACTCTTGTCATCTTCTTTTGAGATGGGCATGACTTCATTTTAAAACACTCAATATTGATGAACGTTCCCTCTATTTGAGGCATGAAGAACATGAAATGAAGTAGAAATTTATGACCCCAGGACAAGCCAAGTAATGATCAACATAGGCTGAAGGAGAAAATAGAAAAAGAAGAAATATAAACTGCAGAAGGAAGGGAAATTGAAGAAAAAGAAAAGGAAGAAAAGATAATGTTGATGGGAAAGGAAGTAGAGAAACAAGGTGTTTAATCGAAGGCCACCCCTGTTTAGTTGCATCCGTTTACGAAAGCGACAACAATGTTTTAAGCCAAAGACTGGTGGAGAAACTCTTGTTACCACCACGCTTTCATCCGAATCAAGCAAGGATCAAATTCAGTACAGGATAATGTGTGAAAGAAGTATTGTGTGATATTGCTCCCACGAACTCTTGTCATCTTCTATTGAGATGGGCATGGCTTCATTTTAAAACACTCAATCTTGATGAACGTTCCCTCTATTTGAGGCATGAGGGACATGAAATGAAGTTGAAATTTATGACACAAGGACAAGCCAGTAAGGATCAACATAGGCTGAAGGAGAAAATACAAAAGAAGAAATATAAACTGCAGAAGGAAGGGAAATTGAAGAAAAAAAAAAGGAAGAAAAGATAAAGTTGATGGAAAAGGAAGTAGAGAAACAAGGTGTTTAATCGAAGGCAACCCATGTTTAGTTTCATTCGTTTACGAAAGCGACAACAATATTTTAAGCCAAAGATTGGTCTAGAAACTCCAATTACCACCAAGCTTTCATCCGAATCAAGCAAGGATCAAATTCAGTACAGGACAATGTGTGAAAGAAGTATTGTGTGATATTGCTCCCACGAACTCTTGTCATCTTCTTTTGAGATGGGCATGGCTTCATTTTAAAACACTCAATCTTGATGAACGTTCCCTTTATTTGAGGCATGAGGGACATGAAATGAAGTTGAAATTTATCACACTAAGACAAGCCAGTAATGATCAACATAGGATGAAAGAGAAAATAGAAAAAGAAGAAATATAAACTGCAGAAAGAAGGGAAATTGAAGAAAAAGAAAAGGAAGAAAAGATAAAGATGATGGAAAAGGAAGTAGAGAAACAAGGTATTTAATCGAAGGCCACCCCTGTTTACTTGCATTCGTTTACGAAAGCGACAACAATGTTTTAAGCAAAAGATTGGTGGAGAAACTCTCGTTACCACCAAGCTTTCATCCGAATCAAGCAAGGATCAAATTCAGTACATGACAAAGTGTGAAAGAAGTATTATATGATATTGTTCCCACGAACTCTTGTCATCTGCTTTTGAGATGGGCATGGCTTTATTTTAAAACACTCAATCTTGATGAACGTTCCCTTTATTTGAGACATGAGGGACATGAAATGAAGTTGAAATTTATGAGACATGGGCAAGCTAGAAGGATCAACATAGGCTGAAGGAGAAAATACAAAAGAAGAAATATAAACTGCAGAAGGAAGAGAAATTGAAGAAAAAGAAAAGGAAGAAAAGATAAAGACGATGGAAAAGGAAGTTGAGAAACAAGGTGTTTAATCGAAGGCCACCCCTGTTTAGTTGCATTCGTTTACGAAAGCGACAACAATGTTTTAAGCCAAAGATTGGTGTAGAAACTCTAGTTACCACCAAGGTTTCATCCGAATCAAGCAAGGATCAAATTCAGTACATGACAATGTATGAAAGAAGTATTATGTGATATTGTTCCCACGAACTCTTGTCACCTTCTTTTGAGATGGGCATGGCTTTATTTTAAAACACTCAATCTTGATGAACGTTCCCTTTATTTGAGGCACGAGGGACATGAAATGAAGTTGAAATTTATGACACAAGGACAAGCCAGTAAGGATAAACAGAGGCTGAAGGATCAAATACAAAAGAAGAAATATAAACTGCAGAAGGAAGAGAAATTGAAGAAAAAGAAAAGGAAGAAAAGATAAAGTTGATGGAAAAGGAAGTAGAGAAACAAGGTTTAATCGAAGGCCACCCATGTTTAGTTGCATTCGTTTACGAAAGTGTCAACAATGTTTTAAGCCAAAGACTGGTGGAGAAACTCTAGTTATCACCAAGGTTTCATCCGAATCAAGCAAGGATCAAATTCAGTACATGACAATGTGTGAAAGAAGTATTATTTGATATTGTTCCCACGAACTCTTGTCATCTTCTTTTGAGATAGGCATGGCTTAATTTTAAAACGCTCAATCTTGATGAACGAGGCATGAGGGACATGAAATGAAGTTGAAATTTATGACACCAAGTCAAGCCAGTAAGGATCAACATAGGCTGAAGGAGAAAATAGAAAAAGAAGAAATATAAACAGCAGAAGGAAGGGAAATTGAAGAAAAAGAAAAGGAAGAAAAGATAAAGTTGATGGAAAAGGAAGTAGAGAAACAAGGTGTTTAATCGAAGGCAACCCATGTTTAGTTGCATTCGTTTACGAAAGCGACAACAATGTTTTAAGCCAAAGATTGGTGGAGAAACTCTAGTTACCACCAAGCTTTCATCCGAATCAAGCAAGGATCAAATTCAGTACAGGACAATGTGTGAAAGAAGTATTGTGTGATATTGTTCCCACGAACTCTTGTCATCTTCCTTTGAGATGGGCATGGCTTTATTTTAAAACACTCAATCTTGATGAACGTTCCCTTTATTTGAGGCATGAGGGACATGAAATGAAGTTGAAATTTATGACACAAGGACAAGCCAGTAAGGATCAACATAGGCTGAAGGAGAAAATACAAAAGAAGAAATATAAACTGCAGAAGGAAGAGAAATTGAAGAAAAAGAAAAGGAAGAAAAGATAAAGTTGATGGAAAAGGAAGTAGAGAAACAAGGTTTAATCGAAGGCCACCCATGTTTAGTTGCATTCGTTTACGAAAGCGACAACAATGTTTTAAGCCAAAGACTGGTGGAGAAACTCTAGTTACCACCACGCTTTTATCCGAATATGATGAAGGATTATCTTGTTTCTTTTTAAGATTATTGAATATGGTGTGAGTTGATTAAGAAAGCTAAGTGAAATCCCCAGTGGACATTAAGATAGCAAGCTATCTAGATGTGAAGGTTCCTTTCACAAAGCTCAAGAGAAGAAGATGATGGATTGATTCAAAACAAAAAGGAAATGGAAAGCACGTAAACCATAGAAAACCAAGAACAATTAAAGGAAGAAGAGAACATAAAATGGAAAGGGAAGAAATGGTAAAAATGTGAGAAGCACGCCACTACAAGGCTAGGCTAGAAGCCATGGCAACCTTGAAGATGAGTGGATGTGTGCCGCCACTTGCTATGCAAGATAAGGCTTAAAAGTATTCACTCCCAAGGGAGGAAACTCTCACAAATGGTTGAGACACAAGAGTGTTTTTACTTCAAAATGTTCAACCCTTTTACATGTCTAGGAGCACCCCTTATATAGAAGAGTTTAGGGGCCTCTAAGCAAATAAAAGATACCTAAGGATGTCTCTACAAAAAACCTAACCCTAGCTTCTAGAACCTAGGTCAAATAAGGTTACAAAAATGAGAGACAAAAGAGCCAACTATGGTGTGTGCAAGGCTAATTTCGTTCTAGCACAAAAGGAGACAAAGAATGTGTCTCATATGTCTCCAAAAAGTGGCCAAAGTGTGCTAAAAACAAAGGAGACCAAAGGTACATAGGTACACTTATTTTATGCCTTTTACTTTATGCTTTATGCCTTTGCTTTACTCTCTCCTCCACATCATTTATGCTCCCCAATCACCATGCGCCACCTAGCATTGCTTTCTTACTCCTAATTAACCTACAAAGCAAATAAACATAGATTAGCATGTTGGCTTAAGTCAAGTCAACTATAGTCAACAAGTCAAACCTAGTCAAAGGTCAACAAGTCAACTAAAGTTGATTCAACTAAGTCAACTTAGGGAATCAAAAATAGCAAACACAAATGAAAGGGATGAAGGATTAGTGAACTTCCTTTCTAAACATGGTTAGTCTTCTTAAGCATTTGCCTCCATCCTTGGTTGGGGTCAATCCTTCATCATCCTCCCCTCCTTGGAGAGAATTTGACCACAAATTCTTTAAGCCTTTGTAGATGGAGCTTGACTTGATTTGGGGGAGGATTTGCGCCTCCCTTTTATGAGCTCTTGTTCCATCATTTCTAAGGGTATTACCCCTAGCTTTGGTTAGGCCATCTTTATTTTCTAGACTATTCTTCCTCTCTTGCTTGTGCTTTGGGCCTTCCCTTTTGGCTTGGGAAGAGAAGGAAGGGTGATGTACATCTTGCTTTGGAAGAATTTTTTTGTAGGCAAGTAACACCTTAGTGAAAGCTTGCCCCTTTTGTTTTTCTTCTTTATCTTTTCTTATTATATTTCTATCCTTATTAACTTCTTGAGGTGATAGAGGTAGTAAAGTTGTCTTTTTCCCATTTTTGAAGAAAATATATTGGTTGGTATGGCCATCATGTAAAGTTTGTTTATCAAATTGCCATGGCCTACCTAGTAAGATATGTGTGACTTCCATGGGAACAACATCACATAGCACCTCATCTTTGTAGCTTCCTATAGAGAAGTTAATTAGGACTTGTTTATTGACATCTATTTCTGCCTCTTTACTTATCCAAGCAAGCTTGTAGGGCTTAGCATGAGGAATGGTCTCTAAGCTAAGCTTTTCCACCAACCTTGTGCTAGCTACATTGGTACTACTTCCTCCATCAATAATTAGAGAGCAAACCCATTTGTTAATTTTTCATCTAGATTGAAAAATGTTTTCTCTTTGAGTTGGCTCAAGCTCACTTTGATCTTGACCTATCATGCGCCTTAATAACATAGGGTCTTTCTCAAAAAAATTAGTTTTACTAGAGGAAGAAGATTCTTTTGAAATAAAATGGGGAGATGAGTGTTCACTTTCAACATCATTACTCTTCTTTAAGATCATGGTCCTCTTGGTTGGGCAATTTAAAGCAATGTGATTATAACCCAAACATTTAAAACATTTAATGGAACTTGATCTTGAAGAACTTGATCTTGAACAAACTCTAGTACCACCAAGCTTTCATCTGAATCAACCAAGGATCAAATTCAGTACAGGACAATGTGTGAAAGAAGTATTGTGTGATATTGTTCCCATGAACTCTTGTGATCTTCTTTTGAGATGGGCATGGCTTAATTTTAAAACGCCCAATCTTGATGAACGAGGCATGAGGGACATGAAATGAAGTTGAAATTTATGACACCAAGTCAAGCCAGTAAGGATCAACATAGGCTGAAGGAGAAAATAGAAAAAGAAGAAATATAAACTGCAGAAGGAAGGGAAATTGAAGAAAAAGAAAAGGAATAAAAGATAAAGATGATGGAAAAGGAAGTAGAGAAACAAGGTGTTTAATCGAAGGCCACCCATGTTTAGTTGCATTTGTTTACGAAAGCGACAACAATGTTGTAAGCCCAAGATTGGTGGAGAAACTCTAGCTACCACCACGCTTTCATCCGAATTAAGCAAGGATCAAATTCAGTACAGAACAATGTGTGAAAGAAGTATTATGTGATATTACTCCCACAAACTCTTGTCATCTTCTTTTGAGATGGACATGGCTTCATTTTAAAACGCTCAATCTTGATGAACGTTCCCTTTATTTCAGGCATGAGGGACATGAAATGAAGTTGAAATTTATCACACCAAGACAACCCAGTAGTGATCAACATAGGCTAAAGGAGAAAATAGAAAAAGAAGAAATATAAACTGAAGAAAGAAGGGAAATTGAACAAAAAGAAAAGGAAGAAAAGATAAAGATGATGGAAAAGGAAGTAGAGAAACAAGGTGTTTAATCGAAGGCCACCCATGTTTAGTTGCATTTGTTTACGAAAGCGACAACAATGTTGTAAGCCCAAGATTGGTGGAGAAACTCTAGTTACCACCACGCTTTCATCCAAATCAAGCAAGGATCAAATTCAGTACAGGACAATGTGTGAAAGAAGTATTGTGTGTGATATTGCTCCCACGAACTCTTGTCATCTTCTTTTGAGATGGTTATGGCTTCATTTTAAAACGCTCAATCTTGATGAACGATCCCTTTATTTGAGGCATGAGGGACATGAAATGAAGTTGAAATTTATCACACCAAGACAAGCCAGTAATGATCAACATAGGCTGAAGGAGAAAATATAAAAAGAAGAAATATAAACTGCAGAAAGAAGGGAAATTGAAGAAAAAGAAAAGGAAGAAAAGATAAAGATAATGGAAAAGGAAGTAGAGAAACAAGGTGTTTAATCGAAGGCCACCCATGTTTAGTTGCATTTGTTTACGAAAGCGACAACAATGTTGTAAGCCCAAGATTGGTGGAGAAACTCTAGTTACCACCACGCTTTCATCCAAATCAAGCAAGGATCAAATTCAGTACAGGATAATGTGTGAAAGAAGTATTATGTGATATTGCTCCCACAAACTCTTGTCATCTTCTTTTGCGATGGGCATGGCTTAATTTTAAAACGCTCAATGTTGATGAAAGTTTGCTTTGAGGCATGAGGGACATGAAATAAAGTTGAAATTTATGACACCAAGTCAAGCCAGTAAGGATCAACATAGGCTGAAGGAGAAAATAGAAAAAGAAGAAATATAAACTGCAGAAGGAAGGGAAATTGAAGAAAAAGAAAAGGAATAAAAGATAAAGACGACGGAAAAGGAAGTAGAGAAACAAGGTGTTTAATCGAAGGCCACCCCTGTTTAGTTGCATTCGTTTACGAAAGCGACAACAATGTTGTAAGCCAAAGATTGGTGGAGAAACTCTAGTTACCACCAAGCTTTCATCTGAATCAACCAAGGATCGAACGCTTGTCATCTTCTTTTGAGATGGGCATGGCTTCATTTTAAAACGCTTAATTTTGATGAACGTTCTCTTTATTTGAGGAATGAGGGACAAGAAATGAAGTTGAAATTTATCACACCAAGACAAGCCAGTAATGATCAACATAGGCTGAAGGAGAAAATAGAAAAAGAAGAAATATAAACTGCAGAAAGAAGGGAAATTGAAGAAAAAGAAAAGGAAGAAAAGATAAAGATGATGGAAAAGGAAGTAGAGAAACAAGGTGTTTCTTCGAAGGCCACCCATGTTTAGTTGCATTTGTTTACGAAAACGAGAACAATGTTGTAAGCCCAAGATTGGTGGAGAAACTCTAGTTACCACCACGCTTTCATCCGAATCAAGCAAGGATCAAATTCAGTACATGATAATGTGTGAAAGAAGTATTATGTGATATTGCTCCCACGAACTCTTGTCATCTTCTTTTGAGATGGGCATGGCTTTATTTTAAAACGCTCAATCTTGATGAACGTTCGCTTTGAGGCATGAGGGACATGAAATGAAGTTGAAATTTATGACACCAAGTCAACCTAGTAAGGATCAACATAGGCTGAAGGAGAAAATAGAAAAAGAAGAAATATAAACTGCAGAAGGAAGGGAAATTGAAGAAAAAGAAAAGGAAGAAAAGATAAAGACGATGGAAAAGGAAGTTGAGAAACAAGGTGTTTAATCGAAGGCCACCCCTGTTTAGTTGCATTCGTTTACGAAAGCGACAACAATGTTGTAAGCCAAGATTGGTGGAGAAACTCTAGTTACCACCAAGCTTTCATCTGAATCAACCAAGGATCGAACGCTTGTCATCTTCTTTTGAGATGGGCATGGCTTCATTTTAAAACGCTCAATCTTGATGAACGTTCTCTTTATTTAAGGAATGAGGGACATGAAATGAAGTTGAAATTTATCACACCAAGACAAGCCAGTAATGATCAACATAGGCTGAAGGAGAAAATAGAAAAAGAAGAAATATAAACTGCAGAAAGAAGGGAAATTGAAGAAAAAGAAAAGGAAGAAAAGATAAAGATGATGGAAAAGGAAGTAGAGAAACAAGGTTGATGAGTGCGTATTTTTGCACTCATTTAATGTTTAATTTTGGGTATTTAATTGAATTTGTGTGCTTAAAGAGTGATTTAATTGATAAATCTGATAATTAGGTTGTTTGAGCTTGTGTGATAAAAATGTCTTAAAAAGTGATTTTTAGCTGCATAAATTATTTTTGGATATTTTAACGTTTGTTGATGCAGCTGAAGTTAAGTTTTAAGCTCATTTAGAGGTGTGGAAATAAATTGATTAAAGCTTCATGACACCTTAAAGATAAATCAAAGAATAAGAAATTATCAAAAGCACAAAAATTCAGGCCAAGCATTGCATGAAGACGACAAGAAAAACTTGGAAAAGTGAAGAAGTTTGGCTAAACTAAGAAGAGAGGAACACAAAAATTGGACCTTGCGGTTTTCTTTATCTTTATGATAGAAGATAATTTGGGAAAATATATCTTAGATATTTTTGATATTTTTAAATAATTATCTTATTTAATTATATCATAAAATATTAAAAGATAATAACTACCAAATCTGTTTAAATATGACAAGATCTTCTTGAATCTTTTTAGTTACACAACAAACAAATATATCTTGAAGATATTGGATTATTTAGAAGATAATTTAAGGAGATTGCAAAGGGTTGATTTGGAAAATTAATACAAATACTAATTGGTGATAATTTATCATATATCTTTAATTAATTAATTAATTTAATTATATTAGATATTGATATTATCAACCAATTATATTTGTCAAACAGTCTATATCTCTCCAAATATTTTTAAATATTTATCTTTATCTTTATTTTAAAAGATATTTGAGAGATTTTAGCAACAGAAAAGCCCAGTCCAATTCCTATATAAAGAGACCAAGGGAGAAGCAGAAAAAGAGACAAGCTCGGGACTTCGGAGTTTTGGAACCCTTAGGGGTGCCTAATTTCGTTTCCTTTCTCTCTCTTTTCTTCTCTCTATTCTTCTTTTTATTTTGTATTCCATGGATTGCTAAACTTCTTGGGTTGATTCCATTGTAATTTCATTATGGATTCTGAGGTTAGAATGAATTAATTTCTTTGTTCTTTTTATTATTGTTGAGGTTTTAATTCATCTATGTCTTTTATCTTTGAATCTCGTAAAAAGTAATGATTTTAAATCTATATGCATGTTGATCATATGAGTTCAAGGGTTTTTAAATTTAATTGAGACTTTACTTTGATTTTATTTAGAAACTTTCATGTGATTAAATGAGTTTTTACCAATAATTGAGACTTTACTTTGGTTAAAGGTATTTACTCTAATGAAAATTAATCGAGACTTTACTTTGATTAATTAAGCTTTTTATTTGGTGAGGAGATAAAAGAATAGACATGATTAGGCATAGTAAAATTTGATTGAGACTGTACTTTGATTGAATTTACTATGGATAATCTAAAAGTTCTCACTTTTAATTGAGACTGTACTTTGGTTAAAAGTGAGAACGCCAACAAATTAATTGAGACTTTACATTGATTAATTTGCAAATCTACAACAATAATTAATTGAGCAATAATTTTTAGATAACCGATGATGAATCTATTTTGAAAAAGCAATGGAATCAATCTATTTTCTTTTCTATTGTTTTTATTTCTTTTTATCTTTTAAATTTTATTTCTATCTTTGTTTATCTGAATCCCCTATATTTTTTATTTTGTTTGACTAACCGCTTTGTATAGTTTTATAAGAACTAATTTGTTAAAAATCAATTCTGTGTTCGTTGGGAGACGACTTTGGGTTACTTTACCCTTACTATTTTGTTGACTACTTTCTTAACAATACTGAAGTTGTTATAGATAAGTAGTATTAATTTGAACGCGTCAACGACAGCGTTATCAAATTTGGCGCCGTTGCTGGGGAACACGGTTAGAATTTTTATCATTTTAGTTCTTATTTTTATTTTTATTCTTTTGATTTTATTTTTTTATTTTTGATTTTTATTTTTTGTTTATAACATTTTCTTTTCTCAATTTCTGTCCTAAGATTTTTTTTTTCTTTAGTTATTTTATTTTATTTAGTTATTTTTTTTAAGCATAGTTTTTGTTTGAGGAATTTTGTTGGGAAATTTGTGAAACTAGTTGGGAAAAACTTTGGCTAAGGAAAGACAAGGTACTTAAGTTGTCCATTGAGACGCACCTCTCTTTCCTGGAAGTCTACTCAACAAGCTTTCAACTTATTTCTTTTCAGAAAACCTCTTTCAAAAATGCAAAATAGTTTTTCATATGAAAATAATCAACAGTGTGATTTTCAAGTGAATTATGATTACTATCCACAGCAACCACGTGATTCATATTATTATCAGCAACAAATTGTCACACCTACTTCTGCACCTGATACAAGTGGGTTAACTTTACGACAATTTAATGATATATCCTAGATCATCTTTTTTGGGATATGAGCAACAACCATATTCTGAGTGTCCACCTCAGCAATCATATGTTCCAAATAGTTTTCAGCAACAATATGTACCACCACAGCAATTTGAAGCAACGAATGGACCATCCTACAAAGAAGTTATGATACTAATGGGTGAAGTTATAGAGAAATTAGAGTCCATGGATGAAAGGTTGTGAGTTGATCAAAGATGCAGAAATATTGAGCAAGAGTGGTACGAAAATAAGCAAATATTGTCTGATATGTTGAGGGATGCAAGTAAGAACAACTTCATAGAATTACTTGTAACTGTTAATACGACCCCTCAACCCCATCAAAGATTTCCTGAAAATTCAGATTTTAATGCACTTCGTCATGAAATCCAAGATGTGCTTCTGAAGTTGGCCATCAGAGCTGAACAAATGTCTGAAGATTTGAGTCAGCTAATGAATGATGCAGTGAGAAAGGTCACTTTGGAAGATATGATGAAAATGATGACTGAAATGATGAAGATGGATCAGACAGATCAGAAAGAGATGATGAATACCGCGACACAAAGCTTACAGAATCAATCTGAAAAACCAATAGCGGAATCACATCACATTGATATATCTACTGATGGAAATAATCATTTTCATAGTAATATGTCTACTGATGGACATATCAATTTTGCTAAAGATGTTGCTGATGAAGTAATTGAAGATTCTCACACAAACATATCTACTGATGGATATGTTGATGATGCTCAATGTGAATATAAAGTTGTACCCATTGATGAGGATATGAGTACAAATGATCATTTTCAAGAGCAAAGTTGTGAGAACAATACAATGGAGGAACCAAGTGTAGTTGAAGAGCCTACACTATTCGAAGATGCAACTGAAGCATCTACTATTGCAACTGACTTGGTTAATGATGAAGCAGCAGAGTCAACAACACCAGGTGAAAATTTTTGCTCAGAAGATGAGATTATGAGGATTACTGATGATCCGCTTAACCATCTGAATTCACCTGATGATGCTCAAGTTGAGTTGAAGCCACACACTCCACACATCAAGTTTGTTGATGTGAATGATGCAAATAAGTTTTCAGTGGTTATCTTTGTTGACATGGCTGCAGAAAAAGAAGAAAGGTTGCTACAACAGGTAAAAAGCTTAGATTCAAATTCTTTTGAAATCATTGTTGATAGAAAAGTTAATTTGCGTGCATGTTTGTTTTTTGTTTTTGTTTTTAATTTTAAAAATATTAAAAAAATTTCAAAACTATGTGTTTTTGTTTTCTTTAATAAAATTGTACAAGCTGACTTGTACTTTATAAAATTAAAGAAAATAAATTTTGACATATGGCCAGATTGAGCCAATAGTCACAAATTTTTTCGTTTCCTCCCCAAAATAAGTCTATCAAGGACCATTTTTTTTTAAATAAGTGAGGGGGAGACAAACTGTAGGTAGGATTTTTTTCTTTTTTGTGTTTTTCAATTTTTGTTTTTGTTTTCATAAAAAATTGTGATTTCTTTTTGAGAAAATTATGAAAGTATTAAATTTTTACTAAGTGGAACTTTTAAACAATATCTCTCATAAGAAATCCACAAAAATATTTACCCGCTTTCAATAAAACATATTGGATTTTTAGGATTTGATTCAGTAATTGGGATGATCATAATTCTAGAAAAATAAAAGTCATGTTGATATGAGTGGATTGTTTCTATGATTTGCTAATTGAGTTCATTTGAGAATTTCTTGATTAAATCTTTTGTGAAAGAGTTTGACCTTGTGAGTCTTGAGCCTTAATGTAAAGGATGGTTTACCATGTGCCATTCCTATTTTTTCTTGAGTGACTTGCTCATGTTTGTTTATACTCAAATGTTTAGCTTGACTCTTCTGTTTTGCATCTTAGGTGAATATGCATGATTTGATATGACGGAGGCATTTCTTGTTTTAAGCTACTTGGCCAAATAAGCCCACCTTGATATTAATCCATTGGTAGCCCCTTTGAGCTTTAAACCTCTTTTTCTTGTTTTAAGCCTATTGCATATCCTTGAAAAGAAAAAGACCATATTCTACCTTAGGAAGAAAGAAGGAGATAATGGATTATGTTCAGGAATGGTTGAGGAATAAAGTGTGTGGGTGAGTACCTCACCCACAAATTAATAAAAATGGCAAAAGGAAAAATTGTTGATGAAAAAGTGTTGAAATAATTGCTTTCTAAAAAAAAGAGAGCAACAAAGCAATAAACGAAAAGGAGTTGCTTTTGAAATTATGCTCCATTATCTTTCTATATTTTAATTTCAAAATCCCAAAAATCTTAAATTTTTTCCTACCTTTGCCTTAGCCCCATTATAACCTGTGAAAAGTCCTCATGATCTTTGAATGCATATTTTCTGAAAGTTTGTGAATATTAGAGTCTTGTTAAGTATTATGATAGTTTACTTACATGAGTATTTTGAGTGAAAACACAAGCCAAAACACTTGAGAGAATTTTGGTGAGAAAATACACATTTAACTTGAGTGCTTTCTTTCATAATTGATTGTCTTGTGAATTCAAAAGATTAACTCATGTGTGAAAAATAGAACCTTTCTGTTTGTATATACATGATAATTTGATCTCTAGAGTATTGAATTGTCTCCAGTGATGTTCATTCCTTTGATCCAGTGTTGATGTGAAATAAAATACCTCAGATTAAGTTTCGAAATTGATTGATTTTGCCCAGGAGTGCAAAAGGATAAGTGTGTGGGTATGATGAGTGCGTATTTTTGCACTCATTTAATGTTTAATTTTGGGTATTTAATTGAATTTGTGTGCTTAAAGAGTGATTTAATTGATAAATCTGATAATTAGGTTGTTTGAGCTTGTGTGATAAAAATGTCTTAAAAAGTGATTTTTAGCGGCATAAATTATTTTTGGATATTTTAACGTTTGTTGATGCAGCTGAAGTTAAGTTTTAAGCTCATTTAGAGGTGTGGAAATAAATTGATTAAAGCTTCATGACACCTTAAAGATAAATCAAAGAATAAGAAATTATCAAAAGCACAAAAATTCAGGCCAAGCATTGCATGAAGACGACAAGAAAAACTTGGAAAAGTGAAGAAGTTTGGCTAAACTAAGAAGAGAGGAACACAAAAATTGGACCTTGCGGTTTTCTTTATCTTTATGATAGAAGATAATTTGGGAAAATATATCTTAGATATTTTTGATATTTTTAA
Source organism: Vigna unguiculata (assembly GCF_037176805.1). Classification (NCBI taxonomy): domain Eukaryota; kingdom Viridiplantae; phylum Streptophyta; class Magnoliopsida; order Fabales; family Fabaceae; genus Vigna; species Vigna unguiculata. The sequence goes on along the minus strand of NC_140795.1, from coordinate 26,673,900 downwards.
ATAATTATCTTATTTAATTATATCATAAAATATTAAAAGATAATAACTACCAAATCTGTTTAAATATGACAAGATCTTCTTGAATCTTTTTAGTTACACAACAAACAAATATATCTTGAAGATATTGGATTATTTAGAAGATAATTTAAGGAGATTGCAAAGGGTTGATTTGGAAAATTAATACAAATACTAATTGGTGATAATTTATCATATATCTTTAATTAATTAATTAATTTAATTATATTAGATATTGATATTATCAACCAATTATATTTGTCAAACAGTCTATATCTCTCCAAATATTTTTAAATATTTATCTTTATCTTTATTTTAAAAGATATTTGAGAGATTTTAGCAACAGAAAAGCCCAGTCCAATTCCTATATAAAGAGACCAAGGGAGAAGCAGAAAAAGAGACAAGCTCGGGACTTCGGAGTTTTGGAACCCTTAGGGGTGCCTAATTTCGTTTCCTTTCTCTCTCTTTTCTTCTCTCTATTCTTCTTTTTATTTTGTATTCCATGGATTGCTAAACTTCTTGGGTTGATTCCATTGTAATTTCATTATGGATTCTGAGGTTAGAATGAATTAATTTCTTTGTTCTTTTTATTATTGTTGAGGTTTTAATTCATCTATGTCTTTTATCTTTGAATCTCGTAAAAAGTAATGATTTTAAATCTATATGCATGTTGATCATATGAGTTCAAGGGTTTTTAAATTTAATTGAGACTTTACTTTGATTTTATTTAGAAACTTTCATGTGATTAAATGAGTTTTTACCAATAATTGAGACTTTACTTTGGTTAAAGGTATTTACTCTAATGAAAATTAATCGAGACTTTACTTTGATTAATTAAGCTTTTTATTTGGTGAGGAGATAAAAGAATAGACATGATTAGGCATAGTAAAATTTGATTGAGACTGTACTTTGATTGAATTTACTATGGATAATCTAAAAGTTCTCACTTTTAATTGAGACTGTACTTTGGTTAAAAGTGAGAACGCCAACAAATTAATTGAGACTTTACATTGATTAATTTGCAAATCTACAACAATAATTAATTGAGCAATAATTTTTAGATAACCGATGATGAATCTATTTTGAAAAAGCAATGGAATCAATCTATTTTCTTTTCTATTGTTTTTATTTCTTTTTATCTTTTAAATTTTATTTCTATCTTTGTTTATCTGAATCCCCTATATTTTTTATTTTGTTTGACTAACCGCTTTGTATAGTTTTATAAGAACTAATTTGTTAAAAATCAATTCTGTGTTCGTTGGGAGACGACTTTGGGTTACTTTACCCTTACTATTTTGTTGACTACTTTCTTAACAATACTGAAGTTGTTATAGATAAGTAGTATTAATTTGAACGCGTCAACGACAGCGTTATCAAATTTGGCGCCGTTGCTGGGGAACACGGTTAGAATTTTTATCATTTTAGTTCTTATTTTTATTTTTATTCTTTTGATTTTATTTTTTTATTTTTGATTTTTATTTTTTGTTTATAACATTTTCTTTTCTCAATTTCTGTCCTAAGATTTTTTTTTTCTTTAGTTATTTTATTTTATTTAGTTATTTTTTTTAAGCATAGTTTTTGTTTGAGGAATTTTGTTGGGAAATTTGTGAAACTAGTTGGGAAAAACTTTGGCTAAGGAAAGACAAGGTACTTAAGTTGTCCATTGAGACGCACCTCTCTTTCCTGGAAGTCTACTCAACAAGCTTTCAACTTATTTCTTTTCAGAAAACCTCTTTCAAAAATGCAAAATAGTTTTTCATATGAAAATAATCAACAGTGTGATTTTCAAGTGAATTATGATTACTATCCACAGCAACCACGTGATTCATATTATTATCAGCAACAAATTGTCACACCTACTTCTGCACCTGATACAAGTGGGTTAACTTTTTCGACAATTTAATGATATATCCTAGATCATCTTTTTTGGGATATGAGCAACAACCATATTCTGAGTGTCCACCTCAGCAATCATATGTTCCAAATAGTTTTCAGCAACAATATGTACCACCACAGCAATTTGAAGCAACGAATGGACCATCCTACAAAGAAGTTATGATACTAATGGGTGAAGTTATAGAGAAATTAGAGTCCATGGATGAAAGGTTGCGAGTTGATCAAAGATGCAGAAATATTGAGCAAGAGTGGTACGAAAATAAGCAAATATTGTCTGATATGTTGAGGGATGCAAGTAAGAACAACTTCATAGAATTACTTGTAACTGTTAATACGACCCCTCAACCCCATCAAAGATTTCCTGAAAATTCAGATTTTAATGCACTTCGTCATGAAATCCAAGATGTGCTTCTGAAGTTGGCCATCAGAGCTGAACAAATGTCTGAAGATTTGAGTCAGCTAATGAATGATGCAGTGAGAAAGGTCACTTTGGAAGATATGATGAAAATGATGACTGAAATGATGAAGATGGATCAGACAGATCAGAAAGAGATGATGAATACCGCGACACAAAGCTTACAGAATCAATCTGAAAAACCAATAGCGGAATCACATCACATTGATATATCTACTGATGGAAATAATCATTTTCATAGTAATATGTCTACTGATGGACATATCAATTTTGCTAAAGATGTTGCTGATGAAGTAATTGAAGATTCTCACACAAACATATCTACTGATGGATATGTTGATGATGCTCAATGTGAATATAAAGTTGTACCCATTGATGAGGATATGAGTACAAATGATCATTTTCAAGAGCAAAGTTGTGAGAACAATACAATGGAGGAACCAAGTGTAGTTGAAGAGCCTACACTATTCGAAGATGCAGCTGAAGCATCTACTATTGCAACTGACTTGGTTAATGATGAAGCAGCAGAGTCAACAACACCAGGTGAAAATTTTTGCTCAGAAGATGAGATTATGAGGATTACTGATGATCCGCTTAACCATCTGAATTCACCTGATGATGCTCAAGTTGAGTTGAAGCCACACACTCCACACATCAAGTTTGTTGATGTGAATGATGCAAATAAGTTTTCAGTGGTTATCTTTGTTGACATGGCTGCAGAAAAAGAAGAAAGGTTGCTACAACAGGTAAAAAGCTTAGATTCAAATTCTTTTGAAATCATTGTTGATAGAAAAGTTAATTTGCGTGCATGTTTGTTTTTTGTTTTTGTTTTTAATTTTAAAAATATTAAAAAAATTTCAAAAATATGTGTTTTTGTTTTCTTTAATAAAATTGTACAAGCTGACTTGTACTTTATAAAATTAAAGAAAATAAATTTTGACATATGGCCAGATTGAGCCAATAGTCACAAATTTTTTCGTTTCCTCCCCAAAATAAGTCTATCAAGGACCATTTTTTGATAACGCTGTCGTTGACGCATTCAAATTAATACTACTTATCTATAACAACTTCAGTATTGTTAAGAAAGTAGTCAACAAAATAGTAAGGGTAAAGTAACCCAAAGTCGTCTCCCAACGAACACAGAATTGATTTTTAACAAATTAGTTCTTATAAAACTATACAAAGCGGTTAGTCAAACAAAATAAAAAATATAGGGGATTCAGATAAACAAAGATAGAAATAAAATTTAAAAGATAAAAAGAAATAAAAACAATAGAAAAGAAAATAGATTGATTCCATTGCTTTTTCAAAATAGATTCATCATCGGTTATCTAAAAATTATTGCTCAATTAATTATTGTTGTAGATTTGCAAATTAATCAATGTAAAGTCTCAATTAATTTGTTGGCGTTCTCACTTTTAACCAAAGTACAGTTTCAATTAAAAGTGAGAACTTTTAGATTATCCATAGTAAATTCAATCAAAGTACAGTCTCAATCAAATTTTACTATGCCTAATCATGTCTATTCTTTTATCTCCTCACCAAATAAAAAGCTTAATTAATCAAAGTAAAGTCTCGATTAATTTTCATTAGAGTAAATACCTTTAACCAAAGTAAAGTCTCAATTATTGGTAAAAACTCATTTAATCACATGAAAGTTTCTAAATAAAATCAAAGTAAAGTCTCAATTAAATTTAAAAACCCTTGAACTCATATGATCAACATGCATATAGATTTAAAATCATTACTTTTTACGAGATTCAAAGATAAAAGACATAGATGAATTAAAACCTCAACAATAATAAAAAGAACAAAGAAATTAATTCATTCTAACCTCAGAATCCATAATGAAATTACAATGGAATCAACCCAAGAAGTTTAGCAATCCATGGAATACAAAATAAAAAGAAGAATAGAGAGAAGAAAAGAGAGAGAAAGGAAACGAAATTAGGCACCCCTAAGGGTTCCAAAACTCCGAAGTCCCGAGCTTGTCTCTTTTTCTGCTTCTCCCTTGGTCTCTTTATATAGGAATTGGACTGGGCTTTTCTGTTGCTAAAATCTCTCAAATATCTTTTAAAATAAAGATAAAGATAAATATTTAAAAATATTTGGAGAGATATAGACTGTTTGACAAATATAATTGGTTGATAATATCAATATCTAATATAATTAAATTAATTAATTAATTAAAGATATATGATAAATTATCACCAATTAGTATTTGTATTAATTTTCCAAATCAACCCTTTGCAATCTCCTTAAATTATCTTCTAAATAATCCAATATCTTCAAGATATATTTGTTTGTTGTGTAACTAAAAAGATTCAAGAAGATCTTGTCATATTTAAACAGATTTGGTAGTTATTATCTTTTAATATTTTATGATATAATTAAATAAGATAATTATTTAAAAATATCAAAAATATCTAAGATATATTTTCCCAAATTATCTTCTATCATAAAGATAAAGAAAACCGCAAGGTCCAATTTTTGTGTTCCTCTCTTCTCAGTTTAGCCAAACTTCTTCACTTTTCCAAGTTTTTCTTGTCGTCTTCATGCAATGCTTGGCCTGAATTTTTGTGCTTTTGATAATTTCTTATTCTTTGATTTATCTTTAAGGTGTCATGAAGCTTTAATCAATTTATTTCCACACCTCTAAATGAGCTTAAAACTTAACTTCAGCTGCATCAACAAACGTTAAAATATCCAAAAATAATTTATGCCGCTAAAAATCACTTTTTAAGACATTTTTATCACACAAGCTCAAACAACCTAATTATCAGATTTATCAATTAAATCACTCTTTAAGCACACAAATTCAATTAAATACCCAAAATTAAACATTAAATGAGTGCAAAAATCCGCACTCATCAAAGGTGTTTCTTCGAAGGCCACCCATGTTTAGTTGCATTTGTTTACGAAAGCGAGAACAATGTTGTAAGCCCAAGATTGGTGGAGAAACTCTAGTTACCACCACGCTTTCATCCGAATCAAGCAAGGATCAAATTCAGTACATGATAATGTGTGAAAGAAGTATTATGTGATATTGCTCCCACGAACTCTTGTCATCTTCTTTTGAGATGGGCATGGCTTTATTTTAAAACGCTCAATCTTGATGAACGTTCGCTTTGAGGCATGAGGGACATGAAATGAAGTTGAAATTTATGACACCAAGTCAACCTAGTAAGGATCAACATAGGCTGAAGGAGAAAATAGAAAAAGAAGAAATATAAACTGCAGAAGGAAGGGAAATTGAAGAAAAAGAAAAGGAAGAAAAGATAAAGACGATGGAAAAGGAAGTTGAGAAACAAGGTGTTTAATCGAAGGCCACCCCTGTTTAGTTGCATTCGTTTACGAAAGCGACAACAATGTTGTAAGCCAAGATTGGTGGAGAAACTCTAGTTACCACCAAGCTTTCATCTGAATCAACCAAGGATCGAACGCTTGTCATCTTCTTTTGAGATGGGCATGGCTTTATTTTAAAACGCTCAATCTTGATGAACGTTCGCTTTGAGGCATGAGGGACATGAAATGAAGTTGAAATTTATGACACCAAGTCAACCTAGTAAGGATCAACATAGGCTGAAGGAGAAAATAGAAAAAGAAGAAATATAAACTGCAGAAGGAAGGGAAATTGAAGAAAAAGAAAAGGAAGAAAAGATAAAGACGATGGAAAAGGAAGTTGAGAAACAAGGTGTTTAATCGAAGGCCACCCCTGTTTAGTTGCATTCGTTTACGAAAGCGACAACAATGTTGTAAGCCAAGATTGGTGGAGAAACTCTAGTTACCACCAAGCTTTCATCTGAATCAACCAAGGATCGAACGCTTGTCATCTTCTTTTGAGATGGGCATGGCTTCATTTTAAAACGCTCAATCTTGATGAACGTTCTCTTTATTTGAGGAATGAGGGACATGAAATGAAGTTGAAATTTATCACACCAAGACAAGCCAGTAATGATCACCATAGGCTGAAGGAGAAAATAGAAAAAGAAGAAATATAAACTGCAGAAAGAAGGGAAATTGAAGAAAAAGAAAAGGAAGAAAAGATAAAGATGATGGAAAAGGAAGTAGAGAAACAAGGTGTTTCTTCGAAGGCCACCCATGTTTAGTTGCATTTGTTTACGAAAGCGAGAACAATGTTGTAAGGCCAAGATTGGTGGAGAAACTCTAGTTACCACCACGCTTTCATCCGAATCAAGCAAGGATCAAATTCAGTACATGATAATGTGTGAAAGAAGTATTATGTGATATTGCTCCCACGAACTCTTGTCATCTTCTTTTGAGATGGGCATGGCTTTATTTTAAAACGCTCAATCTTGATGAACGTTCCCTTTATTTGAGGCATGAGGGACACGAAATGAAGTTGAAATTTATGAGACAAGGACAAGCCAGTAAGGATCAACATAGGCTGAAGGAGAAAAGACAAAAGAAGAAATATAAACTACAGAAGCAAGAGAAATTGAAGAAAATGAAAAGGAAGAAAAGATAAAGTTGATGGAAAAGGAACTAGAGAAATAAGGTTTAATCGAAGGCCACCCATGTTTACTTGCATTCGTTTACGAAAGCGACAACAATGTTTTAAGCGAAAGACTGGTTGCGAAACTCTAGTTACCACCAAGGTTTCAGTCGAATCAAGCAAGGATCAAATTCAGTACATGATAATGTGTGAAAGAAGTATTATGTGATATTGTTCCCATGAACTCTTGTGATCTTCTTTTGAGATTGGCATGGCTTAATTTTAAATCGCCCAATCTTGATGAACGAGGCATGAGGGACATGAAATGAAGTTGAAATTTATGACACCAAGTCAAGCCAGTAAGGATCAACATAGGCTGAAGGAGAAAATAGAAAAAGAAGAAAAATAAACTGCAGAAGAAAGGGAAATTGAAGAAAAAGAAAAGGAATAAAAGATAAAGACGATGGAAAAGGAAGTAGAGAAACAATGTGTTTAATCGAAGGCCACCCCTGTTTAGTTGCATTCATTTACGAAAGCGACAACAATGTTGTAAGCTAAAGATTGGTGGAGAAACTCTAGTTACCACCAAGCTTTCATCTGAATCAACCAAGAATCAAATTTATTACAGGACAATGTGTGAAAGAAGTATTGTGTGATATTGCTCCCACAAACGCTTGTCATCTTCTTTTGAGATGGGCATGGCTTCATTTTAAAACGCTCAATCTTGATGAACGTTCCCTTTATTTGAGACATGAGGGACATGAAATGAAGTTGAAATTTATCACACCAAGACAAGCCAGTAATGATCAACATAGGCTGAAGAAGAAAATAGAAAAAGAAGAAATATAAACTGCAGAAAGAAGGGAAATTGAAGAAAAAGAAAAGGAAGAAAAGATAAAGATGATGGAAAAGGAAGTAGAGAAACAAGGTGTTTATTCGAAGGCCACCCATGTTTAGTTGCATTTGTTTACGAAAGCGAAAACAATGTTGTAAGCCCAAGATTGGTGGAGAAACTCTAGTTACCACCACGCTTTCATCCGAATCAAGCAAGGATCAAATTCAGTACATGATAATGTGTGAAAGAAGTATTATGTGATATTGCTCCCACGAACTCTTGTCATCTTCTTTTGAGATGGGCATGGCTTTATTTTAAAACGCTCAATCTTGATGAACGTTCCCTTTATTTGAGGCATGAGGGACACGAAATGAAGTTGAAATTTATGAGACAAGGACAAGCCAGTAAGGATCAACATAGGCTGAAGGAGAAAAGACAAAAGAAGAAATATAAACTACAGAAGCAAAAGAAATTGAAGAAAATGAAAAGGAAGAAAAGATAAAGTTGATGGAAAAGGAACTAGAGAAATAAGGTTTAATCGAAGGCCACCCATGTTTAGTTGCATTCGTTTACGAAAGTGACAATAATGTTTTAAGCGAAAGACCGGTTGCGAAACTCTAGTTACCACCAAGGTTTCATCCGAATCAAGCAAGGATCAAATTCAGTACATGATAATGTGTGAAAGAAGTATTATGTGATATTGTTCCCATGAACTCTTGTGATCTTCTTTTGAGATTGGCATGGCTTAATTTTAAATCGCCCAATCTTGATGAACGAGGCATGAGGGACATGAAATGAAGTTGAAATTTATGACACCAAGTCAAGCCAGTAAGGATCAACATAGGCTGAAGGAGAAAATAGAAAAAGAAGAAAAATAAACTGCAGAAGGAAGGGAAATTGAAGAAAGAGAAAAGGAATAAAAGATAAAGACGATGGAAAAGGAAGTAGAGAAACAATGTGTTTAATCGAAGGCCACCCCTGTTTAGTTGCATTCGTTTACGAAAGCGACAACAATGTTGTAAGCTAAAGATTGGTGGAGAAACTCTAGTTACCACCAAGCTTTCATCTGAATCAACCAAGAATCAAATTCATTACAGGACAATGTGTGAAAGAGGTATTGTGTGATATTGCTCCCACAAACGCTTGTCATCTTCTTTTGAGATGGGCATGGCTTCATTTTAAAACGCTCAATCTTGATGAACGTTCCCTTTATTTGAGACATGAGGGACATGAAATGAAGTTGAAATTTATCACACCAAGACAAGCCAGTAATGATCAACATAGGCTGAAGAAGAAAATAGAAAAAGAAGAAATATAAACTGCAGAAAGAAGGGAAATTGAAGAAAAAGAAAAGGAAGAAAAGATAAAGATGATGGAAAAGGAAGTAGAGAAACAAGGTGTTTATTCGAAGGCCACCCATGTTTAGTTGCATTTGTTTACGAAAGCGAGAACAATGTTGTAAGCCCTAGATTGGTGGAGAAACTCTAGTTACCACCACGCTTTCATCCGAATCAAGCAAGGATCAAATTCAGTACATGATAATGTGTGAAAGAAGTATTATGTGATATTGCTCTCATGAACTCTTGTCATCTTCTTTTGAGATGGACATGGCTTTATTTTAAAACGCTCACTCTTGATGAACGTTCGCTTTGAGGCATGAGGGACATGAAATGAAGTTGAAATTTATGACACCAAGTCAAGCCAGTAAGGATCAACATAGGCTGAAGGAGAAAATAGAAAAAGAAGAAATATAAACTGCAGAAGGAAGGGAAATTGAAGAAAAAGAAAAGGAAGAAAAGATAAAGACGATGGAAAAGGAAGTTGAGAAACAAGGTGTTTAATCGAAGGCCACCCCTGTTTAGTTGCATTCGTTTACGAAAGCGACAACAATGTTGTAAGCCAAGATTGGTGGAGAAACTCTAGTTACCACCAAGCTTTCATCTGAATCAACCAAGGATCGAACGCTTGTCATCTTCTTTTGAGATGGGCATGGCTTCATTTTAAAACGCTCAATCTTGATGAACGTTCTCTTTATTTGAGGAATGAGGGACATGAAATGAAGTTGAAATTTATCACACCAAGACAAGCCAGTAATGATCACCATAGGCTGAAGGAGAAAATAGAAAAAGAAGAAATATAAACTGCAGAAAGAAGGGAAATTGAAGAAAAAGAAAAGGAAGAAAAGATAAAGATGATGGAAAAGGAAGTAGAGAAACAAGGTGTTTCTTCGAAGGCCACCCATGTTTAGTTGCATTTGTTTACGAAAGCGAGAACAATGTTGTAAGGCCAAGATTGGTGGAGAAACTCTAGTTACCACCACGCTTTCATCCGAATCAAGCAAGGATCAAATTCAGTACATGATAATGTGTGAAAGAAGTATTATGTGATATTGCTCCCACGAACTCTTGTCATCTTCTTTTGAGATGGGCATGGCTTTATTTTAAAACGCTCAATCTTGATGAACGTTCCCTTTATTTGAGGCATGAGGGACACGAAATGAAGTTGAAATTTATGAGACAAGGACAAGCCAGTAAGGATCAACATAGGCTGAAGGAGAAAATAGAAAAAGAAGAAATATAAACTGCAGAAGGAAGGGAAATTGAAGAAAAAGAAAAGGAAGAAATGATGAAGACGACGGAAAAGGAAGTAGAGAAACAAGGTGTTTAATCGAAGGCCATCCCTGTTTAGTTGCATTCGTTTACGAAAGCAACAACAATGTTCTAAGCCAAAGATTGGTGGAGAAACTCTAGTTACCACCAAGCTTTCATCCGAATCAAGCAAGGATCAAATTCAGTACATGAAAATGTGTGAAAGAAGTATTATGTGATATTGTTCCCACGAACTCTTGTCATCTTCTTGTGAGATGGGCATGGCTTTATTTGAAAACACTCAATCTTGCTGAACGTTCCCTTTGAGGCATGAGGGACATGAAATGAAATTGAAATTTATGACACCAAGTCAAGCTAGTAAGGATTAACATAGGCTGAAGGAGAAAATAGAAAAAGAAGAAATATAAACTGCAGAAGGAAGGGAAATTGAAGAAAAAGAAAAGGAAGAAATGATGAAGATGATGGAAAAGGAAGTAGAGAAACAAGGTGTTTAATCGAAGGCCACCCCTGTTTAGTTGCATTCATTTACGAAAGCGACAACAATGTTTTAAGCCAAAGATTGGTGGGGAAACTCTAGTTACCACGAAGCTTTCATCTGAATCAACCAAGGATCAAATTCCGTACAGGACAATGTGTGAAAGAAGTATTGTGTGATATTGCTCCCACGAACTCTTGTCATCTTCTTTTGAGATGGGCATGGCTTCATTTTAAAACGCTCAATCTTGATGAACGTTCCCTTTGAGGCATGAGGGACATGAAATGAAATTGAAATTTATGACACCAAGTCAAGCTAGTAAGGATTAACATAGGCTGAAGGAGAAAATAGAAAAAGAAGAAATATAAACTGCAGAAGGAAGGGAAATCGAAGAAAAAGAAAAGGAAGAAATGATGAAGATGATGGAAAAGGAAGTAGAGAAATAAGGTGTTTAATCGAAGGCCACCCCTGTTTAGTTGCATTCATTTACGAAAGCGACAACAATGTTTTAAGCCAAAGATTGGTGGGGAAACTCTAGTTACCACCAAGCTTTCATCTGAATCAACCAAGGATCAAATTCAGTACAGGATAATGTGTGAAAGAAGTATTGTGTGATATTGCTCCCACGAACTCTTGTCATCTTCTTTTGAGATGGGCATGGCTTCATTTTAAAACGCTCAATCTTGATGAACGTTCCCTTTATTTGAGCCATGAGGGACATGAAATGAAGTTGAAATTTATCACACCTAGACAAGACAGTAATGATCAACATAGGCTGAAGGAGAAAATAGAAAAAGAAGAAATATAAACTGCAAAAGGAAGGGAAATTGAAGAAAAAGAAAAGGAAGAAAACATAAAGATGATGGAAAAGGAAGTAGAGAAACAAGGTGTTTATTCGAAGGCCACCCATGTTTAGTTGCATTTGTTTACGAAAGCGAGAACAATGTTGTAAGCCCTAGATTGGTGGAGAAACTCTAGTTACCACCACGCTTTCATCCGAATCAAGCAAGGATCAAATTCAGTACATGATAATGTGTGAAAGAAGTATTATGTGATATTGCTCTCATGAACTCTTGTCATCTTCTTTTGAGATGGACATGGCTTTATTTTAAAACGCTCACTCTTGATGAACGTTCGCTTTGAGGCATGAGGGACATGAAATGAAGTTGAAATTTATGACACCAAGTCAAGCCAGTAAGGATCAACATAGGCTGAAGGAGAAAATAGAAAAAGAAGAAATATAAACTGCAGAAGGAAGGGAAATTGAAGAAAAAGAAAAGGAAGAAAAGATAAAGACGATGGAAAAGGAAGTTGAGAAACAAGGTGTTTAATCGAAGGCCACCCCTGTTTAGTTGCATTCGTTTACGAAAGCGACAACAATGTTGTAAGCCAAGATTGGTGGAGAAACTCTAGTTACCACCAAGCTTTCATCTGAATCAACCAAGGATCGAACGCTTGTCATCTTCTTTTGAGATGGGCATGGCTTCATTTTAAAACGCTCAATCTTGATGAACGTTCTCTTTATTTGAGGAATGAGGGACATGAAATGAAGTTGAAATTTATCACACCAAGACAAGCCAGTAATGATCACCATAGGCTGAAGGAGAAAATAGAAAAAGAAGAAATATAAACTGCAGAAAGAAGGGAAATTGAAGAAAAAGAAAAGGAAGAAAAGATAAAGATGATGGAAAAGGAAGTAGAGAAACAAGGTGTTTCTTCGAAGGCCACCCATGTTTAGTTGCATTTGTTTACGAAAGCGAGAACAATGTTGTAAGGCCAAGATTGGTGGAGAAACTCTAGTTACCACCACGCTTTCATCCGAATCAAGCAAGGATCAAATTCAGTACATGATAATGTGTGAAAGAAGTATTATGTGATATTGCTCCCACGAACTCTTGTCATCTTCTTTTGAGATGGGCATGGCTTTATTTTAAAACGCTCAATCTTGATGAACGTTCCCTTTATTTGAGGCATGAGGGACACGAAATGAAGTTGAAATTTATGAGACAAGGACAAGCCAGTAAGGATCAACATAGGCTGAAGGAGAAAATAGAAAAAGAAGAAATATAAACTGCAGAAGGAAGGGAAATTGAAGAAAAAGAAAAGGAAGAAATGATGAAGACGACGGAAAAGGAAGTAGAGAAACAAGGTGTTTAATCGAAGGCCATCCCTGTTTAGTTGCATTCGTTTACGAAAGCAACAACAATGTTCTAAGCCAAAGATTGGTGGAGAAACTCTAGTTACCACCAAGCTTTCATCCGAATCAAGCAAGGATCAAATTCAGTACATGAAAATGTGTGAAAGAAGTATTATGTGATATTGTTCCCACGAACTCTTGTCATCTTCTTGTGAGATGGGCATGGCTTTATTTGAAAACACTCAATCTTGCTGAACGTTCCCTTTGAGGCATGAGGGACATGAAATGAAATTGAAATTTATGACACCAAGTCAAGCTAGTAAGGATTAACATAGGCTGAAGGAGAAAATAGAAAAAGAAGAAATATAAACTGCAGAAGGAAGGGAAATTGAAGAAAAAGAAAAGGAAGAAATGATGAAGATGATGGAAAAGGAAGTAGAGAAACAAGGTGTTTAATCGAAGGCCACCCCTGTTTAGTTGCATTCATTTACGAAAGCGACAACAATGTTTTAAGCCAAAGATTGGTGGGGAAACTCTAGTTACCACCAAGCTTTCATCTGAATCAACCAAGGATCAAATTCCGTACAGGACAATGTGTGAAAGAAGTATTGTGTGATATTGCTCCCACGAACTCTTGTCATCTTCTTTTGAGATGGGCATGGCTTCATTTTAAAACGCTCAATCTTGATGAACGTTCCCTTTGAGGCATGAGGGACATGAAATGAAATTGAAATTTATGACACCAAGTCAAGCTAGTAAGGATTAACATAGGCTGAAGGAGAAAATAGAAAAAGAAGAAATATAAACTGCAGAAGGAAGGGAAATCGAAGAAAAAGAAAAGGAAGAAATGATGAAGATGATGGAAAAGGAAGTAGAGAAATAAGGTGTTTAATCGAAGGCCACCCCTGTTTAGTTGCATTCATTTACGAAAGCGACAACAATGTTTTAAGCCAAAGATTGGTGGGGAAACTCTAGTTACCACCAAGCTTTCATCTGAATCAACCAAGGATCAAATTCAGTACAGGATAATGTGTGAAAGAAGTATTGTGTGATATTGCTCCCACGAACTCTTGTCATCTTCTTTTGAGATGGGCATGGCTTCATTTTAAAACGCTCAATCTTGATGAACGTTCCCTTTATTTGAGCCATGAGGGACATGAAATGAAGTTGAAATTTATCACACCTAGACAAGACAGTAATGATCAACATAGGCTGAAGGAGAAAATAGAAAAAGAAGAAATATAAACTGCAAAAGGAAGGGAAATTGAAGAAAAAGAAAAGGAAGAAAACATAAAGATGATGGAAAAGGAAGTAGAGAAACAATGTGTTTAATCGAAGGCCACCCATGTTTAGTTGCATTTGTTTACGAAAGCGACAACAATGTTGTAAGCCCAAGATTGGTGGAGAAACTCTAGTTACCACAAGGCTTTCATCTGAATCAACCAAGGATCAAATTCAGTACAGGACAATGTGTGAAAGAAGTATTGTGTGATATTGCTCCCACGAACTGTTGTCATCTTCTTTTGAGATGGGCATGGCTTCATTTTAAAACGCTCAATCTTGATGAACGTTCCCTTTATTTGAGGCATGAGGGACATGAAATGAAGTTGAAATTTATGACACCAAGACAAGCCAGTAATGATCAACATAGGCTGAAGGAGAAAATAGAAAAAGAAGAAATATAAACTGCAAAAGGAAGGGAAATTGAAGAAAAAGAAAAGGAAGAAAAGATAAAGATGATGGAAAAGGAAGTAGAGAAACAAGGTGTTTAATCGAAGGCCACCCATGTTTAGTTGCATTCGTTTACGAAAGCAACAACAATGTTCTAAGCCAAAGATTGGTGGAGAAACTCTAGTTAGCACAAGGCTTTCATCTGAATCAACCAAGGATCAAATTCAGTACAGGATAATGTGTGAAAGAAGTATTATGTGATATTGCTCCCACAAACTCTTGTCATCTTCTTTTGAGATGGGCATGGCTTCATCTTAAAACGCTCAATTTTGATGAACGTTCCTTTTATTTGAGGCATGAGGGACATGAAATGAAGTTGAAATTTACGACACCAAGACAAGCAAGTAATGATCAACATAGGCTGAAGGAGAAAATAGAAAAGAAGAAATATAAACTGCATAAGGAAGAGAAATTGAAGAGAAAGAAAAGGAAGAAAAGATAAAGTTGATGGAAAAGGAAGTAGAGAAACAAGGTTTAATCGAAGGCTACCCACGTTTAGTTGCATTCGTTTACGAAAGCGACAACAATGTTTTAAGCCAAAGATTGGTGGAGAAACTCTAGTTACCACCAAGCTTTCATCCGAATCAAGCAAAGATCAAATTCAGTACTGGATAATGTGTGAAAGAAGTATTGTGTGATATTGCTCCCACGAACTCTTGTCATCTTCTTTTGAGATGGGCATGGCTTCATTTTAAAACGCTCAATCTTGATGAACGTTCCCTCTATTTGAGGCATGGGGTACATGAAATGAAGTTGAAATTTATGACACCAAGACAAGCAAGTAATGATCAACATAGGCTGAAGGAGAAAATAGAAAAAGAAGAAATATAAACTGCAGAAGGAATGGAAATTGAAGAAAAAGAAAAGGAAGAAAAGATAAAGATGATGGAAAAGGAAGTAGAGAAACAAGGCGTTTAATCGAAGGCCAATGTTTAGTTGCATTCGTTTACGAAAACGACAACAATGTTTTAAGCCAAAGATTGGTGGAGAAACTCTAGTACCACCAAGCTTTCATCTGAATCAACCAAGGATCAAATTCAGTACAGGACAATGTGTGAAAGAAGTATTGTGTGATATTGCTCCCACGAACTCTTGTCATCTTCTTTTGAGATGGGCATGGCTTCATCTTAAAACGCTCAATCTTGATGAACGTTCCCTTTATTTGAGGCATGAGGGACATGAAATGAAGTTGAAATTTATGACACCAAGACAAGCCAGTAATGATCAACATAGGCTGAAGGAGAAAATAGAAAAAGAAGAAATATAAACTGCAGAAGGAAGGTAAATTGAAGAAAAAGAAAAGGAAGAAAAGATAAAGATGATGGAAAAGGAAGTAGAGAAACAAGGTGTTTAATCGAAGGCCACCCCTATTTAGTTGCATTCGTTTACGAAAGCGACAACAATGTTTTAAGCCAAAGATTGGTGGAGAAACTCTAGTACCACCACGCTTTCATCCGAATCAAGCAAGGATCAAATTCAGTACAGGACAATGTGTGAAAGAAGTATTATGTGATATTGCTCCCACAAACTCTTGTCATCCTCTTTTGAGATGGGCATGGCTTCATCTTAAAACGCTCAATCTTGATGAACGTTCCCTTTATTTGAGGCATGAGGGACATGAAATGAAGTTGAAATTTATGAGACCAAGACAAGCCAGTAATGATCAACATAGGCTGAAGGAGAAAATAGAAAAAGATGAAATATAAACTGCAAAAGGAAGGGAAATTGAAGAAAAAGAAAAGGAAGAAAAGATAAAGATGATGGAAAAGGAAGTAGAGAAACAAGGTGTTTAATCGAAGGCCACCCATGTTTAGTTGCATTTGTTTACGAAAGCGACAACAATGTTGTAAGCCCAAGATTGGTGGAGAAACTCTAGTTACCACAAAGCTTTCATCTGAATCAACCAAGGATCAAATTCAGTACAGGATAATGTGTGAATGAAGTATTATGTGCTATTGCTCCCACGAACTCTTGTCATCTTCTTTTGAGATGGGCATGGCTTCATTTTAAAACGCTCAATCTTGATGAACGTTCCCTTTATTTGAGGCATGAGGGACATCAAATGAAGTTGAAATTTATGATACAAGGACAAGCCAGTAATGATCAACATAGGCTGAAGGAGAAAATAGAAAAAGAAGAAATATAAAATGCAAAAGGAAGGAAAATTGAAGAAAAAGAAAAGGAAGAAAAGATAAAGATGATAGAAAAGGAAGTAGAGAAACAAGGTGTTTAATCGAAGGCCACCCATGTTTAGTTGCATTTGTTTACGAAAGCGACAACAATGTTGTAAGCCCAAGATTGGTGGAGAAACTCTAGTTAGCACAAGGCCTTCATCTGAATCAACCAAGAATCAAATTCAGTACAGGACAATGTGTGAAAGAAGTATTGTGTGATATTGCTCCCACGAACTCTTGTCATCTTCTTTTGACATGGGGATGGCTTCATTTTAAAACGCTCAATCTTGATGAACGTTCCCTTTATTTGAGGCATGAGGGACATGAAATGAAGTTGAAATTTATGACACCAAGACAAGCCAGTAATGATCAACATAGGCTGAAGGAGAAAATAGAAAAAGAAGAAATATAAACTGCAAAAGGAAGGAAAATTGAAGAAAAAGAAAAGGAAGAAAAGGTAAAGATGATGGAAAAGGAAGTAGAGAAACAAGGTGTTTAATCGAAGGCCACCCATGTTTAGTTGCATTTGTTTACGAAAGCGACAACAATGTTGTAAGCCCAAGATTGGTGGAGAAACTCTAGTTACCACAAGGCTGTCATCTGAATCAACCAAGGATCAAATTCAGTACAGGACAATGTGTGAAAGAAGTATTGTGTGATATTGCTCCCACGAACTCTGGTCATCTTCTTTTGAGATGGGCATGGCTTCATTTTAAAACGCCCAATCTTGATGAACGTTCCCTTTATTTGAGGCATGAGGGACATGAAATGAAGTTGAAATTTATGATACAAAGACAAGCCAGTAATGATCAACATAAGCTGAAGGAGAAAATAGAAAAAGAAGAAATATAAACTGCAAAAGGAAGGAAAATTGAAGAAAAAGAAAAGGAAGAAAAGATAAAGATGATGGAAAAGGAAGTAGAGAAACAAGGTGTTTAATCGAAGGCCACCCCTGTTTAGTTGCATTCGTTTACGAAAGCGACAACAATGTTGTAAGCCCAAGATTGGTGGAGAAACTCTAGTTACCACAAGGCTGTCATCTGAATCAACCAAGGATCAAATTCAGTACAGGACAATGTGTGAAAGAAGTATTATGTGATATTGCTCCCACAAACTCTTGTCATCTTCTTTTGAGATGGGCATGGCTTCATCTTAAAACGCTCAATCTTGATGAACGTTCCTTTTATTTGAGGCATGAGGGACATGAAATGAAGTTGAAATTTATGAGACCAAGACAAGCCAGTAATGATCAACATAGGCTGAAGGAGAAAGTAGAAAGAGAAGAAATATAAACCGCAAAAGGAAGGGAAATTGAAGAAAAAGAAAAGGAAGAAAAGATAAAGATGATGGAAAAGGAAGTAGAGAAACAAGGTGTTTAATCGAAGGCCACCCATGTTTAGTTGCATTTGTTTACGAAAGCGACAACAATGTTGTAAGCCCAAGATTGATGGAGAAACTCTAGTTACCACAAGGCTTTCATCTGAATCAACCAAGGATCAAATTCAGTACAGGACAATGTGTGAAAGAAGTATTGTGTGATATTGCTCCCACGAACTCTTGTCATCTTCTTTTGAGATGGGCATGGCTTCATTTTAAAACACTCAATCTTGATGAATGTTCCCTTTATTTGAGGCATGAGGGACATGAAATGAAGTTGAAATTTATGACACCAAGACAAGCCAGTAAGGATCAACATAGGCTGAAGGAGAAAATAGAAATAGAAGAAATATAAACTGCAGAAGGAAGGGAAATTGAAGAAAAAGAAAAGGAAGAAAAGATAAAGATGATGGAAAAGGAAGTAGAGAAACAACGTGTTTAATCGAAGGCCACCCCTGTTTAGTTGCAGTCGTTTACGAAAGCGACAACAATTTTGTAAGCCAAAGATTGGTAGAGAAACTCTAGTTACCACCACGCTTTCATCCGAATCAAGCAAGGATCAAATTCAGTACAGGATAATGTGTGAAAGAAGTATTATGTGATATTGCTCCCACGAACTCTTGTCATCTTCTTTTGAGATGGGCATGGCTTCATTTTAAAACGCTCAATATTGATGATCGTTCCTTTTGAGGCATGAACAACATGAAATGAAGTTCAAATTTATGACACAAGGACAAGCCAGTAAGGATCAACATAGGCTGAAGGAGAAAATGCAAAAGAAGAAATATAAACTGCAGAAGGAAGAGAAATTGAAGAAAAAGAAAAGGAAGAAAAGATAAAGTTGATGGAAAAGGAAGTAGAGAAACAAGGTTTAATCGAAGGCTACCCACGTTTAGTTGCATTCGTTTACGAAAGCGACAACTTAAGCCAAAGATTAGTGGAGAAACTCTAGTTACCACCAAGCTTTCATCTGAATCAACCAAGGATTAAATTCAGTACAGGACAATGTGTGAAAGAAGTATTGTGTGATATTGCTCCCACGAACTCTTGTCATCTTCTTTTGAGATGGGCATGGCTTCGTTTTAAAATGCTCAATCTTGATGAACGTTCCCTTTATTTGAGGCATGAGGGACGTGAAATGAAGTTGAAATTTATGACATCAGGACAAGCCAGTAATGATCAACATAGGCTAAAGAAGAAAATAGAAAAAGAAGAAATATAAACTGCAGAAGGAAAGGAAATTGAAGAAAAAGAAAAGGAAGAAAAGATAAAGATGATGGAAAAGGAAGTAGAGAAACAAGGTGTTTAATCGAAGGCCACCCATGTTTAGTTGCATTTGTTTACAAAAGCGACAACAATGTTGTAAGCCCAAGATTGGTGGAGAAACTCTAGTTAGCACAAGGCTTTCATCTGAATCAACCAAGGATCAAATTCAGTACAGGACAATGTGTGAAAGAAGTATTGTGTGATATTGCTTCCACGAACTCTTGTCATCTTCTTTTGAGATGGGCATGGCTTCATTTTAAAACGCTCAATCTTGATGAACGTTCCCTTTATTTGAGGCATGAGGGACATGAAATGAAGTTGAAATTTATGACACCAAGACAAGCCAGTAATGATCAACATAGGCTGAAGGAGAAAATAGAAAAAGAAGAAATATAAACTGCATAAGGAAGGGAAATTGAAGAAAAAGAAAAGGAAGAATAGATAAAGATGATGGAAAAGGAAGTAGAGAAACAAGGTGTTTAATCGAAGGCCACCCATGTTTAGTTGCATTCGTTTACTAAAGCGACAACAATGTTGTAAGCCAGAGATTGGTGGAGGAAGTCTAGTTACCACCAAGGTTTCATCTGAATCAACCGAGGATTAAATTCAGTACAGGACAATGTGTGAAAGAAGTATTGTGTGATATTGCTCCCACGAACTCTTGTCATCTTCTTTTGAGATGGGCATGGCTTCGTTTTAAAACGCTCAATCTTGATGAACGTTCCCTTTATTTGAGGCATGAGGGACGTGAAATGAAGTTGAAATTTATGACATCAAGACAAGCCAGTAATGATCAACATAGGCTAAAGAAGAAAATAGAAAAAGAAGAAATATAAACTGCAGAAGGAAAGGAAATTGAAGAAAAAGAAAAGGAAGAAAAGATAAAGATGATGGAAAAGGAAGTAGAGAAACAAGGTGTTTAATCGAAGGCCACCCATGTTTAGTTGCATTTGTTTACAAAAGCGACAACAATGTTGTAAGCCCAAGATTGGTGGAGAAACTCTAGTTAGCACAAGGCTTTCATCTGAATCAACCAAGGATCAAATTCAGTACAGGACAATGTGTGAAAGAAGTATTGTGTGATATTGCTTCCACGAACTCTTGTCATCATCTTTTGAGATGGGCATGGCTTCATTTTAAAACGCTCAATCTTGATGAACGTTCCCTTTATTTGAGGCATGAGGGACATGAAATGAAGTTGAAATTTATGACACAAGGATAAGCCAATTATGATCAACATAGGCTGAAGGAGAAAATAGAAAAAGAAGAAATATAAACTGCAGAAGGAATGGAAATTGAAGAAAAAGAAAAGAAAGAAAAGATAAAGACGATGGAAAAGGAAGTAGAGAAACAACGTGTTTAATCGAAGGTCACCCCTGTTTAGTTGCAGTCGTTTACAAAAGCGACAACAATGTTGTAAGCCAAAGATTGGTGGAGAAACTCTAGTGACCACCACGCTTTCATCCGAATCAAGCAAGGATTAAATTCAGTACAGGACAATGTGTGAAAGAAGTATTGTGTGATATTGCTCCCACGAACTCTTGTCATCTTCTTTTGAGATGGGCATGGCTTCATTTTAAAACGCTCAATCTTGATGAACGTTCCCTTTATTTGAGGCATGAGGGACATGAAATGAAGTTGAAATTTATGACACCAAGACAAGCCAGTAATGATCAACATAGGCTAAAGGAGAAAATAGAAAAAGAAGAAATATAAACTGCAGAAGGAAGGGAAATTGAAGAAAAAGAAAAGGAAGAAAAGATAAAGATGATGGAAAAGGAAGTAGAGAAACAAGGTGTTTAATCGAAAGCCACCCATGTTTAGTTGCATTTGTTTACGAAAGCGACAACAATGTTTTAAGCCAAAGATTGGTGGAGAAACTCTAGTTAGCACAAGGCTTTCATCTGAATCAACCAAGGATCAGATTCAGTACAGGACAATGTGTGAAAGAAGTATTGTGTGATATTGCTCCCACGAACTCTTGTCATCTTCTTTTGAGATGGGCATGGCTTCATTTTAAAACGCTCAATCTTGATGAACGTTCCCTTTATTTGAGGCATGAGGGACGTGAAATGAAGTTGAAATTTATGACATCAAGACAAGCCAGTAATGATCAACATAGGCTAAAGGAGAAAATAGAAAAAGAAGAAATATAAACTGCAGAAGGAAGGGAAATTGAAGAAAAAGAAAAGGAAGAATAGATAAAGATGATGGAAAAGGAAGTAGAGAAACAAGGTGTTTAATCGAAGGCCACCCATGTTTAGTTGCATTCGTTTACTAAAGCGACAACAATGTTGTAAGCCAGAGATTGGTGGAGGAAGTCTAGTTACCACCAAGGTTTCATCTGAATCAAGCAAGGATCAAATTCAGTACATGACAATGTGTGAAAGAAGTATTATGTGATATTGCTCCCACAAACTCTTGTCATCTTCTTTTGAGATGTGCACGGCTTCATTTTAAAACGCTCAATCTTGATAAATGTTCCCTTTGAGGCATGAGGGACATGAAATGAAGTTGAAATTTATGACACAAGGACAAGCCAATTATGATCAACATAGGCTGAAGGAGAAAATAGAAAAAGAAGAAATATAAACTGCAGAAGGAAGGGAAATTGAAGAAAAAGAAAAGAAAGAAAAGATAAAGACGATGGAAAAGGAAGTAGAGAAACAACATGTTTAATCGAAGGCCACCCCTGTTTAGTTCTAGTCGTTTACGAAAGCGACAACAATGTTGTAAGCCAAAGATTGGTGGAGAAACTCTAGTTACCACCACGCTTTCATCCGAATCAAGCAAGGATCAAATTCAGTACAGGATAATGTGTGAATGAAGTATTATGTGCTATTGCTCCCACGAACTCTTGTCATCTTCTTTTGAGATGGGCATGGCTTCATTTTAAAACGCTTAATCGTGATGAACGTTCGCTTTGTGGCATGAGGGACATGAAATGAAGTTGAAATTTATGACACAAGGACAAGCCAGTAAGGATCAACATAGGCTGAAGGAGAAAATAGAAAAGAAGAAATATAAACTGCAGAAGGAAGACAAAATTGAATAAAAAGAAAACGAAGAAAAGATAAAGATGATGGAAAAGAAAGTAGAGAAACAAGGTGTTTAATCGAAGGCCAGGCATGTTTAGTTGCATTCGTTTACTAAAGCGACAACAATGTTGTAAGCCAGAGATTGGTGGAGGAAGTCTAGTTACCACCAAGGTTTCATCCGAATCTAGCAAGGATCAAATTCAGTACATGACAATGTGTGAAAGAAGTATTATGTGATATTGCTCCCACAAACTCTTGTCATCTTCTTTTGAGATGTGCACGGCTTCATTTTAAAACGCTCAATCTTGATAAACGTTCCCTTTGAGGCATGAGGGACATGAAATGAAGTTGAAATTTATGACACAAGGACAAGCCAATTATGATCAACATAGGCTGAAGGAGAAAATAGAAAAAGAAGAGATATAAACTACAGAAGGAAGGGAAATGTAAGAAAAAGAAAAGAAAGAAAAGATAAAGACGATGGAAGAGGAAGTAGAGAAACAACGTGTTTAATCGAAGGCCACCCCTGTTTAGTTGCAGTCGTTTACGAAAGCGACAACAATGTTGTAAGCCAAAGATTGGTGGAGAAACTCTAGTTACCACCACGCTTTCATCCGAATGAAGCAAGGATCAAATTCAGTACAGGATAATGTGTGAAAGAAGTATTATGTGATATTGCTCCCACGAACTCTTGTCATCTTCTTTTGAGATGGGCATGGCTTCATTTTAAAACGCTCAATATTGATGAACGTTCCTTTTGAGGCATGAACAACATGAAATGAAGTTCAAATTTATGACACAAGGACAAGCCAGTAAGGATCAACATAGGCTGAAGGAGAAAATACAAAAGAAGAAATATAAACTGCAGAAGGAAGAGAAATTGAAGAAAAAGAAACGGAAGAAAAGATAAAGTTGATGGAAAAGGAAGTAGAGAAACAAGGTTTAATCGAAGGCTAACCACGTTTAGTTGCATTCGTTTACGAAAGCGACAACAATGTTTTAAGCCAAAGATTGGTGGAGAAACTCTAGTTACCACCAAGCTTTCATCTCAATCAACCAAGGATTAAATTCAGTACAGGACAATGTGTGAAAGAAGTATTGTGTGATATTGCTCCCACGAACTCTTGACATCTTCTTTTGAGATGGGCATGGCTTCATTTTAAAACGCTCAATCTTGATGAACGTTCCCTTTATTTGAGGCATGAGGGACGTGAAATGAAGTTGAAATTTATGACATCAAGACAAGCCAGTAATGATCAACATAGGCTAAAGGAGAAAATAGAAAAAGAAGAAATATAAACTGCAGAAGGAAGGGAAATTGAAGAAAAAGAAAAGGAAGAAAAGATAAAGATGATGGAAAAGGAAGTAGAGAAACAAGGTGTTTAATCGAAGGCCACCCATGTTTAGATGCATTTGTTTACAAAAGCGACAAGAATGTTGTAAGCCCAAGATTGGTGGAGAAACTCTAATTAGCACAAGGCTTTCATCTGAATCAACCAAGGATCAAATTCAGTACAGGACAATGTGTGAAAGAAGTATTGTGTGATATTGCTTCCACGAACTCTTGTCATCTTCTTTTGAGATGGGCATGGCTTCATTTTAAAACGCTCAATCTTGATGAACGTTCCCTTTATTTGAGGCATGAGGGACATGAAATGAAGTTGAAATTTATGACACCATGACAAGCCAGTAATGATCAACATAGGCTGAAGGAGAAAATAGAAAAAGAAGAAATATAAACTGCATAAGGAAGGGAAATTGAAGAAAAAGAAAAGGAAGAAAAGATAAAGATAATGGAAAAGGAAGTAAAGAAACAAGGTGTTTAATCGAAGGCCACCCATGTTTAGTTGCATTCGTTTATGAAAGCGACAACAATGTTGTAAGCCAAAGATTGGTGGAGAAACTCTAGTTAGCACAAGGCTTTCATCTGAATCAACCAAGGATCAAATTCAGTACAGGACAATGTGTGAAAGAAGTATTGTGTGATATTGCTCCCACGAACTCTTGTCATTTTCTTTTGAGATGGGCATGGCTTCATTTTAAAACGCTCAATCTTGATGAACGTTCCCTTTATTTGAGGCATGAGGGACGTGAAATGAAGTTGAAATTTATGACAAAAGACAAGCCAGTAACGATCAACATAGGCTAAAGGAGAAAATAGAAAAAGAAGAAATATAAACTGCAGAAGGAAGGGAAATTGAAGAAAAAGAAAAGGAAGAAAAGACAAAGATGATGGAAAAGGAAGTAGAGAAACAAGGTGTTTAATCGAAAGCCACCCATGTTTAGTTGCATTTGTTTACAAAAGCGACAACAATGTTGTAAGCCCAAGATTGGTGGAGAAACTCTAGTTACCACCAAGGTTTCATCCGAATCAAGCAAGGATCAAATTCAGTACATGACAATGTGTGAAAGAAGTATTATGTGATATTGCTCCCACAAACTCTTGGCATCTTCTTTTGAGATGGGCATGGCTTCATTTTAAAACGCTCAATCTTGATGAACGTTCCCTTTATTTGAGGCATGAGGGACGTGAAATGAAGTTGAAATTTATGACATAAAGACAAGCCAGTAACGATCAACATAGGCTAAAGGAGAAAATAGAAAAAGAAGAAATATAAACTGCAGAAGGAAGGGAAATTGAAGAAAAAGAAAAGGAAGAAAAGATAAAGATGATGGAAAAGGAAGTAGAGAAACAAGGTGTTTAATCGAAAGCCACCCATGTTTAGTTGCATTTGTTTACAAAAGCGACAACAATGTTGTAAGCCCAAGATTGGTGGAGAAACTCTAGTTAGCACAAGGCTTTCATCTGAATAAACCAAGGATCAAATTCAGTACAGGACAATGTGTGAAAGAAGTATTGTGTGATATTGCTCCCACGAACTCTTGTCATCTTCTTTTGAGATGGGCATGGCTTCCTTTTAAAACGCTCAATCTTGATGAACGTTCCCTTTATTTGAGGCATGAGGGACGTGAAATGAAGTTGAAATTTATGACATAAAGACAAGCCAGTAACGATCAACATAGGCTAAAGGAGAAAATAGAAAAAGAAGAAATATAAACTGCAAAAGGAAGGGAAATTGAAGAAAAAGAAAAGGAAGAAAAGATAAAGATGATGGAAAAGGAAGTAGAGAAACAAGGTGTTTAATCGAAGGCCACCCATGTTTAGTTGCATTCGTTTACAAAAGCGACAACAATGTTGTAAGCCAAAGATTGGTGGAGAAACTCTAGTTACCACCACGCTTTCATCCGAATCAAGCAAGGATCAAATTCAGTACAGGATAATGTGTGAATGAAGTATTATGTGCTATTGCTCACACGAACTCTTGTCATCTTCTTTTGAGATGGGCATGGCTTCATTTTAAAACGCTCAATCTTGATGAACGTTCGCTTTGTGGCATGAGGGACATGAAATGAAGTTGAAATTTATGACATAAGGACAAGCCAGTAAGGATCAACATTGGCTGAAGGAGAAAATAGAAAAGAAGAAATATAAACTGCAGAAGGAAGGGAAATTGAAGAAAAAGAAAAGAAAGAAAAGATAAAGACGATGGAAAAGGAAGTAGAGAAACAACATGTTTAATCGAAGGCCACCCCTGTTTAGTTCTAGTCGTTTACGAAAGCGACAACAATGTTGTAAGCCAAAGATTGGTGGAGAAACTCTAGTTACCACCACGCTTTCATCCGAATCAAGCAAGGATCAAATTCAGTACAGGATAATGTGTGAATGAAGTATTATGTGCTATTGCTCCCACGAACTCTTGTCATCTTCTTTTGAGATGGGCATGGCTTCATTTTAAAACGCTTAATCGTGATGAACGTTCGCTTTGTGGCATGAGGGACATGAAATGAAGTTGAAATTTATGACACAAGGACAAGCCAGTAAGGATCAACATAGGCTGAAGGAGAAAATAGAAAAGAAGAAATATAAACTGCAGAAGGAAGACAAAATTGAATAAAAAGAAAACGAAGAAAAGATAAAGATGATGGAAAAGAAAGTAGAGAAACAAGGTGTTTAATCGAAGGCCAGGCATGTTTAGTTGCATTCGTTTACTAAAGCGACAACAATGTTGTAAGCCAGAGATTGGTGGAGGAAGTCTAGTTACCACCAAGGTTTCATCCGAATCTAGCAAGGATCAAATTCAGTACATGACAATGTGTGAAAGAAGTATTATGTGATATTGCTCCCACAAACTCTTGTCATCTTCTTTTGAGATGTGCACGGCTTCATTTTAAAACGCTCAATCTTGATAAACGTTCCCTTTGAGGCATGAGGGACATGAAATGAAGTTGAAATTTATGACACAAGGACAAGCCAATTATGATCAACATAGGCTGAAGGAGAAAATAGAAAAAGAAGAGATATAAACTACAGAAGGAAGGGAAATGTAAGAAAAAGAAAAGAAAGAAAAGATAAAGACGATGGAAGAGGAAGTAGAGAAACAACGTGTTTAATCGAAGGCCACCCCTGTTTAGTTGCAGTCGTTTACGAAAGCGACAACAATGTTGTAAGCCAAAGATTGGTGGAGAAACTCTAGTTACCACCACGCTTTCATCCGAATGAAGCAAGGATCAAATTCAGTACAGGATAATGTGTGAAAGAAGTATTATGTGATATTGCTCCCACGAACTCTTGTCATCTTCTTTTGAGATGGGCATGGCTTCATTTTAAAACGCTCAATATTGATGAACGTTCCTTTTGAGGCATGAACAACATGAAATGAAGTTCAAATTTATGACACAAGGACAAGCCAGTAAGGATCAACATAGGCTGAAGGAGAAAATACAAAAGAAGAAATATAAACTGCAGAAGGAAGAGAAATTGAAGAAAAAGAAACGGAAGAAAAGATAAAGTTGATGGAAAAGGAAGTAGAGAAACAAGGTTTAATCGAAGGCTAACCACGTTTAGTTGCATTCGTTTACGAAAGCGACAACAATGTTTTAAGCCAAAGATTGGTGGAGAAACTCTAGTTACCACCAAGCTTTCATCTCAATCAACCAAGGATTAAATTCAGTACAGGACAATGTGTGAAAGAAGTATTGTGTGATATTGCTCCCACGAACTCTTGACATCTTCTTTTGAGATGGGCATGGCTTCATTTTAAAACGCTCAATCTTGATGAACGTTCCCTTTATTTGAGGCATGAGGGACGTGAAATGAAGTTGAAATTTATGACATCAAGACAAGCCAGTAATGATCAACATAGGCTAAAGGAGAAAATAGAAAAAGAAGAAATATAAACTGCAGAAGGAAGGGAAATTGAAGAAAAAGAAAAGGAAGAAAAGATAAAGATGATGGAAAAGGAAGTAGAGAAACAAGGTGTTTAATCGAAGGCCACCCATGTTTAGATGCATTTGTTTACAAAAGCGACAAGAATGTTGTAAGCCCAAGATTGGTGGAGAAACTCTAATTAGCACAAGGCTTTCATCTGAATCAACCAAGGATCAAATTCAGTACAGGACAATGTGTGAAAGAAGTATTGTGTGATATTGCTTCCACGAACTCTTGTCATCTTCTTTTGAGATGGGCATGGCTTCATTTTAAAACGCTCAATCTTGATGAACGTTCCCTTTATTTGAGGCATGAGGGACATGAAATGAAGTTGAAATTTATGACACCATGACAAGCCAGTAATGATCAACATAGGCTGAAGGAGAAAATAGAAAAAGAAGAAATATAAACTGCATAAGGAAGGGAAATTGAAGAAAAAGAAAAGGAAGAAAAGATAAAGATAATGGAAAAGGAAGTAAAGAAACAAGGTGTTTAATCGAAGGCCACCCATGTTTAGTTGCATTCGTTTATGAAAGCGACAACAATGTTGTAAGCCAAAGATTGGTGGAGAAACTCTAGTTAGCACAAGGCTTTCATCTGAATCAACCAAGGATCAAATTCAGTACAGGACAATGTGTGAAAGAAGTATTGTGTGATATTGCTCCCACGAACTCTTGTCATTTTCTTTTGAGATGGGCATGGCTTCATTTTAAAACGCTCAATCTTGATGAACGTTCCCTTTATTTGAGGCATGAGGGACGTGAAATGAAGTTGAAATTTATGACAAAAGACAAGCCAGTAACGATCAACATAGGCTAAAGGAGAAAATAGAAAAAGAAGAAATATAAACTGCAGAAGGAAGGGAAATTGAAGAAAAAGAAAAGGAAGAAAAGACAAAGATGATGGAAAAGGAAGTAGAGAAACAAGGTGTTTAATCGAAAGCCACCCATGTTTAGTTGCATTTGTTTACAAAAGCGACAACAATGTTGTAAGCCCAAGATTGGTGGAGAAACTCTAGTTACCACCAAGGTTTCATCCGAATCAAGCAAGGATCAAATTCAGTACATGACAATGTGTGAAAGAAGTATTATGTGATATTGCTCCCACAAACTCTTGGCATCTTCTTTTGAGATGGGCATGGCTTCATTTTAAAACGCTCAATCTTGATGAACGTTCCCTTTATTTGAGGCATGAGGGACGTGAAATGAAGTTGAAATTTATGACATAAAGACAAGCCAGTAACGATCAACATAGGCTAAAGGAGAAAATAGAAAAAGAAGAAATATAAACTGCAGAAGGAAGGGAAATTGAAGAAAAAGAAAAGGAAGAAAAGATAAAGATGATGGAAAAGGAAGTAGAGAAACAAGGTGTTTAATCGAAAGCCACCCATGTTTAGTTGCATTTGTTTACAAAAGCGACAACAATGTTGTAAGCCCAAGATTGGTGGAGAAACTCTAGTTAGCACAAGGCTTTCATCTGAATAAACCAAGGATCAAATTCAGTACAGGACAATGTGTGAAAGAAGTATTGTGTGATATTGCTCCCACGAACTCTTGTCATCTTCTTTTGAGATGGGCATGGCTTCCTTTTAAAACGCTCAATCTTGATGAACGTTCCCTTTATTTGAGGCATGAGGGACGTGAAATGAAGTTGAAATTTATGACATAAAGACAAGCCAGTAACGATCAACATAGGCTAAAGGAGAAAATAGAAAAAGAAGAAATATAAACTGCAAAAGGAAGGGAAATTGAAGAAAAAGAAAAGGAAGAAAAGATAAAGATGATGGAAAAGGAAGTAGAGAAACAAGGTGTTTAATCGAAGGCCACCCATGTTTAGTTGCATTCGTTTACAAAAGCGACAACAATGTTGTAAGCCAAAGATTGGTGGAGAAACTCTAGTTACCACCACGCTTTCATCCGAATCAAGCAAGGATCAAATTCAGTACAGGATAATGTGTGAATGAAGTATTATGTGCTATTGCTCACACGAACTCTTGTCATCTTCTTTTGAGATGGGCATGGCTTCATTTTAAAACGCTCAATCTTGATGAACGTTCGCTTTGTGGCATGAGGGACATGAAATGAAGTTGAAATTTATGACATAAGGACAAGCCAGTAAGGATCAACATTGGCTGAAGGAGAAAATAGAAAAGAAGAAATATAAACTTCAGAAGGAAGGGAAATTGAGGAAAAAGAAAAGGAAGAAAAGATAAAGATGATGGAAAAGGAAGTAGAGAAACAAGGTGTTTAATCGAAGGCCACCCATGTTTAGTTGCATTCGTTTACGAAAGCGACAACAATGTTGTAAGCCAAAGATTGGTGGAGAAACTCTAGTTAGCACAAGGCTTTCATCTGAATCAACCAAGGATCAAATTCAGTACAGGACAATGTGTGAAAGAAGTATTGTGTGATATTGCTCCCACGAACTCTTGTCATCTTCTTTTGAGATGGGCATGGCTTCATTTTAAAACGCTCAATCTTGATGAACGTTCCCTTTATTTGAGGCATGAGGGACGTGAAATGAAGTTGAAATTTCTGACATAAAGACAAGCCAGTAACGATCAACATAGGCTGAAGGAGAAAATAGAAAAAGAAGAAATATAAACTGCAAAAGGAAGGAAAATTGAAGAAAAAGAAAAGGAAGAAAAGGTAAAGATGATGGAAAAGGAAGTAGAGAAACAAGGTGTTTAATCGAAGGCCTCCCATGTTTAGTTGCATTTGTTTACGAAAGCGACAACAATGTTGTAAGCCCAAGATTGGTGGAGAAACTCTAGTTACCACAAGGCTGTCATCTGAATCAACCAAGGATCAAATTCAGTACAGGACAATGTGTGAAAGAAGTATTGTGTGATATTGCTCCCACGAACTCTTGTCATCTTCTTTTGAGATGGGCATGGCTTCATTTTAAAACGCTCAATCTTGATGAACGTTCCCTTTATTTGAGGCATGAGGGACGTGAAATGAAGTTGAAATTTCTGACATAAAGACAAGCCAGTAACGATCAACATAGGCTAAAGGAGAAAATAGAAAAAGAAGAAATATAAACTGCAGAAGGAAGGGAAATTGAAGAAAAAGAAAAGGAAGAAAAGATAAAGATGATGGAAAAGGAAGTAGAGAAACAAGGTGTTTAATCGAAAGCCACCCATGTTTAGTTGCATTTGTTTACAAAAGCGACAACAATGTTGTAAGCGCAACATTGGTGGAGAAACTCTAGTTAGCACAAGGCTTTCATCTGAATCAACCAAGGATCACATTCAGTACAGGACAATGTGTGAAAGAAGTATTGTGTGATATTGCTCCCACGAACTCTTGTCATCTTCTTTTGAGATGGGCATGGCTTCATTTTAAAACGCTCAATCTTGATGAACGTTCCCTTTATTTGAGGCATGAGGGACGTGAAATGAAGTTGAAATTTATGACATAAAGACAAGCCAGTAAGGATCAACATAGGCTGAAGGAGAAAATAGAAAAGAAGAAATATAAACTGCTGAAGGAAGACAAATTGAATAAAAAGAAAAGGAAGAAAAGATAAAGATGATGGAAAAGGAAGTAGAGAAACAAGGTGTTTAATCGAAGGTCAGCCATGTTTAGTTGCTCGACAACAATGTTGTAAGCCAGAGATTGGTGGAGGAAGTCTAGTTACCACCAAGGTTTCATCCGAATCAAGCAAGGATCAAATTCAGTACATGACAATGTGTGAAAGAAGTATTATGTGATATTGCTCCCACAAACTCTTGTCATCTTCTTTTGAGATGTGCACGGCTTCATTTTAAAACGCTCAATCTTGATAAACGTTCCCTTTGAGGCATGAGGGACATGAAATGAAGTTGAAATTTATGACACGAGGACAAGCCAATTATGATCAACATAGGCTGAAGGAGAAAATAGAAAAAGAAGAAACATAAACTGCAGAAGGAAGGGAAATTGAAGAAAAAGAAAAGAAAGAAAAGATAAAGACGATGGAAAAGGAAGTAGAGAAACAACGTGTTTAATCGAAGGCCACCCCTGTTTAGTTGCAGTCGTTTACAAAAGCGACAACAATGTTGTAAGCCAAAGATTGGTGGACAAACTCTAGTTACCACCACGCTTTCATCCGAATCAAGCAAGGATCAAATTCAGTACAGGATAATGTGTGAAAGAAGTATTATGTGATATTGCTCCCACGAACTCTTGTCATCTTCTTTTGAGATCGGCATGGCTTCATTTTAAAACGCTCAATATTGATGAACGTTCCTTTTGAGGCATGAACAACATGAAATGAAGTTCAAGTTTATGACACAAGGACAAGCCAGTAAGGATGAACATAGGCTGAAGGAGAAAATACAAAAGAAGAAATATAAACTGCAGAAGGAAGGAAAATTGAAGAAAAAGAAAAGGAAGAAAAGATAAAGTTGATGGAAAAGGAAGTAGAGAAACAAGGTTTAATCGAAGGCTACCCA
This sequence comes from Vigna unguiculata, assembly GCF_037176805.1. Lineage (NCBI taxonomy): Eukaryota > Viridiplantae > Streptophyta > Magnoliopsida > Fabales > Fabaceae > Vigna > Vigna unguiculata. The sequence goes on along the minus strand of NC_140795.1, from coordinate 26,641,769 downwards.
CGTTTAGTTGCATTCGTTTACGAAAGCGACAACAATGTTTTAAGCCAAAGATTGGTGGAGAAACTCTAGTTACCACCAAGCTTTCATCTGAATCAACCAAGGATTCAATTCAGTACAGGACAATGTGTGAAAGAAGTATTGTGTGATATTGCTCCCACGAACTCTTGTCATCTTCTTTTGAGATGGGCATGGCTTCATTTTAAAACGCTCAATCTTGATGAACGTTTCCTTTATTTGAGGCATGAGGGACATGAAATGAAGTTGAAATTTATGATACAAGGACAAGCCAGTAATGATCAACATAGGCTGAGGGAGAAAATAGAAAAAGAAGAAATATAAACTGCAAAAGGAAGGAAAATTGAAGAAAAAGAAAAGGAAGAAAAGATAAAGATGATGGAAAAGGAAGTAGAGAAACAAGGTGTTTAATCGATGGCCACCCATGTTTAGTTGCATTTGTTTACGAAAGCGACAACAATGTTGTAAGCTCCAGATTGGTGGAGAAACTCTAGTTAGCACAAGGCTTTCATCTGAATCAACCATGGATCAAATTCAGTACAGGACAATGTGTGAAAGAAGTATTGTGTGATGTTGCTCCCACGAACTCTTGTCATCTTCTTTTGAGATGGGCATGGCTTCATTTTAAAACGCACAATCATGATGAACGTTCCCTTTATTTGAGGCATGAGGGACGTGAAATGAAGTTGAAATTTATGACATAAAGACAAGCCAGTAATGATCAACATAGGCTAAAGGAGAAAATAGAAAAAGAAGAAATATAAACTGCAGAAGGAAGGGAAATTGAAGAAAAAGAAAAGGAAGAAAAGATAAAGATGATGGAAAAGGAAGTAGAGAAACAAGGTGTTTAATCGAAAGCCACCCATGTTTAGTTGCATTTGTTTACAAAAGCGACAACAATGTTGTAAGCCCAAGATTGGTGGAGAAACTCTAGTTAGAACAAGGCTTTCATCTGAATCAACCAAGGATCAAATTCAGTACAGGACAATGTGTGAAAGAAGAATTGTGTGATATTGCTCCCACGAACTCTTGTCATCTTCTTTTGAGATGGGCATGGCTTCATTTTAAAACGCTCAATCATGATGAACGTTCCCTTTATTTGAGGCATGAGGGACATGAAATGAAGTTGAAATTTATGACACCAAGACAAGCCAGTAATGATCAACATAGGGTGAAGGAGAAAATAGAAAAAGAAGAAATATAAACTGCATAATGAAGGGAAATTGAAGAAAAAGAAAAGGAAGAAAAGATAAAGATGATGGAAAAGGAAGTAGAGAAACAAGGTGTTTAATCGAAAGCCACCCATGTTTAGTTGCATTTGTTTACAAAAGCGACAACAATGTTGTAAGCCCAAGATTGGTGGAGAAACTCTAGTTAGAACAAGGCTTTCATCTGAATCAACCAAGGATCAAATTCAGTACAGGACAATGTGTGAAAGAAGTATTGTGTGATATTGCTCCCACGAACTCTTGTCATCTTCTTTTGAGATGGGCATGGCTTCATTTTAAAACGCTCAATCTTGATGAACGTTCCCTTTATTTGAGGCATGAGGAACATGAAATGAAGTTGAAATTTATGACACCAAGACAAGCCAGTAAGGATCAACATAGGCTGAAGGAGAAAATAGAAAAGAAGAAATATAAACTGCAGAAGGAAGACAAATTGAATAAAAAGAAAAGGAAGAAAAGATAAAGATGATGGAAAAGGAAGTAGAGAAACAAGGTGTTTAATCGAAGGTTAGCCATGTTTAGTTGCATTCGTTTACTAAAGCGACAACAATGTTGTAAGCCAGAGATTGGTGGAGGAAGTCTAGTTACCACCACGCTTTCATCCGAATCAAGCAAGGATCAAATTCAGTACAGGATAATGTGTGAATGAAGTATTATGTGCTATTGCTCCCACGAACTCTTGTCATCTTCTTTTGAGATGGGCATGGCTTCATTTTAAAACGCTCAATCTTGATGAACGTTCCCTTTATTTGAGGCATGAGGGACATGAAATGAAGTTGAAATTTATGACACCAAGACAAGCCAGTAATGATCAACATAGGGTGAAGGAGAAAATAGAAAAAGAAGAAATATAAACTGCATAAGGAAGGGAAATTGAAGAAAAAAAAAAGGAAGAAAAGATAAAGATGATGGAAAAGGAAGTAGAGAAACAAGGTGTTTAATCGAAAGCCACCCATGTTTAGTTGCATTTGTTTACAAAAGCGACAACAATGTTGTAAGCCAAAGATTTGTGGAGAAACTCAAGTTACCAACAAGCTTTCATCTGAATCAAGCAAGCACCAAATTCAGTACAGGACAATGTGTGAAAGAAGTATTGTGTGATATTGCTCCTACGAACTCTTGTCATCTTCTTTTGAGATGGGCATGGCTTCATTTTAAAACGCTCAATCTTGATGAACGTTCCCTTTATTTGAGGCATGAGGGACGTGAAATGAAGTTGAAATTTATGACATCAAGACAAGCCAGTAACGATCAACATAGGCTAAAGGAGAAAATAGAAAAAGAAGAAATATAAACTGCAGAAGGAAGGGAAATTGAAGAAAAAGAAAAGGAAGAAAAGATAAAGATGATGGAAAAGGAAGTAGAGAAACAAGGTGTTTAATCGAAGGCCACCCATGTTTAGTTGCATTCGTTTACAAAAGCGATAACAATGTTGTAAGCCAAAGATTGGTGGAGAAACTCTAGTTACCACCACGCTTTCATCCGAATAAGGCAAGGATCAAATTCAGTACAGGATAATGTGTGAATGAAGTATTATGTGCTATTGCTCCCACGAACTCTTGTCATCTTCTTTTGAGATGGGCATGGCTTCATTTTAAAACGCTCAATCTTGATGAACGTTCCCTTTATTTGAGGCATGAGGAACATGAAATGAAGTTGAAATTTATGACACCAAGACAAGCCAGTAATGATCAACATAGGTTGAAGGAGAAAATAGAAAAAGAAGAAATATAAACTGCAGAAGGAAAGGAAATTGAAGAAAAAGAAAAGGAAGAAAAGATAAAGATGATGGAAAAGAAAGTAGAGAAACAAGGTGTTTAATCGAAGACCACCCATGTTTAGTTGCATTTGTTTACAAAAGCGACAACAATGTTGTAAGCCCAAGATTGGTGGAGAAACTCTAGTTAGCACAAGGCTTTCATCTGAATCAACCAAGGATCAAATTCAGTACAGGACAATGTGTGAAAGAAGTATTGTGTGATATTGCTTCCACGAACTCTTGTCATCTTCTTTTAAGATGGGCATGGCTTCATTTTAAAACGCTCAATCTTGATGAACGTTCCCTTTCTTTGAGGCATGAGGAACATGAAATGAAGTTGAAATTTATGACACCAAGACAAGCCAGTAATGATCAACATAGGTTGAAGGAGAAAATAGAAAAAGAAGAAATATAAACTGCATAAGGAAGGGAAATTGAAGAAAAAGAAAAGGAAGAAAAGATAAAGATGATGGAAAAGGAAGTAGAGAAAAAAGGTGTTTAACCGAAGGCCACCCATGTTTAGTTGCATTCGTTTGCAAAAGCGACAACAATGTTGTAAGCCAAAGATTGGTGGAGAAACTCTAGTTACCACCACGCTTTCATCCGAATCAAGCAAGGATCAAATTCAGTACAGGATAATGTGTGAATGAAGTATTATGTGCTATTGCTCCCACGAACTCTTGTCATCTTCTTTTGAGATGGGCATGGTTTCATTTTAAAACGCTCAATCTTGATGAACGTTCGCTTTGTGGCATGAGGGTCATGAAATGAAGTTGAAATTTATGACACAAGGACAAGCCAGTAAGGATCAACATAGGCTGAAGAAGAAAATAGAAAAGAAGAAATATAAACTGCAGAAGGAAGACAAATTGAATAAAAAGAAAAGGAAGAAAAGATAAAGATGATGGAAAAGGAAGTAGAGAAACAAGGTGTTTAATCGAAAGCCACCCATGTTTAGTTGCATTTGTTTACAAAAGCGACAACAATGTTGTAAGCCCAAGATTGGTGGAGAAACTCTAGTTAGCACAAGGCTTTCATCTGAATAAACCAAGGATCAAATTCAGTACAGGATAATGTGTGAATGAAGTATTATGTGCTATTGCTCCCACGAACTCTTGTCATCTTCTTTTGAGATGGGCATGGCTTCATTTTAAAACGCTTAATCTTGATGAACGTTCGCTTTGTGGCATGAGGGACATGAAATGAAGTTGAAATTTATGACACAAGGACAAGCCAGTAAGGATCAACATTGGCTGAAGGAGAAAATAGAAAAGCAGAAATATAAACTTCAGAAGGAAGGGAAATTGAGGAAAAAGAAAAGGAAGAAAAGATAAAGATGATGGAAAAGGAAGTAGAGAAACAAGGTGTTTAATCGAAGGCCACCCATGTTTAGTTGCATTCGTTTACAAAAGCGACAACAAAGTTGTAAGCCAAAGATTGGTGGAGAAACTCTAGTTACCACCACGCTTTCATCTGAATCAACCAAGGATCAAATTCAGTACATGACAATGTGTGAAAGAAGTATTGTGTGATATTGCTTTCATGAACTCTTGTCATCTTCTTTTGAGATGGGCATGGCTTCATTTTAAAACGCTCAATCTTGATGAACGTTCCCTTTCTTTGAGGCATGAGGGACGTGAAATGAAGTTGAAATTTATGACATCAAGACAAGCCAGTAACGATCAACATAGGCTAAAGGAGAAAATAGAAAAAGAAGAAATATAAACTGCAGAAGGAAGGGAAATTGAAGAAAAAGAAAAGGAAGAAAAGATAAAGATGATGGAAAAGGAAGTAGAGAAACAAGGTGTTTAATCGAAGGCCACCCATGTTTAGTTGCATTCGTTTACAAAAGCGATAACAATGTTGTAAGCCAAAGATTGGTGGAGAAACTCTAGTTACCACCACGCTTTCATCCGAATAAGGCAAGGATCAAATTCAGTACAGGATAATGTGTGAATGAAGTATTATGTGCTATTGCTCCCACGAACTCTTGTCATCTTCTTTTGAGATGGGCATGGTTTCATTTTAAAACGCTCAATCTTGATGAACGTTCCCTTTATTTGAGGCATGAGGAACATGAAATGAAGTTGAAATTTATGACACCAAGACAAGCCAGTAAGGATCAACATAGGCTGAAGAAGAAAATAGAAAAGAAGAAATATAAACTGCAGAAGGAAGACAAATTGAATAAAAAGAAAAGGAAGAAAAGATAAAGATGATGGAAAAGGAAGTAGAGAAACAAGGTGTTTAATCGAAAGCCACCCATGTTTAGTTGCATTTGTTTACAAAAGCGACAACAATGTTGTAAGCCCAAGATTGGTGGAGAAACTCTAGTTAGCACAAGGCTTTCATCCGAATCAAGCAAGGATCAAATTCAGTACAGGATAATGTGTGAATGAAGTATTATGTGCTATTGCTCCCACGAACTCTTGTCATCTTCTTTTGAGATGGGCATGGCTTCATTTTAAAACGCTCAATCTTGATGAACGTTCCCTTTATTTGAGGCATGAGGGACATGAAATGAAGTTGAAATTTATGACACCAAGACAAGCCAGTAATGATCAACATAGGGTGAAGGAGAAAATAGAAAAAGAAGAAATATAAACTGCATAAGGAAGGGAAATTGAAGAAAAAGAAAAGGAAGAAAAGATAAAGATGATGGAAAAGGAAGTAGAGAAACAAGGTGTTTAATCGAAAGCCACCCATGTTTAGTTGCATTTGTTTACAAAAGCGACAACAATGTTGTAAGCCAAAGATTTGTGGAGAAACTCAAGTTACCAACAAGCTTTCATCTGAATCAAGCAAGCACCAAATTCAGTACAGGACAATGTGTGAAAGAAGTATTGTGTGATATTGCTCCTACGAACTCTTGTCATCTTCTTTTGAGATGGGCATGGCTTCATTTTAAAACGCTCAATCTTGATGAACGTTCCCTTTATTTGAGGCATGAGGGACGTGAAATGAAGTTGAAATTTATGACATCAAGACAAGCCAGTAACGATCAACATAGGCTAAAGGAGAAAATAGAAAAAGAAGAAATATAAACTGTAGAAGGAAGGGAAATTGAAGAAAAAGAAAAGGAAGAAAAGATAAAGATGATGGAAAAGGAAGTAGAGAAACAAGGTGTTTAATCGAAGGCCACCCATGTTTAGTTGCATTCGTTTACAAAAGCGATAACAATGTTGTAAGCCAAAGATTGGTGGAGAAACTCTAGTTACCACCACGCTTTCATCCGAATAAGGCAAGGATCAAATTCAGTACAGGATAATGTGTGAATGAAGTATTATGTGCTATTGCTCCCACGAACTCTTGTCATCTTCTTTTGAGATGGGCATGGCTTCATTTTAAAACGCTCAATCTTGATGAACGTTCCCTTTATTTGAGGCATGAGGAACATGAAATGAAGTTGAAATTTATGACACCAAGACAAGCCAGTAATGATCAACATAGGTTGAAGGAGAAAATAGAAAAAGAAGAAATATAAACTGCAGAAGGAAAGGAAATTGAAGAAAAAGAAAAGGAAGAAAAGATAAAGATGATGGAAAAGAAAGTAGAGAAACAAGGTGTTTAATCGAAGACCACCCATGTTTAGTTGCATTTGTTTACAAAAGCGACAACAATGTTGTAAGCCCAAGATTGGTGGAGAAACTCTAGTTAGCACAAGGCTTTCATCTGAATCAACCAAGGATCAAATTCAGTACAGGACAATGTGTGAAAGAAGTATTGTGTGATATTGCTTCCACGAACTCTTGTCATCTTCTTTTGAGATGGGCATGGCTTCATTTTAAAACGCTCAATCTTGATGAACGTTCCCTTTCTTTGAGGCATGAGGAACATGAAATGAAGTTGAAATTTATGACACCAAGACAAGCCAGTAATGATCAACATAGGTTGAAGGAGAAAATAGAAAAAGAAGAAATATAAACTGCATAAGGAAGGGAAATTGAAGAAAAAGAAAAGGAAGAAAAGATAAAGATGATGGAAAAGGAAGTAGAGAAAAAAGGTGTTTAACCGAAGGCCACCCATGTTTAGTTGCATTCGTTTGCAAAAGCGACAACAATGTTGTAAGCCAAAGATTGGTGGAGAAACCCTAGTTACCACCACGCTTTCATCCGAATCAAGCAAGGATCAAATTCAGTACAGGATAATGTGTGAATGAAGTATTATGTGCTATTGCTCCCACGAACTCTTGTCATCTTCTTTTGAGATGGGCATGGTTTCATTTTAAAACGCTCAATCTTGATGAACGTTCGCTTTGTGGCATGAGGGTCATGAAATGAAGTTGAAATTTATGACACAAGGACAAGCCAGTAAGGATCAACATAGGCTGAAGAAGAAAATAGAAAAGAAGAAATATAAACTGCAGAAGGAAGACAAATTGAATAAAAAGAAAAGGAAGAAAAGATAAAGATGATGGAAAAGGAAGTAGAGAAACAAGGTGTTTAATCGAACGCCAGCCATGTTTAGTTGCATTCGTTTACTAAAGCGACAACAATGTTGTAAGCCAGAGATTGGTGGAGGAAGTCTAGTTACCACCAAGGTTTCATCCGAATCAAGCAAGGATCAAATTTAGTACATGACAATGTGTGAAAGAAGTATTATGTGATATTGCTCCCACAAACTCTTGTCATCTTCTTTTGAGATGTGCACGGCTTCATTTTAAAACGCTCAATCTTGATAAACGTTCCCTTTGAGGCATGAGGGACATGAAATGAAGTTGAAATTTGTGACACAAGGACAAGCCAATTATGATCAACATAGGCTGAAGGAGAAAATAGAAAAAGAAGAAATATAAACTGCCGAAGGAAGGGAAATTGAAGAAAAAGAAAAGAAAGAAAAGATAAAGACGATGGAAAAGGAAGTAGAGAAACAACGTGTTTAATCGAAGGCCACCCCTGTTTAGTTGCAGTCATTTACGAAAGCGACAACAATGTTGTAAGCCAAAGATTGGTGGACAAACTCTAGTTACCACCACGCTTTCATCCGAATCAAGCAAGGATCAAATTCAGTACAGGATAATGTGTGAAAGAAGTATTATGTGATATTGCTCCCACGAACTCTTGTCATCTTCTTTTGAGATGGGCATGGCTTCATTTTAAAACGCTCAATATTGATGAACGTTCCTTTTGAGGCATGAACAACATGAAATGAAGTTCAAATTTATGACACAAGGACAAGCCAGTAAGGATCAACATAGGCTGAAGGAGAAAATACAAAAGAAGAAATATAAACTGCAGAAGGAAGAGAAATTGAAGAAAAAGAAAAGGAAGAAAAGATAAAGTTGATGGAAAAGGAAGTAGAGAAACAAGGTTTAATCGAAGGCTACCCACGTTTAGTTGCATTCGTTTACGAAAGCGACAACAATGTTTTAAGCCAATGATTGGTGGAGAAACTCTAGTTACCACCAAGCTTTCATCTGAATCAACCAAGGATTCAATTCAGTACAGGACAATGTGTGAAAGAAGTATTGTGTGATATTGCTCCCACGAACTCTTGTCATCTTCTTTTGAGATGGGCATGGCTTCATTTTAAAACGCTCAATCTTGATGAACGTTCCCTTTATTTGAGGCATGAGGGACGTGAAATGAAGTTAAAATTTATGACATCAAGACAAGCCAGTAATGATCAACATAGGCTAAAGGAGAAAATAGAAAAGAAGAAATATAAACTGCAGAAGGAAGGGAAATTGAGGAAAAAGAAAAGGAAGAAAAGATAAAGATGATGGAAAAGGAAGTAGAGAAACAAGGTGTTTAATCGAAGGCCACCCATGTTTAGTTGCATTCGTTTACAAAAGCGACAACAAAGTTGTAAGCCAAAGATTGGTGGAGAAACTCTAGTTACCACCACGCTTTCATCTGAATCAACCAAGGATCAAATTCAGTACATGACAATGTGTGAAAGAAGTATTGTGTGATATTGCTTTCATGAACTCTTGTCATCTTCTTTTGAGATGGGCATGGCTTCATTTTAAAACGCTCAATCTTGATGAACGTTTCCTTTATTTGAGGCATGAGGGACATGAAATGAAGTTGAAATTTATGATACAAGGACAAGCGAGTAATGATCAACATAGGCTGAAGGAGAAAATAGAAAAAGGAGAAATATAAACTGCAAAAGGAAGGAAAATTGAAGACAAAGAAAAGGAAGAAAAGATAAAGATGATGGAAAAGGAAGTAGAGAAACAAGGTGTTTAATCGAAGGCCACCCCTGTTTAGTTGCATTCGTTTACGAAAGCAACAACAATGTTCTAAGCCAAAGATTGGTGGAGAAACTCTAGTTAGCACAAGGCTTTCATCTGAATCAACCAAGGATCAAATTCAGTACAGGACAATGTGTGAAAGAAGTATTGTGTGATACTGCTCCCACGAAAACTTATCATCTTCTTTTGAGATGGGCATGGCTTCATTTTAAAACGCTCAATCTTGATGAACGTTTCCTTTATTTGAGGCATGAGGGACATGAAATGAAGTTGAAATTTATGATACAAGGACAAGCCAGTAAGGATCAACATAGGCTGAAGGAGAAAATACAAAAGAAGAAATATAAACTACAGGAGGGAGGGAAATTGAAGAAAAAGAAAAGGAAGAAAAGATAAAGATGATGGAAAAGGAAGTAGAGAAACAAGGTGTTTAATCGAAGGCCACCACTGTTTAGTTGCATTCGTTTACAAAAGCGACAACAATGTTGTAAGCCAAAGATTGGTGGAGAAACTCTAGTTACCACCAAGCTTTCATCTGAATCAACCAAGGATCAAATTCAGTACAGGACAATGTGTGAAAGAAGTATTGTGTGATATTGCTCCCACGAACTCTTGTCATATTCTTTTGAGATGGGCATGGCTTCATTTTAAAACGCTCAATCATGATGAACGTTCCCTTTATTTGAGGCATGAGGGACATGAAATGAAGTTGAAATTTATGACACCAAGACAAGCCAGTAATGATCAACATAGGCTGAAGGAGAAAATAGAAAAAGAAGAAATATAAACTGCAGAAGGAAGGGAAATTGAAGAAAAAGAAAAGGAAGAAAAGATAAAGATGATGGAAAAGGAAGTAGAGAAACAAGGTGTTTAATCGAAGGTCACCCCTGTTTAGTTGCATTCGTTTACGAAAGCAACAACAATGTTCTAAGCCAAAGATTGGTGGAGAAACTCTAGTTACCACCAAGCTTTCATCCGAATCAAGCAAGGATCAAATTCAGTACATGACAACGTGTGAAATAAGTATTATGTGATATTGTTCCCACGAACTCTTGTCATATTCTTTTGAGATGGGCATGGCTTTATTTTAAAGCACTCAATCTTGATGAACGTTCCCTTTGAGGCATGAGGGACATGAAATGAAGTTGAAATTTATGACACAAGGACAAGCCAATTATGATCAACATAGGCTGAAGGAGAAAATAGAAAAAGAAGAAATATAAATTGCAGAAGGAAGGGAAATTGAAGAAAAAGAAAAGAAAGAAAAGATAAAGACGATGGAAAAGGAAGTAGAGAAACAACGTGTTTAATCGAAGGCCACCCCTGTTTAGTTGCAGTCATTTACGAAAGCGACAACAATGTTGTAAGCCAAAGATTGGTGGAGAAACTCTAGTTACCACCACGCTTTCATCCGAATCAAGCAAGGATCAAATTCAGTACAGGATAATGTGTGAAAGAAGTATTATGTGATACTGCTCCCACGAACTCTTGTCATCTTCTTTTGAGATGGGCATGGCTTCATTTTAAAACGCTCAATATTGATGAACGTTCCTTTTGAGGCATGAACAACATGAAATGAAGTTCAAATTTATGACACAAGGACAAGCCAGTAAGGATCAACATAGGCTGAAGGAGAAAATACAAAAGAAGAAATATAAACTACAGAAGGAAGAGAAATTGAAGAAAAAGAAAAGGAAGAAAAGATAAAGTTTATGGAAAAGGAAGTAGAGAAACAAGGTTTAATCGAAGGCTACCCACGTTTAGTTGCATTCGTTTACGAAAGCGACAACAATGTTTTAAGCCAAAGATTGGTGGAGAAACTCTAGTTACCACCAAGCTTTCATCTGAATCAACCAAGGATTAAATTCAGTACAGGACAATGTGTGAAAGAAGTATTGTGTGATATTGCTCCCACGAACTCTTGTCATCTTCTTTTGAGATGGGCATGGCTTCATTTTAAAACGCTCAATCTTGATGAACGTTCACTTTATTTGAGGCATGAGGGACATGAAATGAAGTTGAAATTTATAATACAAGGACAAGCCAGTAATGATCAACATAGGCTGAAGGAGAAAATAGAAAAAGAAGAAATATAAACTGCAAAAGGAAGGAAAATTGAAGAAAAAGAAAAGGAAGAAAAGATAAAGATGATGGAAAAGGAAGTAGAGAAACAAGGTGTTTAATCGAAGGCCACCCATGTTTAGTTGCATTCGTTTACGAAAGCGACAACAATGTTGTAAGCCCAAGATTGGTGGAGAAACTCTAGTTACCACCAAGCTTTCATCTGAATCAACCAAGGATCAAATTCAGTACAGGACAATGTGTGAAAGAAGTATTGTGTGATATTGCTCCCACGAACTCTTGTCATCTTCTTTTGAGATGGGCATGGCTTCATTTTAAAACGCTCAATCATGATGAACGTTCCCTTTATTTGAGGCATGAGGGACATGAAATGAAGTTGAAATTTATGACACCAAGACAAGCCAGTAATGATCAACATAGGCTGAAGGAGAAAATAGAAAAAGAAGAAATATAAACTACAGAAGGAAGGGAAATTGAAGAAAAAGAAAAGGAAGAAAAGATAAAGATGATGGAAAAGGAAGTAGAGAAACAAGGTGTTTAATCGAAGGCCACCCCTGTTTAGTTGCATTCGTTTACGAGAGCAACAACAATGTTCTAAGCCAAAGATTGGTGGAGAAACTCTAGTTACCACCAAGCTTTCATCCGAATCAAGCAAGGATCAAATTCAGTACATGACAACGTGTGAAAGAAGTATTATGTGATATTGTTCCCACGAACTCTTGTCATATTCTTTTGAGATGGGCATGGCTTTATTTTAAAGCACTCAATCTTGATGAACGTTCCCTTTATTTGAGGCATGAGGGACATGAAATGAAGTTGAAATTTATGACACAAGGACAAGCCACTAAGGATCAACATAGGCTGAAGAAGAAAATAGAAAAGAAGAAATATAAACTGCAGAAGGAAGACAAATTGAATAAAAAGAAAAGGAAGAAAAGATAAAGATGATGGAAAAGGAAGTAGAGAAACAAGGTGTTTAATCGAAGGACAGCCATATTTAGTTGCATTCGTTTACTAAAGCGACAACAATGTTGTAAGCCAGAGATTGGTGGAGGAAGTCTAGTTACCACCAAGGTTTCATCCGAATCAAGCAAGGATCAAATTTAGTACATGACAATGTGTGAAAGAAGTATTATGTGATATTGCTCCCACAAACTCTTGTCATCTTCTTTTGAGATGTGCACGGCTTCATTTTAAAACGCTCAATCTTGATAAACGTTCCCTTTGAGGCATGAGGGACATGAAATGAAGTTGAAATTTATGACACAAGGACAAGCCAATTATGATCAACATAGGCTGAAGGAGAAAATAGAAAAAGAAGAAATATAAACTGCCGAAGGAAGGGAAATTGAAGAAAAAGAAAAGAAAGAAAAGATAAAGACGATGGAAAAGGAAGTAGAGAAACAACGTGTTTAATCGAAGGCCACCCCTGTTTAGTTGCAGTCATTTACGAAAGCGACAACAATGTTGTAAGCCAAAGATTGGTGGACAAACTCTAGTTACCACCACGCTTTCATCCGAATCAAGCAAGGATCAAATTCAGTACAGGATAATGTGTGAAAGAAGTATTATGTGATATTGCTCCCACGAACTCTTGTCATCTTCTTTTGAGATGGGCATGGCTTCATTTTAAAACGCTCAATATTGATGAACGTTCCTTTTGAGGCATGAACAACATTAAATGAAGTTCAAATTTATGACACAAGGACAAGCCAGTAAGGATCAACATAGGCTGAAGGAGAAAATACAAAAGAAGAAATATAAACTGCAGAAGGAAGAGAAATTGAAGAAAAAGAAAAGGAAGAAAAGATAAAGTTGATGGAAAAGGAAGTAGAGAAACAAGGTTTAATCGAAGGCTACCCACGTTTAGTTGCATTCGTTTACGAAAGCGACAACAATGTTTTAAGCCAAAGATTGGTGGAGAAACTCTAGTTACCACCAAGCTTTCATCTGAATCAACCAAGGATTCAATTCAGTACAGGACAATGTGTGAAAGAAGTATTGTGTGATATTGCTCCCACGAACTCTTGTCATCTTCTTTTGAGATGGGCATGGCTTCATTTTAAAACGCTCAATCTTGATGAACATTCCCTTTATTTGAGGCATGAGGGACGTGAAATGAAGTTAAAATTTATGACATCAAGACAAGCCAGTAATGATCAACATAGGCTAAAGGAGAAAATAGAAAAGAAGAAATATAAACTGCAGAAGGAAGGGAAATTGAGGAAAAAGAAAAGGAAGAAAAGATAAAGATGATGGAAAAGGAAGTAGAGAAACAAGGTGTTTAATCGAAGGCCACCCATGTTTAGTTGCATTCGTTTACAAAAGCGACAACAAAGTTGTAAGCCAAAGATTGGTGGAGAAACTCTAGTTACCACCACGCTTTCATCTGAATCAACCAAGGATCAAATTCAGTACATGACTATGTGTGAAAGAAGTATTGTGTGATATTGCTTTCATGAACTCTTATCATCTTCTTTTGAGATGGGCAAGGCTTCATTTTAAAACGCTCAATCTTGATGAACGTTTCCTTTATTTGAGGCATGAGGGACATGAAATGAAGTTGAAATTTATGATACAAGGACAAGCGAGTAATGATCAACATAGGCTGAAGGAGAAAATAGAAAAAGGAGAAATATAAACTGCAAAATGAAGGAAAATTGAAGAAAAAGAAAAGGAAGAAAAGATAAAGATGATGGAAAAGGAAGTAGAGAAACAAGGTGTTTAATCGAAGGCCACCCATGTTTAGTTGCATTCGTTTACGAAAGTGACAACAATGTTGTAAGCCCAAGATTGGTGGAGAAACTCTAGTTACCACCACGCTTTCATCCGAATCAAGCAAGGATCAAATTCAGTACATGATATTGTGTGAATGAAGTATTATGTGCTATTGCTCCCACGAACTCTTGTCATCTTCTTTTGAGATGTGCATGGCTTGATTTTAAAACGCTCAATCTTGATAAACGTTCCCTTTGTGGCATGAGGGACATGAAATGAAGTTGAAATTTATGACACCAAGACAAGCCAGTAATGATCAACATAGGCTGAAGGAGAAAATAGAAAAAGAAGAAATATAAACTACAGAAGGAAGGGAAATTGAAGAAAAAGAAAAGGAAGAAAAGATAAAGATGATGGAAAAGGAAGTAGAGAAACAAGGTGTTTAATCGAAGGCCAGCCATGTTTAGTTGCATTCGTTTACTAAAGCGACAACAATGTTGTAAGCCAGAGATTGGTGGAGGAAGTCTAGTTACCACCAAGGTTTCATCCGAATCAAGCAAGGATCAAATTTAGTACATGACAATGTGTGAAAGAAGTATTATGTGATATTGCTCCCACAAACTCTTGTCATCTTCTTTTGAGATGTGCACGGCTTCATTTTAAAACGCTCAATCTTGATAAACGTTCCCTTTGAGGCATGAGGGACATGAAATGAAGTTGAAATTTATGACACAAGGACAAGCCAATTATGATCAACATAGGCTGAAGGAGAAAATAGAAGAAGAAGAAATATAAACTGCAGAAGGAAGGAAAATTGAAGAAAAAGAAAAGGAAGAAAAGATAAAGATGATGGAAAAGGAAGTAGAGAAACAAGGTGTTTAATCGAAGGCCACCCATGTTTAGTTGCATTTGTTTACGAAAGCGACAACAATGTTGTAAGCCCAAGATTGGTGGAGAAACTCTAGTTAGCACAAGGCTTTCATCTGAATCAACCAAGGATCAAATTCAGTACAGGACAATGTGTGAAAGAAGTATTGTGTGATACTGCTCCCACGAACACTTATCATCTTCTTTTGAGATGGGCATGGCTTCATTTTAAAACGCTCAATCTTGATGAACGTTTCCTTTATTTGAGGCATGAGGGACATGAAATGAAGTTGAAATTTATGATACAAGGACAAGCCAGTAAGGATCAACATAGGCTGAAGGAGAAAATACAAAAGAAGAAATATAAACTACAAGAGGGAGGGAAATTGAAGAAAAAGAAAAGGAAGAAAAGATAAAGATGATGGAAAAGGAAGTAGAGAAACAAGGTGTTTAATCGAAGGCCACCAATGTTTAGTTGCATTCGTTTACAAAAGCGACAACAATGTTGTAAGCCAAAGATTGGTGGAGAAACTCTAGTTACCACCAAGCTTTCATCTGAATCAAGCAAGGATCAAATTCAGTACAGGACAATGTGTGAAAGAAGAATTGTGTGATATTGCTTTCACGAACTCTTGTCATCTTCTTTTGAGATGGGCATG
Source organism: Vigna unguiculata (assembly GCF_037176805.1). Classification (NCBI taxonomy): domain Eukaryota; kingdom Viridiplantae; phylum Streptophyta; class Magnoliopsida; order Fabales; family Fabaceae; genus Vigna; species Vigna unguiculata. The sequence continues at coordinate 26,626,241 of NC_140795.1, read as the reverse complement.
GCTTCATTTTAAAACGCTCAATCATGATGAACGTTCCCTTTATTTGAGGCATGAGGGACATGAAATGAAGTTGAAATTTATGACACAAGGACAAGCCACTAAGGATCAACATAGGCTGAAGAAGAAAATAGAAAAGAAGAAATATAAACTGCAGAAGGAAGACAAATTGAATAAAAAGAAAAGGAAGAAAAGATAAAGATGATGGAAAAGGAACTAGAGAAACAAGGTGTTTAATCGAAGGTCACCCCTGTTTAGTTGCATTCGTTTACGAAAGCAACAACAATGTTCTAAGCCAAAGATTGGTGGAGAAACTCTAGTTACCACCAAGCTTTCATCCGAATCAAGCAAGGATCAAATTCAGTACATGACAACGTGTGAAATAAGTATTATGTGATACTGCTCCCACGAACTCTTGTCATCTTCTTTTGAGATGGGCATGGCTTCATTTTAAAACGCTCAATATTGATGAACGTTCCTTTTGAGGCATGAACAACATGAAATGAAGTTCAAATTTATGACACAAGGACAAGCCAGTAAGGATCAACATAGGCTGAAGGAGAAAATACAAAAGAAGAAATATAAACTACAGAAGGAAGAGAAATTGAAGAAAAAGAAAAGGAAGAAAAGATAAAGATGATGGAAAAGGAAGTAGAGAAACAAGGTGTTTAATCGAAGGCCACCAATGTTTAGTTGCATTCGTTTACAAAAGCGACAACAATGTTGTAAGCCAAAGATTGGTGGAGAAACTCTAGTTACCACCAAGCTTTCATCTGAATCAAGCAAGGATCAAATTCAGTACAGGACAATGTGTGAAAGAAGAATTGTGTGATATTGCTCCCACGAACTCTTGTCATCTTCTTTTGAGATGGGCATGGCTTCATTTTAAAACGCTCAATCATGATGAACGTTCCCTTTATTTGAGGCATGAGGGACATGAAATGAAGTTGAAATTTATGACACCAAGACAAGCCAGTAATGATCAACATAGGCTGAAGGAGAAAATAGAAAAAGAAGAAATATAAACTGCAGAAGGAAGGGAAATTGAAGAAAAAGAAAAGGAAGAAAAGATAAAGATGATGGAAAAGGAAGTAGAGAAACAAGGTGTTTAATCGAAGGTCACCCCTGTTTAGTTGCATTCGTTTACGAAAGCAACAACAATGTTCTAAGCCAAAGATTGGTGGAGAAACTCTAGTTACCACCAAGCTTTCATCCGAATCAAGCAAGGATCAAATTCAGTACATGACAACGTGTGAAATAAGTATTATGTGATATTGTTCCCACGAACTCTTGTCATATTCTTTTGAGATGGGCATGGCTTTATTTTAAAGCACTCAATCTTGATGAACGTTCCCTTTGAGGCATGAGGGACATGAAATGAAGTTGAAATTTATGACACAAGGACAAGCCAATTATGATCAACATAGGCTGAAGGAGAAAATAGAAAAAGAAGAAATATAAATTGCAGAAGGAAGGGAAATTGAAGAAAAAGAAAAGAAAGAAAAGATAAAGACGATGGAAAAGGAAGTAGAGAAACAACGTGTTTAATCGAAGGCCACCCCTGTTTAGTTGCAGTCGTTTACGAAAGCGACAACAATGTTGTAAGCCAAAGATTGGTGGAGAAACTCTAGTTACCACCACGCTTTCATCCGAATCAAGCAAGGATCAAATTCAGTACAGGATAATGTGTGAAAGAAGTATTATGTGATACTGCTCCCACGAACTCTTGTCATCTTCTTTTGAGATGGGCATGGCTTCATTTTAAAACGCTCAATATTGATGAACGTTCCTTTTGAGGCATGAACAACATGAAATGAAGTTCAAATTTATGACACAAGGACAAGCCAGTAAGGATCAACATAGGCTGAAGGAGAAAATACAAAAGAAGAAATATAAACTACAGAAGGAAGAGAAATTGAAGAAAAAGAAAAGGAAGAAAAGATAAAGTTTATGGAAAAGGAAGTAGAGAAACAAGGTTTAATCGAAGGCTACCCACGTTTAGTTGCATTCGTTTACGAAAGCGACAACAATGTTTTAAGCCAAAGATTGGTGGAGAAACTCTAGTTACCACCAAGCTTTCATCTGAATCAACCAAGGATTAAATTCAGTACAGGACAATGTGTGAAAGAAGTATTGTGTGATATTGCTCCCACGAACTCTTGTCATCTTCTTTTGAGATGGGCATGGCTTCATTTTAAAACGCTCAATCTTGATGAACGTTCACTTTATTTGAGGCATGAGGGACATGAAATGAAGTTGAAATTTATAATACAAGGACAAGCCAGTAATGATCAACATAGGCTGAAGGAGAAAATAGAAAAAGAAGAAATATAAACTGCAAAAGGAAGGAAAATTGAAGAAAAAGAAAAGGAAGAAAAGATAAAGATGATGGAAAAGGAAGTAGAGAAACAAGGTGTTTAATCGAAGGCCACCCATGTTTAGTTGCATTCGTTTACGAAAGCGACAACAATGTTGTAAGCCCAAGATTGGTGGAGAAACTCTAGTTACCACCAAGCTTTCATCTGAATCAACCAAGGATCAAATTCAGTACAGGACAATGTGTGAAAGAAGTATTGTGTGATATTGCTCCCACGAACTCTTGTCATCTTCTTTTGAGATGGGCATGGCTTCATTTTAAAACGCTCAATCATGATGAACGTTCCCTTTATTTGAGGCATGAGGGACATGAAATGAAGTTGAAATTTATGACACCAAGACAAGCCAGTAATGATCAACATAGGCTGAAGGAGAAAATAGAAAAAGAAGAAATATAAACTGCAAAATGAAGGAAAATTGAAGAAAAAGAAAAGGAAGAAAAGATAAAGATGATGGAAAAGGAAGTAGAGAAACAAGGTGTTTAATCGAAGGCCACCCATGTTTAGTTGCATTCGTTTACGAAAGTGACAACAATGTTGTAAGCCCAAGATTGGTGGAGAAACTCTAGTTACCACCACGCTTTCATCCGAATCAAGCAAGGATCAAATTCAGTACAGGATATTGTGTGAATGAAGTATTATGTGCTATTGCTCCCACGAACTCTTGTCATCTTCTTTTGAGATGTGCATGGCTTCATTTTAAAACGCTCAATCTTGATAAACGTTCCCTTTGTGGCATGAGGGACATGAAATGAAGTTGAAATTTATGACACAAGGACAAGCCAGTAAGGATCAACATAGGCTGAAGGAGAAAATAGAAAAGAAGAAATATAAACTGCAGAAGGAAGACAAATTGAATAAAAAGAAAAGGAAGAAGATGATGGAAAAGGAAATAGAGAAACAAGGTGTTTAATCGAAGGCCACCCCTGTTTAGTTGCAGTCGTTTACGAAAGCGACAACAATGTTGTAAGCCAGAGATTGGTGGAGAAACTCTAGTTACCACCAAGCTTTCATCCGAATCAAGCAAGGATCAAATTCAGTACAGGATAATGTGTGAAAGAAGTATTATGTGATATTCCTCCCACGAACTCTTGTCATCTTCTTTTGAGATGGGCACGGCTTCATTTTAAAACACTCAATATTGATGAACGTTCCTTTTGAGGCATGAACAACATGAAATGAAGTTCAAATTTATGACACAAGGACAAGCCAGTAAGGATCAACATAGGCTGAAGGAGAAAATACAAAAGAAGAAATATAAACTGCAGAAGGAAGAGAAATTGAAGAAAAAGAAAAGGAAGAAAAGATAAAGTTGATGGAAAAGGAAGTAGAGAAACAAGGTTTAATCGAAGGCTACCCACGTTTAGTTGCATTCGTTTACGAAAGCGACAACAATGTTTTAAGCCAAAGATTGGTGGAGAAACTCTAGTTACCACCAAGCTTTCATCTGAATCAACCAAGGATTCAATTCAGTACAGGACAATGTGTGAAAGAAGTATTGTGTGATATTGCTCCCACGAACTCTTGTCATCTTCTTTTGAGATGGGCATGGCTTCATTTTAAAACGCTCAATCTTGATGAACGTTCCCTTTATTTGAGGCATGTGGGACGTGAAATGAAGTTGAAATTTATGACATCAAGACAATCCAGTAATAATCAACATAGGCTAAAGGAGAAAATAGAAAAAGAAGAAATATAAACTTCAGAAGGAAGGGAAATTGAGGAAAAAGAAAAGGAAGAAAAGATAAAGATGATGGAAAAGGAAGTAGAGAAACAAGGTGTTTAATCGAAGGCCACCCATGTTTAGTTGCATTCGTTTACAAAAGCGACAACAAAGTTGTAAGCCAAAGATTGTTTGAGAAACTCTAGTTCCCACTACGCTTTCATCTGAATCAACCAAGGATCAAATTCAGTACATGACAATGTGTGAAAGAAGTATTGTGTGATATTGCTTCCATGAACTCTTGTCATCTTCTTTTGAGATGGGCATGGCTTCATTTTAAAACGCTCAATCCTTATGAACGTTTCATTTATTTGAGGCATGAGGGACATGAAATGAAGTTGAAATTTATGATACAAGGACAAGCCAGTAATGATCAACATAGGCTGAAGGAGAAAATAGAAAAAGAAGAAGTATAAACTGCAAAAGGAAGGAAAATTGAAGAAAAAGAAAAGGAAGAAAAGATAAAGATGATGGAAAAGGAAGTAGAGAAACAAGGTGTTTAATCGAAGGCCACCCATGTTTAGTTGCATTCGTTTACGAAAGCGACAACAATATTTTAAGCCAAAGATTGGTGGAGAAACTCTAGTTACCACCAAGCTTTGGTGTGAATCAAGCAAGGATCAAATTCAGTACAGGACAATGTGTGAAAGAAGTATTGTGTGATATTGCTCCCACGAACTCTTGTCATCTTCTTTTGAGATGGGCATGGCTTCATTTTAAAACGCTCAATGTTGATGAACGTTCCCTTTATTTTAGGCATGAGGGACATGAAATGAAGTTGAAATTTATGACACCAAGACAAGCGAGTAATGATCAACATAGGCTGAAGGAGAAAATAGAAAATGAAGAAATATAAACTGCAGGAGGAAGAGAAATTGAAGAAAAAGAAAAGGAAGAAAAGATAAAGTTGATGGAAAAGGAAGTAGAGAAACAAGGTTTAATCGAAGGCCACCCATGTTTAGTTGCATTCGTTTACGAAAGCGACAACAATGTTTTAAGCCAAAGACTGGTAGAGAAACTCTAGTTACCACCATGGTTTCATCCGAATCAAGCAAGGATCAAATTCAGTACATGACAATGTGTGAAAGAAGTATTATGCGATATTGTTCCCACGAACTCTTGTCATCTTCTTTTGAGATGGGCATGGCTTAATTTTAAAACTCTCAATCTTGATGAACGAGGCATGAGGGACATGAAATGAAGTTGAAATTCATGACACCAAGTCAAGCTAGTAAAGATCAACATAGGCTGAAGGAGAAAATAGAAAAAGAAGAAATATAAACTGTAGAAGGGAGGGAAATTGAAGAAAAAGAAAAGGAAGAAAAGATAAAGATGATGGAAAAGGAGGTAGAGAAACAAGGTGTTTAATCGAAGGCCACCCATGTTTAGTTGCATTTGTTTACGAAAGCGACAACAATGTTGTAAGCCCAAGATTGGTGGAGAAACTCCAGTTACCACCAAGGTTTCATCCGAATCAAGCAAGGATCAAATTCAGTACATGACAATGTGTGAAAGAAGTATTATGTGATATTGCTCCCACAAACTCTTGTCATCTTCTTTTGAGATGTGCATGGCTTCATTTTAAAACGCTCAATCTTGATAAACGTTCCCTTTATTTGAGGCATGAGGGACATGAAATGAAGTTGAAATTTATAATACAAGGACAAGCCAGTAATGATCAACATAGGCTGAAGGAGAAAATAGAAAAAGAAGAAATATAAACTGCAAAATGAAGGAAAATTGAAGAAAAAGAAAAGGAAGAAAAGATAAAGATGATGGAAAAGGAAGTAGAGAAACAAGGTGTTTAATCGAAGGCCACCCATGTTTAGTTGCATTCGTTTACGAAAGTGACAACAATGTTGTAAGCCCAAGATTGGTGGAGAAACTCTAGTTACCACCACGCTTTCATCCGAATCAAGCAAGGATCAAATTCAGTACATGACAATGTATGAAAGAAGTATTATGTGATACTGTTCCCACGAACCCTTGTCATCTTCTTTTGAGATGGGCATGGCTTCATTTTAAAACACTCAGTCTTGATGAACGTTCCCTTTATTTGAGGCATGAGGGACATGAAAGGAAGTTGAAATTTATGACACCAAGACAAGCCAGTAATGATCAACATAGGCTGAAGGAGAAAATAGAAAAAGTAGAAATATAAACTACAGAAGGAAGGGAAATTGAAGAAAAAGAAAAGGAAGAAAAGATAAAGATGATGGAAAAGGAAGTAGAGATACAAGGTGTTTAATCGAAGGACACCCATGTTTAGTTGCATTTGTTTACGAAAGCGACAACAGTGTTGTGAGCCAAAGATTGGTGGAGAAACTCTAGTTACCACCAAGCTTTTGTCTAAATCAAGCAAGGATCAAATTCAGTACATGACAATGTGTGAAAGAAGTATTATGTGATATTGCTCCCACAAACTCTTGTCATCTTCTTTTGAGATGGGCATGGCTTCATTTTAAAACGCTCAATCTTGATGAACGTTCCCTTTATTTTAGGCATCAGGGACTTGAAATGAAGTTGAAATTTATGACACCAAGACAAGCCAGTAATGATCAACATAGGCTGAAGGAGAAAATAGAAAAAGAAGAAATATAAACTGCAGAAGGAAGGGAAATTGAAGAAAAAGAAAAGGAAGAAAAGATAAAGACGATGGAAAAGGAAGTAGAGAAACAAGGTGTTTAATCGAAGGCCACCCATGTTTAGTTGCATTCGTTTACGAAAGCGACAACAATGTTTTAAGCCAAAGATTGGTGGAGAAACTCTAGTTACCACCACGCTTTCATCCGAATCAAGCAAGGATCAATTTTAGTACATGACAATGTGTGAAAGAAGTATTATGTGATATTGTTCCCACGAACTCTTGTCATCTTCTTTTGAGATCGGCATGGCTTTATTTTAAAACACTCAATCTTGATGAACGTTCCCTTTATTTGAGGAAGGAGGGACATGAAATGAAGTTGAAATTTGTGACACAAGGACAAGCCAGTAAGGATCAACATAGGCTGAAGGAGAAAATACAAAAGAAGAAATATAAACTGCAGAAGGAAGAGAAATTGAAGAAAAAGAAAAGCAAGAAAAGATAAAGTTGATGGAAAAGGAAGTAGAGAAACAAGGTTTAATCGAAGGCCACCCATGTTTAGTTGCATTCATTTACGAAAGCGACAATAATGTTTTAAGCCAAAGACTGGTGGAGAAACTCTAGTTACCACCAAGGTTTCATCCGAATCAAGCAAGGATCAAATTCAGTACATGACAATGTGTGAAAGAAGTATTATGCGATATTGTTCCCACGAACTCTTGTCATCTTCTTTAGGGATGGGCATGGCTTAATTTTAAAACTGTCAATCTTGATGAACGAGGCATGTGGGACATGAAAGGAAGTTGAAATTTATGACACCAAGTCAAGCCAGTAAGGATCAACATAGGCTGCAGGAGAAAATAGAACAAGAAGAAATATAAACTGTAGAAGGAAGGGAAATTGAAGAAAAATAAAAGGAAGAAAAGATAAAGATGATGGAAAAGGAAGTAGAGAAACAAGGTGTTTAATCGAAGGCCACCCATGTTTAGTTGCATTTGTTTACGAAAGCGACAACAATGTTGTAAGCCCAAGATTGGTGGAGAAACTCTAGTTACCACCAAGGTTTCATCCGAATCAAGCAAGGATCAAATTCAGTACATGACAATGTGTGAAAGAAGTATTATGTGATATTGCTCCCACAAACCCTTGTCATCTTCTTTTGAGATGTGCATGGCTTCATTTTAAAACGCTCAATCTTGATAAACGTTCCCTTTTTTTTATGCATGAGGGACATGAAATGAAGTGGAAATTTATGACACAAAGACAAGCCAGTAAGGATCAACACAGGCTGAAGGAGAAAATACAAAAGAAGAAATATAAACTGCAGAAGGAAGAGAAATTGAAGAAAAAGAAAAGGAAGAAAAGATAAAGTTGATGGAAAAGGAAGTAGAGAAACAAGGTTTAATCGAAGGCCACCCATGTTTAGTTGCATTCATTTACGAAAGCGACAACAATGTTTTAAGCCAAAGACTGGTGGAGAAACTCTAGTTACCACCAAGGTTTCATCCGAATCAAGCAAGGATCAAATTCAGTACATGACAATGTGTGAAAGAAGTATTATGCGATATTGTTCCCACGAACTCTTGTCATCTTCTTTAGGGATGGGCATGGCTTAATTTTAAAACTGTCAATCTTGATGAACGAGGCATGTGGGACATGAAATGAAGTTGAAATTTATGACACCAAGTCAAGCCAGTAAGGATCAACATAGGCTGCAGGAGAAAATAGAACAAGAAGAAATGTAAACTGTAGAAGGAAGGGAAATTGAAGAAAAATAAAAGGAAGAAAAGATAAAGATGATGGAAAAGGAAGTAGAGAAACAAGGTGTTTAATCGAAGGCCACCAGTGTTTAGTTGCATTCGTTTACAAAAGCGACAACAATGTTGTAAGCCAAAGATTGGTGGAGAAACTCTAGTTACCACCAAGCTTTCATCTGAATCAACCAAGGATCAAATTCAGTACAGGACAATGTGTGAAAGAAGAATTGTGTGATATTGCTCCCACGAACTCTTGTCATCTTCTTTTGAGATGGGCATGGCTTCATTTTAAAACGCTAAATCTTGATGAACGTTCCCTTTATTTGAGGCATGAGGGACATGAAATGAAGTTGAAATTTATGACACCAAGACAAGCCAGTAATGATCAACATAGGCTGAAGGAGAAAATTGAAAAAGAAGAAATATAAACTGCAGAAGGAAGGGAAATTGAAGAAAAAGAAAAGGAAGAAAAGATAAAGATGATGGAAAAGGAAGTAGAGAAACAAGGTGTTTAATCGAAGGCCACCACTGTTTAGTTGCATTCGTTTACGAAAGCGACAACAATGTTTTAAGCCAAAGATCGGTGCAGAAACTCTAGTTACCACCACGCTTTCATCCGAATCAAGCAAGGATCAAATTCAGTACAAGATAATGTGTGAAAGAAGTATTATGTGATATTGCTCCCACGAACTCTTGTCATCTTCTTTTAGGATGGGCATGGCTTCATTTTAAAACGCTCAATATTGATGAACATTCCCTTTGAGGCATGAGGGACATGAAATGAAGTTCAAATTTATGACACAAGGACAAGCCAGTAAGGATCAACATAGGCTGAAGAAGAATATACAAAAGAAGAAATATAAACTACAGAAGGAAGAGAAATTGAAGAAAAGAAAAGGAAGAAAAGATAAAGTTGATGGAAAAGGAAGTAGAGAAACAAGGTGTTTAATCGAAAGCCACCCATGTTTAGTTGCATTTGTTTACAAAAGCGACAACAATGTTGTAAGCCAAAGATTTCTGGAGAAACTCAAGTTACCAACAAGCTTTCATCTGAATCAAGCAAGGATCAAATTCAGTACAGGATAATGTGTGAAAGAAGTATTGTGTGATATTGCTCCCACGAACTCTTGTCATCTTCTTTTGAGATGGGCATGGCTTCATTTTAAAATGCTCAATATTGATGAACGATCCCTTTATTTGAGGCATGAGGGGCATGAAATGAAGTTGAAATTTATGACACCAAGACAAGCCAGTAATGATCAACATAGGCTGAAGGAGAAAATAGAAAAAGTAGAAATATAAACTGCAGAAGGAAGGGAAATTGAAGAAAAAGAAAAGGAAGAAAAGATAAAGATGATGGAAAAGGAAGTAGAGATACAAGGTGTTTAATCGAAGGACACCCATGTTTAGTTGCATTTGTTTACGAAAGCGACAACAGTGTTGTGAGCCAAAGATTGGTGGAGAAACTCTAGTTACCACCAAGCTTTCATCCGAATCAAGCAAGGATCAATTTTAGTACATGACAATGTGTGAAAGAAGTATTATGTGATATTGTTCCACGAACTCTTGTCATCTTCTTTTGAGATCGGCATGGCTTTATTTTAAAACACTCAATCTTGATGAACGTTCCCTTTATTTGAGGCATGAGGGACATGAAATGAAGTTCAAATTTATGACACCAAGTCAAGCCAGTATGGATCAACATAGGCTGCAGGAGAAAATAGAACAAGAAGAAATATAAACTGTAGAAGGAAGGGAAATTGAAGAAAAATAAAAGGAAGAAAAGATAAAGATGATGGAAAAGGAAGTAGAGAAACAAGGTGTTTAATCGAAGGCCACCCATGTTTAGTTGCATTTGTTTACGAAAGCGACAACAATGTTGTAAGCCCAAGATTGGTGGAGAAACTCTAGTTACCACCAAGGTTTCATCCGAATCAAGCAAGGATCAAATTCAGTACATGACAATGTGTGAAAGAAGTATTATGTGATATTGCTCCCACAAACCCTTGTCATCTTCTTTTGAGATGTGCATGGCTTCATTTTAAAACGCTCAATCTTGATAAACGTTCCCTTTTTTTTATGCATGAGGGACATGAAATGAAGTGGAAATTTATGACACAAAGACAAGCCAGTAAGGATCAACATAGGCTGAAGGAGAAAATACAAAAGAAGAAATATAAACTGCAGAAGGAAGAGAAATTGAAGAATAAGAAAAGGAAGAAAAGATAAAGTTGATGGAAAAGGAAGTAGAGAAACAAGGTTTAATCGAAGGCCACCCATGTTTAGTTGCATTCATTTACGAAAGCGACAACAATGTTTTAAGCCAAAGACTGGTGGAGAAACTCTAGTTACCACCAAGGTTTCATCCGAATCAAGCAAGGATCAAATTCAGTACATGACAATGTGTGAAAGAAGTATTATGCGATATTGTTCCCACGAACTCTTGTCATCTTCTTTTGAGATGGGCATGGCTTAATTTTGAAACTCTCAATCCTGATGAACGAGGCATGAGGGACATGAAAGGAAGTTGAAATTTATGACACCAAGTCAAGCCAGTAAGGATCAACATAGGCTGCAGGAGAAAATAGAAAAAGAAGAAATATAAACTGTAGAAGGAAGGGAAATTGAAGAAAAAGAAAAGGAAGAAAAGATAAAGATGATGGAAAAGGAAGTAGAGAAACAAGGTGTTTAATCGAAGGCCACCCATGTTTAGTTGCATTTGTTTACGAAAGCGACAACAATGTTATAAGCCCAAGATTGGTGGAGAAACTCTAGTTACCACCAAGGTTTCATCCGAATCAAGCAAGGATCAAATTCAGTACATGACAATGTGTGAAAGAAGTATTATGTGATATTGCTCCCACAAACTCTTGTCATCTTCTTTTGAGATGTGCATGGCTTCATTTTAAAACGCTCAATCTTGATAAACGTTCCCTTTTTTTTATGCATGAGGGACATGAAATGAAGTGGAAATTTATGACACAAAGAGAGGCCAGTAAGGATCAACATAGGCTGAAGGAGAAAATACAAAAGAAGAAATATAAACTGCAGAGGGAAGAGAAATTGAAGAAAAAGAAAAGGAATAAAAGATAAAGTTGATGGAAAAGGAAGTAGAGAAACAAGGTTTAATCGAAGGCTACCCATGTTTAGTTGCATTCGTTTACGAAAGCGACAACAATGTTTTAAGCCAAAGATTGGTGCAGAAACTCTAGTTACCACCACGCTTTCATCCGAATCAAGCAAGGATCAAATTCAGTACAGGATAATGTGTGAAAGAAGTATTATGTGATATTGCTCCCACGAACTCTTGTCATCTTCTTTTAGGATGGGCATGGCTTCATTTTAAAACGCTCAATATTGATGAACGTTCCCTTTGAGGCATGAGGGACATGAAATGAAGTTCAAATTTATGACACAAGGACAAGCCAGTAAGGATCAACATAGGCTGAAGAAGAATATACAAAAGAAGAAATATAAACTACAGAAGGAAGAGAAATTGAAGAAAAGAAAAGGAAGAAAAGATAAAGTTGATGGAAAAGGAAGTAGAGAAACAAGGTTTAATCGAAGGCTACCCATGTTTAGTTGCATTTGTTTACGAAAGCGACAACAATGTTGTAAGCCCAAGATTGGTGGAGAAACTCTAGTTACCACCAAGCTTTCATCTGAATCAAGCAAGGATCAAATTCAGTACAGGACAATGTGTGAAAGAAGTATTGTGTGATATTGCTCCCACGAACTCTTGTCGTCTTCTTTTGAGATGGGCATGGCTTCATTTTAAAATGCTCAATATTGATGAACGTTCCCTTTATTTGAGGCATGAGGGACATGAAATGAAGTTGAAATTTATGACACCAAGACAAGCCAGTAATGATCAACATAGGCTGAAGGAGAAAATAGAAAAAGTAGAAATATAAACTGCAGAAGGAAGGGAAATTGAGGAAAAAGAAAAGGAAGAAAAGATAAAGATGATGGAAAAGGAAGTAGAGATACAAGGTGTTTAATCGAAGGACACCCATGTTTAGTTGCATTTGTTTACGAAAGCGACAACAGTGTTGTGAGCCAAAGATTGGTGGAGAAACTCTAGTTACCACCAAGCTTTTGTCTGAATCAAGCAAGGATCAAATTCTGTACATGACAATGTGTGAAAGAAGTATTATGTGATATTGCTCCCACAAACTCTTGTCATCTTCTTTTGAGATGGGCATGGCTTCATTTTAAAATGCTCAATCTTGATGAACGTTCCCTTTATTTTAGGCATCAGGGACATGAAATGAAGTTGAAATTTATGACACCAAGACAAGCCAGTAATGATCAACATAGGCTGAAGGAGAAAATAGAAAAAGAAGAAATATAAACTGTAGAAGGAAGGGAAATTGAAGAAAAAGAAAAGGAAGAAAAGATAAAGACGATGGAAAAGGACGTAGAGAAACGAAGGCCACCCATGTTTAGTTGCATTCGTTTACGAAAGCGACAACAATGTTTTAAGCCAAAGATTGGTGGAGAAACTCTAGTTACCACCAAGCTTTCATCCGAATCAAGCAAGGATCAATTTTAGTACATGACAATGTGTGAAAGAAGTATTATGTGATATTGTTCCCACGAACTCTTGTCATCTTCTTTTGAGATCGGCATGGCTTTATTTTAAAACACTCAATCTTGATGAACGTTCCCTTTATTTGAGGCATGAGGGACATGAAATGAAGTCGAAATTTGTGACATAAGGACAAGCCAGTAAGGATCAACATAGGCTGAAGGAGAAAATACAAAAGAAGAAATATAAACTGCAGAAGGAAGAGAAATTGAAGAAAAAGAAAAGGAAGAAAAGATAAAGTTGATGGAAAAGGAAGTAGAGAAACAAGGTTTAATCGAAGGCCACCCATGTTTAGTTGCATTCATTTATGAAAGCGACAACAATGTTTTAAGCCAAAGACTGGTGGAGAAACTCTAGTTACCACCAAGGTTTCATCCGAATCAAGCAAGGATCAAATTCAGTACATGACAATGTGTGAAAGAAGTATTATGCGATATTGTTCCCACGAACTCTTGTCATCTTCTTTAGGGATGGGCATGGCTTAATTTTAAAACTGTCAATCTTGATGAACGAGGCATGTGGGACATGAAAAGAAGTTGAAATTTATGACACCAAGTCAAGCCAGTAAGGATCAACATAGGCTGCAGGAGAAAATAGAACAAGAAGAAATATAAACTGTAGAAGGAAGGGAAATTGAAGAAAAATAAAAGGAAGAAAAGATAAAGATGATGGAAAAGGAAGTAGAGAAACAAGGTGTTTAATCGAAGGCCACCCATGTTTAGTTGCATTCATTTACGAAAGCGACAACAATGTTTTAAGCCAAAGACTGGTGGAGAAACTCTAGTTACCACCAAGGTTTCATCCGAATCAAGCAAGGATCAAATTCAGTACATGACAATGTGTGAAAGAAGTATTATGCGATATTGTTCCCACGAACTCTTGTCATCTTCTTTAGGGATGGGCATGGCTTAATTTTAAAACTGTCAATCTTGATGAACGAGGCATGTGGGACATGAAAAGAAGTTGAAATTTATGACACCAAGTCAAGCCAGTAAGGATCAACATAGGCTGCAGGAGAAAATAGAACAAGAAGAAATATAAACTGTAGAAGGAAGGGAAATTGAAGAAAAATAAAAGGAAAAAAAGATAAAGATGATGGAAAAGGAAGTAGAGAAACAAGGTTTAATCGAAGGCTACCCATGTTTAGTTGCATTCGTTTACGAAAGCGACAACAATGTTTTAAGCCAAAGATTGGTGCAGAAACTCTAGTTACCACCACGCTTTCATCCGAATCAAGCAAGGATCAAATTCAGTACAGGATAATGTGTGAAAGAAGTATTATGTGATATTGCTCCCACGAACTCTTGTCATCTTCTTTTAGGATGGGCATGGCTTCATTTTAAAACGCTCAATATTGATGAACGTTCCCTTTGAGGCATGAGGGACATGAAATGAAGTTCAAATTTATGACACAAGGACAAGCCAGTAAGGATCAACATAGGCTGAAGAAGAATATACAAAAGAAGAAATATAAACTACAGAAGGAAGAGAAATTGAAGAAAAGAAAAGGAAGAAAAGATAAAGTTGATGGAAAAGGAAGTAGAGAAACAAGGTTTAATCGAAGGCTACCCATGTTTAGTTGCATTTGTTTACGAAAGCGACAACAATGTTGTAAGCCCAAGATTGGTGGAGAAACTCTAGTTACCACCAAGCTTTCATCTGAATCAAGCAAGGATCAAATTCAGTACAGGACAATGTGTGAAAGAAGTATTGTGTGATATTGCTCCCACGAACTCTTGTCGTCTTCTTTTGAGATGGGCATGGCTTCATTTTAAAATGCTCAATATTGATGAACGTTCCCTTTATTTGAGGCATGAGGGACATGAAATGAAGTTGAAATTTATGACACCAAGACAAGCCAGTAATGATCAACATAGGCTGAAGGAGAAAATAGAAAAAGTAGAAATATAAACTGCAGAAGGAAGGGAAATTGAAGAAAAAGAAAAGGAAGAAAAGATAAAGATGATGGAAAAGGAAGTAGAGATACAAGGTGTTTAATCGAAGGCCACCCATGTTTAGTTGCATTTGTTTACGAAAGCGACAACAGTGTTGTGAGCCAAAGATTGGTGGAGAAACTCTAGTTACCACCAAGCTTTTGTCTGAATCAAGCAAGGATCAAATTCTGTACATGACAATGTGTGAAAGAAGTATTATGTGATATTGCTCCCACAAACTCTTGTCATCTTCTTTTGAGATGGGCATGGCTTCATTTTAAAACACTCAATCTTGATGAACGTTCCCTTTATTTTAGGCATCAGGGACATGAAATGAAGTTGAAATTTATGACACCAAGACAAGCCAGTAATGATCAACATAGGCTGAAGGAGAAAATAGAAAAAGAAGAAATATAAACTGCAGAAGGAAGGGAAATTGAAGAAAAAGAAAAGGAAGAAAAGATAAAGACGATGGAAAAGGACGTAGAGAAACAAGGTGTTTAATCGAAGGCCACCCATGTTTAGTTGCATTCGTTTACGAAAGCGACAACAATGTTTTAAGCCAAAGATTGGTGGAGAAACTCTAGTTACCACCAAGCTTTCATCTGAATCAAGCAAGGATCAATTTTAGTACATGACAATGTGTGAAAGAAGTATTATGTGATATTGTTCCCACGAACTCTTGTCATCTTCTTTTGAGATCGGCATGGCTTTATTTTAAAACACTCAATCTTGATGAACGTTCCCTTTATTTGAGGCATGAGGGACATGAATTGAAGTTGAAATTTGTGACACAAGGACAAGCCAGTAAGGATCAACATAGGCTGAAGGAGAAAATACAAAAGAAGAAATATAAACTGCAGAAGGAAGTGAAATTGAAGAAAAAGAAAAGGAAGAAAAGATAAAGTTGATGGAAAAGGAAGTAGAGAAACAAGGTTTAATCGAAGGCCACCCATGTTTAGTTGCATTCATTTATGAAAGCGACAACAATGTTTTAAGCCAAAGACTGGTGGAGAAACTCTAGTTACCACCAAGGTTTCATCCGAATCAAGCAAGGATCAAATTCAGTACATGACAATGTGTGAAAGAAGTATTATGCGATATTGTTCCCACGAACTCTTGTCATCTTCTTTAGGGATGGGCATGGCTTAATTTTAAAACTGTCAATCTTGATGAACGAGGCATGTGGGACATGAAAAGAAGTTGAAATTTATGACACCAAGTCAAGCCAGTAAGGATCAACATAGGCTGCAGGAGAAAATAGAACAAGAAGAAATATAAACTGTAGAAGGAAGGGAAATTGAAGAAAAATAAAAGGAAGAAAAGATAAAGATGATGGAAAAGGAAGTAGAGAAACAAGGTGTTTAATCGAAGGCCACCCATGTTTAGTTGCATTCATTTACGAAAGCGACAACAATGTTTTAAGCCAAAGACTGGTGGAGAAACTCTAGTTACCACCAAGGTTTCATCCGAATCAAGCAAGGATCAAATTCAGTACATGACAATGTGTGAAAGAAGTATTATGCGATATTGTTCCCACGAACTCTTGTCATCTTCTTTAGGGATGGGCATGGCTTAATTTTAAAACTGTCAATCTTGATGAACGAGGCATGTGGGACATGAAAAGAAGTTGAAATTTATGACACCAAGTCAAGCCAGTAATGATCAACATAGGCTGCAGGAGAAAATAGAACAAGAAGAAATATAAACTGTAGAAGGAAGGGAAATTGAAGAAAAATAAAAGGAAAAAAAGATAAAGATGATGGAAAAGGAAGTAGAGAAACAAGGTGTTTAATCGAAGGCCACCCATGTTTAGTTGCATTTGTTTACGAAAGCGACAACAATGTTGTAAGCCCAAGATTGGTGGAGAAACTCTAGTTACCACCAAGGTTTCATCCGAATCAAGCAAGGATCAAATTCAGTACATGACAATGTGTGAAAGAAGTATTATGTGATATTGCTCCCACAGACCCTTGTCATCTTCTTTTGAGATGTGCATGGCTTCATTTTAAAACGCTCAATCTTGATAAACGTTCCCTTTTTTTTATGCATGAGGGACATGAAATGAAGTGGAAATTTATGACACAAAGACAAGCCAGTAAGGATCAACATAGGCTGAAGGAGAAAATACAAAAGAAGAAATATAAACTGCAGAACGAAGAGAAATTGAAGAAAAAGAAAAGGAAGAAAAGATAAAGTTGATGGAAAAGGAAGTAGAGAAACAAGGTTTAATCGAAGGCTACCCATGGTTAGTTGCATTCATTTACGAAAGCGACAACAATGTTTTAAGCCAAAGACTGGTGGAGAAACTCTAATTACCACCAAGGTTTCATCCGAATCAAGCAAGGATCAAATTCAGTACATGACAATGTGTGAAAGAAGTATTATGTGATATTGCTCCCACAAACTCTTGTCATCTTCTTTTGAGATGTGCATGGCTTCATTTTAAAACGCTCAATCTTGATAAACGTTCCCTTTTTTTTATGCATGAGGGACATGAAATGAAGTGGAAATTTATGACACAAAGACAAGCCAGTAAGGAAAAACATAGGCTGAAGGAGAAAATACAAAAGAAGAAATATAAACTGCAGAGGGAAGAGAAATTGAAGAAAAAGAAAAGGAAAAAAAGATAAAGTTGATGGAAAAGGAAGTAGAGAAACAAGGTTTAATCGAAGGCTACCCATGTTTAGTTGCATTCGTTTACGAAAGCGACAACAATATTTTAAGCCAAAGATTGGTGCAGAAACTCTAGTTACCACCACGCTTTCATCCGAATCAAGCAAGGATCAAATTCAGTACAGGATAATGTGTGAAAGAAGTATTATGTGATATTGCTCCCACGAACTCTTGTCATCTTCTTTTAGGATGGGCATGGCTTCATTTTAAAACTGTCAATCTTGATGAACGAGGCATGTGGGACATGAAAAGAAGTTGAAATTTATGACACCAAGTCAAGCCAGTAAGGATCAACATAGGGTGCAGGAGAAAATAGAATAAGAAGAAATATAAACTGTAGAAGGAAGGGAAATTGAAGAAAAATAAAAGGAAGAAAAGATAAAGATGATGGAAAAGGAAGTAGAGAAACAAGGTGTTTAATCGAAGGCCACCCATGTTTAGTTGCATTCATTTACGAAAGCGACAACAATGTTTTAAGCCAAAGACTGGTGGAGAAACTCTAGTTACCACCAAGGTTTCATCCGAATCAAGCAAGGATCAAATTCAGTACATGACAATGTGTGAAATAAGTATTATGCGATATTGTTCCCACGAACTCTTGTCATCTTCTTTAGGGATGGGCATGGCTTAATTTTAAAACTGTCAATCTTGATGAACGAGGCATGTGGGACATGAAAAGAAGTTGAAATTTATGACACCAAGTCAAGCCAGTAAGGATCAACATAGGGTGCAGGAGAAAATAGAACAAGAAGAAATATAAACTGTAGAAGGAAGGGAAATTGAAGAAAAATAAAAGGAAGAAAAGATAAAGATGATGGAAAAGGAAGTAGAGAAACAAGGTGTTTAATCGAAGGCCACCCATGTTTAGTTGCATTCATTTACGAAAGCGACAACAATGTTTTAAGCCAAAGACTGGTGGAGAAACTCTAGTTACCACCAAGGTTTCATCCGAATCAAGCAAGGATCAAATTCAGTACATGACAATGTGTGAAAGAAGTATTATGCGATATTGTTCCCACGAACTCTTGTCATCTTCTTTAGGGATGGGCATGGCTTAATTTTAAAACTGTCAATCTTGATGAACGAGGCATGTGGGACATGAAAAGAAGTTGAAATTTATGACACCAAGTCAAGCCAGTAAGGATCAACATAGGCTGCAGGAGAAAATAGAACAAGAAGAAATATAAACTGTAGAAGGAAGGGAAATTGAAGAAAAATAAAAGGAAGAAAAGATAAAGATGATGGAAAAGGAAGTAGAGAAACAAGGTGTTTAATCGAAGGCCACCCATGTTTAGTTGCATTCATTTAGGAAAGCGACAACAATGTTTTAAGCCAAAGACTGGTGGAGAAACTCTAGTTACCACCAAGGTTTCATCCGAATCAAGCAAGGATCAAATTCAGTACATGACAATGTGTGAAAGAAGTATTATGCGATATTGTTCCCACGAACTCTTGTCATCTTCTTTAGGGATGGGCATGGCTTAATTTTAAAACTGTCAATCTTGATGAACGAGGCATGTGGGACATGAAAAGAAGTTGAAATTTATGACACCAAGTCAAGCCAGTAAGGATCAACATAGGGTGCAGGAGAAAATAGAACAAGAAGAAATATAAACTGTAGAAGGAAGGGAAATTGAAGAAAAATAAAAGGAAGAAAAGATAAAGATGATGGAAAAGGAAGTAGAGAAACAAGGTGTTTAATCGAAGGCCACCCATGTTTAGTTGCATTCATTTACGAAAGCGACAACAATGTTTTAAGCCAAAGACTGGTGGAGAAACTCTAGTTACCACCAAGGTTTCATCCGAATCAAGCAAGGATCAAATTCAGTACATGACAATGTGTGAAAGAAGTATTATGCGATATTGTTCCCACGAACTCTTGTCATCTTCTTTAGGGATGGGCATGGCTTAATTTTAAAACTGTCAATCTTATTGAACGAGGCATGTGGGACATGAAAAGAAGTTGAAATTTATGACACCAAGTCAAGCCAGTAAGGATCAACATAGGCTGCAGGAGAAAATAGAACAAGAAGAAATATAAACTGTAGAAGGAAGGGAAATTGAAGAAAAATAAAAGGAAGAAAAGATAAAGATGATGGAAAAGGAAGTAGAGAAACAAGGTGTTTAATCGAAGGCCACCCATGTTTAGTTGCATTCATTTACGAAAGCGACAACAATGTTTTAAGCCAAAGACTGGTGGAGAAACTCTAGTTACCACCAAGGTTTCATCCGAATCAAGCAAGGATCAAATTCAGTACATGACAATGTGTGAAAGAAGTATTATGCGATATTGTTCCCACGAACTCTTGTCATCTTCTTTAGGGATGGGCATGGCTTAATTTTAAAACTGTCAATCTTGATGAACGAGGCATGTGGGACATGAAAAGAAGTTGAAATTTATGACACCAAGCCAAGCCAGTAAGGATCAACATAGGGTGCAGGAGAAAATAGAACAAGAAGAAATATAAACTGTAGAAGGAAGGGAAATTGAAGAAAAATAAAAGGAAGAAAAGATAAAGATGATGGAAAAGGAAGTAGAGAAACAAGGTGTTTAATCGAAGGCCACCCATGTTTAGTTGCATTCATTTACGAAAGCGACAACAATGTTTTAAGCCAAAGACTGGTGGAGAAACTCTAGTTACCACCAAGGTTTCATCCGAATCAAGCAAGGATCAAATTCAGTATATGACAATGTGTGAAAGAAGTATTATGCGATATTGTTCCCACGAACTCTTGTCATCTTCTTTAGGGATGGGCATGGCTTAATTTTAAAACTGTCAATCTTGATGAACGAGGCATGTGGGACATGAAAAGAAGTTGAAATTTATGACACCAAGTCAAGCCAGTAAGGATCAACATAGGCTGCAGGAGAAAATAGAACAAGAAGAAATATAAACTGTAGAAGGAAGGGAAATTGAAGAAAAATAAAAGGAAGAAAAGATAAAGATGATGGAAAAGGAAGTAGAGAAACAAGGTGTTTAATCGAAGGCCACCCATGTTTAGTTGCATTCATTTACGAAAGCGACAACAATGTTTTAAGCCAAAGACTGGTGGAGAAACTCTAGTTACCACCAAGGTTTCATCCGAATCAAGCAAGGATCAAATTCAGTACATGACAATGTGTGAAAGAAGTATTATGCGATATTGTTCCCACGAACTCTTGTCATCTTCTTTAGGGATGGGCATGGCTTAATTTTAAAACTGTCAATCTTGATGAACGAGGCATGTGGGACATGAAAAGAAGTTGAAATTTATGACACCAAGTCAAGCCAGTAAGGATCAACATAGGCTGCAGGAGAAAATAGAACAAGAAGAAATATAAACTGTAGAAGGAAGGGAAATTGAAGAAAAATAAAAGGAAGAAAAGATAAAGATGATGGAAAAGGAAGTAGAGAAACAAGGTGTTTAATCGAAGGCCACCCATGTTTAGTTGCATTCATTTACGAAAGCGACAACAATGTTTTAAGCCAAAGACTGGTGGAGAAACTCTAGTTACCACCAAGGTTTCATCCGAATCAAGCAAGGATCAAATTCAGTACATGACAATGTGTGAAAGAAGTATTATGCGATATTGTTCCCACGAACTCTTGTCATCTTCTTTAGGGATGGGCATGGCTTAATTTTAAAACTGTCAATCTTGATGAACGAGGCATGTGGGACATGAAAAGAAGTTGAAATTTATGACACCAAGTCAAGCCAGTAAGGATCAACATAGGGTGCAGGAGAAAATAGAACAAGAAGAAATATAAACTGTAGAAGGAAGGGAAATTGAAGAAAAATAAAAGGAAGAAAAGATAAAGATGATGGAAAAGGAAGTAGAGAAACAAGGTGTTTAATCGAAGGCCACCCATGTTTAGTTGTATTCATTTACGAAAGCGACAACAATGTTTTAAGCCAAAGACTGGTGGAGAAACTTTAGTTACCACCAAGGTTTCATCCGAATCAAGCAAGGATCAAATTCAGTACATGACAATGTGTGAAAGAAGTATTATGCGATATTGTTCCCACGAACTCTTGTCATCTTCTTTAGGGATGGGCATGGCTTAATTTTAAAACTGTCAATCTTGATGAACGAGGCATGTGGGACATGAAAAGAAGTTGAAATTTATGACACCAAGTCAAGCCAGTAAGGATCAACATAGGCTGCAGGAGAAAATAGAACAAGAAGAAATATAAACTGTAGAAGGAAGGGAAATTGAAGAAAAATAAAAGGAAGAAAAGATAAAGATGATGGAAAAGGAAGTAGAGAAACAAGGTGTTTAATCGAAGGCCACCCATGTTTAGTTGCATTTGTTTACGAAAGCGACAACAATGTTATAAGCCCAAGATTGGTGGAGAAACTCTAGTTACCACCAAGGTTTCATCCGAATCAAGCAAGGATCAAATTCAGTACATGACAATGTGTGAAAGAAGTATTATGTGATATTGCTCCCACAAACTCTTGTCATCTTCTTTTGAGATGTGCATGGCTTCATTTTAAAACGCTCAATCTTGATAAACGTTCCCTTTTTTTTATGCATGAGGGACATGAAATGAAGTGGAAATTTATGACACAAAGACAAGCCAGTAAGGATCAACATAGGCTGAAGGAGAAAATACAAAAGAAGAAATATAAACTGCAGAAGGAAGAGAAATTGAAGAAAAAGAAAAGGAAGAAAAGATAAAGTTGATGGAAAAGGAAGTAGAGAAACAAGGTTTAATCGAAGGCTACCCATGTTTAGTTGCATTCGTTTACGAAAGCGACAACAATGTTTTAAGCCAAAGATTGGTGCAGAAACTCTAGTTACCACCACACTTTCATCCGAATCAAGCAAGGATCAAATTCAGTACAGGATAATGTGTGAAAGAAGTATTATGTGATATTGCTCCCACGAACTCTTGTCATCTTCTTTTAAGATGGGCATGGCTTCATTTTAAAACGCTCAATATTGATGAACGTTCCCTTTGAGGCATGAGGGACATGAAATGAAGTTCAAATTTATGACACAAGGACAAGCCATCAAGGATCAACATAGGCTGAAGAAGAATATACAAAAGAAGAAATATAAACTACAGAAGGAA
This sequence comes from Vigna unguiculata, assembly GCF_037176805.1. NCBI lineage: Eukaryota > Viridiplantae > Streptophyta > Magnoliopsida > Fabales > Fabaceae > Vigna > Vigna unguiculata. Next base: position 26,603,543 of record NC_140795.1, on the reverse strand, counting down.
GAGAAATTGAAGAAAAGAAAAGGAAGAAAAGATAAAGATGATGAAAAAGGAAGTAGAGAAACAAGGTGTTTAATCGAAGGCCACCCACGTTTAGTTGCATTCGTTTACAAAAGCGACAACAATGTTGTAAGCCAAAGATTGGTGGAGAAACTCTAGTTACCACCAAGCTTTCATCTGAATCAAGCAAGGATCAAATTCAGTACAGGACAATGTGTGAAAGAAGTATTATGTGATATTGTTCCCACGAACTCTTGTCATCTTCTTTTGAGGTGGGCATGGCTTCATTTTAAAACGCTCAATTTTGATGAATGTTCCTTTATTTGAGGCATGAGGGACACGAAATGAAGTTGAAATTTATGACACCAAGACAAGCCAGTAATGATCAACATAGGCTGAAGGAGAAACTAGGAAAAGACGAAATATAAACTGCAGAAGGAAGGGAAATTGAAGAAAAAGAACAAGAAGAAATGATAAAGATGATGGAAAAGGAAGTAGAGAAACAAGGTGTTTAATCGAAGGCCACCCATGTTCAGTTGCATTTGTTTACGAAAGCGACAACAATGTTGTAAGCCAAAGACTGGTGGAGAAACTCTAGTTACCACCAAGCTTTCATCTGAATCAACCAAGGATCAAATTCAGTACAGGACAATGTGTGAAAGAAGTATTGTGTGATATTGCTCCCACAAACTCTTGTCATCTTCTTTTGAGATGGGCATGGCTTCATTTTAAAACACTCAATATTGATGAACGTTCCCTTTGAGGAATGAGCGACATGAAATGAAGTTCAAAATTATGATACAAGGACAAGCCAATAAGGATCAACATAGGCTGAAGGAGAAAATACAAAAGAAGAAATATAAACTGCAGAAGGAAGAGAAATTGAAGAAAAAGAAAAGGAAGAAAAGATAAAGTTGATGGAAAAGGAAGTAGAGAAACAAGGTTTAATAGAAGGCTACCCATGTTTAGTTGCATTTGTTTACGAAAGCGACAACAATGTTGTAAGCCCAAGATTGGTGGAGAAACTCTAGTTACCACCAAGCTTTCATCTGAATCAAGCAAGGATCAAATTCAGTACAGGACAATGTGTGAAAGAAGTATTGTGTGATATTGCTCCCACGAACTCTTGTCATCTTCTTTTGAGATGGGCATGGCTTCATTTTAAAACGCTCAATATTGATGAACGTTCCCTTTATTTGAGGCATGAGGGACATGAAATGAAGTTGAAATTTATGACACCAAGACAAGCCAGTAATGATCAACATAGGCTGAAGGAGAAAATAGAAAAAGAAGAAATATAAACTGCAGAAGGAAGGGAAATTGAAGAAAAAGAAAAGGAAGAAAAGATAAAGATGATGAAAAAGGAAGTAGAGAAACAAGGTGTTTAATCGAAGGCCACCCATGTTTAGTCGCATTCGTTCACAAAAGCGACAACAATGTTGTAAGCCAAAGATTGGTGGAGAAACTCTAGTTACCACCAAGCTTTCATCTGAATCAAGCAAGGATCAAATTCAGTACAGGACAATGTGTGAAAGAAGTATTATGTGATATTGTTCCCACGAACTCTTGTCATCTTCTTTTGAGGTGGGCATGGCTTCATTTTAAAACGCTCAATCTTGATAAACGTTCCCTTTATTTGAGGCATGAGGGACATGAAATGAAGTTGAAATTTATGACACCAAGACAAGCCATTAATGATCAACATAGGCTGAAGGAGAAAATAGAAAAAGAAGAAATATAAACTGCAGAAGGAAGGGAAATTGAAGAAAAAGAAAAGGAAGAAAAGATAAAGACGATGGAAAAGGAAGTAGAGAAACAAGGTGTTTAATCGAAGGCCATCCATGTTTAGTTGCATTTGTTTACGAAAGCGACAACAGTGTTGTGAGCCAAAGATTGGTGGAGAAACTCTAGTTACCACCAAGCTTTGGTCTGAATCAAGCAAGGATCAAATTCAGTACAGGACAATGTGTGAAAGAAGTATTGTGTGATATTGCTCCCACGAACTCTTGTCATCTTCTTTTGAGATGGGCATGGCTTCATTTTAAAACGCTCAATATTGATGAACGTTCCCTTTATTTGAGGCATGAGGGACATGAAATGAAGTTGAAATTTATGACACCAAGACAAGCCAGTAATGATCAACATAGGCTGAAGGAGAAAATAGAAAAAGAAGAAATATAAACTGCATAAGGAAGGGAAATTGAAGAAAAAGAAAAGGAAGAAAAGATAAAGATGATGGAAAAGGAAGTAAAGAAACAAGGTGTTTAATCGAAGGCCACCCATGTTTAGTTGCATTCGTTTACGAAAGCGACAACAATGTTGTAAGCCAAAGATTGGTGGAGAAACTCTAGTTACCACCAAGCTTTGGTCTGAATCAAGCAAGGATCAAATTCAGTACAGGACAATGTGTGAAAGAAGTATTATGTGATATTGTTCCCACGAACTCTTGTCATCTTCTTTTGAGGTGGGCATGGCTTCATTTTAAAACGCTCAATCTTGATAAACGTTCCCTTTATTTGAGGCATGAGGGACATGAAATGAAGTTGAAATTTGTGACACCAAGACAAGCCAGTAATGATCAACATAGGCTGAAGGAGAAAATAGAAAAAGACGAAATATAAACCGCAGAAGGAAGGGAAATTGAAGAAAAAGAAAAGGAAGAAAAGATAAAGATGATGGAAAAGGAAGTAGAGATACAAGGTGTTTAATCGAAGGACACCCATGTTTAGTTGCATTTGTTTACGAAAGTAACAACAGTGTTGTGAGCCAAAGATTGGTGGAGAAACTCTAGTTACCACCAAGCTTTGGTCTGAATCAAGCAAGGATCAAATTCAGTACAGGACAATGTGTGAAAGAAGTATTGTGTGATATTGCTCCCACGAACTCTTGTCATCTTCTTTTGAGATGGGCATGGCTTCATTTTAAAACGCTCAATATTGATGAACGTTCCCTTTATTTGAGGCATGAGGGACATGAAATGAAGTTGAAATTTATGACACCAAGTCAAGCCAGTAATGATCAACATAGGCTGAAGGAGAAAATAGAAAAAGAAGAAATATAAACTGCAGAAGGAAGGGAAATTGAAGAAAAAGAAAAGGAAGAAAAGATAAAGATGATGAAAAAGGAAGTAGAGAAACAAGGTGTTTAATCGAAGGCCACCCATGTTTAGTTGCATTCGTTCACAAAAGCGACAACAATGTTGTAAGCCAAAGATTGGTGGAGAAACTCTAGTTACCACCAAGCTTTCATTTGAATCAAGCAAGGATCAAATTCAGTACAGGACAATGTGTGAAAGAAGTATTATGTGATATTGTTCCCACGAACTCTTGTCATCTTCTTTTGAGGTGGGCATGGCTTCATTTTAAAACGCTCAATCTTGATAAACGTTCCCTTTATTTGAGGCATGAGGGACATGAAATGAAGTTGAAATTTATGACACCAAGACAAGCCAGTAATGATCAACATAGGCTGAAGGAGAAAATAGAAAAAGACGAAATATAAACTGCAGAAGGAAGGGAAATTGAAGAAAAAGAACAGGAAGAAATGATAAAGATGATGGAAAAGGAAGTAGAGAAAGAAGGTGTTTAATCGAAGGCCACCCATGTTTAGTTGCATTTGTTTACGAAAGCGACAACAATGTTGTAAGCCAAAGATTGGTGGAGAAACTCTAGTTACCACCAAGGTTTCATCTGAATCAACCAAGGATCAAATTCAGTACAGGACAATTTGTGAAAGAAGTATTGTGTGATATTGCTACCACAAACTCTTGTCATCTTCTTTTGAGATGGGCATGGCTTCATTTTAAAACACTCAATATTGATGAACGTTCCCTTTGAGGAATGAGCGACATGAAATGAAGTTCAAATTTATAATACAAGGACAAGCCAGTAAGGATCAACATAGGCTGAAGGAGAAAATACAAAAGAAGAAATATAAACTGCTGAAGGAAGAGAAATTGAAGAAAAAGAAAAGGAAGAAAAGATAAAGTTGATGGAAAAGGAAGTAGAGAAACAAGGTTTAATCGAAGGCTACCCATGTTTAGTTGCATTTGTTTACGAAAGCGACAACAATGTTGTAAGCCCAAGATTGGTGGAGAAACTCTAGTTACCACCAAGCTTTCATCTGAATCAAGCAAGGATCAAATTCAGTACAGGACAATGTGTGAAAGAAGTATTATATGATATTGTTCCCACGAACTCTTGTCATCTTCTTTTGAGATGGGCATGGCTTTATTTTAAAACACTCAATCTTGATGAACGTTCCCTTTATTTGAGGCATGAGGGACATGAAATGAAGTTCAAATTTGTGACACAAGGACAAGCCAGTAAGGATCAACATAGGCTGAAGGAGAAAATACAAAAGAAGAAATATAAACTGCAGAAGGAAGAGAAATTGAAGAAAAAGAAAAGGAAGAAAAGATAAAGTTGATGGAAAAGGAAGTAGAGAAACAAGGTTTAATCGAAGGCCACCCATGTTTACTTGCATTCATTTATGAAAGCGACAACAATGTTTTAAGCCAAAGACTGGTGGAGAAACTCTAGTTACCACCAAGGTTTCATCTGAATCAAGCAAGGATCAAATTCAGTACATGACAATGTGTGAAAGAAGTATTATGCGATATTGTTCCCACGAACTCTTGTCATCTTCTTTTGAGATGGGCATGGCTTAATTTTAAAACTCTCAATCTTGATGAACGAGGCATGTGGGACATGAAAAGAAGTTGAAATTTATGACACCAAGACAACCCAGTAATGATCAACATAGGCTGAAGGAGAAAATAGAAAAAGAAGAAATATAAACTGCAGAAGGAAGGGAAATTGAAGAAAAAGAAAAGGAAGAAAAGATAAAGACGATGGAAAAGGAAGTAGAGAAACAAGGTGTTTAATCGAAGGCCACCCATGTTTAGTTGCGTTCGTTTACGAAAGCGACAACAATGTTTTAAGCCAAAGATTGGTGGAGAAACTCTAGTTACCACCAAGCTTTCATCCGAATCAAGAAAGGATCAAATTCAGTACATGACAATGTGTGAAAGAAGTATTATGTGATATTGCTCCCACAAACTCTTGTCATCTTCTTCTGAGATGGGCATGGTTTCATTTTAAAACGCTCAATCTTGATGAACGTTCCCTTTATTTGAGGCATGAGGGACATGAAATGAAGTTGAAATTTATCACACCAAGACAAGCCAGTAAGGATCAACATAGACTGAAAGAGAAAATAGAAAAAGAAGAAATATAAACTGCGGAAGGAAGGGAAATTGAAGAAAAAGAAAAGGAAGAAAAGATAAAGACGATTGAAAAGGAAGTAGAGAACCAAGGTTTAATCGAAGGCCACCCCTGTTTAGTTGCATTCATTTACGAAAGCGACAACAATGTTGTAAGCCAAAGATTGGTGGAGAAACTCTAGTTACCACCAAGCTTTCATCTGAATCAAGCAAGGATCAAATTCAGTACAGGACAATGTGTGAAAGAAGTATTATGTGATATAGTTCCCACGAACTCTTGTCATCTTCTTTTGAGGTGGGCATGGCTTCATTTTAAAACGCTCAATCTTGATAAACGTTCCCTTTATTTGAGGCATGAGGGACATGAAATGAAGTTGAAATTTATGACACCAAGACAAGCCAGTAATGATCAACATAGGCTGCAGGAGAAAATAGAACAAGAAGAAATATAAACTGTAGAAGGAAGGGAAATTGAAGAAAAATAAAAGGAAGAAAAGATAAAGATGATGGAAAAGGAAGTAGAGAAACAAGGTGTTTAATCGAAGGCCACCCATGTTTAGTTGCATTCATTTACGAAAGCGACAACAATGTTTTAAGCCAAAGACTGGTGGAGAAACTCTAGTTACCACCAAGGTTTCATCCGAATCAAGCAAGGATCAAATTCAGTACATGACAATGTGTGAAAGAAGTATTATGCGATATTGTTCCCACGAACTCTTGTCATCTTCTTTAGGGATGGGCATGGCTTAATTTTAAAACTGTCAATCTTGATGAACGAGGCATGTGGGACATGAAAAGAAGTTGAAATTTATGACACCAAGTCAAGCCAGTAATGATCAACATAGGGTGCAGGAGAAAATAGAACAAGAAGAAATATAAACTGTAGAAGGAAGGGAAATTGAAGAAAAATAAAAGGAAGAAAAGATAAAGATGATGGAAAAGGAAGTAGAGAAACAAGGTGTTTAATCGAAGGCCACCCATGTTTAGTTGCATTCATTTACGAAAGCGACAACAATGTTTTAAGCCAAAGACTGGTGGAGAAACTCTAGTTACCACCAAGGTTTCATCCGAATCAAGCAAGGATCAAATTCAGTACATGACAATGTGTGAAAGAAGTATTATGCGATATTGTTCCCACGAACTCTTGTCATCTTCTTTAGGGATGGGCATGGCTTAATTTTAAAACTGTCAATCTTGATGAACGAGGCATGTGGGACATGAAAAGAAGTTGAAATTTATGACACCAAGTCAAGCCAGTAAGGATCAACATAGGCTGCAGGAGAAAATAGAACAAGAAGAAATATAAACTGTAGAAGGAAGGGAAATTGAAGAAAAATAAAAGGAAGAAAAGATAAAGATGATGGAAAAGGAAGTAGAGAAACAAGGTGTTTAATCGAAGGCCACCCATGTTTAGTTGCATTCATTTACGAAAGCGACAACAATGTTTTAAGCCAAAGACTGGTGGAGAAACTCTAGTTACCACCAAGGTTTCATCCGAATCAAGCAAGGATCAAATTCAGTACATGACAATGTGTGAAAGAAGTATTATGCGATATTGTTCCCACGAACTCTTGTCATCTTCTTTAGGGATGGGCATGGCTTAATTTTAAAACTGTCAATCTTGATGAACGAGCCATGTGGGACATGAAAAGAAGTTGAAATTTATGACACCAAGTCAAGCCAGTAAGGATCAACATAGGCTGCAGGAGAAAATAGAACAAGAAGAAATATAAACTGTAGAAGGAAGGGAAATTGAAGAAAAATAAAAGGAAGAAAAGATAAAGATGATGGAAAAGGAAGTAGAGAAACAAGGTGTTTAATCGAAGGCCACCCATGTTTAGTTGCATTCATTTACGAAAGCGACAACAATGTTTTAAGCCAAAGACTGGTGGAGAAACTCTAGTTACCACCAAGGTTTCATCCGAATCAAGCAAGGATCAAATTCAGTACATGACAATGTGTGAAAGAAGTATTATGCGATATTGTTCCCACGAACTCTTGTCATCTTCTTTAGGGATGGGCATGGCTTAATTTTAAAACTGTCAATCTTGATGAACGAGCCATGTGGGACATGAAAAGAAGTTGAAATTTATGACACCAAGTCAAGCCAGTAAGGATCAACATAGGCTGCAGGAGAAAATAGAACAAGAAGAAATATAAACTGTAGAAGGAAGGGAAATTGAAGAAAAATAAAAGGAAGAAAAGATAAAGATGATGGAAAAGGAAGTAGAGAAACAAGGTGTTTAATCGAAGGCCACCCATGTTTAGTTGCATTCATTTAGGAAAGCGACAACAATGTTTTAAGCCAAAGACTGGTGGAGAAACTCTAGTTACCACCAAGGTTTCATCCGAATCAAGCAAGGATCAAATTCAGTACATGACAATGTGTGAAAGAAGTATTATGCGATATTGTTCCCACGAACTCTTGTCATCTTCTTTAGGGATGGGCATGGCTTAATTTTAAAACTGTCAATCTTGATGAACGAGGCATGTGGGACATGAAAAGAAGTTGAAATTTATGACACCAAGTCAAGCCAGTAAGGATCAACATAGGGTGCAGGAGAAAATAGAACAAGAAGAAATATAAACTGTAGAAGGAAGGGAAATTGAAGAAAAATAAAAGGAAGAAAAGATAAAGATGATGGAAAAGGAAGTAGAGAAACAAGGTGTTTAATCGAAGGCCACCCATGTTTAGTTGCATTCATTTACGAAAGCGACAACAATGTTTTAAGCCAAAGACTGGTGGAGAAACTCTAGTTACCACCAAGGTTTCATCCGAATCAAGCAAGGATCAAATTCAGTACATGACAATGTGTGAAAGAAGTATTATGCGATATTGTTCCCACGAACTCTTGTCATCTTCTTTAGGGATGGGCATGGCTTAATTTTAAAACTGTCAATCTTGATGAACGAGGCATGTGGGACATGAAAAGAAGTTGAAATTTATGACACCAAGTCAAGCCAGTAAGGATCAACATAGGCTGCAGGAGAAAATAGAACAAGAAGAAATATAAACTGTAGAAGGAAGGGAAATTGAAGAAAAATAAAAGGAAGAAAAGATAAAGATGATGGAAAAGGAAGTAGAGAAACAAGGTGTTTAATCGAAGGCCATCCATGTTTAGTTGTATTCATTTACGAAAGCGACAACAATGTTTTAAGCCAAAGACTGGTGGAGAAACTTTAGTTACCACCAAGGTTTCATCCGAATCAAGCAAGGATCAAATTCAGTACATGACAATGTGTGAAAGAAGTATTATGCGATATTGTTCCCACGAACTCTTGTCATCTTCTTTAGGGATGGGCATGGCTTAATTTTAAAACTGTCAATCTTGATGAACGAGGCATGTGGGACATGAAAAGAAGTTGAAATTTATGACACCAAGTCAAGCCAGTAAGGATCAACATAGGCTGCAGGAGAAAATAGAACAAGAAGAAATATAAACTGTAGAAGGAAGGGAAATTGAAGAAAAATAAAAGGAAGAAAAGATAAAGATGATGGAAAAGGAAGTAGAGAAACAAGGTGTTTAATCGAAGGCCACCCATGTTTAGTTGCATTTGTTTACGAAAGCGACAACAATGTTATAAGCCCAAGATTGGTGGAGAAACTCTAGTTACCACCAAGGTTTCATCCGAATCAAGCAAGGATCAAATTCAGTACATGACAATGTGTGAAAGAAGTATTATGTGATATTGCTCCCACAAACTCTTGTCATCTTCTTTTGAGATGTGCATGGCTTCATTTTAAAACGCTCAATCTTGATAAACGTTCCCTTTTTTTTATGCATGAGGGACATGAAATGAAGTGGAAATTTATGACACAAAGACAAGCCAGTAAGGATCAACATAGGCTGAAGGAGAAAATACAAAAGAAGAAATATAAACTGCAGAAGGAAGAGAAATTGAAGAAAAAGAAAAGGAAGAAAAGATAAAGTTGATGGAAAAGGAAGTAGAGAAACAAGGTTTAATCGAAGGCTACCCATGTTTAGTTGCATTCGTTTACGAAAGCGACAACAATGTTTTAAGCCAAAGATTGGTGCAGAAACTCTAGTTACCACCACACTTTCATCCGAATCAAGCAAGGATCAAATTCAGTACAGGATAATGTGTGAAAGAAGTATTATGTGATATTGCTCCCACGAACTCTTGTCATCTTCTTTTAAGATGGGCATGGCTTCATTTGAAAACGCTCAATATTGATGAACGTTCCCTTTGAGGCATGAGGGACATGAAATGAAGTTCAAATTTATGACACAAGGACAAGCCATCAAGGATCAACATAGGCTGAAGAAGAATATACAAAAGAAGAAATATAAACTACAGAAGGAAGAGAAATTGAAGAAAAGAAAAGGAAGAAAAGATAAAGATGATGAAAAAGGAAGTAGAGAAACAAGGTGTTTAATCGAAGGCCACCCACGTTTAGTTGCATTCGTTTACAAAAGCGACAACAATGTTGTAAGCCAAAGATTGGTGGAGAAACTCTAGTTACCACCAAGCTTTCATCTGAATCAAGCAAGGATCAAATTCAGTACAGGACAATGTGTGAAAGAAGTATTATGTGATATTGTTCCCACGAACTCTTGTCATCTTCTTTTGAGGTGGGCATGGCTTCATTTTAAAACGCTCAATTTTGATGAATGTTCCTTTATTTGAGGCATGAGGGACACGAAATGAAGTTGAAATTTATGACACCAAGACAAGCCAGTAATGATCAACATAGGCTGAAGGAGAAACTAGGAAAAGACGAAATATAAACTGCAGAAGGAAGGGAAATTGAAGAAAAAGAACAAGAAGAAATGATAAAGATGATGGAAAAGGAAGTAGAGAAACAAGGTGTTTAATCGAAGGCCACCCATGTTCAGTTGCATTTGTTTACGAAAGCGACAACAATGTTGTAAGCCAAAGACTGGTGGAGAAACTCTAGTTACCACCAAGCTTTCATCTGAATCAACCAAGGATCAAATTCAGTACAGGACAATGTGTGAAAGAAGTATTGTGTGATATTGCTCCCACAAACTCTTGTCATCTTCTTTTGAGATGGGCATGGCTTCATTTTAAAACACTCAATATTGATGAACGTTCCCTTTGAGGAATGAGCGACATGAAATGAAGTTCAAAATTATGATACAAGGACAAGCCAATAAGGATCAACATAGGCTGAAGGAGAAAATACAAAAGAAGAAATATAAACTGCAGAAGGAAGAGAAATTGAAGAAAAAGAAAAGGAAGAAAAGATAAAGTTGATGGAAAAGGAAGTAGAGAAACAAGGTTTAATAGAAGGCTACCCATGTTTAGTTGCATTTGTTTACGAAAGCGACAACAATGTTGTAAGCCCAAGATTGGTGGAGAAACTCTAGTTACCACCAAGCTTTCATCTGAATCAAGCAAGGATCAAATTCAGTACAGGACAATGTGTGAAAGAAGTATTGTGTGATATTGCTCCCACGAACTCTTGTCATCTTCTTTTGAGATGGGCATGGCTTCATTTTAAAACGCTCAATATTGATGAACGTTCCCTTTATTTGAGGCATGAGGGACATGAAATGAAGTTGAAATTTATGACACCAAGACAAGCCAGTAATGATCAACATAGGCTGAAGGAGAAAATAGAAAAAGAAGAAATATAAACTGCAGAAGGAAGGGAAATTGAAGAAAAAGAAAAGGAAGAAAAGATAAAGATGATGAAAAAGGAAGTAGAGAAACAAGGTGTTTAATCGAAGGCCACCCATGTTTAGTCGCATTCGTTCACAAAAGCGACAACAATGTTGTAAGCCAAAGATTGGTGGAGAAACTCTAGTTACCACCCAGCTTTCATCTGAATCAAGCAAGGATCAAATTCAGTACAGGACAATGTGTGAAAGAAGTATTATGTGATATTGTTCCCACGAACTCTTGTCATCTTCTTTTGAGGTGGGCATGGCTTCATTTTAAAACGCTCAATCTTGATAAACGTTCCCTTTATTTGAGGCATGAGGGACATGAAATGAAGTTGAAATTTATGACACCAAGACAAGCCATTAATGATCAACATAGGCTGAAGGAGAAAATAGAAAAAGAAGAAATATAAACTGCAGAAGGAAGGGAAATTGAAGAAAAAGAAAAGGAAGAAAAGATAAAGACGATGGAAAAGGAAGTAGAGAAACAAGGTGTTTAATCGAAGGCCATCCATGTTTAGTTGTATTTGTTTACGAAAGCGACAACAGTGTTGTGAGCCAAAGATTGGTGGAGAAACTCTAGTTACCACCAAGCTTTGGTCTGAATCAAGCAAGGATCAAATTCAGTACAGGACAATGTGTGAAAGAAGTATTGTGTGATATTGCTCCCACGAACTCTTGTCATCTTCTTTTGAGATGGGCATGGCTTCATTTTAAAACGCTCAATATTGATGAACGTTCCCTTTATTTGAGGCATGAGGGACATGAAATGAAGTTGAAATTTATGACACCAAGACAAGCCAGTAATGATCAACATAGGCTGAAGGAGAAAATAGAAAAAGAAGAAATATAAACTGCATAAGGAAGGGAAATTGAAGAAAAAGAAAAGGAAGAAAAGATAAAGATGATGGAAAAGGAAGTAAAGAAACAAGGTGTTTAATCGAAGGCCACCCATGTTTAGTTGCATTCGTTTACGAAAGCGACAACAATGTTGTAAGCCAAAGATTGGTGGAGAAACTCTAGTTACCACCAAGCTTTGGTCTGAATCAAGCAAGGATCAAATTCAGTACAGGACAATGTGTGAAAGAAGTATTATGTGATATTGTTCCCACGAACTCTTGTCATCTTCTTTTGAGATGGGCATGGCTTTATTTTAAAACACTCAATCTTGATGAACGTTCCCTTTATTTGAGGCATGAGGGACATGAAATGAAGTTGAAATTTATGACACCAAGACAAGCCAGTAATGATCAACATAGGCTGAAGGAGAAAATAGAAAAAGACGAAATATAAACCGCAGAAGGAAGGGAAATTGAAGAAAAAGAAAAGGAAGAAAAGATAAAGATGATGGAAAAGGAAGTAGAGATACAAGGTGTTTAATCGAAGGACACCCATGTTTAGTTGCATTTGTTTACGAAAGCGACAACAGTGTTGTGAGCCAAAGATTGGTGGAGAAACTCTAGTTACCACCAAGCTTTGGTCTGAATCAAGCAAGGATCAAATTCAGTACAGGACAATGTGTGAAAGAAGTATTGTGTGATATTGCTCCCACAAACTCTTGTCATCTTCTTTTGAGATGGGCATGGCTTCATTTTAAAACGCTCAATATTGATGAACGTTCCCTTTATTTGAGGCATGAGGGACATGAAATGAAGTTGAAATTTATGACACCAAGTCAAGCCAGTAATGATCAACATAGGCTGAAGGAGAAAATAGAAAAAGAAGAAATATAAACTGCAGAAGGAAGGGAAATTGAAGAAAAAGAAAAGGAAGAAAAGATAAAGATGATGAAAAAGGAAGTAGAGAAACAAGGTGTTTAATCGAAGGCCACCCATGTTTAGTTGCATTCGTTCACAAAAGCGACAACAATGTTGTAAGCCAAAGATTGGTGGAGAAACTCTAGTTACCACCAAGCTTTCATTTGAATCAAGCAAGGATCAAATTCAGTACAGGACAATGTGTGAAAGAAGTATTATGTGATATTGTTCCCACGAACTCTTGTCATCTTCTTTTGAGGTGGGCATGGCTTCATTTTAAAACGCTCAATCTTGATAAACGTTCCCTTTATTTGAGGCATGAGGGACATGAAATGAAGTTGAAATTTATGACACCAAGACAAGCCAGTAATGATCAACATAGGCTGAAGGAGAAAATAGAAAAAGACGAAATATAAACTGCAGAAGGAAGGGAAATTGAAGAAAAAGAACAGGAAGAAATGATAAAGATGATGGAAAAGGAAGTAGAGAAAGAAGGTGTTTAATCGAAGGCCACCCATGTTTAGTTGCATTTGTTTACGAAAGCGACAACAATGTTGTAAGCCAAAGATTGGTGGAGAAACTCTAGTTACCACCAAGCTTTCATCTGAATCAACCAAGGATCAAATTCAGTACAGGACAATTTGTGAAAGAAGTATTGTGTGATATTGCTACCACAAACTCTTGTCATCTTCTTTTGAGATGGGCATGGCTTCATTTTAAAACACTCAATATTGATGAACGTACCCTTTGAGGAATGAGCGACATGAAATGAAGTTCAAATTTATAATACAAGGACAAGCCAGTAAGGATCAACATAGGCTGAAGGAGAAAATACAAAAGAAGAAATATAAACTGCAGAAGGAAGAGAAATTGAAGAAAAAGAAAAGGAAGAAAAGATAAAGTTGATGGAAAAGGAAGTAGAGAAACAAGGTTTAATCGAAGGCTACCCATGTTTAGTTGCATTTGTTTACGAAAGCGACAACAATGTTGTAAGCCCAAGATTGGTGGAGAAACTCTAGTTACCACCAAGCTTTCATCTGAATCAAGCAAGGATCAAATTCAGTACAGGACAATGTGTGAAAGAAGTATTATATGATATTGTTCCCACGAACTCTTGTCATCTTCTTTTGAGATGGGCATGGCTTTATTTTAAAACACTCAATCTTGATGAACGTTCCCTTTATTTGAGGCATGAGGGACATGAAATGAAGTTCAAATTTGTGACACAAGGACAAGCCAGTAAGGATCAACATAGGCTGAAGGAGAAAATACAAAAGAAGAAATATAAACTGCAGAAGGAAGAGAAATTGAAGAAAAAGAAAAGGAAGAAAAGATAAAGTTGATGGAAAAGGAAGTAGAGAAACAAGGTTTAATCGAAGGCCACCCATGTTTACTTGCATTCATTTATGAAAGCGACAACAATGTTTTAAGCCAAAGACTGGTGCAGAAACTCTAGTTACCACCAAGGTTTCATCTGAATCAAGCAAGGATCAAATTCAGTACACGACAATGTGTGAAAGAAGTATTATGCGATATTGTTCCCACGAACTCTTGTCATCTTCTTTTGAGATGGGCATGGCTTAATTTTAAAACTCTCAATCTTGATGAACGAGACATGTGGGACATGAAAAGAAGTTGAAATTTATGACACCAAGACAACCCAGTAATGATCAATATAGGCTGAAGGAGAAAATAGAAAAAGAAGAAATATAAACTGCAGAAGGAAGGGAAATTGAAGAAAAAGAAAAGGAAGAAAAGATAAAGACGATGGAAAAGGAAGTAGAGAAACAAGGTGTTTAATCGAAGGCCACCCATGTTTAGTTGCGTTCGTTTACGAAAGCGACAACAATGTTTTAAGCCAAAGATTGGTGGAGAAACTCTAGTTACCACCAAGCTTTCATCCGAATCAAGAAAGGATCAAATTCAGTACATGACAATGTGTGAAAGAAGTATTATGTGATATTGCTCCCACAAACTCTTGTCATCTTCTTCTGAGATGGGCATGGTTTCATTTTAAAACGCTCAATCTTGATGAACGTTCCCTTTATTTGAGGCATGAGGGACATGAAATGAAGTTGAAATTTATCACACCAAGACAAGCCAGTAAGGATCAACATAGGCTGAAAGAGAAAATAGAAAAAGAAGAAATATAAACTGCGGAAGGAAGGGAAATTGAAGAAAAAGAAAAGGAAGAAAAGATAAAGACGATTGAAAAGGAAGTAGAGAACCAAGGTTTAATCGAAGGCCACCCCTGTTTAGTTGCATTCGTTTACGAAAGCGACAACAATGTTGTAAGCCAAAGATTGGTGGAGAAACTCTAGTTACCACCAAGCTTTCATCTGAATCAAGCAAGGATCAAATTCAGTACAGGACAATGTGTGAAAGAAGTATTATGTGATATAGTTCCCACGAACTCTTGTCATCTTCTTTTGAGGTGGGCATGGCTTCATTTTAAAACGCTCAATCTTGATAAACGTTCCCTTTATTTGAGGCATGAGGGACATGAAATGAAGTTGAAATTTATGACACCAAGACAAGCCAGTAATGATCAACATAGGCTGAAGGAGAAAATAGAAAAAGACGAAATATAAACTGCAGAAGGAAGGGAAATTGAAGAAAAAGAACAGGAAGAAATGATAAAGATGCTGGAAAAGCAAGTGGAGAAACAAGGTGTTTAATCGAAGGCCACCCATGTTTAGTTGCATTTGTTTACGAAAGCGACAACAATGTTGTAAGCCAAAGATTGGTGGAGAAACTCTAGTTACCACCACGCTTTCATCCGAATCAAGCAAGGATCAAATTCAGTACAGGACAATGTGTGAAAGAAGTATTATGTGATATTGTTCCCACGAACTCTTGTCATCTTCTTTTGAGGTGGGCATGGCTTCATTTTAAAACGCTCAATCTTGATAAACGTTCCCTTTATTTGAGGCATGAGGGACATGAAATGAAGTTGAAATTTATGACACCAAGACAAGCCAGTAATGATCAACATAGGCTGAAGGAGAAAATAGAAAAAGACGAAATATAAACTGCAGAAGGAAGGGAAATTGAAGAAAAAGAACAGGAAGAAATGATAAAGATGATGGAAAAGGAAGTAGAGAAAGAAGGTGTTTAATCGAAGGCCACCCATGTTTAGTTGCATTTGTTTACGAAAGCGACAACAATGTTGTAAGCCAAAGATTGGTGGAGAAACTCTAGTTACCACCAAGCTTTCATCTGAATCAACCAAGGATCAAATTCAGTACAGGACAATTTGTGAAAGAAGTATTGTGTGATATTGCTCCCACAAACTCTTGTCATCTTCTTTTGAGATGGGCATGGCTTCATTTTAAAACACTCAATATTGATGAACGTTCCCTTTGAGGAATGAGCGACATGAAATGAAGTTCAAATTTATCATACAAGGACAAGCCAGTAAGGATCAACATAGGCTGAAGGAGAAAATACAAAAGAAGAAATATAAACTGCAGAAGGAAGAGAAATTGAAGAAAAAGAAAAGGAAGAAAAGATAAAGTTGATGGAAAAGGAAGTAGAGAAACAAGGTTTAATAGAAGGCTACCCATGTTTAGTTGCATTTGTTTACGAAAGCGACAACAATGTTGTAAGCCCAAGATTGGTGGAGAAACTCTAGTTACCACCAAGCTTTCATCTGAATCAAGCAAGGATCAAATTCAGTACAGGACAATGTGTGAAAGAAGTATTGTGTGATATTGCTCCCACGAACTCTTGTCATCTTCTTTTGAGATGGGCATGGCTTCATTTTAAAACGCTCAATATTGATGAACGTTCCCTTTATTTGAGGCATGAGGGACATGAAATGAAGTTGAAATTTATGACACCAAGACAAGCCAGTAATGATCAACATAGGCTGAAGGAGAAAATAGAAAAAGAAGAAATATAAACTGCAGAAGGAAGGGAAATTGAAGAAAAAGAAAAGGAAGAAAAGATAAAGATGATGAAAAAGGAAGTAGAGAAACAAGGTGTTTAATCGAAGGCCACCCATGTTTAGTCGCATTCGTTCACAAAAGCGACAACAATGTTGTAAGCCAAAGATTGGTGGAGAAACTCTAGTTACCACCCAGCTTTCATCTGAATCAAGCAAGGATCAAATTCAGTACAGGACAATGTGTGAAAGAAGTATTATGTGATATTGTTCCCACGAACTCTTGTCATCTTCTTTTGAGGTGGGCATGGCTTCATTTTAAAACGCTCAATCTTGATAAACGTTCCCTTTATTTGAGGCATGAGGGACATGAAATGAAGTTGAAATTTATGACACCAAGACAAGCCATTAATGATCAACATAGGCTGAAGGAGAAAATAGAAAAAGAAGAAATATAAACTGCAGAAGGAAGGGAAATTGAAGAAAAAGAAAAGGAAGAAAAGATAAAGACGATGGAAAAGGAAGTAGAGAAACAAGGTGTTTAATCGAAGGCCATCCATGTTTAGTTGTATTTGTTTACGAAAGCGACAACAGTGTTGTGAGCCAAAGATTGGTGGAGAAACTCTAGTTACCACCAAGCTTTGGTCTGAATCAAGCAAGGATCAAATTCAGTACAGGACAATGTGTGAAAGAAGTATTGTGTGATATTGCTCCCACGAACTCTTGTCATCTTCTTTTGAGATGGGCATGGCTTCATTTTAAAACGCTCAATATTGATGAACGTTCCCTTTATTTGAGGCATGAGGGACATGAAATGAAGTTGAAATTTATGACACCAAGACAAGCCAGTAATGATCAACATAGGCTGAAGGAGAAAATAGAAAAAGAAGAAATATAAACTGCATAAGGAAGGGAAATTGAAGAAAAAGAAAAGGAAGAAAAGATAAAGATGATGGAAAAGGAAGTAAAGAAACAAGGTGTTTAATCGAAGGCCACCCATGTTTAGTTGCATTCGTTTACGAAAGCGACAACAATGTTGTAAGCCAAAGATTGGTGGAGAAACTCTAGTTACCACCAAGCTTTGGTCTGAATCAAGCAAGGATCAAATTCAGTACAGGACAATGTGTGAAAGAAGTATTATGTGATATTGTTCCCACGAACTCTTGTCATCTTCTTTTGAGATGGGCATGGCTTTATTTTAAAACACTCAATCTTGATGAACGTTCCCTTTATTTGAGGCATGAGGGACATGAAATGAAGTTGAAATTTATGACACCAAGACAAGCCAGTAATGATCAACATAGGCTGAAGGAGAAAATAGAAAAAGACGAAATATAAACCGCAGAAGGAAGGGAAATTGAAGAAAAAGAAAAGGAAGAAAAGATAAAGATGATGGAAAAGGAAGTAGAGATACAAGGTGTTTAATCGAAGGACACCCATGTTTAGTTGCATTTGTTTACGAAAGCGACAACAGTGTTGTGAGCCAAAGATTGGTGGAGAAACTCTAGTTACCACCAAGCTTTGGTCTGAATCAAGCAAGGATCAAATTCAGTACAGGACAATGTGTGAAAGAAGTATTGTGTGATATTGCTCCCACAAACTCTTGTCATCTTCTTTTGAGATGGGCATGGCTTCATTTTAAAACGCTCAATATTGATGAACGTTCCCTTTATTTGAGGCATGAGGGACATGAAATGAAGTTGAAATTTATGACACCAAGTCAAGCCAGTAATGATCAACATAGGCTGAAGGAGAAAATAGAAAAAGAAGAAATATAAACTGCAGAAGGAAGGGAAATTGAAGAAAAAGAAAAGGAAGAAAAGATAAAGATGATGAAAAAGGAAGTAGAGAAACAAGGTGTTTAATCGAAGGCCACCCATGTTTAGTTGCATTCGTTCACAAAAGCGACAACAATGTTGTAAGCCAAAGATTGGTGGAGAAACTCTAGTTACCACCAAGCTTTCATTTGAATCAAGCAAGGATCAAATTCAGTACAGGACAATGTGTGAAAGAAGTATTATGTGATATTGTTCCCACGAACTCTTGTCATCTTCTTTTGAGGTGGGCATGGCTTCATTTTAAAACGCTCAATCTTGATAAACGTTCCCTTTATTTGAGGCATGAGGGACATGAAATGAAGTTGAAATTTATGACACCAAGACAAGCCAGTAATGATCAACATAGGCTGAAGGAGAAAATAGAAAAAGACGAAATATAAACTGCAGAAGGAAGGGAAATTGAAGAAAAAGAACAGGAAGAAATGATAAAGATGATGGAAAAGGAAGTAGAGAAAGAAGGTGTTTAATCGAAGGCCACCCATGTTTAGTTGCATTTGTTTACGAAAGCGACAACAATGTTGTAAGCCAAAGATTGGTGGAGAAACTCTAGTTACCACCAAGCTTTCATCTGAATCAACCAAGGATCAAATTCAGTACAGGACAATTTGTGAAAGAAGTATTGTGTGATATTGCTACCACAAACTCTTGTCATCTTCTTTTGAGATGGGCATGGCTTCATTTTAAAACACTCAATATTGATGAACGTACCCTTTGAGGAATGAGCGACATGAAATGAAGTTCAAATTTATAATACAAGGACAAGCCAGTAAGGATCAACATAGGCTGAAGGAGAAAATACAAAAGAAGAAATATAAACTGCAGAAGGAAGAGAAATTGAAGAAAAAGAAAAGGAAGAAAAGATAAAGTTGATGGAAAAGGAAGTAGAGAAACAAGGTTTAATCGAAGGCTACCCATGTTTAGTTGCATTTGTTTACGAAAGCGACAACAATGTTGTAAGCCCAAGATTGGTGGAGAAACTCTAGTTACCACCAAGCTTTCATCTGAATCAAGCAAGGATCAAATTCAGTACAGGACAATGTGTGAAAGAAGTATTATATGATATTGTTCCCACGAACTCTTGTCATCTTCTTTTGAGATGGGCATGGCTTTATTTTAAAACACTCAATCTTGATGAACGTTCCCTTTATTTGAGGCATGAGGGACATGAAATGAAGTTCAAATTTGTGACACAAGGACAAGCCAGTAAGGATCAACATAGGCTGAAGGAGAAAATACAAAAGAAGAAATATAAACTGCAGAAGGAAGAGAAATTGAAGAAAAAGAAAAGGAAGAAAAGATAAAGTTGATGGAAAAGGAAGTAGAGAAACAAGGTTTAATCGAAGGCCACCCATGTTTACTTGCATTCATTTATGAAAGCGACAACAATGTTTTAAGCCAAAGACTGGTGCAGAAACTCTAGTTACCACCAAGGTTTCATCTGAATCAAGCAAGGATCAAATTCAGTACACGACAATGTGTGAAAGAAGTATTATGCGATATTGTTCCCACGAACTCTTGTCATCTTCTTTTGAGATGGGCATGGCTTAATTTTAAAACTCTCAATCTTGATGAACGAGACATGTGGGACATGAAAAGAAGTTGAAATTTATGACACCAAGACAACCCAGTAATGATCAATATAGGCTGAAGGAGAAAATAGAAAAAGAAGAAATATAAACTGCAGAAGGAAGGGAAATTGAAGAAAAAGAAAAGGAAGAAAAGATAAAGACGATGGAAAAGGAAGTAGAGAAACAAGGTGTTTAATCGAAGGCCACCCATGTTTAGTTGCGTTCGTTTACGAAAGCGACAACAATGTTTTAAGCCAAAGATTGGTGGAGAAACTCTAGTTACCACCAAGCTTTCATCCGAATCAAGAAAGGATCAAATTCAGTACATGACAATGTGTGAAAGAAGTATTATGTGATATTGCTCCCACAAACTCTTGTCATCTTCTTCTGAGATGGGCATGGTTTCATTTTAAAACGCTCAATCTTGATGAACGTTCCCTTTATTTGAGGCATGAGGGACATGAAATGAAGTTGAAATTTATCACACCAAGACAAGCCAGTAAGGATCAACATAGGCTGAAAGAGAAAATAGAAAAAGAAGAAATATAAACTGCGGAAGGAAGGGAAATTGAAGAAAAAGAAAAGGAAGAAAAGATAAAGACGATTGAAAAGGAAGTAGAGAACCAAGGTTTAATCGAAGGCCACCCCTGTTTAGTTGCATTCGTTTACGAAAGCGACAACAATGTTGTAAGCCAAAGATTGGTGGAGAAACTCTAGTTACCACCAAGCTTTCATCTGAATCAAGCAAGGATCAAATTCAGTACAGGACAATGTGTGAAAGAAGTATTATGTGATATAGTTCCCACGAACTCTTGTCATCTTCTTTTGAGGTGGGCATGGCTTCATTTTAAAACGCTCAATCTTGATAAACGTTCCCTTTATTTGAGGCATGAGGGACATGAAATGAAGTTGAAATTTATGACACCAAGACAAGCCAGTAATGATCAACATAGGCTGAAGGAGAAAATAGAAAAAGACGAAATATAAACTGCAGAAGGAAGGGAAATTGAAGAAAAAGAACAGGAAGAAATGATAAAGATGCTGGAAAAGCAAGTGGAGAAACAAGGTGTTTAATCGAAGGCCACCCATGTTTAGTTGCATTTGTTTACGAAAGCGACAACAATGTTGTAAGCCAAAGATTGGTGGAGAAACTCTAGTTACCACCACGCTTTCATCCGAATCAAGCAAGGATCAAATTCAGTACAGGACAATGTGTGAAAGAAGTATTATGTGATATTGTTCCCACGAACTCTTGTCATCTTCTTTTGAGGTGGGCATGGCTTCATTTTAAAACGCTCAATCTTGATAAACGTTCCCTTTATTTGAGGCATGAGGGACATGAAATGAAGTTGAAATTTATGACACCAAGACAAGCCAGTAATGATCAACATAGGCTGAAGGAGAAAATAGAAAAAGACGAAATATAAACTGCAGAAGGAAGGGAAATTGAAGAAAAAGAACAGGAAGAAATGATAAAGATGATGGAAAAGGAAGTAGAGAAAGAAGGTGTTTAATCGAAGGCCACCCATGTTTAGTTGCATTTGTTTACGAAAGCGACAACAATGTTGTAAGCCAAAGATTGGTGGAGAAACTCTAGTTACCACCAAGCTTTCATCTGAATCAACCAAGGATCAAATTCAGTACAGGACAATTTGTGAAAGAAGTATTGTGTGATATTGCTCCCACGAACTCTTGTCATCTTCTTTTGAGATGGGCATGGCTTCATTTTAAAACGCTCAATCTTGATAAACGTTCCCTTTATTTGAGGCATGAGGGACATGAAATGAAGTTGAAATTTATGACACCAAGACAAGCCAGTAATGATCAACATAGGCTGAAGGAGAAAATAGAAAAAGACGAAATATAAACTGCAGAAGGAAGGGAAATTGAAGAAAAAGAACAGGAAGAAATGATAAAGATGATGGAAAAGGAAGTAGAGAAAGAAGGTGTTTAATCGAAGGCCACCCATGTTTAGTTGCATTTGTTTACGAAAGCGACAACAATGTTGTCAGCCAAAGATTGGTGGAGAAACTCTAGTTACCACCAAGCTTTCATCTGAATCAACCAAGGATCAAATTCAGTACAGGACAATGTGTGAAAGAAGTATTATGTGATATTGTTCCCACGAACTCTTGTCATCTTCTTTTGAGGTGGGCATGGCTTCATTTTAAAACGCTCAATCTTGATAAACGTTCCCTTTATTTGAGGCATGAGGGACATGAAATGAAGTTGAAATTTATGACACCAAGACAAGCCAGTAATGATCAACATAGGCTGAAGGAGAAAATAGAAAAAGACGAAATATAAACTGCAGAAGGAAGGGAAATTGAAGAAAAAGAACAGGAAGAAATGATAAAGATGATGGAAAAGGAAGTGGAGAAAGAAGGTGTTTAATCGAAGGCCACCCATGTTTAGTTGCATTCATTTATGAAAGCGACAACAATGTTTTAAGCCAAAGACTGGTGGAGAAACTCTAGTTACCACCAAGGTTTCATCTGAATCAAGCAAGGATCAAATTCAGTACATGACAATGTGTGAAAGAAGTATTATGCGATATTGTTCCCACGAACTCTTGTCATCTTCTTTTGAGATGGGCATGGCTTAATTTTAAAACTCTCAATCTTGATGAACGAGGCATGTGGGACATGAAAAGAAGTTGAAATTTATGACACCAAGACAACCCAGTAATGATCAACATAGGCTGAAGGAGAAAATAGAAAAAGAAGAAATATAAACTGCAGAAGGAAGGGAAATTGAAGAAAAAGAAAAGGAAGAAAAGATAAAGACGATGGAAAAGGAAGTAGAGAAACAAGGTGTTTAATCGAAGGCCATCCATGTTTAGTTGCATTTGTTTACGAAAGCGACAACAGTGTTGTGAGCCAAAGATTGGTGGAGAAACTCTAGTTACCACCAAGCTTTGGTCTGAATCAAGCAAGGATCAAATTCAGTACAGGACAATGTGTGAAAGAAGTATTGTGTGATATTGCTCCCACGAACTCTTGTCATCTTCTTTTGAGATGGGCATGGCTTCATTTTAAAACGCTCAATATTGATGAACGTTCCCTTTATTTGAGGCATGAGGGACATGAAATGAAGTTCAAATTTGTGACACAAGGACAAGCCAGTAAGGATCAACATAGGCTGAAGGAGAAAATAGAAAAAGACGAAATATAAACTGCAGAAGGAAGGGAAATTGAAGAAAAAGAACAGGAAGAAATGATAAAGATGATGGAAAAGGAAGTAGAGAAAGAAGGTGTTTAATCGAAGGCTACCCATGTTTAGTTGCATTTGTTTACGAAAGCGACAACAATGTTGTAAGCCAAAGATTGGTGGAGAAACTCTAGTTACCACCAAGCTTTCATCTGAATCAACCAAGGATCAAATTCAGTACAGGACAATGTGTGAAAGAAGTATTATGTGATATTGTTCCCACGAACTCTTGTCATCTTCTTTTGAGGTGGGCATGGCTTCATTTTAAAACGCTCAATCTTGATAAACGTTCCCTTTATTTGAGGCATGAGGGACATGAAATGAAGTTGAAATTTATGACACCAAGACAAGCCAGTAATGATCAACATAGGCTGAAGGAGAAAATAGAAAAAGACGAAATATAAACTGCAGAAGGAAGGGAAATTGAAGAAAAAGAACAGGAAGAAATGATAAAGATGATGGAAAAGGAAGTGGAGAAAGAAGGTGTTTAATCGAAGGCCACCCATGTTTAGTTGCATTCATTTATGAAAGCGACAACAATGTTTTAAGCCAAAGACTGGTGGAGAAACTCTAGTTACCACCAAGGTTTCATCTGAATCAAGCAAGGATCAAATTCAGTACATGACAATGTGTGAAAGAAGTATTATGCGATATTGTTCCCACGAACTCTTGTCATCTTCTTTTGAGATGGGCATGGCTTAATTTTAAAACTCTCAATCTTGATGAACGAGGCATGTGGGACATGAAAAGAAGTTGAAATTTATGACACCAAGACAACCCAGTAATGATCAACATAGGCTGAAGGAGAAAATAGAAAAAGAAGAAATATAAACTGCAGAAGGAAGGGAAATTGAAGAAAAAGAAAAGGAAGAAAAGATAAAGACGATGGAAAAGGAAGTAGAGAAACAAGGTGTTTAATCGAAGGCCACCCATGTTTAGTTGCGTTCGTTTACGAAAGCGACAACAATGTTTTAAGCCAAAGATTGGTGGAGAAACTCTAGTTACCACCAAGCTTTCATCCGAATCAAGCAAGGATCAAATTCAGTACATGACAATGTGTGAAAGAAGTATTATGTGATATTGCTCCCACAATCTCTTGTCATCTTCTTCTGAGATGGGCATGGCTTCATTTTAAAACGCTCAATCTTGATGAACGTTCCCTTTATTTGAGGCATGAGGGACATGAAATGAAGTTGAAATTTATCACACCAAGACAAGCCAGTAAGGATCAACATAGGCTGAAAGAGAAAATAGAAAAAGAAGAAATATAAACTGCGGAAGGAAGGGAAATTGAAGAAAAAAAAAAGGAAGAAAAGATAAAGACGATTGAAAAGGAAGTAGAGAACCAAGGTTTAATCGAAGGCCACCCCTGTTTAGTTGCATTCGTTTACGAAAGCAACAACAATGTTGTAAGCCAAAGATTGGTGGAGAAACTCTAGTTACCACCAAGCTTTCATCTGAATCAAGCAAGGATCAAATTCAGTACAGGACAATGTGTGAAAGAAGTATTATGTGATATTGTTCCCACGAACTCTTGTCATCTTCTTTTGAGGTGGGCATGGCTTCATTTTAAAACGCTCAATCTTGATAAACGTTCCCTTTATTTGAGGCATGAGGGACATGAAATGAAGTTGAAATTTATGACACCAAGACAAGCCAGTAATGATCAACATAGGCTGAAGGAGAAAATAGAAAAAGACGAAATATAAACTGCAGAAGGAAGGGAAATTGAAGAAAAAGAACAGGAAGAAATGATAAAGATGATGGAAAAGGAAGTAGAGAAAGAAGGTGTTTAATCGAAGGCTACCCATGTTTAGTTGCATTTGTTTACGAAAGCGACAACAATGTTGTAAGCCAAAGATTGGTGGAGAAACTCTAGTTACCACCAAGCTTTCATCTGAATCAAGCAAGGATCAAATTCAGTACAGGACAATGTGTGAAAGAAGTATTATGTGATATTGTTCCCACGAACTCTTGTCATCTTCTTTTGAGGTGGGCATGGCTTCATTTTAAAACGCTCAATCTTGATAAACGTTCCCTTTATTTGAGGCATGAGGGACATGAAATGAAGTTGAAATTTATGACACCAAGACAAGCCAGTAATGATCAACATAGGCTGAAGGAGAAAATAGAAAAAGACGAAATATAAACTGCAGAAGGAAGGGAAATTGAAGAAAAAGAACAGGAAGAAATGATAAAGATGATGGAAAAGGAAGTAGAGAAAGAAGGTGTTTAATCGAAGGCCACCCATGTTTAGTTGCATTCATTTATGAAAGCGACAACAATGTTTTAAGCCAAAGACTGGTGGAGAAACTCTAGTTACCACCAAGGTTTCATCTGAATCAAGCAAGGATCAAATTCAGTACATGACAATGTGTGAAAGAAGTATTATGCGATATTGTTCCCACGAACTCTTGTCATCTTCTTTTGAGATGGGCATGGCTTAATTTTAAAACTCTCAATCTTGATGAACGAGGCATGTGGGACATGAAAAGAAGTTGAAATTTATGACACCAAGACAACCCAGTAATGATCAACATAGGCTGAAGGAGAAAATAGAAAAAGAAGAAATATAAACTGCAGAAGGAAGGGAAATTGAAGAAAAAGAAAAGGAAGAAAAGATAAAGACGATGGAAAAGGAAGTAGAGAAACAAGGTGTTTAATCGAAGGCCATCCATGTTTAGTTGCATTTGTTTACGAAAGCGACAACAGTGTTGTGAGCCAAAGATTGGTGGAGAAACTCTAGTTACCACCAAGCTTTGGTCTGAATCAAGCAAGGATCAAATTCAGTACAGGACAATGTGTGAAAGAAGTATTGTGTGATATTGCTCCCACGAACTCTTGTCATCTTCTTTTGAGATGGGCATGGCTTCATTTTAAAACGCTCAATATTGATGAACGTTCCCTTTATTTGAGGCAAGAGGGACATGAAATGAAGTTCAAATTTGTGACACAAGGACAAGCCAGTAAGGATCAACATAGGCTGAAGGAGAAAATACAAAAGAAGAAATATAAACTGCAGAAGGAAGAGAAATTGAAGAAAAAGAAAAGGAAGAAAAGATAAAGATGATGGAAAAGGAAGTAGAGATACAAGGTGTTTAATCGAAGGACACCCATGTTTAGTTGCATTTGTTTACGAAAGCGACAACAGTGTTGTGAGCCAAAGATTGGTGGAGAAACTCTAGTTACCACCAAGCTTTGGTCTGAATCAAGCAAGGATCAAATTCAGTACAGGACAATGTGTGAAAGAAGTATTGTGTGATATTGCTCCCACGAACTCTTGTCATCTTCTTTTGAGATGGGCATGGCTTCATTTTAAAACGCTCAATATTGATGAACGTTCCCTTTATTTGAGGCATGAGGGACATGAAATGAAGTTGAAATTTATGACACCAAGACAAGCCAGTAATGATCAACATAGGCTGAAGCAGAAAATACAAAAGAAGAAATATAAACTGCAGAAGGAAGAGAAATTGAAGAAAAACAAAAGGAAGAAAAGATAAAGTTGATGGAAAAAGAAGTAGAGAAACAAGGCTTAATCGAAGGCTACCCATGTTTAGTTGCATTTGTTTACGAAAGCGACAACAATGTTTTAAGCCAAAGATTGGTGGAGAAACTCTAGTTACCACCAAGGTTTCATCCGAATCAAGCAAGGATCAAATTCAGTACATGATAATGTATGAAAGAAGTATTATGTGATATTGTTCCCACGAACCCTTGTCATCTTCTTTTGAGATGGGCATGGCTTCATTTTAGAACACTCAATCTTGATGAACGTTCCCTTTATTTGAGGCATGAGGGAAATGAAAGGAAGTTGAAATTTATGACACCAAGACAAGCCAGTAATGATCAACATAGGCTGAAGGAGAAAATAGAAAAAGACGAAATATAAACTGCAGAAGGAAGGGAAATTGAAGAAAAAGAAAAGGAAGAAAAGATAAAGATGATGGAAAAGGAAGTAGAGATACAAGGTGTTTAATCGAAGGACACCCATGTTTAGTTGCATTTGTTTACGAAAGCGACAACAGTGTTGTGAGCCAAAGATTGGTGGAGAAACTCTAGTTACCACCAAGCTTTGGTCTGAATCAAGTAAGGATCAAATTCAGTACAGGACAATGTGTGAAAGAAGTATTGTGTGATATTGCTCCCACGAACTCTTGTCATCTTCTTTTGAGATGGGCATGGCTTCATTTTAAAATGCTCAATATTAATGAACGTTCCCTTTATTTGAGGCATGAGGGACATGAAATGAAGTTGAAATTTATGACACCAAGACAAGCCAGTAATGATCAACATAGGCTGAAGGAGAAAATAGAAAAAGAAGAAATATAAACTGCAGAAGGAAGGGAAATTGAAGAAAAAGAAAAGGAAGAAAAGATAAAGATGATGAAAAAGGAAGTAGAGAAACAAGGTGTTTAATCGAAGGCCACCCATGTTTAGTTGCATTCGTTCACAAAAGCGACAACAATGTTGTAAGCCAAAGATTGGTGGAGAAACTCTGGTTACCACCAAGCTTTCATCTGAATCAAGCAAGGATCAAATTCAGTACAGGACAATGTGTGAAAGAAGTATTATGTGATATTGTTCCCACGAACTCTTGTCATCTTCTTTTGAGGTGGGCATGGCTTCATTTTAAAACGCTCAATCTTGATAAACGTTCCCTTTATTTGAGGCATGAGGGACATGAAATGAAGTTGAAATTTATGACACCAAGACAAGCCAGTAATGATCAACATAGGCTGAAGGAGAAAATAGAAAAAGACGAAATATAAACTGCAGAAGGAAGGGAAATTGAAGAAAAAGAACAGGAAGAAATGATAAAGATGATGGAAAAGGAAGTAGAGAAAGAAGGTGTTTAATCGAAGGCCACCCATGTTTAGTTGCATTTGTTTACGAAAGCGACAACAATGTTGTAAGCCAAAGATTGGTGGAGAAACTCTAGTTACCACCAAGCTTTCATCTGAATCAACCAAGGATCAAATTCAGCACAGGACAATTTGTGAAAGAAGTATTGTGTGATATTGCTCCTACAAACTCTTGTCATCTTCTTTTGAGATGGGCATGGCTTTATTTTAAAACACTCAATCTTGATGAACGTTCCCTTTATTTGAGGCATGAGGGACATGAAATGAAGTTCAAATTTGTGACACAAGGACAAGCCAGTAAGGATCAACATAGGCTGAAGGAGAAAATACAAAAGAAGAAATATAAACTGCAGAAGGAAGAGAAATTGAAGAAAAAGAAAAGGAAGAAAAGATAAAGATGATGGAAAAGGAAGTAGAGATACAAGGTGTTTAATCGAAGGACACCCATGTTTAGTTGCATTTGTTTACGAAAGCGACAATAGTGTTGTGAGCCAAAGATAGGTGGAGAAACTCTAGTTACCACCTAGCTTTGGTCTGAATCAAGCAAGGATCAAATTCAGTACAGGACAATGTGTGAAAGAAGTATTGTGTGATATTGCTCCCACGAACTCTTGTCATCTTCTTTTGAGATGGGCATGGCTTCATTTTAAAACGCTCAATATTGATGAACGTTCCCTTTATTTGAGGCATGAGGGACATGAAATGAAGTTGAAATTTATGACACCAAGACAAGCCAGTAATGATCAACATAGGCTGAAGGAGAAAATAGAAAAAGAAGAAATATAAACTGCAGAAGGAAGGGAAATTGAAGATAAAGAAAAGGAAGAAAAGATAAAGATGATGAAAAAGGAAGTAGAGAAACAAGGTGTTTAATCGAAGGCCACCCATGTTTAGTTGCATTCGTTCACAAAAGCGACAACAATGTTGTAAGCCAAAGATTGGTGGAGAAACTCTAGTTACCACCAAGCTTTCATCTGAATCAAGCAAGGATCAAATTCAGTACAGGACAATGTGTGAAAGAAGTATTATGTGATATTGTTCGCACGAACTCTTGTCATCTTCTTTTGAGGTGGGCATGGCTTCATTTTAAAACGCTCAATCTTGATAAACGTTCCCTTTATTTGAGGCATGAGGGACATGAAATGAAGTTGAAATTTATGACACCAAGACAAGCCAGTAATGATCAACATAGGCTGAAGGAGAAAGTAGAAAAAGACGAAATATAAACTGCAGAAGGAAGGGAAATTGAAGAAAAAGAACAGGAAGAAATGATAAAGATGATGGAAAAGGAAGTAGAGAAAGAAGGTGTTTAATCGAAGGCCACCCATGTTTAGTTGCATTTGTTTACGAAAGCGACAACAATGTTGTAAGCCAAAGATTGGTGGAGAAACTCTAGTTACCACCAAGCTTTCATCTGAATCAACCAAGGATCAAATTCAGTACAGGACAATTTGTGAAAGAAGTATTGTGTGATATTGCTCCTACAAACTCTTGTCATCTTCTTTTGAGATGGGCATGGCTTTATTTTAAAACACTCAATCTTGATGAACGTTCCCTTTATTTGAGGCATGAGGGACATGAAATGAAGTTCAAATTTGTGACACAAGGACAAGCCAGTAAGGATCAACATAGGCTGAAGGAGAAAATACAAAAGAAGAAATATAAACTGCAGAAGGAAGAGAAATTGAAGAAAAAGAAAAGGAAGAAAAGATAAAGATGATGGAAAAGGAAGTAGAGATACAAGGTGTTTAATCGAAGGACACCCATGTTTAGTTGCATTTGTTTACGAAAGCGACAACAGTGTTGTGAGCCAAAGATAGGTGGAGAAACTCTAGTTACCACCAAGCTTTGGTCTGAATCAAGCAAGGATCAAATTCAGTACAGGACAATGTGTGAAAGAAGTATTGTGTGATATTGCTCCCACGAACTCTTGTCATCTTCTTTTGAGATGGGCATGGCTTCATTTTAAAACGCTCAATATTGATGAACGTTCCCTTTATTTGAGGCATGAGGGACATGAAATGAAGTTGAAATTTATGACACCAAGACAAGCCAGTAATGATCAACATAGGCTGAAGGAGAAAATAGAAAAAGAAGAAATATAAACTGCAGAAGGAAGGGAAATTGAAGATAAAGAAAAGGAAGAAAAGATAAAGATGATGAAAAAGGAAGTAGAGAAACAAGGTGTTTAATCGAAGGCCACCCATGTTTAGTTGCATTCGTTCACAAAAGCGACAACAATGTTGTAAGCCAAAGATTGGTGGAGAAACTCTAGTTACCACCAAGCTTTCATCTGAATCAAGCAAGGATCAAATTCAGTACAGGACAATGTGTGAAAGAAGTATTATGTGATATTGTTCGCACGAACTCTTGTCATCTTCTTTTGAGGTGGGCATGGCTTCATTTTAAAACGCTCAATCTTGATAAACGTTCCCTTTATTTGAGGCATGAGGGACATGAAATGAAGTTGAAATTTATGACACCAAGACAAGCCAGTAATGATCAACATAGGCTGAAGGAGAAAATAGAAAAAGACGAAATATAAACTGCAGAAGGAAGGGAAATTGAAGAAAAAGAACAGGAAGAAATGATAAAGATGATGGAAAAGGAAGTAGAGAAAGAAGGTGTTTAATCGAAGGCCACCCATGTTTAGTTGCATTTGTTTACGAAAGCGACAACAATGTTGTAAGCCAAAGATTGGTGGAGAAACTCTAGTTACCACTAAGCTTTCATCTGAATCAACCAAGGATCAAATTCAGTACAGGACAATTTGTGAAAGAAGTATTGTGTGATATTGCTCCTACAAACTCTTGTCATCTTCTTTTGAGATGGGCATGGCTTTATTTTAAAACACTCAATCTTGATGAACGTTCCCTTTATTTGAGGCATGAGGGACATGAAATGAAGTTCAAATTTGTGACACAAGGACAAGCCAGTAAGGATCAACATAGGCTGAAGGAGAAAATACAAAAGAAGAAATATAAACTGCAGAAGGAAGAGAAATTGAAGAAAAAGAAAAGGAAGAAAAGATAAAGATGATGGAAAAGGAAGTAGAGATACAAGGTGTTTAATCGAAGGACACCCATGTTTAGTTGCATTTGTTTACGAAAGCGACAACAGTGTTGTGAGCCAAAGATAGGTGGAGAAACTCTAGTTACCACCAAGCTTTGGTCTGAATCAAGCAAGGATCAAATTCAGTACAGGACAATGTGTGAAAGAAGTATTGTGTGATATTGCTCCCACGAACTCTTGTCATCTTCTTTTGAGATGGGCATGGCTTCATTTTAAAACGCTCAATATTGATGAACGTTCCCTTTATTTGAGGCATGAGGGACATGAAATGAAGTTGAAATTTATGACACCAAGACAAGCCAGTAATGATCAACATAGGCTGAAGGAGAAAATAGAAAAAGAAGAAATATAAACTGCAGAAGGAAGGGAAATTGAAGATAAAGAAAAGGAAGAAAAGATAAAGATGATGAAAAAGGAAGTAGAGAAACAAGGTGTTTAATCGAAGGCCACCCATGTTTAGTTGCATTCGTTCACAAAAGCGACAACAATGTTGTAAGCCAAAGATTGGTGGAGAAACTCTAGTGACCACCAAGCTTTCATCTGAATCAAGCAAGGATCAAATTCAGTACAGGACAATGTGTGAAAGAAGTATTATGTGATATTGTTCCCACGAACTCTTGTCATCTTCTTTTGAGGTGGGCATGGCTTCATTTTAAAACGCTCAATCTTGATAAACGTTCCCTTTATTTGAGGCATGAGGGACATGAAATGAAGTTGAAATTTATGACACCAAGACAAGCCAGTAATGATCAACATAGGCTGAAGGAGAAAATAGAAAAAGACGAAATATAAACTGCAGAAGGAAGGGAAATTGAAGAAAAAGAACAGGAAGAAATGATAAAGATGATGGAAAAGGAAGTAGAGAAAGAAGGTGTTTAATCGAAGGCCACCCATGTTTAGTTGCATTTGTTTACGAAAGCGACAACAATGTTGTAACCCAAAGATTGGTGGAGAAACTCTAGTTACCACCAAGCTTTCATCTGAATCAACCAAGGATCAAATTCAGTACAGGACAATTTGTGAAAGAAGTATTGTGTGATATTGCTCCCACAAACTCTTGTCATCTTCTTTTGAGATGGGCATGGCTTCATTTTAAAACACTCAATATTGATGAACGTTCCCTTTGAGGAATGAGCGACATGAAATGAAGTTCAAATTTATAATACAAGGACAAGCCAGTAAGGATCAACATAGGCTGAAGGAGAAAATACAAAAGAAGAAATATAAACTGCAGAAGGAAGAGAAATTGAAGAAAAAGAAAAGGAAGAAAAGATAAAGTTGATGGAAAAGGAAGTAGAGAAACAAGGTTTAATCGAAGGCTACCCATGTTTAGTTGCATTTGTTTACGAAAGCGACAACAATGTTGTAAGCCCAAGATTGGTGGAGAAACTCTAGTTACCACCAAGCTTTCATCTGAATCAAGCAAGGATCAAATTCAGTACAGGACAATGTGTGAAAGAAGTATTATATGATATTGTTCCCACGAACTCTTGTCATCTTCTTTTGAGATGGGCATGGCTTTATTTTAAAACACTCAATCTTGATGAACGTTCCCTTTATTTGAGGCATGAGGGACATGAAATGAAGTTGAAATTTATGACACCAAGACAAGCCAGTAATGATCAACATAGGCTGAAGGAGAAAATAGAAAAAGACGAAATATAAACTGCAGAAGGAAGGGAAATTGAAGAAAAAGAACAGGAAGAAATGATAAAGATGATGGAAAAGGAAGTAGAGAAAGAAGGTGTTTAATCGAAGGCCACCCATGTTTAGTTGCATTTGTTTACGAAAGCGACAACAATGTTGTAAGCCAAAGATTGGTGGAGAAACTCTAGTTACCACCAAGCTTTCATCTGAATCAACCAAGGATCAAATTCAGTACAGGACAATTTGTGAAAGAAGTATTGTGTGATATTGCTCCTACAAACTCTTGTCATCTTCTTTTGAGATGGGCATGGCTTTATTTTAAAACACTCAATCTTGATGAACGTTCCCTTTATTTGAGGCATGAGGGACATGAAATGAAGTTCAAATTTGTGACACAAGGACAAGCCAGTAAGGATCAACATAGGCTGAAGGAGAAAATACAAAAGAAGAAATATAAACTGCAGAAGGAAGAGAAATTGAAGAAAAAGAAAAGGAAGAAAAGATAAAGATGATGGAAAAGGAAGTAGAGATACAAGGTGTTTAA
Source organism: Vigna unguiculata (assembly GCF_037176805.1). Lineage (NCBI taxonomy): Eukaryota > Viridiplantae > Streptophyta > Magnoliopsida > Fabales > Fabaceae > Vigna > Vigna unguiculata. Next base: position 26,570,284 of record NC_140795.1, on the reverse strand, counting down.
TCGAAGGACACCCATGTTTAGTTGCATTTGTTTACGAAAGCGACAACAGTGTTGTGAGCCAAAGATAGGTGGAGAAACTCTAGTTACCACCAAGCTTTGGTCTGAATCAAGCAAGGATCAAATTCAGTACAGGACAATGTGTGAAAGAAGTATTGTGTGATATTGCTCCCACGAACTCTTGTCATCTTCTTTTGAGATGGGCATGGCTTCATTTTAAAACGCTCAATATTGATGAACGTTCCCTTTATTTGAGGCATGAGGGACATGAAATGAAGTTGAAATTTATGACACCAAGACAAGCCAGTAATGATCAACATAGGCTGAAGGAGAAAATAGAAAAAGAAGAAATATAAACTGCAGAAGGAAGGGAAATTGAAGATAAAGAAAAGGAAGAAAAGATAAAGATGATGAAAAAGGAAGTAGAGAAACAAGGTGTTTAATCGAAGGCCACCCATGTTTAGTTGCATTCGTTCACAAAAGCGACAACAATGTTGTAAGCCAAAGATTGGTGGAGAAACTCTAGTGACCACCAAGCTTTCATCTGAATCAAGCAAGGATCAAATTCAGTACAGGACAATGTGTGAAAGAAGTATTATGTGATATTGTTCCCACGAACTCTTGTCATCTTCTTTTGAGGTGGGCATGGCTTCATTTTAAAACGCTCAATCTTGATAAACGTTCCCTTTATTTGAGGCATGAGGGACATGAAATGAAGTTGAAATTTATGACACCAAGACAAGCCAGTAATGATCAACATAGGCTGAAGGAGAAAATAGAAAAAGACGAAATATAAACTGCAGAAGGAAGGGAAATTGAAGAAAAAGAACAGGAAGAAATGATAAAGATGATGGAAAAGGAAGTAGAGAAAGAAGGTGTTTAATCGAAGGCCACCCATGTTTAGTTGCATTCATTTATGAAAGCGACAACAATGTTTTAAGCCAAAGACTGGTGGAGAAACTCTAGTTACCACCAAGGTTTCATCTGAATCAAGCAAGGATCATATTCAGTACATGACAATGTGTGAAAGAAGTATTATGCGATATTGTTCCCACGAACTCTTGTCATCTTCTTTTGAGATGGGCATGGCTTAATTTTAAAACTCTCAATCTTGATGAACGAGGCATGTGGGACATGAAAAGAAGTTGAAATTTATGACACCAAGACAACCCAGTAATGATCAACATAGGCTGAAGGAGAAAATAGAAAAAGAAGAAATATAAACTGCAGAAGGAAGGGAAATTGAAGAAAAAGAAAAGGAAGAAAAGATAAAGACGATGGAAAAGGAAGTAGAGAAACAAGGTGTTTAATCGAAGGCCATCCATGTTTAGTTGCATTTGTTTACGAAAGCGACAACAGTGTTGTGAGCCAAAGATTGGTGGAGAAACTCTAGTTACCACCAAGCTTTGGTCTGAATCAAGCAAGGATCAAATTCAGTACAGGACAATGTGTGAAAGAAGTATTGTGTGATATTGCTCCCACGAACTCTTGTCATCTTCTTTTGAGATGGGCATGGCTTCATTTTAAAACGCTCAATATTGATGAACGTTCCCTTTATTTGAGGCATGAGGGACATGAAATGAAGTTCAAATTTGTGACACAAGGACAAGCCAGTAAGGATCAACATAGGCTGAAGGAGAAAATACAAAAGAAGAAATATAAACTGCAGAAGGAAGAGAAATTGAAGAAAAAGAAAAGGAAGAAAAGATAAAGATGATGGAAAAGGAAGTAGAGATACAAGGTGTTTAATCGAAGGACACCCATGTTTAGTTGCATTTGTTTACGAAAGCGACAACAGTGTTGTGAGCCAAAGATTGGTGGAGAAACTCTAGTTACCACCAAGCTTTGGTCTGAATCAAGCAAGGATCAAATTCAGTACAGGACAATGTGTGAAAGAAGTATTGTGTGATATTGCTCCCACGAACTCTTGTCATCTTCTTTTGAGATGGGCATGGCTTCATTTTAAAACGCTCAATATTGATGAACGTTCCCTTTATTTGAGGCATGAGGGACATGAAATGAAGTTGAAATTTATGACACCAAGACAAGCCAGTAATGATCAACATAGGCTGAAGGAGAAAATAGAAAAAGAAGAAATATAAACTGCAGAAGGAAGGGAAATTGAAGATAAAGAAAAGGAAGAAAAGATAAAGATGATGAAAAAGGAAGTAGAGAAACAAGGTGTTTAATCGAAGGCCACCCATGTTTAGTTGCATTCGTTCACAAAAGCGACAACAATGTTGTAAGCCAAAGATTGGTGGAGAAACTCTAGTTACCACCAAGCTTTCATCTGAATCAAGCAAGGATCAAATTCAGTACAGGACAATGTGTGAAAGAAGTATTATGTGATATTGTTCCCACGAACTCTTGTCATCTTCTTTTGAGGTGGGCATGGCTTCATTTTAAAACGCTCAATCTTGATAAACGTTCCCTTTATTTGAGGCATGAGGGACATGAAATGAAGTTGAAATTTATGACACCAAGACAAGCCAGTAATGATCAACATAGGCTGAAGGAGAAAATAGAAAAAGACGAAATATAAACTGCTGAAGGAAGGGAAATTGAAGAAAAAGAACAAGAAGAAATGATAAAGATGATGGAAAAGGAAGTAGAGAAAGAAGGTGTTTAATCGAAGGCCACCCATGTTTAGTTGCATTTGTTTACGAAAGCGACAACAATGTTGTAAGCCAAAGATTGGTGGAGAAACTCTAGTTACCACCAAGCTTTCATCTGAATCAACCAAGGATCAAATTCAGTACAGGACAATTTGTGAAAGAAGTATTGTGTGATATTGCTCCCACAAACTCTTGTCATCTTCTTTTGAGATGGGCATGGCTTCATTTTAAAACACTCAATATTGATGAACGTTCCCTTTGAGGAATGAGCGACATGAAATGAAGTTCAAATTTATAATACAAGGACAAGCCAGTAAGGATCAACATAGGCTGAAGGAGAAAATACAGAAGAAGAAATATAAACTGCAGAAGGAAGAGAAATTGAAGAAAAAGAAAAGGAAGAAAAGATAAAGTTGATGGAAAAGGAAGTAGAGAAACAAGGTTTAATCGAAGGCTACCCATGTTTAGTTGCATTTGTTTACGAAAGCGACAACAATGTTGTAAGCCCAAGATTGGTGGAGAAACTCTAGTTACCACCAAGCTTTCATCTGAATCAAGCAAGGATCAAATTCAGTACAGGACAATGTGTGAAAGAAGTATTGTGTGATATTGCTCCCACAAACTCTTGTCATCTTCTTTTGAGATGGGCATGGCTTCATTTTAAAACACTCAATATTGATGAACGTTCCCTTTGAGGAATGAGCGACATGAAATGAAGTTCAAATTTATAATACAAGGACAAGCCAGTAAGGATCAACATAGGCTGAAGGAGAAAATACAAAAGAAGAAATATAAACTGCAGAAGGAAGAGAAATTGAAGAAAAAGAAAAGGAAGAAAAGATAAAGTTGATGGAAAAGGAAGTAGAGAAACAAGGTTTAATCGAAGGCTACCCATGTTTAGTTGCATTTGTTTACGAAAGCGACAACAATGTTGTAAGCCCAAGATTGGTGGAGAAACTCTAGTTACCACCAAGCTTTCATCTGAATCAAGCAAGGATCAAATTCAGTACAGGACAATGTGTGAAAGAAGTATTATATGATATTGTTCCCACGAACTCTTGTCATCTTCTTTTGAGATGGGCATGGCTTTATTTTAAAACACTCAATCTTGATGAACGTTCCCTTTATTTGAGGCATGAGGGACATGAAATGAAGTTCAAATTTGTGACACAAGGACAAGCCAGTAAGGATCAACATAGGCTGAAGGAGAAAATACAAAAGAAGAAATATAAACTGCAGAAGGAAGAGAAATTGAAGAAAAGAAAAGGAAGAAAAGATAAAGTTGATGGAAAAGGAAGTAGAGAAACAAGGTTTAATCGAAGGCCACCCATGTTTACTTGCATTCATTTATGAAAGCGACAACAATGTTTTAAGCCAAAGACTGGTGGAGAAACTCTAGTTACCACCAAGGTTTCATCTGAATCAAGCAAGGATCAAATTCAGTACATGACAATGTGTGAAAGAAGTATTATGCGATATTGTTCCCACGAACTCTTGTCATCTTCTTTTGAGATGGGCATGGCTTAATTTTAAAACTCTCAATCTTGATGAACGAGGCATGTGGGACATGAAAAGAAGTTGAAATTTATGACACCAAGACAACCCAGTAATGATCAACATAGGCTGAAGGAGAAAATAGAAAAAGAAGAAATATAAACTGCAGAAGGAAGGGAAATTGAAGAAAAAGAAAAGGAAGAAAAGATAAAGACGATGGAAAAGGAAGTAGAGAAACAAGGTGTTTAATCGAAGGCCATCCATGTTTAGTTGCATTTGTTTACGAAATCGACAACAGTGTTGTGAGCCAAAGATTGGTGGAGAAACTCTAGTTACCACCAAGCTTTGGTCTGAATCAAGCAAGGATCAAATTCAGTACAGGACAATGTGTGAAAGAAGTATTGTGTGATATTGCTCCCACGAACTCTTGTCATCTTCTTTTGAGATGGGCATGGCTTCATTTTAAAACGCTCAATATTGATGAACGTTCCCTTTATTTGAGGCATGAGGGACATGAAATGAAGTTGAAATTTATGACACCAAGACAAGCCAGTAATGATCAACATAGGCTGAAGGAGAAAATAGAAAAAGAAGAAATATAAACTGCAGAAGGAAAGGAAATTGAAGAAAAAGAAAAGGAAGAAAAGATAAAGATGATGAAAAAGGAAGTAGAGAAACAAGGTGTTTAATCGAAGGCCACCCATGTTTAGTTGCATTCGTTCACAAAAGCGACAACAATGTTGTAAGCCAAAGATTGGTGGAGAAACTCTAGTTACCACCAAGCTTTGGTCTGAATCAAGCAAGGATCAAATTCAGTACAGGACAATGTGTGAAAGAAGTATTGTGTGATATTGCTCCCACGAACTCTTGTCATCTTCTTTTGAGATGGGCATGGCTTCATTTTAAAACGCTCAATATTAATGAACGTTCCCTTTATTTGAGGCATGAGGGACATGAAATGAAGTTGAAATTTATGACACCAAGACAAGCCAGTAATGATCAACATAGGCTGAAGGAGAAAATAGAAAAAGAAGAAATATAAACTGCAGAAGGAAGGGAAATTGAAGAAAAAGAAAAGGAAGAAAAGATAAAGATGATGAAAAAGGAAGTAGAGAAACAAGGTGTTTAATCGAAGGCCACCCATGTTTAGTTGCATTCGTTCACAAAAGCGACAACAATGTTGTAAGCCAAAGATTGGTGGAGAAACTCTAGTTACCACCAAGCTTTCATCTGAATCAAGCAAGGATCAAATTCAGTACAGGACAATGTGTGAAAGAAGTATTATGTGATATTGTTCCCACGAACTCTTGTCATCTTCTTTTGAGGTGGGCATGGATTCATTTTAAAACGCTCAATCTTAATAAACGTTCCCTTTATTTGAGGCATGAGGGACATGAAATGAAGTTGAAATTTATGACACCAAGACAAGCCAGTAATGATCAACATAGGCTGAAGGAGAAAATAGAAAAAGACGAAATATAAACTGCAGAAGGAAGGGAAATTGAAGAAAAAGAACAGGAAGAAATGATAAAGATGATGGAAAAGGAAGTAGAGAAAGAAGGTGTTTAATCGAAGGCCACCCATGTTTAGTTGCATTTGTTTACGAAAGCGACAACAATGTTGTAAGCCAAAGATTGGTGGAGAAACTGTAGTTACCACCAAGCTTTCATCTGAATCAACCAAGGATCAAATTCAGTACAGCACAATTTGTGAAAGAAGTATTGTGTGATATTGCTCCCACAAACTCTTGTCATCTTCTTTTGAGATGGGCATGGCTTCATTTTAAAACACTCAATATTGATGAACGTTCCCTTTGAGGAATGAGCGACATGAAATGAAGTTCAAATTTATAATACAAGGACAAGTCAGTAAGGATCAACATAGGCTGAAGGAGAAAATACAAAAGAAGAAATATAAACTGCAGAAGGAAGAGAAATTGAAGAAAAAGAAAAGGAAGAAAAGATAAAGTTGATGGAAAAGGAAGTAGAGAAACAAGGTTTAATCGAAGGCTACCCATGTTTAGTTGCATTTGTTTACGAAAGCGACAACAATGTTGTAAGCCCAAGATTGGTGGAGAAACTCTAGTTACCACCAAGCTTTCATCTGAATCAAGCAAGGATCAAATTCAGTACAGGACAATGTGTGAAAGAAGTATTATATGATATTGTTCCCACGAACTCTTGTCATCTTCTTTTGAGATGGGCATGGCTTTATTTTAAAACACTCAATCTTGATGAACGTTCCCTTTATTTGAGGCATGAGGGACATGAAATGAAGTTCAAATTTGTGACACAAAGACAAGCCAGTAAGGATCAACATAGGCTGAAGGAGAAAATACAAAAGAAGAAATATAAACTGCAGAAGGAAGAGAAATTGAAGAAAAAGAAAAGGAAGAAAAGGTAAAGATGATGGAAAAGGAAGTAGAGATACAAGGTGTTTAATCGAAGGACGCCCATGTTTAGTTGCATTTGTTTACGAAAGCGACAACAGTGTTGTGAGCCAAAGATTGGTGGAGAAACTCTAGTTACCACCAAGCTTTGGTCTGAATCAAGCAAGGATCAAATTCAGTACAGGACAATGTGTGAAAGAAGTATTGTGTGATATTGCTCTCACGAACTCTTGTCATCTTCTTTTGAGATGGGCATGGCTTCATTTTAAAACGCTCAATATTGATGAACGTTCCCTTTATTTGAGGCATGAGGGACATGAAATGAAGTTGAAATTTATGACACCAAGACAAGCCAGTAATGATCAACATAGGCTGAAGGAGAAAATAGAAAAAGAAGAAATATAAACTGCAGAAGGAAGGGAAATTGAAGAAAAAGAAAAGGAAGAAAAGATAAAGATGATGAAAAAGGAAGTAGAGAAACAAGGTGTTTAATCGAAGGCCACCCATGTTTAGTTGCATTCGTTCACAAAAGCGACAACAATGTTGTAAGCCAAAGATTGGTGGAGAAACTCTAGTTACCACCAAGCTTTCATCTGAATCAAGCAAGGATCAAATTCAGTACAGGACAATGTGTGAAAGAAGTATTATGTGATATTGTTCCCACGAACTCTTGTCATCTTCTTTTGAGGTGGGCATGGATTCATTTTAAAACGCTCAATCTTAATAAACGTTCCCTTTATTTGAGGCATGAGGGACATGAAATGAAGTTGAAATTTATGACACCAAGACAAGCCAGTAATGATCAACATAGGCTGAAGGAGAAAATAGAAAAAGACGAAATATAAACTGCAGAAGGAAGGGAAATTGAAGAAAAAGAACAGGAAGAAATGATAAAGATGATGGAAAAGGAAGTAGAGAAAGAAGGTGTTTAATCGAAGGCCACCCATGTTTAGTTGCATTTGTTTACGAAAGCGACAACAATGTTGTAAGCCAAAGATTGGTGGAGAAACTGTAGTTACCACCAAGCTTTCATCTGAATCAACCAAGGATCAAATTCAGTACAGCACAATTTGTGAAAGAAGTATTGTGTGATATTGCTCCCACAAACTCTTGTCATCTTCTTTTGAGATGGGCATGGCTTCATTTTAAAACACTCAATATTGATGAACGTTCCCTTTGAGGAATGAGCGACATGAAATGAAGTTCAAATTTATAATACAAGGACAAGCCAGTAAGGATCAACATAGGCTGAAGGAGAAAATACAGAAGAAGAAATATAAACTGCAGAAGGAAGAGAAATTGAAGAAAAAGAAAAGGAAGAAAAGATAAAGTTGATGGAAAAGGAAGTAGAGAAACAAGGTTTAATCGAAGGCTACCCATGTTTAGTTGCATTTGTTTACGAAAGCGACAACAATGTTGTAAGCCCAAGATTGGTGGAGAAACTCTAGTTACCACCAAGCTTTCATCTGAATCAAGCAAGGATCAAATTCAGTACAGGACAATGTGTGAAAGAAGTATTGTGTGATATTGCTCCCACAAACTCTTGTCATCTTCTTTTGAGATGGGCATGGCTTCATTTTAAAACACTCAATATTGATGAACGTTCCCTTTGAGGAATGAGCGACATGAAATGAAGTTCAAATTTATAATACAAGGACAAGCCAGTAAGGATCAACATAGGCTGAAGGAGAAAATACAAAAGAAGAAATATAAACTGCAGAAGGAAGAGAAATTGAAGAAAAAGAAAAGGAAGAAAAGATAAAGTTGATGGAAAAGGAAGTAGAGAAACAAGGTTTAATCGAAGGCTACCCATGTTTAGTTGCATTTGTTTACGAAAGCGACAACAATGTTGTAAGCCCAAGATTGGTGGAGAAACTCTAGTTACCACCAAGCTTTCATCTGAATCAAGCAAGGATCAAATTCAGTACAGGACAATGTGTGAAAGAAGTATTATATGATATTGTTCCCACGAACTCTTGTCATCTTCTTTTGAGATGGGCATGGCTTTATTTTAAAACACTCAATCTTGATGAACGTTCCCTTTATTTGAGGCATGAGGGACATGAAATGAAGTTCAAATTTGTGACACAAGGACAAGCCAGTAAGGATCAACATAGGCTGAAGGAGAAAATACAAAAGAAGAAATATAAACTGCAGAAGGAAGAGAAATTGAAGAAAAGAAAAGGAAGAAAATTAAAGTTGATGGAAAAGGAAGTAGAGAAACAAGGTTTAATCGAAGGCCACCCATGTTTACTTGCATTCATTTATGAAAGCGACAACAATGTTTTAAGCCAAAGACTGGTGGAGAAACTCTAGTTACCACCAAGGTTTCATCTGAATCAAGCAAGGATCAAATTCAGTACATGACAATGTGTGAAAGAAGTATTATGCGATATTGTTCCCACGAACTCTTGTCATCTTCTTTTGAGATGGGCATGGCTTAATTTTAAAACTCTCAATCTTGATGAACGAGGCATGTGGGACATGAAAAGAAGTTGAAATTTATGACACCAAGACAACCCAGTAATGATCAACATAGGATGAAGGAGAAAATAGACAAAGAAGAAATATAAACTGCAGAAGGAAGGGAAATTGAAGAAAAAGAAAAGGAAGAAAAGATAAAGACGATGGAAAAGGAAGTAGAGAAACAAGGTGTTTAATCGAAGGCCATCCATGTTTAGTTGCATTTGTTTACGAAATCGACAACAGTGTTGTGAGCCAAAGATTGGTGGAGAAACTCTAGTTACCACCAAGCTTTGGTCTGAATCAAGCAAGGATCAAATTCAGTACAGGACAATGTGTGAAAGAAGTATTGTGTGATATTGCTCCCACGAACTCTTGTCATCTTCTTTTGAGATGGGCATGGCTTCATTTTAAAACGCTCAATATTAATGAACGTTCCCTTTATTTGAGGCATGAGGGACATGAAATGAAGTTGAAATTTATGACACCAAGACAAGCCAGTAATGATCAACATAGGCTGAAGGAGAAAATAGAAAAAGAAGAAATATAAACTGCAGAAGGAAGGGAAATTGAAGAAAAAGAAAAGGAAGAAAAGATAAAGATGATGAAAAAGGAAGTAGAGAAACAAGGTGTTTAATCGAAGGCCACCCATGTTTAGTTGCATTCGTTCACAAAAGCGACAACAATGTTGTAAGCCAAAGATTGGTGGAGAAACTCTAGTTACCACCAAGCTTTCATCTGAATCAAGCAAGGATCAAATTCAGTACAGGACAATGTGTGAAAGAAGTATTATGTGATATTGTTCCCACGAACTCTTGTAATCTTCTTTTGAGGTGGGCATGGCTTCATTTTAAAACGCTCAATCTTGATAAACGTTCCCTTTATTTGAGGCATGAGGGACATGAAATGAAGTTGAAATTTATGACACCAAGACAAGCCAGTAATGATCAACATAGGCTGAAGGAGAAAATAGAAAAAGACGAAATATAAACTGCAGAAGGAAGGGAAATTGAAGAAAAAGAACAGGAAGAAATGATAAAGATGATGGAAAAGGAAGTAGAGAAAGAAGGTGTTTAATCGAAGGCCACCCATGTTTAGTTGCATTTGTTTACGAAAGCGACAACAATGTTGTAAGCCAAAGATTGGTGGAGAAACTCTAGTTACCACCAAGCTTTCATCTGAATCAACCAAGGATCAAATTCAGTACAGGACAATTTGTGAAAGAAGTATTGTGTGATATTGCTCCCACAAACTCTTGTCATCTTCTTTTGAGATGGGCATGGCTTCATTTTAAAACACTCAATATTGATGAACGTTCCCTTTGAGGAATGAGCGACATGAAATGAAGTTCAAATTTATAATACAAGGACAAGCCAGTAAGGATCAACATAGGCTGAAGGAGAAAATACAAAAGAAGAAATATAAACTGCAGAAGGAAGAGAAATTGAAGAAAAAGAAAAGGAAGAAAAGATAAAGTTGATGGAAAAGGAAGTAGAGAAACAAGGTTTAATCGAAGGCTACCCATGTTTAGTTGCATTTGTTTACGAAAGCGACAACAATGTTGTAAGCCCAAGATTGGTGGAGAAACTCTAGTTACCACCAAGCTTTCATCTGAATCAAGCAAGGATCAAATTCAGTACAGGACAATGTGTGAAAGAAGTATTATATGATATTGTTCCCACGAACTCTTGTCATCTTCTTTTGAGATGGGCATGGCTTTATTTTAAAACACTCAATCTTGATGAACGTTCCCTTTATTTGAGGCATGAGGGACATGAAATGAAGTTCAAATTTGTGACACAAGGACAAGCCAGTAAGGATCAACATAGGCTGAAGGAGAAAATACAAAAGAAGAAATATAAACTGCAGAAGGAAGAGAAATTGAAGAAAAAGAAAAGGAAGAAAAGATAAAGATGATGGAAAAGGAAGTAGAGATACAAGGTGTTTAATCGAAGGACACCCATGTTTAGTTGCATTTGTTTACGAAAGCGACAACAGTGTTGTGAGCCAAAGATTGGTGGAGAAACTCTAGTTACCACCAAGCTTTGGTCTGAATCAAGCAAGGATCAAATTCAGTACAGGACAATGTGTGAAAGAAGTATTGTGTGATATTGCTCCCACGAACTCTTGTCATCTTCTTTTGAGATGGGCATGGCTTAATTTGAAAACTCTCAATCTTGATGAACGAGGCATGTGGGACATGAAAAGAAGTTGAAATTTATGACACCAAGACAACCCAGTAATGATCAACATAGGCTGAAGGAGAAAATAGAAAAAGAAGAAATATAAACTGCAGAAGGAAGGGAAATTGAAGAAAAAGAAAAGGAAGAAAAGATAAAGACGATGGAAAAGGAAGTAGAGAAACAAGGTGTTTAATCGAAGGCCATCCATGTTTAGTTGCATTTGTTTACGAAATCGACAACAGTGTTGTGAGCCAAAGATTGGTGGAGAAACTCTAGTTACCACCAAGCTTTGGTCTGAATCAAGCAAGGATCAAATTCAGTACAGGACAATGTGTGAAAGAAGTATTGTGTGATATTGCTCCCACGAACTCTTGTCATCTTCTTTTGAGATGGGCATGGCTTCATTTTAAAACGCTCAATATTGATGAACGTTCCCTTTATTTGAGGCATGAGGGACATGAAATGAAGTTGAAATTTATGACACCAAGACAAGCCAGTAATGATCAACATAGGCTGAAGGAGAAAATAGAAAAAGAAGAAATATAAACTACAGAAGGAAAGGAAATTGAAGAAAAAGAAAAGGAAGAAAAGATAAAGATGATGAAAAAGGAAGTAGAGAAACAAGGTGTTTAATCGAAGGCCACCCATGTTTAGTTGCATTCGTTCACAAAAGCGACAACCATGTTGTAAGCCAAAGATTGGTGGAGAAACTCTAGTTACCACCAAGCTTTCATCTGAATCAAGCAAGGATCAAATTCAGTACAGGACAATGTGTGAAAGAAGTATTATGTGATATTGTTCCCACGAACTCTTGTCATCTTCTTTTGAGGTGGGCATGGCTTCATTTTAAAACGCTCAATCTTGATAAACGTTCCCTTTATTTGAGGCATGAGGGACATGAAATGAAGTTGAAATTTATGACACCAAGACAAGCCAGTAATGATCAACATAGGCTGAAGGAGAAAATAGAAAAAGACGAAATATAAACTGCAGAAGGAAGGGAAATTGAAGAAAAAGAACAAGAAGAAATGATAAAGATGATGGAAAAGGAAGTAGAGAAAGAAGGTGTTTAATCGAAGGCCACCCATGTTTAGTTGCATTTGTTTACGAAAGCGACAACGATGTTGTAAGCCAAAGATTGGTGGAGAAACTCTAGTTACCACCAAGCTTTCATCTGAATCAACCAAGGATCAAATTCAGTACAGGACAATTTGTGAAAGAAGTATTGTGTGATATTGCTCCCACAAACTCTTGTCATCTTCTTTTGAGATGGGCATGGTTTCATTTTAAAACACTCAATATTGATGAACGTTCCCTTTGAGGAATGAGCGACATGAAATGAAGTTCAAATTTATAATACAAGGACAAGCCAGTAAGGATCAACATAGGCTGAAGGAGAAAATACAAAAGAAGAAATATAAACTGCAGAAGGAAGAGAAATTGAAGAAAAAGAAAAGGAAGAAAAGATAAAGTTGATGGAAAAGGAAGTAGAGAAACAAGGTTTAATCGAAGGCTACCCATGTTTAGTTGCATTTGTTTACGAAAGCGACAACAATGTTTTAAGCCAAAGACTGGTGGAGAAACTCTAGTTACCACCAAGGTTTCATCTGAATCAAGCAAGGATCAAATTCAGTACAGGACAATGTGTGAAAGAAGTATTGTGTGATATTACTCCCACGAACTTTTGTCATCTTCTTTTGAGATGGGCATGGCTTCATTTTAAAACGCTCAATATTGATGAACGTTCCCTTTATTTGAGGCATGAGGGACATGAAATGAAGTTGAAATTTATGACACCAAGACAAGCTAGTAATGATCAACATAGGCTGAAGGAGAAAATAGAAAAAGAAGAAATATAAACTGCAGAAGGAAAGGAAATTGAAGAAAAAGAAAAGGAAGAAAAGATAAAGATGATGAAAAAGGAAATAGAGATACAAGGTGTTTAATCGAAGGACACCCATGTTTAGTTGCATTTGTTTACGAAAGCGACAACAGTGTTGTGAGCCAAAGATTGGTGGAGAAACTCTAGTTACCACCAAGCTTTGGTCTGAATCAAGCAAGGATCAAATTCAGTACAGGACAATGTGTGAAAGAAGTATTATGTGATATTGTTCCCACGAACTCTTGTCATCTTCTTTTGAGGTGGGCATGGCTTCATTTTAAAACGCTCAATCTTGATAAACGTTCCCTTTATTTGAGGCATGAGGGACATGAAATGAAGTTGAAATTTATGACACCAAGACAAGCCAGTAATGATCAACATAGGCTGAAGGAGAAAATAGAAAAAGACGAAATATAAACTGCAGAAGGAAGGGAAATTGAAGAAAAAGAACAAGAAGAAATGATAAAGATGATGGAAAAGGAAGTAGAGAAGGAAGGTGTTTAATCGAAGGCCACCCATGTTTAGTTGCATTTGTTTACGAAAGCGACAACAATGTTGTAAGCCAAAGATTGGTGGAGAAACTCTAGTTACCACCAAGCTTTCATCTGAATCAACCAAGGATCAAATTCAGTACAGGACAATTTGTGAAAGAAGTATTGTGTGATATTGCTCCCACAAACTCTTGTCATCTTCTTTTGAGATGGGCATGGCTTCATTTTAAAACACTCAATATTGATGAACGTTCCCTTTGAGGAATGAGCGACATGAAATGAAGTTCAAATTTATAATACAAGGACAAGCCAGTAAGGATCAACATAGGCTGAAGGAGAAAATACAAAAGAAGAAATATAAACTGCAGAAGGAAGAGAAATTGAAGAAAAAGAAAAGGAAGAAAAGATAAAGTTGATGGAAAAGGAAGTAGAGAAACAAGGTTTAATCGAAGGCTACCCATGTTTAGTTGCATTTGTTTACGAAAGCGACAACAATGTTGTAAGCCCAAGATTGGTGGAGAAACTCTAGTTACCACCAAGCTTTCATCTGAATCAAGCAAGGATCAAATTTAGTACAGGACAATGTGTGAAAGAAGTATTATATGATATTGTTCCCACGAACTCTTGTCATCTTCTTTTGAGATGGGCATGGCTTTATTTTAAAACACTCAATCTTGATGAACGTTCCCTTTATTTGAGGCATGATGGACATGAAATGAAGTTCAAATTTGTGACACAAGGACAAGCCAGTAAGGATCAACATAGGCTGAAGGAGAAAATACAAAAGAAGAAATATAAACTGCAGAAGGAAGAGAAATTGAAGAAAAAGGAAAGGAAGAAAAGATAAAGATGATGGAAAAGGAAGTAGAGATACAAGGTGTTTAATCGAAGGACACCCATGTTTAGTTGCATTTGTTTACGAAAGCAACAACAGTGTTGTGAGCCAAAGATTGGTGGAGAAACTCTAGTTACCACCAAGCTTTGGTCTGAATCAAGCAAGGATCAAATTCAGTACAGGACAATGTGTGAAAGAAGTATTGTGTGATATTGCTCCCACGAACTCTTGTCATCTTCTTTTGAGATGGGCATGGCTTCATTTTAAAACGCTCAATATTGATGAACGTTCCCTTTATTTGAGGCATGAGGGACATGAAATGAAGTTGAAATTTATGACACCAAGACAAGCCAGTAATGATCAACATAGGCTGAAGGAGAAAATACAAAAGAAGAAATATAAACTGCAGAAGGAAGAGAAATTGAAGAAAAAGAAAAGGAAGAAAAGATAAAGTTGATGGAAAAGGAAGTAGAGAAACAAGGTTTAATCGAAGGCCACCCATGTTTAGTTGCATTCATTTATGAAAGCGACAACAATGTTTTAAGCCAAAGACTGGTGGAGAAACTCTAGTTACCACCAAGGTTTCATCTGAATCAAGCAAGGATCAAATTCAGTACATGACAATGTGTGAAAGAAGTATTATGCGATATTGTTCCCACGAACTCTTGTCATCTTCTTTTGAGATGGGCATGGCTTAATTTTAAAACTCTCAATCTTGATGAACGAGGCATGTGGGACATGAAAAGAAGTTGAAATTTATGACACCAAGACAACCCAGTAATGATCAACATAGGCTGAAGGAGAAAATAGAAAAAGAAGAAATATAAACTGCAGAAGGAAGGGAAATTGAAGAAAAAGAAAAGGAAGAAAAGATAAAGACGATGGAAAAGGAAGTAGAGAAACAAGGTGTTTAATCGAAGGCCACCCATGTTTAGTTGCGTTCGTTTACGAAAGCGACAACAATGTTTTAAGCCAAAGATTGGTGGAGAAACTCTAGTTACCACCAAGCTTTCATCCAAATCAAGCAAGGATCAAATTCAGTACATGACAATGTGTGAAAGAAGTATTATGTGATATTGCTCCCACAAACTCTTGTCATCTTCTTCTGAGATGGGCATGGCTTCATTTTAAAACGCTCAATCTTGATGAACGTTCCCTTTATTTGAGGCATGAGGGACATGAAATGAAGTTGAAATTTATCACACCAAGACAAGCCAGTAAGGATCAACATAGGCTGAAAGAGAAAATAGAAAAAGAAGAAATATAAACTGCTGAAGGAAGGGAAATTGAAGAAAAAGAAAAGGAAGAAAAGATAAAGACGATTGAAAAGGAAGTAGAGAACCAAGGTTTAATCGAAGGCCACCCCTGTTTAGTTGCATTCGTTTACGAAAGCGACAACAATGTTGTAAGCCAAAGATTGGTGGAGAAACTCTAGTTACCACCAAGGTTTCATCCGAATCAACCAAGGATCAAATTCAGTACAAGACAATGTGTGAAAGAATTATTATGTGATATTGCTCCCACGAACTCTTGTCATCTTCTTTTGAGATGGGCATGGCTTGATTTTAAAACGCTCAATGTTGATGAACGTTCCCTTTATTTTAGGCATGAGGGACATGAAATGAAGTTGAAATTTATGACACCAAGACAAGGGAGTAATGATCAACATAGGCTGAAGGAGAAAATAGAAAAAGAAGAAATATAAACTGCAGAAGGAAGGGAAATTGAAGAAAAAGAAACGGAAGAAAAGATAAAGATGATGGAAAAGGAAGTAGAGAAACAAGGTGTTTAATCGAAGGCCACCCCTGTTTAGTTGCTTTCGTTTACGAAAGCGACAACAATGTTTTAAGCCAAAGATTGGTGGAGAAACTCTAGTACCACCACGCTTTCATCCGAATCAAGCAAGGATCAAATTCAATACATGACAATGTGTGAAAGAAGTATTATGTGATATTGTTCACACGAACACTTGTCATCTTCTTTTGAGATGTGCATGGCTTCATTTTAAAACACTCAATCTTGATGAACGTTCCCTTTATTTGAGGCATGAGGGACATGAAATGAAGTTCAAATTTGTGACACAAGGACAAGCCAGTAAGGATCAACATAGGCTGAAGGAGAAAATACAAAAGAAGAAATATAAACTGCAGAAGGAAGAGAAATTGAAGAAAAAGAAAAGGAAGAAAAGATAAAGTTGATGGAAAAGGAAGTAGAGAAACAAGGTTTAATCGAAGGCCACCCATGTTTAGTTGCATTCATTTATGAAAGCGACAACAATGTTTTAAGCCAAAGACTGGTGGAGAAACTCTAGTTACCACCAAGGTTTCATCTGAATCAAGCAAGGATCAAATTCAGTACATGACAATGTGTGAAAGAAGTATTATGCGATATTGTTCCCACGAACTCTTGTCATCTTCTTTTGAGATGGGCATGGCTTAATTTTAAAACTCTCAATCTTGATGAACGAGGCATGTGGGACATGAAAAGAAGTTGAAATTTATGACACCAAGACAACCCAGTAATGATCAACATAGGCTGAAGGAGAAAATAGAAAAAGAAGAAATATAAACTGCAGAAGGAAGAGAAATTGAAGAAAAAGAAAAGGAAGAAAAGATAAAGTTGATGGAAAAGGAAGTAGAGAAACAAGGTTTAATCGAAGGCCACCCATGTTTAGTTGCATTTGTTTACGAAAGCGACAACAGTGTTGTGAGCCAAAGATTGGTGGAGAAACTCTAGTTACCACCAAGCTTTGGTCTGAATCAAGCAAGGATCAAATTCAGTACAGGACAATGTGTGAAAGAAGTATTGTGTGATATTGCTCCCACGAACTATTGTCATCTTCTTTTGAGATGGGCATGGCTTCATTTTAAAACGCTCAATATTGATGAACGTTCCCTTTATTTGAGGCATGAGGGACATGAAATGAAGTTGAAATTTATGACACCAAGACAAGCTAGTAATGATCAACATAGGCTGAAGGAGAAAATAGAAAAAGAAGAAATATAAACTGCAGAAGGAAAGGAAATTGAAGAAAAAGAAAAGGAAGAAAAGATAAAGATGATGAAAAAGGAAGTAGAGATACAAGGTGTTTAATCGAAGGACACCCATGTTTAGTTGCATTTGTTTACGAAAGCGACAACAGTGTTGTGAGCCAAAGATTGGTGGAGAAACTCTAGTTACCACCAAGCTTTGGTCTGAATCAAGCAAGGATCAAATTCAGTACAGGACAATGTGTGAAAGAAGTATTATGTGATATTGTTCCCACGAACTCTTGTCATCTTCTTTTGAGGTGGGCATGGCTTCATTTTAAAACGCTCAATCTTGATAAACGTTCCCTTTATTTGAGGCATGAGGGACATGAAATGAAGTTGAAATTTATGACACCAAGACAAGCCAGTAATGATCAACATAGGCTGAAGGAAAAAATAGAAAAAGACGAAATATAAACTGCAGAAGGAAGGGAAATTGAAGAAAAAGAACAAGAAGAAATGATAAAGATGATGGAAAAGGAAGTAGAGAAGGAAGGTGTTTAATCGAAGGCCACCCATGTTTAGTTGCATTTGTTTACGAAAGCGACAACAATGTTGTAAGCCAAAGATTGGTGGAGAAACTCTAGTTACCACCAAGCTTTCATCTGAATCAACCAAGGATCAAATTCAGTACAGGACAATTTGTGAAAGAAGTATTGTGTGGTATTGCTCCCACAAACTCTTGTCATCTTCTTTTGAGATGGGCATGGCTTCATTTTAAAACACTCAATATTGATGAACGTTCCCTTTGAGGAATGAGCGACATGAAATGAAGTTCAAATTTATAATACAAGGACAAGCCAGTAAGGATCAACATAGGCTGAAGGAGAAAATACAAAAGAAGAAATATAAACTGCAGAAGGAAGAGAAATTGAAGAAAAAGAAAAGGAAGAAAAGATAAAGTTGATGGAAAAGGAAGTAGAGAAACAAGGTTTAATCGAAGGCTACCCATGTTTAGTTGCATTTGTTTACGAAAGCGACAACAATGTTGTAAGCCCAAGATTGGTGGAGAAACTCTAGTTACCACCAAGCTTTCATCTGAATCAAGCAAGGATCAAATTTAGTACAGGACAATGTGTGAAAGAAGTATTATATGATATTGTTCCCACGAACTCTTGTCATCTTCTTTTGAGATGGGCATGGCTTTATTTTAAAACACTCAATCTTGATGAACGTTCCCTTTATTTGAGGCATGATGGACATGAAATGAAGTTCAAATTTGTGACACAAGGACAAGCCAGTAACGATCAACATAGGCTGAAGGAGAAAATACAAAAGAAGAAATATAAACTGCAGAAGGAAGAGAAATTGAAGAAAAAGGAAAGGAAGAAAAGATAAAGATGATGGAAAAGGAAGTAGAGATACAAGGTGTTTAATCGAAGGACACCCATGTTTAGTTGCATTTGTTTACGAAAGCGACAACAGTGTTGTGAGCCAAAGATTGGTGGAGAAACTCTAGTTACCACCAAGCTTTGGTCTGAATCAAGCAAGGATCAAATTCAGTACAGGACAATGTGTGAAAGAAGTATTGTGTGATATTGCTCCCACGAACTCTTGTCATCTTCTTTTGAGATGGGCATGGCTTCATTTTAAAACGCTCAATATTGATGAACGTTCCCTTTATTTGAGGCATGAGGGACATGAAATGAAGTTGAAATTTATGACACCAAGACAAGCCAGTAATGATCAACATAGGCTGAAGGAGAAAATACAAAAGAAGAAATATAAACTGCAGAAGGAAGAGAAATTGAAGAAAAAGAAAAGGAAGAAAAGATAAAGTTGATGGAAAAGGAAGTAGAGAAACAAGGTTTAATCGAAGGCCACCCATGTTTAGTTGCATTCATTTATGAAAGCGACAACAATGTTTTAAGCCAAAGACTGGTGGAGAAACTCTAGTTACCACCAAGGTTTCATCTGAATCAAGCAAGGATCAAATTCAGTACATGACAATGTGTGAAAGAAGTATTATGCGATATTGTTCCCACGAACTCTTGTCATCTTCTTTTGAGATGGGCATGGCTTAATTTTAAAACTCTCAATCTTGATGAACGAGGCATGTGGGACATGAAAAGAAGTTGAAATTTATGACACCAAGACAACCCAGTAATGATCAACATAGGCTGAAGGAGAAAATAGAAAAAGAAGAAATATAAACTGCAGAAGGAAGGGAAATTGAAGAAAAAGAAAAGGAAGAAAAGATAAAGACGATGGAAAAGGAAGTAGAGAAACAAGGTGTTTAATCGAAGGCCACCCATGTTTAGTTGCGTTCGTTTACGAAAGCGACAACAATGTTTTAAGCCAAAGATTGGTGGAGAAACTCTAGTTACCACCAAGCTTTCATCCGAATCAAGCAAGGATCAAATTCAGTACATGACAATGTGTGAAAGAAGTATTATGTGATATTGCTCCCACAAACTCTTGTCATCTTCTTCTGAGATGGGCATGGCTTCATTTTAAAACGCTCAATCTTGATGAACGTTCCCTTTATTTGAGGCATGAGGGACATGAAATGAAGTTGAAATTTATCACACCAAGACAAGCCAGTAAGGATCAACATAGGCTGAAAGAGAAAATAGAAAAAGAAGAAATATAAACTGCTGAAGGAAGGGAAATTGAAGAAAAAGAAAAGGAAGAAAAGATAAAGACGATTGAAAAGGAAGTAGAGAACCAAGGTTTAATCGAAGGCCACCCCTGTTTAGTTGCATTCGTTTACGAAAGCGACAACAATGTTGTAAGCCAAAGATTGGTGGAGAAACTCTAGTTACCACCAAGGTTTCATCCGAATCAACCAAGGATCAAATTCAGTACAAGACAATGTGTGAAAGAATTATTATGTGATATTGCTCCCACGAACTCTTGTCATCTTCTTTTGAGATGGGCATGGCTTGATTTTAAAACGCTCAATGTTGATGAACGTTCCCTTTATTTTAGGCATGAGGGACATGAAATGAAGTTGAAATTTATGACACCAAGACAAGCGAGTAATGATCAACATAGGCTGAAGGAGAAAATAGAAAAAGAAGAAATATAAACTGCAGAAGGAAGGGAAATTGAAGAAAAAGAAACGGAAGAAAAGATAAAGATGATGGAAAAGGAAGTAGAGAAACAAGGTGTTTAATCGAAGGCCACCCCTGTTTAGTTGCTTTCGTTTACGAAAGCGACAACAATGTTTTAAGCCAAAGATTGGTGGGGAAACTCTAGTACCACCACGCTTTCATCCGAATCAAGCAAGGATCAAATTCAATACATGACAATGTGTGAAAGAAGTATTATGTGATATTGTTCACACGAACACTTGTCATCTTCTTTTGAGATGTGCATGACTTCATTTTAAAACGCTCAATCTTGATAAACGTTCCCTTTTTTTTATGCATGAGGGACATGAAATGAAGTGGAAATTTATGACACAAAGACAAGCAAGTAAGGATCAACATAGGTTGAAGAAGAAAATACAAAAGAAGAAATATAAACTGCAGAAGGAAGAGAAATTGAAGAAAAAGAAAAGGAAGAAAAGATAAAGTTGATGGAAAAGGAAGTAGAGAAACAAGGCTTAATCGAAGGCTACCCATGTTTAGTTGCATTTGTTTACGAAAGCGACAACAATGTTTTAAGCCAAAGATTGGTGGAGAAACTCTAGTTACCACCAAGGTTTCATCTGAATCAAGCAAGGATCAAATTCAGTACATGATAATGTATGAAAGAAGTATTATGTGATATTGTTCCCACGAACCCTTGTCATCTTCTTTTGAGATGGGCATGGTTTCATTTTAAAACACTCAATCTTGATGAACGTTCCCTTTATTTGAGGCATGAGGGACATGAAAGGAAGTTGAAATTTATGACACCAAGACAAGCCAGTAATGATCAACATAGGCTGAAGGAGAAAATAGAAAAAGTAGAAATATAAACTGCAGAAGGAAGGGAAATTGAAGAAAAAGAAAAGGAAGAAAAGATAAAGATGATGGAAAAGGAAGTAGAGATACAAGGTGTTTAATCGAAGGACACCCATGTTTAGTTGCATTTCTTTACGAAAGCGACAACAGTGTTGTGAGCCAAAGTTTGGTGGAGAAACTCTAGTTACCACCAAGCTTTGGTCTGAATCAAGCAAGGATCAAATTCAGTACATGATAATGTGTGAAAGAAGTATTATGTGATATTGCTCCCACAAACTCTTGTCATCTTCTTTTGAGATGGGCATGGCTTCATTTTAAAACGCTCAATCTTGATGAACGTTCCCTTTATTTTAGGCATCAGAGACATGAAATGAAGTTGAAATTTATGACACCAAGACAAGCCAGTAATGATCAACATAGGCTGAAGGAGAAAATAGAAAAAGAAGAAATATAAACTGCAGAAGGAAGGGAAATTGAAGAAAAAGAAAAGGAAGAAAAGATAAAGATGATGGAAAAGGAAGTAGAGAAACAAGGTGTTTAATCGAAGGCCACCCATGTGTAGTTGCATTCGTTTACGAAAGCGACAACAATGTTTTAAGCCAAAGATTGGTGTAGAAACTCTAGTTACCACCAAGCTTTCATCCGAATCAAGCAAGGATCAAATTCAGTACATGACAATGTGTGAAAGAAGTATTATGCGATATTGTTCCCACGAACTGTTGTCATCTTCTTTTGAGATGGGCATGGCTTAATTTTAAAACTCTCAATCTTGATGAACGAGAGGCATGTGGGACATGAAAAGAAGTTGAAATTTATGACACCAAGTCAAGCTAGTAAGGATCAACATAGGCTGCAGGAGAAAATAGACCAAGAAGAAATATAAACTGTAGAAGGAAGGGAAATTGAAGAAAAATAAAAGGAAGAAAAGATAAAGATGATGGAAAAGGAAGTAGAGAAACAAGGTGTTTAATCGAAGGCCACCCATGTTTAGTTGCATTTGTTTACGAAAGCGACAACAATGTTGTAAGCCCAAGATTGGTGGAGAAACTCTAGTTACCACCAAGGTTTCATCCGAATCAAGCAAGGATCAAATTCAGTACACGACAATGTGTGAAAGAAATATTATGTGATATTGCTCCCACAAACTCTTGTCATCTTCTTTTGAGATGTGCATGGCTTCATTTTAAAACGCTCAATCTTGATAAACGTTCCCTTTTTTTTATGCAGGAGGGACATGAAATGAAGTGGAAATTTATGACACAAAGACAAGCCAGTAAGGATCAACATAGGCTGAAGGAGAAAATACAAAAGAAGAAATATAAACTGCAGAAGGAAGAGAAATTGAAGAAAAAGAAAAGGAAGAAAATATAAAGTTGATGGAAAAGGAAGTAGAGAAACAAGGTTTAATCGAAGGCCACCCATGTTTAGTTGCATTCGTTTACGAAAGCGACAACAATGTTGTAAGCCAAAGATTGGTGCAGAAACTCTAGTTACCACCACGCTTTCATCCGAATCAAGCAAGGATCAAATTCTGTACAGGATAATGTGGGAAAGAAGTATTGTGTGATATTGCTCCCACGAACTCTTGTCATCTTCTTTTGAGATGGGCATGGCTTCATTTTAAAACGCTCAATATTGATGAACGTTCCCTTTATTTGAGGCATGAGGGACATGAAATGAAGTTGAAATTTATGACACCAAGACAAGCCAGTAATGATCAACATAGGCTGAAGGAGAAAATAGAAAAAGAAGAAATATAAACTGCAGAAGGAAGGGAAATTGAAGAAAAAGAAAAGGAAGAAAAGATAAAGACGATGGAAAAGGAAGTAGAGAAACAAGGTGTTTAATCGAAGGCCACCCATGTTTAGTTGCATTCGTTTACGAAAGCGACAACAATGTTTTAAGCCAAAGATTGGTGGAGAAACTCTAGTTACCACCAAGCTTTCATCCGAATCAAGCAAGGATCAAATTCAGTACATGACAATGTGTGAAAGAAGTATTATGTGATATTGCTCCCACAAACTCTTGTCATCTTCTTCTGAGATGGGCATGGCTTCATTTTAAAACGCTCAATCTTGATGAACGTTCCCTTTATTTGAGGCATGAGGGACATGAAATGAAGTTGAAATTTATCACACCAAGACAAGCCAGTAAGGATCAACATAGGCTGAAAGAGAAAATAGAAAAAGAAGAAATATAAACTGCTGAAGGAAGGGAAATTGAAGAAAAAGAAAAGGAAGAAAAGATAAAGACGATTGAAAAGGAAGTAGAGAACCAAGGTTTAATCGAAGGCCACCCCTGTTTAGTTGCATTCGTTTACGAAAGCGACAACAATGTTGTAAGCCAAAGATTGGTGGAGAAACTCTAGTTACCACCAAGGTTTCATCCGAATCAACCAAGGATCAAATTCAGTACAAGACAATGTGTGAAAGAATTATTATGTGATATTGCTCCCACGAACTCTTGTCATCTTCTTTTGAGATGGGCATGGCTTGATTTTAAAACGCTCAATGTTGATGAACGTTCCCTTTATTTTAGGCATGAGGGACATGAAATGAAGTTGAAATTTATGACACCAAGACAAGCGAGTAATGATCAACATAGGCTGAAGGAGAAAATAGAAAAAGAAGAAATATAAACTGCAGAAGGAAGGGAAATTGAAGAAAAAGAAACGGAAGAAAAGATAAAGATGATGGAAAAGGAAGTAGAGAAACAAGGTGTTTAATCGAAGGCCACCCCTGTTTAGTTGCTTTCGTTTACGAAAGCGACAACAATGTTTTAAGCCAAAGATTGGTGGGGAAACTCTAGTACCACCACGCTTTCATCCGAATCAAGCAAGGATCAAATTCAATACATGACAATGTGTGAAAGAAGTATTATGTGATATTGTTCACACGAACACTTGTCATCTTCTTTTGAGATGTGCATGACTTCATTTTAAAACGCTCAATCTTGATAAACGTTCCCTTTTTTTTATGCATGAGGGACATGAAATGAAGTGGAAATTTATGACACAAAGACAAGCAAGTAAGGATCAACATAGGTTGAAGAAGAAAATACAAAAGAAGAAATATAAACTGCAGAAGGAAGAGAAATTGAAGAAAAAGAAAAGGAAGAAAAGATAAAGTTGATGGAAAAGGAAGTAGAGAAACAAGGCTTAATCGAAGGCTACCCATGTTTAGTTGCATTTGTTTACGAAAGCGACAACAATGTTTTAAGCCAAAGATTGGTGGAGAAACTCTAGTTACCACCAAGGTTTCATCTGAATCAAGCAAGGATCAAATTCAGTACATGATAATGTATGAAAGAAGTATTATGTGATATTGTTCCCACGAACCCTTGTCATCTTCTTTTGAGATGGGCATGGTTTCATTTTAAAACACTCAATCTTGATGAACGTTCCCTTTATTTGAGGCATGAGGGACATGAAAGGAAGTTGAAATTTATGACACCAAGACAAGCCAGTAATGATCAACATAGGCTGAAGGAGAAAATAGAAAAAGTAGAAATATAAACTGCAGAAGGAAGGGAAATTGAAGAAAAAGAAAAGGAAGAAAAGATAAAGATGATGGAAAAGGAAGTAGAGATACAAGGTGTTTAATCGAAGGACACCCATGTTTAGTTGCATTTCTTTACGAAAGCGACAACAGTGTTGTGAGCCAAAGTTTGGTGGAGAAACTCTAGTTACCACCAAGCTTTGGTCTGAATCAAGCAAGGATCAAATTCAGTACATGATAATGTGTGAAAGAAGTATTATGTGATATTGCTCCCACAAACTCTTGTCATCTTCTTTTGAGATGGGCATGGCTTCATTTTAAAACGCTCAATCTTGATGAACGTTCCCTTTATTTTAGGCATCAGAGACATGAAATGAAGTTGAAATTTATGACACCAAGACAAGCCAGTAATGATCAACATAGGCTGAAGGAGAAAATAGAAAAAGAAGAAATATAAACTGCAGAAGGAAGGGAAATTGAAGAAAAAGAAAAGGAAGAAAAGATAAAGATGATGGAAAAGGAAGTAGAGAAACAAGGTGTTTAATCGAAGGCCACCCATGTGTAGTTGCATTCGTTTACGAAAGCGACAACAATGTTTTAAGCCAAAGATTGGTGTAGAAACTCTAGTTACCACCAAGCTTTCATCCGAATCAAGCAAGGATCAAATTCAGTACATGACAATGTGTGAAAGAAGTATTATGCGATATTGTTCCCACGAACTGTTGTCATCTTCTTTTGAGATGGGCATGGCTTAATTTTAAAACTCTCAATCTTGATGAACGAGAGGCATGTGGGACATGAAAAGAAGTTGAAATTTATGACACCAAGTCAAGCTAGTAAGGATCAACATAGGCTGCAGGAGAAAATAGACCAAGAAGAAATATAAACTGTAGAAGGAAGGGAAATTGAAGAAAAATAAAAGGAAGAAAAGATAAAGATGATGGAAAAGGAAGTAGAGAAACAAGGTGTTTAATCGAAGGCCACCCATGTTTAGTTGCATTTGTTTACGAAAGCGACAACAATGTTGTAAGCCCAAGATTGGTGGAGAAACTCTAGTTACCACCAAGGTTTCATCCGAATCAAGCAAGGATCAAATTCAGTACACGACAATGTGTGAAAGAAATATTATGTGATATTGCTCCCACAAACTCTTGTCATCTTCTTTTGAGATGTGCATGGCTTCATTTTAAAACGCTCAATCTTGATAAACGTTCCCTTTTTTTTATGCAGGAGGGACATGAAATGAAGTGGAAATTTATGACACAAAGACAAGCCAGTAAGGATCAACATAGGCTGAAGGAGAAAATACAAAAGAAGAAATATAAACTGCAGAAGGAAGAGAAATTGAAGAAAAAGAAAAGGAAGAAAATATAAAGTTGATGGAAAAGGAAGTAGAGAAACAAGGTTTAATCGAAGGCCACCCATGTTTAGTTGCATTCGTTTACGAAAGCGACAACAATGTTGTAAGCCAAAGATTGGTGCAGAAACTCTAGTTACCACCACGCTTTCATCCGAATCAAGCAAGGATCAAATTCTGTACAGGATAATGTGGGAAAGAAGTATTGTGTGATATTGCTCCCACGAACTCTTGTCATCTTCTTTTGAGATGGGCATGGCTTCATTTTAAAACGCTCAATATTGATGAACGTTCCCTTTATTTGAGGCATGAGGGACATGAAATGAAGTTGAAATTTATGACACCAAGACAAGCCAGTAATGATCAACATAGGCTGAAGGAGAAAATAGAAAAAGAAGAAATATAAACTGCAGAAGGAAGGGAAATTGAAGAAAAAGAAAAGGAAGAAAAGATAAAGACGATGGAAAAGGAAGTAGAGAAACAAGGTGTTTAATCGAAGGCCACCCATGTTTAGTTGCATTCGTTTACGAAAGCGACAACAATGTTTTAAGCCAAAGATTGGTGGAGAAACTCTAGTTACCACCAAGCTTTCATCCGATACAAGCAAGGATCAAATTCAGTACATAACAATGTGTGAAAGAAGTATTATGTGATATTGCTCCCACAAACTCTTGTCATCTTCTTTTGAGATGTGCATGGCTTCATTTTAAAATGCTCAATCTTGATAAACGTTCCCTTTTTTTTATGCGTGAGGGACATGAAATGAAGTGGAAATTTATGACACAAAGACAACCCAGTAAGGATCAACATAGGCTGAAGGAGAAAATACAAAAGAAGAAATATAAACTGCAGAAGGAAGAGAAATTGAAGAAAAAGAAAAGGAAGAAAAGATAAAGTTGATGGAAAAGGAAGTAGAGAAACAAGGTTTAATCGAAGGCCACCCATGTTTAGTTGCATTCGTTTACGAAAGCGACAACAATGTTGTAAGCCAAAGATTGGTGCAGAAACTCTAGTTACCACCACGCTTTCATCCGAATCAAGCAAGGATCAAATTCTGTACAGGATAATGTGGGAAAGAAGTATTATGTGATATTGCTCCCACGACCTCTTGTCATCTTCTTTTAAGATGGGCATGGCTTCATTTTAAAACGCTCAATATTGATGAACGTTCCCTCTGAGGCATGAGGGACATGAAATGAAGTTCAAATTTATGACACAAGGACAAGCCAGTAAGGATCAACATAGGCTGAAGAAGAATATACAAAAGAAGAAATATAAACTACAGAAGGAAGAGAAATTGAAGAAAAGAAAAGGAAGAAAAGATAAAGTTGATGGAAAAGGAAGTAGAGAAACAAGGTTTAATCGAAGGCTACCCATGTTTAGTTGCATTTGTTTACGAAAGCGACAACAATGTTGTAAGCCCAAGATTGGTGGAGAAACTCTAGTTACCACCAAGCTTTAATCTGAATCAAGCAAGGATCAAATTCAGTACAGGACAATGTGTGAAAGAAGTATTGTGTGATATTGCTCCCACGAACTCTTGTCATCTTCTTTTGAGATGGGCATGGCTTCATTTTAAAACGCTCAATATTGATGAACGTTCCCTTTATTTGAGGCATGAGGGACATGAAATGAAGTTGAAATTTATGACACCAAGACAAGCCAGTAATGATCAACATAGGCTGAAGGAGAAAATAGAAAAAGAAGAAATATAAACTGCAGAAGGAAGGGAAATTGAAGAAAAAGAAAAGGAAGAAAAGATAAAGACGATGGAAAAGGAAGTAGAGAAACAAGGTGTTTAATCGAAGGCCACCCATGTTTAGTTGCATTCGTTTACGAAAGCGACAACAATGTTTTAAGCCAAAGATTGGTGGAGAAACTCTAGTTACCACCAAGCTTTCATCCGATACAAGCAAGGATCAAATTCAGTACATAACAATGTGTGAAAGAAGTATTATGTGATATTGTTCCCCCGAACTCTTGTCATCTTCTTTTGAGATGGGCATGGCTTTATTTTAAAACACTCAATCTTGATGAACGTTCCCTTTATTTGCGGCATGAGGGACATGAAATGAAGTTCAAATTTGTGACACAAGGACAAGCCAGTAAGGATCAACATAGGCTGAAGGAGAAAATACAAAAGAAGAAATATAAACTGCAGAAGGAAGAGAAATTGAAGAAAAAGAAAAGGAAGAAAAGATAAAGTTGATGGAAAAGGAAGTAGAGAAACAAGGTTTAATCGAAGGCCACCCATGTTTAGTTGCATTCATTTATGAAAGCGACAACAATGTTTTAAGCCAAAGACTGGTGGAGAAACTCTAGTTACCACCAAGGTTTCATCCGAATCAAGCAAGGATCAAATTCAGTACATGACAATGTGTGAAAGAAGTATTATGCGATGTTGTTCCCACGAACTCTTGTCATCTTCTTTTGAGATGGGCATGGCTTAATTTTAAAACTCTCAATCTTGATGAACGAGGCATGTGGGACATGAAAAGAAGTTGAAATTTATGACACCAAGTCAAGCCAGTAAGGATCAACATAGGCTGCAGGAGAAAATAGAACAAGAAGAAATATAAACTGTAGAAGGAAGGGAAATTGAAGAAAAATAAAAGGAAGAAAAGATAAAGATGATGGAAAAGGAAGTAGAGAAACAAGTTGTTTAATCGAAGGCCACCCATGTTTAGTTGCATTCGTTTACAAAAGCGACAACAATGTTGTAAGCCAAAGATTGGTGCAGAAACTCTAGTTACCACCACGCTTTCATCCGAATCAAGCAAGGATCAAATTCTGTACAGGATAATGTGTGAATGAAGTATTATGTGATATTGCTCCCACGACCTCTTGTCATCTTCTTTTAAGATGGGCATGGCTTCATTTTAAAACGCTCAACATTGATGAACGTTCCCTTTGAGGCATGAGGGACATGAAATGAAGTTCAAATTTATGACATAAGGACAAGCCAGTAAGGATCAACATAGGCTGAAGAAGAATATACAAAAGAAGAAATATAAACTACAGAAGGAAGAGAAATTGAAGAAAAGAAAAGGAAGAAAAGATAAAGTTGATGGAAAAGGAAGTAGAGAAACAAGGTTTAATCGAAGGCTACCCATGTTTAGTTGCATTTGTTTACGAAAGCGACAACAATGTTGTAAGCCCAAGATTGGTGGAGAAACTCTAGTTACCACCAAGCTTTAATCTGAATCAAGCAAGGATCAAATTCAGTACAGGACAATGTGTGAAAGAAGTATTGTGTGATATAGCTCCCACGAACTCTTGTCATCTTCTTTTGAGATGTGCATGGCTTCATTTTAAAACGCTCAATCTTGATAAACGTTCCCTTTTTTTATGCAGGAGGGACATGAAATGAAGTGGAAATTTATGACACAAAGACAAGCCAGTAAGGATCAACATAGGCTGAAGGAGAAAATAGAAAAAGAAGAAATATAAACTGCAGAAGGAAGGGAAATTGAAGAAAAAGAAAAGGAAGAAAAGATAAAGTTGATGGAAAAGGAAGTAGAGAAACAAGGTTTAATCGAAGGCCACCCATGTTTAGTTGCATTCATTTATGAAAGCGACAACAATGTTTTAAGCCAAAGACTGGTAGAGAAACTCTAGTTACCACCAAGGTTTCATCCGAATCAAGCAAGGATCAAATTCAGTACATGACAATGTGTGAAAGAAGTATTATGCGATGTTGTTCCCACGAACTCTTGTCATCTTCTTTTGAGATGGGCATGGCTTTATTTTAAAACACTCAATCTTGATGAACGTTCCCTTTATTTGAGGCATGAGGGACATGAAATGAAGTTCAAATTTGTGACACAAGGACAAGCTAGTAAAGATCAACATAGGCTGAAGGAGAAAATACAAAAGAAGAAATATAAACTGCAGAAGGAAGAGAAATTGAAGAAAAAGAAAAGGAAGAAAAGATAAAGTTGATGGAAAAGGAAGTAGAGAAACAAGGTTTAATCGAAGGCCACCCATGTTTAGTTGCATTCATTTATGAAAGCGAGAACAATGTTTTAAGCCAAAGACTGGTGGAGAAACTCTAGTTACCACCAAGGTTTCATCCGAATCAAGCAAGGATCAAATTCAGTACATGACAATGTGTGAAAGAAGTATTATGCGATATTGTTCCCACGAACTGTTGTCATCTTCTTTTGAGATGGGCATGGCTTAATTTTAAAACTCTCAATCTTGATGAACGAGGCATGTGGGACATGAAAAGAAGTTGAAATTTATGACACCAAGTCAAGCTAGTAAAGATCAACATAGGCTGCAGGAGAAAATAGACCAAGAAGAAATATAAACTGTAGAAGGAAGGGAAATTGAAGAAAAATAAAAGGAAGAAGAGATAAAGATGATGGAAAAGGAAGTAGAGAAACAAGGTGTTTAATCGAAAGCCACCCATGTTTAGTTCATTTGTTTACGAAAGCGACAACAATGTTGTAAGCCCAAGATTGGTGGAGAAACTCTAGTTACCACCAAGGTTTCATCCGAATCAAGCAAGGATCAAATTCAGTACACGACAATGTGTGAAAGAAATATTATGTGATATTGCTCCTACAAACTCTTGTCATCTTCTTTTGAGATGTGCATGGCTTCATTTTAAAACGCTCAATCTTGATAAACGTTCCCTTTTTTTTATGCAGGAGGGACATGAAATGAAGTGGAAATTTATGACACAAAGACAAGCCAGTAAGGATCAACATAGGCTGAAGGAGAAAATACAAAAGAAGAAATATAAACTGCAGAAGGAAGAGAAATTGAAGAAAAAGAAAAGGAAGAAAAGATAAAGTTGATGGAAAAGGAAGTAG
This sequence comes from Vigna unguiculata, assembly GCF_037176805.1. NCBI lineage: Eukaryota > Viridiplantae > Streptophyta > Magnoliopsida > Fabales > Fabaceae > Vigna > Vigna unguiculata. The sequence continues at coordinate 26,539,339 of NC_140795.1, read as the reverse complement.
AGAAACAAGGTTTAATCGAAGGCCACCCATGTTTAGTTGCATTCATTTACGAAAGCGACAACAATGTTTTAAGCCAAAGACTGGTGGAGATACTCTAATTACCACCAAGGTTTCATCCGAATCAAGCAAGGATCAAATTCAGTACATGACAATGTGTGAAAGAAGTATTGTGCGATATTGTTCCCACGAACTCTTGTCATCTTCTTTTGAGATGGGCATGGCTTAATTTTGAAACTCTTAATCTTGATGAACGAGGCATGAGGGACATGAAATGAAGTTGAAATTTATGACACCAAGTCAAGCCAGTAAGGATCAACATAGGCTGCAGGAGAAAATAGAAAAAGAAGAAATATAAACTGTAGAAGGAAGGGAAATTGAAGAAAAAGAAAAGGAAGAAAAGATAAAGATGATGGAAAAGAAAGTAGAGAAACAAGGTGTTTAATCGAAGGCCACCCATGTTTAGTTGCATTTGTTTACGAAAGCGACAACAATGTTGTAAGCCCAAGATTGGTGGAGAAACTCTAGTTACCACCAAGCTTTAATCTGAATCAAGCAAGGATCAAATTCAGTACAGGACAATGTGTGAAAGAAGTATTGTGTGATATAGCTCCCACGAACTCTTGTCATCTTCTTTTGAGATGGGCATGGCTTCATTTTAAAACGCTCAATATTGATGAACGTTCCCTTTATTTGAGGCATGAGGGACATGAAATGAAGTTGAAATTTATGACACCAAGACAAGCCAGTAATGATCAACATAGGCTGAAGGAGAAAATAGAAAAAGAAGAAATATAAACTGCAGAAGGAAGGGAAATTGAAGAAAAAGAAAAGGAAGAAAAGATAAAGTTGATGGAAAAGGAAGTAGAGAAACAAGGTTTAATCGAAGGCCACCCATGTTTAGTTGCATTCATTTATGAAAGCGACAACAATGTTTTAAGCCAAAGACTGGTGGAGAAACTCTAGTTACCACCAAGGTTTCATCCGAATCAAGCAAGGATCAAATTCAGTACATGACAATGTGTGAAAGAAGTATTATGCGATGTTGTTCCCACGAACTCTTGTCATCTTCTTTTGAGATGGGCATGGCTTTATTTTAAAACACTCAATCTTGATGAACGTTCCCTTTATTTGAGGCATGAGGGACATGAAATGAAGTTCAAATTTGTGACACAAGGACAAGCTAGTAAGGATCAACATAGGCTGAAGGAGAAAATACAAAAGAAGAAATATAAACTGCAGAAGGAAGAGAAATTGAAGAAAAAGAAAAGGAAGAAAAGATAAAGTTGATGGAAAAGGAAGTAGAGAAACAAGGTTTAATCGAAGGCCACCCATGTTTAGCTGCATTCATTTATGAAAGCGACAACAATGTTTTAAGCCAAAGACTGGTGGAGAAACTCTAGTTACCACCAAGGTTTCATCCGAATCAAGCAAGGATCAAATTCAGTACATGACAATGTGTGAAAGAAGTATTATGCGATGTTGTTCCCACGAACTCTTGTCATCTTCTTTTGAGATGGGCATGGCTTTATTTTAAAACACTCAATCTTGATGAACGTTCCCTTTATTTGAGGCATGAGGGACATGAAATGAAGTTCAAATTTGTGACACAAGGACAAGCTAGTAAGGATCAACATAGGCTGAAGGAGAAAATACAAAAGAAGAAATATAAACTGCAGAAGGAAGAGAAATTGAAGAAAAAGAAAAGGAAGAAAAGATAAAGTTGATGGAAAAGGAAGTAGAGAAACAAGGTTTAATCGAAGGCCACCCATGTTTAGTTGCATTCATTTACGAAAGCGACAACAATGTTTTAAGCCAAAGACTGGTGGAGAAACTCTAGTTACCACCAAGGTTTCATCCGAATCAAGCAAGGATCAAATTCAGTACATGACAATGTGTGAAAGAAGTATTATGCGATATTGTTCCCACGAACTGTTGTCATCTTCTTTTGAGATGGGCATGGCTTAATTTTAAAACTCTCAATCTTGATGAACGAGGCATGTGGGACATGAAAAGAAGTTGAAATTTATGACACCAAGTCAAGCTAGTAAGGATCAACATAGGCTGCAGGAGAAAATAGACCAAGAAGAAATATAAACTGTAGAAGGAAGGGAAATTGAAGAAAAATAAAAGGAAGAAGAGATAAAGATGATGGAAAAGGAAGTAGAGAAACAAGGTGTTTAATCGAAGGCCACCCATGTTTAGTTGCATTTGTTTACGAAAGCGACAACAATGTTGTATGCCCAAGATTGGTGGAGAAACTCTAGTTACCACCAAGGTTTCATCCGAATCAAGCAAGGATCAAATTCAGTACACGACAATGTGTGAAAGAAATATTATGTGATATTGCTCCCACAAACTCTTGTCATCTTCTTTTGAGATGTGCATGGCTTCATTTTAAAACGCTCAATCTTGATAAACGTTCCCTTTTTTTTATGCAGGAGGGACATGAAATGAAGTGGAAATTTATGACACAAAGACAAGCCAGTAAGGATCAACATAGGCTGAAGGAGAAAATACAAAAGAAGAAATATAAACTGCAGAAGGAAGAGAAATTGAAGAAAAAGAAAAGGAAGAAAAGATAAAGTTGATGGAAAAGGAAGTAGAGAAACAAGGTTTAATCGAAGGCCACCCATGTTTAGCTGCATTCATTTACGAAAGCGACAACAATGTTTTAAGCCAAAGACTGGTGGAGATACTCTAATTACCACCAAGGTTTCATCCGAATCAAGCAAGGATCAAATTCAGTACAGGATAATGTGTGAAAGAAGTATTATGTGATATTGCTCCCACGAACTCTTGTCATCTTCTTTTGAGATGGGCATGGCTTTATTTTAAAACACTCAATCTTGATGAACGTTCCCTTTATTTGAGGCATGAGGGACATGAAATGAAGTTCAAATTTGTGACACAAGGACAAGCCAGTAAGGATCAACATAGGCTGAAGGAGAAAATACAAAAGAAGAAATATAAACTGAAGAAGGAAGAGAAATTGAAGAAAAAGAAAAGGAAGAAAAGATAAAGTTGATGGAAAAGGAAGTAGAGAAACAAGGTTTAATCGAAGGCCACCCATGTTTAGTTGCATTCATTTACGAAAGCGACAACAATGTTTTAAGCCAAAGACTGGTGGAGATACTCTAATTACCACCAAGGTTTCATCCGAATCAAGCAAGGATCAAATTCAGTACATGACAATGTGTGAAAGAAGTATTGTGCGATATTGTTCCCACGAACTCTTGTCATCTTCTTTTGAGATGGGCATGGCTTAATTTTGAAACTCTTAATCTTGATGAACGAGGCATGAGGGACATGAAATGAAGTTGAAATTTATGACACCAAGTCAAGCCAGTAAGGATCAACATAGGCTGCAGGAGAAAATAGAAAAAGAAGAAATATAAACTGTAGAAGGAAGGGAAATTGAAGAAAAAGAAAAGGAAGAAAAGATAAAGATGATGGAAAAGAAAGTAGAGAAACAAGGTTTTTAATCGAAGGCCACCCATGTTTAGTTGCATTTGTTTACGAAAGCGACAACAATGTTATAAGCCCAAGATTGGTGGAGAAACTCTAGTTACCACCAAGGTTTCATCCGAATCAAGCAAGGATCAAATTCAGTACATGACAATGTGTGAAAGAAGTATTATGTGATATTGCTCCCACAAACTCTTGTCATCTTCTTTTGAGATGTGCATGGCTTCATTTTAAAACGCTCAATCTTGATAAACGTTCCCTTTTTTTTATGCATGAGGGACATGAAATGAAGTGGAAATTTATGACACAAAGACAAGCCAGTAATGATCAACATAGGCTGAAGGAGAAAATAGAAAAAGAAGAAATATAAACTGCTGAAGGAAGGGAAATTGAAGAAAAAGAAAAGGAAGAAAAGGTAAAGATGATGGAAAAGGAAGTAGAGAAACAAGGTGTTTAATCGAAGGCCACCCATGTTTAGTTGCATTTGTTTACGAAAGCGACCACAATGTTGTAAGCCAAAGATTGGTGTAGAAACTCTAGTTACCACCACGCTTTCATCCGAATCAAGCAAGGATCAAATTCAGTACAGGATAATGTGTGAAAGAAGTATTATGTGATATTGCTCCCACGAACTCTTGTCATCTTCTTTTGAGATGGGCATGGCTTTATTTTAAAACACTCAATCTTGATGAACGTTCCCTTTATTTGAGGCATGAGGGACATGAAATGAAGTTCAAATTTGTGACACAAGGACAAGCCAGTAAGGATCAACATAGGCTGAAGGAGAAAATACAAAAGAAGAAATATAAACTGCAGAAGGAAGAGAAATTGAAGAAAAAGAAAAGGAAGAAAAGATAAAGTTGATGGAAAAGGAAGTAGAGAAACAAGGTTTAATCGAAGGCCACCCATGTTTAGTTGCATTCATTTACGAAAGCGACAACAATGTTTTAAGCCAAAGATTGGTGGAGAAACTCTAGTTACCACCAAGCTTTCATCCGATTCAAGCAAGGATCAAATTCAGTACATGAGAATGTGTGAAAGAAGTATTATGTGATATTGTTCCCCCGAACTCTTGTCATCTTCTTTTGAGATGGGCATGGCTTTATTTTAAAACACTCAATCTTGATGAACGTTCCCTTTATTTGAGGCATGAGGGACATGAAATGAAGTTTAAATTTGTGACACAAGGACAAGCCAGTAAGGATCAACATAGGCTGAAGGAGAAAATACAAAAGAAGAAATTTAACTGCAGAAGGAAGAGAAATTGAAGAAAAAGAAAAGGAAGAAAAGATAAAGTTGATGGAAAAGGAAGTAGAGAAACAAGGTTTAATCGAAGGCCACTCATGTTTAGTTGCATTCATTTATGAAAGCGACAACAATGTTTTAAGCTAAAGACTGGTGGAGAAACTCTAGTTACCACCAAGCTTTCATCCGAATCAAGCAAGGATCAAATTCAGTACATGACAATGTGTGAAAGAAGTATTATGCGATATTGTTCCCACGAACTGTTGTCATCTTCTTTTGAGATGGGCATGGCTTAATTTTAAAACTCTCAATCTTGATGAACGAGGCATGTGGGACATGAAAAGAAGTTGAAATTTATGACACCAAGTCAAGCTAGTAAGGATCAACATAGGCTGCAGGAGAAAATAGACCAAGAAGAAATATAAACTGTAGAAGGAAGGGAAATTGAAGAAAAATAAAAGGAAGAAAAGATAAAGATGATGGAAAAGGAAGTAGAGAAACAAGGTGTTTAATCGAAGGCCATCCATGTTTAGTTGCATTTGTTTACGAAAGCGACAACAATGTTGTAAGCCCAAGATTGGTGGAGAAACTCTAGTTACCACCAAGGTTTCATCCGAATCAAGCAAGGATCAAATTCAGTACACGACAATGTGTGAAAGAAATATTATGTGATATTGCTCCCACAAACTCTTGTCATCTTCTTTTGAGATGTGCATGGCTTCATTTTAAAACGCTCAATCTTGATAAACATTCCCTTTTTTTTTATGCAGGAGGGACATGAAATGAAGTGGAAATTTATGACACAAAGACAAGCCAGTAAGGATCAACATAGGCTGAAGGAGAAAATACAAAAGAAGAAATATAAACTGCAGAAGGAAGAGAAATTGAAGAAAAAGAAAAGGAAGAAAAGATAAAGTTGATGGAAAAGGAAGTAGAGAAACAAGGTTTAATCGAAGGCCACCCATGTTTAGTTGCATTCATTTACGAAAGCGACAACAATGTTTTAAGCCAAAGACTGGTGGAGATACTCTAGTTACCACCAAGGTTTCATCCGAATCAAGCAAGGATCAAATTCAGTACATGACAATGTGTGAAAGAAGTATTGTGCGATATTGTTCCCACGAACTCTTGTCATCTTCTTTTGAGATGGGCATGGCTTAATTTTGAAACTCTTAATCTTGATGAACGAGGCATGAGGGACATGAAATGAAGTTGAAATTTATGACACCAAGTCAAGCCAGTAAGGATCAACATAGGCTGCAGGAGAAAATAGAAAAAGAAGAAATATAAACTGTAGAAGGAAGGGAAATTGAAGAAAAAGAAAAGGAAGAAAAGATAAAGATGATGGAAAAGAAAGTAGAGAAACAAGGTTTTTAATCGAAGGCCACCCATGTTTAGTTGCATTAGTTTACGAAAGCGACAACAATGTTATAAGCCCAAGATTGGTGGAGAAACTCTAGTTACCACCAAGGTTTCATCCGAATCAAGCAAGGATCAAATTCAGTACATGACAATGAGTGAAAGAAGTATTATGTGATATTGCTCCCACAAACTCTTGTCATCTTCTTTTGAGATGTGCATGGCTTCATTTTAAAACGCTCAATCTTGATAAACGTTCCCTTTTTTTTATGCATGAGGGACATGAAATGAAGTGGAAATTTATGACACAAAGACAAGCCAGTAATGATCAACATAGGCTGGAGGAGAAAATAGAAAAAGAAGAAATATAAACTGCAGAAGGAAGGGAAATTGAAGAAAAAGAAAAGGAAGAAAAGGAAAAGATGATGGAAAAGGAAGTAGAGAAACAAGGTGTTTAATCGAAGGCCACCCATGTTTAGTTGCATTTGTTTACGAAAGCGACAACAATGTTGTAAGCCAAAGATTGGTGCAGAAACTCTAGTTACCACCACGTTTTCATCCGAATCAAGCAAGGATCAAATTCAGTACAGGATAATGTGTGAAAGAAGTATTATGTGATATTGCTCCCACGAACTCTTGTCATTTTCTTTTGAGATGGGCATGGCTTCATTTTAAAACGCTCAATCTTGATGAACGTTCCCTTCATTTGAGGCATGAGGGACATGAAATGAAGTTGAAATTTATGACACCAAGACAAGCCAGTAATGATCAACATAGGCTGAAGGAGAAAATAGAAAAAGACGAAATATAAACTGCAGAAGGAAGGGAAATTGAAGAAAAAGAAAAGGAAGAAATGATAAAGATGATGGAAAAGGAAGTAGAGAAAGAAGGTGTTTAATCGAAGGCCACCCATGTTTAGTTGCATTTGTTTACGAAAGCGACAACAATGTTGTAAGCCAAAGATTGGTGGAGAAACTCTAGTTACCACTAAGCTTTCATCTAAATCAAGCAAGGATCAAATTCAGTACAGGACAATGTGTGAAAGAAGTATTATGTGATATTGCTCCCACGAACTCTTGTCATCTTCTTTTGAGATGGGCATGGCTTCATTTTAAAACGGTCAATATTGATGAACGTTCCCTTTGAGGCATGAGCGACATGAAATGAAGTTCAAATTTATGACACAAGGACAAGCCAGTAAGGATCAACATAGGCTGAAGGAGAAAATACAAAAGAAGAAATATAAACTGCAGAAGGCAGGCAAATTGAAGAAAAAGAAAAGGAAGAAAAGATCAAGATGATGGAGAAGGAGGTAGAGAAACAAGGTGTTTAATCGAAGGCCACCCCTGTTTAGTTGCATTCGTTTACAAAAGCGATAACAATGTTGTAAGCCAAAGATTGGTGGACAAACTCTAGTTAACACCAAGCTTTCATCTGAATCAACCAAGGATCAAAGTCAGTACAGGACAATGTGTGAAAGAAGTATTGTGTGATATTGCTCCCACGAACTCTTGTCATCTTCTTTTGAGATGGGCATGGCTTCATTTTAAAACGCTCAATCTTGATGAACGTTCCCTTTATTTGAAGCATGAGGGACATGAAATGAAGTTGAAATTTATGACACCAAGACAAGCCAGTAATGATCAACATAGGCTGAAGGAGAAAATAGAAAAAGAAGAAATATAAACTGCAGAAGGAAGGGAAATTGAAGAAAAAGAAAAGGAAGAGAAGATAAAGATGATAGAAAAGGAAGTGGAGAAACAAGGTGTTTAATCGAAGGCCACCCATGTTTAGTTGCATTTGTTTACAGAACCGACAACAATGCTGTAAGCCTAAGATTGGTGGAGAAACTCTAGTTACCACCAAGCTTTCATCTGAATCAAGCAAGGATCAAATTCAGTGCAGGACAATGTGTGAAAGAAGTATTATATGATATTGTTCCCATGAACTCTTGTCATTTTCTTTTAAGGTGGGCATGGCTTCATTTTAAAACGCTCAATCTTGATGAACGTTCCCTTTATTTGAGGCATGAGCGATATGAAATGAAGTTCAAATTTATGACACAAGGACAAGCCAGTAAGGATCAACATAGGCTGAAGAAGAAAATACAAAAGAAGAAATATAAACTGCAGAAGGAAGAGAAATTGAAGAAAAGAAAACGAAGAAAAGATAAAGTTGATGGAAAAGGAAGTAGAGAAAGAAGGTTTAATCGAAGGCTACCCATGTTTAGTTGCATTTGTGTACGAAAGCGACAACAATGTTGTAAGCCCAAGATTGGTGGAGAAACTCTAGTTACCACCAAGCTTTCATCTGAATCAAGCAAGGATCAAATTCAGTACAGGACAATATGTGAAAGAAGTATTATGTGATATTCCTCCCACGAACTCTTGTCATCTTCTTTTGAGATGGGCATGGCTTCATTTTAAAACGCTCAATATTGATGAACGTTCCCTTTATTTGAGGCATGAGGGACATGAAATGAAGTTGAAATGTATGACACCAAGACAAGCCAGTAATGATCAACATAGGCTGAAGGGGAAAATAGAAAAAGAAGAAATGTAAACTGCAGAAGGAAGGGAAATTGAAGAAAAAGAAAAGGAAGAAAAGATAAAGATGATGGAAAAGGAAGTAGAGAAACAAGGTGTTTAATCGAAGGCCACCCATGTTTGGTTGTATTTGTTTACGAAAGCGACAACAATGTTGTATGCCAAAGATTGGGTGACAAACTCTAGTTACCACCAAGCTTTCATCTGAATCAAGCAAGGATCAAATTCAGTACAGGACAATGTGTGAAAGAAGTATTGTGTGATATTGCTCCCACGAACTCTTGTCATCTTCTTTTGAGATGGGCATGGCTTCATTTTAAAACGCTCAATCTTGATGAACGTTCCCTTTATTTGAGGCATGAGGGACATGAAATGAAGTTGAAATTTATGACACCAAGACAAGCCAGTAATGATCAACATAGGCTGAAGGAGAAAATAGAAAAAGAAGAAATATAAACTACAGAAGGAAGGGAAATTGAAGCAAAACAAAAGGAAGAAATGATGAAGATGATGGAAAAGGAAGTAGAGAAAGAAGGTGTTTAAACGAAGGCCACCCAAGTTTAGTTGCATTTGTTTACGAAAGCGACAACAATGTTGTAAGCCCAAGATTGGTGGAGAAACTCTAGTTACCACCAAGCTTTCATCTGAATCAAGCAAGGATCAAATTCAGTACAAGACAATGTGTGAAAGAAGTATTGTGTGATATTGCTCCCACGAACTCTTGTCATCTTCTTTTGAGATGGGCATGGCTTCATTTTAAAACGGTCAATATTGATGAACGTTCCCTTTGAGGCATGAACGACATGAAATGAAGTTGAAATTTATGACACCAAGACAAGCCAGTAATGATCAACATAGGCTGAAGCAGAAAATAGAAAAAGAAGAAATATAAACTGCAGAAGGAAGGGAAATTGAAGAAAAAGAAAAGGAAGAAAAGATAAAGATGATGGAAAAGGAAGTAGAGAAACAAGGTGTTTAATCGAAGGCCACCCATGTTTAGTTGCATTTGTTTACGAAAGCGACATCAATGTTGTAAGCCAAAGATTGGTGGAGAAACTCTAGTTACCACCAAGCTTTCATCTGAATCAAGCAAGGATCAAATTCAGTACAGGACAATGTGTGAAAGAAGTATTGTGTGATATTGCCCCCACAAACTCTTGTCATCTTCTTTTGAAATGGACATGGCTTCATTTTAAAACGCTCAATATTGATGAATGTTCCCTTTGAGGCATGAGCGACATGAAATGAAGTTCAAATTTATGATACAAGGACAAGCCAGTAAGGATCAAGATAGGCTGAAGGAGAAAATACAAAAGAAGAAACATAAACTACAGAAGGAAGAGAAATTGAAGAAAAGAAAAGGAAGAAAAGATAAAGTTGATGGAAAAGGAAGTAGAGAAACAAGGTTTAATCGAAAGCTACCCATGTTTAGTTGCATTTGTTTACGAAAGCGACAACAATGTTGTAAGCCCAAGATTGGTGGAGAAACTCTAGTTACCACCAAGCTTTCATCTGAATCAAGCAAGGATCAAATTCAGTACAAGACAATGTGTGAAAGAAGTATTGTCTGATATTGCTCCCACGAACTGTTGTCATCTTCTTTTGAAATGGGCATGGCTTCATTTTAAAACGCTCAATATTGATGAACGTTCCCTTTATTTGAGGCATGAGGGACATGAAATGTAGTTGAAATTTATGACACCAAGACAAGCCAGTAAAGATCAACATAGGCTGAAGGAGAAAATAGAAAAAGATGAAAATAAACTGCAGAAGGAAGGGAAATTGAAGAAAAAGAAAAGGAAGAAATGATAAAGATGATGGAAAAGGAAGTAGAGAAAGAAGGTGTTTAATCGAACGCCACCCATGTTTAGTTGCATTTGTTTACGAAAGCGACAACAATGTTGTAAGCCAAAGATTGGTGGAGAAACTCTAGTTACCACCAAGCTTTCATCTGAATCAACCAAGGATCAAATTCAGTACAGGGCAATGTGTGAAAGAAGTATTGTGTGATATTGCCCCCACAAACTCTTGTCATCTTCTTTTGAAATGGGCATGGCTTCATTTTAAAAGGCTCAATATTGATGAATGTTCCCTTTGAGGCATGAGCGACATGAAATGAAGTTCAAATTTATGATACAAGGACAAGCCAGTAAGGATCAAGATAGGCCGAAGGAGAAAATACAAAAGAAGAAATATAAACTGCAGAAGCAAGAGAAATTGAAGAAAAAGAAAAGGAAGAAAAGATAAAGTTGATGGAAAAGGAAGTAGAGAAACAATGTTTAATCGAAGGCCACCCATGTTTAGTTGCATTTGTTTACGAAAGCGACAACAATGTTGTAAGCCCAAGATTGGTGGAGAAACTCTAGTTACCACCAAGCTTTCATCTGAATCAAGCAAGGATCAAATTCAGTACAGGACAATGTGTGAAAGAAGTATTGTGTGATATTGCTCCCACGAACTCTTGTCATCTTCTTTTGAGATGGGCATGGCTTCATTTTAAAACGCTCAATATTGATGAACGTTCCCTTTATTTGAGGCATGAGGGACATGAAATGAAGTTGAAATTTATGACACCAAGACAAGCCAGTAATGATCAACATAGGCTGAAGCAGAAAATAGAAAAAGAAGAAATATAAACTGCAGAAGGAAGGGAAATTGAAGAAAAAGAAAAGGAAGAAAAGATAAAGATGATGGAAAAGGAAGTAGATAAACAAGGTGTTTAATCGAAGGCCACCCATGTTTAGTTGCATTTGTTTACGAAAGCGACATCAATGTTGTAAGCCAAAGATTGGTGGAGAAACTCTAGTTACCACCAAGCTTTCATCCGAATCAAGCAAGGATCAAATTCAGTACATGACAATGTGTGAAAGAAGTATTATGTGATATTGCTCCCACAAACTCTTGTCATCTTCTTTTGAAATGGGCATGGCTTCATTTTAAAACGCTCAATATTGATGAATGTTCCCTTTGAGGCATGAGCGACATGAAATGAAGTTCAAATTTATGATACAAGGACAAGCCAGTAAGGATCAAGATAGGCTGAAGGAGAAAATACAAAAGAAGAAATATAAATTGCAGAAGGAAGAGAAATTGAAGAAAAAGAAAAGGAAGTAGAGAAACAAGGTTTAATCGAAGGCTACCCATGTTTAGTTGCATTTGTTTACGAAAGCGACAACAATGTTGTAAGCCTAAGATTGGTGGAGAAACTCTAGTTACCACCAAGCTTTCATCTGAATCAAGCAAGGATCAAATTCAGTACAGGACAATGTGTGAAAGAAGTATTGTGTGATATTGCTCCCACGAACTCTTGTCATCTTCTTTTGAGATGGACATGGCTTCATTTTAAAACGCTCAATATTGATGAACGTTCCCTTTATTTGAGGCATGAGTGACATGAAATGAAGTTGAAATTTATGACACCAAGACAAGCCAGTAATGATCAACATAGGCTGAAGCAGAAAATAGAAAAAGAAGAAATATAAACTGCAGAAGGAAGGGAAATTGAAGAAAAAGAAAAGGAAGAAAAGATAAAGATGATGGAAAAGGAAGTAGAGAAACAAGGTGTTTAATCGAAGGCCACCCATGTTTAGTTGCATTTGTTTACGAAAGCGACATCAATGTTGTAAGCCAAAGATTGGTGGAGAAGCTCTAGTTACCACCAAGCTTTCATCTGAATCAACCAAGGATCAAATTCAGTACAGGACAATGTGTGAAAGAAGTATTGTGTGATATTGCTCCCACAAACTCTTGTCATTTTCTTTTGAGATGGGCATGGCTTCATTTTAAAACGGTCAATATTGATGAACGTTCCCTTTGAGGCATGAACGACATGAAATGAAGTTGAAATTTATGACACCAAGACAAGCCAGTAATGATCAACATAGGCTGAAGGAGAAAATAGAAAAAGAAGAAATATAAACTACAGAAGGAAGGGAAATTGAAGAAAAACAAAGGGAAGAAATGATGAAGATGATGGAAAAGGAAGTAGATAAACAAGGTGTTTAATCGAAGGCCACCCCTGTTTAGTTGCATTTGTTTACGAAAGCGACATCAATGTTGTAAGCCAAAGATTGGTGGAGAAACTCTAGTTACCACCAAGCTTTCATCTGAATCAAGCAAGGATCAAATTCAGTACAGGACAATGTGTAAAAGAAGTATTGTGTTATATTGCTCCCACGAACTCTTGTCATCTTCTTTTGAGATGGGCATGGCTTCATTTTAAAACGCTCAATATTGATGAACATTCCCCTTATTTGAGGGATGAGGGACATGAAATGAAGTTGAAATTTATGACACCAAGACAAGCCAGTAATGATCAACATAGGCTGAAGGAGAAAATAGAAAAAGAAGAAATATAAACTGTAGAAGGAAGGGAAATTGAAGAAAAAGAAAAGGAGGAAAAGATAAAGATGATGGAAAAGGAAGTAGAGAAACAAGGTGTTTAATCGAAGGCCACCCATGTTTAGTTGCATTTGTTTACGAAAGCGACATCAATGTTGTAAGCCAAAGATTGGTGGAGAAACTCTAGTTACCACCACGCTTTCATCTGAGTCAAGCAAGGATCAAATTCAGTACAGGACAATGTGTGAAAGAAGTATTATGTGATATTGTTCCCACGAACTCTTGTCATCTTCTTTTGAGATGGGCATGGCTTCATTTTAAAACACTCAATCTTGATGAACGTTCCCTTTATTTGAGGCATGAGGGACATGAAATGAAGTTGAAATTTATGACACCAAGACAAGCCAATAATGATCAACATAGGCTGAAGGAGAAAATAGAAAAAGACGAAATATAAACTGCAGAAGGAAGGGAAATTGAAGAAAAAGAAAAGGAAGAAATGATAAAGATGATGGAAAAGGAAGTAGAGAAAGAAGGTGTTTAATCGAAGGCCACCCATGTTTAGTTGCATTTGTTTACGAAAGCGACAACAATGTTGTAAGCCAAAGATTGGTGGAGAAACTCTAGTTACCACCAAGCTTTCATCTGAATCAACCAAGGATCAAATTCAGTACAAGACAATGTGTGAAAGAAGTATTGTGTGATATTGCTCCCACAAACTCTTGTCATCTTCTTTTGAGTTGGGCATGGATTCATTTTAAAACGGTCAATATTGATGAACGTTCCCTTTGAGGCATGAACGACATGAAATGAAGTTGAAATTTATGACACCAAGACAAGCCAGTAATGATCAACATAGGCTGAAGCAGAAAATAGAAAAAGAAGAAATATAAACTGCAGAAGGAAGGGAAATTGAAGAAAAAGAAAAGGAAGAAAAGATAAAGTTGATGGAAAAGGAAGTAGAGAAACAAGGTGTTTAATCGAAGGCCACCCATGTTTAGTTGCATTTGTTTACGAAAGCGACATCAATGTTGTAAGCCAAAGATTGGTGGAGAAACTCTAGTTACCACCAAGCTTTCATCTGAATCAAGCAAGGATCAAATTCAGTACAGGACAATGTGTGAAAGAAGTATTGTGTGATATTGCCCCCACAAACTCTTGTCATCTTCTTTTGAAATGGACATGGCTTCATTTTAAAACGCTCAATCTTGATGAACGTTCCCTTTATTTGAGGCATGAGGGACATGAAATGAAGTTGAAATTTATGACACCAAGACAAGCCAATAATGATCAACATAGGCTGAAGGAGAAAATAGAAAAAGACGAAATATAAACTGCAGAAGTAAGGGAAATTGAAGAAAAAGAAAAGGAAGAAATGATAAAGATGATGGAAAAGGAAGTAGAGAAAGAAGGTGTTTAATCGAAGGCCACCCATGTTTAGTTGCATTTGTTTACGAAAGCGACAACAATGTTGTAAGCCCAAGATTGGTGGAGAAACTCTAGTTACCACCAAGCTTTCATCTGAGTCAAGCAAGGATCAAATTCAGTACAGGACAATGTGTGAAAGAAGTATTATGTGATATTGTTCCCACGAACTCTTGTCATCTTCTTTTGAGATGGGCATGGCTTCATTTTAAAACGCTCAATCTTGATGAACGTTCCCTTTATTTGAGGCATGGGGGACATGAAATGAAGTTCAAATTTATGACACCAAGACAAGCCAGTAATGATCAACATAGGCTGAAGGAGAAAATAGAAAAAGAAGAAATATAAACTACAGAAGGAAGGGAAATTGAAGAAAAACAAAGGGAAGAAATGATGAAGATGATGGAAAAGGAAGTAGATAAACAAGGTGTTTAATCGAAGGCCACCCATGTTTAGTTGCATTTGTTTACGAAAGCGACAACAATGTTGTAAGCCAAAGATTGGTGGAGAAACTCTAGTTACCACCAAGCTTTCATCTGAATCAAGCAAGGATCAAATTCAGTACAGGACAATGTGTAAAAGAAGTATTGTGTGATATTGCTCCCACGAACTCTTGTCATCCTCTTTTGAGATGGGCATGGCTTCATTTTAAAACGCTCAATCTTGATGAACATTCCCCTTATTTGAGGGATGAGGTACATGAAATGAAGTTGAAATTTATGACACCAAGACAAGCCAGTAATGATCAACATAGGCTGAAGGAGAAAATAGAAAAAGAAGAAATATAAACTGCAGAAGGAAGGGAAATTGAAGAAAAAGAAAAGGAGGAAAAGATAAAGATGATGGAAAAGGAAGTAGAGAAACAAGGTGTTTAATCGAAGGCCACCCATGTTTAGTTGCATTTGTTTACGAAAGCGACATCAATGTTGTAAGCCAAAGATTGGTGGAGAAACTCTAGTTACCACCAAGCTTTCATCTGAATCAAGCAAGGATCAAATTCAGTACAGGACAATGTGTGAAAGAAGTATTGTGTGATATTGCCCCCACAAACTCTTGTCATCTTCTTTTGAAATGGACATGGCTTCATTTTAAAACGCTCAATATTGATGAATGTTCCCTTTGAGGCATGAGCGACATGAAATGAAGTTCAAATTTATGATACAAGGACAAGCCAGTAAGGATCAAGATAGGCTGAAGGAGAAAATACAAAAGAAGAAATATAAACTACAGAAGGAAGAGAAATTGAAGAAAAGAAAAGGAAGAAAAGATAAAGTTGATGGAAAAGGAAGTAGAGAAACAAGGTTTAATCGAAGGCTACCCATGTTTAGTTGCATTTGTTTACGAAAGCGACAGCAATGTTGTAAGCCCAAGATTAGTGGAGAAACTCTAGTTACCACCAAGCTTTCATCTGAATCAAGCAAGGATCAAATTCAGTACAAGACAATGTGTGAAAGAAGTATTGTCTGATATTGCTCCCACGAACTCTTGTCATCTTCTTTTGAAATGGGCATGGCTTCATTTTAAAACGCTCAATATTGATGAACGTTCCCTTTATTTTAGGCATGAGGGACATGAAATGTAGTTGAAATTTATGACACCAAGACAAGCCAGTAATGATCAACATAGGCTGAAGCAGAAAATAGAAAAAGAAGAAATATAAACTGCAGAAGGAAGGGAAATTGAAGAAAAAGAAAAGGAAGAAAAGATAAAGATGATGGAAAAGGAAGTAGAGAAACAAGGTGTTTAATCGAAGGCCACCCATGTTTAGTTGCATTTGTTTACGAAAGCGACATCAATGTTGTAAGCCAAAGATTGGTGGAGAAGCTCTAGTTACCACCAAGCTTTCATCTGAATCAACCAAGGATCAAATTCAGTACAGGACAATGTGTGAAAGAAGTATTGTGTGATATTGCTCCCACAAACTCTTGTCATTTTCTTTTGAGATGGGCATGGCTTCATTTTAAAACGGTCAATATTGATGAACGTTCCCTTTGAGGCATGAACGACATGAAATGAAGTTGAAATTTATGACACCAAGACAAGCCAGTAATGATCAACATAGGCTGAAGGAGAAAATAGAAAAAGAAGAAATATAAACTACAGAAGGAAGGGAAATTGAAGAAAAACAAAGGGAAGAAATGATGAAGATGATGGAAAAGGAAGTAGATAAACAAGGTGTTTAATCGAAGGCCACCCCTGTTTAGTTGCATTTGTTTACGAAAGCGACATCAATGTTGTAAGCCAAAGATTGGTGGAGAAACTCTAGTTACCACCAAGCTTTCATCTGAATCAAGCAAGGATCAAATTCAGTACAGGACAATGTGTAAAAGAAGTATTGTGTTATATTGCTCCCACGAACTCTTGTCATCTTCTTTTGAGATGGGCATGGCTTCATTTTAAAACGCTCAATATTGATGAACATTCCCCTTATTTGAGGGATGAGGGACATGAAATGAAGTTGAAATTTATGACACCAAGACAAGCCAGTAATGATCAACATAGGCTGAAGGAGAAAATAGAAAAAGAAGAAATATAAACTGTAGAAGGAAGGGAAATTGAAGAAAAAGAAAAGGAGGAAAAGATAAAGATGATGGAAAAGGAAGTAGAGAAACAAGGTGTTTAATCGAAGGCCACCCATGTTTAGTTGCATTTGTTTACGAAAGCGACATCAATGTTGTAAGCCAAAGATTGGTGGAGAAACTCTAGTTACCACCACGCTTTCATCTGAGTCAAGCAAGGATCAAATTCAGTACAGGACAATGTGTGAAAGAAGTATTATGTGATATTGTTCCCACGAACTCTTGTCATCTTCTTTTGAGATGGGCATGGCTTCATTTTAAAACACTCAATCTTGATGAACGTTCCCTTTATTTGAGGCATGAGGGACATGAAATGAAGTTGAAATTTATGACACCAAGACAAGCCAATAATGATCAACATAGGCTGAAGGAGAAAATAGAAAAAGACGAAATATAAACTGCAGAAGGAAGAGAAATTGAAGAAAAAGAAAAGGAAGAAATGATAAAGATGATGGAAAAGGAAGTAGAGAAAGAAGGTGTTTAATCGAAGGCCACCCATGTTTAGTTGCATTTGTTTACGAAAGCGACAACAATGTTGTAAGTCAAAGATTGGTGGAGAAACTCTAGTTACCACCAAGCTTTCATCTGAATCAACCAAGGATCAAATTCAGTACAAGACAATGTGTGAAAGAAGTATTGTGTGATATTGCTCCCACAAACTCTTGTCATTTTCTTTTGAGATGGGCATGGCTTCATTTTAAAACGGTCAATATTGATGAACGTTCCCTTTGAGGCATGAACGACATGAAATGAAGTTGAAATTTATGACACCAAGACAAGCCAGTAATGATCAACATAGGCTGAAGCAGAAAATAGAAAAAGAAGAAATATAAACTGCAGAAGGAAGGGAAATTGAAGAAAAAGAAAAGGAAGAAAAGATAAAGTTGATGGAAAAGGAAGTAGAGAAACAAGGTGTTTAATCGAAGGCCACCCATGTTTAGTTGCATTTGTTTACGAAAGCGACATCAATGTTGTAAGCCAAAGATTGGTGGAGAAACTCTAGTTACCACCAAGCTTTCATCTGAATCAAGCAAGGATCAAATTCAGTACAGGACAATGTGTGAAAGAAGTATTGTGTGATATTGCCCCCACAAACTCTTGTCATCTTCTTTTGAAATGGACATGGCTTCATTTTAAAACGCTCAATCTTGATGAACGTTCCCTTTATTTGAGGCATGAGGGACATGAAATGAAGTTGAAATTTATGACACCAAGACAAGCCAATAATGATCAACATAGGCTGAAGGAGAAAATAGAAAAAGACGAAATATAAACTGCAGAAGTAAGGGAAATTGAAGAAAAAGAAAAGGAAGAAATGATAAAGATGATGGAAAAGGAAGTAGAGAAAGAAGGTGTTTAATCGAAGGCCACCCATGTTTAGTTGCATTTGTTTACGAAAGCGACAACAATGTTGTAAGCCCAAGATTGGTGGAGAAACTCTAGTTACCACCAAGCTTTCATCTGAGTCAAGCAAGGATCAAATTCAGTACAGGACAATGTGTGAAAGAAGTATTATGTGATATTGTTCCCACGAACTCTTGTCATCTTCTTTTGAGATGGGCATGGCTTCATTTTAAAACGCTCAATCTTGATGAACGTTCCCTTTATTTGAGGCATGGGGGACATGAAATGAAGTTGAAATTTATGACACCAAGACAAGCCAGTAATGATCAACATAGGCTGAAGGAGAAAATAGAAAAAGAAGAAATATAAACTACAGAAGGAAGGGAAATTGAAGAAAAACAAAGGGAAGAAATGATGAAGATGATGGAAAAGGAAGTAGATAAACAAGGTGTTTAATCGAAGGCCACCCATGTTTAGTTGCATTTGTTTACGAAAGCGACAACAATGTTGTAAGCCAAAGATTGGTGGAGAAACTCTAGTTACCACCAAGCTTTCATCTGAATCAAGCAAGGATCAAATTCAGTACAGGACAATGTGTAAAAGAAGTATTGTGTGATATTGCTCCCACGAACTCTTGTCATCCTCTTTTGAGATGGGCATGGCTTCATTTTAAAACGCTCAATATTGATGAACATTCCCCTTATTTGAGGGATGAGGTACATGAAATGAAGTTGAAATTTATGACACCAAGACAAGCCAGTAATGATCAACATAGGCTGAAGGAGAAAATAGAAAAAGAAGAAATATAAACTGCAGAAGGAAGGGAAATTGAAGAAAAAGAAAAGGAGGAAAAGATAAAGATGATGGAAAAGGAAGTAGAGAAACAAGGTGTTTAATCGAAGGCCACCCATGTTTAGTTGCATTTGTTTACGAAAGCGACATCAATGTTGTAAGCCAAAGATTGGTGGAGAAACTCTAGTTACCACCAAGCTTTCATCTGAATCAAGCAAGGATCAAATTCAGTACAGGACAATGTGTGAAAGAAGTATTGTGTGATATTGCCCCCACAAACTCTTGTCATCTTCTTT
Organism: Vigna unguiculata; assembly: GCF_037176805.1. Taxonomy (NCBI): domain Eukaryota; kingdom Viridiplantae; phylum Streptophyta; class Magnoliopsida; order Fabales; family Fabaceae; genus Vigna; species Vigna unguiculata. The sequence goes on along the minus strand of NC_140795.1, from coordinate 26,519,947 downwards.
TGAAATGGACATGGCTTCATTTTAAAACGCTCAATATTGATGAATGTTCCCTTTGAGGCATGAGCGACATGAAATGAAGTTCAAATTTATGATACAAGGACAAGCCAGTAAGGATCAAGATAGGCTGAAGGAGAAAATACAAAAGAAGAAATATAAACTACAGAAGGAAGAGAAATTGAAGAAAAGAAAAGGAAGAAAAGATAAAGTTGATGGAAAAGGAAGTAGAGAAACAAGGTTTAATCGAAGGCTACCCATGTTTAGTTGCATTTGTTTACGAAAGCGACAGCAATGTTGTAAGCCCAAGATTAGTGGAGAAACTCTAGTTACCACCAAGCTTTCATCTGAATCAAGCAAGGATCAAATTCAGTACAAGACAATGTGTGAAAGAAGTATTGTCTGATATTGCTCCCACGAACTCTTGTCATCTTCTTTTGAAATGGGCATGGCTTCATTTTAAAACGCTCAATATTGATGAACGTTCCCTTTATTTTAGGCATGAGGGACATGAAATGTAGTTGAAATTTATGACACCAAGACAAGCCAGTAATGATCAACATAGGCTGAAGCAGAAAATAGAAAAAGAAGAAATATAAACTGCAGAAGGAAGGGAAATTGAAGAAAAAGAAAAGGAAGAAAAGATAAAGATGATGGAAAAGGAAGTAGAGAAACAAGGTGTTTAATCGAAGGCCACCCATGTTTAGTTGCATTTGTTTACGAAAGCGACATCAATGTTGTAAGCCAAAGATTGGTGGAGAAACTCTAGTTACCACCAAGCTTTCATCTGAATCAAGCAAGGATCAAATTCAGTACAGGACAATGTGTGAAAGAAGTATTGTGTGATATTGCCCCCACAAACTCTTGTCATCTTCTTTTGAAATGGACATGGCTTCATTTTAAAACGCTCAATCTTGATGAACGTTCCCTTTATTTGAGGCATGAGGGACATGAAATGAAGTTGAAATTTATAACACCAAGACAAGCCAATAATGATCAACATAGGCTGAAGGAGAAAATAGAAAAAGACGAAATATAAACTGCAGAAGTAAGGGAAATTGAAGAAAAAGAAAAGGAAGAAATGATAAAGATGATGGAAAAGGAAGTAGAGAAAGAAGGTGTTTAATCGAAGGCCACCCGTGTTTAGTTGCATTTGTTTACGAAAGCGACAACAATGTTGTAAGCCCAAGATTGGTGGAGAAACTCTAGTTACCACCAAGCTTTCATCTGAGTCAAGCAAGGATCAAATTCAGTACAGGACAATGTGTGAAAGAAGTATTATGTGATATTGTTCCCACGAACTCTTGTCATCTTCTTTTGAGATGGGCATGGCTTCATTTTAAAACGCTCAATCTTGATGAACGTTCCCTTTATTTGAGGCATGAGGGACATGAAATGAAGTTGAAATTTATGACACCAAGACAAGCCAGTAATGATCAACATAGGCTGAAGGAGAAAATAGAAAAAGAAGAAATATAAACTACAGAAGGAAGGGAAATTGAAGAAAAACAGAGGGAAGAAATGATGAAGATGATGGAAAAAAAAGTAGATAAACAAGGTGTTTAATCGAAGGCCACCCCTGTTTAGTTGCATTTGTTTACGAAAGCGACAACAATGTTGTAAGCCAAAGATTGGTGGAGAAACTCTAGTTACCACCAAGCTTTCATCTGAATCAAGCAAGGATCAAATTCAGTACAGGACAATGTGTAAAAGAAGTATTGTGTGATATTGCTCCCACGAACTCTTGTCATCTTCTTTTGAGATGGGCATGGCTTCATTTTAAAACGCTCAATCTTGATGAACATTCCCCTTATTTGAGGGATGAGGGACATGAAATGAAGTTGAAATTTATGACACCAAGACAAGCCAGTAATGATCAACATAGGCTGAAGGAGAAAATAGAAAAAGAAGAAATATAAACTGCAGAAGGAAGGGAAATTGAAGAAAAAGAAAAGGAGGAAAAGATAAAGATGATGGAAAAGGAAGTAGAGAAACAAGGTGTTTAATCGAAGGCCACCCATGTTTAGTTGCATTTGTTTACGAAAGCGACATCAATGTTGTAAGCCAAAGATTGGTGGAGAAACTCTAGTTACCACCAAGCTTTCATCTGAATCAAGCAAGGATCAAATTCAGTACAGGACAATGTGTGAAAGAAGTATTGTGTGATATTGCCCCTACAAACTCTTGTCATCTTCTTTTGAAATGGACATGGCTTCATTTTAAAACGCTCAATATTGATGAACGTTCCCTTTATTTGAGGCATGAGGGACATGAAATGTAGTTGAAATTTATGACACCAAGACAAGCCAGTAATGATCAACATAGGCTGAAGGAGAAAATAGAAAAAGACGAAATATAAACTGCAGAAGGAAGGGAAATTGAAGTAAAAGAAAAGGAAGAAATGATAAAGATGATGGAAAAGGAAGTAGAGAAAGAAGGTGTTTAATCGAACGCCACCCATGTTTAGTTGCATTTGTTTACGAAAGCGACAACAATGTTGTAAGCCAAAGATTGGTGGAGAAACTCTAGTTACCACCAAGCTTTCATCTGAATCAACCAAGGATCAAATTCAGTACAGGGCAATGTGTGAAAGAAGTATTGTGTGATATTGCCCCCACAAACTCTTGTCATCTTCTTTTGAAATGGGCATGGCTTCATTTTAAAACGCTCAATATTGATGAATGTTCCCTTTGAGGCATGAGCGACATGAAATGAAGTTCAAATTTATGATGCAAGGACAAGCCAGTAAGGATCAAGATAGGCCGAAGGAGAAAATACAAAAGAAGAAATATAAACTGCAGAAGGAAGGGAAATTGAAGAAAAAGAAAAGGAAGAAAAGATAAAGATGATAGAAAAGGAAGTAGAGAAACAAGGTGTTTAATCGAAGGCCACCCATGTTTGGTTGCATTTGTTTACGAAAGCGACAACAATGTTGTAAGCCAAAGATTGGTGGAGAAACCCTAGTTACCACCAAGCTTTCATCTGAATCAAGCAAGGATCAAATTCAGTACAAGACAATGTGTGAAAGAAGTATTGTGTGATATTGCTCCCACGAACTCTTGTCATCTTCTTTTGAGATGGGCATGGCTTCATTTTAAAACGCTCAATATTGATGAACGTTCCCTTTATTTGAGGCATGAGGGACATGAAATGAAGTTGAAATTTATGACAGCAAGACAAGCCAATAATGATCAACATAGGCTGAAGGAGAAAATAGAAAAAGACGAAATATAAACTGCAGAAGGAAGGGAAGTTGAAGAAAAAGAAAAGGAAGAAATGATAAAGATGATGGAAAAGGAAGTAGAGAAAGAAGGTGTTTAATCGAAGGCCACCCGTGTTTAGTTGCATTTGTTTACGAAAGCGACAACAATGTTGTAAGCCCAAGATTGGTGGAGAAACTCTAGTTACCACCAAGCTTTCATCTGAGTCAAGCAAGGATCAAATTCAGTACAGGACAATGTGTGAAAGAAGTATTATGTGATATTGTTCCCACGAACTCTTGTCATCTTCTTTTGAGATGGGCATGGCTTCATTTTAAAACGCTCAATCTTGATGAACGTTCCCTTTATTTGAGGCATGAGGGACATGAAATGAAGTTGAAATTTATGACACCAAGACAAGCCAGTAATGATCAACATAGGCTGAAGGAGAAAATAGAAAAAGAAGAAATATAAACTACAGAAGGAAGGGAAATTGAAGAAAAACAAAGGGAAGAAATGATGAAGATGATGGAAAAGGAAGTAGATAAACAAGGTGTTTAATCGAAGGCCACCCCTGTTTAGTTGCATTTGTTTACGAAAGCGACAACAATGTTGTAAGCCAAAGATTGGTGGAGAAACTCTAGTTACCACCAAGCTTTCATCTGAATCAAGCAAGGATCAAATTCAGTACAAGACAACGTGAGAAAGAAGTATTATGTGATATTGCTCCTACGAACTCTTGTCATATTCTTTTGAGATGGGCATGGCTTCATTTTAAAACGGTCAATATTGATGAACGTTCCCTTTGAGGCATGAACGACATGAAATGAAGTTGAAATTTATGACACCAAGACAAGCCAGTAATGATCAACATAGGCTGAAGCAGAAAATAGAAAAAGAAGAAATATAAACTGCAGAAGGAAGGGAAATTGAAGAAAAAGAAAAGGAAGAAAAGATAAAGATGATAGAAAAGGAAGTAGAGAAACAAGGTGTTTAATTGAAGGCCACCCATGTTTGGTTGCATTTGTTTACGAAAGCGACAACAATGTTGTAAGCCAAAGATTGGTGGAGAAACCCTAGTTACCACCAAGCTTTCATCTGAATCAAGCAAGGATCAAATTCAGTACAAGACAATGTGTGAAAGAAGTATTGTGTGATATTGCTCCCACGAACTCTTGTCATCTTCTTTTGAGATGGGCATGGCTTCATTTTAAAACGCTCAATATTGATGAACGTTCCCTTTATTTGAGGCATGAGGGACATGAAATGAAGTTGAAATTTATGACACCAAGACAAGCCAATAATGATCAACATAGGCTGAAGGAGAAAATAGAAAAAGACGAAATATAAACTGCAGAAGGAAGGGAAATTGAAGAAAAAGAAAAGGAAGAAATGATAAAGATGATGGAAAAGGAAGTAGAGAAAGAAGGTGTTTAATCGAAGGCCACCCATGTTTAGTTGCATTTGTTTACGAAAGCGACAACAATGTTGTAAGCCCAAGATTGGTGGAGAAACTCTAGTTACCACCAAGCTTTCATCTGAGTCAAGCAAGGATCAAATTCAGTACAGGACAATGTGTGAAAGAAGTATTATGTGATATTGTTCCCACGAACTCTTGTCATCCTCTTTTGAGATGGGCATGGCTTCATTTTAAAACGCTCAATCTTGATGAACATTCCCCTTATTTGAGGGATGAGGGACATGAAATGAAGTTGAAATTTATGACACCAAGACAAGCCAGTAATGATCAACATAGGCTGAAGGAGAAAATAGAAAAAGAAGAAATATAAACTGCAGAAGGAAGGGAAATTGAAGAAAAAGAAAAGGAGGAAAAGATAAAGATGATGGAAAAGGAAGTAGAGAAACAAGGTGTTTAATCGAAGGCCACCCATGTTTAGTTGCATTTGTTTACGAAAGCGACATCAATGTTGTAAGCCAAAGATTGGTGGAGAAACTCTAGTTACCACCAAGCTTTCATCTGAATCAAGCAAGGATCAAATTCAGTACAGGACAATGTGTGAAAGAAGTATTGTGTGATATTGCCCCCACAAACTCTTGTCATCTTCTTTTGAAATGGACATGGCTTCATTTTAAAACGCTCAATATTGATGAATGTTCCCTTTGAGGCATGAGCGACATGAAATGAAGTTCAAATTTATGATACAAGGACAAGCCAGTAAGGATCAAGATAGGCTGAAGGAGAAAATACAAAAGAAGAAATATAAACTACAGAAGGAAGAGAAATTGAAGAAAAGAAAATGAAGAAAAGATAAAGTTGATGGAAAAGGAAGTAGAGAAACAAGGTTTAATCGAAGGCTACCCATGTTTAGTTGCATTTGTTTACGAAAGCGACAACAATGTTGTAAGCCCAAGATTGGTGGAGAAACTCTAGTTACCACCAAGCTTTCATCTGAATCAAGCAAGGATCAAATTCAGTACAAGACAATGTGTGAAAGAAGTATTGTCTGATATTGCTCCCACGAACTCTTGTCATCTTCTTTTGAAATGGGCATGGCTTCATTTTAAAACGCTCAATATTGATGAACGTTCCCTTTATTTTAGCCATGAGGGACATGAAATGTAGTTGAAATTTATGACACCAAGACAAGCCAGTAATGATCAACATAGGCTGAAGGGGAAAATAGAAAAAGAAGAAATATAAACTGCAGAAGGAAGGGAAATTGAAGAAAAAGAAAAGGAGGAAAAGATAAAGATGATGGAAAAGGAAGTAGAGAAACAAGATGTTTAATCGAAGGCCACCCATGTTTAGTTGCATTTGTTTACGAAAGCGACATCAATGTTGTAAGCCAAAGATTGGTGGAGAAACTCTACTTACCACCACGCTTTCATCTGAGTCAAGCAAGGATCAAATTCAGTACAGGACAATGTGTGAAAGAAGTATTATGTGATATTGTTCCCACGAACTCCTGTCATCTTCTTTTGAGATGGGCATGGCTTCATTTTAAAATGCTCAATCTTGATGAACGTTCCCTTTATTTGAGGCATGAGGGACATGAAATGAAGTTGAAATTTATGACACCAAGACAAGCCAGTAATGATCAACATAGGCTGAAGGAGAAAATAGAAAAAGAAGAAATATAAACTACAGAAGGAAGGGAAATTGAAGAAAAACAAAGGGAAGAAATGATGAAGATGATGGAAAAGGAAGTAGATAAACAAGGTGTTTAATCGAAGGCCAGCCCTGTTTAGTTCCATTTGTTTACGAAAGCGACAACAATGTTGTAAGCCAAAGATTGGTGGAGAAACTCTAGTTACCACCAAGCTTTCATCTGAGTCAAGCAAGGACCAATTTCAGTACAGGACAATGTGTAAAAGAAGTATTGTGTGATATTGCTCCCACGAACTCTTGTCATCTTCTTTTGAGATGGGCATGGCTTCAGTTTAAAACGCTCAATCTTGATGAACATTCCCCTTATTTGAGGGATGAGGGACATGAAATGAAGTTGAAATTTATAACACCAAGACAAGCCAGTAATGATCAACATAGGCTGAAGGAGAAAATAGAAAAAGAAGAAATTTAAACTGCAGAAGGAAGGGAAATTGAAGAAAAAGAAAAGGAGGAAAAAATAAAGATGATGGAAAAGGAAGTAGAGAAACAAGGTGTTTAATCGAAGGCCACCCATGTTTAGTTGCATTTGTTTACGAAAGCGACATCAATGTTGTAAGCCAAAGATTGGTGGAGAAACTCTAGTTACCACCAAGCTTTCATCTGAATCAAGCAAGGATCAAATTCAGTACAGGACAATGTGTGAAAGAAGTATTGTGTGATATTGCCCCCACAAACTCATGTCATCTTCTTTTGAAATGGACATGGCTTCATTTTAAAACGCTCAATATTGATGAATGTTCCCTTTGAGGCATGAGCGACATGAAATGAAGTTCAAATTTATGATGCAAGGACAAGCCAGTAAGGATCAAGATAGGCTGAAAGAGAAAATACAAAAGAAGAAATATAAACTGCAGAAGGAAGAGAAATTGAAGAAAAAGAAAAGGAAGAAAAGATAAAGTTGATGGAAAAGGAAGTAGAGAAACAAGGTTTAATCGAAGGCTACCCATGTTTAGTTGCATTTGTTTACGAAAGCGACAACAATGTTGTAAGCCCAAGATTGGTGGAGAAACTCTAGTTACCACCAAGCTTTCATCTGAATCAAGCAAGGATCAAATTCAGTACAGGACAATGTGTGAAAGAAGTATTGTGTGATATTGCCCCCACAAACTCTTGTCATCTTCTTTTGAAATGGACATGGCTTCATTTTAAAACGCTCAATATTGATGAATGTTCCCCTTGAGGCATGAGCGACATGAAATGAAGTTCAAATTTATGATACAAGGACAAGCCAGTAAGGATCAAGATAGGCTGAAGGAGAAAATACAAAAGAAGAAATATAAACTGCAGAAGGAAGAGAAATTGAAGAAAAAGAAAAGGAAGAAAAGATAAAGTTGATGGAAAAGGAAGTAGAGAAACAAGGTTTAATCGAAGGCTACCCATGTTTAGTTGCATTTGTTTACGAAAGCGACAACAATGTTGTAAGCCCAAGATTGGTGGAGAAACTCTAGTTACCACCAAGCTTTCATCTGAATCAAGCAAGGATCAAATTCAGTACAGGACAATGTGTAAAAGAAGTATTGTGTGATATTGCTCCCACGAACTCTTGTCATCTTCTTTTGAGATGGGCATGGCTTCATTTTAAAACGCTCAATCTTGATGAAGATTCCCCTTTTTTGAGGGATGAGGGACATGAAATGAAGTTGAAATTTATGACACCAAGACAAGCCAATAATGATCAATATAGGCTGAAGGAGAAAATAGAAAAAGAAGAAATATAAACTGCAGAATAAAGGGAAATTGAAGAAAAAAAAAGGAGGAAAAGATAAAGATGATGGAAAAGGAAGTAGAGAAACAAGATGTTTAATCGAAGGCCACCCATGTTTAGTTGCATTTGTTTACGAAAGCGACATCAATGTTGTAAGCCAAAGATTGGTGGAGAAACTCTACTTACCACCACGCTTTCATCTGAGTCAAGCAAGGATCAAATTCAGTACAGGACAATGTGTGAAAGAAGTATTATGTGATATTATTCCCACGAACTCTTGTCATCTTCTTTTAAGATGGGCATGGCTTCATTTTAAAACACTCAATCTTGATGAACGTTCCCTTTATTTGAGGTATGAGGGACATGAAATGAAGTTGAAATTTATGACACCAAGACAAGCCAATAATGATCAACATAGGCTGAAGGAGAAAATAGAAAAAGACGAAATATAAACTGCAGAAGGAAGGGAAATTGAAGAAAAAGAAAAGGAAGAAATGATAAAGATGATGGAAAAGGAAGTAGAGAAAGAAGGTGTTTAATCGAAGGCCACCCATGTTTAGTTGCATTTGTTTACGAAAGCGACAACAATGTTGTAAGCCAAAGATTGGTGGAGAAACTCTAGTTACCACCAAGCTTTCATCTGAATCAACCAAGGATCAAATTCAGTACAGGACAATGTGTGAAAGAAGTATTGTGTGATATTGCTCCCACGAACTCTTGTCATCTTCTTTTGAGATGGGCATGGCTTCATTTTAAAACGCTCAATCTTGATGAACATTCCCCTTATTTGAGGGATGAGGGACATGAAATGAAGTTGAAATTTATGACACCAAGACAAGCCAGTAATGATCAACATAGGCTGAAGCAGAAAATAGAAAAAGAAGAAATATAAACTGCAAAAGGAAGGGAAATTGAAGAAAAAGAAAAGGAAGAAAAGATAAAGATGATGGAAAAGGAAGTAGAGAAACAAGGTGTTTAATCGAAGGCCACCCATGTTTAGTTGCATTTGTTTACGAAAGCGACATCAATGTTGTAAGCCAAAGATTGGTGGAGAAACTCTAGTTACCACCAAGCTTTCATCTGAATCAAGCAAGGATCAAATTCAGTACAGGACAATGTGTGAAAGAAGTATTGTGTGATATTGCCCCCACAAACTCATGTCATCTTCTTTTGAAATGGACATGGCTTCATTTTAAAATGCTCAATATTGATGAATGTTCCCTTTGAGGCATGAGCGACATGAAATGAAGTTCAAATTTATGATACAAGAACAAGCCAGTAAGGATCAAGATAGGCTGAAAGAGAAAATACAAAAGAAGAAATATAAACTGCAGAAGGAAGAGAAATTGAAGAAAAAGAAAAGGAAGAAAAGATAAAGTTGATGGAAAAGGAAGTAGAGAAACAAGGTTTAATCGAAGGCTACCCATGTTTAGTTGCATTTGTTTACGAAAGCGACAACAATGTTGTAAGCCCAAGATTGGTGGAGAAACTCTAGTTACCACCAAGCTTTCATCTGAATCAAGCAAGGATCAAATTCAGTACAGGACAATGTGTGAAAGAAGTATTGTGTGATATTGCCCCCACAAACTCTTGTCATCTTCTTTTGAAATGGACATGGCTTCATTTTAAAACGCTCAATATTGATGAATGTTCCCTTTGAGGCATGAGCGACATGAAATGAAGTTCAAATTTATGATACAAGGACAAGCCAGTAAGGATCAAGATAGGCTGAAGGAGAAAATACAAAAGAAGAAATATAAACTGCAAAAGGAAGAGAAATTGAAGAAAAAGAAAAGGAAGAAAAGATAAAGTTGATGGAAAAGGAAGTAGAGAAACAAGGTTTAATCGAAGGCTACCCATGTTTAGTTGCATTTGTTTACGAAAGCGACAACAATGTTGTAAGCCCAAGATTGGTGGAGAAACTCTAGTTACCACCAAGCTTTCATCTGAATCAAGCAAGGATCAAATTCAGTACAGGACAATGTGTAAAAGAAGTATTGTGTGATATTGCTCCCACGAACTCTTGTCATCTTCTTTTGAGATGGGCATGGCTTCATTTTAAAACGCTCAATCTTGATGAAGATTCCCCTTATTTGAGGGATGAGGGACATGAAATGAAGTTGAAATTTATGACACCAAGACAAGCCAATAATGATCAACATAGGCTGAAGGAGAAAATAGAAAAAGAAGTAATATAAACTGCAGAATAAAGGGAAATTGAAGAAAAAGAAAAGGAGGAAAAGATAAAGATGATGGAAAAGGAAGTAGAGAAACAAGATGTTTAATCGAAGGCCACCCATGTTTAGTTGCATTTGTTTACGAAAGCGACATCAATGTTGTAAGCCAAAGATTGGTGGAGAAACTCTACTTACCACCACGCTTTCATCTGAGTCAAGCAAGGATCAAATTCAGTACAGGACAATGTGTGAAAGAAGTATTATGTGATATTATTCCCACGAACTCTTGTCATCTTCTTTTAAGATGGGCATGGCTTCATTTTAAAACACTCAATCTTGATGAACGTTCCCTTTATTTGAGGTATGAGGGACATGAAATGAAGTTGAAATTTATGACACCAAGACAAGCCAATAATGATCAACATAGGCTGAAGGAGAAAATAGAAAAAGACGAAATATAAACTGCAGAAGGTAGGGAAATTGAAGAAAAAGAAAAGGAAGAAATGATAAAGATGATGGAAAAGGAAGTAGAGAAAGAAGGTGTTTAATCGAAGGCCACCCATGTTTAGTTGCATTTGTTTACGAAAGCGACAACAATGTTGTAAGCCAAAGATTGGTGGAGAAACTCTAGTTACCACCAAGCTTTCATCTGAATCAACCAAGGATCAAATTCAGTACAGGACAATGTGTGAAAGAAGTATTGTGTGATATTGCTCCCACGAACTCTTGTCATCTTCTTTTGAGATGGGCATGGCTTCATTTTAAAACGCTCAATCTTGATGAACATTCCCCTTATTTAAGGGATGAGGGACATGAAATGAAGTTGAAATTTATGACACCAAGACAAGCCAGTAATGATCAACATAGGCTGAAGGAGAAAATAGAAAAAGAAGAAATATAAACTGCAAAAGGAAGGGAAATTGAAGAAAAAGAAAAGGAAGAAAAGATAAAGATGATGGAAAAGGAAGTAGAGAAACAAGGTGTTTAATCGAAGGCCACCCATGTTTAGTTGCATTTGTTTACGAAAGCGACATCAATGTTGTAAGCCAAAGATTGGTGGAGAAACTCTAGTTACCACCAAGCTTTCATCTGAATCAAGCAAGGATCAAATTCAGTACAGGACAATGTGTGAAAGAAGTATTGTGTGATATTGCCCCCACAAACTCTTGTCATCTTCTTTTGAAATGGACATGGCTTCATTTTAAAACGCTCAATATTGATGAATGTTCCCTTTGAGGCATGAGCGACATGAAATGAAGTTCAAATTTATGATACAAGGACAAGCCAGTAAGGATCAAGATAGGCTGAAGGAGAAAATACAAAAGAAGAAATATAAACTGTAGAAGGAAGAGAAATTGAAGAAAAAGAAAAGGAAGAAAAGATAAAGTTGATGGAAAAGGAAGTAGAGAAACAAGGTTTAATCGAAGGCTACCCATGTTTAGTTGCATTTGTTTACGAAAGCGACAACAATGTTGTAAGCCCAAGATTGGTGGAGAAACTCTAGTTACCACCAAGCTTTCATCTGAATCAAGCAAGGATCAAATTCAGTACAGGACAATGTGTAAAAGAAGTATTGTGTGATATTGCTCCCACGAACTCTTGTCATCTTCTTTTGAGATGGGCATGGCTTCATTTTAAAACGCTCAATCTTGATGAACATTCCCCTTATTTGAGGGATGAGGGACATGAAATGAAGTTGAAATTTATGACACCAAGACAAGCCAATAATGATCAACATAGGCTGAAGGAGAAAATAGAGAAAGAAGAAATATAAACTGCAGAAGGAAGGGAAATTGAAGAAAAAGAAAAGGAGGAAAAGATAAAGATGATGGAAAAGGAAGTAGAGAAACAAGATGTTTAATCGAAGGCCACCCATGTTTAGTTGCATTTGTTTACGAAAGCGACATCAATGTTGTAAGCCAAAGATTGGTGGAGAAACTCTAGTTACCACCACGCTTTCATCTGAGTCAAGCAAGGATCAAATTCAGTACAGGACAATGTGTGAAAGAAGTATTATGTGATATTGTTCCTACGAACTCTTGTCATCTTCTTTTGAGATGGGCATGGCTTCATTTTAAAACGCTCAATCTTGATGAACGTTCCCTTTATTTGAGGCATGAGGGACATGAAATGAAGTTGAAATTTATGACACCAAGACAAGCCAATAATGATCAACATAGGCTGAAGGAGAAAATAGAAAAAGAAGAAATATAAACTACAGAAGGAAGGGAAATTGAAGAAAAACAAAGGGAAGAAATGATGAAGATGATGGAAAAGGAAGTAGAGAAAGAAGGTGTTTAATCGAAGGCCACCCATGTTTAGTTGCATTTGTTTACGAAAGCGACAACAATGTTGTAAGCCAAAGATTGGTGGAGAAACTCTAGTTACCACCAAGCTTTCATCTGAATCAACCAAGGATCAAATTCAGTACAGGACAATGTGTGAAAGAAGGATTGTGTGATATTGCTCCCACGAACTCTTGTCATCTTCTTTTGAGATGGGCATGGCTTCATTTTAAAACGGTCAATATTGATGAACGTTCCCTTTGAGGCATGAACGACATGAAATGAAGTTGAAATTTATGACACCAAGACAAGCCAGTAATGATCAACGTAGGCTGAAGGAGAAAATAGAAAAAGAAGAAATATAAACTGCAGAAGGAAGGGAAATTGAAGAAAAAGAAAAGGAAGAAAAGATAAAGATGATGGAAAAGGAAGTAGAGAAACAAAGTGTTTAATCGAAGGCCACCCATGTTTGGTTGCATTTGTTTACGAAAGCGACAACAATGTTGTAAGCCAAAGATTGGTGGAGAAACCCTAGTTACCACCAAGCTTTCATCTGAATCAAGCAAGGATCAAATTCAGTACAAGACAATGTGTTGAAGAAGTATTGTGTGATATTGCTTCCACGAACTCTTGTCATCTTCTTTTGAGATGGGCATGGCTTCATTTTAAAACGCTCAATCTTGATGAACGTTCCCTTTATTTGAGGCATGAGGGACATGAAATGAAGTTGAAATTTATGACACCAAGACAAGCCAGTAATGATCAACCTAGGCTGAAGGAGAAAATAGAAAAAGAAGAAATATAAACTACAGAAGGAAGGGAAATTGAAGAAAAACAAAGAGAAGAAATGATGAAGATGATGGAAAAGGAAGTAGATAAACAAGGTGTTTAATCGAAGGCCACCCCTGTTTAGTTGCATTTGTTTACGAAAGCGACAACAATGTTGTAAGCCAAAGATTGGTGGAGAAACTCTAGTTACCACCAAGCTTTCATCTGAATCAAGCAAGGATCAAATTCAGTACAGGACAATGTGTAAAAGAAGTATTGTGTGATATTGCTCCCACGAACTCTTGTCATCTTCTTTTGAGATGGGCATGGCTTCATTTTAAAACGCTCAATCTTGATGAACATTCCCCTTATTTGAGGGATGAGGGACATGAAATGAAGTTGAAATTTATGACACCAAGACAAGCCAGTAATGATCAACATAGGCTGAAGGAGAAAATAGAAAAAGAAGAAATATAAACTGCAGAAGGAAGGGAAATTGAAGAAAAAGAAAAGGAAGAAAAGATAAAGATGATGGAAAAGGAACTAGAGAAACAAGGTGTTTAATCGAAGGCCACCCATGTTTAGTTGCATTTGTTTACGAAAGCGACATCAATGTTGTAAGCCAAAGATTGGTGGAGAAACTCTAGTTACCATCACGCTTTCATCTGAGTCAAGCAAGGATCAAATTCAGTACAGGACAATGTGTGAAAGAAGTATTATGTAATATTGTTCCCACGAACTCTTGTCATCTTCTTTTGAGATGGGCATGGCTTCATTTTAAAACGCTCAATCTTGATGAACGTTCCCTTTATTTGAGGCATGAGGGACATGAAATGAAGTTGAAATTTATGACACCAAGACAAGCCAATAATGATCAACATAGGCTGAAGGAGAAAATAGAAAAAGACGAAATATAAACTGCAGAAGGAAGGGAAATTGAAGAAAAAGAAAAGGAAGAAATGATAAAGATGATGGAAAAGGAAGTAGAGAAAGAAGGTGTTTAATCGAAGGCCACCCATGTTTAGTTGCATTTGTTTACGAAAGCGACAACAATGTTGTAAGCCAAAGATTGGTGGAGAAACTCTAGTTACCACCAAGCTTTCATCTGAATCAACCAAGGATCAAATTCAGTACAGGACAATGTGTGAAAGAAGTATTGTGTGATATTGCTCCCACGAACTCTTGTCATCTTCTTTTGAGATGGGCATGGCTTCATTTTAAAACGGTCAATATTGATGAACGTTCCCTTTATTTGAGGCATGAGGAACATGAAATGAAGTTGAAATTTATGACACCAAGACAAGCCAATAATGATCAACATAGGCTGAAGGAGAAAATAGAAAAAGAAGAAATATAAACTACAGAAGGAAGGGAAATTGAAGAAAAACAAAGGGAAGAAATGATGAAGATGATGGAAAAGGAAGTAGAGAAAGAAGGTGTTTAATCGAAGGCCACCCATGTTTAGTTGCATTTGTTTACGAAAGCGACAACAATGTTGTAAGCCAAAGATTGGTGGAGGAACTCTAGTTACCACCAAGCTTTCATCTGAATCAACCAAAGATCAAATTCAGTACAGGACAATGTGTGAAAGAAGTATTGTGTGATATTACTCCCACGAACTCTTGTCATCTTCTTTTGAGATGGGCATGACTTCATTTTAAAACGGTCAATATTGATGAACGTTCCCTTTGAGGCATGAACGACATGAAATGAAGTTGAAATTTATGACACCAAGACAAGCCAGTAATGATCAACATAGGCTGAAGGAGAAAATAGAAAAAGAAGAAATATAAACTGCAGAAGGAAGGGAAATTGATGAAAAAGAAAAGGAAGAAAAGATAAAGATGATGGAAAAGGAAGTAGAGAAACAAGGTGTTTAATCGAAGGCCACCCATGTTTAGTTGCATTTGTTTACGAAAGCGACATCAATGTTGTAAGCCAAAGATTGGTGGAGAAACTCTAGTTACCACCAAGCTTTCATCTGAATCAAGCAAGAATCAAATTCAGTACAGGACAATGTGTGAAAGAAGTATTGTGTGATATTGCCCCCACAAACTCTTGTCATCTTCTTTTGAAATGGACATGGCTTCATTTTAAAACGCTCAATATTGATGAATGTTCCCCTTGAGGCATGAGCGACATGAAATGAAGTTCAAATTTATGATACAAGGACAAGCCAGTAAGGATCAAGATAGGCTGAAGGAAAAAATACAAAAGAAGAAATATAAACTGCAGAAGGAAGAGAAATTGAAGAAAAAGAAAAGGAAGAAAAGATAAAGTTGATGGAAAAGGAAGTAGAGAAACAAGGTTTAATCGAAGGCTACCCATGTTTAGTTGCATTTGTTTACGAAAGCGACAACAATGTTGTAAGCCCAAGATTGGTGGAGAAACTCTAGTTACCACCAAGCTTTCATCTGAATCAAGCAAGGATCAAATTCAGTACAGGACAATGTGTAAAAGAAGTATTGTGTGATATTGCTCCCACGAACTCTTGTCATCTTCTTTTGAGATGGGCATGGCTTCATTTTAAAATGCTCAATCTTGATGAACATTCCCCTTATTTGAGGGATGAGGGACATGAAATGAAGTTGAAATTTATGACACCAAGACAAGCCAGTAATGATCAACATAGGCTGAAGGAGAAAATAGAAAAAGAAGAAATTTAAACTGCAGAAGGAAGGAAAATTGAAGAAAAAGAAAAGGAGGAAAAGATAAAGATGATGGAAAAGGAAGTAGAGAAACAAGGTGTTTAATCGAAGGCCACCCATATTTAGTTGCATTTGTTTACGAAAGCGACATCAATGTTGTAAGCCAAAGATTGGTGGAGAAACTCTACTTACCACCATGCTTTCATCTGAGTCAAGCAAGGATCAAATTCAGTACCGGACAATGTGTGAAAGAAGTATTATGTGATATTGTTCCCACGAACTCTTGTCATCTTCTTTTGAGATGGGCATGGCTTCATTTTAAAACACTCAATCTTGATGAACGTTCCCTTTATTTGAGGCATGAGGGACATGAAATGAAGTTGAAATTTATGACACCAAGACAAGCCAATAATGATCAACATAGGCTGAAGGAGAAAATAGAAAAAGACGAAATATAAACTGCAGAAGGAAGGGAAATTGAAGAAAAAGAAAAGGAAGAAATGATAAAGATGATGGAAAAGGAAGTAGAGAAAGAAGGTGTTTAATCGAAGGCCACCCATGTTTAGTTGCATTTGTTTACGAAAGCGACAACAATGTTGTAAGCCAAAGATTGGTTGAGAAACTCTAGTTACCACCAAGCTTTCATCTGAATCAACCAAGGATCAAATTCAGTACAGGACAATGTGTGAAAGAAGTATTGTGTGATATTGCTCCCACGAACTCTTGTCATCTTCTTTTGAGATGGGCATGACTTCATTTTAAAACGGTCAATATTGATGAACGTTCCCTTTGAGGCATGAACGACATGAAATGAAGTTGAAATTTATGACACCAAGACAAGCCAGTAATGATCAACATAGGCTGAAGCAGAAAATAGAAAAAGAAGAAATATAAACTGCAGAAGGAAGGGAAATTGAAGAAAAAGAAAAGGAAGAAAAGATAAAGATGATGGAAAAGGAAGTAGAGAAACAAGGTGTTTAATCGAAGGCCACCCATGTTTAGTTGCATTTGTTTACGAAAGCGACATCAATGTTGTAAGCCAAAGATTGGTGGAGAAACTCTAGTTACCACCAAGCTTTCATCTGAATCAAGCAAGGATCAAATTCAGTACAGGACAATGTGTGAAAGAAGTATTGTGTGATATTGCCCCCACAAACTCTTGTCATCTTCTTTTGAAATGGACATGGCTTCATTTTAAAACGCTCAATATTTATGAATGTTCCCTTTGAGGCATGAAGGACATGAAATGAAGTTCAAATTTATGATACAAGGACAAGCCAGTAAGGATCAAGATAGGCTGAAGGAGAAAATACAAAAGAAGAAATATAAACTGCAGAAGGAAGAGAAATTGAAGAAAAAGAAAAGAAAGAAAAGATAAAGTTGATGGAAAAGGAAGTAGAGAAACAAGGTTTAATCGAAGGCTACCCATGTTTAGTTGCATTTGTTTACGAAAGCGACAACAATGTTGTAAGCCCAAGATTGGTGGAGAAACTCTAGTTACCACCAAGCTTTCATCTGAATCAAGCAAGAATCAAATTCAGTACAGGACAATGTGTAAAAGAAGTATTGTGTCATATTGCTCCCACAAACTCTTGTCATCTTCTTTTGAGATGGGCATGGCTTCATTTTAAAACGCTCAATCTTGATGAACATTCCCCTTATTTGAGGGATGAGGGACATGAAATAAAGTTGAAATTTATGACACCAAGACAAGCCAGTAATGATCAACATAGGCTGAAGGAGAAAATAGAAAAAGAAGAAATATAAACTGCAGAAGGAAGGGAAATTGAAGAAAAAGAAAAGGAGGAAAAGATAAAGATGATGGAAAAGGAAGTAGAGAAACAAGGTGTTTAATCGAAGGCCACCCATGTTTAGTTGCATTTGTTTACGAAAGCGACATCAATGTTGTAAGCCAAAGATTGGTGGAGAAACTCTAGTTACCACCACGCTTTCATCTGAGTCAAGCAATGATGGAGGCGTGGTTCGAGACCGGCAAGAGATTAGAAAATAGTTGATGGAATCATGTCCAAGACCTTAAAAGAGATCTCAGATTAGCTTCAGATTGTAGAACAAGAACTCTTTTATAATTTTTGTAATGTTTTTGTTTGGGCTTTATCGGACCTTTAGTTGTGTTTGGCCTTTTGGTGTGTCGACCCATAATATATAAGCTCTAGTGACACACATTTGTAGTCAGATTTGAGTTATATGAAAATTTGAGTTTTCTCTCAAGTCTCAAGGTTCTCCTCAAAACCATTGATCCTTATCTTTGAATCTCCGATTCAAAGTGGCGGATCTTCCTCACTTATCTTGGAACTTCCTCCAAGTGGCGTGATTTCCTCCCATTCTGAAAACCCCCAAATCGACGTCTTCCATTTTCCCCCTTTTCTTTTTAGGGTTCATACCCATTTTCGTTCCAAACGATTTTTTCTCCCAAATCTGAGACAAATCTTCATCATATGGTAATCAGAGCTCGGTTGACTCTCGTTTGATTCGTTTCTCATTCGATTCGTTTTGGAATTTCGTTCTCTTAGTTGTTTCTCGTTTTGGGTTCTGGTGCTATGGGACATTCAGCGTATGCGCTCTTTCTTATTCACTAAAACAACTTGGTGTTGGGATTTCTCTTCCCTGTCTCGTTCAACTTGCTTGTCCAAGCGTTCGAGAATTTTATGCATTGAATGGTTTTCCCTCAAGATTTGATGCGGTGATGAGAGGTAAAGCGTGGTGCATTGATGAGGTAATTTATTTCAACTGAGGGGTAAACGTCAAAGCTAGTCTTCAACGAGGTAGTGGTGCGTGCGTTGGCAGCAATCCCATTCGGTGCAGTGGTAATCAAATTTGGTTGATTGAAGTGGTTTGCTTTAGCAAAGCGGTGGAAAGTGTTTGTGTTGAATTGGTTGCAGCAACTCATTCAAGCAAAGCTGTGGAGATTGGTGCGGTTGACGTGCATTTGTTGGTGTTGGTGTTGTGCCATTTTGGGAATCACTTCCGGCTTGAGGAGGCTATTGTGGTGTAGTGCAAAAAAAAAATTTGATTGTTGCTATACTTTTGTGAGGGCCGTTTGAAGTGTGTTGGTGCAGTGATGGGTCATCTAGAAGCAACTGGTACTGTTGTGGTGCACTCAAAGTGGTATGGTTTGATTTTTAAGCAGTGATTCAATTGACACAAGAGGGAAGCCCATTTCCTTTTGACAGCAAGTGTTCTAGTCCAAGCGGTGGACCAGCCTTGCCACTTTAATTTAGTGAATTTGCTGCAATGAATTTTTGGTTATATCGGTGGCATATTTCTAGTTTCACTGGTGCAACCTTTGTTCAAGCACGTTTTGGCAGCCACCACTCCCTTTGCAGCAGCCAATTCATTAACTTCCCAAGAAATATGTGAAAGAGTGGATGAAGGGAAAAGTGGTTCAATCATTAGGTTAGTGGTGTGCACAATTGTGGCTGTGTGATCCATGTCATGCCAACTATAAGACCATTTTTTGAAGGGTGCAGCTGGTGCGGATAATCCTTCCAATTTGGCAGCTTTGGCTTGTTCCACATAGTTAGCATATTCCAACATTTGGGGCCTTTTTTGGTGCAGTAAGCGTGTGTTGTAGCTAGAACTGATTCATCTAAGCGGTGCAGTGGTTTTTGTTGTCTCATGATTGGCCCCATCATCCAAGTGGCAGCAACGAGAACCATCTTGAAGCAGTATAGGTCTTGATGAAGTGGTGTTTGAGAGTGGATGATTTGTTGTGTGTTAATTGGTGCATCAGATTTCTTTAAAGGTTGTGGCAGTTTTCGTCATTGTGGTTAGCTCCTTGTTCCACTTGGTGTAGTTTTTGAAGCGTGGCAGCAGAAAACGTCACACAAATGCTGAATGAGTGTAGGATTGTTAATTGACACAACTGCAGAGCTTGATGCTTCAAGCTTGGTTTAGTCCGCTCGGTGCAGTGAAATTTTTGGATGCATGATTCTTTGATTCACTTTCCTCGTGAACCTTCAATCCTGTTTTGGTGCAACAAGTGGAGTGAATTTTTTTTAAGCAGCCCAACACGTCGTGCACGAACAAGGAAAATTGGTGCTTCAATCTGAGTTGGAAGTGGCTGGAACCATCATGCAAGCTTGCTATGGGCGTGATTGGATGTGTCCACCTTTGGTGCTCCTTATCATTCAGTGGCTGCAAATGGGATCCAGTAGTGTCTTCATGCGGTGCATAATTGTGGTACTTCATCACTTTTGCTGGTTCAATTCCTAGTGCCTTCTTGCATTTAACTTTGATATTCTCACCACTTGGCAGCCCCATTCAGTGTAGATTTTTGCTTGTTTTTGGGTCGTGCTTTTGGCTGTTTTGACATATTGTTTTGAGCTGTTTTGGATGTTGTTATGATGGCTATACATGGTGCCTATTGTGCTTATTTCTGGGTTAATATTCTTGTGAGTATAAGTCTCTTTTCTTGAACTTCTAGCTTTGCTTGAGTCCATTGTCTATCACTTTTCCTTTTGAGTTTAATTTTCCTTGGATTCTTGTGTTGGGGACAATGTACATTGGGCTAAGTTGTTGAAAGTATTGCTTGTGGGAGTTTGAATTATTCATCACAATTTAGCTTGAGTATTTTGTTTCACACTTCCAGTAGTAATTCTAAATACTTTGTTTAGATTACTCTTGTCTTTTAAAGTGCTTTTCTCGTTGTCAGGGTCTTAGTTTGTCACATATTCACTCTCTTTGGTTTAACGCTTTCTTGCTTTTGGTGCTTTTTAGTTTGTCCTTAAATTTCTTTGGTTTTGTCTTGGAGTCATCCTTTCCTTGGCCTCCTGAGTTGAGCTTAGATTCGTTACATCTTTCACTTTGATGTTGAATTCTTGATGGGTTGATTGGAGGTTCTTTGAAGAACTGAACAGGAACTTGAGAGCGAGTGAATAGACTTTGAGAGTGAAACACGAGTGGAATTGAGTGTAAACACGTAAGGAGTGGTGAAGCCCATTTGATAATTTTATCTACATTACTTTTGCTAATCACTTACTGTGTTTTGTGTTAGTTCTTGTTTCCTCTCTTTCATTGCAGGAATTAATAATTTTGAGCACTCCATAATGTTCCATACACGTTCGACCTTGATAGAGGATATCAACTTCATTGTGTCCAGAATCATCAAGCTGAATAGTAAACTTGTGGAACATAGAAAGGAGCACAAACATGATAGAAGATCATTGCCAAGCAACAAAACAAGTGCTATTAAGTGCACCAAGTGTGAAGGATATGGACACGAAAATTATCAATGTCCTAATTGGAACGCAAAGTACATGACTCTTCAAGAACTCCAGGATTACATTGTATACTTGAAAGAGGTGAAGAGGAGTGTTAGGCAAGAGCTCGAAGTTAGACAAGAGCAACAAGCAAAAAGGGAGCGTGAAAAGGCACGACAAGAGAGAGAGCTAAAAGAGAGAAAGGAGCAAGAGATAAAAGAGCGAGAAGAGAAAGAACAAAGAGCAAAGGAAGAAGAAGAAGAACAAAGAGAGAAACACAAGAATAAGTCTCGCCTCACACCTTTGAAATTCATGGTTGAGATGAAATCCTTAAAGGGGGATGATAATACGTTAAATCGTTGTTCCCATTCACATCATGATTTTGCATTTTCATTAGGAACACTTACTAAACCCTCTCTTTTTGTCTTAATGCCTAGGGAAGACTTATACATTAAGAAGCAATGGCATAAGCAATGGGGTGAGGAAAAGAGGATGGAAAAGGCAACCACAACATGGGCCAAACATGAACCTGACTTTAATCATTTGATTATGTGTTTGGCCTCTCATGAAAATCCTGAAGGATTTCAAGGACACTCTTTTTCTATTCTGATTATTATGGGTTGTTCTCCTTTTTGTTTCACAGTGAATAGTATACTTATGGTTAAACTCTTTGACGTGTTCTGCAGGTTTATCTTTGATCCTGGAGGACAATCTCTAAGCACCTTGATAATAACACATTGGCCTCTCCCATGATCCCAAACTCATCTTTTTTCAATAACATTTTATTTCTGTTTTTAGACTATTCTGGTTTTGTGTGCTCCTCAGCACTTATGTTTGTGTGTTTGTTTGTAGGTAATGAAGCGCTAAAATTCGAGGTCGAATTTTCTCCAACCCGAAGGCAATGATGGAGGCGTGGTTCGAGACCGTCAAGAGATTAGAAAATAGTTGATGGAATCATGTCCAAGACCTTAAAAGAGATCTCAGATTAGCTTCAGATTGTAGAACAAGAACTCTTTTATAATTTTTGTAATGTTTTTGTTTGGGCTTTATCGGACCTTTAGTTGTGTTTGGCCTTTTGGTGTGTCGACCCATAATATATAAGCTCTAGTGACACACATTTGTAGTCAGATTTGAGTTATATGAAAATTTGAGTTTTCTCTCAAGTCTCAAGGTTCTCCTCAAAACCACCGATCCTTATCTTTGAATCTCCGATTCAAAGTGGCGGATCTTCCTCACTTATCTTGGAACTTCCTCCAAGTGGCGTGATTTCCTCCCGTTCCGAAAACCCCCAAATCGACGTCTTCCATTTTCCCCCTTTTCTTTTTAGGGTTCATACCCATTTTCGTTCCAAACGATTTTTTCTCCCAAATCTGAGACGAATCTTCATCAACATGGGTGGCTTTCGATTAAACACCTTGTTTCTCTACTTTCTTTTTCATCATCTTTATCTTTTCTTCCTTTTCTTTTTCTTCAATTTCCCTTCCTTCCACAGTTTATATTTCTTCTTTTTCTATTCGTTCTTTTTCTATTTTCTCCTTTAGCCTATGTTAATCCTTACTGGCTTGTCTTGGTGTCATAAATTTCAACTTCATTCCATGTCCCTCATGGCTCAAATAAAGGGAACGTTCATCAAGATTGAGTGTTTTAAAATTAAGCCATGCCCATCTCAAAAGAAGATGACAAGAGTTCGTGGGAGCAATATCCCATAATACTTCTTTCACACATTGTCCTGTACTGAATTTGATCCTTGCTTGATTCATATGAAAGCTTGGTGGTAACTGGAGTTTCTCAACCAATCTTTGGTTTACAACATTGTTGTCGCTTTCGTAAACGAATGGAACTAAACATGGGTGGCCTTCGATTAAACACCTTGTTTCTCTACTTCATTTTCCATTATCTTTATCTTTCCTTCCTTTTCTTTTTCTTCAATTTCCCTTCCTTCTGCAGTTTATATTTCTTGTTTTTCTATTTTCTCCTTCAGCCTATGTTGATCATTATTGGCTTGTCTTGGTGTCATAAATTTCAACTTCATTTCATGTCCCTCATTCCTCAAATAAAGGGAACGTTCATCAAGATTCAGTGTTTTAAAATTAAGCCATTCCCATCTCAAAATTAGATGACAAGAGTTCGTGGGAGCAATATCAAAAAATACTTCTTTCACACATTGTCCTGTACTGAATTTGATCCTTGCTTGATTCGGATGCAACCTTGGTGGTAACTATAGTTTGTCCACCAATCTTTGGCTTACAACATTGTTGTCGCATTCGTAAACGAATGCAACTAAACGTGGGTGGCCTTCGATTAAACACGTTGTTTCTCTACTTCCTTTTCCATCATCTTTATCTTTTCTTCCTTTTCTTTTTCTTCAATTTCCCTTCCTTCTGCAGTTTATATTTCTTGTTTTACTATTTTTTCTTTTTCTATTTTCTCCTTCAGCCTATGTTGATCATTATTGGCTTGTTTTGGTGTCATAAATTTCAACTTCATTTCATGTCCCTCATTCCTCAAATAAAGGGAACGTTCATCAAGATTGAGTGTTTTAAAATTAAGCCATGCACATCTCAAAAGAAGATGACAAGAGTTCATGGGAGCAATATCCCATAATACTTCTTTCACACATTGTCTTGTACTGAATTTGATCCTTGCTTGATTCGGATGAAAGCTTGGTGGTAACTAGAGTTTGTCCACCAATCTTTGGCTTACAACATTGTTGTCGCTTTCGTAAACGAATGCAACTAAACATGGGTGGCCTTCGATGAAACACCTTGTTTCTCTACTTTCTTTTCCATCATCTTCATCTTTTCTTCCTTTTCTTTTTCTTCAATTTCCCTTCCTTCTGCAGTTTATATTTCATCTTTTTCTATTCTTTTTTTTTCTATTTTCTCCTTCAGCCTATGTTATTCCTTACTGGTTTGTCTTGGTGTCATAAATTTCAACTTCATTTCATGTCCCTCATGGCTCAAATAAAGGGAACGTTCAACAAGATAGAGTGTTTTAAAATTAAGCCATGCCCATCTCAAAAGAAGATGACAAGAGTTCGTGGGAGCAATATCCCATAATACTTCTTTCACACATTGTCCTGTACTGAATTTGATCCTTGCTTGATTCGAATGAAAGCTTGTTGGTAACTAGAGTTTCTCCACCAATCTTTGGCTTACAACACTGTTGTCGCTTTCGTAAATGAATGCAACTAAACATGGTTGGCCTTCGATTAAACACCTTGTTTCTCTACATCCTTTTCCATCATCTTTATATTTTCTTGCTTTTCTTTTTCTTCAATTTCCCTTCCTTCTGCAGTTTATATTTCTTGTTTTTTTTCCTTCAGCCTATGCTGATCCTTACTGGCTTCTCTTGGTGCGATAAATTGCAACTTCATTTCATGTCCCTCATGCCTCAAATAAAGGGAACGTTCATCAAGATTTAGCGTTTTAAAATGAAGCCATGCCCATCTCAAAAGAAGATGAAAAGAATTCGTGGGAGCAATATCACTTAATACTTCTTTCACACATTGTCCTGTGCGAAATTTGATCCTTACTTGATTCGGATGAAAGCTTGGTGGTAACTTGAGTTTCTCCAGCAATCGTTGGATTACAACATTGTTGTCGCTTTCGTAAACCAATGGAACTAAACATGGGTGGCCTTCGATTAAACACCTTGTTTCTCTACTTTCTTTTCCATCATCTTTATCTTTTCTTCCTTTTCTTTTTCTTCAATTTCCTTCCTTCTGCAGTTTATATTTCTTCTTTTAATATTTTCTCTTTCAGCCTATGTTGCTCCTTACTAGCTTATCTTGGTGTCATATTTTAACCTTCATTTCATGTCCCTCATGGCTCAAATAAAGGGAACGTTCATCAAGATTGAGTGTTTTACAATTAAGCCATGCCCATCTCAAAAGAAGATGGCAAGAGTTTGTGGGAGCAATATCACATAATACTTCTTTCATACATTGTCTTGTACTGAATTTGATCCTTGCTTGATACGGATGAAAGCTTGGTGGTAACTAGAGTTTCTCCACCAATCTTTGGCTTACAACATTGTTGTCGCTTTCGTAAACGAATGCAACTAAACATGGGTGGCCTTCGATTAAACACCTTGTTTCTCTACTTTCTTTTTCATCATCTTTATCTTTTCTTCCTTTTCTTTTTCTTCAATTTCCCTTCCTTCCACAGTTTATATTTCTTCTTTTTCTATTCGTTCTTTTTCTATTTTCTCCTTTAGCCTATGTTAATCCTTACTGGCTTGTCTTGGTGTCATAAATTTCAACTTCATTCCATGTCCCTCATGGCTCAAATAAAGGAAACGTTCATCAAGATTGAGTGTTTTAAAATTAAGCCATGCCCATCTCAAAAGAAGATGACAAGAGTTCGTGGGAGCAATATCCCATAATACTTCTTTCACACATTGTCCTGTACTGAATTTGATCCTTGCTTGATTCATATGAAAGCTTGGTGGTAACTGGAGTTTCTCCACCAATCTTTGGTTTACAACATTGTTGTCGCTTTCGTAAACGAATGGAACTAAACATGGGTGGCCTTCGATTAAACACCTTGTTTCTCTACTTCATTTTCCATTATCTTTATCTTTCCTTCCTTTTCTTTTTCTTCAATTTCCCTTCCTTCTGCAGTTTATATTTCTTCTTTTTCTATTTTCTCCTTCAGCCTATGTTGATCATTATTGGCTTGTCTTGGTGTCATAAATTTCAACTTCATTTCATGTCCCTCATTCCTCAAATAAAGGGAACGTTCACCAAGATTGAGTGTTTTAAAATTAAGCCATTCCCATCTCAAAATTAGATGACAAGAGTTCGTGGGAGTAATATCACAAAATACTTCTTTCACACATTGTCCTGTACTGAATTTGATCCTTGCTTGATTCGGATGCAACCTTGGTGGTAACTATAGTTTGTCCACCAATCTTTGGCTTACAACATTGTTGTCGCTTTCGTAAACGAATGCAACTAAACGTGGGTGGCCTTCGATTAAACACGTTGTTTCTCTACTTCCTTTTCCATCATATTTATCTTTTCTTCCTTTTCTTTTTCTTCAATTTCCCTTCCTTTCTGCAGTTTATATTTCTTCTTTTTCTATTTTTTCTTTTTCTATTTTCTCCTTCAGCCTATGTTGATCATTATTGGCTTGTTTTGGTGTCATAAATTTCAACTTCATTTCATGTCCCTCATTCCTCAAATAAAGGGACCGTTCATCAAGATTGAGTGTTTTAAAATTAAGCCATGCACATCTCAAAATAAGATGACAAGAGTTCACGGGAGCAATATCACATCATACTTCTTTTACACAGTGTGCTGTACTGAATTTGATCCTTGCTTGATTCGGATGAAACCTTGGTGGTAACTAGAGTTTCTCCACCAATCTTTGGTTTACAACATTGTTGTCGCTTTCGTCAACGAATGCAACTAAACATGGGTGGCCTTCGATTAAACACATTGTTTCTCTACTTCCTTTTCCATCATCTTTATCTTTTCTTCCTTTTCTTT
Source organism: Vigna unguiculata (assembly GCF_037176805.1). Lineage (NCBI taxonomy): Eukaryota > Viridiplantae > Streptophyta > Magnoliopsida > Fabales > Fabaceae > Vigna > Vigna unguiculata. Next base: position 26,493,327 of record NC_140795.1, on the reverse strand, counting down.
TTCTTCAATTTCCCTTCCTTCCACAGTTTATATTTCTTCTTTTTCTATTCGTTCTTTTTCTATTTTCTCCTTTAGCCTACGTTAATCCTTACTGGCTTGTCTTGGTGTCATAAATTTCAACTTCATTCCATGTCCCTCATGGCTCAAATAAAAGGAACGTTCATCAAGATTGAGTGTTTTAAAATTAAGCCATGCCCATCTCAAAAGAAGATGACAAGAGTTCATGGGAGCAATATCCCATAATACTTCTTTCACACATTGTCCTGTACTGAATTTGATCCTTGCTTTATTCATATGAAAGCTTGGTGGTAACTGGAGTTTCTCCGCCAATCTTTGGTTTACAACATTGTTGTCGCTTTCGTAAACGAATGCAACTAAACATGGGTGGCCTTCGATTAAAAACCTTGTTTCTCTACTTCATTTTCCATTATCTTTATCTTTCCTTCCTTTTCTTTTTCTTCAATTTCCCTTCCTTCTGCACTTTATATTTCTTCTTTTTCTATTTTCTCCTTCAGCCTTTGTTGATCATTATTGGCTTGTTTTGGTGTCATAAATTTCAACTTCATTTCATGTCCCTCATTCCTCAAATAAAGGGAATGTTCATCAAGATTGAGTGTTTTAAAATTAAGCCATGCACATCTCAAAATAAGATGACAAGAGTTCACGGGAGCAATATCACATCATACTTCTTTTACACAGTGTGCTGTACTGAATTTGATCCTTGCTTGATTCGGATGAAACCTTGGTGGTAACTAGAGTTTCTCCACCAATCTTTGGTTTACAACATTGTTGTCGCTTTCGTAAACGAATGCAACTAAACATGGGTGGCCTTCGATTAAACACCTTGTTTCTCTACTTCCTTTTCCATCATCTTTATCTTTTCTTCCTTTTCTTTTTCTTCAATTTCCCTTCCTTCCACAGTTTATATTTCTTCTTTTTCTATTCGTTCTTTTTCTATTTTCTCCTTTAGCCTACGTTAATCCTTACTGGCTTGTCTTGGTGTCATAAATTTCAACTTCATTCCATGTCCCTCATGGCTCAAATAAAGGGAACGTTCATCAAGATTGAGTGTTTTAAAATTAAGCCATGCCCATCTCAAAAGAAGATGACAAGAGTTCATGGGAGCAATATCCCATATTACTTCTTTCACACATTGTCCTGTACTGAATTTGATCCTTGCTTGATTCATATGAAAGCTTGGTGGTAACTGGAGTTTCTCCACCAATCTTTGGTTTACAACATTGTTGTCGCTTTCGTAAACGAATGCAACTAAACATGGGTGGCCTTCGATTAAAAACCTTGTTTCTCTACTTCATTTTCCATTATCTTTATCTTTCCTTCCTTTTCTTTTTCTTCAATTTCCCTTCCTTCTGCAGTTTATATTTCTTCTTTTTCTATTTTCTCCTTCAGCCTATGTTGATCATTATTGGCTTGTCTTGGTGTCATAAATTTCAACTTCATTTCATGTCCCTCATTCCTCAAATAAAGGGAACGTTCATCAAGATTGAGTGTTTTAAAATTAAGCCATTCCCATCTCAAAATTAGATGACAAGAGTTCGTGGGAGCAATATCACAAAATACTTCTTTCACACATTGTCCTGTACTGAATTTGATCCTTGTTTGATTCGGATGCAACCTTGGTGGTAACTAGAGTTTCTCCACCAATCTTTGGCTTACAACATTGTTGTCGCTTTCGTAAACGAATGCAACTAAACGTGGGTGGCCTTCGATTAAACACGTTGTTTCTCTACTTCCTTTTCCATCATCTTCATCTTTTCTTCTTTTTCTTTTTCTTCAATTTCCCTTGCTTCTGTAGTTTATATTTCCTCTTTTTCTATTTTCTCCTTCAGCCTATGTTAATCCTTACTGGCTTGTCTTGGTGTCATAAATTTCAACTTCATTTCATGTCACTCATGCCTCAAAGGGAACGTTCATCAAGATTGAGCGTTTTAAAATTAAGCCATGCCCATCTCAAAAGAAGATGACAAGAGTTCGTGGGAGCAATATCCCATAATACTTCTTTCACACATTGTCCTGTACTGAATTTGATCCTTGCTTGATTCATATGAAAGCTTGGTGGTAACTGGAGTTTCTCCACCAATCTTTGGTTTACAACATTGTTGTCGCTTTCGTAAACGAATGGAACTAAACATGGGTGGCCTTCGATTAAACACCTTGTTTCTCTACTTCATTTTCCATTATCTTTATCTTTCCTTCCTTTTCTTTTTCTTCAATTTCCCTTCCTTCTGCAGTTTATATTTCTTCTTTTTCTATTTTCTCCTTCAGCCTATGTTGATCATTATTGGCTTGTCTTGGTGTCATAAATTTCAACTTCATTTCATGTCCCTCATTCCTCAAATAAAGGGAACGTTCACCAAGATTGAGTGTTTTAAAATTAAGCCATTCCCATCTCAAAATTAGATGACAAGAGTTCGTGGGAGTAATATCACAAAATACTTCTTTCACACATTGTCCTGTACTGAATTTGATCCTTGCTTGATTCGGATGCAACCTTGGTGGTAACTATAGTTTGTCCACCAATCTTTGGCTTACAACATTGTTGTCGCTTTCGTAAACGAATGCAACTAAACGTGGGTGACCTTCGATTAAACACGTTGTTTCTCTACTTCCTTTTCCATCATATTTATCTTTTCTTCCTTTTCTTTTTCTTCAATTTCCCTTCCTTTCTGCAGTTTATATTTCTTCTTTTTCTATTTTTTCTTTTTCTATTTTCTCCTTCAGCCTATGTTGATCATTATTGGCTTGTTTTGGTGTCATAAATTTCAACTTCATTTCATGTCCCTCATTCCTCAAATAAAGGGACCGTTCATCAAGATTGAGTGTTTTAAAATTAAGCCATGCACATCTCAAAATAAGATGACAAGAGTTCACGGGAGCAATATCACATCATACTTCTTTTACACAGTGTGCTGTACTGAATTTGATCCTTGCTTGATTCGGATGAAACCTTGGTGGTAACTAGAGTTTCTCCACCAATCTTTGGTTTACAACATTGTTGTCGCTTTCGTCAACGAATGCAACTAAACATGGGTGGCCTTCGATTAAACACATTGTTTCTCTACTTCCTTTTCCATCATCTTTATCTTTTCTTCCTTTTCTTTTTCTTCAATTTCCCTTCCTTCCACAGTTTATATTTCTTCTTTTTCTATTCGTTCTTTTTCTATTTTCTCCTTTAGCCTACGTTAATCCTTACTGGCTTGTCTTGGTGTCATAAATTTCAACTTCATTCCATGTCCCTCATGGCTCAAATAAAAGGAACGTTCATCAAGATTGAGTGTTTTAAAATTAAGCCATGCCCATCTCAAAAGAAGATGACAAGAGTTCATGGGAGCAATATCCCATAATACTTCTTTCACACATTGTCCTGTACTGAATTTGATCCTTGCTTTATTCATATGAAAGCTTGGTGGTAACTGGAGTTTCTCCGCCAATCTTTGGTTTACAACATTGTTGTCGCTTTCGTAAACGAATGCAACTAAACATGGGTGGCCTTCGATTAAAAACCTTGTTTCTCTACTTCATTTTCCATTATCTTTATCTTTCCTTCCTTTTCTTTTTCTTCAATTTCCCTTCCTTCTGCACTTTATATTTCTTCTTTTTCTATTTTCTCCTTCAGCCTTTGTTGATCATTATTGGCTTGTTTTGGTGTCATAAATTTCAACTTCATTTCATGTCCCTCATTCCTCAAATAAAGGGAATGTTCATCAAGATTGAGTGTTTTAAAATTAAGCCATGCACATCTCAAAATAAGATGACAAGAGTTCACGGGAGCAATATCACATCATACTTCTTTTACACAGTGTGCTGTACTGAATTTGATCCTTGCTTGATTCGGATGAAACCTTGGTGGTAACTAGAGTTTCTCCACCAATCTTTGGTTTACAACATTGTTGTCGCTTTCGTAAACGAATGCAACTAAACATGGGTGGCCTTCGATTAAACACCTTGTTTCTCTACTTCCTTTTCCATCATCTTTATCTTTTCTTCCTTTTCTTTTTCTTCAATTTCCCTTCCTTCCACAGTTTATATTTCTTCTTTTTCTATTCGTTCTTTTTCTATTTTCTCCTTTAGCCTACGTTAATCCTTACTGGCTTGTCTTGGTGTCATAAATTTCAACTTCATTCCATGTCCCTCATGGCTCAAATAAAGGGAACGTTCATCAAGATTGAGTGTTTTAAAATTAAGCCATGCCCATCTCAAAAGAAGATGACAAGAGTTCATGGGAGCAATATCCCATATTACTTCTTTCACACATTGTCCTGTACTGAATTTGATCCTTGCTTGATTCATATGAAAGCTTGGTGGTAACTGGAGTTTCTCCACCAATCTTTGGTTTACAACATTGTTGTCGCTTTCGTAAACGAATGCAACTAAACATGGGTGGCCTTCGATTAAAAACCTTGTTTCTCTACTTCATTTTCCATTATCTTTATCTTTCCTTCCTTTTCTTTTTCTTCAATTTCCCTTCCTTCTGCAGTTTATATTTCTTCTTTTTCTATTTTCTCCTTCAGCCTATGTTGATCATTATTGGCTTGTCTTGGTGTCATAAATTTCAACTTCATTTCATGTCCCTCATTCCTCAAATAAAGGGAACGTTCATCAAGATTGAGTGTTTTAAAATTAAGCCATTCCCATCTCAAAATTAGATGACAAGAGTTCGTGGGAGCAATATCACAAAATACTTCTTTCACACATTGTCCTGTACTGAATTTGATCCTTGTTTGATTCGGATGCAACCTTGGTGGTAACTAGAGTTTCTCCACCAATCTTTGGCTTACAACATTGTTGTCGCTTTCGTAAACGAATGCAACTAAACGTGGGTGGCCTTCGATTAAACACGTTGTTTCTCTACTTCCTTTTCCATCATCTTCATCTTTTCTTCTTTTTCTTTTTCTTCAATTTCCCTTGCTTCTGTAGTTTATATTTCCTCTTTTTCTATTTTCTCCTTCAGCCTATGTTAATCCTTACTGGCTTGTCTTGGTGTCATAAATTTCAACTTCATTTCATGTCACTCATGCCTCAAAGGGAACGTTCATCAAGATTGAGCGTTTTAAAATTAAGCCATGCCCATCTCAAAAGAAGATGATAAGAGTTCATGGGAGCAATATCCCATAATACTTCTTTCACACATTGTCTTGTACTGAATTTGATCCTTGCTTGATTCGGATGAAAGCTTGGTGGTAACAAGAGTTTGTTCACCAATCTTTGGCTTACAACATTGTTGTCGCTTTCATAAACGAATGCAACTAAACATGGGTGGCCTTCGATTAAACACCTTGTTTCTCTACCTCATTTTCCATCATCTTTATCTTTTCTTCCTTTTCTTTTTCTTCAATTTCCCTTCCTTCTGCAGTTTATATTTCTTCTTTTCTATTTTATCCTTCAGCCTATGTTGATCCTTACTCGCTTGATTTGGTGTCATCAATTGCAACTTCATTTCATGTCCCTCATGCCTCAAATAAAGGGAACGTTCATCAAGATTGAGTGTTTTAAAATTAAGCCATGCTCATGTAAAATGAAGATGACAAGAGTTAGCGGGAGCAATATCACATAATAATTCTTTCACACATTGTCCTGTACTGAATTTGATCCTTGCTTGATTCGGATGAAAGCTTAGTGGTAACTAGAATTTCTCCACCAATCTTTGGTTTACAACATTGTTGTCGCTTTCGTAAACGAATGCAACTAAACATGGGTGGCCTTCGATTAAACAACTTGTTTCTCTACTTCCTTTTCCATCATCTTTATCTTTCCTTCGTTTTCTTTTTCTTCAATTTCCCTTCCTTCTGCAGTTTATATTTCTTCTTTTTCTATTTTCTCCTTCAGCCTATGTTGATAATTATTGGCTTGTCTTGGTGTCATAAATTTCAACTTCATTTCACGTCCCTCATTGCTCAAATAAAATGAACGTTCTTCAAGATTGAGTGTTTTAAAATTAAGCCATTCCCATCTCAAAATTAGATGACAAGAGTTCGTGGGAACAATATCACAAAATACTTCTTTCACACATTGTCCTGTACTGAATTTGATCCTTGCTTGATTCGGATGCAACCTTGGTGGTAACTAGAGTTTCTCCACCAATCTTTGGCTTACAACATTGTTGTCGCTTTCGTAAACGAATGCAACTAAACGTGGGTGGCCTTCGATTAAACACGTTGTTTTTCTACTTCCTTCTCCATCATCTTTATCTTTTCTTCCTTTTCCTTTTCTTCAATTTCCCTTCCTTCTGCAGTTTGTATTTCTTCTTTTTCTATTTTTTCTTTTTCTATTTTCTCCTTCAGCCTATGTTGATCATTATTGGCTTGTTTTGGTGTCATAAATTTCAACTTCATTTCATGTCCCTCATTCCTCAAATAAAGGGAACGTTCATCAAGATTGAGTGTTTTAAAATTAAGCCATGCACATCTCAAAAGAAGATCACAAGAGTTCACGGGAGCAATATCACATAATACTTCTTTTACACAGTGTCCTGTACTGAATTTGATCCTTGCTTGATTCGGATGAAACCTTGGTGGTAACTAGAGTTTCTCCACCAATCTTTGGCTTACAACATTGTTGTCCCTTTCGTAAACGAATGCAACTAAACATGGGTGGCCTTCGATTAAACACCTTGTTTCTCTACTTCCTTTTCCATCATCTTTATCTTTTCTTTCGTTTCTTTTTCTTCAATTTCCCTTGCTTCTGTAGTTTATATTTCCTCTTTTTCTATTTTCTCCTTCAGCCTATGTTAATCCTTACTGGCTTGTCTTGGTGTCATAAATTTCAACTTCATTTCATGTCACTCATGCCTCAAAGGGAACGTTCATCAAGATTGAGCGTTCTAAAATTAAGCCATGCCCATCTCAAAAGAAGATGACAAGAGTTCGTGGGAGCAATATCCCATAATACTTCTTTCACACATTGTCCTGTACTGAATTTGATCCTTGCTTGATTCAGATTAAAGCTTGGTGGTAACTAGAGTTTCTCCACCAATCTTTGGCTTACAACATTGTTGTCGCTTTCGTAAACGAATGCAACTAAACATGGTTGGCCTTCAATTAAACACCTTGTTTCTCTACGTCTTTTTCCATCATCTTTATATTTTCATCCTTTTCTTTTTCTTCAATTTCCCTTCCTTCTGCAGTTTATATTTCTTGTTTTCTATTTCCTTCTTCAACCTATGTTGATCCTTACTGGCTTCTCGTGGTGCCATAAATTGAAAATTCATTTCATGTCCCTCATGCCTCAAATAAAAGGAACTTTCAACAAGATTGAGTGTTTTAAAATTAAGCCATGCACATCTCAAAAGAAGATGACAAGAGTTCGTGGGAGCAATATCACATAATACTTCTTTTACACATTGTCTTGTACTGAATATGATCCTTGCTTGATTCGGAGGCAACCTTGGTGGTAACTAGAATTTCTCCACAAATCTTTGGCTTACAGCATTGTTGTCGCATTCGTAAACCAATACAACTAAACATGGGTGACCTTCGATTAAACACCTTGTTTCTCTACTTCCTTTTTCCATCATCATTATTTTTTCTTCCTTTTCTTTTTCTTCAATTTCCCATCCTTCTGCAGTCTATATTTTTTCTTTTTCTATTATCTCCTTCATCCTATTTTGATCCTTACTGGCTTGTCTTGGGTTCATAAATTTCAACTTCATTCCATGTCCCTCATCCCTCAAATAAAGGGAACGTTCATCAAGATTGAGTGTTTAAAATTAAGCCATGCCCATCTCAAAATTAGATGACAAGAGTTTGTGGGAGGAATATCACATAATACTTCTTTCACACATTGTACTGTACTGAATTTGATCCTGGCTTGATTCGGATGAAACCTTGGTGGTAACTAGAGTTTCTCCACCAATCTTTGGCTTACAACATTGTTGTCCCTTTCGTAAACGAATGCAACTAAACATGGGTGGCCTTCGATTAAACACCTTGTTTCTCTACTTCCTTTTCCATCATCTTTATCTTTTCTTTCGTTTCTTTTTCTTCAATTTCCCTTGCTTCTGTAGTTTATATTTCCTCTTTTCTATTTTCTCCTTCAGCCTATGTTGATCCTTTCTGGCTTGTTTTGGTGTCAAAAATTTCAACTTCTTTTCATGTCTCTCATGCCTCAAATAAAGGGAACGTTCATCAAGATTGAGTGTTTTAAAATTAAGCCATGCCCATCTCAAAAGAAGATGACAAGAGTTCGTGGGAGCAATATCCCATAATACTTCTTTCACACATTGTCCTGTACTGATTTGATCCTCGCTTGATTTGGATGAAAGCTTGTTGGTAACTTGAGTTTCTCCACCAATCTTTGGGTTACAACATTATTGTCGCTTTCGTAAACGAATGCAACTAAACATGGGTGGCCTTCGATTAAACACCTTGTTTCTCTACTTTCTTTTTCATCATCTTTATCTTTTCTTCCTTTTCTTTTTCTCCAGTTTCCCTTCCTTCTGCAATTTATATTTCCTCTTTTTCTATTCTTTCTTTTTCTATTTTCTCCTTCAGCCTATGTTAATCCTTACTGGCTTGTCTTGGTGTCATAAATTTCAACTTCATTCCATGTCCCTCATGGCTCAAATAAAGGGAACGTTCATCAAGATTGAGTGTTTTAAAATTAAGTCATGCCCATCTCAAAAGAAGATGACAAGAATTCGTGGGAGCAATATCACTAAATACTTCTTTCACACATTGTCCGGTGCTGAATTTGATCCTTGCTTGATTCGGATGCAACCTTGGTGGTAAGTAGAGTTTCTCCACCAATCTTTGGCTTACAACATTGTTGTCGCTTTCGTAAACGAATGCAACTAAACATAGGTGGCCTTCGATTAAACACCTTGTTTCTCTAATTCCTTTTCCATCATCTTTATCTTTTCTTCCTTTTCTTTTTCTTCAATTTCCCTTCCTTCTGCAGTTTATATTTCTTCTTTTCTATTTTCTCCTTCAGCCTATGTTGATCCTAACTGGCTTGTCTTGGTTTCATAAATTTCAACTTCATTCCATGTCCCTCATCCCTCAAATAAAGGGAACGTTCATCAAGATTTATCGTTTTAAAATGAAGCCATGCCTATCTCAAAAGAAGATGACAAGAGTTCGTGGGAGCAATATCACATAATACTTCTTTTACACATTGTCTTGTACTGAATTTGATCCTTGCTTGATTCGGAGGCAACCTTGGTGGTAACTAGAATTTCTCCACAAATCTTTGGCTTACAGCATTGTTGTCGCATTCGTAAACCAATACAACTAAACATGGGTGACCTTCGATTAAACACCTTGTTTCTCTACTTCCTTTTTCCATCATCATTATCTTTTCTTCCTTTTCTTTTTCTTCAATTTCCCATCCTTCTGCAGTCTATATTTTTTCTTTTTCTATTATCTCCTTCATCCTATTTTGATCCTTACTGGCTTGTCTTGGGTTCATAAATTTCAACTTCATTCCATGTCCCTCATCCCTCAAATAAAGGGAACGTTCATCAAGATTGAGTGTTTAAAATTAAGCAATGCCCATCTCAAAATTAGATGACAAGAGTTTGTGGGAGGAATATCACATAATACTTCTTTCACACATTGTACTGTACTGAATTTGATCCTGGCTTGATTCGGATGAAACCTTGGTGGTAACTAGAGTTTCTCCAGCAATCTTTGTCTTACAACATTGTTGTTGCTTTCGTAAACGAATGCAACTAAACATGGGTGGCCTTCGATTAAACACCTTGTTTCTCTACTTCCTTTTACATCATCTATATCTTTTCTTCCATTTCTTTTTCTTCAATTTCCCTTCCTTCTCCTTTTTATATTTCTTCTTTTTCTATTTTCTCCTTCAGCCTATGTTGATCATTACTGGCTTGTCTTGGTGTCATAAATTTCAACTTCATTTCATGTCCCTCATGCCTCAAACAAAGGGAACGTTCATCAAGATTGAGTGTTTTAAAATTAAGCCATGCCCATCTCAAAAGAAGATGACAAGAGTTTGTGGGAGCAATATCACATAATACTTCTTTCACACATTGTCCTGTATTGAATTTGATCCTTGCTTGATTCATATGAAAGCTTGGTGGTAACTGGAGTTTCTCCACCAATCTTTGGTTTACAACATTGTTGTCGCTTTCGTAAACGAATGCAACTAAACATGGGTGGCCTTCGATTAAACAACTTGTTTCTCTACTTCCTTTTCCATCATCTTTATCTTTCCTTCGTTTTCTTTTTCTTCAATTTCCCTTCCTTCTGCAGTTTATATTTCTTCTTTTTCTATTTTCTCCTTCAGCCTATGTTGATAATTATTGGCTTGTCTTGGTGTCATAAATTTCAACTTCATTTCACGTCCCTCATTGCTCAAATAAAATGAACGTTCTTCAAGATTGAGTGTTTTAAAATTAAGCCATTCCCATCTCAAAATTAGATGACAAGAGTTCGTGGGAACAATATCACAAAATACTTCTTTCACACATTGTCCTGTACTGAATTTGATCCTTGCTTGATTCGGATGCAACCTTGGTGGTAACTAGAGTTTCTCCACCAATCTTTGGCTTACAACATTGTTGTCGCTTTCGTAAACGAATGCAACTAAACGTGGGTGGCCTTCGATTAAACACGTTGTTTTTCTACTTCCTTCTCCATCATCTTTATCTTTTCTTCCTTTTCCTTTTCTTCAATTTCCCTTCCTTCTGCAGTTTGTATTTCTTCTTTTTCTATTTTTTCTTTTTCTATTTTCTCCTTCAGCCTATGTTGATCATTATTGGCTTGTTTTGGTGTCATAAATTTCAACTTCATTTCATGTCCCTCATTCCTCAAATAAAGGGAACGTTCATCAAGATTGAGTGTTTTAAAATTAAGCCATGCACATCTCAAAAGAAGATCACAAGAGTTCACGGGAGCAATATCACATAATACTTCTTTTACACAGTGTCCTGTACTGAATTTGATCCTTGCTTGATTCGGATGAAACCTTGGTGGTAACTAGAGTTTCTCCACCAATCTTTGGCTTACAACATTGTTGTCCCTTTCGTAAACGAATGCAACTAAACATGGGTGGCCTTCGATTAAACACCTTGTTTCTCTACTTCCTTTTCCATCATCTTTATCTTTTCTTTCGTTTCTTTTTCTTCAATTTCCCTTGCTTCTGTAGTTTATATTTCCTCTTTTTCTATTTTCTCCTTCAGCCTATGTTAATCCTTACTGGCTTGTCTTGGTGTCATAAATTTCAACTTCATTTCATGTCACTCATGCCTCAAAGGGAACGTTCATCAAGATTGAGCGTTCTAAAATTAAGCCATGCCCATCTCAAAAGAAGATGACAAGAGTTCGTGGGAGCAATATCCCATAATACTTCTTTCACACATTGTCCTGTACTGAATTTGATCCTTGCTTGATTCAGATTAAAGCTTGGTGGTAACTAGAGTTTCTCCACCAATCTTTGGCTTACAACATTGTTGTCGCTTTCGTAAACGAATGCAACTAAACATGGTTGGCCTTCAATTAAACACCTTGTTTCTCTACGTCTTTTTCCATCATCTTTATATTTTCATCCTTTTCTTTTTCTTCAATTTCCCTTCCTTCTGCAGTTTATATTTCTTGTTTTCTATTTCCTTCTTCAACCTATGTTGATCCTTACTGGCTTCTCGTGGTGCCATAAATTGAAAATTCATTTCATGTCCCTCATGCCTCAAATAAAAGGAACTTTCAACAAGATTGAGTGTTTTAAAATTAAGCCATGCACATCTCAAAAGAAGATGACAAGAGTTCGTGGGAGCAATATCACATAATACTTCTTTTACACATTGTCTTGTACTGAATATGATCCTTGCTTGATTCGGAGGCAACCTTGGTGGTAACTAGAATTTCTCCACAAATCTTTGGCTTACAGCATTGTTGTCGCATTCGTAAACCAATACAACTAAACATGGGTGACCTTCGATTAAACACCTTGTTTCTCTACTTCCTTTTTCCATCATCATTGTTTTTTCTTCCTTTTCTTTTTCTTCAATTTCCCATCCTTCTGCAGTCTATATTTTTTCTTTTTCTATTATCTCCTTCATCCTATTTTGATCCTTACTGGCTTGTCTTGGGTTCATAAATTTCAACTTCATTCCATGTCCCTCATCCCTCAAATAAAGGGAACGTTCATCAAGATTGAGTGTTTAAAATTAAGCCATGCCCATCTCAAAATTAGATGACAAGAGTTTGTGGGAGGAATATCACATAATACTTCTTTCACACATTGTACTGTACTGAATTTGATCCTGGCTTGATTCGGATGAAACCTTGGTGGTAACTAGAGTTTCTCCACCAATCTTTGGCTTACAACATTGTTGTCCCTTTCGTAAACGAATGCAACTAAACATGGGTGGCCTTCGATTAAACACCTTGTTTCTCTACTTCCTTTTCCATCATCTTTATCTTTTCTTTCGTTTCTTTTTCTTCAATTTCCCTTGCTTCTGTAGTTTATATTTCCTCTTTTCTATTTTCTCCTTCAGCCTATGTTGATCCTTTCTGGCTTGTTTTGGTGTCAAAAATTTCAACTTCTTTTCATGTCTCTCATGCCTCAAATAAAGGGAACGTTCATCAAGATTGAGTGTTTTAAAATTAAGCCATGCCCATCTCAAAAGAAGATGACAAGAGTTCGTGGGAGCAATATCCCATAATACTTCTTTCACACATTGTCCTGTACTGATTTGATCCTCGCTTGATTTGGATGAAAGCTTGTTGGTAACTTGAGTTTCTCCACCAATCTTTGGGTTACAACATTATTGTCGCTTTCGTAAACGAATGCAACTAAACATGGGTGGCCTTCGATTAAACACCTTGTTTCTCTACTTTCTTTTTCATCATCTTTATCTTTTCTTCCTTTTCTTTTTCTCCAGTTTCCCTTCCTTCTGCAATTTATATTTCCTCTTTTTCTATTCTTTCTTTTTCTATTTTCTCCTTCAGCCTATGTTAATCCTTACTGGCTTGTCTTGGTGTCATAAATTTCAACTTCATTCCATGTCCCTCATGGCTCAAATAAAGGGAACGTTCATCAAGATTGAGTGTTTTAAAATTAAGTCATGCCCATCTCAAAAGAAGATGACAAGAATTCGTGGGAGCAATATCACTAAATACTTCTTTCACACATTGTCCGGTGCTGAATTTGATCCTTGCTTGATTCGGATGCAACCTTGGTGGTAAGTAGAGTTTCTCCACCAATCTTTGGCTTACAACATTGTTGTCGCTTTCGTAAACGAATGCAACTAAACATAGGTGGCCTTCGATTAAACACCTTGTTTCTCTAATTCCTTTTCCATCATCTTTATCTTTTCTTCCTTTTCTTTTTCTTCAATTTCCCTTCCTTCTGCAGTTTATATTTCTTCTTTTCTATTTTCTCCTTCAGCCTATGTTGATCCTAACTGGCTTGTCTTGGTTTCATAAATTTCAACTTCATTCCATGTCCCTCATCCCTCAAATAAAGGGAACGTTCATCAAGATTTATCGTTTTAAAATGAAGCCATGCCTATCTCAAAAGAAGATGACAAGAGTTCGTGGGAGCAATATCACATAATACTTCTTTTACACATTGTCTTGTACTGAATTTGATCCTTGCTTGATTCGGAGGCAACCTTGGTGGTAACTAGAATTTCTCCACAAATCTTTGGCTTACAGCATTGTTGTCGCATTCGTAAACCAATACAACTAAACATGGGTGACCTTCGATTAAACACCTTGTTTCTCTACTTCCTTTTTCCATCATCATTATCTTTTCTTCCTTTTCTTTTTCTTCAATTTCCCATCCTTCTGCAGTCTATATTTTTTCTTTTTCTATTATCTCCTTCATCCTATTTTGATCCTTACTGGCTTGTCTTGGGTTCATAAATTTCAACTTCATTCCATGTCCCTCATCCCTCAAATAAAGGGAACGTTCATCAAGATTGAGTGTTTAAAATTAAGCAATGCCCATCTCAAAATTAGATGACAAGAGTTTGTGGGAGGAATATCACATAATACTTCTTTCACACATTGTACTGTACTGAATTTGATCCTGGCTTGATTCGGATGAAACCTTGGTGGTAACTAGAGTTTCTCCAGCAATCTTTGTCTTACAACATTGTTGTTGCTTTCGTAAACGAATGCAACTAAACATGGGTGGCCTTCGATTAAACACCTTGTTTCTCTACTTCCTTTTACATCATCTATATCTTTTCTTCCATTTCTTTTTCTTCAATTTCCCTTCCTTCTCCTTTTTATATTTCTTCTTTTTCTATTTTCTCCTTCAGCCTATGTTGATCATTACTGGCTTGTCTTGGTGTCATAAATTTCAACTTCATTTCATGTCCCTCATGCCTCAAACAAAGGGAACGTTCATCAAGATTGAGTGTTTTAAAATTAAGCCATGCCCATCTCAAAAGAAGATGACAAGAGTTTGTGGGAGCAATATCACATAATACTTCATTCACACATTGTCCTGTAATGAATTTGATCCTTGCTTGATTCGGATGAAAGCTTGGTGGTAACTAGAGTTTCTCCACCAATCTTTGGCTTACAACATTGTTGTCGTTTTCGTAAACGAATGCAACTAAACATGGGTGGCCTTCGATTAAACACCTTGTTTCTCTACTTCCTTTTACATCATCTACATCTTTTCTTCCATTTCTTTTTCTTCAATTTCCCTTCCTTCTCCTTTTTATCTTTCTTCTTTTTCTATTTTCTCCTTCAGCCTATGTTGATCATTACTGGCTTGTCTTGGTGTCATAAATTTCAACTTCATTTCATGTCCCTCATGCCTCAAATAAAATGAACGTTCATCAAGATTGAGTGTTTTAAAATTAAGCCATGCCCATCTCAAAAGAAGATGACAAGAGTTCGTGGAGCAATATCACCTAATACTTCTTTCACACATTGTCCTGTACTGAATTTGATCCTTGCTTGATTCGGATGAAAGCTTGCAGGTAACTAGAGTTTTTCCACCAATCTTTGGCTTACAACATTGTTGTCGCTTTCGTAAACTAATGCAACTAAACATGGGTGGCCTTCGATTAAACATCTTGTTTCTCTACTTCATTTTCCATTATCTTTATCTTTTCTTCCTTTTCTTTTTCTTTAATTTCCCTTCCTTCTGCAGTTTATATTCCTTCTTTTTCTATTGTTTCTTTTTCTATTTTCTAATATAACTGATGTTGATGAAGGATTGACCCCAACCAAGGATGGAGGCACATGCTTAAGAAGACTAAGCATGTTTAGAAAGGAAGTTCACTAATCCTCCATCCCTTTCATTTGTGTTTGTTATTTTTGATTCCCTAAGTTGACTTAGTTGAATCAATTTTAGTTGGCTTGTTGACCTTTTACTAGGTTTGACTTGTTGACTATAGTTGACTTGACTTAAGCCAACATGCTAATCTATGTTTATTTGCTTTGTAGGTTAATTAGGAGTAAGAAAGCAATGCTAGGTGGCACATGGTGATTGGGGAGCATAAATGATGTGGAGGAGAGAGTAAAGCAAAGGCATAAAGCATAAAGTAAAAGGCACGAAGCAAGTGTACCTATGTACCTTTGGTCTCCTTTGTTTTTAGCACACTTTGGCCATTTTTTGGAGACATATGAGACACATTCTTTGTCTCCTTTTGTGCTAGAACGAAATTAGCCTTGCACACACCATAGTTAGGTCTTTTGTCTCTCATTTTTGTAATCTTATTTGACCTAGTTTCTAGAAGCTAGGGTTAGCTTTTTGTAGAGACATCTTTAGGTATCTTTTATTTGCTTAGAGGCCCCTAAACTCTTCTATATAAGGGGTGCTCCTAGACATGTAAAAGGGTTGAACATTTTGGAGAAATTATACACTTTGTGTTTCAACCATTTTGTGAGAGCATTCCTCCTTAGGGAGTGGAGTTCTTTCAAGCCTTATCTTGCCTTGGCAAGTGGCGGCATACACCAGTCATCTTCAAGGTTGCCATGGCTTCTTCTAGCCTAGCCTTGTAGTGGCGTGAATCCTCCATTCCTCCCATTTCCCTTGCTTTTCATTTTATGTTTCTTTACTCTTCTTGGTTTATATTGTTTTTATTATATGTTTTTCCTTTTGATTTCTTACTCCCCATCAATCCATTCTCCTCCTCTCTAGAACCTTGGAAAGGAACCTTCACATCTAGATAGCTTGCTATCTTAATGTCCAGTGGGGATTTCCTTGGTTTTCTTAATCAACTCACACCATATTCAATAATCTTAAAAAGGAACAAGATAATCCTTCATCAGATGTTGATCATTACTGGCTTGTCTTGGTGTTATATATTTCAACTTCATTTCATGTCCCTCATGCCCCAAAGGGAATGTTCATCAAGATTGAGCGTTTTAAAATTAAGCCATGCCCATCTCAAAAGAAGATGACAAGAGTTCGTGGGAGCAATATCACATAATACTTCTTTCACACATTGTCTTGTACTGAATTTGATCCTTGCTTGATTCGGATGAATCTTTGCAGGCAACTACAGTTTCTTCACCAATCTTTGGCTTACAACATTGTTGCCGTTTTCGTAAACGAATGCAACTAAACATGGGTGACCTTCGATTAAACACCTTGTTTCTCTATTTCCCTGTCCATCATCTTTATCTTTTCTTCTTTTTCTTTTTCTTCAATTTCCCTTCCTTCTGCAGTTTATATTTCTTCTTTTTCTATTGTTTCTTTTTCTATTTTCTAATATAGCCGATGTTGATCATTACTGGCTTGTCTTGGTGTCATAAATTTAAACTTCATTTCATGTCCCTCATGCCTCAAACAAAGGGAACGTTCATCAAGAATGAGTGTTTTAAAATTAAGCCATGCCCATCTCAAAAGAAGATGACAACAGTTTGTGGGAGCAATATCACATAATACTTCTTTCACACATTATCCTGTACTGAATTTCATCCTCGCTTGATTCGGATGAAAGCTTGGTGGTAACTAGATTTTCTCCACAAATCTTTGGCTTACAACATTGTTGTCGCTTTCGTAAACGAATGCAACTAAACATGGGTGGCCTTCGATTAAACACCTTGTTTCTCTACTTCCTTTTCCATTATCTTTATCTTTTCTTCCTTTTCTTTTTCTTTAATTTCCCTTCCTTCTGTAGTTTATATTTTTTCTTTTTCTATTGTTTCTTCTTCTATTTTCTACTATAGCCTATGTTGATCATTACTGGCTTGTCTTGGTGTCATAAATTTCAACTTCATTTCATGTCCCTTATGCATCAAATAAAGGGAGCGTTCATCAAGATTGAGTGTTTTAAAATTAAGTCATGCCCATCTCAAAAGAAGATGACAAGAGTTTGTGGGAGCAATATCACATAATACTTCTTTCACACATTGTCCTGTACTGAATTTGATCCTTGCCTGATTCGGATGAAAGCTTGGTGGTAGCTAGAGTTTCTCCACAAATCTTTGGCTTACAACATTGTTGTCGCTTTCGTAAATGAATGCAACTAAACATGGGTTGCCTTCGATTAAACACCTTGTTTCTCTACTTCCTTTACCATTATCTTTATCTTTTCTTCCTTTTCTTTTTCTTTAATTTCCCTTCCTTCTGTAGTTTATATTTCTTCTTTTTCTATTGTTTCTTCTTCTATTTTCTATTATAGCCTATGTTGATCATTACTGGCTTGTCTTGGTGTCATAAATTTCAACTTCATTTCATGTCCCTTATGCCTCAAATAAAGGGAGCGTTCATCAAGATTGAGTGTTTTAAAATTAAGCCATGCCCATCTCAAAAGAAGATGACAAGAGTTTGTGGGAGCAATATCACATAATACTTCTTTCACACATTGTCCTGTACTGAATTTGATCCTTGCCTGATTCGGATGAAAGCTTGGTGGTAGCTAGAGTTTCTCCACAAATCTTTGGCTTACAACATTGTTGTCGCTTTCGTAAATGAATGCAACTAAACATGGGTGGCCTTCGATTAAACACCTTGTTTCTCTACTTCCTTTACCATTATCTTTATCTTTTCTTCCTTTGCTTTTTCTTTAATTTCCCTTCCTTCTGCAGTGTATATTTCTTCTTTTTCTATTCTTTCTTTTTCGATTTTCTCCTTCAGCCTATGTTGGTCATTACTGGCTTGTCTTGGTGTTATAAATTTCAACTTCATTTCATGTCCCTCATGCCTCAAATAAAGGGAACGTTCATCAAGATTGAGTGTTTTAAAATTAAACCATGCCCATCTCAAAAGAAGATGACAAGAGTTTGTGGGAGCAATATCACATAATACTTCGTTCACACATTGTCCTGTACTGAATTTCATCCTTGTTTGATTCGGATGAAAGCTTGGTGGTAACTAGAGTTTCTCCACTAATCTTTGGCTTACAACATTGTTGTCGCTTTCGTAAACGAATGCAACTAAACATGGGTGACCTTCGATTAAACACCTTGTTTCTCTATTTCTCTTTCCATCATCTTTAACTTTTCTTCCTTTTCTTTTTCTTTAATTTCCCTTCCTTCTGCATTTTATATTTCTTCTTTTTCTATTTTCTCCTTCAGCCTATGTTGATCCTTACTGGCTTGTCTTGGTGTCATAAATTTCAACTTCATTTCACGTCCCTCATGCCTCAAAGGGAATGTTCATCAAGATTGAGCGTTTTAAAATTAAGCCATGCCCATCTCAAAAGAAGATGACCAGAGTTTGTGGGAGCAATATCACATAATACTTCTTTCACACATTGTCTTGTACTGAATTTGATCCTTGCTTGATTCGGATGAAAGCTTGGTGGTAACTAGAGTTTCTCCACCAATCTTTGGCTTACAACATTGTTATTGCTTTAGTAAACGAATGCAACTAAAGATGGGTGGCCTTCGAATAAACACCTTATTTCTCTACTTCCTTTTGCATCATATTTGTCTTTTCTTCCATTTCTTTTTCTTCAATTTCCCTTCTTCTCCTTTTTATATTTCTTCTTTTTCTATTTTCTCCTTCAGCCTATGTTGATCATTACTGGCTTGTCTTGGTGTCATAAATTTCAACTTCATTTTATGTCCCTCATGCCTCGAACAAAGGGAACGTTCATCAAGATTGAGTGTTTTAAAATTAAGCCATGCCCATCCCAAAAGAAGATGACAAGAGTTTGTGGGAGCAATATCACATAATACTTCTTTCACACATTGTCCTGTACTGAATTTCATCCTTGCTTGATTCGGATGAAAGCTTGGTGGTAACTAGAGTTTCTCCACCAATCTTTGGCTTACAACATTGTTGTCGCTTTCGTAAACGAATGCAACTAAACATGGGTGACCTTCGATTAAACACCTTGTTTCTCTATTTCTCTTTCCATCATCTTTATCTTTTCTTCCTTTTCTTTTTCTTCAATTTCCCTTCCTTCTGCAGTTTATATTTCTTCTTTTTCTATTGTTTCTTTTTCTATTTTCTAATATAGCCGATGTTGATCATTACTGGGTTGTCTTGGTGTCATAAATTTAAACTTCATTTCATGTCCCTCATGCCTCAAATAAAGGGAGCGTTCATCAAGATTGAGTATTTTAAAATTAAGCCATGCCCATCTCAAAAGAAGATGACAAGAGTTTGTGGGAGCAATATCACATAATACTTCTTTCACACATTGTCTTGTACTGAATTTGATCCTTGCTTGATTCGGATGAATGTTTGCAGGTAACTACAGTTTCTTCACCAATCTTTGGCTTACAACATTGTTGCCGTTTTCGTAAACGAATGCAACTAAACATGCGTGGCCTTCGATTAAACACCTTGTTTCTCTACTTCCTTTTTCATTATCTTTATCTTTTCTTCCTTTTCTTTTTCTTTTATTTCCCTTCCTCCTGCAGTTTATATTTCTTCTTTTTATATTTCTTCTTTTTCTATTTTCTCCTTCAGCCTACGTTGATCATTACTGGCTTGTCTTGGTGTCATAAATTTCAACTTCATTTCATGTCCCTCATGCCTCAAATAAAGGGAGCGTTCATCAAGATTGAGTATTTTAAAATTAAGCCATGCCCATCTCAAAAGAAGATGACAAGAGTTTGTGGGAGCAATATCACATAATACTTCTTTCACACATTGTCTTGTACTGAATTTGATCCTTGCTTGATTCGGATGAAAGCTTGGTGGTAACTAGAGTTTCTCCACCAATCTTTGGCTTACAACATTGTTATTGCTTTAGTAAACGAATGCAACTAAAGATGGGTGGCCTTCGAATAAACACATTATTTCTCTACTTCCTTTTGCATCATATTTGTCTTTTCTTCCATTTCTTTTTCTTCAATTTCCCTTCTTCGCCTTTTTATATTTCTTCTTTTTCTATTTTCTCCTTCAGCCTATGTTGATCATTACTGGCTTGTCTTGGTGTCATAAATTTCAACTTCATTTCATGTCCCTCATGCCTCAAATAAAGGGAACGTTCATCAAGATTGAGTGTTTTAAAATCAAGCCATGCCCATCTCAAAAGAAGATGACAAGAGTTCGTGGGAGCAATATCACATAATACTTCTTTCACACATAGTCCTGTACTGAATTTGATCCTTGCTTGATTCGGATGAAACCTTGGTGCTAACTAGAGTTTCTCCATAAACCTTTGGCTTACAACATTGTTGTCGCTTTCGCAAACGAATGCAACTAAACATGGGTGACCTTCGATTAAACACCTTGTTTTTCTATTTCCCTTTCCATCATTTTTATCTTTTCTTCCTTTTCTTTTTCTTCAATTTCCCTTCCTTCTACAGTTTATATTTCTTCTTTTTCTATTTTCTCCTTCAGCCTATGTTGATCCTTACTGGCTTGTCTTGGTGTCATAAATTTCAACTTCATTTCATGTCCCTCATGACTCAAACAAAGGGAACGTTCATCAAGATTGAGTGTTTTAAAATTAAGCCATGCCCATCTCAAAAGAAGATGACAAGAGTTCGTGGGAGCAATATCACATAATACTTCTTTCACACATTGTCTTGTACTGAATTTGATCCTTGCTTGATTCGGATGAATGTTTGCAGGTAACTACAGTTTCTTCACCAATCTATGGCTTACAACATTGTTGCCGTTTTCGTAATCGAATGCAACTAAACATGCGTGGCCTTCGATTAAACACCTTGTTTCTCTACTTCCTTTTTCATTATCTTTATCTTTTCTTCCTTTTCTTTTTCTTTTATTTCCCTTCCTTCTGCAGTTTATATTTCTTCTTTTTATATTTCTTCTTTTTCTATTTTCTCCTTCAGCCTATGTTGATCATTACTGGCTTGTCTTGGTGTCATAAATTTCAACTTCATTTCATGTCCCTCATGCCTCAAATAAAGGGAGCGTTCATCAAGATTGAGTGTTTTAAAATTAAGCCATGCCCATCTCAAAAGAAGATGACAAGAGTTTGTGGGAGCAATATCACATAATACTTCTTTCACACATTGTCTTGTACTGAATTTGATCCTTGCTTGATTCGGATGAAAGCTTGGTGGTAACTAGAGTTTCTCCACCAATCTTTGGCTTACAACATTGTTGTCGTTTTCGTAAACGAATGCAACTAAACATGGGTGGCCTTCGATTAAACACCTTGTTTCTCTATTTCCCTTTCCATCATCTTTATCTTTTCTTCCTTTTCTTTTTCTTCAATTTCCCTTCCTTCTGCAGTTTATATTTCTTCTTTTTCTATTTTCTCCTTCAGCCTACGCTGATCATTACTGGCTTGTCTTTGTGTCATAAATTTCAACGTCATTTCATGTCTCTCATGCCTCAAACAAAGGGAACGTTCATCAAGATTGTGTGTTTTAAAATTAAGCCATGCCCATCTCAAAAGAAGATGACAAGAGTTTGTGGGAGCAATATCACATAATACTTCTTTCGCACATTGTCGTGTACTGAATTTGATCCTTGCTTGATTCGGATGAAAGCTTGGTGGTAACTAGAGTTTCTCCACCAATCTTTGGCTTACAACATTGTTGTTGCTTTGGTAAACGAATGCAACTAAACATGGGTGGCCTTCGATTAAACACCTTGTTTCTCTACTTCCTTTTACATCATCTATATATTTTCTTCCATTTCTTTTTCTTCAATTTCCCTTCCTTCTCCTTTTTATATTTCTTCTTTTTCTATTTTCTCCTTCAGCCTATGTTGATCATTACTGGCTTGTCTTGGTGTCATAAATTTCAACTTCATTTCATGTCCCTCATGCCTCAAACAAAGGGAACCTTCATCAAGATTGAGTGTTTTAAAATTAAGCCATGCCCATCTCAAAAGAAGATGACAAGAGTTTGTGGGAGCAATATCACATAATACTTCATTCACACATTGTCTTGTACTGAATTTGATCCTTGCTTGATTCGGAAGAAAGCTTGGTGGTAACTATAGTTTCTCCACCAATCTTTGGCTTACAACATTGTTGTTGCTTTCGTAAACGAATGCAACTAAAAATGGGTGGCCTTCGATTAAACACCTTGTTTCTCTACTTCCTTTTCCATCATCTTTATCTTTTCTTCCTTTTCTTTTTCTTTATTTTCCCTTCCTTCTGCAGTTTATATTTCTTCTTTTTCTATTCTTTCTTTTTCTATTTTCTCCTTCATCTTATGTTGGTCATTACTGGCTTGTCTTGGTGTCATAAATTTCAACTTCATTTCATGTCCCTCATGCTTCAAATAAAGGGAACGTTCATCAAGATTGAGTGTTTTAAAATTAAGCCATGCCAATCTCAAAAGAAATGACAAGAGTTCGTGGGAGCAATATCACATAATACTTCTTTTACACATTGTCTTGTAATGAATTTGATCCTTGCTTGATTCGGATGAAAGCTTGGTGGTAACTAGAGTTTCTCCACCAATCTTTGGCTTACAACATTGTTGTCGTTTTCGTAAACGAATGCAACTAAACATGGGTGGCCTTCGATTAAACTCCTTGTTTCTCTACTTCCTTTTACATCATCTATATCTTTTCTTCCATTTCTTTTTCTTCAATTTCCCTTCCTTCTCCTTTTTATCTTTCTTCTTTTTCTATTTTCTCCTTCAGCCTATGTTGATCATTTGATGAAGGATTGACCCCAACCAAGGATGAAGGCACATGCTTAAGAAGACTAAGCATGTTTAGAAAGGAAGTTCACTAATCCTTCATCCTTTTCATTTGTGTTTGTTATTTTTGATTCCCTAAGTTGACTTAGTTGAATCAACTTTAGTTGACTTGTTGACCTTTGACTAGGTTTGACTTGTTGACTATAGTTGACTTGACTTAAGCCAACATGCTAATCTATGTTTATTGGCTTTGTAGGTTAATTAGGAGTAAGAAACCAATGTTAGGTGGCGCATGGTGATTGGGGAGCATAAATGATGTGGATGAGAGAGTAAAGTAAAGGCATAAAGCATAAAGTAAATGGCATAAAACAAGTGTACCTATGTACCTTTGGTCTCCTTTGTTTTTAGCACACTTTGGCCACTCTTTGGAGACATATGAGACACATTCTTTGTCTCCTTTTGTGCTAGAACGAAATTAGCCTTACACACACCATAGTTGGCTCTTTTGTCTCTCATTTTTGTAACCTTATTTGACCTAGTTTCTAGAAGCTAGGGTTAGGTTTTTGTAGAGACATCCTTAGGTATTTTTTATTTGCTTAGAGGCCCCTAAACTCTTCTATATAAGGGGTGCTCCTAGACATGTAAAATGGTTGAACATTTTGAAGTAAAAACACTCTTGTGTCTCAACCATTTGTGAGAGTTTCCTCCCTTGGGAGTGAAACTTTTAAGCCTTATCTTGCATAGCAAGTGGCGGCACACATCCACTCATCTTCAAGGTTGCCATGGCTTCTAGCCTAGCCTTGTAGTGGCGTGCTTCTCACATTTTTACCATTCCTTTCCTTTCCATTTTATGTTTTCTTCTTCCTTTAATTGTTCTTGGTTTTCTATGATTTATGTGCTTTCCATTTCCTTTTTGTTTTGAATCAATCCATCATCTTCTTCTCTTGAGCTTTGTGAAAGGAACCTTCACATCTAGATAGCTTGCTATCTTAATGTCCAGTGGAGATTTCGCTTAGCTTTCTTAATCAACTCACACCATATTCAATAATCATAAAAAGGAACAAGATAATCCTTCATCATCATTACTGGCTTATCTTGGTGTCATAAATTTCAACTTCGTTTCATGTCCCCCATGCCTCAAATAAAGGGAACGTTCATCAAGATTGAGTGTTTTAAAATTAAGCCATGCCCATCTCAAAAGAAGATGACAAGAGTTCGTGGGAGCAATATCACATGATACTTCTTTCACACATTGTCCTGTACTGAATTTGATCCTTGCTTGATTCGGATTAAAGCTTGTTGGTAACTTGAGTTTCTCCACCAATCTTTGGATTAAAACATTGTTGTCGCTTTCCTAAACGAATGCAACTAAACATGGGTGACCTTCGATTAAACACCTTGTTTCTTTATTTCCCTTTCCATCATCTTTATCTTTTCCTCCTTTTCTTTTTCTTCAATTTCCCTTCCTTCTGCAGTTTATATTTCTTCTGTTTTTATTTTCTCCTTCAGCCTATGTTGATCCTTACTGGCTTGTCTTGGTGTCATAAATTTCAACTTCATTTCACGTCCCTCATGCCTCAAACGGAATGTTCATCAAGATTGAGCATTTTAAAATTAAGCCATGCCCATCTCAAAAGAAGATGACCAGAGTTCGTGGGAGCAATATCACATAATACTTCTTTCACACATAGTCCTGTACTGAATTTGATCCTTGCTTGATTCGGATGAAAGCTTGGTGGTAACTAGAGTTTCTCCACCAATCTTTGGCTTACAACATTGTTGTTGCTTTCGTAAACGAATGCAACTAAACATGGGTGGCCTTCGATTAAACACCTTGTTTCTCTACTTCCTTTTACATCATCTATATCTTTTCTTCCATTTCTTTTTCTTCAATTTCCCTTCCTTCTCCTTTTTATATTTCTTCTTTTTCTATTTTCTCCTTCAGCCTATGTCTATCATTACTAGCTTGTCTTGGTGTCATAAATTTCAACTTCATTTCATGTCCCTGATGCCTCAAATAAAGGGAACGTTCATCAAGATTGAGTGTCTTAAAATTAAGCCATGCCAATCTCAAAAGAAACGACAAGAGTTCGTGGGAGCAATATCACATAATACTTCTTTTACACATTGTCCTGTAATGAATTTGATCCTTGCTTGATTCGGATGAAAGCTTGGTGGTAAGTAGAGTTTCTCCACCAATCTTTGGCTTACAACATTGTTGTCGTTTTCGTAAACGAATGCAACTAAACATGGGTGGCCTTCGATTAAACACCTTGTTTCTCTACTTCCTTTTCCATCATCTATATCTTTTCTTCCATTTCTTTTTCTTCAATTTCCCTTCCTTCTGCTTTTTATATTTCTTCTTTTTCTATTTTCTCCTTCAGCCAATGTTGATCATTACTTGCTTGTCTTGGTGTCATAAATTTCAACTTCATTTCATGTCCCTCATGCCTCAAACAAAGGGAACGTTCATCAAGATTAAGTGTTTTAAAATTAAGCCATGCCCATCTCAAAAGAAGATGACAAGAGTTTGTGGGAGCAATATCACATAATACTTCTTTCACACATTGTCCTGTACTGAATTTGATCCTTGCTTGATTCGGATGAAAGCTTGGTGGTAAATAGAGTTTCTCCACCAATCTTTGGCTTACAACATTGTTGTTGCTTTCGTAAACGAATGCAACTAAACATGGGTGGCCTTCGATTAAACACCTTGTTTCTCTACTTCCTTTTCCATCATCTTTATCTTTTCTTCCTTTTCTTTTTCTTTATTTTCCCTTCCTTCTGTAGTTTATATTTCTTCTTTTTCTATTCTTTCTTTTTCTATTTTCTCCTTCAGCCTATGTTATGATTACTGGCTTGTCTTGGTGTCATAAATTTCAACTTCATTTCATGTCCCTCATGCCTCAAATAAAGGGAACGTACATAAAGATTGAGTGTTTTAAAATTAAGCCATGCCCATCTCAAAAGAAGATGACAAGAGTTCGTGGGAGCAATATCACATAATACTTCTTTTACACATTGTCCTATAATGAATTAGATCCTTGCTTGATTCGGATGAAAGCTTGGTGGTAACTAGAGTTTCTCCACCAATCTTTGGCTTACAACATTGTTGTCGTTGTCGTAAACGAATGCAACTAAACATGGGTGGCCTTCGATTAAACACCTCGTTTCTCTACTTCCTTTTTCCATCATCTTTATCTTTTCTTCCATTTCATTTTCTTCAATTTCCCTTCCTTCTCCATTTTATATTTCTTCTTTTTCTATTTTCTCCTTCATCCTATGTTGATCCTTATTGGCTTGTCTTGGTGTCATAAATTTCAACTTCATTCCATGTCCCTCATGCCCCAAATAAAGGGAACGTTCATCAAGATTGAGTGTTTTAAAATTAAGCCATGCCCATCTCAAAAGAAGATCACAAGAGTTCGTGGGACCAATATCACATGATACTTCTTTCACACATTGTCCTGTACTGAATTTGATCCTTGCTTGATTCGGATTAAAGCTTGTTCGTAACTAGAGTTTCTCCACCAATCTGTGGCTTACAACATTATTTTTGCTTTCGTAAACGAATGCAACTAAACATGGGTGGCCTTCGATTATACACCTTGTTTCTCTACTTCCTTTTACATCATCTATATCTATTCTTCCATTTCTTTTTCTTCAATTTCCCTTCCTTCTCCTCTTTATATTTCTTCTTTTTCTACTTTCTCCTTCAGCCTATGTTGATCATTACTGGCTTGTCTTGGTGTCATAAATTTCAACTTCATTTCATGTCCCTCATGCCTCAAACAAAGGGAACCTTCATCAAGATTGAGTGTTTTAAAATTAAGCCATGCCCATCTCAAAAGAAGATGACAAGAGTTTGTGGGAGTAATATCACATAATAATTCTTTCACACATTGTCCTGTACTGAATTTGATCCTTGCTTGATTCGGATGAAAGCTTGGTGGTAACTAGAGTTTCTCCACCAATCTTTGGCTTACAACATTGTTGTTGCTTTCGTAAACGAATGCAACTAAACATGGGTGGCCTTCGATTAAACACCTTGTTTGTCTACTTCCTTTTCCATCATCTTTATCTTTTCTTCCTTTTCTTTTTCTTTATTTTCCCTTCCTTCTGTAGTTTATATTTCTTCTTTTTCTATTCTTTCTTTTTCTATTTTCTCCTTCAGCCTATGTTATGATTACTGGCTTGTCTTGGTGTCATAAATTTTAGCTTCATTTCATGTCCCTGATGCCTCAAATAAAGGGAACGTTCATCAAGATTAAGTGTTTTAAAATTAAACCATGCCAATCTCAAAAGAAGATGACAAGAGTTCGTGGGAGCAATATCACATAATACTTCTTTCACACATTGTCCTGTAATGAATTTGATCCTTGGTTGATTCAGATGAAAGCTTAGTGGTAACTAGAGTTTCTCCACCAATCTTTGGCTTACAACATTGTTGTCGTTTTCGTAAACGAATGCAACTAAACATGGGTGGCCTTCGATTAAACACCTTGTTTCTCTACTTCCTTTTACATCATCTTTATCTTTTCTTCCATTTCTTTTTCATCAATTTCCCTTCCTTCTCCATTTTATATTTCTTCTTTTTCTATTTTCTCCTTCAGCCTATGTTGATCCTTACTGGCTTGTCTTGGTGTCATAAATTTCAACTTCATTTCATGTCCTTCATGCCTCAAATAAAGGGAACGTTCATCAAGATTGAGTGTTTTAAAATTAAGCCATGCCCATCTCAAAAGAAGATCACAAGAGTTCGTGGGAGCAATATCACATGATACTTCTTTCACACATTGTCCTGTACTGAATTTGATCCTTGCTTGATTCGGATTAAAGCTTGTTGGTAACTAGAGTTTCTCCACCTTTCTTTGGCTTAGAACATTGTTGTTGCTTTCGTTAACGAATGCAA
Source organism: Vigna unguiculata (assembly GCF_037176805.1). Classification (NCBI taxonomy): domain Eukaryota; kingdom Viridiplantae; phylum Streptophyta; class Magnoliopsida; order Fabales; family Fabaceae; genus Vigna; species Vigna unguiculata. The sequence continues at coordinate 26,465,490 of NC_140795.1, read as the reverse complement.
CTAAACATGGGTGGCCTTCGATTAAACACCTTGTTTCTCTACTTCCTTTTACATTATCTATATCTATTCTTCCATTTCTTTTTCTTCAATTTCCCTTCCTTCTCCTTTTTATATTTCTTCTTTTTCTATTTTATCCTTCAGCCTATGTTGATCATTACTGGCTTGTCTTGGTGTCATAAATTTCAACTTCATTTCATGTCACTCAAGCCTCAAACAAAGGGAACGTTCATCAAGATTGAGTGTTTTAAAATTAAGCCATGCCCATCTCAAAAGAAGATGACAAGAGTTTGTGGGAGCAATATCACATAATACTTCTTTCACACATTGTCCTGTACTGAATTTGATCCTTGCTTGATTCGGATGAAAGCTTGGTGGTAACTAGAGTTTCTCCACCAATCTTTGGCTTACAACATTGTTGTTGCTTTCGTAAACGAATGCAACTAAACATGGGTGGCCTTCGATTAAACACCTTGTTTCTCTACTTCCTTTTCGATCATCTTTATCTTTTCTTCCTTTTCTTTTTCTTTATTTTCCCTTCCTTCTGTAGTTTGTATTTCTTCTTTTTCTATTCTTTCTTTTTATATTTTCTCCTTCAGCCTATGTTATGATTACTGGCTTGTCTTGGTGTCATAAATTTCAACTTCATTTCATGTCCCTGATGCATCAAATAAAGGGAACGTTCATCAAAATTAAGTGTTTTAAAATTAAGCCATGCCAATCTCAAAAGAAGATGACAAGAGTTCGTGGAAGCAATATCAGATAATACTTCTTTAACACATTGTCCTGTAATGAATTTGATCCATGGTTGATTCGGATGAAAGCTTGGTGGTAACTAGAGTTTCTCCACCAATCTTTGGCTTACAACATTGTTGTCGTTTTCGTAAACGAATGCAACTAAACATGGGTGGCCTTCGATTAAACACCTTGTTTCTCTACTTCCTTTTTCCGTCATCTTTATCTTTTCTTCCATTTCTTTTTCTTCAATTTCCCTTCCTTCTCCATTTTATATTTCTTCTTTTTCTATTTTCTCCTTCAGCCTATGTTGATCCTTACTGGCTTGTCTTGGTGTCATAAATTTCAACTTCATTTCATGTCCCTCATGCCTCAAACAAAGGAAACGTTCATCAAGATTGAGTGTTTTAAAATTAAGCCATGCCCATCTCAAAAGAAGATGACAAGAGTTTGCGGGAGCAATATCACATAATACTTCTTTCACACATTGTCCTGTACTGAATTTGATCCTTGCTTGATTCGGATGAAACCTTGGTGCTAACTATAGTTTCTCCACCAATTTTTGGCTTACAACATTGTTGTTGCTTTCGTAAACGAATGCAACTAAACATGGGTGGCCTTCGATTAAACACCTTGTTTCTCTACTTCCTTTTACATCATCTATATCTTTTCTTCCATTTCTTTTTCTTCAATTTCCCTTCCTTCTGCTTTTTATATTTCTTCTTTTTCTATTTTCTCCTTTAGCCTATGTTGATCATTACTGGCTTGTCTTGGTGTCATAAATTTCAACTTCATTTCATGTCCCTCATGCCTCAAATAAAGGGAACGTACATCAAGATTGAGTGTTTTAAAATTAAACCATGCCCATCTCAATAGAAGATGACAAGAGTTTGCGGGAGCAATATCACATGATACTTCTTTCACACATTGTCCTGTACTGAATTTGATCCTTGCTTGATTCGGATTAAAACTTGGTGGTAACTAGAGTTTCTCCACCAATCTTTGGATTAAAACATTGTTGTCGCTTTCGTAAATGAATGAAACTAAACATGGGTGGCCTTCGATTAAACACCTTGTTTCTCTACTTTCTTTTCCATCATCTTTATCTTTTCTTCCTTTTCTTTTTCTTCAATTTCCCTTCCTTCTGCAGTTTATATTTCTTCTTTTTCTATTGTTTCTTTTTCTACTTTCTAATATAGCCTATGTTGATCATTACTGGCTTGTCTTGGTGTCATAAATTTCAACTTCATTTCATGTCCCTCATGCCTCAAATAAAAGGAGCGTTCATCAAGATTGAGTGTTTTAAAATTAAACCATGCCCATCTCAAAAGAAGATGACAAGAGTTCGCGGGAGCAATATCACATGATACTTCTTTCACACATTGTCCTGTACTGAATTTGATCCTTGCTTGATTCGAATTAAAACTTGGTGGTAACTTGAGTTTCTCCACCAATCGTTGGCTTACAACATTATTGTCGCTTTCGTAAACGAATGCAACTAAACATGGGTGACCTTGGATTAAACACCTTCTTTCTCTATTTCCCTTTCCATCATCTTTATCTTTTCTTGCTTTTCTTTTTCTTTAATTTCCCTTCCTTCTGTAGTTTATATTTCTTCTTTTTCTATTTTCTCCTTCAGCCTATGTTGATCCTTACTGGCTTGTCTTGGTATCATAAATTTCAACTTCATTTCATGTCCCTCAAGCCCCAAAGGGAATTTTCATCAAGATTGAGTGTTTTAAAATTAAACCATGCCCATCTCAAAAGAAGATGACAAGAGTTCGCGGGAGCAATATCACATGATACTTCTTTCACACATTGTCCTGTACTGAATTTGATCCTTGCTTGATTCGAATTAAAACTTGGTGGTAACTTGAGTTTCTCCACCAATCTTTGGATTAAAACATTGTTGTCGCTTTCGTAAATGAATGAAACTAAACATGGGTGGCCTTCGATTAAACACCTTGATTCTCTACTTCCTCTTCCATTATCTTTATATTTTCTTCCTTTTCTTTTTCTTTAATTTCCCTTCCCTCTACAGTTTATATTTCTTCTTTTTCTATTCTTTCTTTTTCGATTTTCTCCTTCTGCCTATGTCGATCATTACTGGCTTGTCTTGGTGTTATAAATTTAAACTTCATTTCATGTCCCTCATGCCTCAAATAAAGGGAATGTTCATCAAGATTGAGTGTTTTAAAATTAAGCCATGCCCATCTCAAAAGAAGATGACAAGAGTTCGTGGGAGCAATATCACATAATACTTCTTTCACACATTGTCCTGTACTGAATTTGATCCTTGCTTGATTCGGATGAAACCTTGGTGCTAACTAGAGTTTCTCCACCAATCGTTGGCTTACAACATTATTGTCGCTTTCGTAAACGAATGCAACTAAACATGGGTGACCTTGGATTAAACACCTTCTTTCTCTATTTCCCTTTCCATCATCTTTATCTTTTCTTGCTTTTCTTTTTCTTCAATTTCCCTTCCTTCTGTAGTTTATATTTCTTCTTTTTCTATTTTCTCCTTCAGCCTATGTTGATCCTTACTGGCTTGTCTTGGTATCATAAATTTCAACTTCATTTCATGTCCCTCATGCCCCAAAGGGAATGTTCATCAAGATTGAGCGTTTTAAAATTAAGCCATGCCCATCTCAAAAGAAGATGACAAGAGTTCGTGGGAGCAATAGCACATGATACTTCTTTCACACATTGTCCTGTACTGAATTTGATCCTTGCTTGATTTGGATGAATGTTTGCTGGTAACTTGAGTTTCTCCACCAATCTTTGGATTAAAACATTCTTGTCGCTTTCGTAAATGAATGCAACTAAACATGGGTGGCCTTCGATTAAACACCTTGTTTCTCTACTTTCTTTTCCATCATCTTTATCTTTTCTTCCTTTTCTTTTTCTTTAATTTCCCTTCCTTCTGCAGTTTATATTTCTTCTTTTTCTATTCTTTCTTTTTCTATTTTCTCCTTCAACCTATGTTGATCATTACTGGCTTGTCTTGATGTCATAAATTTCAACTTCATTTCATGTCCCTCATGTCTCAAATAAAGGGAACGTTCATCAGGATTGAGTGTTTTAAAATTAAGCCATGCCCATCTCAAAATAAGATGACAAGAGTTTGTGGGAGATATATCACATAATACTTCTTTCACACATTGTCCTGTACTGAATTTGATCCTTGCTTGATTCAGATGAAAGCTTGGTGGTAACTAGAGTTTCTCCACCAATCTTTGGCTTACAACATTGTTGTTGCTTTCGTAAATGAATGCAACTAAACATGGGTTGCCTTCGATTAAACACCTTGTTTCTCTACTTCCTTTTCCATTATCTTTATCTTTTCTTCCTTTTCTTTTTCTTTAATTTCTCTTCCTTCTGCAGTTTATATTTCTTCTTTTTCTATTTTCTACTATAGCCTACGTTGATCAATACTGGCTTGCTTGGTGTCATAAAATTCAACTTCATTTCATGTCCCTCATGCCTCAAATAAAGGGAGCGTTCATCAAGATTGAGTGTTTTAAAAGTAAGCCATGCCCATCTCAAAAGAAGATGACAAGAGTTTGTGGGAGCAATATCACATAATACTTCTTTCACACGTTGTCCTGTAATGAATTTGATCCTTTCTTGATTCGGATAATAGCTTGGTGGTAACTACAGTTTCCCCACCAATCTTTGGCTTAAAACATTGTTGTCGTTCTCATAAACGAATGCAACTAAACATGGGTGGCCTTCGATTAAACACCTTGTTTCTCTACTTCCTTTTCCATCAACTATATCTTTTCTTCCATTTCTTTTTCTTCAATTTCCCTTCCTTCTCCTTTTTATATTTCTTCTTTTTCTATTTTCTCCTTCAGCCTATGTTGATCATTACTGGCTTGTCTTGGTGTCATAAATTTCAACTTCTTTTCATGTCCCTCATGACTCAAATAAAGGGAACGTTCATCAAGATTGAATGTTTTAAAATTAAGCCATGCCCATCTCAAAAGAAGATGACAAGAGTTCGTGGGAGCAATATCACATGATACTTCTTTCACACATTGTCCTGTACTGAATTTGATCCTTGCTTGATTCGGATTAAAGCTTAGTGGTAACTTGAGTTTCTCCACCAATCTTTGGATTAAAACATTGTTGTCGCTTTCGTAAATGAATGCAACTAAACATGGGTGGCCTTCGATTAAACACCTTGTTTCTCTACTTTCTTTTCCATCATCTTTATCTTTTCTTCCTTTTCTTTTTCTTCAATTTCCCTTCCTTCTGCAGTTTCTATTTCTTCTTTTTCTATTGTTTCTTTTTCTATTTTCTAATATAGACTATGTTGATCATTACTGGCTTGTCTTGGTGTCATAAATTTCAACTTCATTTCATGTCCCTCATGCCTCAAACAAAGGGAACGTTCATCAAGATTGAGTGTTTTAAAATTAAGCCATGCGCATCTCAAAAGAAGATGACAAGAGTTTGTGGGAGCAATATCACATAATACTTCCTTCACACATTGTCCTGTACTGAATTTGATCGTTGCTTGATTCGGATGAAAGCTTGGTGGTAACTAGGGTTTCTCCACAAATCTTTGGCTTACAACATTGTTGTTGCTTTCGTAAATGAATGCAACTAAACATGGGTTGCCTTCGATTAAACACCTTGTTTCTCTACTTCCTTTTCCATTATCTTTATCTTTTCTTCCTTTTCTTTTTCTTTAATTTCTCTTCCTTTTGCAGTTTATATTTCTTCTTTTTCTATTTTCTCCTTCAGCCTATGTTGATCATTACTGGCTTGTCTTGGTGTCATAAATTTCAACGTCATTTCATGTCCCTCATGCCTCAAATAAAAGGAGCGTTCATCAACACTGAGTGTTTTAAAATTAAGCCATGCCCATCTCAAAAGAAGATGACAAGAGTTTGTGGGAGCAATATCACATAATACTTCTTTCACACATTGTGCTGTATTGAATTTGATCCTTGCTTGATTCGGATGAAAGCTTGGTGGTAACTAGAGTTTCTCCACGAATCTTTGGCTTACAACATTGTTGTTGCTTTCCTAAACGAATGCAACTAAACATGGGTGGCCTTCGATTAAACACCTTGTTTCTCTACTTCCTTTTCCATTATCTTTATCTTTTCTTCCATTTCTTTTTCTTCAATTTCCCTTCCTTCTGCTTTTTATATTTCTTCTTTTTCTATTTTCTCCTTCAGCCTATATTGATCATTACTGGCTTGTCTTGGTATCATAAATTTCAACGTCATTTCATGTCCCTCATGCCTCAAACAAGGGAACGTTCATCAAGATTGAGTGTTTTAAAATTAAGCCATGCGCATCTCAAAAGAAGATGACAAGAGTTCGTGGGAGCAATATCACATAATACTTCTTTCACACATTGTCTTGTACTGAATTTGATCCTTGCTTGATTCGGATGAATGTTTGCAGGTAACTAGAGTTTCTCCACCAATCTTTGGTTTACAACATTGTCGTCGTTTTCGTAAACGAATGCAACTAAACATGGGTGGCCTTCGATTAAACACCGTGTTTCTCTACTTCCTTTTCATTATCTTTATCTTTTCTTCCTTTTCTTTTTCTTTTATTTCCCTTCCTTCTGCAGTTTATATTTCTTCTTTTTCTATTGTTTCTTTTTCTATTTTCTACTATAGCCTATGTTGATCAATACTGGCTTGTCTTGGTGTCATAAAATTCAACTTCATTTCATGTCCCTCATGCCTCAAATAAAGGGAACGTTCATCAAGATTGAGTGTTTTAAAATTAAGCCATGCCAACCTCAAAAGAAGATGATAAGAGTTCGTGGGAGTAATATCACATAATAATTCTTTCACACATTGTCTTGTACTGAATTTGATCCTTGCTTGATTCGGATGAAAGCTTGGTGGTAACTTGAGTTTCTCCACCAATCTTTGGCTTACAACATTGGTGTCGTTTTAGTAAACGAATGCAACTAAACATGGGTGGCCTTCGATTAAACACCTTGTTTCTCTACTTTCTTTTCCATCATCTTTATCTTTTCTTCCTTTTGTTTTTCTTCAATTTCCCTTCCTTTTGCAGTTTCTATTTCTTCTTTTTCTATTGTTTCTTTTTCTATTTTCTAATATAGCCTATGTTGATCATTACTGGCTTGTCTTGGTGTCATAAATTTCAACGTCATTTCATGTCCCTCATGCCTCAAACAAAGGGAACGTTCATCAAGATTGAGTGTTTTAAAATTAAGCCATGCCCATCTCAAAAGAAGATGACAAGAGTTTGTGGGAGCAATATCACATAATAATTCTTTCACACATTGTCTTGTACTGAATTTGATCCTTGCTTGATTCGGATGAAAGCTTGGTGGTAACTAGAGTTTCTCCACCAATCTTTGGCTTACAACATTGTTGTTGCTTTCGTAAACGAATGCAACTAAACATGGGTGGCCTTCGATTAAACACCTTGTTTCTCTACTTCCTTTTACATCATATATATCTTTTCTTCCATTTCTTTTTCTTCAATTTCCCTTCCTTCTCCTTTTTATATTTCTTCTTTTTCGATTTTCTCCTTCAGCCTATGTTGATCATTACTGGCTTGTCCTGCTGTCATAAATTTCAACTTCATTTCATGTCCCTCATGCCTCAAACAAGGGGAACGTTCATCAATATTGAGTGTTTTAAAATTAAGCCATGCCCATCTCAAAAAAAGATGACAAGAGTTCGTGGGAGCAATATCACATAATACTTCTTTCACACATTGTCCTGTACTGAATTTGATCCTTGCTTGATTCGAATGAAAGCTTGCAGGTAACTAGAGTTTCTCCACCAATCTTTGGCTTACAACATTGTTGTCGCTTTCGTAAACTAATGCAACTAAACATGGGTGGCCTTCGATTAAACACCTTGTTTCTCTACTTCCTTTTCCATCATCTATATCTTTTCTTCCATTTCTTTTTCTTCAATTTCCCAACCTTCTGCTTTTTATATTTCTTCTTTTTCTATTTTCTCTTTCAGCCTATATTGATCATTACTGGCTTGTCTTGGTGTCATAAATTTCAACTTCATTTCATGTTCCTCATGCCTCAAATAAAGGGAACGTTCATCAAGATTGAGTGTTTTAAAATTAAGCCATGCCCATCTCAAAAGAAGATGACAAGAGTTCGTGGGAGCAATATCACATAATACTTCTTTCACACATTGTCCTGTACTAAATTTGATCCTTGCTTGATTCGAATGAAAGCTTGCAGGTAACTAGAGTTTCTCCACCAATCTTTGGCTTACAACATTGTTGTCGCTTTGGTAAACTAATGCAACTAAACATGGGTGGCCTTCGATTAAACACCTTGTTACTCTACTTCCTTTTCCATCATCTATATCTTTTCTTCCATTTCTTTTTCTTCAATTTCCCAACCTTCTGCTTTTTATATTTCTTCTTTTTCTATTTTCTCTTTCAGCCTATATTGATCATTACTGGCTTGTCTTGGTGTCATAAATTTCAACTTCATTTCATGTTCCTCATGCCTCAAATAAAGGGAACGTTCATCAAGATTGAGTGTTTTAAAATTAAGCCATGCCCATCTCAAAAGAAGATGACAAGAGTTCGTGGGAGCAATATCACATAATACTTCTTTCACACATTGTCCTGTACTGAATTTGATCCTTGCTTGATTCGAATGAAAGCTTGCAGGTAACTAGAGTTTCTCCACCAATCTTTGGCTTACAACATTGTTGTCGCTTTCATAAACTAACGCAAGTAAACATGGGTGGCCTTCGATTAAACACCTTGTTTCTCTACTTCATTTTCCATTATCTTTATCTTTTCTTCCTTTTCGTTTTCTTTAATTTCCCTTCCTTCTCCAGTTTATATTTCTTCTTTTTCTATTCTTTCTTTTTGTATTTTCTAATATAGCCTATGTTGATCATTACTGGCTTGTCTTGGTGTCATAAATTTCAACTTCATTTCATGTCCCTCATGCCTCAAATAAAGGGAACGTTCATCAAGATTGAGTGTTTTAAAATTAAGCCATGCCAACCTCAAAAGAAGATGACAAGAGTTCGTGGGAGTAATATCCCAAAATACTTCTTTCACACATTGTCTTGTACTGAATTTGATCCTTGCTTGATTCGGATGAAAGCTTGGTGGTAACTAGAGTTTCTCCACCAATCTTTGGCTTACAACATTGGTGTCGTTTTCGTAAACGAATGCAACTAAACATGGGTGGCCTTCAATTAAAAACCTTGTGTCTCTACTTCCTTTTCCATCATCTATATCTTTTCTTCCATTTCTTTTTCTTCAATTTCCCTTCCTTCTGCTTTTTATATTTCTTCTTTTTCTATTTTCTCCTTCAGCCTATGTTGATCATTACTGGCTTGTCTTGGTGTCATAAATTTCAACTTCATTTCATGTCCCGCATGCCTCAAATAAAGGGAAACTTCATCAAGATTGAGTGTTTTAAAATTAAGCCATGCCCATCTCAAAAGAAGATGGCAAGAGTTCGTGGGAGCAATATCACATAATACTTCTTTCACACATTGTCCTGTACTGAATTTGATCCTTGCTTGATTTGGATGAAAGCTTGCAGGTAACTAGAGTTTCTCCACCAATCTTTGGCTTACAACATTGTTGTCGCTTTCGCAAACTAATGCAACTAAACATGGGTGGCCTTCGATTAAACACCTTGTTTCTCTACTTGATTTTCCATTATCTTTATCTTTTCTTCCTTTTCTTTTTTATTTAATTTCCCTTCCTTCTGCAGTTTATATTTCTTCTTTTTCTATTCTTTCTTTTTCTATTTTCTAATATAGCCTATGTTGATCATTACTGGCTTGTCTTGGTGTCATAAATTTCAACTTCATTTCATGTCCCTCATGCCTCAAAGAAAGGGAACGTTCATCAAGATTGAGTGTTTTAAAATTAAGCCATGCCAACCTCAAAAGAAGATGACAAGAGTTCGTGGGAGTAATATCCCATAATACTTCTTTCACACATTGTCCTGTACCGAATTTGATCCTTGCTTGATTCGGATGAAAGCTTGGTGATAACTTGAGTTACTCCACCAATCTTTGGCTTACAACATTGGTGTCGTTTTCGTAAACGAATGCAACTAAACATGGGTGGCCTTCGATCAAACACCTTGTTTCTCTACTTCCTTTTCCATCATCTATATCTTTTCTTCCATTTCTTTTTCTTCAATTTCCCATCCTTCTGCTTTTTATATTTCTTCTTTTTCTATTTTCTCCTTCAGCCTATGTTATGATTACTGGCTTGTCTTGGTGTCATAAATTTCAACTTCATTTCATGTCCCTCATGCCTCAAATAAAGGGAACGTTCATCAAGATTGAGTGTTTTAAAATTAAGCCATGCCCATCTCAAAAGAAGATGGCAAGAGTTCGTGGGAGCAATATCACATAATACTTCTTTCACACATTGTCCTGTACTGAATTTGATCCTTGCTTGATTAGGATGAAACCTTGATTGTAAGTAGAGTTTCTCCACCAATATTTGGCTTACAACATTGTTGTCGCTTTCGTAAACGAATGCAACTAAACATGGGTGGCCTTCGATTAAACACCTTGTTTCTCTACTTCCTTTTTCCATCATCATTATCTTTTCTTCCTTTTCTTTTTCTTTTCCCTTCCTTCTGCACTTTATATTTCTTCTTTTTCTATTTTCTCCTTCAGCCTATGTTGATCATTACTGGCTTGTCTTGGTCTCATAAATTTCAACTTCATTTCATATCCCTCATGCCTCAAATAAAGGGAGCGTTCATCAAGATTGAGTGTTTTAAAATTAAGCCATGCCAATCTCAAAAGAAGATGACAAGAGTTCGTGGGAGCAATATCACATAATACTTCTTTTACACATTGTCCTGTAATGAATTTGATCTTTGCTTTATTCGGATGAAAGCTTGGTGGTAACTAGAATTTCTCCTCCAATCTTTGGATTACAACATTGTTGTCGTTTTCATAAACGAATGCAACTAAACATGGGTGGCCTTCGATTAAACACCTTGTTTCTCTACTTCCTTTTCCATCATCTATATCTTTTCTTCCATTTCTTTTTCATCAATTTCCATTCCTTCTGCTTTTTATATTTCTTCTTTTTCTATTTTCTCCTTCAGCCTATGTTGATCATTACTGGCTTGTCTTGGTGTTAGAAATTTCAACTTCATTTCATGCCCCTCATGCCTCAAATAAAGGGAACGTTCATCAAGATTGAGTGTTTTAAAATTAAGCCATGCCCATCTCAAAAGAAGATGACAAGAGTTCGTGGGAGCAATATCACATGATACTTCTTTCACACATTGTCCTGTACTGAATTTGATCCTTGCTTGATTCGGATTAAAGCTTGTTGGTAACTTGAGTTTCTCCACCAATCTTTGGCTTACAACATTGTTGTCGTTTTCTTAAACGAATGCAACTAAACATGGGTGGCCTTCGATTAAACACCTTGTTTCTCTACTTCCTTTTCCGTCATCTTTATCTTTTCTTCCTTTTCTTTTTCTCTATTTTCCCTTCCTTCTGCAGTTTATATTTCTTTTTTTTCTATTCTTTCTTTTTCTATTTTCTCCTTCAGCCTATGTTATGATTACTGCCTTGTCTTGGTGTCATAAATTTCAACTTCATTTCATGTCCCTCATGCCTCCAATAAAGGGAACGTTCATCAAGATTGAGTGTTTTAAAATTAAGCCATGCCCATCTCAAAAGAAGATGACAAGAGTTCGTGGGTGCAATATCACATAATACTTCTTTCACACATTGTCCTGTACTGAATTTGATCCTTGCTTGATTCGGATGAAAGCTTGCAGGTAACTAGAGTTTCTCCACCAATCTTTGGCTTACAACATTGTTGTCGCTTTCGTAAACTAATACAACTAAACATGGGTGGCCTTCGACTAAACACCTTGTTTCTCTACTTCATTTTCCATTATCTTTATCATTTCTTCCTTTTCTTTTTCTTTAATTTCCCTTCCTTCTGCAGTTTATATTTTTTTTTTCCTATTGTTTCTTTTTCTATTTTCTACTGTAGCCTATGTTGATCATTACTGCCTTGTCTTGGTGTCATAAATTTCAACTTCATTTCATGTCCCTCATGCCTCAAATAAAGGGAACGTTCATCAAGATTGAGTGTTTTAAAATTAAGCCATGGCAACCTCAAAAGAAGATGACAAGAGTTCGTGGGAGTAATATCCCAAAATACTTCTTTCACACATTGTCCTGTACTGAATTTGATCCTTGCTTGATTCGGATGAAAGCTTGGTGGTAACTAGAGTTTCTCCAAAAAATCTTTGGCTTACAACATTCTTGTCGCTTTCGTAAATGAATGCAACTAAACATGGGTTGCCTTCGATTAAACACCTTGTTTCTCTACTTCCTTTTCCATTATCTTTATGTTTTCTTCCTTTTCTTTTTCTTTAATTTCCCTTCCTTCTGCAGTTTATATTTCTTCTTTTTCTATTCTTTCTTTTTCTATTTACTCCTTCAGCCTATGTTATGATTACTGGCTTGTCTTGTGTCATAAATTTCAACTTCATTTCATGTCCTTCATGCCTCAAATAAAGGGAACGTTCATCAAGATTGAGTGTTTTAAAATTAAGCCATGCCAATCTCAAAAGAAGATGACAAGATTTCGTGGGAGCAATATCACATAATACTTCTTTCAAACATTGTCCTGCACTGAATTTGATCATTGCTTGATTCGGATGAAAGCTTGCAGGTAACTAGAGTTTCTCCACCAATCTTTTGCTTACAACATTGTTGTCGCTTTCGTAAACTAATTCAACTAAACATGGGTAGCCTTCGATTAAACTCCTTGTTTCTCTACTTCATTTTCCATTATCTTTATCTTTTCTTCCTTTTCTTTTTCTTTAATTTCCCTTCCTTCTGCAGTTTATATTTCTTCTTTTTCTATTCTTTCTTTTTCTATTTTCTACTATAGCCTATGTTGATCATTACTGGCTTGTCTTGGTGTCATAAATTTCAACTTCATTTCATGTCCCTCATGCCTCAAATAAAGGGAACGTTCATCAAGATTGAGTGTTTTAAAATTAAGCCATGCCAACCTCAAAAGAAGATGACAAGAGTTCGTGGGAGTAATATCCCAAAATACTTCTTTCATACATTGTCCTGTACTGAATTTGATCCTTGCTTGATTCGGATGAAAGCTTGGTGGTAACTAGAGTTTCTCCAAAAATCTTTGGCTTACAACATTCTTGTCGCTTTCGTAAATGAATGCAACTAAACATGGGTTGCCTTCGATTAAACACCTTGTTTCTCTACTTCCTTTTCCATTGTCTTTATCTTTTCTTCCTTTTCTTTTTCTTTAATTTCCCTTCCTTCTGCAGTTTATATTTCCTCTTTTTGTATTCTTTCTTTTTCTATTTACTCCTTCAGCCTATGTTATGATTACTGGCTTGTCTTGGTGTCATAAATTTCAACTTCATTTCATGTCCCTCATGCCTCAAATAAAGGGAACGTTCATCAAGATTGAGTGTTTTAAAATTAAGCCATGCCAATCTCAAAAGAAGATGACAAGATTTCGTGGGAGCAATATCACATAATACTTCTTTCACACATTGTCCTGTACTGAATTTGATCCTTGCTTGATTTAGATGAAACCTTGATTGTAAGTAGAGTTTCTCCACCAATATTTGGCTTACAACATTATTGTCGCTTTCGTAAAAGAATTCAACTAAACATGGGTGGCCTTCGATTAAACACTCTGTGTCTCTACTTCATTTTCCATTATCTTTATCTTTTCTTCCTTTTCTTTTTCTTTAATTTCCCTTCCTTCTGCAGTTTATGTTTCTTCTTTTTCTATTGTTTCTTTTTCTATTTTCTACTATAGCCTATGTTGATCATTACTGGCTTGTCTTGGTGTCATAAATTTCAACTTCATTTCTTGTCCCTCATGCCTCAAATAAAGGGAACCTTCATCAAGATTGAGTGTTTTAAAATTAAGCCATGCCCATCTCAAAAGAAGATGACAAGAGTTTGTGGGAGCAATATCACATAACACTTCTTTCACACATTGTTGTGTATTGAATTTGAGCCTTGCTTGATTCGGATGAAAGCTTGCAGGTAACTACAGTTTCTCCACCAATCTTTGGATTACAACATTGATGTCGCTTTCGTAAACTAATGCAACTAAATATGGGTGGCCTTCGATTAAACACCTTGTTTCTCTACGTCATTTTCCATTATCTTTATCTTTTCTTCCTTTTCTTTTTCTTTAATTTCCCTTCCTTCTGCAGTTTATATTTCTTCTTTTTCTATTTTCTACTATAGCCTATATTGATCATTACTTGCTTGTCTTGGTGTCATAAATTTCAACTTCATGTCATGTCCCTCATGCCTCAAATAAAGGGAACTTTCATCAAGATCGAGTGTTTAAAAATTAAACCATGCCCATCTCAAAAGAAGATGACAAGAGTTCGTGGGAGCAATATCACATAATACTTCTTTCACACATTGTCCTGTACTGAATTTGATCCTTGCTTGATTCGGATGAAAGCTTGCAGGTAACTAGAGTTTCTCCACCAATCTTTGGATTACAACATTGTTGTCGCTTTCGTAAACTAATGCAACTAAACATGGGTGGCCTTCGATTAAACACCTTGTTTCTCTACGTCATTTTCCATTATCTTTATCTTTTCTTCCTTTTCTTTTTCTTTAATTTCCCTTCCTTCTGCAGTTTATATTTCTTCTTTTTCTATTGTTTCTTTTTCTATTTTCTCCTTCAGCCTATATTGATCATTACTGGCTTGTCTTGGTGTCATAAATTTCAACTTCATTTCATGTCCCTCATGCCTCAAATAAAGGGAACGTTCATCAAGATTGAGTGTTTTAAAATTAAGCCATGCCCATCTCAAAAGAAGATGACAAGAGTTAGTGGGAGCAATATCACATAATACTTCTTTCACACATTGTCCTGTACTGAATTTGATCCTTGCTTGATTCGGATTAAAGCTTGCAGGTAACTAGAGTTTCTCCACCAATCTTTGGCTTACAACATTGTTGTCGCTTTCGTAAACTAATGCAACTAAACATGGGTGGCCTTCGACTAACCACCTTGTTTCTCTACTTCATTTTCCATTATCTTTATCATTTCTTCCTTTTCTTTTTCTTTAATTTCCCTTCCTTCTGCAGTTTATATTTCTTTTTTTCCTATTGTTTCTTTTTCTATTTTCTACTGTAGCCTATGTTGATCATTACTGCCTTGTCTTGGTGTCATAAATTTCAACTTCATTTCATGTCCCTCATGCCTCAAATAAAGGGAACGTTCATCAAGATTGAGTGTTTTAAAATTAAGCCATGCCCATCTCAAAAGAAGATGACAAGAGTTTGTGGGAGCAATATCACATAATACTTCTTTCACACATTGTCCTGTACTGAATTTGATCCTTGCTTGATTTAGATGAAACCTTGATTGTAACTAGAGTTTCTCCACCAATATTTGGCTTACAACATTATTGTCGCTTTCGTAAACGAATGCAACTAAACATGGGTGGCCTTCGATTAAGCACCTTGTTTCTCTACTTCCTTTTTCCATCATCTTTATCTTTTCTTCCGTTTCTTTTTCTTCAATTTCCCTTCCTTCTGCTTTTATATTTCTTCTTTTTCTATTTTCTCCTTCAGCCTATGTTGATATTACTGGCTTGTCTTGGTGTCATAAATTTCAACTTCATTTCATGTCCCTCATGCCTCAAATAAAGGGAACGTTCATCAAGATTGAGTGTTTTAAAATTAAGCCACGCCCATCTCAAAAGAAGATGACAAGAGTTCGTGGGAGCAATATCACATGATACTTCTTTCACACATTGTCCTGTACTGAGTTTGATCCTTGCTTGATTCAGATTAAAGCTTGTTGGTAACTTGAGTTTCTCCACCAATCTATGGCTTACAACATTGTTGTCGCTTTCGGAAACGAATGCAACTAAACATGGGTGGCCTTCGATTAAACACCTTATTTCTCTACTTTCTTTTCCATCATCTTTATCTTTTCTTCCCTTTCTTTTTCTTCAATTTCCCTTCCTTCTGCAGTTTATATTTCTTCTTTTTCTATTCTTTCCTTTTGTATTTTCTCCTTCAGCATATGTTGATCATTATTGGCTTGTCTTGGTGTCATAAATTTCAACTTCATTTCATGTCCCTCATGCCTACAATAAAGGGAACGTTCATCAAGATCGAGTGTTTTAAAATTAAGCCATGCCCATCTCAAAAGAAGATGAGAAGAGTTCGTGGGAGCAATATCACATAATACTTCTTTCACACATTGTCCTGTACTGAATTTGATCCTTGCTTGATTCGGATGAAAGCTTGCAAGTAACTAGAGTTTCTCAACCGATCTTTGGCTTACAACATTCTTGTTGCTTTCGTCACGAATGCAACTAAACATGGGTGTCCTTCGATTAAACACCTTGTCTCTCTACTTCCTTTTCCATAATCATTATCTTTTCTTCCTTTTCTTTTTCTTTATTTTTCCTTCCTTTTGCAGTTTATATTTCTTCTTTTTCTATTCTTTCTTTTTCTATTTTCTCCTTCGGCCTATGATATGATTACAGGCTTGTCTTGGTGTCATAAATTTCAACTTCATTTCATGTCCCTCATGCCTCAAATAAAGGGAACGTTCATCAAGATTGAGTGTTTTAAAATTAAGCCATGCCAATCTCAAAAGAAGATGACTAGAGTTCGTGGGTGCAATATCACATAACACTTCTTTTACACATTGTCCTGTAATGAATTTGATCCTTGCTTGATTCGGATGAAAGCTTGCAGGTAACTAGAGTTTCTCCACCAATCTTTGGCTTACAACATTGATGTCGCTTTCGTAAACCAATGCAACTAATCATGGGTGGCATTCGATTAAACACCTTCTTTCTCTACTATCTTTTCAATCATCTATTTCTTTACTTCCATTTCTTTTGTTTCAGTTTCCCTTCCTTCTGCAGTTTATATTTCTTCTTTTTCTATTCTTTCTTTTTCTATTTTCTCCTTCAGCCTATGTTGATCATTACTAGCTTGTCTTGGTGTCATAAATTTCAACTTCATTTCATGTCCCTCATGCCTCAAATAAAGGGAACATTCAACAAGATTGAGTGTTTTAAAATGAAGCCATGCCCATCTCAAAAGATGATGACAAGAGTTCGTGTGAGCAATATCACATAATACTTCTTTCACACATTCTCCTGTACTGAATTTGATCCTTGCTTGATTCGGATGAAAGCTTGGTGGTAACTAGAGTTTCTCCACCAATCTTTGGCTTACAACATTGTTGTCGCTTTCGGAAACGAAAGCAACTAAATATGGGTAGCCTTCGATTAAACACCTTGTTTCTCTACTTCCTTTTCCATCAACTTTATCTTTTCTTCCTTTTCTTTTTTCTTCAATTTCTCTTCCTTCTACAGTTTATGTTTCTTATTTTCTATTTTCTCCTTTAGCCTATGTTGATCCTTACTGGCTTGTCCTTGTGTCATAAATTTCAACCTCATTTCATGTCCCTCATGCCTCAAATAAAGGGAACGTTCATCAAGATTGAGTATTTTAAAATTAAGCCATGCCAATCTCACAAGAAGATGACAAGAGTTCGTGAGAGCAATATCACATAATACTTCTTTCACACATTGTAATGTACTGAATTTGATCCTTGCTTGATTCGGATGAAACCTTGGTGGTAACAAGAGTTTCTCCACCAATCTTTGGCTTACAACATTGTTGTCGCTTTAGTAAACGAATGCAACTAAACATGGGTGGCCTTCGATTAAACACCTTGTTTCTCTACTTCCTTTTCCATCATCTTTATCTTTTCTTCCTTTTCTTTTTCTTCAATTTTTCTTCCTTCTGCAGTTTATATTTCCTCTTTTTCTATTTTCTCCTTTAGCCTATGTTGATCCTTACTGGCTTGTCTTGGTGTCATAAATTTCAACTTCATTTCATGTTCCTCATGCCTCAAATAAAGGGAACGTTCATCAACATTGAGTGTTTTAAAATTAGGCCATGCCCATATCAAACAAAAATGACAAGAGTTCGTGGAAGCAATATCACATATCACTTCTTTCACACATTGTCATGTACTGAATTTTATCCTTGCTTGATTCAGATGAAAGCTTGGTGGTAACTACAGTTTCTCCACCAATCTTAGGCTTACAACATTAGTGTCGCTTTCGTAAACGAATGCAACTAAAATATGATGGCCTTCAATTAAACACCTTGTTTCTCTACGTCCTTTTCCATCATCTTTATCTTTTCTTCCTTTTCTCTTTCTTCAATTTCCCTTCCTTCTGCAGTTTATATTTCTTATTTTTCTATTTTCCCCTTCAGCCTATGTTGATCCTTACTGGCTTGTCTTGGTGTCATAAATTTGAACTTCATTTCATGTCCCTCATGCCTCAAAGGGAACGTTCATCAAGATTGAGGATTTTAAAATTAAGCCATGCCCATCTCAAAAGAAGATGACAAGAGTTTGTTGGAGCAATATCACATAATACTTCTTTCACACATTGTCATGTACTGAATTTGATCCTTGCTTGATTCGGATGAAATCTTGGTGGTAACTAGAGTTTCTCCACCAATCTTTGGCTTACAACATTGTTGTCGCTTTAGTAAACGAATGCAACTAAACATGGGTGGCCTTCGATTAAACACCTTGTTTCTCTACATCCGTTTCCATCATCTTTATCTTTTCTTCCTTTTCTTTTTCTTCAATTTCCCTTCCTTCTGCAGTTTATATTTCTTCTTTTTCTATTTTCTCCTTTAGCCTATGTTGATCCTTACTGCCTTTTCTTGGTGTCATAAATTTCAACTTCATTTCATGTCCCTAATGCCTAATATAAAGGGAACGTTCATCAAGATTGAGCGTTTTAAAATGAAGCCATGCCCATCTCAAAACAAGATGACAAGAGTTCGTGGGAGCAATATCAGATAATACTTCTTGCACACATTGTCCTGTACCGAATTTGATCCTTGCTTGATTCGGATGAAAGCTTGGTAGTAACTAGAGTTTCTCCACCAATCTTTGGCTTACAACACTGTTGTCGCTTTCATAAACGAATGCAACTAAACATGGGTGGCCTCTATTAAACACCTTGTTTCTCTACTTCCTTTTCCATCATCTTTATCTTTTCTTCCTTTTCTTTTTCTTCAATTTCCCTTCCCTCTGCAGTTTAAATTTCTTCTTTTCTATTTTCTCCTTCAGCCTATGTTGATCCTTACTGGCTTGTCTTGGTGTCATAAATTTCAACCTCATTTCATGTCCCTCATTCCTCAAATAAAAGGAACGATCATCAAGATTGAGTGTTTTAAAATTAAGCCATGCCCATCTCAAAAGAAGATGACAAGAGTTCGTGAGAGCAATATCACATAATACTTCTTTCACACATTGTAATCTACTGCATTTGATCCTTCCTTGATTCAGATTAAAGCTTGGTGGTAACTAGAATTTCTCGACCAATCTTTGGCATACAACATTGTTGTCGCTTTAGTAAACGAATGCAACTAAACATGGTGGCCTTCGATTAAACACCTTGTTTCTCTACTTCCCTTTCAATCATCTTTATCTTTTCTTCCTTTTCTTTTTCTTCAATTTTTCTTCCTTCTGTAGTTTATATTTCCTCTTTTTCTATTTTCTCCTTTAGCCTATGTTGATCCTTACTGGCTTGTCTTGGTGTCATAAATTTCAACTTCATTTCATGTCCCTCATGCCTCAAAGGGAACGTTCATCAAGATTGAGGATTTTAAAATTAAGTCATGCCCATCTCAAAAGAAGATGACAAGAGTTTGTGGGAGCAATATCAGATAATACTTCTTGCACACATTGTCCTGTACCGAATTTGATCCTTGCTTGATTCGGATGAAAGCTTGGTAGTAACTAGAGTTTCTCCACCAATCTTTGGCTTACAACACTGTTGTCGCTTTCATAAACGAATGCAACTAAACATGGGTGGCCTCTATTAAACACCTTGTTTCTCTACTTCCTTTTCCATCATCTTTATCTTTTCTTACTTTTCTTTTTCTTCAATTTCCCTTCCCTCTGCAGTTTAAATTTCTTCTTTTCTATTTTCTCCTTCAGCCTATGTTGATCCTTACTGGCTTGTCTTGGTGTCATAAATTTCAACCTCATTTCATGTCCCTCATTCCTCAAATAAAAGGAACGATCATCAAGATTGAGTGTTTTAAAATTAAGCCATGCCCATCTCAAAAAAGATGACAAGAGTTCGTGAGAGCAATATCACATAATACTTCTTTCACACATTGTAATCTACTGCATTTGATCCTTCCTTGATTCAGATTAAAGCTTGGTGGTAACTAGAATTTCTCCACCAATCTTTTGCATACAACATTGTTGTCGCTTTAGTAAACGAATGCAACTAAACATGGTGGCCTTCGATTAAACACCTTGTTTCTCTACTTCCCTTTCAATCATCTTTATCTTTTCTTCCTTTTCTTTTTCTTCAATTTTTCTTCCTTCTGTAGTTTATATTTCCTCTTTTTCTATTTTCTCCTTTAGCCTATGTTGATCCTTACTGGCTTGTCTTGGTGTCATAAATTTCAACTTCATTTCATGTTCCTCATGCCTCAAAGGGAACGTTCATCAAGATTGAGTGTTTTAAAATTAGGCCATGCCCATCTCAAAAGAAGATGACAAGAGTTCGTTGAAGCAATATCACATATCACTTCTTTCACACATTGTCATGTACTGAATTTTATCCTTGCTTGATTCAGATGAAAGCTTGGTGGTAACTAGAGTTTCTCCACCAATCTTAGGCTTACAACATTGGTGTCGCTTTCGTAAACGAATGCAACTAAAATATGATGGCCTTCAATTAAACACCTTGTTTCTCTACGTCCTTTTCCATCATCTTTATCTTTTCTTCCTTTTCTCTTTCTTCAATTTCCCTTCCTTCTGCAGTTTATATTTCTTATTTTTCTATTTTCCCCTTCAGCCTATGTTGATCCTTACTGGCTTGTCTTGGTGTCATAAATTTGAACTTCATTTCATGTCCCTCATGCCTCAAAGGGAACGTTCATCAAGATTGAGGATTTTAAAATTAAGCCATGCCCATCTCAAAAGAAGATGACAGGAGTTTGTGGGAGCAATATCACATAATACTTCTTTCACACATTGTCATGTACTGAATTTGATCCTTGCTTGATTCGGATGAAACCTTGGTGGTAACTAGAGTTTCTCCACCAATCTTTGGCTTACAACATTGTTGTCGCTTTAGTAAACGAATGCAACTAAACATGGGTGGCCTTCGATTAAACACCTTGTTTCTCTACATCCGTTTCCATCATCTTTATCTTTTCTTCCTTTTCTTTTTCTTCAATTTCCCTTCCTTCTGCAGTTTATATTTCTTCTTTTTCTATTTTCTCCTTCAGCCTATGTTGATCCTTACTGCCTTTTCTTGGTGTCATAAATTTCAACTTCATTTCATGTCCCTAATGCCTAATATAAAGGGAACGTTCATCAAGATTGAGCGTTTTAAAATGAAGCCATGCCCATCTCAAAACAAGATGACAAGAGTTCGTGGGAGCAATATCAGATAATACTTCTTGCACACATTGTCCTGTACCGAATTTGATCCTTGCTTGATTCGGATGAAAGCTTGGTAGTAACTAGAGTTTCTCCACCAATCTTTGGCTTACAACACTGTTGTCGCTTTCATAAACGAATGCAACTAAACATGGGTGGCCTCTATTAAACACCTTGTTTCTCTACTTCCTTTTCCATCATCTTTATCTTTTCTTCCTTTTCTTTTTCTTCAATTTCCCTTCCCTCTGCAGTTTAAATTTCTTCTTTTCTATTTTCTCCTTCAGCCTATGTTGATCCTTATTGGCTTGTCTTGGTGTCATAAATTTCAACCTCATTTCATGTCCCTCATTCCTCAAATAAAAGGAACGATCATCAAGATTGAGTGTTTTAAAATTAAGCCATGCCCATCTCAAAAGAAGATGACAAGAGTTCGTGAGAGCAATATCACATAATACTTCTTTCACACATTGTAATCTACTGCATTTGATCCTTCCTTGATTCAGATTAAAGCTTGCTGGTAACTAGAATTTCTCGACCAATCTTTGGCATACAACATTGTTGTCGCTTTAGTAAACGAATGCAACTAAACATGGTGGCCTTCGATTAAACACCTTGTTTCTCTACTTCCCTTTCAATCATCTTTATCTTTTCTTCCTTTTCTTTTTCTTCAATTTTTCTTCCTTCTGTAGTTTATATTTCCTCTTTTTCTATTTTCTCCTTTAGCCTATGTTGATCCTTACTGGCTTGTCTTGGTGTCATAAATTTCAACTTCATTTCATGTCCCTCATGCCTCAAAGGGAACGTTCATCAAGATTGAGGATTTTAAAATTAAGCCATGCCCATCTCAAAAGAAGATGACAAGAGTTTGTGGGAGCAATATCAGATAATACTTCTTGCACACATTGTCCTGTACCGAATTTGATCCTTGCTTGATTCGGATGAAAGCTTGGTAGTAACTAGAGTTTCTCCACCAATCTTTGGCTTACAACACTGTTGTCGCTTTCATAAACGAATGCAACTAAACATGGGTGGCCTCTATTAAACACCTTGTTTCTCTACTTCCTTTTCCATCATCTTTATCTTTTCTTCCTTTTCTTTTTCTTCAATTTCCCTTCCCTCTGCAGTTTAAATTTCTTCTTTTCTATTTTCTCCTTCAGCCTATGTCGATCCTTACTGGCTTGTCTTGGTGTCATAAATTTCAACCTCATTTCATGTCCCTCATTCCTCAAATAAAAGGAACGATCATCAAGATTGAGTGTTTTAAAATTAAGCCATGCCCATCTCAAAAGAAGATGACAAGAGTTCGTGAGAGCAATATCACATAATACTTCTTTCACACATTGTAATCTACTGCATTTGATCCTTCCTTGATTCAGATTAAAGCTTGGTGGTAACTAGAATTTCTCCACCAATCTTTGGCATACAACATTGTTGTCGCTTTAGTAAACGAATGCAACTAAACATGGTGGCCTTCGATTAAACACCTTGTTTCTCTACTTCCCTTTCAATCATCTTTATCTTTTCTTCCTTTTCTTTTTCTTCAATTTTTCTTCCTTCTGTAGTTTATATTTCCTCTTTTTCTATTTTCTCCTTTAGCCTATGTTGATCCTTACTGGCTTGTCTTGGTGTCATAAATTTCAACTTCATTTCATGTTCCTCATGCCTCAAATAAAGGGAACGTTCATCAAGATTGAGTGTTTTAAAATTAGGCCATGCCCATCTCAAAAGAAGATGACAAGAGTTCGTTGAAGCAATATCACATATCACTTCTTTCACACATTGTCATGTACTGAATTTTATCCTTGCTTGATTCAGATGAAAGCTTGGTGGTAACTAGAGTTTCTCCACCAATCTTAGGCTTACAACATTGGTGTCGCTTTCGTAAACGAATGCAACTAAAATATGATGGCCTTCAATTAAACACCTTGTTTCTCTACGTCCTTTTCCATCATCTTTATCTTTTCTTCCTTTTCTCTTTCTTCAATTTCCCTTCCTTCTGCAGTTTATATTTCTTATTTTTCTATTTTCCCCTTCAGCCTATGTTGATCCTTACTGGCTTGTCTTGGTGTCATAAATTTGAACTTCATTTCATGTCCCTCATGCCTCAAAGGGAACGTTCATCAAGATTGAGGATTTTAAAATTAAGCCATGCCCATCTCAAAAGAAGATGACAGGAGTTTGTGGGAGCAATATCACATAATACTTCTTTCACACATTGTCATGTACTGAATTTGATCCTTGCTTGATTCGGATGAAACCTTGGTGGTAACTAGAGTTTCTCCACCAATCTTTGGCTTACAACATTGTTGTCGCTTTAGTAAACGAATGCAACTAAACATGGGTGGCCTTCGATTAAACACCTTGTTTCTCTACATCCGTTTCCATCATCTTTATCTTTTCTTCCTTTTCTTTTTCTTCAATTTCCCTTCCTTCTGCAGTTTATATTTCTTCTTTTTCTATTTTCTCCTTCAGCCTATGTTGATCCTTACTGCCTTTTCTTGGTGTCATAAATTTCAACTTCATTTCATGTCCCTAATGCCTAATATAAAGGGAACGTTCATCAAGATTGAGCGTTTTAAAATGAAGCCATGCCCATCTCAAAAGAAGATGACAAGAGTTCGTGGGAGCAATATCAGATAATACTTCTTGCACACATTGTCCTGTACCGAATTTGATCCTTGCTTGATTCGGATGAAAGCTTGGTAGTAACTAGAGTTTCTCCACCAATCTTTGGCTTACAACACTGTTGTCGCTTTCATAAACGAATGCAACTAAACATGGGTGGCCTCTATTAAACACCTTGTTTCTCTACTTCCTTTTCCATCATCTTTATCTTTTCTTCCTTTTCTTTTTCTTCAATTTCCCTTCCTTCTGCAGTTTATATTTCTTCTTTTTCTATTTTCTCCTTCAGCCTATGTTGATCCTTACTGCCTTTTCTTGGTGTCATAAATTTCAACTTCATTTCATGTCCCTAATGCCTAATATAAAGGGAACGTTCATCAAGATTGAGCGTTTTAAAATGAAGCCATGCCCATCTCAAAAGAAGATGACAAGAGTTCGTGGGAGCAATATCAGATAATACTTCTTGCACACATTGTCCTGTACCGAATTTGATCCTTGCTTGATTCGGATGAAAGCTTTGTAGTAACTAGAGTTTCTCCACCAATCTTTGGCTTACAACACTGTTGTCGCTTTCATAAACGAATGCAACTAAACATGGGTGGCCTCTATTAAACACCTTGTTTCTCTACTTCCTTTTCCATCATCTTTATCTTTTCTTCCTTTTCTTTTTCTTCAATTTTTCTTCCTTCTGTAGTTTATATTTCCTCTTTTTCTATTTTCTCCTTTAGCCTATGTTGATCCTTACTGGCTTGTCTTGGTGTCATAAATTTCAACTTCATTTCATGTCCCTCATGCCTCAAAGGGAACGTTCATCAAGATTGAGGATTTTAAAATTAAGCCATGCCCATCTCAAAAGAAGATGACAAGAGTTTGTGGGAGCAATATCAGATAATACTTCTTGCACACATTGTCCTGTACCGAATTTGATCCTTGCTTGATTCGGATGAAAGCTTGGTAGTAACTAGAGTTTCTCCACCAATCTTTGGCTTACAACACTGTTGTCGCTTTCATAAACGAATGCAACTAAACATGGGTGGCCTCTATTAAACACCTTGTTTCTCTACTTCCTTTTCCATCATCTTTATCTTTTCTTCCTTTTCTTTTTCTTCAATTTCCCTTCCCTCTGCAGTTTAAATTTCTTCTTTTCTATTTTCTCCTTCAGCCTATGTTGATCCTTACTGGCTTGTCTTGGTGTCATAAATTTCAACCTCATTTCATGTCCCTCATTCCTCAAATAAAAGGAACGATCATCAAGATTGAGTGTTTTAAAATTAAGCCATGCCCATCTCAAAAGAAGATGACAAGAGTTCGTGAGAGCAATATCACATAATACTTCTTTCACACATTGTAATCTACTGCATTTGATCCTTCCTTGATTCAGATTAAAGCTTGGTGGTAACTAGAATTTCTCCACCAATCTTTGGCATACAACATTGTTGTCGCTTTAGTAAACGAATGCAACTAAACATGGTGGCCTTCGATTAAACACCTTGTTTCTCTACTTCCCTTTCAATCATCTTTATCTTTTCTTCCTTTTCTTTTTCTTCAATTTTTCTTCCTTCTGTAGTTTATATTTCCTCTTTTTCTATTTTCTCCTTTAGCCTATGTTGATCCTTACTGGCTTGTCTTGGTGTCATAAATTTCAACTTCATTTCATGTTCCTCATGCCTCAAATAAAGGGAACGTTCATCAAGATTGAGTGTTTTAAAATTAGGCCATGCCCATCTCAAAAGAAGATGACAAGAGTTCGTTGAAGCAATATCACATATCACTTCTTTCACACATTGTCATGTACTGAATTTTATCCTTGCTTGATTCAGATGAAAGCTTGGTGGTAACTAGAGTTTCTCCACCAATCTTAGGCTTACAACATTGGTGTCGCTTTCGTAAACGAATGCAACTAAAATATGATGGCCTTCAATTAAACACCTTGTTTCTCTACGTCCTTTTCCATCATCTTTATCTTTTCTTCCTTTTCTCTTTCTTCAATTTCCCTTCCTTCTGCAGTTTATATTTCTTATTTTTCTATTTTCCCCTTCAGCCTATGTTGATCCTTACTGGCTTGTCTTGGTGTCATAAATTTGAACTTCATTTCATGTCCCTCATGCCTCAAAGGGAACGTTCATCAAGATTGAGGATTTTAAAATTAAGCCATGCCCATCTCAAAAGAAGATGACAGGAGTTTGTGGGAGCAATATCACATAATACTTCTTTCACACATTGTCATGTACTGAATTTGATCCTTGCTTGATTCGGATGAAACCTTGGTGGTAACTAGAGTTTCTCCACCAATCTTTGGCTTACAACATTGTTGTCGCTTTAGTAAACGAATGCAACTAAACATGGGTGGCCTTCGATTAAACACCTTGTTTCTCTACATCCGTTTCCATCATCTTTATCCTTTCTTCCTTTTCTTTTTCTTCAATTTCCCTTCCTTCTGCAGTTTATATTTCTTCTTTTTCTATTTTCTCCTTCAGCCTATGTTGATCCTTACTGCCTTTTCTTGGTGTCATAAATTTCAACTTCATTTCATGTCCCTAATGCCTAATATAAAGGGAACGTTCATCAAGATTGAGCGTTTTAAAATGAAGCCATGCCCATCTCAAAAGAAGATGACAAGAGTTCGTGGGAGCAATATCAGATAATACTTCTTGCACACATTGTCCTGTACCGAATTTGATCCTTGCTTGATTCGGATGAAAGCTTGGTAGTAACTAGAGTTTCTCCACCAATCTTTGGCTTACAACACTGTTGTCGCTTTCATAAACGAATGCAACTAAACATGGGTGGCCTCTATTAAACACCTTGTTTCTCTACTTCCGTTTCCATCATCTTTATCTTTTCTTCCTTTTCTTTTTCTTCAATTTCCCTTCCTTCTGCAGTTTATATTTCTTCTTTTTCTATTTTCTCCTTCAGCCTATGTTGATCCTTACTGCCTTTTCTTGGTGTCATAAATTTCAACTTCATTTCATGTCCCTAATGCCTAATATAAAGGGAACGTTCATCAAGATTGAGCGTTTTAAAATGAAGCCATGCCCATCTCAAAAGAAGATGACAAGAGTTCGTGGGAGCAATATCAGATAATACTTCTTGCACACATTGTCCTGTACCGAATTTGATCCTTGCTTGATTCGGATGAAAGCTTTGTAGTAACTAGAGTTTCTCCACCAATCTTTGGCTTACAACACTGTTGTCGCTTTCATAAACGAATGCAACTAAACATGGGTGGCCTCTATTAAACACCTTGTTTCTCTACTTCCTTTTCCATCATCTTTATCTTTTCTTCCTTTTCTTTTTCTTCAATTTTTCTTCCTTCTGTAGTTTATATTTCCTCTTTTTCTATTTTCTCCTTTAGCCTATGTTGATCCTTACTGGCTTGTCTTGGTGTCATAAATTTCAACTTCATTTCATGTCCCTCATGCCTCAAAGGGAACGTTCATCAAGATTGAGGATTTTAAAATTAAGCCATGCCCATCTCAAAAGAAGATGACAAGAGTTTGTGGGAGCAATATCAGATAATACTTCTTGCACACATTGTCCTGTACCGAATTTGATCCTTGCTTGATTCGGATGAAAGCTTGGTAGTAACTAGAGTTTCTCCACCAATCTTTGGCTTACAACACTGTTGTCGCTTTCATAAACGAATGCAACTAAACATGGGTGGCCTCTATTAAACACCTTGTTTCTCTACTTCCTTTTCCATCATCTTTATCTTTTCTTCCTTTTCTTTTTCTTCAATTTCCCTTCCCTCTGCAGTTTAAATTTCTTCTTTTCTATTTTCTCCTTCAGCCTATGTTGATCCTTACTGGCTTGTCTTGGTGTCATAAATTTCAACCTCATTTCATGTCCCTCATTCCTCAAATAAAAGGAACGATCATCAAGATTGAGTGTTTTAAAATTAAGCCATGCCCATCTCAAAAGAAGATGACAAGAGTTCGTGAGAGCAATATCACATAATACTTCTTTCACACATTGTAATCTACTGCATTTGATCCTTCCTTGATTCAGATTAAAGCTTGGTGGTAACTAGAATTTCTCCACCAATCTTTGGCATACAACATTGTTGTCGCTTTAGTAAACGAATGCAACTAAACATGGTGGCCTTCGATTAAACACCTTGTTTCTCTACTTCCCTTTCAATCATCTTTATCTTTTCTTCCTTTTCTTTTTCTTCAATTTTTCTTCCTTCTGTAGTTTATATTTCCTCTTTTTCTATTTTCTCCTTTAGCCTATGTTGATCCTTACAGGCTTGTCTTGGTGTCATAAATTTCAACTTCATTTCATGTTCCTCATGCCTCAAATAAAGGGAACGTTCATCAAGATTGAGTGTTTTAAAATTAGGCCATGCCCATCTCAAAAGAAGATGACAAGAGTTCGTTGAAGCAATATCACATATCACTTCTTTCACACATTGTCATGTACTGAATTTTATCCTTGCTTGATTCAGATGAAAGCTTGGTGGTAACTAGAGTTTCTCCACCAATCTTAGGCTTACAACATTGGTGTCGCTTTCGTAAACGAATGCAACTAAAATATGATGGCCTTCAATTAAACACCTTGTTTCTCTACGTCCTTTTCCATCATCTTTATCTTTTCTTCCTTTTCTCTTTCTTCAATTTCCCTTCCTTCTGCAGTTTATATTTCTTATTTTTCTATTTTCCCCTTCAGCCTATGTTGATCCTTACTGGCTTGTCTTGGTGTCATAAATTTGAACTTCATTTCATGTCCCTCATGCCTCAAAGGGAACGTTCATCAAGATTGAGGATTTTAAAATTAAGCCATGCCCATCTCAAAAGAAGATGACAGGAGTTTGTGGGAGCAATATCACATAATACTTCTTTCACACATTGTCATGTACTGAATTTGATCCTTGCTTGATTCGGATGAAACCTTGGTGGTAACTAGAGTTTCTCCACCAATCTTTGGCTTACAACATTGTTGTCGCTTTAGTAAACGAATGCAACTAAACATGGGTGGCCTTCGATTAAACACCTTGTTTCTCTACATCCGTTTCCATCATCTTTATCTTTTCTTCCTTTTCTTTTTCTTCAATTTCCCTTCCTTCTGCAGTTTATATTTCTTCTTTTTCTATTTTCTCCTTCAGCCTATGTTGATCCTTACTGCCTTTTCTTGGTGTCATAAATTTCAACTTCATTTCATGTCCCTAATGCCTAATATAAAGGGAACGTTCATCAAGATTGAGCGTTTTAAAATGAAGCCATGCCCATCTCAAAAGAAGATGACAAGAGTTCGTGGGAGCAATATCAGATAATACTTCTTGCACACATTGTCCTGTACCGAATTTGATCCTTGCTTGATTCGGATGAAAGCTTGGTAGTAACTAGAGTTTCTCCACCAATCTTTGGCTTACAACACTGTTGTCGCTTTCATAAACGAATGCAACTAAACATGGGTGGCCTCTATTAAACACCTTGTTTCTCTACTTCCTTTTCCATCATCTTTATCTTTTCTTCCTTTTCTTTTTCTTCAATTTCCCTTCCCTCTGCAGTTTAAATTTCTTCTTTTCTATTTTCTCCTTCAGCCTATGTTGATCCTTACTGGCTTGTCTTGGTGTCATAAATTTCAACCTCATTTCATGTCCCTCATTCCTCAAATAAAAGGAACGATCATCAAGATTGAGTGTTTTAAAATTAAGCCATGCCCATCTCAAAAGAAGATGACAAGAGTTCGTGAGAGCAATATCACATAATACTTCTTTCACACATTGTAATCTACTGCATTTGATCCTTCCTTGATTCAGATTAAAGCTTGCTGGTAACTAGAATTTCTCGACCAATCTTTGGCATACAACATTGTTGTCGCTTTAGTAAACGAATGCAACTAAACATGGTGGCCTTCGATTAAACACCTTGTTTCTCTACTTCCCTTTCAATCATCTTTATCTTTTCTTCCTTTTCTTTTTCTTCAATTTTTCTTCCTTCTGTAGTTTATATTTCCTCTTTTTCTATTTTCTCCTTTAGCCTATGTTGATCCTTACTGGCTTGTCTTGGTGTCATAAATTTCAACTTC
The DNA here is from genome assembly GCF_037176805.1 of Vigna unguiculata. Lineage (NCBI taxonomy): Eukaryota > Viridiplantae > Streptophyta > Magnoliopsida > Fabales > Fabaceae > Vigna > Vigna unguiculata. Next base: position 26,435,607 of record NC_140795.1, on the reverse strand, counting down.
ATTTCATGTCCCTCATGCCTCAAAGGGAACGTTCATCAAGATTGAGGATTTTAAAATTAAGCCATGCCCATCTCAAAAGAAGATGACAAGAGTTTGTGGGAGCAATATCAGATAATACTTCTTGCACACATTGTCCTGTACCGAATTTGATCCTTGCTTGATTCGGATGAAAACTTGGTAGTAACTAGAGTTTCTCCACCAATCTTTGGCTTACAACACTGTTGTCGCTTTCATAAACGAATGCAACTAAACATGGGTGGCCTCTATTAAACACCTTGTTTCTCTACTTCCTTTTCCATCATCTTTATCTTTTCTTCCTTTTCTTTTTCTTCAATTTCCCTTCCCTCTGCAGTTTAAATTTCTTCTTTTCTATTTTCTCCTTCAGCCTATGTCGATCCTTACTGGCTTGTCTTGGTGTCATAAATTTCAACCTCATTTCATGTCCCTCATTCCTCAAATAAAAGGAACGATCATCAAGATTGAGTGTTTTCAAATTAAGCCATGCCCATCTCAAAAGAAGATGACAAGAGTTCGTGAGAGCAATATCACATAATACTTCTTTCACACATTGTAATCTACTGCATTTGATCCTTCCTTGATTCAGATTAAAGCTTGGTGGTAACTAGAATTTCTCCACCAATCTTTGGCATACAACATTGTTGTCGCTTTAGTAAACGAATGCAACTAAACATGGTGGCCTTCGATTAAACACCTTGTTTCTCTACTTCCCTTTCAATCATCTTTATCTTTTCTTCCTTTTCTTTTTCTTCAATTTTTCTTCCTTCTGTAGTTTATATTTCCTCTTTTTCTATTTTCTCCTTTAGCCTATGTTGATCCTTACTGGCTTGTCTTGGTGTCATAAATTTCAACTTCATTTCATGTTCCTCATGCCTCAAATAAAGGGAACGTTCATCAAGATTGAGTGTTTTAAAATTAGGCCATGCCCATCTCAAAAGAAGATGACAAGAGTTCGTTGAAGCAATATCACATATCACTTCTTTCACACATTGTCATGTACTGAATTTTATCCTTGCTTGATTCAGATGAAAGCTTGGTGGTAACTAGAGTTTCTCCACCAATCTTAGGCTTACAACATTGGTGTCGCTTTCGTAAACGAATGCAACTAAAATATGATGGCCTTCAATTAAACACCTTGTTTCTCTACGTCCTTTTCCATCATCTTTATCTTTTCTTCCTTTTCTCTTTCTTCAATTTCCCTTCCTTCTGCAGTTTATATTTCTTATTTTTCTATTTTCCCCTTCAGCCTATGTTGATCCTTACTGGCTTGTCTTGGTGTCATAAATTTGAACTTCATTTCATGTCCCTCATGCCTCAAAGGGAACGTTCATCAAGATTGAGGATTTTAAAATTAAGCCATGCCCATCTCAAAAGAAGATGACAGGAGTTTGTGGGAGCAATATCACATAATACTTCTTTCACACATTGTCATGTACTGAATTTGATCCTTGCTTGATTCGGATGAAACCTTGGTGGTAACTAGAGTTTCTCCACCAATCTTTGGCTTACAACATTGTTGTCGCTTTAGTAAACGAATGCAACTAAACATGGGTGGCCTTCGATTAAACACCTTGTTTCTCTACATCCGTTTCCATCATCTTTATCTTTTCTTCCTTTTCTTTTTCTTCAATTTCCCTTCCTTCTGCAGTTTATATTTCTTCTTTTTCTATTTTCTCCTTCAGCCTATGTTGATCCTTACTGCCTTTTCTTGGTGTCATAAATTTCAACTTCATTTCATGTCCCTAATGCCTAATATAAAGGGAACGTTCATCAAGATTGAGCGTTTTAAAATGAAGCCATGCCCATCTCAAAAGAAGATGACAAGAGTTCGTGGGAGCAATATCAGATAATACTTCTTGCACACATTGTCCTGTACCGAATTTGATCCTTGCTTGATTCGGATGAAAGCTTGGTAGTAACTAGAGTTTCTCCACCAATCTTTGGCTTACAACACTGTTGTCGCTTTCATAAACGAATGCAACTAAACATGGGTGGCCTCTATTAAACACCTTGTTTCTCTACTTCCTTTTCCATCATCTTTATCTTTTCTTCCTTTTCTTTTTCTTCAATTTCCCTTCCTTCTGCAGTTTATATTTCTTCTTTTTCTATTTTCTCCTTCAGCCTATGTTGATCCTTACTGCCTTTTCTTGGTGTCATAAATTTCAACTTCATTTCATGTCCCTAATGCCTAATATAAAGGGAACGTTCATCAAGATTGAGCGTTTTAAAATGAAGCCATGCCCATCTCAAAAGAAGATGACAAGAGTTCGTGGGAGCAATATCAGATAATACTTCTTGCACACATTGTCCTGTACCGAATTTGATCCTTGCTTGATTCGGATGAAAGCTTTGTAGTAACTAGAGTTTCTCCACCAATCTTTGGCTTACAACACTGTTGTCGCTTTCATAAACGAATGCAACTAAACATGGGTGGCCTCTATTAAACACCTTGTTTCTCTACTTCCTTTTCCATCATCTTTATCTTTTCTTCCTTTTCTTTTTCTTCAATTTTTCTTCCTTCTGTAGTTTATATTTCCTCTTTTTCTATTTTCTCCTTTAGCCTATGTTGATCCTTACTGGCTTGTCTTGGTGTCATAAATTTCAACTTCATTTCATGTCCCTCATGCCTCAAAGGGAACGTTCATCAAGATTGAGGATTTTAAAATTAAGCCATGCCCATCTCAAAAGAAGATGACAAGAGTTTGTGGGAGCAATATCAGATAATACTTCTTGCACACATTGTCCTGTACCGAATTTGATCCTTGCTTGATTCGGATGAAAGCTTGGTAGTAACTAGAGTTTCTCCACCAATCTTTGGCTTACAACACTGTTGTCGCTTTCATAAACGAATGCAACTAAACATGGGTGGCCTCTATTAAACACCTTGTTTCTCTACTTCCTTTTCCATCATCTTTATCTTTTCTTCCTTTTCTTTTTCTTCAATTTCCCTTCCCTCTGCAGTTTAAATTTCTTCTTTTCTATTTTCTCCTTCAGCCTATGTTGATCCTTACTGGCTTGTCTTGGTGTCATAAATTTCAACCTCATTTCATGTCCCTCATTCCTCAAATAAAAGGAACGATCATCAAGATTGAGTGTTTTAAAATTAAGCCATGCCCATCTCAAAAGAAGATGACAAGAGTTCGTGAGAGCAATATCACATAATACTTCTTTCACACATTGTAATCTACTGCATTTGATCCTTCCTTGATTCAGATTAAAGCTTGGTGGTAACTAGAATTTCTCCACCAATCTTTGGCATACAACATTGTTGTCGCTTTAGTAAACGAATGCAACTAAACATGGTGGCCTTCGATTAAACACCTTGTTTCTCTACTTCCCTTTCAATCATCTTTATCTTTTCTTCCTTTTCTTTTTCTTCAATTTTTCTTCCTTCTGTAGTTTATATTTCCTCTTTTTCTATTTTCTCCTTTAGCCTATGTTGATCCTTACTGGCTTGTCTTGGTGTCATAAATTTCAACTTCATTTCATGTTCCTCATGCCTCAAATAAAGGGAACGTTCATCAAGATTGAGTGTTTTAAAATTAGGCCATGCCCATCTCAAAAGAAGATGACAAGAGTTCGTTGAAGCAATATCACATATCACTTCTTTCACACATTGTCATGTACTGAATTTTATCCTTGCTTGATTCGGATGAAACCTTGGTGGTAACTAGAGTTTCTCCACCAATCTTTGGCTTACAACATTGTTGTCGCTTTAGTAAACGAATGCAACTAAACATGGGTGGCCTTCGATTAAACACCTTGTTTCTCTACATCCGTTTCCATCATCTTTATCTTTTCTTCCTTTTCTTTTTCTTCAATTTCCCTTCCTTCTGCAGTTTATATTTCTTCTTTTTCTATTTTCTCCTTCAGCCTATGTTGATCCTTACTGCCTTTTCTTGGTGTCATAAATTTCAACTTCATTTCATGTCCCTAATGCCTAATATAAAGGGAACGTTCATCAAGATTGAGCGTTTTAAAATGAAGCCATGCCCATCTCAAAAGAAGATGACAAGAGTTCGTGGGAGCAATATCAGATAATACTTCTTGCACACATTGTCCTGTACCGAATTTGATCCTTGCTTGATTCGGATGAAAGCTTTGTAGTAACTAGAGTTTCTCCACCAATCTTTGGCTTACAACACTGTTGTCGCTTTCATAAACGAATGCAACTAAACATGGGTGGCCTCTATTAAACACCTTGTTTCTCTACTTCCTTTTCCATCATCTTTATCTTTTCTTCCTTTTCTTTTTCTTCAATTTTTCTTCCTTCTGTAGTTTATATTTCCTCTTTTTCTATTTTCTCCTTTAGCCTATGTTGATCCTTACTGGCTTGTCTTGGTGTCATAAATTTCAACTTCATTTCATGTCCCTCATGCCTCAAAGGGAACGTTCATCAAGATTGAGGATTTTAAAATTAAGCCATGCCCATCTCAAAAGAAGATGACAAGAGTTTGTGGGAGCAATATCAGATAATACTTCTTGCACACATTGTCCTGTACCGAATTTGATCCTTGCTTGATTCGGATGAAAGCTTGGTAGTAACTAGAGTTTCTCCACCAATCTTTGGCTTACAACACTGTTGTCGCTTTCATAAACGAATGCAACTAAACATGGGTGGCCTCTATTAAACACCTTGTTTCTCTACTTCCTTTTCCATCATCTTTATCTTTTCTTCCTTTTCTTTTTCTTCAATTTCCCTTCCTTCTGCAGTTTATATTTCTTCTTTTTCTATTTTCTCCTTCAGCCTATGTTGATCCTTACTGCCTTTTCTTGGTGTCATAAATTTCAACTTCATTTCATGTCCCTAATGCCTAATATAAAGGGAACGTTCATCAAGATTGAGCGTTTTAAAATGAAGCCATGCCCATCTCAAAAGAAGATGACAAGAGTTCGTGGGAGCAATATCAGATAATACTTCTTGCACACATTGTCCTGTACCGAATTTGATCCTTGCTTGATTCGGATGAAAGCTTGGTAGTAACTAGAGTTTCTCCACCAATCTTTGGCTTACAACACTGTTGTCGTTTTCATAAACGAATGCAACTAAACATGGGTGGCCTCTATTAAACACCTTGTTTCTCTACTTCCTTTTCCATGATCTTTATCTTTTCTTCCTTTTCTTTTTCTTCAATTTCCCTTCCCTCTGCAGTTTAAATTTCTTCTTTTCTATTTTCTCCTTCAGCCTATGTTGATCCTTACTGGCTTGTCTTGGTGTCATAAATTTCAACCTCATTTCATGTTCCTCATGCCTCAAATAAAGGGAACGTTCATCAAGATTGAGTGTTTTAAAATTAGGCCATGCCCATCTCAAAAGAAGATGACAAGAGTTCGTTGAAGCAATATCACATATCACTTCTTTCACACATTGTCATGTACTGAATTTTATCCTTGCTTGATTCAGATGAAAGCTTGGTGGTAACTAGAGTTTCTCCACCAATCTTAGGCTTACAACATTGGTGTCGCTTTCGTAAACGAATGCAACTAAAATATGATGGCCTTCAATTAAACACCTTGTTTCTCTACGTCCTTTTCCATCATCTTTATCTTTTCTTCCTTTTCTCTTTCTTCAATTTCCCTTCCTTCTGCAGTTTATATTTCTTATTTTTCTATTTTCCCCTTCAGCCTATGTTGATCCTTACTGGCTTGTCTTGGTGTCATAAATTTGAACTTCATTTCATGTCCCTCATGCCTCAAAGGGAACGTTCATCAAGATTGAGGATTTTAAAATTAAGCCATGCCCATCTCAAAAGAAGATGACAGGAGTTTGTGGGAGCAATATCACATAATACTTCTTTCACACATTGTCATGTACTGAATTTGATCCTTGCTTGATTCGGATGAAACCTTGGTGGTAACTAGAGTTTCTCCACCAATCTTTGGCTTACAACATTGTTGTCGCTTTAGTAAACGAATGCAACTAAACATGGGTGGCCTTCGATTAAACACCTTGTTTCTCTACATCCGTTTCCATCATCTTTATCCTTTCTTCCTTTTCTTTTTCTTCAATTTCCCTTCCTTCTGCAGTTTATATTTCTTCTTTTTCTATTTTCTCCTTCAGCCTATGTTGATCCTTACTGCCTTTTCTTGGTGTCATAAATTTCAACTTCATTTCATGTCCCTAATGCCTAATATAAAGGGAACGTTCATCAAGATTGAGCGTTTTAAAATGAAGCCATGCCCATCTCAAAAGAAGATGACAAGAGTTCGTGGGAGCAATATCAGATAATACTTCTTGCACACATTGTCCTGTACCGAATTTGATCCTTGCTTGATTCGGATGAAAGCTTGGTAGTAACTAGAGTTTCTCCACCAATCTTTGGCTTACAACACTGTTGTCGCTTTCATAAACGAATGCAACTAAACATGGTAGGCCTCTATTAAACACCTTGTTTCTCTACTTCCTTTTCCATCATCTTTATCTTTTCTTCCTTTTCTTTTTCTTCAATTTCCCTTCCTTCTGCAGTTTATATTTCTTCTTTTTCTATTTTCTCCTTCAGCCTATGTTGATCCTTACTGCCTTTTCTTGGTGTCATAAATTTCAACTTCATTTCATGTCCCTAATGCCTAATATAAAGGGAACGTTCATCAAGATTGAGCGTTTTAAAATGAAGCCATGCCCATCTCAAAAGAAGATGACAAGAGTTCGTGGGAGCAATATCAGATAATACTTCTTGCACACATTGTCCTGTACCGAATTTGATCCTTGCTTGATTCGGATGAAAGCTTGGTAGTAACTAGAGTTTCTCCACCAATCTTTGGCTTACAACACTGTTGTCGCTTTCATAAACGAATGCAACTAAACATGGGTGGCCTCTATTAAACACCTTGTTTCTCTACTTCCTTTTCCATCATCTTTATCTTTTCTTCCTTTTCTTTTTCTTCAATTTCCCTTCCCTCTGCAGTTTAAATTTCTTCTTTTCTATTTTCTCCTTCAGCCTATGTTGATCCTTACTGGCTTGTCTTGGTGTCATAAATTTCAACCTCATTTCATGTCCCTCATTCCTCAAATAAAAGGAACGATCATCAAGATTGAGTGTTTTAAAATTAAGCCATGCCCATCTCAAAAGAAGATGACAAGAGTTCGTGAGAGCAATATCACATAATACTTCTTTCACACATTGTAATCTACTGCATTTGATCCTTCCTTGATTCAGATTAAAGCTTGGTGGTAACTAGAATTTCTCCACCAATCTTTGGCATACAACATTGTTGTCGCTTTAGTAAACGAATGCAACTAAACATGGTGGCCTTCGATTAAACACCTTGTTTCTCTACTTCCCTTTCAATCATCTTTATCTTTTCTTCCTTTTCTTTTTCTTCAATTTTTCTTCCTTCTGTAGTTTATATTTCCTCTTTTTCTATTTTCTCCTTTAGCCTATGTTGATCCTTACTGGCTTGTCTTGGTGTCATAAATTTCAACTTCATTTCATGTTCCTCATGCCTCAAATAAAGGGAACGTTCATCAAGATTGAGTGTTTTAAAATTAGGCCATGCCCATCTCAAAAGAAGATGACAAGAGTTCGTTGAAGCAATATCACATATCACTTCTTTCACACATTGTCATGTACTGAATTTTATCCTTGCTTGATTCAGATGAAAGCTTGGTGGTAACTAGAGTTTCTCCACCAATCTTAGGCTTACAACATTGGTGTCGCTTTCGTAAACGAATGCAACTAAAATATGATGGCCTTCAATTAAACACCTTGTTTCTCTACGTCCTTTTCCATCATCTTTATCTTTTCTTCCTTTTCTCTTTCTTCAATTTCCCTTCCTTCTGCAGTTTATATTTCTTATTTTTCTATTTTCCCCTTCAGCCTATGTTGATCCTTACTGGCTTGTCTTGGTGTCATAAATTTGAACTTCATTTCATGTCCCTCATGCCTCAAAGGGAACGTTCATCAAGATTGAGGATTTTAAAATTAAGCCATGCCCATCTCAAAAGAAGATGACAGGAGTTTGTGGGAGCAATATCACATAATACTTCTTTCACACATTGTCATGTACTGAATTTGATCCTTGCTTGATTCGGATGAAACCTTGGTGGTAACTAGAGTTTCTCCACCAATCTTTGGCTTACAACATTGTTGTCGCTTTAGTAAACGAATGCAACTAAACATGGGTGGCCTTCGATTAAACACCTTGTTTCTCTACATCCGTTTCCATCATCTTTATCCTTTCTTCCTTTTCTTTTTCTTCAATTTCCCTTCCTTCTGCAGTTTATATTTCTTCTTTTTCTATTTTCTCCTTCAGCCTATGTTGATCCTTACTGCCTTTTCTTGGTGTCATAAATTTCAACTTCATTTCATGTCCCTAATGCCTAATATAAAGGGAACGTTCATCAAGATTGAGCGTTTTAAAATGAAGCCATGCCCATCTCAAAAGAAGATGACAAGAGTTCGTGGGAGCAATATCAGATAATACTTCTTGCACACATTGTCCTGTACCGAATTTGATCCTTGCTTGATTCGGATGAAAGCTTGGTAGTAACTAGAGTTTCTCCACCAATCTTTGGCTTACAACACTGTTGTCGCTTTCATAAACGAATGCAACTAAACATGGTAGGCCTCTATTAAACACCTTGTTTCTCTACTTCCTTTTCCATCATCTTTATCTTTTCTTCCTTTTCTTTTTCTTCAATTTCCCTTCCTTCTGCAGTTTATATTTCTTCTTTTTCTATTTTCTCCTTCAGCCTATGTTGATCCTTACTGCCTTTTCTTGGTGTCATAAATTTCAACTTCATTTCATGTCCCTAATGCCTAATATAAAGGGAACGTTCATCAAGATTGAGCGTTTTAAAATGAAGCCATGCCCATCTCAAAAGAAGATGACAAGAGTTCGTGGGAGCAATATCAGATAATACTTCTTGCACACATTGTCCTGTACCGAATTTGATCCTTGCTTGATTCGGATGAAAGCTTGGTAGTAACTAGAGTTTCTCCACCAATCTTTGGCTTACAACACTGTTGTCGCTTTCATAAACGAATGCAACTAAACATGGGTGGCCTCTATTAAACACCTTGTTTCTCTACTTCCTTTTCCATCATCTTTATCTTTTCTTCCTTTTCTTTTTCTTCAATTTCCCTTCCCTCTGCAGTTTAAATTTCTTCTTTTCTATTTTCTCCTTCAGCCTATGTTGATCCTTACTGGCTTGTCTTGGTGTCATAAATTTCAACCTCATTTCATGTCCCTCATTCCTCAAATAAAAGGAACGATCATCAAGATTGAGTGTTTTAAAATTAAGCCATGCCCATCTCAAAAGAAGATGACAAGAGTTCGTGAGAGCAATATCACATAATACTTCTTTCACACATTGTAATCTACTGCATTTGATCCTTCCTTGATTCAGATTAAAGCTTGGTGGTAACTAGAATTTCTCCACCAATCTTTGGCATACAACATTGTTGTCGCTTTAGTAAACGAATGCAACTAAACATGGTGGCCTTCGATTAAACACCTTGTTTCTCTACTTCCCTTTCAATCATCTTTATCTTTTCTTCCTTTTCTTTTTCTTCAATTTTTCTTCCTTCTGTAGTTTATATTTCCTCTTTTTCTATTTTCTCCTTTAGCCTATGTTGATCCTTACTGGCTTGTCTTGGTGTCATAAATTTCAACTTCATTTCATGTTCCTCATGCCTCAAATAAAGGGAACGTTCATCAAGATTGAGTGTTTTAAAATTAGGCCATGCCCATCTCAAAAGAAGATGACAAGAGTTCGTTGAAGCAATATCACATATCACTTCTTTCACACATTGTCATGTACTGAATTTTATCCTTGCTTGATTCAGATGAAAGCTTGGTGGTAACTAGAGTTTCTCCACCAATCTTAGGCTTACAACATTGGTGTCGCTTTCGTAAACGAATGCAACTAAAATATGATGGCCTTCAATTAAACACCTTGTTTCTCTACGTCCTTTTCCATCATCTTTATCTTTTCTTCCTTTTCTCTTTCTTCAATTTCCCTTCCTTCTGCAGTTTATATTTCTTATTTTTCTATTTTCCCCTTCAGCCTATGTTGATCCTTACTGGCTTGTCTTGGTGTCATAAATTTGAACTTCATTTCATGTCCCTCATGCCTCAAAGGGAACGTTCATCAAGATTGAGGATTTTAAAATTAAGCCATGCCCATCTCAAAAGAAGATGACAGGAGTTTGTGGGAGCAATATCACATAATACTTCTTTCACACATTGTCATGTACTGAATTTGATCCTTGCTTGATTCGGATGAAACCTTGGTGGTAACTAGAGTTTCTCCACCAATCTTTGGCTTACAACATTGTTGTCGCTTTAGTAAACGAATGCAACTAAACATGGGTGGCCTTCGATTAAACACCTTGTTTCTCTACATCCGTTTCCATCATCTTTATCCTTTCTTCCTTTTCTTTTTCTTCAATTTCCCTTCCTTCTGCAGTTTATATTTCTTCTTTTTCTATTTTCTCCTTCAGCCTATGTTGATCCTTACTGCCTTTTCTTGGTGTCATAAATTTCAACTTCATTTCATGTCCCTAATGCCTAATATAAAGGGAACGTTCATCAAGATTGAGCGTTTTAAAATGAAGCCATGCCCATCTCAAAAGAAGATGACAAGAGTTCGTGGGAGCAATATCAGATAATACTTCTTGCACACATTGTCCTGTACCGAATTTGATCCTTGCTTGATTCGGATGAAAGCTTGGTAGTAACTAGAGTTTCTCCACCAATCTTTGGCTTACAACACTGTTGTCGCTTTCATAAACGAATGCAACTAAACATGGTAGGCCTCTATTAAACACCTTGTTTCTCTACTTCCTTTTCCATCATCTTTATCTTTTCTTCCTTTTCTTTTTCTTCAATTTCCCTTCCTTCTGCAGTTTATATTTCTTCTTTTTCTATTTTCTCCTTCAGCCTATGTTGATCCTTACTGCCTTTTCTTGGTGTCATAAATTTCAACTTCATTTCATGTCCCTAATGCCTAATATAAAGGGAACGTTCATCAAGATTGAGCGTTTTAAAATGAAGCCATGCCCATCTCAAAAGAAGATGACAAGAGTTCGTGGGAGCAATATCAGATAATACTTCTTGCACACATTGTCCTGTACCGAATTTGATCCTTGCTTGATTCGGATGAAAGCTTGGTAGTAACTAGAGTTTCTCCACCAATCTTTGGCTTACAACACTGTTGTCGCTTTCATAAACGAATGCAACTAAACATGGGTGGCCTCTATTAAACACCTTGTTTCTCTACTTCCTTTTCCATGATCTTTATCTTTTCTTCCTTTTCTTTTTCTTCAATTTCCCTTCCCTCTGCAGTTTAAATTTCTTCTTTTCTATTTTCTCCTTCAGCCTATGTTGATCCTTACTGGCTTGTCTTGGTGTCATAAATTTCAACCTCATTTCATGTCCCTCATTCCTCAAATAAAAGGAACGATCATCAAGATTGAGTGTTTTAAAATTAAGCCATGCCCATCTCAAAAGAAGATGACAAGAGTTCGTGAGAGCAATATCACATAATACTTCTTTCACACATTGTAATCTACTGCATTTGATCCTTCCTTGATTCAGATTAAAGCTTGGTGGTAACTAGAATTTCTCCACCAATCTTTGGCATACAACATTGTTGTCGCTTTAGTAAACGAATGCAACTAAACATGGTGGCCTTCGATTAAACACCTTGTTTCTCTACTTCCCTTTCAATCATCTTTATCTTTTCTTCCTTTTCTTTTTCTTCAATTTTTCTTCCTTCTGTAGTTTATATTTCCTCTTTTTCTATTTTCTCCTTTAGCCTATGTTGATCCTTACTGGCTTGTCTTGGTGTCATAAATTTCAACTTCATTTCATGTTCCTCATGCCTCAAATAAAGGGAACGTTCATCAAGATTGAGTGTTTTAAAATTAGGCCATGCCCATCTCAAAAGAAGATGACAAGAGTTCGTTGAAGCAATATCACATATCACTTCTTTCACACATTGTCATGTACTGAATTTTATCCTTGCTTGATTCAGATGAAAGCTTGGTGGTAACTAGAGTTTCTCCACCAATCTTAGGCTTACAACATTGGTGTCGCTTTCGTAAACGAATGCAACTAAAATATGATGGCCTTCAATTAAACACCTTGTTTCTCTACGTCCTTTTCCATCATCTTTATCTTTTCTTCCTTTTCTCTTTCTTCAATTTCCCTTCCTTCTGCAGTTTATATTTCTTATTTTTCTATTTTCCCCTTCAGCCTATGTTGATCCTTACTGGCTTGTCTTGGTGTCATAAATTTGAACTTCATTTCATGTCCCTCATGCCTCAAAGGGAACGTTCATCAAGATTGAGGATTTTAAAATTAAGCCATGCCCATCTCAAAAGAAGATGACAGGAGTTTGTGGGAGCAATATCACATAATACTTCTTTCACACATTGTCATGTACTGAATTTGATCCTTGCTTGATTCGGATGAAACCTTGGTGGTAACTAGAGTTTCTCCACCAATCTTTGGCTTACAACATTGTTGTCGCTTTAGTAAACGAATGCAACTAAACATGGGTGGCCTTCGATTAAACACCTTGTTTCTCTACATCCGTTTCCATCATCTTTATCCTTTCTTCCTTTTCTTTTTCTTCAATTTCCCTTCCTTCTGCAGTTTATATTTCTTCTTTTTCTATTTTCTCCTTCAGCCTATGTTGATCCTTACTGCCTTTTCTTGGTGTCATAAATTTCAACTTCATTTCATGTCCCTAATGCCTAATATAAAGGGAACGTTCATCAAGATTGAGCGTTTTAAAATGAAGCCATGCCCATCTCAAAAGAAGATGACAAGAGTTCGTGGGAGCAATATCAGATAATACTTCTTGCACACATTGTCCTGTACCGAATTTGATCCTTGCTTGATTCGGATGAAAGCTTGGTAGTAACTAGAGTTTCTCCACCAATCTTTGGCTTACAACACTGTTGTCGCTTTCATAAACGAATGCAACTAAACATGGTAGGCCTCTATTAAACACCTTGTTTCTCTACTTCCTTTTCCATCATCTTTATCTTTTCTTCCTTTTCTTTTTCTTCAATTTCCCTTCCTTCTGCAGTTTATATTTCTTCTTTTTCTATTTTCTCCTTCAGCCTATGTTGATCCTTACTGCCTTTTCTTGGTGTCATAAATTTCAACTTCATTTCATGTCCCTAATGCCTAATATAAAGGGAACGTTCATCAAGATTGAGCGTTTTAAAATGAAGCCATGCCCATCTCAAAAGAAGATGACAAGAGTTCGTGGGAGCAATATCAGATAATACTTCTTGCACACATTGTCCTGTACCGAATTTGATCCTTGCTTGATTCGGATGAAAGCTTGGTAGTAACTAGAGTTTCTCCACCAATCTTTGGCTTACAACACTGTTGTCGTTTTCATAAACGAATGCAACTAAACATGGGTGGCCTCTATTAAACACCTTGTTTCTCTACTTCCTTTTCCATGATCTTTATCTTTTCTTCCTTTTCTTTTTCTTCAATTTCCCTTCCCTCTGCAGTTTAAATTTCTTCTTTTCTATTTTCTCCTTCAGCCTATGTTGATCCTTACTGGCTTGTCTTGGTGTCATAAATTTCAACCTCATTTCATGTTCCTCATGCCTCAAATAAAGGGAACGTTCATCAAGATTGAGTGTTTTAAAATTAGGCCATGCCCATCTCAAAAGAAGATGACAAGAGTTCGTTGAAGCAATATCACATATCACTTCTTTCACACATTGTCATGTACTGAATTTTATCCTTGCTTGATTCAGATGAAAGCTTGGTGGTAACTAGAGTTTCTCCACCAATCTTAGGCTTACAACATTGGTGTCGCTTTCGTAAACGAATGCAACTAAAATATGATGGCCTTCAATTAAACACCTTGTTTCTCTACGTCCTTTTCCATCATCTTTATCTTTTCTTCCTTTTCTCTTTCTTCAATTTCCCTTCCTTCTGCAGTTTATATTTCTTATTTTTCTATTTTCCCCTTCAGCCTATGTTGATCCTTACTGGCTTGTCTTGGTGTCATAAATTTGAACTTCATTTCATGTCCCTCATGCCTCAAAGGGAACGTTCATCAAGATTGAGGATTTTAAAATTAAGCCATGCCCATCTCAAAAGAAGATGACAAGAGTTTGTGGGAGCAATATCACATAATACTTCTTTCACACATTGTAATCTACTGAATTTGATCCTTGCTTGATTCGGATGAAACCTTGGTGGTAACTAGAGTTTCTCCACCAATCTTTGGCTTACAACATTGTTGTCGCTTTAGTAAACGAATGCAACTAAACATGGGTGGCCTTCGATTAAACACCTTGTTTCTCTACATCCGTTTCCATCATCTTTATCTTTTCTTCCTTTTCTTTTTCTTCAATTTTTCTTCCTTCTGTAGTTTATATTTCCTCTTTTTCTATTTTCTCCTTTAGCCTATGTTGATCCTTACTGGCTTGTCTTGGTGTCATAAATTTCAACTTCATTTCATGTTCCTCATGCCTCAAATAAAGGGAACGTTCATCAAGATTGAGTGTTTTAAAATTAGGCCATGCCCATCTCAAAAGAAGATGACAAGAGTTCGTTGAAGCAATATCACATATCACTTCTTTCACACATTGTCATGTACTGAATTTTATCCTTGCTTGATTCAGATGAAAGCTTGGTGGTAACTAGAGTTTCTCCACCAATCTTAGGCTTACAACATTGGTGTCGCTTTCGTAAACGAATGCAACTAAAATATGATGGCCTTCAATTAAACACCTTGTTTCTCTACGTCCTTTTCCATCATCTTTATCTTTTCTTCCTTTTCTCTTTCTTCAATTTCCCTTCCTTCTGCAGTTTATATTTCTTATTTTTCTATTTTCCCCTTCAGCCTATGTTGATCCTTACTGGCTTGTCTTGGTGTCATAAATTTGAACTTCATTTCATGTCCCTCATGCCTCAAAGGGAACGTTCATCAAGATTGAGGATTTTAAAATTAAGCCATGCCCATCTCAAAAGAAGATGACAGGAGTTTGTGGGAGCAATATCACATAATACTTCTTTCACACATTGTCATGTACTGAATTTGATCCTTGCTTGATTCGGATGAAACCTTGGTGGTAACTAGAGTTTCTCCACCAATCTTTGGCTTACAACATAGTTGTCGCTTTAGTAAACGAATGCAACTAAACATGGGTGGCCTTCGATTAAACACCTTGTTTCTCTACATCCGTTTCCATCATCTTTATCCTTTCTTCCTTTTCTTTTTCTTCAATTTCCCTTCCTTCTGCAGTTTATATTTCTTCTTTTTCTATTTTCTCCTTCAGCCTATGTTGATCCTTACTGCCTTTTCTTGGTGTCATAAATTTCAACTTCATTTCATGTCCCTAATGCCTAATATAAAGGGAACGTTCATCAAGATTGAGCGTTTTAAAATGAAGCCATGCCCATCTCAAAAGAAGATGACAAGAGTTCGTGGGAGCAATATCAGATAATACTTCTTGCACACATTGTCCTGTACCGAATTTGATCCTTGCTTGATTCGGATGAAAGCTTGGTAGTAACTAGAGTTTCTCCACCAATCTTTGGCTTACAACACTGTTGTCGCTTTCATAAACGAATGCAACTAAACATGGGTGGCCTCTATTAAACACCTTGTTTCTCTACTTCCTTTTCCATCATCTTTATCTTTTCTTCCTTTTCTTTTTCTTCAATTTCCCTTCCTTCTGCAGTTTATATTTCTTCTTTTTCTATTTTCTCCTTCAGCCTATGTTGATCCTTACTGCCTTTTCTTGGTGTCATAAATTTCAACTTCATTTCATGTCCCTAATGCCTAATATAAAGGGAACGTTCATCAAGATTGAGCGTTTTAAAATGAAGCCATGCCCATCTCAAAAGAAGATGACAAGAGTTCGTGGGAGCAATATCAGATAATACTTCTTGCACACATTGTCCTGTACCGAATTTGATCCTTGCTTGATTCGGATGAAAGCTTGGTAGTAACTAGAGTTTCTCCACCAATCTTTGGCTTACAACACTGTTGTCGTTTTCATAAACGAATGCAACTAAACATGGGTGGCCTCTATTAAACACCTTGTTTCTCTACTTCCTTTTCCATGATCTTTATCTTTTCTTCCTTTTCTTTTTCTTCAATTTCCCTTCCCTCTGCAGTTTAAATTTCTTCTTTTCTATTTTCTCCTTCAGCCTATGTTGATCCTTACTGGCTTGTCTTGGTGTCATAAATTTCAACCTCATTTCATGTTCCTCATGCCTCAAATAAAGGGAACGTTCATCAAGATTGAGTGTTTTAAAATTAGGCCATGCCCATCTCAAAAGAAGATGACAAGAGTTCGTTGAAGCAATATCACATATCACTTCTTTCACACATTGTCATGTACTGAATTTTATCCTTGCTTGATTCAGATGAAAGCTTGGTGGTAACTAGAGTTTCTCCACCAATCTTAGGCTTACAACATTGGTGTCGCTTTCGTAAACGAATGCAACTAAAATATGATGGCCTTCAATTAAACACCTTGTTTCTCTACGTCCTTTTCCATCATCTTTATCTTTTCTTCCTTTTCTCTTTCTTCAATTTCCCTTCCTTCTGCAGTTTATATTTCTTATTTTTCTATTTTCCCCTTCAGCCTATGTTGATCCTTACTGGCTTGTCTTGGTGTCATAAATTTGAACTTCATTTCATGTCCCTCATGCCTCAAAGGGAACGTTCATCAAGATTGAGGATTTTAAAATTAAGCCATGCCCATCTCAAAAGAAGATGACAAGAGTTTGTGGGAGCAATATCACATAATACTTCTTTCACACATTGTCATGTACTGAATTTGATCCTTGCTTGATTCGGATGAAACCTTGGTGGTAACTAGAGTTTCTCCACCAATCTTTGGCTTACAACATTGTTGTCGCTTTAGTAAACGAATGCAACTAAACATGGGTGGCCTTCGATTAAACACCTTGTTTCTCTACATCCGTTTCCATCATCTTTATCTTTTCTTCCTTTTCTTTTTCTTCAATTTCCCTTCCTTCTGCAGTTTATATTTCTTCTTTTTCTATTTTCTACTTCAGCCTATGTTGATCCTTACTGCCTTTTCTTGGTGTCATAAATTTCAACTTCATTTCATGTCCCTAATGCCTAATATAAAGGGAACGTTCATCAAGATTGAGCGTTTTAAAATGAAGCCATGCCCATCTCAAAAGAAGATGACAAGAGTTCGTGGGAGCAATATCAGATAATACTTCTTGCACACATTGTCCTGTACCGAATTTGATCCTTGCTTGATTCGGATGAAAGCTTGGTAGTAACTAGAGTTTCTCCACCAATCTTTGGCTTACAACACTGTTGTCGCTTTCATAAACGAATGCAACTAAACATGGGTGGCCTCTATTAAACACCTTGTTTCTCTACTTCCTTTTCCATCATCTTTATCTTTTCTTCCTTTTCTTTTTCTTCAATTTCCCTTCCCTCTGCAGTTTAAATTTCTTCTTTTCTATTTTCTCCTTCAGCCTATGTTGATCATTACTGGCTTGTCTTGGTGTCATAAATTTCAACCTCATTTCATGTCCCTCATTCCTCAAATAAAAGGAACGATCATCAAGATTGAGTGTTTTAAAATTAAGCCATGCCCATCTCAAAAGAAGATGACAAGAGTTCGTGAGAGCAATATCACATAATACTTCTTTCACACATTGTAATCTACTGCATTTGATCCTTCCTTGATTCAGATTAAAGCTTGGTGGTAACTAGAATTTCTCCACCAATCTTTGGCATACAACATTGTTGTCGCTTTAGTAAACGAATGCAACTAAACATGGTGGCCTTCGATTAAACACCTTGTTTCTCTACTTCCCTTTCAATCATCTTTATCTTTTCTTCCTTTTCTTTTTCTTCAATTTTTCTTCCTTCTGTAGTTTATATTTCCTCTTTTTCTATTTTCTCCTTTAGCCTATGTTGATCCTTACTGGCTTGTCTTGGTGTCATAAATTTCAACTTCATTTCATGTTCCTCATGCCTCAAATAAAGGGAACGTTCATCAAGATTGAGTGTTTTAAAATTAGGCCATGCCCATCTCAAAAGAAGATGACAAGAGTTCGTTGAAGCAATATCACATATCACTTCTTTCACACATTGTCATGTACTGAATTTTATCCTTGCTTGATTCAGATGAAAGCTTGGTGGTAACTAGAGTTTCTCCACCAATCTTAGGCTTACAACATTGGTGTCGCTTTCGTAAACGAATGCAACTAAAATATGATGGCCTTCAATTAAACACCTTGTTTCTCTACGTCCTTTTCCATCATCTTTATCTTTTCTTCCTTTTCTCTTTCTTCAATTTCCCTTCCTTCTGCAGTTTATATTTCTTATTTTTCTATTTTCCCCTTCAGCCTATGTTGATCCTTATTGGCTTGTCTTGGTGTCATAAATTTGAACTTCATTTCATGTCCCTCATGCCTCAAAGGGAACGTTCATCAAGATTGAGGATTTTAAAATTAAGCCATGCCCATCTCAAAAGAAGATGACAAGAGTTTGTGGGAGCAATATCACATAATACTTCTTTCACACATTGTCATGTACTGAATTTGATCCTTGCTTGATTCGGATGAAACCTTGGTGGTAATTAGAGTTTCTCCACCAATCTTTGGCTTACAACATTGTTGTCGCTTTAGTAAACGAATGCAACTAAACATGGGTGGCCTTCGATTAAACACCTTGTTTCTCTACATCCGTTTCCATCATCTTTATCTTTTCTTCCTTTTCTTTTTCTTCAATTTCCCTCAGTTTATATTTCTTCTTTTTCTATTTTCTCCTTCAGCCTATGTTGATCCTTACTGCCTTTTCTTGGTGTCATAAATTTCAACTTCATTTCATGTCCCTAATGCCTAATATAAAGGGAACGTTCATCAAGATTGAGCGTTTTAAAATGAAGCCATGCCCATCTCAAAAGAAGATGACAAGAGTTCGTGGGAGCAATATCAGATAATACTTCTTGCACACATTGTCCTGTACCGAATTTGATCCTTGCTTGATTCGGATGAAAGCTTGGTAGTAACTAGAGTTTCTCCACCAATCTTTGGCTTACAACACTGTTGTCGCTTTCATAAACGAATGCAACTAAACATGGGTGGCCTCTATTAAACACCTTGTTTCTCTACTTCCTTTTCCATCATCTTTATCTTTTCTTCCTTTTCTTTTTCTTCAATTTCCCTTCCTTCTGCAGTTTATATTTCTTCTTTTTCTATTTTCTCCTTCAGCCTATGTTGATCCTTACTGCCTTTTCTTGGTGTCATAAATTTCAACTTCATTTCATGTCCCTAATGCCTAATATAAAGGGAACGTTCATCAAGATTGAGCGTTTTAAAATGAAGCCATGCCCATCTCAAAAGAAGATGACAAGAGTTCGTGGGAGCAATATCAGATAATACTTCTTGCACACATTGTCCTGTACCGAATTTGATCCTTGCTTGATTCGGATGAAAGCTTGGTAGTAACTAGAGTTTCTCCACCAATCTTTGGCTTACAACACTGTTGTCGTTTTCATAAACGAATGCAACTAAACATGGGTGGCCTCTATTAAACACCTTGTTTCTCTACTTCCTTTTCCATGATCTTTATCTTTTCTTCCTTTTCTTTTTCTTCAATTTCCCTTCCCTCTGCAGTTTAAATTTCTTCTTTTCTATTTTCTCCTTCAGCCTATGTTGATCCTTACTGGCTTGTCTTGGTGTCATAAATTTCAACCTCATTTCATGTTCCTCATGCCTCAAATAAAGGGAACGTTCATCAAGATTGAGTGTTTTAAAATTAGGCCATGCCCATCTCAAAAGAAGATGACAAGAGTTCGTTGAAGCAATATCACATATCACTTCTTTCACACATTGTCATGTACTGAATTTTATCCTTGCTTGATTCAGATGAAAGCTTGGTGGTAACTAGAGTTTCTCCACCAATCTTAGGCTTACAACATTGGTGTCGCTTTCGTAAACGAATGCAACTAAAATATGATGGCCTTCAATTAAACACCTTGTTTCTCTACGTCCTTTTCCATCATCTTTATCTTTTCTTCCTTTTCTCTTTCTTCAATTTCCCTTCCTTCTGCAGTTTATATTTCTTATTTTTCTATTTTCCCCTTCAGCCTATGTTGATCCTTATTGGCTTGTCTTGGTGTCATAAATTTGAACTTCATTTCATGTCCCTCATGCCTCAAAGGGAACGTTCATCAAGATTGAGGATTTTAAAATTAAGCCATGCCCATCTCAAAAGAAGATGACAAGAGTTTGTGGGAGCAATATCACATAATACTTCTTTCACACATTGTCATGTACTGAATTTGATCCTTGCTTGATTCGGATGAAACCTTGGTGGTAACTAGAGTTTCTCCACCAATCTTTGGCTTACAACATTGTTGTCGCTTTAGTAAACGAATGCAACTAAACATGGGTGGCCTTCGATTAAACACCTTGTTTCTCTACATCCGTTTCCATCATCTTTATCTTTTCTTCCTTTTCTTTTTCTTCAATTTCCCTTCCTTCTGCAGTTTATATTTCTTCTTTTTCTATTTTCTACTTCAGCCTATGTTGATCCTTACTGCCTTTTCTTGGTGTCATAAATTTCAACTTCATTTCATGTCCCTAATGCCTAATATAAAGGGAACGTTCATCAAGATTGAGCGTTTTAAAATGAAGCCATGCCCATCTCAAAAGAAGATGACAAGAGTTCGTGGGAGCAATATCAGATAATACTTCTTGCACACATTGTCCTGTACCGAATTTGATCCTTGCTTGATTCGGATGAAAGCTTGGTAGTAACTAGAGTTTCTCCACCAATCTTTGGCTTACAACACTGTTGTCGCTTTCATAAACGAATGCAACTAAACATGGGTGGCCTCTATTAAACACCTTGTTTCTCTACTTCCTTTTCCATCATCTTTATCTTTTCTTCCTTTTCTTTTTCTTCAATTTCCCTTCCCTCTGCAGTTTAAATTTCTTCTTTTCTATTTTCTCCTTCAGCCTATGTTGATCATTACTGGCTTGTCTTGGTGTCATAAATTTCAACCTCATTTCATGTCCCTCATTCCTCAAATAAAAGGAACGATCATCAAGATTGAGTGTTTTAAAATTAAGCCATGCCCATCTCAAAAGAAGATGACAAGAGTTCGTGAGAGCAATATCACATAATACTTCTTTCACACATTGTAATCTACTGCATTTGATCCT
This sequence comes from Vigna unguiculata, assembly GCF_037176805.1. Taxonomy (NCBI): domain Eukaryota; kingdom Viridiplantae; phylum Streptophyta; class Magnoliopsida; order Fabales; family Fabaceae; genus Vigna; species Vigna unguiculata. The sequence goes on along the minus strand of NC_140795.1, from coordinate 26,414,427 downwards.
TCCTTGATTCAGATTAAAGCTTGGTGGTAACTAAAATTTCTCCACCAATCTTTGGCATACAACATTGTTGTCGCTTTAGTAAACGAATGCAACTAAACATGGTGGCCTTCGATTAAACACCTTGTTTCTCTACTTCCCTTTCAATCATCTTTATCTTTTCTTCCTTTTCTTTTTCTTCAATTTTTCTTCCTTCTGTAGTTTATATTTCCTCTTTTTCTATTTTCTCCTTTAGCCTATGTTGATCCTTACTGGCTTGTCTTGGTGTCATAAATTTCAACTTCATTTCATGTTCCTCATGCCTCAAATAAAGGGAACGTTCATCAAGATTGAGTGTTTTAAAATTAGGCCATGCCCATCTCAAAAGAAGATGACAAGAGTTCGTTGAAGCAATATCACATATCACTTCTTTCACACATTGTCATGTACTGAATTTTATCCTTGCTTGATTCAGATGAAAGCTTGGTGGTAACTAGAGTTTCTCCACCAATCTTAGGCTTACAACATTGGTGTCGCTTTCGTAAACGAATGCAACTAAAATATGATGGCCTTCAATTAAACACCTTGTTTCTCTACGTCCTTTTCCATCATCTTTATCTTTTCTTCCTTTTCTCTTTCTTCAATTTCCCTTCCTTCTGCAGTTTATATTTCTTATTTTTCTATTTTCCCCTTCAGCCTATGTTGATCCTTATTGGCTTGTCTTGGTGTCATAAATTTGAACTTCATTTCATGTCCCTCATGCCTCAAAGGGAACGTTCGTCAAGATTGAGGATTTTAAAATTAAGCCATGCCCATCTCAAAAGAAGATGACAAGAGTTTGTGGGAGCAATATCACATAATACTTCTTTCACACATTGTCATGTACTGAATTTGATCCTTGCTTGATTCGGATGAAACCTTGGTGGTAACTAGAGTTTCTCCACCAATCTTTGGCTTACAACATTGTTGTCGCTTTAGTAAACGAATGCAACTAAACATGGGTGGCCTTCGATTAAACACCTTGTTTCTCTACATCCGTTTCCATCATCTTTATCTTTTCTTCCTTTTCTTTTTCTTCAATTTCCCTCAGTTTATATTTCTTCTTTTTCTATTTTCTCCTTCAGCCTATGTTGATCCTTACTGCCTTTTCTTGGTGTCATAAATTTCAACTTCATTTCATGTCCCTAATGCCTAATATAAAGGGAACGTTCATCAAGATTGAGCGTTTTAAAATGAAGCCATGCCCATCTCAAAACAAGATGACAAGAGTTCGTGGGAGCAATATCAGATAATACTTCTTGCACACATTGTCCTGTACCGAATTTGATCCTTGCTTGATTCGGATGAAAGCTTGGTAGTAACTAGAGTTTCTCCACCAATCTTTGGCTTACAACACTGTTGTCGCTTTCATAAACGAATGCAACTAAACATGGGTGGCCTCTATTAAACACCTTGTTTCTCTACTTCCTTTTCCATCATCTTTATCTTTTCTTCCTTTTCTTTTTCTTCAATTTCCCTTCCCTCTGCAGTTTAAATTTCTTCTTTTCTATTTTCTCCTTCAGCCTATGTTGATCCTTACTGGCTTGTCTTGGTGTCATAAATTTCAACCTCATTTCATGTCCCTCATTCCTCAAATAAAAGGAACGATCATCAAGATTGAGTGTTTTAAAAATAAGCCATGCCCATCTCAAAAGAAGATGACAAGAGTTCGTGAGAGCAATATCACATAATACTTCTTTCACACATTGTAATCTACTGCATTTGATCCTTCCTTGATTCAGATTAAAGCTTGGTGGTAACTAGAATTTCTCCACCAATCTTTGGCATACAACATTGTTGTCGCTTTAGTAAACGAATGCAACTAAACATGGTGGCCTTCGATTAAAAACCTTGTTTCTCTACTTCCCTTTCCATCATCTTTATCTTTTCTTCCTTTTCTTTTTCTTCAATTTTTCTTCCTTCTGCAGTTTATATTTCCTCTTTTTCTATTTTCTCCTTTAGCCTATGTTGATCCTTACTGGCTTGTCTTGGTGTCATAAATTTCAACTTCATTTCATGTTCCTCATGCCTCAAATAAAGGGAACGTTCATCAAGATTGAGTGTTTTAAAATTAGGCCATGCCCATCTCAAAAGAAGATGACAAGAGTTCGTTGAAGCAATATCACATATCACTTCTTTCACACATTGTCATGTACTGAATTTTATCCTTGCTTGATTCAGATGAAAGCTTGGTGGTAACTAGAGTTTCTCCACCAATCTTAGGCTTACAACATTGGTGTCGCTTTCGTAAACGAATGCAACTAAAATATGATGGCCTTCAATTAAACACCTTGTTTCTCTACGTCCTTTTCCATCATCTTTATCTTTTCTTCCTTTTCTTTTTCTTCAATTACTCTTCCTTTTGCAGTTTATATTTCCTCTTTTTCTATTTTCTCCTTTAGCCTATGTTGATCCTTACTGGCTTGTCTTGGTGTCATAAATTTCAACCTCATTTCATGTCCCTCATTCGTCAAATAAAGGGAACGTTCATCAAGATTGAGCGTTTTAAAATGAAGCCATGCCCATCTCAAAAGAAGATGACAAGAGTTCATGGGAACAATATCACATAATACTTCTTTCACACATTGTACTGTACTGAATTTCATCCTTGCTTAATTGGGATGAAATCTTGGTGGTAACTAGAGTTTCTCCACCAATCTTTGGCTTACAACATTGTTGTTGCTTTCGTAAACAAAAGCCACTAAAGATGGGTGGCCTTCGATTAAACACCTTGTTTCTCTACTTCCTTTTCCATCATCTTTATCTTTTCTTCCTTTTCTCTTTCTTCAATTTCCCTTCCTTCTGCAGTTTATATTTCTTCTTTTCTATTTTCTCCTTCAGCCTATGTTGATCCTTACTGGCTTGTCTTGGTGTCATAAATTTCAACCTCATTTCATGTCCCTCATTCCTCAAATAAAGGGAACGTTCATCAAGATTGAGCGTTTTAAAATGAAGCCATGCCCATCTCAAAAGAAGATGACAAGAGTTTGTGGGAGCAATATCACATAATACTTCTTTCACACATTGTCATGTACTGAATTTGATCCTTGCTTGATTCCGATGAAACCTTGGTTGTAACTAGAGTTTCTCCACCAATCTTTGGCTTACAACATTGTGGTCGCTTTAGTAAACGAATGCAACTAAACATGGGTGGCCTTCTATTAAACACCTTGTTTCTCTACTTCCTTTTCCATCATCTTTATCTTTTCTTCCTTTTCTTTTTCTTCAATTTCCCTTCCTTCTGCAGTTTATATTTCTTCTTTTTCTATTTTCTCCTTCAGCCTACGTTGATCCTTACTGGCTTTTCTTGGTGTCATAAATTTCACCTTCATTTCATGTCCCTAATGCCTAATATAAAGGGAACGTTCATCAAGATTGAGCTATTTAAAATGAAGCCATGCCCATCTCAAAAGAAGATGACAAGAGTTTGTGGGAGCAATATCACATAATACTTCTTTCACACATTGTCAAGAACTTAATTTGATCCTTGCTTGATTCGGATGAAACCTTGGTGGTAACTAGAGTTTCTCCACCAATCTTTGTCTTAAAACATTGTTGTCGCTTTCGTAAATGAATGCAACTAAACTTGGTTGCCTTCGAATAAACACCTTATTTCTCTACTTCCTTTTCCATCATCTTTATCTTTTCTTCCTTTTCTTTTTCTTCAATTTCCCTTCCTTCTGCAGTTTATATTTCTTCTTTTTCTATTTTCTCCTTCAGCCTATGTTGATCCTTACTGGCTAGTCTTGGTGTCATAAATTTGAACTTCATTTCATGTCCCTCATGCCTCAAAGGGAACGTTCATCAAGATTGAGCGTTTTAAAATTAAGCCATTCCCATCTCAAATGAAGATGACAAGAGTTCGTGGGAACAATATCACATAATATTTCTTTCACACATTATCCTGTACTGAATTTGATCCTTGCTTGATTCGGATGAGAGCTTGATGGTAACTAGAATTTCTCCACCAATCTTTGGCTTACAACATTGTTGCGCTTTCGTAAACAAATGCAACTAAACATAGGTGGCCTTCGATTAAACACCTTGTTTCTCTACTTCCTTTTCCATCATCTTTATCTTTTCTTCCCTTTCTATTTCTTCAATTTCCTTTCCTTCTGCAGTTTATATTTCTTCTTTTCTATTTTCTCCTTCAGCCTATGTTGATCCTTAATGGCTTCTCTTGGTGTCATAAATTTCAACCTCATTTCATGTCACTCATTCCTCAAATAAAGGGAACGTTCATCAAGATTGAGCGTTTTAAAATGAAGCCATTCCCATCTCAAAAGAAGATGACAAGAGTTCATGGGAGCAATATCACATAATACTTCTTTCACACATTATCCTGTACTGAATTTGATCCTTGCTTGATTCGGATGAGAGCTTGATGGTAACTAGAATTTCTCCACCAATCTTTGGCTTACAACATTGTTGCCGCTTTCGTAAACAAAAGCAACTAAACATGGGTGGCCTTCGATTAAACACCTTGTTTCTCTATTTCCTTTTCCATCATCTTTATCTTTTCTTCCTTTTCTCTTTCTTCAATTTCCCTTCCTTCTGCAGTTTATATTTCTTCTGTTCTATTTTCTCCTTCAGCCTATGTTGATCCTTACTGGCTTGTCTTGTCATAAATTTGAACTTCATTTCATGTCCCTCATGCCTCAAAGGGAACGTTCACCAAGATTGAGCGTTTTAAAATGAAGCCATGCCCATCTCAAAAGAAGATGACAAGAGTTCGTGGGATCAATATCACATAATATTTCTTTCACACATTGTTTTGTACTAAATTTGATCCATGCTTGATTCGGATGAAAGCTTGGTGGTAACTAGAGTTTCTCCACCAATCTTTGGCTTACAACATTGTGGTCGTTTAGTAAACGAATGGAACTAAACATGGGTGACCTTCGATTAAACACCTTGTTTCTCTACTTCCTTTTCCATCATCTTTATCTTTTCTTCCTTTTCTTTTTCTTCAATTTCCCTTCCTTCTGCAGTTTATATTTCTTCTGTTCTATTTTCTCCTTCAGCCTATGTTGATCCTTACTGGCTTGTCCTTGTGTCATAAATTTCAACCTCATTTCATGTCCCTCATTCCTCAAATAAAGGGAACGTTCATCAAGATTGAGCGTTTTAAAATGAAGCCATGCCCATCTCAAAAGAAGATGACAAGAGTTTGTGGGAGCAATATCACATAATACTTCTTTCGACCATTGCCATGTGCTGAATTTAATCCTTTCTTGATTCGGATAAAAGCTTGTTGGTAACTTGAGTTTCTCCACCAATCTTTCGCTTAAAACATTGTTGTCGCTTTAGTAAACGAATGCAACTAAACATGGATGGCCTTCTATTAAACACCTTGTTTCTCTACTTCCTTTTCCATCATCTTTATCTTTTCTTCCTTTTCTTTCTCTTCAATTTCCCTTCCTTCTACAGTTTATATTTCTTCTTTTCTATTTTCTCCTTCAGCCTATGTTGATCCTTACTGGCTTGTCTTGGTGTCATAAATTTCAACTTCATTTCATGTCCCTCATTCCTCAAATAAAGGGAACGTTTATCAAGATTGAGCGTTTTAAAATGAAGCCATGCTCATCTCAAAAGAAGATGACAAGAGTTCGTGGGAACAATATCACATAATACTTCTTTCACACATTGTCTTGTACTGAATTTGAGCCTTGTTTGATTGGGATGAAAGCTTGGTGGTAACAAGAGTTTCTCCACCAATCTTTCGCTTAAAACATTGTTGTCGCTTTCGTAAACGAATGCAACTAAACATGGGTGGCCTTCGATTAAACACCTTGTTTCTCTACTTCCTTTTCCATCATCTTTATCTTTTCTTCCTTTTCTTTTTCTTCAATTTCTCTTCCTTCTGTAGTTTATATTTCTTCTTTTTCTATTTTCTCCTTCAGCCTATATTGATCCTTACTGGCTTGTCTTGGTGTCATAAATTTCAACCTCATTTCATGTCCCTCATTCCTCAAATAAAGGGAACGTTCATCAAGATTGAGCGTTTTAAAATGAAGCCATGCCCATCTCAAAAGAAAATGACAAGAGTTTGTGGGAGCAATATCACATAATACTTCTTTCTCAAATTGTCATGTACTGAATTTGATCCTTACTTGATTTGGATGAAACCTTGGTGGTAACTAGAGTTTCTCCACCAATCTTTGGCTTACAACATTGTTGTCGCTTTAGTAAACGAATGCAACTAAACATGGGTGGCCTTTGATTAAACACCATGTTTCTCTACTTCCTTTTCCATCATCTTTATCTTTTCTTCCTTTTCTTTTTCTTCAATTCCCTTCCTTCTGCAGTTTATATTTCTTCTTTTTCTATTTTCTCCTTCAGCCTATGTTGATCCTTACTGGCTTGTCTTGGTGTCATAAATTTCAACCTCATTTCATGTCCCTCATTCCTCAAATAAAGGGAACGTTCATCAAGATTGAGCGTTTTAAAATGAAGCCATGCCCATCTCAAAAGAAGATGACAAGAGTTCATGGGAGCAATATCACATAATACTTCATTCACACATTGTCCTGTACTGAATTTGAGCCTTGCTTGATTGGGATGAAAGCTTGGTGGTAACAAGAGTTTCTCCACCAATCTTTCGCTTAAAACATTGTTGTCGCTTTCGTAAACGAATGCAACTAAACATGGGTGGCCTTCGATTAAACACCTTGTTTCTCTACTTCCTTTTCCATCATCTTTATCTTTTCTTCCTTTTCTTTTTCTTCAATTTCTCTTCCTTCTGTAGTTTATATTTCTTCTTTTTCTATTTTCTCCTTCAGCCTATGTTGATCCTTACTGGCTTGTCTTGGTGTCATAAATTTCAACCTCATTTCATGTCCCTCATTCCTCAAATAAAGGGAACGTTCATCAAGATTGAGCGTTTTAAAATGAAGCCATGCCCATCTCAAAAGAAAATGACAAGAGTTTGTGGGAGCAATATCACATAATACTTCTTTCACAAATTGTCATGTACTGAATTTGATCCTTACTTGATTTGGATGAAACCTTGGTGGTAACTAGAGTTTCTCCACCAATCTTTGGCTTACAACATTGTTGTCGCTTTAGTAAACGTATGCAACTAAACATGGGTGGCCTTTGATTAAACACCTTGTTTCTCTACTTCCTTTTCCATCATCTTTATCTTTTCTTCCTTTTCTTTTTCTTCAATTTCCCTTCCTTCTGCAGTTTATATTTCTTCTTTTTCTATTTTCTCCTTCAGCCTATGTTGATCCTTACTGGCTTGTCTTGGTGTCATAAATTTGAACTTCATTTCATGTCCCTCATTCCTCAAATAAAGGGAACGTTCATCAAGATTGAGCGTTTTAAAATGAAGCCATGCCCATCTCAAAAGAAGATGACAAGAGTTCATGAGAGCAATATCACATAATACTTCTTTCACACATTGTCCTGTACTGAATTTGATCCTTGCTTGTTTCGGATGAAAGCTTGATGATAACTAGAGTTTCTCCACCCATCTATGGCTTACAACATTGTTGCCGTTTTCGTAAACAAATGCAACTAAACATGGGTGGCCTTCGATTAAACACCTTGTTTCTCTACTTCCTTTTCCATCATCTTTATCTTTTCTTCCTTTTCTCTTTCTTCAATTTCCCTTCCTTCTGCAGTTTATATTTCTTCTTTTCTATTTTCTCCTTCAGCCTATGTTGATCCTTAATGGCTTGTCTTGGTGTCATAAATTTCAACCTCATTTCATGTCCCTCATTCCTCAAATAAAGGGAACGTTCATCAAGATTGAGCGTTTTAAAATGAAGCCATGCCCATCTCAAAAGAAAATGACAAGAGTTTGTGGGAGCAATATCACATAATACTTCTTTCTCAAATTGTCATGTACTGAATTTGATCCTTACTTGATTTGGATGAAACCTTGGTGGTAACTAGAGTTTCTCCACCAATCTTTGGCTTACAACATTGTTGTCGCTTTCGTAAATGAATGCAACTAAACTTGGTAGCCTTCGATTAAACACCTTGTTTCTCTACTTCCTTTTCCATCATCTTTATCTTTTCTTCCTTTTCTTTTTCTTCAATTTCCCTTCCTTCTGCAGTTTATATTTCTTCTTTTTCTATTTTCTCCTTCAGCCTATGTTGATCCTTACTGGCTTGTCTTGGTGTCATAAATTTGAACTTCATTTCATGTCCCTCATGCCTCAAATAAAGGGAACGTTCATCAAGATTGAGCGTTTTAAAATGAAGCCATGCTCATCTCAAAAGAAGATGACAAGAGTTCGTGGGAACAATATCACATAATACTTCTTTCACACATTGTCCTGTACTGAATTTGAGCCTTGTTTGATTGGGATGAAAGCTTGGTGGTAACAAGAGTTTCTGCACCAATCTTTCGCTTAAAACATTGTTGTCGCTTTCGTAAACGAATGAAACTAAACATGGGTGGCCTTCGATTAAACACCTTGTTTCTCTACTTCCTTTTCCATTATCTTTATCTTTTCTTCCTTTTCTTTTTCTTCAATTTCCCTTCCTTCTGCAGTTTATATTTCTTCTTTTTCTATTTTCTCCTTCAGCCTATGTTGATCCTTACTGGCTTGTCTTGGTGTCATAAATTTGAACTTCATTTCATGTCCCTCATGCCTCAAATAAAGGGAACGTTCATCAAGATTGAGCGTTTTAAAATGAAGCCATGCCCATCTCAAAAGAAGATGACAAGAGTTCTTGAGAGCAATATCACATAATACTTCTTTCACACATTATCCTGTACTGAATTTGATCCTTGCTTGCTTCGGATGAAAGCTTGATGGTAACTAGAGTTTCTCCACACATCTATGGCTTACAACATTGTTGCCGTTTTCGTAAACAAATGCAACTAAACATGGGTGGCCTTCGATTAAACACCTTGCTTCTCTACTTCCTTTTCCATCATTTTTATCTTTTCTTCCTTTTCTCTTTCTTCAATTTCCCTTCCTTCTGCAGTTTATATTTCTTTTTTTCTATTTTCTCCTTCAGCCTATGTTGATCCTTACTGGCTTGTCTTGGTGTCATAAATTTCAACCTCATTTCATGTCCCTCATTCCTCAAATAAAGGGAACGTTCATCAAGATTGAGCGTTTTAAAATGAAGCCATGCCCATCTCAAAAGAAGATGACAAGAGTTCATGGGAGCAATATCACATAATACTTCTTTCACACATTGTCCTCTACTGAATTTGAGCCTTGCTTGATTGGGATGAAAGCTGGTGGTAACAAGAGTTTCTCCACCAATCTTTCGCTTAAACCATTGTCGTCGCTTTCGTAAACGAATGCAACTAAACATGGGTGGCCTTCGATTAAACACCTTGTTTCTCTACTTCCTTTTCCATCATCTTTATCTTTTCTTCCTTTTCTTTTTCTTCAATTTCTCTTCCTTCTGTAGTTTATATTTCTTCTTTTTCTATTTTCTCCTTCAGCCTATGTTGATCCTTACTGGCTTGTCTTGGTGTCATAAATTTGAACTTTATTTCATGTCCCTCATGCCTCAAATAAAGGGAACATACATCAAGATTGAGCGTTTTAAAATGAAGCCATGCTCATCTCAAAAGAAGATGACAAGAGTTCGTGGGAACAATATCACATAATACTTCTTTCACACATTGTCCTGTACTGAATTTGAGCCTTGTTTGATTGGGATGAAAGCTTGGTGGTAACAAGAGTTTCTCCACCAATCTTTCGCTTAAAACATTGTTGTCGCTTTCGTAAACGAATGCCACTAAACATGGGTGGCCTTCGATTAAACACCTTGTTTCTCTACTTCCTTTTCCATCATCTTTATCTTTTCTTCCTTTTCTTTTTCTTCAATTTCTCTTCCTTCTGTAGTTTATATTTCTTCTTTTTCTATTTTCTCCTTCAGCCTATGTTGATCCTTACTGGCTTGTCTTGGTGTCATAAATTTCAACCTCATTTAATGTCCCTCATTCGTCAAATAAAGGGAACGTTCATCAAGATTGAGCGTTTTAAAATGAAGCCATGCCTATCTCAAAAGAAAATGACAAGAGTTTGTGGGAGCAATATCACCTAATACTTCTTTCACAAATTGTCATGTACTGAATTTGATCCTTGCTTGATTCGGATGAAAGCTTGGTGGTAACTAGAGTTTCTCCACCAATCTGTGGCTTACAACGTTGTGGTCGCTTTAGTAAACGAATGCAACTAAACTTGGTGGCCTTCGATTAAACACCTTGTTTCTCTACTTCCTTTTCCATCATCTTTATATTTTCTTCCTTTTCTTTTTCTTCAATTTCCCTTCCTTCTGTAGTTTATATTTCTTCTTTTTCTATTTTCTCCTTTAGCCTATGTTGATCCTTATGGCTTGTCTTGGTTTCATGTCCCTAATGCCTAATATAAAGGGAACGTTCATCAAGATTGAGCGTTTTAAAATGAAGCCATGCCCATCTCAAAAGAAGATGACAAGAGTTTGTCGGAGCAATATCACATAATACTTCTTTCACACTTTGTCATGTACTGAATTTGATCCCTGCTTGATTGGGATGAAAGCTTGGTGGTAACTAGAGTTTCTCCACCAATCTTTGGCTTACAACATTGTTGTCGCTTTCGTAAATGAATGCAACTAAACTTGGTGGCCTTCGATTAAACACCTTGTTTCTCTACTTCCTTTTCCATCATCTTTATCTTTTCTTCCTTTTCTTTTTCTTCAATTTCCCTTCCTTCTGCAGTTTATATTTATTCTTTTTCTATTTTCTCCTTCAGCCTATGTTGATCCTTACTGGCTTGTCTTGGTGTCATAAATTTCAACCTCATTTCATGTCCCTCATTCCTCAAATAAAGGGAACGTTCATCAAGATTGAGCGTTTTAAAATGAAGCCATGCCCATCTCAAAAGAAGATGACAAGAGTTCATGGGAGCAATATCACATAATACTTCTTTCACACATTGTCATGTACTGAATTTGATCCCTGCTTGATTGGGATGAAAGCTGGTGGTAACAAGAGTTTCTCCACCAATCTTTCGCTTAAACCATTGTCGTCGCTTTCGTAAACGAATGCAACTAAACATGGGTGGCCTTCGATTAAACACCTTGTTTCTCTACTTCCTTTTCCATCATCTTTATCTTTTCTTCCTTTTCTTTTTCTTCAATTTCTCTTCCTTCTGTAGTTTATATTTCTTCTTTTTCTATTTTCTCCTTCAGCCTATGTTGATCCTTACTGGCTTGTCTTGGTGTCATAAATTTCAACCTCATTTCATGTCCCTCATTCCTCAAATAAAGGGAACGTTCATCAAGATTGAGCGTTTTAAAATGAAGCCATGCCCATCTCAAAAGAAGATGACAAGAGTTCATGGGAGCAATATCACATAATACTTCTTTCACACATTGTCCTCTACTGAATTTGAGCCTTGCTTGATTGGGATGAAAGCTGGTGGTAACTAGAGTTTCTCCACCAATCTTTGGCTTACAACATTGTCGTCGCTTTCGTAAACGAATGCAACTAAACATGGGTGGCCTTCGATTAAACACCTTGTTTCTCTACTTCCTTTTCCATCATCTTTATCTTTTCTTCCTTTTCTTTTTCTTCAATTTCTCTTCCTTCTGTAGTTTATATTTCTTCTTTTTCTATTTTCTCCTTCAGCCTATGTTGATCCTTACTGGCTTGTCTTGGTGTCATAAATTTCAACCTCATTTCATGTCCCTCATTCCTCAAATAAAGGGAACGTTCATCAAGATTGAGCGTTTTAAAATGAAGCCATGCCCATCTCAAAAGAAGATGACAAGAGTTCATGGGAACAATATCACATAATACTTCTTTCACACATTGTCCTGTACTGAACTTGAGCCTTGCTTGATTGGGATGAAAGCTTGGTGGTAACTAGAGTTTCTCCAACAATCTTTGGCTTACAACATTGTTGTCGCTTTCGTAAACAAAAGCAACTAAACATGGGTGGCCTTCGATTAAACACCTTGTTTCTCTACTTCCTTTTCCATCATCTTTATCTTTTCTTCCTTTTCTCTTTCTTCAATTTCCCTTCTGCAGTTTATATTTCTTCTTTTCTATTTTCTCCTTCAGCCTATGTTGATCCTTACTGGCTTGTCTTGGTGTCATAAATTTCAACCTCATTTCATGTCCCTAATGCCTAATATAAAGGGAACGTTCATCAAGATTTAGCGTTTTAAAATGAAGCCATGCCCATCTCAAAAGAAGATGACAAGAGTTTGTGGGAGCAATATCACATAATACTTCTTTCACACATTGTCATGTACTGAATTTGATCCTTGCTTGATTCGGATGAAAGCTTGGTGGTAACTAGAGTTTCTCCACCAATCTGTGGCTTACAACGTTGTGGTCGCTTTAGTAAACGAATGCAACTAAACTTGGTGGCCTTCGATTAAACACCTTGTTTCTCTACTTCCTTTTCCATCATCTTTATATTTTCTTCCTTTTCTTTTTCTTCAATTTCCCTTCCTTCTGTAGTTTATATTTCTTCTTTTTCTATTTTCTCCTTTAGCCTATGTTGATCCTTATGGCTTGTCTTGGTTTCATGTCCCTAATGCCTAATATAAAGGGAACGTTCATCAAGATTGAGCGTTTTAAAATGAAGCCATGCCCATCTCAAAAGAAGATGACAAGAGTTTGTCGGAGCAATATCACATAATACTTCTTTCACACTTTGTCATGTACTGAATTTGATCCCTGCTTGATTGGGATGAAAGCTTGGTGGTAACTAGAGTTTCTCCACCAATCTTTGGCTTACAACATTGTTGTCGCTTTCGTAAATGAATGCAACTAAACTTGGTGGCCTTCGATTAAACACCTTGTTTCTCTACTTCCTTTTCCATCATCTTTATCTTTTCTTCCTTTTCTTTTTCTTCAATTTCCCTTCCTTCTGCAGTTTATATTTATTCTTTTTCTATTTTCTCCTTCAGCCTATGTTGATCCTTACTGGCTTGTCTTGGTTTCATAAATTCGAACTTCATTTCATGTCCCTCATTCCTCAAATAAAGGGAACGTTCATCAAGATTGAGCGTTTTAAAATGAAGCAGTGCCCATCTCAAAAGAAGATGACAAGAGTTCATGGGAACAATATCACATAATACTTCTTTGACACATTGTCCTGTACTAAATTTGATCCTTGCTTGATTGGGATGAAAGCTTGGTGGTAACTAGAGTTTCTCCACCAATCTTTGGCTTACAATATTGTTGCCGCTTTTGTAAACAAAAGCAACTAAACATGGGTGGGCTTGATTAGACACCTCGTTTCTCTACTTCATTTTCCATCATCTTTATCTGTTCTTCCTTTTCTCTTTCTTCAATTTCCCTTCCATCTGCAGTTTATATTTCTTCTTTTTCTATTTTCTCCTTCAGCCTATGTTGATCCTTACTGGGTTGTCTTGGTGTCATAAATTTGAACTTCATTTCATGTCCCTCATCACTCAAACGGAACGTTCATCAAGATTGAGCGTTTTAAAATGAAGCCATACTCATCTCAAAAGAAGATGACAAGAGTTCATGGGAACAATATCACATAATACTTCTTTCACACATTGTCCTGTACTAAATTTGAGCCTTGCTTGATTCGGATGAAAGCTTGGTGGTAACAAGAGTTTCTCCACCAATCTTTCGCTTAAAACATTGTTGTCGCTTTCATAAAGGAATGCAACTAAACATGGGTGGCCTTCGATTAAACACCTTGTTTCTCTACTTCCTTTTCCATCATCTTTATCTTTTCTTCCTTTTCTTTTTCTTCAATTTCCCTTCCTTCTGCAGTTTATATTTCTTCTTTTTCTATTTTCTCCTTCAGCCTATGTTGATCCTTACTCGCTTGTCTTGGTGTCATAAATTTCAACTTCATTTCATGTCCCTCATGCCTCAAATAAAGGGAACGTTCATCAAGATTGAGCGTTTTAAAATGAAGCCATGCTCATCTCAAAAGAAGATGACAAGAGTTCGTGGGAACAATATCACATAATACTTCTTTCACACATTGTCCTGTACTGAATTTGAGCCTTGTTTGATTGGGATGAAAGCTTGGTGGTAACAAGAGTTTCTGCACCAATCTTTCGCTTAAAACATTGTTGTCGCTTTCGTAAACGAATGCAACTAAACATGGGTGGCCTTCGATTAAACACCTTGTTTCTCTACTTCCTTTTCCATCATCTTTATCTTTTCTTCCTTTTCTTTTTCTTCAATTACTCTTCCTTTTGCAGTTTATATTTCTTATTTTCTATTTTCTCCTTCAGCCTGTGTTGATCCTTACTGGCTTGTCTTGGTGTCATAAATTTCAACCTCATTTCATGTCCCTCATTCGTCAAATAAAGGGAACGTTCATCAAGATTGAGCGTTTTAAAATGAAGCCATGCCCATCTCAAAAGAAGATGACAAGAGTTCATGGGAACAATATCACATAATACTTCTTTCACACATTGTACTGTACTGAATTTCATCCTTGCTTAATTGGGATGAAATCTTGGTGGTAACTAGAGTTTCTCCACCAATCTTTGGCTTACAACATTGTTGTTGCTTTCGTAAACAAAAGCAACTAAAGATGGGTGGCCTTCGATTAAACACCTTGTTTCTCTACTTCCTTTTCCATCATCTTTATCTTTTCTTCCTTTTCTCTTTCTTCAATTTCCCTTCCTTCTGCAGTTTATATTTCTTCTTTTTCTATTTTCTCCTTCAGCCTATGTTGATCCTTACTGGCTTTTCTTGGTGTCATAAATTTCACCTTCATTTCATGTCCCTAATGCCTAATATAAAGGCAACGTTCATCAAGATTGAGCGTTTTAAAATGAAGCCATGCCCATCTCAAAAGAAGATGACAAGAGTTTGTGGGAGCAATATCACATAATACTTCTTTCACACATTGTCATGTACTGAATTTGATCCTTGCTTGATTCAGATGAAACCTTGGTTGTAACTAGAGTTTCTCCACCAATCTTTGGCTTACAACATTGTGGTCGCTTTAGTAAACGAATGCAACAAAACATGGGTGGCCTTCTATTAAACACCTTGTTTCTCTACTTCCTTTTCCATCATCTTTATCTTTTCTTCCTTTTCTTTTTCTTCAATTTCCCTTCCTTCTGCAGTTTATATTTCTTCTTTTTCTATTTTCTCCTTCAGCCTATGTTGATCTTTACTCGCTTGTCTTGCTGTCATAAATTTCAACTTCATTTCATGTCCCTCCTGCCTCAAATAAAGGGAACGTTCATCAAGATTGAGCGTTTTAAAATGAAGCCATGCCCATCTCAAAAGAAGATGACAAGAGTTCATGGGAACAATATCACATAATACTTCTTTCACACATTGTACTGTACTGAATTTCATCCTTGCTTAATTGGGATGAAATCTTGGTGGTAACTAGAGTTTCTCCACCAATCTTTGGCTTACAACATTGTTGTTGCTTTCGTAAACAAAAGCAACTAAAGATGGGTGGCCTTCGATTAAACACCTTGTTTCTCTACTTCCTTTTCCATCATCTTTATCTTTTCTTCCTTTTCTCTTTCTTCAATTTCCCTTCCTTCTGCAGTTTATATTTCTTCTTTTCTATTTTCTCCTTCAGCCTATGTTGATCCTTACTGGCTTGTCTTGGTGTCATAAATTTCAACCTCATTTCATGTCCCTCATTCCTCAAATAAAGGGAACGTTCATCAAGATTGAGCGTTTTAAAATGAAGCCATGCCCATCTCAAAAGAAGATGACAAGAGTTTGTGGGAGCAATATCACATAATACTTCTTTCACACATTGTCATGTACTGAATTTGATCCTTGCTTGATTCCGATGAAACCTTGGTTGTAACTAGAGTTTCTCCACCAATCTTTGGCTTACAACATTGTGGTCGCTTTAGTAAACGAATGCAACAAAACATGGGTGGCCTTCTATTAAACACCTTGTTTCTCTACTTCCTTTTCCATCATCTTTATCTTTTCTTCCTTTTCTTTTTCTTCAATTTCCCTTCCTTCTGCAGTTTATATTTCTTCTTTTTCTATTTTCTCCTTCAGCCTATGTTGATCCTTACTGGCTTTTCTTGGTGTCATAAATTTCACCTTCATTTCATGTCCCTAATGCCTAATATAAAGGGAACGTTCATCAAGATTGAGCGTTTTAAAATGAAGCCATGCCCATCTCAAAAGAAGATGACAAGAGTTTGTGGGAGCAATATCACATAATACTTCTTTCACACATTGTCCTGTACTGAATTTCATCCTTGCTTGATTCGGATGAAAGCTTGGTGGTAACTAGAGTTTCTCCACCAATCTGTGTCTTACAACGTTGTGGTTGCTTTAGTAAACAAATGCAACTAAACTTGGTGGCCTTCGATTAAACACCTTGTTTCTCTACTTCCTTTTCCATCATCTTTATATTTTCTTCCTTTTCTTTTTCTTCAATTTCCCTTCCTTCTGCAGTTTATATTTCTTCTTTTTCTATTTTCTCCTTTAGCCTATGTTGATCCTTAGTGGCTTGTCTTGGTTTCATGTCCCTAATGCCTAATATAAAGGGAACGTTCATCAAGATTGAGCGTTTTAAAATGAAGCCATGCCCATCTCAAAAGAAGATGACAAGAGTTTGTCGGAGCAATATCACATAATACTTCTTTCACACTTTGTCATGTACTGAATTTGATCCCTGCTTGATTCGGATGAAACCTTGGTGGTAACTAGAGTTTCTCCACCAATCTTTGGCTTACAACATTGTTGTCGCTTTCGTAAATGAATGCAACTAAACTTGGTGGCCTTCGATTAAACACCTTGTTTCTCTACTTCCTTTTCCATCATCTTTATCTTTTCTTCCTTTTCTTTTTCTTCAATTTCCCTTCCTTCTGCAGTTTATATTTATTCTTTTTCTATTTTCTCCTTCAGCCTATGTTGATCCTTACTGGCTTGTCTTGGTTTCATAAATTCGAACTTCATTTCATGTCCCTCATTCCTCAAATAAAGGGAACGTTCATCAAGATTGAGCGTTTTAAAATGAAGCCATGCCCATCTCAAAAGAAGATGACAAGAGTTCATGGGAACAATATCACATAATACTTCTTTGACACATTGTCCTGTACTAAATTTGATCCTTGCTTGATTGGGATGAAAGCTTGGTGGTAACTAGAGTTTCTCCACTAATCTTTGGCTTACAACATTGTTGCCGCTTTTGTAAACAAAAGCAACTAAACATGGGTGGGCTTGATTAGACACCTCGTTTCTCTACTTCATTTTCCATCATCTTTATCTTTTCTTCCTTTTCTTTTTCTTCAATTTCCCTTCCTTCTGCAGTTTATATTTCTTCTTTTTCTATTTTCTCCTTCAGCCTATGTTGATCCTTACTGGCTTGTCTTATTGTCATAAATTTCAACCTCATTTCATGTCCCTTATTCCTCAAATAAAGGGAACGTTCATCAAGATTGAGCGTTTTAAAATGAAGCCATGCTCATCTCAAAAAAAGATAACAAGAGTTCATGGGAGCAATATCACATAATACTTCTTTCACACATTATCCTGTATTGAATTTGATCCTTGCTTGATTCGGATGAAAGCTTGATGGTAACTAGAGTTTCTCCACCAATATTTGGCTTACAACATTGTTGCCGCTTTCGTAAACAAATGCAACTAAACATGGGTGGCGTTCTATTAAACACCTTGTTTCTCTACTTCCTTTTGCATCATCTTTATCTTTTCTTCCTTTTCTTTTTCTTCAATTTCTCTTCCTTCTGCAGTTTATATTTCTTCTTTTTCTATTTTCTCCTTCAGCCTATATTGATCCTTACTGGCTTGTCTTGGTAACATAAATTTCAACCTCATTTCATGTCCCTCATTGCTCAAATAAAGGGAACGTTCATCAAGATTGAGCGTTTTAAAATGAAGCCATGCCCATCTCAAAAGAAGATGACAAGAGTTCATGGGAACAATATCACATAATACTTCTTTGACACATTGTCCTGTACTAAATTTGATCCTTGCTTGATTGGGATGAAAGCTTGGTGGTAACTAGAGTTTCTCCACCAATCTTTGGCTTACAACTTTGTTGTCGCTTTAGTAAACGAATGCAACTAAACATGGGTGGCCTTCGATTAAACACCTTGTTTCTCTACTTCCCTTTCCATCATCTTTATCTTTTCTTCCTTTTCTTTTTCTTCAATTTCTCTTCCTTCTGTAGTTTATATTTCTTCTTTTTCTATTTTCTCCTTCAGTCTATGTTGATCCTTACTGGCTTATCTTGGTGTCATAAATTTCAACTTCATTTCATGTCCCTCATTCCTCAAATAAAGGGAACGTTCATCAAGATTGAGCGTTTTAAAATGAAGCCATGCCCATATCTCAAAAGAAGATGACAAGAGTTTGTGGGAGCAATATCACATAATACTTCTTTCACACATTGTCATGTACTGAATTTGATCCTTGCTTGATTCGGATGAAACCTTGGTGGTAACTAGAGTTTCTCCACCAATCTTTGACTTACAACTTAGTTGTCGCTTTAGTAAACGAATGCAACTAAACATGGGTGGCCTTTGATTAAACACCTTGTTTCTCTACTTCCTTTTCCATCATCTTTATCTTTTCTTCCTTTTCTCTTTTTTCAATTCCCTTCCTTCTGCAGTTTATATTTCTTCTTTTTCTATTTTCTCCTTCAGCCTATGTTGATCCTTACTGGCTTGTCTTGATGTCATAAATTTCAACCTCATTTCATGTCCCTCATTCCTCAAATAAAGGGAACGTTCATCAAGATTGAGCGTTTTAAAATGAAGCCATGCCCATCTCAAAAGAAGATGACAAGAGTTTGTGGGAGCAATATCACATAATACTTCTTTCACACATTGTCATGTACTGAATTTGATCCTTGCTTGATTCGGATGAAAGCTTGGTGGTAACTAGAGTTTGTCCACCAATCTTTGGCTTACAACATTGTTGCCGCTTTCGTAAACAAATGCAACTAAACATGGGTGGCATTCTATTAAACACCTCGTTTCTCTACTTCCTTTTCCATCATCTTTATCTTTTCTTCCTTTTCTTTTTCTTCAATTTCTCTTCCTTCTGCAGTTTATATTTCTTCTTTTTCTATTTTCTCCTTCAGCCTATGTTGATCCTTACTGGCTTGTCTTGGTGTCATAAATTTCAACCTCATTTCATGTCCCTCATTCCTCAAATAAAGGGAACGTTCATCAAGATTGAGCGTTTTAAAATGAAGGCATGCTCATCTCAAAAGAAGATGACAAGAGTTCATGGGAACAATATCACATAATACTTCTTTCACACATTGTCCTGTACTGAATTTGAGCCTTGCTTGATTGGGATGAAAGCTTGGTGGTAACAAGAGTTTCTCCACTAATCTTTGTCTTAAAACATTGTTGTCGCTTTCGTAAACGAATGCAACTAAACATGGGTGGCCTTCGATTAAACACCTTGTTTCTCTACTTCCTTTTCCATCATCTTTATCTTTTCTTCCTTTTCTTTTTCTTCAATTTCACTTCCTTCTGCAGTTTATATCTCTTCTTTTCTATTTTCTCCTTCAGCCTATGTTGATCCTTACTAGCTTGTCTTGGTGTCATAAATTTCAACCTCATTTCATGTCCCTCATTCCTCAAATAAAGGGAACGTTCATCAAGATTGAGCGTTTTAAAATGAAGCCATGCCCATCTCAAAAGAAGATGCCAAGAGTTTGTGGGAGCAATATCACATAATACTTCTTTCACACATTGTCATGTACTGAATTTGATCCTTGCTTGATTCGGATGAAACCTTGGTGGTAACTAGAGTTTCTCCACCAATCTTTGGCTTACAACATTGTTGTCGCTTTCGTAAACGAATGCAACTAAACATGGGTGGCCTTCGATTAAACACCTTGTTTCTCTACTTCCTTTTCCATCATCTTTATCCTTTCTTCCTTTTCTTTTTCTTCAATTCCCTTCCTTCTGCAGTTTATATTTCTTCTTTTTCTATTTTCTCCTTCAGCCTATGTTGATCCTTACTGGCTTGTCTTGGTAACATAAATTTCAACCTCATTTCATGTCCCTCATTCCTCAAATAAAGGGAGCGTTCATCAAGATTGAGCGTTTTAAAATGAAGGCATCCCATCTCAAAAGAAGATGACAAGAGTTTGTGGGAGCAATATCACATAATACTTCTTTCACACATTGTCATGTACTGAATTTGATCCTTGCTTGATTCGGATGAAACCTTGGTGGTAACTAGAGTTTCTCCACCAATCTTTGGCTTACAACTTTGTTGTCGCTTTAGTAAACGAATGCAACTAAACATGGGTGGCCTTCGATTAAACACCTTGTTTCTCTACTTCCTTTTCCATCATCTTTATCTTTTCTTCGTTTTCTTTTTCTTCAATTTCCCTTCCATCTGCAGTTTATATTTCTTCTTTTTCTATTTTCTCCTTCAGCCTATGTTGATCCTTACTGGCTTGTCTTGGTAACATAAATTTCAACCTCATTTCATGTCCCTCATTCCTCAAATAAAGGGAACGTTCATCAAGATTGAGCGTTTTAAAATGAAGCCATCCCATCTCAAAAGAAGATGACAAGAGTTTGTGGGAGCAATATCACATAATACTTCTTTCACACATTGTCATGTACTGAATTTGATCCTTGCTTGATTCGGATGAAACCTTGGTGGTAACTAGAGTTTGTCCACCAATCTTTGGCTTACAACATTGTTGCCGCTTTCGTAAACAAATGCAACTAAACATGGGTGGCATTCTATTAAACACCTCATTTCTCTACTTCCTTTTCCATCATCTTTATCTTTTCTTCCTTTTCTTTTTCTTCAATTTCTCTTCCTTCTGCAGTTTATATTTCTTCTTTTTCTATTTTCTCCTTCAGCCTATGTTGATCCTTACTGGCTTGTCTTGGTGTCATAAATTTCAACCTCATTTCATGTCCCTCATTCCTCAAATAAAGGGAACGTTCATCAAGATTGAGCGTTTTAAAATGAAGGCATGCTCATCTCAAAAGAAGATGACAAGAGTTCATGGGAACAATATCACATAATACTTCTTTCACACATTGTCCTGTACTGAATTTGAGCCTTGCTTGATTGGGATGAAAGCTTGGTGGTAACAAGAGTTTCTCCACTAATCTTTGTCTTAAAACATTGTTGTCGCTTTCGTAAACGAATGCAACTAAACATGGGTGGCCTTCGATTAAACACCTTGTTTCTCTACTTCCTTTTCCATCATCTTTATCTTTTCTTCCTTTTCTTTTTCTTCAATTTCCCTTCCTTCTGCAGTTTATATCTCTTCTTTTCTATTTTCTCCTTCAGCCTATGTCGATCCTTACTAGCTTGTCTTGGTGTCATAAATTTCAACCTCATTTCATGTCCCTCATTCCTCAAATAAAGGGAACGTTCATCAAGATTGAGCGTTTTAAAATGAAGCCATGCCCATCTCAAAAGAAGATGCCAAGAGTTTGTGGGAGCAATATCACATAATACTTCTTTCACACATTGTCATGTACTGAATTTGATCCTTGCTTGATTCGGATGAAACCTTGGTGGTAACTAGAGTTTCTCCACCAATCTTTGGCTTACAACATTGTTGTCACCTTCGTAAACGAATGCAACTAAACATGGGTGGCCTTCGATTAAACACCTTGTTTCTCTACTTCCTTTTCCATCATCTTTATCTTTTCTTCCTTTTCTTTTTCTTCAATTCCCTTCCTTATGCAGTTTATATTTCTTCTTTTTCTATTTTCTCCTTCAGCCTATGTTGATCCTTACTGGCTTGTCTTGGTAAAATAAATTTCAACCTCATTTCATGTCCCTCATTCCTCAAATAAAGGGAGCGTTCATCAAGATTGAGCGTTTTAAAATGAAGCCATGTCCATCTCAAAAGAAGATGACAAGAGTTTGTGGGAGCAATATCACATAATACTTCTTTCACACATTGTCATGTACTGAATTTGATCCTTGCTTGATTCGGATGAAACCTTGGTGGTAACTAGAGTTTCTCCACCAATCTTTGGCTTACAACTTTGTTGTCGCTTTCGTAAACGAATGCAACTAAACATGGGTGGCCTTCGATTAAACACCTTGTTTCTCTACTTCCTTTTCCATCATCTTTATCTTTTCTTCGTTTTCTTTTTCTTCAATTTCCCTTCCATCTGCAGTTTATATTTCTTCTTTTTCTATTTTCTCCTTCAGCCTATGTTGATCCTTACTGGCTTGTCTTGGTAACATAAATTTCAACCTCATTTCATGTCCCTCATTCCTCAAATAAAGGGAACGTTCATCAAGATTGAGCGTTTTAAAATGAAGCCATCCCATCTCAAAAGAAGAGGACAAGAGTTTGTGGGAGCAATATCACATAATACTTCTTTCACACATTGTCATGTACTGAATTTGATCCTTGCTTGATTCGGATGAAACCTTGGTGGTAACTAGAGTTTCTCCACCAATCTTTGGCTTACAACATTGTTGTCGCTTTCGTAAACGAATGCAACTAAACATGGGTGGCCTTCGATTAAACACCTTGTTTCTCTACTTCCTTTTCCATCATCTTTATCTTTTCTTCCTTTTCTTTTTCTTCAATTCCCTTCCTTCTGCAGTTTATATTTCTTCTTTTTCTATTTTCTCCTTCAGCCTATGTTGATCCTTACTGGCTTGTCTTGGTAACATAAATTTCAACCTCATTTCATGTCCCTCATTCCTCAAATAAAGGGAGCGTTCATCAAGATTGAGCGTTTTAAAATGAAGCCATGCCCATCTCAAAAGAAGATGACAAGAGTTTGTGGGAGCAATATCACATAATACTTCTTTCACACATTGTCATGTACTGAATTTGAGCCTTGCTTGATTGGGATGAAACCTTGGTGGTAACTAGAGTTTCTCCACCAATCTTTGGCTTACAACTTTGTTGTCGCTTTAGTAAACGAATGCAACTAAACATGGGTGGCCTTCGATTAAACACCTTGTTTCTCTACTTCCTTTTCCATCATCTTTATCTTTTCTTCCTTTTCTCTTTTTTCAATTCCCTTCCTTCTGCAGTTTATATTTCTTCTTTTTCTATTTTCTCCTTCAGCCTATGTTGATCCTTACTGGCTTGTCTTGATGTCATAAATTTCAACCTCATTTCATGTCCCTCATTCCTCAAATAAAGGGAACGTTCATCAAGATTGAGCGTTTTAAAATGAAGCCATGCCCATATCAAAAGAAGATGACAAGAGTTTGTGGGAGCAATATCACATAATACTTCTTTCACACATTGTCATGTACTGAATTTGATCCTTGCTTGATTCGGATGAAAGCTTGGTGGTAACAAGAGTTTCTCCACCAATCTTTGGCTTATAACATTGTTGCCGCTTTCGTAAACAAATGCAACTAAACATGGGTGGCATTCTATTAAACACCTCGTTTCTCTACTTCCTTTTCCATCATCTTTATCTTTTCTTCCTTTTCTTTTTCTTCAATTTCTCTTCCTTCTGTAGTTTATATTTCTTCTTTTTCTATTTTCTCCTTCAGCCTATGTTGATCCTTACTGGCTTGTCTTGGTGTCATAAATTTCAACCTCATTTCATGTCCCTCATTCCTCAAATAAAGGGAACGTTCATCAAGATTGAGCGTTTTAAAATGAAGCCATGCCCATCTCAAAAGAAGATGCCAAGAGTTTGTGGGAGCAATATCACATAATACTTCTTTCACACATTGTCATGTACTGAATTTGATCCTTGCTTGATTCGGATGAAACCTTGGTGGTAACTAGAGTTTCTCCACCAATCTTTGGCTTACAACATTGTTGTCGCTTTCGTAAACGAATGCAACTAAACATGGGTGGCCTTCGATTAAACACCTTGTTTCTCTACTTCCTTTTCCATCATCTTTATCTTTTCTTCCTTTTCTTTTTCTTCAATTTCCTTCCTTCTGCAGTTTATATTTCTTCTTTTTCTATTTTCTCCTTCAGCCTATGTTGATCCTTACTGGCTTGTCTTGGTAACATAAATTTCAACCTCATTTCATGTCCCTCATTCCTCAAATAAAGGGAACGTTCATCAAGATTGAGCGTTTTAAAATGAAGCCATCCCATCTCAAAAGAAGATGACAAGAGTTTGTGGGAGCAATATCACATAATACTTCTTTCACACATTGTCATGTACTGAATTTGATCCTTGCTTGATTCGGATGAAACCTTGGTGGTAACTAGAGTTTCTCCACCAATCTTTGGCTTACAACTTTGTTGTCGCTTTAGTAAACGAATGCAACTAAACATGGGTGGCCTTCGATTAAACACCTTGTTTCTCTACTTCCTTTTCCATCATCTTTATCTTTTCTTCGTTTTCTTTTTCTTCAATTTCCCTTCCATCTGCAGTTTATATTTCTTCTTTTTCTATTTTCTCCTTCAGCCTATGTTGATCCTTACTGGCTTGTCTTGGTAACATAAATTTCAACCTCATTTCATGTCCCTCATTCCTCAAATAAAGGGAACGTTCATCAAGATTGAGCGTTTTAAAATGAAGCCATCCCATCTCAAAAGAAGATGACAAGAGTTTGTGGGAGCAATATCACATAATACTTCTTTCACACATTGTCATGTACTGAATTTGATCCTTGCTTGATTCGGATGAAACCTTGGTGGTAACTAGAGTTTCTCCACCAATCTTTGGCTTACAACTTTGTTGTCGCTTTAGTAAACGAATGCAACTAAACATGGGTGGCCTTCGATTAAACACCTTGTTTCTCTACTTCCTTTTCCATCATCTTTATCTTTTCTTCGTTTTCTTTTTCTTCAATTTCCCTTCCATCTGCAGTTTATATTTCTTCTTTTTCTATTTTCTCCTTCAGCCTATGTTGATCCTTACTGGCTTGTCTTGGTAACATAAATTTCAACCTCATTTCATGTCCCTCATTCCTCAAATAAAGGGAACGTTCATCAAGATTGAGCGTTTTAAAATGAAGGCATGCTCATCTCAAAAGAAGATAACAAGAGTTCATGGGAACAATATCACATAATACTTCTTTCACACATTGTCCTGTACTGAATTTGAGCCTTGCTTGATTGGGATGAAAGCTTGGTGGTAACAAGAGTTTCTCCACTAATCTTTGTCTTAAAACATTGTTGTCGCTTTCGTAAACGAATGCAACTAAACATGGGTGGCCTTCGATTAAACACCTTGTTTCTCTACTTCCTTTTCCATCATCTTTATCTTTTCTTCCTTTTCTTTTTCTTCAATTTCCCTTCCTTCTGCAGTTTATATCTCTTCTTTTCTATTTTCTCCTTCAGCCTATGTCGATCCTTACTAGCTTGTCTTGGTGTCATAAATTTCAACCTCATTTCATGTCCCTCATTCCTCAAATAAAGGGAACGTTCATCAAGATTGAGCGTTTTAAAATGAAGCCATGCCCATCTCAAAAGAAGATGCCAAGAGTTTGTGGGAGCAATATCACATAATACTTCTTTCACACATTGTCATGTACTGAATTTGATCCTTGCTTGATTCGGATGAAACCTTGGTGGTAACTAGAGTTTCTCCACCAATCTTTGGCTTACAACATTGTTGTCACCTTCGTAAACGAATGCAACTAAACATGGGTGGCCTTCGATTAAACACCTTGTTTCTCTACTTCCTTTTCCATCATCTTTATCTTTTCTTCGTTTTCTTTTTCTTCAATTTCCCTTCCATCTGCAGTTTATATTTCTTCTTTTTCTATTTTCTCCTTCAGCCTATGTTGATCCTTACTGGCTTGTCTTGGTAACATAAATTTCAACCTCATTTCATGTCCCTCATTCCTCAAATAAAGGGAGCGTTCATCAAGATTGAGCGTTTTAAAATGAAGGCATCCCATCTCAAAAGAAGATGACAAGAGTTTGTGGGAGCAATATCACATAATACTTCTTTCACACATTGTCATGTACTGAATTTGATCCTTGCTTGATTCGGATGAAACCTTGGTGGTAACTAGAGTTTCTCCACCAATCTTTGACTTACAACTTAGTTGTCGCTTTAGTAAACGAATGCAACTAAACATGGGTGGCCTTTGATTAAACACCTTGTTTCTCTACTTCCTTTTCCATCATCTTTATCTTTTCTTCCTTTTCTCTTTTTTCAATTCCCTTCCTTCTGCAGTTTATATTTCTTCTTTTTCTATTTTCTCCTTCAGCCTATGTTGATCCTTACTGGCTTGTCTTGATGTCATAAATTTCAACCTCATTTCATGTCCCTCATTCCTCAAATAAAGGGAACGTTCATCAAGATTGAGCGTTTTAAAATGAAGCCATGCCCATCTCAAAAGAAGATGACAAGAGTTTGTGGGAGCAATATCACATAATACTTCTTTCACACATTGTCATGTACTGAATTTGATCCTTGCTTGATTCGGATGAAAGCTTGGTGGTAACTAGAGTTTGTCCACCAATCTTTGGCTTACAACATTGTTGCCGCTTTCGTAAACAAATGCAACTAAACATGGGTGGCATTCTATTAAACACCTCGTTTCTCTACTTCCTTTTCCATCATCTTTATCTTTTCTTCCTTTTCTTTTTCTTCAATTTCTCTTCCTTCTGCAGTTTATATTTCTTCTTTTTCTATTTTCTCCTTCAGCCTATGTTGATCCTTACTGGCTTGTCTTGGTGTCATAAATTTCAACCTCATTTCATGTCCCTCATTCCTCAAATAAAGGGAACGTTCATCAAGATTGAGCGTTTTAAAATGAAGGCATGCTCATCTCAAAAGAAGATAACAAGAGTTCATGGGAACAATATCACATAATACTTCTTTGACACATTGTCCTGTACTGAATTTGATTCTTGCTTGATTGGGATGAAAGCTTGGTGGTAACTAGAGTTTCTCCACCAATCTTTGGCTTACAACATTGTTGCCGCTTTCGTAAACAAAGGCAACTAAACATGAGTGGGCTTGATTAGACACCTTGTTTCTCTACTTCCTTTTCCATCATCTTTATCCTTTCTTCCTTTTCTTTTTCTTCAATTCCCTTCCTTCTGCAGTTTATATTTCTTCTTTTTCTATTTTCTCCTTCAGCCTATGTTGATCCTTACTGGCTTGTCTTGGTAAAATAAATTTCAACCTCATTTCATGTCCCTCATTCCTCAAATAAAGGGAGCGTTCATCAAGATTGAGCGTTTTAAAATGAAGCCATGCCCATCTCAAAAGAAGATGCCAAGAGTTTGTGGGAGCAATATCACATAATACTTCTTTCACACATTGTCATGTACTGAATTTGATCCTTGCTTGATTCGGATGAAACCTTGGTGGTAACTAGAGTTTCTCCACCAATCTTTGGCTTACAACATTGTTGTCGCTTTCGTAAACGAATGCAGCTAAACATGGGTGGCCTTCGATTAAACACCTTGTTTCTCTACTTCCTTTTCCATCATCTTTATCTTTTCTTCCTTTTCTTTTTCTTCAATTTCCCTTCCTTCTGCAGTTTATATCTCTTCTTTTCTATTTTCTCCTTCAGCCTATGTTGATCCTTACTAGCTTGTCTTGGTGTCATAAATTTCAACCTCATTTCATGTCCCTCATTCCTCAAATAAAGGGAACGTTCATCAAGATTGAGCGTTTTAAAATGAAGCCATGCCCATCTCAAAAGAAGATGCCAAGAGTTTGTGGGAGCAATATCACATAATACTTCTTTCACACATTGTCATGTACTGAATTTGATCCTTGCTTGATTCGGATGAAACCTTGGTGGTAACTAGAGTTTCTCCACCAATCTTTGGCTTACAACATTGTTGTCGCCTTCGTAAACGAATGCAACTAAACATGGGTGGCCTTCGATTAAACACCTTGTTTCTCTACTTCCTTTTCCATCATCTTTATCTTTTCTTCCTTTTCTTTTTCTTCAATTCCCTTCCTTCTGCAGTTTATATTTCTTCTTTTTCTATTTTCTCCTTCAGCCTATGTTGATCCTTACTGGCTTGTCTTGGTAAAATAAATTTCAACCTCATTTCATGTCCCTCATTCCTCAAATAAAGGGAGCGTTCATCAAGATTGAGCGTTTTAAAATGAAGCCATGCCCATCTCAAAAGAAGATGACAAGAGTTTGTGGGAGCAATATCACATAATACTTCTTTCACACATTGTCATGTACTGAATTTGATCCTTGTTTGATTCGGATGAAACCTTGGTGGTAACTAGAGTTTCTCCACCAATCTTTGGCTTACAACTTTGTTGTCGCTTTAGTAAACGAATGCAACTAAACATGGGTGGCCTTTGATTAAACACCTTGTTTCTCTACTTCCTTTTCCATCATCTTTATCTTTTCTTCCTTTTCTCTTTTTTCAATTCCCTTCCTTCTGCAGTTTATATTTCTTCTTTTTCTATTTTCTCCTTCAGCCTATGTTGATCCTTACTGGCTTGTCTTGATGTCATAAATTTCAACCTCATTTCATGTCCCTCATTCCTCAAATAAAGGGAACGTTCATCAAGATTGAGCGTTTTAAAATGAAGCCATGCCCATCTCAAAAGAAGATGACAAGAGTTTGTGGGAGCAATATCACATAATACTTCTTTCACACATTGTCATGTACTGAATTTGAGCCTTGCTTGATTGGGATGAAAGCTTGGTGGTAACAAGAGTTTCTCCACTAATCTTTGTCTTAAAACATTGTTGTCGCTTTCGTAAACGAATGCAACTAAACATGGGTGGCCTTCGATTAAACACCTTGTTTCTCTACTTCCTTTTCCATCATCTTTATCTTTTCTTCCTTTTCTTTTTCTTCAATTTCCCTTCCTTCTGCAGTTTATATCTCTTCTTTTCTATTTTCTCCTTCAGCCTATGTTGATCCTTACTAGCTTGTCTTGGTGTCATAAATTTCAACCTCATTTCATGTCCCTCATTCCTCAAATAAAGGGAACGTTCATCAAGATTGAGCGTTTTAAAATGAAGCCATGCCCATCTCAAAAGAAGATGCCAAGAGTTTGTGGGAGCAATATCACATAATACTTCTTTCACACATTGTCATGTACTGAATTTGATCCTTGCTTGATTCGGATGAAACCTTGGTGGTAACTAGAGTTTCTCCACCAATCTTTGGCTTACAACATTGTTGTCGCTTTCGTAAACGAATGCAACTAAACATGGGTGGCCTTCGATTAAACACCTTGTTTCTCTACTTCCTTTTCCATCATCTTTATCCTTTCTTCCTTTTCTTTTTCTTCAATTCCCTTCCTTCTGCAGTTTATATTTCTTCTTTTTCTATTTTCTCCTTCAGCCTATGTTGATCCTTACTGGCTTGTCTTGGTAACATAAATTTCAACCTCATTTCATGTCCCTCATTCCTCAAATAAAGGGAGCGTTCATCAAGATTGAGCGTTTTAAAATGAAGGCATCCCATCTCAAAAGAAGATGACAAGAGTTTGTGGGAGCAATATCACATAATACTTCTTTCACACATTGTCATGTACTGAATTTGATCCTTGCTTGATTCGGATGAAACCTTGGTGGTAACTAGAGTTTCTCCACCAATCTTTGGCTTACAACTTTGTTGTCGCTTTAGTAAACGAATGCAACTAAACATGGGTGGCCTTCGATTAAACACCTTGTTTCTCTACTTCCTTTTCCATCATCTTTATCTTTTCTTCGTTTTCTTTTTCTTCAATTTCCCTTCCATCTGCAGTTTATATTTCTTCTTTTTCTATTTTCTCCTTCAGCCTATGTTGATCCTTACTGGCTTGTCTTGGTAACATAAATTTCAACCTCATTTCATGTCCCTCATTCCTCAAATAAAGAGAACGTTCATCAAGATTGAGCGTTTTAAAATGAAGCCATCCCATCTCAAAAGAAGATGACAAGAGTTTGTGGGAGCAATATCACATAATACTTCTTTCACACATTGTCATGTACTGAATTTGATCCTTGCTTGATTCGGATGAAACCTTGGTGGTAACTAGAGTTTGTCCACCAATCTTTGGCTTACAACATTGTTGCCGCTTTCGTAAACAAATGCAACTAAACATGGGTGGCATTCTATTAAACACCTCATTTCTCTACTTCCTTTTCCATCATCTTTATCTTTTCTTCCTTTTCTTTTTCTTCAATTTCTCTTCCTTCTGCAGTTTATATTTCTTCTTTTTCTATTTTCTCCTTCAGCCTATGTTGATCCTTACTGGCTTGTCTTGGTGTCATAAATTTCAACCTCATTTCATGTCCCTCATTCCTCAAATAAAGGGAACGTTCATCAAGATTGAGCGTTTTAAAATGAAGGCATGCTCATCTCAAAAGAAGATGACAAGAGTTCATGGGAACAATATCACATAATACTTCTTTCACACATTGTCCTGTACTGAATTTGAGCCTTGCTTGATTGGGATGAAAGCTTGGTGGTAACAAGAGTTTCTCCACTAATCTTTGTCTTAAAACATTGTTGTCGCTTTCGTAAACGAATGCAACTAAACATGGGTGGCCTTCGATTAAACACCTTGTTTCTCTACTTCCTTTTCCATCATCTTTATCTTTTCTTCCTTTTCTTTTTCTTCAATTTCCCTTCCTTCTGCAGTTTATATCTCTTCTTTTCTATTTTCTCCTTCAGCCTATGTCGATCCTTACTAGCTTGTCTTGGTGTCATAAATTTCAACCTCATTTCATGTCCCTCATTCCTCAAATAAAGGGAACGTTCATCAAGATTGAGCGTTTTAAAATGAAGCCATGCCCATCTCAAAAGAAGATGCCAAGAGTTTGTGGGAGCAATATCACATAATACTTCTTTCACACATTGTCATGTACTGAATTTGATCCTTGCTTGATTCGGATGAAACCTTGGTGGTAACTAGAGTTTCTCCACCAATCTTTGGCTTACAACATTGTTGTCACCTTCGTAAACGAATGCAACTAAACATGGGTGGCCTTCGATTAAACACCTTGTTTCTCTACTTCCTTTTCCATCATCTTTATCTTTTCTTCCTTTTCTTTTTCTTCAATTCCCTTCCTTCTGCAGTTTATATTTCTTCTTTTTCTATTTTCTCCTTCAGCCTATGTTGATCCTTACTGGCTTGTCTTGGTAAAATAAATTTCAACCTCATTTCATGTCCCTCATTCCTCAAATAAAGGGAGCGTTCATCAAGATTGAGCGTTTTAAAATGAAGGCATGCTCATCTCAAAAGAAGATGACAAGAGTTCATGGGAACAATATCACATAATACTTCTTTCACACATTGTCCTGTACTGAATTTGAGCCTTGCTTGATTGGGATGAAAGCTTGGTGGTAACAAGAGTTTCTCCACTAATCTTTGTCTTAAAACATTGTTGTCGCTTTCGTAAACGAATGCAACTAAACATGGGTGGCCTTCGATTAAACACCTTGTTTCTCTACTTCCTTTTCCATCATCTTTATCTTTTCTTCCTTTTCTTTTTCTTCAATTTCCCTTTCTTCTGCAGTTTATATCTCTTCTTTTCTATTTTCTCCTTCAGCCTATGTCGATCCTTACTAGCTTGTCTTGGTGTCATAAATTTCAACCTCATTTCATGTCCCTCATTCCTCAAATAAAGGGAACGTTCATCAAGATTGAGCGTTTTAAAATGAAGCCATGCCCATCTCAAAAGAAGATGCCAAGAGTTTGTGGGAGCAATATCACATAATACTTCTTTCACACATTGTCATGTACTGAATTTGATCCTTGCTTGATTCGGATGAAACCTTGGTGGTAACTAGAGTTTCTCCACCAATCTTTGGCTTACAACATTGTTGTCACCTTCGTAAACGAATGCAACTAAACATGGGTGGCCTTCGATTAAACACCTTGTTTCTCTACTTCCTTTTCCATCATCTTTATCTTTTCTTCCTTTTCTTTTTCTTCAATTCCCTTCCTTCTGCAGTTTATATTTCTTCTTTTTCTATTTTCTCCTTCAGCCTATGTTGATCCTTACTGGCTTGTCTTGGTAAAATAAATTTCAACCTCATTTCATGTCCCTCATTCCTCAAATAAAGGGAGCGTTCATCAAGATTGAGCGTTTTAAAATGAAGCCATGCCCATCTCAAAAGAAGATGACAAGAGTTTGTGGGAGCAATATCACATAATACTTCTTTCACACATTGTCATGTACTGAATTTGATCCTTGCTTGATTCGGATGAAACCTTGGTGGTAACTAGAGTTTCTCCACCAATCTTTGGCTTACAACTTTGTTGTCGCTTTAGTAAACGAATGCAACTAAACATGGGTGGCCTTCGATTAAACACCTTGTTTCTCTACTTCCTTTTCCATCATCTTTATCTTTTCTTCGTTTTCTTTTTCTTCAATTTCCCTTCCATCTGCAGTTTATATTTCTTCTTTTTCTATTTTCTCCTTCAGCCTATGTTGATCCTTACTGGCTTGTCTTGGTAACATAAATTTCAACCTCATTTCATGTCCCTCATTCCTCAAATAAAGGGAACGTTCATCAAGATTGAGCGTTTTAAAATGAAGCCATCCCATCTCAAAAGAAGAGGACAAGAGTTTGTGGGAGCAATATCACATAATACTTCTTTCACACATTGTCATGTACTGAATTTGATCCTTGCTTGATTCGGATGAAACCTTGGTGGTAACTAGAGTTTCTCCACCAATCTTTGACTTACAACTTATTTGTCGCTTTAGTAAACGAATGCAACTAAACATGGGTGGCCTTTGATTAAACACCTTGTTTCTCTACTTCCTTTTCCATCATCTTTATCTTTTCTTCCTTTTCTCTTTTTTCAATTCCCTTCCTTCTGCAGTTTATATTTCTTCTTTTTCTATTTTCTCCTTCAGCCTATGTTGATCCTTACTGGCTTGTCTTGATGTCATAAATTTCAACCTCATTTCATGTCCCTCATTCCTCAAATAAAGGGAACGTTCATCAAGATTGAGCGTTTTAAAATGAAGCCATGCCCATCTCAAAAGAAGATGACAAGAGTTTGTGGGAGCAATATCACATAATACTTCTTTCACACATTGTCATGTACTGAATTTGAGCCTTGCTTGATTGGGATGAAAGCTTGGTGGTAACAAGAGTTTCTCCACTAATCTTTGTCTTAAAACATTGTTGTCGCTTTCGTAAACGAATGCAACTAAACATGGGTGGCCTTTGATTAAACACCTTGTTTCTCTACTTCCTTTTCCATCATCTTTATCTTTTCTTCCTTTTCTTTTTCTTCAAGTTCCCTTCCTTCTGCAGTTTATATCTCTTCTTTTCTATTTTCTCCTTCAGCCTATGTCGATCCTTACTAGCTTGTCTTGGTGTCATAAATTTCAACCTCATTTCATGTCCCTCATTCCTCAAATAAAGGGAACGTTCATCAAGATTGAGCGTTTTAAAATGAAGCCATGCCCATCTCAAAAGAAGATGCCAAGAGTTTGTGGGAGCAATATCACATAATACTTCTTTCACACATTGTCATGTACTGAATTTGATCCTTGCTTGATTCGGATGAAACCTTGGTGGTAACTAGAGTTTCTCCACCAATCTTTGGCTTACAACATTGTTGTCACCTTCGTAAACGAATGCAACTAAACATGGGTGGCCTTCGATTAAACACCTTGTTTCTCTACTTCCTTTTCCATCATCTTTATCTTTTCTTCCTTTTCTTTTTCTTCAATTCCCTTCCTTCTGCAGTTTATATTTCTTCTTTTTCTATTTTCTCCTTCAGCCTATGTTGATCCTTACTGGCTTGTCTTGGTAAAATAAATTTCAACCTCATTTCATGTCCCTCATTCCTCAAATAAAGGGAGCGTTCATCAAGATTGAGCATTTTAAAATGAAGCCATGCCCATCTCAAAAGAAGATGACAAGAGTTTGTGGGAGCAATATCACATAATACTTCTTTCACACATTGTCATGTACTGAATTTGATCCTTGCTTGATTCGGATGAAACCTTGGTGGTAACTAGAGTTTCTCCACCAATCTTTGGCTTACAACTTTGTTGTCGCTTTAGTAAACGAATGCAACTAAACATGGGTGGCCTTCGATTAAACACCTTGTTTCTCTACTTCCTTTTCCATCATCTTTATCTTTTCTTCGTTTTCTTTTTCTTCAATTTCCCTTCCATCTGCAGTTTATATTTCTTCTTTTTCTATTTTCTCCTTCAGCCTATGTTGATCCTTACTGGCTTGTCTTGGTAACATAAATTTCAACCTCATTTCATGTCCCTCATTCCTCAAATAAAGGGAACGTTCATCAAGATTGAGCGTTTTAAAATGAAGCCATCCCATCTCAAAAGAAGAGGACAAGAGTTTGTGGGAGCAATATCACATAATACTTCTTTCACACATTGTCATGTACTGAATTTGATCCTTGCTTGATTCGGATGAAACCTTGGTGGTAACTAGAGTTTCTCCACCAATCTTTGACTTACAACTTATTTGTCGCTTTAGTAAACGAATGCAACTAAACATGGGTGGCCTTTGATTAAACACCTTGTTTCTCTACTTCCTTTTCCATCATCTTTATCTTTTCTTCCTTTTCTCTTTTTTCAATTCCCTTCCTTCTGCAGTTTATATTTCTTCTTTTTCTATTTTCTCCTTCAGCCTATGTTGATCCTTACTGGCTTGTCTTGATGTCATAAATTTCAACCTCATTTCATGTCCCTCATTCCTCAAATAAAGGGAACGTTCATCAAGATTGAGCGTTTTAAAATGAAGCCATGCCCATCTCAAAAGAAGATGACAAGAGTTTGTGGGAGCAATATCACATAATACTTCTTTCACACATTGTCATGTACTGAATTTGAGCCTTGCTTGATTGGGATGAAAGCTTGGTGGTAACAAGAGTTTCTCCACTAATCTTTGTCTTAAAACATTGTTGTCGCTTTCGTAAACGAATGCAACTAAACATGGGTGGCCTTCGATTAAACACCTTGTTTCTCTACTTCCTTTTCCATCATCTTTATCTTTTCTTCCTTTTCTTTTTCTTCAATTTCCCTTCCTTCTGCAGTTTATATCTCTTCTTTTCTATTTTCTCCTTCAGCCTATGTTGATCCTTACTAGCTTGTCTTGGTGTCATAAATTTCAACCTCATTTCATGTCCCTCATTCCTCAAATAAAGGGAACGTTCATCAAGATTGAGCGTTTTAAAATGAAGCCATGCCCATCTCAAAAGAAGATGCCAAGAGTTTGTGGGAGCAATATCACATAATACTTCTTTCACACATTGTCATGTACTGAATTTGATCCTTGCTTGATTCGGATGAAACCTTGGTGGTAACTAGAGTTTCTCCACCAATCTTTGGCTTACAACATTGTTGTCGCTTTCGTAAACGAATGCAACTAAACATGGGTGGCCTTCGATTAAACACCTTGTTTCTCTACTTCCTTTTCCATCATCTTTATCCTTTCTTCCTTTTCTTTTTCTTCAATTCCCTTCCTTCTGCAGTTTATATTTCTTCTTTTTCTATTTTCTCCTTCAGCCTATGTTGATCCTTACTGGCTTGTCTTGGTAACATAAATTTCAACCTCATTTCATGTCCCTCATTCCTCAAATAAAGGGAGCGTTCATCAAGATTGAGCGTTTTAAAATGAAGGCATCCCATCTCAAAAGAAGATGACAAGAGTTTGTGGGAGCAATATCACATAATACTTCTTTCACACATTGTCATGTACTGAATTTGATCCTTGCTTGATTCGGATGAAACCTTGGTGGTAACTAGAGTTTCTCCACCAATCTTTGGCTTACAACTTTGTTGTCGCTTTAGTAAACGAATGCAACTAAACATGGGTGGCCTTCGATTAAACACCTTGTTTCTCTACTTCCTTTTCCATCATCTTTATCTTTTCTTCGTTTTCTTTTTCTTCAATTTCCCTTCCATCTGCAGTTTATATTTCTTCTTTTTCTATTTTCTCCTTCAGCCTATGTTGATCCTTACTGGCTTGTCTTGGTAACATAAATTTCAACCTCATTTCATGTCCCTCATTCCTCAAATAAAGGGAACGTTCATCAAGATTGAGCGTTTTAAAATGAAGCCATCCCATCTCAAAAGAAGATGACAAGAGTTTGTGGGAGCAATATCACATAATACTTCTTTCACACATTGTCATGTACTGAATTTGATCCTTGCTTGATTCGGATGAAACCTTGGTGGTAACTAGAGTTTGTCCACCAATCTTTGGCTTACAACATTGTTGCCGCTTTCGTAAACAAATGCAACTAAACATGGGTGGCATTCTATTAAACACCTCATTTCTCTACTTCCTTTTCCATCATCTTTATCTTTTCTTCCTTTTCTTTTTCTTCAATTTCTCTTCCTTCTGCAGTTTATATTTCTTCTTTTTCTATTTTCTCCTTCAGCCTATGTTGATCCTTACTGGCTTGTCTTGGTGTCATAAATTTCAACCTCATTTCATGTCCCTCATTCCTCAAATAAAGGGAACGTTCATCAAGATTGAGCGTTTTAAAATGAAGGCATGCTCATCTCAAAAGAAGATGACAAGAGTTCATGGGAACAATATCACATAATACTTCTTTCACACATTGTCCTGTACTGAATTTGAGCCTTGCTTGATTGGGATGAAAGCTTGGTGGTAACAAGAGTTTCTCCACTAATCTTTGTCTTAAAACATTGTTGTCGCTTTCGTAAACGAATGCAACTAAACATGGGTGGCCTTCGATTAAACACCTTGTTTCTCTACTTCCTTTTCCATCATCTTTATCTTTTCTTCCTTTTCTTTTTCTTCAATTTCCCTTCCTTCTGCAGTTTATATCTCTTCTTTTCTATTTTCTCCTTCAGCCTATGTCGATCCTTACTAGCTTGTCTTGGTGTCATAAATTTCAACCTCATTTCATGTCCCTCATTCCTCAAATAAAGGGAACGTTCATCAAGATTGAGCGTTTTAAAATGAAGCCATGCCCATCTCAAAAGAAGATGCCAAGAGTTTGTGGGAGCAATATCACATAATACTTCTTTCACACATTGTCATGTACTGAATTTGAT
The DNA here is from genome assembly GCF_037176805.1 of Vigna unguiculata. Classification (NCBI taxonomy): domain Eukaryota; kingdom Viridiplantae; phylum Streptophyta; class Magnoliopsida; order Fabales; family Fabaceae; genus Vigna; species Vigna unguiculata. The sequence continues at coordinate 26,377,631 of NC_140795.1, read as the reverse complement.
CCTTGCTTGATTCGGATGAAACCTTGGTGGTAACTAGAGTTTCTCCACCAATCTTTGGCTTACAACATTGTTGTCACCTTCGTAAACGAATGCAACTAAACATGGGTGGCCTTCGATTAAACACCTTGTTTCTCTACTTCCTTTTCCATCATCTTTATCTTTTCTTCCTTTTCTTTTTCTTCAATTCCCTTCCTTCTGCAGTTTATATTTCTTCTTTTTCTATTTTCTCCTTCAGCCTATGTTGATCCTTACTGGCTTGTCTTGGTAAAATAAATTTCAACCTCATTTCATGTCCCTCATTCCTCAAATAAAGGGAGCGTTCATCAAGATTGAGCGTTTTAAAATGAAGCCATGCCCATCTCAAAAGAAGATGACAAGAGTTTGTGGGAGCAATATCACATAATACTTCTTTCACACATTGTCATGTACTGAATTTGATCCTTGCTTGATTCGGATGAAACCTTGGTGGTAACTAGAGTTTCTCCACCAATCTTTGGCTTACAACTTTGTTGTCGCTTTAGTAAACGAATGCAACTAAACATGGGTGGCCTTCGATTAAACACCTTGTTTCTCTACTTCCTTTTCCATCATCTTTATCTTTTCTTCGTTTTCTTTTTCTTCAATTTCCCTTCCATCTGCAGTTTATATTTCTTCTTTTTCTATTTTCTCCTTCAGCCTATGTTGATCCTTACTGGCTTGTCTTGGTAACATAAATTTCAACCTCATTTCATGTCCCTCATTCCTCAAATAAAGGGAACGTTCATCAAGATTGAGCGTTTTAAAATGAAGCCATCCCATCTCAAAAGAAGAGGACAAGAGTTTGTGGGAGCAATATCACATAATACTTCTTTCACACATTGTCATGTACTGAATTTGATCCTTGCTTGATTCGGATGAAACCTTGGTGGTAACTAGAGTTTCTCCACCAATCTTTGACTTACAACTTATTTGTCGCTTTAGTAAACGAATGCAACTAAACATGGGTGGCCTTTGATTAAACACCTTGTTTCTCTACTTCCTTTTCCATCATCTTTATCTTTTCTTCCTTTTCTCTTTTTTCAATTCCCTTCCTTCTGCAGTTTATATTTCTTCTTTTTCTATTTTCTCCTTCAGCCTATGTTGATCCTTACTGGCTTGTCTTGGTGTCATAAATTTCAACCTCATTTCATGTCCCTCATTCCTCAAATAAAGGGAACGTTCATCAAGATTGAGCGTTTTAAAATGAAGGCATGCTCATCTTAAAAGAAGATGACAAGAGTTCATGGGAACAATATCACATAATACTTCTTTCACATATTGTCCTGTACTGAATTTGAGCCTTGCTTGATTGGGATGAAAGCTTGGTGGTAACAAGAGTTTCTCCACTAATCTTTGTCTTAAAACATTGTTGTCGCTTTCGTAAACGAATGCAACTAAACATGGGTGGCCTTCGATTAAACACCTTGTTTCTCTACTTCCTTTTCCATCATCTTTATCTTTTCTTCCTTTTCTTTTTCTTCAATTTCCCTTCCTTCTGCAGTTTATATCTCTTCTTTTCTATTTTCTCCTTCAGCCTATGTCGATCCTTACTAGCTTGTCTTGGTGTCATAAATTTCAACCTCATTTCATGTCCCTCATTCCTCAAATAAAGGGAACGTTCATCAAGATTGAGCGTTTTAAAATGAAGCCATGCCCATCTCAAAAGAAGATGCCAAGAGTTTGTGGGAGCAATATCACATAATACTTCTTTCACACATTGTCATGTACTGAATTTGATCCTTGCTTGATTCGGATGAAACCTTGGTGGTAACTAGAGTTTCTCCACCAATCTTTGGCTTACAACATTGTTGTCACCTTCGTAAACGAATGCAACTAAACATGGGTGGCCTTCGATTAAACACCTTGTTTCTCTACTTCCTTTTCCATCATCTTTATCTTTTCTTCCTTTTCTTTTTCTTCAATTCCCTTCCTTCTGCAGTTTATATTTCTTCTTTTTCTATTTTCTCCTTCAGCCTATGTTGATCCTTACTGGCTTGTCTTGGTAAAATAAATTTCAACCTCATTTCATGTCCCTCATTCCTCAAATAAAGGGAGCGTTCATCAAGATTGAGCGTTTTAAAATGAAGCCATGCCCATCTCAAAAGAAGATGACAAGAGTTTGTGGGAGCAATATCACATAATACTTCTTTCACACATTGTCATGTACTGAATTTGATCCTTGCTTGATTCGGATGAAACCTTGGTGGTAACTAGAGTTTCTCCACCAATCTTTGGCTTACAACTTTGTTGTCGCTTTAGTAAACGAATGCAACTAAACATGGGTGGCCTTCGATTAAACACCTTGTTTCTCTACTTCCTTTTCCATCATCTTTATCTTTTCTTCGTTTTCTTTTTCTTCAATTTCCCTTCCATCTGCAGTTTATATTTCTTCTTTTTCTATTTTCTCCTTCAGCCTATGTTGATCCTTACTGGCTTGTCTTGGTAACATAAATTTCAACCTCATTTCATGTCCCTCATTCCTCAAATAAAGGGAACGTTCATCAAGATTGAGCGTTTTAAAATGAAGCCATCCCATCTCAAAAGAAGAGGACAAGAGTTTGTGGGAGCAATATCACATAATACTTCTTTCACACATTGTCATGTACTGAATTTGATCCTTGCTTGATTCGGATGAAACCTTGGTGGTAACTAGAGTTTCTCCACCAATCTTTGACTTACAACTTATTTGTCGCTTTAGTAAACGAATGCAACTAAACATGGGTGGCCTTTGATTAAACACCTTGTTTCTCTACTTCCTTTTCCATCATCTTTATCTTTTCTTCCTTTTCTCTTTTTTCAATTCCCTTCCTTCTGCAGTTTATATTTCTTCTTTTTCTATTTTCTCCTTCAGCCTATGTTGATCCTTACTGGCTTGTCTTGGTGTCATAAATTTCAACCTCATTTCATGTCCCTCATTCCTCAAATAAAGGGAACGTTCATCAAGATTGAGCGTTTTAAAATGAAGGCATGCTCATCTGAAAAGAAGATGACAAGAGTTCATGGGAACAATATCACATAATACTTCTTTCACACATTGTCCTGTACTGAATTTGAGCCTTGCTTGATTGGGATGAAAGCTTGGTGGTAACAAGAGTTTCTCCACTAATCTTTGTCTTAAAACATTGTTGTCGCTTTCGTAAACGAATGCAACTAAACATGGGTGGCCTTCGATTAAACACCTTGTTTCTCTACTTCCTTTTCCATCATCTTTATCTTTTCTTCCTTTTCTTTTTCTTCAATTTCCCTTCCTTCTGCAGTTTATATCTCTTCTTTTCTATTTTCTCCTTCAGCCTATGTTGATCCTTACTAGCTTGTCTTGGTTTCATAAATTTCAACCTCATTTCATGTCCCTCATTCCTCATATAAAGGGAACGTTCATCAAGATTGAGCGTTTTAAAATGAAGCCATGCCCATCTCAAAAGAAGATGCCAAGAGTTTTTGGGAGCAATATCACATAATACTTCTTTCACACATTGTCATGTACTGAATTTGATCCTTGCTTGATTCGGATGAAACCTTGGTGGTAACTAGAGTTTCTCCACCAATCTTTGGCTTACAACATTGTTGTCGCTTTCGTAAACGAATGCAACTAAACATGGGTGGCCTTCGATTAAACACCTTGTTTCTCTACTTCCTTTTCCATCATCTTTATCTTTTCTTCCTTTTCTTTTTCTTCAATTCCCTTCCTTCTGCAGTTTATATTTCTTCTTTTTCTATTTTCTCCTTCAGCCTATGTTGATCCTTACTGGCTTGTCTTGGTAACATAAATTTCAACCTCATTTCATGTCCCTCATTCCTCAAATAAAGGGAGCGTTCATCAAGATTGAGCGTTTTAAAATGAAGCCATGCCCATCTCAAAAGAAGATGACAAGAGTTTGTGGGAGCAATATCACATAATACTTCTTTCACACATTGTCATGTACTGAATTTGAGCCTTGCTTGATTGGGATGAAACCTTGGTGGTAACTAGAGTTTCTCCACCAATCTTTGGCTTACAACTTTGTTGTCGCTTTAGTAAACGAATGCAACTAAACATGGGTGGCCTTCGATTAAACACCTTGTTTCTCTACTTCCTTTTCCATCATCTTTATCTTTTCTTCCTTTTCTCTTTTTTCAATTCCCTTCCTTCTGCAGTTTATATTTCTTCTTTTTCTATTTTCTCCTTCAGCCTATGTTGATCCTTACTGGCTTGTCTTGATGTCATAAATTTCAACCTCATTTCATGTCCCTCATTCCTCAAATAAAGGGAACGTTCATCAAGATTGAGCGTTTTAAAATGAAGCCATGCCCATATCAAAAGAAGATGACAAGAGTTTGTGGGAGCAATATCACATAATACTTCTTTCACACATTGTCATGTACTGAATTTGATCCTTGCTTGATTCGGATGAAAGCTTGGTGGTAACAAGAGTTTCTCCACCAATCTTTGGCTTATAACATTGTTGCCGCTTTCGTAAACAAATGCAACTAAACATGGGTGGCATTCTATTAAACACCTCGTTTCTCTACTTCCTTTTCCATCATCTTTATCTTTTCTTCCTTTTCTTTTTCTTCAATTTCCCTTCCTTCTGCAGTTTATATCTCTTCTTTTCTATTTTCTCCTTCAGCCTATGTTGATCCTTACTAGCTTGTCTTGGTGTCATAAATTTCAACCTCATTTCATGTCCCTCATTCCTCAAATAAAGGGAACGTTCATCAAGATTGAGCGTTTTAAAATGAAGCCATGCCCATATCAAAAGAAGATGACAAGAGTTTGTGGGAGCAATATCACATAATACTTCTTTCACACATTGTCATGTACTGAATTTGATCCTTGCTTGATTCGGATGAAAGCTTGGTGGTAACAAGAGTTTCTCCACCAATCTTTGGCTTATAACATTGTTGCCGCTTTCGTAAACAAATGCAACTAAACATGGGTGGCATTCTATTAAACACCTCGTTTCTCTACTTCCTTTTCCATCATCTTTATCTTTTCTTCCTTTTCTTTTTCTTCAATTTCCCTTCCTTCTGCAGTTTATATCTCTTCTTTTCTATTTTCTCCTTCAGCCTATGTTGATCCTTACTAGCTTGTCTTGGTGTCATAAATTTCAACCTCATTTCATGTCCCTCATTCCTCAAATAAAGGGAACGTTCATCAAGATTGAGCGTTTTAAAATGAAGCCATGCCCATCTCAAAAGAAGATGCCAAGAGTTTGTGGGAGCAATATCACATAATACTTCTTTCACACATTGTCATGTACTGAATTTGATCCTTGCTTGATTCGGATGAAACCTTGGTGGTAACTAGAGTTTCTCCACCAATCTTTGGCTTACAACATTGTTGTCGCTTTCGTAAACGAATGCAACTAAACATGGGTGGCCTTCGATTAAACACCTTGTTTCTCTACTTCCTTTTCCATCATCTTTATCTTTTCTTCCTTTTCTTTTTCTTCAATTCCCTTCCTTCTGCAGTTTATATTTCTTCTTTTTCTATTTTCTCCTTCAGCCTATGTTGATCCTTACTGGCTTGTCTTGGTAACATAAATTTCAACCTCATTTCATGTCCCTCATTCCTCAAATAAAGGGAACGTTCATCAAGATTGAGCGTTTTAAAATGAAGCCATCCCATCTCAAAAGAAGATGACAAGAGTTTGTGGGAGCAATATCACATAATACTTCTTTCACACATTGTCATGTACTGAATTTGATCCTTGCTTGATTCGGATGAAACCTTGGTGGTAACTAGAGTTTCTCCACCAATCTTTGGCTTACAACTTTGTTGTCGCTTTAGTAAACGAATGCAACTGAACATGGGTGGCCTTCGATTAAACACCTTGTTTCTCTACTTCCTTTTCCATCATCTTTATCTTTTCTTCGTTTTCTTTTTCTTCAATTTCCCTTCCATCTGCAGTTTATATTTCTTCTTTTTCTATTTTCTCCTTCAGCCTATGTTGATCCTTACTGGCTTGTCTTGGTAACATAAATTTCAACCTCATTTCATGTCCCTCATTCCTCAAATAAAGGGAACGTTCATCAAGATTGAGCGTTTTAAAATGAAGCCATCCCATCTCAAAAGAAGATGACAAGAGTTTGTGGGAGCAATATCACATAATACTTCTTTCACACATTGTCATGTACTGAATTTGATCCTTGCTTGATTCGGATGAAACCTTGGTGGTAACTAGAGTTTCTCCACCAATCTTTGGCTTACAACTTTGTTGTCGCTTTAGTAAACGAATGCAACTAAACATGGGTGGCCTTCGATTAAACACCTTGTTTCTCTACTTCCTTTTCCATCATCTTTATCTTTTCTTCGTTTTCTTTTTCTTCAATTTCCCTTCCATCTGCAGTTTATATTTCTTCTTTTTCTATTTTCTCCTTCAGCCTATGTTGATCCTTACTGGCTTGTCTTGGTAACATAAATTTCAACCTCATTTCATGTCCCTCATTCCTCAAATAAAGGGAACGTTCATCAAGATTGAGCGTTTTAAAATGAAGCCATCCCATCTCAAAAGAAGATGACAAGAGTTTGTGGGAGCAATATCACATAATACTTCTTTCACACATTGTCATGTACTGAATTTGATCCTTGCTTGATTCGGATGAAACCTTGGTGGTAACTAGAGTTTCTCCACCAATCTTTGGCTTACAACTTTGTTGTCGCTTTAGTAAACGAATGCAACTGAACATGGGTGGCCTTCGATTAAACACCTTGTTTCTCTACTTCCTTTTCCATCATCTTTATCTTTTCTTCGTTTTCTTTTTCTTCAATTTCCCTTCCATCTGCAGTTTATATTTCTTCTTTTTCTATTTTCTCCTTCAGCCTATGTTGATCCTTACTGGCTTGTCTTGGTAACATAAATTTCAACCTCATTTCATGTCCCTCATGCCTCAAATAAAGGGAACGTTCATCAAGATTGAGCGTTTTAAAATGAAGCCATGCCCATCTCAAAAGAAGATGACAAGAGTTTGTGGGAGCAATATCACATAATACTTCTTGCACAAATTGTCACGTACTGAATTTGATCCTTGCTTGATTTGGATGAAACCTTGGTGGTAACTAGAGTTTCTCCACCAATCTTTGGCTTACAACATTGTTGTCGCTTTCGTAAACGAATGCAACTAAACATGGGTGGCCTTCGATTAAACACCTTGTTTCTCTACTTCCTTTTCCATCATCTTTATCTTTTCTTCCTTTTCTCTTTCTTCAATTTCCCTTCCTTCTGCAGTTTATAATTCTTCTTTTCTATTTTCTCCTTCAGCCTATGTTGATCCTTACTGGCTTGTCTTGGTGTCATAAATTTCAACCTCATTTCATGTCCCTCATTCCTCAAATAAAGGGAACGTTCATCAAGATTGAGCGTTTTAAAATGAAGCCATCCCATCTCAAAAGAAGATGACAAGAGTTTGTGGGAGCAATATCACATAATACTTCTTTCACACATTGTCATGTACTGAATTTGATCCTTGCTTGATTCGGATGAAACCTTGGTGGTAACTAGAGTTTCTCCACCAATCTTTGGCTTACAACTTTGTTGTCGCTTTAGTAAACGAATGCAACTAAACATGGGTGGCCTTCGATTAAACACCTTGTTTCTCTACTTCCTTTTCCATCATCTTTATCTTTTCTTCGTTTTCTTTTTCTTCAATTTCCCTTCCATCTGCAGTTTATATTTCTTCTTTTTCTATTTTCTCCTTCAGCCTATGTTGATCCTTACTGGCTTGTCTTGGTAACATAAATTTCAACCTCATTTCATGTCCCTCATTCCTCAAATAAAGGGAACGTTCATCAAGATTGAGCGTTTTAAAATGAAGCCATCCCATCTAAAAAGAAGATGACAAGAGTTTGTGGGAGCAATATCACATAATACTTCTTTCACACATTGTCATGTACTGAATTTGATCCTTGCTTGATTCGAATGAAACCTTGGTGGTAACTAGAGTTTCTCCACCAATCTGTGGCTTACAACGTTGTGGTCGCTTTAGTAAACGAATGCAACTAAACTTGGTGGCCTTCGATTAAACACCTTGTTTCTCTACTTCCTTTTCCATCATCTTTATATTTTCTTCCTTTTCTTTTTCTTCAATTTCCCTTCCTTCTGCAGTTTATATTTCTTCTTTTTCTATTTTCTCCTTTAGCCTATGTTGATCCTTAGTGGCTTGTCTTGGTTTCATGTCCCTAATGCCTAATATAAAGGGAACGTTCATCAAGATTGAGCGTTTTAAAATGAAGCCATGCCCATCTCAAAAGAAGATGACAAGAGTTTGTCGGAGCAATATCACATAATACTTCTTTCACACTTTGTCATGTACTGAATTTGATCCCTGCTTGATTCGGATGAAACCTTGGTGGTAACTAGAGTTTCTCCACCAATCTTTGGCTTACAACATTGTTGTCGCTTTCGTAAATGAATGCAACTAAACTTGGTGGCCTTCGATTAAACACCTTGTTTCTCTACTTCCTTTTCCATCATCTTTATCTTTTCTTCCTTTTCTTTTTCTTCAATTTCCCTTCCTTCTGCAGTTTATATTTATTCTTTTTCTATTTTCTCCTTCAGCCTATGTTGATCCTTACTGGCTTGTCTTGGTTTCATAAATTCGAACTTCATTTCATGTCCCTCATTCCTCAAATAAAGGGAACGTTCATCAAGATTGAGCGTTTTAAAATGAAGCCATGCCCATCTCAAAAGAAGATGACAAGAGTTCATGGGAACAATATCACATAATACTTCTTTGACACATTGTCCTGTACTGAATTTGATTCTTGCTTGATTGGGATGAAAGCTTGGTGGTAACTAGAGTTTCTCCACCAATCTTTGGCTTACAACATTGTTGCCGCTTTCGTAAACCAAGGCAACTAAACATGAGTGGGCTTGATTAGACACCTCGTTTCTCTACTTCATTTTCCATCATCTTTATCTTTTCTTCCTTTTCTCTTTCTTCAATTCCCCTTCCATCTGCAGTTTATATTTCTTCTTTTTCTATTTTCTCCTTCAGCCTATGTTGATCCTTACTGGGTTGTCTTGGTGTCATAAATTTGAACTTCATTTCATGTCCCTCATCACTCAAAGGGAACGTTCATCAAGATTGAGCGTTTTAAAATGAAGCCATGTCCATCTCAAAAGAAGATGACAAGAGTTCATGGGAGCAATATCACATAATACTTCTTTCACACATTGTCCTGTACTGAATTTGAGCCTTGCTTGATTCGGATGAAAGCTTGGTGGTAACAAGAGTTTCTCCACCAATCTTTCGCTTAAAACATTGTTGTCGCTTTCGTAAATGAATGTAACTAAACTTGGTGGCCTTCGATTAAACACCTTGTTTCTCCACTACCTTTTCAATCATCTTTATCTTTTCTTCCTTTTCTTTTTCTTCAATTTCCCTTCCTTCTGCAGTTTATATTTCTTCTTTTTCTATTTTCTCCTTCAGCCTATGTTGATCCTTACTGGCTTGTCTTGGTTTCATAAATTCGAACTTCATTTCATGTCCCTCATTCCTCAAATAAAGGGAACGTTCATCAAGATTGAGCGTTTTAAAATGAAGCCATGCCCATCTCAAAAGAAGATGACAAGAGTTTGTGGGAGCAATATCACATAATACTTCTTGCACAAATTGTCACGTACTGAATTTGATCCTTGCTTGATTTGGATGAAACCTTGGTGGTAACTAGAGTTTCTCCACCAATCTTTGGCTTACAACATTGTTGTCGCTTTCGTAAACGAATGCAACTAAACATGGGTGGCCTTCGATTAAACACCTTGTTTCTCTACTTCCTTTTCCATCATCTTTATCTTTTCTTCCTTTTCTCTTTCTTCAATTTCCCTTCCTTCTGCAGTTTATAATTCTTCTTTTCTATTTTCTCCTTCAGCCTATGTTGATCCTTACTGGCTTGTCTTGGTGTCATAAATTTCAACCTCATTTCATGTCCCTCATTCCTCAAATAAAGGGAACGTTCATCAAGATTGAGCATTTTAAAATGAAGCCATGCCCTTCTCAAAAGAAGATGACAAGAGTTTGTGGGAGCAATATCACATAATACTTCTTTCACAAATTGTCATGTACTGAATTTGATCCTTGCTTGATTTGGATGAAACCTTTGTCGTAACTAGACTTTCTCCACCAATCTGTGGCTTACAACATTGTTGTCGCTTTAGTAAACGAATGCAACTAAACATGGGTGGCCTTTGATTAAACACCTTGTTTCTCTACTTCCTTTTCCATCATCTTTATCTTTTCTTCCTTTTCTTTTTCTTCAATTCCCTTCCTTCTGCAGTTTATATTTCTTCTTTTTCTATTTTCTCCTTCAGCCTATGTTGATCCTTACTGGCTTGTCTTGATGTCATAAATTTCAACCTCATTTCATGTCCCTCATTCCTCAAATAAAGGGAACGTTCATCAAGATTGAGCGTTTTAAAATGAAGGCATGCTCATCTCAAAAGAAGATGACAAGAGTTCATGGGAACAATATCACATAATACTTCTTTCACACATTGTCCTGTACTGAATTTGAGCCTTGCTTGATTGGGATGAAAGCTTGGTGGTAACAAGAGTTTCTCCACTAATCTTTGTCTTAAAACATTGTTGTCGCTTTCGTAAACGAATGCAACTAAACATGGGTGGCCTTCGATTAAACACCTTGTTTCTCTACTTCCTTTTCCATCATCTTTATCTTTTCTTCCTTTTCTTTTTCTTCAATTTCCCTTCCTTCTGCAGTTTATATCTCTTCTTTTCTATTTTCTCCTTCAGCCTATGTTGATCCTTACTAGCTTGTCTTGGTGTCATAAATTTCAACCTCATTTCATGTCCCTCATTCCTCAAATAAAGGGAACGTTCATCAAGATTGAGCGTTTTAAAATGAAGCCATGCCCATCTCAAAAGAAGATGCCAAGAGTTTGTGGGAGCAATATCACATAATACTTCTTTCACACATTGTCATGTACTGAATTTGATCCTTGCTTGATTCAGATGAAACCTTGGTGGTAACTAGAGTTTCTCCACCAATCTTTGGCTTACAACATTGTTGTCGCTTTCGTAAACGAATGCAACTAAACATGGGTGGCCTTCGATTAAACACCTTGTTTCTCTACTTCCTTTTCCATCATCTTTATCTTTTCTTCCTTTTCTTTTTCTTCAATTCCCTTCCTTCTGCAGTTTATATTTCTTCTTTTTCTATTTTCTCCTTCAGCCTATGTTGATCCTTACTGGCTTGTCTTGGTAACATAAATTTCAACCTCATTTCATGTCCCTCATTCCTCAAATAAAGGGAGCGTTCATCAAGATTGAGCGTTTTAAAATGAAGCCATCCCATCTCAAAAGAAGATGACAAGAGTTTGTGGGAACAATATCACATAATACTTCTTTCACACATTGTCATGTACTGAATTTGATCCTTGCTTGATTCGGATGAAACCTTGGTGGTAACTAGAGTTTCTCCACCAATCTTTGGCTTAGAACTTTGTTGTCGCTTTAGTAAACGAATGCAACTAAACATGGGTGGCCTTCGATTAAACACCTTGTTTCTCTACTTCCTTTTCCATCATCTTTATCTTTTCTTCGTTTTCTTTTTCTTCAATTTCCCTTCCATCTGCAGTTTATATTTCTTCTTTTTCTATTTTCTCCTTCAGCCTATGTTGATCCTTACTGGCTTGTCTTGGTAACATAAATTTCAACCTCATTTCATGTCCCTCATTCCTCAAATAAAGGGAACGTTCATCAAGATTGAGCGTTTTAAAATGAAGCCATCCCATCTCAAAAGAAGATGACAAGAGTTTGTGGGAGCAATATCACATAATACTTCTTTCACACATTGTCCTGTACTGAATTTGAGCCTTGCTTGATTCGGATGAAACCTTGGTGGTAACAAGAGTTTCTCCACTAATCTTTGTCTTAAAACATTGTTGTCGCTTTCGTAAACGAATGCAACTAAACATGGGTGGCCTTCGATTAAACACCTTGTTTCTCTACTTCCTTTTCCATCATCTTTATCTTTTCTTCCTTTTCTTTTTCTTCAATTTCCCTTCCTTCTGCAGTTTATATCTCTTCTTTTCTATTTTCTCCTTCAGCCTATGTTGATCCTTACTAGCTTGTCTTGGTGTCATAAATTTCAACCTCATTTCATGTCCCTCATTCCTCAAATAAAGGGAACGTTCATCAAGATTGAGCGTTTTAAAATGAAGCCATGCCCATCTCAAAAGAAGATGCCAAGAGTTTGTGGGAGCAATATCACATAATACTTCTTTCACACATTGTCATGTACTGAATTTGATCCTTGCTTGATTCAGATGAAACCTTGGTGGTAACTAGAGTTTCTCCACCAATCTTTGGCTTACAACATTGTTGTCGCTTTCGTAAACGAATGCAACTAAACATGGGTGGCCTTCGATTAAACACCTTGTTTCTCTACTTCCTTTTCCATCATCTTTATCTTTTCTTCCTTTTCTTTTTCTTCAATTCCCTTCCTTCTGCAGTTTATATTTCTTCTTTTTCTATTTTCTCCTTCAGCCTATGTTGATCCTTACTGGCTTGTCTTGGTAACATAAATTTCAACCTCATTTCATGTCCCTCATTCCTCAAATAAAGGGAGCGTTCATCAAGATTGAGCGTTTTAAAATGAAGCCATCCCATCTCAAAAGAAGATGACAAGAGTTTGTGGGAACAATATCACATAATACTTCTTTCACACATTGTCATGTACTGAATTTGATCCTTGCTTGATTCGGATGAAACCTTGGTGGTAACTAGAGTTTCTCCACCAATCTTTGGCTTAGAACTTTGTTGTCGCTTTAGTAAACGAATGCAACTAAACATGGGTGGCCTTCGATTAAACACCTTGTTTCTCTACTTCCTTTTCCATCATCTTTATCTTTTCTTCGTTTTCTTTTTCTTCAATTTCCCTTCCATCTGCAGTTTATATTTCTTCTTTTTCTATTTTCTCCTTCAGCCTATGTTGATCCTTACTGGCTTGTCTTGGTGTCATAAATTTCAACCTCATTTCATGTCCCTCATTCCTCAAACAAAGGGAACGTTCATCAAGATTGAGCGTTTTAAAATGAAGCCATGCGCATCTCAAAAGAAGATGACAAGAGTTCATGGGAGCAATATCACATAATACTTCTTTCACACATTATCCTGTACTGAATTTGATCCTTGCTTGATTCGGATGAAACCTTGGTGGTAACTAGAGTTTCTCCACCAATCTTTGGCTTACAACATTGTTGCCGCTTTCGTAAACAAATGCAACTGAACATGGGTGGCCTTCGATTAAACACCTTGTTTCTCCACTACCTTTTCAATCATCTTTATCTTTTCTTCCTTTTCTTTTTCTTCAATTTCCCTTCCTTCTGCAATTTATATTTCTTCTTTTTCTATTTTCTCCTTCAGCCTATGTTGATCCTTACTGGCTTGTCTTGGTGTCATAAATTTCAACCTCATTTCATGTCCCTTATTCCTCAAATAAAGGGAACGTTCATCAAGATTGAGCGTTTTAAAATGAAGCCATGCTCATCTCAAAAGAAGATAACAAGAGTTCATGGGAGCAATATCACATAATACTTCTTTCACACATTATCCTGTATTGAATTTGATCCTTGCTTGATTCGGATGAAAGCTTGATGGTAACTAGAGTTTCTCCACCAATCTTTGGCTTACAACATTGTTGCCGCTTTCGTAAACGAATGCAACTAAACATGGGTGGCCTTCGATTAAACACCTTGTTTCTCTACTTCCTTTTCCATCATCTTTATCCTTTCTTCCTTTTCTTTTTCTTCAATTTCTCTTCCTTCTGCAGTTTATATTTCTTCTTTTCTATTTTCTCCTTCAGCCTATGTTGATCCTTACTGGCTTGTTTTGATGTCATAAATTTCAACCTCATTTCATGTCCCTCATTCCTCAAACAAAGGGAACGTTCATCAAGATTAAGCGTTTTAAAATGAAGCCATACCCATCTCAAAAGAAGATGACAAGAGTTTGTGGGAGCAATACCACATAATACTTCTTTCACACATTATCCTGTACTGAATTTGATCCTTGGTTGATTCGGATGAAATCTTGATGGTAACTAGAGTTTCTCCACCAATCTTTGGCTTACAACATTGTTCTCGTTTTAGTACACGAATGCAACTAAACATGGGTGGCCTTTGATTAAACACCTTGTTTCTCTACTTCCTTTTCCATGATCTTTATCTTTTCTTCCTTTTCTTTTTCTTCAATTCCCTTCCTTCTGCAGTTTATATTTCTTCTTTTTCTATTTTCTCCTTCAGCCTATGTTGATCCTTACTGGCTTGTCTTGGTGTCATAAATTTCAACCTCATTTCATGTCCCTCATTCCTCAAATAAAGGGAACGTTCATCAAGATTGAGCGTTTTAAAATGAAGCCATGCCCATCTCAAAAGAAGATGACAAGAGATTGTGGGAGCAATATCACATAACACTTCTTTCACAAATTGTCCTGGACTGAATTTGATCCTTGCTTGATTGGGATGAAACCTTGGTGGTAACTAGAGTTTCTCCACGAATCTTTGGCTTACAACATTGTTGTCGCTTTAGTAAACGAATGCAACGAAACATGGGTGGCCTTTGATTAAACACCTTGTTTCTCTACTTCCTTTTCCATCATCTTTATCTTTTCTTCCTTTTCTTTTTCTTCAATTTCCCTTCCTCTGCAGTTTATATTTTTTCTTTTTCAGTTTTCTCCTTCAGCCTATGTTGATCCTTACTGGCTTGTCTTGGTGTCATAAATTTCAACTTCATTTCATGTCCCTCATGCCTCAAAGGGAACGTTCATCAAGATTGAGCGTTTTAAAATGAAGCCATGCCCATCTCAAAAGAAGATGACAAGAGTTTGTGGGAGCAATATCACATAATACTTCTTGCACAAATTGTCACGTACTGAATTTGATCCTTGCTTGATTTGGATGAAACCTTGGTGGTAACTAGAGTTTCTCCACCAATCTTTGGCTTACAACATTGTTGTCGCTTTCGTAAACGAATGCAACTAAACATGGGTGGCCTTCGATTAAACACCTTGTTTCTCTACTTCCTTTTCCATGATCTTTATCTTTTCTTCCTTTTCTCTTTCTTCAATTTCCCTTCCTTCTGCAGTTTATATTTCTTCTTTTTCTATTTTCTCCTTCAGCCTATGTTGATCCTTACTGGCTTGTTTTGATGTCATAAATTTCAACCTCATTTCATGTCCCTCATTCCTCAAACAAAGGGAACGTTCATCAAGATTGAGCGTTTTAAAATGAAGCCATACCCATCTCAAAAGAAGATGACAAGAGTTTGTGGGAGCAATACCACATAATACTTCTTTCACACATTATCCTGTACTGAATTTGATCCTTGGTTGATTCGGATGAAATCTTGATGGTAACTAGAAGTTCTCCACCAATCTTTGGCTTACAACATTGTTGTCGCTTTAGTAAACGAATGCAACTAAACATGGGTGGCCTTTGATTAAACACCTTGTTTCTCTACTTCCTTTTCCATCATCTTTATCTTTTCTTCCTTTTCTCTTTCTTCAATTTCCCTTCCTTCTGCAGTTTATAATTCTTCTTTTCTACTTTCTCCTTCAGCCTATGTTGATCCTTACTAGCTTGTCTTGGTGTCATAAATTTCAACCTCATTTCATGTCCCTCATTCCTCAAATAAAGGGAACGTTCATCAAGATTGAGCGTTTTAAAATGAAGCCATGCCCATCTCAAAAGAAGATGACAAGAGTTTGTGGGAGCAATATCACATAATACTTCATTCACACATTGTCATGTACTGAATTTGATCCTTGCTTGATTCGGATGAAACCTTGGTGGTAACTAGAGTTTCTCCACCAATCTTTGGCTTACAACATTGTTGTCGCTTTAGTAAACGAATGCAACTAAACATGGGTGGCCTTCGATTAAACACCTTGTTTCTCCACTACCTTTTCAATCATCTTTATCTTTTCTTCCTTTTCTTTTTCTTCAATTTCCCTTCCTTCTGCAATTTATATTTCTTCTTTTTCTATTTTCTCCTTCAGCCTATGTTGATCCTTACTGGCTTGTCTTGGTGTCATAAATTTCAACCTCATTTCATGTCCCTCATTCCTCAAATAAAGGGAACGTTCATCAAGATTGAGCGTTTTAAAATGAAGCCATGCCCATCTCAAAAGAAGATGACAAGAGTTTGTGGGAGCAATATCACATAATACTTCTTTCACAAATTGTCACGTACTGAATTTGATCCTTGCTTTATTTGGATGAAACCTTGGTGGTAACTAGAGTTTCTCCCCCAATCTTTGGCTTACAACATTGTTGTCGCTTTCGTAAACGAATGCAACTAAACATGGGTGGCCTTCGATTAAACACCTTGTTTCTCTACTTCCTTTTCCATCATCTTTATCTTTTCTTCCTTTTCTTTTTCTTCAATTTCTCTTCCTTCTGCAGTTTATAATTCTTCTTTTCTATTTTCTCCTTCAGCCTATGTTGATCCTTACTGGCTTGTTTTGATGTCATAAATTTCAACCTCATTTCATGTCCCTCATTCCTCAAACAAAGGGAACGTTCATCAAGATTGAGCGTTTTAAAATGAAGCCATACCCATCTCAAAAGAAGATGACAAGAGTTTGTGGGAGCAATACCACATAATACTTCTTTCACACATTATCCTGTACTGAATTTGATCCTTGGTTGATTCGGATGAAATCTTGATGGTAACTAGAAGTTCTCCACCAATCTTTGGCTTACAACATTGTTGTCGCTTTAGTAAACGAATGCAACTAAACATGGGTGGCCTTTGATTAAACACCTTGTTTCTCTACTTCCTTTTCCATCATCTTTATCTTTTCTTCCTTTTCTCTTTCTTCAATTTCCCTTCCTTCTGCAGTTTATATTTCTTCTTTTTCTATTTTCTCCTTCAGCCTATGTTGATCCTTACTGGCTTGTCTTGGTGTCATAAATTTCAACCTCATTTCATGTCCCTCATTCCTCAAATAAAGGGAACGTTCATCAAGATTGAGCGTTTTAAAATGAAGCCATGCCCATCTCAAAAGAAGATGACAAGAGTTTGTGGGAGCAATATCACATAATACTTCTTTCACAAATTGTCATGTACAGAATTTGATCCTTGCTTGATTTGGATGAAACCTTGGTGGTAACTAGAGTTTCTCCACCAATCTGTGGCTTACAACATTGTTGTCGCTTTAGTAAATGAATGCAACTAAACATGGGTGGCCTTTGATTAAACACCTTGTTTCTCTACTTCCTTTTCCATCATCTTTATCTTTTCTCCTTTTCTTTTTCTTCAATTCCCTTCCTTCTGCAGTTTATATTTCTTCTTTTTCTATTTTCTCCTTCAGCCTATGTTGATCCTTACTGGCTTGTCTTGGTGTCATAAATTTCAACCTCATTCAATGTCCCTCATTCCTCAAATAAAGGGAACGTTCATCAAGATTGAGTGTTTTAAAATGAAGCCATGCCCATCTCAAAAGAAGATGACAAGAGTTCACGGGAGCAATATCACATAATACTTCTTTCACACATTATCCTGTACTGAATTTGATCCTTCCTTGATTCGGATGAAAGCTTGATGGTAACTAGAGTTTCTCCACCAATCTTTGGCTTACAACATTGTTGTCGCTTTAGTAAACGAATGCAACTAAACATGGGTGGCCTTCGATTAAACACCTTGTTTCTCTACTTCCTTTTCCATCATCTTTATCTTTTCTTCCTTTTCTCTTTCTTGAATTTCCCCTCCTTCTGCAGTTTATATTTCTTCTTTTTCTATTTTCTCCTTCAGCCTATGTTGATCCTTACTGGCTTGTCTTGGTGTCATAAATTTCAACCTCATTTCATGTCCCTCATTCCTCAAATAAAGGGAACGTTCATCAAGATTGAGCGTTTTAAAATGAAGCCATGCCCATCTCAAAAGAAGATGACAAGAGTTTGTGGGAGCAATATCACATAATACTTCTTTGACACATTATCCTGTACTGAATTTGATCCTTGCTTGATTCGGATGAAAGCTTGATGGTAACTAGAGTTTCTCCACTAATCTTTGGCTTACAACATTATTGTCGCTTTAGTAAACGAATGCAACTAAACATGGGTGACCTTCGATTAAACACCTTGTTTCTCTACTTCCTTTTCCATCATCTTTATCTTTTCTTCCTTTTCTTTTTCTTCAATTCCCTTCCTTCTGCAGTTTATATTTCTTCTTTTTCTATTTTCTCCTTCAGCCTATGTTGATCCTTACTGGCTTGTCTTGGTGTCATAAATTTGAACCTCATTTCATGTCCCTCATTCCTCAAATAAAGGGAACGTTCATCAAGATTGAGCGTTTTAAAATGAAGCCATGCCCATCTCAAAAGAAGATGACAAGAGTTTGTGGGAGCAATATCACATAATACTTCTTTCACAAATTGTCATGTACTGAATTTGATCCTTGCTTTATTTGGATGAAACCTTGGTGGTAACTAGAGTTTCTCCCCCAATCTTTGGCTTACAACATTGTTGCCGCTTTCGTAAACAAATGCAACTGAACATGGGTGGCCTTCGATTAAAAACCTTGTTTCTCTACTTCCTTTTCCATCATCTTTATCTTTTCTTCCTTTTCTCTTTCTTCAATTTCCCTTCCTTCTGCAGTTTATATTTCTTCTTTTCTATTTTCTCCTTCAGCCTATGTTGATCCTTACTGGCTTGTCTTGGTGTCATAAATTTCAACCTCATTTCATTTCCCTCATTCCTCAAATAAAGGGAACGTTCATAAAGATTGAGCGTTTTAAAATGAAGCCATGCCCATCTGAAAAGAAGACTACAAGAGTTTGTGGGAGCAATATCACATAATACTTCTTTCACAAATTGTCATGTACTGAATTTGATCCTTGCTTGATTCGGATGAAAACTTGGTGGTAACTAGAGTTTGTCCACCAATCTTTGGCTTACAACATTGTTGCCGCTTTCGTAAACAAATGCAACTGAACATGGGTGGCCTTTGATTAAACACCTTGTTTCTCTACTTCCTTTTCCATCATCTTTATCTTTTCTCCTTTTCTTTCTCTTCAATTCTCTTCCTTCTGCAGTTTATATTTCTTCTTTTCTATTTTCTCCTTCAGCCTATGTTGATCCTTACTGGCTTGTCTTGGTGTCATAAATTTCAACCTCATTTCATGTCCCTCATTCCTCAAATAAAAGGAACGATCATCAAGATTGAGTGTTTTAAAATTAAGCCATGCCCATCTCAAAAGAAGATGACAAGAGTTCGTGAGAGCAATATCACATAATACTTCTTTCACAAATTGTCATGTACAGAATTTGATCCTTGCTTGATTTGGATGAAACCTTGGTGGTAACTAGAGTTTCTCCACCAATCTTTGGCTTACAACATTGTTGCCGCTTTCGTAAACAAATGCAACTAAACATGGGTGGCGTTCTATTAAACACCTTGTTTCTCTACTTCCTTTTCCATCATCTTTATCTTTTCTTCGTTTTCTTTTTCTTCAATTTCCCTTCCATCTGCAGTTTATATTTCTTCTTTTTCTATTTTCTCCTTCAGCCTATGTTGATCCTTACTGGCTTTTCTTGGTGTCATAAATTTCAACTTCATTTCATGTCCCTAATGCCTAATATATGGGAACGTTCATCAAGATTGAGCGTTTTAAAATGAAGTCATGCCCATCTCAAAAGAAGATGACAAGAGTTCGTGGGAACAATATCACATAATACTTCTTTCACACATTGTCATGTACTGAATTAGATCCTTGCTTGATTCGGATGAAACCTTGGTGGTAACTTGAGTTTCTCCACCAACCTTTGGCTGACAACATTGTTGTCGCTTTCGTAAATGAATGCAACTAAACTTGGTGGCCTTCGATTAAACACCTTGTTTCTCTACTACCTTTTCCATCATCTTTATCTTTTCTTCCTTTTCTTTTTCTTCAATTTCCCTTCCTTCTGCAGTTTATATTTTTTTTTTTTCAGTTTTCTCCTTCAGCCTATGTTGATCCTTACTGGCTTGTCTTGGTGTCATAAATTTCAACCTCATTTCATGTCCCTCATTCCTCAAACAAAGGGAACGTTCATCAAGATTGAGCGTTTTAAAATGAAGCCATGCGCATCTCAAAAGAAGATGACAAGAGTTCATGGGAGCTATATCACATAATACTTCTTTCACACATTATCCTGTACTGAATTTGATCTTTGCTTGATTCGGATGAAATCTTGGTGGTAACTAGAGTTTCTCCACCAATCTTTGGCTTACAACATTGTTGCCGCTTTCGTAAACAAATGCAACTAAACATGGGTGGCGTTCTATTAAACACCTTGTTTCTCTACTTCCTTTTCCATCATCTTTATCTTTTCTTCGTTTTCTTTTTCTTCAATTTCCCTTCCATCTGCAGTTTATATTTCTTCTTTTTCTATTTTCTCCTTCAGCCTATGTTGATCCTTACTGGCTTGTCTTGGTGTCATAAATTTCAACTTCATTTCATGTCCCTAATGCCTAATATATGGGAACGTTCATCAAGATTGAGCGTTTTAAAATGAAGCCATGCCCATCTCAAAAGAAGATGACAAGAGTTCGTGGGAACAATATCACATAATACTTCTTTCACACATTGTCATGTACTGAATTAGATCCTTGCTTGATTCGGATGAAACCTTGGTGGTAACTTGAGTTTCTCCACCAACCTTTGGCTGACAACATTGTTGTCGCTTTCGTAAATGAATGCAACTAAACTTGGTGGCCTTCGATTAATCACCTTGTTTCTCTACTACCTTTTCCATCATCTTTATCTTTTCTTCCTTTTCTTTTTCTTCAATTTCCCTTCCTTCTGCAGTTTATATTTTTTTTTTCAGTTTTCTCCTTCAGCCTATGTTGATCCTTACTGGCTTGTCTTGGTGTCATAAATTTCAACCTCATTTCATGTCCCTCATTCCTCAAACAAAGGGAACGTTCATCAAGATTGAGCGTTTTAAAATGAAGCCATGCGCATCTCAAAAGAAGATGACAAGAGTTCATGGGAGCAATATCACATAATACTTCTTTCACACATTATCCTGTACTGAATTTGATCTTTGCTTGATTCGGATGAAATCTTGATGGTAACTGGAGTTTCTCCACCAATCTTTGGCTTACAACATTTTTGCCGCTTTCGTAAACAAATGCAACTAAACATGGGTGGCCTTCGATTAAACACCTTGTTTCTCTACTTCCTTTTCCATCATCTTTATCTTTTCTTCCTTTTCTCTTTCTTCAATTTCCCTTCCTTCTGCAGTTTATATTTCTTCTTTTCTATTTTCTCCTTCAGCCTATGTTGATCCTTACTGGCTTGTCTTGGTGTCATAAATTTCAACCTCATTTCATGTCCCTCATTCCTCAAATAAAGGGAACGTTCATCAAGATTGAGTGTTTTAAAATGAAGCCATGCCCATCTCAAAAGAAGATGACAAGAGTTTGTGGGAGCAATATCACATAATACTTCTTTCACAAATTGTCATGTACTGAATTTGATCCTTGCTTGATTCGGATGAAACCTTGGTGGTAACTAGAGTTTCTCCACCAATCTTTGGCTTACAACATTGTTGCCGCTTTCGTAAACAAATGCAACTGAACATGGGTGGCCTTTGATTAAACACCTTGTTTCTCTACTTCCTTTTCCATCATCTTTATCTTTTCTCCTTTTCTTTCTCTTCAATTCTCTTCCTTCTGCAGTTTATATTTCTTCTTTTTCTATTTTCTCCTTCAGCCTATGTTGATCCTTACTGGCTTGTCTTGGTGTCATAAATTTCAACCTCATTTCATGTCCCTCATTCCTCAAATAAAGGGAACGTTCATCAAGATTGAGCGTTTTAAAATGAAGCCATGCCCATCTCAAAAGAAGATGACAAGAGTTTGTGGGAGCAATATCACATAATACTTCTTTGACACATTATCCTGTACTGAATTTGATCCTTGCTTGATTCGGATGAAAGCTTGATGGTAACTAGAGTTTCTCCACCAATCTTTGGCTTACAACATTATTGTCGCTTTAGTAAACGAATGCAACTAAACATGGGTGACCTTCGATTAAACACCTTGTTTCTCTACTTCCTTTTCCATCATCTTTATCTTTTCTTCCTTTTCTTTTTCTTCAATTCCCTTCCTTCTGCAGTTTATATTTCTTCTTTTTCTTTTTTCTCCTTCAGCCTATGTTGATCCTTACTGGCTTGTCTTGGTGTCATAAATTTCAACCTCATTTCATGTCCCTCATTCCTCAAATAAAGGGAACGTTCATCAAGATTGAGCGTTTTAAAATGAAGCCATGCCCATCTCAAAAGAAGATGACAAGAGTTCACGGGAGCAATATTACATAATACTTCTTTCACACATTATCCTGTACTGAATTTGATCCTTGGTTGATTCGGATGAAATCTTGATGGTAACTAGAGTTTCTCCACCAATCTTTGGCTTACAACATTGTTGTCGCTTTAGTAAACGAATGCAACTAAACATGGGTGGCCTTTGATTAAACACCTTGTTTCTCTACTTCCTTTTCCATCATCTTTATCTTTTCTTCCTTTTCTCTTTCTTCAATTTCCCTTCCTTCTGCAGTTTATATTTCTTCTTTTCTATTTTCTCCTTCAGCCTATGTTGATCCTTACTGGCTTGTTTTGATGTCATAAATTTCAACCTCATTTCATGTCCCTCATTCCTCAAACAAAGGGAACGTTCATCAAGATTGAGCGTTTTAAAATGAAGCCATACCCATCTCAAAAGAAGATGACAAGAGTTTGTGGGAGCAATACCACATAATACTTCTTTCACAAATTGTCCTGTACTGAATTTGATCCTTGCTTGATTCGGATGAAACCTTGGTGGTAACTAGAGTTTCTCCCCCAATCTTTGGCTTACAACATTGTTGTCGCTTTCGTAAACGAATGCAACTAAACATGGGTGGCCTTCGATTAAACACCTGTTTCTCTACTTCCTTTTCCATCATCTTTATCTTTTCTTCCTTTTCTCTTTCTTCAATTTCCCTTCCTTCTGCAGTTTATATTTCTTCTTTTCTATTTTCTCCTTCAGCCTATGTTGATCCTTACTGGCTTGTCTTGGTGTCATAAATTTCAACCTCATTTCATGTCCCTCATTCCTCAAATAAAGGGAACGTTCATCAAGATTGAACGTTTTAAAATGAAGCCATGCCCATCTCAAAAGAAGATGACAAGAGTTTGTGGGAGCAATATCACATAATACTTCTTTCACAAATTGTCACGTACTGAATTTGATCCTTGCTTTATTTGGATGAAACCTTGGTGGTAACTAGAGTTTCTCCACCAATCTTTGGCTTACAACATTGTTGCCGCTTTCGTAAACAAATGCAACTAAACATGGGTGGCTTTCGATTAAACACCTTGTTTCTCTACTTCCTTTTCCATCAGCTTTATATTTTCTTCCTTTTCTCTTTCTTCAATTTCCCTTCCTTCTGCTGTTTATAATTCTTCTTTTCTATTTTCTCCTTCAGCCTATGTTGATCCTTACTGGCTTGTCTTGGTGTCATAAATTTCAACCTCATTTCATGTCCCTCATTCCTCAAATAAAGGGAACGTTCATCAAGATTGAGCGTTTTAAAATGAAGCCATGCCCATCTCAAAAGAAGATGACAGGAGTTTGTGGGAGTAATATCACATAATACTTCTTTCACAAATTGTCCTGTACTGAATTTGATCCTTGCTTGATTGGGATGAAACCTTGGTGGTAACTAGAGTTTCTCCACCAATCTTTGGCTTACAACATTGTTGTCGCTTTCGTAAACGAATGCAACTAAACATGGGTGGCCTTCGATTAAACACCTGTTTCTCTACTTCCTTTTCCATCATCTTTATCTTTTCTTCCTTTTCTCTTTCTTCAATTTCCCTTCCTTCTGCAGTTTATATTTCTTCTTTTTCTATTTTCTCCTTCAGCCTATGTTGATCCTTACTGGCTTGTCTTGGTGTCATAAATTTCAACCTCATTTCATGTCCCTCATTCCTCAAATAAAGCGAACGTTCATCAAGATTGAGCGTTTTAAAATGAAGCCATGCCCATCTCAAAAGAAGATGACAGGAGTTTGTGGGAGCAATATCACATAATACTTCTTTCACAAATTGTCCTGTACTGAATTTGATCCTTGCTTGATTGGGATGAAACCTTGGTGGTAACTAGAGTTTTTCCACCAATCTTTGGCTTACAACATTGTTGTCGCTTTCGTAAACGAATGCAACTAAACATGGGTGGCCTTCGATTAAACACCTTGTTTCTCTACTTCCTTTTCCATCATCTTTATCCTTTCTTCCTTTTCTTTTTCTTCAATTTCTCTTCCTTCTGCAGTTTATATTGCTTCTTTTCTATTTTCTCCTTCAGCCTATGTTGATCCTTACTGGCTTGTTTTGATGTCATAAATTTCAACCTCATTTCATGTCCCTCATTCCTCAAACAAAGGGAACGTTCATCAAGATTGAGCGTTTTAAAATGAAGCCATACCCATCTCAAAAGAAGATGACAAGAGTTTGTCGGAGCAATACCACA
Organism: Vigna unguiculata; assembly: GCF_037176805.1. Lineage (NCBI taxonomy): Eukaryota > Viridiplantae > Streptophyta > Magnoliopsida > Fabales > Fabaceae > Vigna > Vigna unguiculata. The sequence goes on along the minus strand of NC_140795.1, from coordinate 26,353,118 downwards.
TAATACTTCTTTCACACATTATCCTGTACTGAATTTGATCCTTGCTTGATTCGGATGAGAGCTTGATGGTAACTAGAGTTTCTCCACCAATCTTTGGCTTACAACATTGTTGTCGCTTTAGTAAACGAATGCAACTAAACATGGTTGGCCTTCGATTAAACACCTTGTTTCGCTACTTCCTTTTCCATCATCTTTATCTTTTCTTCCTTTTCTTTTTCTTCAGTTCCCTTCCTTCTGCAGTTTATATTTCTTCTTTTTCTATTTTCTCCTTCAGCCTATGTTGATCCTTACTGGCTTGTCTTGGTGTCATAAATTTCAACCTCATTTCATGTCCCTCATTCCTCAAATAAAGCGAACGTTCATCAAGATTGAGCGTTTTAAAATGAAGCCATGCCCATCTCAAAAGAAGATGACAAGAGTTTGTGGGAGCAATATCACATAATACTTCTTTCACAAATTGTCACGTACTGAATTTGATCCTTGCTTGATTTGGATGAAACCTTGGTGGTAACTAGAGTTTCTCCACCAATCTTTGGCTTACAACATTGTTGTCGCTTTAGTAAACGAATGCAACTAAACATGGGTGGCCTTTGATTAAACACCTTGTTTCTCTACTTCCTTTTCCATCATCTTTATCTTTTCTTCCTTTTCTTTTTCTTCAATTCCCTTCCTTCTGCAGTTTATATTTCTTCTTTTTCTATTTTCTCCTTCAGCCTATGTTGATCCTTACTGGCTTGTCTTGGTGTCATAAATTTCAACCTCATTTCATGTCCCTCATTCCACAAATAAAGGGAACGTTCATCAAGATTGAGCGTTTTAAAATGAAGCCATGCCCATCTCAAAAGAAGATGACAAGAGTTTGTGGGAGCAATATCACATAATACTTCTTTCACAAATTGTCACGTACTGAATTTGATCCTTGCTTTATTTGGATGAAACCTTGGTGGTAACTAGAGTTTCTCCACCAATCTTTGGCTTACAACATTGTTGTCGCTTTAGTAAACGAATGCAACTAAACATGGGTGGCCTTCGATTAAACACCTTGTTTCTCTACTTCCTTTTCCATCATCTTTATCTTCTCTTCCTTTTCTTTTTCTTCAATTCCCTTCCTTCTGCAGTTTATATTTCTTCTTTTCTATTTTCTCCTTCAGCCTATGTTGATCCTCACTGGCTTGTCTTGGTGTCATAAATTTCAACCTCATTTGATGTCCCTCATTCCTCAAATAAAGGGAACGTTCATCAAGATTGAGCGTTTTAAAATGAAGGCATGCTCATCTCAAAAGAAGATGACAAGAGTTCGTGGGAACAATATCACATAATACTTCTTTCACACATTGTCCTGTACTGAATTTGAGCCTTGCTTGATTGGGATGAAAGCTTGGTGGTAACAAGAGTTTCTCCACTAATCTTTGGCTTAAAACATTGTTGTTGCTTTCGTAAACGAATGCAACTAAACATGGGTGGCCTTCGATTAAACACCTTGTTTCTCTACTTCCTTTTCCATCATCTTTATCTTTTCTTCCTTTTATTTTTCTTCAATTTCCCTTCCTTCTGCAGTTTATATCTCTTCTTTTCTATTTTCTCCTTCAGCCTATGTTGATCCTTACTAGCTTGTCTTGGTGTCATAAATTTCAACCTCATTTCATGTCCCTCATTCCTCAAATAAAGGGAATGTTGATCAAGATTGAGCGTTTTAAAATGAAGCCATGCCCATCTCAAAAGAAGATGACAAGAGTTTGTGGGAGCAATATCACATAATACTTCTTTCATACATTGTCATGTACTGAATTTGATCCTTGCTTGATTCGGATGAAACCTTGGTGGTAACTAGAGTTTCTCCACCAATCTTTGGCTTACAACATTGTTGTCGCTTTAGTAAACGAATGCAACTAAACATGGGTGGCCTTCGATTAAACACCTTGTTTCTCTACTTCCTTTTCCATCATCTTTATCTTTTCTTCCTTTTCTCTTTCTTGAATTTCCCCTCCTTCTGCAGTTTATATTTCTTCTTTTCTATTTTCTCCTTCAGCCTATGTTGATCCTTACTGGCTTGTCTTGGTGTCATAAATTTCAACCTCATTTCATGTCCCTCATTCCTCAAATAAAGGGAACGTTCATCAAGATTGAGTGTTTTAAAATGAAGCCATGCCCATCTCAAAAGAAGATGACAAGAGTTTGTGGGAGCAATATCACATAATACTTCTTTCACAAATTGTCACGTACTGAATTTGATTCTTGCTTGATTCGGATGAAAGCTTGATGGTAACTAGAGTTTCTCCACCAATCTTTGGCTTACAACATTGTTGCCGCTTTCGTAAACAAATGCAACAAAACATGGGTGGCCTTCGATTAAACACCTTGTTTCTCTACTTCCTTTTCCATCATCATTATCTTTTCTTCCTTTTCTCTTTCTTCAATTTCCCTTCCTTCTGCAGTTTATAATTCTTCTTTTCTATTTTCTCCTTCAGCCTATGTTGATCCTTACTAGCTTGTCTTGGTGTCATAAATTTCAACCTCGTTTCATGTCCTTCATTCCTCAAATAAAGGGAACGTTCATCAAGATTGAGCGTTTTAAAATGAAGCCATGCTCATCTCAAAAGAAGATGACAGGAGTTTGTGGGGGCAATATCACATAATACTTCTTTCACAAATTGTCACGTACTGAATTTGATCCTTGCTTTATTTGGATGAAACCTTGGTGGTAACTAGAGTTTCTGCACCAATCTTTGGCTTACAAAATTGTTGTCGCTTTAGTAAACGAATGCAACTAAACATGGGTGGCTTTCGATTAAACACCTTGTTTCTCTACTTCCTTTTCCATCATCTTTATCTTTTCTTCCTTTTCTCTTTCTTCAATTTCCCTTCCTTCTGCAGTTTATAATTCTTCTTTTCTATTTTCTCCTTCAGCCTATGTTGATCCTTACTGGCTTATCTTGGTGTCATAAATTTCAACCTCATTTCATGTCCTTCATTCCTCAAATAAAGGGAACGTTCATCAAGATTGAGCGTTTTAAAATGAAGCCATGCCCATCTCAAAAGAAGATGACAGGAGTTTGTGGGAGCAATATCACATAATACTTCTTTCACAAATTGTCACGTACTGAATTTGATCATTGCTTTATTTGGATGAAACCTTGGTGGTAACTAGAGTTTCTCCACCAATCTTTGGCTTACAACATTGTTGTCGCTTTAGTAAACGAATGCAACTAAACGTGGGTGGCCTTTGATTAAACACCTTGTTTCTCTACTTCCTTTTCCATCATCTTTATCTTTTCTTCTATTTCTTTTTCTTCAATTCCCTTCCTTTTGCAGTTTATATTTCTTCTTTTCTATTTTCTCCTTCAGCCTATGTTGATCCTTACTGGCTTGTCTTGGTGTCATAAATTTCAACCTCATTTCATGTCCCTCATTCCTCAAATAAAGGGAATGTTCATCAAGCTTGATTGTTTTAAAATTAAGCCATGCCCATCTCAAAAGAAGATGACAAGAGTTTGTGGGAGCAATATCACATAATACTTCTTTCACAAATTCTCACGTACTGAATTTGATCCTTGCTTTATTTGGATGAAACCTTGGTGGTAACTAGAGTTTCTCCACCAATCTTTGGCTTACAACATTGTTGTCGCTTTAGTAAACGAATGCAACTAAACATGGGTGGCCTTCGATTAAAAACCTTGTTTCTCTACTTCCTTTTCCATCATCTTTATCTTTTCTTCCTTTTCTCTTTCTTCAATTTCCCTTCCTTCTGCAGTTTATAATTCTTCTTTTCTATTTTCTCCTTCAGCCTATGTTGATCCTTACTGGCTTGTCTTGGTGTCATAAATTTCAACCTCATTTCATGTCCCTCATTCCTCAAATAAAGGGAACGTTCATCAAGATTGAGCGTTTTAAAATGAAGCCATGCCCATCTCAAAAGAAGATGACAGGAGTTTGTGGGAGCAATATCACATAATACTTCTTTCACAAATTGTCACGTACTGAATTTGATCCTTGCTTTATTTGGATGAAACCTTGGTGGTAACTAGAGTTTCTCCACCAATCTTTGGCTTACAACATTGTTGTCGCTTTAGTAAACGAATGCAACTAAACATGGGTGGCCTTTGATTAAACACCTTGTTTCTCTGCTTCCTTTTTCATCATCTTTATCTTTTCTTCCTTTTCTTTTTCTTCAATTCCCTTCCTTCTGCAGTTTACATTTCTTCTTTTTCTATTTTCTCCTTCAGCCTATGTTGATCCTTACTGGCTTGTCTTGGTGTCATAAATTTCAATCTCATTTCATGTCCCTCATTCCTCAAATAAAGGGAACGTTCATCAAGATTGAGCGTTTTAAAATGAAGCCATGCCCATCTCAAAACAAGATGACAAGAGTTTGTGGGAGCAATATCACATAATACTTCTTTCGCAAATTGTCACGTACTGAATTTGATCCTTGCTTGATTTGGATGAAACCTTGGTGGTAACTAGAGTTTCTCCAACAATCTTTGGCTTACAACATTGTTGCCGCTTTAGTAAACGAATGCAACTAAACATGGGTGGCCGTTGATTAAACACCTTGTTTCTCTACTTCCTTTTCCATCATCTTTATCTTTTCTTCTATTTCTTTTTCTTCAATTCCCTTCCTTCTGCAGTTTATATTTCTTCTTTTTCTATTTTCTCCTTCAGCCTATGTTGATCCTTACTGGCTTGTCTTGGTGTCATAAATTTCAACCTCATTTCATGTCCTTCATTCCTCAAATAAAGGGAACGTTCATCAAGTTTGAGAGTTTTAAAATGAAGCCATGCCCATCTCAAAAGAAGATGACAAGAGTTTGTGGGAGCAATATCACATAATACTTCTTTCACAAATTCTCACGTACTGAATTTGATCCTTGCTTTATTTGGATGAAACCTTGGTGGTAACTAGAGTTTCTCCACCAATCTTTGGCTTACAACATTGTTGTCGCTTTAGTAAACGAATGCAACTAAACATGGGTGGCCTTCGATTAAACACCTTGTTTCTCTACTTCGTTTTCCATCATCTTTATCTTTTCTTCCTTTTCTTTTTCTTCAATTTCTCTTCCTTCTGCAGTTTATATTTCTTCTTTTCTATTTTCTCCTTCAGCCTATGTTGATCCTTACTGGCTTGTCTTGGTGTCATAAATTTCAACCTCATTTCATGTCCGTCATTCCTCAAATAAAGGGAATGTTCATCAAGCTTGATTGTTTTAAAATTAAGCCATGCCCATCTCAAAAGAAGATGACAAGAGTTTGTGGGAGCAATATCACATAATACTTCTTTCACAAATTGTCACGTACTGAATTTGATCCTTGCTTTATTTGGATGAAACCTTGGTGGTAACTAGAGTTTCTCCACCAATCTTTGGCTTACAACATTGTTGTCGCTTTAGTAAACGAATGCAACTAAACATGGGTGGCCTTTGATTAAACACCTTGTTTCTCTACTTCATTTTCCATCATCTTTATCTTTTCTTCCTTTTCTTTTTCTTCAATTTCTCTTCCTTCTGCAGTTTATATTTCTTCTTTTCTATTTTCTCCTTTAGCCTATGTTGATCCTTACTGGCTTATCTTGGTGTCATAAATTTCAACCTCATTTCATGTCCCTCATTCCTCAAATAAAGGGAACGTTCATCAAGATTGAGCGTTTTAAAATGAAGCCATGCCCATCTCAAAAGAAGATGACAGGAGTTTGTGGGAGCAATATCACATAATACTTCTTTCACAAATTGTCACGTACTGAATTTGATCATTGCTTTATTTGGATGAAACCTTGGTGGTAACTAGAGTTTCTCCACCAATCTTTGGCTTACAACATTGTTGTCGCTTTAGTAAACGAATGCAACTAAACGTGGGTGGCCTTTGATTAAACACCTTGTTTCTCTGCTTCCTTTTTCATCATCTTTATCTTTTCTTCCTTTTCTTTTTCTTCAATTCCCTTCCTTCTGCAGTTGACATTTCTTCTTTTTCTATTTTGTCCTTCAGCCTATGTTGATCCTTACTGGCTTGTCTTGGTGTCATAAATTTCAATCTCATTTCATGTCCCTCATTCCTCAAATAAAGGGAACGTTCATCAAGATTGAGTGTTTTAAAATGAAGCCATGCCCATCTGAAAAGAAGATGACAAGAGTTTCTGGGAGCAATATCACATAATACTTCTTTCGCAAATTGTCACGTACTGAATTTGATCCTTGCTTGATTTGGATGAAACCTTGGTGGTAACTAGAGTTTCTCCACCAATCTTTGGCTTACAACATTGTTGTCGCTTTAGTAAACGAATGCAACTAAACATGGGTGGCCGTTGATTAAACACCTTGTTTCTCTACTTCCTTTTCCATCATCTTTATCTTTTCTTCTATTTCTTTTTCTTCAATTCCCTTCCTTCTGCAGTTTATATTTCTTCTTTTTCTATTTTCTCCTTCAGCCTATGTTGATCCTTACTGGCTTGTCTTGGTGTCATAAATTTCAACCTCATTTCATGTCCTTCATTCCTCAAATAAAGGGAACGTTCATCAAGATTGAGCGTTTTAAAATGAAGCCATGCCCATCTCAAAAGAAGATGACAAGAGTTTGTGGGAGCAATATCACATAATACTTCTTTCACAAATTCTCACGTACTGAATTTGATCCTTGCTTTATTTGGATGAAACCTTGGTGGTAACTAGAGTTTCTCCACCAATCTTTGGCTTACAACATTGTTGTCGCTTTAGTAAACGAATGCAACTAAACATGGGTGGCCTTCGATTAAACACCTTGTTTCTCTACTTCCTTTTCCATCATCTTTATCTTTTCTTCCTTTTCTCTTTCTTCAATTTCCCTTCCTTCTGCAGTTTATAATTCTTCTTTTCTATTTTCTCCTTCAACCTATGTTGATCCTTACTGGCTTGTCTTGGTGTCATAAATTTCAACCTCATTTCATGTCCCTCATTCCTCAAATAAAGGGAACGTTCATCAAGATTGAGCGTTTTAAAATGAAGCCATGCCCATCTCAAAAGAAGATGACAGGAGTTTGTGGGAGCAATATCACATAATACTTCTTTCACAAATTGTCACGTACTGAATTTGATCCTTGCTTTATTTGGATGAAACCTTGGTGGTAACTAGAGTTTCTCCACCAATCTTTGGCTTACAACATTGTTGTCGCTTTAGTAAACGAATGCAACTAAACATGGGTGGCCTTTGATTAAACACCTTGTTTCTCTACTTCCTTTTTCATCATCTTTATCTTTTCTTCCTTTTCTTTTTCTTCAATTCCCTTCCTTCTGCAGTTTACATTTCTTCATTTTCTATTTTGTCCTTCAACCTATGTTGATCCTTACTGGCTTGTCTTGGTGTCATAAATTTCAATCTCATTTCATGTCCCTCATTCCTCAAATAAAGAGAACGTTCATCAAGATTGAGCGTTTTAAAATGAAGCCATGCCCATCTCAAAAGAAGATGACAAGAGTTTGTGGGAGCAATATCACATAATACTTCTTTCGCAAATTGTAACGTACTGAATTTGATCCTTGCTTGATTTGGATGAAACCTTGGTGGTAACTAGAGTTTCTCCACCAATCTTTGGCTTACAACATTGTTGTCGCTTTAGTAAACGAATGCAACTAAACATGGGTGGCCGTTGATTAAACACCTTGTTTCTCTACTTCCTTTTCCATCATCTTTATCTTTTCTTCTATTTCTTTTTCTTCAATTCCCTTCCTTCTGCAGTTTATATTTCTTCTTTTTCTATTTTCTCCTTCAGCCTATGTTGATCCTTACTGGCTTGTCTTGGTGTCATAAATTTCAACCTCATTTCATGTCCTTCATTCCTCAAATAAAGGGAACGTTCATCAAGATTGAGCGTTTTAAAATGAAGCCATGCCCATCTCAAAAGAAGATGACAAGAGTTTGTGGGAGCAATATCACATAATACTTCTTTCACAAATTCTCACGTACTGAATTTGATCCTTGCTTGATTTGGATGAAACCTTGGTGGTAACTAGAGTTTCTCCACCAATCTTTGGCTTACAACATTGTTGTCGCTTTAGTAAACGAATGCAACTAAACATGGGTGGCCGTTGATTAAACACCTTGTTTCTCTACTTCCTTTTCCATCATCTTTATCTTTTCTTCTATTTCTTTTTCTTCAATTCCCTTCCTTCTGCAGTTTATATTTCTTCTTTTTCTATTTTCTCCTTCAACCTATGTTGATCCTTACTGGCTTGTCTTGGTGTCATAAATTTCAACCTCATTTCATGTCCTTCATTCCTCAAATAAAGGGAACGTTCATCAAGATTGAGCGTTTTAAAATGAAGCCATGCCCATCTCAAAAGAAGATGACAAGAGTTTGTGGGAGCAATATCACATAATACTTCTTTCACAAATTCTCACGTACTGAATTTGATCCTTGCTTTATTTGGATGAAACCTTGGTGGTAACTAGAGTTTCTCCACCAATCTTTGGCTTACAACATTGTTGTCGCTTTAGTAAACGAATGCAACTAAACATGGGTGGCCTTCGATTAAAAACCTTGTTTCTCTACTTCCTTTTCCATCATCTTTATCTTTTCTGCCTTTTCTCTTTCTTCAATTTCCCTTCCTTCTGCAGTCTATAATTCTTCTTTTCTATTTTCTCCTTCATCCTATGTTGATCCTTACTGGCTTGTCTTGGTGTCATAAATTTCAACCTCATTTCATGTCCCTCATTCCTCAAATAAAGGGAACGTTCATCAAGATTGAGCGTTTTAAAATGAAGCCATGCCCATCTCAAAAGAAGATGACAGGAGTTTGTGGGAGCAATATCACATAATACTTCTTTCAGAAATTGTCACGTACTGAATTTGATCCTTGCTTTATTTGGATGAAACCTTGGTGGTAACTAGAGTTTCTCCACCAATCTTTGGCTTACAACATTGTTGTCGCTTTAGTAAACGAATGCAACTAAACATGGGTGGCCTTTGATTAAACACCTTGTTTCTCTGCTTCCTTTTTCATCATCTTTATCTTTTCTTCATTTTCTTTTTCTTCAATTCCCTTCCTTCTGCAGTTTACATTTCTTCTTTTTCTATTTTCTCCTTCAGCCTATGTTGATCCTTACTGGCTTGTCTTGGTGTCATAAATTTCAATCTCATTTCATGTCCCTCATTCCTCAAATAAAGGGAACGTTCATCAAGATTGAGTGTTTTAAAATGAAGCCATGCCCATCTCAAAAGAAGATGACAAGAGTTTGTGGGAGCAATATCACATAATACTTCTTTCGCAAATTGTCACGTACTGAATTTGATCCTTGCTTGATTTGGATGAAACCTTGGTGGTAACTAGAGTTTCTCCACCAATCTTTGGCTTACAACATTGTTGTCGCTTTAGTAAACGAATGCAACTAAACATGGGTGGCCTTCGATTAAACACCTTGTTTCTCTACTTCCTTTTCCATCATCTTTATCTTTTCGTCCTTTTCTTTTTCTTCAATTCCCTTCCTTCTGCAGTTTATATTTCTTCCTTTTCTATTTCCTCCTTCAGCCTATGTTGATCCTTACTGGCTTGTCTTGGTGTCATAAATTTCAACCTCATTTCATGTCCCTCATTCCTCAAATAAAGGGAACGTTCATCAAGATTGAGCGTTTTAAAATGAAGCCATGCCCATCTCAAAAGAAGATGACAGGAGTTTGTGGGAGCAATATCACATAATACTTCTTTCACAAATTGTCACGTACTGAATTTGATCCTTGCTTTATTTGGATGAAACCTTGGTGGTAACTAGAGTTTCTCCACCAATCTTTGGCTTACAAATTGTTGTCGCTTTAGTAAACGAATGCAACTAAACATGGGTGGCCTTTGATTAAACACCTTGTTTCTCTACTTCCTTTTTCATCATCTTTATCTTTTCTTCCTTTTCTTTTTCTTCAATTCCCTTCCTTCTGCAGTTTACATTTCTTCTTTTTCTATTTTGTCCTTCAGCCTATGTTGATCCTTACTGGCTTGTCTTGGTGTCATAAATTTCAATCTCATTTCATGTCCCTCATTCCTCAAATAAAGGGAACGTTCATCAAGATTGAGCGTTTTAAAATGAAGCCATGCCCATCTCAAAAGAAGATGACAAGAGTTTGTGGGAGCAATATCACATAATACTTCTTTCGCAAATTGTAACGTACTGAATTTGATCCTTGCTTGATTTGGATGAAACCTTGGTGGTAACTAGAGTTTCTCCACCAATCTTTGGCTTACAACATTGTTGTCGCTTTAGTAAACGAATGCAACTAAACATGGGTGGCCGTTGATTAAACACCTTGTTTCTCTACTTCCTTTTCCATCATCTTTATCTTTTCTTCTATTTCTTTTTCTTCAATTCCCTTCCTTCTGCAGTTTATATTTCTTCTTTTTCTATTTTCTCCTTCAGCCTATGTTGATCCTTACTGGCTTGTCTTGGTGTCATAAATTTCAACCTCATTTCATGTCCTTCATTCCTCAAATAAAGGGAACGTTCATCAAGATTGAGCGTTTTAAAATGAAGCCATGCCCATCTCAAAAGAAGATGACAAGAGTTTGTGGGAGCAATATCATATAATACTTCTTTCACAAATTCTCACGTACTGAATTTGATCCTTGCTTTATTTGGATGAAACCTTGGTGGTAACTAGAGTTTCTCCACCAATCTTTGGCTTACAACATTGTTGTCGCTTTAGTAAACGAATGCAACTAAACATGGGTGGCCTTCGATTAAACACCTTGTTTCTCTACTTCCTTTTCCATCATCTTTATCTTTTCGTCCTTTTCTTTTTCTTCAATTCCCTTCCTTCTGCAGTTTATATTTCTTCCTTTTCTATTTCCTCCTTCAGCCTATGTTGATCCTTACTGGCTTGTCTTGGTGTCATAAATTTCAACCTCATTTCATGTCCCTCATTCCTCAAATAAAGGGAACGTTCATCAAGATTGAGCGTTTTAAAATGAAGCCATGCCCATCTCAAAAGAAGATGACAGGAGTTTGTGGGAGCAATATCACATAATACTTCTTTCACAAATTGTCACGTACTGAATTTGATCCTTGCTTTATTTGGATGAAACCTTGGTGGTAACTAGAGTTTCTCCACCAATCTTTGGCTTACAACATTGTTGTCGCTTTAGTAAACGAATGCAACTAAACATGGGTGGCCTTTGATTAAACACCTTGTTTCTCTACTTCCTTTTTCATCATCTTTATCTTTTCTTCCTTTTCTTTTTCTTCAATTCCCTTCCTTCTGCAGTTTACATTTCTTCTTTTTCTATTTTCTCCTTCAGCCTATGTTGATCCTTACTGGCTTGTCTTGGTGTCATAAATTTCAATCTCATTTCATGTCCCTCATTCCTCAAATAAAGGGAACGTTCATCAAGATTGAGCGTTTTAAAATGAAGCCATGCCCATCTCAAAAGAAGATGACAAGAGTTTGTGGGAGCAATATCACATAATACTTCTTTCGCAAATTGTAACGTACTGAATTTGATCCTTGCTTGATTTGGATGAAACCTTGGTGGTAACTAGAGTTTCTCCACCAATCTTTGGCTTACAACATTGTTGTCGCTTTAGTAAACGAATGCAACTAAACATGGGTGGCCGTTGATTAAACACCTTGTTTCTCTACTTCCTTTTCCATCATCTTTATCTTTTCTTCTATTTCTTTTTCTTCAATTCCCTTCCTTCTGCAGTTTATATTTCTTCTTTTTCTATTTTCTCCTTCAGCCTATGTTGATCCTTACTGGCTTGTCTTGGTGTCATAAATTTCAACCTCATTTCATGTCCTTCATTCCTCAAATAAAGGGAACGTTCATCAAGATTGAGCGTTTTAAAATGAAGCCATGCCCATCTCAAAAGAAGATGACAAGAGTTTGTGGGAGCAATATCATATAATACTTCTTTCACAAATTCTCACGTACTGAATTTGATCCTTGCTTTATTTGGATGAAACCTTGGTGGTAACTAGAGTTTCTCCACCAATCTTTGGCTTACAACATTGTTGTCGCTTTAGTAAACGAATGCAACTAAACATGGGTGGCCTTCGATTAAACACCTTGTTTCTCTACTTCCTTTTCCATCATCTTTATCTTTTCGTCCTTTTCTTTTTCTTCAATTCCCTTCCTTCTGCAGTTTATATTTCTTCCTTTTCTATTTCCTCCTTCAGCCTATGTTGATCCTTACTGGCTTGTCTTGGTGTCATAAATTTCAACCTCATTTCATGTCCCTCATTCCTCAAATAAAGGGAACGTTCATCAAGATTGAGCGTTTTAAAATGAAGCCATGCCCATCTCAAAAGAAGATGACAAGAGTTTGTGGGAGCAATATCACATAATACTTCTTTCACAAATTCTCACGTACTGAATTTGATCCTTGCATTATTTGGATGAAACCTTGGTGGTAACTAGAGTTTCTCCACCAATCTTTGGCTTACAAAATTGTTGTCGCTTTAGTAAACGAATGCAACTAAACATGGGTGGCCTTCGATTAAACACCTTGTTTCTCTACTTCCTTTTCCATCATCTTTATCTTTTCTTCCTTTTTTCTTTCTTCAATTTCCCTTCCTTCTGCAGTTTATAATTCTTCTTTTCTATTTTCTCCTTCAGCCTATGTTGATCCTTACTGGCTTATCTTGGTGTCATAAATTTCAACCTCATTTCATGTCCCTCATTCCTCAAATAAAGGGAACGTTCATCAAGATTGAGCGTTTTAAAATGAAGCCATGCCCATCTCAAAAGAAGATGACAGGAGTTTGTGGGAGCAATATCACATAATACTTCTTTCACAAATTGTCACGTACTGAATTTGATCCTTGCTTTATTTGGATGAAACCTTGGTGGTAACTAGAGTTTCTCCACCAATCTTTGGCTTACAACATTGTTGTCGCTTTAGTAAACGAATGCAACTAAACATGGGTGGCCTTTGATTAAACACCTTGTTTCTCTGCTTCCTTTTTCATCATCTTTATCTTTTCTTCCTTTTCTTTTTCTTCAAATCCCTTCCTTCTGCAGTTTACATTTCTTCTTTTTCTATTTTCTCCTTCAGCCTATGTTGATCCTTACTGGCTTGTCTTGGTGTCATAAATTTCAATCTCATTTCATGTCCCTCATTCCTCAAATAAAGGGAACGTTCATCAAGATTGAGTGTTTTAAAATGAAGCCATGCCCATCTCAAAAGAAGATGACAAGAGTTTGTGGGAGCAATATCACATAATACTTCTTTCGCAAATTGTCACGTACTGAATTTGATCCTTGCTTGATTTGGATGAAACCTTGGTGGTAACTAGAGTTTCTCCACCAATCTTTGGCTTACAACATTGTTGTCGCTTTAGTAAACGAATGCAACTAAACATGGGTGGCCGTTGATTAAACACCTTGTTTCTCTACTTCCTTTTCCATCATCTTTATCTTTTCTTCCATTTCTTTTTCTTCAATTCCCTTCCTTCTGCAGTTTATATTTCTTCTTTTTCTATTTTCTCCTTCAGCCTATGTTGATCCTTACTGGCTTGTCTTGGTGTCATAAATTTCAACCTCATTTCATGTCCTTCATTCCTCAAATAAAGGGAACGTTCATCAAGATTGAGCGTTTTAAAATGAAGCCATGCCCATCTCAAAAGAAGATGACAGGAGTTTGTGGGAGCAATATCACATAATACTTCTTTCACAAATTCTCACGTACTGAATTTGATCCTTGCTTTATTTGGATGAAACCTTGGTGGTAACTAGAGTTTCTCCACCAATCTTTGGCTTACAACATTGTTGTCGCTTTAGTAAACGAATGCAACTAAACATGGGTGGCCTTCGATTAAAAACCTTGTTTCTCTACTTCCTTTTCCATCATCTTTATCTTTTCTTCCTTTTCTCTTTCTTCAATTTCCCTTCCTTCTGCAGTTTATAATTCTTCTTTTCTATTTTCTCCTTCAGCCTATGTTGATCCTTACTGGCTTGTCTTGGTGTCATAAATTTCAACCTCATTTCATGTCCCTCATTCCTCAAATAAAGGGAACGTTCATCAAGATTGAGCGTTTTAAAATGAAGCCATGCCCATCTCAAAAGAAGATGATAGGAGTTTGTGGGAGCAATATCACATAATACTTCTTTCAGAAATTGTCACGTACTGAATTTGATCCTTGCTTTATTTGGATGAAACCTTGGTGGTAACTAGAGTTTCTCCACCAATCTTTGGCTTACAACATTGTTGTCGCTTTAGTAAACGAATGCAACTAAACATGGGTGGCCTTTGATTAAACACCTTGTTTCTCTGCTTCCTTTTTCATCATCTTTATCTTTTCTTCATTTTCTTTTTCTTCAATTCCCTTCCTTCTGCAGTTTACATTTCTTCTTTTTCTATTTTCTCCTTCAGCCTATGTTGATCCTTACTGGCTTGTCTTGGTGTCATAAATTTCAATCTCATTTCATGTCCCTCATTCCTCAAATAAAGGGAACGTTCATCAAGATTGAGTGTTTTAAAATGAAGCCATGCCCATCTCAAAAGAAGATGACAAGAGTTTGTGGGAGCAATATCACATAATACTTCTTTCGCAAATTGTCACGTACTGAATTTGATCCTTGCTTGATTTGGATGAAACCTTGGTGGTAACTAGAGTTTCTCCACCAATCTTTGGCTTACAACATTGTTGTCGCTTTAGTAAACGAATACAACTAAACATGGGTGGCCGTTGATTAAACACCTTGTTTCTCTACTTCCTTTTCCATCATCTTTATCTTTTCTTCCATTTCTTTTTCTTCAATTCCCTTCCTTCTGCAGTTTATATTTCTTCTTTTTCTATTTTCTCCTTCAGCCTATGTTGATCCTTACTGGCTTGTCTTGGTGTCATAAATTTCAACCTCATTTCATGTCCTTCATTCCTCAAATAAAGGGAACGTTCATCAAGATTGAGCGTTTTAAAATGAAGCCATGCCCATCTCAAAAGAAGATGACATAATACTTCTTTCACAAATTCTCACGTACTGAATTTGATCCTTGCTTTATTTGGATGAAACCTTGGTGGTAACTAGAGTTTCTCCACCACTCTTTGGCTTACAACATTGTTGCCGCTTTCCTAAACAAATGCAACTAAACATGGGTGGCCTTCGATTAAACACCTTGTTTCTCTACTTCCTCTTCCATCATCTTTATCTTTTCTTCCTTTTCTTTTTATTCAATTCCCTTCCTTCTGCAGTTTATATTTCTTCTTTTTCTATTTTCTCCTTCAGCCTATGTTGATCCTTACTGGCTTGTCTTGGTGTCATAAATTTCAACCTCATTTCATGTCCCTCATTCCTCAAATAAAGGGAACGTTCATCAAGATTGAGCGTTTTAAAATGAAGCCATGCCCATCTCAAAAGAAGATGACAAGAGTTTGTGGGAGCAATATCACATAATACTTCTTTCAGAAATTGTCACGTACTGAATTTGATCCTTGCTTTATTTGGATGAAACCTTGGTGGTAACTAGAGTTTCTCCACCAATCTTTGGCTTACAACATTGTTGTCGCTTTAGTAAACGAATGCAACTAAACATGGGTGGCCTTTGATTAAACACCTTGTTTCTCTGCTTCCTTTTTCATCATCTTTATCTTTTCTTCATTTTCTTTTTCTTCAATTCCCTTCCTTCTGCAGTTTACATTTCTTCTTTTTCTATTTTCTCCTTCAGCCTATGTTGATCCTTACTGGCTTGTCTTGGTGTCATAAATTTCAATCTCATTTCATGTCCCTCATTCCTCAAATAAAGGGAACGTTCATCAAGATTGAGCGTTTTAAAATGAAGCCATGCCCATCTCAAAAGAAGATGACAGGAGTTTGTGGGAGCAATATCACATAATACTTCTTTCACAAATTCTCACGTACTGAATTTGATCCTTGCTTTATTTGGATGAAACCTTGGTGGTAACTAGAGTTTCTCCACCAATCTTTGGCTTACAACATTGTTGTCGCTTTAGTAAACGAATGCAACTAAACATGGGTGGCCTTCGATTAAAAACCTTGTTTCTCTACTTCCTTTTCCATCATCTTTATCTTTTCTTCCTTTTCTCTTTCTTCAATTTCCCTTCCTTCTGCAGTTTATAATTCTTCTTTTCTATTTTCTCCTTCAGCCTATGTTGATCCTTACTGGCTTGTCTTGGTGTCATAAATTTCAACCTCATTTCATGTCCCTCATTCCTCAAATAAAGGGAACGTTCATCAAGATTGAGCGTTTTAAAATGAAGCCATGCCCATCTCAAAAGAAGATGACAGGAGTTTGTGGGAGCAATATCACATAATACTTCTTTCAGAAATTGTCACGTACTGAATTTGATCCTTGCTTTATTTGGATGAAACCTTGGTGGTAACTAGAGTTTCTCCACCAATCTTTGGCTTACAACATTGTTGTCGCTTTAGTAAACGAATGCAACTAAACATGGGTGGCCTTTGATTAAACACCTTGTTTCTCTGCTTCCTTTTTCATCATCTTTATCTTTTCTTCCTTTTCTTTTTCTTCAATTCCCTTCCTTCTGCAGTTTACATTTCTTCTTTTTCTATTTTCTCCTTCAGCCTATGTTGATCCTTACTGGCTTGTCTTGGTGTCATAAATTTCAATCTCATTTCATGTCCCTCATTCCTCAAATAAAGGGAACGTTCATCAAGATTGAGTGTTTTAAAATGAAGCCATGCCCATCTCAAAAGAAGATGACAAGAGTTTGTGGGAACAATATCACATAATACTTCTTTCGCAAATTGTCACGTACTGAATTTGATCCTTGCTTGATTTGGATGAAACCTTGGTGGTAACTAGAGTTTCTCCACCAATCTTTGGCTTACAACATTGTTGTCGCTTTAGTAAACGAATGCAACTAAACATGGGTGGCCGTTGATTAAACACCTTGTTTCTCTACTTCCTTTTCCATCATCTTTATCTTTTCTTCCATTTCTTTTTCTTCAATTCCCTTCTCTCTGCAGTTTATATTTCTTTTTTTTCTATTTTCTCCTTCAGCCTATGTTGATCCTTACTGGCTTGTCTTGGTGTCATAAATTTCAACCTCATTTCATGTCCTTCATTCCTCAAATAAAGGGAACGTTCATCAAGATGGAGCGTTTTAAAATGAAGCCATGCCCATCTCAAAAGAAGATGATAAGAGTTTGTGAGAGCAATATCACATAATACTTCTTTCACAAATTGTCACGTACTGAATTTGATCCTTGCTTGATTTGGATGAAACCTTGGTGGTAACTAGAGTTTCTCCACCACTCTTTGGCTTACAACATTGTTGTCGCTTTAGTAAACGAATGCAACTAAACATGGGTGGCCTTCGATTAAACACCTTGTTTCTCTACTTCCTTTTCCATCATCTTTATCTTTTCTTCCTTTTCTCTTTCTTCAATTTCCCTTCCTTCTGCAGTTTATAATTCTTCTTTTCTATTTTCTCGTTCAGCCTATGTTGATCCTTACTGGCTTGTCTTGGTGTCATAAATTTCAACCTCATTTCATGTCCCTCATTCCTCAAATAAAGGGAACGTTCATCAAGATTGAGCGTTTTAAAATGAAGCCATGCCCATCTCAAAAGAAGATGACAGGAGTTTGTGGGAGCAATATCACATAATACTTCTTTCACAAATTCTCACGTACTGAATTTGATCCTTGCTTTATTTGGATGAAACCTTGGTGGTAACTAGAGTTTCTCCACCAATCTTTGGCTTACAACATTGTTGCCGCTTTCCTAAACAAATGCAACTAAACATGGGTGGCCTTCGATTAAACACCTTGTTTCTCTACTTCCTCTTCCATCATCTTTATCTTTTCTTCCTTTTCTTTTTATTCAATTCCCTTCCTTCTGCAGTTTATATTTCTTCTTTTTCTATTTTCTCCTTCAGCCTATGTTGATCCTTACTGGCTTGTCTTGGTGTCATAAATTTCAACCTCATTTCATGTCCCTCATTCCTCAAATAAAGGGAACGTTCATCAAGATTGAGCGTTTTAAAATGAAGCCATGCCCATCTCAAAAGAAGATGACAAGAGTTTGTGGGAGCAATATCACATAATACTTCTTTCACAAATTGTCATGTACTGAATTTGATCCTTGCTTGATTCGGAAGAAACCTTGGTGGTAACTAGAGTTTCTCCACCAATCTTTGGCTTACAACATTGTTGTCGCTTTAGTAAACGAATGCAACTAAACATGGGTGGCCGTTGATTAAACACCTTGTTTCTCTACTTCCTTTTCCATCATCTTTATCTTTTCTTCCATTTCTTTTTCTTCAATTCCCTTCTCTCTGCAGTTTATATTTCTTTTTTTTCTATTTTCTCCTTCAGCCTATGTTGATCCTTACTGGCTTGTCTTGGTGTCATAAATTTCAACCTCATTTCATGTCCTTCATTCCTCAAATAAAGGGAACGTTCATCAAGATGGAGCGTTTTAAAATGAAGCCATGCCCATCTCAAAAGAAGATGACAAGAGTTTGTGGGAGCAATATCACATAATACTTCTTTCACAAATTGTCACGTACTGAATTTGATCCTTGCTTGATTTGGATGAAACCTTGGTGGTAACTAGAGTTTCTCCACCACTCTTTGGCTTACAACATTGTTGTCGCTTTAGTAAACGAATGCAACTAAACATGGGTGGCCTTCGATTAAACACCTTGTTTCTCTACTTCCTTTTCCATCATCTTTATCTTTTCTTCCTTTTCTCTTTCTTCAATTTCCCTTCCTTCTGCAGTTTATAATTCTTCTTTTCTATTTTCTCGTTCAGCCTATGTTGATCCTTACTGGCTTGTCTTGGTGTCATAAATTTCAACCTCATTTCATGTCCCTCATTCCTCAAATAAAGGGAACGTTCATCAAGATTGAGTGTTTTAAAATGAAGCCATGCCCATCTCAAAAGAAGATGACAAGAGTTTGTGGGAGCAATATCACATAATACTTCTTTCGCAAATTGTCACGTACTGAATTTGATCCTTGCTTGATTTGGATGAAACCTTGGTGGTAACTAGAGTTTCTCCACCAATCTTTGGCTTACAACATTGTTGTCGCTTTAGTAAACGAATGCAACTAAACATGGGTGGCCTTTGATTAAACACCTTGTTTCTCTGCTTCCTTTTTCATCATCTTTATCTTTTCTTCCTTTTCTTTTTCTTCAATTCCCTTCCTTCTGCAGTTTACATTTCTTCTTTTTCTATTTTCTCCTTCAGCCTATGTTGATCCTTACTGGCTTGTCTTGGTGTCATAAATTTCAATCTCATTTCATGTCCCTCATTCCTCAAATAAAGGGAACGTTCATCAAGATTGAGCGTTTTAAAATGAAGCCATGCCCATCTCAAAACAAGATGACAAGAGTTTGTGGGAGCAATATCACATAATACTTCTTTCGCAAATTGTCACGTACTGAATTTGATCCTTGCTTGATTTGGATGAAACCTTGGTGGTAACTAGAGTTTCTCCAACAATCTTTGGCTTACAACATTGTTGCCGCTTTAGTAAACGAATGCAACTAAACATGGGTGGCCGTTGATTAAACACCTTGTTTCTCTACTTCCTTTTCCATCATCTTTATCTTTTCTTCCATTTCTTTTTCTTCAATTCCCTTCTCTCTGCAGTTTATATTTCTTTTTTTTCTATTTTCTCCTTCAGCCTATGTTGATCCTTACTGGCTTGTCTTGGTGTCATAAATTTCAACCTCATTTCATGTCCTTCATTCCTCAAATAAAGGGAACGTTCATCAAGATGGAGCGTTTTAAAATGAAGCCATGCCCATCTCAAAAGAAGATGACAAGAGTTTGTGGGAGCAATATCACATAATACTTCTTTCACAAATTGTCACGTACTGAATTTGATCCTTGCTTGATTTGGATGAAACCTTGGTGGTAACTAGAGTTTCTCCACCACTCTTTGGCTTACAACATTGTTGTCGCTTTAGTAAACGAATGCAACTAAACATGGGTGGCCTTCGATTAAACACCTTGTTTCTCTACTTCCTTTTCCATCATCTTTATCTTTTCTTCCTTTTCTCTTTCTTCAATTTCCCTTCCTTCTGCAGTTTATATTTCTTCTTTTTCTATTTTCTCCTTCAGCCTATGTTGATCCTTACTGGCTTGTCTTGGTGTCATAAATTTCAACCTCATTTCATGTCCCTCATTCCTCAAATAAAGGGAACGTTCATCAAGATTGAGCGTTTTAAAATGAAGCCATGCCCATCTCAAAAGAAGATGACAAGAGTTTGTGGGAGCAATATCACATAATACTTCTTTCACAAATTGTCATGTACTGAATTTGATCCTTGCTTGATTCGGAAGAAACCTTGGTGGTAACTAGAGTTTCTCCACCAATCTTTGGCTTACAACATTGTTGTCGCTTTAGTAAACGAATGCAACTAAACATGGGTGGCCGTTGATTAAACACCTTGTTTCTCTACTTCCTTTTCCATCATCTTTATCTTTTCTTCCATTTCTTTTTCTTCAATTCCCTTCTCTCTGCAGTTTATATTTCTTTTTTTTCTATTTTCTCCTTCAGCCTATGTTGATCCTTACTGGCTTGTCTTGGTGTCATAAATTTCAACCTCATTTCATGTCCTTCATTCCTCAAATAAAGGGAACGTTCATCAAGATGGAGCGTTTTAAAATGAAGCCATGCCCATCTCAAAAGAAGATGACAAGAGTTTGTGGGAGCAATATCACATAATACTTCTTTCACAAATTGTCACGTACTGAATTTGATCCTTGCTTGATTTGGATGAAACCTTGGTGGTAACTAGAGTTTCTCCACCACTCTTTGGCTTACAACATTGTTGTCGCTTTAGTAAACGAATGCAACTAAACATGGGTGGCCTTCGATTAAACACCTTGTTTCTCTACTTCCTTTTCCATCATCTTTATCTTTTCTTCCTTTTCTCTTTCTTCAATTTCCCTTCCTTCTGCAGTTTATAATTCTTCTTTTCTATTTTCTCGTTCAGCCTATGTTGATCCTTACTGGCTTGTCTTGGTGTCATAAATTTCAACCTCATTTCATGTCCCTCATTCCTCAAATAAAGGGAACGTTCATCAAGATTGAGTGTTTTAAAATGAAGCCATGCCCATCTCAAAAGAAGATGACAAGAGTTTGTGGGAGCAATATCACATAATACTTCTTTCGCAAATTGTCACGTACTGAATTTGATCCTTGCTTGATTTGGATGAAACCTTGGTGGTAACTAGAGTTTCTCCACCAATCTTTGGCTTACAACATTGTTGTCGCTTTAGTAAACGAATGCAACTAAACATGGGTGGCCTTTGATTAAACACCTTGTTTCTCTGCTTCCTTTTTCATCATCTTTATCTTTTCTTCCTTTTCTTTTTCTTCAATTCCCTTCCTTCTGCAGTTTACATTTCTTCTTTTTCTATTTTCTCCTTCAGCCTATGTTGATCCTTACTGGCTTGTCTTGGTGTCATAAATTTCAATCTCATTTCATGTCCCTCATTCCTCAAATAAAGGGAACGTTCATCAAGATTGAGCGTTTTAAAATGAAGCCATGCCCATCTCAAAACAAGATGACAAGAGTTTGTGGGAGCAATATCACATAATACTTCTTTCGCAAATTGTCACGTACTGAATTTGATCCTTGCTTGATTTGGATGAAACCTTGGTGGTAACTAGAGTTTCTCCAACAATCTTTGGCTTACAACATTGTTGCCGCTTTAGTAAACGAATGCAACTAAACATGGGTGGCCGTTGATTAAACACCTTGTTTCTCTACTTCCTTTTCCATCATCTTTATCTTTTCTTCTATTTCTTTTTCTTCAATTCCCTTCCTTCTGCAGTTTATATTTCTTCTTTTTCTATTTTCTCCTTCAGCCTATGTTGATCCTTACTGGCTTGTCTTGGTGTCATAAATTTCAACCTCATTTCATGTCCTTCATTCCTCAAATAAAGGGAACGTTCATCAAGTTTGAGAGTTTTAAAATGAAGCCATGCCCATCTCAAAAGAAGATGACAAGAGTTTGTGGGAGCAATATCACATAATACTTCTTTCACAAATTCTCACGTACTGAATTTGATCCTTGCTTTATTTGGATGAAACCTTGGTGGTAACTAGAGTTTCTCCACCAATCTTTGGCTTACAACATTGTTGTCGCTTTAGTAAACGAATGCAACTAAACATGGGTGGCCTTCGATTAAACACCTTGTTTCTCTACTTCGTTTTCCATCATCTTTATCTTTTCTTCCTTTTCTTTTTCTTCAATTTCTCTTCCTTCTGCAGTTTATATTTCTTCTTTTCTATTTTCTCCTTCAGCCTATGTTGATCCTTACTGGCTTGTCTTGGTGTCATAAATTTCAACCTCATTTCATGTCCCTCATTCCTCAAATAAAGGGAATGTTCATCAAGCTTGATTGTTTTAAAATTAAGCCATGCCCATCTCAAAAGAAGATGACAAGAGTTTGTGGGAGCAATATCACATAATACTTCGTTCACAAATTGTCACGTACTGAATTTGATCCTTGCTTTATTTGGATGAAACCTTGGTGGTAACTAGAGTTTCTCCACCAATCTTTGGCTTACAACATTGTTGTCGCTTTAGTAAACGAATGCAACTAAACATGGGTGGCCTTTGATTAAACACCTTGTTTCTCTACTTCATTTTCCATCATCTTTATCTTTTCTTCCTTTTCTTTTTCTTCAATTTCTCTTCCTTCTGCAGTTTATATTTCTTCTTTTCTATTTTCTCCTTTAGCCTATGTTGATCCTTACTGGCTTATCTTGGTGTCATAAATTTCAACCTCATTTCATGTCCCTCATTCCTCAAATAAAGGGAACGTTCATCAAGATTGAGCGTTTTAAAATGAAGCCATGCCCATCTCAAAAGAAGATGACAGGAGTTTGTGGGAGCAATATCACATAATACTTCTTTCACAAATTGTCACGTACTGAATTTGATCATTGCTTTATTTGGATGAAACCTTGGTGGTAACTAGAGTTTCTCCACCAATCTTTGGCTTACAACATTGTTGTCGCTTTAGTAAACGAATGCAACTAAACGTGGGTGGCCTTTGATTAAACACCTTGTTTCTCTGCTTCCTTTTTCATCATCTTTATCTTTTCTTCCTTTTCTTTTTCTTCAATTCCCTTCCTTCTGCAGTTGACATTTCTTCTTTTTCTATTTTGTCCTTCAGCCTATGTTGATCCTTACTGGCTTGTCTTGGTGTCATAAATTTCAATCTCATTTCATGTCCCTCATTCCTCAAATAAAGGGAACGTTCATCAAGATTGAGTGTTTTAAAATGAAGCCATGCCCATCTGAAAAGAAGATGACAAGAGTTTCTGGGAGCAATATCACATAATACTTCTTTCGCAAATTGTCACGTACTGAATTTGATCCTTGCTTGATTTGGATGAAACCTTGGTGGTAACTAGAGTTTCTCCACCAATCTTTGGCTTACAACATTGTTGTCGCTTTAGTAAACGAATGCAACTAAACATGGGTGGCCGTTGATTAAACACCTTGTTTCTCTACTTCCTTTTCCATCATCTTTATCTTTTCTTCTATTTCTTTTTCTTCAATTCCCTTCCTTCTGCAGTTTATATTTCTTCTTTTTCTATTTTCTCCTTCAGCCTATGTTGATCCTTACTGGCTTGTCTTGGTGTCATAAATTTCAACCTCATTTCATGTCCTTCATTCCTCAAATAAAGGGAACGTTCATCAAGATTGAGCGTTTTAAAATGAAGCCATGCCCATCTCAAAAGAAGATGACAAGAGTTTGTGGGAGCAATATCACATAATACTTCTTTCACAAATTCTCACGTACTGAATTTGATCCTTGCTTTATTTGGATGAAACCTTGGTGGTAACTAGAGTTTCTCCACCAATCTTTGGCTTACAACATTGTTGTCGCTTTAGTAAACGAATGCAACTAAACATGGGTGGCCTTCGATTAAACACCTTGTTTCTCTACTTCCTTTTCCATCATCTTTATCTTTTCTTCCTTTTCTCTTTCTTCAATTTCCCTTCCTTCTGCAGTTTATAATTCTTCTTTTCTATTTTCTCCTTCAACCTATGTTGATCCTTACTGGCTTGTCTTGGTGTCATAAATTTCAACCTCATTTCATGTCCCTCATTCCTCAAATAAAGGGAACGTTCATCAAGATTGAGCGTTTTAAAATGAAGCCATGCCCATCTCAAAAGAAGATGACAGGAGTTTGTGGGAGCAATATCACATAATACTTCTTTCACAAATTGTCACGTACTGAATTTGATCCTTGCTTTATTTGGATGAAACCTTGGTGGTAACTAGAGTTTCTCCACCAATCTTTGGCTTACAACATTGTTGTCGCTTTAGTAAACGAATGCAACTAAACATGGGTGGCCTTTGATTAAACACCTTGTTTCTCTACTTCCTTTTTCATCATCTTTATCTTTTCTTCCTTTTCTTTTTCTTCAATTCCCTTCCTTCTGCAGTTTACATTTCTTCTTTTTCTATTTTGTCCTTCAACCTATGTTGATCCTTACTGGCTTGTCTTGGTGTCATAAATTTCAATCTCATTTCATGTCCCTCATTCCTCAAATAAAGAGAACGTTCATCAAGATTGAGCGTTTTAAAATGAAGCCATGCCCATCTCAAAAGAAGATGACAAGAGTTTGTGGGAGCAATATCACATAATACTTCTTTCGCAAATTGTAACGTACTGAATTTGATCCTTGCTTGATTTGGATGAAACCTTGGTGGTAACTAGAGTTTCTCCACCAATCTTTGGCTTACAACATTGTTGTCGCTTTAGTAAACGAATGCAACTAAACATGGGTGGCCGTTGATTAAACACCTTGTTTCTCTACTTCCTTTTCCATCATCTTTATCTTTTCTTCTATTTCTTTTTCTTCAATTCCCTTCCTTCTGCAGTTTATATTTCTTCTTTTTCTATTTTCTCCTTCAGCCTATGTTGATCCTTACTGGCTTGTCTTGGTGTCATAAATTTCAACCTCATTTCATGTCCTTCATTCCTCAAATAAAGGGAACGTTCATCAAGATTGAGCGTTTTAAAATGAAGCCATGCCCATCTCAAAAGAAGATGACAAGAGTTTGTGGGAGCAATATCACATAATACTTCTTTCACAAATTCTCACGTACTGAATTTGATCCTTGCTTGATTTGGATGAAACCTTGGTGGTAACTAGAGTTTCTCCACCAATCTTTGGCTTACAACATTGTTGTCGCTTTAGTAAACGAATGCAACTAAACATGGGTGGCCGTTGATTAAACACCTTGTTTCTCTACTTCCTTTTCCATCATCTTTATCTTTTCTTCTATTTCTTTTTCTTCAATTCCCTTCCTTCTGCAGTTTATATTTCTTCTTTTTCTATTTTCTCCTTCAACCTATGTTGATCCTTACTGGCTTGTCTTGGTGTCATAAATTTCAACCTCATTTCATGTCCTTCATTCCTCAAATAAAGGGAACGTTCATCAAGATTGAGCGTTTTAAAATGAAGCCATGCCCATCTCAAAAGAAGATGACAAGAGTTTGTGGGAGCAATATCACATAATACTTCTTTCACAAATTCTCACGTACTGAATTTGATCCTTGCTTTATTTGGATGAAACCTTGGTGGTAACTAGAGTTTCTCCACCAATCTTTGGCTTACAACATTGTTGTCGCTTTAGTAAACGAATGCAACTAAACATGGGTGGCCTTCGATTAAAAACCTTGTTTCTCTACTTCCTTTTCCATCATCTTTATCTTTTCTGCCTTTTCTCTTTCTTCAATTTCCCTTCCTTCTGCAGTCTATAATTCTTCTTTTCTATTTTCTCCTTCAGCCTATGTTGATCCTTACTGGCTTGTCTTGGTGTCATAAATTTCAACCTCATTTCATGTCCCTCATTCCTCAAATAAAGGGAACGTTCATCAAGATTGAGCGTTTTAAAATGAAGCCATGCCCATCTCAAAAGAAGATGACAGGAGTTTGTGGGAGCAATATCACATAATACTTCTTTCAGAAATTGTCACGTACTGAATTTGATCCTTGCTTTATTTGGATGAAACCTTGGTGGTAACTAGAGTTTCTCCACCAATCTTTGGCTTACAACATTGTTGTCGCTTTAGTAAACGAATGCAACTAAACATGGGTGGCCTTTGATTAAACACCTTGTTTCTCTGCTTCCTTTTTCATCATCTTTATCTTTTCTTCATTTTCTTTTTCTTCAATTCCCTTCCTTCTGCAGTTTACATTTCTTCTTTTTCTATTTTCTCCTTCAGCCTATGTTGATCCTTACTGGCTTGTCTTGGTGTCATAAATTTCAATCTCATTTCATGTCCCTCATTCCTCAAATAAAGGGAACGTTCATCAAGATTGAGTGTTTTAAAATGAAGCCATGCCCATCTCAAAAGAAGATGACAAGAGTTTGTGGGAGCAATATCACATAATACTTCTTTCGCAAATTGTCACGTACTGAATTTGATCCTTGCTTGATTTGGATGAAACCTTGGTGGTAACTAGAGTTTCTCCACCAATCTTTGGCTTACAACATTGTTGTCGCTTTAGTAAACGAATGCAACTAAACATGGGTGGCCTTCGATTAAACACCTTGTTTCTCTACTTCCTTTTCCATCATCTTTATCTTTTCGTCCTTTTCTTTTTCTTCAATTCCCTTCCTTCTGCAGTTTATATTTCTTCCTTTTCTATTTCCTCCTTCAGCCTATGTTGATCCTTACTGGCTTGTCTTGGTGTCATAAATTTCAACCTCATTTCATGTCCCTCATTCCTCAAATAAAGGGAACGTTCATCAAGATTGAGCGTTTTAAAATGAAGCCATGCCCATCTCAAAAGAAGATGACAGGAGTTTGTGGGAGCAATATCACATAATACTTCTTTCACAAATTGTCACGTACTGAATTTGATCCTTGCTTTATTTGGATGAAACCTTGGTGGTAACTAGAGTTTCTCCACCAATCTTTGGCTTACAACATTGTTGTCGCTTTAGTAAACGAATGCAACTAAACATGGGTGGCCTTTGATTAAACACCTTGTTTCTCTACTTCCTTTTTCATCATCTTTATCTTTTCTTCCTTTTCTTTTTCTTCAATTCCCTTCCTTCTGCAGTTTACATTTCTTCTTTTTCTATTTTGTCCTTCAGCCTATGTTGATCCTTACTGGCTTGTCTTGGTGTCATAAATTTCAATCTCATTTCATGTCCCTCATTCCTCAAATAAAGGGAACGTTCATCAAGATTGAGCGTTTTAAAATGAAGCCATGCCCATCTCAAAAGAAGATGACAAGAGTTTGTGGGAGCAATATCACATAATACTTCTTTCGCAAATTGTAACGTACTGAATTTGATCCTTGCTTGATTTGGATGAAACCTTGGTGGTAACTAGAGTTTCTCCACCAATCTTTGGCTTACAACATTGTTGTCGCTTTAGTAAACGAATGCAACTAAACATGGGTGGCCGTTGATTAAACACCTTGTTTCTCTACTTCCTTTTCCATCATCTTTATCTTTTCTTCTATTTCTTTTTCTTCAATTCCCTTCCTTCTGCAGTTTATATTTCTTCTTTTTCTATTTTCTCCTTCAGCCTATGTTGATCCTTACTGGCTTGTCTTGGTGTCATAAATTTCAACCTCATTTCATGTCCTTCATTCCTCAAATAAAGGGAACGTTCATCAAGATTGAGCGTTTTAAAATGAAGCCATGCCCATCTCAAAAGAAGATGACAAGAGTTTGTGGGAGCAATATCATATAATACTTCTTTCACAAATTCTCACGTACTGAATTTGATCCTTGCTTTATTTGGATGAAACCTTGGTGGTAACTAGAGTTTCTCCACCAATCTTTGGCTTACAACATTGTTGTCGCTTTAGTAAACGAATGCAACTAAACATGGGTGGCCTTCGATTAAACACCTTGTTTCTCTACTTCCTTTTCCATCATCTTTATCTTTTCGTCCTTTTCTTTTTCTTCAATTCCCTTCCTTCTGCAGTTTATATTTCTTCCTTTTCTATTTCCTCCTTCAGCCTATGTTGATCCTTACTGGCTTGTCTTGGTGTCATAAATTTCAACCTCATTTCATGTCCCTCATTCCTCAAATAAAGGGAACGTTCATCAAGATTGAGCGTTTTAAAATGAAGCCATGCCCATCTCAAAAGAAGATGACAGGAGTTTGTGGGAGCAATATCACATAATACTTCTTTCACAAATTGTCACGTACTGAATTTGATCCTTGCTTTATTTGGATGAAACCTTGGTGGTAACTAGAGTTTCTCCACCAATCTTTGGCTTACAACATTGTTGTCGCTTTAGTAAACGAATGCAACTAAACATGGGTGGCCTTTGATTAAACACCTTGTTTCTCTACTTCCTTTTTCATCATCTTTATCTTTTCTTCCTTTTCTTTTTCTTCAATTCCCTTCCTTCTGCAGTTTACATTTCTTCTTTTTCTATTTTCTCCTTCAGCCTATGTTGATCCTTACTGGCTTGTCTTGGTGTCATAAATTTCAATCTCATTTCATGTCCCTCATTCCTCAAATAAAGGGAACGTTCATCAAGATTGAGCGTTTTAAAATGAAGCCATGCCCATCTCAAAAGAAGATGACAAGAGTTTGTGGGAGCAATATCACATAATACTTCTTTCGCAAATTGTAACGTACTGAATTTGATCCTTGCTTGATTTGGATGAAACCTTGGTGGTAACTAGAGTTTCTCCACCAATCTTTGGCTTACAACATTGTTGTCGCTTTAGTAAACGAATGCAACTAAACATGGGTGGCCGTTGATTAAACACCTTGTTTCTCTACTTCCTTTTCCATCATCTTTATCTTTTCTTCTATTTCTTTTTCTTCAATTCCCTTCCTTCTGCAGTTTATATTTCTTCTTTTTCTATTTTCTCCTTCAGCCTATGTTGATCCTTACTGGCTTGTCTTGGTGTCATAAATTTCAACCTCATTTCATGTCCTTCATTCCTCAAATAAAGGGAACGTTCATCAAGATTGAGCGTTTTAAAATGAAGCCATGCCCATCTCAAAAGAAGATGACAAGAGTTTGTGGGAGCAATATCATATAATACTTCTTTCACAAATTCTCACGTACTGAATTTGATCCTTGCTTTATTTGGATGAAACCTTGGTGGTAACTAGAGTTTCTCCACCAATCTTTGGCTTACAACATTGTTGTCGCTTTAGTAAACGAATGCAACTAAACATGGGTGGCCTTCGATTAAACACCTTGTTTCTCTACTTCCTTTTCCATCATCTTTATCTTTTCGTCCTTTTCTTTTTCTTCAATTCCCTTCCTTCTGCAGTTTATATTTCTTCCTTTTCTATTTCCTCCTTCAGCCTATGTTGATCCTTACTGGCTTGTCTTGGTGTCATAAATTTCAACCTCATTTCATGTCCCTCATTCCTCAAATAAAGGGAACGTTCATCAAGATTGAGCGTTTTAAAATGAAGCCATGCCCATCTCAAAAGAAGATGACAAGAGTTTGTGGGAGCAATATCACATAATACTTCTTTCACAAATTCTCACGTACTGAATTTGATCCTTGCATTATTTGGATGAAACCTTGGTGGTAACTAGAGTTTCTCCACCAATCTTTGGCTTACAAAATTGTTGTCGCTTTAGTAAACGAATGCAACTAAACATGGGTGGCCTTCGATTAAACACCTTGTTTCTCTACTTCCTTTTCCATCATCTTTATCTTTTCTTCCTTTTTTCTTTCTTCAATTTCCCTTCCTTCTGCAGTTTATAATTCTTCTTTTCTATTTTCTCCTTCAGCCTATGTTGATCCTTACTGGCTTATCTTGGTGTCATAAATTTCAACCTCATTTCATGTCCCTCATTCCTCAAATAAAGGGAACGTTCATCAAGATTGAGCGTTTTAAAATGAAGCCATGCCCATCTCAAAAGAAGATGACAGGAGTTTGTGGGAGCAATATCACATAATACTTCTTTCACAAATTGTCACGTACTGAATTTGATCCTTGCTTTATTTGGATGAAACCTTGGTGGTAACTAGAGTTTCTCCACCAATCTTTGGCTTACAACATTGTTGTCGCTTTAGTAAACGAATGCAACTAAACATGGGTGGCCTTTGATTAAACACCTTGTTTCTCTGCTTCCTTTTTCATCATCTTTATCTTTTCTTCCATTTCTTTTTCTTCAAATCCCTTCCTTCTGCAGTTTACATTTCTTCTTTTTCTATTTTCTCCTTCAGCCTATGTTGATCCTTACTGGCTTGTCTTGGTGTCATAAATTTCAATCTCATTTCATGTCCCTCATTCCTCAAATAAAGGGAACGTTCATCAAGATTGAGTGTTTTAAAATGAAGCCATGCCCATCTCAAAAGAAGATGACAAGAGTTTGTGGGAGCAATATCACATAATACTTCTTTCGCAAATTGTCACGTACTGAATTTGATCCTTGCTTGATTTGGATGAAACCTTGGTGGTAACTAGAGTTTCTCCACCAATCTTTGGCTTACAACATTGTTGTCGCTTTAGTAAACGAATGCAACTAAACATGGGTGGCCGTTGATTAAACACCTTGTTTCTCTACTTCCTTTTCCATCATCTTTATCTTTTCTTCCATTTCTTTTTCTTCAATTCCCTTCCTTCTGCAGTTTATATTTCTTCTTTTTCTATTTTCTCCTTCAGCCTATGTTGATCCTTACTGGCTTGTCTTGGTGTCATAAATTTCAACCTCATTTCATGTCCTTCATTCCTCAAATAAAGGGAACGTTCATCAAGATTGAGCGTTTTAAAATGAAGCCATGCCCATCTCAAAAGAAGATGACAGGAGTTTGTGGGAGCAATATCACATAATACTTCTTTCACAAATTCTCACGTACTGAATTTGATCCTTGCTTTATTTGGATGAAACCTTGGTGGTAACTAGAGTTTCTCCACCAATCTTTGGCTTACAACATTGTTGTCGCTTTAGTAAACGAATGCAACTAAACATGGGTGGCCTTCGATTAAAAACCTTGTTTCTCTACTTCCTTTTCCATCATCTTTATCTTTTCTTCCTTTTCTCTTTCTTCAATTTCCCTTCCTTCTGCAGTTTATAATTCTTCTTTTCTATTTTCTCCTTCAGCCTATGTTGATCCTTACTGGCTTGTCTTGGTGTCATAAATTTCAACCTCATTTCATGTCCCTCATTCCTCAAATAAAGGGAACGTTCATCAAGATTGAGCGTTTTAAAATGAAGCCATGCCCATCTCAAAAGAAGATGATAGGAGTTTGTGGGAGCAATATCACATAATACTTCTTTCAGAAATTGTCACGTACTGAATTTGATCCTTGCTTTATTTGGATGAAACCTTGGTGGTAACTAGAGTTTCTCCACCAATCTTTGGCTTACAACATTGTTGTCGCTTTAGTAAACGAATGCAACTAAACATGGGTGGCCTTTGATTAAACACCTTGTTTCTCTGCTTCCTTTTTCATCATCTTTATCTTTTCTTCATTTTCTTTTTCTTCAATTCCCTTCCTTCTGCAGTTTACATTTCTTCTTTTTCTATTTTCTCCTTCAGCCTATGTTGATCCTTACTGGCTTGTCTTGGTGTCATAAATTTCAATCTCATTTCATGTCCCTCATTCCTCAAATAAAGGGAACGTTCATCAAGATTGAGTGTTTTAAAATGAAGCCATGCCCATCTCAAAAGAAGATGACAAGAGTTTGTGGGAGCAATATCACATAATACTTCTTTCGCAAATTGTCACGTACTGAATTTGATCCTTGCTTGATTTGGATGAAACCTTGGTGGTAACTAGAGTTTCTCCACCAATCTTTGGCTTACAACATTGTTGTCGCTTTAGTAAACGAATGCAACTAAACATGGGTGGCCTTCGATTAAAAACCTTGTTTCTCTACTTCCTTTTCCATCATCTTTATCTTTTCTTCCTTTTCTCTTTCTTCAATTTCCCTTCCTTCTGCAGTTTATAATTCTTCTTTTCTATTTTCTCCTTCAGCCTATGTTGATCCTTACTGGCTTGTCTTGGTGTCATAAATTTCAACCTCATTTCATGTCCCTCATTCCTCAAATAAAGGGAACGTTCATCAAGATTGAGCGTTTTAAAATGAAGCCATGCCCATCTCAAAAGAAGATGACAGGAGTTTGTGGGAGCAATATCACATAATACTTCTTTCAGAAATTGTCACGTACTGAATTTGATCCTTGCTTTATTTGGATGAAACCTTGGTGGTAACTAGAGTTTCTCCACCAATCTTTGGCTTACAACATTGTTGTCGCTTTAGTAAACGAATGCAACTAAACATGGGTGGCCTTTGATTAAACACCTTGTTTCTCTGCTTCCTTTTTCATCATCTTTATCTTTTCTTCCTTTTCTTTTTCTTCAATTCCCTTCCTTCTGCAGTTTACATTTCTTCTTTTTCTATTTTCTCCTTCAGGCTATGTTGATCCTTACTGGCTTGTCTTGGTGTCATAAATTTCAATCTCATTTCATGTCCCTCATTCCTCAAATAAAGGGAACGTTCATCAAGATTGAGTGTTTTAAAATGAAGCCATGCCCATCTCAAAAGAAGATGACAAGAGTTTGTGGGAACAATATCACATAATACTTCTTTCGCAAATTGTCACGTACTGAATTTGATCCTTGCTTGATTTGGATGAAACCTTGGTGGTAACTAGAGTTTCTCCACCAATCTTTGGCTTACAACATTGTTGTCGCTTTAGTAAACGAATGCAACTAAACATGGGTGGCCGTTGATTAAACACCTTGTTTCTCTACTTCCTTTTCCATCATCTTTATCTTTTCTTCCATTTCTTTTTCTTCAATTCCCTTCTCTCTGCAGTTTATATTTCTTTTTTTTCTATTTTCTCCTTCAGCCTATGTTGATCCTTACTGGCTTGTCTTGGTGTCATAAATTTCAACCTCATTTCATGTCCTTCATTCCTCAAATAAAGGGAACGTTCATCAAGATGGAGCGTTTTAAAATGAAGCCATGCCCATCTCAAAAGAAGATGACAAGAGTTTGTGGGAGCAATATCACATAATACTTCTTTCACAAATTGTCACGTACTGAATTTGATCCTTGCTTGATTTGGATGAAACCTTGGTGGTAACTAGAGTTTCTCCACCACTCTTTGGCTTACAACATTGTTGTCGCTTTAGTAAACGAATGCAACTAAACATGGGTGGCCTTCGATTAAACACCTTGTTTCTCTACTTCCTTTTCCATCATCTTTATCTTTTCTTCCTTTTCTCTTTCTTCAATTTCCCTTCCTTCTGCAGTTTATAATTCTTCTTTTCTATTTTCTCGTTCAGCCTATGTTGATCCTTACTGGCTTGTCTTGGTGTCATAAATTTCAACCTCATTTCATGTCCCTCATTCCTCAAATAAAGGGAACGTTCATCAAGATTGAGCGTTTTAAAATGAAGCCATGCCCATCTCAAAAGAAGATGACAGGAGTTTGTGGGAGCAATATCACATAATACTTCTTTCACAAATTCTCACGTACTGAATTTGATCCTTGCTTTATTTGGATGAAACCTTGGTGGTAACTAGAGTTTCTCCACCAATCTTTGGCTTACAACATTGTTGCCGCTTTCCTAAACAAATGCAACTAAACATGGGTGGCCTTCGATTAAACACCTTGTTTCTCTACTTCCTCTTCCATCATCTTTATCTTTTCTTCCTTTTCTTTTTATTCAATTCCCTTCCTTCTGCAGTTTATATTTCTTCTTTTTCTATTTTCTCCTTCAGCCTATGTTGATCCTTACTGGCTTGTCTTGGTGTCATAAATTTCAACCTCATTTCATGTCCCTCATTCCTCAAATAAAGGGAACGTTCATCAAGATTGAGCGTTTTAAAATGAAGCCATGCCCATCTCAAAAGAAGATGACAAGAGTTTTTGGGAGCAATATCACATAATACTTCTTTCACAAATTGTCATGTACTGAATTTGATCCTTGCTTGATTCGGAAGAAACCTTGGTGGTAACTAGAGTTTCTCCACCAATCTTTGGCTTACAACATTGTTGTCGCTTTAGTAAACGAATGCAACTAAACATGGGTGGCCGTTGATTAAACACCTTGTTTCTCTACTTCCTTTTCCATCATCTTTATCTTTTCTTCCATTTCTTTTTCTTCAATTCCCTTCTCTCTGCAGTTTATATTTCTTTTTCTTCTATTTTCTCCTTCAGCCTATGTTGATCCTTACTGGCTTGTCTTGGTGTCATAAATTTCAACCTCATTTCATGTCCTTCATTCCTCAAATAAAGGGAACGTTCATCAAGATGGAGCGTTTTAAAATGAAGCCATGCCCATCTCAAAAGAAGATGAC
Source organism: Vigna unguiculata (assembly GCF_037176805.1). Taxonomy (NCBI): domain Eukaryota; kingdom Viridiplantae; phylum Streptophyta; class Magnoliopsida; order Fabales; family Fabaceae; genus Vigna; species Vigna unguiculata. The sequence continues at coordinate 26,318,927 of NC_140795.1, read as the reverse complement.
AAGAGTTTGTGGGAGCAATATCACATAATACTTCTTTCACAAATTGTCACGTACTGAATTTGATCCTTGCTTGATTTGGATGAAACCTTGGTGGTAACTAGAGTTTCTCCACCACTCTTTGGCTTACAACATTGTTGTCGCTTTAGTAAACGAATGCAACTAAACATGGGTGGCCTTCGATTAAACACCTTGTTTCTCTACTTCCTTTTCCATCATCTTTATCTTTTCTTCCTTTTCTCTTTCTTCAATTTCCCTTCCTTCTGCAGTTTATAATTCTTCTTTTCTATTTTCTCGTTCAGCCTATGTTGATCCTTACTGGCTTGTCTTGGTGTCATAAATTTCAACCTCATTTCATGTCCCTCATTCCTCAAATAAAGGGAACGTTCATCAAGATTGAGTGTTTTAAAATGAAGCCATGCCCATCTCAAAAGAAGATGACAAGAGTTTGTGGGAGCAATATCACATAATACTTCTTTCGCAAATTGTCACGTACTGAATTTGATCCTGGCTTGATTTGGATGAAACCTTGGTGGTAACTAGAGTTTCTCCACCAATCTTTGGCTTACAACATTGTTGTCGCTTTAGTAAACGAATGCAACTAAACATGGGTGGCCTTTGATTAAACACCTTGTTTCTCTGCTTCCTTTTTCATCATCTTTATCTTTTCTTCCTTTTCTTTTTCTTCAATTCCCTTCCTTCTGCAGTTTACATTTCTTCTTTTTCTATTTTCTCCTTCAGCCTATGTTGATCCTTACTGGCTTGTCTTGGTGTCATAAATTTCAATCTCATTTCATGTCCCTCATTCCTCAAATAAAGGGAACGTTCATCAAGATTGAGCGTTTTAAAATGAAGCCATGCCCATCTCAAAACAAGATGACAAGAGTTTGTGGGAGCAATATCACATAATACTTCTTTCGCAAATTGTCACGTACTGAATTTGATCCTTGCTTGATTTGGATGAAACCTTGGTGGTAACTAGAGTTTCTCCAACAATCTTTGGCTTACAACATTGTTGCCGCTTTAGTAAACGAATGCAACTAAACATGGGTGGCCGTTGATTAAACACCTTGTTTCTCTACTTCCTTTTCCATCATCTTTATCTTTTCTTCTATTTCTTTTTCTTCAATTCCCTTCCTTCTGCAGTTTATATTTCTTCTTTTTCTATTTTCTCCTTCAGCCTATGTTGATCCTTACTGGCTTGTCTTGGTGTCATAAATTTCAACCTCATTTCATGTCCTTCATTCCTCAAATAAAGGGAACGTTCATCAAGTTTGAGAGTTTTAAAATGAAGCCATGCCCATCTCAAAAGAAGATGACAAGAGTTTGTGGGAGCAATATCACATAATACTTCTTTCACAAATTCTCACGTACTGAATTTGATCCTTGCTTTATTTGGATGAAACCTTGGTGGTAACTAGAGTTTCTCCACCAATCTTTGGCTTACAACATTGTTGTCGCTTTAGTAAACGAATGCAACTAAACATGGGTGGCCTTCGATTAAACACCTTGTTTCTCTACTTCGTTTTCCATCATCTTTATCTTTTCTTCCTTTTCTTTTTCTTCAATTTCTCTTCCTTCTGCAGTTTATATTTCTTCTTTTCTATTTTCTCCTTCAGCCTATGTTGATCCTTACTGGCTTGTCTTGGTGTCATAAATTTCAACCTCATTTCATGTCCCTCATTCCTCAAATAAAGGGAACGTTCATCAAGATTGAGCGTTTTAAAATGAAGCCATGCCCATCTCAAAAGAAGATGACAGGAGTTTGTGGGAGCAATATCACATAATACTTCTTTCAGAAATTGTCACGTACTGAATTTGATCCTTGCTTTATTTGGATGAAACCTTGGTGGTAACTAGAGTTTCTCCACCAATCTTTGGCTTACAACATTGTTGTCGCTTTAGTAAACGAATGCAACTAAACATGGGTGGCCTTTGATTAAACACCTTGTTTCTCTGCTTCCTTTTTCATCATCTTTATCTTTTCTTCCTTTTCTTTTTCTTCAATTCCCTTCCTTCTGCAGTTTACATTTCTTCTTTTTCTATTTTCTCCTTCAGCCTATGTTGATCCTTACTGGCTTGTCTTGGTGTCATAAATTTCAATCTCATTTCATGTCCCTCATTCCTCAAATAAAGGGAACGTTCATCAAGATTGAGTGTTTTAAAATGAAGCCATGCCCATCTCAAAAGAAGATGACAAGAGTTTGTGGGAACAATATCACATAATACTTCTTTCGCAAATTGTCACGTACTGAATTTGATCCTTGCTTGATTTGGATGAAACCTTGGTGGTAACTAGAGTTTCTCCACCAATCTTTGGCTTACAACATTGTTGTCGCTTTAGTAAACGAATGCAACTAAACATGGGTGGCCGTTGATTAAACACCTTGTTTCTCTACTTCCTTTTCCATCATCTTTATCTTTTCTTCCATTTCTTTTTCTTCAATTCCCTTCGCTCTGCAGTTTATATTTCTTTTTTTTCTATTTTCTCCTTCAGCCTATGTTGATCCTTACTGGCTTGTCTTGGTGTCATAAATTTCAACCTCATTTCATGTCCTTCATTCCTCAAATAAAGGGAACGTTCATCAAGATGGAGCGTTTTAAAATGAAGCCATGCCCATCTCAAAAGAAGATGACAAGAGTTTGTGGGAGCAATATCACATAATACTTCTTTCACAAATTGTCACGTACTGAATTTGATCCTTGCTTGATTTGGATGAAACCTTGGTGGTAACTAGAGTTTCTCCACCACTCTTTGGCTTACAACATTGTTGTCGCTTTAGTAAACGAATGCAACTAAACATGGGTGGCCTTCGATTAAACACCTTGTTTCTCTACTTCCTTTTCCATCATCTTTATCTTTTCTTCCTTTTCTCTTTCTTCAATTTCCCTTCCTTCTGCAGTTTATAATTCTTCTTTTCTATTTTCTCGTTCAGCCTATGTTGATCCTTACTGGCTTGTCTTGGTGTCATAAATTTCAACCTCATTTCATGTCCCTCATTCCTCAAATAAAGGGAACGTTCATCAAGATTGAGCGTTTTAAAATGAAGCCATGCCCATCTCAAAAGAAGATGACAGGAGTTTGTGGGAGCAATATCACATAATACTTCTTTCACAAATTCTCACGTACTGAATTTGATCCTTGCTTTATTTGGATGAAACCTTGGTGGTAACTAGAGTTTCTCCACCAATCTTTGGCTTACAACATTGTTGCCGCTTTCCTAAACAAATGCAACTAAACATGGGTGGCCTTCGATTAAACACCTTGTTTCTCTACTTCCTCTTCCATCATCTTTATCTTTTCTTCCTTTTCTTTTTATTCAATTCCCTTCCTTCTGCAGTTTATATTTCTTCTTTTTCTATTTTCTCCTTCAGCCTATGTTGATCCTTACTGGCTTGTCTTGGTGTCATAAATTTCAACCTCATTTCATGTCCCTCATTCCTCAAATAAAGGGAACGTTCATCAAGATTGAGCGTTTTAAAATGAAGCCATGCCCATCTCAAAAGAAGATGACAAGAGTTTGTGGGAGCAATATCACATAATACTTCTTTCACAAATTGTCATGTACTGAATTTGATCCTTGCTTGATTCGGAAGAAACCTTGGTGGTAACTAGAGTTTCTCCACCAATCTTTGGCTTACAACATTGTTGTCGCTTTAGTAAACGAATGCAACTAAACATGGGTGGCCGTTGATTAAACACCTTGTTTCTCTACTTCCTTTTCCATCATCTTTATCTTTTCTTCCATTTCTTTTTCTTCAATTCCCTTCTCTCTGCAGTTTATATTTCTTTTTTTTCTATTTTCTCCTTCAGCCTATGTTGATCCTTACTGGCTTGTCTTGGTGTCATAAATTTCAACCTCATTTCATGTCCTTCATTCCTCAAATAAAGGGAACGTTCATCAAGATGGAGCGTTTTAAAATGAAGCCATGCCCATCTCAAAAGAAGATGACAAGAGTTTGTGGGAGCAATATCACATAATACTTCTTTCACAAATTGTCACGTACTGAATTTGATCCTTGCTTGATTTGGATGAAACCTTGGTGGTAACTAGAGTTTCTCCACCACTCTTTGGCTTACAACATTGTTGTCGCTTTAGTAAACGAATGCAACTAAACATGGGTGGCCTTCGATTAAACACCTTGTTTCTCTACTTCCTTTTCCATCATCTTTATCTTTTCTTCCTTTTCTCTTTCTTCAATTTCCCTTCCTTCTGCAGTTTATAATTCTTCTTTTCTATTTTCTCGTTCAGCCTATGTTGATCCTTACTGGCTTGTCTTGGTGTCATAAATTTCAACCTCATTTCATGTCCCTCATTCCTCAAATAAAGGGAACGTTCATCAAGATTGAGCGTTTTAAAATGAAGCCATGCCCATCTCAAAAGAAGATGACAGGAGTTTGTGGGAGCAATATCACATAATACTTCTTTCAGAAATTGTCACGTACTGAATTTGATCCTTGCTTTATTTGGATGAAACCTTGGTGGTAACTAGAGTTTCTCCACCAATCTTTGGCTTACAACATTGTTGTCGCTTTAGTAAACGAATGCAACTAAACATGGGTGGCCTTTGATTAAACACCTTGTTTCTCTGCTTCCTTTTTCATCATCTTTATCTTTTCTTCCTTTTCTTTTTCTTCAATTCCCTTCCTTCTGCAGTTTACATTTCTTCTTTTTCTATTTTCTCCTTCAGCCTATGTTGATCCTTACTGGCTTGTCTTGGTGTCATAAATTTCAATCTCATTTCATGTCCCTCATTCCTCAAATAAAGGGAACGTTCATCAAGATTGAGTGTTTTAAAATGAAGCCATGCCCATCTCAAAAGAAGATGACAAGAGTTTGTGGGAACAATATCACATAATACTTCTTTCGCAAATTGTCACGTACTGAATTTGATCCTTGCTTGATTTGGATGAAACCTTGGTGGTAACTAGAGTTTCTCCACCAATCTTTGGCTTACAACATTGTTGTCGCTTTAGTAAACGAATGCAACTAAACATGGGTGGCCGTTGATTAAACACCTTGTTTCTCTACTTCCTTTTCCATCATCTTTATCTTTTCTTCCATTTCTTTTTCTTCAATTCCCTTCGCTCTGCAGTTTATATTTCTTTTTTTTCTATTTTCTCCTTCAGCCTATGTTGATCCTTACTGGCTTGTCTTGGTGTCATAAATTTCAACCTCATTTCATGTCCTTCATTCCTCAAATAAAGGGAACGTTCATCAAGATGGAGCGTTTTAAAATGAAGCCATGCCCATCTCAAAAGAAGATGACAAGAGTTTGTGGGAGCAATATCACATAATACTTCTTTCACAAATTGTCACGTACTGAATTTGATCCTTGCTTGATTTGGATGAAACCTTGGTGGTAACTAGAGTTTCTCCACCACTCTTTGGCTTACAACATTGTTGTCGCTTTAGTAAACGAATGCAACTAAACATGGGTGGCCTTCGATTAAACACCTTGTTTCTCTACTTCCTTTTCCATCATCTTTATCTTTTCTTCCTTTTCTCTTTCTTCAATTTCCCTTCCTTCTGCAGTTTATAATTCTTCTTTTCTATTTTCTCGTTCAGCCTATGTTGATCCTTACTGGCTTGTCTTGGTGTCATAAATTTCAACCTCATTTCATGTCCCTCATTCCTCAAATAAAGGGAACGTTCATCAAGATTGAGCGTTTTAAAATGAAGCCATGCCCATCTCAAAAGAAGATGACAGGAGTTTGTGGGAGCAATATCACATAATACTTCTTTCACAAATTCTCACGTACTGAATTTGATCCTTGCTTTATTTGGATGAAACCTTGGTGGTAACTAGAGTTTCTCCACCAATCTTTGGCTTACAACATTGTTGCCGCTTTCCTAAACAAATGCAACTAAACATGGGTGGCCTTCGATTAAACACCTTGTTTCTCTACTTCCTCTTCCATCATCTTTATCTTTTCTTCCTTTTCTTTTTATTCAATTCCCTTCCTTCTGCAGTTTATATTTCTTCTTTTTCTATTTTCTCCTTCAGCCTATGTTGATCCTTACTGGCTTGTCTTGGTGTCATAAATTTCAACCTCATTTCATGTCCCTCATTCCTCAAATAAAGGGAACGTTCATCAAGATTGAGCGTTTTAAAATGAAGCCATGCCCATCTCAAAAGAAGATGACAAGAGTTTGTGGGAGCAATATCACATAATACTTCTTTCACAAATTGTCATGTACTGAATTTGATCCTTGCTTGATTTGGATGAAACCTTGGTGGTAACAAGAGTTTCTCCACCAATCTTTGGCTTACAACATTGTTGCCGCTTTCGTAAACAAATGCAACAAAACATGGGTGGCCTTTGATTAAACACCTTGTTTCTCTACTTCCTTTTTCATCATCTTTATCTTTTCTTCCTTTTCTTTTAGTTCAATTCCCTTCCTTCTGCAGTTTATATTTCTTCTTTTTCTATTTTCTCCTTCAGCCTATGTTGATCCTTACTGGCTTGTCTTGGTGTCATAAATTTCAACCTCATTTCATGTCCCTCATTCCTCAAATAAAGAGAACGTTCATCAAGATTGAGCGTTTTAAAATGAAGCCATGCCCATCTCAAAAGAAGATGACATGAGTTTGTGGGAGCAATATCACATAATACTTCTTTCACAAATTGTCACGTACTGAATTTGATCCTTGCTTGATTTGGATGAAACCTTGGTGGTAACTAGAGTTTCTCCACCACTCTTTGGCTTACAACATTGTTGTCGCTTTAGTAAACGAATGCAACTAAACATGGGTGGCCTTTGATTAAACACCTTGTTTCTCTACTTCCTTTTCCATCATCTTTATCTTTTCATACTTTTCTTTTTCTTCAATTCCTTTCCTTCTGCAGTTTATATTTCTTCTTTTCTATTTTCTCCTTCAGCCTATGTTGATCCTTACTGTCTTGTCTTGGTGTCATAAATTTCAACCTCATTTCATGTCCCTCATTCCTCAAATAAAGGGAACGTTCATCAAGATTGAGCGTTTTAAAATGAAGCCATGCCCATCTCAAAAGAAGATGACAAGAGTTTGTGGGAGCAATATCACATAATACTTCTTTCACAAATTGTCACGTACTGAATTTGATCCTTGCTTGATTTGGCTGAAACCTTGGTGGTAACTAGAGTTTCTCCACCACTCTTTGGCTTACAACATTGTTGTCGCTTTAGTAAACGAATGCAACTAAACATGGGTGGCCTTTGATTAAACACCTTGTTTCTCTACTTCCTTTTCCATCATCTTTATCTTTTCTTCCTTTTCTTTTTCTTCAATTCCCTTCCTTCTGCAGTTTATATTTCTTCTTTTCTATTTTCTCCTTCAGCCTATGTTGATCCTTTACTGGCTTGTCTTGGTGTCATAAATTTCAACCTCATTTCATGTCCTTCATTCCTCAAATAAAGGGAACGTTCATCAAGATTGAGCGTTTTAAAATGAAGTCATGCCCATCTCAAAAGAAGATGACAAGAGTTTGTGGGAGCAATATCACATAATACTTCTTTCACAAATTGTCACGTACTGAATTTGATCCTTGCTTGATTTGGATGAAACCTTGGTGGTAACTAGAGTTTCTCCACCACTCTTCCGCTTACAACATTGTTGTCGCTTTAGTAAACGAATGCAACTAAACATGGTTGGCCTTCGATTAAACACCTTATTTCTCTACTTCCTTTTCCATCATCTTTATCTTTTCTTCCTTTTCTTTTTCTTCAATTCCCTTCCTTCTGCAGTTTATATTTCTTCTTTTTCTATTTTCTCCTTCAGCCTATGTTGATCCTTACTGGCTTTTCTTGGTGTCATAAATTTCAACCTCATTTCATGTCCCTCATTCCTCAAATAAAGGGAACGTTCATCAAGATTGAGCGTTTTAAAATGAAGCCATGCCCATCTCAAAAGAAGATGACAAGAGTTTGTGGGAGCCATATCACATAATACTTCTTTCACAAATTGTCACGTACTGAATTTGATCCTTGCTTGATTTGGATGAAACCTTGGTGGTAACTAGAGTTTCTCCACCAATCTTTGGCTTACAACATTGTTGTCGCTTTCGTAAACGAATGCAACTAAACATGGGTGGCCTTCGATTAAACACCTTGTTTCTCTACTTCCTTTTCCATCATCTTTATCTTTTCTTCCTTTTCTTTTTCTTCAATTTCTCTTCCTTCTGCAGTTTATATTTCTTGTTTTCTATTTTCTCCTTCAGCCTATGTTGATCCTTACTGGCTTGTCTTGGTGTCATAAATTTCAACCTCATTTCATGTCCCTCATTCCTCAAATAAAGGGAACGTTCATCAAGATTGAGCGTTTTAAAATTAAGCCATGCTCATCTCAAAAGAAGATGACAAGAGTTCGTGGGAACAATATCACATAATACTTCTTTCATACATTGTCCTGTACTGAATTTGAGCCTTGCTTGATTGGGATGAAAGCTTGGTGGTAACAAGAGTTTCTCCACCAATCTTTCGCTTCAAACATTTTGTTGTCGCTTTCGTAAACGAATGCAACTAAACATGGGTGGCCTTCGATTAAACACCTTGTTTCTCTACTTCCTTTTCCATCATCTTTATCTTTTCTTCCTTTTCTTTTTCTTCAATTTCTCTTCCTTCTGCAGTTTATATTTCTTCTTTTCTATTTTCTCCTTCAGCCTATGTTGATCCTTACTGGCTTGTCTTGGTGTCATAAATTTCAACCTCATTTCATGTCCTTCATTCCTCAAATAAAGGGAACGTTCATCAAGATTGAGCGTTTTAAAATGAAGCCATGCCCATCTCAAAAGAAGATGACAAGAGTTTGTGGGAGCAATATCACATAATACTTCTTTCACAAATTGTCACGTACTGAATATGATCCTTGCTTGATTTGGATGAAACCTTGGTGGTAACTAGAGTTTCTCCACCAATCTTTGGCTTACAACATTGTTGTCGCTTTCGTAAACGAATGCAACTAAACATGGGTGGCCTTCGATTAAACACCTTGTTTCTCTACTTCCTTTTCCATCATCTTTATCTTTTCTTCCTTTTCTTTTTCTTCAATTTCTCTTCCTTCTGCAGTTTATATTTCTTGTTTTCTATTTTCTCCTTCAGCCTATGTTGATCCTTACTGGCTTGTCTTGGTGTCATAAATTTCAACCTCATTTCATGTCCCTCATTCCTCAAATAAAGGGAACGTTCATCAAGATTGAGCGTTTTAAAATTAAGCCATGCTCATCTCAAAAGAAGATGACAAGAGTTCGTGGGAACAATATCACATAATACTTCTTTCATACATTGTCCTGTACTGAATTTGAGCCTTGCTTGATTGGGATGAAAGCTTGGTGGTAACAAGACTTTCTCCACCAATCTTTCGCTTAAAACATTTTGTTGTCGCTTTCGTAAACGAATGTAACTAAACATGGGTGGCCTTCGATTAAACACCTTGTTTCTCTACTTCCTTTTCCATCATCTTTATCTTTTCTTCCTTTTCTTTTTCTTCAATTTCTCTTCCTTCTGCAGTTTATATTTCTTCTTTTCTACTTTCTCCTTCAGCCTATGTTGATCCTTACTGGCTTGTCTTGGTGTCATAAATTTCAACCTCATTTCATGTCCCTCATTCCTCAAATAAAGGGAACGTTCATCAAGATTGAGCATTTTAAAATGAAGCCATGCCCATCTCAAAAGAAGATGGCAAGAGTTCATGGGAGCAATATCACATAATACTTCTTTCACACATTATCCTGTACTGAATTTGATCCTTGGTTGATTTGGATGAAACCTTGGTGGTAACTAGAGTTTCTCCACCACTCTTTGGCTTACAACATTGTTGTCGCTTTAGTAAACGAATGCAACTAAACATGGGTGGCCTTCGATTAAACACCTTGTTTCTCTACTTCCTTTTCCATCATCTTTATCTTTCTTCCTTTTCTTTTTCTTCAATTTCTCTTCCTTCTGCAATTTATATTTCTTCTTTTTCTATTTTCCCCTTCAGCCTATGTTGATCCTTACTGGCTTGTCTTGGTGTCATAAATTTCAACCTCATTTCATGTCCCTCATTCCTCAAATAAAGGGAACGTTCATCAAGATTGAGCGTTTTAAAATGAAGCCATGCCCATCTCAAAAGAAGATGACAAGAGTTCATGGGAGCAATATCACATAATACTTCTTTCACAAATTGTCACGTACTGAATTTGATCCTTGCTTGATTTGGCTGAAACCTTGGTGGTAACTAGAGTTTCTCCACCAATCTTTGGCTTACAACATTGTTGTCGCTTTAGTAAACGAATGCAACTAAACATGGGTGGCCTTTGATTAAACACCCTGTTTCTCTACTTCCTTTTCGATCATCTTTATCTTTTCTTCCTTTTCTTTTTCTTCAATTCCCTTCCTTCTGCAGTTTATATTTCTTCTTTTTCTATTTTCTCCTTCAGCCTATGTTGATCCTTACTGGCTTGTCTTGGTGTCATAAATTTCAACTTCATTTCATGTCCCTCATGCCTCAAAGGGAACGTTCATCAAGATTGAGCCTTTTAAAATTAAGCCATGCTCATCTCAAAAGAAGATGACAAGAGTTCGTGGGAACAATATCACATAATACTTCTTCCACACATTTTCCTGTACTGAATTTGAGCCTTGCTTGATTGGGATGAAAGCTTGGTGGTAACAAGAGTTTCTCCACCAATCTTTGGCTTACAACATTGTTGCCGCTTTCGTAAACAAATGCAACTAAACATGGGTGGCCTTCGATTAAACACCTTGTTTCTCTACTTCCTCTTCCATCATCTTTATCTTTTCTTCCTTTTCCCTTTCTTCAATTTGCCTTCCTTTTGCAGTTTATATTTCTTCTTTTCTATTTTCTCCTTCAGCCTATGTTGATCCTTACCTGCTTGTCTTGGTGTCATAAATTTCAACCTCATTTCATGTCCCTCATTCCTCAAATAAAGGGAACGTTCATCAAGATTGAGCGTTTTAAAATGAAGCCATGCCCATCTCAAAAGAAGATGACAAGAGTTCATGGGAGGAATATCACATAATAATTCTTTCACACATTATCCTGTACTGAATTTGATCCTTGCTTGATTCGGATGAAAGCTTGATGGTAACTAGAGTTTCTCCACCAATCTTTGGCTTACAACATTGTTGCCGCTTTCGTAAACAAATGCAACTAAACATGGGTGGCCATCCATTAAACACCTTGTTTCTCTACTTCCTTTTCCATCATCTTTATCTTTTCTTCCTTTTCTTTTTCTTCAATTTCTCTTCCTTCTGCAGTTTATATTTCTTCTTTTTCTATTTTCTCCTTCAGCCTATGTTGATCCTTACTGGCTTGTCTTGGTGTCATAATTTTCAATCTCATTTCATGTCCCTCATTCCTCAAATAAAGGGAACGTTCATCAAGATTGAGCGTTTTAAAATGAAACCATGCCCATCTCAAAAGAAGATGACAAGAGTTCATGGGAGCAATTTCACATAATACTTCTTTCACACATTGTCATGTACTGAATTTGATCCTTGCTTGATTCGGATGAAACCTTGGTAGTAACTAGAGTTTCTCCACCAATCTTTGGCTTACAACATTGTTGTCGCTTTCGCAAATGAATGCAACTAAACTTGGTGGCCTTCGATTAAACACCTTGTTTCTCTACTTCCTTTTCCATCATCTTTATCTTTTCTTCCTTTTCTTTTTCTTCAATTTCTCTTCCTTCTGCAGTTTATATTTCTTCTTTTTCTATTTTCTCCTTCAGCCTATGTTGATCCTTACTGGCTTGTCTTGGTGTCATAAATTTCAACTTCATTCCATGTCCCACATTCCTAAAATAAAGGGAACGTTCATCAAGATTGAGCGTTTTAAAATGAAGCCATGCTCATCTCAAAAGAAGATGGCAAGAGTTCATGGGAGCAATATCACATAATACTTCTTTCACACATTATCCTGTACTGAATTTGATCCTTGCTTGATTCGGATGAAAGCTTGATGGTAACTAGAGTTTCAACACCAATCTTTGGCTTACAACATTGTTGCCGCTTTCGTAAACAAATGCAACTAAACATGCGTGGCCTTCGATTAAACACCTTGTTTCTCTACTTCCTCTTCCATCATCTTTATCTTTTCTTCCTTTTCTTTTTATTCAATTCCCTTCCTTCAGCAGTTTATATTTCTTCTTTTTCTATTTTCTCCTTCAGCCTATGTTGATCCTTACTGGCTTGTCTTGGTGTCATAAATTTCAACCTCATTTCATGTCCCTCATTCCTCAAATAAAGGGAACGTTCATCAAGATTGAGCGTTTTAAAATGAAGCCATGCCCATCTCAAAAGAAGATGACAAGAGTTTGTGGGAGCAATATCACATAATACTTCTTTCACAAATTGTCATGTACTGAATTTGATCCTTGCTTGATTTGGATGAAACCTTGGTGGTAACTAGAGTTTCTCCACCAATCTTTGACTTACAACATTGTTGCCGCTTTCATAAACAAATGCAACTAAACATGGGTGGCCTTCCATTAAACACCTTGTTTCTCTACTTCCTCTTCCATCATCTTTATCTTTTCTTCCTTTTCTCTTTCTTCAATTTGCCTTCCTTTTGCAGTTTATATTTCTTCTTTTCTATTTTCTCCTTCAGCCTATGTTGATCCTTACCTGCTTGTCTTGGTGTCATAAATTTCAACCTCATTTCATGTCCCTCATTCCTCAAATAAAGGGAACGTTCATCAAGATTGAGCGTTTTAAAATGAAGCCATGCCCATCTCAAAAGAAGATGACAAGAGTTCATGGGAGGAATATCACATAATAATTCTTTCACACATTATCCTGTACTGAATTTGATCCTTGCTTGATTCGGATGAAAGCTTGATGGTAACTAGAGTTTCTCCACCAATCTTTGGCTTACAACATTGTTGCCGCTTTCATAAACAAATGCAACTAAACATGGGTGGCCTTCCATTAAACACCTTGTTTCTCTACTTCCTTTTCCATCATCTTTATCTTTTCTTCCTTTTCTTTTTCTTCAATTTCTCTTCCTTCTGAAGTTTATATTTCTTCTTTTTCTATTTTCTCCTTCAGCCTATGTTGATCCTTACTGGCTTGTCTTGGTGTCATAATTTTCAATCTCATTTCATGTCCCTCATTCCTCAAATAAAGGGAACGTTCATCAAGATTGAGCGTTTTAAAATGAAGCCATGCCCATCTCAAAAGAAGATGACAAGAGTTCATGGGAGCAATATCACATAATACTTCTTTCACACATTGTCATGTACTGAATTTGATCCTTGCTTGATTCGGATGAAACCTTGGTGGTAACAAGAGTTTCTCCACCAATCTTTGGCTTACAACATTGTTGCCGCTTTCGTAAACAAATGCAACTAAACATGGGTGGCCTTCGATTAAACACCTTGTTTCTCTACTTCCTCTTCCATCATCTTTATCTTTTCTTCCTTTTCTTTTTATTCAATTCCCTTCCTTCTGCAGTTTATATTTCTTCTTTTTCTATTTTCTCCTTCAGCCTATGTTGATCCTTACTGGCTTGTCTTGGTGTCATAAATTTCAACCTCATTTCATGTCCCTCATTCCTCAAATAAAGGGAACGTTCATCAAGATTGAGCGTTTTAAAATGAAGCCATGCCCATCTCAAAAGAAGATGACAAGAGTTTGTGGGAGCAATATCACATAATACTTCTTTCACAAACTGTCATGTACTGAATTTGATCCTTGCTTGATTTGGATGAAACCTTGGTGGTAACTAGAGTTTCTCCACCAATCTTTGACTTACAACATTGTTGCCGCTTTCATAAACAAATGCAACTAAACATGGGTGGCCTTCCATTAAACACCTTGTTTCTCTACTTCCTCTTCCATCATCTTTATCTTTTCTTCCTTTTCTCTTTCTTCAATTTGCCTTCCTTTTGCAGTTTATATTTCTTCTTTTCTATTTTCTCCTTCAGGCTATGTTGATCCTTACCTGCTTGTCTTGGTGTCATAAATTTCAACCTCATTTCATATACCTCATTCCTCAAATAAAGGGAACGTTCATCAAGATTGAGCGTTTTAAAATGAAGCCATGCCCATCTCAAAAGAAGATGACAAGAGTTCATGGGAGGAATATCACATAATAATTCTTTCACACATTATCCTGTACTGAATTTGATCCTTGCTTGATTCGGATGAAAGCTTGATGGTAACTAGAGTTTCTCCACCAATCTTTGGCTTACAACATTGTTGCCGCTTTCGTAAACAAATGCAACTAAACATGGGTGGCCATCCATTAAACACCTTGTTTCTCTACTTCCTTTTCCATCATCTTTATCTTTTCTTCCTTTTCTTTTTCTTCAATTTCTCTTCCTTCTGCAGTTTATATTTCTTCTTTTTCTATTTTCTCCTTCAGCCTATGTTGATCCTTACTGGCTTGTCTTGGTGTCATAATTTTCAATCTCATTTCATGTCCCTCATTCCTCAAATAAAGGGAACGTTCATCAAGATTGAGCGTTTTAAAATGAAACCATGCCCATCTCAAAAGAAGATGACAAGAGTTCATGGGAGCAATATCACATAATACTTCTTTCACACATTGTCATGTACTGAATTTGATCCTTGCTTGATTCGGATGAAACCTTGGTGGTAACAAGAGTTTCTCCACCAATCTTTGGCTTACAACATTGTTGCCGCTTTCGTAAACAAATGCAACTAAACATGGGTGGCCTTCGATTAAACACCTTGTTTCTCTACTTCCTCTTCCATCATCTTTATCTTTTCTTCCTTTTCTTTTTATTCAATTCCCTTCCTTCTGCAGTTTATATTTCTTCTTCTTCTATTTTCTCCTTCAGCCTTTGTTGATCCTTACTGGCTTGTCTTGGTGTCATAAATTTCAACCTCATTTCATGTCCCTCATTCCTCAAATAAAGGGAACGTTCATCAAGATTGAGCGTTTTAAAATGAAGCCATGCCCATCTCAAAAGAAGATGACAAGAGTTTGTGGGAGCAATATCACATAATACTTCTTTCACAAATTGTCATGTACTGAATTTGATCCTTGCTTGATTTGGATGAAACCTTGGTGGTAACTAGAGTTTCTCCACCAATCTTTGACTTACAACATTGTTGCCGCTTTCATAAACAAATGCAACAAAACATGGGTGGCCTTCCATTAAACACCTTGTTTCTCTACTTCCTCTTCCATCATCTTTATCTTTTCTTCCTTTTCTCTTTCTTCAATTTGCCTTCCTTTTGCAGTTTATATTTCTTCTTTTCTATTTTCTCCTTCAGCCTATGTTGATCCTTACCTGCTTGTCTTGGTGTCATAAATTTCAACCTCATTTCATATCCCTCATTCCTCAAATAAAGGGAACGTTCATCAAGATTGAGCGTTTTAAAATGAAGCCATGCCCATCTCAAAAGAAGATGACAAGAGTTCATGGGAGCAATATCACATAATAATTCTTTCACACATTATCCTGTACTGAATTTGATCCTTGCTTGATTCGGATGAAAGCTTGATGGTAACTAGAGTTTCTCCACCAATCTTTGGCTTACAACATTGTTGCCGCTTTCATAAACATATGCAACTAAACATGGGTGGCCTTCCATTAAACACCATGTTTCTCTACTTCCTTTTCCATCATCTTTATCTTTTCTTCCTTTTCTTTTTCTTCAATTTCTCTTCCTTCTGCAGTTTATATTTCTTCTTTTCTATTTTCTCCTTCAACCTATGTTGATCCTTACTGGCTTGTCTTGGTGTCATAAATTTCAACTTCATTTCATGTCCCTCATGCCTCAAAGGGAACGTTCATCAAGATTGAGCGTTCATCAAGCCTTGCTTGATTGGGATGAAAGCTTGGTGGTAACAAGAGTTTCTCCACCAATCTTTCGCTTAAAAGATTGTTCTCGCTTTTGTAAACGAATGCAACTAAACATGGGTGGCCTTCGATTAAACACCTTGTTTCTCTACTTCCTTTTCCATCATCTTTATCTTTTCTTCCTTTTCTTTTTCTTCAATTTCTCTTCCTTCTGCAATTTATATTTCTTCTTTTCTATTTTCTCCTTCAATCTATGTTGATCCTTATTCGCTTGTCTTGGTGTCATAAATTTCAACTTCATTTCATGTCCCTCATGCCTCAAAGGGAACGTTCATCAAGATTGAGCGTTTTAAAATTAAGCCATGCTCATCTCAAAAGAAGATGACAAGAGTTCGTGGGAACAATATCACATAATACTTCTTCCACACATTTTCCTGTACTGAATTTGAGCCTTGCTTGATTGGGATGAAAGCTTGGTGGTAACAAGAGTTTCTCCACCAATCTTTGGCTTACAACATTGTTGCCGCTTTCGTAAACAAATGCAACTAAACATGGGTGGCCTTCGATTAAACACCTTGTTTCTCTACTTCCTCTTCCATCATCTTTATCTTTTCTTCCTTTTCTCTTTCTTCAATTTGCCTTCCTTTTGCAGTTTATATTTCTTCTTTTCTATTTTCTCCTTCAGCCTATGTTGATCCTTACCTGCTTGTCTTGGTGTCATAAATTTCAACCTCATTTCATGTCCCTCATTCCTCAAATAAAGGGAACGTTCATCAAGATTGAGCGTTTTAAAATGAAGCCATGCCCATCTCAAAAGAAGATGACAAGAGTTCATGGGAGGAATATCACATAATAATTCTTTCACACATTATCCTGTACTGAATTTGATCCTTGCTTGATTCGGATGAAAGCTTGATGGTAACTAGAGTTTCTCCACCAATCTTTGGCTTACAACATTGTTGCCGCTTTCGTAAACAAATGCAACTAAACATGGGTGGCCATCCATTAAACACCTTGTTTCTCTACTTCCTTTTCCATCATCTTTATCTTTTCTTCCTTTTCTTTTTCTTCAATTTCTCTTCCTTCTGCAGTTTATATTTCTTCTTTTTCTATTTTCTCCTTCAGCCTATGTTGATCCTTACTGGCTTGTCTTGGTGTCATAATTTTCAATCTCATTTCATGTCCCTCATTCCTCAAATAAAGGGAACGTTCATCAAGATTGAGCGTTTTAAAATGAAACCATGCCCATCTCAAAAGAAGATGACAAGAGTTCATGGGAGCAATATCACATAATACTTCTTTCACACATTGTCATGTACTGAATTTGATCCTTGCTTGATTCGGATGAAACCTTGGTAGTAACTAGAGTTTCTCCACCAATCTTTGGCTTACAACATTGTTGTCGCTTTCGCAAATGAATGCAACTAAACTTGGTGGCCTTCGATTAAACACCTTGTTTCTCTACTTCCTTTTCCATCATCTTTATCTTTTCTTCCTTTTCTTTTTCTTCAATTTCTCTTCCTTCTGCAGTTTATATTTCTTCTTTTTCTATTTTCTCCTTCAGCCTATGTTGATCCTTACTGGCTTGTCTTGGTGTCATAAATTTCAACTTCATTCAATGTCCCACATTCCTAAAATAAAGGGAACGTTCATCAAGATTGAGCGTTTTAAAATGAAGCCATGCTCATCTCAAAAGAAGATGGCAAGAGTTCATGGGAGCAATATCACGTAATACTTCTTTCACACATTATCCTGTACTGAATTTGATCCTTGCTTGATTCGGATGAAAGCTTGATGGTAACTAGAGTTTCAACACCAATCTTTGGCTTACAACATTGTTGCCGCTTTCGTAAACAAATGCAACTAAACATGCGTGGCCTTCGATTAAACACCTTGTTTCTCTACTTCCTCTTCCATCATCTTTATCTTTTCTTCCTTTTCTTTTTATTCAATTCCCTTCCTTTAGCAGTTTATATTTCTTCTTTTTCTATTTTCTCCTTCAGCCTATGTTGATCCTTACTGGCTTGTCTTGGTGTCATAAATTTCAACCTCATTTCATGTCCCTCATTCCTCAAATAAAGGGAACGTTCATCAAGATTGAGCGTTTTAAAATGAAGCCATGCCCATCTCAAAAGAAGATGACAAGAGTTTGTGGGAGCAATATCACATAATACTTCTTTCACAAATTGTCATGTACGGAATTTGATCCTTGCTTGATTTGGATGAAACCTTGGTGGTAACTAGAGTTTCTCCACCAATCTTTGACTTACAACATTGTTGCCGCTTTCATAAACAAATGCAACTAAACATGGGTGGCCTTCCATTAAACACCTTGTTTCTCTACTTCCTCTTCCATCATCTTTATCTTTTCTTCCTTTTCTCTTTCTTCAATTTGCCTTCCTTTTGCAGTTTATATTTCTTCTTTTCTATTTTCTCCTTCAGCCTATGTTGATCCTTACCTGCTTGTCTTGGTGTCATAAATTTCAACCTCATTTCATGTCCCTCATTCCTCAAATAAAGGGAACGTTCATCAAGATTGAGCGTTTTAAAATGAAGCCATGCCCATCTCAAAAGAAGATGACAAGAGTTCATGGGAGGAATATCACATAATAATTCTTTCACACATTATCCTGTACTGAATTTGATCCTTGCTTGATTCGGATGAAAGCTTGATGGTAACTAGAGTTTCTCCACCAATCTTTGGCTTACAACATTGTTGCCGCTTTCATAAACAAATGCAACTAAACATGGGTGGCCTTCCATTAAACACCTTGTTTCTCTACTTCCTTTTCCATCATCTTTATCTTTTCTTCCTTTTCTTTTTCTTCAATTTCTCTTCCTTCTGAAGTTTATATTTCTTCTTTTTCTATTTTCTCCTTCAGCCTATGTTGATCCTTACTGGCTTGTCTTGGTGTCATAATTTTCAATCTCATTTCATGTCCCTCATTCCTCAAATAAAGGGAACGTTCATCAAGATTGAGCGTTTTAAAATGAAGCCATGCCCATCTCAAAAGAAGATGACAAGAGTTCATGGGAGCAATATCACATAATACTTCTTTCACACATTGTCATGTACTGAATTTGATCCTTGCTTGATTCGGATGAAACCTTGGTGGTAACAAGAGTTTCTCCACCAATCTTTGGCTTACAACATTGTTGCCGCTTTCCTAAACAAATGCAACTAAACATGGGTGGCCTTCGATTAAACACCTTGTTTCTCTACTTCCTCTTCCATCATCTTTATCTTTTCTTCCTTTTCTTTTTATTCAATTCCCTTCCTTCTGCAGTTTATATTTCTTCTTTTTCTATTTTCTCCTTCAGCCTATGTTGATCCTTACTGGCTTGTCTTGGTGTCATAAATTTCAACCTCATTTCATGTCCCTCATTCCTCAAATAAAGGGAACGTTCATCAAGATTGAGCGTTTTAAAATGAAGCCATGCCCATCTCAAAAGAAGATGACAAGAGTTTGTGGGAGCAATATCACATAATACTTCTTTCACAAATTGTCATGTACTGAATTTGATCCTTGCTTGATTTGGATGAAACCTTGGTGGTAACTAGAGTTTCTCCACCAATCTTTGACTTACAACATTGTTGCCGCTTTCATAAACAAATGCAACTAAACATGGGTGGCCTTCCATTAAACACCTTGTTTCTCTACTTCCTCTTCCATCATCTTTATCTTTTCTTCCTTTTCTCTTTCTTCAATTTGCCTTCCTTTTGCAGTTTATATTTCTTCTTTTCTATTTTCTCCTTCAGGCTATGTTGATCCTTACCTGCTTGTCTTGGTGTCATAAATTTCAACCTCATTTCATATACCTCATTCCTCAAATAAAGGGAACGTTCATCAAGATTGAGCGTTTTAAAATGAAGCCATGCCCATCTCAAAAGAAGATGACAAGAGTTCATGGGAGCAATATCACATAATAATTCTTTCACACATTATCCTGTACTGAATTTGATCCTTGCTTGATTCGGATGAAAGCTTGATGGTAACTAGAGTTTCTCCACCAATCTTTGGCTTACAACATTGTTGCCGCTTTCATAAACATATGCAACTAAACATGGGTGGCCTTCCATTAAACACCTTGTTTCTCTACTTCCTTTTCCATCATCTTTATCTTTTCTTCCTTTTCTTTTTCTTCAATTTCACTTCCTTCTGCAGTTTATATTTCTTCTTTTTTATTTTCTTTTTCAGCCTATGTTGATCCTTACTGGCTTGTCTTGGTGTCATAAATTTCAACCTCATTTCATGTCCCTCATTCCTCAAATAAAGGGAACGTTCATCAAGATTGAGCGTTTTAAAATGAAGTCATGCCCATCTCAAAAGAAGATGACAAGAGTTTGTGGGAGCAAAATCACATAATACTTCTTTCACTCATTGTCATGTACTGAATTTGATCCTTGCTTGATTCGGATGAAAGCTTGATGGTAACTAGAGTTTCTCCACCAATCTTTGGCTTACAACATTGTTGCCGCTTTCATAAACAAATGCAACTAAACATGGGTGGCCTTCCATTAAACACCTTGTTTCTCTACTTCCTTTTCCATCATCTTTATCTTTTCTTCCTTTTCTTTTTCTTCAATTTCTCTTCCTTCTGAAGTTTATATTTCTTCTTTTTCTATTTTCTCCTTCAGCCTATGTTGATCCTTACTGGCTTGTCTTGGTGTCATAATTTTCAATCTCATTTCATGTCCCTCATTCCTCAAATAAAGGGAACGTTCATCAAGATTGAGCGTTTTAAAATGAAGCCATGCCCATCTCAAAAGAAGATGACAAGAGTTCATGGGAGCAATATCACATAATACTTCTTTCACACATTGTCATGTACTGAATTTGATCCTTGCTTGATTCGGATGAAACCTTGGTGGTAACAAGAGTTTCTCCACCAATCTTTGGCTTACAACATTGTTGCCGCTTTCCTAAACAAATGCAACTAAACATGGGTGGCCTTCGATTAAACACCTTGTTTCTCTACTTCCTCTTCCATCATCTTTATCTTTTCTTCCTTTTCTTTTTATTCAATTCCCTTCCTTCTGCAGTTTATATTTCTTCTTTTTCTATTTTCTCCTTCAGCCTATGTTGATCCTTACTGGCTTGTCTTGGTGTCATAAATTTCAACCTCATTTCATGTCCCTCATTCCTCAAATAAAGGGAACGTTCATCAAGATTGAGCGTTTTAAAATGAAGCCATGCCCATCTCAAAAGAAGATGACAAGAGTTTGTGGGAGCAATATCACATAATACTTCTTTCACAAATTGTCATGTACTGAATTTGATCCTTGCTTGATTTGGATGAAACCTTGGTGGTAACTAGAGTTTCTCCACCAATCTTTGACTTACAACATTGTTGCCGCTTTCATAAACAAATGCAACTAAACATGGGTGGCCTTCCATTAAACACCTTGTTTCTCTACTTCCTCTTCCATCATCTTTATCTTTTCTTCCTTTTCTCTTTCTTCAATTTGCCTTCCTTTTGCAGTTTATATTTCTTCTTTTCTATTTTCTCCTTCAGGCTATGTTGATCCTTACCTGCTTGTCTTGGTGTCATAAATTTCAACCTCATTTCATATACCTCATTCCTCAAATAAAGGGAACGTTCATCAAGATTGAGCGTTTTAAAATGAAGCCATGCCCATCTCAAAAGAAGATGACAAGAGTTCATGGGAGCAATATCACATAATAATTCTTTCACACATTATCCTGTACTGAATTTGATCCTTGCTTGATTCGGATGAAAGCTTGATGGTAACTAGAGTTTCTCCACCAATCTTTGGCTTACAACATTGTTGCCGCTTTCATAAACATATGCAACTAAACATGGGTGGCCTTCGATTAAACACCTTGTTTCTCTACTTCCTCTTCCATCATCTTTATCTTTTCTTCCTTTTCTTTTTATTCAATTCCCTTCCTTCTGCAGTTTATATTTCTTCTTTTTCTATTTTCTCCTTCAGCCTATGTTGATCCTTACTGGCTTGTCTTGGTGTCATAAATTTCAACCTCATTTCATGTCCCTCATTCCTCAAATAAAGGGAACGTTCATCAAGATTGAGCGTTTTAAAATGAAGCCATGCCCATCTCAAAAGAAGATGACAAGAGTTCATGGGAGCAATATCACATAATACTTCTTTCACACATTGTCATGTACTGAATTTGATCCTTGCTTGATTCGGATGAAACCTTGGTGGTAACAAGAGTTTCTCCACCAATCTTTGGCTTACAACATTGTTGCCGCTTTCGTAAACAAATGCAACTAAACATGGGTGGCCTTCGATTAAACACCTTGTTTCTCTACTTCCTCTTCCATCATCTTTATCTTTTCTTCCTTTTCTTTTTATTCAATTCCCTTCCTTCTGCAGTTTATATTTCTTCTTCTTCTATTTTCTCCTTCAGCCTTTGTTGATCCTTACTGGCTTGTCTTGGTGTCATAAATTTCAACCTCATTTCATGTCCCTCATTCCTCAAATAAAGGGAACGTTCATCAAGATTGAGCGTTTTAAAATGAAGCCATGCCCATCTCAAAAGAAGATGACAAGAGTTCATGGGAGCAATATCACATAATAATTCTTTCACACATTATCCTGTACTGAATTTGATCCTTGCTTGATTCGGATGAAAGCTTGATGGTAACTAGAGTTTCTCCACCAATCTTTGGCTTACAACATTGTTGCCGCTTTCATAAACATATGCAACTAAACATGGGTGGCCTTCGATTAAACACCTTGTTTCTCTACTTCCTCTTCCATCATCTTTATCTTTTCTTCCTTTTCTTTTTATTCAATTCCCTTCCTTCTGCAGTTTATATTTCTTCTTTTTCTATTTTCTCCTTCAGCCTATGTTGATCCTTACTGGCTTGTCTTGGTGTCATAAATTTCAACCTCATTTCATGTCCCTCATTCCTCAAATAAAGGGAACGTTCATCAAGATTGAGCGTTTTAAAATGAAGCCATGCCCATCTCAAAAGAAGATGACAAGAGTTTGTGGGAGCAATATCACATAATACTTCTTTCACAAATTGTCATGTACTGAATTTGATCCTTGCTTGATTTGGATGAAACCTTGGTGGTAACTAGAGTTTCTCCACCAATCTTTGACTTACAACATTGTTGCCGCTTTCATAAACAAATGCAACTAAACATGGGTGGCCTTCCATTAAACACCTTGTTTCTCTACTTCCTCTTCCATCATCTTTATCTTTTCTTCCTTTTCTCTTTCTTCAATTTGCCTTCCTTTTGCAGTTTATATTTCTTCTTTTCTATTTTCTCCTTCAGGCTATGTTGATCCTTACCTGCTTGTCTTGGTGTCATAAATTTCAACCTCATTTCATATACCTCATTCCTCAAATAAAGGGAACGTTCATCAAGATTGAGCGTTTTAAAATGAAGCCATGCCCATCTCAAAAGAAGATGACAAGAGTTCATGGGAGCAATATCACATAATAATTCTTTCACACATTATCCTGTACTGAATTTGATCCTTGCTTGATTCGGATGAAAGCTTGATGGTAACTAGAGTTTCTCCACCAATCTTTGGCTTACAACATTGTTGCCGCTTTCATAAACATATGCAACTAAACATGGGTGGCCTTCGATTAAACACCTTGTTTCTCTACTTCCTCTTCCATCATCTTTATCTTTTCTTCCTTTTCTTTTTATTCAATTCCCTTCCTTCTGCAGTTTATATTTCTTCTTTTTCTATTTTCTCCTTCAGCCTATGTTGATCCTTACTGGCTTGTCTTGGTGTCATAAATTTCAACCTCATTTCATGTCCCTCATTCCTCAAATAAAGGGAACGTTCATCAAGATTGAGCGTTTTAAAATGAAGCCATGCCCATCTCAAAAGAAGATGACAAGAGTTCATGGGAGCAATATCACATAATACTTCTTTCACACATTGTCATGTACTGAATTTGATCCTTGCTTGATTCGGATGAAACCTTGGTGGTAACAAGAGTTTCTCCACCAATCTTTGGCTTACAACATTGTTGCCGCTTTCGTAAACAAATGCAACTAAACATGGGTGGCCTTCGATTAAACACCTTGTTTCTCTACTTCCTCTTCCATCATCTTTATCTTTTCTTCCTTTTCTTTTTATTCAATTCCCTTCCTTCTGCAGTTTATATTTCTTCTTCTTCTATTTTCTCCTTCAGCCTTTGTTGATCCTTACTGGCTTGTCTTGGTGTCATAAATTTCAACCTCATTTCATGTCCCTCATTCCTCAAATAAAGGGAACGTTCATCAAGATTGAGCGTTTTAAAATGAAGCCATGCCCATCTCAAAAGAAGATGACAAGAGTTCATGGGAGCAATATCACATAATAATTCTTTCACACATTATCCTGTACTGAATTTGATCCTTGCTTGATTCGGATGAAAGCTTGATGGTAACTAGAGTTTCTCCACCAATCTTTGGCTTACAACATTGTTGCCGCTTTCATAAACATATGCAACTAAACATGGGTGGCCTTCCATTAAACACCTTGTTTCTCTACTTCCTTTTCCATCATCTTTATCTTTTCTTCCTTTTCTTTTTCTTCAATTTCTCTTCCTTCTGCAGTTTATATTTCTTCTTTTTTATTTTCTTTTTCAGCCTATGTTGATCCTTACTGGCTTGTCTTGGTGTCATAAATTTCAACCTCATTTCATGTCCCTCATTCCTCAAATAAAGGGAACGTTCATCAAGATTGAGCGTTTTAAAATGAAGTCATGCCCATCTCAAAAGAAGATGACAAGAGTTTGTGGGAGCAAAATCACATAATACTTCTTTCACTCATTGTCATGTACTGAATTTGATCCTTGCTTGATTCGGATGAAAGCTTGATGGTAACTAGAGTTTCTCCACCAATCTTTGGCTTACAACATTGTTGCCGCTTTCATAAACAAATGCAACTAAACATGGGTGGCCTTCCATTAAACACCTTGTTTCTCTACTTCCTTTTCCATCATCTTTATCTTTTCTTCCTTTTCTTTTTCTTCAATTTCTCTTCCTTCTGAAGTTTATATTTCTTCTTTTTCTATTTTCTCCTTCAGCCTATGTTGATCCTTACTGGCTTGTCTTGGTGTCATAATTTTCAATCTCATTTCATGTCCCTCATTCCTCAAATAAAGGGAACGTTCATCAAGATTGAGCGTTTTAAAATGAAGCCATGCCCATCTCAAAAGAAGATGACAAGAGTTCATGGGAGCAATATCACATAATACTTCTTTCACACATTGTCATGTACTGAATTTGATCCTTGCTTGATTCGGATGAAACCTTGGTGGTAACAAGAGTTTCTCCACCAATCTTTGGCTTACAACATTGTTGCCGCTTTCGTAAACAAATGCAACTAAACATGGGTGGCCTTCGATTAAACACCTTGTTTCTCTACTTCCTCTTCCATCATCTTTATCTTTTCTTCCTTTTCTTTTTATTCAATTCCCTTCCTTCTGCAGTTTATATTTCTTCTTCTTCTATTTTCTCCTTCAGCCTTTGTTGATCCTTACTGGCTTGTCTTGGTGTCATAAATTTCAACCTCATTTCATGTCCCTCATTCCTCAAATAAAGGGAACGTTCATCAAGATTGAGCGTTTTAAAATGAAGCCATGCCCATCTCAAAAGAAGATGACAAGAGTTTGTGGGAGCAATATCACATAATACTTCTTTCACAAATTGTCATGTACTGAATTTGATCCTTGCTTGATTTGGATGAAACCTTGGTGGTAACTAGAGTTTCTCCACCAATCTTTGACTTACAACATTGTTGCCGCTTTCATAAACAAATGCAACTAAACATGGGTGGCCTTCCATTAAACACCTTGTTTCTCTACTTCCTCTTCCATCATCTTTATCTTTTCTTCCTTTTCTCTTTCTTCAATTTGCCTTCCTTTTGCAGTTTATATTTCTTCTTTTCTATTTTCTCCTTCAGCCTATGTTGATCCTTACCTGCTTGTCTTGGTGTCATAAATTTCAACCTCATTTCATATCCCTCATTCCTCAAATAAAGGGAACGTTCATCAAGATTGAGCGTTTTAAAATGAAGCCATGCCCATCTCAAAAGAAGATGACAAGAGTTCATGGGAGCAATATCACATAATAATTCTTTCACACATTATCCTGTACTG
The DNA here is from genome assembly GCF_037176805.1 of Vigna unguiculata. NCBI lineage: Eukaryota > Viridiplantae > Streptophyta > Magnoliopsida > Fabales > Fabaceae > Vigna > Vigna unguiculata. The sequence goes on along the minus strand of NC_140795.1, from coordinate 26,293,066 downwards.
AATTTGATCCTTGCTTGATTCGGATGAAAGCTTGATGGTAACTAGAGTTTCTCCACCAATCTTTGGCTTACAACATTGTTGCCGCTTTCATAAACATATGCAACTAAACATGGGTGGCCTTCCATTAAACACCTTGTTTCTCTACTTCCTTTTCCATCATCTTTATCTTTTCTTCCTTTTCTTTTTCTTCAATTTCTCTTCCTTCTGCAGTTTATATTTCTTCTTTTTTATTTTCTTTTTCAGCCTATGTTGATCCTTACTGGCTTGTCTTGGTGTCATAAATTTCAACCTCATTTCATGTCCCTCATTCCTCAAATAAAGGGAACGTTCATCAAGATTGAGCGTTTTAAAATGAAGTCATGCCCATCTCAAAAGAAGATGACAAGAGTTTGTGGGAGCAAAATCACATAATACTTCTTTCACTCATTGTCATGTACTGAATTTGATCCTTGCTTGATTCGGATGAAAGCTTGATGGTAACTAGAGTTTCTCCACCAATCTTTGGCTTACAACATTGTTGCCGCTTTCATAAACAAATGCAACTAAACATGGGTGGCCTTCCATTAAACACCTTGTTTCTCTACTTCCTTTTCCATCATCTTTATCTTTTCTTCCTTTTCTTTTTCTTCAATTTCTCTTCCTTCTGAAGTTTATATTTCTTCTTTTTCTATTTTCTCCTTCAGCCTATGTTGATCCTTACTGGCTTGTCTTGGTGTCATAATTTTCAATCTCATTTCATGTCCCTCATTCCTCAAATAAAGGGAACGTTCATCAAGATTGAGCGTTTTAAAATGAAGCCATGCCCATCTCAAAAGAAGATGACAAGAGTTCATGGGAGCAATATCACATAATACTTCTTTCACACATTGTCATGTACTGAATTTGATCCTTGCTTGATTCGGATGAAACCTTGGTGGTAACAAGAGTTTCTCCACCAATCTTTGGCTTACAACATTGTTGCCGCTTTCGTAAACAAATGCAACTAAACATGGGTGGCCTTCGATTAAACACCTTGTTTCTCTACTTCCTCTTCCATCATCTTTATCTTTTCTTCCTTTTCTTTTTATTCAATTCCCTTCCTTCTGCAGTTTATATTTCTTCTTCTTCTATTTTCTCCTTCAGCCTTTGTTGATCCTTACTGGCTTGTCTTGGTGTCATAAATTTCAACCTCATTTCATGTCCCTCATTCCTCAAATAAAGGGAACGTTCATCAAGATTGAGCGTTTTAAAATGAAGCCATGCCCATCTCAAAAGAAGATGACAAGAGTTTGTGGGAGCAATATCACATAATACTTCTTTCACAAATTGTCATGTACTGAATTTGATCCTTGCTTGATTTGGATGAAACCTTGGTGGTAACTAGAGTTTCTCCACCAATCTTTGACTTACAACATTGTTGCCGCTTTCATAAACAAATGCAACTAAACATGGGTGGCCTTCCATTAAACACCTTGTTTCTCTACTTCCTCTTCCATCATCTTTATCTTTTCTTCCTTTTCTCTTTCTTCAATTTGCCTTCCTTTTGCAGTTTATATTTCTTCTTTTCTATTTTCTCCTTCAGCCTATGTTGATCCTTACCTGCTTGTCTTGGTGTCATAAATTTCAACCTCATTTCATATCCCTCATTCCTCAAATAAAGGGAACGTTCATCAAGATTGAGCGTTTTAAAATGAAGCCATGCCCATCTCAAAAGAAGATGACAAGAGTTCATGGGAGCAATATCACATAATAATTCTTTCACACATTATCCTGTACTGAATTTGATCCTTGCTTGATTCGGATGAAAGCTTGATGGTAACTAGAGTTTCTCCACCAATCTTTGGCTTACAACATTGTTGCCGCTTTCATAAACATATGCAACTAAACATGGGTGGCCTTCCATTAAACACCATGTTTCTCTACTTCCTTTTCCATCATCTTTATCTTTTCTTCCTTTTCTTTTTCTTCAATTTCTCTTCCTTCTGCAGTTTATATTTCTTCTTTTCTATTTTCTCCTTCAACCTATGTTGATCCTTACTGGCTTGTCTTGGTGTCATAAATTTCAACTTCATTTCATGTCCCTCATGCCTCAAAGGGAACGTTCATCAAGATTGAGCGTTCATCAAGCCTTGCTTGATTGGGATGAAAGCTTGGTGGTAACAAGAGTTTCTCCACCAATCTTTCGCTTAAAAGATTGTTCTCGCTTTTGTAAACGAATGCAACTAAACATGGGTGGCCTTCGATTAAACACCTTGTTTCTCTACTTCCTTTTCCATCATCTTTATCTTTTCTTCCTTTTCTTTTTCTTCAATTTCTCTTCCTTCTGCAATTTATATTTCTTCTTTTCTATTTTCTCCTTCAATCTATGTTGATCCTTATTCGCTTGTCTTGGTGTCATAAATTTCAACTTCATTTCATGTCCCTCATGCCTCAAAGGGAACGTTCATCAAGATTGAGCGTTTTAAAATTAAGCCATGCTCATCTCAAAAGAAGATGACAAGAGTTCGTGGGAACAATATCACATAATACTTCTTTCACACATTGTCCTGTACTGAATTTGAGCCTTGCTTGATTGGGATGAAAGCTTGGTGGTAACAAGAGTTTCTCCACCAATCTTTCGCTTAAAACGTTGTTGTCGCTTTCGTAAACAAATGCAACTAAACATGGGTGGCCTTCCATTAAACACCTTGCTTCTCTACTTCCTTTTCCATCATCTTTATCTTTTCTTCCTTTTCTTTTTCTTCAATTTCTCTTCCTTCTGCAGTTTATATTTCTTCCTTTTCTTTATTCTCCTTCAGCCTATGTTGATCCTTACTGGCTTGTCTTGGTGTCATAAATTTCAACCTCATTTCATGTCCCTCATTCCTCAAATAAAGGAAACGTTCATCAAGATTGAGCGTTTTAAAATGAAGCCATGCCCATCTCAAAAGAAGATGACAAGAGTTCATGGGAGCAATATCACATAATACTCCTTTCACACATTGTCATGTACTGAATTTGATCCTTGCTTGATTTGGATAAAACCTTGGTGGTAACTAGAGTTTCTCCACCAATCTTTAGCTTACAATATTGTTGTCGCTTTAGTAAAGGAATGCAACTAAACATGGGTGGCCTTCGATTAAACACCTTGTTTCTCTACTTCCTTTTCCATCATCTTTATCTTTTCTTCCTTTTCTTTTTCTTCAATTTCTCTTCCTTCTGCAGTTTATATTTCTTCTTTTTTATTTTCTCCTTCAGCCTATGTTGATCCTTACTGGCTTGTCTTGGTGTCATAAATTTCAACCTCATTTCATGTCCCTCATTCCTCAAATAAAGGGAACGTTCATCAAGATTAAACGTTTTAAAATGAAGCCATGCCCATCTCAAAAGAAGATGACAAGAGTTCATGGGAGCAATATCACATAATACTTCTTTCACACATTGTCATGTACTGAATTTGATCCTTGCTTGATTCGGATGAAAGCTTGATGGTAACTAGAGTTTCTCCACCAATCTTTGGCTTACAACATTGTTGCCGCTTTCATAAACAAATGCAACTAAACATGGGTGGCCTTCGATTAAACACCTTGTTTCTCTACTTCCTTTTAAATCATCTTTATCTTTTCTTCCTTTTCTTTTTCTTCAAATTCTCTTCCTTCTGCAGTTTATATTCCTCCTTTTCCTATTTTCTCCTTCAGCCTATGTTGATCCTTACTGGCTTGTCTTGGTGTCATAAATTTCAACCTCATTTCATGTCCCTCATTCCTCAAATAAAGGGAACGTTCATCAAGATTGTGCGTTTTAAAATGAAGCCATGCCCATCTCAAAAGAAGATGACAAGAGTTCATGGGAGCAATATCACATAATACTTCTTTCACACCTTATCCTGTACTGAATTTGATCCTTGCTTGATTCGGATGAAAGCTTGATGGTAACTAGAGTTTCTCCACCAATCTTTGGCTTACAACATTGTTGCCGCTTTCATAAACGAATGCAACTAAACATGGGTGGCCTTCCATTAAACACCTTGTTTCTCTACTTCCTTTTCCATCATCTTTATCTTTTCTTCCTTTTCTTTTTCTTCAATTCCCTTCCTTTTGCAGTTTATATTTCTTCTTTTTCTATTTTCTCCTTCAGCCTATGTTGATCCTTACTGGCTTGACTTGGTGTCATAAATTTCAACCTCATTTCATGTCCCTCATTCCTCAAATAAAGGGAATGTTCATCAAGATTGAGCGTTTTAAAATGAAGCCACGCCCATCTCAAAAGAAGATGACAAGAGTTTGTGGGAGCAATATCACATAATACTTCTTTCACACATTGTCATGTACTGAATTTGATCCTTGCTTGATTTGGATGAAACCTTGGTGGTAACTAGAGTTTCTCCACCAATCTTTGGCTTACAACATTGTTGTCGCTTTAGTAAACGAATGCAACCAAACATGGGTGGCCTTTGATTAAACACCTTGTTTCTCTACTTCCTTTTCCATCATCTTTATCTTTTCTTCCTTTTCTTTTTCTTCAATTCCCTTCCTTCTGCTGTTTATATTTCTTCTTTTTCTATTTTCTCCTTCAGCCTATGTTGATCCTTACTGGCTTGTCTTGGTGTCATAAATTTCAAACTCATTTCATGTCCCTCATTCCTCAAATAAAGGGAACGTTCATCAAGATTGAGCGTTTTAAAATGAAGCCATGCCCATCTCAAAAGAAGATGACAAGAGTTTGTGGGAGCAATATCACATAATACTTCTTTCACACATTGTCATGTACTGAATTTGATCCTTGCTTGATTTGGATGAAACCTTGGTGGTAACTAGAGTTTCTGCACCAATCTTTGGCTTACAACATTGTTGTCGCTTTAGTAAACGAATGCAACTAAACATGGGTGGCCTTTGATTAAACACCCTGTTTCTCTACTTCCTTTTCGATCATCTTTATCTTTTCTTCCTTTTCTTTTTCTTCAATTCCCTTCCTTCTGCAGTTTATATTTCTTCTTTTTCTATTTTCTCCTTCAGCCTATGTTGATCCTTACTGGCTTGTCTTGGTGTCATAAATTTCAACTTCATTTCATGTCCCTCATGCCTCAAAGGGAACGTTCATCAAGATTGAGCGTTTTAAAATTAAGCCATGCTCATCTCAAAAGAAGATGACAAGAGTTCGTGGGAACAATATCACATAATACTTCTTTCACACATTGTCCTGTACTGAATTTGAGCCTTGCTTGATTGGGATGAAAGCTTGGTGGTAACAAGAGTTTCTCCACCAATCTTTCGCTTAAAACGTTGTTGTCGCTTTCGTAAACAAATGCAACTAAACATGGGTGGCCTTCCATTAAACACCTTGCTTCTCTACTTCCTTTTCCATCATCTTTATCTTTTCTTCCTTTTCTTTTTCTTCAATTTCTCTTCCTTCTGCAGTTTATATTTCTTCCTTTTCTTTATTCTCCTTCAGCCTATGTTGATCCTTACTGGCTTGTCTTGGTGTCATAAATTTCAACCTCATTTCATGTCCCTCATTCCTCAAATAAAGGAAACGTTCATCAAGATTGAGCGTTTTAAAATGAAGCCATGCCCATCTCAAAAGAAGATGACAAGAGTTCATGGGAGCAATATCACATAATACTCCTTTCACACATTGTCATGTACTGAATTTGATCCTTGCTTGATTTGGATAAAACCTTGGTGGTAACTAGAGTTTCTCCACCAATCTTTAGCTTACAATATTGTTGTCGCTTTAGTAAAGGAATGCAACTAAACATGGGTGGCCTTCGATTAAACACCTTGTTTCTCTACTTCCTTTTCCATCATCTTTATCTTTTCTTCCTTTTCTTTTTCTTCAATTTCTCTTCCTTCTGCAGTTTATATTTCTTCTTTTTTATTTTCTCCTTCAGCCTATGTTGATCCTTACTGGCTTGTCTTGGTGTCATAAATTTCAACCTCATTTCATGTCCCTCATTCCTCAAATAAAGGGAACGTTCATCAAGATTAAACGTTTTAAAATGAAGCCATGCCCATCTCAAAAGAAGATGACAAGAGTTCATGGGAGCAATATCACATAATACTTCTTTCACACATTGTCATGTACTGAATTTGATCCTTGCTTGATTCGGATGAAAGCTTGATGGTAACTAGAGTTTCTCCACCAATCTTTGGCTTACAACATTGTTGCCGCTTTCATAAACAAATGCAACTAAACATGGGTGGCCTTCGATTAAACACCTTGTTTCTCTACTTCCTTTTAAATCATCTTTATCTTTTCTTCCTTTTCTTTTTCTTCAAATTCTCTTCCTTCTGCAGTTTATATTCCTCCTTTTCCTATTTTCTCCTTCAGCCTATGTTGATCCTTACTGGCTTGTCTTGGTGTCATAAATTTCAACCTCATTTCATGTCCCTCATTCCTCAAATAAAGGGAACGTTCATCAAGATTGTGCGTTTTAAAATGAAGCCATGCCCATCTCAAAAGAAGATGACAAGAGTTCATGGGAGCAATATCACATAATACTTCTTTCACACCTTATCCTGTACTGAATTTGATCCTTGCTTGATTCGGATGAAAGCTTGATGGTAACTAGAGTTTCTCCACCAATCTTTGGCTTACAACATTGTTGCCGCTTTCATAAACGAATGCAACTAAACATGGGTGGCCTTCCATTAAACACCTTGTTTCTCTACTTCCTTTTCCATCATCTTTATCTTTTCTTCCTTTTCTTTTTCTTCAATTCCCTTCCTTTTGCAGTTTATATTTCTTCTTTTTCTATTTTCTCCTTCAGCCTATGTTGATCCTTACTGGCTTGACTTGGTGTCATAAATTTCAACCTCATTTCATGTCCCTCATTCCTCAAATAAAGGGAATGTTCATCAAGATTGAGCGTTTTAAAATGAAGCCACGCCCATCTCAAAAGAAGATGACAAGAGTTTGTGGGAGCAATATCACATAATACTTCTTTCACACATTGTCATGTACTGAATTTGATCCTTGCTTGATTTGGATGAAACCTTGGTGGTAACTAGAGTTTCTCCACCAATCTTTGGCTTACAACATTGTTGTCGCTTTAGTAAACGAATGCAACCAAACATGGGTGGCCTTTGATTAAACACCTTGTTTCTCTACTTCCTTTTCCATCATCTTTATCTTTTCTTCCTTTTCTTTTTCTTCAATTCCCTTCCTTCTGCTGTTTATATTTCTTCTTTTTCTATTTTCTCCTTCAGCCTATGTTGATCCTTACTGGCTTGTCTTGGTGTCATAAATTTCAAACTCATTTCATGTCCCTCATTCCTCAAATAAAGGGAACGTTCATCAAGATTGAGCGTTTTAAAATGAAGCCATGCCCATCTCAAAAGAAGATGACAAGAGTTTGTGGGAGCAATATCACATAATACTTCTTTCACACATTGTCATGTACTGAATTTGATCCTTGCTTGATTTGGATGAAACCTTGGTGGTAACTAGAGTTTCTGCACCAATCTTTGGCTTACAACATTGTTGTCGCTTTAGTAAACGAATGCAACTAAACATGGGTGGCCTTTGATTAAACACCCTGTTTCTCTACTTCCTTTTCGATCATCTTTATCTTTTCTTCCTTTTCTTTTTCTTCAATTCCCTTCCTTCTGCAGTTTATATTTCTTCTTTTTCTATTTTCTCCTTCAGCCTATGTTGATCCTTACTGGCTTGTCTTGGTGTCATAAATTTCAACTTCATTTCATGTCCCTCATGCCTCAAAGGGAACGTTCATCAAGATTGAGCCTTTTAAAATTAAGCCATGCTCATCTCAAAAGAAGATGACAAGAGTTCGTGGGAACAATATCACATAATACTTCTTCCACACATTGTCCTGTACTGAATTTGAGCCTTGCTTGATTGGGATGAAAGCTTGGTGGTAACAAGAGTTTCTCCACCAATCTTTGGCTTACAACATTGTTGCCGCTTTCGTAAACAAATGCAACTAAACATGGGTGGCCTTCGATTAAACACCTTGTTTCTCTACTTCCTCTTCCATCATCTTTATCTTTTCTTCCTTTTCTTTTTCTTCAATTTCTCTTCCTTCTGCAGTTTATATTTCTTCTTTTTTATTTTTTCCTTCAGCCTATGTTGATCCTTACTGGCTTGTCTTGGTGTCATAAATTTCAACCTCATTTCATGTCCCTCATTCCTCAAATAAAGGAAACGTTCATCAAGATTGAGCGTTTTAAAATGAAGCCATGCCCATCTCAAAAGAAGATGACAAGAGTTCATGGGAGCAATATCACATAATACTCCTTTCACACATTGTCATGTACTGAATTTGATCCTTGCTTGATTTGGATGAAACCTTGGTGGTAACTAGAGTTTCTCCACCAATCTTTGGCTTACAATATTGTTGTCGCTTTAGTAAAGGAATGCAACTAAACATGGGTGGCCTTCGATTAAACACCTTGTTTCTCTACTTCCTCTTCCATCATCTTTATCTTTTCGTCCTTTTCTTTTTATTCAATTCCCTTCCTTCTGCAGTTTATATTTCTTCTTTTTCTATTTTCTCCTTCAGCCTATGTTGATCCTTACTGGCTTGTCTTGGTGTGATAAATTTCAACCTCATTTCATGTCCCTCATTCCTCAAATAAAGGGAACGTTCATCAAGATTGAGCGTTTTAAAATGAAGCCATGCCCATCTCAAAAGAAGATGACAAGAGTTTGTGGGAGCAATATCACATAATACTTCTTTCACACATTGTCATGTACTGAATTTGATCCTTGCTTGATTCGGATGAAAGCTTGATGGTAACTAGAGTTTCTCCACCAATCTTTGGCTTACAACATTGTTGCCGCTTTCATAAACGAATGCAACTAAACATGGGTGGCCTTCCATTAAACACCTTGTTTCTCTACTTCCTTTTCCATCATCTTTATCTTTTCTTCCTTTTCTTTTTCTTCAATTCCCTTCCTTCTGCAGTTTATATTTCTTCTTTTTCTATTTTCTCCTTCAGCCTATGTTGATCCTTACTGGCTTGTCTTGGTGTCATAAATTTCAACTTCATTTCATGTCCCTCATGCCTCAAAGGGAACGTTCATCAAGATTGAGCCTTTTAAAATTAAGCCATGCTCATCTCAAAAGAAGATGACAAGAGTTCGTGGGAACAATATCACATAATACTTCTTTCACACATTGTCATGTACTGAATTTGATCCTTGCTTGATTTGGATGAAACCTTGGTGGTAACTAGAGTTTCTCCACCAATCTTTGGCTTACAACATTGTTGTCGCTTTAGTAAACGAATGCAACTAAACATGGGTGGCCTTTGATTAAACACCCTGTTTCTCTACTTCCTTTTCGATCATCTTTATCTTTTCTTCCTTTTCTTTTTCTTCAATTCCCTTCCTTCTGCAGTTTATATTTCTTCTTTTTCTATTTTCTCCTTCAGCCTATGTTGATCCTTACTGGCTTGTCTTGGTGTCATAAATTTCAACTTCATTTCATGTCCCTCATGCCTCAAAGGGAACGTTCATCAAGATTGAGCCTTTTAAAATTAAGCCATGCTCATCTCAAAAGAAGATGACAAGAGTTCGTGGGAACAATATCACATAATACTTCTTCCACACATTGTCCTGTACTGAATTTGAGCCTTGCTTGATTGGGATGAAAGCTTGGTGGTAACAAGAGTTTCTCCACCAATCTTTGGCTTACAACATTGTTGCCGCTTTCGTAAACAAATGCAACTAAACATGGGTGGCCTTCGATTAAACACCTTGTTTCTCTACTTCCTCTTCCATCATCTTTATCTTTTCTTCCTTTTCTTTTTCTTCAATTTCTCTTCCTTCTGCAGTTTATATTTCTTCTTTTTCTATTTTCTCCTTCAGCCTATGTTGATCCTTACTGGCTTGTCTTGGTGTCATAAATTTCAACCTCATTTCATGTCCCTCATTCCTCAAATAAAGGAAACGTTCATCAAGATTGAGCGTTTTAAAATGAAGCCATGCCCATCTCAAAAGAAGATGACAAGAGTTCATGGGAGCAATATCACATAATACTCCTTTCACACATTGTCATGTACTGAATTTGATCCTTGCATGATTTGGATGAAACCTTGGTGGTAACTAGAGTTTCTCCACCAATCTTTGGCTTACAATATTGTTGTCGCTTTAGTAAAGGAATGCAACTAAACATGGGTGGCCTTCCATTAAACACCTTGTTTCTCTACTTCCTTTTCCATCATCTTTATCTTTTCTTCCTTTTCTTTTTCTTCAATTTCTCTTCCTTCTGCAGTTTATATTTCTTCTTTTTTATTTTCTTTTTCAGCCTATGTTGATCCTTACTGGCTTGTCTTGGTGTCATAAATTTCAACCTCATTTCATGTCCCTCATTCCTCAAATAAAGGGAACGTTCATCAAGATTGAGCGTTTTAAAATGAAGCCATGCCCATCTCAAAAGAAGATGACAAGAGTTCATGGGAGCAATATCACATAATACTTCTTTCACTCATTGTCATGTACTGAATTTGATCCTTGCTTGATTCGGATGAAAGCTTGATGGTAACTAGAGTTTCTCCACCAATCTTTGGCTTACAACATTGTTGCCGCTTTCATAAACAAATGCAACTAAACATGGGTGGCCTTCCATTAAACACCTTGTTTCTCTACTTCCTTTTCCATCATCTTTATCTTTTCTTCCTTTTCTTTTTCTTCAATTTCTCTTCCTTCTGCAGTTTATATTTCTTCTTTTTCTATTTTCTCCTTCAGCCTATGTTGATCCTTACTGGCTTGTCTTGGTGTCATAATTTTCAATCTCATTTCATGTCCCTCATTCCTCAAATAAAGGGAACGTTCATCAAGATTGAGCGTTTTAAAATGAAGCCATGCCCATCTCAAAAGAAGATGACAAGAGTTTGTGGGAGCAATATCACATAATACTTCTTTCACAAATTGTCATATACTGAATTTGATCCTTGCTTGATTTGGATGAAACCTTGGAGGTAACTAGAGTTTCTCCACCAATCTTTGACTTACAACATTGTTGCCGCTTTCATAAACAAATGCAACTAAACATGGGTGGCCTTCCAATAAACACCTTGTTTCTCTACTTCCTCTTCCATCATCTTTATCTTTTCTTCCTTTTCTCTTTCTTCAATTTGCCTTCCTTTTGCAGTTTATATTTCTTCTTTTCTATTTTCTCCTTCAGCCTATGTTGATCCTTACCTGCTTGTCTTGGTGTCATAAATTTCAACCTCATTTCATGTCCCTCATTCCTCAAATAAAGGGAACGTTCATCAAGATTGAGCGTTTTAAAATGAAGCCATGCCCATCTCAAAAGAAGATGACAAGAGTTCATGGGAGCAATATCACATAATAATTCTTTCACACATTATCCTGTACTGAATTTGATCCTTGCTTGATTCGGATGAAAGCTTGATGGTAACTACAGTTTCTCCACCAATCTTTGGCTTACAACATTGTTGCCGCTTTCATAAACATATGCAACTAAACATGGGTGGCCTTCCATTAAACACCTTGTTTCTCTACTTCCTTTTCCATCATCTTTATCTTTTCTTCCTTTTCTTTTTCTTCAATTTCTCTTCCTTCTGCAGTTTATATTTCTTCTTTTTTATTTTCTTTTTCAGCCTATGTTGATCCTTACTGGCTTGTCTTGGTGTCATAAATTTCAACCTCATTTCATGTCCCTCATTCCTCAAATAAAGGGAACGTTCATCAAGATTGAGCGTTTTAAAATGAAGCCATGCCCATCTCAAAAGAAGATGACAAGAGTTTGTGGGAGCAATATCACATAATACTTCTTTCACTCATTATCATGTACTGAATTTGATCCTTGCTTGATTCGGATGAAAGCTTGATGGTAACTAGAGTTTCTCCACCAATCTTTGGCTTACAACATTGTTGCCGCTTTCATAAACAAATGCAACTAAACATGGGTGGCCTTCCATTAAACACCTTGTTTCTCTACTTCCTTTTCCATCATCTTTATCTTTTCTTCCTTTTCTTTTTCTTCAATTTCTCTTCCTTCTGAAGTTTATATTTCTTCTTTTTCTATTTTCTCCTTCAGCCTATGTTGATCCTTACTGGCTTGTCTTGGTGTCATAATTTTCAATCTCATTTCATGTCCCTCATTCCTCAAATAAAGGGAACGTTCATCAAGATTGAGCGTTTTAAAATGAAGCCATGCCCATCTCAAAAGAAGATGACAAGAGTTCATGGGAGCAATATCACATAATACTTCTTTCACACATTGTCATGTACTGAATTTGATCCTTGCTTGATTCGGATGAAACCTTGGTGGTAACTAGAGTTTCTCCACCAATCTTTGGCTTACAACATTGTTGCCGCTTTCATAAACAAATGCAACTAAACATGGGTGGCCTTCCATTAAACACCTTGTTTCTCTACTTCCTTTTCCATCATCTTTATCTTTTCTTCCTTTTCTTTTTCTTCAATTTCTCTTCCTTCTGAAGTTTATATTTCTTCTTTTTCTATTTTCTCCTTCAGCCTATGTTGATCCTTACTGGCTTGTCTTGGTGTCATAATTTTCAATCTCATTTCATGTCCCTCATTCCTCAAATAAAGGGAACGTTCATCAAGATTGAGCGTTTTAAAATGAAGCCATGCCCATCTCAAAAGAAGATGACAAGAGTTCATGGGAGCAATATCACATAATACTTCTTTCACACATTGTCATGTACTGAATTTGATCCTTGCTTGATTCGGATGAAACCTTGGTGGTAACAAGAGTTTCTCCACCAATCTTTGGCTTACAACATTGTTGCCGCTTTCGTAAACAAATGCAACTAAACATGGGTGGCCTTCGATTAAACACCTTGTTTCTCTACTTCCTCTTCCATCATCTTTATCTTTTCTTCCTTTTCTTTTTATTCAATTCCCTTCCTTCTGCAGTTTATATTTCTTCTTTTTCTATTTTCTCCTTCAGCCTATGTTGATCCTTACTGGCTTGTCTTGGTGTCATAAATTTCAACCTCATTTCATGTCCCTCATTCCTCAAATAAAGGGAACGTTCATCAAGATTGAGCGTTTTAAAATGAAGCCATGCCCATCTCAAAAGAAGATGACAAGAGTTTGTGGGAGCAATATCACATAATACTTCTTTCACAAATTGTCATGTACTGAATTTGATCCTTGCTTGATTCGGATGAAAGCTTGATGGTAACTAGAGTTTCTCCACCAATCTTTGGCTTACAACATTGTTGCCGCTTTCATAAACAAATGCAACTAAACATGGGTGGCCTTCCATTAAACACCTTGTTTCTCTACTTCCTTTTCCATCATCTTTATCTTTTCTTCCTTTTCTTTTTCTTCAATTTCTCTTCCTTCTGCAGTTTATATTTCTTCTTTTTCTATTTTCTCCTTCAGCCTATGTTGATCCTTACTGGCTTGTCTTGGTGTCATAATTTTCAATCTCATTTCATGTCCCTCATTCCTCAAATAAAGGGAACGTTCATCAAGATTGAGCTTTTTAAAATGAAGCCATGCCCATCTCAAAAGAAGATGACAAGAGTTTGTGGGAGCAATATCACATAATACTTCTTTCACAAATTGTCATATACTGAATTTGATCCTTGCTTGATTTGGATGAAACCTTGGAGGTAACTAGAGTTTCTCCACCAATCTTTGACTTACAACATTGTTGCCGCTTTCATAAACAAATGCAACTAAACATGGGTGGCCTTCCAATAAACACCTTGTTTCTCTACTTCCTCTTCCATCATCTTTATCTTTTCTTCCTTTTCTCTTTCTTCAATTTGCCTTCCTTTTGCAGTTTATATTTCTTCTTTTCTATTTTCTCCTTCAGCCTATGTTGATCCTTACCTGCTTGTCTTGGTGTCATAAATTTCAACCTCATTTCATGTCCCTCATTCCTCAAATAAAGGGAACGTTCATCAAGATTGAGCGTTTTAAAATGAAGCCATGCCCATCTCAAAAGAAGATGACAAGAGTTCATGGGAGCAATATCACATAATACTTCTTTCACACATTGTCATGTACTGAATTTGATCCTTGCTTGATTCGGATGAAACCTTGGTGGTAACAAGAGTTTCTCCACCAATCTTTGGCTTACAACATTGTTGCCGCTTTCGTAAACAAATGCAACTAAACATGGGTGGCCTTCGATTAAACACCTTGTTTCTCTACTTCCTCTTCCATCATCTTTATCTTTTCTTCCTTTTCTTTTTATTCAATTCCCTTCCTTCTGCAGTTTATATTTCTTCTTTTTCTATTTTCTCCTTCAGCCTATGTTGATCCTTACTGGCTTGTCTTGGTGTCATAAATTTCAACCTCATTTCATGTCCCTCATTCCTCAAATAAAGGGAACGTTCATCAAGATTGAGCGTTTTAAAATGAAGCCATGCCCATCTCAAAAGAAGATGACAAGAGTTTGTGGGAGCAATATCACATAATACTTCTTTCACAAATTGTCATGTACTGAATTTGATCCTTGCTTGATTCGGATGAAAGCTTGATGGTAACTAGAGTTTCTCCACCAATCTTTGGCTTACAACATTGTTGCCGCTTTCATAAACAAATGCAACTAAACATGGGTGGCCTTCCATTAAACACCTTGTTTCTCTACTTCCTTTTCCATCATCTTTATCTTTTCTTCCTTTTCTTTTTCTTCAATTTCTCTTCCTTCTGCAGTTTATATTTCTTCTTTTTCTATTTTCTCCTTCAGCCTATGTTGATCCTTACTGGCTTGTCTTGGTGTCATAATTTTCAATCTCATTTCATGTCCCTCATTCCTCAAATAAAGGGAACGTTCATCAAGATTGAGCTTTTTAAAATGAAGCCATGCCCATCTCAAAAGAAGATGACAAGAGTTTGTGGGAGCAATATCACATAATACTTCTTTCACACATTGTCATGTACTGAATTTGATCCTTGCTTGATTCGGATGAAACCTTGGTGGTAACAAGAGTTTCTCCACCAATCTTTGGCTTACAACATTGTTGCCGCTTTCGTAAACAAATGCAACTAAACATGGGTGGCCTTCGATTAAACACCTTGTTTCTCTACTTCCTCTTCCATCATCTTTATCTTTTCTTCCTTTTCTCTTTCTTCAATTTGCCTTCCTTCTGCAGTTTATATTTCTTCTTTTTCTATTTTCTCCTTCAGCCTATGTTGATCCTTACTGGCTTGTCTTGGTGTCATAAATTTCAACCTCATTTCATGTCCCTCATTCCTCAAATAAAGGGAACGTTCATCAAGATTGAGCGTTTTAAAATGAAGCCATGCCCATCTCAAAAGAAGATGACAAGAGTTCATGGGAGCAATATCACATAATACTTCTTTCACACATTGTCATGTACTGAATTTGATCCTTGCTTGATTCGGATGAAACCTTGGTGGTAACAAGAGTTTCTCCACCAATCTTTGGCTTACAACATTGTTGCCGCTTTCGTAAACAAATGCAACTAAACATGGGTGGCCTTCGATTAAACACCTTGTTTCTCTACTTCCTCTTCCATCATCTTTATCTTTTCTTCCTTTTCTTTTTATTCAATTCCCTTCCTTCTGCAGTTTATATTTCTTCTTTTTCTATTTTCTCCTTCAGCCTATGTTGATCCTTACTGGCTTGTCTTGGTGTCATAATTTTCAATCTCATTTCATGTCCCTCATTCCTCAAATAAAGGGAACGTTCATCAAGATTGAGCGTTTTAAAATGAAGCCATGCCCATCTCAAAAGAAGATGACAAGAGTTCATGGGAGCAATATCACATAATAATTCTTTCACACATTATCCTGTACTGAATTTGATCCTTGCTTGATTCGGATGAAAGCTTGATGGTAACTACAGTTTCTCCACCAATCTTTGGCTTACAACATTGTTGCCGCTTTCATAAACATATGCAACTAAACATGGGTGGCCTTCCATTAAACACCTTGTTTCTCTACTTCCTTTTCCATCATCTTTATCTTTTCTTCCTTTTCTTTTTCTTCAATTTCTCTTCCTTCTGCAGTTTATATTTCTTCTTTTTTATTTTCTTTTTCAGCCTATGTTGATCCTTACTGGCTTGTCTTGGTGTCATAATTTTCAATCTCATTTCATGTCCCTCATTCCTCAAATAAAGGGAACGTTCATCAAGATTGAGCGTTTTAAAATGAAGCCATGCCCATCTCAAAAGAAGATGACAAGAGTTCATGGGAACAATATCACATAATACTTCTTTCACACATTGTCCTGTACTGAATTTGAGCCTTGCTTGATTGGGATGAAGGCTTGGTGGTAACAAGAGTTTCTCCACCAATCTTTCGCTTAAAACATTGTTGTCGCTTTCGTAAACAAATGCAACTAAACATGGGTGGCCTTCCATTAAACACCTTGCTTCTCTACTTCCTTTTCCATCATCTTTATCTTTTCTTCCTTTTCTTTTTCTTCAATTTCTCTTCCTTCTGCAGTTTATATTTCTTCTTTTTCTTTACTCTCCTTCAGCCTATGTTGATCCTTACTGGCTTGTCTTGGTGTCATAAATTTCAACCTCATTTCATGTCCCTCATTCCTCAAATAAAGGAAACGTTCATCAAGATTGAGCGTTTTAAAATGAAGCCATGCCCATCTCAAAAGAAGATGACAAGAGTTCATGGGAGAAATATCACATAATACTCCTTTCACACATTGTCATGTACTGAATTTGATCCTTGCTTGATTTGGATGAAACCTTGGTGGTAACTAGAGTTTCTCCACCAATCTTTGGCTTACAACATTGTTGTCGCTTTAGTAAAGGAATGCAACTAAACATGGGTGGCCTTCGATTAAACACCTTGTTTCTCTACTTCCTTTTCCATCATCTTTATCTTTTCTTCCTTTTCTTTTTCTTCAATTTCTCTTCCTTCTGCAGTTTATATTTCTTCTTTTTTATTTTCTCCTTCAGCCTATGTTGATCCTTACTGGCTTGTCTTGGTGTCATAAATTTCAACCTCATTTCATGTCCCTCATTCCTCAAATAAAGGGAACGTTCATCAAGATTAAGCGTTTTAAAATGAAGCCATGCCCATCTCAAAAGAAGATGACAAGAGTTCATGGGAGCAATATCACATAATACTTCTTTCACACATTGTCATGCACTGAATTTGATCCTTGCTTGATACGGATGAAAGCTTGATGGTAACTAGAGTTTCTCCACCAATCTTTGGCTTACAACATTGTTGCCGCTTTCATAAACAAATGCAACTATACATGGGTGGCCTTCCATTGAACACCTTGTTTCTCTACTTCCTTTTAAATCATCTTTATCTTTTCTTCCTTTTCTTTTTCTTCAAATTCTCTTCCTTCTGCAGTTTATATTCCTCCTTTTCCTATTTTCTCCTTCAGCCTATGTTGATCCTTACTGGCTTGTCTTGGTGTCATAAATTTCAACCTCATTTCATGTCCCTCATTCCTCAAATAAAGGGAACGTTCATCAAGATTGAGCGTTTTAAAATGAAGCCATGCCCATCTCAAAAGAAGATGACAAGAGTTCATGGGAGCAATATCACATAATACTTCTTTCACACATTGTCATGTACTGAATTTGATCCTTGCTTGATTCGGATGAAACCTTGGTGGTAACAAGAGTTTCTCCACCAATCTTTGGCTTACAACATTGTTGCCGCTTTCATAAACAAATGCAACTAAACATGGGTGGCCTTCCATTAAACACCTTGTTTCTCTACTTCCTTTTCCATCATCTTTATCTTTTCTTCCTTTTCTTTTTCTTCAATTCCCTTCCTTCTGCAGTTTATATTTCTTCTTTTTCTATTTTCTCCTTCAGCCTATGTTGATCCTTACTGGCTTGACTTGGTGTCATAAATTTCAACCTCATTTCATGTCCCTCATTCCTCAAATAAAGGGAATGTTCATCAAGATTGAGCGTTTTAAAATGAAGCCACGCCCATCTCAAAAGAAGATGACAAGAGTTCATGGGAGCAATATCACATAATACTCCTTTCACACATTGTCATGTACTGAATTTGATCCTTGCTTGATTTGGATAAAACCTTGGTGGTAACTAGAGTTTCTCCACCAATCTTTGGCTTACAATATTGTTGTCGCTTTAGTAAAGGAATGCAACTAAACATGGGTGGCCTTCGATTAAACACCTTGTTTCTCTACTTCCTTTTCCATCATCTTTATCTTTTCTTCCTTTTCTTTTTCTTCAATTTCTCTTCCTTCTGCAGTTTATATTTCTTCTTTTTTATTTTCTTTTTCAGCCTATGTTGATCCTTACTGGCTTGTCTTGGTGTCATAAATTTCAACCTCATTTCATGTCCCTCATTCCTCAAATAAAGGGAACGTTCATCAAGATTGAGCGTTTTAAAATGAAGCCATGCCCATCTCAAAAGAAGATGACAAGAGTTCATGGGAGCAATATTACATAATACTTCTTTCACTCATTGTCATGTACTGAATTTGATCCTTGCTTGATTCGGATGAAAGCTTGATGGTAACTAGAGTTTCTCCACCAATCTTTGGCTTACAACATTGTTGCCGCTTTCATAAACAAATGCAACTAAACATGGGTGGCCTTCCATTAAACACCTTGTTTCTCTACTTCCTTTTCCATCATCTTTATCTTTTCTTCCTTTTCTTTTTCTTCAATTTCTCTTCCTTCTGCAGTTTATATTTCTTCTTTTTCTATTTTCTCCTTCAGCCTATGTTGATCCTTACTGGCTTGTCTTGGTGTCATAATTTTCAATCTCATTTCATGTCCCTCATTCCTCAAATAAAGGGAACGTTCATCAAGATTGAGCGTTTTAAAATGAAGCCATGCCCATCTCAAAAGAAGATGACAAGAGTTCATGGGAGCAATATCACATAATACTTCTTTCACACATTGTCATGTACTGAATTTGATCCTTGCTTGATTCGGATGAAACCTTGGTAGTAACTAGAGTTTCTCCACCAATCTTTGGCTTACAACATTGTTGTCGCTTTCGCAAATGAATGCAACTAAACTTGGTGGCCTTCGATTAAACACCTTGTTTCTCTACTTCCTTTTCCATCATCTTTATCTTTTCTTCCTTTTCTTTTTCTTCAATTTCTCTTCCTTCTGCAGTTTATATTTCTTCTTTTTCTATTTTCTCCTTCAGCCTATGTTGATCCTTACTGGCTTGTCTTGGTGTCATAAATTTCAACTTCATTCCATGTCCCACATTCCTAAAATAAAGGGAACGTTCATCAAGATTGAGCGTTTTAAAATGAAGCCATGCGCATCTCAAAAGAAGATGGCAAGAGTTCGTGGGAACAATATCACATAATACTTCTTTCACACATTGTCCTGTACTGAATTTGAACCTTGCTTGATTGGGATGAAGGCTTGGTGGTAACAAGAGTTTCTCCACCAATCTTTCGCTTAAAACATTGTTGTCGCTTTCGTAAACAAATGCAACTAAACATGGGTGGCCTTCCATTAAACACTTTGCTTCTCTACTTCCTTTTCCATCATCTTTATCTTTTCTTCCTTTTCTTTTTCTTCAATTTCTCTTCCTTCTGCAGTTTATATTTCTTCTTTTTCTTTACTCTCCTTCAGCCTATGTTGATCCTTACTGGCTTGTCTTGGTGTCATAAATTTCAACCTCATTTCATGTCCCTCATTCCTCAAATAAAGGAAACGTTCATCAAGATTGAGCGTTTTAAAATGAAGCCATGCCCATCTCAAAAGAAGATGACAAGAGTTCATGGGAGAAATATCACATAATACTCCTTTCACACATTGTCATGTACTGAATTTGATCCTTGCTTGATTTGGATGAAACCTTGGTGGTAACTAGAGCTTCTCCACCAATCTTTGGCTTACAACATTGTTGTCGCTTTAGTAAAGGAATGCAACTAAACATGGGTGGCCTTCGATTAAACACCTTGTTTCTCTACTTCCTTTTCCATCATCTTTATCTTTTCTTCCTTTTCTTTTTCTTCAATTTCTCTTCCTTCTGCAGTTTATATTTCTTCTTTTTTATTTTCTCCTTCAGCCTATGTTGATCCTTACTGGCTTGTCTTGGTGTCATAAATTTCAACCTCATTTCATGTCCCTCATTCCTCAAATAAAGGGAACGTTCATCAAGATTAAGCGTTTTAAAATGAAGCCATGCCCATCTCAAAAGAAGATGACAAGAGTTCATGGGAGCAATATCACATAATACTTCTTTCACACATTGTCATGCACTGAATTTGATCCTTGCTTGATACGGATGAAAGCTTGATGGTAACTAGAGTTTCTCCACCAATCTTTGGCTTACAACATTGTTGCCGCTTTCATAAACAAATGCAACTATACATGGGTGGCCTTCCATTAAACACCTTGTTTCTCTACTTCCTTTTAAATCATCTTTATCTTTTCTTCCTTTTCTTTTTCTTCAAATTCTCTTCCTTCTGCAGTTTATATTCCTCCTTTTCCTATTTTCTCCTTCAGCCTATGTTGATCCTTACTGGCTTGTCTTGGTGTCATAAATTTCAACCTCATTTCATGTCCCTCATTCCTCAGATAAAGGGAACGTTCATCAAGATTGAGCGTTTTAAAATGAAGCCATGCCCATCTCAAAAGAAGATGACAAGAGTTCATGGGAGCAATATCACATAATACTTCTTTCACACCTTATCCTGTACTGAATTTGATCCTTGCTTGATTCGGATGAAAGCTTGATGGTAACTAGAGTTTCTCCACCAATCTTTGGCTTACAACATTGTTGCCGCTTTCATAAACGAATGCAACTAAACATGGGTGGCCTTCCATTAAACACCTTGTTTCTCTACTTCCTTTTCCATCATCTTTATCTTTTCTTCCTTTTCTTTTTCTTCAATTCCCTTCCTTCTGCAGTTTATATTTCTTCTTTTTCTATTTCCTCCTTCAGCCTATGTTGATCCTTACTGGCTTGACTTGGTGTCATAAATTTCAACCTCATTTCATGTCCCTCATTCCTCAAATAAAGGGAATGTTCATCAAGATTGAGCGTTTTAAAATGAAGCCACGCCCATCTCAAAAGAAGATGACAAGAGTTTGTGGGAGCAATATCACATAATACTTCTTTCACACATTGTCATGTACTGAATTTGATCCTTGCTTGATTTGGATGAAACCTTGGTGGTAACTAGAGTTTCTCCACCAATCTTTGGCTTACAACATTGTTGCCGCTTTCATAAACAAATGCAACTAAACATGGGTGGCCTTCCATTAAACACCTTGTTTCTCTACTTCCTTTTCCATCATCTTTATCTTTTCTTCCTTTTCTTTTTCTTCAATTTCTCTTCCTTCTGCAGTTTATATTTCTTCTTTTTCTATTTTCTCCTTCAGCCTATGTTGATCCTTACTGGCTTGTCTTGGTGTCATAATTTTCAATCTCATTTCATGTCCCTCATTCCTCAAATAAAGGGAACGTTCATCAAGATTGAGCGTTTTAAAATGAAGCCATGCCCATCTCAAAAGAAGATGACAAGAGTTCATGGGAGCAATATCACATAATACTTCTTTCACACATTGTCATGTACTGAATTTGATCCTTGCTTGATTCGGATGAAACCTTGGTAGTAACTAGAGTTTCTCCACCAATCTTTGGCTTACAACATTGTTGTCGCTTTCGCAAATGAATGCAACTAAACTTGGTGGCCTTCGATTAAACACCTTGTTTCTCTACTTCCTTTTCCATCATCTTTATCTTTTCTTCCTTTTCTTTTTCTTCAATTTCTCTTCCTTCTGCAGTTTATATTTCTTCTTTTTCTATTTTCTCCTTCAGCCTATGTTGATCCTTACTGGCTTGTCTTGGTGTCATAAATTTCAACTTCATTCCATGTCCCACATTCCTAAAATAAAGGTAACGTTCATCAAGATTGAGCGTTTTAAAATGAAGCCATGCGCATCTCAAAAGAAGATGGCAAGAGTTCGTGGGAACAATATCACATAATACTTCTTTCACACATTGTCCTGTACTGAATTTGAGCCTTGCTTGATTGGGATGAAGGCTTGGTGGTAACAAGAGTTTCTCCACCAATCTTTCGCTTAAAACATTGTTGTCGCTTTCGTAAACAAATGCAACTAAACATGGGTGGCCTTTGATTAAACACCCTGTTTCTCTACTTCCTTTTCGATCATCTTTATCTTTTCTTCCTTTTCTTTTTCTTCAATTCCCTTCCTTCTGCAGTTTATATTTCTTCTTTTTCTATTTTCTCCTTCAGCCTATGTTGATCCTTACTGGCTTGTCTTGGTGTCATAATTTTCAATCTCATTTCATGTCCCTCATTCCTCAAATAAAGGGAACGTTCATCAAGATTGAGCGTTTTAAAATGAAGCCATGCCCATCTCAAAAGAAGATGACAAGAGTTCATGGGAGCAATATCACATAATACTTCTTTCACACATTGTCATGTACTGAATTTGATCCTTGCTTGATTCGGATGAAACCTTGGTAGTAACTAGAGTTTCTCCACCAATCTTTGGCTTACAACATTGTTGTCGCTTTCGCAAATGAATGCAACTAAACTTGGTGGCCTTCGATTAAACACCTTGTTTCTCTACTTCCTTTTCCATCATCTTTATCTTTTCTTCCTTTTCTTTTTCTTCAATTTCTCTTCCTTCTGCAGTTTATATTTCTTCTTTTTCTATTTTCTCCTTCAGCCTATGTTGATCCTTACTGGCTTGTCTTGGTGTCATAATTTTCAATCTCATTTCATGTCCCTCATTCCTCAAATAAAGGGAACGTTCATCAAGATTGAGCGTTTTAAAATGAAGCCATGCCCATCTCAAAAGAAGATGACAAGAGTTCATGGGAGCAATATCACATAATACTTCTTTCACACATTGTCATGTACTGAATTTGATCCTTGCTTGATTCGGATGAAACCTTGGTGGTAACTAGAGTTTCTCCACCAATCTTTGGCTTACAACATTGTTGCCGCTTTAGTAAACGAATGCAACTAAACATGGGTGGCCTTTGATTAAACACCCTGTTTCTCTACTTCCTTTTCGATCATCTTTATCTTTTCTTCCTTTTCTTTTTCTTCAATTCCCTTCCTTCTGCAGTTTATATTTCTTCTTTTTCTATTTTCTCCTTCAGCCTATGTTGATCCTTACTGGCTTGTCTTGGTGTCATAATTTTCAATCTCATTTCATGTCCCTCATTCCTCAAATAAAGGGAACGTTCATCAAGATTGAGCGTTTTAAAATGAAGCCATGCCCATCTCAAAAGAAGATGACAAGAGTTCATGGGAGCAATATCACATAATACTCCTTTCACACATTGTCATGTACTGAATTTGATCCTTGCTTGATTTGGATAAAACCTTGGTGCTAACTAGAGTTTCTCCACCAATCTTTGGCTTACAATATTGTTGTCGCTTTAGTAAAGGAATGCAACTAAACATGCGTGGCCTTCGATTAAACACCTTGTTTCTCTACTTCCTTTTCCATCATCTTTATCTTTTCTTCCTTTTCTTTTTCTTCAATTTCTCTTCCTTCTGCAGTTTATATTTCTTCTTTTTCTTTTTTCTCCTTCAGCCTATGTTGATCCTTACTGGCTTGTCTTGGTGTCATAAATTTCAACCTCATTTCATGTCCCTCATTCCTCAAATAAAGGGAACGTTCATCAAGATTGAGCGTTTTAAAATGAAGCCATGCCCATCTCAAAAGAAGATGACAAGAGTTCATGGGAGCAATATCACATAATACTTCTTTCACTCATTGTCATGTACTGAATTTGATCCTTGCTTGATTGGGATGAAAGCTTGGTGGTAACAAGAGTTTCTCCACCAATCTTTCGCTTAAAACATTGTTGTCGCTTTCGTAAACAAATGCAACTAAACATGGGTGGCCTTCCATTAAACACCTTGCTTCTCTACTTCCTTTTCCATCATCTTTATCTTTTCTTCCTTTTCTTTTTCTTCAATTTCTCTTCCTTCTGCAGTTTATATTTCTTCTTTTTCTTTTTTCTCCTTCAGCCTATGTTGATCCTTACTGGCTTGTCTTGGTGTCATAAATTTCAACCTCATTTCATGTCCCTCATTCCTCAAATAAAGGGAACGTTCATCAAGATTGAGCGTTTTAAAATGAAGCCATGCCCATCTCAAAAGAAGATGACAAGAGTTCATGGGAGCAATATCACATAATACTTCTTTCACTCATTGTCATGTACTGAATTTGATCCTTGCTTGATTCGGATGAAAGCTTGATGGTAACTAGAGTTTCTCCACCAATCTTTGGCTTACAACATTGTTGCCGCTTTCATAAACAAATGCAACTAAACATGGGTGGCCTTCCATTAAACACCTTGTTTCTCTACTTCCTTTTCCATCATCTTTATCTTTTCTTCCTTTTCTTTTTCTTCAATTTCTCTTCCTTCTGCAGTTTATATTTCTTCTTTTTCTATTTTCTCCTTCAGCCTATGTTGATCCTTACTGGCTTGTCTTGGTGTCATAATTTTCAATCTCATTTCATGTCCCTCATTCCTCAAATAAAGGGAACGTTCATCAAGATTGAGCGTTTTAAAATGAAGCCATGCCCATCTCAAAAGAAGATGACAAGAGTTCATGGGAGCAATATCACATAATACTTCTTTCACACATTGTCATGTACTGAATTTGATCCTTGCTTGATTCGGATGAAACCTTGGTAGTAACTAGAGTTTCTCCACCAATCTTTGGCTTACAACATTGTTGTCGCTTTCGCAAATGAATGCAACTAAACTTGGTGGCCTTCGATTAAACACCTTGTTTCTCTACTTCCTTTTCCATCATCTTTATCTTTTCTTCCTTTTCTTTTTCTTCAATTTCTCTTCCTTCTGCAGTTTATATTTCTTCTTTTTCTATTTTCTCCTTCAGCCTATGTTGATCCTTACTGGCTTGTCTTGGTGTCATAAATTTCAACTTCATTCCATGTCCCACATTCCTAAAATAAAGGGAACGTTCATCAAGATTGAGCGTTTTAAAATGAAGCCATGCTCATCTCAAAAGAAGATGGCAAGAGTTCATGGGAGCAATATCACATAATACTTCTTTCACACATTATCCTGTACTGAATTTGATCCTTGCTTGATTCGGATGAAAGCTTGATGGTAACTAGAGTTTCTCCACCAATCTTTGGCTTACAACATTGTTGCCGCTTTCGTAAACAAATGCAACTAAACATGGGTGGCCTTCGATTAAACACCTTGTTTCTCTACTTCCTCTTCCATCATCTTTATCTTTTCTTCCTTTTCTTTTTATTCAATTCCCTTCCTTCTGCAGTTTATATTTCTTCTTTTTCTATTTTCTCCTTCAGCCTATGTTGATCCTTACTGGCTTGTCTTGGTGTCATAAATTTCAACCTCATTTCATGTCCCTCATTCCTCAAATAAAGGGAACGTTCATCAAGATTGAGCGTTTTAAAATGAAGCCATGCCCATCTCAAAAGAAGATGACAAGAGTTTGTGGGAGCAATATCACATAATACTTCTTTCACAAATTGTCATGTACTGAATTTGATCCTTGCTTGATTTGGATGAAACCTTGGTGGTAAGTAGAGTTTCTCCACCAATCTTTGGCTTACAACATTGTTGCCGCTTTCATAAACAAATGCAACTAAACATGGGTGGCCTTCCATTAAACACCTTGTTTCTCTACTTCCTTTTCCATCATCTTTATCTTTTCTTCCTTTTCTTTTTCTTCAATTTCTCTTCCTTCTGCAGTTTATATTTCTTCTTTTTCTATTTTCTCCTTCAGCCTATGTTGATCCTTACTGGCTTGACTTGGTGTCATAAATTTCAACCTCATTTCATGTCCCTCATTCCTCAAATAAAGGGAATGTTCATCAAGATTGAGCGTTTTAAAATGAAGCCATGCCCATCTCAAAAGAAGATGACAAGAGTTCGTGGGAACAATATCACATAATACTTCTTTCACACATTGTCCTGTACTGAATTTGAGCCTTGCTTGATTGGGATGAAAGCTTGGTGGTAACAAGAGTTTCTCCACCAATCTTTCGCTTAAAACATTGTTGTCGCTTTCGTAAACAAATGCAACTAAACATGGGTGGCCTTCCATTAAACACCTTGCTTCTCTACTTCCTTTTCCATCATCTTTATCTTTTCTTCCTTTTCTTTTTCTTCAATTTCTCTTCCTTCTGCAGTTTATATTTCTTCTTTTTCTTTTTTCTCCTTCAGCCTATGTTGATCCTTACTGGCTTGTCTTGGTGTCATAAATTTCAACCTCATTTCATGTCCCTCATTCCTCAAATAAAGGAAACGTTCATCAAGATTGAGCGTTTTAAAATGAAGCCATGCCCATCTCAAAAGAAGATGACAAGAGTTCATGGGAGCAATATCACATAATACTCCTTTCACACATTGTCATGTACTGAATTTGATCCTTGCTTGATTTGGATGAAAGCTTGGTGCTAACTAGAGTTTCTCCACCAATCTTTGGCTTACAATATTGTTGTCGCTTTAGTAAAGGAATGCAACTAAACATGGGTGGCCTTCGATTAAACACCTTGTTTCTCTACTTCCTTTTCCATCATCTTTATCTTTTCTTCCTTTTCTTTTTCTTCAATTTCTCTTCCTTCTGCAGTTTATATTTCTTCTTTTTTATTTTCTTTTTCAGCCTATGTTGATCCTTACTGGCTTGTCTTGGTGTCATAAATTTCAACCTCATTTCATGTCCCTCATTCCTCAAATAAAGGGAACGTTCATCAAGATTGAGCGTTTTAAAATGAAGCCATGCCCATCTCAAAAGAAGATGACAAGAGTTCATGGGAGCAATATCACATAATACTTCTTTCACTCATTGTCATGTACTGAATTTGATCCTTGCTTGATTCGGATGAAAGCTTGATGGTAACTAGAGTTTCTCCACCAATCTTTGGCTTACAACATTGTTGCCGCTTTCATAAACAAATGCAACTAAACATGGGTGGCCTTCGATTAAACACCTTGTTTCTCTACTTCCTTTTCCATCATCTTTATCTTTTCTTCCTTTTCTTTTTCTTCAATTTCTCTTCCTTCTGCAGTTTATATTTCTTCTTTTCTATTTTCTCCTTCAGCCTATGTTGATCCTTACTGGCTTGTCTTGGTGTCATAAATTTCAACTTCATTTCATGTCCCTCATGCCTCAAAGGGAACGTTCATCAAGATTGAGCCTTTTAAAATGAAGCCATGCTCAACTCAAAAGAAGATGACAAGAGTTCGTGGGAACAATATCATATAATACTTCTTTCACACATTGTCCTGTACTGAATTTGAGCCTTGCTTGATTGGGATGAAAGCTTGATGGTAACTAGAGTTTCTCCACCAATCTTTGGCTTACAACATTGTTGCCGCTTTTGTAAACGAATGCAACTAAACATGGGTGGCCTTCCATTAAACACCTTGTTTCTCTACTTCCTTTTCCATCATCTTTATCTTTTCTTCCTTTTCTTTTTCTTCAATTTCCCTTCCTTCTGCAGTTTATATTTCTTCTTTTCTATTTTCTCCTTCAACCTATGTTGATCCTTACAAGCTTGTCTTGGTGTCATAAATTTCAACTTCATTTCATGTCCCTCATGCCTCAAATAGAACGTTCATCAAGATTAAGCGTTCATCAAGCCTTGCTTGATTGGGATGAAAGCTTGGTGGTAACAAGAGTTTCTCCACCAATCTTTCGCTTAAAAGATTGTTCTCGCTTTTGTAAACGAATGCAACTAAACATGGGTGGCCTTCGATTAAACACCTTGTTTCTCTACTTCCTTTTCCATCATCTTTATCTTTTCTTCCTTTTCTTTTTCTTCAATTTCTCTTCCTTCTGCAGTTTATATTTCTTCTTTTCCTATTTTCTCCTTCAACCTATGTTGATCCTTATTCGCTTGTCTTGGTGTCATAAATTTCAACTTCATTTCATGTCCCTCATGCTTCAAAGGGAACGTTCATCAAGATTGAGCGTTTTAAAATTAAGCCATGCTCATCTCAAAAGAAGATGACAAGAGTTCGTGGGAACAATATCACATAATACTTCTTTCACACATTGTCCTGTACTGAATTTGAGCCTTGCTTGATTGGGATGAAAGCTTGGTGGTAACAAGAGTTTCTCCACCAATCTTTCGCTTAAAACATTGTTGTCGCTTTCGTAAACAAATGCAACTAGACATGGGTGGCCTTCCATTAAACACCTTGCTTCTCTACTTCCTTTTCCATCATCTTTATCTTTTCTTCCTTTTCTTTTTCTTCAATTTCTCTTCCTTCTGCAGTTTATATTCTTCTTTTTCTTTTTTCTCCTTCAGCCTATGTTGATCCTTACTGGCTTGTCTTGGTGTCATAAATTTCAACTTCATTTCATGTCCCTCATGCCTCAAAGGGAACGTTCATCAAGATTGAGCCTTTTAAAATGAAGCCATGCCCATCTCAAAAGAAGACAAGAGTTCATGGGAGCAATATCACATAATACTTCTTTCACACATTGTCATGTACTGAATTTGATCCTTGCTTGATTCGGATGAAAGCTTGTTGGTAACTTGAGTTTCTCCGCCAATCTTTGGCTTACAACATTGTTGCCGCTTTCATAAACAAATGTAACTAAATATGGGTGGCCTTCCATTAAACACCTTGTTTCTCTACTTCCTTTTCCATCATCTTTATCTTTTCTTCCTTTTCTTTTTCTTCAATTTCTCTTCCTTCTGCAGTTTATATTTCTTCTTTTCTATTTTCTCCTTCAGCCTATGTTGATCCTTACTGGTTTGTCTTGGTGTCATAAATTTCAACTTCATTTCATGTCCCTCATGCCTCAAAGGGAACGTTCATCAAGATTGAGCCTTTTAAAATTAAGCCATGCTCAACTCAAAAGAAGATGACAAGAGTTCGTGGGAACAATATCATATAATACTTCTTTCACACATTGTCCTGTACTGAATTTGAGCCTTGCTTGATTGGGATGAAAGCTTGATGGTAACTAGAGTTTCTCCACCAATCTTTGGCTTACAACATTGTTGCCGCTTTTGTAAACGAATGCAACTAAACATGGGTGGCCTTCCATTAAACACCTTGTTTCTCTACTTCCTCTTCCATCATCTTTATCTTTTCTTCCTTTTCTCTTTCTTCAATTTGCCTTCCTTTTGCAGTTTATATTTCTTCTTTTCTATTTTCTCCTTCAGCCTATGTTGATCCTTACCTGCTTGTCTTGGTGTCATAAATTTCAACCTCATTTCATGTCCCTCATTCCTCAAATAAAGGGAACGTTCATCAAGATTGAGCGTTTTAAAATGAAGCCATGCCCATCTCAAAAAAGATGACAAGAGTTCATGGGAGCAATATCACATAATAATTCTTTCACACATTATCCTGTACTGAATTTGATCCTCCTTGCTTGATTCGGATGAAAGCTTTATGGTAACTAGAGTTTCTCCACCAATCTTTGGCTTACAACATTGTTGCCGCTTTCATAAACATATGCAACTAAACATGGGTGGCCTTCCATTAAACACCTTGTTTCTCTACTTCCTTTTCCATCATCTTTATCTTTTCTTCCTTTTCTTTTTCTTCAATTTCTCTTCCTTCTGCAGTTTATATTTCTTCTTTTCTATTTTCTCCTTCAACCTATGTTGATCCTTACTGGCTTGTCTTGGTGTCATAAATTTCAACTTCATTTCATGTCCCTCATGCCTCAAAGGGAACGTTCATCAAGATTGAGCGTTCATCAAGCCTTGCTTGATTGGGATGAAAGCTTGGTGGTAACAAGAGTTTCTCCACCAATCTTTCGCTTAAAAGATTGTTCTCGCTTTTGTAAACGAATGCAACTAAACATGGGTGGCCTTCGATTAAACACCTTGTTTCTCTACTTCCTTTTCCATCATCTTTTTCTTTTCTTCCTTTTCTTTTTCTTCAATTTCTCTTCCTTCTGCAGTTTATATTTCTTCTTTTCTATTTTCTCCTTCAATCTATGTTGATCCTTATTCGCTTGTCTTGGTGTCATAAATTTCAACTTCATTTCATGTCCCTCATGCCTCAAAGGGAACGTTCATCAAGATTGAGCGTTTTAAAATTAAGTCATGCTCATCTCAAAAGAAGATGACAAGAGTTCGTGGGAACAATATCACATAATACTTCTTTCACACATTGTCCTGTACTGAATTTGAGCCTTGCTTGATTGGGATGAAAGCTTGGTGGTAACAAGAGTTTCTCCACCAATCTTTCGCTTAAAACATTGTTGTCGCTTTCGTAAACAAATGCAACTAAACATGGGTGGCCTTCCATTAAACACCTTGCTTCTCTACTTCCTTTTCCATCATCTTTATCTTTTCTTCCTTTTCTTTTTCTTCAATTTCTCTTCCTTCTGCAGTTTATATTTCTTCTTTTTCTTTTTTCTCCTTCAGCCTATGTTGATCCTTACTGGCTTGTCTTGGTGTCATAAATATCAACCTCATTTCATGTCCCTCATTCCTCAAATAAAGGAAACGTTCATCAAGATTAAGCGTTTTAAAATGAAGCCATGCCCATCTCAAAAGAAGATGACAAGAGTTCATGGGAGCAATATCACATAATACTCCTTTCACACATTGTCATGTACTGAATTTGATCCTTGCTTGATTTGGATGAAAGCTTGATGGTAACTAGAGTTTCTCCACCAATCTTTGCCTTACAACATTGTTGCCGCTTTCATAAACAAATGCAACTAAACATGGGTGGCCTTCCATTAAACACCTTGTTTCTCTACTTCCTTTTAAATCATCTTTATCTTTTCTTCCTTTTCTTTTTCTTGAAATTCTCTTCCTTCTGCAGTTTATATTCCTCCTTTTCCCATTTTCTCCTTCAGCCTATGTTGATCCTTACTGGCTTGTCTTGGTGTCATAAATTTCAACCTCATTTCATGTCCCTCATGCCTCAAATAGAACGTTCATCAAGATTAAGCGTTCATCAAGCCTTGCTTGATTGGGATGAAAGCTTGGTGGTAACAAGAGTTTCTCCACCAATCTTTCGCTTAAAACATTGTTGTCGCTTTCGTAAACAAATGCAACTAAACATGGGTGGCCTTCCATTAAACACCTTGCTTCTCTACTTCCGTTTCCATCATCTTTATCTTTTCTTCCTTTTCTTTTTCTTCAATTTCTCTTCCTTCTGCAGTTTATATTTCTTCTTTTTCTTTTTTCTCCTTCAGCCTATGTTGATCCTTACTGGCTTGTCTTGGTGTCATAAATTTCAACCTCATTTCATGTCCCTCATTCCTCAAATAAAGGAAACGTTCATCAAGATTAAGCGTTTTAAAATGAAACCATGCCCATCTCAAAAGAAGATGACAAGAGTTCATGGGAGCAATATCACATAATACTTCTTTCACACATTGTCATGTACTGAATTTGATCCTTGCTTGATTTGGATGAAACCTTGGTGGTAACTAGAGTTTCTCCACCAATCCTTGGCTTACAACATTGTTGTCGCTTTAGTAAAGGAATGCAACTAAACATGGGTGGCCTTCGATTAAACACCTTGTTTCTCTACTTCCTTTTCCATCATCTTTATCTTTTCTTCCTTTTCTTTTTCTTCAATTTCTCTTCCTTCTGCAGTTTATATTTCTTCTTTTTTATTTTCTCCTTCAGCCTATGTTGATCCTTACTGGCTTGTCTTGGTGTCATAAATTTCAACCTCATTTCATGTCCCTCATTCCTCAAATAAAGGGAACGTTCATCAAGATTGAGCGTTTTAAAATGAAGCCATGCCCATCTCAAAAGAAGATGACAAGAGTTCATGGGAGCAATATCACATAATACTTCTTTCACACATTGTCGTGTACTGAATTTGATCCTTGCTTGATTCGGATGAAACCTTGGTGGTAACTAGAGTTTCTCCACCAATCTTTAGCTTACAACATTGTTGTCGCTTTAGTAAACGAATGCAACTAAACATGGGTGGCCTTCGATTAAACACCTTGTTTCTCTACTTCCTTTTCCATCATCTTTATCTTTTCTTCCTTTTCTTTTTCTTCAATTTCTCTTCCTTCTGCAGTTTATATTTCTTCTTTTTTATTTTCTCCTTCAGCCTATGTTGATCCTTACTGGCTTGTCTTGGTGTCATAAATTTCAACCTCATTTCATGTCCCTCATTCCTCAAATAAAGGGAACGTTCATCAAGATTGAGCGTTTTAAAATGCAGCCATGCCCATCTCAAAAGAAGATGACAAGAGTTCATGGGAGCAATATCACATAATACTTCTTTCACACATTATCCTGTACTGAATTTGATCCTTGCTTGATTCGGATGAAACCTTGGTGGTAACTAGAGTTTCTCCACCAATCTTTGGCTTACAACATTGTTGTCGCTTTAGTAAAGGAATGCAACTAAACATGGGTGGCCTTCGATTAAACACCTTCTTTCTCTACTTCCTTTTCCATCATCTTTATCTTTTCTTCCTTTTCTTTTTCTTCAATTTCTCTTCCTTCTGCAGTTTATATTTCTTCTTTTTTATTTTCTCCTTCAGCCTATGTTGATCCTTACTGGCTTGTCTTGGTGTCATAAATTTCAACCTCATTTCATGTCCCTCATTCCTAAAATAAAGGGAACGTTCATCAAGATTGAGCGTTTTAAAATGAAGCCATGCCCATCTCAAAAGAAGATGACAAGAGTTCATGGGAGCAATATCACATAATACTTCTTTCACACATTCTCATGTACTGAATTTGATCCTTGCTTGATTCGGATGAAACCTTGGTGGTAACTAGAGTTTCTCCACCAATCTTTGGCTTACAACATTGTTGTCGCTTTAGTAAACGAAGGCAACTAAACATGGGTGGCCTTCGATTAAACACTTTGTTTCTCTACTTCCTTTTCCATCATCTTTATCTTTTCTTCCATTTCTTTTTCTTCAATTTCTCTTCCTTCTGCAGTTTATATTTCTTCTTTTTTATTTTCTCCTTCAGCCTATGTTGATCCTTACTGGGTTGTCTTGGTGTCATAAATTTCAACCTCATTTCATGTCCCTCATTCCTCAAATAAAGGGAACGTTCATCAAGATTGAGCGTTTTAAAATGCAGCCATGCCCATCTCAAAAGAAGATGACAAGAGTTCATGGGAGCAATATCACATAATACTTCTTTCACACATTATCCTGTACTGAACTTGATCCTTGCTTGATTCGGATGAAACCTTGGTGGTAACTAGAGTTCTCCACCAATCTTTGGCTTACAACATTGTTGTCGCTTTAGTAAACGAATGCCACTAAACATGGGTGGCCTTCGATTAAACACCTTGTTTCTCTACTTCCTTTTCCATCATCTTTATCTTTTCTTCCTTTTCTTTTTCTTCAATTTCTCTTCCTTCTGCAGTTTATATTTCTTCTTTTCCTATTTTCTCCTTCAGCCTATGTTGATCCTTACTGGCTTGTCTTGGTGTCATAAATTTCAACCTCATTTCATGTCCCTCATTCCTCAAATAAAGGGAACGTTCATCAAGATTGAGCGTTTTAAAATTCAGCCATGCCCATCTCAAAAGAAGATGACAAGAGTTCATGGGAGCAATATCACATAATACTTCTTTCACACATTATCCTGTACTGAACTTGATCCTTGCTTGATTCGGATGAAGCCTTGGTGGTAACTAGAGTTCTCCACCAATCTTTGGCTTACAACATTGTTGTCGCTTTAGTAAAGGAATGCAACTAAACATGGGTGGCCTTCGATTAAACACCTTGTTTCTCTACTTCCTTTTCCATCATCTTTATCTTTTCTTCCTTTTTTTTTTCTTCAATTCCCTTCCTTCTGCAGTTTATATTCCACCTTTTCCTATTTTCTCCTTTAGCCTATGTTGATCCTTACTGGCTTGTCTTGGTGTCATAAAGTTCAACCTCATTTCATGTCCCTCATTCCTCAAATAAAGGGAACGTTCACCAAGATTGAGCGTCTTAAAATGAAGCCATGCCCATCTCAAAAGAAGATGAGAAGAGTTCATGGGAGCAATATCACATAATACTTCTTTCACACACTGTCATGTACTGAATTTGATCCTTGCTTGATTCGGATGAAACCTTGGTGGTAACTAGAGTTTCTCCACCAATCTTTGGCTTACAACATTGTTGTCGCTTTAGTAAAGGAATGCAACTAAGCATGGGTGGCCTTCGATTAAACACCTTGTTTCTCTACTTCCTTTTAAATCATCTTTATCTTTTCTTCCTTTTCTTTTTCTTCAAATTCTCTTCCTTCTGCAGTTTATATTCATCCTTTTCCTATTTTCTCCTTCAGCCTATGTTGATCCTTACTGGCTTGTCTTGGTGTCATAAATTTCAACCTCATTTCATGTCCCTCATTCCTCAAATAAAGGGAACGTTCATCAAGATTGAGCGTTTTAAAATGAAGCCATGCCCATCTCAAAAGAAGATGACAAGAGTTCATGGGAGCAATATCACATAATACTTCTTTCACACCTTATCCTGTACTGAATTTGATCCTTGCTTGATTGGGATGAAAGGTTGGTGGTAACAAGAGTTTCTCCACCAATCTTTGGCTTACAACATTGTTGTCGCTTTAGTAAAGGAATGCAACTAAACATGGGTGGCCTTCGATTAAACACCTTGTTTCTCTACTTCCTTTTAAATCATCTTTATCTTTTCTTCCTTTTCTTTTTCTTCAAATTCTCTTCCTTCTGCAGTTTATATTCATCCTTTTCCTATTTTCTCCTTCAGCCTATGTTGATCCTTACTGGCTTGTCTTGGTGTCATAAATTTCAACTTCATTTCATGTCCCTCATGCCTCAAAGGGAACGTTCATCAAGATTGAGCCTTTTAAAATTAAGCCATGCTCATCTCAAAAGAAGATGACAAGAGTTCGTGGGAACAATATCACATAATACTTCTTCCACACATTGTCCTGTACTGAATTTGAGCCTTGCTTGATTGGGATGAAAGGTTGGTGGTAACAAGAGTTTCTCCACCAATCTTTGGCTTACAACATTGTTGTCGCTTTCGTAAACAAATGCAACTAAACATGGGTGGCCTTCGATTAAACACCTTGTTTCTCCACTTCCTCTTCCATCATCTTTATCTTTTCTTCCTTTTCTTTTTCTTCAATTTCTCTTCCTTCTGCAGTTTATATTTCTTCTTTTTTATTTTTTCCTTCAGCCTATGTTGATCCTTACTGGCTTGTCTTGGTGTCATAAATTTCAACCTCATTTCATGTCCCTCATCCCTCAAATAAAGGGAACGTTCATCAAGATTGAGCGTTTTAAAATGCAGCCATGCCCATCTCAAAAGAAGATGACAAGAGTTTGTGGGAGCAATATCACATAATACTTCTTTCACAAATTGTCATGTACTGAATTTGATCCTTGCTTGATTTGGATGAAACCTTGGTGGTAACTAGAGTTTCTCCACCAATCTTTGGCTTACAACATTGTTGCCGCTTTCGTAAATGAATGCAACTAAACTTGGTGGCCTTCGATTAAACACCTTGTTTCTCTACTTACTTTTCCATCATCTTTATCTTTTCTTCCTTTTCTTTTTCTTCAATTTCTCTTCCTTCTGCAGTTTATATTTCTTCTTTTTCTATTTTCTCCTTCAGCCTATGTTGATCCTTACTGGCTTGTCTTGGTGTCATAAATTTCAACTTCATTTCATGTCCCTCATTCCTCAAATAAAGGGAACGTTCATCAAGATTGAGCGTTTTAAAATGAAGCCATGCCCATCTCAAAAGAAGATGACAAGAGTTTGTGGGAGCAATATCACATAATACTTCTTTCACACATTGTCATGTACTGAATTTGATCCTTGCTTGATTTGGATGAAACCTTGGTGGTAACTAGAGTTTCTCCACCAATCTTTGGCTTACAACATTGTTGTCGCTTTAGTAAACGAATGCAACCAAACATGGGTGGCCTTTGATTAAACACCCTGTTTGTCTACTTCCTTTTCCATCATCTTTATCTTTTCTTCCTTTTCTTTTTCTTCAATTCCCTTCCTTCTGCAGTTTATATTTCTTCTTTTTCTATTTTCTCCTTCAGCCTATGTTGATCCTTACTGGCTTGTCTTGGTGTCATAAATTTCAACCTCATTTCATGTCCCTCATTCCTCAAATAAAGGGAACGTTCATCAAGATTGAGCCTTTTAAAATTAAGCCATGCTCATCTCAGAAGAAGATGACAAGAGTTCGTTGGAACAATATCACATAATACTTCTTTCACACATTGTCCTGTACTGAATTTGAGCCTTGCTTGATTATGATGAAAGCTTGGTGGTAACAAGAGTTTCTCCACCAATCTTTCGCTTAAAACATTGTTGTCGCTTTCGTAAACGAATGCAACTAAACATGGGTGGCCTTCGATTAAACACCTTGTTTCTCTACTTCCTTTTCCATCATCTTTATCTTTTCTTCCTTTTCTTTTTCTTCAATTTCTCTTCCTTCTGTAGTTTATATTTCTTCTTTTCTATTTTCTCCTTCAGCCTATGTTGATCCTTACTGGCTTGTCTTGGTGTCATAAATTTCAACCTCATTTCATGTCCCTCATTCCTAAATAAAGGGAACGTTCATCAAGATTGAGCATTTTAAAATGAAGCCATGCCCATCTCAACAGAAGATGACAAGTGTTCATGGGAGCAATATCACATAATACTTCTTTCACACATTATCCTGTATTGAATTTGATCCTTGCTTGATTCGGATGAAAGCTTGATGGTAACTACAGTTTCTCCACCAATCTTTGGCTTACAACATTGTTGCCGCTTTCGTAAACAAATGCAACTAAAGATGGGTGGGCTTCGATTAAACACCTTGTTTCTCTACTTCCTTTTCCATCATCTTTATCTTTTCTTCCTCTTTTTTTCTTCAATTTCTCTTCCTTCTGCAGTTTATATTTCTTCTTTTTCTATTTTCTCCTTCAGCCTATGTTGATCCTTACTGGGTTGTCTTGGTGTCATAAATTTCAACCTCATTTCATGTCCCTCATTCCTCAAATAAAGGGAACGTTCATCAAGATTGAGCGTTTTAAAATGAAGCCATGCCCATCTCAAAAGAAGATGACAAGAGTTTGTGGGAGCAATATCACATAATACTTCTTTCACAAATTGCCATGTACTGAATTTGATCCTTGCTTGATTTGGATGAAACCTTGGTGGTAACTAGAGTTTCTCCACCAATCGTTGACTTACAACATTGTTGTCGCTTTCGTAAATGAATGCAACTAAACTTGGTGGCCTTCGATTAAACACCTTGTTTCTCTACTTCCTTTTCCATCATCTTTATCTTTTCTTCCTTTTCTTTTTCTTCAATTTCCCTTCCTTCTGCAGTTTATATTTCTTCTTTTCTATTTTCTCCTTCAGCCTATGTTGATCCTTATTGGCTTGTCTTGGTATCATAAATTTCAACCTCATTTCATGTCCCTCATTCCTCAAATAAAGGGAACGTTCATCAAGATTGAGCGTTTTGAAGTGAACCCATGCCCATCTCAAAAAAAGATGACAAGAGTTGTGAGAGCAATATCACATAATACTTCTTTCACACATTGTCATGTACTGAATTTGATCCTTGCTTGATTCGGATGAAACCTTGGTGGTAACTAGAGTTTCTCCACCAATCTTTGGCTTACAACATTGTTGTCGCTTTAGTAAACGAATGCAACCAAACATGGGTGGCCTTTGATTAAACACCCTGTTTGTCTACTTCCTTTTCCATCATCTTTATCTTTTCTTCCTTTTCTTTTTCTTCAATTTCTCTTCCTTCCGCAGTTTATATTTCTTCTTTTTCTATTTTCTCCTTCAGCCTATGTTGATCCTTACTGGCTTGTCTTGGTGTCATAAATTTCAACCTCATTTCATGTCCCTCATTCCTCAAATAAAGGGAACGTTCATCAAGATTGAGCGTTTTAAAATGAAGCCTTGCCCATATCAAAAGAAGATGACAAGAGTTCATGGGAGCAATATCACATAATACTTCTTTCACACATTGTCATGAACTGAATTTGATCCTTGTTTGATTCGGATGAAACCTTGGTGGTAAGTAGAGTTTCTCCACCAATCTTTGGCTTACAACATTGTTGTCGCTTTAGAAAACGAATGCAACTAAACATGGGTGGCCTTCCATTAAACACCTTGTTTCTCTACTTCCTTTTCCATCATCTTTATCTTTTCTTCCTTTTCTTTTTCTTCAATTTCCTTCCTTCTGCAGTTTATATTTCTTCTTTTTCTATTTTCTCCTTCAGCCTATGTTGATCCTTACTGGCTTGTCTTGGTGTCATAAATTTCAACCTCATTTCATGTCCCTCATTCCTCAAATGAAGGGAACGTTCATCAAGATTGAGCGTTTTAAAATGAAGCCATGCCCATCTCAAAAGAAGATGACAAGAGTTTGTGGCAGCAATATCACATAATACTTCTTTCACAAATTGTCATGTACTGAATTTGATCCTTGCTTGATTTGGATGAAACCTTGGTGGTAACTAGAGTTTCTCCACCAATCTTTGACTTACAACATTGTTGTCGCTTTCGTAAATGAATGCAACTAAACTTGGTGGCCTTCGATTAAACACCTTGTTTCTCTACTTCCTTTTCCATCATCTTTATCTTTTCTTCCTTTTCTTTTTCTTCAATTTCCCTTCCTTCTGCAGTTTATATTTCTTCTTTTTCTATTTTCTCCTTCAGCCTATGTTGATCCTTACTGGCTTGTCTTGGTGTCATAAATTTCAACTTCATTTCATGTCCCTCATGCCTCAAAGGGAACGTTCATCAAGATTGAGCCTTTTAAAATTAAGCCATGCTCATCTCAGAAGAAGATGACAAGAGTTCGTTGGAACAATATCACATAATACTTCTTTCACACATTGTCCTGTACTGAATTTGAGCCTTGCTTGATTATGATGAAAGCTTGGTGGTAACAAGAGTTTCTCCACCAATCTTTCGCTTAAAACATTGTTGTCGCTTTCGTAAACGAATGCAATTAAACATGGGTGGCCTTCGATTAAACACCTTGTTTCTCTACTTCCTTTTCCATCATCTTTATCTTTTCTTCCTTTTCTTTTTCTTCAATTTCTCTTCCTTCTGTAGTTTATATTTCTTCTTCTCTATTTTCTCCTTCAGCCTATGTTGATCCTTACTGGCTTGTCTTGGTGTCATAAATTTCAACCTCATTTCATGTCCCTCATTCCTAAATAAAGGGAACGTTCATCAAGATTGAGCGTTTTAAAATGAAGCCATGCCCATCTCAAAAGAAGATGACAAGTGTTCATGGGAGCAATATCACATAATACTTCTTTCAAACATTATCCTGTATTGAATTTGATCCTTGCTTGATTCGGATGAAAGCTTGATGGTAACTAGAGTTTCTCCACCAATCTTTGGCTTACAACATTGTTGCCGCTTTCGTAAACAAATGCAACTAAAGATGGGTGGGCTTCGATTAAACACCTTGTTTCTCTACTTCCTTTTCCATCATCTTTATCTTTTCTTCCTTTTTTTTTCTTCAATTTCTCTTCCTTTTGCAGTTTATATTTCTTCTTTTTCTATTTTCACCTTCAGCCTATGTTGATCCTTACTGGGTTGTCTTGGTGTCATAAATTTCAACCTCATTTCATGTCCCTCATTCCTCAAATAAAGGGAACGTTCATCAAGATTGAGCGTTTTAAAATGAAGCCATGCCCATCTCAAAAGAAAATGACAAGAGTTTGTGGGAGCAATATCACATAATACTTCTTTCACAAATTGCCATGTACTGAATTTGATCCTTGCTTGATTTGGATGAAACCTTGGTGGTAACTAGAGTTTCTCCACCAATCTTTGACTTACAACATTGTTGTCGCTTTCGTAAATGAATGCAACTAAACTTGGTGGCCTTCGATTAAACACCTTGTTTCTCTACTTCCTTTTCCATCATCTTTATCTTTTCTTCCTTTTCTTTTTCTTCAATTTCCCTTCCTTCTGCAGTTTATATTTCTTCTTTTCCTATTTTCTCCTTCAGCCTATGTTGATCCTTACTGGCTTGTCTTGGTGTCATAAATTTCAACCTCATTTCATGTCCCTCATTCCTCAAATAAAGGGAACGTTCATCAAGATTGAGCGTTTTAAAATGAAGCCATGCCCATCTCAAAAGAAGATGACAAGAGTTTGTGGGAGCAATATCACATAATACTTCTTTCACAAATTGCCATGTACTGAATTTGATCCTTGCTTGATTTGGATGAAACCTTGGTGGTAACTAGAGTTTCTCCACCAATCGTTGACTTACAACATTGTTGTCGCTTTCGTAAATGAATGCAACTAAACTTGGTGGCGTTCGATTAAACACCTTGTTTCTCTACTTCCTTTTCCATCATCTTTATCTTTTCTTCCTTTTCTTTTTCTTCAATTTCCCTTCCTTCTGCAGTTTATATTTCTTCTTTTCTATTTTCTCCTTCAGCCTATGTTGATCCTTATTGGCTTGTCTTGGTATCATAAATTTCAACCTCATTTCATGTCCCTCATTCCTCAAATAAAGGGAACGTTCATCAAGATTGAGCGTTTTGAAGTGAACCCATGCCCATCTCAAAAAATGATGACAAGAGTTGTGAGAGCAATATCACATAATACTTCTTTCACACATTGTCATGTACTGAATTTAATCCTTGCTTGATTCGGATGAAACCTTGGTGGTAACTAGAGTTTCTCCACCAATCTTTGGCTTACAACATTGTTGTCGCTTTAGTAAACGAATGCAACCAAACATGGGTGGCCTTTGATTAAACACCCTGTTTGTCTACTTCCTTTTCCATCATCTTTATCTTTTCTTCCTTTTCTTTTTCTTCAATTTCTCTTCCTTCCGCAGTTTATATTTCTTCTTTTTCTATTTTCTCCTTCAGCCTATGTTGATCCTTACTGGCTTGTCTTGGTGTCATAAATTTCAACCTCATTTCATGTCCCTCATTCCTCAAATAAAGGGAACGTTCATCAAGATTGAGCGTTTTAAAATGAAGCCTTGCCCATATCAAAAGAAGATGACAAGAGTTCATGGGAGCAATATCACATAATACTTCTTTCACACATTGTCATGAACTGAATTTGATCCTTGTTTGATTCGGATGAAACCTTGGTGGTAAGTAGAGTTTCTCCACCAATCTTTGGCTTACAACATTGTTGTCGCTTTAGAAAACGAATGCAACTAAACATGGGTGGCCTTCCATTAAACACCTTGTTTCTCTACTTCCTTTTCCATCATCTTTATCTTTTCTTCCTTTTCTTTTTCTTCAATTTCCCTTCCTTCTGCAGTTTATATTTCTTCTTTTCCTATTTTCTCCTTCAGCCTATGTTGATCCTTACTGGCTTGTCTTGGTGTCATAAATTTCAACCTCATTTCATGTCCCTCATTCCTCAAATAAAGGGAACGTTCATCAAGATTGAGCGTTTTAAAATGAAGCCATGCCCATCTCAAAAGAAGATGACAAGAGTTTGTGGGAGCAATATCACATAATACTTCTTTCACAAATTGTCATGTACTGAATTTGATCCTTGCTTGATTTGGATGAAACCTTGGTGGTAACTAGAGTTTCTCCACCAATCTTTGGCTTACAACATTGTTGCCGCTTTCATAAACAAATGCAACTAAACATGGGTGGCCTTCCATTAAACACCTTGTTTCTCTACTTCCTTTTCCATCATCTTTATCTTTTCTTCCTTTTCTTTTTCTTCAATTTCTCTTCCTTCTGCAGTTTATATTTCTTCTTTTTCTATTTTCTCCTTCAGCCTATGTTGATCCTTACTGGCTTGTCTTGGTGTCATAAATTTCAACCTCATTTCATGTCCCTCATTCCTCAAATAAAGGGAACGTTCATCAAGATTGAGCGTTTTAAAATTAAGCCATGCCCATCTCAAAAGAAAATGACAAGAGTTTGTGGGAGCAATATCACATAAGACTTCTTTCACACATTGTCATGTACTGAATTTGATCCTTGCTTGATTTGGATGAAACCTTGGTGGTAACTAGAGTTTCTCCACCAATCTTTGGCTTACAAAATTGTTGTCGCTTTAGTAAACGAATGCAACTAATCATGGGTGGCCTTTGAATAAACACCCTGTTTCTCTACTTCCTTTTCCATCATCTTTATCTTTTCTTCCTTTTCTTTTTCTTCAATTCCCTTCCTTCTGCAGTTTATATTTCTTCTTTTTCTATTTTCTCCTTCAGCCTATGTTGATCCTTACTGGCTTGTCTTGGTGTCATAAATTTCAACTTCATTTCATGTCCCTCATGCCTCAAAGGGAACGTTCATCAAGATTGAGCCTTTTAAAATTAAGCCATGCTCATCTCAAAAGAAGATGACAAGAGTTCGTGGGAACAATATCACATAATACTTCTTCCACACATTGTCCTGTACTGAATTTGAGCCTTGCTTGATTGGGATGAAAGCTTGGTGGTAACAAGAGTTTCTCCACCAATCTTTGGCTTACAACATTGTGTCCGCTTTCGTAAACAAATGCAACTAAACATGGGTGGCCTTCGATTAAACACCTTGTTTCTCTACTTCCTCTTCCATCATCTTTATCTTTTCTTCCTTTTCTTTTTGTTCAATTTCTCTTCCTTCTGCAGTTTATATTTCTTCTTTTTTATTTTTTCCTTCAGCCTATGTTGATCCTTACTGGCTTGTCTTGGTGTCATAAATTTCAACCTCATTTCATGTCCCTCATCCCTCAAATAAAGGGAACGTTCATCAAGATTGAGCGTTTTAAAATGCAGCCATGCCCATCTTAAAAGAAGATGACAAGAGTTCATGGGAGCAATATCACATAATACTTCTTTCACACATTATCCTGTACTGAATTTGATCCTTGCTTGATTCGGATGAAAGCTTGATGGAGACTAGAGTTTCTCCACCAATCTTTGGCTTACAACATTGTTGCCGCTTTCATAAACAAATGCAACTAAACATGGGTGGCCTTCCATTAAACACATTGTTTCTCTACTTCCTTTTCCATCATCTTTATCTTTTCTTCCTTTTCTTTTTCTTCAATTTCTCTTCCTTCTGCAGTTTATATTTCTTCTTTTTCTATTTTCTCCTTCAGCCTATGTTGATCCTTACTGGCTTGTCTTGGTGTCATAATTTTCAATCTCATTTCATGTCCCTCATTCCTCAAATAAAGGGAACGTTCATCAAGATTGAGCGTTTTAAAATGAAGCCATGCCCATCTCAAAAGAAGATGACAAGAGTTCATAGGAGCAATATCACATAATACTTCTTTCACACATTGTCATGTACTGAATTTGATCCTTGCTTGATTCGGATGAAACCTTGGTAGTAACTAGAGTTTCTCCACCAATCTTTGGCTTACAACATTGTTGTC
The DNA here is from genome assembly GCF_037176805.1 of Vigna unguiculata. NCBI lineage: Eukaryota > Viridiplantae > Streptophyta > Magnoliopsida > Fabales > Fabaceae > Vigna > Vigna unguiculata. The sequence continues at coordinate 26,249,940 of NC_140795.1, read as the reverse complement.
GGTTTCGTAAATGAATGCCACTAAACTTGGTGGCCTTCGATTAAACACCTTGTTTCTCTACTTCCTTTTCCATCATCTTTATCTTTTCTTCCTTTTCTTTTTCTTCAATTTCTCTTCCTTCTGCAGTTTATATTTCTTCTTTTTCTATTTTCTCCTTCAGCCTATGTTGATCCTTACTGGCTTGTCTTGGTGTCATAAATTTCAACTTCATTCCATGTCCCTCATTCCAAAAATAAAGGGAACGTTCATCAAGATTGAGCCTTTTAAAATGAAGCCATGCTCATCTCAAAAGAAGATGGCAAGAGTTCATGGGGGCAATATCACATAATACTTCTTTCACACATTATCCTGTACTGAATTTGATCCTTGCTTGATTCGGATGAAAGCTTGATGGTAACTAGAGTTTCTCCACCAATCTTTGGCTTACAACATTGTTGCCGCTTTCGTAAACAAATGCAACTAAACATGGGTGGCCTTCGATTAAACACCTTGTTTCTCTACTTCCTCTTCCTTCATCTTTATCTTTTCTTCCTTTTCTTTTTCTTCAATTTCTCTTCCTTCTGCAGTTTATATTTCTTCTTTTTTATTTTTTCCTTCAGCCTATGTTGATCCTTACTCGCTTGTCTTGGTGTCATCAATTTCAACCTCATTTCATGTCCCTCATTCCTCAAATAAAGGGAACGTTCATCAAGATTGAGCGTTTTAAAATTCAGCCATGCCCATCTCAATAGAAGATGACAAGAGTTCATGGGAGCAATATCACATAATACTTCTTTCACACATTATCCTGTACTGAATTTGATCCTTGCTTGATTCGGATGAAAGCTTGATGGTAACTAGAGTTTCTCCACCAATCTTTGGCTTACAACATTGTTGCTGCTTTCGTAAACAAATGCAACTAAACATGGGTGGCCTTCGATTAAACACCTTGTTTCTCTACTTCCTCTTCCATCATCTTTATCTTTTCTTCCTTTTCTTTTTCTTCAATTTCTCTTCCTTCTGCAGTTTATATTTCTTCTTTTTCTATTTTCTCCTTCAGCCTATGTTGATCCTTACTGGCTTGTCTTGGTGTCATAAATTTCAACCTCATTTCATGTCCCTCATTCCTCAAATAAAGGGAACGTTCATCAAGATTGAGCGTTTTAAAATGAAGCCATGACCATCTCAAAAGAAAATCACAAGAGTTTGTGGGAGCAATATCACATAATACTTCTTTCACACATTGTCATGTACTGAATTTGATCCTTGCTTGATTTGGATAAAACCTTGGTGGTAACTAGAGTTTCTCCACCAATCTTTGGCTTACAACATTATTGTCGCTTTAGTAAACGAATGCAACTAAACATGGGTGGCCTTTGATTAAACACCCTGTTTCTCTACTTCCTTTTCCATCATCTTTATCTTTTCTTCCTTTTCTTTTTCTTCAATTCCCTTCCTTCTGCAGTTTATATTTCTTCTTTTTCTATTTTGTCCTTCAGCCTATGTTGATCCTTACTGGCTTGTCTTGGTGTCATAAATTTCAACCTCATTTCATGTCCCTCATTCCTCAAATAAAGGGAACGTTCATCAAGAGTGAGCGTTTGAAAATGAAGCCATGCCCATCTCAAAAGAAGATGACAAGAGTTTGTGGGAGCAATATCACATAATACTTCTTTCACAAATTGTCATGTACTGAATTTGATCCTTGCTTGATTTGGATGAAACCTTGGTGGTAAGTAGAGTTTCTCCACCAATCTTTGACTTACAACATTGTTGTCGCTTTCGTAAATGAATGCAACTAAACTTGGTGGCCTTCGATTAAACACCTTGTTTCTCTACTTCCTTTTCCATCATCTTTATCTTTTCTTCCTTTTCTTTTTCTTCAATTTCCCTTCCTTCTGCAGTTTATATTTCTTCTTTTTCTATTTTCTCCTTCAGCCTATGTTGATCCTTACTGGCTTGTCTTGGTGTCATAAATTTCAACTTCATTTCATGTCCCTCATGCCTCAAAGGGAACGTTCATCAAGATTGAGCCTTTTAAAATTAAGCCATGCTCATCTCTGAAGAAGATGACAAGATTTCGTGGGAACAATATCACATAATACTTCTTTCACACATTGTCATGTACTGAATTTGATCCTTGCTTGATTCGGATGAAAGCTTGATGGTAACTAGAGTTTCTCCACCAATCTTTGGCTTACAACATTGTTGCCGCTTTCGTAAACAAATGCAACTAAACATGGGTGGCCTTCGATTAAACACCTTGTTTCTCTACTTCCTTTTGCATCATCTTTATCTTTTCTTCCTTTTCTCTTTCATCAATTTCCCTTCCTTCTGCAGTTTATATTTCTTCTTTTCTATTTTCTCCTTCAGCCTATGTTGATCCTTATTGGCTTGTCTTGGTATCATAAATTTCAACCTCATTTCATGTCTCTCATTCCTCAAATAAAGGGAACGTTCATCAAGATTGAGCGTTTTGAAATGAACCCATGCCCATCTCAAAAAAAGATGACAAGAGTTGTGGGAGCAATATCACATAATACTTCTTTCACACATTGTCATGTACTGAATTTGATCCTTGCTTGATTCGGATGAAACCTTGGTGGTAACTAGAGTTTCTCCACCAATCTTTGGCTTACAACATTGTTGTCGCTTTTCTAAACAAATGCAACTAAACATGGGTGGCCTTCCATTAAACACCTTGTTTCTCTACTTCCTTTTCCATCATCTTTATCTTTTCTTCCATTTCTTTTTCTTCAATTTCTCTTCCTTCTGCAGTTTATTTTTCTTCTTTTTCTATTTTCTCCTTCAGCCTATGTTGATCCTTACTCGCTTGTCTTGGTGTCATAAATTTCAACCTCATTTCATGTCTCTCATTCCTCAAATAAAGGGAACGTTCATCAAGATTGAGCGTTTTAAAATGAAGCCATGCCCATCTCAAAAGAAGATGACAAGAGTTTGTGGGAGCAATATCACATAATACTTCTTTCACACATTGTCATGAACTGAATTTGATCCTTGCTTGATTCGGATGAAACCTTGGTGGTAAGTAGAATTTCTCCACCAATCTTTGGCTTACAACATTGTTGTCGCTTTAGAAAACGAATGCAACTAAACATGGGTGGCCTTCGATTAAACACCTTGTTTCTCTACTTCCTTTTCCATCATCTTTATCTTTTCTTCCTTTTCTTTTTCTTCAATTTCTCTTCCTTCCGCAGTTTATATTTCTTCTTTTTCTATTTTCTCCTTCAGCCTATGTTGATCCTTACTGGCTTGTCTTGGTGTCATAAATTTCAACCTCATTTCATGTCCCTCATTCCTCAAATAAAGGGAACGTTCATAAAGATTGAGCGTTTTAAAATGAAGCCATGCCCATCTCAAAAGAAGATGACAAGAGTTTGTGGGAGCAATATCACATAATACTTCTTTCACACATTGTCATGAACTGTATTTGATCCTTGCTTGATTCGGATGAAACCTTGGTGGTAAGTAGAGTTTCTCCACCAATCTTTGGCTTACAACATTGTTGTCGCTTTAGAAAACGAATGCAACTAAACATGGGTGGCCTTCGATTAAACACCTTGTTTCTCTACTTCCTTTTCCATCATCTTTATCTTTTCTTCCTTTTCTTTTTCTTCAATTTCTCTTCCTTCTGCAGTTTATTTTTCTTCTTTTTCTATTTTCTCCTTCAGCCTATGTTGATCCTTACTCGCTTGTCTTGGTGTCATAAATTTCAACCTCATTTCATGTCTCTCATTCCTCAAATAAAGGGAACGTTCATCAAGATTGAGCGTTTTAAAATGCAGCCATGCCCATCTCAAAAGAAGATGACAAGAGTTCGTGGGAGCAATATCACATAATACTTCTTTCACACATTATCCTGTACTGAATTTGATCCTTGCTTGATTCGGATAAAAGCTTGATGGTAACTAGAGTTTCTCCACCAATCTTTGGCTTACAACATTGTTGCCGCTTTCGTAAACAAATGCAACTAAACATGGGTGGCCTTCGATTAAACACCTTGTTTCTGTACTTCCTCTTCCATCATCTTTATCTTTTCTTCCTTTTCTTTTTCTTCAATTTCTCTTCCTTCTGCAGTTTATTTTTCTTCTTTTTCTATTTTCTCCTTCAGCCTATGTTGATCCTTACTCGCTTGTCTTGGTGTCATAAATTTCAACCTCATTTCATGTCTCTCATTCCTCAAATAAAGGGAACGTTCATCAAGATTGAGCGTTTTAAAATGCAGCCATGCCCATCTCAAAAGAAGATGACAAGAGTTTGTGGGAGCAATATCACATAATACTTCTTTCACACATTGTCATGAACTGAATTTGATCCTTGCTTGATTCGGATGAAACCTTGGTGGTAAGTAGAGTTTCTCCACCAATCTTTGGCTTACAACATTGTTGTCGCTTTAGAAAACGAATGCAACTAAACATGGGTGGCCTTCGATTAAACACCTTGTTTCTCTACTTCCTTTTCCATCATCTTTATCTTTTCTTCCTTTTCTTTTTCTTCAATTTCTCTTCCTTCTGCAGTTTATTTTTCTTCTTTTTCTATTTTCTCCTTCAGCCTATGTTGATCCTTACTCGCTTGTCTTGGTGTCATAAATTTCAACCTCATTTCATGTCTCTCATTCCTCAAATAAAGGGAACGTTCATCAAGATTGAGCGTTTTAAAATGAAGCCATGCCCATCTCAAAAGAAGATGACAAGAGTTTGTGGGAGCAATATCACATAATACTTCTTTCACACATTGTCATGAACTGAATTTGATCCTTGCTTGATTCGGATGAAACCTTGGTGGTAAGTAGAGTTTCTCCACCAATCTTTGACTTACAACATTGTTGTCGCTTTCGTAAATGAATGCAACTAAACTTGGTGGCCTTCGATTAAACACCTTGTTTCTCTACTTCCTTTTCCATCATCTTTATCTTTTCTTCCTTTTCTTTTTCTTCAATTTCCCTTCCTTCTGCAGTTTATATTTCTTCTTTTTCTATTTTCTCCTTCAGCCTATGTTGATCCTTACTGGCTTGTCTTGGTGTCATAAATTTCAACCTCATTTCATGTCCCTCATTCCTCAAATAAAGGGAACGTTCATCAAGAGTGAGCGTTTGAAAATGAAGCCATGCCCATCTCAAAAGAAGATGACAAGAGTTTGTGGGAGCAATATCACATAATACTTCTTTCACAAATTGTCATGTACTGAATTTGATCCTTGCTTGATTTGGATGAAACCTTGGTGGTAAGTAGAGTTTCTCCACCAATCTTTGACTTACAACATTGTTGTCGCTTTCGTAAATGAATGCAACTAAACTTGGTGGCCTTCGATTAAACACCTTGTTTCTCTACTTCCTTTTCCATCATCTTTATCTTTTCTTCCTTTTCTTTTTCTTCAATTTCCCTTCCTTCTGCAGTTTATATTTCTTCTTTTTCTATTTTCTCCTTCAGCCTATGTTGATCCTTACTGGCTTGTCTTGGTGTCATAAATTTCAACTTCATTTCATGTCCCTCATGCCTCAAAGGGAACGTTCATCAAGATTGAGCCTTTTAAAATTAAGCCATGCTCATCTCTGAAGAAGATGACAAGATTTCGTGGGAACAATATCACATAATACTTTTTTCACACATTGTCATGTACTGAATTTGATCCTTGCTTGATTCGGATGAAAGCTTGATGGTAACTAGAGTTTCTCCACCAATCTTTGGCTTACAACATTGTTGCCGCTTTCGTAAACAAATGCAACTAAACATGGGTGGCCTTCGATTAAACACCTTGTTTCTCTACTTCCTTTTGCATCATCTTTATCTTTTCTTCCTTTTCTCTTTCATCAATTTCCCTTCCTTCTGCAGTTTATATTTCTTCTTTTCTATTTTCTCCTTCAGCCTATGTTGATCCTTATTGGCTTGTCTTGGTATCATAAATTTCAACCTCATTTCATGTCTCTCATTCCTCAAATAAAGGGAACGTTCATCAAGATTGAGCGTTTTGAAATGAACCCATGCCCATCTCAAAAAAAGATGACAAGAGTTGTGGGAGCAATATCACATAATACTTCTTTCACACATTGTCATGTACTGAATTTGATCCTTGCTTGATTCGGATGAAACCTTGGTGGTAACTAGAGTTTCTCCACCAATCTTTGGCTTACAACATTGTTGTCGCTTTTGTAAACAAATGCAACTAAACATGGGTGGCCTTCCATTAAACACCTTGTTTCTCTACTTCCTTTTCCATCATCTTTATCTTTTCTTCCATTTCTTTTTCTTCAATTTCTCTTCCTTCCACAGTTTATATTTCTTCTTTTTCTATTTTCTCCTTCAGCCTATGTTGATCCTTATTGGCTTGTCTTGGTGTCATAAATTTCAACCTCATTTCATGTCCCTCATTCCTCAAATAAAGGGAACGTTCATCAAGATTGAGCGTTTTAAAATGAAGCCATGCCCATATCAAAAGAAGATGACAAGAGTTCATGGGAGGAATATCACATAATACTTCTTTCACACATTGTCATGTACTGAATTTGATCCTTGCTTGATTCGGATGAAACCTTGGTGGTAACTAGAGTTTCTCCACCAATGTTTGGCTTACAACATTGTTGTCGCTTTAGTAAACGAATGCAACTAAACATGGGTGGCTTTCGATTAAACACCTTGTTTCTCTACTTCCTTTTCCATCATCTTTATCTTTTCTTCCTTTTCTTTTTCTTCAATTTCTCTTCCTTCTGCAGTTTATTTTTCTTCTTTTTCTATTTTCTCCTTCAGCCTATGTTGATCCTTACTCGCTTGTCTTGGTGTCATAAATTTCAACCTCATTTCATGTCTCTCATTCCTCAAATAAAGGGAACGTTCATCAAGATTGAGCGTTTTAAAATGAAGCCATGCCCATCTCAAAAGAAGATGACAAGAGTTTGTGGGAGCAATATCACATAATACTTCTTTCACACATTGTCATGAACTGAATTTGATCCTTGCTTGATTCGGATGAAACCTTGGTGGTAAGTAGAGTTTCTCCACCAATCTTTGGCTTACAACATTGTTGTCGCTTTAGAAAACGAATGCAACTAAACATGGGTGGCCTTCGATTAAACACCTTGTTTCTCTACTTCCTTTTCCATCATCTTTATCTTTTCTTCCTTTTCTTTTTCTTCAATTTCTCTTCCTTCCGCAGTTTATATTTCTTCTTTTTCTATTTTCTCCTTCAGCCTATGTTGATCCTTACTGGCTTGTCTTGGTGTCATAAATTTCAACCTCATTTCATGTCTCTCATTCCTCAAATAAAGGGAACGTTCATCAAGATTGAGCGTTTTAAAATGAAGCCATGCCCATCTCAAAAGAAGATGACAAGAGTTTGTGGGAGCAATATCACATAATACTTCTTTCACACATTGTCATGAACTGAATTTGATCCTTGCTTGATTCGGATGAAACCTTGGTGGTAAGTAGAGTTTCTCCACCAATCTTTGACTTACAACATTGTTGTCGCTTTCGTAAATGAATGCAACTAAACTTGGTGGCCTTCGATTAAACACCTTGTTTCTCTACTTCCTTTTCCATCATCTTTATCTTTTCTTCCTTTTCTTTTTCTTCAATTTCCCTTCCTTCTGCAGTTTATATTTCTTCTTTTTCTATTTTCTCCTTCAGCCTATGTTGATCCTTACTGGCTTGTCTTGGTGTCATAAATTTCAACTTCATTTCATGTCCCTCATGCCTCAAAGGGAACGTTCATCAAGATTGAGCCTTTTAAAATTAAGCCATGCTCATCTCTGAAGAAGATGACAAGATTTCGTGGGAACAATATCACATAATACTTTTTTCACACATTGTCATGTACTGAATTTGATCCTTGCTTGATTCGGATGAAAGCTTGATGGTAACTAGAGTTTCTCCACCAATCTTTGGCTTACAACATTGTTGCCGCTTTCGTAAACAAATGCAACTAAACATGGGTGGCCTTCGATTAAACACCTTGTTTCTCTACTTCCTTTTGCATCATCTTTATCTTTTCTTCCTTTTCTCTTTCATCAATTTCCCTTCCTTCTGCAGTTTATATTTCTTCTTTTCTATTTTCTCCTTCAGCCTATGTTGATCCTTATTGGCTTGTCTTGGTATCATAAATTTCAACCTCATTTCATGTCTCTCATTCCTCAAATAAAGGGAACGTTCATCAAGATTGAGCGTTTTGAAATGAACCCATGCCCATCTCAAAAAAAGATGACAAGAGTTGTGGGAGCAATATCACATAATACTTCTTTCACACATTGTCATGTACTGAATTTGATCCTTGCTTGATTCGGATGAAACCTTGGTGGTAACTAGAGTTTCTCCACCAATCTTTGGCTTACAACATTGTTGTCGCTTTTGTAAACAAATGCAACTAAACATGGGTGGCCTTCCATTAAACACCTTGTTTCTCTACTTCCTTTTCCATCATCTTTATCTTTTCTTCCATTTCTTTTTCTTCAATTTCTCTTCCTTCCACAGTTTATATTTCTTCTTTTTCTATTTTCTCCTTCAGCCTATGTTGATCCTTATTGGCTTGTCTTGGTGTCATAAATTTCAACCTCATTTCATGTCCCTCATTCCTCAAATAAAGGGAACGTTCATCAAGATTGAGCGTTTTAAAATGAAGCCATGCCCATATCAAAAGAAGATGACAAGAGTTCATGGGAGGAATATCACATAATACTTCTTTCACACATTGTCATGTACTGAATTTGATCCTTGCTTGATTCGGATGAAACCTTGGTGGTAACTAGAGTTTCTCCACCAGTGTTTGGCTTACAACATTGTTGTCGCTTTAGTAAACGAATGCAACTAAACATGGGTGGCTTTCGATTAAACACCTTGTTTCTCTACTTCCTTTTCCATCATCTTTATCTTTTCTTCCTTTTCTTTTTCTTCAATTTCTCTTCCTTCTGCAGTTTATTTTTCTTCTTTTTCTATTTTCTCCTTCAGCCTATGTTGATCCTTACTCGCTTGTCTTGGTGTCATAAATTTCAACCTCATTTCATGTCTCTCATTCCTCAAATAAAGGGAACGTTCATCAAGATTGAGCGTTTTAAAATGAAGCCATGCCCATCTCAAAAGAAGATGACAAGAGTTTGTGGGAGCAATATCACATAATACTTCTTTCACACATTGTCATGAACTGAATTTGATCCTTGCTTGATTCGGATGAAACCTTGGTGGTAAGTAGAGTTTCTCCACCAATCTTTGGCTTACAACATTGTTGTCGCTTTAGAAAACGAATGCAACTAAACATGGGTGGCCTTCGATTAAACACCTTGTTTCTCTACTTCCTTTTCCATCATCTTTATCTTTTCTTCCTTTTCTTTTTCTTCAATTTCTCTTCCTTCCGCAGTTTATATTTCTTCTTTTTCTATTTTCTCCTTCAGCCTATGTTGATCCTTACTGGCTTGTCTTGGTGTCATAAATTTCAACCTCATTTCATGTCCCTCATTCCTCAAATAAAGGGAACGTTCATCAAGAGTGAGCGTTTGAAAATGAAGCCATGCCCATCTCAAAAGAAGATGACAAGAGTTTGTGGGAGCAATATCACATAATACTTCTTTCACAAATTGTCATGTACTGAATTTGATCCTTGCTTGATTTGGATGAAACCTTGGTGGTAAGTAGAGTTTCTCCACCAATCTTTGACTTACAACATTGTTGTCGCTTTCGTAAATGAATGCAACTAAACTTGGTGGCCTTCGATTAAACACCTTGTTTCTCTACTTCCTTTTCCATCATCTTTATCTTTTCTTCCTTTTCTTTTTCTTCAATTTCCCTTCCTTCTGCAGTTTATATTTCTTCTTTTTCTATTTTCTCCTTCAGCCTATGTTGATCCTTACTGGCTTGTCTTGGTGTCATAAATTTCAACTTCATTTCATGTCCCTCATGCCTCAAAGGGAACGTTCATCAAGATTGAGCCTTTTAAAATTAAGCCATGCTCATCTCTGAAGAAGATGACAAGATTTCGTGGGAACAATATCACATAATACTTCTTTCACACATTGTCATGTACTGAATTTGATCCTTGCTTGATTCGGATGAAAGCTTGATGGTAACTAGAGTTTCTCCACCAATCTTTGGCTTACAACATTGTTGCCGCTTTCGTAAACAAATGCAACTAAACATGGGTGGCCTTCGATTAAACACCTTGTTTCTCTACTTCCTTTTGCATCATCTTTATCTTTTCTTCCTTTTCTCTTTCATCAATTTCCCTTCCTTCTGCAGTTTATATTTCTTCTTTTCTATTTTCTCCTTCAGCCTATGTTGATCCTTATTGGCTTGTCTTGGTATCATAAATTTCAACCTCATTTCATGTCTCTCATTCCTCAAATAAAGGGAACGTTCATCAAGATTGAGCGTTTTGAAATGAACCCATGCCCATCTCAAAAAAAGATGACAAGAGTTGTGGGAGCAATATCACATAATACTTCTTTCACACATTGTCATGTACTGAATTTGATCCTTGCTTGATTCGGATGAAACCTTGGTGGTAACTAGAGTTTCTCCACCAATCTTTGGCTTACAACATTGTTGTCGCTTTTCTAAACAAATGCAACTAAACATGGGTGGCCTTCCATTAAACACCTTGTTTCTCTACTTCCTTTTCCATCATCTTTATCTTTTCTTCCATTTCTTTTTCTTCAATTTCTCTTCCTTCTGCAGTTTATTTTTCTTCTTTTTCTATTTTCTCCTTCAGCCTATGTTGATCCTTACTCGCTTGTCTTGGTGTCATAAATTTCAACCTCATTTCATGTCTCTCATTGCTCAAATAAAGGGAACGTTCATCAAGATTGAGCGTTTTAAAATGAAGCCATGCCCATCTCAAAAGAAGATGACAAGAGTTTGTGGGAGCAATATCACATAATACTTCTTTCACACATTGTCATGAACTGAATTTGATCCTTGCTTGATTCGGATGAAACCTTGGTGGTAAGTAGAGTTTCTCCACCAATCTTTGGCTTACAACATTGTTGTCGCTTTAGAAAACGAATGCAACTAAACATGGGTGGCCTTCGATTAAACACCTTGTTTCTCTACTTCCTTTTCCATCATCTTTATCTTTTCTTCCTTTTCTTTTTCTTCAATTTCTCTTCCTTCCGCAGTTTATATTTCTTCTTTTTCTATTTTCTCCTTCAGCCTATGTTGATCCTTACTGGCTTGTCTTGGTGTCATAAATTTCAACCTCATTTCATGTCCCTCATTCCTCAAATAAAGGGAACGTTCATCAAGATTGAGCGTTTTAAAATGAAGCCATGCCCATCTCAAAAGAAGATGACAAGAGTTTGTGGGAGCAATATCACATAATACTTCTTTCACACATTGTCATGAACTGTATTTGATCCTTGCTTGATTCGGATGAAACCTTGGTGGTAAGTAGAGTTTCTCCACCAATCTTTGGCTTACAACATTGTTGTCGCTTTAGAAAACGAATGCAACTAAACATGGGTGGCCTTCGATTAAACACCTTGTTTCTCTACTTCCTTTTCCATCATCTTTATCTTTTCTTCCTTTTCTTTTTCTTCAATTTCTCTTCCTTCTGCAGTTTATTTTTCTTCTTTTTCTATTTTCTCCTTCAGCCTATGTTGATCCTTACTCGCTTGTCTTGGTGTCATAAATTTCAACCTCATTTCATGTCTCTCATTCCTCAAATAAAGGGAACGTTCATCAAGATTGAGCGTTTTAAAATGCAGCCATGCCCATCTCAAAAGAAGATGACAAGAGTTCGTGGGAGCAATATCACATAATACTTCTTTCACACATTATCCTGTACTGAATTTGATCCTTGCTTGATTCGGATAAAAGCTTGATGGTAACTAGAGTTTCTCCACCAATCTTTGGCTTACAACATTGTTGCCGCTTTCGTAAACAAATGCAACTAAACATGGGTGGCCTTCGATTAAACACCTTGTTTCTGTACTTCCTCTTCCATCATCTTTATCTTTTCTTCCTTTTCTTTTTCTTCAATTTCTCTTCCTTCTGCAGTTTATTTTTCTTCTTTTTCTATTTTCTCCTTCAGCCTATGTTGATCCTTACTCGCTTGTCTTGGTGTCATAAATTTCAACCTCATTTCATGTCTCTCATTCCTCAAATAAAGGGAACGTTCATCAAGATTGAGCGTTTTAAAATGCAGCCATGCCCATCTCAAAAGAAGATGACAAGAGTTTGTGGGAGCAATATCACATAATACTTCTTTCACACATTGTCATGAACTGAATTTGATCCTTGCTTGATTCGGATGAAACCTTGGTGGTAAGTAGAGTTTCTCCACCAATCTTTGGCTTACAACATTGTTGTCGCTTTAGAAAACGAATGCAACTAAACATGGGTGGCCTTCGATTAAACACCTTGTTTCTCTACTTCCTTTTCCATCATCTTTATCTTTTCTTCCTTTTCTTTTTCTTCAATTTCTCTTCCTTCTGCAGTTTATTTTTCTTCTTTTTCTATTTTCTCCTTCAGCCTATGTTGATCCTTACTCGCTTGTCTTGGTGTCATAAATTTCAACCTCATTTCATGTCTCTCATTCCTCAAATAAAGGGAACGTTCATCAAGATTGAGCGTTTTAAAATGCAGCCATGCCCATCTCAAAAGAAGATGACAAGAGTTCGTGGGAGCAATATCACATAATACTTCTTTCACACATTATCCTGTACTGAATTTGATCCTTGCTTGATTCGGATAAAAGCTTGATGGTAACTAGAGTTTCTCCACCAATCTTTGGCTTACAACATTGTTGCCGCTTTCGTAAACAAATGCAACTAAACATGGGTGGCCTTCGATTAAACACCTTGTTTCTGTACTTCCTCTTCCATCATCTTTATCTTTTCTTCCTTTTCTTTTTCTTCAATTTCTCTTCCTTCTGCAGTTTATATTTCTTCTTTTTCTATTTTCTCCTTCAGCCTATGTTGATCCTTACTGGCTTGTCTTGGTGTCATAAATTTCAACCTCATTTCATGTCCCTCATTCCTCAAATAAACGGAACGTTCATCAAGATTGAGCGTTGTAAAATGAAGCCATGACCATCTCAAAAGAAAATCACAAGAGTTTGTGGGAGCAATATCACATAATACTTCTTTCACACATTGTCATGTACTGAATTTGATCCTTGCTTGATTTGGATGAAACCTTGGTGGTAACTAGAGTTTCTCCACCAATCTTTGGCTTACAACATTATTGTCGCTTTAGTAAACGAATGCAACTAAACATGGGTGGCCTTTGATTAAACACCCTGTTTCTCTACTTCCTTTTCCATCATCTTTATCTTTTCTTCCTTTTCTTTTTCTTCAATTCCCTTCCTTCTGCAGTTTATATTTCTTCTTTTTCTATTTTGTCCTTCAGCCTATGTTGATCCTTACTGGCTTGTCTTGGTGTCATAAATTTCAACCTCATTTCATGTCCCTCATTCCTCAAATAAAGGGAACGTTCATCAAGAGTGAGCGTTTGAAAATGAAGCCATGCCCATCTCAAAAGAAGATGACAAGAGTTTGTGGGAGCAATATCACATAATACTTCTTTCACAAATTGTCATGTACTGAATTTGATCCTTGCTTGATTTGGATGAAACCTTGGTGGTAAGTAGAGTTTCTCCACCAATCTTTGACTTACAACATTGTTGTCGCTTTCGTAAATGAATGCAACTAAACTTGGTGGCCTTCGATTAAACACCTTGTTTCTCTACTTCCTTTTCCATCATCTTTATCTTTTCTTCCTTTTCTTTTTCTTCAATTTCCCTTCCTTCTGCAGTTTATATTTCTTCTTTTTCTATTTTCTCCTTCAGCCTATGTTGATCCTTACTGGCTTGTCTTGGTGTCATAAATTTCAACTTCATTTCATGTCCCTCATGCCTCAAAGGGAACGTTCATCAAGATTGAGCCTTTTAAAATTAAGCCATGCTCATCTCTGAAGAAGATGACAAGATTTCGTGGGAACAATATCACATAATACTTTTTTCACACATTGTCATGTACTGAATTTGATCCTTGCTTGATTCGGATGAAAGCTTGATGGTAACTAGAGTTTCTCCACCAATCTTTGGCTTACAACATTGTTGCCGCTTTCGTAAACAAATGCAACTAAACATGGGTGGCCTTCGATTAAACACCTTGTTTCTCTACTTCCTTTTGCATCATCTTTATCTTTTCTTCCTTTTCTCTTTCATCAATTTCCCTTCCTTCTGCAGTTTATATTTCTTCTTTTCTATTTTCTCCTTCAGCCTATGTTGATCCTTATTGGCTTGTCTTGGTATCATAAATTTCAACCTCATTTCATGTCTCTCATTCCTCAAATAAAGGGAACGTTCATCAAGATTGAGCGTTTTGAAATGAACCCATGCCCATCTCAAAAAAAGATGACAAGAGTTGTGGGAGCAATATCACATAATACTTCTTTCACACATTGTCATGTACTGAATTTGATCCTTGCTTGATTCGGATGAAACCTTGGTGGTAACTAGAGTTTCTCCACCAATCTTTGGCTTACAACATTGTTGTCGCTTTTGTAAACAAATGCAACTAAACATGGGTGGCCTTCCATTAAACACCTTGTTTCTCTACTTCCTTTTCCATCATCTTTATCTTTTCTTCCATTTCTTTTTCTTCAATTTCTCTTCCTTCCACAGTTTATATTTCTTCTTTTTCTATTTTCTCCTTCAGCCTATGTTGATCCTTATTGGCTTGTCTTGGTGTCATAAATTTCAACCTCATTTCATGTCCCTCATTCCTCAAATAAAGGGAACGTTCATCAAGATTGAGCGTTTTAAAATGAAGCCATGCCCATATCAAAAGAAGATGACAAGAGTTCATGGGAGGAATATCACATAATACTTCTTTCACACATTGTCATGTACTGAATTTGATCCTTGCTTGATTCGGATGAAACCTTGGTGGTAACTAGAGTTTCTCCACCAATGTTTGGCTTACAACATTGTTGTCGCTTTAGTAAACGAATGCAACTAAACATGGGTGGCTTTCGATTAAACACCTTGTTTCTCTACTTCCTTTTCCATCATCTTTATCTTTTCTTCCTTTTCTTTTTCTTCAATTTCTCTTCCTTCTGCAGTTTATTTTTCTTCTTTTTCTATTTTCTCCTTCAGCCTATGTTGATCCTTACTCGCTTGTCTTGGTGTCATAAATTTCAACCTCATTTCATGTCTCTCATTCCTCAAATAAAGGGAACGTTCATCAAGATTGAGCGTTTTAAAATGAAGCCATGCCCATCTCAAAAGAAGATGACAAGAGTTTGTGGGAGCAATATCACATAATACTTCTTTCACACATTGTCATGAACTGAATTTGATCCTTGCTTGATTCGGATGAAACCTTGGTGGTAAGTAGAGTTTCTCCACCAATCTTTGGCTTACAACATTCTTGTCGCTTTAGAAAACGAATGCAACTAAACATGGGTGGCCTTCGATTAAACACCTTGTTTCTCTACTTCCTTTTCCATCATCTTTATCTTTTCTTCCTTTTCTTTTTCTTCAATTTCTCTTCCTTCCGCAGTTTATATTTCTTCTTTTTCTATTTTCTCCTTCAGCCTATGTTGATCCTTACTCGCTTGTCTTGGTGTCATAAATTTCAACCTCATTTCATGTCTCTCATTCCTCAAATAAAGGGAACGTTCATCAAGATTGAGCGTTTTAAAATGAAGCCATGCCCATCTCAAAAGAAGATGACAAGAGTTTGTGGGAGCAATATCACATAATACTTCTTTCACACATTGTCATGAACTGAATTTGATCCTTGCTTGATTCGGATGAAACCTTGGTGGTAAGTAGAGTTTCTCCACCAATCTTTGACTTACAACATTGTTGTCGCTTTCGTAAATGAATGCAACTAAACTTGGTGGCCTTCGATTAAACACCTTGTTTCTCTACTTCCTTTTCCATCATCTTTATCTTTTCTTCCTTTTCTTTTTCTTCAATTTCCCTTCCTTCTGCAGTTTATATTTCTTCTTTTTCTATTTTCTCCTTCAGCCTATGTTGATCCTTACTGGCTTGTCTTGGTGTCATAAATTTCAACTTCATTTCATGTCCCTCATGCCTCAAAGGGAACGTTCATCAAGATTGAGCCTTTTAAAATTAAGCCATGCTCATCTCTGAAGAAGATGACAAGATTTCGTGGGAACAATATCACATAATACTTTTTTCACACATTATCATGTACTGAATTTGATCCTTGCTTGATTCGGATGAAAGCTTGATGGTAACTAGAGTTTCTCCACCAATCTTTGGCTTACAACATTGTTGCCGCTTTCGTAAACAAATGCAACTAAACATGGGTGGCCTTCGATTAAACACCTTGTTTCTCTACTTCCTTTTGCATCATCTTTATCTTTTCTTCCTTTTCTCTTTCATCAATTTCCCTTCCTTCTGCAGTTTATATTTCTTCTTTTCTATTTTCTCCTTCAGCCTATGTTGATCCTTATTGGCTTGTCTTGGTATCATAAATTTCAACCTCATTTCATGTCTCTCATTCCTCAAATAAAGGGAACGTTCATCAAGATTGAGCGTTTTGAAATGAACCCATGCCCATCTCAAAAAAAGATGACAAGAGTTGTGGGAGCAATATCACATAATACTTCTTTCACACATTGTCATGTACTGAATTT
The DNA here is from genome assembly GCF_037176805.1 of Vigna unguiculata. Lineage (NCBI taxonomy): Eukaryota > Viridiplantae > Streptophyta > Magnoliopsida > Fabales > Fabaceae > Vigna > Vigna unguiculata. The sequence continues at coordinate 26,233,345 of NC_140795.1, read as the reverse complement.
GATCCTTGCTTGATTCGGATGAAACCTTGGTGGTAACTAGAGTTTCTCCACCAATCTTTGGCTTACAACATTGTTGTCGCTTTTGTAAACAAATGCAACTAAACATGGGTGGCCTTCCATTAAACACCTTGTTTCTCTACTTCCTTTTCCATCATCTTTATCTTTTCTTCCATTTCTTTTTCTTCAATTTCTCTTCCTTCCACAGTTTATATTTCTTCTTTTTCTATTTTCTCCTTCAGCCTATGTTGATCCTTATTGGCTTGTCTTGGTGTCATAAATTTCAACCTCATTTCATGTCCCTCATTCCTCAAATAAAGGGAACGTTCATCAAGATTGAGCGTTTTAAAATGAAGCCATGCCCATATCAAAAGAAGATGACAAGAGTTCATGGGAGGAATATCACATAATACTTCTTTCACACATTGTCATGTACTGAATTTGATCCTTGCTTGATTCGGATGAAACCTTGGTGCTAACTAGAGTTTCTCCACCAATCTTTGGCTTACAACATTGTTGTATCTTTCGTAAATGAATGCAACTAAACTTGGTGGCCTTCCATTAAACACCTTTGTTTCTCTACTTCCTTTTCCATCATCTTTATCTTTTCTTCCTTTTCTTTTTCTTCAATTTCTCTTCCTTCCGCAGTTTATATTTCTTCTTTTTCTATTTTCTCCTTCAGCCTATGTTGATCCTTACTGGCTTGTCTTGGTGTCATAAATTTCAACCTCATTTCATGTCCCTCATTCCTCAAATAAAGGGAACGTTCATCAAGATTGAGCGTTTTAAAATGAAGCCATGCCCATCTCAAAAGAAGATGACAAGAGTTTGTGGGAGCAATATCACATAATACTTCTTTCACACATTGTCATGAACTGAATTTGATCCTTGCTTGATTCGGATGAAACCTTGGTGGTAAGTAGAGTTTCTCCACCAATCTTTGGCTTACAACATTGTTGTCGCTTTAGAAAACGAATGCAACTAAACATGGGTGGCCTTCGATTAAACACCTTGTTTCTCTACTTCCTTTTCCATCATCTTTATCTTTTCTTCCTTTTCTTTTTCTTCAATTTCTCTTCCTTCTGCAGTTTATTTTTCTTCTTTTTCTATTTTCTCCTTCAGCCTATGTTGATCCTTACTCGCTTGTCTTGGTGTCATAAATTTCAACCTCATTTCATGTCTCTCATTCCTCAAATAAAGGGAACGTTCATCAAGATTGAGCGTTTTAAAATGCAGCCATGCCCATCTCAAAAGAAGATGACAAGAGTTCGTGGGAGCAATATCACATAATACTTCTTTCACACATTATCCTGTACTGAATTTGATCCTTGCTTGATTCGGATAAAAGCTTGATGGTAACTAGAGTTTCTCCACCAATCTTTGGCTTACAACATTGTTGCCGCTTTCGTAAACAAATGCAACTAAACATGGGTGGCCTTCGATTAAACACCTTGTTTCTCTACTTCCTCTTCCATCATCTTTATCTTTTCTTCCTTTTCTTTTTCTTCAATTTCTCTTCCTTCTGCAGTTTATATTTCTTCTTTTTCTATTTTCTCCTTCAGCCTATGTTGATCCTTACTCGCTTGTCTTGGTGTCATAAATTTCAACCTCATTTCATGTCCCTCATTCCTCAAATAAAGGGAACGTTCATCAAGATTGAGCGTTTTAAAATGAAGCCATGACCATCTCAAAAGAAAATCACAAGAGTTTGTGGGAGCAATATCACATAATACTTCTTTCACACATTGTCATGTACTGAATTTGATCCTTGCTTGATTTGGATGAAACCTTGGTCGTAACTAGAGTTTCTCCACCAATCTTTGGCTTACAACATTATTGTCGCTTTAGTAAACGAATGCAACTAAACATGGGTGGCCTTTGATTAAACACCCTGTTTCTCTACTTCCTATTCCATCATCTTTATCTTTTCTTCCTTTTCTTTTTCTTCAATTCCCTTCCTTCTGCAGTTTATATTTCTTCTTTTTCTATTTTCTCCTTCAGCCTATGTTGATCCTTACTGGCTTGTCTTGGTGTTATAAATTTCAACCTCATTTCATGTCCCTCATTCCTCAAATAAAGGGAACGTTCATCAAGAGTGAGCGTTTGAAAATGAAGCCATGCCCATCTCAAAAGAAGATGACAAGAGTTTGTGGGAGCAATATCACATAATACTTCTTTCACAAATTGTCATGTACTGAATTTGATCCTTGCTTGATTTGGATGAAACCTTGGTGGTAAGTAGAGTTTCTCCACCAATCTTTGACTTACAACATTGTTGTCGCTTTCGTAAATGAATGCAACTAAACTTGGTGGCCTTCGATTAAACACCCTGTTTCTCTACTTCCTTTTCCATCATCTTTATCTTTTCTTCCTTTTCTTTTTCTTCAATTTCCCTTCCTTCTGCAGTTTATATTTCTTCTTTTTCTATTTTCTCCTTCAGCCTATGTTGATCCTTACTGGCTTGTCTTGGTGTCATAAATTTCAACTTCATTTCATATCCCTCATGCCTCAAAGGGAACGTTCATCAAGATTGAGCCTTTTAAAATTAAGCCATGCTCATCTCAGAAGAAGATGACAAGATTTCGTGGGAACAATATCACATAATACTTCTTTCACACATTGTCCTGTACTGAATTTGATCCTTGCTTGATTATGATGAAAGCTTGGTGGTAACAAGAGTTTCTCCACCAATCTTTCGCTTAGAACATTGTTGTCGCTTTCGTAAACGAATGCAACTAAACATGGGTGGCCTTCGATTAAACACCTTGTTTCTCTACTTCCTTTTCCATCATCTTTATCTTTTCTTCCTTTTCTTTTTCTTCAATTTCTCTTCCTTCTGTAGTTTATATTTCTTCTTTTCTATTTTCTCCTTCAGCCTATGTTGATCCTTACTGGCTTGTCTTGGTGTCATAAATTTCAACCTCATTTCATGTCCCTCATTCCTAAATAAAGGGAACGTTCATCAAGATTGAGCGTTTTAAAATGAAGCCATGCCCATCTCAAAAGAAGATGACAAGAGTTCATGGGAGCAACATCACATAATACTTCTTTCACACATTATCCTGTACTGAATTTGATCCTTGCTTGATTCGGATGAAAGCTTGATGGTAACTAGAGTTTCTCCACCAATCTTTGGCTTACAACATTGTTGCCGCTTTCGTAAACAAATGCAACTAAACATGGGTGGCCTTCGATTAAACACCTTGTTTCTCTACTTCCTTTTGCATCATCTTTATCTTTTCTTCCTTTTCTCTTTCTTCAATTTCCCTTCCTTCTGCAGTTTATATTTCTTCTTTTCTATTTTCTCCTTCAGCCTATGTTGATCCTTACTGGCTTGTCTTGGTGTCATAAATTTCAACCTCATTTCATGTCCCTCATTCCTAAATAAAGGGAACGTTCATCAAGATTGAGCGTTTTAAAATGAAGCCATGCCCATATCAAAAGAAGATGACAAGAGTTCATGGGAGCAATATCATATAATACTTCTTTCACTCATTGTCATGTACTGAATTTGATCCTTGCTTGATTCGGATGAAACCTTGGTGGTAACTAGAGTTTCTCCACCAATCTTTGGCTTACAACATTGTTGTCGCTTTTGTAAACAAATGCAACTAAACATGGGTGGCCTTCCATTAAACACCTTGTTTCTCTACTTCCTTTTCCATCATCTTTATCTTTTCTTCCTTTTCTTTTTCTTCAATTTCTCTTCCTTCCGCAGTTTATATTTCTTCTTTTTCTATTTTCTCCTTCAGCCTATGTTGATCCTTACTGGCTTGTCTTGGTGTCATAAATTTCAACCTCATTTCATGTCCCTCATTCCTCAAATAAAGGGAACGTTCATCAAGATTGAGCGTTTTAAAATGAAGCCATGCCCATATCAAAAGAAGATGACAAGAGTTCATGGGAGCAATATCACATAATACTTCTTTCACACATTGTCATGTACTGAATTTGATCCTTGCTTGATTCGGATGAAACCTTGGTGGTAACTAGAGTTTCTCCACCAATGTTTGGCTTACAACATTGTTGTCGCTTTCGTAAACGAATGCAACTAAACATGGGTGGCCTTCGATTAAACACCTTGTTTCTCTACTTCCTTTTCCATCATCTTTATCTTTTCTTCCTTTTCTTTTTCTTCAATTTCTCTTCCTTCTGTAGTTTATATTTCTTCTTTTCTATTTTCTCCTTCAGCCTATGTTGATCCTTACTGGCTTGTCTTGGTGTCATAAATTTCAACCTCATTTCATGTCCTTCATTAAAAAGGGAACGTTCATCAAGATTGAGCATTTTAAAATGAAGCCATGCCCATCTCAAAAGAAGATGACAAGTGTTCATGGGAGCAATATCACATAATACTTCTTTCACACATTATCCTGTATTGAATTTGATCCTTGCTTGATTCGGATGAAAGCTTGATGGTAACTAGAGTTTCTCCACCAATCTTTGGCTTAACACATTGTTGCCGCTTTCGTAAACAAATGCAACTAAAGATGGGTGGGCTTCGATTAAACACCTTGTTTCTCTACTTCCTTTTCCATCATCTTTATCTTTTCTTCCTTTTCTTTTTCTTCAATTTCTCTTCCTTCTGTAGTTTATATTTCTTCTTTTCTATTTTCTCCTTCAGCCTATGTTGATCCTTACTGGCTTGTCTTGGTGTCATAAATTTCAACCTCATTTCATGTCCCTCATTCCTCAAAGAAAGGGAACGTTCATCAAGATTGAGCGTTTTAAAATGAAGCCATGCCCATCTCAAAAGAAAATGACAAGAGTTTGTGGGAGCAATATCACATAAGACTTCTTTCACACATTGTCATGTACTGAATTTGATCCTTACTTGATTTGGATGAAACCTTGGTGGTAACTAGAGTTTCTCCACCAATCTTTGGCTTACAACATTGTTGTCGCTTTAGTAAACGAATGCAACTAAACATGGGTGGCCTTTGATTAAACACCCTGTTTCTCTACTTCCTTTTCCATCATGTTTATCTTTTCTTCCTTTTCTTTTTCTTCAATTCCCTTCCTTCTGCAGTTTATATTTCTTCTTTTTCTATTTTCTCCTTCAGCCTATGTTGATCCTTACTGGCTTGTCTTGGTGTCATAAATTTCAACCTCATTTCATGTCCCTCATTCCTCAAATAAAGGGAACGTTCATCAAGATTGAGCGTTTTAAAATGAAGCCATGCCCATATCAAAAGAAGATGACAAGAGTTCATGGGAGCAATATCACATAATACTTCTTTCACACATTGTCATGTACTGAATTTGATCCTTGCTTGATTCGGATGAAACCTTGGTGGTAACTAGAGTTTCTCCACCAATGTTTGGCTTACAACATTGTTGTCGCTTTAGTAAACGAATGCAACTAAACATGGGTGGCCTTCGATTAAACACCTTGTTTCTCTACTTCCTTTTCCATCATCTTTATCTTTTCTTCCTTTTCTTTTTCTTCAATTTCTCTTCCTTCTGCAGTTTATTTTTCTTCTTTTTCTATTTTCTCCTTTAGCCTATGTTGATCCTTACTAGCTTGTCTTAGTGTCATAAATTTCAACCTCATTTCATGTCCCTCATTCCTCAAATAAAGGGAACGTTCATCAAGATTGAGCGTTTTAAAATGAAGCCATGCCCATCTCAAAAGAAGATGACAAGAGTTTGTGGGAGCAATATCACATAATACTTCTTTCACACATTGTCATGAACTGAATTTGATCCTTGCTTGATTCGGATGAAACCTTGGTGGTAAGTAGAGTTTCTCCACCAATCTTTGGCTTACAACATTGTTGCCGCTTTCATAAACAAATGCAACTAAACATGGGTGGCCTTCCATTAAACACCTTGTTTCTCTACTTCCTTTTCCATCATCTTTATCTTTTCTTCCTTTTCTTTTTCTTCAATTTCTCTTCCTTCTGCAGTTTATATTTCTTCTTTTTCTATTTTCTCCTTCAGCCTATGTTGATCCTTACTGGGTTGTCTTGGTGTCATAAATTTCAACCTCATTTCATGTCCCTCATTCCTCAAATAAAGGGAACGTTCATCAAGATTGAGCGTTTTAAAATGAAGCCATGCCCATCTCAAAAGAAGATGACAAGAGTTTGTCGGAGCAATATCACATAATACTTCTTTCACAAATTGTCATGTACTGAATTTGATCCTTGCTTGATTTGGATGAAACCTTGGTGGTAACTAGAGTTTCTCCACCAATCTTTGGCTTACAACATTGTTGCCGCTTTCATAAACAAATGCAACTAAACATGGGTGGCCTTCCATTAAACACCTTGTTTCTCTACTTCCTTTTCCATCATCTTTATCTTTTCTTCCTTTTCTTTTTCTTCAATTTCTCTTCCTTCTGCTGTTTATATTTCTTCTTTTTCTATTTTCTCCTTCAGCCTATGTTGATCCTTACTGGCTTGTCTTGGTGTCATAAATTTCAACCTCATTTCATGTCCCTCATTCCTCAAAGAAAGGGAACGTTCATCAAGATTGAGCGTTTTAAAATGAAGCCATGCCCATCTCAAAAGAAAATGACAAGAGTTTGTGGGAGCAATATCACATAAGACTTCTTTCACACATTGTCATGTACTGAATTTGATCCTTGCTTGATTTGGATGAAACCTTGGTGGTAACTAGAGTTTCTCCACCAATCTTTGGCTTACAACATTGTTGTCGCTTTAGTAAACGAATGCAACTAAACATGGGTGGCCTTTGATTAAACACCCTGTTTCTCTACTTCCTTTTCCATCATGTTTATCTTTTCTTCCTTTTCTTTTTCTTCAATTCCCTTCCTTCTGCAGTTTATATTTCTTCTTTTTCTATTTTCTCCTTCAGCCTATGTTGATCCTTACTGGCTTGTCTTGGTGTCATAAATTTCAACCTCATTTCATGTCCCTCATTCCTCAAATAAAGGGAACGTTCATCAAGATTGAGCGTTTTAAAATGAAGCCATGCCCATATCAAAAGAAGATGACAAGAGTTCATGGGAGCAATATCACATAATACTTCTTTCACACATTGTCATGTACTGAATTTGATCCTTGCTTGATTCGGATGAAACCTTGGTGGTAACTAGAGTTTCTCCACCAATGTTTGGCTTACAACATTGTTGTCACTTTAGTAAACGAATGCAACTAAACATGGGTGGCCTTCGATTAAACACCTTGTTTCTCTACTTCCTTTTCCATCATCTTTATCTTTTCTTCCTTTTCTTTTTCTTCAATTTCTCTTCCTTCTGCAGTTTATTTTTCTTCTTTTTCTATTTTCTCCTTTAGCCTATGTTGATCCTTACTAGCTTGTCTTAGTGTCATAAATTTCAACCTCATTTCATGTCCCTCATTCCTCAAATAAAGGGAACGTTCATCAAGATTGAGCGTTTTAAAATGAAGCCATGCCCATCTCAAAAGAAGATGACAAGAGTTTGTGGGAGCAATATCACATAATACTTCTTTCACACATTGTCATGAACTGAATTTGATCCTTGCTTGATTCGGATGAAACCTTGGTGGTAAGTAGAGTTTCTCCACCAATCTTTGGCTTACAACATTGTTGTCGCTTTAGAAAACGAATGCAACTAAACATGGGTGGCCTTCGATTAAACACCTTGTTTCTCTACTTCCTTTTCCATCATCTTTCTCTTTTCTTCCTTTCCTTTTTCTTCAATTTCCTTCCTTCTGCAGTTTATATTTCTTCTTTTTCTATTTTCTCCTTCAGCCTATGTTGATCCTTACTGGCTTGTCTTGGTGTCATAAATTTCAACCTCATTTCATGTCCCTCATTCCTCAAATAAAGGGAACGTTCATCAAGATTGAGCGTTTTAAAATGAAGCCATGCCCATCTCAAAAGAAGATGACAAGAGTTTGTGGGAGCAATATCACATAATACTTCTTTCACAAATTGTCATGTACTGAATTTGATCCTTGCTTGATTTGGATGAAACCTTGGTGGTAAGTAGAGTTTCTCCACCAATCTTTGACTTACAACATTGTTGTCGCTTTCGTAAATGAATGCAACTAAACTTGGTGGCCTTCGATTAAACACCTTGTTTCTCTACTTCCTTTTCCATCATCTTTATCTTTTCTTCCTTTTCTTTTTCTTCAATTTCCCTTCCTTCTGCAGTTTATATTTCTTCTTTTTCTATTTTCTCCTTCAGCCTATGTTGATCCTTACTGGCTTGTCTTGGTGTCATAAATTTCAACTTCATTTCATGTCCCTCATGCCTCAAAGGGAACGTTCATCAAGATTGAGCCTTTTAAAATTAAGCCATGCTCATATCAGAAGAAGATGACAAGAGTTCGTTGGAAGAATATCACATAATACTTCTTTCACACATTGTCCTGTACTGAATTTGAGCCTTGCTTGATTATCATGAAAGCTTGGTGGTAACAAGAGTTTCTCCACCAATCTTTCGCTTAAAACATTGTTGTCGCTTTCGTAAACGAATGCAACTAAACATGGGTGGCCTTCGATTAAACACCTTGTTTCTCTACTTCCTTTTCCATCATCTTTATCTTTTCTTCCTTTTCTTTTTCTTCAATTTCTCTTCCTTCTGTAGTTTATATTTCTTCTTTTCTATTTTCTCCTTCAGCCTATGTTGATCCTTACTGGCTTGTCTTGGTGTCATAAATTTCAACCTCATTTCATGTCCCTCATTCCTCAAATAAAGGGAACGTTCATCAAGATTGAGCATTTTAAAATGAAGCCATGCCCATCTCAAAAGAAGATGACAAGTGTTCATGGGAGCAATATCACATAATACTTCTTTCACACATTATCCTGTATTGAATTTGATCCTTGCTTGATTCGGATGAAAGCTTGATGGTAACTAGAGTTTCTCCACCAATCTTTGGCTTAACACATTGTTGCCGCTTTCGTAAACAAATGCAACTAAAGATGGGTGGGCTTCGATTAAACACCTTGTTTCTCTACTTCCTTTTCCATCATCTTTATCTTTTCTTCCTTTTCTTTTTCTTCAATTTCTCTTCCTTCTGCAGTTTATTTTTCTTCTTTTTCTATTTTCTCCTTTAGCCTATGTTGATCCTTACTAGCTTGTCTTAGTGTCATAAATTTCAACCTCATTTCATGTCCCTCATTCCTCAAATAAAGGGAACGTTCATCAAGATTGAGCGTTTTAAAATGAAGCCATGCCCATCTCAAAAGAAGATGACAAGAGTTTGTGGGAGCAATATCACATAAGACTTCTTTCACACATTGTCATGTACTGAATTTGATCCTTACTTGATTTGGATGAAACCTTGGTGGTAACTAGAGTTTCTCCACCAATCTTTGGCTTACAACATTGTTGTCGCTTTAGTAAACGAATGCAACTAAACATGGGTGGCCTTTGATTAAACACCCTGTTTCTCTACTTCCTTTTCCATCATGTTTATCTTTTCTTCCTTTTCTTTTTCTTCAATTCCCTTCCTTCTGCAGTTTATATTTCTTCTTTTTCTATTTTCTCCTTCAGCCTATGTTGATCCTTACTGGCTTGTCTTGGTGTCATAAATTTCAACCTCATTTCATGTCCCTCATTCCTCAAATAAAGGGAACGTTCATCAAGATTGAGCGTTTTAAAATGAAGCCATGCCCATATCAAAAGAAGATGACAAGAGTTCATGGGAGCAATATCACATAATACTTCTTTCACACATTGTCATGTACTGAATTTGATCCTTGCTTGATTCGGATGAAACCTTGGTGGTAACTAGAGTTTCTCCACCAATGTTTGGCTTACAACATTGTTGTCGCTTTAGTAAACGAATGCAACTAAACATGGGTGGCCTTCGATTAAACACCTTGTTTCTCTACTTCCTTTTCCATCATCTTTATCTTTTCTTCCTTTTCTTTTTCTTCAATTTCTCTTCCTTCTGCAGTTTATTTTTCTTCTTTTTCTATTTTCTCCTTTAGCCTATGTTGATCCTTACTAGCTTGTCTTAGTGTCATAAATTTCAACCTCATTTCATGTCCCTCATTCCTCAAATAAAGGGAACGTTCATCAAGATTGAGCGTTTTAAAATGAAGCCATGCCCATCTCAAAAGAAGATGACAAGAGTTTGTGGGAGCAATATCACATAATACTTCTTTCACACATTGTCATGAACTGAATTTGATCCTTGCTTGATTCGGATGAAACCTTGGTGGTAAGTAGAGTTTCTCCACCAATCTTTGGCTTACAACATTGTTGCCGCTTTCATAAACAAATGCAACTAAACATGGGTGGCCTTCCATTAAACACCTTGTTTCTCTACTTCCTTTTCCATCATCTTTATCTTTTCTTCCTTTTCTTTTTCTTCAATTTCTCTTCCTTCTGCAGTTTATATTTCTTCTTTTTCTATTTTCTCCTTCAGCCTATGTTGATCCTTACTGGGTTGTCTTGGTGTCATAAATTTCAACCTCATTTCATGTCCCTCATTCCTCAAATAAAGGGAACGTTCATCAAGATTGAGCGTTTTAAAATGAAGCCATGCCCATCTCAAAAGAAGATGACAAGAGTTTGTCGGAGCAATATCACATAATACTTCTTTCACAAATTGTCATGTACTGAATTTGATCCTTGCTTGATTTGGATGAAACCTTGGTGGTAACTAGAGTTTCTCCACCAATCTTTGGCTTACAACATTGTTGCCGCTTTCATAAACAAATGCAACTAAACATGGGTGGCCTTCCATTAAACACCTTGTTTCTCTACTTCCTTTTCCATCATCTTTATCTTTTCTTCCTTTTCTTTTTCTTCAATTTCTCTTCCTTCTGCTGTTTATATTTCTTCTTTTTCTATTTTCTCCTTCAGCCTATGTTGATCCTTACTGGCTTGTCTTGGTGTCATAAATTTCAACCTCATTTCATGTCCCTCATTCCTCAAAGAAAGGGAACGTTCATCAAGATTGAGCGTTTTAAAATGAAGCCATGCCCATCTCAAAAGAAAATGACAAGAGTTTGTGGGAGCAATATCACATAAGACTTCTTTCACACATTGTCATGTACTGAATTTGATCCTTGCTTGATTTGGATGAAACCTTGGTGGTAACTAGAGTTTCTCCACCAATCTTTGGCTTACAACATTGTTGTCGCTTTAGTAAACGAATGCAACTAAACATGGGTGGCCTTTGATTAAACACCCTGTTTCTCTACTTCCTTTTCCATCATGTTTATCTTTTCTTCCTTTTCTTTTTCTTCAATTCCCTTCCTTCTGCAGTTTATATTTCTTCTTTTTCTATTTTCTCCTTCAGCCTATGTTGATCCTTACTGGCTTGTCTTGGTGTCATAAATTTCAACCTCATTTCATGTCCCTCATTCCTCAAATAAAGGGAACGTTCATCAAGATTGAGCGTTTTAAAATGAAGCCATGCCCATATCAAAAGAAGATGACAAGAGTTCATGGGAGCAATATCACATAATACTTCTTTCACACATTGTCATGTACTGAATTTGATCCTTGCTTGATTCGGATGAAACCTTGGTGGTAACTAGAGTTTCTCCACCAATGTTTGGCTTACAACATTGTTGTCACTTTAGTAAACGAATGCAACTAAACATGGGTGGCCTTCGATTAAACACCTTGTTTCTCTACTTCCTTTTCCATCATCTTTATCTTTTCTTCCTTTTCTTTTTCTTCAATTTCTCTTCCTTCTGCAGTTTATTTTTCTTCTTTTTCTATTTTCTCCTTTAGCCTATGTTGATCCTTACTAGCTTGTCTTAGTGTCATAAATTTCAACCTCATTTCATGTCCCTCATTCCTCAAATAAAGGGAACGTTCATCAAGATTGAGCGTTTTAAAATGAAGCCATGCCCATCTCAAAAGAAGATGACAAGAGTTTGTGGGAGCAATATCACATAATACTTCTTTCACACATTGTCATGAACTGAATTTGATCCTTGCTTGATTCGGATGAAACCTTGGTGGTAAGTAGAGTTTCTCCACCAATCTTTGGCTTACAACATTGTTGTCGCTTTAGAAAACGAATGCAACTAAACATGGGTGGCCTTCGATTAAACACCTTGTTTCTCTACTTCCTTTTCCATCATCTTTCTCTTTTCTTCCTTTCCTTTTTCTTCAATTTCCTTCCTTCTGCAGTTTATATTTCTTCTTTTTCTATTTTCTCCTTCAGCCTATGTTGATCCTTACTGGCTTGTCTTGGTGTCATAAATTTCAACCTCATTTCATGTCCCTCATTCCTCAAATAAAGGGAACGTTCATCAAGATTGAGCGTTTTAAAATGAAGCCATGCCCATCTCAAAAGAAGATGACAAGAGTTTGTGGGAGCAATATCACATAATACTTCTTTCACAAATTGTCATGTACTGAATTTGATCCTTGCTTGATTTGGATGAAACCTTGGTGGTAAGTAGAGTTTCTCCACCAATCTTTGACTTACAACATTGTTGTCGCTTTCGTAAATGAAGGCAACTAAACTTGGTGGCCTTCGATTAAACACCTTGTTTCTCTACTTCCTTTTCCATCATCTTTATCTTTTCTTCCTTTTCTTTTTCTTCAATTTCCCTTCCTTCTGCAGTTTATATTTCTTCTTTTTCTATTTTCTCCTTCAGCCTATGTTGATCCTTACTGGCTTGTCTTGGTGTCATAAATTTCAACTTCATTTCATGTCCCTCATGCCTCAAAGGGAACGTTCATCAAGATTGAGCCTTTTAAAATTAAGCCATGCTCATATCAGAAGAAGATGACAAGAGTTCGTTGGAAGAATATCACATAATACTTCTTTCACACATTGTCCTGTACTGAATTTGAGCCTTGCTTGATTATGATGAAAGCTTGGTGGTAACAAGAGTTTCTCCACCAATCTTTCGCTTAAAACATTGTTGTCGCTTTCGTAAACGAATGCAACTAAACATGGGTGGCCTTCGATTAAACACCTTGTTTCTCTACTTCCTTTTCCATCATCTTTATCTTTTCTTCCTTTTCTTTTTCTTCAATTTCTCTTCCTTCTGTAGTTTATATTTCTTCTTTTCTATTTTCTCCTTCAGCCTATGTTGATCCTTACTGGCTTGTCTTGGTGTCATAAATTTCAACCTCATTTCATGTCCCTCATTCCTCAAATAAAGGGAACGTTCATCAAGATTGAGCATTTTAAAATGAAGCCATGCCCATCTCAAAAGAAGATGACAAGTGTTCATGGGAGCAATATCACATAATACTTCTTTCACACATTATCCTGTATTGAATTTGATCCTTGCTTGATTCGGATGAAAGCTTGATGGTAACTAGAGTTTCTCCACCAATCTTTGGCTTAACACATTGTTGCCGCTTTCGTAAACAAATGCAACTAAAGATGGGTGGGCTTCGATTAAACACCTTGTTTCTCTACTTCCTTTTCCATCATCTTTATCTTTTCTTCCTTTTTTTTTCTTCAATTTCTCTTCCTTCTGCAGTTTATATTTCTTCTTTTTCTATTTTCTCCTTCAGCCTATGTTGATCCTTACTGGGTTGTCTTGGTGTCATAAATTTCAACCTCATTTCATGTCCCTCATTCCTCAAATAAAGGGAACGTTCATCAAGATTGAGCGTTTTAAAATGAAGCCATGCCCATCTCAAAAGAAGATGACAAGAGTTTGTGGGAGCAATATCACATAATACTTCTTTCACAAATTGCCATGTACTGAATTTGATCCTTGCTTGATTTGGATGAAACCTTGGTGGTAACTAGAGTTTCTCCACCAATCTTTGACTTACAACATTGTTGTCGCTTTCGTAAATGAATGCAACTAAACTTGGTGGCCTTCGATTAAACACCTTGTTTCTCTACTTCCTTTTCCATCATCTTTATCTTTTCCTCCTTTTCTTTTTCTTCAATTTCCCTTCCTTCTGCAGTTTATATTTCTTCTTTTCCTATTTTCTCCTTCAGCCTATGTTGATCCTTACTGGCTTGTCTTGGTGTCATAAATTTCAACCTCATTTCATGTCCCTCATTCCTCAAATAAAGGGAACGTTCATCAAGATTGAGCGTTTTAAAATGAAGCCATGCCCATCTCAAAAGAAGATGACAAGAGTTTGTGGGAGCAATATCACATAATACTTCTTTCACAAATTGTCATGTACTGAATTTGATCCTTGCTTGATTTGGATGAAACCTTGGTGGTAACTAGAGTTTCTCCACCAATCTTTGGCTTACAACATTGTTGCCGCTTTCATAAACAAATGCAACTAAACATGGGTGGCCTTCCATTAAACACCTTGTTTCTCTACTTCCTTTTCCATCATCTTTATCTTTTCTTCCTTTTCTTTTTCTTCAATTTCTCTTCCTTCTGCAGTTTATATTTCTTCTTTTTCTATTTTCTCCTTCAGCCTATGTTGATCCTTACTGGCTTGTCTTGGTGTCATAAATTTCAACCTCATTTCATGTCCCTCATTCCTCAAAGAAAGGGAACGTTCATCAAGATTGAGCGTTTTAAAATGAAGCCATGCCCATCTCAAAAGAAAATGACAAGAGTTTGTGGGAGCAATATCACATAAGACTTCTTTCACACATTGTCATGTACTGAATTTGATCCTTGCTTGATTTGGATGAAACCTTGGTGGTAACTAGAGTTTCTCCACCAATCTTTGGCTTACAACATTGTTGTCGCTTTAGTAAACGAATGCAACTAAACATGGGTGGCCTTTGATTAAACACCCTGTTTCTCTACTTCCTTTTCCATCATGTTTATCTTTTCTTCCTTTTCTTTTTCTTCAATTCCCTTCCTTCTGCAGTTTATATTTCTTCTTTTTCTATTTTCTCCTTCAGCCTATGTTGATCCTTACTGGCTTGTCTTGGTGTCATAAAATTCAACCTCATTTCATGTCCCTCATTCCTCAAATAAAGGGAACGTTCATCAAGATTGAGCGTTTTAAAATGAAGCCATGCCCATATCAAAAGAAGATGACAAGAGTTCATGGGAGCAATATCACATAATACTTCTTTCACACATTGTCATGTACTGAATTTGATCCTTGCTTGATTCGGATGAAACCTTGGTGGTAAGTAGAGTTTCTCCACCAATCTTTGGCTTACAACATTGTTGTCGCTTTAGAAAACGAATGCAACTAAACATGGGTGGCCTTCGATTAAACACCTTGTTTCTCTACTTCCTTTTCCATCATCTTTCTCTTTTCTTCCTTTTCTTTTTCTTCAATTTCCTTACTTCTGCAGTTTATATTTCTTCTTTTTCTATTTTCTCCTTCAGCCTATGTTGATCCTTACTGGCTTGTCTTGGTGTCATAAATTTCAACCTCATTTCATGTCCCTCATTCCTCAAATAAAGGGAACGTTCATCAAGATTGAGCGTTTTAAAATGAAGCCATGCCCATCTCAAAAGAAGATGACAAGAGTTTGTGGGAGCAATATCACATAATACTTCTTTCACAAATTGTCATGTACTGAATTTGATCCTTGCTTGATTTGGATGAAACCTTGGTGGTAAGTAGAGTTTCTCCACCAATCTTTGACTTACAACATTGTTGTCGCTTTCGTAAATGAATGCAACTAAACTTGGTGGCCTTCGATTAAACACCTTGTTTCTCTACTTCCTTTTCCATCATCTTTATCTTTTCTTCCTTTTCTTTTTCTTCAATTTCCCTTCCTTCTGCAGTTTATATTTCTTCTTTTTCTATTTTCTCCTTCAGCCTATGTTGATCCTTACTGGCTTGTCTTGGTGTCATAAATTTCAACTTCATTTCATGTCCCTCATGCCTCAAAGGGAACGTTCATCAAGATTGAGCCTTTTAAAATTAAGCCATGCTCATCTCAGAAGAAGATGACAAGAGTTCGTTGGAACAATATCACATAATACTTCTTTCACACATTGTCCTGTACTGAATTTGAGCCTTGCTTGATTATGATGAAAGCTTGGTGGTAACAAGAGTTTCTCCACCAATCTTTCGCTTAAAACATTGTTGTCGCTTTCGTAAACGAATGCAACTAAACATGGGTGGCCTTCGATTAAACACCTTGTTTCTCTACTTCCTTTTCCATCATCTTTATCTTTTCTTCCTTTTCTTTTTCTTCAATTTCTCTTCCTTCTGTAGTTTATATTTCTTCTTTTCTATTTTCTCCTTCAGCCTATCTTGATCCTTACTGGCTTGTCTTGGTGTCATAAATTTCAACCTCATTTCATGTCCCTCATTCCTAAATAAAGGGAACGTTCATCAAGATTGAGCGTTTTAAAATGAAGCCATGCCCATCTCAAAAGAAGATGACAAGTGTTCATGGGAGCAATATCACATAATACTTCTTTCACACATTATCCTGTATTGAATTTGATCCTTGCTTGATTCGGATGAAAGCTTGATGGTAACTAGAGTTTCTCCACCAATCTTTGGCTTAACACATTGTTGCCGCTTTCGTAAACAAATGCAACTAAAGATGGGTGGGCTTCGATTAAACACCTTGTTTCTCTACTTCCTTTTCCATCATCTTTATCTTTTCTTCCTTTTTTTTTTCTTCAATTTCTCTTCCTTCTGCAGTTTATATTTCTTCTTTTTCTATTTTCTCCTTCAGCCTATGTTGATCCTTACTGGGTTGTCTTGGTGTCATAAATTTCAACCTCATTTCATGTCCCTCATTCCTCAAATAAAGGGAACGTTCATCAAGATTGAGCGTTTTAAAATGAAGCCATGCCCATATCAAAAGAAGATGACAAGAGTTCATGGGAGCAATATCACATAATACTTCTTTCACACATTGTCATGTACTGAATTTGATCCTTGCTTGATTCGGATGAAACCTTGGTGGTAACTAGAGTTTCTCCACCAATGTTTGGCTTACAACATTGTTGTCGCTTTAGTAAACGAATGCAACTAAACATGGGTGGCCTTCGATTAAACACCTTGTTTCTCTACTTCCTTTTCCATCATCTTTATCTTTTCTTCCTTTTCTTTTTCTTCAATTTCTCTTCCTTCTGCAGTTTATTTTTCTTCTTTTTCTATTTTCTCCTTTAGCCTATGTTGATCCTTACTAGCTTGTCTTAGTGTTATAAATTTCAACCTCATTTCATGTCCCTCATTCCTCAAATAAAGGGAACGTTCATCAAGATTGAGCGTTTTAAAATGAAGCCATGCCCATCTCAAAAGAAGATGACAAGAGTTTGTGGGAGCAATATCACATAATACTTCTTTCACACATTGTCATGAACTGAATTTGATCCTTGCTTGATTCGGATGAAACCTTGGTGGTAAGTAGAGTTTCTCCACCAATCTTTGGCTTACAACATTGTTGTCGCTTTAGAAAACGAATGCAACTAAACATGGGTGGCCTTCGATTAAACACCTTGTTTCTCTACTTCCTTTTCCATCATCTTTCTCTTTTCTTCCTTTTCTTTTTCTTCAATTTCCTTCCTTCTGCAGTTTATATTTCTTCTTTTTCTATTTTCTCCTTCAGCCTATGTTGATCCTTACTGGCTTGTCTTGGTGTCATAAATTTCAACCTCATTTCATGTCCCTCATTCCTCAAATAAAGGGAACGTTCATCAAGATTGAGCGTTTTAAAATGAAGCCATGCCCATCTCAAAAGAAGATGACAAGAGTTTGTGGGAGCAATATCACATAATACTTCTTTCACAAATTGTCATGTACTGAATTTGATCCTTGCTTGATTTGGATGAAACCTTGGTGGTAAGTAGAGTTTCTCCACCAATCTTTGACTTACAACATTGTTGTCGCTTTCGTAAATGAATGCAACTAAACTTGGTGGCCTTCGATTAAACACCTTGTTTCTCTACTTCCTTTTCCATCATCTTTATCTTTTCTTCCTTTTCTTTTTCTTCAATTTCCCTTCCTTCTGCAGTTTATATTTCTTCTTTTTCTATTTTCTCCTTCAGCCTATGTTGATCCTTACTGGCTTGTCTTGGTGTCATAAATTTCAACTTCATTTCATGTCCCTCATGCCTCAAAGGGAACGTTCATCAAGATTGAGCCTTTTAAAATTAAGCCATGCTCATCTCAGAAGAAGATGACAAGAGTTCGTTGGAACAATATCACATAATACTTCTTTCACACATTGTCCTGTACTGAATTTGAGCCTTGCTTGATTATGATGAAAGCTTGGTGGTAACAAGAGTTTCTCCACCAATCTTTCGCTTAAAACATTGTTGTCGCTTTCGTAAACGAATGCAACTAAACATGGGTGGCCTTCGATTAAACACCTTGTTTCTCTACTTCCTTTTCCATCATCTTTATCTTTTCTTCCTTTTCTTTTTCTTCAATTTCTCTTCCTTCTGTAGTTTATATTTCTTCTTTTCTATTTTCTCCTTCAGCCTATGTTGATCCTTACTGGCTTGTCTTGGTGTCATAAATTTCAACCTCATTTCATGTCCCTCATTCCTCAAATAAAGGGAACGTTCATCAAGATTGAGCATTTTAAAATGAAGCCATGCCCATCTCAAAAGAAGATGACAAGTGTTCATGGGAGCAATATCACATAATACTTCTTTCACACATTATCCTGTATTGAATTTGATCCTTGCTTGATTCGGATGAAAGCTTGATGGTAACTAGAGTTTCTCCACCAATCTTTGGCTTAACACATTGTTGCCGCTTTCGTAAACAAATGCAACTAAAGATGGGTGGGCTTCGATTAAACACCTTGTTTCTCTACTTCCTTTTCCATCATCTTTATCTTTTCTTCCTTTTTTTTTCTTCAATTTCTCTTCCTTCTGCAGTTTATATTTCTTCTTTTTCTATTTTCTCCTTCAGCCTATGTTGATCCTTACTGGGTTGTCTTGGTGTCATAAATTTCAACCTCATTTCATGTCCCTCATTCCTCAAATAAAGGGAACGTTCATCAAGATTGAGCGTTTTAAAATGAAGCCATGCCCATCTCAAAAGAAGATGACAAGAGTTTGTGGGAGCAATATCACATAATACTTCTTTCACAAATTGCCATGTACTGAATTTGATCCTTGCTTGATTTGGATGAAACCTTGGTGGTAACTAGAGTTTCTCCACCAATCTTTGACTTACAACATTGTTGTCGCTTTCGTAAATGAATGCAACTAAACTTGGTGGCCTTCGATTAAACACCTTGTTTCTCTACTTCCTTTTCCATCATCTTTATCTTTTCCTCCTTTTCTTTTTCTTCAATTTCCCTTCCTTCTGCAGTTTATATTTCTTCTTTTCCTATTTTCTCCTTCAGCCTATGTTGATCCTTACTGGCTTGTCTTGGTGTCATAAATTTCAACCTCATTTCATGTCCCTCATTCCTCAAATAAAGGGAACGTTCATCAAGATTGAGCGTTTTAAAATGAAGCCATGCCCATCTCAAAAGAAGATGACAAGAGTTTGTGGGAGCAATATCACATAATACTTCTTTCACAAATTGTCATGTACTGAATTTGATCCTTGCTTGATTTGGATGAAACCTTGGTGGTAACTAGAGTTTCTCCACCAATCTTTGGCTTACAACATTGTTGCCGCTTTCATAAACAAATGCAACTAAACATGGGTGGCCTTCCATTAAACACCTTGTTTCTCTACTTCCTTTTCCATCATCTTTATCTTTTCTTCCTTTTCTTTTTCTTCAATTTCTCTTCCTTCTGCAGTTTATATTTCTTCTTTTTCTATTTTCTCCTTCAGCCTATGTTGATCCTTACTGGCTTGTCTTGGTGTCATAAATTTCAACCTCATTTCATGTCCCTCATTCCTCAAAGAAAGGGAACGTTCATCAAGATTGAGCGTTTTAAAATGAAGCCATGCCCATCTCAAAAGAAGATGACAAGAGTTTGTGGGAGCAATATCACATAATACTTCTTTCACACATTGTCATGAACTGAATTTGATCCTTGCTTGATTCGGATGAAACCTTGGTGGTAAGTAGAGTTTCTCCACCAATCTTTGGCTTACAACATTGTTGTCGCTTTAGAAAACGAATGCAACTAAACATGGGTGGCCTTCGATTAAACACCTTGTTTCTCTACTTCCTTTTCCATCATCTTTCTCTTTTCTTCCTTTTCTTTTTCTTCAATTTCCTTACTTCTGCAGTTTATATTTCTTCTTTTTCTATTTTCTCCTTCAGCCTATGTTGATCCTTACTGGCTTGTCTTGGTGTCATAAATTTCAACCTCATTTCATGTCCCTCATTCCTCAAATAAAGGGAACGTTCATCAAGATTGAGCGTTTTAAAATGAAGCCATGCCCATCTCAAAAGAAGATGACAAGAGTTTGTGGGAGCAATATCACATAATACTTCTTTCACAAATTGTCATGTACTGAATTTGATCCTTGCTTGATTTGGATGAAACCTTGGTGGTAAGTAGAGTTTCTCCACCAATCTTTGACTTACAACATTGTTGTCGCTTTCGTAAATGAATGCAACTAAACTTGGTGGCCTTCGATTAAACACCTTGTTTCTCTACTTCCTTTTCCATCATCTTTATCTTTTCCTCCTTTTCTTTTTCTTCAATTTCCCTTCCTTCTGCAGTTTATATTTCTACTTTTCCTATTTTCTCCTTCAGCCTATGTTGATCCTTACTGGCTTGTCTTGGTGTCATAAATTTCAACCTCATTTCATGTCCCTCATTCCTCAAATAAAGGGAACGTTCATCCAGATTGAGTGTTTTAAAATGAAGCCATGCACATCTCTAAAGAAGATGACAAGAGTTTGTGGGAGCAATATCACATAATACTTCTTTCACAAATTGTCATGTACTGAATTTGATCCTTGCTTGATTTGGATGAAACCTTGGTGGTAACTAGAGTTTCTCCACCAATCTTTGGCTTACAACATTGTTGCCGCTTTCATAAACAAATGCAACTAAACATGGGTGGCCTTCCATTAAACACCTTGTTTCTCTACTTCCTTTTCCATCATCTTTATCTTTTCTTCCTTTTCTTTTTCTTCAATTTCTCTTCCTTCTGCAATTTATATTTCTTCTTTTTCTATTTTCTCCTTCAGCCTATGTTGATCCTTACTGGGTTGTCTTGGTGTCATAAATTTCAACCTCATTTCATGTCCCTCATTCCTCAAATAAAGGGAACGTTCATCAAGATTGAGCGTTTTAAAATGAAGCCATGCCCATCTCAAAAGAAAATGACAAGAGTTTGTGGGAGCAATATCACATAAGACTTCTTTCACACATTGTCATGTACTGAATTTGATCCTTGCTTGATTTGGATGAAACCTTGGTGGTAACTAGAGTTTCTCCACCAATCTTTGGCTTACAACATTGTTGTCGCTTTAGTAAACGAATGCAACTAAACATGGGTGGCCTTTGATTAAACACCCTGTTTCTCTACTTCCTTTTCCATCATCTTTATCTTTTCTTCCTTTTCTTTTTCTTCAATTCCCTTCCTTCTGCAGTTTATATTTCTTCTTTTTCTATTTTCTCCTGCAGCCTATGTTGATCCTTACTGGCTTATCTTGGTGTCATAAATTTCAACCTCATTTCATGTCCCTCATTCCTCAAATAAAGGGAACGTTCATCAAGATTGAGCGTTTTAAAATGAAGCCATGCCCATCTCAAAAGAAGATGACAAGAGTTTGTGGGAGCAATATCACATAATACTTCTTTCACAAATTGTCATGTACTGAATTTGATCCTTGCTTGATTTGGATGAAACCTTGGTGGTAAGTAGAGTTTCTCCACCAATCTTTGACTTACAACATTGTTGTCGCTTTCGTAAATGAATGCAACTAAACTTGGTGGCCTTCGATTAAACACCTTGTTTCTCTACTTCCTTTTCCATCATCTTTATCTTTTCCTCCTTTTCTTTTTCTTCAATTTCCCTTCCTTCTGCAGTTTATATTTCTACTTTTCCTATTTTCTCCTTCAGCCTATGTTGATCCTTACTGGCTTGTCTTGGTGTCATAAATTTCAACCTCATTTCATGTCCCTCATTCCTCAAATAAAGGGAACGTTCATCAAGATTGAGTGTTTTAAAATGAAGCCATGCACATCTCTAAAGAAGATGACAAGAGTTTGTGGGAGCAATATCACATAATACTTCTTTCACAAATTGTCATGTACTGAATTTGATCCTTGCTTGATTTGGATGAAACCTTGGTGGTAACTAGAGTTTCTCCACCAATCTTTGGCTTACAACATTGTTGCCGCTTTCATAAACAAATGCAACTAAACATGGGTGGCCTTCCATTAAACACCTTGTTTCTCTACTTCCTTTTCCATCATCTTTATCTTTTCTTCCTTTTCTTTTTCTTCAATTTCTCTTCCTTCTGCAATTTATATTTCTTCTTTTTCTATTTTCTCCTTCAGCCTATGTTGATCCTTACTGGGTTGTCTTGGTGTCATAAATTTCAACCTCATTTCATGTCCCTCATTCCTCAAATAAAGGGAACGTTCATCAAGATTGAGCGTTTTAAAATGAAGCCATGCCCATCTCAAAAGAAAATGACAAGAGTTTGTGGGAGCAATATCACATAAGACTTCTTTCACACATTGTCATGTACTGAATTTGATCCTTGCTTGATTTGGATGAAACCTTGGTGGTAACTAGAGTTTCTCCACCAATCTTTGGCTTACAACATTGTTGTCGCTTTAGTAAACGAATGCAACTAAACATGGGTGGCCTTTGATTAAACACCCTGTTTCTCTACTTCCTTTTCCATCATCTTTATCTTTTCTTCCTTTTCTTTTTCTTCAATTCCCTTCCTTCTGCAGTTTATATTTCTTCTTTTTCTATTTTCTCCTGCAGCCTATGTTGATCCTTACTGGCTTATCTTGGTGTCATAAATTTCAACCTCATTTCATGTCCCTCATTCCTCAAATAAAGGGAACGTTCATCAAGATTGAGCGTTTTAAAATGAAGCCATGCCCATATCAAAAGAAGATGACAAGAGTTTGTGGGAGCAATATCACATAATACTTCTTTCACAAATTGTCATGTACTGAATTTGATCCTTGCTTGATTTGGATGAAACCTTGGTGGTAACTAGAGTTTCTCCACCAATCTTTGACTTACAACATTGTTGTCGCTTTCGTAAATGAATGCAACTAAACTTGGTGGCCTTCGATTAAACACCTTGTTTCTCTACTCCCTTTTCCATCATCTTTATCTTTTCTTCCTTTTCCTTTTCTTCAATTTCCCTTCCTTCTGCAGTTTATATTTCTTCTTTTTCTATTTTCAACTTCAGCCTATGTTGATCCTTACTGGCTTGTCTTGGTGTCATAAATTTCAACTTCATTTCATGTCCCTCATGCCTCAAAGGGAACGTTCATCAAGATTGAGCCTTTTAAAATTAAGCCATGCTCATCTCAGAAGAAGATGACAAGAGTTCGTTGGAACAATATCACATAATACTTCTTTCACACATTGTCCTGTACTGAATTTGAGCCTTGCTTGATTATGATGAAAGCTTGGTGGTATCAAGAGTTTCTCCACCAATCTTTCGCTTAAAACATTGTTGTCGCTTTCGTAAACGAATGCAACTAAACATGGGTGGCCTTCGATTAAACACCTTGTTTCTCTACTTCCTTTTCCATCATCTTTATCTTTTCTTCCTTTTCTTTTTCTTCAATTTCTCTTCCTTCTGTAGTTTATATTTCTTCTTTTCAATTTTCTCCTTCAGCCTATGTTGATCCTTACTGACTTGTCTTGGTGTCATAAATTTCAACCTCATTTCATGTCCCTCATTCCTAAATAAAGGGAACGTTCATCAAGGTTGAGCGTTTTAAAATGAAGCAATGCCCATCTCAAAAGAAGATGACAAGAGTTCATGGGAGCAATAACACATAATACTTCTTTCACACATTATCCTGTACTGAATTTGATCCTAGCTTGATTCGGATGAAAGCTTGATGGAAACTAGAGTTTCTCCACCAATCTTTGGCTTACAACATTGTTGCCGCTTTCGTAAACAAATGCAACTAAAGATGGGTGGCCTTCGATTAAACACCTTGTTTCTCTACTTCCTTTTCCATCATCTTTATCTTTTCTTCCTTTTTTTTTTCTTCAATTTCTCTTCCTTCTGCAGTTTATATTTCTTCTTTTTCTATTTTCTCCTTCAGCCTATGTTGATCCTTACTGGCTTGTCTTGGTGTCATAAATTTCAACCTCATTTCATGTCCCTCATTCCTCAAATAAAGGGAACGTTCATCAAGATTGAGCGTTTTAAAATGAAGCCATGCCCATCTCAAAAGAAAATGACAAGAGTTTGTGGGAGCAATATCACATAATACTTCTTTCACACATTGTCACGTACTCAATTTGATCCTTGCTTGATTTGGATGAAACCTTGGTGGTAACTAGAGTTTCTCCACCAATCTTTGGCTTACAACATTGTTGCCGCTTTCATAAACAAGTGCAACTAAACATGGGTGGCCTTCGATTAAACACCTTGTTTCTCTACTTCGTTTTCCATCATCTTTATCTTTTCTTCCTTTTCTTTTTCTTCAATTTCTCTTCCTTCTGCAGTTTATATTTCTTCTTTTTCTATTTTCTCCTTCAGCCTATGTTGATCCTTACTGGCTTGTCTTGGTGTCATAAATTTCAACCTCATTTCATGTCCCTCATTCCTCAAATAAAGGGAACGTTCATCAAGATTGAGCGTTTTAAAATGAAGCCATGCCCATCTCAAAAGAAAATGACAAGAGTTTGTGGGAGCAATATCACATAATACTTCTTTCACACATTGTCATGTACTGAATTTGATCCTTGCTTGATTCGGATGAAACCTTGGTGGTAACTAGAGTTTCTCCACCAATCTTTGGCTTACAACATTGTTGTCGCTTTAGTAAACGAATGCAACTAAACATGGGTAGCCTTCGATTAAACACTTTGTTTCTCTACTTTCTTTTCCATCATCTTTATCTTTTCTTCCATTTCTTTTTCTTCATTTTGCCTTCCTTCTGCAGTTTATATTTCTTCTTTTTCTATTTTCTCCTTCAGCCTATGTTGATCCTTACTGGCTTATCCTTGTGTCATAAATTTGAACTTCATTTCATGTCCCTCATGCCTTAAAGGGAACATTCATCAAGATTGAGCGTTTTAAAATTAAGCCATGCCCATCTCAAAAGAAGATGACAAGAGTTCGTGCGAACAATATCACATAATACTTCTTTCACACATTGTCCTGTACAGAACTTGAGCCTTGCTTGATTGGGATGACAGCTTGGTGGTAACTAGAGTTTCCCCACCAATCTTTCGCTTAGAACATTGTTGTCGCTTTCGTAAACGAATGCAACTAAACATGGGTGGCCTTCGATTAAACACCTTGTTTCTCTACTTCCTTTTCCATCATCTTTATCTTTTCTTCCTTTTCTTTTTCTTCAATTTCCCTTCCTTCTGCAGTTTATATTTCTTCTTTTTCTATTTTCTCCTTCAGCTTATGTTGATCCTTACTGGCTTTTCTTGGTGTCATAAATTTCAACCTCATTTCATGTCCCTCATTCCTCAAATAAAGGGAACGTTCATCAAGATTGAGCGTTTTAAAATGAAGCCATGCCCATCTCAAAAGAAGATGACAAGAGTTCGTGGGACCAATATCCCATAATATTTCTTTCACACATTATCCTGTACTGAATTTGATCCTTACATGATTCGGATGAAAGCTTGATAGTAACTAAAGTTTCTCCACCAATCTTTGGCTTAAAACATTGTAGTCGCTTTCGTAAACGAATGCAACTAAACATGGGTGGCCTTCGATTAAACACCTTGTTTCTCTACTTCGTTTTCCATCAACTTTATCTTTTCTTCGTTTTCTTTTTCTTAAATTTCTCTTCCTTCTGCAGTTGATATTTCTTCTTTTTCTATTTTCTCCTTCAGCCTATGTTGATCCTTACTCGCTTGACTTGGTGTCATAAATTTCAACTTCATTTCATGTCCCTCATGCCTCGAAGCGAACGTTCATCAAGATTGAGCGTTTTAAAATTAAGCCATGCCCATCTCAAAAGAAGATGACAAGAGTTCGTGGGAGCAATATCACATAATACTTCTTTCACACATTATCCTGTACTGAATTTGAGCCTTGCCCGATTCGGATGAAAGCTTGATGGTAACTAGATTTTCTCCACCAATCTTTGGCTTACAACATTGTTGCCGCTTTCGTAAACAAATGCATCTAAAGATGGGTGGCCTTCGCTTAAACGCTTTGTTTCTCTACTTCCTTTTCCATCATCGTTATCTTTTCTTCCTTTTTTTTTTCTTCAATTTCTCTTCCTTCTGCAGTTTATATTTCTTCTTTTTCTATTTTCTCCTTCAGCCTATGTTGATCCTTACTGGGTTGTCTTGGTGTCATAAATTTCAACCTCATTTCATGTCCCTCATTCCTCAAATAAAGGGAACGTTCATCAAGATTGAGCGTTTTAAAATGAAGCCATGCCCATCTCAAAAGAAGATGACAAGAGTTTGTGGGAGCAATATCACATAATACTTCTTTCACACATTGTCATGTACTGAATTTGATCCTTGCTCGATTCGGATGAAACCTTGGTGGTAACTAGAGTTTCTCAACCAATCTTTGGCTTACAACATTGTTGTCGCTTTAGTAAACGAATGCAACTAAACATGGGTGGCCTTCGATTAAACACCTTGTTTCTCTACTTCCTTTTCCATCATCTTTATCTTTTCTTCCTTTTCTTTTTCTTCAATTTCCCTTCCTTCTGCAGTTTATATTTCTTCTTTTTCTATTTTCTCCTTCAGCTTATGTTGATCCTTACTGGCTTTTCTTGGTGTCATAAATTTCAACCTCATTTCATGTCCCTCATTCCTCAAATAAAGGGAACGTTCATCAAGATTGAGCGTTTTAAAATGAAGCCATGCCCATCTCAAAAGAAGATGACAAGAGTTCGTGGGACCAATATCCCATAATACTTCTTTCACACATTATCTTGTACTGAATTTGATCCTTACTTGATTCGGATGAAAGCTTGATGGTAACTAAAGTTTCTCCACCAATCTTTGGCTTAAAACATTGTAGTCGCTTTCGTAAACGAATGCAACTAAACATGGGTGGCCTTCGATTAAACACCTTGTTTCTCTACTTCGTTTTCCATTAACTTTATCTTTTCTTCCTTTTCTTTTTCTTAAATTTCTCTTCCTTCTGCAGTTGATATTTCTTCTTTTTCTATTTTCTCCTTCAGCCTATGTTGATCCTTACTCGCTTGACTTGGTGTCATAAATTTCAACTTCATTTCATGTCCCTCATGCCTCGAAGCGAACGATCATCAACATTGAGCGTTTTAAAATTAAGGCATGCCCATCTCAAAAGAAGATGACAAGAGTTCGTGGGAGCAATATCACATAATACTTCTTTCACACATTGTCCTGTACTGAATTTGATCCTTGCTTGATTCGGATGAGAGCTTGTTGGTAACTTGAGTTTCTCCACCAATATTTGGCTTACAACATTGTTGTCGCTTTAGTAAACGAATGCAACTAAACATGGGTGGCCTTCTATTAAACACCTTGTTTCTCTACTTCCTTTTCCATCATCTTTATCTTTTCTTCCTTTTCTTTTTCTTTAATTTTGCCTTCCTTCTGCAATTTATATTTCTTCTTTTTCTATTTTCTCCTTCAGCCTATGTTGATCCTTACTGGCTTGTCTTGGTGTCATAAATTTCAACTTCATTTCATGTCCCTAATGCCTAAAATAAAGGGGACGTTCCTAAAGATTGAGCGTTTTAAAATGAAGCCATGCCCATCTCAAAAGAAGATGACAAGAGTTCGTGGGAGGAATATCACATAATACTTCTTTCACACATTGTCATGTACTGAATTTGATCCTTGCTTGATTCGGATGAAACCTTGGTGCTAGCTAGAGTTTCTCCACCAATCTTTGGCTTAAAACATTGTTGTCGCTTTCGTAAACGAATGCAACTAAACATGGGTGGCCTTCCATTAAACACCTTGTTTCTCTACTTCCTTTTCCATCAACTTTGTCTTTTCTTCCTTTTCATTTTCTGCAACTTCTCTTCTGAAGTTTATATTTCTTCTTTTCTATTTTCTCCTTCAGCCTATGTTGATCCTTACTCGCTTGACTTGGTGTCATAAATTTCAACTTCATTTCATGTCCCTCATGCCTCGAAGCGAACGTTCATCAAGATTGAGCGTTTTAAAATTAAGCCATGCCCATCTCAAAAGAAGATGACAAGAGTTCGTGGGAGCAATATCACATAATACTTCTTTCACACATTATCCTGTACTGAATTTGAGCCTTGCTCGATTCGGATGAAAGCTTGATGGTAACTAGAGTTTCTCCACCAATCTTTGGCTTAAAACATTGTAGTCGCTTTCGTAAACGAATTCAACTAAACATGGGTGGCCTTCGATTAAACACCTTTTTTTTCTACTTCCTTTTCCATCATCTTTATCTTTTCTTCCTTTTCTTTTTCTTCAATTTCCCTTCCTTCTGCAGTTTATATTTCTTCTTTTTCTATTTTCTCCTTCAGCTTATGTTGATCCTTACTGGCTTTTCTTGGTGTCATAAATTTCAACCTCATTTCATGTCCCTCATTCCTCAAATAAAGGGAACGTTCATCAAGATTGAGCGTTTTAAAATGAAGCCATGCCCATCTCAAAAGAAGATGACAAGAGTTCACGGGAGCAATATCACATAATACTTCTTTCACACATTATCCTGTACTGAATTTGATCCTTGCTTGATTCGGATGAAACCTTGATGGTAACTAGAGTTTCTCCACCAATCTTTGGCTTACAACATTGTTGCCGCTTTCGTAAACAAATGCAACTAAAGATGGGTGGCCTTCGATTAAACACCTTGTTTCTCTACTTCCTTTTCCATCATCTTTATCTTTTCTTCCTTTTCTTTTTCTTCAATTTCCCTTCCTTCTGCAGTTTATATTTCTTCTTTTTCAATTTTCCCCTTCAGCTTATGTTGATCCTTACTGGCTTTTCTTGGTGTCATAAATTTCAACCTCATTTCATGTCCCTCATGCCTCGAAGCGAACGTTCATCAAGATTGAGCGTTTTAAAATTAAGCCATGCCCATCTCAAAAGAAGATGACAAGAGTTCGTGGGAGCAATATCACATAATACTTCTTTCACACATTGTCCTGTACTGAATTTGATCCTTCCTTGATTCGGATGAAAGCTTGGTGGTAACTAAAGTTTCTCCACCAATCTTTGGCTTAAAACATTGTAGTCGCTTTCGTAAACGAATGCAACTAAACATGGGTGGCCTTCGATTAAACACCTTTTTTTTCTACTTCCTTTTCCATCATCTTTATCTTTTCTTCCTTTTCTTTTTCTTCAATTTCCCTTCCTTCTGCGGTTTATATTTCTTCTTTTTCTATTTTCTCCTTCAGCCTATGTTGATCCTTACTGGCTTGTCTTGGTGTATTCAATTTCAACTTCATTTCATGTCCCTCATGCCTCGAAGCGAACGTTCATCAAGATTGAGCGTTTTAAAATGAAGCCATGCCCATCTCAAAAGAAGATGACAAGAGTTCGTGGGAGTAATATCACATAATACTTCTTTCACACATTGTTTTGTACTGAATTTGATCCTTGCTTGATTCGGATGAAAGCTTGGGTGGTAACTGGAGTTTCTCCACCAATCTTTGGCTTACAACATTGTTGTCGCTTTAGTAAACGAATGCAACTAAACATGGGTGGCCTTCGATTAAACATCTTGTTTCTCTACTTCGTTTTCTATCAACTTTATCTTTTCTTCCTTTTCTTTTTCTTCAATTTCTCTTCCTTCTGCAGTTGATATTTCTTCTTTTTCAATTTTCTCCTTCAGCCTATGTTGATCCTTACTCGCTTGACATGGTGTCATAAATTTCAACTTCATTTCATGTCCCTCATGCCTCGAAGCGAACGTTCATCAAGATTGAGCGTTTTAAAATTAAGCCATGCCCATCTCAAAAGAAGATGACAAGAGTTCGGGGGAGCAATATCACATAATACTTCTTTCACACATAGTCATTTACTGAATTTGATCCTTGCTTGATTCGGATGAAACCTTGGTGGTAACTAGAGTTTCTCCACCAATCTTTGGCTTAAAACATTGTTGTCGCTTTCGTAAACGAATGCAACTAAACATGGGTGGCCTTCGATTAAACCTTGTTTCTCTACTTCCTTTTCCATCAACTTTATCTTTTCTTCCTTTTCTTTTTCTTCAATTTCCCTTCCTTCTGCAGTTTATATTTCTTCTTTTTCTATTTTCTCCTTCAGCTTATGTTGATCCTTACTGGCTTTTCTTGGTGTCATAAATTTCAACCTCATTTCATGTCCCTCATTCCTCAAATAAAGGGAACGTTCATCAAGATTGAGCGTTTTAAAATGAAGCCATGCCCATCTCAAAAGAAGATGACAAGAGTTCGTGGGACCAATATCCCATAATACTTCTTTCACACATTATCCTGTACTGAATTTGATCCTTACTTGATTCGGATGAAAGCTTGATGGTAACTAAAGTTTCTCCACCAATCTTTGGCTTAAAACATTGTAGTCGCTTTCGTAAACGAATGCAACTAAACATGGGTGGCCTTCGATTAAACACCTTGTTTCTCTACTTCGTTTTCCATCAACTTTATCTTTTCTTCCTTTTCTTTTTCTTAAATTTCTCTTCCTTCTGCAGTTGATATTTCTTCTTTTTCTATTTTCTCCTTCAGCCTATGTTGATTCTTACTCGCTTGACTTGGTGTCATAAATTTCAACTTCATTTCATGTCCCTCATGCCTCGAAGCGAACGATCATCAACATTGAGCGTTTTAAAATTAAGGCATGCCCATCTCAAAAGAAGATGACAAGAGTTCGTGGGAGCAATATCACATAATACTTCTTTCACACATTGTCCTGTACTGAATTTGATCCTTGCTTGATTCGGATGAGAGCTTGTTGGTAACTTGAGTTTCTCCACCAATATTTGGCTTACAACATTGTTGTCGCTTTAGTAAACGAATGCAACTAAACATGGGTGGCCTTCTATTAAACACCTTGTTTCTCTACTTCCTTTTCCATCATCTTTATCTTTTCTTCCTTTTCTTTTTCTTTAATTTTGCCTTCCTTCTGCAATTTATATTTCTTCTTTTTCTATTTTCTCCTTCAGCCTATGTTGATCCTTACTGGCTTGTCTTGGTGTCATAAATTTCAACTTCATTTCATGTCCCTAATGCCTAAAATAAAGGGGACGTTCCTAAAGATTGAGCGTTTTAAAATGAAGCCATGCCCATCTCAAAAGAAGATGACAAGAGTTCGTGGGAGGAATATCACATAATACTTCTTTCACACATTGTTTTGTACTGAATTTGATCCTTGCTTGATTCGGATGAAAGCTTGGGTGGTAACTGGAGTTTCTCCACCAATCTTTGGCTTACAACATTGTTGTCGCTTTAGTAAACGAATGCAACTAAACATGGGTGGCCTTCGATTAAACATCTTGTTTCTCTACTTCGTTTTCCATCAACTTTATCTTTTCTTCCTTTTCTTTTTCTTCAATTTCTCTTCCTTCTGCAGTTGATATTTCTTCTTTTTCAATTTTCTCCTTCAGCCTATGTTGATCCTTACTCGCTTGACATGGTGTCATAAATTTCAACTTCATTTCATGTCCCTCATGCCTCGAAGCGAACGTTCATCAAGATTGAGCGTTTTAAAATTAAGCCATGCCCATCTCAAAAGAAGATGACAAGAGTTCGTGGGAGCAATATCACATAATACTTCTTTCACACATAGTCATTTACTGGATTTGATCCTTGCTTGATTCGGATGAAACCTTGGTGGTAACTAGAGTTTCTCCGCCAATCTTTGGCTTAAAACATTGTTGTCGCTTTGGTAAACGAATGCAACTAAACATGGGTGGCCTTCGATTAAACCTTGTTTCTCTACTTCCTTTTCCATCAACTTTATCTTTTCTTCCTTTTCTTTTTCTTCAATTTCCCTTCCTTCTGCAGTTTATATTTCTTCTTTTTCTATTTTCTCCTTCAGCCTATGTTGATCCTTACTCGCTTGACTTGGTGTCATAAATTTCAACCTCATTTCATGTCCCTCATGCCTCGAAGCGAACGTTCATCAAGATTGAGCGTTTTAAAATTAAGCCATGCCCATCTCAAAAGAAGATGACAAGAGTTCGTGGGAGCAATATCACATAATACTTCTTTCACACATTGTCCTGTACTGAATTTGATCCTTCCTTGATTCGGATGAAAGCTTGGTGGTAACTAAAGTTTCTCCACCAATCTTTGGCTTAAAACATTGTAGTCGCTTTCGTAAACGAATGCAACTAAACATAGGTGGCCTTCGATTAAACACCTTTTTTTTCTACTTCCTTTTCCATCATCTTTATCTTTTCTTCCTTTTCTTTTTCTTCAATTTCCCTTCCTTCTGCGGTTTATATTTCTTCTTTTTCTATTTTCTCCTTCAGCCTATGTTGATCCTTACTGGCTTGTCTTGGTGTATTCAATTTCAACTTCATTTCATGTCCCTCATGCCTCGAAGCGAACGATCATCAACATTGAGCGTTTTAAAATTAAGGCATGCCCATCTCAAAAGAAGATGACAAGAGTTCGTGGGAGGAATATCACATAATACTTCTTTCACACATTGTCCTGTACTGAATTTGATCCTTCCTTGATTTGGATGAAAGCTTGGTGCTAGCTAGAGTTTCTCAACCAATCTTTGGCTTACAACATTGTTGTCGCTTTAGTAAACGAATGCAACTAAACATGGGTGGCCTTCGATTAAACACCTTGTTTCTCTACTTCCTTTTCCATCATCTTTATCTTTTCTTCCTTTTCTTTTTCTTCAATTTCCCTTCCTTCTGCAGTTTATATTTCTTCTTTTTCTATTTTCTCCTTCAGCTTATGTTGATCCTTACTGGCTTTTCTTGGTGTCATAAATTTCAACCTCATTTCATGTCCCTCATTCCTCAAATAAAGGGAACGTTCATCAAGATTGAGCGTTTTAAAATGAAGCCATGCCCATCTCAAAAGAAGATGACAAGAGTTCGTGGGACCAATATCCCATAATACTTCTTTCACACATTATCTTGTACTGAATTTGATCCTTACTTGATTCGGATGAAAGCTTGATGGTAACTAAAGTTTCTCCACCAATCTTTGGCTTAAAACATTGTAGTCGCTTTCGTAAACGAATGCAACTAAACATGGGTGGCCTTCGATTAAACACCTTGTTTCTCTACTTCGTTTTCCATCAACTTTATCTTTTCTTCCTTTTCTTTTTCTTAAATTTCTCTTCCTTCTGCAGTTGATATTTCTTCTTTTTCAATTTTCTCCTTCAGCCTATGTTGATCCTTACTCGCTTGACATGGTGTCATAAATTTCAACTTCATTTCATGTCCCTCATGCCTCGAAGCGAACGATCATCAACATTGAGCGTTTTAAAATTAAGGCATGCCCATCTCAAAAGAAGATGACAAGAGTTCGTGGGAGCAATATCACATAATACTTCTTTCACACATTGTCCTGTACTGAATTTGATCCTTCCTTGATTCGGATGAAAGCTTGGTGGTAACTAAAGTTTCTCCACCAATCTCTGGCTTAAAACATTGTAGTCGCTTTCGTAAACGAATGCAACTAAACATGGGTGGCCTTCGATTAAACACCTTTTTTTTCTACTTCCTTTTCCATCATCTTTATCTTTTCTTCCTTTTCTTTTTCTTCAATTTCCCTTCCTTCTGCGGTTTATATTTCTTCTTTTTCTATTTTCTCCTTCAGCCTATGTTGATCCTTACTGGCTTGTCTTGGTGTATTAAATTTCAACTTCATTTCATTTCCCTAGTGCCTAAAATAAAGGGAACGTTCATCAAGATTGAGTGTTTTAAAATGAAGCCATGCCCATCTCAAAAGAAGATGACAAGAGTTCGTGGGAGTAATATCACATAATACTTCTTTCACACATTGTTTTGTACTGAATTTGATCCTTGCTTGATTCGGATGAAAGCTTGGGTGGTAACTGGAGTTTCTGCACCAATCTTTGGCTTACAACATTGTTGTCGCTTTAGTAAACGAATGCAACTAAACATGGGTGGCCTTCAATTAAACATCTTGTTTCTCTACTTCGTTTTCCATCAACTTTATCTTTTCTTCCTTTTCTTTTTCTTCAATTTCTCTTCCTTCTGCAGTTGATATTTCTTCTTTTTCAATTTTCTCCTTCAGCCTATGTTGATCCTTACTCGCTTGACTTGGTGTCATAAATTTCAACTTCATTTCATGTCCCTCATGCCTCCCAGCGAACGTTCATCAAGATTGAGCGTTTTAAAATTAAGCCATGCCCATCTCAAAAGAAGATGACAAGAGTTCGTGGGAGCAATATCACATAATACTTCTTTCACACATTATCCTGTACTGAATTTGAGCCTTGCTCGATTCGGATGAAAGCTTGATGGTAACTAGAGTTTCTCCACCAATCTTTGGCTTAAAACATTGTTGTCGCTTTCGTAAACGAATGCAACTAAACATGGGTGGCCTTCGATTAAACCTTGTTTCTCTACTTCCTTTTCCATCAACTTTATCTTTTCTTCCTTTTCTTTTTCTTCAATTTCCCTTCCTTCTGCAGTTTATATTTCTTCTTTTTCTATTTTCTCCTTCAGCCTATGTTGATCCTTACTCGCTTGACTTGGTGTCATAAATTTCAACTTCATTTCATGTCCCTCATGCCTCCCAGCGAACGTTCATCAAGATTGAGCGTTTTAAAATTAAGCCATGCCCATCTCAAAAGAAGATGACAAGAGTTCGTGGGAGCAATATCACATAATACTTCTTTCACACATTATCCTGTACTGAATTTGAGCCTTGCTCGATTCGGATGAAAGCTTGATGGTAACTAGAGTTTCTCCACCAATCTTTGGCTTAAAACATTGTTGTCGCTTTCGTAAACGAATGCAACTAAACATGGGTGGCCTTCGATTAAACCTTGTTTCTCTACTTCCTTTTCCATCAACTTTATCTTTTCTTCCTTTTCTTTTTCTTCAATTTCCCTTCCTTCTGCAGTTTATATTTCTTCTTTTTCTATTTTCTCCTTCAGCCTATGTTGATCCTTACTCGCTTGACTTGGTGTCATAAATTTCAACTTCATTTCATGTCCCTCATGCCTCCCAGCGAACGTTCATCAAGATTGAGCGTTTTAAAATTAAGCCATGCCCATCTCAAAAGAAGATGACAAGAGTTCGTGGGAGCAATATCACATAATACTTCTTTCACACATTATCCTGTACTGAATTTGAGCCTTGCTCGATTCGGATGAAAGCTTGATGGTAACTAGAGTTTCTCCACCAATCTTTGGCTTACAACATTGTTGCCGCTTTCGTAAACAAATGCATCTAAAGATGGGTGGCCTTCGATTAAACACCTTGTTTCTCTACTTCCTTTTCCATCATCTTTATCTTTTCTTCCTTTTTTTTTTCTTCAATTTCTCTTCCTTCTGCAGTTGATATTTCTTCTTTTTCAATTTTCTCCTTCAGCCTATGTTGATCCTTACTCGCTTGACATGGTGTCATAAATTTCAACTTCATTTCATGTCCCTCATGCCTCGAAGCGAACGATCATCAACATTGAGCGTTTTAAAATTAAGGCATGCCCATCTCAAAAGAAGATGACAAGAGTTCGTGGGAGCAATATCACATAATACTTCTTTCACACATTGTCCTGTACTGAATTTGATCCTTCCTTGATTCGGATGAAAGCTTGGTGCTAGCTAGAGTTTCTCAACCAATCTTTGGCTTACAACATTGTTGTCGCTTTAGTAAACGAATGCAACTAAACATGGGTGGCCTTCGATTAAACACCTTGTTTCTCTACTTCCTTTTCCATCATCTTTATTTTTTCTTCCTTTTCTTTTTCTTCAATTTCCCTTCCTTCTGCAGTTTATATTTCTTCTTTTTCTATTTTCTCCTTCAGCTTATGTTGATCCTTACTGCCTTTTCTTGGTGTCATAAATTTCAACCTCATTTCATGTCCCTCATTCCTCAAATAAAGGGAACGTTCATCAAGATTGAGCGTTTTAAAATGAAGCCATGCCCATCTCAAAAGAAGATGACAAGAGTTCGTGGGACCAATATCCCATAATACTTCTTTCACACATTATCTTGTACTGAATTTGATCCTTACTTGATTCGGATGAAAGCTTGATGGTAACTAAAGTTTCTCCACCAATCTTTGGCTTAAAACATTGTAGTCGCTTTCGTAAACGAATGCAACTAAACATGGGTGGCCTTCGATTAAACACCTTGTTTCTCTACTTCGTTTTCCATCAACTTTATCTTTTCTTCCTTTTCTTTTTCTTAAATTTCTCTTCCTTCTGCAGTTGATATTTCTTCTTTTTCTATTTTCTCCTTCAGCCTATGTTGATTCTTACTCGCTTGACTTGGTGTCATAAATTTCAACTTCATTTCATGTCCCTCATGCCTCGAAGCGAACGATCATCAACATTGAGCGTTTTAAAATTAAGGCATGCCCATCTCAAAAGAAGATGACAAGAGTTCGTGGGAGCAATATCACATAATACTTCTTTCACACATTGTCCTGTACTGAATTTGATCCTTGCTTGATTCGGATGAGAGCTTGTTGGTAACTTGAGTTTCTCCACCAATATTTGGCTTACAACATTGTTGTCGCTTTAGTAAACGAATGCAACTAAACATGGGTGGCCTTCTATTAAACACCTTGTTTCTCTACTTCCTTTTCCATCATCTTTATCTTTTCTTCCTTTTCTTTTTCTTTAATTTTGCCTTCCTTCTGCAATTTATATTTCTTCTTTTTCTATTTTCTCCTTCAGCCTATGTTGATCCTTACTGGCTTGTCTTGGTGTCATAAATTTCAACTTCATTTCATGTCCCTAATGCCTAAAATAAAGGGGACGTTCCTAAAGATTGAGCGTTTTAAAATGAAGCCATGCCCATCTCAAAAGAAGATGACAAGAGTTCGTGGGAGGAATATCACATAATACTTCTTTCACACATTGTTATGTACTGAATTTGATCCTTGCTTGATTCGGATGAAACCTTGGTGCTAGCTAGAGTTTCTCCACCAATCTTTGACTTAAAACATTGTTGTCGCTTTCGTAAACGAATGCAACTAAACATGGGTGGCCTTCCATTAAACACCTTGTTTCTCTACTTCCTTTTCCATCAACTTTGTCTTTTCTTCCTTTTCATTTTCTTCAACTTCTCTTCTGAAGTTTATATTTCTTCTTTTCTATTTTCTCCTTCAGCCTATGTTGATCCTTACTCGCTTGACTTGGTGTCATAAATTTCAACTTCATTTCATGTCCCTCATGTCTCGAAGCGAACGTTCATCAAGATTGAGCGTTTTAAAATTAAGCCATGCCCATCTCAAAAGAAGATGACAAGAGTTCGTGGGAGCAATATCACATAATACTTCTTTCACACATTGTCCTGTACTGAATTTGATCCTTGCTTGATTCGGATGAAAGCTTGGGTGGTAACTGGAGTTTCTCCACCAATCTTTGGCTTACAACATTGTTGTCGCTTTAGTAAACGAATGCAACTAAACATGGGTGGCCTTCGATTAAACATCTTGTTTCTCTACTTCGTTTTCCATCAACTTTATCTTTTCTTCCTTTTCTTGTTCTTCAATTTCTCTTCCTTCTGCAGTTGATATTTCTTCTTTTTCAATTTTCTCCTTCAGCCTATGTTGATCCTTACTCGCTTGACTTGGTGTCATAAATTTCAACTTCATTTCATGTCCCTCATGCCTCGAAGCGAACGTTCATCAAGATTGAGCGTTTTAAAATTAAGCCATGCCCATCTCAAAAGAAGATGACAAGAGTTCGTGGGAGCAATATCACATAATACTTCTTTCACACATTGTCCTGTACTGAATTTGATCCTTCCTTGATTCGGATGAAAGCTTGGTGGTAACTAAAGTTTCTCCACCAATCTTTGGCTTAAAACATTGTAGTCGCTTTCGTAAACGAATGCAACTAAACATGGGTGGCCTTCGATTAAACACCTTTTTTTTCTACTTCCTTTTCCATCAACTTTATCTTTTCTTCCTTTTCTTGTTCTTCAATTTCTCTTCCTTCTGCAGTTGATATTTCTTCTTTTTCAATTTTCTCCTTCAGCCTATGTTGATCCTTACTCGCTTGACTTGGTGTCATAAATTTCAACTTCATTTCATGTCCCTCATGCCTCGAAGCGAACGTTCATCAAGATTGAGCGTTTTAAAATTAAGCCATGCCCATCTCAAAAGAAGATGACAAGAGTTCGTGGGAGCAATATCACATAATACTTCATTCACACATTGTCCTGTACTGAATTTGATCCTTCCTTGATTCGGATGAAAGCTTGGTGGTAACTAAAGTTTCTCCACCAATCTTTGGCTTAAAACATTGTAGTCGCTTTCGTAAACGAATGCAACTAAACATGGGTGGCCTTCGATTAAACACCTTTTTTTTCTACTTCCTTTTCCATCATCTTTATCTTTTCTTCCTTTTCTTTTTCTTCAATTTCCCTTCCTTCTGCGGTTTATATTTCTTCTTTTTCTATTTTCTCCTTCAGCCTATGTTGATCCTTACTGGCTTGTCTTGGTGTATTAAATTTCAACTTCATTTCATTTCCCTAGTGCCTAAAATAAAGGGAACGTTCATCAAGATTGAGTGTTTTAAAATGAAGCCATGCCCATCTCAAAAGAACATGACAAGAGTTCGTGGGACCAATATCCCATAATACTTCTTTCACACATTATCCTGTACTGAATTTGATCCTTACTTGATTCGGATGAAAGCTTGATGGTAACTAAAGTTTCTCCTCCAATCTTTGGCTTAAAACATTGTAGTCGCTTTCGTAAACGAATGCAACTAAACATGGGTGGCCTTCGATTAAACACCTTGTTTTTCTACTTCGTTTTCCATCAACTTTATCTTTTCTTCCTTTTCTTTTTCTTAAATTTCTCTTCCTTCTGCAGTTGATATTTCTTCTTTTTCTATTTTCTCCTTCAGCCTATGTTGATTCTTACTCGCTTGACTTAGTGTCATAAATTGCAACTTCATTTCATGTCCCTCATGCCTCGAAGCGAACGATCATCAACATTGAGCGTTTTAAAATTAAGGCATGCCCATCTCAAAAGAAGATGACAAGAGTTCGTGGGAGCAATATCACATAATACTTCTTTCACACATTGTCCTGTACTGAATTTGATCCTTGCTTGATTCGGATGAGAGCTTGTTGGTAACTTGAGTTTCTCCACCAATATTTGGCTTACAACATTGTTGTCGCTTTAGTAAACGAATGCAACTAAACATGGGTGGCCTTCTATTAAACACCTTGTTTCTCTACTTCCTTTTCCATCATCTTTATCTTTTCTTCCTTTTCTTTTTCTTTAATTTTGCCTTCCTTCTGCAATTTATATTTCTTCTTTTTCTATTTTCTCCTTCAGCCTATGTTGATCCTTACTGGCTTGTCTTGGTGTCATAAATTTCAACTTCATTTCATGTCCCTAATGCCTAAAATAAAGGGGACGTTCCTAAAGATTGAGCGTTTTAAAATGAAGCCATGCCCATCTCAAAAGAAGATGACAAGAGTTCGTGGGAGGAATATCACATAATACTTCTTTCACACATTGTTATGTACTGAATTTGATCCTTGCTTGATTCGGATGAAACCTTGGTGCTAGCTAGAGTTTCTCCACCAATCTTTGACTTAAAACATTGTTGTCGCTTTCGTAAACGAATGCAACTAAACATGGGTGGCCTTCCATTAAACACCTTGTTTCTCTACTTCCTTTTCCATCAACTTTGTCTTTTCTTCCTTTTCATTTTCTTCAACTTCTCTTCTGAAGTTTATATTTCTTCTTTTCTATTTTCTCCTTCAGCCTATGTTGATCCTTACTCGCTTGACTTGGTGTCATAAATTTCAACTTCATTTCATGTCCCTCATGTCTCGAAGCGAACGTTCATCAAGATTGAGCGTTTTAAAATTAAGCCATGCCCATCTCAAAAGAAGATGACAAGAGTTCGTGGGAGCAATATCACATAATACTTCTTTCACACATTGTCCTGTACTGAATTTGATCCTTGCTTGATTCGGATGAAAGCTTGGGTGGTAACTGGAGTTTCTCCACCAATCTTTGGCTTACAACATTGTTGTCGCTTTAGTAAACGAATGCAACTAAACATGGGTGGCCTTCGATTAAACATCTTGTTTCTCTACTTCGTTTTCCATCAACTTTATCTTTTCTTCCTTTTCTTGTTCTTCAATTTCTCTTCCTTCTGCAGTTGATATTTCTTCTTTTTCAATTTTCTCCTTCAGCCTATGTTGATCCTTACTCGCTTGACTTGGTGTCATAAATTTCAACTTCATTTCATGTCCCTCATGCCTCGAAGCGAACGTTCATCAAGATTGAGCGTTTTAAAATTAAGCCATGCCCATCTCAAAAGAAGATGACAAGAGTTCGTGGGAGCAATATCACATAATACTTCTTTCACACATTGTCCTGTACTGAATTTGATCCTTCCTTGATTCGGATGAAAGCTTGGTGGTAACTAAAGTTTCTCCACCAATCTTTGGCTTAAAACATTGTAGTCGCTTTCGTAAACGAATGCAACTAAACATGGGTGGCCTTCGATTAAACACCTTTTTTTTCTACTTCCTTTTCCATCAACTTTATCTTTTCTTCCTTTTCTTGTTCTTCAATTTCTCTTCCTTCTGCAGTTGATATTTCTTCTTTTTCAATTTTCTCCTTCAGCCTATGTTGATCCTTACTCGCTTGACTTGGTGTCATAAATTTCAACTTCATTTCATGTCCCTCATGCCTCGAAGCGAACGTTCATCAAGATTGAGCGTTTTAAAATTAAGCCATGCCCATCTCAAAAGAAGATGACAAGAGTTCGTGGGAGCAATATCACATAATACTTCATTCACACATTGTCCTGTACTGAATTTGATCCTTCCTTGATTCGGATGAAAGCTTGGTGGTAACTAAAGTTTCTCCACCAATCTTTGGCTTAAAACATTGTAGTCGCTTTCGTAAACGAATGCAACTAAACATGGGTGGCCTTCGATTAAACACCTTTTTTTTCTACTTCCTTTTCCATCATCTTTATCTTTTCTTCCTTTTCTTTTTCTTCAATTTCCCTTCCTTCTGCGGTTTATATTTCTTCTTTTTCTATTTTCTCCTTCAGCCTATGTTGATCCTTACTGGCTTGTCTTGGTGTATTAAATTTCAACTTCATTTCATTTCCCTAGTGCCTAAAATAAAGGGAACGTTCATCAAGATTGAGTGTTTTAAAATGAAGCCATGCCCATCTCAAAAGAACATGACAAGAGTTCGTGGGACCAATATCCCATAATACTTCTTTCACACATTATCCTGTACTGAATTTGATCCTTACTTGATTCGGATGAAAGCTTGATGGTAACTAAAGTTTCTCCTCCAATCTTTGGCTTAAAACATTGTAGTCGCTTTCGTAAACGAATGCAACTAAACATGGGTGGCCTTCGATTAAACACCTTGTTTTTCTACTTCGTTTTCCATCAACTTTATCTTTTCTTCCTTTTCTTTTTCTTAAATTTCTCTTCCTTCTGCAGTTGATATTTCTTCTTTTTCTATTTTCTCCTTCAGCCTATGTTGATTCTTACTCGCTTGACTTAGTGTCATAAATTGCAACTTCATTTCATGTCCCTCATGCCTCGAAGCGAACGATCATCAACATTGAGCGTTTTAAAATTAAGGCATGCCCATCTCAAAAGAAGATGACAAGAGTTCGTGGGAGCAATATCACATAATACTTTTTTCACACATTGTCCTGTACTGAATTTGATCCTTGCTTGATTCGGATGAGAGCTTGTTGGTAACTTGAGTTTCTCCACCAATATTTGGCTTACAACATTGTTGTCACTTTAGTAAACGAATGCAACTAAACATGGGTGGCCTTCTATTAAACACCTTGTTTCTCTACTTCCTTTTCCATCATCTTTATCTTTTCTTCCTTTTCTTTTTCTTTAATTTTGCCTTCCTTCTGCAATTTATATTTCTTCTTTTTCTATTTTCTCCTTCAGCCTATGTTGATCCTTACTGGCTTGTCTTGGTGTCATAAATTTCAACTTCATTTCATGTCCCTAATGCCTAAAATAAAGGGGACGTTCCTAAAGATTGAGCGTTTTAAAATGAAGCCATGCCCATCTCAAAAGAAGATGACAAGAGTTCGTGGGAGTAATATCACATAATACTTCTTTCACACATTGTTCTGTACTGAATTTGATCCTTGCTTGATTCGGATGAAAGCTTGGGTGGTAACTGGAGTTTCTCCACCAATCTTTGGCTTACAACATTGTTGTCGCTTTAGTAAACGAATGCAACTAAACATGGGTGGCCTTCGATTAAACATCTTGTTTCTCTACTTCGTTTTCCATCAACTTTATCTTTTCTTCCTTTTCTTTTTCTTCAATTTCTCTTCCTTCTGCAGTTGATATTTCTTCTTTTTCAATTTTCTCCTTCAGCCTATGTTGATCCTTACTCGCTTGACATGGTATCATAAATTTCAACTTCATTTCATGTCCCTCATGCCTCGAAGCGAACGTTCATCAAGATTGAGCGTTTTAAAATTAAGCCATGCCCATCTCAAAAGAAGATGACAAGAGTTCGGGGGAGCAATATCACATAATACTTCTTTCACACATAGTCATTTACTGAATTTGATCCTTGCTTGATTCGGATGAAACCTTGGTGGTAACTAGAGTTTCTCCACCAATCTTTGGCTTAAAACATTGTTGTCGCTTTCGTAAACGAATGTAACTAAACATGGGTGGCCTTCGATTAAACTTTGTTTCTCTACTTCCTTTTCCATCAACTTTATCTTTTCTTCCTTTTCTTTTTCTTCAATTTCCCTTCCTTTTGCAGTTTATATTTCTTCTTTTTCTATTTTCTCCTTCAGCCTATGTTGATCCTTACTCGCTTGACTTGGTGTCATAAATTTCAACTTCATTTCATGTCCCTCATGCCTCCCAGCGAACGTTCATTAAGATTGAGCGTTTTAAAATTAAGCCATGCCCATCTCAAAAGAAGATGACAAGAGTTCGTGGGAGCAATATCACATAATACTTCTTTCACACATTATCCTGTACTGAATTTGAGCCTTGCTCGATTCGGATGAAAGCTTGATGGTAACTAGAGTTTCTCCACCAATCTTTGGCTTACAACATTGTTGCCGCTTTCGTAAACAAATGCATCTAAAGATGGGTGGCCTTCGATTAAACACCTTGTTTCTCTACTTCCTTTTCCATCATCTTTATCTCTTCTTCCTTTTTTTTTTCTTCAATTTCTCTTCCTTCTGCAGTTTATATTTCTTCTTTTTCTATTTTCTCCTTCAGCCTATGTTGATCCTTACTGGCTTGTCTTGGTGTCATAAATTTCAACCTCATTTCATGTCCCTCATTCCTCAAATAAAGGGAACGTTCATCAAGATTGAGCGTTTTAAAATTAAGCCATGCCCATCTCAAAAGAAGAT
The DNA here is from genome assembly GCF_037176805.1 of Vigna unguiculata. Lineage (NCBI taxonomy): Eukaryota > Viridiplantae > Streptophyta > Magnoliopsida > Fabales > Fabaceae > Vigna > Vigna unguiculata. The sequence goes on along the minus strand of NC_140795.1, from coordinate 26,190,039 downwards.
GACAAGAGTTCGGGGGAGCAATATCACATAATACTTCTTTCACACATAGTCATTTACTGAATTTGATCCTTGCTTGATTCGGATGAAACCTTGGTGGTAACTAGAGTTTCTCCATCAATCTTTGGCTTAAAACATTGTTGTCGCTTTCGTAAACGAATGCAACTAAACATGGGTGGCCTTCGATTAAACCTTGTTTCTCTACTTCCTTTTCCATCAACTTTATCTTTTCTTCCTTTTCTTTTTCTTCAATTTCCCTTCCTTCTGCAGTTTATATTTCTTCTTTTTCTATTTTCTCCTTCAGCTTATGTTGATCCTTACTGGCTTTTCTTGGTGTCATAAATTTCAACCTCATTTCATGTCCCTCATTCCTCAAATAAAGGGAACGTTCATCAAGATTGAGCGTTTTAAAATGAAGCCATGCCCATCTCAAAAGAAGATGACAAGAGTTCGTGGGACCAATATCCCATAATACTTCTTTCACACATTATCCTGTACTGAATTTGATCCTTACTTGATTCGGATGAAAGCTTGATGGTAACTAAAGTTTCTCCACCAATCTTTGGCTTAAAACATTGTAGTCGCTTTCGTAAACGAATGCAACTAAACATGGGTGGCCTTCGATTAAACACCTTGTTTCTCTACTTCGTTTTCCATCAACTTTATCTTTTCTTCCTTTTCTTTTTCTTAAATTTCTCTTCCTTCTGCAGTTGATATTTCTTCTTTTTCTATTTTCTCCTTCAGCCTATGTTGATTCTTACTCGCTTGACTTGGTGTCATAAATTTCAACTTCATTTCATGTCCCTCATGCCTCGAAGCGAACGATCATCAACATTGAGCGTTTTAAAATTAAGGCATGCCCATCTCAAAAGAAGATGACAAGAGTTCGTGGGAGCAATATCACATAATACTTCTTTCACACATTGTCCTGTACTGAATTTGATCCTTGCTTGATTCGGATGAGAGCTTGTTGGTAACTTGAGTTTCTCCACCAATATTTGGCTTACAACATTGTTGTCGCTTTAGTAAACGAATGCAACTAAACATGGGTGGCCTTCTATTAAACACCTTGTTTCTCTACTTCCTTTTCCATCATCTTTATCTTTTCTTCCTTTTCTTTTTCTTTAATTTTGCCTTCCTTCTGCAATTTATATTTCTTCTTTTTCTATTTTCTCCTTCAGCCTATGTTGATCCTTACTGGCTTGTCTTGGTGTCATAAATTTCAACTTCATTTCATGTCCCTAATGGCTAAAATAAAGGGGACGTTCCTAAAGATTGAGCGTTTTAAAATGAAGCCATGCCCATCTCAAAAGAAGATGACAAGAGTTCGTGGGAGGAATATCACATAATACTTCTTTCACACATTGTCATGTACTGAATTTGATCCTTGCTTGATTCGGATGAAACCTTGGTGCTAGCTAGAGTTTCTCCACCAATCTTTGACTTAAAACATTGTTGTCGCTTTCGTAAACGAATGCAACTAAACATGGGTGGCCTTCCATTAAACACCTTGTTTCTCTACTTCCTTTTCCATCAACTTTGTCTTTTCTTCCTTTTCATTTTCTTCAACTTCTCTTCTGAAGTTTATATTTCTTCTTTTCTATTTTCTCCTTCAGCCTATGTTGATCCTTACTCGCTTGACTTGGTGTCATAAATTTCAACTTCATTTCATGTCCCTCATGTCTCGAAGCGAACGTTCATCAAGATTGAGCGTTTTAAAATTAAGCCATGCCCATCTCAAAAGAAGATGACAAGAGTTCGTGGGAGCAATATCACATAATACTTCTTTCACACATTGTCCTGTACTGAATTTGATCCTTCCTTGATTCGGATGAAAGCTTGGTGGTAACTAAAGTTTCTCCACCAATCTTTGGCTTAAAACATTGTAGTCGCTTTCGTAAACGAATGCAACTAAACATGGGTGGCCTTCGATTAAACACCTTTTTTTTCTACTTCCTTTTCCATCATCTTTATCTTTTCTTCCTTTTCTTTTTCTTCAATTTCCCTTCCTTCTGCGGTTTATATTTCTTCTTTTTCTATTTTCTCCTTCAGCCTATGTTGATCCTTACTGGCTTGTCTTGGTGTATTAAATTTCAACTTCATTTCATTTCCCTAGTGCCTAAAATAAAGGGAACGTTCATCAAGATTGAGTGTTTTAAAATGAAGCCATGCCCATCTCAAAAGAAGATGACAAGAGTTCGTGGGAGTAATATCACATAATACTTCTTTCACACATTGTTCTGTACTGAATTTGATCCTTGCTTGATTCGGATGAAAGCTTGGGTGGTAACTGGAGTTTCTCCACCAATCTTTGGCTTACAACATTGTTGTCGCTTTAGTAAACGAATGCAACTAAACATGGGTGGCCTTCGATTAAACACCTTGTTTCTCTACTTCGTTTTCCATCAACTTTATCTTTTCTTCCTTTTCTTTTTCTTCAATTTCTCTTCCTTCTGCAGTTGATATTTCTTCTTTTTCAATTTTCTCCTTCAGCCTATGTTGATCCTTACTCGCTTGACATGGTGTCATAAATTTCAACTTCATTTCATGTCCCTCATGCCTCGAAGCGAACGATCATCAACATTGAGCGTTTTAAAATTAAGGCATGCCCATCTCAAAAGAAGATGACAAGAGTTCGTGGGAGCAATATCACATAATACTTCTTTCGCACATTGTCCTGTACTGAATTTGATCCTTGCTTGATTCGGATGAGAGCTTGTTGGTAACTTGAGTTTCTCCACCAATATTTCGCTTACAACATTGTTGTCGCTTTAGTAAACGAATGCAACTAAACATGGGTGGCCTTCTATTAAACACCTTGTTTCTCTACTTCCTTTTCCATCATCTTTATCTTTTCTTCCTTTTCTTTTTCTTTAATTTTGCCTTCCTTCTGCAATTTATATTTCTTCTTTTTCTATTTTCTCCTTCAGCCTATGTTGATCCTTACTGGCTTGTCTTGGTGTCATAAATTTCAACTTCATTTCATGTCCCTAATGCCTAAAATAAAGGGGACGTTCCTAAAGATTGAGCGTTTTAAAATGAAGCCATGCCCATCTCAAAAGAAGATGACAAGAGTTCGTGGGAGGAATATCACATAATACTTCTTTCACACATTGTCATGTACTGAATTTGATCCTTGCTTGATTCGGATGAAACCTTGGTGCTAGCTAGAGTTTCTCCACCAATCTTTGACTTAAAACATTGTTGTCGCTTTCGTAAACGAATGCAACTAAACATGGGTGGCCTTCCATTAAACACCTTGTTTCTCTACTTCCTTTTCCATCAACTTTGTCTTTTCTTCCTTTTCATTTTCTTCAACTTCTCTTCTGAAGTTTATATTTCTTCTTTTCTATTTTCTCCTTCAGCCTATGTTGATCCTTACTCGCTTGACTTGGTGTCATAAATTTCAACTTCATTTCATGTCCCTCATGTCTCGAAGCGAACGTTCATCAAGATTGAGCGTTTTAAAATTAAGCCATGCCCATCTCAAAAGAAGATGACAAGAGTTCGTGGGAGCAATATCACATAATACTTCTTTCACACATTGTCCTGTACTGAATTTGATCCTTCCTTGATTCGGATGAAAGCTTGGTGGTAACTAAAGTTTCTCCACCAATCTTTGGGTTAAAACATTGTAGTCGCTTTCGTAAACGAATGCAACTAAACATGGGTGGCCTTCGATTAAACACCTTTTTTTTCTACTTCCTTTTCCATCATCTTTATCTTTTCTTCCTTTTCTTTTTCTTCAATTTCCCTTCCTTCTGCGGTTTATATTTCTTCTTTTTCTATTTTCTCCTTCAGCCTATGTTGATCCTTACTGGCTTGTCTTGGTGTATTAAATTTCAACTTCATTTCATTTCCCTAGTGCCTAAAATAAAGGGAACGTTCATCAAGATTGAGTGTTTTAAAATGAAGCCATGCCCATCTCAAAAGAAGATGACAAGAGTTCGTGGGAGTAATATCACATAATACTTCTTTCACACATTGTTCTGTACTGAATTTGATCCTTGCTTGATTCGGATGAAAGCTTGGGTGGTAACTGGAGTTTCTCCACCAATCTTTGGCTTACAACATTGTTGTCGCTTTAGTAAACGAATGCAACTAAACATGGGTGGCCTTCGATTAAACACCTTGTTTCTCTACTTCGTTTTCCATCAACTTTATCTTTTCTTCCTTTTCTTTTTCTTCAATTTCTCTTCCTTCTGCAGTTGATATTTCTTCTTTTTCAATTTTCTCCTTCAGCCTATGTTGATCCTTACTCGCTTGACATGGTGTCATAAATTTCAACTTCATTTCATGTCCCTCATGCCTCGAAGCGAACGATCATCAACATTGAGCGTTTTAAAATTAAGGCATGCCCATCTCAAAAGAAGATGACAAGAGTTCGTGGGAGCAATATCACATAATACTTCTTTCGCACATTGTCCTGTACTGAATTTGATCCTTGCTTGATTCGGATGAGAGCTTGTTGGTAACTTGAGTTTCTCCACCAATATTTCGCTTACAACATTGTTGTCGCTTTAGTAAACGAATGCAACTAAACATGGGTGGCCTTCTATTAAACACCTTGTTTCTCTACTTCCTTTTCCATCATCTTTATCTTTTCTTCCTTTTCTTTTTCTTTAATTTTGCCTTCCTTCTGCAATTTATATTTCTTCTTTTTCTATTTTCTCCTTCAGCCTATGTTGATCCTTACTAGCTTGTCTTGGTGTCATAAATTTCAACTTCATTTCATGTCCCTAATGCCTAAAATAAAGGGGACGTTCCTAAAGATTGAGCGTTTTAAAATGAAGCCATGCCCATCTCAAAAGAAGATGCCAAGAGTTCGTGGGAGGAATATCACATAATACTTCTTTCACACATTGTCATGTACTGAATTTGATCCTTGCTTGATTCGGATGAAACCTTGGTGCTAGCTAGAGTTTCTCCACCAATCTTTGACTTAAAACATTGTTGTCGCTTTCGTAAACGAATGCAACTAAACATGGGTGGCCTTCCATTAAACACCTTGTTTCTCTACTTCCTTTTCCATCAACTTTGTCTTTTCTTCCTTTTCATTTTCTTCAACTTCTCTTCTGAAGTTTATATTTCTTCTTTTCTATTTTCTCCTTCAGCCTATGTTGATCCTTACTCGCTTGACTTGGTGTCATAAATTTCAACTTCATTTCATGTCCCTCATGTCTCGAAGCGAACGTTCATCAAGATTGAGCGTTTTAAAATTAAGCCATGCCCATCTCAAAAGAAGATGACAAGAGTTCGTGGGAGCAATATCACATAATACTTCTTTCACACATTGTCCTGTACTGAATTTGATCCTTCCTTGATTCGGATGAAAGCTTGGTGGTAACTAAAGTTTCTCCACCAATCTTTGGCTTAAAACATTGTAGTCGCTTTCGTAAACGAATGCAACTAAACATGGGTGGCCTTCGATTAAACACCTTTTTTTTCTACTTCCTTTTCCATCATCTTTATCTTTTCTTCCTTTTCTTTTTCTTCAATTTCCCTTCCTTCTGCGGTTTATATTTCTTCTTTTTCTATTTTCTCCTTCAGCCTATGTTGATCCTTACTGGCTTGTCTTGGTGTATTAAATTTCAACTTCATTTCATTTCCCTAGTGCCTAAAATAAAGGGAACGTTCATCAAGATTGAGTGTTTTAAAATGAAGCCATGCCCATCTCAAAAGAAGATGACAAGAGTTCGTGGGAGTAATATCACATAATACTTCTTTCACACATTGTTCTGTACTGAATTTGATCCTTGCTTGATTCGGATGAAAGCTTGGGTGGTAACTGGAGTTTCTCCACCAATCTTTGGCTTACAACATTGTTGTCGCTTTAGTAAACGAGTGCAACTAAACATGGGTGGCCTTCGATTAAACATCTTGTTTCTCTACTTCGTTTTCCATCAACTTTATCTTTTCTTCCTTTTCTTTTTCTTCAATTTCTCTTCCTTCTGCAGTTGATATTTCTTCTTTTTCAATTTTCTCCTTCAGCCTATGTTGATCCTTACTCGCTTGACATGGTGTCATAAATTTCAACTTCATTTCATGTCCCTCATGCCTCGAAGCGAACGATCATCAACATTGAGCGTTTTAAAATTAAGGCATGCCCATCTCAAAAGAAGATGACAAGAGTTCGTGGGAGGAATATCACATAATACTTCTTTCACACATTGTCATGTACTGAATTTGATCCTTGCTTGATTCGGATGAAACCTTGGTGCTAGCTAGAGTTTCTCCACCAATCTTTGACTTAAAACATTGTTGTCGCTTTCGTAAACGAATGCAACTAAACATGGGTGGCCTTCCATTAAACACCTTATTTCTCTACTTCCTTTTCCATCAACTTTGTCTTTTCTTCCTTTTCATTTTCTTCAACTTCTCTTCTGAAGTTTATATTTCTTCTTTTCTATTTTCTCCTTCAGCCTATGTTGATCCTTACTCGCTTGACTTGGTGTCATAAATTTCAACTTCATTTCATGTCCCTCATGCCTCGAAGCGAACGTTCATCAAGATTGAGCGTTTTAAAATTAAGCCATGCCCATCTCAAAAGAAGATGACAAGAGTTCGTGGGAGCAATATCACATAATACTTCTTTCACACATTGTCCTGTACTGAATTTGATCCTTCCTTGATTCGGATGAACGCTTGGTGGTAACTAAAGTTTCTCCACCAATCTTTGGCTTAAAACATTGTAGTCGCTTTCGTAAACGAATGCAACTAAACATGGGTGGCCTTCGATTAAACACCTTTTTTTTCTACTTCCTTTTCCATCATCTTTATCTTTTCTTCCTTTTCTTTTTCTTCAATTTCCCTTCCTTCTGCGGTTTATATTTCTTCTTTTTCTATTTCTCCTTCAGCCTATGTTGATCCTTACTGGCTTGTCTTGGTGTATTAAATTTCAACTTCATTTCATTTCCCTAGTGCCTAAAATAAAGGGAACGTTCATCAAGATTGAGTGTTTTAAAATGAAGCCATGCCCATCTCAAAAGAAGATGACAAGAGTTCGTGGGAGTAATATCACATAATACTTCTTTCACACATTATCCTGTACTGAATTTGATCCTTGCTTGATTCGGATGAAAGCTTGATGGTAACTAGAGTTTCTCCACCAATCTTTGGCTTACAACATTGTTGCCGCTTTCGTAAACAAATGCAACTAAAGATGGGTGGCCTTCGATTAAACACCTTGTTTCTCTACTTCCTTTTCCATCATCTTTATCTTTTCTTCCTTTTTTTTCTTCAATTTCTCTTCCTTCTGCAGTTTATATTTCTTCTTTTTCTATTTTCTCCTTCAGCCTATGTTGATCCTTACTGGCTTGTCTTGGTGTCATAAATTTCAACTTCATTTCATGTCCCTCATGCCTCAAAGGGAACGTTCATCAATATTGAGCGTTTTCAAATGAAGCCATGCCCATCTCAAAAGAAGATGACAAGAGTTTGTGGGAGCAATATCACATAATACTTCTTTCACAAATTGCCATGTACTGAATTTGATCCTTGCTTGATTTGGATGAAACCTTGGTGGTAACTAGAGTCTCTCCACCAATCTTTGGCTTACAACATTGTTGCCGCTTTCATAAACAAATGCAACTAAACATGGGTGGCCTTCCATTAAACACCTTGTTTCTCTACTTCCTTTTCCATCATCTTTATCTTTTCTTCCTTTTCTTTTTCTTCAATTTCTCTTCCTTCTGCAGTTTATATTTCTTCTTTTTCTATTTTCTCCTTCAGCCTATGTTGATCCTTACTGGCTTGTCTTGGTGTCATAAATTTCAACCTCATTTCATGTCCCTCATTCCTCAAATAAAGGGAACGTTCATCAAGATTGAGCATTTTAAAATGAAGCCATGCCCATCTCAAAAGAAGATGACAAGAGTTGTGGGAGCAATATCACATAATACTTCTTTCACACATTGTCATGTACTGAATTTGATCCTTGCTTGATTCGGATGAAACCTTGGTGCTAACTAGAGTTTCTCCACCAATCTTTGGCTTACAACATTGTTGTATCTTTCGTAAATGAATGCAACTAAACTTGGTGGCCTTCCATTAAACACCTTTGTTTCTCTACTTCCTTTTCCATCATCTTTATCTTTTCTTCCTTTTCTTTTTCTTCAATTTCTCTTCCTTCTGGAGTTTATATTTCTTCTTTTCTATTTTCTCCTTCAGCCTATGTTGATCCTTACTGGCTTGTCTTGGTGTCATAAATTTCAACCTCATTTCATGTCCCACATTCCTCAAATAAAGGGAACGCTCATCAAGATTGAGCGTTTTAAAATGAAGCCATGCCCATCTCAAAAGAAGATCACAAGAGTTCATCGGAGCAATATCACATAATACTTCTTTCACACATTATCCTGTACTGAATTTGATCCTTGCTTGATTCGGAAGAAAGCTTGATGGTAACTAGAGTTTCTCCACCAATCCTTGGCTTACAACATTGTTGCCGCTTTCATAAACAAATGCAACTAAACATGGGTGGCCGTCGATTAAACACCTTGTTTCTCTACTTCCTTTTCCATCATCTTTATCTTTTCTTCCTTTTCTCTTTCTTCAATTTCCCTTCCTTCTGCAGTTTATATTTCTTCTTTTTCTATTTTCTCCTTCAGCCTATGTTGATCCTTACCGGCTTGTCTTGGTGTCATAAATTTCAACTTCATTTCATGTCCCTCATGCCTCAAAGGGAACGTTCATCAAGATTGAGCCTTTTAAAATTAAGCCATGCTCATCTCAGAAGAAGATGACAAGAGTTCGTTGGAACAAGATCACATAATACTTCTTTCACACATTGTCTTGTACTGAATTTGATCCTTGCTTGATTCGGATGAAAGCTTGATGGTAACTAGAGTTTCTCCACCAATCCTTGGCTTACAACATTGTTGCCGCTTTCATAAACAAATGCAACTAAACATGGGTGGCCGTCGATTAAACACCTTGTTTCTCTACTTCCTTTTCCATCATCTTTATCTTTTCTTCCTTTTCTCTTTCTTCAATTTCCCTTCCTTCTGCAGTTTATATTTCTTCTTTTTCTATTTTCCCCTTCAGCCTATGTTGATCCTTACTGGCTTATCCTTGTGTCATAAATTTGAACTTCATTTCATGTCCCTCATGCCTCAAAGGGAACGTTCATCAAGATTGCGCATTTTAAAATTAAGCCATGCCCATCTCAAAAGAAGATGACAAGAGTTCGTGGGAGCAATATCACATAATACTTCTTTCACACATTGTTTTGCACTTAATTTGATACTTGCTTGATTCGGATGAAAGCTTGGTGGTAACTGGAGTTTCTCCACCAATCTTTGGGTTACGACATTGTTGTCGCTTTAGTAAAGGAATGCAACTAAACATGGGTGGCCTTCGATTAAACATCTTGTTTCTCTACTTCCTTTTCCATCATCTTTATGTTTTCTTCCTTTTCTTTTTCTTTAATTTTGCCTTCCTTCTGCAGTTTATATTTCTTCTTTTCTATTTTCTTCTGTTTCTATTTTCTCCTTCAGCCTATGTTGATCCTTACTGGCTTGTCTTGGTGTCATAAATTTCAACTTCATTTCATGTCCCTAATGCCTAAAATAAAGGGGACGTTCCTAAAGATTGAGCTTTTTAAAATGAAGCCATGCCCATCTCAAAAGAAGATGACAAGAGTTCGTGGGAGCAATATCACATAATACTTCTTTCACACATTGTCATGTACTGAATTTGATCCTTGCTTGATTCGGATGAAACCTTGGTGCTAACTAGAGTTTCTCCACCAATCTTTGGCTTAAAACATTGTTGTCGCTTTCGTAAACGAATGCAACTAAACACGGGTGGCCTTCGATTAAACACCTTGTTTCTCTACTTCCTTTTCTATCAACTTTGTCTTTTCTTCCTTTTCTTTTTCTTCAATTTCTCTTCCTTCTGCAGTTTATATTTCTTCTTTTCTACTTTCTCCCTCAGCCTATGTTGATCCTTACTCGCTTGACTTGGTGTCATAAATTTCAACTTCATTTCATGTCCCTCATGCCTCGAAACGAACGTTCATCAAGATTGAGCGTTTTAAAATTAAGCCATGCCCATCTCAAAAGAAGATGACAAGAGTTCGTGGGAGCAATATCACACAATACTTCTTTTACACATTGTCCTGTACTGAATTTGATCCTTGCTTGATTCGGATGAAAGCTTGGTGGTAACTAGAGTTTCTCCACAAATCTTTGGCTTAAAACATTGTAGTCGGTTTCGTAAAGGAATGCAACTAAAAATGGGTGGCCTTCGATTAAACACCTTTTTTTTCTACTTCCTTTTCCATCATCTTTATCTTTTCTTCCTTTTCTTTTTCTTCAATTTCCCTTCCTTCTGCGGTTTATATTTCTTCTTTTTCTATTTTCTCCTTCAGCCTATGTTGATCCTTACTGGCTTGTCTTGGTGTCTTAAATTTCAACTTCATTTCATGTCCCTCATGCCTCAAAGGGAACGTTCATCAAGATTGAGCCTTTTAAAATTAAGCCATGCTCAACTCAAAAGAAGATGACAAGAGTTCGTGGGAACAATATCACATAATACTTCTTTCACACATTGTCATGTACTGAATTTGATCCTTGCTTGATTTGGATGAAACCTTGGTGGTAACTAGAGTTTCTCCACCAATCTTTCGCTTAAAACATTGTTGTCGCTTTCGTAAACGAATGCAACTAAACATGGGTGGCCTTCGATTAAACACCTTGTTTCTCTACTTCCTTTTCCATCATCTTTATCTTTTCTTCCTTTTCTTTTTCTTCAATTTCTCTTCCTTCTGGAGTTTATATTTCTTCTTTTCTATTTTCTCCTTCAGCCTATGTTGATCCTTACTGGCTTGTCTTGGTGTCATAAATTTCAACCTCATTTCATGTCCCACATTCCTCAAATAAAGGGAACGCTCATCAAGATTGAGCGTTTTAAAATGAAGCCATGCCCATCTCAAAAGAAGATCACAAGAGTTCATCGGAGCAATATCACATAATACTTCTTTCACACATTATCCTGTACTGAATTTGATCCTTGCTTGATTCGGATGAAAGCTTGATGGTAACTAGAGTTTCTCCACCAATCCTTGGCTTACAACATTGTTGCCGCTTTCATAAACAAATGCAACTAAACATGGGTGGCCGTCGATTAAACACCTTGTTTCTCTACTTCCTTTTCCATCATCTTTATCTTTTCTTCCCTTTCTCTTTCTTCAATTTCCCTTCCTTCTGCAGTTTATATTTCTTCTTTTTCTATTTTCCCCTTCAGCCTATGTTGATCCTTACTGGCTTATCCTTGTGTCATAAATTTGAACTTCATTTCATGTCCCTCATGCCTTAAAGGGAACATTCATCAAGATTGAGCGTTTTAAAATTAAGCCATGCCCATCTCAAAAGAAGATGACAAGAGTTCGTGGGAACAATATCACATAATACTTCTTTCACACATTGTCCTGTAGTGAACTTGAGCCTTGCTTGATTGGGATGACAACTTGGTGGTAACTAGAGTTTCTCCACCAATCTTTCGCTTAGAACATTGTTGTCGCTTTCCTAAACGAATGCAACTAAACATGGGTGGCCTTCGATTAAACACCTTGTTTCTCTACTTCCTTTTCCATCATCTTTATCTTTTCTTCCTTTTCTTTTTCTTCAATTTCTCTTCCTTCTGCAGTTTATATTTCTTCTTTTCTATTTTCTCCTTCAGCCTATGTTGATCCTTACTGGCTTGTCTTGGTGTCATAAATTTCAACCTCATTTCATGTCCCTCATTCCTCAAATAAAGGGAACGTTCATCAAGATTGAGCGTTTTAAAATGAAGCCATGCCCATCTCAAAAGAAGATGACAAGAGTTCATGGGACCAGTATCACATAATACTTCTTTCACACATTATCCTGTATTGAATTTGATCCTTACATGATTCGGATGAAATCTTGATGGTAACTAAAGTTTGCCTACCAATCTTTAGCTTAAAACATTGTAATCGCCTTCGTAAACGAATGCAACTAAACATGGGTGACCTTCGATTAAACACCTTCTTTCTCTACTTCCTTTTCCATCATCTTTATCTTTTCTTCCTTTTCTCTTTCTTCAATTTCCCTTCCTTCTGCAGTTTATATTTCCTCTTTTTCTATTTTCCCCTTCAGCCTATGTTGATCCTTATTGGCTTGACTTGGTGTCATAAATTTGAACTTCATTTCATGTCCCTCATCCCTCAAAGGGAACGTTCATCAAGATTGAGCATTTTAAAATTAAGCCATGCCCATCTCAAAAGAAGATGACAAGAGTTCGTGGGAGCAATATCACATAATACTTCTTTCACACATTGTTTTGCACTTAATTTGATCCTTGCTTGATTCGGATGAAAGCTTGGTGGTAACTGGAGTTTCTCCACCAATCTTTGGGTTACGACATTGTTGTCGCTTTAGTAAAGGAATGCAACTAAACATAGGTGGCCTTCGATTAAACATCTTGTTTCTCTACTTCCTTTTCCATCATCTTTATGTTTTCTTCCTTTTCTTTTTCTTTAATTTTGCCTTCCTTCTGCAGTTTATATTTCTTCTGTTTCTATTTTCTCCTTCAGCCTATGTTGATACTTACTGGCTTGTCTTGGTGTCATAAATTTCAACTTCATTTCATGTCCCTAATGCCTAAAATAAAGGGGACGTTCCTAAAGATTGAGCTTTTTAAAATGAAGCCATGCCCATCTCAAAAGAAGATGACAAGAGTTCGTGGGAGCAATATCACATAATACTTCTTTCACACATTGTCATGTACTGAATTTGATCCTTGCTTGATTCGGATGAAACCTTGGTGCTAACTAGAGTTTCTCCACCAATCTTTGGCTTAAAACATTGTTGTCGCTTTCGTAAACGAATGCAACTAAACACGGGTGGCCTTCGATTAAACACCTTGTTTCTCTACTTCCTTTTCCATCAACTTTGTCTTTTCTTCCTTTTCTTTTTCTTCAATTTCTCTTCCTTCTGCAGTTTATATTTCTTCTTTTCTACTTTCTCCCTCAGCCTATGTTGATCCTTACTCGCTTGACTTGGTGTCATAAATTTCAACTTCATTTCATGTCCCTCATGCCTCGAAGCGAACGTTCATCAAGATTGAGCGTTTTAAAATTAAGCCATGCCCATCTCAAAAGAAGATGACAAGAGTTCGTGGGAGCAATATCACACAATACTTCTTTTACACATTGTCCTGTACTGAATTTGATCCTTGCTTGATTCGGATGAAAGCTTGATGGTAACTAGAGTTTCTCCACAAATCTTTGGCTTAAAACATTGTAGTCGGTTTCGTAAACGAATGCAACTAAACATGGGTGGCCTTCGATTAAACGCCTTTTTTTTCTACTTCCTTTTCCATCATCTTTATCTTTTCTTCCTTTTCTTTTTCTTCAATTTCCCTTCCTTCTGCGGTTTATATTTCTTCTTTTTCTATTTTCTCCTTCAGCCTATGTTGATCCTTACTGGCTTGTCTTGGTGTCTTAAATTTCAACTTCATTTCATATCCCTCATGCCTCAAAGGGAACGTTCATCAAGATTGAGCCTTTTAAAATTAAGCCATGCTCAACTCAAAAGAAGATGACAAGAGTTCGTGGGAACAATATCACATAATACTTCTTTCACACATTGTCATGTACTGAATTTGATCCTTGCTTGATTTGGATGAAACCTTGGTGGTAACTAGAGTTTCTCCACCAATCTTTCGCTTAAAACATTGTTGTCGCTTTCGTAAACGAATGCAACTAATCATGGGTGGCCTTCGATTAAACACCTTGTTTCTCTACTTCCTTTTCCATCATCTTTATCTTTTCTTCCTTTTCTTTTTCTTCAATTTCCCTTCCTTCTGCAGTTTATATTTCTTCTTTTTCTATTTTCTCCTTCAGCCTATGTTGATCCTTATTGGCTTGACTTGGTGTCATAAATTTGAACTTCATTTCATGTCCCTCATCCCTCAAAGGGAACGTTCATCAAGATTGAGCATTTTAAAATTAAGCCATGCCCATCTCAAAAGAAGATGACAAGAGTTCGTGGGAGCAATATCACATAATACTTCTTTCACACATTGTTTTGCACTTAATTTGATCCTTGCTTGATTCGGATGAAAGCTTGGTGGTAACTGGAGTTTCTCCACCAATCTTTGGGTTACAACATTGTTGTCGCTTTAGTAAAGGAATGCAACTAAACATGGGTGGCCTTCGATTAAACACCTTGTTTCTCTATTTCGTTTTCCATCAACTTTATCTTTTCTTCCTTTTCTTTTTCTTAAATTTCTCTTCCTTCTGCAGTTGATATTTCTTCTTTTTCTATTTTCTCCTTCAGCCTATGTTGATCCTTACTCGCTTGACTTGGTGTCATAAATTTCAACTTCATTTCATGTCCCTCATGCCTCGAAGCGAACGTTCATCAAGATTGAGCGTTTTAAAATTAAGCCATGCCCATCTCAAAAGAAGATGACAAGAGTTCGTGGGAGCAATATCACATAATACTTCTTTCACACATTGTCCTGTACTGAATTTGATCCTTCCTTGATTCGGATGAAAGCTTGGTGGTAACTAAAGTTTCTCCACCAATCTTTGGCTTAAAACATTGTAGTCGCTTTCGTAAACGAATGCAACTAAACATGGGTGGCCTTCGATTAAACACCTTTTTTTTCTACTTCCTTTTCCATCATCTTTATCTTTTCTTCCTTTTCTTTTTCTTCAATTTCCCTTCCTTCTGCGGTTTATATTTCTTCTTTTTCTATTTTCTCCTTCAGCCTATGTTGATCCTTACTGGCTTGTCTTGGTGTATTAAATTTAAACTTCATTTCATTTCCCTAATGCCTAAAATAAAGGGAACGTTCATCAAGATTGAGTGTTTTAAAATTAAGCCATGCCCATCTCAAAAGAAGATGACAAGAGTTCGTGGGAGTAATATCACATAATACTTCTTTCACACATTGTTTTGTACTGAATTTGATCCTTGCTTGATTCGGATGAAAGCTTGGGTGGTAACTGGAGTTTCTCCACCAATTATTGGCTTACAACATTGTTGTCGCTTTCGTAAACGAATGCAACTAAACATGGGTGGCCTTCGATTAAACATCTTGTTTCTCTACTTCCTTTTCCATCATCTTTATGTTTTCTTCCTTTTCTTTTTCTTTAATTTTGCCTTCCTTCTGCAGTTTATATTTCTTCTGTTTCTATTTTCTCCTTCAGCCTATGTTGATCCTTACTAGCTTGTCTTGGTGTCATAAATTTCAACTTCATTTCATGTCCCTAATGCCTAAAATAAAGGGGACGTTCCTAAAGATTGAGCTTTTTAAAATGAAGCCATGCCCATCTCAAAAGAAGATGACAAGAGTTCGTGGGAGCAATATCACATAATACTTCTTTCACACATTGTCATGTACTGAATTTGATCCTTGCTTGATTCGGATGAAACCTTGGTGCTAACTAGAGTTTCTCCACCAATCTTTGGCTTAAAACATTATTGTCGCTTTCGTAAACGAATGCAACTAAACACGGGTGGCCTTCGATTAAACACCTTGTTTCTCTACTTCCTTTTCCATCAACTTTGTCTTTTCTTCCTTTTCTTTTTCTTCAATTTCTCTTCCTTCTGCAGTTTATATTTCTTCTTTTCTACTTTCTCCCTCAGCCTATGTTGATCCTTACTCGCTTGACTTGGTGTCATAAATTTCAACTTCATTTCATGTCCCTCATGCCTCGAAGCGAACGTTCATCAAGATTGAGCGTTTTAAAATTAAGCCATGCCCATCTCAAAAGAAGATGACAAGAGTTCGTGGGAGCAATATCACACAATACTTCTTTTACACATTGTCCTGTACTGAATTTGATCCTTGCTTGATTCGGATGAAAGCTTGGTGGTAACTAGAGTTTCTCCACAAATCTTTGGCTTAAAACATTGTAGTCGGTTTCGTAAACGAATGCAACTAAACATGGGTGGCCTTCGATTAAACACCTTTTTTTTCTACTTCCTTTTCCATCATCTTTATCTTTTCTTCCTTTTCTTTTTCTTCAATTTCCCTTCCTTCTGCGGTTTATATTTCTTCTTTTTCTATTTTCTCCTTCAGCCTATGTTGATCCTTACTGGCTTGTCTTGGTGTCTTAAATTTCAACTTCATTTCATGTCCCTCATGCCTCAAAGGGAACGTTCATCAAGATTGAGCCTTTTAAAATTAAGCCATGCTCAACTCAAAAGAAGATGACAAGAGTTCGTGGGAACAATATCACATAATACTTCTTTCACACATTGTCATGTACTGAATTTGATCCTTGCTTGATTTGGATGAAACCTTGGTGGTAACTAGAGTTTCTCCACCAATCTTTCGCTTAAAACATTGTTGTCGCTTTCGTAAACGAATGCAACTAAACATGGGTGGCCTTCGATTAAACACCTTGTTTCTCTACTTCCTTTTCCATCATCTTTATCTTTTCTTCCTTTTCTTTTTCTTCAATTTCTCCTCCTTCTGTAGTTTATATTTCTTCTTTTCTATTTTCTCCTTCAGCCTATGTTGATCCTTACTGGCTTGTCTTGGTGTCATAAATTTCAACCTCATTTCATGTCCCTCATTCCTAAATAAAGGGAACGTTCATCAAGATTGAGCGTTTTAAAATGAAGCCATGCCCATCTCAAAAGAAGATGACAAGAGTTCACGGGAGCAATATCACATAATACTTCTTTCACACATTATCCTGTACTGAATTTGATCCTTGCTTGATTCGGATGAAAGCTTGATGGTAACTAGAGTTTCTCCACCAATCTTTGGCTTACAACATTGTTGCCGCTTTCGTAAACAAATGCAACTAAAGATGGGTGGCCTTCGATTAAACACCTTGTTTCTCTACTTCCTTTTCCATCATCTTTATCTTTTCTTCCTTTTTTTTTTCTTCAATTTATCTTCCTTCTGCAGTTTATATTTCTTCTTTTTCTATTTTCTCCTTCAGCCTATGTTGATCCTTACTGGCTTGTCTTGGTGTCATAAATTTCAACTTCATTTCATGTCCCTCATGCCTCAAAGGGAACGTTCATCAAGATTTAGCCTTTTAAAATTAAGCCATGCTCAACTCAAAAGAAGATGACAAGAGTTCGTGGGAACAATATCACATAATACTTCTTTCACACATTGTCATGTACTGAATTTGATCCTTGCTTGATTTGGATGAAACGTTGGTGGTAACTAGAGTTTCTCCACCAATCTTTGGCTTACAACATTGTTGCCGCTTTCATAAACAAATGCAACTAAACATGGGTGGCCTTCCATTAAACACCTTGTTTCTCTACTTCCTTTTCCATCATCTTTATCTTTTCTTCCTTTTCTTTTTCTTCAATTTCTCTTCCTTCTGCAGTTGATATTTCTTCTTTTTCTATTTTCTCCTTCAGCCTATGTTGATCCTTACTCGCTTGACTTGGTGTCATAAATTTCAACCTCATTTCATGTCTCTCATTCCTCAAATAAAGGGAACGTTCATCAAGATTGAGCATTTTAAAATGAAGCCATGCCCATCTCAAAAGAAGATGACAAGAGTTGTGGGAGCAATATCACATAATACTTCTTTCACACATTGTCATGTACTGAATTTGATCCTTGCTTGATTCGGATGAAACCTTGGTGCTAACTAGAGTTTCTCCACCAATCTTTGGCTTACAACATTGTTGTCGCTTTCGTAAATGAATGCAACTAAACTTGGTGGCCTTCGATTAAACACCTTTGTTTCTCTACTTCCTTTTCCATCATCTTTATCTTTTCTTCCTTTTCTTTTTCTTCAATTTCCCTTCCTTCTGCAGTTTATATTTCTTCTTTTTCTATTTTCTCCTTCAGCCTATGTTGATCCTTATTGGCTTGACTTGGTGTCATAAATTTGAACTTCATTTCATGTCCCTCATCCCTCAAAGGGAACGTTCATCAAGATTGAGCATTTTAAAATTAAGCCATGCCCATCTCAAAAGAAGATGACAAGAGTTCGTGGGAGCAATATCACATAATACTTCTTTCACACATTGTTTTGCACTTAATTTGATCCCTGCTTGATTCGGATGAAAGCTTGGTGGTAACTGGAGTTTCTCCACCAATCTTTGGGTTACAACATTGTTGTCGCTTTAGTAAAGGAATGCAACTAAACATGGGTGGCCTTCGATTAAACACCTTGTTTCTCTACTTCCTTTTCCATCAACTTTATCTTTTCTTCCTTTTCTTTTTCTTAAATTTCTCTTCCTTCTGCAGTTGATATTTCTTCTTTTTCTATTTTCTCCTTCAGCCTATGTTGATCCTTACTCGCTTGACTTGGTGTCATAAATTTCAACTTCATTTCATGTCCCTCATGCCTCGAAGCGAACGTTCATCAAGATTGAGCGTTTTAAAATTAAGCCATGCCCATCTCAAAAGAAGATGACAAGAGTTCGTGGGAGCAATATCACATAATACTTCTTTCACACATTGTCCTGTACTGAATTTGATCCTTCCTTGATTCGGATGAAAGCTTGGTGGTAACTAAAGTTTCTCCACCAATCTTTGGCTTAAAACATTGTTGCCGCTTTCGTAAACAAATGCAACTAAAGATGGGTGGCCTTCGATTAAACACCTTGTTTCTCTACTTCCTTTTCCATCCTCTTTATCTTTTCTTCCTTTTTTTTTCTTCAATTTCTCTTCCTTCTGCAGTTTATATTTCTTCTTTTTCTATTTTCTCCTTCAGCCTATGTTGATCCTTACTGGCTTGTCTTGGTGTCATAAATTTCAACTTCATTTCATGTCCCTCATGCCTCAAAGGGAACGTTCATCAAGATTTAGCCTTTTAAAATTAAGCCATGCTCAACTCAAAAGAAGATGACAAGAGTTCGTGGGAACAATATCACATAATACTTCTTTCACACATTGTCATGTACTGAATTTGATCCTTGCTTGATTTGGATGAAACCTTGGTGGTAACTAGAGTTTCTCCACCAATCTTTGGCTTACAACATTGTTGCCGCTTTCATAAACAAATGCAACTAAACATGGGTGGCCTTCCATTAAACACCTTGTTTCTCTACTTCCTTTTCCATCATCTTTATCTTTTCTTCCTTTTCTTTTTCTTCAATTTCTCTTCCTTCTGCAGTTGATATTTCTTCTTTTTCTATTTTCTCCTTCAGCCTATGTTGATCCTTACTCGCTTGACTTGGTGTCATAAATTTCAACCTCATTTCATGTCTCTCATTCCTCAAATAAAGGGAACGTTCATCAAGATTGAGCATTTTAAAATGAAGCCATGCCCATCTCAAAAGAAGATGACAAGAGTTGTGGGAGCAATATCACATAATACTTCTTTCACACATTGTCATGTACTGAATTTGATCCTTGCTTGATTCGGATGAAACCTTGGTGCTAACTAGAGTTTCTGCACCAATCTTTGGCTTACAACATTGTTGTCGCTTTCGTAAATGAATGCAACTAAACTTGGTGGCCTTCCATTAAACACCTTTGTTTCTCTACTTCCTTTTCCATCATCTTTATCTTTTCTTCCTTTTCTTTTTCTTCAATTTCCCTTCCTTCTGCAGTTTATATTTCTTCTTTTTCTATTTTCTCCTTCAGCCTATGTTGATCCTTATTGGCTTGACTTGGTGTCATAAATTTGAACTTCATTTCATGTCCCTCATCCCTCAAAGGGAACGTTCATCAAGATTGAGCATTTTAAAATTAAGCCATGCCCATCTCAAAAGAAGATGACAAGAGTTCGTGGGAGCAATATCACATAATACTTCTTTCACACATTGTTTTGCACTTAATTTGATCCTTGCTTGATTCGGATGAAAGCTTGGTGGTAACTGGAGTTTCTCCACCAATCTTTGGGTTACAACATTGTTGTCGCTTTAGTAAAGGAATGCAACTAAACATGGGTCGCCTTCGATTAAACACCTTGTTTCTCTACTTCCTTTTCCATCAACTTTATCTTTTCTTCCTTTTCTTTTTCTTAAATTTCTCTTCCTTCTGCAGTTGATATTTCTTCTTTTTCTATTTTCTCCTTCAGCCTATGTTGATCCTTACTCGCTTGACTTGGTGTCATAAATTTCAACTTCATTTCATGTCCCTCATGCCTCGAAGCGAACGTTCATCAAGATTGAGCGTTTTAAAATTAAGCCATGCCCATCTCAAAAGAAGATGACAAGAGTTCGTGGGAGCAATATCACATAATACTTCTTTCACACATTGTCCTGTACTGAATTTGATCCTTCCTTGATTCGGATGAAAGCTTGGTGGTAACTAAAGTTTCTCCACCAATCTTTGGCTTAAAACATTGTTGCCGCTTTCGTAAAGAAATGCAACTAAAGATGGGTGGCCTTCGATTAAACACCTCGTTTCTCTACTTCCTTTTCCATCCTCTTTATCTTTTCTTCCTTTTTTTTTCTTCAATTTCTCTTCCTTCTGCAGTTTATATTTCTTCTTTTTCTATTTTCTCCTTCAGCCTATGTTGATCCTTACTGGCTTGTCTTGGTGTCATAAATTTCAACTTCATTTCATGTCCCTCATGCCTCAAAGGGAACGTTCATCAAGATTTAGCCTTTTAAAATTAAGCCATGCTCAACTCAAAAGAAGATGACAAGAGTTCGTGGGAACAATATCACATAATACTTCTTTCACACATTGTCATGTACTGAATTTGATCCTTGCTTGATTTGGATGAAACCTTGGTGGTAACTAGAGTTTCTCCACCAATCTTTGGCTTACAACATTGTTGCCGCTTTCATAAACAAATGCAACTAAACATGGGTGGCCTTCCATTAAACACCTTGTTTCTCTACTTCCTTTTCCATCATCTTTATCTTTTCTTCCTTTTCTTTTTCTTCAATTTCTCTTCCTTCTGCAGTTGATATTTCTTCTTTTTCTATTTTCTCCTTCAGCCTATGTTGATCCTTACTCGCTTGACTTGGTGTCATAAATTTCAACCTCATTTCATGTCTCTCATTCCTCAAATAAAGGGAACGTTCATCAAGATTGAGCATTTTAAAATGAAGCCATGCCCATCTCAAAAGAAGATGACAAGAGTTGTGGGAGCAATATCACATAATACTTCTTTCACACATTGTCATGTACTGAATTTGATCCTTGCTTGATTCGGATGAAACCTTGGTGCTAACTAGAGTTTCTGCACCAATCTTTGGCTTACAACATTGTTGTCGCTTTCGTAAATGAATGCAACTAAACTTGGTGGCCTTCCATTAAACACCTTTGTTTCTCTACTTCCTTTTCCATCATCTTTATCTTTTCTTCCTTTTCTTTTTCTTCAATTTCCCTTCCTTCTGCAGTTTATATTTCTTCTTTTTCTATTTTCTCCTTCAGCCTATGTTGATCCTTATTGGCTTGACTTGGTGTCATAAATTTGAACTTCATTTCATGTCCCTCATCCCTCAAAGGGAACGTTCATCAAGATTGAGCATTTTAAAATTAAGCCATGCCCATCTCAAAAGAAGATGACAAGAGTTCGTGGGAGCAATATCACATAATACTTCTTTCACACATTGTTTTGCACTTAATTTGATCCTTGCTTGATTCGGATGAAAGCTTGGTGGTAACTGGAGTTTCTCCACCAATCTTTGGGTTACAACATTGTTGTCGCTTTAGTAAAGGAATGCAACTAAACATGGGTGGCCTTCGATTAAACACCTTGTTTCTCTACTTCGTTTTCCATCAACTTTATCTTTTCTTCCTTTTCTTTTTCTTAAATTTCTCTTCCTTCTGCAGTTGATATTTCTTCTTTTTCTATTTTCTCCTTCAGCCTATGTTGATCCTTACTCGCTTGACTTGGTGTCATAAATTTCAACTTCATTTCATGTCCCTCATGCCTCGAAGCGAACGTTCATCAAGATTGAGCGTTTTAAAATTAAGCCATGCCCATCTCAAAAGAAGATGACAAGAGTTCGTGGGAGCAATATCACATAATACTTCTTTCACACATTGTCCTGTACTGAATTTGATCCTTCCTTGATTCGGATGAAAGCTTGGTGGTAACTAAAGTTTCTCCACCAATCTTTGGCTTAAAACATTGTAGTCGCTTTCGTAAACGAATGCAACTAAACATGGGTGGCCTTCGATTAAACACCTTTTTTTTCTACTTCCTTTTCCATCATCTTTATCTTTTCTTCCTTTTCTTTTTCTTCAATTTCCCTTCCTTCTGCGGTTTATATTTCTTCTTTTTCTATTTTCTCCTTCAGCCTATGTTGATCCTTACTGGCTTGTCTTGGTGTATTAAATTTAAACTTCATTTCATTTCCCTAATGCCTAAAATAAAGGGAACGTTCATCAAGATTGAGTGTTTTAAAATTAAGCCATGCCCATCTCAAAAGAAGATGACAAGAGTTCGTGGGAGTAATATCACATAATACTTCTTTCACACATTGTTTTGTACTGAATTTGATCCTTGCTTGATTCGGATGAAAGCTTGGGTGGTAACTGGAGTTTCTCCACCAATCTTTGGCTTACAACATTGTTGTCGCTTTCGTAAACGAATGCAACTAAACATGGGTGGCCTTCGATTAAACATCTTGTTTCTCTACTTCCTTTTCCATCATCTTTATGTTTTCTTCCTTTTCTTTTTCTTTAATTTTGCCTTCCTTCTGCAGTTTATATTTCTTCTGTTTCTATTTTCTCCTTCAGCCTATGTTGATCCTTACTAGCTTGTCTTGGTGTCATAAATTTCAACTTCATTTCATGTCCCTAATGCCTAAAATAAAGGGGACGTTCCTAAAGATTGAGCTTTTTAAAATGAAGCCATGCCCATCTCAAAAGAAGATGACAAGAGTTCGTGGGAGCAATATCACATAATACTTCTTTCACACATTGTCATGTACTGAATTTGATCCTTGCTTGATTCGGATGAAAGCTTGGGTGGTAACTGGATTTCTCCACCAATCTTTGGCTTACAACATTGTTGTCGCTTTAGTAAACGAATGCAACTAAACATGGGTGGCCTTCGATTAAACATCTTGTTTCTCTACTTCCTTTTCCATCATCTTTATGTTTTCTTCCTTTTCTTTTTCTTTAATTTTGCCTTCCTTCTGCAGTTTATATTTCTTCTGTTTCTATTTTCTCCTTCAGCCTATGTTGATCCTTACTGGCTTGTCTTGGTGTCATAAATTTCAACTTCATTTCATGTCCCTAATGCCTAAAATAAAGGGGACGTTCCTAAAGATTGAGCTTTTTAAAATGAAGCCATGCCCATCTCAAAAGAAGATGACAAGAGTTCGTGGGAGCAATATCACATAATACTTCTTTCACACATTGTCATGTACTGAATTTGATTCTTGCTTGATTCGGATGAAACCTTGGTGCTAACTAGAGTTTCTCCACCAATCTTTGGCTTAAAACATTGCTGTCGCTTTCGTAAACGAATGCAACTAAACATGGGTGGCCTTCGATTAAACACCTTTGTTTCTCTACTTCCTTTTCCATCATCTTTATCTTTTCTTCCTTTTCTTTTTCTTCAATTTCCCTTCCTTCTGCAGTTTATATTTCTTCTTTTTCTATTTTCTCCTTCAGCCTATGTTGATCCTTACTGGCTTGTCTTGGTGTCATAAATTTCAACTTCATTTCATGTCCCTCATGCCTCAAAGGGAACGTTCATCAAGATTTAGCCTTTTAAAATTAAGCCATGCTCAACTCAAAAGAAGATGACAAGAGTTCGTGGGAACAATATCACATAATACTTCTTTTACACATTGTCATGTACTGAATTTGATCCTTGCTTGATTTGGATGAAACCTTGGTGGTAACTAGAGTTTCTCCACCAATCTTTGGCTTACAACATTGTTGCCGCTTTCATAAACAAATGCAACTAAACATGGGTGGCCTTCCATTAAACACCTTGTTTCTCTACTTCCTTTTCCATCATCTTTATCTTTTCTTCCTTTTCTTTTTCTTCAATTTCTCTTCCTTCTGCAGTTTATATTTCTTCTTTTTCTATTTTCTCCTTCAGCCTATGTTGATCCTTACTGGCTTGTCTTGGTGTCATAAATTTCAACCTCATTTCATGTCTCTCATTCCTCAAATAAAGGGAACGTTCATCAAGATTGAGCATTTTAAAATGAAGCCATGCCCATCTCAAAAGAAGATGACAAGAGTTGTGGGAGCAATATCACATAATACTTCTTTCACACATTGTCATGTACTGAATTTGATCCTTGCTTGATTCGGATGAAACCTTGGTGCTAACTAGAGTTTCTCCACCAATCTTTGGCTTACAACATTGTTGTTGCTTTCGTAAATGAATGCAACTAAACTTGGTGGCCTTCCATTAAACACCTTTGTTTCTCTACTTCCTTTTCCATCATCTTTATCTTTTCTTCCTTTTCTTTTTCTTCAATTTCCCTTCCTTCTGCAGTTTATATTTCTTCTTTTTCTATTTTCTCCTTCAGCCTATGTTGATCCTTATTGGCTTGACTTGGTGTCATAAATTTGAACTTCATTTCATGTCCCTCATCCCTCAAAGGGAACATTCATCAAGATTGAGCGTTTTAAAATAAAGCCATGCCCATCTCAAAAGAAGATGACAAGAGTTCGTGGGAGCAATATCACATAATACTTATTTCACACATTGTTTTGCACTTAATTTGATCCTTGCTTGATTGGGATGACAGCTTGGTGGTAACTGGAGTTTCTCCACCAATCTTTGGGTTACAACATTGTTGTCGCTTTAGTAAAGGAATGCAACTAAACATGGGTGGCCTTCGATTAAACACCTTGTTTCTCTACTTCGTTTTCCATCAACTTTATCTTTTCTTCCTTTTCTTTTTCTTAAATTTCTCTTCCTTCTGCAGTTGATATTTCTTCTTTTTCTATTTTCTCCTTCAGCCTATGTTGATCCTTACTCGCTTGACTTGGTGTCATAAATTTCAACCTCATTTCATGTCCCTCATGCCTCGAAGCGAACGTTCATCAAGATTGAGCGTTTTAAAATGAAGCCATGCCCATCTCAAAAGAAGATGACAAGAGTTCACGGGAGCAATATCACATAATACTTCTTTCACACATTATCCTGTACTGAATTTGATCCTTGCTTGATTCGGATGAAAGCTTGATGGTAACTAGAGTTTCTCCACCAATCTTTGGCTTACAACATTGTTGCCGCTTTCGTAAACAAATGCAACTAAAGATGGGTGGCCTTCGATTAAACACCTTGTTTCTCTACTTCCTTTTCCATCATCTTTATCTTTTCTTCCTTTTTTTTTTCTTCAATTTCTCTTCCTTCTGCAGTTTATATTTCTTCTTTTTCTATTTTCTCCTTCAGCCTATGTTGATCCTTACTGGCTTGTCTTGGTGTCATAAACTTCAACTTCATTTCATGTCCCTCATGCCTCAAAGGGAACGTTCATCAAGATTGAGCCTTTTAAAATTAAGCCATGCTCAACTCAAAAGAAGATGACAAGAGTTCGTGGGAACAATATCACATAATACTTCTTTCACACATTGTCATGTACTGAATTTGATCCTTTCTTGATTTGGATGAAAGCTTGGTGGTAACTAGAGTTTCTCCACAAATCTTTGGCTTACAACATTGTTGCCGCTTTCATAAACAAATGCAACTAAACATGGGTGGCCTTCCATTAAACACCTTGTTTCTCTACTTCCTTTTCCATCATCTTTATCTTTTCTTCCTTTTCTTTTTCTTCAATTTCTCTTCCTTCTGCAGTTTATATTTCTTCTTTTTCTATTTTCTCCTTCAGCCTATGTTGATCCTTACTGGCTTGTCTTGGTGTCATAAATTTCAACCTCATTTCATGTCTCTCATTCCTCAAATAAAGGGAACGTTCATCAAAATTGAGCATTTTAAAATGAAGCCATGCCCATCTCAAAAGAAGATGACAAGAGTTGTGGGAGCAATATCACATAATACTTCTTTCACACATTGTCATGTACTGAATTTGATCCTTGCTTGATTCGGATGAAACCTTGGTGCTAACTAGAGTTTCTCCACCAATCTTTGGCTTACAACATTGTTGTCGCTTTCGTAAATGAATGCAACTAAACTTGGTGGCCTTCCATTAAACACCTTTGTTTCTCTACTTCCTTTTCCATCATCTTTATCTTTTCTTCCTTTTCTTTTTCTTCAATTTCCCTTCCTTCTGCAGTTTATATTTCTTCTTTTTCTATTTTCTCCTTCAGCCTATGTTGATCCTTACTGGCTTGTCTTGGTGTCATAAATTTGAACTTCATTTCATGTCCCTCATGCCTCAAAGGGAACGTTCATCAAGATTGAGCGTTTTAAAATTAAGCCATGCCCATCTCAAAAGAAGATGACAAGAGTTCGTGGGAACAATATCACATAATACTTCTTTTACACATTGTCCTGTATTGAATTTGAGCCTTGCTTGATTGGGATGAAAGCTTGGTGGTAACGAGAGTTTCTCCACCAATCTCTCGTTTAAAATATTGTTGTCGCTTTCGTAAACGAATGCAACTAAACATGGGTGGCCTTCGATTAAACACCTTGTTTCTCTACTTCCTTTTCCATCATCTTTATCTTTTCTTCCTTTTCTTTTTCTTCAATTTCTCTTCCTTCTGGAGTTTATATTTCTTCTTTTCTATTTTCTCCTTCAGCCTATGTTGATCCTTACTGGCTTGTCTTGGTGTCATAAATTTCAACCTCATTTCATGTCCCACATTCCTCACATAAAGGGAACGTTCATCAAGATTGAGCGTTTTAAAATGAAGCCATGCCCATCTCAAAAGAAGATCACAAGAGTTCATCGGAGCAATATCTCATAATACTTCTTTCACACATTATCCTGTACTGAATTTGATCCTTGCTTGATTCGGATGAAAGCTTGATGGTAACTAGAGTTTCTCCATTAATCCTTGGCTTACAACATTGTTGCCGCTTTCGTAAACGAATGCAACTAAACATGGGTGGCCTTCGATTAAACACCTTGTTTCTCTACTTCCTTTTCCATCATCTTTATCTTTTCTTCCTTTTCTTTTTCTTCAATTTCCCTTCCTTCTGCAGTTTATATTTCTTCTTTTTCTATTTTCTCCTTCAGCTTATGTTGATCCTTACTGGCTTTTCTTGGTGTCATAAATTTCAACCTCATTTCATGTCCCTCATTCCTCAAATAAAGGGAACGTTCATCAAGATTGAGCGTTTTAAAATGAAGCCATGCCCATCTCAAAAGAAGATGACAAGAGTTCATGGGACCAATATCACATAATACTTCTTTCACACATTATCCTGTATTGTATTTGATCCTTACTTGATTCGGATGAAATCTTGATGGTAACTAAAGTTTGCCTACCAATCTTTGGCTTACAACATTGTTGTCGCTTTAGTAAATGAATGCAACTAAACATGGGTGGCCTTCGATTAAACACCTTGTTTCTCTACTTCCTTTTCCATCATCTTTATCTTTTCTTCCTTTTCTTTTTCTTCAATTTCTCCTCCTTCTGTAGTTTATATTTCTTCTTTTCTATTTTCTCCTTCAGCCTATGTTGATCCTTACTCGCTTGACTTGGTGTCATAAATTTCAACTTCATTTCATGTCCCTCATTCCTAAATAAAGGGAACGTTCATCAAGATTGAGCGTTTTAAAATGAAGTCATGCCCATCTCAAAAGAAGATGACAAGAGTTCATGGGACCAATATCACATAATACTTCTTTCACACATTATCCTGTATTGAATTTGATCCTTACTTGATTCGGATGAAATCTTGATGGTAACTAAAGTTTGCCTACCAATCTTTGGCTTAAAACATTGTAGTCGCTTTCGTAAACGAATGCAACTAAACATGGGTGGCCTTCGATTAAACACCTTGTTTCTCTACTTCCTTTTCCATCATCTTTATGTTTTCTTCCTTTTCTTTTTCTTTAATTTTGCCTTCCTTCTGCAGTTTATATTTCTTCTGTTTCTATTTTCTCCTTCAGCCTATGTTGATCCTTACTGGCTTGTCTTGGTGTCATAAATTTCAACTTCATTTCATGTCCCTAATGCCTAAAATAAAGGGGACGTTCCTAAAGATTGAGCTTTTTAAAATGAAGCCATGCCCATCTCAAAAGAAGATGACAAGAGTTCGTGGGAGCAATATCACATAATACTTCTTTCACACATTGTCATGTACTGAATTTGATCCTTGCTTGATTCGGATGAAACCTTGGCGCTAACTAGAGTTTCTCCACCAATCTTTGGCTTAAAAGATTGTTGTCGCTTTCGTAAACGAATGCAACTAAACACGGGTGGCCTTCGATTAAACACCTTGTTTCTCTACTTCCTTTTCCATCAACTTTGTCTTTTCTTCCTTTTCTTTTTCTTCAATTTCTCTTCCTTCTGCAGTTTATATTTCTTCTTTTCTACTTTCTCCCTCAGCCTATGTTGATCCTTACTCGCTTGACTTGGTGTCATAAATTTCAACTTCATTTCATGTCCCTCATGCCTCGAAGCGAACGTTCATCAAGATTGAGCGTTTTAAAATTAAGCCATGCCCATCTCAAAAGAAGATGACAAGAGTTCGTGGGAGCAATATCACACAATACTTCTTTTACACATTGTCCTGTACTGAATTTGATCCTTGCTTGATTCGGATGAAAGCTTGGTGGTAACTAGAGTTTCTCCACAAATCTTTGGCTTAAAACATTGTAGTCGGTTTCGTAAACGAATGCAACTAAACATGGGTGGCCTTCGATTAAACACCTTTTTTTTCTACTTCCTTTTCCATCATCTTTATCTTTTCTTCCTTTTCTTTTTCTTCAATTTCCCTTCCTTCTGCGGTTTATATTTCTTCTTTTTCTATTTTCTCCTTCAGCCTATGTTGATCCTTACTGGCTTGTCTTGGTGTATTAAATTTAAACTTCATTTCATTTCCCTAATGCCTAAAATAAAGGGAACGTTCATCAAGATTGAGTGTTTTAAAATGAAGCCATGCCCATCTCAAAAGAAGATGACAAGAGTTCGTGGGAGTAATATCACATAATACTTCTTTCACACATTGTTTTGTACTGAATATGATCCTTGCTTGATTCGGATGAAAGCTTGGGTGGTAACTGGAGTTTCTCCACCAATCTTTGGCTTACAACATTGTTGTCGCTTTAGTAAACGAAGGCAACTAAACATGGGTGGCCTTCGATTAAACATCTTGTTTCTCTACTTCCTTTTCCATCATCTTTATGTTTTCTTCCTTTTCTTTTTCTTTAATTTTGCCTTCCTTCTGCAGTTTATATTTCTTCTGTTTCTATTTTCTCCTTCAGCCTATGTTGATCCTTACTGGCTTGTCTTGGTGTCATAAATTTCAACTTCATTTCATGTCCCTTATGCCTAAAATAAAGGGGACGTTCCTAAAGATTGAGCTTTTTAAAATGAAGCCATGCCCATCTCAAAAGAAGATGACAAGAGTTCGTGGGAGCAATATCACATAATACTTCTTTCACACATTGTCATGTACTGAATTTGATCCTTGCTTGATTCGGATGAAACCTTGGTGCTAACTAGAGTTTCTCCACCAATCTTTGGCTTAAAACATTGTTGTCGCTTTCGTAAACGAATGCAACTAAACACGGGTGGCCTTCGATTAAACACCTTGTTTCTCTACTTCCTTTTCCATCAACTTTGTCTTTTCTTCCTTTTCTTTTTCTTCAATTTCTCTTCCTTCTGCAGTTTATATTTTTTCTTTTCTACTTTCTCCCTCAGCCTATGTTGATCCTTACTCGCTTGACTTGGTGTCATAAATTTCAACTTCATTTCATGTCCCTCATGCCTCGAAGCGAACGTTCATCAAGATTGAGCGTTTTAAAATTAAGCCATGCCCATCTCAAAAGAAGATGACAAGAGTTCGTGGGAGCAATATCACACAATACTTCTTTTACACATTGTCCTGTACTGAATTTGATCCTTGCTTGATAAGGATGAAAGCTTGGTGGTAACTAGAGTTTCTCCACAAATCTTTGGCTTAAAACATTGTAGTCGGTTTCATAAACGAATGCAACTGAACATGGGTGGCCTTCGATTAAACACCTTTTTTTTCTACTTCCTTTTCCATCATCTTTATCTTTTCTTCCTTTTCTTTTTCTTCAATTTCCCTTCCTTCTGCGGTTTATATTTCTTCTTTTTCTATTTTCTCCTTCAGCCTATCTTGATCCTTACTGGCTTGTCTTGGTGTCATAAATTTCAACTTCATTTCATGTCCCTCATGCCTCAAAGGGAACGTTCATCAAGATTGAGCCTTTTAAAATTAAGCCATGCTCAA
Organism: Vigna unguiculata; assembly: GCF_037176805.1. Classification (NCBI taxonomy): domain Eukaryota; kingdom Viridiplantae; phylum Streptophyta; class Magnoliopsida; order Fabales; family Fabaceae; genus Vigna; species Vigna unguiculata. Next base: position 26,159,858 of record NC_140795.1, on the reverse strand, counting down.
CTCAAAAGAAGATGACAAGAGTTCGTGGGAACAATATCACATAATACTTCTTTCACACATTGTCATGTACTGAATTTGATCCTTGCTTGATTCGGATGAAAGCTTGGGTGGTAACTGGAGTTTCTCCACCAATCTTTGGCTTACAACATTGTTGTCGCTTTAGTAAACGAAGGCAACTAAACATGGGTGGCCTTCGATTAAACATCTTGTTTCTCTACTTCCTTTTCCATCATCTTTATGTTTTCTTCCTTTTCTTTTTCTTTAATTTTGCCTTCCTTCTGCAGTTTATATTTCTTCTGTTTCTATTTTCTCCTTCAGCCTATGTTGATCCTTACTGGCTTGTCTTGGTGTCATAAATTTCAACTTCATTTCATGTCCCTTATGCCTAAAATAAAGGGGACGTTCCTAAAGATTGAGCTTTTTAAAATGAAGCCATGCCCATCTCAAAAGAAGATGACAAGAGTTCGTGGGAGCAATATCACATAATACTTCTTTCACACATTGTCATGTACTGAATTTGATCCTTGCTTGATTCGGATGAAACCTTGGTGCTAACTAGAGTTTCTCCACCAATCTTTGGCTTAAAACATTGTTGTCGCTTTCGTAAACGAATGCAACTAAACACGGGTGGCCTTCGATTAAACACCTTGTTTCTCTACTTCCTTTTCCATCAACTTTGTCTTTTCTTCCTTTTCTTTTTCTTCAATTTCTCTTCCTTCTGCAGTTTATATTTTTTCTTTTCTACTTTCTCCCTCAGCCTATGTTGATCCTTACTCGCTTGACTTGGTGTCATAAATTTCAACTTCATTTCATGTCCCTCATGCCTCGAAGCGAACGTTCATCAAGATTGAGCGTTTTAAAATTAAGCCATGCCCATCTCAAAAGAAGATGACAAGAGTTCGTGGGAGCAATATCACACAATACTTCTTTTACACATTGTCCTGTACTGAATTTGATCCTTGCTTGATAAGGATGAAAGCTTGGTGGTAACTAGAGTTTCTCCACAAATCTTTGGCTTAAAACATTGTAGTCGGTTTCATAAACGAATGCAACTGAACATGGGTGGCCTTCGATTAAACACCTTTTTTTTCTACTTCCTTTTCCATCATCTTTATCTTTTCTTCCTTTTCTTTTTCTTCAATTTCCCTTCCTTCTGCGGTTTATATTTCTTCTTTTTCTATTTTCTCCTTCAGCCTATCTTGATCCTTACTGGCTTGTCTTGGTGTCATAAATTTCAACTTCATTTCATGTCCCTCATGCCTCAAAGGGAACGTTCATCAAGATTGAGCCTTTTAAAATTAAGCCATGCTCAACTCAAAAGAAGATGACAAGAGTTCGTGGGAACAATATCACATAATACTTCTTTCACACATTGTCATGTACTGAATTTGATCCTTGCTTGATTTGGATGAAACCTTGGTGGTAACTAGAGTTTCTCCACCAATCTTTCGCTTAAAACATTGTTGTCACTTTCGTAAACGAATGCAACTAAACATGGGTGGCCTTCGATTAAACACCTTTGTTTCTCTACTTCCTTTTCCATCATCTTTATTTTTTCTTCCTTTTCTTTTTCTTCAATTTCTCTTCCTTCTGCAGTTTATATTTCTTCTTTTCTACTTTCTCCCTCAGCCTATGTTGATCCTTACTCGCTTGACTTGGTGTCATAAATTTCAACTTCATTTCATGTCCCTCATGCCTCGAAGCGAACGTTCATCAAGATTGAGCGTTTTAAAATTAAGCCATGCCCATCTCAAAAGAAGATGACAAGAGTTCGTGGGAGCAATATCACACAATACTTCTTTTACACATTGTCCTGTACTGAATTTGATCCTTGCTTGATTCGGATGAAAGCTTGGTGGTAACTAGAGTTTCTCCACAAATCTTTGGCTTAAAACATTGTAGTCGGTTTCATAAACGAATGCAACTAAACATGGGTGGCCTTCGATTAAACACCTTTTTTTTCTACTTCCTTTTCCATCATCTTTATCTTTTCTTCCTTTTCTTTTTCTTCAATTTCCCTTCCTTCTGCGGTTTATATTTCTTCTTTTTCTATTTTCTCCTTCAGCCTATCTTGATCCTTACTGGCTTGTCTTGGTGTCATAAATTTCAACTTCATTTCATGTCCCTCATGCCTCAAAGGGAACGTTCATCAAGATTGAGCCTTTTAAAATTAAGCCATGCTCAACTCAAAAGAAGATGACAAGAGTTCGTGGGAACAATATCACATAATACTTCTTTCACACATTGTCATGTACTGAATTTGATCCTTGCTTGATTTGGATGAAACCTTGGTGGTAACTAGAGTTTCTCCACCAATCTTTCGCTTAAAACATTGTTGTCGCTTTCGTAAACGAATGCAACTAAACAGGGGTGGCCTTCGATTAAACACCTTTGTTTCTCTACTTCCTTTTCCATCATCTTTATCTTTTCTTCCTTTTCTTTTTCTTCAATTTCTCTTCCTTCTGCAGTTTATATTTCTTCTTTTCTACTTTCTCCCTCAGCCTATGTTGATCCTTACTCGCTTGACTTGGTGTCATAAATTTCAACTTCATTTCATGTCCCTCATGCCTCGAAGCGAACGTTCATCAAGATTGAGCGTTTTAAAATTAAGCCATGCCCATCTCAAAAGAAGATGACAAGAGTTCGTGGGAGCAATATCACACAATACTTCTTTTACACATTGTCCTGTACTGAATTTGATCCTTGCTTGATTCGGATGAAAGCTTGGTGGTAACTAGAGTTTCTCCACAAATCTTTGGCTTAAAACATTGTAGTCGGTTTCGTAAACGAATGCAACTAAACATGGGTGGCCTTCGATTAAACACCTTTTTTTTCTACTTCCTTTTCCATCATCTTTATCTTTTCTTCCTTTTCTTTTTCTTCAATTTCCCTTCCTTCTGCGGTTTATATTTCTTCTTTTTCTATTTTCTCCTTCAGCCTATGTTGATCCTTACTGGCTTGTCTTGGTGTATTAAATTTAAACTTCATTTCATTTCCCTAATGCCTAAAATAAAGGGAACGTTCATCAAGATTGAGTGTTTTAAAATGAAGCCATGCCCATCTCAAAAGAAAATGACAAGAGTTCGTGGGAGTAATATCACATAATACTTCTTTCACACATTGTTTTGTACTGAATTTGATCCTTGCTTGATTCAGATGAAAGCTTGGGTGGTAACTGGAGTTTCTCCACCAATCTTTGGCTTACAACATTGTTGTCGCTTTAGTAAACGAAGGCAACTAAACATGGGTGGCCTTCGATTAAACATCTTGTTTCTCTACTTCCTTTTCCATCATCTTTATGTTTTCTTCCTTTTCTTTTTCTTTAATTTTGCCTTCCTTCTGCAGTTTATATTTCTTCTGTTTCTATTTTCTCCTTCAGCCTATGTTGATCCTTACTGGCTTGTCTTGGTGTCATAAATTTCAACTTCATTTCATGTCCCTTATGCCTAAAATAAAGGGGACGTTCCTAAAGATTGAGCTTTTTAAACTGAAGCCATGCCCATCTCAAAAGAAGATGACAAGAGTTCGTGGGAGCAATATCACATAATACTTCTTTCACACATTGTCATGTACTGAATTTGATCCTTGCTTGATTCGGATGAAACCTTGGTGCTAACTAGAGTTTCTCCACCAATCTTTGGCTTAAAACATTGTTGACGCTTTCGTAAACGAATGCAACTAAACACGGGTGGCCTTCGATTAAACACCTTGTTTCTCTACTTCCTTTTCCATCAACTTTGTCTTTTCTTCCTTTTCTTTTTCTTCAATTTCTCTTCCTTCTGCAGTTTATATTTTTTCTTTTCTACTTTCTCCCTCAGCCTATGTTGATCCTTACTCGCTTGACTTGGTGTCATAAATTTCAACTTCATTTCATGTCCCTCATGCCTCGAAGCGAACGTTCATCAAGATTGAGCGTTTTAAAATTAAGCCATGCCCATCTCAAAAGAAGATGACAAGAGTTCGTGGGAGCAATATCACACAATACTTCTTTTACACATTGTCCTGTACTGAATTTGATCCTTGCTTGATAAGGATGAAAGCTTGGTGGTAACTAGAGTTTCTCCACAAATCTTTGGCTTAAAACATTGTAGTCGGTTTCATAAACGAATGCAACTGAACATGGGTGGCCTTCGATTAAACACCTTTTTTTTCTACTTCCTTTTCCATCATCTTTATCTTTTCTTCCTTTTCTTTTTCTTCAATTTCCCTTCCTTCTGCGGTTTATATTTCTTCTTTTTCTATTTTCTCCTTCAGCCTATCTTGATCCTTACTGGCTTGTCTTGGTGTCATAAATTTCAACTTCATTTCATGTCCCTCATGCCTCAAAGGGAACGTTCATCAAGATTGAGCCTTTTAAAATTAAGCCATGCTCAACACAAAAGAAGATGACAAGAGTTCGTGGGAACAATATCACATAATACTTCTTTCACACATTGTCATGTACTGAATTTGATCCTTGCTTGATTTGGATGAAACCTTGGTGGTAACTAGAGTTTCTCCACCAATCTTTCGCTTAAAACATTGTTGTCGCTTTCGTAAACGAATGCAACTAAACATGGGTGGCCTTCGATTAAACACCTTTGTTTCTCTACTTCCTTTTCCATCATCTTTATCTTTTCTTCCTTTTCTTTTTCTTCAATTTCTCTTCCTTCTGCAGTTTATATTTCTTCTTTTCTACTTTCTCCCTCAGCCTATGTTGATCCTTACTCGCTTGACTTGGTGTCATAAATTTGAACTTCATTTCATGTCCCTCATGCCTCAAAGGGAACGTTCATCAAGATTGAGCGTTTTAAAATTAAGCCATGCCCATCTCAAAAGAAGATGACAAGAGTTCGTGGGAACAATATCACATAATACTTCTTTTACACATTGTCCTGTACTGAATTTGAGCCTTGCTTGATTGGGATGAATGCTTGGTGGTAACGAGAGTTTCTCCACCAATCTCTCGTTTAAAATATTGTTGTCGCTTTCGTAAACGAATGCAACTAAACATGGGTGGCCTTCGATTAAACACCTTGTTTCTCTACTTCCTTTTCCATCATCTTTATCTTTTCTTCCTTTTCTTTTTCTTCAATTTCTCTTCCTTCTGGAGTTTATATTTCTTCTTTTCTATTTTCTCCTTCAGCCTATGTTGATCCTTACTGGCTTGTCTTGGTGTCATAAATTTCAACCTCATTTCATGTCCCACATTCCTCAAATAAAGGGAACGCTCATCAAGATTGAGCGTTTTAAAATGAAGCCATGCCCATCTCAAAAGAAGATCACAAGAGTTCATCGGAGCAATATCACATAATACTTCTTTCACACATTATCCTGTACTGAATTTGATCCTTGCTTGATTCGGATGAAAGCTTGATGGTAACTAGAATTTCTCCACCAATCCTTGGCTTACAACATTGTTGCCGCTTTCGTAAACAAATGCAACTAAACATGGGTGGCCGTCGATTAAACACCTTGTTTCTCTACTTCCTTTTCCATCATCTTTATCTTTTCTTCCTTTTCTCTTTCTTCAATTTCCCTTCCTTCTACAGTTTATATTTCTTCTTTTTCTATTTTCCCCTTCAGCCTATGTTGATCCTTACTGGCTTATCCTTGTGTCATAAATTTGAACTTCATTTCATGTCCCTCATGCCTTAAAGGGAACATTCATCAAGATTGAGCGTTTTAAAATTAAGCCATGCCCATCTCAAAAGAATATGACAAGAGTTCGTGGGAACAATATCACATAATACTTCTTTCACACATTGTCCTGTACTGAACTTGAGCCTTGCTTGATTGGGATGACAGCTTGGTGGTAACTAGAGTTTCTCCACCAATCTTTCGCTTAGAATATTGTTGTCGCTTTCGTAAACGAATGCAACTAAACATGGGTGGCCTTCGATTAAACACCTTGTTTCTCTACTTCCTTTTCCATCATCTTTATCTTTTCTTCCTTTTCTTTTTCTTCAATTTCTCTTCCTTCTGCAGTTTATATTTCTTCTTTTCTATTTTCTCCTTCAGCCTATGTTGATCCTTACTGGCTTGTCTTGGTGTCATAAATTTCAACCTCATTTCATGTCCCTCATTCCTTAAATAAAGGAAACGTTCATTAAGATTGAGCATTTTAAAATGAAGCCATGCCCATCTCAAAAGAAGATGACAAGAGTTTGTGGGAGCAGTATCACATAATACTTCTTTCACACATTGTCATGTACTGAATTTGATCCTTGCTTGATTCGGATGAAACCTTGGTGGTAACTAGAGTTTCTCAACCAATCTTTGGCTTACAACATTGTTGTCGCTTTAGTAAACGAATGCAACTAAACATGGGTGGCCTTCGATTAAACACCTTGTTTCTCTACTTCCTTTTCCATCATCTTTATCTTTTCTTCCTTTTCTTTTTCTTCAATTTCCCTTCCTTCTGCAGTTTATATTTCTTCTTTTTCTATTTTCTCCTTCAGCTTATGTTGATCCTTACTGGCTTTTCTTGGTGTCATAAATTTCAACCTCATTTCATGTCCCTCATTCCTCAAATAAAGGGAACGTTCATCAAGATTGAGCATTTTAAAATTAAGCCATGCCCATCTCAAAAGAAGATGACAAGAGTTCGTGGGAGCAATATCACATAATACTTCTTTCACACATTGTTTTGCACTTAATTTGATCCTTGCTTGATTCGGATGAAAGCTTGGTGGTAACTGGAGTTTCTCCACCAATCTTTGGGTTACAACATTGTAGTCGCTTTAGTAAATGAATGCAACTAAACATGGGTGGCCTTCGATTAAACACCTTGTTTCTCTACTTCGTTTTCCATCAACTTTATCTTTTCTTCCTTTTCTTTTTCTTAAATTTCTCTTCCTTCTGCAGTTGATATTTCTTCTTTTTCTATTTTCTCCTTCAGCCTATGTTGATCCTTACTCGCTTGACTTGGTGTCATAAATTTCAACTTCATTTCATGTCCCTCATGCCTCGAAGCGAACGTTCATCAAGATTGAGCGTTTTAAAATTAAGCCATGCCCATCTCAAAAGAAGATGACAAGAGTTCGTGGGAGCAATATCACATAATACTTCAGTCACACATTGTCCTGAACTGAATTTGATCCTTCCTTGATTCGGATGGAAGCTTGGTGGTAACTAAAGTTTCTCCACCAATCTTTGCCTTAAAACATTGTAGTCGCTTTCGTAAACGAATGCAACTAAACATGGGTGGCCTTCGATTAAACACCTTTTTTTTCTACTTCCTTTTCCATCATCTTTATCTTTTCTTCCTTTTCTTTTTCTTCAATTTCCCTTCCTTCTGCGGTTTATATTTCTTCTTTTTCTATTTTCTCCTTCAGCCTATGTTGATCCTTACTGGCTTGTCTTGGTGTATTAAATTTAAACTTCATTTCATTTCCCTAATGCCTAAAATAAAGGGAACGTTCATCAAGATTGAGTGTTTTAAAATGAAGCCATGCCCATCTCAAAAGAAGATGACAAGAGTTCGTGGGAGTAATATCACATAATACTTCTTTCACACATTGTTTTGTACTGAATTTGATCCTTGCTTGATTCAGATGAAAGCTTGGGTGGTAACTGGAGTTTCTCCACCAATCTTTGGCTTACAACATTGTTGTCGCTTTAGTAAACGAATGCAACTAAACATGGGTGGCCTTCGATTAAACATCTTGTTTCTCTACTTCCTTTTCCATCATCTTTATGTTTTCTTCCTTTTCTTTTTCTTTAATTTTGCCTTCCTTCTGCAGTTTATATTTCTTCTGTTTCTATTTTCTCCTTCAACCTATGTTGATCCTTACTGGCTTGTCTTGGTGTCATAAATTTCAACTTCATTTCATGTCCCTAATGCCTAAAATAAAGGGGACGTTCCTAAAGATTGAGCTTTTTAAAATGAAGCCATGCCCATCTCAAAAGAAGATGACAAGAGTTCGTGGGAGCAATATCACATAATACTTCTTTCACACATTGTCATGTACTGAATTTGATTCTTGCTTGATTCGGATGAAACCTTGGTGCTAACTAGAGTTTCTCCACCAATCTTTGGCTTAAAACATTGTTGTCGCTTTCGTAAACGAATGCAACTAAACACGGGTGGCCTTCGATTAAACACCTTGTTTCTCTACTTCCTTTTCCATCAACTTTGTCTTTTCTTCCTTTTCTTTTTCTTCAATTTCTCTTCCTTCTGCAGTTTATATTTCTTCTTTTCTACTTTCTCCCTCAGCCTATGTTGATCCTTACTCGCTTGACTTGGTGTCATAAATTTCAACTTCATTTCATGTCCCTCATGCCTCGAAGCGAACGTTCATCAAGATTGAGCGTTTTAAAATTAAGCCATGCCCATCTCAAAAGAAGATGACAAGAGTTCGTGGGAGCAATATCACACAATACTTCTTTTACACATTGTCCTGTACTGAATTTGATCCTTGCTTGATTCGGATGAAAGCTTGGTGGTAACTAGAGTTTCTCCACAAATCTTTGGCTTAAAACATTGTAGTCGGTTTCGTAAACGAATGCAACTAAACATGGGTGGCCTTCGATTAAACACCTTTTTTTTCTACTTCCTTTTCCATCATCTTTATCTTTTCTTCCTTTTCTTTTTCTTCAATTTCCCTTCCTTCTGCGGTTTATATTTCTTCTTTTTCTATTTTCTCCTTCAGCCTATGTTGATCCTTACTGGCTTGTCTTGGTGTCTTAAATTTCAACTTCATTTCATGTCCCTCATGCCTCAAAGGGAACGTTCATCAAGATTGAGCCTTTTAAAATTAAGCCATGCTCAACTCAAAAGAAGATGACAAGAGTTCGTGGGAACAATATCACATAATACTTCTTTCACACATTGTCATGTACTGAATTTGATCCTTGCTTGATTTGGATGAAACCTTGGTGGTAACTAGAGTTTCTCCACCAATCTTTCGCTTAAAACATTGTTGTCGCTTTCGTAAACGAATGCAACTAAACATGTGTGGCCTTCGATTAAACACCTTGTTTCTCTACTTCCTTTTCCATCATCTTTATCTTTTCTTCCTTTTCTTTTTCTTCAATTTCTCCTCCTTCTGTAGTTTATATTTCTTCTTTTCTATTTTCTCCTTCAGCCTATGTTGATCCTTACTGGCTTGTCTTGGTGTCATAAATTTCAACCTCATTTCATGTCCCTCATTCCTAAATAAAGGGAACGTTCATCAAGATTGAGCGTTTTAAAATGAAGCCATGCCCATCTCAAAAGAAGATGACAAGAGTTCACGGGAGCAATATCACATAATACTTCTTTCACACATTATCCTGTACTGAATTTGATCCTTGCTTGATTCGGATGAAAGCTTGATGGTAACTAGAGTTTCTCCACCAATCTTTGGCTTACAACATTGTTGCCGCTTTCGTAAACAAATGCAACTAAAGATGGGTGGCCTTCGATTAAACACCTTGTTTCTCTACTTCGTTTTCCATCATCTTTATCTTTTCTTCCTTTTTTTTTTCTTCAATTTCTCTTCCTTCTGCAGTTTATATTTCTTCTTTTTCTATTTTCTCCTTCAGCCTATGTTGATCCTTACTGGCTTGTCTTGGTGTCATAAATTTCAACTTCATTTCATGTCCCTCATGCCTCAAAGGGAACGTTCATCAAGATTTAGCCTTTTAAAATTAAGCCATCCTCAACTCAAAAGAAGATGACAAGAGTTCGTGGGAACAATATCACATAATACTTCTTTCACACATTGTCATGTACTGAATTTGATCCTTGCTTGATTTGGATGAAACCTTGGTGGTAACTAGAGTTTCTCCACCAATCTTTGGCTTACAACATTGTTGCCGCTTTCATAAACAAATGCAACTAAACATGGGTGGCCTTCCATTAAACACCTTGTTTCTCTACTTCCTTTTCCATCATCTTTATCTTTTCTTCCTTTTCTTTTTCTTCAATTTCTCTTCCTTCTGCAGTTGATATTTCTTCTTTTTCTATTTTCTCCTTCAGCCTATGTTGATCCTTACTCGCTTGACTTGGTGTCATAAATTTCAACCTCATTTCATGTCTCTCATTCCTCAAATAAAGGGAACGTTCATCAAGATTGAGCATTTTAAAATGAAGCCATGCCCATCTCAAAAGAAGATGACAAGAGTTGTGGGAGCAATATCACATAATACTTCTTTCACACATTGTCATGTACTGAATTTGATCCTTGCTTGATTCGGATGAAACCTTGGTGCTAACTAGAGTTTCTCCACCAATCTTTGGCTTACAACATTGTTGTCGCTTTCGTAAATGAATGCAACTAAACTTGGTGGCCTTCGATTAAACACCTTTGTTTCTCTACTTCCTTTTCCATCATCTTTATCTTTTCTTCCTTTTCTTTTTCTTCAATTTCCCTTCCTTCTGCAGTTTATATTTCTTCTTTTTCTATTTTCTCCTTCAGCCTATGTTGATCCTTATTGGCTTGACTTGGTGTCATAAATTTGAACTTCATTTCATGTCCCTCATCCCTCAAAGGGAACGTTCATCAAGATTGAGCATTTTAAAATTAAGCCATGCCCATCTCAAAAGAAGATGACAAGAGTTCGTGGGAGCAATATCACATAATACTTCTTTCACACATTGTTTTGCACTTAATTTGATCCCTGCTTGATTCGGATGAAAGCTTGGTGGTAACTGGAGTTTCTCCACCAATCTTTGGGTTACAACATTGTTGTCGCTTTAGTAAAGGAATGCAACTAAACAGGGGTGGCCTTCGATTAAACACCTTGTTTCTCTACTTCGTTTTCCATCAACTTTATCTTTTCTTCCTTTTCTTTTTCTTAAATTTCTCTTCCTTCTGCAGTTGATATTTCTTCTTTTTCTATTTTCTCCTTCAGCCTATGTTGATCCTTACTCGCTTGACTTGGTGTCATAAATTTCAACTTCATTTCATGTCCCTCATGCCTCGAAGCGAACGTTCATCAAGATTGAGCGTTTTAAAATTAAGCCATGCCCATCTCAAAAGAAGATGACAAGAGTTCGTGGGAGCAATATCACATAATACTTCTTTCACACATTGTCCTGTACTGAATTTGATCCTTCCTTGATTCGGATGAAAGCTTGGTGGTAACTAAAGTTTCTCCACCAATCTTTGGCTTAAAACATTGTAGTCGCTTTCGTAAACGAATGCAACTAAACATGGGTGGCCTTTGATTAAACACCTTTTTTTTCTACTTCCTTTTCCATCATCTTTATCTTTTCTTCCTTTTCTTTTTCTTCAATTTCCCTACCTTCTGCGGTTTATATTTCTTCTTCTTCTATTTTCTCCTTCAGCCTATGTTGATCCTTACTGGCTTGTCTTGGTGTATTAAATTTAAGCTTCATTTCATTTCCCTAATGCCTAAAATAAAGGGAACGTTCATCAAGATTGAGTGTTTTAAAATGAAGCCATGCCCATCTCAAAAGAAGATGACAAGAGTTCGTGGGAGTAATACCACATAATACTTCTTTCACACATTGTTTTGTACTGAATTTGATCCTTGCTTGATTCGGATGAAAGCTTGGGTGGTAACTGGAGTTTCTCCACCAATCTTTGGCTTACAACATTGTTGTCGCTTTAGTAAACGAATGCAACTAAACATGGGTGGCCTTCGATTAAACATCTTGTTTCTCTACTTCCTTTTCCATCATCTTTATGTTTTCTTCCTTTTCTTTTTCTTTACTTTTGCCTTCCTTCTGCAGTTTATATTTCTTATGTTTCTATTTTCTCCTTCAGCCTATGTTGATCCTTACTGGCTTGTCTTGGTGTCATAAATTTCAACTTCATTTCATGTCCCTAATGCCTAAAATAAAGGGGACGTTCCTAAAGATTGAGCTTTTTAAAATGAAGCCATGCCCATCTCAAAAGAAGATGACAAGAGTTCGTGGGAGCAATATCACATAATACTTCTTTCACACATTGTCATGTACTGAATTTGATCCTTGCTTGATTCGGATGAAACCTTGGTGCTAACTAGAGTTTCTCCACCAATCTTTGGCATAAAACATTGTTGTCGCTTTCGTAAACGAATGCAACTAAACACGGGTGGCCTTCGATTAAACACCTTGTTTCTCTACTTCCTTTTCCATCAACTTTGTCTTTTCTTCCTTTTCTTTTTCTTCAATTTCTCTTCCTTCTGCAGTTTATATTTCTTCTTTTCTACTTTCTCCCTCAGCCTATGTTGATCCTTACTCGCTTGACTTGGTGTCATAAATTTCAATTTCATTTCATGTCCCTCATGCCTCGAAGCGAACGTTCATCAAGATTGAGCGTTTTAAAATGAAGCCATGCCCATCTCAAAAGAAGATGACAAGAGTTCACGGGAGCAATATCACATAATACTTCTTTCACACATTATCCTGTACTGAATTTGATCCTTGCTTGATTCGGATGAAAGCTTGATGGTAACTAGAGTTTCTCCACCAATCTTTGGCTTACAACATTGTTGCCGCTTTCGTAAACAAATGCAACTAAAGATGGGTGGCCTTCGATTAAACACCTTGTTTCTCTACTTCCTTTTCCATCATCTTTATCTTTTCTTCCTTTTTTTTTTCTTCAATTTCTCTTCCTTCTGCAGTTTATATTTCTTCTTTTTCTATTTTCTCCTTCAGCCTATGTTGATCCTTACTGGCTTATCTTGGTGTCATAAATTTCAACTTCATTTCATGTCCCTCATTCCTTAAATAAAGGAAACGTTCATTAAGATTGAGCATTTTAAAATGAAGCCATGCCCATCTCAAAAGAAGATGACAAGAGTTTGTGGGAGCAGTATCACATAATACTTCTTTCACACATTGTCATGTACTGAATTTGATCCTTGCTTGATTCGGATGAAACCTTGGTGGTAACTAGAGTTTCTCAACCAATCTTTGGCTTACAACATTGTTGTCGCTTTAGTAAACGAATGCAACTAAACATGGGTGGCCTTCGATTAAACACCTTGTTTCTCTACTTCCTTTTCCATCATCTTTATCTTTTCTTCCTTTTCTTTTTCTTCAATTTCCCTTCCTTCTGCAGTTTATATTTCTTCTTTTTCTATTTTCTCCTTCAGCTTATGTTGATCCTTACTGGCTTTTCTTGGTGTCATAAATTTCAACCTCATTTCATGTCCCTCATTCCTCAAATAAAGGGAACGTTCATCAAGATTGAGCGTTTTAAAATGAAGCCATGCCCATCTCAAAAGAAGATGACAAGAGTTCATGGGACCAATATCACATAATACTTCTTTCACACATTATCCTGTATTGAATTTGATCCTTACTTGATTCGGATGAAATCTTGATGGTAACGAAAGTTTGCCTACCAATCTTTGGCTTAAAACATTGTAGTCGCTTTCATAAACGAATGCAACTAAACATGGGTGGCCTTCGATTAAACACCTTGTTTCTCTACTTCATTTTCCATCATCTTTATCTTTTCTTCCTTTTCTTTTTCTTCAATTTCCCTTCCTTCTACAGTTTATATTTCCTCTTTTTCTATTTTCCCCTTCAGCCTATGTTGATCCTTATTGGCTTGACTTGGTGTCATAAATTTGAACTTCATTTCATGTCCCTCATCCCTCAAAGGGAACGTTCATCAAGATTGAGCATTTTAAAATTAAGCCATGCCCATCTCAAAAGAAGATGACAAGAGTTCGTGGGAGCAATATCACATAATACTTCTTTCACACATTGTTTTGCACTTAATTTGATCCTTGCTTGATTCGGATGAAAGCTTGGTGGTAACTGGAGTTTCTCCACCAATCTTTGGGTTACAACATTGTAGTCGCTTTAGTAAATGAATGCAACTAAACATGGGTGGCCTTCGATTAAACACCTTGTTTCTCTACTTCGTTTTCCATCAACTTTATCTTTTCTTCCTTTTCTTTTTCTTAAATTTCTCTTCCTTCTGCAGTTGATATTTCTTCTTTTTCTATTTTCTCCTTCAGCCTATGTTGATCCTTACTCGCTTGACTTGGTGTCATAAATTTCAACTTCATTTCATGTCCCTCATGCCTCGAAGCGAACGTTCATCAAGATTGAGCGTTTTAAAATTAAGCCATGCCCATCTCAAAAGAAGATGACAAGAGTTCGTGGGAGCAATATCACATAATACTTCAGTCACACATTGTCCTGAACTGAATTTGATCCTTCCTTGATTCGGATGGAAGCTTGGTGGTAACTAAAGTTTCTCCACCAATCTTTGCCTTAAAACATTGTAGTCGCTTTCGTAAACGAATGCAACTAAACATGGGTGGCCTTCGATTAAACACCTTTTTTTTCTACTTCCTTTTCCATCATCTTTATCTTTTCTTCCTTTTCTTTTTCTTCAATTTCCCTTCCTTCTGCGGTTTATATTTCTTCTTTTTCTATTTTCCCCTTCAGCCTATGTTGATCCTTACTGGCTTGTCTTGGTGTATTAAATTTAAACTTCATTTCATTTCCCTAATGCCTAAAATAAAGGGAACGTTCATCAAGATTGAGTGTTTTAAAATGAAGCCATGCCCATCTCAAAAGAAGATGACAAGAGTTCGTGGGAGTAATATCACATAATACTTCTTTCACACATTGTTTTGTACTGAATTTGATCCTTGCTTGATTCAGATGAAAGCTTGGGTGGTAACTGGAGTTTCTCCACCAATCTTTGGCTTACAACATTGTTGTCGCTTTAGTAAACGAATGCAACTAAACATGGGTGGCCTTCGATTAAACATCTTGTTTCTCTACTTCCTTTTCCATCATCTTTATGTTTTCTTCCTTTTCTTTTTCTTTAATTTTGCCTTCCTTCTGCAGTTTATATTTCTTCTGTTTCTATTTTCTCCTTCAACCTATGTTGATCCTTACTGGCTTGTCTTGGTGTCATAAATTTCAACTTCATTTCATGTCCCTAATGCCTAAAATAAAGGGGACGTTCCTAAAGATTGAGCTTTTTAAAATGAAGCCATGACCATCTCAAAAGAAGATGACAAGAGTTCGTGGGAGCAATATCACATAATACTTCTTTCACACATTGTCATGTACTGAATTTGATTCTTGCTTGATTCGGATGAAACCTTGGTGCTAACTAGAGTTTCTCCACCAATCTTTGGCTTAAAACATTGTTGTCGCTTTCGTAAACGAATGCAACTAAACACGGGTGGCCTTCGATTAAACACCTTGTTTCTCTACTTCCTTTTCCATCAACTTTGTCTTTTCTTCCTTTTCTTTTTCTTCAATTTCTCTTCCTTCTGCAGTTTATATTTCTTCTTTTCTACTTTCTCCCTCAGCCTATGTTGATCCTTACTCGCTTGACTTGGTGTCATAAATTTCAACTTCATTTCATGTCCCTCATGCCTCGAAGCGAACGTTCATCAAGATTGAGCGTTTTAAAATTAAGCCATGCCCATCTCAAAAGAAGATGACAAGAGTTCGTGGGAGCAATATCACACAATACTTCTTTTACACATTGTCCTGTACTGAATTTGATCCTTGCTTGATTCGGATGAAAGCTTGGTGGTAACTAGAGTTTCTCCACAAATCTTTGGCTTAAAACATTGTAGTCGGTTTCGTAAACGAATGCAACTAAACATGGGTGGCCTTCGATTAAACACCTTTTTTTTCTACTTCCTTTTCCATCATCTTTATCTTTTCTTCCTTTTCTTTTTCTTCAATTTCCCTTCCTTCTGCGGTTTATATTTCTTCTTTTTCTATTTTCTCCTTCAGCCTATGTTGATCCTTACTGGCTTGTCTTGGTGTCTTAAATTTCAACTTCATTTCATGTCCCTCATGCCTCAAAGGGAACGTTCATCAAGATTGAGCCTTTTAAAATTAAGCCATGCTCAACTCAAAAGAAGATGACAAGAGTTCGTGGGAACAATATCACATAATACTTCTTTCACACATTGTCATGTACTGAATTTGATCCTTGCTTGATTTGGATGAAACCTTGGTGGTAACTAGAGTTTCTCCACCAATCTTTCGCTTAAAACATTGTTGTCGCTTTCGTAAACGAATGCAACTAAACATGTGTGGCCTTCGATTAAACACCTTGTTTCTCTACTTCCTTTTCCATCATCTTTATCTTTTCTTCCTTTTCTTTTTCTTCAATTTCTCCTCCTTCTGTAGTTTATATTTCTTCTTTTCTATTTTCTCCTTCAGCCTATGTTGATCCTTACTGGCTTGTCTTGGTGTCATAAATTTCAACCTCATTTCATGTCCCTCATTCCTAAATAAAGGGAACGTTCATCAAGATTGAGCGTTTTAAAATGAAGCCATGCCCATCTCAAAAGAAGATGACAAGAGTTCACGGGAGCAATATCACATAATACTTCTTTCACACATTATCCTGTACTGAATTTGATCCTTGCTTGATTCGGATGAAAGCTTGATGGTAACTAGAGTTTCTCCACCAATCTTTGGCTTACAACATTGTTGCCGCTTTCGTAAACAAATGCAACTAAAGATGGGTGGCCTTCGATTAAACACCTTGTTTCTCTACTTCGTTTTCCATCATCTTTATCTTTTCTTCCTTTTTTTTTTCTTCAATTTCTCTTCCTTCTGCAGTTTATATTTCTTCTTTTTCTATTTTCTCCTTCAGCCTATGTTGATCCTTACTGGCTTGTCTTGGTGTCATAAATTTCAACTTCATTTCATGTCCCTCATGCCTCAAAGGGAACGTTCATCAAGATTTAGCCTTTTAAAATTAAGCCATGCTCAACTCAAAAGAAGATGACAAGAGTTCGTGGGAACAATATCACATAATACTTCTTTCACACATTGTCATGTACTGAATTTGATCCTTGCTTGATTTGGATGAAACCTTGGTGGTAACTAGAGTTTCTCCACCAATCTTTGGCTTACAACATTGTTGCCGCTTTCATAAACAAATGCAACTAAACATGGGTGGCCTTCCATTAAACACCTTGTTTCTCTACTTCCTTTTCCATCATCTTTATCTTTTCTTCCTTTTCTTTTTCTTCAATTTCTCTTCCTTCTGCAGTTGATATTTCTTCTTTTTCTATTTTCTCCTTCAGCCTATGTTGATCCTTACTCGCTTGACTTGGTGTCATAAATTTCAACCTCATTTCATGTCTCTCATTCCTCAAATAAAGGGAACGTTCATCAAGATTGAGCATTTTAAAATGAAGCCATGCCCATCTCAAAAGAAGATGACAAGAGTTGTGGGAGCAATATCACATAATACTTCTTTCACACATTGTCATGTACTGAATTTGATCCTTGCTTGATTCGGATGAAACCTTGGTGCTAACTAGAGTTTCTCCACCAATCTTTGGCTTACAACATTGTTGTCGCTTTCGTAAATGAATGCAACTAAACTTGGTGGCCTTCCATTAAACACCTTTGTTTCTCTACTTCCTTTTCCATCATCTTTATCTTTTCTTCCTTTTCTTTTTCTTCAATTTCCCTTCCTTCTGCAGTTTATATTTCTTCTTTTTCTATTTTCTCCTTCAGCCTATGTTGATCCTTATTGGCTTGACTTGGTGTCATAAATTTGAACTTCATTTCATGTCCCTCATCCCTCAAAGGGAACGTTCATCAAGATTGAGCATTTTAAAATTAAGCCATGCCCATCTCAAAAGAAGATGACAAGAGTTCGTGGGAGCAATATCACATAATACTTCTTTCACACATTGTTTTGCACTTAATTTGATCCTTGCGTGATTCGGATGAAAGCTTGGTGGTAACTGGAGTTTCTCCACCAATCTTTGGGTTACAACATTGTTGTCGCTTTAGTAAAGGAATGCAACTAAACATGGGTGGCCTTCGATTAAACACCTTGTTTCTCTACTTCGTTTTCCATCAACTTTATCTTTTCTTCCTTTTCTTTTTCTTAAATTTCTCTTCCTTCTGCAGTTGATATTTCTTCTTTTTCTATTTTCTCCTTCAGCCTATGTTGATCCTTACTCGCTTGACTTGGTGTCATAAATTTCAACTTCATTTCATGTCCCTCATGCCTCGAAGCGAACGTTCATCAAGATTGAGCGTTTTAAAATTAAGCCATGCCCATCTCAAAAGAAGATGACAAGAGTTCGTGGGAGCAATATCACATAATACTTCTTTCACACATTGTCCTGTACTGAATTTGATCCTTCCTTGATTCGGATGAAAGCTTGGTGGTAACTAAAGTTTCTCCACCAATCTTTGGCTTAAAACATTGTAGTCGCTTTCGTAAACGAATGCAACTAAACATGGGTGGCCTTTGATTAAACACCTTTTTTTTCTACTTCCTTTTCCATCATCTTTATCTTTTCTTCCTTTTCTTTTTCTTCAATTTCCCTACCTTCTGCGGTTTATATTTCTTCTTTTTCTATTTTCTCCTTCAGCCTATGTTGATCCTTACTGGCTTGTCTTGGTGTATTAAATTTAAGCTTCATTTCATTTCCCTAATGCCTAAAATAAAGGGAACGTTCATCAAGATTGAGTGTTTTAAAATGAAGCCATGCCCATCTCAAAAGAAGATGACAAGAGTTCGTGGGAGTAATACCACATAATACTTCTTTCACACATTGTTTTGTACTGAATTTGATCCTTGCTTGATTCGGATGAAAGCTTGGGTGGTAACTGGAGTTTCTCCACCAATCTTTGGCTTACAACATTGTTGTCGCTTTAGTAAACGAATGCAACTAAACATGGGTGGCCTTCGATTAAACACCTTGTTTCTCTACTTCGTTTTCCATCAACTTTATCTTTTCTTCCTTTTCTTTTTCTTAAATTTCTCTTCCTTCTGCAGTTGATATTTCTTCTTTTTCTATTTTCTCCTTCAGCCTATGTTGATCCTTACTCGCTTGACTTGGTGTCATAAATTTCAACTTCATTTCATGTCCCTCATGCCTCGAAGCGAACGTTCATCAAGATTGAGCGTTTTAAAATTAAGCCATGCCCATCTCAAAAGAAGATGACAAGAGTTCGTGGGAGCAATATCACATAATACTTCTTTCACACATTGTCCTGTACTGAATTTGATCCTTCCTTGATTCGGATGAAAGCTTGGTGGTAACTAAAGTTTCTCCACCAATCTTTGGCTTAAAACATTGTAGTCGCTTTCGTAAACGAATGCAACTAAACATGGGTGGCCTTTGATTAAACACCTTTTTTTTCTACTTCCTTTTCCATCATCTTTATCTTTTCTTCCTTTTCTTTTTCTTCAATTTCCCTACCTTCTGCGGTTTATATTTCTTCTTTTTCTATTTTCTCCTTCAGCCTATGTTGATCCTTACTGGCTTGTCTTGGTGTATTAAATTTAAGCTTCATTTCATTTCCCTAATGCCTAAAATAAAGGGAACGTTCATCAAGATTGAGTGTTTTAAAATGAAGCCATGCCCATCTCAAAAGAAGATGACAAGAGTTCGTGGGAGTAATACCACATAATACTTCTTTCACACATTGTTTTGTACTGAATTTGATCCTTGCTTGATTCGGATGAAAGCTTGGGTGGTAACTGGAGTTTCTCCACCAATCTTTGGCTTACAACATTGTTGTCGCTTTAGTAAACGAATGCAACTAAACATGGGTGGCCTTCGATTAAACATCTTGTTTCTCTACTTCCTTTTCCATCATCTTTATGTTTTCTTCCTTTTCTTTTTCTTTACTTTTGCCTTCCTTCTGCAGTTTATATTTCTTATGTTTCTATTTTCTCCTTCAGCCTATGTTGATCCTTACTGGCTTGTCTTGGTGTCATAAATTTGAACTTCATTTCATGTCCCTAATGCCTAAAATAAAGGGGACGTTCCTAAAGATTGAGCTTTTTAAAATGAAGCCATGCCCATCTCAAAAGAAGATGACAAGAGTTCGTGGGAGCAATATCACATAATACTTCTTTCACACATTGTCATGTACTGAATTTGATCCTTGCTTGATTCGGATGAAACCTTGGTGCTAACTAGAGTTTCTCCACCAATCTTTGGCATAAAACATTGTTGTCGCTTTCGTAAACGAATGCAACTAAACACGGGTGGCCTTCGATTAAACACCTTGTTTCTCTACTTCCTTTTCCATCAACTTTGTCTTTTCTTCCTTTTCTTTTTCTTCAATTTCTCTTCCTTCTGCAGTTTATATTTCTTCTTTTCTACTTTCTCCCTCAGCCTATGTTGATCCTTACTCGCTTGACTTGGTGTCATAAATTTCAATTTCATTTCATGTCCCTCATGCCTCGAAGCGAACGTTCATCAAGATTGAGCGTTTTAAAATGAAGCCATGCCCATCTCAAAAGAAGATGACAAGAGTTCACGGGAGCAATATCACATAATACTTCTTTCACACATTATCCTGTACTGAATTTGATCCTTGCTTGATTCGGATGAAAGCTTGATGGTAACTAGAGTTTCTCCACCAATCTTTGGCTTACAACATTGTTGCCGCTTTCGTAAACAAATGCAACTAAAGATGGGTGGCCTTCGATTAAACACCTTGTTTCTCTACTTCCTTTTCCATCATCTTTATCTTTTCTTCCTTTTTTTTTTCTTCAATTTCTCTTCCTTCTGCAGTTTATATTTCTTCTTTTTCTATTTTCTCCTTCAGCCTATGTTGATCCTTACTGGCTTATCTTGGTGTCATAAATTTCAACTTCATTTCATGTCCCTGATGCCTCAAAGGGAACGTTCATCAAGATTGAGCCTTTTAAAATTAAGCCATGCTCAACTCAAAAGAAGATGACAAGAGTTCGTGGGAACAATATCACATAATACTTCTTTCACACATTGTCATGTACTGAATTTGATCCTTGCTTTATTTGGATGAAACCTTGGTGGTAACTAGAGTTTCTCCACCAATCTTTGGCTTACAACATTGTTGCCGCTTTCATAAACAAATGCAACTAAACATGGGTGGCCTTCCATTAAACACCTTGTTTCTCTACTTCCTTTTCCATCATCATTATCTTTTCTTCCTTTTCTTTTTCTTCCATTTCTCTTCCTTCTGCAGTTTATATTTCTTCTTTTTCTATTTTCTCCTTCAACCTATGTTGATCCTTACTGGCTTGTCTTGGTGTCATAAATTTCAACCTCATTTCATGTCTCTCATTCCTCAAATAAAGGGAACGTTCATCAAGATTGAGCATTTTAAAATGAAGCCATGCCCATCTCAAAAGAAGATGACAAGAGTTGTGGGAGCAATATCACATAATACTTCTTTAACACATTGTCATGTACTGAATTTGATCCTTGCTTGATTTGGATGAAACCTTGGTGGTAACTAGAGTTTCTCCACCAATCTTTGGCTTACAACATTGTTGCTGCTTTCATAAACAAATGCAACTAAACATGGGTGGCCTTCCATTAAACACCTTGTTTCTCTACTTCCTTTTCCATCATCATTATCTTTTCTTCCTTTTCTTTTTCTTCCATTTCTCTTCCTTCTGCAGTTTATATTTCTTCTTTTTCTATTTTCTCCTTCAACCTATGTTGATCCTTACTGGCTTGTCTTGGTGTCATAAATTTCAACCTCATTTCATGTCCCACATTCCTCACATAAAGGGAACGTTCATCAAGATTGAGCGTTTTAAAATGAAGCCATACCCATCTCAAAAGAAGATCACAAGAGTTCATCGGAGCAATATCTCATAATACTTCTTTCACACATTATCCTGTACTGAATTTGATCCTTGCTTGATTCAGATGAAAGCTTGATGGTAACTAGAGTTTCTCCACCAATCCTTGGCTTACAACATTGTTGCCGCTTTCGTAAACAAATGCAACTAAACATGGGTTGCCGTCGATTAAACACCTTGTTTCTCTACTTCCTTTTCCATCATCTTTATCTTTTCTTCCTTTTCTCTTTCTTCAATTTCCCTTCCTTCTGCAGTTTATATTTCTTCTTTTTCTATTTTCCCCTTCAGCCTATGTTGATCCTTACTGGCTTATCCCTGTGTCATAAATTTGAACTTCATTTCATGTCCCTCATGCCTTAAAGGGAACATTCATCAAGATTGAGCGTTTTAAAATTAAGCCATGCCCATCTCAAAAGAAGATGACAAGAGTTCGTGGGAACAATATCACATAATACTTCTTTCACACATTGTCCTGTACTGAACTTGAGCCTTGCTTGATTGGGATGACAGCTTGGTGGTAACGAGAGTTTCTCCACCAATCTTTCGCTTAGAACATTGTTGTCGCTTTCGTAAATGAATGCAACTAAACATGGGTGGCCTTCGATTAAACACCTTGTTTCTCTACTTCCTTTTCCATCATCTTTATCTTTTCTTCCTTTTCTTTTTCTTCAATTTCTCCTCCTTCTGTAGTTTATATTTCTTCTTTTCTATTTTCTCCTTCAGCCTATGTTGATCCTTACTGGCTTGTCTTGGTGTCATAAATTTCAACCTCATTTCATGTCCCACATTCCTCACATAAAGGGAACGTTCATCAAGATTGAGCGTTTTAAAATGAAGCCATGCCCATCTCAAAAGAAGATCACAAGAGTTCATCGGAGCAATATCTCATAATACTTCTTTCACACATTATCCTGTACTGAATTTGATCCTTGCTTGATTCAGATGAAAGCTTGATGGTAACTAGAGTTTCTCCACCAATCCTTGGCTTACAACATTGTTGCCACTTTCGTAAACAAATGCAACTAAACATGGGTTGCCGTCGATTAAACACCTTGTTTCTCTACTTCCTTTTCCATCATCTTTATCTTTTCTTCCTTTTCTCTTTCTTCAATTTCCCTTCCTTCTGCAGTTTATATTTCTTCTTTTTCTATTTTCCCCTTCAGCCTATGTTGATCCTTACTGGCTTATCCCTGTGTCATAAATTTGAACTTCATTTCATGTCCCTCATGCCTTAAAGGGAACATTCATCAAGATTGAGCGTTTTAAAATTAAGCCATGCCCATCTCAAAAGAAGATGACAAGAGTTCGTGGGAACAATATCACATAATACTTCTTTCACACATTGTCCTGTACTGAACTTGAGCCTTGCTTGATTGGGATGACAGCTTGGTGGTAACTAGAGTTTCTCCACCAATCTTTCGCTTAGAACATTGTTGTCGCTTTCGTAAATGAATGCAACTAAACATGGGTGGCCTTCGATTAAACACCTTGTTTCTCTACTTCCTTTTCCATCATCTTTATCTTTTCTTCCTTTTCTTTTTCTTCAATTTCTCCTCCTTCTGTAGTTTATATTTCTTCTTTTCTATTTTCTCCTTCAGCCTATGTTGATCCTTACTGGCTTGTCTTGGTGTCATAAATTTCAACCTCATTTCATGTCCCTCATTCCTAAATAAAGGGAACGTTCATCAAGATTGAGCGTTTTAAAATGAAGCCATGCCCATCTCAAAAGAAGATGACAAGAGTTCACGGGAGCAATATCACATAATACTTCTTTCACACATTATCCTGTACTGAATTTGATCCTTGCTTGATTCGGATGAAAGCTTGATGGTAACTAGAGTTTGTCCACCAATCTTTGGCTTACAACATTGTTGCCGCTTTCGTAAACAAATGCAACTAAAGATGGGTGGCCTTCGATTAAACACCTTGTTTCTCTACTTCCTTTTCCATCATCTTTATCTTTTCTTCCTTTTTTTTTTCTTCAATTTCTCTTCCTTCTGCAGTTTATATTTCTTCTTTTTCTATTTTCTCCTTCAGCCTATGTTGATCCTTACTGGCTTGTCTTGGTGTCATAAATTTCAACTTCATTTCATGTCCCTCATGCCTCAAAGGGAACGTTCATCAAGATTGAGCCTTTTAAAATTAAGCCATGCTCAACTCAAAAGAAGATGACAAGAGTTCGTGGGAACAATATCACATAATACTTCTTTCACACATTGTCATGTACTGAATTTGATCCTTGCTTGATTTGGATGAAACCTTGGTGGTAACTAGAGTTTCTCCACCAATCTTTCGCTTAGAACATTGTTGTCGCTTTCGTAAACGAATGCAACTAAACATGGGTGGCCTTCGATTAAACACCTTGTTTCTCTACTTCCTTTTCCATCATCTTTATCTTTTCTTCCTTTTCTTTTTCTTCAATTTCTCTTCCTTCTGCAGTTTATATTTCTTCTTTTCTATTTTCTCCTTCAGCCTATGTTGATCCTTACTGGCTTGTCTTGGTGTCATAAATTTCAACCTCATTTCATGTCCCTCATTCCTTAAATAAAGGAAACGTTCATTAAGATTGAGCATTTTAAAATGAAGCCATGCCCATCTCAAAAGAAGATGACAAGAGTTTGTGGGAGCAGTATCACATAATACTTCTTTCACACATTGTCATGTACTGAATTTGATCATTGCTTGATTCGGATGAAACCTTGGTGGTAACTAGAGTTTCTCAACCAATCTTTGGCTTACAACATTGTTGTCGCTTTAGTAAACGAATGCAACTAAACATGGGTGGCCTTCGATTAAACACCTTGTTTCTCTACTTCCTTTTCCATCATCTTTATCTTTTCTTCCTTTTCTTTTTCTTCAATTTCCCTTCCTTCTGCAGTTTATATTTCTTCTTTTTCTATTTTCTCCTTCAGCTTATGTTGATCCTTACTGGCTTTTCTTGGTGTCATAAATTTCAAACTCATTTCATGTCCCTCATTCCTCAAATAAAGGGAACGTTCATCAAGATTGAGCGTTTTAAAATGAAGCCATGCCCATCTCAAAAGAAGATGACAAGAGTTCATGGGACCAATATCACATAATACTTCTTTCACACATTATCCTGTATTGAATTTGATCCTTACTTGATTCGGATGAAATCTTGATGGTAACTAAAGTTTGCCTACCAATCTTTGGCTTAAAACATTGTAGTCGCTTTCGTAAACGAATGCAACTAAACATGGGTGGCCTTCGATTAAACACCTTGTTTCTCTACTTCCTTTTCCATCATCTTTATGTTTTCTTCCTTTTCTTTTTCTTTAATTTTGCCTTCCTTCTGCAGTTTATATTTCTTCTGTTTCTATTTTCTCCTTCAGCCTATGTTGATCCTTACTGGCTTGTCTTGGTGTCATAAATTTCAACTTCATTTCATGTCCCTAATGCCTAAAATAAAGGGGACGTTCCTAAAGATTGAGCTTTTTAAAATGAAGCCATGCCCATCTCAAAAGAAGATGACAAGAGTTTGTGGGAGCAATATCACATAATACTTCTTTCACACATTGTTTTGCACTTAATTTGATCCTTGCTTGATTCGGATGAAAGCTTGGTGGTAACTGGAGTTTCTCCACCAATCTTTGGGTTACAACATTGTTGTCGCTTTAGTAAATGAATGCAACTAAACATGGGTGGCCCTCGATTAAACACCTTGTTTCTCTACTTCGTTTTCCATCAACTTTATCTTTTCTTCCTTTTCTTTTTCTTCAATTTCCCTTCCTTCTGCGGTTTATATTTCTTCTTTTTCTATTTTCTCCTTCAGCCTATGTTGATCCTTACTGGCTTGTCTTGGTGTATTAAATTTAAACTTCATTTCATTTCCCTAATGCCTAAAATAAAGGGAACGTTCATCAAGATTGAGTGTTTTAAAATGAAGCCATGCCCATCTCAAAAGAAGATGACAAGCGTTCGTGGGAGTAATATCACATAATACTTCTTTCACACATTGTTTTGTACTGAATTTGATCCTTGCTTGATTCGGATGAAAGCTTGGGTGGTAACTGGAGTTTCTCCACCAATCTTTGGCTTACAACATTGTTGTCGCTTTAGTAAACGAAGGCAACTAAACATGGGTGGCCTTCGATTAAACATCTTGTTTCTCTACTTCCTTTTCCATCATCTTTATGTTTTCTTCCTTTTCTTTTTCTTTAATTTTGCCTTCCTTCTGCAGTTTATATTTCTTCTGTTTCTATTTTCTCCTTCAGCCTATGTTGATCCTTACTGGCTTGTCTTGGTGTCATAAATTTCAACTTCATTTCATGTCCCTTATGCCTAAAATAAAGGGGACGTTCCTAAAGATTGAGCTTTTTAAAATGAAGCCATGCCCATCTCAAAAGAAGATGACAAGAGTTCGTGGGAGCAATATCACATAATACTTCTTTCACACATTGTCATGTACTGAATTTGATCCTTGCTTGATTCGGATGAAACCTTGGTGCTAACTAGAGTTTCTCCACCAATCTTTGGCTTAAAACATTGTTGTCGCTTTCGTAAACGAATGCAACTAAACACAGGTGGCCTTCGATTAAACACCTTGTTTCTCTACTTCCTTTTCCATCAACTTTGTCTTTTCTTCCTTTTCTTTTTCTTCAATTTCTCTTCCTTCTGCAGTTTATATTTCTTCTTTTCTACTTTCTCAGTCAGCCTATGTTGATCCTTACTCGCTTGACTTGGTGTCAAAAATTTCAACTTCATTTCATGTCCCTCATGCCTCGAAGCGAACGTTCATCAAGATTGAGCGTTTTAAAATTAAGCCATGCCCATCTCAAAAGAAGATGACAAGAGTTCGTGGGAGCAATATCACACAATACTTCTTTTACACATTGTCCTGTACTGAATTTGATCCTTGCTTGATTCGGATGAAAGCTTGGTGGTAACTAGAGTTTCTCCACAAATCTTTGGCTTAAAACATTGTAGTCGGTTTCATAAACGAATGCAACTAAACATGGGTGGCCTTCGATTAAACACCTTTTTTTTCTACTTCCTTTTCCATCATCTTTATCTTTTCTTCCTTTTCTTTTTCTTCAATTTCCCTTCCTTCTGCGGTTTATATTTCTTCTTTTTCTATTTTCTCCTTCAGCCTATGTTGATCCTTACTGGCTTGTCTTGGTGTCATAAATTTCAACTTCATTTCATGTCCCTCATGCCTCAAAGGGAACGTTCATCAAGATTGAGCCTTTTAAAATTAAGCCATGCTCAACTCAAAAGAAGATGACAAGAGTTCGTGGGAACAATATCACATAATACTTCTTTCACACATTGTCATGTACTGAATTTGATCCTTGCTTGATTTGGATGAAACCTTGGTGGTAACTAGAGTTTCTCCACCAATCTTTCGCTTAAAACATTGTTGTCGCTTTTGTAAACGAATGCAACTAAACATGGGTGGCCTTCGATTAAACACCTTTGTTTCTCTACTTCCTTTTCCATCATCTTTATCTTTTCTTCCTTTTCTTTTTCTTCAATTTCTCTTCCTTCTGCAGTTTATATTTCTTCTTTTCTACATTCTCCCTCAGCCTATGTTGATCCTTACTCGCTTGACTTGGTGTCATAAATTTGAACTTCATTTCATGTCCCTCATGCCTCAAAGGAAACGTTCATCAAGATTGAGCGTTTTAAAATTAAGCCATGCCCATCTCAAAAGAAGATGACAAGAGTTCGTGGGAACAATATCACATAATACTTCTTTTACACATTGTCCTGTACTGAATTTGAGCCTTGCTTGATTGGGATGAAAGCTTGGTGGTAACGAGAGTTTCTCCACCAATCTCTCGTTTAAAATATTGTTGTCGCTTTCGTAAACGAATGCAACTAAACATGGGTGGCCTTCGATTAAACACCTTGTTTCTCTACTTCCTTTTCCATCATCTTTATCTTTTCTTCCTTTTCTTTTTCTTCAATTTCTCTTCCTTCTGGAGTTTATATTTCTTCTTTTCTATTTTCTCCTTCAGCCTATGTTGATCCTTACTGGCTTGTCTTGGTGTCATAAATTTCAACCTCATTTCATGTCCCACATTCCTCAAATAAAGGGAACGCTCATCAAGATTGAGCGTTTTAAAATGAAGCCATGCCCATCTCAAAAGAAGATCACAAGAGTTCATCGGAGCAATATCACATAATACTTCTTTCACACATTATCCTGTACTGAATTTGATCCTTGCTTGATTCGGATGAAAGCTTGATGGTAACTAGAATTTCTCCACCAATCCTTGGCTTACAACATTGTTGCCGCTTTCGTAAACAAATGCAACTAAACATGGGTGGCCGTCGATTAAACACCTTGTTTCTCTACTTCCTTTTCCATCATCTTTATCTTTTCTTCCTTTTCTCTTTCTTCAATTTCCCTTCCTTCTGCAGTTTATATTTCTTCTTTTTCTATTTTCCCCTTCAGCCTATGTTGATCCTTACTGGCTTATCCTTGTGTCATAAATTTGAACTTCATTTCATGTCCCTCATGCCTTAAAGGGAACATTCATCAAGATTGAGCGTTTTAAAATTAAGCCATGCCCATCTCAAAAGAAGATGACAAGAGTTCGTGGGAACAATATCACATAATACTTCTTTCACACATTGTCCTGTACTGAACTTGAGCCTTGCTTGATTGGGATGACAGCTTGGTGGTAACTAGAGTTTCTCCACCAATCTTTCGCTTAGAACATTGTTGTCGCTTTCGTAAACGAATGCAACTAAACATGGGTGGCCTTCGATTAAACACCTTGTTTCTCTACTTCCTTTTCCATCATCTTTATCTTTTCTTCCTTTTCTTTTTCTTCAATTTCTCTTCCTTCTGCAATTTATATTTCTTCTTTTCTATTTTCTCCTTCAGCCTATGTTGATCCTTACTGGCTTGTCTTGGTGTCATAAATTTCAACCTCATTTCATGTCCCTCATTCCTTAAATAAAGGAAACGTTCATTAAGATTGAGCATTTTAAAATGAAGCCATGCCCATCTCAAAAGAAGATGACAAGAGTTTGTGGGAGCAGTATCACATAATACTTCTTTCACACATTGTCATGTACTGAATTTGATCCTTGCTTGATTCGGATGAAACCTTGGTGGTAACTAGAGTTTCTCAACCAATCTTTGGCTTACAACATTGTTGTCGCTTTAGTAAACGAATGCAACTAAACATGGGTGGCCTTCGATTAAACACCTTGTTTCTCTACTTCCTTTTCCATCATCTTTATCTTTTCTTCCTTTTCTTTTTCTTCAATTTCCCTTCCTTCTGCAGTTTATATTTCTTCTTTTTCTATTTTCTCCTTCAGCTTATGTTGATCCTTACTGGCTTGTCTTGGTGTCATAAATTTCAACCTCATTTCATGTCCCTCATTCCTCAAATAAAGGGAACGTTCATCAAGATTGAGCGTTTTAAAATGAAGCCATGCCCATCTCAAAAGAAGATGACAAGAGTTCATGGGACCAATATCACATAATACTTCTTTCACACATTATCCTGTATTGAATTTGATCCTTACTTGATTCGGATGAAATCTTGATGGTAACTAAAGTTTGCCTACCAATCTTTGGCTTAAAACATTGTAGTCGCTTTCGTAAACGAATGCAACTAAACATGGGTGGCCTTCGATTAAACACCTTGTATCTCTACTTCATTTTCCATCATCTTTATCTTTTCTTCCTTTTCTTTTTCTTCAATTTCCCTTCCTTCTACAGTTTATATTTCCTCTTTTTCTATTTTCCCCTTCAGCCTATGTTGATCCTTATTGGCTTGACTTGGTGTCATAAATTTGAACTTCATTTCATGTCCCTCATCCCTCAAAGGGAACGTTCATCAAGATTGAGCATTTTAAAATTAAGCCATGCCCATCTCAAAAGAAGATGACAAGAGTTCGTGGGAGCAATATCACATAATACTTCTTTCACACATTGTTTTGCACTTAATTTGATCCTTGCTTGATTCGGATGAAAGCTTGGTGGTAACTGGAGTTTCTCCACCAATCTTTGGGTTACAACATTGTTGTCGCTTTAGTAAATGAATGCAACTAAACATGGGTGGCCCTCGATTAAACACCTTGTTTCTCTACTTCGTTTTCCATCAACTTTATCTTTTCTTCCTTTTCTTTTTCTTAAATTTCTCTTCCTTCTACAGTTGATATTTCTTCTTTTTCTATTTTCTCCTTCAGCCTATGTTGATCCTTACTCGCTTGACTTGGTGTCATAAATTTCAACTTCATTTCATGTCCCTCATGCCTCGAAGCGAACGTTCATCAAGATTGAGCGTTTTAAAATTAAGCCATGCCCATCTCAAAACAAGATGACAAGAGTTCGTGGGAGCAATATCACATAATACTTCTTTCACACATTGTCCTGTACTGAATTTGATCCTTCCTTGATTCGGATGGAAGCTTGGTGGTAACTAAAGTTTCTCCACCAATCTTTGCCTTAAAACATTGTAGTCGCTTTCGTAAACGAATGGAACTAAACATGGGTGGCCTTCGATTAAACACCTTTTTTTTCTACTTCCTTTTCCATCATCTTTATCTTTTCTTCCTTTTCTTTTTCTTCGATTTGCCTTCCTTCTGCAGTTTATATTTCTTCTTTTTCTATTTTCTCCTTCAGTCTATGTTGATCCTTACTGGATTGTCCTTGTGTCATAAATTTCAACTTCATTTCATTTCCCTCATGCCGCAAATAAAGGGAACGTTCATCAAGATTGACTATTTTAAAATTAAGCCATGCCCATCTCAAAAGAAGATGACAAGAGTTCGAGGGAGCAATATCACATAATACTTCATTCACACATTGTCATGTACTGAATTTGATCTGTGCTTGATTCAGATGAAAGCTTGGTTGTAACTAGAGTTTCTCCACCAATCTTTGGCTTACAACATTGTTGCCGCTTTCATAAACAAATGCAACTAAACATGGGTGGCCTTCGATTAAACACCTTGTTTCTCTACTTCCTTTTCCATCATCTTTATCTTTTTTTCCTTTTCTCTTTCTTCAATTTCCCTTCCTTCTGCAGTTTATATTTCTTCTTTTTCTATTTTCCCCTTCAGCCTATGTTGATCCTTACTGGCTTGTCTTGGTGTCATAAATTTGAACTTCATTTCATGTCCCTCATGCCTCAAATAAAGGGAACGTTCATCAAGATTGAGTGTTTTAAAATTAAGCCATGCCAATCTCAAAAGAAGATGACAAGAGTTCGTGGGAGCAATATCACATAATACTTCTTTCACACATTGTCAGTTACTGAATTTGATCCTTGCTTGATTCGGATGAAAGTTTGGTGGTAACTAGAGTTTCTCCACAAATCTTTGGCTTACAACATTGTTTTCGCTTTAGTAAACGAATGCAACTAAACATGGGTTGCCTTCGATTAAACACCGTGTTTCTCTACTTCCTTTTCCATCAACTTTATCTTTTCTTCCTTTTCTTTTTCTTCAATTTCTCTTCCTTCTGCAGTTTATATTTTTTCTTTTCTATTTTCTCCTTCAGCCTATGTTGATCCTTACTGGCTTGTCTTGGTGTCATAAATTTGAACTTCATTTCATGTCCCTCATGCCTCAAATAAAGGGAACATTCATCAAGATTGAGTGTTTTAAAATTAAGCCATGCCCATCTCAAAAGAAGATGACAAGAGTTCGTGGGAGCAATATCACATAATACTTCTTTCACACATTGTCAGTTACTGAATTTGATCCTTGCTTGATTCGGATGAAAGTTTGGTGGTAACTAGAGTTTCTCCACGAATCTTTGGCTTACAACATTGTTTTCGCTTTAGTAAACGAATGCAACTAAACATGGGTTGCCTTCGATTAAACACCGTGTTTCTCTACTTCCTTTTCCATCAACTTTATCTTTTCTTCCTTTTCTTTTTCTTCAATTTCTCTTCCTTCTGCAGTTTATATTTTTTCTTTTCTATTTTCTCCTTCAGCCTATGTTGATCCTTACTGGCTTGTCTTGGTGACATAAATTTCAACTTCATTTCATGTACCTAATGCCTAAAATAAAGGGGACGTTCATAAAGATTGAGCATTTTAAAATGAAGCCATGCCCATCTCAAAAGAAGATGACAAGAGTTCGGGGGAGCAATATCACATAATACTTCATTCACACATTGTCATGTACTGAATTTGATCCTTGCTTGATTCAGATGAAAGCATGGTGGTAACTAGAGTTTCTCCACCAATCTTTTTCTTATAACATTGTTGTCGTTTTAGTAAACGAATGCAACTAAACATGGGTGGCCTTCGATTGAACACCTTGTTTCTCTACTTCGTCTTCCATCATCTTTATCTTTTCTTCCTTTTCTTTTTCTTCAATTTCCCCTCCTTCTGTAGTTGATATTTCTTCTTTTTCTATTTTCTCCTTCAGCCTATGTTGATCCTTACTCGCTTGACTTGGTGTTATAAATTTCAACTTCATTTCATGTCCCTCATGCCTCAAAGGGAACGTTCATCAAGATTGTGCGTTTTAAAATTAAACCATGCCCATCTCAAAAGAAGATGACAAGAGTTCGTGGGAGAAATATCACATAATACTTCTTTCACACATTGTCATGTACTGAATTTAATACTTTCTTGATTCGGATGAATCCTTGGTGGTAACTAGAGTTTCTCCACCAATCTTTGGCTTAAAACATTGTAGTAGCTTTCGTAAACGAATGCAACTAAACATGGGTGGCCTTCGATTAAACCTTGTTTCTCTACTTCCTTTTCCATCAACTTTATTTTTTCTTCCTTTTCTTTTTCTTCAATTTCTCTTCCTTCTGCAGTTTATATTTCTTCTTTTCTATTTTCTCTTTAGCCTATGCTGATCCTTACTGGCTTGTCCGTGTGTCATAAATTTCAACTTCATTTCATGTCCCTCATGCCTCAAATAAAGGGAACGTTCATCAAGATTAAGCGTTTTAAAATGAAGTCGTGCCCATCTCAAAAGAAGATGACAAGAGTTCGTGGGAGCAATATCACATAATACTTCTTTCACACATTGTCCTATACTGAATTTGATCCTTGCTAGATTCGGATGAAAGCTTGGTGGTAACTAGAGTTTCTCCACTAATCCTTGGCTTACCACATTGTTTTCGCTTTAGTAAACGAATGCAACTAAACATGGGTTGCCTTCGATTAAACACCTTGTTTCTGTACTTCAATTTCCATCAACTTTATCTTTTCTTCCTTTTCTTTTTCTTCAATTTCCCATCCTTCTGCGGTTTATATTTCTTCTTTTTCTATTTTCTCCTTCAGCCTATGTTGATCCTTACTGGCTTGTCCTTGTGTCATAAATTTTAACTTCATTTCATGTCCCTCATGCCTCAAATAAAGGGAACGTTCATCAAGATTGAGTGTTTTAAAATTAAGCCATGCCCATCTCAAAAGAAGATGACAAGAGTTCGTGTGAGCAATATCAGATAATACTTCTTTCACACATTGTCCTGTACTGAATTTGATCCTTTCTTGATTCGGATGAAAGCTTGGTGGTAACTAGAGTTTCTCCACCAATCTTTGGCTTAAAACATTGTTGTCGCTTTCGTAAACGAATGCAACCAAACATGGGTGGCCTTCGATTAAACACCTTTTTTTTCTACTTCCTTTTCCATCATCTGTATCTTTTCTTCCTTTTCTTTTTCTTCAATTTTCGTTCCTTCTATAGTTGATATTTCTTCTTTTTTTATTTTCTCCTTCAGCCTATGTTGATCCTTACTGGCTTGACTTGGTGTCATAAATTTCAACTTCATTTCATGTCCCCCATGCCCAATATAAAGGGAGCATTCATCAAGATTGAGCGTTTTAAAATGAAGCCATGCCCATCTCAAAAGAAGATGACAAGAGTTCGTGGGAGCAATATCACACAATACTTCTTTCACACATAGTTTTGTACTGAATTTGATCCTTGCCTGATTCGGATGAAAGCGTGGTGGTAACTAGAGTTTCTCCACCAATCTTGGGCTTACAACATTGTTGTCGCTTTCGTAAACAAATGCAACTAAACATGGGTGGCCTTCGATTAAACACCTTGTTTCTCTACTTCCTTTTCCATCATCTGTATCTTTTCTTCCTTTTCTTTTTCTTCAATTTTCGTTCCTTCTATAGTTGATATTTCTTCTTTTTTTATTTTCTCCTTCAGCCTATGTTGATCCTTACTGGCTTGACTTGGTGTCATAAATTTCAACTTCATTTCATGTCCCTCATGCCTCAAAGGGAACGTTCATCAAGATTGTGTGTTTTAAAATTTAGCCATGCCCATCTCAAAAGAAGATGAGAAGAGTTCGTGGGAGCAATATCATATAATACTTCTTTCAGACATTGTCCTGTACTGAATTTGATCATTGCTTGATTCGGATGAAAGCTTGGTGGTAACTAAAGTTTCTCCACCAATCTTTGGCTGAAAACATTGCTGTCGCTTTCGTAAAAGAATGCAACTAAACATGGGTGGCCTTCGAGTAAACACCTTGTTTCTCTACTTCCTTTTCCATCATCTTTATCTTTTCTTCCTTTTCTTTTTCTTCAATTTCCCTTCCTTCTGCAATTTATATTTCTTCTTTTTCTATTTTCTCCTTCAGCCTATGTTGATCCTTACTGGCTTCTCTTGGTGTCATAAATTTCAACTTCATTTCATGTCCCTCACGCCTCAAAGGGAACGTTCATCAACATTGAGCGTTTTAAAATGAAGCGATACCCATCTCAAAAGAAGATGACAAGAGTTCGTGGGAGCAATATCACATAATACTTCTTTCACACATTGTCCTGTACTGAATTTGATCCATGCTTGATTCGGATGAAAGCTTGGTGGTAACTAGAGTTTCCCCACCATTCTTTGGCTTACAACATTGTTGTCGCTTTCGTTAACGAATGCAACTAAACATGGGCTGCCTTCGATTAAACACCTTGTTTCTCTACTTCCTTTTCCATCAACTTTATCTTTTCTTCCTTTTCTTTTTCTTCAATTTCTCTTCCTTCTGCAGTTTATATTTCTTCTTTTCTATTTTCTCCTTCAGCCTATGTTGATCCTTACTGGCTTGTCCTTGTGTCAAAAATTTGAACTTCATTTCATGTCCCTCAAGCCTCAAATACAGGAAACGTTCATCAAGATTGAGTGTTTTAAAATTAAGCCATGCCCATCTCAAAAGAAGACGACAAGAGTTTGTGGGAGCAATATCACATAATACTTCTTTCACACATTGTCATGTACTGAATATGATCCTTGCTTGATTCAGATGAAAGCTTGGTGGTAACTAGAGTTTCTCCACCAATCTTTAGCTTACAACATTGTTGTCGCTTTAGTAAACGAATGCAACTAAACATGGGTGGCCTTCGCTTAAACACCTTGTTTCTCTACTTCCTTTTCCATCATCTGTATCTTTTCTTCCTTTTCTTTTTCTTCAATTTCCGTTCCTTCTACAGTTGATATTTCTTCTTTTTCTATTTTCTCCTTCAGCCTATGTTGATCCTTACTGGCTTGACTTGGTGTCATAAATTTCAACTTCATTTCATGGCCCTCATACCTCAAAGCGAATGGTCATCAAGATTGAGCGTTTTAAAAGTAAGCCATGCCTATCTCAAAAGAAGATGACAAGAGTTTGTGGGAGCAGTATCACATAATACTTCCTTCACACATTGTCATGTACTGAATTTGATCCTTGCTTGATTCGGATGAAACCTTGGTGGTAACTAGAGTTTCTCCACCAATCTTTGGCTTAAAATATTGTTGTCGCTTTCGTAAGCGAATGCAACTAAACATGGGTGGCCTTCGATTAAACCTTGTTTCTCTACTTCCTTTTCCATGAACTTTATCTTTTCTTCCTTTTCTTTTTCTTCAATTTCTCTTCCTTCTGTAGTTTATATTTCTTCTTTTTCTATTTTCTCCTTCAGCCTATGTTGATCCTTACTGGCTTGACTTGGTGTCATAAATTTCAACTTCATTTCATGTACCTAATGCCTAAAATAAAGGGGACGTTCCTAAAGATTGAGCTTTTTAAAATGAAGCCATGCCCATCTCAAAAGAAGATGACAAGAGTTCGGGGGAGCAATATCACATAATACTTCATTCACACATTGTCATGTACTGAATTTGATCCTTGCTTGATTCAGATGAAAGCATGGTGGTAACTAGAGTTTCTCCACCAATCTTTTTCTTATAACATTGTTGTCGTTTTAGTAAACGAATGCAACTAAACATGGGTGGCCTTCGATTGAACACCTTGTTTCTCTACTTCGTCTTCCATCATCTTTATCTTTTCTTCCTTTTCTTTTTCTTCAATTTCCCCTCCTTCTGTAGTTGATATTTCTTCTTTTTCTATTTTCTCCTTCAGCCTATGTTGATCCTTACTCGCTTGACTTGTTGTTATAAATTTCAACTTCATTTCATGTCCCTCATGCCTCAAAGGGAACGTTCATTAAGATTGTGCGTTTTAAAATTAAACCATGCCCATCTCAAAAGAAGATGACAAGAGTTCGTGGGAGAAATATCACATAATACTTCTTTCACACATTGTCATGTACTGAATTTAATACTTTCTTGATTCGGATGAATCCTTGGTGGTAACTAGAGTTTCTCCACCAATCTTTGGCTTAAAACATTGTAGTAGCTTTCGTAAACGAATGCAACTAAACATGGGTGGCCTTCGATTAAACCTTGTTTCTCTACTTCCTTTTCCATCAACTTTATTTTTTCTTCCTTTTCTTTTTCTTCAATTTCTCTTCCTTCTGCAGTTTATATTTCTTCTTTTCTATTTTCTCTTTAGCCTATGCTGATCCTTACTGGCTTGTCCGTGTGTCATAAATTTCAACTTCATTTCATGTCCCTCATGCCTCAAATAAAGGGAACGTTCATCAAGATTAAGCGTTTTAAAATGAAGTCGTGCCCATCTCAAAAGAAGATGACAAGAGTTCGTGGGAGCAATATCACATAATACTTCTTTCACACATTGTCCTATACTGAATTTGATCCTTGCTTGATTCGGATGAAAGCTTGGTGGTAACTAAAGTTTCTCCACCAATCTTTGGCTGAAAACATTGCTGTCGCTTTCGTAAACGAATGCAACTAAACATGGGTGGCCTTCGAGTAAACACCTTGTTTCTCTACTTCCTTTTCCATCATCTTTATCTTTTCCTCCTTTTCTTTTTCTTAATTTCCCTTCCTTCTGCAGTGTATATTTCTTCTTTTTCTATTTTCTCCTTCAGCCTATGTTGATCCTTACTAGCTTGTCTTGGTGTCTTAAATTTCAACTTCATTTCATGTCCCTAATGCCTAAAATAAAGGGAACGTTCATAAGGATTGAGCGTTTTAAAATGAAGCCATGCCCATCTCAAAAGAAGATGACAAGAGTTTGTGGGAGCAGTATCATATAATACTTCTTTCACACATTGTCCTGTACTGAATTTGATCATTGCTTGACTCGGATGAAAGCTTGGTGGTAACTAGAGTTTCTCCACCAATATTTGGCTTAAAACATTGTTGTCGCTTTCGTTAACGAATGCAACTAAACATGGGCTGCCTTCGATTAAACACCTTGTTTCTCTACTTCCTTTTCCATCAACTTTATCTTTTCTTCCTTTTCTTTTTCTTCAATTTCTCTTCCTTCTGCAGTTTATATTTCTTCTTTCCTATTTTCTCCTTCAGCCTATGTTTATCCTTACTGGATTGTCCTTGTGTCATAAATTTCAACTTTATTTCACGTCCCTCATGCCTCAAATAAAGGGAACAAACATCCAGATTGAGTGTTTTAAAATTAAGCCATGCCCATCTCAAAAGAAGATGACAAGAGTTCGTGGGAGCAATATCACATAATACTTCTTTCACACATTGTCATGTACTGAATTTGAACCTTGCTTGATTCAGATGAAAGCTTGGTGGTAACTAGAGTTTCTCCACCAATCATTAGCTTACAACATTGTTGTCGCTTTAGTAAACGAATGCAACTAAACATGGGTGGCCTTCACTTAAACACCTTGTTTCTCTACTTCCTTTTCCATCATCTGTATCTTTTCTTCCTTTTCTTTTTCTTCAATTTCCGTTCCTTCTACAGTTGATATTTCTTCTTTTTCTATTTTCTCCTTCAGCCTATGTTGATCCTTACTGGCTTGACTTGGTGTCATAAATTTCAACTTCATTTTGTGGCCCTCATACCTCAAAGCGAATGGTCATCAAGATTGAGCGTTTTAAAAGTAAGCCATGCCCATCTCAAAAGAAGATGACAAGAGTTTGTGGGAGCAGTATCACATAATACTTCCTTCACACATTGTCATGTACTGAATTTGATCCTTGCTTGATTCGGATGAAACCTTGGTGGTAACTAGAGTTTCTCCACCAATCTTTGGCTTAAAACATTGTTGTCGCTTTCGTAAGCGAATGCAACTAAACATGGGTGGCCTTCGATTAAACCTTGTTTCTCTACTTCCTTTTCCATGAACTTTATCTTTTCTTCCTTTTCTTTTTCTTCAATTTCTCTTCCTTCTGTAGTTTATATTTCTTCTTTTGTATTTTCTCCTTCAGCCTATTTTTATCCTTACTGGCTTGTCCTTGTGTCATAAATTGGAACTTCATTTCATGTCCCTCATGCCTCAAATAAAGGAAACGTTCATCAAGATTGAGCATTTTAAAATTAAGCCATGCCCATCTCAAAAGAAGATGACAAGAGTTCGTGGGAGCAATATCACATAATACTTCTTTCACACATTGTCCTGTACTGAATTTGATCCTTGCTTGATTCGGATGAAACCTTGGTGGTAACTAGAGTTTCTCCACCAATATTTGGCTTAAAACATTGTTGTCGCTTTCGTTAACGAATGCAACTAAACATGGGCTGCCTTCAATTAAACACGTTGATTCTCTACTTCCTTTTCCATCAACTTTATCTTTTCTTCCTTTTCTTTTTCTTCAATTTCTCTTCCTTTTGCAGTTTATATTTCTTCTTTCCTATTTTCTCCTTCAGCCTATGTTTATCCTTACAGGATTGTCCTTGTGTCATAAATTTCAACTTTATTTCACGTCCCTCATGCCTTAAATAAAGGGAACATACATCAAGATTGAGTGTTTTAAAATTAAGCCATGCCCATCTCAAAAGAAGATGACAAGAGTTCGTGGGAGCAATATCACAAAATACTTCTTTCACACATTGTCCTCTACTAAAATTGATCCTTGCTTGATTCGGATGAAAGCTTGGTGGTAACTAGAGTTTCTCCACGAATCTTTGGCTTACAACATTGTTGTCGCTTTAGTAAATGAATGCAACTAAAAATGGGTGGCCTTCGCTTAAACACCTTGTTTCTCTACTTCCTTTTCGATCATCTCTATCTTTTCTTCCTTTTCTTTTTCTTGAATTTCTCTTCCTTCTGCAGTTTATATTTCTTCTTTTCTATTTTCTCCTTCAGCCTATATTGATCCTTACTGGCTTGTCCTTGTGTCATAAATTTGAACTTCATTTCATGTCCCTAATGCCTCAAATGGAACGTTCATCAATATTGAGCGTTTTAAAATTAAGCCAGGCCCATCTCAAAAGAAGATGACAAGAGTTCGTGGGAGCAATATCACACAATACTTCTTTCACACATTGTCCTATACTGAATTTGATCCTTGCTTGATTCGGATGAAAGCGTGGTGGTAACTAGAGTTTCTCCACCAATCTTGGGCTTACAACACTGTTGTCGCTTTCGTAAACAAATGCAACTAAACATGGGTGGCCTTCGATTAAACACCTTGTTTCTCTACTTCCTTTTCCATCATCTTCATCATTTCTTCCGTTTCTTTTTCTTCAATTTCCCTTCGGTCTGCAGTTTATATTTCTTCTTTTTCTATTTTGTCCTTCAGCCTATGTTGATCCTTACTGGCTTGACTTGGTGTCATAAATTTCAACTTCATTTCATGTCCCCCATGCCTAAAATAAAGGGAACATTCATCAAGATTGAGCGTTTTAAAATGAAGCCAAGCCCATCTTAAAAGAAGATGACAAGAGTTCGTGGGAGCAATATCACACAATACTTCTTTCACACATTGTCCTGTACTGAATTTGATCCTTGCCTGATTCGGATGAAAGCGTGGTGGTAACTAGAGTTTCTCCACCAATCTTGGGCTTACAACGTTGTTGTCACTTTCGTAAACAAATGCAACTAAACATGGGTGGCCTTCAATTAAACACCTTGTTTCTCTACTTCCTTTTCCATCATCTTTATCTTTTCTTCCTTTTCTTTTTCTTCAATTTCCCTTCCTTCTGCAGTTTATATTTCTTCTTTTTCTATTTTCTCCTTCAGCCTATGTTGATCATTACTGCCTTGTCTTGGTGTCATAAATTTCATCTTCATTTCATGTCCCTCATGTCTCAAATAAATGGAACGTTCATCAAGATTTAGCGTTTTAAAATGAAGCCATGCCCATCTCAAAAGAAGATGACAAGAGTTCGTGGGTGCAATATCACAAAATACTTCTTTCACACATTGTCATGTACTGAATTTGATCCTTGCTTGATTCAGATGAAAGCTTGGTGGTAACTAGAATTTCACCACCAATCTTTGGCTTACAACATTGTTGTCGCTTTCGTAAACGAATGCAACTAAACAGGGGTGGCCTTCAATTAAACACCTCGTTTCTCTACTTCCTTTTCCATCATCTTTATCATTTCTTCCTTTTCTTTTTCTTCAATTTCCCTTCCTTCTGCAGTTTATATTTCTTCTTTTTCTATCTTCTCCTTCAGCCTATGTTGATCCTTAGTGGCTTGACTTCGTGTCATAAATTTCAACCTCATTTAATGTCCCTCATGCCTCAAAGCGAACGTTCATCAAGATTGAGCATTTTAAAATTAAGCCACGCCCATCTCAAAAGAAGATGACAAGAGTTTGTGGGAGCAATATCACATAATACTTCTTTCACACATTATCCTGTACTGAATTTGATCCTTGCTTGATTCGGATGAAAGCGTGGTGGTAACTAGAGTTTCTCCACCAATCTTGGGCTTACAACATTGTTGTCGCTTTCGTAAACAAATGCAATTAAACATGGGTGACCTTCGATTAAACACCTTGTTTCTCTACTTCCTTTTCCATCATCTTTATCTTTTCTTCCTTTTCTTTTTCTTCAATTTCCCATCCTTCTGCAGTTTATATTTCTTCTTTTTCTATTTTCTCCTTCAGCCTATGTTGATCATTACTGCCTTGTCTTGGTGTCATAAATTTCAACTTCATTTCATGTCCCTCATGTCTCATATAAATGGAACGTTCATCAAGATTTAGCGTTTTAAAATGAAGCCATGCCCATCTCAAAAGAAGATGACAAGAGTTCGTGGGAGCAATATCACACAATACTTCTTTCACACATTGTCATATACTCAATTTGATCCTTGCTTGATTCAGATGAAAGCTTGGTGGTAACTAGAATTTCACCACCAATCTTTGGCTTACAACATTGTTGTCACTTTCGTAAACGAATGCAACTAAACAGGGGTGGCCTTCAATTAAACACCTCGTTTCTCTACTTCCTTTTCCATCATCTTTATCATTTCTTCCTTTTCTTTTTCTTCAATTTCCCTTCCTTCTGCAGTTTATATTTCTTCTTTTTCTATCTTCTCCTTCAGCCTATGTTGATCCTTACTGGCTTGACTTGGTGTCATAAATTTCAACCCCATTTCATGTCCCTCATGCCTTAAAGCGAACGTTCATCAAGATTGAGCGTTTTAAAATTAAGCCATACCCATCTCAAAAGAAGATGACAAGAGTTTGTGGGAGCAATATCACATAATACTTCTTTCACACATTGTCCTGTACTAAATTTCAACCTTGCTCGATTCGGATGAAAGCGTGGTGGTAACTAGAGTTTCTCCACCAATCTTGGGCATACAACATTGTTGTCGCTTTCGTAAACAAATGCAACTAAACATGGGTGCCCTTCCATTAAACACCTTGTTTCTCTACTTCCTTTTCCATCATCTTTATCTTTTCTTCCTTTTCTTTTTCTTCAATTTCTCTTCCTTCTGCAGTTTATATTTCTTCTTTTTCTATTTTCTCCTTCAGCCTATGTTGATCCTTACTGGCTTGTCTTGGTGTCATAAATTTCAACCTCATTTCATGTCCCTCATTCCTCAAATAAAGGGAACGTTCATCAAGATTGAGCATTTTAAAATGAAGCCATGCCCATCTCAAAAGAAGATGACGAGAGTTCGTGGGAGCAATATCACACAATACTTCTTTCACACATTATCCTGTACTGAATTTGATCCTTACTTGATTCGGATGAAAGCGTGGTGGTAACTAGAGTTTCTCCACCAATGTTGGGCTTACAACATTGTTGTCGCTTTCGTAAACAAATGCAACTAAACATGGGTGGCCTTCGATTAAACACCTAGTTTCTCTACTTCCTTTTCCATCATCTTTATCTTTTCTTCCTTTTCTTTTTCTTCAATTTCCCTTCCTTCTGCAGTTTATATTTCTTCTTTTTCTATTTTCTCCTTCAGCCTATGTTGATCATTACTGCATTGTCTTGGTGTCATAAATTTCAACTTCATTTCATGTCCCTCATGTCTCAAATAAATGGAACGTTCATCAAGTTTAAGCGTTTAAAAATGAAGCCATGCCCATCTCAAAAGAAGATGACAAGAGTTCGTGGGAGCAATATCACACAATACTTCTTTCACACATTGTCATGTACTGAATTTGATCCTTGCTTGATTCAGATGAAAGCTTGGTGGTAACTAGAATTTCACCACCAATCTTTGGCTTACAACATTGTTGTCGCTTTCGTAAACGAATGCAACTAAACAGGGGTGGCCTTCAATTAAACACCTTGTTTCTCTACTTCCTTTTCCATCATCTTCATCATTTCTTCCTTTTCTTTTTCTTCATTTTCCCTTCCTTCTGCAGTTTATATTTCTTCTTTTTCTATCTTCTCCTTCAGCCTATGTTGATCCTTACTGGCTTGACTTGGTGTCATAAATTTCAACCCCATTTCATGTCCCTCATGTCTCAAATAAAGGGAACGTTCATCAAGATTAAGCGTTTTAAAATGAAGCCATGCCCATCTCAAAAGAAGATGACAAGAGTTCGTGGGAGCAATATCACACAATACTTCTTTCACACATTGTCCTGTACTAAATTTGATCCTTGCTTGATTCGGATGAAAGCGTGGTGGTAACTAGAGTTTCTCCACCAATTTGGGCGTACAACATTGTTGTCACTTTCGTAAACAAATGCAACTAAACATGGATGGCCTTCAATTAAACACCTTGTTTCTCTACTTCCTTTTCCATCATCTTTATCTTTTCTTCCTTTTCTTTTTCTTCAATTTCCCTTCCTTCTGCAGTTTATATTTCTTCTTTTTCTATTTTCTCCTTCAGCCTATGTTGATCATTACTACCTTGTCTTGGTGTCATAAATTTCAACTTCATTTCATGTCCCTCATGTCTCAAATAAATGGAACGTTCATCAAGATTAAGCGTTTTAAAATGAAGCCATGCCCATCTCAAAAGAAGATGACAAGAGTTCGTGGGAGCAATATCACACAATACTTCTTTCACACATTGTCATGTACTGAATTTGATCCTTGCTTGATTCGGATGAAAGCGTGGTGGTAACTAGAGTTTCTCCACCAATCTTGGGCTTACAACATTGTTGTCGCTTTCGTAAACAAATGCAACTAAACATGGGTGGCCTTCAATTAAACACCTTGTTTCTCTACTTCCTTTTCCATCATCTTTATCTTTTCTTCCTTTTCTTTTTTTTCAATTTCCCTTCCTTCTGCAGTTTATATTTCTTCTTTTTCTATTTTCTCCTTCAGCCTATGTTGATCATTACTGCCTTGTCTTGGTGTCATAAATTTCAACTTCAGTTCATGTCCCTCATGTCTGAAATAAATGGAACGTTCATCAAGATTAAGCGTTTTAAAATGAAGCCATGCCCATCTCAAAAGAAGATGACAAGAGTTCGTGGGAGCAATATCACACAATACTTCTTTCACACATTGTCATGTACTGAATTTGATCCTTGCTTGATTCAGAGGAAAGCTTGGTAGTAACTAGAGTTTCACCACGAATCTTTGGCTTACAACATTGTTGTCGCTTTCGTAAACGAATGCAACTAAACATGGGTGGCCTTCGATTAAACACCTCGTTTCTCTACTTCCTTTTCCATCATCTTCATCATTTCTTCCTTTTCTTTTTCTTCAATTTCCCTTCCTTCTGCAGTTTATATTTCTTCTTTTTCTATCTTCTCCTTCAGCCTATGTTGGTCCTTACTGGCTTGATTTGGTGTCATAAATTTCAACCTCATTTTATGTCCCTAATGCCTCAAAGCGAACGTTCATCAAGATTGAGCGTTTTAAAATTAAGCCACGCCCATCTCAAAAGAAGATGACAAGAGTTTGTGGGAGCAATATCACACAATACTTCTTGCACACATTGTCCTGTACTGAATTTGATCCTTGCTTGATTCGGATGAAAGCGTGGTGGTAACTAGATTTTCTCCACCAATCTTGGGCTTACAAGATTGTTGTCACTTTCGTAAACAAATGCAACTAAACATGGGTGGCCTTCAATTAAACACCTTGTTTCTCTACTTCCTTTTCCATCATCTTTATCTTTTCTTCCTTTTCTTTTTCTTCAATTTCCATTCCTTCTGCAGTTTATATTCCTTCTTTTTCTATTTTCTCCTTCAGCCTATGTTGATCATTACAGCCTTGTTTTGGTGTCATAAATTTCAACTTCATTTCATGTCCCTCATGTCTCAAATAAATGGAACATTCATCAAGATTAAGCGTTTTAAAATGAAG
This sequence comes from Vigna unguiculata, assembly GCF_037176805.1. Lineage (NCBI taxonomy): Eukaryota > Viridiplantae > Streptophyta > Magnoliopsida > Fabales > Fabaceae > Vigna > Vigna unguiculata. The sequence continues at coordinate 26,115,635 of NC_140795.1, read as the reverse complement.
CCATGCCCATCTCAAAAGAAGATGACAAGAGTTCGTGGGAGCAATATCATACAATACTTCTTTCACACATTGTCCTGTACTGAATTTGATACTTGCTTGATTCAGATGAAAGCGTGGTGGTAACTAGAGTTTCTCCACCAATCTTGGGCGTACAACATTGTTGTCACTTTCGTAAACAAATGCAACTAAACATGGGTGGCCTTCAATTAAATATCTTGTTTCTCTACTTCCTTTTCCATCATCTTCGTCATTTCTTCCTTTTCTTTTTCTTCAATTTCCCTTCCTTCTGCAGTTTATATTTCTTCTTTTTTCTATTTTCTCCTTCAGCCTATGTTGGTCCTTACTGGCTTGACTTGGTGTCATAAATTTCAACTTCATTTCATGTCCCTCATGCCTCAAAAAAAGGGAACGTTCATGAAGATTAAGCGTTTTAAAATGAAGCCATGCCCATCTCAAAAGAAGATGACAAGAGTTCGTGGGAGCAATATCACACAATACTTCTTTCACACATTGTCATGTACTGAATTTGATCCTTGCTTGATTCAGATGAAAGCGTGGTCGTAACTAGAGTTTCTCCACCAATCTTTGGCTTACAACATTGTTGTCGCTTTCGTAAACAAATGCAACTAAACATGGGTGGCCTTGATTAAACACCTTGTTTCTCTACTCCCTTTTCCATTATCTTTATCTTTTCTTCCTTTTCTTTTTCTTCAATTTCCCTTCCTTCTGCAGTTTATATTTCTTCTTTTTCTACTTTCTCCTGCAGCCTATGTTGATAATTACTGGCTTGTCTTGGTGTCATAAATTTCAACTTCATTTCATGTCCCTCATGTCTCAAATAAAGGGAACGTTCATCAAGATTAAGCGTTTTAAAATGAAGCCATGCCCATCTCAAAAGAAGATGACAAGAGTTCGTGGGAGCAATATCACACAATACTTCTTTCACACATTGTCATGTATTTTATTTGATCCTTGGTTTATTCAGATTAAAGCTTGGTGGTAAATAGAATTTCACCACCAATCTTTTGCTTACAACATTGTTGTCGCTTTCGTAAACGAATGCAACTAAACAGGGGTGGCGTTCGATTAAACACCTTGTTTCTCTACTTCCTTTTCCATCATCTTCGTCATTTCTTCCTTTTCTTTTTCTTCAATTTCCCTTCCTTCTGCAGTTTATATTTCTTCTTTTTCTATTTTCTCCTTCAGCCTATGTTGGTCCTTACTGGCTTGACTTGGTGTCATAAATTTCAACTTCATTTCATGTCCCTCATGCCTCAAAAAAAGGGAACGTTCATGAAGATTAAGCGTTTTAAAATGAAGCCATGCCCATCTCAAAAGAAGATGACAAGAGTTCGTGGGAGCAATATCACACAATACTTCTTTCACACATTGTCATGTACTGAATTTGATCCTTGCTTGATTCGGATGAAAGCGTGGTGGTAAGTAGAGTTTGTCCACCAACCTTTGGCTTACAACATTGTTGTCGCTTTCATAAACGAATGCAACTAAACAGGGGTGGCCTTCGATTAAACACCTTGTTTCTCTACTTCCTTTTCCATCATCTTCGTCATTTCTTCCTTTTCTTTTTCTTCAATTTCCCTTCCTTCTGCAGTTTATATTTCTTCTTTTTCTATTTTCTCCTTCAGCCTCTGTTGATCCTTACTGGCTTGACTTGGTGTCATAAATTTCAACTTCATTTCATGTCCCTCATGCCTCAAAAAAAGGGAACGTTCATGAAGATTAAGCGTTTTAAAATGAAGCCATGCCCATCTCAAAAGAAGATGACAAGAGTTCGTGGGAGCAATATCACACAATACTTCTTTCACACATTGTCATGTACTGAATTTGATCCTTGCTTGATTCAGATGAAAGCGTGGTCGTAACTAGAGTTTCTCCACCAATCTTTGGCTTACAACATTGTTGTCGCTTTCGTAAACAAATGCAACTAAACATGGGTGGCCTTGATTAAACACCTTGTTTCTCTACTCCCTTTTCCATTATCTTTATCTTTTCTTCCTTTTCTTTTTCTTCAATTTCCCTTCCTTCTGCAGTTTATATTTCTTCTTTTTCTACTTTCTCCTGCAGCCTATGTTGATAATTACTGGCTTGTCTTGGTGTCATAAATTTCAACTTCATTTCATGTCCCTCATGTCTCAAATAAAGGGAACGTTCATCAAGATTAAGCGTTTTAAAATGAAGCCATGCCCATCTCAAAAGAAGATGACAAGAGTTCGTGGGAGCAATATCACACAATACTTCTTTCACACATTGTCCTGTACTGAATTTGATCCTTGCTTGATTCGGATGAAAGCGTGGTGGTAACTAGAGTTTCTCCACCAATCTTGGGCTTACAACATTGTTGTCACTTTCGTAAACAAATGCAACTAAACATGGGTGGCCTTCAGTTAAACACCTTGTTTCTCTACTTCCTTTTCCATCATCTTTATCTTTTCTTCCTTTACTTTTTCTTCAATTTCCCTTCCTTCTGCAGTTTATATTTCTTCTTTTTCTATTTTCTCCTTCAGCCTATGTTGATCATTACTGCCTTGTCTTGGTGTCATAAATTTCAACTTCATTTCATGTCCTTCATGTCTCAAATAAATGGAACGTTCATCAAGATTAAGCGTTTTAAAATGAAGCCATGCCCATCTCAAAAGAAGATGACAAGAGTTCGTGGGAGCAATATCACACAATATTTCTTTCACACATTGTCATGTACTGAATTTGATCCTTGCTTGATTCAGATGAAAGCTTGGTGGTAACTAGAATTTCACCACCAATCTTTGGCTTACAACATTGTTGTCGCTTTCGTAAACGAATGCAACTAAACAGGGGTGGCCTTCGATTAAACACCTCGTTTCTCTACTTCCTTTTCCATCATCTTCATCATTTCTTCCTTTTCTTTTTCTTCAATTTCCCTTCCTTCTGCAGTTTATATTTCTTCTTTTTCTATCTTCTCCTTCAGTCTATGTTGATCCTTACTGGCTTGACTTGGTGTCATAAATTTCAACCTCATTTCATGTCCCTCATGCCTCAAAGCGAACGTTCATCAAGATTGAGCGTTTTAAAATTAAGCCACGAATGTTCGTCAACATTGAGCGTTTTAAAATAAAGCCATGCCCATCTCAAAAGAAGATGACAAGAGTTCGTGGTTGCAATATCACATAATACTTCTCTCACACATTGTCCTGTACTGAATGTGATCCTTGCTTGATTCGGATGAAGGCTTGGTGGTAACTAGAGTTTCTCCACCAATCTTGGGCTTACCACATTGTTGTCGCTTTCGTAAACGAATGCAACTAAACATGGGTGGCCTTCGATTAAACACCTTGTTTCTCTACTTCCTTTTCCATCAGCTTTATCTTTTCTTCCTTTTCTTTATCTTCAATTTCCCTTCCTTCTGCAATTTATATTTCTTCTTTTTCTATTTTCTCCTTCAGCCTATGTTGATCCTTACTGGCTTTTCTTGGTGTCATAAATTTAAACTTCATTTCATGTCCCTCATGCCTCAAATAAAGGGAACGTTCATCAACATTGAGCGTTTTAAAATGAAGCCATGCTCATCTCAAAAGAAGATGACAAGAGTTCGTGGGAGCAATATCACATAATACTTCTTTCACACATTGTCCTGTACTGAATTTGATCCTTGCTTGATTCGGATGAAAGCTTTGTGATAACTAGAGTTTCTCCACCAATCTTTGGCTTACAACATTGTTGTCGCTTTCGTATACGAATGCAACTAAACTTTGGTGGCTTTCGATTAAACACCTTGTTTCTCTACTTGCTTTTCCATCATCTTTATCTTTTCTTCCTTCTCTTTTTCTTCAATTTCCCTTCCTTTTGCAGTTTATATTTCTTCTTTTTCTATTTTCTCCTTCACCCTATGTTGATCATTACTGGCTTGTCTTGGTGTCATAAATTTCAAGTTCATTTCGTGTCCCTCATGCCTCAAATAAAGGTAAGCTTCATCAAGCTTGAGTGTTTTAAAATTAAGCCATGCCCATATCAAAAGAAGATGACAACAGTTCGTGTGAGCAATATCACATAATACTTCTTTCACACATTGTCCTGTACTGAATTTGATCCTTGCTTGATTCGGATGAAAGCTTGGTGGTAACTAGAGTTTCTCCACCAATCTATGGCTTACAACATTGTTGTCGCTTTAGTAAACGAATGCAACTAAACATGGGTGGCCTTCGATTAAACACCTTGTTTCTCTACTTCCTTTTCCATCATCTTTATCTTTTCTTCCTTTTCTTTTTCTTCAATTTCACTTCCTTCTGCAATTTATATTTCTTCTTTTCCTATTTTCTCCATCAGCCTATATTGATCCTTACTGGCTTGTCTTGGTGTCATAAATTTCAACTTCATTTCATGTCCCTCATGCCTCAAAGGGAACGTTCATCAAGATTGAGCGTTTTAAAATGAAGCCATGCCCATCTCAAAAGAAGATGACAAGAATTCGTGGGAGCAATATCACATAATAATTCTTTCACACATTGTCTTGTACTGAATTTGATCCTTGCTTGATTCGGATGAAAGCTTGGATTTAACTAGAGTTTCTCCACCAATCTATGGCTTACAACATTGTTGTCGCTTTCGTAAACGAATGCAACTAAACATCGGTGGCCTTCGATTAAACACCTTGTTTCTCTACTTCCTTTTCCATCATCTTTATCTTTTCTTCCTTTTCTTTTTCTTCAATTTCCCTTCCTTCTGCAATTTATATTTCTTCTTTTTCTATTTTCTCCTTCAGCCTATGTTGATCCTTACTGGCTTGTCTTGGTGTCATAAATTTCAACTTCATTTGATGTCCCTCATGCCTCAAAGGGAATGTTCAGCAAGATTGAGCGTTTTAAAGTGAAGCCATGCACATCTCAAAAGAAGATGACAAGAGTTCGTCGGAGCAATATCACATAATACTTCTCTCACACATTGTCCTGTACTGAATTTGATCCTTGCTTGATTCGGATGAAAGCTTGGTGGTAACTAGAGTTTCTCCACCAATCTTTGGCTTACAACGTTGTTGTCGCTTTCGTAAACGAATGCAACTAAGCATGGGTGGCCTTCGATGAAACACCTTGTTTCTCTACCTCCTTTTCCATAATCTTTATCTTTTCTTCCTTTTCTTTTTCTTCAATTTCCATTCCTTCTGCAGTTTATATTTCTTCTTTTTCTATTATGTCCTTCATCCTATGTTGATTCTTACTAGCTTGTCTTAGTGTCATAAATTTCAACTTCATTTCATGTCCCTCATGCCTCAAATAAAGGGAACGTTCATCAAGCTTGAGTGTTTTAAAATTAAGCCATGCCCATCTCAAAAGAAGATGAGAAGAGTTCGTGGGATCAATATGACATAATACTTCTTTCACATATTGTCCTATACTTAATTTGATCCTTGCTTGATTCGGATGAAAGCTTGGTGGTAACTAGAGTTTCTCCACCAATCTTTGACTTACAACATTGTTGTCGCTTTCGTAAACGAATGCATCTAAACATGGGTGGCCTTCGATTAAACACCTTGTTTGTCTACTTCCTTTTCCATCGTCTTTATCTTTTCTTCGCTTTCTTTTTCTTCAATTTCCCTTCCTTCTATAATTTATATTCCTTCTTTTTCTATTTTCTCCTTCAGCCTATGTTGATCCTTACTGGCTTGTTTTGGTGTCATAAATTTCAACTTCATTTCACGACCCTCATGCCTCAAATAAAGGGAACGTTCATCAACATTGAGCGTTTTAAAATTAAGCCATGCCCATTTCAAAAGAAGATGACAAGAGTTCGTGGGATCAATATGACATAATACTTCTTTCACACATTTTCCTGTACTTAATTGTATCCTTGCTTGATTCGGATGAAAGCTTGTTGGTAACTTGAGTTCCTCCACCAATTTTTGCGTTACAACTTTGTTGTCGCTTTCGTAAACGAATGCAACTAAACATGGGTGGCCTTCGATTAAACAAGTGTTTCTCTACTTCCTTTTCCATCATCTTTATCTTTTCTTCCTTTTCTTTTTATTGAATTTCCCTTCCTTCTGCAGTTTATATTTCTTCTTTTTCTATTTTCTCCTTTAGCCTATATTGATCCTTACTAGCTTGTTTTGGTGTCATAAATTTCAACTTCATTTCATGTCCCTCGTGCCTCAAAGGGAATGTTCATCAACATTGAGCGTTTTAAAATGAAGCCATGCCCATCTCAAAAGAAGATGACAAGAGTTCGTGGGAGCAATATCACATAAAACTTCTTTCACACATTGTCCTGTACTGAATGTGATCCTTGCTTGATTCAGATGAATACTTGGTGGTAACTAGAGGCTCTCCACCAATCTTTTGCTTACAACTTTGTTGTCGTTTTCGTAAACGAATGCACCGAAACATGGGTGGCCTTCGATTAAACACCTTGTTTCTCTGCTTCCTTTTTCCATCATCTTTTTCTTTTCTTCCTTTCTTTTTCTTCAATTTCCCTTCCTTCTGCAGTTTATATTTCTTCTTTTTCTATTCTTTCTTTTTCTATTTTCTCCTTCAGCCTATGTTGATCATTACTGGCTTGTCTTGGTGTCATAAATTTCAACTTCATTTCATGTCCCTCATGCCTCAAATAAAGGGAACGTTCATCAAGCTTGAGTGTTTTAAAATTAAGCCATGCCCATCTCAAAAGAAGATGAGAAGAGTTCGTGGGATCAATATGACATAATACTTCTTTCACACATTGTCCTATACTTAATTTGATCCTTGCTTGATTCGGATGAAAGCTTGTTGGTAACTTGAGTTTCTCCCCTAATTTTTGGCTTACAACATTGTTGTCGCTTTCGTAAAGAAATGCAACTAAACATTGGTGGCCTTCGGTTAAACATCTTGTTTCTCTATTTCCTTTTCCATCATCTTTATCTTTTCTTCCTTTTCTTTTTCTTCAATTTCCCTTCCTTCTGCAGTTTATATTTCTTCTTTTTCTATTTTCTCCTTCAGCCTATGTTGATCCTTACTAGCTTGTCTTGGTGTCATAAATTTGAACTCCATTTCATGTCCCTCGTGCCTCAAAGGGAACGTTCATCAACATTGAGCGTTTTAAAATGAAGCCATGGCCATCTCAAAAGAAGATGACAAGATTTTGTGGGAGCAATATCACACAATACTTCTTTCACACATTGTGCTGTACTGCATTTGATCCTTGCTTGATTCGGATGAAAGCTTGGTGGTAACTAGAGTTTCTCCACCAATATTTGGCTTACAACTTTGTTGTTGCTTTCGTAAACGAATGCAACTAAACATTGGTGGCGTTCGATTAAACACCTTGTTTCTCTACTTCCTTGTCATCATCTTTATCTTTTCTATCTTTTCTTTTTCTTCAATTTCCCTTCCTTCAGCAGTTTATATTTCTTCTTTTTCTATTTTCTCCTTCAGCCTATGTTGATCCTTACTGGCTTGTCTTGGTGTCATAAATTTCAACTTCATTTCATGTCCCTCATTCCTCAAATAAAGGGAACGTTCATCAAGCTTGAGTGTTTTAAAATTAAGCCATGCCCATCTCAAAAGAAGATGACAAAATTTCGCGGGAGCAATATCACATAATACTTCTTTCACACGTTGTCCTGTACTGAATTTGATCCTTGCTTGATTCGAATGAAAGCTTGGTGGTAACTAGAGTTTCTCCACCAATCTTTGGCATACAACATTGTTGTCGCTTTCGAAAACGAATGCAACTAAAACATGGGTGGCCTTCAATTAAACACCTTGTTTCTCTACTTCCTTTTCCATCATCTTTATCTTTTCTTCCCTTTCTTTTTCTTCAATTTCCCTTCCTTCTATAATTTATATTTCTTCTTTTTCTATTTTCTCCTTCAGCCTATGTTGATCCTTACTGGCTTGTCTTGGTGTCATAAATTTCAACTTCATTTCATGTCCCTCATTCCTCAAATAAAGGGAACGTTCATCAAGCTTGAGTGTTTTAAAATTAAGCCATGCCCATCTCAAAAGAAGATGACAAAATTTCGCGGGAGCAATATCACATAATACTTCTTTCACACGTTGTCCTGTACTGAATTTGATCCTTGCTTGATTCGAATGAAAGCTTGGTGGTAACTAGAGTTTCTCCACCAATCTTTGGCATACAACATTGTTGTCGCTTTCGAAAACGAATGCAACTAAAACATGGGTGGCCTTCAATTAAACACCTTGTTTCTCTACTTCCTTTTCCATCATCTTTATCTTTTCTTCCCTTTCTTTTTCTTCAATTTCCCTTCCTTCTATAATTTATATTTCTTCTTTTTCTATTTTCTCCTTCAGCCTATGTTGATCCTTACTGGCTTGTCTTGGTGTCATAAATTTCAACTTCATTTCACGTCCCTCATGCCTCAAATAAAGGGAACGTTCATCAACATTGAGCGTTTTAAAATGAAGCCATGCCCATTTCAAAAGAAGATGACAAGAGTTCGTGGGATCAATATGACATAATACTTCTTTCACACATTGTCCTGTACTTAATTGTATCCTTGCTTGATTCGGATGAAAGCTTGTTGGTAACTTGAGTTTCTCCACTAATTTTTGGTTTACAACATTGTTGTCGCTTTCGTAAACGAATGCAACTAAACATTGGTGGCCTTCGATTAAAGACATTTTTCTCTACTTCCTTTTCCATCATCTTTATGTTTTCTTCCTTTTCTTTTTCTTCAATTTCCCTTCCTTCTGCAGTTTATATTTCTTCTTTTTCTATTTTCTCCTTTAGCCTATGTTGATCCTTACTAGCTTGTCTTGGTGTCATAAATTTCAACTTCATTTCACGTCCCTCATGCCTCAAATAAAGGGAACGTTCATCAACATTGAGCGTTTTAAAATGAAGCCATGCCCATTTCAAAAGAAGATGACAAGAGTTCGTGGGATCAATATGACATAATACTTCTTTCACACATTGTCCTGTACTTAATTGTATCCTTGCTTGATTCGGATGAAAGCTTGTTGGTAACTTGAGTTTCTCCACTAATTTTTGGTTTACAACATTGTTGTCGCTTTCGTAAACGAATGCAACTAAACATTGGTGGCCTTCGATTAAAGACATTTTTCTCTACTTCCTTTTCCATCATCTTTATGTTTTCTTCCTTTTCTTTTTCTTCAATTTCCCTTCCTTCTGCAGTTTATATTTCTTCTTTTTCTATTTTCTCCTTTAGCCTATGTTGATCCTTACTAGCTTGTCTTGGTGTCATAAATTTCAACTTCATTTCACGTCCCTCATGCCTCAAATAAAGGGAACGTTCATCAACATTGAGCGTTTTAAAATGAAGCCATGCCCATTTCAAAAGAAGATGACAAGAGTTCGTGGGATCAATATGACATAATACTTCTTTCACACATTGTCCTGTACTTAATTGTATCCTTGCTTGATTCGGATGAAAGCTTGTTGGTAACTTGAGTTTCTCCACTAATTTTTGGTTTACAAAATTGTTGTCGCTTTCGTAAACGAATGCAACTAAACATTGGTGGCCTTCGATTAAAGACATGTTTCTCTACTTCCTTTTCCATCATCTTTATCTTTTCTTCCTTTTCTTTTTCTTCAATTTCCCTTCCTTCTGCAGTTTATATTTCTTCTTTTCCTATTTTCTCCTTTAGCCTATGTTGATCTTTACTGGCTTGACTTGGTGTCGTAAATTTCAACTTCATTTCATGTCCCTCATGCCTCAAATAAAGGTAACGTTCATCAAGCTTGAGTGTCTTAAAAGTAAGCCATGCCCATCTGAAAAGAAGATGACAAGAGTTCGTGTGAGCAATATCACATAATACTTCTTTCACACATTGTCCTGTATTGAATTTTATCCTTGCTTGATTCGGATGAAAGCTTGGATGGTAACTAGAGTTTCTCCACCAATCTTTGGCTTACAACATTGTTGTCGCTTTCGTAAACAAATACAACTAAACATGGGTGGCCTTGATTAAACACCTTGTTTCTCTACTCCCTTTTCCATTATCTTTATCTTTTCTTCCTTTTCTTTTTCTTCAATTTCCCTTCCTTCTGCAGTTTATATTTCTTCTTTTTCTATTTTCTCCTTCAGCCTCTGTTGATCCTTACTGGCTTGACTTGGTGTCATAAATTTCAACTTCATTTCATGTCCCTCATGCCTCAAAAAAAGGGAACGTTCATGAAGATTAAGCGTTTTAAAATGAAGCCATGCCCATCTCAAAAGAAGATGACAAAATTTCGCGGGAGCAATATCACATAATACTTCTTTCACACGTTGTCCTGTACTGAATTTGATCCTTGCTTGATTCGAATGAAAGCTTGGTGGTAACTAGAGTTTCTCCACCAATCTTTGGCATACAACATTGTTGTCGCTTTCGAAAACGAATGCAACTAAAACATGGGTGGCCTTCAATTAAACACCTTGTTTCTCTACTTCCTTTTCCATCATCTTTATCTTTTCTTCCCTTTCTTTTTCTTCAATTTCCCTTCCTTCTATAATTTATATTTCTTCTTTTTCTATTTTCTCCTTCAGCCTATGTTGATCCTTACTGGCTTGTCTTGGTGTCATAAATTTCAACTTCATTTCATGTCCCTCATTCCTCAAATAAAGGGAACGTTCATCAAGCTTGAGTGTTTTAAAATTAAGCCATGCCCATCTCAAAAGAAGATGACAAAATTTCGCGGGAGCAATATCACATAATACTTCTTTCACACGTTGTCCTGTACTGAATTTGATCCTTGCTTGATTCGAATGAAAGCTTGGTGGTAACTAGAGTTTCTCCACCAATCTTTGGCATACAACATTGTTGTCGCTTTCGAAAACGAATGCAACTAAAACATGGGTGGCCTTCAATTAAACACCTTGTTTCTCTACTTCCTTTTCCATCATCTTTATCTTTTCTTCCCTTTCTTTTTCTTCAATTTCCCTTCCTTCTGCAGTTTATATTTCTTCTTTTTCTATTTTCTCCTTTAGCCTATGTTGATCCTTACTAGCTTGTCTTGGTGTCATAAATTTCAACTTCATTTCACGTCCCTCATGCCTCAAATAAAGGGAACGTTCATCAACATTGAGCGTTTTAAAATGAAGCCATGCCCATTTCAAAAGAAGATGACAAGAGTTCGTGGGATCAATATGACATAATACTTCTTTCACACATTGTCCTGTACTTAATTGTATCCTTGCTTGATTCGGATGAAAGCTTGTTGGTAACTTGAGTTTCTCCACTAATTTTTGGTTTACAACATTGTTGTCGCTTTCGTAAACGAATGCAACTAAACATTGGTGGCCTTCGATTAAAGACATTTTTCTCTACTTCCTTTTCCATCATCTTTATGTTTTCTTCCTTTTCTTTTTCTTCAATTTCCCTTCCTTCTGCAGTTTATATTTCTTCTTTTTCTATTTTCTCCTTTAGCCTATGTTGATCCTTACTAGCTTGTCTTGGTGTCATAAATTTCAACTTCATTTCACGTCCCTCATGCCTCAAATAAAGGGAACGTTCATCAACATTGAGCGTTTTAAAATGAAGCCATGCCCATTTCAAAAGAAGATGACAAGAGTTCGTGGGATCAATATGACATAATACTTCTTTCACACATTGTCCTGTACTTAATTGTATCCTTGCTTGATTCGGATGAAAGCTTGTTGGTAACTTGAGTTTCTCCACTAATTTTTGGTTTACAAAATTGTTGTCGCTTTCGTAAACGAATGCAACTAAACATTGGTGGCCTTCGATTAAAGACATGTTTCTCTACTTCCTTTTCCATCATCTTTATCTTTTCTTCCTTTTCTTTTTCTTCAATTTCCCTTCCTTCTGCAGTTTATATTTCTTCTTTTCCTATTTTCTCCTTTAGCCTATGTTGATCTTTACTGGCTTGACTTGGTGTCGTAAATTTCAACTTCATTTCATGTCCCTCATGCCTCAAATAAAGGTAACGTTCATCAAGCTTGAGTGTCTTAAAAGTAAGCCATGCCCATCTGAAAAGAAGATGACAAGAGTTCGTGTGAGCAATATCACATAATACTTCTTTCACACATTGTCCTGTATTGAATTTTATCCTTGCTTGATTCGGATGAAAGCTTGGATGGTAACTAGAGTTTCTCCACCAATCTTTGGCTTACAACATTGTTGTCGCTTTCGTAAACAAATACAACTAAACATGGGTGGCCTTGATTAAACACCTTGTTTCTCTACTCCCTTTTCCATTATCTTTATCTTTTCTTCCTTTTCTTTTTCTTCAATTTCCCTTCCTTCTGCAGTTTATATTTCTTCTTTTTCTATTTTCTCCTTCAGCCTCTGTTGATCCTTACTGGCTTGACTTGGTGTCATAAATTTCAACTTCATTTCATGTCCCTCATGCCTCAAAAAAAGGGAACGTTCATGAAGATTAAGCGTTTTAAAATGAAGCCATGCCCATCTCAAAAGAAGATGACAAGAGTTCGTGGGAGCAATATCACACAATACTTCTTTCACACATTGTCCTGTACTGAATTTGATCCTTGCTTGATTCGGATGAAAGCGTGGTGGTAACTAGAGTTTCTCCACCAATCTTGGGCTTACAACATTGTTGTCACTTTCGTAAACAAATGCAACTAAACATGGGTGGCCTTCAATTAAACACCTTGTTTCTCTACTTCCTTTTCCATCATCTTTATCTTTTCTTCCTTTACTTTTTCTTCAATTTCCCTTCCTTCTGCAGTTTATATTTCTTCTTTTTCTATTTTCTCCTTTAGCCTATGTTGATCCTTACTAGCTTGTCTTGGTGTCATAAATTTCAACTTCATTTCACGTCCCTCATGCCTCAAATAAAGGGAACGTTCATCAACATTGAGCGTTTTAAAATGAAGCCATGCCCATTTCAAAAGAAGATGACAAGAGTTCGTGGGATCAATATGACATAATACTTCTTTCACACATTGTCCTGTACTTAATTGTATCCTTGCTTGATTCGGATGAAAGCTTGTTGGTAACTTGAGTTTCTCCACTAATTTTTGGTTTACAAAATTGTTGTCGCTTTCGTAAACGAATGCAACTAAACATTGGTGGCCTTCGATTAAAGACATGTTTCTCTACTTCCTTTTCCATCATCTTTATCTTTTCTTCCTTTTCTTTTTCTTCAATTTCCCTTCCTTCTGTAGTTTATATTTCTTCTTTTTCTATTTTCTCCTTCAGCCTATGTTGGTCCTTACTGGCTTGACTTGGTGTCATAAATTTCAACTTCATTTCATGTCCCTCATGCCTCAAAAAAGGGAACGTTCATCAACATTGAGCGTTTTAAAATGAAGCCATGCCCATTTCAAAAGAAGATGACAAGAGTTCGTGGGATCAATATGACATAATACTTCTTTCACACATTGTCCTGTACTTAATTGTATCCTTGCTTGATTCGGATGAAAGCTTGTTGGTAACTTGAGTTTCTCCACTAATTTTTGGTTTACAAAATTGTTGTCGCTTTCGTAAACGAATGCAACTAAACATTGGTGGCCTTCGATTAAAGACATGTTTCTCTACTTCCTTTTCCATCATCTTTATCTTTTCTTCCTTTTCTTTTTCTTCAATTTCCCTTCCTTCTGCAGTTTATATTTCTTCTTTTTCTATTTTCTCCTTCAGCCTATGTTGGTCCTTACTGGCTTGACTTGGTGTCATAAATTTCAACTTCATTTCATGTCCCTCATGCCTCAAAAAAAGGGAACGTTCATGAAGATTAAGCGTTTTAAAATGAAGCCATGCCCATCTCAAAAGAAGATGACAAGAGTTCGTGGGAGCAATATCACACAATACTTCTTTCACACATTGTCATGTACTGAATTTGATCCTTGCTTGATTCGGATGAAAGCGTGGTGGTAAGTAGAGTTTGTCCACCAACCTTTGGCTTACAACATTGTTGTCGCTTTCATAAACGAATGCAACTAAACAGGGGTGGCCTTCGATTAAACACCTTGTTTCTCTACTTCCTTTTCCATCATCTTCGTCATTTCTTCCTTTTCTTTTTCTTCAATTTCCCTTCCTTCTGCAGTTTATATTTCTTCTTTTTCTATTTTCTCCTTCAGCCTCTGTTGATCCTTACTGGCTTGACTTGGTGTCATAAATTTCAACTTCATTTCATGTCCCTCATGCCTCAAAAAAAGGGAACGTTCATGAAGATTAAGCGTTTTAAAATGAAGCCATGCCCATCTCAAAAGAAGATGACAAGAGTTCGTGGGAGCAATATCACACAATACTTCTTTCACACATTGTCCTGTACTGAATTTGATCCTTGCTTGATTCGGATGAAAGCGTGGTGGTAACTAGAGTTTCTCCACCAATCTTGGGCTTACAACATTGTTGTCACTTTCGTAAACAAATGCAACTAAACATGGGTGGCCTTCAATTAAACACCTTGTTTCTCTACTTCCTTTTCCATCATCTTTATCTTTTCTTCCTTTACTTTTTCTTCAATTTCCCTTCCTTCTGCAGTTTATATTTCTTCTTTTTCTATTTTCTCCTTCAGCCTATGTTGATCATTACTGCCTTGTCTTGGTGTCATAAATTTCAACTTCATTTCATGTCCCTCATGTCTCAAATAAATGGAACGTTCATCAAGATTAAGCGTTTTAAAATGAAGCCATGCCCATCTCAAAAGAAGATGACAAGAGTTCGTGGGAGCAATATCACACAATATTTCTTTCACACATTGTCATGTACTGAATTTGATCCTTGCTTGATTCAGATGAAAGCTTGGTGGTAACTAGAATTTCACCACCAATCTTTGGCTTACAACATTGTTGTCGCTTTCGTAAACGAATGCAACTAAACAGGGGTGGCCTTCGATTAAACACCTCGTTTCTCTACTTCCTTTTCCATCATCTTCATCATTTCTTCCTTTTCTTTTTCTTCAATTTCCCTTCCTTCTGCAGTTTATATTTCTTCTTTTTCTATCTTCTCCTTCAGTCTATGTTGATCCTTACTGGCTTGACTTGGTGTCATAAATTTCAACCTCATTTCATGTCCCTCATGCCTCAAAGCGAACGTTCATCAAGATTGAGCGTTTTAAAATTAAGCCACGAATGTTCGTCAACATTGAGCGTTTTAAAATAAAGCCATGCCCATCTCAAAAGAAGATGACAAGAGTTCGTGGTTGCAATATCACATAATACTTCTCTCACACATTGTCCTGTACTGAATGTGATCCTTGCTTGATTCGGATGAAGGCTTGGTGGTAACTAGAGTTTCTCCACCAATCTTGGGCTTACCACATTGTTGTCGCTTTCGTAAACGAATGCAACTAAACATGGGTGGCCTTCGATTAAACACCTTGTTTCTCTACTTCCTTTTCCATCAGCTTTATCTTTTCTTCCTTTTCTTTATCTTCAATTTCCCTTCCTTCTGCAATTTATATTTCTTCTTTTTCTATTTTCTCCTTCAGCCTATGTTGATCCTTACTGGCTTTTCTTGGTGTCATAAATTTAAACTTCATTTCATGTCCCTCATGCCTCAAATAAAGGGAACGTTCATCAACATTGAGCGTTTTAAAATGAAGCAATGCTCATCTCAAAAGAAGATGACAAGAGCTCGTGGGAGCAATATCACATAATACTTCTTTCACACATTGTCCTGTACTGAATTTGATCCTTGCTTGATTCGGATGAAAGCTTTGTGATAACTAGAGTTTCTCCACCAATCTTTGGCTTACAACATTGTTGTCGCTTTCGTAAACGAATGCAACTAAACTTTGGTGGCTTTCAATTAAACACCTTGTTTCTCTACTTGCTTTTCCATCATCTTTATCTTTTCTTCCTTCTCTTTTTCTTCAATTTCCCTTCCTTTTGCAGTTTATATTTCTTCTTTTTCTATTTTCTCCTTCACCCTATGTTGATCATTACTGGCTTGTCTTGGTGTCATAAATTTCAAGTTCATTTCGTGTCCCTCATGCCTCAAATAAAGGTAACCTTCATCAAGCTTGAGTGTTTTAAAATTAAGCCATGCCCATATCAAAAGAAGATGACAACAGTTCGTGTGAGCAATATCACATAATACTTCTTTCACACATTGTCCTGTACTGAATTTGATCCTTGCTTGATTCGGATGAAAGCTTGGTGGTAACTAGAGTTTCTCCACCAATCTATGGCTTACAACATTGTTGTCGCTTTAGTAAACGAATGCAACTAAACATGGGTGGCCTTCGATTAAACACCTTGTTTCTCTACTTCCTTTTCCATCATCTTTATCTTTTCTTCCTTTTCTTTTTCTTCAATTTCACTTCCTTCTGCAATTTATATTTCTTCTTTTCCTATTTTCTCCATCAGCCTATATTGATCCTTACTGGCTTGTCTTGGTGTCATAAATTTCAACTTCATTTCATGTCCCTCATGCCTCAAAGGGAACGTTCATCAAGATTGAGCGTTTTAAAATGAAGCCATGCCCATCTCAAAAGAAGATGACAAGAATTCGTGGGAGCAATATCACATAATAATTCTTTCACACATTGTCTTGTACTGAATTTGATCCTTGCTTGATTCGGATGAAAGCTTGGATGGTAACTAGAGTTTCTCCACCAATCTTTGGCTTACAACATTGTTGTCGCTTTCGTAAACAAATACAACTAAACATGGGTGGCCTTGATTAAACACCTTGTTTCTCTACTCCCTTTTCCATTATCTTTATCTTTTCTTCCTTTTCTTTTTCTTCAATTTCCCTTCCTTCTGCAGTTTATATTTCTTCTTTTTCTATTTTCTCCTTCAGCCTCTGTTGATCCTTACTGGCTTGACTTGGTGTCATAAATTTCAACTTCATTTCATGTCCCTCATGCCTCAAAAAAAGGGAACGTTCATGAAGATTAAGCGTTTTAAAATGAAGCCATGCCCATCTCAAAAGAAGATGACAAGAGTTCGTGGGAGCAATATCACACAATACTTCTTTCACACATTGTCCTGTACTGAATTTGATCCTTGCTTGATTCGGATGAAAGCGTGGTGGTAACTAGAGTTTCTCCACCAATCTTGGGCTTACAACATTGTTGTCACTTTCGTAAACAAATGCAACTAAACATGGGTGGCCTTCAATTAAACACCTTGTTTCTCTACTTCCTTTTCCATCATCTTTATCTTTTCTTCCTTTACTTTTTCTTCAATTTCCCTTCCTTCTGCAGTTTATATTTCTTCTTTTTCTATTTTCTCCTTTAGCCTATGTTGATCCTTACTAGCTTGTCTTGGTGTCATAAATTTCAACTTCATTTCACGTCCCTCATGCCTCAAATAAAGGGAACGTTCATCAACATTGAGCGTTTTAAAATGAAGCCATGCCCATTTCAAAAGAAGATGACAAGAGTTCGTGGGATCAATATGACATAATACTTCTTTCACACATTGTCCTGTACTTAATTGTATCCTTGCTTGATTCGGATGAAAGCTTGTTGGTAACTTGAGTTTCTCCACTAATTTTTGGTTTACAAAATTGTTGTCGCTTTCGTAAACGAATGCAACTAAACATTGGTGGCCTTCGATTAAAGACATGTTTCTCTACTTCCTTTTCCATCATCTTTATCTTTTCTTCCTTTTCTTTTTCTTCAATTTCCCTTCCTTCTGTAGTTTATATTTCTTCTTTTTCTATTTTCTCCTTCAGCCTATGTTGGTCCTTACTCGCTTGACTTGGTGTCATAAATTTCAACTTCATTTCATGTCCCTCATGCCTCAAAAAAGGGAACGTTCATCAACATTGAGCGTTTTAAAATGAAGCCATGCCCATTTCAAAAGAAGATGACAAGAGTTCGTGGGATCAATATGACATAATACTTCTTTCACACATTGTCCTGTACTTAATTGTATCCTTGCTTGATTCGGATGAAAGCTTGTTGGTAACTTGAGTTTCTCCACTAATTTTTGGTTTACAAAATTGTTGTCGCTTTCGTAAACGAATGCAACTAAACATTGGTGGCCTTCGATTAAAGACATGTTTCTCTACTTCCTTTTCCATCATCTTTATCTTTTCTTCCTTTTCTTTTTCTTCAATTTCCCTTCCTTCTGCAGTTTATATTTCTTCTTTTTCTATTTTCTCCTTCAGCCTATGTTGGTCCTTACTGGCTTGACTTGGTGTCATAAATTTCAACTTCATTTCATGTCCCTCATGCCTCAAAAAAAGGGAACGTTCATGAAGATTAAGCGTTTTAAAATGAAGCCATGCCCATCTCAAAAGAAGATGACAAGAGTTCGTGGGAGCAATATCACACAATACTTCTTTCACACATTGTCATGTACTGAATTTGATCCTTGCTTGATTCGGATGAAAGCGTGGTGGTAAGTAGAGTTTGTCCACCAACCTTTGGCTTACAACATTGTTGTCGCTTTCATAAACGAATGCAACTAAACAGGGGTGGCCTTCGATTAAACACCTTGTTTCTCTACTTCCTTTTCCATCATCTTCGTCATTTCTTCCTTTTCTTTTTCTTCAATTTCCCTTCCTTCTGCAGTTTATATTTCTTCTTTTTCTATTTTCTCCTTCAGCCTCTGTTGATCCTTACTGGCTTGACTTGGTGTCATAAATTTCAACTTCATTTCATGTCCCTCATGCCTCAAAAAAAGGGAACGTTCATGAAGATTAAGCGTTTTAAAATGAAGCCATGCCCATCTCAAAAGAAGATGACAAGAGTTCGTGGGAGCAATATCACACAATACTTCTTTCACACATTGTCCTGTACTGAATTTGATCCTTGCTTGATTCGGATGAAAGCGTGGTGGTAACTAGAGTTTCTCCACCAATCTTGGGCTTACAACATTGTTGTCACTTTCGTAAACAAATGCAACTAAACATGGGTGGCCTTCAATTAAACACCTTGTTTCTCTACTTCCTTTTCCATCATCTTTATCTTTTCTTCCTTTACTTTTTCTTCAATTTCCCTTCCTTCTGCAGTTTATATTTCTTCTTTTTCTATTTTCTCCTTCAGCCTATGTTGGTCCTTACTGGCTTGACTTGGTGTCATAAATTTCAACTTCATTTCATGTCCCTCATGCCTCAAAAAAGGGAACGTTCATCAACATTGAGCGTTTTAAAATGAAGCCATGCCCATTTCAAAAGAAGATGACAAGAGTTCGTGGGATCAATATGACATAATACTTCTTTCACACATTGTCCTGTACTTAATTGTATCCTTGCTTGATTCGGATGAAAGCTTGTTGGTAACTTGAGTTTCTCCACTAATTTTTGGTTTACAAAATTGTTGTCGCTTTCGTAAACGAATGCAACTAAACATTGGTGGCCTTCGATTAAAGACATGTTTCTCTACTTCCTTTTCCATCATCTTTATCTTTTCTTCCTTTTCTTTTTCTTCAATTTCCCTTCCTTCTGCAGTTTATATTTCTTCTTTTTCTATTTTCTCCTTCAGCCTATGTTGGTCCTTACTGGCTTGACTTGGTGTCATAAATTTCAACTTCATTTCATGTCCCTCATGCCTCAAAAAAAGGGAACGTTCATGAAGATTAAGCGTTTTAAAATGAAGCCATGCCCATCTCAAAAGAAGATGACAAGAGTTCGTGGGAGCAATATCACACAATACTTCTTTCACACATTGTCATGTACTGAATTTGATCCTTGCTTGATTCGGATGAAAGCGTGGTGGTAAGTAGAGTTTGTCCACCAACCTTTGGCTTACAACATTGTTGTCGCTTTCATAAACGAATGCAACTAAACAGGGGTGGCCTTCGATTAAACACCTTGTTTCTCTACTTCCTTTTCCATCATCTTCGTCATTTCTTCCTTTTCTTTTTCTTCAATTTCCCTTCCTTCTGCAGTTTATATTTCTTCTTTTTCTATTTTCTCCTTCAGCCTCTGTTGATCCTTACTGGCTTGACTTGGTGTCATAAATTTCAACTTCATTTCATGTCCCTCATGCCTCAAAAAAAGGGAACGTTCATGAAGATTAAGCGTTTTAAAATGAAGCCATGCCCATCTCAAAAGAAGATGACAAGAGTTCGTGGGAGCAATATCACACAATACTTCTTTCACACATTGTCCTGTACTGAATTTGATCCTTGCTTGATTCGGATGAAAGCGTGGTGGTAACTAGAGTTTCTCCACCAATCTTGGGCTTACAACATTGTTGTCACTTTCGTAAACAAATGCAACTAAACATGGGTGGCCTTCAATTAAACACCTTGTTTCTCTACTTCCTTTTCCATCATCTTTATCTTTTCTTCCTTTACTTTTTCTTCAATTTCCCTTCCTTCTGCAGTTTATATTTCTTCTTTTTCTATTTTCTCCTTCAGCCTATGTTGATCATTACTGCCTTGTCTTGGTGTCATAAATTTCAACTTCATTTCATGTCCCTCATGTCTCAAATAAATGGAACGTTCATCAAGATTAAGCGTTTTAAAATGAAGCCATGCCCATCTCAAAAGAAGATGACAAGAGTTCGTGGGAGCAATATCACACAATATTTCTTTCACACATTGTCATGTACTGAATTTGATCCTTGCTTGATTCAGATGAAAGCTTGGTGGTAACTAGAATTTCACCACCAATCTTTGGCTTACAACATTGTTGTCGCTTTCGTAAACGAATGCAACTAAACAGGGGTGGCCTTCGATTAAACACCTCGTTTCTCTACTTCCTTTTCCATCATCTTCATCATTTCTTCCTTTTCTTTTTCTTCAATTTCCCTTCCTTCTGCAGTTTATATTTCTTCTTTTTCTATCTTCTCCTTCAGTCTATGTTGATCCTTACTGGCTTGACTTGGTGTCATAAATTTCAACCTCATTTCATGTCCCTCATGCCTCAAAGCGAACGTTCATCAAGATTGAGCGTTTTAAAATTAAGCCACGAATGTTCGTCAACATTGAGCGTTTTAAAATAAAGCCATGCCCATCTCAAAAGAAGATGACAAGAGTTCGTGGTTGCAATATCACATAATACTTCTCTCACACATTGTCCTGTACTGAATGTGATCCTTGCTTGATTCGGATGAAGGCTTGGTGGTAACTAGAGTTTCTCCACCAATCTTGGGCTTACCACATTGTTGTCGCTTTCGTAAACGAATGCAACTAAACATGGGTGGCCTTCGATTAAACACCTTGTTTCTCTACTTCCTTTTCCATCAGCTTTATCTTTTCTTCCTTTTCTTTATCTTCAATTTCCCTTCCTTCTGCAATTTATATTTCTTCTTTTTCTATTTTCTCCTTCAGCCTATGTTGATCCTTACTGGCTTTTCTTGGTGTCATAAATTTAAACTTCATTTCATGTCCCTCATGCCTCAAATAAAGGGAACGTTCATCAACGTTGAGCGTTTTAAAATGAAGCAATGCTCATCTCAAAAGAAGATGACAAGAGCTCGTGGGAGCAATATCACATAATACTTCTTTCACACATTGTCCTGTACTGAATTTGATCCTTGCTTGATTCGGATGAAAGCTTTGTGATAACTAGAGTTTCTCCACCAATCTTTGGCTTACAACATTGTTGTCGCTTTCGTAAACGAATGCAACTAAACTTTGGTGGCTTTCAATTAAACACCTTGTTTCTCTACTTGCTTTTCCATCATCTTTATCTTTTCTTCCTTCTCTTTTTCTTCAATTTCCCTTCCTTTTGCAGTTTATATTTCTTCTTTTTCTATTTTCTCCTTCACCCTATGTTGATCATTACTGGCTTGTCTTGGTGTCATAAATTTCAAGTTCATTTCGTGTCCCTCATGCCTCAAATAAAGGTAACCTTCATCAAGCTTGAGTGTTTTAAAATTAAGCCATGCCCATATCAAAAGAAGATGACAACAGTTCGTGTGAGCAATATCACATAATACTTCTTTCACACATTGTCCTGTACTGAATTTGATCCTTGCTTGATTCGGATGAAAGCTTGGTGGTAACTAGAGTTTCTCCACCAATCTATGGCTTACAACATTGTTGTCGCTTTAGTAAACGAATGCAACTAAACATGGGTGGCCTTCGATTAAACACCTTGTTTCTCTACTTCCTTTTCCATCATCTTTATCTTTTCTTCCTTTTCTTTTTCTTCAATTTCACTTCCTTCTGCAATTTATATTTCTTCTTTTCCTATTTTCTCCATCAGCCTATATTGATCCTTACTGGCTTGTCTTGGTGTCATAAATTTCAACTTCATTTCATGTCCCTCATGCCTCAAAGGGAACGTTCATCAAGATTGAGCGTTTTAAAATGAAGCCATGCCCATCTCAAAAGAAGATGACAAGAATTCGTGGGAGCAATATCACATAATAATTCTTTCACACATTGTCTTGTACTGAATTTGATCCTAGCTTGATTCGGATGAAAGCTTGGATTTAACTAGAGTTTCTCCACCAATCTATGGCTTACAACATTGTTGTCGCTTTCGTAAACGAATGCAACTAAACATCGGTGGCCTTCGATTAAACACCTTGTTTCTCTACTTCCTTTTCCATCATCTTTATCTTTTCTTCCTTTTCTTTTTCTTCAATTTCCCTTCCTTCTGCAATTTATATTTCTTCTTTTTCTATTTTCTCCTTCAGCCTATGTTGATCCTTACTGGCTTGTCTTGGTGTCATAAATTTCAACTTCATTTGATGTCCCTCATGCCTCAAAGGGAATGTTCAGCAAGATTGAGCGTTTTAAAGTGAAGCCATGCACATCTCAAAAGAAGATGACAAGAGTTCGTCGGAGCAATATCACATAATACTTCTCTCACACATTGTCCTGTACTGAATTTGATCCTTGCTTGATTTGGATGAAAGCTTGGTGGTAACTAGAGTTTCTCCACCAATCTTTGGCTTACAACGTTGTTGTCGCTTTCGTAAACGAATGCAACTAAGCATGGGTGGCCTTCGATGAAACACCTTGTTTCTCTACCTCCTTTTCCATAATCTTTATCTTTTCTTCCTTTTCTTTTTCTTCAATTTCCATTCCTTCTGCAGTTTATATTTCTTCTTTTTCTATTATGTCCTTCATCCTATGTTGATTCTTACTAGCTTGTCTTGGTGTCATAAATTTCAACTTCATTTCATGTCCCTCATGCCTCAAATAAAGGGAACGTTCATCAAGCTTGAGTGTTTTAAAATTAAGCCATGCCCATCTCAAAAGAAGATGAGAAGAGTTCGTGGGATCAATATGACATAATACTTCTTTCACACATTGTCCTATACTTAATTTGATCCTTGCTTAATTCGGATGAAAGCTTGGTGGTAACTAGAGTTTCTCCACCAATCTTTGACTTACAACATTGTTGTCGCTTTCGTAAACGAATGCATCTAAACATGGGTGGCCTTCGATTAAACACCTTGTTTCTCTACTTCCTTTTCCATCGTCTTTATCTTTTCTTCGCTTTCTTTTTCTTCAATTTCCCTTCCTTCTATAATTTATATTCCTTCTTTTTCTATTTTCTCCTTCAGCCTATGTTGATCCTTACTGGCTTGTTTTGGTGTCATAAATTTCAACTTCATTTCACGACCCTCATGCCTCAAATAAAGGGAACGTTCATCAACATTGAGCGTTTTAAAATTAAGCCATGCCCATTTCAAAAGAAGATGACAAGAGTTCGTGGGATCAATATGACATAATACTTCTTTCACACATTTTCCTGTACTTAATTGTATCCTTGCTTGATTCGGATGAAAGCTTGTTGGTAACTTGAGTTCCTCCACCAATTTTTGCGTTACAACTTTGTTGTCGCTTTCGTAAACGAATGCAACTAAACATGGGTGGCCTTCGATTAAACAAGTGTTTCTCTACTTCCTTTTCCATCATCTTTATCTTTTCTTCCTTTTCTTTTTATTCAATTTCCCTTCCTTCTGCAGTTTATATTTCTTCTTTTTCTATTTTCTCCTTTAGCCTATATTGATCCTTACTAGCTTGTCTTGGTGTCATAAATTTCAACTTCATTTCATGTCCCTCGTGCCTCAAAGGGAATGTTCATCAACATTGAGCGTTTTAAAATGAAGCCATGCCCATCTCAAAAGAAGATGACAAGAGTTCGTGGGAGCAATATCACATAAAACTTCTTTCACACATTGTCCTGTACTGAATGTGATCCTTGCTTGATTCAGATGAATACTTGGTGGTAACTAGAGGCTCTCCACCAATCTTTTGCTTACAACTTTGTTGTCGTTTTCGTAAACGAATGCACCGAAACATGGGTGGCCTTCGATTAAACACCTTGTTTCTCTGCTTCCTTTTTCCATCATCTTTTTCTTTTCTTCCTTTCTTTTTCTTCAATTTCCCTTCCTTCTGCAGTTTATATTTCTTCTTTTTCTATTCTTTCTTTTTCTATTTTCTCCTTCAGCCTATGTTGATCATTACTGGCTTGTCTTGGTGTCATAAATTTCAACTTCATTTCATGTCCCTCATGCCTCAAATAAAGGGAACGTTCATCAAGCTTGAGTGTTTTAAAATTAAGCCATGCCCATCTCAAAAGAAGATGAGAAGAGTTCGTGGGATCAATATGACATAATACTTCTTTCACACATTGTCCTATACTTAATTTGATCCTTGCTTGATTCGGATGAAAGCTTGTTGGTAACTTGAGTTTCTCCCCTAATTTTTGGCTTACAACATTGTTGTCGCTTTCGTAAAGAAATGCAACTAAACATTGGTGGCCTTCGGTTAAACATCTTGTTTCTCTATTTCCTTTTCCATCATCTTTATCTTTTCTTCCTTTTCTTTTTCTTCAATTTCCCTTCCTTCTGCAGTTTATATTTCTTCTTTTTCTATTTTCTCCTTCAGCCTATGTTGATCCTTACTAGCTTGTCTTGGTGTCATAAATTTGAACTCCATTTCATGTCCCTCGTGCCACAAAGGGAACGTTCATCAACATTGAGCGTTTTAAAATGAAGCCATGGCCATCTCAAAAGAAGATGACAAGATTTTGTGGGAGCAATATCACACAATACTTCTTTCACACATTGTGCTGTACTGCATTTGATCCTTGCTTGATTCGGATGAAAGCTTGGTGGTAACTAGAGTTTCTCCACCAATATTTGGCTTACAACTTTGTTGTTGCTTTCGTAAACGAATGCAACTAAACATTGGTGGCCTTCGATTAAACACCTTGTTTCTCTACTTCCTTGTCATCATCTTTATCTTTTCTATCTTTTCTTTTTCTTCAATTTCCCTTCCTTCAGCAGTTTATATTTCTTCTTTTTCTATTTTCTCCTTCAGCCTATGTTGATCCTTACTGGCTTGTCTTGGTGTCATAAATTTCAACTTCATTTCATGTCCCTCATTCCTCAAATAAAGGGAACGTTCATCAAGCTTGAGTGTTTTAATATTAAGCCATGCCCATCTCAAAAGAAGATGACAAAATTTCGCGGGAGCAATATCACATAATACTTCTTTCACACGTTGTCCTGTACTGAATTTGATCCTTGCTTGATTCGAATGAAAGCTTGGTGGTAACTAGAGTTTCTCCACCAATCTTTGGCATACAACATTGTTGTCGCTTTCGAAAACGAATGCAACTAAAACATGGGTGGCCTTCAATTAAACACCTTGTTTCTCTACTTCCTTTTCCATCATCTTTATCTTTTCTTCCCTTTCTTTTTCTTCAATTTCCCTTCCTTCTATAATTTATATTTCTTCTTTTTCTATTTTCTCCTTCAGCCTATGTTGATCCTTACTGGCTTGTCTTGGTGTCATAAATTTCAACTTCATTTCACGTCCCTCATGCCTCAAATAAAGGGAACGTTCATCAACATTGAGCGTTTTAAAATGAAGCCATGCCCATTTCAAAAGAAGATGACAAGAGTTCGTGGGATCAATATGACATAATACTTCTTTCACACATTGTCCTATACTTAATTTGATCCTTGCTTAATTCGGATGAAAGCTTGGTGGTAACTAGAGTTTCTCCACCAATCTTTGACTTACAACATTGTTGTCGCTTTCGTAAACGAATGCATCTAAACATGGGTGGCCTTCGATTAAAGACATTTTTCTCTACTTCCTTTTCCATCATCTTTATGTTTTCTTCCTTTTCTTTTTCTTCAATTTCCCTTCCTTCTGCAGTTTATATTTCTTCTTTTTCTATTTTCTCCTTTAGCCTATGTTGATCCTTACTAGCTTGTCTTGGTGTCATAAATTTCAACTTCATTTCACGTCCCTCATGCCTCAAATAAAGGGAACGTTCATCAACATTGAGCGTTTTAAAATGAAGCCATGCCCATTTCAAAAGAAGATGACAAGAGTTCGTGGGATCAATATGACATAATACTTCTTTCACACATTGTCCTGTACTTAATTGTATCCTTGCTTGATTCGGATGAAAGCTTGTTGGTAACTTGAGTTTCTCCACTAATTTTTGGTTTACAACATTGTTGTCGCTTTCGTAAACGAATGCAACTAAACATTGGTGGCCTTCGATTAAAGACATTTTTCTCTACTTCCTTTTCCATCATCTTTATGTTTTCTTCCTTTTCTTTTTCTTCAATTTCCCTTCCTTCTGCAGTTTATATTTCTTCTTTTTCTATTTTCTCCTTTAGCCTATGTTGATCCTTACTAGCTTGTCTTGGTGTCATAAATTTCAACTTCATTTCACGTCCCTCATGCCTCAAATAAAGGGAACGTTCATCAACATTGAGCGTTTTAAAATGAAGCCATGCCCATTTCAAAAGAAGATGACAAGAGTTCGTGGGATCAATATGACATAATACTTCTTTCACACATTGTCCTGTACTTAATTGTATCCTTGCTTGATTCGGATGAAAGCTTGTTGGTAACTTGAGTTTCTCCACTAATTTTTGGTTTACAAAATTGTTGTCGCTTTCGTAAACGAATGCAACTAAACATTGGTGGCCTTCGATTAAAGACATGTTTCTCTACTTCCTTTTCCATCATCTTTATCTTTTCTTCCTTTTCTTTTTCTTCAATTTCCCTTCCTTCTGCAGTTTATATTTCTTCTTTTCCTATTTTCTCCTTTAGCCTATGTTGATCCTTACTGGCTTGTCTTGGTGTCGTAAATTTCAACTTCATTTCATGTCCCTCATGCCTCAAATAAAGGTAACGTTCATCAAGCTTGAGTGTCTTAAAAGTAAGCCATGCCCATCTGAAAAGAAGATGACAAGAGTTCGTGTGAGCAATATCACATAATACTTCTTTCACACATTGTCCTGTATTGAATTTTATCCTTGCTTGATTCGGATGAAAGCTTGGATGGTAACTAGAGTTTCTCCACCAATCTTTGGCTTACAACATTGTTGTCGCTTTCGTAAACAAATGCAACTAAACATGGGTGGCCTTGATTAAACACCTTGTTTCTCTACTCCCTTTTCCATTATCTTTATCTTTTCTTCCTTTTCTTTTTCTTCAATTTCCCTTCCTTCTGCAGTTTATATTTCTTCTTTTTCTATTTTCTCCTGCAGCCTATGTTGATCATTACTGGCTTGTCTTGGTGTCATAAATTTCAACTTCATTTCATGTCCCTCATTCCTCAAATAAAGGGAACGTTCATCAAGCTTGAGTGTTTTAAAATTAAGCCATTCCCATTTCAAAAGAAGATGACAAAATTTCGTGGGAGCAATATCACATAATACTTCTTTCACACGTTGTCCTGTACTGAATTTGATCCTTGCTTGATTCGAATGAAAGCTTGGTGGTAACTAGAGTTTCTCCACCAATCTTTGGCATACAACATTGTTGTCGCTTTCAAAAACGAATGCAACTAAAACATGGGTGGCCATCGATTAAACACCTTGTTTCTCTACTTCCTTTTCCATCATCTTTATCTTTTCTTCCTTTTCTTTTTCTTCAATTTCCCTTCCTTCTGCAGTTTATATTTCTTCTTTTTCTATTTTCTCCTTCAGCCTATGTTGATCCTTACTGGCTTGTTTTGGTGTCATAAATTTCAACTTCATTTCACGTCCCTCATGCCTCAAATAAAGGGAACGTTCATCAACATTGAGCGTTTTAAAATGAAGCCATGCCCATTTCAAAAGAAGATGACAAGAGTTCGTGGGATCAATATGACATAATACTTCTTTCACACATTGTCCTGTACTTAATTGTATCCTTGCTTGATTCGGATGAAAGCTTGTTGGTAACTTGAGTTTCTCCACTAATTTTTGGTTTACAACATTGTTGTCGCTTTCGTAAACGAATGCAACTAAACATTGGTGGCCTTCGATTAAAGACATTTTTCTCTACTTCCTTTTCCATCATCTTTATGTTTTCTTCCTTTTCTTTTTCTTCAATTTCCCTTCCTTCTGCAGTTTATATTTCTTCTTTTTCTATTTTCTCCTTTAGCCTATGTTGATCCTTACTAGCTTGTCTTGGTGTCATAAATTTCAACTTCATTTCACGTCCCTCATGCCTCAAATAAAGGGAACGTTCATCAACATTGAGCGTTTTAAAATGAAGCCATGCCCATTTCAAAAGAAGATGACAAGAGTTCGTGGGATCAATATGACATAATACTTCTTTCACACATTGTCCTGTACTTAATTGTATCCTTGCTTGATTCGGATGAAAGCTTGTTGGTAACTTGAGTTTCTCCACTAATTTTTGGTTTACAAAATTGTTGTCGCTTTCGTAAACGAATGCAACTAAACATTGGTGGCCTTCGATTAAAGACATGTTTCTCTACTTCCTTTTCCATCATCTTTATCTTTTCTTCCTTTTCTTTTTCTTCAATTTCCCTTCCTTCTGCAGTTTATATTTCTTCTTTTCCTATTTTCTCCTTTAGCCTATGTTGATCCTTACTGGCTTGTCTTGGTGTCGTAAATTTCAACTTCATTTCATGTCCCTCATGCCTCAAATAAAGGTAACGTTCATCAAGCTTGAGTGTCTTAAAAGTAAGCCATGCCCATCTGAAAAGAAGATGACAAGAGTTCGTGTGAGCAATATCACATAATACTTCTTTCACACATTGTCCTGTATTGAATTTTATCCTTGCTTGATTCGGATGAAAGCTTGGATGGTAACTAGAGTTTCTCCACCAATCTTTGGCTTACAACATTGTTGTCGCTTTCGTAAACAAATGCAACTAAACATGGGTGGCCTTGATTAAACACCTTGTTTCTCTACTCCCTTTTCCATTATCTTTATCTTTTCTTCCTTTTCTTTTTCTTCAATTTCCCTTCCTTCTGCAGTTTATATTTCTTCTTTTTCTATTTTCTCCTGCAGCCTATGTTGATCATTACTGGCTTGTCTTGGTGTCATAAATTTCAACTTCATTTCATGTCCCTCATTCCTCAAATAAAGGGAACGTTCATCAAGCTTGAGTGTTTTAAAATTAAGCCATTCCCATTTCAAAAGAAGATGACAAAATTTCGTGGGAGCAATATCACATAATACTTCTTTCACACGTTGTCCTGTACTGAATTTGATCCTTGCTTGATTCGAATGAAAGCTTGGTGGTAACTAGAGTTTCTCCACCAATCTTTGGCATACAACATTGTTGTCGCTTTCAAAAACGAATGCAACTAAAACATGGGTGGCCATCGATTAAACACCTTGTTTCTCTACTTCCTTTTCCATCATCTTTATCTTTTCTTCCTTTTCTTTTTCTTCAATTTCCCT
Organism: Vigna unguiculata; assembly: GCF_037176805.1. Lineage (NCBI taxonomy): Eukaryota > Viridiplantae > Streptophyta > Magnoliopsida > Fabales > Fabaceae > Vigna > Vigna unguiculata. The sequence goes on along the minus strand of NC_140795.1, from coordinate 26,086,231 downwards.
TCCTTCTGCAGTTTATATTTCTTCTTTTTCTATTTTCTCCTTCAGCCTATGTTGATCCTTACTGGCTTGTTTTGGTGTCATAAATTTCAACTTCATTTCATGTCCCTCGTGCCTCAAAGGGAACGTTCATCAACATTGAGCGTTTTAAAATGAAGCCATGCCCATCTCAAAAGAAGATGACAAGAGTTTGTAGGAGCAATATCACATAATACTTCTTTCACACATTGTCCTATACTGAATTTGATCCTTGCTTGATTCGGATGAAAGCTTGGTGGTAACTAGAGTTTCTCCACCAATCTTTGGCTTACAACATTGTTGTTGCTTTCGTAAACGAATGCAACTAAACATGGGTGGCCTTCGATTAAACATCTTGTTTCTCTACTTCCTTTTCCATCATCTTTATCTTTTCTTCCTTTTCTTTTTCTTCAATTTCCCTTCCTTCTACAGCTTATATTTCTTCTTTTTCTATTTTCTCCTTCAACCTATGTTGGTCATTACTAGCTTGTCTTGGTGTCGTAAATTTCAACTTCATTTCATGTCCCTCATGCCTCAAATAAAGGTAACGTTCATCAAGCTTGAGTGTCTTAAAAGTAAGCCATGCCCATCTGAAAAGAAGATGACAAGAGTTCGTGTGAGCAATATCACATAATACTTCTTTCACACATTGTCCTGTACTGAATTTGATCCTTGCTTGATTCGGATGAAAGCTTGGTGGTAACTAGAGTTTCTCCACCAATCTTTGGCTTACAACATTGTTGTCGCTTTCGTAAACGAATGCAACTAAACATGGGTGGCCTTCGATTAAACACCTCGTTTCTCTACTTCCTTTTCCATCATCTTTATCTTTTCTTCCTTTTCTTTTTCTTCATTTTCCCTTCCCTCTATAGTTTATATTTCTTCTTTTTCTATTTTCTCCTTCAGCCGCCTATGTTGATCGTTACTGGCTTGTCTTGGTGTAATAAATTTCAACTTCATTTCATGTCCCTCTTGTCCCAAATAAAGGGAACGTTCATCAAGCTTGAGTGTTTTAAAATTAAGCCATGCCCATCTCAAAAGAAGATGACAAGAGTTCGTGGGAGCGATATCACATAATACTTCTTTCACACGTTGTCCTGTACTGAATTTGATCCTTGCTTAATTAGGATTAAAGCTTGGTGTTAACTAGAGTTTCTCCACCAATCTTTGGCATACAACATTGTTGTCGCTTTCAAAAACGAATGCAACTAAAACATGGGTGGCCATCGATTAAACACCTTGTTTCTCTACTTCCTTTTCCATCATCTTTATGTTTTCTTCCTTTTCTTTTTCTTCAATTTCCCTTCCTTCTTCAGTTTATATTTCTTCTTTTTCTATTTTCTCCTTCAGCCTATGTTGATCCTTACTGGCTTGTCTTGGTGTCATAAATTTCATTCATTTCATGTCCCTCATGCCTCAAATAAAGGGAACGTTCATCATCATTGAGTTTTTTAAAATGAAGCCATGCCCATCTCAAAAGAAGATGACAAGAGTTCGTGGAAGCAATATCACATTACTTCTTTCACACGTTGTCCTGTACTGATTTGATCCTTGCTTGATTCAGATGAAAGCTTGGTGGTAACTAGAGTTTCGCCACCAATCTTTGGCTTACAACTTTGTTGTCGCTTTCGTAAGCAAATTCACCTAAATATGGGTAGCCTTCGATTAAACACCTTGTTTCTCTGCTTTCTTTTTCCATCATCTTTATCTTTTCTTCCTTTTCTTTTTCTTCATTTTCCCTTCCTTCTATAGTTTATATTTCTTCTTTTTCTATTTTCTCCTTCAGCCGCCTATGTTGATCGTTACTGGCTTGTCTTGGTGTCATAAATTTCAACTTCATTTCATGTCCCTCATGCCTCAAAGGGAACGTTCATTAAGATTGAGTGTTTTAAAATTAAGCCATGCCCATCTTAAAAGAAGATGACAAGAATTCGTGGGAGTAATATCACATAATACTTCTTTCACACATTGTCCTGTACTGAATTTGATCCTTTCTTGATTCGAATGAAAGCTTGGTGGTAACTAGAGTTTCTCCACTAATTTTTGGTTTACAACATTGTTGTCGCTTTCGTAAACGAATGCAACTAAACATGCGTGGCTTTTGATTAAACACCTTGTTTCTCTACTTCCTTTTCCATCATCTTTATGTTTTCTTCCTTTTCTTTTTCTTCAATTTCCCTTCCTTCTTCAGTTTATATTTCTTCTTTTTCTATTTTCTCCTTCAGCCTATGTTGATCATTACTGGCTTGTCTTGATGTCATAAATTTCAACTTCACTTCATGTCCCTCATGCCTCAAATAAAGGGAACGTTCATCAAGCTTGAGTGTTTGAAAATTAAGCCATGCCCATCTCAGAAGAAGATGACAAGAGTTCGTGGGAACAATATCACACAATACTTCTTTCACACATTGTCCTGTATAGAGTTTGATCCTTGCTTGATTCAGATGAAAGCGTGGTGGTAACTAGAGTTTCTCCACCAATCTTAGGCTTACAACATTGTTGTCGCTTTCGTAAACAAATGCTACTAAACATGGGTGGCCTTCGATTAAAAACCTTGTTTCTCTACTTCCTTTTCCATCATCTTTATCTTTTCTTCCTTTTCTTTTTCTTCAATTTCCCTTCCTTCTGTAATTTATATTTCTTCTTTTTCTATTTTCTCCCTCAGCCTATGTTGATCCTTACTGGCTTGTCTTGGTGTCATAAATTTCAACTTCATTTCATGTCCCTCATGCCTCAAAGGGAACGTTCATCAACATTGAGCATTTTAAAATGAAGTCATGCCCATCTCAAAAGAAGATGACAAGAGTTCGTGGGAGCAATATCACATAATACTTCTTTCACACATTGTCCTGTACTGAATTTGATCCTTGCTTGATTCGGATGAAAGCTTGGTGGTAACTAGAGTTTCTCCATAATTCTTTGGCTTACAACATCGTTGTCGCTTTCGTAAACGAATGCAACTAAACATGGGTGGCCTTCGATTAAACACCTTGTTTCTCTGCATCCTTTTTCCACCATCTTTTTCTTTTCTTCCTTTTCTTTTTCATCAATTTCCCTTCCTTCTGCAGTTTATATATCTTCTTTTTCTATTCTTTCTTTTTCTATTTTCTCCTTCAGCCTATGTTGATCATTACTGGCTTGTCTTGGTGTCATAAATTTCAACTTCATTTCATGTCCCTCATGCCTAAAATAAAGGTAACCTTCATCAAGCTTGAGTGTTTTAAAATGAAGCCATGCCCATCTCAAAAGTAGATGACAAGACTTCGTGGGAGCAATATCACATAATACTACTTTCACACATTGTCCTGTACTGAATTTGATCCTTGCTTGATTCGGATAAAAGCTTGGTGGTAACTAGAGTTTCTCTACCAACATTTTGCTTACAACTTTGTTGTCGTTTTCGTAAACGAATGCACCTAAACATGGGTGGCCTTCGACTAAACACCTTGTTTCTCTGCTTCCTTTTTCCAACTTCTTTTTCTTTTCTTCCTTTTCTTTTTCTTCAATTTTCCTTCCGTCTGCAGTTTATATTTCTCCTTTTTCTATTTTCTCCTTCAGCCTATGTTGATCATTACTGGCTTGTCTTGGTGTCATAAATTTCAACTTCATTTCATGTCCCTCATGCCTCAAATAAAGAGAACGTTCATCAAGCTTGAGTGTTCTAAAATTAAGCCATGCCCATCTCAAAAGAAGATGAGAAGAGTTCGTGGGATCAATATGACATAATACTTCTTTCACATACTGTCCTGTACTTAATTGTATCCTTGCTTGATTCTGATGAAAGCTTGTTGGTAACTTGAGTTTCTCCACCAATTTTTGGCTTACAACATTGTTGTCGCTCTCGTAAACGAATGCAACTAAACATTGGTGGCCTTCGATTAAACACCTTGTTTCTCTACTTCCTTTTCCATCATCTTTATCTTTTCTTCCTTTTCTTTTTCTTCAATTTCCCTTCCTTCTGTAATTTATATTTCTTCTTTTTCTATTTTCTCCTTGAGCCTATGTTCATCCGTACTGGCTTGTCTTGGTGTCATAAATTTCAACTTCATTTCATGTTCCTCATGCCTCAAAGGGAACGTTCATCAACATTGAGCATTTTAAAATGAAGCCATGCCCATCTCAAAAGAAGATGACAAGAGTTCGCGGGAGCAATATCACATAATACTTCTTTCACACATTGTCCAGTACTGAATTTGATCCTTCTTGATTCGGATGAAAGCTTGGTGGTAACTAGAGTTTCTCCACCAATCTTGGGCTTACAACATTGTTGTCGCTTTCGTAAACAAATGCAACTAAACATGGGTGGCCTTCGATTAAACACCTTGTTTCTCTACTTTCTTTTCCATCATCTTTATCTTTTCTTCCTTTTCTTTTTCTTCAATTTCCCTTCCTTCTGCAGTTTATATTTCTTCTTTTTTCTATTTTCTCCTTCAGCCTATGTTGGTCCTTACTGGCTTGACTTGGTGTCATAAATTTCAACTTCATTTCATGTCCCTCATGCCTCAAAAAAAGGGAACGTTCATGAAGATTAAGCGTTTTAAAATGAAGCCATGCCCATCTCAAAAGAAGATGACAAGAGTTCGTGGGAGCAATATCACACAATACTTCTTTCACACAATGTCATGTACTGAATTTGATCCTTGCTTGACTCAGATGAAAGCGTGGTCGTAACTAGAGTTTCTCCACCAATCTTTGGCTTACAACATTGTTGTCGCTTTCGTAAACAAATGCAACTAAACATGGGTGGCCTTGATTAAACACCTTGTTTCTCTACTCCCTTTTCCATTCTCTTTATCTTTTCTTCCTTTTCTTTTTCTTCAATTTCCCTTCCTTCTGCAGTTTATATTTCTTCTTTTTCTATTTTCTCCTACAGCCTATGTTGATCATTACTGGCTTGTCTTGGTGTCATAAATTTCAACTTCATTTCATGTCCCTCATGTCTCAAATAAAGGGAACGTTCATCAAGATTAAGCGTTTTAAAATGAAGCCATGCCCATCTCAAAAGAAGATGACAAGAGTTCGTGGGAGCAATATCACACAATACTTCTTTCACACATTGTCATGTATTTTATTTGATCCTTGGTTGATTCAGATTAAAGCTTGGTGGTAAATAGAATTTCACCACCAATCTTTGGCTTACAACATTGTTGTCGCTTTCGTAAACGAATGCAACTAAACAGGGGTGGCGTTCGATTAAACACCTTGTTTCTCTACTTCCTTTTCCATCATCTTCGTCATTTCTTCCTTTTCTTTTTCTTCAATTTCCCTTCCTTCTGCAGTTTATATTTCTTCTTTTTCTATTTTCTCCTTCAGCCTATGTTGGTCCTTACTGGCTTGACTTGGTGTCATAAATTTCAACTTCATTTCATGTCCCTCATGCCTCAAAAAAAGGGAACGTTCATCAAGATTAAGCGTTTTAAAATGAAGCCATGCCCATCTCAAAAGAAGATGACAAGAGTTCGTGGGAGCAATATCACACAATACTTCTTTCACACATTGTCATGTACTGAATTTGATCCTTGCTTGATTCGGATGAAAGCGTGGTGGTAACTAGAGTTTCTCCACCAACCTTTGGCTTACAACATTGTTGTCGCTTTCATAAACGAATGCAACTAAACAGGGGTGGCCTTTGATGAAACACCTTGTTTCTCTACTTCCTTTTCCATAATCTTTATCTTTTCTTCCTTTTCTTTTTCTTCAATTTCTCTTCCTTCTGCAGTTTATATTTCTTCTTTTGTATTTTCTCCTTCAGCCTATGTTGATCCTTACTAGCTTGTCCTTGTGTCATAAATTTGAACTTCATTTCATGTCGCTCATGCCTCAAAGGGAACGTTCAGCAATATTGAGCGTTTTAAAATGAAGCCATGCCCATCTCAAAAGAAGATGACAAGAGTTCGTGGGAGCAATATCACACAATACTTCTTTCACACATTGTCCTGTACTGAATTTGATCCTTGCTTGATTCGGATGAAAGCGTGGTGGTAACTAGAGTTTCTCCACCAATCTTGGGCTTACAACATTGTTGTCACTTTCGTAAACAAATGCAACTAAACATGGGGGGCCTTCAATTAAACACCTTGTTTCTCTAATTCCTTTTCCATAATCTTTATCTTTTCTTCCTTTTCTTTTTCTTCAATTTCCCTTCCTTCTGTAGTTTATATTTCTTCTTTTTCTATTTTCTCCTTCAGCCTATGGTAATCATTACTGCCTTCTCTTGGTGTCATAAATTTCAACTTCATTTCATGTCCCTCATGTCTCAAATAAATGGAACGTTCATCAAGATTAAGCGTTTTAAAATGAAGCCATGCCCATCTCAAAAGAAGATGACAAGAGTTCGTGGGAGCAATATCACACAATACTTCTTTCACACATTGTCATGTACTGAATTTGATCCTTGCTTGATCCAGATGAAAGCGTGGTCGTAACTAGAGTTTCTCCACCAATCTTTGTCTTACAACATTGTTGTCGCTTTCGTAAACAAATGCAACTAAACATGGGTGGCCTTGATTAAACACCTTGTTTCTCTACTCCCTTTTCCATTCTCTTTATCTTTTCTTCCTTTTCTTTTTCTTCAATTTCCATTCCTTCTGCAGTTTATATTTCTTCTTTTTCTATTTTTTCCTGCAGCCTATGTTGATCATTACTGGCTTGTCTTGGTGTCATAAATTTCAACTTCATTTCATGTCCCTCATGTCTTAAATAAATGGAACGTTCATCAAGATTAAGCGTTTTAAAAGGAAGCCATGCCCATCTCAAAAGAAGATGACAAGAGTTCGTGGGAGCAATATCACACAATACTTCTTTCACACATTGTCATGTATTTTATTTTATCCTTGGTTGATTCAGATTAAAGCTTGGTGGTAAATTGAATTTCACCACCAATCTTTGGCTTACAACATTGTTGTCGCTTTCGTAAACGAATGCAACTAAACAGGGGTGGCGTTCGATTAAACACCTTGTTTCTCTACTTCCTTTTCCATCATCTTCGTCATTTCTTCCTTTTCTTTTTCTTCAATTTCCCTTCCTTCTGCAGTTTATATTTCTTCTTTTTCTATTTTCTCCTTCAGCCTATGTTGATCCTTACTGGCTTGACTTGGTGTCATAAATTTCAACTTCATTTCATGTCCCTCATGCCTCAAAAAAAGGGAACGTTCATGAAGATTAAGCGTTTTAAAATGAAGCCATGCCCATCTCAAAAGAAGATGACAAGAGTTTGTGGGAGCAATATCACACAATACTTCTTTCACACATTGTCATGTACTGAATTTGATCCTTGCTTGATTCGGATGAAAGCGTGGTGGTAAGTAGAGTTTGTCCACCAACCTTTGGCTTACAACATTGTTGTCGCTTTCATAAATGAATGCAACTAAACAGGGGTGGCCTTCGATTAAACACCTTGTTTCTCTACTTCCTTTTCCATAATCTTTATCTTTTCTTCCTTTTCTTTTTCTTCAATTTCTCTTCCTTCTGCAGTTTATATTTCTTCTTTTGTATTTTCTCCTTCAGCCTATGTTGATCCTTACTAGCTTGTCCTTGTGTCATAAATTTGAACTTCATTTCATGTCGCTCATGCCTCAAAGGGAACGTTCAGCAATATTGAGCGTTTTAAAATGAAGCCATGCCCATCTCAAAAGAAGATGACAAGAGTTCGTGGGAGCAATATCACACAATACTTCTTTCACACATTGTCCTGTACTGAATTTGATCCTTGCTTGATTCGGATCAAAGCGTGGTGGTAACTAGAGTTTCTCCACCAATCTTGGGCTTACAACATTGTTGTCACTTTCGTAAACAAATGCAACTAAACATGGGTGGCCTTCAATTAAACACCTTGTTTCTCTACTTCCTTTTCCATCATCTTTATCTTTTCTTCCTTTACTTTTTCTTCAATTTCCCTTCCTTCTGCAGTTTATATTTCTTCTTTTTCTATTTTCTCCTTCAGCCTATGTTGATCCTTACTAGCTTGTCTTGGTGTCATAAATTTCAACTTCATTTCATGTCCCTCATGTCTCAAATAAATGGAACGTTCATCAAGATTAAGCGTTTTAAAATGAAGCCATGCCCATCTCAAAAGAAGATGACAAGAGTTCGTGGGAGCAATATCACACAATATTTCTTTCACACATTGTCATGTACTGAATTTGATCCTTGCTTGATTCAGATGAAAGCTTGGTGGTAACTAGAATTTCACCACCAATCTTTGGCTTACAACATTGTTGTCGCTTTCGTAAACGAATGCAACTAAACAGGGGTGGCCTTCGATTAAACACCTCGTTTCTCTACTTCCTTTTCCATCATCTTCATCATTTCTTCCTTTTCTTTTTCTTCAATTTCCCTTCCTTCTGCAGTTTATATTTCTTCTTTTTCTATCTTCTCCTTCAGTCTATGTTGATCCTTACTGGCTTGACTTGGTGTCATAAATTTCAACCTCATTTCATGTCCCTCATGCCTCAAAGCGAACGTTCATCAAGATTGAGCGTTTTAAAATTAAGCCACGAATGTTCGTCAACATTGAGCGTTTTAAAATAAAGCCATGCCCATCTCAAAAGAAGATGACAAGAGTTCGTGGTTGCAATATCACATAATACTTCTCTCACACATTGTCCTGTACTGAATGTGATCCTTGCTTGATTCGGATGAAGGCTTGGTGGTAACTAGAGTTTCTCCACCAATCTTGGGCTTACCACATTGTTGTCGCTTTCGTAAACGAATGCAACTAAACATGGGTGGCCTTCGATTAAACACCTTGTTTCTCTACTTCCTTTTCCATCAGCTTTATCTTTTCTTCCTTTTCTTTATCTTCAATTTCCCTTCCTTCTGCAATTTATATTTCTTCTTTTTCTATTTTCTCCTTCAGCCTATGTTGATCCTTACTGGCTTTTCTTGGTGTCATAAATTTAAACTTCATTTCTTGTCCCTCATGCCTCAAATAAAGGGAACGTTCATCAACATTGAGCATTTTAAAATGAAGCCATGCTCATCTCAAAAGAAGATGACAAGAGTTCGTGGGAGCAATATCACATAATACTTCTTTCACACATTGTCTTGTACTGAATTTGATCCTTGCTTGATTCGGATGAAAGCTTGGTGGTAACTAGAGTTTCTCCACCAATCTATGGCTTACAACATTGTTGTCGCTTTAGTAAACGAATGCAACTAAACATGGGTGGCCTTCGATTAAACACCTTGTTTCTCTACTTCCTTTTCCATCATCTTTATCTTTTCTTCCTTTTCTTTTTCTTCAATTTCACTTCCTTCTGCAATTTATATTTCTTCTTTTCCTATTTTCTCCATCAGCCTATGTTGATCCTTACTGGCTTGTCTTGGTGTCATAAATTTCAACTTCATTTCATGTCCCTCATGCCTCAAAGGGAACGTTCATCAAGATTGAGCGTTTTAAAATGAAGCCATGCCCATCTCAAAAGAAGATGACAAGAGTTCGTCGGAGCAATATCACATAATACTTCTCTCACACATTGTCCTGTACTGAATTTGATCCTTGCTTGATTCGAATGAAAGCTTGGTGGTAACTAGAGTTTCTCCACCAATCTTTGGCATACAACATTGTTGTCGCTTTCAAAAACGAATGCAACTAAAACATGGGTGGCCATCGATTAAACACCTTGTTTCTCTACTTCCTTTTCCATCATCTTTATCTTTTCTTCCTTTTCTTTTTCTTCAATTTCCCTTCCTTCTGCAGCTTATATTTCTTCTTTTTCTATTTTCTCCTTCAGCCTATGTTGGTCATTACTAGCTTGTCTTGGTGTCGTAAATTTCAACTTCATTTCATGTCCCTCATGCCTCAAATAAAGGTAACGTTCATCAAGCTTGAGTGTCTTAAAAGTAAGCCATGCCCATCTGAAAAGAAGATGACAAGAGTTCGTGTGAGCAATATCACATAATACTTCTTTCACACATTGTCCTGTACTGAATTTGATCCTTGCTTGATTCGGATGAAAGCTTGGTGGTAACTAGAGTTTCTCCACCAATCTTTGGCTTACAAAATTGTTGTTGCTTTCGTAAACGAATGCAACTAAACATAGTTGGCCTTCGATTAAACATCTTGTTTCTCTACTTCCTTTTCCATCATCTTTATCTTTTCTTCCTTTTCTTTTTCTTCAATTTCCCTTCCTTCTGCAGCTTATATTTCTTCTTTTTCTATTTTCTCCTTCAGCCTATGTTGGTCATTACTAGCTTGTCTTGGTGTCGTAAATTTCAACTTCATTTCATGTCCCTCATGCCTCAAATAAAGGTAACGTTCATCAAGCTTGAGTGTCTTAAAAGTAAGCCATGCCCATCTGAAAAGAAGATGACAAGAGTTCGTGTGAGCAATATCACATAATACTTCTTTCACACATTGTCCTGTACTGAATTTGATCCTTGCTTGATTCGGATGAAAGCTTGGTGGTAACTAGAGTTTCTCCACCAATCTTTGGCTTACAACATTGTTGTCGCTTTCGTAAACGAATGCAACTAAACATGGGTGGCCTTCGATTAAACACCTCGTTTCTCTACTTCCTTTTCCATCATCTTTATCTTTTCTTCCTTTTCTTTTTCTTCATTTTCCCTTCCCTCTATAGTTTATATTTCTTCTTTTTCTATTTTCTCCTTCAGCCGCCTATGTTGATCGTTACTGGCTTGTCTTGGTGTAATAAATTTCAACTTCATTTCATGTCCCTCTTGTCCCAAATAAAGGGAACGTTCATCAAGCTTGAGTGTTTTAAAATTAAGCCATGCCCATCTCAAAAGAAGATGACAAGTGTTCGTGGGAGCGATATCACATAATACTTCTTTCACACGTTGTCCTGTACTGAATTTGATCCTTGCTTAATTAGGATAAAAGCTTGGTGTTAACTAGAGTTTCTCCACCAATCTTTGGCATACAACATTGTTGTCGCTTTCGTAAAAGAATGCAACTAAACATGGGTGGCTTTCGATTAAACACCTTGTTTCTCTACTTCCTTTTCCATCATCTTTATGTTTTCTTCCTTTTCTTTTTCTTCAATTTCCCTTCCTTCTTCAGTTTATATTTCTTCTTTTTCTATTTTCTCCTTCAGCCTATGTTGATCCTTACTGGCTTGTCTTGGTGTCATAAATTTCATTCATTTCATGTCCCTCATGCCTCAAATAAAGGGAACGTTCATCATCATTGAGTTTTTTAAAATGAAGCCATGCCCATCTCAAAAGAAGATGACAAGAGTTCGTGGGAGCAATATCACATTACTTCTTTCACACGTTGTCCTGTACTGATTTGATCCTTGCTTGATTCAGATGAAAGCTTGGTGGTAACTAGAGTTTCTCCACCAATCTTTGGCTTACAACTTTGTTGTCACATTCGTAAACGAATTCACCTAAATATGGGTGGCCTTCGATTAAACACCTTGTTTCTCTGCTTCCTTTTTCCATCATCTTTATCTTTTCTTCGTTTTCTTTTTCTTCATTTTCCCTTCCTTCTATAGTTTGTATTTCTTCTTTTTCTATTTTCTCCTTCAGCCGCCTATGTTGATCGTTACTTCTTGTCTTGGTGTCATAAATTTCAACTTCATTTCATGTCGCTCATGCCTCAAATAAAGGGAACGTTCATCAAGCTTGAGTGTTTTAAAATTAAGCCATGCCCATCTCAAAAGAAGATGACAAGAATTCATGGGAGCAATATCACATAATACTTCTTTCACACATTGTCCTGTACTGAGTTTGATCCTTGCTTGATTCAGATGAAAGCTTGGTGGTAACTAGAGTTTCGCCACCAATCTTTGGCTTACAACTTTGTTGTCGCTTTCGTAAGCGAATTCACCTAAATATGGGTAGCCTTCGATTAAACACCTTGTTTCTCTGCTTTCTTTTTCCATCATCTTTATCTTTTCTTCCTTTTCTTTTTCTTCATTTTCCCTTCCTTCTATAGTTTATATTTCTTCTTTTTCTATTTTCTCCTTCAGCCGCCTATGTTGATCGTTACTGGCTTGTCTTGGTGTCATAAATTTCAACTTCATTTCATGTCCCTCATGCCTCAAAGGGAACGTTCATTAAGATTCAGTGTTTTAAAATTAAGCCATGCCCATCTTAAAAGAAGATGACAAGAATTCGTGGGAGTAATATCACATAATACTTCTTTCACACATTGTCCTGTACTGAATTTGATCCTTCCTTGATTCGAATGAAAGCTTGGTGGTAACTAGAGTTTCTCCACTAATTTTTGGTTTACAACATTGTTGTCGCTTTCGTAAACGAATGCAACTAAACATGCGTGGCTTTCGATTAAACACCTTGTTTCTCTACTTCCTTTTCCATCATCTTTATGTTTTCTTCCTTTTCTTTTTCTTCAATTTCCCTTCCTTCTTCAGTTTATATTTCTTCTTTTTCTATTTTCTCCTTCAGCCTATGTTGATCATTACTGGCTTGTCTTGATGTCATAAATTTCAACTTCATTTCATGTCCCTCATGCCTCAAATAAAGGGAACGTTCATCAAGCTTGAGTGTTTGAAAATTAAGCCATGCCCATCTCAGAAGAAGATGACAAGAGTTCGTGGGAACAATATCACACAATACTTCTTTCACACATTGTCCTGTATAGAGTTTGATCCTTGCTTGATTCAGATGAAAGCGTGGTGGTAACTAGAGTTTCTCCACCAATCTTAGGCTTACAACATTGTTGTCGCTTTCGTAAACAAATGCTACTAAACATGGGTGGCCTTCGATTAAACACCTTGTTTCTCTACTTCCTTTTCCATCATCTTTATCTTTTCTTCCTTTTCTTTTTCTTCAATTTCACTTCCTTCTGTAATTTATATTTCTTCTTTTTCTATTTTCTCCTTCAGCCTATGTTGATCCTTACTGCCTTGTCTTGGTGTCATCAATTTCAACTTCATTTCATGTCCCTCATGCCTCAAAGGGAACGTTCATCAACATTGGGCGTTTTAAAATGAAGTCATGCCCATCTCAAAAGAAGATGACAAGAGTTCGTGGGAGCAATATCACATAATACTTCTTTCACACATTGTCCTGTACTGAATTTGATCCTTGCTTGATTCGGATGAAAGCTTGGTGGTAACTAGAGTTTCTCCATAATTCTTTGGCTTACAACATCGTTGTCGCTTTCGTAAACGAATGCAACTAAACATGGGTGGCCTTCGATTAAACACCTTGTTTCTCTGCATCCTTTTTCCATCATCTTTTTCTTTTCTTCCTTTTCTTTTTCATCAATTTCCCTTCCTTCTGCAGTTTATATATCTTCTTTTTCTATTCTTTCTTTTTCTATTTTCTCCTTCAGCCTATGTTGATCATTACTGGCTTGTCTTGGTGTCATAAATTTCAACTTCATTTCATGTCCCTCATGCCTAAAATAAAGGTAACCTTCATCAAGCTTGAGTGTTTTAAAATGAAGCCATGCCCATCTCAAAAGAAGATGACAAGACTTCGTGGGAGCAATATCACATAATACTACTTTCACACATTGTCCTGTACTGAATTTGATCCTTGCTTGATTCGGATAAAAGCTTGGTGGTAACTAGAGTTTCTCTACCAATATTTTGCTTACAACTTTGTTGTCGTTTTCGTAAACGAATGCACCTAAACATGGGTGACCTTCGACTAAACACCTTGTTTCTCTGCTTCCTTTTTCCAACTTCTTTTTCTTTTCTTCCTTTTCTTTTTCTTCAATTTTCCTTCCGTCTGCAGTTTATATTTCTCCTTTTTCTATTTTCTCCTTCAGCCTATGTTGATCATTACTGGCTTGTCTTGGTGTCATAAATTTCAACTTCATTTCATGTCCCTCATGCCTCAAATAAAGAGAACGTTCATCAAGCTTGAGTGTTCTAAAATTAAGCCATGCCCATCTCAAAAGAAGATGAGAAGAGTTCGTGGGATCAATATGACATAATACTTCTTTCACACACTATCCTGTACTTAATTGTATCCTTGCTTGATTCTGATGAAAGCTTGTTGGTAACTTGAGTTTCTCCACCAATTTTTGGCTTACAACATTGTTGTCGCTCTCGTAAACGAATGCAACTAAACATTGGTGGCCTTCGATTAAACACCTTGTTTCTCTACTTCTTTTTCCATCATCTTTATCGTTTTTTCCTTTTCTTTTTCTTCAATTTCCCTTCCTTCTGTAATTTATATTTCTTCTTTTTCTATTTTCTCCTTGAGCCTATGTTCATCCGTACTGGTTTGTCTTGGTGTCATAAATTTCAACTTCATTTCATGTTCCTCATGCCTCAAAGGGAACGTTCATCAACATTGAGCATTTTAAAATGAAGCCATGCCCATCTCAAAAGAAGATGACAAGAGTTCGCGGGAGCAATATCACATAATACTTCTTTCACACATTGTCCAGTACTGAATTTGATCCTTCCTTGATTCGGATGAAAGCTTGGTGGTAACTAGAGTTTCTCCACCAATCTTGGGCTTACAACATTGTTGTCGCTTTCGTAAACAAATGCAACTAAACATGGGTGGCCTTCGATTAAACACCTTGTTTCTCTACTTCCTTTTCCATCATCTTTATCTTTTCTTCCTTTTCTTTTTCTTCAATTTCCCTTCCTTCTGTAATTTATATTTTTTCTTTTTCTATTTTCTCCTTCAGCCTATGTTGATCCTTACTGGCTTGTCTTGGTGTCATAAATTTAAACTTCATTTCATGTTCCTCATGCCTTAAAGGGAACGTTCATCAACATTGAGCATTTTAAAATGAAGCCATGCCCATCTCAAAAGAAGATGACAAGACTTCGTGGGAGCAATATCACATAATACTTCTTTCACACATTGTCCTGTACTGAATTTGATCCTTGCTTGATTCGGATGAAAGCTTGGTGGTAACTAGTGTTTCTCCACCAATCTTTGGCTTACAACTTCGTTGTCGATTTCGTAAACGAATGCACGTAAACATGGGTGGCCTTCGATTAAACACCTTGTTTCTCTGCTACCTTTTTCCATCATCTTTTTCTTTTCTTCCCTTTCTTTTTCTTCAATTTCCCTTCCTTTTGCAGTTTATATTTCTTCTTTTTCTATTCTTTTTGTATTTTCTCCTTCAGCCTATGTTGATCATTACTGGCTTGTCTTGGTGTCATAAATTTCAACTTCATTTCATATCCCTCATGCCTCAAAGGGAACGTTCATCAACATTGAGCGTTTTAAAATGAAGCCATGCCCATCTCAAAAGCAGATGACAAGAATTCGTGGGAGCAATATCACATAATACTTCTTTCACACATTGTCCTGTACTGAATTTGATCCTTGGTTGATTTGGATGAAAGCTTGGTGGTAACTAGAGTTTCTCCACCAATCTTTGGCTTACAACGTTGTTGTCGCCTTCGTAAACGAATGCAACTAAACATGGGTGGCCTTCGATTAAACACTTTGTTTCTCTTCATCCTTTTTCCATCATCTTTTTGTTTTCTTCCTTTTCTTTTTCTTCAATTTCCCTTCCTTCTGCAGTTTATATTTCTTCTTTTTCTATTTTCACCTTCAGCCTATGTTGATCATTGCTGGCTTGTCCTGGTGTTATAAATTTCAACTTCATTTCATGTTCCTCATGCCTCAAAGGGAACGTTCATCAACATTGAGCGTTTTAAAATGAAGCCATGCCCATCTCAAAAGAAGATGACAAGAGTTCGTGGGAGTAATATCACATAATACTTCTTCCACACATTGTCCTATACTGAATTTGATCCTTGCTTGATTTGGATGAAATCTTGGTGATAACTAGAGTTTCTCCACCAATCTTTGGCATACAACTTTGTTGTCGCCTTCGTAAACGAATGCACCTAAACATGGGTGGGCTTCGATTAAATACCTTGTTTCTCTGCTTCCTTTTTCCATCATCTTTTTCTTTTCTTCCTTTTCTTTTTCTTCAATTTCCCTTCCTTCTACAGTTTATATTTCTTCTTTTTCTATTCTTTCTTTTTCTATTTTCTCCTTCAGCCTATGTTGATCATTACTGGCTTGTCTTGGTGTCATAAATTTCAACTTCATTTCATGTCCCTCATGCCTCAAATAAAAGGAACGCTTATCAAGCTTGAGTGTTTTAAAATTAAGCCAAGCCCAACTCAAAAGAAGATGAGAAGAGTTCGTGGGATCAATATGACATAATATTTCTTTCACACATTGTCCTGTACTTAATTTGATCCTTGCTTGATTCGGATGAAAGCTTGTTGGTAACTTGTGAGTCTCCACCAATCTTTGGCTTACCACATTGTTGTCGCTTTCGTAACCAAATGTAACTAAACATTGGTGGCCTTCGATTAAACACCTTGTTTCTCTACTTCCTTTTCCATCATCTTTATCTTTTCTTCCTTTTCTTTTTCTTCAATTTCCCTTCCTTCTGTAGTTTATATTTCTTATTTTTCTATTTTCTCCTTCAGCCTATGTTGATCCGTACTGGCTTGTCTTGGTGTCATAAATTTCAACTTCATTTCATGTCCCTCATGCCTCAAAGGGAACGTTAATCAACATTGAGCATTTTAAAATGAAGCCATGCCCATCTCAATGGAAGATGACAAGAGTTCATGGGAGCAATATCACATAATACTTCTTTCACACATTGTCCTATACTGAATTTGATCCTTGCTTGATTCGGATGAAAGCTTGGTATTAACTAGAATTTCTCCACCAATCTTTGGCTTAAAACATTGTTGTCGCTTTCGTAAACGAATGCAACTAAACATGGGTGGGCGTCGATTAAACACCTTGTTTCTGTACTTCCTTTTCCATCATCTTTATCTTTTTTTCCTTTTCTTTTTCTTCAATTCCCTTCCTTCTGCAGTTTATATTTCTTCTTTTTCTATTTTCTCCTTCAGCCTATGTTGATCATTACTGGCTTGTCTTGGTGTCATAAATTTCAACTTCATTTCATCTCCCTCATGCCTCAAAGGGAACGTTCATTAAGATTGAGCGTTTTAAAATTAAGCCATGCCCATCTCCAAAGAAGATGACAATATTTCGTGGGAGCAATATCCCATAATACTTCTTTCACACATTGTCCTGTACTAAATTTGATCCTTGCTTGATTCGGATGAAAGCTTGGTGGTAACTAGAGTTTCTCCACCATTCTTTGGCTTACAACATTGTTTTCGCTTTCGTAAACGAATGCACCTAAACAGGGGTGGCCTTCGATTAAACACCTTGTTTCTCTGCTTCCTTTTCCCATCATCTTTTTCTTTTCTTCCTTTTCTTTTGCTTCAATTTCCCTTCCTTCTGCAGTTTATATTTCTTCTTTTTCTATTTTCTCCTTTAGCCTATGTTGATCCTTACTGGCTTGTCTTGGTGTCATAAATTTCAACTTCATTTCATGTCCCTCATGCCTCAAAGGGAATGTTCATCAAGATTGAGCGTTTTAAAATTAAGCCATGCCCATCTCAAAAGAAGATGACAATATTTCGTAGGAGCAATATCCCATAATACTTCTTTCACACATCGTCCTGTACTGAATTTGATCCTTGCTTGATTCGGATGAAAGCTTGGTGATAACTAGAGTTTCTACACCATTCTTTGGCTTACAACATTGTTGTCGCTTTCGTAAACGAATGCAACTAAACATGGGTGGCCTTCGAATAAACATCTTGTTTCTCTACTTCCTTTTCCATCATCTTTATCTTTTCTTCCTTTTCTTTTTCTTCAATTTCCCTTCCTTCTGCAATTTATATTTCTTCTTTTTCTATTTTCTCCTTCAGCCTATGTTCATCCTTACTGGCTTGTCTTGGTGTCATAAATTTCAACTTCATTTCATGTCCCGCATGCCTCAAATAAAGCGAACGTTCATCAAGCTTGAGTGTTTTAAAATTAAGCCATGCCCATCTCAAAAGAAGATGACAAGAGTTCGTGGGAGCAATATCACATAATACTTCTTTCACACAATGTCCTGTACTGAATTTGATCCTTGCTTGATTCGGATGAAAGCTTGGTGGTAACTAAAGTTTCTCTACCAATCTTTGGCTTACAATATTGTTGTCGCTTTCGTAAACGAATGCACCTAAACATGGGTGGCCTTCAATAAACACCTTGTTTCTCTACTTCCTGTTCCATCATCTTTATCTTTTCTTCCTTTTCTTTTTCTTCAATTTCCCTTCCTTCTGCAGTTTATATTTCTTCTTTTTCTATTTTCTCCTTCAGCCTATGTTGATCCTTACTAGCTTGTCTTGGTGTCATAAATTTCAACTTCATTTCATGTCCCTCATGCCTCAAAGGGAACGTTCATCAAGATTGAGCGTTTTAAAATTAAGCCATGCCCATCTCAAAAGAAGATGACAATATTTCGTGGGAGCAATATCCCATAATACTTCTTTCACACATTGTCCTGTACTGAATTTGATCCTTGCTTGATTCGGATGAAAGCTTGGTGGTAACTAGAGTTTCTCCACCATTCTTTGGCTTACAACATTGTTGTCGCTTTCGTAAACGAATGCAACTAAACATGGGTGGCCTTCGAATAAACATCTTGTTTCTCTACTTCCTTTTCCATCATCTTTATCTTTTCTTCCTTTTCTTTTTCTTCAATTTTCCTTCCTTCTATAGTTTATATTTCTTCTTTTTCTATTTTCTCCTTCAGCCTATGTTGATCCTTACTAGCTTGTCTTGGTGTCATAAATTTCAACTTCATTTCATGTCCCGCATGCCTCAAATAAAGGGAACGTTCATCAAGCTTGAGTGTTTTAAAATTATGCCATGCCCATCTCAAAAGAAGATGACAAGAGTTCGTGGGAGCAATATCACATAATACTTCTTTCACACACTGTCCTGTACTGAATTTGATCCTTGCTTGATTCGGATGAAAGCTTGTTGGTAGCTTGAGTTTCCCCTCCAATCTTTGGCTTACAACATTGTTGTCGCTTTCGTAAACGAATGCAACTAAACATTGGTGGCCTTTGAATAAACACCTTGCTTCTCAACTTCCTTTTACATCATCTTTATCTTTTCTTCCTTTTCTTTTTCTTCAATTTCCCTTCCTTCTACAGTTTATATTTCTTCTTTTTCTATTTTCTCCTTCAGCCTATGTTCATCCTTACTGGCTTGTCTTGGTTTCATCAATTTCAACTTCATTTCATGTCCCTCATGCCTCAAAAGCGAACGTTCATCAACATTGAGCGTTTTAAAATGAAGCCATGCCCATCTCAAAAGAAGAGGACAAGAGTTCGTGGGAGCAATATCACATAATACTTCTTTCTCGCATTGTCTTGTACTGAATTTGAGCCTTGCATGATTCGGATGAAAGCTTGGTCGTAACCAGAGTTTCTCCACCAATCTTTGGCTTACAACATTGTTGTCGCTTTCGTAAACGAATGCAACTAAACAATGGTGGCCTTTGATTAAACACCTTGTTTCTCTGCTTCCTTTTACATCATCTTTATCTTTTCTTCCTTTTCTTTTTCTTCAATTTCCCTTCCTTCTGCAATTTATATTTCTCCTTTTTCTATTTTCTCCTTCAGCCTATGTTCATCCTTACTGGCCTGTCTTGGTGTCATAAATTTCAACTTCATTTCATGTCCCTCATGCCTCAAATAAAGGGAACGTTCATCAAGATTGAGTGTTTTAAAATGGAGTCATGCCCATCTCAAAAGAAGATGACAAGAGTTCGTGGGAGCAATATCACATAATACTTTTTTCACGCATTGTCTTGTACTAAATTTGAGCCTTGCATGATTCGGATGAAAGCTTGGTGGTAACTAGAGTTTCTCTACCAATCTTTGGCTTACAATATTGTTGTCGCTTTTGTAAACGAATGCAACCAAACATGGGTGGCCTTCGATTGAACACCTTGTTTCTCTACTTCCTTTTCCATCATCTTTATCTTTTCTTCCTTTTCTTTTTCTTCAATTTCCCTTCATTCTACAGTTTATATTTCTTCTTTTTCTATTCTTTCTTTTTCTTTTTTCTCCTTCAGTCTATGTTGATGATTACTGGCTTGTCTTGGTGTCATAAATTTCAACTTCATTTCATATCCCTCATGCCTCAAAGGGAACGTTCATCAACATTGAGCGTTTTAAAATGAAGCCATGCCCATCTCAAAAGCAGATGACAAGAATTCGTGGGAGCAATATCACATAATACTTCTTTCACACATTGTCCTGTACTGAATTTGATCCTTGGTTGATTTGGATGAAAGCTTGGTGGTAACTAGAGTTTCTCCACCAATCTTTGGCTTACAACGTTGTTGTCGCCTTCGTAAACGAATGCAACTAAACATTGGTGGCCTTTGAACAAACACCTTGCTTCTCAACTTCCTTTTACATCATCTTTATCTTTTCTTCCTTTTCTTTTTCTTCAATTTCCCTTCCTTCTACAGTTTATATTTCTTCTTTTTCTATTTTCTCCTTCAGCCTATGTTCATCCTTACTGGCTTGTCTTGGTTTCATCATTTTCAACTTCATTTCATGTCCCTCATGCCTCAAAAGGGAACGTTCATCAACATTGAGCGTTTTAAAATGAAGCCATGCCCATCTCAAAAGAAAATGACAAGAGTTCGTGGGAGCAATATCACATAATACTTCTTTCACACATTGTCGTGTACTGAATTTGATCCTTGCTTGATTTGGATGAAAGCTTGGTGGTAACTAGAGTTTCTCCACCAATCTTTGGCTTACAACTTTGTTGTCGCTTTCGTAAACGAATGCACCTAAACATGGGTGGCCTTCGATTAAACACCTTGTTTCTCTGCTTCCTTTTTCTATCATCTTTTTCCTTTCTTGCTTTTCTTTTTCTTCAATTTCCCTTCCTTCTGCAGTTCATATTTCTTCTTTTTCTATTCTTTCTTTTTCTATTTTCTCCTTCAGCCTATGTTGAGCATTACTGGCTTGTCTTGGTGTCATAAATTCCAACTTCATTTCATGTCCCTCATGCCTCAAATAAAGGGAACGCTCATCAAGCTTGAGTGTTTTAAAATTAACCCATGCCCATCTCAAAAGAAGATGAGAAGAGTTCGTGGAATCAATATGACATAATACTTCTTTCATACATTGTCTTGTACTTAATTTGATCCTTGCTTTATTCTGTTGAAAGCTTGTTGGTAACTTGAGAATCTCCACCAATCTTTGGCTTACAACATTGTTATCGCTTTCGTAAACGAATGCAACTAAACATTGGTGGCCTTCGATTAAACACCTTGTTTCTCTACTTCCTTTTCCATCATCTTTATCTATTCTTCCTTTTCTTTTTCTTCAATTTCCCTTGCTTCTGCAATTTATATTTCTTATTTTTCTATTTTCTCCTTCAGCCTATGTTGATTCGTACTTGCTTGTCTTGGTGTCATAAATTTCAACTTCATTTCATGTCCCTCATACCTCAAATAAAGGGAACGTTCATCAACATTGAGCGTTTTAAAATGAAGCCATGCCCATCTCAAAAGAAGATGACAAGAGTTTGTGGGAGCAATATCACATAATAATTCTTTCACACATTGTCCTGTACTGCATTTGATCCTTGCTTGATTTGGATGAAAGCTTGGTGGTAACTAGAGTTTCTCCACCAATCATTGGCTTACAACTTTGTTATTGCTTTCGTAAACGAATGCAACTAAACATGGGTGGCCTTCGATTAAACACCATGTTTCTCTACTTCCTTTTCCATCATCTTTATATTTCTTCTTTTTCTATTTTCTCCTTCAGCCTATGTTGGTCATTACTGGCTTGTCTTGGTGTCGTAAATTTTAACTTCATTTCATGTCCCTCATGCCTCAAATACAGGTAACGTTCATCAAGCTTGATTGTTTTAAAAGTAAGCCATGCCCATCTCAAAAGAAGATGACAAGAGTTCGTGTGAGCAATATCACATAATACTTCTTTCAGACATTGTCCTGTACTGAATTTGATCCTTCCTTGATTCGGATGAAAGCTTGGTGGTAACTAGAGTTTCTCCACCAATCTTTGGCTTACAACTTCGTTATCGCTTTCGTAAACGAATGAACCTAAACATGGGTGGCCTTCGATTAAACACCTTGTTTCTCTACTTCCTTTTTCTATCATCTTTTTCTTTTCTTCCTTTTCTTTTTCTTCAATTTCCCTTCCTTTTGCAGTTTATATTTCTTCTTTTTCTATTTTCTCCTTCAGCCGCCTATGTTGATCCTTACTGGCTTGTCTTGGTGTCGTAAATTTCAACTTCATTTCATGTCCCTCATGCCTCAAATGAAGGGAACGTTCATCAAGCTTGAGTGTTTTAAAATTAAGCCATGCCCATCTCAAAAGAAGATGACAAGAATTCGTGGGAGCGATATCACATAATACTTCTATCACACGTTGTCCTGTACTGAATTTGATCCTTGCTTGATTAGGTTCAAAGCTTGGTGGTAACTAGAGTTTCTCGACCAATCTTTGGCATACAACATTATTGTCGCTTTCGTAAACGAATGCAACTAAACATGGGTGGCTTTCGATTAAACACCTTGTTTCTCTACTTCCTTTTCCATCATCTTTATGTTTTCTTCCTTTTCTTTTTCTTCAATTTCCCTTCCTTCTGCAGTTTATATTTCTTATTTTTCTATTTTCTCCTTCAACCTATGTTGATCCGTACTAGCTTGTCTTGGTGTCATAAATTTCAACTTCATTTCATGTCCCTCATGCCTCAAAGGGAACGTTAATCAACATTGAGCATTTTAAAATGAAGCCATGCCCATCTCAATGGAAGATGACAAGAGTTCATGGGAGCAATATCACATAATACTTCTTTCACACATTGTCCTATACTGAATTTGATTCTTGCTTGATTCGGATGAAAGCTTGGTATTAACTAGAATTTCTCCACCAATCTTTGGCTTAAAACATTGTTGTTGCTTTCGTAAACGAATGCAACTAAACATGGGTGGGCGTCGATTAAACACCTTGTTTCTGTACTTCCTTTTCCATCATCTTTATCTTTTTTTCCTTTTCTTTTTCTTCAATTTCCCTTCCTTCTGCAGTTTATATTTCTTTTTTTTCTATTCTTTCTTTTTCTATTTTCTCCTTCAGCCTATGTTGATCATTACTGGCTTGTCTTGGTGTCATAAATTTCAACTTCATTTCATCTCCCTCATGCCTCAAAGGGAACGTTCATTAAGATTGAGCGTTTTAAAATTAAGCCATGCCAATCTCCAAAGAAGATGACAATATTTCGTGGGAGATTATTCCATAATACTTCTTTCACACATTGTCCTGTACTAAATTTGATCCTTGCTTGATTCGGATGAAAGCTTGGTGGTACCTAGAGTTTCTCCACCATTCTTTGGCTTACAACATTGTTTTCGCTTTCGTAAACGAATGCACCTAAACAGGGGTGGCCTTCGATTAAACACCTTGTTTCTCTGCTTCCTTTTCCCATCATCTTTTTCTTTTCTTCCTTTTCTTTTGCTTCAATTTCCCTTCCTTCTGCAGTTTATATTTCTTCTTTTTCTATTTTCTCCTTCAGCCGCCTATGTTGATCCTTACTGGCTTGTCTTGGTGTCGTAAATTTCAACTTCATTTCATGTCCCTCATGCCTCAAATGAAGGGAACGTTCATCAAGCTTGAGTGTTTTAAAATTAAGCCATGCCCATCTCAAAAGAAGATGACAAGAGTTCGTAGGAGCAATAACACATAATACTTCTTTCACACATTGTCCTGTACTGAATTTGATCCTTGCTTGATTCAGATGAAAGCTTGGTGGTAACTAGAGTTTCTCCACCAATCTTTGGCTTATAACTTTGTTGTCGCTTTCGTAAACGAATTGAACTAAATATGGGTGGCCTTCGATTAAACACCTTGTTTCCCTGCTTCCTTTTTCCATCATTTTTTCTTTTTTTCCTTTTCTTTTTCTTCAATTTCCCTTCCTTCTGCAGTTTATATTTCTTCTTTTTCTATTCTTTCTTTTTCTATTTTCTCCTTCAGCCTATGTTGATCATTACTATTTGTCTTGGTGTCATAAATTTCAACTTCATTTCATGTCCCTCATGCCTCAAATAAAGGGAACGTTCATCAAGCTTGAATGTTTTAAAATTAAGCCATGGCCATCAAAGAAGAAGATGACAAGAGTTTGTGGGAGCAATATCACATAATACTTCTTTCACACGCTGTCCTGTACTGAATTTGATCCTTGCTTGATTCGGATGAAAGCTTGTTGGTAGCTTGAATTTCTCCTCCAATCTTTGGCTTACAACATTGTTGTCGCTTTCGTAAACGAATGCAACTAAAGATTGGTGGCCTTTGATTAAACACCTTGCTTCTCTACTTCCTTTTACATCATCTTTATCTTTTCTTCCTTTTCTTTTTCTTCAATTTCCCTTCCTTCTGCAGTTTATATTTCTTCTTTTTCTATTTTCTCCTTCAGCCTATGTTCATCCTCACTGGCTTGTCTTGGTGTCATAAATTTCAACTTCATTTCATGTCCCTCATGCCTCAAAAGGGAACGTTCATCAACATTGAGTGTTTTAAAATGAAGCCATGCCCATCTCAAAAGAAGATGACAAGAGTTATGGGAGCAATATCACATAATACTTCTTTCACGCATTGTCTTGTACTGAATTTGAGCCTTGCATGATTCGGATGAAAGCTTGGTGGTAACTAGAGTTTCTCCACCAATCTTTGGCTTACAACATTGTTGTCGCTTTCGTAAACGAATGCAACTAAACAATGGTGGCCTTTGATTAAACACCTTGTTTCTCTACTTCCTTTTACATCATCTTGATCTTTTCTTCCTTTTCTTTTTCTTCAATTTTCCTTCCTTCTGCAATTTATATTTCTTCTTTTTCTATTTTCTGCTTCAGCCTATGTTCATCCTTACTGGCCTGTCTTGGTGTCATAAATTTCAACTTCATTTCATGTCCCTCATGCCTCAAATAAAGGGAACGTTCATCAAGATTTAGCGTTTTAAAATTAAGCCATGCCCATCTCAAAAGAAGATGACAAGAGTTCGTGGGAGCAATATCACATAATACTTCTTTCACGCATTGTCTTGTACTAAATTTGAGCCTTGCATGATTCGGATGAAAGCTTGGTGGTAACTAGAGTTTCTCCACCAATCTTTGGCTTACAACATTGTTGTCGCTTTCGTAAACGAATGCAACTAAACATGGGTGGCCTTCAATAAACACCTTGTTTCACTACTTCCTGTTCCATCATCTTTATCTTTCCTTCCTTTTCTTTTTCTTCAATTTGCCTTCCTTCTGCCATTTATATTTCTTCTTTTTCTATTCTTTCTTTTTCTATTTTCTCCTTCAGCCTATGTTGATCACTACTAGCTTGTCTTGGTGTCATAAATTTCAACTTCATTTCATGTCCGTTATGCCTCAAATAACGAGATATTTCATCAAGCTTGAGTGTTTTAAAATTAAGCCATGCCCATCTCAAAAGAAGATGAAAAGAGTTCGTGGGAGCAATACCACATAATACTTGTTTCACACATTGTCCTGTACTTAATTTGATCCTTGCTTGATTCGGATGAAAGCTTGGTGGTAACTAGAGTTTCTCCACCAATCTTTGGCTTACAACATTGTTGTCGCTTTCGTAAACGAATGCAACTAAACATGGGTGGCCTTCGATTAAACACCTTGTTTCTCTACTTTCTTTTCCATCATCTTTATCTTTTCTTCCTTTTCTTTTTCTTCAATTTCCCTTCCTTCTGCAATTTATATATCTTCTTTTTCTATTTTCTCCTTCAGCCTATGTTCATCCTTACTGGCCTGTCTTGGTGTCATAAATTTCAACTTCATTTCATGTCCCTCATGCCTCAAATAAAGGGAACGTTCATCAAGATTGAGTGTTTTAACATCAAGCCATGCCCATCTCAAAAGAAGATGACAAGAGTTCGTGGGAGCAATATCATATAATACTTCTTTCACACATTGTCCTGTACTGAATTTGATCCTTGCTTGATTCAGATGAAAGCTTGGTGGTAACTTGAGTTTCTCCGTCAATCTTTGGCTTACAACATTGTTGTCGCTTTCGTAAACGAATGCAACTAAACATTGGTGGCCTTCGATTAAACACCTTGTTTCTCTACTTCCTTTTTCCATCATCTTTATCTTTTCTTCCTTTTCTTTTTCTTCAATTTCCCTTCCTTCTACAATTTATATTTCCTCTTTTTCTATTCTTTCTTTTTCTATTTTCTCATTCAGCCTATGTTGATCATTACTGGCTTGTCTTGGTGTCATAAATTTCAACTTCATTTCATGTCCCTCATGCTTAAAATAAAGGGAACGCTGATCAAGCTTGAGTGTTTTAAAATTAAGTCATCACGATCTAAGAAGAAGATGACAAGAGTTCGTGGGAGCAATATCACATAATACTTCTTTCACACAATGTCCTATACTGAATTCGATCCTTGCTTGATTCAGATGAAAGCTTGGTGTTAACTAGAGTTTCCCCGCCAATCTTTGGCTTACAACATTGTTGTTGCTTTCGTAAACGAATGCAACTAAAAAGGGGTGGCCTTCGATTAAACACCTTGTTTCTCTACTTCCTTTTCCATCATCTTTATCTTTTCTTCCTTTTATTTTTCTTCAATTTGCCTTCCCTCTGCAGTTTATATTTCTTCTTTTTCTATTTTCTCCTTCAACCTATGTTGATCCTTACTTACTGGCTTGTCTTGGTGTCATAAATTTCAACTTCATTTCATGTCCCTCATGCCTCAAATAAAGGGAACGTTCATCAAGATTAAGCGTTTTAAAATGACGCCATGCCCATCTCAAAAGAAGTTGACAAGAGTTCGTGGGAGCAATATCACATAATACTTCTTTCACACATTGTCCTGTACTGAATTCCATCTTTGCTTGATTCGGATGAAAGCCTGGTGGTAACTAGAGTTTCTCCACCAATTTTTGGCTTAGAACTTCGTTATCGCTTTCGTAAACGAATGCACCTAAACATGGGTGGTCTTCGATTAAACACCTTGTTTCTCTACTTTCTTTTCCATCATCTTTATCTTTTCTTCCTTTTCTTTTTCTTCAATTTTCCTTCCTTTTGCAGTTTATATTTCTTCTTTTTCTATTTTCTTCTTCAGCCTATGTTGATCCTTACTGGCTTGTGCTGGTGTCATAAATTTCAACTTCATTTCATGTCCCTCATGCCTCAAATAAAGGGAACGTTCATCAAGATTGAGCATTTGAAAATTAGGCCATGCCCATCTCAAAAGAAGATGACAAGAGTTCGTGGGAGCAATATCACATAATACTTCTTTCACACATTGTCCTGTACTGAATTTGAACCTTGCTTGATTCGGATGAAAGCTTGGTGTTAACTAGAGTTTCTCCGCCAATCTTTGGCTTACAACATTGTTGTTGCTTTCTTAAACGAATGCAACTAAACATGGGTGGCCTTCGATTAAACACCTTGTTTCTCTACTTCCTTTTCCATCATCTTTATCTTTTCTTCCTTTTCTTTTTCTTCAATATCCCTTCCTTTTGCAGTTTATATTTCTTCTTTTTCTATTTTCTTCTTCAGCCTATGTTGATCCTTACTGGCTTGTGCTGGTGTCATAAATTTCAAATTCATTTCATGTCCCTCATGCCTCAAATAAAGGA
Organism: Vigna unguiculata; assembly: GCF_037176805.1. NCBI lineage: Eukaryota > Viridiplantae > Streptophyta > Magnoliopsida > Fabales > Fabaceae > Vigna > Vigna unguiculata. The sequence goes on along the minus strand of NC_140795.1, from coordinate 26,058,762 downwards.
AACGTTCTTCAAGATTGAGGGTTTTAAAATGAAGCCATGCACATTTTAAAAGAAAATGACAAGAGGTCGTTGGAGCAATATCTCATTATACTTCTTTCACGCATTGTCTTGTACTAAATTTGAGCCTTGCATGATTCGGATGAAAGCTTGGTGGTAACTAGAGTTTCTCCACCAATCTTTGGCTTACAACATTGTTGTCGCTTTCGTAAATGAGAGCAACTAAACATGGGTGGCCGTCTATTAAGCAACTTGTTTCTGTACTTCCTTTTCCATCATCTTTATCTTTTCTTCCTTTTCTTTTTCTTCAATTTCCCTTCCTTCGGCAGTTTATATTTCTTCTTTTTCTATTCTTTCTTTTTCTATTTTCTTCTTCAGCCTATGTTGATCCTTACTGGCTTCTGCTGGTGTCATAAATTTCAACTTCATTTCATGTCCCTCATGCCTCAAAGGGAACGTTCATCAAGATTGAGCGTTTTAAAATTAAACAATGCCCATCTCAAAAGAAGATGACAAGAGTTCGTGGGCAATATCTCATTATACTTCTTTCATACATTGTCCTGTACTGAATTTGATCCTTGCTTGATTCGGATGAAAGCTTGGTGTTAACCAGAGTTTCTCCACCAATCTTTGGCTTACAACATTGTTGTCGCTTTCGTAAACGAATGCAACTAAACATGGGTGGCCTCCGATTAACCACCTTGTTTCTCTACTTCCTTTTCCATCATCTTTATCTTTTCTTCCCTTTCTTTTTCTTCAATTTCCCTTCCTTTTGCAGTTTATATTTCTTCTTTTTCTATTTTCTTCTTCAGCCTATGTTGATCCTTACTGGCTTCTGCTGGTGTCATAAATTTCAACTTCATTTCATGTCCCTCATGCCTCAAAGGGAACGTTCATCAAGATTCAGCGTTTTAAAATTAAACAATGCCCATCTCAAAAGAAGATGGCAAGAGTTCGTGGGAGCAATATCTCATTATACTTCTTTCACACATTGTACTGTACTGAATTTGATCCTTGCTTGATTCGGATGAAAGCTTTGTGGTAACTAGAGTTTCTCACCCAATATTTGGCTTACAACATTGTTGTCGCTTTCGTAAACGAATGCAACTAAACATGGGTGGCCGTCTATTAAGCAACTTGTTTCTGTACTTCCTTTTCCATCATCTTTATCTTTTCTTCCTTTTCTTTTTCTTCAATTTCCCTTCCTTCTGCAGTTTATATTTCTTCTTTTTCTATTTTGTCCTTCAGCATATGTTGATTCTTACTTGCTTGTCTTGGTGTCATAAATTTCAACTTCATTTCATGTCCCTCATGCCTCAAAGCGAACGTTCATCAAGATTGAGCGCTTTAAAATTAAGCCATATCCATCTCAAAAGAAGATGACAAGAGTTCGTGGGAGCAATATCACATCATACTTCTTTCATACATTGTCCTGTACTGAATTTGATCCTTGCTTGATTCGGATGAAAGCTTGGTGTTAACTAGAGTTTCTCCACCAATCTTTGGCTTACAACATTGTTGTCGCTTTCGTAAACGAATGCAACTAAACATGGGTGGCCTCCGATTAACCACCTTGTTTCTCTACTTCCTTTTCCATCATCTTTATCTTTTCTTCCTTTTCTTTTTCTTCAATTTCCCCTCCTTCTGCAGTTTATATTTCTTCTTTTTCTATTTTCTCCTTCAGCCTATGTTGATCCTTACTGGCTTGTCTTGGTATCATAAATTTCAACTTCATTTCATGTCCCTCATGCCTCAAAGGGAACGTTCATCAAGATTTAGCGTTTTAAAATTAAGCCATGCCCATCTCAAAAGAAGATGACAAGATTTCATGGGAGCAATATCCCATAATACTTCTTTCATACATTGTCCTGTACTGAATTTGATCCTTGCTTGATTCGGATGAAAGATTGGTGTTAACTAGAGTTTCTCCACCAATCTTTGGCTTACAACATTGCTGTCGCTTTCGTAAACGAATGCAACTAAACATGGGTGGCCTCCGATTAACCACCTTGTTTCTCTACTTCCTTTTCCATCATCTTTATCTTTTCTTCCTTTTCTTTTTCTTGAATTTACCCTCCTTCTGCAGTTTATATTTCTTCTTTTTCTATTTTCTCCTTCAGCCTATGTTGATCCTTACTGGCTTGTCTTGGTGTCATAAATTTCAACTTCATTTCATGTCCCTCATGCCTCAAATAAAGGGAACGTTCATCAAGATTGAGCGTTTGAAAATTAAGCCATGCCCATCTCAAAAGAAGATGACAAGAGTTCGTGGGAGCAATATCACACAATACTTCTTTCACACATTGTCCTATACTGAATTTGATCCTTGGTTGATTCAGATGAAAGCTTGGTGGTACTAGAGTTTCTCCACCAATCTTTGGCTTAAAACATTGTTGTCGCTTTCGTAAACGAATGCAAATAAACATGGATGGCCTTCGATTAAACGCCTTATTTCTTTACTTCCTTTTCCATCCTCTTTATCTTTTCTTCCTTTTATTTTTCATCAATTTCCCTTCCTTCTGCAATTTATATTTCTTCTTTTTCTATTTTCTCCTTCAGCCTATGTTGATGCTTACTGGCTTGTCTTGGTGTCATAAATTTCAACTTCATTTCATGTCCCTCACGCCTCAAAGGGAACGTTCATCAACATTGAGCGTTTTAAAATGAAGCGATGCCCATCTCAAAAGAAGATGACAAGAGTTCGTAGGAGCAATATCACATAATACTTCTTTCACACATTGTCCTGTACTGAATTTGAACCTTGCTTGATTCGGATGAAAGCTTGGTGTTAACTAGAGTTTCTCCACCAATCTTTGGCTTACAACATTGTTGTTGCTTTCTTAAACGAATGCAACTAAACATGGGTGGCCTTCGATTAAACACCTTGTTTCTCTACTTCCTTTTCCATCATCTTTATCTTTTCTTCACTTTCTTTTTCTTCAATTTCCCTTCCTTTTGCAGTTTATATTTCTTCTTTTTCTATTTTCTTCTTCAGCCTATGTTGATCCTTACTGGCTTCTGCTGGTGTCATAAATTTGAAATTCATTTCATGTCCCTCATGCCTCAAAGGGAACGTTCATCAAGATTGAGCGTTTTAAAATTAAACCATGCCCATCTCAAAAGAAGATGACAAGAGTTCGTGGGAGCAATATCTCATTATACTTCTTTCACACATTGTCCTGTACTGAATTTGATCCTTGCTTGATTCGGAGGAAAGCTTTGTGGTAACTAGAGTTTCTCACCCAATCTTTGGCTTACAACATTGTTGTCGCTTTCGTAAACGAATGCAACTAAACATGGGTGGCCGTCTATTAAGCAACTTGTTTCTGTACTTCCTTTTCCATCATCTTTATCTTTTCTTCCTTTTCTTTTTCTTCAATTTCCCTTCCTTCTGCAGTTTATATTTCTTCTTTTTCTATTTTGTCCTTCAGCATATGTTGATCCTTACTTGCTTGTCTTGGTGTCATAAATTTCAACTTCATTTCATGTCCCTCATGCCTCAAAGCGAACGTTCATCAAGATTGAGCGTTTTAAAACTAAGCCATATCCATCTCAAAAGAAGATGACAAGACTTCGTGGGAGCAATATCACATCATCCTTCTTTCATACATTGTCTGTCCTGTACTGAATTCGATCCTTGCTTGATTCGGATGAAAGCTTGGTGTTAACTAGAGTTTCTCCACCAATCTTTGGCTTACAACATTGTTGTCGCTTTCGTAAACGAATGCAACTAAACATGGGTGGCCTCCGATTAATCACCTTGTTTCTCTACTCCCTTTTCCATCATCTTTATCTTTTCTTCCTTTTCTTTTTCTTCAATTTCCCTTCCTTCTGCAGTTTATATTTCTTCTTTTTCTATTTTCTCCTTCAGCCTATGTTGATCCTTACTGGCTTGTCTTGGTGTCATAAATTTCAACTTCATTTCATGTCCCTCATGCCTCAAAGGGAACGTTCATCAAGATTTAGCGTTTCAAAATTAAGCCATGCCCATCTCAAAAGAAGATGACAAGAGTTCGTGGGAGCAATATCACATAATACTTCTTTCACACATTGTCCTGTACTGAATTTGAACCTTGCTTGATTCGGATGAAAGCTTGGTGTTAACTGGAGTTTCTCCACCAATCTTTGGCTTACAACATTGTTGTTCCTTTCTTAAACGAATGCAACTAAACATGGGTGGCCTTCGATTAAACACCTTGTTTCTCTACTTCCTTTTCCATCATCTTTATCTTTTCTTCACTTTCTTTTTCTTCAATTTCCCTTCCTTTTGCAGTTTATATTTCTTCTTTTTCTATTTTCTTCTTCAGCCTATGTTATCCTTACTGGCTTCTGCTGGTGTCATAAATTTCAAATTCATTTCATGTCCCTCATGCCTCAAAGGGAACGTTCATCAAGATTGAGCGTTTTAAAATTAAACCATGCCCATCTCAAAAGAAGATGACAAGAGTTCGTGGGAGCAATATCTCATTATACTTCTTTCACACATTGTCCTGTACTGAATTTGATCCTTGCTTTATTCGGGGGAAAGCTTTGTGCTAACTAGAGTTTCTCACCCAATTTTTGGCTTACAACATTGTTGTCGCTTTCGTAAACGAATGCAACTAAACATGGGTGGCCGTCTATTAAGCAACTTGTTTCTGTACTTCCTTTTCCATCATCTTTATCTTTTCTTCCTTTTCTTTTTCTTCAATTTCCCTTCCTTCTGCAGTTTATATTTCTTCTTTTTCTATTTTGTCCTTCAACATATGTTGATCCTTACTTGCTTGTCTTGGTGTCATAAATTTCAACTTCATTTCATGTCCCTCATGCCTCAAAGCGAACGTTCATCAAGATTGAGCGTTTTAAAACTAAGCCATATCCATCTCAAAAGAAGATGACAAGACTTCGTGGGAGCAATATCACATCATCCTTCTTTCATACATTGTCTGTCCTGTACTGAATTCGATCCTTGCTTGTTTCGGATGAAAGCTTGGTGTTAACTAGAGTTTCTCCACCAATCTTTGGCTTACAACATTGTTGTCGCTTTCGTAAACGAATGCAACTAAACATGGGTGGGCTCCGATTAATCACCTTGTTTCTCTACTCCCTTTTCCATCATCTTTATCTTTTCTTCCTTTTCTTTTTCTTCAATTTCCCTTCCTTCTGCAGTTTATATTTCTTCTTTTTCTATTTTCTCCTTCAGCCTATGTTGATCCTTACTGGCTTGTCTTGGTGTCATAAATTTCAACTTCATTTCATGTCCCTCATGCCTCAAAGGGAACGTTCATCAAGATTTAGCGTTTCAAAATTAAGCCATGCCCATCTCAAAAGAAGATGACAAGAGTTCGTGGGAGCAATATCACATAATACTTCTTTCACACATTGTCCTGTACTGAATTTGATCCTTGCTTGATTCGGATGAAAGCTTGGTGGTAACCAGAGTTTCTCCACCATTGTTTGGCTTACAACATTGTTGTCGCTTTCGTAAACGAATGAAACTAAACATGGGTGGCCATCGATTAAGCACTTTGTTTCTCTACTTCGTTTTCCATCATCTTTATCTTTTCTTCCTTTTCTTTTTCTTCAATTTCCCTTCCTTCTGCAGTTTATATTTCTTCTTTTTCTATTTTCTTCTTCAGATTATGTTGATCCTTACTGGCTTGTGCTGGTGTCATAAATTTCAACTTCATTTCATGTCCCTCATGCCTCACATAAAGGGAACGTTCATCAAGATTGAGCGTTTGAAAATTAAGCCATGCCCATCTCAAAAGAAGATGACAAGAGTTCGTGGGAGCAATATCACATAATACTTCTTTCACACATTGTCCTGTACTGAATTTGATCCTTGCTTGATTCGGATGAAAGCTTGGTGGTAACTAGAGTTTCTCCACCAATCTTTGGCTTACAATATTGTTGTCACTTTCGAAAACGAATGCAACTAAACATGGGTGGCCTTCGATTAAACACCTTGTTTCTCTACTTCCTTTAACATCATCTTTATCTTTTCTTCCTTTTCTTTTTCTTCAATTTTCCTTCCTTCTATAGTTTATATTTCTTCTTTTTCTATTTTCTCCTTCAGCCTATGTTGATCCGTACTGGCTTGTCTTGGTGTCATAAATTTCAACTTCATTTCATGTCCCTCACGCCTCAAAGGGAACGTTCATCAACATTGAGCATTTTAAAATGAAGCGATGCCCATCTCAAAAGAATATGACAAGAGTTCATGGGAGCAATATCACATAATACTTCTTTCACACATTGTCCTCTACTGAATTTGATCCTTGCTTGATTCGGATGAAAGCTTGGTGTTAACTAGAGTTTCTCCCCCAATCTTTGGCTTACAACATTGTTGTCGCTTTCGTAAATGAATGTAACTAAACATGGGTGGCCTTCGATTAAACACCTTGTTTCTCTACTTCCTTTTCCATCATGTTTATCTTTTCTTCCTTTTCTTTTTCTTCAATTTCCCTTCCTTCTGCAGTTTATATTTCTTCTTTTTCTATTTTCTCCTTCAGCCTATGTTGATCCTTACTGACTTGTCCTGGTGTCATAAATTTCAACTTCATTTCATGTCCCTCATTCCTCAAAGGGAACGTTCATCAACATTGAGCGTTTTAAAATGAAGCCATGCCCATCTCAAAAGAAGATGACAAGAGTTCGTGGGAGCAATATCACATAATACTTCTTTCACACATTGTCCTGTACTGAATTTGATCCTTGCTTGATTCGGATGAAAGCTTGGTGGTAACTAGAGTTTCTCCACCATTCTTTGGCTTACAACATTGTTGTCGTTTTCGTAAACGAATGAAACTAAACATGGGTGGCCTTCGATTAAACACCTTGTTTCTCTACTTCCTTTTCCATCATCTTTATCTTTTCTTCCTTTTCTTTTTCTTCAATTTCCCTTCCTTCTACAATTTATATTTCTTCTTTTTCTATTTTCTCCTTCAGCCTATGTTGATCCTTACTGGCTTCTCTTGGTGTCATAAATTTCAACTTCATTTCATGTCCATCATGCCTCAAAGGGAACGTTCATCAACATTGAGCGTTTTAAAATGAAGCCATGCCCATCTCAAAAGAAGATGACAAGAGTTCGTGGGAGCAATATCACATAATACTTCTTTCACACATTGTCCTTTACTGAATTTGATCCTTGCTTGATTCGGATGAAAGCTTGGTGGTAACTAGAGTTTCTCCACCATTCTTTGGCTTACAACATTGTTGTCGCTTTCGTTAACGAATGAAACTAAACATGGATGGCCTTCGATTAAACACCTTGTTTCTCTACTTCCTTTTCCATCATCTTTATCTTTTCTTCCTTTTGATTTCTTCAATTTCCCTTCCTTCTGCAATTTATATTTCTTCTTTTTCTATTTTCTCCTTCAGCCTATGTTGATCCTTACTGGCTTGTCTTGGTGTCATAAATTTCAACTTCATTTCATGTCCCTCAGCCTCAAAGGGAACGTTCATCAACATTGAGCGTTTTAAAATGAAGCGATGCCCATCCCAAAAGAAGATGACAAGAGTTCGTGGGAGCAATATCACATAATACTTCTTTCATACATTGTCCTGTACTGAATTTGATCCTTGCTTGATTCGGATGAAAGCTTGGTGTTAACTAGAGTTTCTCCACCAATCTTTGGCTTACAACATTGTTGTCGCTTTCGTAAACGAATGCAACTAAACATGGGTGGCCTCCGATTAATCACCTTGTTTCTCTACTCCCTTTTCCATCATCTTTATCTTTTCCTCCTTTTCTTTTTCTTCAATTTCCCTTCCTTCTGCAGTTTATATTTCTTCTCTTTCTATTTTCTCCTTCAGCCTATGTTGATCCTTACTGGCTTGTCTTGGTGTCATAAATTTCAACTTCATTTCATGTCCCTCATGCCTCAAAGGGAACGTTCATCAAGATTTAGCGTTTTAAAATTAAGCCATGCCCATCTCAAAAGAAGATGACAAGAGTTCGTGGGAGCAATATCACATAATACTTCTTTCACACATTGTCCTGTACTGAATTTGATCCTTGCTTGATTCGGATGAAAGCTTGGTGGTAACTAGAGTTTCTCCACCATTCTTTGGCTTACAACATTGTTGTCGCTTCCGTAAACGAATGAAACTAAACATGGGTGGCCTTCGATTAAACACCTTGTTTCTCTACTTCCTTTTCCATCATCTTTATCTTTTCTTCCTTTTCTTTTTCTTCAATTTTCCTTCGTTTTGCAGTTTATATTTCTTCTTTTTCTATTTTCTTTTTCAGATTATGTTGATCCTTACTGGCTTGTCTTGGTGTCATAAATTTCAACTTCATTTCATGTCCCTCAGCCTCAAATAAAGGGAACGTTCATCAAGATTGAGCATTTGAAAATTAAGTCATGCCCATCTCAAAAGAAGATGACAAGAGTTCGTGGGAGCAATATCACATAATACTTCTTTCACACATTGTCCTGTACTGAATTTGAACCTTGCTTGATTCGGATGAAAGCTTGGTGTTAACTAGAGTTTCTCCGCCAATCTTTGGCTTACAACATTGTTGTTGCTTTCTTAAACGAATGCAACTAAACATGGGTGGCCTTCGATTAAACACCTTGTTTCTCTACTTCCTTTTCCATCATCTTTATCTTTTCTTCCCTTTCTTTTTCTTCACTTTCCCTTCCTTTTGCAGTTTATATTTCTTCTTTTTCTATTTTCTTCTTCAACCTATGTTGATCCTTACTGACTTCTGCTGGTGTCATAAATTTCAAATTCATTTCATGTCCCTCATGCCTCAAAGGGAACGTTTATCAAGATTGAGCATTTTAAAATTAAACCATGCCCATCTCAAAAGAAGATGACAAGAGTTCGTGGGAGCAATATCTCATTATCCTTCTTTCACACATTGTCCTGTACTGAATTTGATCCTTGCTTGATTCGGATGAAAGCTTTGTGGTAACTAGAGTTTCTCACCCAATCTTTGGCTTACAACATTGTTGTCGCTTTCGTAAACGAATGCAACTAAACATGGGTGGCTGTCTATTAAGCAACTTGGTTCTGTACTTCCTTTTCCATCATCTTTATCTTTTCTTCCTTTTCTTTTTCTTCAATTTCCCTTCCTTCTGCAGTTTATATTTCTTCTTTTTCTATTTTGTCCTTCAGCATATGTTGATCCTTACTTGCTTGTCTTGGTGTCATAAATTTCAACTTCATTTCATGTCCCTCATGCCTCAAAGCGAACGTTCATCAAGATTGAGCGTTTTAAAATTAAGCCATATCCATCACAAAAGAAGATGACAAGAGTTCGTGGGAGCAATATCACATCATATTTCTTTCATACATTGTCCTGTACTGAATTCGATCCTTGCTTGATTCGGATGAAAGCTTGGTGGTAACTAGAGTTTCTCCACCATTCTTTGGCTTACAACATTGTTGTCGCTTTCGTAAACGAATGAAACTAAACATGGGTGGCCATCGATTAAGCACATTGTTTCTCTACTTCGTTTTCCATCATCTTTATCTTTTCTTCCTTTTATTTTTCTTCAATTTCCCTTCCTTCTGCAGTTTATATTTCTTCTTTTTCTATTTTCTCCTTCAGCCTATGTTGATCCTTACTGGCTTGTCTTGGTGTCATAAATTTCAACTTCATTTCATGTCCGTCATGCCTCAAGGGGAACGTTCATCAACATTGAGCGTTTTAAAATGAAGCGATGCCCATCTCAAAAGAAGATGACAAGAGTTCGTGGGAGCAATATCACATAATACTTTTTTCATACATTGTCCTGTACTGAATTCGATCCTTGCTTGATTCGGATGAAAGCTTGGTGTTAACTAGAGTTTCTCCACCAATCTTTGGCTTACAACATTGTTGTCGCTTTCATAAACGAATGCAACTAAACATCGGTGGCCTCCGATTAATCACCTTGTTTCTCTACTCCCTTTTCCATCATCTTCATCTTTTCTTCCTTTTCTTTTTCTTGAATTTCCCTTCCTTCTGCAGTTTATATTTCTTCTTTTTCTATTTTCTCCTTCAGCCTATGTTGATCCTTACTGGCTTGTCTTGGTGTCATAAATTTCAACTTCATTTCATGTCCCTCATGCCTCAAAGGGAACGTTCATCAAGATTTAGCGCTTTAAAATTAAGCCATGCCCATCTCAAAAGAAGATGACAAGATTTCATGGGAGCAATATCCTATAATACTTCTTTCACACATTGTCCTGTACTGAATTTGATCCTTGCTTGATTCGGATGAAAGCTTGGTGGTAACTAGAGTTTCTCCACCATTCTTTGGCTTACAACATTGTTGTCGCTTTCGTAAACGAATGAAACTAAACATGGGTGGTCTTCGATTAAACACCTTGTTTCTCTACTTCCTTTTCCATCATCTTTATCTTTTCTTCGTTTTCTTTTTCTTCAATTTCCCTTCCTTCTACAATTTATATTTCTTCTTTTTCTATTTTCTCCTTCAGCCTATGTTGATCCTTACTGGCTTCTCTTGGTGTCATAAATTTCAACTTCATTTCATGTCCATCATGCCTCAAAGGGAACGTTCATCAACATTGAGCGTTTTAAAATGAAGCCATGCCCATCTCAAAAGAAGATGACAAGAGTTCGTGGGAGCAATATCACATAATACTTCTTTCACACATTGTCCTTTACTGAATTTGATCCTTGCTTGATTCGGATGAAAGCTTGGTGGTAACTAGAGTTTCTCCACCATTCTTTGGCTTACAACATTGTTGTCGCTTTCGTTAACGAATGAAACTAAACATGGGTGGCCTTCGATTAAACACCTTGTTTCTCTACTTCCTTTTCCATCATCTTTATCTTTTCTTCCTTTTGATTTCTTCAATTTCCCTTCCTTCTGCAATTTATATTTCTTCTTTTTCTATTTTCTCCTTCAGCCTATGTTGATCCTTACTGGCTTGTCTTGGTGTCATAAATTTCAACTTCATTTCATGTCCCTCAGCCTCAAAGGGAACGTTCATCAACATTGAGCGTTTTAAAATGAAGCGATGCCCATCTCAAAAGAAGATGACAAGAGTTCGTGGGAGCAATATCACATAATACTTCTTTCATACATTGTCCTGTACTGAATTTGATCCTTGCTTGATTCGGATGAAAGCTTGGTGTTAACTAGAGTTTCTCCACCAATCTTTGGCTTACAACATTGTTGTCGCTTTCGTAAACGAATGCAACTAAACATGGGTGGCCTCCGATTAATCACCTTGTTTTTCTACTTCCTTTTCCATCATCTTTATCTTTTCCTCCTTTTCTTTTTCTTCAATTTCCCTTCCTTCTGCAGTTTATATTTCTTCTCTTTCTATTTTCTCCTTCAGCCTATGTTGATCCTTACTGGCTTGTCTTGGTGTCATAAATTTCAACTTCATTTCATGTCCCTCATGCCTCAAAGGGAACGTTCATCAAGATTTAGCGTTTTAAAATTAAGCCATGCGCATCTCAAAAGAAGATGACAAGAGTTCGTGGGAGCAATATCACATAATACTTCTTTCACACATTGTCCTGTACTGAATTTGATCTTTGCTTGATTCGGATGAAAGCTTGGTGGTAACTAGAGTTTCTCCACCATTGTTTGGCTTACAACATTGTTGTCGCTTTCGTAAACGAATGAAACTAAACATGGGTGGCCTTCGATTAAACACCTTGTTTCTCTACTTCCTTTTCCATCATCTTTATCTTTTCTTCCTTTTCTTTTTCTTCAATTTTCCTTCATTTTGCAGTTTATATTTCTTCTTTTTCTATTTTCTTTTTCAGATTATGTTGATCCTTACTGGCTTGTGCTGGTGTCATAAATTTCAACTTCATTTCATGTCCCTTATACCTCAAATAAAGGGAACGTTCATCAAGATTGAGCGTTTGAAAATTAAGCCATGCCCATCTCAAAATAAGATGACAAGAGTTCGTGGGAGCAATATCACATAATACTTCTTGCTTGATTCGGATGAAAGCTTGGTGTTAACTAGAGTTTCTCCGCCAATCTTTGGCTTACAACCTTGTTGTTGCTTTCTTAAACGAATGCAACTAAACATGGGTGGCCTTCGATTAAACACCTTGTTTCTCTACTTCCTTTTCCATCATCTTTATCTTTTCTTCCCTTTCTTTTTCTTCACTTTCCCTTCCTTTTGCAGTTTATATTTCTTCTTTTTCTATTTTCTTCTTCAGCCTATGTTGATCCTTACTGGCTTCTGCTGGTGTCATAAATTTCAAATTCATTTCATGTCCCTCATGCCTCAAAGGGAACGTTCATCAAGATTGAGCGTTTTAAAATTAAACCATGCCCATCTCAAAAGAAGATGACAAGAGTTCGTGGGAGCAATATCTCATTATACTTCTTTCACACATTGTCCTGTACTGAATTTGATCCTTGCTTGATTCGGATGAAAGCTTTGTGGTAACTAGAGTTTCTCACCCAATCTTTGGCTTACAACATTGTTGTCGCTTTCGTAAACGAATGCAACTAAACATGGGTGGCCGTCTATTAAGCAACTTGTTTCTGTACTTCCTTTTCCATCAACTTTATCTTTTCTTCCTTTTCTTTTTCTTCAATTTCCCTTCCTTCTGCAGTTTATATTTCTTCTTTTTCTATTTTGTCCTTCAGCATATGTTGATCCTTACTTGCTTGTCTTGGTGTCATAAATTTCAACTTCATTTCATGTCCCTCATGCCTCAAAGCGAACGTTCATCAAGATTGAGCGTTTTAAAATTAAGCCATATCCATCTCAAAAGAAGATGACAAGAGTTCGTGGGAGCAATATCACATCATACTTCTTTCATACATTGTCCTATACTGAATTCGATCCTTGCTTGATTCGGATGAAAGCTTGGTGTTAACTAGAGTTTCTCCACCAATCTTTGGCTTACAACATTGTTGTCGCTTTCGTAAACGAATGCAACTAAACATGGGTGGCCTCCGATTAATCACCTTGTTTCTCTACTTCCTTTTCCATCATCTTTATCTTTTCCTCCTTTTCTTTTTCTTCAATTTCCCTTCCTTCTGCAGTTTTTATTTCTTCTTTTTCTATTTTCTCCTTCAGCCTATGTTGATCCTTACTGGCTTGTCTTGGTGTCATAAATTTCAACTTCATTTCATGTCCCTCATGCCTCAAAGGGAACGTTCATCAAGATTTAGCGTTTTAAAATTAAGCCATGCCCATCTCAAAAGAAGATGACAAGAGTTCGTGGGAGCAATATCACATAATAATTCTTTCACACATTGTCCTGTACTGAATTTGATCCTTGCTTGATTCGGATGAAAGCTTGGTGGTAACTAGAGTTTCTCCACCATTCTTTGGCTTACAACATTGTTGTCGCTTTCGTAAACGAATGAAACTAAACATGGGTGGCCTTCGATTAAACACCTTGTTTCTCTACTTCCTTTTCCATCATCTTTATCTTTTCTTCCTTTTCTTTTTCTTCAATTTTCCTTCCTTTTGCAGTTTATATTTCTTCTTCTTCTATTTTCTTTTTCAGATTATGTTGATCCTTACTGGCTTGTGCTGGTGTCATAAATTTCAACTTCATTTCATGTCCCTCATGCCTCAAATAAAGGGAACGTTCATCAAGATTGAGCATTTGAAAATTAAGTCATGCCCATCTCAAAAGAAGATGACAAGAGTTCGTGGGAGCAATATCACATAATACTTCTTTCACACATTGTCCTGTACTGAATTTGAACCTTGCTTGATTCGGATGAAAGCTTGGTGTTAACTAGAGTTTCTCCGCCAATCTTTGGCTTACAAAATTGTTGTTGCTTTCTTAAACGAATGCAACTAAACATGGGTGGCCTTCGATTAAACACCTTGTTTCTCTACTTCCTTTTCCATCATCTTTATCTTTTCTTCCCTTTCTTTTTCTTCACTTTCCCTTCCTTTTGCAGTTTATATTTCTTCTTTTTCTATTTTCTTCTTCAACCTATGTTGATCCTTACTGGCTTCTGCTGGTGTCATAAATTTCAAATTCATTTCATGTCCCTCATGCCTCAAACGGAACGTTCATCAAGATTGAGCATTTTAAAATTAAACCATGCCCATCTCAAAAGAAGATGACAAGAGTTCGTGGGAGCAATATCTCATTATACTTCTTTCACACATTTTCCTGTACTGAATTTGATCCTTGCTTGATTCGGATGAAAGCTTTGTGGTAACTAGAGTTTCTCACCCAATCTTTGGCTTACAACATTGTTGTCGCTTTCGTAAACGAATGCAACTAAACATGGGTGGCCGTCTATTAAGCAACTTGGTTCTGTACTTCCTTTTCCATCATCTTTATCCTTTCTTCCTTTTCTTTTTCTTCAATTTCCCTTCCTTCTGCAGTTTATATTTCTTCTTTTTCTATTTTGTCCTTCAGCATATGTTGATCCTTACTTGCTTGTCTTGGTGTCATAAATTTCAACTTCATTTCATGTCCCTCATGCCTCAAAGCGAACGTTCATCAAGATTGAGCGTTTTAAAATTAAGCCATATCCATCTAAAAAGAAGATGACAAGAGTTCGTGGGAGCAATATCACATCATACTTCTTTCATACATTGTCCTGTACTGAATTCGATCCTTGCTTGATTCGGATGAAAGCTTGGTGGTAACCAGAGTTTCTCCACCCTTCTTTGGCTTACAACATTGTTGTCGCTTTCGTAAACGAATGAAACTAAACATGGGTGGCCATCGATTAAGCACGTTGTTTCTCTACTTCGTTTTCCATCATCTTTATCTTTTCTTCCTTTTATTTTTCTTCAATTTCCCTTCCTTCTGCAGTTTATATTTCTTCTTTTTCTATTTTCTCCTTCAGCCTATGTTGATCCTTACTTGCTTGTCTTGGTGTCATCAATTTCAACTTCATTTCATGTCCGTCATGCCTCAAGGGGAACGTTCATCAACATTGAGCGTTTTAAAATGAAGCGATGCCCATCTCAAAAGAAGATGACAAGAGTTCGTGGGAGCAATATCACATAATACTTCTTTCATACATTGTCCTGTACTGAATTCGATCCTTGCTTGATTCGGATGAAAGCTTGGTGTTAACTAGAGTTTCTCCACCAATCTTTGGCTTACAACATTGTTGTCGCTTTCATAAACGAATGCAACTAAACATCGGTGGCCTCCGATTAATCACCTTGTTTCTCTACTCCCTTTTCCATCATCTTCATCTTTTCTTCCTTTTCTTTTTCTTGAATTTCCCTTCCTTCTGCAGTTTATATTTCTTCTTTTTCTATTTTCTCCTTCAGCCTATGTTGATCCTTACTGGCTTGTCTTGGTGTCATAAATTTCAACTTCATTTCATGTCCCTCATGCCTCAAAGGGAACGTTCATCAAGATTTAGCGCTTTAAAATTAAGCCATGCCCATCTCAAAAGAAGATGACAAGATTTCATGGGAGCAATATCCTATAATACTTCTTTCACACATTGTCCTGTACTGAATTTGATCCTTGCTTGATTCGGATGAAAGCTTGGTGGTAACTAGAGTTTCTCCACCATTCTTTGGCTTACAACATTGTTGTCGCTTTCGTAAACGAATGAAACTAAACATGGGTGGTCTTCGATTAAACACCTTGTTTCTCTACTTCCTTTTCCATCATCTTTATCTTTTCTTCCTTTTCTTTTTCTTCAATTTCCCTTCCTTCTACAATTTATATTTCTTCTTTTTCTATTTTCTCCTTCAGCCTATGTTGATCCTTACTGGCTTCTCTTGGTGTCATAAATTTCAACTTCATTTCATGTCCATCATGCCTCAAAGGGAACGTTCATCAACATTGAGCGTTTTAAAATGAAGCCATGCCCATCTCAAAAGAAGATGACAAGAGTTCGTGGGAGCAATATCACATAATACTTCTTTCACACATTGTCCTTTACTGAATTTGATCCTTGCTTGATTCGGATGAAAGCTTGGTGGTAACTAGAGTTTCTCCACCATTCTTTGGCTTACAACATTGTTGTCGCTTTCGTTAACGAATGAAACTAAACATGGCGGGCCTTCGATTAAACACCTTGTTTCTCTACTTCGTTTTCCATCATCTTTATCTTTTCTTCCTTTTGATTTCTTCAATTTCCCTTCCTTCTGCAATTTATATTTCTTCTTTTTCTATTTTCTCCTTCAGCCTATGTTGATCCTTACTGGCTTGTCTTGGTGTCATAAATTTCAACTTCATTTCATGTCCCTCATGCCTCAAATAAAGGGAACGTTCATCAAGATTGAGCATTTGAAAATTAAGTCATGCCCATCTCAAAAGAAGATGACAAGAGTTCGTGGGAGCAATATCACATAATACTTCTTTCACACATTGTCTTGTACTGAATTTGAACCTTGCTTGATTCGGATGAAAGCTTGGTGTTAACTAGAGTTTCTCCGCCAATCTTTGGCTTACAACCTTGTTGTTGCTTTCTTAAACGAATGCAACTAAACATGGGTGGCCTTCGATTAAACACCTTGTTTCTCTACTTCCTTTTCCATCATCTTTATCTTTTCTTCCCTTTCTTTTTCTTCACTTTCCCTTCCTTTTGCAGTTTATATTTCTTCTTTTTCTATTTTCTTCTTCAGCCTATGTTGATCCTTACTGGCTTCTGCTGGTGTCATAAATTTAAAATTCATTTCATGTCCCTCATGCCTCAAAGGGAACGTTCATCAAGATTGAGCGTTTTAAAATTAAACCATGCCCATCTCAAAAGAAGATGACAAGAGTTCGTGGGAGCAATATCTCATTATACTTCTTTCACACATTGTCCTGTACTGAATTCGATCCTTGCTTGATTCGGATGAAAGCTTGGTGTTAACTAGAGTTTCTCCACCAATCTTTGGCTTACAACATTGTTGTCGCTTTCGTAAACGAATGCAACTAAACATGGGTGGCCTCCGATTAATCACCTTGTTTCTCTACCTCCTTTTCCATCATCTTTATCTTTTCCTCCTTTTCTTTTTCTTCAATTTCCCTTCCTTCTGCAGTTTTTATTTCTTCTTTTTCTATTTTCTCCTTCAGCCTATGTTGATCCTTACTGGCTTGTCTTGGTGTCATAAATTTCAACTTCATTTCATGTCCCTCATGCCTCAAAGGGAACGTTCATCAAGATTTAGCGTTTTAAAATTAAGCCATGCCCATCTCAAAAGAAGATGACAAGAGTTCGTGGGAGCAATATCACATAATAATTCTTTCACACATTCTCCTGTACTGAATTTGATCCTTGCTTGATTCGGATGAAAGCTTGGTGGTAACTAGAGTTTCTCCACCATTCTTTGGCTTACAACATTGTTGTCGCTTTCGTTAACGAATGAAACTAAACATGGCGGGCCTTCGATTAAACACCTTGTTTCTCTACTTCGTTTTCCATCATCTTTATCTTTTCTTCCTTTTGATTTCTTCAATTTCCCTTCCTTCTGCAATTTATATTTCTTCTTTTTCTATTTTCTCCTTCAGCCTATGTTGATCCTTACTGGCTTGTCTTGGTGTCATAAATTTCAACTTCATTTCATGTCCCTCATGTCTCAAATAAAGGGAACGTTCATCAAGATTGAGCATTTGAAAATTAAGTCATGCCCATCTCAAAAGAAGATGACAAGAGTTCGTGGGAGCAATATCACATAATATTTCTTTCACACATTGTCTTGTACTGAATTTGAACCTTGCTTGATTCGGATGAAAGCTTGGTGTTAACTAGAGTTTCTCCGCCAATCTTTGGCTTACAACCTTGTTGTTGCTTTCTTAAACGAATTCAACTAAACATGGGTGGCCTTCGATTAAACACCTTGTTTCTCTACTTCCTTTTCCATCATCTTTATCTTTTCTTCCCTTTCTTTTTCTTCACTTTCCCTTCCTTTTGCAGTTTATATTTCTTCTTTTTCTATTTTCTTCTTCAGCCTATGTTGATCCTTACTGGCTTCTGCTGGTGTCATAAATTTCAAATTCATTTCATGTCCCTCATGCCTCAAAGGGAACGTTCATCAAGATTGAGCGTTTTAAAATTAAACCATGCCCATCTCAAAAGAAGATGACAAGAGTTCGTGGGAGCAATATCTCATTATACTTCTTTCACACATTGTCCTGTACTGAATTCGATCCTTGCTTGATTCGGATGAAAGCTTGGTGTTAACTAGAGTTTCTCCACCAATCTTTGGCTTACAACATTGTTGTCGCTTTCGTAAACGAATGCAACTAAACATGGGTGGCCTCCGATTAATCACCTTGTTTCTCTACCTCCTTTTCCATCATCTTTATCTTTTCCTCCTTTTCTTTTTCTTCAATTTCCCTTCCTTCTGCAGTTTTTATTTCTTCTTTTTCTATTTTCTCCTTCAGCCTATGTTGATCCTTACTGGCTTGTCTTGGTGTCATAAATTTCAACTTCATTTCATGTCCCTCATGCCTCAAAGCGAACGTTCATCAAGATTGAGCGTTTTAAAATTAAGCCATATCCATCTCAAAAGAAGATGACAAGAGTTCGTGGGAGCAATATCACATAATAATTCTTTCACACATTGTCCTGTACTGAATTTGATCCTTGCTTGATTCGGATGAAAGCTTGGTGGTAACTAGAGTTTCTCCACCATTCTTTGGCTTACAACATTGTTGTCGCTTTCGTTAACGAATGAAACTAAAGATGGGTGGCCTTCGATTAAACACCTTGTTTCTCTACTTCCTTTTCCATCATCTTTATCTTTTCTTCCTTTTCTTTTTCTTCAATTTTCCTTCCTTTTGCAGTTTATATTTCTTCTTCTTCTATTTTCTTTTTCAGATTATGTTGATCCTTACTGGCTTGTGCTGGTGTCATAAATTTCAACTTCATTTCATGTCCCTCATGCCTCAAATAAAGGGAACGTTCATCAAGATTGAGCATTTGAAAATTAAGTCATGCCCATCTCAAAAGAAGATGACAAGAGTTCGTGGGAGCAATATCACATAATACTTCTTTCACACATTGTCTTGTACTGAATTTGAACCTTGCTTGATTCGGATGAAAGCTTGGTGTTAAATAGAGTTTCTCCGCCAATCTTTGGCTTACAAAATTGTTGTTGCTTTCTTAAACGAATGCAACTAAACAAGGGTGGCCTTCGATTAAACACCTTGTTTCTCTACTTCCTTTTCCATCATCTTTATCTTTTCTTCCCTTTCTTTTTCTTCACTTTCCCTTCCTTTTGCAGTTTATATTTCTTCTTTTTCTATTTTCTTCTTCAGCCTATGTTGATCCTTACTGGCTTCTGCTGGTGTCATAAATTTCAAATTCATTTCATGTCCCTCATGCCTCAAAGGGAACGTTCATCAAGATTGAGCGTTTTAAAATTAAACCATGCCCATCTCAAAAGAAGATGACAAGAGTTCGTGGGAGCAATATCTCATTATACTTCTTTCACACATTGTCCTGTACTGAATTTGATCCTTGCTTGATTCGGATGAAAGCTTTGTGGTAACTAGAGTTTCTCACCCAATCTTTGGCTTACAACATTGTTGTCGCTTTCGTAAACGAATGCAACTAAACATGGGTGGCCGTCTATTAAGCAACTTGTTTCTGTACTTCCTTTTCCATCATCTTTATCTTTTCTTCCTTTTCTTTTTCTTCAATTTCCCTTCCTTCTGCAGTTTATATTTCTTCTTTTTCTATTTTGTCCTTCAGCATATGTTGATCCTTACTTGCTTGTCTTGGTGTCATAAATTTCAACTTCATTTCATGTCCCTCATGCCTCAAAGCGAACGTTCATCAAGATTGAGCGTTTTAAAATTAAGCCATATCCATCTCAAAAGAAGATGACAAGAGTTCGTGGGAGCAATATCACATCATACTTCTTTCATACATTGTCCTATACTGAATTCGATCCTTGCTTGATTCGGATGAAAGCTTGGTGTTAACTAGAGTTTCTCCACCAATCTTTGGCTTACAACATTGTTGTCGCTTTCGTAAACGAATGCAACTAAACATGGGTGGCCTCCGATTAATCACCTTGTTTCTCTACTTCCTTTTCCATCATCTTTATCTTTTCCTCCTTTTCTTTTTCTTCAATTTCCCTTCCTTCTGCAGTTTTTATTTCTTCTTTTTCTATTTTCTCCTTCAGCCTATGTTGATCCTTACTGGCTTGTCTTGGTGTCATAAATTTCAACTTCATTTCATGTCCCTCATGCCTCAAAGGGAACGTTCATCAAGATTTAGCGTTTTAAAATTAAGCCATGCCCATCTCAAAAGAAGATGACAAGAGTTCGTGGGAGCAATATCACATAATAATTCTTTCACACATTGTCCTGTACTGAATTTGATCCTTGCTTGATTCGGATGAAAGCTTGGTGGTAACTAGAGTTTCTCACCCAATCTTTGGCTTACAACATTGTTGTCGCTTTCGTAAACGAATGCAACTAAACATGGGTGGCCGTCTATTAAGCAACTTGGTTCTGTACTTCCTTTTCCATCATCTTTATCTTTTCTTCCTTTTCTTTTTCTTCAATTTCCCTTCCTTCTGCAGTTTATATTTCTTCTTTTTCTATTTTGTCCTTCAGCATATGTTGATCCTTACTTGCTTGTCTTGGTGTCATAAATTTCAACTTCATTTCATGTCCCTCATGCCTCAAAGCGAACGTTCATCAAGATTGAGCGTTTTAAAATTAAGCCATATCCATCACAAAAGAAGATGACAAGAGTTCGTGGGAGCAATATCACATCATACTTCTTTCATACATTGTCCTGTACTGAATTCGATCCTTGCTTGATTCGGATGAAAGCTTGGTGGTAACCAGAGTTTCTCCACCATTCTTTGGCTTACAACATTGTTGTCGCTTTCGTAAACGAATGAAACTAAACATGGGTGGCCATCGATTAAGCACCTTGTTTCTCTACTTCGTTTTCCATCATCTTTATCTTTTCTTCCTTTTATTTTTCTTCAATTTCCCTTCCTTCTGCAGTTTATATTTCTTCTTTTTCTATTTTCTCCTTCAGCCTATGTTGATCCTTACTGGCTTGTCTTGGTGTCATAAATTTCAACTTCATTTCATGTCCGTCATGCCTCAAGGGGAACGTTCATCAACATTGAGCGTTTTAAAATGAAGCGATGCCCATCTCAAAAGAAGATGACAAGAGTTCGTGGGAGCAATATCACATAATACTTCTTTCATACATTGTCCTGTACTGAATTCGATCCTTGCTTGATTCGGATGAAAGCTTGGTGTTAACTAGAGTTTCTCCACCAATCTTTGGCTTACAACATTGTTGTCGCTTTCATAAACGAATGCAACTAAACATCGGTGGCCTCCGATTAATCACCTTGTTTCTCTACTCCCTTTTCCATCATCTTCATCTTTTCTTCCTTTTCTTTTTCTTGAATTTCCCTTCCTTCTGCAGTTTATATTTCTTCTTTTTCTATTTTCTCCTTCAGCCTATGTTGATCCTTACTGGCTTGTCTTGGTGTCATAAATTTCAACTTCATTTCATGTCCCTCATGCCTCAAAGGGAACGTTCATCAAGATTTAGCGCTTTAAAATTAAGCCATGCCCATCTCAAAAGAAAATGACAAGATTTCATGGGAGCAATATCCTATAATACTTCTTTCACACATTGTCCTGTACTGAATTTGATCCTTGCTTGATTCGGATGAAAGCTTGGTGGTAACTAGAGTTTCTCCACCATTCTTTGGCTTACAACATTGTTGTCGCTTTCGTAAACGAATGAAACTAAACATGGGTGGTCTTCGATTAAACACCTTGTTTCTCTACTTCCTTTTCCATCATCTTTATCTTTTCTTCCTTTTCTTTTTCTTCAATTTCCCTTCCTTCTACAATTTATATTTCTTCTTTTTCTATTTTCTCCTTCAGCCTATGTTGATCCTTACTGGCTTCTCTTGGTGTCATAAATTTCAACTTCATTTCATGTCCATCATGCCTCAAAGGGAATGTTCATCAACATTGAGCGTTTTAAAATGAAGCCATGCCCATCTCAAAAGAAGATGACAAGAGTTCGTGGGAGCAATATCACATAATACTTCTTTCACACATTGTCCTTTACTGAATTTGATCCTTGCTTGATTCGGATGAAAGCTTGGTGGTAACTAGAGTTTCTCCACCATTCTTTGGCTTACAACATTGTTGTCGCTTTCGTTAACGAATGAAACTAAACATGGCTGGCCTTCGATTAAACACCTTGTTTCTCTACTTCCTTTTCCATCATCTTTATCTTTTCTTCCTTTTGATTTCTTCAATTTCCCTTCCTTCTGCAATTTATATTTCTTCTTTTTCTATTTTCTCCTTCAGCCTATGTTGATCCTTACTGGCTTGTCTTGGTGTCATAAATTTCAACTTTATTTCATGTCCCTCAGCCTCAAAGGGAGCGTTCATCAACATTGAGCGTTTTAAAATGAAGCGATGCCCATCTCAAAAGAAGATGACAAGAGTTCGTGGGAGCAATATCACATAATACTTCTTTCATACATTGTCCTGTACTGAATTTGATCCTTGCTTGATTCGGATGAAAGCTTGGTAATAACTAGAGTTTCTCCACCAATCTTTGGCTTACAACATTGTTGTCGCTTTCGTAAACGAATGCAACTAAACATGGGTGGCCTCCGATTAATCACCTTGTTTCTCTACTTCCTTTTCCATCATCTTTATCTTTTCCTCCTTTTCTTTTTCTTCAATTTCCCTTCCTTCTGCAATTTATATTTCTTCTCTTTCTATTTTCTCCTTCAGCCTATGTTGATCCTTACTGGCTTGTCTTGGTGTCATAAATTTCAACTTCATTTCATGTCCCTCATGCCTCAAAGGGAACGTTCATCAAGATTTAGCGTTTTAAAATTAAGCCATGCCCATCTCAAAAGAAGATGACAAGAGTTCGTGGGAGCAATATCACATAATACTTCTTTCACACATTGTCCTGTACTGAATTTGATCCTTGCTTGATTCGGATGAAAGCTTGGTGGTAACTAGAGTTTCTCCACCATTCTTTGGCTTACAACATTGTTGTCGCTTTCGTAAACGAATGAAACTAAACATGGGTGGCCTTCGATTAAACACCTTGTTTCTCTACTTCCTTTTCCATCATCTTTATCTTTTCTTCCTTTTCTTTTTCTTCAATTTTCCTTCCTTTTGCAGTTTATATTTCTTCTTCTTCTATTTTCTTTTTCAGATTATGTTGATCCTTACTGGCTTGTGCTGGTGTCATAAATTTCAACTTCATTTCATGTCCCTCATGCCTCAAATAAAGGGAACGTTCATCAAGATTGAGCATTTGAAAATTAAGTCATGCCCATCTCAAAAGAAGATGACAAGAGTTCGTGGGAGCAATATCACATAATACTTCTTTCACACATTGTCTTGTACTGAATTTGAACCTTGCTTGATTCGGATGAAAGCTTGGTGTTAAATAGAGTTTCTCCGCCAATCTTTGGCTTACAAAATTGTTGTTGCTTTCTTAAACGAATGCAACTAAACAAGGGTGGCCTTCGATTAAACACCTTGTTTCTCTACTTCCTTTTCCATCATCTTTATCTTTTCTTCCCTTTCTTTTTCTTCACTTTCCCTTCCTTTTGCAGTTTATATTTCTTCTTTTTCTATTTTCTTCTTCAGCCTATGTTGATCCTTACTGGCTTCTGCTGGTGTCATAAATTTCAAATTCATTTCATGTCCCTCATGCCTCAAAGGGAACGTTCATCAAGATTGAGCGTTTTAAAATTAAACCATGCCCATCTCAAAAGAAGATGACAAGAGTTCGTGGGAGCAATATCTCATTATACTTCTTTCACACATTGTCCTGTACTGAATTTGATCCTTGCTTGATTCGGATGAAAGCTTTGTGGTAACTAGAGTTTCTCACCCAATCTTTGGCTTACAACATTGTTGTCGCTTTCGTAAACGAATGCAACTAAACATGGGTGGCCGTCTATTAAGCAACTTGTTTCTGTACTTCCTTTTCCATCATCTTTATCTTTTCTTCCTTTTCTTTTTCTTCAATTTCCCTTCCTTCTGCAGTTTATATTTCTTCTTTTTCTATTTTGTCCTTCAGCATATGTTGATCCTTACTTTCTTGTCTTGGTGTCATAAATTTCAACTTCATTTCATGTCCCTCATGCCTCAAAGCGAACGTTCATCAAGATTGAGCGTTTTAAAATTAAGCCATATCCATCTCAAAAGAAGATGACAAGAGTTCGTGGGAGCAATATCACATCATACTTCTTTCATACATTGTCCTATACTGAATTCGATCCTTGCTTGATTCGGATGAAAGCTTGGTGTTAACTAGAGTTTCTCCACCAATCTTTGGCTTACAACATTGTTGTCGCTTTCGTAAACGAATGCAACTAAACATGGGTGGCCTCCGATTAATCACCTTGTTTCTCTACTTCCTTTTCCATCATCTTTATCTTTTCCTCCTTTTCTTTTTCTTCAATTTCCCTTCCTTCTGCAGTTTTTATTTCTTCTTTTTCTATTTTCTCCTTCAGCCTATGTTGATCCTTACTGGCTTGTCTTGGTGTCATAAATTTCAACTTCATTTCATGTCCCTCATGCCTCAAAGGGAACGTTCATCAAGATTTAGCGTTTTAAAATTAAGCCATGCCCATCTCAAAAGAAGATGACAAGAGTTCGTGGGAGCAATATCACATAATAATTCTTTCACACATTGTCCTGTACTGAATTTGATCCTTGCTTGATTCGGATGAAAGCTTGGTGGTAACTAGAGTTTCTCCACCATTCTTTGGCTTACAACATTGTTGTCGCTTTCGTAAACGAATGAAACTAAACATGGGTGGCCTTCGATTAAACACCTTGTTTCTCTACTTCCTTTTCCATCATCTTTATCTTTTCTTCCTTTTCTTTTTCTTCAATTTTCCTTCCTTTTGCAGTTTATATTTCTTCTTCTTCTATTTTCTTTTTCAGATTATGTTGATCCTTACTGGCTTGTGCTGGTGTCATAAATTTCAACTTCATTTCATGTCCCTCATGCCTCAAATAAAGGGAACGTTCATCAAGATTGAGCATTTGAAAATTAAGTCATGCCCATCTCAAAAGAAGATGACAAGAGTTCGTGAGAGCAATATCACATAATACTTCTTTCACACATTGTAATCTACTACATTTGATCCTTGCTTGATTCGGATGAAAGCTTGGTGTTAACTAGAGTTTCTCCGCCAATCTTTGGCTTACAACATTGTTGTTGCTTTCTTAAACGAATGCAACTAAACATGGGTGGCCTTCGATTAAACACCTTGTTTCTCTACTTCCTTTTCCATCATCTTTATCTTTTCTTCCCTTTCTTTTTCTTCACTTTCCCTTCCTTTTGCAGTTTATATTTCTTCTTTTTCTATTTTCTTCTTCAACCTATGTTGATCCTTACTGACTTCTACTGGTGTCATAAATTTCAAATTCATTTCATGTCCCTCATGCCTCAAAGGGAACGTTCATCAAGATTGAGCATTTTAAAATTAAACCATGCCCATCTCAAAAGAAGATGACAAGAGTTCGTGGGAGCAATATCTCATTATACTTCTTTCACACATTGTCCTGTACTGAATTTGATCCTTGCTTGATTCGGATGAAAGCTTTGTGGTAACTAGAGTTTCTCACCCAATCTTTGGCTTACAACATTGTTGTCGCTTTCGTAAACGAATGCAACTAAACATGGGTGGCCGTCTATTAAGCAACTTGGTTCTGTACTTCCTTTTCCATCATCTTTATCTTTTCTTCCTTTTCTTTTTCTTCAATTTCCCTTCCTTCTGCAGTTTATATTTCTTCTTTTTCTATTTTGTCCTTCAGCATATGTTGATCCTTACTTGCTTGTCTTGGTGTCATAAATTTCAACTTCATTTCATGTCCCTCATGCCTCAAAGCGAACGTTCATCAAGATTAAGCGTTTTAAAATTAAGCCATATCCATTACAAAAGAAGATGACAAGAGTTCGTGGGAGCAATATCACATCATACTTCTTTCATACATTGTCCTGTACTGAATTCGATCCTTGCTTGATTCGGATGAAAGCTCGGTGGTAACCAGAGTTTCTCCACCATTCTTTGGCTTACAACATTGTTGTCGCTTTCGTAAACGAATGAAACTAAACATGGGTGGCCATCGATTAAGCACCTTGTTTCTCTACTTCGTTTTCCATCATCTTTATCTTTTCTTCCTTTTATTTTTCTTCAATTTCCCTTCCTTCTGCAGTTTATATTTCTTCTTTTTCTATTTTCTCCTTCAGCCTATGTTGATCCTTACTGGCTTGTCTTGGTGTCATAAATTTCAACTTCATTTCATGTCCGTCATGCCTCAAGGGGAACGTTCATCAACATTGAGCGTTTTAAAATGAAGCGATGCCCATCTCAAAAGAAGATGACAAGAGTTCGTGGGAGCAATATCACATAATACTTCTTTCATACATTGTCCTGTACTGAATTCGATCCTTGCTTGATTCGGATGAAAGCTTGGTGTTAACTAGAGTTTCTCCACCAATCTTTGGCTTACAACATTGTTGTCGCTTTCATAAACGAATGCAACTAAACATCGGTGGCCTCCGATTAATCACCTTGTTTCTCTACTCCCTTTTCCATCATCTTCATCTTTTCTTCCTTTTCTTTTTCTTGAATTTCCCTTCCTTCTGCAGTTTATATTTCTTCTTTTTCTATTTTCTCCTTCAGCCTATGTTGATCCTTACTTGCTTGTCTTGGTGTCATAAATTTCAACTTCATTTCATGTCCCTCATGCCTCAAAGGGAACGTTCATCAAGATTTAGCGCTTTAAAATTAAGCCATGCCCATCTCAAAAGAAGATGACAAGATTTCATGGGAGCAATATCCTATAATACTTCTTTCACACATTGTCCTGTACTGAATTTGATCCTTGCTTGATTCGGATGAAAGCTTGGTGGTAACTAGAGTTTCTCCACCATTCTTTGGCTTACAACATTGTTGTCGCTTTCGTAAACGAATGAAACTAAACATGGGTGGTCTTCGATTAAACACCTTGTTTCTCTACTTCCTTTTCCATCATCTTTATCTTTTCTTCCTTTTCTTTTTCTTCAATTTCCCTTCCTTCTACAATTTATATTTCTTCTTTTTCTATTTTCTCCTTCAGCCTATGTTGATCCTTACTGGCTTCTCTTGGTGTCATAAATTTCAACTTCATTTCATGTCCATCATGCCTCAAAGGGAACGTTCATCAACATTGAGCGTTTTAAAATGAAGCCATGCCCATCTCAAAAGAAGATGACAAGAGTTCGTGGGAGCAATATCACATAATACTTCTTTCACACATTGTCCTTTACTGAATTTGATCCTTGCTTGATTCGGATGAAAGCTTGGTGGTAACTAGAGTTTCTCCACCATTCTTTGGCTTACAACATTGTTGTCGCTTTCGTTAACGAATGAAACTAAACATGGCTGGCCTTCGATTAAACACCTTGTTTCTCTACTTCCTTTTCCATCATCTTTATCTTTTCTTCCTTTTGATTTCTTCAATTTCCCTTCCTTCTGCAATTTATATTTCTTCTTTTTCTATTTTCTCCTTCAGCCTATGTTGATCCTTACTGGCTTGTCTTGGTGTCATAAATTTCAACTTCATTTCATGTCCCTCAGCCTCAAAGGGAACGTTCATCAACATTGAGCGTTTTAAATTGAAGCGATGCCCATCTCAAAAGAAGATGACAAGAGTTCGTGGGAGCAATATCACATAATACTTCTTTCATACATTGTCCTGTACTGAATTTGATTCTTGCTTGATTCGGATGAAAGCTTGGTAATAACTAGAGTTTCTCCACCAATCTTTGGCTTACAACATTGTTGTCGCTTTCGTAAACGAATGCAACTAAACATGGGTGGCCTCCGATTAATCACCTTGTTTCTCTACTTCCTTTTCCATCATCTTTATCTTTTCCTCCTTTTCTTTTTCTTCAATTTCCCTTCCTTCTGCAGTTTATATTTCTTCTCTTTCTATTTTCTCCTTCAGCCTATGTTGATCCTTACTAGCTTGTCTTGGTGTCATAAATTTCAACTTCATTTCATGTCCCTCATGCCTCAAAGGGAACGTTCATCAAGATTTAGCGTTTTAAAATTAAGCCATGCCCATCTCAAAAGAAGATGACAAGAGTTCGTGGGAGCAATATCACATAATACTTCTTTCACACATTGTCCTGTACTGAATTTGATCTTTGCTTGATTCGGATGAAAGCTTGGTGGTAACTAGAGTTTCTCCACCATTGTTTGGCTTACAACATTGTTGTCGCTTTCGTAAACGAATGAAACTAAACATGGGTGGCCTTCGATTAAACACCTTGTTTCTCTACTTCCTTTTCCATCATCTTTATCTTTTCTTCCTTTTCTTTTTCTTCAATTTTCCTTCGTTTTGCAGTTTATATTTCTTCTTTTTCTATTTTCTTTTTCAGATTATGTTGATCCTTACTGGCTTGTGTTGGTGTCATAAATTTCAACTTCATTTCATGTCCCTTATGCCTCAAATAAACGGAACGTTCATCAAGATTGAGCGTTTGAAAATTAAGCCATGCCCATCTCAAAATAAGATGACAAGAGTTCGTGGGAGCAATATCACATAATACTTCTTGCTTGATTCGGATGAAAGCTTGGTGTTAACTAGAGTTTCTCCGCCAATCTTTGGCTTACAACCTTGTTGTTGCTTTCTTAAACGAATGCAACTAAACATGGGTGGCCTTCGATTAAACACCTTGTTTCTCTACTTCCTTTTCCATCATCTTTATCTTTTCTTCCCTTTCTTTTTCTTCACTTTCCCTTCCTTTTGCAGTTTATATTTCTTCTTTTTCTATTTTCTTCTTCAGCCTATGTTGATCCTTACTGGCTTCTGCTGGTGTCATAAATTTCAAATTCATTTCATGTCCCTCATGCCTCAAAGGGAACGTTCATCAAGATTGAGCGTTTTAAAATTAAACCATGCCCATCTCAAAAGAAGATGACAAGAGTTCGTGGGAGCAATATCTCATTATACTTCTTTCACACATTGTCCTGTACTGAATTTGATCCTTGCTTGATTCGGATGAAAGCTTTGTGGTAACTAGAGTTTCTCACCCAATCTTTGGCTTACAACATTGTTGTCGCTTTCGTAAACGAATGCAACTAAACATGGGTGGCCGTCTATTAAGCAACTTGTTTCTGTACTTCCTTTTCCATCAACTTTATCTTTTCTTCCTTTTCTTTTTCTTCAATTTCCCTTCCTTCTGCAGTTTATATTTCTTCTTTTTCTATTTTGTCCTTCAGCATATGTTGATCCTTACTTGCTTGTCTTGGTGTCATAAATTTCAACTTCATTTCATGTCCCTCATGCCTCAAAGCAAACGTTCATCAAGATTAAGCGTTTTAAAATTAAGCCATATCCATCTCAAAAGAAGATGACAAGAGTTCGTGGGAGCAATATCACATCATACTTCTTTCATACATTGTCCTATACTGAATTCGATCCTTGCTTGATTCGGATGAAAGCTTGGTGTTAACTAGAGTTTCTCCACCAATCTTTGGCTTACAACATTGTTGTCGCTTTCGTAAACGAATGCAACTAAACATGGGTGGCCTCCGATTAATCACCTTGTTTCTCTACTTCCTTTTCCATCATCTTTATCTTTTCTTCCTTTTCTTTTTCTTCAATTTTCCTTCCTTTTGCAGTTTATATTTCTTCTTCTTCTATTTTCTTTTTCAGATTATGTTGATCCTTACTGGCTTGTGCTGGTGTCATAAATTTCAACTTCATTTCATGTCCCTCATGCCTCAAATAAAGGGAACGTTCATCAAGATTGAGCATTTGAAAATTAAGTCATGCCCATCTCAAAAGAAGATGACAAGAGTTCGTGGGAGCAATATCACATAATACTTCTTTCACACATTGTCCTGTACTGAATTTGAACCTTGCTTGATTCGGATGAAAGCTTGGTGTTAACTAGAGTTTCTCCGCCAATCTTTGGCTTACAAAATTGTTGTTGCTTTCTTAAACGAATGCAACTAAACATGGGTGGCCTTCGATTAAACACCTTGTTTCTCTACTTCCTTTTCCATCATCTTTATCTTTTCTTCCCTTTCTTTTTCTTCACTTTCCCTTCCTTTTGCAGTTTATATTTCTTCTTTTTCTATTTTCTTCTTCAACCTATGTTGATCCTTACTGGCTTCTGCTGGTGTCATAAATTTCAAATTCATTTCATGTCCCTCATGCCTCAAACGGAACGTTCATCAAGATTGAGCATTTTAAAATTAAACCATGCCCATCTCAAAAGAAGATGACAAGAGTTCGTGGGAGCAATATCTCATTATACTTCTTTCACACATTTTCCTGTACTGAATTTGATCCTTGCTTGATTCGGATGAAAGCTTTGTGGTAACTAGAGTTTCTCACCCAATCTTTGGCTTACAACATTGTTGTCGCTTTCGTAAACGAATGCAACTAAACATGGGTGGCCGTCTATTAAGCAACTTGGTTCTGTACTTCCTTTTCCATCATCTTTATCCTTTCTTCCTTTTCTTTTTCTTCAATTTCCCTTCCTTCTGCAGTTTATATTTCTTCTTTTTCTATTTTGTCCTTCAGCATATGTTGATCCTTACTTGCTTGTCTTGGTGTCATAAATTTCAACTTCATTTCATGTCCCTCATGCCTCAAAGCGAACGTTCATCAAGATTGAGTGTTTTAAAATTAAGCCATATCCATCTCAAAAGAATATGACAAGAGTTCGTGGGAGCAATATCACATCATACTTCTTTCATACATTGTCCTGTACTGAATTCGATCCTTGCTTGATTCGGATGAAAGCTTGGTGGTAACCAGAGTTTCTCCACCCTTCTTTGGCTTACAACATTGTTGTCGCTTTCGTAAACGAATGAAACTAAACATGGGTGGCCATCGATTAAGCACGTTGTTTCTCTACTTCCTTTTCCATCAACTTTATCTTTTCTTCCTTTTCTTTTTCTTCAATTTCCCTTCCTTCTGCAGTTTATATTTCTTCTTTTTCTATTTTGTCCTTCAGCATATGTTGATCCTTACTTGCTTGTCTTGGTGTCATAAATTTCAACTTCATTTCATGTCCCTCATGCCTCAAAGGGAACGTTCATCAAGATTTAGCGTTTTAAAATTAAGCCATGCCCATCTCAAAAGAAGATGACAAGAGTTCGTGGGAGCAATATCACATAATAATTCTTTCACACATTGTCCTGTACTGAATTTGATCCTTGCTTGATTCGGATGAAAGCTTGGTGGTAACTAGAGTTTCTCCACCATTCTTTGGCTTACAACATTGTTGTCGCTTTCGTAAACGAATGAAACTAAACATGGGTGGCCTTCGATTAAACACCTTGTTTCTCTACTTCCTTTTCCATCATCTTTATCTTTTCTTCCTTTTCTTTTTCTTCAATTTTCCTTCCTTTTGCAGTTTATATTTCTTCTTCTTCTATTTTCTTTTTCAGATTATGTTGATCCTTACTGGCTTGTGCTGGTGTCATAAATTTCAACTTCATTTCATGTCCCTCATGCCTCAAATAAAGGGAACGTTCATCAAGATTGAGCATTTGAAAATTAAGTCATGCCCATCTCAAAAGAAGATGACAAGAGTTCGTGGGAGCAATATCACATAATACTTCTTTCACACATTGTCCTGTACTGAATTTGAACCTTGCTTGATTCGGATGAAAGCTTGGTATTAACTAGAGTTTCTCCGCCAATCTTTGGCTTACAAAATTGTTGTTGCTTTCTTAAACGAATGCAACTAAACATGGGTGGCCTTCGATTAAACACCTTGTTTCTCTACTTCCTTTTCCATCATCTTTATCTTTTCTTCCCTTTCTTTTTCTTCACTTTCCCTTCCTTTTGCAGTTTATATTTCTTCTTTTTCTATTTTCTTCTTCAACCTATGTTGATCCTTACTGGCTTCTGCTGGTGTCATAAATTTCAAATTCATTTCATGTCCCTCATGCCTCAAAGGGAACGTTCATCAAGATTGAGCATTTTAAAATTAAACCATGCCCATCTCAAAAGAAGATGACAAGAGTTCGTGGGAGCAATATCTCATTATACTTCTTTCACACATTGTCCTGTACTGAATTTGATCCTTGCTTGATTCGGATGAAAGCTTTGTGGTAACTAGAGTTTCTCACCCAATCTTTGGCTTACAACATTGTTGTCGCTTTCGTAAACGAATGCAACTAAACATGGGTGGCCGTCTATTAAGCAACTTGGTTCTGTACTTCCTTTTCCATCATCTTTATCTTTTCTTCCTTTTCTTTTTCTTCAATTTCCCTTCCTTCTGCAGTTTATATTTCTTCTTTTTCTATTTTGTCCTTCAGCATATGTTGATCCTTACTTGCTTGTCTTGGTGTCATAAATTTCAACTTCATTTCATGTCCCTCATGCCTCAAAGCGAACGTTCATCAAGATTGAGCGTTTTAAAATTAAGCCATATCCATCTCAAAAGAAGATGACAAGAGTTCGTGGGAGCAATATCACATCATACTTCTTTCATACATTGTCCTGTACTGAATTCGATCCTTGCTTGATTCGGATGAAAGCTTGGTGGTAACCAGAGTTTCTCCACCCTTCTTTGGCTTACAACATTGTTGTCGCTTTCGTAAACGAATGAAACTAAACATGGGTGGCCATCGATTAAGCACGTTGTTTCTCTACTTCCTTTTCCATCAACTTTATCTTTTCTTCCTTTTCTTTTTCTTCAATTTCCCTTCCTTCTGCAGTTTATATTTCTTCTTTTTCTATTTTGTCCTTCAGCATATGTTGATCCTTACTTGCTTGTCTTGGTGTCATAAATTTCAACTTCATTTCATGTCCCTCATGCCTCAAAGCGAACGTTCATCAAGATTGAGCGTTTTAAAATTAAGCCATATCCATCTCAAAAGAAGATGACAAGAGTTCGTGGGAGCAATATCACATCATACTTCTTTCATACATTGTCCTATACTGAATTCGATCCTTGCTTGATTCGGATGAAAGCTTGGTGTTAACTAGAGTTTCTCCACCAATCTTTGGCTTACAACATCGTTGTCGCTTTCGTAAACGAATGCAACTAAACACGGGTGGCCTCCGATTAATCACCTTGTTTCTCTACTTCCTTTTCCATCATCTTTATCTTTTCCTCCTTTTCTTTTTCTTCAATTTCCCTTCCTTCTGCAGTTTTTATTTCTTCTTTTTCTATTTTCTCCTTCAGCCTATGTTGATCCTTACTGGCTTGTCTTGGTGTCATAAATTTCAACTTCATTTCATGTCCCTCATGCCTCAAAGGGAACGTTCATCAAGATTTAGCGTTTTAAAATTAAGCCATGCCCATCTCAAAAGAAGATGACAAGAGTTCGTGGGAGCAATATCACATAATAATTCTTTCACACATTGTCCTGTACTGAATTTGATCCTTGCTTGATTCGGATGAAAGCTTGGTGGTAACTAGAGTTTCTCCACCATTCTTTGGCTTACAACATTGTTGTCGCTTTCGTAAACGAATGAAACTAAACATGGGTGGCCTTCGATTAAACACCTTGTTTCTCTACTTCCTTTTCCATCATCTTTATCTTTTCTTCCTTTTCTTTTTCTTCAATTTTCCTTCCTTTTGCAGTTTATATTTCTTCTTCTTCTATTTTCTTTTTCAGATTATGT
The DNA here is from genome assembly GCF_037176805.1 of Vigna unguiculata. NCBI lineage: Eukaryota > Viridiplantae > Streptophyta > Magnoliopsida > Fabales > Fabaceae > Vigna > Vigna unguiculata. The sequence continues at coordinate 26,025,263 of NC_140795.1, read as the reverse complement.
TGATCCTTACTGGCTTGTGCTGGTGTCATAAATTTCAACTTCATTTCATGTCCCTCATGCCTCAAATAAAGGGAACGTTCATCAAGATTGAGCATTTGAAAATTAAGTCATGCCCATCTCAAAAGAAGATGACAAGAGTTCGTGGGAGCAATATCACATCATACTTCTTTCATACATTGTCCTGTACTGAATTCGATCCTTGCTTGATTCGGATGAAAGCTTGGTGGTAACCAGAGTTTCTCCACCCTTCTTTGGCTTACAACATTGTTGTCGCTTTCGTAAACGAATGAAACTAAACATGGGTGGCCATCGATTAAGCACGTTGTTTCTCTACTTCCTTTTCCATCAACTTTATCTTTTCTTCCTTTTCTTTTTCTTCAATTTCCCTTCCTTCTGCAGTTTATATTTCTTCTTTTTCTATTTTGTCCTTCAGCATATGTTGATCCTTACTTGCTTGTCTTGGTGTCATAAATTTCAACTTCATTTCATGTCCCTCATGCCTCAAAGGGAACGTTCATCAAGATTTAGCGTTTTAAAATTAAGCCATGCCCATCTCAAAAGAAGATGACAAGAGTTCGTGGGAGCAATATCACATAATAATTCTTTCACACATTGTCCTGTACTGAATTTGATCCTTGCTTGATTCGGATGAAAGCTTGGTGGTAACTAGAGTTTCTCCACCATTCTTTGGCTTACAACATTGTTGTCGCTTTCGTAAACGAATGAAACTAAACATGGGTGGCCTTCGATTAAACACCTTGTTTCTCTACTTCCTTTTCCATCATCTTTATCTTTTCTTCCTTTTCTTTTTCTTCAATTTTCCTTCCTTTTGCAGTTTATATTTCTTCTTCTTCTATTTTCTTTTTCAGATTATGTTGATCCTTACTGGCTTGTGCTGGTGTCATAAATTTCAACTTCATTTCATGTCCCTCATGCCTCAAATAAAGGGAACGTTCATCAAGATTGAGCATTTGAAAATTAAGTCATGCCCATCTCAAAAGAAGATGACAAGAGTTCGTGGGAGCAATATCACATAATACTTCTTTCACACATTGTCCTGTACTGAATTTGAACCTTGCTTGATTCGGATGAAAGCTTGGTATTAACTAGAGTTTCTCCGCCAATCTTTGGCTTACAAAATTGTTGTTGCTTTCTTAAACGAATGCAACTAAACATGGGTGGCCTTCGATTAAACACCTTGTTTCTCTACTTCCTTTTCCATCATCTTTATCTTTTCTTCCCTTTCTTTTTCTTCACTTTCCCTTCCTTTTGCAGTTTATATTTCTTCTTTTTCTATTTTCTTCTTCAACCTATGTTGATCCTTACTGGCTTCTGCTGGTGTCATAAATTTCAAATTCATTTCATGTCCCTCATGCCTCAAAGGGAACGTTCATCAAGATTGAGCATTTTAAAATTAAACCATGCCCATCTCAAAAGAAGATGACAAGAGTTCGTGGGAGCAATATCTCATTATACTTCTTTCACACATTGTCCTGTACTGAATTTGATCCTTGCTTGATTCGGATGAAAGCTTTGTGGTAACTAGAGTTTCTCACCCAATCTTTGGCTTACAACATTGTTGTCGCTTTCGTAAACGAATGCAACTAAACATGGGTGGCCGTCTATTAAGCAACTTGGTTCTGTACTTCCTTTTCCATCATCTTTATCTTTTCTTCCTTTTCTTTTTCTTCAATTTCCCTTCCTTCTGCAGTTTATATTTCTTCTTTTTCTATTTTGTCCTTCAGCATATGTTGATCCTTACTTGCTTGTCTTGGTGTCATAAATTTCAACTTCATTTCATGTCCCTCATGCCTCAAAGCGAACGTTCATCAAGATTGAGCGTTTTAAAATTAAGCCATATCCATCTCAAAAGAAGATGACAAGAGTTCGTGGGAGCAATATCACATCATACTTCTTTCATACATTGTCCTGTACTGAATTCGATCCTTGCTTGATTCGGATGAAAGCTTGGTGGTAACCAGAGTTTCTCCACCCTTCTTTGGCTTACAACATTGTTGTCGCTTTCGTAAACGAATGAAACTAAACATGGGTGGCCATCGATTAAGCACGTTGTTTCTCTACTTCCTTTTCCATCAACTTTATCTTTTCTTCCTTTTCTTTTTCTTCAATTTCCCTTCCTTCTGCAGTTTATATTTCTTCTTTTTCTATTTTGTCCTTCAGCATATGTTGATCCTTACTTGCTTGTCTTGGTGTCATAAATTTCAACTTCATTTCATGTCCCTCATGCCTCAAAGCGAACGTTCATCAAGATTGAGCGTTTTAAAATTAAGCCATATCCATCTCAAAAGAAGATGACAAGAGTTCGTGGGAGCAATATCACATCATACTTCTTTCATACATTGTCCTATACTGAATTCGATCCTTGCTTGATTCGGATGAAAGCTTGGTGTTAACTAGAGTTTCTCCACCAATCTTTGGCTTACAACATCGTTGTCGCTTTCGTAAACGAATGCTACTAAACACGGGTGGCCTCCGATTAATCACCTTGTTTCTCTACTTCCTTTTCCATCATCTTTATCTTTTCCTCCTTTTCTTTTTCTTCAATTTCCCTTCCTTCTGCAGTTTTTATTTCTTCTTTTTCTATTTTCTCCTTCAGCCTATGTTGATCCTTACTGGCTTGTCTTGGTGTCATAAATTTCAACTTCATTTCATGTCCCTCATGCCTCAAAGGGAACGTTCATCAAGATTTAGCGTTTTAAAATTAAGCCATGCCCATCTCAAAAGAAGATGACAAGAGTTCGTGGGAGCAATATCACATAATAATTCTTTCACACATTGTCCTATACTGAATTTGATCCTTGCTTGATTCGGATGAAAGCTTGGTGGTAACTAGAGTTTCTCCACCATTCTTTGGCTTACAACATTGTTGTCGCTTTCGTAAACGAATGAAACTAAACATGGGTGGCCTTCGATTAAACACCTTGTTTCTCTACTTCCTTTTCCATCATCTTTATCTTTTCTTCCTTTTCTTTTTCTTCAATTTTCCTTCCTTTTGCAGTTTATATTTCTTCTTCTTCTATTTTCTTTTTCAGATTATGTTGATCCTTACTGGCTTGTGCTGGTGTCATAAATTTCAACTTCATTTCATGTCCCTCATGCCTCAAATAAAGGGAACGTTCATCAAGATTGAGCATTTGAAAATTAAGTCATGCCCATCTCAAAAGAAGATGACAAGAGTTCGTGGGAGCAATATCACATAATACTTCTTTCACACATTGTCCTGTACTGAATTTGAACCTTGCTTGATTCGGATGAAAGCTTGGTGTTAACTAGAGTTTCTCCGCCAATCTTTGGCTTACAAAATTGTTGTTGCTTTCTTAAACGAATGCAACTAAACATGGCTGGCCTTCGATTAAACACCTTGTTTCTCTACTTCCTTTTCCATCATCTTTATCTTTTCTTCCCTTTCTTTTTCTTCACTTTCCCTTCCTTTTGCAGTTTATATTTCTTCTTTTTCTATTTTCTTCTTCAACCTATGTTGATCCTTACTGGCTTCTGCTGGTGTCATAAATTTCAAATTAATTTCATGTCCCTCATGCCTCAAAGGGAACGTTCATCAAGATTGAGCATTTTAAAATTAAACCATGCCCATCTCAAAAGAAGATGACAAGAGTTCGTGGGAGCAATATCTCATTATACTTCTTTCACACATTGTCCTGTACTGAATTTGATCCTTGCTTGATTCGGATGAAAGCTTTGTGGTAACTAGAGTTTCTCACCCAATCTTTGGCTTACAACATTGTTGTCGCTTTCGTAAACGAATGCAACTAAACATGGGTGGCCGTCTATTAAGCAACTTGGTTCTGTACTTCCTTTTCCATCATCTTTATCTTTTCTTCCTTTTCTTTTTCTTCAATTTCCCTTCCTTCTGCAGTTTATATTTCTTCTTTTTCTATTTTGTCCTTCAGCATATGTTGATCCTTACTTGCTTGTCTTGGTGTCATAAATTTCAACTTCATTTCATGTCCCTCATGCCTCAAAGCGAACGTTCATCAAGATTGAGCGTTTTAAAATTAAGCCATATCCATCTCAAAAGAAGATGACAAGAGTTCGTGGGAGCAATATCACATCATACTTCTTTCATACATTGTCCTGTACTGAATTCGATCCTTGCTTGATTCGGATGAAAGCTTGGTGGTAACCAGAGTTTCTCCACCCTTCTTTGGCTTACAACATTGTTGTCGCTTTCGTAAACGAATGAAACTAAACATGGGTGGCCATCGATTAAGCACGTTGTTTCTCTACTTCCTTTTCCATCAACTTTATCTTTTCTTCCTTTTCTTTTTCTTCAATTTCCCTTCCTTCTGCAGTTTATATTTCTTCTTTTTCTATTTTGTCCTTCAGCATATGTTGATCCTTACTTGCTTGTCTTGGTGTCATAAATTTCAACTTCATTTCATGTCCCTCATGCCTCAAAGCGAACGTTCATCAAGATTGAGCGTTTTAAAATTAAGCCATATCCATCTCAAAAGAAGATGACAAGAGTTCGTGGGAGCAATATCACATCATACTTCTTTCATACATTGTCCTATACTGAATTCGATCCTTGCTTGATTCGGATGAAAGCTTGGTGTTAACTAGAGTTTCTCCACCAATCTTTGGCTTACAACATCGTTGTCGCTTTCGTAAACGAATGCTACTAAACACGGGTGGCCTCCGATTAATCACCTTGTTTCTCTACTTCCTTTTCCATCATCTTTATCTTTTCCTCCTTTTCTTTTTCTTCAATTTCCCTTCCTTCTGCAGTTTTTGTTTCTTCTTTTTCTATTTTCTCCTTCAGCCTATGTTGATCCTTACTGGCTTGTCTTGGTGTCATAAATTTCAACTTCATTTCATGTCCCTCATGCCTCAAAGGGAACGTTCATCAAGATTTAGCGTTTTAAAATTAAGCCATGCCCATCTCAAAAGAAGATGACAAGAGTTCGTGGGAGCAATATCACATAATAATTCTTTCACACATTGTCCTCTACTGAATTTGATCCTTGCTTGATTCGGATGAAAGCTTGGTGGTAACTAGAGTTTCTCCACCATTCTTTGGCTTACAACATTGTTGTCGCTTTCGTAAACGAATGAAACTAAACATGGGTGGCCTTCGATTAAACACCTTGTTTCTCTACTTCCTTTTCCATCATCTTTATCTTTTCTTCCTTTTCTTTTTCTTCAATTTTCCTTCCTTTTGCAGTTTATATTTCTTCTTCTTCTATTTTCTTTTTCAGATTATGTTGATCCTTACTGGCTTGTGCTGGTGTCATAAATTTCAACTTCATTTCATGTCCCTCATGCCTCAAATAAAGGGAACGTTCATCAAGATTGAGCATTTGAAAATTAAGTCATGCCCATCTCAAAAGAAGATGACAAGAGTTCGTGGGAGCAATATCACATAATACTTCTTTCACACATTGTCCTGTACTGAATTTGAACCTTGCTTGATTCGGATGAAAGCTTGCTGTTAACTAGAGTTTCTCCGCCAATCTTTGGCTTACAAAATTGTTGTTGCTTTCTTAAACGAATGCAACTAAACATGGCTGGCCTTCGATTAAACACCTTGTTTCTCTACTTCCTTTTCCATCATCTTTATCTTTTCTTCCCTTTCTTTTTCTTCACTTTCCCTTCCTTTTGCAGTTTATATTTCTTCTTTTTCTATTTTCTTCTTCAACCTATGTTGATCCTTACTGGCTTCTGCTGGTGTCATAAATTTCAAATTCATTTCATGTCCCTCATGCCTCAAAGGGAACGTTCATCAAGATTGAGCATTTTAAAATTAAACCATGCCCATCTCAAAAGAAGATGACAAGAGTTCGTGGGAGCAATATCTCATTATACTTCTTTCACACATTGTCCTGTACTGAATTTGATCCTTGCTTGATTCGGATGAAAGCTTTGTGGTAACTAGAGTTTCTCACCCAATCTTTGGCTTACAACATTGTTGTCGCTTTCGTAAACGAATGCAACTAAACATGGGTGGCCGTCTATTAAGCAACTTGGTTCTGTACTTCCTTTTCCATCATCTTTATCTTTTCTTCCTTTTCTTTTTCTTCAATTTCCCTTCCTTCTGCAGTTTATATTTCTTCTTTTTCTATTTTGTCCTTCAGCATATGTTGATCCTTACTTGCTTGTCTTGGTGTCATAAATTTCAACTTCATTTCATGTCCCTCATGCCTCAAAGCGAACGTTCATCAAGATTGAGCGTTTTAAAATTAAGCCATATCCATCTCAAAAGAAGATGACAAGAGTTCGTGGGAGCAATATCACATCATACTTCTTTCATACATTGTCCTGTACTGAATTCGATCCTTGCTTGATTCGGATGAAAGCTTGGTGGTAACCAGAGTTTCTCCACCCTTCTTTGGCTTACAACATTGTTGTCGCTTTCGTAAACGAATGAAACTAAACATGGGTGGCCATCGATTAAGCACGTTGTTTCTCTACTTCCTTTTCCATCAACTTTATCTTTTCTTCCTTTTCTTTTTCTTCAATTTCCCTTCCTTCTGCAGTTTATATTTCTTCTTTTTCTATTTTGTCCTTCAGCATATGTTGATCCTTACTTGCTTGTCTTGGTGTCATAAATTTCAACTTCATTTCATGTCCCTCATGCCTCAAAGCGAACGTTCATCAAGATTGAGCGTTTTAAAATTAAGCCATATCCATCTCAAAAGAAGATGACAAGAGTTCGTGGGAGCAATATCACATCATACTTCTTTCATACATTGTCCTATACTGAATTCGATCCTTGCTTGATTCGGATGAAAGCTTGGTGTTAACTAGAGTTTCTCCACCAATCTTTGGCTTACAACATCGTTGTCGCTTTCGTAAACGAATGCAACTAAACACGGGTGGCCTCCGATTAATCACCTTGTTTCTCTACTTCCTTTTCCATCATCTTTATCTTTTCCTCCTTTTCTTTTTCTTCAATTTCCCTTCCTTCTGCAGTTTTTATTTCTTCTTTTTCTATTTTCTCCTTCAGCCTATGTTGATCCTTACTGGCTTGTCTTGGTGTCATAAATTTCAACTTCATTTCATGTCCCTCATGCCTCAAAGGGAACGTTCATCAAGATTTAGCGTTTTAAAATTAAGCCATGCCCATCTCAAAAGAAGATGACAAGAGTTCGTGGGAGCAATATCACATAATAATTCTTTCACACATTGTCCTATACTGAATTTGATCCTTGCTTGATTCGGATGAAAGCTTGGTGGTAACTAGAGTTTCTCCACCATTCTTTGGCTTACAACATTGTTGTCGCTTTCGTAAACGAATGAAACTAAACATGGGTGGCCTTCGATTAAACACCTTGTTTCTCTACTTCCTTTTCCATCATCTTTATCTTTTCTTCCTTTTCTTTTTCTTCAATTTTCCTTCCTTTTGCAGTTTATATTTCTTCTTCTTCTATTTTCTTTTTCAGATTATGTTGATCCTTACTGGCTTGTGCTGGTGTCATAAATTTCAACTTCATTTCATGTCCCTCATGCCTCAAATAAAGGGAACGTTCATCAAGATTGAGCATTTGAAAATTAAGTCATGCCCATCTCAAAAGAAGATGACAAGAGTTCGTGGGAGCAATATCACATAATACTTCTTTCACACATTGTCCTGTACTGAATTTGAACCTTGCTTGATTCGGATGAAAGCTTGGTGTTAACTAGAGTTTCTCCGCCAATCTTTGGCTTACAAAATTGTTGTTGCTTTCTTAAACGAATGCAACTAAACATGGCTGGCCTTCGATTAAACACCTTGTTTCTCTACTTCCTTTTCCATCATCTTTATCTTTTCTTCCCTTCCTTTTGCAGTTTATATTTCTTCTTTTTCTATTTTCTTCTTCAACCTATGTTGATCCTTACTGGCTTCTGCTGGTGTCATAAATTTCAAATTCATTTCATGTCCCTCATGCCTCAAAGGGAACGTTCATCAAGATTGAGCATTTTAAAATTAAACCATGCCCATCTCAAAAGAAGATGACAAGAGTTCGTGGGAGCAATATCTCATTATACTTCTTTCACACATTGTCCTGTACTGAATTTGATCCTTGCTTGATTCGGATGAAAGCTTTGTGGTAACTAGAGTTTCTCACCCAATCTTTGGCTTACAACATTGTTGTCGCTTTCGTAAACGAATGCAACTAAACATGGGTGGCCGTCTATTAAGCAACTTGGTTCTGTACTTCCTTTTCCATCATCTTTATCTTTTCTTCCTTTTCTTTTTCTTCAATTTCCCTTCCTTCTGCAGTTTATATTTCTTCTTTTTCTATTTTGTCCTTCAGCATATGTTGATCCTTACTTGCTTGTCTTGGTGTCATAAATTTCAACTTCATTTCATGTCCCTCATGCCTCAAAGCGAACGTTCATCAAGATTGAGCGTTTTAAAATTAAGCCATATCCATCTCAAAAGAAGATGACAAGAGTTCGTGGGAGCAATATCACATCATACTTCTTTCATACATTGTCCTGTACTGAATTCGATCCTTGCTTGATTCGGATGAAAGCTTGGTGGTAACCAGAGTTTCTCCACCCTTCTTTGGCTTACAACATTGTTGTCGCTTTCGTAAACGAATGAAACTAAACAAGGGTGGCCATCGATTAAGCACGTTGTTTCTCTACTTCCTTTTCCATCAACTTTATCTTTTCTACCTTTTCTTTTTCTTCAATTTCCCTTCCTTCTGTAGTTTATATTTCTTCTTTTTCTATTTTGTCCTTCAGCATATGTTGATCCTTACTTGCTTGTCTTGGTGTCATAAATTTCAACTTCATTTCATGTCCCTCATGCCTCAAAGCGAACGTTCATCAAGATTGAGCGTTTTAAAATTAAGCCATATCCATCTCAAAAGAAGATGACAAGAGTTCGTGGGAGCAATATCACATCATACTTCTTTCATACATTGTCCTATACTGAATTCGATCCTTGCTTGATTCGGATGAAAGCTTGGTGTTAACTAGAGTTTCTCCACCAATCTTTGGCTTACAACATCGTTGTCGCTTTCGTAAACGAATGCAACTAAACACGGGTGGCCTCCGATTAATCACCTTGTTTCTCTACTTCCTTTTCCATCATCTTTATCTTTTCCTCCTTTTCTTTTTCTTCAATTTCCCTTCCTTCTGCAGTTTTTATTTCTTCTTTTTCTATTTTCTCCTTCAGCCTATGTTGATCCTTACTGGCTTGTCTTGGTGTCATAAATTTCAACTTCATTTCATGTCCCTCATGCCTCAAAGGGAACGTTCATCAAGATTTAGCGTTTTAAAATTAAGCCATGCCCATCTCAAAAGAAGATGACAAGAGTTCGTGGGAGCAATATCACATAATAATTCTTTCACACATTGTCCTGTACTGAATTTGATCCTTGCTTGATTCGGATGAAAGCTTGGTGGTAACTAGAGTTTCTCCACCATTCTTTGGCTTACAACATTGTTGTCGCTTTCGTAAACGAATGAAACTAAACATGGGTGGCCATCGATTAAACACCTTGTTTCTCTACTTCCTTTTCCATCATCTTTATCTTTTCTTCCTTTTCTTTTTCTTCAATTTTCCTTCCTTTTGCAGTTTATATTTCTTCTTCTTCTATTTTCTTTTTCAGATTATGTTGATCCTTACTGGCTTGTGCTGGTGTCATAAATTTCAACTTCATTTCATGTCCCTCATGCCTCAAATAAAGGGAACGTTCATCAAGATTGAGCATTTGAAAATTAAGTCATGCCCATCTCAAAAGAAGATGACAAGAGTTCGTGGGAGCAATATCACATAATACTTCTTTCACACATTGTCCTGTACTGAATTTGAACCTTGCTTGATTCGGATGAAAGCTTGGTGTTAACTAGAGTTTCTCCGCCAATCTTTGGCTTACAAAATTGTTGTTGCTTTCTTAAACGAATGCAACTAAACATGGCTGGCCTTCGATTAAACACCTTGTTTCTCTACTTCCTTTTCCATCATCTTTATCTTTTCTTCCCTTTCTTTTTCTTCACTTTCCCTTCCTTTTGCAGTTTATATTTCTTCTTTTTCTATTTTCTTCTTCAACCTATGTTGATCCTTACTGGCTTCTGCTGGTGTCATAAATTTCAAATTCATTTCATGTCCCTCATGCCTCAAAGGGAACGTTCATCAAGATTGAGCATTTTAAAATTAAACCATGCCCATCTCAAAAGAAGATGACAAGAGTTCGTGGGAGCAATATCTCATTATACTTCTTTCACACATTGTCCTGTACTGAATTTGATCCTTGCTTGATTCGGATGAAAGCTTTGTGGTAACTAGAGTTTCTCACCCAATCTTTGGCTTACAACATTGTTGTCGCTTTCGTAAACGAATGCAACTAAACATGGGTGGCCGTCTATTAAGCAACTTGGTTCTGTACTTCCTTTTCCATCATCTTTATCTTTTCTTCCTTTTCTTTTTCTTCAATTTCCCTTCCTTCTGCAGTTTATATTTCTTCTTTTTCTATTTTGTCCTTCAGCATATGTTGATCCTTACTTGCTTGTCTTGGTGTCATAAATTTCAACTTCATTTCATGTCCCTCATGCCTCAAAGCGAACGTTCATCAAGATTGAGCGTTTTAAAATTAAGCCATATCCATCTCAAAAGAAGATGACAAGAGTTCGTGGGAGCAATATCACATCATACTTCTTTCATACATTGTCCTGTACTGAATTCGATCCTTGCTTGATTCGGATGAAAGTTTGGTGGTAACCAGAGTTTCTCCACCCTTCTTTGGCTTACAACATTGTTGTCGCTTTCGTAAACGAATGAAACTAAACATGGGTGGCCATCGATTAAGCACGTTGTTTCTCTACTTCGTTTTCCATCATCTTTATCTTTTCTTCCTTTTATTTTTCTTCAATTTCCCTTCCTTCTGCAGTTTATATTTCTTCTTTTTCTATTTTCTCCTTCAGCCTATGTTGATCCTTACTGGCTTGTCTTGGTGTCATAAATTTCAACTTCATTTCATGTCCGTCATGCCTCAAGGGGAACGTTCATCAACATTGAGCGTTTTAAAATGAAGCGATGCCCATCTCAAAAGAAGATGACAAGATTTCATGGGAGCAATATCCTATAATACTTCTTTCACACATTGTCCTGTACTGAATTTGATCCTTGCTTGATTCGGATGAAAGCTTGGTGGTAACCAGAGTTTCTCCACCATTCTTTGGCTTACAACATTGTTGTCGCTTTCGTAAACGAATGAAACTAAACATGGGTGGTCTTCGATTAAACACCTTGTTTCTCTACTTCCTTTTCCATCATCTTTATCTTTTCTTCCTTTTCTTTTTCTTCAATTTCCCTTCCTTCTACAATTTATATTTCTTCTTTTTCTATTTTCTCCTTCAGCCTATGTTGATCCTTACTGGCTTGTCTTGGTGTCATAAATTTCAACTTCATTTCATGTCCCTCAGCCTCAAAGGGAACGTTCATCAACATTGAGTGTTTTAAAATGAAGCGATGCCCATCTCAAAAGAAGATGACAAGAGTTCGTGGGAGCAATATCACATAATACTTCTTTCATACATTGTCCTGTACTGAATTTCATCCTTGCTTGATTCGGATGAAAGCTTGGTGTTAACTAGAGTTTCTCCACCTATCTTTGGCTTACAACATTGTTGTCGCTTTCGTAAACGAATGCAACTAAACATGGGTGGCCTCCGATTAATCACCTTGTTTCTCTACTTCCTTTTCCATCATCTTTATCTTTTCCTCCTTTTCTTTTTCTTCAATTTCCCTTCCTTCTGCAATTTATATTTCTTCTTTTTCTATTTTCTCCTTCAGCCTATGTCGATCCTTACTGGCTTGTCTTGGTGTCATAAATTTCAACTTCATTTCATGTCCGTCATGCCTCAAGGGGAACGTTCATCAACATTGAGCGTTTTAAAATGAAGCGATGCCCATCTCAAAAGAAGATGACAAGAGTTCGTGGGAGCAATATCACATAATACTTCTTTCATACATTGTCCTGTACTGAATTCGATCCTTGCTTGATTCGGATGAAAGCTTGGTGTTAACTAGAGTTTCTCCACCAATCTTTGGCTTACAACATTGTTGTCGCTTTCATAAACGAATGCAACTAAACATCGGTGGCCTCCGATTAATCACCTTGTTTCTCTACTCCCTTTTCCATCATCTTCATCTTTTCTGCCTTTTCTTTTTCTTGAATTTCCCTTCCTTCTGCAGTTTATATTTCTTCTTTTTCTATTTTCTCCTTCAGCCTATGTTGATCCTTACTGGCTTGTCTTGGTGTCATAAATTTCAACTTCATTTCATGTCCCTCATGCCTCAAAGGGAACGTTCATCAAGATTTAGCGCTTTAAAATTAAGCCATGCCCATCTCAAAAGAAGATGACAAGATTTCATGGGAGCAATATCCTATAATACTTCTTTCACACATTGTCCTGTACTGAATTTGATCCTTGCTTGATTCGGATGAAAGCTTGGTGGTAACTAGAGTTTCTCCACCATTCTTTGGCTTACAACATTGTTGTCGCTTTCGTAAACGAATGCAACTAAACATGGGTGGCCTCCGATTAATCACCTTGTTTCTCTACTTCCTTTTCCATCATCTTTATCTTTTCCTCCTTTTCTTTTTCTTCAATTTCCCTTCCTTCTGCAATTTATATTTCTTCTTTTTCTATTTTCTCCTTCAGCCTATGGTGATCCTTACTGGCTTCTCTTGGTGTCATAAATTTCAACTTCATTTCATGTCCATCATGCCTCAAAGGGAACGGTCATCAACATTGAGCGTTTTAAAATGAAGCCATGCCCATCTCAAAAGAAGATGACAAGAGTTCGTGGGAGCAATATCACATAATACTTCTTTCACACATTGTCCTGTACTGAATTTGATCCTTGCTTGATTCGGATGAAAGCTTGTGCTAACTAGAGTTTCTCCACCAATCTTTGGCTTACAACATTGTTGTCGCTTTCGTAAACGAATGCAACTAAACATCGGTGGCCTCCGATTAATCACCTTGTTTCTCTACTCCCTTTTCCATCATCTTTATCTTTTCTTCCTTTCCTTTTTCTTGAATTTCCCTTCCTTCTGCAGTTTATATTTCTTCTTTTTCTATTTTCTCCTTCAGCCTATGTTGATCTTTACTGGCTTGTCTTTGTGTCATAAATTTCAACTTCATTTCACGTCCCTCATGCCTCAAAGGGAACGTTCATCAAGATTTAGCGTTTTAAAATTAAGCCATGCCCATCTCAAAAGAAGATGACAAGATTTCGTGGGAGCAATATCACATAATACTTCTTTCACACATTGTCCTTTACTGAATTTGATCCTTGCTTGATTCGGATGAAAGCTTGGTGGTAACTAGAGTTTCTCCACCGTTCTTTGGCTTACAACATTGTTGTCGCTTTCGTAAACGAATGAAACTAAACATGGGTGGCCTTCGATTAAACACCTTGTTTCTCTACTTCCTTTTCCATCATCTTTATCTTTTCTTCCTTTTCTTTTTCTTCAATTTCTCTTCCTTCTGCAATTTATATTTCTTCTTTTTCTATTTTGTCCTTCAGCCTATGTTGATCCTTACTGGCTTGTCTTGGTGTCATAAATTTCAACTTCATTTCACGTCCCTCATGCCTCAAAGGGAACGTTCATCAAGATTTAGCGTTTTAAAATTAAGCCATGCCCATCTCAAAAGAAGATGACAAGATTTCATGGGAGCAATATCCTATAATACTTCTTTCACACATTGTCCTGTACTGAATTTGATCCTTGCTTGATTCGGATGAAAGCTTGGTGGTAACTAGAGTTTCTCCACCATTCTTTGGCTTACAACATTGTTGTCGCTTTCGTAAACGAATGAAACTAAACATGGGTGGCCTTCGATTAAACACCTTGTTTCTCTACTTCCTTTTCCATCATCTTTATCTTTTCTTCCTTTTCTTTTTGTTCAATTTCCCTTCCTTCTACAATTTATATTTCTTCTTTTTCTATTTTCTCCTTCAGCCTATGTTGATCCTTACTGGCTTGTCTTGGTGTCATAAATTTCAACTTCATTTCATGTCCCTCATGCCTCAAAGGGAACGTTCATCAAGATTTAGCGCTTTAAAATTAAGCCATGCCCATCTCAAAAGAAGATGACAAGAGTTCGTGGGAGCAATATCACATAATAATTCTTTCACACATTGTCCTGTACTGAATTTGATCCTTGCTTGATTCGGATGAAAGCTTGGTGTTAACTAGAGTTTCTCCACCAATCTTTGGCTTACAACATTGTTGTCGCTTTCGTAAACGAATGCAACTAAACATGGGTGGCCTCCGATTAATCACCTTGTTTCTCTACTTCCTTTTCCATCATCTTTATCTTTTCCTCCTTTTCTTTTTCTTCAATTTCCCTTCCTTCTGCAATATATATTTCTTCCTTTTCTATTTTCTCCTTCAGCCTATGTTGATCCTTACTGGCTTGTCTTGGTGTCATAAATTTCAACCTCATTTCATGGCCATCATGCCTCAAAGGGAACGTTCATCAACATTGAGCGTTTTAAAATGAAGCGATGCCCATCTCAAAAGAAGATGACAAGAGTTCGTGGGAGCAATATCACATAATACTTCTTTCATACATTGTGCTGTACTGAATTTGATCCTTGCTTGATTCGGATGAAAGCTTGGTGTTAACTAGAGTTTCTCCACCAATCTTTGGCTTACAACATTGTTGTCGCTTTCGTAAACGAATGCAACTAAACATGGATGGCCTCCGATTAATCACCTTGTTTCTCTACTTCCTTTTCCATCATCTTTATCTTTTCTTCCTTTTCTTTTTCTTGAATTTCCCTTCCTTCTGCAGTTTATATTTCTTCTTTTTCTATTTTCTCCTTCAGCCTATGTTGATCCTTACTGGCTTGTCTTGGTGTCATAAATTTCAACTTCATTTCATGTCCCTCATGCCTCAAAGGGAACGTTCATCAAGATTTAGCGCTTTAAAATTAAGCCATGCCCATCTCAAAAGAAGATGACAAGATTTCATGGGAGCAATATCCTATAATACTTCTTTCACACATTGTCCTGTACTGAATTTGATCCTTGCTTGATTCGGATGAAAGCTTGGTGGTAACTAGAGTTTCTCCACCATTCTTTGGCTTACAACATTGTTGTCGCTTTCGTAAACGAATGAAACTAAACATGGGTGGTCTTCGATTAAACACCTTGTTTCTCTACTTCCTTTTCCATCATCTTTATCTTTTCTTCCTTTTCTTTTTCTTCAATTTCCCTTCCTTCTACAATTTATATTTCTTCTTTTTCTATTTTGTCCTTCAGCCTATGTTGACCCTTACTGTCTTCTCTTGGTGTCATAAATTTCAACTTCATTTCATGTCCATCATGCCTCAAAGGGAACGTTCATCAACATTGAGCGTTTTAAAATGAAGCCATGCCCATCTCAAAAGAAGATGACAAGAGTTCGTGGGAGCAATATCACATAATACTTCTTTCACACATTGTCCTTTACTGAATTTGATCCTTGCTTGATTCGGATGAAAGCTTGGTGGTAACTAGAGTTTCTCCATCGTTCTTTGGCTTACAACATTGTTGTCGCTTTCGTAAACGAATGAAACTAAACATGGGTGGCCTTCGATTAAACACCTTGTTTCTCTACTTCCTTTTCCATCATCTTTATCTTTTCTTCCTTTTCTTTTTCTTCAATTTCCCTTCCTTCTGCAATTTATATTTCTTCTTTTACTATTTTCTCCTTCAGCCTGTGTTGATCCTTACTGGCTTGTCTTGGTGTCATAAATTTCAACTTCATTTCATGTCCCTCATGCCTCAAAGGGAACGTTCATCAAGATTTAGCGCTTTAAAATTAAGCCATGCCCATCTCAAAAGAAGATGACAAGATTTCATGGGAGCAATATCCTATAATACTTCTTTCATACATTGTCCTGTACTGAATTTCATCCTTGCTTGATTCGGATGAAAGCTTGGTGTTAACTAGAGTTTCTCCACCAACCTTTGGCTTACAACATTGTTGTCGCTTTCGTAAACGAATGCAACTAAACATGGGTGGCCTCCGATTAATCACCTTGTTTCTCTACTTCCTTTTCCATCATCTTTATCTTTTCCTCCTTTTCTTTTTCTTCAATTTCCCTTCCTTCTGCAATTTATATTTCTTCTTTTTCTATTTTCTCCTTCAGCCTATGGTGATCCTTACTGGCTTCTCTTGGTGTCATAAATTTCAACTTCATTTCATGTCCATCATGCCTCAAAGGGAACGGTCATCAACATTGAGCGTTTTAAAATGAAGCCATGCCCATCTCAAAAGAAGATGACAAGAGTTCGTGGGAGCAATATCACATAATACTTCTTTCACACATTGTCCTGTACTGAATTTGATCCTTGCTTGATTCGGATGAAAGCTTGTGCTAACTAGAGTTTCTCCACCAATCTTTGGCTTACAACATTGTTGTCGCTTTCGTAAACGAATGCAACTAAACATCGGTGGCCTCCGATTAATCACCTTGTTTCTCTACTCCCTTTTCCATCATCTTTATCTTTTCTTCCTTTCCTTTTTCTTGAATTTCCCTTCCTTCTGCAGTTTATATTTCTTCTTTTTCTATTTTCTCCTTCAGCCTATGTTGATCTTTACTGGCTTGTCTTTGTGTCATAAATTTCAACTTCATTTCACGTCCCTCATGCCTCAAAGGGAACGTTCATCAAGATTTAGCGTTTTAAAATTAAGCCATGCCCATCTCAAAAGAAGATGACAAGATTTCGTGGGAGCAATATCACATAATACTTCTTTCACACATTGTCCTTTACTGAATTTGATCCTTGCTTGATTCGGATGAAAGCTTGGTGGTAACTAGAGTTTCTCCACCGTTCTTTGGCTTACAACATTGTTGTCGCTTTCGTAAACGAATGAAACTAAACATGGGTGGCCTTCGATTAAACACCTTGTTTCTCTACTTCCTTTTCCATCATCTTTATCTTTTCTTCCTTTTCTTTTTCTTCAATTTCTCTTCCTTCTGCAATTTATATTTCTTCTTTTTCTATTTTGTCCTTCAGCCTATGTTGATCCTTACTGGCTTGTCTTGGTGTCATAAATTTCAACTTCATTTCACGTCCCTCATGCCTCAAAGGGAACGTTCATCAAGATTTAGCGTTTTAAAATTAAGCCATGCCCATCTCAAAAGAAGATGACAAGATTTCATGGGAGCAATATCCTATAATACTTCTTTCACACATTGTCCTGTACTGAATTTGATCCTTGCTTGATTCGGATGAAAGCTTGGTGGTAACTAGAGTTTCTCCACCATTCTTTGGCTTACAACATTGTTGTCGCTTTCGTAAACGAATGAAACTAAACATGGGTGGCCTTCGATTAAACACCTTGTTTCTCTACTTCCTTTTCCATCATCTTTATCTTTTCTTCCTTTTCTTTTTCTTCAATTTCCCTTCCTTCTGCAATTTATATTTCTTCTTTTACTATTTTCTCCTTCAGCCTGTGTTGATCCTTACTGGCTTGTCTTGGTGTCATAAATTTCAACTTCATTTCATGTCCCTCATGCCTCAAAGGGAACGTTCATCAAGATTTAGCGCTTTAAAATTAAGCCATGCCCATCTCAAAAGAAGATGACAAGATTTCATGGGAGCAATATCCTATAATACTTCTTTCATACATTGTCCTGTACTGAATTTCATCCTTGCTTGATTCGGATGAAAGCTTGGTGTTAACTAGAGTTTCTCCACCAACCTTTGGCTTACAACATTGTTGTCGCTTTCGTAAACGAATGCAACTAAACATGGGTGGCCTCCGATTAATCACCTTGTTTCTCTACTTCCTTTTCCATCATCTTTATCTTTTCCTCCTTTTCTTTTTCTTCAATTTCCCTTCCTTCTGCAATTTATATTTCTTCTTTTTCTATTTTCTCCTTCAGCCTATGGTGATCCTTACTGGCTTCTCTTGGTGTCATAAATTTCAACTTCATTTCATGTCCATCATGCCTCAAAGGGAACGGTCATCAACATTGAGCGTTTTAAAATGAAGCCATGCCCATCTCAAAAGAAGATGACAAGAGTTCGTGGGAGCAATATCACATAATACTTCTTTCACACATTGTCCTGTACTGAATTTGATCCTTGCTTGATTCGGATGAAAGCTTGTGCTAACTAGAGTTTCTCCACCAATCTTTGGCTTACAACATTGTTGTCGCTTTCGTAAACGAATGCAAATAAACATCGGTGGCCTCCGATTAATCACCTTGTTTCTCTACTCCCTTTTCCATCATCTTTATCTTTTCTTCCTTTCCTTTTTCTTGAATTTCCCTTCCTTCTGCAGTTTATATTTCTTCTTTTTCTATTTTCTCCTTCAGCCTATGTTGATCTTTACTGGCTTGTCTTTGTGTCATAAATTTCAACTTCATTTCACGTCCCTCATGCCTCAAAGGGAACGTTCATCAAGATTTAGCGTTTTAAAATTAAGCCATGCCCATCTCAAAAGAAGATGACAAGATTTCGTGGGAGCAATATCACATAATACTTCTTTCACACATTGTCCTGTACTGAATTTGATCCTTGCTTGATTCGGATGAAAGCTTGTGCTAACTAGAGTTTCTCCACCAATCTTTGGCTTACAACATTGTTGTCGCTTTCGTAAACGAATGCAACTAAACATCGGTGGCCTCCGATTAATCACCTTGTTTCTCTACTCCCTTTTCCATCATCTTTATCTTTTCTTCCTTTCCTTTTTCTTGAATTTCCCTTCCTTCTGCAGTTTATATTTCTTCTTTTTCTATTTTCTCCTTCAGCCTATGTTGATCTTTACTGGCTTGTCTTTGTGTCATAAATTTCAACTTCATTTCACGTCCCTCATGCCTCAAAGGGAACGTTCATCAAGATTTAGCGTTTTAAAATTAAGCCATGCCCATCTCAAAAGAAGATGACAAGATTTCGTGGGAGCAATATCACATAATACTTCTTTCACACATTGTCCTTTACTGAATTTGATCCTTGCTTGATTCGGATGAAAGCTTGGTGGTAACTAGAGTTTCTCCACCGTTCTTTGGCTTACAACATTGTTGTCGCTTTCGTAAACGAATGAAACTAAACATGGGTGGCCTTCGATTAAACACCTTGTTTCTCTACTTCCTTTTCCATCATCTTTATCTTTTCTTCCTTTTCTTTTTCTTCAATTTCTCTTCCTTCTGCAATTTATATTTCTTCTTTTTCTATTTTGTCCTTCAGCCTATGTTGATCCTTACTGGCTTGTCTTGGTGTCATAAATTTCAACTTCATTTCACGTCCCTCATGCCTCAAAGGGAACGTTCATCAAGATTTAGCGTTTTAAAATTAAGCCATGCCCATCTCAAAAGAAGATGACAAGATTTCATGGGAGCAATATCCTATAATACTTCTTTCACACATTGTCCTGTACTGAATTTGATCCTTGCTTGATTCGGATGAAAGCTTGGTGGTAACTAGAGTTTCTCCACCATTCTTTGGCTTACAACATTGTTGTCGCTTTCGTAAACGAATGAAACTAAACATGGGTGGCCTTCGATTAAACACCTTGTTTCTCTACTTCCTTTTCCATCATCTTTATCTTTTCTTCCTTTTCTTTTTGTTCAATTTCCCTTCCTTCTACAATTTATATTTCTTCTTTTTCTATTTTCTCCTTCAGCCTATGTTGATCCTTACTGGCTTGTCTTGGTGTCATAAATTTCAACTTCATTTCATGTCCCTCATGCCTCAAAGGGAACGTTCATCAAGATTTAGCGCTTTAAAATTAAGCCATGCCCATCTCAAAAGAAGATGACAAGAGTTCGTGGGAGCAATATCACATAATAATTCTTTCACACATTGTCCTGTACTGAATTTGATCCTTGCTTGATTCGGATGAAAGCTTGGTGTTAACTAGAGTTTCTCCACCAATCTTTGGCTTACAACATTGTTGTCGCTTTCGTAAACGAATGCAACTAAACATGGGTGGCCTCCGATTAATCACCTTGTTTCTCTACTTCCTTTTCCATCATCTTTATCTTTTCCTCCTTTTCTTTTTCTTCAATTTCCCTTCCTTCTGCAATATATATTTCTTCCTTTTCTATTTTCTCCTTCAGCCTATGTTGATCCTTACTGGCTTGTCTTGGTGTCATAAATTTCAACCTCATTTCATGGCCATCATGCCTCAAAGGGAACGTTCATCAACATTGAGCGTTTTAAAATGAAGCGATGCCCATCTCAAAAGAAGATGACAAGAGTTCGTGGGAGCAATATCACATAATACTTCTTTCATACATTGTGCTGTACTGAATTTGATCCTTGCTTGATTCGGATGAAAGCTTGGTGTTAACTAGAGTTTCTCCACCAATCTTTGGCTTACAACATTGTTGTCGCTTTCGTAAACGAATGCAACTAAACATGGATGGCCTCCGATTAATCACCTTGTTTCTCTACTTCCTTTTCCATCATCTTTATCTTTTCTTCCTTTTCTTTTTCTTGAATTTCCCTTCCTTCTGCAGTTTATATTTCTTCTTTTTCTATTTTCTCCTTCAGCCTATGTTGATCCTTACTGGCTTGTCTTGGTGTCATAAATTTCAACTTCATTTCATGTCCCTCATGCCTCAAAGGGAACGTTCATCAAGATTTAGCGCTTTAAAATTAAGCCATGCCCATCTCAAAAGAAGATGACAAGATTTCATGGGAGCAATATCCTATAATACTTCTTTCACACATTGTCCTGTACTGAATTTGATCCTTGCTTGATTCGGATGAAAGCTTGGTGGTAACTAGAGTTTCTCCACCATTCTTTGGCTTACAACATTGTTGTCGCTTTCGTAAACGAATGAAACTAAACATGGGTGGTCTTCGATTAAACACCTTGTTTCTCTACTTCCTTTTCCATCATCTTTATCTTTTCTTCCTTTTCTTTTTCTTCAATTTCCCTTCCTTCTACAATTTATATTTCTTCTTTTTCTATTTTGTCCTTCAGCCTATGTTGACCCTTACTGTCTTCTCTTGGTGTCATAAATTTCAACTTCATTTCATGTCCATCATGCCTCAAAGGGAACGTTCATCAACATTGAGCGTTTTAAAATGAAGCCATGCCCATCTCAAAAGAAGATGACAAGAGTTCGTGGGAGCAATATCACATAATACTTCTTTCACACATTGTCCTTTACTGAATTTGATCCTTGCTTGATTCGGATGAAAGCTTGGTGGTAACTAGAGTTTCTCCATCGTTCTTTGGCTTACAACATTGTTGTCGCTTTCGTAAACGAATGAAACTAAACATGGGTGGCCTTCGATTAAACACCTTGTTTCTCTACTTCCTTTTCCATCATCTTTATCTTTTCTTCCTTTTCTTTTTCTTCAATTTCCCTTCCTTCTGCAATTTATATTTCTTCTTTTACTATTTTCTCCTTCAGCCTGTGTTGATCCTTACTGGCTTGTCTTGGTGTCATAAATTTCAACTTCATTTCATGTCCCTCATGCCTCAAAGGGAACGTTCATCAAGATTTAGCGCTTTAAAATTAAGCCATGCCCATCTCAAAAGAAGATGACAAGATTTCATGGGAGCAATATCCTATAATACTTCTTTCATACATTGTCCTGTACTGAATTTCATCCTTGCTTGATTCGGATGAAAGCTTGGTGTTAACTAGAGTTTCTCCACCAACCTTTGGCTTACAACATTGTTGTCGCTTTCGTAAACGAATGCAACTAAACATGGGTGGCCTCCGATTAATCACCTTGTTTCTCTACTTCCTTTTCCATCATCTTTATCTTTTCCTCCTTTTCTTTTTCTTCAATTTCCCTTCCTTCTGCAATTTATATTTCTTCTTTTTCTATTTTCTCCTTCAGCCTATGGTGATCCTTACTGGCTTCTCTTGGTGTCATAAATTTCAACTTCATTTCATGTCCATCATGCCTCAAAGGGAACGGTCATCAACATTGAGCGTTTTAAAATGAAGCCATGCCCATCTCAAAAGAAGATGACAAGAGTTCGTGGGAGCAATATCACATAATACTTCTTTCACACATTGTCCTGTACTGAATTTGATCCTTGCTTGATTCGGATGAAAGCTTGTGCTAACTAGAGTTTCTCCACCAATCTTTGGCTTACAACATTGTTGTCGCTTTCGTAAACGAATGCAACTAAACATCGGTGGCCTCCGATTAATCACCTTGTTTCTCTACTCCCTTTTCCATCATCTTTATCTTTTCTTCCTTTCCTTTTTCTTGAATTTCCCTTCCTTCTGCAGTTTATATTTCTTCTTTTTCTATTTTCTCCTTCAGCCTATGTTGATCTTTACTGGCTTGTCTTTGTGTCATAAATTTCAACTTCATTTCACGTCCCTCATGCCTCAAAGGGAACGTTCATCAAGATTTAGCGTTTTAAAATTAAGCCATGCCCATCTCAAAAGAAGATGACAAGATTTCGTGGGAGCAATATCACATAATACTTCTTTCACACATTGTCCTTTACTGAATTTGATCCTTGCTTGATTCGGATGAAAGCTTGGTGGTAACTAGAGTTTCTCCACCGTTCTTTGGCTTACAACATTGTTGTCGCTTTCGTAAACGAATGAAACTAAACATGGGTGGCCTTCGATTAAACACCTTGTTTCTCTACTTCCTTTTCCATCATCTTTATCTTTTCTTCCTTTTCTTTTTCTTCAATTTCTCTTCCTTCTGCAATTTATATTTCTTCTTTTTCTATTTTGTCCTTCAGCCTATGTTGATCCTTACTGGCTTGTCTTGGTGTCATAAATTTCAACTTCATTTCACGTCCCTCATGCCTCAAAGGGAACGTTCATCAAGATTTAGCGTTTTAAAATTAAGCCATGCCCATCTCAAAAGAAGATGACAAGATTTCATGGGAGCAATATCCTATAATACTTCTTTCACACATTGTCCTGTACTGAATTTGATCCTTGCTTGATTCGGATGAAAGCTTGGTGGTAACTAGAGTTTCTCCACCATTCTTTGGCTTACAACATTGTTGTCGCTTTCGTAAACGAATGAAACTAAACATGGGTGGCCTTCGATTAAACACCTTGTTTCTCTACTTCCTTTTCCATCATCTTTATCTTTTCTTCCTTTTCTTTTTCTTCAATTTCCCTTCCTTCTGCAATTTATATTTCTTCTTTTACTATTTTCTCCTTCAGCCTGTGTTGATCCTTACTGGCTTGTCTTGGTGTCATAAATTTCAACTTCATTTCATGTCCCTCATGCCTCAAAGGGAACGTTCATCAAGATTTAGCGCTTTAAAATTAAGCCATGCCCATCTCAAAAGAAGATGACAAGATTTCATGGGAGCAATATCCTATAATACTTCTTTCATACATTGTCCTGTACTGAATTTCATCCTTGCTTGATTCGGATGAAAGCTTGGTGTTAACTAGAGTTTCTCCACCAACCTTTGGCTTACAACATTGTTGTCGCTTTCGTAAACGAATGCAACTAAACATGGGTGGCCTCCGATTAATCACCTTGTTTCTCTACTTCCTTTTCCATCATCTTTATCTTTTCCTCCTTTTCTTTTTCTTCAATTTCCCTTCCTTCTGCAATTTATATTTCTTCTTTTTCTATTTTCTCCTTCAGCCTATGGTGATCCTTACTGGCTTCTCTTGGTGTCATAAATTTCAACTTCATTTCATGTCCATCATGCCTCAAAGGGAACGGTCATCAACATTGAGCGTTTTAAAATGAAGCCATGCCCATCTCAAAAGAAGATGACAAGAGTTCGTGGGAGCAATATCACATAATACTTCTTTCACACATTGTCCTGTACTGAATTTGATCCTTGCTTGATTCGGATGAAAGCTTGTGCTAACTAGAGTTTCTCCACCAATCTTTGGCTTACAACATTGTTGTCGCTTTCGTAAACGAATGCAAATAAACATCGGTGGCCTCCGATTAATCACCTTGTTTCTCTACTCCCTTTTCCATCATCTTTATCTTTTCTTCCTTTCCTTTTTCTTGAATTTCCCTTCCTTCTGCAGTTTATATTTCTTCTTTTTCTATTTTCTCCTTCAGCCTATGTTGATCTTTACTGGCTTGTCTTTGTGTCATAAATTTCAACTTCATTTCACGTCCCTCATGCCTCAAAGGGAACGTTCATCAAGATTTAGCGTTTTAAAATTAAGCCATGCCCATCTCAAAAGAAGATGACAAGATTTCGTGGGAGCAATATCACATAATACTTCTTTCACACATTGTCCTTTACTGAATTTGATCCTTGCTTGATTCGGATGAAAGCTTGGTGGTAACTAGAGTTTCTCCACCGTTCTTTGGCTTACAACATTGTTGTCGCTTTCGTAAACGAATGAAACTAAACATGGGTGGCCTTCGATTAAACACCTTGTTTCTCTACTTCCTTTTCCATCATCTTTATCTTTTCTTCCTTTTCTTTTTCTTCAATTTCTCTTCCTTCTGCAATTTATATTTCTTCTTTTTCTATTTTGTCCTTCAGCCTATGTTGATCCTTACTGGCTTGTCTTGGTGTCATAAATTTCAACTTCATTTCACGTCCCTCATGCCTCAAAGGGAACGTTCATCAAGATTTAGCGTTTTAAAATTAAGCCATGCCCATCTCAAAAGAAGATGACAAGATTTCATGGGAGCAATATCCTATAATACTTCTTTCACACATTGTCCTGTACTGAATTTGATCCTTGCTTGATTCGGATGAAAGCTTGGTGGTAACTAGAGTTTCTCCACCATTCTTTGGCTTACAACATTGTTGTCGCTTTCGTAAACGAATGAAACTAAACATGGGTGGCCTTCGATTAAACACCTTGTTTCTCTACTTCCTTTTCCATCATCTTTATCTTTTCTTCCTTTTCTTTTTCTTCAATTTCCCTTCCTTCTGCAATTTATATTTCTTCTTTTACTATTTTCTCCTTCAGCCTGTGTTGATCCTTACTGGCTTGTCTTGGTGTCATAAATTTCAACTTCATTTCATGTCCCTCATGCCTCAAAGGGAACGTTCATCAAGATTTAGCGCTTTAAAATTAAGCCATGCCCATCTCAAAAGAAGATGACAAGATTTCATGGGAGCAATATCCTATAATACTTCTTTCATACATTGTCCTGTACTGAATTTCATCCTTGCTTGATTCGGATGAAAGCTTGGTGTTAACTAGAGTTTCTCCACCAACCTTTGGCTTACAACATTGTTGTCGCTTTCGTAAACGAATGCAACTAAACATGGGTGGCCTCCGATTAATCACCTTGTTTCTCTACTTCCTTTTCCATCATCTTTATCTTTTCCTCCTTTTCTTTTTCTTCAATTTCCCTTCCTTCTGCAATTTATATTTCTTCTTTTTCTATTTTCTCCTTCAGCCTATGGTGATCCTTACTGGCTTCTCTTGGTGTCATAAATTTCAACTTCATTTCATGTCCATCATGCCTCAAAGGGAACGGTCATCAACATTGAGCGTTTTAAAATGAAGCCATGCCCATCTCAAAAGAAGATGACAAGAGTTCGTGGGAGCAATATCACATAATACTTCTTTCACACATTGTCCTGTACTGAATTTGATCCTTGCTTGATTCGGATGAAAGCTTGTGCTAACTAGAGTTTCTCCACCAATCTTTGGCTTACAACATTGTTGTCGCTTTCGTAAACGAATGCAAATAAACATCGGTGGCCTCCGATTAATCACCTTGTTTCTCTACTCCCTTTTCCATCATCTTTATCTTTTCTTCCTTTCCTTTTTCTTGAATTTCCCTTCCTTCTGCAGTTTATATTTCTTCTTTTTCTATTTTCTCCTTCAGCCTATGTTGATCTTTACTGGCTTGTCTTTGTGTCATAAATTTCAACTTCATTTCACGTCCCTCATGCCTCAAAGGGAACGTTCATCAAGATTTAGCGTTTTAAAATTAAGCCATGCCCATCTCAAAAGAAGATGACAAGATTTCGTGGGAGCAATATCCTATAATACTTCTTTCACACATTGTCCTGTACTGAATTTGATCCTTGCTTGATTCGGATGAAAGCTTGGTGGTAACTAGAGTTTCTCCACCATTCTTTGGCTTACAACATTGTTGTCGCTTTCGTAAACGAATGAAACTAAACATGGGTGGCCTTCGATTAAACACCTTGTTTCTCTACTTCCTTTTCCATCATCTTTATCTTTTCTTCCTTTTCTTTTTGTTCAATTTCCCTTCCTTCTACAATTTATATTTCTTCTTTTTCTATTTTCTCCTTCAGCCTATGTTGATCCTTACTGGCTTGTCTTGGTGTCATAAATTTCAACTTCATTTCATGTCCCTCATGCCTCAAAGGGAACGTTCATCAAGATTTAGCGCTTTAAAATTAAGCCATGCCCATCTCAAAAGAAGATGACAAGAGTTCGTGGGAGCAATATCACATAATAATTCTTTCACACATTGTCCTGTACTCAATTTGATCCTTGCTTGATTCGGATAAAAGCTTGGTGTTAACTAGAGTTTCTCCACCAATCTTTGGCTTACAACATTGTTGTCGCTTTCGTAAACGAATGCAACTAAACATGGGTGGCCTCCGATTAATCACCTTGTTTCTCTACTTCCTTTTCCATCATCTTTATCTTTTCCTCCTTTTCTTTTTCTTCAATTTCCCTTCCTTCTGCAATATATATTTCTTCCTTTTCTATTTTCTCCTTCAGCCTATGTTGATCCTTACTGGCTTGTCTTGGTGTCATAAATTTCAACCTCATTTCATGGCCATCATGCCTCAAAGGGAACGTTCATCAACATTGAGCGTTTTAAAATGAAGCGATGCCCATCTCAAAAGAAGATGACAAGAGTTCGTGGGAGCAATATCACATAATACTTCTTTCATACATTGTGCTGTACTGAATTTGATCCTTGCTTGATTCGGATGAAAGCTTGGTGTTAACTAGAGTTTCTCCACCAATCTTTGGCTTACAACATTGTTGTCGCTTTCGTAAACGAATGCAACTAAACATGGATGGCCTCCGATTAATCACCTTATTTCTCTACTTCCTTTTCCATCATCTTTATCTTTTCTTCCTTTTCTTTTTCTTGAATTTCCCTTCCTTCTGCAGTTTATATTTCTTCTTTTTCTATTTTCTCCTTCAGCCTATGTTGATCCTTACTGGCTTGTCTTGGTGTCATAAATTTCAACTTCATTTCATGTCCCTCATGCCTCAAAGGGAACGTTCATCAAGATTTAGCGCTTTAAAATTAAGCCATGCCCATCTCAAAAGAAGATGACAAGATTTCATGGGAGCAATATCCTATAATACTTCTTTCACACATTGTCCTGTACTGAATTTGATCCTTGCTTGATTCGGATGAAAGCTTGGTGGTAACTAGAGTTTCTCCACCGTTCTTTGGCTTACAACATTGTTGTCGCTTTCGTAAACGAATGAAACTAAACATGGGTGGCCTTCGATTAAACACCTTGTTTCTCTACTTCCTTTTCCATCATCTTTATCTTTTCTTCCCTTTCTTTTTCTTCAATTTCCCTTCCTTCTGCAATTTATATTTCTTCTTTTTCTATTTTCTCCTTCAGCCTATGTTGATCCTTACTGGCTTGTCTTGGTGTCATAAATTTCAACTTCATTTCATGTCCCTCACGCCTCAAAGGGAACGTTCATCAACATTGAGTGTTTTAAAATGAAGCGATACCCACCTCAAAAGAAGATGACAAGAGTTCGTGGGAGCAATATCACATAATACTTCTTTCATACATTGTCCTGTACTGAATATGATCCTTGCTTGATTCGGATGAAAGCTTGGTGGTAACTAGAGTTTCTCCACCATTCTTTAGCTTACAACATTGTTGTCGCTTTTGTAAACGAATGAAACTAAACATGGGTGGCCTTCGATTAAGCACCTTGTTTCTCTACTTCCTTTTCCATCATCTTTATCTTTTCTTCCTTTTCTTTTTCTTGAATTTCCCTTCCTTCTGCAGTTTATATTTCTTCTTTTTCTATTTTGTCCTTCAGCCTATGTTGATCCTTCCTGGCTTGTCTTGGTGTCATAAATTTCAACATCATTTCACGTCCCTCATGTCTCAAAGGGAACGTTAATCAAGATTTAGCGTTTTACAATTAAGCCATGCCCATCTCAAAAGAAGATGACAAGAGTTCGTGGGAGCAATATCCCATAATACTTCTTTCACACATTGTCCTGTACTAAATTTGATCCTTGCTTGATTCGGATGAAAGCTTGGTGTTAACTAGAGTTTCTCCACCATTCTTTGGCTTACAAAATTGTTGTCGCTTTCGTAAACGAATGAAACTAAACATGGGTGGCCTTCGATTAAACACCTTGTTTCTCTACTTCCTTTTCCATCATCTTTATCTTTTCCTCCTTTTCTTTTTCTTCAATTTCCCTTCCTTCTGCAATATATATTTCTTCTTTTTCTATTTTCTCCTTCAGCCTATGTTGATCCTTACTGGCTTGTCTTGGTGTCATAAATTTCAACTTCATTTCATGTCCCTCACGCCTCAAAGGGAACGTTCATCAACATTGAACGTTTTAAAATGAAGCGATGCCCATCTCAGAAGAAGATGACAAGAGTTCGTGGGAGCAATATCACATAATACTTCTTTCATACATTGTCCTGTACTGAATTTGATCCTTGCTTGATCCGGATGAAAGCTTGGTGTTAACTAGAGTTTCTCCACCAATCTTTGGCTTACAACATTGTTGTCGCTTTCGTAAACGAATGCAACTAAACATGGGTGGCCTCCGATTAATCACCTTGTTTCTCTACTTCCTTTTCCATCATCTTTATCTTTTCCTCCTTTTCTTTTTCTTCAATTTCCCTTCCTTCTGCAATATATATTTCTTCTTTTTCTATTTTCTCCTTCAGCCTATGTTGATCCTTACTGGCTTGTCTTGGTGTCATAAATTTCAACCTCATTTCATGGCCATCATGCCTCAAAGGGAACGTTCATCAACATTGAGCGTTTTAAAATGAAGCGATGCCCATCTCAAAAGAAGATGACAAGAGTTCGTGGGAGCAATATCACATAATACTTCTTTCATACATTGTGTTGTACTGAATTTGATCCTTGCTTGATTCGGATGAAAGCTTGGTGTTAACTAGAGTTTCTCCACCAATCTTTGGCTTACAACATTGTTGTCGCTTTCGTAAATGAATGCAACTAAACATGGGTGGCCTCCGATTAATCACCTTGTTTCTCTACTTCCTTTTCCATCATCTTTATCTTTTCTTCCTTTTCTTTTTCTTGAATTTCCCTTCCTTCTGCAGTTTATATTTCTTCTTTTTCTATTTTCTCCTTCAGCCTATGTTGATCCTTACTGGCTTGTCTTGGTGTCATAAATTTCAACTTCATTTCATGTCCCTCATGCCTCAAAGGGAACGTTCATCAAGATTTAGCGCTTTAAAATTAAGCCATGCCCATCTCAAAAGAAGATGACAAGATTTCATGGGAGCAATATCCTATAATACTTCTTTCACACATTGTCCTGTACTGAATTTGATCCTTGCTTGATTCGGATGAAAGCTTGGTGGTAACTAGAGTTTCTCCACCGTTATTTGGCTTACAACATTGTTGTCGCTTTCGTAAACGAATGAAACTAAACATGGGTGGCCTTCGATTAAACACCTTGTTTCTCTACTTCCTTTTCCATCATCTTTATCTTTTCTTCCTTTTCTTTTTCTTGAATTTCCCTTCCTTCTGCAGTTTATATTTCTTCTTTTTCTATTTTATCCTTCAGCCTATGTTGATCCTTCCTGGCTTGTCTTGGTGTCATAAATTTCAACATCATTTCACGTCCCTCATGTCTCAAAGGGAACGTTAATCAAGATTTAGCGTTTTACAATTAAGCCATGCCCATCTCAAAAGAAGATGACAAGAGTTCGTGGGAGCAATATCCCATAATACTTCTTTCACACATTGTCCTGTACTGAATTTGATCCTTGCTTGATTCGGATGAAAGCTTGGTGGTAACTAGAGTTTCTCCACCATTCTTTGGCTTACAAAATTGTTGTCGCTTTCGTAAACGAATGAAACTAAACATGGGTGGCCTTCGATTAAACACCTTGTTTCTCTACTTCCTTTTCCATCATCTTTATCTTTTCCTCCTTTTCTTTTTCTTCAATTTCCCTTCCTTCTGCAATATATATTTCTTCTTTTTCTATTTTCTCCTTCAGCCTATGTTGATCCTTACTGGCTTGTCTTGGTATCATAAATTTCAACTTCATTTCACGTCCCTCATGCCTCAAAGGGAACGTTCATCAAGATTTAGCGTTTTAAAATTAAGCCATGCCCATCTCAAAAGAAGATGACAAGATTTCATGGGAGCAATATCCCATAATACTTCTTTCACACATTATCCTGTACTGAATTTGATCCTTGCGTGATTCGGATGAAAGCTTGGTGGTAACTAGAGTTTCTCCACCATTCTTTGGCTTACAACATTGTTGTCGCTTTCGTAAACGAATGAAACTAAACATGGGTGGCCTTCGATTAAGCACCTTGTTTCTCTACTTCCTTTTCCATCATCTTTATCTTTTCTTCCTTTTCTTTTTCTTCAATTTCCCTACCTTCTGCAATTTATATTTCTTCTTTTTCTATTTTCTCCTTCAGCCTATGTTGATCCTTACTGGCTTGTCTTGGTGTCATAAATTTCAACATCATTTCACGTCCCTCATGTCTCAAAGGGAACGTTAATCAAGATTTAGCGTTTTACAATTAAGCCATGCCCATCTCAAAAGAAGATGACAAGAGTTCGTGGGAGCAATATCCCATAATACTTCTTTCACACATTGTCCTGTACTGAATTTGGTCCTTGCTTGATTCGGATGAAAGCTTGGTGGTAACTAGAGTTTCTCCACCATTCTTTGGCTTACAAAATTGTTGTCGCTTTCGTAAACGAATGAAACTAAACATGGGTGGCCTTCGATTAATCACCTTGTTTCTCTACTTCCTTTTCCATCATCTTTATCTTTTCTTCCTTTTCTTTTTCTTGAATTTCCCTTCCTTCTGCAGTTTATATTTCTTCTTTTTCTATTTTCTCCTTCAGCCTATGTTGATCCTTACTGGCTTGTCTTGGTATCATAAATTTCAACTTCATTTCACGTCCATCATGCCTCAAAGGGAACGTTCATCAAGATTTAGCGTTTTAAAATTAAGCCATGCCCATCTCAAAAGAAGATGACAAGAGTTCGTGGGAGCAATATCCCATAATACTTCTTTCACACATTGTCCTGTACTGAATTTGATCCTTGCTTGATTCGGATGAAAGCTTGGTGGTAACTAGAGTTTCTCCACCATTCTTTGGCTTACAAAATTGTTGTCGCTTTCGTAAACGAATGAAACTAAACATGGGTGGCCTTCGATTAAACACCTTGTTTCTCTACTTCCTTTTCCATCATCTTTATCTTTTCTTCCCTTTCTTTTTCTTCAATTTCCCTTCCTTCTGCAATTTATATTTCTTCTTTTTCTATTTTCTCCTTCAGCCTATGTTGATCCTTACTGGCTTGTCTTGGTGTCATAAATTTCAACTTCATTTCATGTCCCTCACGCCTCAAAGGGAACGTTCATCAACATTGAACGTTTTAAAATGAAGCGATGCCCATCTCAAAAGAAGATGACAAGAGTTCGTGGGAGCAATATCACATAATACTTCTTTCATACATTGTCCTGTACTGAATTTGATCCTTGCTTGATCCAGATGAAAGCTTGGTGTTAACTAGAGTTTCTCCACCAATCTTTGGCTTACAACATTGTTGTCGCTTTCGTAAACGAATGCAACTAAACATGGGTGGCCTCCGATTAATCACCTTGTTTCTCTACTTCCTTTTCCATCATCTTTATCTTTTCTTCCTTTTCTTTTTCTTGAATTTCCCTTCCTTCTGCAGTTTATATTTCTTCTTTTTCTATTTTGTCCTTCAGCCTATGTTGATCCTTACTGACTTGTCTTGGTGTCATAAATTTCAACATCATTTCACGTCCCTCATGTCTCAAAGGGAACGTTAATCCAGATTTAGCGTTTTACAATTAAGCCATGCCCATCTCAAAAGAAGATGACAAGAGTTCGTGGGAGCAATATCCCATAATACTTCTTTCACACATTGTCCTGTACTGAATTTGGTCCTTGCTTGATTCGGATGAAAGCTTGGTGGTAACTAGAGTTTCTCCACCATTCTTTGGCTTACAAAATTGTTGTCACTTTCGTAAACGAATGAAACTAAACATGGGTGGCCTTCGATTAAACACCTTGTTTCTCTACTTCCTTTTCCATCATCTTTATCTTTTCTTCCCTTTCTTTTTCTTCAATTTCCCTTCCTTCTGCAATTTATATTTCTTCTTTTTCTATTTTCTCCTTCAGCCTATGTTGATTCTTACTGGCTTGTCTTGGTGTCATAAATTTCAACTTCATTTCATGTCCCTCACGCCTCAAAGGGAACGTTCATCAACATTGAACGTTTTAAAATGAAGCGATGCCCATCTCAAAAGAAGATGACAAGATTTCATGGGAGCAATATCCCATAATACTTCTTTCACACATTGTCCTGTACTGAATTTGATCCTTGCTTGATTCGGATGAAAGCTTGGTGGTAACTAGAGTTTCTCCACCATTCTTTGGCTTACAACATTGTTGTCGCTTTCGTAAACGAATGAAACTAAACATGGG
This sequence comes from Vigna unguiculata, assembly GCF_037176805.1. Lineage (NCBI taxonomy): Eukaryota > Viridiplantae > Streptophyta > Magnoliopsida > Fabales > Fabaceae > Vigna > Vigna unguiculata. The sequence continues at coordinate 25,992,705 of NC_140795.1, read as the reverse complement.
TGGCCTTCGATTAAGCACCTTGTTTCTCTACTTCCTTTTCCATCATCTTTATCTTTTCTTCCTTTTCTTTTTCTTCAATTTCCCTACCTTCTGCAATTTATATTTCTTCTTTTTCTATTTTCTCCTTCAGCCTATGTTGATCCTTACTGGCTTCTCTTGGTGTCATAAATTTCAACTTCATTTCACGTCCCTCATGCCTCAAAGGGAACGTTCATCAACATTGAGCGTTTTAAAATGAAGCCATGCCCATCTCAAAAGAAGATGACAAGAGTTCGTGGGAGCAATATCACATAATACTTCTTTCACACATTGTCCTTTTCTGAATTTGATCCTTGCTTGATTCGGATGAAAGCTTGGTGTTAACTAGAGTTTCTCCACCATTCTTTGGCTTACAACATTGTTGTCGCTTTCGTAAATGAATGCAACTAAACATGGGTGGCCTCCGATTAATCACCTTGTTTCTCTACTTCCTTTTCCATCATCTTTATCTTTTCTTCCTTTTCTTTTTCTTCAATTTCCCTTCCTTCTGCAGTTTATATTTCTTCTTTTTCTATTTTGTCCTTCAGCCTATGTTGATCCTTATTGGCTTCTCTTGGTGTCATAAATTTCAACTTCATTTCACGTCCATCATGCCTCAAAGGGAACGTTCATCAACATTGAGCGTTTTAAAATGAAGCGATGCCCATCTCAAAAGAAGATGACAAGAGTTCGTGGGAGCAATATCACATAATACTTTTTTCACACATTGTCCTTTACTGAATTTGATCCTTGCTTGATTCGGATGAAAGCTTGGTGGTAACTAGAGTTTCTCCACCATTCTTTGGCTTACAACATTGTTGTCGCTTTCGTAAACGAATGCAACTAAACATGGGTGGCCTCCGATTAATCACCTTGTTTCTCTACTTCCTTTTCCATCATCTTTATTTTTTCTTCCTTTTCTTTTTCTTCAATTTCCCTTCCTTCTGCAGTTTATATTTCTTCTTTTTCTATTTTCTCCTTCAGCCTATGTTGATCCTTACTGGCTTGTCTTGGTGTCATAAATTTCAACATCATTTCACGTCCCTCATGTCTCAAAGGGAACGTTAATCAAGATTTTGCGTTTTACAATTAAGCCATGCCCATCTCAAAAGAAGATGACAAGAGTTCGTGGGAGCAATATCCCATAATACTTCTTTCACACATTGTCCTGTACTGAATTTGATCCTTGCTTGATTCGGATGAAAGCTTGGTGGTAACTAGAGTTTCTCCACCATTCTTTGGCTTACAAAATTGTTGTCGCTTTCGTAAACGAATGAAACTAAACATGGGTGGCCTTCGATTAAACACCTTGTTTCTCTACTTCCTTTTCCATCATCTTTAACTTTTCTTCCCTTTCTTTTTCTTCAATTTCCCATCCTTCTGCAATTTATATTTCTTCTTTTTCTATTTTCTCCTTCAGCCTCTGTTGATCCTTACTGGCTTGTCTTGGTGTCATAAATTTCAACTTCATTTCATGTCCCTCACGCCTAAAAGGAAACGTTCATCAACATTGAACGTTTTAAAATGATGCGATGCCCATCTCAAAAGAAGATGACAAGAGTTCGTGGGAGCAATATCACATAATACTTCTTTCATACATTGTGCTGTACTGAATTTGATCCTTGCTTGATTCGGATGAAAGCTTGGTGTTAACTAGAGTTTCTCCACCAATCTTTGGCTTACAACATTGTTGTCGCTTTCGTAAACGAATACAACTAACCATGGGTGGCCTCCGATTAATCACCTTGTTTCTCTACTTCCTTTTCCATCATCTTTATTTTTTCTTCCTTTTCTTTTTCTTCAATTTCCCTTCCTTCTGCAGTTTATATTTCTTCTTTTTCGATTTTCTCCTTCAGCCTATGTTGATCCTTACTGGCTTGTCTTGGTGTCATAAATTTCAACTTCATTTCATGTCCATCATGCCTCAAAGGGAACGTTCATCAACATTGAGCGTTTTAAAATGAAGCCATGCCCATCTCAAAAGAAGATGACAAGAGTTCGTGGGAGCAATATCACATAATACTTCTTTCACACATTGTCCTGTACTGAATTTGATCCTTGCTTGATTCAGATGAAAGCTTGGTGTTAACTAGAGTTTCTCCACCAATCTTTGGCTTACAACATTGTTGTCGCTTTCGTAAACGAATACAACTAACCATGGGTGGCCTCCGATTAATCGCCTTGTTTCTCTACTTCCTTTTCCATCATCTTTATCTTTTCTTCCATTTCTTTTTCTTCAATTTCCCTTCCTTCTGCAGTTTATATTTCTTCTTTTTCTATTTTCTCCTTCAGCCTATGTTGATCCTTACTGGCTTGTCTTGGTGTCTTAAATTTCAACTTCATTTCATGTCCCTCAGCCTCAAAGGGAACGTTCATCAACATTGAGCGTTTTAAAATGAAGCGATGCCAATCTCAAAAGAAGATGACAAGAGTTCGTGGGAGCAATATCACATAATACTTCTTTCATACATTGTCCTGTACTGAATTTGATCCTTGCTTGATTCGGATGAAAGCTTGGTGGTAACTAGAGTTTCTCCACCAATCTTTGGCTTACAACATTGTTGTCGCTTTCGTAAACGAATGCAACTAAACATGGGTGGCCTCCGATTAATCACCTTGTTTCTCTACTTCCTTTTCCATCATCTTTATCTTTTCTTCCTTTTCTTTTTCTTGAATTTCCCTTCCTTCTGCAGTTTATATTTCTTCTTTTTCTATTTTCTCCTTCAGCCTATGTTGATCCTTACTGGCTTGTCTTGGTATCATAAATTTCAACTTCATTTCACGTCCCTCATGCCTCAAAGGGAACGTTCATCAAGATTTAGCGTTTTAAAATTAAGTCATGCCCATCTCAAAAGAAGATGACAAGATTTCATGGGAGCAATATCCGATAATACTTCTTTCACACATTGTACTGTACTGAATTTGATCCTTGCTTGATTCGGATGAAAGCTTGGTGGTAACTAGAGTTTCTCCACCATTCTTTGGCTTACAACATTGTTGTCGCTTTCGTAAACGAATGAAACTAAACATGGGTGGCCTTCGATTAAGCACCTTGTTTCTCTACTTCCTTTTCCATCATCTTTATCTTTTCTTCCTTTTCTTTTTCTTCAATTTCCCTACCTTCTGCAATTTATATTTCTTCTTTTTCTATTTTCTCCTTCAGCCTATGTTGATCCTTACTGGCTTGTCTTGGTGTCATAAATTTCAACTTCATTTCACGTCCCTCATGCCTCAAAGGGAACGTTCATCAACATTGAGCGTTTTAAAATGAAGCCATGCCCATCTCAAAAGAAGATGACAAGAGTTCGTGGGAGCAATATCACATAATACTTCTTTCACACATTGTCCTTTACTGAATTTGATCCTTGCTTGATTCGGATGAAAGCTTGGTGGTAACTAGAGTTTCTCCACCATTCTTTGGCTTACAACATTGTTGTCGCTTTCGTAAACGAATGCAACTAAACATGGGTGGCCTCCGATTAATCACCTTGTTTCTCTACTTCCTTTTCCATCATCGTTATCTTTTCTTCCTTTTCTTTTTCTTCAATTTCCCTTCCTTCTGCAGTTTATATTTCTTCTTTTTCTATTTTGTCCTTCAGCCTATGTTTTTCCTTACTGGCTAGTCTTGGTGTCATAAATTTCAACATCATTTCACGTCCCTCATGTCTCAAAGGGAACGTTAATCAAGATTTAGCGTTTTAAAATTAAGCCATGCCCATCTCAAAAGAAGATGACAAGAGTTCGTGGGAGCAATATCCCATAATACTTCTTTCACACATTGTCCTGTACTGAATTTAATCCTTGCTTGATTCGGATGAAAGCTTGGTGGTAACTAGAGTTTCTCCACCATTCTTTGGCTTACAAAATTGTTGTCGCTTTCGTAAACGAATGAAACTAAACATGGGTGGCCTTCAATTAAGCACCTTGTTTCTCTACTTCCTTTTCCATCATCTTTATCGTTTCTTCCTTTTCTTTTTCTTCAATTTCCCTTCCTTCCGCAATTTATATTTCTTCTTTTTCTATTTTCTCCTTCAGCCTATGTTGATCCTTACTAGCTTGTCTTGGTGTCATAAATTTCAACTTCATTTCATGTCCCTCACGCCTCAAAGGGAACGTTCATCAACATTGAGCGTTTTAAAATGAAGCGACACCCATCTCAAAAGAAGATGACAAGAGTTCGTGGGAGCAATATCACATAATACTTCTTTCATACATTGTCCTGTACTGAATTTGATACTTGCTTGATTCGGATGAAAGCTTGGTGGTAACTAGAGTTTCTCCACCATTCTTTGGCTTACAACATTGTTGTCGCTTTTGTAAACGAATGAAACTAAACATGGGAAGCCTTCGATTAAGCACCTTGTTTCTCTACTTCCTTTTCCATCATCTTTATCTTTTCTTCCTTTTCTTTTTCTTGAATTTCCCTTCCTTCTGCAGTTTATATTTCTTCTTTTTCTATTTTCTCCTTCAGCCTATGTTGATCCTTACTGGCTTGTCTTGGTGTCATAAATTTCAACATCATTTCACGTCCCTCATGTCTCAAAGGGAACGTTAATCAAGATTTAGCGTTTTACAATTAAGCCATGCCCATCTCAAAAGAAGATGACAAGAGTTCGTGGGAGCAATATCCCATAATACTTCTTTCACACATTGTCCTGTACTGAATTTGATCCTTGCTTGATTCGGATGAAAGCTTGGTGGTAACTAGAGTTTCTCCACCATTCTTTGGCTTACAACATTGTTGTCGCTTTTGTAAACGAATGAAACTAAACATGGGAAGCCTTCGATTAAGCACCTTGTTTCTCTACTTCCTTTTCCATCATCTTTATCTTTTCTTCCTTTTCTTTTTCTTGAATTTCCCTTCCTTCTGCAATTTATATTTCTTCTTTTTCTATTTTCTCCTTCAGCCTATGTTAATCCTTACTGGCTTGTCTTGGTGTCATAAATTTCAACTTCATTTCATGTCCCTCACGCCTCAAAGGGAACGTTCATCAACATTGAGCGTTTTAAAATGAAGCGATACCCACCTCAAAAGAAGATGACAAGAGTTCGTGGGAGCAATATCCCATAATACTTCTTTCACACATTGTCCTGTACTGAATTTGATCCTTGCTTGATTCGGATGAAAGCTTGGTGGTAACTAGAGTTTCTCCACCATTCTTTGGTTTACAAAATTGTTGTCGCTTTCGTAAACGAATGAAACTAAACATGGGTGGCCTTCGATTAAGCACCTTGTTTCTCTACTTCCTTTTCCATCATCTTTATCTTTTCTTCCTTTTCTTTTTCTTGAATTTCCCTTCCTTCTGCAGTTTATATTTCTTCTTTTTCTATTTTGTCCTTCAGCCTATGTTAATCCTTACTGGCTTGTCTTGGTGTCATAAATTTCAACATCATTTCACGTCCCTCCTGTCTCAAAGGGAACGTTAATCAAGATTTAGCGTTTTACAATTAAGCCATGCCCATCTCAAAAGAAGATGACAAAAGTTCGTGGGAGCAATATCCCATAATACTTCTTTCACACATTGTCCTGTACTGAATTTGATCCTTGCTTGATTCGGATGAAAGCTTGGTGGTAACTAGAGTTTCTCCACCATTCTTTGGCTTACAAAATTGTTGTCGCTTTCGTAAACGAATGAAACTAAACATGGGTGGCCTTCGATTAAACACCTTGTTTCTCTACTTCCTTTTCCATCATCTTTATCTTTTCTTCCTTTTCTTTTTCTTCAATTTCCCTTCCTTCTGCAATTTATATTTCTTCTTTTTCTATTTTCTCCTTCAGCCTATGTTAATCCTTACTGGCTTGTCTTGGTGTCATAAATTTCAACTTCATTTCATGTCCCTCACGCCTCAAAGGGAACGTTCATCAACATTGAGCGTTTTAAAATGAAGCGATACCCACCTCAAAAGAAGATGACAAGAGTTCGTGGGAGCAATATCACATAATACTTCTTTCATACATTGTCCTGTACTGAATTTGATCCTTGTTTGATTCGGATGAAAGCTTGGTGGTAACTAGAGTTTCTCCACCATTCTTTGGCTTACAACATTGTTGTCGCTTTTGTAAACGAATGAAACTAAACATGGGTGGTCTTCGATTAAACACCTTGTTTCTGTACTTCCTTTTCCATCATCTTTATCTTTTCTTCCTTTTCTTTTTCTTCAATTTCCCTTCCTTCTGCAATTTATATTTCTTCTTTTTCTATTTTCTCCTTCAGCCTATGTTGATCCTTACTGGCTCGTCTTGGTGTCTTAAATTTCAACTTCATTTCATGTCCCTCAGCCTCAAAGGGCACGTTCATCAACATTGAGCGTTTTAAAATGAAGCGATGCCCATCTCAAAAGAAGATGACAAGAGTTCGTGGGAGCAATATCACATAATACTTCTTTCATACATTGTGCTGTACTGAATTTGATCCTTGCTTGATTCGGATGAAAGCTTGGTGGTAACTAGAGTTTCTCCACCATTCTTTGGTTTACGAAATTGTTGTCGCTTTCGTAAACGAATGAAACTAAACATGGGTGGCCTTCGATTAAACACCTTGTTTCTCTACTTCCTTTTCCATCATCTTTATCTTTTCTTCCTTTTCTTTTTCTTCAATTTCCCTTCCTTCTGCAATTTATATTTCTTCTTTTTCTATTTTCTCCTTCAGCCTATGTTAATCCTTACTGGCTTGTCTTGGTGTCATAAATTTCAACTTCATTTCATGTCCCTCACGCCTCAAAGGGAACGTTCATCAACATTGAGCGTTTTAAAATGAAGCGATACCCACCTCAAAAGAAGATGACAAGAGTTCGTGGGAGCAATATCCCATAATACTTCTTTCACACATTGTCCTGTACTGAATTTGATCCTTGCTTGATTCGGATGAAAGCTTGGTGGTAACTAGAGTTTCTCCACCATTCTTTGGTTTACAAAATTGTTGTCGCTTTCGTAAACGAATGAAACTAAACATGGGTGGCCTTCGATTAAGCACCTTGTTTCTCTACTTCCTTTTCCATCATCTTTATCTTTTCTTCCTTTTCTTTTTCTTGAATTTCCCTTCCTTCTGCAGTTTATATTTCTTCTTTTTCTATTTTGTCCTTCAGCCTATGTTAATCCTTACTGGCTTGTCTTGGTGTCATAAATTTCAACATCATTTCACGTCCCTCCTGTCTCAAAGGGAACGTTAATCAAGATTTAGCGTTTTACAATTAAGCCATGTCCATCTCAAAAGAAGATGACAAAAGTTCGTGGGAGCAATATCCCATAATACTTCTTTCACACATTGTCCTGTACTGAATTTGATCCTTGCTTGATTCGGATGAAAGCTTGGTGGTAACTAGAGTTTCTCCACCATTCTTTGGCTTACAAAATTGTTGTCGCTTTCGTAAACGAATGAAACTAAACATGGGTGGCCTTCGATTAAACACCTTGTTTCTCTACTTCCTTTTCCATCATCTTTATCTTTTCTTCCTTTTCTTTTTCTTCAATTTCCCTACCTTCTGCAATTTATATTTCTTCTTTTTCTATTTTCTCCTTCAGCCTATGTTGATCCTTACTGGCTTCTCTTGGTGTCATAAATTTCAACTTCATTTCACGTCCCTCATGCCTCAAAGGGAACGTTCATCAACATTGAGCGTTTTAAAATGAAGCCATGCCCATCTCAAAAGAAGATGACAAGAGTTCGTGGGAGCAATATCACATAATACTTCTTTCACACATTGTCCTTTTCTGAATTTGATCCTTGCTTGATTCGGATGAAAGCTTGGTGTTAACTAGAGTTTCTCCACCATTCTTTGGCTTACAACATTGTTGTCGCTTTCGTAAAGGAATGCAACTAAACATGGGTGGCCTCCGATTAATCACCTTGTTTCTCTACTTCCTTTTCCATCATCTTTATCTTTTCTTCCTTTTCTTTTTCTTCAATTTCCCTTCCTTCTGCAGTTTATATTTCTTCTTTTTCTATTTTGTCCTTCAGCCTATGTTGATCCTTATTGGCTTCTCTTGGTGTCATAAATTTCAACTTCATTTCACGTCCATCATGCCTCAAAGGGAACGTTCATCAACATTGAGCGTTTTAAAATGAAGCGATGCCCATCTCAAAAGAAGATGACAAGAGTTCGTGGGAGCAATATCACATAATACTTTTTTCACACATTGTCCTTTACTGAATTTGATCCTTGCTTGATTCGGATGAAAGCTTGGTGGTAACTAGAGTTTCTCCACCATTCTTTGGCTTACAACATTGTTGTCGCTTTCGTAAACGAATGCAACTAAACATGGGTGGCCTCCGATTAATCACCTTGTTTCTCTACTTCCTTTTCCATCATCTTTATTTTTTCTTCCTTTTCTTTTTCTTCAATTTCCCTTCCTTCTGCAGTTTATATTTCTTCTTTTTCTATTTTCTCCTTCAGCCTATGTTGATCCTTACTGGCTTGTCTTGGTGTCATAAATTTCAACATCATTTCACGTCCCTCATGTCTCAAAGGGAACGTTAATCAAGATTTTGCGTTTTACAATTAAGCCATGCCCATCTCAAAAGAAGATGACAAGAGTTCGTGGGAGCAATATCCCATAATACTTCTTTCACACATTGTCCTGTACTGAATTTGATCGTTGCTTGATTCGGATGAAAGCTTGGTGGTAACTAGAGTTTCTCCACCATTCTTTGGCTTACAAAATTGTTGTCGCTTTCGTAAACGAATGAAACTAAACATGGGTGGCCTTCGATTAAACACCTTGTTTCTCTACTTCCTTTTCCATCATCTTTAACTTTTCTTCCCTTTCTTTTTCTTCAATTTCCCATCCTTCTGCAATTTATATTTCTTCTTTTTCTATTTTCTCCTTCAGCCTATGTTGATCCTTACTGGCTTGTCTTGGTGTCATAAATTTCAACTTCATTTCATGTCCCTCACGCCTAAAAGGAAACGTTCATCAACATTGAACGTTTTAAAATGATGCGATGCCCATCTCAAAAGAAGATGACAAGAGTTCGTGGGAGCAATATCACATAATACTTCTTTCATACATTGTGCTGTACTGAATTTGATCCTTGCTCTATTCGGATGAAAGCTTGGTGTTAACTAGAGTTTCTCCACCAATCTTTGGCTTACAACATTGTTGTCGCTTTCGTAAACGAATACAACTAACCATGGGTGGCCTCCGATTAATCACCTTATTTCTCTACTTCCTTTTCCATCATCTTTATTTTTTCTTCCTTTTCTTTTTCTTCAATTTCCCTTCCTTCTGCAGTTTATATTTCTTCTTTTTCGATTTTCTCCTTCAGCCTATGTTGATCCTTACTGGCTTGTCTTGGTGTCATAAATTTCAACTTCATTTCATGTCCATCATGCCTCAAAGGGAACGTTCATCAACATTGAGCGTTTTAAAATGAAGCCATGCCCATCTCAAAAGAAGATGACAAGAGTTCGTGGGAGCAATATCACATAATACTTCTTTCACACATTGTCCTGTACTGAATTTGATCCTTGCTTGATTCAGATGAAAGCTTGGTGTTAACTAGAGTTTCTCCACCAATCTTTGGCTTACAACATTGTTGTCGCTTTCGTAAACGAATACAACTAACCATGGGTGGCCTCCGATTAATCGCCTTGTTTCTCTACTTCCTTTTCCATCATCTTTATCTTTTCTTCCATTTCTTTTTCTTCAATTTCCCTTCCTTCTGCAGTTTATATTTCTTCTTTTTCTATTTTCTCCTTCAGCCTATGTTGATCCTTACTGGCTTGTCTTGGTGTCTTAAATTTCAACTTCATTTCATGTCCCTCAGCCTCAAAGGGAACGTTCATCAACATTGAGCGTTTTAAAATGAAGCGATGCCAATCTCAAAAGAAGATGACAAGAGTTCGTGGGAGCAATATCACATAATACTTCTTTCATACATTGTCCTGTACTGAATTTGATCCTTGCTTGATTCGGATGAAAGCTTGGTGGTAACTAGAGTTTCTCCACCAATCTTTGGCTTACAACATTGTTGTCGCTTTCGTAAACGAATGCAACTAAACATGGGTGGCCTCCAATTAATCACCTTGTTTCTCTACTTCCTTTTCCATCATCTTTATCTTTTCTTCCTTTTCTTTTTCTTGAATTTCCCTTCCTTCTGCAGTTTATATTTCTTCTTTTTCTATTTTCTCCTTCAGCCTATGTTGATCCTTACTGGCTTGTCTTGGTATCATAAATTTCAACTTCATTTCACGTCCCTCATGCCTCAAAGGGAACGTTCATCAAGATTTAGCGTTTTAAAATTAAGTCATGCCCATCTCAAAAGAAGATGACAAGATTTCATGGGAGCAATATCCGATAATACTTCTTTCACACATTGTACTGTACTGAATTTGATCCTTGCTTGATTCGGATGAAAGCTTGGTGGTAACTAGAGTTTCTCCACCATTCTTTGGCTTACAACATTGTTGTCGCTTTCGTAAACGAATGAAACTAAACATGGGTGGCCTTCGATTAAGCACCTTGTTTCTCTACTTCCTTTTCCATCATCTTTATCTTTTCTTCCTTTTCTTTTTCTTCAATTTCCCTTCCTTCTGCAGTTTATATTTCTTCTTTTTCGATTTTCTCCTTCAGCCTATGTTGATCCTTACTGGCTTGTCTTGGTGTCATAAATTTCAACTTCATTTCATGTCCATCATGCCTCAAAGGGAACGTTCATCAACATTGAGCGTTTTAAAATGAAGCCATGCCCATCTCAAAAGAAGATGACAAGAGTTCGTGGGAGCAATATCACATAATACTTCTTTCACACATTGTCCTGTACTGAATTTGATCCTTGCTTGATTCAGATGAAAGCTTGGTGTTAACTAGAGTTTCTCCACCAATCTTTGGCTTACAACATTGTTGTCGCTTTCGTAAACGAATACAACTAACCATGGGTGGCCTCCGATTAATCGCCTTGTTTCTCTACTTCCTTTTCCATCATCTTTATCTTTTCTTCCATTTCTTTTTCTTCAATTTCCCTTCCTTCTGCAGTTTATATTTCTTCTTTTTCTATTTTCTCCTTCAGCCTATGTTGATCCTTACTGGCTTGTCTTGGTGTCTTAAATTTCAACATCATTTCACGTCCCTCATGTCTCAAAGGGAACGTTAATCAAGATTTAGCGTTTTACAATTAAGCCATGCCCATCTCAAAAGAAGATGACAAGAGTTCGTGGGAGCAATATCCCATAATACTTCTTTCACACATTGTCCTGTACTGAATTTGATCCTTGCTTGATTCGGATGAAAGCTTGGTGGTAACTAGAGTTTCTCCACCATTCTTTGGCTTACAAAATTGTTGCCGCTTTCGTAAACGAATGAAACTAAACATGGGTGGCCTTCGATTAAGCACCTTGTTTCTCTACTTCCTTTTCCATCATCTTTATCTTTTCTTCCTTTTCTTTTTCTTCAATTTCCCTACCTTCTGCAATTTATATTTCTTCTTTTTCTATTTTCTCCTTCAGCCTATGTTGATCCTTACTGCTTGTCTTGGTGTCATAAATTTCAACTTCATTTCACGTCCCTCATGCCTCAAAGGGAACGTTCATCAACATTGAGCGTTTTAAAATGAAGCCATGCCCATCTCAAAAGAAGATGACAAGAGTTCGTGGGAGCAATATCACATAATACTTCTTTCACACATTGTCCTTTACTGAATTTGATCCTTGCTTGATTCGGATGAAAGCTTGGTGGTAACTAGAGTTTCTCCACCATTCTTTGGCTTACAACATTGTTGTCGCTTTCGTAAACGGATGCACCTAAACATGGGTGGCCTCCGATTAATCACCTTGTTTCTCTACTTCCTTTTCCATCATCGTTATCTTTTCTTCCTTTTCTTTTTCTTCAATTTCCCTTCCTTCTGCAGTTTATATTTCTTCTTTTTCTATTTTGTCCTTCAGCCTATGTTTTTCCTTACTGGCTAGTCTTGGTGTCATAAATTTCAACATCATTTCACGTCCCTCATGTCTCAAAGGGAACGTTAATCAAGATTTAGCGTTTTAAAATTAAGCCATGCCCATCTCAAAAGAAGATGACAAGAGTTCGTGGGAGCAATATCCCATAATACTTCTTTCACACATTGTCCTGTACTGAATTTAATCCTTGCTTGATTCGGATGAAAGCTTGGTGGTAACTAGAGTTTCTCCACCATTCTTTGGCTTACAAAATTGTTGTCGCTTTCGTAAACGAATGAAACTAAACATGGGTGGCCTTCAATTAAGCACCTTGTTTCTCTACTTCCTTTTCCATCATCTTTATCGTTTCTTCCTTTTCTTTTTCTTCAATTTCCCTTCCTTCTGCAATTTATATTTCTTCTTTTTCTATTTTCTCCTTCAGCCTATGTTGATCCTTACTAGCTTGTCTTGGTGTCATAAATTTCAACTTCATTTCATGTCCCTCACGCCTCAAAGGGAACGTTCATCAACATTGAGCGTTTTAAAATGAAGCGACACCCATCTCAAAAGAAGATGACAAGAGTTCGTGGGAGCAATATCACATAATACTTCTTTCATACATTGTCCTGTACTGAATTTGATACTTGCTTGATTCGGATGAAAGCTTGGTGGTAACTAGAGTTTCTCCACCATTCTTTGGCTTACAACATTGTTGTCGCTTTTGTAAACGAATGAAACTAAACATGGGAAGCCTTCGATTAAGCACCTTGTTTCTCTACTTCCTTTTCCATCATCTTTATCTTTTCTTCCTTTTCTTTTTCTTGAATTTCCCTTCCTTCTGCAGTTTATATTTCTTCTTTTTCTATTTTCTCCTTCAGCCTATGTTGATCCTTACTGGCTTGTCTTGGTGTCATAAATTTCAACATCATTTCACGTCCCTCATGTCTCAAAGGGAACTTTAATCAAGATTTAGCGTTTTACAATTAAGCCATGCCCATCTCAAAAGAAGATGACAAGAGTTCGTGGGAGCAATATCCCATAATACTTCTTTCACACATTGTCCTGTACTGAATTTGATCCTTGCTTGATTCGGATGAAAGCTTGGTGGTAACTAGAGTTTCTCCACCATTCTTTGGCTTACAAAATTGTTGTCGCTTTTGTAAACGAATGAAACTAAACATGGGAAGCCTTCGATTAATCACCTTGTTTCTCTACTTCCTTTTCCATCATCTTTATCTTTTCTTCCTTTTCTTTTTCTTGAATTTCCCTTCCTTCTGCAATTTATATTTCTTCTTTTTCTATTTTCTCCTTCAGCCTATGTTAATCCTTACTGGCTTGTCTTGGTGTCATAAATTTCAACTTCATTTCATGTCCCTCACGCCTCAAAGGGAACGTTCATCAACATTGAGCGTTTTAAAATGAAGCGATACCCACCTCAAAAGAAGATGACAAGAGTTCGTGGGAGCAATATCCCATAATACTTCTTTCACACATTGTCCTGTACTGAATTTGATCCTTGCTTGATTCGGATGAAAGCTTGGTGGTAACTAGAGTTTCTCCACCATTCTTTGGTTTACAAAATTGTTGTCGCTTTCGTAAACGAATGAAACTAAACATGGGTGGCCTTCGATTAAGCACCTTGTTTCTCTACTTCCTTTTCCATCATCTTTATCTTTTCTTCCTTTTCTTTTTCTTGAATTTCCCTTCCTTCTGCAGTTTATATTTCTTCTTTTTCTATTTTGTCCTTCAGCCTATGTTAATCCTTACTGGCTTGTCTTGGTGTCATAAATTTCAACATCATTTCACGTCCCTCCTGTCTCAAAGGGAACGTTAATCAAGATTTAGCGTTTTACAATTAAGCCATGCCCATCTCAAAAGAAGATGACAAAAGTTCGTGGGAGCAATATCCCATAATACTTCTTTCACACATTGTCCTGTACTGAATTTGATCCTTGCTTGATTCGGATGAAAGCTTGGTGGTAACTAGAGTTTCTCCACCATTCTTTGGCTTACAAAATTGTTGTCGCTTTCGTAAACGAATGAAACTAAACATGGGTGGCCTTCGATTAAACACCTTGTTTCTCTACTTCCTTTTCCATCATCTTTATCTTTTCTTCCTTTTCTTTTTCTTCAATTTCCCTTCCTTCTGCAATTTATATTTCTTCTTTTTCTATTTTCTCCTTCAGCCTATGTTAATCCTTACTGGCTTGTCTTGGTGTCATAAATTTCAACTTCATTTCATGTCCCTCACGCCTCAAAGGGAACGTTCATCAACATTGAGCGTTTTAAAATGAAGCGATACCCACCTCAAAAGAAGATGACAAGAGTTCGTGGGAGCAATATCACATAATACTTCTTTCATACATTGTCCTGTACTGAATTTGATCCTTGTTTGATTCGGATGAAAGCTTGGTGGTAACTAGAGTTTCTCCACCATTCTTTGGCTTACAACATTGTTGTCGCTTTTGTAAACGAATGAAACTAAACATGGGAAGCCTTCGATTAAGCACCTTGTTTCTCTACTTCCTTTTCCATCATCTTTATCTTTTCTTCCTTTTCTTTTTCTTGAATTTCCCTTCCTTCTGCAGTTTATATTTCTTCTTTTTCTATTTTCTCCTTCAGCCTATGTTGATCCTTACTGGCTTGTCTTGGTGTCATAAATTTCAACATCATTTCACGTCCCTCATGTCTCAAAGGGAACGTTAATCAAGATTTAGCGTTTTACAATTAAGCCATGCCCATCTCAAAAGAAGATGACAAGAGTTCGTGGGAGCAATATCCCATAATACTTCTTTCACACATTGTCCTGTACTGAATTTGATCCTTGCTTGATTCGGATGAAAGCTTGGTGGTAACTAGAGTTTCTCCACCATTCTTTGGCTTACAAAATTGTTGTCGCTTTTGTAAACGAATGAAACTAAACATGGGAAGCCTTCGATTAATCACCTTGTTTCTCTACTTCCTTTTCCATCATCTTTATCTTTTCTTCCTTTTCTTTTTCTTGAATTTCCCTTCCTTCTGCAATTTATATTTCTTCTTTTTCTATTTTCTCCTTCAGCCTATGTTAATCCTTACTGGCTTGTCTTGGTGTCATAAATTTCAACTTCATTTCATGTCCCTCACGCCTCAAAGGGAACGTTCATCAACATTGAGCGTTTTAAAATGAAGCGATACCCACCTCAAAAGAAGATGACAAGAGTTCGTGGGAGCAATATCCCATAATACTTCTTTCACACATTGTCCTGTACTGAATTTGATCCTTGCTTGATTCGGATGAAAGCTTGGTGGTAACTAGAGTTTCTCCACCATTCTTTGGTTTACAAAATTGTTGTCGCTTTCGTAAACGAATGAAACTAAACATGGGTGGCCTTCGATTAAGCACCTTGTTTCTCTACTTCCTTTTCCATCATCTTTATCTTTTCTTCCTTTTCTTTTTCTTGAATTTCCCTTCCTCCTGCAGTTTATATTTCTTCTTTTTCTATTTTGTCCTTCAGCCTATGTTAATCCTTACTGGCTTGTCTTGGTGTCATAAATTTCAACATCATTTCACGTCCCTCCTGTCTCAAAGGGAACGTTAATCAAGATTTAGCGTTTTACAATTAAGCCATGCCCATCTCAAAAGAAGATGACAAAAGTTCGTGGGAGCAATATCCCATAATACTTCTTTCACACATTGTCCTGTACTGAATTTGATCCTTGCTTGATTCGGATGAAAGCTTGGTGGTAACTAGAGTTTCTCCACCATTCTTTGGCTTACAAAATTGTTGTCGCTTTCGTAAACGAATGAAACTAAACATGGGTGGCCTTCGATTAAACACCTTGTTTCTCTACTTCCTTTTCCATCATCTTTATCTTTTCTTCCTTTTCTTTTTCTTCAATTTCCCTTCCTTCTGCAATTTATATTTCTTCTTTTTCTATTTTCTCCTTCAGCCTATGTTAATCCTTACTGGCTTGTCTTGGTGTCATAAATTTCAACTTCATTTCATGTCCCTCACGCCTCAAAGGGAACGTTCATCAACATTGAGCGTTTTAAAATGAAGCGATACCCACCTCAAAAGAAGATGACAAGAGTTCGTGGGAGCAATATCACATAATACTTCTTTCATACATTGTCCTGTACTGAATTTGATCCTTGTTTGATTCGGATGAAAGCTTGGTGGTAACTAGAGTTTCTCCACCATTCTTTGGCTTACAACATTGTTGTCGCTTTTGTAAACGAATGAAACTAAACATGGGTGGTCTTCGATTAAACACCTTGTTTCTGTACTTCCTTTTCCATCATCTTTATCTTTTCTTCCTTTTCTTTTTCTTCAATTTCCCTTCCTTCTGCAATTTATATTTCTTCTTTTTCTATTTTCTCCTTCAGCCTATGTTGATCCTTACTGGCTCGTCTTGGTGTCTTAAATTTCAACTTCATTTCATGTCCCTCAGCCTCAAAGGGCACGTTCATCAACATTGAGCGTTTTAAAATGAAGCGATGCCCATCTCAAAAGAAGATGACAAGAGTTCGTGGGAGCAATATCACATAATACTTCTTTCATACATTGTGCTGTACTGAATTTGATCCTTGCTTGATTCGGATGAAAGCTTGGTGGTAACTAGAGTTTCTCCACCATTCTTTGGTTTACGAAATTGTTGTCGCTTTCGTAAACGAATGAAACTAAACATGGGTGGCCTTCGATTAAACACCTTGTTTCTCTACTTCCTTTTCCATCATCTTTATCTTTTCTTCCTTTTCTTTTTCTTCAATTTCCCTTCCTTCTGCAATTTATATTTCTTCTTTTTCTATTTTCTCCTTCAGCCTATGTTAATCCTTACTGGCTTGTCTTGGTGTCATAAATTTCAACTTCATTTCATGTCCCTCACGCCTCAAAGGGAACGTTCATCAACATTGAGCGTTTTAAAATGAAGCGATACCCACCTCAAAAGAAGATGACAAGAGTTCGTGGGAGCAATATCCCATAATACTTCTTTCACACATTGTCCTGTACTGAATTTGATCCTTGCTTGATTCGGATGAAAGCTTGGTGGTAACTAGAGTTTCTCCACCATTCTTTGGTTTACAAAATTGTTGTCGCTTTCGTAAACGAATGAAACTAAACATGGGTGGCCTTCGATTAAGCACCTTGTTTCTCTACTTCCTTTTCCATCATCTTTATCTTTTCTTCCTTTTCTTTTTCTTGAATTTCCCTTCCTTCTGCAGTTTATATTTCTTCTTTTTCTATTTTGTCCTTCAGCCTATGTTAATCCTTACTGGCTTGTCTTGGTGTCATAAATTTCAACATCATTTCACGTCCCTCCTGTCTCAAAGGGAACGTTAATCAAGATTTAGCGTTTTACAATTAAGCCATGCCCATCTCAAAAGAAGATGACAAAAGTTCGTGGGAGCAATATCCCATAATACTTCTTTCACACATTGTCCTGTACTGAATTTGATCCTTGCTTGATTCGGATGAAAGCTTGGTGGTAACTAGAGTTTCTCCACCATTCTTTGGCTTACAAAATTGTTGTCGCTTTCGTAAACGAATGAAACTAAACATGGGTGGCCTTCGATTAAACACCTTGTTTCTCTACTTCCTTTTCCATCATCTTTATCTTTTCTTCCTTTTCTTTTTCTTCAATTTCCCTTCCTTCTGCAATTTATATTTCTTCTTTTTCTATTTTCTCCTTCAGCCTATGTTAATCCTTACTGGCTTGTCTTGGTGTCATAAATTTCAACTTCATTTCATGTCCCTCACGCCTCAAAGGGAACGTTCATCAACATTGAGCGTTTTAAAATGAAGCGATACCCACCTCAAAAGAAGATGACAAGAGTTCGTGGGAGCAATATCACATAATACTTCTTTCATACATTGTCCTGTACTGAATTTGATCCTTGTTTGATTCGGATGAAAGCTTGGTGGTAACTAGAGTTTCTCCACCATTCTTTGGCTTACAACATTGTTGTCGCTTTTGTAAACGAATGAAACTAAACATGGGTGGTCTTCGATTAAACACCTTGTTTCTGTACTTCCTTTTCCATCATCTTTATCTTTTCTTCCTTTTCTTTTTCTTCAATTTCCCTTCCTTCTGCAATTTATATTTCTTCTTTTTCTATTTTCTCCTTCAGCCTATGTTGATCCTTACTGGCTCGTCTTGGTGTCTTAAATTTCAACTTCATTTCATGTCCCTCAGCCTCAAAGGGCACGTTCATCAACATTGAGCGTTTTAAAATGAAGCGATGCCCATCTCAAAAGAAGATGACAAGAGTTCGTGGGAGCAATATCACATAATACTTCTTTCATACATTGTGCTGTACTGAATTTGATCCTTGCTTGATTCGGATGAAAGCTTGGTGGTAACTAGAGTTTCTCCACCAATCTTTGGCTTACAACATTGTTGTCGCTTTCGTAAACGAATGCAACTAAACATGGGTGGCCTCCGATTAATCACCTTGTTTCTCTACTTCCTTTTCCATCATCTTTATCTTTTCTTCCTTTTCTTTTTCTTGAATTTCCCTTCCTTCTGCAGTTTATATTTCTTCTTTTTCTATTTTCTCCTTCAGCCTATGTTGATCCTTACTGGCTTGTCTTGGTATCATAAATTTCAACTTCATTTCACGTCCCTTATGCCTCAAAGGGATCGTTCATCAAGATTTAGCGTTTTAAAATTAAGCCATGCCCATCTCAAAAGTAGATGACAAGATTTCATGGGAGCAATATCCCGTAATACTTCTTTCACACATTGTCATGTACTGAATTTGATCCTTGCTTGATTTGGATGAAAGCTTGGTGGTAACTAGAGTTTCTCCACCATTCTTTGGCTTACAACATTGTTGTCGCTTTCGTAAACGAATGAAACTAAACATGGGTGGCTTTCGATTAAGCACCTTGTTTCTCTACTTCCTTTTCCATCATCTTTATCTTTTCTCCCTTTTCTTTTTCTTCAATTTCCCTACCTTCTGCAATTTATATTTCTTCTTTTTCTATTTTGTCCTTCATCCTATGTTGATCCTTACTGGCTTGTCTTGGTGTCATAAATTTCAACATCATTTCACGTCCCTCATGTCTCAAAGGGAACGTTAATCAAGATTTAGCGTTTTACAATTAAGCCATGCCCATCTCAAAAGAAAATGACAAGAGTTCGTGGGAGCAATATCCCATAATACTTCTTTCACACATTGTCCTGTACTGAATTTGATCCTTGCTTGATTCGGATGAAAGCTTGGTGGTAACTAGAGTTTCTCCACCATTCTTTGGCTTACAAAATTGTTGTCGCTTTCGTAAACGAATGAAACTAAACATGGGTGGCCTTCGATTAAGCACCTTGTTTCTCTACTTCCTTTTCCATCATCTTTATCTTTTCTTCCTTTTCTTTTTCTTGAATTTCCCTTCCTTCTGCAGTTTATATTTCTTCTTTTTCTATTTTGTCCTTCAGCCTATGTTGATCCTTACTGGCTTGTCTTGGTGTCATAAATTTCAACATCATTTCACGTCCCTCCTGTCTCAAAGGGAACGTTAATAAAGATTTAGCGTTTTACAATTAAGCCATGCCCATCTCAAAAGAAGATGACAAGAGTTCGTGGGAGCAATATCCCATAATACTTCTTTCACACATTGTCTTGTACTGAATTTGATCCTTGCTTGATTCGGATGAAAGCTTGGTGGTAACTAGAGTTTCTCCACCATTCTTTGGCTTACAAAATTGTTGTCGCTTTCGTAAATGAATGAAACTAAACATGGGTGGCCTTCGATTAAACACCTTGTTTCTCTACTTCCTTTTCCATCATCTTTATCTTTTCTTCCCTTTCTTTTTCTTCAATTTCCCTTCCTTCTGCAATTTATATTTCTTCTTTTTCTATTTTCTCCTTCAGCCTATGTTGATCCTTACTGGCTTGTCTTGGTGTCATAAATTTCAACTTCATTTCATGTCCCTCACGCCTCAAAGGGAACGTTCATCAACATTGAGCGTTTTAAAATGAAGCGACACCCATCTCAAAAGAAGATGACAAGAGTTCGTGGGAGCAATATCACATAATACTTCTTTCATACATTGTCCTGTACTGAATTTGATACTTGCTTGATTCGGATGAAAGCTTGGTGGTAACTAGAGTTTCTCCACCATTCTTTGGCTTACAACATTGTTGTCGCTTTTGTAAACGAATGAAACTAAACATGGGAAGCCTTCGATTAAGCACCTTGTTTCTCTACTTCCTTTTCCATCATCTTTATCTTTTCTTCCTTTTCTTTTTCTTGAATTTCCCTTCCTTCTGCAGTTTATATTTCTTCTTTTTCTATTTTCTCCTTCAGCCTATGTTGATCCTTACTGGCTTGTCTTGGTGTCATAAATTTCAACATCATTTCACGTCCCTCATGTCTCAAAGGGAACGTTAATCAAGATTTAGCGTTTTACAATTAAGCCATGCCCATCTCAAAAGAAGATGACAAGAGTTCGTGGGAGCAATATCCCATAATACTTCTTTCACACATTGTCCTGTACTGAATTTGATCCTTGCTTGATTCGGATGAAAGCTTGGTGGTAACTAGAGTTTCTCCACCATTCTTTGGTTTACAAAATTGTTGCCGCTTTCGTAAACGAATGAAACTAAACATGGGTGGCCTTCGATTAAACACCTTGTTTCTCTACTTCCTTTTCCATCATCTTTATCTTTTCTTCCTTTTCTTTTTCTTCAATTTCCCTTCCTTCTGCAATTTATATTTCTTCTTTTTCTATTTTCTCCTTAAGCCTATGTTAATCCTTACTGGCTTGTCTTGGTGTCATAAATTTCAACTTCATTTCATGTCCCTCACGCCTCAAAGGGAACGTTCATCAACATTGAGCGTTTTAAAATGAAGCGATACCCACCTCAAAAGAAGATGACAAGAGTTCGTGGGAGCAATATCCCATAATACTTCTTTCACACATTGTCCTGTACTGAATTTGATCCTTGCTTGATTCGGATGAAAGCTTGGTGGTAACTAGAGTTTCTCCACCATTCTTTGGTTTACAAAATTGTTGTCGCTTTCGTAAACGAATGAAACTAAACATGGGTGGCCTTCGATTAAGCACCTTGTTTCTCTACTTCCTTTTCCATCATCTTTATCTTTTCTTCCTTTTCTTTTTCTTGAATTTCCCTTCCTTCTGCAGTTTATATTTCTTCTTTTTCTATTTTGTCCTTCAGCCTATGTTGATCCTTACTGGCTTGTCTTGGTGTCATAAATTTCAACATCATTTCACGTCCCTCCTGTCTCAAAGGGAACGTTAATCAAGATTTAGCGTTTTACAATTAAGCCATGCCCATCTCAAAAGAAGATGACAAGAGTTCGTGGGAGCAATATCCCATAATACTTCTTTCACACATTGTCCTGTACTGAATTTGATCCTTGCTTGATTCGGATGAAAGCTTGGTGGTAACTAGAGTTTCTCCACCATTCTTTGGCTTACAAAATTGTTGTCGCTTTCGTAAATGAATGAAACTAAACATGGGTGGCCTTCGATTAAACACCTTGTTTCTCTACTTCCTTTTCCATCATCTTTATCTTTTCTTCCTTTTCTTTTTCTTCAATTTCCCTTCCTTCTGCAATTTATATTTCTTCTTTTTCTATTTTCTCCTTCAGCCTATGTTGATCCTTACTGGCTTGTCTTGGTGTCATAAATTTCAACTTCATTTCATGTCCCTCACGCCTCAAAGGGAACGTTCATCAACATTGAGCGTTTTAAAATGAAGCGACACCCATCTCAAAAGAAGATGACAAGAGTTCGTGGGAGCAATATCCCATAATACTTCTTTCACACATTGTCCTGTACTGAATTTGATACTTGCTTGATTCGGATGAAAGCTTGGTGGTAACTAGAGTTTCTCCACCATTCTTTGGCTTACAACATTGTTGTCGCTTTTGTAAACGAATGAAACTAAACATGGGAAGCCTTCGATTAAGCACCTTGTTTCTCTACTTCCTTTTCCATCATCTTTATCTTTTCTTCCTTTCCTTTTTCTTGAATTTCCCTTCCTTCTGCAGTTTATATTTCTTCTTTTTCTATTTTCTCCTTCAGCCTATGTTGATCCTTACTGGCTTGTCTTGGTATCATAAATTTCAACTTCATTTCACGTCCCTCATGCCTCAAAGGGATCGTTCATCAAGATTTAGCGTTTTAAAATTAAGCCATGCCCATCTCAAAAGTAGATGACAAGATTTCATGGGAGCAATATCCCGTAATACTTCTTTCACACATTGTCCTGTACTGAATTTGATCCTTGCTTGATTCGGATGAAAGCTTGGTGGTAACTAGAGTTTCTCCACCATTCTTTGGCTTACAACATTGTTGTCGCTTTCGTAAACGAATGAAACTAAACATGGGTGGCCTTCGATTAAGCACCTTGTTTCTCTACTTCCTTTTCCATCACCTTTATCTTTTCTCCCTTTTCTTTTTCTTCAATTTCCCTACCTTCTGCAATTTATATTTCTTCTTTTTCTATTTTGTCCTTCATCCTATGTTGATCCTTACTGGCTTGTCTTGGTGTCATAAATTTCAACATCATTTCACGTCCCTCATGTCTCAAAGGGAACGTTAATCAAGATTTAGCGTTTTACAATTAAGCCATGCCCATCTCAAAAGAAGATGACAAGAGTTCGTGGGAGCAATATCCCATAATACTTCTTTCACACATTGTCCTGTACTGAATTTGATCCTTGCTTGATTCGGATGAAAGCTTGGTGGTAACTAGAGTTTCTCCACCATTCTTTGGCTTACAACATTGTTGTCGCTTTTGTAAACGAATGAAACTAAACATGGGAAGCCTTCGATTAAGCACCTTGTTTCTCTACTTTCTTTTCCATCATCTTTATCTTTTCTTCCTTTTCTTTTTCTTGAATTTTCCCTTCCTTCTGCAGTTTATATTTCTTCTTTTTCTATTTTGTCTTTCAGCCTATGTTGATCCTTACTGGCTTGTCTTGGTGTCATAAATTTCAACATCATTTCACGTCCCTCATGTCTCAAAGGGAACGTTAATAAAGATTTAGCGTTTTACAATTAAGCCATGCCCATCTCAAAAGAAGATGACAAGAGTTCGTGGGAGCAATATCCCATAATACTTCTTTCACACATTGTCTTGTACTGAATTTGATCCTTGCTTGATTCGGATGAAAGCTTGGTGGTAACTAGAGTTTCTCCACCATTCTTTGGCTTACAAAATTGTTGTCGCTTTCGTAAACGAATGAAACCAAACATGGGTGGCCTTCGATTAAACACCTTGTTTCTCTACTTCCTTTTCCATCATCTTTATCTTTTCTTCCCTTTCTTTTTCTTCAATTTCCCTTCCTTCTGCAATTTATATTTCTTCTTTTTCTATTTTCTCCTTCAGCCTATGTTGATCCTTACTGACTTGTCTTGGTGTCATAAATTTCAACTTCATTTCATGTCCCTCACGCCTCAAAGGGAACGTTCATCAACATTGAGCGTTTTAAAATGAAGCGACACCCATCTCAAAAGAAGATGACAAGAGTTCGTGGGAGCAATATCACATAATACTTCTTTCATACATTGTCCTGTACTGAATTTGATACTTGCTTGATTCGGATGAAAGCTTGGTGGTAACTAGAGTTTCTCCACCATTCTTTGGCTTACAACATTGTTGTCGCTTTTGTAAACGAATGAAACTAAACATGGGAAGCCTTCGATTAAGCACCTTGTTTCTCTACTTCCTTTTCCATCATCTTTATCTTTTCTTCCTTTTCTTTTTCTTGAATTTCCCTTCCTTCTGCAGTTTATATTTCTTCTTTTTCTATTTTCTCCTTCAGCCTATGTTGATCCTTACTGGCTTGTCTTGGTGTCATAAATTTCAACATCATTTCACGTCCCTCATGTCTCAAAGGGAACGTTAATCAAGATTTAGCGTTTTACAATTAAGCCATGCCCATCTCAAAAGAAGATGACAAGAGTTCGTGGGAGCAATATCCCATAATACTTCTTTCACACATTGTCCTGTACTGAATTTGATCCTTGCTTGATTCGGATGAAAGCTTGGTGGTAACTAGAGTTTCTCCACCATTCTTTGGTTTACAAAATTGTTGCCGCTTTCGTAAACGAATGAAACTAAACATGGGTGGCCTTCGATTAAACACCTTGTTTCTCTACTTCCTTTTCCATCATCTTTATCTTTTCTTCCTTTTCTTTTTCTTCAATTTCCCTTCCTTCTGCAATTTATATTTCTTCTTTTTCTATTTTCTCCTTAAGCCTATGTTAATCCTTACTGGCTTGTCTTGGTGTCATAAATTTCAACTTCATTTCATGTCCCTCACGCCTCAAAGGGAACGTTCATCAACATTGAGCGTTTTAAAATGAAGCGATACCCACCTCAAAAGAAGATGACAAGAGTTCGTGGGAGCAATATCCCATAATACTTCTTTCACACATTGTCCTGTACTGAATTTGATCCTTGCTTGATTCGGATGAAAGCTTGGTGGTAACTAGAGTTTCTCCACCATTCTTTGGTTTACAAAATTGTTGTCGCTTTCGTAAACGAATGAAACTAAACATGGGTGGCCTTCGATTAAGCACCTTGTTTCTCTACTTCCTTTTCCATCATCTTTATCTTTTCTTCCTTTTCTTTTTCTTGAATTTCCCTTCCTTCTGCACTTTATATTTCTTCTTTTTCTATTTTGTCCTTCAGCCTATGTTGATCCTTACTGGCTTGTCTTGGTGTCATAAATTTCAACATCATTTCACGTCCCTCCTGTCTCAAAGGGAACGTTAATCAAGATTTAGCGTTTTACAATTAAGCCATGCCCATCTCAAAAGAAGATGACAAGAGTTCGTGGGAGCAATATCCCATAATACTTCTTTCACACATTGTCCTGTACTGAATTTGATCCTTGCTTGATACGGATGAAAGCTTGGTGGTAACTAGAGTTTCTCCACCATTCTTTGGCTTACAAAATTGTTGTCGCTTTCGTAAACGAATGAAACTAAACATGGGTGGCCTTCGATTAAACACCTTGTTTCTCTACTTCCTTTTCCATCATCTTTATCTTTTCTTCCTTTTCTTTTTCTTCAATTTCCCTTCCTTCTGCAATTTATATTTCTTCTTTTTCTATTTTCTCCTTCAGCCTATGTTGATCCTTACTGGCTTGTCTTGGTGTCATAAATTTCAACTTCATTTCATGTCCCTCACGCCTCAAAGGGAACGTTCATCAACATTGAGCGTTTTAAAATGAAGCGACACCCATCTCAAAAGAAGATGACAAGAGTTCGTGGGAGCAATATCACATAATACTTCTTTCATACATTGTCCTGTACTGAATTTGATACTTGCTTGATTCGGATGAAAGCTTGGTGGTAACTAGAGTTTCTCCACCATTCTTTGGCTTACAACATTGTTGTCGCTTTTGTAAACGAATGAAACTAAACATGGGAAGCCTTCGATTAAGCACCTTGTTTCTCTACTTCCTTTTCCATCATCTTTATCTTTTCTTCCTGTTCTTTTTCTTGAATTTCCCTTCCTTCTGCAGTTTATATTTCTTCTTTTTCTATTTTCTCCTTCAGCCTATGTTGATCCTTACTGGCTTGTCTTGGTGTCATAAATTTCAACATCATTTCACGTCCCTCATGTCTCAAAGGGAACGTTAATCAAGATTTAGCGTTTTACAATTAAGCCATGCCCATCTCAAAAGAAGATGACAAGAGTTCGTGGGAGCAATATCCCATAATACTTCTTTCACACATTGTCCTGTACTGAATTTGATCCTTGCTTGATTCGGATGAAAGCTTGGTGGTAACTAGAGTTTCTCCACCATTCTTTGGCTTACAAAATTGTTGTCGCTTTCGTAAACGAATGAAACTAAACATGGGTGGCCTTCGATTAAACACCTTGTTTCTCTACTTCCTTTTCCATCATCTTTATCTTTTCTTCCTTTTCTTTTTCTTCAATTTCCCTTCCTTCTGCAATTTATATTTCTTCTTTTTCTATTTTCTCCTTCAGCCTATGTTAATCCTTACTGGCTTGTCTTGGTGTCATAAATTTCAACTTCATTTCATGTCCCTCACGCCTCAAAGGGAACGTTCATCAACATTGAGCGTTTTAAAATGAAGCGATACCCACCTCAAAAGAAGATGACAAGAGTTCGTGGGAGCAATATCCCATAATACTTCTTTCATACATTGTCCTGTACTGAATTTGATCCTTGCTTGATTCGGATGAAAGCTTGGTGGTAACTAGAGTTTCTCCACCATTCTTTGGTTTACAAAATTGTTGTCGCTTTCGTAAACGAATGAAACTAAACATGGGTGGCCTTCGATTAAGCACCTTGTTTCTCTACTTCCTTTTCCATCATCTTTATCTTTTCTTCCTTTTCTTTTTCTTCAATTTCCCTTCCTTCTGCAATTTATATTTCTTCTTTTTCTATTTTCTCCTTCAGCCTATGTTGATCCTTACTGGCTTGTCTTGGTGTCATAAATTTCAACTTCATTTCATGTCCCTCACGCCTCAAAGGGAACGTTCATCAACATTGAGCGTTTTAAAATGAAGCGACACCCATCTCAAAAGAAGATGACAAGAGTTCGTGGGAGCAATATCACATAATACTTCTTTCATACATTGTCCTGTACTGAATTTGATACTTGCTTGATTCGGATGAAAGCTTGGTGGTAACTAGAGTTTCTCCACCATTCTTTGGCTTACAACATTGTTGTCGCTTTTGTAAACGAATGAAACTAAACATGGGAAGCCTTCGATTAAGCACCTTGTTTCTCTACTTCCTTTTCCATCATCTTTATCTTTTCTTCCTGTTCTTTTTCTTGAATTTCCCTTCCTTCTGCAGTTTATATTTCTTCTTTTTCTATTTTCTCCTTCAGCCTATGTTGATCCTTACTGGCTTGTCTTGGTGTCATAAATTTCAACATCATTTCACGTCCCTCATGTCTCAAAGGGAACGTTAATCAAGATTTAGCGTTTTACAATTAAGCCATGCCCATCTCAAAAGAAGATGACAAGAGTTCGTGGGAGCAATATCCCATAATACTTCTTTCACACATTGTCCTGTACTGAATTTGATCCTTGCTTGATTCGGATGAAAGCTTGGTGGTAACTAGAGTTTCTCCACCATTCTTTGGCTTACAAAATTGTTGTCGCTTTCGTAAACGAATGAAACTAAACATGGGTGGCCTTCGATTAAACACCTTGTTTCTCTACTTCCTTTTCCATCATCTTTATCTTTTCTTCCTTTTCTTTTTCTTCAATTTCCCTTCCTTCTGCAATTTATATTTCTTCTTTTTCTATTTTCTCCTTCAGCCTATGTTAATCCTTACTGGCTTGTCTTGGTGTCATAAATTTCAACTTCATTTCATGTCCCTCACGCCTCAAAGGGAACGTTCATCAACATTGAGCGTTTTAAAATGAAGCGATACCCACCTCAAAAGAAGATGACAAGAGTTCGTGGGAGCAATATCACATAATACTTCTTTCATACATTGTCCTGTACTGAATTTGATCCTTGTTTGATTCGGATGAAAGCTTGGTGGTAACTAGAGTTTCTCCACCATTCTTTGGCTTACAACATTGTTGTCGCTTTTGTAAACGAATGAAACTAAACATGGGTGGTCTTCGATTAAACACCTTGTTTCTGTACTTCCTTTTCCATCATCTTTATCTTTTCTTCCTTTTCTTTTTCTTCAATTTCCCTTCCTTCTGCAATTTATATTTCTTCTTTTTCTATTTTCTCCTTCAGCCTATGTTGATCCTTACTGGCTCGTCTTGGTGTCTTAAATTTCAACTTCATTTCATGTCCCTCAGCCTCAAAGGGCACGTTCATCAACATTGAGCGTTTTAAAATGAAGCGATGCCCATCTCAAAAGAAGATGACAAGAGTTCGTGGGAGCAATATCACATAATACTTCTTTCATACATTGTGCTGTACTGAATTTGATCCTTGCTTGATTCGGATGAAAGCTTGGTGGTAACTAGAGTTTCTCCACCAATCTTTGGCTTACAACATTGTTGTCGCTTTCGTAAACGAATGCAACTAAACATGGGTGGCCTCCGATTAATCACCTTGTTTCTCTACTTCCTTTTCCATCATCTTTATCTTTTCTTCCTTTTCTTTTTCTTGAATTTCCCTTCCTTCTGCAGTTTATATTTCTTCTTTTTCTATTTTCTCCTTCAGCCTATGTTGATCCTTACTGGCTTGTCTTGGTATCATAAATTTCAACTTCATTTCACGTCCCTCATGCCTCAAAGGGATCGTTCATCAAGATTTAGCGTTTTAAAATTAAGCCATGCCCATCTCAAAAGTAGATGACAAGATTTCATGGGAGCAATATCCCGTAATACTTCTTTCACACATTGTCCTGTACTGAATTTGATCCTTGCTTGATTCGGATGAAAGCTTGGTGGTAACTAGAGTTTCTCCACCATTCTTTGGCTTACAACATTGTTGTCGCTTTCGTAAACGAATGAAACTAAACATGGGTGGCCTTCGATTAAGCACCTTGTTTCTCTACTTCCTTTTCCATCATCTTTATCTTTTCTCCCTTTTCTTTTTCTTCAATTTCCCTACCTTCTGCAATTTATATTTCTTCTTTTTCTATTTTGTCCTTCATCCTATGTTGATCCTTACTGGCTTGTCTTGGTGTCATAAATTTCAACATCATTTCACGTCCCTCATGTCTCAAAGGGAACGTTAATCAAGATTTAGCGTTTTACAATTAAGCCATGCCCATCTCAAAAGAAGATGACAAGAGTTCGTGGGAGCAATATCCCATAATACTTCTTTCACACATTGTCCTGTACTAAATTTGATCCTTGCTTGATTCGGATGAAAGCTTGGTGGTAACTAGAGTTTCTCCACCATTCTTTGGCTTACAAAATTGTTGTCGCTTTCGTAAACGAATGAAACTAAACATGGGTGGCCTTCGATTAAACACCTTATTTCTCTACTCCCTTTTCCATCATCTTTATCTTTTCTTCCTTTTCTTTTTCTTCAATTTCCCTTCCTTCTGCAATTTATATTTCTTCTTTTTCTATTTTCTCCTTCAGCCTATGTTGATCCTTACTGGCTTGTCTTGGTGTCATAAATTTCATCTTCATTTCATGTCCCTCACGCCTCAAAGGGAACGTTCATCAACATTGAGCGTTTTAAAATGAAGCGATACCCATCTCAAAAGAAGATGACAAGAGTTCGTGGGAGCAATATCACATAATACTTCTTTCACACATTGTCCTGTACTGAATTTGATCCATGCTTGATTCGGATGAAAGCTTGGTGGTAACTAGAGTTTCTCCACCATTCTTTGGCTTACAACATTGTTGTCGCTTTCGTAAACGAATGAAACTAAACATGGGTGGCGTTCGATAAAACACCTTGTTTCTCTACTTCCTTTACCATCATCTTTATCTTTTCTTCCTTTTCTTTTTCTTCAATTTCCCTTCCTTCTGCAATTTATATTTCTTCTTTTTCTATTTTCTCCTTCAGCCTATGTTGATCCTTACTGGCTTGTCTTGGTGTCATAAATTTCAACTTCATTTCATGTCCCTCACGCCTCAAAGGGAACGTTCATCAACATTGAGCGTTTTAAAATGAAGCGATACCCATCTCAAAAGAAGATGACTAGAGTTCGTGGGAGCAATATCACATAATACTTCTTTCATACATTATCCTGTACTGAATTTGATCCTTGCTTGATTTGGATGAAAGCTTGGTGTTAACTAGAGTTTCTCCACCAATCTTTGGCTTACAACATTGTTGTCGCTTTCGTAAACGAATGCAACTAAACATGGGTGGCCTCCGATTAATCACCTTGTTTCTCTACTTCCTTTTCCATCATCTTTATCTTTTCTTCCTTTTCTTTTTCTTCAATTTCCCTTCCTTCTGCAGTTTATATTTCTTCTTTTTCTATTTTCTCCTTCAGCCTATGTTGATCCTTACTGGCTTCTCTTGGTGTCATAAATGTCAACTTCATTTCATGGCCATCATGCCTCAAAGGGAACGTTCATCAACATTGAGCGTTTTAAAATGAAGCCATGCCCATCTCAAAAGAAGATGACAAGAGTTCGTGGGACCAATATCACATCATACTTCTTTCATACATTGTCCTGTACTGAATTTGATCCTTGCTTGATTCGGATGAAAGCTTGGTGGTAACTACAGTTTCTCCACCATTCTTTGGCTTACAACATTGTTGTCGCTTTCGTAAACGAATGCAACTAAACATGGGTGGCCTCCGATTAAGCACCTTGTTTCTCTACTTCCTTTTCCATCATCTTTATCTTTACTTCCTTTTCTTTTTCTTCAATTTCCTTACCTTCTGCAATTTATATTTCTTCTTTTTCTATTTTCTCCTTCAGCCTATGTTGATCCTTACTGGCTTCTCTTGGTGTCATAAATTTCAACTTCATTTCATGTCCCTCACGCCTCAAAGGGAACGTTCATCAACATTGAGCGTTTTAAAATGAAGCCATGCCCATCTCAAAAGAAGATGACAAGAGTTCGTGGGAGCAATATCACATCATACTTCTTTCATAATTTTTCCTGTACTGAATTTGATCCTTGCTTGATTCGGATGAAAGCTTGGTGGTAACTAGAGTTTCTCCACCATTCTTTGGCTTACAACATTGTTGTCGCTTTCGTAAACGAATGCAACTAAACATGGGTGGCCTCCGATTAAGCACCTTGTTTCTCTATTTCCTTTTCCATCATCTTTATCTTTTCTTCCTTTTCTTTTTCTTCAATTTCCCTACCTTCTGCAATTTATATTTCTTCTTTTTCTATTTTCTCCTTCAGCCTATGTTGATCCTTACTGGCTTCTCTTGGCGTCATAAATTTCAACTTCATTTCATGGCCATCATGCCTCAAAGGGAACGTTCATCAACATTGAGCGTTTTAAAATGAAGCCATGCCCATCTCAAAAGAAGATGACAAGAGTTCGTGGGAGCAATATCACATCATACTTCTTTCACACATTGTCCTGTACTGAATTTGATCCATGCTT
The DNA here is from genome assembly GCF_037176805.1 of Vigna unguiculata. NCBI lineage: Eukaryota > Viridiplantae > Streptophyta > Magnoliopsida > Fabales > Fabaceae > Vigna > Vigna unguiculata. The sequence continues at coordinate 25,961,853 of NC_140795.1, read as the reverse complement.
TATTCGGATGAAAGCTTGGTGGTAACTAGAGTTTCTCCACCATTCTTTGGCTTACAACATTGTTGTCGCTTTCGTAAACGAATGAAACTAAACATGGGTGGCGTTCGATAAAACACCTTGTTTCTCTACTTCCTTTTCCATCATCTTTATCTTTTCTTCCTTTTCTTTTTCTTCAATTTCCCTTCCTTCTGCAATTTATATTTCTTCTTTTTCTATTTTCTCCTTCAGCCTATGTTGATCCTTACTGGCTTCTCTTGGCGTCATAAATTTCAACTTCATTTCATGGCCATCATGCCTCAAAGGGAACGTTCATCAACATTGAGCGTTTTAAAATGAAGCCATGCCCATCTCAAAAGAAGATGACAAGAGTTCGTGGGAGCAATATCACATAATACTTCTTTCACACATTGTCCTGTACTGAATTTGATCCATGCTTGATTCGGATGAAAGCTTGGTGGTAACTAGAGTTTCTCCACCATTCTTTGGCTTACAACATTGTTGTCGCTTTCGTAAACGAATGCAACTAAACATGGGTGGCCTCCGATTAAGCACCTTGTTTCTCTACTTCCTTTTCCATCATCTTTATCTTTACTTCCTTTTCTTTTTCTTCAATTTCCTTACCTTCTGCAATTTATATTTCTTCTTTTTCTATTTTCTCCTTCAGCCTATGTTGATCCTTACTGGCTTGTCTTGGTGTCATAAATTTCAACTTCATTTCATGTCCCTCACGCCTCAAAGGGAACGTTCATCAACATTGAGCGTTTTAAAATGAAGCCATGCCCATCTCAAAAGAAGATGACAAGAGTTCGTGGGAGCAATATCACATCATACTTCTTTCACACATTGTCCTGTACTGAATTTGATCCTTGCTTGATTCAGATGAAAGCTTGGTGGTAACTAGAGTTTCTCCACCATTCTTTGGCTTACAACATTGTTGTCGCTTTCGTAAACGAATGCAACTAAACATGGGTGGCCTCCGATTAAGCACCTTGTTTCTCTACTCCCTTTTCCATCATCTTTATCTTTTCTTCCTTTTCTTTTTCTTCAATTTCCCTACCTTCTGCAACTTATATTTCTTCTTTTTCTATTTTCTCCTTCAGCCTATGTTGATCCTTACTGGCTTCACTTGGTGTCATAAATTTCAACTTCATTTCATGTCCATCATGCCTCAAAAGGAACGTTCATCAACATTGAGCGTTTTAAAATGAAGCCATGCCCATCTCAAAAGAAGATGACAAGAGTTCGTGGGAGCAATATCACATAATACTTCTTTCACACATTGTCCTGTACTGAATTTGATCCATGCTTGATTCGGATGAAAGCTTGGTGGTAACTAGAGTTTATCCACCATTCTTTGGCTTACAACATTGTTGTCGCTTTCGTAAACGAATGCAACTAGACATGGGTGGCCTCCGATTAAGCACCTTGTTTCTCTACTTCCTTTTCCATCATCTTTATCTTTACTTCCTTTTCTTTTTCTTCAATTTCCTTACTTTCTGCAATTTATATTTCTTCTTTTTCTATTTTCTCCTTCAGCCTATGTTGATCCTTACTGGCTTCTCTTGGTGTCATAAATTTCAACTTCATTTCATGTCCCTCACGCCTCAAAGGGAACGTTCATCAACATTGAGCGTTTTAAAATGAAGCCATGCCCATCTCAAAAGAAGATGACAAGAGTTCGTGGGAGCAATATCACATAATACTTCTTTCACACATTGTCCTGTACTGAATTTGATCCATGCTTGATTCGGATGAAAGCTTGGTGGTAACTAGAGTTTCTCCACCATTCTTTGGCTTACAACATTGTTGTCGCTTTCGTAAACGAATGAAACTAAACATGGGTGGCGTTCGATTAAACACCTTGTTTCTCTACTTCCTTTTCCATCATCTTTATCTTTTCTTCCTTTTCTTTTTCTTCAATTTCCCTTCCTTCTGCAATTTATATTTCTTCTTTTTCTATTTTCTCCATCAGCCTATGTTGATCCTTACTGGCTTGTCTCGGTGTCATAAATTTCAACTTCATTTCATGTCCCTCACGCCTCAAAGGGAACGTTCATCAACATTGAGCGTTTTAAAATGAAGCGATACCCATCTCAAAAGAAGATGACAAGAGTTCGTGGGAGCAATATCACATAACACTTCTTTCATACATTGTCTTGTACTGAATTTGATCCTTGCTTGATTCGGATGAAAGCTTGGTGTTAACCAGAGTTTCTCCACCAATCTTTGGCTTACAACATTGTTGTCGCTTTCGTAAACGAATGCAACTAAACTTGGGTGGCCTCCGATTAATCACCTTGTTTCTCTACTTCCTTTTCCATCATCTTTATCTTTTCTTCCTTTTCTTTTTCTTGAATTTCCCTTCCTTCTGCAGTTTATATTTCTTCTTTTTCTATTTTGTCCTTCAGCCTATGTTGATCCTTACTGGCTTCTCTTGGTGTCATAAATGTCAACTTCATTTCATGGCCATCATGCCTCAAAGGGAACGTTCATCAACATTGAGCGTTTTAAAATGAAGCCATGCCCATCTCAAAAGAAGATGACAAGAGTTCGTGGGAGCAATATCACATCATACTTCTTTCATACATTGTCCTGTACTGAATTTGATCCTTGCTTGATTCGGATGAAAGCTTGGTGGTAACTACAGTTTCTCCACCATTCTTTGGCTTACAACATTGTTATCGCTTTCGTAAACGAATGCAACTAAACATGGGTGGCCTCCGATTAAGCACCTTGTTTCTCTACTTCCTTTTCCATCATCTTTATCTTTACTTCCTTTTCTTTTTCTTCAATTTCCTTACCTTCTGCAATTTATATTTCTTCTTTTTCTATTTTCTCCTTCAGCCTATGTTGATCCTTACTGGCTTCTCTTGGTGTCATAAATTTCAACTTCATTTCATGTCCCTCACGCCTCAAAGGGAACGTTCATCAACATTGAGCGTTTTAAAATGAAGCCATGCCCATCTCAAAAGAAGATGACAAGAGTTCGTGGGAGCAATATCACATCATACTTCTTTCATACATTGTCCTGTACTGAATTTGATCCTTGCTTGATTCGGATAAAAGCTTGGTGGTAACTAGAGTTTCTCCACCATTCTTTGGCTTACAACATTGTTGTCGCTTTCGTAAACGAATGCAACTAAACATGGGTGGCCTCCGATTAAGCACCTTGTTTCTCTACTTCCTTTTCCATCATCTTTATCTTTACTTCCTTTTCTTTTTCTTCAATTTCCTTACCTTCTGCAATTTATATTTCTTCTTTTTCTATTTTCTCCTTCAGCCTATGTTGATCCTTACTGGCTTGTCTTGGTGTCATAAATTTCAACTTCATTTCATGTCCCTCACGCCTCAAAGGGAACGTTCATCAACATTGAGCGTTTTAAAATGAAGCCATGCCCATCTCAAAAGAAGATGACAAGAGTTCGTGGGAGCAATATCACATAATACTTCTTTCACACATTGTCCTGTACTGAATTTGATCCATGTAGAGTTTCTCCACCATTCTTTGGCTTCCAACATTGTTGTCGCTTTCGTAAACGAATGAAACTAAACATGGGTGGCGTTCGATTAAACACCTTGTTTCTCTACTTCCTTTTCCATCGTCTTTATCTTTTCTTCCTTTTCTTTTTCTTCAATTTCCCTTCCTTCTGCAGTTTATGTTTCTTCTTTTTCTATTTTCTCCTTCAGCCTATGTTGATCCTTACTGGCTTCTCTTGGCGTCATAAATTTCAACTTCATTTCATGGCCATCATGCCTCAAAGGGAACGTTCATCAACATTGAGCGTTTTAAAATGAAGCCATGCCCATCTCAAAAGAAGATGACAAGAGTTCGTGGGAGCAATATCACATCATACTTCTTTCATACATTGTTCTGTACTGAATTTGATCCTTGCTTGATTCGGATGAAAGCTTGGTGGTAACTAGAGTTTCTCCACCATTCTTTGGCTTACAACATTGTTGTCGCTTTCGTAAACGAATGCAACTAGACATGGGTGGCCTCCGATTAAGCACCTTGTTTCTCTACTTCCTTTTCCATCATCTTTATCTTTACTTCCTTTTCTTTTTCTTCAATTTCCTTAGTTTCTGCAATTTATATTTCTTCTTTTTCTATTTTCTCCTTCAGCCTATGTTGATCCTTACTGGCTTCTCTTGGTGTCATAAATTTCAACTTCATTTCATGTCCCTCACGCCTCAAAGGGAACGTTCATCAACATTGAGCGTTTTAAAATGAAGCCATGCCCATCTCAAAAGAAGATGACAAGAGTTCGTGGGAGCAATATCACATAATACTTCTTTCACACATTGTCCTGTACTGAATTTGATCCATGCTTGATTCGGATGAAAGCTTGGTGGTAACTAGAGTTTCTCCACCATTCTTTGGCTTACAACATTGTTGTCGCTTTCGTAAACGAATGAAACTAAACATGGGTGGCGTTCGATTAAACACCTTGTTTCTCTACTTCCTTTTCCATCATCTTTATCTTTTCTTCCTTTTCTTTTTCTTCAATTTCCCTTCCTTCTGCAATTTATATTTCTTCTTTTTCTATTTTCTCCATCAGCCTATGTTGATCCTTACTGGCTTGTCTCGGTGTCATAAATTTCAACTTCATTTCATGTCCCTCACGCCTCAAAGGGAACGTTCATCAACATTGAGCGTTTTAAAATGAAGCGATACCCATCTCAAAAGAAGATGACAAGAGTTTGTGGGAGCAATATCACATAACACTTCTTTCATACATTGTCCTGTACTGAATTTGATCCTTGCTTGATTCGGATGAAAGCTTGGTGTTAACCAGAGTTTCTCCACCAATCTTTGGCTTACAACATTGTTGTCGCTTTCGTAAACGAATGCAACTAAACTTGGGTGGCCTCCGATTAATCACCTTGTTTCTCTACTTCCTTTTCCATCATCTTTATCTTTTCTTCCTTTTCTTTTTCTTGAATTTCCCTTCCTTCTGCAGTTTATATTTCTTCTTTTTCTATTTTGTCCTTCAGCCTATGTTGATCCTTACTGGCTTCTCTTGGTGTCATAAATGTCAACTTCATTTCATGGCCATCATGCCTCAAAGGGAACGTTCATCAACATTGAGCGTTTTAAAATGAAGCCATGCCCATCTCAAAAGAAGATGACAAGAGTTCGTGGGAGCAATATCACATCATACTTCTTTCATACATTGTCCTGTACTGAATTTGATCCTTGCTTGATTCGGATGAAAGCTTGGTGGTAACTACAGTTTCTCCACCATTCTTTGGCTTACAACATTGTTGTCGCTTTCGTAAACGAATGCAACTAAACATGGGTGGCCTCCGATTAAGCACCTTGTTTCTCTACTTCCTTTTCCATCATCTTTATCTTTACTTCCTTTTCTTTTTCTTCAATTTCCTTACCTTCTGCAATTTATATTTCTTCTTTTTCTATTTTCTCCTTCAGCCTATGTTGATCCTTACTGGCTTCTCTTGGTGTCATAAATTTCAACTTCATTTCATGTCCCTCACGCCTCAAAGGGAACGTTCATCAACATTGAGCGTTTTAAAATGAAGCCATGCCCATCTCAAAAGAAGATGACTAGAGTTCGTGGGAGCAATATCACATCATACTTCTTTCATACATTGTCCTGTACTGAATTTGATCCTTGCTTGATTCGGATGAAAGCTTGGTGGTAACTAGAGTTTCTCCACCATTCTTTGGCTTACAACATTGTTGTCGCTTTCGTAAACGAATGCAACTAAACATGGGTGGCCTCCGATTAAGCACCTTGTTTCTCTATTTCCTTTTCCATCATCTTTATCTTTTCTTCCTTTTCTTTTTCTTCAATTTCCCTACCTTCTGCAATTTATATTTCTCCTTTTTCTATTTTCTCCTTCAGCCTATGTTGATCCTTACTGGCTTCTCTTGGCGTCATAAATTTTAACTTCATTTCATGGCCATCATGCCTCAAAGGGAACGTTCTTCAACATTGAGCGTTTTAAAATGAAGCCATGCCCATCTCAAAAGAAGATGACAAGAGTTCGTGGGAGCAATATCACATAATACTTCTTTCACACATTGTCCTGTACTGAATTTGATCCATGCTTGATTCGGATGAAAGCTTGTTGGTAACTAGAGTTTCTCCACCATTCTTTGGCTTACAACATTGTTGTCGCTTTCGTAAACGAATGCAACTAAACATGGGTGGCCTCCGATTAAGCACCTTGTTTCTCTACTTCCTTTTCCATCATCTTTATCTTTACTTCCTTTTCTTTTTCTTCAATTTCCTTACCTTCTGCAATTTATATTTCTTCTTTTTCTATTTTCTCCTTCAGCCTATGTTGATCCTTACTGGCTTCTCTTGGTGTCATAAATTTCAACTTCATTTCATGTCCCTCACGCCTCAAAGGGAACGTTCATCAACATTGAGCGTTTTAAAATGAAGCCATGCCCATCTCAAAAGAAGATGACAAGAGTTCGTGGGAGCAATATCACATAATACTTCTTTCACACATTGTCCTGTACTGAATTTGATCCATGCTTGATTCGGATGAAAGCTTGGAGGTAACTAGAGTTTCTCCACCATTCTTTGGCTTCCAACATTGTTGTCGCTTTCGTAAACGAATGAAACTAAACATGGGTGGCGTTCGATTAAACACCTTGTTTCTCTACTTCCTTTTCCATCGTCTTTATCTTTTCTTCCTTTTCTTTTTCTTCAATTTCCCTTCCTTCTGCAGTTTATGTTTCTTCTTTTTCTATTTTCTCCTTCAGCCTATGTTGATCCTTACTGGCTTCTCTTGGCGTCATAAATTTCAACTTCATTTCATGGCCATCATGCCTCAAAGGGAACGTTCATCAACATTGAGCGTTTTAAAATGAAGCCATGCCCATCTCAAAAGAAGATGACAAGAGTTCGTGGGAGCAATATCACATCATACTTCTTTCATACATTGTCCTGTACTGAATTTGATCCTTGCTTGATTCGGATGAAAGCTTGGTGGTAACTAGAGTTTCTCCACCATTCTTTGGCTTACAACATTGTTGTCGCTTTCGTAAACGAATGCAACTAAACATGGGTGGCCTCCGATTAAGCACCTTGTTTCTCTACTTCCTTTTCCATCATCTTTATCTTTTCTTCCTTTTCTTTTTCTTCAATTTCCCTACCTTCTGCAATTTATATTTCTTCTTTTTCTATTTTCTCCTTCAGCCTATGTTGATCCTTACTGGCTTCACTTGGTGTCATAAATTTCAACTTCATTTCATGTTCATCATGCCTCAAAAGGAACGTTCATCAACATTGAGCGTTTTAAAATGAAGCCATGCCCATCTCAAAAGAAGATGACAAGAGTTCGTGGGAGCAATATCACATAATACTTCTTTCACACATTGTCCTGTACTGAATTTGATCCATGCTTGATTCGGATGAAAGCTTGGTGGTAACTAGAGTTTCTCCACCATTCTTTGGGTTACAACATTGTTGTCGCTTTCGTAAACGAATGCAACTAAACATGGGTGGCCTCCGATTAAGCACCTTGTTTCTCTACTTCCTTTTCCATCATCTTTATCTTTACTTCCTTTTCTTTTTCTTCAATTTCCTTACCTTCTGCAATTTATATTTCTTCTTTTTCTATTTTCTCCTTCAACCTATGTTGATCCTTACTGGCTTCTCTTGGTGTCATAAATTTCAACTTCATTTCATGTCCCTCACGCCTCAAAGGGAACGTTCATCAACATTGAGCGTTTTAAAATGAAGCCATGCCCATCTCAAAAGAAGATGACAAGAGTTCGTGGGAGCAATATCACATAATACTTCTTTCACACATTGTCCTGTACTGAATTTGATCCATGCTTGATTCGGATGAAAGCTTGGAGGTAACTAGAGTTTCTCCACCATTCTTTGGCTTACAACATTGTTGTCGCTTTCGTAAACGAATGAAACTAAACATGGGTGGCGTTCGATTAAACACCTTGTTTCTCTACTTCCTTTTCCATCGTCTTTATCTTTTCTTCCTTTTCTTTTTCTTCAATTTCCCTTCCTTCTGCAATTTATATTTCTTCTTTTTCTATTTTCTCCTTCAGCCTATGTTGATCCTTACTGGCTTGTCTTGCTGTCATAAATTTCAACTTCATTTCATGTCCCTCACGCCTGAAAGGGAACGTTCATCAACATTGAGCGTTTTAAAATGAAGCGATACCCATCTCAAAAGAAGATGACAAGAGTTCGTGGGAGCAATATCACATAATACTTCTTTCATACATTGTCCTGTACTGAATTTGATCCTTGCTTGATTCGGATGAAAGCTTGGTGTTAACTAGAGTTTCTCCACCAATCTTTGGCTTACAACATTGTTGTCCCTTTCGTAAACGAATGCAACTAAACATGGGTGGCCTCCGATTAATCACCTTGTTTCTCTACTTCCTTTTCCATCATCTTTATCTTTTCTTCCTTTTCTTTTTCTTGAATTTCCCTTCCTTCTGCAGTTTATATTTCTTCTTTTTCTATTTTCTCCTTCAGCCTATGTTGATCCTTACTGGCTTCTCTTGGTGTCATAAATGTCAACTTCATTTCATGGCCATCATGCCTCAAAGGGAACGTTCATCAACATTGAGCGTTTTAAAATGAAGCCATGCCCATCTCAAAAGAAGATGACAAGAGTTCGTGGGAGCAATATCACATCATACTTCTTTCATACATTGTCCTGTACTGAATTTGATCCTTGCTTGATTCGGATGAAAGCTTGGTGGTAACTACAGTTTCTCCACCATTCTTTGGCTTACAACATTGTTGTCGCTTTCGTAAACGAATGCAACTAAACATGGGTGGCCTCCGATTAAGCACCTTGTTTCTCTACTTCCTTTTCCATCATCTTTATCTTTACTTCCTTTTCTTTTTCTTCAATTTCCTTACCTTCTGCAATTTATATTTCTTCTTTTTCTATTTTCTCCTTCAGCCTATGTTGATCCTTACTGGCTTCTCTTGGTGTCATAAATTTCAACTTCATTTCATGTCCCTCACGCCTCAAAGGGAACGTTCATCAACATTGAGCGTTTTAAAATGAAGCCATGCCCATCTCAAAAGAAGATGACAAGAGTTCGTGGGAGCAATATCACATCATACTTCTTTCATACATTGTCCTGTACTGAATTTGATCCTTGCTTGATTCGGATGAAAGCTTGGTGGTAACTAGAGTTTCTCCACCATTCTTTGGCTTACAACATTGTTGTCGCTTTCGTAAACGAATGCAACTAAACATGGGTGGCCTCCGATTAAGCACCTTGTTTCTCTACTTCCTTTTCCATCATCTTTATCTTTACTTCCTTTTCTTTTTCTTCAATTTCCTTACCTTCTGCAATTTATATTTCTTCTTTTTCTATTTTCTCCTTCAGCCTATGTTGATCCTTACTGGCTTCTCTTGGTGTCATAAATTTCAACTTCATTTCATGTCCCTCACGCCTCAAAGGGAACGTTCATCAACATTGAGCGTTTTAAAATGAAGCCATGCCCATCTCAAAAGAAGATGACAAGAGTTCGTGGGAGCAATATCACATCATACTTCTTTCATACATTGTCCTGTACTGAATTTGATCCTTGCTTGATTCGGATGAAAGCTTGGTGGTAACTAGAGTTTCTCCACCATTCTTTGGCTTACAACATTGTTGTCGCTTTCGTAAACGAATGCAACTAAACATGGGTGGCCTCCGATTAAGCACCTTGTTTCTCTACTTCCTTTTCCATCATCTTTATCTTTACTTCCTTTTCTTTTTCTTCAATTTCCTTACCTTCTGCAATTTATATTTCTTCTTTTTCTATTTTCTCCTTCAGCCTATGTTGATCCTTACTGGCTTCTCTTGGTGTCATAAATTTCAACTTCATTTCATGTCCCTCACGCCTCAAAGGGAACGTTCATCAACATTGAGCGTTTTAAAATGAAGCCATGCCCATCTCAAAAGAAGATGACAAGAGTTCGTGGGAGCAATATCACATAATACTTCTTTCACACATTGTCCTGTACTGAATTTGATCCATGCTTGATTCGGATGAAAGCTTGGAGGTAACTAGAGTTTCTCCACCATTCTTTGGCTTACAACATTGTTGTCGCTTTCGTAAACGAATGAAACTAAACATGGGTGGCGTTCGATTAAACACCTTGTTTCTCTACTTCCTTTTCCATCGTCTTTATCTTTTCTTCCTTTTCTTTTTCTTCAATTTCCCTTCCTTCTGCAATTTATATTTCTTCTTTTTCTATTTTCTCCTTCAGCCTATGTTGATCCTTACTGGCTTCTCTTGGTGTCATAAATTTCAACTTCATTTCATGTCCCTCACGCCTCAAAGGGAACGTTCATCAACATTGAGCGTTTTAAAATGAAGCCATGCCCATCTCAAAAGAAGATGACAAGAGTTCGTGGGAGCAATATCACATCATACTTCTTTCATACATTGTCCTGTACTGAATTTGATCCTTGCTTGATTCGGATGAAAGCTTGGTGGTAACTAGAGTTTCTCCACCATTCTTTGGCTTACAACATTGTTGTCGCTTTCGTAAACGAATGCAACTAAACATGGGTGGCCTCCGATTAAGCACCTTGTTTCTCTACTTCCTTTTCCATCATCTTTATCTTTACTTCCTTTTCTTTTTCTTCAATTTCCTTACCTTCTGCAATTTATATTTCTTCTTTTTCTATTTTCTCCTTCAGCCTATGTTGATCCTTACTGGCTTCTCTTGGTGTCATAAATTTCAACTTCATTTCATGTCCCTCACGCCTCAAAGGGAACGTTCATCAACATTGAGCGTTTTAAAATGAAGCCATGCCCATCTCAAAAGAAGATGACAAGAGTTCGTGGGAGCAATATCACATCATACTTCTTTCATACATTGTCCTGTACTGAATTTGATCCTTGCTTGATTCGGATGAAAGCTTGGTGGTAACTAGAGTTTCTCCACCATTCTTTGGCTTACAACATTGTTGTCGCTTTCGTAAACGAATGCAACTAAACATGGGTGGCCTCCGATTAAGCACCTTGTTTCTCTACTTCCTTTTCCATCATCTTTATCTTTACTTCCTTTTCTTTTTCTTCAATTTCCTTACCTTCTGCAATTTATATTTCTTCTTTTTCTATTTTCTCCTTCAGCCTATGTTGATCCTTACTGGCTTCTCTTGGTGTCATAAATTTCAACTTCATTTCATGTCCCTCACGCCTCAAAGGGAACGTTCATCAACATTGAGCGTTTTAAAATGAAGCCATGCCCATCTCAAAAGAAGATGACAAGAGTTCGTGGGAGCAATATCACATAATACTTCTTTCACACATTGTCCTGTACTGAATTTGATCCATGTAGAGTTTCTCCACCATTCTTTGGCTTACAACATTGTTGTCGCTTTCGTAAACGAATGCAACTAAACATGGGTGGCCTCCGATTAATCACCTTGTTTCTCTACTTCCTTTTCCATCATCTTTATCTTTTCTTCCTTTTCTTTTTCTTGAATTTCCCTTCCTTCTGCAGTTTATATTTCTTCTTTTTCTATTTTCTCCTTCAGCCTATGTTGATCCTTACTGGCTTCTCTTGGTGTCATAAATGTCAACTTCATTTCATGGCCATCATGCCTCAAAGGGAACGTTCATCAACATTGAGCGTTTTAAAATGAAGCCATGCCCATCTCAAAAGAAGATGACAAGAGTTCGTGGGAGCAATATCACATCATACTTCTTTCATACATTGTCTTGTACTGAATTTGATCCTTGCTTGATTCGGATGAAAGCTTGGTGGTAACTACAGTTTCTCCACCATTCTTTGGCTTACAACATTGTTGTCGCTTTCGTAAACGAATGCAACTAAACATGGGTGGCCTCCGATTAAGCACCTTGTTTCTCTACTTCCTTTTCCATCATCTTTATCTTTACTTCCTTTTCTTTTTCTTCAATTTCCTTACCTTCTGCAATTTATATTTCTTCTTTTTCTATTTTCTCCTTCAGCCTATGTTGATCCTTACTGGCTTCTCTTGGTGTCATAAATTTCAACTTCATTTCATGTCCCTCACGCCTCAAAGGGAACGTTCATCAACATTGAGCGTTTTAAAATGAAGCCATGCCCATCTCAAAAGAAGATGACAAGAGTTCGTGGGAGCAATATCACATCATACTTCTTTCATACATTGTCCTGTACTGAATTTGATCCTTGCTTGATTCGGATGAAAGCTTGGTGGTAACTAGAGTTTCTCCACCATTCTTTGGCTTACAACATTGTTGTCGCTTTCGTAAACGAATGCAACTAAACATGGGTGGCCTCCGATTAAGCACCTTGTTTCTCTACTTCCTTTTCCATCATCTTTATCTTTACTTCCTTTTCTTTTTCTTCAATTTCCTTACCTTCTGCAATTTATATTTCTTCTTTTTCTATTTTCTCCTTCAGCCTATGTTGATCCTTACTGGCTTCTCTTGGTGTCATAAATTTCAACTTCATTTCATGTCCCTCACGCCTCAAAGGGAACGTTCATCAACATTGAGCGTTTTAAAATGAAGCCATGCCCATCTCAAAAGAAGATGACAAGAGTTCGTGGGAGCAATATCACATAATACTTCTTTCACACATTGTCCTGTACTGAATTTGATCCATGCTTGATTCGGATGAAAGCTTGGAGGTAACTAGAGTTTCTCCACCATTCTTTGGCTTACAACATTGTTGTCGCTTTCGTAAACGAATGAAACTAAACATGGGTGGCGTTCGATTAAACACCTTGTTTCTCTACTTCCTTTTCCATCGTCTTTATCTTTTCTTCCTTTTCTTTTTCTTCAATTTCCCTTCCTTCTGCAATTTATATTTCTTCTTTTTCTATTTTCTCCTTCAGCCTATGTTGATCCTTACTGGCTTCTCTTGGTGTCATAAATTTCAACTTCATTTCATGTCCCTCACGCCTCAAAGGGAACGTTCATCAACATTGAGCGTTTTAAAATGAAGCCATGCCCATCTCAAAAGAAGATGACAAGAGTTCGTGGGAGCAATATCACATCATACTTCTTTCATACATTGTCCTGTACTGAATTTGATCCTTGCTTGATTCGGATGAAAGCTTGGTGGTAACTAGAGTTTCTCCACCATTCTTTGGCTTACAACATTGTTGTCGCTTTCGTAAACGAATGCAACTAAACATGGGTGGCCTCCGATTAAGCACCTTGTTTCTCTACTTCCTTTTCCATCATCTTTATCTTTACTTCCTTTTCTTTTTCTTCAATTTCCTTACCTTCTGCAATTTATATTTCTTCTTTTTCTATTTTCTCCTTCAGCCTATGTTGATCCTTACTGGCTTCTCTTGGTGCCATAAATTTCAACTTCATTTCATGTCCCTCACGCCTCAAAGGGAACGTTCATCAACATTGAGCGTTTTAAAATGAAGCCATGCCCATCTCAAAAGAAGATGACAAGAGTTCGTGGGAGCAATATCACATCATACTTCTTTCATACATTGTCCTGTACTGAATTTGATCCTTGCTTGATTCGGATGAAAGCTTGGTGGTAACTAGAGTTTCTCCACCATTCTTTGGCTTACAACATTGTTGTCGCTTTCGTAAACGAATGCAACTAAACATGGGTGGCCTCCGATTAAGCACCTTGTTTCTCTACTTCCTTTTCCATCATCTTTATCTTTACTTCCTTTTCTTTTTCTTCAATTTCCTTACCTTCTGCAATTTATATTTCTTCTTTTTCTATTTTCTCCTTCAGCCTATGTTGATCCTTACTGGCTTCTCTTGGTGTCATAAATTTCAACTTCATTTCATGTCCCTCACGCCTCAAAGGGAACGTTCATCAACATTGAGCGTTTTAAAATGAAGCCATGCCCATCTCAAAAGAAGATGACAAGAGTTCGTGGGAGCAATATCACATAATACTTCTTTCACACATTGTCCTGTACTGAATTTGATCCATGTAGAGTTTCTCCACCATTCTTTGGCTTACAACATTGTTGTCGCTTTCGTAAACGAATGCAACTAAACATGGGTGGCCTCCGATTAAGCACCTTGTTTCTCTACTTCCTTTTCCATCATCTTTATCTTTACTTCCTTTTCTTTTTCTTCAATTTCCTTACCTTCTGCAATTTATATTTCTTCTTTTTCTATTTTCTCCTTCAACCTATGTTGATCCTTACTGGATTCTCTTGGTGTCATAAATTTCAACTTCATTTCATGTCCCTCACGCCTCAAAGGGAACGTTCATCAACATTGAGCGTTTTAAAATGAAGCCATGCCCATCTCAAAAGAAGATGACAAGAGTTCGTGGGAGCAATATCACATAATACTTCTTTCACACATTGTCCTGTACTGAATTTGATCCATGCTTGATTCGGATGAAAGCTTGGAGGTAACTAGAGTTTCTCCACCATTGTTTGGCTTACAACATTGTTGTCGCTTTCGTAAACGAATGAAACTAAACATGGGTGGCGTTCGATTAAACACCTTGTTTCTCTACTTCCTTTTCCATCGTCTTTATCTTTTCTTCCTTTTCTTTTTCTTCAATTTCCCTTCCTTCTGCAATTTATATTTCTTCTTTTTCTATTTTCTCCTTCAGCCTATGTTGATCCTTACTGGCTTGTCTTGGTGTCATAAATTTCAACTTCATTTCATGTCCCTCACGCCTGAAAGGGAACGTTCATCAACATTGAGCGTTTTAAAATGAAGCGATACCCATCTCAAAAGAAGATGACAAGAGTTCGTGGGAGCAATATCACATAATACTTCTTTCATACATTGTCCTGTACTGAATTTGATCCTTGCTTGATTCGGATGAAAGCTTGGTGTTAACTAGAGTTTCTCCACCAATCTTTGGCTTACAACATTGTTGTCCCTTTCGTAAACGAATGCAACTAAACATGGGTGGCCTCCGATTAATCACCTTGTTTCTCTACTTCCTTTTCCATCATCTTTATCTTTTCTTCCTTTTCTTTTTCTTGAATTTCCCTTCCTTCTGCAGTTTATATTTCTTCTTTTTCTATTTTCTCCTTCAGCCTATGTTGATCCTTACTGGCTTCTCTTGGTGTCATAAATTTCAACTTCATTTCATGGCCATCATGCCTCAAAGGGAACGTTCATCAACATTGAGCGTTTTAAAATGAAGCCATGCCCATCTCAAAAGAAGATGACAAGAGTTCGTGGGAGCAATATCACATCATACTTCTTTCATACATTGTCCTGTACTGAATTTGATCCTTGCTTGATTCGGATGAAAGCTTGGTGGTAACTAGAGTTTCTCCACCATTCTTTGGCTTACAACATTGTTGTCGCTTTCGTAAACGAATGCAACTAAACATGGGTGGCCTCCGATTAAGCACCTTGTTTCTCTACTTCCTTTTCCATCATCTTTATCTTTTCTTCCTTTTCTTTTTCTTCAATTTCCCTACCTTCTGCAATTTATATTTCTTCTTTTTCTATTTTCTCCTTCAGCCTATGTTGATCCTTACTGGCTTCACTTGGTGTCATAAATTTCAACTTCATTTCATGTCCATCATGCCTCAAAAGGAACGTTCATCAACATTGAGCGTTTTAAAATGAAGCCATGCCCATCTCAAAAGAAGATGACAAGAGTTCGTGGGAGCAATATCACATAATACTTCTTTCACACATTGTCCTGTACTGAATTTGATCCATGCTTGATTCGGATGAAAGCTTGGTGGTAACTAGAGTTTCTCCACCATTCTTTGGCTTACAACATTGTTGTCGCTTTCGTAAACGAATGCAACTAAACATGGGTGGCCTCCGATTAAGCACCTTGTTTCTCTACTTCCTTTTCCATCATCTTTATCTTTACTTCCTTTTCTTTTTCTTCAATTTCCTTACTTTCTGCAATTTATATTTCTTCTTTTTCTATTTTCTCCTTCAGCCTATGTTGATCCTTACTGGCTTCTCTTGGTGTCATAAATTTCAACTTCATTTCATGTCCCTCACGCCTCAAAGGGAACGTTCATCAACATTGAGCGTTTTAAAATGAAGCCATGCCCATCTCAAAAGAAGATGACAAGAGTTCGTGGGAGCAATATCACATAATACTTCTTTCACACATTGTCCTGTACTGAATTTGATCCATGCTTGATTCGGATGAAAGCTTGGTGGTAACTAGAGTTTCTCCACCATTCTTTGGCTTACAACATTGTTGTCGCTTTCGTAAACGAATGAAACTAAACATGGGTGGCGTTCGATTAAACACCTTGTTTCTCTACTTCCTTTTCCATCGTCTTTATCTTTTCTTCCTTTTCTTTTTCTTCAATTTCCCTTCCTTCTGCAATTTATATTTCTTCTTTTTCTATTTTCTCCTTCAGCCTATGTTGATCCTTACTGGCTTGTCTTGGTGTCATAAATTTCAACTTCATTTCATGTCCCTCACGCCTCAAAGGGAACGTTCATCAACATTGAGCGTTTTAAAATGAAGTGATACCCATCTCAAAAGAAGATGACAAGAGTTCGTGGGAGCAATATCACATAATACTTCTTTCATACATTGTCCTGTACTGAATTTGATCCTTGCTTGATTCGGATGAAAGCTTGGTGTTAACTAGAGTTTCTCCACCAATCTTTGGCTTACAACATTGTTGTCCCTTTCGTAAACGAATGCAACTAAACATGGGTGGCCTCCGATTAATCACCTTGTTTCTCTACTTCCTTTTCCATCATCTTTATCTTTTCTTCCTTTTCTTTTTCTTGAATTTCCCTTCCTTCTGCAGTTTATATTTCTTCTTTTTCTATTTTCTCCTTCAGCTTATGTTGATCCTTACTGGCTTCTCTTGGTGTCATAAATTTCAACTTCATTTCATGGCCATCATGCCTCAAAGGGAACGTTCATCAACATTGAGTGTTTTAAAATGAAGTCATGCCCATCTCAAAAGAAGATGACAAGAGTTCGTGGGAGCAATATCACATCATACTTCTTTCATACATTGTCCTGTACTGAATTTGATCCTTGCTTGATTCGGATGAAAGCTTGGTGGTAACTAGAGTTTCTCCACCATTCTTTGGCTTACAACATTGTTGTCGCTTTCGTAAACGAATGAAACTAAACATGGGTGGCGTTCGATTAAACACCTTGTTTCTCTAGTTCCTTTTCCATCATCTTTATCTTTTCTTCCTTTTCTTTTTCATGAATTTCCCTTCCTTCTGCAGTTTATATTTCTTCTTTTTCTATTTTCTCCTTCAGCCTATGTTGATCCTTACTGGCTTCTCTTGGTGTCATAAATTTCAACTTCATTTCATGTCCCTCACGCCTCAAAGGGAACGTTCATCAACATTGAGCGTTTTAAAATGAAGCCATGCCCATCTCAAAAGAAGATGACAAGAGTTCGTGGGAGCAATATCACATCATACTTCTTTCATACATTGTCCTATACTGAATTTGATCCTTGCTTGATTCGGATGAAAGCTTGGTGGTAACTAGAGTTTCTCCACCATTCTTTGGCTTACAACATTGTTGTCGCTTTCGTAAACGAATGCAACTAAACATGGGTGGCCTCCGATTAAGCACCTTGTTTCTCTACTTCCTTTTCCATCATCTTTATCTTTTCTTCCTTTTCTTTTTCTTCAATTTCCCTACCTTCTGCAATTTATATTTCTTCTTTTTCTATTTTCTCCTTCAGCCTATGTTGATCCTTACTGGCTTCACTTGGTGTCATAAATTTCAACTTCATTTCATGTCCATCATGCCTCAAAAGGAACGTTCATCAACATTGAGCGTTTTAAAATGAAGCCATGCCCATCTCAAAAGAAGATGACAAGAGTTCGTGGGAGCAATATCACATAATACTTCTTTCACACATTGTCCTGTACTGAATTTGATCCATGCTTGATTCGGATGAAAGCTTGGTGGTAACTAGAGTTTCTCCACCATTCTTTGGCTTACAACATTGTTGTCGCTTTCGTAAACGAATGCAACTAAACATGGGTGGCCTCCGATTAAGCACCTTGTTTCTCTACTTCCTTTTCCATCATCTTTATCTTTACTTCCTTTTCTTTTTCTTCAATTTCCTTACTTTCTGCAATTTATATTTCTTCTTTTTCTATTTTCTCCTTCAGCCTATGTTGATCCTTACTGGCTTCTCTTGGTGTCATAAATTTCAACTTCATTTCATGTCCCTCACGCCTCAAAGGGAACGTTCATCAACATTGAGCGTTTTAAAATGAAGCCATGCCCATCTCAAAAGAAGATGACAAGAGTTCGTGGGAGCAATATCACATAATACTTCTTTCACACATTGTCCTGTACTGAATTTGATCCATGCTTGATTCGGATGAAAGCTTGGTGGTAACTAGAGTTTCTCCACCATTCTTTGGCTTACAACATTGTTGTCGCTTTCGTAAACGAATGAAACTAAACATGGGTGGCGTTCGATTAAACACCTTGTTTCTCTACTTCCTTTTCCATCGTCTTTATCTTTTCTTCCTTTTCTTTTTCTTCAATTTCCCTTCCTTCTGCAATTTATATTTCTTCTTTTTCTATTTTCTCCTTCAGCCTATGTTGATCCTTACTGGCTTGTCTTGGTGTCATAAATTTCAACTTCATTTCATGTCCCTCACGCCTCAAAGGGAACGTTCATCAACATTGAGCGTTTTAAAATGAAGTGATACCCATCTCAAAAGAAGATGACAAGAGTTCGTGGGAGCAATATCACATAATACTTCTTTCATACATTGTCCTGTACTGAATTTGATCCTTGCTTGATTCGGATGAAAGCTTGGTGTTAACTAGAGTTTCTCCACCAATCTTTGGCTTACAACATTGTTGTCCCTTTCGTAAACGAATGCAACTAAACATGGGTGGCCTCCGATTAATCACCTTGTTTCTCTACTTCCTTTTCCATCATCTTTATCTTTTCTTCCTTTTCTTTTTCTTGAATTTCCCTTCCTTCTGCAGTTTATATTTCTTCTTTTTCTATTTTCTCCTTCAGCTTATGTTGATCCTTACTGGCTTCTCTTGGTGTCATAAATTTCAACTTCATTTCATGGCCATCATGCCTCAAAGGGAACGTTCATCAACATTGAGTGTTTTAAAATGAAGTCATGCCCATCTCAAAAGAAGATGACAAGAGTTCGTGGGAGCAATATCACATCATACTTCTTTCATACATTGTCCTGTACTGAATTTGATCCTTGCTTGATTCGGATGAAAGCTTGGTGGTAACTAGAGTTTCTCCACCATTCTTTGGCTTACAACATTGTTGTCGCTTTCGTAAACGAATGAAACTAAACATGGGTGGCGTTCGATTAAACACCTTGTTTCTCTAGTTCCTTTTCCATCATCTTTATCTTTTCTTCCTTTTCTTTTTCATGAATTTCCCTTCCTTCTGCAGTTTATATTTCTTCTTTTTCTATTTTCTCCTTCAGCCTATGTTGATCCTTACTGGCTTCTCTTGGTGTCATAAATTTCAACTTCATTTCATGTCCCTCACGCCTCAAAGGGAACGTTCATCAACATTGAGCGTTTTAAAATGAAGCCATGCCCATCTCAAAAGAAGATGACAAGAGTTCGTGGGAGCAATATCACATAATACTTCTTTCACACATTGTCCTGTACTGAATTTGATCCATGCTTGATTCGGATGAAAGCTTGGTGGTAACTAGAGTTTCTCCACCATTCTTTGGCTTACAACATTGTTGTCGCTTTCGTAAACGAATGAAACTAAACATGGGTGGCGTTCGATTAAACACCTTGTTTCTCTAGTTCCTTTTCCATCATCTTTATCTTTTCTTCCTTTTCTTTTTCATGAATTTCCCTTCCTTCTGCAGTTTATAATTCTTCTTTTTCTATTTTCTCCTTCAGCCTATGTTGATCCTTACTGGCTTCTCTTGGTGTCATAAATTTCAACTTCATTTCATGTCCCTCACGCCTCAAAGGGAACGTTCATCAACATTGAGCGTTTTAAAATGAAGCCATGCCCATCTCAAAAGAAGATGACAAGAGTTCGTGGGAGCAATATCACATAATACTTCTTTCACACATTGTCCTGTACTGAATTTGATCCATGCTTGATTCGGATGAAAGCTTGGGGGTAACTAGAGTTTCTCCACCATTCTTTGGCTTACAACATTGTTGTCGCTTTCGTAAATGAATGAAACTAAACATGGGTGGCCTTCGATTAAACACCTTGTTTCTCTACTTCCTTTTCCATCATCTTTATCTTTTCTTCCTTTTCTTTTTCTTCAATTTCCCTTCCTTCTGCAATTTATATTTTTTCTTTTTCTATTTTCTCCTTCAGCCTATGTTGATCCTTACTGGCTTGTCTTGGTGTCATAAATTTCAACTTCATTTCATGTCCCTCACGCCTCAAAGGGAACGTTCATCAACATTGAGCGTTTTAAAATGAAGCGATACCCATCTCAAAAGAAGATGACAAGAGTTCGTGGGAGCAATATCACATAATACTTCTTTCATACATTGTCCTGTACTGAATTTGATCCTTGCTTGATTCGGATGAAAGCTTGGTGTTAACTAGAGTTTCTCCACCAATCTTTGGCTTACAACATTGTTGTCGCTTTCGTAAACGAATGCAACTAAACATGGGTGGCCTCCGATTAATCACCTTGTTTCTCTACTTCCTTTTCCATCATCTTTTTCTTTTCTTCCTTTTATTTATTTTGAATTTCCCTTCCTTCTACAGTTTATATTTCTTCTTTTTCTATTTTGTCCTTCAGCCTATGTTGATCCTTACTGGCTTCTCATGGTGTCATAAATTTCAACTTCATTTCATGGCCATCATGCCTCAAAGGGAACGTTCATCAACATTGAGCGTTTTAAAATGAAGCCATGCCCATCTCAAAAGAAGATGACAAGAGTTCGTGGGAGCAATATCACATCATACTTCTTTCATACATTGTCCTGTACTGAATTTGATCCTTGCTTGATTCGGATGAAAGCCTTGTGGTAACTAGAGTTTCTCCACCATTCTTTGGCTTACAACATTGTTGTCGCTTTCGTAAACGAATGCAACTAAACATGGGTGGCCTCCGATTAAGCACCTTGTTTCTCTACTTCCTTTTCCATCATCTTTATCTTTTCTTCCTTTTCTTTTTCTTCAATTTCTCTACCTTCTGCAATTTATATTTCTTCTTTTTCTATTTTCTCCTTCAGCCTATGTTGATCCTTACTGGCTTCTCTTGGTGTCATAAATTTCAACTTCATTTCATGTCCATCATGCCTCAAAGGGAACGTTCATCAACATTGAACGTTTTAAAATGAAGCCATGCCCATCTCAAAAGAAGATGACAAGAGTTCGTGGGAGCAATATCACATAATACTTCTTTCACACATTGTCCTGTACTGAATTTGATCCATGCTTGATTCGGATTAAAGCTTGGGGGTAACTAGAGTTTCTCCACCATTCTTTGGCTTACAACATTGTTGTCGCTTTCGTAAATGAATGAAACTAAACATGGGTGGCCTTCGATTAATCACCTTGTTTCTCTACTTCCTTTTCCATCATCTTTATCTTTTCTTCCTTTTCTTTTTCTTCAATTTCCCTTCCTTCTGCAATTTATATTTTTTCTTTTTCTATTTTCTCCTTCAGCCTATGTTGATCCTTACTGGCTTGTCTTGGTGTCATAAATTTCAACTTCATTTCATGTCCCTCACGCCTCAAAGGGAACGTTCATCAACATTGAGCGTTTTAAAATGAAGCGATACCCATCTCAAAAGAAGATGACAAGAGTTCGTGGGAGCAATATCACATAATACTTCTTTCATACATTGTCCTGTACTGAATTTGATCCTTGCTTGATTCGGATGAAAGCTTGGTGTTAACTAGAGTTTCTCCACCAATCTTTGGCTTACAACATTGTTGTCGCTTTCGTAAACGAATGCAACTAAACATGGGTGGCCTCCGATTAATCACCTTGTTTCTCTACTTCCTTTTCCATCATCTTTTTCTTTTCTTCCTTTTATTTATTTTGAATTTCCCTTCCTTCTACAGTTTATATTTCTTCTTTTTCTATTTTGTCCTTCAGCCTATGTTGATCCTTACTGGCTTCTCATGGTGTCATAAATTTCAACTTCATTTCATGGCCATCATGCCTCAAAGGGAACGTTCATCAACATTGAGCGTTTTAAAATGAAGCCATGCCCATCTCAAAAGAAGATGACAAGAGTTCGTGGGAGCAATATCACATCATACTTCTTTCATACATTGTCCTGTACTGAATTTGATCCTTGCTTGATTCGGATGAAAGCCTTGTGGTAACTAGAGTTTCTCCACCATTCTTTGGCTTACAACATTGTTGTCGCTTTCGTAAACGAATGCAACTAAACATGGGTGGCCTCCGATTAAGCACCTTGTTTCTCTACTTCCTTTTCCATCATCTTTATCTTTTCTTCCTTTTCTTTTTCTTCAATTTCTCTACCTTCTGCAATTTATATTTCTTCTTTTTCTATTTTCTCCTTCAGCCTATGTTGATCCTTACTGGCTTCTCTTGGTGTCATAAATTTCAACTTCATTTCATGTCCATCATGCCTCAAAGGGAACGTTCATCAACATTGAACGTTTTAAAATGAAGCCATGCCCATCTCAAAAGAAGATGACAAGAGTTCGTGGGAGCAATATCCCATAATACTTCTTTCACACATTGTCCTTTATTGAATTTGATCCTTGCTTGATTCGGATGAAAGCTTGGTGGTAACTAGAGTTTCTCCACCATTCTTTGGCTTACAACATTGTTGTCGCTTTCGTAAATGAATGCAACTAAACATGGGTGGCCTTCGAATAAACACCTTGTTTCTCTACTTCCTTTTCCATCATCTTTATCTTTTCTTCCTTTTCTTTTTCTTCAATTTCCCTTCCTTCTGCAATTTATATTTCTTCTTTTTCTATTTTCTCCTTCAGCCTATGTTGATCCTTACTGGCTTGTCTTGGTGTCATAAATTTCAACTTCATTTCATGTCCCTCACGCCTCAAAGGGAACGTTCATCAACATTGAGCATTTTGAAATGAAGCGATACCCATCTCAAAAGAAGATGACAAGAGTTCGTGGGAGCAATATCACATAATACTTCTTTCATACATTGTCCTGTACTGAATTTGATCCTTGCTTGATTCGGATGAAAGCTTGGTGTTAACTAGAGTTTCTCCACCAATCTTTGGCTTACAACATTGTTGTCGCTTTCGTAAACGAATGCAACTAAACATGGGTGGCCTCCGATTAATCACCTTGTTTCTCTACTTCCTTTTCCATCATCTTTATCTTTTCTACCTTTTCTTTTTCTTGAATTTCCCTTCCTTCTGCAGTTTATATTTCTTCTTTTTCTATTTTCTCCTTCAGCCTATGTTGATCCTTACTGGCTTCTCTTGGTGTCATAAATTTCAACTTCATTTCATGGCCATCATGCCTCAAAGGGAACGTTCATCAACATTGAGCGTTTTAAAATGAAGCCATGCCCATCTCAAAAGAAGATGACAAGAGTTCGTGGGAGCAATATCACATCATACTTCTTTCATACATTGTTCTGTACTGAATTTGATCCTTGCTTGATTCGGATGAAAGCTTGGTGGTAACTAGAGTTTCCCACCATTCTTTGGCTTACAACATTGTTGTCGCTTTCGTAAACGAATGCAACTAAACATGGGTGGCCTCCGATTAAGCACCTTGTTTCTCTACTTCCTTTTCCATCATCTTTATCTTTTCTTCCTTTTCTTTTTCTTCAATTTCCCTACCTTCTGCAATTTATATTTCTTCTTTTTCTATTTTCTCCTTCAGCCTATGTTGATCCTTACTGGCTTCTCTTGGTGTCATAAATTTCAACTTCATTTCATGTCCATCATGCCTCAAAGGGAACGTTCATCAACATTGAGCGTTTTACAATGAAGCCATGCCCATCTCAAAAGAAGATGACAAGAGTTCGTGGGAGCAATATCACATAATACTTCTTTCACACATTGTCCTGTACTAAATTTGATCCATGCTTGATTCGGATGAAAGCTTGGTGGTAACTAGAGTCTCTCCACCATTCTTTGGCTTACAACATTGTTGTCGCTTTCGTAAACGAATGAAACTAAACATGGGTGGCGTTCGATTAAACACCTTGTTTCTCTACTTCCTTTTCCATCATCTTTATCTTTTCTTCCTTTTCTTTTTCTTCAATTTCCCTTCCTTCTGCAATTTATATTTCTTCTTTTTCTATTTTCTCCTTCAGCCTATGTTGATCCTTACTGGCTTGTCTTGGTGTCATAAATTTCAACTTCATTTCATGTCCCTCACGCCTCAAAGGGAACGTTCATCAACATTGAGCGTTTTAAAATGAAGCGATACCCATCTCAAAAGAAGATGACAAGAGTTCGTGGGAGCAATATCACATAATACTTCTTTCATACATTGTCCTGTACTGAATTTGATCCTTGCTTGATTCGGATGAAAGCTTGGTGTTAACTAGAGTTTCTCCACCAATCTTTGGCTTACAACATTGTTGTCGCTTTCGTAAACGAATGCAACTAAACATGGGTGGCCTCCGATTATTCACCTTGTTTCTCTACTTCCTTTTCCATCATCTTTTTCTTTTCTTCCTTTTATTTATTTTGAATTTCCCTTCCTTCTACAGTTTATATTTCTTCTTTTTCTATTTTGTCCTTCAGCCTATGTTGATCCTTACTGGCTTCTCATGGTGTCATAAATTTCAACTTCATTTCATGGCCATCATGCCTCAAAGGGAACGTTCATCAACATTGAGCGTTTTAAAATGAAGCCATGCCCATCTCAAAAGAAGATGACAAGAGTTCGTGGGAGCAATATCACATCATACTTCTTTCATACATTGTCCTGTACTGAATTTGATCCTTGCTTGATTCGGATGAAAGCCTTGTGGTAACTAGAGTTTCTCCACCATTCTTTGGCTTACAACATTGTTGTCGCTTTCGTAAACGAATGCAACTAAACATGGGTGGCCTCCGATTAAGCACCTTGTTTCTCTACTTCCTTTTCCATTATCTTTATCTTTTCTACCTTTTCTTTTTCTTGAATTTCCCTTCCTTCTGCAGTTTATATTTCTTCTTTTTCTATTTTCTCCTTCAGCCTATGTTGATCCTTACTGGCTTGTCTTGGTGTCATAAATTTCAACTTCATTTCATGTCCATCATGCCTCAAAGGGAACGTTCATCAACATTGAGCGTTTTAAAATGAAGCCATGCCCATCTCAAAAGAAGATGACAAGATTTCATGGGAGCAATATCCCATAATACTTCTTTCACACATTGTCCTTTATTGAATTTGATCCTTGCTTGATTCGGATGAAAGCTTGGTGGTAACTAGAGTTTCTCCACCATTCTTTGGCTTACAACATTGTTGTCGCTTTCGTAAATGAATGCAACTAAACATGGGTGGCCTTCGAATAAACACCTTGTTTCTCTACTTCCTTTTCCATCATCTTTATCTTTTCTTCCTTTTCTTTTTCTTCAATTTCCCTTCCTTCTGCAATTTATATTTCTTCTTTTTCTATTTTCTCCTTCAGCCTATGTTGATCCTTACTGGCTTGTCTTGGTGTCATAAATTTCAACTTCATTTCATGTCCCTCACGCCTCAAAGGGAACGTTCATCAACATTGAGCATTTTGAAATGAAGCGATACCCATCTCAAAAGAAGATGACAAGAGTTCGTGGGAGCAATATCACATAATACTTCTTTCATACATTGTCCTGTACTGAATTTGATCCTTGCTTGATTCGGATGAAAGCTTGGTGTTAACTAGAGTTTCTCCACCAATCTTTGGCTTACAACATTGTTGTCGCTTTCGTAAACGAATGCAACTAAACATGGGTGGCCTCCGATTAATCACCTTGTTTCTCTACTTCCTTTTCCATCATCTTTATCTTTTCTACCTTTTCTTTTTCTTGAATTTCCCTTCCTTCTGCAGTTTATATTTCTTCTTTTTCTATTTTCTCCTTCAGCCTATGTTGATCCTTACTGGCTTCTCTTGGTGTCATAAATTTCAACTTCATTTCATGGCCATCATGCCTCAAAGGGAACGTTCATCAACATTGAGCGTTTTAAAATGAAGCCATGCCCATCTCAAAAGAAGATGACAAGAGTTCGTGGGAGCAATATCACATCATACTTCTTTCATACATTGTTCTGTACTGAATTTGATCCTTGCTTGATTCGGATGAAAGCTTGGTGGTAACTAGAGTTTCCCACCATTCTTTGGCTTACAACATTGTTGTCCCTTTCGTAAACGAATGCAACTAAACATGGGTGGCCTCCGATTAAGCACCTTGTTTCTCTACTTCCTTTTCCATCATCTTTATCTTTTCTTCCTTTTCTTTTTCTTCAATTTCCCTACCTTCTGCAATTTATATTTCTTTTTTTTCTATTTTCTCCTTCAGCCTATGTTGATCCTTACTGGCTTCTCTTGGTGTCATAAATTTCAACTTCATTTCATGTCCATCATGCCTCAAAGGGAACGTTCATCAACATTGAGCGTTTTACAATGAAGCCATGCCCATCTCAAAAGAAGATGACAAGAGTTCGTGGGAGCAATATCACATAATACTTCTTTCACACATTGTCCTGTACTAAATTTGATCCATGCTTGATTCGGATGAAAGCTTGGTGGTAACTAGAGTCTCTCCACCATTCTTTGGCTTACAACATTGTTGTCGCTTTCGTAAACGAATGAAACTAAACATGGGTGGCGTTCGATTAAACACCTTGTTTCTCTACTTCCTTTTCCATCATCTTTATCTTTTCTTCCTTTTCTTTTTCTTCAATTTCCCTTCCTTCTGCAATTTATATTTCTTCTTTTTCTATTTTCTCCTTCAGCCTATGTTGATCCTTACTGGCTTGTCTTGGTGTCATAAATTTCAACTTCATTTCATGTCCCTCACGCCTCAAAGGGAACGTTCATCAACATTGAGCGTTTTAAAATGAAGCGATACCCATCTCAAAAGAAGATGACAAGAGTTCGTGGGAGCAATATCACATAATACTTCTTTCATACATTGTCCTGTACTGAATTTGATCCTTGCTTGATTCGGATGAAAGCTTGGTGTTAACTAGAGTTTCTCCACCAATCTTTGGCTTACAACATTGTTGTCGCTTTCGTAAACGAATGCAACTAAACATGGGTGGCCTCCGATTATTCACCTTGTTTCTCTACTTCCTTTTCCATCATCTTTTTCTTTTCTTCCTTTTATTTATTTTGAATTTCCCTTCCTTCTACAGTTTATATTTCTTCTTTTTCTATTTTGTCCTTCAGCCTATGTTGATCCTTACTGGCTTCTCATGGTGTCATAAATTTCAACTTCATTTCATGGCCATCATGCCTCAAAGGGAACGTTCATCAACATTGAGCGTTTTAAAATGAAGCCATGCCCATCTCAAAAGAAGATGACAAGAGTTCGTGGGAGCAATATCACATCATACTTCTTTCATACATTGTCCTGTACTGAATTTGATCCTTGCTTGATTCGGATGAAAGCCTTGTGGTAACTAGAGTTTCTCCACCATTCTTTGGCTTACAACATTGTTGTCGCTTTCGTAAACGAATGCAACTAAACATGGGTGGCCTCCGATTAAGCACCTTGTTTCTCTACTTCCTTTTCCATTATCTTTATCTTTTCTACCTTTTCTTTTTCTTGAATTTCCCTTCCTTCTGCAGTTTATATTTCTTCTTTTTCTATTTTCTCCTTCAGCCTATGTTGATCCTTACTGGCTTGTCTTGGTGTCATAAATTTCAACTTCATTTCATGTCCATCATGCCTCAAAGGGAACGTTCATCAACATTGAGCGTTTTAAAATGAAGCCATGCCCATCTCAAAAGAAGATGACAAGATTTCATGGGAGCAATATCCCATAATACTTCTTTCACACATTGTCCTTTATTGAATTTGATCCTTGCTTGATTCGGATGAAAGCTTGGTGTTAACTAGAGTTTCTCCACCATTCTTTGGCTTACAACATTGTTGTCGCTTTCGTAAACGAATGCAACTAAACATGGGTGGCCTCCGATTAAGCACCTTGTTTCTCTACTTCCTTTTCCATCATCTTTATCTTTTCTTCCTTTTCTTTTTCTTCAATTTCCCTACCTTCTGCAATTTATATTTCTTCTTTTTCTATTTTCTCCTTCAGCCTATGTTGATCCTTACTGGCTTGTCTTGGTGTCATAAATTTCAACTTCATTTCATGTCCCTCACGCCTCAAAGGGAACGTTCATCAACATTGAGCATTTTGAAATGAAGCGATACCCATCTCAAAAGAAGATGACAAGAGTTCGTGGGAGCAATATCACATAATACTTCTTTCACACATTGTCCTGTACTGAATTTGATCCTTGCTTGATTCGGATGAAAGCCTTGTGGTAACTAGAGTTTCTCCACCATTCTTTGGCTTACAACATTGTTGTCGCTTTCGTAAATGAATGCAACTAAACATGGGTGGCCTTCGAATAAACACCTTGTTTCTCTACTTCCTTTTCCATCATCTTTATCTTTTCTTCCTTTTCTTTTTCTTCAATTTCCCTTCCTTCTGCAATTTATATTTCTTCTTTTTCTATTTTCTCCTTCAGCCTATGTTGATCCTTACTGGCTTGTCTTGGTGTCATAAATTTCAACTTCATTTCATGTCCCTCACGCCTCAAAGGGAACGTTCATCAACATTGAGCATTTTGAAATGAAGCGATACCCATCTCAAAAGAAGATGACAAGAGTTCGTGGGAGCAATATCACATAATACTTCTTTCATACATTGTCCTGTACTGAATTTGATCCTTGCTTGATTCGGATGAAAGCTTGGTGTTAACTAGAGTTTCTCCACCAATCTTTGGCTTACAACATTGTTGTCGCTTTCGTAAACGAATGCAACTAAACATGGGTGGCCTCCGATTAATCACCTTGTTTCTCTACTTCCTTTTCCATCATCTTTATCTTTTCTACCTTTTCTTTTTCTTGAATTTCCCTTCCTTCTGCAGTTTATATTTCTTCTTTTTCTATTTTCTCCTTCAGCCTATGTTGATCCTTACTGGCTTCTCTTGGTGTCATAAATTTCAACTTCATTTCATGGCCATCATGCCTCAAAGGGAACGTTCATCAACATTGAGCGTTTTAAAATGAAGCCATGCCCATCTCAAAAGAAGATGACAAGAGTTCGTGGGAGCAATATCACATCATACTTCTTTCATACATTGTTCTGTACTGAATTTGATCCTTGCTTGATTCGGATGAAAGCTTGGTGGTAACTAGAGTTTCCCACCATTCTTTGGCTTACAACATTGTTGTCGCTTTCGTAAACGAATGCAACTAAACATGGGTGGCCTCCGATTAAGCACCTTGTTTCTCTACTTCCTTTTCCATCATCTTTATCTTTTCTTCCTTTTCTTTTTCTTCAATTTCCCTACCTTCTGCAATTTATATTTCTTTTTTTTCTATTTTCTCCTTCAGCCTATGTTGATCCTTACTGGCTTCTCTTGGTGTCATAAATTTCAACTTCATTTCATGTCCATCATGCCTCAAAGGGAACGTTCATCAACATTGAGCGTTTTACAATGAAGCCATGCCCATCTCAAAAGAAGATGACAAGAGTTCGTGGGAGCAATATCACATAATACTTCTTTCACACATTGTCCTGTACTGAATTTGATCCATGCTTGATTCGGATGAAAGCTTGGTGGTAACTAGAGTCTCTCCACCATTCTTTGGCTTACAACATTGTTGTCGCTTTCGTAAACGAATGAAACTAAACATGGGTGGCGTTCGATTAAACACCTTGTTTCTCTACTTCCTTTTCCATCATCTTTATCTTTTCTTCCTTTTCTTTTTCTTCAATTTCCCTTCCTTCTGCAATTTATATTTCTTCTTTTTCTATTTTCTCCTTCAGCCTATGTTGATCCTTACTGGCTTCTCTTGGTGTCATAAATTTCAACTTCATTTCATGTCCCGCACGCCTCAAAGGGAACGTTCATCAACATTGAGCGTTTTAAAATGAAGCGATACCCATCTCAAAAGAAGATGACAAGAGTTCGTGGGAGCAATATCACATAATACTTCTTTCATACATTGTCCTGTACTGAATTTGATCCTTGCTTGATTCGGATGAAAGCTTGGATGGTAACTAGAGTTTTCCACCAATCTTTGGCTTACAACATTGTTGTCGCTTTCGTAAACGAATGAAACTAAACATGGGTGGCCTTCGATTAAACACCTTGTTTCTCTACTTCCTTTTCCATCATCTTTATCTTTTCTTCCTTTTCTTTTTCTTCAATTTCCCTTCCTTCTGCAATTTATATTTCTTCTTTTTCTATTTTCTCCTTCAGCCTATGTTTATCCTACTTGCTTCTCT
Source organism: Vigna unguiculata (assembly GCF_037176805.1). Lineage (NCBI taxonomy): Eukaryota > Viridiplantae > Streptophyta > Magnoliopsida > Fabales > Fabaceae > Vigna > Vigna unguiculata. Next base: position 25,931,605 of record NC_140795.1, on the reverse strand, counting down.
TGGTGTCATAAATTTCAACTTCATTTCGTGTCCATCATGCCTCAAAGGGAACGTTCATCAACATTGAGCGTTTTAAAATGAAGTCATGCCCATCTCAAAAGAAGATGACAAGAGTTCGTGGGAGCAATATCACATAATACTTCTTTCATACATTGTCCTGTACTGAATTTGATCCTTGCTTGATTCGGATGAAAGCTTGGTGGTAACTAGAGTTTCTCCACCATTCTTTGGCTTACAACATTGTTGTCGCTTTCGTAAACGAATGAAACTAAACATGGGTGGCGTTCGATTAAACACCTTGTTTCTCTACTTCCTTTTCCATCATCTTTATCTTTTCTTCCTTTTCTTTTTCTTCAATTTCCCTTCCTTCTGCAATTTATATTTCTTCTTTTTCTATTTTCTCCTTCAGCCTATGTTGATCCTTACTGGCTTGTCTTGGTGTCATAAATTTCAACTTCATTTCATGTCCCTCACGCCTCAAAGGGAACGTTCATCAACATTGAGCGTTTTAAAATGAAGCGATACCCATCTCAAAAGAAGATGACAAGAGTTCGTGCGAGCAATATCACATAATACTTCTTTCATACATTGTCCTGTACTGAATTTGATCCTTGCTTGATTCGGATGAAAGCTTGGATGGTAACTAGAGTTTTCCACCAATCTTTGGCTTACAACATTGTTGTCGCTTTCGTAAACGAATGAAACTAAACATGGATGGCCTTCGATTAAACACCTTGTTTCTCTACTTCCTTTTCCATCATCTTTATCTTTTCTTCCTTTTCTTTTTCTTCAATTTCCCTTCCTTCTGCAATTTATATTTCTTCTTTTTCTATTTTCTCCTTCAGCCTATGTTTATCCTAACTTGCTTCTCTTGGTGTCATAAATTTCAACTTCATTTCGTGTCCATCATGCCTCAAAGGGAACGTTCATCAACATTGAGCGTTTTAAAATGAAGTCATGCCCATCTCAAAAGAAGATGACAAGAGTTCGTGGGAGCAATATCACATAATACTTCTTTCATACATTGTCCTGTACTGAATTTGATCCTTGCTTGATTCGGATGAAAGCTTGGTGGTAACTAGAGTTTCTCCACCATTCTTTGGCTTACAACATTGTTGTCGCTTTCGTAAACGAATGCAACTAAACATGGGTGGCCTCCGATTAAGCACCTTGTTTCTCTACTTCCTTTTCCATCATCTTTATCTTTTCTTCCTTTTCTTTTTCTTCAATTTCCCTACCTTCTGCAATTTATATTTCTTCTTTTTCTATTTTCTCCTTCAGCCTATGTTGATCCTTACTGGCTTGTCTTGGTGTCATAAATTTCAACTTCATTTCATGTCCCTCACGCCTCAAAGGGAACGTTCATCAACATTGAGCATTTTGAAATGAAGCGATACCCATCTCAAAAGAAGATGACAAGAGTTCGTGGGAGCAATATCACATAATACTTCTTTCATACATTGTCCTGTACTGAATTTGATCCTTGCTTGATTCGGATGAAAGCTTGGTGTTAACTAGAGTTTCTCCACCAATCTTTGGCTTACAACATTGTTGTCGCTTTCGTAAACGAATGCAACTAAACATGGGTGGCCTCCGATTAATCACCTTGTTTCTCTACTTCCTTTTCCATCATCTTTATCTTTTCTACCTTTTCTTTTTCTTGAATTTCCCTTCCTTCTGCAGTTTATATTTCTTCTTTTTCTATTTTCTCCTTCAGCCTATGTTAATCCTTACTAGCTTCTCTTGGTGTCATAAATTTCAACTTCATTTCATGGCCATCATGCCTCAAAGGGAACGTTCATCAACATTGAGCGTTTTAAAATGAAGCCATGCCCATCTCAAAAGAAGATGACAAGAGTTCGTGGGAGCAATATCACATCATACTTCTTTCATACATTGTTCTGTACTGAATTTGATCCTTGTTTGATTCGGATGAAAGCTTGGTGGTAACTAGAGTTTCCCACCATTCTTTGGCTTACAACATTGTTGTCGCTTTCGTAAACGAATGCAACTAAACATGGGTGGCCTCCGATTAAGCACCTTGTTTCTCTACTTCCTTTTCCATCATCTTTATCTTTTCTTCCTTTTCTTTTTCTTCAATTTCCCTACCTTCTGCAATTTATATTTCTTCTTTTTCTATTTTCTCCTTCAGCCTATGTTGATCCTTACTGGCTTCTCTTGGTGTCATAAATTTCAACTTCATTTCATGTCCATCATGCCTCAAAGGGAACGTTCATCAACATTGAGCGTTTTACAATGAAGCCATGCCCATCTCAAAAGAAGATGACAAGAGTTCGTGGGAGCAATATCACATAATACTTCTTTCACACATTGTCCTGTACTGAATTTGATCCATGCTTGATTCGAATGAAAGCTTGGTGGTAACTAGAGTCTCTCCACCATTCTTTGGCTTACAACATTGTTGTCGCTTTCGTAAACGAATGAAACTAAACATGGGTGGCGTTCGATTAAACACCTTGTTTCTCTACTTCCTTTTCCATCATCTTTATCTTTTCTTCCTTTTCTTTTTCTTCAATTTCCCTTCCTTCTGCAATTTATATTTCTTCTTTTTCTATTTTCTCCTTCAGCCTATGTTGATCCTTACTGGCTTCTCTTGGTGTCATAAATTTCAACTTCATTTCATGTCCCGCACGCCTCAAAGGGAACGTTCATCAACATTGAGCGTTTTAAAATGAAGCGATACCCATCTCAAAAGAAGATGACAAGAGTTCGTGGGAGCAATATCACATAATACTTCTTTCATACATTGTCCTGTACTGAATTTGATCCTTGCTTGATTCGGATGAAAGCTTGGATGGTAACTAGAGTTTTCCACCAATCTTTGGCTTACAACATTGTTGTCGCTTTCGTAAACGAATGAAACTAAACATGGGTGGCCTTCGATTAAACACCTTGTTTCTCTACTTCCTTTTCCATCATCTTTATCTTTTCTTCCTTTTCTTTTTCTTCAATTTCCCTTCCTTCTGCAATTTATATTTCTTCTTTTTCTATTTTCTCCTTCAGCCTATGTTTATCCTACTTGCTTCTCTTGGTGTCATAAATTTCAACTTCATTTCGTGTCCATCATGCCTCAAAGGGAACGTTCATCAACATTGAGCGTTTTAAAATGAAGTCATGCCCATCTCAAAAGAAGATGACAAGAGTTCGTGGGAGCAATATCACATAATACTTCTTTCATACATTGTCCTGTACTGAATTTGATCCTTGCTTGATTCGGATGAAAGCTTTGTGGTAACTAGAGTTTCTCCACCATTCTTTGGCTTACAACATTGTTGTCGCTTTCGTAAACGAATGAAACTAAACATGGGTGGCGTTCGATTAAACACCTTGTTTCTCTACTTCCTTTTCCATCATCTTTATCTTTTCTTCCTTTTCTTTTTCTTCAATTTCCCTTCCTTCTGCAATTTATATTTCTTCTTTTTCTATTTTCTCCTTCAGCCTATGTTGATCCTTACTGGCTTGTCTTGGTGTCATAAATTTCAACTTCATTTCATGTCCCTCACGCCTCAAAGGGAACGTTCATCAACATTGAGCGTTTTAAAATGAAGCGATACCCATCTCAAAAGAAGATGACAAGAGTTCGTGCAAGCAATATCACATAATACTTCTTTCATACATTGTCCTGTACTGAATTTGATCCTTGCTTGATTCGGATGAAAGCTTGGATGGTAACTAGAGTTTTCCACCAATCTTTGGCTTACAACATTGTTGTCGCTTTCGTAAACGAATGAAACTAAACATGGGTGGCCTTCGATTAAACACCTTGTTTCTCTACTTCCTTTTCCATCATCTTTATCTTTTCTTCCTTTTCGTTTTCTTCAATTTCCCTTCCTTCTGCAATTTATATTTCTTCTTTTTTTATTTTCTCCTTCAGCCTATGTTTATCCTAACTTGCTTCTCTTGGTGTCATAAATTGCAACTTCATTTCGTGTCCATCATGCCTCAAAGGGAACGTTCATCAACATTGAGCGTTTTAAAATGAAGTCATGCCCATCTCAAAAGAAGATGACAAGAGTTCGTGGGAGCAATATCACATCATACTTCTTTCATACATTGTTCTGTACTGAATTTGATCCTTGCTTGATTCGGATGAAAGCTTGGTGGTAACTAGAGTTTCCCACCATTCTTTGGCTTACAACATTGTTGTCGCTTTCGTAAACGAATGCAACTAAACATGGGTGGCCTCCGATTAAGCACCTTGTTTCTCTACTTCCTTTTCCATCATCTTTATCTTTTCTTCCTTTTCTTTTTCTTCAATTTCCTTACCTTCTGCAATTTATATTTCTTCTTTTTCTATTTTCTCCTTCAGCCTATGTTGATCCTTACTGGCTTCTCTTGGTGTCATAAATTTCAACTTCATTTCATGTCCATCATGCCTCAAAGGGAACGTTCATCAACATTGAGCGTTTTACAATGAAGCAATGCCCATCTCAAAAGAAGATGACAAGAGTTCGTGAGAGCAATATCACATAATACTTCTTTCACACATTGTCCTGTACTGAATTTGATCCATGCTTGATTCGGATGAAAGCTTGGTGGTAACTAGAGTCTCTCCACCATTCTTTGGCTTACAACATTGTTGTCGCTTTCGTAAACGAATGAAACTAAACATGGGTGGCGTTCGATTAAACACCTTGTTTCTCTACTTCCTTTTCCATCATCTTTATCTTTTCTTCCTTTTCTTTTTCTTCAATTTCCCTTCCTTCTGCAATTTATATTTCTTCTTTTTCTATTTTCTCCTTCAGCCTATGTTGATCCTTACTGGCTTCTCTTGGTGTCATAAATTTCAACTTCATTTCATGTCCCGCACGCCTCAAAGGGAACGTTCATCAACATTGAGCGTTTTAAAATGAAGCGATACCCATCTCAAAAGAAGATGACAAGAGTTCGTGGGAGCAATATCACATAATACTTCTTTCATACATTGTCCTGTACTGAATTTGATCCTTGCTTGATTCGGATGAAAGCTTGGATGGTAACTAGAGTTTTCCACCAATCTTTGGCTTACAACATTGTTGTCGCTTTCGTAAACGAATGAAACTAAACATGGGTGGCCTTCGATTAAACACCTTGTTTCTCTACTTCCTTTTCCATCATCTTTATCTTTTCTTCCTTTTCTTTTTCTTCAATTTCCCTTCCTTCTGCAATTTATATTTCTTCTTTTTCTATTTTCTCCTTCAGCCTATGTTTATCCTACTTGCTTCTCTTGGTGTCATAAATTTCAACTTCATTTCGTGTCCATCATGCCTCAAAGGGAACGTTCATCAACATTGAGCGTTTTAAAATGAAGTCATGCCCATCTCAAAAGAAGATGACAAGAGTTCGTGGGAGCAATATCACATAATACTTCTTTCATACATTGTCCTGTACTGAATTTGATCCTTGCTTGATTCGGATGAAAGCTTGGTGGTAACTAGAGTTTCTCCACCATTCTTTGGCTTACAACATTGTTGTCGCTTCCGTAAACGAATGAAACTAAACATGGGTGGCGTTCGATTAAACACCTTGTTTCTCTACTTCCTTTTCCATCATCTTTATCTTTTCTTCCTTTTCTTTTTCTTCAATTTCCCTTCCTTCTGCAATTTATATTTCTTCTTTTTCTATTTTCTCCTTCAGCCTATGTTGATCCTTACTGGCTTGTCTTGGTGTCATAAATTTCAACTTCATTTCATGTCCCTCACGCCTCAAAGGGAACGTTCATCAACATTGAGCGTTTTAAAATGAAGCGATACCCATCTCAAAAGAAGATGACAAGAGTTCGTGCGAGCAATATCACATAATACTTCTTTCATACATTGTCCTGTACTGAATTTGATCCTTGCTTGATTCGGATGAAAGCTTGGATGGTAACTAGAGTTTTCCACCAATCTTTGGCTTACAACATTGTTGTCGCTTTCGTAAACGAATGAAACTAAACATGGGTGGCCTTCGATTAAACACCTTGTTTCTCTACTTCCTTTTCCATCATCTTTATCTTTTCTTCCTTTTCTTTTTCTTCAATTTCCCTTCCTTCTGCAATTTATATTTCTTCTTTTTCTATTTTCTCCTTCAGCCTATGTTTATCCTAACTTGCTTCTCTTGGTGTCATAAATTTCAACTTCATTTCGTGTCCATCATGCCTCAAAGGGAACGTTCATCAACATTGAGCGTTTTAAAATGAAGTCATGCCCATCTCAAAAGAAGATGACAAGAGTTCGTGGGAGCAATATCACATAATACTTCTTTCATACATTGTCCTGTACTGAATTTGATCCATGCTTGATTCGGATGAAAGCTTGGTGGTAACTAGAGTTTCTCCACCATTGTTTGGCTTACAACATTGTTGTCGCTTTCGTAAACGAATGCAACTAAACATGGGTGGCCTCCGATTAAGCACCTTGTTTCTCTACTTCCTTTTCCATCATCTTTATCTTTTCTTCCTTTTCTTTTTCTTCAATTTCTCTACCTTCTGCAATTTATATTTCTTCTTTTTCTATTTTCTCCTTCAGCCTATGTTAATCCTTACTGGCTTCTCTTGGTGTCATAAATTTCAACTTCATTTCATGTCCATCATGCCTCAAAGGGAACGTTCATCAACATTGAGCGTTTTAAAATGAAGCCATGCCCATCTCAAAAGAAGATGACAAGAGTTCGTGGGAGCAATATCACATAATACTTCTTTCACACATTGTCCTGTACTGAATTTGATCCATGCTTGATTCGGATGAAAGCTTGGTGGTAACTAGAGTCTCTCCACCATTCTTTGGCTTACAACATTGTTGTCGCTTTCGTAAACGAATGAAACTAAACATGGGTGGCGTTCGATTAAACACCTTGTTTCTCTACTTCCTTTTCCATCATCTTTATCTTTTCTTCCTTTTCTTTTTCTTCAATTTCCCTTCCTTCTGCAATTTATATTTCTTCTTTTTCTATTTTCTCCTTCAGCCTATGTTGATCCTTACTGGCTTCTCTTGGTGTCATAAATTTCAACTTCATTTCATGTCCCGCACGCCTCAAAGGGAACGTTCATCAACATTGAGCGTTTTAAAATGAAGCGATACCCATCTCAAAAGAAGATGACAAGAGTTCGTGGGAGCAATATCACATAATACTTCTTTCATACATTGTCCTGTACTGAATTTGATCCTTGCTTGATTCGGATGAAAGCTTGGATGGTAACTAGAGTTTTCCACCAATCTTTGGCTTACAACATTGTTGTCGCTTTCGTAAACGAATGAAACTAAACATGGGTGGCCTTCGATTAAACACCTTGTTTCTCTACTTCCTTTTCCATCATCTTTATCTTTTCTTCCTTTTCTTTTTCTTCAATTTCCCTTCCTTCTGCAATTTATATTTCTTCTTTTTCTATTTTCTCCTTCAGCCTATGTTTATCCTACTTGCTTCTCTTGGTGTCATAAATTTCAACTTCATTTCGTGTCCATCATGCCTCAAAGGGAACGTTCATCAACATTGAGCGTTTTAAAATGAAGTCATGCCCATCTCAAAAGAAGATGACAAGAGTTCGTGGGAGCAATATCACATAATACTTCTTTCATACATTGTCCTGTACTGAATTTGATCCTTGCTTGATTCGGATGAAAGCTTGGTGGTAACTAGAGTTTCTCCACCATTCTTTGGCTTACAACATTGTTGTCGCTTCCGTAAACGAATGAAACTAAACATGGGTGGCGTTCGATTAAACACCTTGTTTCTCTACTTCCTTTTCCATCATCTTTATCTTTTCTTCCTTTTCTTTTTCTTCAATTTCCCTTCCTTCTGCAATTTATATTTCTTCTTTTTCTATTTTCTCCTTCAGCCTATGTTGATCCTTACTGGCTTGTCTTGGTGTCATAAATTTCAACTTCATTTCATGTCCCTCACGCCTCAAAGGGAACGTTCATCAACATTGAGCGTTTTAAAATGAAGCGATACCCATCTCAAAAGAAGATGACAAGAGTTCGTGCGAGCAATATCACATAATACTTCTTTCATACATTGTCCTGTACTGAATTTGATCCTTGCTTGATTCGGATGAAAGCTTGGATGGTAACTAGAGTTTTCCACCAATCTTTGGCTTACAACATTGTTGTCGCTTTCGTAAACGAATGAAACTAAACATGGGTGGCCTTCGATTAAACACCTTGTTTCTCTACTTCCTTTTCCATCATCTTTATCTTTTCTTCCTTTTCTTTTTCTTCAATTTCCCTTCCTTCTGCAATTTATATTTCTTCTTTTTCTATTTTCTCCTTCAGCCTATGTTTATCCTAACTTGCTTCTCTTGGTGTCATAAATTTCAACTTCATTTCGTGTCCATCATGCCTCAAAGGGAACGTTCATCAACATTGAGCGTTTTAAAATGAAGTCATGCCCATCTCAAAAGAAGATGACAAGAGTTCGTGGGAGCAATATCACATAATACTTCTTTCATACATTGTCCTGTACTGAATTTGATCCATGCTTGATTCGGATGAAAGCTTGGTGGTAACTAGAGTTTCTCCACCATTGTTTGGCTTACAACATTGTTGTCGCTTTCGTAAACGAATGCAACTAAACATGGGTGGCCTCCGATTAAGCACCTTGTTTCTCTACTTCCTTTTCCATCATCTTTATCTTTTCTTCCTTTTCTTTTTCTTCAATTTCTCTACCTTCTGCAATTTATATTTCTTCTTTTTCTATTTTCTCCTTCAGCCTATGTTAATCCTTACTGGCTTCTCTTGGTGTCATAAATTTCAACTTCATTTCATGTCCATCATGCCTCAAAGGGAACGTTCATCAACATTGAGCGTTTTAAAATGAAGCCATGCCCATCTCAAAAGAAGATGACAAGAGTTCGTGGGAGCAATATCACATAATACTTCTTTCACACATTGTCCTGTACTGAATTTGATCCATGCTTGATTCGGATGAAAGCTTGGTGGTAACTAGAGTTTCTCCACCATTCTTTGGCTTACAACATTGTTGTCGCTTTCGTAAATGAATAAAACTAAACATGGGTGGCCTTCGATTAAACACCTTGTTTCTCTACTTCCTTTTCCATCATCTTTATCTTTTCTTCCTTTTCTTTTTCTTCAATTTCCCTTCCTTCTGCAATTTATATTTTTTCTTTTTCTATTTTCTCCTTCAGCCTATGTTGATCCTTACTGGCTTGTCTTGGTGTCATAAATTTCAACTTCATTTCATGTCCCTCACGCCTCAAAGGGAACATTCATCAACATTGAGCGTTTTAAAATGAAGCGATACCCATCTCAAAAGAAGATGACAAGAGTTCGTGGGAGCAATATCACATAATACTTCTTTCATACATTGTCCTGTACTGAATTTGATCCTTGCTTGATTCGGATGAAAGCTTGGTGTTAACTAGAGTTTCTCCACCAATCTTTGGCTTACAACATTGTTGTCGCTTTCGTAAACGAATGCAACTAAACATGGGTGGCCTCCGATTAATCACCTTGTTTCTCTACTTCCTTTTCCATCATCTTTTTCTTTTCTTCCTTTTATTTTTCTTGAATTTCCCTTCCTTCTGCAGTTTATATTTCTTCTTTTTCTATTTTGTCCTTCAGCCTATGTTGATCCTTACTGGCTTCTCTTGGTGTCATAAATTTCAACTTCATTTCATGGCCATCATGCCTCAAAGGGAACGTTCATCAACATTGAGCGTTTTAAAATGAAGCCATGCCCATCTCAAAAGAAGATGACAAGAGTTCGTGGGAGCAATATCACATCATACTTCTTTCATACATTGTCCTGTACTGAATTTGATCCTTGCTTGATTCGGATGAAAGCCTTGTGGTAACTAGAGTTTCTCCACCATTCTTTGGCTTACAACATTGTTGTCGCTTTCGTAAACGAATGCAACTAAACATGGGTGGCCTCCGATTAAGCACCTTGTTTCTCTACTTCCTTTTCCATTATCTTTATCTTTTCTACCTTTTCTTTTTCTTGAATTTCCCTTCCTTCTGCAGTTTATATTTCTTCTTTTTCTATTTTCTCCTTCAGCCTATGTTGATCCTTACTGGCTTCTCTTGGTGTCATAAATTTCAACTTCATTTCATGGCCATCATGCCTCAAAGGGAACGTTCATCAACATTGAGCGTTTTAAAATGAAGCCATGCCCATCTCAAAAGAAGATGACAAGATTTCATGGGAGCAATATCCCATAATACTTCTTTCACACATTGTCCTTTATTGAATTTGATCCATGCTTGATTCGGATGAAAGCTTGGTGGTAACTAGAGTTTCTCCACCATTCTTTGGCTTACAACATTGTTGTCGCTTTCGTATATGAATGAAACTAAACATGGGTGGCCTTCGATTAAACACCTTGTTTCTCTACTTCCTTTTCCATCATCTTTATCTTATCTTCCTTTTCTTTTTCTTCAATTTCCCTTCCTTCTGCAATTTATATTTTTTCTTTTTCTATTTTCTCCTTCAGCCTATGTTGATCCTTACTGGCTTGTCTTGGTGTCATAAATTTCAACTTCATTTCATGTCCCTCACGCCTCAAAGGGAATGTTCATCAACATTGAGCGTTTTAAAATGAAGCGATACCCATCTCAAAAGAAGATGACAAGAGTTCGTGGGAGCAATATCACATAATACTTCTTTCATACATTGTCCTGTACTGAATTTGATCCTTGCTTGATTCGGATGAAAGCTTGGTGTTAACTAGAGTTTCTCCACCAATCTTTGGCTTACAACATTGTTGTCGCTTTCGTAAACGAATGCAACTAAACATGGGTGGCCTCCGATTAATCACCTTGTTTCTCTACTTCCTTTTCCATCATCTTTTTCTTTTCTTCCTTTTATTTTTCTTGAATTTCCCTTCCTTCTGCAGTTTATATTTCTTCTTTTTCTATTTTGTCCTTCAGCATATGTTGATCCTTACTGGCTTCTCTTGGTGTCATAAATTTCAACTTCATTTCATGGCCATCATGCCTCAAAGGGAACGTTCATCAACATTGAGCGTTTTAAAATGAAGCCATGCCCATCTCAAAAGAAGATGACAAGAGTTCGTGGGAGCAATATCACATCATACTTCTTTCATACATTGTCCTGTACTGAATTTGATCCTTGCTTGATTCGGATGAAAGCCTTGTGGTAACTAGAGTTTCTCCACCATTCTTTGGCTTACAACATTGTTGTCGCTTTCGTAAACGAATGCAACTAAACATGGGTGGCCTCCGATTAAGCACCTTGTTTCTCTACTTCCTTTTCCATTATCTTTATCTTTTCTACCTATTCTTTTTCTTGAATTTCCCTTCCTTCTGCAGTTTATATTTCTTCTTTTTCTATTTTGTCCTTCAGCCTATGTTGATCCTTACTGGCTTCTCTTGGTGTCATAAATTTCAACTTCATTTCATGTCCCTCACGCCTCAAAGGGAACGTTCATCAACATTGAGCGTTTTAAAATGAAGCGATACCCATCTCAAAAGAAGATGACAAGAGTTCGTGGGAGCAATATCACATAATACTTCTTTCATACATTGTCCTGTACTGAATTTGATCCTTGCTTGATTCGGATGAAAGCTTGGTGTTAACTAGAGTTTCTCCACCAATCTTTGGCTTACAACATTGTTGTCGCTTTCGTAAACGAATGCAACTAAACATGGGTGGCCTCCGATTAATCACCTTGTTTCTCTACTTCCTTTTCCATCATCTTTTTCTTTTCTTCCTTTTATTTTTCTTGAATTTCCCTTCCTTCTGCAGTTTATATTTCTTCTTTTTCTATTTTGTCCTTCAGCCTATGTTGATCCTTACTGGCTTCTCTTGGTGTCATAAATTTCAACTTCATTTCATGGCCATCATGCCTCAAAGGGAACGTTCATCAACATTGAGCGTTTTAAAATGAAGCCATGCCCATCTCAAAAGAAGATGACAAGAGTTCGCGGGAGCAATATCACATCATACTTCTTTCATACATTGTCCTGTACTGAATTTGATCCTTGCTTGATTCGGATGAAAGCCTTGTGGTAACTAGAGTTTCTCCACCATTCTTTGGCTTACAACATTGTTGTCGCTTTCGTAAACGAATGCAACTAAACATGGGTGGCCTCCGATTAAGCACCTTGTTTCTCTACTTCCTTTTCCATTATCTTTATCTTTTCTACCTTTTCTTTTTCTTGAATTTCCCTTCCTTCTGCAGTTTATATTTCTTCTTTTTCTATTTTGTCCTTCAGCCTATGTTGATCCTTACTGGCTTCTCTTGGTGTCATAAATTTCAACTTCATTTCATGGCCATCATGCCTCAAAGGGAACGTTCATCAACATTGAGCGTTTTAAAATGAAGCCATGCCCATCTCAAAAGAAGATGACAAGATTTCATGGGAGCAATATCCCATAATACTTCTTTCACACATTGTCCTTTATTGAATTTGATCCATGCTTGATTCGGATGAAAGCTTGGTGGTAACTAGAGTTTCTCCACCATTCTTTGGCTTACAACATTGTTGTCGCTTTCGTAAATGAATGAAACTAAACATGGGTGGCCTTCGATTAAACACCATGTTTCTCTACTTCCTTTTCCATCATCTTTATCTTATCTTCCTTTTCTTTTTCTTCAATTTCCCTTCCTTCTGCAATTTATATTTTTTCTTTTTCTATTTTCTCCTTCAGCCTATGTTGATCCTTACTGGCTTGTCTTGGTGTCATAAATTTCAACTTCATTTCATGTCCCTCACGCCTCAAAGGGAACGTTCATCAACATTGAGCATTTTAAAATGAAGCGATACCCATCTCAAAAGAAGATGACAAGAGTTCGTGGGAGCAATATCACATAATACTTCTTTCATACATTGTCCTGTACTGAATTTGATCCTTGCTTGATTCGGATGAAAGCTTGGTGTTAACTAGAGTTTCTCCACCAATCTTTGGCTTACAACATTGTTGTCGCTTTCGTAAACGAATGCAACTAAACATGGGTGGCCTCCGATTAATCACCTTGTTTCTCTACTTCCTTTTCCATCATCTTTTTCTTTTCTTCCTTTTATTTTTCTTGAATTTCCCTTCCTTCTGCAGTTTATATTTCTTCTTTTTCTATTTTGTCCTTCAGCCTATGTTGATCCTTACTGGCTTCTCTTGGTGTCATAAATTTCAACTTCATTTCATGGCCATCATGCCTCAAAGGGAACGTTCATCAACATTGAGCGTTTTAAAATGAAGCCATGCCCATCTCAAAAGAAGATGACAAGAGTTCGTGGGAGCAATATCACATAATACTTCTTTCACACATTGTCCTGTACTGAATTTGATCCATGCTTGATTCGGATGAAAGCTTGGTGGTAACTAGAGTTTCTCCACCATTCTTTGGCTTACAACATTGTTGTCGCTTTCGTAAATGAATGAAACTAAACATGGGTGGCCTTCGATTAAACACCATGTTTCTCTACTTCCTTTTCCATCATCTTTATCTTATCTTCCTTTTCTTTTTCTTCAATTTCCCTTCCTTCTGCAATTTATATTTTTTCTTTTTCTATTTTCTCCTTCAGCCTATGTTGATCCTTACTGGCTTGTCTTGGTGTCATAAATTTCAACTTCATTTCATGTCCCTCACGCCTCAAAGGGAACGTTCATCAACATTGAGCATTTTAAAATGAAGCGATACCCATCTCAAAAGAAGATGACAAGAGTTCGTGGGAGCAATATCACATAATACTTCTTTCATACATTGTCCTGTACTGAATTTGATCCTTGCTTGATTCGGATGAAAGCTTGGTGTTAACTAGAGTTTCTCCACCAATCTTTGGCTTACAACATTGTTGTCGCTTTCGTAAACGAATGCAACTAAACATGGGTGGCCTCCGATTAATCACCTTGTTTCTCTACTTCCTTTTCCATCATCTTTTTCTTTTCTTCCTTTTATTTTTCTTGAATTTCCCTTCCTTCTGCAGTTTATATTTCTTCTTTTTCTATTTTGTCCTTCAGCCTATGTTGATCCTTACTGGCTTCTCTTGGTGTCATAAATTTCAACTTCATTTCATGGCCATCATGCCTCAAAGGGAACGTTCATCAACATTGAGCGTTTTAAAATGAAGCCATGCCCATCTCAAAAGAAGATGACAAGAGTTCGTGGGAGCAATATCACATAATACTTCTTTCACACATTGTCCTGTACTGAATTTGATCCATGCTTGATTCGGATGAAAGCTTGGTGGTAACTAGAGTTTCTCCACCATTCTTTGGCTTACAACATTGTTGTCGCTTTCGTAAACAAATGAAACTAAACATGGGTGGCGTTCGATTAAACACCTTGTTTCTCTACTTCCTTTTCCATCATCTTTATCTTTTCTTCCTTTTCTTTTTCTTCAATTTCCCTTCCTTCTGCAATTTATATTTCTTCTTTTTCTATTTTGTCCTTCAGCCTATGTTGATCCTTACTGGCTTCTCTTGGTGTCATAAATTTCAACTTCATTTCATGGCCATCATGCCTCAAAGGGAACGTTCATCAACATTGAGCGTTTTAAAATGAAGCCATGCCCATCTCAAAAGAAGATGACAAGAGTTCGTGGGAGCAATATCACATCATACTTCTTTCATACATTGTCCTGTACTGAATTTGATCCTTGCTTGATTCGGATGAAAGCTTGGTGGTAACTAGAGTTTCTCCACCATTGTTTGGCTTACAACATTGTTGTCGCTTTCGTAAACGATTGCAACTAAACATGGGTGGCCTCCGATTAAGCACCTTGTTTCTCTACTTCCTTTTCCATCATCTTTATCTTTTCTTCCTTTTCTTTTTCTTCAATTTCTCTACCTTCTGCAATTTATATTTCTTCTTTTTCTATTTTCTCCTTCAGCCTATGTTGATCCTTACTGGCTTCTCTTGGTGTCATAAATTTCATCTTCATTTCATGTCCATCATGCCTCAAAGGGAACGTTCATCAACATTGAGCGTTTTAGAATGAAGCCATGCCCATCTCAAAAGAAGATGACAAGAGTTCGTGGGAGCAATATCACATAATACTTCTTTCACACATTGTCCTGTACTGAATTTGATCCATGCTTGATTCAGATGAAAGCTTGGTGGTAACTAGAGTTTCTCCACCATTGTTTGGCTTACAACATTGTTGTCGCTTTCGTAAACGAATGCAACTAAACATGGGTGGCCTCCGATTAATCACCTTGTTTCTCTACTTCCTTTTCCATCATCTTTTTCTTTTCTTCCTTTTATTTTTCTTGAATTTCCCTTCCTTCTGCAGTTTATATTTCTTCTTTTTCTATTTTGTCCTTCAGCCTATGTTGATCCTTACTGGCTTCTCTTGGTGTCATAAATTTCAACTTCATTTCATGGCCATCATGCCTCAAAGGGAACGTTCATCAACATTGAGCGTTTTAAAATGAAGCCATGCCCATCTCAAAAGAAGATGACAAGAGTTCGTGGGAGCAATATCACATAATACTTCTTTCACACATTGTCCTGTACTGAATTTGATCCATGCTTGATTCGGATGAAAGCTTGGTGGTAACTAGAGTTTCTCCACCATTCTTTGGCTTACAACATTGTTGTCGCTTTCGTAAACAAATGAAACTAAACATGGGTGGCGTTCGATTAAACACCTTGTTTCTCTACTTCCTTTTCCATCATCTTTATCTTTTCTTCCTTTTCTTTTTCTTCAATTTCCCTTCCTTCTGCAATTTATATTTCTTCTTTTTCTATTTTGTCCTTCAGCCTATGTTGATCCTTACTGGCTTCTCTTGGTGTCATAAATTTCAACTTCATTTCATGGCCATCATGCCTCAAAGGGAACGTTCATCAACATTGAGCGTTTTAAAATGAAGCCATGCCCATCTCAAAAGAAGATGACAAGAGTTCGTGGGAGCAATATCACATAATACTTCTTTCACACATTGTCCTGTACTGAATTTGATCCATGCTTGATTCGGATGAAAGCTTGGTGGTAACTAGAGTTTCTCCACCATTCTTTGGCTTACAACATTGTTGTCGCTTTCGTAAATGAATGAAACTAAACATGGGTGGCCTTCGATTAAACACCATGTTTCTCTACTTCCTTTTCCATCATCTTTATCTTATCTTCCTTTTCTTTTTCTTCAATTTCCCTTCCTTCTGCAATTTATATTTTTTCTTTTTCTATTTTCTCCTTCAGCCTATGTTGATCCTTACTGGCTTGTCTTGGTGTCATAAATTTCAACTTCATTTCATGTCCCTCACGCCTCAAAGGGAACGTTCATCAACATTGAGCATTTTAAAATGAAGCGATACCCATCTCAAAAGAAGATGACAAGAGTTCGTGGGAGCAATATCACATAATACTTCTTTCATACATTGTCCTGTACTGAATTTGATCCTTGCTTGATTCGGATGAAAGCTTGGTGTTAACTAGAGTTTCTCCACCAATCTTTGGCTTACAACATTGTTGTCGCTTTCGTAAACGAATGCAACTAAACATGGGTGGCCTCCGATTAATCACCTTGTTTCTCTACTTCCTTTTCCATCATCTTTTTCTTTTCTTCCTTTTATTTTTCTTGAATTTCCCTTCCTTCTGCAGTTTATATTTCTTCTTTTTCTATTTTGTCCTTCAGCCTATGTTGATCCTTACTGGCTTCTCTTGGTGTCATAAATTTCAACTTCATTTCATGGCCATCATGCCTCAAAGGGAACGTTCATCAACATTGAGCGTTTTAAAATGAAGCCATGCCCATCTCAAAAGAAGATGACAAGAGTTCGTGGGAGCAATATCACATAATACTTCTTTCACACATTGTCCTGTACTGAATTTGATCCATGCTTGATTCGGATGAAAGCTTGGTGGTAACTAGAGTTTCTCCACCATTCTTTGGCTTACAACATTGTTGTCGCTTTCGTAAACAAATGAAACTAAACATGGGTGGCGTTCGATTAAACACCTTGTTTCTCTACTTCCTTTTCCATCATCTTTATCTTTTCTTCCTTTTCTTTTTCTTCAATTTCCCTTCCTTCTGCAATTTATATTTCTTCTTTTTCTATTTTGTCCTTCAGCCTATGTTGATCCTTACTGGCTTCTCTTGGTGTCATAAATTTCAACTTCATTTCATGGCCATCATGCCTCAAAGGGAACGTTCATCAACATTGAGCGTTTTAAAATGAAGCCATGCCCATCTCAAAAGAAGATGACAAGAGTTCGTGGGAGCAATATCACATCATACTTCTTTCATACATTGTCCTGTACTGAATTTGATCCTTGCTTGATTCGGATGAAAGCTTGGTGGTAACTAGAGTTTCTCCACCATTGTTTGGCTTACAACATTGTTGTCGCTTTCGTAAACGATTGCAACTAAACATGGGTGGCCTCCGATTAAGCACCTTGTTTCTCTACTTCCTTTTCCATCATCTTTATCTTTTCTTCCTTTTCTTTTTCTTCAATTTCTCTACCTTCTGCAATTTATATTTCTTCTTTTTCTATTTTCTCCTTCAGCCTATGTTGATCCTTACTGGCTTCTCTTGGTGTCATAAATTTCATCTTCATTTCATGTCCATCATGCCTCAAAGGGAACGTTCATCAACATTGAGCGTTTTAGAATGAAGCCATGCCCATCTCAAAAGAAGATGACAAGAGTTCGTGGGAGCAATATCACATAATACTTCTTTCACACATTGTCCTGTACTGAATTTGATCCATGCTTGATTCAGATGAAAGCTTGGTGGTAACTAGAGTTTCTCCACCATTGTTTGGCTTACAACATTGTTGTCGCTTTCGTAAACGAATGCAACTAAACATGGGTGGCCTCCGATTAAGCACCTTGTTTCTCTACTTCCTTTTCCATCATCTTTATCTTTTCTTCCTTTTCTTTTTCTTCAATTTCTCTACCTTCTGCAATTTATATTTCTTCTTTTTCTATTTTCTCCTTCAGCCTATGTTGATCCTTACTGGCTTCTCTTGGTGTCATAAATTTCAACTTCATTTCATGTCCATCATGCCTCAAAGGGAACGTTCATCAACATTGAGCGTTTTAAAATGAAGCCATGCCCATCTCAAAAGAAGATGACAAGAGTTCGTGGGAGCAATATCACATAATACTTCTTTCACACATTGTCCTGTACTGAATTTGATCCATGCTTGATTCGGATGAAAGCTTGGTGGTAACTAGAGTTTCTCCACCATTCTTTGGCTTACAACATTGTTGTCGCTTTCGTAAACGAATGCAACTAAACATGGGTGGCCTCCGATTAATCACCTTGTTTCTCTACTTCCTTTTCCATTATCTTTTTCTTTTCTTCCTTTTATTTTTCTTGAATTTCCCTTCCTTGTGCAGTTTATATTTCTTCTTTTTCTATTTTGTCCTTCAGCCTATGTTGATCCTTACTGGCTTCTCTTGGTGTCATAAATTTCAACTTCATTTCATGGCCATCATGCCTCAAAGGGAACGTTCATCAACATTGAGCGTTTTAAAATGAAGCCATGCCCATCTCAAAAGAAGATGACAAGAGTTCGTGGGAGCAATATCCCATAATACTTCTTTCACACATTGTCCTATACTGAATTTGATCCTTGCTTGATTCGGATGAAAGCTTGGTGGTAACTAGAGTTTCTCCACCATTCTTTGGCTTACAAAATTGTTGTCGCTTTCGTAAACGAATGAAACTAAACATGGGTGGCCTTCGATTAAGCACCTTGTTTCTCTACTTCCTTTTCCATCATCTTTATCTTTTCTTCCTTTTCTTTTTCTTCAATTTCCCTTCCTTTTGCAATTTATATTTCTTCTTTTTCTATTTTCTCCTTCAGCCTATGTTGATCCTTACTGGCTTGTCTTGGTGTCATAAATTTCAACTTCATTTCATGTCCCTCACGCCTCAAAGGGAACGTTCATCAACATTGAGCGTTTTAAAATGAAGCGATACCCACCTCAAAAGAAGATGATAAGAGTTCGTGGGAGCAATATCACATAATACTTCTTTCATACATTGTCCTGTACTGAATTTGATCCTTGCTTGATTCGGATGAAAGCTTGGTTGTAACTAGAGTTTCTCCACCATTCTTTAGCTTACAACATTGTTGTCGCTTTCGTAGACGAATGCAACTAAACATGGGTGGCCTTCGGTTAAGCACCTTGATTCTCTACTTCCTTTTCCATCATCTTTATCTTTTCTTCTTTTTCTTTTTCTTCTATTTCCTTTCCTTCTGCAGTTTATATTTCTTCTTTTTCTATTTTCTCCTTCAGCCTATGTTGATCCTTACTGACTTGTCTTGGTGTCATAAATTTCAACTTCATTTCATGTCCCTCACGCCTCAAAGGGAACGTTCATCAACATTGAGCGTTTTAAAATGAAGCCATGCCCATCTCAAAAGAAGATGACAAGAGTTCGTGGGAGCAATATCACATCATACTTCTTTCACACATTGTCCTGTACTGAATTTGATCCTTGCTTGATTCGGATGAAAGCTTGGTGTTAACTAGAGTTTCTCCACCAATCTTTGGCTTACAACATTGTTGTCACTTTCGTAAACGAATGCAACTAAACAAGGGTGGCCTTCGAATAAACACCTTATTTCTCTACTTCCTTTTCCATCATCTTTATCTTTTCTTCCTTTTCTTTTTCTTCAATTTCCCTTCCTTCTGCAATTTATATTTTTTCTTTTTCTATTTTCTCCTTCAGCCTATGTTGATCCTTACTGGCTTCTCTTGGTGTCATAAATTTCAACTTCACTTCATGGCCATCATGCCTCAAAGGGAACGTTCATCAACATTGAGCGTTTTAAAATGAAGCGATACCCATCTCAAAAGAAGATGACAAGAGTTCGTGGGAGCAATATCCCATAATACTTCTTTCATACATTGTCCTGTACTGAATTTGATCCTTGCTTGATTCGGATGAAAGCTTGGTGTTAACTAGAGTTTCTCCACCAATCTTTGGCTTACAACATTGTTGTCGCTTTCGTAAACGAATGCAACTAAACATGGGTGGCCTTCGATTAAGCACCTTGTTTCTCTACTTCCTTTTCCATCATCTTTATCTTTTCTTCCTTTTCTTTTTCTTCAATTTCCCTTCCTTTTGCAATTTATATTTCTTCTTTTTCTATTTTCTCCTTCAGCCTATGTTGATCCTTACTGGCTTGTCTTGGTGTCATAAATTTCAACTTCATTTCATGTCCCTCACGCCTCAAAGGGAACGTTCATCAACATTGAGCGTTTTAAAATGAAGCGATACCCACCTCAAAAGAAGATGACAAGAGTTCGTGGGAGCAATATCACATAATACTTCTTTCATACATTGTCCTGTACTGAATTTGATCCTTGCTTGATTCGGATGAAAGCTTGGTTGTAACTAGAGTTTCTCCACCATTCTTTAGCTTACAACATTGTTGTCGCTTTCGTAGACGAATGCAACTAAACATGGGTGGCCTTCGATTAAGCACCTTGATTCTCTTCTTCCTTTTCCATCATCTTTATCTTTTCTTCTTTTTCTTTTTCTTCTATTTCCTTTCCTTCTGCAGTTTATATTTCTTCTTTTTCTATTTTCTCCTTCAGCCTATGTTGATCCTTACTGACTTGTCTTGGTGTCATAAATTTCAACTTCATTTCATGTCCCTCATGCCTCAAAGGGAACGTTCATCAACATTGAGCGTTTTAAAATGAAGCCATGCCCATCTCAAAAGAAGATGACAAGAGTTCGTGGGAGCAATATCACATCATACTTCTTTCACACATTGTCCTGTACTGAATTTGATCCTTGCTTGATTCGGATGAAAGCTTGGTGTTAACTAGAGTTTCTCCACCAATCTTTGGCTTACAACATTGTTGTCACTTTCGTAAACGAATGCAACTAAACAAGGGTGGCCTTCGAATAAACACCTTATTTCTCTACTTCCTTTTCCATCATCTTTATCTTTTCTTCCTTTTCTTTATCTTCAATTTCCCTTCCTTCTGCAATTTATATTTTTTCTTTTTCTATTTTCTCCTTCAGCCTATGTTGATCCTTACTGGCTTGTCTTGGTGTCATAAATTTCAACTTCATTTCATGTCCCTCACGCCTCAAAGGGAACGTTCATCAACATTGAGCGTTTTAAAATGAAGCGATACCCATCTCAAAAGAAGATGACAAGAGTTCGTGGGAGCAATATCACATAATACTTCTTTCATACATTGTCCTGTACTGAATTTGATCCTTGCTTGATTCGGATGAAAGCTTGGTGTTAACTAGAGTTTCTCCACCAATCTTTGGCTTACAACATTGTTGTCGCTTTCGTAAACGAATGCAACTAAACATGGGTGGCCTCCGATTAATCACCTTGTTTCTCTACTTCCTTTTCCATCATCTTTTTCTTTTCTTCCTTTTATTTTTCTTGAATTTCCCTTCCTTCTGCAGTTTATATTTCTTCTTTTTCTATTTTGTCCTTCAGCCTATGTTGATCCTTACTGGCTTCTCTTGGTGTCATAAATTTCAACTTCATTTCATGGCCATCATGCCTCAAAGGGAACGTTCATCAACATTGAGCGTTTTAAAATGAAGCCATGCCCATCTCAAAAGAAGATGACAAGAGTTCGTGGGAGCAATATCACATAATACTTCTTTCACACATTGTCCTGTACTGAATTTGATCTATGCTTGATTCGGATGAAAGCTTGGTGGTAACTAGAGTTTCTCCACCATTCTTTGGCTTACCACATTGTTGTCGCTTTCGTAAACGAATGAAACTAAACATGGGTGGCGTTCGATTAAACACCTTGTTTCTCTACTTCCTTTTCCATCATCTTTATCTTTTCTTCCTTTTCTTTTTCTTCAATTTCCCTTCCTTCTGCAATTTATATTTCTTCTTTTTCTATTTTGTCCTTCAGCCTATGTTGATCCTTACTGGCTTCTCTTGGTGTCATAAATTTCAACTTCATTTCATGGCCATCATGCCTCAAAGGGAACGTTCATCAACATTGAGCATTTTAAAATGAAGCCATGCCCATCTCAAAAGAAGATGACAAGAGTTCGTGGGAGCAATATCACATCATACTTCTTTCATACTTTGTCCTGTACTGAATTTGATCCTTGCTTGATTCGGATGAAAGCTTGGTGGTAACTAGAGTTTCTCCACCATTGTTTGGCTTACAACATTGTTGTCGCTTTCGTAAACGAATGCAACTAAACATGGGTGGCCTCCGATTAAGCACCTTGTTTCTCTACTTCCTTTTCCATCATCTTTATCTTTTCTTCCTTTTCTTTTTCTTCAATTTCTCTACCTTCTGCAATTTATATTTCTTCTTTTTCTATTTTCTCCTTCAGCCTATGTTGATCCTTACTGGCTTCTCTTGGTGTCATAAATTTCAACTTCATTTCATGTCCATCATGCCTCAAAGGGAACGTTCATCAACATTGAGCGTTTTAGAATGAAGCCATGCCCATCTCAAAAGAAGATGACAAGAGTTCGTGGGAGCAATATCACATAATACTTCTTTCACACATTGTCCTGTACTGAATTTGATCCATGCTTGATTCGGATGAAAGCTTGGTGGTAACTAGAGTTTCTCCACCATTCTTTGGCTTACAACATTGTTGTCGCTTTCGTAAATGAATGAAACTAAACATGGGTGGCCTTCGATTAAACACCTTGTTTCTCTACTTCCTTTTCCATTATCTTTATCTTTTCTTCCTTTTCTTTTTCTTCAATTTCCCTACCTACTGCAACTTATATTTCTTCTTTTTCTATTTTCTCCTTCAGCCTATGTTGATCCTTACTGGCTTGTCTTGGTGTCATAAATTTCAACTTCATTTCATGTCCCTCACGCCTCAAAGGGAACGTTCATCAACATTGAGCGTTTTAAAATGAAGCGATACCCATCTCAAAAGAAGATGACAAGAGTTCGTGGGAGCAATATCACATAATACTTCTTTCATACATTGTCCTGTACTGAATTTGATCCTTGCTTGATTCGGATGAAAGCTTGGTGTTAACTAGAGTTTCTCCACCAATCTTTGGCTTACAACATTGTTGTCGCTTTCGTAAACGAATGCAACTAAACATGGGTGGCCTCCGATTAATCACCTTGTTTCTCTACTTCCTTTTCCATCATCTTTTTCTTTTCTTCCTTTTATTTTTCTTGAATTTCCCTTCCTTCTGCAGTTTATATTTCTTCTTTTTCTATTTTGTCCTTCAGCCTATGTTGATCCTTACTGGCTTCTCTTGGTGTCATAAATTTCAACTTCATTTCATGGCCATCATGCCTCAAAGGGAACGTTCATCAACATTGAGCGTTTTAAAATGAAGCCATGCCCATCTCAAAAGAAGATGACAAGAGTTCGTGGGAGCAATATCACATCATACTTCTTTCATACATTGTCCTGTACTGAATTTGATCCTTGCTTGATTCGGATGAAAGCCTTGTGGTAACTAGAGTTTCTCCACCATTCTTTGGCTTACAACATTGTTGTCGCTTTCGTAAACGAATGCAACTAAACATGGGTGGCCTCCGATTAAGCACCTTGTTTCTCTACTTCCTTTTCCATTATCTTTATCTTTTCTACCTTTTCTTTTTCTTGAATTTCCCTTCCTTCTGCAGTTTATATTTCTTCTTTTTCTATTTTCTCCTTCAGCCTATGTTGATCCTTACTGGCTTCTCTTGGTGTCATAAATTTCAACTTCATTTCATGGCCATCATGCCTCAAAGGGAACGTTCATCAACATTGAGCGTTTTAAAATGAAGCCATGCCCATCTCAAAAGAAGATGACAAGATTTCATGGGAGCAATATCACATCATACTTCTTTCACACATTGTCCTTTATTGAATTTGATCCATGCTTGATTCGGATGAAAGCTTGGTGGTAACTAGAGTTTCTCCACCATTCTTTGGCTTACAACATTGTTGTCGCTTTCGTAAATGAATGAAACTAAACATGGGTGGCCTTCGATTAAACACCTTGTTTCTCTACTTCCTTTTCCATCATCTTTATCTTTTCTTCCTTTTCTTTTTCTTCAATTTCCCTTCCTTCTGCAATTTATATTTTTTCTTTTTCTATTTTCTCCTTCAGCCTATGTTGATCCTTACTGGCTTGTCTTGGTGTCATAAATTTCAACTTCATTTCATGTCCCTCACGCCTCAAAGGGAACGTTCATCAACATTGAGCGTTTTAAAATGAAGCGATACCCATCTCAAAAGAAGATGACAAGAGTTCGTGGGAGCAATATCACATAATACTTCTTTCATACATTGTCCTGTACTGAATTTGATCCTTGCTTGATTCGGATGAAAGCTTGGTGTTAACTAGAGTTTCTCCACCAATCTTTGGCTTACAACATTGTTGTCGCTTTCGTAAACGAATGCAACTAAACATGGGTGGCCTCCGATTAATCACCTTGTTTCTCTACTTCCTTTTCCATCATCTTTTTCTTTTCTTCCTTTTATTTTTCTTGAATTTCCCTTCCTTCTGCAGTTTATATTTCTTCTTTTTCTATTTTGTCCTTCAGCCTATGTTGATCCTTACTGGCTTCTCTTGGTGTCATAAATTTCAACTTCATTTCATGGCCATCATGCCTCAAAGGGAACGTTCATCAACATTGAGCGTTTTAAAATGAAGCCATGCCCATCTCAAAAGAAGATGACAAGAGTTCGTGGGAGCAATATCACATAATACTTCTTTCACACATTGTCCTGTACTGAATTTGATCTATGCTTGATTCGGATGAAAGCTTGGTGGTAACTAGAGTTTCTCCACCATTCTTTGGCTTACCACATTGTTGTCGCTTTCGTAAACGAATGAAACTAAACATGGGTGGCGTTCGATTAAACACCTTGTTTCTCTACTTCCTTTTCCATCATCTTTATCTTTTCTTCCTTTTCTTTTTCTTCAATTTCCCTTCCTTCTGCAATTTATATTTCTTCTTTTTCTATTTTGTCCTTCAGCCTATGTTGATCCTTACTGGCTTCTCTTGGTGTCATAAATTTCAACTTCATTTCATGGCCATCATGCCTCAAAGGGAACGTTCATCAACATTGAGCATTTTAAAATGAAGCCATGCCCATCTCAAAAGAAGATGACAAGAGTTCGTGGGAGCAATATCACATCATACTTCTTTCATACTTTGTCCTGTACTGAATTTGATCCTTGCTTGATTCGGATGAAAGCTTGGTGGTAACTAGAGTTTCTCCACCATTGTTTGGCTTACAACATTGTTGTCGCTTTCGTAAACGAATGCAACTAAACATGGGTGGCCTCCGATTAAGCACCTTGTTTCTCTACTTCCTTTTCCATCATCTTTATCTTTTCTTCCTTTTCTTTTTCTTCAATTTCTCTACCTTCTGCAATTTATATTTCTTCTTTTTCTATTTTCTCCTTCAGCCTATGTTGATCCTTACTGGCTTCTCTTGGTGTCATAAATTTCAACTTCATTTCATGTCCATCATGCCTCAAAGGGAACGTTCATCAACATTGAGCGTTTTAGAATGAAGCCATGCCCATCTCAAAAGAAGATGACAAGAGTTCGTGGGAGCAATATCACATAATACTTCTTTCACACATTGTCCTGTACTGAATTTGATCCATGCTTGATTCGGATGAAAGCTTGGTGGTAACTAGAGTTTCTCCACCATTCTTTGGCTTACAACATTGTTGTCGCTTTCGTAAATGAATGAAACTAAACATGGGTGGCCTTCGATTAAACACCTTGTTTCTCTACTTCCTTTTCCATTATCTTTATCTTTTCTTCCTTTTCTTTTTCTTCAATTTCCCTACCTACTGCAACTTATATTTCTTCTTTTTCTATTTTCTCCTTCAGCCTATGTTGATCCTTACTGGCTTGTCTTGGTGTCATAAATTTCAACTTCATTTCATGTCCCTCACGCCTCAAAGGGAACGTTCATCAACATTGAGCGTTTTAAAATGAAGCGATACCCATCTCAAAAGAAGATGACAAGAGTTCGTGGGAGCAATATCACATAATACTTCTTTCATACATTGTCCTGTACTGAATTTGATCCTTGCTTGATTCGGATGAAAGCTTGGTGTTAACTAGAGTTTCTCCACCAATCTTTGGCTTACAACATTGTTGTCGCTTTCGTAAACGAATGCAACTAAACATGGGTGGCCTCCGATTAATCACCTTGTTTCTCTACTTCCTTTTCCATCATCTTTTTCTTTTCTTCCTTTTATTTTTCTTGAATTTCCCTTCCTTCTGCAGTTTATATTTCTTCTTTTTCTATTTTGTCCTTCAGCCTATGTTGATCCTTACTGGCTTCTCTTGGTGTCATAAATTTCAACTTCATTTCATGGCCATCATGCCTCAAAGGGAACGTTCATCAACATTGAGCGTTTTAAAATGAAGCCATGCCCATCTCAAAAGAAGATGACAAGAGTTCGTGGGAGCAATATCACATCATACTTCTTTCATACATTGTCCTGTACTGAATTTGATCCTTGCTTGATTCGGATGAAAGCCTTGTGGTAACTAGAGTTTCTCCACCATTCTTTGGCTTACAACATTGTTGTCGCTTTCGTAAACGAATGCAACTAAACATGGGTGGCCTCCGATTAAGCACCTTGTTTCTCTACTTCCTTTTCCATTATCTTTATCTTTTCTACCTTTTCTTTTTCTTGAATTTCCCTTCCTTCTGCAGTTTATATTTCTTCTTTTTCTATTTTCTCCTTCAGCCTATGTTGATCCTTACTGGCTTCTCTTGGTGTCATAAATTTCAACTTCATTTCATGGCCATCATGCCTCAAAGGGAACGTTCATCAACATTGAGCGTTTTAAAATGAAGCCATGCCCATCTCAAAAGAAGATGACAAGATTTCATGGGAGCAATATCACATCATACTTCTTTCACACATTGTCCTTTATTGAATTTGATCCATGCTTGATTCGGATGAAAGCTTGGTGGTAACTAGAGTTTCTCCACCATTCTTTGGCTTACAACATTGTTGTCGCTTTCGTAAATGAATGAAACTAAACATGGGTGGCCTTCGATTAAACACCTTGTTTCTCTACTTCCTTTTCCATCATCTTTATCTTTTCTTCCTTTTCTTTTTCTTCAATTTCCCTTCCTTCTGCAATTTATATTTTTTCTTTTTCTATTTTCTCCTTCAGCCTATGTTGATCCTTACTGGCTTGTCTTGGTGTCATAAATTTCAACTTCATTTCATGTCCCTCACGCCTCAAAGGGAACGTTCATCAACATTGAGCGTTTTAAAATGAAGCGATACCCATCTCAAAAGAAGATGACAAGAGTTCGTGGGAGCAATATCACATAATACTTCTTTCATACATTGTCCTGTACTGAATTTGATCCTTGCTTGATTCGGATGAAAGCTTGGTGTTAACTAGAGTTTCTCCACCAATCTTTGGCTTACAACATTGTTGTCGCTTTCGTAAACGAATGCAACTAAACATGGGTGGCCTCCGATTAATCACCTTGTTTCTCTACTTCCTTTTCCATCATCTTTTTCTTTTCTTCCTTTTATTTTTCTTGAATTTCCCTTCCTTCTGCAGTTTATATTTCTTCTTTTTCTATTTTGTCCTTCAGCCTATGTTGATCCTTACTGGCTTCTCTTGGTGTCATAAATTTCAACTTCATTTCATGGCCATCATGCCTCAAAGGGAACGTTCATCAACATTGAGCGTTTTAAAATGAAGCCATGCCCATCTCAAAAGAAGATGACAAGAGTTCGTGGGAGCAATATCACATAATACTTCTTTCACACATTGTCCTGTACTGAATTTGATCCATGCTTGATTCGGATGAAAGCTTGGTGGTAACTAGAGTTTCTCCACCATTCTTTGGCTTACAACATTGTTGTCGCTTTCGTAAACGAATGAAACTAAACATGGGTGGCGTTCGATTAAACACCTTGTTTCTCTACTTCCTTTTCCATCATCTTTATCTTTTCTTCCTTTTCTTTTTCTTGAATTTCCCTTCCTTCTGCAATTTATATTTCTTCTTTTTCTATTTTGTCCTTCAGCCTATGTTGATCCTTACTGGCTTCTCTTGGTGTCATAAATTTCAACTTCATTTCATGGCCATCATGCCTCAAAGGGAACGTTCATCAACATTGAGCGTTTTAAAATGAAGCCATGCCCATCTCAAAAGAAGATGACAAGAGTTCGTGGGAGCAATATCACATCATACTTCTTTCATACATTGTCCTGTACTGAATTTGATCCATGCTTGATTCGGATGAAAGCTTGGTGGTAACTAGAGTTTCTCCACCATTGTTTGGCTTACAACATTGTTGTCGCTTTCGTAAACGAATGCAACTAAACATGGGTGGCCTCCGATTAAGCACCTTGTTTCTCTACTTCCTTTTCCATCATCTTTATGTTTTCTTCCTTTTCTTTTTCTTCAATTTCTCTACCTTCTGCAATTTATATTTCTTCTTTTTCTATTTTCTCCTTCAGCCTATGTTGATCCTTACTGGCTTCTCTTGGTGTCATAAATTTCAACTTCATTTCATGTCCATCATGCCTCAAAGGGAACGTTCATCAACATTGAGCGTTTTAAAATGAAGCCATGCCCATCTCAAAAGAAGATGACAAGAGTTCGTGGGAGCAATATCACATAATACTTCTTTCACACATTGTCCTGTACTGAATTTGATCCATGCTTGATTCGGATGAAAGCTTGGTGGTAACTAGAGTTTCTCCACCATTCTTTGGCTTACAACATTGTTGTCGCTTTCGTAAATGAATGAAACTAAACATGGGTGGCCTTCGATTAAACACCTTGTTTCTCTACTTCCTTTTCCATCATCTTTATCTTTTCTTCCTTTTCTTTTTCTTCAATTTCCCTTCCTTCTGCAATTTATATTTTTTCTTTTTCTATTTTCTCCTTCAGCCTGTGTTGATCCTTACTGGCTTGTCTTGGTGTCATAAATTTCAACTTCATTTCATGTCCCTCACGCCTCAAAGGGAACGTTCATCAACATTGAGCGTTTTAAAATGAAGCGATACCCATCTCAAAAGAAGATGACAAGAGTTCGTGGGAGCAATATCACATAATACTTCTTTCATACATTGTCCTGTACTGAATTTGATCCTTGCTTGATTCGGATGAAAGCTTGGTGTTAACTAGAGTTTCTCCACCAATCTTTGGCTTACAACATTGTTGTCGCTTTCGTAAACGAATGCAACTAAACATGGGTGGCCTCCGATTAATCACCTTGTTTCTCTACTTCCTTTTCCATCATCTTTTTCTTTTCTTCCTTTTATTTTTCTTGAATTTCCCTTCCTTCTGCAGTTTATATTTCTTCTTTTTCTATTTTGTCCTTCAGCCTATGTTGATCCTTACTGGCTTCTCTTGGTGTCATAAATTTCAACTTCATTTCATGGCCATCATGCCTCAAAGGGAACGTTCATCAACATTGAGCGTTTTAAAATGAAGCCATGCCCATCTCAAAAGAAGATGACAAGAGTTCGTGGGAGCAATATCACATCATACTTCTTTCATACATTGTCCTGTACTGAATTTGATCCTTGCTTGATTCGGATGAAAGCCTTGTGGTAACTAGAGTTTCTCCACCATTCTTTGGCTTACAACATTGTTGTCGCTTTCGTAAACGAATGCAACTAAACATGGGTGGCCTCCGATTAAGCACCTTGTTTCTCTACTTCCTTTTCCATTATCTTTATCTTTTCTACCTTTTCTTTTTCTTGAATTTCCCTTCCTTCTGCAGTTTATATTTCTTCTTTTTCTATTTTCTCCTTCAGCCTATGTTGATCCTTACTGGCTTCTCTTGGTGTCATAAATTTCAACTTCATTTCATGGCCATCATGCCTCAAAGGGAACGTTCATCAACATTGAGCGTTTTAAAATGAAGCCATGCCCATCTCAAAAGAAGATGACAAGATTTCATGGGAGCAATATCCCATAATACTTCTTTCACACATTGTCCTTTATTGAATTTGATCCATGCTTGATTCGGATGAAAGCTTGGTGGTAACTAGAGTTTCTCCACCATTCTTTGGCTTACAACATTGTTGTCGCTTTCGTAAATGAATGAAACTAAACATGGGTGGCCTCCGATTAAACACCTTGTTTCTCTACTTCCTTTTCCATCATCTTTATCTTTTCTTCCTTTTCTTTTTCTTCAATTTCCCTTCCTTCTGCAATTTATATTTCTTCTTTTTCTATTTTCTCCTTCAGCCTGTGTTGATCCTTACTGGCTTGTCTTGGTGTCATAAATTTCAACTTCATTTCATGTCCCTCACGCCTCAAAGGGAACGTTCATCAACATTGAGCGTTTTAAAATGAAGCGATACCCATCTCAAAAGAAGATGACAAGAGTTCGTGGGAGCAATATCACATAATACTTCTTTCATACATTGTCCTGTACTGAATTTGATCCTTGCTTGATTCGGATGAAAGCTTGGTGTTAACTAGAGTTTCTCCACCAATCTTTGGCTTACAACATTGTTGTCGCTTTCGTAAACGAATGCAACTAAACATGGGTGGCCTCCGATTAATCACCTTGTTTCTCTACTTCCTTTTCCATCATCTTTTTCTTTTCTTCCTTTTATTTTTCTTGAATTTCCCTTCCTTCTGCAGTTTATATTTCTTCTTTTTCTATTTTGTCCTTCAGCCTATGTTGATCCTTACTGGCTTCTCTTGGTGTCATAAATTTCAACTTCATTTCATGGCCATCATGCCTCAAAGGGAACGTTCATCAACATTGAGCGTTTTAAAATGAAGCCATGCCCATCTCAAAAGAAGATGACAAGAGTTCGTGGGAGCAATATCACATCATACTTCTTTCATACATTGTCCTGTACTGAATTTGATCCTTGCTTGATTCGGATGAAAGCCTTGTGGTAACTAGAGTTTCTCCACCATTCTTTGGCTTACAACATTGTTGTCGCTTTCGTAAACGAATGCAACTAAACATGGGTGGCCTCCGATTAA
The DNA here is from genome assembly GCF_037176805.1 of Vigna unguiculata. Lineage (NCBI taxonomy): Eukaryota > Viridiplantae > Streptophyta > Magnoliopsida > Fabales > Fabaceae > Vigna > Vigna unguiculata. The sequence continues at coordinate 25,900,797 of NC_140795.1, read as the reverse complement.
GCACCTTGTTTCTCTACTTCCTTTTCCATTATCTTTATCTTTTCTACCTTTTCTTTTTCTTGAATTTCCCTTCCTTCTGCAGTTTATATTTCTTCTTTTTCTATTTTCTCCTTCAGCCTATGTTGATCCTTACTGGCTTCTCTTGGTGTCATAAATTTCAACTTCATTTCATGGCCATCATGCCTCAAAGGGAACGTTCATCAACATTGAGCGTTTTAAAATGAAGCCATGCCCATCTCAAAAGAAGATGACAAGATTTCATGGGAGCAATATCCCATAATACTTCTTTCACACATTGTCCTTTATTGAATTTGATCCATGCTTGATTCGGATGAAAGCTTGGTGGTAACTAGAGTTTCTCCACCATTCTTTGGCTTACAACATTGTTGTCGCTTTCGTAAATGAATGAAACTAAACATGGGTGGCCTCCGATTAAACACCTTGTTTCTCTACTTCCTTTTCCATCATCTTTATCTTTTCTTCCTTTTCTTTTTCTTCAATTTCCCTTCCTTCTGCAATTTATATTTCTTCTTTTTCTATTTTCTCCTTCAGCCTATGTTGATCCTTACTGGCTTCTCTTGGTGTCATAAATTTCAACTTCATTTCATGTCCCTCACGCCTCAAAGGGAACGTTCATCAACATTGAGCGTTTTAAAATGAAGCGATACCCATCTCAAAAGAAGATGACAAGAGTTCGTGGGAGCAATATCACATAATACTTCTTTCACACATTGTCCTGTACTGAATTTGATCCATGCTTGATTCGGATGAAAGCTTGGTGGTAACTAGAGTTTCTCCACCATTCTTTGGCTTACAACATTGTTGTCGCTTTCGTAAACGAATGAAACTAAACATGGGTGGCGTTCGATTAAACACCTTGTTTCTCTACTTCTTTTTCCATCATCTTTATCTTTTTTTCCTTTTCTTTTTCTTCAATTTCCCTTCCTTCTGCAATTTATATTTCTTCTTTTTCTATTTTCTCCTTCAGCCTATGTTGATCCTTACTGGCTTCTCTTGGTGTCATAAATTTCAACTTCATTTCATGTCCCTCACGCCTCAAAGGGAACGTTCATCAACATTGAGCGTTTTAAAATGAAGCCATGCCCATCTCAAAAGAAGATGACAAGAGTTCGTGGGAGCAATATCACATCATACTTCTTTCATACATTGTCCTGTACTGAATTTGATCCTTGCTTGATTCGGATGAAAGCCTTGTGGTAACTAGAGTTTCTCCACCATTCTTTGGCTTACAACATTGTTGTCGCTTTCGTAAACGAATGCAACTAAACATGGGTGGCCTCCGATTAAGCACCTTGTTTCTCTACTTCCTTTTCCATTATCTTTATCTTTTCTTCCTTTTCTTTTTCTTCAATTTCCCTACCTTCTGCAACTTATATTTCTTCTTTTTCTATTTTCTCCTTCAGCCTATGTTGATCCTTACTGGCTTGTCTTGGTGTCATAAATTTCAACTTCATTTCATGTCCATCATGCCTCAAAGGGAACGTTCATCAACATTGAGCGATTTAAAATGAAGCCATGCCCATCTCAAAAGAAGATGACAAGATTTCATGGGAGCAATATCCCATAATACTTCTTTCACACATTGTCCTTTATTGAATTTGATCCTTGCTTGATTCGGATGAAAGCTTGGTGGTAACTAGAGTTTCTCCACCATTCTTTGGCTTACAACATTGTTGTCGCTTTCGTAAACGAATGAAACTAAACATGGGTGGCGTTCGATTAAACACCTTGTTTCTCTACTTCCTTTTCCATCATCTTTATCTTTTCTTCCTTTTCTTTTTCTTCAATTTCCCTTCCTTCTGCAATTTATATTTCTTCTTTTTCTATTTTCTCCTTCAGCCTATGTTGATCCTTACTGGCTTCTCTTGGTGTCATAAATTTCAACTTCATTTCATGTCCCTCACGCCTCAAAGGGAACGTTCATCAACATTGAGCGTTTTAAAATGAAGCGATACCCATCTCAAAAGAAGATGACAAGAGTTCGTGGGAGCAATATCACATAATACTTCTTTCATACATTGTCCTGTACTGAATTTGATCCTTGCTTGATTCGGATGAAAGCTTGGATGGTAACAAGAGTTTTCCACCAATCTTTGGCTTACAACATTGTTGTCGCTTTCGTAAACGAATGAAACTAAACATGGGTGGCCTTCGATTAAACACCTTGTTTCTCTACTTCCTTTTCCATCATCTTTATCTTTTCTTCCTTTTCTTTTTCTTCAATTTCCCTTCCTTCTGCAATTTATATTTCTTCTTTTTCTATTTTCTCCTTCAGCCTATGTTTATCCTAACTTGCTTCTCTTGGTGTCATAAATTTCAACTTCATTTCGTGTCCATCATGCCTCAAAGGGAACGTTCATCAACATTGAGCGTTTTAAAATGAAGCCATGCCCATCTCAAAAGAAGATGACAAGAGTTCGTGGGAGCAATATCACATAATACTTCTTTCATACATTGTCCTGTACTGAATTTGATCCTTGCTTGATTCGGATGAAAGCTTGGTGGTAACTAGAGTTTCTCCACCATTCTTTGGCTTACAACATTGTTGTCGCTTTCGTAAACGAATGAAACTAAACATGGGTGGCGTTCGATTAAACACCTTGTTTCTCTACTTCCTTTTCCATCATCTTTATCTTTTCTTCCTTTTCTTTTTCTTCAATTTCCCTTCCTTCTGCAATTTATATTTCTTCTTTTTCTATTTTCTCCTTCAGCCTATGTTGATCCTTACTGGCTTGTCTTGGTGTCATAAATTTCAACTTCATTTCATGTCCCTCACGCCTCAAAGGGAACGTTCATCAACATTGAGCGTTTTAAAATGAAGCGATACCCATCTCAAAAGAAGATGACAAGAGTTCGTGGGAGCAATATCACATAATACTTCTTTCATACATTGTCCTGTACTGAATTTGATCCTTGCTTGATTCGGATGAAAGCTTGGATGGTAACTAGAGTTTTCCACCAATCTTTGGCTTACAACATTGTTGTCGCTTTCGTAAACGAATGAAACTAAACATGGGTGGCCTTCGATTAAACACCTTGTTTCTCTACTTCCTTTTCCATCATCTTTATCTTTTCTTCCTTTTCTTTTTCTTCAATTTCCCTTCCTTCTGCAATTTATATTTTTTCTTTTTCTATTTTCTCCTTCAGCCTATGTTGATCCTTACTGGCTTGTCTTGGTGTCATAAATTTCAACTTCATTTCATGTCCCTCACGCCTCAAAGGGAACGTTCATCAACATTGAGCGTTTTAAAATGAAGCGATACCCATCTCAAAAGAAGATGACAAGAGTTCGTGGGAGCAATATCACATAATACTTCTTTCATACATTGTCCTGTACTGAATTTGATCCTTGCTTGATTCGGATGAAAGCTTGGTGTTAACTAGAGTTTCTCCACCAATCTTTGGCTTACAACATTGTTGTCGCTTTCGTAAACGAATGCAACTAAACATGGGTGGCCTCCGATTAATCACCTTGTTTCTCTACTTCCTTTTCCATCATCTTTTTCTTTTCTTCCTTTTATTTTTCTTGAATTTCCCTTCCTTCTGCAGTTTATATTTCTTCTTTTTCTATTTTGTCCTTCAGCCTATGTTGATCCTTACTGGCTTCTCTTGGTGTCATAAATTTCAACTTCATTTCATGGCCATCATGCCTCAAAGGGAACGTTCATCAACATTGAGCGTTTTAAAATGAAGCCATGCCCATCTCAAAAGAAGATGACAAGAGTTCGTGGGAGCAATATCACATAATACTTCTTTCACACATTGTCCTGTACTGAATTTGATCCATGCTTGATTCGGATGAAAGCTTGGTGGTAACTAGAGTTTCTCCACCATTCTTTGGCTTACAACATTGTTGTCGCTTTCGTAAACGAATGAAACTAAACATGGGTGGCGTTCGATTAAACACCTTGTTTCTCTACTTCCTTTTCCATCATCTTTATCTTTTCTTCCTTTTCTTTTTCTTGAATTTCCCTTCCTTCTGCAATTTATATTTCTTCTTTTTCTATTTTGTCCTTCAGCCTATGTTGATCCTTACTGGCTTCTCTTGGTGTCATAAATTTCAACTTCATTTCATGGCCATCATGCCTCAAAGGGAACGTTCATCAACATTGAGCGTTTTAAAATGAAGCCATGCCCATCTCAAAAGAAGATGACAAGAGTTCGTGGGAGCAATATCACATCATACTTCTTTCATACATTGTCCTGTACTGAATTTGATCCATGCTTGATTCGGATGAAAGCTTGGTGGTAACTAGAGTTTCTCCACCATTGTTTGGCTTACAACATTGTTGTCGCTTTCGTAAACGAATGCAACTAAACATGGGTGGCCTCCGATTAAGCACCTTGTTTCTCTACTTCCTTTTCCATCATCTTTATGTTTTCTTCCTTTTCTTTTTCTTCAATTTCTCTACCTTCTGCAATTTATATTTCTTCTTTTTCTATTTTCTCCTTCAGCCTATGTTGATCCTTACTGGCTTCTCTTGGTGTCATAAATTTCAACTTCATTTCATGTCCATCATGCCTCAAAGGGAACGTTCATCAACATTGAGCGTTTTAAAATGAAGCCATGCCCATCTCAAAAGAAGATGACAAGAGTTCGTGGGAGCAATATCACATAATACTTCTTTCACACATTGTCCTGTACTGAATTTGATCCATGCTTGATTCGGATGAAAGCTTGGTGGTAACTAGAGTTTCTCCACCATTCTTTGGCTTACAACATTGTTGTCGCTTTCGTAAATGAATGAAACTAAACATGGGTGGCCTTCGATTAAACACCTTGTTTCTCTACTTCCTTTTCCATCATCTTTATCTTTTCTTCCTTTTCTTTTTCTTCAATTTCCCTTCCTTCTGCAATTTATATTTTTTCTTTTTCTATTTTCTCCTTCAGCCTGTGTTGATCCTTACTGGCTTGTCTTGGTGTCATAAATTTCAACTTCATTTCATGTCCCTCACGCCTCAAAGGGAACGTTCATCAACATTGAGCGTTTTAAAATGAAGCGATACCCATCTCAAAAGAAGATGACAAGAGTTCGTGGGAGCAATATCACATAATACTTCTTTCATACATTGTCCTGTACTGAATTTGATCCTTGCTTGATTCGGATGAAAGCTTGGTGTTAACTAGAGTTTCTCCACCAATCTTTGGCTTACAACATTGTTGTCGCTTTCGTAAACGAATGCAACTAAACATGGGTGGCCTCCGATTAATCACCTTGTTTCTCTACTTCCTTTTCCATCATCTTTTTCTTTTCTTCCTTTTATTTTTCTTGAATTTCCCTTCCTTCTGCAGTTTATATTTCTTCTTTTTCTATTTTGTCCTTCAGCCTATGTTGATCCTTACTGGCTTCTCTTGGTGTCATAAATTTCAACTTCATTTCATGGCCATCATGCCTCAAAGGGAACGTTCATCAACATTGAGCGTTTTAAAATGAAGCCATGCCCATCTCAAAAGAAGATGACAAGAGTTCGTGGGAGCAATATCACATCATACTTCTTTCATACATTGTCCTGTACTGAATTTGATCCTTGCTTGATTCGGATGAAAGCCTTGTGGTAACTAGAGTTTCTCCACCATTCTTTGGCTTACAACATTGTTGTCGCTTTCGTAAACGAATGCAACTAAACATGGGTGGCCTCCGATTAAGCACCTTGTTTCTCTACTTCCTTTTCCATTATCTTTATCTTTTCTACCTTTTCTTTTTCTTGAATTTCCCTTCCTTCTGCAGTTTATATTTCTTCTTTTTCTATTTTCTCCTTCAGCCTATGTTGATCCTTACTGGCTTCTCTTGGTGTCATAAATTTCAACTTCATTTCATGGCCATCATGCCTCAAAGGGAACGTTCATCAACATTGAGCGTTTTAAAATGAAGCCATGCCCATCTCAAAAGAAGATGACAAGATTTCATGGGAGCAATATCCCATAATACTTCTTTCACACATTGTCCTTTATTGAATTTGATCCATGCTTGATTCGGATGAAAGCTTGGTGGTAACTAGAGTTTCTCCACCATTCTTTGGCTTACAACATTGTTGTCGCTTTCGTAAATGAATGAAACTAAACATGGGTGGCCTCCGATTAAACACCTTGTTTCTCTACTTCCTTTTCCATCATCTTTATCTTTTCTTCCTTTTCTTTTTCTTCAATTTCCCTTCCTTCTGCAATTTATATTTCTTCTTTTTCTATTTTCTCCTTCAGCCTGTGTTGATCCTTACTGGCTTGTCTTGGTGTCATAAATTTCAACTTCATTTCATGTCCCTCACGCCTCAAAGGGAACGTTCATCAACATTGAGCGTTTTAAAATGAAGCGATACCCATCTCAAAAGAAGATGACAAGAGTTCGTGGGAGCAATATCACATAATACTTCTTTCATACATTGTCCTGTACTGAATTTGATCCTTGCTTGATTCGGATGAAAGCTTGGTGTTAACTAGAGTTTCTCCACCAATCTTTGGCTTACAACATTGTTGTCGCTTTCGTAAACGAATGCAACTAAACATGGGTGGCCTCCGATTAATCACCTTGTTTCTCTACTTCCTTTTCCATCATCTTTTTCTTTTCTTCCTTTTATTTTTCTTGAATTTCCCTTCCTTCTGCAGTTTATATTTCTTCTTTTTCTATTTTGTCCTTCAGCCTATGTTGATCCTTACTGGCTTCTCTTGGTGTCATAAATTTCAACTTCATTTCATGGCCATCATGCCTCAAAGGGAACGTTCATCAACATTGAGCGTTTTAAAATGAAGCCATGCCCATCTCAAAAGAAGATGACAAGAGTTCGTGGGAGCAATATCACATCATACTTCTTTCATACATTGTCCTGTACTGAATTTGATCCTTGCTTGATTCGGATGAAAGCCTTGTGGTAACTAGAGTTTCTCCACCATTCTTTGGCTTACAACATTGTTGTCGCTTTCGTAAACGAATGCAACTAAACATGGGTGGCCTCCGATTAAGCACCTTGTTTCTCTACTTCCTTTTCCATTATCTTTATCTTTTCTACCTTTTCTTTTTCTTGAATTTCCCTTCCTTCTGCAGTTTATATTTCTTCTTTTTCTATTTTCTCCTTCAGCCTATGTTGATCCTTACTGGCTTCTCTTGGTGTCATAAATTTCAACTTCATTTCATGGCCATCATGCCTCAAAGGGAACGTTCATCAACATTGAGCGTTTTAAAATGAAGCCATGCCCATCTCAAAAGAAGATGACAAGATTTCATGGGAGCAATATCCCATAATACTTCTTTCACACATTGTCCTTTATTGAATTTGATCCATGCTTGATTCGGATGAAAGCTTGGTGGTAACTAGAGTTTCTCCACCATTCTTTGGCTTACAACATTGTTGTCGCTTTCGTAAATGAATGAAACTAAACATGGGTGGCCTCCGATTAAACACCTTGTTTCTCTACTTCCTTTTCCATCATCTTTATCTTTTCTTCCTTTTCTTTTTCTTCAATTTCCCTTCCTTCTGCAATTTATATTTCTTCTTTTTCTATTTTCTCCTTCAGCCTATGTTGATCCTTACTGGCTTCTCTTGGTGTCATAAATTTCAACTTCATTTCATGTCCCTCACGCCTCAAAGGGAACGTTCATCAACATTGAGCGTTTTAAAATGAAGCGATACCCATCTCAAAAGAAGATGACAAGAGTTCGTGGGAGCAATATCACATAATACTTCTTTCACACATTGTCCTGTACTGAATTTGATCCATGCTTGATTCGGATGAAAGCTTGGTGGTAACTAGAGTTTCTCCACCATTCTTTGGCTTACAACATTGTTGTCGCTTTCGTAAACGAATGAAACTAAACATGGGTGGCGTTCGATTAAACACCTTGTTTCTCTACTTCTTTTTCCATCATCTTTATCTTTTTTTCCTTTTCTTTTTCTTCAATTTCCCTTCCTTCTGCAATTTATATTTCTTCTTTTTCTATTTTCTCCTTCAGCCTATGTTGATCCTTACTGGCTTCTCTTGGTGTCATAAATTTCAACTTCATTTCATGTCCCTCACGCCTCAAAGGGAACGTTCATCAACATTGAGCGTTTTAAAATGAAGCCATGCCCATCTCAAAAGAAGATGACAAGAGTTCGTGGGAGCAATATCACATCATACTTCTTTCATACATTGTCCTGTACTGAATTTGATCCTTGCTTGATTCGGATGAAAGCCTTGTGGTAACTAGAGTTTCTCCACCATTCTTTGGCTTACAACATTGTTGTCGCTTTCGTAAACGAATGCAACTAAACATGGGTGGCCTCCGATTAAGCACCTTGTTTCTCTACTTCCTTTTCCATTATCTTTATCTTTTCTTCCTTTTCTTTTTCTTCAATTTCCCTACCTTCTGCAACTTATATTTCTTCTTTTTCTATTTTCTCCTTCAGCCTATGTTGATCCTTACTGGCTTGTCTTGGTGTCATAAATTTCAACTTCATTTCATGTCCATCATGCCTCAAAGGGAACGTTCATCAACATTGAGCGATTTAAAATGAAGCCATGCCCATCTCAAAAGAAGATGACAAGATTTCATGGGAGCAATATCCCATAATACTTCTTTCACACATTGTCCTTTATTGAATTTGATCCTTGCTTGATTCGGATGAAAGCTTGGTGGTAACTAGAGTTTCTCCACCATTCTTTGGCTTACAACATTGTTGTCGCTTTCGTAAACGAATGAAACTAAACATGGGTGGCGTTCGATTAAACACCTTGTTTCTCTACTTCCTTTTCCATCATCTTTATCTTTTCTTCCTTTTCTTTTTCTTCAATTTCCCTTCCTTCTGCAATTTATATTTCTTCTTTTTCTATTTTCTCCTTCAGCCTATGTTGATCCTTACTGGCTTCTCTTGGTGTCATAAATTTCAACTTCATTTCATGTCCCTCACGCCTCAAAGGGAACGTTCATCAACATTGAGCGTTTTAAAATGAAGCGATACCCATCTCAAAAGAAGATGACAAGAGTTCGTGGGAGCAATATCACATAATACTTCTTTCATACATTGTCCTGTACTGAATTTGATCCTTGCTTGATTCGGATGAAAGCTTGGATGGTAACAAGAGTTTTCCACCAATCTTTGGCTTACAACATTGTTGTCGCTTTCGTAAACGAATGAAACTAAACATGGGTGGCCTTCGATTAAACACCTTGTTTCTCTACTTCCTTTTCCATCATCTTTATCTTTTCTTCCTTTTCTTTTTCTTCAATTTCCCTTCCTTCTGCAATTTATATTTCTTCTTTTTCTATTTTCTCCTTCAGCCTATGTTTATCCTAACTTGCTTCTCTTGGTGTCATAAATTTCAACTTCATTTCGTGTCCATCATGCCTCAAAGGGAACGTTCATCAACATTGAGCGTTTTAAAATGAAGCCATGCCCATCTCAAAAGAAGATGACAAGAGTTCGTGGGAGCAATATCACATAATACTTCTTTCATACATTGTCCTGTACTGAATTTGATCCTTGCTTGATTCGGATGAAAGCTTGGTGGTAACTAGAGTTTCTCCACCATTCTTTGGCTTACAACATTGTTGTCGCTTTCGTAAACGAATGAAACTAAACATGGGTGGCGTTCGATTAAACACCTTGTTTCTCTACTTCCTTTTCCATCATCTTTATCTTTTCTTCCTTTTCTTTTTCTTCAATTTCCCTTCCTTCTGCAATTTATATTTCTTCTTTTTCTATTTTCTCCTTCAGCCTATGTTGATCCTTACTGGCTTGTCTTGGTGTCATAAATTTCAACTTCATTTCATGTCCCTCACGCCTCAAAGGGAACGTTCATCAACATTGAGCGTTTTAAAATGAAGCGATACCCATCTCAAAAGAAGATGACAAGAGTTCGTGGGAGCAATATCACATAATACTTCTTTCATACATTGTCCTGTACTGAATTTGATCCTTGCTTGATTCGGATGAAAGCTTGGATGGTAACTAGAGTTTTCCACCAATCTTTGGCTTACAACATTGTTGTCGCTTTCGTAAACGAATGAAACTAAACATGGGTGGCCTTCGATTAAACACCTTGTTTCTCTACTTCCTTTTCCATCATCTTTATCTTTTCTTCCTTTTCTTTTTCTTCAATTTCCCTTCCTTCTGCAATTTATATTTCTTCTTTTTCTATTTTCTCCTTCAGCCTATGTTTATCCTAACTTGCTTCTCTTGGTGTCATAAATTTCAACTTCATTTCGTGTCCATCATGCCTCAAAGGGAACGTTCATCAACATTGAGCGTTTTAAAATGAAGTCATGCCCATCTCAAAAGAAGATGACAAGAGTTCGTGGGAGCAATATCACATAATACTTCTTTCACACATTGTCCTGTACTGAATTTGATCCATGCTTGATTCGGATGAAAGCTTGGTGGTAACTAGAGTTTCTCCACCATTGTTTGGCTTACAACATTGTTGTCGCTTTCGTAAACGAATGCAACTAAACATGGGTGGCCTCCGATTAAGCACCTTGTTTCTCTACTTCCTTTTCCATCATCTTTATCTTTTCTTCCTTTCCTTTTTCTTCAATTTCTCTACCTTCTGCAATTTATATTTCTTCTTTTTCTATTTTCTCCTTCAGCCTATGTTAATCCTTACTGGCTTCTCTTGGTGTCATAAATTTCAACTTCATTTCATGGCCATCATGCCTCAAAGGGAACGTTCATCAACATTGAGCGTTTTAAAATGAAGCCATGCCCATCTCAAAAGAAGATGACAAGAGTTCGTGGGAGCAATATCACATAATACTTCTTTCACACATTGTCCTGTACTGAATTTGATCCATGCTTGATTCGGATGAAAGCTTGGTGGTAACTATAGCTTCTCCACCATTCTTTGGCTTACAACATTGTTGTCGCTTTCGTAAATGAATGAAACTAAACATGGGTGGCCTTCGATTAAACACCTTGTTTCTCTACTTCCTTTTCCATCATCTTTATCTTTTCTTCCTTTTCTTTTTCTTCAATTTCCCTTCCTTCTGCAATTTATATTTTTTCTTTTTCTATTTTCTCCTTCAGCCTATGTTGATCCTTACTGGCTTGTCTTGGTGTCAGAAATTTCAACTTCATTTCATGTCCCTCACGCCTCAAAGGGAACGTTCATCAACATTGAGCGTTTTAAAATGAAGCGATACCCATCTCAAAAGAAGATGACAAGAGTTCGTGGGAGCAATATCACATAATACTTCTTTCATACATTGTCCTGTACTGAATTTGATCCTTGCTTGATTCGGATGAAAGCTTGGTGTTAACTAGAGTTTCTCCACCAATCTTTGGCTTACAACATTGTTGTCGCTTTCGTAAACGAATGCAACTAAACATGGGTGGCCTCCGATTAATCACCTTGTTTCTCTACTTCCTTTTCCATCATCTTTTTCTTTTCTTCCTTTTATTTTTCTTGAATTTCCCTTCCTTCTGCAGTTTATATTTCTTCTTTTTCTATTTTGTCCTTCAGCCTATGTTGATCCTTACTGGCTTCTCTTGGTGTCATAAATTTCAACTTCATTTCATGGCCATCATGCCTCAAAGGGAACGTTCATCAACATTGAGCGTTTTAAAATGAAGCCATGCCCATCTCAAAAGAAGATGACAAGAGTTCGTGGGAGCAATATCACATCATACTTCTTTCATACATTGTCCTGTACTGAATTTGATCCTTGCTTGATTCGGATGAAAGCCTTGTGGTAACTAGAGTTTCTCCACCATTCTTTGGCTTACAACATTGTTGTCGCTTTCGTAAACGAATGCAACTAAACATGGGTGGCCTCCGATTAAGCACCTTGTTTCTCTACTTCCTTTTCCATTATCTTTATCTTTTCTACCTTTTCTTTTTCTTGAATTTCCCTTCCTTCTGCAGTTTATATTTCTTCTTTTTCTATTTTCTCCTTCAGCCTATGTTGATCCTTACTGGCTTCTCTTGGTGTCATAAATTTCAACTTCATTTCATGGCCATGATGCCTCAAAGGGAACGTTCATCAACATTGAGCGTTTTAAAATGAAGCCATGCCCATCTCAAAAGAAGATGACAAGATTTCATGGGAGCAATATCCCATAATACTTCTTTCACACATTGTCCTTTATTGAATTTGATCCATGCTTGATTCGGATGAAAGCTTGGTGGTAACTAGAGTTTCTCCACCATTCTTTGGCTTACAACATTGTTGTCGCTTTCGTAAATGAATGAAACTAAACATGGGTGGCCTTCGATTAAACACCTTGTTTCTCTACTTCCTTTTCCATCATCTTTATCTTTTCTTCCTTTTCTTTTTCTTCAATTTCCCTTCCTTCTGCAATTTATATTTTTTCTTTTTCTATTTTCTCCTTCAGCCTATGTTGATCCTTACTGGCTTGTCTTGGTGTCATAAATTTCAACTTCATTTCATGTCCCTCACGCCTCAAAGGGAACGTTCATCAACATTGAGCGTTTTAAAATGAAGCGATACCCATCTCAAAAGAAGATGACAAGAGTTCGTGGGAGCAATATCACATAATACTTCTTTCATACATTGTCCTGTACTGAATTTGATCCTTGCTTGATTCGGATGAAAGCTTGGTGTTAACTAGAGTTTCTCCACCAATCTTTGGCTTACAACATTGTTGTCGCTTTCGTAAACGAATGCAACTAAACATGGGTGGCCTCCGATTAATCACCTTGTTTCTCTACTTCCTTTTCCATCATCTTTATCTTTTCTACCTTTTCTTTTTCTTGAATTTCCCTTCCTTCTGCAGTTTATATTTCTTCTTTTTCTATTTTCTCCTTCAGCCTATGTTGATCCTTACTGGCTTCTCTTGGTGTCATAAATTTCAACTTCATTTCATGGCCATCATGCCTCAAAGGGAACGTTCATCAACATTGAGCGTTTTAAAATGAAGCCATGCCCATCTCAAAAGAAGATGACAAGAGTTCGTGGGAGCAATATCACATCATACTTCTTTCATACATTGTTCTGTACTGAATTTGATCCTTGCTTGATTCGGATGAAAGCTTGGTGGTAACTAGAGTTTCCCACCATTCTTTGGCTTACAACATTGTTGTCGCTTTCGTAAACGAATGCAACTAAACATGGGTGGCCTCCGATTAAGCACCTTGTTTCTCTACTTCCTTTTCCATCATCTTTATCTTTTCTTCCTTTTCTTTTTCTTCAATTTCCCTTCCTTCTGCAGTTTATATTTCTTCTTTTTCTATTTTCTCCTTCAGCCTATGTTGATCCTTACTGGCTTCTCTTGGTGTCATAAATTTCAACTTCATTTCATGTCCCTCACGCCTCAAAGGGAACGTTCATCAACATTGAGCGTTTTAAAATGAAGCGATACCCATCTCAAAAGAAGATGACAAGAGTTCGTGGGAGCAATATCACATAATACTTCTTTCACACATTGTCTTGTACTGAATTTGGTCCATGCTTGATTCGGATGAAAGCTTGGTGGTAACTAGAGTTTCTCCACCATTCTTTGGCTTACAACATTGTTGTCGCTTTCGTAAACGAATGAAACTAAACATGGGTGGCGTTCGATTAAACAACTTGTTTCTCTACTTCCTTTTCCATCATCTTTATCTTTTCTTCCTTTTCTTTTTCTTCAATTTCCCTTCCTTCAGCAATTTATATTTCTTCTTTTTCTATTTTCTCCTTCAGCCTATGTTGATCCTTACTGGCTTCTCTTGGTGTCATAAATTTCAACTTCATTTCATGTCCCTCACGCCTCAAAGGGAACGTTCATCAACATTGAGCGTTTTAAAATGAAGCGATACCCATCTCAAAAGAAGATGACAAGAGTTCGTGGGAGCAATATCACATAATACTTCTTTCATACATTGTCCTGTACTGAATTTGATCCTTGCTTGATTCGGATGAAAGCTTGGATGGTAACTAGAGTTTTCCACCAATCTTTGGCTTACAACATTGTTGTCGCTTTCGTAAACGAATGAAACTAAACATGGGTGGCCTTCGATTAAACACCTTGTTTCTCTACTTCCTTTTCCATCATCTTTATCTTTTCTTCCTTTTCTTTTTCTTCAATTTCCCTTCCTTCTGCAATTTATATTTCTTCTTTTTCTATTTTCTCCTTCAGCCTATGTTTATCCTAACTTGCTTGTCTTGGTGTCATAAATTTCAACTTCATTTCGTGTCCATCATGCCTCAAAGGGAACGTTCATCAACATTGAGCGTTTTAAAATGAAGTCATGCCCATCTCAAAAGAAGATGACAAGAGTTCGTGGGAGCAATATCACATAATACTTCTTTCATACATTGTCCTGTACTGAATTTGATCCTTGCTTGATTCGGATGAAAGCTTGGTGGTAACTAGAGTTTCTCCACCATTCTTTGGCTTACAACATTGTTGTCGCTTTCGTAAACGAATGAAACTAAACATGGGTGGCGTTCGATTAAACACCTTGTTTCTCTACTTCCTTTTCCATCATCTTTATCTTTTCTTCCTTTTCTTTTTCTTCAATTTCCCTTCCTTCTGCAATTTATATTTCTTCTTTTTCTATTTTCTCCTTCAGCCTATGTTGATCCTTACTGGCTTCTCTTGGTGTCATAAATTTCAACTTCATTTCATGGCCATCATGCCTCAAAGGGAACGTTCATCAACATTGAGCGTTTTAAAATGAAGCCATGCCCATCTCAAAAGAAGATGACAAGATTTCATGGGAGCAATATCCCATAATACTTCTTTCACACATTGTCCTTTATTGAATTTGATCCATGCTTGATTCGGATGAAAGCTTGGTGGTAACTAGAGTTTCTCCACCATTCTTTGGCTTACAACATTGTTGTCGCTTTCGTAAATGAATGAAACTAAACATGGGTGGCCTTCGATTAAACACCTTGTTTCTCTACTTCCTTTTCCATCATCTTTATCTTTTCTTCCTTTTCTTTTTCTTCAATTTCCCTTCCTTCTGCAATTTATATTTTTTCTTTTTCTATTTTCTCCTTCAGCCTATGTTGATCCTTACTGGCTTGTCTTGGTGTCAGAAATTTCAACTTCATTTCATGTCCCTCACGCCTCAAAGGGAACGTTCATCAACATTGAGCGTTTTAAAATGAAGCGATACCCATCTCAAAAGAAGATGACAAGAGTTCGTGGGAGCAATATCACATAATACTTCTTTCATACATTGTCCTGTACTGAATTTGATCCTTGCTTGATTCGGATGAAAGCTTGGTGTTAACTAGAGTTTCTCCACCAATCTTTGGCTTACAACATTGTTGTCGCTTTCGTAAACGAATGCAACTAAACATGGGTGGCCTCCGATTAATCACCTTGTTTCTCTACTTCCTTTTCCATCATCTTTTTCTTTTCTTCCTTTTATTTTTCTTGAATTTCCCTTCCTTCTGCAGTTTATATTTCTTCTTTTTCTATTTTGTCCTTCAGCCTATGTTGATCCTTACTGGCTTCTCTTGGTGTCATAAATTTCAACTTCATTTCATGGCCATCATGCCTCAAAGGGAACGTTCATCAACATTGAGCGTTTTAAAATGAAGCCATGCCCATCTCAAAAGAAGATGACAAGAGTTCGTGGGAGCAATATCACATCATACTTCTTTCACACATTGTCCTGTACTGAATTTGATCCTTGCTTGATTCGGATGAAAGCCTTGTGGTAACTAGAGTTTCTCCACCATTCTTTGGCTTACAACATTGTTGTCGCTTTCGTAAACGAATGCAACTAAACATGGGTGGCCTCCGATTAAGCACCTTGTTTCTCTACTTCCTTTTCCATTATCTTTATCTTTTCTTCCTTTTCTTTTTCTTCAATTTCCCTACCTTCTGCAATTTATATTTCTTCTTTTTCTATTTTCTCCTTCAGCCTATGTTGATCCTTACTGGCTTGTCTTGGTGTCATAAATTTCAACTTCATTTCATGTCCATCATGCCTCAAAGGGAACGTTCATCAACATTGAGCGTTTTAAAATGAAGCCATGCCCATCTCAAAAGAAGATGACAAGATTTCATGGGAGCAATATCCCATAATACTTCTTTCACACATTGTCGTTTATTGAATTTGATCCTTGCTTGATTCGGATGAAAGCTTGGTGGTAACTAGAGTTTCTCCACCATTCTTTGGCTTACAACATTGTTGTCGCTTTCGTAAATGAATGAAACTAAACATGGGTGGCCTTCGAATAAACACCTTGTTTCTCTACTTCCTTTTCCATCATCTTTATCTTTTCTTCCTTTTCTTTTTCTTCAATTTCCCTTCCTTCTGCAATTTATATTTCTTCTTTTTCTATTTTCTCCTTCAGCCTATGTTGATCCTTACTGGCTTGTCTTGGTGTCATAAATTTCAACTTCATTTCATGTCCCTCACGCCTCAAAGGGAACGTTCATCAACATTGAGCATTTTAAAATGAAGCGATACCCATCTCAAAAGAAGATGACAAGAGTTCGTGGGAGCAATATCACATAATACTTCTTTCATACATTGTCCTGTACTGAATTTGATCCTTGCTTGATTCGGATGAAAGCTTGGTGTTAACTAGAGTTTCTCCACCAATCTTTGGCTTACAACATTGTTGTCGCTTTCGTAAACGAATGCAACTAAACATGGGTGGCCTCCGATTAATCACCTTGTTTCTCTACTTCCTTTTCCATCATCTTTATCTTTTCTACCTTTTCTTTTTCTTGAATTTCCCTTCCTTCTGCAGTTTATATTTCTTCTTTTTCTATTTTCTCTTTCAGCCTATGTTGATCCTTACTGGCTTCTCTTGGTGTCATAAATTTCAACTTCATTTCATGGCCATCATGCCTCAAAGGGAACGTTCATCAACATTGAGCGTTTTAAAATGAAGCCATGCCCATCTCAAAAGAAGATGACAAGAGTTCGTGGGAGCAATATCACATCATACTTCTTTCATACATTGTCCTGTACTGAATTTGATCCTTGCTTGATTCGGATGAAAGCTTGGTGGTAACTAGAGTTTCCCACCATTCTTTGGCTTACAACATTGTTGTCGCTTTCGTAAACGAATGCAACTAAACATGGGTGGCCTCCGATTAAGCACCTTGTTTCTCTACTTCCTTTTCCATCATCTTTATCTTTTCTTCCTTTTCTTTTTCTTCAATTTCCCTACCTTCTCCAATTTATATTTCTTCTTTTTCTATTTTCTCCTTCAGCCTATGTTGATCCTTACTGGCTTCTCTTGGTGTCATAAATTTCAACTTCATTTCATGTCCATCATGCCTCAAAGGGAACGTTCATCAACATTGAGCGTTTTACAATGAAGCCATGCCCATCTCAAAAGAAGATGACAAGAGTTCGTGGGAGCAATATCACATAATACTTCTTTCACACATTGTCCTGTACTGAATTTGATCCATGCTTGATTCGGATGAAAGCTTGGTGGTAACTAGAGTTTCTCCACCATTCTTTGGCTTACAACATTGTTGTCGCTTTCGTAAATGAATGAAACTAAACATGGGTGGCCTTCGATTAAACACCTTGTTTCTCTACTTCCTTTTCCATCATCTTTATCTTTTCTTCCTTTTCTTTTTCTTCAATTTCCCTTCCTTCTGCAATTTATATTTCTTCTTTTTCTATTTTCTCCTTCAGCCTATGTTGATCCTTACTGGCTTGTCTTGGTGTCATAAATTTCAACTTCATTTCATGGCCATCATGCCTCAAAGGGAACGTTCATCAACATTGAGCGTTTTAAAATGAAGCCATGCCCATCTCAAAAGAAGATGACAAGAGTTCGTGGGAGCAATATCACATCATACTTCTTTCATACATTGTCCTGTACTGAATTTGATCCTTGCTTGATTCGGATGAAAGCTTGGTGGTAACTAGAGTTTCCCACCATTCTTTGGCTTACAACATTGTTGTCGCTTTCGTAAACGAATGCAACTAAACATGGGTGGCCTCCGATTAAGCACCTTGTTTCTCTACTTCCTTTTCCATCATCTTTATCTTTTCTTCCTTTTCTTTTTCTTCAATTTCCCTACCTTCTCCAATTTATATTTCTTCTTTTTCTATTTTCTCCTTCAGCCTATGTTGATCCTTACTGGCTTCTCTTGGTGTCATAAATTTCAACTTCATTTCATGTCCATCATGCCTCAAAGGGAACGTTCATCAACATTGAGCGTTTTACAATGAAGCCATGCCCATCTCAAAAGAAGATGACAAGAGTTCGTGGGAGCAATATCACATAATACTTCTTTCACACATTGTCCTGTACTGAATTTGATCCATGCTTGATTCGGATGAAAGCTTGGTGGTAACTAGAGTTTCTCCACCATTCTTTGGCTTACAACATTGTTGTCGCTTTCGTAAATGAATGAAACTAAACATGGGTGGCCTTCGATTAAACACCTTGTTTCTCTACTTCCTTTTCCATCATCTTTATCTTTTCTTCCTTTTCTTTTTCTTCAATTTCCCTTCCTTCTGCAATTTATATTTCTTCTTTTTCTATTTTCTCCTTCAGCCTATGTTGATCCTTACTGGCTTGTCTTGGTGTCATAAATTTCAACTTCATTTCATGTCCCTCACGCCTCAAAGGGAACGTTCATCAACATTGAGCATTTTAAAATGAAGCGATACCCATCTCAAAAGAAGATGACAAGAGTTCGTGGGAGCAATATCACATAATACTTCTTTCATACATCGTCCTGTACTGAATTTGATCCTTGCTTGATTCGGATGAAAGCTTGGTGGTAACTAGAGTTTTCCACCAATCTTTGGCTTACAACATTGTTGTCGCTTTCGTAAACGAATGAAACTAAACATGGGTGGCCTTCGATTAAACACCTTGTTTCTCTACTTCCTTTTCCATCATCTTTATCTTTTCTTCCTTTTCTTTTTCTTCAATTTCCCTTCCTTCTGCAATTTATATTTCTTCTTTTTCTATTTTCTCCTTCAGCCTATGTTGATCCTTACTGGCTTCTCTTGGTGTCATAAATTTCAACTTCATTTCATGGCCATCATGCCTCAAAGGGAACGTTCATCAACATTGAGCGTTTTAAAATGAAGTCATGCCCATCTCAAAAGAAGATGACAAGATTTCATGGGAGCAATATCCCATAATACTTCTTTCACACATTGTCCTTTATTGAATTTGATCCATGCTTGATTCGGATGAAAGCTTGGTGGTAACTAGAGTTTCTCCACCATTCTTTGGCTTACAACATTGTTGTCGCTTTCGTAAATGAATGAAACTAAACATGGGTGGCCTTCGATTAAACACCTTGTTTCTCTACTTCCTTTTCCATCATCTTTATCTTTTCTTCCTTTTCTTTTTCTTCAATTTCTCTTCCTTCTGCAATTTATATTTTTTCTTTTTCTATTTTCTCCTTCAGCCTATGTTGATCCTTACTGGCTTGTCTTGGTGTCAGAAATTTCAACTTCATTTCATGTCCCTCACGCCTCAAAGGGAACGTTCATCAACATTGAGCGTTTTAAAATGAAGCGATACCCATCTCAAAAGAAGATGACAAGAGTTCGTGGGAGCAATATCACATAATACTTCTTTCATACATTGTCCTGTACTGAATTTGATCCTTGCTTGATTCGGATGAAAGCTTGGTGTTAACTAGAGTTTCTCCACCAATCTTTGGCTTACAACATTGTTGTCGCTTTCGTAAACGAATGCAACTAAACATGGGTGGCCTCCGATTAATCACCTTGTTTCTCTACTTCCTTTTCCATCATCTTTTTCTTTTCTTCCTTTTATTTTTCTTGAATTTCCCTTCCTTCTGCAGTTTATATTTCTTCTTTTTCTATTTTGTCCTTCAGCCTATGTTGATC
Organism: Vigna unguiculata; assembly: GCF_037176805.1. Lineage (NCBI taxonomy): Eukaryota > Viridiplantae > Streptophyta > Magnoliopsida > Fabales > Fabaceae > Vigna > Vigna unguiculata. The sequence continues at coordinate 25,881,053 of NC_140795.1, read as the reverse complement.
CTTACTGGCTTCTCTTGGTGTCATAAATTTCAACTTCATTTCATGGCCATCATGCCTCAAAGGGAACGTTCATCAACATTGAGCGTTTTAAAATGAAGCCATGCCCATCTCAAAAGAAGATGACAAGAGTTCGTGGGAGCAATATCACATCATACTTCTTTCACACATTGTCCTGTACTGAATTTGATCCTTGCTTGATTCGGATGAAAGCCTTGTGGTAACTAGAGTTTCTCCACCATTCTTTGGCTTACAACATTGTTGTCGCTTTCGTAAACGAATGCAACTAAACATGGGTGGCCTCCGATTAAGCACCTTGTTTCTCTACTTCCTTTTCCATTATCTTTATCTTTTCTTCCTTTTCTTTTTCTTCAATTTCCCTACCTTCTGCAATTTATATTTCTTCTTTTTCTATTTTCTCCTTCAGCCTATGTTGATCCTTACTGGCTTGTCTTGGTGTCATAAATTTCAACTTCATTTCATGTCCATCATGCCTCAAAGGGAACGTTCATCAACATTGAGCGTTTTAAAATGAAGCCATGCCCATCTCAAAAGAAGATGACAAGATTTCATGGGAGCAATATCCCATAATACTTCTTTCACACATTGTCGTTTATTGAATTTGATCCTTGCTTGATTCGGATGAAAGCTTGGTGGTAACTAGAGTTTCTCCACCATTCTTTGGCTTACAACATTGTTGTCGCTTTCGTAAATGAATGAAACTAAACATGGGTGGCCTTCGAATAAACACCTTGTTTCTCTACTTCCTTTTCCATCATCTTTATCTTTTCTTCCTTTTCTTTTTCTTCAATTTCCCTTCCTTCTGCAATTTATATTTCTTCTTTTTCTATTTTCTCCTTCAGCCTATGTTGATCCTTACTGGCTTGTCTTGGTGTCATAAATTTCAACTTCATTTCATGTCCCTCACGCCTCAAAGGGAACGTTCATCAACATTGAGCATTTTAAAATGAAGCGATACCCATCTCAAAAGAAGATGACAAGAGTTCGTGGGAGCAATATCACATAATACTTCTTTCATACATTGTCCTGTACTGAATTTGATCCTTGCTTGATTCGGATGAAAGCTTGGTGTTAACTAGAGTTTCTCCACCAATCTTTGGCTTACAACATTGTTGTCGCTTTCGTAAACGAATGCAACTAAACATGGGTGGCCTCCGATTAATCACCTTGTTTCTCTACTTCCTTTTCCATCATCTTTATCTTTTCTACCTTTTCTTTTTCTTGAATTTCCCTTCCTTCTGCAGTTTATATTTCTTCTTTTTCTATTTTCTCTTTCAGCCTATGTTGATCCTTACTGGCTTCTCTTGGTGTCATAAATTTCAACTTCATTTCATGGCCATCATGCCTCAAAGGGAACGTTCATCAACATTGAGCGTTTTAAAATGAAGCCATGCCCATCTCAAAAGAAGATGACAAGAGTTCGTGGGAGCAATATCACATCATACTTCTTTCATACATTGTCCTGTACTGAATTTGATCCTTGCTTGATTCGGATGAAAGCTTGGTGGTAACTAGAGTTTCCCACCATTCTTTGGCTTACAACATTGTTGTCGCTTTCGTAAACGAATGCAACTAAACATGGGTGGCCTCCGATTAAGCACCTTGTTTCTCTACTTCCTTTTCCATCATCTTTATCTTTTCTTCCTTTTCTTTTTCTTCAATTTCCCTACCTTCTCCAATTTATATTTCTTCTTTTTCTATTTTCTCCTTCAGCCTATGTTGATCCTTACTGGCTTCTCTTGGTGTCATAAATTTCAACTTCATTTCATGTCCATCATGCCTCAAAGGGAACGTTCATCAACATTGAGCGTTTTACAATGAAGCCATGCCCATCTCAAAAGAAGATGACAAGAGTTCGTGGGAGCAATATCACATAATACTTCTTTCACACATTGTCCTGTACTGAATTTGATCCATGCTTGATTCGGATGAAAGCTTGGTGGTAACTAGAGTTTCTCCACCATTCTTTGGCTTACAACATTGTTGTCGCTTTCGTAAACGAATGAAACTAAACATGGGTGGCGTTCGATTAAACACCTTGTTTCTCTACTTCCTTTTCCATCATCTTTATCTTTTCTTCCTTTTCTTTTTCTTCAATTTCCCTTCCTTCTGCAATTTATATTTCTTCTTTTTCTATTTTCTCCTTCAGCCTATGTTGATCCTTACTGGCTTGTCTTGGTGTCATAAATTTCAACTTCATTTCATGTCCCTCACGCCTCAAAGGGAACGTTCATCAACATTGAGCGTTTTAAAATGAAGCGATACCCATCTCAAAAGAAGATGACAAGAGTTCGTGGGAGCAATATCACATAATACTTCTTTCATACATTGTCCTGTACTGAATTTGATCCTTGCTTGATTCGGATGAAAGCTTGGATGGTAACTAGAGTTTTCCACCAATCTTTGGCTTACAACATTGTTGTCGCTTTCGTAAACGAATGAAACTAAACATGGGTGGCCTTCGATTAAACACCTTGTTTCTCTACTTCCTTTTCCATCATCTTTATCTTTTCTTCCTTTTCTTTTTCTTCAATTTCCCTTCCTTCTGCAATTTATATTTCTTCTTTTTCTATTTTCTCCTTCAGCCTATGTTTATCCTAACTTGCTTCTCTTGGTGTCATAAATTTCAACTTCATTTCGTGTCCATCATGCCTCAAAGGGAACGTTCATCAACATTGAGCGTTTTAAAATGAAGTCATGCCCATCTCAAAAGAAGATGACAAGAGTTCGTGGGAGCAATATCACATAATACTTCTTTCATACATTGTCCTGTACTGAATTTGATCCTTGCTTGATTCGGATGAAAGCTTGGTGGTAACTAGAGTTTCTCCACCATTCTTTGGCTTACAACATTGTTGTCGCTTTCGTAAACGAATGAAACTAAACATGGGTGGCGTTCGATTAAACACCTTGTTTCTCTACTTCCTTTTCCATCATCTTTATCTTTTCTTCCTTTTCTTTTTCTTCAATTTCCCTTCCTTCTGCAATTTATATTTCTTCTTTTTCTATTTTCTCCTTCAGCCTATGTTGATCCTTACCGGCTTGTCTTGGTGTCATAAATTTCAACTTCATTTCATGTCCCTCACGCCTCAAAGGGAACGTTCATCAACATTGAGCGTTTTAAAATGAAGCGATACCCATCTCAAAAGAAGATGACAAGAGTTCGTGGGTCTAATATCACATAATACTTCTTTCATACATTGTCCTGTACTGAATTTGATCCTTGCTTGATTCGGATGAAAGCTTGGATGGTAACTAGAGTTTTCCACCAATCTTTGGCTTACAACATTGTTGTCGCTTTCGTAAACGAATGAAACTAAACATGGGTGGCCTTCGATTAAACACCTCTTTTCTCTACTTCCTTTTCAATCATCTTTATCTTTTCTTCCTTTTCTTTTTCTTCAATTTCCCTTCCTTCTGCAATTTATATTTCTTCTTTTTCTATTTTCTCCTTCAGCCTATGTTTATCCTAACTTGCTTCTCTTGGTGTCATAAATTTCAACTTCATTTCGTGTCCATCATGCCTCAAAGGGAACGTTCATCAACATTGAGCGTTTTAAAATGAAGTCATGCCCATCTCAAAAGAAGATGACAAGAGTTCGTGGGAGCAATATCACATAATACTTCTTTCATACATTGTCCTGTACTGAATTTGATCCTTGCTTGATTCGGATGAAAGCTTGGTGGTAACTAGAGTTTCTCCACCATTCTTTGGCTTACAACATTGTTGTCGCTTTCGTAAACGAATGAAACTAAACATGGGTGGCGTTCGATTAAACACCTTGTTTCTCTACTTCCTTTTCCATCATCTTTATCTTTTCTTCCTTTTCTTTTTCTTCAATTTCCCTTCCTTCTGCAATTTATATTTCTTCTTTTTCTATTTTCTCCTTCAGCCTATGTTGATCCTTACCGGCTTGTCTTGGTGTCATAAATTTCAACTTCATTTCATGTCCCTCACGCCTCAAAGGGAACGTTCATCAACATTGAGCGTTTTAAAATGAAGCGATACCCATCTCAAAAGAAGATGACAAGAGTTCGTGGGTCTAATATCACATAATACTTCTTTCATACATTGTCCTGTACTGAATTTGATCCTTGCTTGATTCGGATGAAAGCTTGGATGGTAACTAGAGTTTTCCACCAATCTTTGGCTTACAACATTGTTGTCGCTTTCGTAAACGAATGAAACTAAACATGGGTGGCCTTCGATTAAACACCTCTTTTCTCTACTTCCTTTTCCATCATCTTTATCTTTTCTTCCTTTTCTTTTTCTTCAATTTCCCTTCCTTCTGCAATTTATATTTCTTCTTTTTCTATTTTCTCCTTCAGCCTATGTTTATCCTAACTTGCTTCTCTTGGTGTCATAAATTTCAACTTCATTTTGTGTCCATCATGCCTCAAAGGGAACGTTCATCAACATTGAGCGTTTTAAAATGAAGTCATGCCCATCTCAAAAGAAGATGACAAGAGTTCGTGGGAGCAATATCACATAATACTTCTTTCACACATTGTCCTGTACTGAATTTGATCCATGCTTGATTCGGATGAAAGCTTGGTGGTAACTAGAGTTTCTCCACCATTCTTTGGCTTACAACATTGGTGTCGCTTTCGTAAACGAATGAAACTAAACATGGGTGGCGTTCGATTAAACACCTTGTTTCTCTACTTCCTTTTCCATCATCTTTATCTTTTCTTCCTTTTCTTTTTCTTCAATTTCCCTTCCTTCTGCAATTTATATTTCTTCTTTTTCTATTTCTCCTTCAGCCTATGTTGATCCTTACTGGCTTGTCTTGGTGTCATAAATTTCAACTTCATTTCATGTCCCTCACGCCTCAAAGGGAACGTTCATCAACATTGAGCGTTTTAAAATGAAGCCATACCCATCTCAAAAGAAGATGACAAGAGTTCGTGGGAGCAATATCACATAATACTTCTTTCACACATTGTCCTTTATTGAATTTGATCCTTGCTTGATTCGGATGAAAGCTTGGTGGTAACTAGAGTTTCTCCACCATTCTTTGGCTTACAACATTGTTGTCGCTTTCGTAAATGAATGCAACTAAACATGGGTGGCCTTCGAATAAACACCTTGTTTCTCTACTTCCTTTTCCATCATCTTTATCTTTTCTTCCTTTTCTTTTTCTTCAATTTCCCTACCTTCTGCAATTTATATTTCTTCTTTTTCTATTTTCTCCTTCAGCCTATGTTGATCCTTACTGGCTTCTCTTGGTGTCATAAATTTCAACTTCATTTCATGTCCATCATGCCTCAAAGGGAACGTTCATCAACATTGAGCGTTTTACAATGAAGCCATGCCCATCTCAAAAGAAGATGACAAGAGTTCGTGGGAGCAATATCACATAATACTTCTTTCACACATTGTCCTGTACTGAATTTGATCCATGCTTGATTCGGATGAAAGCTTGGTGGTAACTAGAGTTTCTCCACCATTCTTTGGCTTACAACATTGTTGTCGCTTTCGTAAACGAATGAAACTAAACATGGGTGGCGTTCGATTAAACACCTTGTTTCTCTACTTCCTTTTCCATCATCTTTATCTTTTCTTCCTTTTCTTTTTCTTCAATTTCCCTTCCTTCTGCAATTTATATTTCTTCTTTTTCTATTTTCTCCTTCAGCCTATGTTGATCCTTACTGGCTTGTCTTGGTGTCATAAATTTCAACTTCATTTCATGTCCCTCACGCCTCAAAGGGAACGTTCATCAACATTGAGCGTTTTAAAATGAAGCGATACCCATCTCAAAAGAAGATGACAAGAGTTCGTGGGAGCAATATCACATAATACTTCTTTCATACATTGTCCTGTACTGAATTTGATCCTTGCTTGATTCGGATGAAAGCTTGTTGTTAACTAGAGTTTCTCCACCAATCTTTGGCTTACAACATTCTTGTCGCTTTCGTAAACGAATGAAACTAAACATGGGTGGCCTTCGATTAAACACCTTGTTTCTCTACTTCCTTTTCCATCATCTTTATCTTTTCTTCCTTTTCTTTTTCTTCAATTTCCCTTCCTTCTGCAATTTATATTTCTTCTTTTTCTATTTTCTCCTTCAGCCTATGTTTATCCTAACTTGCTTCTCTTGGTGTCATAAATTTCAACTTCATTTCGTGTCCATCATGCCTCAAAGGGAACGTTCATCAACATTGAGCGTTTTAAAATGAAGTCATGCCCATCTCAAAAGAAGATGACAAGAGTTCGTGGGAGCAATATCACATAATACTTCTTTCATACATTGTCCTGTACTGAATTTGATCCTTGCTTGATTCGGATGAAAGCTTGGTGGTAACTAGAGTTTCTCCACCATTCTTTGGCTTACAACATTGTTGTCGCTTTCGTAAACGAATGAAACTAAACATGGGTGGCGTTCGATTAAACACCTTGTTTCTCTACTTCCTTTTCCATCATCTTTATCTTTTCTTCCTTTTCTTTTTCTTCAATTTCCCTTCCTTCTGCAATTTATATTTCTTCTTTTTCTATTTTCTCCTTCAGCCTATGTTGATCCTTACCGGCTTGTCTTGGTGTCAAAAATTTCAACTTCATTTCATGTCCCTCACGCCTCAAAGGGAACGTTCATCAACATTGAGCGTTTTAAAATGAAGCGATACCCATCTCAAAAGAAGATGACAAGAGTTCGTGGGTCTAATATCACATAATACTTCTTTCATACATTGTCCTGTACTGAATTTGATCCTTGCTTGATTCGGATGAAAGCTTGGATGGTAACTAGAGTTTTCCACCAATCTTTGGCTTACAACATTGTTGTCGCTTTCGTAAACGAATGAAACTAAACATGGGTGGCCTTCGATTAAACACCTTGTTTCTCTACTTCCTTTTCCATCATCTTTATCTTTTCTTCCTTTTCTTTTTCTTCAATTTCCCTTCCTTCTGCAATTTATATTTCTTCTTTTTCTATTTTCTCCTTCAGCCTATGTTTATCCTAACTTGCTTCTCTTGGTGTCATAAATTTCAACTTCATTTCGTGTCCATCATGCCTCAAAGGGAACGTTCATCAACATTGATCGTTTTAAAATGAAGTCATGCCCATCTCAAAAGAAGATGACAAGAGTTCGTGGGAGCAATATCACATAATACTTCTTTCACACATTGTCCTGTACTGAATTTGATCCATGCTTGATTCGGATGAAAGCTTGGTGGTAACTAGAGTTTCTCCACCATTCTTGGGCTTACAACATTGGTGTCGCTTTCGTAAACGAATGAAACTAAACATGGGTGGCCTTCGATTAAACACCTTGTTTCTCTACTTCCTTTTCCATCATCTTTATCTTTTCTTCCTTTTCTTTTTCTTCAATTTCCCTTCCTTCTGCAATTTATATTTCTTCTTTTTCTATTTTCTCCTTCAGCCTATGTTGATCCTTACTGGCTTGTCTTGGTGTCATAAATTTCAACTTCATTTCATGTCCCTCACGCCTCAAAGGGAACGTTCATCAACATTGAGCGTTTTAAAATGAAGCGATACCCATCTCAAAAGAAGATGACAAGAGTTCGTGGGAGCAATATCACATAATACTTCTTTCACACATTGTCCTTTATTGAATTTGATCCTTGCTTGATTCGGATGAAAGCTTGGTGGTAACTAGAGTTTCTCCACCATTCTTTGGCTTACAACATTGTTGTCGCTTTCGTAAATGAATGCAACTAAACATGGGTGGCCTTCGAATAAACACCTTGTTTCTCTACTTCCTTTTCCATCATCTCTATCTTTTCTTCCTTTTCTTTTTCTTCAATTTCCCTTCCTTCTGCAATTTATATTTCTTCTTTTTTCTATTTTCTCCTTCAGCCTATGTTGATCCTTACTGGCTTCTCTTGGTGTCATAAATTTCAACTTCATTTCATGTCCATCACGCCTCAAAGGGAACGTTCATCAACATTGAGCATTTTAAAATGAAGCGATACCCATCTCAAAAGAAGATGACAAGAGTTCGTGGGAGCAATATCACATAATATTTCTTTCACACATTGTCCTGTACTGAATTTGATCCTTGCTTGATTCGGATGAAAGCTTGGTGTTAACTAGAGTTTCTCCACCAATCCTTGGCTTACAACATTGTTGTCGCTTTCGTAAACGAATGCAACTAAACATGGGTGGCCTCCGATTAGTCACCTTGTTTCTCTACTTCCTTTTCCATCATCTTTATCTTTTCTACCTTTTCTTTTTCTTGAATTTCCCTTCCTTCTGCAGTTTATATTTCTTCTTTTTCTATTTTCTCCTTCAGCCTATGTTGATCCTTACTGGCTTCTCTTGGTGTCATAAATTTCAACTTCATTTCATGGCCATCATGCCTCAAAGGGAACGTTCATCAACATTGAGCGTTTTAAAATGAAGCCATGCCCATCTCAAAAGAAGATGACAAGAGTTCGTGGGAGCAATATCACATCATACTTCTTTCATACATTGTCCTGTACTGAATTTGATCCTTGCTTGATTCGGATGAAAGCTTGGTGGTAACTAGAGTTTCCCACCATTCTTTGGCTTACAACATTGTTGTCGCTTTCGTAAACAAATGCAACTAAACATGGGTGGCCTCCGATTAAGCACCTTGTTTCTCTACTTCCTTTTCCATCATCTTTATCTTTTCTTCCTTTTCTTTTTCTTCAATTTCCCTACCTTCTGCAATTTATATTTCTTCTTTTTCTATTTTCTCCTTCAGCCTATGTTGATCCTTACTGGCTTCTCTTGGTGTCATAAATTTCAACTTCATTTCATGTCCATCATGCCTCAAAGGGAACGTTCATCAACATTGAGCGTTTTACAATGAAGCCATGCCCATCTCAAAAGAAGATGACAAGAGTTCGTGGGAGCAATATCACATAATACTTCTTTCACACATTGTCCTGTACTGAATTTGATCCATGCTTGATTCGGATGAAAGCTTGGTGGTAACTAGAGTTTCTCCACCATTCTTTGGCTTACAACATTGTTGTCGCTTTCGTAAACGAATGAAACTAAACATGGGTGGCGTTCGATTAAACACCTTGTTTCTCTACTTCCTTTTCCATCATCTTTATCTTTTCTTCCTTTTCTTTTTCTTCAATTTCCCTTCCTTCTGCAATTTATATTTCTTCTTTTTCTATTTTCTCCTTCAGCCTATGTTGATCCTTACTGGCTTGTCTTGGTGTCATAAATTTCAACTTCATTTCATGTCCCTCACGCCTCAAAGGGAACGTTCATCAACATTGAGCGTTTTAAAATGAAGCGATACCCATCTCAAAAGAAGATGACAAGAGTTCGTGGGAGCAATATCACATAATACTTCTTTCATACATTGTCCTGTACTGAATTTGATCCTTGCTTGATTCGGATGAAAGCTTGTTGTTAACTAGAGTTTCTCCACCAATCTTTGGCTTACAACATTCTTGTCGCTTTCGTAAACGAATGAAACTAAACATGGGTGGCCTTCGATTAAACACCTTGTTTCTCTACTTCCTTTTCCATCATCTTTATCTTTTCTTCCTTTTCTTTTTTTTCAATTTCCCTTCCTTCTGCAATTTATATTTCTTCTTTTTCTATTTTCTCCTTCAGCCTATGTTTATCCTAACTTGCTTCTCTTGGTGTCATAAATTTCAACTTCATTTCGTGTCCATCATGCCTCAAAGGGAACGTTCATCAACATTGAGCGTTTTAAAATGAAGTCATGCCCATCTCAAAAGAAGATGACAAGAGTTCGTGGGAGCAATATCACATAATACTTCTTTCATACATTGTCCTGTACTGAATTTGATCCTTGCTTGATTCGGATGAAAGCTTGGTGGTAACTAGAGTTTCTCCACCATTCTTTGGCTTACAACATTGTTGTCGCTTTCGTAAACGAATGAAACTAAACATGGGTGGCGTTCGATTAAACACCTTGTTTCTCTACTTCCTTTTCCATCATCTTTATCTTTTCTTCCTTTTCTTTTTCTTCAATTTCCCTTCCTTCTGCAATTTATATTTCTTCTTTTTCTATTTTCTCCTTCAGCCTATGTTGATCCTTACCGGCTTGTCTTGGTGTCAAAAATTTCAACTTCATTTCATGTCCCTCACGCCTCAAAGGGAACGTTCATCAACATTGAGCGTTTTAAAATGAAGCGATACCCATCTCAAAAGAAGATGACAAGAGTTCGTGGGTCTAATATCACATAATACTTCTTTCATACATTGTCCTGTACTGAATTTGATCCTTGCTTGATTCGGATGAAAGCTTGGATGGTAACTAGAGTTTTCCACCAATCTTTGGCTTACAACATTGTTGTCGCTTTCGTAAACGAATGAAACTAAACATGGGTGGCCTTCGATTAAACACCTTGTTTCTCTACTTCCTTTTCCATCATCTTTATCTTTTCTTCCTTTTCTTTTTCTTCAATTTCCCTTCCTTCTGCAATTTATATTTCTTCTTTTTCTATTTTCTCCTTCAGCCTATGTTTATCCTAACTTGCTTCTCTTGGTGTCATAAATTTCAACTTCATTTCGTGTCCATCATGCCTCAAAGGGAACGTTCATCAACATTGAGCGTTTTAAAATGAAGTCATGCCCATCTCAAAAGAAGATGACAAGAGTTCGTGGGAGCAATATCACATAATACTTCTTTCACACATTGTCCTGTACTGAATTTAATCCATGCTTGATTCGGATGAAAGCTTGGTGGTAACTAGAGTTTCTCCACCATTCTTTGGCTTACAACATTGGTGTCGCTTTCGTAAACGAATGAAACTAAACATGGGTGGCGTTCGATTAAACACCTTGTTTCTCTACTTCCTTTTCCATCATCTTTATCTTTTCTTCCTTTTCTTTTTCTTCAATTTCCCTTCCTTCTGCAATTTATATTTCTTCTTTTTCTATTTTCTCCTTCAGCCTATGTTGATCCTTACTGGCTTGTCTTGGTGTCATAAATTTCAACTTCATTTCATGTCCCTCACGCCTCAAAGGGAACGTTCATCAACATTGAGCGTTTTAAAATGAAGCGATACCCATCTCAAAAGAAGATGACAAGAGTTCGTGGGAGCAATATCACATAATACTTCTTTCATACATTGTCCTGTACTGAATTTGATCCTTGCTTAATTCGGATGAAAGCTTGGTGGTAACTAGAGTTTCTCCACCATTCTTTGGCTTACAACATCGTTGTCGCTTTCGTAAACGAATGCAACTAAACATGGGTGGCCTCCGATTAAGCACCTTGTTTCTCTACTTCCTTTTCCATCATCTTTATCTTTTCTTCCTTTTCTTTTTCTTCAATTTCCCTACCTTCTGCAATTTATATTTCTTCTTTTTCTATTTTCCCCTTCAGCCTATGTTGATCCTTACTGGCTTCACTTGGTGTCATAAATTTCAACTTCATTTCATGTCCATCATGCCTCAAAGGGAACGTTCATCAACATTGAGCGTTTTAAAATGAAGCCATGCCCATCTCAAAAGAAGATGACAAGAGTTCGTGGGAGCAATATCACATAATATTTCTTTCACACATTGTCCTGTACTGAATTTGATCCATGCTTGATTCGGATGAAAGCTTGGTGGTAACTAGAGTTTCTCCACCATTCTTTGGCTTACAACATTGTTGTCGCTTTCGTAAACCCGAATGAAACTAAACATGGGTGGCGTTCGATTAAACACCTTGTTTCTCTACTTCCTTTTCCATCATCTTTATCTTTTCTTCCTTTTCTTTTTCTTCAATTTTCCTACCTTCTGCAATTTATATTTCTTCTTTTTCTATTTTCTCCTTCAGCCTATGTTGATCCTTACTGGCTTCTCTTGGTGTCATAAATTTCAACTTCATTTCATGTCCATCATGCCTCAAAGGGAACGTTCATCAACATTGAGCGTTTTAAAATGAAGCCATGCCCATCTCAAAAGAAGATGACAAGAGTTCGTGGGAGCAATATCACATAATACTTCTTTCACACATTGTCCTGTACTGAATTTGATCCTTGCTTGATTCGGATGAAAGCTTGGTGGTAACTAGAGTTTCTCCACCATTCTTTGGCTTACAACATTGTTGTCGCTTTTGTAAACGAATGAAACTAAACATGGGTGGCCTTCGATTAAGCACCTTGTTTCTCTACTTCCTTTTCCATCATCATTATTTTTTCTTCCTTTTCTTTTTCTTCAATTTCCCTTCCTTCTGTAATTTATATTTCTTCTTTTACTATTTTCTCCTTCAGCCTATGTTGATCCTTACTGGCTTGTCTTGGTGTCATAAATTTCAACTTCATTTCATGTCCCTCACGCCTCAAAGGGAACGTTCATCAACATTGAGCGTTTTAAAATGAAGCCATGCCCATCTCAAAAGAAGATGACAAGATTTCATGGGAGCAATATCCCATAATACTTCTTTCAGACATTGTCCTGTACTGAATTTGATCCTTGCCTGATTCGGATGAAAGCTTGGTGGTAACTAGAGTTTCTCCACCATTCTTTGGCTTACAAAATTGTTGTCGCTTTCGTAAACGAATGAAACTAAACATGGGTGGCCTTCGATTAAACACCTTGTTTCTCTACTTCCTTTTCCATCATCTTTATCTTTTCTTCCTTTTCTTTTTCTTCAATTTCCCTTCCTTCTGCAGTTTATATTTCTTCTTTTTCTATTTTCTCCTTCAGCCTATGTTGATGCTTACTGGCTTGTCTTAGTGTCATAAATTTCAACTTCATTTCATGTCCCTCATGCCTCAAATAAAGGGAACGTTCATCAACATTAAGCGTTTCAAAATGAAGCCATGCCCAGCTCAAAAGAAGATGACAAGAGTTTGTGGGAGCAATATCACATAATACTTTTTTGACACATTGTCATGTACTGAATTTGATCCTTGCTTGATTCGGATGAAAGCTTGGTGGTAACTAGAGTTTCTCCACCAATCTTTGGCATACAACATTGTTGTCGATTTTGTAAACGAATGCAACTAAACATGGGTGGCCTTCGATTAAACACCTTCTTTCTCTGCTTCCTTTTTCCATCATCTTTTTCTTTTCTTCCACAGTTTATATTTCTTCTTTTTCTATTTTCTCCTTCAGCCTATGTTGATCCTTACTGGCTTGTCTTGGTGTCATAAATTTAAAGTTCATTTCATGTCCCTCATGCCTCAAATAAAGGGAACGTTCATCAACATTGAGCGTTTTAAAATGAAGTCATGCCCATCTCAGAAGAAGATGACAAGAGTTCGTGGGTGCTATATCACATAATACTTCTTTCACACGTTGTCCTGTACTGAATTTGATCCTTGCCTGATTCGGATGAAAGCTTGGTGGTAACTTGAGTTTCTCCACCATTCTTTGGCTTACAAAATTGTTGTCGCTTTCGTAAACGAATGAAACTAAACATGGGTGGCCTTCGATTAAACACCTTGTTTCTCTACTTCCTTTTCCATCATCTTTATCTTTTCTTCCTTTTTTTTTTCTTCAATTTCCCTTCCTTCTGCAATTTATATTTCTTCTTTTTCTATTTTCTCCTTCAGCCCATGTTGATCCTTACTGGCTTGTCTTGGTGTCATAAATTTCAACTTCATTTCATGGCCATCATGCTTCAAAGGGAACGTTCATCAACATTGAGCGTTTTAAAATGAAGCCATGCCCATCTCAAAAGAAGATGACAAGAGTTCGTGGGAGCAATATCACATAATATTTCTTTCACACATTGTCCTGTACTGAATTTGATCCATGCTTGATTCGGATGAAAGCTTGGTGGTAACTAGAGTTTCTCCACCATTCTTTGGCTTACAACATTGTTGTCGCTTTCGTAAACCCGAATGAAACTAAACATGGGTGGCGTTCGATTAAACACCTTGTTTCTCTACTTCCTTTTCCATCATCTTTATCTTTTCTTCCTTTTCTTTTTCTTCAATTTTCCTACCTTCTGCAATTTATATTTCTTCTTTTTCTATTTTCTCCTTCAGCCTATGTTGATCCTTACTGGCTTCTCTTGGTGTCATAAATTTCAACTTCATTTCATGTCCATCATGCCTCAAAGGGAACGTTCATCAACATTGAGCGTTTTAAAATGAAGCCATGCCCATCTCAAAAGAAGATGACAAGAGTTCGTGGGAGCAATATCACATAATACTTCTTTCACACATTGTCCTGTACTGAATTTGATCCTTGCTTGATTCGGATGAAAGCTTGGTGGTAACTAGAGTTTCTCCACCATTCTTTGGCTTACAACATTGTTGTCGCTTTTGTAAACGAATGAAACTAAACATGGGTGGCCTTCGATTAAGCACCTTGTTTCTCTACTTCCTTTTCCATCATCATTATTTTTTCTTCCTTTTCTTTTTCTTCAATTTCCCTTCCTTCTGTAATTTATATTTCTTCTTTTACTATTTTCTCCTTCAGCCTATGTTGATCCTTACTGGCTTGTCTTGGTGTCATAAATTTCAACTTCATTTCATGTCCATCATGCCTAAAAGGGAACGTTCATCAACATTGAGCGTTTTAAAATGAAGCCATGCCCATCTCAAAAGAAGATGACAAGATTTCATGGGAGCAATATCCTATAATACTTCTTTCAGACATTGTCCTGTACTGAATTTGATCCTTGCCTGATTCGGATGAAAGCTTGGTGGTAACTAGAGTTTCTCCACCATTCTTTGGCTTACAAAATTGTTGTCGCTTTCGTAAACGAATGAAACTAAACATGGGTGGCCTTCGATTAAACACCTTGTTTCTCTACTTCCTTTTCCATCATCTTTATCTTTTCTTCCTTTTCTTTTTCTTCAATTTCCCTTCCTTCTGCAGTTTATATTTCTTCTTTTTCTATTTTCTCCTTCAGCCTATGTTGATGCTTACTGGCTTGTCTTAGTGTCATAAATTTCAACTTCATTTCATGTCCCTCATGCCTCAAATAAAGGGAACGTTCATCAACATTAAGCGTTTCAAAATGAAGCCATGCCCAGCTCAAAAGAAGATGACAAGAGTTTGTGGGAGCAATATCACATAATACTTTTTTGACACATTGTCATGTACTGAATTTGATCCTTGCTTGATTCGGATGAAAGCTTGGTGGTAACTAGAGTTTCTCCACCAATCTTTGGCATACAACATTGTTGTCGATTTTGTAAACGAATGCAACTAAACATGGGTGGCCTTCGATTAAACACCTTCTTTCTCTGCTTCCTTTTTCCATCATCTTTTTCTTTTCTTCCACAGTTTATATTTCTTCTTTTTCTATTTTCTCCTTCAGCCTATGTTGATCCTTACTGGCTTGTCTTGGTGTCATAAATTTAAAGTTCATTTCATGTCCCTCATGCCTCAAATAAAGGGAACGTTCATCAACATTGAGCGTTTTAAAATGAAGTCATGCCCATCTCAGAAGAAGATGACAAGAGTTCGTGGGTGCTATATCACATAATACTTCTTTCACACGTTGTCCTGTACTGAATTTGATCCTTGCCTGATTCGGATGAAAGCTTGGTGGTAACTTGAGTTTCTCCACCATTCTTTGGCTTACAAAATTGTTGTCGCTTTCGTAAACGAATGAAACTAAACATGGGTGGCCTTCGATTAAACACCTTGTTTCTCTACTTCCTTTTCCATCATCTTTATCTTTTCTTCCTTTTCTTTTTCTTCAATTTTCCTACCTTCTGCAATTTATATTTCTTCTTTTTCTATTTTCTCCTTCAGCCTATGTTGATCCTTACTGGCTTCTCTTGGTGTCATAAATTTCAACTTCATTTCATGTCCATCATGCCTCAAAGGGAACGTTCATCAACATTGAGCGTTTTAAAATGAAGCCATGCCCATCTCAAAAGAAGATGACAAGAGTTCGTGGGAGCAATATCACATAATACTTCTTTCACACATTGTCCTGTACTGAATTTGATCCTTGCTTGATTCGGATGAAAGCTTGGTGGTAACTAGAGTTTCTCCACCATTCTTTGGCTTACAAAATTGTTGTCGCTTGCGTAAACGAATGAAACTAAACATGGGTGGCCTTCGATTAAACACCTTGTTTCTCTACTTCCTTTTCCATCATCTTTATCTTTTCTTCCTTTTCTTTTTCTTCAATTTCCCTTCCTTCTGCAGTTTATATTTCTTCTTTTTCTATTTTCTCCTTCAGCCTATGTTGATCCTTACTGGTTTCTCTTGGTGTCATAAATTTCAACTTCATTTCATGTCCATCATGCCTCAAAGGGAACGTTCATCAACATTGAGCGTTTTAAAATGAAGCGATGCCCATCTCAAAAGAAAATGACAACAGTTCGTGGGAGCAATATCACACAATACTTCTTTCACACATTGTCCTGTACTGAATTTGATCCTTGCTTGATTCGGATGAAAGCTTGGTGGTAACTAGAGTTTCTCCACCATTCTTTGGCTTACAACATTGTTGTCGCTTTTGTAAACGAATGAAACTAAACATGGGTGGCCTTCGATTAAACACCTTGTTTCTCTACTTCCTTTTCCATCATCTTTATCTTTTCTTCCTTTTCTTTTTCTTCAATTTCCCTTCCTTCTGCAATTTATATTTCTTCTTTTTCTATTTTCTCCTTCAGCCTATGTTGATCCTTACTGGCTTCTCTTGGTGTCATAAATTTCAACTTCATTTCATGTCCATCATGCCTCAAAGGGAACGTTCATCAAGATTTAGCGTTTTAAAATGAAGCCATGCCCATCTCAAAAGAAGATGACAAGATTTCATGGGAGCAATATCCCATAATACTTCTTTCACACATTGTCCGCTACTGAATTTGATCCTTGCTTGATTCGGATGAAAGCTTGGTGGTAACTAGAGTTTCTCTACCATTCTTTGGCTTACAACATTGTTGTCGCTTTCGTAAACGAATGAAACTAAACATGGGTGGCCTTCGATTAAACACCTTGTTTCTCTACTTCCTTTTCCATCATCTTTATCTTTTCTTCCTTTTCTTTTTCTTCAATTTCCCTTCCTTCTGCAATTTATATTTCTTCTTTTTCTATTTTCTCCTTCAGCCTATGTTGATCCTTACTGGCTTCTCTTGGTGTCATAAATTTCAACTTCATTTCATGTCCATCATGCCTAAAAGGGAACGTTCATCAACATTGAGCGTTTTAAAATGAAGCCATGCCCATCTCAAAAGAAGATGACAAGATTTCATGGGAGCAATATCCCATAGTACTTCTTTCACACATTGTCCTATACTGAATTTGATCCTTGCTTGATTCGGATGAAAGCTTTGTAGTAACTAGAGTTTCTCCACCATTCTTTGGCTTACAACATTGTTGTCGCTTTCGTAAACGAATGAAACTAAACATGGGTGGCCTTCGATTAAGCACCTTGTTTCTCTACTTCCTTTTCCATCATCTTTATCTTTTCTTCCTTTTCTTTTTCTTCAATTTCCCTTCCTTCTGCAATTTATATTTCTTCTTTTTCTATTTTCTCCTTCAGCCTATGTTGATCCTTACTGGCTTGTCTTGGTGTCATAAATTTCAACTTCATTTCATGTCCCTCAGCCTCAAAGGGAACGTTCATCAACATTGAGCATTTTAAAATGAGGTGATGCCCATCTCAAAAGAAGATGACAAGAGTTCGTGGCAGCAATATTACATCATACTTCTTTCATACATTGTCCTGTACTGAATTTGATCCTTGCTTGATTCGGATGAAAGCTTGGTGTTAACTAGAGTTTCTCCACCAATCTTTGGCTTACAACATTGTTGTCGTTTTCGTAAACGAATGAAACTAAACATGGGTGGCCTTCGATTAAACACCTTGTTTCTCTACTTCCTTTTCCATCATCGTTATCTTTTCTTCCTTTTCTTTTTCTTCAATTTCCCTTCCTTCTGCAATTTATATTTCTTCTTTTTCTATTTTCTCCTTCAGCCTATGTTGATCCTTACTGGCTTCTCTTGGTGTCATAAATTTCAACTTCATTTCATGTCCATCATTCCTCAAAGGGAACGTTCATCAAGATTTAGCGTTTTAAAATGAAGCCATGCCCATCTCAAAAGAAGATGACAAGATTTCATGGGAGCAATATCCCATAATACTTCTTTCACACATTGTTCTGTACTGAATTTGATCCTTGCTTGATTCGGATGAAAGCTTGGTGGTAACTAGAGTTTCTCCACCATTCTTTGGCTTACAACATTGTTGTCGCTTTCGTAAACGAATGAAACTAAACATGGGTGGCCTTCGATTAAACACCTTGTTTCTCTACTTCCTTTTCCATCATCTTTATCTTTTCTTCCTTTTCTTTTTCTTCAATTTCCCTTCCTTCTGCAATTTATATTTCTTCTTTTTCTATTTTCTCCTTCAGCCTATGTTGATCCTTACTGGCTTCTCTTGGTGTCATAAATTTCAACTTCATTTCATGTCCATCATGCCTAAAAGGGAACGTTCATCAACATTGAGCGTTTTAAAATGAAGCCATGCCCATCTCAAAAGAAGATGACAAGATTTCATGGGAGCAATATCCCATAGTACTTCTTTCACACATTGTCCTGTACTGAATTTGATCCTTGCCTGATTCGGATGAAAGCTTGGTGGTAACTAGAGTTTCTCCACGATTCTTTGGCTTACAACATTGTTGTCGCTTTCGTAAACGAATGAAACTAAACATGGGTGGCCTTCGATTAAACACCTTGTTTCTCTACTTCCTTTTCCATCATCTTTATCTTTTCTTCCTTTTCTTTTTCTTCAATTTCCCTTCCTTCTGCAATTTATATTTCTTCTTTTTCTATTTTCTCCTTCAGCCTATGTTGATCCTTACTGGCTTGTCTTGGTGTCATAAATTTCAACTTCATTTCATGGCCATCATGCCTCAAAGGGAACGTTCATCAACATTGAGCGTTTTAAAATGAAGCCATGCCCATCTCAAAAGAAGATGACAAGAGTTCGTGGCAGCAATATTACATCATACTTCTTTCATACATTGTCCTGTACTGAATTTTATCCTTGCTTGATTCGGATGAAAGCTTGGTGTTAACTAGAGTTTCTCCACCAATCTTTGGCTTACAACATTGTTGTCACTTTCGTAAACGAATGAAACTAAACATGGGTGGCCTTCGATTAAACACCTTGTTTCTCTACTTCCTTTTCCATCATCGTTATCTTTTCCTCCTTTTCTTTTTCTTCAATTTCCCTTCCTTCTGCAATTTATATTTCTTCTTTTTCTATTTTCTCCTTCAGCCTATGTTGATGCTTACTGGCTTCTCTTGGTGTCATAAATTTCAACTTCATTTCATGTCCATCATGCCTAAAAGGGAACGTTCATCAAGATTTAGCGTTTTAAAATGAAGCCATGCCCATCTCAAAAGAAGATGACAAGATTTCATGGGAGCAATATCCCATAATACTTCTTTCACACATTGTCCTGTACTGAATTTGATCCTTGCTTGATTCGGATGAAAGCTTGGTGGTAACTAGAGTTTCTCCACCATTCTTTGGCTTACATCATTGTTGTCGCTTTCGTAAACGAATGAAACTAAACATGGGTGGCCTTCGATTAAACACCTTGTTTCTCTACTTCCTTTTCCATCATCTTTATCTTTTCTTCCTTTTCTTTTTCTTCAATTTCCCTTCCTTCTGCAATTTATATTTCTTCTTTTTCTATTTTCTCCTTCAGCCTATGTTGATCCTTACTGGCTTCTCTTGGTGTCATAAATTTCAACTTCATTTCATGTCCATCATGCCTAAAAGGGAACGTTCATCAACATTGAGCGTTTTAAAATGAAGCCATGCCCATCTCAAAAGAAGATGACAAGAGTTCGTGGGAGCAATATCACATAATACTTCTTTCATACATTGTCCTGTACTGAATTTGATCCTTGCTTCATTCGGATGAAAGCTTGGTGTTAACTAGAGTTTCTCCACCAATCTTTGGCTTACAACATTGTTGTCGCTTTCGTAAACGAATGAAACTAAAAATGGGTGGCCGTCGATTAAACACCTTGTTTCTCTACTTCCTTTTCCATCATCTTTATCTTTTCCTCCTTTTCTTTTTCTTGAATTTCCCTTCCTTCTGCAGTTTATATTTCTTCTTTTTCTATTTTCTCCTTCAGCCTATGTTGATCCTTACTGGCTTCTCTTGGTGTCATAAATTTCAACTTCATTTCACGTCCCTCATGCCTCAAAGGGAACGTTCATCAAGATTTAGCGTTTTAAAATTAAGCCATGCCCATCTCAAAAGAAGATGACAAGATTTCATGTGAGCAATATCCCATAATACTTCTTTCACACATTGTCCTGTACTGAATTTGATCCTTGCTTGATTCGGATGAAAGCTTGGTGGTAACTAGAGTTTCTCCACCATTCATTGGCTTACAACATTGTTGTCGCTTTCGTAAACGAATGAAACTAAACATGGGTGGCCTTCGATTAAACACCTTGTTTCTCTACTTCCTTTTCCATCATCTTTATCTTTTCTTCCTTTTCTTTTTCTTCAATTTCCCTTCCTTCTGCAATTTATATTTCTTCTTTTTCTATTTTCTCCTTCAGCCTATGTTGATCCTTACTGGCTTCTCTTGGTGTCATAAATTTCAACTTCATTTCATGTCCCTCAGCCTCAAAGGGAACGTTCATCAACATTGAGCGTTTTAAAATGAAGCGATGCCCATCTCAAAAGAAGATGACAAGAGTTCGTGGGACCAATATCACATAATACTTCTTTCATACATTGTCCTGTACTGAATTTGATCCTTGCTTGATTCGGATGAAAGCTTAGTGTTAACTAGAGTTTCTCCACCAATCTTTGGCTTACAACATTGTTTTCGCTTTCGTAAACGAATGCAACTAAACATGGGTGGCCTCCGATTAATCACCTTGTTTCTCTACTTCCTTTTCCATCATCTTTATCTTTTCTTCCTTTTCTTTTTCTTGAATTTCCCTTCCTTCTGCAGTTTATATTTCTTCTTTTTCTATTTTCTCCTTCAGCCTATGTTGATCCTTACTGGCTTGTCTTGGTGTCATAAATTTCAACTTCATTTCACGTCCCTCATGCCTCAAAGGGAACGTTCATCAAGATTTAGCGTTTTAAAATTAAGCCATGCTCATCTCAAAAGAAGATGACAAGATTTCATGGGAGCAATATCCCATAATACTTCTTTCACACATTGTCCTGTACTGAATTTGATCCTTGCGTGATTCGGATGAAAGCTTGGTGGTAACTAGAGTTTCTCCACCATTCTTTGGCTTACAACATTGTTGTCGCTTTCGTAAACGAATGAAACTAAACGTGGGTGGCCTTCGATTAAGCACCTTGTTTCTCTACTTCCTTTTCCATAATCTTTATCTTTTCTTCCTTTTCTTTTTCTTCAATTTCCCTTCCTTCTGCAATTTATATTTCTTCTTTTTCTATTTTCTCCTTCAGCCTATGTTGATCCTTACTGGCTTGTCTTGGTGTCATAAATTTCAACTTCATTTCATGTCCCTCAGCCTCAAAGGGAACGTTCATCAACATTCAGCGTTTTAAAATGAAGCGATGCCCATCTCAAAAGAAGATGACAAGAGTTCGTGGGAGCAATATCACATAATACTTCTTTCATACATTGTCCTGTACTGAATTTGATCCTTGCTTCATTCGGATGAAAGCTTGGTGTTAACTAGAGTTTCTCCACCAATCTTTGGCTTACAACATTGTTGTCGCTTTCGTAAACGAATGCAACTAAACATGGGTGACCTCCGATTAATCACCTTGTTTCTCTACTTCCTTTTCCATCATCTTTATCTTTTCCTCCTTTTCTTTTTCTTGAATTTCCCTTCCTTCTGCAGTTTATATTTCTTCTTTTTCTATTTTCTCCTTCAGCCTATGTTGATCCTTACTGGCTTGTCTTGGTGTCATAAATTTCAACTTCATTTCACGTCCCTCATGCCTCAAAGGGAACGTTCATCAAGATTTAGCGTTTTAAAATTAAGCCATGCCCATCTCAAAAGAAGATGACAAGATTTCATGTGAGCAATATCCCATAATACTTCTTTCACACATTGTCCTGTACTGAATTTGATCCTTGCTTGATTCGGATGAAAGCTTGGTGGTAACTAGAGTTTCTCCACCATTCATTGGCTTACAATATTGTTGTCGCTTTCGTAAACGAATGAAACTAAACATGGGTGGCCTTCGATTAAACACCTTGTTTCTCTACTTCCTTTTCCATCATCTTTATCTTTTCTTCCTTTTCTTTTTCTTCAATTTCCCTTCCTTCTGCAATTTATATTTCTTCTTTTTCTATTTTCTCCTTCAGCCTATGTTGATCCTTACTGGCTTCTCTTGGTGTCATAAATTTCAACTTCATTTCATGGCCATCATGCCTCAAAGGGAACGTTCATCAACATTGAGCGTTTTAAAATGAAGCCATGCCCATCTCAAAAGAAGATGACAAGAGTTCGTGGGAGCAATATCACATAATACTTCTTTCACACATTGTCCTGTACTGAATTTGATCCTTTCTTGATTCGGATAAAAGCTTGTTGGTAACTAGAGTTTCTCCACCATTCTTTGGCTTACAACATTGTTGTCGCTTTTGTAAACGAATGAAACTAAACATGGGTGGCCTTCGATTAAGCACCTTGTTTCTCTACTTCCTTTTCCATCATCTTTATCTTTTCTTCCTTTTCTTTTTCTTCAATTTCCCTTCCTTCTGCAATTTATATTTCTTCTTTTTCTATTTTCTCCTTCAGCCTATGTTGATCCTTACTGGCTTGTCTTGGTGTCATAAATTTCAACTTCATTTCATGTCCCTCACGCCTCAAAGGGAACGTTCATCAACATTGAGCGTTTTAAAATGAAGCGATGCCCATCTCAAAAGAAGATGACAAGAGTTCGTGGGAGCAATATCACATCATACTTCTTTTATACATTGTCCTGTACTAAATTTGATCCTTGCTTGATTCGGATGAAAGCTTGGTGTTAACTAGAGTTTCTCCACCAATCTTTGGCTTACAACATTGTTGTCGCTTTCGTAAACGAATGCAACTAAACATGGGTGGCCTCCGATTAATCACCTTGTTTCTCTACTTCCTTTTCCATCATCTTTATCTTTTCTTCCTTTTCTTTTTCTTGAATTTCCCTTCCTTCTGCAGTTTATATTTCTTCTTTTTCTATTTTCTCCTTCAGCCTATGTTGAACCTTACTGGCTTCTCTTGGTGTCATAAATTTCAACTTCATTTCATGTCCCTCACGCCTCAAAGGGAACGTTCATCAACATTGAGCGTTTTAAAATGAAGCGATGCCCATCTCAAAAGAAGATGACAAGAGTTCGTAGGAGCAATATCACATCATACTTCTTTCATACATTGTCCTGTACTGAATTTGATCCTTGCTTGATTCGGATGAAAGCTTGGTGTTAACTAGAGTTTCTCCACCAATCTTTGGCTTACAACATTGTTGTCGCTTTCGTAAACGAATGCAACTAAACATGGGTGGCCTCCGATTAATCGCCTTATTTCTCTACTTCCTTTTCCATCATCTTTATCTTTTCTTCCTTTTCTTTTTCTTGAATTTCCCTTCCTTCTGCAGTTTATATTTCTTCTTTTTCTATTTTCTCCTTCAGCCTATGTTGATCCTTACTAGCTTGTCTTGGTGTCATAAATTTCAACTTCATTTCACGTCCCTCATGCCTCAAAGGGAACGTTCATCAAGATTTAGTGTTTTAAAATTAAGCCATGCCCATCTCAAAAGAAGATGACAAGAGTTCGTGCGAGCAATATTCCATAATACTTCTTTCACACATTGTCCTGTACTGAATTTGATCCTTGCTTGATTCGGATGAAAGCTTGGTGGTAACTAGAGTTTCTCCACCATTCTTTGGCTTACAAAATTGTTCTCGCTTTCGTAAACGAATGAAACTAAACATGGGTGGCCTTCGATTAAACACCTTGTTTCTCTACTTCCTTTTCCATCATCTTTATCTTTTCTTCCTTTTCTTTTTCTTCAATTTCCCTTCTTTTGCAATTTATATTTCTTCTTTTTCTATTTTCTCCTTCAGCCTATGTCGATCCTTACTGGCTTCTCTTGGTGTCATAAATTTCAACTTCATTTCATGGCCATCATGCCTCAAAGGGAACGTTCATCAACATTGAGCGTTTTAAAATGAAGCCATGCCCATCTCAAAAGAAGATGACAAGAGTTCGTGGGAGCAATATCACATCATACTTCTTTCATACATTGTCCTGTACTGAATTTGATCCTTGCTTGATTCGGATGAAAGCTTGTTGTTAACTAGAGTTTCTCCACCAATCTTTGGGTTACAACATTGTTGTCGCTTTCGCAAACGAATGCAACTAAACATGGGTGGCCTCCGATTAATCACCTTGTTTCTCTACTTCCTTTTCCATCATCTTTATCTTTTCTTCCTTTTCTTTTTCTTCAATTTCCCTTCCTTCTGCAGTTTATATTTCTTCTTTTTCCATTTTCTCCTTCAGCCTATGTTGATCCTTATTGGCTTGTCTTGGTGTCATAAATTTCAACTTCATTTCACGTCCCTCATGCCTCAAAGGGAACGTTCATCAAGATTTAGCGTTTTAAAATTAAGCCATGCCCATTTCAAAAGATGACAAGATTTCATGGGAGCAATATCCCATAATACTTCTTTCACACATTGTCCTGTACTGAATTTGATCCTTGCTTGATTCGGATGAAAGCTTGGTGGTAACTAGAGTTTCTCCACCATTCTTTGGCTTACAACATTGTTGTCGCTTTCGTAAACGAATGAAACTAAACATGGGTGGCCTTCGATTAAACACCTTGTTTCTCTACTTTCTTTTCCATCATCTTTATCTTTTCTTCCTTTTCTTTTTCTTCAATTTCCCTTCCTTCTGCAATTTATATTTCTTCTTTTTCTATTTTCTCCTTCAGCCTATGTTGATCCTTACTGGCTTCTCTTGGTGTCATAAATTTCAACTTCATTTCATGTCCATCATGCCTCAAAGGGAACGTTCATCAACATTGAGCGTTTTAAAATGAAGCCATGCCCATCTCAAAAGAAGATGACAAGAGTTCGTGCGAGCAATATTCCATAATACTTCTTTCACACATTGTCCTGTACTGAATTTGATCCTTGCTTGATTCGGATGAAAGCTTGGTGGTAACCAGAGTTTCTCCACCATTCTTTGGCTTAAAAAATTGTTGTCGCTTTCGTAAACGAATGAAACTAAACATGGGTGGCCTTCGATTAAACACCTTGTTTCTCTACTTCCTTTTCCATCATCTTTATCTTTTCTTCCTTTTCTTTTTCTTCAATTTCCCTTCTTTTGCAATTTATATTTCTTCTTTTTCTATTTTCTCCTTCAGCCTATGTCGATCCTTATTGGCTTCTCTTGGTGTCATAAATTTCAACTTCATTTCATGGCCATCATGCCTCAAAGGGAACGTTCATCAACATTGAGCGTTTTAAAATGAAGCCATGCCCATCTCAAAAGAAGATGACAAGAGTTCGTGGGAGCAATATCACATCATACTTCTTTCATACATTGTCCTGTACTGAATTTGATCCTTGCTTGATTCGGATGAAAGCTTGTTGTTAACTAGAGTTTCTCCACCAATCTTTGGGTTACAACATTGTTGTCGCTTTCGCAAACGAATGCAACTAAACATGGGTGGCCTCCGATTAATCACCTTGTTTCTCTACTTCCTTTTCCATCATCTTTATCTTTTCTTCCTTTTCTTTTTCTTCAATTTCTCTTCCTTCTGCAGTTTATATTTCTTCTTTTTCCATTTTCTCCTTCAGCCTATGTTGATCCTTATTGGCTTGTCTTGGTGTCATAAATTTCAACTTCATTTCACGTCCCTCATGCCTCAAAGGGAACGTTCATCAAGATTTAGCGTTTTAAAATTAAGCCATGCCCATTTCAAAAGATGACAAGATTTCATGGGAGCAATATCCCATAATACTTCTTTCACACATTGTCCTGTACTGAATTTGATCCTTGCTTGATTCGGATGAAAGCTTGGTGGTAACTAGAGTTTCTCCACCATTCTTTGGCTTACAACATTGTTGTCGCTTTCGTAAACGAATGAAACTAAACATGGGTGGCCTTCGATTAAACACCTTGTTTCTCTACTTTCTTTTCCATCATCTTTATCTTTTCTTCCTTTTCTTTTTCTTCAATTTCCCTTCCTTCTGCAATTTATATTTCTTCTTTTTCTATTTTCTCCTTCAGCCTATGTTGATCCTTACTGGCTTGTCTTGGTGTCATAAATTTCAACTTCATTTCACGTCCCTCATGCCTCAAAGGGAACGTTCATCAACATTGAGCGTTTTAAAATGAAGCCATGCCCATCTCAAAAGAAGATAACAAGAGTTCGTGGCAGCAATATCACATAATACTTCTTTCACACATTGTCCTGTACTGAATTTGATCCTTGCTTGATTCGGATGAAAGCTTGGTGGTAACTAGAGTTTCTCCACCATTCTTTGGCTTACAACATTGTTGTCGCTTTCGTAAACGAATGCAACTAAACATGGGTGGCCTCCGATTAATCACCTTGTTTCTCTACTTCCTTTTCCATCATCTTTATCTTTTCTTCCTTTTCTTTTTCTTCAATTTCCCTTCCTTCTGCAATTTATATTTCTTCTTTTTCTATTTTCTCCTTCAGCCTATGTTGATCCTTACTGGCTTGTCTTGGTGTCATAAATTTCAACTTCATTTCATGTCCCTCACACCTCAAAGGGAACGTTCATCAACAATGAGAGTTTTAAAATGAAGCCATGCCAATCTCAAAAGAAGATGACAAGATTTCATGGGAGCAATATCCCATAATACTTCTTTCACACATTGTCCTGTACTGAATTTGATCCTTGCCTGATTCGGATGAAAGCTTGGTGGTAACTAGAGTTTCTCCACCATTCTTTGGATTACAACATTGTTGTCGCTTTCGTAAACGAATGAAACTAAACATGAGTGGCCTTCGATTAAACACCTTGTTTCTCTACTTCCTTTTCCATCATCTTTATCTTTTCTTCCTTTTCTTTTTCTTCAATTTCCCTTCCTTCTGCAATTTATATTTCTTCTTTTTCTATTTTCTCCTTCAGCCTATGTTGATCCTTACTGGCTTGTCTTGGTGTCATAAATTTCAACTTCATTTCACGTCCCTCATGCCTCAAAGGGAACGTTCATCAAGATTTAGCGTTTTAAAATGAAGCCATGCCCATCTCAAAAGAAGATGACAAGAGTTCGTGGGAGCAATATCACATCATACTTCTTTCATACATTGTCCTGTACTGAATTTGATCCTTGCTTGATTCGGATGAAAGCTTGTTGTTAACTAGAGTTTCTCCACCAATCTTTGGGTTACAACATTGTTGTCGCTTTCGCAAACGAATGCAACTAAACATGGGTGGCCTCCGATTAATCACCTTGTTTCTCTACTTCCTTTTCCATCATCTTTATCTTTTCTTCCTTTTCTTTTTCTTCAATTTCCCTTCCTTCTGCAGTTTATATTTCTTCTTTTTCCATTTTCTCCTTCAGCCTATGTTGATCCTTATTGGCTTGTCTTGGTGTCATAAATTTCAACTTCATTTCACGTCCCTCATGCCTCAAAGGGAACGTTCATCAAGATTTAGCGTTTTAAAATTAAGCCATGCCCATTTCAAAAGATGACAAGATTTCATGGGAGCAATATCCCATAATACTTCTTTCACACATTGTCCTGTACTGAATTTGATCCTTGCTTGATTCGGATGAAAGCTTGGTGGTAACTAGAGTTTCTCCACCATTCTTTGGCTTACAACATTGTTGTCGCTTTCGTAAACGAATGAAACTAAACATGGGTGGCCTTCGATTAAACACCTTGTTTCTCTACTTTCTTTTCCATCATCTTTATCTTTTCTTCCTTTTCTTTTTCTTCAATTTCCCTTCCTTCTGCAATTTATATTTCTTCTTTTTCTATTTTCTCCTTCAGCCTATGTTGATCCTTACTGGCTTCTCTTGGTGTCATAAATTTCAACTTCATTTCATGTCCATCATGCCTCAAAGGGAACGTTCATCAACATTGAGCGTTTTAAAATGAAGCCATGCCCATCTCAAAAGAAGATGACAAGATTTCATGGGAGCAATATCCCATAATACTTGTTTCACACATTGTCCTGTACTAAATTTGATCCTTGCTTGATTCGGATAAAAGCTTGGTGGTAACTAGAGTTTCTCCACCATTCTTTGGCTTACAACATTGTTGTCGCTTTCGTAAACAAATGAAACTAAACATGGGTGGCCTTCGATTAAGCACCTTGTTTCTCTACTTCCTTTTCCATCATCTTTATCTTTTCTTCCTTTTCTTTTTCTTCAATTTCCCTTCCTTCTGCAATTTATATTTCTTCTTTTTCTATTTTCTCCTTCAGCCTATGTTGATCCTTACTGGCTTGTCTTGGTGTCATAAATTTCAACTTCATTTCACGTCCCTCATGCCTCAAAGGGAACGTTCATCAAGATTTAGCGTTTTAAAATGAAGCGATGCCCATCTCAAAAGAAGATGACAAGAGTTCGTGGGAGCAATATCACATCATACTTCTTTCATACATTGTCCTGTACTGAATTTGATCCTTGCCTGATTCGGATGAAAGCTTGGTGGTAACTAGAGTTTCTCCACCATTCTTTGGCTTACAACATTGTTGTCGCTTTCGTAAACGAATGCAACTAAACATGGGTGGCCTCCGATTAATCGCCTTGTTTCTCTACTTCCTTTTCCATCATCTTTATCTTTTCTTCCTTTTCTTTTTCTTGAATTTCCCTTCCTTCTGCAGTTTATATTTCTTCTTTTTCTATTTTCTCCTTCAGCCTATGTTGATCCTTACTAGCTTGTCTTGCTGTCATAAATTTCAACTTCATTTCACGTCCCTCATGCCTCAAAGGGAACGTTCATCGAGATTTAGCGTTTTAAAATTAAGCCATGCCCATCTCAAAAGAAGATGACAAGAGTTCGTGCGAGCAATATTCCATAATACTTCTTTCACACATTGTCCTGTACTGAATTTGATCCTTGCTTGATTCGGATGAAAGCTTGGTGGTAACTAGAGTTTCTCCATCATTCTTTGGCTTACAAAATTGTTGTCGTTTTCGTAAACGAATGAAACTAAACATGGGTGGCCTTCGATTAAACACCTTGTTTCTCTACTTCCTTTTCCATCATCTTTATCTTTTCTTCCTTTTCTTTTTCTTCAATTTCCCTTCCTTCTGCAATTTATATTTCTTCTTTTTCTATTTTGTCCTTCAGCCTATGTTGATCCTTACTGGCTTCTCTTGGTGTCATAAATTTCAACTTCATTTCATGGCCATCATGCCTCAAAGGGAACGTTCATCAACATTGAGCGTTTTAAAATGAAGCCATGCCCATCTCAAAAGAAGATGACAAGATTTCATGGGAGCAATATCCCATAATACTTGTTTCACACATTGTCCTGTACTGAATTTGATCCTTGCTTGATTCGGATAAAAGCTTGGTGGTAACTAGAGTTTCTCCACCATTCTTTGGCTTACAACATTGTTGTCGCTTTCGTAAACAAATGAAACTAAACATGGGTGGCCTTCGATTAAGCACCTTGTTTCTCTACTTCCTTTTCCATCATCTTTATCTTTTCTTCCTTTTCTTTTTCTTCAATTTCCCTTCCTTCTGCAATTTATATTTCTTCTTTTTCTATTTTCTCCTTCAGCCTATGTTGATCCTTACTGGCTTGTCTTGGTGTCATAAATTTCAACTTCATTTCACGTCCCTCATGCCTCAAAGGGAACATTCATCAACATTGAGCGTTTTAAAATGAAGCCATGCCCATCTCAAAAGAAGATAACAAGAGTTCGTGGCAGCAATATCACATAATACTTCTTTCACACATTGTCCTGTACTGAATTTGATCCTTGCTTGATTCGGATGAAAGCTTTGTGGTAACTAGAGTTTCTCCACCATTCTTTGGCTTACAACATTGTTGTCGCTTTCGTAAACGAATGCAACTAAAAGTGGGTGGCCTCCGATTAATCACCTTGTTTCTCTACTTCCTTTTCCATCATCTTTATCTTTTCTTCCTTTTCTTTTTCTTCAATTTCCCTTCCTTCTGCAATTTATATTTCTTCTTTTTCTATTTTCTCCTTCAGCCTATGTTGATCCTTACTGGCTTGTCTTGGTGTCATAAATTTCAACTTCATTTCATGTCCCTCACACCTCAAAGGGAACGTTCATCAACAATGAGCGTTTTAAAATGAAGCCATGCCCATCTCAAAAGAAGATGACAAGATTTCATGGGAGCAATATCCCATAATACTTCTTTCACACATTGTCCTGTACTGAATTTGATCCTTGCCTGATTCGGATGAAAGCTTGGTGGTAACTAGAGTTTCTCCACCATTCTTTGGATTACAACATTGTTGTCGCTTTCGTAAACGAATGAAACTAAACATGAGTGGCCTTCGATTAAACACCTTGTTTCTCTACTTCCTTTTCCATCATCTTTATCTTTTCTTCCTTTTCTTTTTCTTCAATTTCCCTTCCTTCTACAATTTATATTTCTTCTTTTTCTATTTTCTCCTTCAGCCTATGTTGATCCTTACTGGCTTGTCTTGGTGTCATAAATTTCAACATCATTTCACGTCCCTCATGCCTCAAAGGGAACGTTCATCAAGATTTAGCGTTTTAAAATGAAGCGATGCCCATCTCAAAAGAAGATGACAAGAGTTCGTGGGAGCAATATCACATCATACTTCTTTCATACATTGTCCTGTACTGAATTTGATCCTTGCTTGATTCGGATGAAAGCTTGGTGTTAACTAGAGTTTCTCCACCAATCTTTGGCTTACAACATTGTTGTCGCTTTCGTAAACGAATGCAACTAAACATGGGTGGCCTCCGATTAATCGCCTTGTTTCTCTACTTCCTTTTCCATCATCTTTATCTTTTCTTCCTTTTCTTTTTCTTGAATTTCCCTTCCTTCTGCAGTTTATATTTCTTCTTTTTCTATTTTCTCCTTCAGCCTATGTTGATCCTTACTAGCTTGTCTTGCTGTCATAAATTTCAACTTCATTTCACGTCCCTCATGCCTCAAAGGGAACGTTCATCGAGATTTAGCGTTTTAAAATTAAGCCATGCCCATCTCAAAAGAAGATGACAAGAGTTCGTGCGAGCAATATTCCATAATACTTCTTTCACACATTGTCCTGTACTGAATTTGATCCTTGCTTGATTCGGATGAAAGCTTGGTGGTAACTAGAGTTTCTCCATCATTCTTTGGCTTACAAAATTGTTGTCGTTTTCGTAAACGAATGAAACTAAACATGGGTGGCCTTCGATTAAACACCTTGTTTCTCTACTTCCTTTTCCATCATCTTTATCTTTTCTTCCTTTTCTTTTTCTTCAATTTCCCTTCCTTCTGCAATTTATATTTCTTCTTTTTCTATTTTGTCCTTCAGCCTATGTTGATCCTTACTGGCTTCTCTTGGTGTCATAAATTTCAACTTCATTTCATGGCCATCATGCCTCAAAGGGAACGTTCATCAACATTGAGCGTTTTAAAATGAAGCCATGCCCATCTCAAAAGAAGATGACATGATTTCATGGGAGCAATATCCCATAATACTTGTTTCACACATTGTCCTGTACTGAATTTGATCCTTGCTTGATTCGGATAAAAGCTTGGTGGTAACTAGAGTTTCTCCACCATTCTTTGGCTTACAACATTGTTGTCGCTTTCGTAAACAAATGAAACTAAACATGGGTGGCCTTCGATTAAGCACCTTGTTTCTCTACTTCCTTTTCCATCATCTTTATCTTTTCTTCCTTTTCTTTTTCTTCAATTTCCCTTCCTTCTGCAATTTATATTTCTTCTTTTTCTATTTTCTCCTTCAGCCTATGTTGATCCTTACTGGCTTGTCTTGGTGTCATAAATTTCAACTTCATTTCACGTCCCTCATGCCTCAAAGGGAACATTCATCAACATTGAGCGTTTTAAAATGAAGCCATGCCCATCTCAAAAGAAGATAACAAGAGTTCGTGGCAGCAATATCACATAATACTTCTTTCACACATTGTCCTGTACTGAATTTGATCCTTGCTTGATTCGGATGAAAGCTTTGTGGTAACTAGAGTTTCTCCACCATTCTTTGGCTTACAACATTGTTGTCGCTTTCGTAAACGAATGCAACTAAACATGGGTGGCCTCCGATTAATCACCTTGTTTCTCTACTTCCTTTTCCATCATCTTTATCTTTTCTTCCTTTTCTTTTTCTTCAATTTCCCTTCCTTCTGCAATTTATATTTCTTCTTTTTCTATTTTCTCCTTCAGCCTATGTTGATCCTTACTGGCTTGTCTTGGTGTCATAAATTTCAACTTCATTTCATGTCCCTCACACCTCAAAGGGAACGTTCATCAACAATGAGCGTTTTAAAATGAAGCCATGCCCATCTCAAAAGAAGATGACAAGATTTCATGGGAGCAATATCCCATAATACTTCTTTCACACATTGTCCTGTACTGAATTTGATCCTTGCCTGATTCGGATGAAAGCTTGGTGGTAACTAGAGTTTCTCCACCATTCTTTGGATTACAACATTGTTGTCGCTTTCGTAAACGAATGAAACTAAACATGAGTGGCCTTCGATTAAACACCTTGTTTCTCTACTTCCTTTTCCATCATCTTTATCTTTTCTTCCTTTTCTTTTTCTTCAATTTCCCTTCCTTCTACAATTTATATTTCTACTTTTTCTATTTTCTCCTTCAGCCTATGTTGATCCTTACTGGCTTGTCTTGGTGTCATAAATTTCAACATCATTTCACGTCCCTCATGCCTCAAAGGGAACGTTCATCAAGATTTAGCGTTTTAAAATGAAGCGATGCCCATCTCAAAAGAAGATGACAAGAGTTCGTGGGAGCAATATCACATCATACTTCTTTCATACATTGTCCTGTACTGAATTTGATCCTTGCTTGATTCGGATGAAAGCTTGGTGTTAACTAGAGTTTCTCCACCAATCTTTGGCTTACAACATTGTTGTCGCTTTCGTAAACGAATGCAACTAAACATGGGTGGCCTCCGATTAATCGCCTTGTTTCTCTACTTCCTTTTCCATCATCTTTATCTTTTCTTCCTTTTCTTTTTCTTGAATTTCCCTTCCTTCTGCAGTTTATATTTCTTCTTTTTCCATTTTCTCCTTCAGCCTATGTTGATCCTTATTGGCTTGTCTTGGTGTCATAAATTTCAACTTCATTTCACGTCCCTCATGCCTCAAAGGGAACGTTCATCAAGATTTAGCGTTTTAAAATGAAGCGATGCCCATCTCAAAAGAAGATGACAAGAGTTCGTGGGAGCAATATCACATCATACTTCTTTCATACATTGTCCTGTACTGAATTTGATCCTTGCTTGATTCGGATGAAAGCTTGTTGTTAACTAGAGTTTCTCCACCAATCTTTGGGTTACAACATTGTTGTCGCTTTCGCAAACGAATGCAACTAAACATGGGTGGCCTCCGATTAATCACCTTGTTTCTCTACTTCCTTTTCCATCATCTTTATCTTTTCTTCCTTTTCTTTTTCTTCAATTTCCCTTCCTTCTGCAGTTTATATTTCTTCTTTTTCCATTTTCTCCTTCAGCCTATGTTGATCCTTATTGGCTTGTCTTGGTGTCATAAATTTCAACTTCATTTCACGTCCCTCATGCCTCAAAGGGAACGTTCATCAAGATTTAGCGTTTTAAAATTAAGCCATGCCCATTTCAAAAGAAGATGACAAGATTTCATGGGAGCAATATCCCATAATACTTCTTTCACACATTGTCCTGTACTGAATTTGATCCTTGCTTGATTCGGATGAAAGCTTGGTGGTAACTAGAGTTTCTCCACCATTCTTTGGCTTACAACATTGTTGTCGCTTTCGTAAACGAATGAAACTAAACATGGGTGGCCTTCGATTAAACACCTTGTTTCTCTACTTTCTTTTCCATCATCTTTATCTTTTCTTCCTTTTCTTTTTCTTCAATTTCCCTTCCTTCTGCAATTTATATTTCTTCTTTTTCTATTTTCTCCTTCAGCCTATGTCGATCCTTACTGGCTTCTCTTGGTGTCATAAATTTCAACTTCATTTCATGGCTATCATGCCTCAAAGGGAACGTTCATCAACATTGAGCGTTTTAAAATGAAGCCATGCCCATCTCAAAAGAAGATGACAAGATTTCATGGGAGCAATATCCCATAATACTTCTTTCACACATTGTCCTGTACTGAATTTGATCCTTGCTTGATTCGGATGAAAGCTTGGTGGTAACTAGAGTTTCTCCACCATTCTTTGGCTTACAACATTGTTGTCGCTTTCGTAAACGAATGAAACTAAACATGGGTGGCCTTCGATTAAACACCTTGTTTCTCTACTTTCTTTTCCATCATCTTTATCTTTTCTTCCTTTTCTTTTTCTTCAATTTCCCTTCCTTCTGCAATTTATATTTCTTCTTTTTCTATTTTCTCCTTCAGCCTATGTTGATCCTTACTGGCTTCTCTTGGTGTCATAAATTTCAACTTCATTTCATGTCCATCATGCCTCAAAGGGAACGTTCATCAACATTGAGCGTTTTAAAATGAAGCCATGCCCATCTCAAAAGAAGATGACAAGAGTTCGTGCGAGCAATATTCCATAATACTTCTTTCACACATTGTCCTGTACTGAATTTGATCCTTGCTTGATTCGGATGAAAGCTTGGTGGTAACCAGAGTTTCTCCACCATTCTTTGGCTTAAAAAATTGTTGTCGCTTTCGTAAACGAATGAAACTAAACATGGGTGGCCTTCGATTAAACACCTTGTTTCTCTACTTCCTTTTCCATCATCTTTATCTTTTCTTCCTTTTCTTTTTCTTCAATTTCCCTTCTTTTGCAATTTATATTTCTTCTTTTTCTATTTTCTCCTTCAGCCTATGTCGATCCTTATTGGCTTCTCTTGGTGTCATAAATTTCAACTTCATTTCATGGCCATCATGCCTCAAAGGGAACGTTCATCAACATTGAGCGTTTTAAAATGAAGCCATGCCCATCTCAAAAGAAGATGACAAGAGTTCGTGGGAGCAATATCACATCATACTTCTTTCATACATTGTCCTGTACTGAATTTGATCCTTGCTTGATTCGGATGAAAGCTTGTTGTTAACTAGAGTTTCTCCACCAATCTTTGGGTTACAACATTGTTGTCGCTTTCGCAAACGAATGCAACTAAACATGGGTGGCCTCCGATTAATCACCTTGTTTCTCTACTTCCTTTTCCATCATCTTTATCTTTTCTTCCTTTTCTTTTTCTTCAATTTCTCTTCCTTCTGCAGTTTATATTTCTTCTTTTTCCATTTTCTCCTTCAGCCTATGTTGATCCTTATTGGCTTGTCTTGGTGTCATAAATTTCAACTTCATTTCACGTCCCTCATGCCTCAAAGGGAACGTTCATCAAGATTTAGCGTTTTAAAATTAAGCCATGCCCATTTCAAAAGATGACAAGATTTCATGGGAGCAATATCCCATAATACTTCTTTCACACATTGTCCTGTACTGAATTTGATCCTTGCCTGATTCGGATGAAAGCTTGGTGGTAACTAGAGTTTCTCCACCATTCTTTGGCTTACAACATTGTTGTCACTTTCGTAAACGAATGAAACTAAACATGGGTGGCCTTCGATTAAACACCTTGTTTCTCTACTTCCTTTTCCATCATCTTTATCTTTTCTTCCTTTTCTTTTTCTTCAATTTGCCTTCTTTCTGCAATTTATATTTCTTCTTTTTCTATTTTCTCCTTCAGCCTATGTTAATCCTTACTGGCTTGTCTTGGTGTCATAAATTTCAACTTCATTTCATGTCCCTCAGCCTCAAAGGGAACGTTCATCAACATTGAGCGTTTTAAAATGAAGCGATGCCCATCTCAAAAGAAGTTGACAAGAGTTCGTGGGAGCAATATCACATAATACTTCTTTCACACATTGTCCTGTACTGAATTTGATCCTCGCTTGATTCGGATGAAAGTTTGGTGGTAACTAGAGTTTCTCCACCAATCTTTGGCTTACAACATTGTTGTCGCTTTCGTAAATGAATGCAACTAAACATGGAGGGCCTCCGATTAATCACTTTGTTTCTCTACTTCCTTTTCCATCATCTTTATCTTTTCTTCCTTTTCCTTTTCTTCAATTTCCCTTCCTTCTGCAGTTTATATTTCTTCTTTTTCTATTTTCTCCTTCAGCCTATGTTGATCCTTACTGGCTTCTCTTGGTGTCATAAATTTCAACTTCATTTCATGGCCATCATGCCTCAAAGGGAACGTTCATCAACATTGAGCGTTTTAAAATGAAGCGATGCCCATATCAAAAGAAGATGACAAGAGTTCGTGGGAGCAGTATCACATAATACTTCTTTCATACATTATCCTGTACTGAATTTGATCCTTGCTTGATTCAGATGAAAGCTTGGTGTTAACTAGAGTTTCTCCACCAATCTTTGGCTTACAACATTGTTGTCGCTTTCGTAAACGAATGCAACTAAACATAGGTGGCCTCCGATTAATCACCTTGTTTCTCTACTTCCTTTTCCATCATCTTTATCTTTTCTTCCTTTTCTTTTTCTTGAATTTCCCTTCCTTCTGCAGTTTATATTTCTTCTTTTTCTATTTTCTCCTTCAGCCTATGTTGATCCTTACTAGCTTCTCTTGGTGTCATAAATTTCAACTTCATTTCATGGCCATCATGCCTCAAAGGGAACGTTCATCAACATTGAGCGTTTTAAAATGAAGCGATGCCCATCTCAAAAGAAGATGACAAGAGTTCGTGGGAGCAATATCACATCATACTTCTTTCATACATTGTCTTGTACTGAATTTGATCCTTGCTTGATTCGGATGAAAGATTGGTGTTAACTAGAGTTTCTCCACCAATCTTTGGCTTACAACATTGTTGTCGCTTTCGTAAACGAATGTAACTAAACATGGGTGGCCTCCGATTAATAACCTTGTTTCTCTACTTCCTTTTCCATCATCTTTATCTTTTCTTCCTTTTCTTTTTCTTGAATTTCCCTTCCTTCTGCAGTTTATATTTCTTCTTTTTCCATTTTCTCCTTCAGCCTATGTTGATCCTTATTGGCTTGTTTTGGTGTCATAAATTTCAATTTCATTTCACGTCCCTCATGCCTCAAAGGGAACGTTCATCAAGATTTAGCGTTTTAAAATTAAGCCATGCCTATTTCAAAAGAAGATGACAAGATTTCATGGGAGCAATATCCCATAATACTTCTTCCACACATTGTCCTGTACTAAATTTGATCCTTGCTTGATTCGGATGAAAGCTTGGTGGTAACTAGAGTTTCTCCACCATTCTTTGGCTTACAAAATTGTTGTTGCTTTTGTAAACGAATGAAACTAAACATGGGTGGCCTTCGATTAAGCACCTTGTTTCTCTACTTCCTTTTCCATCATCTTTATCTTTTCTTCCTTTTCTTTTTCTTGAATTTCCCTTCCTTCTACAGTTTATATTTCTTCTTTTTCTATTTTCTCCTTCAGCCTATGTTGATCCTTACTGGCTTCTCTTGGTGTCATAAATTTCAACATCATTTCACGTCCCTCATGCCTCAAAGGGAACGTTCATCAAGATTTAGCGTTTTAAAACAAAGCGATGCCCATCTCAAAAGAAGATGACAAGAGTTCGTGGGAGCAATATCACATCATACTTCTTTCATACATTGTCCTGTACTGAATTTGATCCTTGCTTGATTCGGATGAAAGCTTGGTTTTAACTAGAGTTTCTCCACCAATCTTTGGCTTACAACATTGTTGTCGCTTTCGTAAATGAATGCAACTAAACATGGGTGGCCTCCGATTAATCGCCTTGTTTCTCTACTTCCTTTTCCATCATCTTTATCTTTTCTTCCTTTTCTTTTTCTTGAATTTCCCTTCCTTCTGCAGTTTATATTTCTTCTTTTTCTATTTTCTCCTTCAGCCTATGTTGATCCTTACTAGCTTGTCTTGCTGTCATAAATTTCAACTTCCTTTCACGTCCCTCATGCCTCAAAGGGAACGTTCATCGAGATTTAGCGTTTTAAAATTAAGCCATGCCCATCTCAAAAGAAGATGACAAGAGTTCGTGCGAGCAATATTCCATAATACTTCTTTCACACATTGTCCTGTACTGAATTTGATCCTTGCTTGATTCGGATGAAAGCTTGGTGGTAACTAGAGTTTCTCCATCATTCTTTGGCTTACAAAATTGTTGTCGCTTTCGTAAACGAATGAAACTAAACATGGGTGGCCTTCGATTAAACACCTTGTTTCTCTACTTCCTTTTCCATCATCTTTATCTTTTCTTCCTTTTCTTTTTCTTCAATTTCCCTTCTTTTGCAATTTATATTTCTTCTTTTTCTATTTTCTCCTTCAGCCTATGTCGATCCTTACTGGCATCTCTTGGTGTCATAAATTTCAACTTCATTTCATGGCCATCATGCCTCAAAGGGAACGTTCATCAACATTGAGCGTTTTAAAATGAAGCCATGCCCATCTCAAAAGAAGATAACAAGAGTTCGTGACAGCAATATCACATAATACTTCTTTCACACATTGTCCTGTACTGAATTTGATCCTTGCTTGATTAGGATGAAAGCTTGGTGGTAACTAGAGTTTCTCCACCATTCTTTGGCTTACAACATTGTTGTCGCTTTTGTAAACGAATGCAACTAAACATGGGTGGCCTCCGATTAATCACCTTGTTTCTCTACTTCCTTTTCCATCATCTTTATCTTTTCTTCCTTTTCTTTTTCTTCAATTTCCCTTCCTTCTGCAATTTATATTTCTTCTTTTTCTATTTTCTCCTTCAGCCTATGTTGATCCTTACTGGCTTGTCTTGGTGTCATAAATTTCAACTTCATTTCACGTCCCTCAGCCTCAAAGGGAACGTTCATCAACATTGAACGTTTTAAAATGAAGCGATGCCCATCTCAAAAGAAGTTGACAAGAGTTCGTGGGAGCAATATCACATAATACTTCTTTCATACATTGTCCTGTACTGAATTTGATCCTTGCTTGATTCGGATGAAAGCTTGGTGTTAACTAGAGTTTCTCCACCAATCTTTGGCTTACAACATTGTTGTCGCTTTCGTAAACGAATGCAACTAAACATGGGTGGCCTCCGATTAATCGCCTTGTTTCTCTACTTCCTTTTCCATCATCTTTATCTTTTCTTCCTTTTCTTTTTCTTGAATTTTCCTTCCTTCTGTAGTTTATATTTCTTCTTTTTCTATTTTCTCCTTCAGCCTATGTTGATCCTTACTAGCTTGTCTTGGTGTCATAAATTTCAACTTCATTTCACGTCCCTCATACCTCAAAGGGAACGTTCATCAAGATTTAGCGTTTTAAAATGAAGCGATGCCCATCTCAAAAGAAGATGACAAGAGTTCGTGGGAGCAATATCACATCATACTTCTTTCATACATTGTCCTGTACTGAATTTGATCCTTGCTTGATTCGGATGAATGCTTGTTGTTAACTAGAGTTTCTCCACCAATCTTTGGGTTACAACATTGTTGTCGCTTTCGCAAACGAATGCAACTAAACATGGGTGGCCTCCGATTAATCACCTTGTTTCTCTACTTCCTTTTCCATCATCTTTATCTTTTCTTCCTTTTCTTTTTCTTCAATTTCCCTTCCTTCTGCAGTTTATATTTCTTCTTTTTCCATTTTCTCCTTCAGCCTATGTTGATCCTTATTGGCTTGTCTTGGTGTCATAAATTTCAACTTCATTTCACGTCCCTCATGCCTCAAAGGGAACGTTCATCAAGATTTAGCGTTTTAAAATTAAGCCATGCCCATTTCAAAAGAAGATGACAAGATTTCATGGGAGCAATATCCCATAATACTTCTTTCACACATTGTCCTGTACTGAATTTGATCCTTGCTTGATTCGGATGAAAGCTTGGTGGTAACTAGAGTTTCTCCACCATTCTTTGGCTTACAACATTGTTGTCGCTTTCGTAAACGAATAAAACTAAACATGGGTGGCCTTCGATTAAACACCTTGTTTCTCTACTTTCTTTTCCATCATCTTTATCTTTTCTTCCTTTTCTTTTTCTTCAATTTCCCTTCCTTCTGCAATTTATATTTCTTCTTTTTCTATTTTCTCCTTCAGCCTATGTTGATCCTTACTGGCTTCTCTTGGTGTCATAAATTTCAACTTCATTTCATGTCCATCATGCCTCAAAGGGAACGTTCATCAACATTGAGCGTTTTAAAATGAAGCCATGCCCATCTCAAAAGAAGATGACAAGATTTCGTGGGAGCAATATCCCATAATACTTCTTTCACACATTGTCCTGTACTGAATTTGATCCTTGCTTGATTCGGATAAAAGCTTGGTGGTAACTAGAGTTTCTCCACCATTCTTTGGCTTACAACATTGTTGTCGCTTTCGTAAACAAATGAAAGTAAACATGGGTGGCCTTCGATTAAGCACCTTGTTTCTCTACTTCCTTTTCCATCATCTTTATCTTTTCTTCCTTTTCTTTTTCTTCAATTTCCCTTCCTTCTGCAATTTATATTTCTTCTTTTTCTATTTTCTCCTTCAGCCTATGTTGATCCTTACTGGCTTGTCTTGGTGTCATAAATTTCAACTTCATTTCATGTCCCTCAGCCTCAAAGGGAACGTTCATCAACATTCAGCGTTTTAAAATGAAGCGATGCCCATCTCAAAAGAAGTTGACAAGAGTTCGTGGGAGCAATATCACATAATACTTCTTTCATACATTGTCCTGTACTGAATTTGATCCTTGCTTGATTCGGATGAAAGCTTGGTGTTAACTAGAGTTTCTCCACCAATCTTTGGCTTACAACATTGTTGTCGCTTTCGTAAACGAATGCAACTAAACATGGGTGGCCTCCGATTAATCGCCTTGTTTCTCTACTTCCTTTTCCATCATCTTTATCTTTTCTTCCTTTTCTTTTTCTTGAATTTCCCTTCCTTCTGCAGTTTATATTTCTTCTTTTTCTATTTTCTCCTTCAGCCTATGTTGATCCTTACTAGCTTGTCTTGGTGTCATAATTTTCAACTTCATTTCACGTCCCTCATGCCTCAAAGGGAACGTTCATCAAGATTTAGCGTTTTAAAATTAAGCCATGCCCATCTCAAAAGAAGATGACAAGAGTTCGTGCGAGCAATATTCCATAATACTTCTTTCACACATTTTCCTGTACTGAATTTGATCCTTGCTTGATTCGGATGAAAGCTTGGTGGTAACTAGAGTTTCTCCACCATTCTTTGGCTTACAAAATTGTTGTCGCTTTCGTAAACGAATGAAACTAAACATGGGTGGCCTTCGATTAAACACCTTGTTTCTCTACTTCCTTTTCCATCATCTTTATCTTTTCTTCCTTTTCTTTTTCTTCAATTTCCCTTCTTTTGCAATTTATATTTCTTCTTTTTCTATTTTCTCCTTCAGCCTATGTCGATCCTTACTGGCATCTCTTGGTGTCATAAATTTCAACTTCATTTCATGGCCATCATGCCTCAAAGGGAACGTTCATCAACATTGAGCGTTTTAAAATGAAGCCATGCCCATCTCAAAAGAAGATAAAAAGAGTTCGTGGCAGCAATATCACATAGTACTTATTTCACACATTGTCCTGTACTTAATTTGATCCTTGCTTGATTCGGATGAAAGCTTGGTGGTAACTAGAGTTTCTCCACCATTCTTTGGCTTACAACATTGTTGTCGCTTTTGTAAACGAATGCAACTAAACATGGGTGGCCTCCGATTAATCACCTTGTTTCTCTACTTCCTTTTCCATCATCTTTATCTTTTCTTCCTTTTCTTTTTCTTCAATTTCCCTTCCTTCTGCAATTTATATTTCTTCTTTTTCTATTTTCTCCTTCAGTCTATGTTGATCCTTACTGGCTTGTCTTGGTGTCATAAATTTCAACTTCATTTCACGTCCCTCAGCCTCAAAGGGAACGTTCATCAACATTGAGCGTTATAAAATGAAGCGATGCATATCTCAAAAGAAGTTGACAAGAGTTCGTGGGAGCAATATCACATAATACTTCTTTCATACATTGTCCTGTACTGAATTTGATCCTTGCTTGATTCGGATGAAAGCTTGGTGTTAACTAGAGTTTCTCCACCAATCTTTGGCTTACAACATTGTTGTCGCTTTCGTAAACGAATGCAACTAAACATGGGTGGCCTCCGATTAATCGCCTTGTTTCTCTACTTCCTTTTCCATCATCTTTATCTTTTCTTCCTTTTCTTTTTCTTGAATTTCCCTTCCTTCTGCAGTTTATATTTCTTCTTTTTCTATTTTCTCCTTCAGCCTATGTTGATCCTTACTAGCTTGTCTTGGTGTCATAAATTTCAACTTCATTTCACGTCCCTCATGCCTCAAAGGGAACGTTCATCAAGATTTAGCGTTTTAAAATTAAGCCATGCCCATCTCAAAAGAAGATGACAACAGTTCGTGCGAGCAATATTCCATAATACTTCTTTCACACATTGTCCTGTACTGAATTTGATCCTTGCTTGATTCGGATGAAAGCTTGGTGGTAACTAGAGTTTCTCCACCATTCTTTGGCTTACAAAATTGTTGTCGCTTTCGTAAACGAATGAAACTAAACATGGGTGGCCTTCGATTAAACACCTTGTTTCTCTACTTCCTTTTCCATCATCTTTATCTTTTCTTCCTTTTCTTTTTCTTCAATTTCCCTTCTTTTGCAATTTATATTTCTTCTTTTTCTATTTTCTCCTTCAGCCTATGTCGATCCTTACTGGCTTCTCTTGGTGTCATAAATTTCAACTTCATTTCATGGCTATCATGCCTCAAAGGGAACGTTCATCAACATTGAGCGTTTTAAAATGAAGCCATGCCCATCTCAAAAGAAGATGACAAGATTTCATGGGAGCAATATCCCATAATACTTCTTTCACACATTGTCCTGTACTGAATTTGATCCTTGCCTGATTCGGATGAAAGCTTGGTGGTAACTAGAGTTTCTCCACCATTCTTTGGCTTACAACATTGTTGTCACTTTCGTAAACGAATGAAACTAAACATGGGTGGCCTTCGATTAAACACCTTGTTTCTCTACTTCCTTTTCCATCATCTTTATCTTTTCTTCCTTTTCTTTTTCTTCAATTTGCCTTCTTTCTGCAATTTATATTTCTTCTTTTTCTATTTTCTCCTTCAGCCTATGTTAATCCTTACTGGCTTCTCTTAGTGTCATAAATTTCAACTTCATTTCATGTCCATCATGCCTCAAAGGGAACGTTCATCAACATTGAGCGTTTTAAAATGAAGCCATGCCCATCTCAAAAGAAGATGACAAGAGTTCGTGGGAGCAATATCACATAATACTTCTTTCACACATTGTCCTGTACTGAATTTGATCCTTGCTTGATTCGGATGAAAGTTTGGTGGTAACTAGAGTTTCTCCACCAATCTTTGGCTTACAACATTGTTGTCGCTTTCGTAAATGAATGCAACTAAACATGGAGGGCCTCCGATTAATCACTTTGTTTCTCTACTTCCTTTTCCATCATCTTTATCTTTTCTTCCTTTTCTTTTTCTTCAATTTCCCTTCCTTCTACAGTTTATATTTCTTCTTTTTCTATTTTCTCCTTCAGCCTATGTTGATCCTTACTGGCTTCTCTTGGTGTCATAAATTTCAACTTCATTTCATGGCCATCATGCCTCAAAGGGAACGTTCATCAACATTGAGCGTTTTAAAATGAAGCGATGCCCATATCAAAAGAAGATGACAAGAGTTCGTGGGAGCAGTATCACATAATACTTCTTTCATACATTGTCCTGTACTGAATTTGATCCTTGCTTGATTCAGATGAAAGCTTGGTGTTAACTAGAGTTTCTCCACCAATCTTTGGCTTACAACATTGTTGTCGCTTTCGTAAACGAATGCAACTAAACATAGGTGGCCTCCGATTAATCACCTTGTTTCTCTACTTCCTTTTCCATCATCTTTATCTTTTCTTCCTTTTCTTTTTCTTGAATTTCCCTTCCTTC
Organism: Vigna unguiculata; assembly: GCF_037176805.1. Lineage (NCBI taxonomy): Eukaryota > Viridiplantae > Streptophyta > Magnoliopsida > Fabales > Fabaceae > Vigna > Vigna unguiculata. The sequence goes on along the minus strand of NC_140795.1, from coordinate 25,837,133 downwards.
TGCAGTTTATATTTCTTCTTTTTCTATTTTCTCCTTCAGCCTATGTTGATCCTTACTGGCTTCTCTTGGTGTCATAAATTTCAACTTCATTTCATGGCCATCATGCCTCAAAGGGAACGTTCATCAACATTGAGCGTTTTAAAATGAAGCGATGCCCATCTCAAAAGAAGATGACAAGAGTTCGTGGGAGCAATATCACATCATACTTCTTTCATACATTGTCCTGTACTGAATTTGATCCTTGCTTGATTCGGATGAAAGATTGGTGTTAACTAGAGTTTCTCCACCAATCTTTGGCTTACAACATTGTTGTCGCTTTCGTAAACGAATGTAACTAAACATGGGTGCCCTCCGATTAATCACCTTGTTTCTCTACTTCCTTTTCCATCATCTTTATCTTTTCTTCCTTTTCTTTTTCTTGAATTTCCCTTCCTTCTGCAGTTTATATTTCTTCTTTTTCCATTTTCTCCTTCAGCCTATGTTGATCCTTATTGGCTTGTCTTGGTGTCATAAATTTCAATTTCATTTCACGTCCCTCATGCCTCAAAGGGAACGTTCATCAAGATTTAGCGTTTTAAAATTAAGCCATGCCCATTTCAAAAGAAGATGACAAGATTTCATGGGAGCAATATCCCATAATACTTCTTCCACACATTGTCCTGTACTAAATTTGATCCTTGCTTGATTCGGATGAAAGCTTGGTGGTAACTAGAGTTTCTCCACCATTCTTTGGCTTACAAAATTGTTGTCGCTTTTGTAAACGAATGAAACTAAACATGGGTGGCCTTCGATTAAGCACCTTGTTTCTCTACTTCCTTTTCCATCATCTTTATCTTTTCTTCCTTTTCTTTTTCTTGAATTTCCCTTCCTTCTACAGTTTATATTTCTTCTTTTTCTATTTTCTCCTTCAGCCTATGTTGATCCTTACTGGCTTGTCTTGGTGTCATAAATTTCAACTTCATTTCGTGTCCCTCACGCCTCAAAGGGAACGTTCATCAACATTGAGCGTTTTAAAATGAAGCGATGCCCATCTCAAAAGAAGATGACAAGAGTTCGTGGGAGCAATATCACATCATACTTCTTTCATACATTGTCCTGTACTGAATTTGATCCTTGCTTGATTTGGATGAAAGCTTGTTGTTAACTAGAGTTTCTCCACCAATCTTTGGGTTACAACATTGTTGTCGCTTTCGTAAACGAATGAAACTAAACATGGGTGGCCTTCGATTAAACATCTTGTTTCTCTACTTCCTTTTCCATCATCTTTATCTTTTCTTCCTTTTCTTTTTCTTCAACTTCCCTTCCTTTTGCAATTTATATTTCTTCTTTTTCTATTTTCTCCTTCAGCCTATGTTGATCCCTACTGGCTTGTCTTGGTGTCATAAATTTCAACTTCATTTCATGTACATCATTCCTCAAAGGGAACGTTCATCAACATTGAGCGTTTTAAAATGAAGCCATGCCCATCTCAAAAGAAGATGACAAGAGTTCGTGGGAGCAATATCACATAATACTTCTTTCACACATTGTCCTGTACTGAATTTGATCCTTGCTTGATTCGGATGAAAGCTTGGTGGTAACTAGACTTTCTCCACCATTCTTTGGCTTACAACATTGTTGTCGCTTTCGTAGACGAATGAAACTAAACATGGGTGGCCTTCGATTAAACACCTTGTTTCTCTACTTCGTTTTCCATCATCTTTATCTTTTCTTCCTTTTCTTTTTCTTCAATTTCCCTTCCTTCTGCAATTTATATTTCTTCTTTTTCTATTTTCTCCTTCAGCCTATGTTGATCCTTACTGGCTTCTCTTGGTGTCATAAATTTCAACTTCATTTCATGGCCATCATGCCTCAAAGGGAACGTTCATCAACATTGAGCGTTTTAAAATGAAGCGATGCCCATCTCAAAAGAAGATGACAAGAGTTCGTGGGAGCAGTATCACATAATACTTCTTTCATACATTGTCCTGTACTGAATTTGATCCTTGCTTGATTCAGATGAAAGCTTGGTGTTAACTAGAGTTTCTCCACCAATCTTTGGCTTACAACATTGTTGTCGCTTTCGTAAACGAATGCAACTAAACATAGGTGGCCTCCGATTAATCACCTTGTTTCTCTACTTCCTTTTCCATCATCTTTATCTTTTCTTCCTTTTCTTTTTCTTGAATTTCCCTTCCTTCTGCAGTTTATATTTCTTCTTTTTCTATTTTCTCCTTCAGCCTATGTTTATCCTTATTGGCTTCTCTTGGTGTCATAAATTTCAACTTCATTTCATGGCCATCATGCCTCAAAGGGAACGTTCATCAACATTGAGCGTTTTAAAATGAAGCGATGCCCATCTCAAAAGAAGATGACAAGAGTTCGTGGGAGCAATATCACATCATACTTCTTTCATACATTGTCCTGTACTGAATTTGATCCTTGCTTGATTCGGATGAAAGATTGGTGTTAACTAGAGTTTCTCCACCAATCTTTGGCTTACAACATTGTTGTCGCTTTCGTAAACGAATGTAACTAAACATGGGTGGCCTCCGATTAATCACCTTGTTTCTCTACTTCCTTTTCCATCATCTTTATCTTTTCTTCCTTTTATTTTTCTTGAATTTCCCTTCCTTCTGCAGTTTATATTTCTTCTTTTTCCATTTTCTCCTTCAGCCTATGTTGATCCTTATTGGCTTGTCTTGGTGTCATAAATTTCAATTTCATTTCACGTCCCTCATGCCTCAAAGGGAACGTTCATCAAGATTTAGCGTTTTAAAATTAAGCCATGCCCATTTCAAAAGAAGATGACAAGATTTCATGGGAGCAATATCCCATAATACTTCTTCCACACATTGTCCTGTACTAAATTTGATCCTTGCTTGATTCGGATGAAAGCTTGGTGGTAACTAGAGTTTCTCCACCATTCTTTGGCTTACAACATTGTTGTCGCTTTCGTAAACGAATGAAACTAAACATGGGTGGCCTTCGATTAAGCACCTTGTTTCTCTCCTTCCTTTTCCATCATCTTTATCTTTTCTTCCTTTTCTTTTTCTTGAATTTCCCTTCCTTCTACAGTTTATATTTCTTCTTTTACTATTTTCTCCTTCAGCCTATGTTTATCCTTACTGGCTTGTCTTGGTGTCATAAATTTCAACTTCATTTCGTGTCCCTCACGCCTCAAAGGGAACGTTCATCAACATTGAGCGTTTTAAAATGAAGCGATGCCCATCTCAAAAGAAGATGACAAGAGTTCGTGGGAGCAATATCACATCATACTTCTTTCATACATTGTCCTGTACTGAATTTGATCCTTGCTTGATTTGGATGAAAGCTTAATGTTAACTAGAGTTTCTCCACTAATCTTTGGGTTACAACATTGTTGTCGCTTTCGTAAACGAATGAAACTAAACATGGGTGGCCTTCGATTAAACACCTTGTTTCTCTACTTCCTTTTCCATCATCTTTATCTTTTCTTCCTTTTCTTTTTCTTCAACTTCCCTTCCTTTTGCAATTTATATTTCTTCTTTTTCTATTTTCTCCTTCAGCCTATGTTGATCCCTACTGGCTTGTCTTGGTGTCATAAATTTCAACTTCATTTCATGTACATCATTCCTCAAAGGGAACGTTCATCAACATTGAGCGTTTTAAAATGAAGCCATGCCCATCTCAAAAGAAGATGACAAGAGTTCGTGGGAGCAATATCACATAATACTTCTTTCACACATTGTCCTGTACTGAATTTGATCCTTGCTTGATTCGGATGAAAGCTTGGTGGTAACTAGACTTTCTCCACCATTCTTTGGCTTACAACATTGTTGTCGCTTTCGTAGACGAATGAAACTAAACATGGGTGGCCTTCGATTAAACACCTTGTTTCTCTACTTCCTTTTCCATCATCTTTATCTTTTCTTCCTTTTCTTTTTCTTCAATTTCCCTTCCTTCTGCAATTTATATTTCTTCTTTTTCTATTTTCTCCTTCAGCCTATGTTGATCCTTACTGGCTTCTCTTGGTGTCATAAATTTCAACTTCATTTCATGGCCATCATGCCTCAAAGGGAACGTTCATCAACATTGAGCGTTTTAAAATGAAGCGATGCCCATCTCAAAAGAATATGACAAGAGTTCGTGGGAGCAGTATCACATAATACTTCTTTCATACATTGTCCTGTACTGAATTTGATCCTTGCTTGATTCAGATGAAAGCTTGGTGTTAACTAGAGTTTCTCCACCAATCTTTGGCTTACAACATTGTTGTCGCTTTCGTAAACGAATGCAACTAAACATAGGTGGCCTCCGATTAATCACCTTGTTTCTCTACTTCCTTTTCCATCATCTTTATCTTTTCTTCCTTTTCTTTTTCTTGAATTTCCCTTCCTTCTGCAGTTTATATTTCTTCTTTTTCTATTTTCTCCTTCAGCCTATGTTGATCCTTACTGGCTTCTCTTGGTGTCATAAATTTCAACTTCATTTCATGGCCATCATGCCTCAAAGGGAACGTTCATCAACATTGAGCGTTTTAAAATGAAGCGATGCCCATCTCAAAAGAAGATGACAAGAGTTCGTGGGAGCAATATCACATCATACTTCTTTCATACATTGTCCTGTACTGAATTTGATCCTTGCTTGATTCGGATGAAAGATTGGTGTTAACTAGAGTTTCTCCACCAATCTTTGGCTTACAACATTGTTGTCGCTTTCGTAAACGAATGTAACTAAACATGGGTGGCCTCCGATTAATCACCCTATTTCTCTACTTCCTTTTCCATCATCTTTATCTTTTCTTCCTTTTCTTTTTCTTGAATTTCCCTTCCTTCTGCAGTTTATATTTCTCCTTTTTCCATTTTCTCCTTCAGCCTATGTTGATCCTTATTGGCTTGTCTTGGTGTCATAAATTTCAATTTCATTTCACGTCCCTCATGCCTCAAAGGGAACGTTCATCAAGATTTAGCGTTTTAAAATTAAGCCATGCCCATTTCAAAAGAAGATGACAAGATTTCATGGGAGCAATATCCCATAATACTTCTTCCACACATTGTCCTGTACTAAATTTGATCCTTGCTTGATTCGGATGAAAGCTTGGTGGTAACTAGAGTTTCTCCACCATTCTTTGGCTTACAAAATTGTTGTCGCTTTCGTAAACGAATGAAACTAAACATGGGTGGCCTTCGATTAAGCACCTTGTTTCTCTACTTCCTTTTCCATCATCTTTATCTTTTCTTCCTTTTCTTTTTCTTCAACTTCCCTTCCTTTTGCAATTTATATTTCTTCTTTTTCTATTTTCTCCTTCAGCCCATGTTGATCCTTACTGGCTTGTCTTGGTGTCATAAATTTCAACTTCATTTCGTGTCCCTCACGCCTCAAAGGGAACATTCATCAACATTGAGCGTTTTAAAATGAAGCGATGCCCATCTCAAAAGAAGATGACAAGAGTTCGTGGGAGCAATATCACATCATACTTCTTTCATACATTGTCCTGTACTGAATTTGATCCTTGCTTGATTTGGATGAAAGCTTGTTGTTAACTAGAGTTTCTCCACCAATCTTTGGGTTACAACATTGTTGTCGCTTTCGTAAACGAATGAAACTAAACATGGGTGGCCTTCGATTAAACACCTTGTTTCTCTACTTCCTTTTCCATCATCTTTATCTTTTCTTCCTTTTCTTTTTCTTCAACTTCCCTTCCTTTTGCAATTTATATTTCTTCTTTTTCCATTTTCTCCTTCAGCCTATGATGATCCTTATTGGCTTGTCTTGGTGTCATAAATTTCAATTTCATTTCACGTCCCTCATGCCTCAAAGGGAACGTTCATCAAGATTTAGCGTTTTAAAATTAAGCCATGCCCATTTCAAAAGAAGATGACAAGATTTCATGGGAGCAATATCCCATAATACTTCTTCCACACATTGTCCTGTACTAAATTTGATCCTTGCTTGATTCGGATGAAAGCTTGGTGGTAACTAGAGTTTCTCCACCATTCTTTGGCTTACAACATTGTTGTCGCTTTCGTAAACGAATGAAACTAAACATGGGTGGCCTTCGATTAAGCACCTTGTTTCTCTACTTCCTTTTCCATCATCTTTATCTTTTCTTCCTTTTCTTTTTCTTGAATTTCCCTTCCTTCTACAGTTTATATTTCTTCTTTTTCTATTTTCTCCTTCAGCCTATGTTGATCCTTACTGGCTTGTCTTGGTGTCATAAATTTCAACTTCATTTCGTGTCCCTCACGCCTCAAAGGGAACATTCATCAACATTGAGCGTTTTAAAATGAAGCGATGCCCATCTCAAAAGAAGATGACAAGAGTTCGTGGGAGCAATATCACATCATACTTCTTTCATACATTGTCCTGTACTGAATTTGATCCTTGCTTGATTTGGATGAAAGCTTGTTGTTAACTAGAGTTTCTCCACCAATCTTTGGGTTACAACATTGTTGTCGCTTTCGTAAACGAATGAAACTAAACATGGGTGGCCTTCGATTAAACACCTTTTTTCTCTACTTCCTTTTCCATCATCTTTATCTTTTCTTCCTTTTCTTTTTCTTCAACTTCCCTTCCTTTCGCAATTTATATTTCTTCTTTTTCTATTTTCTCCTTCAGCCTATGTTGATCCTTACTGGCTTGTCTTGGTGTCATAAATTTCAACTTCATTTCATGTACATCATTCCTCAAAGGGAACATTCATCAACATTGAGCGTTTTAAAATGAAGCCATGCCCATCTCAAAAGAAGATGACAAGAGTTCGTGGGAGCAATATCACATAATACTTCTTTCACACATTGTCCTGTACTGAATTTGATCCTTGCTTGATTCGGATGAAAGCTTGGTGGTAACTAGAGTTTCTCCACCATTCTTTGGCTTACAACATTGTTGTCGCTTTCGTAAACGAATGCAACTAAACATAGGTGGCCTCCGATTAATCACCTTGTTTCTCTACTTCCTTTTCCATCATCTTTATCTTTTCTTCCTTTTCTTTTTCTTGAATTTCCCTTCCTTCTGCAGTTTATATTTCTTCTTTTTCTATTTTCTCCTTCAGCCTATGTTGATCCTTACTGGCTTCTCTTGGTGTCATAAATTTCAACTTCATTTCATGGCCATCATGCCTCAAAGGGAACGTTCATCAACATTGAGCGTTTTAAAATGAAGCGATGCCCATCTCAAAAGAAGATGACAAGAGTTCGTGGGAGCAATATCACATCATACTTCTTTCATACATTGTCCTGTACTGAATTTGATCCTTGCTTGATTCGGATGAAAGATTGGTGTTAACTAGAGTTTCTCCACCAATCTTTGGCTTACAACATTGTTGTCGCTTTCGTAAACGAATGTAACTAAACATGGGTGGCCTCCGATTAATCACCTTATTTCTCTACTTCCTTTTCCATCATCTTTATCTTTTCTTCCTTTTCTTTTTCTTGAATTTCCCTTCCTTCTGCAGTTTATATTTCTCCTTTTTCCATTTTCTCCTTCAGCCTATGTTGATCCTTATTGGCTTGTCTTGGTGTCATAAATTTCAATTTCATTTCACGTCCCTCATGCCTCAAAGGGAACGTTCATCAAGATTTAGCGTTTTAAAATTAAGCCATGCCCATTTCAAAAGAAGATGACAAGATTTCATGGGAGCAATATCCCATAATACTTCTTCCACACATTGTCCTGTACTAAATTTGATCCTTGCTTGATTCGGATGAAAGCTTGGTGGTAACTAGAGTTTCTCCACCATTCTTTGGCTTACAAAATTGTTGTCGCTTTCGTAAACGAATGAAACTAAACATGGGTGGCCTTCGATTAAGCACCTTGTTTCTCTACTTCCTTTTCCATCATCTTTATCTTTTCTTCCTTTTCTTTTTCTTCAACTTCCCTTCCTTTTGCAATTTATATTTCTTCTTTTTCCATTTTCTCCTTCAGCCTATGATGATCCTTATTGGCTTGTCTTGGTGTCATAAATTTCAATTTCATTTCACGTCCCTCATGCCTCAAAGGGAACGTTCATCAAGATTTAGCGTTTTAAAATTAAGCCATGCCCATTTCAAAAGAAGATGACAAGATTTCATGGGAGCAATATCCCATAATACTTCTTCCACACATTGTCCTGTACTAAATTTGATCCTTGCTTGATTCGGATGAAAGCTTGGTGGTAACTAGAGTTTCTCCACCATTCTTTGGCTTACAACATTGTTGTCGCTTTCGTAAACGAATGAAACTAAACATGGGTGGCCTTCGATTAAGCACCTTGTTTCTCTACTTCCTTTTCCATCATCTTTATCTTTTCTTCCTTTTCTTTTTCTTGAATTTCCCTTCCTTCTACAGTTTATATTTCTTCTTTTTCTATTTTCTCCTTCAGCCTATGTTGATCCTTACTGGCTTGTCTTGGTGTCATAAATTTCAACTTCATTTCGTGTCCCTCACGCCTCAAAGGGAACATTCATCAACATTGAGCGTTTTAAAATGAAGCGATGCCCATCTCAAAAGAAGATGACAAGAGTTCGTGGGAGCAATATCACATCATACTTCTTTCATACATTGTCCTGTACTGAATTTGATCCTTGCTTGATTTGGATGAAAGCTTGTTGTTAACTAGAGTTTCTCCACCAATCTTTGGGTTACAACATTGTTGTCGCTTTCGTAAACGAATGAAACTAAACATGGGTGGCCTTCGATTAAACACCTTTTTTCTCTACTTCCTTTTCCATCATCTTTATCTTTTCTTCCTTTTCTTTTTCTTCAACTTCCCTTCCTTTTGCAATTTATATTTCTTCTTTTTCTATTTTCTCCTTCAGCCTATGTTGATCCTTACTAGCTTGTCTTGGTGTCATAAATTTCAACTTCATTTCATGTACATCATTCCTCAAAGGGAACGTTCATCAACATTGAGCGTTTTAAAATGAAGCCATGCCCATCTCAAAAGAAGATGACAAGAGTTCGTGGGAGCAATATCACATAATACTTCTTTCACACATTGTCCTGTACTGAATTTGATCCTTGCTTGATTCGGATGAAAGCTTGGTGGTAACTAGAGTTTCTCCACCATTCTTTGGCTTACAACATTGTTGTCGCTTTCGTAAACGAATGCAACTAAACATAGGTGGCCTCCGATTAATCACCTTGTTTCTCTACTTCCTTTTCCATCATCTTTATCTTTTCTTCCTTTTCTTTTTCTTGAATTTCCCTTCCTTCTGCAGTTTATATTTCTTCTTTTTCTATTTTCTCCTTCAGCCTATGTTGATCCTTACTGGCTTCTCTTGGTGTCATAAATTTCAACTTCATTTCATGGCCATCATGCCTCAAAGGGAACGTTCATCAACATTGAGCGTTTTAAAATGAAGCGATGCCCATCTCAAAAGAAGATGACAAGAGTTCGTGGGAGCAATATCACATCATACTTCTTTCATACATTGTCCTGTACTGAATTTGATCCTTGCTTGATTCGGATGAAAGATTGGTGTTAACTAGAGTTTCTCCACCAATCTTTGGCTTATAACATTGTTGTCGCTTTCGTAAACGAATGTAACTAAACATGGGTGGCCTCCGATTAATCACCTTGTTTCTCTACTTCCTTTTCCATCATCTTTATCTTTTCTTCCTTTTCTTTTTCTTGAATTTCCCTTCCTTCTGCAGTTTATATTTCTTCTTTTTCCATTTTCTCCTTCAGCCTATGTTGATCCTTATTGGCTTGTCTTGGTGTCATAAATTTCAATTTCATTTCACGTCCCTCATGCCTCAAAGGGAACGTTCATCAAGATTTAGCGTTTTAAAATTAAGCCATGCCCATTTCAAAAGAAGATGACAAGATTTCATGGGAGCAATATCCCATAATACTTCTTCCACACATTGTCCTGTACTAAATTTGATCCTTGCTTGATTCGGATGAAAGCTTGGTGGTAACTAGAGTTTCTCCACCATTCTTTGGCTTACAACATTGTTGTCGCTTTCGTAAACGAATGAAACTAAACATGGGTGGCCTTCGATTAAGCACCTTGTTTCTCTACTTCCTTTTCCATCATCTTTATCTTTTCTTCCTTTTCTTTTTCTTGAATTTCCCTTCCTTCTACAGTTTATATTTCTTCTTTTTCTATTTTCTCCTTCAGCCCATGTTGATCCTTACTGGCTTGTCTTGGTGTCATAAATTTCAACTTCATTTCGTGTCCCTCACGCCTCAAAGGGAACATTCATCAACATTGAGCGTTTTAAAATGAAGCGATGCCCATCTCAAAAGAAGGTGACAAGAGTTCGTGGGAGCAATATCACATCATACTTCTTTCATACATTGTCCTGTACTGAATTTGATCCTTGCTTGATTTGGATGAAAGCTTGTTGTTAACTAGAGTTTCTCCACCAATCTTTGGGTTACAACATTGTTGTCGCTTTCGTAAACGAATGAAACTAAACATGGGTGGCCTTCGATTAAACACCTTTTTTCTCTACTTCCTTTTCCATCATCTTTATCTTTTCTTCCTTTTCTTTTTCTTCAACTTCCCTTCCTTTTGCAATTTATATTTCTTCTTTTTCTATTTTCTCCTTCAGCCTATGTTGATCCTTACTGGCTTGTCTTGGTGTCATAAATTTCAACTTCATTTCATGTACATCATTCCTCAAAGGGAACGTTCATCAACATTGAGCGTTTTAAAATGAAGCCATGCCCATCTCAAAAGAAGATGACAAGAGTTCGTGGGAGCAATATCACATAATACTTCTTTCACACATTGTCCTGTACTGAATTTGATCCTTGCTTGATTCGGATGAAAGCTTGGTGGTAACTAGACTTTCTCCACCATTCTTTGGCTTACAACATTGTTGTCGCTTTCGTAGACGAATGAAACTAAACATGGGTGGCCTTCGATTAAACACCTTGTTTCTCTACTTCCTTTTCCATCATCTTTATCTTTTCTTCCTTTTCTTTTTCTTCAATTTCCCTTCCTTCTGCAGTTTATATTTCTTCTTTTTCCATTTTCTCCTTCAGCCTATGTTGATCCTTACTGGCTTGTCTTGGTGTCATAAATTTCAACTTCATTTCATGTCTATCATGCCTCAAAGGGAACGTTCATCAACATTGAGCGTTTTAAAATGAAGCGATGCCCATCTCAAAAGAAGATGACAACAGTTCGTGGGAGCAATATCACACAATACTTCTTTCACACATTGTCCTGTACTGAATTTGATCCTTGCTTGATTCGGATGAAAGCTTGGTGGTAACTAGAGTTTCTCCACCATTCTTTGGCTTACAACATTGTTGTCGCTTTCGTAAACGAATGAAACTAAACATGGGTGGCCTTCGATTAAACACCTTGTTTCTCTACTTCCTTTTCCATCATCTTTATCTTTTCTTCCTTTTCTTTTTCTTGAATTTCCCTTCCTTCTGCAGTTTATATTTCTTCTTTTTCTATTTTCTCCTTCAGCCTATGTTGATCCTTACTGGTTTCTCTTGGTGTCATAAATTTCAACTTCATTTCATGTCCATCATGCCTCAAAGGGAACGTTCATCAACATTGAGCGTTTTAAAATGAAGCGATGCCCATCTCAAAAGAAGATGACAAGAGTTCGTGGGAGCAGTATCACATAATACTTCTTTCATACATTGTCCTGTACTGAATTTGATCCTTGCTTGATTCAGATGAAAGCTTGGTGTTAACTAGAGTTTCTCCACCAATCTTTGGCTTACAACATTGTTGTCGCTTTCGTAAACGAATGCAACTAAACATAGGTGGCCTCCGATTAATCACCTTGTTTCTCTACTTCCTTTTCCATCATCTTTATCTTTTCTTCCTTTTCTTTTTCTTGAATTTCCCTTCCTTCTGCAGTTTATATTTCTTCTTTTTCCATTTTCTCCTTCAGCCTATGTTGATCCTTATTGGCTTGTCTTGGTGTCATAAATTTCAATTTCATTTCACGTCCCTCATGCCTCAAAGGGAACGTTCATCAAGATTTAGCGTTTTAAAATTAAGCCATGCCCATTTCAAAAGAAGATGACAAGATTTCATGGGAGCAATATCCCATAATACTTCTTCCACACATTGTCCTGTACTAAATTTGATCCTTGCTTGATTCGGATGAAAGCTTGGTGGTAACTAGACTTTCTCCACCATTCTTTGGCTTACAACATTGTTGTCGCTTTCGTAAACGAATGAAACTAAACATGGGTGGCCTTCGATTAAGCACCTTGTTTCTCTACTTCCTTTTCCATCATCTTTATCTTTTCTTCCTTTTCTTTTTCTTGAATTTCCCTTCCTTCTACAGTTTATATTTCTTCTTTTTCTATTTTCTCCTTCAGCCCATGTTGATCCTTACTGGCTTGTCTTGGTGTCATAAATTTCAACTTCATTTCGTGTCCCTCACGCCTCAAAGGGAACATTCATCAACATTGAGCGTTTTAAAATGAAGCGATGCCCATCTCAAAAGAAGATGACAAGAGTTCCTGGGAGCAATATCACATCATACTTCTTTCATACATTGTCCTGTACTGAATTTGATCCTTGCTTGATTTGGATGAAAGCTTGTTGTTAACTAGAGTTTCTCCACCAATCTTTGGGTTACAACATTGTTGTCGCTTTCGTAAACGAATGAAACTAAACATGGGTGGCCTTCGATTAAACACCTTTTTTCTCTACTTCCTTTTCCATCATCTTTATCTTTTCTTCCTTTTCTTTTTCTTCAACTTCCCTTCCTTTTGCAATTTATATTTCTTCTTTTTCTATTTTCTCCTTCAGCCTATGTTGATCCTTACTGGCTTGTCTTGGTGTCATAAATTTCAACTTCATTTCATGTACATCATTCCTCAAAGGGAACGTTCATCAACATTGAGCGTTTTAAAATGAAGCCATGCCCATCTCAAAAGAAGATGACAAGAGTTCGTGGGAGCAATATCACATAATACTTCTTTCACACATTGTCCTGTACTGAATTTGATCCTTGCTTGATTCGGATGAAAGCTTGGTGGTAACTAGACTTTCTCCACCATTCTTTGGCTTACAACATTGTTGTCGCTTTCGTAGACGAATGAAACTAAACATGGGTGGCCTTCGATTAAACACCTTGTTTCTCTACTTCCTTTTCCATCATCTTTATCTTTTCTTCCTTTTCTTTTTCTTCAATTTCCCTTCCTTCTGCAGTTTATATTTCTTCTTTTTCCATTTTCTCCTTCAGCCTATGTTGATCCTTACTGGCTTGTCTTGGTGTCATAAATTTCAACTTCATTTCATGTCCATCATGCCTCAAAGGGAACGTTCATCAACATTGAGCGTTTTAAAATGAAGCGATGCCCATCTCAAAAGAAGATGACAACAGTTCGTGGGAGCAATATCACACAATACTTCTTTCACACATTGTCCTGTACTGAATTTGATCCTTGCTTGATTCGGATGAAAGCTTGGTGGTAACTAGAGTTTCTCCACCATTCTTTGGCTTACAACGTTGTTGTCGCTTTCGTAAACGAATGAAACTAAACATGGGTGGCCTTCGATTAAACACCTTGTTTCTCTACTTCCTTTTCCATCATCTTTATCTTTTCTTCCTTTTCTTTTTCTTGAATTTCCCTTCCTTCTGCAGTTTATATTTCTTCTTTTTCTATTTTCTCCTTCAGCCTATGTTGATCCTTACTGGTTTCTCTTGGTGTCATAAATTTCAACTTCATTTCATGTCCATCATGCCTCAAAGGGAACGTTCATCAACATTGAGCGTTTTAAAATGAAGCGATGCCCATCTCAAAAGAAGATGGCATGAGTTCGTGGGAGCAATATCACATAATACTTCTTTCATACATTGTCCTGTACTGAATTTGATCCTTGCTTGATTCAGATGAAAGCTTGGTGTTAACTAGAGTTTCTCCACCATTCTTTGGCTTACAACATTGTTGTCGCTTTCGTAGACGAATGAAACTAAACATGGGTGGCCTTCGATTAAACACCTTGTTTCTCTACTTCCTTTTCCATCATCTTTATCTTTTCTTCCTTTTCTTTTTCTTGAATTTCCCTTCCTTCTGCAGTTTATATTTCTTCTTTTTCTATTTTCTCCTTCAGCCTATGTTGATCCTTACTGGCTTGTCTTGGTGTCATAAATTTCAACTTCATTTCACGTCCATCATATCTCAAAGGGAACGTTCATCAAGATTTAGCGTTTTAAAATTAAGCCATGCCCATCTCAAAAGAAGATGACAAGAGTTCGTGGGAGCAATATCACACAATACTTCTTTCACACATTGTGCTGTACTGAATTTGATCCTTGCTTGATTCGGATGAAAGCTTGGTGGTAACTAGAGTTTCTCCACCATTCTTTGGCTTACAACATTGTTGTCGCTTTCGTAAACGAATGAAACTAAACATGGGTGGCCTTCGATTAAACACCTTGTTTCTCTACTTCCTTTTCCATCATCTTTATCTTTTCTTCCTTTTCTTTTTCTTCAATTTCCCTTCCTTCTGCAATTTATATTTCTTCTTTTTCTATTTTCTGCTTCAGCCTATGTTGATCCTTACTGGCTTCTCTTGGTGTCATAAATTTCAACTTCATTTCATGTCCATCATGCCTCAAAGGGAACGTTCATCAACATTGAGTGTTTTAAAATGAAGCCATGCCCATCTCAAAAGAAGATGACAAGAGTTCGTAGGAGCAATATCACATAATACTTCTTTCACACATTGTCCTTTACTGAATTTGATCCTTGCTTGATTCGGATGAAAGCTTGGTGGTAACTAGAGTTTCTCCACCATTCTTTGGCTTACAACATTGTTGTCGCTTTCGTAAACGAATGAAACTAAACATGGGTGGCCTTCGATTAAACACCTTGTTTCTCTACTTCCCTTTCCATCATCTTTATCTTTTCTTCCTTTTCTTTTTCTTGAATTTCCCTTCCTTCTACAGTTTATATTTCTTTTTTTTCTGTTTTCTCCTTCAGCCTATGTTGATCCTTACTGGTTTCTCTTGGTGTCATAAATTTCAACTTCATTTCATGTCCATCATGCCTCAAAGGGAACGTTCATCAACATTGAGCGTTTTAAAATGAAGCGATGCCCATCTCAAAAGAAGATGACAACAGTTCGTGGGAGCAATATCACACAATACTTCTTTCACACATTGTCCTGTACTGAATTTGATCCTTGCTTGATTAGGATGAAAGCTTGGTGGTAACTAGAGTTTCTCCACCATTCTTTGGCTTACAACATTGTTGTCGCTTTCGTAAACGAATGAAACTAAACATGGGTGGCCTTCGATTAAACACCTTGTTTCTCTACTTCCTTTTCCATCATCTTTATCTTTTCTTCCTTTTCTTTTTCTTGAATTTCCCTTCCTTCTGCAGTTTATATTTCTTCTTTTTCTATTTTCTCCTTCAGCCTATGTTGATCCTTACTGGTTTCTCTTGGTGTCATAAATTTCAACTTCATTTCATGTCCATCATGCCTCAAAGGGAACGTTCATCAACATTGAGCGTTTTAAAATGAAGCGATGCCCATCTCAAAAGAAGATGACAACAGTTCGTGGGAGCAATATCACACAATACTTCTTTCACACATTGTGCTGTACTGAATTTGATCCTTGCTTCATTCGGATGAAAGCTTGGTGGTAACTAGAGTTTCTCCACCATTCTTTGGCTTACAACATTGTTGTCGCTTTCGTAAACGAATGCAACTAAACATGGGTGGCCTTCGATTAAACACCTTGTTTCTCTACTTCCTTTTCCATCATCTTTATCTTTTCTTCCTTTTCTTTATCTTCAATTTCCCTTCCTTCTGTAGTTTATATTTCTTCTTTTTCTATTCTTTCTTTTTCTATTTTCTCCTTCAGCCTATATTGATCATTAATGGTTTGTCTTGGTGTCATAAATTTCAACTTCATTTCATGTCCCTCATGCCTCAAATAAAGGGAACGTTCATCAAGCTTGAATATTTTAAAAATAAGCCATGCCCATCTCAAAAGAAGATGACAAGAGTTCGTGGGAGCAATATGACATAATACTTCTTTCACACATTGTCCTGTACTGAATTTGATCCTTGCTTGATTCGGATGAAAGCTTGGTGGTAACTAGAGTTTCTCCACCATTCTTTGGCTTACAAAATTGTTGTCGCTTTCGTAAACGAATGAAACTAAATATGGGTGGCCTTCGATTAAACACCTTGTTTCTCTACTTCCTTTTTCATCATCTTTATCTTTTCTTCCTTTTCTTTTTCTTCAATTTCCCTTCTTTTGCAATTTATATTTCTTCTTTTTCTATTTTCTCCTTCAGCCTATGTCGATCCTTACTGGCTTCTCTTGGTGTCATAAATTTCAACTTCATTTCATGGCCATCATGCCTCAAAGGGAACGTTCATCAACATTGAGCGTTTTAAAATGAAGCCATGCCCATCTCAAAAGAAGATAACAAGAGTTCGTGGCAGCAATATCACATAATACTTCTTTCACACATTGTCCTGTACTGAATTTGATCCTTGCTTGATTCGGATGAAAGCTTGGTGGTAACTAGAGTTTCTCCACCATTCTTTGGCTTACAACATTGTTGTCGCTTTTGTAAACGAATGCAACTAAACATGGGTGGCCTCCGATTAATCACCTTGTTTCTCTACTTCCTTTTCCATCATCTTTATCTTTTCTTCCTTTTCTTTTTCTTCAATTTCCTTTCCTTTTGCAATTTATATTTCTTCTTTTTCTATTTTCTCCTTCAGCCTATGTTGATCCTTACTGGCTTGTCTTGGTGTCATAAATTTCAACTTCATTTCACGTCCCTCAGCCTCAAAGGGAACGTTCATCAACATTGAGCGTTTTAAAATGAAGTGATGCCCATCTCAAAAGAAGTTGACAAGAGTTCGTGGGAGCAATATCACATAATACTTCTTTCATACATTGTCCTGTACTGAATTTGATCCTTGCTTGATTCGGATGAAAGCTTGGTGTTAACTAGAGTTTCTCCACCAATCTTTGGCTTACAACATTGTTGTCGCTTTCGTAAACGAATGCAACTAAACGTGGGTGGCCTCCGATTAATCGCCTTGTTTCTCTACTTCCTTTTCCATCATCTTTACCTTTTCTTCCTTTTCTTTTTCTTGAATTTCCCTTCCTTCTGCAGTTTATATTTCTTCTTTTTGTATTTTCTCCTTCAGCCTATGTTGATCCTTACTGGCTTGTCTTGGTGTCATAAATTTCAACTTCATTTCACGTCCATCATATCTCAAAGGGAACGTTCATCAAGATTTAGCGTTTTAAAATTAAGCCATGCCCATCTCAAAAGAAGATGACAAGAGTTCGTGGGAGCAATATGACATAATACTTCTTTCACACATTGTCCTGTACTGAATTTGATCCTTGCTTGATTCGGATGAAAGCTTGGTGGTAACTAGAGTTTCTCCACCATTCTTTGGCTTACAAAATTGTTGTCGCTTTCGTAAACGAATGAAACTAAATATGGGTGGCCTTCGATTAAACACCTTGTTTCTCTACTTCCTTTTTCATCATCTTTATCTTTTCTTCCTTTTCTTTTTCTTCAATTTCCCTTCTTTTGCAATTTATATTTCTTCTTTTTCTATTTTCTCCTTCAGCCTATGTCGATCCTTACTGGCTTCTCTTGGTGTCATAAATTTCAACTTCATTTCATGGCCATCATGCCTCAAAGGGAACGTTCATCAACATTGAGCGTTTTAAAATGAAGCCATGCCCATCTCAAAAGAAGATAACAAGAGTTCGTGGCAGCAATATCACATAATACTTCTTTCACACATTGTCCTGTACTGAATTTGATCCTTGCTTGATTCGGATGAAAGCTTGGTGGTAACTAGAGTTTCTCCACCATTCTTTGGCTTACAACATTGTTGTCGCTTTTGTAAACGAATGCAACTAAACATGGGTGGCCTCCGATTAATCACCTTGTTTCTCTACTTCCTTTTCCATCATCTTTATCTTTTCTTCCTTTTCTTTTTCTTCAATTTCCCTTCCTTTTGCAATTTATATTTATTCTTTTTCTATTTTCTCCTTCAGCCTATGTTGATCCTTACTGGCTTGTCTTGGTGTCATAAATTTCAACTTCATTTCACGTCCCTCAGCCTCAAAGGGAACGTTCATCAACATTGAGCGTTTTAAAATGAAGTGATGCCCATCTCAAAAGAAGTTGACAAGAGTTCGTGGGAGCAATATCACATAATACTTCTTTCATACATTGTCCTGTACTGAATTTGATCCTTGCTTGATTCGGATGAAAGCTTGGTGTTAACTAGAGTTTCTCCACCAATCTTTGGCTTACAACATTGTTGTCGCTTTCGTAAACGAATGCAACTAAACGTGGGTGGCCTCCGATTAATCGCCTTGTTTCTCTACTTCCTTTTCCATCATCTTTACCTTTTCTTCCTTTTCTTTTTCTTGAATTTCCCTTCCTTCTGCAGTTTATATTTCTTCTTTTTGTATTTTCTCCTTCAGCCTATGTTGATCCTTACTGGCTTGTCTTGGTGTCATAAATTTCAACTTCATTTCACGTCCATCATATCTCAAAGGGAACGTTCATCAAGATTTAGCGTTTTAAAATTAAGCCATGCCCATCTCAAAAGAAGATGACAAGAGTTCGTGGGAGCAATATCACATAATACTTCTTTCACACATTGTCCTTTACTGAATTTGATCCTTGCTTGATTCGGATGAAAGCTTGGTGGTAACTAGAGTTTCTCCACCATTCTTTGGCTTACAACATTGTTGTCGCTTTCGTAAACGAATGAAACTAAACATGGGTGGCCTTCGATTAAACACCTTGTTTCTCTACTTCCTTTTCCATCATCTTTATCTTTTCTTCCTTTTCTTTTTCTTGAATTTCCCTTCCTTCTGCAGTTTATATTTCTTCTTTTTCTATTTTCTCCTTCAGCCTATGTTGATCCTTACTGGTTTCTCTTGGTGTCATAAATTTCAACTTCATTTCATGTCCATCATGCCTCAAAGGGAACGTTCATCAACATTGAGCGTTTTAAAATGAAGCGATGCCCATCTCAAAAGAAGATGACAACAGTTCGTGGGAGCAATATCACACAATACTTCTTTCACACATTGTGCTGTACTGAATTTGATCCTTGCTTCATTCGGATGAAAGCTTGGTGGTAACTAGAGTTTCTCCACCATTCTTTGGCTTACAACATTGTTGTCGCTTTCGCAAATGAATGAAACTAAACATGGGTGGCCTTCGATTTAGCACCTTGTTTCTCTACTTCCTTTTCCATCATCTTTATCTTTTCTTCCTTTTCTTTTTCTTGAATTTCCCTTCCTTCTGCAGTTTATATTTCTTCTTTTTCTATTTTCTCCTTCAGCCTATGTTGATCCTTACTGGTTTCTCTTGGTGTCATAAATTTCAACTTCATTTCATGTCCATCATGCCTCAAAGGGAACGTTCATCAACATTGAGCGTTTTAAAATGAAGCGATGCCCATCTCTAAAGAAGATGACAACAGTTCGTGGGAGCAATATCACACAATACTTCTTTCACACATTGTGCTGTACTGAATTTGATCCTTGCTTCATTCGGATGAAAGCTTGGTGGTAACTAGAGTTTCTCCACCATTCTTTGGCTTACAACATTGTTGTCGCTTTCGTAAACGAATGAAACTAAACATGGGTGGCCTTCGATTAAACACCTTGTTTCTCTACTTCCTTTTCCATCATCTTTATCTTTTCATCCTTTTCTTTTTCTTCAATTTCCCTTCCTTCTGCAATTTATATTTCTTCTTTTTCTATTTTCTGCTTCAGCCTATGTTGATCCTTACTGGCTTCTCTTGGTGTCATAAATTTCAACTTCATTTCATGTCCATCATGCCTCAAAGGGAACGTTCATCAACATTGAGTGTTTTAAAATGAAGCCATGCCCATCTCAAAAGAAGATGACAAGAGTTCGTAGGAGCAATATCACATAATACTTCTTTCACACATTGTCTTGTACTGAATTTGATCCTTGCTTGATTCGGATGAAAGCTTGGTGTTAGCTAGAGTTTCTCCACCAATCTTTGGCTTACAACAATGTTGTCGCTTTCGTAAACTAGTGCAACTAAGCATGGGTGGCCTTCGATTAAACACCTTGTTTCTCTACTTCCTTTTCCATCATCTTTATCTTTTCTTCCTTTTCTTTTTCTTCAATTTCTCTTCCTTCTGCAGTTTATATTTCTTCTCTTTCTATTCTTTCTTTTTCTATTTCTCATTCATCCTATATTGATCATTACTGGCTTGTCTTGGTGTCATAAATTTCAACTTCATTTCATGTCCCTCATGCCTCAAAGGGAACGTTCAGCAACATTGAGCGTTTCAAAATGAAGCCATGCCCATCTCAAAAGAATATGACAAGAGTTCGTGGGAGCAGTATCACATAATACTTCTTTCACACATTGTCCTATACTGAATTTGATCCTTGCTTGATTCGGATGAAAGCTTGGTGTTAACTAGAGTTTCTCCACCAATCTTTGGCTTACAACATTGTTGTCGCTTTTGTAAACGAATGCAACTAAACATGGGTGGCCTTCGATTAAACACCTTGTTTCTCTACTCCCTTTTACATCATCTTTATCTTTTCTTCCTTTTCTTTTTCTTCAATTTCTCTTCCTTTTGCAGTTTATATTTCTTCTTTTTCTATTTTCTCCTTCAACCTATGTTGATCCTTACTGGCTTGTCTTGGTGTCATAAATTTCAACTTCATTTCATGTCCCTCATGCCTCAAAGGGAACGTTCATCAACATAGAGCGTTTTAAAATGAAGCCATGCCCATCTCAAAAGAATATGACAAGAGTTCGTGGGAGCAATATCACATAATACTTCTTTCACACATTGTCCTGTACTGAATTTGATCCTTGCTTGATTCGGATGAAAGCTTGGTGTTAACTAGAGTTTCTCCACCAATCTTTGTCTTACAACATTGTTGTCGCTTTCGTAAACGAATGCAACTAAACATGGGTGGCCTTGGATTAAACACGTTGTTTCTCTACTTCCTTTTCCATCATCTTTATCTTTTCTTCCTTTTCTTTTTCTTCAATTTCACTTCCTTCTGCAGTTGATATTTCTTCTCTTTCTATTTTCTCCTTCAGCCTATGTTGATCCTTACTAACTTGTCTTGGTGTCATAAATTGCAACTTCATTTCATGTCCCTCACGCCTCAAAGGGAACGTTCATCAATAGTAAGCGTTTTAAAATGAAGCAATGCCCATCTCAAAAGAAGATGACAAGAGTTCGTGGGAGCAATATCACATAATACTTCTTTCACACATTGTCCTGTCATGAATTTGATCCTTGCTTGATTCGGATGAAAGCTTGTTGGTAACTAGAGTTTCTCCACCATTCTTTGGCTTACAACATTGTTGTCGCTTTCGTAAACGAATGCAACTAAACATGGGTGGCCTTCGATTAAACACCTTGTTTCTCTACTTCCTTTTCCATCATCTTTATCTTTTCTTCCCTTTCTTTTTCTTCAATTTCTCTTCCTTCTGCAGTTTATATTTCTTGTTTTTCTATTTTCTCCTTCAACCTATGTTGATCATTACTGGCTTGTCTTGGTGTCTTAAATTTCAACTTCATTTCATGTCCCTCATGCCTCAAAGGGAACGTTCATCAACATTGAGCGTTTGAAAATGAAGCCATGCCCATCTCAAAAGAAGATGACAAGAGTTCGTGGGAGCAATATCACATAATACTTCTTTCACACATTGTCCTGTACTGAATTTGATCATTGCTTGATTCGGATGAAAACTTGGTGGTAACTAGAGTTTCTCCACCAATCTTTGGCTTACAACATTGTTGTCGCTTTCGTAAACGAATGCAACTAAACATGGGTGGCCTTCGATTAAACACCTTGTTTCTCTACTTCCTTTTCCATCATCTTTATCTTTTCTTCCTTTTCTTTTTCTTCAATTTCCATTCCTTCTGCAGTTTATATTTCTTCTGTTTCTATTTTCTCCTTCAGCCTATGTTGATCCTTACTAACTTGTCTTGGTGTCATAAATTTCAACATCATTTCATGTCCCTCACGCCTCAAAGGGAACGTTCATCAACAGTAAGCGTTTTAAAATGAAGCGATGCCCATCTCAAAAGAAGATGACAAGAGTTCGTGGGAGCAATATCACATAATACTTCTTTCACACATTGTCCTGTACTGAATTTGATATTTGCTTGATTCGGATGAAAGCTTCGTGTTAACTAGAGTTTCTCCACCAATCTTTGGCTTACAACATTGTTGTCGCTTTCGTAAACGAATGCAACTAAACATGGGTGGCCTTCGATTAAACACCTTGTTCCTCTACTTCCTTTTCTATCATCTTTATCTTTTCTTCCTTTTTTTTTTCTTCAATTTATCTTCCTTCTGCAGTTTATATTTCTTCTGTTTCTATTTTCTCCTTCAGCCTATGTTGATCCTTACTAACTTGTCTTGGTGTCATAAATTTCAACTTCATTTCATGTCCCTCACGCCTCAAAGGGAACGTTCATCAACAGTAAGCGTTTTAAAATGAAGCGATGCCCATCTCAAAAGAAGATGACAATAGTTCGTGGGAGCAATATCACATCATACTTCTTTCACACATTGTCCTGTACTGAATTTGATCCTTGCTTGATTCGGATGAAAGCTTGGTGTTAACTAGAGTTTCTCCACCAATCTTTGGCTTACAACATTGTTGTCGCTTTCGTAAACGAATGCAACTAAACATGCGTGGCCTTTAATTAAGCACCTTGTTTCTCTACTTCCTTTTCCATCATCTTTATCTTTTCTTCCTTTTCTTTTTCTTCAATTTACCTTCCTTCTGCAGTTTATATTTCTTCCTTTTCTATTTTCTCCTTCAGCCTATGTTGATCCTTACTAACTTTTCTTGGTGTCATAAATTTCAACTTCATTTCATGTCCCTCATGCCTCAAAGGGAACGTTCATCAAGATTTAGCGTTTTAAAATTAAGCCATGCCCATCTCAAAAGAAGATGACAAGAGTTCGTGGGAGCAATATCACATAATACTTCTTTCACACATTGTCCTTTACTGAATTTGATCCTTGCTTGATTCGGATGAAAGCTTGGTGGTAACTAGAGTTTCTCCACCATTCTTTGGCTTACAACATTGTTGTCGCTTTCGTAAACGAATGCAACTAAACATGGGTGGCCTTCGATTAAACACCTTGTTTCTCTACTTCCTTTTCCATCATCTTTATCTTTTCTTCCTTTTCTTTTTCTTCAATTTCTCTTCCTTCTGCAGTTTATATTTCTTCTTTTTCTATTTTCTGCTTCAGCCTATGTTGATCCTTACTGGCTTCTCTTGGTGTCATAAATTTCAACTTCATTTCATGTCCATCATGCCTCAAAGGGAACGTTCATCAACATTGAGTGTTTTAAAATGAAGCCATGCCCATCTCAAAAGAAGATGACAAGAGTTCGTAGGAGCAATATCACATAATACTTCTTTCACACATTGTCTTGTACTGAATTTGATCCTTGCTTGATTCGGATGAAAGCTTGGTGTTAGCTAGAGTTTCTCCACCAATCTTTGGCTTACAACAATGTTGTCGCTTTCGTAAACTAGTGCAACTAAGCATGGGTGGCCTTCGATTAAACACCTTGTTTCTCTACTTCCTTTTCCATCATCTTTATCTTTTCTTCCTTTTCTTTTTCTTCAATTTCTCTTCCTTCTGCAGTTTATATTTCTTCTCTTTCTATTCTTTCTTTTTCTATTTCTCATTCATCCTATATTGATCATTACTGGCTTGTCTTGGTGTCATAAATTTCAACTTCATTTCATGTCCCTCATGCCTCAAAGGGAACGTTCAGCAACATTGAGCGTTTCAAAATGAAGCCATGCCCATCTCAAAAGAATATGACAAGAGTTCGTGGGAGCAGTATCACATAATACTTCTTTCACACATTGTCCTATACTGAATTTGATCCTTGCTTGATTCGGATGAAAGCTTGGTGTTAACTAGAGTTTCTCCACCAATCTTTGGCTTACAACATTGTTGTCGCTTTTGTAAACGAATGCAACTAAACATGGGTGGCCTTCGATTAAACACCTTGTTTCTCTACTCCCTTTTACATCATCTTTATCTTTTCTTCCTTTTCTTTTTCTTCAATTTCTCTTCCTTTTGCAGTTTATATTTCTTCTTTTTCTATTTTCTCCTTCAACCTATGTTGATCCTTACTGGCTTGTCTTGGTGTCATAAATTTCAACTTCATTTCATGTCCCTCATGCCTCAAAGGGAACGTTCATCAACATAGAGCGTTTTAAAATGAAGCCATGCCCATCTCAAAAGAATATGACAAGAGTTCGTGGGAGCAATATCACATAATACTTCTTTCACACATTGTCCTGTACTGAATTTGATCCTTGCTTGATTCGGATGAAAGCTTGGTGTTAACTAGAGTTTCTCCACCAATCTTTGTCTTACAACATTGTTGTCGCTTTCGTAAACGAATGCAACTAAACATGGGTGGCCTTGGATTAAACACGTTGTTTCTCTACTTCCTTTTCCATCATCTTTATCTTTTCTTCCTTTTCTTTTTCTTCAATTTCACTTCCTTCTGCAGTTGATATTTCTTCTCTTTCTATTTTCTCCTTCAGCCTATGTTGATCCTTACTAACTTGTCTTGGTGTCATAAATTGCAACTTCATTTCATGTCCCTCACGCCTCAAAGGGAACGTTCATCAATAGTAAGCGTTTTAAAATGAAGCAATGCCCATCTCAAAAGAAGATGACAAGAGTTCGTGGGAGCAATATCACATAATACTTCTTTCACACATTGTCCTGTCATGAATTTGATCCTTGCTTGATTCGGATGAAAGCTTGTTGGTAACTAGAGTTTCTCCACCATTCTTTGGCTTACAACATTGTTGTCGCTTTCGTAAACGAATGCAACTAAACATGGGTGGCCTTCGATTAAACACCTTGTTTCTCTACTTCCTTTTCCATCATCTTTATCTTTTCTTCCCTTTCTTTTTCTTCAATTTCTCTTCCTTCTGCAGTTTATATTTCTTGTTTTTCTATTTTCTCCTTCAACCTATGTTGATCATTACTGGCTTGTCTTGGTGTCTTAAATTTCAACTTCATTTCATGTCCCTCATGCCTCAAAGGGAACGTTCATCAACATTGAGCGTTTGAAAATGAAGCCATGCCCATCTCAAAAGAAGATGACAAGAGTTCGTGGGAGCAATATCACATAATACTTCTTTCACACATTGTCCTGTACTGAATTTGATCATTGCTTGATTCGGATGAAAACTTGGTGGTAACTAGAGTTTCTCCACCAATCTTTGGCTTACAACATTGTTGTCGCTTTCGTAAACGAATGCAACTAAACATGGGTGGCCTTCGATTAAACACCTTGTTTCTCTACTTCCTTTTCCATCATCTTTATCTTTTCTTCCTTTTCTTTTTCTTCAATTTCCATTCCTTCTGCAGTTTATATTTCTTCTGTTTCTATTTTCTCCTTCAGCCTATGTTGATCCTTACTAACTTGTCTTGGTGTCATAAATTTCAACATCATTTCATGTCCCTCACGCCTCAAAGGGAACGTTCATCAACAGTAAGCGTTTTAAAATGAAGCGATGCCCATCTCAAAAGAAGATGACAAGAGTTCGTGGGAGCAATATCACATAATACTTCTTTCACACATTGTCCTGTACTGAATTTGATATTTGCTTGATTCGGATGAAAGCTTCGTGTTAACTAGAGTTTCTCCACCAATCTTTGGCTTACAACATTGTTGTCGCTTTCGTAAACGAATGCAACTAAACATGGGTGGCCTTCGATTAAACACCTTGTTCCTCTACTTCCTTTTCTATCATCTTTATCTTTTCTTCCTTTTTTTTTTCTTCAATTTATCTTCCTTCTGCAGTTTATATTTCTTCTGTTTCTATTTTCTCCTTCAGCCTATGTTGATCCTTACTAACTTGTCTTGGTGTCATAAATTTCAACTTCATTTCATGTCCCTCACGCCTCAAAGGGAACGTTCATCAACAGTAAGCGTTTTAAAATGAAGCGATGCCCATCTCAAAAGAAGATGACAATAGTTCGTGGGAGCAATATCACATCATACTTCTTTCACACATTGTCCTGTACTGAATTTGATCCTTGCTTGATTCGGATGAAAGCTTGGTGTTAACTAGAGTTTCTCCACCAATCTTTGGCTTACAACATTGTTGTCGCTTTCGTAAACGAATGCAACTAAACATGCGTGGCCTTTAATTAAGCACCTTGTTTCTCTACTTCCTTTTCCATCATCTTTATCTTTTCTTCCTTTTCTTTTTCTTCAATTTACCTTCCTTCTGCAGTTTATATTTCTTCCTTTTCTATTTTCTCCTTCAGCCTATGTTGATCCTTACTAACTTTTCTTGGTGTCATAAATTTCAACTTCATTTCATGTCCCTCATGCCTCAAAGGGAACGTTCATCAAGATTTAGCGTTTTAAAATTAAGCCATGCCCATCTCAAAAGAAGATGACAAGAGTTCGTGGGAGCAATATCACATAATACTTCTTTCACACATTGTCCTTTACTGAATTTGATCCTTGCTTGATTCGGATGAAAGCTTGGTGGTAACTAGAGTTTCTCCACCATTCTTTGGCTTACAACATTGTTGTCGCTTTCGTAAACGAATGCAACTAAACATGGGTGGCCTTCGATTAAACACCTTGTTTCTCTACTTCCTTTTCCATCATCTTTATCTTTTCTTCCTTTTCTTTTTCTTCAATTTCTCTTCCTTCTGCAGTTTATATTTCTTCTCTTTCTATTCTTTCTTTTTCTATTTCTCCTTCATCCTATATTGATCATTACTGGCTTGTCTTGGTGTCATAAATTTCAACTTCATTTCATGTCCCTCATGCCTCAAAGGGAACGTTCAGCAACATTGAGCGTTTCAAAATGAAGCCATGCCCATCTCAAAAGAATATGACAAGAGTTCGTGGGAGCAGTATCACATAATACTTCTTTCACACATTGTCCTGTACTGAATTTGATCCTTGCTTGATTCGGATGAAAGCTTGGTGGTAACTAGAGTTTCTCCACCATTCTTTGGCTTACAACATTGTTGTCGCTTTCGTAAACGAATGCAACTAAACATGGGTGGCCTTCGATTAAACACCTTGTTTCTCTACTTCCTTTTCCATCATCTTTATCTTTTCTTCCTTTTCTTTTTCTTCAATTTCTCTTCCTTCTGCAGTTTATATTTCTTCTCTTTCTATTCTTTCTTTTTCTATTTCTCCTTCATCCTATATTGATCATTACTGGCTTGTCTTGGTGTCATAAATTTCAACTTCATTTCATGTCCCTCATGCCTCAAAGGGAACGTTCAGCAACATTGAGCGTTTCAAAATGAAGCCATGCCCATCTCAAAAGAATATGACAAGAGTTCGTGGGAGCAGTATCACATAATACTTCTTTCACACATTGTCCTATACTGAATTTGATCCTTGCTTGATTCGGATGAAAGCTTGGTGTTAACTAGAGTTTCTCCACCAATCTTTGGCTTACAACATTGTTGTCGCTTTCGTAAACGAATGCAACTAAACAAGGGTGGCCTTCGAATAAACACCTTATTTCTCTACTTCCTTTTCCATCATCTTTATCTTTTCTTCCTTTTCTTTTTCTTTAATTTCCCTTCCTTCTGCAGTTTATATTTCTTCTTTTTCTATTTTCTCCTTCAGCCTATGTTGATCCTTACTTGCTTGTCTTGGTGTCATAAATATCAACTTCATTTCATTTCCCTCATGCATGAAAGGGAACGTTCATCAACATTGAGCGTTTTAAAATGAAGCCATGCCCATCTCAAAAGAAGATGACAAGAGTTCGTGGGAGCAATATCACATAATACTTCTTTCACACATTGTCTTGTACTGGATTTGATCCTTGCTTGATTCGGATGAAAGCTTGGTGTTAACTAGAGTTTCTCCACCAATCTTTGGCTTACAACATTGTTGTCGCTTTCGTAGACGAATGCAACTAAACATGGGGGGCCTTCGATTAAGCACCTTGATTCTCTACTTCCTTTTCCATCATCTTTATCTTTTCTTCTTTTTCTTTTTCTTCAATTTCCCTTCCTTCTGCAGTTTATATTTCTTCTTTTTCTATTTTCTCCTTCAGCCTATGTTGATCCTTACTGACTTGTCTTGGTGTCATAAATTTCAACTTCATTTCATGTCCCTCATGCCTCAAAGGGAACGTTCATCAACATTGAGCGTTTTAAAATGAAGCCATGCCCATCTCAAAAGAAGATGACAAGAGTTTGTGGGAGCAATATCACATAATACTTCTTTCACACATTGTCTTGTACTGAATTTGATCCTTGCTTGATTCGGATGAAAGCTTGGTGTTAACTAGAGTTTCTCCACCAATCTTTGGCTTACAACATTGTTATCACTTTCGTAAACGAATGCAACTAAACAAGGGTGGCCTTCGAATAAACACCTTATTTCTCTACTTCCTTTTCCATCATCTTTATCTTTTCTTCCTTTTATTTTTCTTTAATTTCCCTTCCTTCTGCAGTTTATATTTCTTCTTTTTCTATTTTCTCCTTCAGCCTATGTTGATCCTTACTGACTTGTCTTGGTGTCATAAATTTCAACTTCATTTCATGTCCCTCACGCCTCAAATGGAACGTTCATCAACATTGAGCGTTTTAAAATGAAGCGATGCCCATCTCAAAAGAAGATGACAAGAGTTCGTGGGAGCAATATCACATA
This sequence comes from Vigna unguiculata, assembly GCF_037176805.1. Classification (NCBI taxonomy): domain Eukaryota; kingdom Viridiplantae; phylum Streptophyta; class Magnoliopsida; order Fabales; family Fabaceae; genus Vigna; species Vigna unguiculata. The sequence continues at coordinate 25,808,520 of NC_140795.1, read as the reverse complement.
ATACTTCTTTCACACATTGTCCTGTACTGAATTTGATCCTTGCTTGATTCGGATGAAAGCTTGGTGGTAACTAGAGTTTCTCCACCATTCTTTGGCTTACAACATTGTTGTCGCTTTCGTAAACGAATGCAACTAAACATGGGTGGCCTTCGATTAAACACCTTGTTTCTCTACTTCCTTTTCCATCATCTTTATCTTTTCTTCCTTTTCTTTTTCTTCAATTTCTCTTCCTTCTGCAGTTTATATTTCTTCTCTTTCTATTCTTTCTTTTTCTATTTCTCCTTCATCCTATATTGATCATTACTGGCTTGTCTTGGTGTCATAAATTTCAACTTCATTTCATGTCCCTCATGCCTCAAAGGGAACGTTCAGCAACATTGAGCGTTTCAAAATGAAGCCATGCCCATCTCAAAAGAATATGACAAGAGTTCGTGGGAGCAGTATCACATAATACTTCTTTCACACATTGTCCTATACTGAATTTGATCCTTGCTTGATTCGGATGAAAGCTTGGTGTTAACTAGAGTTTCTCCACCAATCTTTGGCTTACAACATTGTTGTCGCTTTCGTAAACGAATGCAACTAAACAAGGGTGGCCTTCGAATAAACACCTTATTTCTCTACTTCCTTTTCCATCATCTTTATCTTTTCTTCCTTTTCTTTTTCTTTAATTTCCCTTCCTTCTGCAGTTTATATTTCTTCTTTTTCTATTTTCTCCTTCAGCCTATGTTGATCCTTATTGACTTGTCTTGGTGTCATAAAATTCAAGTTCATTTCATGTCCCTCATGCCTCAAAGGGAACGTTCATCATCATTGAGCGTATTAAAATGAAGCCATGCCCATCTCAAAAGAAGATGACAAGAGTTCGAGGCAGTAATATCACACAATATTTCTTTCACACATTGTCCTGTACTGAATTTGGTCCTTGCTTGATTCGGCTGAAAGCTTGGTGTTAACTAGAGTTTCTCCACCAATCTTTGGCTTACAACATTGTTGTCAGTTTCGTAAACGAATGCAACTAAACATGCGTGGCCTTCAATTAAGCACCTTGTTTCTCTACTTCCTTTTCCATCATCTTTATCTTTTCTTCCTTTTCTTTTTCTTCAATTTACCTTCCTTCTGCAGTTTATATTTCTTCCTTTTCTATTTTCTCCTTCAGCCTATGTTGATCCTTACTAACTTGTCTTGGTGTCATAAATTTCAATTCATTTCATGTCCCTCATGCCTCAAAGGGAACGTTCATCAAGATTTAGCGTTTTAAAATTAAGCCATGCTCATCTCAAAAGAAGATGACAAGAGTTCGTGGGAGCAATATCACATAATACTTCTTTCACACATTGTCTTGTACTGAATTTGATCCTTGCTTGATTCGGATGAAAGCTTGGTGTTAACTAGAGTTTCTCCACCAATCTTTGGCTTACAACATTGTTGTCACTTTCGTAAACGAATGCAACTAAACAAGGGTGGCCTTCGAATAAACACCTTATTTCTCTACTTCCTTTTCCATCATCTTTATCTTTTCTTCCTTTTCTTTTTCTTTAATTTCCCTTCCTTCTGCAGTTTATATTTCTTCTTTTTCTATTTTCTCCTTCAGCCTATGTTGATCCTTACTGACTTGTCTTGGTGTCATAAATTTCAACTTCATTTCATGTCCCTCACGCCTCAAATGGAACGTTCATCAACCTTGAGCGTTTTAAAATGAAGCGATGCCCATCTCAAAAGAAGATGACAAGAGTTCGTGGGAGCAATATCACATAATACTTCTTTCATCCTGTATTGAATTTGATCCTTTCTTGATTCGGATGAAAGCTTGGTGTTAACTAGAGTTTCTCCACCAATCTTTGGCTTACAACATTGTTGTCGCTTTCGTAAACGAATGCAACTAAACAAGGGTGGCCTTCGAATAAACACCTTGTTTCTCTACTTCCTTTTCCATCATCTTTATCTTTTCTTCCTTTTCTTTTTCTTCAATTTCTCTTCCTTCTGCAGTTTATATTTCTTCTTTTTCTATTTTCTCCTTCAGCCTATGTTGATCCTTACTTGCTTGTCTTGGTGTCATAAATATCAACTTCATTTCATTTCCCTCATGCATGAAAGGGAACGTTCATCAACATTGAGCGTTTTAAAATGAAGCCATGCCCATCTCAAAAGAAGATGACAAGAGTTCGTGGGAGCAATATCACATAATACTTCTTTCACACATTGTCTTGTACTGGATTTGATCCTTGCTTGATTCGGATGAAAGCTTGGTGTTAACTAGAGTTTCTCCACCAATCTTTGGCTTCCAACATTTTGTCGCTTTCGTAGACGAATGCAACTAAACATGGGTGGCCTTCGAATAAGCACCTTGATTCTCTACTTCCTTTTCCATCATCTTTATCTTTTCTTCTTTTTCTTTTTCTTCAATTTCCCTTCCTTCTGCAGTTTATATTTCTTCTTTTTCTATTTTCTCCTTCAGCCTATGTTGATCCTTACTGACTTGTCTTGGTGTCATAAAATTCAAGTTCATTTCATGTCCCTCATGCCTCAAAGGGAACGTTCATCAACATTGAGCGTATTAAAATGAAGCCATGCCCATCTCAAAAGAAGATGACAAGAGTTCGAGGCAGTAATATCACACAATATTTCTTTCACACATTGTCCTGTACTGAATTTGGTCCTTGCTTGATTCAGATGAAAGCTTGGTGTTAACTAGAGTTTCTCCACCAATCTTTGGCTTACAACATTGTTGTCAGTTTCGTAAACGAATGCAACTAAACATGCGTGGCCTTCCATTAAGCACCTTGTTTCTCTACTTCCTTTTCCATCATCTTTATCTTTTCATCCTTTTCTTTTTCTTCAATTTACCTTCCTTCTGCAGTTTATATTTCTTCCTTTCCTATTTTCTCCTTCAGCCTATGTTGATCCTTACTAACTTGTCTTGGTGTCATAAATTTCAACTTCATTTCATGTCCCTCATGCCTCAAAGGGAACGTTCATCAAGATTTAGCGTTTTAAAATTAAGCCATGCCCATCTCAAAAGAAGATGACAAGAGTTCGTGGGAGCAATATCACATAATACTTCTTTCACACATTGTCCTGTACTGAATTTGATCCTTGCTTGATTCGGATGAAAGCTTGGTGGTAACTAGAGTTTCTCCACCAATCTTTGGCTTACAACATTGTTGTCGCTTTCGTAAACGAATGCAACTAAACAAGGGTGGCCTTCGAATAAACACCTTGTTTCTCTACTTCCTTTTCCATCATCTTCATCTTTTCTTCCTTTTCATTTTCTTCAATTTCCCTTCCTTCTGCAGTTTATATTTCTTCTTTTTCTATTTTCTCCTTCAGCCTATGTTGATCCTTACTGACTTTTCTTGGTGTCATAAATTTCAACTTCATTTCATGTCCCTCATGCCTCAAAGGGAACGTTCATCAACATTGAGCGTTTTAAAATGAAGCCATGCCCATCTCAAAAGAAGATGACAAGAGTTCGTGGGAGCAATATCACATAATACTTCTTTCACACATTGTCCTGTACTGAATTTGATCCTTGCTTGATTCGGATGAAAGCTTGGTGGTAACTAGAGTTTCTCCACCAATCTTTGGCTTACAACATTGTTGTCACTTTCGTAAACGAATGCAACTAAACAAGGGTGGCCTTCGAATAAACACCTTATTTCTCTACTTCCTTTTCTATCATCTTTATCTTTTCTTCCTTTTCTTTTTCTTTAATTTCCCTTCCTTCTGCAGTTTATATTTCTTCTTTTTCTATTTTCTCCTTCAGCCTATGTTGATCCTTACTGACTTGTCTTGGTGTCATAAAATTCAAGTTCATTTCATGTCCCTCATGCCTCAAAGGGAACGTTCATCAACATTGAGCGTTTTAAAATGAAGCCATGCCCATCTCAAAAGAAGATGACAAGAGTTCGAGGCAGTAATATCACACAATATTTCTTTCACACATTGTCCTGTACTGAATTTGATCCTTGCTTGATTCGGATGAAAGCTTGGTGGTAACTAGAGTTTCTCCACCAATCTTTGGCTTACAACATTGTTGTCACTTTCGTAAACGAATGCAACTAAACAAGGGTGGCCTTCGAATAAACACCTTATTTCTCTACTTCCTTTTCTATCATCTTTATCTTTTCTTCCTTTTCTTTTTCTTTAATTTCCCTTCCTTCTGCAGTTTATATTTCTTCTTTTTCTATTTTCTCCTTCAGCCTATGTTGATCCTTACTGACTTGTCTTGGTGTCATAAATTTCAACTTCATTTCATGTCCCTCATGCCTCAAAGGGAACGTTCATCAACATTGAGCGTTTTAAAATGAAGCCATGCCCATCTCAAAAGAAGATGACAAGAGTTCGTGGGAGCAATATCACATAATACTTCTTTCACACATTGTCCTGTACTGAATTTGATCCTTGCTTGATTCGGATGAAAGCTTGGTGTTAACTAGAGTTTCTCCACCAATCTTTGGCTTACAACATTGTTGCCGCTTTCGTAGACGAATGCAACTAAACATGGGTGGCCTTCGATTAAGCACCTTGATGCTCTACTTCCTTTTCCATCATCTTTATCTTTTCTTCTTTTTCTTTTTCTTCTATTTCCTTTCCTTCTGCAGTTTATATTTCTTCTTTTTCTATTTTCTCCTTCAGCCTATGTTGATCCTTACTGACTTGTCTTGGTGTCATAAATTTCAACTTCATTTCATGTCCCTCATGCCTCAAAGGGAACGTTCATCAACATTGAGCGTTTTAAAATGAAGCCATGCCCATCTCAAAAGAAGATGACAAGAGTTCGTGGGAGCAATATCACATCATACTTCTTTCACACATTGTCCTGTACTGAATTTGATCCTTGCTTGATTCGGATGAAAGCTTGGTGTTAACTAGAGTTTCTCCACCAATCTTTGGCTTACAACATTGTTGTCACTTTCGTAAACGAATGCAACTAAACAAGGGTGGCCTTCGAATAAACACCTTATTTCTCTACTTCCTTTTCCATCATCTTTATCTTTTCTTCCTTTTCTTTTTCTTTAATTTCCCTTCCTTCTGCAGTTTATATTTCTTCTTTTTCTATTTTCTCCTTCAACCTATGTTGATCCTTACTGACTTGTCTTGGTGTCATAAATTTCAACTTCATTTCATGTCCCTCATGCGTCAAAGGGAACGTTCATCAACATTGAGCGTTTTAAAATGAAGCCATGCCCATCTCAAAAGAAGATGACAAGAGTTCGTGGGAGCAATATCACATAATACTTCTTTCACACATTGTCCTGTACTGAATTTGATCCTTGCTTGATTCGGATGAAAGCTTGGTGTTAACTAGAGTTTCTCCACCAATTTTTGGCTTACAACATTGTTGTCACTTTCGTAAACGAATGCAACTAAACAAGGGTGGCCTTCGAATAAACACCTTATTTCTCTACTTCCTTTTCCATCATCTTTATCTTTTCTTCCTTTTCTTTTTCTTTAATTTCCCTTCCTTCTGCAGTTTATATTTCTTCTTTTTCTATTTTCAGCTTCAGCCTATGTTGATCCTTACTGACTTGTCTTGGTGTCATAAATTTCAACTTCATTTCATGTCCCTCACGCCTCAAATGGAACGTTCATCAACATTGAGCGTTTTAAAATGAAGCGATGCCCATCTCAAAAGAAGATGACAAGAGTTCGTGGGAGCAATATCACATAATACTTCTTTCACACATTGTCCTGTATTGAAATTAATCCTTGCTTGATTCGGATGAAAGCTTGGTGGTAACTAGAGTTTCTCCACCAATCTTTGGCTTACAACATTGTTGTAGCTTTCGTAAACGAATGCAACTAAACAAGGGTGGCCTTCGAATAAACACCTTGTTTCTGTACTTCCTTTTCCATCATCTTTATCTTTTCTTCCTTTTCTTTTTCTTCAATTTCTCTTCCTTCTGCAGTTGATATTTCTTCTTTTCCTATTTTCTCCTTCAACCTATGTTGATCCTTACTGGCTTGTCTTGGTGTCATAAATTTCAACTTCATTTCATTTCCCTCATGCCTCAAAGGGAACGTTCATCAACATTGAGCGTTTTAAAATGAAGCCATGCCCATCTCAAAAGAAGATGACAAGAGTTCGTGGGAGCAATATCACATAATACTTCTTTCACACATTGTCTTGTACTGGATTTGATCGTTGCTTGATTCGGATGAAAGCTTGGTGTTAACTAGAGTTTCTCCACCAATCTTTGGCTTACAACTTTGTTGTCCCTTTCGTAAACGAATGCACCTAAACATGGGTGGCCTTCGATTAAACACCTTGTTTCTCTACTCCCTTTTCCATCATCTTTATCTTTTCTTCTTTTTCTTTTTCTTCAATTTCCCTTCCTTCTGCAGTTTATATTTCTTCTTTTTCTATTTTCTCCTTCAGCCTATGTTGATCCTTACTGACTTGTCTTGGTGTCATAAATTTCAACTTCATTTCATGTCCCTCATGCCTCAAAGGGAACGTTCATCAACATTGAGCGTTTTAAAATGAAGCCATGCCCATCTCAAAAGAAGATGACAAGAGTTCGTGGGAGTAATATCACATAATACTTCTTTCACACATTGTCCTGTACTGAATTTGATCCTTGCTTGATTCGGATGAAAGCTTGGTGTTAACTAGAGTTTCTCCACCAATCTTTGGCTTACAACATTGTTGTCACTTTCGTAAACGAATGCAACTAAACAAGGGTGGCCTTCGAATAAACACCTTATTTCTCTACTTCCTTTTCCATCATCTTTATCTTTTCTTCCTTTTCTTTTTCTTCAATTTCCCTTCCTTCTGCAGTTTATATTTCTTCTTTTTCTATTTTCTCCTTCAGCCTATGTTGATCCTTACTGACTTGTCTTGGTGTCATAAATTTCAACTTCATTTCATGTCCCTCATGCCTCAAAGGAAACGTTCATCAACATTGAGCGTTTTAAAATGAAGCCATGCCCATCTCAAAAGAAGATGACAAGAGTTCGTGGGAGTAATATCACATAATACTTCTTTCACACATTGTCCTGTACTGAATTTGATCCTTGCTTGATTCGGATGAAAGCTTGGTGGTAACTAGAGTTTCTCCACCATTCTTTGGCTTACAACATTGTTGTCGCTTTCGTAAACGAATGCAACTAAACATGGGTGGCCTTCGATTAAACACCTTGTTTCTCTACTTCCTTTCCCATCATCTTTATCTTTTCTTCCTTTTCTTTTTCTTCAATTTCTCTTCCTTCTGCAGCTTATATTTCTTCTTTTTCTATTTTCTCCTTCAGCCTACGTTGATCCTTACTGACTTGTCTTCGTGTCATAAATTTCAACTTCATTTCATGTCCCTCATGCCTCAAAGGGAACGTTCATCAACATTGAGCGTTTTAAAATGAAACCATGCCCATCTCAAAAGAAGATGACAAGAGTTCGAGGTGGCAATATCACATAATACTTCTTTCACACATTGTCCTGTACTGAATTTGATCCTTGCTTGATTCGGATGAAAGCTTGGTGGTAAGTAGAGTTTCTCCACCATTCTTTGGCTTACAACATTGTTGTCGCTTTCGTAAACGAATGCAACTAAACATGGGTGGCCTTCGATTAAACACCTTGTTTCTCTACTTCCTTTTCCATCATCTTTATCATTTCTTCCTTTTCTTTTTCTTCAATTTCCCTTCCTTCTGCACTTTATATTTCTTCTTTTTCTATTTTCTCCTTCAGCCTATGTTGATCCTTACTGACTTGTCTTGGTGTCATAAAATTCAAGTTCATTTCATGTCCCTCATGCCTCAAAGGGAACGTTCATCAACATTGAGCGTTTTAAAATGAAGCCATGCCCATCTCAAAAGAAGATGACAAGAGTTCGAGGCAGTAATATCACACAATATTTCTTTCACACATTGTCCTGTACTGAATTTGATCCTTGCTTGATTCGGATGAAAGCTTGGTGTTAACTAGAGTTTCTCCACCAATCTTTGGCTTACAACATTGTTGTCAGTTTCGTAAACGAATGCAACTAAACATGCGTGGCCTTCAATTAAGCACCTTGTTTCTCTACTTCCTTTTCCATCATCTTTATCCTTTCTTCCTTTTCTTTTTCTTCAATTTACCTTCCTTCTGCAGTTTATATTTCTTCCTTTTCTATTTTCTCCTTCAGCCTATGTTGATCCTTACTAACTTGTCTTGGTGTCATAAATTTCAACTTCATTTCATGTCCCTCATGCCTCAAAGGGAACGTTCATCAACATTTAGCGTTTTAAAATTAAGCCATGCCCATCTCAAAAGAAGATGACAAGAGTTCGTGGGAGTAATATCACATAATACTTCTTTCACACATTGTCCTGTACTGAATTTGATCCTTGCTTGATTCGGATGAAAGCTTGGTGTTAACTAGAGTTTCTCCACCAATCTTTGGCTTACAACATTGTTGTCACTTTCGTAAACGAATGCAACTAAACAAGGGTGGCCTTCGAATAAACACCTTATTTCTCTACTTCCTTTTCCATCATCTTTATCTTTTCTTCCTTTTCTTTTTCTTCAATTTCCCTTCCTTCTGCAGTTTATATTTCTTCTTTTTCTATTTTCTCCTTCAGCCTATGTTGATCCTTACTGACTTGTCTTGGTGTCATAAATTTCAACTTCATTTCATGTCCCTCATGCCTCAAAGGAAACGTTCATCAACATTGAGCGTTTTAAAATGAAGCCATGCCCATCTCAAAAGAAGATGACAAGAGTTCGTGGGAGTAATATCACATAATACTTCTTTCACACATTGTCCTGTACTGAATTTGATCCTTGCTTGATTCGGATGAAAGCTTGGTGGTAACTAGAGTTTCTCCACCATTCTTTGGCTTACAACATTGTTGTCGCTTTCGTAAACGAATGCAACTAAACATGGGTGGCCTTCGATTAAACACCTTGTTTCTCTACTTCCTTTCCCATCATCTTTATCTTTTCTTCCTTTTCTTTTTCTTCAATTTCTCTTCCTTCTGCAGCTTATATTTCTTCTTTTTCTATTTTCTCCTTCAGCCTACGTTGATCCTTACTGACTTGTCTTCGTGTCATAAATTTCAACTTCATTTCATGTCCCTCATGCCTCAAAGGGAACGTTCATCAACATTGAGCGTTTTAAAATGAAACCATGCCCATCTCAAAAGAAGATGACAAGAGTTCGAGGTGGCAATATCACATAATACTTCTTTCACACATTGTCCTGTACTGAATTTGATCCTTGCTTGATTCGGATGAAAGCTTGGTGGTAAGTAGAGTTTCTCCACCATTCTTTGGCTTACAACATTGTTGTCGCTTTCGTAAACGAATGCAACTAAACATGGGTGGCCTTCGATTAAACACCTTGTTTCTCTACTTCCTTTTCCATCATCTTTATCATTTCTTCCTTTTCTTTTTCTTCAATTTCCCTTCCTTCTGCACTTTATATTTCTTCTTTTTCTATTTTCTCCTTCAGCCTATGTTGATCCTTACTGACTTGTCTTGGTGTCATAAAATTCAAGTTCATTTCATGTCCCTCATGCCTCAAAGGGAACGTTCATCAACATTGAGCGTTTTAAAATGAAGCCATGCCCATCTCAAAAGAAGATGACAAGAGTTCGAGGCAGTAATATCACACAATATTTCTTTCACACATTGTCCTGTACTGAATTTGATCCTTGCTTGATTCGGATGAAAGCTTGGTGTTAACTAGAGTTTCTCCACCAATCTTTGGCTTACAACATTGTTGTCAGTTTCGTAAACGAATGCAACTAAACATGCGTGGCCTTCAATTAAGCACCTTGTTTCTCTACTTCCTTTTCCATCATCTTTATCCTTTCTTCCTTTTCTTTTTCTTCAATTTACCTTCCTTCTGCAGTTTATATTTCTTCCTTTTCTATTTTCTCCTTCAGCCTATGTTGATCCTTACTAACTTGTCTTGGTGTCATAAATTTCAACTTCATTTCATGTCCCTCATGCCTCAAAGGGAACGTTCATCAACATTTAGCGTTTTAAAATTAAGCCATGCCCATCTCAAAAGAAGATGACAAGAGTTCGTGGGAGCAATATCACATAATACTTCTTTCACACATTGTCCTGTACTGAATTTGATCCTTGCTTGATTCGGATGAAAGCTTGGTGTTAACTAGAGTTTCTCCACCAATCTTTGGCTTACAACATTGTTGTCAGTTTCGTAAACGAATGCAACTAAACATGCGTGGCCTTCAATTAAGCACCTTGTTTCTCTACTTCCTTTTCCATCATCTTTATCCTTTCTTCCTTTTCTTTTTCTTCAATTTACCTTCCTTCTGCAGTTTATATTTCTTCCTTTTCTATTTTCTCCTTCAGCCTATGTTGATCCTTACTAACTTGTCTTGGTGTCATAAATTTCAACTTCATTTCATGTCCCTCATGCCTCAAAGGGAACGTTCATCAACATTTAGCGTTTTAAAATTAAGCCATGCCCATCTCAAAAGAAGATGACAAGAGTTCGTGGGAGCAATATCACATAATACTTCTTTCACACATTGTCCTGTACTGAATTTGATCCTTGCTTGATTCGGATGAAAGTTGGTGTTAACCAGAGTTTCTCCACCAATCTTTGGCTTACAACATTGTTGTCACTTTCGTAAACGAATGCAACTAAACAAGGGTGGCCTTCGAATAAACACCTTATTTCTCTACTTCCTTTTCCATTATCTTTATCTTTTCTTCCTTTTCTTTTTCTTCAATTTCCCTTCCTTCTGCAGTTTATATTTCTTCTTTTTCTATTTTCTCCTTCAGCCTATGTTGATCCTTACTGACTTGTCTTGGTGTCATAAATTTCAACTTCATTTCATGTCCCTCACGCCTCAAATGGAACGTTCATCAACATTGAGCGTTTTAAAATGAAGCAATGCCCATCTCAAAAGAAGATGACAAGAGTTCGTGGGAGCAATATCACATAATACTTCTTTCACACATTGTCCTGTATTGAATTTAATCCTTGCTTGATTCGGATGAATGCTTGGTGGTAACTAGAGTTTCTCCACCAATCTTTGACTTACAACATTGTTGTCGCTTTCGTAAACGAATGCAACTAAACAAGGGTGGCCTTCGAATAAACACCTTGTTTCTCTACTTCCTTTTCCATCATCTTTATCTTTTCTTCCTTTTCTTTTTCTTCAATTTCTCTTCCTTCTGCAGTTGATATTTCTTCTTTTCCTATTTTCTCCTTCAACCTATGTTGATCCTTACTGGCTTGTCTTGGTGTCATAAATTTCAACTTCATTTGATGTCCCTCATGCCGCAAAGGGAACGTTCATCAACATTGAGCGTTTTAAAATGAAACCATGCCCATCTCAAAAGAAGATGACAAGAGTTCGAGGTGGCAATATCACATAATACTTCTTTCACACATTGTCCTGTACTGAATTTGATCCTTGCTTGATTCGGATGAAAGCTTGGTGGTAAGTAGAGTTTCTCCACCATTCTTTGGCTTACAACATTGTTGTCGCTTTCGTAAACGAATGCAACTAAACATGGGTGGCCTTCGATTAAACACCTTGTTTCTCTACTTCCTTTTCCATCATCTTTATCATTTCTTCCTTTTCTTTTTCTTCAATTTCCCTTCCTTCTGCACTTTATATTTCTTCTTTTTCTATTTTCTCCTTCAGCCTATGTTGATCCTTACTGACTTGTCTTGGTGTCATAAAATTCAAGTTCATTTCATGTCCCTCATGCCTCAAAGGGAACGTTCATCAACATTGAGCGTTTTAAAATGAAGCCATGCCCATCTCAAAAGAAGATGACAAGAGTTCGAGGCAGTAATATCACACAATATTTCTTTCACACATTGTCCTGTACTGAATTTGATCCTTGCTTGATTCGGATGAAAGCTTGGTGTTAACTAGAGTTTCTCCACCAATCTTTGGCTTACAACATTGTTGTCAGTTTCGTAAACGAATGCAACTAAACATGCGTGGCCTTCAATTAAGCACCTTGTTTCTCTACTTCCTTTTCCATCATCTTTATCCTTTCTTCCTTTTCTTTTTCTTCAATTTACCTTCCTTCTGCAGTTTATATTTCTTCCTTTTCTATTTTCTCCTTCAGCCTATGTTGATCCTTACTAACTTGTCTTGGTGTCATAAATTTCAACTTCATTTCATGTCCCTCATGCCTCAAAGGGAACGTTCATCAACATTTAGCGTTTTAAAATTAAGCCATGCCCATCTCAAAAGAAGATGACAAGAGTTCGTGGGAGCAATATCACATAATACTTCTTTCACACATTGTCCTGTACTGAATTTGATCCTTGCTTGATTCGGATGAAAGCTTGGTGTTAACTAGAGTTTCTCCACCAATCTTTGGCTTACAACATTGTTGTCAGTTTCGTAAACGAATGCAACTAAACATGCGTGGCCTTCAATTAAGCACCTTGTTTCTCTACTTCCTTTTCCATCATCTTTATCCTTTCTTCCTTTTCTTTTTCTTCAATTTACCTTCCTTCTGCAGTTTATATTTCTTCCTTTTCTATTTTCTCCTTCAGCCTATGTTGATCCTTACTAACTTGTCTTGGTGTCATAAATTTCAACTTCATTTCATGTCCCTCATGCCTCAAAGGGAACGTTCATCAACATTTAGCGTTTTAAAATTAAGCCATGCCCATCTCAAAAGAAGATGACAAGAGTTCGTGGGAGCAATATCACATAATACTTCTTTCACACATTGTCCTGTACTGAATTTGATCCTTGCTTGATTCGGATGAAAGCTTGGTGTTAACCAGAGTTTCTCCACCAATCTTTGGCTTACAACATTGTTGTCACTTTCGTAAACGAATGCAACTAAACAAGGGTGGCCTTCGAATAAACACCTTATTTCTCTACTTCCTTTTCCATTATCTTTATCTTTTCTTCCTTTTCTTTTTCTTCAATTTCCCTTCCTTCTGCAGTTTATATTTCTTCTTTTTCTATTTTCTCCTTCAGCCTATGTTGATCCTTACTGACTTGTCTTGGTGTCATAAATTTCAACTTCATTTCATGTCCCTCACGCCTCAAATGGAACGTTCATCAACATTGAGCGTTTTAAAATGAAGCAATGCCCATCTCAAAAGAAGATGACAAGAGTTCGTGGGAGCAATATCACATAATACTTCTTTCACACATTGTCCTGTATTGAATTTAATCCTTGCTTGATTCGGATGAATGCTTGGTGGTAACTAGAGTTTCTCCACCAATCTTTGACTTACAACATTGTTGTCGCTTTCGTAAACGAATGCAACTAAACAAGGGTGGCCTTCGAATAAACACCTTGTTTCTCTACTTCCTTTTCCATCATCTTTATCTTTTCTTCCTTTTCTTTTTCTTCAATTTCTCTTCCTTCTGCAGTTGATATTTCTTCTTTTCCTATTTTCTCCTTCAACCTATGTTGATCCTTACTGGCTTGTCTTGGTGTCATAAATTTCAACTTCATTTGATGTCCCTCATGCCGCAAAGGGAACGTTCATCAACATTGAGCGTTTTAAAATGAAGCCATGCCCATCTCAAAAGAAGATGACAAGAGTTCGTGGGAGCAATATCACATAATACTTCTTTCACACATTGTCTTGTACTGAATTTGATCCTTGCTTGATTCGGATGAAAGCTTGGTGTTAACTAGAGTTTCTCCACCAATCTTTGGCTTACAACATTGTTGTCACTTTCGTAAACGAATGCAACTAAACAAGGGTGGCCTTCGAATAAACACCTTATTTCTCTACTTCCTTTTCCATCATCTTTATCTTTTCTTCCTTTTCTTTTTCTTTAATTTCCCTTCCTTCTGCAGTTTATATTTCTTCTTTTTCTATTTTCTCCTTCAGCCTATGTTGATCCTTACTGACTTGTCTTGGTGTCATAAATTTCAACTTCATTTCTTGTCCCTCACGCCTCAAATGGAACGTTCATCAACATTGAGCGTTTTAAAATGAAGCGATGCCCATCTCAAAAGAAGATGACAAGAGTTCGTGGGAACAATATCACATAATACTTCTTTCACACATTGTCCTGTACTGAATTTGATCCTTTCTTGATTCGGATGAAAGCTTGGTGTTAACTAGAGTTTCTCCACCAATCTTTGGCTTACAACATTGTTGTCACTTTCGTAAACGAATGCAACTAAACATGGGTGGCCTTCGAATAAACACCTTGTTTCTCTACTTCCTTTTCCATCATCTTTATCTTTTCTTCCTTTTCTTTTTCTTCAATTTCCCTTCCTTCTGCAGTTTATATTTCTTCTTTTTCTATTTTCTCCTTCAGCCTATGTTGATCCTTACTGACTTGTCTTGGTGTCATAAATTTCAACTTCATTTCATGTCCCTCATGCCTCAAAGGGAACGTTCATCAACATTGAGCGTTTTAAAATGAAGCCATGCCCATCTCAAAAGAAGATGACAAGAGTTCGTGGGAGCAATATCACATAATACTTCTTTCACACATTGTCTTGTACTGAATTTGATCCTTGCTTGATTCGGATGAAAGCTTGGTGTTAACTAGAGTTTCTCCACCAATCTTTGGCTTACAACATTGTTGCCACTTTCGTAAACGAATGCAACTAAACAAGGGTGGCCTTCGAATAAACACCTTATTTCTCTACTTCCTTTTCCATCATCTTTATCTTTTCTTCCTTTTCTTTTACTTTAATTTCCCTTCCTTCTGCAGTTTATATTTCTTCTTTTTCTATTTTCTCCTTCAGCCTATGTTGATCCTTACTGACTTGTCTTGGTGTCATAAATTTCAACTTCATTTCATGTCCCTCACGCCTCAAATGGAACGTTCATCAACATTGAGCGTTTTAAAATGAAGCGATGCCCATCTCAAAAGAAGATGACAAGAGTTCGTGGGAACAATATCACATAATACTTCTTTCACACATTGTCCTGTACTGAATTTGATCCTTTCTTGATTCGGATGAAAGCTTGGTGTTAACTAGAGTTTCTCCACCAATCTTTGCCTTACAACATTGTTGTCGCTTTCGTAGACGAATGCAACTAAACATGGGTGGCCTTCGATTAAGCACCTTGACTCTCTACTTCCTTTTCCATCATCTTTATCTTTTCTTCTTTTTCTTTTTCTTCAATTTCCCTTCCTTCTGCAGTTTATATTTCTTCTTTTTCTATTTTCTCCTTCAGCCTATGTTAATCCTTACTGACTTGTCTTGGTGTCATAAATTTCAACTTCATTTCATGTCCCTCATGCCTCAAAGGGAACGTTCATCAACAGTGAGCGTTTTAAAATGAAGCCATGCCCATCTCAAAAGAAGATGACAAGAGTTCGTGGGAGCAATATCACATAATACTTCTTTCACACATTGTCCTGTACTGAATTTGATCCTTGCTTGATTCAGATGAAAGCTTGGTGGTAACTAGAGTTTCTCCACCAATCTTTGGCTTACAACATTGTTGTCACTTTCGTAAACGAATGCAACTAAACAAGGGTGGCCTTCGAATAAACACCTTATTTCTCTACTTCCTTTTCCATCATCTTTATCTTTTCTTCCTTTTCTTTTTCTTTAATTTCCCTTCCTTCTGCAGTTTATATTTCTTCTTTTTCTATTTTCTCCTTCAGCCTATGTTGATCCTTACTGGCTTATCTTGGTGTCATAAATTTCAACTTCATTTGATGTCCCTCATGCCGCAAAGGGAACGTTCATCAACATTGAGCGTTTTAAAATGAAGCCATGCCCATCTCAAAAGAAGATGACAAGAGTTCGTGGGAGCAATATCACATAATACTTCTTTCACACATTGTCCTGTACTGAATTTGATCCTTGCCTGATTCGGATGAAAGCTTGGTGGTAACTAGAGTTTCTCCACCATTCTTTGGCTTACAACATTGTTGTCGCTTTCCTAAACGAATGCAACTAAACATGGGTGGCCTTCGATTAAACACCTTGTTTCTCTACTTCCTTTTCCATCATCTTTATCTTTTCTTCTTTTTCTTTTTCTTCAATTTCCCTTCCTTCTGCAGTTTATATTTCTTCTTTTTCTATTTTCTCCTTCAGCCTATGTTAATCCTTACTGACTTGTCTTGGTGTCATAAATTTCAACTTCATTTCATGTCCCTCATGCCTCAAAGGGAACGTTCATCAACAGTGAGCGTTTTAAAATGAAGCCATGCCCATCTCAAAAGAAGATGACAAGAGTTCGTGGGAGCAATATCACATAATACTTCTTTCACACATTGTCCTGTACTGAATTTGATCCTTGCTTGATTCAGATGAAAGCTTGGTGGTAACTAGAGTTTCTCCACCAATCTTTGGCTTACAACATTGTTGTCACTTTCGTAAACGAATGCAACTAAACAAGGGTGGCCTTCGAATAAACACCTTATTTCTCTACTTCCTTTTCCATCATCTTTATCTTTTCTTCCTTTTCTTTTTCTTTAATTTCCCTTCCTTCTGCAGTTTATATTTCTTCTTTTTCTATTTTCTCCTTCAGCCTATGTTGATCCTTACTGGCTTATCTTGGTGTCATAAATTTCAACTTCATTTGATGTCCCTCATGCCGCAAAGGGAACGTTCATCAACATTGAGCGTTTTAAAATGAAGCCATGCCCATCTCAAAAGAAGATGACAAGAGTTCGTGGGAGCAATATCACATAATACTTCTTTCACACATTGTCCTGTACTGAATTTGATCCTTGCCTGATTCGGATGAAAGCTTGGTGGTAACTAGAGTTTCTCCACCATTCTTTGGCTTACAACATTGTTGTCGCTTTCCTAAACGAATGCAACTAAACATGGGTGGCCTTCGATTAAACACCTTGTTTCTCTACTTCCTTTTCCATCATCTTTATCTTTTCTTCTTTTTCTTTTTCTTCAATTTCCCTTCCTTCTGCAGTTTATATTTCTTCTTCTTCTATTTTCTCCTTCAGCCTATGTTGATCCTTGCTGTCATAAATTTCAACTTCATTTCATGTCCCTCATGCCTCAAAGGGAACGTTCATCAACATTGAGCGTTTTAAAATGAAGCCATGCCCATCTCAAAAGAAGATGACAAGAGGTCGTGGGAGCAATATCACATAATACTTCTTTCACACATTGTCCTGTACTGAATTTGATCCTTGCTTGATTCGGATGAAAGCTTGGTGTTAACTAGAGTTTCTCCACCAATCTTTGGCTTACAACATTGTTGTCACTTTCGTAAACGAATGCAACTAAACAAGGGTGGCCTTCGAATAAACACCTTATTTCTCTACTTCCTTTTCCATCATCTTTATCTTTTCTTCCTTTTCTTTTTCTTTAATTTCCCTTCCTTCTGCAGTTTATATTTCTTCTTTTTCTATTTTCTCCTTCAGCCTATGTTGATCCTTACTGACTTGTCTTGGTGTCATAAATTTCAACTTCATTTCATGTCCCTCATGCCTCAAAGGGAACGTTCATCAACATTGAGCGTTTTAAAATGAAGCCATGCCCATCTCAAAAGAAGATGACAAGAGTTCGTGGGAGCAATATCACATAATACTTCTTTCACACATTGTCCTGTACTGAATTTGATCCTTGCTTGATTCGGATGAAAGCTTGGTGTTAACTAGAGTTTCTCCACCAATTTTTGGCTTACAACATTGTTGTCACTTTCGTAAACGAATGCAACTAAACAAGGATGGCCTTCGAATAAACACCTTATTTCTCTACTTCCTTTTCCATCACCTTTATCTTTTCTTCCTTTTCTTTTTCTTTAATTTCCCTTCCTTCTGCAGTTTATATTTCTTCTTTTTCTATTTTCAGCTTCAGCCTATGTTGATCCTTACTGACTTGTCTTGGTGTCATAAATTTCAACTTCATTTCATGTCCCTCACGCCTCAAATGGAACGTTCATCAACATTGAGCGTTTTAAAATGAAGCGATGCCCATCTCAAAAGAAGATGACAAGAGTTCGTGGGAGCAATATCACATAATACTTCTTTCACACATTGTCCTGTATTGAATTTAATCCTTGCTTGATTCGGATGAAAGCTTGGTGGTAACTAGAGTTTCTCCACCAATCTTTGGCTTACAACATTGTTGTCGCTTTCGTAAACGAATGCAACTAAACATGGGTGGCCTTCGAATAAACACCTTGTTTCTCTACTTCCTTTTCCATCATCTTTATCTTTTCTTCCTTTTCTTTTTCTTCAATTTCTCTTCCTTCTGCAGTTGATATTTCTTCTTTTCCTATTTTCTCCTTCAGCCTATGTTGATCTTTACTTGCTTGTCTTGGTGTCATAAATATCAACTTCATTTCATTTCCCTCATGCCTCAACGGGAACGTTCATCAACATTGAGCGTTTTAAAATGAAGCCATGCCCATCTCAAAAGAAGATGACAAGAGTTCGTGGGAGCAATATCACATAATACTTCTTTCACACATTGTCTTGTACTGGATTTGATCCTTGCTTGATTCGGATGAAAGCTTGGTGTTAACTAGAGTTTCTCCACCAATCTTTGGCTTACAACATTGTTGTCGCTTTCGTAAACGAATGCAACTAAACATGGGGGGCCTTCGATTAAGCACCTTGATTCTCTACTTCCTTTTCCATCATCTTTATCTTTTCTTCTTTTTCTTTTTCTTCAATTTCCCTTCCTTCTGCAGTTTATATTTCTTCTTTTTCTATTTTCTCCTTCAGCCTATGTTGATCCTTACTGACTTGTCTTGGTGTCATAAATTTCAACTTCATTTCATGTCCCTCATGCCTCAAAGGGAACGTTCATCAACATTGAGCGTTTTAAAATGAAGCCATGCCCATCTCAAAAGAAGATGACAAGAGTTCGTGGGAGCAATATCACATAATACTTCTTTCACACATTGTCTTGTACTGAATTTGATCCTTGCTTGATTCGGATGAAAGCTTGGTGTTAACTAGAGTTTCTCCACCAATCTTTGGCTTACAACATTGTTGTCACTTTCGTAAACGAATGCAACTAAACAAGGGTGGCCTTCGAATAAACACCTTATTTCTCTACTTCCTTTTCCATCATCTTTATCTTTTCTTCCTTTTCTTTTTCTTTAATTTCCCTTCCTTCTGCAGTTTATATTTCCTCTTTTTCTATTTTCTCCTTCAGCCTATGTTGATCCTTACTGACTTGTCTTGGTGTCATAAATTTCAACTTCATTTCATGTCCCTCACGCCTCAAATGGAACGTTCATCAACATTGAGCGTTTTAAAATGAAGCCATGCCCATCTCAAAAGAAGATGACAAGAGTTCGTGGGAGTAATATCACATAATACTTCTTTCACACATTGTCCTGTACTGAATTTGATCCTTGCTTGATTCGGATGAAAGCTTGGTGGTAACTAGAGTTTCTCCACCATTCTTTGGCTTACAACATTGTTGTCGCTTTCGTAAATGAATGCAACTAAACATGGGTGGCCTTCGATTAAACACCTTGTTTCTCTACTTCCTTTCCCATCATCTTTATCTTTTCTTCCTTTTCTTTTTCTTCAATTTCTCTTCCTTCTGCAGCTTATATTTCTTCTTTTTCTATTTTCTCTTTCAGCCTATGTTGATCCTTACTGACTTGTCTTGGTGTCATAAATTTCAACTTCATTTCATGTCCCTCATGCCTCAAAGGGAACGTTCATCAACATTGAGCGTTTTAAAATGAAACCATGCCCATCTCAAAAGAAGATGACAAGAGTTCGAGGTGGCAATATCACATAATACTTCTTTCACACATTGTCCTGTACTGAATTTGATCCTTGCTTGATTCGGATGAAAGCTTGGTGGTAACTAGAGTTTCTCCACCATTCTTTGGCTTACAACATTGTTGTCGCTTTCGTAAACGAATGCAACTAAACAAGGGTGGCCTTCGATTAAACACCTTGTTTCTCTACTTCCTTTTCCATCATCTTTATCTTTTCTTCCTTTTCTTTTTCTTCAATTTCTCTTCCTTCTGCAGTTGATATTTCTTCTTTTCCTATTTTCTCCTTCAACCTATGTTGATCCTTACTGGCTTGTCTTGGTGTCATAAATTTCAACTTCATTTGATGTCCCTCATGCCGCAAAGGGAACGTTCATCAACATTGAGCGTTTTAAAATGAAGCCATGCCCATCTCAAAAGAAGATGACAAGAGTTCGTGGGAGCAATATCACATAATACTTCTTTCACACATTGTCCTGTACTGAATTTGATCCTTGCCTGATTCGGATGAAAGCTTGGTGGTAACTAGAGTTTCTCCACCATTCTTTGGCTTACAACATTGTTGTCGCTTTCCTAAACGTATGCAACTAAACATGGGTCGCCTTCGATTAAACACCTTGTTTCTCTACTTCCTTTTCCATCATCTTTATCTTTTCTTCTTTTTCTTTTTCTTCAATTTCCCTTCCTTCTGCAGTTTATATTTCTTCTTCTTCTATTTTCTCCTTCAGCCTATGTTGATCCTTACTGACTTGTCTTGGTGTCATAAATTTCAACTTCATTTCATGTCCCTCATGCCTCAAAGGGAACGTTCATCAACATTGAGCGTTTTAAAATGAAGCCATGCCCATCTCAAAAGAAGATGACAAGAGTTCGTGGGAGCAATATCACATAATACTTCTTTCACACATTGTCCTGTACTGAATTTGATCCTTGCTTGATTCGGATGAAAGCTTGGTGGTAACTAGAGTTTCTCCACCATTCTTTGGCTTACAACATTGTTGTCGCTTTCGTAAACGAATGCAACTAAACATGGGTGGCCTTCGAATAAACACCTTATTTCTCTACTTCCTTTTCCATCATCTTTATCTTTTCTTCCTTTTCTTTTTCTTTAATTTCCCTTCCTTCTGCAGTTTATATTTCTTCTTTTTCTATTTTCTCCTTCAGCCTATGTTGATCCTTACTGACTTGTCTTGGTGTCATAAATTTCAACTTCATTTCATGTCCCTCACGCCTCAAATGGAACGTTCATCAACATTGAGCGTTTTAAAATGAAGCGATGCCCATCTCAAAAGTAGATGACAAGAGTTCGTGGGAGCAATATCACATAATACTTCTTTCACACATTGTCCTGTACTGAATTTGATCCTTTCTTGATTCGGATGAAAGCTTGGTGTTAACTAGAGTTTCTCCACCAATCTTTGGCTTACAACATTGTTGTCGCTTTCGTAAACGAATGCAACTAAACAAGGGTGGCCTTCGAATAAACACCTTGTTTCTCTACTTCCTTTTCCATCATCTTTATCTTTTCTTCCTTTTCTTTTTCTTCAATTTCTCTTCCTTCTGCAGTTGATATTTCTTCTTTTCCTATTTTCTCCTTCAACCTATGTTGATCCTTACTGGCTTGTCTTGGTGTCATAAATTTCAACTTCATTTGATGTCCCTCATGCCGCAAAGGGAACGTTCATCAACATTGAGCGTTTTAAAATGAAGCCATGCCCATCTCAAAAGAAGATGACAAGAGTTCGTGGGAGCAATATCACATAATACTTCTTTCACACATTGTCCTGTACTGAATTTGATCCTTGCTTGATTCGGATGAAAGCTTGGTGGTAACTAGAGTTTCTCCACCATTCTTTGGCTTACAACATTGTTGTCGCTTTCGTAAACGAATGCAACTAAACATGGGTGGCCTTCGAATAAACACTTTGTTTCTCTACTTCCTTTTCCATCATCTTTATCTTTTCTTCCTTTTCTTTTTCTTCAATATCTCTTCCTTCTGCACTTTATATTTCTTCTTTTTCTATTTTCTCCTTCAACCTATGTTGATCCTTACTAACTTGTCTTGGTGTCATAAATTTCAACTTCATTTGATGTCCCTCATGCCGCAAAGGGAACGTTCATCAACAATGATCGTTTTAAAATGAAGCCATGCCCATCTCAAAAGAAGATGACAAGAGTTCGTGGGAGCAATATCACATAATACTTCTTTCACACATTGTCCTGTACTGAATTTGATCCTTGCTTGATTCGGATGAAAGCTTAGTGGTAACTAGAGTTTCTCCACCATTCTTTGGCTTACAACATTGTTGTCGCTTTCGTAAACGAATGCAACTAAACATGGGTGGCCTTCGATTAAACACCTTGTTTCTCTACTTCCTTTCCCATCATCTTTATCTTTTCTTCCTTTTCTTTTTCTTCAATTTCTCTTCCTTCTGCAGCTTATATTTCTTCTTTTTCTATTTTCTCCTTCAGCCTATGTTGATCCTTACAGACTTGTCTTCGTGTCATAAATTTCAACTTCATTTCATGTCCCTCATGCCTCAAAGGGAACGTTCATCAACATTGAGCATTTTAAAATGAAATCATGCCCATCTCAAAAGAAGATGACAAGAGTTCGAGGTGGCAATATCACATAATACTTCTTTCACACATTGTCCTGTACTGAATTTGATCCTTGCTTGATTCGGATGAAAGCTTGGTGGTAACTAGAGTTTCTCCACCATTCTTTGGCTTACAACATTGTTGTCGCTTTCGTAAACGAATGCAACTAAACATGGGTGGCCTTCGATTAAACACCTTGTTTCTCTACTTCCTTTTCCATCATCTTTATCATTTCTTCCTTTTCTTTTTCTTCAATTTCCCTTCCTTCTGCACTTTATATTTCTTCTTTTTCTATTTTCTCCTTCAGCCTATGTTGATTCTTACTGACTTGTCTTGGTGTCATAAAATTCAAGTTCATTTCATGTCCCTCATGCCTCAAAGGGAACGTTCATCAACATTGAGCGTTTTAAAATGAAGCCATGCCCATCTCAAAAGAAGATGACAAGAGTTCGAGGCAGTAATATCACACAATATTTCTTTCACACATTGTCCTGTACGGAATTTGATCCTTGCTTGATTCGGATGAAAGCTTGGTGTTAACTAGAGTTTCTCCACCAATCTTTGGCTTACAACATTGTTGTCAGTTTCGTAAACGAATGCAACTAAACATGCGTGGCCTTCAATTAAGCACCTTGTTTCTCTACTTCCTTTTCCATCATCTTTATCTTTTCTTCCTTATCTTTTTCTTCAATTTACCTTCCTTCTGCAGTTTATATTTCTTCCTTTTCTATTTTCTCCTTCAGCCTATGTTGATCCTTACTAACTTGTCTTGGTGTCATAAATTTCAACTTCATTTCATGTCCCTCATGCCTCAAAGGGAACGTTCATCAAGATTTAGCGTTTTAAAATTAAGCCATGCCCATCTCAAAAGAAGATGACAAGAGTTCGTGGGAGCAATATCACATAATACTTCTTTCACACATTGTCCTGTACTGAAATTGATCCTTGCTTGATTCGGATGAAAGCTTGGTGTTAACTAGAGTTTCTCCACCAATCTTTGGCTTACAACATTGTTGTCGCTTTCGTAAACGAATGCAACTAAACATGCGTGGCCTTCGAATAAACACCTTGTTTCTCTACTTCCTTTTCCATCATCTTTATCATTTCTTCCTTTTCTTTTTCTTCAATTTCCCTTCCTTCTGCACTTTATCTTTCTTCTTTTTCTATTTTCTCCTTCAGCCTATGTTGATCCTTACTGACTTGTCTTGGTGTCATAAAGTTCAAGTTCATTTCATGTCCCTCATGCCTCAAAGGGAACATTCATCAACATTGAGCGTTTTAAAATGAAGCCATGCCCATCTCAAAAGAAGATGACAAGAGTTCGAGACAGTAATATCACACAATATTTCTTTCACACATTGTCCTGTACTGAATTTGATCCTTGCTTGATTCGAATTAAAGCTTGGTGTTAACTAGAGTTTCTCCACCAATCTTTGGCTTACAACATTGTTGTCAGTTTCGTAAACGAATGCAACTAAACATGCGTGGCCTTCAATTAAGCACCTTGTTTCTCTACTTCCTTTTCCATCATCTTTATCTTTTCTTCCTTTTCTTTTTCTTCAATTTACCTTCCTTCTGCAGTTTATATTTCTTCCTTTTCTATTTTCTCCTTCAGCCTATGTTGATCCTTACTAACTTGTCTTGGTGTCATAAATTTCAACTTCATTTCATGTCCCTCATGCCTCAAAGGGAACGTTCATCAAGATTTAGCGTTTTAAAATTAAGCCATGCCCATCTCAAAAGAAGATGACAAGAGTTCGTGGGAGCAATATCACATAATACTTCTTTCACACATTGTCCTGTACTGAATTTGATCCTTGCTTGATTCGGATGAAAGCTTGGTGTTAACTAGAGTTTCTCCACCAATCCTTGGCTTACAACATTTTGTCGCTTTCGTAGACGAATGCAACTAAACATGGGTGGCCTTCGAATAAGCACCTTGATTCTCTACTTCCTTTTCCATCATCTTTATCTTTTCTTCTTTTTCTTTTTCTTCAATTTCCCTTCCTTCTGCAGTTTATATTTCTTCTTTTTCTATTTTCTCCTTCAGCCTATGTTGATCCTTACTGACTTGTCTTGGTGTCATAAATTTCAATTTCATTTCATGTCCCTCATGCCTCAAAGGGAACGTTCATCAACATTGAGCGTTTTAAAATGAAGCCATGCCCATCTCAAAAGAAGATGACAAGAGTTCGTGGGAGCAATATCACATAATACTTCTTTCACACATTGTCCTGTACTGAATTTGATCCTTGCTTGATTCGGATGAAAGCTTGGTGTTAACTAGAGTTTCTCCACCAATCTTTGGCTTACAACATTGTTGTCACTTTCGTAAACGAATGCAACTAAACAAGGGTGGCCTTCGAATAAACACCTTATTTCTCTACTTCCTTTTCCATCATCTTTATCTTTTCTTCCTTTTCTTTTTCTTCAATTTCCCTTCCTTCTGCAGTTTATATTTCGTCTTTTTCTATTTTCTCCTTCAGCCTATGTTGATCCTTACTGACTTGTCTTGGTGTCATAATTTCAACTTCATTTCATGTCCCTCACGCCTCAAATGGAACGTTCATCAACATTGAGCGTTTTAAAATGAAGCGATGCCCATCTCAAAAGAAGATGACAAGAGTTCGTGGGAGCAATATCACATAATACTTCTTTCACACATTGTCCTGTATTGAATTTAATCCTTGCTTGATTCGGATGAAAGCTTGGTGGTAACTAGAGTTTCTCCACCAATCTTTGGCTTACAACATTGTTGTCGCTTTCGTAAACGAATGCAACTAAACAAGGGTTGCCTTCGAATAAACACCTTATTTCTCTACTTCCTTTTCCATCATCTTTATCTTTTCTTCCTTTTCTTTTTCTTCAATTTCCCTTCCTTCTGCAGTTTATATTTCTTCTTTTTCTATTTTCTCCTTCAGCCTATGTTGATCCTTACTGACTTGTCTTGGTGTCATAAATTTCAACTTCATTTCATGTCCCTCATGCCTCAAAGGGAACGTTCATCAAGATTTAGCGTTTTAAAATTAAGCCATGCCCATCTCAAAAGAAGATGACAAGAGTTCGTGGGAGCAATATCACATAATACTTCTTTCACACATTGTCTTGTACTGAATTTGATCCTTGCTTGATTCGGATGAAAGCTTGGTGTTAACTAGAGTTTCTCCACCAATCTTTGGCTTACAACATTTTGTCGCTTTCGTAGACGAATGCAACTAAACATGGGTGGCCTTCGAATAAGCACCTTGATTCTCTACTTCCTTTTCCATCATCTTTATCTTTTCTTCTTTTTCTTTTTCTTCAATTTCCCTTCCTTCTGCAGTTTATAGTTCTTCTTTTTCTATTTTCTCCTTCAGCCTATGTTGATCCTTACTGACTTGTCTTGGTGTCATAAATTTCAATTTCATTTCATGTCCCTCATGCCTCAAAGGGAACGTTCATCAACATTGAGCGTTTTAAAATGAAGCCATGCCCATCTCAAAAGAAGATGACAAGAGTTCGTGGGAGCAATATCACATAATACTTCTTTCACACATTGTCCTGTACTGAATTTGATCCTTGCTTGATTCGGATGAAAGCTTGGTGTTAACTAGAGTTTCTCCACCAATCTTTGGCTGACAACATTGTTGTCGCTTTCGTAAACGAATGCAACTAAACAAGGGTTGCCTTCGAATAAACACCTTATTTCTCTACTTCCTTTTCCATCATCTTTATCTTTTCTTCCTTTTCTTTTTCTTCAATTTCCCTTCCTTCTGCAGTTTATATTTCTTCTTTTTCTATTTTCTCCTTCAGCCTATGTTGATCCTTACTGACTTGTCTTGGTGTCATAAATTTCAACTTCATTTCATGTCCCTCATGCCTCAAAGGGAACGTTCATCAAGATTTAGCGTTTTAAAATTAAGCCATGCCCATCTCAAAAGAAGATGACAAGAGTTCGTGGGAGCAATATCACATAATACTTCTTTCACACATTGTCTTGTACTGAATTTGATCCTTGCTTGATTCCGATGAAAGCTTGGTGTTAACTAGAGTTTCTCCACCAATCTTTGGCTTACAACATTTTGTCGCTTTCGTAGACGAATGCAACTAAACATGGGTGGCCATCGAATAAGCACCTTGATTCTCTACTTCCTTTTCCATCATCTTTATCTTTTCTTCCTTTTCTTTTTCTTCAATTTCTCTTCCTTCTGCAGTTGATATTTCTTCTTTTTCTATTTTCTCCTTCAACCTATGTTGATCCTTACTGACTTGTCTTGGTGTCATAAATTTCAACTTCATTTCATTTCCCTCATGCCTCAAAGGGAACGTTCATCAACATTGAGCGTTTTAAAATGAAGCCATGCCCATCTCAAAAGAAGATGACAAGAGTTCGTGGGAGCAATATCACATAATACTTCTTTCACACATTGTCTTGTACTGGATTTGATCGTTGCTTGATTCGGATGAAAGCTTGGTGTTAACTAGAGTTTCTCCACCAATCTTTGGCTTACAACTTTGTTGTCCCTTTCGTAAACGAATGCACCTAAACATGGGTGGCCTTCGATTAAACACCTTGTTTCTCTACTCCCTTTTCCATCATCTTTATCTTTTCTTCTTTTTCTTTTTCTTCAATTTCCCTTCCTTCTGCAGTTTATATTTCTTCTTTTTCTATTTTCTCCTTCAGCCTATGTTGATCCTTACTGACTTGTCTTGGTGTCATAAATTTCAACTTCATTTCATGTCCCTCATGCCTCAAAGGGAACGTTCATCAACATTGAGCGTTTTAAAATGAAGCCATGCCCATCTCAAAAGAAGATGACAAGAGTTCGTGGGAGTAATATCACATAATACTTCTTTCACACATTGTCCTGTACTGAATTTGATCCTTGCTTGATTCGGATGAAAGCTTGGTGGTAACTAGAGTTTCTCCACCGATCTTTGGCTTACAACATTGTTGTCGCTTTCGTAAACGAATGCAACTAAACAAGGGTTGCCTTCGAATAAACACCTTGTTTCTCTACTTCCTTTTCCATCATCTTTATCTTTTCTTCCTTTTCTTTTTCTTCAATTTCTCTTCCTTCTGCAGTTGATATTTCTTCTTTTTCTATTTTCTCCTTCAACCTATGTTGATCCTTACTGGCTTGTCTTGGTGTCATAAATTTCAACTTCATTTCATTTCCCTCATGCCTCAAAGGGAACGTTCATCAACATTGAGCGTTTTAAAATGAAGCCATGCCCATCTCAAAAGAAGATGACAAGAGTTCGTGGGAGCAATATCACATAATACTTCTTTCACACATTGTCTTGTACTGGATTTGATCGTTGCTTGATTCGGATGAAAGCTTGGTGTTAACTAGAGTTTCTCCACCAATCTTTGGCTTACAACTTTGTTGTCCATTTCGTAAACGAATGCACCTAAACATGGGTGGCCTTCGATTAAACACCTTGTTTCTCTACTTCCTTTTCCATCATCTTTATCTTTTCTTCTTTTTCTTTTTCTTCAATTTCCCTTCCTTCTGCAGTTTATATTTCTTCTTTTTCTATTTTCTCCTTCAGCCTATGTTGATCCTTACTGACTTGTCTTGGTGTCATAAATTTCAACTTCATTTCATCTCCCTCATGCCTCAAAGGGAACGTTCATCAAGATTTAGCGTTTTAAAATTAAGCCATGCCCATCTCAAAAGAAGATGACAAGAGTTCGTGGGAGCAATATCACATAATACTTCTTTCACACATTGTCTTGTACTGAATTTGATCCTTGCTTGATTCGGATGAAAGCTTGGTGTTAACTAGAGTTTCTCCACCAATCTTTGGCTTACAACATTTTGTCGCTTTCGTAGACGAATGCAACTAAACATGGGTGGCCATCGAATAAGCACCTTGATTCTTTACTTCCTTTTCCATCATCTTTATTTTTTCTTCCTTTTCTTTTTCTTCAATTTCTCTTCCTTCTGCAGTTGATATTTCTTCTTTTTCTATTTTCTCCTTCAACCTATGTTGATCCTTACTGACTTGTCTTGGTGTCATAAATTTCAACTTCATTTCATTTCCCTCATGCCTCAAAGGGAACGTTCATCAACATTGAGCGTTTTAAATTGAAGCCATGCCCATCTCAAAAGAAGATGACAAGAGTTCGTGGGAGCAATATCACATAATACTTCTTTCACACATTGTCTTGTACTGGATTTGATCGTTGCTTGATTCGGATGAAAGCTTGGTGTTAACTAGAGTTTCTCCACCAATCTTTGGCTTACAACTTTGTTGTCCCTTTCGTAAACGAATGCACCTAAACATGGGTGGCCTTCGATTAAACACCTTGTTTCTCTACTCCCTTTTCCATCATCTTTATCTTTTCTTCTTTTTCTTTTTCTTCAATTTCCCTTCCTTCTGCAGTTTATATTTCTTCTTTTTCTATTTTCTCCTTCAGCCTATGTTGATCCTTACTGACTTGTCTTGGTGTCATAAATTTCAACTTCATTTCATGTCCCTCATGCCTCAAAGGGAACGTTCATCAACATTGAGCGTTTTAAAATGAAGCCATGCCCATCTCAAAAGAAGATGACAAGAGTTCGTGGGAGCAATATCACATAATACTTCTTTCACACATTGTCCTGTACTGAATTTGATCCTTGCTTGATTCGGATGAAAGCTTGGTGGTAACTAGAGTTTCTCCACCGATCTTTGGCTTACAACATTGTTGTCGCTTTCGTAAACGAATGCAACTAAACAAGGGTTGCCTTCGAATAAACACCTTGTTTCTCTACTTCCTTTTCCATCATCTTTATCTTTTCTTCCTTTTCTTTTTCTTCAATTTCTCTTCCTTCTGCAGTTGATATTTCTTCTTTTTCTATTTTCTCCTTCAACCTATGTTGATCCTTACTGGCTTGTCTTGGTGTCATAAATTTCAACTTCATTTCATTTCCCTCATGCCTCAAAGGGAACGTTCATCAACATTGAGCGTTTTAAAATGAAGCCATGCCCATCTCAAAAGAAGATGACAAGAGTTCGTGGGAGCAATATCACATAATACTTCTTTCACACATTGTCTTGTACTGGATTTGATCGTTGCTTGATTCGGATGAAAGCTTGGTGTTAACTAGAGTTTCTCCACCAATCTTTGGCTTACAACTTTGTTGTCCATTTCGTAAACGAATGCACCTAAACATGGGTGGCCTTCGATTAAACACCTTGTTTCTCTACTTCCTTTTCCATCATCTTTATCTTTTCTTCTTTTTCTTTTTCTTCAATTTCCCTTCCTTCTGCAGTTTATATTCCTTCTTTTTCTATTTTCTCCTTCAGCCTATGTTGATCCTTACTGACTTGTCTTGGTGTCATAAATTTCAACTTCATTTCATCTCCCTCATGCCTCAAAGGGAACGTTCATCAACATTGAGCGTTTTAAAATGAAGCCATGCCCATCTCAAAAGAAGATGACAAGAGTTCGTGGGAGTAATATCACATAATACTTCTTTCACACATTGTCCTGTACTGAATTTGATCCTTGCTTGATTCGGATGAAAGCTTGGTGTTAACTAGAGTTTCTCCACCAATCTTTGGCTTACAACATTGTTGTCACTTTCGTAAACGAATGCAACTAAACAAGGGTGGCCTTCGAATAAACACCTTATTTCTCTACTTCCTTTTCCATCATCTTTATCTTTTCTTCCTTTTCTTTTTCTTCAATTTCCCTTCCTTCTGCAGTTTATATTTCTTCTTTTTCTATTTTCTCCTTCAGCCTATGTTGATCCTTACTGACTTGTCTTGGTGTCATAAATTTCAACTTCATTTCATGTCCCTCACGCCTCAAAGGGAACTTTCATCAACATTGAGCGTTTTAAAATGAAGCGATCCCCATCTCAAAAGAAGATGACAAGAGTTCGTGGGAGCAATATCACATAATACTTCTTTCACACATTGTCCTGTATTGAATTTAATCCTTGCTTGATTCGGATGAAAGCTTGGTGGTAACTAGAGTTTCTCCACCAATCTTTGGCTTACAACATTGTTGTCGCTTTCGTAAACGAATGCAACTAAACAAGGGTTGCCTTCGAATAAACACCTTGTTTCTCTACTTCCTTTTCCATCATCTTTATCTTTTCTTCCTTTTCTTTTTCTTCAATTTCTTTTCCTTCTGCAGTTGATATTTCTTCTTTTTCTATTTTCTCCTTCAACCTATGTTGATCCTTACTGGCTTGTCTTGGTGTCATAAATTTCAACTTCATTTCATGTCCCTCATGCCTCAAAGGGAACGTTCATCAACATTGAGCGTTTTAAAATGAAGCCATGCCTATCTCAAAAGAAGATGACAAGAGTTCGTGGGAGCTATATCACATAATACTTCTTTCACACATTGTCCTGTACTGAATTTGATCCTTGCTTGATTCGGATGAAAGCTTGGTGTTAACTAGAGTTTCTCCACAAATCTTTGGCTTACAACATTGTTGTCGCTTTCGTAAACGAATGCAACTAAACAAGGGTGGCCTTCGAATAAACACCTTGTTTCTCTACTTCCTTTTCCATCATCTTTATCTTTTCTTCCTTTTCTTTTTCTTCAATTTCCCTTCCTTCTGCAGTTTATATTTCTTCTTTTTCTATTTTCTCCTTCAGCCTATGTTGATCCTTACTGACTTGTCCTGGTGTCATAAATTTCAACTTCATTTCATGTCCCTCACGCCTCAAAGGGAACTTTCATCAACATTGAGCGTTTTAAAATGAAGCGATCCCCATCTCAAAAGAAGATGACAAGAGTTCGTGGGAGCAATATCACATAATACTTCTTTCACACATTGTCCTGTATTGAATTTAATCCTTGCTTGATTCGGATGAAAGCTTGGTGGTAACTAGAGTTTCTCCACCAATCTTTGGCTTACAACATTGTTGTCGCTTTCGTAAACGAATGCAACTAAACAAGGGTTGCCTTCAAATAAACACCTTGTTTCTCTACTTCCTTTTCCATCATCTTTATCTTTTCTTCCTTTTCTTTTTCTTCAATTTCTCTTCCTTCTGCAGTTGATATTTCTTCTTTTTCTATTTTCTCCTTCAACCTATGTTGATCCTTACTGGCTTGTCTTGGTGTCATAAATTTCAACTTCATTTCATGTCCCTCATGCCTCAAAGGGAACGTTCATCAACATTGAGCGTTTTAAAATGAAGCCATGCCCATCTTAAAAGAAGATGACAAGAGTTCGTGGGAGCAATATCACATAATACTTCTTTCACACATTGACCTGTACTGAATTTAATCCTTGCTTGATTCGGATGAAAGCTTGGTGGTAACTAGAGTTTCTCCACCAATCTTTGGCTTACAACTTTGTTGTCCCTTTCGTAAACGAATGCACCTAAACAAGGGTTGCCTTCGAATAAACACCTTGTTTCTCTACTTCCTTTTCCATCATCTTTATCTTTTCTTCCTTTTCTTTTTCTTCAATTTCCCTTCCTTCTGCAGTTTATATTTCTTCTTTTTCTATTTTCTCCTTCAGCCTATGTTGATCCTTACTTGCTTGTCTTGGTGTCATAAATTTCAACTTCATTTCATTTCCCTCATGCCTCAAAGGGAACGTTCATCAACATTGAGCGTTTTAAAATGAAGCCATGCCCATCTCAAAAGAAGATGACAAGATTTCGTGGGAGCAATATCACATAATACTTCTTTCACACATTGTCTTGTACTGGATTTGATCGTTGCTTGATTCGGATGAAAGGTTGGTGTTAACTAGAGTTTCTCCACCAATCTTTGGCTCACAACATTGTTGTCGCTATCGTAAACGAATGAAACTAAACAAGGGTGGCCTTCGAATAAACACCTTGTTTCTCTACTTCCTTTTCCATCATCTTTATCTTTTCTTCCCTTTCTTTTTCTTCAATTTCCCTTCCTTCTGCAGTTTATATTTCTTCTTTTTCTATTCTTTTTTTTTCTATTTTCTCCTTCAGCCTATGTTGATCCTTACTGACTTGTCTTGGTGTCAAAAATTTCAACTTCATTTCATGTCCCTCACGCCTCAAATGGAACGTTCATCAACATTGAGCGTTTTAAAATGAAGCGATGCCCATCTCAAAAGAAGATGACAAGAGTTCGTGGGAGCAATATCACATAATACTTCTTTCACACATTGTCCTGTACTGAATTTGATCCTTGCTTGATTTGGATGAAAGCTTGGTGGTAACTAGAGTTTCTCCACCAATCTTTGGCTTACAACTTTGTTGTCCCTTTCGTAAACGAATGCACCTAAACATGGGTGGCCTTCGATTAACCACCTTGTTTCTCTACTCCCTTTTCCATCATCTTTATCTTTTCTTCCTTTTCTTTTTCTTCAATTTCCCTTCCTTCTGCAGTTTATATTTCTTCTTTTTCTATTTTCTCCTTCAGCCTATGTTGATCCTTACTGGCTTGTCTTGGTGTCATAAATTTCAACTTCATTTCATGTCCCTCATTCCTCAAATAAAGGGAACGTTCATCAAGCGTGAGTGTTTTAAAATTAAGCGATGCCCATCTCAAAAGAAGATGACAAGATTTCGTGGGAGCAATATCACATAATACTTCTTTCACACGTTGTCCTGTACTGAATTTGATCCTTGCTTGATTCGGATGAAAGCTTGGTGATAAATAGAGTTTCTCCACCAATCTTTGGCTTACAACATTGTTGTCGCTTTCGTAAACGAATGCAACTAAACAAGGGTGGCCTTCGAATAAACACCTTGTTTCTCTACTTCCTTTTCCATCATCTTTATCTTTTCTTCCTTTTCTTTTTCTTCAATTTCTCTTCCTTCTGCAGTTGATATTTCTTCTTTTTCTATTTTCTCCTTCAACCTATGTTGATCCTTACTGGCTTGTCTTGGTGTCATAAATTTCAACTTCATTTCATGTCCCTCATGCCTCAAAGGGAACGTTCATCAACATTGAGCGTTTTAAAATGAAGCCATGCCCATCTTAAAAGAAGATGACAAGAGTTCGTGGGAGCAATATCACATAATACTTCTTTCACACATTGACCTGTACTGAATTTAATCCTTGCTTGATTCGGATGAAAGCTTGGTGGTAACTAGAGTTTCTCCACCAATCTTTGGCTTACAACTTTGTTGTCCCTTTCGTAAACGAATGCACCTAAACAAGGGTTGCCTTCGAATAAACACCTTGTTTCTCTACTTCCTTTTCCATCATCTTTATCTTTTCTTCCTTTTCTTTTTCTTCAATTTCCCTTCCTTCTGCAGTTTATATTTCTTCTTTTTCTATTTTCTCCTTCAGCCTATGTTGATCCTTACTTGCTTGTCTTGGTGTCATAAATTTCAACTTCATTTCATTTCCCTCATGCCTCAAAGGGAACGTTCATCAAGATTGAGCGTTTTAAAATGAAGCCATGCCCATCTCAAAAGAAGATGACAAGAGTTCGTGGGAGCCATATCACATAATACTTCTTTCACACATTGACCTGTACTGAATTTAATCCTTGCTTGATTCGGATGAAAGCTTGGTGGTAACTAGAGTTTCTCCACCAATCTTTGGCTTACAACTTTGTTGTCCCTTTCGTAAACGAATGCACCTAAACATGGGTGGCCTTCGATTAAACATCTTGTTTCTCTACTTCCTTTTTCCATCATCTTTTTCTTTCTTCCTTTTCTTTTTCTTCAATTTCCCTTCCTTCTTCCTTCCTTTTGCAGTTTATATTTCTTCTTTTTCTATTCTTTCTTTTTCTATTTTCTCCTTCAGCCTATGTTGATCATTACTGGCTTGTCTTGGTGTCATAAATTTTAACTTCATTTCATGTCCCTCATGCCTCAAATAAAGGGAACGCTCATCAAGCTTGAGTGTTTTAAAATTAAGCCATGCCCATCTCAAAAGAAGATGAGAAGAGTTCGTGGGATCAATATGACATAATACTTCTTTCACACATTGTCCTGTACTTAATTTGATCCTTGCTTGATTCGAATGAAAGCTTGTTGGTAACTTGAGAGTCTCCACCAATCTTTGGCTTACAACATTGTTGTCGCTTTCGTAAACGAATGCAACTAAACATTGGTGGCCTTCGATTAAACACCTTGTTTCTCATATTCCTTTTCCATCATCTTTATGTTTTCTTCCTTTTCTTTTTCTTCAATTTCCCTTCCTTCTTCAGTTTTTATTTCTTCTTTTTCTATTTTCTCCTTCAGCCTATGTTGATCCTTACTGGCCTGTCTTGGTGTCATAACTTTCAACTTCATTTGATGTTCCTCATGCCTCAAAGGGAACGTTCATCAAGATTAAGCGTTTTAAAATCAAGCCATGCCCATCTCAAAAGAAGATGACAAGAGTTTGTGGGAGCAATATCATATAATATTTCTTTCACACATGGTCCTGTATTGCATTTGATCCTTGCTTGATTTGGATGAAAGCTTGGTGGTAACTAGAGTTTCTCGACCAATCTTTGGCCTACAACTTTGTTATCGCTTACGTAAACGAATGCAACTAAACATTGGTGGCCTTCGATTAAACACCTTGTATCTCTACTCCCTTTTCATCATCTTTATCTTTTCCTCCTTTTCTTTTTCTTCAATTTCACTTCCTTCTACAGTTTATATTTCTTCTTTTTCTATTTTCTCCTTCAGCCTATGTTGATCCTTACTGGCTTGTCTTGGTGTCATAAATTTCAACTTCATTTCATGTTCTCATGCCTCAAAGGGAACGTTCATCAAGATTGATCGTTTTAAAATTAAGCCATGCCCATCTCAAAAGAAGATGACAAGATTTCGTGGGAGTAATATCCCATCATACTTCTCTCACTTATTGTCCTGTACTGCTGAATTTGATCCTTGCTTGATTTAGATGAAAGCTTGGTGTTAACTAGAGTTTCTCCACCAATCTTTGGCATACAACATTGTTGTCGCTTTCGTAAACGAATGCAACTAAACATGAGTGGCCTTCGATTACACACCTTGTTTCTCTACTTCCTTTTCCATCATCTTTATCTTTTCTTCCTTTTCTTTTTCTTCAATTTCCCTTCCTTCTGCAGTTTATATTTCTTCTTTTTCTATTTTCTCCTTCAGCCTATGTTGGTCATTACTGGCTTGTCTTGGTGTCATAAATTTCAACTTCATTTCATGTCCCTCATGCCTCAAATAAAGCTAACGTTCATCAAGCTTGAGTGTTTTAAAAGTAAGCCATGCCCATCTCCAAAGAAGATGACAAGAATTCGTGTGAGCAATATGACATAATACTTCTTTCACACATTGTCCTTTACTGAATTTGATCCTTGCTTGATTCAGATGAAAGCTTGGTGGTAACTAGAGTTTCTCCACAAATCTTTGGCTTACAACATTGTTGTCGCTTTCGTAAACGAATGCAACTAAACATGGGTGGCCTTCGATTAAACACCTTGTTTCTCTACTTCCTTTCTTTATCTTTTCTTCCTTTTCTTTTTCTTCAATTTTCCTTCCTTCTATAGTTTATATTTCTTCTTTTTCTATTTTCTCCTTCAGCCTATGTTGATCCTTACTGACTTGTCTTGGTGTCATAAATTTCAACTTCATTTCATGTCCCTCATGCCTCAAAGGGAACGTTCATCAACATTGAGCGTTTTAAAATGAAGCCATGCCCATCTTAAAAGAAGATGACAAGAGTTCGTGGGAGCAATATCACATAATACTTCTTTCACACATTGACCTGTACTGAATTTAATCCTTGCTTGATTCGGATGAAAGCTTGGTGGTAACTAGAGTTTCTCCACCAATCCTTGGCTTACAACATTGTTGTCGCTTTCGTAAACGAATGCAACTAAACATGGGTGGCCTTCCAATAAACACCTTGTTTCTCTACTTCCTATTCCATCATCTTTATCTTTTCTTCCTTTTCTTTTTCTTCAATTTCCCTTCCTTCTGCAGTTTATATTTCTTCTTTTTCTATTTTCTCCTTCAGCCTATGTTGGTTATTACTGGCTTGTCTTGGTGTCGTAAATTTCAACTTCATTTCATGTCCCTCATGCCTGAAATAAAGGTAACGTTCATCACGCTTGAGTGTTTTAAAAGTAAGCCATGCCCATCTCAAAAGAAGATGACAAGAGTTCGTGGGAGCGATATCACATAATACTTCTTTCACACGTTGTCCTGTACTGAATTTGATCCTTGCTTGATTAGGATGAAAGCTTGGTGGTAACTAGAGTTTCTCCACCAATCTTTGGCATACAACATTGTTGTCGCTTTCGTAAACGAATGCAACTAAACATGAGTGGCCTTCGATTAAACACCTTGTTTCTCTACTTCCTTTTCCATCATCTTTATCTTTTCTTCCTTTTCTTTTTCTTCAATTTCCCTTCCTTCTGCAGTTTATATTTCTTCTTTTTCTATTTTCTCCTTCAGCCTATGTTGGTTATTACTGGCTTGTCTTGGTGTTGTAAATTTCAACTTCATTTCATGTCCCTCATGCCTCAAATAAAGGTAACGTTCATCAAGCTTGAGTGTTTAAAAGTAAGCCATGCCCATCTCAAAAGAAGATGACAAGAGTTCGTGGGAGCGATATCACATAATACTTCTTTCACACGTTGTCCTGTACTGCTGAATTTGATCCTTGCTTGATTCAGATGAAAGCTTGGTGTTAACTAGAGTTTCTCCACCAATCTTTGGCATACAACATTGTTGTCGCTTTCGTAAACGAATGCAACTAAAGATGAGTGGCCTTCGATTAAACACCTTGTTTCTCTACTTCCTTTTCCATCATCTTTATCTTTTCTTCCTTTTCTTTTTCTTCAATTTTCCTTCCTTCTGCAGTTTATATTTCTTCTTTTTCTATTTTCTCCTTCAGCCTATGTTGATCCTTACTTGCTTGTCTTGGTGTCATAAATTTCAACTTCATTTCATGTTCCTCATGCCTCAAAGGGAACGTTCATCATGATTGAGCGTTTTAAAATTAAGCCATGCCCATCTCAAAAGAAGATGACAAGATTTCGTGGGAGCAATATCCCATCACACTTCTCTCACACATTGTCCTGTACTGCTGAATTTGATCCTTGCTTGATTCAGATGAAAGCTTGGTGTTAACTAGAGTTTCTCCACCAATCTTTGGCATACAACATTGTTGTCGCTTTCGTAAACGAATGCAACTAAACATGGGTGGCCTTCGATTAAGCACCTTGTTTCTCTACTTCCTTTTCATCATCTTTATCTTTTCTTCCTTTTCTTTTTCTTCAATTTCCCTTCCTTCTGCAGTTTATATTTCTTCTTTTTCTATTTTCTCCTTCAACCTATGTTGGTTATTACTGGCTTGTCTTGGTTCATAACTTTCAACTTCATTTGATGTTCCTCATGCCTCAAAGGGAACGTTCATCAAGATTAAGCGTTTTAAAATGAAGCCATGCCCATCTCAAAAGAAGATGACAAGAGTTCGTGGGAGCAATATCACATAATACTTCTTTCACACATTGTCCTATACTGAATTTGATCCTTTCTTGATTTGGATGAAAGCTTGGTGATAACTAGAGTTTCTCCACCAATGTTTGGCATACAACATTGCTGTCGCTTTCGTAAACGAATGCAACTAAACATTGGTGGCCTTCGATTAAACACCTTGTTTCTGTACTTCCTTTTACATCATCTTTATCTTTTCTTCCTTTTCTTTTTCTTCAATTTCCCTTCCTTTTGCAGTTTATATTTCTTGTTTTTCTATTTTCTCCTTCAGCCTATGTTGATCCTTATTGGCTTGTCTTGGTGTCATTAATTTCACCTTCATTTGATGTTCCTCATGCCTCAAAGGGAACGTTCATCAACATTGAGCGTTTTAAAATGAAGCCATGCCTATCTCAAAAGAAGATGACAAGAGTTTGTGGGAGCAATATCACATAATATTTCTTTCACACATGGTCCTGTACTGCATTTGATCCTTGCTTGATTTGGATGAAAGCTTGGTGGTAACTAGAGTTTCTCCACCAATCTTTAGCCTACAACTTTGTTATCGCTTTCGTAAACGAATGCAACTAAACATTGGTGTCCTTCGATGAAACACCTTG
This sequence comes from Vigna unguiculata, assembly GCF_037176805.1. NCBI lineage: Eukaryota > Viridiplantae > Streptophyta > Magnoliopsida > Fabales > Fabaceae > Vigna > Vigna unguiculata. The sequence goes on along the minus strand of NC_140795.1, from coordinate 25,770,380 downwards.
TTTCTCTACTCCCTTTTCATCATCTTTATCTTTTCTTCCTTTTCTTTTTCTTCAATTTCCCTTCCTTCTGCAGTTTATATTTCTTCTTTTTCTATTTTCTCCTTCAGCCTATGTTGATCCTTACTGGCTTGTCTTGGTGTCATAAATTTCAACTTCATTTCATGTTCCTCATGCCTCAAAGGGAATGTTCATCAAGATTGAGCATTTTAAAATTAAGCCATGCCCATCTCAAAAGAAGATGACAAGATTTCGTGGGAGCAATATCCCATCATACTTCTCTCACACATTGTCCTGTACTGCTGAATTTGATCCTTACTTGATTCAGATGAAAGCTTGGTGTTATCTAGAGTTTCTCCACCAATCTTTGGCATCCAACATTATTGTCGCTTTCGTAAACGAATGCAACTAACATGAGTGGCCTTCGATTACACACCTTGTTTCTCTACTTCCTTTTCCATCATCTTTATCTTTTCTTCCTTTTCTTTTTCTTCAATTTCCCTTCCTTCTGCAGTTTATATTTCTTCTTTTTCTATTTTCTCCTTCAGCCTATGTTGATCATTACTGTTTGTCTTGGTGTCATAAATTTCAACTTCATTTCATGTCCCTCATGCTTCAAATAAAGGTAACGTTCATCAAGCTTGAGTATTTTAAAATTAAGCCATGCCCATCTCAAAAGAAGATGACAAGATTTTGTGGGAGCAATATCCCATCATACTTCTCTCACACATTGTCCTGTACTGCCGAATTTGATCCTTGCTTTATTCAGATGAAAGCTTGGAGTTAACTAGAGTTTCTCCACCAATCTTTGGCATACAACATTGTTGTCGCTTTCGTAAACGAATGCAACTAAAGATGAGTGGCCTTCGATTAAACACCTTGTTTCTCTACTTCCTTTTCCATCATCTTTATCTTTTCTTCCTTTTCTTTTTCTTCAATTTCCCTTCCTTCTGCAGTTTATATTTCTTCTTTTTCTATTTTCTCCTTCAACCTATGTTGGTTATTACTGGCTTGTCTTGGTGTCATAACTTTCAACTTCATTTGATGTTCCTCATGCCTCAAAGGGAACGTTCATCAAGATTAAGCGTTTTAATATGAAGCCATGCCCATCTCAAAAGAAGATGACAAGAGTTCGTGGGAGCAATATCACATAATACTTCTTTCACACATTGTCCTATACTGAATTTGATCCTTTCTTGATTTGGATGAAAGCTTGGTGATAACTAGAGTTTCTCCACCAATGTTTGGCATACAACATTGTTGTCGTTTTCGTAAACGAATGCAACTAAACATTGGTGGCCTTCGATTAAACACCTTGTTTCTCTACTTCCTTTTACATCATCTTTATCTTTTCTTCCTTTTCTTTTTCTTCAATTTCCCTTCCTTTTGCAGTTTATATTTCTTGTTTTTCTATTTTCTCCTTCAGCCTATGTTGATCCTTATTGGCTTGTCTTGGTGTCATTAATTTCACCTTCATTTGATGTTCCTCATGCCTCAAAGGGAACGTTCATCAACATTGAGCGTTTTAAAATGAAGCCATGCCCATCTCAAAAGAAGATGACAAGAGTTTGTGGGAGCAATATCACATAATATTTCTTTCACACATGGTCCTGTACTGCATTTGATCCTTGCTTGATTTGGATGAAAGCTTGGTGGTAACTAGAGTTTCTCCACCAATCTTTAGCCTACAACTTTGTTATCGCTTTCGTAAACGAATGCAACTAAACATTGGTGTCCTTCGATGAAACACCTTGTTTCTCTACTCCCTTTTCATCATCTTTATCTTTTCTTCCTTTTCTTTTTCTTCAATTTCCCTTCCTTCTGCAGTTTATATTTCTTCTTTTTCTATTTTCTCCTTCAGCCTATGTTGATCCTTACTGGCTTGTCTTGGTGTCATAAATTTCAACTTCATTTCATGTTCCTCATGCCTCAAAGGGAATGTTCATCAAGATTGAGCGTTTTAAAATTAAGCCATGCCCATCTCAAAAGAAGATGACAAGATTTCGTGGGAGCAATATCCCATCATACTTCTCTCACACATTGTCCTGTACTGCTGAATTTGATCCTTGCTTGATTCAGATGAAAGCTTGGTGTTAACTAGAGTTTCTCCACCAATCTTTGGCATACAACATTGTTGTCGCTTTCGTAAACGAATGCAACTAAACATTGGTGTCCTTCGATGAAACACCTTGTTTCTCTACTCCCTTTTCATCATCTTTATCTTTTCTTCCTTTTCTTTTTCTTCAATTTCCCTTCCTTCTGCAGTTTATATTTCTTCTTTTTCTATTTTCTCCTTCAGCCTATGTTGATCCTTACTTGCTTGTCTTGGTGTCATAAATTTCAACTTCATTTCATGTTCCTCATGCCTCAAAGGGAATGTTCATCAAGATTGAGCGTTTTAAAATTAAGCCATGCCCATCTCAAAAGAAGATGACAAGATTTCGTGGGAGCAATATCCCATCATACTTCTCTCACACATTGTCCTGTACTGCTGAATTTGATCCTTGCTTGATTCAGATGAAAGCTTGGTGTTAACTAGAGTTTCTCCACCAATCTTTGGCATACAACATTGTTGTCGCTTTCGTAAACGAATGCAACTAAAGATGAGTGGCCTTCGATTAAACACCTTGTTTCTCTACTTCCTTTTCCATCATCTTTATCTTTTCTTCCTTTTCTTTTTCTTCAATTTCCCTTCCTTCTGCAGTTTATATTTCTTCTTTTTCTATTTTCTCCTTCAACCTATGTTGGTTATTACTGGCTTGTCTTGGTGTCATAACTTTCAACTTCATTTGATGTTCCTCATGCCTCAAAGGGAACGTTCATCAAGATTAAGCGTTTTAAAATGAAGCCATCCCCATCTCAAAAGAAGATGACAAGAGTTCGTGGGAGCAATATCACATAATACTTCTTTCACACATTGTCCTATACTGAATTTGATCCTTTCTTGATTTGGATGAAAGCATGGTGATAACTAGAGTTTCTCCACCAATGTTTGGCATACAACATTGCTGTCGCTTTCGTAAACGAATGCAACTAAACATTGGTGGCCTTCGATTAAACACCTTGTTTCTCTACTTCCTTTTACATCATCTTTATCTTTTCTTCCTTTTCTTTTTCTTCAATTTCCCTTCCTTTTGCAGTTTATATTTCTTGTTTTTCTATTTTCTCCTTCAGCCTATGTTGATCCTTATTGGCTTGTCTTGGTGTCATTAATTTCACCTTCATTTGATGTTCCTCATGCCTCAAAGGGAACGTTCATCAACATTGAGCGTTTTAAAATGAAGCCATGCCCATCTCAAAAGAAGATGACAAGAGTTTGTGGGAGCAATATCACATAATATTTCTTTCACACATGGTCCTGTACTGCATTTGATCCTTGCTTGATTTGGATGAAAGCTTGGTGGTAACTAGAGTTTCTCCACCAATCTTTAGCCTACAACTTTGTTATCGCTTTCGTAAACGAATGCAACTAAACATTGGTGTCCTTCGATGAAACACCTTGTTTCTCTACTCCCTTTTCATCATCTTTATCTTTTCTTCCTTTTCTTTTTCTTCAATTTCCCTTCCTTCTGCAGTTTATATTTCTTCTTTTTCTATTTTCTCCTTCAGCCTATGTTGATCCTTACTGGCTTGTCTTGGTGTCATAAATTTCAACTTCAATTCATGTTCCTCATGCCTCAAAGGGAATGTTCATCAAGATTGAGCGTTTTAAAATTAAGCCATGCCCATCTCAAAAGAAGATGACAAGATTTCGTGGGAGCAATATCCCATCATACTTCTCTCACACATTGTCCTGTACTGCTGAATTTGATCCTTGCTTGATTCAGATGAAAGCTTGGTGTTAACTAGAGTTTCTCCACCAATCTTTGGCATACAACATTGTTGTCGCTTTCGTAAACGAATGCAACTAAAGATGAGTGGCCTTCGATTAAACACCTTGTTTCTCTACTTCCTTTTCCATCATCTTTATCTTTTCTTCCTTTTCTTTTTCTTCAATTTCCCTTCCTTCTGCAGTTTATATTTCTTCTTTTTCTATTTTCTCCTTCAACCTATGTTGGTTATTACTGGCTTGTCTTGGTGTCATAACTTTCAACTTCATTTGATGTTCCTCATGCCTCAAAGGGAACGTTCATCAAGATTAAGCGTTTTAAAATGAAGCCATCCCCATCTCAAAAGAAGATGACAAGAGTTCGTGGGAGCAATATCACATAATACTTCTTTCACACATTGTCCTATACTGAATTTGATCCTTTCTTGATTTGGATGAAAGCTTGGTGATAACTAGAGTTTCTCCACCAATGTTTGGCATACAACATTGCTGTCGCTTTCGTAAACGAATGCAACTAAACATTGGTGGCCTTCGATTAAACACCTTGTTTCTCTACTTCCTTTTACATCATCTTTATCTTTTCTTCCTTTTCTTTTTCTTCAATTTCCCTTCCTTTTGCAGTTTATATTTCTTGTTTTTCTATTTTCTCCTTCAGCCTATGTTGATCCTTATTGGCTTGTCTTGGTGTCATTAATTTCACCTTCATTTGATGTTCCTCATGCCTCAAAGGGAACGTTCATCAACATTGAGCGTTTTAAAATGAAGCCATGCCCATCTCAAAAGAAGATGACAAGAGTTTGTGGGAGCAATATCACATAATATTTCTTTCACACATGGTCCTGTACTGCATTTGATCCTTGCTTGATTTGGATGAAAGCTTGGTGGTAACTAGAGTTTCTCCACCAATCTTTAGCCTACAACTTTGTTATCGCTTTCGTAAACGAATGCAACTAAACATTGGTGTCCTTCGATGAAACACCTTGTTTCTCTACTCCCTTTTCATCATCTTTATCTTTTCTTCCTTTTCTTTTTCTTCAATTTCCCTTCCTTCTGCAGTTTATATTTCTTCTTTTTCTATTTTCTCCTTCAGCCTATGTTGATCCTTACTGGCTTGTCTTGGTGTCATAAATTTCAACTTCAATTCATGTTCCTCATGCCTCAAAGGGAATGTTCATCAAGATTGAGCGTTTTAAAATTAAGCCATGCCCATCTCAAAAGAAGATGACAAGATTTCGTGGGAGCAATATCCCATCATACTTCTCTCACACATTGTCCTGTACTGCTGAATTTGATCCTTGCTTGATTCAGATGAAAGCTTGGTGTTAACTAGAGTTTCTCCACCAATCTTTGGCATACAACATTGTTGTCGCTTTCGTAAACGAATGCAACTAAAGATGAGTGGCCTTCGATTAAACACCTTGTTTCTCTACTTCCTTTTCCATCATCTTTATCTTTTCTTCCTTTTCTTTTTCTTCAATTTCCCTTCCTTCTGCAGTTTATATTTCTTCTTTTTCTATTTTCTCCTTCAACCTATGTTGGTTATTACTGGCTTGTCTTGGTGTCATAACTTTCAACTTCATTTGATGTTCCTCATGCCTCAAAGGGAACGTTCATCAAGATTAAGCGTTTTAAAATGAAGCCATGCCCATCTCAAAAGAATATGACAAGAGTTCCTGGGAGCAATATCACATAATACTTCTTTCACACATTGTCCTATACTGAATTTGATCCTTTCTTGATTTGGATGAAAGCTTGGTGATAACTAGAGTTTCTCCACCAATGTTTGGCATACAACATTGCTGTCGCTTTCGTAAACGAATGCAACTAAACATTGGTGGCCTTCGATTAAACACCTTGTTTCTCTACTTCCTTTTACATCATCTTTATCTTTTCTTCCTTTTCTTTTTCTTCAATTTCCCTTCCTTTTGCAGTTTATATTTCTTGTTTTTCTATTTTCTCCTTCAGCCTATGTTGATCCTTATTGGCTTGTCTTGGTGTCATTAATTTCACCTTCATTTGATGTTCCTCATGCCTCAAAGGGAACGTTCATCAACATTGAGCGTTTTAAAATGAAGCAATGCCCATCTCAAAAGAAGATGACAAGAGTTTGTGGGAGCAATATCACATAATATTTCTTTCACACATGGTCCTGTACTGCATTTGATCCTTGCTTGATTTGGATGAAAGCTTGGTAGTAACTAGAGTTTCTCCACCAATCTTTAGCCTACAACTTTGTTATCGCTTTCGTAAACGAATGCAACTAAACATTGGTGTCCTTTGATGAAACACCTTGTTTCTCTACTCCCTTTTCATCATCTTTATCTTTTCTTCCTTTTCTTTTTCTTCAATTTCCCTTCCTTCTGCAGTTTATATTTCTTCTTTTTCTATTTTCTCCTTCAGCCTATGTTGATCCTTACTGGCTTGTCTTGGTGTCATAAATTTCAACTTCATTTCATGTTCCTCATGCCTCAAAGGGAATGTTCATCAAGATTGAGCGTTTTAAAATTAAGCCATGCCCATCTCAAAAGAAGATGACAAGATTTCGTGGGAGCAATATCCCATCATACTTCTCTCACACATTGTCCTGTACTGCTGAATTTGATCCTTACTTGATTCAGATGAAAGCTTGGTGTTATCTAGAGTTTCTCCACCAATCTTTGGCATCCAACATTATTGTCGCTTTCGTAAACGAATGCAACTAACATGAGTGGCCTTCGATTACACACCTTGTTTCTCTACTTCCTTTTCCATCATCTTTATCTTTTCTTCCTTTTCTTTTTCTTCAATTTCCCTTCCTTCTGCAGTTTATAGTTCTTCTTTTTCTATTTTCTCCTTCAGCCTATGTTGATCATTACTGTTTGTCTTGGTGTCATAAATTTCAACTTCATTTCATGTCCCTCATGCTTCAAATAAAGGTAACGTTCATCAAGCTTGAGTATTTTAAAAGTAAGCCATGCCCATCTCCAAAGAAGATGACAAGAATTCGTGTGAGCAATATGACATAATACTTCTTTCACACATTGTCCTTTACTGAATTTGATCCTTGCTTGATTCGGATGAAAGCTTGGTGGTAACTAGAGTTTCTCCACCGATCTTTGGCTTACAACTTTGTTGTCGCTTTCGTAAACGAATGAAAGTAAACATGGGTGGCTTTCGATTAAACACCTTGTTTCTCCACTTCCTTTTCCATCATCTTTATGTTTTCTTCCTTTTCTTTTTCTTCAATTTCCCTTCCTTCTTCAGTTTATATTTCTTCTTTTTCTATTTTCTCGTTCAGCCTATGTTGATTCTTAATGGCTTGTCTTGGTGTCATAAATTTCAACTTCATTTCATGTCCCTCATGCCTCAAATAAAGGGAACTTTCATCAACATTGAGCGTTTTAAAATGAAGCCATGCCCATCTCAAAAGAAGATGACAAGAGTTCGTGGGAGCAATATGACATAATACTTCTTTCACACATTGTCCTGTACTGAATTTGATCCTTGCTTGATTCGGATGAAAGCTTGTTGGTAACTTGAGTTTCTCCACCAATCTTTGGCTTACAACATTCTTGTCGCTTTCGTAAACGAATGCAACTAAACATTGGTGGCCTTTGATTAAACACCTTGTTTCTCTACTTCCTTTTACATCATCTTTATCTTTTCTTCCTTTTCTTTTTCTTCAATTTCCCTTCCTTCTGCCGTTTATATTTCTTGTTTTTCTATTTTCTCCTTCAGCCTATGTTGATCCTTATTGGCTTGTCTTGGTGTCATAAATTTCACCTTCATTTGATGTTCCTCATGCCTCAAAGGGAACGTTCATCAACATTGAGCGTTTTAAAATGAAGCCATACCCATCTCAAAAGAAGATGACAAGAGTTCGTGGGAGCAATATCACATAATACTTCTTTCACACATTGTCCTGTACTGAATTTGATCCTTGCTTGATTCGGATGAAAGCTTGGTGTTAACTAGAGTTTCTCCACCAATCTTTGGCACACAACATTGTTGTCGCTTTCTTAAACGAATGCAACTAAACATTGGTGGCCTTCAATTAAACACCTTGTTTCTCTACATCGTTTTACATCATTTTTATCTTTTCTTCCTTTTCTTTTTCTTCAATTTCCCTTCCTTCTGCAGTTTATATTTGTTCTTTTTCTATTTTCTCCTTTAGCCTATGTTGATCCTTAATAGCTTGACTTGGTGTCATAAATTTCACATTCATTTCATGTCCCTCATGCCTCAAATAAAAGGAACGTTCATCATGATTGAGCGTTTTAAAATAAAGCCATGCCCATCTCAGAAGAAGATGGAAAGAGTTCGTGGGAGCAATATCACATAATACTTCTTTCACACATTGTCGTGTACTGAATTTGATCCTTGCTTGATTCGGATGAAAGCTTGTTGGTAACTTGAGTTTCTCCACCAATCTTTGGCTTACAACATTGTTGTCGCTTTCGAAACGAATGCAACTAAACATGGGTGGCCTTCGATTAAACGCCTTGTTTCTCTACTTCCTTTTCCATCATCTTTATCTTTTCTTCCTTTTCTTTTTCTTCAATTTCTCTTCCTTCTATAGTTTATATTTCTTCTTTTTCTATTTTCTCCTTCAGCCTATGTTGATCCTTACTGGCTAGTCTTGGTGTCATAAATTTCAACTTCATTTCATGTCACTCATGCCTCAAATAAAGGGAACGTTCATCAACATTGAGCGTTTTAAAATGAAGCCATGCCCATCTCAAAAGAAGATGACAAGAGTTCGTGGGAGCAATATGACATAATACTTCTTTCACACGTTGTCCTGTACTGAATTTGATCCTTGCTTGATTCGGATGAAAGCTTGGTGGTAACTAGAGTTTCTCCACCAATCTTTGGCATACAACATTGTTGTCACTTTCGTAAACGAATGCAACTAAACATGGGTGGCCTTCGATTAAACACCTTGTTTCTCTACTTCCTTTTCCATCATCTTTATCTTTTCTTCTTGTTCTTTTTCTTCAATTTCCCTTCCTTCTACAGTTTATATTTCTTATTTTTCTATTTTCTCCTCAGCCTATGTTGATCCTTACTGGCTTGTCTTGGTGTCATAAATTTAAACTTCATTTCATGTTCCTCATGCCTCAAATAAAGGGAACGTTCATCAACTTTGAGCGTTTTAAAATTAAGCCATGCCCATCTCAAAAGAAGATGACAAGAGTTCGTGGGAGCAATATCACATCATACTTCTTTCATACATTGTCCTGTACTGAATTTGATCCTTGCTTGATTCGGATGAAAGCTTGGTGGTAACTAGAGTTTCTCCACCAATCTTTGGCATACAACATTGTTGTCACTTTCGTAAACGAATGCAACTAAACATGGGTGGCCTTCGATTAAACACCTTGTTTCTCTACTTCCTTTTCCATCATCTTTATCTTTTCTTCTTGTTCTTTTTCTTCAATTTCCCTTCCTTCTACAGTTTATATTTCTTATTTTTCTATTTTCTCCTCAGCCTATGTTGATCCTTACTGGCTTGTCTTGGTGTCATAAATTTAAACTTCATTTCATGTTCCTCATGCCTCAAATAAAGGGAACGTTCATCAACTTTGAGCGTTTTAAAATTAAGCCATGCCCATCTCAGAAGAAGATGACAAGAGTTCGTGGGAGTAATATCACATAATACTTCTTTCACACATTGTCATGTACTGAATTTGATCCTTGCTTGATTCGGATGAAAGCTTGTTGGTAACTTGAGTTTCTCCACCAATCTTTGGCTTACAACATTGTTGTCACTTTCGTAAACGAATGCAACTAAACATGGGTGGCCTTCGATTAAACACCTTGTTTCTCTACTTCCTTTTCCATCATCTTTATCTTTTCTTCTTGTTCTTTTTCTTCAATTTCCCTTCCTTCTACAGTTTATATTTCTTCTTTTTCTACTTTCTCCTTCAGCCTATGTTGATCCTTACTGGCTTGTCTTGGTGTCATAAATTTAAACTTCATTTCATGTCCCTCATGCCTCAAATAAAGGGAACGTTCATCAACATTGAGCGTTTTAAAATGAAGTCATGCCCATCTCAGAAGAAGATGACAAGAGTTCGTGCGAGCTATGTCACATAATACTTCTTTCACACGTTGTCCTGTACTGAATTTGATCCTTGCTTGATTCGGATGAAAGCTTGGTGCTAACTAGAGTTTCTCCACCAATCTTTGGTATACAACATTGTTGTCTCTTTCGTAAACGAATGCAACTAAACATTGGTGGCGTTCGATTAAACACCTTGTTTCTCTACTTCCTTTTCCATCATCTTTATCTTTTCTTCCTTTTCTTTTTCTTCAATTTCCCTTCCTTCTATAGTTTATATTTCTTCTTTTTCTATTTTCTCCTTCAGCCTATGTTGATCCTTACTGGCTTGTCTTGGTGTCATAAATTTCAACTTCATTTCATGTCCCTCATGCCTCAAATAAAAGGAACGTTCATCAACAATGAGCGTTTCAAAATGAAGCCATGCCCATCTCAAAAGAAGATGCAAGAGTTCGTGGGAGCAATATCACATAATACTTCTTTCACACATTGTCCTGTAGTGAATTTTATCCTTGCCTGATTCGGATGAAAGCTTGGATGGTAACTAGAGTTTCTCAACCAATCTTTGGCATACAACATTGTTGTCACTTTCGTAAACGAATGCAACTAAACATGGGTGGCCTTCGATTAAACACCTTGTTTCTCTACTTCCTTTTCCATCATCTTTATCTTTTCTTCCTTTTCTTTTTCTTCAATTTCCCTTCCTTCTGCAGTTTATATTTGTTCTCTTTCTATTTTCTCCTCAGCCTATGTTGATCCTTACTGGCTTGTCTTGGTGTCATAAATTTAAACTTCATTTCATGTTCCTCATGCCTCAAATAAAGGGAACGTTCATCAACTTTGAGCGTTTTAAAATTAAGCCATGCCCATCTCAGAAGAAGATGACAAGAGTTCGTGGGAGTAATATCACATAATACTTCTTTCACACATTGTCAAGTACTGAATTTGATCCTTGCTTGATTCGGATGAAAGCTTGTTGGTAACTTGAGTTTCTCCACCAATCTTTGGCTTACAACATTGTTGTCGCTTTCATAAACGAATGCAACTAAACATGGGTGGCCTTCGATTAAACACCTTGTTTCTCTACTTCCTTTTCCATCATCTTTATCTTTTCTTCCTTTTCTTTTTCTTCAATTTCCCTTCCTTCTGCAGTTTATATTTCTTCTTTTTCTATTTTCTCCTTTAGCCTATGTTGATCCTTACTGGCTTGTCTTGGTGTCATAAATTTAAACTTCATTTCATGTCCCTCATGCCTCAAATAAAGGGAACGTTCATCAACATTGAGCGTTTCAAAATGAAGCCATGCCCATCTCAAAAGAAGATGCAAGAGTTCGTGGGAGCAATATCACATAATACTTCTTTCACACATTGTCCTGTAGTGAATTTTATCCTTGCCTGATTCGGATGAAAGCTTGGATGGTAACTAGAGTTTCTCAACCAATCTTTGGCATACAACATTGTTGTCACTTTCGTAAACGAATGCAACTAAACATGGGTGGCCTTCGATTAAACACCTTGTTTCTCTACTTCCTTTTCCATCATCTTTATCTTTTCTTCCTTTTCTTTTTCTTCAATTTCCCTTCCTTCTGCAATTTATATTTCTTCTTTTTCTATTTTCTCCTTCAGCCTATGTTGATCCTTACTGGCTTGTCTTGGTGTCATAAATTTAAACTTCATTTCATGTCCCTCATGCCTCAAATAAAGGGAACGTTCATCAACATTGAGCGTTTCAAAATGAAGCCATGCCCATCTCAAAAGAAGATGCAAGAGTTCGTGGGAGCAATATCACATAATACTTCTTTCACACATTGTCATGTACTGAATTTGATCCTTGTTCGATTCGGATGAAAGCTTGGTGTTAACTAGAGTTTCTCCCCCAATCTTTGGCTTACAACATTATTGTCGCTTTCGTAAACGAATGCAACTAAACATGGGTGGCTTTCGATTAAAGACCTTGTTTCTCTACTTCCTTTTCCATCATCTTTATCTTTTCTTCCTTTTCTTTTTCTTCAATTTCCCTTCCTTCTGCAGTTTATATTTGTTCTCTTTCTATTTTCTCCTTCAGCCTATGTTGATCATTACTAGCTTGTCTTGGTGTCATAAATTTCAACTTCATTTCATGTCCCTCATGCCTCAAATAAACGGAACGTTCATCAAGCTTGAGTGTTTTACAATTAAGCCATGCCCATCTCAGAAGAAGATGACAAGAGTTCGTGGGAGCTATATCACATAATACTTCTTTCACACGTTATCCTGTACTTAATTTGATCCTTGCTTGATTCGGATGGTAACTAGAGTTTCTCCACCAATCTTTGGCTTACAACATTGTTGTCGCTTTCGAAACGAATGCAACTAAACATGGGTGGCCTTCGATTAAACGCCTTGTTTCTCTACTTCCTTTTCCATCATCTTTATCTTTTCTTGCTTTTCTTTTTCTTCAATTTCTCTTCCTTCTATAGTTTCTATTTCTTCTTTTTCTATTTTCTCCTTCAGCCTATGTTGATCCTTACTGGCTAGTCTTGGTGTCATAAATTTCAACTTCATTTCATGTCACTCATGCCTCAAATAAAGGGAACGTTCATCAAGATTGAGCGTTTTAAAATGATGCCATGCCCATCCCAACAGAAGATGACAAGAGTTCGTGGGAGCTATATCACATAATACTTCTTTCACACGTTGTCCTGTACTGAATTTGATCCTTGCTTGATTCGGATGAAAGCTTGGTGGTAACTAGAGTTTCTCCACCAATCTTTGGCTTACAACATTGTTGTCGCTTTCGTAAACGAATGCCACTAAACATGGGTGGCCTTCGATTAAACACCTTGTTTCTCTACTTCCTTTTCCATCATCTTTATCTTTTCTTCGTTTTCTTTTTCTTCAATTTCCCTTCCTTCTGCAGTTTATATTTCTTCTTTTTCTATTTTCTCCTTCAGCTTGTGTTGATCCTTACTGGCTTGTCTTGGTGTCATAAATTTAAACTTCATTTCATGTCCCTCATGCCTCAAATAAAGGGAACGTTCATCAACATTGAGCGTTTCAAAATGAAGCCATGCCCATCTCAAAAGAAGATGCAAGAGTTCGTGGGAGCAATATCACATAATACTTCTTTCACACATTGTCCTGTATTGAATTTTATCCTTGCTTGATTCGGATGAAAGCTTGGATGGTAACTAGAGTTTCTCCACCAATCTTTGGCTTACAACATTGTTGTCGCTTTCGTAAACGAATGACACTAAACATGGGTGGCCTTCGATTAAACGCCTTGTTTCTCTACTTCCTTTTCCATCATCTTTATCTTTTCTTCCTTTTCTTTTTCTTCAATTTCCCTTCCTTCTATAGTTTATATTTCTTCATTTTCTATTTTCTCCTTCAGCCTATGTTTCTCCTTACTGGCTTGTCTTGGTGTCATAAATTTTAACTTCATTTCATGTCCCTCATGCCTAAATAAAGGGAACGTTCATCAACATTGAGCGTTTCAAAATGAGGCCATGCCCATCTCAAAAGAAGATGACAAGAGTTCGTGGGAGCAATATGACATAAAACTTCTTTCACACATTGTCCTGTACTGAATTTGATCCTTGCTTGATTCGGATGAAAGCTTGGTGGTAACTAGAATTTCTCCACCAATCTTTGGTTTACAACTTCGTTGTTGCTTTCGCAAACGAATGCACCAAAACATGGGTGGCCATCTAGTAAACACCTTGTTTCTCTGCTTCGTTTTCCATCATCTTTTTCTTTTCTTCCTTTTCTTTTTCTTCAATTTCCCTTCCTTCTGCAGTTTATATTTCATCTTTTTCTATTTTCTCCGTCAGCCTATGTTGATCCATACTGGCTTGTCTTGGTGTCATAAATTTAAACTTCATTTCATGTCCCTCATGCCTCAAATAAAGGGAACGTTCATCAACATTGAGCGTTTTAAAATGAAGTCATGCCCATCTCAGAAGAAGATGACAAGAGTTCGTGGGAGCTATATCACATAATACTTCTTTCACACGTTGTCCTGTACTGAATTTGATCCTTGCTTGATCGGATGAAAGCTTGGTGGTAACTAGAGTTTCTCCACCAATCTTTGGTATACAACATTGTTGTCGCTTTCGTAAACGAATGCAACTAAACATTGTTAGCGTTCGATTAAACACCTTGTTTCTCTACTTCCTTTTCCATCATCTTTATCTTTTCTTCCTTTTCTTTTTCTTCAATTTCCCTTCCTTCTATAGTTTATATTTCTTCTTTTTCTATTTTCTCCTTCAGCCTATGTTGATCCTTACTGGCTTGTCTTGGTGTCATAAATTTCAACTTCATTTCATGTCCCTCATGCCTCAAATAAAGGGAACGTTCATCAACAATGAGCGTTTCAAAATGAAGCCATGCCCATCTCAAAAGAAGATGACAAGAGTTTGTGGGAGCAATATCACATAATACTTCTTTGACACATTGTCCTGTACTGAATTTGATCCTTGCGTGATTCGGATGAAAGCTTGGTGGTAACTAGAGTTTCTCCACCAATCTTTGACATACAACATTGTTGTCGCTTTCGTAAACGAATGCAACTAAACATTGGTGGCCTTTGATTAAACACCTTGTTTCTCTACTTCCTTTTACATCATCTTTATCTTTTCTTCCTTTTCTTTTTCTTCAATTTCCCTTCCTTCTGCAGTTTATATTTCTTGTTTTTCTATTTTCTCCTTCAGCCTATGTTGATCCTTATTGGCTTGTCTTGGTGTCATGAATTTCACCTTCATTTGATGTTCCTCAAGCCTCGAAGGGAACGTTCATCAACATTGAGCGTTTTAAAATGAAGCCATACCCATCTCAAAAGAAGATGACAAGAGTTCGTGGAAGCAATATCACATAATACTTCTTTCACACATTGTCCTGTACTGAATTTGATCCTTGCTTGATTCGGATGAAAGCTTGTTGGTAACTTGAGTTTCTCCACCAATCTTTGGCTTACAACATTGTTGTCGCTTTCATAAACGAATGCAACTAAACATTGGTGGCCTTTGATTAAACACCTTGTTTCTCTACTTCCTTTTACATCATCTTTATCTTTTCTTCCTTTTCTTTTTCTTCAATTTCCCTTCCTTCTGCAGTTTATATTTCTTGTTTTTCTATTTTCTCCTTCAGCCTATGTTGATCCTTATTGGCTTGTCTTGGTGTCATAAATTTCACCTTCATTTGATGTTCCTCATGTCTCAAAGGGAACGTTCATCAACATTGAGCGTTTTAAAATGAAGCAATACCCATCTCAAAAGAAGATGACAACATTTCGTGGGAGCAATATCCCATAATACTTCTTTCACACATTGTCCTGTACTGAATTTGATCCTTGCTTGATTCGGATGAAAGCTTGGTGGTAACTAGAGCTTCTCCACTATTCTTTGGCTTACAACATTGTTGTCGCTTTCGTAAACGAATGCACCTAAACAGGGGTGGCCTTCGATTAAACACCTTGTTTCTTTGCTTCCTTTTTCCATCATCTTTTTCTTTTCTTCCTTTTCTTTATCTTCAATTTCCGTTCCTTCTGTAGTTTATATTTCTTCTTTTTCTATTCTTTCTTTTTCTATTTTCTCCTTCAGCCTATATTGATCATTAATGGTTTGTCTTGGTGTCATAAATTTCAACTTCATTTCATGTCCCTCATGCCTCAAATAAAGGGAACGTTCATCAAGCTTGAATATTTTAAAAATAAGCCATGCCCATCTCAAAAGAAGATGACAAAAGTTCGTGGGAGCAATATGACATAACACTTGTTTCACACATTGTCCTGTACTGAATTTAATCCTTGCTTGATTCGGATGAAAGCTTG
The DNA here is from genome assembly GCF_037176805.1 of Vigna unguiculata. Classification (NCBI taxonomy): domain Eukaryota; kingdom Viridiplantae; phylum Streptophyta; class Magnoliopsida; order Fabales; family Fabaceae; genus Vigna; species Vigna unguiculata. The sequence continues at coordinate 25,754,702 of NC_140795.1, read as the reverse complement.
TTGGTAACTTGAGTTTCTCCACCAATCTTTGGCTTACAACATTGTTGTCGCTTTCGTAAACGAATGCAACTAAACATTGGTGGCCCTTGATTAAACACCTTGTTTCTCTACTTCCTTTTACATCATCTTTATCTTTTCTTCCTTTTCTTTTTCTTCAATTTCCCTTCCTTCTGCAGTTTATATTTGTTCTTTTTCTATTTTCTCTTTTACCCTATGTTGATCCTTAATAGCTTGACTTGGTGTCATAAATTTCACATTCATTTCATGTCCCTCATGCCTCAAATAAAAGGAACGTTCATCAAGATTGAGCGTTTTAAAATGAAGCCATGCCCATCCCAGAAGAAGATGACAAGAGTTCGTGGGAGCTATTTCACATAATACTTCTTTCACACGTTGTCCTGTACTGAATTTGATCCTTGCTTGATTTGGATGAAAGCTTGGTGGTATCTAGAGTTTCTCCACCAATCTTTGGCATAGAACATTGTTGTCGCTTTCGTAAACGAATGCAACTAAACATGGATGGCCTTCGATTAAAGACCTTGTTTCTCTACTTCCTTTTCCATCATCTTTATCTTTTCTTCCTTTTCTTTTTCTTCAATTTCCCTTCCTTCTGCAGTTTATATTTGTTCTCTTTCTATTTTCTCCTTCAGCCTATGTTGATCATTACTGGCTTGTCTTGGTGTCATAAATTTCAACTTCATTTCTTGTCCCTCATGCCTCAAATAAAGGGAACGTTCATCAAGCTTGAGTGTTTTATAATTAAGCCATGCCCATCTCAGAAGAAGATGACAAGAGTTCGTGGGAGCTATATCACATAATACTTCTTTCACACGTTATCCTGTACTGAATTTGATCCTTGCTTGATTCGGATGAAAGCTCGGATGGTAACTAGAGTTTCTCCACCAATCTTTGGCTTACAACATTGTTGTGGCTTTCGAAACGAATGCAACTAAACATGGGTGGCCTTCGATTAAACACCTTGTTTCTCTACTTCCTTTTCCATCATCTTTATCTTTTCTTCTTGTTCTTTTTCTTCAATTTCCCTTCCTTCTATAGTTTATATTTCTTATTTTCTATTTTCTCCTCAGCCTATGTTGATCCTTACTGGCTTGTCTTGGTGTCATAAATTTAAACTTCATTTCATGTTCCTCATGCCTCAAATAAAGGGAACGTTCATCAACTTTGAGCGTTTTAAAATTAAGCCATGCCCATCTCAGAAGAAGATGACAAGAGTTCGTGAGAGTAATATCACATAATACTTCTTTCACACATTGTCATGTACTGAATTTGATCCTTGCTTGATTCGGATGAAAGCTTGTTGGTAACTTGAGTTTCTCCACCAATCTTTGGCTTACAACATTGTTGTCGCTTTCATAAACGAATGCAACTAAACATGGGTGGCCTTCGATTAAACACCTTGTTTCTCTACTTCCTTTTCCATTATCTTTATCTTTTCTTCCTTTTCTTTATCTTCAATTTCCCTTCCTTCTGTAGTTTATATTTCTTCTTTTTCTATTCTTTCTTTTTCTATTTTCTCCTCCAGCCTATATTGATCATTAATGGTTTGTCTTGGTGTCATAAATTTCAACTTCATTTCATGTCCCTCATGCCTCAAATAAAGGGAACGTTCATCAAGCTTGAACATTTTAAAAATAAGCCATGCCCATCTCAAAAGAAGATGACAAGAGTTCGTGGGAGCAATATGACATAATACTTCTTTCACACATTGTCCTGTACTGAATTTGATCCTTTTTTGATTCGGATGAAAGCTTGTTGGTAACTTGAGTTTCTCCACCAATCTTTGGCTTACAACATTGTTGTCGCTTTCGTAAACGAATGCAACTAAACATTGGTGGCCCTTGATTAAACACCTTGTTTCTCTACTTCCTTTTACATCATCTTTATCTTTTCTTCCTTTTCTTTTTCTTCAATTTCCCTTCCTTCTGCAGTTTATATTTCTTGTTTTTCTATTTTCTCCTTCAGCCTATGTTGATCCTTATTGGCATGTCTTGGTGTCATAAATTTCACCTTCATTTGATGTTCCTCATGCCTCAAAGGGAACGTTCATCAACATTGAGCGTTTTAAAATGAAGCCATACCCATCTCAAAAGAAGATGACAAGAGTTCGTGGGAGCAATATCACATAATACTTCTTTCACACATTGTCCTGTACTGAATTTGATCCTTGCTTGATTCGGATGAAAGCTTGGTGTTAACTAGAGTTTCTCCACCAATCTTTGGCATACAACATTGTTGTCGCTTTCTTAAACGAATGCAACTAAACATGGGTGGCCTTCGATTAAACACCTTGTTTCTCTACATCGTTTTACATCATCTTTATCTTTTCTTCCTTTTCTTTTTCTTCAATTTCCCTTCCTTCTGCAGTTTATATTAGTTCTTTTTCTATTTTCTCTTTTACCCTATGTTGATCCTTAATAGCTTGACTTGGTGTCATAAATTTCACATTCATTTCATGTCCCTCATGCCTCAAATAAAAGGAACGTTCATCAAGATTGAGCGTTTTAAAATGAAGCCATGCCCATCCCAGAAGAAGATGACAAGAGTTCGTGGGAGCTATATCACATAATACTTCTTTCACACATTGTCCTGTACTGAATTTGATCCTTGCTTGATTCGGATGAAAGCTTGGTGTTAACTAGACTTTGTCCACCAATCTTTGGCATACAACATTGTTGTCGCTTTCTTAAACGAATGCAACTAAACATGGGTGGCCTTCGATTAAACACCTTGTTTCTCTACATCGTTTTACATCATCTTTATCTTTTCTTCCTTTTCTTTTTCTTCAATTTCCCTTCCTTCTGCAGTTTATATTTGTTCTTTTTCTATTTTCTCCTTTAGCCTATGTTGATCCTTAATAGCTTGACTTGGTGTCATAAATTTCACATTCATTTCATGTCCCTCATGCCTCAAATAAAAGGAACGTTCATCAAGATTGAGCGTTTTAAAATGAAGCCATGCCCATCCCAGAAGAAGATGACAAGAGTTCGTGGGAGCTATATCACATAATACTTCTTTCACACGTTGTCCTGTACTGAATTTGATCCTTGCTTGATTTGGATGAAAGCTTGGTGGTATCTAGAGTTTCTCCACCAATCTTTGGCATAGAACATTGTTGTCGCTTTCGTAAACGAATGCAACTAAACATGGGTGGCCTTCGATTAAAGACCTTGTTTCTCTACTTCCTTTTCCATCATCTTTATCTTTTCTTCCTTTTCTTTTTCTTCAATTTCCCTTCCTTCTGCAGTTTATATTTGTTCTCTTTCTATTTTCTCCCTCAGCTTATGTTGATCATTACTGGCTTGTCTTGGTGTCATAAATTTCAACTTCATTTCATGTCCCTCATGCCTCAAATAAAGGGAACGTTCATCAAGCTTGAGTGTTTTACAATTAAGCCATGCCCATCTCAGAAGAAGATGACAAGAGTTCGTGGGAGCTATATCACATAATACTTCTTTCACACGTTATCCTGTACTGAATTTGATCCTTGCTTGATTCGGATGAAAGCTCGGATGGTAACTAGAGTTTCTCCACCAATCTTTGGCTTACAACATTGTTGTCGCTTTCGAAACGAATGCAACTAAACATGGGTGGCCTTCGATTAAACACCTTGTTTCTCTGCTTCTTTTTTCCATCATCTTTTCTTTTCTTCCTTTTCTTTTTCTTCAATTTCCCTTCCTTCTGTAGTTTATATTTCTTCTTTTTCTATTTTCTCCTTCAGCCTATGTTGATCCTTACTTGCTTGTCTTGGTGTCATAAATTTAAACTTCATTTCATGTCCCTCATGCCTAAATAAAGGGAACGTTCATCAACATTGAGCGTTTCAAAATGAAGCCATGCGCATCTCAGAAGAAGATGACAAGAGTTCGTGGGAGCTATATCACATAATACTTCTTTCACACGTTGTCCTGTACTGAATTTGATCCTTGCTTGATCGGATGAAAGCTTGGTGGTAACTAGAGTTTCTCCACCAATCTTTGGTATACAACATTGTTGTCGCTTTCGTAAACGAAAGCAACTAAACATTGGTGGCGTTCGATTAAACACCTTCTTTCTCTACTTCCTTTTCCATCATCTTTATCTTTTCTTCCTTTTCTTTTTCTTCAATTTCCCTTCCTTCTATAGTTTATATTTCTTCTTTTTCTATTTTCTCCTTCAGCCTATATTGATCCTTACTGGCTTGTCTTGGTGTCATAAATTTCAACTTCATTTCATGTCCCTCATGCCTCAAATAAAGGGAACGTTCATCAACAATGAGCGTTTCAAAATGAAGCCATGCGCATCTCCAAAGAAGATGACAAGAGTTTGTGGGAGCAATATCACATAATACTTCTTTGACACATTGTCCTGTACTGAATTTGATCCTTGCTTGATTCGGATGAAAGCTTGGTGGTAACTAGAGTTTCTCCACCAATCTTTGACATACAACATTGTTGTAGCTTTCGTAAACGAATGCAACTAAACATGGGTGGCCTTCGAATAAACACCTTGTTTCTCTGCTTCCTTTTTCCATCATCTTTTTCTTTTCTTCCTTTTCTTTTTCTTCAATTTCCCTTCCTTCTGTAGTTTATATTTCTTCTTTTTCTATTTTCTCCTTCAGCCTATGTTGATCCTTACTGGCTTGTCTTGGTGTCATAAATTTAAACTTCATTTCGTGTCCCTCATGCCTAAATCAAGGGAACGTTCATCAACACTGAGCGTTTCAAAATGAAGCCATGCCCATCTCAAAAGAAGATGACAAGAGTTCGTGGGAGCAATATCACATAATACTTCTTTGACACATTGTCCTGTACTGAATTTGATCCTTGCTTGATTCGGATCAAAGCTTGGTGGTAACTAGAGTTTCTCCACCAATCTTTGGCATACAACATTGTTGTCGCTTTCGTAAACGAATGCAACTAAACATGGGTGGCCTTCGATTAAACACCTTGTTTCTCTGCTTCCTTTTTCCATCATCTTTTTCTTTTCTTCCTTTTCTTTTTCTTCAATTTCCCTTCCTTCTGCAGTTTATATTTCTTCTTTTTCTATTTTCTCCTTCAGCCTATGTTGATCCTTACTGGCTTGTCTTGGTGTCATAAATTTCAACTTCATTTCATGTCCCTCATGCCTCAAATAAAGGGAACGTTCATCAACAATGAGCGTTTCAAAATGAAGCCATGCCCATCTCAAAAGAAGATGCAAGAGTTCGTGGGAGCAATATCACATAATACTTCTTTCACACATTGTCCTGTATTGAATTTTATCCTTGCTTGATTCGGATGAAAGCTTGGATGGTAACTAGAGTTTCTCCACCAATCTTTGGCTTACAACATTGTTGTCGCTTTCGTAAACGAATGCAACTAAACATGGGTGGCCTTCGATTAAATGCCTTGTTTCTCTACTTCCTTTTCCATCATCTTTATCTTTTCTTCCGTTTCTTTTTCTTCAATTTCCCTTCCTTCTATAGTTTATATTTCTTCTTTTTCTATTTTCTCCTTCAGCCTATGTTGATCCTTACTGGCTATTCTTGGTGTCATAAATTTCAACTTCATTTCATGTCACTCATCCCTCAAATAAAGGGAACGTTCATCAAGATTGAGCGTTTTAAAATGATGCCATGCCCATCCCAAAAGAAGATGACAAGAGTTCGTGGGAGCTATATCACATAATACTTCTTTCACACATTGTCCTGTATTGAATTTTATCCTTGCTTGATTCGGATGAAAGCTTGGATGGTAACTAGAGTTTCTCCACCAATCTTTGGCTTACAACATTGTTGTCGCTTTCGTAAACGAATGCAACTAAACATGGGTGGCCTTCGATTAAATGCCTTGTTTCTCTACTTCCTTTTCCATCATCTTTATCTTTTCTTCCTTTTCTTTTTCTTCAATTTCCCTTCCTTCTATAGTTTATATTTCTTCTTTTTCTATTTTCTCCTTCAGCCTATGTTGATCCTTACTGGCTATTCTTGGTGTCATAAATTTCAACTTCATTTCATGTCACTCATCCCTCAAATAAAGGGAACGTTCATCAAGATTGAGCGTTTTAAAATGATGCCATGCCCATCCCAAAAGAAGATGACAAGAGTTCGTGGGAGCTATATCACATAATACTTCTTTCACACGTTGTCCTGTACTGAATTTGATCCTTGGTTGATTCGGATGAAAGCTTGGTTGTAACTAGAGTTTCTCCACCAATCTTTGGCATACAACATTGTTGTCACTTTCGTAAACGAATGCAACTAAACATGGGTGGCCTTCGATTAAACACCTTGTTTCTCTACTTCCTTTTCCATCATCTTTATCTTTTCTTCCTTTTCTTTTTCTTCAATTTCCCTTCCTTCTATAGTTTATATTTCTTCTTTTTCTATTTTCTCCTTCAGCCTATGTTGATCCTTACTGGCTTGTCTTGGTGTCATAAATTTAAACTTCATTTCATGTCCCTCATGCCTAAATAAAGGGAATGTTCATCAACATTGAGCGTTTCAAAATGAAGCCATGCCCATCTCAAAAGAAGATGACAAGAGTTCGTGGGAGCAATATCACATAAAACTTCTTTCACACATTGTCCTGTACTGAATTTGATCCTTGCTTGATTCGGATGAAAGCTTGGTAGTAACTAGAATTTCTCCACCAATCTTTGGGTTACAACTTCGTTGTTGCTTTCGCAAACGAATGCACCAAAACATGGGTGGCCATCTAGTAAACACCTTGTTTCTCTGCTTCCTTTTTCCATCATCTTTTTCTTTTCTTCCTTTTCTTTTTCTTCAATTTCCCTTCCTTCTGCAGTTTATATTTAATCTTTTTCTATTTTCTCCGTCAGCCTATGTTGATCCATACTGGCTTGTCTTGGTGTCATAAATTTAAACTTCATTTCATGTCCCTCATGCCCCAAATAAAGGGAACGTTCATCAACATTGAGCGTTTTAAAATGAAGTCATGCCCATCTCAGAAGAAGATGACAAGAGTTCGTGGGAGCTATATCACATAATACTTCTTTCACACGTTGTCCTGTACTGAATTTGATCCTTGCTTGATCGGATGAAAGCTTGGTGGTAACTAGAGTTTCTCCACCAATCTTTGGTATACAACATTGTTGTCGCTTTCGTAAACGAAAGCAACTAAACATTGGTGGCGTTCGATTAAACACCTTGTTTCTCTACTTCCTTTTCCATCATCTTTATCATTTCTTCCTTTTCTTTTTCTTCAATTTCCCTTCCTTCTATAGTTTATATTTTTTCTTTTTCTATTTTCTCCTTCAGCCTATGTTGATCCTTACTGGCTTGTCTTGGTGTCATAAATTTAAACTTCATTTCGTGTCCCTCATGCCTAAATCAAGGGAACGTTCATCAACACTGAGCGTTTCAAAATGAAGCCATGCCCATCTCAAAAGAAGATGACAAGAGTTCGTGGGAGCAATATCACATAATACTTCTTTGACACATTGTCCTGTACTGAATTTGATCCTTGCTTGATTCAGATGAAAGATTGGTGGTAACTAGAGTTTCTCCACCAATCTTTGGCATACAACATTGTTGTCGCTTTCGTAAACGAATGCAACTAAACATGGGTGGCCTTCGATTAAACACCTTGTTTCTTTGCTTCCTTTTTCCATCATCTTTTTCTTTTCTTCCTTTTCTTTTTCTTCAATTTCCCTTCCTTCTGCAGTTTATATTTCTTCTTTTTCTATTTTCTCCGTCAGCCTATGTTGATCCTTTCTGGCTTGTCTTGCTGTCATAAATTTAAACTTCATTTCATGTCCCTCATGCCTCAAATAAAGGGAATGTTCATCAACATTGAGCGTTTTAAAATGAAGTCATGCCCATCTCAGAAGAAGATGATAAGAGTTCGTGGGAGCAATATCACATAATACTTCTTTCACACGTTGTCCTGTACTGAATTTGATCCTTGCTTGATTCGGATGAAAGCTTGGTGGTAACTAGAGTTTCTCCACCAATCTTTGGCATACAACATTGTTGTCGCTTTCGTAAACGAATGCAACTAAACATGGGTGGCCTTCGATTAAACACCTTGTTTCTCTGCTTCCTTTTTCCATCATCTTTTTCTTTTCTTCCTTTTCTTTTTCTTCAATTTCCCTTCCTTCTGTAGTTTATATATCTTCTTTTTCTATTTTCTCCTTCAGCCTATGTTGATCCTTACTGGCTTGTCTAGGTGTCATAAATTTAAACTTCATTTCATGTCCCTCATGCCTCAAATAAAGGGAACGTTCATCAACACTGAGCGTTTTAAAATGATGCCATGCCCATCCCAAAAGAAGATGACAAGAGTTCGTGGGAGCTATATCACATAATACTTCTTTCACACGTTGTCCTGTACTGAATTTGATCCTTGCTTGATTCGGATGAAAGCTTGGTTGTAACTAGAGTTTCTCCACCAATCTTTGGCATACAACATTGTTGTCACTTTCGTAAACGAATGCAACTAAACATGGGTGGCCTTCGATTAAACACCTTCTTTCTCTACTTCCTTTTCCATCATCTTTATCTTTTCTTCCTTTTCTTTTTCTTCAATTTCCCTTCCTTCTATAGTTTATATTTCTTCTTTTTCTATTTTCTCCTTCAGCCTATATTGATCCTTACTGGCTTGTCTTGGTGTCATAAATTTCAACTTCATTTCATGTCCCTCATGCCTCAAATAAAGGGAACGTTCATCAACAATGAGCGTTTCAAAATGAAGCCATGCGCATCTCAAAAGAAGATGACAAGAGTTTGTGGGAGCAATATCACATAATACTTCTTTGACACATTGTCCTGTACTGAATTTGATCCTTGCTTGATTCGGATGAAAGCTTGGTGGTAACTAGAGTTTCTCCACCAATCTTTGACATACAACATTGTTGTAGCTTTCGTAAACGAATGCAACTAAACATGGGTGGCCTTCGAATAAACACCTTGTTTCTCTGCTTCCTTTTTCCATCATCTTTTTCTTTTCTTCCTTTTCTTTTTCTTCAATTTCCCTTCCTTCTGTAGTTTATATTTCTTCTTTTTCTATTTTCTCCTTCAGCCTATGTTGATCCTTACTGGCTTGTCTTGGTGTCATAAATTTAAACTTCATTTCGTGTCCCTCATGCCTAAATCAAGGGAACGTTCATCAACACTGAGCGTTTCAAAATGAAGCCATGCCCATCTCAAAAGAAGATGACAAGAGTTCGTGGGAGCAATATCACATAATACTTCTTTCACACATTGTCCTGTACTGAATTTGATCCTTGCTTGATTCGGATCAAAGCTTGGTGGTAACTAGAGTTTCTCCACCAATCTTTGGCATACAACATTGTTGTCGCTTTCGTAAACGAATGCAACTAAACATGGGTGGCCTTCGATTAAACACCTTGTTTCTCTGCTTCCTTTTTCCATCATCTTTTTCTTTTCTTCCTTTTCTTTTTCTTCAATTTCCCTTCCTTCTGCAGCTTATATTTCTTCTTTTTCTATTTTCTCCTTCAGCCTATGTTGATCCTTACTTGCTTGTCTTGGTGTCATAAATTTAAACTTCATTTCATGTCCCTCATGCCTAAATAAAGGGAACGTTCATCAACATTGAGCGTTTCAAAATGAAGCCATGCGCATCTCAGAAGAAGATGACAAGAGTTCGTGGGAGCTATATCACATAATACTTCTTTCACACGTTGTCCTGTACTGAATTTGATCCTTGCTTGATCGGATGAAAGCTTGGTGGTAACTAGAGTTTCTCCACCCATCTTTGGTATACAACCTTGTTGTCGCTTTCGTAAACGAAAGCAACTAAACATTGGTGGCGTTCGATTAAACACCTTCTTTCTCTACTTCCTTTTCCATCATCTTTATCTTTTCTTCCTTTTCTTTTTCTTCGATTTCCCTTCCTTCTATAGTTTATATTTCTTCTTTTTCTATTTTCTCCTTCAGCCTATATTGATCCTTACTGGCTTGTCTTGGTGTCATAAATTTCAACTTCATTTCATGTCCCTCATGCCTCAAATAAAGGGAACGTTCATCAACAATGAGCGTTTCAAAATGAAGCCATGCGCATCTCAAAAGAAGATGACAAGAGTTTGTGGGAGCAATATCACATAATACTTCTTTGACACATTGTCCTGTACTGAATTTGATCCTTGCATGATTCGGATGAAAGCTTGGTGGTAACTAGAGTTTCTCCACCAATCTTTGACATACAACATTGTTGTAGCTTTCGTAAACGAATGCAACTAAACATGGGTGGCCTTCGAATAAACACCTTGTTTCTCTGCTTCCTTTTTCCATCATCTTTTTCTTTTCTTCCTTTTCTTTTTCTTCAATTTCCCTTCCTTCTGTAGTTTATATTTCTTCTTTTTCTATTTTCTCCTTCAGCCTATGTTGATCCTTACTGGCTTGTCTTGGTGTCATAAATTTAAACTTCATTTCGTGTCCCTCATGCCTAAATCAAGGGAACGTTCATCAACACTGAGCGTTTCAAAATGAAGCCATGCCCATCTCAAAAGAAGATGACAAGAGTTCGTGGGAGCAATATCACATAATACTTCTTTGACACATTGTCCTGTACTGAATTTGATCCTTGCTTGATTCGGATCAAAGCTTGGTGGTAACTAGAGTTTCTCCACCAATCTTTGGCATACAACATTGTTGTCGCTTTCGTAACCGAATGCAACTAAACATGGGTGGCCTTCGATTAAACACCTTGTTTCTCTGCTTCCTTTTTCCATCATCTTTTTCTTTTCTTCCTTTTCTTTTTCTTCAATTTCCCTTCCTTCTGCAGTTTATATTTCTTCTTTTTCTATTTTCTCCTTCAGCCTATGTTGATCCTTACTGGCTTGTCTTGGTGTCATAAATTTCAACTTCATTTCATGTCCCTCATGCCTCAAATAAAGGGAACGTTCATCAACAATGAGCGTTTCAAAATGAAGCCATGCCCATCTCAAAAGAAGATGCAAGAGTTCGTGGGAGCAATATCACATAATACTTCTTTCACACATTGTCCTGTATTGAATTTTATCCTTGCTTGATTCGGATGAAAGCTTGGATGGTAACTAGAGTTTCTCCACCAATCTTTGGCTTACAACATTGTTGTCGCTTTCGTAAACGAATGCAACTAAACATGGGTGGCCTTCGATTAAATGCCTTGTTTCTCTACTTCCTTTTCCATCATCTTTATCTTTTCTTCCTTTTCTTTTTCTTCAATTTCCCTTCCTTCTATAGTTTATATTTCTTCTTTTTCTATTTTCTCCTTCAGCCTATGTTGATCCTTACTGGCTATTCTTGGTGTCATAAATTTCAACTTCATTTCATGTCACTCATCCCTCAAATAAAGGGAACGTTCATCAACAATGAGCGTTTCAAAATGAAGCCATGCGCATCTCAAAAGAAGATGACAAGAGTTTGTGGGAGCAATATCACATAATACTTCTTTGACACATTGTCCTGTACTGAATTTGATCCTTGCTTGATTCGGATGAAAGATTGGTGGTAACTAGAGTTTCTCCACCAGTCTTTGGCATACAACATTGTTGTCGCTTTCGTAAACGAATGCAACTAAACATGGGTGGCCTTCGATTAAATACCTTGTTTCTCTGCTTCCTTTTTCCATCATCTTTTTCTTTTCTTCCTTTTCTTTTTCTTCAATTTCCCTTCCTTCTGCAATTTATATTTCTTCTTTTTCTATTTTCTCCGTCAGCCTATGTTGATCCTTTCTGGCTTGTCTTGGTGTCATAAATTTAAACTTCATGTCATGTCCCTCATGCCTCAAATAAAGGGAACGTTCATCAACAATGAGCGTTTCAAAATGAAGCCATGCGCATCTCAAAAGAAGATGACAAGAGTTTGTGGGAGCAATATCACATAATACTTCTTTCACACGTTGTCCTGTACTGAATTTGATCCTTGCTTGATTCGGATGAAAGATTGGTGGTAACTAGAGTTTCTCCACCAATCTTTGGCATACAACATTGTTGTCGCTTTCGTAAACGAATGCAACTAAACACGGGTGGCCTTCGATTAAACACCTTGTTTCTCTGCTTCCTTTTTCCATCATCTTTTTCTTTTCTTCCTTTTCTTTTTCTTCAATTTCCCTTCCTTTTGTAGTTTATATTTCTTCTTTTTCTATTTTCTCCTTCAGCCTATGTTGATCCTTACTGGCTTGTCTTGGTGTCATAAATTTCAACTTCATTTCATGTCCCTCATGCCTCAAATAAAGGGAACGTTCATCAACACTGAGCGTTTTAAAATGAAGTCATGCCCATCTCAGAAGAAGATGACAAGAGTTCGTGGGAGCTATGTCACATAATACTTCTTTCACACGTTGTCCTGTACTGAATTTGATCCTTGCTTGATTCGGATGAAAGCTTGGTGGTAACTAGAGTTTCTCCACCAATCTTTGGTATACAACATTGTTGTCGCTTTCGTAAACGAAAGCAACTAAACATTGGTGGCGTTCGATTAAACACCTTGTTTCTCTACTTCCTTTTCCATCATCTTTATCTTTTCTTCCTTTTCTTTTTCTTCAATTTCCCTTCCTTCTATAGTTTATATTTCTTCTTTTTCTATTTTCTCCTTCAGCCTATGTTGATCCTTACTGGCTTGTCTTGGTGTCATAAATTTCAACTTCATTTCATGTCCCTCATGCCTCAAATAAAGGGAACGTTCATCAACAATGAGCGTTTCAAAATGAAGCCATGCGCATCTCAAAAGAAGATGACAAGAGTTTGTGGGAGCAATATCACATAATACTTCTTTGACACATTGTCCTGTACTGAATTTGATCCTTGCTTGATTCGGATGAAAGATTGGTGGTAACTAGAGTTTCTCCACCAATCTTTGGCATACAACATTGTTGTCGCTTTCGTAAACGAATGCAACTAAACATGGGTGGCCTTCGATTAAATACCTTGTTTCTCTGCTTCCTTTTTCCATCATCTTTTTCTTTTCTTCCTTTTCTTTTTCTTCAATTTCCCTTCCTTCTGCAATTTATATTTCTTCTTTTTCTATTTTCTCCGTCAGCCTATGTTGATCCTTTCTGGCTTGTCTTGGTGTCATAAATTTAAACTTCATGTCATGTCCCTCATGCCTCAAATAAAGGGAACGTTCATCAACAATGAGCGTTTCAAAATGAAGCCATGCGCATCTCAAAAGAAGATGACAAGAGTTTGTGGGAGCAATATCACATAATACTTCTTTCACACGTTGTCCTGTACTGAATTTGATCCTTGCTTGATTCGGATGAAAGATTGGTGGTAACTAGAGTTTCTCCACCAATCTTTGGCATACAACATTGTTGTAGCTTTCGTAAACGAATGCAACTAAACATGGGTGGCCTTCGATTAAACACCTTGTTTCTCTGCTTCCTTTTTCCATCATCTTTTTCTTTTCTTCCTTTTCTTTTTCTTCAATTTCCCTTCCTTTTGTAGTTTATATTTCTTCTTTTTCTATTTTCTCCTTCAGCCTATGTTGATCCTTACTGGCTTGTCTTGGTGTCATAAATTTCAACTTCATTTCATGTCCCTCATGCCTCAAATAAAGGGAACGTTCATCAACACTGAGCGTTTTAAAATGAAGTCATGCCCATCTCAGAAGAAGATGACAAGAGTTCGTGGGAGCTATGTCACATAATACTTCTTTCACACGTTGTCCTGTACTGAATTTGATCCTTGCTTGATTCGAATGAAAGCTTGGTGGTAACTAGAGTTTCTCCACCAATCTTTGGAATACAACATTGTTGTCGCTATCGTAAACGAATGCAACTAAACATTGGTGGCGTTCGATTAAACACCTTGTTTCTCTACTTCCTTTTCCATCATCTTTATCTTTTCTTCCTTTTCTTTTTCTTCAATTTCCCTTCCTTCTATAGTTTGTATTTCTTCTTTTTCTATTTTCTCCTTCAGCCTATGTTGATCCTTTCTGGCTTGTCTTGGTGTCATAAATTTCAACTTCATTTCATGTCCCTCATGCCTCAAATAAAGGGAACGTTCATCAACAATGAGCGTTTCAAAATGAAGCCATGCGCATCTCAAAAGAAGATGACAAGAGTTTGTGGGAGCAATATCACATAATACTTCTTTGACACATTGTCCTGTACTGAATTTGATCCTTGCTTGATTCGGATGAAAGCTTGGTGGTAACTAGAATTTCTCAACCAATCTTTGGTTTACAACTTCGTTGTTGCTTTCACAAACGAATGCACCTAAACATGGGTGGCCATCTATTAAACACCTTGTTTCTCTACTTCCTTTTCCATCATCTTTATCTTTTCTTCCTTTTCTTTTTCTTCAATTTCCTTTCCTTCTATAGTTTATATTTCTTCTTTTTCTATTTTCTCTTTCAGCCTATGTTAATCCGTACTGGCTTGTCTTGGTGTCATAAATTTAAACTTCATTTCGTGTCCCTCATGCCTAAATCAAGGGAACGTTCATCAACACTGAGCGTTTCAAAATGAAGCCATGCCCATCTCAAAAGAAGATGACAAGAGTTCGTGGGAGCTATATCACATAATACTTCTTTCACACGTTGTCCTGTACTGAATTTGATCCTTGCTTGATTCGGATGAAAGCTTGGTGGTAACTAGAGTTTCTCCACCAATCTTTGGTATACAACATTGTTGTCGCTTTCGTAAACGAATGCAACTAAACATTGGTGGCGTTCGATTAAACACCTTGTTTCTCTACTTCCTTTTCCATCATCTTTATCTTTTCTTCCTTTTCTTTTTCTTCAATTTCCCTTCCTTCTATAGTTTATATTTCTTCTTTTTCTATTTTCTCCTTCAGCCTGTGTTGATCCTTACTGGCTTGTCTTGGTGTCATAAATTTCAACTTCATTTCATGTCCCTCATGCCTCAAATAAAGGGAACGTTCATCAACAATGAGCGTTTCAAAATGAAGCCATGCGCATCTCAAAAGAAGATGACAAGAGTTTGTGGGAGCAATATCACATAATACTTCTTTGACACATTGTCCTGTACTGAATTTGATCCTTGCTTGATTCGGATGAAAGCTTGGTGGTAACTAGAGTTTCTCCACCAATCTTTGGCATACAACATTGTTGTCGCTTTCGTAAACGAATGCAACTAAACATGGGTGGCCTTCGATTAAACACCTTGTTTCTCTGTTTCCTTTTTCCATCATCTTTTTCTTTTCTTCCTTTTCTTTTTCTTCAATTTCCCTTCCTTCTGCAGTTTATATTTCTTCTTTTTCTATTTTCTCCTTCAGCCTATGTTGATCCTTACTGGCTTGTCTTGGTGTCATAAATTTAAACTTCATTTCATGTCCCTCATGCCTCAAATAAAGGGAACGTTCATCAACATTGAGCGTTTTAAAATGAAGTCATGCCCATCTCAAAAGAAGATGACAAGAGTTTGTGAGAGCAATATCACATAATACTTCTTTCACACATTGTCCTGTACTGAATTTGATCCTTGCTTGATTCGGATGAAAGCTTGGTGGTAACTAGAATTTCTCCACCAATCTTTGGTTTACAACTTCGTTGTTGCTTTCGCAAACGAATGCACCTAAACATGGGTGGCCATCTATTAAACACCTTGTTTCTCTACTTCCTTTTCCGTCATCTTTATCTTTTCTTCCTTTTCTTTTTCTTCAATTTCCCTTCCTTCTATAGTTTATATTTCTTCTTTTTCTATTTTCTCCTTCAGCCTATGTTGATCCTTATTGGCTTGACTTGGTGTCATAAATTTAAACTTCATTTCATGTCCCTCATGCCTCAAATAAAGGGAACATTCATCAACACTGAGCGTTTCAAGATGAAGCCATGCCCATCTCAAAAGAAGATGACAAGAGTTCATGGGAGCAATATCACATAATACTTCTTTCACACATTGTCCTGTATTGAATTTTATCCTTGCTTGATTCGGATGAAAGCTTGGATGGTAACTAGAGTTTCTCCACCAATCTTTGGTTTACAACTTCGTTGTTGCTTTCGCAAACGAATGCACCTAAACATGGGTGGCCATCTATTAAACACCTTGTTTCTCTACTTCCTTTTCCGTCATCTTTATCTTTTCTTCCTTTTCTTTTTCTTCAATTTCCCTTCATTCTATAGTTTATATTTCTTCTTTTTCTTTTTTCTCCTTCAGCCTATATTTCTCCTTACTGGCTTGTCTTGGTGTCATAAATTTAAACTTCATTTCATGTCCCTCATGCCTAAATAAAGGGAACGTTCATCAACATTGAGCGTTTCAAAATGAGGCCATGCCCACCTCAAAAGAAGATGACAAGAGTTCGTGGGAGCAATATCACATAAAACTTCTTTCACACATTGTCCTGTACTGAATTTGATCCTTGCTTGATTCGGATGAAAGCTTGGTGGTAACTAGAATTTCTCCACCAATCTTTGGTTTACAACTTCGTTGTTGATTTCGCAAATGAATTCACCGAAACATGGGTGGCCATCTAGTAAACACCTTGTTTCTCTGCTTCATTTTTCCATCATCTTTTTCTTTTCTTCCTTTTCTTTTTCTTCAATTTCCCTTCCTTCTGCAGTTTATATTTCTTCTTTTTCTATTCTTTCTTTTTCTATTTTCTCCTTCAGCCTATGTTGATCCTTACTGGCTTGCCTTGGTGTCATAAATTTAAACTTCATTTCATTTCCCTCATGCCTCAAATAAAGGGAACATTCATCAACACTGAGCGTTTCAAGATGAAGCCATGCCCATCTCAAAAGAAGATGACAAGAGTTCGTGGGAGCAATATCACATAATACTTCTTTCACACATTGTCCTGTATTGAATTTTATCCTTGCTTGATTCGGATGAAAGCTTGGATGGTAACTAGAGTTTCTCCACCAATCTTTGGCATACAACATTGTTGTCGCTTTCGTAAACGAATGCAACTAAACATGGGTGGCCTTCGATTAAACACCTTGTTTCTCTGCTTCCTTTTTCCATCATCTTTTTCTTTTCTTCCTTTTCTTTTTCTTCAATTTCCCTTCCTTCTGCAGTTTATATTTCTTCTTTTTCTATTTTCTCTTTCAGCCTATGTTGATCCTTACTGGCTTGTCTTGGTGTCATAAATTTCAACTTCATTTCATGTCCCTCATGCCTCAAATAAAGGGAACGTTTATCAACAATGAGCGTTTCAAAATGAAGCCATGCCCATCTCAAAAGAAGATGCAAGAGGTCGTGGGAGCAATATCACATAATACTTCTTTCACACATTGTCATGTATTGAATTTTATCCTTGCTTGATTCGGATGAAAGCTTGGATGGTAACTAGAGTTTCTCCACCAATCTTTGGCTTACAACATTGTTGTCGCTTTCGTAAACGAATGCAACTAAACATGGGTGGCCTTCGATTAAACACCTTGTTTCTCTACTTCCTTTTCCATCATCGTTATCTTTTCTTCCTTCCTTCTATAGTTTGTATTTCTTCTTTTTCTATTTTCTCCTTCAGCCTATGTTGATCCTTTCTGGCTTGTCTTGGTGTCATCAATTTCAACTTCATTTCATGTCCCTCATGCCTCAAATAAAGGGAACGTTCATCAACAATGAGCGTTTCAAAATGAAGCCATGCGCATCTCAAAAGAAGATGACAAGAGTTTGTGGGAGCAATATCACATAATACTTCTTTGACACATTGTCCTGTACTGAATTTGATCCTTGCTTGATTCGGATGAAAGCTTGGTGGTAACTAGAGTTTCTCCACCAATCTTTGGCATACAACATTGTTGTCGCTTTCGTAAACGAATGCAACTAAACATGGGTGGCCTTCGATTAAACACCTTGTTTCTCTGTTTCCTTTTTCCATCATCTTTTTCTTTTCTTCCTTTTCTTTTTCTTCAATTTCCCTTCCTTCTGCAGTTTATATTTCTTCTTTTTCTATTTTCTCCTTCAGCCTATGTTGATCCTTACTGGCTTGTCTTGGTGTCATAAATTTAAACTTCATTTCGTGTCCCTCATGCCTAAATCAAGGGAACGTTCATCAACACTGAGCGTTTCAAAATGAAGCCATGCCCATCTCAAAAGAAGATGACAAGAGTTCGTGGGAGCAATATCACATAATACTTCTTTGACACATTGTCCTGTACTGAATTTGATCCTTGTTTGATTCAGATGAGAGATTGGTGGTAACTAGAGTTTCTCCACCAATCTTTGGCATACAACATTGTTGTCGCTTTCGTAAACGAATGCAACTAAACATGGGTGGCCTTCGATTAAACACCTTGTTTCTTTGCTTCCTTTTTCCATCATCTTTTTCTTTTCTTCCTTTTCTTTTTCTTCAATTTCCCTTCCTTCTGCAGTTTATATTTCTTCTTTTTCTATTTTCTCCGTCAGCCTATGTTGCTCCTTTCTGGCTTGTCTTGGTGTCATAAATTTAAACTTCATTTCATGTCCCTCATGCCTCAAATAAAGGGAACGTTCATCAACATTGAGCGTTTTAAAATGAAGTCATGCCCATCTCAGAAGAAGATGACAAGAGTTCGTGGGAGCAATATCACATAATACTTCTTTCACACGTTGTCCTGTACTGAATTTGATCCTTGCTTGATTCGGATGAAAGCTTGGTGGTAACTAGAGTTTCTCCACCAATCTTTGGCATACAACATTGTTGTCGCTTTCGTAAACGAATGCAACTAAACATGGTTTGCCTTCGATTAAACACCTTGTTTCTCTGCTTCCTTTTTCCATCATCTTTTTCTTTTCTTCCTTTTCTTTTTCTTCAATTTCCCTTCCTTCTGTAGTTTATATTTCTTCTTTTTCTATTTTCTCCTTCAGCCTATGTTGATCCTTACTGCTTGTCTTGGTGTCATAAATTTAAACTTCATTTCATGTCCCTCATGCCTCAAATAAAGGGAACGTTCATCAACACTGAGCGTTTTAAAATGATGCCATGCCCATCCCAAAAGAAGATGACAAGAGTTCGTGGGAGCTATATCACATAATACTTCTTTCACACGTTGTCCTGTACTGAATTTGATCCTTGCTTGATTCGGATGAAAGCTTGGTTGTAACTAGAGTTTCTCCACCAATCTTTGGCATACAACATTGTTGTCACTTTCGTAAACGAATGCAACTAAACATGGGTGGCCTTCGATTAAACACCTTGTTTCTCTACTTCCTTTTCCATCATCTTTATCTTTTCTTCCTTTTCTTTTTCTTCAATTTCCCTTCCTTCTATAGTTTATATTTCTTCTTTTTCTATTTTCTCCTTCAGCCTATGTTGATCCTTTCTGGCTTGTCTTGGTGTCATAAATTTAAACTTCATTTCATGTCCCTCATGCCTCAAATAAAGGGAACGTTCATCAACATTGAGCGTTTTAAAATGAAGTCATGCCCATCTCAGAAGAAGATGACAAGAGTTCGTGGGAGCTATATCACATAATACTTCTTTCACACGTTGTCCTGTACTGAATTTGATCCTTGCTTGATTCGGATGAAAGCTTGGTGGTAACTAGAGTTTCTCCACCAATCTTTGGTATACAACATTGTTGTCGCTTTCGGAAACGAATGCAACTAAACATTGGTGGCGTTCGATTAAACTCCTTGTTTCTCTACTTCCTTTTCCATCATCTTTATCTTTTCTTCCTTTTCTTTTTCTTCAATTTCCCTTCCTTCTATAGTTTATATTTCTTCTTTTTCTATTTTCTCCTTCAGCCTATGTTGATCCTTACTGGCTTGTCTTGGTGTCATAAATTTCAACTTCATTTCATGTCCCTCATGCCTCAAATAAAGGGAACGTTCATCAACAATGAGCGTTTCAAAATGAAGCCATGCGCATCTCAAAAGAAGATGACAAGAGTTTGTGGGAGCAATATCACATAATACTTCTTTGACACATTGTCCTGTACTGAATTTGATCCTTGCTTGATTCGGATGAAAGCTTGGTGGTAACTAGAGTTTCTCCACCATTCTTTGGCTTACAAAATTGTTTTCGCTTTCGTAAACGAATGAAACTAAACATGGGTGGCCTTCGATTAAACACCTTGTTTCTCTACTTCCTTTTCCATCATCTTTATCTTTTCTTCCTTTTCTTTTTCTTCAATTTCCCTTCCTTCTATAGTTTATATTTCTTCTTTTTCTATTTTCTCCTTCAGCCTATGTTGATCCTTACTGGCTTGTCTTGGTGTCATAAATTTAAACTTCATTTCGTGTCCCTCATGCCTAAATCAAGGGAACGTTCATCAACACTGAGCGTTTCGAAATGAAGCCATGCCCATCTCAAAAGAAGATGACAAGAGTTCGTGGGAGCAATATCACATAATACTTCTTTGACACATTGTCCTGTACTGAATTTGATCCTTGCTTGATTCAGATGAAAGATTGGTGGTAACTAGAGTTTCCCCACCAATCTTTGGCATACAACATTGTTGTCGCTTTCGTAAACGAATGCAACTAAACATGGGTGGCCTTCGATTAAACACCTTGTTTCTCTGCTTCCTTTTTCCATCATCTTTTTCTTTTCTTCCTTTTCTTTTTCTTCAATTTCCCTTCCTTCTGCAGTTTATATTTCTTCTTTTTCTATTTTCTCCTTCAGCCTATGTTGATCCTTACTGGCTTGTCTTGGTGTCATAAATTTAAACTTCATTTCATGTCCCTCATGCCTCAAATAAAGGGAACGTTCATCAACATTGAGCGTTTCAAAATGAGGCCATGCCCACCTCAAAAGAAGATGACAAGAGTTCGTGGGAGCAATATCACATAAAACTTCTTTCACACATTGTCCTGTACTGAATTTGATCCTTGCTTCATTCGGATGAAAGCTTGGTGGTAACTAGAATTTCTCCACCAATCTTTGGTTTACAACTTCGTTGTTGCTTTCGCAAATGAATTCACCGAAACATGGGTGGCCATCTAGTAAACACCTTGTTTCTCTGCTCAATTTTTCCATCATCTTTTTCTTTTCTTCCTTTTCTTTTTCTTCAATTTCCCTTCCTTCTGTAGTTTATATTTCTTCTTTTTCTATTCTTTCTTTTTCTATTTTCTCCTTTAGCCTATGTTGATCATTACTGGCTTGTCTTGGTGTCATAAATTTTAACTTCATTTCATGTCCCTCATGCCTCAAATAAAGGGAACGTTCATCAAGCTTGAGTGTTTTACAATTAAGCCATGCCCATCTCAGAAGAAGATGACAAGAGTTCGTGGGAGTTATATCACATAATACTTCTTTCACACGTTGTCCTGTACTGAATTTGATCCTTGCTTGATTCGGATAAAAGCTTGGTGGTAACTAGAGTTTCTCCACAAATCTTTGGCTTACAACATTGTTGTCGCTTTCGTAAACGAATGCCACTAAACATGGGTGGCCTTCGATTAAACACCTTGTTTCTCTACCTCCTTTTCCATCATCTTTATCTTTTCTTCCTTTTCTTTTTCTTCAATTTCCCTTCCTTCTGCAGTTTATATTTCTTCTTTTTTCTATTTTCTCCTTCAGCCTATGTTGATCCTTACTGGCTTGTCTTGGTGTCATAAATTTCAACTTCATTTCATGTCACTCATACCTCAAATAAAGGGAACGTTCATCAAGATTGAGCGTTTTAAAATGATGCCATGCCCATCCCAAAAGAAGATGACAGGAGTTCGTGGGAGCTATATCACATAATACTTCTTTCACACGTTGTCCTGTACTGAATTTGATCCTTGCTTGATTCGGATGAAAGCTTGGTGGTAACTAGAGTTTCTCCACCAATCTTTGGCATACAACATTGTTGTCACTTTCGTAAACGAATGCAACTAAACATGGGTGACCTTCGATTAAACACCTTGTTTCTCTACTTCCTTTTCCATCATCTTTATCTTTTCTTCCTTTTCTTTTTCTTCAATTTCCCTTCCTTCTATAGTTTATATTTCTTCTTTTTCTATTTTCTCCTTCAGCCTATGTTGATCCTTACTGGCTTGTCTTGGTGTCATAAATTTAAACTTCATTTCATGTCCCTCATGCCTCAAATAAAGGGAACGTTCATCAACATTGAGCGTTTCAAAATGAAGTCATGCCCATCTCAAAAGAAGATGACAAGAGTTCGTGGGAGCAATATCACATAATACTTCTTTCACACATTGTCCTGTACCGAATTTGATCCTTGCTTGATTCGGATGAAAGCTTGGTGGTAACTAGAATTTCTCCACCAATCTTTGGTTTACAACTTCGTTGTTGCTTTCGCAAACGAATGCACCTAAACATGGGTGGCCATCTATTAAACACCTCGTTTCTCTACTTCCTTTTCCATCATCTTTATCTTTTCTTCCTTTTCTTTTTCTTCAATTTCCCTTCCTTCTATAGTTTATATTTCTTCTTTTTCTATTTTCTCCTTCAGCCTATGTTGATCCTTACTGGCTTGTCTTGGTGTCATAAATTTAAACTTCATTTCGTGTCCCTCATGCCTAATAAAGGGAACGTTCATCAACACTGAGCGTTACAAAATGAAGCCGTGCCCATCTCAAAAGAAGATGACAAGAGTTCGTGGGAGCAATATCACATAATACTTCTTTGACACATTGTCCTGTACTGAATTTGATCCTTGCTTGATTCGGATGAAAGATTGGTGGTAACTAGAGTTTCTCCACCAATCTTTGGCATACAACATTGTTGTCGCTTTCGTAAACGAATGAAACTAAACATGGGTGGCCTTCGATTAAACACCTTGTTTCTCTGCTTCCTTTTTCCATCATCTTTTTCTTTTCTTCCTTTTCTTTTTCTTCAATTTCCCTTCCTTCTGCAGTTTATATTTCTTCTTTTTCTATTTTCCCCGTCAGCCTATGTTGATCCTTACTGGCTTGTCTTGGTGTCATAAATTTAAACTTCATTTCATGTCCCTCATGCCTCAAATAAAGGGAACGTTCATCAACATTGAGCGTTTTAAAATGAAGTCATGCCCATCTTAGAAGAAGATGACAAGAGTTCATGGGAGCTATATCACATAATACTTCTTTCAAACGTTGTCCTGTACTGAATTTGATCCTTGCTTGATTCGGATGAAAGCTTGGTGGTAACTAGAGTTTCTCCACCAATCTTTGGCATACAACATTGTTGTCACTTTCGTAAACGAATGCAACTAAACATGGGTGGCCTTCGATTAAACACCTTGTTTCTCTACTTCCTTTTCCATCATCTTTATCTTTTCTTCCTTTTCTTTTTCTTCAATTTCCCTTCCTTCTATAGTTTATATTTCTTCTTTTTCTATTTTCTCCTTCAGCCTATGTTGATCCTTACTGGCTTGCCTTGGTGTCATAAATTTAAACTTCATTTCATGTCCCTCATGCCTCAAATAAAGGGAACGTTCATCAACATTGAGCGTTTCAAAATGAAGCCATGCCCATCTCAAAAGAAGATGCAAGAGTTCGTGGGAGCAATATCACATAATACTTCTTTCACACATTGTCCTGTATTGAATTTTATCCTTGCTTGATTCGGATGAAAGCTTGGATGGTAACTAGAGTTTCTCCACCAATCTTTGGCTTACAACATTGTTGTCGCTTTCGTAAACGAATGCAACTAAACATGGGTGGCCTTCGATTAAACACCTTGTTTCTCTGCTTCCTTTTTCCATCATCTTTTTCTTTTCTTCCTTTTCTTTTTCTTCAATTTCCCTTCCTTCTGCAGTTTATATTTCTTCTTTTTCTATTTTCTCCTTCAGCCTATGTTGATCCTTATTGGCTTGTCTTGGTGTCATAAATTTCAACTTCATTTCATGTCCCTCATGCCTCAAATAAAGGGAACGTTCATCAACAATGAGCGTTTCAAAATGAAGCCATGCGCATCTCAAAAGAAGATGACAAGAGTTTGTGGGAGCAATATCACATAATACTTCTTTGACACATTGTCCTGTACTGAATTTGATCCTTGCTTGATTCGGATGAAAGCTTGGTGGTAACTAGAGTTTCTCCACCAATCTTTGGCATACAACATTGTTGTCGCTTTCGTAAACGAATGCAACTAAACATGGGTGGCCTTCGATTAAACACCTTGTTTCTCTGCTTCCTTTTTCTATCATCTTTTTCTTTTCTTCCTTTTCTTTTTCTTCAATTTCCCTTCCTTCTGCAGTTTATATTTCTTCTTTTTCTATTTTCTCCTTCAGCCTATGTTGATCCTTACTGGCTTGTCTTGGTGTCATAAATTTCAACTTCATTTCATGTCCCTCATGCCTCAAATAAAGGGAACGTTTATCAACAATGAGCGTTTCAAAATGAAGCCATGCCCATCTCAAAAGAAGATGCAAGATTTCGTGGGAGCAATATCACATAATACTTCTTTCACACATTGTCATGTATTGAATTTTATCCTTGCTTGATTCGGATGAAAGCTTGGATGGTAACTAGAGTTTCTCCACCAATCTTTGGCTTACAACATTGTTGTCGCTTTCGTAAACGAATGCAACTAAACATGGGTGGCCTTCGATTAAACACCTTGTTTCTCTACTTCCTTTTCCATCATCTTTATCTTTTCTTCCTTCCTTCTATAGTTTATATTTCTTCTTTTTCTATTTTCTCCTTCAGCCTATGTTGATCCTTACTGGCTTGTCTTGGTGTTATAAATTTCAACTTCATTTCATGTCCCTCATGCCTTAAATAAAGGGAACGTTCATCAACAATGAGCGTTTCAAAATGAAGCCATGCCCATCTCAAAAGAAGATGACAAGAGTTTGTGGGAGCAATATCACATAATACTTCTTTGACACATTGTCCTGTACTGAATTTGAACCTTGCGTGATTCGGATGAAAGCTTGGTGGTAACTAGAGTTTCTCCACCAATCTTTGACATACAACATTGTTGTCGCTTTCGTAAACGAATGAAACTAAATATGGGTGGCCTTCGAATAAACACCTTGTTTCTCTGCTTCCTTTTTCCATCATCTTTTTCTTTTCTTCCTTTTCTTTTTCTTCAATTTCCCTTCCTTCTGCAGTTTATATTTCTTCTTTTTCTATTTTCTCCTTCAGCCTATGTTGATCCTTACTGGCTTGTCTTGGTGTCATAAATTTAAACTTCATTTCATGTCCCGCATGCCTCAAATAAAGGGAACGTTCATCAACATTGAGCGTTTCAAAATGAAGCCATGCCCATCTCAAAAGAAGATGCAAGAGTTCGTGGGAGCAATATCACATAATACTTCTTTCACACATTGTCCTGTATTGAATTTTATCCTTGCTTGATTCGGATGAAAGCTTGGATGGTAACTAGAGTTTCTCTACCAATCTTTGGCTTACAACATTGTTGTCGCTTTCGTAAACGAATGCAACTAAACATGGGTGGCCTTCGATTAAACGCCTTGTTTCTCTACTTCCTTTTCCATCATCTTTATCTTTTCTTCCTTTTCTTTTTCTTCAATTTCCCTTCCTTCTATAGTTTATATTTCTTCTTTTTCTATTTTCTCCTTCAGCCTATGTTGATCCTTACTGGCTATTCTTGGTGTCATAAATTTCAACTTCATTTCATGTCACTCATGCCTCAAATAAAGGGAACGTTCATCAAGATTGAGCGTTTTAAAATGATGTCGTGCCCATCCCAGAAGAAGATGACAAGAGTTCGTGGGAGCTATATCACATAATACTTCTTTCACACGTTGTCCTGTACTGAATTTGATCCTTGCTTGATTCGGATGAAAGCTTGGTGGTAACTAGAGTTTCTCCACCAATCTTTGGCATACAACATTGTTGTCACTTTCGTAAACGAATGCAACTAAACATGGGTGGCCTTCGATTAAACACCTTGTTTCTCTACTTCCTTTTCCATCATCTTTATCTTTTCTTCCTTTTCTTTTTCTTCAATTTCCCTTCCTTCTATAGTTTATATTTCTTCTTTTTCTATTTTCTCCTTCAGCCTATGTTGATCCTTATTGGCTTGTCTTGGTGTCATAAATTTAAACTTCATTTCATGTCCCTCATGCCTCAAATAAAGGGAACGTTCATCAACAATGAGCGTTTCAAAATGAAGCCATGCGCATCTCAAAAGAAGATGACAAGAGTTTGTGGGAGCAATATCACATAATACTTCTTTGACACATTGTCCTGTACTGAATTTGATCCTTGCTTGATTCGGATGAAAGCTTGGTGGTAACTAGAGTTTCTCCACCAATCTTTGGCATACAACATTGTTGTCGCTTTCGTAAACGAATGCAACTAAACATGGGTGGCCTTCGATTAAACACCTTGTTTCTCTGCTTCCTTTTTCCATCATCTTTTTCTTTTCTTCCTTTTCTTTTTCTTCAATTTCCCTTCCTTCTGCAGTTTATATTTCTTCTTTTTCTATTTTCTCCTTCAGCCTATGTTGATCCTTACTGGCTTGTCTTGGTGTCATAAATTTCAACTTCATTTCATGTCCCTCATGCCTCAAATAAAGGGAACGTTTATCAACAATGAGCGTTTCAAAATGAAGCCATGCCCATCTCAAAAGAAGATGCAAGAGTTCGTGGGAGCAATATCACATAATACTTCTTTCACACATTGTCATGTATTGAATTTTATCCTTGCTTGATTCGGATGAAAGCTTGGATGGTAACTAGAGTTTCTCCACCAATCTTTGGCTTACAACATTGTTGTCGCTTTCGTAAACGAATGCAACTAAACATGGGTGGCCTTCGATTAAACACCTTGTTTCTCTACTTCCTTTTCCATCATCTTTATCTTTTCTTCCTTCCTTCTATAGTTTATATTTCTTCTTTTTCTATTTTCTCCTTCAGCCTATGTTGATCCTTACTGGCTTGTCTTGGTGTTATAAATTTCAACTTCATTTCATGTCCCTCATGCCTTAAATAAAGGGAACGTTCATCAACAATGAGCGTTTCAAAATGAAGCCATGCCCATCTCAAAAGAAGATGACAAGAGTTTGTGGGAGCAATATCACATAATACTTCTTTGACACATTGTCCTGTACTGAATTTGATCCTTGCGTGATTCGGATGAAAGCTTGGTGGTAACTAGAGTTTCTCCACCAATCTTTGACATACAACATTGTTGTCGCTTTCGTAAACGAATGAAACTAAATATGGGTGGCCTTCGAATAAACACCATGTTTCTCTGCTTCCTTTTTCCATCATCTTTTTCTTTTCTTCCTTTTCTTTTTCTTCAATTTCCCTTCCTTCTGCAGTTTATATTTCTTCTTTTTCTATTTTCTCCTTCAGCCTATGTTGATCCTTACTGGCTTGTCTTGGTGTCATAAATTTAAACTTCATTTCATGTCCCGCATGCCTCAAATAAAGGGAACGTTCATCAACATTGAGCGTTTCAAAATGAAGCCATGCCCATCTCCAAAGAAGATGCAAGAGTTCGTGGGAGCAATATCACATAATACTTCTTTCACACATTGTCCTGTATTGAATTTTATCCTTGCTTGATTCGGATGAAAGCTTGGATGGTAACTAGAGTTTCTCTACCAATCTTTGGCTTACAACATTGTTGTCGCTTTCGTAAACGAATGCAACTAAACATGGGTGGCCTTCGATTAAACGCCTTGTTTCTCTACTTCCTTTTCCATCATCTTTATCTTTTCTTCCTTTTCTTTTTCTTCAATTTCCCTTCCTTCTATAGTTTATATTTCTTCTTTTTCTATTTTCTCCTTCAGCCTATGTTGATCCTTACTGGCTATTCTTGGTGTCATAAATTTCAACTTCATTTCATGTCACTCATGCCTCAAATAAAGGGAACGTTCATCAAGATTGAGCGTTTTAAAATGATGTCGTGCCCATCCCAGAAGAAGATGACAAGAGTTCGTGGGAGCTATATCACATAATACTTCTTTCACACGTTGTCCTGTACTGAATTTGATCCTTGCTTGATTCGGATGAAAGCTTGGTGGTAACTAGAGTTTCACTACCAATCTTTGGCATACAACATTGTTGTCACTTTCGTAAACGAATGCAACTAAACATGGGTGGCCTTCGATTAAACACCTTGTTTCTCTACTTCCTTTTCCATCATCTTTATCTTTTCTTCCTTTTCTTTTTCTTCAATTTCCCTTCCTTCTATAGTTTATATTTCTTCTTTTTCTATTTTCTCCTTCAGCCTATGTTGATCCTTACTGGCTTGTCTTGGTGTCATAAATTTAAACTTCATTTCATGCCCCTCATGCCTAAATAAAGGGAACGTTCATCAACATTGAGCGTTTCAAAATGAAGCCATGCCCATCTCAAAAGAAGATGACAAGAGTTCGTGGGAGCAATATCACATAAAACTTCTTTCACACATTGTCCTGTACTGAATTTGATCCTTGCTTGATTCGGATGAAAGCTTGGTGGTAACTAGAATTTCTCCACCAATCTTTGACATACAACATTGTTGTAGCTTTCGTAAACGAATGCAACTAAACATGGGTGGCCTTCGAATAAACACCTTGTTTCTCTGCTTCCTTTTTCCAACATCTTTTTCTTTTCTTCCTTTTCTTTTTCTTCAATTTCCATTCCTTCTGCAGTTTATATTTCTTCTTTTTCTATTTTCTCCTTCAGCCTATGTTGATCCTTATTGGCTTGTCTTGGTGTCATAAATTTAAACTTCATTTCATGTCCCTCATGCCTCAAATAAAGGGAACGTTCATCAACACTGAACGTTTTAAAATTAAGTCATGCCCATCTCAGAAGAAGATGACAAGAGTTCGTGGGAGCTATACCACATAATACTTCTTTCACACGTTGTCCTGTACTGAATTTGATCCTTGCTTGATTCGGATGAAAGCTTGGTGGTAACTAGAGTTTCTCCACCAATCTTTGGTATACAACATTGTTGTCGCTTTTGTAAACGAATGCAACTAAACATTGGTGGCGTTCGATTAAACACCTTGTTTCTCTACTTCCTTTTCCATCATCTTTATCTTTTCTTCCTTTTCTTTTTCTTCAATTTCCCTTCCTTCTATAGTTTATATTTCTTCTTTTTCTATTTTCTCCTTCAGCCTATGTTGATCCTTACTGGCTTGTCTTGGTGTCATAAATTTCAACTTCATTTCATGTCCCTCATGCCTCAAATAAAGGGAACGTTCATCAACAATGAGCGTTTCAAAATGAAGCCATGCGCATCTCAAAAGAAGATGACAAGAGTTTGTGGGAGCAATATCACATAATACTTCTTTGACACATTGTCCTGTACTGAATTTGATCCTTGCTTGATTCGGATGAAAGCTTGGTGGTAAGTAGAGTTTCTCCACCAATCTTTGGCATACAACATTGTTGTCGCTTTCGTAAACGAATGCAACTAAACATGGGTGGCCTTCGATTAAACACCTTGTTTCTCTGTTTCCTTTTTCCATCATCTTTTTCTTTTCTTCCTTTTCTTTTTCTTTAATTTCCCTTCCTTCTGCAGTTTATATTTCTTCTTTTTCTATTTTCTCCTTCAGCCTATGTTGATCCTTACTGGCTTGTCTTGGTGTCATAAATTTAAACTTCATTTCATGTCCCTCATGCCTCAAATAAAGGGAACGTTCATCAACATTGAGCGTTTTAAAATGAAGTCATGCCCATCTCAAAAGAAGATGACAAGAGTTCGTGGGAGCAATATCACATAATACTTCTTTCACACATTGTCCTGTACTGAATTTGATCCTTGCTTGATTCGGATGAAAGCTTGGTGGTAACTAGAATTTCTCCACCAATCTTTGGTTTACACCTTCGTTGTTGCTTTCGCAAACGAATGCACCTAAACATGGGTGGCCATCTATTAAACACCTTGTTTCTCTACTTCCTTTTCCATCATCTTTTTCTTTTCTTCCTTTTCTTTTTCTTCAATTTCCCTTCCTTCTATAGTTTATATTTCTTCTTTTTCTATTTTCTCCTTCAGCCTATGTTGATCCTTACTGGCTTGTCTTGGTGTCATAAATTTAAACTTCATTTCGTGTCCCTCATGCCTAAATCAAGGGAACGTTCATCAACACTGAGCGTTTCAAAATGAAGCCATCCCATCTCAAAAGAAGATGACAAGACTTCGTGGGAGCAATATCACATAATACTTCTTTGACACATTGTCCTGTACTGAATTTGATCCTTGCTTGATTCGGATGAAAGATTGGTGGTAACTAGAGTTTCTCCACCAATCTTTGGCATACAACATTGTTGTCGCTTTCGTAAACGAATGCAACTAAACATGGGTGGCCTTCTATTAAACACCTTGTTTCTCTGCTTCCTTTTTCCATCATCTTTTTCTTTTCTTCCTTTTCTTTTTCTTCAATTTCCCTTCCTTCTCCAGTTTATATTTCTTCTTTTTCTATTTTCTCCGTCAGCCTATGTTGATCCTTTTTGGCTTGTCTTGGTGTCATAAATTTAAACTTCATTTCATGTCCCTTATGCCTCAAATAAAGGGAACGTTCATCAACATTGAGCGTTTTAAAATGAAGTCATGCCCATCTCAGAAGAAGATGACAAGAGTTCGTGGGAGCAATATCACATAATACTTCTTTCACACGTTGTCCTGTACTGAATTTGATCCTTGCTTGATTCGGATGAAAGCTTGGTGGTAACTAGAGTTTCTCCACCAATCTTTGGCATACAACATTGTTGTCGCTTTCGTAAACGAATGCAACTAAAGATGGGTGGCCTTCGATTAAACACCTTGTTTCTCTGCTTCCTTTTTCCATCATCTTTTTCTTTTCTTCCTTTTCTTTTTCTTCAATTTCCCTTCCTTCTGTAGTTTATATTTCTTCTTTTTCTATTTTCTCCTTCAGCCTATGTTGATCCTTACTGGCTTGTCTTGGTGTCATAAATTTAAACTTCATTTCATGTCCCTCATGCCTCAAATAAAGGGAACGTTCATCAACATTGAGCGTTTTAAAATGAAGTCATGCCCATCTCAGAAGAAGATGACAAGAGTTCGTGGGAGCTATGTCACATAATACTTCTTTCACACGTTGTCCTGTACTGAATTTGATCCTTGCTTGATTCGGATGAAAGCTTGGTGGTATCTAGAGTTTCTCCACCAATCTTTGGTATACAACATTGTTGTCGCTTTCGTAAACGAATGCAACTAAACATTGGTGGCGTTCGATTAAACACCTTGTTTCTCTACTTCCTTTTCCATCATCTTTATCTTTTCTTCCTTTTCTTTTTCTTCAATTTCCCTTCCTTCTATAGTTTATATTTCTTCTTTTTCTATTTTCTCCTTCAGCCTATGTTGATCCTTTCTGGCTTGTCTTGGTGTCATAAATTTCAACTTCATTTCATGTCCCTCATGCCTCAAATAAAGGGAACGTTCATCAACAATGAGCGTTTCAAAATGAAGCCATGCGCATCTCAAAAGAAGATGACAAGAGTTTGTGGGAGCAATATCACATAATACTTCTTTCACACATTGTCCTGTACTGAATTTGATCCTTGCTTGATTCGGATGAAAGCTTGGTGGTAAGTAGAATTTCTCCACCAATCTTTGGTTTACAACTTCGTTGTTGCTTTCGCAAACGAATGCACCTAAACATGGGTGGCCATCTATTAAACACCTTGTTTCTCTACTTCCTTTTCCATCATCTTTATCTTTTCTTCCTTTTCTTTTTCTTCAATTTCCCTTCCTTCTATAGTTTATATTTCTTCTTTTTCTATTTTCTCCTTCAGCCTATGTTGATCCTTAATGGCTTGTCTTGGTGTCATAAATTTGAACTTCATTTCATGTCCCTCATGCCTCAAATAAAGGGAACGTTCATCAACATTGAACGTTTTAAAATGAAGTCATGCCCATCTCAAAAGAAGATGACAAGAGTTCGTGGGAGCAATATCACATAATACTTCTTTGACACATTGTCCTGTACTGAATTTGATCCTTGCTTGATTCGGATGAAAGATTGGTGGTAACTAGAGTTTCTCCACCAATCTTTGGCATACAACATTGTTGTCGCTTTCGTAAACGAATGCAACTAAACATGGGTGGCGTTCGATTAAACACCTTGTTTCTCTGCTTCCTTTTTCCATCATATTTTTCTTTTCTTCCTTTTCTTTTTCTTCAATTTCCCTTCCT
Organism: Vigna unguiculata; assembly: GCF_037176805.1. Lineage (NCBI taxonomy): Eukaryota > Viridiplantae > Streptophyta > Magnoliopsida > Fabales > Fabaceae > Vigna > Vigna unguiculata. The sequence goes on along the minus strand of NC_140795.1, from coordinate 25,722,864 downwards.
TCTATAGTTTATATTTCTTCTTTTTCTATTTTCTCCTTCAGCCTATGTTGATCCTTTCTGGCTTGTCTTGGTGTCATTAATTTCAACTTCATTTCATGTCCCTCATGCCTCAAATAAAGGGAACGTTCATCAACAATGAGCGTTTCAAAATGAAGTCATGCGCATCTCAAAAGAAGATGACAAGAGTTTGTGGGAGCAATATCACATAATACTTCTTTGACACATTGTCCTGTACTGAATATGATCCTTGCTTGATTCGGATGAAAGCTTGGTGGTAACTAGAGTTTCTCCACCAATCTTTGGCATACAACATTGTTGTCGCTTTCGTAAACGAATGCAACTAAACATGGGTGGCCTTCGATTAAACACCTTGTTTCTCTACTTCCTTTTTCCATCATCTTTTTCTTTTCTTCCATTTCTTTTTCTTCAATTTCCCTTCCTTCTGCAATTTATATTTCTTCTTTTTCTATTTTCTCCGTCAGCCTATGTTTATCCTTACTGGCTTGTCTTGGTGTCATAAATTTAAACTTCATTTCATGTCCCTCATGCCTCAAATAAAGGGAACGTTCATCAACATTGAGCGTTTTAAAATGAAGTCATGCCCATCTCAGAAGAAGATGACAAGAGTTCGTGGGAGCTATATCACATAATACTTCTTTCACACGTTGTCCTGTACTGAATTTGATCCTTGCTTGATTCGGATGAAAGCTTGGTGGTAACTAGAGTTTCTCCACCAATCTTTGGTATACAAAATTGTTGTCGCTTTCGTAAACGAATGCAACTAAACATTGGTGGCGTTCGATTAAACACCGTGTTTCTCTACTTCCTTTTCCATCATCTTTATCTTTTCTTCCTTTTCTTTTTCTTCAATTTCCCTTCCTTCTACAGTTTATATTTCTTCTTTTTCTATTTTCTCCTTCAGCCTATGTTGATCCTTACTGGCTTGTCTTGGTGTCATAAATTTAAACTTCATTTCATGTCCCTCATGCCTCAAATAAAGGGAACGTTCATCAACATTGAGCGTTTTAAAATGAAATCATGCCCATCTCAGAAGAAGATGACAAGAGTTCGTGGGAGCTATATCACATAATACTTCTTTCACACGTTGTCCTGTACTGAATTTGATCCTTGCTTGATTCGGATGAAAGCTTGGTGGTACCTAGAGTTTCTCGACCAATCTTTGGTATACAACATTGTTGTCGCTTTCGTAAACGAATGCAACTAAACATTGGTGGCGTTCGATTAAACACCTTGCTTCTCTACTTCCTTTTCCATCATCTTTATCTTTTCTTCCTTTTCTTTTTCTTCAATTTCCCTTCCTTCTATAGTTTATATTTCTTCTTCTTCTATTTTCTCCTTCAGCCTATGTTGATCCTTACTGGCTTGTCTTGGTGTCATAAATTTCAACTTCATTTCATGTCCCTCATGCCTCAAATAAAGGGAACGTTCATCAACAATGAGCGTTTCAAAATGAAGCCATGCGCATCTCAAAAGAAGATGACAAGAGTTCGTGGGAGCTATATCACATAATACTGCTTTCACACGTTGTCCTGTACTGAATTTGATCCTTGCTTGATTCGGATGAAATCTTGGTGGTACCTAGAGTTTCTCGACCAATCTTTGGTATACAACATTGTTGTCGCTTTCGTAAACGAATGCAACTAAACATTGGTGGCGTTCGATTAAACACCTTGTTTCTCTACTTCCTTTTCCATCATCTTTATCTTTTCTTCCTTTTCTTTTTCTTCAATTTCCCTTCCTTCTATAGTTTATATTTCTTCTTCTTCTATTTTCTCCTTCAGCCTATGTTGATCCTTACTGGCTTGTCTTGGTGTCATAAATTTCAACTTCATTTCATGTCCCTCATGCCTCAAATAAAGGGAACGTTCATCAACAATGAGCGTTTCAAAATGAAGCCATGCGCATCTCAAAAGAAGATGACAAGAGTTTGTGGGAGCAATATCACATAATACTTCTTTGACACATTGTCCTGTACTGAATATGATCCTTGCTTGATTCGGATGAAAGCTTGGTGGTAACTAGAGTTTCTCCACCAATCTTTGGCATACAACATTGTTGTCGCTTTCGTAAACGAATGCAACTAAACATGGGTGGCCTTCGATTAAACACCTTGTTTCTCTGCTTCCTTTTTCCATCATCTTTTTCTTTTCTTCCTTTTCTTTTTCTTCAATTTCCCTTCCTTCTGCAGTTTATATTTCTTCTTTTTCTATTTTCTCCTTCAGCCTATGTTGATCCTTACTGGCTTGTCTTGGTGTAATAAATTTAAACTTCATTTCGTGTCCCTCATGCCTAAATAAAGGGAACGTTCATCAACACTGAGCGTTTCAAAATGAAGCCATGCCCATCTCAGAAGAAGATGACAAGAGTTCGTGGGAGCTATATCACATAATACTTCTTTCACACGTTGTCCTGTACTAAATTTGATCCTTGCTTGATTCGGATGAAAGCTTGGTGGTACCTAGAGTTTCTCGACCAATCTTTGGTATACAACATTGTTGTCGCTTTCGTAAACGAATGCAACTAAACATGGGTGGCCTTCAATTAAACACCTTGTTTTTCTGCTTCCTTTTTCCATCATCTTTTTCTTTTCTTCCTTTTCTTTTTCTTCAATTTCCCTTCCTTCTGCAGTTTATATTTCTTCTTTTTCTATTTTCTCCTTCAGCCTATGTTGATCCTTACTGGCTTGTCTTGGTGTAATAAATTTAAACTTCATTTCGTGTCCCTCATGCCTAAATAAAGGGAACGTTCATCAACATTGAGCGTTTTAAAATGAAGTCATGCCCATCTCAGAAGAAGATGACAAGAGTTCGTGGGAGCTATATCACATAATACTTCTTTCACACGTTGTCCTGTACTGAATTTGATCCTTGCTTGATTCGGATTAAAGCTTGGTGGTAACTAGAGTTTCTCCACCAATCTTTGGTATACAAAATTGTTGTCGCTTTCGTAAACGAATGCAACTAAACATTGGTGGCGTTCGATTAAACACCTTGTTTCTCTACTTCCTTTTCCATCATCTTTATCTTTTCTTCCTTTTCTTTTTCTTCAATCTCCCTTCCTTCTACAGTTTATATTTCTTCTTTTTCTATTTTCTCCTTCAGCCTATGTTGATCCTTACTGGCTTGTCTTGGTGTCATAAATTTAAACTTCATTTCATGTCCCTCATGCCTCAAATAAAGGGAACGTTCATCAACATTGAGTGTTTTAAAATTAAGTCATGCCCATCTCAGAAGAAGATGACAAGAGTTTGTGGAAGTAATATCACATAATACTTCTTTGACACATTGTCCTCTACTGAATTTGATCCTTGCTTGATTCGGATGAAAGATTGGTGGTAACTAGAGTTTCTCCACCAATCTTTGGCATACAACATTGTTGTCGCTTTGGTAAACAAATGCAACTAAACATGGGTGGCCTTCGATTAAACACCTTGTTTCTCTGCTTCCTTTTTCCATCATCTTTTTCTTTTCTTCCTTTTCTTTTTCTTCAATTTCCCTTCCTTCTGCAGTTTATATTTCTTCTTTTTCTATTTTCTCCTTCAGCCTATGTTGATCCTTACTGGCTTGTCTTGGTGTCACAAATTTAAACATCATTTCATGTCCCTCATGCCTCAAATAAAGGGAACGTTCATCAACATTGAGCGTTTTAAAATGAAGTCATGCCCATCTCAAAAGAAGATGACAAGAGTTCGTGGGAGCTATATCACATAATACTTCTTTCACACGTTGTCCTGTACTGAATTTGATTCTTGCTTGATTCGGATGAAAGCTTGGTGGTAACTAGAGTTTCTCCACCAATCTTTGGTATACAACATTGTTGTCGCTTTCGTAAACGAATGCAACTAAACATTGGTGGCGTTCGATTAAACACCTTGTTTCTCTACTTCCTTTTCCATCATCTTTATCTTTCCTTCCTTTTCTTTTTCTTCAATTTCCCTTCCTTCTATAGTTTATACTTCTTCTTTTTCTATTTTCTCCGTCAGCCTATGTTGATCCTTACTGGCTTGTCTTGGTGTCATAAATTTAAACTTCATTTCATGTCCCTCATGCCTCAAATAAAGGGAACGTTCATCAACATTGAGCGTTTTAAAATGAAGTCATGCCCATCTCAAAAGAAGATGACAAGAGTTCGTGGGAGCAATATCACATAATACTTCTTTCAAACGTTGTCCTGTACTGAATTTGATCCTTGCTTGATTCAGATGAAAACTTGGTGATAACTAGAATTTCTCCACCAATCTTTGGTTTACAACTTCGTTGTTGCTTTCGCAAACGAATGCACCTAAACATTGGTGGCCATCTATTAAACACCTTGTTTCTCTACTTCCTTTTCCATCATCTTTATCTTTTCTTCCTTTTCTTTTTCTTCAATTTCCCTTCCTTCTATAGTTTATATTTCTTCTTTTTCTATTTTCTCCTTCAGCCTATGTTCATCCTCCTTACTGGCTTGTCCTTGTGTCATAAATTTCAACTTCATTTCATGTCCCTCATGCCTCAAATAAAGGGAACGTTCATCAACAATGAGCGTTTCAAAATGAAGCCGTGGCCATCTCAAAAGAAGATGACAAGAGTTTGTGGGAGCAATATCACATAATACTTCTTTGACACATTGTCCTGTACGGAATTTGATCCTTGCTTGATTCGGATGAAAGCTTGGTGGTAACTAGAGTTTCTCCACCAATCTTTGGCATACAACATTGTTGTCGCTTTCGTGAACGAATGCAACTAAACATTGGTGGCGTTCGATTAAACACCTTGTTTCTCTACTTCCTTTTCCATCATCTTTATCTTTCCTTCCTTTTCTTTTTCTTCAATTTCCCTTCCTTCTATAGTTTATACTTCTTCTTTTTCTACTTTCTCCGTCAGCCTATGTTGATCCTTACTGGCTTGTCTTGGTGTCATAAATTTAAACTTCATTTCATGTCCCTCATGCCTCAAATAAAGGGAACGTTCATCAACATTGAGCGTTTTAAAATGAAGTCATGCCCATCTCAAAAGAAGATGACAAGAGTTCGTGGGAGCAATATCACATAATACTTCTTTCAAACGTTGTCCTGTACTGAATTTGATCCTTGCTTGATTCGGATGAAAACTTGGTGGTAACTAGAATTTCTCCACCAATCTTTGGTTTACAACTTCGTTGTTGCTTTCGCAAACGAATGCACCTAAACATTGGTGGCCATCTATTAAACACCTTGTTTCTCTACTTCCTTTTCCATCATCTTTATCTTTTCTTCCTTTTCTTTTTCTTCAATTTCCCTTCCTTCTATAGTTTATATTTCTTCTTTTTCTATTTTCTCCTTCAGCCTATGTTCATCCTCCTTACTGGCTTGTCCTTGTGTCATAAATTTCAACTTCATTTCATGTCCCTCATGCCTCAAATAAAGGGAACGTTCATCAACAATGAGCGTTTCAAAATGAAGCCGTGGCCATCTCAAAAGAAGATGACAAGAGTTTGTGGGAGCAATATCACATAATACTTCTTTGACACATTGTCCTGTACGGAATTTGATCCTTGCTTGATTCGGATGAAAGCTTGGTGGTAACTAGAGTTTCTCTACCAATCTTTGGCATACAACATTGTTGTCGCTTTCGTAAACGAATGCAACTAAACATGGGTGGCCTTCGATTAAACACCTTGTTTCTCTGCTTCCTTTTTCCATCAACTTTTTCTTTTCTTCCTTTTCTTTTTCTTCAATTTCCCTTCCTTCTGCAGTTTATGTTTCTTCATTTTCTATTTTCTCCTTCAGCCTATGTTGATCCTTACTGGCTTGTCTTGGTGTCATAAATTTCAACTTCATTTCATGTCCCTCATGCCTCAAATAAAGGGAACGTTCATCAAGATTGAGTGTTTTAAAATTAAGCCATGCCCATCTCAAAAGAAGATGACAAGAGTTTGTGGGAGCAATATCACATAATACTTCTTTGACACATTGTCCTGTACTGAATTTGATCCTTGCTTGATTCGGATGAAAGCTTGGTGGTAACTAGAGTTTCTCCACCAATCTTTGGCATACAACATTGTTGTCGCTTTCGTAAACGAATGCAACTAAACATGGGTGGCCTTCGATTAAACACCTTGTTTCTCTGTTTCCTTTTTCCATCATCTTTTTCTTTTCTTCCTTTTCTTTATCTTCAATTTCCCTTCCTTCTGCAGTTTATATTTCTTCTTTTTCTATTTTCTCCTTCAGCCTATGTTGATCCTTACTGGCTTGTCTTGGTGTCATAAATTTAAACTTCATTTGATGTCCCTCACGCCTCAAATAAAGGGAACGGTCATCAACATTGAGCGTTTTAAAATGAAGTCATGCCCATCTCAGAAGAAGATGACAAGAGTTCGTGGGAGCTATATCACACATTGCCCTGTACTGAATTTGATCCTTGCTTGATTCGGATGTAAGCTTGGTGGTAACTAGAGTTTCTCCACCAATCTTTGGTTTACAACATTGTTGTCGCTTTCGTAAACGAATGCAACTAAACATTGGTGGCGTTCGATTAAACACCTTGTTTCTCTACTTCCTTTTTCCATCATCTCTATCTTTTCTTCCTTTTCGTTTTCTTCAATTTCCCTTCCTTCTGCAGTTTATATTTCTTCTTTTTCTATTTTCTCCTTCAGCCTATGTTGATCCTTACTGGGTTGTCTTGGTGTCATAAATTTCAACTTCATTTCATGTCCCTCATGCCTCAAATAAAGGGAACGTTCATCAACAATGAGCGTTTTAAAATGAAGTCATGCCCATCTCAGAAGAAGATGACAAGAGTTTGTGGGAGCAATATCACATAATACTTCTTTGACACATTGTCCTGTACTGAATTTGATCCTTGCTTGATTCGGATGAAAGCTTGGTGGTAACTAGAGTTTCTCCACCAATCTTTGACATACAACATTGTTGTCGCTTTCGTAAACGAATGCAACTAAACATGGGTGGCCTTCGATTAAACACCTTGTTTCTCTGCTTCCTTTTTCCATCAACTTTTTCTTTTCTTCCTTTTCTTTTTCTTCAATTTCCCTTCCTTCTGCAATTTATATTTCTTCATTTTCTATTTTCTCCTTCAGCCTATGTTGATCCTTACTGGCTTGTCTTGGTGTCATAAATTTAAACTTCATTTCATGTCCCTCATGCCTCAAATAAAGGGAACGTTCATCAACATTGAGCGTTTTAAAATGAAGTCATGCCCATCTCAGAAGAAGATGACAAGAGTTCGTGGGAGCTATATCACATAATACTTCTTTCACACGTTGTCCTGTAGTGAATTTGATCCTTGCTTGATTCGGATGAAAGCTTGGTGGTAACTAGAGTATCTCCACCAATCTTTGGTATACAATATTGTTGTCGCTTTCGTAAACGAATGCAACTAAACATTGGTGGCGTTCGATTAAACACATTGTTTCTCTACCTCCTTTTCCATCATCTTTATCTTTTCTTCCTTTTCTTTTTCTTCAATTTCCCTTCCTTCTATAGTTTATGTTTCTTCTTTTTCTATTTTCTCCTTCAGCCTATGTTGATCCTTACTGGCTTATCTTGGTGTCATAAATTTCAACTTCATTTCATGTCCCTCATGCCTCAAATAAAGGGAACGTTCATCAAGATTGAGTGTTTTAAAATTAAGCCATGCCCATCTCAAAAGAAGATGAGAAGAGTTTGTGGGAGCAATATCACATAATACTTCTTTGACACATTGTCCTGTACTGAATTTGATCCTTGCTTGATTCGGATGAAAGCTTGGTGGTAACTAGAGTTTCTCCACCAATCTTTGGCATACAACATTGTTGTCGCTTTCGTAAACGAATGCAACTAAACATGGGTGGCCTTCGATTAAACACCTTGTTTCTCTGTTTCCTTTTTCCATCATCTTTTTCTTTTCTTCCTTTTCTTTATCTTCAATTTCCCTTCCTTCTGCAGTTTATATTTCTTCTTTTTCTATTTTCTCCTTCAGCCTATGTTGATCCTTACTGGCTTGTCTTGGTGTCATAAATTTAAACTTCATTTGATGTCCCTCATGCCTCAAATAAAGGGAACGGTCATCAACATTGACGTTTTAAAATGAAGTCATGCCCATCTCAGAAGAAGATGACAAGAGTTCGTGGGAGCTATATCACATAATACTTCTTTCGCACATTGTCCTGTACTGAATTTGATCCTTGCTTGATTCGAATGAAAGCTTGGTGGTAACTAGAATTTCTCCACCAATCTTTGGTTTACAACATTGTTGTCGCTTTCGTAAACGAATGCAACTAAACATGGGTGGCCTTCGATTAAACACCTTGTTTCTCTGTTTCCTTTTTCCATCATCTTTTTCTTTTCTTCCTTTTCGTTTTCTTCAATTTCCCTTCCTTCTGCAGTTTATATTTCTTCTTTTTCTATTTTCTCCTTCAGCCTATGTTGATCCTTACTGGCTTGTCTTGGTGTCATAAATTTAAACTTCATTTCATGTCCCTCATGCCTCAAATAAAGGGAACGTTCATCAACATTGAGCGTTTTAAAATGAAGTCATGCCCATCTCAGAAGAAGATGACAAGAGTTCGTGGGAGCTATATCACATAATACTTCTTTCACACATTTTCCTGTACTGAATTTGATCCTTGCTTGATTCGAATGAAAGCTTGGTGGTAACTAGAATTTCTCCACCAATCTTTGGTTTACAACATTGTTGTCGCTTTCGTAAACAAATGCAACTAAACATTGGTGGCGTTCGATTAAACACCTTGTTTCTCTACTTCCTTTTCCATCATCTTTATCTTTTCTTCCTTTTCTTTTTCTTCAATTTCCCTTCCTTCTATAGTTTATATTTCTTCTTTTTCTATTTTCTCCTTCAGCCTATGTTGATCCTTACTGGCTTGTCTTGGTGTCATAAATTTCAACTTCATTTCATGTCCCTCATGCCTCAAATAAAGGGAACGTTCATCAACAATGAGCGTTTCAAAATGAAGCCATGCGCATTTCAAAAGAAGATGACAAGAGTTTGTGGGAGGAATATCACATAATACTTCTTTGACACATTGTCCTGTACTGAATTTGATCCTTGCTTGATTCGGATGAAAGCTTGGTGGTAACTAGAGTTTCTCCACCAATCTTTGGCATACAACATTGTTGTCACTTTCGTAAACGAATGCAACTAAACATGGGTGGCCTTCGATTAAACACCTTGTTTCTCTGTTTTCTTTTTCCATCATCTTTTTCTTTTCTTCCTTTTCTTTTTCTTCAATTTCCCTTCCTTCTGCAGTATATATTTCTTCTTTTTCTATTTTCTCCTTCAGCCTATGTTGCTCTTTACTGGCTTGTCTTGGTGTCATAAATTTAAACTTCATTTCATGTCCCTCATGCCTCAAATAAAGGGAACGTTCATCAACATTGAGCGTTTTAAAATGAAGTCATGCCCATCTCAAAAGAAGATGACAAGAGTTCGTGGGAGCAATATCACACAATACTTCTTTCAGACATTGTTCTGTACTGAATTTGATCCTTGCTTGATTCGGATGAAAGCTTGGTGGTAACTAGAATTTCTCCACCAATCTTTGGTTTACAACTTCGTTGTTGCTTTCGCAAACGAATGCACCTAAACATGGGTGGCCATCTATTAAACACCTTGTTTCTCTACTTCCTTTTCCATCATCTTTATCTTTTCTTCCTTTTCTTTTTCTTCAATCTCCCTTCCTTCTGCAGTTTATATTTCTTCTTTTTCTATTTTCTCCTTCAGCCTATGTTTATCTTTACTGGCTTGTCTTGGTGTCATAAATTTAAACTACATTTCATGTCCCTCATGCCTCAAATAAAGGGAACGTTCATCAAGCTTGAGTGTTTTAAAATGAAGTCATGCCCATCTCAAAAGAAGATGACAAGAGTTCGTGGGAGCAATATCACATAATACTTCTTTCACACATTGTCCTGTACTGAATTTGATCCTTGCTTGATTCGGATGAAAGCTTGGTGGTAACTAGAATTTCTCCACCAATCTTTGGTTTACAACTTTGTTGTTGCTTTCGAAAACGAATGCACCTAAACATGGGTGGCCATCTATTAAACACCTTGTTTCTCTGCTTCCTTTTTCCATCATCTTTTTCTTTTCTTCCTTTTCTTTTTCTTCAATTTCCCTTCCTTCTGCAGTTTATATTTCTTCTTTTCCTATTCTTTCTTTTTCTATTTTCTCCTTCAGCCTATGTTGATCATTAGTGGCTTGGCTTGGTGTCATAAATTTCAACTTCATTTCATGTCCCTCATGCCTCAAATGAAGGGAACATTCATCAAGCTTGAGTGTTTTACAATTAAGCGATGCCCATCTCAGAAGAAGATGACAAGAGTTCGTGGGAGCTATATCACATAATACTTCTTTCACACGTTGTCCTGTACTGAATTTGATCCTTGCTTGATTCGGATGAAAGCTTGGTGGTAACTAGAGTTTCTCCACCAATCTTCGGTATACAACATTGTTGTCGCTTTCGTAAACGAATGCAACTAAACATGGGTGGCCTTCGATTAAACACCTTGTTTCTCTACTTCCTTTTCCATCATCTTTATCTTTTCTTCCTTTTCTTGTTCTTCAATTTCCCTTCCTTCTGCAGTTTATATTTCTTCTTTTTCTATTTTCTCCTTCAGCCTATGTTGATGCTTACTGGCTTGTCTTGGTGTCATAAATTTCAACTTCATTTCATGTCCCTCATGCCTCAAATAAAGGGAACGTTCATCAAGCTTGAGTGTTTTAAAATTAAGCCATGCCCATCTCAAAAGAGGATGACAAGAGTTCGTGGGAGCAATATCACATAATACTTCTTTCACACATTGTCTTGTACTGAATTTGATCATTGCTTGATTCGGATGAAAGCTTGGTGGTAACTAGAGTTTCTCCACCAATCTTTGGCTTACAACATTGTTGTCGCTTTCGTAAACGAATGCAACTAAACATGTGTGGCCTTCGATTAAACACCTTGTTTCTCTGCATCCTTTTTCCATCATCTTTTTCTTTTCTTCCTTTTCGTTTTCTTCAATTTCCCTTCCTTCTGCAGTTTATATTTCTTCTTTATCTGTTCTTTCTTTTTCTATTTTCTCCTTCAGCCTATGTTGATCATTACTGGCTTATCTTGGTGATATGAATCTCATTGCACAAGGGCTGACTTAGGATTTTTTTTTTCTTTAAGGGTTGGAACGAGTTATGACCACGAGATGTTTGGTGGGCAGAATGAGATATTCTTTTGAAAATTGGGTGAAGAAGAAAGTAATAAGGGGTGAATCTAAAAGTGGAAGGAAAGAATCGCTCTTTCCAAAGGAGGCAACACACAAAGGATGGCGAAATCCTTTGATACAGCCAAGAGTTCTTGAATCACTCAAGAACTAGGAGAATCACTCTCACTATTAGATAGAAAATTGAATTTCTGAACAAAACTTAACTTGATTTCATTGATAAGAAATGGTTCAGCTTATATAGAGGCTTTAACCGTTAGGGTTACAAAGAGACCATTAATTGTCATTATATCCCACTAGTGCTAATAATAAACCAATCAAGCTAATAATTGTCCACTACCTAATGGCTAATTATAACTGAAATTGGGGCAGCCAAAAAGTCATCCAAAATTATTCAGCAAGGTCTTCTTAGTCTTCCAAGGTTGGTTCTCAAGATGTCAAATGGGCCTTTATTTAAATAAAAGAAACTGCATTAATCTGGCGCGTTAGTCCTCTTCCATTTGGGCCGCGATGCAATTTACAACATTTGTCTTTTCTCCTTCAAACTTGGGCTTGTACTCAAATAATATTGACAACACTTGTTGTAGAGCTTCTTTTGCTTTCTTTGCTCTAGACCTTGTCATAGGTCCTCCAAGTTCTTCAAGTGGATCCTTGTCTTTGCTCATTGTCACACCTCCATCATTCTCTCCCTCTTGAGAAGGATTTGTCCTCAAATCAGATTCTCCCTCTACATCAAAAAGGGATAAGTCAGACACATTGAATGTGGAACTAACATTATACTCACCAGGCAGATCAATTTTGTAAGCATTGTCATTTATTCTTTCAAGCACTTGGAATGGACCATTTCCCCTTGGTTGAAGCTTTGATTTTCTTTGTTCTGGAAACCTTTCCTTTCTCATGTGCACCCAAACCCAATCTCCAGGTTGGAAGACAACCTTCTTTCTACCTTTGTTAGCTTGCCTTGCATAGCTTTCGTTTTTCTTTTCAATTTGACCCCTTACTTGCTCATGTAACTTCTTCACATAGTCAGCTTTAGCCTGTGCTTCTTTATGCTTAAACATGGAAATGTTAGGCATAGGTAGCAAATCAAGAGGAGTTAAAGGGTTAAATCCATATACAATCTCAAAAGGTGAATAATTAGTTGTGCTATGGACAACCCTATTATAAGCAAACTCAACATGAGGCAAACATGCTTCCCAAGACTTAAGATTTTTCTTTATAACAGTCCTAAGTAATGTGCCTAAAGTTCTATTGACTACCTCAGTTTGACCATCAGTTTGTGGGTGACAAGTAGTAGAAAATAACAATTTAGTACCAATCTTACCCCACAAGGTCCTCCAAAAGTGACTAAGGAATTTTGTATCCCTATCACTCACAATGCTCCTTGGTAGTCCATGAAGTCTTACTATTTCCTTGAAAAACAAGTCAGCCACATGACAAGCATCATCCACCTTCTTGCAAGGTATGAAGTGTGCCATTTTAGAAAATCTTGGAATTGGATGCCTATACTTGATGGTGATGTTGTTTATTACTCTACAATCAGAACACATCCTCCATGAGCCATCCTTTTTGGGCACCAAAATCACAGGTACAGCACATGGACTCATGTTATCCCTCACCCAACCTTTACTCATGAGTTCAGTAACTTGTTTTTCAATCTCTTTGGTCTCTTGTGGGTTGCTCCTATAAGCTGGCCTATTGGGCAAAGCAGCTCCCGGAATGAGATCAATGTGATGCTCAATTCCTCTCAAAGATGGCAAACCATCAGGGACACTTGCTGGAAACACATCTTTATAATCCTGCAAAATGGACTCAATACTAGAGGGCAATTCAAATTTGCCAAATTGGTCAGAATTTGAAATTTGATTTTGACAAAACAATAAGTAGAGGGGCTGTCTTGCGCAAAGCACCCTCCTTACCTCTCTTTCTCTTGCTAAATAAACTTGCTTGCCCTCAAATGTTTCATTTTCTCTCATTTTCCTGTCAAGTGTTTCACTCTTTTCTTTTTCCTTTCAAGTGTTTCACTCTTTCTCTCATTTGCTAACTTTTCTCTCATTTTTTATTTGATCCTCACACACCTCTTTAGGAGACAAGGGTTTGAGGACCACTTTTTTATCTTGATACATGAAAGAGATTTTGTTAGTGAAACCATCATGAATGGCTTTAATGTCATACTGCCACGGTCTTCCCAAAAGAATATGGCTAGCCTCCATGGGAACCACATCACATAAGATCTTATCTTCATATTTCCCAATGGAGAAAGAGACTTCAGCTTGCTACTTCACTTGGACTTCTCCTTCACTAAGCCATTGAAGTTTGTATGGCCTAGGATGTGGTTTAGTGTCCATGTTCATTTCTGACACTAATCTTGAACTCACCACATTGGTACAACTTCCTCCATCAATGATTACCAAACATACATTACCATTAACTGAACATCTTGTATGAAAAATATTCTCCCTTTGAGATGCATCCTCGGCCTTGACTTGACTTCCCAGCATCCTTCTAATCATGTATAACTCTCCTACATTAGGTTTCAACTCGCCATCACTCTCTTCTACCTCTCCATCATCATCATCATCAGAATCGCTTGTGTACTCTCCATTATCCTTAAGAAGAACGGTCTTCTTTGTAGGACACTCATAGGCATAATGTCCCATGCCCAAACATTTAAAACATTTCACTTCTCTAGTCCTCTTTGGTGGATGTTCAGGTTTCTTTTGAACAATTTTTTCTTCATTAGAAAGCACTGAATTGCTAGAGGAGGCAACACCTTCTTTCTTTACTCTATCTTTCCAGTTTGAAGAATTGAAATTGGTAGAACTCTTTCTTGTTGTACTCTTTCTTTTAATTTGTTGTTCTACCTGTATGGCTTTATGCAATAGATCCTCCATCTCCACAAACTCCTGCAACTCAACAACATCTCTAATATCATGATTTAATCCATTAAGGAAACGTGCCATAGTTACCTCAGGATCTTCTTCAATTTTGGCTTGGATGATAAGAATCTCCATCTCCTTATAATACTCATCCACTCCCTTGCTTCCTTGAGAAAGTCTTTGTAGTTTCAATTTTAAGTCCCTATGGAAGCTAGAAGGTACATACCGCTTCCTCATGACCCTTTTCATCTCACCCCAAGTGTCCACCAAAGGCTCCTCATCTCTAATCCTCTGTCTTTGCAACTTGTTCCACCAAATTAAAGCATAATCAGAAAATTCAGTTGCTGCAAGCCTTACCTTTTGCTCCTCACTATAATTATTGCAAGAAAATACATGCTCAATTTTGAGCTCCCACTCCAAGTAAGCTTCAGGATCACTCCTCCCCTTGAAAGGTGGTACATTCAACCTTACTCCTTCTATTCTCCCTTCATTCCTTTGTGGCCCTCCTCCTCCTCCTCTTGGTGGGGTTCTATTCTCTAGTTGGTCCAACCTATCATGAAACTCATCTTGTTGTTGCTTCATCAACCTCTCCAAATGTTGAGATAATGCAGCAATTTGCATCTGAATATCATTCCTTTCTGCCATGATTAACAAACAGATCAAGGTAACAAGAATAAAATATATATATGGTGTTTGAAAATTTTCTCACCCACTCAAGTGTTTGCACTCACAGATTGGCTTTTACTAAAAAATAAAACACTCTTGCCTTTTACCACTCAAATTCTCCTTGGTTTCTTAGGCAATTCAAGAGATTATGGCCATAACAAAGAACAATTCTCCAATATGTGCAGCGAAACGCTTGTAAGTAGACAAAGAAAGGTTAACAAAGAAAAAGAAGAAAAAAAAAGGCTAAGAAAAGTAGGTAAAAAGAAGGAAATCAGCAACAATCCTTCAATAACACCAATATATTACCTTATAAAAATTGTTACGAGGCATGAATCATTCGGCCCAATTTTTTTTCACAGTTTAAGTACAATTACGAATTGCTGTAACTATTTTCTTTTTTTTAATTTTTAGAAGGGCCTAACTTTGCAATGATTCAGCACACACATAAATAATACAAGTAATAAGGTAATGAATTGGTAAAATAAGAAAGAAGGAAGGATGTTACCAATTTGACGTTCAAACCCTTAAACCGAAGCTCTGAATACCAAATGATATGAATCTCATTGCACAAGGGCTGACTTAGGATTTTTTTTTTCTTTTAGGGTTAGAACCAGTTATGACCACGAGATGTTTTGTGGGCAGAATAAGATATTTTTTTGAAAATTGGGTGAAGAAGAAAGTAATAAGGGGTGAATCTAAAAGTGGAAGGAAAGAATCGCTCTTTCCAAAGGAGGCAACACACAAAGGATGGCAAAATCCTTTGATACAGCCAAGGGTTCTTGAATCACTCAAGAACTAGGAGAATCACTCTCACTATTAGATAGAAAATTGAATTTCTGAACAAAACTTAACTTGATTTCATTGATAAGAAATGGTTCAGCTTATATAGAGGCTTTAACCGTTAAGGTTACAAAAAGACCATTAATTGTCATTATATCCCACTAGTGCTAATAATAAACCAATCAAGCTAATAATTGTCCACTACTTAATGGCTAATTATAACTTAAATTGGGGCAGCCAAAAAGTCATCCAAAATTATTCAGCAAGGTCTTCTTAGTCTTCCAAGGCTGGTTCTCAAGATGTCAAATGGGCCTTTATTTAAATAAAAGAAACTGCATTAATCTAGCGAGTTAGTCCTCTTCCATTTCGGCCGCGATGCAATTTACAACTTTTGTCTTTTCTCCTTCAAACTTGGGCTTGTACTCAAATAATATTGACAACACTTGTTGTAGAGCTTCTTTTGCTTTCTTTGCTCTAGACCTTGTCATAGGTCCTCCAAGTTCTTCAAGTGGATCCTTGTCTTTGCTCATTGTCACACCTCCATCACTTGGTGTCATAAATTTCAACTTCATTTCATGTCCCTCAATCCTCAAATAAAGGTAACCTTCATCAAGCTTGAGTGTTTTAAAATGAAGCCATGCCCATCTCAAAAGAAGATGACAAGAGTTCCTGGGAGCAATATCACATAATACTTCTTTCACACATTGTCCTGTACTGAATTTGATCCTTGCTTGATTCGGATGAAAGCTTGGTGGTAACTAGAGTTTCTCCACCAATCTTTGGCTTACAACATTGTTGTCGCTTTCGTAAACAAATACAACTAAACATGGGTGGCCTTCGATTAAACACCTTGTTTCTCTACTTCCTTTTCCATCATCTTTCTCCTTTCTTCCTTTTCTTTTTCTTCCATTTCCCTTCCTTCTGTAGTTTATATTTCTTCTTTTTCTATTTTCTCCTTCAGCCTATGTTGATCCTTACTGGTTTGTCTTGGTGTCATAAATTTAAACTTCATTTCATGTTCCTAATGCATCAAAGGTAACGTTCATCAACATTTAGCGTTTTAAAATGAAGCCATGCCTATCTCAAAAGAAGATGACAAGAGTTCGTGGGAGCAATATCACATAATATTTCTTTCATACATTGTCCTGTACTGAATTTGATCATTGCTTGATTCGGATGAAAGCTTGGTGGTAACTAGAGTTTCTCCACCAATCTTTGGCTTACAACATTGTTGTCGCTTTCATAAACGAATGCAACTAAACATGGGTGGCCTTCGATTAGACACCTTGTTTCTCTGCATCCTTTTTCGATCATCTTTTTCTTTTCTTCCTTTTCTTTTTTTTTCAAATTTCCTTCCCTCTGCAGTTTATATTTCTTCTCTTTCTATTTTCTCCTTCAGCCTATGTTTATCATTACTGGCTTGTCTTGGTGTCATAAATTTCAACATCATTTCATGTCCCTCATCCCTCAAATAAAGGTAACCTTCATCAAACTTGAGCGTTTTAAAATGATGCCATGCCCATCTCAAAAGATGACAAGAGTTCGTAGGAGCAATATCACATAATACTTCTTTCACACATTGTCCTGTACTGAATTTGATCCTTGCTTGATTCGGATGAAAGTTTGGTGGTAACTAGAGTTTCTCCACGAATCTTTGGCATACAACATTGTTGTCGCTTTCGAAAACGAATATAACTAAAACATGGGTGGCCTTCGATTAAACACCTTGTTTCTCTACTTCCTTTTCCATCATCTTTATCTTTTCTTCCTTTTCTTTTTCTTCAATTTCCCTTCCTTCTGCACTTTATATTTCTTCTTTTTCTATTTTCTCCTTCAACCTATGTTGATCCTTACTGGCTTGTCTTGGTGTCATAAATTTAAACTTCATTTCATGTCCCTCATGTCTCAAAGGGAACGTTCATCAACCTTGAGCGTTTTAAAATGAAGCCATGCCTATCTAAAAAGAAGATGACAAGAGTTCGTGGGAGCAATATCACATAATACTTCTTTCACACGTTGTCCTGTACTGAATTTGATCATTCCTTGATTCGAATGAAAGCTTGGTGGTAACTAGAGTTTCTCCACCAATCTTTGGCTTACAACATTGTTGTCGCTTTCGTAAACGAATGCAACTAAACATGGGTGGCCTTCAATTAAAGACCTTGTTTCTCTGCATCCTTTTTCCATCATCTCTTTATTTTCTTCCTTTTCTTTTTCTTCAATTTCCCTTCCTTCCGCAGTTTACATTTCTTCTTTTTCTATTCTTTCTTTTTCTATTTTCTCCTTCAGCCTATGTTGATCATTACTGGCTTGTCTTAGTGTCATAAATTTCAACTTCATTTCATGTCCCTCATGCCTTAAATAAAGGTAACCTTCATCAAGCTTGAGTGTTTTAAAATGAAGCCATGCCCATCTCAAAAGAAGATGACAAGAGTTCTTGGGAGCAATATCACATAATACTTCTTTCACACATTGTCCTGTACTGAATTTGATCCATGGTTGATTCGGATGAAAGCTTGGTGGTAACTAGAGTTTCTCCAGCAATCTTTGGCTTACAACATTGTTGCCGCTTTCGTACACGAATGCAACTAAACATGGGTGGCCTTCGATTAAACCCCTTGTTTCTCTACTTCCTTTTCCATCAGCTTTATCTTTTCTTCCTTATCTTTTTCTTCAATTTCCCTTCCTTCTGCAGTTTATATTTCTTCGTTTTCTATTTTCTCCTTCAGCCTATGTTGATCCTTACTGGCTTTTCTTGGTGTCATAAATTTAAAGTTCATTTCATGTCCCTCATGCCTCAAATAAAGGGAACGTTCATCAACATTGAGCGTTTTAAAATGAAGCCTTGCCCATCTCAAAAGAAGATGACAACAGTTCGTGTGAGCAATATCACATAATACTTCTTCACATATTGTCCTGCACTGAATTTGATCCTTGCTTGCTTCGGATGAAAGCTTGTTGGTAACTTGAGTTTCTCCACCAATCTTTGGCTTACAACATTGTTGTCGCTTTCGTAAACGAATGCAACTAAACATGGGTGGCCTTCGATTAAACACCTTGTTTCTCTACTTCCTTTTCCATCATCTTTATCTTTTCTTCCTTTTCTCTTTCTTCAATTTCCCTTCCTTCTGCAGTTTATATTTCTTCTTTTTCTATTTTCTCCATCAGCCTATGTTGATCCTTACTGGCTTGTCTTGGTGTCATAAATTTAAACTTCATTTCATGTCCCTCATTCCTCAAAGGGAACGTTCATCAAGATTGAGCGTTTTAAAATGAAGTCATGACCATCTCAAAAGAAGATTACAAGAATTCGTGGGAGCAATATCACATAATAATTCTTTCACACATTGGCATGCACTGAATTTGATCCTTGCTTGATTCGAATGAATGCTTGGAGTTAACTAGAGTTTCTCCACCCATCTATGGCTTACAACATTGTTGTCGCTTTCGTAAACGAATGCAACTAAACATGCGTGACCATCGATTAAACACCTTCTTTCTCTACTTCCTTTTCCATCATCTTTATCTTTTCTTCCTTTTGTTTTTCTTCAATTTCCCTTCCTTCTGCAATTTATATTTCTTCTTTTTCTATTTTCTCCTTCAGCCTATGTTGATCCTTACTGGCTTGTCTTGGTGTCATAAATTTCAACTTCATTTGATGTCCCTCATGCCTCAAAGGGAATGTTCAGCAAGATTGAGCGTTTTAAAGTGAAGCCATCCACATCTCAAAAGAAGATGACAAGAGTTCGTGGGAGCAATATCACATAATACTTCTTTCACACATTGTCCTGTACTGAATTTGATCCTTGCTTGATTCGGATGAAAGCTTGGTGGTAACTAGAGTTTCTCCACCAATCTTTGGCTTACAACATTGTTGTCGCTTTCGTAAAAAAATGCAACTAAACTTTGAAGGCTTTCGATTAAACACCTTGTTTCTCTACTTGCTTTTCCATCATCTTTATCTTTTCTTCCTTATCTTTTCCTTCAATTTCCCTTCCTTCTGCAATTTATATTTCTTCTTTTTCTATTTTCTCCTTCAGCCTATGTTGATCCTTACTGGCTTGTCTTGGTGACATAAATTTCAACTTCATTTGATGTCCCTCATGCCTCAAGGGGAATGTTCAGCAAGATTGAGTGTTTTAAAGTGAAGCCAACCACATCTCAAAAGAAGATGACAAGAGTTCGTGGGAGCAATATCACATAATAATTCTTTCACACATTGGCATGCACTGAATTTGATCCTTGCTTGATTCGGATGAATGCTTGGAGTTAACTAGAGTTTCTCCACCCATCTATGGCTTACCACATTGTTGTCGCTTTCGTAAACGAATGCAACTAAACATGGGTGACCATCGATTAAACACCTTCTTTCTCTACTTCCTTTTCCATCATCTTTATCTTTTTTTCCTTTTCTTTTTCTTCAATTTCCCTTCCTTCTATAGTTTATATTTCTTCTTTTTCTATTTTCTCCTTCACCGTATGTTGATCCTTACTGGCTTGTCTTGGTGTCATAAATTTCAACTTCATTTCATGTCCCTCATGCCTCAAATAAAGGGAACGTTCCTCAACATTGAGCGGTTTAAAATGAAGCCATGCCCATCTCAAAAGATGATGACAAGAGTTCATGGAAGCAATATCACATAATACTTATTTCACACATTGTCCTGTACTGAATTTGATCCTTGCTTGATTCGGATGAAAGCTTGGTGGTAACTAGAGTTTCTCCACCAATCTTTGGCGTACAACATTGTTGTCGCTTTCGTAAACGAATGCAACTAAACATGGGTGGCCATCTATTAAACACCTTGTTTCTCTACTTCGTTTAACATCATCTTTATCTTTTCTTCCTTTTCTTTTTCTTGAATTTTCCTTCCTTCTATAGTTTATATTTCTTCTTTTTCTATTTTCTCCTTCAGCCTATGTTGATCCTTACTGGCTTGTCTTGGTGTCATAAATTTAAACTTCATTTCATGTCCCTCATGCCTCAAATAAAGGGAACGTTCATCAACATTGAGCGTTTTAAAATGAAGCCATGCCCATCTCAAAAGAAGATGACAAGAGTTCGTGGGAGCAATATCACATAATACTTCTTTCACACATTGTCCTGTACTGAATTTGATCATTGCTTGATTCGGATGAAAGCTTGGTGGTAACTAGAGTTTCTCCACCAATCTTTGGCTTACAACATTGTTGTCGTTTTCGTAAACGAATGCAACTAAATATGGGTGGCCTTCGATTAAACACCTTGTTTCTCTACTTCCTTTTCCATCATCTTTATCTTTTCTTCCTTTTCTTTTTCTTCAATTTCCCTTCCTTCTGTAATTTATATTTCTTCTTTTTCTATTTTCTCCTTTAGCCTATGTTGATCCTTACTAGCTTGTCTTGGTGTCATAAATTTCAACTTCATTTCATGTCCCTCGTGCCTCAAAGGGAACGTCCATCAACATTGACCATATTAAAATGAAGCCATGCCCATCTCAAAAGAAGATGACAAGAGTTTGTGGGAGCAATATCACATAATACTTCTTTCACACATTGTCTTGTACTGCATTTGATCCTTGCTTGATTTGGATGAAAGCTTGGTGGTAACTAGGGTTTCTCCACCAATCTTTGGCTTATAACTTTGTTGTCACTTTCGTAAACGAATGCAACTAAACATTGGTGGCCTTCGATTAAACACCTTGTTTCTCTACCTCCTTGTCATCATCTTTATCTTTTCTTTCTTTTCTTTTTCTTCAATTTCCCTTCCTTCTGCAGTTTATATTTCTTCGTTTTCTATTCTTTCTTTTTCTATTTTATCCTTCAGTCTATGTTGATCATTACTGGATTGTCTTGGTGTCATAAATTTCAACTTCATTTCATGTTCCTCATGCCTCAAAGGGAACGTTCATCAAGATTGAGCGTTTTAAAATTAAGCCATGCCCATCTCAAAAGAAGATGTCAAGATTTCGTGGGAGCAATATCCCATCATACTTCTCTCACACATTGTCCTGTACTGCTGATTTGATCCTTGCTTGATTCGGATGAAAGCTTGGTGGTAATAGAGTTTCTCCACCAATCTTTGGCGTACAACATTGTTGTCGCTTTCGGAAACGAATGCAACTAAACATGGGTGGCCATCGATTAAACACCTTGTTTCCCTACTTCGTTTAACATCATCTTTATCTTTTCTTCCTTTTCTTTTTCTTGAATTTTCCTTCCTTCTATAGTTTATATTTCTTCTTTTTCTATTTTCTCCTTCAACCTATGTTGATCCTTACTGGCTTGTCTTGGTGTCATAAATTTAAACTTCATTTCATGTCCCTCATGCCTCAAAGTGAACGTTCATCAACATTGAGCGTTTTAAAATGAAGCCACGCCCTTCTCAAAAGAAGATGACAAGAGTTCGTGGGAGCAATATCACATAATAAATTCAACATTTTGTTCATTTGGGTTTGATTGTGTCATAGCTCTATAATTCAAATTAAGTTTATCGTTGGATGAACTGCATTGCTGATATTGATCCCAAAAAAGAAACAGTGGGTACCGCTAGTCCGTGAACAGCTAGCCATCGTACTGTAAAAATTGGATAGGTCCTATCTATAGTCATTGGAGCCTCCTAAAAAGATCTACTAAATTCATCAAGTTGTTCCAAAGGATCAAAACGGCCAGTTATTAATGGAATTCCTTGTCGGTTCTCTGTAAAATACTCGTTTGGGCGGGGACTTCCAAATACATCGTAAGCTAGACCTGTACTGACAAATAACCAACCTGCAATGAATAGGGAGGGATTAGTAATGCTATGAATAATCCAGTATCGGATACTGGTAATAATATCAGCAAAAGAACGTTCTCCTGTGCTTCCAGACATCTTGAACTCCACATATTCTTGTACAGTCAAAAGGGGGGGATCGAGTCCATAAAAGACGAGATCAGTAAGGCGAAATTTACTGAAATATAATCCTTGTTAGATCGTCCATTTTGTACCAACGGTGTCTTTTGAGTATACCGAATCAGTATAGCTATCCTTCTTCTAACAGAGCAATGAAATTTCACAATCAGTGTAAAATTTTAGTACTAGATTTTTTTCTTCTTTTTTCATTGATTGTCTCTATGTAGTCAAAAATCCGATAGAAAATTTTGCAAAGTTTGAGTATATAAAATTTTTTTTTATATTAAATTTTTAGAGTAATAGAATAAAAGGAAGGTTCTTAACATTTCAAATTATTAGTTTTGGATTAGAAACTAAAGATCCATTAAAATCGGAATATGAGAAAAGGGTTTCTAATAATTAATAAAGTAGATAATTCATAAAGTAGATTTTCAATTTTAATAATTCAATTATTGCCAAATCAATAAATATATTTGTTGTGGTTGTTGAAGATCTTTTTTTCTAATTTCTTCTACATTAATTCAAAGTGAAATAAAATGAAATAACAGAGTTATTATTCTTTGTTTGAATATTCATAATTTTTCTTTTCTTTTTCCAATATAAACAGAATTCTATTGGATATCTATAGAATAATACTAAATATTTTCATTAGATCAGTTTACTTTCACACATTGTCTTGTACTGAATTTGATCCTTGCTTGATTCGGATGAAAGCTTGGTGGTAACTAGAGTTTCTCCACCAATCTTTGGCTTACAACATTGTTGTCGTTTTCGTAAACGAATGCAACTAAACATGGGTAGCCTTCGATTAAATACCTTGTTTCTCTACTTCCTTTTCTTTTTCTTCAATTTCCCTTCCTTTTGCAATTTATATTTCTTCTTTTTCTATTTTCTCCTTCAGCCTATGTTGATCCTTTCTGGCTTGTCTTGGTGTCATAAATTTAAACTTCATTTCATGTCCCTCATTCCTCAAAGGGAACGTTCATCAACATTGAGCGTTTTAAAATGAAGCCATGCCCATCTCAAAAGAAGATGACAAGAGTTCGTGGGAGCAATATCACATAATACTTCTTTCACACATTGTCCTGTACTGAATTTGATCCTTGCTTGATTCGGATGAAAGCTTGGTGGTAACTAGAGTTTCTCCCCCAATCTTTGGCTTACAACATTGTTGTCGCTTTCGTAAACGAATGCAACTAAACATGGGTGGCCTTCGATTAAACACCTTGTTTCTCTACTTCCTTTTCCATCATCTTTATCTTTTCTTCGCTTTCTTTTTCTTCAATTTCCCTTCCTTCTATAATTTATATTTCTTCTTTTTCTATTTTCTCCTTCAGCCTATGTTGATCCTTACTGGCTTGTCTTGGTGTCATAAATTTCAACTTCATTTCATGTCCCTCATGCCTCAAATAAAGGGAACGTTCATCAAGCTTGAGTGTTTTAAAAGTAAGCCATGCCTATCTCAAAAGAAGATGACAAGATTTCGTGGGAGCAATATCACATAATACTTCTTTCACACGTTGTCCTGTACTGAATTTGATCCTTGCTTGATTCGAATGAAAGCTTGGTGGTAACTAGAGTTTCTCCACCAATCTTTGGCATACAACATTGTTGTCGCTTTCGAAAACGAATGCAACTAAAACATGGGTGGCCTTCGATTAAACACCTTGTTTCTCTACTTCCTTTTCCATCATCTTTATCTTTTCTTCCCTTTCTTTTTCTTCAATTTCCCTTCCTTCTGCAATTTATATTTCTTCTTTTTCTATTTTCTCCTTCAGCCTATGTTGATCCTTTCTGGCTTGTCTTGGTGTCATAAATTTAAACTTCATTTCATGTCCCTCATTCCTCAAAGGGAACGTTCATCAACATTGAGCGTTTTAAAATGAAGCCATGCCCATCTCAAAAGAAGATGACAAGAGTTCGTGGGAGCAATATCACATAATACTTCTTTCACACAATGTCCTGTACTGAATATGATCCTTGCTTGATTCGGATGAAAGCTTGGTGGTAACTAGAGTTTCTCCACCAATCTTTGGCTTACAACATTGTTGTTGCTTTCGTAAACGAATGCAACTAAACATGGGTGGCCTTCGATTAAACACCTTGTTTCTCTACTTCCTTTTCCATCATCTTTATCCTTTCTTCCCTTTCTTTTTCTTCAATTTCCCTTCCTTCTATAATTTATATTTCTTCTTTTTCTATTTTCTCCTTCAGCCTATGTTGATCCTTACTGGCTTGTCTTGGTGTCATAAATTTCAACTTCATTTCATGTCCCTCATGCCTCAAATAAAGGGAACGTTCATCAAGCTTGAGTGTTTTAAAATTAAGCCATGCCCATCTCAAAAGAAGATGACAAGATTTCGTGGGAGCAATATCACATAATACTTCTTTCACACGTTGTCCTGTACTGAATTTGATCCTTGCTTGATTCGAATGAAAGCTTGGTGGTAACTAGAGTTTCTCCACCAATCTTTGGCTTACAACATTGTTGTCGCTTTCGTAAACGAATGCAACTAAACATGGTTGGCCTTCGATTAAACACCTTGTTTCTCTACTTCCTTTTCCATCATCTTTATCCTTTCTTCCCTTTCTTTTTCTTCAATTTCCCTTCCTTCTATAATTTATATTTCTTCTTTTTCTATTTTCTCCTTCAGCCTATGTTGATCCTTACTGGCTTGTCTTGGTGTCATAAATTTCAACTTCATTTCATGTCCCTCATGCCTCAAATAAAGGGAACGTTCATCAAGCTTGAGTGTTTTAAAATTAAGCCATGCCTATCTCAAAAGAAGATGACAAGATTTCGTGGGAGCAATATCACATAATACTTCTTTCACACGTTGTCCTGTACTGAATTTGATCCTTGCTTGATTCGAATGAAAGCTTGGTGGTAACTAGAGTTTCTCCACCAATCTTTGGCATACAACATTGTTGTCGCTTTCGAAAACGAATGCAACTAAAACATGGGTGGCCTTCGATTAAACACCTTGTTTCTCTACTTCCTTTTCCATCATCTTTATCTTTTCTTCCCTTTCTTTTTCTTCAATTTCCCTTCCTTCTGCAGTTTATATTTCTTCTTTTTCTATTTTCTCCATCAGCCTATGTTGATCCTTACTGGCTTGTCTTGGTGTCATAAATTTCAACTTCATTTCATGTCCCTCATGCCTCAAAGGGAACGTTCATCAAGATTGAGCGTTTTAAAATGAAGCCATGCCCATCTCAACAGAAGATGACAAGAATTCGTGGGAGCAATATCACATAATAATTCTTTCACACATTGTCTTGTACTGAATTTGATCCTTGCTTGATTCGGATGAAAGCTTGGAGTTAACTAGAGTTTCTCCACCAATCTATGGCTTACAACTTTGTTGTCGCTTTCGTAAACGAATACAAGTAAACATGGGTGGCCTTCGATTAAATACCTTGTTTCTGTACTTCCTTTTCGATCATCTTTATCTTTTCTTCCTTTTCTTTTTCTTCAATTTCCCTTCCTTCTGCAATTTATATTTCTTCTTTTTCTATTTTCTCCTTCAGCCTATGTTGATCCTTACTGGCTTGTCTTGGCGTCATAAATTTCAACTTCATTTCATGTCCCTCAGGCCTCAAAGGGAATGTTCAGCAAGATTGAGCGTTTTAAAGTGAAGCCATGGACATCTAAAAAGAAGATGACTACAGTTCGTGGGAGCAATATCACATAATACTTCTTTCACACATTGTCCTGTACTGAATTTGATCCTTGCTTGATTCGGATGAAAGCTTGATGATAACTAGAGTTTCTCCACGAATCTTTGGCTTACAACATTGTTGTCGCTTTCGTAAACGAATGCAACTAAACATGGGTGGCCTTCGATGAAACACCTTGTTTCTCTACTTCCTTTTCCATAATCTTTATCTTTTCTTCCTTTTCTTTTTCTTCAATTTCCCTTCCTTCTGCAGTTTATATTACTTCTTTTTCTATTTTCTCCTTCACCGTATGTTGATCCTTACTGGCTTGTCTTGGTGTCATAAATTTCAACTTCATTTCATGTCCCTCATGCCTCAAATAAAGGGAACGTTCCTCAACATTGAGCGGTTTAAAATGAAGCCATGCCCATCTCTAAAGATGATGACAAGAGTGCGTGGGAGCAATATCATATAATACTTCTTTCACACATTGTTCTGTACTGAATTTGATCCTTCCTTGATTCGGATGAAAGCTTGGTGGTAACTAGAGTTTCTCCACCAATCTTTGGCTTACAACATTGTTGTCGCTTTCGTAAACGAATGCAACTAAAAATGGGTAGCCTTCGATTAAATACCTTGTTTCTCTACTTCCTTTTCTTTTTCTTCAATTTCCCTTCCTTCTGCAATTTATATTTCTTCTTTTTCTATTTTCTCCTTCAGCCTATGTTGATCCTTTCTGGCTTGTCTTGGTGTCATAAATTTAAACTTCATTTCATGTCCCTCATTCCTCAAAGGGAACGTTCATCAACATTGAGCGTTTTAAAATGAAGCCATGCCCATCTCAAAAGAAGATGACAAGAGTTCGTGGGAGCAATATCACATAATACTTCTTTCACACAATGTCCTGTACTGAATATGATCCTTGCTTGATTCGGATGAAAGCTTGGTGGTAACTAGAGTTTCTCCACCAATCTTTGGCTTACAACATTGTTGTCGCTTTCGTAAACGAATGCAACTAAACATGGGTGGCCTTCGATTAAACACCTTGTTTCTCTACTTCCTTTTCCATCATCTTTATCCTTTCTTCCCTTTCTTTTTCTTCAATTTCCCTTCCTTCTATAATTTATATTTCTTCTTTTTCTATTTTCTCCTTCAGCCTATGTTGATCCTTACTGGCTTGTCTTGGTGTCATAAATTTCAACTTCATTTCATGTCCCTCATGCCTCAAATAAAGGGAACGTTCATCAAGCTTGAGTGTTTTAAAATTAAGCCATGCCCATCTCAAAAGAAGATGACAAGATTTCGTGGGAGCAATATCACATAATACTTCTTTCACACGTTGTCCTGTACTGAATTTGATCCTTGCTTGATTCGAATGAAAGCTTGGTGGTAACTAGAGTTTCTCCACCAATCTTTGGCTTACAACATTGTTGTCGCTTTCGTAAACGAATGCAACTAAACATGGGTGGCCTTCGATTAAACACCTTGTTTCTCTACTTCCTTTTCCATCATCTTTATCTTTTCTTCGCTTTCTTTTTCTTCAATTTCCCTTCCTTCTATAATTTATATTTCTTCTTTTTCTATTTTCTCCTTCACCGTATGTTGATCCTTACTGGCTTTTCTTGGTGTCATAAATTTCAACTTCATTTCATGTCCCTCATGCCTCAAATAAAGGGAACGTTCCTCAACATTGAGCGGTTTAAAATGAAGCCATGCCCATCTCAAAAGATGATGACAAGAGTTCATGGAAGCAATATCACATAATACTTCTTTCACACATTGTCCTGTACTGAATTTGATCCTTGCTTGATTCGGATGACAGCTTGGTGGTAACTAGAGTTTCTCCACCAATCTTTGGCGTACAACATTGTTGTCGCTTTCGTAAACGAATGCAACTAAACATGGGTGGCCATCGATTAAACACCTTGTTTCTCTACTTCGTTTAACATCATCTTTATCTTTTCTTCCTTTTCTTTTTCTTGAATTTTCCTTCCTTCTATAGTTTATATTTGTTCTTTTTCTATTTTCTCCTTCAGCCTATGTTGATCCTTACTGGCTTGTCTTGGTGTCATAGATTTAAACTTCATTTCATGTCCCTCATGCCTCAAACTGAACGTTCATCAACATTGAGCGTTTTAAAATGAAGCCATGCCCATCTCAAAAGATGATGACAAGAGTTCATGGAAGCAATATCACATAATACTTCTTTCACACATTGTCCTGTACTGAATTTGATCCTTGCTTGATTCGGATGACAGCTTGGTGGTAACTAGAGTTTCTCCACCAATCTTTGGCGTACAACATTGTTGTCGCTTTCGTAAACGAATGCAACTAAACATGGGTGGCCATCGATTAAACACCTTGTTTCTCTACTTCGTTTAACATCATCTTTATCTTTTCTTCCTTTTCTTTTTCTTGAATTTTCCTTCCTTCTATAGTTTATATTTCTTCTTTTTCTATTTTCTCCTTCAGCCTATGTTGATCCTTACTGGCTTGTCTTGGTGTCATAAATTTAAACTTCATTTCATGTCCCTCATGCCTCAAACTGAACGTTCATCAACATTGAGCGTTTTAAAATTAAGCCATGCCCATCTCAAAAGAAGATGACAAGATTTCGTGGGAGCAATATCACATAATACTTCTTTCACACGTTGTCCTGTACTGAATTTGATCCTTGCTTGATTCGAATGAAAGCTTGGTGGTAACTAGAGTTTCTCCACCAATCTTTGGCTTACAACATTGTTGTCGCTTTCGTAAACGAATGCAACTAAACATGGTTGGCCTTCGATTAAACACCTTGTTTCTCTACTTCCTTTTCCATCATCTTTATCCTTTCTTCCCTTTCTTTTTCTTCAATTTCCCTTCCTTCTATAATTTATATTTCTTCTTTTTCTATTTTCTCCTTCAGCCTATGTTGATCCTTACTGGCTTGTCTTGGTGTCATAAATTTCAACTTCATTTCATGTCCCTCATGCCTCAAATAAAGGGAACGTTCATCAAGCTTGAGTGTTTTAAAATTAAGCCATGCCTATCTCAAAAGAAGATGACAAGATTTCGTGGGAGCAATATCACATAATACTTCTTTCACACGTTGTCCTGTACTGAATTTGATCCTTGCTTGATTCGAATGAAAGCTTGGTGGTAACTAGAGTTTCTCCACCAATCTTTGGCATACAACATTGTTGTCGCTTTCGAAAACGAATGCAACTAAAACATGGGTGGCCTTCGATTAAACACCTTGTTTCTCTACTTCCTTTTCCATCATCTTTATCTTTTCTTCCCTTTCTTTTTCTTCAATTTCCCTTCCTTCTGCAGTTTATATTTCTTCTTTTTCTATTTTCTCCATCAGCCTATGTTGATCCTTACTGGCTTGTCTTGGTGTCATAAATTTCAACTTCATTTCATGTCCCTCATGCCTCAAAGGGAACGTTCATCAAGATTGAGCGTTTTAAAATGAAGCCATGCCCATCTCAACAGAAGATGACAAGAATTCGTGGGAGCAATATCACATAATAATTCTTTCACACATTGTCTTGTACTGAATTTGATCCTTGCTTGATTCGGATGAAAGCTTGGAGTTAACTAGAGTTTCTCCACCAATCTATGGCTTACAACTTTGTTGTCGCTTTCGTAAACGAATACAACTAAACATGGGTGGCCTTCGATTAAATACCTTGTTTCTGTACTTCCTTTTCGATCATCTTTATCTTTTCTTCCTTTTCTTTTTCTTCAATTTCCCTTCCTTCTGCAATTTATATTTCTTCTTTTTCTATTTTCTCCTTCAGCCTATGTTGATCCTTACTGGCTTGTCTTGGCGTCATAAATTTCAACTTCATTTCATGTCCCTCAGGCCTCAAAGGGAATGTTCAGCAAGATTGAGCGTTTTAAAGTGAAGCCATGGACATCTAAAAAGAAGATGACTACAGTTCGTGGGAGCAATATCACATAATACTTCTTTCACACATTGTCCTGTACTGAATTTGATCCATGCTTGATTCGGATGAAAGCTTGATGATAACTAGAGTTTCTCCACGAATCTTTGGCTTACAACATTGTTGTCGCTTTCGTAAACGAATGCAACTAAACATGGGTGGCCTTCGATGAAACACCTTGTTTCTCTACTTCCTTTTCCATAATCTTTATCTTTTCTTCCTTTTCTTTTTCTTCAATTTCCCTTCCTTCTGCAGTTTATATTACTTCTTTTTCTATTTTCTCCTTCACCGTATGTTGATCCTTACTAGCTTGTCTTGGTGTCATAAATTTCAACTTCATTTCATGTCCCTCATGCCTCAAATAAAGGGAACGTTCCTCAACATTGAGCGGTTTAAAATGAAGCCATGCCCATCTCTAAAGATGATGACAAGAGTGCGTGGGAGCAATATCATATAATACTTCTTTCACACATTGTTCTGTACTGAATTTGATCCTTCCTTGATTCGGATGAAAGCTTGGTGGTAACTAGAGTTTCTCCACCAATCTTTGGCTTACAACATTGTTGTCGCTTTCGTAAACGAATGCAACTAAAAATGGGTAGCCTTCGATTAAATACCTTGTTTCTCTACTTCCTTTTCTTTTTCTTCAATTTCCCTTCCTTCTGCAATTTATATTTCTTCTTTTTCTATTTTCTCCTTCAGCCTATGTTGATCCTTTCTGGCTTGTCTTGGTGTCATAAATTTAAACTTCATTTCATGTCCCTCATTCCTCAAAGGGAACGTTCATCAACATTGAGCGTTTTAAAATGAAGCCATGCCCATCTCAAAAGAAGATGACAAGAGTTCGTGGGAGCAATATCACATAATACTTCTTTCACACAATGTCCTGTACTGAATATGATCCTTGCTTGATTCGGATGAAAGCTTGGTGGTAACTAGAGTTTCTCCACCAATCTTTGGCTTACAACATTGTTGTCGCTTTCGTAAACGAATGCAACTAAACATGGGTGGCCTTCGATTAAACACCTTGTTTCTCTACTTCCTTTTCCATCATCTTTATCCTTTCTTCCCTTTCTTTTTCTTCAATTTCCCTTCCTTCTATAATTTATATTTCTTCTTTTTCTATTTTCTCCTTCAACCTATGTTGATCCTTACTGGCTTGTCTTGGTGTCATAAATTTCAACTTCATTTCATGTCCCTCATGCCTCAAATAAAGGGAACGTTCATCAAGCTTGAGTGTTTTAAAATTAAGCCATGCCCATCTCAAAAGAAGATGACAAGATTTCGTGGGAGCAATATCACATAATACTTCTTTCACACGTTGTCCTGTACTGAATTTGATCCTTGCTTGATTCGAATGAAAGCTTGGTGGTAACTAGAGTTTCTCCACCAATCTTTGGCTTACAACATTGTTGTCGCTTTCGTAAACGAATGCAACTAAACATGGGTGGCCTTCGATTAAACACCTTGTTTCTCTACTTCCTTTTCCATCATCTTTATCTTTTCTTCGCTTTCTTTTTCTTCAATTTCCCTTCCTTCTATAATTTATATTTCTTCTTTTTCTATTTTCTCCTTCACCGTATGTTGATCCTTACTGGCTTTTCTTGGTGTCATAAATTTCAACTTCATTTCATGTCCCTCATGCCTCAAATAAAGGGAACGTTCCTCAACATTGAGCGGTTTAAAATGAAGCCATGCCCATCTCAAAAGATGATGACAAGAGTTCATGGAAGCAATATCACATAATACTTCTTTCACACATTGTCCTGTACTGAATTTGATCCTTGCTTGATTCGGATGACAGCTTGGTGGTAACTAGAGTTTCTCCACCAATCTATGGCTTACAACTTTGTTGTCGCTTTCGTAAACGAATACAACTAAACATGGGTGGCCTTCGATTAAATACCTTGTTTCTGTACTTCCTTTTCGATCATCTTTATCTTTTCTTCCTTTTCTTTTTCTTCAATTTCCCTTCCTTCTGCAATTTATATTTCTTCTTTTTCTATTTTCTCCTTCAGCCTATGTTGATCCTTACTGGCTTGTCTTGGCGTCATAAATTTCAACTTCATTTCATGTCCCTCAGGCCTCAAAGGGAATGTTCAGCAAGATTGAGCGTTTTAAAGTGAAGCCATGGACATCTAAAAAGAAGATGACTACAGTTCGTGGGAGCAATATCACATAATACTTCTTTCACACATTGTCCTGTACTGAATTTGATCCATGCTTGATTCGGATGAAAGCTTGATGATAACTAGAGTTTCTCCACGAATCTTTGGCTTACAACATTGTTGTCGCTTTCGTAAACGAATGCAACTAAACATGGGTGGCCTTCGATGAAACACCTTGTTTCTCTACTTCCTTTTCCATAATCTTTATCTTTTCTTCCTTTTCTTTTTCTTCAATTTCCCTTCCTTCTGCAGTTTATATTACTTCTTTTTCTATTTTCTCCTTCACCGTATGTTGATCCTTACTGGCTTGTCTTGGTGTCATAAATTTCAACTTCATTTCATGTCCCTCATGCCTCAAATAAAGGGAACGTTCCTCAACATTGAGCGGTTTAAAATGAAGCCATGCCCATCTCAAAAGATGATGACAAGAGTTCATGGAAGCAATATCACATAATACTTCTTTCACACATTGTCCTGTACTGAATTTGATCCTTGCTTGATTCGGATGACAGCTTGGTGGTAACTAGAGTTTCTCCACCAATCTTTGGCGTACAACATTGTTGTCGCTTTCGTAAACGAATGCAACTAAACATGGGTGGCCATCGATTAAACACCTTGTTTCTCTACTTCGTTTAACATCATCTTTATCTTTTCTTCCTTTTCTTTTTCTTGAATTTTCCTTCCTTCTATAGTTTATATTTCTTCTTTTTCTATTTTCTCCTTCAGCCTATGTTGATCCTTACTGGCTTGTCTTGGTGTCATAAATTTAAACTTCATTTCATGTCCCTCATGCCTCAAACTGAACGTTCATCAACATTGAGCGTTTTAAAATGAAGCCACGCCCATCTCAAAAGAAGATGACAAGAGTGCGTGGGAGCAATATCACATAATACTTCTTTCACACATTGTTCTGTACTGAATTTGATCCTTGCTTGATTCGGATGAAAGCTTGGTGGTAACTAGAGTTTCTCCACCAATCTTTGGCTTACAACATTGTTGTCGTTTTCGTAAACGAATGCAACTAAACATGGGTAGCCTTCGATTAAATACCTTGTTTCTCTACTTCCTTTTCTTTTTCTTCAATTTCCCTTCCTTCTGCAATTTATATTTCTTCTTTTTCTATTTTCTCCTTCAGCCTATGTTGATCCTTTCTGGCTTGTCTTGGTGTCATAAATTTAAACTTCATTTCATGTCCCTCATTCCTCAAAGGGAACGTTCATCAACATTGAGCGTTTTAAAATGAAGCCATGCTCATCTCAAAAGAAGATGACAAGAGTTCGTGGGAGCAATATCACATAATACTTCTTTCACACAATGTCCTGTACTGAATATGATCCTTGCTTGATTCGGATGAAAGCTTGGTGGTAACTAGAGTTTCTCCACCAATCTTTGGCTTACAACATTGTTGTCGCTTTCGTAAACGAATGCAACTAAACATGGGTGGCCTTCGATTAAACACCTTGTTTCTCTACTTCCTTTTCCATCATCTTTATCCTTTCTTCCCTTTCTTTTTCTTCAATTTCCCTTCCTTGTATAATTTATATTTCTTCTTTTTCTATTTTCTCCTTCAGCCTATGTTGATCCTTACTGGCTTGTCTTGGTGTCATAAATTTCAACTTCATTTCATGTCCCTCATGCCTCAAATAAAGGGAACGTTCATCAAGCTTGAGTGTTTTAAAATTAAGCCATGCCCATCTCAAAAGAAGATGACAAGATTTCGTGGGAGCAATATCACATAATACTTCTTTCACACGTTGTCCTGTACTGAATTTGATCCTTGCTTGATTCGAATGAAATCTTGGTGGTAACTAGAGTTTCTCCACCAATCTTTGGCATACAACATTGTTGTCGCTTTCGTAAACAAATGCAACTAAAACATGGGTGGCCTTCGATTAAACACCTTGTTTCTCTACTTCCTTTTCCATCATCTTTATCCTTTCTTCCCTTTCTTTTTCTTCAATTTCCCTTCCTTCTATAATTTATATTTCTTCTTTTTCTATTTTCTCCTTCAGCCTATGTTGATCCTTACTGGCTTGTCTTGGTGTCATAAATTTCAACTTCATTTCACGTCCCTCATGCCTCAAATAAAGGGAACGTTCATCAAGATAGAGTGTTTTAAAATTAAGCCATGCCCATCTCAAAAGAAGATGAGAAGAGTTCGTGGGATCAATATGACACAATACTTCTTTCACACATTGTCCTGTACTTAATTTGATCCTTGCTTGATTCGGATGAAAGCTTGTTGGTAACTTGAGTTTCTCCACTAATTTTGGGCTTACAACATTGTTGTCGCTTTAGTAAACGAATGCAACTAAACATGGGTGGCCTTCGATTAAACACCTTGTTTCTCTACTTCCTTTTCCATCATCTTTATCTTTTTTTCCTTTTCTTTTTCTTCAATTTCCCTTCCTTCTGTAATTTATATTTCTTCTTTTTCTCTTTTCTCCTTCAGCCTATGTTGATCCTTACTAGCTTGTCTTGGTGTCATAAATTTCAACTTCATTTCATGTCCCTCGTGCCTCAAAGGGAACGTTCATCAACATTGAGCGTTTTAAAATGAAGCCATGCCCATCTCAAAAGAAGATGACAAGAGTTCGTGGGAGCAATATCACATAATACTTCTTTCACACATTGTCCTGTATTGAATTTGATCCTTGGTTGATTTTGATGAAAGCTTGGTGGTAACTAGAGTTTCTCGACCAATCTTTGGCTTACAACTTTGTTGTCGCTTTCGTAAACGAATGCACCTAAACATGGGTGGCCTTCGATTAAACACCTTGTTTCTTTGCTTCCTTTTTCCATCATCTTTTTGTTTTCTTCCTTTTCTTTTTCTTCAATTTCCCTTCCTTCTGCATTTTATATTTCTTCTTTTTCTATTTTCTCCTTCAGCCTATGTTGATCATTACTGGCTTGTCTTGGTGTCATAAATTTCAACTTCATTTCATGTCCCCCATGCCAAAAAATAAAGGCAACCTTCATCAAGCTTGAGTGTTTTAAAATGAAGCCATGCCCATCTCAAAAGAAGATGACAAGACTTCCTGTGAGCAATATCACATAATACTTCTTTCATACATTCTCCTGTACTGAATTTGATCCTTGCTTGATTCGGATAAAAGCTTGGTGGTAACTAGAGTTTCTCTACCAATATTTTGCTTACAACTTTGTTGTCGTTTTCGTAAACGAATGCACCTAAACATGGGTGGCCTTCGATTAAACACCTTGTTTCTCTGGTTCCTTTTTCCATCATCTTTTTCTTTTCTTCCTTTTCTTTTTCTTCAATTTTCCTTCCTTCTGCAGTTTATATTTCTCCTTTTTCTATTTTCTCCTTCAGCCTATGTTGATCACTACTGGCTTGTCTTGGTGTCATAAATTTCAACTTCATTTCATGTCCCTCATGCCTCATATAAAGGGAACGTTCATCAAGCTTGAGTCTTTTAAAATTGAACCATGCCCATCTCAGAAGAAGATGACAAGAGTTCGTGGGACCAATATCACACAATACTTCTTTCACACATTGTCCTGTACAAAGTTTGATCCTTGCTTGATTCAGATGAAAGCGTGGTGGTAACTAGAGTTTCTCCTCCAATCTTGGGCTTACAACATTGTTGTCGCTTTCGTAAACAAATGCAACTAAACATGGGTGGCCTTCGATTAAACACCTTGTTTCTCTACTTCCTTTTCCATCATCTTTATCTTTTTTTCCTTTTCTTTTTCTTCAATTTCCCTTCCTTCTGTAATTTATATTTCTTCTTTTTCTATTTTCTCCTTCAGCCTATGTTGATCCTTACTGGCTTCTCTTGGTGTCATACATTTCAACTTCATTTCATGTCCCTCATGCCTCAAAGGGAACGTTCATCAACATTGAGCTTTTTAAAATGAAGCCATGCCCATCTCAAAAGAAGATGACAAGAGTTCGTGGGAGCAATATCACATAATACTTCTTTCACACATTGTCCTGTAATGAATTTGATCCTTGGTTGATTTTGATGAAAGCTTGTTGGTAACTAGAGTTTCTCCACCAATCTTTGGCTTACAACTTTGTTGTCGCTTTCGTAAACGAATGCACCTAAACATGGGTGGCCTTCGATTAAACACCTTGTTTCTCTGCTTCCTTTTTCCATCATCTTTTTGTTTTCTTCCTTTTCTTTTTCTTCAATTTCCCTTCCTTCTGCATTTTATATTTCTTCTTTTTCTATTCTTTCTTTTTCTATTTTCTCCTTCAGCCTATGTTGATCATTACTGGCTTGTCTTGATGTCATAAATTCCAACATCATTTCATTTCCCTCATGCCTCAAATAAAGGGAACGTTCATCAAGCTTGAGTGTTTTAAAATTAAGCCATCCCATCTCAGAAAAAGATGACAAGAGTTCGTGGGAGCAATATCACACAATACTTCTTTCACACATTGTCCTGTACAGAGTTTGATCCTTGCTTGATTCAGATGAAAGCGTAGTGGTAACTAGAGTTTCTCCACCATTCTTGGGCTTACAACATTGTTGTCGCTTTCGTAAACAAATGCAACTAAACATGGGTGGCCTTCGATTAAACACCTTGTTTCTCTACTTCCTTTTCCACCATCTTTATCTTTTCTTCCTTTTCTTTTTCTTCAATTTCGCTTCCTTCTGCAGTTTATATTTCTTCTTTTTCTATTTTC
The DNA here is from genome assembly GCF_037176805.1 of Vigna unguiculata. Classification (NCBI taxonomy): domain Eukaryota; kingdom Viridiplantae; phylum Streptophyta; class Magnoliopsida; order Fabales; family Fabaceae; genus Vigna; species Vigna unguiculata. The sequence continues at coordinate 25,686,057 of NC_140795.1, read as the reverse complement.
TCATTCAGTCTATGTTGATCCATACTGGCTTGTTTTGGTGTCATAAATTTAAACTTCATTTCATGTCCCTCATGCTTTAAATAAAGGGAACGTTCATCAACATTGAGCGTTTTAAAATGAAGCCATGCCCATCTCAAAAGAAGATGACAAGTTTTCGTGGGAGTAATATCACATAATACTTCTTTCACACATTGTCCTGTACTGAATTTGATCCTTGCTTGATTTGGATGAAAGCTTGGTGGTAACTAGAGTTTCTCCACCAATCTTTGGCTTACAACTTCGTTATCGCTTTCGGAAACGACTGTACCTAAACATGGGTGGCCTTCGATTAAACACCTTGTTTCTCTGCTTCCTTTTCCATCATCTTTATCTTTTCTTCCTTTTTTTTTTTTCAATTTCCCTTCCTTCTGCAATTTATATTTCTTCTTTTTCTATTTTCTTCATTCAGCCTATGTTGATCCTTATTGGTTTTTCTTGGTGTCATAAGTTTAAACTTCATTTCATGTCCCTCATGCCTCAAATAAAGGGAACGTTCATCAACATTGAGCGTTTTAAAATGAAGCCTTGCCCATCTCAAAAGAAGATGACAAGAGTTCGTGGGAGCAATATCACATAATACTTTTTTCACACATTGTCCTGTACTGAATTTGATCCTTGCTTGATTCGGATGAAAGCTTGGTGGTAACTAGAGTTTCTCCACCAATCTTTGACTTACAACATTGTTGTCGCTTTCGTAAACGAATGCAACTAAACATTCGTGGCCTTCGATTAAACACCTTGTTTCTCTACTTCGTTTTCCATCATATTTATCTTTTCTTCTCTTTCTTTTTCTTCAATTTTCCTTCCTTCTATAGTTTATATTTCTTCTTTTTCTATTTTCTCCTTCAGCCTATGTTGATCCTTACTGGCTTGTCTTGGTGTCATAAATTTAAACTTCATTTCGTGTCCTTCATGCCTCAAATAAAGGTAACCTTCATCAAGCTTGAGTGTTTTAAAATTAAGCCATGCCCATCTCAAAAGAAGATGACAAGACTTCGTGTGAGCAATATCACATAATACTTCTTCACATATGGTCCTGCACTGAATTTGATCATTGCTTGCTTCGGATGAAACCTTGTTGGTAACTTGAGTTTCTCCACCAATCTTTGGCTTACAACATTGTTGTCGCTTTCGTAAACGAATGCAACTAAACATGGGTGGCCTTCGATTAAACACCTTGTTTCTCTACTTCGTTTTCCATTATCTTTATCTTTTCTTCTTTTTCTTTTTCTTCAATTTTCCTTCCTTCTATAGTTTATATTTCTTCTTTTTCTATTTTCTCCTTCAGCCTATGTTGATCCTTACTGCCTTGTCTTGGTGTCATAAATTTCAACTTCATTTTGTGTCCTTCATGCCTCAAATAAAGGTAACCTTCATCAAGCTTTAGTGTTTTAAAATTAAGCCATGCCCATCTCAAAAGAAGATGACAAGAGTTCGTGTGAGCAATATCACATAATACTTCTTTCACACATTGTCCTGTACTGAATTTGATCCTTGCTTGATTCGGATGAATGCTTGGTGGTAACTAGAGTTTCTCCACCAATCTTTGACTTACAACATTGTTGTCGCTTTCGTAAACGAATGCAACTAAACATTCGTGGCCTTCGATTAAACACCTTGTTTCTCTACTTCGTTTTCCATCATATTTATCTTTTCTTCTTTTTCTTTTTCTTCAATTTTCCTTCCTTCTATAGTTTATATTTCTTCTTTTTCTATTTTCTCCTTCAGCCTATGTTGATCCTTACTGGCTTGTCTTGGTGTCATAAATTTAAACTTCATTTCGTGTCCTTCATGCCTCAAATAAAGGTAACCTTCATCAAGCTTGAGTGTTTTAAAATTAAGCCATGCCCATCTCAAAAGAAGATGACAAGACTTCGTGTGAGCAATATCACATAATACTTCTTCACATATTGTCCTGCACTGAATTTGATCCTTGCTTGGTTCGGATGAAAGCTTGTTGGTAACTTGAGTTTCTCCACCAATCTTTGGCTTACAACATTGTTGTCGCTTTCGTAAACGAATGCAACTAAACATGGGTGGCCATCGATTAAATACCTTGTTTCTCTACTTCCTTTTCCATCAGCTTTATCTTTTCTTCCTTTTCTTTTTCTTCAATTTCCCTTCCTTCTGCAGTTTATATTTCTTTGTTTTCTATTTTCTCCTTCAGCCTATGTTGATCCTTACTGGCTTTTCTTGGTGTCATAAATTTAAACTTCATTTCATGTACCTCATGCCTCAAATAAAGGGAACGTTCGTCAACATTGAGCATTTTAAAATGATGCCATGCCCATCTCAAAAGAAGATGACAAGAGTTCGTTGGAGCAATATCACATAATACTTTTTTCACACATTGTCCTGTACTGAATTTGATCCTTGCTTGATTCGGATGAAAGCTTGGTGGTAACTAGAGTTTCTCCACCAATCTTTGGCTTACAACATTGTTGTTGCTGTCGTAAACGAATGCAACTAAACATGGGTGGCCTTCGATTAAACACCTTGTTTCTCTACTTCCTTTTCCATCATCTTTATCTTTTCTTCCTTTTCTTTTTCTTCAATTTCTCTTCCTTTTGCAAATTATATTTCTTCTTTTTCTATTTTCTCCTTCAGCCTATGTTGATCATTACTGGCTTGTCTTGGTGTCATAAATTTCAACTTCATTTCGTGTCCCTCATGCCTCAAATAAAGGTAAGCTTCATCAAGCTTGAGTGTTTTAAAATTAAGCCATGCCCATCTCAAAAGAAGATGACAAGAGTTCGTGGGAGCAATATCACATAATACTTCTTTCACACATTGTCCTGTACTGAATTTGATCCTTGCTTGATTCGGATGAAAGCTTGGTGGTAACTAGAGTTTCTCCACCAATCTTTGACTTACAACATTGTTGTCGCTTTCGTAAACGAATGCAGCTAAACATTCGTGGCCTTCGATTAAACACCTTGTTTCTCTACTTCGTTTTCCATCATCTTTATCTTTTCTTCTTTTTCTTTTTCTTCAATTTTCCTTCCTTCTATAGTTTATATTTCTTCGTTTTCTATTTTCTCCTTCAGCCTATGTTGATCCTTACTGGCTTGTCTTGGTGTCATAAATTTAAACTTCATTTCATGTCCCTCATGCCTGAAATAAAGGGAACGTTCGTCAACATTGAGCGTTTTAAGATGATGCCATGCCCATCTCAAAAGAAGATGACAAGAGTTCGTGGGAACAATATCACATAATACTTCTCTCACACATTGTCTTGTACTGAATTTGATCCTTGCTTGATTCGGATGAAAGCTTGGTGGTAACTAGAGTTTCTCCACCAATCTTTGGCTTACAACATTGTTGTCGCTTTCGTAAACGAATGCAACTAAACATGGGTGGCCTTCGATTAAACACCTTGTTTCTCTACTTGCTTTTCCATCAACTTTATCTTTTCTTCCTTTTCTTTTTCTTCAATTTCTCTTCCTTTTGCAATTTATATTTCTTCTTTTTCTATTTTCTCCTTCACCCTATGTTGATCATTACTGGCTTCTCTTGGCGTCATAAACTTCAACTTCATTTCGTGTCCCTCATGCCTCAAATAAAGGTAAGCTTCATCAAGCTTGATTGTTTTAAAATTAAGCCATGCCCATCTCAAAAGAAGATGACAAGAGTTCGTGGGAGCAATATCACATAATACTTCTTTCACACATTGTCCTGTGCTGAATTTGATCCTTGCTTGATTCGGATGAAAGCTTGGTGGTAACTAGAGTTTCTCCACCAATCTTTGACTTACAACATTGTTGTCGCTTTCGTAAACGAATGCAACTAAACATCGATGGCCTTCGATTAAACACCCTGTTTCTCTACTTCGTTTTCCATCATCTTTATCTTTTCTTCTTTTTATTTTTCTTCAATTTCTCTTCCTTTTGCAAATTATATTTCTTCTTTTTCTATTTTCTCCTTCAGCCTATGTTGATCCTTACTGGCTTGTCTTGGTGTCATAAATTTAAACTTCATTTCATGTCCCTCATGCCTTAAATAAAGGGAACGTTCGTCAACATTGAGCGTTTTAAAATGATGCCATGCCCATCTCAAATGCAGATGACAAGAGTTCGTGGGAGCAATATCACATAATACTTCTCTCACACATTGTCTTGTACTGAATTTGATCCTTGCTTGATTCGGATGAAAGCTTGGTGGTAACTAGATTTTCCCCACCAATCTTTGGCTTACAACATTGTTGTCGCTTTCGTAAACGAATGCAACTAAACATGGGTGGCCTTCGATTAAACACCTTGTTTCTCTACTTCCTTTTCCATCAACTTTATCTTTTCTTCCTTTTCTTTTTCTTCAATTTCTCTTCCTTTTGCAATTTATATTTCTTCTTTTTCTATTTTCTCCTTCACCCTATGTTGATCATTACTGGCTTCTCTTGGCGTCATAAACTTCAACTTCATTTCGTGTCCCTCATGCCTCAAATAAAGGTAAGCTTCATCAAGCTTGATTGTTTTAAAATTAAGCCATGCCCATCTCAAAAGAAGATGACAAGAGTTCGTGGGAGCAATATCACATAATACTTCTTTCACACATTGTCCTGTGCTGAATTTGATCCTTGCTTGATTCGGATGAAAGCTTGGTGGTAACTAGAGTTTCTCCACCAATCTTTGACTTACAACATTGTTGTCGCTTTCGTAAACGAATGCAACTAAACATCGATGGCCTTCGATTAAACACCCTGTTTCTCTACTTCGTTTTCCATCATCTTTATCTTTTCTTCTTTTTATTTTTCTTCAATTTCTCTTCCTTTTGCAAATTATATTTCTTCTTTTTCTATTTTCTCCTTCAGCCTATGTTGATCCTTACTGGCTTGTCTTGGTGTCATAAATTTAAACTTCATTTCATGTCCCTCATGCCTTAAATAAAGGGAACGTTCGTCAACATTGAGCGTTTTAAAATGATGCCATGCCCATCTCAAATGCAGATGACAAGAGTTCGTGGGAGCAATATCACATAATACTTCTCTCACACATTGTCTTGTACTGAATTTGATCCTTGCTTGATTCGGATGAAAGCTTGGTGGTAACTAGATTTTCCCCACCAATCTTTGGCTTACAACATTGTTGTCGCTTTCGTAAACGAATGCAACTAAACATGGGTGGCCTTCGATTAAACACCTTGTTTCTCTACTTCCTTTTCCATCAACTTTATCTTTTCTTCCTTTTCTTTTTCTTCAATTTCCCTTCCTTCTGCAATTTATATTTCTTCTTTTTCTATTTTCTCCTTCAGCCTATGTTGATCCTTACTGTCTTTTCTTGGTGTCATAAATTTAAACTTCATTTCATGTCCCTCATGCCTCAAATAAAGGGAACGTTCATCAACATTGAGCGTTTTAAAATGAAGCATTGCCCATCTCAAAAGAAGATGACAAGAGTTCGTGTGAGCAATATCACATAATACTTCTTTCACACATTGTCCTGTACTGAATTTGATCCTTGCTTGATTCGGATGAAAGCTTGGTGGTAACTAGAGTTTCTCCACCAATCTTTGACTTACAACATTGTTGTCGCTTTCGTAAACGAATGCAACTAAACATTCGTGGCCTTCGATTAAACACCTTGTTTCTCTACTTCGTTTTCCATCATATTTATCTTTTCTTCTTTTTCTTTTTCTTCAATTTTCCTTCCTTCTATAGTTTATATTTCTTCTTTTTCTATTTTCTCCTTCAGCCTATGTTGATCCTTACTGGCTTGTCTTGGTGTCATAAATTTAAACTTCATTTCGTGTCCTTCATGCCTCAAATAAAGGTAACCTTCATCAAGCTTGAGTGTTTTAAAATTAAGCCATGCCCATCTCAAAAGAAGATGACAAGACTTCGTGTGAGCAATATCACATAATACTTCTTCACATATTGTCCTGCACTGAATTTGATCCTTGCTTGGTTCGGATGAAAGCTTGTTGGTAACTTGAGTTTCTCCACCAATCTTTGGCTTACAACATTGTTGTCGCTTTCGTAAACGAATGCAACTAAACATGGGTGGCCATCGATTAAACACCTTGTTTCTCTACTTCCTTTTCCATCATCTTTATCTTTTCTTCCTTTTCTCTTTCTTCAATTTCCCTTCCTTCTGCAGTTTATATTTCTTCATTTTCTATTTTCTCCATCAGCCTATGTTGATCCTTACTAGCTTGTCTTGGTGTCATAAATTTCAACTTCATTTCATGTCCCTCATTCCTCAAAGGGAACGTTCATCAAGATTGAGCGTTTTAAAATGAAGCCATGCCCATCTCAAAAGAAGATTACAAGAATTTGTGGGAGCAATATCTCATAATAATTCTTTCACACATTGTCATGCACTGAATTTGATCCTTGCTTGATTCGGATGAAAGGTTGGAGTTAACTAGAGTTTCTCCACCAATCTATGGCTTACAACATTGTTGTCACTTTTGTAAACGAATGCAACTAAACATCGGTGACCTTCGATTAAACACCTTGTTTCTCTACTTCCTTTTCCATCATCTTTATCTTTTCTTCCTTTTCTTTTTCTTCAATTTCCCTTCCTTCTGCAATTTATATTTCTTATTTTTCTATTTTCTCCTTCAGCCTATGTTGATCCTTACTGGCTTGTCTTGGTGTCATAAATTTCAACTTCATTTGATGTCCCTCATGCCTCAAAGGGAATGTTCAGCAAGATTGAGCGTTTTAAAGTGAAGCCATCCACATCTCAAAAGAAGATGACAAGAGTTCGTGGGAGCAATATCATATAATACTTCTTTCACACATTGTCATGTACTGAATTTGATCCTTGCTTGATTCGGATGAAAGCTTGGTGATAACTAGAGTTTCTCCACCAATCTTTGGCATAGAACATTATTGTCGCTTTCGTAAACAAATGCAACTAAACTTTGATGACTTTCGATTAAACATCTTGTTTCTCTATTTGCTTTTCCATCATCTTTATCTTTTCTTCCTTCTCTTTTTCTTCAATTTCCCTTCCTTCAACAGTTTATATTTCTTCTTTTTCTATTTTCTCCTTCACTCTATGTTGATCATTACTGGCTTGTCTTGGTGTCATAAATTTCAACTTCATTTCGTGTCCCTCATGCCTCAAATATAGGTAACATTCATCAAGCTTGAGTGTTTTAAAATTAAGCCATGCCTATCTCAAAAGAAGATGACAAGAGTTCGTGTGAGCAATATCACATAATACTTCTTCACATATTGTCCTGCACTGAATTTGATCCTTGCTTGCTTCGGATGAAAGCTTGTTGGTAACTTGAGTTTCTCCACCAATCTTTGGCTTACAACATTGTTGTCGCTTTCGTAAACGAATGCAACTAAACTTTGGTGGCCTTGGATTAAACACCTTGTTTCTCTACTTCCTTTTCCATCATCTTTATCTTTTCTTCATTTTCTTTTTCTTCAATTTCCCTTTCTTCTGCAGTTTATATTTCTTCTTTTTCTATTTTCTCCATCAGCCTATTTTGATCCTTACTGGCTTGTCTTGGTGTCATAAATTTCAACTTCATTTCATGTCCCTCATGCCTCAAAGGGAACGTTCATCAAGATTGAGCGTTTGAAAATGAAGCCATGCCCATCTCAAAAGAAGATGACAAGAATTCGTGGGAGCAATATCACATAATAATTCTCTCACACATTGTCCTGTACTGAATTTGATCCTTGCTTGATTCGGATGAAAGCTTGGAGTTAACTAGAGTTTCTCCACCAATCTATGGCTTACAACTTTGTTGTCGCTTTCGTAAACGAATACAACTAAACATGGGTGGCCTTCGATTAAATACCTTGTTTCTCTACTTCCTTTTCCATCATCTTTATCTTTTCTTCCTTTTCTTTTTCTTCAATTTCCCTTCCTTCTGCAATTTAGATTTCTTCTTTTTCTATTTTCTCCTTCAGCCTTTGTTGATCCTTACTGGCTTGTCTTGGCGTCATAAATTTCAACTTCATTTGATGTCCCTCAAGCCTCAAAGGGAATTTTCAGCAAGATTGAGCGTTTTAAAGTGAAGCCATGCATAACTCAAAAGAAGATGACAAGAGTTCGCGGGAGCAAGATCACATAATACTTCTTTCAAACATTGTCCTGTACTGAATTTGAGCCTTGCTTGATCCGGATGAAAGCTTGGTGATAACTAGAGTTTCTCCAACAAGTTTTGGCTTACAACATTGTTGTCGCTTTCGTAAACGAATGCATCTAAACATTGGTGGCCTTCGATTAAACACCTTGTTTCTCTACTTCCTTTTCCATCATCTTTATCTTTTCTTCCTTTTCTTTTTCTTCAATATCCCTTCCTTCTGCAATTTATATTTCTTCTTTTTCAATTTTCTTCTTCAGCCTATGTTGATCCTTACTGGCTTGTCTTGGTGTCATAAATTTCAACTTCATTTTATGTCCCTCATGCCTCAAAGGGAATGTTCAGCAAGATTGAGCGTTTTAAAGTGAAGCCATGCACATCTCAAAAGAAGATGACAACAGTTCGTGGGAGCAATATCACATAATACTTCTTTCACACATTGTCATGTACTGAATTTGATCCTTGCTTGATTCGGATGAAAGCTTGATGATAACTAGAGTTTCTCCACGAATCTTTGGCTTACAACATTGTTGTCGCTTTCGTAAACGAATGCAACTAAACATGGGTGGCCTTCGATGAAACACCTTGTTTCTCTACTTCCTTTTCCATAATCTTTATCTTTTCTTCCTTTTCTTTTTATTCAATTTCCCTTCCTTCTGCAGTTTATATTTCTTCTTTTTCTATTTTCTCCTTCACCGTATGTTGATCCTTACTAGCTTGTCTTGGTGTCATAAATTTCAACTTCATTTTATGTCCCTCATGCCTCAAATAAAGGGAACGTTCCTCAACATTGAGCGTTTTAAAATGAAGCCATGCCCATCTCAAAAGAAGATGACAAGATTTCGTGGGAGCAATATCACATAATACTTCTTTCACACGTTGTCCTGTACTGAATTTGATCCTTGCTTGATTCGAATGAAAGCTTGGTGGTAACTAGAGTTTCTCCACCAATCTTTGGAATACAACATTGTTGTCACTTTCGTAAACGAATGCAACTAAACATTGGTGGCCTTGGATTAAACACATGTTTCTCTACTTCCTTTTCCATCATCTTTATCTTTTCTTCCTTTTCTTTTTCTTCAATTTCCCTTCCTTCTGCAATTTATATTTCTTCTTTTTCTATTTTCTCGTTCAGCCTATGTTGATCCTTTCTAGCTTGTCTTGGTGTCATAAATTTAAACTTCATTTCATGTCCCTCATTCCTCAAACGGAACATTCATCAACATTGAGCGTTTTAAAATGAAGCCATGCCCATCTCAAAAGAAGATGACAAGAGTTCGTGGGAGCAATATCACATAATACTTTCACAGATTGTCCTGTACTGAATGTGATCCTTGCTTGATTCGGATGAATACTTGGTTGTAACTAGAGGCTCTCCACCAATCTTTTGCTTACAACTTTGTTGTCGTTTTCGTAAACGAATGGACCGAAACTTTGGTGGCCTTCGATTAAACACGTTGTTTCTCTACCTCTTTTTCCATCATCTTTATCTTTTCTTCGCTTTCTTTTTCTTCAATTTCCCTTCCTTCTATAATTTATATTTCTTCTTTTTCTATTTTCTCCTTCAGCCTATGTTGATCCTTACTGGCTTGTCTTGGTGTCATAAATTTCAACTTCATTTCATGTCCCTCATGCCTCTAATAAAGGGAACGTTCATCAAGCTTGAGTGTTTTAAAATTAAGCCATGTCCATCTCAAAAGAAGATGACAAGATTTCGTGGGAGCAATATCACATAATACTTCTTTCACACGTTGTCCTGTACTGAATTTGATCCTTGCTTGATTCGAATGAAAGCTTGGTGGTAACTAGAGTTTCTCCACCAATCTTTGGCATACAACATTGTTGTCGGTTTCGAAAACGAATGCAACTAAAACATGGGCGCGCTTCGGTTAAACACCTTGTTTCTCTACTTCCTTTTCCATCATCTTTATCTTTTCTTCCTTTTCTTTTTCTTCAATTTCCCTTCCTTCTGCAATTTATATTTCTTCTTTTTCTATTTTCTCGTTCAGCCGATGTTGATCCTTTCTGGCTTGTCTTGGTGTCATAAATTTCAACTTCATTTTATGTCCCTCATTCCTCAAACGGAACATTCATCAACATTGAGCGTTTTAAAATGAAGCCATGCCCATCTCAAAAGAAGATGACAAGAGTTCGTGGGAGCAATATCACATAATACTTCTTTCACAGATTGTCCTGTACTGAATTTGATCCTTGCTTGATTCGGATGAAAGCTTGGTGGTAACTAGAGTTTCTCCACCAATCTTTGGCTTACAACATTGTTGTCGCTTTCGTAAATGAATGCAACTAAACATGGGTGGCCTTCGATTAAACACCTTGTTTCTCTACTTCCTTTTCCATCATCTTTATCTTTTCTTCGCTTTCTTTTTCTTCAAATTCCCTTCCTTCTATAATTTATATTTCTTCTTTTTCTATTTTCTCCTTCAGCCTATGTTGATCCTTACTGGCTTGTCTTGGTGTCATGAATTTCAACTTCATTTCATGTCCCTCATGCCTCAAATAAAGGGAATGTTCATCAAGCTTGAGTGTTTTAAAATTAAGCCATGCCCATCTCAAAAGAAGATGACAAGATTTCGTGGGAGCAATATCACATAATACTTCTTTCACATGTTGTCCTGTACTGAATTTGATCCTTGCTTGATTTGAATGAAAGCTTGGTGGTAACTAGAGTTTCTCCACCAATCTTTGGCATACAACATTGTTGTCGCTTTCGTAAACGAATGCAACTAAACATTGGTGGCCTTGGATTAAACACATGTTTCTCTACTTCCTTTTCCGTCATCTTTATCTTTTCTTCCTTTTCTTTTTCTTCAATTTCCCTTCCTTCTACAGTTTATATTTCTTGTTTTTCTATTTTCTCCTTTAGCCTTTGTTGATCCTTACTAGCTTGTCTTGGTGTCATAAATTTCAACTTCATTTCATGTCCCTCGTGCCTCAAAGGGAACGTTCATCAACATTGAGCGTTTTAAAATGAAGCCATGCCCAACTCAAAAGAAGATGACAAGAGTTCGTGGGAGCAATATCACATAATACTTCTTTCACACATTGTCATGTACTGAATTTGATCCTTGCTTGATTCGGATGAAAGCTTGGTGATAACTAGAGTTTCTCCACCAATCTTTGGCATAGAACATTATTGTCGCTTTCGTAAACAAATGCAACTAAACTTTGATGACTTTCGATTAAACATCTTGTTTCTCTATTTGCTTTTCCATCATCTTTATCTTTTCTTCCTTCTCTTTTTCTTCAATTTCCCTTCCTTCAACAGTTTATATTTCTTCTTTTTCTATTTTCTCCTTCACTCTATGTTGATCATTACTGGCTTGTCTTGGTGTCATAAATTTCAACTTCATTTCGTGTCCCTCATGCCTCAAATATAGGTAACATTCATCAAGCTTGAGTGTTTTAAAATTAAGCCATGCCTATCTCAAAAGAAGATGACAAGAGTTCGTGTGAGCAATATCACATAATACTTCTTCACATATTGTCCTGCACTGAATTTGATCCTTGCTTGCTTCGGATGAAAGCTTGTTGGTAACTTGAGTTTCTCCACCAATCTTTGGCTTACAACATTGTTGTCGCTTTCGTAAACGAATGCAACTAAACTTTGGTGGCCTTGGATTAAACACCTTGTTTCTCTACTTCCTTTTCCATCATCTTTATCTTTTCTTCATTTTCTTTTTCTTCAATTTCCCTTTCTTCTGCAGTTTATATTTCTTCTTTTTCTATTTTCTCCATCAGCCTATTTTGATCCTTACTGGCTTGTCTTGGTGTCATAAATTTCAACTTCATTTCATGTCCCTCATGCCTCAAAGGGAACGTTCATCAAGATTGAGCGTTTGAAAATGAAGCCATGCCCATCTCAAAAGAAGATGACAAGAATTCGTGGGAGCAATATCACATAATAATTCTCTCACACATTGTCCTGAACTGAATTTGATCCTTGCTTGATTCGGATGAAAGCTTGGAGTTAACTAGAGTTTCTCCACCAATCTATGGCTTACAACTTTGTTGTCGCTTTCGTAAACGAATACAACTAAACATGGGTGGCCTTCGATTAAATACCTTGTTTCTCTACTTCCTTTTCCATCATCTTTATCTTTTCTTCCTTTTCTTTTTCTTCAATTTCCCTTCCTTCTGCAATTTAGATTTCTTCTTTTTCTATTTTCTCCTTCAGCCTTTGTTGATCCTTACTGGCTTGTCTTGGCGTCATAAATTTCAACTTCATTTGATGTCCCTCAAGCCTCAAAGGGAATTTTCAGCAAGATTGAGCGTTTTAAAGTGAAGCCATGCATAACTCAAAAGAAGATGACAAGAGTTCGCGGGAGCAAGATCACATAATACTTCTTTCAAACATTGTCCTGTACTGAATTTGAGCCTTGCTTGATCCGGATGAAAGCTTGGTGATAACTAGAGTTTCTCCAACAAGTTTTGGCTTACAACATTGTTGTCGCTTTCGTAAACGAATGCATCTAAACATTGGTGGCCTTCGATTAAACACCTTGTTTCTCTACTTCCTTTTCCATCATCTTTATCTTTTCTTCCTTTTCTTTTTCTTCAATATCCCTTCCTTCTGCAATTTATATTTCTTCTTTTTCAATTTTCTTCTTCAGCCTATGTTGATCCTTACTGGCTTGTCTTGGTGTCATAAATTTCAACTTCATTTTATGTCCCTCATGCCTCAAAGGGAATGTTCAGCAAGATTGAGCGTTTTAAAGTGAAGCCATGCACATCTCAAAAGAAGATGACAACAGTTCGTGGGAGCAATATCACATAATACTTCTTTCACACATTGTCATGTACTGAATTTGATCCTTGCTTGATTCGGATGAAAGCTTGATGATAACTAGAGTTTCTCCACGAATCTTTGGCTTACAACATTGTTGTCGCTTTCGTAAACGAATGCAACTAAACATGGGTGGCCTTCGATGAAACACCTTGTTTCTCTACTTCCTTTTCCATAATCTTTATCTTTTCTTCCTTTTCTTTTTATTCAATTTCCCTTCCTTCTGCAGTTTATATTTCTTCTTTTTCTATTTTCTCCTTCACCGTATGTTGATCCTTACTAGCTTGTCTTGGTGTCATAAATTTCAACTTCATTTTATGTCCCTCATGCCTCAAATAAAGGGAACGTTCCTCAACATTGAGCGTTTTAAAATGAAGCCATGCCCATCTCAAAAGAAGATGACAAGATTTCGTGGGAGCAATATCACATAATACTTCTTTCACACGTTGTCCTGTACTGAATTTGATCCTTGCTTGATTCGAATGAAAGCTTGGTGGTAACTAGAGTTTCTCCACCAATCTTTGGAATACAACATTGTTGTCACTTTCGTAAACGAATGCAACTAAACATTGGTGGCCTTGGATTAAACACATGTTTCTCTACTTCCTTTTCCATCATCTTTATCTTTTCTTCCTTTTCTTTTTCTTCAATTTCCCTTCCTTCTGCAATTTATATTTCTTCTTTTTCTATTTTCTCGTTCAGCCTATGTTGATCCTTTCTAGCTTGTCTTGGTGTCATAAATTTAAACTTCATTTCATGTCCCTCATTCCTCAAACGGAACATTCATCAACATTGAGCGTTTTAAAATGAAGCCATGCCCATCTCAAAAGAAGATGACAAGAGTTCGTGGGAGCAATATCACATAATACTTTCACAGATTGTCCTGTACTGAATGTGATCCTTGCTTGATTCGGATGAATACTTGGTTGTAACTAGAGGCTCTCCACCAATCTTTTGCTTACAACTTTGTTGTCGTTTTCGTAAACGAATGGACCGAAACTTTGGTGGCCTTCGATTAAACACGTTGTTTCTCTACCTCTTTTTCCATCATCTTTATCTTTTCTTCGCTTTCTTTTTCTTCAATTTCCCTTCCTTCTATAATTTATATTTCTTCTTTTTCTATTTTCTCCTTCAGCCTATGTTGATCCTTACTGGCTTGTCTTGGTGTCATAAATTTCAACTTCATTTCATGTCCCTCATGCCTCTAATAAAGGGAACGTTCATCAAGCTTGAGTGTTTTAAAATTAAGCCATGTCCATCTCAAAAGAAGATGACAAGATTTCGTGGGAGCAATATCACATAATACTTCTTTCACACGTTGTCCTGTACTGAATTTGATCCTTGCTTGATTCGAATGAAAGCTTGGTGGTAACTAGAGTTTCTCCACCAATCTTTGGCATACAACATTGTTGTCGGTTTCGAAAACGAATGCAACTAAAACATGGGCGCGCTTCGGTTAAACACCTTGTTTCTCTACTTCCTTTTCCATCATCTTTATCTTTTCTTCCTTTTCTTTTTCTTCAATTTCCCTTCCTTCTGCAATTTATATTTCTTCTTTTTCTATTTTCTCGTTCAGCCGATGTTGATCCTTTCTGGCTTGTCTTGGTGTCATAAATTTCAACTTCATTTTATGTCCCTCATTCCTCAAACGGAACATTCATCAACATTGAGCGTTTTAAAATGAAGCCATGCCCATCTCAAAAGAAGATGACAAGAGTTCGTGGGAGCAATATCACATAATACTTCTTTCACAGATTGTCCTGTACTGAATTTGATCCTTGCTTGATTCGGATGAAAGCTTGGTGGTAACTAGAGTTTCTCCACCAATCTTTGGCTTACAACATTGTTGTCGCTTTCGTAAATGAATGCAACTAAACATGGGTGGCCTTCGATTAAACACCTTGTTTCTCTACTTCCTTTTCCATCATCTTTATCTTTTCTTCGCTTTCTTTTTCTTCAAATTCCCTTCCTTCTATAATTTATATTTCTTCTTTTTCTATTTTCTCCTTCAGCCTATGTTGATCCTTACTGGCTTGTCTTGGTGTCATGAATTTCAACTTCATTTCATGTCCCTCATGCCTCAAATAAAGGGAATGTTCATCAAGCTTGAGTGTTTTAAAATTAAGCCATGCCCATCTCAAAAGAAGATGACAAGATTTCGTGGGAGCAATATCACATAATACTTCTTTCACATGTTGTCCTGTACTGAATTTGATCCTTGCTTGATTTGAATGAAAGCTTGGTGGTAACTAGAGTTTCTCCACCAATCTTTGGCATACAACATTGTTGTCGCTTTCGTAAACGAATGCAACTAAACATTGGTGGCCTTGGATTAAACACATGTTTCTCTACTTCCTTTTCCGTCATCTTTATCTTTTCTTCCTTTTCTTTTTCTTCAATTTCCCTTCCTTCTACAGTTTATATTTCTTGTTTTTCTATTTTCTCCTTTAGCCTTTGTTGATCCTTACTAGCTTGTCTTGGTGTCATAAATTTCAACTTCATTTCATGTCCCTCGTGCCTCAAAGGGAACGTTCATCAACATTGAGCGTTTTAAAATGAAGCCATGCCCAACTCAAAAGAAGATGACAAGAGTTCGTGGGAGCAATATCACATAATACTTCTTTCACACATTATCCTGTACTGAATGTGATCCTTGCTTGATTCGGATGAATACTTGGTTGTAACTAGAGGCTCTCCACCAATCTTTTGCTTACAACTTTGTTGTCGTTTTCGTAAACGAATGGACCGAAACATGGGTGGCCTTCGATTAAACACCTTGTTTCTCTTCTTCCTTTTTCCATCATCTTTTTCTTTTCTTCCTTTTCTCTTTCTTCAATTTCCCTTCCTTCTGCAGTTTATATTTCTTCTTTTTCTATTCTTTCTTTTTCTATTTTCTCCTTCAGCCTATGTTGATCATTACTGGCTTGTCTTGGTGTCATAAATTTCAACTTCATTTCATGTCCCTCATGCCTCAAATAAAGGGAACGTTCATCAAGCTAGAGTGTTTTAATATTAAGCCATGCCCATCTCAAAAGAAGATGAGAAGAGTTCGTGGGATCAATATGACATAATACTTCTTTCACACATTGTCCTGTACTTAATTTGATCCTTGCTTGATTCGGATGAAAGCTTGTTGGTAACTTGAGTTTCTCCACTAATTTTTGGCTTACAACATTGTTGTTACTTTAGTAAACGAATGCAACTAAACATGGGTGGCCTTCGATTAAACACCTTGTTTCTCTACTTCCTTTTCCATCATCTTTATCTTTTCTTCCTTTTCTTTTTCTTCAATTTCACTTCCTTCTGTAATTTATATTTCTTCTTTTTCTATTTTCTCCTTCAGCCTATGTTGATCCTTACTAGCTTGTCTTGGTGTCATAAATTTCAACTTCATTTCATGTCCCTCGTGCCTCAAAGGGAACTTTCATCAACATTGAGCGTTTTAAAATGAAGCCATGCCCATCTCAAAAGAAGATGACAAGAGTTCGTGAGAGCAATATCACATAATACTTCTTTCACACATTGTCCTGTACTGCATTTGATCCTTGCTTGATTTGGACGAAAGCTTGGTGGTAACTAGAGTTTCTCCACCAATCTTTGGCTTACAACTTTGTTGTCCCTTTCGTAAACGAATGCAACTAAGCATTGGTGGCCTTCTATTAAACACCTTGTTTCTCTACTTCCTTATCATCATCTTTATCTTTTCTTTCTTTTCTTTTTCTTCAATTTCCCTTCCTTCTGCAGTTTATATTTCTTCGTTTTCTATTGTTTCTTTTTCTATTTTCTCCTTCAGCCTATGTTGATCATTACTGGATTGTCTTGGTGTCATAAATTTCAACTTCATTTCATGTTCCTCATGCCTCAAAGGGAACGTTCATC
Organism: Vigna unguiculata; assembly: GCF_037176805.1. Taxonomy (NCBI): domain Eukaryota; kingdom Viridiplantae; phylum Streptophyta; class Magnoliopsida; order Fabales; family Fabaceae; genus Vigna; species Vigna unguiculata. The sequence continues at coordinate 25,669,286 of NC_140795.1, read as the reverse complement.
AAGATTGAGCGTTTTAAAATTAAGCCATGCCCATCTCAAAAGAAGATGCCAAGATTTCGTGGGAGCAATATCCCATCATACTTCTCTCAGACATTGTCCTGTACTGCTGAATTTGATCCTTGCTTGATTCGTATGAAAGCTTGGTGTTAACTAGAGTTTCTCCACCAATCTTTGGCATACAACATTATTGTCGCTTTCGTAAACGAATGCAACTAAACATGGGTGGCCTTCGATTAAACACCTTGTTTCTCTACTTCCTTTTCCATCATCTTTATCTTTTCTTCCTTTTCTTTTTCTTCAATTTCCCTTCCTTCTCCAGCTTATATTTCTTCTTTTTCTATTTTCTCCTTCAGCCTATATGGTCATTACTGGCTTGTCTTGGTGTCGTAAATTTCAACTTCATTTCATGTCCCTCATGCCTCAAATAAAGGTAACGTTCATCAAGCTTGAGTGTTTTAAAAGTAAGCCATGCCCATCTGAAAAGAAGATGACAAGAGTTCGTGTGAGTAATATCACATAATACTTCTTTCACACATTGTCTTGTACTGAATTTGATCCTTGCTTCATTCGGATGAAAGCTTGGTGGTAACTAGAGTTTCTCCACCAATCTTTGGTTTACAACATTGTTGTCGCTTTCGTAAACGAATGCAACTAAACATGGGTGGCCTTCGATTAAACACCTTGTTTCTCTACTTCCTTTTCCATCATCTTTATCTTTTCTTCCTTTTCTTTTTCTTCATTTTCCCTTCCTTCTATAGTTTATATTTCTTCTTTTTCTATTTTCTCCTTCAGCCGCCTATGTTGATCGTTACTGGCTTGTCTTGGGGTAATAAATTTCAACTTCATTTCATGTCCCTCATGCCTCAAATAAAGGGAACGTTCATCAAGCTTGAGTATTTTAAAATTAAGCCATGCCCATCTCAAAAGAAGATGACAAGATTTCGTGGGAGCAATATCACATAATACTTCTTTCACACGTTGTCCTGTACTGAATTTGATCCTTGCTTGATTCGAATGAAAGCTTGGTGGTAACTAGAGTTTCTCCACCAATCTTTGGCATACAACATTGTTGTCGCTTTCATAAACGAATGCAACTAAACATTGGTGGCCTTGGATTAAACACATGTTTCTCTACTTCCTTTTCCATCATCTTTATCTTTTCTTCCTTTTCTTTTTCTTCAATTTCCCTTCCTTCTGCAGTTTATATTTCTTCTTTTTCTATTTTCTCCTTCAGCCTATGTTGATCCTTACTAGCTTGTCTTGGTGTCATAAATTTGAACTCCTTTTCATGTCCCTCGTGCCTCAAAGGGAACGTTCATCAACATTGAGCGTTTTAAAATGAAGCCATGGCCATCTCAAAAGAAGATGACAAGATTTTGTGGGAGCAATATCACACAATACTTCTTTCACACATTGTGCTGTACTGCATTTGATCCTTGCTTGATTCGGATGAAAGCTTGGTGGTAACTAGAGTTTCTCCACCAATCTTTTGCTTACAACTTTGTTGTCGTTTTCGTAAACGAATGGACCGAAACATGGGTGGCCTTCGATTAAACACCTTGTTTCTCTTCTTCCTTTTTCCATCATCTTTTTCTTTTCTTCCTTTTCTTTTTCTTCAATTTCCCTTCCTTCTGCAGTTTATATTTCTTCTTTTTCTATTCTTTCTTTTTCTATTTTCTCCTTCAGCCTATGTTGATCCTTTCTGGCTTGTCTTGGTGTCATAAATTTAAACTTCATTTCATGTCCCTCATTCCTCAAAGGGAACGTTCATCAACATTGAGCGTTTTAAAATGAAGCCATGCCCATCTCAAAAGAAGATGACAAGAGTTCGTGGGAGCAATATCACATAATACTTCTTTCACACATTGTCCTGTACTGAATTTGATCCTTGCTTGATTCGGATGAAAGCTTGGTGGTAACTAGAGTTTCTCCACCAATCTTTGGCTTACAACATTGTTGTCGCTTTCGTAAACGAATGCAACTAAACATGGGTGGCCTTCGATTAAACACCTTGTTTCTCTACTTCCTTTTCCATCATCTTTATCTTTTCTTCGCTTTCTTTTTCTTCAATTTTCCTTCCTTCTATAATTTATATTTCTTCTTTTTCTATTTTCTCCTTCAGCCTATGTTGATCCTTACTGGCTTGTCTTGGTGTCATAAATTTCAACTTCATTTCATGTCCCTCATGCCTCAAATAAAGGGAACGTTCATCAAGCTTGAGTGTTTTAAAATTAAGCCATGCCCATCTCAAAAGAAGATCACAAGATTTCGTGGGAGCAATATCACATAATACTTCTTTCACACGTGGTCCTGTACTGAATTTGATCCTTGCTTGATTCGAATGAAAGCTTGGTGGTAACTAGAGTTTCTCCACCAACCTTTGGCATACAACATTGTTGTCGCTTTGGAAAATGAATGCAACTAAAACATGGGTGCCCTTCGATTAAACACCTTGTTTCTCTACTTCCTTTTCCATCATCTTTATCTTTTCTTCCCTTTCTTTTTCTTCAATTTCCCTTCCTTCTGCAGTTTATATTTCTTCTTTTTCTATTTTCTCCTTCACCGTATGTTGATCCTTACTGGCTTGTCTTGGTGTCATAAATTTCAACTTCATTCCATGTCCCTCATGCCTCAAATAAAGGGAACGTTCCTCAACATTGACCGGTTTAAAATGAAGCCATGCCCATCTCAAAAGATGATGACAAGAGTTCATGGAAGCAATATCACATAATACTTCTTTCACACATTGTCCTGTACTGAATTTGATCCTTGCTTGATTCGGATGAAAGCTTGGTGGTAACTAGAGTTTCTCCACCAATCTTTGGCTTACAACATTGTTGTCGCTTTCGTAAACGAATGCAACTAAACATGGGTGGCCTTCGATTAAACACCTTGTTTCTCTACTTCCTTTAACGTCATCTTTATCTTTTCTTCCTTTTCTTTTTCTTGAATTTTCCTTCCTTCTATAGTTTATATTTCTTCTTTTTCTATTTTCTCCTTCAGCCTATGTTGATCCTTACTGGCTTGTCTTGGTGTCTTAAATTTAAACTTCATTTCATGTCCCTCATGCCTCAAAGGGAACGTTCATCAACATTGAGCGTTTTAAAACGAAGCCACGCCCATCTCAAAAGAAGATGACAAGAGTTCGTGGGAGCAATATCACATATTACTTCTTTCACACATTGTCCTGTACTGAATTTGATCCTTGCTTGATTCGGATGAAAGCTTGGTGGTAACTAGTGTTTCTCCAACAATCTTTGGCTTACAACATTGTTGTCGCTTTAGTAAACGAATGCAACTAAACATGGGTGGCCTTCGATTAAACACCTTGTTTCTCTACTTCCTTTTCCATCATCTTTATCTTTTCTTCGCTTTCTTTTTCTTCAATTTCCCTTCCTTCTATAATTTATATTTCTTCTTTTTCTATTTTCTCCTTCAGCCTATGTTGATCCTTACTGGCTTGTCTTAGTGTCATAAATTTCAACTTCATTTCACGTCCCTCATGCCTCAAATAAAGGGAACGTTCATCAACATTGAGCGTTTTAAAATGAAGCCATGCCCATTTCAAAAGAAGATGACAAGAGTTCGTGTGATCAATATGAAATAATACTTCTTACACACATTGTCCTGTACTTAATTGTATGCTTGGTTGATTCGGATGAAAGCTTGTTGGTAACTTGAGTTCTTCCACCCATTTTTGGGTTACAACATTGTTGTCGCTTTCGTAAACGAATGCAACTAAACATTGGTAGCCTTGGATTAAACACATGTCTCTCTACTTCCTTTTCCATCATCTTTATCTTTTCTTCCCTTTCTTTTTCTTCAATTTCCCTTCCTTCTATAATTTATATTTCTTCTTTTTCTATTTTCTCCTTCAGCCTATGTTGATCATTACTTGCTTGTCTTGGTGTCATAAATTTCAACTTCATTTCATGTCCCTCATGCCTCAAATAAAGGGAACGTTCATTAAGCTAGAGTGTTTTAAAATTAAGCCATGCCCATCTCAAAAGAAGATGAGAAGAGTTCGTGGGATAGATATGACATAATACTTCTTTCACACATTGTCCTGTACTTAATTTGATCCTTGCTTGATTCGGATGAAAGCTTGTTGGTAACTTGAGTTTCTCCACTAATTTTTGGCTTACAACATTGTTGTCACTTTAGTAAACGAATGCAACTAAACATGGGTGGCCTTCGATTAAACACCTTGTTTCTCTACTTCCTTTTCCATCATCTTTATCTTTTCTTCCTTTTCTTTTTCTTCAATTTCACTTCCTTCTGTAATTTATATTTCTTCTTTTTCTATTTTCTCCTTCTGCCTATGCTGATCCTTACTTGCTTGTCTTGGTGTCATAAATTTCAACTTCCTTTCATGTCCCTCGTGCCTCAAAGGGAACGTTCATCAACATTGAGCGTTTTAAAATGAAGCCATGCCCATCTCAAAAGAAGATGACAAGAGTTTGTGGGAGCAATATCACATAATACTTCTTTCACACATTGTCCTGTACTGCATTTGATCCTTGCTTGATTTGGACGAAAGCTTGGTGGTAACTAGAGTTTCTCCACCAATCTTTGGCTTACAACTTTGTTGTCCCTTTCGTAAACGAATGCAACTAAACACTGGTGGCCTTCTATTAAACACCTTGTTTCTCTACTTCCTTGTCATCATCTTTATCTTTTCTTTCTTTTCTTTTTCTTCAATTTCCCTTCCTTCTGCAGTTTATATTTCTTCGTTTTCTATTCTTTCTTTTTCTATTTTCTCCTTCAGCCTATGTTGGTCCTTACTGGCTTGTCTTGGTGTCGTAAATTTCAACTTCATTTCATGTCCCTCATGCCTCAAATAAAGGTAACGTTCATCAAGCTTGAGTGTTTTAAAAGTAAGCCATGCCCATCTGAAAAGAAGATGACAAGAGTTCGTGTGAGTAATATCACATAATACTTCTTTAACACATTGTCTTGTACTGAATTTGATCCTTGCTTCATTCGGATGAAAGCTTGGTGGTAACTAGAGTTTCTCCACCAATCTTTGGTTTACAACATTGTTGTCGCTTTCGTAAACGAATGCAACTAAACATGGGTGGCCTTCGATTAAACACCTTGTTTCTCTACTTCCTTTTCCATCATCTTTATCTTTTTTTCCTTTTCTTTTTCTTCATTTTCGCTTCCTTCTATAGTTTATATTTCTTCTTTTTCTATTTTCTCCTTCAGCCGCCTATGTTGATCGTTACTGGCTTGTCTTGGGGTAATAAATTTCAACTTCATTTCATGTCCCTCATGCCTCAAATAAAGGGAACGTTCATCAAGCTTGAGTGTTTTAAAATTAAGCCATGCCCATCTCAAAAGAAGATGACAAGAGTTCGTGGGAGCGATATCACATAATACTTCTTTCACACGTTGTCCTGTACTGAATTTGATCCTTGCTTGATTAGGATGAAAGCTTGGTGGTAACTAGATTTTCTCCACCAATCTTTGGCATACAACATTGTTGTCGCTTTCGTAAACGAATGCACCTAAACATGGGTGGCCTTCGACAAAACACCTTGTTTCTCTGCTTCCTTTTTCCATCATCTTTTTCTTTTCTTCCTTTTCTTTTTCGTCAATTTTCCTTCCTTCTGCAGTTTATATTTCTCCTTTTTCTATTTTCTCCTTCAGCCTATGTTGATCATTACTGGCTTGTCTTGGTGTCATAAATTTCAACTTCATTTCATGTCCCTCATGCCTCAAATAAAGAGAACGTTCATCAAGCTTGAATGTTCTAAAATTAAGCCATGCCCATCTCAAAAGAAGATGAGAAGAGTTCGTGGGATCAATATGACATAATACTTCTTTCACACACTGTCCTGTACTTAATTGTATCCTTGCTTGATTCTGATGAAAGCTTGTTAGTAACTTGAGTTTCTCCACCAATTTTTGGCTTACAACATTGTTGTCGCTTTTGTAAACGAATGCAACTAAACATTGGTGGCCTTCAATTAAACACCTTGTTTCTCTACTTCTTTTTCCATCATCTTTATCTTTTCTTCCTTTTCTTTTTCTTCAATTTCCCTTCCTTCTTTAGTTTATATTTCTTCATTTTCTATTTTCTCCTTCAGCCTATGTTGATCCTTACTGGCTTGTCTTGGTGTCATAAATTTCAACTTCATTTCATGTTCCTCATGCCTCAAAGGGAGCGTTCATCAACATTGAGCATTTGAAAATGAAGCGATGCCCATCTCAAAAGAAGATGACAAGAGTTCGTGGGAGCAATATCACATAATACTTCTTTCACACATTGTCCTGTACTAAATTTGATCCTTGCTTGATTCGGATGAAAGCTTGGTGGTAACTAGAGTTTCTCCATCAATGTTGGGCTTACAACATTGTTGTCGCTTTCGTAAACAAATGCAACTAAACATGGGTGGCCGTCGATTAAACACCTTGTTTCTCTACTTCCTTTTCCACCATCTTTATCTTTTCTTCCTTTTCTTTTTCTTCAATTTCGGTTCCTTCTGCAGTTTATATTTCTTCTTTTTCTATTCTTTCTTTTTCTATTTTCTCCTTCAGCCTATGTTGATCATTACTGGCTTGTCTTGATGCCATAAATTTCAACTTCATTTCATGTCCCTCATGCCTCAAATAAAGTGAACGTTCATCAACATTGAGCGTTTTAAGATGAAGCCATGCCCATCTCAAAGGAAGATGACAAGAGTTCGTGGGAGCAATATCATACAATACTTCTTTCACACATTGTCCTAGACAGAGTTTCATCCTTGCTTGATTCAGATGAAAGCGTGGTGGTAACTAGAGTTTCTCCACCAATCTTGGGCTTACAACATTGTTGTCGCTTTCGTAAACAAATGCAACTAAATATGGTTGGCCGTGGATTAAACACCTTGTTTCTCTACTTCCTTTTCCACCATCTTTATCTTTTCTTCCTTTTCTTTTTCTTCAATTTGGGTTCCTTCTGCAGTTTATATTTCTTCTTTTTCTATTCTTTCTTTTTCTATTTTCTCCTTCAGCCAATGTTGATCATTACTGGCTTTTCTTGATGCCATAAATTTCAACTTCATTTCATGTCCCTCATGCCTCAAATAAAGTGAACGTTCATCAACATTGAGCGTTTTAAGATGAAGCCATGCCCATCTCAAAAGAAGATGACAAGAGTTCGTGGGAGCAATATCACACAATACTTCTTTCACACATTGTCCTGTACAGAGTTTCATCCTTGCTTGATTCAGATGAAAGCGTGGTGGTAACTAGAGTTTCTCCACCAATCTTGGGCTTACAACATTGTTGTCGCTTTCGTAAACAAATGCAACTAAACATGGGTGGCCTTCGATTAAACACCTTGTTTCTCTACTTCCTTTTCCATCATCTTTATCTTTTCTTCCTTTTCTTTTTCTTCAATTTCCCTTCCTTCTGTAATTTATATTTCTTCTTTTTCTATTTTCTCCTTCAGCCTATGTTGATCCTTACTGGCTTGTCTTGGTGTCATACATTTCAACTTCATTTCATGTCCCTCATGCCTCAAAGGGAACGTTCATTAACATTGAGCTTTTTAAAATGAAGCCATGCCCATCTCAAAAGAAGATGACAAGAGTTCGTGGGAGCAATATCACATAATACTTCTTTCACACATTGTCCTGTACTGAATTTGATCCTTGGCTGATTTTGATGAAAGCTTGGTGGTAACTAGAGTTTCTCCACCAATCTTTGGCTTACAACTTTGTTTTCGCTTTCGTAAACGAATGCACCTAAACATGGGTGGCCTTCGATTAAACACCTTGTTTCTCTGCTTCCTTTTTCCATCATCTTTTTCTTTTCTTCCTTTTCTTTTTCTTCAATTTCCCTTCCTTCTGCATTTTATATTTCTTCTTTTTCTATTCTTTCTTTTTCTATTTTCTCCTTCAGCCTATGTTGATCATTACTGGCTTGTCTTGATGTCATAAATTCCAACTTCATTTCATTTCCCTCATGCCTGAAATAAAGGGAACGTTCATCAAGCTTGAGTGTTTTAAAATTAAGCCATGCCCATCTCAGAAGAAGATGACAAGAGTTCGTGGGAGCAATATCACACAATACTTATTTCACACATTGTCCTGTACAGAGTTTAATGCTTGCTCGATTCAGATGAAAGCGTGATGGTAACTAGAGTTTCTCCACCAATCTTGGGCTTACAACATTGTTGTCGCTTTCGTAAACAATTGCAACTAAACATGGGTGGCCTTCGATTAAACACCTTGTTTCTCTACATCCTTTTCCACCATCTTTATCTTTTCTTCCTTTTCTTTTTCTTCAATTTCGCTTCCTTCTGCAATTTATATTTCTTCTTTTTCTATTTTCTCATTCAGCCTATGTTGATCCATACTGGCTTGTCTTGGTGTCATAAATTTAAACTTCATTTCATGTCCCTCATGCTTTAAATAAAGGGAACGTTCATCAACATTGAGCGTTTTAAAATGAAGCCATGCCCATCTCAAAAGAAGATGACAAGAGTTCGTGGGAGGAATATCACATAATACTTCTTTCACACATTGTCCTGTACTGAATTTGATCCTTGCTTGATTCGGATGAAAGCTTGGTGGTAACTAGAGTTTCTCCACCAATCTTTGGCTTACAACTTCGTTATCGCTTTCGTAAACGACTGCACCTAAACATGGGTGGCCTTCGATTAAACACCTTGTTTCTCTACTTCCTTTTTCCATCATCTTTTTCTTTTCTTCCTTTTCTTTTTCTTCAATTTCCCTTCCTTTTGCAGTTTATATTTCTCCTTTTTCTATTCTTTCTTTTTCTATTTTCTCCTTCAGCCTATGTTGATCATTACAGGCTTATCGTGATGCCATAAATTTCAACTTCATTTCATGTCCCTCATGCCTCAAATCAAGGGAACGTTCATCAAGCTTGAGTATTTTAAAATTGAGCCATGCCCATCCAAGTAGAAGGTGACAAGAGTTCGTGGGAGCAATATCACAAAATACTTCTGTCACACATTGTCCTGTACAGAGATTGATCCTTGCTTGATTCAGATGAAAGCGTGGTGGTAACTAGAGTTTCTCCACCAATCTTGGGCTTACAACATTGTGGTCGCTTTCGTAAACAAATGCAACTAAACATGGGTGGCCTTCGATTAAACACCTTGTCTCTCTACTTCCTTTTCCATCATCTTTATCTTTTCTTCCTTTTCTTTTTCTTCAATTTCCCTTCCTTCTGTAATTTATATTTCTTCTTTTTCTATTTTCTCCTTCAGCCTATGTTGATCCTTACTGGCTTGTCTTGGTGTCATACATTTCAACTTCATTTCTTGTCCCTCATGCCTCAAAGGGAACGTTCATCAACATTGAGCGTTTTAAAATGAAGCCATGCCCATCTCAAAAGAAGATGATAAGAGTTCGTGGGAGCAATATCACATAATACTTCTTTCACACATTGTCCTGTACTGAATTTGATCCTTGCTTGATTCGGATGACAGCTTGGTGGTAACTAGAGTTTCTCCACCAATCTTTGGCTTACAACTTTGTTATCGCTTTCGTAAACGACTGCACCTAAACATGGGTGGCTTTCGATTAAACACCTTGTTTCTCTGCTTCCTTTTTCCATCATCTTTTTCTTTTCTTCCTTTTCTTTTTCTTCAATTTCCCTTCCTTTTGCAAATTATATTTCTTCTTTTTCTATTCTTTCTTTTTCTATTTTCTCCTTCAGCCTATGTTGATCATTACTGGCTTGTCTTGATGCCATAAATTTCAACTTCATTTCATGTCCCTCATGCCTCAAATAAAGGGAACGTTCATCAAGCTTAAGTGTTTTACAATTGAGCCATGCCCATCTAAGTAGAAGATGACAAGAGTTCGTGGGAGCAATATCACACAATACTTCTTTCACACATTGTCCTGTGCAGAGTTTGATCCTTGCTTGATTCAGATGAAAACGTGGTGGTAACTAGAGTTTCTCCACCAATCTTGGGCTTACAACATTGTGGTCGCTTTCGTAAACAAATGCAACTAAACATGGGTGGCCTTCGATTAAACACCTTGTTTCTCTACTTCCTTTTCCATCATCTTTATCTTTTCTTCCTTTTCTTTTTCTTCAATTTCCCTTCCTTCTTCAGTTTATATTTCTTCTTTTTCTATTTTCTCCTTTAGCCTATGTTGATCCTTACTGGCTTGTCTTGGTGTCATAAATTTCAACTTCATTTCATGTCCCTCATGCCTCAAAGGGAACATTCATCAACATTGAGCGTTTTAAAATGAAGCCATGCCCATCTCAAAAGAAGATGACAAGAGTTCGTGGGATACCACATAATACTTCTTTCACACATTGTCCTATACTGAATATGATCCTTGCTTGATTTGGATGAAATCTTTGTGATAACTAGAGTTTCTCCACCAATCTTTGGCATACAACTTTGTTGTCGCTTTCGTAAACGAATGCAACTAAACATGGGTGGCCTTCGATTAAACACCTTGTTTCTGTACTTTCTTTTCCATCATCTTTATCTTTTCTTCCTTTTCTTCTTCTTCAATTTATATTTCTTCTTTTTCTATTTTCTCCTTCAGCCTATGTTCATCCTTACTGGCCTGTCTTGGTGTAATAAATTTCAACTTCATTTCATGTCCCTCATTCCTCAAATAAAGGGAACGTTCATCAAGATTGAGTGTTTTAAAATTAAGCCATGCCCATCTCAAAAGAAGATGACAAGAGTTCGTGGGACCAATATCGCATAATACTTCTTTCACGCATTGTCTTGTACTAAATTTGATCCTTGCTTGATTCGGATGAAACCTTGGTGGTAACTAGAGTTTCTCCACCAATCTTTGCCTTACAACATTGTTGTCGCTTTCGTAAACGAATGCAACTAAACATGGGTGGCCTTCGATTAAACACCTTGTTTCTCTACTTTCTTTTCCATCATCTTTATCTTTTCTTCCTTTTCTTTTTCTTCAATTTCCCTTCTATCTGCAATGTATATTTCTTCTTTTTCAATTTTCTCCTTCAGCCTATGTTCATCCTTACTGGCCTTTCTTGGTGTCATAAATTTCAACTTCATTTCATGTCCCTCATGCCTCAAATAAAGGAAACGTTCATCAAGATTATGTGTTTTAAAATCAAGCCATGCCTATCTCAAAAGAAGATGACAAGAGTTCGTGGGAGCAATATAATATAATACTTCTTTCACACATTGTCCTGTACTGAATTTGATCCTTGCTTGATTCGGATGAACGCTTGGTGGTAACTAGAGTTTCTCCACCAATCTTTGGCTTACAACATTGTTGTCGCTTTCGTAAACGAATGCAACTAAACATGGGTGGCCTTCGATTAAACACCTTGTTTCTGTACTTTCTTTTCCATCATATTTATCTTTTCTTCCTTTTCTTTTTCTTCAATTTATATTTCTTCTTTTTCTATTTTCTCCTTCAGCCTATGTTCATCCTTACTGGCCTGTCTTGGTGTAATAAATTTCAACTTCATTTCATGTCCCTCATTCCTCAAATAAAGGGAACGTTCATCAAGATTGAGTGTTTTAAAATGAAGTCATGCCCATCTCAAAAGAAGATGACAAGAGTTCGTGGGACCAATATCGCATAATACTTCTTTCACGCATTGTCTTGTACTAAATTTGATCCTTGCTTGATTCGGATGAAAGCTTGGTGGTAACTAGAGTTTCTCCACCAATCTTTGCCTTACAACATTGTTGTCGCTTTCGTAAACGAATGCAACTAAACATGGGTGGCCTTCGATTAAACACCTTGTTTCTCTACTTTCTTTTCCATCATCTTTATCTTTTCTTCCTTTTCTTTTTCTTCAATTTCCCTTCTATCTGCAATGTATATTTCTTCTTTTTCAATTTTCTCCTTCAGCCTATGTTCATCCTTACTGGCCTTTCTTGGTGTCATAAATTTCAACTTCATTTCATGTCCCTCATGCCTCAAATAAAGGAAACGTTCATCAAGATTATGTGTTTTAAAATCAAGCCATGCCCATCTCAAAAGAAGATGACAAGAGTTCGTGGGAGCAATATAATATAATACTTCTTTCACACATTGTCCTGTACTGAATTTGATCCTTGCTTGATTCGGATGAACGCTTGGTGGCAACTAGAGTTTCTCCACCAATCTTTGGCTTACAACATTGTTGTCGCTTTCATAAACGAATGCAACTAAACATGGGTGGCCTTCGATTAAACACCTTGTTTCTCTACTTCCTGTTCCATCATCTTTATCTTTCCTTCCATTTCTTTTTCTTCAATTTGCCTTCCTTCTGCAATTTATATTTCTTCTTTTTCTATTTTCTCCTTCAGCCTATGTTGATCATTACTAGCTTGTCCTGGTGTCATAAATTTCAACTTCATTTCATGTCCCTCATGCCTCAAATAGAGGGAACGTTCATCAAGATTGAGTGTTTTAAAATCAAGCCATGCCCATCTCAAAAGAAGATGACAAGAGTTCGTGGGAGCAATATCACATAATACTTCTTTCACACATTGTCTTGTACTGAATTTGATCCTTGCTTGATTCGGATGAACGCTTGGTGGTAACTAGAGTTTCTCCACCAATCTTTGGCTTACAACATTCTTGTCGCTTTCGTAAGCGAATGCAACTACACATGGGTGGCCTTCGATTAAACACCTGTTTCTCTACTTTCTTTTCCATACTCTTTATCTTTTCTTCCTTTTCTTTTTCTTCAATTTCCCTTCCTTCTGCAATTTATATTTCTTCTTTTTCTATTCTTTCTTTTTCTATTTTCTCCTTCAGCCTATGTTGATCATTACTAGCTTGTCTTTTTGTCATAAATTTCAACTTCATTTCATGTCCCTCATGCCTCAAATAACGGGAACGTTCATCAAGCTTGTGTGTTTTAAAATTAAGCCATGCCCATCTCAAAAGAAGATGAAAAGTGTTCGTGGGAGCAATATCACATAATACTTGTTTCACACATTGTCTTGTACTTAATTTGATCCTTGCTTGATTCGGATGAACGCTTAGTGGTAACTAGAGTTTCTCCACCAATCTTTGGCTTACAACATTCTTGTCGCTTTCGTAAACGAATGCAACTAAACATGGGTGGCCTTCGATTAAACACATGTTTCTCTACTTTCTTTTCCATACTCTTTATCTTTTCTTCCTTTTCTTTTTCTTCAATTTCCCTTCCTTCTGCAATTTATATTTCTTCTTTTTCTATTTTCTCCTTCAGCCTATGTTCATCCTTACTGGCCTGTCTTGGTATCATAAATTTCAACTTCATTTCATGTCCCTCATGCCTCAAATAAAGGGAACGTTCATCAAGATTAAGTGTTTTAAAATAAAGCCATGCCCATCTCAAAAGAAGATGATAAGAGTTCGTGGGAGCAATATCATATAATACTTCTTTCACACATTGTCCTGTACTGAATTTGATCGTTGCTTGATTCGGATGAAAGCTTGGTGGTAACTAGAGTTTCTCCACCAATCTTTGGCTTACAACATTGTTGTCGCTTTCGTAAACGAATGCAACTAAACATGGGTGGCCTTCGATTAAACACCTTGTTTCTCTACTTTCTTTTCCATCATCTTTATCTTTTCTTCCTTTTCTTTTTCTTCAATTTGCCTTCCTTCTGCAATTTATATTTCTTCTTTTTCTATTCTTTCTTTTTCTATTTTCTCCTTCAGCCTATGTTGATCATTACTAGCTTGTCTTGGTGTCATAAATTTCAACTTCATTTCATGTCCCTCATGCCTCAAATAACGGGAACGTTCATCAAGCTTGTGTGTTTTAAAATTAAGCCATGCCCATCTCAAAAGAAGATGAAAAGTGTTCGTGGGAGCAATATCACATAATACTTGTTTCACACATTGTCTTGTACTTAATTTGATCCTTGCTTGATTCGGATGAACGCTTGGTGGTAACTAGAGTTTCTCCACCAATCTTTGACTTACAACACTTTTGTCGCTTTCGTAAACGAATGCAACTAAACATGGGTGGCCTTCGATTAAACACATGTTTCACTACTTTCTTTTCCATACTCTTTATCTTTTCTTCCTTTTCTTTTTCTTCAATTTCCCTTCCTTCTGCAATTTATATTTCTTCTTTTTCTACTTTCTCCTTCAGCCTATGTTGATCATTACTAGCTTGTCCTGGTGTCATAAATTTCAACTTCATTTCATGTCCCTCATGCCTCAAATAAAGGGAACGTTCATCAACATTGAGCGTTTTAAAATGAAGCCATGCCCATCTCAAAAGAAGATGACAAGAGTTCGTGGGAGCAATATCACATAATACTTCTTTAACGCATTGTCTTGTACTAAATTTGATCCTTGCTTGATTCGGATGAAAGCTCTGTGGTAACTAGAGTTTCTCCACCAATCTTTGGCATACAACATTGTTGTCGCTTTCGTAAACGAATGCAACTAAACATTGGTGGCCTTCAATAAACACCTTGTTTCTCTACTTCCTGTTCCATCATCTTTATCTTTCCTTCCTTTTCTTTTTCTTCAATTTGCCTTCCTTCTGCAATTTATATTTCTTCTTTTTCTATTTTCTCCTTCAGCCTATGTTGATCCTTACTGGCTTGTCTTGATGTCATAAATTTCAACTTCATTTCATGTCCCTCATGCCTCAAATAATGGGAACGTTCATCAAGCTTGAGTGTTTTAAAATTAAGCCATGCCCATCTCAAAAGAAGATGAAAAGAGTTCGTGGGAGCAATATCACATAATACTTGTTTCACACATTGTCTTGTACTTAATTTGATCCTTGCTTGATTCGGATGAACGCTTAGTGGTAACTAGAGTTTCTCCACCAATCTTTGGCTTACAACACTCTTGTCGTTTTCGTAAACGAATGCAACTAAACATGGGTGGCCTTCGATTAAACACATGTTTCTCTACTTTCTTTTCCATACTCTTTATCTTTTCTTCCTTTTCTTTTTCTTCAATTTCCCTTCCTTCTGCAATTTATATTTCTTCTTTTTCTATTTTCTCCTTCAGCCTATGTTCATCCTTACTGGCCTGTCTTGGTGTCGTAAATTTCAACTTCAGTTCATGTCCCTCATGCCTCAAATAAAGGGAACGTTCATCAACATTGAGCGTTTTAAAGTGAAGCCATGCCCATCTCAAAAGAAGATGACAAGAGTTCGTGGGAGCAATATCACATAATACTTCTTTAACGCATTGTCTTGTACTAAATTTGATCCTTGCTTGATTCGGATGAAAGCTTGGTGGTAACTAGAGTTTCTCCACCAATCTTTGGCACACAACATTGTTGTCGCTTTCGTAAACGAATGCAACTAAACATTGGTGGCCTTCAATAAACACCTTGTTTCTCTACTTCCTGTTCCATCATATTTATCTTTCCTTCCTTTTCTTTTTCTTCAATTTGCCTTCCTTCTGCAATTTATATTTCTTCTTTTTCTATTTTCTCCTTCAGCCTATGTTGATCCTTACTGGCTTTTCTTGGTGTCATAAATTTCAACTTCATTTCATGTCCCTCATGCCTCAAATAACGGGAACGTTCATCAAGCTTGAGTGTTTTAAAATTAAGCCATGCCCATCTCAAAAGAAGATGAAAAGAGTTCGTGGGAGCAATATCACATAATACTTGTTTCACACATTGTCTTGTACTTAATTTGATCCTTGCTTGATTCGGATGAACGCTTAGTGGTAACTAGAGTTTCTCCACCAATCTTTGGCTTACAACACTCTTGTCGCTTTCGTAAACGAATGCAACTAAACATGGGTGGCCTTCGATTAAACACATGTTTCTCTACTTTCTTTTCCATACTCTTTATCTTTTCTTCCTTTTCTTTTTCTTCAATTTCCCTTCCTTCTGCAATTTATATTTCTTCTTTTTCTATTTTCTCCTTCAGCCTATGTTCATCCTTACTGGCCTGTCTTGGTGTCGTAAATTTCAACTTCAGTTCATGTCCCTCATGCCTCAAATAAAGGGAACGTTCATCAACATTGAGCGTTTTAAAGTGAAGCCATGCCCATCTCAAAAGAAGATGACAAGAGTTCGTGGGAGCAATATCACATAATACTTCTTTAACGCATTGTCTTGTACTAAATTTGATCCTTGCTTGATTCGGATGAAAGCTTGGTGGTAACTAGAGTTTCTCCACCAATCTTTGGCACACAACATTGTTGTCGCTTTCGTAAACGAATGCAACTAAACATTGGTGGCCTTCAATAAACACCTTGTTTCTCTACTTCCTGTTCCATCATATTTATCTTTCCTTCCTTTTCTTTTTCTTCAATTTGCCTTCCTTCTGCAATTTATATTTCTTCTTTTTCTATTTTCTCCTTCAGCCTATGTTGATCCTTACTGGCTTTTCTTGGTGTCATAAATTTCAACTTCATTTCATGTCCCTCATGCCTCAAATAACGGGAACGTTCATCAAGCTTGAGTGTTTTAAAATTAAGCCATGCCCATCTCAAAAGAAGATGAAAAGAGTTCGTGGGAGCAATATCACATAATACTTGTTTCACACATTGTCTTGTACTTAATTTGATCCTTGCTTGATTCGGATGAACGCTTAGTGGTAACTAGAGTTTCTCCACCAATCTTTGGCTTACAACATTCTTGTCGCTTTCGTAAACGAATGCAACTAAACATGGGTGGCCTTCGATTAAACACATGTTTCTCTACTTTCTTTTCCATACTCTTTATCTTTTCTTCCTTTTCTTTTTCTTCAATTTCCCTTCCTTCTGCAATTTATATTTCTTCTTTTTCTATTTTCTCCTTCAGCCTATGTTCATCCTTACTGGCCTGTCTTGGTGTCGTAAATTTCAACTTCAGTTCATGTCCCTCATGCCTCAAATAAAGGGAACGTTCATCAACATTGAGCGTTTTAAAATGAAGCCATGCCCATCTCAAAAGAAGATGACAAGAGTTCGTGGGAGCAATATCACATAATACTTCTTTAACGCATTGTCTTGTACTAAATTTGATCCTTGCTTGATTCGGATGAAAGCTTGGTGGTAACTAGAGTTTCTCCACCAATCTTTGGCACACAACATTGTTGTCGCTTTCGTAAACGAATGCAACTAAACATTGGTGGCCTTCAATAAACACCTTGTTTCTCTACTTCCTGTTCCATCATCTTTATCTTTCCTTCCTTTTCTTTTTCTTCAATTTGCCTTCCTTCTGCAATTTATATTTCTTCTTTTTCTATTTTCTCCTTCAGCCTATGTTGATCCTTACTGGCTTGTCTTGGTGTCATAAATTTCAACTTCATTTCATGTCCCTTATGCCTCAAATAACGGGAACGTTCATCAAGCTTGAGTGTTTTAAAATTAAGCCATGCCCATCTCAAAAGAAGATGAAAAGAGTTCGTGGGAGCAATATCACATAATACTTGTTTCACACATTGTCTTGTACTTAATTTGATCCTTGCTTGATTCGGATGAACGCTTGGTGGTAACTAGAGTTTCTCCACCAATCTTTGGCTTACAACATTCTTGTCGCTTTCGTAAGCGAATGCAACTAAACATGGGTGGCCTTCGATTAAACACTTGTTTCTCTACTTTCTTTTCCATACTCTTTATCTTTTCTTCCTTTTCTTTTTCTTCAATTTCCCTTCCTTCTGCAATTTATATTTCATCTTTTTCTATTTTCTCCTTCAGCCTATGTTTTTCCTTACTGGCCTGTCTTGGTATCATAAATTTCAACTTCATTTCATGTCCCTCATGCCTCAAATAAAGGGAACGTTCATCAAGATTGAGTGTTTCAAAATCAAGCCATGCCCATCTCAAAAGAAGATGATAAGAGTTCGTGGGAGCAATATCATATAATACTTCTTTCACACAATGTCCTGTACAGAATTTGATCCTTGCTTGATTCGGATGAACGCTTGGTGGTAACTAGAGTTTCTCCACCAATCTTTGGCTTACAACATTGTTGTCGCTTTCGTAAACGAATGCAACTAAACATGGGTGGCCTTCGATTAAACACCTTGTTTCTGTACTTTCTTTTCCATCATATTTATCTTTTCTTCCTTTTCTTTTTCTTCAATTTATATTTCTTCTTTTTCTATTTTCTCCTTCAGCCTATGTTCATCCTTACTGGCCTGTCTTGGTGTAATAAATTTCAACTTCATTTCATGTCCCTCATTCCTCAAATAAAGGGAACGTTCATCAAGATTGAGTGTTTTAAAATGAAGTCATGCCCATCTCAAAAGAAGATGACAAGAGTTCGTGGGACCAATATCGCATAATACTTCTTTCACGCATTGTCTTGTACTAAATTTGATCCTTGCTTGATTCGGATGAAAGCTTGGTGGTAACTAGAGTTTCTCCACCAATCTTTGCCTTACAACATTGTTGTCGCTTTCGTAAACGAATGCAACTAAACATGGGTGGCCTTCGATTAAACACCTTGTTTCTCTACTTTCTTTTCCATCATCTTTATCTTTTCTTCCTTTTCTTTTTCTTCAATTTCCCTTCTATCTGCAATGTATATTTCTTCTTTTTCAATTTTCTCCTTCAGCCTATGTTCATCCTTACTGGCCTTTCTTGGTGTCATAAATTTCAACTTCATTTCATGTCCCTCATGCCTCAAATAAAGGAAACGTTCATCAAGATTATGTGTTTTAAAATCAAGCCATGCCCATCTCAAAAGAAGATGACAAGAGTTCGTGGGAGCAATATAATATAATACTTCTTTCACACATTGTCCTGTACTGAATTTGATCCTTGCTTGATTCGGATGAACGCTTGGTGGCAACTAGAGTTTCTCCACCAATCTTTGGCTTACAACATTGTTGTCGCTTTCATAAACGAATGCAACTAAACATGGGTGGCCTTCGATTAAACACCTTGTTTCTCTACTTCCTGTTCCATCATCTTTATCTTTCCTTCCATTTCTTTTTCTTCAATTTGCCTTCCTTCTGCAATTTATATTTCTTCTTTTTCTATTTTCTCCTTCAGCCTATGTTGATCATTACTAGCTTGTCCTGGTGTCATAAATTTCAACTTCATTTCATGTCCCTCATGCCTCAAATAGAGGGAACGTTCATCAAGATTGAGTGTTTTAAAATCAAGCCATGCCCATCTCAAAAGAAGATGACAAGAGTTCGTGGGAGCAATAT
This sequence comes from Vigna unguiculata, assembly GCF_037176805.1. NCBI lineage: Eukaryota > Viridiplantae > Streptophyta > Magnoliopsida > Fabales > Fabaceae > Vigna > Vigna unguiculata. The sequence continues at coordinate 25,650,250 of NC_140795.1, read as the reverse complement.
CACATAATACTTCTTTCACACATTGTCTTGTACTGAATTTGATCCTTGCTTGATTCGGATGAACGCTTGGTGGTAACTAGAGTTTCTCCACCAATCTTTGGCTTACAACATTCTTGTCGCTTTCGTAAGCGAATGCAACTACACATGGGTGGCCTTCGATTAAACACCTGTTTCTCTAGTTTCTTTTCCATACTCTTTATCTTTTCTTCCTTTTCTTTTTCTTCAATTTCCCTTCCTTCTGCAATTTATATTTCTTCTTTTTCTATTCTTTCTTTTTCTATTTTCTCCTTCAGCCTATGTTGATCATTACTAGCTTGTCTTTTTGTCATAAATTTCAACTTCATTTCATGTCCCTCATGCCTCAAATAACGGGAACGTTCATCAAGCTTGTGTGTTTTAAAATTAAGCCATGCCCATCTCAAAAGAAGATGAAAAGTGTTCGTGGGAGCAATATCACATAATACTTGTTTCACACATTGTCTTGTACTTAATTTGATCCTTGCTTGATTCGGATGAACGCTTAGTGGTAACTAGAGTTTCTCCACCAATCTTTGGCTTACAACATTCTTGTCGCTTTCGTAAACGAATGCAACTAAACATGGGTGGCCTTCGATTAAACACATGTTTCTCTACTTTCTTTTCCATACTCTTTATCTTTTCTTCCTTTTCTTTTTCTTCAATTTCCCTTCCTTCTGCAATTTATATTTCTTCTTTTTCTATTTTCTCCTTCAGCCTATGTTCATCCTTACTGGCCTGTCTTGGTATCATAAATTTCAACTTCATTTCATGTCCCTCATGCCTCAAATAAAGGGAACGTTCATCAAGATTAAGTGTTTTAAAATCAAGCCATGCCCATCTCAAAAGAAGATGATAAGAGTTCGTGGGAGCAATATCATATAATACTTCTTTCACACATTGTCCTGTACTGAATTTGATCGTTGCTTGATTCGGATGAAAGCTTGGTGGTAACTAGAGTTTCTCCACCAATCTTTGGCTTACAACATTGTTGTCGCTTTCGTAAACGAATGCAACTAAACATGGGTGGCCTTCGATTAAACACCTTGTTTCTCTACTTTCTTTTCCATCATCTTTATCTTTTCTTCCTTTTCTTTTTCTTCAATTTGCCTTCCTTCTGCAATTTATATTTCTTCTTTTTCTATTCTTTCTTTTTCTATTTTCTCCTTCAGCCTATGTTGATCATTACTAGCTTGTCTTGGTGTCATAAATTTCAACTTCATTTCATGTCCCTCATGCCTCAAATAACGGGAACGTTCATCAAGCTTGTGTGTTTTAAAATTAAGCCATGCCCATCTCAAAAGAAGATGAAAAGTGTTCGTGGGAGCAATATCACATAATACTTGTTTCACACATTGTCTTGTACTTAATTTGATCCTTGCTTGATTCGGATGAACGCTTGGTGGTAACTAGAGTTTCTCCACCAATCTTTGACTTACAACACTGTTGTCGCTTTCGTAAACGAATGCAACTAAACATGGGTGGCCTTCGATTAAACACATGTTTCACTACTTTCTTTTCCATACTCTTTATCTTTTCTTCCTTTTCTTTTTCTTCAATTTCCCTTCCTTCTGCAATTTATATTTCTTCTTTTTCTATTTTCTCCTTCAGCCTATGTTGATCATTACTAGCTTGTCCTGGTGTCATAAATTTCAACTTCATTTCATGTCCCTCATGCCTCAAATAAAGGGAACGTTCATCAACATTGAGCGTTTTAAAATGAAGCCATGCCCATCTCAAAAGAAGATGACAAGAGTTCGTGGGAGCAATATCACATAATACTTCTTTAACGCATTGTCTTGTACTAAATTTGATCCTTGCTTGATTCGGATGAAAGCTCTGTGGTAACTAGAGTTTCTCCACCAATCTTTGGCATACAACATTGTTGTCGCTTTCGTAAACGAATGCAACTAAACATTGGTGGCCTTCAATAAACACCTTGTTTCTCTACTTCCTGTTCCATTATCTTTATCTTTCCTTCCTTTTCTTTTTCTTCAATTTGCCTTCCTTCTGCAATTTATATTTCTTCTTTTTCTATTTTCTCCTTCAGCCTATGTTGATCCTTACTGGCTTGTCTTGATGTCATAAATTTCAACTTCATTTCATGTCCCTCATGCCTCAAATAACGGGAACGTTCATCAAGCTTGAGTGTTTTAAAATTAAGCCATGCCCATCTCAAAAGAAGATGAAAAGAGTTCGTGGGAGCAATATCACATAATACTTGTTTCACACATTGTCTTGTACTTAATTTGATCCTTGCTTGATTCGGATGAACGCTTAGTGGTAACTAGAGTTTCTCCACCAATCTTTGGCTTACAACACTCTTGTCGCTTTCGTAAACGAATGCAACTAAACATGGGTGGCCTTCGATTAAACACATGTTTCTCTACTTTCTTTTCCATACTCTTTATCTTTTCTTCCTTTTCTTTTTCTTCAATTTCCCTTCCTTCTGCAATTTATATTTCTTCTTTTTCTGTTTTCTCCTTCAGCCTATGTTCATCCTTACTGGCCTGTCTTGGTGTCGTAAATTTCAACTTCATTTCATGTCCCTCATGCCTCAAATAAAGGGAACGTTCATCAACATTGAGCGTTTTAAAATGAAGCCATGCCCATCTCAAAAGAAGATGACAAGAGTTCGTGGGAGCAATATCACATAATACTTCTTTAACGCATTGTCTTGTACTAAATTTGATCCTTGCTTGATTCGGATGAAAGCTTGGTGGTAACTAGAGTTTCTCCACCAATCTTTGGCTTACAACATTGTTGTCGCTTTCGTAAACGAATACAACTAAACATTGGTGGCCTTGGATTAAACACCTTGTTTCTCTACTTCCTGTTCCATCATCTTTATCTTTCCTTCCTTTTCTTTTTCTTCAATTTCCCTTCCTTCTGCAATTTATATTTCTTCTTTTTCTATTTTCTGCTTCAGCCTATGTTCATCCTTACTGGCTTGTCTTGGTGTCGTAAATTTCAACTTCATTTCATGTCCCTCATGCCTCAAATAAAGGGAACGTTCATCAACATTGAGCGTTTTAAAATGAAGCCATGCTCATCTCAAAAGAAGATGACAAGAGTTCGTGGGAGCAATATGACATAATACTTCTTTCACACATTGTCATGTACTGAATTTGATCCTTGCTTGATTCGGATGAACGCTTGGTGGTAACTAGAGTTTCTCCACCAATCTTTGGCTTACAACACTCTTGTAGCTTTCGTAAACGAATGCAACTAAACATGGGTGGCCTTCGATTAAACACATGTTTCTCTACTTTCTTTTCCATACTCTTTATCTTTTCTTCCTTTTCTTTTTCTTCAATTTCCCTTCCTTCTGCAATTTATATTTCTTCTTTTTCTATTTTCTGCTTCAGCCTATGTTCATCCTTACTGGCCTGTCTTGGTGTCGTAAATTTCAACTTCATTTCATGTCCCTCATGCCTCAAATAAAGGGAACGTTCATCAACATTGAGCGTTTTAAAATGAAGCCATGCCCATCTCAAAAGAAGATGACAAGAGTTCGTGGGAGCAATATCACATAATACTTCTTTAACGCATTGTCTTGTACTAAATTTGATCCTTGCTTGATTCGGATGAAAGCTTGGTGGTAACTAGAGTTTCTCCACCAATCTTTGGCTTACAACATTGTTGTCGCTTTCGTAAACGAATACAACTAAACATTGGTGGCCTTGGATTAAACACCTTGTTTCTCTACTTCCTGTTCCATCATCTTTATCTTTCCTTCCTTTTCTTTTTCTTCAATTTCCCTTCCTTCTGCAATTTATATTTCTTCTTTTTCTATTTTCTGCTTCAGCCTATGTTCATCCTTACTGGCCTGTCTTGGTGTCGTAAATTTCAACTTCATTTCATGTCCCTCATGCCTCAAATAAAGGGAACGTTCATCAACATTGAGCGTTTTAAAATGAAGCCATGCTCATCTCAAAAGAAGATGACAAGAGTTCGTGGGAGCAATATGACATAATACTTCTTTCACACATTGTCATGTACTGAATTTGATCCTTGCTTGATTCGGATGAACGCTTGGTGGTAACTAGAGTTTCTCCACCAATCTTTGGCTTACAACATTGTTGTCGCTTTCGTAAACGAATGCAACTAAACATGGGTGGCCTTGGATTAAACACCTTGTTTCTCTACTTCCTGTTCCATCATCTTTATCTTTCCTTCCTTTTCTTTTTCTTCAATTTGCCTTCCTTCTGCAATTTATATTTCTTCTTTTTCTATTTTCTCCTTCAGCCTATGTTGATCCTTATTGGCTTGTCTTGGTGTCATAAATTTCAACTTCATTTCATGTCCCTCATGCCTCAAACAACGGGAACGTTCAGCAAGCTTGAGTGTTTTAAAATTAAGCCATGCCCATCTCAAAAGAAGATGAAAAGAGTTCGTGGGAGCAATATCACATAATACTTGTTTCACACATTGTCTTGTACTTAATTTGATCCATGCTTGATTCGGATAAACGCTTGGTGGTAACTAGAGTTTCTCCACCAATCTTTGGCTTACAACATTCTTGTCGCTTTCGTAAACGAATGCAACTAAACATTGGTGGCCTTCAATAAACACCTTGTTTCTCTACTTCCTGTTCCTTCATCTTTATCTTTCCTTCCTTTTCTTTTTCTTCAATTTGCCTTCCTTCTGCAATTTATATTTCTTCTTTTCCTATTCTTTCTTTTTCTATTTTCTCCTTCAGCCTATGTTGATCATTACTAGCTTGTCCTGCTGTCATAAATTTCAACTTCATTTCATGTCCCTCATGCCTCAAATAACGGGAACGTTCATCAAGCTTGAGTGTTTTAAAATTAAGCCATGCCAATCTCAAAAGAAGATGAAAAGAGTTCGTGGGAGCAATATCACATAATACTTGTTTCACACATTGTCTTGTACTTAATTTGATCCTTGCTTGATTCGGATGAACGCTTGGTGGTAACTAGAGTTTCTCCACCAATCTTTGACTTACAACACTCTTGTCGCTTTCGTAAACGAATGCAACTAAACATGGGTGGCCTTCGATTAAACACATGTTTCTCTACTTTCTTTTCCATACTCTTTATCTTTTCTTCCTTTTCTTTTTCTTCAATTTCCCTTCCCTCTGCAATTTATATTTCTTCTTTTTCTATTTTCTGCTTCAGCCTATGTTCATCCTTACTGGCCTGTCTTGGTGTCGTAAATTTCAACTTCATTTCATGTCCCTCATGCCTCAAATAAAGGGAACGTTCATCAACATTGAGCGTTTTAAAATGAAGCCATGCCCATCTCAAAAGAAGATGACAAGAGTTCGTGGGAGCAATATCACATAATACTTCTTTAACGCATTGTCTTGTACTGAATTTGATCCTTGCTTGATTCGGATGAAAGCTTGGTGGTAACTAGAGTTTCTCCACCAATCTTTAGCTTACAACATTGTTGTCGCTTTCGTAAACGAATACAACTAAACATTGGTGGCCTTGGATTAAACACCTTGTTTCTCTACTTCCTGTTCCATCATCTTTATCTTTCCTTCCTTTTCTTTTTCTTCAATTTCCCTTCCTTCTGCAATTTATATTTCTTCTTTTTCTATTTTCTGCTTCAGCCTATGTTCATCCTTACTGGCCTGTCTTGGTGTCGTAAATTTCAACTTCATTTCATGTCCCTCATGCCTCAAATAAAGGGAACGTTCATCAACATTGAGCGTTTTAAAATGAAGCCATGCTCATCTCAAAAGAAGATGACAAGAGTTCGTGGGAGCAATATGACATAATACTTCTTTCACACATTGTCATGTACTGAATTTGATCCTTGCTTGATTCGGATAAACGCTTGGTGGTAACTAGAGTTTCTCCACCAATCTTTGGCTTACAACATTCTTGTCGCTTTCGTAAACGAATGCAACTAAACATTGGTGGCCTTCAATAAACACCTTGTTTCTCTACTTCCTGTTCCTTCATCTTTATCTTTCCTTCCTTTTCTTTTTCTTCAATTTGCCTTCCTTCTGCAATTTATATTTCTTTTTTTTCTATTTTCTCCTTCAGCCTATGTTGATCCTTACTGGCTTGTCTTGGTGTCATAAATTTCAACTTAATTTCATGTCCCTCATGCCTCAAATAACGGGAACGTTCAACAAGCTTGAGTGTTTTAAAATTAAGCCATGCCCATCTCAAAAGAAGATGAAAAGAGTTCGTGGGAGCAATATCACATAATACTTGTTTCACAGATTGTCTTGTACTTAATTTGATCCTTGCTTGATTCGGATGAACGCTTGGTGGTAACTAGAGTTCTCCACCAATCTTTGGCTTACAACATTCTTGTCGCTTTCGTAAGCGAATGCAACTAAACATGGGTGGCTTTCGATTAAACACCTATTTGTCTACTTTCTTTTCCATACTCTTTATCTTTTCTTCCTTTTCTTTTTCTTCAATTTCCCTTCCTTCTGCAATTTATATTTCTTCTTGTTCTATTCTTTCTTTTTCTATTTTCTCCTTCAGCCTATGTTGATCATTACTAGCTTGTCTTGGTGTCATAAATTTCAACTTCATTTCATGTCCCTCATGCCCCAAATAAAGGGAACGTTCATCAACATTGAGCGTTTTAAAAAGAAGCCATGCCCATCTCAAAAGAAGATGACAAGAGTTCGTGGGAGCAATATCACATAATACTTCTTTCACACATTATCTTGTACTGAATTTGATCCTTGCTTGATTCGGATGAAAGCCTGGTGGTAACGAGAGTTTCTCCACCAATCTTTGGCTTACAACATTGTTGTCGCTTTCGTAAACGAATGCAACTAAACATGGTTGGCCTTCAACAAACACTTTGTTTCTCTACTTTCTTGTTCCATCATCTTTATCTTTCCTTCCTTTTCTTTTTCTTCAATTTGCCTTCCTTCTGCAATTTATATTTCTTCTTTTTCTATTCTTTCTTTTTCTATTTTCTCCTTCAGCCTATGTTGATCATTACTAGCTTGTCTTGGTGTCATAAATTTCAACTTCATTTGATGTCCCTTATGCCTCAAATAAAGGGAACGTTCATCAACATTGAGCGTTTTAAAATGAAGCCATGCCCATCTCAAAAGAAGATGACAAGAGTTCGTGGGAGCAATATCACATAATACTTCTTTCACACATTGTCTTGTACTGAATTTGATCCTTGCTTGATTCGGATGAAAGCCTGGTGGTAACTAGAGTTTCTCCACCAATCTTTGGCTTACAACATTGTTGTCGCTTTCGTAAACGAATGCAACTAAACATGGTTGGCCTTCAATAAACACCTTGTTTCTCTACTTTCTTGTTCCATCATCTTTATCTTTCCTTCCTTTTCTTTTTCATCAATTTGCCTTCCTTCTGCAATTTATATTTCTTCTTTTCCTATTCTTTCTTTTTCTATTTTCTCCTTCAGCCTATGTTGATCATTACTAGCTTGTCCTGCTGTCATAAATTTCAACTTCATTTCATGTCCCTCATGCCTCAAATAACGGGAACGTTCATCAAGCTTGAGTGTTTTAAAATTAAGCCATGCCCATCTCAAAAGAAGATGAAAAGAGTTCGTGGGAGCAATATCACATAATACTTGTTTCACACATTGTCTTATACTTAATTTGATCCTTGCTTGATTCGGATGAACGCTTGGTGGTAACTAGAGTTTCTCCACAAATCTTTGACTTACAACACTCTTGTCGCTTTCGTAAACGAATGCAACTAAACATGGGTGGCCTTCGATTAAACACATGTTTCTCTACTTTCTTTTCCATACTCTTTATCTTTTCTTCCTTTTCTTTTTCTTCAATTTCCCTTCCTTCTGCAATTTATATTTCTTCTTTTTCTATTTTCTGCTTCAGCCTATGTTCATCCTTACTGGCTTGTCTTGGTGTCGTAAATTTCAACTTCATTTCATGTCCCTCATGCCTCAAATAAAGGGAACGTTCATCAACATTGAGCGTTTTAAAATGAAGCCATGCCCATCTCAAAAGAAGATGACAAGAGTTCGTGGGAGCAATATCACATAATACTTCTTTAACGCATTGTCTTGTACTAAATTTGATCCTTGCTTGATTCGGATGAAAGCTTGGTGGTAACTAGAGTTTCTCCACCAATCTTTGGCTTACAACATTGTTGTCGCTTTCGTAAACGAATACAACTAAACATTGGTGGCCTTGGATTAAACACCTTGTTTCTCTACTTCCTGTTCCATCATCTTTATCTTTCCTTCCTTTTCTTTTTCTTCAATTTCCCTTCCTTCTGCAATTTATATTTCTTCTTTTTCTATTTTCTGCTTCAGCCTATGTTCATCCTTACTGGCCTGTCTTGGTGTCGTAAATTTCAACTTCATTTCATGTCCCTCATGCCTCAAATAAAGGGAACGTTCATCAACATTGAGCGTTTTAAAATGAAGCCATGCTCATCTCAAAAGAAGATGACAAGAGTTCGTGGGAGCAATATGACATAATACTTCTTTCACACATTGTCATGTACTGAATTTGATCCTTGCTTGATTCGGATGAACGCTTGGTGGTAACTAGAGTTTCTCCACCAATCTTTGGCTTACAACACTCTTGTCGCTTTCGTAAACGAATGCAACTAAACATGGGTGGCCTTCGATTAAACACATGTTTCTCTACTTTCTTTTCCATACTCTTTATCTTTTCTTCCTTTTCTTTTTCTTCAATTTCCCTTCCTTCTGCAATTTATATTTCTTCTTTTTCTATTTTCTGCTTCAGCCTATGTTCATCCTTACTGGCCTGTCTTGGTGTCGTAAATTTCAACTTCATTTCATGTCCCTCATGCCTCAAACAACGGGAACGTTCAGCAAGCTTGAGTGTTTTAAAATTAAGCCATGCCCATCTCAAAAGAAGATGAAAAGAGTTCGTGGGAGCAATATCACATAATACTTGTTTCACACATTGTCTTGTACTTAATTTGATCCATGCTTGATTCGGATAAACGCTTGGTGGTAACTAGAGTTTCTCCACCAATCTTTGGCTTACAACATTCTTGTCGCTTTCGTAAACGAATGCAACTAAACATTGGTGGCCTTCAATAAACACCTTGTTTCTCTACTTCCTGTTCCTTCATCTTTATCTTTCCTTCCTTTTCTTTTTCTTCAATTTGCCTTCCTTCTGCAATTTATATTTCTTCTTTTCCTATTCTTTCTTTTTCTATTTTCTCCTTCAGCCTATGTTGATCCTTATTGGCTTGTCTTGGTGTCATAAATTTCAACTTCATTTCATGTCCCTCATGCCTCAAACAACGGGAACGTTCAGCAAGCTTGAGTGTTTGAAAATTAAGCCATGCCCATCTCAAAAGAAGATGAAAAGAGTTCGTGGGAGCAATATCACATAATACTTGTTTCACACATTGTCTTGTACTTAATTTGATCCATGCTTGATTCGGATAAACGCTTGGTGGTAACTAGAGTTTCTCCACCAATCTTTAGCTTACAACATTGTTGTCGCTTTCGTAAACGAATACAACTAAACATTGGTGGCCTTGGATTAAACACCTTGTTTCTCTACTTCCTGTTCCATCATCTTTATCTTTCCTTCCTTTTCTTTTTCTTCAATTTCCCTTCCTTCTGCAATTTATATTTCTTCTTTTTCTATTTTCTGCTTCAGCCTATGTTCATCCTTACTGGCCTGTCTTGGTGTCGTAAATTTCAACTTCATTTCATGTCCCTCATGCCTCAAAATAAAGGGAACGTTCATCAACATTGAGCGTTTTAAAATGAAGCCATGCCCATCTCAAAAGAAGATGACAAGAGTTCGTGGGAGCAATATCACATAATACTTCTTTAACGCATTGTCTTGTACTGAATTTGATCCTTGCTTGATTCGGATGAAAGCTTGGTGGTAACTAGAGTTTCTCCACCAATCTTTAGCTTACAACATTGTTGTCGCTTTCGTAAACGAATACAACTAAACATTGGTGGCCTTGGATTAAACACCTTGTTTCTCTACTTCCTGTTCCATCATCTTTATCTTTCCTTCCTTTTCTTTTTCTTCAATTTCCCTTCCTTCTGCAATTTATATTTCTTCTTTTTCTATTTTCTGCTTCAGCCTATGTTCATCCTTACTGGCCTGTCTTGGTGTCGTAAATTTCAACTTCATTTCATGTCCCTCATGCCTCAAATAAAGGGAACGTTCATCAACATTGAGCGTTTTAAAATGAAGCCATGCTCATCTCAAAAGAAGATGACAAGAGTTCGTGGGAGCAATATGACATAATACTTCTTTCACACATTGTCATGTACTGAATTTGATCCTTGCTTGATTCGGATAAACGCTTGGTGGTAACTAGAGTTTCTCCACCAATCTTTGGCTTACAACATTCTTGTCGCTTTCGTAAACGAATGCAACTAAACATTGGTGGCCTTCAATAAACACCTTGTTTCTCTACTTCCTGTTCCTTCATCTTTATCTTTCCTTCCTTTTCTTTTTCTTCAATTTGCCTTCCTTCTGCAATTTATATTTCTTTTTTTTCTATTTTCTCCTTCAGCCTATGTTGATCCTTACTGGCTTGTCTTGGTGTCATAAATTTCAACTTAATTTCATGTCCCTCATGCCTCAAATCACGGGAACGTTCAGCAAGCTTGAGTGTTTTAAAATTAAGCCATGCCCATCTCAAAAGAAGATGAAAAGAGTTCGTGGGAGCAATATCACATAATACTTGTTTCACACATTGTCTTGTACTTAATTTGATCCATGCTTGATACGGATAAACGCTTGGTGGTAACTAGAGTTTCTCCACCAATCTTTGGCTTACAACATTCTTGTCGCTTTCGTAAACGAATGCAACTAAACATTGGTGGCCTTCAATAAACACCTTGTTTCTCTACTTCCTGTTCCTTCATCTTTATCTTTCCTTCCTTTTCTTTTTCTTCAATTTGCCTTCCTTCTGCAATTTATATTTCTTCTTTTCCTATTCTTTCTTTTTCTATTTTCTCCTTCAGCCTATGTTGATCATTACTAGCTTGTCCTGCTGTCATAAATTTCAACTTCATTTCATGTCCCTCATGCCTCAAATAACGGGAACGTTCATCAAGCTTGAGTGTTTTAAAATTAAGCCATGCCCATCCCAAAAGAAGATGAAAAGAGTTCGTGGCAGCAATATCACATAATACTTGTTTCACACATTGTCTTGTACTTAATTTGATCCATGCTTGATTCGGATAAACGCTTGGTGGTAACTAGAGTTTCTCCACCAATCTTTGGCTTACAACATTCTTGTCGCTTTCGTAAACGAATGCAACTAAACATTGGTGGCCTTCAATAAACACCTTGTTTCTCTACTTCCTGTTCCTTCATCTTTATCTTTCCTTCCTTTTCTTTTTCTTCAATTTGCCTTCCTTCTGCAATTTATATTTCTTCTTTTCCTATTCTTTCTTTTTCTATTTTCTCCTTCAGCCTATGTTGATCCTTATTGGCTTGTCTTGGTGTCATAAATTTCAACTTCATTTCATGTCCCTCATGCCTCAAACAACGGGAACGTTCAGCAAGCTTGAGTGTTTGAAAATTAAGCCATGCCCATCTCAAAAGAAGATGAAAAGAGTTCGTGGGAGCAATATCACATAATACTTGTTTCACACATTGTCTTGTACTTAATTTGATCCATGCTTGATTCGGATAAACGCTTGGTGGTAACTAGAGTTTCTCCACCAATCTTTGGCTTACAACATTCTTGTCGCTTTCGTAAACGAATGCAACTAAACATTGGTGGCCTTCAATAAACACCTTGTTTCTCTACTTCCTGTTCCTTCATCTTTATCTTTCCTTCCTTTTCTTTTTCTTCAATTTGCCTTCCTTCTGCAATTTATATTTCTTCTTTTCCTATTCTTTCTTTTTCTATTTTCTCCTTCAGCCTATGTTGATCATTACTAGCTTGTCCTGCTGTCATAAATTTCAACTTCATTTCATGTCCCTCATGCCTCAAATAACGGGAACGTTCATCAAGCTTGAGTGTTTTAAAATTAAGCCATGCCCATCCCAAAAGAAGATGAAAAGAGTTCGTGGGAGCAATATCACATAATACTTGTTTCACACATTGTCTTGTACTTAATTTGATCCTTGCTTGATTCGGATGAACGCTTGGTGGTAACTAGAGTTTCTCCACCAATCTTTGACTTACAACACTCTTGTCGCTTTCGTAAACGAATGCAACTAAACATGGGTGGCCTTCGATTAAACACATGTTTCTCTACTTTCTTTTCCATACTCTTTATCTTTTCTTCCTTTTCTTTTTCTTCAATTTCCCTTCCCTCTGCAATTTATATTTCTTCTTTTTCTATTTTCTGCTTCAGCCTATGTTCATCCTTACTGGCCTGTCTTGGTGTCGTAAATTTCAACTTCATTTCATGTCCCTCATGCCTCAAAATAAAGGGAACGTTCATCAACATTGAGCGTTTTAAAATGAAGCCATGCCCATCTCAAAAGAAGATGACAAGAGTTCGTGGGAGCAATATCACATAATACTTCTTTAACGCATTGTCTTGTACTGAATTTGATCCTTGCTTGATTCGGATGAAAGCTTGGTGGTAACTAGAGTTTCTCCACCAATCTTTGGCTTACAACATTGTTGTCGCTTTCGTAAACGAATACAACTAAACATTGGTGGCCTTGGATTAAACACCTTGTTTCTCTACTTCCTGTTCCATCATCTTTATCTTTCCTTCCTTTTCTTTTTCTTCAATTTCCCTTCCTTCTGCAATTTATATTTCTTCTTTTTCTATTTTCTGCTTCAGCCTATGTTCATCCTTACTGGCCTGTCTTGGTGTCGTAAATTTCAACTTCATTTCATGTCCCTCATGCCTCAAATAAAGGGAACGTTCATCAACATTGAGCGTCTTAAAATGAAGCCATGCTCATCTCAAAAGAAGATGACAAGAGTTCGTGGGAGCAATATCACATAATACTTCTTTCACACATTGTCATGTACTGAATTTGATCCTTGGTTGATTCGGATAAACGCTTGGTGGTAACTAGAGTTTCTCCACCAATCTTTGGCTTACAACATTCTTGTCGCTTTCGTAAACGAATGCAACTAAACATTGGTGGCCTTCAATAAACACCTTGTTTCTCTACTTCCTGTTCCTTCATCTTTATCTTTCCTTCCTTTTCTTTTTCTTCAATTTGCCTTCCTTCTGCAATTTATATTTCTTTTTTTTCTATTTTCTCCTTCAGCCTATGTTGATCCTTACTGGCTTGTCTTGGTGTCATAAATTTCAACTTAATTTCATGTCCCTCATGCCTCAAATAACGGGAACGTTCAACAAGCTTGAGTGTTTTAAAATTAAGCCATGCCCATCTCAAAAGAAGATGAAAAGAGTTCGTGGGAGCAATATCACATAATACTTGTTTCACAGATTGTCTTGTACTTAATTTGATCCTTGCTTGATTCGGATGAACGCTTGGTGGTAACTAGAGTTCTCCACCAATCTTTGGCTTACAACATTCTTGTCGCTTTCGTAAGCGAATGCAACTAAACATGGGTGGCCTTCGATTAAACACCTATTTGTCTACTTTCTTTTCCATACTCTTTATCTTTTCTTCCTTTATTTTTCTTCAATTTCCCTTCCTTCTGCAATTTATATTTCTTCTTGTTCTATTCTTTCTTTTTCTATTTTCTCCTTCAGCCTATGTTGATCATTACTAGCTTGTCTTGGTGTCATAAATTTCAACTTCATTTCATGTCCCTCATGCCCCAAATAAAGGGAACGTTCATCAACATTGAGCGTTTTAAAAAGAAGCCATGCCCATCTCAAAAGAAGATGACAAGAGTTCGTGGGAGCAATATCACATAATACTTCTTTCACACATTATCTTGTACTGAATTTGATCCTTGCTTGATTCGGATGAAAGCCTGGTGGTAACTAGAGTTTCTCCACCAATCTTTGGGTTACAACATTGTTGTCGCTTTCGTAAACGAATGCAACTAAACATGGTTGGCCTTCAACAAACACTTTGTTTCTCTACTTTCTTGTTCCATCATCTTTATCTTTCCTTCCTTTTCTTTTTCTTCAATTTGCCTTCCTTCTGCAATTTATATTTCTTCTTTTTCTATTCTTTCTTTTTCTATTTTCTCCTTCAGCCTATGTTGATCATTACTAGCTTGTCTTGGTGTCATAAATTTCAACTTCATTTGATGTCCCTCATGCCTCAAATAAAGGGAACGTTCATCAACATTGAGCGTTTTAAAATGAAGCCATGCCCATCTCAAAAGAAGATGACAAGAGTTCGTGGGAGCAATATCACATAATACTTCTTTCACACATTGTCTTGTACTGAATTTGATCCTTGCTTGATTCGGATGAAAGCCTGGTGGTAACTAGAGTTTCTCCACCAATCTTTGGCTTACAACATTGTTGTCGCTTTCGTAAACGAATGCAACTAAACATGGTTGGCCTTCAATAAACACCTTGTTTCTCTACTTTCTTGTTCCATCATCTTTATCTTTCCTTCCTTTTCTTTTTCTTCAATTTGCCTTCCTTCTGCAATTTATATTTCTTCTTTTCCTATTCTTTCTTTTTCTATTTTCTCCTTCAGCCTATGTTGATCATTACTAGCTTGTCCTGCTGTCATAAATTTCAACTTCATTTCATGTCCCTCATGCCTCAAATAACGGGAACGTTCATCAAGCTTGAGTGTTTTAAAATTAAGCCATGCCCATCTCAAAAGAAGATGAAAAGAGTTCGTGGGAGCAATATCACATAATACTTGTTTCACACATTGTCTTATACTTAATTTGATCCTTGCTTGATTCGGATGAACGCTTGGTGGTAACTAGAGTTTCTCCACCAATCTTTGACTTACAACACTCTTGTCGCTTTCGTAAACGAATGCAACTAAACATGGGTGGCCTTCGATTAAACACATGTTTCTCTACTTTCTTTTCCATACTCTTTATCTTTTCTTCCTTTTCTTTTTCTTCAATTTCCCTTCCTTCTGCAATTTATATTTCTTCTTTTTCTATTTTCTGCTTCAGCCTATGTTCATCCTTACTGGCTTGTCTTGGTGTCGTAAATTTCAACTTCATTTCATGTCCCTCATGCCTCAAATAAAGGGAACGTTCATCAACATTGAGCGTTTTAAAATGAAGACATGCCCATCTCAAAAGAAGATGATAAGAGTTCGTGGGAGCAATATCATATAATACTTCTTTCACACATTGTCCTGTACTGAATTTGATCCTTGCTTGATTCGGATGAAAGCGTGGTGGTAACTAGAGTTTCTCCACCAATCTTTGGCTTACAACATTGTTGTCGCTTTCGTAAACGAATGCAACTAAACATGGGTGGCCTTCGATTAAACACCTTGTTTCTCTACTTTCTTTTCCATCATCTTTATCTTTTCTTCCTTTTCTTTTTCTTCAATTTGCCTTCCTTCTGCAATTTATATTTCTTCTTTTTCTATTCTTTCTTTTTCTATTTTCTGCTTCAGCCTATGTTGATCATTACTAGCTTGTCTTTGTGTCATAAATTTCAACTTCATTTCATGTCCCTCATGCCTCATATAAAGGGAACGTTCATCAACATTGAGCGTTTTAAAATGAAGCCATGCCCATCTCAAAAGAAGATGACAAGAGTTCGTGGGAGCAATATCACATAATACTTCTTTCACACATTGTCTTGTACTAAATTTGATCCTTGCTTGATTCGGATGAAAGCTTGGTGGTAACTAGAGTTTCTCCACCAATCTTTGGCTTACAACATTGTTGTCGCTTTCGTAAACGAATGCAACTAAACATTGGTGGCCTTCAATAAACACCTTGTTTCTCTACTTCCTGTTCCATCATCTTTATCTTTCCTTCCTTTTCTTTTTCTTCAATTTGCCTTCCTTCTGCAATTTATATTTCTTCTTTTTCTATTTTCTCCTTCAGCCTATATTGATCCTTACTGGCTTGTCTTGGTGTCATAAATTTCAACTTAATTTGATGTCCCTCATGCCTCAAATAATGGGAACGTTCATCAAGCTTGAGTGTTTTAAAATTAAGCCATGCCCATCTCAAAAGAAGATGAAAAGAGTTTGTGGGCGCAATATCACATAATACTTGTTTCACACATTGTCTTGTACTTAATTTGATCCTTGCTTGATTCGGATGAACGCTTGGTGGTAACTAGAGTTTCTCCACCAATCTTTGGCTTACAACATTCTTGTCGCTTTCGTAAACGAACGCAACTAAACATGGGTGGCCTTCGATTAAACACCTGTTTCTCTACTTTCTTTTCCATACTCTATCTTTTCTTCCTTTTCTTTTTCTTCAATTTCCCTTCCTTCTGCAATTTATATTTCTTCTTTTTCTATTTTCTCCTTCAGCCTATGTTCATCCTTACTGGCCTGTCTTGGTGTCATAAATTTCAACTTTATTTCATGTCCCTGATGCCTCAAATAAAGGGAACGTTCATCAATATTGAGTGTTTTAAAATCAAGCCATGCCCATCTCAAAAGAAGATGACAAGAGTTCGTGGCAGCAATATCATATAATACTTCTTTCACATATTGTCCTGTACTGAATTTGATCCTTGCTTGATTCGGATGAAAGCCTGGTGGTAACTAGAGTTTCTCCACCAATCTTTGGCTTACAACATTGTTGTCGCTTTCGTAAACGAATGCAACTAAACATAGGTGGCCTTCAATAAACACCTTGTTTCTCTACTTTCTTGTTCCATCATCTTTATCTTTCCTTCCTTTTCTTTTTCTTCAATTTGCCTTCCTTCTGCAATTTATATTTCTTCTTTTTCTATTTTCTCCTTCAGCCTATGTTCATCCTTACTGGCCTGTCTTGGTTTCATAAATTTCAACTTCATTTCATGTCCCTCATGCCTCAAATAAAGGGAATGTTCATCAAGATTGAGTGTTTTAAAATCAAGCCATGCCCATCTCAAAAGATGATGACAAGAGTTCGTGGGAGCAATATCATATAATACTTCTTTCACACATTGTCCTGTACTGAATTTGATCCTTGCTTGATTCGGATGAAAGCTTGGTGGTAACTAGAGTTTCTCCACCAAACTTTGGCTTACAACATAGTTGTCGCTTTCGTAAACGAATGCAACTAAACATGGGTGGCCTTCGATTAAACACCTTGTTTCTCGACTTTCTTTTCCATCATCTTTATCTTTTCTTCCTTTTCTTTTTCTTCAATTTGCCTTCCTTCTGCAATTTATATTTCTTCTTTTTCTATTTTTTCTTTTTCTATTTTCTCCTTCAGCCTATGTTGATCATTACTAGCTTGTCTTGGTGTCATAAATTTCAACTTCATTTCATGTCCCTCATGCCTCAAATAAAGGGAACGTTCATCAACATTGAGCGTTTTAAAATGAAGCCATGCCCATCTCAAAAGAAGATGACAAGAGTTCGTGGGAGCAATATCACATAATACTTCTTTCACACATTGTCTTGTACTGAATTTGATCCTTACTTGATTCGGATGAAAGCCTGGTGGTAACTAGAGTTTCTCCACCAATCTTTGGCTTACTACATCGTTGTCGCTTTCGTAAACGAATGCAACTAAACATGGGTGGCCTTCAATAAACACCTTGTTTCTCTACTTTCTTGTTCCATCATCTTTATCTTTCCTTCCTTTTCTTTTTCTTCAATTTGCCTTCCTTCTGCAATTTATATTTCTTCTTTTTCTATTTTCTCCTTCAGCCTATGTTCATCCTTACTGGCCTGTCTTGGTGTCATAAATTTCAACTTCATTTCATGTCCCTCATGCCTCAAATAAAGGGAATGTTCATCAAGATTGAGTGTTTTAAAATCAAGCCATGCCCATCACAAAAGATGATGACAAGAGTTCGTGGGAGCAATATCATATAATACTTCTTTCACACATTGTCCTGTACTGAATTTGATCCTTGCTTGATTCGGATGAAAGCTTGGTGGTAACTAGAGTTTCTCCACCAATCTTTGGCTTACAACATAGTTGTCGCTTTCGTAAACGAATGCAACTAAACATGGGTGGCCTTCGATTAAACACCTTGTTTCTCGACTTTCTTTTCCATCATCTTTATCTTTTCTTCCTTTTCTTTTTCTTCAATTTGCCTTCCTTCTGCAATTTATATTTCTTCTTTTTCTATTCTTACTTTTTCTATTTTCTCCTTCAGCCTATGTTGATTATTACTAGCTTGTCTTGGTGTCATAAATTTCAACTTCATTTCATGTCCCTCATGCCTCAAATAACGGGAACGTTCATCAAGCTTGAGTGTTTTAAAATTAAGCCATGCCCATCCCAAAAGAAGATGAAAAGAGTTTGTGGGAGCAATATCACATAATACTTGTTTCACACATTGTGTTGTACTTAATTTGATCCTTGCATGATTCGGATGCACGCTTGGTGGTAACTAGAGTTTCTCCACTAATCTTTGGCTTACAACATTCTTGTCGCTTTCGTAAACGAATGCAACTAAACATGGGTGGCCTTCGATTAAACACCTGTTTCTCTACTTTCTTTTCCATACTCTTTATCTTTTCTTCCTTTTCTTTTTCTTCAATTTCCCTTCCTTCTGCAATTTATATTTCTTCTTTTTCTATTCTCTCCGTCAGCCTATGTTCATCCTTACTGGCCTTACTTTGTGTCATAAATTTCAACTTCATTTCATGTCCCTCATGCCTCAAATAAAGGGAACGTTCATCAAGATTGAGTGTTTTAAAATCAAGCCATGCCCATCTCAAAAGATGATGACAAGAGGTCGTGGGAGCAATATCATATAATACTTCTTTCACACATTGTCCTGTACTGAATTTGATCCTTGCTTGATTTGGATGAAAGCTTGGTGGTAACTAGAGTTTCTCCACCAATCTTTGGCTTACAACATTGTTGTCGCTTCCGTAAACGAATGCAACTAAACATGGGTGGCCTTCGATTAAACACCTTGTTTCTCTACTTTCTTTTCCATCATCTTTATCTATTCTTCCTTTTCTTTTTCTTAAATTTGCCTTCCTTCTGCAATTTATATTACTTCTTTTTCTATTCTTACTTTTTCTATTTTCTCCTTCAGCCTATGCTGATCATTACTAGCTTGTCTTGGTGTCATAAATTTCAACTTCATTTCATGTCCCTCATGCCCCAAATAAAAGGAACGTTCATCAACATTGAGCGTTTTAAAATGAAGCCATGCCCATCTCAAAAGAAGATGACAAGAGTTCGTGGGAGCAATATCACATAATACTTCTTTCACACATTGTCTTGTATTGAATTTGATCCTTGCTTGATTCGGATGAAAGCCTGGTGGTAACTAGAGTTTCTCCACCAATCTTTGGCTGACAACATTGTTGTCGCTTTCGTAAACGAATGCAACTAAACATGGGTGGCCTTCAATAAACACCTTGTTTCTCTACTTTCTTATTCCATCATCTTTATCTTTCCTTCCTTTTCTTGTTCTTTAATTTGCCTTCCTTCTGCAATTTATACTTCTTCTTTTTCTATTCTTTCTTTTTCTATTTTCTCCTTCAGCCTATGTTGATCATTACTAGTTTGTCTTGGTGTCATAAATTTCAACTTCATTTCATGTCCCTCATGCCTCAAATAACGGGAACGTTCATCAAGGTTGAGCGTTTTAAAATTAAGCCATGCCCATCTCAAAAGAAGATGAAAAGAGTTCGTGGGAGCAATATCACATAATACTTGTTTCACACATTGTCTTGTACTTAATTTGATCCTTGCTTGATTCGGATGAACGCTTGGTGGTAACTAGAGTTTCTCCACTAATCTTTGGCTTACAACATTCTTGTCGTTTTCGTAAACGAATGCAACTAAACATGGGTGGCCTTCGATTAAACACCTGTTTCTCTACTTTCTTTTCCATACTCTTTATCTTTTCTTCCTTTTCTTTTTCTTCAATTTCCCTTCCTTCTGCAATTTATATTTCTTCTTTTTCTATTTTCTCCTTCAGCCTATGTTCATCCTTACTGGCCTGTCTTGGTGTCATAAATTTCAACTTCATTTCCTGTCCCTCATGCCTCAAATAAAGGGAACGTTCATCAAGATTGAGTGTTTAAAAATCAAGCCATGCCCATCTCAAAAGATGATGACAAGAGTTCGTGGGAGCAATATCATATAATACTTCTTTCACACATTGTCCTGTACTGAATTTGATCCTTGCTTGATTCGGATTAAAGCTTGGTGGTAACTAGAGTTTCTCCACTAATCTTTGGCTTACAACATTGTTGTCGCTTTCGTAAACGAATGCAACTAAACATGGGTGGCCTTCGATTAAACACCTTGTTTCTCTACTTTCTTTTCCATCATCTTCATCTTTTCTTCCTTTTCTTTTTCTTCAATTTGCCTTCCTTCTGCAATTTATATTTCTTCTTTTTCTATTCTTTCTTTTTCTATTTTCTCCTTCAGCCTATGTTGATCATTACTAGCTTGTCTTGGTGTCATAAATTTCAACTTCATTTCATGTCCCTCATGCCTCAAATAAAGGGAACGTTCATCAACATTGAGCGTTTTAAAATGAAGCCATGCCCATCTCAAAAGAAGATGACAAGAGTTCGTGGGAGCAATATCACATAATACTTCTTTCACACATTGTCTTGTACTGAATTTGATCCTTGCTTGATTCGGATTAAAGCTTGGTGGTAACTAGAGTTTCTCCACTAATCTTTGGCTTAAACCATTGTTGTCGCTTTCGTAAACGAATGCAACTAAACATGGGTGGCCTTCGATTAAACACCTTGTTTCTCTACTTTCTTTTCCATCATCTTCATCTTTTCTTCCTTTTCTTTTTCTTCAATTTGCCTTCCTTCTGCAATTTATATTTCTTCTTTTTCTATTCTTACTTTTTCTATTTTCTCCTTCAGCCTATGTTGATCATTACTAGCTTGTCTTGGTGTCATAAATTTCAACTTCATTTCATGTCCCTCATGCCTCAAATAACGGGAACGTTCATCAAGCTTGAGTGTTTTAAAATTAAGCCATGCCCATCTCAAAAGAAGATGACAAGAGTTCGTGGGAGCAATATCACATAATACTTCTTTCACACATTGTCTTGTACTGAATTTGATCCTTGCTTGATTCGGATTAAAGCTTGGTGGTAATTAGAGTTTCTCTACTAATCTTTGGCTTACAACATTGTTGTCGCTTTCGTAAACGAATGCAACTAAACATGGGTGGCCTTCGATTAAACACCTTGTTTCTCTACTTTCTTTTCCATCATCTTCATCTTTTCTTCCTTTTCTTTTTCTTCAATTTGCCTTCCTTCTGCAATTTATATTTCTTCTTTTTCTATTCTTTCTTTTTCTATTTTCTCCTTCAGCCTATGTTGATCATTACTAGCTTGTCTTGGTGTCATAAATTTCAACTTCATTTCATGTCCCTCATGCCTCAAATAACGGGAACGTTCATCAAGCTTGAGTGTTTTAAAATTAAGCCATGCCCATCTCAAAAGAAGATGAAAAGAGTTTGTGGGAGCAATATCACATAATACTTGTTTCACACATTGTGTTGTACATAATTTGATCCTTGCATGATTCGGATGCACGCTTGGTGGTAACTATAGTTTCTCCACTAATCTTTGGCTTACAACATTCTTGTCGCTTTCATAAACGAATGCAACTAAACATGGGTGGCCTTCGATTAAACACCTGTTTCTCTACTTTCTTTTCCATACTCTTTATCTTTTCTTCCTTTTCTTTTTCTTCAATTTCCCTTCCTTCTGCAATTTATATTTCTTCTTTTTCTATTCTCTCCGTCAGCCTATGTTCATCCTTACTGGCCTTACTTTGTGTCATAAATTTCAACTTCATTTCATGTCCCTCATGCCTCAAATAAAGGGAACGTTCATCAAGATTGAGTGTTTTAAAATCAAGCCATGCCCATCTCAAAAGATGATGACAAGAGGTCGTGGGAGCAATATCATATAATACTTCTTTCACACATTGTCCTGTACTGAATTTGATCCTTGCTTGATTCGGATGAAAGCTTGGTGGTAACTAGAGTTTCTCCACCAATCTTTGGCTTACA
Source organism: Vigna unguiculata (assembly GCF_037176805.1). Taxonomy (NCBI): domain Eukaryota; kingdom Viridiplantae; phylum Streptophyta; class Magnoliopsida; order Fabales; family Fabaceae; genus Vigna; species Vigna unguiculata. Next base: position 25,628,297 of record NC_140795.1, on the reverse strand, counting down.
ACATTGTTGTCGCTTCCGTAAACGAATGCAACTAAACATGGGTGGCCTTCGATTAAACACCTTGTTTCTCTACTTTCTTTTCCATCATCTTTATCTATTCTTCCTTTTCTTTTTCTTCAATTTGCCTTCCTTCTGCAATTTATATTTCTTCTTTTTCTATTCTTACTTTTTCTATTTTCTCCTTCAGCCTATGTTGATCATTACTAGCTTGTCTTGGTGTCATAAATTTCAACTTCATTTCATGTCCCTCATGCCTCAAATAAAAGGAACGTTCATAAACATTGAGCGTTTTAAAATGAAGCCATGCCCATCTCAAAAGAAGATGACAAGAGTTCGTGGGAGCAATATCACATAATACTTCTTTCACACATTGTCTTGTACTGAATTTGATCCTTGCTTAATTCGGATGAAAGCCTGGTGGTAACTAGAGTTTCTCCACCAATCTTTGGCTTACAACATTGTTGTCGCTTTCGTAAACGAATGCAACTAAACATGGGTGGCCTTCAATAAACACCTTGTTTCTCTACTTTCTTGTTCCATCATCTTTGTCTTTCCTTCCTTTTCTTTTTCTTCAATTTGCCTTCCTTCTGCAATTTATACTTCTTCTTTTTCTATTCTTTCTTTTTCTATTTTCTCCTTCAGCCTATGTTGATCATTACTAGCTTGTCTTGGTGTCATAAATTTCAACTTCATTTCATGTCCCTCATGCCTCAAATAACGGGAACGTTCATCAAGCTTGAGTGTTTTAAAATTAACCCATGCCCATCTCAAAAGAAGATGAAAAGAGTTCGTGGGAGCAATATCACATAATACTTGTTTCACACATTGTGTTGTACTTAATTTGATCCTTGCTTGATTCGGATGAACACTTGGTGGTAACTAGAGTTTCTCCACTAATCTTTGGCTTACAACATTCTTGTCGCTTTCGTAAATGAATGCAACTAAACATGGGTGGCCTTCGAATAAACACCTATTTCTCTACTTTCTTTTCCATACTCTTTATCTTTTCTTCCTTTTCTTTTTCTTCAATTTCCCTTCCTTCTGCAATTTATATTTCTTCTTTTTCTATTTTCTCCTTCAGCCTATGTTCATCGTTACTGGCCTGTCTTGGTGTCATAAATTTCAACTTCATTTCATGTCCCTCATGCCTCAAATAAAGGGAACGTTCATCAAGATTGAGTGTTTAAAAATCAAGCCCTGCCCATCTCAAAAGATGATGACAAGAGTTCGTGGGAGCAATATCATATAATACTTCTTTCACACATTGTCCTGTACTGAATTTGATCCTTGCTTGATTCGGATGAAAGCTTGGTGGTAACTAGAGTTTCTCCACTAATCTTTGGCTTACAACATTGTTGTCGCTTTCGTAAACGAATGCAACTAAATATGGGTGGCCTTCGATTAAACACCTTGTTTCTCTACTTTCTTTTCCATCATCTTCATCTTTTCTTCCTTTTCTTTTTCTTCAATTTGCCTTCCTTCTGCAATTTATATTTCTTCTTTTTCTATTCTTTCTTTTTCTATTTTCTCCTTCAGCCTATGTTGATCATTACTAGCTTGTCTTGGTGTCATAAATTTCAACTTCATTTCATGTCCCTCATGCCTCAAATAAAGGGAACGTTCATCAACATTGAGCGTTTTAAAATGAAGCCATGCCCATCTCAAAAGAAGATGACAAGAGTTCGTGGGAGCAATATCACATAATACTTCTTTCACACATTGTCTTGTACTGAATTTGATCCTTGCTTGATTCGGATTAAAGCTTGGTGGTAACTAGAGTTTCTCCACTAATCTTTGGCTTACAACATTGTTGTCGCTTTCGTAAACGAATGTAACTAAACATGGGTGGCCTTCGATTAAACACCTTGTTTCTCTACTTTCTTTTCCATCATCTTCATCTTTTCTTCCTTTTCTTTTTCTTCAATTTGCCTTCCTTCTGCAATTTATATTTCTTCTTTTTCTATTCTTTCTTTTTCTATTTTCTCCTTCAGCCTATGTTGATCATTACTAGCTTGTCTTGGTGTCATAAATTTCAACTTCATTTCATGTCCCTCATGCCTCAAATAACGGGAACGTTCATCAAGCTTGAGTGTTTTAAAATTAAGCCATGCCCATCTCAAAAGAAGATGACAAGAGTTCGTGGGAGCAATATCACATAATACTTGTTTCACACATTGTCTTGTACTGAATTTGATCCTTGCTTGATTTGGATTAAAGCTTGGTGGTAACTAGAGTTTCTCCACTAATCTTTGGCTTACAACATTGTTGTCGCTTTCGTAAACGAATGCAACTAAACAAGGGTGGCCTTCGATTAAACACCTTGTTTCTCTACTTTCTTTTCCATCATCTTCATCTTTTCTTCCTTTTCTTTTTCTTCAATTTGCCTTCCTTCTGCAATTTATATTTCTTCTTTTTCTATTCTTTCTTTTTCTATTTTCTCCTTCAGCCTATGTTGATCATTACTAGCTTGTCTTGGTGTCATAAATTTCAACTTCATTTCATGTCCCTCATGCCTCAAATAACGGGAACGTTCATCAAGCTTGAGTGTTTTAAAATTAAGCCATGCCCATCTCAAAAGAAGATGAAAAGAGTTTGTGGGAGCAATATCACATAATACTTGTTTCACACATTGTGTTGTACTTAATTTGATCCTTGCATGATTCGGATGCACGCTTGGTGGTAACTAGAGTTTCTCCACTAATCTTTGGCTTACAACATTCTTGTCGCTTTCGTAAACGAATGCAACTAAACATGGGTGGCCTTCGATTAAACACCTGTTTCTCTACTTTCTTTTCCATACTCTTTATCTTTTCTTCCTTTTCTTTTTCTTCAATTTCCCTTCCTTCTGCAATTTATATTTCTTCTTTTTCTATTCTCTCCGTCAGCCTATGTTCATCCTTACTGGCCTTACTTTGTGTCATAAATTTCAACTTCATTTCATGTCCCTCATGCCTCAAATAAAGGGAACGTTCATCAAGATTGAGTGTTTTAAAATCAAGCCATGCCCATCTCAAAAGATGATGACAAGAGGTCGTGGGAGCAATATCATATAATACTTCTTTCACACATTGTCCTGTACTGAATTTGATCCTTGCTTGATTCGGATGAAAGCTTGGTGGTAACTAGAGTTTCTCCACCAATCTTTGGCTTACAACATTGTTGTCGCTTCCGTAAACGAATGCAACTAAACATGGGTGGCCTTCGATTAAACACCTTGTTTCTCTACTTTCTTTTCCATCATCTTTATCTATTCTTCCTTTTCTTTTTCTTCAATTTGCCTTCCTTCTGCAATTTATATTTCTTCTTTTTCTATTCTTACTTTTTCTATTTTCTTTTTCAGCCTATGTTGATCATTACTAGCTTGTCTTGGTGTCATAAATTTCAACTTCATTTCATGTCCCTCATGCCTCAAATAAAAGGAACGTTCATCAACATTGAGCGTTTTAAAATGAAGCCATGCCCATCTCAAAAGAAGATGAAAAGAGTTTGTGGGAGCAATATCACATAATACTTGTTTCACACATTGTGTTGTACTTAATTTGATCCTTGCATGATTCGGATGCACGCTTGGTGGTAACTAGAGTTTCTCCACCAATCTTTGGCTTACAACATTGTTGTCGCTTTCGTAAATGAATGCAACTAAACATGGGTGGCCTTCAATAAACACCTTGTTTCTCTACTTTCTTGTTCCATCATCTTTGTCTTTCCTTCCTTTTCTTTTTCTTCAATTTGCCTTCCTTCTGCAATTTATACTTCTTCTTTTTCTATTCTTTCTTTTTCTATTTTCTCCTTCAGCCTATGTTGATCATTACTAGCTTGTCTTGGTGTCATAAATTTCAACTTCATTTCATGTCCCTCATGCCTCAAATAACGGGAACGTTCATCAAGCTTGAGTGTTTTAAAATTAACCCATGCCCATCTCAAAAGAAGATGAAAAGAGTTCGTGGAAGCAATATCACATAATACTTGTTTCACACATTGTGTTGTACTTAATTTGATCCTTGCTTGATTCGGATGAACACTTGGTGGTAACTAGAGTTTCTCCACTAATCTTTGGCTTACAACATTCTTGTCGCTTTCGTAAATGAATGCAACTAAACATGGGTGGCCTTCGATTAAACACCTGTTTCTCTACTTTCTTTTCCATACTCTTTATCTTTTCTTCCTTTTCTTTTTCTTCAATTTCCCTTCCTTCTGCAATTTATATTTCTTCTTTTTCTATTTTCTCCTTCAGCCTATGTTCATCGTTACTGGCCTGTCTTGGTGTCATAAATTTCAACTTCATTTCATGTCCCTCATGCCTCAAATAAAGGGAACGTTCATCAAGATTGAGTGTTTAAAAATCAAGCCATGCCCATCTCAAAAGATGATGACAAGAGTTCGTGGGAGCAATATCATATAATACTTCTTTCACACATTGTCCTGTACTGAATTTGATGCTTGCTTGATTCGGATGAAAGCTTGGTGGTAACTAGAGTTTCTCCACCAATCTTTGGCTTACAACATTGTTGTCGCTTCCGTAAACGAATGCAACTAAACATGGGTGGCCTTCGATTAAACACCTTGTTTCTCTACTTTCTTTTCCATCATCTTTATCTATTCTTCCTTTTCTTTTTCTTCAATTTGCCTTCCTTCTGCAATTTATATTTCTTCTTTTTCTATTCTTACTTTTTCTATTTTCTTTTTCAGCCTATGTTGATCATTACTAGCTTGTCTTGGTGTCATAAATTTCAACTTCATTTCATGTCCCTCATGCCTCAAATAAAAGGAACGTTCATCAACATTGAGCGTTTTAAAATGAAGCCATGCCCATCTCAAAAGAAGATGACAAGAGTTCGTGGGAGCAATATCACATAATACTTCTTTCACACATTGTCTTGTACTGAATTTGATCCTTGCTTGATTCGGATGAAAGCCTGGTGGTAACTAGAGTTTCTCCACCAATCTTTGGCTTACAACATTGTTGTCGCTTTCGTAAATGAATGCAACTAAACATGGGTGGCCTTCAATAAACACCTTGTTTCTCTACTTTCTTGTTCCATCATCTTTGTCTTTCCTTCCTTTTCTTTTTCTTCAATTTGCCTTCCTTCTGCAATTTATACTTCTTCTTTTTCTATTCTTTCTTTTTCTATTTTCTCCTTCAGCCTATGTTGATTATTACTAGCTTGTCTTGGTGTCATAAATTTCAACTTCATTTCATGTCCCTCATGCCTCAAATAACGGGAACGTTCATCAAGCTTGAGTGTTTTAAAATTAACCCATGCCCATCTCAAAAGAAGATGAAAAGAGTTCGTGGGAGCAATATCACATAATACTTGTTTCACACATTGTGTTGTACTTAATTTGATCCTTGCTTGATTCGGATGAACACTTGGTGGTAACTAGAGTTTCTCCACTAATCTTTGGCTTACAACATTCTTGTCGCTTTCGTAAATGAATGCAACTAAACATGGGTGGCCTTCGATTAAACACCTGTTTCTCTACTTTCTTTTCCATACTCTTTATCTTTTCTTCCTTTTCTTTTTCTTCAATTTCCCTTCCTTCTGCAATTCATATTTCTTCTTTTTCTATTTTCTCCTTCAGCCTATGTTCATCGTTACTGGCCTGTCTTGGTGTCATAAATTTCAACTTCATTTCATGTCCCTCATGCCTCAAATAAAGGGAACGTTCATCAAGATTGAGTGTTTAAAAATCAAGCCCTGCCCATCTCAAAAGATGATGACAAGAGTTCGTGGGAGCAATATCATATAATACTTCTTTCACACATTGTCCTGTACTGAATTTGATCCTTGCTTGATTCGGATGAAAGCTTGGTGGTAACTAGAGTTTCTCCACTAATCTTTGGCTTACAACATTGTTGTCGCTTTCGTAAACGAATGCAACTAAATATGGGTGGCCTTCGATTAAACACCTTGTTTCTCTACTTTCTTTTCCATCATCTTCATCTTTTCTTCCTTTTCTTTTTCTTCAATTTGCCTTCCTTCTGCAATTTATATTTCTTCTTTTTCTATTCTTTCTTTTTCTATTTTCTCCTTCAGCCTATGTTGATCATTACTAGCTTGTCTTGGAGTCATAAATTTCAACTTCATTTCATGTCCCTCATGCCTCAAATAAAGGGAACGTTCATCAACATTGAGCGTTTTAAAATGAAGCCATGCCCATCTCAAAAGAAGATGACAAGAGTTCGTGGGAGCAATATCACATAATACTTCTTTCACACATTGTCTTGTACTGAATTTGATCCTTGCTTGATTCGGATTAAAGCTTGGTGGTAACTAGAGTTTCTCCACTAATCTTTGGCTTACAACATTGTTGTCGCTTTCGTAAACGAATGTAACTAAACATGGGTGGCCTTTGATTAAACACCTTGTTTCTCTACTTTCTTTTCCATCATCTTCATCTTTTCTTCCTTTTCTTTTTCTTCAATTTGCCTTCCTTCTGCAATTTATATTTCTTCTTTTTCTATTCTTTCTTTTTCTATTTTCTCCTTCAGCCTATGTTGATCATTACTAGCTTGTCTTGGTGTCATAAATTTCAACTTCATTTCATGTCCCTCATGCCTCAAATAACGGGAACGTTCATCAAGCTTGAGTGTTTTAAAATTAAGCCATGCCCATCTCAAAAGAAGATGACAAGAGTTCGTGGGAGCAATATCACATAATACTTGTTTCACACATTGTCTTGTACTGAATTTGATCCTTGCTTGATTTGGATTAAAGCTTGGTGGTAACTAGAGTTTCTCCACTAATCTTTGGCTTACAACATTGTTGTCGCTTTCGTAAACGAATGCAACTAAACAAGGGTGGCCTTCGATTAAACACCTTGTTTCTCTACTTTCTTTTCCATCATCTTCATCTTTTCTTCCTTTTCTTTTTCTTCAATTTGCCTTCCTTCTGCAATTTATATTTCTTCTTTTTCTATTCTTTCTTTTTCTATTTTCTCCTTCAGCCTATGTTGATCATTACTAGCTTGTCTTGGTGTCATAAATTTCAACTTCATTTCATGTCCCTCATGCCTCAAATAACGGGAACGTTCATCAAGCTTGAGTGTTTTAAAATTAAGCCATGCCCATCTCAAAAGAAGATGAAAAGAGTTTGTGGGAGCAATATCACATAATACTTGTTTCACACATTGTGTTGTACTTAATTTGATCCTTGCATGATTCGGATGCACGCTTGGTGGTAACTAGAGTTTCTCCACTAATCTTTGGCTTACAACATTCTTGTCGCTTTCGTAAACGAATGCAACTAAACATGGGTGGCCTTCGATTAAACACCTGTTTCTCTACTTTCTTTTCCATACTCTTTATCTTTTCTTCCTTTTCTTTTTCTTCAATTTCACTTCCTTCTGCAATTTATATTTCTTCTTTTTCTATTCTCTCCGTCAGCCTATGTTCATCCTTACTGGCCTTACTTTGTGTCATAAATTTCAACTTCATTTCATGTCCCTCATGCCTCAAATAAAGGGAACGTTCATCAAGATTGAATGTTTTAAAATCAAGCCATGCCCATCTCAAAAGATGATGACAAGAGGTCGTGGGAGCAATATCATATAATACTTCTTTCACACATTGTCCTGTACTACATTTGATCCTTGCTTGATTCGGATGAAAGCTTGGTGGTAACTAGAGTTTCTCCACCAATCTTTGGCTTACAACATTGTTGTCGCTTCCGTAAACGAATGCAACTAAACATGGGTGGCCTTCGATTAAACACCTTGTTTCTCTACTTTCTTTTCCATCATCTTTATCTTTCCTTCCTTTTCTTTTTCTTCAATTTGCCTTCCTTCTGCAATTTATACTTCTTCTTTTTCTATTCTTTCTTTTTCTGTTTTCTCCTTCAGCCTATGTTGATCATTACTAGCTTGTCTTGGTGTCATAAATTTCAACTTCATTTCATGTCCCTCATGCCTCAAATAAAGGGAACGTTCATCAACATTGAGTGTTTTAAAATGAAGCCATGCCCATCTCAAAAGAAGATGACAAGAGTTCGTGGGAGCAATATCACATAATACTTCTTTCACACATTGTCTTGTACTAAATCTGATCCTTGCTTGATTCGAATGAAAGCCTGGTGGTAACTAGAGTTTCTCCACCAATCTTTGGCTTACAACATTGTTGTCGCTTTCGTAAACGAATGCAACTAAACATGGGTGGCCTTCGATTAAACACCTTGTTTCTCTACTTTCTTTTCCATCATCTTTATATTTCCTTCCTTTTCTTTTTCTTCAATTTGCCTTCCTTCTGCAATTTATACTTCTTCTTTTTCTATTCTTTTTTTTTCTGTTTTCTCCTTCAGCCTATGTTGATCATTACTCGCTTGTCTTGGTGTCATAAATTTCAACTTCATTTCATGTCCCTCATGCCTCAAATAACGGGAACGTTCATCAACATTGAGCGTTTTAAAATGAAGCCATGCCCATCTCAAAAGAAGATGAAAAGAGTTCGTGGGAGCAATATCACATAATACTTGTTTCACACATTGTGTTGTACTTAATTTGATCCTTGCTTGATTCGGATGAACACTTGGTGGTAACTAGAGTTTCTCCACTAATCTTTGGCTTACAACATTGTTGTCGCTTTCGTAAACGAATGCAACTAAACATGGGTGGCCTTCGATTAAACACCTGTTTCTCTACTTTCTTTTCCATCATCTTTATCTATACTTCCTTTTCTTTTTCTTCAATTTGCCTTCCTTCTGCAATTTATATTTCTTCTTTTTCTATTTTCTCCTTCAGCCTATGTTGATCATTACTCGCTTGTCTTGGTGTCATAAATTTCAACTTCATTTCATGTCCCTCATTCCTCAAATAAAGGGAACGTTCATCAACATTGAGCGTTTTAAAATGAAGCCATGCCCATCTCAAAAGAAGATGACAAGAGTTCGTGGGAGCAATATCACATAATACTTCTTTCACACATTGTCTTGTACTGAATTTGATTCTTGCTTGATTAGGATGAAAGCCTGGTGGTAACTAGAGTTTCTCCACCAATCTTTGGCCTACAACATTGTTGTCGCTTTCGTAAACGAATGGAACTAAACATGGGTGGCCTTCAATAAACACCTTGTTTCTCTACTTTCTTGTTCCATCATCTTTATCTTTCCTTCCTTTTCTTTTTCTTCAATTTGCCTTCCTTCTGCAATTTATACTTCTTCTTTTTCTATTCTTTCTTTTTCTATTTTCTCCTTCAGCCTATGTTGATCATTACTAGCTTGTCTTGGTGTCATAAATTTCAACTTCATTTCATGTCCCTCATGCCTCAAATAAAGCGAACGTTCATCAACATTGAGCATTTTAAAATGAAGCCATGACCATCTCAAAAGAAGATGACAAGAGTTCGGGGGAGCAATATCACATAATACTTGTTTCACACATTGTCTTGTACTTAATTTGATCCTTGCTTGATTCGGATGAACGCTTGATGGTAACTAGAGTTTCTCCACCAATCTTTGGCTTACAACATTGTTGTCGCTTTCGTAAACGAATGCAACTAAACAAGGGTGGCCTTCGATTAAACACCTTGTTTCTCTACTTTCTTTTCCATCATCTTTATCTATACTTCCTTTTCTTTTTCTTCAATTTGCCTTCCTTCTGCAATTTATATTTCTTCTTTTTCTATTCTTTCTTTTTCTATTTTCTCCTTCAGCCTATGTTGATCATTACTAGCTTGTCTTGGTGTCATAAATTTCAACTTCATTTCATGTCCCTCATTCCTCAAATAAAGGGAACGTTCATCAACATTGAGCGTTTTAAAATGAAGCCATGCCCATCTCAAAAGAAGATGACAAGAGTTCGTGGGAGCAATATCACATAATACTTCTTTCACACATTGTCTTGTACTGAATTTGATCCTTGCTTGATTAGGATGAAAGCCTGGTGGTAACTAGAGTTTCTCCACCAATCTTTGGCTTACAACATTGTTGTCGCTTTCGTAAACAAATGCAACTAAACATGGGTGGCCTTCGATTAAACACCTTGTTTCTCTACTTTCTTTTCCATCATCTTTATCTTTCCTTCCTTTTCTTTTTCTACAATTTGCCTTCCTTCTGCAATTTATACTTCTTCTTTTTCTATTCTTTCTTTTTCTGTTTTCTCCTTCAGCCTATGTTGATCATTACTAGCTTGTCTTGGTGTCATAAATTTCAACTTCATTTCATGTCCCTCATGCCTCAAATAAAGGGAACGTTCATCAACATTGAGCGTTTTAGAATGAAGCCATGCCCATCTCAAAAGAAGATGACAAGAGTTCGTGGGAGCAATATTACATAATACTTCTTTCACACATTGTCTTGTACTAAATCTAATCCTTGCTTGATTCGAATGAAAGCCTGGTGGTAACTAGAGTTTCTCCACCAATCTTTGGCTTACAACATTGTTGTCGCTTTCGTAAACGAATGCAACTAAACATGGGTGGCCTTCGATTAAACACCTTGTTTCTCTAGTTTCTTTTCCATCATCTTTATCTTTCCTTCCTTTTCTTTTTCTTCAATTTGCCTTCCTTCTGCAATTTATACTTCTTCTTTTTCTATTCTTTCTTTTTCTGTTTTCTCCTTCAGCCTATGTTGATCATTACTCGCTTGTCTTGGTGTCATAAATTTCAACTTCATTTCATGTCCCTCATGCCTCAAATAACGGGAACGTTCATCAAGCTTGAGTGTTTTAAAATTAAGCCATGCCCATCTCAAAAGAAGATGAAAAGAGTTTGTGGGAGCAATATCACATAATACTTGTTTCACACATTGTGTTGTACTTAATTTGATCCTAGCATGATTCGGATGCACGCTTGGTGGTAACTAGAGTTTCTCCACTAATCTTTGGCTTACAACATTCTTGTCGCTTTCGTAAACGAATGCAACTAAACATGGGTGGCCTTCGATTAAACACCTGTTTCTCTACTTTCTTTTCCATACTCTTTATCTTTTCTTCCTTTTCTTTTTCTTCAATTTCCCTTCCTTCTGCAATTTATATTTCTTCTTTTTCTATTCTCTCCGTCAGCCTATGTTCATCCTTACTGGCCTTACTTTGTGTCATAAATTTCAACTTCATTTCATGTCCCTCATGCCTCAAATAAAGGGAACGTTCATCAAGATTGAGTGTTTTAAAATCAAGCCATGCCCATCTCAAAAGATGATGACAAGAGGTCGTGGGAGCAATATCATATAATACTTCTTTCACACATTGTCCTGTACTGAATTTGATCCTTGCTTGATTCGGATGAAAGCTTGGTGGTAACTAGAGTTTCTCCACCAATCTTTGGCTTACAACATTGTTGTCGCTTCCGTAAACGAATGCAACTAAACATGGGTGGCCTTCGATTAAACACCTTGTTTCTCTACTTTCTTTTCCATCATCTTTATCTATTCTTCCTTTTCTTTTTCTTCAATTTGCCTTCCTTCTGCAATTTATATTTCTTCTTTTTCTATTCTTACTTTTTCTATTTTCTCCTTCAGCCTATGTTGATCATTACTAGCTTGTCTTGGTGTCATAAATTTCAACTTCATTTCATGTCCCTCATGCCTCAAATAAAAGGAACGTTCATCAACATTGAGCGTTTTAAAATGAAGCCATGCCCATCTCAAAAGAAGATGACAAGAGTTCGTGGGAGCAATATCACATAATACTTCTTTCACACATTGTCTTGTACTGAATTTGATCCTTGCTTGATTCGGATTAAAGCTTGGTGGTAACTAGAGTTTCTCCACTAATCTTTGGCTTACAACATTGTTGTCGCTTTCGTAAACGAATGTAACTAAACATGGGTGGCCTTCGATTAAACACCTTGTTTCTCTACTTTCTTTTCCATCATCTTCATCTTTTCTTCCTTTTCTTTTTCTTCAATTTGCCTTCCTTCTGCAATTTATATTTCTTCTTTTTCTATTCTTTCTTTTTCTATTTTCTCCTTCAGCCTATGTTGATCATTACTAGCTTGTCTTGGTGTCATAAATTTCAACTTCATTTCATGTCCCTCATGCCTCAAATAACGGGAACGTTCATCAAGCTTGAGTGTTTTAAAATTAAGCCATGCCCATCTCAAAAGAAGATGACAAGAGTTCGTGGGAGCAATATCACATAATACTTCTTTCACACATTGTCTTGTACTGAATTTGATCCTTGCTTGATTTGGATTAAAGCTTGGTGGTAACTAGAGTTTCTCCACTAATCTTTGGCTTACAACATTGTTGTCGCTTTCGTAAACGAATGCAACTAAACAAGGGTGGCCTTCGATTAAACACCTTGTTTCTCTACTTTCTTTTCCATCATCTTCATCTTTTCTTCCTTTTCTTTTTCTTCAATTTGCCTTCCTTCTGCAATTTATATTTCTTCTTTTTCTATTCTTTCTTTTTCTATTTTCTCCTTCAGCCTATGTTGATCATTACTAGCTTGTCTTGGTGTCATAAATTTCAACTTCATTTCATGTCCCTCATGCCTCAAATAACGGGAACGTTCATCAAGCTTGAGTGTTTTAAAATTAAGCCATGCCCATCTCAAAAGAAGATGAAAAGAGTTTGAGGGAGCAATATCACATAATACTTGTTTCACACATTGTGTTGTACTTAATTTGATCCTTGCATGATTCGGATGCACGCTTGGTGGTAACTAGAGTTTCTCCACTAATCTTTGGCTTACAACATTCTTGTCGCTTTCGTAAACGAATGCAACTAAACATGGGTGGCCTTCGATTAAACACCTGTTTCTCTACTTTCTTTTCCATACTCTTTATCTTTTCTTCCTTTTCTTTTTCTTCAATTTCACTTCCTTCTGCAATTTATATTTCTTCTTTTTCTATTTTCTCCTTCAGCCTATGTTGATCATTACTCGCTTGTCTTGGTGTCATAAATTTCAACTTCATTTCATGTCCCTCATTCCTCAAATAAAGGGAACGTTCATCAACATTGAGCGTTTTAAAATGAAGCCATGCCCATCTCAAAAGAAGATGACAAGAGTTCGTGGGAGCAATATCACATAATACTTCTTTCACACATTGTCTTGTACTAAATCTAATCCTTGCTTGATTCGAATGAAAGCCTGGTGGTAACTAGAGTTTCTCCACCAATCTTTGGCTTACAACATTGTTGTCGCTTTCGTAAACGAATGCAACTAAACATGGGTGGCCTTCGATTAAACACCTTGTTTCTCTACTTTCTTTTCCATCATCTTTATCTTTCCTTCCTTTTCTTTTTCTTCAATTTGCCTTCCTTCTGCAATTTATACTTCTTCTTTTTCTATTCTTTCTTTTTCTGTTTTCTCCTTCAGCCTATGTTGATCATTACTCGCTTGTCTTGGTGTCATAAATTTCAACTTCATTTCATGTCCCTCATGCCTCAAATAACGGGAACGTTCATCAACATTGAGCGTTTTAAAATGAAGCCATGCCCATCTCAAAAGAAGATGAAAAGAGTTCGTGGGAGCAATATCACATAATACTTGTTTCACACATTGTGTTGTACTTAATTTGATCCTTGCTTGATTCGGATGAACACTTGGTGGTAACTAGAGTTTCTCCACTAATCTTTGGCTTACAACATTGTTGTCGCTTTCGTAAACGAATGCAACTAAACATGGGTGGCCTTCGATTAAACACCTGTTTCTCTACTTTCTTTTCCATCATCTTTATCTATACTTCCTTTTCTTTTTCTTCAATTTGCCTTCCTTCTGCAATTTATATTTCTTCTTTTTCTATTTTCTCCTTTAGCCTATGTTGATCATTACTCGCTTGTCTTGGTGTCATAAATTTCAACTTCATTTCATGTCCCTCATTCCTCAAATAAAGGGAACGTTCATCAACATTGAGCGTTTTAAAATGAAGCCATGCCCATCTCAAAAGAAGATGACAAGAGTTCGTGGGAGCAATATCACAAAATACTTCTTTCACACATTGTCTTGTACTGAATTTGATCCTTGCTTGATTAGGATGAAAGCCTGGTGGTAACTAGAGTTTCTCCACCAATCTTTGGCTTACAACATTGTTGTCGCTTTCGTAAACGAATGCAACTAAACATGGGTGGCCTTCCATAAACACCTTGTTTCTCTACTTTCTTGTTCCATCATCTTTATCTTTCCTTCCTTTTCTTTTTCTTCAATTTGCCTTCCTTCTGCAATTTATACTTCTTCTTTTTTTATTCTTTCTTTTTCTATTTTCTCCTTCAGCCTATGTTGATCATTACTAGCTTGTCTTGGTGTCATAAATTTCAACTTCATTTCATGTCCCTCATGCCTCAAATAAAGGGAACGTTCATCAACATTGAGCGTTTTAAAATGAAGCCATGCCCATCTCAAAAGAAGATGACAAGAGTTCGCGGGAGCAATATCACATAATACTTGTTTCACACATTGTCTTGTACTTAATTTGATCCTTGCTTGATTCGGATGAACGCTTGATGGTAACTAGAGTTTCTCCACCAATCTTTGGCTTACAACATTGTTGTCGCTTTCGTAAACGAATGCAACTAAACAAGGGTGGCCTTCGATTAAACACCTTGTTTCTCTACTTTCTTTTCCATCATCTTTATCTATACTTCCTTTTCTTTTTCTTCAATTTGCCTTCCTTCTGCAATTTATATTTCTTCTTTTTCTATTCTTTCTTTTTCTATTTTCTCCTTCAGCCTATGTTGATCATTACTAGCTTGTCTTGGTGTCATAAATTTCAACTTCATTTCATGTCCCTCATTCCTCAAATAAAGGGAACGTTCATCAACATTGAGCGTTTTAAAATGAAGCCATGCCCATCTCAAAAGAAGATGACAAGAGTTCGTGGGAGCAATATCACATAATACTTCTTTCACACATTGTCTTGTACTGAATTTAATCCTTGCTTGATTAGGATGAAAGCCTGGTGGTAACTTGAGTTTCTCCACCAATCTTTGGCTTACAACATTGTTGTCGCTTCCGTAAACGAATGCAACTAAACATGGGTGGCCTTCGATTAAACGCCTTGTTTCTCTACTTTCTTTTCCATCATCTTTATCTTTCCTTCCTTTTCTTTTTCTTCAATTTGCCTTCCTTCTGCAATTTATACTTCTTCTTTTTCTATTCTTTCTTTTTCTGTTTTCTCCTTCAGCCTATGTTGATCATTACTAGCTTGTCTTGGTGTCATAAATTTCAACTTCATTTCATGTCCCTCATGCCTCAAATAAAGGGAACGTTCATCAACATTGAGCGTTTTAGAATGAAGCCATGCCCATCTCAAAAGAAGATGACAAGAGTTCGTGGGAGCAATATCACATAATACTTCTTTCACACATTGTCTTGTACTAAATCTGATCCTTGCTTGATTCGAATGAAAGCCTGGTGGTAACTAGAGTTTCTCCACCAATCTTTGGCTTACAACATTGTTGTCGCTTTCGTAAACGAATGCAACTAAACATGGGTGGCCTTCCATAAACACCTTGTTTCTCTACTTTCTTTTTCCATCATCTTTATCTTTCCTTCCTTTTCTTTTTCTTCAATTTGCCTTCCTTCTGCAATTTATACTTCTTCTTTTTCTATTCTTTCTTTTTCTATTTTCTCCTTCAGCCTATGTTGATCATTACTAGCTTGTCTTGGTGTCATAAATTTCAACTTCATTTCATGTCCCTCATGCCTCAAATAAAGGGAACGTTCATCAACATTGAGCGTTTTAAAATGAAGCCATGCCCATCTCAAAAGAAGATGACAAGAGTTCGTGGGAGCAATATCACATAATACTTCTTTCACACATTGTCCTGTACTGAATTTGATCCTTGCTTGATTCGGATGAAAGCTTGGTGGTAACTAGAGTTTCTCCACCAATCTTTGGCTTACAACATTGTTGTCGGTTTCGTAAACGAATGCAACTAAACATGGGTGGCCTTCGATTAAACACCTGTTTCTCTACTTTCTTTTCCATCATCTTTATCTATACTTCCTTTTCTTTTTCTTCAATTTGCCTTCCTTCTGCAATTTATATTTCTTCTTTTTCTATTTTCTCCTTCAGCCTATGTTGATCATTACTCGCTTGTCTTGGTGTCATAAATTTCAACTTCATTTCATGTCCCTCATTCCTCAAATAAAGGGAACGTTCATCAACATTGAGCGTTTTAAAATGAAGCCATGCCCATCTCAAAAGAAGATGACAAGAGTTCGTGGGAGCAATATCACATAATACTTCTTTCACACATTGTCTTGTACTGAATTTGATCCTTGCTTGATTAGGATGAAAGCCTGGTGGTAACTAGAGTTTCTCCACCAATCTTTGGCTTACAACATTGTTGTCGCTTTCGTAAACGAATGCAACTAAACATGGGTGGCCTTCCATAAACACCTTGTTTCTCTACTTTCTTGTTCCATCATCTTTATCTTTCCTTCCTTTTCTTTTTCTTCAATTTGCCTTCCTTCTGCAATTTATACTTCTTCTTTTTCTATTCTTTCTTTTTCTATTTTCTCCTTCAGCCTATGTTGATCATTACTAGCTTGTCTTGGTGTCATAAATTTCAACTTCATTTCATGTCCCTCATACCTCAAATAAAGGGAACGTTCATCAACATTGAGCGTTTTAAAATGAAGCCATGCCCATCTCAAAAGAAGATGACAAGAGTTCGTGGGAGCAATATCACATAATACTTCTTTCACACATTGTCTTGTACTGAATTTGATCCTTGCTTGATTAGGATGAAAGCCTGGTGGTAACTAGAGTTTCTCCACCAATCTTTGGCTTACAACATTGTTGTCGCTTTCGTAAACGAATGCAACTAAACATGGGTGGCCTTCCATAAACACCTTGTTTCTCTACTTTCTTGTTCCATCATCTTTATCTTTCCTTCCTTTTCTTTTTCTTCAATTTGCCTTCCTTCTGCAATTTATACTTCTTCTTTTTCTATTCTTTCTTTTTCTATTTTCTCCCTCAGCCTATGTTGATCATTACTAGCTTGTCTTGGTGTCATAAATTTCAACTTCATTTCATGTCCCTCATACCTCAAATAAAGGGAACGTTCATCAACATTGAGCGTTTTAAAATGAAGCCATGCCCATCTCAAAAGAAGATGACAAGAGTTCGCGGGAGCAATATCACATAATACTTGTTTCACACATTGTCTTGTACTTAATTTGATCCTTGCTTGATTCGGATGAACGCTTGATGGTAACTAGAGTTTCTCCACCAATCTTTGGCTTACAACATTGTTGTCGCTTTCGTAAACGAATGCAACTAAACAAGGGTGGCCTTCGATTAAACACCTTGTTTCTCTACTTTCTTTTCCATCATCTTTATCTATACTTCCTTTTCTTTTTCTTCAATTTGCCTTCCTTCTGCAATTTATATTTCTTCTTTTTCTATTCTTTCTTTTTCTATTTTCTCCTTCAGCCTATGTTGATCATTACTAGCTTGTCTTGGTGTCATAAATTTCAACTTCATTTCATGTCCCTCATGCCTCAAATAAAGGGAACGTTCATCAACATTGAGCATTTTAAAATGAAGCCATGCCCATCTCAAAAGAAGATGACAAGAGTTCGTGGGAGC
Organism: Vigna unguiculata; assembly: GCF_037176805.1. Classification (NCBI taxonomy): domain Eukaryota; kingdom Viridiplantae; phylum Streptophyta; class Magnoliopsida; order Fabales; family Fabaceae; genus Vigna; species Vigna unguiculata. The sequence goes on along the minus strand of NC_140795.1, from coordinate 25,610,824 downwards.
AATATCACATAATACTTCTTTCACACATTGTCTTGTACTAAATCTGATCCTTGCTTGATTCGAATGAAAGCTTGGTGGTAACTAGAGTTTCTCCACCAATCTTTGGCTTACAACATTGTTGTCGCTTTCGTAAACGAATGCAACTAAACATGGGTGGCCTTCGATTAAACACCTTGTTTCTCTACTTTCTTTTCCATCATCTTTGTCTTTCCTTCCTTTTCTTTTTCTTCAATTTGCCTTCCTTCTGCAATTTATACTTCTTCTTTTTCTATTCTTTCTTTTTCTATTTTCTCCTTCAGCCTATGTTGATCATTACTCGCTTGTCTTGGTGTCATAAATTTCAACTTCATTTCATGTCCCTCATGCCTCAAATAAAGGGAACGTTCATCAACATTGAGCATTTTAAAATGAAGCCATGCCCAACTCAAAAGAAGATGACAAGAGTTCGCGGGAGCAATATCACATAATACTTGTTTCACACATTGTCTTGTACTTAATTTGATCCTTGCTTGATTCGGATGAACGCTTGATGGTAACTAGAGTTTCTCCACCAATCTTTGGCTTACAACATTGTTGTCGCTTTCGTAAACGAATGCAACTAAACAAGGGTGGCCTTCGATTAAACACCTTGTTTCTCTACTTTCTTTTCCATCATCTTTATCTATACTTCCTTTTCTTTTTCTTCAATTTGCCTTCCTTCTGCAATTTATATTTCTTCTTTTTCTATTCTTTCTTTTTCTATTTTCTCCTTCAGCCTATGTTGATCATTACTAGCTTGTCTTGGTGTCATAAATTTCAACTTCATTTCATGTCCCTCATGCCTCAAATAAAGGGAACGTTCATCAACATTGAGCATTTTAAAATGAAGCCATGCCCATCTCAAAAGAAGATGACAAGAGTTCGTGGGAGCAATATCACATAATACTTCTTTCACACATTGTCTTGTACTAAATCTGATCCTTGCTTGATTCGAATGAAAGCTTGGTGGTAACTAGAGTTTCTCCACCAATCTTTGGCTTACAACATTGTTGTCGCTTTCGTAAACGAATGCAACTAAACATGGGTGGCCTTCGATTAAACACCTTGTTTCTCTACTTTCTTTTCCATCATCTTTGTCTTTCCTTCCTTTTCTTTTTCTTCAATTTGCCTTCCTTCTGCAATTTATACTTCTTCTTTTTCTATTCTTTCTTTTTCTATTTTCTCCTTCAGCCTATGTTGATCATTACTCGCTTGTCTTGGTGTCATAAATTTCAACTTCATTTCATGTCCCTCATGCCTCAAATAAAGGGAACGTTCATCAACATTGAGCATTTTAAAATGAAGCCATGCCCATCTCAAAAGAAGATGACAAGAGTTCGCGGGAGCAATATCACATAATACTTGTTTCACACATTGTCTTGTACTTAATTTGATCCTTGCTTGATTCGGATGAACGCTTGATGGTAACTAGAGTTTCTCCACCAATCTTTGGCTTACAACATTGTTGTCGCTTTCGTAAACGAATGCAACTAAACAAGGGTGGCCTTCGATTAAACACCTTGTTTCTCTACTTTCTTTTCCATCATCTTTATCTATACTTCCTTTTCTTTTTCTTCAATTTGCCTTCCTTCTGCAATTTATATTTCTTCTTTTTCTATTTTCTCCTTCAGCCTATGTTGATCATTACTAGCTTGTCTTGGTGTCATAAATTTCAACTTCATTTCATGTCCCTCATGCCTCAAATAAAGGGAACGTTCATCAACATTGAGCGTTTTAAAATGAAGCCATGCCCATCTCAAAAGAAGATGACAAGAGTTCGTGGGAGCAATATCACATAATACTTCTTTCACACATTGTCCTGTACTGAATTTGATCCTTGCTTGATTCGGATGAAAGCTTGGTGGTAACTAGAGTTTCTCCACCAATCTTTGGCTTACAACATTGTTGTCGGTTTCGTAAACGAATGCAACTAAACATGGGTGGCCTTCGATTAAACACCTGTTTCTCTACTTTCTTTTCCATCATCTTTATCTATACTTCCTTTTCTTTTTCTTCAATTTGCCTTCCTTCTGCAATTTATATTTCTTCTTTTTCTATTTTCTCCTTCAGCCTATGTTGATCATTACTCGCTTGTCTTGGTGTCATAAATTTCAACTTCATTTCATGTCCCTCATTCCTCAAATAAAGGGAACGTTCATCAACATTGAGCGTTTTAAAATGAAGCCATGCCCATCTCAAAAGAAGATGACAAGAGTTCGTGGGAGCAATATCACATAATAATTCTTTCACACATTGTCCTGTACTGAATTTGATCCTTGCTTGATTAGGATGAAAGCCTGGTGGTAACTAGAGTTTCTCCACCAATCTTTGGCTTACAACATTGTTGTCGCTTTCGTAAACGAATGCAACTAAACATGGGTGGCCTTCCATAAACACCTTGTTTCTCTACTTTCTTGTTCCATCATCTTTATCTTTCCTTCCTTTTCTTTTTCTTCAATTTGCCTTCCTTCTGCAATTTATACTTCTTCTTTTTCTATTCTTTCTTTTTCTATTTTCTCCTTCAGCCTATGTTGATCATTACTAGCTTGTCTTGGTGTCATAAATTTCAACTTCATTTCATGTCCCTCATACCTGAAATAAAGGGAACGTTCATCAACATTGAGCGTTTTAAAATGAAGCCATGCCCATCTCAAAAGAAGATGACAAGAGTTCGCGGGAGCAATATCACATAATACTTGTTTCACACATTGTCTTGTACTTAATTTGATCCTTGCTTGATTCGGATGAACGCTTGATGGTAACTAGAGTTTCTCCACCAATCTTTGGCTTACAACATTGTTGTCGCTTTCGTAAACGAATGCAACTAAACAAGGGTGGCCTTCGATTAAACACCTTGTTTCTCTACTTTCTTTTCCATCATCTTTATCTATACTTCCTTTTCTTTTTCTTCAATTTGCCTTCCTTCTGCAATTTATATTTCTTCTTTTTCTATTCTTTCTTTTTCTATTTTCTCCTTCAGCCTATGTTGATCATTACTAGCTTGTCTTGGTGTCATAAATTTCAACTTCATTTCATGTCCCTCATGCCTCAAATAAAGGGAACGTTCATCAACATTGAGCATTTTAAAATGAAGCCATGCCCATCTCAAAAGAAGATGACAAGAGTTCGTGGGAGCAATATCACATAATACTTCTTTCACACATTGTCTTGTACTAAATCTGATCCTTGCTTGATTCGAATGAAAGCTTGGTGGTAACTAGAGTTTCTCCACCAATCTTTGGCTTACAACATTGTTGTCGCTTTCGTAAACGAATGCAACTAAACATGGGTGGCCTTCGATTAAACACCTTGTTTCTCTACTTTCTTTTCCATCATCTTTGTCTTTCCTTCCTTTTCTTTTTCTTCAATTTGCCTTCCTTCTGCAATTTATACTTCTTCTTTTTCTATTCTTTCTTTTTCTATTTTCTCCTTCAGCCTATGTTGATCATTACTCGCTTGTCTTGGTGTCATAAATTTCAACTTCATTTCATGTCCCTCATGCCTCAAATAAAGGGAACGTTCATCAACATTGAGCATTTTAAAATGAAGCCATGCCCATCTCAAAAGAAGATGACAAGAGTTCGCGGGAGCAATATCACATAATACTTGTTTCACACATTGTCTTGTACTTAATTTGATCCTTGCTTGATTCGGATGAACGCTTGATGGTAACTAGAGTTTCTCCACCAATCTTTGGCTTACAACATTGTTGTCGCTTTCGTAAACGAATGCAACTAAACAAGGGTGGCCTTCGATTAAACACCTTGTTTCTCTACTTTCTTTTCCATCATCTTTATCTATACTTCCTTTTCTTTTTCTTCAATTTGCCTTCCTTCTGCAATTTATACTTCTTCTTTTTCTATTCTTTCTTTTTCTAATTTCTCCTTCAGCCTATGTTGATCATTACTAGCTTGTCTTGGTGTCATAAATTTCAACTTCATTTCATGTCCCTCATGCCTCAAATAAAGGGAACGTTCATCAACATTGAGCGTTTTAAAATGAAGCCATGCCCATCTCAAAAGAAGATGACAAGAGTTCGTGGGAGCAATATCACATAATACTTCTTTCACACATTGTCCTGTACTGAATTTGATCCTTGCTTGATTCGGATGAAAGCTTGGTGGTAACTAGAGTTTCTCCACCAATCTTTGGCTTACAACATTGTTGTCGGTTTCGTAAACGAATGCAACTAAACATGGGTGGCCTTCAATTAAACACCTTGTTTCTCTACTTTCTTGTTCCATCATCTTTATCTTTCCTTCCTTTTCTTTTTCTTCAATTTGCCTTCCTTCTGCAATTTATACTTCTTCTTTTTCTATTCTTTCTTTTTCTAATTTCTCCTTCAGCCTATGTTGATCATTACTAGCTTGTCTTGGTGTCATAAATTTCAACTTCATTTCATGTCCCTCATGCCTCAAATAAAGGGAACGTTCATCAACATTGAGCGTTTTAGAATGAAGCCATGCCCATCTCAAAAGAAGATGACAAGAGTTCATGGGAGCAATATCACATAATACTTCTTTCACACATTGTCTTGTACTAAATCTGATCCTTGCTTGATTCGAATGAAAGCCTGGTGGTAACTAGAGTTTCTCCACCAATCTTTGGCTTACAACATTGTTGTCGCTTTCATAAACGAATGCAACTAAACATGGGTGGCCTTCGATTAAACACCTTGTTTCTCTACTTTCTTTTCCATCATCTTTATCTTTCCTTCCTTTTCTTTTTCTTCAATTTGCCTTCCTTCTGCAATTTATACTTCTTCTTTTTCTATTCTTTCTTTTTCTGTTTTCTCCTTCAGCCTATGTTGATCATTACTCGCTTGTCTTGGTGTCATAAATTTCAACTTCATTTAATGTCCCTCATGCCTCAAATAACGGGAACGTTCATCAACATTGAGCGTTTTAAAATGAAGCCATGCCCATCTCAAAAAAAGATGAAAAGAGTTCGTGGGAGCAATATCACATAAAACTTGTTTCACACATTGTGTTGTACTTAATTTGATCCTTGCTTGATTCGGATGAACACTTGGTGGTAACTAGAGTTTCTCCACTAATCTTTGGCTTACAACATTGTTGTCGCTTTCGTAAACGAATGCAACTAAACATGGGTGGCCTTCGATTAAACACCTGTTTCTCTACTTTCTTTTCCATCATCTTTATCTATACTTCCTTTTCTTTTTCTTCAATTTGCCTTCCTTCTGCAATTTATATTTCTTCTTTTTCTATTTTCTCCTTTAGCCTATGTTGATCATTACTCGCTTGTCTTGGTGTCATAAATTTCAACTTCATTTCATGTCCCTCATTCCTCAAATAAAGGGAACGTTCATCAACATTGAGCGTTTTAAAATGAAGCCATGCCCATCTCAAAAGAAGATGACAAGAGTTCGTGGGAGCAATATCACAAAATACTTCTTTCACACATTGTCTTGTACTGAATTTGATCCTTGCTTGATTAGGATGAAAGCCTGGTGGTAACTAGAGTTTCTCCACCAATCTTTGGCTTACAACATTGTTGTCGCTTTCGTAAACGAATGCAACTAAACATGGGTGGCCTTCCATAAACACCTTGTTTCTCTACTTTCTTTTTCCATCATCTTTATCTTTCCTTCCTTTTCTTTTTCTTCAATTTGCCTTCCTTCTGCAATTTATACTTCTTCTTTTTCTATTCTTTCTTTTTCTATTTTCTCCTTCAGCCTATGTTGATCATTACTAGCTTGTCTTGGTGTCATAAATTTCAACTTCATTTCATGTCCCTCATGCCTCAAATAAAGGGAACGTTCATCAACATTGAGCGTTTTAAAATGAAGCCATGCCCATCTCAAAAGAAGATGACAAGAGTTCGCGGGAGCAATATCACATAATACTTGTTTCACACATTGTCTTGTACTTAATTTGATCCTTGCTTGATTCGGATGAACGCTTGATGGTAACTAGAGTTTCTCCACCAATCTTTGGCTTACAACATTGTTGTCGCTTTCGTAAACGAATGCAACTAAACAAGGGTGGCCTTCGATTAAACACCTTGTTTCTCTACTTTCTTTTCCATCATCTTTATCTATACTTCCTTTTCTTTTTCTTCAATTTGCCTTCCTTCTGCAATTTATATTTCTTCTTTTTCTATTCTTTCTTTTTCTATTTTCTCCTTCAGCCTATGTTGATCATTACTAGCTTGTCTTGGTGTCATAAATTTCAACTTCATTTCATGTCCCTCATTCCTCAAATAAAGGGAACGTTCATCAACATTGAGCGTTTTAAAATGAAGCCATGGCCATCTCAAAAGAAGATGACAAGAGTTCGTGGGAGCAATATCACATAATACTTCTTTCACACATTGTCTTGTACTGAATTTAATCCTTGCTTGATTAGGATGAAAGCCTGGTGGTAACTAGAGTTTCTCCACCAATCTTTGGCTTACAACATTGTTGTCGCTTCCGTAAACGAATGCAACTAAACATGGGTGGCCTTCGATTAAACACCTTGTTTCTCTACTTTCTTTTCCATCATCTTTATCTTTCCTTCCTTTTCTTTTTCTTCAATTTGCCTTCCTTCTGCAATTTATACTTCTTCTTTTTCTATTCTTTCTTTTTCTGTTTTCTCCTTCAGCCTATGTTGATCATTACTAGCTTGTCTTGGTGTCATAAATTTCAACTTCATTTCATGTCCCTCATGCCTCAAATAAAGGGAACGTTCATCAACATTGAGCGTTTTAGAATGAAGCCATGCCCATCTCAAAAGAAGATGACAAGAGTTCGTGGGAGCAATATCACATAATACTTCTTTCACACATTGTCTTGTACTAAATCTGATCCTTGCTTGATTCGAATGAAAGCCTGGTGGTAACTAGAGTTTCTCCACCAATCTTTGGCTTACAACATTGTTGTCGCTTTCATAAACGAATGCAACTAAACATGGGTGGCCTTCGATTAAACACCTTGTTTCTCTACTTTCTTTTCCATCATCTTTATCTTTCCTTCCTTTTCTTTTTCTTCAATTTGCCTTCCTTCTGCAATTTATACTTCTTCTTTTTCTATTCTTTCTTTTTCTGTTTTCTCCTTCAGCCTATGTTGATCATTACTCGCTTGTCTTGGTGTCATAAATTTCAACTTCATTTCATGTCCCTCATGCCTCAAATAACGGGAACGTTCATCAACATTGAGCGTTTTAAAATGAAGCCATGCCCATCTCAAAAGAAGATGAAAAGAGTTCGTGGGAGCAATATCACATAATACTTGTTTCACACATTGTGTTGTACTTAATTTGATCCTTGCTTGATTCGGATGAACACTTGGTGGTAACTAGAGTTTCTCCACTAATCTTTGGCTTACAACATTGTTGTCGCTTTCGTAAACGAATGCAACTAAACATGGGTGGCCTTCGATTAAACACCTGTTTCTCTACTTTCTTTTCCATCATCTTTATCTATACTTCCTTTTCTTTTTCTTCAATTTGCCTTCCTTCTGCAATTTATATTTCTTCTTTTTCTATTTTCTCCTTCAGCCTATGTTGATCATTACTCGCTTGTCTTGGTGTCATAAATTTCAACTTCATTTCATGTCCCTCATTCCTCAAATAAAGGGAACGTTCATCAACATTGAGCGTTTTAAAATGAAGCCATGCCCATCTCAAAAGAAGATGACAAGAGTTCATGGGAGCAATATCACATAATACTTCTTTCACACATTGTCTTGTACTAAATCTGATCCTTGCTTGATTCGAATGAAAGCCTGGTGGTAACTAGAGTTTCTCCACCAATCTTTGGCTTACAACATTGTTGTCGCTTTCATAAACGAATGCAACTAAACATGGGTGGCCTTCGATTAAACACCTTGTTTCTCTACTCTCTTTTCCATCATCTTTATCTTTCCTTCCTTTTCTTTTTCTTCAATTTGCCTTCCTTCTGCAATTTATACTTCTTCTTTTTCTATTCTTTCTTTTTCTGTTTTCTCCTTCAGCCTATGTTGATCATTACTCGCTTGTCTTGGTGTCATAAATTTCAACTTCATTTAATGTCCCTCATGCCTCAAATAACGGGAACGTTCATCAACATTGAGCGTTTTAAAATGAAGCCATGCCCATCTCAAAAGAAGATGAAAAGAGTTCGTGGGAGCAATATCACATAATACTTGTTTCACACATTGTGTTGTACTTAATTTGATCCTTGCTTGATTCGGATGAACACTTGGTGGTAACTAGAGTTTCTCCACTAATCTTTGGCTTACAACATTGTTGTCGCTTTCGTAAACGAATGCAACTAAACATGGGTGGCCTTCGATTAAACACCTGTTTCTCTACTTTCTTTTCCATCATCTTTATCTATACTTCCTTTTCTTTTTCTTCAATTTGCCTTCCTTCTGCAATTTATATTTCTTCTTTTTCTATTTTCTCCTTTAGCCTATGTTGATCATTACTCGCTTGTCTTGGTGTCATAAATTTCAACTTCATTTCATGTCCCTCATTCCTCAAATAAAGGGAACGTTCATCAACATTGAGCGTTTTAAAATGAAGCCATGCCCATCTCAAAAGAAGATGACAAGAGTTCGTGGGAGCAATATCACAAAATACTTCTTTCACACATTGTCTTGTACTGAATTTGATCCTTGCTTGATTAGGATGAAAGCCTGGTGGTAACTAGAGTTTCTCCACCAATCTTTGGCTTACAACATTGTTGTCGCTTTCGTAAACGAATGCAACTAAACATGGGTGGCCTTCCATAAACACCTTGTTTCTCTACTTTCTTTTTCCATCATCTTTATCTTTCCTTCCTTTTCTTTTTCTTCAATTTGCCTTCCTTCTGCAATTTATACTTCTTCTTTTTCTATTCTTTCTTTTTCTATTTTCTCCTTCAGCCTATGTTGATCATTACTAGCTTGTCTTGGTGTCATAAATTTCAACTTCATTTCATGTCCCTCATGCCTCAAATAAAGGGAACGTTCATCAACATTGAGCGTTTTAAAATGAAGCCATGCCCATCTCAAAAGAAGATGACAAGAGTTCGCGGGAGCAATATCACATAATACTTGTTTCACACATTGTCTTGTACTTAATTTGATCCTTGCTTGATTCGGATGAACGCTTGATGGTAACTAGAGTTTCTCCACCAATCTTTGGCTTACAACATTGTTATCGCTTTCGTAAACGAATGCAACTAAACAAGGGTGGCCTTCGATTAAACACCTTGTTTCTCTACTTTCTTTTCCATCATCTTTATCTATACTTCCTTTTCTTTTTCTTCAATTTGCCTTCCTTCTGCAATTTATATTTCTTCTTTTTCTATTCTTTCTTTTTCTATTTTCTCCTTCAGCCTATGTTGATCATTACTAGCTTGTCTTGGTGTCATAAATTTCAACTTCATTTCATGTCCCTCATTCCTCAAATAAAGGGAACGTTCATCAACATTGAGCGTTTTAAAATGAAGCCATGCCCATCTCAAAAGAAGATGACAAGAGTTCGTGGGAGCAATATCACATAATACTTCTTTCACACATTGTCTTGTACTGAATTTAATCCTTGCTTGATTAGGATGAAAGCCTGGTGGTAACTAGAGTTTCTCCACCATTCTTTGGCTTACAACATTGTTGTCGCTTCCGTAAACGAATGCAACTAAACATGGGTGGCCTTCGATTAAACACCTTGTTTCTCTACTTTCTTTTCCATCATCTTTATCTTTCCTTCCTTTTCTTTTTCTTCAATTTGCCTTCCTTCTGCAATTTATACTTCTTCTTTTTCTATTCTTTCTTTTTCTGTTTTCTCCTTCAGCCTATGTTGATCATTACTAGCTTGTCTTGGTGTCATAAATTTCAACTTCATTTCATGTCCCTCATGCCTCAAATAAAGGGAACGTTCATCAACATTGAGCGTTTTAGAATGAAGCCATGCCCATCTCAAAAGAAGATGACAAGAGTTCGTGGGAGCAATATCACATAATACTTCTTTCACACATTGTCTTGTACTAAATCTGATCCTTGCTTGATTCGAATGAAAGCCTGGTGGTAACTAGAGTTTCTCCACCAATCTTTGGCTTACAACATTGTTGTCGCTTTCATAAACGAATGCAACTAAACATGGGTGGCCTTCGATTAAACACCTTGTTTCTCTACTTTCTTTTCCATCATCTTTATCTTTCCTTCCTTTTCTTTTTCTTCAATTTGCCTTCCTTCTGCAATTTATACTTCTTCTTTTTCTATTCTTTCTTTTTCTGTTTTCTCCTTCAGCCTATGTTGATCATTACTCGCTTGTCTTGGTGTCATAAATTTCAACTTCATTTCATGTCCCTCATGCCTCAAATAACGGGAACGTTCATCAACATTGAGCGTTTTAAAATGAAGCCATGCCCATCTCAAAAGAAGATGAAAAGAGTTCGTGGGAGCAATATCACATAATACTTGTTTCACACATTGTGTTGTACTTAATTTGATCCTTGCTTGATTCGGATGAACACTTGGTGGTAACTAGAGTTTCTCCACTAATCTTTGGCTTACAACATTGTTGTCGCTTTCGTAAACGAATGCAACTAAACATGGGTGGCCTTCGATTAAACACCTGTTTCTCTACTTTCTTTTCCATCATCTTTATCTATACTTCCTTTTCTTTTTCTTCAATTTGCCTTCCTTCTGCAATTTATATTTCTTCTTTTTCTATTTTCTCCTTCAGCCTATGTTGATCATTACTCGCTTGTCTTGGTGTCATAAATTTCAACTTCATTTCATGTCCCTCATTCCTCAAATAAAGGGAACGTTCATCAACATTGAGCGTTTTAAAATGAAGCCATGCTTATCTCAAAAGAAGATGACAAGAGTTCGTGGGAGCAATATCACATAATACTTCTTTCACACATTGTCTTGTACTGAATTTGATCCTTGCTTGATTAGGATGAAAGCCTGGTGGTAACTAGAGTTTCTCCACCAATCTTTGGCTTACAACATTGTTGTCGCTTTCGTAAACGAATGCAACTAAACATGGGTGGCCTTCCCTAAACACCTTGTTTCTCTACTTTCTTGTTCCATCATCTTTATCTTTCCTTCCTTTTCTTTTTCTTCAATTTGCCTTCCTTCTGCAATTTATACTTCTTCTTTTTCTATTCTTTCTTTTTCTATTTTCTCCTTCAGCCTATGTTGATCATTACTAGCTTGTCTTGGTGTCATAAATTTCAACTTCATTTCATGTCCCTCATACCTCAAATAAAGGGAACGTTCATCAACATTGAGCGTTTTAAAATGAAGCCATGCCCATCTCAAAAGAAGATGACAAGAGTTCGCGGGAGCAATATCACATAATACTTGTTTCACACATTGTCTTGTACTTAATTTGATCCTTGCTTGATTCGGATGAACGCTTGATGGTAACTAGAGTTTCTCCACCAATCTTTGGCTTACAACATTGTTGTCGCTTTCGTAAACGAATGCAACTAAACAAGAGTGGCCTTCGATTAAACACCTTGTTTCTCTACTTTCTTTTCCATCATCTTTATCTATACTTCCTTTTCTTTTTCTTCAATTTGCCTTCCTTCTGCAATTTATATTTCTTCTTTTTCTATTCTTTCTTTTTCTATTTTCTCCTTCAGCCTATGTTGATCATTACTAGCTTGTCTTGGTGTCATAAATTTCAACTTCATTTCATGTCCCTCATGCCTCAAATAAAGGGAACGTTCATCAACATTGAGCATTTTAAAATGAAGCCATGCCCATCTCAAAAGAAGATGACAAGAGTTCGTGGGAGCAATATCACATAATACTTCTTTCACACATTGTCTTGTACTAAATCTGATCCTTGCTTGATTCGAATGAAAGCTTGGTGGTAACTAGAGTTTCTCCACCAATCTTTGGCTTACAACATTGTTGTCGCTTTCGTAAACGAATGCAACTAAACATGGGTGGCCTTCGATTAAACACCTTGTTTCTCTACTTTCTTTTCCATCATCTTTGTCTTTCCTTCCTTTTCTTTTTCTTCAATTTGCCTTCCTTCTGCAATTTATACTTCTTCTTTTTCTATTCTTTCTTTTTCTATTTTCTCCTTCAGCCTATGTTGATCATTACTCGCTTGTCTTGGTGTCATAAATTTCAACTTCATTTCATGTCCCTCATGCCTCAAATAAAGGGAACGTTCATCAACATTGAGCATTTTAAAATGAAGCCATGCCCATCTCAAAAGAAGATGACAAGAGTTCGCGGGAGCAATATCACATAATACTTGTTTCACACATTGTCTTGTACTTAATTTGATCCTTGCTTGATTCGGATGAACGCTTGATGGTAACTAGAGTTTCTCCACCAATCTTTGGCTTACAACATTGTTGTCGCTTTCGTAAACGAATGCAACTAAACAAGGGTGGCCTTCGATTAAACACCTTGTTTCTCTACTTTCTTTTCCATCATCTTTATCTATACTTCCTTTTCTTTTTCTTCAATTTGCCTTCCTTCTGCAATTTATATTTCTTCTTTTTCTATTTTCTCCTTCAGCCTATGTTGATCATTACTAGCTTGTCTTGGTGTCATAAATTTCAACTTCATTTCATGTCCCTCATGCCTCAAATAAAGGGAACGTTCATCAACATTGAGCGTTTTAAAATGAAGCCATGCCCATCTCAAAAGAAGATGACAAGAATTCGTGGGAGCAATATCACATAATACTTCTTTCACACATTGTCCTGTACTGAATTTGATCCTTGCTTGATTCGGATGAAAGCTTGGTGGTAACTAGAGTTTCTCCACCAATCTTTGGCTTACAACATTGTTGTCGGTTTCGTAAACGAATTCAACTAAACATGGGTGGCCTTCAATTAAACACCTTGTTTCTCTACTTTCTTGTTCCATCATCTTTATCTTTCCTTCCTTTTCTTTTTCTTCAATTTGCCTTCCTTCTGCAATTTATACTTCTTCTTTTTCTATTCTTTCTTTTTCTAATTTCTCCTTCAGCCTATGTTGATCATTACTAGCTTGTCCTGGTGTCATAAATTTCAACTTCATTTCATGTCCCTCATGCCTCAAATAAAGGGAACGTTCATCAACATTGAGCGTTTTAAAATGAAGCCATGCCCATCTCAAAAGAAGATGACAAGAGTTCGTGGGAGCAATATCACATAATACTTCTTTCACACATTGTCTTGTACTGAATTTGATCCTTGCTTGATTAGGATGAAAGCCTGGTGGTAACTAGAGTTTCTCCACCAATCTTTGGCTTACAACATTGTTGTCGCTTTCGTAAACGAATGCAACTAAACATGGGTGGCCTTCAATAAACACCTTGTTTCTCTACTTTCTTGTTCCATCATCTTTATCTTTCCTTCCTTTTCTTTTTCTTCAATTTGCCTTCCTTCTACAATTTATACTTCTTCTTTTTCTATTCTTTCTTTTTCTATTTTCTCCTTCAGCCTATGTTGATCATTACTAGCTTGTCTTGGTGTCATAAATTTCAACTTCATTTCATGTCCCTCATGCCTCAAATAAAGGGAACGTTCATCAACATTGAGCGTTTTAAAATGAAGCCATGACCATCTCAAAAGAAGATGACAAGAGTTCGGGGGAGCAATATCACATAATACTTGTTTCACACATTGTCTTGTACTTAATTTGATCCTTGCTTGATTCGGATGAACGCTTGATGGTAACTAGAGTTTCTCCACCAATCTTTGGCTTACAACATTGTTGTCGCTTTCGTAAACGAATGCAACTAAACAAGGGTGGCCTTCGATTAAACACCTTGTTTCTCTACTTTCTTTTCCATCATCTTTATCTATACTTCCTTTTCTTTTTCTTCAATTTGCCTTCCTTCTGCAATTTATATTTCTTCTTTTTCTATTCTTTCTTTTTCTATTTTCTCCTTCAGCCTATGTTGATCATTACTAGCTTGTCTTGGTGTCATAAATTTCAACTTCATTTCATGTCCCTCATGCCTCAAATAAAGGGAACGTTCATCAACATTGAGCGTTTTAAAATGAAGCCATGACCATCTCAAAAGAAGATGACAAGAGTTCGGGGGAGCAATATCACATAATACTTGTTTCACACATTGTCTTGTACTTAATTTGATCCTTGCTTGATTCGGATGAACGCTTGATGGTAACTAGAGTTTCTCCACCAATCTTTGGCTTACAACATTGTTGTCGCTTTCGTAAACGAATGCAACTAAACAAGGGTGGCCTTCGATTAAACACCTTGTTTCTCTACTTTCTTTTCCATCATCTTTATCTATACTTCCTTTTCTTTTTCTTCAATTTCCGTTGCTTCTGCAAAGTATATTTCTTCTTTTTCTATTTTCTCCTTCAGCCTATGTTCATCCTTACTGGCCTGTCTTGGTGTCATAAATTTCAACTTCATTTCATGTCCCTCATGCCTCAAATAAAGGGAACGTTCATCAAGATTGAGTGTTTAAAAATCAAGCCATGCCCATCTCAAAAGATGATGACAAGAGTTCGTGGGAGCAATATCATATAATACTTCTTTCACACATTGTCCTGTACTGAATTTGATCCTTGCTTGATTCGGATGAAAGCTTGGTGGTAACTAGAGTTTCTCCACCAATCTTTGGCTTACAACATTGTTGTCGCTTTCGTAAACGAATGCAACTAAACATGGGTGGCCTTCGATTAAACACCTTGTTTCTCTACTTTCTTTTCCATCATCTTTATCTATTCTTCCTTTTCTTTTTCTTCAATTTGCCTTCCTTCTGCAATTTATATTTCTTCTTTTTCTATTCTTTCTTTTTCTATTTTCTCCTTCAGCCTATGTTGATCATTACTAGCTTGTCTTGGTGTCATAAATTTCAACTTCATTTCATGTCCCTCATGCCTCTAATAACGGGAACGTTCATCAAGCTTGAGTGTTTTAAAATTAAACCATGCCCATCTCAAAAGAAGATGACAAGAGTTCGTGGGAGCAATATCACATAATACTTCTTTCACACATTGTCTTGTACTTAATTTGATCCTTGCTTGATTCGGATGAACGCTTGGTGGTAGCTAGAGTTTCTCCACCAATCTTTGGCTTACAACATTGTTGTCGCTTTCGTAAACGAATGCAACTAAACATGGGTGGCCTTCGATTAAACATCTTGTTTCTCTACTTCGTTTTCCATCAACTTTATCTATTCTTCATTTTCTTTTTCTTCAATTAGCCCTCCTTTTGCAATTTATATTTCTGCTTTTTCTATTCTTTCTTTTTCTATTTTCTCCTTCAGCCTATGTTGATCATTACTAGCTTGTCTTGGTGTCATAAATTTCAACTTCATTTCATGTCCCTCATGCCTCTAATAACGGGAACGTTCATCAAGCTTGAGTGTTTTAAAATTAAGCCATGCCCATCTCAAAAGAAGATGACAAGAGTTCGTGGGAGCAATATCACATAATACTTCTTTCACACATTGTCTTGTACTTAATTTGATCCTTGCTTGATTCGGATGAACGCTTGGTGGTAGCTAGAGTTTCTCCACCAATCTTTGGCTTACAACATTGTTGTCGCTTTCGTAAACGAATGCAACTAAACATGGGTGGCCTTCGATTAAACACCTTGTTTCTCTACTTTCTTTTCCATCATCTTTATCTATTGTTCGTTTTCTTTTTCTTCAATTTGCCTTCCTTCTGCAATTTATATTTCTTCTTTTTCTATTCTTTCTTTTTCTATTTTCTCCTTCAGCCTATGTTGATCATTACTAGCTTGTCTTGGTGTCATAAATTTCAACTTCATTTCATGTCCCTCATTCCTCAAATAAAGGGAACGTTCATCAACATTGAGCGTTTTAAAATGAAGCCATGCCCATCTCAAAAGAAGTTGACAAGAGTTCGTGGGAGCAATATCACATAATACTTCTTTCACACATTGTCTTGTACTGAATTTGATCCTTGCTTGATTCGGATGAAAGCCTGGTGGTAACTAGAGTTTCTCCACCAATCTTTGGCTTACAACATTGTTGTCGCTTTCATAAACGAATGCAACTAAACATGGGTGGCCTTCAATAAACACCTTGTTTCTCTACTTTCTTGTTCCATCATCTTTATCTTTCCTTCCTTTTCTTTTTCTTCATTTTGCCTTCCTTCTGCAATTTATACTTCTTCTTTTTCTATTCTTTCTTTTTCTATTTTCTCCTTCAGCCTATGTTGATCCTTACTGGCTCGTCTTGGTGTCATAAATTTCAACTTCATTTCATGTCCCTCATGCCTCAAATAAAGGGAACGTTCATCAAGATTGAGTGTTTTAAAATTAAGCCATGCCCATCTCAAAAGAAGATGCCAAGAGTTCGTGGGAGCAGTATGACATAATGCTTCTTTCACACATTGTCATGTGCTGAATTTGATCCTTGCTTGATTCGGATGAAAGCTTGGTGGTAACTAGAGTTTCTCCACCAATCTTTGGCTTCCAACGTTGTTGTCGCTTTCATAAACGAATGTAACTAAACATGCGTGTTCTTCGACTAAACACCTTGTTTTTCTACTTCCTTTTCCATCATCTTTATCTTTTCTTCCTTTTCTTTTTCTTAAATTTCCCTTCCTTCTGTAGTTTATATTTCTTCTTTTTCTATTTTCTCCATCAACCTAGGTTGATCCTTACTGGTTTGTCTTGGTGTCATAAATTTCAACTTCATTTCATGTCCCTCATGCCTCAAAGGCAACGTTCATCAACATTGAGCGTTTTAAAATTGAGCCATGCCCATCTCCAAAGAAGATGAAAAGTATTCGTGGGAGCAATATCCCATAATACTTCTCTCACACATTGTCCTGTAGTGAATGTGATCCTTGCTTGATTCGGATGAAAGCTTGGTGTTAACTAGAGTTTCTCCACTAATCTTTGGCATACAACATTGTTGTCGCTTTCGTAAACGAATGCAACTAAACATGGGTGGCTTTCAATTAAACACCTTGTTTCTCTACTTTCTTTTCCATCATCTTTATCTTTTCTTCCTTTTCTTTTTCTTCAATTTCCCTTCCTTCTGCAATTTATATTTCTTCTTTTTCTATTTTCTCCTTCAGCCTATGTTCATCCTTACTGGCCTGTCTTGGTGTCATAAATTTCAACTTCATTTCATGTCCCTCGTGCCTCAAATAAAGGGAACGTTCATCAAGATTGAGTGTTTAAAAATCAAGCCATGCCCATCTCAAAAGATGATGACAAGAGTTCGTGGGAGCAATATCATATAATACTTCTTCCACACATTGTCCTGTACTGAATTTGATCCTTGCTTGATTCGGATGAAAGCTTGGTGGTAACTAGAGTTTCTCCACCAATCTTTGGCTTACAACATTGTTGTCGCTTTCGTAAACGAATGCAACTAAACATGGGTGGCCTTCGATTAAATACCTTGTTTCTCTACTTTCTTTTCCATCATCTTTATCTTTTCTTCCTTTTCTTTTTCTTCAATTTGCCTTCCTTCTGCAATTAATATTTCTTCTTTTTCTATTCTTTCTTTTTCTATTTTCTCCTTCAACCTATGTTGATCATTACTAGCTTGTCTTGGTGTCATAAATTTCAACTTCATTTCATGTCCCTCATGCCTCAAATAAAGGGAACGTTCATCAACATCGAGCGTTTTAAAATGAAGCCATGCCTATCTCAAAAGAAGATGACAAGAGTTCGTGGGAGCAATATCACATAATACTTCTTTCACACATTGTCTTGTACTGAATTTGATCCTTGCTTGATTCGGATGAAAGCCTGGTTGTAACTAGAGTTTCTCCACCAATCTTTGGCTTACAACATTGTTGTCGCTTTCGTAAACGAATGCAACTAAACATGGGTGGCCTTCAATAAACACCTTGTTTCTCTACTTTCTTGTTCCATCATCTTTATCTTTCCTTCCTTTTCTTTTTCTTCAATTTGCCTTCCTTCTGCAATTTATATTTCTTCTTTTTCTATTTTCTCCTTCAGCCTATGTTGATCCTTACTGGCTCGTCTTGGTGTCATAAATTTCAACTTCATTTCATGTCCCTCATGCCTCAAATAACGGGAACGTTCATCAAGCTTGAGTGTTTTAAAATTAAGCCATGCTCATCTCAAAAGAAGATGAAAAGAGTTCGTGGGAGCAATATCACATAATACTTGTTTCACACATTGTCTTGTACTTAATTTGATCCTTGCTTGATTCGGATGAACGCTTGGTGGTAACTAGAGTTTCTCCACCAATCTTTGGCTTACAACATTGTTGTCGCTTTCGTAAAAGAATGCAACCAAACATGGGTGGCCTTCGATTAAACACCTGTTTCTCTACTTTCTTTTCCATACTCTTTATCTTTTCTTCCTTTTCTTTTTCTTCAATTTCCCTTCCTTCTGCAATTTATATTTCTTCTTTTTCTATTCTTTCTTTTTCTATTTTCTCCTTCAGCCTATGTTGATCATTACTAGCTTGTCTTGGTGTCATAAATTTCAACTTCATTTCATGTCCCTCATGCCTCAAATAACGGGAACGTTCATCAAGCTTGAGTGTTTTAAAATTAAGCCATGCCCATCTCAGAAGAAGATGAAAAGAGTTCGTGGGAGCAATATCACATAATACTTGTTTCACACATTGTCTTGTACTTAATTTGATCCTTGCTTGATTCGGATGAACGCTTGGTGGTAACTAGAGTTTCTCCACCAATCTTTGGCTTACAACATTGTTGTCGCTTTCGTAAACGAATGCAACTAAACATGGGTGGCCTTCGATTAAACACTTGTTTCTCTACTTTCTTTTTCATACTCTTTATCTTTTCTTCCTTTTCTTTTTCTTCAATTTCCCTTCCTTCTGCAATTTATATTTCTTCTTTTTCTATTCTTTCTTTTTCTATTTTCTCCTTCAGCCTATGTTGATCATTACTAGCTTGTCTTGGTGTCATAAATTTCAACTTCATTTCATGTCCCTCATGCCTCAAATAACGGGAACGTTCATCAAGCTTGAGTGTTTTAAAATTAAGCCATGCCCATCTCAAAAGAAGATGAAAGGAGTTTGTGGGAGCAATATCACATAATACTTGTTTCACACATTGTCTTGTACTTAATTTGATCCTTGCTTGATTCGGATGAACGCTTGGTGGTAACTAGAGTTTCTCCACCAATCTTTGGCTTACAACATTCTTGTCGCTTTCGTAAAAGAATGCAACTAAACATGGGTGGCCTTCGATTAAACACCTGTTTCTCTACTTTCTTTTCCATACTCTTTATCTTTTCTTCCTTTTCTTTTTCTTCAATTTCCCTTCCTTCTGCAATTTATATTTCTTCTTTTTCTATTCTTTCTTTTTCTATTTTCTCCTTCAGCCTATGTTGATCATTACTAGCTTGTCTTGGTGTCATAAATTTCAACTTCATTTCATGTCCCTCATGCCTCAAATAACGGGAACGTTCATCAAGCTTGAGTGTTTTAAAATTAAGCCATGCCCATCTCAAAAGAAGATGAAAAGAGTTCGTGGGAGCAATATCACATAATACTTGTTTCACACATTGTCTTGTACTTAATTTGATCCTTGCTTGATTCGGATGAACGCTTGGTGGTAACTAGAGTTTCTCCACTAATCTTTGGCTTACAACATTCTGTGGCTTTCGTAAACGAATGCAACTAAACATGGGTGGCCTTCGATTAAACACCTGTTTCTCTACTTTCTTTTCCATACTCTTTATCTTTTCTTCCTTTTCTTTTTCTTCAATTTCCCTTCCTTCTGCAATTTATATTTCTTCTTTTTCTATTTTCTCCTTCAACCTATGTTCATCCTTACTGGCTTGTCTTGGTGTCATAAATTTCAACTTCATTTCATGTCCCTCATGCCTCAAATAAAGGGAACGTCCATCAAGATTGAGTGTTTAAAAATCAAGCCATGCCCATCTCAAAAGATGATGACAAGAGTTCGTATGAGCAATATCATATAATACTTCTTTCACACATTGTCCTGTACTGAATTTGATCCTTGCTTGATTAGGATGAAAGCTTGGTGGTAACTAGAGTTTCTCCACCAATCTTTGGCTTACAACATTGTTGTCGCTTTTGTAAACGAATGCAACTAAACATGGGTGGCCTTCGATTAAACACCTTGTTTCTCTACTTTCTTTTCCATCATCTTTATCTATTCTTCCTTTTCTTTTTCTTCAATTTGCCTTCCTTCTGCAATTTATATTTCTTCTTTTTCTAATCTTTCTTTTTCTATTTTCTTCTTCAGCCTATGTTGATCATTACTAGCTTGTCTTGGTGTCATAAATTTCAACTTCATTTCATGTCCCTCATGCCTCAAATAAAGGGAACGTTCATCAACATTGAGCGTTTTAAAATGAAGCCATGCCCATCTCAAAAGAAGATGACAAGAGTTCGTGGGAGCAATATCACATAATACTTCTTTCACACATTGTCTTGTACTGAATTTGATCCTTGCTTGATTCGGATGAAAGCCTGGTGGTAACTAGAGTTTCTCCACCAATCTTTGGCTTACAACATTGTTGTCGCTTTCGTAAACGAATGCAACTAAACATGGGTTGCCTTCAATAAACACCTTGTTTCTCTACTTTCTTGTTCCATCATCTTTATCTTTCCTTCCTTTTCTTTTTCTTCAATTTGCCTTCCTTCTGCAATTTATACTTCTTCTTTTTCTATTCTTTCTTTTTCTATTTTCTCCTTCAGCCTATGTTGATCATTACTAGCTTGTCTTAGTGTCATAAGTTTCAACTTCATTTCATGTCCCTCATGCCTCAAATAACGGGAACGTTCATCAAGCTTGAGTGTTTTAAAATTAAGCCATGCCCATCTCAAAAGAAGATGAAAAGAGTTCGTGGGAGCAATATCACATAATACTTGTTGCACACATTGTCTTGTACTTAATTTGATCCTTGCTTGATTCGGATGAACGCTTGGTGGTAACTAGAGTTTCTCCACCAATCTTTGGCTTACAACATTCTTGTCGCTTTCGTAAACGAATGCAACTAAACATGGGTGGCCTTCGATTAAACACCTGCTTCTCTACTTTCTTTTCCATACTCTTTATCTTTTCTTCCTTTTCTTTTTCTTCAATTTCCCTTCCTTCTGCAATTTATATTTCTTCTTTTTCTATTTTCTCCTTCAGCCTATGTGGATCCTTACTGGCTTCTCTTGGTGTCATAAATTTCAACTTCATTTCATGTACCTCATGCCTCAAATAAAGGGAACGTTCATCAAGATTGAGTGTTTTAAAATTAAGCCATGCCCATCTCAAAAGAAGATGCCAAGAGTTCGTGGGAGGAGTATGACATAATGCTTCTTTCACACATTGTCATGTGCTGAATTTGATCCTTGCTTGATTCGGATGAAAGCTTGGTGGTAACTAGAGTTTCTCCACCAATCTTTGGCTTCCAACGTTGTTGTCGCTTTCATAAACGAATGTAACTAAACATGCGTGTTCTTCGACTAAACACCTTGTTTTTCTACTTCCTTTTCCGTCATCTTTATCTTTTCTTCCTTTTTTTTTTCTTAAATTTCCCTTCCTTCTGTAGTTTATATTTCTTCTTTTTCTATTTTCTCCATCAACCTAGGTTGATCCTTACTGGTTTGTCTTGGTGTCATAAATTTCAACTTCATTTCATGTCCGTCATGCCTCAAAGGCAACGTTCATCAACATTGAGCGTTTTAAAATTGAGCCATGCCCATCTCCAAAGAAGATGAAAAGAGTTCGTGGGAGCAATATCCCATAATACTTCTCTCACACATTGTCCTGTAGTGAATGTGATCCTTGCTTGATTCGGATGAAAGCTTGGTGTTAACTAGAGTTTCTCCACTAATCTTTGGCATACAACATTCTTGTCGCTTTCGTAAACGAATGCAACTAAACATGGGTGGCTTTCAATTAAACACCTTGTTTCTCTACTTTCTTTTCCATCATCTTTATCTTTTCTTCCTTTTCTTTTTCTTCAATTTCCCTTCCTTCTGCAATTTATATTTCTTCTTTTTCTATTTTCTCCTTCAGCCTATGTTCATCCTTACTCGCTGTCTTGGTGTCATAAATTTCAACTTCATTTCATGTCCCTCATGCCTCAAATAAAGGGAACATTCATCAAGATTGAGTGGTTTAAAATCAAGCCATGCCCATCTCAAAAGAAGATGACAAGAGTTCGTGGGAGAAATATCATATAATACTTCTTTCACACATTGTCCTGTACTGAATTTGATCCTTGCTTGATTCGGATGAAAGCTTGGTGGTAACTAGAGTTTCTCCACCAATCTTTGGCTTACAACATTGTTGTCGCTTTCGTAAACGAATGCAACTAAACATGGGTGGCCTTCGATTAAACACCTTGTTTCTCTACTTTCTTTTCCATCATCTTTATCTTTTCTTCCTTTTCTTTTTCTTCAATTTCCCTTCCTTCTGCCGTTTATATTTCTTCTTTTTCTATTTTCTCCTTCAGCCTATGTTGATCCTTACTGGCTGGTCTTGGTGTCATAAATTTCAACTTCATTTCATGTACCTCATGCCTCAAATAAAGGGAACGTTCATCAAGATTGAGTGTTTTAAAATTAAGCCATGCCCATCTCAAAAGAAGATGAAAAGAGTTCGTGGGAGCAATATGACATAATACTTCTTTCACACATTGTGATATACTGAATTTGATCCTTGCTTGATTCGGATGAAAGCTTGGTGGTAACTAGAGTTTCTCCACCAATCTTTGGCTTACAACATTATTGTCGCTTTCGTAAACGAATGCAACTAAACATGGGTGGCCTTCGATTAAACACCTTGTTTCTCTACTTTCTTTTCCATCATCTTTATCTATTCTTCCTTTCTTTTTCTTCAATTTCCCTTCCTTCTGCAGTTTATATTTCTTCTTTTTCTATTTTCTCCTTCAGCCTATGTTGATCCTTACTGGCTGGTCTTGGTGTCATAAATTTCAACTTCATTTCATGTACCTCATGCCTCAAATAAAGGGAACGTTCATCAAGATTGAGTGTTTTAAAATTAAGCCATGCCCATCTCAAAAGAAGATGAAAAGAGTTCGTGGGAGCAATATGACACAATACTTCTTTCACACATTGTGATGTACTGAATTTGATCCTTGCTTGATTCGGATGAAAGCTTGGTGGTAACTAGAGTTTCCCACCAATCTTTGGCTTCCAACGTTGTTGTCGCTTTCATAAACGAATGTAACTAAACATGCGTGTTCTTCGACTAAACACCTTGTTTCTCTACTTCCTTTTCCATCATCTTTATCTTTTCTTCCATTTCTTTTTGTTCAATTTCGCTTCCTTCTGTAGTTTATATTTCTTCTTTTTCTATTTTCTCCATCAACCTAGGTTGATCCTTACTGGTGTGTCTTGGTGTCATAAATTTTAGATTCATTTCATGTCCCTCATCCCTCAAAGGGAACGTTCATCAACATTGAGCGTTTTCAAATTAAGCCATGCCCATCTCGAAAGAAGATGAAAAGAGTTCGTGGGAGCAATATCCCATAATACTTCTCTCACACATTGTCCTGTAGTGAATTTGATCCTTGCTTGATTCGGATGAAAGCTTGGTGTTAACTAGAGTTTCTCCACCAATCTTTGGCATACAACATTCTTGTCGCTTTCGTAAACGAATGCAACTAAACATGGGTGGCTTTCAATTAAACACCTTGTTTCTCTACTTTCTTTTCCATCATCTTTATCTTTTCTTCCTTTTCTTTTTCTTCAATTTCCCTTCCTTCTGCAGTTTATATTTCTTCTTTTTCTATTTTCTCCTTCAGCCTATGTTCATCCTTACTGGCCTGTCTTGGTGTCATAAATTTCAACTTCATTTCATGTCCCTCATGCCTCAAATACACTTGAGTGTTTTAAAATTAAGCCATGCCCATCTCAAAAGAAGATGACAAGAGTTCGTGGGAGCAATATCACATAATACTTATTTCACACGTTTTCCTGTACTGAATTTGCTCCTTGCTTGATTCGGATGAAAGCTTGGTGGTAACTAGAGTTTCTCCACCAATCTTTGGCATACGACATTGTTGTCCCTTTCGTAAACGAATGCAACTAAACATGGGTGGCATTCGATTAAAAACCTTGTTTCTCTACTTCCTTTTCCATCATCTTTATCTTTTCTTCCTTTTCTTTTTCTTCAATTTCCCTTCCTTCTGCAGTTTATATTTCTTCTTTTTCTATTTTCTCCCTCAGCCTATGTTCATCCTTACTGGCCTGTCTTGGTGTCATAAATTTCAACTTCATTTCATGTCCCTTATGCCTCAAATAAAGGGAACGTACATTAAGATTGAGTGTTTTAAAATCAAGCCATGCCCATCTCAAAAGAAGATGACAAGAGTTCATGGGAGCAATATCACATAATACTTCTTTCACACGTTGTCCTGTACTGAATTTGCTCCTTGCTTGATTCGGATGAAAGCTTGGTGGTAACTAGAGTTTCTCCACCAATCTTTGGCATACGACATTGTTGTCCCTTTCGTAAACGAATGCAACTAAACATGGGTGACCTTCGATTAAACACCTTGTTTATCTACTTTCTTTTCCATCATCTTTATCTTTTCTTCCTTTTCTTTTTCTTCAATTTCCCTTCCTTCTGCAGTTTATATTTCTTCTTTTTCTATTTTCTCCTTCAGCCGCCTATGTTAATCCTTACTGGCTTGTCTTGGTGTCATAAATTTCAACTTCATTTCATGTCCCTCATGCCTCAAATACAGGGAACATTCATCAAGCTTGAGTGTTTTAAAATTAAGCCATGCCCATCTCAAAAGAAGATGACAAGAGTTCGTGGGAGCAATATCACATAATACTTCTTTCACACGTTGTCCTGTACTAAATTTGCTCCATGCTTGATTCGGATGAAAGCTTGGTGGTAACTAGAGTTTCTCCACCAATCTTTGGCATACGACATTGTTGTCCCTTTCGTAAACGAATGCAACTAAACATGGGTGGCATTCGATTAAAAACCTTGTTTCTCTACTTCCTTTTCCATCATCTTTATCTTTTCTTCCTTTTCTTTTTCTTCAATTTCCCTTCCTTCTGCAGTTTATATTTCTTCTTTTTCTATTTTCTCCCTCAGCCTATGTTCATCCTTACTGGCCTGTCTTGGTGTCATAAATTTCAACTTCATTTCATGTCCCTCATGCCTCAAATAAAGGGAACGTACATTAAGATTGAGTGTTTTAAAATCAAGCCATGCCCATCTCAAAAGAAGATGACAAGAGTTCGTGGGAGCAGTATCATATAATACTTCTTTCACACATTGTCCTGTACTGAATTTGATCCTTGCTTGATTCGGATCAAAGCTTGGTGGTAACTAGAGTTTCTCCACCAATCTTTGGCTTACGACATTGTTGTCCCTTTCGTAAACGAATGCAACTAAACATGGGTGACCTTCGATTAAACACCTTGTTTATCTACTTTCTTTTCCATCATCTTTATCTTTTCTTCCTTTTCTTTTTCTTCAATTTCCCTTCCTTCTGCAGTTTATATTTCTTCTTTTTCTATTTTCTCCTTCAGCCGCCTATGTTAATCCTTACTGGCTTGTCTTGGTGTCATAAATTTCAACTTCATTTCATGTCCCTCATGCCTCAAATACAGGGAACATTCATCAAGCTTGAGTGTTTTAAAATTAAGCCATGCCCATCTCAAAAGAAGATGACAAGAGTTCGTGGGAGCAATATCACATAATACTTCTTTCACACGTTGTCCTGTACTAAATTTGCTCCATGCTTGATTCGGATGAAAGCTTGGTGGTAACTAGAGTTTCTCCACCAATCTTTGGCATACGACATTGTTGTCCCTTTCGTAAACGAATGCAACTAAACATGGGTGGCATTCGATTAAAAACCTTGTTTCTCTACTTCCTTTTCCATCATCTTTATCTTTTCTTCCTTTTCTTTTTCTTCAATTTCCCTTCCTTCTGCAGTTTATATTTCTTCTTTTTCTATTTTCTCCCTCAGCCTATGTTCATCCTTACTGGCCTGTCTTGGTGTCATAAATTTCAACTTCATTTCATGTCCCTCATGCCTCAAATAAAGGGAACGTACATTAAGATTGAGTGTTTTAAAATCAAGCCATGCCCATCTCAAAAGAAGATGACAAGAGTTCGTGGGAGCAGTATCATATAATACTTCTTTCACACATTGTCCTGTACTGAATTTGATCCTTGCTTGATTCGGATCAAAGCTTGGTGGTAACTAGAGTTTCTCCACCAATCTTTGGCTTACAACATTGTTGTCGCTTTCGTAAACGAATGCAACTAAACATGGGTGGCCTTCCATTAAACACCTTGTTTCTCTACTTTCTTTTCCATCATCTTTATCTTTTCTTCCTTTTCTTTTTCTTCAATTTCCCTTCCTTCTGCAGTTTATCTTTCTTCTTTTTCTATTTTCTCCTTCAGCCGCCTATGTTAATCCTTACTGGCTTATCTTGGTGTCATAAATTTCAACTTCATTTCATGTCCCTCATGCCTCAAATACAGGGAACGTTCATCAAACTTGAATATTTTAAAATTAAGCCATGCCCATCTCAAAAGAAGATGACAAGAGTTCGTGGGAGCAATATCACATTATACTTCTTTCACACGTTATCCTGTACTGAATTTGCTCCTTGCTTGATACGGATGAAAGCGTGGTGGTAACTAGAGTTTCTCCACCAATCTTTGGCATACGACATTGTTGTCCCTTTCGTAAACGAATGCAACTAAACATGGGTGGCATTCGATTAAAAACCTTGTTTCTCTACTTCCTTTTCCATCATCTTTATCTTTTCTTCCTTTTCTCTTTCTTCAATTTCCCTTCCTTCTGCAGTTTATATTTCTTCTTTTTCTATTTTCTCCCTCAGCCTATGTTCATCCTTACTGGCCTGTCTTGGTGTCATAAATTTCAACTACATTTCATGTCCCTCATTCCTCAAATAAAGGGAACGTTCATCAAGATTGAGTGTTT
The DNA here is from genome assembly GCF_037176805.1 of Vigna unguiculata. NCBI lineage: Eukaryota > Viridiplantae > Streptophyta > Magnoliopsida > Fabales > Fabaceae > Vigna > Vigna unguiculata. The sequence goes on along the minus strand of NC_140795.1, from coordinate 25,583,997 downwards.
TAAAATCAAGCCATGCCCATCTCAAAAGAAGATGACAAGAGTTCGTGAGAGCAATATGACATAATACTTTTTTCACACATTGTGATGTACTGAATTTGATCCTTGCTTGATTCGGATGAAAGCTTGGTGGTAACTAGAGTTTCTCCACCAATCTTTGGCATACGACATTGTTGTCCCTTTCGTAAACGAATGCAACTAAACATGGGTGGCATTCGATTAAAAACCTTGTTTCTCTACTTCCTTTTCCATCATCTTTATCTTTTCTTCCTTTTCTTTTTCTTCAATTTCCCTTCCTTCTGCAGTTTATATTTCTTCTTTTTCTATTTTCTCCTTCAGCCTATGTTCATCCTTACTGGCTTGTCTTGGTGTCATAAATTTCAACTTCATTTCATGTCCCTCATGCCTCAAATAAAGGGAACGTTCATCAAGATTGAGTGTTTTAAAATTAAGCCATGCCCATCTCAAAAGAAGATGACAAGAGTTCGTGGGAGCAATATCACATAATACTTCTTTCACACGTTGTCCTGTACTGAATTTGCTCCTTGCTTGATTCGGATGAAAGCTTGGTGGTAACTAGAGTTTCTCCACCAATCTTTGGCATACGACATTGTTGTCCCTTTCGTAAACGAATGCAACTAAACATGGGTGGCATTCGATTAAAAACCTTGTTTCTCTACTTCTTTTTCCATCATCTTTATCTTTTCTTCCTTTTCTTTTTCTTCAATTTCCCTTTCTTCTGCAGTTTATATTTCTTCTTTTTCTATTTTCTCCCTCAGCCTATGTTCATCCTTACTGGCCTGTCTTGGTGTCATAAATTTCAACTTCATTTCATGTCCCTCATGCCTCAAATAAAGGGAACGTACATCAAGATTGAGTGTTTTAAAATCAAGCCATGCCCATCTCAAAAGAAGATGACAAGAGTTCGTGGGAGCAATATCATATAATACTTCTTTCACACATTGTCCTGTACTGAATTTGATCCTTGCTTGATTCGGATCAAAGCTTGGTGGTAACTAGAGTTTCTCCACCAATCTTTGGCTTACAACATTGTTGTCGCTTTCGTAAACGAATGCAACTAAACATGGGTGACCTTCGATTAAACACCTTGTTTATCTACTTTCTTTTCCATCATCTTTATCTTTTCTTCCTTTTCTTTTTCTTCAATTTCCCTTCCTTCTGCAGTTTATATTTCTTCTTTTTCTATTTTCTCCTTCAGCCGCCTATGTTAATCCTTACTGGCTTGTCTTGGTGTCATAAATTTCAACTTCATTTCATGTCCCTCATGCCTCAAATACAGGGAACGTTCATCAAGCTTGAGTGTTTTAAAATTAAGCCATGCCCATCTCAAAAGAAGATGACAAGAGTTCGTGGGAGCAATATCACATAATACTTCTTTCACACGTTGTCCTGTACTGAATTTGCTCCTTGCTTGATTCGGATGAAAGCTTGGTGGTAACTAGAGTTTCTCCACCAATCTTTGGCATACGACATTGTTGTCCCTTTCGTAAACGAATGCAACTAAACATGGGTGGCATTCGATTAAAAACCTTGTTTCTCTACTTCCTTTTCCATCATCTTTATCTTTTCTTCCTTTTCTTTTTCTTCAATTTCCCTTCCTTCTGCAGTTTATATTTCTTCTTTTTCTATTTTCTCCTTCAGCCTATGTTCATCCTTACTGGCTTGTCTTGGTGTCATAAATTTCAACTTCATTTCATGTCCCTCATGCCTCAAATACAGGGAACGTTCATCAAGCTTGAGTGTTTTAAAATTAAGCCATGCCCATCTCAAAAGAAGATGACAAGAGTTCGTGGGAGCAATATCACATAATACTTCTTTCACACGTTGTCCTGTACTGAATTTGCTCCTTGCTTGATTCGGATGAAAGCTTGGTGGTAACTAGAGTTTCTCCACCAATCTTTGGCATACGACATTGTTGTCCCTTTCGTAAACGAATGCAACTAAACATGGGTGGCATTCGATTAAAAACCTTGTTTCTCTACTTCCTTTTCCATCATCTTTATCTTTTCTTCCTTTTCTTTTTCTTCAATTTCCCTTCCTTCTGCAGTTTATATTTCTTCTTTTTCTATTTTCTCCTTCAGCCTATGTTAATCCTTACTGGCTTGTCTTGGTGTCATAAATTTCAACTTCATTTCATGTCCCTCATGCCTCAAATAAAGGGAACGTTCATCAAGATTGAGTGTTTTAAAATCAAGCCATGCCCATCTAAAAAGAAGATGACAAGAGTTCGTGGGAGCAATATCATATAATACTTCTTTCACACATTGTCCTGTACTGAATTTGATCCTTGCTTGATTCGGATCAAAGCTTGGTGGTAACTAGAGTTTCTCCACCAATCTTTGGCTTACAACATTGTTGTCGCTTTCGTAAACGAATGCAACTAAACATGGGTGGCCTTCGATTAAACACCTTGTTTCTCTACTTTCTTTTCCATCATCTTTATCTTTTCTTCCTTTTCTTTTTCTTCAATTTCCCTTCCTTCTACAGTTTATATTTCTTCTTTTTCTATTTTCTCCTTCAGCCGCCTATGTTAATCCTTACTGGCTTGTCTTGGTGTCATAAATTTCAACTTCATTTCATGTCCCTCATGCCTCAAATACAGGGAACGTTCATCAAGCTTGAGTGTTTTAAAATTAAGCCATGCCCATCTCAAAAGAAGATGACAAGAGTTCGTGGGAGCAATATCACATAATACTTCTTTCACACGTTGTCCTGTACTAAATTTGCTCCATGCTTGATTCGGATCAAAGCTTGGTGGTAACTAGAGTTTCTCCACCAATCTTTGGCATACGACATTGTTGTCCCTTTCGTAAACGAATGCAACTAAACATGGGTGGCATTCGATTAAAAACCTTGTTTCTCTACTTCCTTTTCCATCATCTTTATCTTTTCTTCCTTTTCTTTTTCTTCAATTTCCCTTCCTTCTCCAGTTTATATTTCTTCTTTTTCTATTTTCTCCCTCAGCCTATGTTCATCCTTACTGGCCTGTCTTGGTGTCATAAATTTTGAACTTCATTTCATGTCCCTCATGCCTCAAATAAAGGGAACGTACATCAAGATTGAGTGTTTTAAAATCAAGCCATGCCCATCTCAAAAGAAGATGACAAGAGTTCGTGGGAGCAATATCATATAATACTTCTTTCACACATTGTCCTGTACTGAATTTGATCCTTGCTTGATTCGGATCAAAGCTTGGTGGTAACTAGAGTTTCTCCACCAATCTTTGGCTTACAACATTGTTGTCGCTTTCGTAAACGAATGCAACTAAACATGGGTGACCTTCGATTAAACACCTTGTTTATCTACTTTCTTTTCCATCATCTTTATCTTTTCTTCCTTTTCTTTTTCTTCAATTTCCCTTCCTTCTGCAGTTTATATTTCTTCTTTTTCTATTTTCTCCTTCAACCGCCTATGTTAATCCTTACTGGCTTGTATTGGTGTCATAAATTTCAACTCCATTTCATGTCCCTCATGCCTCAAATACAGGGAACGTTCATCAAGCTTGAGTGTTTTAAAATTAAGCCATGCCCATCTCAAAAGAAGATGACAAGAGTTCGTGGGAGCAATATCACATAATACTTCTTTCACACGTTGTCCTGTACTGAATTTGCTCCTTGCTTGATTCGGATGAAAGCTTGGTGGTAACTAGAGTTTCTCCACCAATCTTTGGCATACGACATTGTTGTCCCTTTCGTAAACGAATGCAACTAAACATGGGTGGCATTCGATTAAAAACCTTGTTTCTCTACTTCCTTTTCCATCATCTTTATCTTTTCTTCCTTTTCTTTTTCTTCAATTTCCCTTCCTTCTGCAGTTTATATTTCTTCTTTTTCTATTTTCTCCTTCAGCCTATGTTCATCCTTACTGGCTTGTCTTGGTGTCATAAATTTCAACTTCATTTCATGTCCCTCATGCCTCAAATAAAGGGAACGTTCATCAAGATTGAGTGTTTTAAAATCAAGCCATGCCCATCTCAAAAGAAGATGACAAGAGTTCGTGGGAGCAATATCATATAATACTTCTTTCACACATTGTCCTGTACTGAATTTGATCCTTGCTTGATTCGGATCAAAGCTTGGTGGTAACTAGAGTTTCTCCACCAATCTTTGGCTTACAACATTGTTGTCGCTTTCGTAAACGAATGCAACTAAACATGGGTGGCCTTCGATTAAACACCTTGTTTCTATACTTTCTTTTCCATCATCTTTATCTTTTCTTCCTTTTCTTTTTCTTCAATTTCCCTTCCTTCTCCAGTTTATATTTCTTCTTTTTCTATTTTCTCCTTCAGCCGCCTATGTTAATCCTTACTGGCTTGTCTTGGCGTCATAAATTTCAACTTCATTTCATGTCCCTCATGCCTCAAATACAGGGAACGTTCATCAAGCTTGAGTGTTTTAAAATTAAGCCATGCCCATCTCAAAAGAAGATGACAAGAGTTCGTGGGAGCAATATCACATAATACTTCTTTCACACGTTGTCCTGTACTAAATTTGCTCCATGCTTGATTCGGATCAAAGCTTGGTGGTAACTAGAGTTTCTCCACCAATCTTTGGCATACGACATTGTTGTCCCTTTCGTAAACGAATGCAACTAAACATGGGTGGCATTCGATTAAAAACCTTGTTTCTCTACTTCCTTTTCCATCATCTTTATCTTTTCTTCCTTTTCTTTTTCTTCAATTTCCCTTCCTTCTGCAGTTTATATTTCCTCTTTTTCTATTTTCTCCCTCAGCCTATGTTCATCCTTACTGGCCTGTCTTGGTGTCATAAATTTCAACTTCATTTCATGTCCCTCATGCCTCAAATAAAGGGAACGTACATCAAGATTGAGTGTTTTAAAATCAAGCCATGCCCATCTCAAAAGAAGATGACAAGAGTTCGTGGGAGCAATATCATATAATACTTCTTTCACACATTGTCCTGTACTGAATTTGATCCTTGCTTGATTCGGATCAAAGCTTGGTGGTAACTAGAGTTTCTCCACCAATCTTTGGCTTACAACATTGTTGTCGCTTTCGTAAACGAATGCAACTAAACATGGGTGACCTTCGATTAAACACCTTGTTTATCTACTTTCTTTTCCATCATCTTTATCTTTTCTTCCTTTTCTTTTTCTTCAATTTCCCTTCCTTCTGCAGTTTATATTTCTTCTTTTTCTATTTTCTCCTTCAGCCGCCTATGTTAATCCTTACTGGCTTGTCTAGGTGTCATAAATTTCAACTTCATTTCATGTCCCTCATGCCTCAAATACAGGGAACGTTCATCAAGCTTGAGTGTTTTAAAATGAAGCCTTGCCCATCTCAAAAGAAGATGAGAAAACTTCGTGTGAGCAATATCACATAATACTTCTCTCACACATTGTCCTGTACTGAATTTGATCCTTGCTTGATTCGGATGAAAGCTTGGTGGTAACTAGAGTTTCTGCACCAAGCTTTGGCTTACAACATTGTTGTCGCTTTCGTAAACGAATGCAACTAAACATGGGTGGCCTTCGATTAAACACCTTGTTTCTCTACTTTCTTTTCCATCATCTTTATCTTTTCTTCCTTTTCTTTTTCTTCAATTTTTCTTCCTTCTGTAGTTTATATTTCTTCTTTTTCTATTTTCTCCTTCATCCTATGTTGATCCTTACTGGCTTGTCTTCGTGTCATAAATTTCAACTTCATTTCATGTCCCTCATGCCTCAAATAAAGGGAACGTTCATCAAGCTTGAGTGTTTTAAAATTATGCCATGCCCATCTCAAAAGACGATGACAAGTGTTCGTGTGCGCAATATCAAATAATACTTCTTTCACACGTTGTCCTGTACTGAATTTGCTCCTTGCTCGATTCGGATGAAAGCTTGTTGGTAACTAGAGTTTCTCCACCAACCTTTGTCTTACAACATTGTTGTCGCTTTTGTAAAAAAATGCAACTAAACATTGGTGGCCTTCGATTAAACACCTTGTTTCTCTACTTCCTTTTCCATCATCTTTATCTTTTCTTTCTTTTCTTTTTCTTCAATTTCCCTTCCTTTTGCAGTTTATATTTCTTCTTTTTCTATTTTCTCCATCACCCTATGTTGACCCTTACTGGCTTGTCTTGGTGTCATAAATCTCAACTTCATTTCATGTCCCTCATGCCTCAAAGGGAATGTTCATCAACATTGAGTGTTTTAAAATCAAGCCATGCCCATCTCCAAAGGAGATGAAAACATTTCGTGGGAGCAATATCCCATAATACTTCTCTCACACATTGTCCTGTAGTGAATTTGATCCTTGCTTGATTCGGATGAAAGCTTGGTGGTAACTAGAGTTTCTCCACCAATCTTTGGCATACGACATTGTTGTCCCTTTCGTAAACGAATGCAACTAAACATGGGTGGCCTTCGATTAAACACCTTGTTTCTCTGCTTCCTTTTCCATCATCTTTATCTTTTCTTCCTTTTCTTTTTCTTGAATTTCCCTTCCTTCTGCAGTTTATATTTCTTCTTTTTCTATTTTCTCCTTCAACCTACGTTGATCCTTACTGGCTTCTCTTGGTGTCATAAATTTCAACTTCATTTCATGTCCCTCATGCCTCAAATAAAGGGAACGTTCATCAAGCTTGAGTGTTTTAAAATGAAGCCTTGCCCATCTCAAAAGAAGATGAGAAAACTTCGTGTGAGCAATATCACATAATACTTCTCTCACACATTGTCCTGTACTGAATTTGATCCTTGCTTGATTCGGATGAAAGCTTGGTGGTAACTAGAGTTTCTGCACCAAGCTTTGGCTTACAACATTGTTGTCGCTTTCGTAAACGAATGCAACTAAACATGGGTGGCCTTCGATTAAACACCTTGTTTCTCTACTTTCTTTTCCATCATCTTTATCTTTTCTTCCTTTTCTTTTTCTTCAGTTTTTCTTCCTTCTGTAGTTTATATTTCTTCTTTTTCTATTTTCTCCTTCATCCTATGTTGATCCTTACTGGCTTGTCTTCGTGTCATAAATTTCAACTTCATTTCATGTCCCTCATGCCTCAAATAAAGGGAACGTTCATCAAGCTTGAGTGTTTTAAAATTATGCCATGCCCATCTCAAAAGACGATGACAAGTGTTCGTGTGCGCAATATCAAATAATACTTCTTTCACACGTTGTCCTGTACTGAATTTGCTCCTTGCTCGATTCGGATGAAAGCTTGTTGGTAACTAGAGTTTCTCCACCAACCTTTGTCTTACAACATTGTTGTCGCTTTTGTAAAAAAATGCAACTAAACATTGGTGGCCTTCGATTAAACACCTTGTTTCTCTACTTCCTTTTCCATCATCTTTATCTTTTCTTTCTTTTCTTTTTCTTCAATTTCCCTTCCTTTTGCAGTTTATATTTCTTCTTTTTCTATTTTCTCCATCACCCTATGTTGACCCTTACTGGCTTGTCTTGGTGTCATAAATCTCAACTTCATTTCATGTCCCTCATGCCTCAAAGGGAATGTTCATCAACATTGAGTGTTTTAAAATCAAGCCATGCCCATCTCCAAAGGAGATGAAAACATTTCGTGGGAGCAATATCCCATAATACTTCTCTCACACATTGTCCTGTAGTGAATTTGATCCTTGCTTGATTCGGATGAAAGCTTGGTGGTAACTAGAGTTTCTCCACCAATCTTTGGCATACGACATTGTTGTCCCTTTCGTAAACGAATGCAACTAAACATGGGTGGCCTTCGATTAAACACCTTGTTTCTCTGCTTCCTTTTCCATCATCTTTATCTTTTCTTCCTTTTCTTTTTCTTGAATTTCCCTTCCTTCTGCAGTTTATATTTCTTCTTTTTCTATTTTCTCCTTCAACCTACGTTGATCCTTACTGGCTTCTCTTGGTGTCATAAATTTCAACTTCATTTCATGTCCCTCATGCCTCAAATAAAGGTAACATTCATCAAGCTTGAGTGTTTTAAAATTAAGCAATGCCCATCTCAAAAGAAGATGACAAGAGTTCGTGAGAGAAGTATTATGTGAGCAATATCACATAATACTTCTTTCACACATTGTCCTGTACTGAATTTGATCCTTGCTTGATTCGGATGAAAGCTTTGTGGTAACTAGAGTTTCTCCACCAATCTTTGGCATACAACATTGTTGTCGCTTTCGTAAACGAATGCAACTAAACATGGCTGGCCTTCGATTAAACACCTTGTTTCTCTACTTCCTTTTCCATCATCTTTATCTTTTCTTCCTTTTCTTTTTCTTCAATTTTCCTTCCTTCTGTAGTTTATATTTCTTCTTTTTCTATTTTCTCCTTCAGCCTATGTTGATCCTTACTGGCTTGTCTTGGTGTCATAAATTTCAACTTCATTTCATGTCCCTCATGCCTCAAATAAAGGGAACGTTCATCAAGCTTGAGTGTTTTAAAATGAAGCCTTGCCCATCTCAAAAGAAGATGAGAAAACTTCGTGTGAGCAATATCACATAATACTTCTCTCACACATTGTCCTGTACTGAATTTGATCCTTGCTTGATTCGGATGAAAGCTTGGTGGTAACTAGAGTTTCTGCACCAAGCTTTGGCTTACAACATTGTTGTCGCTTTCGTAAACGAATGCAACTAAACATGGGTGGCCTTCGATTAAACACCTTGTTTCTCTTCTTCCTTTTCCATCATCTTTATCTTTTCTTCCCTTTCTGTTTCTTCAATTTCCCTTCCTTCTGCAGTTTGTATTTCTTCTTTTTCTATTCTTTCTTTTTCTATTTTCTCCTTCAGCCTATATTGATCATTAATGGTTTGTCTTGGTGTCATAAATTTCAACTTCATTTCATGTCCCTCATGCCTCAATTAAAGGGAACGTTCATCAAGATTGAGCGTTTTATAATGAAGGCACGCCCATCTCAAAAGAAGATGACAAGAGTTCGTGGGAGCAATATCACATAATACTTCTTTCACACATTGTCCTGTACTGAATTTGATCCTTGCTTGATTTGGTTGAAAGCTTGTTGGTAACTTCAGTTTCTCCACCAATCTTTTGCTTACAACATTGTTGTCGCTTTCGTAAACGAATGCAACTAAACATTGGTGGCCTTCCAATAAACACCTTGTTTCTCTACTTCCTTTTCCATCATCTTTATCTTTTCTTCGTTTTCTTTTTCTTCAATTTCCCTTCCTTCTGCAGTTTATATTTTTTCTTTTTCTATTCCTTCTTTTTCTATTTTCTCATTCAGCCTATGTTGATCATTACTGGCTTGTCTTGGTATCAAAATTTCAACATTATTTCATGTCCCTCATGCCTCAAATAAAAGGAACATTCATCAAGATTGAGTGTTTTAAAATTAAGCCATGGCCATCTAAGAAGAAGATGACAAGAGTTCATGGGAGCAATATCACATAATACTTCTTTCGCACACTGTCCTGTACTGAATTTGATCCTTGCTTGATTCGGATGAAAGCTTGTTGGTAACTTGAGTTTCTCCACCAATCTTTGGCTTACAACATTGTTGTCGCTTTCGTAAACGAATGCAACTAAACATGGGTGGCCTTCGATTAAACACCATGTTTCTCTACTTTCTTTTTCCATCATCTTTATCTTTTCTTCCTTTTCTTTTTCTTCAATTTCCCTTCCTTCTGCAGTTTATATTTCTTCTTTTTCTATTCTTTCTTTTTCTATTTTCTCATTCAGCCTATGTTGATCATTACTGGCTTGTCTTGGTGTCATAAATTTCAACTACATTTCATGTCCCTCATGCCTCAAATAAAGGGAACGTTCATCAAGCTTGAGTGTTTTAAAATTAACCCATCACCATCTCAAAAGAAGATGACAAGAGTTCGTGGGAGCAGAATCACATAATACTTCTTTCACACAATGTCCTATACTGAATTTGATCCTTGCTTGATTCAGATGAAAGCTTGGTGTTAACTAGAGTTTCCCCGCCAATCTTTGGCTTACAACATTGTTGTTGCTTTCGTAAACGAATGCAACTAAACAGGGGTGGCCTTCGATCAAACACCTTGTTTCTCTACTTCCCTTTCCATCATCTTTATGTTTTCTTCCTTTTATTTTTCTTCAATTTGCCTTCCTTCTGCAGTTTATATTTCTTCTTTTTCTATTTTCTCCTTCAACCTATGTTGATCCTTACTTACTGGCTTGTCTTGGTGTCATAAATTTCAACTTCATTTCATGTCCCTAATGCCTCAAATAAAGGGAACGTTCATCAAGATTGAGCGTTTTAAAATGAAGCCATGCCCATCTCAAAAGAAGATGACAAGAGTTCGTGGGAGCAATATCACATAATACTTCTTTCACACAATGTCCTGTACTGAATTTGGTCCTTGCTTGATTCGGATGAAAGCTTGGTGGTAACTAGAGTTTCTCCACCAATCTTTGGCTTACAACTTCGTTATCGCTTTCGTAAACGAATGCACCTAAACATGGGTGGCCTTCGATTAAACACCTTGTTTCTCTACTTCCTTTTCCATCATCTTTATCTTTTCTTCCATTTCTTTTTATTCAATTTCCCTTCCTGCTGCAATTTATATTTCTTCTTTTTCGACTCTTTGGTTTTCTATTTTCTCCTTCATCCTATGTTGATCCTTACTGGCTTGTATTGGTGTCATAAATTTCAACTTCATTTCATGTCCCTCATGCCTCAATTAAAGGGAACGTTCATCAAGATTGAGCGTTTTATAATGAAGGCATGCCCATCTCAAAAGAAGATGACAAGAGTTCGTGGGAGCAATATCACATAATACTTCTTTCACACATTGTCCTGTACTGAATTTGATCCTTGCTTGATTTGGTTGAAAGCTTGTTGGTAACTTGAGTTTCTCCGCCAATCTTTGGCGTACAACATTGTTGTTGCTTTTGTAAACGAATGCAACTAAACATGGGTGGCCTTCGATTAAACACCTTGTTTGGCTACTTCCTTTTCCATCATCTTTATCTTTTCTTCCTTTTCTTTTTCTTCAATTTGCCTTCCTTCTGCAGTTTATATTTCTTCTTTTTCTCTTTTCTCCTTCAACCTATGTTGATCCTTACTTACTGGCTTGTCTTGGTGTCATAAATTTCAACTTCATTTCATGTCCCTCATGCCTCAAATAAAGGGAACGTTCATCAAGATTGAGCGTTTTAAAATGAAGCCATGCCCATCTCAAAAGAAGATGACAAGAGTTCGTGGGAGCAATATCACATAATACTTCTTTCACACATTGTCCTGTACTGAATTTGGTCCTTGCTTGATTCGAATGAAAGCTTGGTGGTAACTAGAGTTTCTCCACCAATCTTTGGCTTACAACTTCGTTATCGCTTTCGTAAACGAATGCACTTAAACATGGGTGGCCTTCGATTAAACAACTTGTTTCTCTGCTTCCTTTTTCCATCATCTTTTTCTTTTCTTCCTTTTCTTTTTCTTCAATTTGCCTTCCTTCTACAGTTTATATTTTTTCTTTTTCTATTCTTTCTTTTTCTATTTTCTCATTCAGCCTATGTTGATCATTACTGGCTTGTCTGGGTATCAAAATTTCAACTTTATTTCATGTCCCTCATGCCTTAAATAAAAGGAACGTTCATCAAGATTGAGTGTTTTAAAATTAAGCCATGCCCATCTCAAAAGAAGATGACAAGAGTTCGTGGGAGCAATATAACACAATACTTCTTTCACACATTGTCCTGTACTGAATTTGATCCTTGCTTGATTCGGGTGAAAGCTTGGTGTTAACTAGAGTTTCTCCGCCAATCTTTGGCTTACAACATTGTTGTTGCTTTCGTAAACGAATGCAACTAAACATTGGTGGCCTTCCAATAAACACCTTGTTTCTCTACTTCCTTTTCCATCATCTTTATCTTTTCTTCCTTTTCTTTTTCTTCAATTTCCCTTCCTTTTGCAGTTTATATTTCTTCTTTTTCTATTTTCTTCTTCAGCCTATGTTGATCCTTACTGGCTTGTCTTGGTGTCATAAATTTCAACTTCATTTCATGTCCCTAATGCCTCAAATAAAGGGAACGTTCATCAAGATTGAGCCTTTTAAAATGAAGCCATGCCTATCTCAAAAGAAGATGACAAGAGTTCGTGGGAGCAATATCACATAATACTTCTTTCACACAATGTCCTATATTGAATTTGATCCGTGCATGATTCAGATGAAAGGTTGGTGTTAACTAGAGTTTCCTCGCCAATCTTTGGCTTACAACATTGTTGTTGCTTTCGTAAACGAATGCAACTAAACAGGGGTGGCCTTCGATTAAACACCTTGTTTCTCTACTTCCTTTTCCATCATCTTTATCTTTTCTTCCTTTTATTTTTCTTCAATTTGCCTTCCTTCTGCAGTTTATATTTCTTCTTTTTCTATTTTCTCCTTCAACCTATGTTGATCCTTACTTACTGGCTTGTCTTGGTGTCATAAATTTCAACTTCATTTCATGTCCCTCATGCCTCAAATAAAGGGAACGTTCATCAAGATTGAGCGTTTTAAAATGAAGCCATGCCCATCTCAAAAGAAGATGACAAGAGTTCGTGGGAGCAATATCACATAATACTTCTTTCACACATTGTCCTGTACTGAATTTGGTCCTTGCTTGATTCGAATGAAAGCTTGGTGGTAACTAAAGTTTCTCCACCAATCTTTGGCTTACAACTTCGTTATCGCTTTCGTAAACGAATGCACCTAAACATGGGTGGCCTTCGATTAAACAACTTGTTTCTCTGCTTCCTTTTTCCATCATCTTTTTCTTTTCTTCCTTTTCTTTTTCTTCAATTTGCCTTCCTTCTACAGTTTATATTTTTTCTTTTTCTATTCTTTCTTTTTCTATTTTCTCATTCAGCCTATGTTGATCATTACTGGCTTGTCTTGGTGTCATAAATTTCAACTTCATTTCATGTCCCTCATGCCTTAAATAAAAGGAACGTTCATCAAGATTGAGTGTTTTAAAATTAAGCCATGCCCATCTCAAAAGAAGATGACAAGAGTTCGTGGGAGCAATATAACACAATACTTCTTTCACACATTGTCCTGTACTGAATTTGATCCTTGCTTGATTCGGGTGAAAGCTTGGTGTTAACTAGAGTTTCTCCGCCAATCTTTGGCTTACAACATTGTTGTTGCTTTCGTAAACGAATGCAACTAAACATTGGTGGCCTTCCAATAAACACCTTGTTTCTCTACTTCCTTTTCCATCATCTTTATCTTTTCTTCCTTTTCTTTTTCTTCAATTTCCCTTCCTTTTGCAGTTTATATTTCTTCTTTTTCTATTTTCTTCTTCAGCCTATGTTGATCCTTACTGGCTTGTCTTGGTGTCATAAATTTCAACTTCATTTCATGTCCCTCATGCCTCAATTAAAGGGAACGTTCATCAAGATTGGGCGTTTTAAAATGAAGCCATGCCCATCTCAAAAGAAGATGACAAGAGTTCGTGGGAGCAATATCACATAATACTTCTTTCACACATTGTTTTGTACTGAATTTGATCCTTGCTTGATTCGGATGAAAGCTTGTTGGTAACTTGAGTTTCTCCGCCAACCTTTGGCTTACAACATTGTTGTTGCTTCCGTAAACGAATGCAACTAAACATGGGTGGCCTTCGATTAAACACCTTATTTCTCTACTTCCTTTTCCATCATCTTTATCTTTTCTTCCTTTTCTTTTTCTTCAATTTCCCTTCCTTTTGCAGTTTATATTTCTTCTTTTTCTATTTTCTTCTTCAGCCTATGTTGATCCTTACTGGCTTGTCTTGGTGTCATAAATTTCAACTTCATTTCATGTCCCTCATGCCTCAATTTAAGGGAACGTTCATCAAGATTGAGCGTTTTAAAATGAAGCCATGCCCATCTAGAAAGAAGATGACAAGAGTTCGTGGGAGCAATATCACATAATACTTCTTTCACACATTGTCCTGTACTGAATTTGATCCTAGCTTGATTCGGATGAAAGCTTGTTGGTAACTTGAGTTTCTCCGCCAACCTTTGGCTTACAACTTTGTTGTTGCTTCCGTAAACGAATGCAACTAAACATGGGTGGCCTTCGATTAAACACCTTATTTCTCTACTTCCTTTTCCATCATCTTTATCTTTTCTTCCTTTTCTTTTTCTTCAATTTCCCTTCCTTTTGCAGTTTATATTTCTTCTTTTTCTATTTTCTTCTTCAGCCTATGTTGATCCTTACTGGCTTGTCTTGGTGTCATAAATTTCAACTTCATTTCATGTCCCTCATGCCTCAATTAAAGGGAACGTTCATCAAGATTGGGCGTTTTAAAATGAAGCCATGCCCATCTCAAAAGAAGATGACAAGAGTTCGTGGGAGCAATATCACATAATACTTCTTTCACACATTGTCCTGTACTGAATTTGATCCTTGCTTGATTTGGTTGAAAGCTTGTTGGTAACTTGAGTTTCTCCACCAATCTTTGGCTTACAACATTGTTGTCGCTTTCGTAAACGAATGCAACTAAACATTGGTGGCCTTCCAATAAACACCTTGTTTCTCTACTTCCTTTTCCATCATCATTATCTTTTATTCCTTTTCTTTTTCTTCAATTTCCCTTCCTTCTACAGTTTATATTTCTTCTTTTTCTATTCTTTCTTTTTCTATTTTCTCCTTCAGCCTATGTTGATCCTTACTGGCTTGTCTTGGTATCAAAATTTTCAACTTCATTTCATGTCCCTAATGCCTCAAATAAAGGGAACGTTCATCAAGATTGAGCCTTTTAAAATGAAGCCATGCCTATCTCAAAAGAAGATGACAAGAGTTCGTGGGAGCAATATCACATAATACTTCTTTCACACAATGTCCTATATTGAATTTGATCCGTGCATGATTCAGATGAAAGGTTGGTGTTAACTAGAGTTTCCTCGCCAATCTTTGGCTTACAACATTGTTGTTGCTTTCGTAAACGAATGCAACTAAACAGGGGTGGCCTTCGATTAAACACCTTGTTTCTCTACTTCCTTTTCCATCATCTTTATCTTTTCTTCCTTTTATTTTTCTTCAATTTGCCTTCCTTCTGCAGTTTATATTTCTTCTTTTTCTATTTTCTCCTTCAACCTATGTTGATCCTTACTTACTGGCTTGTCTTGGTGTCATAAATTTCAACTTCATTTCATGTCCCTCATGCCTCAAATAAAGGGAACGTTCATCAAGATTGAGCGTTTTAAAATGAAGCCATGCCCATCTCAAAAGAAGATGACAAGAGTTCGTGGGAGCAATATCACATAATACTTCTTTCACACATTGTCCTGTACTGAATTTGGTCCTTGCTTGATTCGAATGAAAGCTTGGTGGTAACTAAAGTTTCTCCACCAATCTTTGGCTTACAACTTCGTTATCGCTTTCGTAAACGAATGCACCTAAACATGGGTGGCCTTCGATTAAACAACTTGTTTCTCTGCTTCCTTTTTCCATCATCTTTTTCTTTTCTTCCTTTTCTTTTTCTTCAATTTGCCTTCCTTCTACAGTTTATATTTTTTCTTTTTCTATTCTTTATTTTTCTATTTTCTCATTCAGCCTATGTTCATCATTACTGGCTTGTCTTGGTGTCATAAATTTCAACTTCATTTCATGTCCCTCATGCCTTAAATAAAAGGAACGTTCATCAAGATTGAGTGTTTTAAAATTAAGCCATGCCCATCTCAAAAGAAGATGACAAGAGTTCGTGGGAGCAATATAACACAATACTTCTTTCACACATTGTCCTGTACTGAATTTGATCCTTGCTTGATTCGGGTGAAAGCTTGGTGTTAACTAGAGTTTCTCCGCCAATCTTTGGCTTACAACATTGTTGTTGCTTTCGTAAACGAATGCAACTAAACATTGGTGGCCTTCCAATAAACACCTTGTTTCTCTACTTCCTTTTCCATCATCTTTATCTTTTCTTCCTTTTCTTTTTCTTCAATTTCCCTTCCTTTTGCAGTTTATATTTCTTCTTTTTCTATTTTCTTCTTCAGCCTATGTTGATCCTTACTGGCTTGTCTTGGTGTCATAAATTTCAACTTCATTTCATGTCCCTCATGCCTCAATTAAAGGGAACGTTCATCAAGATTGGGCGTTTTAAAATGAAGCCATGCCCATCTCAAAAGAAGATGACAAGAGTTCGTGGGAGCAATATCACATAATACTTCTTTCACACATTGTTTTGTACTGAATTTGATCCTTGCTTGATTCGGATGAAAGCTTGTTGGTAACTTGAGTTTCTCCGCCAACCTTTGGCTTACAACATTGTTGTTGCTTCCGTAAACGAATGCAACTAAACATGGGTGGCCTTCGATTAAACACCTTATTTCTCTACTTCCTTTTCCATCATCTTTATCTTTTCT
This sequence comes from Vigna unguiculata, assembly GCF_037176805.1. NCBI lineage: Eukaryota > Viridiplantae > Streptophyta > Magnoliopsida > Fabales > Fabaceae > Vigna > Vigna unguiculata. The sequence goes on along the minus strand of NC_140795.1, from coordinate 25,567,732 downwards.
TCCTTTTCTTTTTCTTCAATTTCCCTTCCTTTTGCAGTTTATATTTCTTCTTTTTCTATTTTCTTCTTCAGCCTATGTTGATCCTTACTGGCTTGTCTTGGTGTCATAAATTTCAACTTCATTTCATGTCCCTCATGCCTCAATTTAAGGGAACGTTCATCAAGATTGAGCGTTTTAAAATGAAGCCATGCCCATCTCAAAAGAAGATGACAAGAGTTCGTGGGAGAAATATCACATAATACTTCTTTCACACATTGTCCTGTACTGAATTTGATCCTAGCTTGATTCGGATGAATGCTTGTTGGTAACTTGAGTTTCTCCGCCAACCTTTGGCTTACAACTTTGTTGTTGCTTCCGTAAACGAATGCAACTAAACATGGGTGGCCTTCGATTAAACACCTTATTTCTCTACCTCCTTTTCCATCATCTTTATCTTTTCTTCCTTTTATTTTTCTTCAATTTCCCTTCCTTTTGCAGTTTATATTTCTTCTTTTTCTATTTTCTCCTTCAACCTATGTTGATCCTTACTTACTGGCTTGTCTGGGTGTCATAAATTTCAACTTCATTTCATGTCCCTCAGGCCACAAATAAAGGGAACGTTCATCAAGATTGAGCGTTTTAAAATGAAGCCATGCCCATCTCAAAAGAAGATGACAAGAGTTCGTGGGAGCAATATCACATAATACTTCTTTCACACATTGTCCTGTACTGAATTTGATCCTTGCTTGATTCGATTGAAAGCTTGTTGGTAACTTGAGTTTCTCCACCAATCTTTGGCTTACAACATTGTTGTCGCATTCGTAAATGAATGGAACATAACATTGGTGGCCTTCGATTAAACACCTTGTTTCTCTACTTCCTTTTCCATCATCTTTATCTTTTCTTCCATTTCTTTTTATTCAATTTCCCTTCCTGCTGCAGTTTATATTTCTTCTTTTTCTACTCTTTTGTTTTCTATTTTCTCCTTCAGCCTATGTTGATCCTTATTGGCTTGTCTTGGTGTCATAAATTTCAACTTCATTTCATGTCCCTCATGCCTCAATTTAAAGGAACGTTCATCAAGATTGAGCGTTTTATAATGAAGCCATGCCCATCTCAAAAGAAGATGACAAGAGTTCGTGGGAGCAATATCACATAATACTTCTTTCACACATTGTCCTGTACTGAATTTGATCCTTGCTTGATTCGGTTGAAAGCTTGTTGGTAACTTGAGTTTCTCCACCAATCTTTGGCTTACAACATTGTTGTCGCTTTCGTAAACGAATGGAACTAAATATTGGTGGCCTTCAATTAAACACCTTGTTTCTCTACTTCCTTTTCCATCATCTTTATCTTTTCTTCCATTTCTTTTTATTCAATTTCCCTTCCTGCTGCAGTTTATATTTCTTCTTTTTCTACTCTTTTGTTTTCTATTTTCTCCTTCAGCCTATGTTGATCCTTACTGGCTTGTCTTGGTGTCATAAATTTCAACTTCATTTCATGTCCCTCATACCTCAATTAAAGGGAACGTTCATCAAGATTGAGCGTTTTATAATGAAGCCATGCCCATCTCAAAAGAAGATGACAAGAGTTCGTGGGAGCAATATCACATAATACTTCTTTCACACATTGTCCTGTACTGAATTTGATCCTTGCTTGATTTGGTTGAAAGCTTGTTGGTAACTTGAGTTTCTCCACCAATCTTTGGCTTACAACATTGTTGTCGCTTTCGTAAACGAATGCAACTAAACATTGGTGGCCTTCCAATAAACACCTTGTTTCTCTACTTCCTTTTCCATCATCATTATCTTTTATTCCTTTTCTTTTTCTTCAATTTTCCTTCCTTCTACAGTTTATATTTCTTCTTTTTCTATTCTTTCTTTTTCTATTTTCTCGTTCAGCCTATGTTGATCCTTACTGGCTTGTCTTGGTATCAAAATTTTCAACTTCATTTCATGTCCCTAATGCCTCAAATAAAGGGAACGTTCATCAAGATTGAGCCTTTTAAAATGAAGCCATGCCTATCTCAAAAGAAGATGACAAGAGTTCGTGGGAGCAATATCACATAATACTTCTTTCACACAATGTCCTATACTGAATTTGATCCGTGCATGATTCAGATGAAAGGTTGGTGTTAACTAGAGTTTCCCCGCCAATCTTTGGCTTACAACATTGTTGTTGCTTTCGTAAACGAATGCAACTAAACAGGGGTGGCCTTCGATTAAACACCTTGTTTCTCTACCTCCTTTTCCATCATCTTTATCTTTTCTTCCTTTTATTTTTCTTCAATTTGCCTTCCTTTTGCAGTTTATATTTCTTCTTTTTCTATTTTCTCCTTCAACCTATGTTGATCCTTACTTACTGGCTTGTCTTGGTGTCATAAATTTCAACTTCATTTCATGTCCCTCAGGCCACAAATAAAGGGAACGTTCCTCAAGATTGGGCGTTTTAAAATGAAGCCATGCCCATCTCAAAAGAAGATGACAAGAGTTCGTGGGAGCAATATCACATAATACTTCTTTCACACATTGTCCTGTACTGAATTTGATCCTTGCTTGATTCGATTGAAAGCTTGTTGGTAACTTGAGTTTCTCCACCAATCTTTGGCTTACAACATTGTTGTCGCATTCCTAAATGAATGGAACATAACATTGGTGGCCTTCGATTAAACACCTTGTTTCTCTACTTCCTTTTCCATCATCTTTATCTTTTCTTCCATTTCTTTTTATTCAATTTCCCTTCCTGCTGCAGTTTATATTTCTTCTTTTTCTACTCTTTTGTTTTCTATTTTCTCCTTCAGCCTATGTTGATCCTTATTGGCTTGTCTTGGTGTCATAAATTTCAACTTCATTTCATGTCCCTCATGCCTCAATTTAAAGGAACGTTCATCAAGATTGAGCGTTTTATAATGAAGCCATGCCCATCTCAAAAGAAGATGACAAGAGTTCGTGGGAGCAATATCACATAATACTTCTTTCACACATTGTCCTGTACTGAATTTGATCCTTGCTTGATTCGGTTGAAAGCTTGTTGGTAACTTGAGTTTCTCCACCAATCTTTGGCTTACAACATTGTTGTCGCTTTCGTAAACGAATGGAACTAAATATTGGTGGCCTTCAATTAAACACCTTGTTTCTCTACTTCCTTTTCCATCATCTTTATCTTTTCTTCCATTTCTTTTTATTCAATTTCCCTTCCTGCTGCAGTTTATATTTCTTCTTTTTCTACTCTTTTGTTTTCTATTTTCTCCTTCAGCCTATGTTGATCCTTACTGGCTTGTCTTGGTGTCATAAATTTCAACTTCATTTCATGTCCCTCATACCTCAATTAAAGGGAACGTTCATCAAGATTGAGCGTTTTATAATGAAGCCATGCCCATCTCAAAAGAAGATGACAAGAGTTCGTGGGAGCAATATCACATAATACTTCTTTCACACATTGTCCTGTACTGAATTTGATCCTTGCTTGATTTGGTTGAAAGCTTGTTGGTAACTTGAGTTTCTCCACCAATCTTTGGCTTACAACATTGTTGTCGCTTTCGTAAACGAATGCAACTAAACATTGGTGGCCTTCCAATAAACACCTTGTTTCTCTACTTCCTTTTCCATCATCATTATCTTTTATTCCTTTTCTTTTTCTTCAATTTTCCTTCCTTCTACAGTTTATATTTCTTCTTTTTCTATTCTTTCTTTTTCTATTTTCTCGTTCAGCCTATGTTGATCCTTACTGGCTTGTCTTGGTATCAAAATTTTCAACTTCATTTCATGTCCCTAATGCCTCAAATAAAGGGAACGTTCATCAAGATTGAGCCTTTTAAAATGAAGCCATGCCTATCTCAAAAGAAGATGACAAGAGTTCGTGGGAGCAATATCACATAATACTTCTTTCACACAATGTCCTATACTGAATTTGATCCGTGCATGATTCAGATGAAAGGTTGGTGTTAACTAGAGTTTCCCCGCCAATCTTTGGCTTACAACATTGTTGTTGCTTTCGTAAACGAATGCAACTAAACAGGGGTGGCCTTCGATTAAACACCTTGTTTCTCTACCTCCTTTTCCATCATCTTTATCTTTTCTTCCTTTTATTTTTCTTCAATTTGCCTTCCTTTTGCAGTTTATATTTCTTCTTTTTCTATTTTCTCCTTCAACCTATGTTGATCCTTACTTACTGGCTTGTCTTGGTGTCATAAATTTCAACTTCATTTCATGTCCCTCAGGCCACAAATAAAGGGAACGTTCCTCAAGATTGGGCGTTTTAAAATGAAGCCATGCCCATCTCAAAAGAAGATGACAAGAGTTCGTGGGAGCAATATCACATAATACTTCTTTCACACATTGTCCTGTACTGAATTTGATCCTTGCTTGATTCGATTGAAAGCTTGTTGGTAACTTGAGTTTCTCCACCAATCTTTGGCTTACAACATTGTTGTCGCATTCCTAAATGAATGGAACATAACATTGGTGGCCTTCGATTAAACACCTTGTTTCTCTACTTCCTTTTCCATCATCTTTATCTTTTCTTCCATTTCTTTTTATTCAATTTCCCTTCCTGCTGCAGTTTATATTTCTTCTTTTTCTACTCTTTTGTTTTCTATTTTCTCCTTCAGCCTATGTTGATCCTTATTGGCTTGTCTTGGTGTCATAAATTTCAACTTCATTTCATGTCCCTCATGCCTCAATTTAAAGGAACGTTCATCAAGATTGAGCGTTTTATAATGAAGCCATGCCCATCTCAAAAGAAGATGACAAGAGTTCGTGGGAGCAATATCACATAATACTTCTTTCACACATTGTCCTGTACTGAATTTGATCCTTGCTTGATTCGGTTGAAAGCTTGTTGGTAACTTGAGTTTCTCCACCAATCTTTGGCTTACAACATTGTTGTCGCTTTCGTAAACGAATGGAACTAAATATTGGTGGCCTTCAATTAAACACCTTGTTTCTCTACTTCCTTTTCCATCATCTTTATCTTTTCTTCCATTTCTTTTTATTCAATTTCCCTTCCTGCTGCAGTTTATATTTCTTCTTTTTCTACTCTTTTGTTTTCTATTTTCTCCTTCAGCCTATGTTGATCCTTACTGGCTTGTCTTGGTGTCATAAATTTCAACTTCATTTCATGTCCCTCATACCTCAATTAAAGGGAACGTTCATCAAGATTGAGCGTTTTATAATGAAGCCATGCCCATCTCAAAAGAAGATGACAAGAGTTCGTGGGAGCAATATCACATAATACTTCTTTCACACATTGTCCTGTACTGAATTTGATCCTTGCTTGATTTGGTTGAAAGCTTGTTGGTAACTTGAGTTTCTCCACCAATCTTTGGCTTACAACATTGTTGTCGCTTTCGTAAACGAATGCAACTAAACATTGGTGGCCTTCCAATAAACACCTTGTTTCTCTACTTCCTTTTCCATCATCATTATCTTTTATTCCTTTTCTTTTTCTTCAATTTCCCTTCCTTCTACAGTTTATATTTCTTCTTTTTCTATTCTTTCTTTTTCTATTTTCTCCTTCAGCCTATGTTGATCCTTACTTGCTTGTCTTGGTATCAAAATTTTCAACTTCATTTCATGTCCCTAATGCCTCAAATAAAGGGAACGTTCATCAAGATTGAGCCTTTTAAAATGAAGCCATGCCTATCTCAAAAGAAGATGACAAGAGTTCGTGGGAGCAATATCACATAATACTTCTTTCACACAATGTCCTATACTGAATTTGATCCGTGCATGATTCAGATGAAAGGTTGGTGTTAACTAGAGTTTCCCCGCCAATCTTTGGCTTACAACATTGTTGTTGCTTTCGTAAACGAATGCAACTAAACAGGGGTGGCCTTCGATTAAACACCTTGTTTCTCTACTTCCTTTTCCATCATCTTTATCTTTTCTTCCTTTTATTTTTCTTCAATTTGCCTTCCTTCTGCAGTTTATATTTCTTCTTTTTCTATTTTCTCCTTCAACCTATGTTGATCCTTACTTACTGGCTTGTCTTGGTGTCATAAATTTCAACTTCATTTCATGTCCCTCAGGCCACAAATAAAGGGAACGTTCATCAAGATTGAACGTTTTAAAATGAAGCCATGCCCATCTCAAAAGAAGATGACAAGAGTTCGTGGGAGCAATATCACATAATACTTCTTTCACACATTGTCCTGTACTGAATTTGATCCTTGCTTGATTCGGATGAAAGCTTGTTGGTAACTTGAGTTTCTCCGCCAATCTTTGGCTTACAACATTGTTGTTGCTTCCGTAAACGAATGCAACTAAACATGGGTGGCCTTCGATAAAACACCTTATTTCTCTACTTCCTTTTCCATCATCTTTATCTTTTCTTCCTTTTCTTTTTCTTCAATTTCCCTTCCTTTTGCAGTTTATATTTCTTCTTTTTCTATTTTCATCTTCAGCCTATGTTGATCCTTAATGGCTTGTCTTGGTGTCATAAATTTCAACTTCATTTCATGTCCCTCATGCCTCAATTAAAGGGAACATTCATTAAGATTGAGCGTTGTAAAATGAAGCCATGCCCATCTCAAAAGCAGATGACAAGAGTTCGTGGGAGCAATATCACATAATACTTCTTTCACACATTCTCCTGTACTGAATTTGATCCTTGCTTGATTCGATTGAAAGCTTGTTGGTAACTTGAGTTTCTCCACCAATCTTTGGCTTACAACATTGTTGTCGCTTTCGTAAATGAATGGAACTAAACATTGGCGGCCTTCGATTAAACACCTTGTTTCTCTACTTCCTTTTCCATCATCTTTATCTTTTCTTTCATTTCTTTTTATTCAATTTCCCTTCCTGCTGCAGTTTATATTTCTTCTTTTTCTACTCTTTTGTTTTCTATTTTCTCCTTCAGCCTATGTTGATCCTTACTGGCTTGTCTTGGTGTCATAAATTTCAACTTCATTTCATGTCCCTCATGCCTCAATTAAAGGGAACGTTCATCAAGATTGAGCGTTTTATAATGAAGCCATGCCCATCTCAAAAGAAGATGACAAGAGTTCGTGGGAGCAATATCACATAATACTGCTTTCACACATTGTCCTGTACTGAATTTGATCCTTGCTTGATTCGGTTGAAAGCTTGTTGGTAACTTGAGTTTCTCCACCAATCTTTGGCTTACAACATTGTTGTCGCTTTCGTAAACGAATGGAACTAAACATTGGTGGCCTTCGATTAAACACCTTGTTTCTCTACTTCCTTTTCCATCATCTTTATCTTTTCTTCCTTTTCTTTTTCTTCAATTTCCCTTCCTTCTGCAGTTTATATTTCTTCTTTCTCTATTTTCTCCTTCAACCTATGTTGATCCTTACTTACTAGCTTGTCTTGGTGTCATAAATTTCAACTTCATTTCATGTCGCTCATGGCTCAAATAAAGGGAACGTTCATCAAGATGGAGCGTTTTAAAATGAAGCCATGCCCATCTCAAAAGAAGATGACAAGAGTTCGTGGGAGCAATATCACATAATACTTCTTTCACACATTGTCCTGTACTGAATTTGATCCTTGCTTGATTCGGATGAAAGCTTGCTGGTAACTTGAGTTTCTCCGCCAATCTTAGGCTTATAACATTGTTGTTGCTTTCGTAAACGAATGCAACTAAACATGGGTGGCCTTCGATTAAACACCTTATTTCTCTACTTCCTTTTCCATCATCTTTATCTTTTCTTCCTTTTCTTTTTCTTCAATTTCCCTTCCTTTTGCAGTTTATATTTCTTCTTTTTCTACTCTTTTGTTTTCTATTTTCTCCTTCAGCCTATGTTGATCCTTACTGGCTTGTCTTGGTGTCATAAGTTTCAACTTCATTTCATGTCCCTCATGCCTCAATTAAAGGGAACGTTCATCAAGATTGAGTGTTTTATAATGAAGCCATGCCCATCTCAAAAGAAGATGACAAGAGTTCGTGGGAGCAATATCACATAATACTTCTTTCACACATTGTCCTGTACTGAATTTGATCCTTGCTTGATTCGGTTGAAAGCTTGTTGGTAACTTGAGTTTCTCCACCAATCTTTGGCTTACAACATTGTTGTCGCTTTCGTAAACGAATGCAACTAAACATTGGTGGCCTTCCAATAAACACCTTGTTTCTCTACTTCCTTTTCCATCATCTTTATCTTTTCTTCCTTTTCTTTTTCTTCAATTTCCCTTCATTCTGCAATTTATATTTCTTCTTTTTCTATTCTTTCTTTTTCTATTTTCTCCTTCAGCCTATGTTGATCCTTACTGGCTTGTCTTGGTGTCAAAAATTTTAACTTCATTTCATGTCCCTAATGCCTTAAATAAAGGGAACGTTCATCAAGATTGAGCGTTTTAAAATGAAGCCATGCCTATCTCAAAAGAAGATGACAAGAGTTCGTGAGAGCAATATCAGATAATACTTCTTTCACACATTGTCGTTCAGCCTATGTTGATCCTTACTGGCTTGTCTTGGTGTCATAAATTTGAACTTCATTTCATGTCCCTCATGCCTCAAAGGGAACGTTCATCAATATTGAGCGTTTTAAAATGAAGCCATGCACATCTCAAAAGAAGATGACTTCGTCGGAGCAATATCAGATAATACTTCTTTCAAACATTGTTATGCACTGAATTTGATCCTTGCTTCATTCGGATGAAACCTTGGTGGTAACTAGAGTTTCTCCACCAATATTTGGCTTACAACATTGTTGTCGCTTTTGTAAACGAATGCAACTAAACATGGGTGGCCTTCTATTAAACACCTTGTTTCTCTACTTCCTTTTCCATCATCTTTATCTTTTCTTTCTTTTTCTTCAATTTCCATTCCTTCTGCAGTTTATATTTCTTCTTTTTCTATTTTCTCCTTCAGCATATGTTGATCCTTAATAGCTTGTCTTGGTGTCATAAATTTCAACTTCATTTCATGTCCCTCATGCCTCAAAGCGAACGTTCATAAAGATTGAGCGTTTTAAAATTAAGCCATGTCTATCTCAAAAGAAGATGACAAGAGTTTGTGGGAGCAATATCACATAATACTTCTTTCATACATTGTCCTTCAGCCTATGTTGATCCTTACTGGCATGTCTTGGTGACATAAATTTGAACTTCATTTCATGTCCCTCATGCCTCAAAGCGAACGTTCATCAAGATTGAGCATTTTAAAATGAAGCCATGCAGATCTCAAAAGAAGATGACAAGAGTTCGTCGGAGCAATATCAGATAATACTTCTTTCAAACATTGTTATGCACTGAATTTGATCCTTGCTTCATTCGGATGAAACCTTGGTGGTAACTAGATTTTCTCCACCAATATTTGGCTTACAACATTGTTGTCGCTTTCGTAAACGAATGCAACTAAACATGGGTGGCCTTCTATTAAACACCTTTTTTCTCTACTTCCTTTTCCATCATCTTTATCTTTTCTTTCTTTTTCTTCAATTTCCATTCCTTCTGTAGTTTATAGTTCTTCTTTTTCTATTTTCTCCTTCAGCATATGTTGATCCTTACTGGCTTGTCTTGGTGTCATAAATTTCAACTTCATTTCGTGTCCCTCATGCCTCAAAGCGAACGTTCATCAAGATTGAGCGTTTTAAAATTAAGCCATGTCCATCTCAAAAGAAGATGACAAGAGTTTGTGGGAGCAATATCACATAATACTTGTTTCACACATTGTCATGTACTGAATTTGATCCTTGCTTGATTCGGATGAAACCTTGGTGGTAACTAGAGTTTCTCCACCAATCTTTGGCTTACGACATTGTTGTCGCTTACACCTTGTTTCTCTACTTCCTTTTCCACCATCTTTATCTTTTCTTCCTTTTCTTTTTATTCAATTTCCCTTCCTGCTGCAGTTTACATGTCTTCTTTTTCTACTCTTTCGTTTTCTATTTTCTCCTTCAGCCTATGTTGATCCTTACTGGCTTGTCTTGGTGTCATAAATTTCAACTTCATTTCGTGTCCCTCATGCCTCAATTAAAGGGAACGTTCATCAAGATTGAGCGTTTTATAATGGAGCCATGCCCATCTCAAAAGAAGATGACAAGAGTTCGTGGGAGCAATATCACATAATACTTCTTTCACACATTGTCCTGTACTGAATTTGATCCTTGCTTGATTCGGATGAAAGCTTGCTGGTAACTTGAGTTTCTCCGCCAATCTTAGGCTTATAACATTGTTGTTGCTTTCGTAAACGAATGCAACTAAACATGGGTGGCCTTCGATTAAACACCTTATTTCTCTACTTCCTTTTCCATCATCTTTATCTTTTCTTCCTTTTCTTTTTCTTCAATTTCCCTTCCTTTTGCAGTTTATGTTTCTTCTTTTTCTACTCTTTTGTTTTCTATTTTCTCCTTCAGCCTATGTTGATCCTTACTGGCTTGTCTTGGTGTCATAAGTTTCAACTTCATTTCATGTCCCTCAAGCCTCAATTAAAGGGAACGTTCATCAAGATTGAGTGTTTTATAATGAAGCCATGCCCATCTCAAAAGAAGATGACAAGAGTTCGTGGGAGCAATATCACATAATACTTCTTTCACACATTGTCCTGTACTGAATTTGATCCTTGCTTGATTCGGTTGAAAGCTTGTTGGTAACTTGAGTTTCTCCACCAATCTTTGGCTTACAACATTGTTGTCGCTTTCGTAAACGAATGCAACTAAACATTGGTGGCCTTCCAATAAACACCTTGTTTCTCTACTTCCTTTTCCATCATCTTTATCTTTTCTTCCTTTTCTTTTTCTTCAATTTCCCTTCATTCTGCAATTTATATTTCTTCTTTTTCTATTCTTTCTTTTTCTATTTTCTCCTTCAGCCTATGTTGATCCTTACTGGCTTGTCTTGGTGTCAAAAATTTTAACTTCATTTCATGTCCCTAATGCCTTAAATAAAGGGAACGTTCATCAAGATTGAGCATTTTAAAATGAAGCCATGCCTATCTCAAAAGAAGATGACAAGAGTTCGTGGGAGCAATATCAGATAATACTTCTTTCATACATTGTCCTTCAGCATATGTTGATCCTTACTGGCTTGTCTTGGTGTCATAAATTTCAACTTCATTTCATGTCCCTCATGCCTCAAAGCGAACGTTCATCAAGATTGAGCGTTTTAAAATTAAGCCATGTCCATCTCAAAAGAAGATGACAAGAGTTTGTGGGAGCAATATCACATAATACTTGTTTCACACATTGTCATGTACTGAATTTGATCCTTGCTTGATTCGGATGAAACCTTGGTGGTAACTAGAGTTTCTCCACCAATCTTTGGCTTACGACATTGTTGTCGCTTACACCTTGTTTCTCTACTTCCTTTTCCACCATCTTTATCTTTTCTTCCTTTTCTTTTTATTCAATTTCCCTTCCTGCTGCAGTTTACATGTCTTCTTTTTCTACTCTATCGTTTTCTATTTTCTCCTTCAGCCTATGTTGATCCTTACTGGCTTGTCTTGGTGTCATAAATTTCAACTTCATTTCGTGTCCCTCATGCCTCAATTAAAGGGAACGTTCATCAAGATTGAGCGTTTTATAATGGAGCCATGCCCATCTCAAAAGAAGATGACAAGAGTTCGTGGGAGCAATATCACATAATACTTCTTTCACACATTGTCCTGTACTGAATTTGATCCTTGCTTGATTCGGATGAAAGCTTGCTGGTAACTTGAGTTTCTCCACCAATCTTTGGCTTACAACATTGTTGTCGCTTTCGTAAACGAATGCAACTAAACATTGGTGGCCTTCCAATAAACACCTTGTTTCTCTACTTCCTTTTCCATCATCTTTATCTTTTCTTCCTTTTCTTTTTCTTCAATTTCCCTTCATTCTGCAATTTATATTTCTTCTTTTTCTATTCTTTCTTTTTCTATTTTCTCCTTCAGCCTATGTTGATCCTTACTGGCTTGTCTTGGTGTCAAAAATTTTAACTTCATTTCATGTCCCTAATGCCTTAAATAAAGGGAACGTTCATCAAGATTGAGCGTTTTATAATGGAGCCATGCCCATCTCAAAAGAAGATGACAAGAGTTCGTGGGAGCAATATCACATAATACTTCTTTCACACATTGTCCTGTACTGAATTTGATCCTTGCTTGATTCGGATGAAAGCTTGCTGGTAACTTGAGTTTCTCCGCCAATCTTAGGCTTATAACATTGTTGTTGCTTTCGTAAACGAATGCAACTAAACATGGGTGGCCTTCGATTAAACACCTTATTTCTCTACTTCCTTTTCCATCATCTTTATCTTTTCTTCCTTTTCTTTTTCTTCAATTACCCTTGCTTTTGCAGTTTATATTTCTTCTTTTTCTACTCTTTTGTTTTCTATTTTCTCCTTCAGCCTATGTTGATCCTTACTGGCTTGTCTTGGTGTCATAAATTTCAACTTCATTTCATGTCCCTCATGCCTCAATTTAAGGGAACGTTCATCAAGATTGAGCGTTTTAAAATGAAGCCATGCCCATCTCAAAAGAAGATGACAAGAGTTCGTGGGAGCAATATCACATAATACTTCTTTCACACATTGTCCTGTACTGAATTTGATCCTAGCTTGATTCGGATGAAAGCTTGTTGGTAACTTGAGTTTCTCCGCCAACCTTTGGCTTACAACTTTGTTGTTGCTTCCGTAAACGAATGCAACTAAACATGGGTGGCCTTCGATTAAACACCTTATTTCTCTACTACCTTTTCCATCATCTTTATCTTTTCTTCCTTTTCTTTTTCTTCAATTTCCCTTCCTTTTGCAGTTTATATTTCTTCTTTTTCTATTTTCTCCTTCAGCCTATGTTGATCCTTACTGGCTTGTCTTGGTGTCAAAAATTTTAACTTCATTTCATGTCCCTAATGCCTCAAATAAAGGGAACGTTCATCAAGATTGAGCGTTTTAAAATGAAGCCATGCCTATCTCAAAAGAAGATGACAAGAGTTCGTGGGAGCAATATCAGATAATACTTCTTTCACACATTGTCGTTCAGCCTATGTTGATTCTTACTGGCTTGTCTTGGTGTCATAAATTTGAACTTCATTTCATGTCCCTCATGCCTCAAAGGGAACGTTCATCAATATTGAGCGTTTTAAAATGAAGCCATGCACATCTCAAAAGAAGATGACTTCGTCGGAGCAATATCAGATAATACTTCTTTCAAACATTGTTATGCACTGGATTTGATCCTTGCTTCATTCGGATGAAACCTTGGTGGTAACTAGAGTTTCTCCACCAATATTTGGCTTACAACATTGTTGTCGCTTTTGTAAACGAATGCAACTAAACATGGGTGGCCTTCTATTAAACACCTTGTTTCTCTACTTCCTTTTCCATCATCTTTATCTTTTCTTTCTTTTTCTTCAATTTCCATTCCTTCTGCAGTTTATATTTCTTCTTTTTCTATTTTCTCCTTCAGCATATGTTGATCCTTAATAGCTTGTCTTGGTGTCATAAATTTCAACTTCATTTCATGTCCCTCATGCCTCAAAGCGAACGTTCATAAAGATTGAGCGTTTTAAAATTAAGCCATGTCTATCTCAAAAGAAGATGACAAGAGTTTGTGGGAGCAATATCACATAATACTTCTTTCATACATTGTCCTTCAGCCTATGTTGATCCTTACTGGCATGTCTTGGTGACATAAATTTGAACTTCATTTCATGTCCCTCATGCCTCAAAGCGAACGTTCATCAAGATTGAGCGTTTTAAAATGAAGCCATGCAGATCTCAAAAGAAGATGACAAGAGTTCGTCGGAGCAATATCAGATAATACTTCTTTTAAACATTGTTATGCACTGAATTTGATCCTTGCTTCATTCGGATGAAACCTTGGTGGTAACTAGATTTTCTCCACCAATATTTGGCTTACAACATTGTTGTCGCTTTCGTAAACGAATGCAACTAAACATGGGTGGCCTTCTATTAAACACCTTTTTTCTCTACTTCCTTTTCCATCATCTTTATCTTTTCTTTCTTTTTCTTCAATTTCCATTCCTTCTGTAGTTTATAGTTCTTCTTTTTCTATTTTCTCCTTCAGCATATGTTGATCCTTACTGGCTTGTCTTGGTGTCATAAATTTCAACTTCATTTCATGTCCCTCATGCCTCAAAGCGAACGTTCATCAAGATTGAGCGTTTTAAAATTAAGCCATGTCCATCTCAAAAGAAGATGACAAGAGTTTGTGGGAGCAATATCACATAATACTTGTTTCACACATTGTCATGTACTGAATTTGATCCTTGCTTGATTCGGATGAAACCTTGGTGGTAACTAGAGTTTCTCCACCAATCTTTGGCTTACGACATTGTTGTCGCTTACACCTTGTTTCTCTACTTCCTTTTCCAGCATCTTTATCTTTTCTTCCTTTTCTTTTTATTCAATTTCCCTTCCTGCTGCAGTTTACATGTCTTCTTTTTCTACTCTTTCGTTTTCTATTTTCTCCTTTAGCCTATGTTGATCCTTACTGGCTTGTCTTGGTGTCATAAATTTCAACTTCATTTCGTGTCCCTCATGCCTCAATTAAAGGGAACGTTCATCAAGATTGAGCGTTTTATAATGAAGCCATGCCCATCTCAAAAGAAGATGACAAGAGTTCGTGGGAGCAATATCACATAATACTTCTTTCACACATTGTCCTGTACTGACTTTGATCCTTGCTTGATTCGGATGAAAGCTTGTTGGTAACTTGAGTTTCTCCGCCAACCTTTGGCTTACAACATTGTTGTTGCTTCCGTAAACGAATGCAACTAAACATGGGTGGACTTTAATTAAACACCTTATTTCTCTACTTCCTTTTCCATCATCTTTATCTTTTCTTCCTTTTCTTTTTCTTCAATTACCCTTGCTTTTGCAGTTTATATTTCTTCTTTTTCTACTCTTTTGTTTTCTATTTTCTCCTTCAGCCTATGTTGATCCTTACTGGCTTGTCTTGGTGTCATAAATTTCAACTTCATTTCATGTCCCTCATGCCTCAATTTAAGGGAACGTTCATCAAGATTGAGCGTTTTAAAATGAAGCCATGCCCATCTCAAAAGAAGATGACAAGAGTTCGTGGGAGCAATATCACATAATACTTCTTTCACACATTGTCCTGTACTGAATTTGATCCTAGCTTGATTCGGATGAAAGCTTGTTGGTAACTTGAGTTTCTCCGCCAACCTTTGGCTTACAACTTTGTTGTTGCTTCCGTAAACGAATGCAACTAAACATGGGTGGCCTTCGATTAAACACCTTATTTCTCTACTACCTTTTCCATCATCTTTATCTTTTCTTCCTTTTCTTTTTCTTCAATTTCCCTTCCTTTTGCAGTTTATATTTCTTCTTTTTCTATTTTCTTCTTCAGCCTATGTTGATCCTTACTGGCTTGTCTTGGTGTCATAAATTTCAACTTCATTTCATGTCCCTCATGCCTCAATTAAAGGGAACGTTCATCAAGATTGGGCGTTTTAAAATGAAGCCATGCCCATCTCAAAAGAAGATGACAAGAGTTCGTGGGAGCAATATCACATAATACTTCTTTCACACATTGTCCTGTACTGAATTTGATCCTTGCTTGATTCGATTGAAAGCTTGTTGGTAACTTGAGTTTCTCCACCAATCTTTGGCTTACAACATTATTGTTGCTTTCGTAAACGAATGGAACTAAACATTGGTGGCCTTCGATTAAACACCTTGTCTCTCTACTTTCTTTTCCATCATCTTTATCTTTTCTACCATTTGTTTTTATTCAATTTCCCTTCCTGCTGCAGTTTATATTTCTTCTTTTTCTACTCTTTCATTTTCTATTTCCTCCTTCAGCCTATGTTGATCCTTACTGGCTTGTCTTGGTGTCATAAATTTCAACTTCATTTCATGTCCGTCATGCCTCAATTAAAGGGAACGTTCATCAAGATTGAGCGTTTTATAATGAAGCCATGCCCAGCTCAAAAGAAGATGACAAGAGTTCGTGGGACCAATATCACATAATACTTCTTTCACACATTGTCCTGTACTGAATTTGATCCTTGCTTGATTCGGTTGAAAGCTTGTTGGTAACCTGAGTTTCTCCACCAATCTTTGGCTTACAACATTATTGTCGCTTTCGTAAACGAATGCAACTAAACATTGGTGGCCTTCCAATAAACACCTTGTTTCTCTACTTCCTTTTCCATCATCTTTATCTTTTCTTCCTTTTCTTTTTCTTCAATTTCCCTTCCTTCTGCAGTTTATATTTCTTCTTTTTCTATTTTCTCCTTCAGCCTATGTTGATCCTTACTGGCTTGTCTTGGTGTCATAAATTTCAACTTCATTTCATGTCCCTCATGCCTCAAATAAAGGGAACGTTCATCAAGATTGAGAGTTTTAAAATGAAGGCATGCCCATCTCCAAAGAAGATGACAAGAGTTCGTGGGAGCAATATCACATAATACTTCTTTCACACATTGTCCTGTACTGATTTGATGCTTGCTTGATTCGGTTGAAAGCTTGTTGGTAACTTGAGTTTCTCCACCAATCTTTGGCTTACGACATTGTTGTCACTTTCGTAAACAAATGCAACTAAACATTGGTGCCTTCGATTAAACACCTTGTTTCTCTACTTCCTTTTCCATCATCTTTATCTTTTCTTCCTTTTCTTTTTCTTCAATTTCCCTTCCTTTTGCAGTTTATATTTCTTCTTTTTCTATTTTCTTCTTCAGCCTATGTTGATCCTTACTAGCTTGTGCTGGTGTCATAAATTTCAACTTCATTTCACGTCCCTCATGCCTCAAAGGGAACGTTCATCAAGATTTAGCGTTTTAAAATGAAGCCATGCCCATCTCAAAAGAAGATGACAAGAGTTCGTGGGAGCAATATCACATAATACATCTTTCACACATTGTCATGTACTGAATTTGATCCTTGCTTGATTCGGATGAAACCTTGGTGGTAACTAGAGTTTCTCCACCAATCTTTGGCTTACGACATTGTTGTCGCTTTCGTAAACAAATGCAACTAAACATTGGTGCCTTCGATTAAACACCTTGTTTCTCTACTTCCTTTTCCATCATCTTTATCTTTTCTTCCTTTTCTTTTTCTTCAATTTCCCTTCCTTTTGCAGTTTATATTTCTTCTTTTTCTATTTTCTTCTTCAGCCTATGTTGATCCTTACTAGCTTGTGCTGGTGTCATAAATTTCAACTTCATTTCATGTCCCACATGCCTCAAATAAAGGGAACATTCATCAAGATTGAGCGTTTTAAAATGAAGGCATGCCCATCTCCAAAGAAGATGACAAGAGTTCGTGGGAGCAATATCACATAATAATTCTTTCACACATTGTCCTGTACTAAATTTGATCCTTGCTTGATTCGGTTGAAAGCTTGTTGGTAACTTGAGTTTCTCCACCAATCTTTGGCTTACAATATTGTTGTCGCTTTCATAAACGATTGCAACTAAACATGGGTGGCCTTCGATTAAACACTTTGTTTCTCTACTTCCCTTTTCATCATCTTTATCTTTTCTTCCTTTTCTTTTTCTTCAATTTCCTTTCCTTCTGCAGTTTATATTTCTTCTTTTTCTATTTTCTCCTTCAACCTATGTTGATCCTTACTGGCTTGTCTTGGTGTCATAAATTTCAACTTCATTTCATGTCCCTCATGCCTCAATTAAAGGGAACGTTCATCAAGCTTGGGCGTTTTAAAATGAAGCCATGCCCATCTCAAAAGAAGATGACAAGAGTTCGTGGGAGCAATATCACATAATACTTCTTTCACACATTCTCCTGTACTGAATTTGATCCTTGCTTGATTTGGTTGAAAGCTTGTTGGTAGCTTGAGTTTCTCCACCAATCTTTGGCTTACAACATTGTTGTCGCTTTCGTAAACGAATGCAACTAAACATTGGTGGCCTTCGATTAAACACCTTGTTTCTCTACTTCCTTTTCCATCATCTTTATCTTTTCTTCCATTTCTTTTTATTCAATTTCCCTTCCTGCTGCAGTTTATATTTCTTCTTTTTCTACTCCTTCGTTTTCTATTTTCTCCTTCAGCCTATGTTGATCCTTCTTGGCTTGTCTTGGTGTCATAAATTTCAACTTCATTTCATGTCCCTCATGCCTCAATTAAAGGGAACGTTTATCAAGATTGAGCGTTTTATAATGAAGCCATGCCCATCTCAAAAGAAGATGACAAGAGTTTGTGGGAGCAATATCTTATAATACTTCTTTCACACATTGTCCTGTACTGAATTTGATCCTTTCTTGATTCGGTTGAAAGCTTGTTGGTAACTTGAGTTTCTCCACCAATCTTTGGCTTACAACATTGTTGTCGCTTTCGTAAACGAATGCAACTAAATAGGGGTGGCCTTCGATTAAACACCTTGTTTCTCTACTTCCTTTTCCATCATCTTTATCTTTTCTTCCTTTTCTTTTTCTTCAATTTCCCTTCCTTCTGTAGTTTATATTTCTTCTTTTTCTATTTTCTCCTTCAGCCTATGTTGATCCTTACTGGCTTGTCTTGGTGTCATAAATTTCAACTTCATTTCATGTCCCTCATGCCTCAAATAAAGGGAACGTTCATCAAGATTGAGCGTTTTAAAATGAAGGCATGCCCATCTCCAAAGAAGATGACAAGAGTTCGTGGTAGCAATATCACATAATACTTCTTTCATACATTGTCCTGTACTGATTTGATGCTTGCCTGATTCGGTTGAAAGCTTGTTGGTAACTTGAGTTTCTCCACCAATCTTTGGCTTACAATATTGTTGTCGCTTTCATAAACGAATGCAACTAAACATGGGTGGCCTTCGATTAAACACTTTGTTTCTCTACTTCCCTTTTCATCATCTTTATCTT
The DNA here is from genome assembly GCF_037176805.1 of Vigna unguiculata. Lineage (NCBI taxonomy): Eukaryota > Viridiplantae > Streptophyta > Magnoliopsida > Fabales > Fabaceae > Vigna > Vigna unguiculata. Next base: position 25,549,013 of record NC_140795.1, on the reverse strand, counting down.
TTCTTCCTTTTCTTTTTCTTCAATTTCCTTTCCTTCTGCAGTTTATATTTCTTCTTTTTCTATTTTCTCCTTCAGCCTATGTTGATCCTTACTGGCTTGTCTTGGTGTCATAAATTTCAACTTCATTTCATGTCCCTCATGCCTCAATTAAAGGGAACGTTCATCAAGATTGGGCGTTTTAAAATGAAGCCATGCCCATCTCAAAAGAAGATGACAAGAATTCGTGGGAGCAATATCACATAATACTTCTTTCACACATTGTCCTGTACTGAATTTGATCCTTGCTTGATTCGGTTGAAAGCTTGTTGGTAGCTTGAGTTTCTCCACCAATCTTTGGCTTACAACATTGTTGTCGCTTTCGTAAACGAATGGAACTAAACATTGGTGGCCTTCGATTAAACACCTTGTCTCTCTACTTTCTTTTCCATCAACTTTATCTTTTCTACCATTTCTTTTTATTCAATTTCCCTTCCTGCTGCAGTTTATATTTCTTCGTTTTCTACTCTTTCGTTTTCTATTTCCTCCTTCAGCCTATGTTGATCCTTACTGGCTTGTCTTGGTGTCATAAATTTCAACTTCATTTCATGTCTGTCATGCCTCAATTAAAGGGAACGTTCATCAAGATTGAGCGTTTTATAATGAAGCCATGCCCAGCTCAAAAGAAGATGACAAGAGTTCGTGGGACCAATATCACATAATACTTCTTTCACACATTGTCCTGTACTGAATTTGATCCTTGCTTGATTTTGTTGAAAGCTTGTTGGTAACTTGAGTTTCTCCACCAATCTTTGGCTTACAACATTGTTGTCGCTTTCGTAAACGAATGCAACTAAACATTGGTGGCCTTCCAATAAACACCTTGTTTCTCTACTTCCTTTTCCATCATCTTTATCTTTTCTTCCTTTTCTTTTTCTTCAATTTCCCTTCCTTCTGCAGTTTATATTTCTTCTTTTTCTATTCTTTTTTTTTTCTATTTTCTCCTTCAGCCTATGTTGATCCTTACTGGCTTGTCTTGGTGTCAAAAATTTCAACTTCATTTCATGCCCCTCATGCCTCAAAGCGAACGTTCATCAAGATTGAGCGTTTTAAAATTAAGCCATGTCCATCTCAAAAGAAAATGACAAGAGTTTGTGGGAGCAATATCACATAATACTTCTTTCACACATTGTCATGTACTGAATTTGATCCTTGCTTGATTCGGATGAAACCTTGGTGGTAACTTGAGTTTCTCCACCAATCTTTGGTTTACGACATTGTTGTCGCTTTCGTAAACGAATGCACTAAACATTGGTGCCTTCGATTAAACACCTTGTTTCTATACTTCCTTTTCCATCATCTTTATCTTTTCTTCCTTTTCTTTTTCTTCAATTTCTCTTTCTGCTGCAGTTTATATTTCTTCTTTTTCTATTCTTTCTTTTACTATTTTCTACTTCAGCCTATGTTGATCCTTACTGGCTTGTCTTGGTGTCAAAAATTTCAACTTCATTTCATGTCCCTAATGCCTCAAATAAAGGGAACGTTCATCAAGATTGAGCGTTCTAAAATGAAGCTATGCCTATCTCAAAAGACGATGACAAGAGTTCGTGGGAGCAATATCACATAATACTTCTTTCACACATTGTCTTGTACTGAATTTGATCGTTTCTTGATTCGGATGAACGCTTGGTGGTAACTAGAGTTTCTCCACCAATCTTTGGCTTACAACATTGTTGTCGCTTTCGTAAACGAATGCAACTAAACATGGGTGGCCTTCTATTAAACACCTTGTTTCTCTACTTCCTTTTCCATCATGTTTATCTTTTCTTTCTTTTTCTTCAATTTCCATTCCTTCTGCAGTTTATATTTCTTCTTTTTCTATTTTCTCCTTCTTGCATATGTTGATCCTTAGTGGCTTGTCTTGGTGTCATAAATTTCAATTTCATTTCATGTCTCTCATGCCTCAAAGCGAACGTTCATCAAGATTGAGCGTTTTAAAATTAAGCCATGTCCATCTCAAAAGAAGATGACAAGAGTTTGTGGGAGCAATATCACATAATACTTCTTTCACACATTGTCCTGTACTGAATTTGATCCTTGCTTGATTCAGATGAAAGCTTGATGGTAACTAGAGTTTCTCCACCAATCTTTGGATTACAACATTGTTGTCGCTTTCGTAAACGAATGCAACTAAACATGGGTGGCCTTCGATTGAACACCTTGTTTCTCTACTTCCTTTTCCATCATCTTTATCTTTTCTTCCTTTTCTTGTTCTTCAATTTCCCTTCCTTCTGCAGTTTATATTTCTTCTGTTACTATTTTCTACTTCAGCCTATGTTGATCATTACTGGCTTCTCTAGGTTTCATAAATTTCAACTTCATTTCATGTCCCTCATGCCTCAAATAAAGGGAACGTTCATCAAGATTGAGTATTTTAAAATTAAGCCATGCCATCTCAAAAGAAGATGACAAGAGTTCGTGGGAGCAATATCACATAATACTTGATTCACACATTGTCCTGTACTGAATTTGATCCTTGCTTGATTCGGATGAAACCTTGGTGGTAACTAGAGTTTCTCCACCAATCTTTGGCTTACAACATTGTTGTCGCTTTCGTAAACGAATGCAACTAAACATGGGTGGCCTTCGATTAAACACCTTGTTTCTCTACTTTCTTTTCCATCATCTTTATCTTTTCTTCCTCTACTTTTTCTTCAATTTCCCTTCCTTCTACAGTTTATATTTCTTCTTTTTCTATTCTTTCCTTTTCTATTTTCTCCTTCACCCTATGTTAATCATTACTAGCTTGTCTTGGTGTCATAAATTTCAACTTCATTTCATGTCCCTCACGCCTCAAATAAAGGGAATGTTCATCAAGATTGAGTGTTTTAAAATTAAGCCATGCCCATCTCAGAAGAAGATGACAAGAGTTCGTGGGAGCAATATCACATAATACTTCTTTCACATATTGTCCTTTACTGAATTTGATCCTTGATTTATTCGGATAAAAGCTTGTTGGTAACTTGAGTTTCTCCACCAATCTTTGGCTTACAACATTGTTGTCGCTTTCGTAAACGAATGCAACTAAACATGGATGGCCTTCTATTAAACACCTTGTTTCTCTACTTCCTTTTCCATCATCTTTATCTTTTCTTCCTTTTCTTTTTCTTCAATTTCCCTTCCTTCTGTAGTTTATATTTCTTCTTTTTCTATTTTATCCTTCAGCATATGTTGATCCTTACTAGCTTGTCTTGGTGTCATAAATTTGAACTTCATTTCATGTCCCTCATGCCTTAAAGGGAACGTTCATCAAGATTGAGCGTTTTTAAAATTAAGCAATGCACATCTCAAAAGAAGATGACAAGAGTTCGTGGGAGCAATATCACATAATACTTCTTTCACACATTGTCCTGTACTGAATTTGATCCCTGCTTGATTCGGATGAAAGCTTGGTGGTAACTAGAGTTTCTCCACCAATCTTTGGCTTACAACATTGTTGTCGCTTTCGTCAACGAATGCAACTTAACATTGGTGGCCTTCCAATAAACACCTTATTTCTCTACTTCCTTTTCCATCATCTTTATCTTTTCTTCCTTTTCTTTTTCTTCAATTTCCCTTCCTTCTACAGTTTATATTTCTTCTTTTTCTATTCTTTCTTTTCCTATTTTCTCCTTCAGCCTATGTTGATCATTACTGGCTTGTCTTGGTGTCATAAATTTCAACTTCATTTCATGTCCCTCACGCCTCAAGTAAAGGGAACGTTAATCAAGATTGAGTGTTTTAAAATTAAGCCATGCCCATCTCAAAAGAAGATGACAAGAGTATCACATAATACTTCTTTCACGTATTGTCCTTTACTGAATTTGATCCTTGATTTATTCGGATGAAAGCTTGTTGGTAACTAGAGTTTCTCCACCAATCTTTGGCTTACAACATTGTTGTCGCTTTCGTAAACGAATGCAACTAAACATGGGAGGCCTTCTATTAAACACCTTGTTTCTCTACTTCCTTTTCCATCATCTTTATCTTTTCTTTCTTTTTCTTCAATTTCCATTCCTTTTGCAGTTTATATTTCTTCTTTTTCTATTTTCTCCTTCAGCATATGTTGATCCTTACTGGCTTGTCTTGGTGTCATAAATTTCAACTTCATTTCATGTCCCTCATGCCTCAAGTAAAGGGAACGTTAATCAAGATTGAGTGTTTTAAAATTAAGCCATGCCCATCTCAAAAGAAGATGACAAGAGTTCGTGGGAGCAATATCACATAATACTTCTTTCACGTATTGTCCTTTACTGAATTTGATCCTTGATTTATTCGGATGAAAGCTTGTTGGTAACTTGAGTTTCTCCACCAATCTTTGGCTTACAACATTGTTGTCGCTTTCGTAAACGAATGCAACTAAACATGGGTGGCCTTCTATTAAACACCTTGTTTCTCTACTTCCTTTTCCATCATCTTTATCTTTTCTTCCATTTCTTTTTCTTCAATTTCCCTTCCTTCTGCAGTTTATATTTCTTCTTTTTCTATTTTATCCTTCAGCATATGTTGATCCTTACTAGCTTGTCTTGGTGTCATAAATTTGAACTTCATTTCATGTCCCTCATGCCTTAAAAGGAACGTTCATCAAGATTGAGCGTTTTTAAAATTAAGCAATGCACATCTCAAAAGAAGATGACAAGAGTTCGTGGGAGCAATATCACATAATACTTCTTTCACACATTGTCTTGTACTGAATTTGATCCCTGCTTGATTCGGATGAAACCTTGGTGGTAACTAGAGTTTCTCCACCAATCTCTGGCTTACAACATTGTTGTCGCTTTCGTAAACGAATGCAACTAAACATGGGTGGCCTTCGATGAAACACCTTGTTTCTCTACTTCCTTTTCCATCATCTTTATCTTTTCTTCCTTTTCTTTTTATTCAATTTCCCTTCGTGCTGCAGTTTATATTTCTTCTTTTTCTATTCTTTCTTTTTCTATTTTCTCCTTCAGCCTATGTTGATCATTACTGGCTTGTCTTGGTGTCATAAATTTCAACTTCATTTCATGACCCTCACGCCTCCAGTAAAGGGAACTTTAATCAAGATTGAGTGTTTTAAAATTAAGCCATGCACATCTCAAAAGAAGATGACAAGAGTTCGTGGGAGCAATATCACATAATACTTCTTTCACGTATTGTCCTTTACTGAATTTGATCCTTGATTTATTCGAATGAAACCTTGTTGATAACTTGAGTTTCTCCACCAATCTTTGGCTTACAACATTGTTGTCGCTTTCGTAAACGAATGCAACTAAACATGGGTGGCCTTCTATTAAACTCCTTGTTTCTCTACTTCCTTTTCCATCATCTTTATCTTTTCTTCCTTTTCTTTTTATTCAATTTCCCTTCCTGCTGCAGTTTATATTTCTTCTTTTTCTATTCTTTCTTTTTCTATTTTCTCCTTCAGACAATCTTGATCCTTACTGGCTTGTCTTGGTGTCATAAATTTCAACTTCATTTCATGTCCCTCATGCCTCAAAGGGAACGTTCATCAAGATTGAGTGTTTTAAAATTAAGCCATGCCCATCTCAAAAGAAGATGACAAGAGTTCGTGGGAGCAATATCACATAATTCTTCTTTCACACATTGTCCTGTACTGAATTTGATCCTTGCTTGATTCGGTTGAAAGCTTGTTGGTAACTTGAGTTTCTCCACCAATCTTTGGCTTACAACATTGTTGTCGCTTTCGTAAACGAATGCAACTAAACATGGGTGGCCTTCGATGAAACACCTTGTTTCTCTACTTCCTTTTCCATCATCTTTATCTTTTCTTCCTTTTCTTTTTCTTCAATTTCCCTTCCTTCTACAGTTTATATTTCTTCTTTTTCTATTCTTTCTTTTCCTATTTTCTCCTTCAGCCTATGTTGATCATTACTCGCTTGTCTTGGTGTCATAAATTTCAACTTCATTTCATGTCCCTCACGCCTCAAGTAAAGGAAACGTTAATCAAGATTGAGTGTTTTAAAATTAGGCCATGCCCATCTCAAAAGAAGATGACAAGAGTTCGTGGGAGCAATATCACATAATACTTCTTTCATGTATTGCCCTTTACTGAATTTGATCCTTGATTTATTCAGATGAAAGCTTGTTGGTAACTTGAGTTTCTCCACCAATCTTTGGCTTACAACATTGTTGTCGCTTTCGTAAACGAATGCAACTAAACATGGGTGGCCTTCTATTAAACACCTTGTTTCTCTACTTCCTTTTCCATCATCTTTATCTTTTCTTCCATTTCTTTTTCCTCAATTTCCCTTCCTTCTGCAGTTTATATTTCTTCTTTTTCTATTTTATCCTTCAGCATATGTTGATCCTTACTAGCTTGTCTTGGTGTCATAAATTTGAACTTCATTTCACGTCCCTCATGCCTTAAAGGGAACGTTCATCAACATTGAGCGTTTTTAAAATTAAGCAATGCACATCTTAAAAGAAAATGACAAGAGTTCGTGGGAGCAATATCACATAATACTTCTTTCACACATTGTCTTGTACTGAATTTGATCCCTGCTTGATTCGGATGAAAGCTTGGTGGTAACTAGAGTTTCTCCACCAATCTTTGGCTTACAACATTGTTGTCGCTTTCGTAAACGAATGCAACTTAACATGGGTGGCCTTCGATTAAACACCTTGTTTCTCTACTTCCTTTTCCATCATCTTTATCTTTTCTTCCTTTTCTTTTTCTTCAATTTCCCTTCCTTCTACAGTTTATATTTCTTCTTTTTCTATTCTTTCTTTTCCTATTTTCTCCTTCAGCCTATGTTGATCATTACTCGCTTGTCTTGGTGTCATAAATTTCAACTTCATTTCATGTCCCTCACGCCTCAAGTAAAGGAAACGTTAATCAAGATTGAGTGTTTTAAAATTAGGCCATGCCCATCTCAAAAGAAGATGACAAGAGTTCGTGGGAGCAATATCACATAATACTTCTTTCACGTATTGCCCTTTACTGAATTTGATCCTTGATTTATTCAGATGAAAGCTTGTTGGTAACTTGAGTTTCTCCACCAATCTTTGGCTTACAACATTGTTGTCGCTTTCGTAAACGAATGCAACTAAACATGGGTGGCCTTCTATTAAACACCTTGTTTCTCTACTTCCTTTTCCATCATCTTTATCTTTTCTTCCATTTCTTTTTCCTCAATTTCCCTTCCTTCTGCAGTTTATATTTCTTCTTTTTCTATTTTATCCTTCAGCATATGTTGATCCTTACTAGCTTGTCTTGGTGTCACAAATTTGAACTTCATTTCACGTCCCTCATGCCTTAAAGGGAACGTTCATCAAGATTGAGCGTTTTTAAAATTAAGCAATGCACATCTCAAAAGAAAATGACAAGAGTTCGTGGGAGCAATATCACATAATACTTCTTTCACACATTGTCTTGTAGTGAATTTAATCCCTGCTTGATTCGAATGAAACCTTGGTGGTAACTAGAGTTTCTCCACCAATCTCTGGCTTACAACATTGTTGTCGCTTTCGTAAACGAATGCAACTAAACATGGGTGGCCTTCGATGAAACACCTTGTTTCTCTACTTCCTTTTCCATCATCTTTATCTTTTCTTCCTTTTCTTTTTATTCAATTTCCCTTCCTGCTGCAGTTTATATTTCTTCTTTTTCTATTCTTTCTTTTTCTATTTTCTCCTTCAGCCTATCTTGATCCTTACTGGCTTGTCTTGGTGTCATAAATTTTAACTTCATTTCATGTCCCTCATGCTTCAATTAAAGGGAACGTTCATCAAGATTGAGCGTTTTATAATGAAGCCATGCCCATCTCAAAAGAAGATGAGAAGAGTTCGTGGGAGCAATATCACATAATACTTCTTTCACACATTGTCCTGTACTGAATTTGATCCTTGCTTGATTTTGTTGAAAGCTTGTTGGTAACTTGAGTTTCTCCACCAATCTTTGGCTTACAACATTGTTGTCGCTTTCGTAAATGAATGCAACTAAACATTGGTGGCCTTCCAATAAACACCTTGTTTCTCTACTTCCTTTTCCATCATCTTTATCTTTTCTTCCTTTTCTTTTTCTTCAATTTCCCTTCCTTCTGCAGTTTATATTTCTTCTTTTTCTATTCTTTCTTTTTATATTTTCTCCTTCAGCCTATGTTGATCCTTACTGGCTTGTCTTGCTGTCAAAAATTTCCACTTCATTTCATGTCCCTAATGCCTCAAATAAAGGGAAGGTTCATCAAGATTGAGCGTTTTAAAATGAAGCCATGCCTATCTCAAAAGAAGATGACAAGAGTTTGTGGGAGCAATATCAGATAATACTTCTTTCACACATTGTCCTTCAGCCTATTTTGATCCTTACTAGCTTGTCTTGGTGTCATAAATTTGAACTTCATTTCATGTCCCTCATGCCTCAAAGGGAACGTTCATCAAGATTGAGCGTTTTAAAATGAAGTCATGCACATCTCAAAAGAAGATGACAACAGTTCGTCGGAGCAATATCACATAATACTTCTTTCAAACATTGTTATGCACTGAATTTGATCCTTGCTTCATTCGGATGAAACCTTGGTGGTAACTAGAGTTTCTCCACCAATATTTGGCTTACAACATTGTTGTCGCTTTCGTAAACGAATGCAACTAAACAGGGTTGGCCTTCGATTAAACACCTTGTTTCTCTACTTCCTTTTCCATCATCTTTATCTTTTCTTTCTTTTTCTTCAATTTCCATTCCTTTTGCAGTTTATATTTCTTCTTTTTCTATTTTCTCCTTCAGCCTATGTTGATCCTTACTGGCTTGTCTTGGTGTCATAAATTTCAACTTCATTTCATGTCCCTCATGCCTCAAAGCGAACGTTCATCAAGATTGAGCGTTTTAAAATTAAGCCATGTCCATCTCAAAAGAAGATGACAAGAGTTTGTGGGAGCAATATCACATAATACTTCTTTGACACATTGTCATGTACTGAATTTGATCCTTGCTTGATTCGGATGAAACCTTGGTGGTAACTTGAGTTTCTCCACCAATCTTTAGCTTACGACATTGTTGTCGCTTTCGTAAACGAATGCAACTAAACATTGGTGCCTTCGATTAAACACCTTGTTTCTATACTTCCTTTTCCATCATCTTTATCTTTTCTTCCTTTTCTTTTTCTTCAGTTTCTCTTCCTGCTGCAGTTTATATTTCTTCTTTTTCTATTCTTTCTTTTACTATTTTCTACTTCAGCCTATGTTGATCCTTACTTGGTTGTCTTGGTGTCATAAATTTCAACTTCATTTCATGTCCCTAATGCCTCAAATAAAGGGAACGTTCATCAAGATTGAGCGTTCTAAAATGAAGCTATGCCTATCTCAAAAGAAGATGACAAGAGTTCGTGGGAGCAATATCACATAATACTTCTTTCACACATTGTCTTGTACTGAAATTGATCCTTTCTTGATTCGGCTGAACGCTTGGTGGTAACTAGAGTTTCTCCACCAATCTTTGGCTTACAACATTGTTGTCGCTTTCGTAAATGAATGCAACTAAACATGGGTGGCCTTCTATTAAACACCTTGTTTCTCTACTTCCTTTTCCATCATCTTTATCTTTTCTTTCCTTTTCTTCAATTTCCAATCCTTCTGCAGTTTATATTTCTTCTTTTTCTATTTTCTCTTTCAGCATATGTTGATCCTTACTGGCTTGTCTTGGTGTCATAAATTTCAACTTCATTTCATGTCCCTCATGCCTCAAAGCGAACGTTCATCAAGATTGAGCGTTTTAAAATTAAGCCATGTCCATCTCAAAAGAAGATTACAAGAGTTTGTGGGAGCAATATCACATAATACTTCTTTCACACATTGTCCTGTACTGAATTTGATCCTTGCTTGATTCAGATGAAAGCTTGATGGTAACTAGAGTTTCTCCACCAATCTTTGGATTACAACATTGTTGTCGCTTTCGTAAACGAATGCAACTAAACATGGGTGGCCTTCGATTAAACACCTAGTTTCTCTACTTCCTTTTCCATCATCTTTATCTTTTCTTCCTTTTCCTTTTCTTCAATTTCCCTTCCTTCTACAGTTTATATTTCTTCTGTTACTATTTTCTACTTCTTCCTATGTTGATCATTATTGGCTTGTCTAGGTGTCATAAATTTCAACTTCATTTCATGTCCCTCATGCCTCAAATAAAGGGAACGTTCATCAAGATTGAGTATTTTAAAATTAAGCCATGCCATCTCAAATGAAGATGACAAGAGTTCGTGGGAGCAATATCACATAATACTTGATTCACACATTGTCCTGTACTGAATTTGATCCTTGCTTGATTCGGATGAAACCTTGGTGGTAACTAGAGTTTCTCCACCAATCTTTGGCTTACAACATTGTTGTCGCTTTCGTAAACGAATGCAACTTAACATGGGTGGCCTTCGATTAAACACCTTGTTTCTCTACTTCCTTTTCCATCATCTTTATCTTTTCTTCCTTTTCTTTTTCTTCAATTTCCCTTCCTTCTACAGTTTATATTTCTTCTTTTTCTATTCTTTCTTTTCCTATTTTCTCCTTCAGCCTATGTTGATCATTACTGGCTTGTCTTGGTGTCATAAATTTCAACTTCATTTCATGTCCCTCACGCCTCAAGTAAAGGGAACGTTAATCAAGATTGAGCTTTTTAAAATTAAGCCATGCCCATCTCAAAAGAAGATGACAAGAGTTCGTGGGAGCAATATCACATAATACTTCTTTCACACATTGTCTTGTACTGAATTTGATCCCTGCTTGATTCGGATGAAACCTTGGTGGTAACTAGAGTTTCTCCACCAATCTCTGGCTTACAACATTGTTGTCGCTTTCGTAAACGAATGCAACTAAACATGGGTGGCCTTCTATTAAACACCTTGTTTCTCTACTTCCTTTTCCATCATCTTTATCTTTTCTTCCTTTTCTTTTTCTTCAATTTCCCTTCCTTCTACAGTTTATATTTCTTCTGTTACTATTTTCTACTTCAGCCTATGTTGATCCTTACTGGCTTGTCTAGGTGTCATAAATTTCAACTTCATTTCATGTCCCTCATGCCTCAAATAAAGGGAACGTTCATCAAGATTGAGTATTTTAAAATTAAGCCATGCCATCTCAAATGAAGATGACAAGAGTTCGTGGGAGCAATATCACATAATACTTGATTCACACATTGTCCTGTACTGAATTTGATCCTTGCTTGATTCGGATGAAACCTTGGTGGTAACTAGAGTTTCTCCACCAATCTTTGGCTTACAACATTGTTGTCGCTTTCGTAAACGAATGCAACTTAACATGGGTGGCCTTCGATTAAACACCTTGTTTCTCTACTTCCTTTTCCATCATCTTTATCTTTTCTTCCTTTTCTTTTTCTTCAATTTCCCTTCCTTCTACAGTTTATATTTCTTCTTTTTCTATTCTTTCTTTTCCTATTTTCTCCTTCAGCCTATGTTGATCATTACTGGCTTGTCTTGGTGTCATAAATTTCAACTTCATTTCATGTCCCTCACGCCTCAAGTAAAGGGAACGTTAATCAAGATTGAGCTTTTTAAAATTAAGCCATGCCCATCTCAAAAGAAGATGACAAGAGTTCGTGGGAGCAATATCACATAATACTTCTTTCACACATTGTCTTGTACTGAATTTGATCCCTGCTTGATTCGGATGAAACCTTGGTGGTAACTAGAGTTTCTCCACCAATCTCTGGCTTACAACATTGTTGTCGCTTTCGTAAACGAATGCAACTAAACATGGGTGGCCTTCGATGAAACACCTTGTTTCTCTACTTCCTTTTCCATCATCTTTATCTTTTCTTCCTTTTCTTTTTCTTCAATTTCCCTTCCTTCTACAGTTTATATTTCTTCTGTTACTATTTTCTACTTCAGCCTATGTTGATCATTATTGGCTTGTCTAGGTGTCATAAATTTCAACTTCATTTCATGTCCCTCATGCCTCAAATAAAGGGAACGTTCATCAAGATTGAGTATCTTATAATTAAGCCATGCCATCTCAAATGAAGATGACAAGAGTTCGTGGGAGCAATATCACATAATACTTCTTTCACGTATTGTCCTTTACTGAATTTGATCCTTGATTTATTCGGATGAAAGCTTGTTGGTAACTTGAGTTTCTCCACCAATCTTTGGCTTACAACATTGTTGTCGCTTTCGTAAACGAATGCAACTAAACATGGGTGGCCTTCTATTAAACACCTTGTTTCTCTACTTCCTTTTCCATCATCTTTATCTTTTCTTCCATTTCTTTTTCTTCAATTTCCCTTCCTTCTGCAGTTTATATTTCTTCTTTTTCTATTTTATCCTTCAGCATATGTTGATCCTTACTAGCTTGTCTTGGTGTCATAAATTTGAACTTCATTTCATGTCCCTCATGCCTTAAAAGGAACGTTCATCAAGATTGAGCGTTTTTCAAATTAAGCAATGCACATCTCAAAAGAAGATGACAAGAGTTCGTAGGAGCAATATCACATAATACTTCTTTCACACATTGTCTTGTACTGAATTTGATCCCTGCTTGATTCGGATGAAACCTTGGTGGTAACTAGAGTTTCTCCACCAATCTCTAGCTTACAACATTGTTGTCGCTTTCGTAAACGAATGCAACTAAACATGGGTGGCCTTCGATGAAACACCTTGTTTCTCTACTTCCTTTTCCATCATCTTTATCTTTTCTTCCTTTTCTTTTTATTCAATTTCCCTTCCTGCTGCAGTTTATATTTCTTCTTTTTCTATTCTTTCTTTTTCTATTTTCTCCTTCAGCCTATGTTGATCATTACTGGCTTGTCTTGGTGTCATAAATTTCAACTTCATTTCATGTCCCTCACGCCTCAAGTAAAGGGAACGTTAATCAAGATTGAGTGTTTTAAAATTAAGCCATGCCCATCTCAAAAGAAGATGACAAGAGTTCGTGGGAGCAATATCACATAATACTTCTTTCACGTATTGTCCTTTACTGAATTTGATCCTTGATTTATTCGAATGAAAGCTTGTTGGTAACTTGAGTTTCTCCACCAATCTTTGGCTTACAACATTGTTGTCGCTTTTGTAAACGAATGCAACTAAACATGGGTGGCCTTCTATTAAACACCTTGTTTCTCTACTTCCTTTTCCATCATCTTTATCTTTTCTTCCTTTTCTTTTTCTTCAATTTCCCTTCCTTCTACAGTTTATATTTCTTCTGTTACTATTTTCTACTTCAGCCTATGTTGATCCTTACTGGCTTGTCTAGGTGTCATAAATTTCAACTTCATTTCATGTCCCTCATGCCTCAAATAAAGGGAACGTTCATCAAGATTGAGTATTTTAAAATTAAGCCATGCCATCTCAAATGAAGATGACAAGAGTTCGTGGGAGCAATATCACATAATACTTGATTCACACATTGTCCTGTACTGAATTTGATCCTTGCTTGATTCGGATGAAACCTTGGTGGTAACTAGAGTTTCTCCACCAATCTTTGGCTTACAACATTGTTGTCGCTTTCGTAAACGAATGCAACTTAACATGGGTGGCCTTCGATTAAACACCTTGTTTCTCTACTTCCTTTTCCATCATCTTTATCTTTTCTTCCTTTTCTTTTTCTTCAATTTCCCTTCCTTCTACAGTTTATATTTCTTCTTTTTCTATTCTTTCTTTTCCTATTTTCTCCTTCAGCCTATGTTGATCATTACTGGCTTGTCTTGGTGTCATAAATTTCAACTTCATTTCATGTCCCTCACGCCTCAAGTAAAGGGAACGTTAATCAAGATTGAGCTTTTTAAAATTAAGCCATGCCCATCTCAAAAGAAGATGACAAGAGTTCGTGGGAGCAATATCACATAATACTTCTTTCACACATTGTCTTGTACTGAATTTGATCCCTGCTTGATTCGGATGAAACCTTGGTGGTAACTAGAGTTTCTCCACCAATCTCTGGCTTACAACATTGTTGTCGCTTTCGTAAACGAATGCAACTAAACATGGGTGGCCTTCGATGAAACACCTTGTTTCTCTACTTCCTTTTCCATCATCTTTATCTTTTCTTCCTTTTCTTTTTCTTCAATTTCCCTTCCTTCTACAGTTTATATTTCTTCTGTTACTATTTTCTACTTCAGCCTATGTTGATCATTATTGGCTTGTCTAGGTGTCATAAATTTCAACTTCATTTCATGTCCCTCATGCCTCAAATAAAGGGAACGTTCATCAAGATTGAGTATCTTATAATTAAGCCATGCCATCTCAAATGAAGATGACAAGAGTTCGTGGGAGCAATATCACATAATACTTCTTTCACGTATTGTCCTTTACTGAATTTGATCCTTGATTTATTCGGATGAAAGCTTGTTGGTAACTTGAGTTTCTCCACCAATCTTTGGCTTACAACATTGTTGTCGCTTTCGTAAACGAATGCAACTAAACATGGGTGGCCTTCTATTAAACACCTTGTTTCTCTACTTCCTTTTCCATCATCTTTATCTTTTCTTCCATTTCTTTTTCTTCAATTTCCCTTCCTTCTGCAGTTTATATTTCTTCTTTTTCTATTTTATCCTTCAGCATATGTTGATCCTTACTAGCTTGTCTTGGTGTCATAAATTTGAACTTCATTTCATGTCCCTCATGCCTTAAAAGGAACGTTCATCAAGATTGAGCGTTTTTCAAATTAAGCAATGCACATCTCAAAAGAAGATGACAAGAGTTCGTAGGAGCAATATCACATAATACTTCTTTCACACATTGTCTTGTACTGAATTTGATCCCTGCTTGATTCGGATGAAACCTTGGTGGTAACTAGAGTTTCTCCACCAATCTCTAGCTTACAACATTGTTGTCGCTTTCGTAAACGAATGCAACTAAACATGGGTGGCCTTCGATGAAACACCTTGTTTCTCTACTTCCTTTTCCATCATCTTTATCTTTTCTTCCTTTTCTTTTTATTCAATTTCCCTTCCTGCTGCAGTTTATATTTCTTCTTTTTCTATTCTTTCTTTTTCTATTTTCTCCTTCAGCCTATGTTGATCATTACTGGCTTGTCTTGGTGTCATAAATTTCAACTTCATTTCATGTCGCTCACGCCTCAAGTAAAGGGAACGTTAATCAAGATTGAGTGTTTTAAAATTAAGCCATGCCCATTTCAAAAGAAGATGACAAGAGTTCGTGGGAGCAATATCACATAATACTTCTTTCACGTATTGTCCTTTACTGAATTTGATCCTTGATTTATTCGAATGAAAGCTTGTTGGTAACTTGAGTTTCTCCACCAATCTTTGGCTTACAACATTGTTGTCGCTTTTGTAAACGAATGCAACTAAACATGGGTGGCCTTCTATTAAACACCTTGTTTCTCTACTTCCTTTTCCATCATCTTTATCTTTTCTTCCTTTTCTTTTTCTTCAATTTCCCTTCCTTCTACAGTTTATATTTCTTCTGTTACTATTTTCTACTTCAGCCTATGTTGATCCTTACTGGCTTGTCTAGGTGTCATAAATTTCAACTTCATTTCATGTCCCTCATGCCTCAAATAAAGGGAACGTTCATCAAGATTGAGTATTTTAAAATTAAGCCATGCCATCTCAAATGAAGATGACAAGAGTTCGTGGGAGCAATATCACATAATACTTGATTCACACATTGTCCTGTACTGAATTTGATCCTTGCTTGATTCGGATGAAACCTTGGTGGTAACTAGAGTTTCTCCACCAATCTTTGGCTTACAACATTGTTGTCGCTTTCGTAAACGAATGCAACTTAACATGGGTGGCCTTCGATTAAACACCTTGTTTCTATACTTCCTTTTCCATCATCTTTATCTTTTCTTCCTTTTCTTTTTCTTCAATTTCTCTTCCTGCTGCAGTTTATATTTCTTCTTTTTCTATTCTTTCTTTTACTATTTTCTACTTCAGCATATGTTGATCCTTACTTGGTTGTCTTGGTGTCATAAATTTCAACTTCATTTCATGTCCCTCACGCCTCAAGTAAAGGGAACGTTAATCAAGATTGAGTGTTTTAAAATTAAGCCATGCCCATCTCAAAAGAAGATGACAAGAGTTCGTGGGAGCAATATCACATAATACTTCTTTCACGTATTGTCCTTTACTGAATTTGATCCTTGATTTATTCGGATGAAAGCTTGTTGGTAACTTGAGTTTCTCCACCAATCTTTGGCTTACAACATTGTTGTCGCTTTCGTAAACGAATGCAACTAAACATGGGTGGCCTTCTATTAAACACCTTGTTTCTCTACTTCCTTTTCCATCATCTTTATCTTTTCTTCCATTTCTTTTTCTTCAATTTCCCTTCCTTCTGCAGTTTATATTTCTTCTTTTTCTATTTTATCCTTCAGCATATGTTGATCCTTACTAGCTTGTCTTGGTGTCATAAATTTGAACTTCATTTCATGTCCCTCATGCCTTAAAAGGAACGTTCATCAAGATTGAGCGTTTTTAAAATTAAGCAATGCACATCTCAAAAGAAGATGACAAGAGTTCGTGGGAGCAATATCACATAATACTTCTTTCACACATTGTCTTGTACTGAATTTGATCCCTGCTTGATTCGGATGAAACCTTGGTGGTAACTAGAGTTTCTCCACCAATCTCTGGCTTACAACATTGTTGTCGCTTTCGTAAACGAATGCAACTAAACATGGGTGGCCTTCGATGAAACACCTTGTTTCTCTACTTCCTTTTCCATCATCTTTATCTTTTCTTCCTTTTCTTTTTATTCAATTTCCCTTCGTGCTGCAGTTTATATTTCTTCTTTTTCTATTCTTTCTTTTTCTATTTTCTCCTTCAGCCTATGTTGATCATTACTGGCTTGTCTTGGTGTCATAAATTTCAACTTCATTTCATGACCCTCACGCCTCCAGTAAAGGGAACTTTAATCAAGATTGAGTGTTTTAAAATTAAGCCATGCACATCTCAAAAGAAGATGACAAGAGTTCGTGGGAGCAATATCACATAATACTTCTTTCACGTATTGTCCTTTACTGAATTTGATCCTTGATTTATTCGAATGAAACCTTGTTGATAACTTGAGTTTCTCCACCAATCTTTGGCTTACAACATTGTTGTCGCTTTCGTAAACGAATGCAACTAAACATGGGTGGCCTTCTATTAAACTCCTTGTTTCTCTACTTCCTTTTCCATCATCTTTATCTTTTCTTCCTTTTCTTTTTATTCAATTTCCCTTCCTGCTGCAGTTTATATTTCTTCTTTTTCTATTCTTTCTTTTTCTATTTTCTCCTTCAGACAATCTTGATCCTTACTGGCTTGTCTTGGTGTCATAAATTTCAACTTCATTTCATGTCCCTCATGCCTCAATGGGAACGTTCATCAAGATTGAGTGTTTTAAAATTAAGCCATGCCCATCTCAAAAGAAGATGACAAGAGTTCGTGGGAGCAATATCACATAATTCTTCTTTCACACATTGTCCTGTACTGAATTTGATCCTTGCTTGATTCGGTTGAAAGCTTGTTGGTAACTTGAGTTTCTCCACCAATCTTTGGCTTACAACATTGTTGTCGCTTTCGTAAACGAATGCAACTAAACATTGGTGGCCTTCCAATAAACACCTTGTTTCTCTACTTCCTTTTCCATCATCTTTATCTTTTCTTCCTTTTCTTTTTCTTTAATTTCCCTTCCTTCTGCAGTTTATATTTCTTCTTTTTCTATTTTCTCCTTTAGCCTATGTTGATCCTTACTAGCTTGTGCTGGTGTCATAAATTTCAACTTCATTTCATGTCCCTCATGCCTTAAGCAAAGGGAACGTGCATCAAGATTGAGCGTTTTCAAATGAAGGCATGCCCGTCTCCAAAGAAGATAACAAGAGTTCGTGGAAGCAATATCACATAATACTTCTTTCACACGTTGTCCTATACTGAATTTGATCCTTGCTTGATTCGGTTGAAAGCTTGTTGGTAACTTGAGTTTCTCCACCAATCTTTGGCTTACAATATTGTTGTCGCTTTCATAAACGAATGCAACTAAACATTGGTGGCCTTCGATTAAACACCTTGTTTCTCTACTTCCTTTTCCATCATCTTTATCTTTTCTTCCATTTCTTTTTATTCAATTTCCCTTCCTGCTGCAGTTTATATTTCTTCTTTTTCTACTCTTTCGTTTTCTATTTTCTCCTTCAGCCTATGTTGATCCTTACTGGCTTGTCTTGGTGTCATAAATTTCAACTTCATTTCATGTCCCTCATGCCTCAATTAAAGGGAACGTTCATCAAGATTTAGCGTTTTAAAATGAAGCCATGCCTATCTCAAAAGAAATGACAAGAGTTTGTGGGAGCAATATCAGATAATACTTCTTTCACACATTGTCCTTCAGCCTATATTGATCCTTACTGGCTTGTCTTGGTGTCATAAATTTGAACTTTATTTCATGTCCCTCATGCCTCAAAGGGAACGTTCATCAAGATTGAGTTTTTTAAAATGAAGCCATGCACATCTCAAAAAAAGATGACAAGAGTTCGTCGGAGCAATATCAGATAATACTTCTTTCAAACATTGTTATGCACTGAATTTGATCCTTGCTTCATTCGGATGAAACCTTGGTGGTAACTAAAGTTTCTCCACCAATATTTGGCTTACAACATTGTTGTCACTTTCGTAAACGAATGCAAATAAACATGGGTGGCCTTCTATTAAACACCTTGTTTCTCTACTTCCTTTTCCATCATCTTTATCTTTTCTTTCTTTTTCTTCAATTTCCATTCCTTCTGCAGTTTATATTTCTTCTTTTTCTATTTTCTACTTCAGCATATTTTGATCCTTACTGGCTTGTCTTGGTGTCATAAATTTCAACTTCATTTCATGTCCCTCATGCCTCAAAGCGAACGTTCATCAAGATTGAGCGTTTTAAAATTAAGCCATGTTCATCTCAAAAGAAGATGACAAGAGTTTGTGGGAGCAATATCACATAATACTTCTTTCACACATTGTCATGTACTGAATTTGATCCTTGCTTGATTCGGATGAAACCTTGGTGGTAACTAGAGTTTCTCCACCAATCTTTGGCTTACGACATTGTTGTCGCTTTCGTAAACGAATGCAACTAAACATTGGTGCCTTCGATTAAACACCTTGTTTCTATACTTCCTTTTCCATCATCTTTATCTTTTCTTCCTTTTCTTTTTCTTCAATTTCTCTTCCTGCTGCAGTTTATATTTCTTCTTTTTCTATTCTTTCTTTTACTATTTTCTATTTCAGCATATGTTGATCCTTACTTGGTTGTCTTGGTGTCCAAAATTTCAACTTCATTTCATGTCCCTAATGCCTCAAATAAAGGGAACGTTCATCAAGATTGAGCGTTTTAAAATGAAGCCATGCCTATCTCAAAAGAAGATGACAAGAGTTCGTGGGAGCAATATCACATAATACTTCTTTCACACATTATCCTGTACTGAATTTGATCCTTGCTTGATTCGGATGAACGCTTGGTGGTAACTTGATTTTCTCCACAAATCTTTGGCTTACAACAATGTTGTCGCTTTCGTAAACGAATGCAACTAAACATGGGTGGCCTTCTATTAAACACCTTGTTTCTCTACTTCCTTTTCCATCATCTTTATCTTTTCTTCCATTTCTTTTTCTTCAATTTCCCTTCCTTCTGCAGTTTATATTTCTTCTTTTTCTATTTTATCCTTCAGCATATGTTGATCCTTACTAGCTTGTCTTGGTGTCATAAATTTGAACTTCATTTCATGTCCCTCATGCCTTAAAAGGAACGTTCATCAAGATTGAGCGTTTTTAAAATTAAGCAATGCACATCTCAAAAGAAGATGACAAGAGTTCGTGGGAGCAATATCACATAATACTTCTTTCACACATTGTCTTGTACTGAATTTGATCCCTGCTTGATTCGGATGAAACCTTGGTGGTAACTAGAGTTTCTCCACCAATCTCTGGCTTACAACATTGTTGTCGCTTTCGTAAACGAATGCAACTAAACATGGGTGGCCTTCGATGAAACACCTTGTTTCTCTACTTCCTTTTCCATCATCTTTATCTTTTCTTCCTTTTCTTTTTATTCAATTTCCCTTCCTGCTGCAGTTTATATTTCTTCTTTTTCTATTCTTTCTTTTTCTATTTTCTACTTCAGCATATGTTGATCCTTACTTGGTTGTCTTGGTGTCATAAATTTCAACTTCATTTCATGTCCCTCACGCCTCAAGTAAAGGGAACGTTAATCAAGATTGAGTGTTTTAAAATTAAGCCATGCCCATCTCAAAAGAAGATGACAAGAGTTTGTGGGAGCAATATCACATAATACTTCTTTCACACATTGTCTTGTACTGAATTTGATCCCTGCTTGATTCGGATGAAACCTTGGTGGTAACTAAAGTTTCTCCACCAATATTTGGCTTACAACATTGTTGTCACTTTCGTAAACGAATGCAAATAAACATGGGTGGCCTTCTATTAAACACCTTGTTTCTCTACTTCCTTTTCCATCATCTTTATCTTTTCTTTCTTTTTCTTCAATTTCCATTCCTTCTGCAGTTTATATTTCTTCTTTTTCTATTTTCTACTTCAGCATATTTTGATCCTTACTGGCTTGTCTTGGTGTCATAAATTTCAACTTCATTTCATGTCCCTCATGCCTCAAAGCGAACGTTCATCAAGATTGAGCGTTTTAAAATTAAGCCATGTTCATCTCAAAAGAAGATGACAAGAGTTTGTGGGAGCAATATCACATAATACTTCTTTCACACATTGTCATGTACTGAATTTGATCCTTGCTTGATTCGGATGAAACCTTGGTGGTAACTAGAGTTTCTCCACCAATCTTTGGCTTACGACATTGTTGTCGCTTTCGTAAACGAATGCAACTAAACATTGGTGCCTTCGATTAAACACCTTGTTTCTATACTTCCTTTTCCATCATCTTTATCTTTTCTTCCTTTTCTTTTTCTTCAATTTCTCTTCCTGCTGCAGTTTATATTTCTTCTTTTTCTATTCTTTCTTTTACTATTTTCTACTTCAGCATATGTTGATCCTTACTTGGTTGTCTTGGTGTCATAAATTTCAACTTCATTTCATGTCCCTCACGCCTCAAGTAAAGGGAACGTTAATCAAGATTGAGTGTTTTAAAATTAAGCCATGCCCATCTCAAAAGAAGATGACAAGAGTTCGTGGGAGCAATATCACATAATACTTCTTTCACGTATTGTCCTTTACTGAATTTGATCCTTGATTTATTCGGATGAAAGCTTGTTGGTAACTTGAGTTTCTCCACCAATCTTTGGCTTACAACATTGTTGTCGCTTTCGTAAACGAATGCAACTAAACATGGGTGGCCTTCTATTAAACACCTTGTTTCTCTACTTCCTTTTCCATCATCTTTATCTTTTCTTCCATTTCTTTTTCTTCAATTTCCCTTCCTTCTGCAGTTTATATTTCTTCTTTTTCTATTTTATCCTTCAGCATATGTTGATCCTTACTAGCTTGTCTTGGTGTCATAAATTTGAACTTCATTTCATGTCCCTCATGCCTTAAAAGGAACGTTCATCAAGATTGAGCGTTTTTAAAATTAAGCAATGCACATCTCAAAAGAAGATGACAAGAGTTCGTGGGAGCAATATCACATAATACTTCTTTCACACATTGTCTTGTACTGAATTTGATCCCTGCTTGATTCGGATGAAACCTTGGTGGTAACTAGAGTTTCTCCACCAATCTCTGGCTTACAACATTGTTGTCGCTTTCGTAAACGAATGCAACTAAACATGGGTGGCCTTCGATGAAACACCTTGTTTCTCTACTTCCTTTTCCATCATCTTTATCTTTTCTTCCTTTTCTTTTTATTCAATTTCCCTTCGTGCTGCAGTTTATATTTCTTCTTTTTCTATTCTTTCTTTTTCTATTTTCTACTTCAGCATATGTTGATCCTTACTTGGTTGTCTTGGTGTCATAAATTTCAACTTCATTTCATGTCCCTCACGCCTCAAGTAAAGGGAACGTTAATCAAGATTGAGTGTTTTAAAATTAAGCCATGCCCATCTCAAAAGAAGATGACAAGAGTTTGTGGGAGCAATATCACATAATACTTCTTTCACACATTGTCTTGTACTGAATTTGATCCCTGCTTGATTCGGATGAAACCTTGGTGGTAACTAAAGTTTCTCCACCAATATTTGGCTTACAACATTGTTGTCACTTTCGTAAACGAATGCAAATAAACATGGGTGGCCTTCTATTAAACACCTTGTTTCTCTACTTCCTTTTCCATCATCTTTATCTTTTCTTTCTTTTTCTTCAATTTCCATTCCTTCTGCAGTTTATATTTCTTCTTTTTCTATTTTCTACTTCAGCATATTTTGATCCTTACTGGCTTGTCTTGGTGTCATAAATTTCAACTTCATTTCATGTCCCTCATGCCTCAAAGCGAACGTTCATCAAGATTGAGCGTTTTAAAATTAAGCCATGTTCATCTCAAAAGAAGATGACAAGAGTTTGTGGGAGCAATATCACATAATACTTCTTTCACACATTGTCATGTACTGAATTTGATCCTTGCTTGATTCGGATGAAACCTTGGTGGTAACTAGAGTTTCTCCACCAATCTTTGGCTTACGACATTGTTGTCGCTTTCGTAAACGAATGCAACTAAACATTGGTGCCTTCGATTAAACACCTTGTTTCTATACTTCCTTTTCCATCATCTTTATCTTTTCTTCCTTTTCTTTTTCTTCAATTTCTCTTCCTGCTGCAGTTTATATTTCTTCTTTTTCTATTCTTTCTTTTACTATTTTCTACTTCAGCATATGTTGATCCTTACTTGGTTGTCTTGGTGTCATAAATTTCAACTTCATTTCATGTCCCTCACGCCTCAAGTAAAGGGAACGTTAATCAAGATTGAGTGTTTTAAAATTAAGCCATGCCCATCTCAAAAGAAGATGACAAGAGTTCGTGGGAGCAATATCACATAATACTTCTTTCACGTATTGTCCTTTACTGAATTTGATCCTTGATTTATTCGGATGAAAGCTTGTTGGTAACTTGAGTTTCTCCACCAATCTTTGGCTTACAACATTGTTGTCGCTTTCGTAAACGAATGCAACTAAACATGGGTGGCCTTCTATTAAACACCTTGTTTCTCTACTTCCTTTTCCATCATCTTTATCTTTTCTTCCATTTCTTTTTCTTCAATTTCCCTTCCTTCTGCAGTTTATATTTCTTCTTTTTCTATTTTATCCTTCAGCATATGTTGATCCTTACTAGCTTGTCTTGGTGTCATAAATTTGAACTTCATTTCATGTCCCTCATGCCTTAAAAGGAACGTTCATCAAGATTGAGCGTTTTTAAAATTAAGCAATGCACATCTCAAAAGAAGATGACAAGAGTTCGTGGGAGCAATATCACATAATACTTCTTTCACACATTGTCTTGTACTGAATTTGATCCCTGCTTGATTCGGATGAAACCTTGGTGGTAACTAGAGTTTCTCCACCAATCTCTGGCTTACAACATTGTTGTCGCTTTCGTAAACGAATGCAACTAAACATGGGTGGCCTTCGATGAAACACCTTGTTTCTCTACTTCCTTTTCCATCATCTTTATCTTTTCTTCCTTTTCTTTTTATTCAATTTCCCTTCCTGCTGCAGTTTATATTTCTTCTTTTTCTATTCTTTCTTTTTCTATTTTCTACTTCAGCATATGTTGATCCTTACTTGGTTGTCTTGGTGTCATAAATTTCAACTTCATTTCATGTCCCTCACGCCTCAAGTAAAGGGAACGTTAATCAAGATTGAGTGTTTTAAAATTAAGCCATGCCCATCTCAAAAGAAGATGACAAGAGTTTGTGGGAGCAATATCACATAATACTTCTTTCACACATTGTCTTGTACTGAATTTGATCCCTGCTTGATTCGGATGAAACCTTGGTGGTAACTAAAGTTTCTCCACCAATATTTGGCTTACAACATTGTTGTCACTTTCGTAAACGAATGCAAATAAACATGGGTGGCCTTCTATTAAACACCTTGTTTCTCTACTTCCTTTTCCATCATCTTTATCTTTTCTTTCTTTTTCTTCAATTTCCATTCCTTCTGCAGTTTATATTTCTTCTTTTTCTATTTTCTACTTCAGCATATTTTGATCCTTACTGGCTTGTCTTGGTGTCATAAATTTCAACTTCATTTCATGTCCCTCATGCCTCAAAGCGAACGTTCATCAAGATTGAGCGTTTTAAAATTAAGCCATGTTCATCTCAAAAGAAGATGACAAGAGTTTGTGGGAGCAATATCACATAATACTTCTTTCACACATTGTCATGTACTGAATTTGATCCTTGCTTGATTCGGATGAAACCTTGGTGGTAACTAGAGTTTCTCCACCAATCTTTGGCTTACGACATTGTTGTCGCTTTCGTAAACGAATGCAACTAAACATTGGTGCCTTCGATTAAACACCTTGTTTCTATACTTCCTTTTCCATCATCTTTATCTTTTCTTCCTTTTCTTTTTCTTCAATTTCTCTTCCTGCTGCAGTTTATATTTCTTCTTTTTCTATTCTTTCTTTTACTATTTTCTACTTCAGCATATGTTGATCCTTACTTGGTTGTCTTGGTGTCATAAATTTCAACTTCATTTCATGTCCCTCACGCCTCAAGTAAAGGGAACGTTAATCAAGATTGAGTGTTTTAAAATTAAGCCATGCCCATCTCAAAAGAAGATGACAAGAGTTCGTGGGAGCAATATCACATAATACTTCTTTCACGTATTGTCCTTTACTGAATTTGATCCTTGATTTATTCGGATGAAAGCTTGTTGGTAACTTGAGTTTCTCCACCAATCTTTGGCTTACAACATTGTTGTCGCTTTCGTAAACGAATGCAACTAAACATGGGTGGCCTTCTATTAAACACCTTGTTTCTCTACTTCCTTTTCCATCATCTTTATCTTTTCTTCCATTTCTTTTTCTTCAATTTCCCTTCCTTCTGCAGTTTATATTTCTTCTTTTTCTATTTTATCCTTCAGCATATGTTGATCCTTACTAGCTTGTCTTGGTGTCATAAATTTGAACTTCATTTCATGTCCCTCATGCCTTAAAAGGAACGTTCATCAAGATTGAGCGTTTTTAAAATTAAGCAATGCACATCTCAAAAGAAGATGACAAGAGTTCGTGGGAGCAATATCACATAATACTTCTTTCACACATTGTCTTGTACTGAATTTGATCCCTGCTTGATTCGGATGAAACCTTGGTGGTAACTAGAGTTTCTCCACCAATCTCTGGCTTACAACATTGTTGTCGCTTTCGTAAACGAATGCAACTAAACATGGGTGGCCTTCGATGAAACACCTTGTTTCTCTACTTCCTTTTCCATCATCTTTATCTTTTCTTCCTTTTCTTTTTATTCAATTTCCCTTCCTGCTGCAGTTTATATTTCTTCTTTTTCTATTCTTTCTTTTTCTATTTTCTACTTCAGCATATGTTGATCCTTACTTGGTTGTCTTGGTGTCATAAATTTCAACTTCATTTCATGTCCCTCACGCCTCAAGTAAAGGGAACGTTAATCAAGATTGAGTGTTTTAAAATTAAGCCATGCCCATCTCAAAAGAAGATGACAAGAGTTTGTGGGAGCAATATCACATAATACTTCTTTCACACATTGTCTTGTACTGAATTTGATCCCTGCTTGATTCGGATGAAACCTTGGTGGTAACTAAAGTTTCTCCACCAATATTTGGCTTACAACATTGTTGTCACTTTCGTAAACGAATGCAAATAAACATGGGTGGCCTTCTATTAAACACCTTGTTTCTCTACTTCCTTTTCCATCATCTTTATCTTTTCTTTCTTTTTCTTCAATTTCCATTCCTTCTGCAGTTTATATTTCTTCTTTTTCTATTTTCTACTTCAGCATATTTTGATCCTTACTGGCTTGTCTTGGTGTCATAAATTTCAACTTCATTTCATGTCCCTCATGCCTCAAAGCGAACGTTCATCAAGATTGAGCGTTTTAAAATTAAGCCATGTTCATCTCAAAAGAAGATGACAAGAGTTTGTGGGAGCAATATCACATAATACTTCTTTCACACATTGTCATGTACTGAATTTGATCCTTGCTTGATTCGGATGAAACCTTGGTGGTAACTAGAGTTTCTCCACCAATCTTTGGCTTACGACATTGTTGTCGCTTTCGTAAACGAATGCAACTAAACATTGGTGCCTTCGATTAAACACCTTGTTTCTATACTTCCTTTTCCATCATCTTTATCTTTTCTTCCTTTTCTTTTTCTTCAATTTCTCTTCCTGCTGCAGTTTATATTTCTTCTTTTTCTATTCTTTCTTTTACTATTTTCTACTTCAGCATATGTTGATCCTTACTTGGTTGTCTTGGTGTCATAAATTTCAACTTCATTTCATGTCCCTCACGCCTCAAGTAAAGGGAACGTTAATCAAGATTGAGTGTTTTAAAATTAAGCCATGCCCATCTCAAAAGAAGATGACAAGAGTTCGTGGGAGCAATATCACATAATACTTCTTTCACGTATTGTCCTTTACTGAATTTGATCCTTGATTTATTCGGATGAAAGCTTGTTGGTAACTTGAGTTTCTCCACCAATCTTTGGCTTACAACATTGTTGTCGCTTTCGTAAACGAATGCAACTAAACATGGGTGGCCTTCTATTAAACACCTTGTTTCTCTACTTCCTTTTCCATCATCTTTATCTTTTCTTCCATTTCTTTTTCTTCAATTTCCCTTCCTTCTGCAGTTTATATTTCTTCTTTTTCTATTTTATCCTTCAGCATATGTTGATCCTTACTAGCTTGTCTTGGTGTCATAAATTTGAACTTCATTTCATGTCCCTCATGCCTTAAAAGGAACGTTCATCAAGATTGAGCGTTTTTAAAATTAAGCAATGCACATCTCAAAAGAAGATGACAAGAGTTCGTGGGAGCAATATCACATAATACTTCTTTCACACATTGTCTTGTACTGAATTTGATCCCTGCTTGATTCGGATGAAACCTTGGTGGTAACTAGAGTTTCTCCACCAATCTCTGGCTTACAACATTGTTGTCGCTTTCGTAAACGAATGCAACTAAACATGGGTGGCCTTCGATGAAACACCTTGTTTCTCTACTTCCTTTTCCATCATCTTTATCTTTTCTTCCTTTTCTTTTTATTCAATTTCCCTTCGTGCTGCAGTTTATATTTCTTCTTTTTCTATTCTTTCTTTTTCTATTTTCTCCTTCAGCCTATGTTGATCATTACTGGCTTGTCTTGGTGTCATAAATTTCAACTTCATTTCATGTCCCTCACGCCTCCAGTAAAGGGAACTTTAATCAAGATTGAGTGTTTTAAAATTAAGCCATGCACATCTCAAAAGAAGATGACAAGAGTTCGTGGGAGCAATATCACATAATACTTCTTTCACGTATTGTCCTTTACTGAATTTGATCCTTGATTTATTCGAATGAAACCTTGTTGATAACTTGAGTTTCTCCACCAATCTTTGGCTTACAACATTGTTGTCGCTTTCGTAAACGAATGCAACTAAACATGGGTGGCCTTCTATTAAACTCCTTGTTTCTCTACTTCCTTTTCCATCATCTTTATCTTTTCTTCCTTTTCTTTTTATTCAATTTCCCTTCCTGCTGCAGTTTATATTTCTTCTTTTTCTATTCTTTCTTTTTCTATTTTCTCCTTCAGACAATCTTGATCCTTACTGGCTTGTCTTGGTGTCATAAATTTCAACTTCATTTCATGTCCCTCATGCCTCAAAGGGAACGTTCATCAAGATTGAGTGTTTTAAAATTAAGCCATGCCCATCTCAAAAGAAGATGACAAGAGTTCGTGGGAGCAATATCACATAATTCTTCTTTCACACATTGTCCTGTACTGAATTTGATCCTTGCTTGATTCGGTTGAAAGCTTGTTGGTAACTTGAGTTTCTCCACCAATCTTTGGCTTACAACATTGTTGTCGCTTTCGTAAACGAATGCAACTAAACATTGGTGGCCTTCCAATAAACACCTTGTTTCTCTACTTCCTTTTCCATCATCTTTATCTTTTCTTCCTTTTCTTTTTCTTTAATTTCCCTTCCTTCTGCAGTTTATATTTCTTCTTTTTCTATTTTCTCCTTTAGCCTATGTTGATCCTTACTAGCTTGTGCTGGTGTCATAAATTTCAACTTCATTTCATGTCCCTCATGCCTTAAGCAAAGGGAACGTGCATCAAGATTGAGCGTTTTCAAATGAAGGCATGCCCGTCTCCAAAGAAGATAACAAGAGTTCGTGGAAGCAATATCACATAATACTTCTTTCACACGTTGTCCTATACTGAATTTGATCCTTGCTTGATTCGGTTGAAAGCTTGTTGGTAACTTGAGTTTCTCCACCAATCTTTGGCTTACAATATTGTTGTCGCTTTCATAAACGAATGCAACTAAACATTGGTGGCCTTCGATTAAACACCTTGTTTCTCTACTTCCTTTTCCATCATCTTTATCTTTTCTTCCATTTCTTTTTATTCAATTTCCCTTCCTGCTGCAGTTTATATTTCTTCTTTTTCTACTCTTTCGTTTTCTATTTTCTCCTTCAGCCTATGTTGATCCTTACTGGCTTGTCTTGGTGTCATAAATTTCAACTTCATTTCATGTCCCTCATGCCTCAATTAAAGGGAACGTTCATCAAGATTTAGCGTTTTAAAATGAAGCCATGCCTATCTCAAAAGAAATGACAAGAGTTTGTGGGAGCAATATCAGATAATACTTCTTTCACACATTGTCCTTCAGCCTATATTGATCCTTACTGGCTTGTCTTGGTGTCATAAATTTGAACTTCATTTCATGTCCCTCATGCCTCAAAGGGAACGTTCATCAAGATTGAGTTTTTTAAAATGAAGCCATGCACATCTCAAAAAAAGATGACAAGAGTTCGTCGGAGCAATATCAGATAATACTTCTTTCAAACATTGTTATGCACTGAATTTGATCCTTGCTTCATTCGGATGAAACCTTGGTGGTAACTAAAGTTTCTCCACCAATATTTGGCTTACAACATTGTTGTCACTTTCGTAAACGAATGCAAATAAACATGGGTGGCCTTCTATTAAACACCTTGTTTCTCTACTTCCTTTTCCATCATCTTTATCTTTTCTTTCTTTTTCTTCAATTTCCATTCCTTCTGCAGTTTATATTTCTTCTTTTTCTATTTTCTACTTCAGCATATTTTGATCCTTACTGGCTTGTCTTGGTGTCATAAATTTCAACTTCATTTCATGTCCCTCATGCCTCAAAGCGAACGTTCATCAAGATTGAGCGTTTTAAAATTAAGCCATGTTCATCTCAAAAGAAGATGACAAGAGTTTGTGGGAGCAATATCACATAATACTTCTTTCACACATTGTCATGTACTGAATTTGATCCTTGCTTGATTCGGATGAAACCTTGGTGGTAACTAGAGTTTCTCCACCAATCTTTGGCTTACGACATTGTTGTCGCTTTCGTAAACGAATGCAACTAAACATTGGTGCCTTCGATTAAACACCTTGTTTCTATACTTCCTTTTCCATCATCTTTATCTTTTCTTCCTTTTCTTTTTCTTCAATTTCTCTTCCTGCTGCAGTTTATATTTCTTCTTTTTCTATTCCTTCTTTTACTATTTTCTACTTCAGCATATGTTGATCCTTACTTGGTTGTCTTGGTGTCCAAAATTTCAACTTCATTTCATGTCCCTAATGCTTCAAATAAAGGGAACGTTCATCAAGATTGAGCGTTTTAAAATGAAGCCATGCCTATCTCAAAAGAAGATGACAAGAGTTCGTGGGAGCAATATCACATAATACTTCTTTCACACATTATCCTGTACTGAATTTGATCCTTGCTTGATTCGGATGAACGCTTGGTGGTAACTTGATTTTCTCGGCAAATCTTTGGCTTACAACAATGTTGTCGCTTTCGTAAACGAATGCAACTAAACATGGGTGGCCTTCTATTAAACACCTTGTTTCTCTACTTCCTTTTCCATCATCTTTATCTTTTCTTCCATTTCTTTTTCTTCAATTTCCCTTCCTTCTGCAGTTTATATTTCTTCTTTTTCTATTTTATCCTTCAGCATATGTTGATCCTTACTAGCTTGTCTTGGTGTCATAAATTTGAACTTCATTTCATGTCCCTCATGCCTTAAAGGGAACGTTCATCAAGATTGAGCGTTTTTAAAATTAAGCAATGCACATCTCAAAAGAAGATGACAAGATTTCGTGGGAGCAATATCACATAATACTTCTTTCACACATTGTCTTGTACTGAATTTGCTCCCTGCTTGATTCGGATGAAACCTTGGTGGTAACTAGAGTTTCTCCACCAATCTCTGGCTTACAACATTGTTGTCGCTTTGGTAAACGAATGCAACTAAACATGGGTGGCCTTCGATGAAACACCTTGTTTCTCTACTTCCTTTTCCATCATCTTTATCTTTTCTTCCTTTTCTTTTTATTCAATTTCCCTTCCTGCTGCAGTTTATATTTCTTCTTTTTCTATTCTTTCTTTTTCTATTTTCTCCTTCAGACAATCTTGATCCTTACTGGCTTGTCTTGGTGTCATAAATTTCAACTTCATTTCATGTCCCTCATGCCTCAAAGGGAACGTTCATAGAGATTGAGTGTTTTAAAATTAAGCCATGCCCATCTCAAAAGAAGATAACAAGAGTTCGTGGGAGCAATATCACATAATTCTTCTTTCACACATTGTCCTGTACTGAATTTGATCCTTGCTTGATTCGGTTGAAAGCTTGTTGGTAACTTGAGTTTCTCCACCAATCTTTGGCTTACAACATTGTTGTCGCTTTCGTAAACGAATGCAACTAAACATTGGTGGCCTTCCAATAAACACCTTGTTTCTCTACTTCCTTTTCCATCATCTTTATCTTTTCTTCCTTTTCTTTTTCTTCAATTTCCCTTCCTTCTGCAGTTTATATTTCTTCTTTTTCTATTTTCTCCTTTAGCCTATGTTGATCCTTACTAGCTTGTGCTGGTGTCATAAATTTCAACTTCATTTCATGTCCCTCATGCCTTAAGTAAAGGGAACGTGCATCAAGATTGAGCGTTTTAAAATGAAGGCATGCCCGTCTCCAAAGAAGATAACAAGAGTTCGTGGGAGCAATATCACATAATACTTCTTTCACACGTTGTCCTGTACTGAATTTGATCCTTGCTTGATTCGGTTGAAAGCTTGTTGGTAACTTGAGTTTCTCCACCAATCTTTGGCTTACAATATTGTTGTCGCTTTCATAAACGAATGCAACTAAACATTGGTGGCCTTCGATTAAACACCTTGTTTCTCTACTTCCTTTTCCATCATCTTTATCTTTTCTTCCATTTCTTTTTATTCAATTTCCCTTCCTGCTGCAGTTTATATTTCTTCTTTTTCTACTCTTTCGTTTTCTATTTTCTCCTTCAGCCTATGTTGATCCTTACTGGCTTGTCTTGGTGTCATAAATTTCAACTTCATTTCATGTCCCTCATGCCTCAATGAAAGGGAACGTTCATCAAGATTGAGTGTTTTAAAATTAAGGCGTGCCCATCTCAAAAGAAGTTGACAAGTGGGAGCAATATCACACAATACTTCTTTCACACATTGTCCTGTACTGAATTTGATCCTTGCTTGATTCGGATGAACGCTTGGTGGTAACTTGATTTTCTCCACCAATCTTTGGCTTACAACAATGTTGTCGCTTTCGTAAACGAATGCAACTAAACATGGGTGGCCTTCTATTAAACACCTTGTTTCTCTACTTCCTTTTCCATCATCTTTATCTTTTCTTCCATTTCTTTTTCTTCAATTTCCCTTCCTTCTGCAGTTTATATTTCTTCTTTTTCTATTTTATCCTTCAGCATATGTTGATCCTTACTAGCTTGTCTTGGTGTCATAAATTTGAACTTCATTTCATGTCCCTCATGCCTTAAAGGGAACGTTCATCAAGATTGAGCGTTTTTAAAATGAAGCCATGCCTATCTCAAAAGAAGATGACAAGAGTTCGTGGGAGCAATATCACATAATACTTCTTTCACACATTATCCTGTACTGAATTTGATCCTTGCTTGATTCGGATGAACGCTTGGTGGTAACTTGATTTTCTCGGCAAATCTTTGGCTTACAACAATGTTGTCGCTTTCGTAAACGAATGCAACTAAACATGGGTGGCCTTCTATTAAACACCTTGTTTCTCTACTTCCTTTTCCATCATCTTTATCTTTTCTTCCATTTCTTTTTCTTCAATTTCCCTTCCTTCTGCAGTTTATATTTCTTCTTTTTCTATTTTATCCTTCAGCATATGTTGATCCTTACTAGCTTGTCTTGGTGTCATAAATTTGAACTTCATTTCATGTCCCTCATGCCTTAAAGGGAACGTTCATCAAGATTGAGCGTTTTTAAAATTAAGCAATGCACATCTCAAAAGAAGATGACAAGATTTCGTGGGAGCAATATCACATAATACTTCTTTCACACATTGTCTTGTACTGAATTTGCTCCCTGCTTGATTCGGATGAAACCTTGGTGGTAACTAGAGTTTCTCCACCAATCTCTGGCTTACAACATTGTTGTCGCTTTGGTAAACGAATGCAACTAAACATGGGTGGCCTTCGATGAAACACCTTGTTTCTCTACTTCCTTTTCCATCATCTTTATCTTTTCTTCCTTTTCTTTTTATTCAATTTCCCTTCCTGCTGCAGTTTATATTTCTTCTTTTTCTATTCTTTCTTTTTCTATTTTCTCCTTCAGACAATCTTGATCCTTACTGGCTTGTCTTGGTGTCATAAATTTCAACTTCATTTCATGTCCCTCATGCCTCAAAGGGAACGTTCATAGAGATTGAGTGTTTTAAAATTAAGCCATGCCCATCTCAAAAGAAGATAACAAGAGTTCGTGGGAGCAATATCACATAATTCTTCTTTCACACATTGTCCTGTACTGAATTTGATCCTTGCTTGATTCGGTTGAAAGCTTGTTGGTAACTTGAGTTTCTCCACCAATCTTTGGCTTACAACATTGTTGTCGCTTTCGTAAACGAATGCAACTAAACATTGGTGGCCTTCCAATAAACACCTTGTTTCTCTACTTCCTTTTCCATCATCTTTATCTTTTCTTCCTTTTCTTTTTCTTCAATTTCCCTTCCTTCTGCAGTTTATATTTCTTCTTTTTCTATTTTCTCCTTTAGCCTATGTTGATCCTTACTAGCTTGTGCTGGTGTCATAAATTTCAACTTCATTTCATGTCCCTCATGCCTTAAGTAAAGGGAACGTGCATCAAGATTGAGCGTTTTAAAATGAAGGCATGCCCGTCTCCAAAGAAGATAACAAGAGTTCGTGGGAGCAATATCACATAATACTTCTTTCACACGTTGTCCTGTACTGAATTTGATCCTTGCTTGATTCGGTTGAAAGCTTGTTGGTAACTTGAGTT
Source organism: Vigna unguiculata (assembly GCF_037176805.1). Classification (NCBI taxonomy): domain Eukaryota; kingdom Viridiplantae; phylum Streptophyta; class Magnoliopsida; order Fabales; family Fabaceae; genus Vigna; species Vigna unguiculata. The sequence goes on along the minus strand of NC_140795.1, from coordinate 25,515,638 downwards.
TCTCCACCAATCTTTGGCTTACAATATTGTTGTCGCTTTCATAAACGAATGCAACTAAACATTGGTGGCCTTCGATTAAACACCTTGTTTCTCTACTTCCTTTTCCATCATCTTTATCTTTTCTTCCATTTCTTTTTATTCAATTTCCCTTCCTGCTGCAGTTTATATTTCTTCTTTTTCTACTCTTTCGTTTTCTATTTTCTCCTTCAGCCTATGTTGATCCTTACTGGCTTGTCTTGGTGTCATAAATTTCAACTTCATTTCATGTCCCTCATGCCTCAATGAAAGGGAACGTTCATCAAGATTGAGTGTTTTAAAATTAAGGCGTGCCCATCTCAAAAGAAGTTGACAAGTGGGAGCAATATCACACAATACTTCTTTCACACATTGTCCTGTACTGAATTTGATCCTTGCTTGATTCGGATGAACGCTTGGTGGTAACTTGATTTTCTCCACCAATCTTTGGCTTACAACAATGTTGTCGCTTTCGTAAACGAATGCAACTAAACATGGGTGGCCTTCTATTAAACACCTTGTTTCTCTACTTCCTTTTCCATCATCTTTATCTTTTCTTCCATTTCTTTTTCTTCAATTTCCCTTCCTTCTGCAGTTTATTTTTCTTCCTTTTCTATTTTATCCTTCAGCATATGTTGATCCTTACTAGCTTGTCTTGGTGTCATAAATTTGAACTTCATTTCATGTCCCTGATGCCTTAAAGGGAACGTTCATCAAGATTGAGCGTTTTTAAAATTAAGCAATGCACATCTCAAAAGAAGATGACAAGATTTCGTGGGAGCAATATCACATAATACTTCTTTCACACATTGTCCTGTACCGAATTTGATCCTTGCTTGATTCGGATAAAAGCTTGTTCGTAACTTGATTTTCTCCACCAATCTTTGGCTTACAACAATGTTGTCGCTGTCGTAAACGAATGCAACTAAACATGGGTGGCCTTCTATTAAAGACCTTGTTTCTCTACTTCCTTTTCCATCATTTTTATCTTTTCTTCCTTTTCTTTTTCCTCAATTTCCCTTCTTCAGCAGTTTATATTTCTTATTTTTCTATTTTATCCTTCTGCATATGTTGATCCTTACTGGCTTGTCTTGGTGTCATAAATTTCAACTTCATTTCATGTCCCTCATGCCTCAAACGGAACGTTCATCAAGAATGAGCGTTTTAAAATTAAGCCATGCACATCTCAAAAGAAGATGACAAGAAGTCGTGGGAGCAATATCACATAATACTTCTTTCACACATTGTCTTGTGCTAAATTTGATGCTTGCTTGATTCGGATGAAACCTTGGTGATAACTAGAGTTTCTCCACCAATCTTTGGCTTACAACATTGTTGTCGCTTTCGTAAACGAAAGCAACTAAACATGGGTGGCCTTCGATTAAACACCTTGTTTCTCTACTACCTCTTGCACCATCTTTATCTTTTCTTCCTTTTCATTTTCTTCAACTTCCCTTCTTCAGCAGTTTATATTTCTTATTTTTCTATTTTATCCTTGGTGGTAACTAAAGTTTCTCCACCAATATTTGGCTTACAACATTGTTGTCACTTTCGTAAACGAATGCAAATAAACATGGGTGGCCTTCTATTAAACACCTTGTTTCTCTACTTCCTTTTCCATCATCTTTATCTTTTCTTTCTTTTTCTTCAATTTCCATTCCTTCTGCAGTTTATATTTCTTCTTTTTCTATTTTCTACTTCAGCATATTTTGATCCTTACTGGCTTGTCTTGGTGTCATAAATTTCAACTTCATTTCATGTCCCTCATGCCTCAAAGCGAACGTTCATCAAGATTGAGCGTTTTAAAATTAAGCCATGTTCATCTCAAAAGAAGATGACAAGAGTTTGTGGGAGCAATATCACATAATACTTCTTTCACACATTGTCATGTACTGAATTTGATCCTTGCTTGATTCGGATGAAACCTTGGTGGTAACTAGAGTTTCTCCACCAATCTTTGGCTTACGACATTGTTGTCGCTTTCGTAAACGAATGCAACTAAACATTGGTGCCTTCGATTAAACACCTTGTTTCTATACTTCCTTTTCCATCATCTTTATCTTTTCTTCCTTTTCTTTTTCTTCAATTTCTCTTCCTGCTGCAGTTTATATTTCTTCTTTTTCTATTCCTTCTTTTACTATTTTCTACTTCAGCATATGTTGATCCTTACTTGGTTGTCTTGGTGTCCAAAATTTCAACTTCATTTCATGTCCCTAATGCCTCAAATAAAGGGAACGTTCATCAAGATTGAGCGTTTTAAAATGAAGCCATGCCTATCTCAAAAGAAGATGACAAGAGTTCGTGGGAGCAATATCACATAATACTTCTTTCACACATTATCCTGTACTGAATTTGATCCTTGCTTGATTCGGATGAACGCTTGGTGGTAACTTGATTTTCTCGGCAAATCTTTGGCTTACAACAATGTTGTCGCTTTCGTAAACGAATGCAACTAAACATGGGTGGCCTTCTATTAAACACCTTGTTTCTCTACTTCCTTTTCCATCATCTTTATCTTTTCTTCCATTTCTTTTTCTTCAATTTCCCTTCCTTCTGCAGTTTATATTTCTTCTTTTTCTATTTTATCCTTCAGCATATGTTGATCCTTACTAGCTTGTCTTGGTGTCATAAATTTGAACTTCATTTCATGTCCCTCATGCCTTAAAGGGAACGTTCATCAAGATTGAGCGTTTTTAAAATTAAGCAACGCACATCTCAAAAGAAGATGACAAGATTTCGTGGGAGCAATATCACATAATACTTCTTTCACACATTGTCTTGTACTGAATTTGCTCCCTGCTTGATTCGGATGAAACCTTGGTGGTAACTAGAGTTTCTCCACCAATCTCTGGCTTACAACATTGTTGTCGCTTTGGTAAACGAATGCAACTAAACATGGGTGGCCTTCGATGAAACACCTTGTTTCTCTACTTCCTTTTCCATCATCTTTATCTTTTCTTCCTTTTCTTTTTATTCAATTTCCCTTCCTGCTGCAGTTTATATTTCTTCTTTTTCTATTCTTTCTTTTTCTATTTTCTCCTTCAGACAATCTTGATCCTTACTGGCTTGTCTTGGTGTCATAAATTTCAACTTCATTTCATGTCCCTCATGCCTCAAAGGGAACGTTCATAGAGATTGAGTGTTTTAAAATTAAGCCATGCCCATCTCAAAAGAAGATAACAAGAGTTCGTGGGAGCAATATCACATAATTCTTCTTTCACACATTGTCCTGTACTGAATTTGATCCTTGCTTGATTCGGTTGAAAGCTTGTTGGTAACTTGAGTTTCTCCACCAATCTTTGGCTTACAACATTGTTGTCGCTTTCGTAAACGAATGCAACTAAACATTGGTGGCCTTCCAATAAACACCTTGTTTCTCTACTTCCTTTTCCATCATCTTTATCTTTTCTTCCTTTTCTTTTTCTTCAATTTCCCTTCCTTCTGCAGTTTATATTTCTTCTTTTTCTATTTTCTCCTTTAGCCTATGTTGATCCTTACTAGCTTGTGCTGGTGTCATAAATTTCAACTTCATTTCATGTCCCTCATGCCTTAAGTAAAGGGAACGTGCATCAAGATTGAGCGTTTTAAAATGAAGGCATGCCCGTCTCCAAAGAAGATAACAAGAGTTCGTGGGAGCAATATCACATAATACTTCTTTCACACGTTGTCCTGTACTGAATTTGATCCTTGCTTGATTCGGTTGAAAGCTTGTTGGTAACTTGAGTTTCTCCACCAATCTTTGGCTTACAATATTGTTGTCGCTTTCATAAACGAATGCAACTAAACATTGGTGGCCTTCGATTAAACACCTTGTTTCTCTACTTCCTTTTCCATCATCTTTATCTTTTCTTCCATTTCTTTTTATTCAATTTCCCTTCCTGCTGCAGTTTATATTTCTTCTTTTTCTACTCTTTCGTTTTCTATTTTCTCCTTCAGCCTATGTTGATCCTTACTGGCTTGTCTTGGTGTCATAAATTTCAACTTCATTTCATGTCCCTCATGCCTCAATGAAAGGGAACGTTCATCAAGATTGAGTGTTTTAAAATTAAGGCGTGCCCATCTCAAAAGAAGTTGACAAGTGGGAGCAATATCACACAATACTTCTTTCACACATTGTCCTGTACTGAATTTGATCCTTGCTTGATTCGGATGAACGCTTGGTGGTAACTTGATTTTCTCCACCAATCTTTGGCTTACAACAATGTTGTCGCTTTCGTAAACGAATGCAACTAAACATGGGTGGCCTTCTATTAAACACCTTGTTTCTCTACTTCCTTTTCCATCATCTTTATCTTTTCTTCCATTTCTTTTTCTTCAATTTCCCTTCCTTCTGCAGTTTATATTTCTTCCTTTTCTATTTTATCCTTCAGCATATGTTGATCCTTACTAGCTTGTCTTGGTGTCATAAATTTGAACTTCATTTCATGTCCCTGATGCCTTAAAGGGAACGTTCATCAAGATTGAGCGTTTTTAAAATTAAGCAATGCACATCTCAAAAGAAGATGACAAGATTTCGTGGGAGCAATATCACATAATACTTCTTTCACACATTGTCCTGTACCGAATTTGATCCTTGCTTGATTCGGATAAAAGCTTGTTCGTAACTTGATTTTCTCCACCAATCTTTGGCTTACAACAATGTTGTCGCTGTCGTAAACGAATGCAACTAAACATGGGTGGCCTTCTATTAAAGACCTTGTTTCTCTACTTCCTTTTCCATCATTTTTATCTTTTCTTCCTTTTCTTTTTCCTCAATTTCCCTTCTTCAGCAGTTTATATTTCTTATTTTTCTATTTTATCCTTCTGCATATGTTGATCCTTACTGGCTTGTCTTGGTGTCATAAATTTCAACTTCATTTCATGTCCCTCATGCCTCAAACGGAACGTTCATCAAGAATGAGCGTTTTAAAATTAAGCCATGCACATCTCAAAAGAAGATGACAAGAAGTCGTGGGAGCAATATCACATAATACTTCTTTCACACATTGTCTTGTGCTAAATTTGATGCTTGCTTGATTCGGATGAAACCTTGGTGATAACTAGAGTTTCTCCACCAATCTTTGGCTTACAACATTGTTGTCGCTTTCGTAAACGAAAGCAACTAAACATGGGTGGCCTTCGATTAAACACCTTGTTTCTCTACTACCTCTTGCACCATCTTTATCTTTTCTTCCTTTTCATTTTCTTCAACTTCCCTTCTTCAGCAGTTTATATTTCTTATTTTTCTATTTTATCCTTCTGCATATGTTGATCCTTACTGGCTTGTCTTGGTGTCATAAATTTCAACTTCATTTCATGTCCCTCATGCCTCAAAGGGAACGTTCATCAAGAATGAGCGTTTTAAAATTAAGCCATGCACATCTCAAAAGAAGATGACAAGAAGTCGTGGGAGCAATATCACATAATACTTCTTTCACACATTGTCTTGTACTAAATTTGATGCTTGCTTGATTCGGATGAAACCTTGGTGATAACTAGAGTTTCTCCACCAATCTTTGGCTTACAACATTGTTGTCACTTTCGTAAACGAAAGCAACTAAACATGGGTGGCCTTCGATTAAACACCTTGTTTCTCTACTACCTTTTGCACCATCTTTATCTTTTCTTCCTTTTCTTTTTCTTCAATTTCCCTTCCTTCTGCAGTTTATGTTTCTTCTTTTTCTATTTTCTCCTTCAGCCTATGTTGATCCTTACTGGCTTGTCTTGGTATCATAAATTTCAACTTCATTTCATGTCCCTCATGCCTCAATTAAAGGGAACGTTCATCAAGATTGAGTGTTTTAAAATTAAGGCGTGCCCATCTCAAAAGAAGATGACAAGTGGGAGCAATATCACATAATACTTCTTTCACACATTGTCCTGTACTGAATTTGATCCTTGCTTGATTCGGATAAATGTTTTTTGGTAACTTAAGTTTCTCCACAAATCTTTAGCTTACAATATTGTTGTCGCTTTCGTAAACGAATGCAACTCAACATGGGTGACCTTCTATTAAACACCTTGTTTCTCTACTTACTTTTCCATCATCTTTATCTTTTTTTCTTCAATTTCCCTTCCTTCTACAGTTTATATTTCTTCCTTTTCTATTTTCTCCTTCAGCCTATGTTGATCCTTACTGGCTTGTCTTGGTGTCATAAATTTCAACTTCATTTCATGTCCCTCATGCCTCAAATAAAGAGAACGTTCATCAAGATTGAGCATTTTAAAATGAAGCCATACCCCACTCAAAAGAAGATGACAAGAGTTCGTGGGAGCAATATCAGATAATACTTCTTTCACACATTGTCCTGTACTGAATTTCATCCTTGCTTGATTCCGACACAGCCTTGTGGTAACTAGAGTTTCTCCACCAATCTTTGGCTTACAACATTATTGTCGCTTTCGTAAACGAATGCAACTAAACATGGGTGGCCTTCTATTAAACACCTTGTTTCTCTACTTCCTTTTCCATCATCTTTATCTTTTCTTCCTTTTCTTTTTCTTCAATTTCCCTTCCTTCTTCTTTTTCTATTCTTTCTTTTTCTATTTTTTCCTTCAGCCTATGTTGATCATTACTGGCTTGTCTTGGTGTCATGAATTTCAACTTCATTTCATGTCCCTCATGCCTCAAATAAAGGGTACGTTCATCAAAATTGAGCGTTTTAAAATTAAGCCATGCCCATCTCAAAAGAAGATGACAAGAGTTCGTGGGAGCAATATCACATAATACTTCTTTCACACATTGTCCTGTACTGAATTTGATCCTTGCTTGATTCGGATAAAAGCTTGTTGGTAACTTGATTTTCTTCACCAATCTTTGGCTTACAACATTGTTGTCGCTTTCGTAAACGAAAGCAACTAAACATGGGTGGCCTTCGATTAAACACCTTGTTTCTCTACTACCTCTTGCACCATCTTTATCTTTTCTTCCTTTTCATTTTCTTCAATTTCCCTTCCTTCTGCAGTTTATATTTCTTCTTTTTCTATTTTCTCCTTCAGCCTATGTTGATCCTTACTGGCTTGTCTTGGTGTCATAAATTTCAACTTCATTTCATGTCCCTCATGCCTCAATTAAAGGGAACGTTCATCAAGATTGAGTGTTTTAAAATTAAGGCGTGCCCATCTCAAAAGAAGATGACAAGTGGGAGCAATATCACATAATACTTCTTTCACACATTGTCCTGTACTGAATTTGATCCTTGCTTGATTCGGATAAATGCTTTTTGGTAACTTGAGTTTCTCCACAAATCTTTAGCTTACAATATTGTTGTCGCTTTCGTAAACGAATGCAACTCAACATGGGTGACCTTCTATTAAACACCTTGTTTCTCTACTTACTTTTCCATCATCTTTATCTTTTTTTCTTCAATTTCCCTTCCTTCTACAGTTTATATTTCTTCCTTTTCTATTTTCTCCTTCAGCCTATGTTGATCCTTACTGGCTTGTCTTGGTGTCATAAATTTCAACTTCATTTCATGTCCCTCATGCCTCAAATAAAGAGAACGTTCATCAAGATTGAGCATTTTAAAATGAAGCCATACCCCACTCAAAAGAAGATGACAAGAGTTCGTGGGAGCAATATCAGATAATACTTCTTTCACACATTGTCCTGTACTGAATTTCATCCTTGCTTGATTCGGACACAGCCTTGTGGTAACTAGAGTTTCTCCACCAATCTTTGGCTTACAACATTATTGTCGCTTTCGTAAACGAATGCAACTAAACATGGGTGGCCTTCTATTAAACACCTTGTTTCTCTACTTCCTTTTCCATCATCTTTATCTTTTCTTCCTTTTCTTTTTCTTCAATTTCCCTTCCTTCTTCTTTTTCTATTCTTTCTTTTTCTATTTTTTCCTTCAGCCTATGTTGATCATTACTGGCTTGTCTTGGTGTCATGAATTTCAACTTCATTTCATGTCCCTCATGCCTCAAATAAAGGGTACGTTCATCAAAATTGAGCGTTTTAAAATTAAGCCATGCCCATCTCAAAAGAAGATGACAAGAGTTCGTGGGAGCAATATCACATAATACTTCTTTCACACATTGTCCTGTACTGAATTTGATCCTTGCTTGATTCGGATAAAAGCTTGTTGGTAACTTGATTTTCTTCACCAATCTTTGGCTTACAACATTGTTGTCGCTTTCGTAAACGAAAGCAACTAAACATGGGTGGCCTTCGATTAAACACCTTGTTTCTCTACTACCTCTTGCACCATCTTTATCTTTTCTTCCTTTTCATTTTCTTCAACTTCCCTTCCTTCTGCAGTTTATATTTCTTCTTTTTCTATTTTCTCCTTCAGCCTATGTTGATCCTTACTGGCTTGTCTTGGTGTCATAAATTTCAACTTCATTTCATGTCCCTCATGCCTCAATTAAAGGGAACGTTCATCAAGATTGAGTGTTTTAAAATTAAGGCGTGCCCATCTCAAAAGAAGATGACAAGTGGGAGCAATATCACATAATACTTCTTTCACACATTGTCCTGTACTGAATTTGATCCTTGCTTGATTCGGATAAATGCTTTTTGGTAACTTGAGTTTCTCCACAAATCTTTAGCTTACAATATTGTTGTCGCTTTCGTAAACGAATGCAACTCAACATGGGTGACCTTCTATTAAACACCTTGTTTCTCTACTTACTTTTCCATCATCTTTATCTTTTTTTCTTCAATTTCCCTTCCTTCTACAGTTTATATTTCTTCCTTTTCTATTTTCTCCTTCAGCCTATGTTGATCCTTACTGGCTTGTCTTGGTGTCATAAATTTCAACATCATTTCATGTCCCTCATGCCTCAAATAAAGAGAACGTTCATCAAGATTGAGCATTTTAAAATGAAGCCATACCCCACTCAAAAGAAGATGACAAGAGTTCGTGGGAGCAATATCAGATAATACTTCTTTCACACATTGTCCTGTACTGAATTTCATCCTTGCTTGATTCGGATGACAGCCTTGTGGTAACTAGAGTTTCTCCACCAATCTTTGGCTTACAACATTATTGTCGCTTTCGTAAACGAATGCAACTAAACATGGGTGGCCTTCTATTAAACACCTTGTTTCTGTACTTCCTTTTCCATCATCTTTATCTTTTCTTCCTTTTCTTTTTCTTCAATTTCTCTTCCTTCTGCAGTTTATATTTCTTCTATTGTATTTTCTCCTTCAGCCTATGTTGATCCTTACTGGCTTGTCTTGGTGTCATGAATTTCAACTTCATTTCATGTCCCTCATGCCTCAAAGCGAATGTTCATCAAGATTAAGCGTTTTAAAATTAAGCCATGTCCATCTCAAAAGAAGATAACAAGAGTTTGTGGGAGCAATATCACATAATACTTCTTTCACACATTGTCCTGTACTGAATTTGATCCTTGCTTGATTCGGATAAATGCTTTTTGGTAACTTGAGTTTCTCCACAAATCTTTAGCTTACAATATTGTTGTCGCTTTCGTAAACGAATGCAACTCAACATGGGTGACCTTCTATTAAACACCTTGTTTCTCTACTTACTTTTCCATCATCTTTATCTTTTTTTCTTCAATTTCCCTTCCTTCTACAGTTTATATTTCTCCTTTTCTATTTTCTCCTTCAGCCTATGTTGATCCTTACTGGCTTGTCTTGGTGTCATAAATTTCAACTTCATTTCATGTCCCTCATTCCTCAAATAAAGAGAACGTTCATCAAGATTGAACATTTTAAAATGAAGCCATACCCCACTCAAAAGAAGATGACAAGAGTTCGTCGGAGCAATATCAGATAATACTTCTTTCACACATTGTCCTGTACTGAATTTCATCCTTGCTTGATTCGGATGACAGCCTTGTGGTAACTAGAGTTTCTCCACCAATCTTTGGCTTACAACATTATTGTCGCTTTCGTAAACGAATGCAACTAAACATGGGTGGCCTTCTATTAAACACCTTGTTTCTCTACTTCCTTTTCCATCATCTTTATCTTTTCTTCCTTTTCTTTTTCTTCAATTTCCCTTCCTTCTGCAGTTTATATTTCTTCTTTTTCTATTTTCTCCTTCAGCATATGTTGATCCTTACTGGCTTGTCTTGGTGTCATAAATTTCAACTTCATTTCATGTCCCTCATGCCTCAAATAAAGGGAACGTTCATCAAGATTGAGCGTTTTAAAATTAAGCCATGCCGATCTTAAAAGAAGATGACAAGAGTTCGTGGGAGCAATATCACATAATACTTCTTTACCACATTGTCCTGTACTGAATTTGATCCTTGCTTGATTCGGATGAAACCTTGGTGGTAACTAGAGTTTCTCCACCAATCTATGGCTTACAACATTGTTGTCGCTTTCGTAAACGAATGCAACTAAACATGGGTAGCCTTCGATTAAACACCTTGTTTCTCTACTTCCTTTTCCATCATCTTTATCTTTTCACTCTTTTCTTTTTCTTCAATTTCCCTCTCTTCTGCAGTTTATATTTCTTCTTTTTCGATTCTTTCTTTTTCTATTTTTTCCTTCAGCCTATGTTGATCATTACTGGCTTGTCTTGGTGTCATGAATTTCAACTTCATTTCATGTCCCTCATGCCTCAAATAAAGGGAACGTTCATCAAAATTGAGCGTTTTAAAATTAAGCCATGCCCATCTCAAAAGAAGATGACAAGAGTTCGTGGGAGCAATATCACATAATACTTCTTTCACACATTGTGTTGTACTGAATTTGATCCTTGCTTGATTCGGATAAAAGCTTGTTGGTAACTTGATTTTCTCCACCAATCTTTGGCTTACAACAATGTTGTCGCTGTCGTAAACGAATGCAACTAAACATGGGTGGCCTTCTATTAAACACCTTGTTTCTCTACTTCCTTTTCCATCATCTTTATCTTTTCTTCCTCTTCTTTTTCTTCAATTTCCCTTCCTTCTGCAGTTTATATTTCTTCTTTTTCTATTTTCTCCTTCAACATATGTTGATCCTTACTGGCTTATCTTGGTGTCATAAATTTCAACTTCATTTCATGTCTCTCATGCCTCAAAGCGAATGTTCATCAAGATTAAGCGTTTTAAAATTAAGCCATGTCCATCTCAAAAGAAGATAACAAGAGTTTGTGGGAGCAATATCACATAATACTTCTTTCATACATTGTCATGTACTGAATTTGATCCTTGCTTGATTCGGATGAAACCTTGGTGGTAACTAGAGTTTCTCCAGCAATCTTTGGCTTACAACATTGTTGTCGCTTTCGTAAACGAATGCAACTAAAAATGGGTGGCCTTCGATTAAACACCTTGTTTCTCTACTTCCTTTTCCATCATCTTTATCTTTTCTTCCTTTCTTTTTCTTGAATTTCCCTTCCTTCTATAGTTTATATTTCTTCTTTTTCTATTTTCTCCTTCAGTCTATGTTGATCCTTACTGGCTTATCTTGGTGTCATAAATTTCAACTTCATTTCATGTCCCTCATGCCTCAAATAAAGGGAACGTTCATCAAGATTGAGCGTTTTAAAATTAAGCCATGCCCATCTCAAAAGAAGATGACAAGAGTTCGTGGGAGCAATATCACATAATACTTCTTTACCACATTGTCCTGTACTGAATTTGATCCTTGCTTGATTCGGATGAAACCTTGGTGGTAAATAGAGTTTCTCCACCAATCTTTGGCTTACAACATTGTTGTCGCTTTCGTAAACGAATGCAACTAAACATGGGTAGCCTTCGATTAAACACCTTGTTTCTCTACTTCCTTTTCCATCATCTTTATCTTTTCACTCTTTTCTTTTTCTTTAATTTCCCTCTCTTCTGCAGTTTATATTTCTTCTTTTTCTATTCTTTCTTTTTCTATTTTTTCCTTCAGCCTATGTTGATCATTACTGGCTTGTCTTGGTGTCATAAATTTCAACTTCATTTCATGTCCCTCATGCCTCAAATAAAGGGAACGTTCATCAAAATTGAGCGTTTTAAAATTAAGCCATGCCCATCTCAAAAGAAGATGACAAGAGTTGGTGGGAGCAATATCACATAATACTTCTTTCACACATTGTCCTGTACTGAATTTGATCCTTGCTTGATTCGGATAAAAGCTTATTGGTAACTTGATTTTCTTCACCAATCTTTGGCTTACAACATTGTTGTCGCTTTCGTAAACGAAAGCAACTAAGCATGGGTGGCCTTCGATTAAACACCTTGTTTCTCTACTACCTCTTGCACCATCTTTATCTTTTCTTCCTTTTCTTTTTCTTCAATTTCCCTTCCTTCTGCAGTTTATATTTCTTCTTTTTCTATTTTCTCCTTCAGCCTATGTTGATCCTTACTGGCTTGTCTTGGTGTCATAAATTTCAACTTCATTTCATGTCCCTCATGCCTCAATTAAAGGGAACGTTCATCAAGATTGAGTGTTTTAAAATTAAGGCGTGCCCATCTCAAAAGAAGATGACAAGTGGGAGCAATATCACATAATACTTCTTTCACACATTGTCCTGTACTGAATTTGATCCTTGCTTGATTCGGATAAATGCTTTTTGGTAACTTGAGTTTCTCCACAAATCTTTAGCTTATAATATTGTTGTCGCTTTCGTAAACGAATGCAACTCAACATGGGTGACCTTCTATTAAACACCTTGTTTCTCTACTTACTTTTCCATCATCTTTATCTTTTTTTCTTCAATTTCCCTTCCTTCTACAGTTTATATTTCTTCCTTTTCTATTTTCTCCTTCAGCCTATGTTGATCCTTACTGGCTTGTCTTGGTGTCATAAATGTCAACTTCATTTCATGTCCCTCATGCCTCAAATAAAGAGAACGTTCATCAAGATTGAGCATTTTAAAATGAAGCCATACCCCACTCAAAAGAAGATGACAAGAGTTCGTGGGAGCAATATCAGATAATACTTCTTTCACACATTGTCCTGTACTGAATTTCATCCTTGCTTGATTCGGATGACAGCCTTGTGGTAACTAGAGTTTCTCCACCAATCTTTGGCTTACAACATTATTGTCGCTTTCGTAAACGAATGCAACTAAACATGGGTGACCTTCTATTAAACACCTTGTTTCTCTACTTCCTTTTCCATCATCTTTATCTTTTCTTCCTTTTCTTTTTCTTCAATTTCCCTTCCTTCTGCAGTTTATATTTCTTCTTTTTCTATTTTCTCCTTCAACATATGTTGATCCGTACTGGCTTATCTTGGTGTCATAAATTTCAACTTCATTTCATGTCCCTCATGCCTCAAAGCGAATGTTCATCAAGATTAAGCGTTTTAAAATTAAGCCATGTCCATCTCAAAAGAAGATAACAAGAGTTTGTGGGAGCAATATCACATAATACTTCTTTCACACATTGTCCTGTACTGAATTTGATCCTTGCTTGATTCGGATAAATGCTTTTTGGTAACTTGAGTTTCTCCACAAATCTTTAGCTTACAATATTGTTTTCGCTTTCGTAAACGAATGCAACTCAACATGGGTGACCTTCTATTAAACACCTTGTTTCTCTACTTACTTTTCCATCATCTTTATCTTTTTTTCTTCAATTTCCCTTCCTTCTACAGTTTATATTTCTTCCTTTTCTATTTTCTCCTTCAGCCTATGTTGATCCTTACTGGCTTGTCTTGGTGTCATAAATTTCAACTTCATTTCATGTCCCTCATTCCTCAAATAAAGAGAACGTTCATCAAGATTGAGCATTTTAAAATGAAGCCATACCCCACTCAAAAGAAGATGACAAGAGTTCGTGGGAGCAATATCAGATAATACTTCTTTCACACATTGTCCTGTACTGAATTTCATCCTTGCTTGATACGGATGAAAGCGTGGTGGTAACTAGAGTTTCTCCACCAATCTTTGGCTTACAACATTGTTGTCGCTCTCGTAAACGATTGCAACTAAACATGGGTGGCCTTCTATTAAACACCTTGTTTCTCTACTTCCTTTTCCATCATCTTTATCTTTTCTTCGTTTTCTTTTTCTTGAATTTCCCTTCCTTCTGCAGTTTATATTTCTGCTTTTTCTATTTTCTCCTTCAACATATGTTGATCCTTACGGGCTTATCTTGGTGTCATAAATTTCAACTTCATTTCATGTCCCTCATGCCTCAAAGCGAATGTGCATCAAGATTAAGCGTTCTAAAATTAAGCCATGTCCATCTCAAAAGAAGATAACAAGAGTTTGTGGGAGCAATATCACATAATACTTCTTTCACACATTGTCCTGTACTGAATTTGATCCTTGCTTGATTCAGATAAATGCTTTTTGGTAACTTGAGTTTCTCCACAAATCTTTAGCTTACAATATTGTTGTCGCTTTCGTAAACGAATGCAACTCAACATGGGTGACCTTCTATTAAACACCTTGTTTCTACTTTTCCATCATCTTTATCTTTTTTTCTTCAATTTCCCTTCCTTCTACAGTTTATATTTCTCCTTTTCTAATTTCTCCTTCAGCCTATGTTGATCCTTACTGGCTTGTCTTGGTGTCATAAATTTCAACTTCATTTCATGTCCCTCATTCCTCAAATAAAGAGAACGTTCATCAAGATTGAGCATTTTAAAATGAAGCCATACCCCACTCAAAAGAAGATGACAAGAGTTCGTGGGAGCAATATCAGATAATACTTCTTTCACACATTGTCCTGTACTGAATTTCATCCTTGCTTGATTCGGATGACAGCCTTGTGGTAACTAGAGTTTCTCCACCAATCTTTGGCTTACAACATTGTTGTCGCTTTCGTAAACGAATGCAACTAAACATGGGTGGCCTTTGATTAAACACCTTGTTTCTCTACTTCCTTTTCCATCATCTTTATCTTTTCACTCTTTTCTTTTTCTTCAATTTCCCTCTCTTCTGCAGTTTATATTTCTTCTTTTTCTATTCTTTCTTTTTCTATTTTTTCCTTCAGCCTATGTTGATCATTACTGGCTTGTCTTGGTGTCATGAATTTCAACTTCATTTCATGTCCCTCATGCCTCAAATAAAGGGAACGTTCATCAAAATTGAGCGTTTTAAAATTAAGCCATGCCCATCTCAAAAGAAGATGACAAGAGTTCGTGGGAGCAATATCACATAATACTTCTTTCACACATTGTCCTGTACTGAATTTGATCCTTGCTTGATTCGGATAAAAGCTTGTTGGTAACTTGATTTTCTCCACCAATCTTTGGCTTACAACAATGTTGTCGCTGTCGTAAACGAATGCAACTAAACATGGGTGGCCTTCTATTAAACACCTTGTTTCTCTACTTCCTTTTCCATCATCTTTATCTTTTCTTCCTCTTCTTTTTCTTCAATTTCCTTTCCTTCTGCAATTTATATTTCTTCTTTTTCTATTTTCTCCTTCAACATATGTTGATCCTTACTGGCTTATCTTGGTGTCATAAATTTCAACTTCATTTCATGTCCCTCATGCCTCAAAGCGAATGTTCATCAAGATTAAGCGTTTTAAAATTAAGCCATGTCCATCTCAAAAGAAGATAACAAGAGTTTGTGGGAGCAATATCACATAATACTTCTTTCATACATTGTCATGTACTGAATTTGATCCTTGCTTGATTCGGATGAAACCTTGGTGGTAACTAGAGTTTCTCCAGCAATCTTTGGCTTACAACATTGTTGTCGCTTTCGTAAACGAATGCAACTAAAAATGGGTGGCCTTCGATTAAACACCTTGTTTCTCTACTTCCTGTTCCATCATATTTATCTTTCCTTCCTTTTCTTTTTCTTCAATTTGCCTTCCTTCTGCAATTTATATTTCTTCTTTTTCTATTTTCTCCTTCAGCCTATGTTGATCCTTACTGGCTTATCTTGGTGTCATAAATTTCAACTTCATTTCATGTCCCTCATGCCGAACGTTCATCAAGATTGAGCGTTTTAAAATGAAGCCATACCCCACTCAAAAGAAGATGACAAGAGTTCGTGGGAGCAATATCACATAATACTTCTTTACCACATTGTCCTGTACTGAATTTCATCCTTGCTTGATTCGGATGAAACCTTGGTGGTAAATAGAGTTCTCCACCAATCTTTGGCTTACAACATTGTTGTCGCTTTCGTAAACGAATGCAACTAAACATGGGTGGCCTTTGATTAAACACCTTGTTTCTCTACTTCCTTTTCCATCATCTTTATCTTTTCACTCTTTTCTTTTTCTTCAATTTCCCTCTCTTCTGCAGTTTATATTTCTTCTTTTTCTATTCTTTCTTTTTCTATTTTTTCCTTCAGCCTATGTTGATCATTACTGGCTTGTCTTGGTGTCATGAATTTCAACTTCATTTCATGTCCCTCATGCCTCAAATAAAGGGAACGTTCATCAAAATTGAGCGTTTTAAAATTAAGCCATGCCTATCTCAAAAGAAGATGACAAGAGTTCGTGGGAGCAATATCACATAATACTTCTTTCACACATTGTCCTGTACTGAATTTGATCCTTGCTTGATTCGGATAAAAGCTTGTTGGTAACTTGATTTTCTCCACCAATCTTTGGCTTACAACAATGTTGTCGCTGTCGTAAACGAATGCAACTAAACATGGGTGGCCTTCTATTAAACACCTTGTTTCTCTACTTCCTTTTCCATCATCTTTATCTTTTCTTCCTCTTCTTTTTCTTCAATTTCCTTTCCTTCTGCAATTTATATTTCTTCTTTTTCTATTTTCTCCTTCAACATATGTTGATCCTTACTGGCTTATCTTGGTGTCATAAATTTCAACTTCATTTCATGTCCCTCATGCCTCAAAGCGAATGTTCATCAAGATTAAGCGTTTTAAAATTAAGCCATGTCCATCTCAAAAGAAGATAACAAGAGTTTGTGGGAGCAATATCACATAATACTTCTTTCATACATTGTCATGTACTGAATTTGATCCTTGCTTGATTCGGATGAAACCTTGGTGGTAACTAGAGTTTCTCCAGCAATCTTTGGCTTACAACATTGTTGTCGCTTTCGTAAACGAATGCAACTAAAAATGGGTGGCCTTCGATTAAACACCTTGTTTCTCTACTTCCTTTTCCATCATCTTTATCTTTTCTTCCTTTCTTTTTCTTGAATTTCCCTTCCTTCTATAGTTTATATTTCTTCTTTTTCTAATTTCTCCTTCAGTCTATGTTGATCCTTACTGGCTTATCTTGGTGTCATAAATTTCAACTTCATTTCATGTCCCTCATGCCGAACGTTCATCAAGATTGAGCGTTTTAAAATTAAGTCAAGCCCATCTCAAAAGAAGATGACAAGAGTTCGTGGGAGCAATATCACATAATACTTCTTTACCACATTGTCCTGTACTGAATTTGATCCTTGCTTGATTCGGATGAAACCTTGGTGGTAAATAGAGTTTCTCCACCAATCTTTGGCTTACAACATTGTTGTCGCTTTCGTAAACGAATGCAACTAAACATGGGTAGCCTTCGATTAAACACCTTGTTTCTCTACTTCCTTTTCCATCATCTTTATCTTTTCACTCTTTTCTTTTTCTTTAATTTCCCTCTCTTCTGCAGTTTATATTTCTTCTTTTTCTATTCTTTCTTTTTCTATTTTTTCCATCAGCCTATGTTGATCATTACTGGCTTGTCTTGGTGTCATAAATTTCAACTTCATTTCATGTCCCTCATGCCTCAAATAAAGGGAACGTTCATCAAAATTGAGCGTTTTAAAATTAAGCCATGCCCATCTCAAAAGAAGATGACAAGGGTTGGTGGGAGCAATATCACATAATACTTCTTTCACACATTGTCCTGTACTGAATTTGATCCTTGCTTGATTCGGATAAAAGCTTGTTGGTAACTTGATTTTCTTCACCAATCTTTGGCTTACAACATTGTTGTCGCTTTCGTAAACGAAAGCAACTAAACATGGGTGGCCTTCGATTAAACACCTTGTTTCTCTACTACCTCTTGCACCATCTTTATCTTTTCTTCCTTTTCTTTTTCTTCAATTTCCTTTCCTTCTGCAGTTTATATTTCTTCTTTTTCTATTTTCTCCTTCAGCCTATGTTGATCCTTACTGGCTTGTCTTGGTGTCATAAATTTCAACTTCATTTCATGTCCCTCATGCCTCAATTAAAGGGAACGTTCATCAAGATTGAGTGTTTTAAAATTAAGGCGTGCCCATCTCAAAAGAAGATGACAAGTGGGAGCAATATCACATAATACTTCTTTCACACATTGTCCTGTACTGAATTTGATCCTTGCTTGATTCGGATAAATGCTTTTTGGTAACTTGAGTTTCTCCACAAATCTTTAGCTTACAATATTGTTGTCGCTTTCGTAAACGAATGCAACTCAACATGGGTGACCTTCTATTAAACACCTTGTTTCTCTACTTACTTTTCCATCATCTTTATCTTTTTTTCTTCAATTTCCCTTACTTCTACAGTTTATATTTCTCCTTTTCTATTTTCTCCTTCAGTCTATGTTGATCCTTACTGGCTTGTCTTGGTGTCATAAATTTCAACTTCATTTCATGTCCCTCATGCCTCAAATAAAGAGAACGTTCATCAAGATTGAGCATTTTAAAATGAAGCCATACCCCACTCAAAAGAAGATGACAAGAGTTCGTGGGAATAATATCAGATAATACTTCTTTCACACATTGTCCTGTACTGAATTTCATCCTCGCTTGATTCGGATGACAACCTTGTGGTAACTAGAGTTTCACCACCAATCTTTGGCTTACAACATTATTGTCGCTTTCGTAAACGAATGCAACTAAACATGGGTGGCCTTCTATTAAACACCTTGTTTCTCTACTTCCTTTTCCATCATCTTTATCTTTTCTTCCTTTTCTTTTTCTTCAATTTCCCTTCCTTCTGCAGTTTATATTTCTTCTTTTTCTATTTTCTCCTTCAACATATGTTGATCCTTACTGGCTTATCTTGGTGTCATAAATTTCAACTTCATTTCATGTCCCTCATGCCTCAAAGCGAATGTTCATCAAGATTAGGCGTTTTAAAATTAAGCCATATCCATCTCAAAAGAAGATAACAAGAGTTTGTGGGAGCAATATCACATAATACTTCTTTCACACATTGTCCTGTACTGAATTTGATCCTTGCTTGATTCGGATAAATGCTTTTTGGTAACTTGAGTTTCTCCACAAATCTTTAGCTTACAATATTGTTGTCGCTTTCGTAAACGAATGCAACTCAACATGGGTGACCTTCTATTAAACACCTTGTTTCTCTACTTACTTTTCCATCATCTTTATCTTTTTTTCTTCAATTTCCCTTCCTTCTACAGTTTATATTTCTTCCTTTTCTATTTTCTCCTTCAGCCTATGTTGATCCTTACTAGCTTGTCTTGGTGTCATAAATTTCAACTTCATTTCATGTCCCTCATGCCTCAAATAAAGAGAACGTTCATCAAGATTGAGCATTTTAAAATGAAGCCATACCCCACTCAAAAGAAGATGACAAGAGTTTGTGGGAGCAATATCACATAATACTTCTTTCATACATTGTTATGTACTGAATTTGATCCTTGCTTGATTCGGATGAAACCTTGGTGGTAACTAGAGTTTCTCCAGCAATCTTTGGCTTACAACATTGTTGTCGCTTTCGTAAACGAATGCAACTAAACATGGATGGCCTTCGATTAAACACCTTGTTTCTCTATTTCCTTTTCCATCATCTTTATCTTTTCTTCCTTTCTTTTTCTTGAATTTCCCTTCCTTCTATAGTTTATATTTCTTCTTTTTCTGTTTTCTCCTTCAGTCTATGTTGATCCTTACTGGCTTGTCTTGGTGTCATAAATTTCAACTTCATTTCATGTCCCTCATGCCTCAAATAAAGGGAACGTTCATCAAGATTGAGCGTTTTAAAATTAAGCCATCCCATCTCAAAAGAAGATGACAAGAGTTCGTGGGAGCAATATCACATAATACTTCTTTACCACATTGTCCTGTACTGAATTTGATCCTTGCTTGATTCGGATGAAACCTTGGTGGTAAATAGAGTTTCTCCACCAATCTTTGGCTTACAACATTGTTGTCGCTTTCGTAAACGAATGCAACAAACATGGGTAGCCTTCGATTAAACACCTTGTTTCTCTACTTCCTTTTCCATCATCTTTATCTTTTCACTCTTTTCTTTTTCTTTAATTTCCCTCTCTTCTGCAGTTTATATTTCTTCTTTTTCTATTCTTTCTTTTTCTATTTTTTCCTTCAACCTATGTTGATCATTACTGGCTTGTCTTGGTGTCATGAATTTCAACTTCATTTCATGTCCCTCATGCCTCAAATAAAGGGAACGTTCATCAAAATTGAGCGTTTTAAAATTAAGCCATGCCCATCTCAAAAGAAGATGACAAGAGTTCGTGGGAGCAATATCACATAATACTTCTTTCACACATTGTCCTGTTCTGAATTTGATCCTTGCTTGATTCGGATGAAACCTTGGTGGTAACTAGAGTTTCTCCACCAATCTTTGGCTTACAACATTGTTGTCGTTTTCGTAAACGAATGCAACTAAACATGGGTGCCCTTCTATTAAACACCTTGTTTCTCTACTTCCTTTTGCATCATCTTTATCTTTTCTTCCTTTTCTTTTTCTTTCATTTCCCTTCCTTCTGCAGTTTATATTTCTTCTTTTTCTATTTTCTCCTTCAGCATATGTTGATCCATACTGGCTTGTCTTGGTGTCATAAATTTCAACTTCATTTCATGTCCCTCATGCCTCAAAGGGAACGTTCTTCAAGATTGAGTGTTTTAAAATTAAGTCATGCCCATCTCAAAAGAAGATGACAAGAGTTGGTGGGAGCAATATCACATAATTCTTCTTTCACACATTGTCTTGTACTGAATTTGATCCTTGCTTGATTCGGATGAAACGATGGTGGTAACTAGAGTTTCTCCACCAGTCTTTGGCTTACAACATTGTTGTCGCTTTCGTAAACGAATGCAACTAAACATGGGTGGCCTTCGATTAAACACCTTCTTTCTCTACTTCCTTTTCCATCATCTTTATCTTTTCTTCCTTTTCTTTTTCTTCAATTTCCCTTCCTTCTGCAGTTTATATTGCTTCTTTTTCTATTTTCTCCTTCAGCCTATGTTGATCCTTACTTGCTTGTCTTGGTGTGATAAATTTCAACTTCATTTCATGTCCCTCATGCCTCAAATAAAGGGAACGTTCATCAAGATTGAGTGTTTTAAAATGAAGCCATGCGCATCTGAAAAGAAGATGCCAAGAGTTCGTGGGAACAATACCACATAATACTTCTATCATACATTGTCCTGTATTGAATTTGATCCTTACTTGATTCGGATGAAAGCTTGTTGGTAACTTGAGTTTCTCTACCATTCATTGGCTAACAACATTGTTGTCGCTTTCGTAAACGAATGCAACTAAACATGGATGGCCTTCGATTAAACACCTTGTTTCTCTATTTTCTTTTCCATCATCTTTATCTCTTCTTCCTTTTGTTTATCTTCAATTTCCCTTAATTCTGCAGTTTATATTTCTTCTTTTTCTATTTTTTCTTTTTCTATTTTCTCCTTCAGCCTATGTTGATCATTACTGCCTTGTCTTGGTGTCGTAAATTTCAACTTCAGTGCATGTCGCTCAAGCCTCATATAAATGGAACGTTCATCAAGATTGAGTGTTTTAAAATTAAGCCATGCCCATCTCAAAAGAAGATGATAAGAGTTCGTGGGAGCAATATCACATAATACTTCTTTCACACATTGTCCTGTACTGAATTTGATCCTTGCTTAATTCGGATGAAAGCTTGGTGGTAACTACAGTTTCTCCACCAATCTTTGGCTTACAACATTGTTGTCGCTTTCGTAAACGAATGCAAGTAAACATGGGTGGCCTTCGATTAAACACCTTGTTTCTCTACTTCCTTTTCAATCATCTTTATCTTTTCTTCCTTTTCTTTTTCTTCAATTTCCCTTCCTTCTGCAGTTTATATTTCTTCTTTTTCTATTTTCTCCTTCAGCCTATGTTTATCATTACTGGCTTGTCTTGGTGTCATAAATTTCAACTTCAGTTCATGTTGCTCATGCCTCAAATAAAGGGAACGTTCATCAAGATTGAGTGTTTTAAAATTAAGCCATGCCCATCTCAAAAGAAGATGACAAGAGTTCGTGTGAGCAATATCACATAATACTTCTTTCACACATTGTCTTGTACTGAATTTGATCCTTGCTTGATTCGGATGAAATCTTGGTGGTAACTAGAGTTTCTCCACCAATCTTTGGCTTACAACATTGTTCTTGCTTTCGTAAACGAATGCAACTAAACATGGGTGGCCTTCGATTAAACACCTTGTTTCTCTACTTCCTTTTCAATCATCTTTATCTTTTCTTCCTTTTCTTTTTGTTCAATTTCCCTTCCTGCTGCAGTTTATATTTCTTCTTTTTCTATTCTTTCTTTTTCTATTTTCTCCATCAGCCTATGTTGATCATTATTGGCTTGTCTTGGTGTCATAAATTTCAACTTCATTTCATGTCCCTCATGCCTCAAATAAGGGGAACGTTCATCAAGCTTGAGTGTTTTAAAATTAAGCCATGCCCATCTCAAAAGAAGATGACAAGAGTTCGTGGGAACAATATCACATAATACTTCTTTCACACATTGTCTTGTACTGAATTTGATCCTTGCTTGATTCAGATAAAATCTTGGTGGTAACTAGAGTTTCTCCACCAATCTTTGGCTTACAACATTGTTTTTGCTTTCGTAAACGAATGCAACTAAACATGGGTGGCCTTCGATTAAACACCTTGTTTTTCTACTTCCTTTTCAATCATCTTTATCTTTTCTTCCTTTTCTTTTTGTTCAATTTCCCTTCCTGCTGCAGTTTATATTTCTTCTTTTTCTATTCTTTCTTTTTCTATTTTCTCCATCAGCCTATGTTGATCATTATTGGCTTGTCTTGGTGTCATAAATTTCAACTTCATTTCATGTCCCTCATGCCTCAAATAAAGGGAACGTTCATCAAGATTGAGTGTTTTAAAATGAAGCCATGCGCATCTGAAAAGAAGATGCCAAGAGTTCGTGGGAACAATACCACATAATACTTCTATCATACATTGTCCTGTATTGAATTTGATCCTTACTTGATTCGGATGAAAGCTTGTTGGTAACTTGAGTTTCTCTACCATTCATTGGCTAACAACATTGTTGTCGCTTTCGTAAACGAATGCAACTAAACATGGATGGCCTTCGATTAAACACCTTGTTTCTCTATTTTCTTTTCCATCATCTTTATCTCTTCTTCCTTTTGTTTATCTTCAATTTCCCTTAATTCTGCAGTTTATATTTCTTCTTTTTCTATTTTTTCTTTTTCTATTTTCTCCTTCAGCCTATGTTGATCATTACTGCCTTGTCTTGGTGTCGTAAATTTCAACTTCAGTGCATGTCGCTCAAGCTTTATATAAATGGAACGTTCATCAAGATTGAGTGTTTTAAAATTAAGCCATGCCCATCTCAAAAGAAGATGATAAGAGTTCGTGGGAGCAATATCACATAATACTTCTTTCACACATTGTCCTGTACTGAATTTGATCCTTGCTTAATTCGGATGAAAGCTTGGTGGTAACTACAGTTTCTCCACCAATCTTTGGCTTACAACATTGTTGTCGCTTTCGTAAACGAATGCAAGTAAACATGGGTGGCCTTCGATTAAACACCTTGTTTCTCTACTTCCTTTTCAATCATCTTTATCTTTTCTTCCTTTTCTTTTTCTTCAATTTCCCTTCCTTCTGCAGTTTATATTTCTTCTTTTTCTATTTTCTCCTTCAGCCTATGTTTATCATTACTGGCTTGTCTTGGTGTCATAAATTTCAACTTCAGTTCATGTTGCTCATGCCTCAAATAAAGGGAACGTTCATCAAGATTGAGTGTTTTAAAATTAAGCCATGCCCATCTCAAAAGAAGATGACAAGAGTTCGTGTGAGCAATATCACATAATACTTCTTTCACACATTGTCTTGTACTGAATTTGATCCTTGCTTGATTCGGATGAAATCTTGGTGGTAACTAGAGTTTCTCCACCAATCTTTGGCTTACAACATTGTTCTTGCTTTCGTAAACGAATGCAACTAAACATGGGTGGCCTTCGATTAAACACCTTGTTTCTCTACTTCCTTTTCAATCATCTTTATCTTTTCTTCCTTTTCTTTTTGTTCAATTTCCCTTCCTGCTGCAGTTTATATTTCTTCTTTTTCTATTCTTTCTTTTTCTATTTTCTCCATCAGCCTATGTTGATCATTATTGGCTTGTCTTGGTGTCATAAATTTCAACTTCATTTCATGTCCCTCATGCCTCAAATAAGGGGAACGTTCATCAAGCTTGAGTGTTTTAAAATTAAGCCATGCC
Organism: Vigna unguiculata; assembly: GCF_037176805.1. Taxonomy (NCBI): domain Eukaryota; kingdom Viridiplantae; phylum Streptophyta; class Magnoliopsida; order Fabales; family Fabaceae; genus Vigna; species Vigna unguiculata. The sequence goes on along the minus strand of NC_140795.1, from coordinate 25,491,390 downwards.
CATCTCAAAAGAAGATGACAAGAGTTCGTGGGAACAATATCACATAATACTTCTTTCACACATTGTCTTGTACTGAATTTGATCCTTGCTTGATTCAGATAAAATCTTGGTGGTAACTAGAGTTTCTCCACCAATCTTTGGCTTACAACATTGTTTTTGCTTTCGTAAACGAATGCAACTAAACATGGGTGGCCTTCGATTAAACACCTTGTTTTTCTACTTCCTTTTCAATCATCTTTATCTTTTCTTCCTTTTCTTTTTGTTCAATTTCCCTTCCTGCTGCAGTTTATATTTCTTCTTTTTCTATTCTTTCTTTTTCTATTTTCTCCATCAGCCTATGTTGATCATTATTGGCTTGTCTTGGTGTCATAAATTTCAACTTCATTTCATGTCCCTCATGCCTCAAATAAGGGGAACGTTCATCAAGCTTGAGTGTTTTAAAATTAAGCCATGCCCATCTCAAAAGAAGATGACAAGAGTTCGTGGGAACAATACCACATAATACTTCTTTCACACATTGTCTTGTACTGAATTTGATCCTTGCTTGATTCGGATGAAATCTTGGTGGTAACTAGAGTTTCTCCACCAATCTTGGGCTTACAACATTGTTGTCGCTTTCGTAAACGAATGCAACTAAACATGGGTGGCCTTCGATTAAACACCTTGTTTCTCTACTTCCTTTTCCATCATCTTTATCTTTTCACTATTTTCTTTTTCTTCATTTTCACTTCCTTCTGCAGTTTATATTTCTTCATTTTCTATTCTTTCATTTTCTATTTTCTCCTTCAGCCTATGTTGATCATTATTGGCTTGTCTTGGTTTCATAAATTTCAACTTCATTTCATGTCCCTCATGCCTCAAATAAGGGGAACGTTCATCAAGCTTGAGTGTTTTAAAATTAGGCCACGCCCATCTCAAAAGAAGATGACAAGAGTTCGTGGGAGCAATATCACATAATACTTCTTTCACACATTGTCCTGTACTGAATTTGATCCTTGCTTGATTCGGATGAAAGCATGTTGGTAACTTGCGTTTCTCCACCAATCTTTGGCTTACGACATTGTTGTCGCTTTCGTAAACGATTGCAACTAAACATGGGTGGCCTTCGATTACTCACCTTGTTTCTCTACTTCCTTTTCCATCATCTTTATCTTTTCTTCCTTTTCTTTTTCTTTAATTTCCCTCCCTTCTGCAGTTTATATTTCTTCTTTTTCTATTCTTTCTTTGTCTATTTTCTCCTTCAGCCTATGTTGATCGTTAATGGCTTGTCTTGGTGTCATAAATGTCAACTTCATTTCATATCCCTCATGCCTCAAATAAAGGGAACGTTCATCAAGCTTGAGAGTTTTAAAATTAAGCCATGCCCATCTCAAAAGAAGATGATAAGAGTTCGTGGGAGCAATATCAAATAATACTTCTTCCACACATTGTCTTGTACTGAATTTGATCGTTGCTTGATTCGGATGAAACCTTGGTGGTAACTAGAGTTTCTCCACCAATGTTTGGCTTACAACATTGTTGTCGCTTTCGTAAACGAATGCAACTAAACATGGGTGGCCTTCGATTAAACACCTTGTTTCTCTGCTTCCTTTTCCATTATCTTTATCTTTTCACTATTTTCTTTTTCTTCATTTTCCCTTCCTTCTGCAGTTTATATTTCTTCTTTTTCTATTCTTTCTTTTTCTATTTTCTCCTTCAGCCTTTGTTGATCATTATTGGCTTGTCTTGGTGTCATAAATTTCAACTTCATTTCATGTCCCTCATGCCTCAAATAAAGGGAACGTTCAACAAGCTTGAGAGTTTTAAAATTAAGCCATGCCCATCTCAAAAGAAGATGACAAGAGTTCGTGGGAACAATATCACATAATACTTCTTTCACACATTGTCTTGTACTGAATTTGATCCTTGCTTGATTCGAATGAAATCTTGGTGGTAACTAGAGTTTCTCCACCAATCTTGGGCTTACAACATTGTTCTTGCTTTCGTAAACGAATGCAACTAAACATGGGTGGCCTTCGATTAAACACCATGTTTCTCCACTTCCTTTTCAATCATCTTTATCTTTTCACTATTTTCTTTTTCTTCATTTTCCCTTCCTTCTGCAGTTTATATTTCTTCTTTTTCTATTCTTTCATTGTCTATTTTCTCCTTCAGCCTATGTTGATCGTTATTGGCTTGTCTTGGTGTCATAAATGTCAACTTCATTTCATATCCCTCATGCTTCAAATAAAGGGAACGTTCATCAAGCTTGAGTGTTTTAAAATTAAGCCACGCCCATCTGAAAAGAAGATGACAAGAGTTCGTGGGAGCAATATCACATAATACTTCTTTCACACGTTGTCCTGTACTGAATTTGATCCTTGCTTGATTCGGATGAAACCTTGGTGGTAACTAGAGTTTCTCCACCAATCTTTGGCTTACAACATTGTTGTCGCTTTCGTAAACGAATGCAACTAAACATGGGTGGCCTTCGATTAAACACATTATTTCTCTACTTCCTTTTCAATCATCTTTATGTTTTCTTCCTTTTCTTTTTATTCAATTTCCCTTATTGCTGCAGTTTATATTTCTTCTTTTTCTATTCTTTCTTTTTCTATTTTCTCCTTTAGCCTTTGTTGATCATTATGGGCTTGTCTTGGTGTCATAAATTTGAACTTCATTTCATGTCCCTCATGCCTCAAATAAGGGGAACGTTCATCAAGCTTGAGTGTTTTAAAATTAAGCCACGCCCATCTGAAAAGAAGATGACAAGAGTTCGTGGGAGCAATATCACATAATACTTCTTTCACACATTGTCCTGTACTGAATTTGATCCTTGCTTAATTCGGATGAAAGCTTGGTGGTAACTACAGTTTCTCCACCAATCTTTGGCTTACAACATTGTTGTCGCTTTCGTAAACGAAGGCAAGTAAACATGGGTGGCCTTCGATTAAACACCTTGTTTCTCTACTTCCTTTTCAATCATCTTTATCTTTTCTTCCTTTTCTTTTTCTTCAATTTCCCTTCCTTCTGCAGTTTATATTTCTTCTTTTTCTATTTCTTCTTTTTCTATTTTCTCCTTCAGCCTATGTTTATCATTACTGGCTTGTCTTGGTGTCATAAATTTCAACTTCAGTTCATGTTTCTCATGCCTCAAATAAAGGGAACGTTCATCAAGATTGAGTGTTTTAAAATTAAGCCATGCCCATCTCAAAAGAAGATGACAAGAGTTCGTGTGAGCAATATCACATAATACTTTTGAACTTCATTTCATGTCCCTAATGCCTCAAATAAAGGGAACGTTCATCAAGATTTAGCGTTTTAAAATGAAGCCACGCCCATCTCAAAAGAAGATGACAAGAGTTCGTGGGAACAATATCACATAATACTTCTTTCACACATTGTCTTGTACTGAATTTGATCCTTGCTTGATTCGGATGAAATCTTGGTGGTAACTAGAGTTTCTCCACCAATCTTTGGCTTACAACATTGTTCTTGCTTTCGTAAACGAATGCAACTAAACATGGGTGGCCTTCGATTAAACACCTTGTTTCTCTACTTCCTTTTCAATCATCTTTATCTTTTCTTCCTTTTCTTTTTGTTCAATTTCCCTTCCTGCTGCAGTTTATATTTCTTCTTTTTCTATTCTTTCTTTTTCTATTTTCTCCATCAGCCTATGTTGATCATTATTGGCTTGTCTTGGTGTCATAAATTTCAACTTCATTTCATGTCCCTCATGCCTCAAATAAGGGGAACGTTCATCAAGCTTGAGTGTTTTAAAATTAAGCCATGCCCATCTCAAAAGAAGATGACAAGAGTTCGTGGGAACAATACCACATAATACTTCTTTCACACATTGTCTTGTACTGAATTTGATCCTTGCTTGATTCGGATGAAATCTTGGTGGTAACTAGAGTTTCTCCACCAATCTTGGGCTTACAACATTGTTGTCGCTTTCGTAAACGAATGCAACTAAACATGGGTGGCCTTCGATTAAACACCTTGTTTCTCTACTTCCTTTTCCATCATCTTTATCTTTTCACTATTTTCTTTTTCTTCATTTTCACTTCCTTCTGCTGTTTATATTTCTTCTTTTTCTATTCTTTCATTTTCTATTTTCTCCTTCAGCCTATGTTGATCATTATTGGCTTGTCTTGGTTTCATAAATTTCAACTTCATTTCATGTCCCTCATGCCTCAAATAAGGGGAACGTTCATCAAGCTTGAGTGTTTTAAAATTAGGCCACGCCCATCTCAAAAGAAGATGACAAGAGTTCGTGGGAGCAATATCACATAATACTTCTTTCACACATTGTCCTGTACTGAATTTGATCCTTGCTTGATTCGGATGAAAGCATGTTGGTAACTTGCGTTTCTCCACCAATCTTTGGCTTACCACATTGTTGTCGCTTTCGTAAACGATTGCAACTAAACATGGGTGGCCTTCGATTACTCACCTTGTTTCTCTACTTCCTTTTCCATCATCTTTATCTTTTCTTCCTTTTCTTTTTCTTTAATTTCCCTCCCTTCTGCAGTTTATATTTCTTCTTTTTCTATTCTTTCTTTGTCTATTTTCTCCTTCAGCCTATGTTGATCGTTAATGGCTTGTCTTGGTGTCATAAAAGTCAACTTCATTTCATATCCCTCATGCCTCAAATAAAGGGAACGTTCATCAAGCTTGAGAGTTTTAAAATTAAGCCATGCCCATCTCAAAAGAAGATGATAAGAGTTCGTGGGAGCAATATCAAATAATACTTCTTCCACACATTGTCTTGTACTGAATTTGATCGTTGCTTGATTCGGATGAAACCTTGGTGGTAACTAGAGTTTCTCCACCAATGTTTGGCTTACAACATTGTTGTCGCTTTCGTAAACGAATGCAACTAAACATGGGTGGCCTTCGATTAAACACCTTGTTTCTCTGCTTCCTTTTCCATTATCTTTATCTTTTCACTATTTTCTTTTTCTTCATTTTCCCTTCCTTCTGCAGTTTATATTTCTTCTTTTTCTATTCTATCTTTTTCTATTTTCTCCTTCAGCCTTTGTTGATCATTATTGGCTTGTCTTGGTGTCATAAATTTCAACTTCATTTCATGTCCCTCATGCCTTAAATAAGGGGAACGTTCATCAAGCTTGAGTGTTTTAAAATTAAGCCACGCCCATCTCAAAAGAAGATGACAAGAGTTCGTGGGAGCAATATCACATAATACTTCTTTCACACATTGTCCTGTACTGAATTTGATCCTTGCTTGATTCGGATGAAATCTTGGTGGTAACTAGAGTTTCTCCACCAATCTTTGGCTTACAACATTGTTTTTGCTTTCGTAAACGAATGCATCTAAACATGGGTGGCCTTCGATTAAACACCTTGTTTCTCTACTTCCTTTTCAATCATCTTTATCTTTTCTTCCTTTTCTTTTTGTTCAATTTCCCTTCCTGCTGCAGTTTATATTTCTTCTTTTTCTATTCTTTCTTTTTCTATTTTCTCCATCAGCCTATGTTGATCATTATTGGCTTGTCTTGGTATCATAAATTTCAACTTCATTTCATGTCCCTCATGCCTCAAATAAGGGGAACGTTCATCAAGCTTGAGTGTTTTAAAATTAAGCCATGCCCATCTCAAAAGAAGATGACAAGAGTTCGTGGGAACAATATCACATAATACTTCTTTCACACATTGTCTTGTACTGAATTTGATCCTTGCTTGATTCGGATGAAATCTTGGTGGTAACTAGAGTTTCTCCACCAATCTTGGGCTTACAACATTGTTCTTGCTTTCGTAAACGAATGCAACTAAACATGGGTGGCCTTCGATTAAACACCTTGTTTCTCTACTTCCTTTTCAATCATCTTTATCTTTTCTTCCTTTTCTTTTTGTTCAATTTCCCTTCCTGCTGCAGTTTATATTTCTTCTTTTTCTATTCTTTCTTTTTCTATTTTCTCCATCAGCCTATGTTGATCATTATTGGCTTGTCTTGGTATCATAAATTTCAACTTCATTTCATGTCCCTCATGCCTCAAATAAGGGGAATGTTCATCAAGCTTGAGTGTTTTAAAATTAAGCCATGCCCATCTCAAAAGAAGATGACAAGAGTTCGTGGAAACAATATCACATAATACTTCTTTCACACATTGTCTTGTACTGAATTTGATCCTTGCTTGATTCGGATGAAATCTTGGTGGTAACTAGAGTTTCTCCACCAATCCTAGGCTTACAACATTGTTTTTGCTTTCGTAAACGAATGCAACTAAACATGGGTGGCCTTCGATTAAACACCTTGTTTCTCTACTTCCTTTTCAATCATCTTTATCTTTTCTTCCTTTTCTTTTTCTTTAATTTCCCTCCCTTCTGCAGTTTATGTTTCCTCTTTTTCTATTCTTTCTTTGTCTATTTTCTCCTTCAGCCTATGTTGATCGTTATTGGCTTGTTTTGGTGTCATAAATGTCAACTTTATTTCATATCCCTCATGCCTCAAATAAAGGGAACGTTCAACAAGCTTGAGAGTTTTAAAATTAAGCCATGCCCATCTCAAAAGAAGATGACAAGAGTTCGTGGGAACAATATCACATAATACTTCTTTCACACATTGTCTTGTACTGAATTTGATCCTTGCTTGATTCGAATGAAATCTTGGTGGTAACTAGAGTTTCTCCACCAATCTTGGGCTTACAACATTGTTCTTGCTTTCGTAAACGAATGCAACTAAACATGGGTGGCCTTCGATTAAACACCATGTTTCTCCACTTCCTTTTCAATCATCTTTATCTTTTCACTATTTTCTTTTTCTTCATTTTCCCTTCCTTCTGCAGTTTATATTTCTTCTTTTTCTATTCTTTCATTGTCTATTTTCTCCTTCAGCCTATGTTGATCGTTATTGGCTTGTCTTGGTGTCATAAATGTCAACTTCATTTCATATCCCTCATGCTTCAAATAAAGGGAACGTTCATCAAGCTTGAGAGTTTTAAAATTAAGCCATGCCCATCTCAAAAGAAGATGATAAGAGTTCGTGGGAGCAATATCACATAATACTTCTTCCACACATTGTCTTGTACTGAATTTGATCGTTGCTTGATTCGGATGAAACCTTGGTGGTAACTAGAGTTTCTCCACCAATGTTTGGCTTACAACATTGTTGTCGCTTTCGTAAACGAATGCAACTAAACATGGGTGGCCTTCGATTAAACACCTTGTTTCTCTACTTCCTTTTCCATTATCTTTATCTTTTCACTATTTTCTTTTTCTTCATTTTCTCTTCCTTCTGCAGTTTATATTTCTTCTTTTTCTATTCTTTCTTTTTCTATTTTCTCCTTTAGCCTTTGTTGATCATTATGGGCTTGTCTTGGTGTCATAAATTTGAACTTCATTTCATGTCCCTCATGCCTCAAATAAGGGGAACGTTCATCAAGCTTGAGTGTTTTAAAATTAAGCCACGCCCATCTGAAAAGAAGATGACAAGAGTTCGTGGGAGCAATATCACATAATACTTCTTTCACACATTGTCCTGTACTGAATTTGATCCTTGCTTGATTCGGATGAAACCTTGGTGGTAACTAGAGTTTCTCCACCAATCTTTGGCTTACAACATTGTTGTCGCTTTCGTAAACGAATGCAACTAAACATGGGTGGCCTTCGATTAAACACATTATTTCTCTACTTCCTTTTCAATCATCTTTATGTTTTCTTCCTTTTCTTTTTATTCAATTTCCCTTATTGCTGCAGTTTATATTTCTTCTTTTCCTATTCTTTCTTTTTCTATTTTCTCCTTCAGCCTTTGTTGATCATTATGGGCTTGTCTTGGTGTCATAAATTTGAACTTCATTTCATGTCCCTCATGCCTCAAATAAGGGGAACGTTCATCAAGCTTGAGTGTTTTAAAATTAAGCCACGCCCATCTCAAAAGAAGATGACAAGAGTTCGTGGGAGCAATATCACATAATACTTCTTTCACACGTTGTCCTGTACTGAATTTGATCCTTGCTTGATTCGGATGAAACCTTGGTGGTAACTAGAGTTTCTCCACCAATCTTTGGCTTACAACATTGTTGTCGCTTTCGTAAACGAATGCAACTAAACATGGGTGGCGTTCGATTAAACACCTTGTTTCTCTACTTCCTTTTCCATCATCTTTATCTTTTCTTCATTTTCTTTTTCTTCAATTTCCCTTCCTTCTGCAGTTTATATTTCTTCTTTTTCTATTCTTTCTTTTTCTATTTTCTCCTTCAGCCTATGTTGATCATTATTGGCTTGTCTTGGTGTCATAAATTTCAACTTTATTTCATGTCCCTCATGCCTTAAATAAAGGGAACGTTCATCAAGCTTGAGTGTTTTAAAATTAGGCCACGCCCATCTCAAAAGAAGATGACAAGAGTTCGTGGGAGCAATATCAAATAATACTTCTTTCACACATTGTCTTGTACTGAATTTGATCCTTGCTTGATTCGGATGAAATCTTGGAGGTAACTAGAGTTTCTCCACCAATCTTTGGCTTACAACATTGTTCTTGGTTTCGTAAACGAATGCAACTAACCATGGGTGGCCTTCGATTAAACACCTTGTTTCTCTACTTCCTTTTCAATCATCTTTATCTTTTCTACCTTTTCTTTTTATTCAATTTCCCTTCCTACTGCAGTATATATTTCTTCTTTTTCTATTCTTTCTTTTTCTATTTTCTCCTTCAGCCTATGTTGATCCTTACTGGCTTGTCTTGGTGTCATAAATGTCAACTTCATTTCATATCCCTCATGCTTCAAATAAAGGGAACGTTCATCAAGCTTGAGAGTTTTAAAATTAAGCCATGCCCATCTCAAAAGAAGATGATAAGAGTTCGTGGGAGCAATATCACATAATACTTCTTCCACACATTGTCTTGTACTGAATTTGATCGTTGCTTGATTCGGTTGAAACCTTGGTGGTAACTAGAGTTTCTCCACCAATGTTTGGCTTACAACATTGTTGTCGCTTTCGTAAACGAATGCAACTAAACATGGGTGGCCTTCGATTAAACACCTTGTTGCTCTACTTCCTTTTCCATTATCTTTATCTTTTCACTATTTTCTTTTTCTTCATTTTCCCTTCCTTCTGCAGTTTATATTTCTTCTTTTTCTATTTTCTCCTTCAGCCTTTGTTGATCATTATGGGCTTGTCTTGGTGTCATAAATTTGAACTTCATTTCATGTCCCTCATGCCTCAAATAAAGGGAACGTTCATCAAGCTTGAGTGTTTTAAAATTAAGCCACGCCCATCTCAAAAGAAGATGACAAGAGTTCGTGGGAGCAATATCACATAATACTTCTTTCACACATTGTCTTGTACTGAATTTGATCCTTGCTTGATTCGGATGAAATCTTGGTGGTAACTAGAGTTTCTCCACCAATCTTTGGCTTACAACATTGTTTTTGCTTTCGTAAACGAATGCAACTAAACATGGGTGGCCTTTGATTAAACACCTTGTTTCTCCACTTCCTTTTCAATCATCTTTATCTTTTCTTCCATTTCTTTTTATTCAATTTCCCTTTCTGCTGCAGTTTATATTTCTTCTTTTTCTATTCTTTCTTTTTCTATTTTCTCCATCAGCCTATGTTGATCATTATTGGCTTGTCTTGGTGTCATAAATTTGAACTTCATTTCATGTCCCTCATGCCTCAAATAAGGGGAACGTTCATCAAGCTTGAGTGTTTTAAAATTAAGCCATGCCCATCTCAAAAGAAGATGACAAGAGTTCGTGGGAACAATATCACATAATACTTCTTTCACACATTGTCTTGTACTGAATTTGATCGTTGCTTGATTCGGATGAAACCTTGGTGGTAACTAGAGTTTCTCCACCAATGTTTGGCTTACAACATTGTTGTCGCTTTCGTAAACGAATGCAACTAAACATGGGTGGCCTTCGATTAAACACGTTGTTTCTCTACTTCCTTTTCCATTATCTTTATCTTTTCACTATTTTCTTTTTCTTCATTTTCCCTTCCTTCTGCAGTTTATATTTCTTCTTTTTCTATTTTCTCCTTCAGCCTTTGTTGATCATTATGGGCTTGTCTTGGTGTCATAAATTTGAACTTCATTTCATGTCCCTCATGCCTCAAATAAGGGGAACGTTCATCAAGCTTGAGTGTTTTAAAATTAAGCCACGCCCATCTCAAAAGAAGATGACAAGAGTTCGTGGGAGCAATATCACATAATACTTCTTTCACACATTGTCTTGTACTGAATTTGATCCTTGCTTGATTCGGATGAAATCTTGGTGGTAACTAGAGTTTCTCCACCAATCTTTGGCTTACAACATTGTTTTTGCTTTCGTAAACGAATGCAACTAAACATGGGTGGCCTTTGATTAAACACATTGTTTCTCCACTTCCTTTTCAATCATCTTTATCTTTTCTTCCATTTCTTTTTATTCAATTTCCCTTTCTGCTGCAATTTATATTTCTTCTTTTTCTATTCCTTCTTTTTCTATTTTCTCCATCAGCCTATGTTGATCATTATTGGCTTGTCTTGGTGTCATAAATTTCAACTTCATTTCATGTCCCTCATGCCTCAAATAAGGGGAACGTTCATCAAGCTTGAGTGTTTTAAAATTAAGCCATGCCCATCTCAAAAGAAGATGACAAGAGTTCGTGGGAACAATATCACATAATACTTCTTTCACACATTGTCTTGTACTGAATTTGATCCTTGCTTGATTCGGATGAAATCTTGGTGGTAATCAGAGTTTCTCCACCAATCTTGGGCTTACAACATTGTTTTTGCTTTCGTAAACGAATGCAACTAAACATGGGTGGCCTTTGATTAAACACCTTGTTTCTCTACTTCCTTTTCCATCATCTTTATCTTTTCACTATTTTCTTTTTCTTCAATTTCCCTTCCTTCTGCAGTTTATATTTCTTCTTTTTCTATTCTTTCTTTTTCTATTTTCTCCTTCATCCTATGTTGATCATTATTGGCTTGTCTTGGTGTCATAAATTTCATCTTCATTTCATGTCCCTCATGCCTCAAATAAAGGGAACGTTCATCAAGCTTGAGTGTTTTAAAATTAAGCCACGCCCATCTCAAAAGAAGATGACAAGAGTTCGTGGGAGCAATATCACATAATACTTCTTTCACACATTGTCCTGTACTGAATTTGATCCTTGCTTGATTCGGATGAAACCTTGGTGGTAACTAGAGTTTCTCCACCAATGTTTGGCTTACAACATTGTTGTCGCTTTCGTAAACGAATGCAACTAAACATGGGTGGCCTTTGATTAAACACCTTGTTTCTCCACTTCCTTTTCAATCATCTTTATCTTTTCTTCCATTTCTTTTTATTCAATTTCCCTTTCTGCTGCAATTTATATTTCTTCTTTTTCTATTCTTTCTTTTTCTATTTTCTCCATCAGCCTATGTTGATCATTATTGGCTTGTCTTGGTGTCATAAATTTCAACTTCATTTCATGTCCCTCATGCCTCAAATAAGGGGAACGTTCATCAAGCTTGAGTGTTTTAAAATTAAGCCATGCCCATCTCAAAAGAAGATGACAAGAGTTCGTGGGAACAATATCACATAATACTTCTTTCACACATTGTCTTGTACTGAATTTGATCCTTGCTTGATTCGGATGAAATCTTGGTGGTAATCAGAGTTTCTCCACCAATCTTGGGCTTACAACATTGTTTTTGCTTTCGTAAACGAATGCAACTAAACATGGGTGGCCTTCGATTAAACACCTTGTTTCTCCACTTCCTTTTCAATCATCTTTATCTTTTCTTCCATTTCTTTTTATTCAACTTCCCTTTCTGCTGCAGTTTATATTTCTTCTTTTTCTATTCTTTCTTTTTCTATTTTCTCCATCAGCCTATGTTGATCATTATTGGCTTGTCTTGGTGTCATAAATTTGAACTTCATTTCATGTCCCTCATGCCTCAAAGGGAACGTTCATCAAGATTGAGCGTTTTAAAATGAAGCCATGCCCATCTCAAAAGAAGATTACAAGAGTTTGTAGGAGCAATATCACATATTACTTGTTTCACACACTGTGTTGTACTGAATTTGATCCTTGCTTGATTCGGATGAAACCTTGGTGGTAACTAGAGTTTCTCCACCAATCTTTGGCTTACAACATTGTTGTCGCTTTCGTAAACGAATGCAACTAAACATGGGTGGCCTTCGATTAAACACCTTGTTTCTCTACTTCCTTTTCCATCATCTTTATCTTTTCTTCATTTTCTTTTTCTTCAATTTCCCTTCCTTCTGCAGTTTATATTTCTTCTTTGTCTATTCTTTCTTTTTCAATTTTCTCCTTCAGCCTATGTTGATCATTATTGGCTTGTCTTGGTGTCATAAATTTCAACTTCATTTCATGTCCCTCATGCCTTAAATAAAGGGAACGTTCATCAAGCTTGAGTGTTTTAAAATTAGGCCACTCCCATCTCAAAAGAAGATGACAAGAGTTCGTGGGAGCAATATCAAATAATACTTCTTTCACACATTGTCTTGTACTGAATTTGATCCTTGCTTGATTCGGATGAAATCTTGGTGGTAACTAGAGTTTCTCCACCAATCTTTGGCTTACAACATTGTTCTTGCTTTCGTAAACGAATGCAACTAACCATGGGTGGCCTTCGATTAAACACCTTGTTTCTCTACTTCCTTTTCAATCATCTTTATCTTTTCTTCCTTTTCTTTTTATTCAATTTCCCTTCCTGCTGCAGTTTATATTTCTTCTTTTTCTATTTTCTCCTTCAGCCTATGTTGATCCTTACTGGCTTGTCTTGGTGTCATAAATTTGAACTTCATTTCATATCCCTCATGCCTCAAAGGGAACGTTCATCAACATTGAGCATTTTAAAATGAAGCCATGCCCATCTCAAAAAGAAGATGACAAGAGTTCGTGGCAGCAATATCACATAATACTTCTTTCACACATTGTCCTGTACTGAATATGATCCTTGCTTGATTCGGATGAAAGCTTGGTGGTAACTAGAGTTTCTCCACCAATCTTTGGCTTACAACATTGTTGTCGCTTTCGTAAACGAATGCAACTAAACATGGGTGGCCTTCGATTACACACCTTGTTTCTCTACTTCCTTTTCCATCATCTTTATCTTTTCTTCCTTTTCTTTTTCTTTAATTTCCCTCCCTTCTACAGTTTATATTTCCTCTTTTTCTATTCTTTCTTTGTCTATTTTCTCCTTCAGCCTATGTTGATCGTTATTGGCTTGTCTTGGTGTCATAAATGTCAACTTCATTTCATATCCCTCATGCTTCAAATAAAGGGGACGTTCATCAAGCTTGAGAGTTTTAAAATTAAGCCATGCCCATCTCAAAAGAAGATGATAAGATTTCGTGGGAGCAATATCACATAATACTTCTTCCACACATTGTCTTGTACTGAATTTGATCGTTGCTTGATTCGGATGAAACCTTGGTGGTAACTAGAGTTTCTCCACCAATGTTTGGCTTACAACATTGTTGTCGCTTTCGTAAACGAATGCAACTAAACATGGGTGGCCTTCGATTAAACACCTTGTTGCTCTACTTCCTTTTCCATTATCTTTATCTTTTCACTATTTTCTTTTTCTTCATTTTCCCTTCCTTCTGCAGTTTATATTTCTTCTTTTTCTATTTTCTCCTTCAGCCTTTGTTGATCATTATGGGCTTGTCTTGGTGTCATAAATTTGAACTTCATTTCATGTCCCTCATGCCTCAAATAAGGGGAACGTTCATCAAGCTTGAGTGTTTTAAAATTAAGCCACGCCCATCTCAAAAGAAGATGACAAGAGTTCGTGGGAGCAATATCACATAATACTTCTTTCACACATTGTCTTGTACTGAATTTGATCCTTGCTTGATTCGGATGAAATCTTGGTGGTAACTAGAGTTTCTCCACCAATCTTTGGCTTACAACATTGTTTTTGCTTTCGTAAACGAATGCAACTAAACATGGGTGGCCTTTGATTAAACACCTTGTTTCTCCACTTACTTTTCAATCATCTTTATCTTTTCTTCCATTTCTTTTTATTCAATTTCCCTTTCTGCTGCAATTTATATTTCTTCTTTTTCTATTCTTTCTTTTTCTATTTTCTCCATCAGCCTATGTTGATCATTATTGGCTTGTCTTGGTGTCATAAATTTCAACTTCATTTCATGTCCCTCATGCCTCAAATAAGGGGAACGTTCATCAAGCTTGAGTGTTTTAAAATTAAGCCATGCCCATCTCAAAAGAAGATGACAAGAGTTCGTGGGAACAATATCACATAATACTTCTTTCACACATTGTCTTGTACTGAATTTGATCGTTGCTTGATTCGGATGAAACCTTGGTGGTAACTAGAGTTTCTCCACCAATGTTTGGCTTACAACATTGTTGTCGCTTTCGTAAACGAATGCAACTAAACATGGGTGGCCTTCGATTAAACACGTTGTTTCTCTACTTCCTTTTCCATTATCTTTATCTTTTCACTATTTTCTTTTTCTTCATTTTCCCTTCCTTCTGCAGTTTATATTTCTTCTTTTTCTATTTTCTCCTTCAGCCTTTGTTGATCATTATGGGCTTGTCTTGGTGTCATAAATTTGAACTTCATTTCATGTCCCTCATGCCTCAAATAAGGGGAACGTTCATCAAGCTTGAGTGTTTTAAAATTAAGCCACGCCCATCTCAAAAGAAGATGACAAGAGTTCGTGGGAGCAATATCACATAATACTTCTTTCACACATTGTCTTGTACTGAATTTGATCCTTGCTTGATTCGGATGAAATCTTGGTGGTAACTAGAGTTTCTCCACCAATCTTTGGCTTACAACATTGTTTTTGCTTTCGTAAACGAATGCAACTAAACATGGGTGGCCTTTGATTAAACACATTGTTTCTCCACTTCCTTTTCAATCATCTTTATCTTTTCTTCCATTTCTTTTTATTCAATTTCCCTTTCTGCTGCAATTTATATTTCTTCTTTTTCTATTCCTTCTTTTTCTATTTTCTCCATCAGCCTATGTTGATCATTATTGGCTTGTCTTGGTGTCATAAATTTCAACTTCATTTCATGTCCCTCATGCCTCAAATAAGGGGAATGTTCATCAAGCTTGAGTGTTTTAAAATTAAGCCATGCCCATCTCAAAAGAAGATGACAAGAGTTCGTGGGAACAATATCACATAATACTTCTTTCACACATTGTCTTGTACTGAATTTGATCCTTGCTTGATTCGGATGAAATCTTGGTGGTAATCAGAGTTTCTCCACCAATCTTGGGCTTACAACATTGTTTTTGCTTTCGTAAACGAATGCAACTAAACATGGGTGGCCTTTGATTAAACACCTTGTTTCTCTACTTCCTTTTCCATCATCTTTATCTTTTCACTATTTTCTTTTTCTTCAATTTCCCTTCCTTCTGCAATTTATATTTCTTCTTTTTCTATTCTTTCTTTTTCTATTTTCTCCTTCATCCTATGTTGATCATTATTGGCTTGTCTTGGTGTCATAAATTTCATCTTCATTTCATGTCCCTCATGCCTCAAATAAAGGGAACGTTCATCAAGCTTGAGTGTTTTAAAATTAAGCCACGCCCATCTCAAAAGAAGATGACAAGAGTTCGTGGGAGCAATGTCACATAATACTTCTTTCACACATTGTCCTGTACTGAATTTGATCCTTGCTTGATTCGGATGAAACCTTGGTGGTAACTAGAGTTTCTCCACCAATGTTTGGCTTACAACATTGTTGTCGCTTTCGTAAACGAATGCAACTAAACATGGGTGGCCTTTGATTAAACACCTTGTTTCTCCACTTCCTTTTCAATCATCTTTATCTTTTCTTCCATTTCTTTTTATTCAATTTCCCTTTCTGCTGCAATTTATATTTCTTCTTTTTCTATTCTTTCTTTTTCTATTTTCTCCATCAGCCTATGTTGATCATTATTGGCTTGTCTTGGTGTCATAAATTTCAACTTCATTTCATGTCCCTCATGCCTCAAATAAGGGGAACGTTCATCAAGCTTGAGTGTTTTAAAATTAAGCCATGCCCATCTCAAAAGAAGATGACAAGAGTTCGTGGGAACAATATCACATAATACTTCTTTCACACATTGTCTTGTACTGAATTTGATCCTTGCTTGATTCGGATGAAATCTTGGTGGTAATCAGAGTTTCTCCACCAATCTTGGTCTTACAACATTGTTTTTGCTTTCGTAAACGAATGCAACTAAACATGGGTGGCCTTCGATTAAACACCTTGTTTCTCCACTTCCTTTTCAATCATCTTTATCTTTTCTTCCATTTCTTTTTATTCAATTTCCCTTTCTGCTGCAGTTTATATTTCTTCTTTTTCTATTCTTTCTTTTTCTATTTTCTCCATCAGCCTATGTTGATCATTATTGGCTTGTCTTGGTGTCATAAATTTGAACTTCATTTCATGTCCCTCATGCCTCAAAGGGAACGTTCATCAAGATTGAGCGTTTTAAAATGAAGCCATGCCCATCTCAAAAGAAGATTACAAGAGTTTGTGGGAGCAATATCACATATTACTTGTTTCACACACTGTGTTGTACTGAATTTGATCCTTGCTTGATTCGGATGAAACCTTGGTGGTAACTAGAGTTTCTCCACCAATCTTTGGCTTACAACATTGTTGTCGCTTTCGTAAACGAATGCAACTAAACATGGGTGGCCTTCGATTAAACACCTTGTTTCTCTACTTCCTTTTCCATCATCTTTATCTTTTCTTCATTTTCTTTTTCTTCAATTTCCCTTCCTTCTGCAGTTTATATTTCTTCTTTGTCTATTCTTTCTTTTTCAATTTTCTCCTTCAGCCTATGTTGATCATTATTGGCTTGTCTTGGTGTCATAAATTTCAACTTCATTTCATGTCCCTCATGCCTTAAATAAAGGGAACGTTCATCAAGCTTGAGTGTTTTAAAATTAGGCCACTCCCATCTCAAAAGAAGATGACAAGAGTTCGTGGGAGCAATATCAAATAATACTTCTTTCACACATTGTCTTGTACTGAATTTGATCCTTGCTTGATTCGGATGAAATCTTGGTGGTAACTAGAGTTTCTCCACCAATCTTTGGCTTACAACATTGTTCTTGCTTTCGTAAACGAATGCAACTAACCATGGGTGGCCTTCGATTAAACACCTTGTTTCTCTACTTCCTTTTCAATCATCTTTATCTTTTCTTCCTTTTCTTTTTATTCAATTTCCCTTCCTGCTGCAGTTTATATTTCTTCTTTTTCTATTCTTTCTTTTTCTATTTTCTCCTTCAGCCTATGTTGATCCTTACTGGCTTGTCTTGGTGTCATAAATTTGAACTTCATTTCATATCCCTCATGCCTCAAAGGGAACGTTCATCAACATTGAGCATTTTAAAATGAAGCCATGCCCATCTCAAAAAGAAGATGACAAGAGTTCGTGGCAGCAATATCACATAATACTTCTTTCACACATTGTCCTGTACTGAATATGATCCTTGCTTGATTCGGATGAAAGCTTGGTGGTAACTAGAGTTTCTCCACCAATCTTTGGCTTACAACATTGTTGTCGCTTTCGTAAACGAATGCAACTAAACATGGGTGGCCTTCGATTACACACCTTGTTTCTCTACTTCCTTTTCCATCATCTTTATCTTTTCTTCCTTTTCTTTTTCTTTAATTTCCCTCCCTTCTACAGTTTATATTTCCTCTTTTTCTATTCTTTCTTTGTCTATTTTCTCCTTCAGCCTATGTTGATCGTTATTGGCTTGTCTTGGTGTCATAAATGTCAACTTCATTTCATATCCCTCATGCTTCAAATAAAGGGGACGTTCATCAAGCTTGAGAGTTTTAAAATTAAGCCATGCCCATCTCAAAAGAAGATGATAAGATTTCGTGGGAGCAATATCACATAATACTTCTTCCACACATTGTCTTGTACTGAATTTGATCGTTGCTTGATTCGGATGAAACCTTGGTGGTAACTAGAGTTTCTCCACCAATGTTTGGCTTACAACATTGTTGTCGCTTTCGTAAACGAATGCAACTAAACATGGGTGGCCTTCGATTAAACACCTTGTTGCTCTACTTCCTTTTCCATTATCTTTATCTTTTCACTATTTTCTTTTTCTTCATTTTCCCTTCCTTCTGCAGTTTATATTTCTTCTTTTTCTATTTTCTCCTTCAGCCTTTGTTGATCATTATGGGCTTGTCTTGGTGTCATAAATTTGAACTTCATTTCATGTCCCTCATGCCTCAAATAAGGGGAACGTTCATCAAGCTTGAGTGTTTTAAAATTAAGCCACGCCCATCTCAAAAGAAGATGACAAGAGTTCGTGGGAGCAATATCACATAATACTTCTTTCACACATTGTCTTGTACTGAATTTGATCCTTGCTTGATTCGGATGAAATCTTGGTGGTAACTAGAGTTTCTCCACCAATCTTTGGCTTACAACATTGTTTTTGCTTTCGTAAACGAATGCAACTAAACATGGGTGGCCTTTGATTAAACACCTTGTTTCTCCACTTCCTTTTCAATCATCTTTATCTTTTCTTCCATTTCTTTTTATTCAATTTCCCTTTCTGCTGCAATTTATATTTCTTCTTTTTCTATTCTTTCTTTTTCTATTTTCTCCATCAGCCTATGTTGATCATTATTGGCTTGTCTTGGTGTCATAAATTTCAACTTCATTTCATGTCCCTCATGCCTCAAATAAGGGGAACGTTCATCAAGCTTGAGTGTTTTAAAATTAAGCCATGCCCATCTCAAAAGAAGATGACAAGAGTTCGTGGGAACAATATCACATAATACTTCTTTCACACATTGTCTTGTACTGAATTTGATCGTTGCTTGATTCGGATGAAACCTTGGTGGTAACTAGAGTTTCTCCACCAATGTTTGGCTTACAACATTGTTGTCGCTTTCGTAAACGAATGCAACTAAACATGGGTGGCCTTCGATTAAACACGTTGTTTCTCTACTTCCTTTTCCATTATCTTTATCTTTTCACTATTTTCTTTTTCTTCATTTTCCCTTCCTTCTGCAGTTTATATTTCTTCTTTTTCTATTTTCTCCTTCAGCCTTT
Source organism: Vigna unguiculata (assembly GCF_037176805.1). Lineage (NCBI taxonomy): Eukaryota > Viridiplantae > Streptophyta > Magnoliopsida > Fabales > Fabaceae > Vigna > Vigna unguiculata. The sequence continues at coordinate 25,472,382 of NC_140795.1, read as the reverse complement.
GTTGATCATTATGGGCTTGTCTTGGTGTCATAAATTTGAACTTCATTTCATGTCCCTCGTGCCTCAAATAAGGGGAACGTTCATCAAGCTTGAGTGTTTTAAAATTAAGCCACGCCCATCTCAAAAGAAGATGACAAGAGTTCGTGGGAGCAATATCACATAATACTTCTTTCACACATTGTGTTGTACTGAATTTGATCCTTGCTTGATTCGGATGAAATCTTGGTGGTAACTAGAGTTTCTCCACCAATCTTTGGCTTACAACATTGTTTTTGCTTTCGTAAACGAATGCAACTAAACATGGGTGGCCTTTGATTAAACACCTTGTTTCTCCACTTCCTTTTCAATCATCTTTATCTTTTCTTCCATTTCTTTTTATTCAATTTCCCTTTCTGCTGCAATTTATATTTCTTCTTTTTCTATTCTTTCTTTTTCTATTTTCTCCATCAGCCTATGTTGATCATTATTAGCTTGTCTTGGTGTCATAAATTTCAACTTCATTTCATGTCCCTCATGCCTCAAATAAGGGGAACGTTCATCAAGCTTGAGTGTTTTAAAATTAAGCCATGCCCATCTCAAAAGAAGATGACAAGAGTTCGTGGGAACAATATCACATAATACTTCCTTCACACATTGTCTTGTACTGAATTTGATCCTTGCTTGATTCGGATGAAATCTTGGTGGTAATCAGAGTTTCTCCACCAATCTTGGTCTTACAACATTGTTTTTGCTTTCGTAAACGAATGCAACTAAACATGGGTGGCCTTCGATTAAACACCTTGTTTCTCCACTTCCTTTTCAATCATCTTTATCTTTTCTTCCATTTCTTTTTATTCAATTTCCCTTTCTGCTGCAGTTTATATTTCTTCTTTTTCTATTCTTTCTTTTTCTATTTTCTCCATCAGCCTATGTTGATCATTATTGGCTTGTCTTGGTGTCATAAATTTGAACTTCATTTCATGTCCCTCATGCCTCAAAGGGAACGTTCATCAAGATTGAGCGTTTTAAAATGAAGCCATGCCCATCTCAAAAGAAGATTACAAGAGTTTGTGGGAGCAATATCACATATTACTTGTTTCACACACTGTGTTGTACTGAATTTGATCCTTGCTTGATTCGGATGAAACCTTGGTGGTAACTAGAGTTTCTCCACCAATCTTTGGCTTACAACATTGTTGTCGCTTTCGTAAACGAATGCAACTAAACATGGGTGGCCTTCGATTAAACACCTTGTTTCTCTACTTCCTTTTCCATCATCTTTATCTTTTCTTCATTTTCTTTTTCTTCAATTTCCCTTCCTTCTGCAGTTTATATTTCTTCTTTGTCTATTCTTTCTTTTTCAATTTTCTCCTTCAGCCTATGTTGATCATTATTGGCTTGTCTTGGTGTCATAAATTTCAACTTCATTTCATGTCCCTCATGCCTTAAATAAAGGGAACGTTCATCAAGCTTGAGTGTTTTAAAATTAGGCCACTCCCATCTCAAAAGAAGATGACAAGAGTTCGTGGGAGCAATATCAAATAATACTTCTTTCACACATTGTCTTGTACTGAATTTGATCCTTGCTTGATTCGGATGAAATCTTGGTGGTAACTAGAGTTTCTCCACCAATCTTTGGCTTACAACATTGTTCTTGCTTTCGTAAACGAATGCAACTAACCATGGGTGGCCTTCGATTAAACACCTTGTTTCTCTACTTCCTTTTCAATCATCTTTATCTTTTCTTCCTTTTCTTTTTATTCAATTTCCCTTCCTGCTGCAGTTTATATTTCTTCTTTTTCTATTCTTTCTTTTTCTATTTTCTCCTTCAGCCTATGTTGATCCTTACTGGCTTGTCTTGGTGTCATAAATTTGAACTTCATTTCATGTCCCTCATGCCTCAAAGGGAACGTTCATCAACATTGAGCGTTTTAAAATGAAGCCATGCCCATCTCAAAAAGAAGATGACAAGAGTTCGTGGCAGCAATATCACATAATACTTCTTTCACACATTGTCCTGTACTGAATATGATCCTTGCTTGATTCGGATGAAAGCTTGGTGGTAACTAGAGTTTCTCCACCAATCTTTGGCTTACAACATTGTTGTCGCTTTCGTAAACGAATGCAACTAAACATGGGTGGCCTTCGATTACACACCTTGTTTCTCTACTTCCTTTTCCATCATCTTTATCTTTTCTTCCTTTTCTTTTTCTTTAATTTCCCTCCCTTCTACAGTTTATATTTCCTCTTTTTCTATTCTTTCTTTGTCTATTTTCTCCTTCAGCCTATGTTGATCGTTATTGGCTTGTCTTGGTGTCATAAATGTCAACTTCATTTCATATCCCTCATGCTTCAAATAAAGGGGACGTTCATCAAGCTTGAGAGTTTTAAAATTAAGCCATGCCCATCTCAAAAGAAGATGATAAGATTTCGTGGGAGCAATATCACATAATACTTCTTCCACACATTGTCTTGTACTGAATTTGATCGTTGCTTGATTCGGATGAAACCTTGGTGGTAACTAGAGTTTCTCCACCAATGTTTGGCTTACAACATTGTTGTCGCTTTCGTAAACGAATGCAACTAAACATGGGTGGCCTTCGATTAAACACCTTGTTGCTCTACTTCCTTTTCCATTATCTTTATCTTTTCACTATTTTCTTTTTCTTCATTTTCCCTTCCTTCTGCAGTTTATATTTCTTCTTTTTCTATTTTCTCCTTCAGCCTTTGTTGATCATTATGGGCTTGTCTTGGTGTCATAAATTTGAACTTCATTTCATGTCCCTCATGCCTCAAATAAGGGGAACGTTCATCAAGCTTGAGTGTTTTAAAATTAAGCCACGCCCATCTCAAAAGAAGATGACAAGAGTTCGTGGGAGCAATATCACATAATACTTCTTTCACACATTGTCTTGTACTGAATTTGATCCTTGCTTGATTCGGATGAAATCTTGGTGGTAACTAGAGTTTCTCCACCAATCTTTGGCTTACAACATTGTTTTTGCTTTCGTAAACGAATGCAACTAAACATGGGTGGCCTTTGATTAAACACCTTGTTTCTCCACTTCCTTTTCAATCATCTTTATCTTTTCTTCCATTTCTTTTTATTCAATTTCCCTTTCTGCTGCAATTTATATTTCTTCTTTTTCTATTCTTTCTTTTTCTATTTTCTCCATCAGCCTATGTTGATCATTATTGGCTTGTCTTGGTGTCATAAATTTCAACTTCATTTCATGTCCCTCATGCCTCAAATAAGGGGAACGTTCATCAAGCTTGAGTGTTTTAAAATTAAGCCATGCCCATCTCAAAAGAAGATGACAAGAGTTCGTGGGAACAATATCACATAATACTTCTTTCACACATTGTCTTGTACTGAATTTGATCGTTGCTTGATTCGGATGAAACCTTGGTGGTAACTAGAGTTTCTCCACCAATGTTTGGCTTACAACATTGTTGTCGCTTTCGTAAACGAATGCAACTAAACATGGGTGGCCTTCGATTAAACACGTTGTTTCTCTACTTCCTTTTCCATTATCTTTATCTTTTCACTATTTTCTTTTTCTTCATTTTCCCTTCCTTCTGCAGTTTATATTTCTTCTTTTTCTATTTTCTCCTTCAGCCTTTGTTGATCATTATGGGCTTGTCTTGGTGTCATAAATTTGAACTTCATTTCATGTCCCTCGTGCCTCAAATAAGGGGAACGTTCATCAAGCTTGAGTGTTTTAAAATTAAGCCACGCCCATCTCAAAAGAAGATGACAAGAGTTCGTGGGAGCAATATCACATAATACTTCTTTCACACATTGTGTTGTACTGAATTTGATCCTTGCTTGATTCGGATGAAATCTTGGTGGTAACTAGAGTTTCTCCACCAATCTTTGGCTTACAACATTGTTTTTGCTTTCGTAAACGAATGCAACTAAACATGGGTGGCCTTTCATTAAACACCTTGTTTCTCCACTTCCTTTTCAATCATCTTTATCTTTTCTTCCATTTCTTTTTATTCAATTTCCCTTTCTGCTGCAATTTATATTTCTTCTTTTTCTATTCTTTCTTTTTCTATTTTCTCCATCAGCCTATGTTGATCATTATTAGCTTGTCTTGGTGTCATAAATTTCAACTTCATTTCATGTCCCTCATGCCTCAAATAAGGGGAACGTTCATCAAGCTTGAGTGTTTTAAAATTAAGCCATGCCCAACTCAAAAGAAGATGACAAGAGTTCGTGGGAACAATATCACATAATACTTCTTTCACACATTGTCTTGTACTGAATTTGATCCTTGCTTGATTCGGATGAAATCTTGGTGGTAATCAGAGTTTCTCCACCAATCTTGGTCTTACAACATTGTTTTTGCTTTCGTAAACGAATGCAACTAAACATGGGTGGCCTTCGATTAAACACCTTGTTTCTCCACTTCCTTTTCAATCATCTTTATCTTTTCTTCCATTTCTTTTTATTCAATTTCCCTTTCTGCTGCAGTTTATATTTCTTCTTTTTCTATTCTTTCTTTTTCTATTTCCTCCTTCAGCCTATGTTGATCATTATTGGCTTGTCTTGGTGTCATAAATTTCAACTTCATTTCATGTCCCTCATGCCTCAAATAAAGGGAACGTTGATCAAGATTGAGTGTGTTAACATCAAGCCATGCCCATCTCAAAAGAAGATGACAAGAGTTCGTGGGAGCAATATCACATAATACTTCTTTCAAACATTGTCATGTACTGAATTTGATCCTTGCTTGATTCGGATGAAACCTTGGTGGTAACTAGAGTTTCTCCACCAATCTTTGGCTTACAACATTGTTGTCGCTTTCGTAAACGAATGCAACTAAACATGGGTGGCCTTCGATTACACACCTTGTTTCTCTACTTCCTTTTCCATCATCTTTATCTTTTCTTCCTTTTCTTTTTCTTTAATTTACCTCCCTTCTACAGTTTATATTTTCTCCTTCAGCCTATGTTGATCGTTATTGGCTTGTCTTGGTGTCATAAATGTCAACTTCATTTCATATCCCTCATGTTTCAAATAAAGGGAACATTCATCAAGCTTGAGTGTTTTAAAATGAAGCCATGCCCATCTCAAAAGAAGATGACAAGAGTTCGTGGCAGCAATATCACATAATACTTTTTTCACACATTGTCCTGTACTGAATTTGATCCTTGCTTGATTCGGATGAAAGCTTGGTGGTAACTAGAGTTTCTCCACCAATCTTGGGCTTACAACATTGTTCTTGCTTTCGTAAACGAATGCAACTAAACATGGGTGGCCTTCGATTAAACACCTTGTTTCTCTACTTCCTTTTCCATCATCTTTATCTTTTCTTCATTTTCTTTTTCTTCAATTTCCCTTCCTTCTGCAGTTTATATTTCTTCTTTTTCTATTCTTTCTTTTTCAATTTTCTCCTTCAGCCTATGTTGATCATTATTGGCTTGTCTTGGTGTCATAAATTTCAACTTCATTTCATGTCCCTCATGCCTCAAATAAGGGGAACGTTCATCAAGCTTGAGTGTTTTAAAATTAAGCCATGCCCATCTCAAAAGAAGATGACAAGAGTTCGTCTGAACAATATCACATAATACTTCTTTCACACATTGTCTTGTACTGAATTTGATCCTTGATTGATTCGGATGAAATCTTGGTGGTAACTAGAGTTTCTCCACCAATCTTGGGCTTACAACATTGTTCTTGCTTTCGTAAACGAATGCAACTAAACATGGCTGGCCTTCGATGAAACACCTTGTTTCTCCACTTCCTTTTCAATCATCTTTATCTTTTCTTCCATTTCTTTTTATTCAATTTCCCTTCCTGCTGCAGTTTATATTTCTTCTTTTTCTATTCTTTCTTTTTCTATTTTCTCCTTCAGCCTATGTTGATCCTTACTGGCTTGTCTTGGTGTCATAAATTTGAACTTCATTTCATGTCCCTCATGCCTCAAAGGGAACGTTCATCAAGATTGAGCGTTTTAAAATGAAGCCATGCCCATCTCAAAAGAAGATGACAAGAGTTTGTGGGAGCAATATCACATATTACTTGTTTCACACACTGTGTTGTACTGAATTTGATCCTTGCTTGATTTGGATGAAACCTTGGTGGTAACTAGAGTTTCTCCACCAATCTTTGGCTTACAACATTGTTGTCGCTTTCGTAAACGAATGCAACTAAACATGGGTGGCCTTCGATTAAACACCTTGTTTCTCTACTTCCTTTTCCATCATCTTTATCTTTTCTTCATTTTCTTTTTCTTCAATTTCCCTTCCTTCTGCAGTTTATATTTCTTCTTTTTCTATTCTTTCTTTTTCAATTTTCTCCTTCAGCCTATGTTGATCATTATTGGCTTGTCTTGGTGTCATAAATTTCAACTTCATTTCATGTCCCTCAGGCCTTAAATAAAGGGAACGTTCATCAAGCTTGAGTGTTTTAAAATTAGGCCACGCCCATCTCAAAAGAAGATGACAAGAGTTCGTGGGAGCAATATCAAATAATACTTCTTTCACACATTGTCTTGTACTGAATTTGATCCTTGCTTGATTCGGATGAAATCTTGGTGGTAACTAGAGTTTCTCCACCAATCTTTGGCTTACAACATTGTTCTTGCTTTCGTAAACGAATGCAACTAAACATGGGTGGCCTTCGATTAAACACCTTGTTTCTCTACTTCCTTTCCAATCATCTTTATCTTTTCTTCCTTTTCTTTTTATTCAATTTCCCTTCCTGCTGCAGTTTATATTTCTTCTTTTTCTATTCTTTCTTTTTCTATTTTCTCCTTCAGCCTATGTTGATCCTTACTGGCTTGTCTTGGTGTCATAAATTTGAACTTCATTTCATGTCCCTCATGCCTCAAAGGGAACGTTCATCAACATTGAGTGTTTTAAAATGAAGCCATGCCCATCTCAAAAGAAGATGACAAGAGTTCGTGGCAGCAATATCACATAATACTTTTTTCACACATTGTCCTGTACTGAATTTGATCCTTGCTTGATTCGGATGAAAGCTTGGTGGTAACTAGAGTTTCTCCACCAATCTTTGGCTTACAACATTGTTGTCGCTTTCGTAAACGAATGCAACTAAACATGGGTGGCCTTCGATTAAACACCTTGTTTCTCTACTTCCTTTTCCATCATCTTTATCTTTTCACTATTTTCTTTTTCTTCAATTTTCCTTCCTTCTGCAGTTTATATTTCTTCTTTTTCTATTCTTTCTTTTTCTATTTTCTCCTTCAGCCTATGTTGATCATTATTCGCTTGTCTTGATGTCATAAATTTCATCTTCATTTCATGTCCCTCATGCCTCAAATAAAGGGAACGTTCATCAAGCTTGAGTGTTTTAAAATTAAGCCACGCCCATCTCAAAAGAAGATGACAAGAGTTCGTGGGAGCAATATCACATAATACTTCTTTCACACATTCTCCTGTACTGAATTTGATCCTTGCTTGATTCGGATGAAAGCATGTTGGTAACTAGAGTTTCTCCACCAATCTTTGGCTTACAACATTGTTGTCGCTTTCGTAAACGAATGCAACTAAACATGGGTGGCCTTCGATTAAACACCTTGTTTCTCTACTTCCTTTTCCATCATCTTTATCTTTTCACTATTTTCTTTTTCTTCAATTTCCCTTCCTTCTACAGTTTATATTTCTTCTTTTTCTATTCTTTCTTTTTCTATTTTCTCCTTCAGCCTATGTTGATCATTATTGGCTTGTCCTGGTGTCATAAATTTCATCTTCATTTCATGTCCGTCATGCCTCAAATAAAGGGAACGTTCATCAAGATTGAGCGTTTTAAAATTAAGCCATGCCCATCTCAAAAGAAGATGACAAGAGTTTGTGGGAGCAATATCACATATTACTTGTTTCACACACTGTCTTGCACTGAATTTGATCCTTTTTTGATTCGGATGAAACCTTGGTGGTAACTAGTGTTTCTCCACCAATCTTTGGCTTACAACATTGTTGTCGCTTTCGTAAACGAATGCAACTAAACATTGGTGGCCTTCGATTAAACACCTTGTTGCTCTACTTCCTTTTCCATCATCTTTATCTTTTCTTCCTTTTCTTTTTCTTCAATTTCCCTTCCATATGCAGTTTATATTTCTTCTTTTTGTATTTTCTCCTTCAGCCTATGTTGATCCTTACTAGCTTCTCTTGGTGTCATAAATTTGAACTACATTTAGTGTCCCTCATGCCCCAAATAAAGGGAACGTTCATCAAGATTGAGTGTTTTAAAATGAAGTCAAGCACATCTCAAAAGAAGATGACAAGAGTTAGTGGGAGCAATATCACATAATACTTCTTTCACACATTGTCATGTACTGAATTTGATCCTTGCTTGATTCGGATGAAACCTTGGTGGTAACTAGAATTTCTCCACCAATCTTTGGCTTACAACATTGTTGTCGCTTTCGTAAATGAATGCAACTAAACATTGGTGGCCTTCGATTAAACACCTTGTTTCTCTACATCCTTTTCCATCTCTTTCTCTTTTCTTCCATTTCTTTTTATTCAATTTCCCTTCCTTCTGTACTTTATATTTCTTCTTTTTCTATTTTCTCCTTCAGCCTATGTTGATCCTTATTGGCTTGTCTTGGTGTCATAAATTTCAACTTCATTTCATGTCCCTAATGCCTCAAATAAAGGGAACGTTAATCAATATTGAGCGATTTATAATGAAGCCATGCCCATCTCAAAAGAAGATGACAAGAGTTCGAGGGAGTAATATCAGATAATACTTCTGTCACACATTGTCCTGTATTGAATTTGATCCTTGCTTGATTCGGATAAAAGCTTGGTGGTAACTAGAGTTTCTCCACCAATCTTTGGCTTACAACATTGTTGTCGCATTCGTAAACGAATGGAACCAAACATGGGTGGCCTTCGATTAAACACCTTGTTTCTCTACTTTTTTTCCATCATCTTTATCTTTTCTTCCTTTTCTTTTTCTTCAATTTCCCTTCCTATTGCAGTTTATATTTCTTCTTTTTCTATTTTCTCCTTCAGCCTATGTTGATCCTCAGTGGCTTGTCTTGGTTTCATAAATTGCAACATCATTTCATGTCCCTAATGCGTCAAATAAAGGGAACGTTAATCAAGATTGAGCGATTTAAAATGAAGCCATGCCAATCTCAGAAGAAGATGACAAGAGTTCGTGGGAGCAATATCACATAATACTTCTTTCACACATTGTCCTGTACTGAATTTCATCCTTGCTTGATTCGGATGAAAGCTTGGTGGTAACTAGAGTTTCTCCACCAATCTTTGGCTTACAACATTGTTGTCACTTTCGTAAATGAATGAAACTAAACATGGGTGGCCTTCGATTAAACACCTTGTTTCTCTACTTCATTTTCCATCATCATTATCTTTTCTTCCTTTTCCTTTTCTTCCATTACCCTTCCTTCTGCAGTTTATATTTCTTCTTTTTCTATTTTCTCCTTCAGCATATGTTGATCCTTACTGGCTTGTCTTGGTGTCATAAATTTGAACTTCATTTCATGTCTCTCATGCCTCAAATAAAGGGAACGTTCATCAAGGAGTGTTTTAAAATGAAGCCATGCACATCTCAAAAGAAGATGACAAGAGTTCATGGGAGCAATATCACATAATACTTCTTTCACACATTGTCATATACTGAATTTGATCCTTGCTTGATTCGGATGAAACCTTGATGGTAACTAGAGTTTCTCCACCAATCTTTGGCTTACAACATTGTTGTCGCTTTCGTAGTTGAATGCAACTAAACATTGGTGGCCTTCGATTAAACACCTTGTTTCTCTACTTCCTTTTCCATCTCTTTCTCTTTTCTTCCATTTCTTTTTCTTCAATTTCCCTTCTTATTGCAGTTTATATTTCTTCTTTTTCTATTTTCTCCTTCAGCCTATGTTGATCATTACTGGCTTGTGTTGGTGTCATAAATTTCAACTTCATTTCATGTCCCTCATGCCTCAAATAAAGGGAATGTTTATCAAGATTGAGCGTTTTAAAACTAAGCCATGCCCATCTCAAAAGAAGATGACAAGAGTTTGTGGGAGCAATATCACATAATACTTCTTTCACACATTGTCATGTACTGAATTTGATCCTTGCTTGATTCAGATGAAACCTTGGTGGTAACTAGAGTTTCTTCACCAATCTTTGGCTTACAACATTGTTGTCGCTTCCGTAAACGAATGCAACTAAACATTGGTGGCCATCGATTAAACACCTTGTTTCTCTACTTCCTTTTTCATCATCTTTATCTTTTCTTCCTTTTCTTTTTCTTCAATTTCCCTTCGTTCTGCAGTTTATATTTCTTCTTTTTGTATTTTCTCCTTCAGCCTATGTTGATCCTTACTGGGTTGTCTTGGTGTCATAAATTTCAACTTTATAAATTGTCCCTAATGCCTCAAATAAAGGGAACGTTCATCAAGATTTAGCGTTTTAAAATGAAGCCATGCACATCTAAAAACAAGATGACAAGAGTTCGTGGGAGCAATATCACATAATACTTCTTTCACACATTGTCATGTACTGAATTTGATCCTTGCTTGATTCGGATGAAACCTTGGTGGTAACTAGAGTTTCTCCACCAATCTTTGGCTTACAACATTGTTGTCGCTTTCGTAAATGAATGCAACTAAACATTGGTGGCCTTCGATTAAACACCTTGTTTCTCTACTTCCTTTTCCATCATCTTTATCTTTTCTTCCTTTTCTTTTTATTCAATTTCCCTTCCTGATGCAGTTTATATAAAAATCTTCTTTTCCTATTCTTTCTTTTTTTATTTTCTCCTTCAGCCTATGTTGATCCTTACTGGCTTGTCTTGGTGTTATAAATTTCAACTTCAATTCATGTCCCTAATGCCTGAAATAAAGGGAACGTTAATCAAGATTGATAATTTTAAAATGAAGCCATGCCCATCTCAAAAGAAGATGACAAGAGTTCGTGGGAGTAATATCAGATAATACTTCTTTCACACATTGTCCTGTACCGAATTTTATCCTTCCTTGATTCGGATGAAAGCTTGGTGGTAACTAGAGTTTCTCCACCAATCTTTGCTTACAACATTGTTGTCGCTTTCGTAAACAAATGCAACTAAACATGGGTGGCCTTCGATTAAACACCTTGTTTCTCTACTTCCTTTTCCATCATCTTTATCTTTTCTTCCTTTTCCTTTTCTTCAATTCCCTTCCTTCTGCAGTTTATATTTCTTCTTTTTCTATTTTCTCCTTCAGCCTATGTTGATCTTTACTGGCTTGTCTTGGTGTCATAAATTTGAACTTCATTTCATGTCCCTCATGCCTCAAAGGGAAAGTTCACCAAGATTGAGCGTTTTAAAACTAAGCCATGCACATCTCAAAACAAGATGACAAGAGTTTGTGAGAGCAATATCACATAATACTTCTTTCACACATTGTCATGTACTGAATTTGATCCTTGCTTGATTCGGATGAAACCTTGGTGGTAACTAGAGTTTCTCCACCAATCTTTGGCTTACAACATTGTTGTCGCTTTCGTAAACGAATGCAACTAAACATGGGTGGCCTTGGATTAAACACCTTGTTTCTCTACCCCTTTTTCCATCATCGTTATCTTTTCTTCCATTTCTTTTTCTTCAATTTCCCTTCCTTCTGCAGTTTATATTTCTACTTTTTCTATTTTCTCCTTCAGCCTATGTTGATCTTTACTGGCTTGTCTTGGTATCATAAATTTGAACTCCATTTCATGTCCCTCATGCTTCAAAGGGAAAGTTCATCAAGATTGAGCGTTTTAAAACTAAGCCATGCCCATCTCAAAAGAAGATGACAAGAGTTTGTGGGAGCAATATCACATAATACTTCTTTCACACATTGTCATGTACCGAATTTGATCCTTGCTTGATTCGGATTAAACCTTGGTGGTAACTAGAGTTTCTCCATCAATCTTTGGCTGACAACATTCTTGTCGCTTTCGTAAATGAATGCAACTAAACATGGGTGGCCTTCGATTAAACACCTTGTTTCTCTACTTCTTGTTCCATCATCTTTATCTTTTCTTCCTTTTCCTTTTCTTAAACTCCTTTCCTTCTGCAGTTTATATTTCTTCTTTTTCTATTTTCTCCTTCAGCATATGTTGATCCTTACAAACTTGTCTTGGTGTCATAAATTTGAACTTCATTTCATGTCCCTCATGCCTCAAATAAAGGGAACGCTCATCAAGATTGAGCGTTTTAAAATGAAGCCATGCACATCTCAAAAGAAGATGACAAGAGTTAGTGGGAGCAATATCACATAATACTTCTTTCACACATTGTCATGTACTGAATTTGATCCTTGTTTGATTCGGATGAAACCTTGGTGGTAACTAGAATTTCTCCACCAATCTTTGGCTTACAACATTGTTGTCGCTTTCGTAAATGAATGCAACTAAACATTGGTGGCCTTCGATTAAACACCTTGTTTCTCTACATCCTTTTCCATCTCTTTCTCTTTTCTTCCATTTCTTTTTATTCAATTTCCCTTCCTTCTGTACTTTATATTTCTTCTTTTTCTATTTTCTCCTTCAGCCTATGTTGATCCTTATTGGCTTGTCTTGGTGTCATAAATTTCAACTTCATTTCATGTCCCTAATGCCTCAAATAAAGGGAACGTTAATCAATATTGAGCGATTTATAATGAAGCCATGCCCATCTCAAAAGAAGATGACAAGAGTTCGAGGGAGTAATATCAGATAATACTTCTGTCACACATTGTCCTGTATTGAATTTGATCCTTGCTTGATTCGGATAAAAGCTTTTTGGTAACTTGAGTTTCTCCACCAATCTTTGGCTTACAACATTGTTATCGCTTTCGTAAACGAATGCAACTAAACATGGGTGGGCTTGGATTAAACACCTTGTTTCTCTACCCCTTTTTCCATCATCTTTATCTTTTCTTCCATTTCTTTTTCTTCGATTTCCCTTCCTTCTGCAGTTTATATTTCTTCTTTTTCTATTTTCTCCTTCAGCCTATGTTGATCTTTACTGGCTTGTCTTGGTATCATAAATTTGAACTCCATTTCATGTCCCTCATGCTTCAAAGGGAAAGTTCATCAAGATTGAGCGTTTTAAAACTAAGCCATGCCCATCTCAAAAGAAGATGCCAAGAGTTTGTGGGAGCAATATCACATAATACTTCTTTCACACATTGTCATGTACTGAATTTGATCCTTGCTTGATTCGGATTAAACCTTGGTGGTAACTAGAGTTTCTCCATCAATCTTTGGCTTACAACATTGTTGTCGCTTTCGTAAATGAATGCAACCAAACATAGGTGGCCTTCGATTAAACACCTTGTTTTTCTACTTCCTTTTTCATCATCTTTATCTTTTCTTCCTTTTCCTTTTCTTAAACTCCTTTCCTTCTGCAGTTTATATTTCTTCTTTTTCTATTTTCTCCTTCAGCATATGTTGATCCTTACAGACTTGTCTTGGTGTCATAAATTTGAACTTCATTTCATGTCCCTAATGCCTCAAATAAAGGGGACGTTAATCAAGATTGAGCGACTTAAAATGAAGCCATGCCCATCTCAAAAGAAGATGACAAGAGTTTGTGGGAGTAATATCACATAATACTTCTTTCACACATTGTCATGTACTGAATTTGATCCTTGCTTGATTCGGATGAAACCTTGGTGGTAACTAGAGTTTCTCCACCAATCTTTGGCTTACAACATTGTTATCGCTTTGGTAAACGAATGCAACTAAACATTGGTGGCCTTCGATTAAACTCCTTGTTGCTCTACTTCTTTTTCCATTATCTTTATCTTTTCACTATTTTCTTTTTCTTCATTTTCCCTTCCTTCTGCAGTTTATATTTCTTCTTTTTCTATTTTCTCCTTCAGCCTTTGTTGATCATTATGGGCTTGTCTTGGTGTCATAAATTTGAACTTCATTTCATGTCCCTAATGTTCAAATAAAGGGAACGTTAATCAAGATAGAGCGATTTAAAATGAAGCCATGCCCATCTCAAAAGAAGATGACAAGAGTTCGTGGGAGTAATATCAGATAATACTTCTTTCACACATTGTCTTGTACCGAATTTGATCCTTGCTTGATTCGGATGAAAGCTTGGTGGTAACTATAGTTTCTCCATCAATCTTTAGCTTACAACATTGTTGTCGCTTTCGTAAACGAATGCAACTAAACATGGGTGGCCTTCGATTAAACATCTTGTTTCTCTACTTCCTTTTCCATCATCTTTATCTTTTCTTCCTTTTCTTTTTCTTCAATTTCCCTTCCTTCTGCAGTTTATGTTTCTTCTTTTTCTATTTTCTCCTTCAGCCTATGTTGATCCTTACTGGCTTGTCTTGGTGTCATAAATTTCAACTTCATTTCATGTCCCTCATGCCTTAAAGCGAACGTTCATCAAGATTAAGCGTTTTAAAATGAAGCCATGCCCATCTCAAAAGAAGATCACAAGAGTTTGTGGGAGCAATATCACATAATACTTCTTTCACATATTGTCCTGTACTGAATTTCATCCTTGCTTGATTCGGATGAAACCTTGGTGGTAACTAGAGTTTCTCCACCAATCTTTGGCCTACAACATTGTTGTCGCTTTCGTAAACGAATGCAACTAAACATTCATGGCCTTCAATTAAACACCTTGTTTCTCTACTTCCTTTTCCATCATCTTTATCTTTTCTTCCATTTCTTTTTCTTCAATTTCCCTTCCTTCTGCAGTTTATATTTCTTCTTTTTCTATTTTCTCCTTCAGCCTATATTGATCCTTATTGGTTTGTCTTGGTGTCATAAATTTGAACTTCATTTCATGTCCCTAATGCCTCAAATAAAGGGGACGTTAATCAAGATTGACCGACTTAAAATGAAGCCATGCCCATCTCAAAAGAAGATGACAAGAGTTTGTGGGATTAATATCACATAATACTTCTTTCACACATTGTCATGTACTGAATTTGATCCTTGCTTGATTCGGATGAAACCTTGGTGGTAACTAGACTTTCTCCACCAATCTTTGGCTTACAACATTGTTGTCGCTTTCGTAAACGAATGCAACTAAACATTGGTGGCCTTCGATTATACTCCTTGTTTCTCTACTTCCTTTTTCATCATCTTTATCTTTTCTTCCTTTTCTTTTTCTTCAATTTCCCTTCCTTCTGCAGTTTATATTTCTTCTTTTTCTATTTTCTCCTTCAGCCTATTTTGAACCTTATTGGTTTCTCTTGGTGTCATAAATTAAAACTTCATTTCATGTCCCTAATGCCTCAAATAAAGGGAACGTTATTCAAGATTGAGCGACTTAAAAGGAAGCCATGCCCATCTCAAAAGAAGATGACAAGAGTTCGTGGGAGTAATATTAGATAATACTTCTTTCACACATTGTCCTGTACCGAATTTGATCCTTGCTATATTCGGATGAAAGCTTGGTGGTAACTAGAGTTTCTCCATCAATCTTTAGCTTACAACATTGTTGTCGCTTTCGTAAACGAATGCAACTAAACATGGGTGGCCTTCGATTAAACACCTTGTTTCTCTACTTCCTTTTCCATCATCTTTATCTTTTCTTCCTTTTCTTTTTCTTCAATTTCCCTTCCTTCTGCAGTTTTTGTTTCTTCTTTTTCTATTTTCTCCTTCAGCATATGTTTATCCTTATTGGCTTGTCTTGGTGTCATAAATTTGAACTTCATTTCATGTCCCTAATGTTCAAATAAAGGGATCGTTAATCAAGATTGAGCGTTTTAAAATGAAGCCATGCCCATCTCAAAAGAAGATGACAAGAGTTTGTGGGAGCAATATCACATAATACTTCTTTCACACATTGTCCTGTACTGAATTTGATCCTTGCTTGATTTGGATGAAACCTTGGTGGTAACTAGAGTTTCTCCACCAATCTTTGCCTTACAACATTGTTGTCGCTTTCGTAAACGAATGCAACTAAACATTGGTGGCCTTCGATTAAACACCTTGTTTCTCTACTTCCTTTTCCATCATCTTTATCTTTTCTTCCATTTCTTTTTGTTCAATTTCCCTTCCTTCTGCAGTTTATATTTCTTTCTTTTTTATCTTCTCCTTCAGCCTATGTTGATCCTTACTGGCTTCTCTTGGTGTCATAAATTTCAACTTCATTTCATGTCCCTCATGCCTCAAAGTGAACGTTCATCAAGATGAAGCGTTTTCAAATTAAGCCATGCCCATCTCAAAAGAATTTGACAAGAGTTCGTGGGAGCAATATCACATAATACTTCTTTCACACATTGTCCTGTACTGAATTTGATCCTTGCTTGATTCGGATGAAAGCTTGGTGGTAACTAGAGTTTCTCCACCGTTCTTTGGCTTACATCATTGTTGTCGCTTTCGTAAACGAATGCAACTAAACATTGGTGGCCTTCGATTAAACTCCTTCTTTCTCTACCTTCATTTCCATCATCTTTATCTTTTCTTCCTTTTCTTTTTCTTCAATTTCCCTTCCTTCTGTAGTTTATATTTCTTCTTTTTTTATTTTCTCCTACAGCCTATGTTGATCCTTACTGGCTAGTCTTGGTGTGATAAATTTCAACTTCATTTCATGTCCCTCATGCGTCAAAGCGAACGTTCATCAAGATTAAGCGTTTTAAAATGAAGCCATGCCCATCTCAATAGAAGATGACAAGAGTTTGTGGGAGCAATATCACATAATACTTCTTTCACACATTGTCATGTACTGAATTTGATCCTTGCTTGATTCGGATGAAACCTTGGTGGTAACTAGAGTTTCTCCACCAATCTTTGGCTTACAACATTGTTGTCGCTTTCGTAATCGAATGCAACTAAACGTTGGTGGCCTTCGATTAAACTCCTTCTTTCTCTACCTTCATTTCCATCATCTTTATCTTTTCTTCCTTTTCTTTTTCTTCAATTTCCCTTCCTTCTGCAGTTTATATTTCTTCTTTTTCTATTTTCTCCTACAGCCTATGTTGATCCTTACTGGCTAGTCTTGGTATCATAAATTTCAACTTCATTTCATGTCCCTCATGCGTCAAAGCGAACGTTCATCAAGATTAAGCGTTTTAAAATGAAGCCATGCCCATCTCAAAAGAAGATGACAAGAGTTTGTGGGAGCAATATCACATAATACTTCTTTCACACATTGTCATGTACTGAATTTGATCCTTGCTTGATTCGGATGAAACCTTGGTGGTAACTAGAGTTTCTCCACCAATCTTTGGCTTACAACATTGTTGTCGCTTTCGTAAACGAATGCAACTAAACATTGGTGGCCTTCGATTAAACTCCTTCTTTCTCTACCTTCATTTCCATCATCTTTATCTTTTCTTCCTTTTCTTTTTCTTCAATTTCCCTTCCTTCTGCAGTTTATATTTCTTCTTTTTTTATTTTCTCCTACAGCCTATGTTGATCCTTACTGGCTAGTCTTGGTATCATAAATTTCAACTTCATTTCATGTCCCTCATGCGTCAAAGCGAACGTTCATCAAGATTAAGCGTTTTAAAATGAAGCCATGCCCATCTCAAAAGAAGATGACAAGAGTTTGTGGGAGCAATATCACATAATACTTCTTTCACACATTGTCATGTACTGAATTTGATCCTTGCTTGATTCGGATGAAACCTTGGTGGTAACTAGAGTTTATCCACCAATCTTTGGCTTACAACATTGTTGTCGCTTTCGTAAACGAATGCAACTAAACATTGGTGGCCTTCGATTAAACACCTTGTTTCTCTACTTCCTTTTCCATCATCTTTCTCTTTTCTTCCATTTCTTTTTCTTCAATTTCCCTTCCTTCTGCAGTTTATATTTCTTCTTTTTCTATTTTCTCCTTCAACATTTGTTGATCCTTATTGGCTTGTCTTGGTGTCATAAATTTGAACTTCATTTCATGTCCCTAATGTTCAAATAAAAGGGAACGTTAATCAAGATTGAGCAATTTAAAATGAAGCCATGCCCATCCCAAAAGAAGATGACAAGAGTTCGTGGGAGTAATATCAAATAATACTTCTTTCACACATTGTCCTGTACCGAATTTGATCCTTGCTTGATCCGGATGAAAGCTTGGTGGTAACTAGAGTTTCTCCATCAATCTTTAGCTTACAACATTGTTGTCGCTTTCGTAAACGAATGCAACTAAACATGGGTGGCTTTCGATTAAACACCTTGTTTCTCTACTTCGTTTTCCATCATCTTTACCTTTTCTTCCTTTTCTTTTTCTTCAATTTCCCTTCCTTCTGCAGTTTATGTTTCTTCTTTTTCTATTTTCTCCTTCAGCCTATGTTGATCCTTACTGGCTTGTCTTGGTGTCATAAATTTCAACTTCATTTCATCTCCTTCATGCCTCAAAGCAAACGTTCATCAAGATTAAGCGTTTTAAAATTAAGCCATGCCCATTCAAAAGAAGATGATAAGAGTTTGTGGGAGCAATATCACATAATACTTCTTTCACACATTGTCATGTACTGAATTTGATCCTTGCTTGATTCGGATGAAACCTTGGAGGTAACTTGAATTTATCCACCAATCTTTGGCTTACAACATTGTTGTCGCTTTCGTAAACGAATGCAACTAAACATGGGTGGCCTTCGATTAAACACCTTGTTTCTGTACTTCCTTTTCCATCATCTTTATCTTTTCTTCCTTTTCTTCTTCTTCAATTTCCCTTCCTTCTGCAGTTTATGTTTCTTCTTTTTCTATTTTCTCCTTCAGCCTATGTTGATCCTTACTGGCTTGTCTTGGTTTCATAAATTTCAACTTCATTTCATGTCCCTCATGCCTCAAAGCGAACGTTCATCAAGATTAAGCGTTTTAAAATGAAGCCATGCCCATCTCAAAAGAAGATGACAAGAGTTTGTGGGAGCAATATCACATAATACTTCTTTCACACATTGTCATGTACTGAATTTGATCCTTGCTTGATTCGGATGAAACCTTGGTGGTAACTAGAGTTTCTCCACCAATCTTTGGCTTACAACATTGCTGTCGCTTTCGTAAACGAATGCAACTAAACATTGGTGGCCTTCAATTAAACACCTTGTTTCTCTACTTCCTTTTCCATTACTTTCTCTTTTCTTCCATTTCTTTTTCTTCAATTTCCCTTCCTTCTGTAGTTTATATATCTTGTTTTTCTATTTTCTCCTTCAGCCTATGCTGATCCTTATTGGCTTTTCTTGGTGTGATAAATTTGAACTTCATTTCATGTCCCCAATGCCTCAAATAAAGGGAATGTTAATCAAGATTGAGCGATTTAAAATGAAGCCACGCCCATCTCAAAAGAAGATGACAATAGTTCGTGGGAGTAATATCAGATAATACTTCGTTCACACATTGTCATGTACCGAATTTGATCCTTGCTAGATTTGGATGAAAGCTTGGTGGTAACTATAGTTTCTCCATCAATCTTTAGCTTAAAACATTGTTGTCGCTTTCGTAAACGAATGCAACTAAACATGGGTGGCCTTCGATTAAACATCTTGTTTCTCTACTTCCTTTTCCATCATCTTTATCTTTTCTTCCATTTCTTTTTCTTCAATTTCCCTTTCTTCTGTAGTTTAAGTTTCTTCTTTTTCTATTTTCTCCTTCAGCCTATGTTGATCCTTACTGGCTTGTCTTGGTGTCATAAATTTCAACTTCATTTCATGTCCCTCATGCCTCAAAGCGAACATTCATGAAGATTGAGCGTTTTAAAATTAAGCCATGGCCATCTCAAAAGAAGATGACAAGAGTTTGTGGGAGGAATATCACATAGTACTTCTTTCACACATTGTCCTGTACTGAATTTGATCCTTGCTTGATTCGGATGAAAGCTTGGTGGTAACTAGAGTTTATCCACCAATCTTTAGCTTACAACATTGTTGTCGCTTTCGTAAACGAATGCAACTAAACATGTGTGGCCTTCGATTAAACACCTTGTTTCTGTACTTCCTTTTCCATCATCTTTATCTTTTCTTCCTTTTCTTTTTCTTCAATTTCCCTTCCTTCTGCAGTTTATGTTTCTTCTTTTTCTATTTTCTCCTTCAGCCTATGTTGATCCTTACTGGCTTGTCTTGGTTTCATAAATTTCAACTTCATTTCATGTCCCTCATGCCTCAAAGCGAACGTTCATCAAGATTAAGCGTTTTAAAATGAAGCCATGCCCATCTCAAAAGAAGATCACAAGAGTTTGTGGGAGCAATATCACATAATACTTCTTTCACACATTGTCATGTACTGAATTTGATCCTTGCTTGATTCAGATGAAACCTTGGTGGTAACTAGAGTTTCTCCACCAATCTTTGGCTTACAACATTGCTGTCGCTTTCGTAAACGAATGCAACTAAACATTGGTGGCCTTCAATTAAACACCTTGTTTCTGTACTTCCTTTTCCATCATCTTTATCTTTTCTTCCTTTTCTTTTTCTTCAATTTCCCTTCCTTCTGCAGTTTATGTTTCTTCTTTTTCTATTTTCTCCTTCAGCCTATGTTGATCCTTACTGGCTTGTCTTGGTTTCATAAATTTCAACTTCATTTCATGTCCCTCATGCCTCAAAGCGAACGTTCATCAAGATTAAGCGTTTTAAAATTAAGCCATGCCCATCTCAAAACAAGATGACAAGAGTTTGTGGGAGCAATATCACATAATACTTCTTTCACACATGGTCATGTACTGAATTTGATCCTTGCTTGATTCGAATGAAACCTTGGTGGTAACTAGAGTTTCTCCACCAATCTTTGGCTTACAACATTGTTGTCGTTTTCGTCAACGAATGCAACTAAACATTGGTGGCCTTCAATTAAACACCTTGTTTCTCTACTTCCTTTTCCATTATCTTTCTCTTTTCTTCCATTTCTTTTTCTTCAATTTCCCTTCCTTCTGCAGTTTATATTTCTTGAATTTTCTATTTTCTCCTTCAGCCTATGTTGATCCTTATTGGCTTGTCTTGGTGTCATAAATTTGAACTTCATTTCATGTCCCTAATGCCTCAAATAAAGGGAACGTTAATCAAGATTGAGCGATTTAAAATGAAGCCATGCCCATCTCAAAAGAAGATGACAATAGTTCGTGGGACTAATATTAGATAATACTTCTTTCACACATTGTCCTGTACCGAATTTGATCCTTGCTTGATTCGGATGAAAGCTTGGTGGTAACTATAGTTTCTCCATCAATCTTTAGCTTAAAACATTGTTGTCGCTTTCGTAAACAAATGCAACTAAACATGGGTGGCCTTCGATTAAACGCCTTGTTTTTCTACTTCCTTTTCCATCATCTTTATCTTTTCTTCCTTTTCTTTTTCTTCAATTTCCCTTCCTTCTGCAGTTTATGTTTCTTCTTTTTCTATTTTCTCCTTCAGCCTATGTGGATCCTTACTGGCTTGTCTTGGTGTCATAAATTTCAACTTCATTTCATGTCCCTCATGCCTCAAAGCGAACGTTCATCAAGATTAAGCGTTTTAAAATTAAGCCATGCCCATCTCAAAAGAAGATGACAAGAGTTTGTGGGAGCAATATCACATAATACTTTTTTCACACATTGTCATGTACTGAATTTGATCCTTGCTTGATTCAGATGAAACCTTGGTGGTAACTAGAGTTTCTCCACCAATCTTTGGCTTACAACATTGCTGTCGCTTTCGTAAACGAATGCAACTAAACATTGGTGGCCTTCAATTAAACACCTTGTTTCTGTACTTCCTTTTCCATCATCTTTATCTTTTCTTCCTTTTCTTTTTCTTCAATTTCCCTTCCTTCTGCAGTTTATGTTTCTTCTTTTTCTATTTTCTTCTTCAGCCTATGTTGATCCTTACTGGCTTGTCTTGGTTTCATAAATTTCAACTTCATTTCATGTCCCTCATGCCTCAAAGCGAACGTTCATCAAGATTAAGCGTTTTAAAATTAAGCCATGCCCATCTCAAAACAAGATGACAAGAGTTTGTGGGAGCAATATCACATAATACTTCTTTCACACATGGTCATGTACTGAATTTGATCCTTGCTTGATTCGAATGAAACCTTGGTGGTAACTAGAGTTTCTCCACCAATCTTTGGCTTACAACATTGTTGTCGTATTCGTCAACGAATGCAACTAAACATTGGTGGCCTTCAATTAAACACCTTGTTTCTCTACTTCCTTTTCCATTATCTTTCTCTTTTCTTCCATTTCTTTTTCTTCAATTTCCCTTCCTTCTGCAGTTTATATTTCTTGAATTTTCTATTTTCTCCTTCAGCCTATGTTGATCCTTATTGGCTTGTCTTGGTGTCATAAATTTGAACTTCATTTCATGTCCCTAATGCCTCAAATAAAGGGAACGTTAATCAAGATTGAGCGATTTAAAATGAAGCCATGCCCATCTCAAAAGAAGATGACAATAGTTCGTGGGACTAATATTAGATAATACTTCTTTCACACATTGTCCTGTACCGAATTTGATCCTTGCTTGATTCGGATGAAAGCTTGGTGGTAACTATAGTTTCTCCATCAATCTTTAGCTTAAAACATTGTTGTCGCTTTCGTAAACGAATGCAACTAAACATGGGTGGCCTTCGATTAAACGCCTTGTTTTTCTACTTCCTTTTCCATCATCTTTATCTTTTCTTCCTTTTCTTTTTCTTCAATTTCCCTTCCTTCTGCAGTTTATGTTTCTTCTTTTTCTATTTTCTCCTTCAGCCTATGTGGATCCTTACTGGCTTGTCTTGGTGTCATAAATTTCAACTTCATTTCATGTCCCTCATGCCTCAAAGCGAACATTCATCAAGATTAAGCGTTTTAAAATTAAGCCATGCCCATCTCAAAAGAAGATGACAAGAGTTTGTGGGAGCAATATCACATAATACTTCTTTCACACATTGTCATGTACTGAATTTGATCCTTGCTTGATTCGAATGAAAACTTTGTGGTAACTTGAGTTTCTCCACCAATCTTTGGCTTACAACATTGTTGTCGCTTTCGTAAACGAATGCAACTAAACATTGGTGGCCTTCGATTAAACACCTTGTTTCTCTACTTCCTTTTCCATCATCTTTATCTTTTTTTCCATTTCTTTTTCTTCAATTTCCCTTTCTTCTGCAGTTTATATTTCTTCTTTTTCTATTTTCTCCTTCAGCCTATGTTGATCCTTACTGGCTTGTCTTGGTTTCATAAATTTCAACTTCATTTCATGTCCCTCATGCCTCAAAGCGAACGTTCATCAAGATTAAGCGTTTTAAAATTAAGCCATGCCCATCTCAAAACAAGATGACAAGAGTTTGTGGGAGCAATATCACATAATACTTCTTTCACACATGGTCATGTACTGAATTTGATCCTTGCTTGATTCGAATGAAACCTTGGTGGTAACTAGAGTTTCTCCACCAATCTTTGGCTTACAACATTGTTGTCGTATTCGTCAACGAATGCAACTAAACATTGGTGGCCTTCAATTAAACACCTTGTTTCTCTACTTCCTTTTCCATTATCTTTCTCTTTTCTTCCATTTCTTTTTCTTCAATTTCCCTTCCTTCTGCAGTTTATATTTCTTGAATTTTCTATTTTCTCCTTCAGCCTATGTTGATCCTTATTGGCTTGTCTTGGTGTCATAAATTTGAACTTCATTTCATGTACCTAATGCCTCAAATAAAGGGAACGTTAATCAAGATTGAGCGATTTAAAATGAAGCCATGCCCATCTCAAAAGAAGATGACAATAGTTCGTGGGACTAATATTAGATAATACTTCTTTCACACATTGTCCTGTACCGAATTTGATCCTTGCTTGATTCGGATGAAAGCTTGCTGGTAACTATAGTTTCTCCATCAATCTTTAGCTTAAAACATTGTTGTCGCTTTCGTAAACGAATGCAACTAAACATGGGTGGCCTTCGATTAAACGCCTTGTTTTTCTACTTCCTTTTCCATCAACTTTATCTTTTCTTCCTTTTCTTTTTCTTCAATTTCCCTTCCTTCTGCAGTTTATGTTTCTTCTTTTTCTATTTTCTCCTTCAGCCTATGTGGATCCTTACTGGCTTGTCTTGGTGTCATAAATTTCAACTTCATTTCATGTCCCTCATGCCTCAAAGCGAACATTCATCAAGATTAAGCGTTTTAAAATTAAGCCATGCCCATCTCAAAAGAAGATGACAAGAGTTTGTGGGAGCAATATCACATAATACTTCTTTCACACATTGTCATGTACTGAATTTGATCCTTGCTTGATTCGAATGAAAACTTTGTGGTAACTTGAGTTTCTCCACCAATCTTTGGCTTACAACATTGTTGTCGCTTTCGTAAACGAATGCAACTAAACATTGGTGGCCTTCGATTAAACACCTTGTTTCTCTACTTCCTTTTCCATCATCTTTATCTTTTTTTCCATTTCTTTTTCTTCAATTTCCCTTTCTTCTGCAGTTTATATTTCTTCTTTTTCTATTTTCTCCTTCAGCCTATGTTGATCCCTATTGGCTTGTCTTGGTGTCATAAATTTGGACTTCATTTCATGTCCCTCATTCCTCAAAGCGAATGTTCATCAAGATTAAGCGTTTTAAAATTAAGCCATGCCCATCTCAAAACAAGATGACAAGAGTTTGTGGGAGCAATATCACATAATACTTCTTTCACACATGGTCATGTACTGAATTTGATCCTTGCTTGATTCGAATGAAACCTTGGTCGTAACTAGAGTTTCTCCACCAATCTTTGGCTTACAACATTGTTGTCGTATTCGTCAACAAATGCAACTAAACATTGGTGGCCTTCAATTAAACACCTTGTTTCTCTACTTCCTTTTCCATTATCTTTCTCTTTTCTTCCATTTCTTTTTCTTCAATTTTCGTTCCTTCTGCAGTTTATATTTCTTGTTTTTCTATTTTCTCCTTCAGCCTATGTTGATCCTTATTGGCTTGTCTTGGTGTCATAAATTTGAACTTCATTTCATGTCCCTAATGCCTCAAATAAAGGGAACGTTAATCAAGATTGAGCGATTTAAAATGAAGCCATGCCCATCTCAAAAGAAGATGACAATAGTTCGTGGGAGTAATATCACATAATACTTCTTTCACACATTGTCATGTACTGAATTTGATCCTTGCTTGATTCGAATGAAAACTTTGTGGTAACTTGAGTTTCTCCACCAATCTTTGGCTTACAACATTGTTGTCGCTTTCGTAAACGAATGCAACTAAACATTGGTGGCCTTCGATTAAACACCTTGTTTCTCTACTTCCTTTTCCATCATCTTTATCTTTTTTTCCATTTCTTTTTCTTCAATTTCCCTTTCTTCTGCAGTTTATATTTCTTCTTTTTCTATTTTCTCCTTCAGCCTATGTTGATCCCTATTGGCTTGTCTTGGTGTCATAAATTTGGACTTCATTTCATGTCCCTCATTCCTCAAAGCGAATGTTCATCAAGATTAAGCGTTTTAAAATTAAGCCATGCCCATCTCAAAACAAGATGACAAGAGTTTGTGGGAGCAATATCACATAATACTTCTTTCACACATGGTCATGTACTGAATTTGATCCTTGCTTGATTCGAATGAAACCTTGGTCGTAACTAGAGTTTCTCCACCAATCTTTGGCTTACAACATTGTTGTCGTATTCGTCAACAAATGCAACTAAACATTGGTGGCCTTCAATTAAACACCTTGTTTCTCTACTTCCTTTTCCATTATCTTTCTCTTTTCTTCCATTTCTTTTTCTTCAATTTTCGTTCCTTCTGCAGTTTATATTTCTTGTTTTTCTATTTTCTCCTTCAGCCTATGTTGATCCTTATTGGCTTGTCTTGGTGTCATAAATTTGAACTTCATTTCATGTCCCTAATGCCTCAAATAAAGGGAACGTTAATCAAGATTGAGCGATTTAAAATGAAGCCATGCCCATCTCAAAAGAAGATGACAATAGTTCGTGGGAGTAATATCACATAATACTTCTTTCACACATTGTCATGTACTGAATTTGATCCTTGCTTGATTCGAATGAAAACTTTGTGGTAACTTGAGTTTCTCCACCAATCTTTGGCTTACAACATTGTTGTCGCTTTCGTAAACGAATGCAACTAAACATTGGTGGCCTTCGATTAAACACCTTGTTTCTCTACTTCCTTTTCCATCATCTTTATCTTTTTTTCCATTTCTTTTTCTTCAATTTCCCTTTCTTCTGCAGTTTATATTTCTTCTTTTTCTATTTTCTCCTTCAGCCTATGTTGATCCCTATTGGCTTGTCTTGGTGTCATAAATTTGGACTTCATTTCATGTCCTTCATTCCTCAAAGCGAATGTTCATCAAGATTAAGCGTTTTAAAATTAAGCCATGCCCATCTCAAAACAAGATGACAAGAGTTTGTGGGAGCAATATCACATAATACTTCTTTCACACATGGTCATGTACTGAATTTGATCCTTGCTTGATTCGAATGAAACCTTGGTCGTAACTAGAGTTTCTCCACCAATCTTTGGCTTACAACATTGTTGTCGTATTCGTCAACAAATGCAACTAAACATTGGTGGCCTTCAATTAAACACCTTGTTTCTCTACTTCCTTTTCCATTATCTTTCTCTTTTCTTCCATTTCTTTTTCTTCAATTTTCGTTCCTTCTGCAGTTTATATTTCTTGTTTTTCTATTTTCTCCTTCAGCCTATGTTGATCCTTATTGGCTTGTCTTGGTGTCATAAATTTGAACTTCATTTCATGTCCCTAATGCCTCAAATAAAGGGAACGTTAATCAAGATTGAGCGATTTAAAATGAAGCCATGCCCATCTCAAAAGAAGATGACAATAGTTCGTGGGAGTAATATCAGATAATACTTCTTTCACACATTGTCCTGTACCGAATTTGATCCTTGCTTGATTCGGATGAAAGCTTGCTGGTAACTATAGTTTCTCCATCAATCTTTAGCTTAAAACATTGTTGTCGCTTTCGTAAACGAATGCAACTAAACATGGGTGGCCTTCGATTAAACGTCTTGTTTTTCTACTTCCTTTTCCATCATCTTTATCTTTTCTTCCTTTTCTTTTTCTTCAATTTCCCTTCCTTCTGCAGTTTATGTTTCTTCTTTTTCTATTTTCTCCTTCAGCCTATGTGGATCCTTACTGGCTTGTCTTGGTGTCATAAATTTCAACTTCATTTCATGTCCCTCATGCCTCAAAGCGAACGTTCATCAAGATTAAGCGTTTTAAAATTAAGCCATGCCCATCTCAAAAGAAGATGACAAGACTTTGTGGGAGCAATATCACATAATACTTCTTTCACACATTGTCATGTACTGAATTTGATCCTTGCTTGATTCGAATGAAACCTTTGTGGTAACTAGAGTTTCTCCACCAATCTTTGGCTTACAACATTGTTGTCGCTTTCGTAAACGAATGCAACTAAACATTGGTGCCTTCAATTAAACACCTTGTTTCTCTGCTTCCTTTTCCATTATCTTTCTCTTTTCTTCCATTTCTTTTTCTTCATTTTCCCTTCGTTCTGCAGTTGATATTTCTTGTTTTTCTATTTTCTCCTTCAGCCTATGTTGATCCTTATTGGCTTGTCTTGGTGTCATAAATTTGAACTTCATTTCATGTCCCTAATGCCTCAAATAAAGGGAACGTTAATCAAGAATGAGCGATTTAAAATGAAGCCATGCCCTCTAAAGAAGATGACAATAGTTCGTGGGAGTAATATTAGATAATACTTCTTTCACACATTGTCCTGTACCGAATTTGATCCTTGCTTGATTCGGATGAAAGCTTGGTGGTAACTATAGTTTCTCCATCAATCTTTAGCTTAAAACATTGTTGTCGCTTTCGTAAACGAATGCAACTAAACATGGTTGGCCTTCGATTAAACACCTTGTTTCTCTACTTCCTTTTCCATCATCTTTATCTTTTCTTCCATTTCTTTTTCTTCAATTTCCCTTCCTTCTGCAGTTTATGTTTCTTCTTTTTCTATTTTCTCCTTCAGCCTATGTTGATCCTTACTGGCTTGTCTTGGTGTCATAAATTTCAACTTCATTTCATGTCCCTCATGTCTCAAAGCGAACGTTCATCAAGATTAAGCGTTTTAAAATTAAGCCATGCCCATCTCAAAAGAAGATGACAAGAGTTTGTGGGAGCAATATCACATAATACTTCTTTCACACATTGTCATGTACTGAATTTGATCCTTGCTTGTTTCGAATGAAACCTTTGTGGTAACTAGAGTTTCTCCACCAATCTTTGGCTTACAACATTGCTGTCGCTTTCGTAAACGAATGCAACTAAACATTGGTGCCTTCAATTAAACACCTTGTTTCTCTGCTTCCTTTTCCATTATCTTTCTCTTTTCTTCCATTTCTTTTTCTTCCTTTTCCCTTCGTTCTGCAGTTGATATCTCTTGTTTTTCTATTTTCTCCTTCAGCCTATGTTGATCCTTATTGGCTTGTCTTGGTGTCATAAATTTGAACTTCATTTCATGTCCCTAATGCCTCAAATAAAGGGAACGTTAATCAAGATTGAGCGATTTAAAATGAAGCCATGCCCTCTAAAGAAGATGACAATAGTTCGTGGGAGTAATATTAGATAATACTTCTTTCACACATTGTCCTGTACCGAATTTGATCCTTGCTTGATTCGGATTTAAGCTTGGTGGTAACTATAGTTTCTCCATCAATCTTTAGCTTAAAACATTGTTGTCGCTTTCGTAATCGAATGCAACTAAACATGGGTGGCCTTCGATTAAACACCTTGTTTCTCTACTTCCTTTTCCATCATCTTTATCTTTTCTTCCTTTTCTTTTTCTTCAATTTCCCTTCCTTCTGCAGTTTATGTTTCTTCTTTTTCTATTTTCTCCTTCAGCCTATGTTGATCCTTACTGGCTTGTCTTGGTGTCATAAATTTCAACTTCATTTCATGTCCCTCATGCCTCAAAGCGAACGTTCATCAAGATTAAGCGTTTTAAAATTAAGCCATGCCCATCTCAAAAGAAGATGACAAGAGTTTGTGGGAGCAATATCACATAATACTTCTTTCACACATTGTCATGTACTGAATTTGATCCTTGCTTGATTCGAATGAAACCTTTGTGGTAACTTGAGTTTCTCCACCAATCTTTGGCTTACAACATTGTTGTCGCTTTCGTAAACGAATGCAACTAAACATTGGTGCCTTCAATTAAACACCTTGTTTCTCTGCTTCCTTTTCCATTATCTTTCTCTTTTCTTCCATTTCTTTTTCTTCATTTTCCCTTCGTTCTGCAGTTGATATTTCTTGTTTTTCTATTTTCTCCTTCAGCCTATGTTGATCCTTATTGGCTTGTCTTGGTGTCATAAATTTGACCTTCATTTCATGTCCCTAATGCCTCAAATAAAGGGAACGTTAATCAAGATTGAGCGATTTAAAATGAAGCCATGCCCTCTAAAGAAGATGACAATAGTTCGTGGGAGTAATATTAGATAATACTTCTTTCACACATTGTCCTGTACCGAATTTGATCCTTGCTTGATTCGGATGAAAGCTTGGTGGTAACTATAGTTTCTCCATCAATCTTTAGCTTAAAACATTGTTGTCGCTTTCGTAAACGAATGCAACTAAACCTGGGTGGCCTTCGATTAAACACCTTGTTTCTCTACTTCCTTTTCCATCATCTTTATCTTTTCGTCCTTTTCTTTTTCTTCAATTTCCCTTCCTTCTGCAGTTTATATTTGTTCTTTTTCTATTTTCTCCTTCAGCCTATGTTGATCCTTACTGGCTTGTCTTGGTGTCATAAATTTCAACTTCATTTCATGTCCCTCATGCCTCAAAGCGAACGTTCATCAAGATTAAGCGTTTTAAAATTAAGCCATGCCCATCTCAAAACAAGATGACAAGAGTTTGTGGGAGCAATATCACATAATACTTCTTTCACACATTGTCATGTACTGAATTTGATCCTTGCTTGATTCGAATGAAACCTTTGTGGTAACTAGAGTTTCTCCACCAATCTTTGGCTTACAACATTGCTGTCGCTTTCGTAAACGAAGGCAACTAAACATTGGTGCCTTCAATTAAACACCTTGTTTCTCTGCTTCCTTTTCCATTATCTTTCTCTTTTCTTCAATTTCTTTTTCTTCAATTTCCCTTCGTTCCGCAGTTGATATTTCATGTTTTTCTATTTTCTCCCTCAGCCTATGTTGATCCTTATTGGCTTGTCTTGGTGTCATAAATTTGAACTTCATTTCATGTCCCTAATGCCTCAAATAAAGGGAACGTTAATCAAGATTGAGCGATTTAAAATGAAGCCATGCCCTCAAAAGAAGATGACAATAGTTCGTGGGAGTAATATTAGATAATACTTCTTTCACACATTGTCCTGTACCGAATTTGATCCTTGCTTGATTCGGATGAAAGCTTGGTGGTAACTATAGTTTCTCCATCAATCTTTAGCTTAAAACATTGTCGTCGCTTTCGTAAACGAATGCAACTAATCATGGGTGGCCTTCGATTAAACACCTTGTTTCTCTACTTCCTTTTCCATCATCTTTATCTTTTCTTCCTTTTCTTTTTCTTCAATTTCCCTTCCTTCTGCAGTTTATGTTTCTTCTTTTTCTATTTTCTCCTTCAGCCTATGTTGATCCTTACTGGCTTGTCTTGGTGTCATAAATTTCAACTTCATTTCATGTCCCTCATGCCTCAAAGCGAACGTTCATCAAGATTAAGCGTTTTAAAATTAAGCCATGCCCATCTCAAAAGAAGATGACAAGAGTTTGTGGGAGCAATATCACATAATTCTTCTTTCACACATTGTCATGTACTGAATTTCATCCTTGCTTGATTCGAATGAAACCTTTGTGGTAACTAGAGTTTCTCCACCAATCTTTGGCTTACAACATTGCTGTCGCTTTCGTAAACGAAGGCAACTAAACATTGGTGCCTTCAATTAAACACCTTGTTTCTCTGCTTCCTTTTCCATTATCTTTCTCTTTTCTTCCATTTCTTTTTCTTCATTTTCCCTTCGTTCTGCAGTTGATATTTCTTGTTTTTCTATTTTCTCCTTCAGCCTATGTTGATCCTTATTGGCTTGTCTTGGTGTCATAAATTTGAACTTCATTTCATGTCCCTAATGCCTCAAATAAAGGGAACGTTAATCAAGATTGAGCGATTTAAAATGAAGCCATGCCCTCTAAAGAAGATGACAATAGTTCGTGGGAGTAATATTAGATAATACTTCTTTCACACATTGTCCTGTACCGAATCTGATCCTTGCTTGATTCGGATGAAAGCTTGGTGGTAACTATAGTTTCTCCATTAATCTTTAGCTTAAAACATTGTTGTCGCTTTCGTAAACGAATGCAACTAAACATGGGTGGCCTTCGATTAAACACCTTGTTTCTCTACTTCCTTTTCCATCATCTTTATCTTTTCTTCCTTTTCTTTTTCTTCAATTTCCCTTCCTTCTGCAGTTTATGTTTCTTCTTTTTCTATTTTCTCCTTCAGCCTATGTTGATCCTTACTGGCTTGTCTTGGTGTCATAAATTTCAACTTCATTTCATGTCCCTCATGCCTCAAAGCGAACGTTCATCAAGATTAAGCGTTTTAAAATTAAGCCATGCCCATCTCAAAAGAAGATGACAAGAGTTTGTGGGAGCAATATCACATAATACTTCTTTCACACATTGTCATGTACTGAATTTGATCCTTGCTTGATTCGAATGAAACCTTTGTGGTAACTAGAGTTTCTCCACCAATCTTTGGCTTACAACATTGCTGTCGCTTTCGTAAACGAATGCAACTAAACATTGGTGCCTTCAATTAAACACCTTGTTTCTCTGCTTCCTTTTCCATTATCTTTCTCTTTTCTTCAATTTCTTTTTCTTCATTTTCCCTTCGTTCTGCAGTTGATATTTCATGTTTTTCTATTTTCTCCCTCAGCCTATGTTGATCCTTATTGGCTTGTCTTGGTGTCATAAATTTGAACTTCATTTCATGTCCCTAATGCCTCAAATAAAGGGAACTTTAATCAAGATTGAGCGATTTAAAATGAAGCCATGCCCTCAAAAGAAGATGACAATAGTTCGTGGGAGTAATATTAGATAATACTTCTTTCACACATTGTCCTATACCGAATTTGATCCTTGCTTGATTCGGATGAAAGCTTGGTGGTAACTATAGTTTCTCCATCAGTCTTTAGCTTAAAACATTATTGTCGCTTTCGTAAACGAATGCAACTAAACATGGGTGGCCTTCGATTAAACACCTTGTTTCTCTACTTCCTTTTCCATCATCTTTATCTTTTCTTCCATTTCTTTTTCTTCAATTTCCCTTCCTTCTGCAGTTTATATTTGTTCTTTTTCTATTTTCTCCTTCTGCCTATGTTGATCCCTATTGGCTTGTCTTGGTGTCATAAATTTGGACTTCATTTCATGTCGCTCATTCCTCAAAGCGAATGTTCATAAAGATTAAGCGTTTTAAAATTAAGCCATGCCCATCTCAAAATAAGATGACAAGAGTTTGTGGGAGCAATATCACATAATACTTCTTTCACACATTGTCATGTACTGAATTTGATCCTTGCTTGATTCGAATGAAACCTTTGTGGTAACTAGAGTTTCTCCACCAATCTTTGGCTTACAACATTGGTGTCGCTTTCGTAAACGAATGCAACTAAACATTGGTGCCTTCAATTAAACACCTTGTTTCTCTGCTTCCTTTTCCATTATCTTTCTCTTTTCTTCCATTTCTTTTTCTTCATTTTCCCTTCGTTCTGCAGTTGATATTTCTTGTTTTTCTATTTTCTCCTTCAGCCTATGTTGATCCTTATTGGCTTGTCTTGGTGTCATAAATTTGAACTTCATTTCATGTCCCTAATGCCTCAAATAAAGGGAACGTTAATCAAGATTGAGCGATTTAAAATGAAGCCATGCCCTCAAAAGAAGATGACAATAGTTCGTGGGAGTAATATTAGATAATACTTCTTTCACACATTGTCCTGTACCGAATTTGATCCTTGCTTGATTCGGATGAAAGCTTGGTGGTAACTATAGTTTCTCCATCAGTCTTAGGTTAAAACATTGTTGTCGCTTTCGTAAACGAATGCAACTAAACATGGGTGGCCTTCGATTAAACACCTTGTTTCTCTACTTCCTTTTCCATCATCTTTATCTTTTCTTCCTTTTCTTTTTCTTCAATTTCCCTTCCTTCTGCAGTTTATGTTTCTTCTTTTTCTATTTTCTCCTTCAGCCTATGTTGATCCTTACTGGCTTGTCTTGGTGTCATAAATTTCAACTTCATTTCATGTCCCTCATGCCTCAAAGCGAACATTCATCAAGATTAAGCGTTTTAAAATTAAGCCATGCCCATCTCAAAAGAAGACGACAAGAGTTTGTGGGAGCAATATCACATAATACTTCTTTCACACATTGTCATGTACTGAATTTGATCCTTGCTTGATTCGAATGAAACCTTTGTGGTAACTAGAGTTTCTCCACCAATCTTTGGCTTACAACATTGGTGTCGCTTTCGTAAACGAATGCAACTAAACATTGGTGCCTTCAATTAAACACCTTGTTTCTCTGCTTCCTTTTCCATTATCTTTCTCTTTTCTTCCATTTCTTTTTCTTCATTTTCCCTTCGTTCTGCAGTTGATATTTCTTGTTTTTCTATTTTCTCCTTCAGCCTATGTTGATCCTTATTGGCTTGTCTTGGTGTCATAAATTTGAACTTCATTTCATGTCCCTAATGCCTCAAATAAAGGGAACGTTAATCAAGATTGAGCGATTTAAAATGAAGCCATGCCCTCTAAAGAAGATGACAATAGTTCGTGGGAGTAATATTAGATAATACTTCTTTCACACATTGTCCTGTACCGAATTTGATCCTTGCTTGATTCGGATGAAAGCTTGGTGGTAACTATAGTTTCTCCATTAATCTTTAGCTTAAAACATTGTTGTCGCTTTCGTAAACGAATGCAACTAAACATGGGTGGCCTTCGATTAAACACCTTGTTTCTCTACTTCCTTTTCCATCATCTTTATCTTTTCTTCCTTTTCTTTTTCTTCAATTTCCCTTCCTTCTGCAGTTTATGTTTCTTCTTTTTCTATTTTCTCCTTCAGCCTATGTTGATCCTTACTGGCTTGTCTTGGTGTCATAAATTTGGACTTCATTTCATGTCCCTCATGCCTCAAAGCGAACGTTCATCAAGATTAAGCGTTTTAAAATTAAGCCATGCCCATCTCAAAAGAAGATGACAAGAGTTTGTGGGAGCAATATCACATAATACTTCTTTCACACATTGTCATGTACTGAATTTGATCCTTGCTTGATTCGAATGAAACCTTTGTGGTAACTAGAGTTTCTCCACCAATCTTTGGCTTACAACATTGCTGTCGCTTTCGTAAACGAATGCAACTAAACATTGGTGCCTTCAATTAAACACCTTGTTTCTCTGCTTCCTTTTCCATTATCTTTCTCTTTTCTTCAATTTCTTTTTCTTCATTTTCCCTTCGTTCTGCAGTTGATATTTCATGTTTTTCTATTTTCTCCCTCAGCCTATGTTGATCCTTATTGGCTTGTCTTGGTGTCATAAATTTGAACTTCATTTCATGTCCCTAATGCCTCAAATAAAGGGAACTTTAATCAAGATTGAGCGATTTAAAATGAAGCCATGCCCTCAAAAGAAGATGACAATAGTTCGTGGGAGTAATATTAGATAATACTTCTTTCACACATTGTCCTGTACCGAATTTGATCCTTGCTTGATTCGGATGAAAGCTTGGTGGTAACTATAGTTTCTCCATCAGTCTTTAGCTTAAAACATTGTTGTCGCTTTCGTAAACGAATGCAACTAAACATGGGTGGCCTTCGATTAAACACCTTGTTTCTCTACTTCCTTTTCCATCATCTTTATCTTTTCTTCCATTTCTTTTTCTTCAATTTCCCTTCCTTCTGCAGTTTATATTTGTTCTTTTTCTATTTTCTCCTTCTGCCTATGTTGATCCCTATTGGCTTGTCTTGGTGTCATAAATTTGGACTTCATTTCATGTCGCTCATTCCTCAAAGCGAATGTTCATAAAGATTAAGCGTTTTAAAATTAAGCCATGCCCATCTCAAAGTAAGATGACAAGAGTTTGTGGGAGCAATATCACATAATACTTCTTTCACACATTGTCATGTACTGAATTTGATCCTTGCTTGATTCGAATGAAACCTTTGTGGTAACTAGAGTTTCTCCACCAATCTTTGGCTTACAACATTGGTGTCGCTTTCGTAAACGAATGCAACTAAACATTGGTGCCTTCAATTAAACACCTTGTTTCTCTGCTTCCTTTTCCATTATCTTTCTCTTTTCTTCCATTTCTTTTTCTTCATTTTCCCTTCGTTCTGCAGTTGATATTTCTTGTTTTTCTATTTTCTCCTTCAGCCTATGTTGATCCTTATTGGCTTGTCTTGGTGTCATAAATTTGAACTTCATTTCATGTCCCTAATGCCTCAAATAAAGGGAACGTTAATCAAGATTGAGCGATTTAAAATGAAGCCATGCCCTCAAAAGAAGATGACAATAGTTCGTGGGAGTAATATTAGATAATACTTCTTTCACACATTGTCCTGTACCGAATTTGATCCTTGCTTGATTCGGATGAAAGCTTGGTGGTAACTATAGTTTCTCCATCAGTCTTTAGCTTAAAACATTGTTGTCGCTTTCGTAAACGAATGCAACTAAACATGGGTGGCCTTCGATTAAACACCTTGTTTCTCTACTTCCTTTTCCATCATCTTTATCTTTTCTTCCTTTTCTTTTTCTTCAATTTCCCTTCCTTCTGTAGTTTATGTTTCTTCTTTTTCTATTTTCTCCTTCAGCCTATGTTGATCCTTACTGGCTTGTCTTGGTGTCATAAATTTCAACTTCATTTCATGTCCCTCATGCCTCAAAGCGACGGTTCATCAAGATTAAGCGTTTTAAAATTAAGCCATGCCCATCTCAAAAGAAGACGACAAGAGTTTGTGGGAGCAATATCACATAATACTTCTTTCACACATTGTCATGTTCTGAATTTGATCCTTGCTTGATTCGAATGAAACCTTTGTGGTAACTAGAGTTTCTCCACCAATCTTTGGCTTACAACATTGGTGTCGCTTTCGTAAACGAATGCAACTAAACATTGGTGCCTTCAATTAAACACCTTGTTTCTCTGCTTCCTTTTCCATTATCTTTCTCTTTTCTTCCATTTCTTTTTCTTCATTTTCCCTTCGTTCTGCAGTTGATATTTCTTGTTTTTCTATTTTCTCCTTCAGCCTATGTTGATCCTTATTGGCTTGTCTTGGTGTCATAAATTTGAACTTCATTTCATGTCCCTAATGCCTCAAATAAAGGGAACGTTAATCAAGATTGAGCGATTTAAAATGAAGCCATGCCCTCTAAAGAAGATGACAATAGTTCGTGGGAGTAATATTAGATAATACTTCTTTCACACATTGTCCTGTACCGAATTTGATCCTTGCTTGATTCGGATGAAAGCTTGGTGGTAACTATAGTTTCTCCATTAATCTTTAGCTTAAAACATTGTTGTCGCTTTCGTAAACGAATGCAACTAAACATGGGTGGCCTTCGATTAAACACCTTGTTTCTCTACTTCCGTTTCCATCATGTTTATCTTTTCTTCCTTTTCTTTTTCTTCAATTTCCCTTCCTTCTGCAGTTTATGTTTCTTCTTTTTCTATTTTCTCCTTCAGCCTATGTTGATCCTTACTGGCTTGTCTTGGTGTCATAAATTTCAACTTCATTTCATGTCCCTCATGCCTCAAAGCGAACGTTCATCAAGATTAAGCGTTTTAAAATTAAGCCATGCCCATCTCAAAAGAAGATGACAAGAGTTTGTGGGAGCAATATCACATAATACTTCTTTCACACATTGTCATGTACTGAATTTGATCCTTGCTTGATTCGAATGAAACCTTTGTGGTAACTAGAGTTTCTCCACCAATCTTTGGCTTACAACATTGCTGTCGCTTTCGTAAACGAATGCAACTAAACATTGGTGCCTTCAATTAAACACCTTGTTTCTCTGCTTCCTTTTCCATTATCTTTCTCTTTTCTTCAATTTCTTTTTCTTCAATTTCCCTTCGTTCCGCAGTTGATATTTCATGTTTTTCTATTTTCTCCCTCAGCCTATGTTGATCTTTATTGGCTTGTCTTGGTGTCATAAATTTGAACTTCATTTCATGTCCCTAATGCCTCAAATAAAGGGAACGTTAATCAAGATTGAGCGATTTAAAATGAAGCCATGCCCTCAAAAGAAGATGACAATAGTTCGTGGGAGTAATATTAGATAATACTTCTTTCACACATTGTCCTGTACCGTATTTGATCCTTGCTTGATTCGGATGAAAGCTTGGTGGTAACTATAGTTTCTCCATCAGTCTTTAGCTTAAAACATTGTTGTCGCTTTCGTAAACGAATGCAACTAAACATAGGTGGCCTTCGATTAAACACCTTGTTTCTCTACTTCCTTTTCCATCATCTTTATCTTTTCTTCCATTTCTTTTTCTTCAATTTCCCTTCCTTCTGTAGTTTATATTTGTTCTTTTTCTATTTTCTCCTCCAGCCTATGTTGATCCCTATTGGCTTGTCTTGGTGTCATAAATTTGGACTTCATTTCATGTCGCTCATTCCTCAAAGCGAATGTTCATAAAGATTAAGCGTTTTAAAATTAAGCCATGCCCATCTCAAAACAGGATGACAAGAGTTTGTGGGAGCAATATCACACATTGTCATGTACTGAATTTGATCCTTGCTTGATTCGAATGAAACCTTGGTGGTAACTACAGTTTCTTCACCAATCTTTGGCTTACAACATTGTTGTCGCTTTCGTAAACGAATGCAACTAAACATTGGTGGTCTTCGATTAAATTCTTTGTTTCTCTACTTCCTTTTCCATCATCTTCATATTTTCTTCCATTTCTTTTCTTCAATTTCCCTTCCTTGTGCAGTTTATATTTCGTCTTTTTCTATTTTCTCCTTCAGCCTATGTTGATCATTACTGGCTTGTCTTGGTATCATAAATTTCAACTTCATTTCGTGTCCCAGATGCCTCAAATAAAGGTAACGTTCATCAAGATTGAGCGTTTTAAAATTAAGCAATGCCCATCTCAAATGAAGATGACAGGAGTTTGTGGGAGCAATATCACATAATACTTCTTCCACACATTGTCATGTACTGAATTTGATCATTGCTCGATTCGGATGAAAGCTTGGTGGTAACTAGAGTTTCTCCACCAATCTTTGGCTTAAAACATTGTTGTCGCTTTCGTAAACGAATGCAACTAAACATGGGTGGCCTTCGATTAAACACCTTGTTTCTCTACTTCCTTTTCCATCATCTTTATCTTTTCTTCCTTTTCTTTTTCTTCAATTTCCCTTCCTTCTGCAGTTTATATTTCTTCTTTTTCTATTTTCTCCATCAGCCTATGTTGATCCTTACTGGCTTGTTTTGGTGTCATAAATTTCAACTTCATTTCATGTCCCTCATGCCTCAAAGCGAACGTTCATCAAGATTGAGTGTTTTAAAATTAAGTCATTCCCATCTCAAAAGAAGATGACAAGAGTTCATGGGAGTAATATCAGATAATACTTCTTTCACATATTCTCCTGTACCGAATTTGATCCTTGCTTTATTTGAATGAAAGCTTGGTGGTAACTAGAGTTTCTCCACCAATCTTTGGCTTACAACATTATTGTCGCTTCCGTAAACGAATGCAACTAAACATGGCTGGCCTTGTATTAAACACCTTGTTTCTCTACTTCCTTTTCCATCATCTTTATCTTTTCTTCGTTTTGTTTTTCTTCAATTTCCCTTCCTTTTGCAGTTTATATTTCTTCTTTTTCTATTCTTTCTTTTTCTATTTTCTCCTTCAGCATATGTTGATCATTACTGGCTTGTCTTGGTGTCATAAATTTCAACTTCATTTCATGTCCTAGATGCCTCAAATAAAGGTAACGTTCATCAAGATTGAGTGTCTTAAAATTAAGCCATGCCCATCTCATAAGAAGATGACAAGTGTTCGTGGGAGCAATATCACATAATACTTCTTTCACACATTGTCCTGTACTGAATTTGATCCTTGCTTGATTCAGATGAAATCTAGTTGGTAACTTGAGTTTCTCCACCAATCTTTGGCTTAACATTGTTGTCGCTTTCGTAAAAGAATCCAACTAAACATGGGTGGCCCTCGATTAAACACCATGTTTCTCTACTTCCTTTTCCATCATCTTTATCTTTTCTTCCTTTTCTTTTTCTTCAATTTCCCTTCCTTCTGCAGTTTATATTTGTTCTTTTTTTATTCTTTCTTTTTCTATTTTCTCCTTCAGCCTATGTTGATCATTACTGGCTTGTCTTGGTGTCATAAATTTCAACTTCATTTCATGTCCCGCATGCCTCAAATAAAGGGAATGTTCATCAAGATTGAGTGTTTTAAATTTAAGCCATGCCCATCTGAAAAGAAGATGACAAGAGTTCGAGGGAGCAATATCACATAATACTTCTTTCATAAATTGTCCTGTACTGAATTTGATACTTGTTTGATTCGGATAAAAGCTTTTTGGTAACTTGAGTTTCTCCACCACTCTTTGGCTTACAACATTGTTGTCGCTTTCGTAAACGAATGAAACTAAACATGGGTGGCCTTCTAATAAACACCTTCTTTCTCTACTTCCTTTTCCATCATCTTTATCTTTTCTTCCTTTTCTTTTTCTTCAATTTCCCTTCCTTCTGCAGTTTATATTTCTTCTTTTTCTATTTTCTCCTTCAGCCTGTGTTGATCCTTACTGGCTTGTTTTGGTGTTATAAATTTCAACTTCATTTCATGTCCATCATGCCTCAAAGCGAACGTTCATCAAGATTCAGCGTTTTAAAATTAAGCCATGCCCATCTCAAAAGAAGATGACAAGAGTTCGTGGGAGCAATATTACATAATACTTCTTTCACACATTGTCCAGTACTAATTTTATCCTTCCTTGAATCGGATGAAAGCTTAGTGGTAACTAGAGTTTCTCCATC
The DNA here is from genome assembly GCF_037176805.1 of Vigna unguiculata. Taxonomy (NCBI): domain Eukaryota; kingdom Viridiplantae; phylum Streptophyta; class Magnoliopsida; order Fabales; family Fabaceae; genus Vigna; species Vigna unguiculata. Next base: position 25,432,530 of record NC_140795.1, on the reverse strand, counting down.
AATCTTTGGCTTACAACATTATTGTCGCTTCCGTAAACGAATGCAACTAAATATGGGTGGCCTTGTATTAAACACCTTGCTTCTCAACTTCCTTTTCCATCATCTTTATCTTTTCTTCCTTTTCTTTTTCTTCAATATCCCTTTCTTCTGCAGTTTATATTTCTTCTTTTTCTATTTTCTCCTTCAGCCTATGTTGATCCTTACTGGCTTGCTTTGGTGTCTTAAATTTCAACTTCATTTCATGTCCCTCATGCCTCAAAGCGAACGTCCATCAAGATTAAGCGTTTTAAAATTAAGTCATTCCCATCTCAAAAGAAGATGACAAGAGTTCACGGGAGTAATATCAGATAATACTTCTTTCACATATTCTCCTGTACCGAATTTGATCCTTGCTTTATTTGAATGAAAGCTTGGTGGTAACTAGAGTTTCTCCACCAATCCTTGGCTTACAACATTGTTGTAGCTTCCGTAAACGAATGCAACTAAACATGGGTGGCCTTGTATTAAACACCTTGTTTCTCTACTTCCTTTTCCATCCTCTTTATCTTTTCTTCGTTTGGTTTTCCTCAGTTTGCCTTCCTTTTGCAGTTTATATTTCTTCTTTTTCTATTCTTTCTTTTTCTATTTTCTCCTTCAGCCTATGTTGATCATTACTGGCTTGTCTTGGTGTCATAAATTTCAACTTCATTTCACGTCCCAGATGCCTCAAATAAAGGTAACGTTCATCAAGATTGAGTGTCTTAAAATTAAGCCATGCCCATCTCATAAGAAGATGATAAGTGTTCGTGGGAGCAATATCACATAATACTTCTTTCACACATTGTCCTGTACTGAATTTGATCCTTGCTTGATTCGGATGAAAGCTAGTTGGTAACTTGAGTTTCTCCACCAATCTTTGGCTTACAACATTGTTGTCGCTTTCGTAAACGAATGCAACTAAACATGGGTGGCCTTCTATTAAACACCTTGTTTCTATACTTCCTTTTCCATCATCTTTATCTTTTCTTCCTTTTCTTTTTCTTCAATTTCCCTTCCTTCTGCAGTTTATATTTCTTCTTTTTCTATTTTCTCCATCAGCCTTTGTTGATCCTTACTGGCTTGTTTTGGTGTCATAAATTTCAACTTCATTTCATGTCCCTCATGCCTCAAAGCGAACCTTCATCAAGATTGAGCGTTTTAAAATTAAGTCATTTCCATCTCAAAAGAAGATGACAAGAGTTCATGGGAGTAATATCAGATAATACTTCTTTCACATATTCTCCTGTACCGAATTTGATCCTTGCTTTATTTGAATGAAAGCTTGGTAGTAACTACAGTTTCTCCACCAATCTTTGGCTTACAACATTTTTGTCGCTTCCGTAAACGAATGCAACTAAACATGGCTGGCCTTGTATTAAACACCTTGTTTCTCTACTTCCTTTTCCATCATCTTTATCTTTTCTTCGTTTTGTTTTTCTTCAATTTCCCTTCCTTTTGCAGTTTATATTTCTTCTTTTTCTATTTTCTCCTTCAGCATATGTTGATCATTACTGGCTTGTCTTGGTGTCATAAATTTCAACTTCATTTCATGTCCTAGATGCCTCAAATAAAGGTAACGTTCATCAAGATTGAGTGTCTTAAAATTAAGCCGTGCCCATCTCATAAGAAGATGACAAGTGTTCGTGGGAGCAATATCACATAATACTTCTTTCACACATTGTCCTGTACTGAATTTGATCCTTTCTTGATTCGGATGAAAGCTAGTTGGTAACTTGAGTTTCTCCACCAATCTTTGGCTTAACATTGTTGTCGCTTTCGTAAAAGAATCCAACTAAACATGGGTGGCCCTCGATTAAACACCTTGTTTCTCTACTTCCTTTTCCATCATCTTTATCTTTTCTTCCTTTTCTTTTTCTTCAATTTCCCTTCCTTCTGCAGTTTATATTTCTTCTTTTTCTATTCTTTCTTTTTCTATTTTCTCCTTCAGCCTATGTTGATCATTACTGGCTTGTCTTGGTGTCATAAATTTCAACTTAATTTCATGTCCCTAATGCCTCAAATAATGGGAACGTTACTCAAGATTGAGCAATTTAAAATGAAGCCATTCCCATCTCAAAAGAAGATGACAAGAGTTCGTGGGAGCAATATCACATAATACTTCTTTCACACATTGTCCTGTACCGAATTTGATCCTTGCTTGATTTGAATGAAAGCTTGGAGGTAACTAGAGTTTCTCCACCAATCTTTGGCTTACAACATTGTTGTCGCTTTCGTAAACAAATGCCACTAAACATGGGTGGCCTTCTATTAAACACCTTGTTTCTCTACTTCCTTTTCCATCATCTTTATCTTTTCTTCCTTTTCTTTTTCTTCTATTTCCCTTCCTTCTGCAGTTTATATTTCTTCTTTTTCTATTTTCTCCTTCAGCCTATGTTGATCCTTACTGGCTTGCTTTGGTGTCATAAATTTCAACTTCATTTCCTGTCCCTCATGCCTCAAAGCGAACGTCCATCAAGATTGAGCGTTTTAAAATTAAGTCATGCCCATCCCAAAAGAAGATGACAAGAGTTCGTGGGAGCAATATCACATAATACTTCTTTCACACATTGTCCTATACTAATTTTATCGTTCCTTAAATCGGATGAAAGCTTAGTGTTAATTAGAGTTTCTCCATCATTCTTTGGCTTACAATATTATTGTCGCTTTCGTAAACGAGTGGAACTAAACATGGGTGACCTTCGATTAAACACCTTGTTTCTCAAATTCCTTTTCCATCATCTTTATCTTTTCTTCCATTTCTTTTTCTTCAATTTCCCATCCTTCTGCAGTTTATATTTCTTCTTTTTCTATTTTCTCCTTTAGCCTATGTTGATCCTTACTGGCTTGTCTTGGTGTCATAAATTTCAACTTCATTTCATGTCCCTCATGCATCAAAGGGAACGTTCATCAAGATTGAGCGTTTTAAAATTAAGCCATGCCCATCTCAAAAGAAGATGACAAGAGTTCGTGGGAGCAATATCACATAATACTTCTTTCACACATTGTCCTGTACTAATTTTATCCTTCCTTGAATCGGATGAAAGCTTAGTGGTAACTAGAGTTTCTCCATCGTTCTTTGGCTTACAATATTATTGTCGCTTTCGTAAACGAATTGAACTAAACATGGGTGACCTTCGATTAAACACCTTGTTTCTCAAATTCCTTTTCCATCATCTTTATCTTTTCTTCCTTTTCTTTTTCTTCAATTTCCCTTCCTTCTGCAGTTTATATTTCTTCTTTTTCTATTCTTTCTTTTTCTATTTTCTCCTTCAGCCTATGTTGATCCTTACTGGGTTGTCTTGGTGTCATAAATTTCAACTTCATTTCATGTCCCTCATGCATCAAAGGGAACGTTCATCAAGATTGAGCGTTTTAAAATTAAGCCATGCCCATCTCAAAAGAAGATGACAAGAGTTCGTGGGAGCAATACCACATAATACTTCTTTCACACATTGTCATGTACTGAATTTGATCCTTGCTTGATTCGGATGAAAGCATGGTGGTAACTAGAGTTTCTCCACCAATCTTTGGCTTAAAACATTGTTGTCGCTTTCGTAAGCGAATGCAACTAAACATGGGTGGCCTTCGATTAAACACCTTGTTTCTCTACTTCCTTTTCCATCATCTTTATCTTTTCTTCCTTTTCTTTTTTTTCAATTTCCCTTCCTTCTATAGTTTATATTTCTTCTTTTTCTATTTTCTCCTTCAGCCTATGTTGATCCTTACTGGCTTGCTTTGGTGTCATAAATTTCAACTTCATTTCATGTCCCTTATGCCTCAAAGCGAACGTTCATCAAGATTGAGCGTTTTAAAATTAGGCAACGCCTATTTCAAAAGAAGATGACAAGAGTTCATGGGAGCAATATCACATAGTACTTCTTTCACACATTGTGCTGTACTGAATTTGATCCTTGCTTAATTCGGGTGAAACCTTGGTGGTAACTAGACTTTCTCCACCAATTTTTGGCTTACAACATTGTTGTCGCTTTCGTAAACGAATGCAACTAAACATTGATGGCCTTCGATTAAAAACCTTGTTTCTCTACTTCCTTTTCCATCATCTTTATCTTTTCTTCCATTTCTTTTTCTTCAATTTCCCTTCCTTCTGCAGTTTATATTTCTTCTTTTTCTATTTTCTCCTTTAGCCTATGTTGATCCTTACTGGCTTGTCTTGGTGTCATAAATTTCAACTTCATTACATGTACCTCATGCATCAAAGGGAACGTTCATCAAGATTGAGCGTTTTAAAATTAAGCCATTCCCATCTCAAAAGAAGATGACAAGAGTTTGTGGGAGCAATATCACATAATACTTCTTTCACACATTGTCCTGTACTGAATTTGATCCTTGCTTAATTCGGGTGAAACCTTGGTGGTAACTAGACTTTCTCCACCAATTTTTGGCTTACAACATTGTTGTCGCTTTCGTAAACGAATGCAACTAAACATTGATGGCCTTCGATTAAAAACCTTGTTTCTCTACTTCCTTTTCCATCATCTTTATCTTTTCTTCCATTTCTTTTTCTTCAATTTCCCTTCCTTCTGCAGTTTATATTTCTTCTTTTTCTATTTTCTCCTTTAGCCTATGTTGATCCTTACTGGCTTGTCTTGGTGTCATAAATTTCAACTTCATTACATGTACCTCATGCATCAAAGGGAACGTTCATCAAGATTGAGCGTTTTAAAATTAAGCCATTCCCATCTGAAAAGAAGATGACAAGAGTTTGTGGGAGCAATATCACATAATACTTCTTTCACACATTGTCATGTACTGAATTTGATCCTTGCTTGAGTCGGATGAAAGCTTGGTGGTAACTAGAGTTTCTCCACCAATCTTTGGCTTAAAACATTGTTGTCGCTTTCGTAAACGAATGCAACTAAACATGGGTGGACTTCGATTAAACACCTTGTTTCTCTACTTCCTTTTCCATCATCTTTATCTTTTCTTCCTTTTCTTTTTACTCAATTTCCCTTCCTGCTGCAATTTATATTTCTTCTTTTTCTATTCTTTCTTTTTCTATTTTCTCCTTCAGCCTATGTTGATCCTTACTGGCTTGTCTTGGTGTCATAAATTTCAACTTCATTTCATGTCCCTAATGCCTCAAATAAAGGGAACGTTCATCAAGATTGAGCGTTTTAAAATTAAGTCATGCCCATCTCAAAAGAAGATGACAAGAGTTCGTGGGAGCAATATCACATAATACTTGTTTCACACATTGTCCTGTACTGAATTTGATCCTTGCTTAATTCGGGTGAAACCTTGGTGGTAACTAGACTTTCTCCACCAATTTTTGGCTTACAACATTGTTGTCGCTTTCGTAAACGAATGCAACTAAACATTGATGGCCTTCGATTAAAAACCTTGTTTCTCTACTTCCTTTTCCATCATCTTTATCTTTTCTTCCATTTCTTTTTCTTCAATTTCCCTTCCTTCTGCAGTTTATATTTCTTCTTTTTCTATTTTCTCCTTTAGCCTATGTTGATCCTTACTGGCTTGTCTTGGTGTCATAAATTTCAACTTCATTACATGTACCTCATGCATCAAAGGGAACGTTCATCAAGATTGAGCGTTTTAAAATTAAGCCATTCCCATCTCAAAAGAAGATGACAAGAGTTTGTGGGAGCAATATCACATAATACTTCTTTCACACATTGTCCTGTACTAAATTTGATCCTTGCTTGATTCGAATGAAAGCTTGGTGGTAACTAGAGTTTCTCCACCAATCTTTGGGTTAAAACATTGTTGTCGCTTTCCTAAACGAATGCAACTAAACATGGGTGGCCGTCGATTAAACACCTTGTTTCTCTACTTCCTTTTTCATCATCTTTATCTTTTCTTCCTTTTCTTTTTCTTCAATTTCTCTTCCTTCTGCAGTTTATATTTCTTCTTTTCTATGTTCCCCTTCAGCATATGTTGATCCTTATTGGCTTGTCTTGGTGTCACAAATTGCAACTTCATTTCATGTCCCTCATGCCTCAAAAGCGAACGTTCATCAAGATTGAGCATTTTAAAATTAAGTCATGCCCATCTCAAAAGAAGATGACAAGAGTTCGTGGGAGCAATATCACATAATACTTCTTTCACACATTGTGCTGTACTGAATTTGATCCTTGCTTGATTCGGATAAAAGCTTTTTGGTAACTTGAGTTTCTCCACCAATCTTTGGCTTACAACATTGTTGTCGCTTTCGTAAACGAATGCAACTAAACATGGGTGGCCTTCTATTAAACACCTTGTTTCTCTACTTCCTTTTCCATCATCTTTATCTTTTCTTCCTTTTCTTTTTCTTCAATTTCCCTTCCTTCTGCAGTTTATATTTCTTCTTTTTCTATTTTCTCTTTCAGCCTATGTTGATCCTTACTGGCTTGTCTTGGTGTCATAAATTTGAACTTCATTTCATGTCCCTCATGCCTCAAAGGGAACGTTCATCAAGATTGAGCGTTTTAAAATTAAACCATGCCCATCTCAAAAGAAGATGACAAGAGTTCGTGGGAGCAATATCACATAATACTTCTTTCACACATTGTCCTGTACTGAATTTGATCGTTGCTGGATTCGGTTGAAAGCTTGGTGGTAACTAGAGTTTCTCCACCAATCTTGGGCTTAAAACATTGTTGTCGCTTTCCAAAACGAATGCAACTAAACATGGGTGGCCTTCGATTAAACACCTTGTTTCTGTACCTCCTTTCTCATCATCTTTATCTTTTCTTCCTTTTCTTTTTCTTCAATTTCTCTTCCTTCTGCAGTTTATATTTCTTCTTTCCTATGTTCTCCTTCAGCATATGTTGATCCTTACTGGCTTGTCTTGGTGTCACAAATTTCAACTTCATTTCATGTCCCTCTTGCCTCAAAAGCGAACGTTCATCAAGATTGAGCGTTTTAAAATTAGGCAACGCCTATTTCAAAAGAAGATGACAAGAGTTCATGGGAGCAATATCACATAGTACTTCTTTCACACATTGTGCTGTACTGAATTTGATCCTTGCTTGATTCGGATAACAGCTTTTTGGTAACTTGAATTTCTCCACCAATCTTTGGCTTACAACATTGTTGTCGCTTTCGTAAACGAATGCAACTAAACATGGGTGGCCTTCTATTAAACACCTTGCTTCCCTACTTCCTTTTCCATCATCTTTATCTTTTCTTCCTTTTCTTTTTTTTCTATTTCCCTTCCTTCTGCAGTTTATATTTCTTCTTTTTCTATTTTCTCCTTCAGCCTATGTTGATCCTTACTGGCTTGCTTTGGTGTCATAAATTTCAACTTCATTTCATGTCCCTCATGCCTCAAAGCGAACGTCCATCAAGATTGAGTGTTTTAAAATTAAGCCATGCCCATCTCAAAAGAAGATGACAAGAGTTCGTGGGAGCAATATCACATAATACTTCTTTCACACATTGTTCTGTACTGAATTTGATCCTTGCTTGATTCGGATGAAAGCTTGGTGGTAACTAGAGTTTCTCCATCATTCTTTGGCTTACAACATTGTTGTCGCTTTCGTAAACGAATGGAACTAAACATGGGTGACCTTCGATTAAACACCTTGTTTCTCTACTTCCTTTTCCATCATCTTTATCTTTTCTTCCTTTTCTTTTTCTTCAATTTCCCTTCCCTCTGCAGTTTATATTTCTTCTTTTTCTATTCTTTCTTTTTCTATTTTCTCCTTCAGCCTATGTTGATCATTACTGGCTTGTCTTGGTGTCATAAATTTCAACTTCATTTCATGTCCCTAATGCCTCAAATAAAGGGAACGTTAATGAAGATTGAGCGTTTTAAAATGAAGCCATTCCCATCTGAAAAGAAGATGACAAGAGTTCGTGGGAGCAATATCACATAATACTTCTTTCACACATTGCTTTGTACTGAATTTGATCCTTGCTTGATTCGGATGAAAGCTTGGTGGTAACTAGAGTTTCTCCATCATTCTTTGGCTTACAATATTATTGTCGCTTTCGTAAACGAATGGAACTAAACATGGGTGACCTTCGATTAAACAACTTTTTCTGAAATTCCTTTTCCATCATCTTCATCTTTTCTTCCTTTTCTTTTTCTTCAATTTCCCTTCCTTCTGCACTTTATATTTCTTCTTTTTCTATTTTCTCCTTCAGCCTATGTTGATCGTTACTGGCTTTTTTTGGTGTCATAAATTTCAACTTCATTTCATGTCCCTAATGCTTAATATAAAGGGAACGTTCATCAAGATTGAGCGTTTTAAAATGAAGCCATGCCCATCTCAAAAGAAGATGACAAGAGTTTGTGGGAGCAATATCACATAATACTTCTTTCACACATTGTCCTGTACTAAATTTGATCCTTGCTTGATTCGGATGAAACCTTGGTGGTAACTAGACTTTCTCCACCAATCTTTGGCTTACAACATTGTTGTCGCTTTCGTAAACGAATGCAACTAAACATTGGTGGCCTTCGATTAAAAACCTTGTTTCTCTACTTCCTTTTCCATCATCTTTATATTTTCTTCCATTTCTTTTTCTTCAATTTCCCTTCCTTCTGCAGTTTATATTTCTTCTTTTTCTATTTTCTCCTTTAGCCTATGTTGATCCTTACTGGCTTGTCTTGGTGTCATACATTTCAAGTTCATTTCATGTCCCTCATGCATCAAAGGGAACGTTTATCAAGATTGAGCGTTTTAAAATGAAGCCATGCCCATCTCAAAAGAAGATGACAAGAGTTCGTGGGAGCAATATCACATAATACTTCTTTCACACATTGTCCTGTACTGAATTTGATCCTTGCTTGATTCGGATAAAAGCTTTGTGGTAACTAGCTTGGTGGTAACTAGAGTTTCTCCACCAATCTATTGGCTTACAACATTGTTGTCGCTTTCGTAAACGAATGCAACTAAATATTGGTGGTCTTCGATTAAACACCTTGTTTCTCTACTTCCTCTTCCGTCATCTTTATCCTTTCTTCCTTTTCTTTTTCTTTAATTTCCCTTCCTTTTGCAGTTTATATTTCTTCTTTTTCTATTCTCTTCTTCAGCCTATGTTGATCCTTACTAGCTTGTCTTGGTGTCATAAATTTCAACTTCATTTCATGTCCCTCATGTCTCAAAGGGAACCTTCATCAAGATTGAGCGTTTTAAAATTAAGCCATGGCCATCTCAAAAGAAGATGACAAGAGTTTGTGGGAGGAATATCACATAGTACTTCTTTCACACATTGTCCTGTACTGAATTTAATCCTTGCTTGATTCGAATGAAAGCTTGGTGGTAACTAGAGTTTCTCCACCAATCTTTGGCTTACAACATTGTTGTCGCTTTCATAAACGAATGGAACTAAACATGGGTGGCCTTCGATTAAACACCTTGTTTCTCTACTTCCTTTTCCATCATCGTTATCTTTTCCTCCTTTTCTTTTTCTTCAATTTCCTTTCCTTTTGCAGTTTATATTTCTTCTTTTTCTATTTTCTCCTTCAGCCTATGTTGATCCTTACTGGCTTGTCTTGGTGTCATAAATTTGAACTTCATTTCATGTCACTCATGCCTTAAAGCGAACGTTCATCAAGATTGAACATTTTAAAATTAAGCCATGCCCATCTCAAAAGAAGATGACAAGAGTTCGTGGGAGAAATATCACATAATACTTCTTTCACACATTGTCCTGTACTGAATTTTATCATTGCTTGATTCGGATGAAAGCTTGGTGGTAACTAGAGTTTCTCCACCAATCTTCGGCTTATAACATTGTTGTCGCTTTTGTAAACGAATGCAACTAAACATGGGTGGCCTTCGATTAAACACCTTGTTTCTCTACTTCCTTTTCTATCATCTTTATCCTTTCTTCCTTTTTTTTTTTCTTTAATTTCCTTTCCTTTCGCAGTTTATATTTCCTCTTTTTCTATTTTCTCCTTCAGCCTATGTTGATCCTTACTAGCTTGTCTTGGTGTCATAAATTTGAACTTCATTTCATGTCCCTTATGCCTTAAAGCGAACGTTCATCAAGATTGAACATTTTAAAATTAAGCCATGCCCATCTCAAAAGAAGATGACAAGAGTTCGTGGGAGCAATATTACATAATACTTCTTTCACACATTGTCCTGTACTGAATTTTATCATTGCTTGATTCGGATGAAAGCTTGGTGGTAACTAGAGTTTCTCCACCAATCTTCGGCTTAAAACATTGTTGTCGCTTTTGTAAACGAATGCAACTAAACATTGGTGGCCTTCTATTAAACACCTTGTTTCTCTACTTCCTTTTCCATCATCTTTATCTTTTCTTCCTTTTCTTTTTCTTCTATTTCCCTTCCTTCTGCAATTTATATTTCTTCTTTTTCTATTTTCTCCTTCAGCCTATGTTGATCCTTACTGGCTTGCTTTGGTGTCCTAAATTTCAACTTCATTTCATGTCCCTTATGCCTCAAAGCGAACGTTCATCAAGTTTGAGCGTTTTAAAATTTAGCCATGCCCATCTCAAAAGAAGATGACAAGAGTTCGTGGGAGCAATATTACATAATACTTCTTTCACGCATTGTCCTGTACTAGTTTTATCCTTCCTTGAATCGGATGAAAGCTTAGTGGTAACTAGAGTTTCTAAATCAATCTTTGGCTTACAACCTTATTGTCGCTTTCGTAAATGAATGCAACTAAACATGGGTGACCTTCGATTAAACACCTTACTTCTCAACTTCCTTTTCCATCATCTTTATCTTTTCTTCCTTTTCTTTATCTTCAATTTCCCTTCCTTCTGCAGTTTATATTTCTTCTTTTTCTATTTTCTCCTTCAGCCTATGTTGATCATTACTGGCTTGTCTTGGTGTCATAAATTTGAACTTCATTTCATGTCCCTAATGCCTCAAATAAAGGGAACGTTTATCAAGATTGAGCAATTTAAAATGAAGCCATTCCCATCTCAAAAGAAGATGACAAGAGTTCGTGGGAGCAATATCACATAATACTTCTTTCACACATTGTCCTGTATCGAATTTGATCCTTGCTTGATTTGAATGAAAGCTTGGTGGTAACTAGAGTTTCTCCACCAATCTTTGGCTTAAAACATTGTTGTCGCTTTCGTAAACGAATGCAACTAAGCATGGGTGGCCTTCTATTAAACACCTTGTTTCTCTACTTCCTTTTCCATCATCTTTATCTTTTCTTCCTTTTCTTTTTCTCCTATTTCCCTTCCTTCTGCAGTTTATATTTCTTCTTTTTCTATTTTCTCCTTCAGCCTATGTTGATCCTTACTGGCTTGCTTTGGTGTCATAAATTTCAACTTCATTTCATGTCCCTCATGCCTCAAAGCGAACGTCCATCAAGATTGAGCGTTTTAAAATTAAGTCATGCCCATCCCAAAAAAAGATGACAAGAGTTCGTGGGAGCAATATCACATAATACTTCTTTCACACATTGTCCTGTACTAATTTTATCGTTCCTTGAATCGGATGAAAGCTTAGTGGTAACTAGAGTTTCTCCATCATTCTTTGGCTTGCAATTTTATTGTCGCTTTCGTAAACGAATGGAACTAAACATGGGTGACCTTCGATTAAACACCTTGTTTCTCAAATTCCTTTTCCATCATCTTTATCTTTTCTTCCTTTTCTTTTTCTTCAATTTCCCTTCCTTCTGCAGTTTATATTTCTTCTTTTTCTATTTTCTCCTTCAGCCTATGTTGATCATTACTGGCTTGTCTTGGTGTCATAAATTTGAACTTCATTTCATGTCCCTAATGCCTCAAATAAAGGGAACGTTTATCAAGATTGAGCAATTTAAAATGAAGCCATTCCCATCTCAAAAGAAGATGACAAGAGTTCGTGGGAGCAATATCACATAATACTTCTTTCACACATTGTCCTGTACCGAATTTGATCCTTGCTTGATTTGAATGAAAGCTTGGTGGTAACTAGAGTTTCTCCACCAATCTTTGGCTTAAAACATTGTTGTCGCTTTCGTAAACGAATGCAACTAAGCATGGGTGGCCTTCTATTAAACACCTTGTTTCTCTACTTCCTTTTCCATGATCTTTATCTTTTCTTCCTTTTCTTTTTCTCCTATTTCCCTTCCTTCTGCAATTTATATTTCTTCTTTTTCTATTTTCTCCTTCAGCCTATGTTGATCCTTACTGGCTTGCTTTGGTGTCATAAATTTCAACTTCATTTCATGTCCCTTATGCCTCAAAGCGAACGTTCATCAAGATTGAGCGTTTTAAAATTTAGCCATGCCCATCTCAAAAGAAGATGACAAGAGTTCGTGGGAGCAATATTACATAATACTTCTTTCACACATTGTCCTGTACTAGTTTTATCCTTCCTTGAATCGGATGAAAGCTTAGTGGTAACTAGAGTTTCTAAATCAATCTTTGGCTTACAACCTTATTGTCGCTTTCGTAAATGAATGCAACTAAACATGGGTGACCTTTGATTAAACACCTTACTTCTCAACTTCCTTTTCCATCATCTTTATCTTTTCTTCCTTTTCTTTATCTTCAATTTCCCTTCCTTCTGCAGTTTATATTTCTTCTTTTTCTATTTTCTCCTTCAGCCTATGTTGATCATTATTGGCTTGTCTTGGTGTCATAAATTTGAACTTCATTTCATGTCCCTAATGCCTCAAATAACGGGAACGTTTATCAAGATTGAGCAATTTAAAATGAAGCCATTCCCATCTCAAAAGAAGATGACAAGAGTTCGTGGGAGCAATATCACATAATACTTCTTTCACACATTGTCCTGTACCGAATTTGATCCTTGCTTGATTTGAATGAAAGCTTGGTGGTAACTAGAGTTTCTCCACCAATCTTTGGCTTAAAACATTGTTGTCGCTTTCGTAAACGAATGCAACTAAGCATGGGTGGCCTTCTATTAAACACCTTGTTTCTCTACTTCCTTTTCCATCATCTTTATCTTTTCTTCCTTTTCTTTTTCTCCTATTTCCCTTCCTTCTGCAGTTTATATTTCTTCTTTTTCTATTTTCTCCTTCAGCCTATGTTGATCCTTACTGGCTTGCTTTGGTGTCATAAATTTCAACTTCATTTCATGTCCCTCATGCCTCAAAGCGAACGTCCATCAAGATTGAGCGTTTTAAAATTAAGTCATGCCCATCCCAAAAAAAGATGACAAGAGGTCGTGGGAGCAATATCACATAATACTTCTTTCACACATTGTCCTGTACTAATTTTATCGTTCCTTGAATCGGATGAAAGCTTAGTGGTAACTAGAGTTTCTCCATCATTCTTTGGCTTGCAATTTTATTGTCGCTTTCGTAAACGAATGGAACTAAACATGGGTGACCTTCGATTAAACACCTTGTTTCTCAAATTCCTTTTCCATCATCTTTATCTTTTCTTCCTTTTCTTTTTCTTCAATTTCCCTTCCTTCTGCAGTTTATATTTCTTCTTTTTCTATTTTCTCCTTCAGCCTATGTTGATCATTACTGGCTTGTCTTGGTGTCATAAATTTGAACTTCATTTCATGTCCCTAATGCCTCAAATAAAGGGAACGTTTATCAAGATTGAGCAATTTAAAATGAAGCCATTCCCATCTCAAAAGAAGATGACAAGAGTTCGTGGGAGCAATATCACATAATACTTCTTTCACACATTGTCCTGTACCGAATTTGATCCTTGCTTGATTTGAATGAAAGCTTGGTGGTAACTAGAGTTTCTCCACCAATCTTTGGCTTAAAACATTGTTGTCGCTTTCGTAAACGAATGCAACTAAGCATGGGTGGCCTTCTATTAAACACCTTGTTTCTCTACTTCCTTTTCCATCATCTTTATCTTTTCTTCCGTTTCTTTTTCTCCTATTTCCCTTCCTTCTGCAATTTATATTTCTTCTTTTTCTATTTTCTCCTTCAGCCTATGTTGATCCTTACTGGCTTGCTTTGGTGTCATAAATTTCAACTTCATTTCATGTCCCTTATGCCTCAAAGCGAACGTTCATCAAGATTGAGCGTTTTAAAATTTAGCCATGCCCATCTCAAAAGAAGATGACAAGAGTTCGTGGGAGCAATATTACATAATACTTCTTTCACACATTGTCCTGTACTAGTTTTATCCTTCCTTGAATCGGATGAAAGCTTAGTGGTAACTAGAGTTTCTAAATCAATCTTTGGCTTACAACCTTATTGTCGCTTTCGTAAATGAATGCAACTAAACATGGGTGACCTTCGATTAAACACCTTACTTCTCAACTTCCTTTTCCATCATCTTTATCTTTTCTTCCTTTTCTTTATCTTCAATTTCCCTTCCTTCTGCAGTTTATATTTCTTCTTTTTCTATTTTCTCCTTCAGCCTATGTTGATCATTACTGGCTTGTCTTGGTGTCATAAATTTGAACTTCATTTCATGTCCCTAATGCCTCAAATAAAGGGAACGTTTATCAAGATTGAGCAATTTAAAATGAAGCCATTCCCATCTCAAAAGAAGATGACAAGAGTTCGTGGGAGCAATATCACATAATACTTCTTTCACACATTGTCCTGTACCGAATTTGATCCTTGCTTGATTTGAATGAAAGCTTGGTGGTAACTAGAGTTTCTCCACCAATCTTTGGCTTAAAACATTGTTGTCGCTTTCGTAAACGAATGCAACTAAGCATGGGTGGCCTTCTATTAAACACCTTGTTTCTCTACTTCCTTTTCCATCATCTTTATCTTTTCTTCCTTTTCTTTTTCTCCTATTTCCCTTCCTTCTGCAGTTTATATTTCTTATTTTTCTATTTTCTCCTTCAGCCTATGTTGATCCTTACTGGCTTGCTTTGGTGTCATAAATTTCAACTTCATTTCATGTCCCTCATGCCTCAAAGCGAACGTCCATCAAGATTGAGCGTTTTAAAATTAAGTCATGCCCATCCCAAAAAAAGATGACAAGAGTTCGTGGGAGCAATATCACATAATACTTCTTTCACACATTGTCCTGTACTAATTTTATCGTTCCTTGAATCGGATGAAAGCTTAGTGGTAACTAGAGTTTCTCCATCATTCTTTGGCTTACAATTTTATTGTCGCTTTCGTAAACGAATGGAACTAAACATGGGTGACCTTCGATTAAACACCTTGTTTCTCAAATTCCTTTTCCATCATCTTTATCTTTTCTTCCTTTTCTTTTTCTTCAATTTCCCTTCCTTCTGCAGTTTATATTTCTTCTTTTTCTATTTTCTCCTTCAGCCTATGTTGATCATTACTGGCTTGTCTTGGTGTCATAAATTTGAACTTCATTTCATGTCCCTAATGCCTCAAATAAAGGGAACGTTTATCAAGATTGAGCAATTTAAAATGAAGCCATTCCCATCTCAAAAGAAGATGACAAGAGTTCGTGGGAGCAATATCACATAATACTTCTTTCACACATTGTCCTGTACCGAATTTGATCCTTGCTTGATTTGAATGAAAGCTTGGTGGTAACTAGAGTTTCTCCACCAATCTTTGGCTTAAAACATTGTTGTCGCTTTCGTAAACGAATGCAACTAAGCATGGGTGGCCTTCTATTAAACACCTTGTTTCTCTACTTCCTTTTCCATCATCTTTATCTTTTCTTCCTTTTCTTTTTCTCCTATTTCACTTCCTTCTGCAGTTTATATTTCTTCTTTTTCTATTTTCTCCTTCAGCCTATGTTGATCCTTACTGGCTTTCTTTGGTGTCATAAATTTCAACTTCATTTCATGTCCCTCATGCCTCAAAGCGAACGTCCATCAAGATTGAGCGTTTTAAAATTAAGTCATGCCCATCCCAAAAAAAGATGACAAGAGTTCGTGGGAGCAATATCACATAATACTTCTTTCACACATTGTCCTGTACTAATTTTATCGTTCCTTGAATCGGATGAAAGCTTAGTGGTAACTAGAGTTTCTCCATCATTCTTTGGCTTACAATTTTATTGTCGCTTTCGTAAACGAATGGAACTAAACATGGGTGACCTTCGATTAAACACCTTGTTTCTCAAATTCCTTTTCCATCATCTTTATCTTTTCTTCCTTTTCTTTTTCTTCAATTTCCCTTCCTTCTGCGGTTTATATTTCTTCTTTTTCTATTTTCTCCTTCAGCCTACGTTGATCATTACGGGCTTGTCTTGGTGTCATAAATTTGAACTTCATTTCATGTCCTTAATGCCTCAAATAAAGGGAACGTTAATCAAGATTGAACGATTTAAAATGAAGCCATGCCCATTTCAAAACAAGATGACAAGAGTTTGTGGGAGCAATATCACATAATACTTCTTTCACACATTGTCCTGTACTAAATTTGATCCTTGCTTGATTCGGATGAAACCTTGGTGGTAACTAGACTTTCTCCACCAATCTTTGGCTTACAACATTGTTGTCGCTTTCGTAAACGAATGCAACTAAAAATTGGTGGCCTTCGATTAAAAACCTTGTTTCTCTACTTCCTTTTCCATCATCTTTATCTTTTCTTCCATTTCTTTTTTTTCAATTTCCCATCCTTCTGCAGTTTATATTTCTTCTTTTTCTATTTTCTCGTTTAGCCTATGTTGATCCTTATTGGCTTGTCTTGGTGTCATAAATTTCAACTTCATTTCATGTCCCTCATGCATCAAAGGGAACGTTCATCAAGATTGAGCGTTTTAAAATTAAGCCATGCCCATCTCAAAAGAAGATGACAATAGTTCGTGGGAGCAATATCACATAATACTTCTTTCACACATTGTCCTGTACTAATTTTATCCTTCCTTGAATCGGATGAAAGCTTAGTGGTAACTAGAGTTTCTCCATCATTCTTTGGCTTACAATATTATTGTCGCTTTCGTAAACGAATGGAACTAAACATGGGTGACCTTCGATTAGACACCTTGTTTCTCAAATTCATTTTCCATCATCTTTATCTTTTCTTCCTTTTCTTTTTCTTCAATTTCCCTTCCTTCTGCAGTTTATATTTCTTCTTTTTCTATTCTTTCTTTTTCTATTTTCTCCTTCAGCCTATGTTGATCCTTACTGGCTTGTCTTGGTGTCATAAATTTCAACTTCATTTCATGTCCCTAATGCCTCAAATAAAGGGAACGTTAATGAAGATTGAGCGTTTTAAAATGAAGCCATTCCCATCTGAAAAGCAGATGACAAGAGTTCGTGGGAGTAATATCAGATAATACTTCTTTCGCACATTGTCCTGTACCGAATTTGATCCTTGCTTGATTTGAATGAAAGCTTAGTGGTAACTAGAGTTTCTCCATCATTCTTTGGCTTACAATATTATTGTCGCTTTCGTAAACGAATGGAACTAAACATGGGTGACCTTCGATTAAACACCTTGTTTCTCAAATTCCTTTTCCATCATCTTTATCTTTTCTTCCTTTTCTTTTTCTTCAATTTCCCTTCCTTCTGCAGTTTATATTTCTTCTTTTTCTATTTTCTCCTTCAGCCTATTTTGATCATTACTGGCTTGTCTTGGTGTCATAAATTTGAACTTCATTGCATGTCCCTAATGCCTCAAATAAAGGGAACGTTAATCAAGATTAAGCGATTTAAAATGAAGCCATGCCCATTTCAAAAGAAGATGACAAGAGTTTGTGGGAGCAATATCACATAATACTTCTTTCACACATTGTCCTGTACTGAATTTGATCCTTGCTTGATTCGGATGAAACCTTGGTGGTAACTAGACTTTCTCCACCAATCTTTGGCTTACAACATTGTTGTCGCTTTCGTAAACGAATGCAACTAAACATTGGTGGCCTTCGATTAAAAATCTTGTTTCTCTACTTCCTTTTCCATCATCTTTATCTTTTCTTCCATTTCTTTTTCTTCAATTTCCCTTCCTTCTGCAGTTTATATTTCTTCTTTTTCTATTTTCTCCTTTAGCCTATGTTGATCCTTACTGGCTTGTCTTGGTGTCATAAATTTAAACTTCATTTCATGTCCCTCATGCATCAAAGGGAACGTTCATCAAGATTGAGCGTGTTAAAATTAAGCCATGCCCATCTCAAAAGAAGATGACAAGAGTTCGTGGGAGCAATATCACATAATACTTCTTTCACACATTGTCATGTACTGAATTTGATCCTTGCTTGATTCGGATGAAAGCTTGGTGGTAACTAGACTTTCTCCACCAATCTTTGGCTTAAAACATTGTTGTCGCTTTCGTAAACGAATGCAACTAAACATGGGTGGCCTTCGATTAAACACCTTGTTTCTCTACTTCCTTTTCCATCATCTTTATCTTTTCTTCCTTTTCTTTTTACTCAATTTCCCTTCCTGCTGCATTTTATATTTCTTCTTTTTCTATTTTCTCCTTCAGCCTATGTTGATCCTTACTGGCTTGTCTTGGTGTCATAAATTTCAACTTCATTTCATGTCCCTAATGCCTCAAATAAAGGGAACATTAATGAAGATTGAGCGTTTTAAAATGAAGCCATTCCAATCTGAAAAGAAGATGACAAGAGTTCGTGGGAGTAATATCAGATAATACTTCTCTCACACATTGTCCTGTACCGAATTTGATCCTTGCTTGATTTGAATGAAAGCTTAGTGGTAACTAGAGTTTCTCCATCATTCTTTGGCTTACAATATTATTGTCGCTTTCGTAAACGAATGGAACTAAACATGGGTGACCTTCGATTAAACACCTTGTTTCTCAAATTCCTTTTCCATCATCTTTATCTTTTCTTCCTTTTCTTTTTCTTCAATTTCCCTTCCTTCTGCAGTTTATATTTCTTCTTTTTCTATTTTCTACTTCAGCCTATGTTGATCCTTACTGGCTTGTCTTGGTGTCATAAATTTCAACTTCATTTCATGTCCCTAATGCCTCAAATAAAGGGAACGTTAATAAAGATTGAGCGTTTTAAAATGAAGCCATTCCCATCTCAAAAGAAGATGACAAGAGTTCGTGGGAGTAATATCAGATAATACTTCTTTCACACATTGTCCTGTACCGAATTTGATCCTTGCTTGATTTGAATGAAAGCTTGGTGGTTACTAGAGTTTCTCCACCAATCTTTGGTTTACAACATTGTTGTTGCTTCCGTAAACGAATGGAACTAAACATGGGTGGCCTTGTATTAAACACCTTGTTTCTCTACTTCCTTTTCCATCATCTTTATCTTTTCTTCGTTTTGTTTTTCTTCAATTTCCCTTCCTTTTGCAGTTTATATTTCTTCTTTTTCTATTCTTTCTTTTTTTATTTTCTCCTTCAGCCTATGTTGATCATTACTAACTTGTCTTGGTGTAATAAATTTCAACTTCATTACATGTCCCAGATGCCTCAAATAAAGGTAACGTTCATCAAGATTGAGTGTCTTAAAATTAAGCCATGCCCATCTCATAAGAAGATGATAAGAGTTCGTGGGAGCAATATCACATAATACTTCTTTCACACATTGTCCTGTACTGAATTTGATCCTTGCTTGATTCGGATGAAAGCTAGTTGGTAACTTGAGTTTCTCCACCAATCTTTGGCTTACAACATTGTTCTCGCTTTCGTAAAAGAATCCAACTAAACATGGGTGGCCCTCGATTAAACACCTTGTTTCTCTACTTCCTTTTCCATCTTCTTTATCTTTTCTTCCTTTTCTTTTTCTTCAATTTCCCTTCCTTCTGCAGTTTATATTTCTTCTTTTTCTATTCTTTCTTTTTCTATTTTCTCCTTCAGCCTATGTTGATCATTACTGGCTTGTCTTGGTGTCATAAATTTCAACTTCATTTCATGTCCCGCATGCCTCAAATAAAGGGAACGTTAATGAAGATTGAGCGTTTTAAAATGAAGCCATTCCCATCTCAAAAGAAGATGACAAGAGTTCGTGGGAGTAATATCAGATAATACTTCATTCACACATTGTCATATACTGAATTTGGTCGTTGCTTGATTCGGATGAAAGCTTGGTGGTAACTAGAGTTTCTCCACCAATCTTTGGCTTACAACATTGTTGTCGCTTTCGTAAACGAATGCAACTAAACATTGGTGGCCTATGATTAAACACCTTGTTTCTCTACTTCCTTTTCCATCATCTTTATGTTTTCTTCCTTTTATTTTTCTTCAATTTCCCATCCTTTTGCAGTTTATATTTCTTCTTTTCTATTTACTCCTTCAGCCTATGTTGATACTTACTGGCTTTTCTTGGTGCCATAAATTTGAACTTCATTTCATGTCCCTCATGCCTCAAATAAAGGGAATGTTCATCAAGATTGTGCATTTTAAAATGAAGCCATGCACATCTCAAAAGAGGATGACATGAGTTCCGGGAGCAATATCACATAATACTTCTTTCACACATTGTCATGTACTGAATTTGATCCTTGTTTGATTCGGATGAAACCTTGGTGGTAACTAGAGTTTCTCCACCAATCTTTGGCTTACAACATTGTAGTCGCTTTCATAAACGAATGGAACTAAACATGGGTGGCCTTCGATTAAACACCTTGTTTCTCTACTTCCTCTTCCGCCATCTTTATCTTTTCTTCCTTTTCTTTTTCTTCAATTTCGCTTTCTTTTGCAGTTTATATTTCTTCTTTTTGTATTTTCTTCTTCAGCCTATGTTGATCCTTACTGGCTTGTCTTGGTGTCATAAATTTCAACTTCATTTCATGTCCCTCATGCCTCAAATAAAGGGAAGGTTCATCAAGATTGAGCGTTTTAAAATGAAGCCATGCACATCTCAAAAGAAGATGACAAGAGTTTGTGGGAGCAATATCACATAATACTTCTTTCACACATTGTCCTGTACTGAATTTGATCCTTGCTTGATTCGGATGAAAGCTTGGTTTTAACTAGAGTTTCTCCACCAATCTTTGGCTTACAACATTGTTGTCGCCTTCATAAACGAATGGAACTAAACATGGTTGGCCTTCGATTAAACACCTTCTTTCTCTACTTCCTTTTCCATCATCTTTATCTTTTCTTCCTTTTATTTTACTTCAATTTCCCTTCCTTTTGCAGTTTATATTTCTTCTTTTTCTATTTTCTCCTTCAGCCTATGTTGATCCTTACTGGCTTGTCTTGGTGTCATAAATTTGAACTTCATTTCATGTCCCTCATGCCTCAAAGGGAACCTTCATCAAGATTGAGCGTTTTAAAATTAAGTCATGCCCATCTCAAAAGAAGATGACAAGAGTTTGTGGGAGGAATATCACATAATACTTCTTTCACACATTGTCATGTACTGAATTTGATCCTTGTTTGATTCGGATGAAACCTTGGTGGTAACTAGAGTTTCTCCACCAATCTTTGGCTTACAACATTGTAGTCGCTTTCATAAACGAATGGAACTAAACATGGGTGGCCTTCGATTAAACACCTTGTTTCTCTACTTCCTCTTCCGCCATCTTTATCTTTTCTTCCTTTTCTTTTTCTTCAATTTCGCTTTCTTTTGCAGTTTATATTTCTTCTTTTTGTATTTTCTTCTTCAGCCTATGTTGATCCTTACTGGCTTGTCTTGGTGTCATAAATTTCAACTTCATTTCATGTCCCTCATGCCTCAAATAAAGGGAAGGTTCATCAAGATTGAGCGTTTTAAAATGAAGCCATGCACATCTCAAAAGAAGATGACAAGAGTTTGTGGGAGCAATATCACATAATACTTCTTTCACACATTGTCCTGTACTGAATTTGATCCTTGCTTGATTCGGATGAAAGCTTGGTGGTAACTAGAGTTTCTCCACCAATCTTTGGCTTACAACATTGTTGTCGCTTTCATAAACGAATGGAACTAAAATGGGTGGCCTTCGATTAAACACCTTGTTTCTTTACTTCATCTTCCGTCATCTTTATCTTTTCTTCCTTTTCTTTTTCTTCAATTTCCCTTTCTTTTGCAGTTTATATTTCTTCTTTTTCTATTTTCTCCTTCAGCCTATGTTGATCCTTACTGGCTTGTCTTGGTGTCATAAATTTGAACTTCATTTCATGTCCCTCATGCCTCAAAGGGAACCTTCATCAAGATTGAGCATTTTAAAATTAAGCCATGCCCATCTCAAAAGAAGATGACAAGAGTTCGTCGGAGCAATATCACATAATACTTCTTTCACACATTGTCTTGTACTGAATTTTATCATTGCTTGATTCGGATGAAAGCTTGGTGGTAACTAGAGTTTCTCCACCAATCTTTGGCTTACAACATTGTTGTCGCTTTCGTAAACGAATGCAACTAAACATTGGTGACCTTCGATTAAACACCTTGTTTCTCTACTTCCTCTTCCGTCATCTTTATCTTTTCTTCCTTTTCTTTTTCTTCAATTTCCCTTCCTTTTGCAGTTTATATTTCTTCTTTTTCTATTTTCTCCTTCAGCCTATGTTGATCCTTACTGGCTTGTCTTGGTGTCATAAATTTCAACTTCATTTCATGTCCCTCATGCCTCAAATAAACGGAACGTTCATCAAGATTGAGCGTTTTAAAATGAAGCCATGCACATCTCAAAAGAAGATGACAAGAGTTCATGGGAGCAATATCACATAATACTTCTTTCACACATTGTCTTGTACTGAATTTTATCATTGCTTGGTTCGGATGAAAGCTTGGTGGTAACTAGACTTTCTCCACCAATCTTTGGCTTACAACATTGTTGTCGCTTTCATAAACGAATTGAACTAAACATGGGTGGCCTTCGATTAAACACCTTGTTTCTCTACTTCCTCTTCCGTCATCTTTATCTTTTCTTCCTTTTCTTTTTCTTCAATTTCCCTTTCTTTTGCAGTTTATATTTCTTCTTTTTGTATTTTCTTCTTCAGCCTATGTTGATCCTCACTGGCTTGTCTTGGTGTCATAAATTTCAACTTCATTTCATGTCCCACATGCCTCAAATAAAGGGAACGTTCATCAAGATTGAGCGTTTTAAAATGAAGCCATGCACATCTCAATAGAAGATGACAAGAGTTCGTGGGAGCAATATCACATAATACTTCTTTCACACATTGTCCTGTACTGAATTTGATCCTTGCTTTATTCGGATGAAAGCTTGGTGGTAACTAGAGTTTCTCCACCAATCTTTGGCTTACAACATTGTTGTCGCTTTCATAAACGAATGGAACTAAACATGGGTGGCCTTCGATTAAACACCTTCTTTCTCTACTTCCTTTTCCATCATCTTTATCTTTTCTTCCTTTTATTTTACTTCAATTTCCCTTCCTTTTACAGTTTATATTTCTTCTTTTTCTATTTTCTCCTTCAGCCTATGTTGATCCTTATTGGCTTCTCTTGGTGTCATAAATTTGAACTTCATTTCATGTCGCTCATGCCTCAAAGGGAACCTTCATCAAGATTGAGCGTTTTAAAATTAAGTCATGCCCATCTCAAAGGCAGATGACAAGAGTTTGTGGGAGGAATATCACATAATACTTCTTTCACACATTGTCATGTACTGAATTGATCCTTGTTTGATTCGGATGAAACCTTGGTGGTAACTAGAGTTTCTCCACCAATCTTTGGCTTACAACATTGTAGTCGCTTTCGTAAACGAATGCAACTAAACATTGGTAACCTTCGATTAAACACCTTGTTTCTCTACTTCCCCTTCCGTCATCTTTATCTTTTCTTCCTTTTCTTTTTCTTCAATTTCCCTTTCTTTTGCAGTTTATATTTCTTCTTTTTCTATTTTCTCCTTCAGCCTATGTTGATCCTTACTGGCTTGTCTTGGTGTCATAAATTTCAACTTCATTTCATGTCCCTCATGCCTCAAATAAAGGGAACGTTCATCAAGATTGAGCGTTTTAAAATGAAGCCATGCACATCTCAAAAGAAGATGACAAGAGTTCGTGGGAGCAATATCACATAATACTTCTTTCTTACATTGTCCTGTACTGAATTTGATCCTTGCTTGATTCGGATGAAAGCTTGGTGGTAACTAGAGTTTCTCCACCAATCTTTGGCTTACAACTTGTTGTCGCTTTAGTAAACAAATGCAACTAAACATGGTGGCCTTCGATTAAACACCTTGTTTCTCTACTTCCTCTTCCGTCATCTTTATCTTTTCTTCCTTTGCTTTTTCTTCAATTTCCCTTTCTTTTGCAGTTTATATTTCTTCTTCTTCTATTTTCTCCTTCAGCCTATGTTGATCCTTACTGGCTTGTCTTGGTGTCATAAATTTGAAATTCATTTCATGTGTCTCATGCCTCAAAGGGAACCTTCATCAAGATTGAGCATTTTAAAATTAAGCCATGCCCATCTCAAAAGAGAATGACAAGAGTTCGTGGGAGCAATTTCACATAATACTTCTTTCACATATTGTCCTGTACTGAATTTTATCATTGCTTGATTCGGATGAAACCTTGGTGGTAACTAGAGTTTCTCCACCAATCTTCGGCTTAAAACATTGTTGTCCCTTTTGTAAACGAATGCAACTAAACATGGGTGGCCTTCGAATAAACACCTTGTTTCTCTGCTTCCTTTTCCATCATCTTTACCTTTTCTTCCTTTTCTTTTTCTTCAATTTCTCTTCCTTCTCCATTTTATATTTCTTCTTTTCTATTTTCTCCTTCAGCGTATGTTATTACTTACTGGCTTATCGTGGTGTCATAAATTTGAACTTCATTTCATGTCCCTCATGCCTCAAATAAAGGGAACGTTCAACAAGATTGAGCGTTTTAAAATGAAGCCATGCACATCTCAAAAGAAGAGGACAACAGTTCGTGGGAGCAATATCACATAATACTTCTTTCACACATTGTCCTGTACTGAATTTGATCCTTGCTTGATTCGGATGAAAGCTTGGTGGTAACTAGAGTTTCTCCACCAACCTTTGGCTTACAACATTGGTGTCGCTTTCATAAACGAATGGAACTAAACATGGGTGGCCTTCGATTAAACACCTTCTTTCTCTACTTCCTTTTCCATCATCTTTATCTTTTCTTCATTTTATTTTACTTCAATTTCCCTTCCTTTTGCAGTTTATATTTCTTCTTTTTCTATTTTCTCCTTCAGCCTATGTTGATCCTTACTGGCTTGTCTTGGTGTCATAAATTTGAACTTCATTTCATGTCCCTCATGCCTCAAAGGGAACCTTCATCAAGATTGAGCGTTTTAAAATTAAGTCATGCCCATCTCAAAAGAAGATGACAAGAGTTTGTGGGAGGGATATCACATAATACTTCTTTCACCCATTGTCATGTACTAAATTTGATCCTTGCTTGATTCGGATGAAAGCTTGGTGGTAACTAGAGTTTCTCCAGCAATCTTTGGCTTACAACATTGTTGTCGCTTTAGTAAACGAATGCAACTAAACATGGTGGCCTTCGATTAAACACCTTGTTTCTCTACTTCCTTTTCCGTCATCTTTATCTTTTCTTCCTTTTCTTTTTCTTCAATTTCCCTTTCTTTTGCAGTTTATATTTCTTCTTTTTCTATTTTCTCCTTCAGCCTATGTTGATCCTTACTGGCTTGTCTTGGTGTCATAAATTTGAAATTCATTTCATGTGTCTCATGCCTCAAAGGGAACCTTTATCAAGATTGAGCATTTTAAAATTGAGCCATGCCCATCTCAAAAGAGGATGACAAGAGTTCGTGGGTGCAATATCACATAATACTTCTTTCACATATTGTCCTGTACTGAATTTTATCATTGCTTGATTCGGATGAAACCTTGGTGGTAACTAGAGTTTCTCCACCAATCTTCGGCTTAAAACATTGTTGTCGCTTTTGTAAACGAATGCAACTAAACATGGGTGGCGTTCGATTAAACACCTTGTTTCTCTGCTTCCTTTTCCATCATCTTTACCTTTTCTTCCTTTTCTTTTTCTTCAATTTCTCTTCCTTCTCCATTTTATATTTCTTCTTTTCTATTTTCTCCTTCAGCGTATGTTATTACTTACTGGCTTATCGTGGTGTCATAAATTTGAACTTCATTTCATGTCCCTCATGCCTCAAAGGGAACCTTCATCAAGATTGAGCGTTTTAAAATTAAGTCATGCCCATCTCAAAAGAAGATGACAAGAGTTTGTGGGAGGGATATCACATAATACTTCTTTCACCCATTGTCATGTACTAAATTTGATCCTTGCTTGATTCGGATGAAAGCTTGGTGGTAACTAGAGTTTCTCCAGCAATCTTTGGCTTACAACATTGTTGTCGCTTTAGTAAACGAATGCAACTAAACATGGTGGCCTTCGATTAAACACCTTGTTTCTCTACTTCCTTTTCCGTCATCTTTATCTTTTCTTCTTTTTCTTTTTCTTCAATTTCCCTTTCTTTTGCAGTTTATATTTCTTCTTTTTCTATTTTCTCCTTCAGCCTATGTTGATCCTTACTGGCTTGTCTTGGTGTCATAAATTTGAAATTCATTTCATGTGTCTCATGCCTCAAAGGGAACCTTTATCAAGATTGAGCATTTTAAAATTGAGCCATGCCCATCTCAAAAGAGGATGACAAGAGTTCGTGGGAGCAATATCACATAATACTTCTTTCACATATTGTCCTGTACTGAATTTTATCATTGCTTGATTCGGATGAAACCTTGGTGGTAACTAGAGTTTCTCCACCAATCTTCGGCTTAAAACATTGTTGTCGCTTTTGTAAACGAATGCAACTAAACATGGGTGGCGTTCGATTAAACACCTTGTTTCTCTGCTTCCTTTTCCATCATCTTTACCTTTTCTTCCTTTTCTTTTTCTTCAATTTCTCTTCCTTCTCCATTTTATATTTCTTCTTTTCTATTTTCTCCTTCAGCGTATGTTATTACTTACTGGCTTATCGTGGTGTCATAAATTTGAACTTCATTTCATGTCCCTCATGCCTCAAATAAAGGGAACGTTCAACAAGATTGAGCGTTTTAAAATGAAGCCATGCACATCTCAAAAGAAGAGGACAACAGTTCGTGGGAGCAATA
This sequence comes from Vigna unguiculata, assembly GCF_037176805.1. Lineage (NCBI taxonomy): Eukaryota > Viridiplantae > Streptophyta > Magnoliopsida > Fabales > Fabaceae > Vigna > Vigna unguiculata. Next base: position 25,405,807 of record NC_140795.1, on the reverse strand, counting down.
TCACAATACTTCTTTCACACATTGTCCTGTACTGAATTTGATCCTTGCTTGATTCGGATGAAAGCTTGGTGGTAACTAGAGTTTCTCCACCAACCTTTGGCTTACAACATTGGTGTCGCTTTCATAAACGAATGGAACTAAACATGGGTGGCCTTCGATTAAACACCTTCTTTCTCTACTTCCTTTTCCATCATCTTTATCTTTTCTTCATTTTCTTTTACTTCAATTTCCCTTCCTTTTGCAGTTTATATTTCTTCTTTTTCTATTTTCTCCTTCAGCCTATGTTGATCCTTACTGGCTTGTCTTGGTGTCATAAATTTGAACTTCATTTCATGTCCCTCATGCCTCAAAGGGAACCTTCATCAAGATTGAGCGTTTTAAAATTAAGTCATGCCCATCTCAAAAGAAGATGACAAGAGTTTGTGGGAGGAATATCACATAATACTTCTTTCACACATTGTCATGTACTGAATTTTATCATTGCTTGATTCGGATGAAAGCTTGGTGGTAACTAGAGTTTCTCCACCAATCTTCGGCTTAAAACATTGTTGTCGCTTTTGTAAGCGAATGCAACTAAACATGGGTGGCCTTCGATTAAACACCTTGTTTCTCTGCTTCCTTTTATATCATCTTTATCTTTTCTTCCTCTTCTTTTTCTTCAATTTCTCTTCCTTCTGCAGTTTATATTTCTTCTTTTTTATTTTCTCCTTCAGCCTATGTTGATCCTTACTGGCTTATTTTGGTGTCATAAATTTCAACATCATTTCATGTCCCTCATGCCTCAAATAAAGGGAACGTTCATCAAGATTGAGCGTTTTAAAATGAAGCCATGCACATCTCAAAAGAAGATGACAAGAGTTCGTGGGAGGAATATGACATAATACTTCTTTCACACATTGTCCTGTACTGAATTTGATCCTTGCTTGATTCGGATGAAAGCTTGGTGGTAACTAACTTGGTGGTAACTAGAGTTTCTCCACCAATCTTTGGCTTACAACATTGTTGTCGCTTTCGTAAATGAATGCAACTAAATATTGATGGCCTTCGATTAAACACCTTGTTTCTCTGCTCCCTTTTCCATCATTTTTATCTTTTCTTCCTTTTCATTTTCTTCAATTTCTCTTCCTTCTGCAGTTTATATTTCTTCTTTTCTATTTTCTCCTTCAGCTTATGTTGATCGTTACTGGCTTATCTTTGTGTCATAAATTTGAACATCATTTCATGTCCCTCATGGCTCAAATAAAGGGAACGTTCATTAAGATTGAGCGTTTTAAAATGAAGCCATGCATATCTCAAAAGAAGATGACAAGAGTTCGTCGGAGCGATATCACATAATACTTCTTTCACACATTCTCCTGTACTGAATTTGATCCTTGCATGATTCGGATGAAACCTTGGTGGTAACTAGAGTTTCTCCACCAATCTTTGGCTTACAACATTGTTGTCTCTTTCGTAAACGAATGCAACTAAACATTGGTGACATTCGATTAAACACCTTGTTTCTCTACTTCCTCGTTCGTCATCTTTATCTTTTCTTCCGTTTCTTTTTCTTCAATTTCCCTTTCTTTTGCAGTTTATATTTCTTCTTTTTCTATTTTCTCCTTCAGCCTATGTTGATCCTTACTGGCTTGTCTTGGTTTCATAAATTTGAACTTCATTTCATGTCCCTCATGCCTCAATGGGAACCTTCATCAAGATTGAGCATTTTAAAATTAAGCCATGCCCATCTCAAAAGAAGAGGACAAGAGTTCGTGGGAGTAATATCACACAATACTTCTTTCACACATTGTCCTGTACTGAATTTTATCATTGCTTGATTCGGATGAAAGCTTGGTGGTAACTAGAGTTTCTCCACCAATCTTTGGCTTAAAACATTGTTGTCGCTTTGGCAAACGAATGCAACTAAACATGGGTGGCCTTCGATTAAACACCTTGTTTTTCTACTTCCTTTTCCATCATCTTTATCTTTTTTTCCTTTTCTTTTTCTTCAATTTCTCTTCCTTCTGTAGTTTATATTTCTTCTTTTGTATTTTTCCCTCCAGCCTATGTTGATCCTTACTGGGTTGTCTTGGTGTCATAAATTTGAACTTCATTTCATGTCCCTCATGCCTCAAAGGGAACCTTCATCAAGATTGAGCATTTTAAAATTAAGCCATGCCCATCTCAAAAGAAGATGACAAGAGTTCGTGGGAGTAATATCACATAATACTTCTTTCACACATTGTCCTGTACTGAATTTTATCATTGCTTGATTCGGATGAAAGCTTGGTGGTAACTAGAGTTTCTCCACCAATCTTCGGCTTAAAACATTGTTGTCGCTTTTGTAAACGAATGCAATTAAACATGGGTGGCCTTCGATTAAACACCTTGTTTCTCTACTTCCTCGTTCGTCATCTTTATCTTTTCTTTCGTTTCTTTTTCTTCAATTTCCCTTTCTTTTGCAGTTTATATTTCTTCTTTTTCTATTTTCTCCTTCAGCCTATGTTGATCCTTACTGGCTTGTCTTGGTTTCATAAATTTGAACTTCATTTCATGTCCCTCATGCCTCAAAGGGAACCTTCATCAAGATTGAGCATTTTAAAATTAAGCCATGCCCATCTCAAAAGAAGATGACAAGAGTTCGTGGGAGCAATATCACATAATACTTCTTTCACACATTGTCCTGTACTGAATTTGATCCTTGCTTGATTCGGATGAAAGCTTGGTGGTAACTAGAGTTTCTCCACCAATCTTTGGCTTACAACATTGTTGTCGCTTTCCTAAACGAATGCAACTAAATATTGGTGGCCTTCGATTAATCACCTTGTTTCTCTATTTCCTTTTCCATCATCTTTATCTTTTCTTCCTTTTCTTTTTCTTCAATTTCCCTTCCTTTTGCAGTTTATATTTCTTCTTCTTCTATTTTCTACTTCAGCCTATGTTGATCCTTACTAGCTTGTCTTGGTGTCATTAATTTGAACTTCATTTCATGTCCCTCATGCCTCAAAGGGAACCTTCATCAAGATTGAGCATTTTAAAATTAAGCCATGCGCATCTCAAAAGAAGATGACAAGACTTCGTGGGAGCAATATCACATAATACATCTTTCACACGTTGTCCTGTACTTAATTTGATCCTTGCTTGATTCGGATGAAAGCTTGGTGGTAACTAGAGTTTCTCCACCAATCTTTTGCTCACAACATTGCTGTCGCTTTCATAAACGAATGGAACTAAACATGGGTGGCCTTCGATTAAACACCTTGTTTTTCTACTTCCTTTTCCATCATCTTCATCTTTTCTTCCTTTTCTTTTTCTTCAATTTCCCTTCCTTTTGCAGTTTATATTTCTTCTTTTTCTATTTTCTCCTTCAGCCTATGTTGATCCTTATTGGCTTGTCTTGGTGTCATAAATTTGAACTTAATTTCATGTCCCTCATGCCTCAAAGGGAACCTTCATCAAGATTGAGCATTTTAAATTAAGCCATGCCCATCTCAAAAGAAGATGACAAGAGTTCGTGGGAGTAATATCACACAATACTTCTTTCACACATTATCCTGTACTGAATTTTATCATTGCTTGATTCGGATGAAAGCTTGGTGGTAACTAGAGTTTCTCCACCAATATTCGGCTTAAAAAATTGTTGTCGCTTTTGTAAACGAATGCAACTAAACATGGGTGGCCTTCGATTAAACACCTTGTTTCTCTACTTCCTTTTCCATCATCTTTATCTTTTCTTCCTTTTGTTTTTCTTCCATTTCCCTTCCTTTTGCAGTTTATATTTCTTCTTTTTCTATTTTCTCCTTCAGCCTATGTTGATCCTTACTGGCTTGTCTTGGTGTCATAAATTTGAACTTCATTTCATGTCCCTCATGCCTCAAAGGGAACCTTCATCAAGATTGAGCATTTTAAAATTAAGCCATGCCCATCACAAAAGAAGATGACAAGAGTTCGTGGGAGCAATATCACATAATACTTCTTTCACACATTGTCCTGTACTGAATTTTATCATTGCTTGAATCGGATGAAAGCTTGGTGGTAACTAGAGTTTCTCCACCAATTTTTGGCTTAAAACATTGTTGTCGCTTTTGTAAACGAATGCAACTAAACATGGGTGGCCTTCGATTAAACACCTTGTTTCTCTACTTCCTTTTCCATCATCTTTATCTTTTCTTCCTTTTGTTTTTCTTCAATTTCCTTTCCTTTTGCAGTTTATATTTCTTCTTTTTCTATTTTCTCCTTCAGCCTACGTTGATCTTTACTGGCTTGTCTTGGTGTCATCAATTTGAACTTCATTTCATGTTCCTCATGCCTCAAAGCGAACGTTCATCAAGATTGAGCGTTTTAAAATTAAGCCATGCCCATCTCAAAAGAAGATGACAAGCGTTCGTTGGAGCAGTATCACATAATACTTCTTTCACACATTGTCCTGTACTGAATTTGATCCTTCCTTCATTCGGATGAAAAGTTGGTGGTAACTAGAGTTTCTCCACCAATCTTTGGCTTACAACATTGTTGTCGCTTTCATAAACGAATGGAACTAAACATGGTTGGCCTTCGATTAAACACCTTCTTTCTCTACTTCCTTTTCCATCATCTTTATCTTTTCTTGCTTTTGTTTTTCTTCAATTTTCCTTCCTTCTGCAGTTTATATTTCTTCTTTTTCTATTTTCTCCTTCAGCCTAGGTTGATACCCACTTGCTTGTCTTGGTGTCATAAATTTGAACTTCATTTCAAGTCCCTCATGCCTCAAAGGGAACCTTCATCAAGATTGAGCGTTTTAAAATTAAGCCATGCCCATCTCAAAAGAAGATGACAAGAGTTAATTGGAGCAATATCACACAATACTTTTTTCACACATTGTCCTGTACTGAATTTGATCCTTCCTTCATTCGGATGAAAAGTTGGTGGTAACTAGAGTTTCTCCACCAATCTTTGGCTTACAACATTGTTGTCGCTTTTGTAAACGAATGCAACTAAACATGGGTGGCCTTCGATTAAACACCTTGTTTCTCTGCTTCCTTTTCCATCATCTTTATCTTTTTTTCCTTTTCTTTTACTTCAATTTCTCTTCCTTCTGTAGTTTATATTTCTTCTTTTGTATTTTCCCCTTCAGCCTATGTTGATCCTTACTGGCTTATAATGGTGTCATAAATTTGAACTTCATTTCATGTCCCTGATGCCTCAAATAAAGGGAACGTTCATCAAGATTGAGCGTTTTAAAATGAAGCCATGCACATCTCAAAAGAAGATGACAAGAGTTCGTGGGAGCAATATCACATAATACTTCTTTCACACATTGTCCTGTACTGAATTTGATCCTTGCTTGATTCGGATGAAAGCTTGGTGGTAACTAGAGTTTCTCCACCAATCTTTGGCTTACAACATTGTTGTCGCTTTCCTAAACGAATGGAACTAAACATGGGTGGCCTTCGATTAAACCCCTTGTTTTTCTACTTCCTTTTCCATCATCTTTATCTTTTCTTCCTTTTCTTTTTCTTCAATTTCCCTTCCTTTTGCAGTTTATATTTCTTCTTTTACTATTTTCTCCTTCAGCCTATGTTGATCTTTACTGGCTTGTCTTGGTGTCATAAATTTGAACTTCATTTCATGTCCCTCATGCCTCAAAGCGAACGTTCATCAAGATTGAGCGTTTTAAAATTAAGCCATGCCCACCCCAAAAGAAGATGACAAGAGTTCGTTGGAGCAATATCACATAATACTTCTTTCACACATTGTCCTGTACTGAATTTTATCCTTGCTTGATTCGGATGAAAGCTTGGTGGTAACTAGAGTTTCTCCACCAATCTTTGGCTTACAACATTGTTGTCGCTTTCGTAAACGAATGCAACTAAATATTGGTGGCCTTCGATGAAACACCTTGTTTCTCTACTTCCTTTTCCATCATCTTTATCTTTTCTTCCTTTTCTTTTTCTTCAATTTCCCTTCCTTTTGCAGTTTATATTTCTTCTTTTTCTATTTTCTCCTTCAGCCTATGTTGATCCTCACTGGCTTGTGTTAGTGTCATAAATTTGAACTATATTTCATGTCCCTCATGCCTCAAAGGGAACCTTCATCAAGATTGAGCGTTTTAAAATTAAGTCATGCCCATCTCAAAAGAAGATGACAAGAGTTCGTGGGAGCAATATCACATAATACTTCTTTCACACATTGTCCTGTACTGAATTTGATCCTTGCTTGATTCGGATGAAATCTTGGTGGTAACTAGAGTTTCTCCACCAATCTTTGGCTTACAACATTGTTGTCGCTTTCGTAAACGAATGCAATTAAATATTGGTGGCCTTCGATTAAACACCTTATTTCTCTACTTCCTTTTCCATCATCTTTATCTTTTTTTGCTTTTCTTTTTCTTCAATTTCCCTTCCTTCTGCAGTTTATATTTCTTCTTTTTCTATTTTCTCCTTCAGGCTATGTTGATCCTCACTGGCTTGTGTTGGTGTCATTAATTTGAACTTCATTTCATGTCCGTCATGCCTTAAAGCGAACGTTCATCAAGATTGAGCATTTCAAAATTAAGCCATGCCCATCTCAAAAGAAGATGACAATAGTTCGTGGGAGCAATAGCACACAATACTTCTTGCACACATTGTCCTGTACTGAATTTTATCCATGCTTGATTCAGATGAAAGCTTTTGGTAACTAGAGTTTCTCCACCACTCTTTGGCTTACAACATTGTTGTTGCTTTCGTAAACGAATGCAACTAAACATTGGTGGCCTTCGATTAAACACCTTGTTTCTCTACTTCCTTTTCCATCATCTTTATCTTTTCTTCCTTTTCTTTTTCTTCAATTTCCCATCCTTCTTCAGTTTATATTTCTTCTTTTTCTATTTTCTCCTTCAGTCTATGTTGAGCCTTACTGGCTTGTCTTGGTGTCACAAATTTCAACTTCATTTCATGTCCCTAATGCCTAAAATAAAGGGAACGTTCATCAAGATTGAGCGTTTTAAAATGAAGCCATGCATATCTTAAAAGAAGATGACAAGAGTTTGTGGGAGCAATATCACATAATACTTCTTTCACACATTGTCCTGTACCTAATTTGATCCTTGCTTGATTCGGATGAAAGCTTGGTGGTAACTAGAGTTTCTCCACGAATCTTTGGCTTACGACATTGTTGTCCCTTTTGTAAACGAACGCAATCAAACGTGGGTGGCCTTCGATTAAACACCTTGTTTCTCTGCTTCCTTTTCCATCATCTTTATCTTTTTTTCCTTTTCTTTTTCTTCAATTTCTCTTCCTTCTATAGTTTATATTTCTTCTTTTCTATTTTCTCTTTCAGCCTATGTTGATCCTTACTAGCTTGTCTTGGTGTCATAAATTTGAACTTCATTTCATGTCCCTCATGCCTTAAAGCGAACGTTTATCAAGATTGAGCGTTTTAAAATTAAGCCATGCCCATCTCAAAAGAAGATGAGAAGAGTTTGTTGGAGGAATATCACATAATACTTCTTTCACACATTGTCATGTACTAAATTTGATCCTTGCTTTGAAACCTTGGTGGTAACTAGAGTTTCTCCACCAATCTTTGGCTTACAACAGTGTTGTCGATTTCGTAAACGAATGCAAGTAAACATTGGTGGCCTTCGATTAAACACCTTGTTTCTCTACTTCCTTTTCCATCATCTTTATCTTTTCTTCCTTTTCTTTTTCTTCAATTTCCCTTCCTTTTGCAGTTTATATTTCTTCTTTTTCTATTTTCTCCTTCAGCCTATGTTGATCCTTACTGGCTTGTCTTGGTGTCATAAATTTGAACTTCATTTCATGTCCCTCATGCCTCAAAGCGAACGTTCATCAGGATTGAGCGTTTTAAAAATAAGCCATGCCCATCACAAAAGAAGATGACAAGAGTTCGTGGGAGCAATAGCACATAATACTTCTTTCACACATTGTCCTGTACTGAATTTTATCCATGCTTGATTCAGATGAAAGGTTGGTGGTAACTAGAGTTTCTCCACCAATCTTTGGCTTACAACATTGTTGTCGCTTTCGTAAAGGAATGCAACTAAATATTGGTGGCCTTCGATTAAACACCTTGTTTCTCTACTTCCTTTTCCATCATCTTTATCTTTTCTTCCTTTTCTTTTTCTTCAATTTCCCTTCCTTCTGCAGTTTATATTTCTTCTTTTCTATTTTCTCCTTCAGCCTATGTTGATCCTTACTGGCTTATCCTTGTGTCATAAATTTCAACTTCATTTCATGCCCCTCACGCCTCAAATAAAGGGAACATTCATCAAGATTGAGTGTTTTCAAATTAAGCCATGCCCATCTCATAAGAAGATGACAAGTGTTCGTGGGATCAATATCACCTAATACTTCTTTCACACTTTGTCCTGTATTGAATTTGATCCTTGCTTGATTCGGATGAAAGCTTGGTGGTAACTAGAGTTTCTCCACCAGTCTTTGGCTTACAACATTGTTGTCGCTTTCGTAAACGAATGCAACTAAACATTGGTGGGCTTCGATTAAACACCTTGTTTCTCTACTTCCTTTTCCATCATCTTTATCTTTTCTTCCTTTTCTTTTTCTTCAATTTCTCTTGTTTTTGCAGTTTATATTTCTTCTTTTCTATTTTCTCCTTCAGCCTATGTTGATCCCTACTGGTTTGTCCTTGTGTCATAAATTTCAACTTCATTTCATGTCCCTCATGCCTCAAATAAAGGGAACGTTCTTCAAGATTGAGTGTTTTAAAATTAAGCCATGCCCATCTCAAAAGAAGATGACAAGAGTTTGTGGGAGCAATATCACATAATACTTCTTTCACACATTGTCATCTATTGAATTTGATCCTTGCTTGATTCGGATGAAAGCTTGGTGGTAACTAGAGTTTCTCCACCAATCTTTGGCTTACAACATTGTTGTCGCTTTCGTAAACGAATGCAACTAAACATTGGTGGCCTTCGATTAAACACCTTGTTTCTCTACTTCCTTTTCCATCACCTTTATCTTTTCTTCCTTTTCTTTTTCTTCAATTTCCCTTCCTTTTGCAATTTATATTTCTTCTTTTTGTATTTTCTCCTTCAGCCTATGTTGATCGTCACTGGCTTGTCTTGGTGTCATAAATTTGAACTTCATTTCATGTCCCTCATGCCTCAAAGGGAACCTTCATCAAGATTGAGCGTTTTAAAATTAAGTCATGCCCATCTCAAAAGAAGATGACAAGAGTTCGTGGGAGCAATATCACATAATACTTCTTTCACACATTGTCCTGTACTGAATTTGATCCTTGCTTGATTCGGATGAAAGCTTGGTGGTAACTAGAGTTTCTCCACCACTCTTTGGCTTACAACATTGTTGTCGCTTTCGTAAACGAATGCAACTAAACATTGGTGGCCTTCAATTAAACACCTTGTTTCTCTACTTCCTTTTCCATCATCTTTATCTTTTCTTCCTTTTCTTTTTCTTCAATTTGCCTTCCTTTTGCAGTTTATATTTCTTCTTTTTCTATTTTCTCCTTCAGCCTATGTTGATCCTCACTGGCTTGTCTTGGTGTCATAAATTTGAACTTCATTTCATGTCCCTCATGCCTCAAAGGGAACCTTCATCAAGATTGAGCGTTTTAAAATTAAGTCATGCCCATCTCAAAAGAAGATGACAAGAGTTCGTGGGAGCAATATCACATAATACTTCTTTCACACGTTGTCCTGTACTGAATTTGATCCTTGCTTGATTCGGATGAAAGCTTGGTGGTAACTAGAGTTTCTCCACCAATCTTTGGCTTAAAACATTGTTGTCGCTTTCGTAAACGAATGCAACTAAACATGGGTGGCCTTCGATTAAACACCTTGATTCTCTATTTCCTTTTCCATCAACTTTATCTTTTCTTCCTTTTCTTTTTCTTCAATTTCTCTTGTTTTTGCAGTTTATATTTCTTCTTTTCTATTTTCTCCTTCAGCCTATGTTGATCCCTACTGGTTTGTCCTTGTGTCATAAATTTCAACTTCATTTCATGTCCCTCATGCCTCAAATAAAGGGAACGTTCTTCAAGATTGAGTGTTTTAAAATTAAGCCATGCCCATCTCAAAAGAAGATGACAAGAGTTTGTGGGAGCAATATCACATAATACTTCTTTCACACATTGTCATCTATTGAATTTGATCCTTGCTTGATTCGGATGAAAGCTTGGTGGTAACTAGAGTTTCTCCACCAATCTTTGGCTTACAACATTGTTGTCGCTTTCGTAAACGAATGCAACTAAACATTGGTGGCCTTCGATTAAACACCTTGTTTCTCTACTTCCTGTTCCATCACCTTTATCTTTTCTCCCTTTTCTTTTTCTTCAATTTCCCTTCCTTTTGCAATTTATATTTCTTCTTTTTGTATTTTCTCCTTCAGCCTATGTTGATCCTCACTGGCTTGTCTTGGTGTCATAAATTTGAACTTCATTTCATGTCCCTCATGCCGCAAAGGGAACCTTCATCAAGATTGAGCGTTTTAAAATTAAGTCATGCCCATCTCAAAAGAAGATGACAAGAGTTCGTGGGAGCAATATCACATAATACTTCTTTCACACATTGTCCTGTACTGAATTTGATCCTTGCTTGATTCGGATGAAAGCTTGGTGGTAACTAGAGTTTCTCCACCACTCTTTGGCTTACAACATTGTTGTCGCTTTCGTAAACGAATGCAACTAAACATTGGTGGCCTTCGATTAAACACCTTGTTTCTCTACTTCCTTTTCCATCATCTTTATCTTTTCTTCCTTTTCTTTTTCTTCAATTTGCCTTCCTTTTGCAGTTTATATTTCTTCTTTTTCTATTTTCTCCTTCAGCCTATGTTGATCCTCACTGGCTTGTCTTGGTGTCATAAATTTGAACTTCATTTCATGTCCCTCATGCCTCAAAGGGAACCTTCATCAAGATTGAGCGTTTTAAAATTAAGTCATGCCCATCTCAAAAGAAGATGACAAGAGTTCGTGGGAGCAATATCACATAATACTTCTTTCACACGTTGTCCTGTACTGAATTTGATCCTTGCTTGATTCGGATGAAAGCTTGGTGGTAACTAGAGTTTCTCCACCACTCTTTGGCTTACAACATTGTTGTCGCTTTCGTAAACGAATGCAACTAAACATTGGTGGCCTTCGATTAAACACCTTGTTTCTCTACTTCCTTTTCCATCATCTTTATCTTTTCTTCCTTTTCTTTTTCTTCAATTTGCCTTCCTTTTGCAGTTTATATTTCTTCTTTTTCTATTTTCTCCTTCAGCCTATGTTGATCCTCACTGGCTTGTCTTGGTGTCATAAATTTGAACTTCATTTCATGTCCCTCATGCCTCAAAGGGAACCTTCATCAAGATTGAGCGTTTTAAAATTAAGTCATGCCCATCTCAAAAGAAGATGACAAGAGTTCGTGGGAGCAATATCACATAATACTTCTTTCACACGTTGTCCTGTACTGAATTTGATCCTTGCTTGATTCGGATGAAAGCTTGGTGGTAACTAGAGTTTCCCCACCACTCTTTGGCTTACAACATTGTTGTCGCTTTCGTAAACGAATGCAACTAAACATTGGTGGCCTTCGATTAAACACCTTGTTTCTCTACTTCCTTTTCCATCATCTTTATCTTTTCTTCCTTTTCTTTTTCTTCAATTTCCCATCCTTCTTCAGTTTATATTCCTTCTTTTTCTATTTTCTCCTTCAGTCTATGTTGAGCCTTACTGGCTTGTCTTGGTGTCATGAATTTCAACTTCATTTCATGTCCCTAATGCCTAAAATAAAGGGAACGTTCATCAAGATTGAGCGTTTTAAAATGAAGCCATGCATATCTCAAAAGAAGATGACAAGAGTTCGTGGGAGCAATATCACATAATACTTCTTTCACACATTGTCCTGTACTTAATTTCATCCTTGCTTGATTCGGATGAAAGCTTGGTGGTAACTAGAGTTTCTCCACCAATCTTTGACTTACAACATTGTTGTCCCTTTTGTAAACGAACGCAATCAAACGTGGGTGGCCTTCGATTAAACACCTTGTTTCTCTGCTTCCTTTTCCATCATCTTTATCTTTTTTTCCTTTTCTTTTTCTTCAATTTCTCTTCCTTCTATAGTTTATATTTCTTCTTTTCTATTTTCTCTTTCAGCCTATGTTGATCCTTACTAGCTTGTCTTGGTGTCATAAATTTGAACTTTATTTCATGTCCCTCATGCCTGAAAGCGAACGTTTATCAAGATTGAGCGTTTTAAAATTAAGCCATGCCCATCTCAAAAGAAGATGAGAAGAGTTTGTTGGAGGAATATCACATAATACTTCTTTCACACATTGTCATGTACTAAATTTGATCCTTGCTTTGAAACCTTGGTGGTAACTAGAGTTTCTCCACCAATCTTTGGCTTACAACAGTGTTGTCGATTTCGTAAACGAATGCAAGTAAACATTGGTGGCCATCGATTAAACACCTTGTTTCTCTACTTCCTTTTCCATCATCTTTATCTTTTCTTCCTTTTCTTTTTCTTCAATTTCCCTTCCTTTTGCAGTTTATATTTCTTCTTTTTCTATTTTCTCCTTCAACCTATGTTGATCCTTACTGGCTTGTCTTGGTGTCATAAATTTGAACTTCATTTCATGTCCCTCATGCCTCAAAGCGAACGTTCATCAAGATTGAGCGTTTTAAAAATAAGTCATGCCCATCACAAAAGAAGATGACAAGAGTTCGTGGGAGCAATAGCACATAATACTTCTTTCACACATTGTCCTGTACTGAATTTTATCCATGCTTGATTCAGATGAAAGGTTAGTGGTAACTAGAGTTTCTCCACCAATCTTTGGCTTACAACATTGTTGTCGCTTTCGTAAAGGAATGCAACTAAATATTGGTGGCCTTCGATTAAACACCTTGTTTCTCTACTTCCTTTTCCATCATCTTTATCTTTTCTTCCTTTTCTTTTTCTTCAATATCCCTTCCTTCTGCAGTTTATATTTCTTCTTTTCTATTTTCTCCTTCAGCCTATGTTGATCCTTACTGGCTTATCCTTGTGTCATAAATTTCAACTTCATTTCATGCCCCTCACGCCTCAAATAAAGGGTCATCAAGATTGAGTGTTTTAAAATTAAGCCATGCCCATCTCATAAGAAGATGACAAGTGTTCGTGGGATCAATATCACCTAATACTTCTTTCACACTTTGTCCTGTATTGAATTTGATCCTTGCTTGATTCGGATGAAAGCTTGGTGGTAACTAGAGTTTCTCCACCAATCTTTGGCTTACAACATTGTTGTCACTTTCGTAAACGAATGCAACTAAACATTGGTGGCCTTCGATTAAACACCTTGTTTCTCAACTTCCTTTTCCATCATCTTTATCTTTTCTTCCTTTTCTTTTTCTTCAATTTCCCTTCCTTTTGCTGTTTATATTTCTTCTTTTTCTATTTTCTCCTTCAGCCTATGTTGATCCTCACTGGCGTGTGTTAGTGTCATAAATTTGAACTTCATTTCATGTCCCTCATGCCTCAAAGGGAACCTTCATCAAGATTGAGCGTTTTAAAATTAAGTCATGCCCATCTCAAAAGAAAATGACAAGAGTTCGTGGGAGTAATATCACATAATACCTCTTTTACACATTGTCCTGTACTGAATTTGATCCTTGCTTGATTCGGATGAAAGCTTGGTGGTAACTAGAGTTTCTCCACCAATCTTTGGCTTACAATATTGTTGTCGCTTTCGTAAACGAATGCAACTAAATATTGGTGGCCTTCGATTAAACACCTTATTTCTCTACTTCCTTTTCCATCATCTTTATCTTTTCTTGCTTTTGTTTTTCTTCAATTTTCCTTCCTTATGCAGTTTATATTTCTTCTTTTTCTATTTTCTCCTTCAGCCTATGTTGATCCCCACTGGCTTGTCTTGGTGTCATTAATTTGAACTTCATTTCATGTCCCTCATGCCTTAAAGCGAACGTTCATCTAGATTGAGCGTTTTAAAATTAAGCCATGCCCATCTCAAAAGAAGATGACAAGAGTTTGTGGGAGGAATATCACATAATACTTCTTTCACACATTGTCCTGTACTGAATTTGATCCTAGCTTGATTCGGATAAAAGCTTGTTGGTAACTTGAGTTTCTCCACCGATGTTTGGCTTACGACATTGTTGTTGCTTTCGTAAACGAAAGCAACTAAACATGGGTTGCCTTCGATTAAACACCTTGTTTCTCTACTTCCTTTTCCATCATCTTTATCTTCTCTTCCTTTTCTTCTTCTTCAATTTCACTTCCTTCTGTAGTTTATAATTCTTCTTTTTCTATTCTTTCTTTTAATATTTTCTCCTTCAGCCTATGTTGATCATTATTGGCTTGTCTTGGGGTCATAAATTTGAACTTCATTTCATGTCCCTCATGCCTCAAATGGAACGTTCATCAAGATTGAGCATTTTAAAATTAAGCCATGCCCATCTCAAAAGAAGATGAAAAGATTTCGTGGGAGCAATATCACATAATACTTCTTTCACACATTGTCCTGTACTTAATTTGATCCTTGCTTGATTCGGATGAAAGCTTGGTGGTAACTAGAGTTTCTCCACCAATCTTTGGCTTAAAACACTGTTGTCGCTTTCGTAAACGAATGCAACTAAACATGAGTGGCCTTCGATTAAACACCTTGATTCTCTACTTCCTTTTCCATCAACTTTATCTTTTCTTCCTTTTCTTTTTCTTCAATTTCTCTTGCTTTTGCAGTTTATATTTCTTCTTTTCTATTTTCTCCTTCAGCCCATGTTGATCCCTACTGGTTTGTTCTTGTGTCATAAATTTCAACTTCATTTCATGTCCCTCATGCCTCAAATAAAGGGAACGTTCTTCAAGATTGAGTGCTTTAAAATTAAGCCATGCCCATCTCAAAAGAAGATGACAAGAGTTTGTGGTAGCAATATCACATAATACTTCTTTCACACATTGTCATCTATTGAATTTGATCCTTGCTTGATTCGGATGAAAGCTTGGTGGTAACTAGAGTTTCTCCACCAATCTTTGGCTTACAACATTGTTGTCGCTTTCGTAAACGAATGCAACTAAACATTGGTGGCCTTCGATTAAACACCTTGTTTCTCTACTTCCTTTTCCATCACCTTTATCTTTTCTTCCTTTTCTTTTTCTTCAATTTCCCTTCCTTTTGCAATTTATATTTCTTCTTTTTCTGTTTTCTCCTTCAGCCTATGTTGATCCTCACTGGCTTGTCTTGGTGTCATAAATTTGAACTTCATTTCATGTCCCTCATGCCTCAAAGGGAACCTTCATCAAGATTTAGCGTTTTAAAATTAAGTCATGCCCATCTCAAAAGAAGATTACAAGAGTTCATGGGAGGAATATCACATAATACTTCTTTCACACATTGTCCTGTACTGAATTTGATCCTTGCTTGATTCGGATAAAAGCTTGTTGGTAACTTGAGTTTCTCCACCGATGTTTGGCTTACAACATTGTTGTCGCTTTCGTAAACGAATGCAACTAAACTTGGTTGCCTTCGATTAAACACCTTGTTTCTCTACTTCCTTTTCCATCATCTTTATCTTTTCTTCCTTTTCTTTTTCTTCAATTTCCCTTCCTTCTTCAGTTTATATTTCTTCTTTTTCTATTTTCCCCTTCAGCGTATGTTGATCTTTACTGGCTTGTCTTGGTGTCATAAATTTGAACTTCATTTCATGTCCCGCATGCCTCAAATAAAGGGAACGTTCATCAAGATTGAGTGTTTTAAAATTAATCCATGCCCATCTCAAAAGAAGATGACAAGAGTTCGTGGGAGCAATATCACATAATACTTCTTTCACATATTGTAAGGTACTGAATTGGATCCTTGCTTGATTCAGATGAAATCTTGGTGGTAACTAGAGTTTCTCCACCAATCTTTGGCTTACAACATTGTTGTCGCTTTAATAAACGAATGCAACTAAACATGGGTGTCCTTTGATTAAACACCTTGTTTCTCTACTTTCTTTTTCTTCAATTTCCCTTCCTTCTGCAGTTTATATTTCTTCTTTTTCTATTTTCTCCTTCAGCCTATGTTGATCCTTACTAGCTTATCTTGGTGTCATAAATTTGAACTTCATTTCATGTCCCTCATGCCTCAAAGGGAACGTTCATCAAGATTGAGCATTTTAAATTTAAGCCCTGCCCATCTCAAAAGAAGATGACAACAGTTCGTGGGAGCAATATCACATAATACGTCTTTCACACATTGTCATGTACAGAATTTTATCCTTGCTTGATTCAGATGAATGCTTGGTGGTAACTAGAGTTTCTCTACCAATCTTTGGCTTACAACATTGTTGTCGCTTTAGTAAACAAATGCAACTAAACATGGGTGGCGTTCTATTAAACACCTTGTTTCTCTACTTCCTTTTCTTCCTTTACGTTTTCTTCAATTTCCCTTCCTTCTGCAGTTTATATTTCTTCTTTTTCTATTTTCTCCTTCAGCCTATGTTGATTCTTACTGGATTGTCCTTGTGTCATAAATTTCAACTTCATTTCATGTCCCTCATGCCTCAAATAAAGGGAACGTTCATCAAGATTGAGTGTTTTAAAATTAAGCCATGCCCATCTCAAAAGAAGATGTAAATAGTTCGTGGGAGCAATATCACATAATACTTCTTTCACACATTGTCATGTACTGAATTTGATCCTTGCTTGATTCAGATGAAAGCTTGGTGGTAAGTAGAGTTTCTCCACCAATCTTTGGCTTACAACATTGTTGTTGCTTTAGTAAACGAATGCAACTAAACATGGGTGGCCTTCGATTAAACACCTTGTTTCTCTACTTGCTTTTCCATCATCTTTATCTTTTATTCCTTTTCTTTTTCTTCAATAACCCTTCGTTCTGTAGTTTATATTTCTTCTTTTTCAATTTTCTCCTTCAGCCTATGTTGATCCTTACTCGCTTGTCTTGGTGTCATAAATTTCAACTTCATTTCATGTCCCTCATGCCTCAAATAAAGGGAACGTTCATCAAGATTGAGTGTTTTAAAATTAAGCCATGCCCATCTCAAAAGAAGATGACAAGAGTTTGTGGGAGCAATATCACATAATACTTCTTTCACATATTGTAAGGTACTGAATTGGATCCTTGCTTGATTCAGATGAAATCTTGGTGGTAACTAGAGTTTCTCCACCAATCTTTGGCTTACAACATTGTTGTCGCTTTAATAAACGAATGCAACTAAACATGGGTGTCCTTCGATTAAACACCTTGTTTCTCTACTTTCTTTTTCTTCAATTTCACTTCCTTCTGCAGTTTATATTTCTTCTTTTTCTATTTTCTCCTTCAGCCTATGTTGATCCTTACTAGCTTATCTTGGTGTCATAAATTTGAACTTCATTTCATGTCCCTCATGCCTCAAAGGGAACGTTCATCAAGATTGAGCATTTTAAATTTAAGCCCTGCCCATCTCAAAAGAAGATGACAACAGTTCGTGGGAGCAATATCACATAATACTTCTTTCACACATTGTCTTGTACTTAATTTGATCCTTGCTTGATTCGGATGAAAGCTTGGTGGTAACTAGAGTTTCTCCACCAATCTTTGGCTTAAAACATTGTTGTCGCTTTTATAAACGAATGCAACTAAACATGGGTGGCCTTCGATTAAACACCTTGTTTCTCTACTTACTTTTTCATCATCTTTATGTTTTCTTCCTTTTCTCTTTCTTCAATTTCCCTTCCTTCTGCAGTTTATATTTCTTCTTTTCCTATTTTCTCCTTCAGCCTATGTTGATCCTTACTAGCTTGTCTTGGTGTCATAAATTTCAACTCCATTCCATGTCCGTCATGCCTCAAAGCGAACGTTTATCAAGATTGAGCATTTTAAAATTAAGCCATGCCCATCTCAAAAGAAGATGACAAGAGTTTGTGGGAGCAATATCACATAATACTTCTTTCACACATTCTAAGGTACTGAATTTGATCCTTGCTTGATTCAGATGAAATCTTGGTGTTAACTAGAGTTTCTCCACCAATCTTTGGCTTACAACATTGTTGTCGCTTTAGTAAACGAATGCAACTAAACATGGGTGGCCTTCGATTAAACACCTTGTTTCCCTACTTTCTTTTTCTTCAATTTCCCTTCCTTCTGTAGTTTGTATTTCTTCTTTTTCTATTTTCTCCTTCAGCCTATGTTGATCGTAACTGGCTTGTCTTGGTGTCATAAATTTCAACTTCATTTCATGTCCCTCATGCCTCAAAGCGAACGTTCATCAAGATTGAGCGTTTTAAAATCAAGCCATGCCCATCTCAAAAGAAGATGACAAGAGTTTGTGGGAGCAATATCACACGATACTTCTTTCACACATTGTCCTGTACTGAATTTGATGCTTACTTTACTCGGATGAAAGCTTGGTGGTGACTAGAGTTTCTCCAACAATCTTTGGCTTAAAACATTGATGTCGCTTTCGTAAACGAATGCAACTAAACATGGGTGGCCTTCGTTTAACTCCATGTTTCTCTACTTCCTTTTCCATCAACTTTATCTTTTCTTCCTTTTCTTTTTCTGCAATTTCTCTTCCTTCTGCAGTTTATATTTCTTCTTTTCTATTTTCTCCTGCAGCCAATGTTGATCCTTACTGGCTTGTCCTTGTGTCATAAATTTCAACTTCATTTTATGTCCCTTATGCCTGAAATAAAGGGAACGTTCATCAAGATTGAGTGTTTTAAAATTAAGCCATGCCCATCTCAAAAGAAGATGACAAGAGTTTGTGGGAGCAATATCACATAATACTTCTTTCAGATATTGTAAGGTACTGAATTTGATCCTTGCTTGATTCAGATGAAATCTTGATCGTAACTAGAGTTTGTCCACCAATCTTTCGCTTACAACATTGTTGTCGCTTTAGTAAACGAATGCAACTAAACATGGGTGTCCTTCGATTAAACACCTTGTTTCTCTACTTTCTTTTTCTTCAATTTCCCTTCCTTCTATAGTTTATATTTCTTCTTTTTCTATTTTCTCCTTCAGCCTATGTTGATCCTTACTGGCTTGTCCTTGTGTCATAAATTTCAACTTCATTTCATGTCCCTCATGCCTCAAAGCGAACGTTCATCAAGATTGAGCGTTTTAAAATTAAGCCATGTCCTTCTCAAAAGAAGATAACAAGAGTTCGTGGAAGCAATATCACATAATACTTCTTTCACACATTCTAAGGTACTGAATTTGATCCTTGCTTGATTCAGATGAAATCTTGGTCGTACCTAGAGTTTCTCCACCAATCTTTGGCTTACAACATTGTTGTCACTTTAGTAAACGAATGCAACTAAACATGGGTGGCCTTCGATTAAACACCTTGTTTCTCTACTTTCTTTTTCCTCAATTTCCCTTCCTTCTTTAGTTTATATTTCTTCTTCTTCTATTTTCTCCTTCACCCTATGTTGAGCCTTACTAGCTTGTCTTGGTGTCATAAATTTCAACTTCATTTCATGTCCCTCATGCCTCAAAGCGAACGTTCATCAAGATTGAGCGTTTTAAAATTAAGCCAAGCCTATCTCAAAAGAAGATGACAAGAGTTTGCGGGAGCAATATCACATAATACTTCTTTCACACATTGTGACGTACTGAATTTGATCCTTGCTTGATTCGGATGAAACCTTGGTGGTAACTAGAGTTTCTCCACCTTGGCTTACAACATTGTTGTCGCTTTCGTATACGAATGCAACTAAAAAGTGGTGGCCTTCAATTAAACACCTTGTTTCTCTACTTACTTTTTAATCATCTTTCTCTTTTCTTCCTTTTCTCTTTCTTCAATTTCCCTTCCTTCTGCAGTTTATATTTCTTCTTTTTCTATTTTCCCTTTCAGCCTATGTTGATACTTACTGGCTTGTCTTGATATCATAAATTTGAACTTCATTTCATGTCCCTCATGCCTCAAAGGGAACATTCATCAACATTGAGCGTTTTAAAATTAAGCCATGCCCATCTCAAAAGAAGATGACAAGAGTTCGTGGGAGCAATATCACATAATACTTCTTTCACACATTGTCCTGTACTGAATTTGATCCTTGCTTGATTCGGATGAAAGCTTGGTGGTAACTAGAGTTTCTCCACCTGGCTTAAAACATTATTATCGCTTTTGTAAACGAATGCAATTAAACATGGGTGGCCTTCCATTAAAAACCATGTTTCTCTACTTCCTTTTCCATCAACTTTATCTTTTCTTCCTTTTCTTTTTCTTCAATTTCTCTTCCTTCTGCAGTTTATATTTCTACTTTTCTATTTTCTCCTTCAGCCTATGTTGATCCTTACTCGATTGTCCTTGTGTGATGAAGGATTGACCCCAACCAAGGATGAAGGCACATGCTTAAGAAGACTAAGCATGTTTAGAAAGGAAGTTCACTAATCCTTCATCCCTTTCATTTGTGTTTGTTATTTTTGATTCCCTAAGTTGACTTAGTTGAATCAACTTTAGTTGACTTGTTGACCTTTGACTAGGTTTGACTTGTTGACTATAGTTGACTTGACTTAAGCCAACATGCTAATCTATGTTTATTTGCTTTGTAGGTTAATTAGGAGTAAGAAAGCAATGCTAGGTGGCGCATGGTGATTGGGGAGCATAAATGATGTAGAGGAGAGAATAAAGGAAAGACATAAAGCATAAAGTAAAAGGCATGAAGCAAGTGTACCTATGTACCTTTGGTCTCCTTTGTTTTTAGCACACTTTGGCCACTTTTTAGAGACATATGAGACACATTCTTTGTCTCCTTTTGTGCTAGAACGAAATTAGCATTGCACACACCATAGTTTGCTCTTTTGTCTCTCATTTTTGTAACCTTATTTGACCTAGTTTCTAGAAGCTAGGGTTAGGTTTTTGTAGAGACATCCTTAGGTATCTTTTATTTGCTTAGAGGCCCCTAAACTCTTCTATATAAGGGGTGCTCCTAGACATGTAAAAGGGTTGAACATTTTCAAGTAAAAACACTCTTGTGTCTCAACCATTTGTGAGAGTTTCCTCCCTTGGGAGTGAAACTTTTAAGCCTTATCTTGCATAGCAAGTGGCGGCACACATCCACTCATCTTCAAGGTTGCCATGGCTTCTAGCCTAGCCTTGTAGTGGCGTGCTTCTCACATTTTTACCATTTCTTTCCTTTCCATTTTATGTTTTCTTCTTCCTTTAATTGTTCTTGGTTTTCTATGGTTTATGTGCTTTCCATTTCCTTTTTGTTTTGAATCAATCCATCATCTTCTTCTCTTGAGCTTTGTGAAAGGAACCTTCACATCTAGATAGCTTGCTATCTTAATGTCCAGTGGGGATTTCGCTTAGCTTTCTTAATCAACTCACACCATATTCAATAATCTTAAAAAGGAACAAGATAATCCTTCATCATTTGGTATCTAGAGCTTTGGTTGTCCTTGAATATGGTGTTTTCATGTTCTAACCTTGTCTTGTATAGCTATCTTTGAATGGTCCACATAAAAACAGTGCTGGCAGCAACGTGTGCGTTTTTGAAAAAAATACTGCAGCTATCTCAGTTGGCCAAAAGTAACGTTCTTTATATCAAAAGAAAGCTCTGTGAGTCTAGTTTCCAACAAAAAAAGAATTAACGCATTTGGAGTTTTGTGGAGAGAGTTATGATCAAATGAGTGAGCAAAGGTCAGAGCTGCCGAGAATACGAAAAACAACGTTTTCAGGTTATGTTGTGGCAATTTTGGCTTCGGTTTTGTGACTCTTTCGCTCCTAAATGTGGTTGGATAACATGTCTTTTGATGCTTACTCTTTGAGCCTCAAATCCATGAGTTTAAATGCATGATAGCTACATGTTTGTGTCTTTGTGTATGTCATGTTGAGTCTTTAAATGTGTCTAACTTTTTTTTGAGTCTCTTGTCATATGCTTCTTTGAGTTTTCTTGTTCTTGTTTCTAAGTTTTTGAACTATTGCATGAGATCTATGCCTTGTGTTGTTGTATGCTCCTTGAAATTGATTTTGACCTAATTTTAAGGAACTAAGTGTTCAAGACACCCTAAAACATCCTTCTCATCATTTTAAGTACCTAGTTTTGAAAAGAAAAAGTGTTTTCAAGACCAAAAACAGTTTGGCCGAGAGCTTTTACAATGCTTGGTGAATCCATTTGGCCATTTTTACTAGGTGTTATGCTACCAAAATTTATACTTGGATTTTGGGTGATATTGGCAAATTAGTTCCATGCTTTAACTTGGTTATGATCTTTCTTGGTGTATGCATAATTTAAGGTATAATCTTGGCTTGTTCAAATGCTTTCCAAAGAGTCTTTAAAAGTGTTTTTCATTGCTTTAGTCTTGTTCAAGTTTTGTCTTTAAAACAAAATTTCCTTAGAAGTTAAACTTTCTTGTTTTTGTGCTTTTCTTACTTGTCACTAGGTGTTCTTTGTCGTGTCTTAGTAGTTTTCTTTTCTTGAAACTCTTGGGATGTTGTGGCCGAATCACTTGTCTTGCATTTGAAAGGTTTTGAACAAGTTTTAAAAGTGTTTGCTTCACTCCTTTGGTGGATTTTGAGTGCTAGCCTTGCCTTGTTACTTTGGGAGAGTGATCTAAACACTTGGGTTACAATTTGGGTTGGATTTGGTCTTGGTTTTCATGTTGTCTAACCTCTAATCCATTTATTTTGTATCGGATTTGAGTGTTTTTGTTGTAGGAATCATGGCAAGTTCATCAAATGCACCTACACCAAACAAAAACAATACATTGATGAGATTGCTTCGGGATTTGGAGTTGTCTAGGAAGGAGGCCTTTGAACAATTGAGAAAAGACAAGGAGCAAAGTGACCTAAGAATCCAAGAGCACATTCAAAGGCTTGAAGCTAAAGAGCAAGAAAGAGAGACTAGGAAAAGAGGGCATTTTAGGCGCAACCCATCACAAGAGAAGCAAACTCCAAAGATCCCTAAGTTCAAAGGAGAAAATGACCCAAACATCTACATTGAGTGGGAACAAAAAGTTGACCAAATTTTTACCATTCATGTTGTTAGTCATCAAAAGCAAGTAGATTTGGTAGTCTTAGAGTTTGAGGATTATGCCATGACTTGGTGGCATCAATTATGTATGGACAATATTAACCAAGAGTCACTCGCGACTTCTTGGAGGGACCTTAAAAATTTGATGCGCGCTAGATTTATTCCTT
Organism: Vigna unguiculata; assembly: GCF_037176805.1. NCBI lineage: Eukaryota > Viridiplantae > Streptophyta > Magnoliopsida > Fabales > Fabaceae > Vigna > Vigna unguiculata. The sequence continues at coordinate 25,382,752 of NC_140795.1, read as the reverse complement.
CCTACTATAGGAGGGAGACTCTTTTGAAGCTCCAAAGGCTTCAACAAGGGTCCATGTGTGTGGATGAATATTACAAGTTAATGGAGTCCATGCTTCTAAAAGTAGGACTCCAATTTGAAAGTGAAGAGGAAAAGGTAGCTAGATTTGTGAGTGGGTTAAGGAGGGACATACAAGATTTAGTAGAGTTATATGAGTACTCCTCTCTTGACAAAGTTTTACATTTGGCCATCAAAGTTGAAACTCAATTGCAAAAGAAAATAGAGGCCAAGAGGAGTGGTTCATACAATGACTACTATTCTAGTACTTGGAAAGATAAAGAAAGAAAACATGATAAATCACCACTCAAGAGTTTCCAAGACCCATCTCCTAGGACTAATTCGTATAGGCCTTCTAATGAAACTCCTAATTCTTCTCAAGGTATAAGGACAAGTTCTATAAAATGTTTTAAGTGTTTGGGATATGGGCACATAGCTTCAAATTGTCCCACCAAAAGAATCATGGCCTTAAACCTTAAAAAAGAAGTAAAGAGTGAACATTCTTCTCTCCCTTCCCCCAAAAGTACTTCTTCCCACACTTCTTCTTCAAGTGAAAGGATTAAACCCCTTGAAGGTGGATTGTTAATGATAAGGCACCAATTAAGACAAGTTTCCAAGGAACTTGACCCCTCTCAAAGACAAAACATTTTTCATTCAAGGTGCCATATCAATGACAAACTATGTCCCCTCCTTATAGATAATGGAAGTTGTGTAAATGTGGCTAGCACAAGGGTTGTGGACAAGCTTGGCTTGAAAACTATCCCTCATGCCAAGCCCTACAAGCTATCATGGCTTAAGGAAGAAGATATTAAAGTAACTCAACAAGTCCTCATTAACTTTTCAATTGGAAATTTTAAAGATGAGGTGTTATGTGATGTTGTGCCTATGGAAGCAACTCATATTTTGCTAGGTAGGCCATGGCAATTTGATAGAAAAGTCTTTTATGATGGCCATGCTAATACCTATGCTTTCTCCTTCCAAGGCAAGAAGTTCACACTCCTACCTCTCTCACCCAATCAAGCAAATGAGGACCAAAATAAAGTGAAAGATAAGAGAAAAAATGAAAATGAAAAAGAGCAAGTTACCTCCAAAGTGTTACTTGACTCCAAAAAAAGATTTCCAAAGCAAGATGGACATCACCATTCTTCCTTCTCTTCCAAGGTTCAAAAGGAAGACTCAATGCCCAAGCATGAGAGGAAGAATGGTCTAGAAAAGAGGGATGGCCTAACCAAAGCTAGGGGTAATACCCTTAGAAAGGATGGAACAAGAGCTCATAAAAGGAAGGTGCAAATCCTCCCCCAAATCAAGTCAAGCTCCATCTACAAAGGCTTAAAGAATTTGTGGTCAAATTCTCTCCAAGGAGGGGAGGATGATGAAGGATTGACCCCAACCAAGGATGAAGGCACATGCTTAAGAAGACTAAGCATGTTTAGAAAGGAAGTTCACTAATCCTTCATCCCTTTCATTTGTGTTTGTTATTTTTGATTCCCTAAGTTGACTTAGTTGAATCAACTTTAGTTGACTTGTTGACCTTTGACTAGGTTTGACTTGTTGACTATAGTTGACTTGACTTAAGCCAACATGCTAATCTATGTTTATTTGCTTTGTAGGTTAATTAGGAGTAAGAAAGCAATGCTAGGTGGCGCATGGTGATTGGGGAGCATAAATGATGTAGAGGAGAGAATAAAGCAAAGACATAAAGCATAAAGTAAAAGGCATGAAGCAAGTGTACCTATGTACCTTTGGTCTCCTTTGTTTTTAGCACACTTTGGCCACTTTTTAGAGACATATGAGACACATTCTTTGTCTCCTTTTGTGCTAGAACGAAATTAGCCTTGCACACACCATAGTTGGCTCTTTTGTCTCTCATTTTTGTAACCTTATTTGACCTAGTTTCTAGAAGCTAGGGTTAGGTTTTTGTAGAGACATCCTTAGGTATCTTTTATTTGCTTAGAGGCCCCTAAACTCTTCTATATAAGGGGTGCTCCTAGACATGTAAAAGGGTTGAACATTTTCAAGTAAAAACACTCTTGTGTCTCAACCATTTGTGAGAGTTTCCTCCCTTGGGAGTGAAACTTTTAAGCCTTATCTTGCATAGCAAGTGGCGGCACACATCCACTCATCTTCAAGGTTGCCATGGCTTCTAGCCTAGCCTTGTAGTGGCGTGCTTCTCACATTTTTACCATTTCTTTCCTTTCCATTTTATGTTTTCTTCTTCCTTTAATTGTTCTTGGTTTTCTATGGTTTATGTGCTTTCCATTTCCTTTTTGTTTTGAATCAATCCATCATCTTCTTCTCTTGAGCTTTGTGAAAGGAACCTTCACATCTAGATAGCTTGCTATCTTAATGTCCAGTGGGGATTTCGCTTAGCTTTCTTAATCAACTCACACCATATTCAATAATCTTAAAAAGGAACAAGATAATCCTTCATCATTTGTGTCATAAATTTCAACTTCATTTCATGTCCCTCATGCCTCAAATAAAGGGAACGTTCATCAAGATTGAGTGTTTTAAAATTAAGCCATACCCATCTCAAAAGAAGATGACAAGAGTTTGTGGGAGCAATATCACATAATACTTCTTTCTCACAATTCCATGTACTGAATTTGATCCTTGCTTGATTCAGATGAAAGAAGTGTGGTAACTAGAGTTTGTCCACCAATCTTTGGCTTACAACATTGTTGTCGCTTTCGTAAACCAATGCAACTAAACATGGGTGGCCTTCTTTTAAACACCTTGTTTCTGTACTTCCTTTTCCATCATCTTTATCATTTCTTCCTTTTCTTTTTCTTCAATTTCCCTTCCTTCTGCAGTTTATATTTCTTCTTTTTCTATTTTCGCCTTCAGCCTATGTTGATCCTCACTAGCTTGTCCTTGTGTCATAAATTTCAACTTCATTTTATGTCCCTCATGCCTCAAATAAAGGGAACGTTCATCAAGATTGAGTGTTTTAAACTTAAGCCATGCCCATCTCAAAAGAATATGACAAGAGTTCGTGGGAGCAATATCACATAATACTTCTTTCACATATTGTAAGGTACTGAATTGGATCCTTGCTTGATTCAGATGAAATCTTAGTGGTAACTAGAGTTTCTCCACCAATCTTTGGCTTACAACATTGTTGTCGCTTTAATAAACGAATGCAACTAAACATGGGTGTCCTTCGATTAAACACCTTGTTTCTCTACTTTCTTTTTCTTCAATTTCCCTTCCTTCTGCAGTTTATATTTGTTCTTTTCCTATTTTCTCTTTTAGCCTATGTTGATCCTTATTGGCTACTCTTGGTGTCATAAATTTAAACTTCATTTCATGTCCCTCATGCCTCAAATAAAGGGAACGTTCATCAACATTGAGCATTTTAAAATGAAGCCATGCCCATCTCCAAAGAAGATGACAAGAGTTCGTGGGAGCAATATCACATAATACTTCTTTCACACATTGTCATGTACTGAATTTGATCCTTGCTTGATTCGGATGAAAGCTTGTTGGTGACTTGAGTTTCTCCACCAATCTTTAGCTTACAACATTGTTGTCGCTTTCATTAACGAATGCAACTAAACATGTGTCGCCTTCGATTAATCACCTTGTTTCTCTACTTCCTTTTGCATCATCTTTATCTTTTCTTCCTTTTCTTTTTCTTCAATTTCCCTTCCTTCTGCAGTTTATATTTCTTCTTTTTCTATTCTTTCTTTTTCTATTTTCTCCTTTAGCCTATGTCGATCCTTACTGGCTTGTCCTTGTGTCATAAATTTCAACTTCATTTTATGTCCCCCATGCCTCAAATAAAGGACACGTTCATCAAGATTGAGTGTTTTAAAATTAAGCCATGGCCATCTCAAAAGAAGATGACAAGAGTTCGTGGGAGCAATATCAGACAATACTTCTTTCACACATTGTCCTGTACTGAATTTGATCCTTGCTTGATTCGGATGAAAGCTTGGTGGTAACTAGAGTTTCTCCACCAATCTTTGGTTTACAACATTGTTGTCGCTTTAATAAACGAATGCAACTAAACATGGGTGTCCTTCGATTAAACACCTTGTTTCTCTACTTTCTTTTTCTTCAATTTCCCTTCCTTCTGCAGTTTATATTTCTTCTTTTTCTATTTTCTCCTTCAGCCTATGTTGATCCTTACTCGCTTGTCCCGGTGTCATAAATTTCAACTTCATTTCATGCCCTAATGCCTCAAATAAAGGGAACGTTCATCAAGATTGAGCGTTTTAAAATGAAGCCATGCCCATCTCAAAAGGAGATGACAAGAGTTCGTGGGAGCAATATCAGATAATACTTCTTGCACACATTGTCCTGTACTGAATTTGATCCTTGCTTGATTCGGATTAAAGCTTGGTAGTAACTAGAGTTTCTCCACCAATCTTTGGCTTACAACATTGTTGTCGCTTTCAAAAACGAATGCAACTAAACATGGTTGGCCTTCTATTAAACACCTTATTTCTCTACTTCCTTTTCCACCATCTTTATCTTTTCGTCCTTTTCTTTTTCTTCAATTTCCATTCATTCTGCAGTTTATATTTCTTCTTTTTCTATTTTCTCCTTTAGCCTATGTTGATCCTTACTGGCTTATCTTGGTGTCATAAATTTCAACTTCATTTCATGGCCCTCATGCCTCAAAGGTAACGTTCATCAAGATTGAGCGTTGTAAAATTTAGCCATCCCCATCTCAAAAGAAGATGACAAGAGTTTGTGGGAGCAATATCACATAATACTGCTTTCACACATTGTCCTGTACTGAATTTGATCCTTGCTTGATTCGGATGAAAGCTTGGTGGTAACTAGAGTTTCTCCACCTGGCTTAAAACATTATTGTCGCTTTTGTAAACAAATGCAATTAAACATGGGTGGCCTTCGATTAAAAACCATGTTTCTCTACTTCCTTTTCCATCAACTTTATCTTTTCTTCCTTTTCTATTTCTTCAATTTCTCTTCCTTCTGCAGTTTATATTTCTACTTTTCTATTTTCTCCTTCAGCCTATGTCGATCCTTACTAGATTGTCCTTGTGTCATAAATTTCAACTTCATTTCATGTCCCTCATGCCTCAAATAAAGGGAACGTTCATCAAGATTGAGTGTTTTAAAATTAAGCCATACCCATCTCAAAAGAAGAAAACAAGAGTTTGTGGGAGCAATATCACATAATACTTCTTTCAAACAATTCCATGTACTGAATTTGATCCTTGCTTGATTCAGATGAAAGAAGTGTGGTAACTAGAGTTTCTCCACCAATCTTTGGCTTACAACATTGTTGTCGCTTCAGTAAACGAATGCAACTAAACATGGATGACCTTCGATTAAACACTTTGTTTCTCTACTTCCTTTTCCATCATCTTTATCTTTTCCTTCCTTTCTTTTTCTTCAATTTCCCATCCTTCTGCAGTTTATATTTCTTCTTTTTCTACTTTCTCCTACAGCGTATGTTGATCCTTACTGGCTTGTCCTTGTGTCATAAATTTCAACTTCATTTCATGTCCCTCATGCCTCAAATAAAGGAAACGTTCATCAAGATTGAGTGTTTTAAAATTAAGCCATGCCCATCTCAAAAGAAGATGACATGAGTTCGTGGGAGCAATATCACATAATACTTCTTTCACACATTGTCATGTACTGAATTTGATCCTTGCTTGATTCGGATGAAAGCTTGTTGGTAACTTGAGTTTCTCCACCAATCTTTGGCTTACAACATTGTTGTCGCTTTCGTAAACGAATGCAACTAAACATGTGTGGCCTTCGATTAATCACCTTGTTTCTCTACTTCCTTTTGCATCATCTTTATCCTTTCTTCCTTTTCTTTTTCTTCAATTTCCCTTCCTTCTGCAGTTTATATTTCTTCTTTTTCTATTCTTTCTTTTTCTATTTTCTCCTTTAGCCTATGTTGATCATTACTGGGTTGTCTTGGTGTCATAAATTTCAACTTCATTTCATGTCCCTCATGCCTCAAATAAAGGACACGTTCATCAAGATTGAGTGTTTTAAAATTAAGCCATGCCCATCTCAAAAGAAGATGACAAGAGTTCGTGGGAGCAATATCACATAATACTTCTTTCACACATTGTCCTGTACTGAATTTGATCCTTGCTTGATTCGGATGAAAGCTTGGTGGTAACTAGAGTTTCTCCACCAATCTTTGGCTTACAACATTGTTGTCGCTTTCATAAACGTATGCAACTAAACATGGGTGGCCTTCTATTAAATACCTTGTTTCTGTACTTCCTTTTCGATCATCTTTATCTTTTCTTCCTTTTCTTTTTCTTCAATTTCCATTCCTTCCACAGTGTATATTTCTTCTTTTTCTATTTTCGCCTTCAGCCTATGTCGATCCTTACTGGCTTGTCCTTGTGTCATAAATTTCAACTTCATTTTATGTCCCTCATGCCTCAAATAAAGGGAACGTTCATCAAGATTGAGTGTTTTAAAATTAAGCCATGCCCATCTCAAAAGAAGATGACAAGAGTTCGTGGGAGCAATATCAGATAATACTTCTTGCACACATTGTTCTGTACCAAATTTGATCCTTGCTCGATTCGGATGAAAGCTTGGTAGTAACTAGAGTTTCTCCACCAATCTTTGGCTTACAACATTGTTGTCGCTTTAATAAACGAATGCAACTAAACATGGGTGGCCTTCGATTAAACACCTTGTTTCTCTACTTCCTTTTCCATCATCTTTATCTTTTCTTCCTTTTCTTTTTCTTCAATTTCTCTTCCTTCTGCAGTTTATATTTCTTCTTTTCTATTTTCTCCTTCAGCCTATGTTGATCCTTACTAGCTTGTCTTGGTGTCATAAATTTGAACTTCATTTCATGTCCCTCATGCCTCAAAGGGAACGTTCATCAAGATTTAGCGTTTTAAAATTAAGCCATGCTCATCTCAAAAGAAGATGACAACAGTTCGTGGGAGCAATATCACACAATACTTCTTTCACACATTGTCCTGTACTGAATTTGATCCTTGCTTGATTCAGATGAAAGCTTGGTGGTAACTAGAGTTTCTCCACCAATCTTTGGCTTAAAACATTGTTGTCGCTTTAGTAAACGAATGCAACTAAACATGGTGGCCTTCGATTAAACACCTTATTTCTCTACTTCCTTTTCCATCATCTTTATCTTTTCTTCCTATTCTTTTTCTTCAATTTCCCTTCCTTCTGCATTTTATATTTCTTCTTTTTCTATTTTGTCCTTCAGCCTATGTTGATCCTTACTGCCTCGTCTTGGTGTCATAAATTTGAACTTCATTTCATGCCCCTCATGCCTCAAATAAAGGAAACGTTCATCAAGATTGAGTGTTTTAAAATGAAGCCATGCCCATTTCAAAAGAAGATAACAAGAGTTCGTGGGAGCAATATCAGATAATACTTCTTTCACACATTGTCCTGTACTGAATTTGATCCTTGCTTGATTGGGATGAAAGTTTGGTGGTAACTAGAGTTTCTCCACCAATCTTTGGCTTTACAACATTTTTGTCGCTTTAGTAAACGAATGCAACTAAACATGGGTGGCCTTCTATTAAACACCTTGTTTCTCTACTTCCTTTTCCGTCATCTTTATCTTTTCTTCCTTTTCTTTTTCTTCAATTTCCATTCCTTCTACAGTTTATATTTCTTCTTTTTCTATTTTCTCCTTCAGCCTATGTTGATCCTTACTGGCTTGTCTTGGTGTCATAAATTTCAACCTCATTTCATGTCCCTCATTCCTTAAATAAAGGGAACGTTCATCAAGATTGAGCGTTTTAAAATGAAGCCATGCCCATCTCAAAAGAAGATGACAAGAGTTCGTGAGAGCAATATCACATAATACTTCTTTCACACATTGTAATCTACTGCATTTGATCCTTGCTTGATTCAGATGAAAGCTTGGTGGTAACTAGAGTTTCTCCACCAATCTTTGGCTTACAACATTGTTGTCGCTTTCGTAAAGTAATGCAACTAAACATGGGTGGCCTTCGATTAAACACCTTGTTTCTCTACTTCCTTTTCCATCATCTTTATCTTTTCTTCCATTTCTCTTTCTTCAATTTCCCTTCCTTCTGCAGTTTATATTTCTTCTTTTTCTATTTTCCCCTTCAGGCTATGTTGATTCTTACTGGCTTGTCTTGGTGTCATAAATTTGAACTTCATTTCATGTCCCTCATGCCTCAAAGGGAACGTTCATCAAGATTGAGCATTTTAAAATTAAGCCATGCCCATCTCAAAAGAAGATGACAAGAGCTTGTTGGAGCAATATCACATAATACTTCTTGCACACATTGTCCTGTACTGAATTTGATCCTTGCTTGATTGGGATGAAAGTTTGGTGGTAACTAGAGTTTCTCCACCAATCTTTGGCTTACAACATTTTTGTCGCTTTAGTAAACGAATGCAACTAAACATGGGTGGCCTTCTATTAAACACCTTGTTTCTCTACTTCCTTTTCCATCATCTTTATCTTTTCTTCCATTTCTTTTTCTTCAATTTCCCTTCCTTCTGCAGTTTATATTCCCTCTTTTTCTATTTTCTCCTTTAGTCTATGTTGATCCTTACTGGCTTGTCTTGGTGTCATAAATTTCAACTTCATTTCATGTTCCTCATGCCTCAAATAAAGGGAACGTTCATCAAGATTGAGTGTTTTAAAATTAAGCCATGCCCATCCTAAAAGAAGATGACAAGAGTTCGTGTGAGCAATATCACATAATACTTCTTTCACACATTGTTCGGTACTGAATTTGATCCTTGCTTGATTCGGATGAAAGCTTGGTGGTAACTAGAGTTTCTCCACCAATCTTTGGCTTACAACATTGTTGTCGCTTTCGGAAACGAAGGCAACTAAACATTGGTGGCCTTCGATTAAACACCTTGTTTCTCTACTTCCTTTTCCATCATCTTTATCTTTTCTTCCTTTTCTTTTTCTTCAATTTCTCTTCCTTCTGCAGTTTATATTTCTTCTTTTCTATTTTCTCCTTCAGCCTATGTTGATCCTTACTGGCTTGTCTTGGTGTCATAAATTTCAACCTCATTTCATGTCCCTCATTCCTCAAATAAAGGGAACGTTCATCAAGATTGAGCGTTTTAAAATGAAGCCATGCCCATCTCAAAAGAAGATGACAAGAGTTCGTGAGAGCAATATCACATAATACTTCTTTCACACATTGTAATCTACTGCATTTGATCCTTGCTTGATTCAGATGAAAGCTTGGTGGTAACTAGAGTTTCTCCACCAATCTTTGGGTTACAACATTGTTGTCGCTTTAGTAAACGAATGCAACTAAACATGGTGGCCTTCGATTAAACACCTTGTTTCTCTACTTCCTTTTCCATCATCTTTATCTTTTCTTCCTATTCTTTTTCTTCAATTTCCCTTCCTTCTGCAGTTTATATTTCTTCTTTTTCTATTTTGTCCTTCAGCCTATGTTGATCCTTACTGCCTTGTCTTGGTGTCATAAATTTCAACTTCATTTCATGTCCCTAATGCCTAAAATAAAGGGAACGTTCATCAAGATTGAGCATTTTAAAATGAAGCCATGCCCATTTCAAAAGAAGATAACAAGAGTTCGTGGGAGCAATATCAGATAATAGTTCTTTCACACATTGTCCTGTCCTGAATTTGAGCCTTGCTTGATTGGGATGGAAGCTTGGTGGTAACTAGAGTTTCTCCACCAATCTTTCGCTTAAAACATTGTTGTCACTTTCGTAAACGAATGCAACTAAACATGGGTGGCCTTCGATTAAACACCTTGTTTCTCTACTTCCTTTTCCATCATCTTTATCTTTTCTTCCTTTTCTTTTTCTTCAATTTCTCTTCCTTCTGCAGTTTATATTTCTTCTTTTCTATTTTCTCCTTCAGCCTATGTTGATCCTTACTGGCTTGTCTTGGTGTCATAAATTTCAACCTCATTTCATGTCCCTCATTCCTCAAATAAAGGGAACGTTCATCAAGATTGAGCGTTTTAAAATGAAGCCATGCCCATCCTAAAAGAAGATGACAAGAGTTCGTGAGAGCAATATCACATAATACTTCTTTCACACATTGTAATCTACTGCATTTGATCCTTGCTTGATTCAGATGAAAGTTTGGTGGTAACTAAAGTTTCTCCACCAATCTTTGGCTTACAACATTGTTGTCGGTTTAGTAAACGAATGCAACTAAACATGGTGGCCTTCGATTAAACACCTTGTTTCTCTACTTCCTTTTCCATCCTCTTTATCTTTTCTTCCTATTCTTTTTCTTCAATTTCCCTTCCTTCTGCAGTTTATATTTCTTCTTTTTCTATTTTTCCCTTCAGCCTATGTTGATCCTTACTGCCTTGTCTTGGTGTCATAAATTTCAACTTCATTTCATGTCCCTAATGCCTAAAATAAAGGGAACGTTCATCAAGATTGAGCATTTTAAAATGAAGCCATGCCCATTTCAAAAGAAGATAACAAGAGTTCGTGGGAGCAATATCAGATAATAGTTCTTTCACACATTGTCCTGTACTGAATTTGATCCTTGCTTGATTCGGATGAAAGCTTGGTGGTAACTAGAGTTTCTCCACCAATCTTTGGCTTACAACATTGTTGTCGCTTTCGTAAAGTAATGCAACTAAACATGGGTGGCCTTCGATTAAACACCTTGTTTCTCTACTTCCTTTTCCATCATCTTTATCTTTTCTTCCTTTTCTCTTTCTTCAATTTCCCTTCCTTCTGCAGTTTATATTTCTTCGTTTTCTATTTTCCCCTTCAGGCTATGGTGATCCTTACTGGCTTGTCTTGGTGTCATAAATTTCAACCTCATTTCATGTCCCTCATTCCTCAAATAAAGGGAACGTTCATCAAGATTGAGCGTTTTAAAATGAAGCCATGCCCATCTCAAAAGAAGATGACAAGAGTTCGTGAGAGCAATATCACATAATACTTCTTTCACACATTGTAATCTACTACATTTGATCCTTGCTTGATTCAGATGAAAGCTTGGTGGTAACTAAAGTTTCTCCACCAATCTTTGGCTTACAACATTGTTGTCGGTTTAGTAAACGAATGCAACTAAACATGGTGGCCTTCGATTAAACACCTTGTTTCTCTACTTCCTTTTCCATCCTCTTTATCTTTTCTTCCTATTCTTTTTCTTCAATTTCCCTTCCTTCTGCAGTTTATATTTCTTCTTTTTCTATTTTTCCCTTCAGCCTATGTTGATCCTTACTGCCTTGTCTTGGTGTCATAAATTTCAACTTCATTTCATGTCCCTAATGCCTAAAATAAAGGGAACGTTCATCAAGATTGAGCATTTTAAAATGAAGCCATGCCCATTTCAAAAGAAGATAACAAGAGTTCGTGGGAGCAATATCAGATAATAGTTCTTTCACACATTGTCCTGTACTGAATTTGATCCTTGCTTGATTCGGATGAAAGCTTGGTGGTAACTAGAGTTTCTCCACCAATCTTTGGCTTACAACATTGTTGTCGCTTTCGTAAAGTAATGCAACTAAACATGGGTGGCCTTCGATTAAACACCTTGTTTCTCTACTTCCTTTTCCATCATCTTTATCTTTTCTTCCTTTTCTCTTTCTTCAATTTCCCTTCCTTCTGCAGTTTATATTTCTTCGTTTTCTATTTTCCCCTTCAGGCTATGGTGATCCTTACTGGCTTGTCTTGGTGTCATAAATTTCAACCTCATTTCATGTCCCTCATTCCTCAAATAAAGGGAACGTTCATCAAGATTGAGCGTTTTAAAATGAAGCCATGCCCATCTCAAAAGAAGATGACAAGAGTTCGTGAGAGCAATATCACATAATACTTCTTTCACACATTGTAATCTACTACATTTGATCCTTGCTTGATTCAGATGAAAGCTTGGTGGTAACTAGAGTTTCTCCACCAATCTTTGGCTTACAACATTGTTGTCGCTTTCGTAAAGTAATGCAACTAAACATGGGTGGCCTTCGATTAAACACCTTGTTTCTCTACTTCCTTTTCCATCATCTTTATCTTTTCTTCCTTTTCTCTTTCTTCAATTTCCCTTCCTTCTGCAGTTTATATTTCTTCGTTTTCTATTTTCCCCTTCAGGCTATGGTGATCCTTACTGGCTTGTCTTGGTGTCATAAATTTCAACCTCATTTCATGTCCCTCATTCCTCAAATAAAGGGAACGTTCATCAAGATTGAGCGTTTTAAAATGAAGCCCTGCCCATCTCAAAAGAAGATGACAAGAGTTCGTGAGAGCAATATCACATAATACTTCTTTCACACATTGTAATCTACTACATTTGATCCTTGCTTGATTCAGATGAAAGCTTGGTGGTAACTAGAGTTTCTCCACCAATCTTTGGCTTACAACATTGTTGTCGCTTTCGTAAAGTAATGCAACTAAACATGGGTGGCCTTCGATTAAACACCTTGTTTCTCTACTTCCTTTTCCATCATCTTTATCTTTTCTTCCATTTCTCTTTCTTCAATTTCCCTTCCTTCTGCAGTTTATATTTCTTCTTTTTCTATTTTCCCCTTCAGGCTATGTTGATTCTTACTGGCTTGTCTTGGTGTCATAAATTTCAACCTCATTTCATGTCCCTCATTCCTTAAATAAAGGGAACGTTCATCAAGATTGAGCGTTTTAAAATGAAGCCATGCCCATCTCAAAAGAAGATGACAAGAGTTCGTGAGAGCAATATCACATAATACTTCTTTCACACATTGTAATCTACTGCATTTGATCCTTGCTTGATTCAGATGAAAGCTTGGTGGTAACTAGAGTTTCTCCACCAATCTTTGGCTTACAACATTGTTGTCGCTTTCGTAAAGTAATGCAACTAAACATGGGTGGCCTTCGATTAAACACCTTGTTTCTCTACTTCCTTTTCCATCATCTTTATCTTTTCTTCCATTTCTCTTTCTTCAATTTCCCTTCCTTCTGCAGTTTATATTTCTTCTTTTTCTATTTTCCCCTTCAGGCTATGTTGATTCTTACTGGCTTGTCTTGGTGTCATAAATTTGAACTTCATTTCATGTCCCTCATGCCTCAAAGGGAACGTTCATCAAGATTGAGCATTTTAAAATTAAGCCATGCCCATCTCAAAAGAAGATGACAAGAGCTTGTTGGAGCAATATCACATAATACTTCTTGCACACATTGTCCTGTACTGAATTTGATCCTTGCTTGATTGGGATGAAAGTTTGGTGGTAACTAGAGTTTCTCCACCAATCTTTGGCTTACAACATTTTTGTCGCTTTAGTAAACGAATGCAACTAAACATGGGTGGCCTTCTATTAAACACCTTGTTTCTCTACTTCCTTTTCCATCTTTATCTTTTCTTCCTATTCTTTTTCTCAAATTTCCATTCCTTCTGCAGTTTAAATTTCTTCTTTTTGTATTTTCTCCTTAAGCCTATGTTGATCCTTACTGCCTTGTCTTGGTGTCATAAATTTCAACTTCATTTCATATCCCTAACGCCTAATATAATGGGGTCGTTCATCAAGATTGAGCGTTTTAAAATGAAGCCATGCCCATCTGAAAAGAAGATGACAAGAGTTTGTGGGAGCAATATCACATAATACTTCTTTCACACATTGTCCTGTACTGAATTTGAGCCTTGCTTGATTGGGATGAAAGCTTGGTGGTAACTAGAGTTTCTCCACCAATCTTTCGCTTAAAACATTGTTGTCACTTTCGTAAACGAATGCAACTAAACATGGGTGGCCTTCGATTAAACACCTTGTTTCTCTACTTCCTTTTCCATCATCTTTATCTTTTCTTCCTTTTCTTTTTGTTCAATTTTTCTTCCTTCTGCAGTTTATATTTCTTCTTTTCTATTTTCTCCTTCAGCCTATGTTGATCCTTACTGGCTTGTCTTGGTGTCATAAATTTCAACCTCATTTCATGTCCCTCATTCCTTAAATAAAGGGAACGTTCATCAAGATTGAGCGTTTTAAAATGAAGCCATGCCCATCTCAAAAGAAGATGACAAGAGTTCGTGAGAGCAATATCACATAATACTTCTTTCACACATTGTAATCTACTACATTTGATCCTTGCTTGATTCAGATGAAAGCTTGGTGGTAACTAGAGTTTCTCCACCAATCTTTGGCTTAAAACATTGTTGTCGCCTTAGTAAACGAATGCAACTAAACATGGTGGCCTTCGATTAAACACCTTGTTTCTCTACTTCCTTTTCCATCCTCTTTATCTTTTCTTCCTATTCTTTTTCTTCAATTTCCCTTCCTTCTGCAGTTTATATTTCTTCTTTTTCTATTTTTCCCTTCAGCCTATGTTGATCCTTACTGCCTTGTCCTTGTGTCATAAATTTCAACTTCATTTCATGTCCCTAATGCCTAAAATAAAGGGAACGTTCATCAAGATTGAGCATTTTAAAATGAAGCCATGCCCATTTCAAAAGAAGATAACAAGAGTTCGTGGGAGCAATATCAGATAATAGTTCTTTCACACATTGTCCTGTACTGAATTTGATCCTTGCTTGATTCGGATGAAAGCTTGGTGGTAACTAGAGTTTCTCCACCAATCTTTGGCTTACAACATTGTTGTCGCTTTCGTAAAGTAATGCAACTAAACATGGGTGGCCTTCGATTAAACACCTTGTTTCTCTACTTCCTTTTCCGTCATCTTTATCTTTTCTTCCTTTTCTTTTTCTTCAATTTCCATTCCTTCTGCAGTTTATATTTCTTCTTTTTCTATTTTCTCCTTCAGCCTATGTTGATCCTTACTGGCTTGTCTTGGTGTCATAAATTTCAACCTCATTTCATGTCCCTCATTCCTTAAATAAAGGGAACGTTCATCAAGATTGAGCGTTTTAAAATGAAGCCATGCCCATCTCAAAAGAAGATGACAAGAGTTCGTGAGAGCAATATCACATAATAGTTCTTTCACACATTGTAATCTACTACATTTGATCCTTGCTTGATTCAGATGAAAGCTTGGTGGTAACTAGAGTTTCTCCACCAATCTTTGGCTTAAAACATTTTTGTCGCTTTAGTAAACGAATGCAACTAAACATGGGTGGCCTTCTATTAAACACCTTGTTTCTCTAATTCCTTTTCCATCATCTTTATCTTTTCTTCCTTTTCTTTTTCTTCAATTTCTCTTCCTTCTGCAGTTTATATTTCTTCTTTTCTATTTTCTCCTTCAGCCTATGTTGATCCTTACTGGCTTGTCTTGGTGTCATAAATTTCAACCTCATTTCATGTCCCTCATTCCTTAAATAAAGGGAACGTTCATCAAGATTGAGCGTTTTAAAATGAAGCCATGCCCATCTCAAAAGAAGATGACAAGAGTTCGTGAGAGCAATATCACATAATACATCTTTCACACATTGTAATCTACTACATTTGATCCTTGCTTGATTCAGATGAAAGCTTGGTGGTAACTAGAGTTTCTCCACCAATCTTTGGCTTACAATATTTTTGTCGCTTTAGTAAACGAATGCAACTAAACATGGGTGGCCTTCGATTAAACACCTTGTTTCTCTACTTCTTTTACCATCATCTTTATCTTTTCTTCCTTTTCTTTTTCTTCAATTTCTCTTCCTTCTGCAGTTTATATTTCTTCTTTTCTATTTTCTCCTTCAGCCTATGTTGATCCTTACTGGCTTGTCTTGGTGTCATAAATTTCAACCTCATTTCATGTCCCTCATTCCTGAAATAAAGGGAACGTTCATCAAGATTGAGCGTTTTAAAATGAAGCCATGCCCATCTCAAAAGAAGATGACAAGAGTTCGTGAGAGCAATATCACATAATACTTCTTTCACACATTGTAATCTACTACATTTGATCCTTGCTTGATTCAGATGAAAGCTTGGTGGTAACTAGAGTTTCTCCACCAATCTTTGGCTTAAAACATTGTTGTCGCTTTAGTAAACGAATGCAACTAAACATGGTGGCCTTCGATTAAACACCTTGTTTCTCTACTTCCTTTTCCATCATCTTTATCTTTTCTTCCTATTCTTTTTCTTCAATTTCCCTTCCTTCTGCAGTTTATATTTCTTCTTTTTCTATTTTGTCCTTCAGCCTATGTTGATCCTTACTGCCTTTTCTTGGTGTCATAAATTTCAACTTCATTTCATGTCCCTAATGCCTAAAATAAAGGGAACGTTCATCAAGATTGAGCATTTTAAAATGAAGCCATGCCCATTTTAAAAGAAGATAACAAGAGTTCGTGGGAGCAATATCAGATAATAGTTCTTTCACACATTGTCCTGTACTGAATTTGATCCTTGCTTGATTGGGATGAAAGTTTGGTGGTAACTAGAGTTTCTCCACCAATCTTTGGCTTACAACATTTTTGTCGCTTTAGTAAACGAATGCAACTAAACATGGGTGGCCTTCTATTAAACACCTTGTTTCTCTACTTCCTTTGCCATCATCTTTATCTTTTCTTCCTTTTCTTTTTCTTCAATTTCCATTCCTTCTGCAGTTTATATTTCTTCTTTTTCTATTTTCCCCTTCAGGCTATGTTGATCCTTATTGGCTTGTCTTGGTGTCATAAATTTCAACTTCATTTCATGTCCCTCATGCCTCAAAGGGCACGTTCATCAAGATTGAGCGTTTTAAAATTAAGCCATGCCCATCTCAAAAGAAGATGACAAGAGCTTGTTGGAGCAATATCACATAATACTTCTTGCACACATTGTCCTGTACTCAATTTGATCCTTGCTTGATTGGGATGAAAGCTTGGTGGTAACTAGAGTTTCTCCACCAATCTTTGGCTTACAACATTTTTGTCGCTTTAGTAAACGAATGCAACTAAACATGGGTGGCCTTCTATTAAACACCTTGTTTCTCTACTTCCTTTTCCATCATCTTTATCTTTTCTTCCTTTTCTTTTTCTTCAATTTCCATTCCTTCTGCAGTTTATATTTCTTCTTTTTCTATTTTCCCCTTCAGGCTATGTTGATCCTTACTGGCTTGTCTTGGTGTCATAAATTTGAACTTCATTTCATGTCCCTCATGCCTCAAAGGGAACGTTCATCAAGATTGAGCGTTTTAAAATTAAGCCATGCCCATCTCAAAAGAAGATGACAAGAGTTTGTGGGAGCAATATCACATAATACTTCTTTCACACATTGTAATCTACTGCATTTGATCCTTGCTTGATTCAGATGAAAGCTTGGTGGTAACTAGAGTTTCTCCACCAATCTTTGGCTTAAAACATTGTTGTCGCTTTAGTAAACGAATGCAACTAAACATGGTGGCCTTCGATTAAACACCTTGTTTCTCTACTTCCTTTTCCATCATCTTTATCTTTTCTTCCTATTCTTTTTCTTCAATTTCCCTTCCTTCTGCAGTTTATATTTCTTCTTTTTCTATTTTGTCCTTCAGCCTATGTTGATCCTTACTGCCTTGTCTTGGTGTCATAAATTTCAACTTCATTTCATGTCCCTAATGCCTAAAATAAAGGGAACGTTCATCAAGATTGAGCATTTTAAAATGAAGCCATGCCCATTTCAAAAGAAGATAACAAGAGTTCGTGGGAGCAATATCAGATAATAGTTCTTTCACACATTGTCCTGTACTGAATTTGATCCTTGCTTGATTGGGATGAAAGTTTGGTGGTAACTAGAGTTTCTCCACCAATCTTTGGCTTATAACATTTTTGTCGCTTTAGTAAACGAATGCAACTAAACATGGGTGGCCTTCTATTGAACACCTTGTTTCTCTACTTCCTTTTCCATCATCTTTATCTTTTCTTCCTTTTCTTTTTCTTCAATTTCCATTCCTTCTGCAGTTTATATTTCTTCTTTTTCTATTTTCCCCTTCAGGCTATGTTGACCCTTACTGGCTTGTCTTGGTGTCATAAATTTGAACTTCATTTCATATCCCTCATGCCTCAAATAAAGGGAACGTTCATCAAGATTGAGCATTTTAAAATGAAGCCATGCCCATTTCAAAAGAAGATAACAAGAGTTCGTGGGAGCAATATCACATAATACTTCTTTCACACATTGTCCTGTACTGAATTTGAGCCTTGCTTGATTGGGATGAAAGCTTGGTGGTAACTAGAGTTTCTCCACCAATCTTTCGCTTAAAACACTGTTGTCACTTTCGTAAACGAATGCAACTAAACATGGGTGGCCTTCGATTAAACACCTTGTTTCTCTACTTCCTTTTCCATCATCTTTATCTTTTCTTCCTTTTCTTTTTCTTCAATTTCTCTTCCTTCTGCAGTTTATATTTCTTCTTTTTCCATTTTCTCCTTCAGCCTATGTTGATCCTTATTGGCTTGTCTTGGTGTCATAAATTTCAACCTCATTTCATGTCCCTAATGCCTAAAAAAGGGAACGTTCATCAAGATTGAGCATTTTAAAATGAAGCCATGCCCATTTCAAAAGAAGATAACAAGAGTTCGTGGGAGCAATATCAGATAATAGTTCTTTCACACATTGTCCTGTACTGAATTTGATCCTTGCTTGATTGGGATGAAAGTTTGGTGGTAACTAGAGTTTCTCCACCAATCTTTGGCTTACAACATTTTTGTCGCTTTAGTAAACGAATGCAACTAAACATGGGTGGCCTTCTATTGAACACCTTGTTTCTCTACTACCTTTTCCATCATCTTTATCTTTTCTTCCTTTTCTTTTTCTTCAATTTCCTTTCCTTCTGCAGTTTATATTTCTTCTTTCTCTATTTTCCCCTTCAGGCTATGTTGACCCTTACTGGCTTGTCTTGGTGTCATAAATTTGAACTTCATTTCATGTCCCTCATGCCTCAAATAAAGTGAACGTTCATCAAGATTGAGCGTTTTAAAATTAAGCCATGCCCATCTCAAAAGAAGATGACAAGAGCTTGTTAGAGCAATATCACATAATACTTCTTGCACACATTGTCCTGTACTGAATTTGATCCTTGCTTGATTGGGATGAAAGTTTGGTGGTAACTAGAGTTTCTCCAACAATCTTTCGCTTACAACATTTTTGTCGCTTTAGTAAACGAATGCAACTAAACATGGGTGGCCTTCTATTAAACACCTTGTTTCTCTACTTCCTTTTCCATCATCTTTATCTTTTCTTCCTTTTCTTTTTCTTCAATTTCCATTCCTTCTGCAATTTATATTTCTTCTTTTTGTATTTTCTCCTTCAGCCTATGTTGATCCTTACTGGCTTGTCTTGGTGTCATAAATTTCAACTTCATTTCATATCCCTAACGCCTAATATAATGGGGTCGTTCATCAAGATTGAGCGTTTTAAAATGAAGCCATGCCCATCTGAAAAGAAGATGACAAGAGTTTGTGGGAGCAATATCACATAATACTTCTTTCACACATTGTCCTGTACTGAATTTGAGCCTTGCTTGATTGGGATGAAAGCTTGGTGGTAACTAGAGTTTCTCCACCAATCTTTCGCTTAAAACATTGTTGTCACTTTCGTAAACGAATGCAACTAAACATGGGTGGCCTTCGATTAAACACCTTGTTTCTCTACTTCCTTTTCCATCATCTTTATCTTTTCTTCCTTTTCTTTTTCTTCAATTTCTCTTCCTTCTGCAGTTTATATTTCTTCTTTTCTATTTTCTCCTTCAGCCTATGTTGATCCTTACTGGCTTGTGTTGGTGTCATAAATTTCAACCTCATTTCATGTCCCTCATTCCTTAAATAAAGGGAACGTTCATCAAGATTGAGCGTTTTAAAATGAAGCCATGCCCATCTCAAAAGAAGATGACAAGAGTTCGTGAGAGCAATATCACATAATACTTCTTTCACACATTGTAATCTACTACATTTGATCCTTGCTTGATTCAGATGAAAGCTTGGTGGTAACTAGAGTTTCTCCACCAATCTTTGGCTTAAAACATTGTTGTCGCTTTAGTAAATGAATGCAACTAAACATGGTGGCCTTCGATTAAACACCTTATTTCTCTACTTCCTTTTCCATCATCTTTATCTTTTCTTCCTATTCTTTTTCTTCAATTTCCCTTTCTTCTGCAGTTTATATTTCTTCTTTTTCTATTTTTTCCTTCAGCCTATGTTGATCCTTACTGCCTTGTCTTGGTGTCATAAATTTGAACTTCATTTCACGTCCCTAATGCCTAAAATAAAGGGAACGTTCATCATGATTGAGCATTTTAAAATGAAGCCATGCCCATTTCAAAAGAACATAACAAGAGTTCGTGGGAGCAATATCAGCTAATAGTTCTTTCACACATTGTTCTGTACTGAATTTGATCCTTGCTTGATTGGGATGAAAGTTTGGTGGTAACTAGAGTTTCTCCACCAATCTTTGGCTTTACAACATTTTTGTCGCTTTAGTAAACGAATGCAACTAAACATGGGTGGCCTTCTATTAAACACCTTGTTTCTCTACTTCCTTTTCCGTCATCTTTATCTTTTCTTCCTTTTCTTTTTCTTCAATTTCCATTCCTTCTGCAGTTTATATTTCTTCTTTTTCTATTTTCTCCTTCAGCCTATGTTGATCCTTACTGGCTTATCTTGGTGTCATAAATTTCAACCTCATTTCATGTCCCTCATTCCTTAAATAAAGGGAACGTTCATCAAGATTGAGCGTTTTAAAATGAAGCCATGCCCATCTCAAAAGAAGATGACAAGAGTTCGTGAGAGCAATATCACATAATACTTCTTTCACACATTGTAATCTACTACATTTGATCCTTGCTTGATTCAGATGAAAGCTTGGTGGTAACTAGAGTTTCTCCACCAATCTTTGGCTTAAAACATTGTTGTCGCTTTAGCAAACGAATGCAACTAAACATGGTGGCCTTCGATTAAACACCTTGTTTCTCTACTTCCTTTTCCATCATCTTTATCTTTTCTTCCTATTCTTTTTCTTCAATTTCCCTTCCATCTGCAGTTTATATTTCTTCTTTTTCTATTTTGTCCTTCAGCCTATGTTGATCCTTACTGGCTGGTCTTGGTGTCATAAATTTCAACTTCATTTCATATCCCTAACGCCTAATATAATGGGGTCGTTCATCAAGATTGAGCGTTTTAAAATGAAGCCATGCCCATCTGAAAAGAAGATGACAAGAGTTTGTGGGAGCAATATCACATAATACTTCTTCCACACATTGTCCTGTACTGAATTTGAGCCTTGCTTGATTGGGATGAAAGCTTGGTGGTAACTAGAGTTTCTCCACCAATCTTTCGCTTAAAACATTGTTGTCACTTTCGTAAACGAATGCAACTAAACATGGGTGGCCTTCTATTGAACACCTTGTTTCTCTACTTCCTTTTCCATCATCTTTATCTTTTCTTCCTTTTCTTTTTCTTCAATTTCCATTCCTTCTGCAGTTTATATTTCTTCTTTTTCTATTTTCCCCTTCAGGCTATGTTGACCCTTACTGGCTTGTCTTGGTGTCATAAATTTGAACTTCATTTCATGTCCCTCATTCCTTAAATAAAGGGAACGTTCATCAAGATTGAGCGTTTTAAAATGAAGCCATGCCCATCTCAAAAGAAGATGACAAGAGTTCGTGAGAGCAATATCACATAATACTTCTTTCACACATTGTAATCTACTACATTTGATCCTTGCTTGATTCAGATGAAAGCTTGGTGGTAACTAGAGTTTCTCCACCAATCTTTGGCTTACAACATTTTTGTCGCTTTAGTAAACGAATGCAACTAAACATGGTGGCCTTCGATTAAACACCTTGTTTCTCTACTTCCTTTTCCATCATCTTTATCTTTTCTTCCTTTTCTTTTTCTTCAATTTCAATTCCTTCTGCAGTTTATATTTCTTCTTTTTGTATTTTCTCCTTCAGCCTATGTTGATCCTTACTGGCTTGTCTTGGTGTCATAAATTTCAACTTCATTTCATATCCCTAACGCCTAATATAATGGGGTCGTTCATCAAGATTGAGCGTTTTAAAATGAAGCCATGCCCCTCTGAAAAGAAGATGATAAGAGTTTGTGGGAGCAATATCACATAATACTTCTTTCACACATTCTCCTGTACTGAATTTGAGCCTTGCTTGATTGGGATGAAAGCTTGGTGGTAACTAGAGTTTCTCCACCAATCTTTCGCTTAAAACGTTGTTGTCACTTTCGTAAACGAATGCAACTAAACATGGGTGGCCTTTGATTAAACACCTTGTTTCTCTACTTCCTTTTCCACCATCTTTTTCTTTTCTTCCTTTTCTTTTTCTTCAATTTCTCTTCCTTCTGCAGTTTATATTTCTTCTTTTTCTATTTTCCCCTTTAGGCTATGTTGATCGTTACTGGCTTGTCTTGGTGTCATAAATTTGAACTTCATTTCATGTCCCTCATGCCTCAAAGGGAACGTTCATCAAGATTGAGCATTTTAAAATTAAGCCATGCCCATCTCAAAAGAAGATGACAAGAGCTTGTTGGAGCAATATCACATAATACTTCTTGCACACATTGTCCTGTACTGAATTTGATCCTTGCTTGATTAGGATGAAAGTTTGGTGGTAACTAGAGTTTCTCCACCAATCTTTGGCTTACAACATTTTTGTCGCTTTAGTAAACGAATGCAACTAAACATGGGTGGCCTTCTATTAAACACCTTGTTTCTCTACTTCCTTTTCCATCATCTTTATCTTTTCTTCCTATTCTTTTTCTCAAATTTCCATTCCTTCTGCAGTTTAAATTTCTTCTTTTTGTATTTTCTCCTTCAGCCTATGTTGATCCTTACTGCCTTGTCTTGGTGTCATAAATTTCAACTTCATTTCATATCCCTAACGCCTAATATAATGGGGTCGTTCATCAAGATTGAGCGTTTTAAAATGAAGCCATGCCCATCTGAAAAGAAGATGACAAGAGTTTGTGGGAGCAATATCACATAATACTTCTTTCACACATTGTCCAGTACTGAATTTGAGCCTTGCTTGATTGGGATGAAAGCTTGGTGGTAACTAGAGTTTCTCCACCAACCTTTCGCTTAAAACATTGTTGTCACTTTCGTAAACGAATGCAACTAAACATGGGTGGCCTTCGATTAAACACCTTGTTTCTCTACTTCCTTTTCCATCATCTTTATCTTTTCTTCCTTTTCTTTTTCTTCAATTTCTCTTCCTTCTGCAGTTTATATTTCTTCTTTTCTATTTTCTCCTTCAGCCTATGTTGATCCTTACTGGCTTGTCTTGGTGTCATAAATTTCAACCTCATTTCATGTCCCTCATTCCTTAAATAAAGGGAACGTTCATCAAGATTGAGCGTTTTAAAATGAAGCCATGCCCATCTCAAAAGAAGATGACAAGAGTTCGTGAGAGCAATATCACATAATACTTCTTTCACACATTGTAATCTACTACATTTGATCCTTGCTTGATTCACATGGAAGCTTGGTGGTAACTAGAGTTTCTCCACCAATCTTTGGCTTACAACAATGTTGTCGCTTTAGTAAACGAGTGCAACTAAACATGGTGGCCTTCGATTAAACAACTTGTTTCTCTACTTCCTTTTCCATCATCTTTATCTTTTCTTCCTATTCTTTTTCTTCAATTTCCCTTCCTTCTGCAGTTTATATTTCTTCTTTTTCTATTTTCTCCTTCAGCCTATGTTGATCCTTACTGCCTTGTCTTGGTGTCATAAATTTCAACTTCATTTCATATCCCTAACGCCTAATATAATGGGGTCGTTCATCAAGATTGAGCGTTTTAAAATGAAGCCATGCCCATCTGAAAAGAAGATGACAAGAGTTTGTGGGAGCAATATCACATAATACTTCTTTCACACATTGTCCAGTACTGAATTTGAGCCTTGCTTGATTGGGATGAAAGCTTGGTGGTAACTAGAGTTTCTCCACCAACCTTTCGCTTAAAACATTGTTGTCACTTTCGTAAACGAATGCAACTAAACATGGGTGGCCTTCGATTAAACACCTTGTTTCTCTACTTCCTTTTCCATCATCTTTATCTTTTCTTCCTTTTCTTTTTCTTCAATTTCTCTTCCTTCTGCAGTTTATATTTCTTCTTTTCTATTTTCTCCTTCAGCCTATGTTGATCCTTACTGGCTTGTCTTGGTGTCATAAATTTCAACCTCATTTCATGTCCCTCATTCCTTAAATAAAGGGAACGTTCATCAAGATTGAGCGTTTTAAAATGAAGCCATGCCCATCTCAAAAGAAGATGACAAGAGTTCGTGAGAGCAATATCACATAATACTTCTTTCACACATTGTAATCTACTACATTTGATCCTTGCTTGATTCACATGGAAGCTTGGTGGTAACTAGAGTTTCTCCACCAATCTTTGGCTTACAACAATGTTGTCGCTTTAGTAAACGAGTGCAACTAAACATGGTGGCCTTCGATTAAACAACTTGTTTCTCTACTTCCTTTTCCATCATCTTTATCTTTTCTTCCTATTCTTTTTCTTCAATTTCCCTTCCTTCTGCAGTTTATATTTCTTCTTTTTCTATTTTCTCCTTCAGCCTATGTTGATCCTTACTGCCTTGTCTTGGTGTCATAAATTTCAACTTCATTTCATGTCCCTAATGCCTAAAATAAAGGGAACGTTCATCAAGATTGAGCATTTTAAAATGAAGCCATGCCCATTTCAAAAGAAGATAACAAAAGTTCGTGGGAGCCATATCAGATAATAGTTCTTTCACACATTGTCCTGTACTGAATTTGATCCTTGCTTGATTGGGATGAAAGTTTGGTGGTAACTAGAGTTTCTCCACCAATCTTTGGCTTACAACATTTTTGTCGCTTTAGTAAACGAATGCAACTAAACATGGGTGGCCTTCTATTGAACACCTTGTTTCTCTACTTCCTTTTCCATCATCTTTATCTTTTCTTCCTTTTCTTTTTCTTCAATTTCCATTCCTTCTGCAGTTTATATTTCTTCTTTTTCTATTTTCCCCTTCAGGCTATGTTGACCCTTACTGGCTTGTCTTGGTGTCATAAATTTGAACTTCATTTCATATCCCTCATGCCTCAAATAAAGGGAACGTTCATCAAGATTGAGCATTTTAAAATGAAGCCATGCCCATTTCAAAAGAAGATAACAAGAGTTCGTGGGAGCAATATCAGATAATAGTTCTTTCACAAATTGTCCTGTACTGAATTTGATCCTTGCTTGATTGGGATTAAATTTTGGTGGTAACTAGAGTTTCTCCACCAATCTTTGGCTTACAACATTTTTGTCGCTTTAGTAAACGAATGCAACTAAACATGGGTGGCCTTCTATTAAACACCTTGTTTCTCTACTTCCTTTTCCATCATCTTTATCTTTTCTTCCTATTCTTTTTCTTCAATTTCTATTCCTTCTGCAGTTTATATTTCTTCTTTTTGTATTTTTTCCTTCAGCCTATGTTGATCCTTACTGGCTTGTCTTGGTGTCATAAATTTCAACTTCATTTCATGTCCCTAATGCCTGAAAAAGGGAACGTTCATCAAGATTGAGCATTTTAAAATGAAGCCATGCCCATTTCAGAAGAAGATAACAAGAGTTCGTGGGAGCAATATCAGATAATAGTTCTTTCACACATTGTCCTGTACTGAATTTCATCCTTGCTTGATTCAAATGAAAGCTAGGTGGTAACTAGAGTTTCTCCACCAATCTTTGGCTTACAACATTGTTGTCGCTTTCGTAAAGTAATGCAACTAAACATGGGTGGCCTTCGATTAAACACCTTGTTTCTCTACTTCCTTTTCCGTCATATTTATCTTTTCTTCCTTTTCTCTTTCTTCAATTTCCCTTCCTTCTGCAGTTTATATTTCTTCTTTTTCTATTTTCCCCTTCAGGCTATGTTGATCCTTACTGGCTTGTCTTGGTGTCATAAATTTGAACTTCATTTCATGTCCCTCATGCCTCAAAGGGAACGTTCATCAAGATTGAGCGTTTTAAAATTAAGCCATGCCCATCTCAAAAGAAGATGACAAGAGCTTGTTGGAGCAATATCACATAGTACTTCTTGCACACATTGTCCTGTATTCAATTTGATCCTTGCTTGATTGGGATGAAAGCTTGGTGGTAACTAGAGTTTCTCCACCAATCTTTGGCTTACAACATTTTTGTCGCTTTAGTAAACGAATGCAACTAAACATGGGTGGCCTTCTATTAAACACCTTGTTTCTCTACTTCCTTTTCCATCATCTTTATCTTTTCTTCCTTTTCTTTTTCTTCAATTTCCATTCCTTCTGCAGTTTATATTTCTTCTTTTTGTATTTTTTCCTTCAGCCTATGTTGATCCTTACTGGCTTGTCTTGGTGTCATAAATTTCAACTTCATTTCGTGTCCCTAACGCCTAATATAATGGGGTCGTTCATCAAGATTGAGCGTTTTAAAATGAAGCCATGCCCATCTGACAAGAAGATGACAAGAGTTTGTGGGAGCAATATCACATAATACTTCTTTCACACATTGTAATCTACTGCATTTGATCCTTGCTTGATTCAGATGAAAGCTTGGTGGTAACTAGAGTTTCTCCACCAATCTTTGGCTTACAACATTGTTGTCGCTTTCGTAAAGTAATGCAACTAAACATGGGTGGCCTTCGATTAAACACCTTGTTTCTCTACTTCCTTTTCCATCATCCTTATCTTCTCTTCCTTTTCTTTTTCTTCAATTTCCCTTCCTTCTGCAGTTTATATTTCTTCTTTATATATTCTCTCCCTCAGCCTATGTTGATCCTTACTGGCTTTTCTTGGTGTCATAAATTTCAACTTCATTTCATGTCCCTAATGCCTAATATAAAGGGAACGTTCATCAAGATTGAGCATTTTAAAATGAAGCCATGCCCATCTCAAAAGAAGATGACAATAGTTCGCGGGAACAATATCACATAATACTTCTTTCACACATTGTCCTGTACTGAATTTGATCCTTGCTTGATTCGGATGAAAGCTTGGTGGTAACTAGAGTTTCTCCACCAATCTTTGGCTTACAACATTGTTGTCGCTTTCGTAAAGTAAAGCAACTAAACATGGGTGGCCTTCGATTAAACACCTTGTTTCTCTACTTCCTTTTCCATCATCTTTATCTTTTCTTCCTTTTCTCTTTCTTCAATTTCCCTTCCTTCTGCAGTTTATATTTCTTCTTTTTCTATTTTCCCCTTCAGGCTATGTTGATCCTTACTGGCTTGTCTTGGTGTCATAAATTTGAACTTCATTTCATGTCCCTCATGCGTCAAAGGGAACGTTCATCAAGATTGAGCGTTTTAAAATTAAGCCATGCCCATCTCAAAAGAAGATGACAAGAGCTTGTTGGAGCAATATCACATAATACTTCTTTCACACATTGTCCTGTACTCAATTTGATCCTTGCTTGATTGGGATGAAAGCTTGGTGGTAACTAGAGTTTCTCCACCAATCTTTGGCTTACAACATTTTTGTCGCTTTAGTAAACGAATGCAACTAAACATGGGTGGCCTTCTATTAAACACCTTGTTTCTCTACTTCCTTTTCCATCATCTTTATCTTTTCTTCCTTTTCTTTTTCTTCAATTTCCATTCCTTCGGCAGTTTATATTTCTTCTTTTTGTATTTTTTCCTTCAGCCTATGTTGATCCTTACTGGCTTGTCTTGGTGTCATACATTTCAACTTCATTTCATGTCCCTAACGCCTAATATAATGGGGTCGTTCATCAAGATTGAGCGTTTTAAAATGAAGCCATGCCCATCTGACAAGAAGATGACAAGAGTTTGTGGGAGCAATATCACATAATACTTCTTTCACACATTGTAATCTACTGCATTTGATTCTTGCTTGATTCAGATGAAAGCTTGGTGGTAACTAGAGTTTCTCCACCAATCTTTGGCTTACAACATTGTTGTCGCTTTCATAAAGTAATGCAACTAAACATGGGTGGGCTTCGATTAAACACCTTGTTTCTCTACTTCCTTTTCCATCATCCTTATCTTCTCTTCCTTTTCTTTTTCTTCAATTTCCCTTCCATCTGCAGTTTATATTTCTTCTTTATCTATTCTCTCCCTCAGCCTATGTTGATCCTTACTGGCTTTTCTTGGTGTCATAAATTTCAACTTCATTTCATGTCCCTAATGCCTAATATAAAGGGAACGTTCATCAAGATTGAGCGTTTTAAAATGAAGCCATGCCCATCTCAAAAGAAGATGACAATAGTTCGCGGGAACAATATCACATAATACTTCTTTCACACATTGTCCTGTACTGAATTTGATCCTTGCTTGATTCGGATGAAAGCTTGGTGGTAACTAGAGTTTCTCCACCAATCTTTGGCTTACAACATTGTTGTCGCTTTCGTAAAGTAATGCAACTAAACATGGGTGGCCTTCGATTAAACACCTTGTTTCTCTACTTCCTTTTCCATCATCTTTATCTTTTCTTCCTTTTCTCTTTCTTCAATTTCCCTTCCTTCTGCAGTTTATATTTCTTCTTTTTCTATTTTCCCCTTCAGGCTATGTTGATCCTTACTGGCTTGTCTTGGTGTCATAAATTTGAACTTCATTTCATGTCCCTCATGCCTCAAAGGGAACGTTCATCAAGATTGAGCGTTTTAAAATGAAGCCATGCCCATCTCAAAAGAAGATGACAAGAGCTTGTTGGAGCAATATCACATAATACTTCTTTCACACATTGTCCTGTACTCAATTTGATCCTTGCTTGATTGGGATGAAAGCTTGGTGGTAACTAGAGTTTCTCCACCAATCTTTGGCTTCCAACATTTTTGTCGCTTTAGTAAACGAATGCAACTAAACATGGGTGGCCTTCTATTAAACACCTTGTTTCTCTACTTCCTTTTCCATCATCTTTATCTTTTCTTCCTTTTCTTTTTCTTCAATTTCCATTCCTTCTGCAGTTTATATTTCTTCTTTTTGTATTTTCTCCTTCAGCCTATGTTGATCCTTACTGGCTTGTCTTGGTGTCATAAATTTCAACTTCATTTCATGTCCCTCATGCCTCAAAGGGAGTGTTCATTAAGATTGAGTGTTTTAAAATTAGGCCATGCCCATCTCAAAAGAAGATGACAAGAGTTTGTGGGAGCAATATCACAATAATCCTTCTTTCACACATTGTCATGTACTGAATTTGATCCTTGCTTGATTCGGATGAAACCTTGGTGGTAACTAGAGTTTCTCCATCAATCTTTGGCTTACAACATTGTTGTCGCTTTCATAAACAAATGCAACTAAACATGGGTGGCCTGCTATTAAACACCTTATTTCTCTACTTCCTTTTCCATCATCTTTATATTTTCTTCCTTTTCTTTTTCTTCAATTTCCCTTCCTTCTGCAGTTTATATTTCTTCTTTTTCTATTTTCTCCTTCAGCCTATGTTGATCCTTACTGACTTGTCTTGGTGTCTTAAATTTCAACTTCATTTCATGTCCCTCATGGCTCAAAGCGAACGTTCATCAAGATTGAGCGTTTTAAAATTAAGCCATGCCCATCTCAAAAGAAGTTGACAAGATTTTGTGGGAGCAATATCACATAATACTTCTTTAAAACATTGTCATGTACTGAATTTGATCTTTGCTTGATTCGGATGAAACCTTGGTGGTAACTAGAGTTTCTCCACCAATCTTTGGCTTACAACATTGTTGTCGCTTTCGTAAATGAATGCAACTAAAATATGATGGCCTTCATTTAAACACCTTGTTTCTCTACTTCCTTTTCCATCATCATTATCTTTTCTTCCTTTTCTCTTTCTTCAATTTCCCTTCCTTCTGCAGTTTATATTTCTTCTTTTTCTATTTTTCCCTTCAGCCTATGTTGATCCTTACTTGGTTGTCTTGGTGTCATAAATTTTAACCTCATTTCATGTCCCTCATTCCTCAAATAAAGGGAACGTTCATCAAGATTGAGCGTTTTAAAATGAAGCCATGCCCATCTCAAAAGAAGATGACAAGAGTTCGTGAGAGCAATATCACATAATACTACTTTCACACATTGTAATCTACTGCATTTGATCCTTGCTTGATTCAGATGAAAGCTTGGTGGTAACTAGAGTTTCTCCACCAATCTTTGGCTTACAACATCGTTGTCGCTTTAGTAAACGAATTCAACTAAACATGGTGGCCTTCGATTAAACACCTTGTTTCTCTATTTCCTTTTCCATCATCTTTATCTTTTCTTCCTATTCTTTTTCTTCAATTTCCCTTCCTTTTGCAGTTTATATTTCTTCTTTTTCTATTTTCTCCTTCAGCCTATGTTGATCCTTACTGCCTTGTCTTGGTGTCATAAATTTCAACTTCATTTCATGTCCTTAATACCTAAAATAAAGGGAACGTTCATCAAGATTGAGCATTTTAAAATGAAGCCCTGCCCATTTGAAAAGAAGATAACAAGAGTTCGTGGGAGCAATATCAGATAATAGTTCTTTCACACATTGTCCTGTACTGAATTTGATCCTTGCTTGATTCGGATCAAAGCTTGGTGGTAACTAGAGTTTCTCCACCAATCTTTGGCTTACAACATTGTTGTCGCTTTCGGAAATGAATGCAACTAAACATGGGTGGCCTTCGATTAAACACCTTGTTTCTCTACTTCCCTTTCCATCATCTTTATCTTTTCTTCCATTTCTCTTTCTTCAATTTCCTTTCGTTTTGCAGTTTATATTTCTTCTTTTCTATTCTTTCTTTTTCTATTTTCTACTTCAGCCTATGTTGATCATTACTGGCTTGTCTTGGTGTCATAAATTTGAACTTCATTTCATGTCCCTCATGCCTCCAAGGGAACGTTCATCAAGATTGAGCGTTTTAAAATTAAGCCATGCCCATCTCAAAAGAAGATGACAATAGTTCATGGGAACAATATCACATAATACTTCTTTCACACATTGTCCTGTAATGAATTTTATCCTTGCTTGATTCGGATGAAACCTTGGTGGTAACTAGAGTTTCTCCACCAATGCTTGGCTTACAACATTGTTGCCGCTTTCGTAAACAAATGCAACTAAACATGGGTGGCCTTCCATTAAACACCTTGTTTCTCTACTTCCTTTTCCATCATCCTTATCTTTTCTTCCTTTTCTTTTTCTTCAATTTCCCTTCCTTCTGCAGTTTATATTTCTTCTTTATCTATACTCTCCTTCAGCCTATGTTGATCCTTACTGGCTTTTCTTGGTGTCATAAATTTCAACTTCATTTCATGTCCCTAATGCCTAATATAAAGGGAACGTTCATCAAGATTGAGCGTTTTATAATGAAGCCATGCCCATCTCAAAAGAAGATGACAATAGTTCGCGGGAACAATATCACATAATACTTCTTTCACACATTGTCCTGTATTGAATTTGATCATTGCTTGATTGGGATGAAAGCTTGGTGGTAACTAGAGTTTCTCCACCAATCTTTCGCTTAAAACATTGTTGTCACTTTCGTAAACGAATGCAACTACACATGGGTGGCCTTCGATTAAACACCTTGTTTCTCTACTTCCTTTTCCATCATCTTTATCTTTTCTTCCTTTTCTTTTTCTTCAATTTCTCTTCCTTCCGCAGTTTATATTTCTTCTTTTTCTATTTTCTCCTTCAGCCTATGTTGATCCTTACTAGTTTGTCTTGGTGTCATAAATTTCAACCTCATTTCATGTCCCTCATTCCTCAAATAAAGGGAACGTTCATCAAGATTGAGCGTTTTAAAATGAAGCCATGCCCATCTCAAAAGAAGATGACAAGAGTTCGTGAGAGCAATATCACATAATACTTCTTTCACACAATGTAATCTACTGAATTTGATCCTTGCTTGATTCAGATGAAAGCTTGGTGGTAACTACAATTTCTCCACCAATCTTTGGCTTACAACATTGTTGTCGCTTTAGTAAACGAATGCAACTAAACATGGTGGCCTTCGATTAAACACCTTGTTTCTCTACTTCCTTTTCCATCATCTTTATCTTTTCTTCCTATTCTTTTTCTTCAATTTCCCTTCCTTCTGTATTTTATATTTCTTCTTTTTCTATTTTCTCCTTCAGCCTATGTTGATCCTTACTGGCTTGTCTTGGTGTCATAAATTTCAACTTCATTTCATGTCCCTAATGCCTAAAATAAAGGGAATGTTCATCAAGATTGAGCATTTTAAAATGAAGCCATGCCCATTTCAAATGAAGATAACAAGAGTTCGTGGGAGCAATATCAGATAATAGTTGTTTCACACATTGTCCTGTACTGAATTTGATCCTTGCTTGATTCGGATCAAAGCTTGGTGGTAACTAGAGTTTCTCCACCAAACTTTGGCTTACAACATTGTTGTCGCTTTCGGAAATGAATGCAACTAAACTTGGGTGGCCTTCGATTAAACACGTTGTTTCTCTACTTCCCTTTCCATCATCTTTATCTTTTCTTCCTTTTCTCTTTCTTCAATTTCCCTTCGTTCTGCAGTTTATATTTCTTCTTTTCTATTCTTTCTTTTTCTATTTTCTACTTCAGCCTATGTTGATCATTACTGGCTTGTCTTGGTGTCATAAATTTGAACTTCATTTCATGTCCCTCATGCCTCAAAGGGAACGTTCATCAAGATTGAGCGTTTTAAAATTAAGCCATGCCCATCTCAAAAGAAGATGACAATAGTTCATGGGAACAATATCACATAATACTTCTTTCACACATTGTCCTGTACTGAATTTGATCCTTGCTTGATTGGGATGAAACCTTGGTGGTAACTAGAGTTTCTCCACCAATCCTTGGCTTACAACATTGTTGCCGCTTTCGTAAACAAATGCAACTAAACATGGGTGGCCTTCCATTAAAAACCTTGTTTCTCTACTTTCTTTTCCATCATCCTTATCTTTTCTTCCTTTTCTTTTTCTTCAATTTCCCTTCCTTCTGCAGTTTATATTTCTTCTTTATCTATTCTCTCCTTCAGCCTATGTTGATCCTTACTGGCTTTTCTTGGTGTCATAAATTTCAACTTCATTTCATGTCCCTAATGCCTAATATCAAGGGAACGTTCATCAAGATTGAGCGTTTTAAAATGAAGCCATGCCCATCTCAAAAGAAGATGACAATAGTTTGCGGGAACAATATCACATAATACTTCTTTCACACATTATCCTGTACTGAATTTGATCCTTGCTTGATTGGGTTGAAAGCTTGGTGGTAATTAGAGTTTCTCCACCAATCTTTCGCTTAAAACATTGTTGTCACTTTCTTAAACGAATGCAACTAAACATGGGTGGCCTTCGATTAAACACCTTGTTTCTCTACTTCCTTTTCCATCATCTTTATCTTTTCTTCCTTTTCTTTTTCTTCAATTTCTCTTCCTTCCGCAGTTTATATTTCTTCTTTTTCTATTTTCTCCTTCAGCCTATGTTGATCCTTACTGGCTTGTCTTGGTGTCATAAATTTCAACCTCATTTCATGTCCCTCATTCCTCAAATAAAGGGAACGTTCATCAAAATTGAGCGTTTTAAAATGAAGCCATGCCCATCTCAAAAGAAGATGACAAGAGTTCGTGAGAGCAATATCACATAATACTTCTTTCACACAATGTAATCTACTGCATTTGATCCTTGCTTGATTCAGATGAAAGCTTGGTGGTAATTAGAGTTTCTCCACCAATCTTTGGCTTACAACATTGTTGTCGCTTTAGTAAACGAATGCAACTAAACATGGTGGCCTTCGATTAAACACCTTGTTTCTCTACTTCCTTTTCCATCATCTTTATCTTTTCTTCCTATTCTTTTTCTTCAATTTCCCTTCCTTCTGTAGTTTATATTTCTTCTTTTTCTATTTTCTCCTTCAGCCTATGTTGATCCTTACTGGCTTGTCTTGGTGTCATAAATTTCAACTTCATTTCATGTCCCTAATGCCTAAAATAAAGGGAATGTTCATCAAGATTGAGCATTTTAAAATGAAGCCATGCCCATTTCAAAAGAAGATAACAAGAGTTCGTGGGAGCAATATTAGATAATAGTTCTTTCACACATTGTCCTGTACTGAATTTGGTCCTTGCTTGATTCAGATCAAAGCTTGGTGGTAACTAGAGTTTCTCCACCAAACTTTGGCTTACAACATTGTTGTCGCTTTCGGAAATGAATGCAACTAAACTTGGGTGGCCTTCGATTAAACACCTTGTTTCTCTACTTCCCTTTCCATCATCTTTATCTTTTCTTCCTTTTCTCTTTCTTCAATTTCCCTTCGTTCTGCAGTTTATATTTCTTCTTTTCTATTCTTTCTTTTTCTATTTTCTACTTCAGCCTATGTTGATCATTACTGGCTTGTCTTGGTGTCATAAATTTGAACTTCATTTCATGTCCCTCATGCCTCAAAGGGAACGTTCATCAAGATTGAGCGTTTTAAAATTAAGCCATGCCCATCTCAAAAGAAGATGACAATAGTTCATGGGAACAATATCACATAATACTTCTTTCACACATTGTAATGTACTGAATTTGATCCTTGCTTGATTCGGATGAAACCTTGGTGGTAACTAGAGTTTCTCCACCAATCCTTGGCTTACAACATTGTTGCCGCTTTCGTAAACAAATGCAACTAAACATGGGTGGCCTTCGATTAAACACCTTGTTTCTCTACTTCCTTTTCCATCATCCTTATCTTTTCTTCCTTTTCTTTTTCTTCAATTTCCCTTCCTTCTGCAGTTTATATTTCTTCTTTATCTATTCTCTCCTTCAGCCTATGTTGATCCTTACTGGCTTTTCTTGGTGTCATAAATTTCAACTTCATTTCATGTCCCTAATGCCTAATATCAAGGGAACGTTCATCAAGATTGAGCGTTTTAAAATGAAGCCATGCCCATCTCAAAAGAAGATGACAATAGTTCGCGGGAACAATATCACATAATACTTCTTTCACACATTGTCCTGTACTGAATTTGATCCTTGCTTGATTGGGATGAAAGCTTGGTGGTAACTAGAGTTTCTCCACCAATCTTTCGCTTAAAACATTGTTGTCACTTTCGTAAACGAATGCAACTAAACATGGGTGGCCTTCGATTAAACACCTTGTTTCTCTACTTCCTTTTCCATCATCTTTATCTTTTCTTCCTTTTCTTTTTCTTCAATTTCTCTTCCTTCCGCAGTTTATATTTCTTCTTTTTCTATTTTCTCCTTCAGCCTATGTTGATCCTTACTGGCTTGTCTTGGTGTCATAAATTTCAACCTCATTTCATGTCCCTCATTCCTCAAATAAAGGGAACGTTCATCAAGATTGAGCGTTTTAAAATGAAGCTATGCCCATCTCTAAAGAAGATGACAAGAGTTCGTGAGAGCAATATCACATAATACTTCTTTCACACAATGTAATCTACTGCATTTGATCCTTGCTTGATTCAGATGAAAGCTTGGTGGTAACTAGAGTTTCTCCACCAATCTTTGGCTTACAACATTGTTGTCCCTTTAGTAAACGAATGCAACTAAACATGGTGGCCTTCGATTAAACACCTTGTTTCTCTACTTCCTTTTCCATCATCTTTATCTTTTCTTCCTATTCTTTTTCTTCAATTTCCCTTCCTTCTGTAGTTTATATTTCTTCTTTTTCTATTTTCTCCTTCAGCCTATGTTGATCCTTACTGGCTTGTCTTGGTGTCATAAATTTCAACTTCATTTCATGTCCCTAATGCCTAAAATAAAGGGAATGTTCATCAAGATTGAGCATTTTAAAATGAAGCCATGCCCATTTCAAAAGAAGATAACAAGAGTTCGTGGGAGCAATATTAGATAATAGTTCTTTCACACATTGTCCTGTACTGAATTTGATCCTTGCTTGATTCGGATCAAAGCTTGGTGGTAACTAGAGTTTCTCCACCAATCTTTGGCTTACAACAGTGTTGTCGCTTTCGGAAATGAATGCAACTAAACATAGGTGGCCTTCGATTAAACACCTTGTTTCTCTACTTCCTTTTCCATCATCTTTATCTTTTCTTCCTTTTCTTTTTCTTCAATTTCTCTTCCTTCTGCAGTTTATATTTCTTCTTTTTCTATTTTCTCCTTCAGCCTATGTTGATCATTACTGACTTGTCTTGGTGTCATAAATTTGATCTTCATTTCATGTCCCTCATGCCGCAAAGGGAACGTTCATCAAGATTGAGGATTTTAAAATTAAGCCATGCCCATCTCAAAAGAAGATGACAAGAGTTTGTGGGAGCAATATCACATAATCCTTCTTTCACACATTGTCATGTACTGAATTTGATCCTTGCTTGATTCGAATGAAACCTTGGTGCTAACTAGAGTTTCTCCACAAATCTTTGGCTTACAACATTGTTGTCGCTTTAGTAAACGAATGCAACTAAACATGGGTGGCCTTCGATTAAACACCTTGTTTCTCTACTTCCTTTTCCATCATCTTTATCTTTTCTTCCTTTTCTTTTTCTTCAATTTCCCTTCCTTCTGCAGTTTATATTTCTTCTTTTTCAATTTTCTCCTTCAGCCTATGCTGATCCTTACTGCCTTTTCTTGGTGTGATAAATTTCAACTTCATTTCATGTCCCTAATGCCTAATATAAAGGTAACGTTCATCAAGATTGAGCGTTTTAAAATGAAGCCATGCCTATCTCAAAAGAAGATAACAAGAGTTTGTGGGAGCAATATCACATAATACTTCTTTCACACATTGTCATGAACTGAATTTGATCCTTGCTTGATTCGGATGAAACCTTGGTGGTAACTAGAGTTTCTCCACCAATCTTCCGCTTAAAACATTGTTGTCACTTTCGTAAACGAATGCAACAAAACATGGGTGGCCTTCGATTAAACACCTTGTTTCTCTACTTCCTTTTCCATCATCTTTATCTTTTCTTCCTTTTCTTTTTCTTCAATTTCTCTTCCTTCCGCAGTTTATATTTCTTCTTTTTCTATTTTCTCCTTCAGCCTATGTTGATCCTTACTGGCTTGTCTTGGTGTCATAAATTTCAACCTCATTTCATGTCCCTCATTCCTCAAATAAAGGGAACGTTCATCAAGATTGAGCGTTTTAAAATGAAGCCATGCCCATCTCAAAAGAAGATGACAAGAGTTCGTGAGAGCAATATCACATAATACTTCTTTCACACAATGTAATCTACTGCATTTGATCCTTGCTTGATTCAGATGAAAGCTTGGTGGTAACTAGAGTTTCTCCACCAATCTTTGGGTTACAACATTGTTGTCGCTTTAGTAAACGAATGCAACTAAACATGGTGGCCTTCGATTAAACACCTTGTCTCTCTACTTCCTTTTCCATCATCTTTATCTTTTCTTCCTATTCTTTTTCTTCAATTTCCATTCCTTCTGTAGTTTATATTTCTTCTTTTTCTATTTTCTCCTTCAGCCTATGTTAATCCTTACTGGCTTGTCTTGGTGTCATAAATTTCAACTTCATTTCATGTCCCTAATGCCTAAAATAAAGGGAATGTTCATCAAGATTGAGCATTTTAAAATGAAGCCATGCCCATTTCAAAAGAAGATAACAAGAGTTCGTGGGAGCAATATCAGATAATAGTTCTTTCACACATTGTCCTGTACTGAATTTGATCCTTGCTTGATTCAGATCAAAGCTTGGTGGTAACTAGAGTTTCTCCACCAATCTTTGGCTTACAACATTGTTGTCGCTTTCGGAAATGAATGCAACTAAACATGGGTGGCCTTCGATTAAACACCTTGTTTCTCTACTTCCTTTTCCATCATCTTTATCTTTTCTTCCTTTTCTTTTTTTTTCAATTTCCCTTCCTTTTGCAGTTTATATTTCTTCTTTTTCTATTTTCTCCTTCAGCCTATGTTGATCCTTACTGGCTTGTCTTGGTGTCATAAATTTCAACTTCATTTCATGTCCCTAATGCCTAAAATAAAGGGAATGTTCATCAAGATTGAGCATTTTAAAATGATGCCATGCCCATTTCAAAAGAAGATAACAAGAGTTCGTGGGAGCAATATCAGATAATAGTTGTTTCACACATTGTCCTGTACTGAATTTGATCCTTGCTTGATTCGGATCAAAGCTTGGTTGTAACTAGAGTTTCTCCACCAATCTTTGGCTTACCACATTGTTGTTGCTTTAGTAAACGAATTCAACTAAACATGGTGGCCTTCGATTAAACACCTTGTTTCTCTATTTCCTTTTCCATCATCTTTATCTTTTCTTCCTATTCTTTTTCTTCAATTTCCCTTCCTTTTGCAGTTTATATTTCTTCTTTTTCTATTTTCTCCTTCAGCCTATG
Source organism: Vigna unguiculata (assembly GCF_037176805.1). NCBI lineage: Eukaryota > Viridiplantae > Streptophyta > Magnoliopsida > Fabales > Fabaceae > Vigna > Vigna unguiculata. The sequence continues at coordinate 25,344,758 of NC_140795.1, read as the reverse complement.
TTGATCCTTACTGCCTTGTCTTGGTGTCATAAATTTCAACTTCATTTCATGTCCCTAATACCTAAAATAAAGGGAACGTTCATCAAGATTGAGCATTTTAAAATTAAGCCATGCCCATCTCAAAAGAAGATGACAATAGTTAATGGGAACAATATCACATAATACTTCTTTCACACAATGTAATCTACTGCATTTGATCCTTGCTTGATTCAGATGAAAGCTTGGTGGTAACTAGAGTTTCTCCACCAATCTTTGGCTTACAACATTGTTGTCGCTTTAGTAAACGAATGCAACTAAACATGGTGGCCTTCGATTAAACACCTTGTTTCTCTACTTCCTTTTCCATCATCTTTATCTTTTCTTCCTATTCTTTTTCTTCAATTTCCCTTCCTTCTGTAGTTTATATTTCTTCTTTTTCTATTTTCTCCTTCAGCCTATGTTGATCCTTACTGGCTTGTCTTGGTGTCATAAATTTCAACTTCATTTCATGTCCCTAATGCCTAAAATAAAGGGAATGTTCATCAAGATTGAGCATTTTAAAATGAAGCCATGCCCATTTCAAAAGAAGATAACAAGAGTTCGTGGGAGCAATATCAGATAATAGTTCTTTCACACATTGTCCTGTACTGAATTTGATCCTTGCTTGATTCGGATCAAAGCTTGGTGGTAACTAGAGTTTCTCCACCAAACTTTGGCTTACAACATTGTTGTCGCTTTCGGAAATGAATGCAACTAAACTTGGGTGGCCTTCGATTAAACACCTTGTTTCTCTACTTCCCTTTCCATCATCTTTATCTTTTCTTCCTTTTCTCTTTCTTCAATTTCCCTTCGTTCTGCAGTTTATATTTCTTCTTTTCTATTCTTTCTTTTTCTATTTTCTACTTCAGCCTATGTTGATCATTACTGGCTTGTCTTGGTGTCATAAATTTGAACTTCATTTCATGTCCCTCATGCCTAAAAGGGAACGTTCATCAAGATTGAGCGTTTTAAAATTAAGCCAGGCCCATCTCAAAAGAAGATGACAATAGTTCATGGGAACAATATCACATAATACTTCTTTCACACATTGTCCTGTACTGAATTTGATCCTTGCTTGATTGGGATGAAACCTTGGTGGTAACTAGAGTTTCTCCACCAATCCTTGGCTTACAACATTGTTGCCGCTTTCGTAAACAAATGCAACTAAACATGGGTGGCCTTCCGTTAAACACCTTGTTTCTCTACTTTCTTTTCCATCATCCTTATCTTTTCTTCCTTTTCTTTTTCTTCAATTTCCCTTCCTTCTGCAGTTTATATTTCTTCTTTATCTATTCTCTCCTTCAGCCTATGTTGATCCTTACTGGCTTTTCTTGGTGTCATAAATTTCAACTTCATTTCATGTCCCTAATGCCTAATATCAAGGGAACGTTCATCAAGATTGAGCGTTTTAAAATGAAGCCATGCCCATCTCAAAAGAAGATGACAATAGTTCGCGGGAACAATATCACATAATACTTCTTTCACACATTATCCTGTACTGAATTTGATCCTTGCTTGATTGGGTTGAAAGCTTGGTGGTAATTAGAGTTTCTCCACCAATCTTTCGCTTAAAACATTGTTGTCACTTTCGTAAACGAATGCAACTAAACATGGGTGGCCTTCGATTAAACACCTTGTTTCTCTACTTCCTTTTCCATCATCTTTATCTTTTCTTCCTTTTCTTTTTCTTCAATTTCTCTTCCTTCCGCAGTTTATATTTCTTCTTTTTCTATTTTCTCCTTCAGCCTATGTTGATCCTTACTGGCTTGTCTTGGTGTCATAAATTTCAACCTCATTTCATGTCCCTCATTCCTCAAATAAAGGGAACGTTCATCAAAATTGAGCGTTTTAAAATGAAGCCATGCCCATCTCAAAAGAAGATGACAAGAGTTCGTGAGAGCAATATCACATAATACTTCTTTCACACAATGTAATCTACTGCATTTGATCCTTGCTTGATTCAGATGAAAGCTTGGTGGTAATTAGAGTTTCTCCACCAATCTTTGGCTTACAACATTGTTGTCGCTTTAGTAAACGAATGCAACTAAACATGGTGGCCTTCGATTAAACACCTTGTTTCTCTACTTCCTTTTCCATCATCTTTATCTTTTCTTCCTATTCTTTTTCTCCAATTTCCCTTCCTTCTGTAGTTTATATTTCTTCTTTTTCTATTTTCTCCTTCAGCCTATGTTGATCCTTACTGGCTTGTCTTGGTGTCATAAATTTCAACTTCATTTCATGTCCCTAATGCCTAATATCAAGGGAACGTTCCCAAGATTGAGCATTTTAAAGTGAAGCCATGCCCATTTCAAAAGAAGATAACAAGAGTTCGTGGGAGCAATATCAGATAATAGTTCTTTCACACATTGTCCTGTACTGAATTTGATCCTTGCTTGATTCAGATCAAAGCTTGGTGGTAACTAGAGTTTCTCCACCAATCTTTGGGTTGCAACATTGTTGTCGCTTTAGTAAACGAATGCAACTAAACATGGTGGCCTTCGATTAAACACCTTGTCTCTCTACTTCCTTTTCCATCATCTTTATCTTTTCTTCCTATTCTTTTTCTTCAATTTCCCTTCCTTCTGTAGTTTATATTTCTTCTTTTTCTATTTTCTCCTTCAGCCTATGTTAATCCTTACTGGCTTGTCTTGGTGTCATAAATTTCAACTTCATTTCATGTCCCAAATGCCTAAAATAAAGGGAATGTTCATCAAGATTGAGCATTTTAAAATGAAGCCATGCCCATTTCAAAAGAAGATAACAAGAGTTCGTGGGAGCAATATCAGATAATAGTTCTTTCACACATTGTCCTGTACTGAATTTGATCCTTGCTTGATTCAGATCAAAGCTTGGTGGTAACTAGAGTTTCTCCACCAATCTTTGGCTTACAACATTGTTGTCGCTTTCGGAAATGAATGCAACTAAACATGGGTGGCCTTCGATTAAACACCTTGTTTCTCTACTTCCTTTTCCATCATCTTTATCTTTTCTTCCTTTTCTTTTTTTTTCAATTTCCCTTCCTTTTGCAGTTTATATTTCTTCTTTTTCTATTCTTTCTTTTTCTATTTTCTACTTCAGCCTATGTTGATCATTACTGGCTTGTCTTGGTGTCATAAATTTGAACTTCATTTCATGTCCCTCATGCCTCAAAGGGAACGTTCATCAAGATTGAGCGTTTTAAAATTAAGCCATGCCCATCTCAAAAGACGATGACAATAGTTCATGGGAACAATATCACATAATACTTCTTTCACACATTGTCCTGTACTGAATTTGATCCTTGCTTGATTGGGATGAAACCTTGGTGGTAACTAGAGTTTCTCCACCAATCCTTGGCTTACAACATTGTTGCCGCTTTCGTAAACAAATGCAACTAAACATGGGTGGCCTTCCGTTAAACACCTTGTTTCTCTACTTTCTTTTCCATCATCCTTATCTTTTCTTCCTTTTCTTTTTCTTCAATTTCCCTTCCTTCTGCAGTTTATATTTCTTCTTTATCTATTCTCTCCTTCAGCCTATGTTGATCCTTACTGGCTTTTCTTGGTGTCATAAATTTCAACTTCATTTCATGTCCCTAATGCCTAATATCAAGGGAACGTTCATCAAGATTGAGCGTTTTAAAATGAAGCCATGCCCATCTCAAAAGATGATGACAATAGTTCGCGGGAACAATATCACATAATACTTCTTTCACACATTATCCTGTACTGAATTTGATCCTTGCTTGATTGGGTTGAAAGCTTGGTGGTAATGAGAGTTTCTCCACCAATCTTTCGCTTAAAACATGGTTGTCACTTTCTTAAACGAATGCAACTAAACATGGGTGGCCTTCGATTAAACACCTTGTTTCTCTACTTCCTTTTCCATCATCTTTATCTTTTCTTCCTTTTCTTTTTCTTCAATTTCTCTTCCTTCCGCAGTTTATATTTCTTCTTTTTCTATTTTCTCCTTCAGCCTATGTTGATCCTTACTGGCTTGTCTTGGTGTCATAAATTTCAACCTCATTTCATGTCCCTCATTCCTCAAATAAAGGGAACGTTCATCAAAATTGAGCGTTTTAAAATGAAGCCATGCCCATCTCAAAAGAAGATGACAAGAGTTCGTGAGAGCAATATCACATAATACTTCTTTCACACAATGTAATCTACTGCATTTGATCCTTGCTTGATTCAGATGAAAGCTTGGTGGTAATTAGAGTTTCTCCACCAATCTTTGGCTTACAACATTGTTGTCGCTTTAGTAAACGAATGCAACTAAACATGGTGGCCTTCGATTAAACACCTTGTTTCTCTACTTCCTTTTCCATCATCTTTATCTTTTCTTCCTATTCTTTTTCTTCAATTTCCCTTCCTTCTGTAGTTTATATTTCTTCTTTTTCTATTTTCTCCTTCAGCCTATGTTGATCCTTACTGGCTTGTCTTGGTGTCATAAATTTCAACTTCATTTCATGTCCCTAATGCCTAAAATAAAGGGAATGTTCATCAAGATTGAGCATTTTAAAATGAAGCCATGCCCATTTCAAAAGAAGATAACAAGAGTTCGTGGGAGCAATATCAGATAATAGTTCTTTCACACATTGTCCTGTACTGAATTTGATCCTTGCTTGATTCAGATCAAAGCTTGGTGGTAACTAGAGTTTCTCCACCAAACTTTGGCTTACAACATTGTTGTCGCTTTCGGAAATGAATGCAACTAAACTTGGGTGGCCTTCGATTAAACACCTTGTTTCTCTACTCCCCTTTCCATCATCTTTATCTTTTCTTCCTTTTCTCTTTCTTCAATTTCCCTTCGTTCTGCAGTTTATATTTCTTCTTTTCTATTCTTTCTTTTTCTATTTTCTACTTCAGCCTATGTTGATCATTACTGGCTTGTCTTGGTGTCATAAATTTGAACTTCATTTCATGTCCCTCATGCCTCAAAGGGAACGTTCATCAAGATTGAGCGTTTTAAAATTAAGCCATGCCCATCTCAAAAGAAGATGACAATAGTTCATGGGAACAATATCACATAATACTTCTTTCACACATTGTCCTGTACTGAATTTGATCCTTGCTTGATTCGGATGAAACCTTGGTGGTAACTAGAGTTTCTCCACCAATCCTTGGCTTACAACATTGTTGCCGTTTTCGTAAACAAATGCAACTAAACATGGGTGGCCTTCGATTAAACACCTTGTTTCTCTACTTCCTTTTCCATCATCCTTATCTTTTCTTCCTTTTCTTTTTCTTCAATTTCCCTTCCTTCTGCAGTTTATATTTCTTCTTTATCTATTCTCTCCTTCAGCCTATGTTGATCCTTACTGGCTTTTCTTGGTGTCATAAATTTCAACTTCATTTCATGTCCCTAATGCCTAATATCAAGGGAACGTTCATCAAGATTGAGCGTTTTAAAATGAAGCCATGCCCATCTCAAAAGAAGATGACAATAGTTCGCGGGAACAATATCACATAATACTTCTTTCACACATTGTCCTGTACTGAATTTGATCCTTGCTTGATTGGGATGAAAGCTTGGTGGTAACTAGAGTTTCTCCACCAATCTTTCGCTTAAAACATTGTTGTCACTTTCGTAAACGAATGCAACTAAACATGGGTGGCCTTCGATTAAACACCTTGTTTCTCTACTTCCTTTTCCATCATCTTTATCTTTTCTTCCTTTTCTTTTTCTTCAATTTCTCTTCCTTCCGCAGTTTATATTTCTTCTTTTTCTATTTTCTCCTTCAGCCTATGTTGATCCTTACTGGCTTGTCTTGGTGTCATAAATTTCAACCTCATTTCATGTCCCTCATTCCTCAAAGAAAGGGAACGTTCATCAAGATTGAGTGTTTTAAAATGAAGCCATGCCCATCTCTAAAGAAGATGACAAGAGTTCGTGAGAGCAATATCACATAATACTTCTTTCACACAATGTAATCTACTGCATTTGATCCTTGCTTGATTCAGATGAAAGCTTGGTGGTAATTAGAGTTTCTCCACCAATCTTTGGCTTACAACATTGTTGTCGCTATAGTAAACGAATACAACTAAACATGGTGGCCTTCGATTAAACACCTTGTTTCTCTACTTCCTTTTCCATCATCTTTATCTTTTCTTCCTATTCTTTTTCTTCAATTTCCCTTCCTTCTGTAGTTTATATTTCTTCTTTTTCTATTTTCTCCTTCAGCCTATGTTGATCCTTACTGGCTTGTCTTGGTGTCATAAATTTCAACTTCATTTCATGTCCCTAATGCCTAAAATAAAGGGAATGTTCATCAAGATTGAGCATTTTAAAATGAATCCATGCCCATTTCAAAAGAAGATAACAAGAGTTCGTGGGAGCAATATCAGATAATAGTTCTTTCACACATTGTCCTGTACTGAATTTGATCCTTGCTTGATTCAGATCAAAGCTTGGTGGTAATTAGAGTTTCTCCACCAATCTTTGGCTTACAACATTGTTGTCGCTTTCGGAAATGAATGCAACTAAACATGGGTGGCCTTCGATTAAACACCTTGTTTCTCTACTTCCTTTTCCATCATCTTTATCTTTTCTTCCTTTTCTTTTTTTTTTCAATTTCCCTTCCTTTTGCAGTTTATATTTCTTCTTTTTCTATTTTCTCCTTCAGCCTATGTTGATCCTTACTGGCTTGTCTCGGTGTCATAAATTTCAACTTCATTTCATGTCCCTAATGCCTAAAATAAAGGGAATGTTCATCAAGATTGAGCATTTTAAAATGAAGCCATGCCCATTTCAAAAGAAGATAACAAGAGTTCGTGGGAGCAATATCAGATAATAGTTCTTTCACACATTGTCCTGTACTGAATTTGATCCTTGCTTGATTCGGATCAAAGCTTGGTGGTAACTAGAGTTTCTCCACCAAACTTTGGCTTACAACATTGTTGTCGCTTTCGGAAATGAATGCAACTAAACTTGGGTGGCCTTCGATTAAACACCTTGTTTCTCTACTTCCCTTTCCATCATCTTTATCTTTTCTTCCTTTTCTCTTTCTTCAATTTCCCTTCGTTCTGCAGTTTATATTTCTTCTTTTCTATTCTTTCTTTTTCTATTTTCTACTTCAGCCTATGTTGATCATTACTGGCTTGTCTTGGTGTCATAAATTTGAACTTCATTTCATGTCCCTCATGCCTCAAAGGGAACGTTCATCAAGATTGAGCGTTTTAAAATTAAGTCATGCCCATCTCAAAAGAAGATGACAATAGTTCATGGGAACAATATCACATAATACTTCTTTCACACATTGTCCTGTACTGAATTTGATCCTTGCTTGATTCGGATGAAACCTTGGTGGTAACTAGAGTTTCTCCACCAATCCTTGGCTTACAACATTGTTGCCGCTTTCGTAAACAAATGCAACTAAACATGGGTGGCCTTCGATTAAACACCTTGTTTCTCTACTTCCTTTTCCATCATCCTTATCTTTTCTTCCTTTTCTTTTTCTTCAATTTCCCTTCCTTCTGCAGTTTATATTTCTTCTTTATCTATTCTCTCCTTCAGCCTATGTTGATCCTTACTGGCTTTTCTTGGTGTCATAAATTTCAACTTCATTTCATGTCCCTAATGCCTAATATCAAGGGAACGTTCATCAAGATTGAGCGTTTTAAAATGAAGCCATGCCCATCTCAAAAGAAGATGACAATAGTTCGCGGGAACAATATCACATAATACTTCTTTCACACATTATCCTGTACTGAATTTGATCCTTGCTTGATTGGGTTGAAAGCTTGGGGGTAACTAGAGTTTCTCCACCAATCTTTCGCTTAAAACATTGTTGTCACTTTCTTAAACGAATGCAACTAAACATGGGTGGCCTTCGATTAAACACCTTGTTTCTCTACTTCCTTTTCCATCATCTTTATCTTTTCTTCCTTTTCTTTTTCTTCAATTTCTCTTCCTTCCGTAGTTTATATTTCTTCTTTTTCTATTTTCTCCTTCAGCCTATGTTGATCCTTACTGGCTTGTCTTGGTGTCATAAATTTCAACCTCATTTCATGTCCCTCATTCCTCAAATAAAGGGAACGTTCATCAAAATTGAGCGTTTTAAAATGAAGCCATGCCCATCTCAAAAGAAGATGACAAGAGTTCGTGAGAGCAATATCACATAATACTTCTTTCACACAATGTAATCTACTGCATTTGATCCTTGCTTGATTCAGATGAAAGCTTGGTGGTAATTAGAGTTTCTCCACCAATCTTTGGCTTACAACATTGTTGTCGCTATAGTAAACGAATACAACTAAACATGGTGGCCTTCGATTAAACACCTTGTTTCTCTACTTCCTTTTCCATCATCTTTATCTTTTCTTCCTATTCTTTTTCTTCAATTTCCCTTCCTTCTGTAGTTTATATTTCTTCTTTTTCTATTTTCTCCTTCAGCCTATGTTGATCCTTACTGGCTTGTCTTGGTGTCATAAATTTCAACTTCATTTCATGTCCCTAATGCCTAAAATAAAGGGAATGTTCATCAAGATTGAGCATTTTAAAATGAAGCCATGCCCATTTCAAAAGAAGATAACAAGAGTTTGTGGGAGCAATATCACATAATCCTTCTTTCACACATTGTCATGTACTGAATTTGATCCTTGCTTGATTCGAATGAAACCTTGGTGCTAACTAGAGTTTCTCCACAAATCTTTGGCTTACAACATTGTTGTCGCTTTAGTAAACGAATGCAACTAAACATGGGTGGCCTTCGATTAAACACCTTGTTTCTCTACTTCCTTATCCATCATCTTTATCTTTTCTTCCTTTTCTTTTTCTTCAATTTCCCGTCCTTCTGCAGTTTATATTTCTTCTTTATCTATTCTCTCCTTCAGCCTATGTTGATCCTTACTGGCTTTTCTTGGTGTCATAAATTTCAACTTCATTTCATGTCCCTAATGCCTAATATAAAGGGAACGTTCTTCAAGATTGAGCGTTTTAAAATGAAGCCGTGCCCATCTCAAAAGAAGATGACAATAGTTCGTGGGAACAATATCACATAATACTTCTTTCACACATTGTCCTGTATTGAATTTGATCCTTGCTTGATTGGGATGAAAGCCTGGTGGTAACTAGAGTTTCTCCACCAATCTTTCGCTTAAAACATTGTTGTCACTTTCGTAAACGAATGCAACTACACATGGGTGGCCTTCGATTAAACACCTTGTTTCTCTACTTCCTTTTCCATCATCTTTATCTTTTCTTCCTTTTCTTTTTCTTCAATTTCTCTTCCTTCCGCAGTTTATATTTCTTCTTTTTCTATTTTCTCCTTCAGCCTATGTTGATCCTTACTGGCTTGTCTTGGTGTCATAAATTTCAACCTCATTTCATGTCCCTCATTCCTCAAATAAAGGGAACGTTCATCAAGATTGAGCGTTTTAAAATGAAGCCATGCCCATCTCAAATGAAGATGACAAGAGTTCGTGAGAGCAATATCACATAATACTTCTTTCACACAATGTAATCTACTGCATTTGATCCTTGCTTGATTCAGATGAAAGCTTGGTGGTAACTAGAGTTTCTCCACCAATCTTTGGGTTACAACATTGTTGTCGCTTTAGTAAACGAATGCAACTAAACATGGTGGCCTTCGATTAAACACCTTGTCTCTCTACTTCCTTTTCCATCATCTTTATCTTTTCTTCCTATTCTTTTTCTTCAATTTCCCTTCCTTCTGTAGTTTATATTTCTTCTTTTTCTATTTTCTCCTTCAGCCTATGTTAATCCTTACTGGCTTGTCTTGGTGTCATAAATTTCAACTTCATTTCATGTCCCTAATGCCTAAAATAAAGGGAATGTTCATCAAGATTGAGCATTTTAAAATGAAGCCATGCCCATTTCAAAAGAAGATAACAAGAGTTCGTGGGAGCAATATCAGATAATAGTTCTTTCACACATTGTCCTGTACTGAATTTGATCCTTGCTTGATTCAGATCAAAGCTTGGTGGTAACTAGAGTTTCTCCACCAATCTTTGGCTTACAACATTGTTGTCGCTTTCGGAAATGAATGCAACTAAACATGGGTGGCCTTCGATTAAACACCTTGTTTCTCTACTTCCTTTTCCATCATCTTTATCTTTTCTTCCTTTTCTTTTTTTTTCAATTTCCCTTCCTTTTGCAGTTTATATTTCTTCTTTTTCTATTTTCTCCTTCAGCCTATGTTAATCCTTACTGGCTTGTCTTGGTGTCATAAATTTCAACCTCATTTCATGTCCCTAATGCCTAAAATAAAGGTAATGTTCATCAAGAATGAGCATTTTAAAATGAAGCCATGCCCATTTCAAAAGAAGATAACAAGAGTTCGTGGGAGCAATATCAGATAATAGTTCTTTCACACATTGTCCTGTACTGAATTTGATCCTTGCTTGATTCAGATCAAAGCTTGGTGGTAACTAGAGTTTCTCCACCAATCTTTGGGTTACAACATTGTTGTCGCTTTACTAAACGAATGCAACTAAACATGGTGGCCTTCGATTAAACACCTTGTCTCTCTACTTCCTTTTCCATCATCTTTATCTTTTCTTCCTATTCTTTTTCTTCAATTTCCCTTCCTTCTGTAGTTTATATTTCTTCTTTTTCTATTTTCTCCTTCAGCCTATGTTAATCCTTACTGGCTTGTCTTGGTGTCATAAATTTCAACTTCATTTCATGTCCCTAATGCCTAAAATAAAGGGAATGTTCATCAAGATTGAGCATTTTAAAATGAAGCCATGCCCATTTCAAAAGAAGATAACAAGAGTTCGTGGGAGCAATATCAGATAATAGTTCTTTCACACATTGTCCTGTACTGAATTTGATCCTTGCTTGATTCAGATCAAAGCTTGGTGGTAACTAGAGTTTCTCCACCAATCTTTGGCTTACAACATTGTTGTCGCTTTCGGAAATGAATGCAACTAAACATGGGTGGCCTTCGATTAAACACCTTGTTTCTCTACTTCCTTTTCCATCATCTTTATCTTTTCTTCCTTTTCTTTTTTTTTTCAATTTCCCTTCCTTCTGCAGTTTATATTTCTTCTTTTTCTATTCTTTCTTTTTCTATTTTCTACTTCAGCCTATGTTGATCATTACTAGCTTGTCTTGGTGTCATAAATTTGAACTTCATTTCATGTCCCTCATGCCTCCAAGGGAACGTTCATAAAGATTGAGCGTTTTAAAATTAAGCCATGCCCATCTCAAAAGAAGATGACAATAGTTAATGGGAACAATATCACATAATACTTCTTTCACACATTGTCCTGTACTGAATTTGATCCTTGCTTGATTCGGATGAAACCTTGGTGGTAACTAGAGTTTCTCCACCAATCCTTGGCTTACAACATTGTTGCCGCTTTTGTAAACAAATGCAACTAAACATGGGTGGCCTTCGATTAAACACCTTGTTTATCTACTTCCTTTTCTATCATCCTTATCTTTTCTTCCTTTTCTTTTTCTTCAATTTCCCTTCCTTCTGCAGTTTATATTTCTTCTTTATCTATTCTCTCCTTCAGCCTATGTTGATCCTTACTGGCTTTTCTTGGTGTCATAAATTTCAACTTCATTTTATGTCCCTAATGCCTAATATAAAGGGAACGTTCTTCAAGATTGAGCGTTTTAAAATGAAGCCATGCCCATCTTAAAAGAAGATGACAACAGTTCGCGGGAACAATATCACATAATACTTCTTTCACACATTGTCCTGTATTAAATTTGATCCTTGCTTGATTGGGATGAAAGCTTGGTGGTAACTAGAGTTTCTCCACCAATCTTTCGCTTAAAACATTGTTGTCACTTTCGTAAACGAATGCAACTACACATGGGTGGCCTTCGATTAAACACCTTGTTTCTCTACTTCCTTTTCCATCATCTTTATCTTTTCTTCCTTTTCTTTTTCTTCAATTTCTCTTCCTTCCGCAGTTTATATTTCTTCTTTTTCTATTTTCTCCTTCAGCCTATGTTGATCCTTACTGGCTTGTCTTGGTGTCATAAATTTCAACCTCATTTCATGTCCCTCATTCCTCAAATAAAGGGAACGTTCATCAAGATTGAGCGTTTTAAAATGAAGCCATGCCCATCTCAAAAGAAGATGACAAGAGTTCGTGAGAGCAATATCACATAATACTTCTTTCACACAATGTAATCTACTGCATTTGATCCTTGCTTGATTTAGATGAAAGCTTGGTGGTAACTAGACTTTCTCCACCAATCTTTGGCTTACAACATTGTTGTCGCTTTAGTAAACGAATGCAACTAAACATGGTGGCCTTCGATTAAACACCTTGTTTCTTTACTTCCTTTTCCATCATCTTTATCTTTTCTTCCTATTCTTTTTCTTCAATTTCCCTTCCTTCTGTAGTTTATATTTCTTCTTTTTCTATTTTCTCCTTCAACCTATGTTGATCCTTACTGGCTTGTCTTGGTGTCATAAATTTCAACTTCATTTCATGTCCCTAATGCCTAAAATAAAGGGAATGTTCATCAAGATTGAGCATTTTAAAATGAAGCCATGCCCATTTCAAAAGAAGATAACAAGAGTTCGTGGGAGCAATATCAGATAATAGTTCTTTAACACATTGTCCTGTACTGAATTTGATCCTTGCTTGATTCAGATCAAAGCTTGGTGGTAACTAGAGTTTCTCCACCAATCTTTGGCTTACAACATTGTTGTCGCTTTCGGAAATGAATGCAACTAAACATGGGTGGCCTTCGATTAAACACCTTGTTTCTCTACTTCCTTTTCCATCATCTTTATCTTTTCTTCCTTTTCTTTTTTTTTCAATTTCCCTTCCTTTTGCAGTTTATATTTCTTCTTTTTCTATTCTTTCTTTTTCTATTTTCTACTTCAGCCTATGTTGATCATTACTAGCTTGTCTTGGTGTCATAAATTTGAACTTCATTTCATGTCCCTCATGCCTCCAAGGGAACGTTCATCAAGATTGAGCGTTTTAAAATTAAGCCAAGCCCATCTCAAAAGAAGATGACAATAGTTAATGGGAACAATATCACATAATACTTCTTTCATACATTGTCCTGTACTGAATTTGATCCTTGCTTGATTCGGATGAAACCTTGGTGGTAACTAGAGTTTCTCCACCAATCCTTGGCTTACAACATTGTTGCCGCTTTCGTAAACAAATGCAACTAAACATGGGTGGCCTTCGATTAAACACCTTGTTTCTCTACTTCCTTTTCCATCATCCTTATCTTTTCTTCCTTTTCTTTTTCTTCAATTTCCCTTCCTTCTGCAGTTTATATTTCTTCTTTATCTATTCTCTCCTTCAGCCTATGTTGATCCTTACTGGCTTTTCTTGGTGTCATAAATTTCAACTTCATTTCATGTCCCTAATGCCTAATATAAAGGGAACGTTCTTCAAGATTGAGCGTTTTAAAATGAAGCCATGCCCATCTTAAAAGAAGATGACAACAGTTCGCGGGAACAATATCACATAATACTTCTTTCACACATTGTCCTGTATTAAATTTGATCCTTGCTTGATTGGGATGAAAGCTTGGTGGTAACTAGAGTTTCTCCACCAATCTTTCGCTTAAAACATTGTTGTCACTTTCGTAAACGAATGCAACTACACATGGGTGGCCTTCGATTAAACACCTTGTTTCTCTACTTCCTTTTCCATCATCTTTATCTTTTCTTCCTTTTCTTTTTCTTCAATTTCTCTTCCTTCCGCAGTTTATATTTCTTCTTTTTCTATTTTCTCCTTCAGCCTATGTTGATCCTTACTGGCTTGTCTTGGTGTCATAAATTTCAACCTCATTTCATGTCCCTCATTCCTCAAATAAAGGGAACGTTCATCAAGATTGAGCGTTTTAAAATGAAGCCATGCCCATCTCAAAAGAAGATGACAAGAGTTCGTGAGAGCAATATCACATAATACTTCTTTCACACAATGTAATCTACTGCATTTGATCCTTGCTTGATTTAGATGAAAGCTTGGTGGTAACTAGACTTTCTCCACCAATCTTTGGCTTACAACAGTGTTGTCGCTTTCGGAAATGAATGCAACTAAACATGGTGGCCTTCGATTAAACACCTTGTTTCTTTACTTCCTTTTCCATCATCTTTATCTTTTCTTCCTATTCTTTTTCTTCAATTTCCCTTCCTTCTGTAGTTTATATTTCTTCTTTTTCTATTTTCTCCTTCAACCTATGTTGATCCTTACTGGCTTGTCTTGGTGTCATAAATTTCAACTTCATTTCATGTCCCTAATGCCTAAAATAAAGGGAATGTTCATCAAGATTGAGCATTTTAAAATGAAGCCATGCCCATTTCAAAAGAAGATAACAAGAGTTCGTGGGAGCAATATCAGATAATAGTTCTTTAACACATTGTCCTGTACTGAATTTGATCCTTGCTTGATTCAGATCAAAGCTTGGTGGTAACTAGAGTTTCTCCACCAATCTTTGGCTTACAACATTGTTGTCGCTTTCGGAAATGAATGCAACTAAACATGGGTGGCCTTCGATTAAACACCTTGTTTCTCTACTTCCTTTTCCATCATCTTTATCTTTTCTTCCTTTTCTTTTTTTTTCAATTTCCCTTCCTTTTGCAGTTTATATTTCTTCTTTTTCTATTCTTTCTTTTTCTATTTTCTACTTCAGCCTATGTTGATCATTACTAGCTTGTCTTGGTGTCATAAATTTGAACTTCATTTCATGTCCCTCATGCCTCCAAGGGAACGTTCATCAAGATTGAGCGTTTTAAAATTAAGCCAAGCCCATCTCAAAAGAAGATGACAATAGTTAATGGGAACAATATCACATAATACTTCTTTCATACATTGTCCTGTACTGAATTTGATCCTTGCTTGATTCGGATGAAACCTTGGTGGTAACTAGAGTTTCTCCACCAATCCTTGGCTTACAACATTGTTGCCGCTTTCGTAAACAAATGCAACTAAACATGGGTGGCCTTCGATTAAACACCTTGTTTCTCTACTTCCTTTTCCATCATCCTTATCTTTTCTTCCTTTTCTTTTTCTTCAATTTCCCTTCCTTCTGCAGTTTATATTTCTTCTTTATCTATTCTCTCCTTCAGCCTATGTTGATCCTTACTGGCTTTTCTTGGTGTCATAAATTTCAACTTCATTTCATGTCCCTAATGCCTAATATAAAGGGAACGTTCTTCAAGATTGAGCGTTTTAAAATGAAGCCATGCCCATCTCAAAAGAAGATGACAACAGTTCGCAGGAACAATATCACATAATACTTCTTTCACACATTGTCCTGTATTGAATTTGATCCTTGCTTGATTGGGATGAAAGCTTGGTGGTAACTAGAGTTTCTCCACCAATCTTTCGCTTAAAACATTGTTGTCACTTTCGTAAATGAATGCAACTACACATGGGTGGCCTTCGATTAAACACCTTGTTTCTCTACTTCCTTTTCCATCATCTTTATCTTTTCTTCCTTTTCTTTTTCTTCAATTTCTCTTCCTTCTGCAGTTTATATTTCTTCTTTTTCTATTTTCTCCTTCAGCCTATGTTGATCCTTACTGGCTTGTCTTGGTGTCATAAATTTCAACCTCATTTCATGTCCCTCATTCCTCAAATAAAGGGAACGTTCATCAAGATTGAGCGTTTTAAAATGAAGCCATGCCCATCTCAAAAGAAGATGACAAGAGTTCGTGAGAGCAATATCACATAATACTTCTTTCACACAATGTAATCTACTGCATTTGATCCTTGCTTGATTCAGATGAAAGCTTGGTGGTAACTAGAGTTTCTCCACCAATCTTTGGCTTACAACATTGTTGTCGCTTTAGTAAACGAATGCAACTAAACATGGTGGCCTTCGATTAAACACCTTGATTCTCTACTTCCTTTTCCATCATCTTTATCTTTTCTTCCTATTCTTTTTTTTCAATTTCCCTTCCTTCTGTAGTTTATATTTCTTCTTTTTCTATTTTCTCCTTCAGCCTATGTTGATCCTTACTGGCTTGTCTTGGTGTCATAAATTTCAACTTCATTTCATGTCCCTAATGCCTAAAATAAAGGGAATGTTCATCAAGATTGAGCATTTTAAAATGAAGCCATGCCCATTTCAAAAGAAGATAACAAGAGTTCGTGGGAGCAATATCAGATAATAGTTCTTTCACACATTGTCCTGTACTGAATTTGATCCTTGCTTGATTCGGATCAAAGCTTGGTGGTAACTAGAGTTTCTCCACCAATCTTTGGCTTTCAACATTGTTGTCGCTTTCGGAAATGAATGCAACTAAACATGTGTGGCCTTCGATTAAACACCTTGTTTCTCTACTTCCCTTTCCATCATTTTTATCTTTTCTTCCATTTCTCTTTCTTCAATTTCCCTTCGTTCTGCAGTTTATATTTCTTCTTTTCTATTCTTTCTTTTTCTATTTTCTACTTCAGCCTATGTTGATCATTACTGGCTTGTCTTGGTGTCATTAATTTGAACTTCATTTCATGTCCCTCATGCCTCAAAGGGAACATTCATCAAGATTGAGCGTTTTAAAATTAAGCCATGCCCATCTCAAAAGAAGATGACAATAGTTCATGGGAACAATATCACATAATACTTCTTTCACACATTGTCCTGTAATGAATATGATCCTTGCTTGATTCGGATGAAACCTTGGTGGTAACTAGAGTTTGTCCACCAATCCTTGGCTTACAACATTGTTGTCGCTTTCGTAAACAAATGCAACTAAACATGGGTGGCCTTCGATTAAACACCTTGTTTCTCTACTTCCTTTTCCATCATCCTTATCTTTTCTTCCTTTTCTTTTTCTTCAATTTCCCTTCCTTCTGCAGTTTATATTTCTTCTTTATCTATTCTCTCCTTCAGCCTATGTTGATCCTTACTGGCTTTTCTTGGTGTCATAAATTTCAACTTCATTTCATGTCCCTAATGCCTAATATCAAGGGAACGTTCATCAAGATTGAGCGTTTTAAAATGAAGCCATGCCCATCTCAAAAGAAGATGACAATAGTTCGCGGGAACAATATCACATAATACTTCTTTCACACATTATCCTGTACTGAATTTGATCCTTGCTTGATTGGGTTGAAAGCTTGGTGGTAACTAGAGTTTCTCCACCAATCTTTCGCTTAAAACATTGTTGTCACTTTCTTAAACGAATGCAACTAAACATGGGTGGCCTTCGATTAAACACCTTGTTTCTCTACTTCCTTTTCCATCATCTTTATCTTTTCTTCCTTTTCTTTTTCTTCAATTTCTCTTCCTTCCGCAGTTTATATTTCTTCTTTTTCTATTTTCTCCTTCAGCCTATGTTGATCCTTACTGGCTTGTCTTGGTGTCATAAATTTCAACCTCATTTCATGTCCCTCATTCCTCAAATAAAGGGAACGTTCATCAAAATTGAGCGTTTTAAAATGAAGCCATGCCCATCTCAAAAGAAGATGACAAGAGTTCGTGAGAGCAATATCACATAATACTTCTTTCACACAATGTAATCTACTGCATTTGATCCTTGCTTGATTCAGATGAAAGCTTGGTGGTAATTAGAGTTTCTCCACCAATCTTTGGCTTACAACATTGTTGTCGCTATAGTAAACGAATACAACTAAACATGGTGGCCTTCGATTAAACACCTTGTTTCTCTACTTCCTTTTCCATCATCTTTATCTTTTCTTCCTATTCTTTTTCTTCAATTTCCCTTCCTTCTGTAGTTTATATTTCTTCTTTTTCTATTTTCTCCTTCAGCCTATGTTGATCCTTACTGGCTTGTCTTGGTGTCATAAATTTCAACTTCATTTCATGTCCCTAATGCCTAAAATAAAGGGAATGTTCATCAAGATTGAGCATTTTAAAATGAAGCCATGCCCATTTCAAAAGAAGATAACAAGAGTTCGTGGGAGCAATATCAGATAATAGTTCTTTCACACATTGTCCTGTACTGAATTTGATCCTTGCTTGATTCGGATCAAAGCTTGGTGGTAACTAGAGTTTCTCCACCAATCTTTGGCTTACAACATTGTTGTCGCTTTCGGAAACGAATGCAACTAAACATAGGTGGCCTTCGATTAAACACCTTGTTTCTCTACTTCCTTTTCCATCATCTTTATCTTTTCTTCCTTTTCTTTTTCTTCAATTTCTCTTCCTTCTGCAGTTTATATTTCTTCTTTTTCTATTTTCTCCTTCAGCCTATGTTGATCATTACTGGCTTGTCATGGTGTCATAAATTTGATCTTCATTTCATGTCCCTCATGCCGCAAAGGGAACGTTCATCAAGATTGAGGATTTTAAAATTAAGCCATGCCCATCTCAAAAGAAGATGACAAGAGTTTGTGGGAGCAATATCACATAATCCTTCTTTCACACATTGTCATGTACTGAATTTGATCCTTGCTTGATTCGAATGAAAACTTGGTGCTAACTAGAGTTTCTCCACAAATCTTTGGCTTACAACATTGTTGTCGCTTTAGTAAACGAATGCAACTAAACATGGGTGGCCTTCGATTAAACACCTTGTTTCTCTACTTCCTTATCCATCACCTTTATCTTTTCTTCCTTTTCTTTTTCTTCAATTTCCCTTCCTTCTGCAGTTTATATTTCTTCTTTTTCTATTTTCTCCTTCAGCCTATGCTGATCCTTACTGCCTTTTCTTGGTGTGATAAATTTCAACTTCATTTCATGTCCCTAATGCCTAATATAAAGGTAACGTTCATCAAGATTGAGCGTTTTAAAATGAAGCCATGCCTATCTCAAAAGAAGATGACAAGAGTTTGTGGGAGCAATATCACATAATACTTCTTTCACACATTGTCATGAACTGAATTTGATCCTTGCTTGATTCGGATGAAACCTTGGTGGTAACTAGAGTTTCTCCACCAATCTTTCGCTTAAAACATTGTTGTCACTATCGTAAACGAATGCAACTAAACATGGGTGGCCTTCGATTAAACACCTTGTTTCTCTACTTCCTTTTCCATCATCTTTATCTTTTCTTCCTTTTCTTTTTCTTCAATTTCTCTTCCTTTTGCAGTTTATATTTCTTCTTTTTCTATTTTCTCCTTCAGCCTATGTTGATCCTTACTGGCTTGTCTTGGTGTCATAAATTTCAACCTCATTTCATGTCCCTCATTCCTCAAATAAAGGGAACGTTCATCAAGATTGAGCGTTTTAAAATGAAGCCATGCCCATCTCAAAAGAAGATGACAAGAGTTCGTGAGAGCAATATCACATAATACTTCTTTCACACAATGTAATCTACTGCATTTGATCCTTGCTTGATTCAGATGAAAGCTTGGTGGTAACTAGAGTTTCTCCACCAATCTTTGGGTTACAACATTGTTGTCGCTTTAGTAAACGAATGCAACTAAACATGGTGGCCTTCGATTAAACACCTTGTCTCTCTACTTCCTTTTCCATCATCTTTATCTTTTCTTCCTATTCTTTTTCTTCAATTTCCCTTCCTTCTGTAGTTTATATTTCTTCTTTTTCTATTTTCTCCTTCAGCCTATGTTGATCCTTACTGGCTTGTCTTGGTGTCATAAATTTCAACTTCATTTCATGTCCCTAATGCCTAAAATAAAGGGAATGTTCATCAAGATTGAGCATTTTAAAATGAAGCCATGCCCATTTCAAAAGAAGATAACAAGAGTTCGTGGGAGCAATATCAGATAATAGTTCTTTCACACATTGTCCTGTACTGAATTTGATCCTTGCTTGATTCAGATCAAAGCTTGGTGGTAACTAGAGTTTCTCCACCAATCTTTGGCTTACAACATTGTTGTCGCTTTCGGAAATGAATGCAACTAAACATGGGTGGCCTTCGATTAAACACCTTGTTTCTCTACTTCCTTTTCCATCATCTTTATCTTTTCTTCCTTTTCTTTTTTTTTCAATTTCCCTTCCTTTTGCAGTTTATATTTCTTCTTTTTCTATTCTTTCTTTTTCTATTTTCTACTTCAGCCTATGTTGATCATTACTAGCTTGTCTTGGTGTCATAAATTTGAACTTCATTTCATGTCCCTCATGCCTCCAAGGGAACGTTCATCAAGATTGAGCGTTTTAAAATTAAGCCATGCCCATCTCAAAAGAAGATGACAATAGTTAATGGGAACAATATCACATAATACTTCTTTCACACATTGTCCTGTACTGAATTTGATCCTTGCTTGATTCGGATGAAACCTTGGTGGTAACTAGAGTTTCTCCACCAATCCTTGGCTTACAACATTGTTGCCGCTTTTGTAAACAAATGCAACTAAACATGGGTGGCCTTCGATTAAACACCTTGTTTCTCTACTTCCTTTTCCATCATCCTTATATTTTCTTCCTTTTCTTTTTCTTCAATTTCCCTTCCTTCTGCAGTTTATATTTCTTCTTTATCTATTCTCTCCTTCAGCCTATGTTCATCCTTACTGGCTTTTCTTGGTGTCATAAATTTCAACTTCATTTTATGTCCCTAATGCCTAATATAAAGGGAACGTTCTTCAAGATTGAGCGTTTTAAAATGAAGCCATGCCCATCTTAAAAGAAGATGACAACAGTTCGCGGGAACAATATCACATAATACTTCTTTCACACATTGTCCTGTATTAAATTTGATCCTTGCTTGATTGGGATGAAAGCTTGGTGGTAACTAGAGTTTCTCCACCAATCTTTCGCTTAAAACATTGTTGTCACTTTCGTAAACGAATGCAACTACACATGGGTGGCCTTCGATTAAACACCTTGTTTCTCTACTTCCTTTTCCATCATCTTTATCTTTTCTTCCTTTTCTTTTTCTTCAATTTCTCTTCCTTCCGCAGTTTATATTTCTTCTTTTTCTATTTTCTCCTTCGGCCTATGTTGATCCTTACTGGCTTGTCTTGGTGTCATAAATTTCAACCTCATTTCATGTCCCTCATTCCTCAAATAAAGGGAACGTTCATCAAGATTGAGCGTTTTAAAATGAAGCCATGCCCATCTCAAAAGAAGATGACAAGAGTTCGTGAGAGCAATATCACATAATACTTCTTTCACACAATGTAATCTACTACATTTGATCCTTGCTTGATTTAGATGAAAGCTTGGTGGTAACTAGACTTTCTCCACCAATCTTTGGCTTACAACATTGTTGTCGCTTTAGTAAACGAATGCAACTAAACATGGTGGCCTTCGATTAAACACCTTGTTTCTTTACTTCCTTTTCCATCATCTTTATCTTTTCTTCCTATTCTTTTTCTTCAATTTCCCTTCCTTCTGTAGTTTATATTACTTCTTTTTCTATTTTCTCCTTCAACCTATGTTGATCCTTACTGGCTTGTCTTGGTGTCATAAATTTCAACTTCATTTCATGTCCCTAATGCCTAAAATAAAGGGAATGTTCATCAAGATTGAGCATTTTAAAATGAAGCCATGCCCATTTCAAAAGAAGATAACAAGAGTTCGTGGGAGCAATATCAGATAATAGTTCTTTAACACATTGTCCTGTACTGAATTTGATCCTTGCTTGATTCAGATCAAAGCTTGGTGGTAACTAGAGTTTCTCAACCAATCTTTGGCTTACAACATTGTTGACGCTTTCGGAAATGAATGCAACTAAACATGGGTGGCCTTCGATTAAACACCTTGTTTCTCTACTTCCTTTTCCATCATCTTTATCTTTTCTTCCTTTTCTTTTTTTTTCAATTTCCCTTCCTTTTGCAGTTTATATTTCTTCTTTTTCTATTCTTTCTTTTTCTATTTTCTACTTCAGCCTATGTTGATCATTACTAGCTTGTCTTGGTGTCATAAATTTGAACTTCATTTCATGTCCCTCATGCCTCCAAGGGAACGTTCATCAAGATTGAGCGTTTTAAAATTAAGCCATGCCCATCTCAAAAGAAGATGACAATAGTTCATGGGAACAATATCACATAATACTTCTTTCACACATTGTCCTGTAATGAATTTGATCCTTGCTTGATTCGGATGAAACCTTGGTGGTAACTAGAGTTTGTCCACCAATCCTTGGCTTACAACATTGTTGTCGCTTTCGTAAACAAATGCAACTAAACATGGGTGGCCTTCCATTAAACACCTTGTTTCTCTACTTCCTTTTCTATCATCCTTATCTTTTCTTCCTTTTCTTTTTCTTCAATTTCCCTTCCTTCTTCAGTTTATATTTCTTCTTTATCTATTCTCTCCTTCAGCCTATGTTGATCCTTACTGGCTTTTCTTGGTGTCATAAATTTCAACTTCATTTCATGTCCCTAATGCCTAATATAAAGGGAACGTTCATCAAGATTGAGCGTTTTAAAATGAAGCCATGCCCATCTCAAAAGAAGATGACAATAGTTCGCGGGAACAATATCACATAATACTTCTTTCACACATTATCCTGTACTGAATTTGATCCTTGCTTGATTGGGTTGAAAGCTTGGTGGTAACTAGAGTTTCTCCACCAATCTTTCGCTTAAAACATTGTTGTCACTTTCGTAAACGAATGCAACTACACATGGGTGGCCTTCGATTAAACACCTTGTTTCTCTACTTCCTTTTCCATCATCTTTATCTTTTCTTCCTTTTCTTTTTCTTCAATTTCTCTTCCTTCCGCAGTTTATATTTATTCTTTTTCTATTTTCTACTTCAGCCTATGTTGATCCTTACTGGCTTGTCTTGGTGTCATAAATTTCAACCTCATTTCATGTCCCTCATTCCTCAAATAAAGGGAACGTTCATCAAGATTGAGCGTTTTAAAATGAAGCCATGCCCATCTCAAAAGAAGATGACAAGAGTTCGTGAGAGCAATATCACATAATACTTCTTTCACACAATGTAATCTACTGCATTTGATCCTTGCTTGATTCAGATGAAAGCTTGGTGGTAACTAGAGTTTCTCCACCAATCTTTGGCTTACAACATTGTTGTCGCTTTAGTAAACGAATGCAACTAAACATGGTGGCCTTCGATTAAACACCTTGTTTCTCTACTTCCTTTTCCATCATCTTTATCTTTTCTTCCTATTCTTTTTTTTCAATTTCCCTTCCTTCTGTAGTTTATATTTCTTCTTTTTCTATTTTCTCCTTCAGCCTATGTTGATCCTTACTGGCTTGTCTTGGTGTCATAAATTTCAACTTCATTTCATGTCCCTAATGCCTAAAATAAAGGGAATGTTCATCAAGATTGAGCATTTTAAAATGAAGCCATGCCCATTTCAAAAGAAGATAACAAGAGTTCGTGGGAGCAATATCAGATAATAGTTCTTTAACACATTGTCCTGTACTGAATTTGATCCTTGCTTGATTCGGATCAAAGCTTGGTGGTAACTAGAGTTTCTCCACCAATCTTTGGGTTACAACATTGTTGTCGCTTTCGGAAATGAATGCAACTAAACATGTGTGGCCTTCGATTAAACACCTTGTTTCTCTACTTCCCTTTCCATCATCTTTATCTTTTCTTCCATTTCTCTTTCTTCAATTTCCCTTCGTTCTGCAGTTTATATTTCTTCTTTTCTATTCTTTCTTTTTCTATTTTCTACTTCAGCCTATGTTGATCATTACTGGCTTGTCTTGGTGTCATTAATTTGAACTTCATTTCATGTCCCTCATGCCTCAAAGGGAACGTTCATCAAGATTGAGCGTTTTAAAATTAAGCCATGCCCATCTCAAAAGAAGATGACAATAGTTCATGGGAACAATATCACATAATACTTCTTTCACACATTGTCCTGTAATGAATTTGATCCTTGCTTGATTCGGATGAAACCTTGGTGGTAACTAGAGTTTGTCCACCAATCCTTGGCTTACAACATTGTTGTCGCTTTCGTAAACAAATGCAACTAAACATGGGTGGCCTTCCATTAAACACCTTGTTTCTCTACTTCCTTTTCCATCATCCTTATCTTTTCTTCCTTTTCTTTTTCTTCAATTTCCCTTCCTTCTTCAGTTTATATTTCTTCTTTATCTATTCTCTCCTTCAGCCTATGTTGATCCTTACTGGCTTTTCTTGGTGTCATAAATTTCAACTTCATTTCATGTCCCTAATGCCTAATATCAAGGGAACGTTCATCAAGATTGAGCGTTTTAAAATGAAGCCATGCTCATCTCAAAAGAAGATGACAATAGTTCGCGGGAACAATATCACATAATACTTCTTTCACACATTATCCTGTACTGAATTTGATCCTTGCTTGATTGGGTTGAAAGCTTGGTGGTAACTAGAGTTTCTCCACCAATCTTTCGCTTAAAACATTTTTGTCACTTTCTTAAACGAATGCAACTAAACATGGGTGGCCTTCGATTAAACACCTTGTTTCTCTACTTCCTTTTCCATCATCTTTATCTTTTCTTCCTTTTCTTTTTCTTCAATTTCTCTTCCTTCCGCAGTTTATATTTTTTCTTTTTCTATTTTCTCCTTCAGCCTATGTTGATCCTTACTGGCTTGTCTTGGTGTCATAAATTTCAACCTCATTTCATGTCCCTCATTCCTCAAATAAAGGGAACGTTCATCAATATTGAGCGTTTTAAAATGAAGCCATGCCCATCTCAAAAGAAGATGACAAGAGTTCGTGAGAGCAATATCATATAATACTTCTTTCACACAATGTAATCTACTGCATTTGATCCTTTCTTGATTCAGATGAAAGCTTGGTGGTAATTAGAGTTTCTCCACTAATCCTTGGATTACAACATTGTTGTCGCTTTAGTAAACGAATGCAACTAAACATGGTGGCCTTCGATTAAACACCTTGTTTCTCTACTTCCTTTTCCATCATCTTTATCTTTTCTTCCTATTCTTTTTCTTCAATTTCCCTTCCTTCTGTAGTTTATATTTCTTCTTTTTCTATTTTCTCCTTCAGCCTATGTTGATCCTTACTGGCTTGTCTTGGTGTCATAAATTTCAACTTCATTTCATGTCCCTAATGCCTAAAATAAAGGGAATGTTCATCAAGATTGAGCATTTTAAAATGAAGCCATGCCCATTTCAAAAGAAGATAACAAGAGTTCGTGGGAGCAATATCAGATAATAGTTCTTTCACACATTGTCCTGTACTGAATTTGATCCTTGCTTGATTCGGATCAAAGCTTGCTGGTAACTAGAGTTTCTCCACCAATCTTTGGCTTACAACATTGTTGTCGCTTTCGGAAATGAATGCAACTAAACATGTATGGCCTTCGATTAAACACCTTGTTTCTCTACTTCCCTTTCCATCATTTTTATCTTTTCTTCCATTTCTCTTTCTTCAATTTCCCTTCGTTCTGCAGTTTATATTTCTTCTTTTCTATTCTTTCTTTTTCTATTTTCTACTTCAGCCTATGTTGATCATTACTGGCTTGTCTTGGTGTCATTAATTTGAACTTCATTTCATGTCCCTCATGCCTCAAAGGGAACATTCATCAAGATTGAGCGTTTTAAAATTAAGCCATGCCCATCTCAAAAGAAGATGACAATAGTTCATGGGAACAATATCACATAATACTTCTTTCACACATTGTCCTGTAATGAATTTGATCCTTGCTTGATTCGGATGAAACCTTGGTGGTAACTGGAGTTTGTCCACCAATCCTTGGCTTACAACATTGTTGTCGCTTTCGTAAACAAATGCAACTAAACATGGGTGGCCTTCCATTAAACACCTTGTTTCTCTACTTCCTTTTCTATCATCCTTATCTTTTCTTCCTTTTCTTTTTCTTCAATTTCCCTTCCTTCTTCAGTTTATATTTCTTCTTTATCTATTCTCTCCTTCAGCCTATGTTGATCCTTACTGGCTTTTCTTGGTGTCATAAATTTCAACTTCATTTCATGTCCCTAATGCCTAATATCAAGGGAACGTTCATCAAGATTGAGCGTTTTAAAATGAAGCCATGCCCATCTCAAAAGAAGATGACAATAGTTCGCGGGAACAATATCACATAATACTTCTTTCACACATTATCCTGTACTGAATTTGATCCTTGCTTGATTGGGTTGAAAGCTTGGTGGTAACTAGAGTTTCTCCACCAATCTTTCGCTTAAAACATTGTTGTCACTTTCGTAAACGAATGCAACTACACATGGGTGGCCTTCGATTAAACACCTTGTTTCTCTACTTCCTTTTCCATCATCTTTATCTTTTCTTCCTTTTCTTTTTCTTCAATTTCTCTTCCTTCCGCAGTTTATATTTATTCTTTTTCTATTTTCTCCTTCAGCCTATGTTGATCCTTACTGGCTTGTCTTGGTGTCATAAATTTCAACCTCATTTCATGTCCCTCATTCCTCAAATAAAGGGAACGTTCATCAAGATTGAGCGTTTTAAAATGAAGCCATGCCCATCTCAAAAGAAGATGACAAGAGTTCGTGAGAGCAATATCACATAATACTTCTTTCACACAATGTAATCTACTGCATTTGATCCTTGCTTGATTCAGATGAAAGCTTGGTGGTAACTAGAGTTTCTCCACCAATCTTTGGCTTACAACATTGTTGTCGCTTTAGTAAACGAATGCAACTAAACATGGTGGCCTTCGATTAAACACCTTGTTTCTCTACTTCCTTTTCCATCATCTTTATCTTTTCTTCCTATTCTTTTTTTTCAATTTCCCTTCCTTCTGTAGTTTATATTTCTTCTTTTTCTATTTTCTCCTTCAGCCTATGTTGATCCTTACTGGCTTGTCTTGGTGTCATAAATTTCAACTTCATTTCATGTCCCTAATGCCTAAAATAAAGGGAATGTTCATCAAGATTGAGCATTTTAAAATGAAGCCATGCCCATTTCAAAAGAAGATAACAAGAGTTCGTGGGAGCAATATCAGATAATAGTTCTTTAACACATTGTCCTGTACTGAATTTGATCCTTGCTTGATTCGGATCAAAGCTTGGTGGTAACTAGAGTTTCTCCACCAATCTTTGGGTTACAACATTGTTGTCGCTTTCGGAAATGAATGCAACTAAACATGTGTGGCCTTCGATTAAACACCTTGTTTCTCTACTTCCCTTTCCATCATCTTTATCTTTTCTTCCATTTCTCTTTCTTCAATTTCCCTTCGTTCTGCAGTTTATATTTCTTCTTTTCTATTCTTTCTTTTTCTATTTTCTACTTCAGCCTATGTTGATCATTACTGGCTTGTCTTGGTGTCATTAATTTGAACTTCATTTCATGTCCCTCATGCCTCAAAGGGAACGTTCATCAAGATTGAGCGTTTTAAAATTAAGCCATGCCCATCTCAAAAGAAGATGACAATAGTTCATGGGAACAATATCACATAATACTTCTTTCACACATTGTCCTGTAATGAATTTGATCCTTGCTTGATTCGGATGAAACCTTGGTGGTAACTAGAGTTTGTCCACCAATCCTTGGCTTACAACATTGTTGTCGCTTTCGTAAACAAATGCAACTAAACATGGGTGGCCTTCCATTAAACACCTTGTTTCTCTACTTCCTTTTCCATCATCCTTATCTTTTCTTCCTTTTCTTTTTCTTCAATTTCCCTTCCTTCTTCAGTTTATATTTCTTCTTTATCTATTCTCTCCTTCAGCCTATGTTGATCCTTACTGGCTTTTCTTGGTGTCATAAATTTCAACTTCATTTCATGTCCCTAATGCCTAATATCAAGGGAACGTTCATCAAGATTGAGCGTTTTAAAATGAAGCCATGCCCATCTCAAAAGAAGATGACAATAGTTCGCGGGAACAATATCACATAATACTTCTTTCACACATTATCCTGTACTGAATTTGATCCTTGCTTGATTGGGTTGAAAGCTTGGTGGTAACTAGAGTTTCTCCACCAATCTTTCGCTTAAAACATTTTTGTCACTTTCTTAAACGAATGCAACTAAACATGGGTGGCCTTCGATTAAACACCTTGTTTCTCTACTTCCTTTTCCATCATCTTTATCTTTTCTTCCTTTTCTTTTTCTTCAATTTCTCTTCCTTCCGCAGTTTATATTTTTTCTTTTTCTATTTTCTCCTTCAGCCTATGTTGATCCTTACTGGCTTGTCTTGGTGTCATAAATTTCAACCTCATTTCATGTCCCTCATTCCTCAAATAAAGGGAACGTTCATCAATATTGAGCGTTTTAAAATGAAGCCATGCCCATCTCAAAAGAAGATGACAAGAGTTCGTGAGAGCAATATCATATAATACTTCTTTCACACAATGTAATCTACTGCATTTGATCCTTGCTTGATTCAGATGAAAGCTTGGTGGTAATTAGAGTTTCTCCACTAATCTTTGGCTTACAACATTGTTGTCGCTTTAGTAAACGAATGCAACTAAACATGGTGGCCTTCGATTAAACACCTTGTTTCTCTACTTCCTTTTCCATCATCTTTATCTTTTCTTCCTATTCTTTTTCTTCAATTTCCCTTCCTTCTGTAGTTTATATTTCTTCTTTTTCTATTTTCTCCTTCAGCCTATGTTGATCCTTACTGGCTTGTCTTGGTGTCATAAATTTCAACTTCATTTCATGTCCCTAATGCCTAAAATAAAGGGAATGTTCATCAAGATTGAGCATTTTAAAATGAAGCCATGCCCATTTCAAAAGAAGATAACAAGAGTTCGTGGGAGCAATATCAGATAATAGTTCTTTCACACATTGTCCTGTACTGAATTTGATCCTTGCTTGATTCGGATCAAAGCTTGGTGGTAACTAGAGTTTCTCCACCAATCTTTGGCTTACAACATTGTTGTCGCTTTCGGAAATGAATGAAACTAAACTTGGGTGGCCTTCGATTAAACACCTTGTTTCTCTACTTCCCTTTCCATCATCTTTATCTTTTCTTCCTTTTCTCTTTCTTCAATTTCCCTTCGTTCTGCAGTTTATATTTCTTCTTTTCTATTCTTTCTTTTTCTATTTTCTACTTCAGCCTATGTTGATCATTACTGGCTTGTCTTGGTGTCATAAATTTGAACTTCATTTCATGTCCCTCATGCCTCAAAGGGAACGTTCATCAAGATTGAGCGTTTTAAAATTAAGCCATGCCCATCTCAAAAGAAGATGACAATAGTTCATGGGAACAATATCACATAATACTTCTTTCACACATTGTCCTGTACTGAATTTGATCCTTGCTTGATTCGGATGAAACCTTGGTGGTAACTAGAGTTTCTCCACCAATCCTTGGCTTACAACATTGTTGCCGCTTTCGTAAACAAATGCAACTAAACATGGGTGGCCTTCGATTAAACACCTTGTTTCTCTACTTCCTTTTCCATCATCCTTATCTTTTCTTCCTTTTCTTTTTCTTCAATTTCCCTTCCTTTTGCAGTTTATATTTCTTCTTTATCTATTCTCTCCTTCAGCCTATGTTGATCCTTACTGGCTTTTCTTGGTGTCATAAATTTCAACTTCATTTCATCTCCCTAATGCCTAATATAAAGGGAACGTTCATCAAGATTGAGCGTTTTAAAATGAAGCCATGCCCATCTCAAAAGAAGATGACAAGAGTTTGTGGGAGCAATATCACATAATACTTCTTTCACACATTGTTTTGTACTGAATTTGATCCTTGCTTGATTTAGATGAAAGCTTGGTGGTAACTAGAATTTCTCCACCAATCTTTTGCTCACAACATTGTGGTCGCTTTAGTAAACGAATGCAACTAAACATGGGTGGCCTTCTATTAAACACCTTGTTTCTCTACTTCCTTTTCCATCATCTTTATCTTTTCTTCCTTTTCTTTTTCTTCAATTTCCCTTCCTTCTGCAGTTTATATTTCTTCTTTTTCTATTTTCTCCTTCAGCCTATGTTGATCCTTACTGGCTTTTCTTGGTGTCATAAATTTCAACTTCATTTCATCTCCCTAATGCCTAATATAAAGGGAACGTTCATCAAGATTGAGCATTTTAAAATGAAGCCATGCCCATCTCAAAAGAAGATGACAAGAGTTTGTGGGAGCAATATCACATAATACTTCTTTCACACATTGTTTTGTACTGAATTTGATCCTTGCTTGATTTAGATGAAAGCTTGGTGGTAACTAGAGTTTCTCCACCAATCTTTTGCTTACAACATTGTGGTCGCTTTAGTAAACGAATGCAACTAAACATGGGTGGCCTTCCATTAAACACCTTGTTTCTCTACTTCCTTTTCCATCATCTTTATCTTTTCTTCCTTTTCTTTTTCTTCAATTTCCCTTCCTTCTGCAGTTTATATTTCTTCTTGCTTGTCCTGTATTGAATTTGATCCTTGCTTGATTCGGATGAAAGGTTGGTGGTAACTAGAGTTTCTCCACCAATCTTTCGCTTAAAACATTGTGGTCGTAAACGAATGCAACTAAACATGGGTGGCCTTCGATTAAACACCTTGTTTCTCTACTTCCTTTTCGATCATCTTTATCTTTTCTTCCTTTTCTTTTTCTTCAATTTCCCTTCCTTCTGCAGTTTATATTTCTTCTTTTTCTATTTTCTCCTTCAGCCTGTGTTGATCGTTACTGGCTTGTCTTGGTGTCATAAATTTCAACCTCATTTCATGTCCCTCATTCCTCAAATAAAGGGAATGTTCATCAAGATTGAGCGTTTTAAAATGAAGTCATGCCCATCTCAAAAGAAGATGACAAGAGTTTGTGGGAGCAATATCACATAATACTTCTTTCACAGATTGTCATGTACTGAATTTGATCCTTGCTTGATTTGGATGAAACCTTGGTGGTAACTAGAGTTTCTCCACCAATCTTTGGCTTACAACATTGTTGTCGCTATCGTAAACAAATGCAACTAAACATGGGTGGCCTTTGATTAAACACCTTGTTTCTCTACTTTATTTTCCATCATCTTTATCTTTTCTTCCTTTTCTTTTTCTTCAATTCCCTTCCTTTTGTAGTTTATATTTCTTCTTTTTCTATTTTCTCCTTCAGCCTATGTTGATCCTTACTGGCTTGTCTTGGTGTCATAAATTTCACCCTCATTTCATGTCCCTCATTCCTCAAATAAAGGGAACATTCATCAAGATTGAGCGTTTTAAAATGAAGTCATGCCCATCTCAAAAGAAGATGACAAGAGTTTGTGGGAGCAATATCACATAATACTTCTTTCACAGATTGTCATGTACTGAATTTGATCCTTGCTTGATTTGGATGAAACCTTGGTGGTAACTAGAGTTTCTCCACCAATCTTTGGCTTACAACATTGTTGTCGCTATCGTAAACAAATGCAACTAAACATGGGTGGCCTTCGATTAAACACCTTGTTTCTCTACTTCCTTTTCCATCATCTTTATCTTTTCTTCCTTTTCTTTTTCTTCAATTCCCTCCCTTCTGTAGTTTATATTTCTTCTTTTTCTATTTTCTCCTTCAGCCCATGTTGATCCTTACTGGCTTGTCTTGGTGTCATAAATTTCACCCTTATTTCATGTCCCTCATTCCTCAAATAAAGGGAACGTTCATCAAGATTGAGCGTTTTAAAATGAAGCCATGCCCATCTCAAAAGAAGATGACAAGAGTTTGTGGGAGCAATATCACATAATACTTCTTTCACACATTGTCATGTACTGAATTTCATCCTTGCTTGATTCGGATGAAAGCTTGGTGGTAACTAGAGTATCTCCACCAATCTTTGGCTTACAACATTGTTGCCGCTTTCGTAAACAAATGCAACTAAACATGGGAGGCCTTCGATTAAACACCTTGTTTCTCTACTTCCTTTTCCATCATCTTTATCTTTTCTTCCTTTTCTCTTTCTTCAATTTCTCTTCCTTCTGCAGTTTATATTTCTTCTTTTCTATTTTCTCCTTCAGCCTATGTTGATCCTTACTGGCTTGTCTTGGTGTCATAAATTTCAACTTCATTTCATGTCCCTAATGCCTAATATAAGGGGAACGTTCATCAAGATTGAGCATTTTAAAATGAAGCCATGCCCATCTCAAAAGAAGATGACAAGAGTTGTGGGAGCAATATCACATAAAACTTCTTTCACACATTGTCATGTACTAAATTTGATCCTTCCTTGATTTGGATGAAACCTTGGTGGTAACTAGAGTGTCTCCACCAATCTTTGGCTTATAACATTGTTGCCGCTTTGGTAAACAAATGCAACTAAACATGGGTGGCCTTCCATTAAACACCTTGTTTCTCTACTTCCTTTTCCATCATCTTTATCTTTTCTTCCTTTTCTTTTTCTTCAATTTAGCTTCCTTTTGCAGTTTATATTTCCTTTTTTCTATTTTCTCCTTCAGCCTATGTTGATCCTTACTGGCTTGTCTTGGTGTCATAAATTTGAACTTCATTTCATGTCCCTAATGCCTAATATAAAGGGAACGTTCATCAAGATTGAGCATTTTAAAATGAAGCCATGCCCATCTCAAAAGAAGATGACAAGAGTTGAGGGAGCAATATCACATAATACTTCTTTCACACATTGTCATGTACTGAATTTGATCCTTCCTTGATTTGGATGAAACCTTGGTGGTAACTAGAGTTTCTCCACCAATCTTTGGCTTACAACATTGTTGCCGCTTTCGTAAAGAAATGTAACTAAACATGGGTGGCCTTCCATTAAACACCTTGTTTCTCTACTTCCTTTTCCATCATCTTTATCTTTTCTTCCTTTTCTTTTTCTTTAATTTTGCCTTCCTTCTGCAGTTTAGATTTCTTCTTTTTCTATTTTCCCCTTTAGCCTATGTTGATCCTTACTGACTTGTCTTGGTGTTATAAATTTCAACCTCATTTCATGTCCCTCATTCCTCAAATAAAGGGAACGTTCATCAAGATTGAGCGTTTTAAAATGAAGCCATGCCCATCTAAAAAGAAGATGACAAGAGTTCATGGGAGCAATATCACATAATACTTCTTTCACAC
The DNA here is from genome assembly GCF_037176805.1 of Vigna unguiculata. Taxonomy (NCBI): domain Eukaryota; kingdom Viridiplantae; phylum Streptophyta; class Magnoliopsida; order Fabales; family Fabaceae; genus Vigna; species Vigna unguiculata. Next base: position 25,312,100 of record NC_140795.1, on the reverse strand, counting down.
ATTGTTTTGTACTGAATTTGATCCTTGCTTGATTCAGATGAAAGCTTGGTGGTAACTAGAGTTTCTCCACCAATCTTTGGCTTACAACATTGTGGTCGCTTTAGTAAACGAATGCAACTAAACATGGGTGGCCTTCTAATAAACACCTTGTTTCTCTACTTCCTTTTCCATCATCTTTATCTTTTCTTCCTTTTCTTTTTCTTCAATTTCCCTTCCTTCTGCAGTTTATATTTCTTCTTTTTCTATTTCCCCCTTCAGCCTATGTTGATCCTTTCTCGCTTGTCTTGGTGTCATAAATTTCAACCTCATTTCATGTCCCTCATTCCTCAAATAAAGGGAACATTGATCAAGCTTGAGCGTTTTAAAATGAAGCCATACCCATCTCAAAAGAAGATGACAAGAGTTCATGGGAGCAATATCACATAATACTTCTTTCACACATTGTTTTGTACTGAATTTGATCCTTGCTTGATTCAGATGAAAGCTTGGTGGTAACTAGAGTTTCTCCACCAATCTTTGGCTTACAACATTGTGGTCGCTTTAGTAAACGAATGCAACTAAACATGGGTGGCCTTCTATTAAACACCTTGTTTCTCTACTTCCTTTTCCATCATCTTTATCTTTTCTTCCTTTTCTTTTTCTTCAATTTCCCTTCCTTCTGCAGTTTATATTTCTTCTTTTTCTATTTTCCCCTTCAGCCTATGTTGATCCTTTCTCGCTTGTCTTGGTGTCATAAATTTCAACCTCATTTCATGTCCCTCATTCCTCAAATAAAGGGAACGTTCATCAAGATTGAGCGTTTTAAAATGAAGCCATACCCATCTCAAAAGAAGATGACAAGAGTTCATGGGAGCAATATCACATAATACTTCTTTCACACATTGTTTTGTACTGAATTTGATCCTTGCTTGATTCAGATGAAAGCTTGGTGGTAACTAGAGTTTCTCCACCAATCTTTGGCTTACAACATTGTGGTCGCTTTAGTAAACGAATGCAACTAAACATGGGTGGCCTTCTATTAAACACCTTGTTTCTCTACTTCCTTTTCCATCATCTTTATCTTTTCTTCCTTTTCTTTTTCTTCAATTTCCCTTCCTTCTGCAGTTTATATTTCTTCTTGCTTGTCCTGTATTGAATTTGATCCTTGCTTGATTCGGATGAAAGGTTGGTGGTAACTAGAGTTTCTCCACCAATCTTTCGCTTAAAACATTGTGGTCGTAAACAAATGCAACTAAACATGGGTGGCCTTTGATTAAACACCTTGTTTCTCTACTGCCTTTTCCATCATCTTTATCTTTTCTTCCTTTTCTTTTTCTTCAATTTCTCTTCCTTCTGCAGTTTATATTTCTTCTTTTCTATTTTCTCCTTCAGCCTATGTTGATCCTTACTGGCTTGTCTTGGTGTCATAAATTTCAACCTCATTTCATGTCCCTCATTCCGCAAATAAAGGGAACGTTCATCAAGATTGAGCGTTTTAAAATGAAGCCATGCCCATCTCAAAAGAAGATGACAAGAGTTCATGGGAGCAATATCACATAATACTTCTTTCACACATTTTCCTGTACTGAATTTGATCCTTGCTTGATTCGGATGAAAGGTTGGTGGTAACTAGAGTTTCTCCACCAATCTTTCGCTTAAAACATTGTTGTCGCTTTCGTAAACGAATGCAACTAAACATGGGTGGCCTTCGATTAAACACCTTGTTTCTCTACTTCCTTTTCCATCATCTTTATCTTTTCTTCCTTTTCTTTTTCTTCAATTTCTCTTCCTTCTGCAGTTTATATTTCTTTTTTTCTATTTTCTCCTTCAGCCTATGTTGATCCTTACTGGCTTGTCTTGGTGTCATAAATTTCAACCTCATTTTATGTCCCTCATGCCTCAAAAGGGAACGTTCATCAAGATTGAGCGTTTTAAAATTAAGCCATGCCCATCTCAAAAGAAGATGACAAGAGTTCGTGGGAGCAATATCACATAATACTTCTTTCACACATTGTCCTGTATTGAATTTGATCCTTGCTTGATTCGGATGAAAGGTTGGTGGTAACTAGAGTTTCTCCACCAATCTTTCGCTTAAAACATTGTTGTCGCTTTCGTAAACGAATGCAACTAAACATGGGTGGCCTTCGATTAAACACCTTGTTTCTCTACTTCCTTTTCCATCATCTTTATCTTTTCTTCCTTTTCTTTTTCTTCAATTTCTCTTCCTTCTGCAGTTTATATTTCTTCGTTTTCTATTTTCTCCTTCAGCCTGTGTTGATCCTTACTGGCTTGTCTTGGTGTCATAAATTTCAACCTCATTTCATGTCCCTCATTCCTCAAATAAAGGGAACGTTCATCAAGATTGAGCGTTTTAAAATGAAGTCATGCCCATCTCAAAAGAAGATGACAAGAGTTTGTGGGAGCAATATCACATAATACTTCTTTCACAGATTGTCATGTACTGAATTTGATCCTTGCTTGATTTGGATGAAACCTTGGTGGTAACCAGAGTTTCTCCACCAATCTTTGGCTTACAACATTGTTGTCGCTATCGTAAACAAATGCAACTAAACATGGGTGGCCTTCGATTAAACACCTTGTTTCTCTACTTTATTTTCCATCATCTTTATCTTTTCTTCCTTTTCTTTTTCTTCAATTCCCTTCCTTTTGTAGTTTATATTTCTTCTTTTTCTATTTTCTCCTTCAGCCTATGTTGATCCTTACTGGCTTGTCTTGGTGTCATAAATTTCACCCTCATTTCATGTCCCTCATTCCTCAAATAAAGGGAACGTTCATCAAGATTGAGTATTTTAAAATGAAGCCATGCCCATCTGAAAAGAACATGACAAGAGTTCGTGTGAGCAATATCAGATAATACTGCTTTCACACATTGTCCTGTACTGAATTTGATCCTTGCTTGATTCGGATGAAAGCTTGGTGGTAACTAGAGTTTCTCCACCAATCTTTGGCTTAAAACATTGTAGTCGCTTTCGTAAACGAATGCAACTAAACATGGGTGGCCTTCGATTAAACACCTTTTTTTTCTACTTCCTTTTCCATCATCTTTATCTTTTCTTCCTTTTCTTTTTCTTCAATTTCCCTTCCTTCTGCGGTTTATATTTCTTCTTTTTCTATGTTCTCCTTCAGCCTATGTTGATCCGTACTGGCTTGTCTTGGTGTCTTAAATTTCAACTTCATTTCATGTCCCTAATGCCTAAAATAAAGGGAACGTTCATCAAGATTGAGCGTTTTAAAATGAAGCCATGCCCATCTCAAAAGCAGATGACAAGAGTTCGTGGGAGCAATATCAGATAATACTTCTTTCACACATTGTCCTGTACTGAATTTGATCCTTGCTTGATTCGGATGAAAGCTTGGTGGTAACTAGAGTTTCTCCACCAATCTTTGGCTTAAAACATTGTAGTCGCTTTCGTAAACGAATGCAACTAAACATGGGTGGCCTTCGATTAAACACCTTTTTTTTCTACTTCCTTTTCCATCATCTTTATCTTTTCTTCCTTTTCTTTTTCTTCAATTTCCCTTCCTTCTGCGGTTTATATTTCTTCTTTTTCTATTTTCTCCTTCAGCCTATGTTGATCCTTACTGGCTTGTCTTGGTGTCTTAAATTTCAACTTCATTTCATGTCCCTAATGCCGAAAATAAAGGGAACGTTCATCAAGATTGAGCGTTTTAAAATGAAGCGATGCCCATCTCAAAAGCAGATGACAAGAGTTCGTGGGAACAATATCAGATGATACTTCTTTCACACATTGTCCTGTACTAAATTTGATCCTTGCTTGATTCGGATGAAAGCTTGGTGGTAACTAGAGTTTCTCCACCAATCTTTGGCTTAAAACATTGTAGTCGCTTTCGTAAATGAATGCAACTAAACATGGGTGGCCTTCGATTAAACACCTTTTTTTTCTACTTCCTTTTCCATCATCTTTATCATTTCTTCCTTTTCTTTTTCTTCAATTTCCCTTCCTTCTACGGTTTATATTTCTTCTCTTTCTATTTTCTCCTTCAGCCTATGTTGATCCGTACTGGCTTGTCTTGGTGTCTTAAATTTCAACTTCATTTCATGTCCCTAATGCCTAAAATAAAGGGAACGTTCATCAAGATTGAGCGTTTTAAAAAGAAGCCATGCCCATCTCAAAAGCAGATGACAAGAGTTCATGGGAGCAATATCAGATAATACTTCTTTCACACATTGTCCTGTACTAAATTTGATCCTTACTTGATTCGGATGAAAGCTTAGTGGTAACTAGACTTTCTCCACCAATCTTTGGCTTAAAACATTGTTGTCGCTTTCGTAAACGAATGCAACTAAACATGGGTGGCTGATAACGCTGTCGTTGACGCGATCAAATTAATACTACTAAACTATAGCAACTTCAGTATTGCTAAGATAGTAGTCAAGAAAATAGAAAGGGTAAAGTAACCCTAAGTCGTCTCCCAACGAACACAGAATTGATTTTTAACAAATTAGTTCTTATAAAACTATACAAATGAGTTAGTCAAATAAAATAAAAAATATAGGGGATTAATATAAACAAAGATAGAAATAAAGTTTAAAAGATAAAAAGAAATAAAAACAATAGTAAAGAAAATAGATTGATTCCATTGCTTTTTCAAAATAGATTCATCATCGGTTATCTAAAGATTATTGCTCAATTAATTATTGTTGTAGATTTACAAATTAATCAATGTAAAGTCTCAATGAATTTGTTGGCGTTCTCACTTTTAACCAAAGTACAGTCTCAATTAAAAGTGAGAACTTTTAGATTATCCACAGTAAATTCAACCAAAGTACAGTCTCAATCAAATTTTACTATGCCTAATCATGTCTATTCTTTTATCTCCTCACCAAATAAAAAGCTTAATTAATCAAAGTAAAGTCTCAATTAATTTTCGTTAGAGTAAATACCTTTAATCAAAGTAAAGTCTCAATTATTGGTAAAAACTCATTTAATCACATGAAAGTTTCTAAATAAAATCAAAGTAAAGTCTCAATTCAATTTAAAAACCCTTGAACTCATATGATCAACATGCATATAGATTTAAAATCATTACTTTTTATGTGATTCAAAGATAAAAGACATAGATAAATTAAAACCTCAACAATAATAAAAAGAACAAAGAAATTAATTCATTCTAACCTCAGAATCCATAATGAAATTAAAATGGAATCAACCCAAGAAGTTTAGAACTCCCTGAATGCAAAATAAAGATAAAAGAAGAATAGAGAGAAGAAAAGAGAGAGAAAGAAATTAGGCCCCCCTAAGGGTTCCTAAATTCCGACGTGCCGAGCTTGTCTTTTTTTCTGCTTCTCCCTTGGTCTCTTTATATAGGAATTGGACTGGGCTTTTCTGTTGCTAAAATCTCTCAAATATCTTTTAAAATAAAGATAAAGATAAATATTTAAAAATATTTGGAGAGATATAGACTTTTTGACAAATATAATTGGTTGATAATATCAATATCTAATATAATTAAATTAATTAATTAATTAAAGATATATGATAAATTATCACCAATTAGTATTTGTATTAATTTTTCAAATCAACCCTTTGCAATCTCCTTAAATTATCTTCTAAATAATCCAATATCTTCAAGATATATTTGTTTGTTGTGTAACTAAAAAGATTCAAGAAGATCTTGTCATATTTAAACAGATTTGGTAGTTATTATCTTTTAATATTTTATGATATAATTAAATAAGATAATTATTTAAAAATATCAAATAAAATATCTAAAGATATATTTTCCCAAATTATCTTCTATCATAAAGATAAAGAAAACCGCAAGGTCTAATTTTTCTTTCCTCTCTTCTTGGTTTAGCCAAACTTCTTCACTTTTTCAAGCTTTTCTTGTCGTCTTCATGGAATGCTTGGCTTGGATTTTTGTGATTTTGATAATTTCCTATTCTTGGATTTATCTTTAAGGTATCATGAAGCTTTAATCAATTTATTTCCACACCTCCATGAGCTCAACTTAGCTGCAACTGCACTAACACACTTCAAAATATCCAAAGAAAATTTATGCAACTAAAAAGCTATTTTTAACATGCTTTTGTACCTCATGCTCAATAAACCGAATTATAGGAAATTCCAATTAAATCAATCTTTAAACACACAAATTCAATTAAATACCCAGAATTAAACACTGACTCAGGGCAAAAATACGCACTCATCAGTGGCCTTGGATTAAACACCTTGTTTCTCTACTTCCTTTTCCATCATATTTATCTTTTCTTCCTTTTATTTTTCTTCAATTTCCCTTCCTTCTGGAGTTTATATTTCTTCTTTTTCCATTTTCTCCTTCAGCCTATGTTGATCCTTACTGGCTTGTCTTGGTGTCATAAATTTGAACTTCATTACATGTCCTTCATGCCTAAAATAAAGGGAACGTTCATCAAGATTGAGCGTTTTAAAATTAAGCCATGCCCATCTCAAAAGAAGATGACAAGAGTTCGTGGGAGCAATATCACATAATACTTCTTTCACACATTGTCATGAACTGAATTTGATCCTTGCTTGATTCCGATGAAAGCTTGGTGGTAACTAGAGTTTCTCCACGAATCTTTGGCTTACAACATTGTTTTCGCTTTAGTAAACGAATGCAACTAAACATGGGTTGCCTTCGATTCAACACCTTGTTTCTCTACTTCCTTTTCCATCAACTTTATCTTTTCTTCCTTTTCTTTTTCTTCAATTTCTCTTCCTTCTGCAGTTTATATTTCTTCTTTTCTATTTTCTCCTTCAGCCTATGTTGATCCTTACTGGATTGTCCTTGTGTCATAAATTTCAACTTCATTTCATGTCCCTCATGCCTCAAATAAAGGGAACGTTCATCAAGATTGAGCGTTTTAAAAGGAAGCCATGCCCATCTCAAAAGAAGATGACAAGAGTTCGTGGGAGCAATATCACATAATACTTCTTTCACACATTGTCATGTACTGAATTTGATCCTTGCTTGATTCGGATGAAACCTTGGTGCTAACTAGAGTTTCTCCACCAATCTTTGGCTTAAAACATTGTTGTCGCTTTCGTAAACGAATGCAACTAAACATGGGTGGCCTTCGATTAAACACCTTATTTCTCTACTTCCTTTTCCATCAACTTTGTCTTTTCTTCCTCTTCTTTTTCTTCAATTTCTCTTCCTTCTGCAGTTTATATTTCTTCTTTTCTATTTTCTCCTTCAGCCTATGTTGATCCTTACTGGCTTGTCCTTATGTCATAAATTTCAACTTCATTTCATGTCCCTCATGCCTCAAATAAAGGGAACGTTCATCAAGATTGAGTGTTTTAAAATTAAGCCATGCCCATCTCAAAAGAAGATGACAAGAGTTCGTGTGAGCAATATCAGATAATACTTCTTTCACACATTGTACTGTACTGAATTTGATCTTTGCTTGATTCGGATGAAAGCTTGGTGGTAACTAGAGTTTCTCCACCAATCTTTGGCTTAAAACATTGTAGTCGCTTTCGTAAACGAATGCAACTAAACATGGGTGGCCTTCGATTAAACACCTTTTTTTCTACTTCCTTTTCCATCATCTTTATCTTTTCTTCCTTTTATTTTTCTTCAATTTCCCTTCCTTCTGCAGTTTATATTTCTTCTTTTCTATTTTCTCCTTCAGCCTATGTTGATCCTTACTGGCTTGTCCTTGTGTCATAAATTTCAACTTCATTTCATGTCCCTCATGCCTCAAATAAAGGGAACGTTCATCAAGATTGAGCATTTTAAAATTAAGCCATGCCCATGTCAAAATATGATCACAAGAGTTCGTGGGAGCAATATCACATAATACTTCTTTCACACATTGTTTTGTACTGAATTTGATCCTTGCTTGATTCAGATGAAAGCTCTGTGGTAACTAGAGTTTCTCCACCAATCTTTGGCGTACAACATTGTTGTCGCTTTAGTAAACGAATGCAACTAAACATGGGTGGCCTTGGATTAAACACCTTGTTTCTCTACTTCCTTTTCCATCAACTTTATCTTTTCTTCCTTTTCTTTTTCTTCAATTTCTCTTCCTTCTGCAGTTTATATTTCTTCTTTTCTATTTTCTCCTTCAGCCTCAAATAAAGGGAACGTTCATCAAGATTGAGTATTTTAAAATTAAGCCATGCCCATCTGAAAAGAACATGACAAGAGTTCGTGTGAGCAATATCAGATAATACTGCTTTCACACATTGTCCTGTACTGAATTTGATCCTTGCTTGATTCGGATGAAAGCTTGGTGGTAACTAGAGTTTCTCCACCAATCTTTGGCTTAAAACATTGTAGTCGCTTTCGTAAACGAATGCAACTAAACATGGGTGGCCTTCGATTAAACACCTTGTTTCTCTACTTCCTTTTCCATCATCTTTATCTTTTCTTCCTTTTATTTTTCTTCAATTTCCCTTCCTTCTGCAGTTTATATTTCTTCTTTTCTATTTTCTCCTTCAGCCTATGTTGATCCTTACTTGCTTGTCCTTGTGTCATAAATTTCAACTTCATTTCATGTCCCTCATGCCTCAAATAAAGGGAACGTTCATCAAGATTGAGCATTTTAAAATTAAGCCATGCCCATGTCAAAATATGATCACAAGAGTTCGTGGGAGCAATATCACATAATACTTCTTTCACACATTGTTTTGTACTAAATTTGATCCTTGCTTGATTCAGATGAAAGCTCTGTGGTAACTAGAGTTTCTCCACCAATCTTTGGCGTACAACATTGTTGTCGCTTTAGTAAACGAATGCAACTAAACATGGGTGGCCTTGGATTAAACACCTTGTTTCTCTACTTCCTTTTCCATCAACTTTATCTTTTCTTCCTTTTCTTTTTCTTCAATTTCTCTTCCTTCTGCAGTTTATATTTCTTCTTTTCTATTTTCTCCTTCAGCCTCAAATAAAGGGAACGTTCATCAAGATTGAGTATTTTAAAATTAAGCCATGCCCATCTGAAAAGAACATGACAAGAGTTCGTGTGAGCAATATCAGATAATACTGCTTTCACACATTGTCCTGTACTGAATTTGATCCTTGCTTGATTCGGATGAAAGCTTGGTGGTAACTAGAGTTTCTCCACCAATCTTTGGCTTAAAACATTGTAGTCGCTTTCGTAAACGAATGCAACTAAACATGGGTGGCCTTCGATTAAACACCTTTTTTTTCTACTTCCTTTTCCATCATCTTTATCTTTTCTTCCTTTTCTTTTTCTTCAATTTCCCTTCCTTCTGCGGTTTATATTTCTTCTTTTTCTATGTTCTCCTTCAGCCTATGTTGATCCTTACTGGCTTGTCTTGGTGTCTTAAATTTCAACTTCATTTCATGTCCCTAATGCCTAAAATAAAGGGAACGTTCATCAAGATTGAGCGTTTTAAAATGAAGCCATGCCCATCTCAAAAGCAGATGACAAGAGTTCGTGGGAGCAATATCAGATAATACTTCTTTCACACATTGTCCTGTACTGAATTTGATCCTTGCTTGATTCGGATGAAAGCTTGGTGGTAACTAGAGTTTCTCCACCAATCTTTGGCTTAAAACATTGTAGTCGCTTTCGTAAACGAATGCAACTAAACATGGGTGGCCTTCGATTAAACACCTTTTTTTTCTACTTCCTTTTCCATCATCTTTATCTTTTCTTCCTTTTCTTTTTCTTCAATTTCCCTTCCTTCTACGGTTTATATTTCTTCTTTTTCTATTTTCTCCTTCAGCCTATGTTGATCCTTACTGGCTTGTCTTGGTGTCTTAAATTTCAACTTCATTTCATGTCCCTAATGCCTAAAATAAAGGGAACGTTCATCAAGATTGAGCGTTTTAAAAAGAAGCCATGCCCATCTCAAAAGCAGATGACAAGAGTTCGTGGGAGCAATATCAGATAATACTTCTTTCACACATTGTCCTGTACTGAATTTGATCCTTGCTTGATTCAGATGAAAGCTTGGTGGTAACTAGAGTTTCGCCACCAATCTTTGGCTTAAAACATTGTTGTCGCTTTCGTAAACGAATGCAACTAAACATGGGTGGCCTTCGATTAAGCACCTTGTTTCTCTACTTCCATTTCCATCAACTTTATCTTTTCTTCCTTTTCTTTTTCTTCAATTTCTCTTCCTTCTGCAGTTTATATTTCATCTTTTCTATTTTCTCCTTCAGCCTATGTTGATCCTTACTGGATTGTCCTTGTGTCATAAATTTCAACTTCATTTTATGTCCCTCATGCCTCAAATAAAGGGAACGTTCATCAAGATTGAGCGTTTTAAAATGAAGCCATGCCCATCTCAAAAGCAGATGACAAGAGTTCGTGGGAGCAATATCAGATAATAATTCTTTCACACATTGTCCTGTACTAAATTTGATCCTTGCTTGATTCGGATGAAAGATTGGTGTTAACTAGAGTTTCTCCACCAATCTTTGGCTTAAAACATTGTTGTCGCTTTCGTAAACGAATGCAACTAAACATGGGTGGCCTTCGATTAAGCACCTTGTTTCTCTACTTCCATTTCCATCAACTTTATCTTTTCTTCCTTTTCTTTTTCTTCAATTTCACTTCCTTCTGCAGTTTATATTTCTTCTTTTCTATTTTCTCCTTCAGCCTATGTTGATCCTTACTGGATTGTCCTTGTGTCATAAATTTCAACTTCATTTTATGTCCCTCATGCCTCAAATAAAGGGAACGTTCATCAAGATTGAGCGTTTTAAAATGAAGCCATGCCCATCTCAAAAGCAGATGACAAGAGTTCGTGGGAGCAATATCAGATAATAATTCTTTCACACATTGTCCTGTACTAAATTTGATCCTTGCTTGATTCGGATGAAAGATTGGTGTTAACTAGAGTTTCTCCACCAATCTTTGGCTTACAACATTGTTGTCGCTTTAGTAAACGAATGCAACTAAACATGGGTGGCCTTCTATTAAACACCTTGTTTCTCTACTTCCTTTTCCATCATCTTTATCTTTTCTTCCTTTTCTTTTTCTTCAATTTCCCTTCCTTCTGCAGTTTATATTTCTTCTTTTTCTATTTTCTCCTTCAGCCTATGTTGATCCTTACTGGCTTGTCCTTGTGTCATAAATTTTAACTTCATTTCATGTCCCTCATGCCTCAAATAAAGGGAATGTTCATCAAGATTGAGCGTTTTAAAATGAAGCCATGCCCATCTCAAAAGCAGATGACAAGAGTTCGTGGGAGCAATATCAGATAATAATTCTTTCACACATTGTCCTGTACTAAATTTGATCCTTGCTTGATTCGGATGAAAGATTGGTGTTAACTAGAGTTTCTCCACCAATCTTTGGCTTACAACATTGTTGTCGCTTTAGTAAACGAATGCAACTAAACATGGGTGGCCTTCTATTAAACACCTTGTTTCTCTACTTCCTTTTCCATCATCTTTATCTTTTCTTCCTTTTCTTTTTCTTCAATTTCCCTTCCTTCTGCAGTTTATATTTCTTCTTTTTCTATTTTCTCCTTCAGCCTATGTTGATCCTTACTGGCTTGTCCTTGTGTCATAAATTTTAACTTCATTTCATGTCCCTCATGCCTCAAATAAAGGGAATGTTCATCAAGATTGAGCGTTTTAAAATGAAGCCATGCCCATCTCAAAAGCAGATGACAAGAGTTCGTGGGAGCAATATCAGATAATAATTCTTTCACACATTGTCCTGTACTAAATTTGATCCTTGCTTGATTCGGATGAAAGATTGGTGTTAACTAGAGTTTCTCCACCAATCTTTGGCTTACAACATTGTTGTCGCTTTAGTAAACGAATGCAACTAAACATAGGTGGCCTTCTATTAAACACCTTGTTTCTCTCCTTCCTTTTCCATCATCTTTATCTTTTCTTCCTTTTCTTTTTCTTCAATTTCCCTTCCTTCTGCAGTTTATATTTCTTCTTTTTCTATTTTCTCCTTCAGCCTATGTTGATCCTTACTGGCTTGTCCTTGTGTCATAAATTTCAACTTCATTTCATGTCCCTCATGCCTCAAATAAAGGGAATGTTCATCAAGATTGAGCGTTTTAAAATGAAGCCATGCCCATCTCAAAAGAAGATGACAAGAGTTCGTGGGAGCAATATCACATAATACTTCTTTCACACATTGTCATGTACTGAATTTGATCCTTGCTTGATTCGGATGAAACCTTGGTGCTAACTAGAGTTTCTCCACCAATCTTTGGCTTAAAACATTGTTGTCGCTTTCGTAAACGAATGCAACTAAACATGGGTGGCCTTCGATTAAACACCTTATTTCTCTACTTCCTTTTCCATCAACTTTGTCTTTTCTTCCTCTTCTTTTTCTTCAATTTCTCTTCCTTCTGCAGTTTATATTTCTTCTTTTCTAATTTCTCCTTCAGCCTATGTTGATCCTTACTGGCTTGTCCTTATGTCATAAATTTCAACTTCATTTCATGTCCCTCATGCCTCAAATAAAGGGAACGTTCATCAAGATTGAGTGTTTTAAAATTAAGCCATGCCCATCTCAAAAGAAGATGACAAGAGTTCGTGTGAGCAATATCAGATAATACTTCTTTCACACATTGTACTGTACTGAATTTGATCTTTGCTTGATTCGGATGAAAGCTTGGTGGTAACTAGAGTTTCTCCACCAATCTTTGGCTTAAAACATTGTAGTCGCTTTCGTAAACGAATGCAACTAAACATGGGTGGCCTTCGATTAAACACCTTTTTTTCTACTTCCTTTTCCATCATCTTTATCTTTTCTTCCTTTTCTTTTTCTTCAATTTCCCTTCCTTCTACGGTTTATATTTCTTCTTTTTCTATTTTCTCCTTCAGCCTATGTTGATCCTTACTGGCTTGTCTTGGTGTCTTAAATTTCAACTTCTTTTCATGTCCCTAATGCCTAAAATAAAGGGAATGTTCATCAAGATTGAGCGTTTTAAAATGAAGCCATGCCCATCTCAAAAGCAGATGACAAGAGTTCGTGGGAGCAATATCAGATAATACTTCTTTCACACATTGTCCTGTACTAAATTTGATCCTTGCTTGATTCGGATTAAAGCTTGGTGGTAACTAGAGTTTCTCCACCAATCTTTGGCTTAAAACATTGTTGTCGCTTTCGTAAACGAATGCAACTAAACATGGGTGGCCTTCGATTAAACACCTTGTTTCTCTACTTCCTTTTCCATCATCTTTATCTTTTCTTCCTTTTATTTTTCTTCAATTTCCCTTCCTTCTGCAGTTTATATTTCTTCTTTTCTATTTTCTCCTTCAGCCTATGTTGATCCTTACTGGCTTGTCCTTGTGTCATAAATTTCAACTTCATTTCATGTCCCTCATGCCTCAAATAAAGGGAACGTTCATCAAGATTGAGCATTTTAAAATTAAGCCATGCCCATGTCAAAATATGATCACAAGAGTTCGTGGGAGCAATATCACATAATACTTCTTTCACACATTGTTTTGTACTGAATTTGATCCTTGCTTGATTCAGATGAAAGCTCTGTGGTAACTAGAGTTTCTCCACCAATCTTTGGCGTACAACATTGTTGTCGCTTTAGTAAACGAATGCAACTAAACATGGGTGGCCTTGGATTAAACACCTTGTTTCTCTACTTCCTTTTCCATCAACTTTATCTTTTCTTCCTTTTCTTTTTCTTCAATTTCTCTTCCTTCTGCAGTTTATATTTCTTCTTTTCTATTTTCTCCTTCAGCCTCAAATAAAGGGAACGTTCATCAAGATTGAGTATTTTAAAATTAAGCCATGCCCATCTGAAAAGAACATGACAAGAGTTCGTGTGAGCAATATCAGATAATACTACTTTCACACATTGTCCTGTACTGAATTTGATCCTTGCTTGATTCGGATGAAAGCTTGGTGGTAACTAGAGTTTCTCCACCAATCTTTGGCTTAAAACATTGTAGTCGCTTTCGTAAACGAATGCAACTAAACATGGGTGGCCTTCGATTAAACACCTTTTTTTTCTACTTCCTTTTCCATCATCTTTATCTTTTCTTCCTTTTCTTTTTCTTCAATTTCCCTTCCTTCTGCGGTTTATATTTCTTCTTTTTCTATGTTCTCCTTCAGCCTATGTTGATCCTTACTGGCTTGTCTTGGTGTCTTAAATTTCAACTTCATTTCATGTCCCTAATGCCTAAAATAAAGGGAACGTTCATCAAGATTGAGCGTTTTAAAATGAAGCCATGCCCATCTCAAAAGCAGATGACAAGAGTTCGTGGGAGCAATATCAGATAATACTTCTTTCACACATTGTCCTGTACTGAATTTGATCCTTGCTTGATTCGGATGAAAGCTTGGTGGTAACTAGAGTTTCTCCACCAATCTTTGGCTTAAAACATTGTAGTCGCTTTCGTAAACGAATGCAACTAAACATGGGTGGCCTTCGATTAAACACCTTTTTTTTCTACTTCCTTTTCCATCATCTTTATCTTTTCTTCCTTTTCTTTTTCTTCAATTTCCCTTCCTTCTACGGTTTATATTTCATCTTTTTCTATTTTCTCCTTCAGCCTATGTTGATCCTTACTGGCTTGTCTTGGTGTCTTAAATTTCAACTTCATTTCATGTCCCTAATGCCTAAAATAAAGGGAACGTTCATCAAGATTGAGCGTTTTAAAAAGAAGCCATGCCCATCTCAAAAGCAGATGACAAGAGTTCGTGGGAGCAATATCAGATAATACTTCTTTCACACATTGTCCTGTACTGAATTTGATCCTTGCTTGATTCAGATGAAAGCTTGGTGGTAACTAGAGTTTCGCCACCAATCTTTGGCTTAAAACATTGTTGTCGCTTTCGTAAACGAATGCAACTAAACATGGGTGGCCTTCGATTAAGCACTTGTTTCTCTACTTCCATTTCCATCAACTTTATCTTTTCTTCCTTTTCTTTTTCTTCAATTTCTCTTCCTTCTGCAGTTTATATTTCATCTTTTCTATTTTCTCCTTCAGCCTATGTTGATCCTTACTGGATTGTCCTTGTGTCATAAATTTTAACTTCATTTTATGTCCCTCATGCCTCAAATAAAGGGAACGTTCATCAAGATTGAGCGTTTTAAAATGAAGCCATGCCCATCTCAAAAGAAGATGACAAGAGTTCGTGGGAGCAATATCACATAATACTTCTTTCACACATTGTCATGTACTGAATTTGATCCTTGCTTGATTCGGATGAAACCTTGGTGCTAACTAGAGTTTCTCCACCAATCTTTGGCTTACAACATTGTTGTCGCTTTCGTAAACAAATGCAACTAAACATGGGTGGCCTTCCATTAAACACCTTGTTTCTCTACTTCCTTTTCCATCATCTTTATCTTTTCTTCCTTTTCTTTTTCTTCAATTTCCCTTCCTTCTGCAGTTTATATTTCTTCTTTTTCTATTTTCTCCTTCAGCCTATGTTGATCCTTACTGGCTTGTCCTTGTGTCATAAATTTCAACTTCATTTCATGTCCCTCATGCCTCAAATAAAGGGAATGTTCATCAAGATTGAGCGTTTTAAAATGAAGCCATGCCCATCTCAAAAGAAGATGACAAGAGTTCGTGGGAGCAATATCACAAAATACTTCTTTCACACATTGTCATGTACTGAATTTGATCCTTGCTTGATTCGGATGAAACCTTGGTGCTAACTAGAGTTTCTCCACCAATCTTTGGCTTACAACATTGTTGTCGCTTTAGTAAACGAATGCAACTTAACATAGGTGGCCTTCTATTAAACACCTTGTTTCTCTACTTCCTTTTCCATCATCTTTATCTTTTCTTCCTTTTCTTTTTCTTCAATTTCCCTTCCTTCTACAGTTTATATTTCTTCTTTTTCTATTTTCTCCTTCAGCCTATGTTGATCCTTACTGGCTTGTCCTTGTGTCATAAATTTCAACTTCATTTCATGTCCCTCATGCCTCAAATAAAGGGAATGTTTGATGAGTACGTATTTTTGCCCTCATTTAATGTTTAATTCTGGGTATTTAATTGAATTTATGTGCCTAAAGAGTGATTTAATTGATAATTTTGATAATTAGGTTGTTTGAGCTTGTGTGATAAAAATGTCTTAAAAAGTGATTTTTAGCTGCATAAATTATTTTTGGATATTTTAACGTTTGTTGATGCAGCTGAAGTTAAGTTTTAAGCTCATTTAGAGGTGTGGAAATAAATTGATTAAAGCTTCATGACACCTTAAAGATAAATCAAAGAATAAGAAATTATCAAAAGCACAAAAATTCAGGCCAAGCATTACATGAAGACGACAAGAAAAGCTTGAAAAAGTGAAGAAGTTTGGCTAAACCAAGAAGAGAGGAAAGAAAAATTGGACCTTGCGGTTTTCTTTATCTTTATGATAGAAGATAATTTGGGAAAATATATCTTTAGATATTTTATTTGATATTTTTAAATAATTATCTTATTTAATTATATCATAAAATATTAAAAGATAATAACTACCAAATCTTTTTAAATATGACAAGATCTTCTTGAATCTTTTTAGTTCCACAACAAACAAATATATCTTGAAGATATTGGATTATCTAGAAGATAATTTAAGGAAATTGCAAAGGGTTGATTTGGAAAATTAATACAAATATTAATTGGTGATAATTTATCATATATCTTTAAGTAATTAATTAATTTAATTATATTAGATATTGATATTATCAACCAATTATATTTGTCAAATAGTCTATATCTCTCCAAGTATTTTTAAATATTTACATTTATCTTTATTTCAAAAGATATTTGAGAGATTTTAGCAACAGAAAAGCCCAGTCCAATTCTTATATAAAGAGACCAAGGGAGAAGTAGAAAACAAGCTCGGCACTTCGGAAATTAGGAACCCTTAGGGGGGCCTAATTTCTTCCTTTCTCTCTCTTTTCTTCTCTCTATTCTTCTTTTTATTTTGTATTCCATGGATTGCTAAACTTCTTAGGTTGATTCCATTGTAATTTCATTATGGATTTTGAGGTTAGAATGAATTAATTTCTTTGTTCTTTTTATTATTGTTGAGGTTTTAATTCATCTATGTCTTTTATCTTTGAATCTCGTAAAAAGTAATGATTTTAAATCTATATGCATGTTGATCATATGAGTTCAAGGGTTTTTAAATTTAATTGAGACTTTACTTTGATTTTATTTAGAAACTTTCATGTGATTAAATGAGTTTTTACCAATAATTGAGACTTTACTTTGGTTAAAAGTATTTACTCTAATGAAAATTAATCGAGACTTTACTTTGATTAATTAAGCTTTTTATTTGGTGAGGAGATAAAAGAATAGACATGATTAGGCATAGTAAAATTTGATTGAGACTGTACTTTGATTGAATTTACTATGGATAATCTAAAAGTTCTCACTTTTAATTGAGACTGTACTTTGGTTAAAAGTGAGAACGCCAACAAATTAATTGAGACTTTACATTGATTAGTTTGCAAATCTACAACAATAATTAATTGAGCAATAATCTTTAGATAACCGATGATGAATCTATTTTGAAAAAGCAATGGAATCAATCTATTTTCTTTTCTATTGTTTTTATTTCTTTTTATCTTTTAAATTTTATTTCTATCTTTGTTTATCTGAATCCCCTATATTTTTTATGTTGTTTGACTAACCGCTTTGTATAGTTTTATAAGAACTAATTTGTTAAAAATCAATTCTGTGTTCGTTGGGAGACGACTTTGGGTTACTTTACCCTTACTATTTTGTTGACTACTTTCTTAACAATACTGAAGTTGTTATAGATAAGTAGTATTAATTTGAACGCGTCAACGACAGCGTTATCAATGTTCATCAAGATTGAGCGTTTTAAAATGAAGCCATGCCCATCTCAAAAGCAGATGACAAGAGTTCGTGGGAGCAATATCAGATAATAATTCTTTCACACATTGTCCTGTACTAAATTTGATCCTTGCTTGATTCGGATGAAAGATTGGTGTTAACTAGAGTTTCTCCACCAATCTTTGGCTTACAACATTGTTGTCGCTTTAGTAAACGAATGCAACTAAACATGGGTGGCCTTCTATTAAACACCTTGTTTCTCTACTTCCTTTTCCATCATCTTTATCTTTTCTTCCTTTTCTTTTTCTTCAATTTCCCTTCCTTCTGCAGTTTATATTTCTTCTTTTTCTATTTTCTCCTTCAGCCTATGTTGATCCTTACTGGCTTGTCCTTGTGTCATAAATTTTAACTTCATTTCATGTCCCTCATGCCTCAAATAAAGGGAATGTTCATCAAGATTGAGCGTTTTAAAATGAAGCCATGCCCATCTCAAAAGAAGATGACAAGAGTTCGTGGGAGCAATATCACATAATACTTCTTTCACACATTGTCATGTACTGAATTTGATCCTTGCTTAATTCGGATGAAACCTTGGTGCTAACTAGAGTTTCTCCACCAATCTTTCGCTTAAAACATTGTTGTCGCTTTCGTAAACGAATGCAACTAAACATGGGTGGCCTTCGATTAAACACCTTTTTTTCTACTTCCTTTTCCATCATCTTTATCTTTTCTTCCTTTTCTTTTTCTTTAATTTTGCCTTCATTCTGCATGTTATATTTCTTCTTTTTCTATTTTCTCCTTCAGCCTATATTGATCCTTACTGGCTTGTCTTGGTGTCATAAATTTCAACTTCATTTCCTGTCCCTAATGCCTAAAATAAATGGGACGTTCCTAATGATTGAGCGTTTTAAAATGAAGCCATGCCCATCTCAAAAGAAGATGACAAGAGTTAGTGGGAGCAATATCACATAATACTTCTTTCACACATTGTCATGTACTGAATTTGATCCTTGCTTGATTCGGATGAAACCTTGGTGCTAACTACAGTTTCTCCACTAATCTTTGGCTTAAAACACTGTTGTCGCTTTCGTAAACGAATGCAACTAAACATGGGTAGCCTTCGATTAAACACCTTGTTTCTCAGCTTCCTTGTTCATCAAGTTTGTCTTTTCTTCCTTTTCTTTTTCTTCAATTTCTCTTCCTTCTGCAGTTTATATTTCTTCTTTTCTATTTTCTCCTTCAGCCTATGTTGATCCTTACTAGCTTATCCTTGTGTCATAAATTTCAACTTCATTTCATGTCACTCATGCCTCAAATAAAGGGAACGTTCATCAAGATTGAGTGTTTTAAAATTAAGCCATGCCCATCTGAAAATAAGATCACATGAGTTCGTGGGAGCAATATCACATAATACTTCTTTCACACATTGTTTTGTACTGAATTTGATCCTTGCTTGATTCGGATGAAAGCTTGGTGGTAACTAGAGGTTCTCCACCAATCTTTGGCTTACAACATTGTTGTCGCTTTAGTAAACGAACGCAACTAAACATGGGTGGCCTTGGATTAAACACCTTGTTTCTCTACTTCCTTTTCCATCAACTTTATCTTTTCTTCCTTTTCTTTTTCTTCAATTTCTCTTCCTTCTGGAGTTTATATTTCTTTTTTTCTATTTTCTCCTTCAGCCCATGTTGATCCTTACTGGCTTGTCCTTGTGTCATAAATTTCAACTTCATTTCATGTCCATCATGCCTCAAATAAAGGGAATGTTCATCAAGATTGAGCGTTTTAAAATGAAGCCATGCCCATCTCCAAAGAAGATGACAAGAGTTCGTGGGAGCAATATCACATAATACTTCTTTCACACATTGTCATGTACTGAATTTGATCCTTGCTTGATTCGGATGAAACCTTGGTGCTAACTAGAGTTTCTCCACCAATCTTTGGCTTAAAACATTGTTGTCGCTTTCGTAAATGAATGCAACTAAACATGGGTGGCCTTCGATTAAACACCTTGTTTCTCTACTTCCTTTTCCATCAAGTTTGTCTTTTCTTCCTTTTCTTTTTCTTCAATTTCTCTTCCTTCTGCAGTTTATATTTCTTCTTTTCTATTTTCTCCTTCAGCCTATGTTGATCCTTACTGGATTGTCCTTGTGTCATAAATTTCAACTTCATTTTATGTCCCTCATGCCTCAAATAAAGGGAACGTTCATCAAGATTGAGTGTTTTAAAATTAAGCCATGCCCATCTCAAAAGAAGATGACAACAGTTCGGGCGAGCAATATCACATAATACTTCATTCACACATTGTCATGTACTGAATTTGATCCTTGCTTGATTCAGATGAAAGCTTGGTGGTAACTAGAGTTTCTCCACCAATCTTTGGCTTATAACGTTGTTGTCGCTTTAGTAAACGAATGCAACTAAATATGGGTGGCCTTCGATTAAACACCTTGTTTCTCTACTTCGTTTTCCATCATGTTTATCTTTTCTTCATGTTCTTACGGGACCAAAGGTTGTAATTCACAAATCACTTGAGGGCTACGGATGGCTGATCTCGGTCGTTCTTCTGTTGCTTCAGGGGAATTCTGGGGGCGGAGCAGGGGACCTGCAAAAGATACTTCGATGCCTAAGTCAGCACTAGTGATGTCAGAGTATTTGAATAATTTAATGCGTAATCAATGCATGGAACAGTGTGCTATTTATACTATTTTACCTGTGGGTCCTACTTGGGATGGGCTTTCTGGCCCAATCATCCCCTTTTTGGCTATTCTTGGATGCAGTGCTTCTTAGGGAGGAAATTACCAGAGGGTCCTTCAAGGGTTTGCGGTATCCGGTACTCGGTTATGAGGATCTTTGGGGTTGACTGGTTGCGTCGTGGATCTGAGCTACTTTGGTGGAGAGACATCTATAACGTGGGGTATGGTGGTCGCCGAGGGCCGTGCTCTAGGGAGGGTGTTTGGGTAATGCATGCAGGCTGGCGCGTCTTTGGTTGAGTAAACGGCCGCAAGACTTGGAGTAAGCGGTCACAAGGCTTTACTGGGGGCCGTATACTAGGGAGGGTGTATGGCGTAGTGCATGCGGCAGGCATGACTTTGGTTGAGTACACGGCCGCAGGACTTGGAGTAAGCGGCCACCAGGCTTTGCTGGGGGCCGTATACTAGGGGTTGGGACTTTCCATGGCGTAATGCGATGTGGGCGGTCATCAGCTTGTTGGGTGTTTCATGAGCCGGAAGGGGGCTTTGGCATGCAGTTGGTGTGCCTGTTTGGTGCCGTGTACCTAGGCTGGGACATCAGCCTCCCAGTCTTGAGGAGATATTGACGAAAAGACTTATCGGTGTTGTGTCATTTTGCAATTTTCATTTGCGGGTTAAGGTCGCGTGCCCTATGGCTCTACCAGCCTCCTAGTCTTGAGTAAACGGAGTGACGTAAAGACTTACTAGGTGACGGTTGGGGGGGGCTTTGTTGCGGAGAGGGAAAACGGCAGAGAATTAAGCATAGTTGCGTGAATTGGCCGTGTTGTTTCTTGTGAAGGTATGTCGTCCTCTTCTCATGGTTCTAATTATGGGGAGTCTGACGCGAGTTATGGAGAATTAAGGTTGGAGTTTCTCAGCAGCTCGTCTGAGTCATTGCGAATTGAGCTGGAGCGGGAGGTGCGAGAGGATCCGCCAACCGAGCATGCCGAGTCTCTATGGCCGAAGCGGGACGGGTACTTTTGGGTGGCCGAAGGTGTTAGGAATTGTTATTCGAAGTATAGATGGTCTCAGCTGCTTAAATCTTGGCTAAATAGCATATACCTTTTTGAGAGGGGTTTCGATCCGGACACGATGAGAGTGGAGCGGGTGAGTGCCGTGGAGTGTGTATGTCATGGGCGAGAGGGGGCTTCTACTGACTTTTTTTACATGTATTCATGTATGTTCGTGAAGTTGCACGTCCGGCTGCCGTTTGATACTTTTACGATGGGTGTTCTGAGGCTTCTGAATGTGGCGCCTACCCAGTTGCATCCGAACAGCTGGGG
This sequence comes from Vigna unguiculata, assembly GCF_037176805.1. Taxonomy (NCBI): domain Eukaryota; kingdom Viridiplantae; phylum Streptophyta; class Magnoliopsida; order Fabales; family Fabaceae; genus Vigna; species Vigna unguiculata. The sequence goes on along the minus strand of NC_140795.1, from coordinate 25,290,379 downwards.
TAGTTTGCAAGCGTTCAGACTGTTGTGTAGGGCGCTTGGGTTAGAGTCGACCGCCGAGAGCTTCTTGTATTTTTATGTGACGAGGCCGAGGGATCCGTGTAGTTGGGTGTCGCTGGTGGGTAGACCAAGGAGTTGTGTGTTGGATGGTTTCACCCAATCTTTCAAGAATTTTAAAGATGGGTTTTTCCGTGTGAGTATGGAGGCAGGGCATGAGCCGTGGTACTTGGATGAGGCGGGTGTGGCGAGGTTTCCGCTGTATTGGACGAGTTTGCCGACTAAGTGGGAGTTGGTGTGTAGGGATACGTTGGATGCGGGCAGTAGGCGGGTTGTAGAAGTTTTGGAGAGATTGCCGCCTAGGGCCCCCGGGAAGTGGATAGTGTGTTGCTACTTGACGGATGATCCGGGGCGGGATGTTTGTGGTATGTTCTCTTGTAGCTATATGGGTTCTCGTGTTGGACTAATCTGAATGTGTTGCGTTTTTGCAGGTGTGATGGCTTATTACGCAAAGAAAGTGGGGGCTTCAGAAGATTTATTTGCTAAAATCAGGGATCAGCTAGCGGCTTCTTCGAAAGGGGAGGGTTCTTCGAAAGCGGCTGCTTTGGTGGGGCCTATGGTCGAGACGGTTCGTCCTGCTGCGAAAAGGCCGGCTGTTTCAAAACTAAAGGGGGTTGGTAAGGATAGGAAAAGGTTAAGAGCTCTTGCCAAAACGGGAGGTGTTGCGCCTGGTGGGATTAACAACCCGGACTTAGGCAGATTTGAGAAGGCGAAGGTGCAGATGAGGAAAGGAGTGGAGATCAAGCTGACGGACCCGGAGGTTGCACTTGTTGAGGCCGCCGATCCTAGGCTGATTATGAGGGCATGGAACGAGTATATGTCTCGTGGGCTTGTGTTGGGGCACCGGTTGTCGGCCATGATGCAGGAAGAGATCGCTGCAGGTGACAAGAAGAAACTGGCCGACGAGCTACCTACCTTGAAAGTGCAGGTGGAGCTTGATCAACGCACGTGGGATGAGGAGAAGAAGAAGTTGGAGGCGGAAGTGAAGAAGTTGAAGGTAGGCGTGTTGGCCGCAGAGAAAAAATTGAAGTTAAAGCAATTGGAGGTAGATGAGTTGCAAACGAGGAGGAAAGCGGAGTCTGAGGAGGCGGCCGACGAGATTAGCGGCCTACAGCAGGCCGTGTATACGGAACATGTGAAGGGCTTTGAGAAGGCGCTGAGGCAGGCAGAGTTTTTGTATAAAGAGGTCTCTGTCACCGACTGTCGTTTCAACGTAAATTTGGACATCTATGATAACAAGATGTTGGACGTGGCAGAGATTAGCAAACTGAAGGCGGTTGCTGAGGGCGAAGAGGTAGCGCGGGATGAGGAGGGCACTTTAATGACGACTCCACTACATGTTGGTGATGACCGTGCTTCCAACGAGGAAGGTGTGGGTGAAGAGGTCGAGGCCGAGGTTGCTGATGATGGGGATGATGGCGTAGGGGAGGAGTAGGCTGTTTTAGCGTAGTTTTTTTGGGGGCGAGGACGCCGACATCTTTGTAACTGTAATTTGGCTATGAGAATTGAATTTTGATTTGTTTGTGCTTGGGTGCCTCTCTTTTGTTGTGTTAATCGGAGAGGGCCGCTATGTATTGGTTTGTAATGTGGGAACTTATTTGGAAATTAATGTTAAGCTTGTTAGTTCATATGCTATTTTATGTTGTATGTTGTTATACTTCTTGCTTAGTTGAGGTTTGTGTATGTGTATCCACGCGGTTGGTTAAATGGTGACGTGATTTGCTTACTCGTTATATGATGTGCTTGGGTGGATGTCATGTTTAGTAAATCGGCTTCTTGATAGTGTGTCACCGCTCGGCGTTTTGGAGTGGTGGTCGAGGGTAGTCGTTTTGGCTTTCGACTAGCAGCATTTAGGGTAGTGGTTATGAGTTTGACTAGATCTCGACCAGCGACACTTGGGCTAGTGACCGGGAACATTAGTTCTTAGTAATGGCCAGCGGTACTTAGAGTAACTGCTGGGGGTGTTAGTTCTTAATACCGACCAGCGGCACTTAGAGTAGTGGCTGGGTATGTTAGTTCGTAATATCGACCAGCGGCACTTAGAGTAGTGGCTGGGAATGTTAGTTCTTAATATCGACCAGCGGCACTTGGAGTAGTGGCTGGGAGTGTTAGTTTTAATATCGACCAACGACACTTAGAGTAGTGGCTGGGAGGGTTAGCTTTAATATCGACCAGCGGCACTTAGAGTAGTGGCTGGGAGAGTTAGCTTTAATATCGACCAGCGGCACTTAGAGTAGTGGGTGGGAGGGTTAGCTTTAATATCGACCAGCGGCACTTAGAGTAGTGGCTGGGAGGGTTAGCTTTAATATTGACCAGCGGCACTTAGAGTAGTGGCTGGGAGGGTTAGCTTTAATATTGACCAGCGGCACTTAGAGTAGTGGCTGGGAGGGTTAGCTTTAATATCAACCAGCGGCACTTAGAGTAGTGGCTGGGAGTTGCAACAGGACAATCTTGAGTAATGGATTTCTTGTGATATATTGGTGGGTGGATGCCTCGTTAAAACCTTCCTGGCCAAAACCCTCGTTAGGGAAAAATGCCAGGGGAGGAAAGAGTACATCTAATTACAGGTACTGTTCAGCTAAAATAAAACTTTAAATGCGAAATGTTCCAAGTGCTGGGTAGTGGTTCTCCAGAAAGTTTCTCCAGACGGTATGCTCCCTTGCCGACGTCCTTTAGTATACGGAATGGGCCCTCCCAATTCGGTGAGAATTTGCCTTCGTGTTTCCGCGCTTTACTGGTCATCCTCCAGACTAAGTCGCCCTTATGGAGAGAGCGTGGTTTGAGTTTGGAGTTGTATCTTCTGGCGGCTCTTAATTTGGTCGCCAGGTCATGGATGCGTGCCTTTTCTCGTGCTTCGTATAGAAGGTCGAGATGGGTATTCATACAGTCGTCATTGGATTGGGTGTTATGGTGTTGCTGGCGTAGGGATGGTTGTCCGATTTCCACGGGAATCACAGCATCGGTGCCGTAGACAAGGGTGTATGGTGCCTCGTGGGTGGAGGATTGGGGCGTGCATTTATATTCCCAAAGTACTTCGAGGAGCTCGTCTGGCCATTTTCCCTTTGCCCCGTCAAGCCGCTTCTTGAGTTGGCCGAGGATGACTTTGTTTGCAGCTTCTGCTTGGCCGTTTGTTTGGGGGTGCTCGACAGAACTGGTGATGTGTGTGATTTTCAGGTTGCGGTAGAATTCGCTGAGGCCTTTGTCTATGAACTAGCGGCCGTTGTCAGTTATGATGGTGTGAGGGATACCGTAACGACATATGATGTTCTTCTAGACAAAATGCTGCACTTGATTGGCAGTTATGGTGGCAAGGGGTTTTGCCTCGATCCATTTGGAGAAGTAATCGACGGCGACAAGTAGGAACTTCACTTGGCCTTTACCTGGTGCGAAAGGGCCGACGATGTCCATTCCCCATTTGGAGAATGGCCACGGTGAGGATATGTGGTGGAGTTCCTCATGGGGTACGTGCGTCACGGGGCTGTGCTTTTGACATTGAATGCATTTTCTAACATACATGATGCAATCTTCCTCCATTGTCGGCCAGTAGTAGCCAGCTCGCAATATCCTGGCAGCCATGGTCTTGGGACCCGAGTGATAGCCACAAATTCCTTGGTGTATTTCTTGCATGACATATTCGGCTTGCTCGCATGTGACGCACTTGAGCAAGGGTCTGCTGAAGCCTCGTCTGAATAGTTCACCGTCGACTAAAATATAGCGCGCCGCTTTCCGAGTCCATCCTTTGTCTTCGTTTGTCGGGGTGGTTCCGTCTTCTAGGTATGTGACAAAAGGTTCCATCCAGGTGCCGGCTGTGGTGATGTTGAGGCACTGACTGGTTTGCTCGATGGAGGGTATGCTCAGGGTGTGTTGCAAAAGCGACTTGTATCGCCCCTTCTTCTTAGTGCTAGCAAGCTTTGAGAGAATGTCGACTCTGGTGTTGTTACTTCTGGGGACATGCTCGATCTTGAAAGCCTCGAAGTGCTCGATTAGGGCGATTACCGCGTGGTAGTATTGCGAGAGCAAGGCGTCCTTGACTTGGTAGTCGCCGTTGAGGTGCCCCACTGTGAGCTTGGAGTCTATTTTGCAAAATAGCTTCTTGGCGCCAACGTCGCGTGCTAGATTGAGGCCGGCTATTATGGCTTCGTATTCTGCTTGATTGTTGGATGTTTTGAAATTGAAGCGGAGGGATTGCTCGACAAGGATGTCGCCGGGACCTTCTAGTACTATTCCTGCGCCGGCACCTTGGGGGTTTGAGGAGCCATCTACATGCATCGTCCACCAAGTGTCTTGGGTGGATGAGTGGCTTTGGAGGTCGTTGGTGAAGTCTGCTAAGCATTGTGCTTTGATGGGACCGTGTGGCTCGTATTGGATGTTGAATTCGGACAGTTCGATGGCCCACGAAGATAGCCGACCTGCCAAATCTGGTTTTTGGAGGATTTTTTGCACAGGGTGGTCCGTTCTGACGATGACGGTGTGGGACTGAAAGTATGGGTGTAATCGTCGTGCTGCAGTTATCAACGCGAGGGCTACTTTTTCAATCATCTGGTATCGCGTTTCCGGGTCCTGGAGGATTCGGCTGGTGAAATATATGGGTTGTTGGGTGTTGTCTTTCTCTTGGACGAGAGCGGAGCTGAGTGCGCCCGTAGATGTCGCTATGTACATGACGAGGGGAAGGCTGAGGTCTGGTTTAGTGAGAATTGGGGGGGTGGTTAGCAGCTGTTTCAAGGTGTTGAAGTTTTGTTCGCAGGTTTCGTCCCAAACGAACTTGACTGACTTCTTTAGTAGCTTGATCATTGGTTTGGTTTTGTCGGCCAACTTGGGGAGAAAACGTGAGATAGCAGTTAACCTGCCCACTAGGCGTTGCACTTCCTTGACGTTTGTGGGACTTCTCATGTCGATTATTGCTTGGCATTTTTCGGGGTTGGCCTCGATCCCGCGTTGCGTGAGCATGAAACCGAGGAACTTGCCGCTGTCGACCCCGAAGGTACATTTCTCGGGGTTGAGTCTGATGTTATATGCTCGCAAGGCCTTGAAGACTTCTGCCAAATCTGCTGAGTGCTGCTTGGGGTTGGGGGACTTTACGATGATATCATCTACGTAAACTTCCACTGTTCGGCCGAGGAGTGGGTGAAAAACTCTATCCATGAGGCGTTGGTACGTTGCGCCTGCGTTCTTGAGGCCAAAAGGCATGACCTTATAGAAAAGGTTGGCCGCCTCGGTGATAAAAGCGGTTTTAAGCTTGTCCTCATCGGCCATCGGTATCTGATTGTAGCCAGAATAGGCATCCAGGAAACTAAGTACCGCGTGCCCCGCAGCCCCATCGACTAGTCTGTCGATGCTAGGAAGTGGGTAGGCATCTCTTGGGCATGCTTTATTGAGGTCTGTGTAGTCGACGCACATGCGCCACTTGCCACTAGGTTTCTTTACTAGCACTACGTTTGCTAGCCAGGTTGTGTATTGGGCTTCACCGACGAATCCGGCCTGCTTGAGTTTATTGGCTTCCTCGATTGCCGCTTGTCTTCTGCTTTCTCCAAGTTTCCTCTTCTTCTGTGAAACAGGTTTGGCGTTGGGGAAGATGGACAATTTGTGGGAGGCTATCCTGGGGTGTACACCAGGGAGATCTGCAGCGGACCACGCGAAAAGATCGGCGCTCTGTGTAAGGATGCTTTCGATGTGGTGCTCTTCTCCTTTGGGGAGGGTGGTGCCAATTTGGAGGAATCGATTTGGCTGTGGGAGGGGGAAGTGTCTTATGTCCCCAACGGGCTCGACCCTGGCTTCAGAGTTTATTCTTGGGTCGAGGTCGTCGCCTGCTAAGGCTGCTTTGTCCTGGGATTGCTCGATATTGTGGGTTGTCAAGGGTGGGTGGGGAAGTTTTAGGCTTGCTATATAGCATTCCCTGGCGGCGCGCTGGTCGCCGTGTACCGTGATTATGTCACCTTGCGAGGATGGGAATTTCATGGCGAGATGCGGGGTGGATACGATGGCTCCCAAGGCGTTGATGGACGGTCTTCCCAGAAGTATGTTGTAGGATGTGTGTGCCTCCACAACTAGGTAGCGAATGGGTGTGGTTTTCGTTTGCCTACCTTCTCCAAAGGTTGTGTGGAGGTCGATATACCCTTTGGTTGGGACCCTTTCGCCTGAGAAATCGTATATTTGTTCATTATGGGGAGTGAGGTCGGCTAAGGGTATCTGCAGCTTGTTGAAAGTTTTCCAATATAAGATATCCACGGAGCTCCCTTGGTCGATGAGCACTTTCTTGACCGCGAAGTTTTCTACTTCTATGGTTATGACCATGGGGTCGTCTTGGTTGGGGTCGGTGCCTTGAAAGTCTGAGTCTGAGAAGGTGATGGGTGGCATTCTTCTTATCGTTCTGCCAGACACGGCGTGTACTGATTGGACTGCTCTTAGGTGCCTTTTCCTGGACGAGGATGACCTCCCTCCTCCGGCAAACCCACCAGATATGGTGTTGATTGTTCCGCGTAAGGGTGGTCTATCGTCGGTTCGTCTGGGTTGTTGTTGGGCTGGCGCTCGCTGTTCTGTGTGTTGGGTTCTTGCGGGTTCTCTTCTTGGCTCTCTACGCTCAGTTCGTCGGTCTGTTCGTCGCTCGACTCGCCTATTGTTACTCCTCTCATACCGAGGTCTGTGTGGGCCTTCCCTGGTTTCTCTTATGTAATGTTTGAGATGCCCAGCTCGCACGAGTTCCTCTATCTTGTCTCGCAGGGTATCGCATTCATCAGTCGTATGGCCGTTGTTGCGATGGTAATGGCAGTATTTGCTCAGGTCCGCATTAGGCGGGTTTTGGTACTTCCTGGGCGGTGGGATGAGTTCGGCCTGCAGCACTTCATCTAGTATGCGAGATCTGGGTGCGTTCAAGGGAGCGTAGTTGGAGAACTTAGCGGGTCTTCGCTCCATCGGGCGGTTCTGTTCGCGCGAGGGGGGGCTCTTTATTAGGTTTCCTGATGTTGGTGTGTGCTGAGGGAGTTTGAGTGTTACTTTGGTATCGCCTCATGTCCTCGACTCTGATAAACATGGCTGCTCTTTTCCTAAGCTCCTGCATGCTCATGGGGGGACGCATTGCTAATTCATCAGCGAAGGGTCCCGGCCGGAGGGAGGTCATCATGTACATCAATATGAGATTGGGGGTGAGGTCCTTGATTTTCATGGCTATGGCGCCGAACCTGTCGATAAAAACTCGGAGAGGTTCCCCCTCCTCTTGCTTGAGATTGAGGAGGGCAATTGTGGTGAGGTCGTGGCGACGACTCGTGTCGAACTGGGTGGTGAAGGTGGTGGTAAGCGTGGTGAAGGAGTCAATGGTGTAGGGAGGAAGGCTCATGAACCATTCTAAAGCCGATCCTCTGAGCGCTACTGAAAACGATTTACATAGGACGGCGTCGTCCGTTGAATATAACCCCACTTGGTTGGTGTAAATAGATACAAACTCGTCTGGGTCCGTTGTGCCATCATACGTCACGGTGGGCGCTTTCCACTTATGGGGTAGGGGAGTTTCTGTGATCCCATCTATGAAGGGGTGGCGGCGATTCCTCTTCGACGCGAAGGAGCTGTAGTTACCCTCTGTTGTTGGACCGGTGGGCCTGTATTCGCTTTCGTCTTCAGTTGGATGGATGTCAACTCTTGAGTGGGGAGGGGCAGTGACCCTTGAGTTTGGGGGGACATCTGCCCTTGACCGAGGTTGGTAGGGCTCCCCAACCGCTTGGTCTGCTTCTATCTTCTGCCTAAGGCGAGAATTTTCCTCTCTCAATGCCTCCATTTCATCTGCGTTTCTTTTCTTGTATTCTGCGAATTCTTGCTGCATCCTGGCTTGGGCCTCCAGAATGCGGGAAATCTCCGATGCTGGTCCGGGGTCCCCAACTTCAACAGTTGGGACCACGAGGGGGATGTCCGCTGTCCTGCTTCTTGTGGAAACCATCTTGTCTTCTTGGGTTGTTGTCTTGGATCCGTGAAGTACTCTTCGGCCCCACGGTGGGCGCCAAATGTTCTTACGGGACCAAAGGTTGTAATTCACAAATCACTTGAGGGCTACGGATGGCTGATCTCGGTCGTTCTTCTATTGCTTCAGGGGAATTCTGAGGGCGGAGCAGGGGACCTGCAAAAGATACTCCGATGCCTAAGTCAGCACTGGTGATGTCAAAGTATTTGAATAATTTAATGCTTAATCAATGCATGGAACAGTGTGCTATTTATACTATTTTACCTATGGGTCCTACTTGGGATGGGCTTTCTGGCCTAATCATCCCCTTTTTGGCTATTCTTGGATCCAGTGCATCTTAGGGAGGAAATTACCAAAGGGTCCTTCAGGGGTTTGCGGTATCCGGTACTCGGTTATGAGGATCTTTGGGGTTGACTGGTTGTGTCGTGGATCTGAGCTACTTTGGTGGAGAGACATCTGTAACGTGGGGTATGGTGGTCGCCGAGGGCCGTGCTCTAGGGAGGGTGTTTGGGTAATGCATGCAGGCTGGCACGTCTTTGGTTGAGTAAACGGCCGCAAGACTTGGAGTAAGCGGTCACAAGGCTTTACTGGGGGCCGTATACTAGGGAGGGTGTCTGGCGTAGTGCATGTGGCAGGCATGACTTTGGTTGAGTACACGGCCGCAGGACTTGGAGTAAGCGGCCACCAGGCTTTGCTGGGGGCCGTATACTAGGGGTTGGGACCTTCCATGGCGTAATGCGATGTGGGCGGTCATCAGCTTGTTGGGTGTTTCATGAGCCGGAAGGGGGCTTTGGCATGCAGTTGGTGTGCCTGTTCGGTGCCGTGTACCTAGGCTGGGACACTTCCTTTTCGTTTTCTTCAATTTCCCTTCCTTCTGCAGTTTATATTTTTTCCTTCAGCCTATGTTGATCCTTAAAGGATTGTCCTTGTGTCATAAATTTCAACTTCATTTCAAGTCCCTCATGCCTCAAATAAAGGGAACGTTCATCAAGATTGAGTGTTTTAAAATTAAGCCATGCCCATCTCAAAAGAAGATGACAAGAGTTCGGCGGAGCAATATCACATAATACTTCATTCACACATTCTCATGTACTGAATTTGATCCTTGCTTGATTCAGATGAAAGCTTGGTGGTAACTAGAGTTTCTCCACCAATCTTTGGCTTATAACATTGTTGTCGCTTTAATAAACGAATGCAACTAAACATGGGTGGCCTTCGATTAAACACCTTGTTTCTCTACTTCGTTTTCCATCATCTTTATCTTTTCTTCCTTTTCTTTTTCTTTAATTTCCCTTCCTTCTACAGTTGATATTTCTTCTTTTTCTATTTCCTCCTTCAGCCTATGTTGATCCTTATTGGCTTGACTTGGTGTCATAAATTTCAACTTCATTTCATGTCCCTCATGCCTCAAAGGGAACATTCATCAAGATTGTGCGTTTTAAAATTAGGCCATGCCCATCTCAAAAGAAGATGACAAGAGTTCGTGGGAGCAATATCACATAATACTTCTTTCACACATTGTCATGTACTGAATTTGATCCATTCTTGATTCTGATGAAACCTTGATGGTAACTAGAGTTTCTCCACCAATCTTTGGCTTAAAACATTTTTGTCACTTTCGTAAACGAATGCAACTAAACATGGTGGCCTTCGATTAAACCTTGTTTCTCAACTTCCTTTTCCATCAACTTCATCTTTTCTTCCTTTTCTTTTTCTTCAATTTCTCTTCCTTCTGTGGTTTATATTTCTTCTTTTCTATTTTCACCTTCAGCCTATGTTGATCCTTACTCGCTTGTCCTTGTGTCATAAATTTCAACTTCATTTCAAGTCCCTCATGCCTCAAATAAAGGGAACGTTCATCAAGATTGAGTGTTTTAAAATTAAGCCATGCCCATCTCAAAAGAAGATGACAAGAGTTCGGCGGAGCAATATCACATAATACTTCATTCACACATTCTCATGTACTGAATTTGATCCTTGCTTGATTCAGATGAAAGCTTGGTGGTAACTAGAGTTTCTCCACCAATCTTTGGCTTATAACATTGTTGTCGCTTTAGTAAACGAATGCAACTAAACATGGGTGGCCTTCGATTAAACACCTTGTTTCTCTACTTCGTTTTCCATCATCTTTATCTTTTCTTCCTTTTCTTTTTTTTCAATTTCCCTTCCTTCTACAGTTGATATTTCTTCTTTTTCTATTTCCTCCTTCAGCCTATGTTGATCCTTATTGGCTTGACTTGGTGTCATAAATTTCAACTTCATTTCATGTCCCTCATGCCTCAAAGGGAACATTCATCAAGATTGTGCGTTTTAAAATTAAGCCATGCCCATCTCAAAAGAAAATGACAAGAGTTCGTGGGAGCAATATCACATAATACTTCTTTCACACATTGTCATGTACTGAATTTGATCCATTCTTGATTCTGATGAAACCTTGATGGTAACTAGAGTTTCTCCACCAATCTTTGGCTTAAAACATTTTTGTCACTTTCGTAAACGAATGCAACTAAACATGGTGGCCTTCGATTAAACCTTGTTTCTCAACTTCCTTTTCCATCAACTTCATCTTTTCTTCCTTTTCTTTTTCTTCAATTTCTCTTCCTTCTGTAGTTTATATTACTTCTTTTCTATTTTCTCCTTCAGCCTATGTTGATCCTTACTCGCTTGTCCTTGTGTCATAAATTTCAACTTCATTTCATGTCCCTCATGCCTCAAATAAATGGAACGTTCATCAAGATTGAGTATTTTAAAATTAAGCCTTGCCCATCTCAAAAGAAGTTGACAAGAGTTCGTGCGAGCAATATCACATAATACTTCTTTCACACATTGTCATGTACTGAATTTGATCCTTGCTTGATTCCGATGAAAGCTTGGTGGTAACTAGAGTTTCTCCACGAATCTTTGGCTTACAACATTGTTTTCGCTTTAGTAAACGAGTGCAACTAAACATGGGTTGCCTTCGATTAAACACCTTGTTTCTCTACTTCCTTTTCCATCAACTTTATCTTTTCTTCCTTTTCTTTTTCTTCAATTTCTCTTCCTTCTGCAGTTTATATTTCTTCTTTTTCTATTTTCCCCTTCAGCCTATGTTGATCCTTACTGGCTTGTCTTGGTGTCATAAATTTGAACTTCATTTCATGTCCCTCATGCCTCAAAGGGAACATTCATCAAGATTGAGCGTTTTAAAATTAAGCCATGCCCATCTCAAAAGAAAATGACAAGAGTTCGTGGGAGCAATATCACATAATACTTCTTTCACACATTGTCTTGTACTAAATTTGATCCTTGCTTGATTCGGATGAAAGCTTGGTGGTAACTAGAGTTTCTCCACCAATCTTTGGCTTATAACATTGTTGTCGCTTTAGTAAACGAATGCAACTAAACATGGGTGGCCTTCGATTAAACACCTTTTTTTTCTACTTCCTTTTCCATCATCCTTATCTTTTCTTCCTTTTCTTTTTCTTCAATTTCCCTTCCTTCTGCAGTTTATATTTCTTCTCTTTCTATTTTCTCCTTCAGCCTATGTTGATCCTTACTGGCTTGTCTTGGTGTCATAAATTTGAACTTCATTTCATGTCCCTCATGCCTAAAATAAAGGGAACGTTAATCAAGCTTGAGCGTTTTAAAATTAAGCCATGCCCATCTCAAAAGAAGATGACAAGAGTTCGTGGGAGCAATATCACATAATACTTCTTTCACACATTGTCATGTACTGAATTTTATCCTTGCTTGATTCGGATGAAAGCTTGGTGGTAACTTGAGTTTCTCGACCAATCTTTGGCTTAAAACATTGTTGTCGCTTTCGTAAACGAATGCAACTAAACAAGGGTGGCCTTCGATTAAACACCTTGTTTCTCTACTTCTTTTTCCATCATCTTTATCTTTTCTTCCTTTTCTTTTTCTTCAATTTCCCTTCCTTCTGTAGTTTATATTTCTTCTTTTCTCTTTTCTCCTTCAGCCTATGTTGATCCTTACTGGCGTGTCCTTGTGTCGTAAATTTCAACTTCATTTCATGTCCCTAATGCCTAAAATAAAGGGGACGTTCCTAAAGATTGAGCGTTTTAAAATGAAGTCGTGCCCATCTCAAAAGAAGATGACAAGAGTTCGTTGGAGCAATATCACATAATACTTCTTTCACACATTGTCATGTACTGAATTTGATCCTTGCTTGATTCGGATGAAACCTTGGTGCTAACTAGAGTTTCTCCACTAATCTTTGGCTTAAAACATTGTTGTCGCTTTCGTAAACGAATGCAACTAAACATGGGTAGCCTTCGATTAAACACCTTTTTTCTCAACTTCCTTTTCCATCAACTTTGTCTTTTCTTCCTTTTCTTTTTCTTCAATTTCTCTTCCTTCTGCAGTTTATATTTCTTCTTTTCTATTTTCTCCTTCAGCCTATGTTGATCCTTACTGGCTTATCCTTGTGTCATAAATTTCAACTTCATTTCATGTCCCTCATGCCTCAAATAAAGGGAACGTTCATCAAGATTGAGTGTTTTAAAATTAAGCCATGCCCATCTCAAAAGAAGATGACAAGAGTTCGTGGGAGCAATATCAGATAATACTTCTTTCACACATTGTCATGTACTGAATTTGATCCTTGTTTGATTCGGATGAAAGCTTAGTGGTAACTAGAGTTTCTCCACCAATCTTTGGCTTAAAACATTGTTGTCGCTTTCCTAAACTAATGCAACTAAACATGGGTGGCCTTCGATTAAACACCTTTTTTTTCTACTTCCTTTTCCATCATCTTTATCTTTTCTTCCTTTTCTTTTTCTTCAATTTCCCTTCCTTCTGCGGTTTATATTTCTTCTTTTTCTATTTTCTCCTTCAGCCTATGTTGATCGTTACTGGCTTGTCTTGGTGTCATAAATTTGAACTTCATTTCATGTCCCTCATGCCTCAAATAAAGGGAAAGTTCATCAAGATTGAGCGTTTTAAAATTAAGCCATGCCCATCTCAAAAGAAGATGACAAGAGTTCGTGAGAGCAATATCACATAATACTTCTTTCACACATTGTCATGTACTGAATTTGATCCTTGCTTGATTCGGATGAAAGCTTGGTGGTAACTAGAGTTTCTCCACGAATCTTTGGCTTACAACATTGTTTTCGCTTTCGTAAACGAATGCAACTAAACATGGGTCTCCTTCGATTAAATACCTTGTTTCTCTACTTCCTTTTCCATCAACTTTATCTTTTCTTCCTTTTCTTTTTCTTCAATTTCTCTTCCTTCTGCAGTTTATATTTCTTCTTTTCTATTTTCTCCTTCAGCCTATGTTGATCCTTACTGGCTTGTCCTTGTGTCATAAATTTCAACTTCATTTCATGTCCCTCATGCCTCAAATAAAGGGAACGTTCGTCAAGATTGAGTGTTTTAAAATTAAGCCATGCCGATCTCAAAAGAAGATGACAAGAGTTCGTGTGAGCAATATCAGATAATACTTCTTTCACACATTGTCATGTACTGAATTTGATCCTTCCTTGATTCGGATGAAACCTTGGTGGTAACTAGAGTTTCTCCACCAATCTTTGGCTTAAAACATTGTTGTCGCTTTCGTAAACTAATGCAACTAAACATGGGTGGCCTTCGATTAAACACCTTTTTTTTCTACTTCCTTTTCCATCATCTTTATCTTTTCTTCCTTTTCTTTTTCTTCAATTTCCCTTCCTTCTGCGGTTTATATTTCTTCTTTTTCTATTTTCTCCTTCAGCCTATGTTGATCCTTACTTGCTTGTCTTGGTGTCTTAATTTTTAGCTTCTTTTCATGTCCCTAATGCCTAAAATAAAGGGAACGTTCATCAAGATTGATCGTTTTAAAATGAAGTCATGACCATCTCAAAAGTAGATTACAAGAGTTCGTGGGAGCAATATCAGATAATACTTCTTTTTGACACATTGTCCTGTACTAAATTTGATCCTTCCTTGATTCGGATGAAAGCTTGGTGGTAACTAGAGTTTCTCCACCAATCTTTGGCTTAAAACATTGTTGTCGCTTTCGTAAACGAATGCAACTAAACATGGGTGGCCTTCGATTAAACACCTTTTTTTTCTACTTCCTTTTCCATCATCTTTATCTTTTCTTCCTTTTCTTTTTCTTCAATTTCCCTTCCTTCTGCAGTTTATATTTCTTCTCTTTCTATTTTCTCCTTCAGCCTATGTTGATCGTTACTGGCTTGTCTTGGTGTCATAAATTTGAACTTCATTTCATGTCCCTCATGCCTCAAATAAAGGGAAAGTTCATCAAGATTGAGCGTTTTAAAATTAAGCCATGCCCATCTCAAAAGAAGATGACAAGAGTTCGTGGGAGCAATATCACATAATACTTCTTTCACACATTGTCATGTACTGAATTTGATCCTTGCTTGATTCGGATGAAAGCTTGGTGGTAACTAGAGTTTCTCCACGAATCTTTGGCTTACAGCATTGTTTTCGCTTTCGTAAACGAATGCAACTAAACATGGGTCTCCTTCGATTAAATACCTTGTTTCTCTACTTCCTTTTCCATCAACTTTATCTTTTCTTCCTTTTCTTTTTCTTCAATTTCTCTTCCTTCTGCAGTTTATATTTCTTCTTTTCTATTTTCTCCTTCAGCCTATGTTGATCCTTACTGGCTTGTCCTTGTGTCATAAATTTCAACTTCATTTCATGTCCCTCATGCCTCAAATAAAGGGAACGTTCGTCAAGATTGAGTGTTTTAAAATTAAGCCATGCCCATCTCAAAAGAAGATGACAAGAGTTCGTGTGAGCAATATCAGATAATACTTCTTTCACACATTGTCCTATACTGAATTTGATCCTTCCTTGATTCGGATGAAAGCTTGGTGTTAACTAGAGTTTCTCCACCAATCTTTGGCTTAAAACATTGTTGTCGCTTTCGTAAACGAATGCAACTAAACATGGGTGGCCTTCGATTAAACACCTTTTTTTTCTACTTCCTTTTCCATCATCTTTATCTTTTCTTCCTTTTCTTTTTCTTCAATTTCCCTTCCTCCTGCAGTTTATATTTCTTCTCTTTCTATTTTCTCCTTCAGCCTATGTTGATCCTTACTGGCTTATCCTTGTGTCATAAATTTCAACTTCATTTCATGTCCCTCATGCCTCAAATAAAGGGAAAGTTCATCAAGATTGAGCGTTTTAAAATTAAGCCATGCCCATCTCAAAAGAAGATGACAAGAGTTCGTGGGAGCAATATCACATAATACTTCTTTCACACATTGTCATGTACTGAATTTTATCCTTTCTTGATTCGGATGAAAGCTTGGTGGTAACTAGAGTTTCTCCACGAATCTTTGGCTTACAACATTGTTGTCGCTTTCGTAAACGAATGCAACTAAACATGGCTTGCCTTCGATTAAATACCTTGTTTCTCTACTTCCTTTTAAATCAACTTTATCTTTTCTTTCTTTTCTTTTTCTTCAATTTCCCTTCCTTCTGCGGTTTATATTTCTTCTTTTTCTATTTTCTCCTTCAGCCTATGTTGATCCTTACTGGCTTGTCTTGGTGTCTTAAATTTTAGCTTCTTTTCATGTCCCTAATACCTAAAATAAAGGCAACGTTCATCAAGATTGATCGTTTTAAAATGAAGTCATGCCCATCTCAAAAGCAGATTACAAGAGTTCATGGGAGCAATATCAGATAATACTTCTTTCACACATTGTCCTGTACTAAATTTGATCCTTCCTTGATTCGGATGAAAGCTTGGTGGTAACTAGAGTTTCTCCACCAATCTTTGGCTTAAAACATTGTTGTCGCTTTCGTAAACGAATGCAACTAAACATGGGTGACCTTCGATTAAACACCTTTTTTTTCTACTTCCTTTTCCATCATCTTTATCTTTTCTTCCTTTTCTTTTTCTTCAATTTCCCTTCCTTCTGCAGTTTATATTTCTTCTCTTTCTATTTTCTCCTTCAGCCTATGTTGATCCTTACTGACTTGTCTTGGTGTCATAAATTTGAACTTCATTTCATGTCCCTCATGCCTCAAATAAAGGGAACGTTCATCAAGATTGAGCGTTTTAAAATTAAGCCATGCCCATCTCAAAAGAAGATGACAAGAGTTCGTGGGAGAAATATCACATAATACTTCTTTCACACATTGTATGTACTGAATTTGATCCTTGCTTGATTCGGATGAAAGCTTGGTGGTAACTAGAGTTTCTCCATGAATCTTTGGCTTACAACATTGTTTTCGCTTTCGTAAACGAATGCAACTAAACATGGGTCTCCTTCGATTAAATACCTTTTTTCTCTACTTCCTTTTCCATCAACTTTATCTTTTCTTCCTTTTCTTTTTCTTCAATTTCTCTTCCTTCTGCAGTTTATATTTCTTCTTTTCTATTTTCTCCTTCAGCCTATGTTGATCCTTACTGGCTTGTCCTTGTGTCATAAATTTCAACTTCATTTCATGTCCCTCATGCCTCAAATAAAGGGAACGTTCGTCAAGATTGAGTGTTTTAAAATTAAGCCATTCCCATCTCAAAAGAAGATGACAAGTGTTCGTAGGAGCAATATCAGATAATTCTTCTTTCACACATTGTCCTATACTGAATTTGATCCTTCCTTGATTCGGATGAAAGCTTGGTGGTAACTAGAGTTTCTCCACCAATCTTTGGCTTAAAACATTGTTGTCGCTTTCGTAAACGAATGCAACTAAACATGGGTGGCCTTCGATTAAACACCTTTTTTTCTACTTCCTTTTCCATCATCTTTATCTTTTCTTCCTTTTCTTTTTCTTCAATTTCCCTTCCTTCTGCAGTTTATATTTCTTCTCTTTCTATTTTCTCCTTCAGCCTATGTTGATCCTTACTGGCTTGTCTTGGTGTCATAAATTTGAACTTCATTTCATGTCCCTCATGCCTAAAATAAAGGGAACGTTCATCAAGATTGAGCGTTTTAAAATTAAGCCATGCCCATCTCAAAAGAAGATGACAAGAGTTCGTTGGAGCAATATCACATAATACTTCTTTCACATATTGTCATGTACTGAATTTTATCCTTGCTTGATTCGGATGAAAGCTTGGTGGTAACTAGAGTTTCTCCACGAATCTTTGGCTTACAACATTGTTGTCGCTTTAGTAAACGAATGCAACTAAACATGGCTAGCCTTCGATTAAATACCTTGTTTCTCTACTTCCTTTTAAATCAACTTTATCTTTTCTTTCTTTTCTTTTTCTTCAATGTCTCTTCCATCTGCAGTTTATATTTCTTCTTTTCTATTTTCTCCTTCAGCCTATGTTGATCCTTACTGGGTTGTCCTTGTGTCATAAATTTCAACTTCATTTCATGTCCCTCATGCCTCAAATAAAGGGAACGTTCATCAAGATTGAGTGTTTTAAAATTAAGCCATGCCCATCTCAAAAGAAGATGAGAAGAGTTCGTGTGAGCAATATCAGATAATACTTCTTTCACACATTGTCCTATACTGAATTTGATCCTCGTTTGATTCGGATGAAAGCTTGGTGGTAACTAGAGTTTCTCCACCAATCTTTGGCTTAAAACATTGTTGTCGCTTTCGTAAACAAATGCAGCTAAACATGGGTGGCCTTCGATTAAACACCTTTTTTTCTACTTCCTTTTCCATCATCTTTATCTTTTCTTCCTTTTCTTTTTCTTCAATTTCTCTTCCTTCTGTAGTTTATATTTCTTTTTTCTATTTTCTCCTTCAGCCTATGTTGATCCTTACTATCGTGTCTTTGTGTCTTAAATTTCAACTTCATTTCATGTCCCTCATGCCTCAAAGGGAACGTTCATTAAGATTGTGCGTTTTAAAATTAAGCCATGCCCATCTCAAAAGCAGATGACAAGAGTTCGTGGGAGCAATATCATATAATACTTCTTTCACACATTGTCATGTACTAAATTTGATCCTTGCTTGATTCGGATGAAAGCTTGGTGGTAACTATAGTTTCTCCACGAATCTTTGGCTTACAACATTGTTTTCGCTTTAGTAAACGAATGCAACTAATCATGGGTTGCCTTCGATTAAACACCTTGTTTCTCTACTTCCTTTTCCATCATCTTTATCTTTTCTTCCTTTTCTTTTTCTTCAATTTCCCTTCCTTCTGCAGTTTATATTTCTTCTTTTTCTATTTTCTCCTTCAGCCTATGTTGATCCTTACTGGCTTGTCTTGCTGTCTTAAATTTCAACTTCATTTCACGTCCCTAATGCCTAAAATAAAGGGAACGTTCATCAAGATTGAGCATTTTAAAATGAAGTCATGCCCATCTCAAAAGCAGATGACAAGAGTTCGTGGGAGCAATATCAGATAATACTTCTTTCACATATTGTCCTGTACTAAATTTGATCCTTGCTTGATTCGAATGAAAGCATGGTGGTAACTAGAGTTTCTCCACCAATCTTTTGCTTAAAACATTGTTGTCGCTTTCGTAAACGAATGCATCTAAACATGGGTGGCCTTCGATTAAACACGTTGTTTCTCTACTTCCTTTTCCATCATCTTTCTCTTTTCTTCCTTTTCTTTTTCTTCAATTTCCCTTCCTTCT
This sequence comes from Vigna unguiculata, assembly GCF_037176805.1. Taxonomy (NCBI): domain Eukaryota; kingdom Viridiplantae; phylum Streptophyta; class Magnoliopsida; order Fabales; family Fabaceae; genus Vigna; species Vigna unguiculata. The sequence goes on along the minus strand of NC_140795.1, from coordinate 25,271,872 downwards.
GCAATTTATATTTCTTCTTTTTCTATTTTCTCCTTCAGCCTATGTTGATCCTTACTGGCTTGTCTTAGTGTCATAAATTTCAACTTCATTTCATGTCCCTCATGCCTAAAATAAAGGGAACGTTCATCAAGATTGAGCGTTTTAAAATTAAGCCATGCCCATCTCAAAAGAAGATGACTAGAGTTCGTGGGAGCAATATCATATAATACTTCTTTCACACATTGTCATCTACTGAATTTGATCCTTGCTTGATTCGGATGAAAGCTTGGTGGTAACTAGAGTTTCTCCACGAATCTTTGGCTTACAACATTGTTTTCGCTTTAGTAAACGAATGCAACTAACCATGGGTTGCCTTCGATTAAACACCTTGTTTCTCTACTTCCTTTTCCATCAACTTCATCTTTTCTTCCTTTTCTTTTTCTTCAATTTCCCTTCCTTCTGCAGTTTATATTTCTTCTTTTTCTATTTTCTCCTTCAGCCTATGTTGATCCTTACTGGCTTGTCTTGGTGTCATAAATTTCAACTTCATTTCATGTCCCTCTGCCTAAAATAAAGGGAACGTTCATCAAGATTGAGCGTTTTAAAATTAAGCCATGCCCATCTCAAAAGAAGATGACAAGAGTTCGTGGGAGCAATATCACATAATACTTCTTTCACACATTGTCATGTACTGAATTTGATCCTTGTTTGATTCGGATGAAAGCTTGGTGGTAACTAGAGTTTCTCCACCAATCTTTGGCTTAAAACATTGTTGTCGCTTTCGTAAACAAATGCAACTAAACATGGGTGGCCTTCGATTAAACACCTTCTACTTCCTTTTCCATCATCTTTATCTTTTCTTCCTTTTCTTTTTCTTCAATTTCTCTTCCTTCTGTAGTTTATATTTCTTCTTTTCTATTTTCTCCTTCAGCCTATGTTGATCCTTACTAGCGTGTCTTTGTGTCATAAATTTCAACTTCATTTCATGTCCCTCATGCCTCAAATAAAGGGAACGTTCATCAAGATTGAGTGTTTTAAAATTAAGCCATGCCCATCTCAAAAGAAGATGACAAGAGTTCGTGGGAGCAATTTCAGATAATACTTCTTTCACACATTGTCCTATACTAATTTTGATCCTTGCTTGATTCAGATGAAAGCTTGGTGGTAACTAGAGTTTCTCCACCAATCTTTGGCTTACAACGTTGTTGTCGCTTTGGTAAACGAATGCAACTAAACATAGGTGGCCTTCTATTAAACACCTTGTTTCTCTACTTCCTTTTCCATCATCTTTATCTTTTCTTCCTTTTCTTTTTCTTTAATTTTTCCTTCCTTCTGCATGTTATATTTCTTCTTTTTCTATTTTCTCCTTCAGCCTATGTTGATCCTTACTGGCTTGTCTTGGTGTCATAAATTTGAACTTCATTTCATGTCCCTCATGCCTCAAATAAAGGGAACGTTCATCAAGATTGAGCGTTTTAAAATTAACCCATGCCCATCTCAAAAGAAGATGACAAGAGTTCGTGGGAGCAATATCACATAATATTTCTTTCACACATTGTCCTGTACTGAATTTTATCCTTGCTTGATTCGGATGAAAGCTTGGTGGTAACTAGAGTTTCTCCACGAATCTTTGGCTTACAACATTGTTGTCGCTTTAGTAAACGAATGCAACTAAACATGGCTTGCCTTCGATTAAATACCTTGTTTCTCTACTTCCTTTTAAATCAACTTTATCTTTTCTTTCTTTTCTTTTTCTTCAATATCTCTTCCTTCTGTAGTTTATATTTCTTCTTTTCTATTTTCTCCTTCAGCCAATGTTGATCCTTACTGGCTTGTCCTTGTGTCATAAATTTCAACTTCATTTCATGTCCCTCATGCCTAAAATAAAGGGAACGTTCATCAAGATTGAGCGTTTTAAAATTAAGCCATGCCCATCTCAAAAGAATATGACAAGAGTTCGTGGGAGCAATATCATATAATACTTCTTTCACACATTGTCATGTACTGAATTTGATCCTTCCTTGATTCGGATGAAAGCTTGGTGGTAACTAGAGTTTCTCCACGAATCTTTGGCTTACAACATTGTTTTCGCTTTAGTAAACGAATGCAACTAATCATGGGTTGCCTTCGATTAAACACCTTGTTTCTCTACTTCCTTTTCCATCAACTTCATCTTTTCTTCCTTTTCTTTTTCTTCAATTTCCCTTCCTTCTGCAGTTTATATTTCTTCTTTTTCTATTTTCTCCTTCAGCCTATGTTGATCCTTACTGGCTTGTCTTGGTGTCATAAATTTCAACTTCATTTCATGTCCCTCTGCCTAAAATAAAGGGAACGTTCATCAAGATTGAGCGTTTTAAAATTAAGCCATGCCCATCTCAAAAGAAGATGACAAGAGTTCGTGGGAGCAATATCACATAATACTTCTTTCACACATTATAATGTACTGAATTTGATCTTTGCTTGATTCGGATGAAAGCTTGGTGGTAACTAGAGTTTCTCCACGAATCTTTGGCTTACAACATTATTTTCGCTTGAGTAAACGAGTGCAACTAAACATGGGTTGCCTTCGATTAAACACCTTGTTTCTCTACTTCCTTTTCCATTAACTTTATCTTTTCTTGATGAAGGATTATCTTGTTCCTTTTTAAGATTATTGAATATGGTGTGAGTTGATTAAGAAAGCTAAGTGAAATCCCCACTGGACATTAAGATAGCAAGCTATCTAGATGTGAAGGTTCCTTTCACAAAGCTCAAGAGAAGAAGTTGATGGGTTGATTCAAAACAAAAAGGAAATGGAAGGCACATAAACCATAGAAAACCAAGAACAATTAAAGGAAGAAGAAAACATAAAATGGAAAGGAAAGAAATGGTAAAAATGTGAGAAGCACGCCACTACAAGGCTAGGCTAGAAGCCATGGCATCCTTGAAGATGAGTGGATGTGTGCCGCCACTTGCTATGCAAGATAAGGCTTAAAAGTATTCACTCCCAAGGGAGGAAACTCTCACAAATGGTTGAGACACAAGAGTGTTTTAACTTCAAAATGTTCAACCCTTTTACATGTCTAGGAGCACCCCTTATATAGAAGAGTTTAGGGGCCTCTAAGCAAATAAAAGATACCTAAGGATGTCTCTACAAAAACCTAACCCTATCTTCTAGAAACTAGGTCAAATAAGGTTACAAAAATGAGAGACAAAACAGCCAACTATGGTGTGTGCAAGGCTAATTTCGTTCTAGCACAAAAGGAGACAAAGAATGTGTCTCATATGTCTCCAAAAAGTGGCTACAGTGTGCTAAAACCAAAGGAGACCAAAGGTACATAGGTACACTTGTTTTATGCCTTTTACTTTATGCTTTATGCCTTTGCTTTACTCTCTCATCCACATCATTTATGCTCCCCAATCACCATGCGCCACCTAGCATTGCTTTCTTACTCCTAATTAACCTACAAAGCAAATAAACATAGATTAGCATGTTGGCTTAAGTCAAGTCAACTATAGTCAACAAGTCAAACCTAGTCAAAGGTCAACAAGTCAACTAAAGTTGATTCAACTAAGTCAACTTAGGGAATCAAAAATAACAAACACAAATGAAAGGGATGAAGGATTAGTGAACTTCCTTTCTAAACATGCTTAGTCTTCTTAAGCATGTGCCTTCATCCTTGGTTGGGGTCAATCCTTCATCATTTCTTCCTTTTCTTTTTCTTCAATTTCTCTTCCTTCTGCAGTTTATATTTCTTCTTTTCTATTTTCTCCTTCAGCCTATGTTGATCCTTACTGGCTTGACTTGGTGTCATAAATTTCAACTTCATTTCATGTCCCTCATGCCTCAAAGGGAACGTTCATCAAGATTGTGCGTTTTCAAATTAAGCCATGCCCATCTCAAAAGAAGATGAGAAGAGTTCGTGGGAGCAATATGACATAATACTTCTTTCACACATTGTCATGTACTGAATTTGATCCTTGCTTGATTCGGATGAAACCTTGGTGGTAACTAGAGTTTCTCCACCAATCATTGGCTTAAAACATTGTTGTCACTTTCGTAAACGAATGCAACTAAACATGGGTGGCCTTCGATTAAACCTTGTTTCTCTACTTCCTTTTCCATCAACTTCATCTTTTCTTCCCTTTCTTTTTCTTCAATTTCTCTTCCTTCTGTAGTTTATATTTCTTCTCTTCTATTTTCTCCTTCAGCCTATGTTGATCCTTACTGGCTTGTCCTTGTGTCATAAATTTCAACTTCATTTCATGTCCCTCATGCCTCAAATAAAGGGAACGCTCATCAAGATTGAGTGTTTTAAAATTAAGCCATGCCCATCTCAAAAGAAGATGACAAGAGTTCGTGGGAGCAGTATCACATAATACATCTTTCACACATTGTCATGTACTGAATTTTATCCTTGCTTGATTCAGATGAAAGCTTGGTGGTAACTAGAGTTTCTCCACAAATCTTTGGCTTACAACATTGTTTTCGCTTTAGTAAATGAATGCAACTAAACATGGGTAGCCGTCGATTAAACACCTTTCTCCTCTTCCTTTTCCATCATCTTTATCTTTTCTTCCTTTTCTTTTTCTTCAATTTCCCTTCCTTCTGCATTTTATATTTCTTCTTTTTCTATTTTCTCCTTCAGCCTATGTTGATCCTTACTGGCTTGTCTTGGTGTCTTAAATTTCAACTTCATTTCATGTCCCTAATGCCTAAAATAAAGGGAACGTTCATCAAGATTGAGCGTTTTAAAATGAAGCCATGCCCATCTCAAAAGAAGATGACAAGAGTTCGCGGGAGCAATATCAGATAATACTTCTTTCACACATTGTCCTGTACTGAATTTGATCCTTGCTTGATTCGGATGAAAGCTTGGTGGTAACTAGAGCTTCTCCACCAATCTTTGGCTTAAAACATTGTTGTCACTTTCGTAAACGAATGCAACTAAACATGGGTGGCCTTCGATTAAACACCTTGTTTCTCTACTTCCTTTTCCATCATCTTTATCTTTTTTTCCTTTTCTTTTTCTTCAATTACCCTTCCTTCTGCAGTTTATATTTCTTCTTTGTCTATTTTCTCCTTCAGCCTATGTTGATCCTTAATGGCATGTCTTGGTGTCATAAATTTGAACTTCATTTCATGTCCCTAATGCCTAAAATAAAGGGAACGTTCATCAAGATTGAGCATTTTAAAATTAAGTCATGCCCATCTCAAAAGAAGATGAGAAGAGTTCGTGGGAGCAATATGACATAATACTTCTTTCACACATTGTCATGTACTGAATTTGATCCTTGCTTGATTCGGATGAAAGCTTGGTGGTAACTAGAGTTTCTCCACCAATCTTTGGCTTAAAACATTGTTGTCACTTTCGTAAACGAATGCAACTAAACATGGGTGGCCTTCGATTAAACCTTGTTTCTCTACTTCCTTTTCCATCAACTTCATCTTTTCTTCCCTTTCTTTTTCTTCAATTTCTCTTCCTTCTGTAGTTTATATTTCTTCTCTTCTATTTTCTCCTTCAGCCTATGTTGATCCTTACTGGCTTGTCCTTGTGTCATAAATTTCAACTTCATTTCATGTCCCTCATGCCTCAAATAAAGGGAACGCTCATCAAGATTGAGTGTTTTAAAATTAAGCCATGCCCATCTCAAAAGAAGATGACAAGAGTTCGTGGGAGCAGTATCACATAATACATCTTTCACACATTGTCATGTACTGAATTTTATCCTTGCTTGATTCAGATGAAAGCTTGGTGGTAACTAGAGTTTCTCCACAAATCTTTGGCTTACAACATTGTTTTCGCTTTAGTAAATGAATGCAACTAAACATGGGTAGCCGTCGATTAAACACCTTTCTCCTCTTCCTTTTCCATCATCTTTATCTTTTCTTCCTTTTCTTTTTCTTCAATTTCCCTTCCTTCTGCATTTTATATTTCTTCTTTTTCTATTTTCTCCTTCAGCCTATGTTGATCCTTACTGGCTTGTCTTGGTGTCTTAAATTTCAACTTCATTTCATGTCCCTAATGCCTAAAATAAAGGGAACCTTCATCAAGATTGAGCGTTTTAAAATGAAGCCATGCCCATCTCAAAAGAAGATGACAAGAGTTCGCGGGAGCAATATCAGATAATACTTCTTTCACACATTGTCCTGTACTGAATTTGATCCTTGCTTGATTCGGATGAAAGCTTGGTGGTAACTAGAGCTTCTCCACCAATCTTTGGCTTAAAACATTGTAGTCACTTTCGTAAACGAATGCAACTAAACATGGGTGGCCTTCGATTAAACACCTTGTTTCTCTACTTCCTTTTCCATCATCTTTATCTTTTTTTCCTTTTCTTTTTCTTCAATTACCCTTCCTTCTGCAGTTTATATTTCTTCTTTGTCTATTTTCTCCTTCAACCTATGTTGATCCTTAATGGCATGTCTTGGTGTCATAAATTTGAACTTCATTTCATGTCCCTAATGCCTAAAATAAAGGGAACGTTCATCAAGATTGAGCGTTTTAAAATTAAGTCATGCCCATCTCAAAAGAAGATGAGAAGAGTTCGTGGGAGCAATATGACATAATACTTCTTTCACACATTGTCATGTACTGAATTTGATCCTTGCTTGATTCGGATGAAACCTTGGTGGTAACTAGAGTTTCTCCACCAATCTTTGGCTTAAAACATTGTTGTCACTTTCGTAAACGAATGCAACTAAACATGGGTGGCCTTCGATTAAACACCTTGTTTCTCTACTTCCTTTTCCATCATCTTTATCTTTTTTTCCTTTTCTTTTTCTTCAATTACCCTTCCTTCTGCAGTTTATATTTCTTCTTTGTCTATTTTCTCCTTCAGCCTATGTTGATCCTTAATGGCATGTCTTGGTGTCATAAATTTGAACTTCATTTCATGTCCCTAATGCCTAAAATAAAGGGAACGTTCATCAAGATTGAGCGTTTTAAAATTAAGTCATGCCCATCTCAAAAGAAGATGAGAAGAGTTCGTGGGAGCAATATGACATAATACTTCTTTCACACATTGTCATGTACTGAATTTGATCCTTGCTTGATTCGGATGAAACCTTGGTGGTAACTAGAGTTTCTCCACCATTCTTTGGCTTAAAACATTGTTGTCACTTTCGTAAACGAACGCAACTAAACATGGGTGGCCTTCGATTAAACCTTTTTTCTCTACCTCCTCTTCCATCAACTTTATCTTTTCTTCCTTTTCTTTTTCTTCAATTTCTCTTCCTTCTGTAGTTTATAATTCTTCTTTTCTCTTTTCTCCTTCAACCTATGTTGATCCTTACTGGCTTGTTCTTGTGTCATAAATTTGAACTTCATTTCATGTCCCTCATGCCTCAAAGGGAACGTTCATCAAGATTGTGCATTTTAAAATTAAGCCATGCCCATCTCAAAAGAAGATGGCAAGAGTTGGTGGGAGCAATATCACATAATACTTCTTTCACACATTCTCATGTACGGAATTTGATCCTTTCTTGATTCGGATGAAACCTTGGTGGTAACTAGAGTTTCTCCACCAATCTTTGGCTTACAACATTGTTGTCATTTTCGTAAACGAATGCAACTAAACATGGGTGGCCTTCGATTAAACCTTTTTTCTCTACCTCCTCTTCCATCAACTTTATCTTTTCTTCCTTTTCTTTTTCTTCAATTTCTCTTCCTTCTGTAGTTTATATTTCTTCTTTTCTATTTTCTCCTTCAGCCTTTGTTGATCCTTACTGGCTTGTTCTTGTGTCATAAATTTGAACTTCATTTCATGTCCCTCATGCCTCAATTAAAGGAAACGTTCATCAAGATTGAGTGTTTTAAAATTAAGCCATGCCCATCTCAAAAGAAGATGACAAGAGTTGGTGGGAGCAATATCACATAATACATCTTTCACACATTCTCATGTACGGAATTTGATCCTTTCTTGATTCGGATGAAACCTTGGTGGTAACTAGAGTTTCTCCACCAATCTTTGGCTTAAAACATTGTTGTCACTTTCGTAAACGAATGCAACTAAACATGGGTGGCCTTCGATTAAACCTTGTTTCTCTACTTCCTTTTCCATCAACGTCATCTTTTCTTCCTTTTCTTTTTTTTCAATTTCTCTTCCTTCTGTAGTTTATATTTCTTCTTTTCTATTTTCTCCTTCAGCCTATGTTGATCCTTACTGGCTTGTCCTTGTGTCATAAATTTCAACTTCATTTCATGTCCCTCATGCCTCAAATAAAGGAAACGCTCATTAAGATTGTGCGTTTTAAAATTAAGCCATGCCCATCTCAAAAGAAGATGACAAGAGTTCGTGGGAGCAATATCACATAATACTTCTTTCATACATTGTCATGTACTGAATTTGATCCTTGCTTGATTCGGATGAAAGCTTGGTGGTAGCTAGAGTTTCTCCACCAATCTTTGGCTTAAAACATTGTTGTCGCTTTCGTAAACGAATGCAACTAAACATGGGTGGCCTTCGATTAAACACCTTGTTTCTCTACTTCCTTTTCCATCATCTTTATCTTTTCTTCCTTTTCTTTTTCTTCAATTTCCCTTCCTTCTACAATTTATATTTCTTCTTGGTCTATTTTCTCCTTCAGCCTATGTTGATCCTTACTGGCATGTCTTGGTGTCATAAATTTGAACTTCATTTCATGTCCCTCATGCCTCAATTAAAGGAAACGTTCATCAAGATTGAGTGTTTTAAAATTAAGCCATGCCCATCTCAAAAGAAGATGACAAGAGTTCGTGGGAGCAATATCACATAATACTTCTTTCACACATTGTCCTGTACTGAATTTGATCCTTGATTGATTCAGATGAAACCTTGGTGGTAACTAGAGTTTCTCCACCAATCTTGGGCTTACAACAATGTTGTCGCTTTCGTAAACGAATGCAACTAAACAGGGGTGGCCTTCGATTAAACACCTTGTTTCTCTATTTCCTTTTCCTTCATTTTTATCTTTTCTTCCTTTTCTTTTTCTTCAATTTCCCTTCCTTCTGCAGTTTATATTTCTTCTTTTTCTATTTTCTCCTTCAGCCTATGTTGATCCTTACTGGCTTGTCTTGGTGTCTTAAATTTCAACTTCATTTCATGTCCCTAATGCCTAAAATAAAGGGAACGTTCATCAAGATTGAGCGTTTTAAAATGAAGCCATGCCCATCTCAAAAGAAGATGACAAGAGTTCGTGGGAGCAATATCAGATAATACTTCTTTCACACATTGTCCTGTACTGAATTTGATCCTTCCTTGATTCGGATGAAAGCTTGGTAGTAAGTAGAGTTTCTCCACCAATCTTTGGGTTAAAACATTGTTGTCGCTTTCGTAAACGAATGCAACTAAACATGGCTGGCCTTCGATTAAACACCTTGTTTCTCTACTTCCTTTTCCATCATCTTTATCTTTTCTTCCTTTTCTTTTTCTTCAATTTCCCTTCCTTCTGCAGTTTATATTTCTTCTTTGTCTAGTTTCTCCTTCAGCCTATGTTGATCCTTACTGGCATGTCTTGGTGTCATAAATTTGAACTTCATTTCATGTCCCTCATGCCTCAAATAAAGGAAACGTTCATCAAGATTGAGTGTTTTAAAATTAAGGCATGCCCATCTCAAAAGAAGATGACAAGAGTTCGTGGGAGCAATATCACATAATACTTCTTTCACACATTGTCCTGTACTGAATTTGATCCTTGCTTGATTCGGATGAAAGCGTGGTGGTAACTAGAGTTTCTCTACCAATCTTTGGCTTACAACATTGTTGTCGCTTTCGTAAATAAATGCAACTAAAAATGGGTGGCCTTCGATTAAACACCTTGTTTCTCTACTTCCTTTTCCATCATCTTTATCTTTTCTTCCTTTTCTTTTAGTTCAATTTCCCTTCCTTCTGCAGTTTATATTTCTTCTTTTTCTATTTTCTCCTTCAGCCTATGTTGATCATTACTAGCTTGTCTTGGTGTCATAAATTTCAACTTCATTTCATGTCCCTCATCCCTCAAATAAAGAGAACGTTCATCAAGATTGAGCGTTTTAAAATGAAGCCATGCCCATCTCAAAAGAAGATGACAAGTGTTCGTGGGAGCAATATCACACAATACTTCTTTCACACATTGTCCTATACTGAATTTGATCCTCGATTGATTCAGATGAAAGCTTGGTGGTAACTAGAGTTTCTCCACCAATCTTGGGCTTACAACAATATTGTCGCTTTCGTAAACGAATGCAACTAAACATGGGTGGCCTTCGATTAAACGCCTTGTTTCTCTACTTCCTTTTCCATCATCTTTATCTTTTCTTCCTTTTCTTTTTCTTCAATTTCCCTTCCTTCTGCAATTTATATTTCTTCTTTTTCTATTTTCTCCTTCAGCCTCTGTTGATCCTTACTGGCTTGACTTAGTGTCATAATTTTCAACTTCATTTCATGTCCCTCATGCCTCAAATAAAAGGGAACATTCATCAAGATTGAGTGTTTTAAAATTAAGCCATGCCCATCTCAAAAGAAGATGACAAGAGTTTGTGGGAGCAATATCACATAATAATTCTTTCACACATTGTCCTGTACTGAATTTCATCCTTGCTTGATTCGGATGAAAGCTTGGTGATAACTAGAGTTTCTCCACCAATATTTGGCTTAAAACATTGTTGTCGCTTTCGTTAACGAATGCAACTAAACATGGGTGGCCTTCGATTAAACACCTTGTTTCTCTACTTCCTTTTCCATCATCTGCATCTTTTCTTCCTTTTCTTTTTCTTCAATTTCCGTTCCTTCTATAGTTGATATTTCTTCTTTTTCTATTTTCTCCTTCAGCCTATGTTGATCCTTACTGGCTTGACTTGGTGATGAGAAGCCTCGGGCCAAGGGACCTACAACAAGAGCCATGGCTAGGAGAATACAAGAGGAATGGGCCTTAAATGCGCATGCAAGGCCCAAGATGAACTTCACATGGGCCAAGGAAGATGTGAAGACCTAGCCTAGGACATTTTGTTTGTAAATACTAGATTAGGATTTTATTTTGGGCTTTGTATTTTGGGCCCAGTAGAATAGGATTTTCTTTGGGCCATGTATTGGGCCTTAGAGGAAATTGGGCTTTAGAAGTAATTTTGGACCAAAAAGGGGAATTGGTCCAAATGGGCCAAGAGTAGTGTGTCTACTCTAGAAAAGCCTAGAAGCTTCTCAAACTTGCTCTCCAAGGATGAGAGTTAGCTTCCCATGGCAAGACAAGTGTGACTTGCTTAGGTGGCAAGTCACACCTCCCACATGCTCCTTTTTGGCTCCAAAATTCAACTTTCTAGACTCCTTTTTCCCTCCACTTTTTGGAGACCCCTTGGTCTCATTTTAGCCTATAAATAGAAGGCTTAGGAGATTTATTTTTCAGCTTGAAATTGAGTAATGAATTGCTGCTCAAATTTGTGCACAAATCTCTTTTGAGCTCACCTTAGAGTAAACTCTTCTCTAGTTTACTCTAGTCTTCTTCCTTAGGAGTTGGCCTCACCTCTCTTAAGAATCCTTTCACCTACACCAAACCAAACACCTTAAGCTCCTTTCCTTCATGCTTCCGCATCCAACACCATCCATGGAGCCTCCATTCTTCATGCAAGCTTCAATGGAGACAAGAAGAAGCCATCATGTGGTATCATGAGCCTTGGTTTTAGTGAGTTAAGTGCTTCTTCTCCATTTTTTTTTCAATTCCGTGTTGTTCATCACTTCTCCTACTTGTCTTGCTGTTTTTGTTCATTTTATTTTGAGTATTAATGTCTTTTTACTTTGGTTCATCTTCATTTGCTTCATCTTGAACCATCCTTGTGTGCTTTAGGTGTTCTATTTGGTTTCTACCATTTACTTTTCATTTTAATTGTGTATTTGTTTTTTTTTTGTTCAGTTCATTCTCTTGATTCTTGAGTTTATTTTGATTTTAAGATCTATATGTTTTGTCTAGAGTCATGTTTAGTCCATATATGTCATTAATTCCTTGTTTAGCTTTTAATTTTCTTTGAATTTGTTGGTGATGTGTTGCTGAATTTTTTTCAGATTTGAGTGCAGTTTTTAATCCTTAAAAATTAACACTCTCTTCTCTCTTTGAGCCTTGGAAATGAACCTTCACATCTAGATAACCTTAGTTATCTTAATGTCCAGTGGGAATTTTCCTTGTGCTTGCTTAAAATCACCATAAACCACACTAAATTTCCTTTCAATTAATTGTGCTTTGGTGCTTTTTCATTTCTGTTTTTGAGTTCAGATTGCTATTTAGATCTTAGCAATGTCTTAGAGTCAATTTCCATTGTGTTTCATTGTGTTTCATGATCTTCTTTTGATTCCTTTAAGTTTCCTTCTCCTTTGTGCTTTTTGTTTCCATTAAAATGCAAATGATCAAGCATAGTGTGGTGGTGATTCTGTTTTGTGGTGGAAACTAGCTGCTGTAAGAGCTATAAAAAGAAAGAAAAAGAGCACAAAAAGAATACAAGCAAGTGCCAAAAAGAATCAAAAGAAAAGATCAAAAGAAAGTGGCAAAAGAAGTACACTAGAATCACTACCATCACTTGAGTTTGAGAGCATTATTTTGTTGTATTTTACTGCTGTTCCAGTTTCTGTCTGACTGCACACTGTTTGTATTTGATTTATCATAAAAAATTGGCCGGTGCAAATCCAAATCTAATTTTTTCCTCTTTTAGCTAAGACATAGACGAAAAAGTGAAAAAAAGAATCATTGAAAAATGTTGAGAAATGAAAAAATGAAAAATATCTGAAGCAGAGGCCTGAATTCACGTTTTTGGACTGGCAGTGAGTGAAAAATCAAATTCAGTGCAGTTTTCTAGCTTATTTTGGTTGTTTTTCATCCATTCTAGTGCCATTCATTAGGTAATTCATTTGAGTGCTTATCTTGTTTCTTTACCTTATTTCTAGTTTGTCATTTCTTTGGTGATCCTTTGAGTTTGTCATGGCATTATTCACTTTTGGTTTAGCAATTATAATTTTGTGCTTTTCTTGCTTTATTTCTTGACCTCTTTTGGTTTGGTTTCTATATTTGGTGCATACTTCTTTTCGGAGGTGATCTAATTTTCCTAAGGTAGCATCCTAGGAGGTGGAGTACCTAGTCCCGAAAGAGAATCCTCTTTGGTGAGATCAAGAGGAAGTGCAAGAGTGAAACACTTGTGAGGACCAAGCCAAGAAGACAAAGCCAAGAAGACCTTTTACATTTTGTGCACTTTGATTGTATTCAAATTGAGTTGTAAAATTGTAATGCTTTCCTTCTTGTGTTCATGGCCTAGTTAGGTGTCTTGGGGGAGTCTTAGGTACTCAATCCCATCTCCTAACTAGAACCTCTTCTATACATTAGTGAAGCGCTTTTAGTGGTGAAGTTTGAAGGTTCCAAGTGCCTTCTACTTTTACCAAAACTTAGGCCGCATATAGCTTATAATCTTTCTTGTTTTTAATTTTCTTGTTTGATAGTTTAGTGTGTGTCAACTTAGTCTTTGAATTAATTTCATTTAAGAAGTTTTGTACAAAAGTTTCAAGTTCCCTTGGCTAGGAAAGACTTGGTATGTAAGCAATCCAAGTGATTCACCTCTCTTTCCTGGAGGAGAACTAAAAGCTTTTGCTATCTACTTCTTCTTTGAAATTTTCTTTTAAAGACCAAAATCTTAAAAAAAAAAATGTCTCAACCTCCTTCTCAATGTATGAGTGCTTCAAATGAAGAAGAAATAAGTTTGAAACAAATTGCCTTTGATTTGAGAGCACTACTACGTTGGAAGGAAGATGAAATAATTGCAAGGGAAAGGGAAAAACAAGAAAGAGATAGATTTCATCAACTTTTAGATGAAGAGAGGAGGGGAACAAGAAATATGGAAAGGTTGCATGAGAGGATGAGTAATAGGAGTCAACATTTGTACTCCCACACTCCAACACTAGTCACACACTATGAAGAAGATAGTAGACTAGTTGACAACTTCTATCAACCTCCTCCTCCTCTAAGAAGAGAAAGAAGAGAGCCTAGGGAACCAAGAGCCATTAGAATAGACCTCCCTCACTTTTATGGGAAAGATGATGTTGAAGCTTATCTTGATTGGGAAATGAAGGTTGAGCAACTCTTTGCTTGCCATCAAATAAGTGAGGAGAGGAAAGTACCCTTAGCTACCCTTAGCTTCCAGGGCAATGCTATGTATTGGTGGACTGCCCTCGAAAGAGATAGGAGAATCAATCAAAGTCCCGAGGTCAAATATTGGAATGACCTCAAAGGAGCCCTTAGGAGAAGACATATTCCCTCCTATTATCATAGAGAGCTAATGGATAAGCTTCAAAGACTCCATCAAAATAAAATGAAAGTGGAAGAATATAGACAAAAGATGGAGTTATATATGATGAGGGCTGGGATTAGGGAGTCCGAGGATACCACCATTGCAAGGTTTCTTAGTGGTTTAAGTCTTGAGATAAGAGATAGAGTAGAATTGTTGCCCTACCAAGACTTAAATGACTTGGTTCAACTTTGCATAAAGGTAGAGCAACAAATTCTAAGGAAAAATTTTCGAAATGACTACTCTAACTCTTATACCAAGAAAGAATTCAAGAGGGAGGGTAAGCAAGTCAAAGAGGAACCCTCCAAAAGTTTCAAGGAAAAGGAGAAACCAAGGGAAGGCACATCTTCACACACTCGCACTAGTGAAATCAAATGTTTCAAGTGTCTTGGTAGAGGTCATGTTGCATCTCAATGCCCCACCAAAAAGACCATGATCTTAAGGGGTGTTGACCACTATAGTAGCCAAGATGAGCAAGAAAGTGAGAGTGAGACTTCTAGTGAGGAGTCTAATGATGAGGCTAAGGAAATTGCCTATCCTTGTGAAGGAGACCTTCTAATGATTAGAAGACTTCTTAGCAACCAACCCATTCCAAAAGAGCCAACACAAAGAGAGAACATCTTTCATACAAGATGTAAAATTTTAGAAAACACTTGTTCTCTCATTGTTGATAGTGGTTCATGTTGCAATTGTTGTAGTACAAGGTTGGTTGATAAGTTGGCTTTGACTATCATTCCCCATCCAAAACCTTACAAATTGCATTGGCTTAATGAAAGTGGGGATTTGACAGTCCAACATCAAGTGAAGGTCAAGTTATCCATAGGGAAATATGAAGATAGTGTGCTATGTGATGTAGTACCTATGGAAGCTTGCCATGTTTTATTGGGAAGACCTTGGCAATTTGACAAGAAAACCATGCATAATGGTCTTACCAATGAAATCACCTTCACTCACAAGGATAGAAAATTTGTCTTGCATCCTTTATCACCATCCCAAGTGGTAGAGGATCAAATCCAAATGAGAAAGAAGTTGGAAAAGGAGAGAAAAGAGGATAAAAAAAAAAGTCCTCCCTCTCTCCCAAAAAAAGTAACTAAAGATGAATCTAAGGTGGGAGAGATTGGTGTTCCTTCTCCCAAGGTCATTCAACATGAGAACATTTTGACTATAAAATCTTTGAATCAAGTTCTCAATGATGAACAACCTTCATGCCTCTTGTTGTGTAAAGGAACACTCACATGTACTGCCACAACTCTTGAACGTAAGAATCTACCTCCTAAAATTGAAAATCTTTTGAAAGAGTTTGAGGATATATTCCCTAAGGAAGGGCCTATTGGGCTTCCTCCCTTTAGAGGAATTGAACATCAAATAGATTTAGTGCCTGGGGCTAGTCTACCAAATAGACCAGCCTATAGGACAAATCCTCAAGAAACAAAGGAGATAGAGTCTCAAGTCCAAGAGTTGTTGGAGAAGGGTTGGGTTCAAAAGAGCCTTAGCCCTTGTGCTGTGCCTGTTTTGTTAGTACCTAAAAAGGATGGGAAATGGAGAATGTGCTGTGATTGTAGAGCCATAAATAACATCACCATTAAATATAGGCATCCAATCCCTAGGCTTGATGACATGCTTGATGAGTTGCATGGGTCCCTCATGTTTTCTAAAATTGATCTAAAGAGTGGTTATCACCAAATAAGAATCAAAGAAGGTGATGAGTGGAAAACCGCTTTTAAGACCAAATTTGGACTATATGAGTGGTTAGTGATGCCCTTTGGGCTTACTAATGCACCTAGCACATTCATGAGACTAATGAATCACGTTCTTAGAGAGTGCATAGGAAAGTTTGTGGTTGTCTATTTTGATGATATCTTGATTTATAGCAAGAGCTTGCATGAGCACATAGACCATCTAAGGTCTGTCCTTACCATCCTTAGGGTAAATAGTTTGTTTGCTAATAAAGAGAAATGTACTTTCTGTGTAGATAGTGTAGTTTTCTTAGGTTTTGTTGTGAACAAAAATGGGGTCCATGTTGACCCTACAAAAATAAAGGCCATCCAAGAATGGCCTACTCCTAAAAATGTTGGAGAGGTTAGGAGCTTCCATGGTTTGGCAAGCTTTTATAGGAGGTTTGTTCCTAACTTCTCTACTTTGGCTTCACCCCTCAATGAACTTGTCAAGAAAGATGTATCTTTTAATTGGGGTGAAAAACAAGAGTCTGCTTTTCAACAACTCAAGGAAAATCTCACCAATGCACCCATTCTAGCTTTACCAAACTTTTCAAAAACCTTTGAGCTAGAGTGTGATGCATCCGGTGTAGGAATAGGTGCTGTGTTGTTGCAAGGAGGGCACCCAATTGCTTATTTCAGTGAAAAACTTCATGGTGCCTCCCTCAACTATCCCACCTATGATAAGGAATTGTATGCCTTAGTTAGGGCCCTTCAAACTTGGGAACACTACCTTGTGTCCAAAGAGTTTGTCATTCATAGTGACCATGAGTCGCTAAAATATTTGAAGGGCCAACATAAGCTGAATAAAAGACATGCTAAGTGGATGGAATTCTTGGAACAATTTCCTTATGTGATAAAGTACAAGAAGGGCAAAAGTAATGTGGTGGCTGATGCCTTGTCTAGAAGGCACACATTGTTTTCAAAATTGGGAGCCCAAATTCTTGGATTTGATCACATTCCAGAAATGTATAATCAAGATTCTGAGTTTTCCTCTACTTATGCTGAATGTATGGAAAGACCTCAAGGAGGTTTCTATGTGAATGAGGGGTATTTGTTTAAAGAAGGAAAAATTTGTATTCCCCAATGTTCACAAAGAAAACTCCTTGTTCAAGAAACACATGAAGGGGGATTAATGGGTCATTTTGGGGTAGAAAAAACCCTAGGTCTTTTAAAAGAGAAATTCTTTTGGCCCCATATGAGGAAGGATGTCCAAAGGCATTGTAATAAATGTATTTCATGCTTACAATCTAAGTCTAAAATAATGCCTCATGGATTATACACCCCCTTGCCTGTTGCTTCAGCCCCTTGGGAAGATATAAGTATGGATTTTGTCTTAGGACTCCCAAGAACACAAAGGGGTTTTGATTCCATTTTTGTGGTGGTAGATCGTTTTAGCAAAATGACACACTTTATACCCTGCCACAAAGTGGATGATGCTAGCAACATTGATAGGCTTTTCTTTAGAGATGTGGTCAAGCTTCATGGTATACCCCGCACCATAGTTTCTAATAGAGACACCAAGTTCCTTAGCCACTTTTGGAAAACACTTTGGTCAAGGTTAGGAACTAAGCTTAATTTCTCTACTTCATGTCACCCACAAACTGATGGGCAAACTGAAGTTGTTAATAGGTCTCTGTCTACTATGTTAAGGGCAATTTTGAAAGGGAACCACAAATCTTGGGATGAATGCCTTCCCCATATTGAGTTTGCCTACAATAGAGTAGTTCATAGGACTACTAAAATCTCTCCATTTGAAGCTGTTTATGGCTTTAATCCTCTCACTCCCATGGACTTGCTACCACTTCCTACATCTTTTGATTTTATTCATAAAGAAGGGGTGGCAAAATCTGATTTTGTTAAGAAAATGCATGAAAAGATTAAAAGCCAAATCCAGCAACAAACAGAGAGGTATGCTAAGTACAACAATAAGGGGAAGAGGGAAATGATTTTTGAAGAAGGGGATTGGGTGTGGCTACACCTTAGAAAAGATAGATTTCCTAAGCAAAGGAAGTCTAAACTTAGTCCTCAAGGTGATGGTCCCTTTAAAGTGCTGAAAAGAGTAAATGATAATGCGTATAGGCTAGAGTTGCCTGAAGGCTATGATGTGCATGCCACCTTTAATGTTGCTGACTTAATACCTTTTGCAGGTGGTACAGATGATAAGGCAGAGAATACAGATTTGAGGACAAATCCTTCTCAAGAGGGAGGGGATGATGAGAAGCCTCGGGCCAAGGGACCTACAACAAGAGCCATGGCTAGGAGAATACAAGAGGAATGGGCCTTAAATGCGCATGCAAGGCCCAAGATGAACTTCACATGGGCCAAGGAAGATGTGAAGACCTAGCCTAGGACATTTTGTTTGTAAATACTAGATTAGGATTTTATTTTGGGCTTTGTATTTTGGGCCCAGTAGAATAGGATTTTCTTTGGGCCATGTATTGGGCCTTAGAGGAAATTGGGCTTTAGAAGTAATTTTGGACCAAAAAGGGGAATTGGGCCAAATGGGCCAAGATTAGTGTGTCTACTCTAGAAAAGCCTAGAAGCTTCTCAAACTTGCTCTCCAAGGATGAGAGTTAGCTTCCCATGGCAAGACAAGTGTGACTTGCTTAGGTGGCAAGTCACACCTCCCACATGCTCCTTTTTGGCTCCAAAATTCAACTTTCTAGACTCCTTTTTCCCTCCACTTTTTGGAGACCCCTTGGTCTCATTTTAGCCTATAAATAGAAGGCTTAGGAGATGTATTTTTCAGCTTGAAATTGAGTAATGAATTGCTGCTCAAATTTGTGCACAAATCTCTTTTGAGCTCACCTTAGAGTAAACTCTTCTCTAGTTTACTCTAGTCTTCTTCCTTAGGAGTTGGCCTCACCTCTCTTAAGAATCCTTTCACCTACACCAAACCAAACACCTTAAGCTCCTTTCCTTCATGCTTCCGCATCCAACACCATCCATGGAGCCTCCATTCTTCATGCAAGCTTCAATGGAGACAAGAAGAAGCCATCACTTGGTGTCATAAATTTCAACTTCATTTCATGTCCCTCATGCCTCAAAGGGGACGTTCATTAAGATTGTGCGTTTTAAAATTAAGCCATGCCCATCTCAAAAGAAGATGACAAGAGTTCGTGGGAGCAATATCACATAATACTTCTTTCACACATTTTCATGTACTGAATTTGATCCTTGCTTGATTCGGATGAAAGCTTGGTGGTAGCTAGAGTTTCTCCACCAATCTTTGGCTTAAAACATTGTTGTCGCTTTCGTAAACGAATGCAACTAAACATGGGTGGCCTTCGATTAAACACCTTGTTTCTCTACTTCCATTTCCATCATCTTTATCTTTTCTTCCTTTTCTTTTTCTTCAATTTCCCTTCCTTCTACAGTTTATATTTCTTCTTTGTCTATTTTCTCCTTCAGCCTATGTTGATCATTACTGGCTTGTCTTGGTGTCAGAAATTTCAACTTCATTTCATGTCCCTCATGCCTCAAATAAAGAGAACGTTCATCAAGATTGAGCGTTTTAAAATGAATTCATGCCTATCTCAAAAGAAGATGACAAGTGTTCGTGGGAGCAATATCACACAATACTTCTTTCACACATTGTCCTGTACTGAATTTGATCCTTGATTGATTCAGATGAAAGCTTGGTGGTAACTAGAGTTTCTCCACCATTCTTGGGCTTACAACAATGTTGTCGCTTTCGTAAACGAATGCAAGTAAACAGGGGTGGCCTTCGATTAAACACCTTGTTTCTCTACTTGCTTTTCCATCATCTATATCTTTTCTTCATTTTCTTTTTCTTCAATTTCCGTTTCTTCTATAGTTGATATTTCTTCTTTTTCTATTTTCTCCTTCAGCCTATGTTGATCCTTACTGGCTTGTCTTGGTGTCATAAATTTCAACTTCATTCCATGTCGCTCATGCCTCAAAAGCAACGTTCATCAAGATTGTGCGTTTTAAGATTAAGCCATGCCCATCTCAAAAGAAGATGACAAGAGTTCGTGGGAGCAATGTCACATAATACTTCTTTCACACATTGTCATGTACTGAATTTGATCCTTTCTTGATTCAGATGAAACCTTGGTGGTAACTAGAGTTTCTCCACCAATCTTTGGCTTAAAACATTGTTGTCACTTTCGTAAACGAATGCAACTAAACATGGGTGGCCGTCGATTAAGCCATGCCCATATCAAGAGAAGATGACAAGAGTTCGTGGGAGCAATATCACATAATACTTCTTTCACACATTGTCCTGTACTGAATTTGATCCTTGCTTGATTCGGATGAAAGCGTGGTGGTAACAAGAGTTTGTCCACCAATCTTTGGCTTACAACATTGTTGTCGCTTTCGCAAACAAATGCAACTAAACATGGGTGGCCTTCGATTAAACACCTTGTTTCTCTACTTCCTTTTCCATCAACTTCATCTTTTCTTCCTTTTCTTTTTCTTCAATTTCTCTTCCTTCTACAGTTTATATTTCTTCTTTCCTATTTTCTCCTTCAGCCTATGTTGATCCTAACTGGATTGTCCTTGTGTCATAAATTTCAACTTTATTTCACGTCCCTCATGCCTCAAATAAAGGGAACATACATCAAGATTGAGTGTTTTAAAATTAAGCCATGCCCATCTCAAAAGAAGATGACAAGAGTTTGTGGGGGCAATATCACATAATACTTCTTTCACACATTGTCCTGTACTGAATTTGATCCTTGCTTGATTCGGAAGAAAGCTTGGTGGTAACTAGAGTTTCTCCACCAATATTTGGCTTAAAACATTGTTGTCGCTTTCGTTAACGAATGCACCTAAACATGGGCTGCCTTCGATTAAACACCTTGTTTCTTTACTTCCTTTTCCATCAACTTTATCTTTTCTTCCTTTTCTTATTCTTCAATTTCTCTTCCTTCTACAGTTTATATTTCTTCTTTCCTATTTTCTCCTTCAGCATATGTTGATCCTTACTGGATTGTCCTTGTGTCATAAATTTCAACTTTATTTCACGTCCCTCACGCCTCAAATAAAGGAAACATACATCAAGATTGAGTGTTTTAAAATTAAGCCATGCCCATCTCAAAAGAAGATGACAAGAGTTCATGGGAGTAATATCACATAATACTTCTTTCACACATTGTCCTGTACTGAAATTGATCCTTGCTTGATTCGGATGAAACCTTGGTGGTAACTAGAGTTTCTCCATCAATCTTTGGCTTAAAACATTGTTGTCGCTTTCGTAAACGAATGCAACTAAACAAGGGTGGCCTTCGATTAAACACCTTGTTTCTCTACTTCTTTTTCCATCATCTTTATATTTTCTTCCTTTTCTTTTTCTTCAATTTCCCTTCCTTCTGCAATTTATATTTCTTCTTTTTCTATTTTCTCCTTCAGCCTATGTTGATCCTTACTTGCTTGACTTGGTGTCATAAATTTCAACTTCATTTCATGTCCCTCATGCCTCAAATAAAAGGGAACATTCATCAAGATTGAGTATTTTAAAATTAAGCCATGCCCATCTCTAAAGAAGATGACAAGAGTTTGTGGGAGCAATATCACATAATACTTCTTTCACAGATTGTCATGTACTGAATTTGATCTTTGCTTGATTTAGATGAAAGCTTGGTGGTAACTAGAGTTTCTCCACCAATCTTTAGCTTACAACATTGTTGTCGCTTTAGTAAACGAATGCAACTAAACATGGGTGGCCTTCGATTAAACACCTTGTTTCTCTACTTCCTTTTCCATCATCTGTATCTTTTCTTCCTTTTCTTTTTCTTCAATTTCCGTTCCCTCTACAGTTGATATTTCTTATTTTTCTATTTTCTCCTTCAGCCTATGTTGATCCTTGCTGGCTTGTCTTGGTGTCAGAAATTTCAACTTCATTTCATGTCCCTCATGCCTCAAATAAAGAGAACGTTCATCAAGATTGAGCGTTTTAAAATGAATTCATGCCTATCTCAAAAGAAGATGACAAGTGTTCGTGGGAGCAATATCACACAATACTTCTTTCACACATTGTCCTGTACTGAATTTGATCCTTGATTGATTCAGATGAAAGCTTGGTGGTAACTAGAGTTTCTCCACCATTCTTGGGCTTACAACAATGTTGTCGCTTTCGTAAACGAATGCAAGTAAACAGGGGTGGCCTTCGATTAAACACCTTGTTTCTCTACTTGCTTTTCCATCATCTATATCTTTTCTTCATTTTCTTTTTCTTCAATTTCCGTTTCTTCTATAGTTGATATTTCTTCTTTTTCTATTTTCTCCTTCAGCCTATGTTGATCCTTACTGGCTTGTCTTGGTGTCATAAATTTCAACTTCATTCCATGTCGCTCATGCCTCAAAAGCAACGTTCATCAAGATTGTGCGTTTTAAGATTAAGCCATGCCCATCTCAAAAGAAGATGACAAGAGTTCGTGGGAGCAATGTCACATAATACTTCTTTCACACATTGTCATGTACTGAATTTGATCCTTTCTTGATTCAGATGAAACCTTGGTGGTAACTAGAGTTTCTCCACCAATCTTTGGCTTAAAACATTGTTGTCACTTTCGTAAACGAATGCAACTAAACATGGGTGGCCGTCGATTAAGCCATGCCCATATCAAGAGAAGATGACAAGAGTTCGTGGGAGCAATATCACATAATACTTCTTTCACACATTGTCCTGTACTGAATTTGATCCTTGCTTGATTCGGATGAAAGCGTGGTGGTAACAAGAGTTTGTCCACCAATCTTTGGCTTACAACATTGTTGTCGCTTTCGCAAACAAATGCAACTAAACATGGGTGGCCTTCGATTAAACACCTTGTTTCTCTACTTCCTTTTCCATCAACTTCATCTTTTCTTCCTTTTCTTTTTCTTCAATTTCTCTTCCTTCTACAGTTTATATTTCTTCTTTCCTATTTTCTCCTTCAGCCTATGTTGATCCTAACTGGATTGTCCTTGTGTCATAAATTTCAACTTTATTTCACGTCCCTCATGCCTCAAATAAAGGGAACATACATCAAGATTGAGTGTTTTAAAATTAAGCCATGCCCATCTCAAAAGAAGATGACAAGAGTTTGTGGGGGCAATATCACATAATACTTCTTTCACACATTGTCCTGTACTGAATTTGATCCTTGCTTGATTCGGAAGAAAGCTTGGTGGTAACTAGAGTTTCTCCACCAATATTTGGCTTAAAACATTGTTGTCGCTTTCGTTAACGAATGCACCTAAACATGGGCTGCCTTCGATTAAACACCTTGTTTCTTTACTTCCTTTTCCATCAACTTTATCTTTTCTTCCTTTTCTTATTCTTCAATTTCTCTTCCTTCTACAGTTTATATTTCTTCTTTCCTATTTTCTCCTTCAGCATATGTTGATCCTTACTGGATTGTCCTTGTGTCATAAATTTCAACTTTATTTCACGTCCCTCACGCCTCAAATAAAGGAAACATACATCAAGATTGAGTGTTTTAAAATTAAGCCATGCCCATCTCAAAAGAAGATGACAAGAGTTCATGGGAGTAATATCACATAATACTTCTTTCACACATTGTCCTGTACTGAAATTGATCCTTGCTTGATTCGGATGAAACCTTGGTGGTAACTAGAGTTTCTCCATCAATCTTTGGCTTAAAACATTGTTGTCGCTTTCGTAAACGAATGCAACTAAACAAGGGTGGCCTTCGATTAAACACCTTGTTTCTCTACTTCTTTTTCCATCATCTTTATATTTTCTTCCTTTTCTTTTTCTTCAATTTCCCTTCCTTCTGCAATTTATATTTCTTCTTTTTCTATTTTCTCCTTCAGCCTATGTTGATCCTTACTTGCTTGACTTGGTGTCATAAATTTCAACTTCATTTCATGTCCCTCATGCCTCAAATAAAAGGGAACATTCATCAAGATTGAGTATTTTAAAATTAAGCCATGCCCATCTCTAAAGAAGATGACAAGAGTTTGTGGGAGCAATATCACATAATACTTCTTTCACAGATTGTCATGTACTGAATTTGATCTTTGCTTGATTTAGATGAAAGCTTGGTGGTAACTAGAGTTTCTCCACCAATCTTTAGCTTACAACATTGTTGTCGCTTTAGTAAACGAATGCAACTAAACATGGGTGGCCTTCGATTAAACACCTTGTTTCTCTACTTCCTTTTCCATCATCTGTATCTTTTCTTCCTTTTCTTTTTCTTCAATTTCCGTTCCCTCTACAGTTGATATTTCTTATTTTTCTATTTTCTCCTTCAGCCTATGTTGATCCTTGCTGGCTTGACTTGGTGTCATAAATTTTAACTTTATTTCATGGCCCTCATACCTCAAAGCGAACGTTCATCAAGATTGAGCGTTTTAAAATTAAGCCAGGCCCATCTCGAAAGAAGATGACAAGAGTTTGTGGGAGCAATATCACATAATACTTCCTTCACACATTGTCATGTACTGAATTTGATCCTTGCTTGATTCGGATGAAACCTTGGTGGTAACTAGAGTTTCTCCACCAATCTTTGGCTTAAAACATTGTTGTCGCTTTCGTAAACGAATGCAACTAAACATGGGTGGCCTTCGATGAAACCTCGTTTCTCTACTTCCTTTTCCATGAACTTTATCTTTTCTTCCTTTTCTTTTTCTTCAATTTCTCTTCCTTCTGTAGTTTATATTTCTTCTTTTGTATTTTCTCCTTGAGCCTATGTTGATCCTTATTGGCTTGTCCTTGTGTTATAAATTTCAACTTCATTTCATGTCCCTCATGCCTCAAATAAAGGGAACGTTCACCAAGATTAAGTGTTTTAAAATTAAGCCAAGCCCATCTGAAAAGAAGATGAAGAGTTCGTGGGAGAAATATCACAAAATACTTCTTTCACACATTGTCATGTACTGAATTTGATGCTTGCTTGATTCGGATGAAAGCTTGGTGGTAACTAGAGTTTCTCCACCAATATTTGGCTTAAAACATTGTTGTCGCTTTCGTTAACGAATGGAACTAAACATGGGTGGCCTTCGATTCAACACCTTGTTTCTCTACTTCCTTTTCCATCATCTATATCTTTTTTTCATTTTCTTTTTCTTCAATTTCCATTCCTTCTATAGTTGATATTTCTTCTTTTTCTATTTTCTCCTTCAGCCTATGTTGATCCTTACTTGCTTGACTTGGTGTCATAAATTTCAACTTCATTTCATGTCCCTCAAGCCTCAAAAGCAACGTTCATCAAGATTGTGCGTTTTAAAATTAAGCCATGCCCATCTCAAAAGAAGATGACAAGATTTTGTGGGAGCAATATCACATAATACTTCTTTCACACATTGTCATGTACTGAATTTGATGCTTGCTTGATTCAGATGAAAGCTTGGTGGTAACTAGAGTTTCTCCACGAATCTTTGGCTTACAACATTGTTGTCGCTTTAGTAAACGAATGCAACTAAACATGGGTGGCCTTCGATTAAACCTTATTTCTCTACTTCCTTTTCCATCTTCTTTATCTTTTCTTCCATTTCTTTTTCTTCAATTTCTCTTCCTTCTGCAGTTTATATTTCTTCTTTTCTATTTTCTCCTTCAGCCTATGTTGATCCTTACTGGCTTGTCCTTGTGTCATAAATTTGAACTTCATTTCATGTCCCTCATACCTCAAAGCGAACGTTCATCAAGATTGAGCGTTTTAAAATTAAGCCATGCCCATCTCGAAAGAAGAGGACAAGAGTTTGTGGGAGCAATATCACATAATACTTCCTTCACACATTGTCATGTACTGAATTTGGTCCTTGCTTGATTCGGATGAAACCTTGGTGGTAACTAGAGTTTCTCCACCAATCTTTGGCTTAAAACATTGTTGTCGCTTTCGTAAACGAATGCAACTAAACATGGATGGCCTTCGATTAAACCTTATTTCTCTACTTCCTTTTCCATGAACTTTATCTTTTCTTCCTTTTCTTTTTCTTCAATTTCTCTTCCTTCTGTAGTTTATATTTCTTCTTTTGTATTTTCTCCTTCAGCCTATGTTGATCATTATTGGCTTGTCCTTGTGTCATAAATTTGAACTTCATTTCATGTCCCTCATGCCTCAAATAAAGGGAACGTTCATCAAGATTAAGTGTTTTAAAATTAAGCCAAGCCTATCTGAAAAGAAGATGACAAGAGTTTGTGGGAGCAATATCACATAATACTTCCTTCACACATTGTCATGTACTGAATTTGGTCCTTGCTTGACTCGGATGAAACCTTGGTGGTAACTAGAGTTTCTCCACCAATCTTTGGCTTAAAACATTGTTGTCGCTTTCGTTAACGAATGCAAATAAACATGGGCTGCCTTCGATTAAACACCTTGTTTCTCTACTTCCTTTTCCATCAACTTTATCTTTTCTTGCTTTTCTTTTTCTTCAATTTCCCCTCCTTCTACTTTTTATATTTCTTCTTTTTCTATTTTCTCCTTCAGCCTATGTTGATCCTTACTGGATTGTCTTTGTGTTATAAATTTCAACTTCATTTCATGTCCCTCATGCCTCAAATAAAGGGAACGTTCACCAAGATTAAGTGTTTTAAAATTAAGCCAAGCCCATCTGAAAAGAAGATGAAGAGTTCGTGGGAGAAATATCACAAAATACTTCTTTCACACATTGTCATGTACTGAATTTGTTGCTTGCTTGATTCGGATGAAAGCTTGGTGGTAACTAGAGTTTCTCCACCAATATTTGGCTTAAAACATTGTTGTCGCTTTCGTTAACGAATGCACCTAAACATGGGTGGCCTTCGATTAAACACCTTGTTTCTCTACTTCCTTTTCCATCATCTATATCTTTTTTTCATTTTCTTTTTCTTCAATTTCCATTCCTTCTATAGTTGATATTTCTTCTTTTTCTATTTTCTCCTTCAGCCTATGTTGATCTTTACTTGCTTGACTTGGTGTCATAAATTTCAACTTCATTTCATGTCCCTCATGCCTCAAAGGGAACGTTCATCAATATTGAGCGTTTTAAAATTAAGCCATGCCCATATCAAGAGAAGATGACAAGAGTTCGTGGGAGCAATATCACATTATACTTCTTTCACACATTGTCCTGTACTGAATTTGATCCTTGCTTGATTCGGATGAAACCTCGGTGGTAACTAGAGTTTCTCCACCAATCTTTGGCTTAAAACATTGTTGTCAATTTCGTAAACGAATGCAACTAAACATGGGTGGCCTTCGATTAAACTTTGTTTCTCTACTTCCTTTTCCATCAACTTCATCTTTTCTTCCTTTTCTTTTTCTTCAATTTCTGTTCCTTCTGTAGTTTATATTTCTTCTTTTCTATTTTCTCCTTCATCCTATGTTGATCCTTACTGGCTTGACTTGGTGTCATAAATTTCAACTTCATTTCATGTCCCTCATGCCTCAAATAAAAGGGCACATTCATCAAGATTGAGTGTTTTAAAATTAAGCCATGCCCATCTCAAAAGAAGATGACAAGAGTTTGAGGGAGCAATATCACATAATACTTCTTTCACACATTGTCCTGTACTGAATTTGATCCTTGCTTGATTCGGATGAAAGCTTGGTGGTAACTAGAGTTTCTCCACCAATATTTGGCTTAAAACATTGTTGTCGCTTTCGTTAACGAATGCAACTAAACATGGGCTGCCTTCGATTAAACACCTTGTTTCTCTACTTCCTTTTCCATCAACTTTATCTTTTCTTCCTTTTCTTTTTCTTCAATTTCTCTTCCTTCTACAGTTTATATTTCTTCTTTCCTATTTTCTCCTTCAGCCTATGTTGATCCTAACTGGATTGTCCTTGTGTCATAAATTTCAACTTTATTTCACGTCCCTGATGCCTCAAATAAAGGGAACATACATCAAGATTGAGTGTTTTAAAATGAAGCCATGCCCATCTCAAAAGAAGATGACAAGAGTTCGTGGGAGTAATATCACATAATACTTCTTCCACACATTGTCCTGTACTGAAATTGATCCTTGCTTGATTCGGATGAAAGCTTGGTGGTAACTAGAGTTTCTCCATCAATCTTTGGCTTAAAACATTGTTGTCGCTTTCGTAAACGAATGCAACTAAACAAGGGTGGCCTTCGATTAAACACCTTGTTTCTCTACTTCTTTTTCCATCATCTTTATCTTTTCTTCCTTTTCTTTTTCTTCAATTTCCCTTCCTTCTGCAATTTATATTTCTTCTTTTTCTATTTTCTCCTTCAGCCTATGTTGATCATTACTGGCTTTTCTTGGTGTCACAAATTTCAACTTCATTTCATGTCCCTCATGTCTCAAATAAAGGGAACGTTCATCAAGATTAAGCGTTTTAAAATGAAGCCATGCCCATCTCAAAAGAAGATGACAAGAGTTCGTGGGAGCAATATCACACAATACTTCTTTCACACATTGTCATGTACTGAATTTGATCCTTGCTTGATTCAGATGAAAGCTTGGTGGTAACTAGAATTTCACCACCAATCTTTGGCTTACAACATTGTTGTCGCTTTCGTAAACGAATGCAACTAAACAGGGGTGGCCTTCGATTAAACACCTTGTTTCTCTACTTCTTTTTCCATCATCTTTATCTTTTCTTCCTTTTCTTTTTCTTCAATTTCCCTTCCTTCTGCAGTTTATATTTCTTCTTTTTCTATTTTCTCCTTC
Source organism: Vigna unguiculata (assembly GCF_037176805.1). Classification (NCBI taxonomy): domain Eukaryota; kingdom Viridiplantae; phylum Streptophyta; class Magnoliopsida; order Fabales; family Fabaceae; genus Vigna; species Vigna unguiculata. The sequence goes on along the minus strand of NC_140795.1, from coordinate 25,243,334 downwards.
AGCCTATGTTGATCATTACTGGCTTGTCTTGGTGTCATAAATTTCAATTTCATTTCATCTCCCTCATGTCTCAAATAAAGGGAACGTTCATCAAGATTAAGCGTTTTAAAATGAAGCCATGCCCATCTCAAAAGAAGATGACAAGAGTTCGTGGGAGCAATATCACACAATACTTCTTTTACAGATTGTCATGTACTGAATTTGATCCTTTCATGATTCGGATGAAACCTTGGTGGTAACTAGAGTTTCTCCACCAATCTTTAGCTTACAACATTGTTGTCGCTTTAGTAAACGAATGCAACTAAACATGGGTGGCCTTCGATTAAACACCTTGTTTCTCTACTTCCTTTTCCATCATCTGTATCTTTTCTTCCTTTTCTTTTTCTTCAATTTCCGTTCCTTCTACAGTTGATATTTCTTCTTTTTCTATTTTCTCCTTCAGCCTATGTTGATCCTTACTGGCTTGACATGGTGTCATAAATTTTAACTTCATTTCATGGCCCTCATACCTTAAAGCGAACGTTCATCAAGATTGAGCGTTTTAAAATGAAGCCATGCCCATATCAAGAGAAGATGACAAGAGTTCGTGGGAGCAATATCACACAATACTTCTTTGACACATTGTCATGTACTGAATTTGATCCTTGCTTGATTCAGATGAAAGCTTGGTGGTAACTAGAATTTCACCACGAATCTTTGGCTTACAACATTGTTGTCGCTTTCGTAAACGAATGCAACTAAACAGGGGTGGCCTTCGATTAAACACCTTGTTTCTCTACTTCCTTTTCCATCATCTTCATCTTTTCTTCCTTTTCTTTTTCTTCAATTTCCTTTCCTTCTGCAGTTTATATTTCTTCTTTTTCTATTTTCTCCTTCAGCCTATGTTGATCCTTACTGGCTTGAGTTGGTGTCATAAATTTCAACCTTATTTCATGTCCCTCATGCCTCAAAGCGAACGTTCATCAAGATTGAGCGTTTTAAAATGAAGCCATGCCCATCTCAAAAGAAGATGACAAGAGTTCGTGGGAGCAATATCACACAATACTTCTTTCACACATTGTCCTGTACTGAATTTGATCCTTGCTTGATTTGGATGAAAGCGTGGTGGTAACTAGAGTTTCTCCACCAATCTTGGCCTTACAACATTGTTGTCGCTTTCGTAAACAAATGCAAGTAACAGGGGTGGCCTTCGATTAGACACCTTTTTTCTTTACTTCCTTTTCCATCATCTTTATCTTTTCTTCCTTTTCTTTTTCTTCAATTTCCCTTCCTTCTGCAGTTTATATTTCTTCTTTTTCTATTTTCTCCTTCAGCCTATGTTGATCCTTACTGGCTTGTCCTTGTGTCATAAATTTCAACTTCATTTCATGTCCCTCATGCCTCAAATAAAGGGAATGTTTGATGAGTACGTATTTTTGCCCTCATTTAATGTTTAATTCTGGGTATTTAATTGAATTTATGTGCCTAAAGAGTGATTTAATTGATAATTTTGATAATTAGGTTGTTTGAGCTTGTGTGATAAAAATGTCTTAAAAAGTGATTTTTAGCTGCATAAATTATTTTTGGATATTTTAACGTTTGTTGATGCAGCTGAAGTTAAGTTTTAAGCTCATTTAGAGGTGTGGAAATAAATTGATTAAAGCTTCATGACACCTTAAAGATAAATCAAAGAATAAGAAATTATCAAAAGCACAAAAATTCAGGCCAAGCATTACATGAAGACGACAAGAAAAGCTTGAAAAAGTGAAGAAGTTTGGCTAAACCAAGAAGAGAGGAAAGAAAAATTGGACCTTGCGGTTTTCTTTATCTTTATGATAGAAGATAATTTGGGAAAATATATCTTTAGATATTTTATTTGATATTTTTAAATAATTATCTTATTTAATTATATCATAAAATATTAAAAGATAATAACTACCAAATCTTTTTAAATATGACAAGATCTTCTTGAATCTTTTTAGTTCCACAACAAACAAATATATCTTGAAGATATTGGATTATCTAGAAGATAATTTAAGGAAATTGCAAAGGGTTGATTTGGAAAATTAATACAAATATTAATTGGTGATAATTTATCATATATCTTTAAGTAATTAATTAATTTAATTATATTAGATATTGATATTATCAACCAATTATATTTGTCAAATAGTCTATATCTCTCCAAGTATTTTTAAATATTTACATTTATCTTTATTTCAAAAGATATTTGAGAGATTTTAGCAACAGAAAAGCCCAGTCCAATTCTTATATAAAGAGACCAAGGGAGAAGTAGAAAACAAGCTCGGCACTTCGGAAATTAGGAACCCTTAGGGGGGCCTAATTTCTTCCTTTCTCTCTCTTTTCTTCTCTCTATTCTTCTTTTTATTTTGTATTCCATGGATTGCTAAACTTCTTAGGTTGATTCCATTGTAATTTCATTATGGATTTTGAGGTTAGAATGAATTAATTTCTTTGTTCTTTTTATTATTGTTGAGGTTTTAATTCATCTATGTCTTTTATCTTTGAATCTCGTAAAAAGTAATGATTTTAAATCTATATGCATGTTGATCATATGAGTTCAAGGGTTTTTAAATTTAATTGAGACTTTACTTTGATTTTATTTAGAAACTTTCATGTGATTAAATGAGTTTTTACCAATAATTGAGACTTTACTTTGGTTAAAAGTATTTACTCTAATGAAAATTAATCGAGACTTTACTTTGATTAATTAAGCTTTTTATTTGGTGAGGAGATAAAAGAATAGACATGATTAGGCATAGTAAAATTTGATTGAGACTGTACTTTGATTGAATTTACTATGGATAATCTAAAAGTTCTCACTTTTAATTGAGACTGTACTTTGGTTAAAAGTGAGAACGCCAACAAATTAATTGAGACTTTACATTGATTAGTTTGCAAATCTACAACAATAATTAATTGAGCAATAATCTTTAGATAACCGATGATGAATCTATTTTGAAAAAGCAATGGAATCAATCTATTTTCTTTTCTATTGTTTTTATTTCTTTTTATCTTTTAAATTTTATTTCTATCTTTGTTTATCTGAATCCCCTATATTTTTTATTTTGTTTGACTAACCGCTTTGTATAGTTTTATAAGAACTAATTTGTTAAAAATCAATTCTGTGTTCGTTGGGAGACGACTTTGGGTTACTTTACCCTTACTATTTTGTTGACTACTTTCTTAACAATACTGAAGTTGTTATAGATAAGTAGTATTAATTTGAACGCGTCAACGACAGCGTTATCAATGTTCATCAAGATTGAGCGTTTTAAAATGAAGCCATGCCCATCTCAAAAGCAGATGACAAGAGTTCGTGGGAGCAATATCAGATAATAATTCTTTCACACATTGTCCTGTACTAAATTTGATCCTTGCTTGATTCGGATGAAAGATTGGTGTTAACTAGAGTTTCTCCACCAATCTTTGGCTTACAACATTGTTCTCGCTTTAGTAAACGAATGCAACTAAACATGGGTGGCCTTCTATTAAACACCTTGTTTCTCTACTTCCTTTTCCATCATCTTTATCTTTTCTTCCTTTTCTTTTTCTTCAATTTCCCTTCCTTCTGCTGTTTATATTTCTTCTTTTTCTATTTTCTCCTTCAGCCTATGTTGATCCTTACTGGCTTGTCCTTGTGTCATAAATTTTAACTTCATTTCATGTCCCTCATGCCTCAAATAAAGGGAATGTTCATCAAGATTGAGCGTTTTAAAATGAAGCCATGCCCATCTCAAAAGAAGATGACAAGAGTTCGTGGGAGCAATATCACATAATACTTCTTTCACACATTGTCATGTACTGAATTTGATCCTTGCTTAATTCCGATGAAACCTTGGTGCTAACTAGAGTTTCTCCACCAATCTTTCGCTTAAAACATTGTTGTCGCTTTCGTAAACGAATGCAACTAAACATGGGTGGCCTTCGATTAAACACCTTTTTTTCTACTTCCTTTTCCATCATCTTTATCTTTTCTTCCTTTTCTTTTTCTTCAATTTCCCTTCCTTCTGCAGTTTATATTTCGTCTTTTTCTATTTTCTCCTTCAGCCTATGTTGATCATTACTGGCTTGTCTTGGTGTCATAAATTTCAACTTCATTTCCTGTCCCTAATGCCTAAAATAAATGGGACGTTCCTAATGATTGAGCGTTTTAAAATGAAGCCATGCCCATCTCAAAAGAAGATGACAAGAGTTAGTGGGAGCAATATCACATAATACTTCTTTCACACATTGTCATGTACTGAATTTGATCCTTGCTTGATTCGGATGAAACCTTGGTGCTAACTACAGTTTCTCCACTAATCTTTGGCTTAAAACACTGTTGTCGCTTTCGTAAACGAATGCAACTAAACATGGGTAGCCTTCGATTAAACACCTTGTTTCTCAGCTTCCTTGTCCATCAAGTTTGTCTTTTCTTCCTTTTCTTTTTCTTCAATTTCTCTTCCTTCTGCAGTTTATATTTCTTCTTTTCTATTTTCTCCTTCAGCCTATGTTGATCCTTACTAGCTTATCCTTGTGTCATAAATTTCAACTTCATTTCATGTCACTCATGCCTCAAATAAAGGGAACGTTCATCAAGATTGAGTGTTTTAAAATTAAGCCATGCCCATCTGAAAATAAGATCACAAGAGTTCGTGGGAGCAATATCACATAATACTTCTTTCACACATTGTTTTGTACTGAATTTGATCCTTGCTTGATTCGGATGAAAGCTTGGTGGTAACTAGAGGTTCTCCACCAATCTTTGGCTTACAACATTGTTGTCGCTTTAGTAAACGAACGCAACTAAACATGGGTGGCCTTGGATTAAACACCTTGTTTCTCTACTTCCTTTTCCATCAACTTTATCTTTTCTTCCTTTTCTTTTTCTTCAATTTCTCTTCCTTCTGGAGTTTATATTTCTTTTTTTCTATTTTCTCCTTCAGCCCATGTTGATCCTTACTGGCTTGTCCTTGTGTCATAAATTTCAACTTCATTTCATGTCCATCATGCCTCAAATAAAGGGAATGTTCATCAAGATTGAGCGTTTTAAAATGAAGCCATGCCCATCTCCAAAGAAGATGACAAGAGTTCGTGGGAGCAATATCACATAATACTTCTTTCACACATTGTCATGTACTGAATTTGATCCTTGCTTGATTCGGATGAAACCTTGGTGCTAACTAGAGTTTCTCCACCAATCTTTGGCTTAAAACATTGTTGTCGCTTTCGTAAATGAATGCAACTAAACATGGGTGGCCTTCGATTAAACACCTTGTTTCTCTACTTCCTTTTCCATCAAGTTTGTCTTTTCTTCCTTTTCTTTTTCTTCAATTTCTCTTCCTTCTGCAGTTTATATTTCTTCTTTTCTATTTTCTCCTTCAGCCTATGTTGATCCTTACTGGATTGTCCTTGTGTCATAAATTTCAACTTCATTTTATGTCCCTCATGCCTCAAATAAAGGGAACGTTCATCAAGATTGAGTGTTTTAAAATTAAGCCATGCCCATCTCAAAAGAAGATGACAACAGTTCGGGCGAGCAATATCACATAATACTTCATTCACACATTGTCATGTACTGAATTTGATCCTTGCTTGATTCAGATGAAAGCTTGGTGGTAACTAGAGTTTCTCCACCAATCTTTGGCTTATAACGTTGTTGTCGCTTTAGTAAACGAATGCAACTAAATATGGGTGGCCTTCGATTAAACACCTTGTTTCTCTACTTCGTTTTCCATCATGTTTATCTTTTCTTCATGTTCTTACGGGACCAAAGGTTGTAATTCACAAATCACTTGAGGGCTACGGATGGCTGATCTCGGTCGTTCTTCTGTTGCTTCAGGGGAATTCTGGGGGCGGAGCAGGGGACCTGCAAAAGATACTTCGATGCCTAAGTCAGCACTAGTGATGTCAGAGTATTTGAATAATTTAATGCGTAATCAATGCATGGAACAGTGTGCTATTTATACTATTTTACCTGTGGGTCCTACTTGGGATGGGCTTTCTGGCCCAATCATCCCCTTTTTGGCTATTCTTGGATGCAGTGCTTCTTAGGGAGGAAATTACCAGAGGGTCCTTCAAGGGTTTGCGGTATCCGGTACTCGGTTATGAGGATCTTTGGGGTTGACTGGTTGCGTCGTGGATCTGAGCTACTTTGGTGGAGAGACATCTATAACGTGGGGTATGGTGGTCGCCGAGGGCCGTGCTCTAGGGAGGGTGTTTGGGTAATGCATGCAGGCTGGCGCGTCTTTGGTTGAGTAAACGGCCGCAAGACTTGGAGTAAGCGGTCACAAGGCTTTACTGGGGGCCGTATACTAGGGAGGGTGTATGGCGTAGTGCATGCGGCAGGCATGACTTTGGTTGAGTACACGGCCGCAGGACTTGGAGTAAGCGGCCACCAGGCTTTGCTGGGGGCCGTATACTAGGGGTTGGGACTTTCCATGGCGTAATGCGATGTGGGCGGTCATCAGCTTGTTGGGTGTTTCATGAGCCGGAAGGGGGCTTTGGCATGCAGTTGGTGTGCCTGTTTGGTGCCGTGTACCTAGGCTGGGACATCAGCCTCCCAGTCTTGAGGAGATATTGACGAAAAGACTTATCGGTGTTGTGTCATTTTGCAATTTTCATTTGCGGGTTAAGGTCGCGTGCCCTATGGCTCTACCAGCCTCCTAGTCTTGAGTAAACGGAGTGACGTAAAGACTTACTAGGTGACGGTTGGGGGGGGCTTTGTTGCGGAGAGGGAAAACGGCAGAGAATTAAGCATAGTTGCGTGAATTGGCCGTGTTGTTTCTTGTGAAGGTATGTCGTCCTCTTCTCATGGTTCTAATTATGGGGAGTCTGACGCGAGTTATGGAGAATTAAGGTTGGAGTTTCTCAGCAGCTCGTCTGAGTCATTGCGAATTGAGCTGGAGCGGGAGGTGCGAGAGGATCCGCCAACCGAGCATGCCGAGTCTCTATGGCCGAAGCGGGACGGGTACTTTTGGGTGGCCGAAGGTGTTAGGAATTGTTATTCGAAGTATAGATGGTCTCAGCTGCTTAAATCTTGGCTAAATAGCATATACCTTTTTGAGAGGGGTTTCGATCCGGACACGATGAGAGTGGAGCGGGTGAGTGCCGTGGAGTGTGTATGTCATGGGCGAGAGGGGGCTTCTACTGACTTTTTTTACATGTATTCATGTATGTTCGTGAAGTTGCACGTCCGGCTGCCGTTTGATACTTTTACGATGGGTGTTCTGAGGCTTCTGAATGTGGCGCCTACCCAGTTGCATCCGAACAGCTGGGGTAGTTTGCAAGCGTTCAGACTGTTGTGTAGGGCGCTTGGGTTAGAGTCGACCGCCGAGAGCTTCTTGTATTTTTATGTGACGAGGCCGAGGGATCCGTGTAGTTGGGTGTCGCTGGTGGGTAGACCAAGGAGTTGTGTGTTGGATTGTTTCACCCAATCTTTCAAGAATTTTAAAGATGGGTTTTTCCGTGTGAGTATGGAGGCAGGGCATGAGCCGTGGTACTTGGATGAGGCGGGTGTGGCGAGGTTTCCGCTGTATTGGACGAGTTTGCCGACTAAGTGGGAGTTGGTGTGTAGGGATACGTTGGATGCGGGCAGTAGGCGGGTTGTAGAAGTTTTGGAGAGATTGCCGCCTAGGGCCCCCGGGAAGTGGATAGTGTGTTGCTACTTGACGGATGATCCGGGGCGGGATGTTTGTGGTATGTTCTCTTGTAGCTATATGGGTTCTCGTGTTGGACTAATCTGAATGTGTTGCGTTTTTGCAGGTGTGATGGCTTATTACGCAAAGAAAGTGGGGGCTTCAGAAGATTTATTTGCTAAAATCAGGGATCAGCTAGCGGCTTCTTCGAAAGGGGAGGGTTCTTCGAAAGCGGCTGCTTTGGTGGGGCCTATGGTCGAGACGGTTCGTCCTGCTGCGAAAAGGCCGGCTGTTTCAAAACTAAAGGGGGTTGGTAAGGATAGGAAAAGGTTAAGAGCTCTTGCCAAAACGGGAGGTGTTGCGCCTGGTGGGATTAACAACCCGGACTTAGGCAGATTTGAGAAGGCGAAGGTGCAGATGAGGAAAGGAGTGGAGATCAAGCTGACGGACCCGGAGGTTGCACTTGTTGAGGCCGCCGATCCTAGGCTGATTATGAGGGCATGGAACGAGTATATGTCTCGTGGGCTTGTGTTGGGGCACCGGTTGTCGGCCATGATGCAGGAAGAGATCGCTGCAGGTGACAAGAAGAAACTGGCCGACGAGCTACCTACCTTGAAAGTGCAGGTGGAGCTTGATCAACGCACGTGGGATGAGGAGAAGAAGAAGTTGGAGGCGGAAGTGAAGAAGTTGAAGGTAGGCGTGTTGGCCGCAGAGAAAAAATTGAAGTTAAAGCAATTGGAGGTAGATGAGTTGCAAACGAGGAGGAAAGCGGAGTCTGAGGAGGCGGCCGACGAGATTAGCGGCCTACAGCAGGCCGTGTATACGGAACATGTGAAGGGCTTTGAGAAGGCGCTGAGGCAGGCAGAGTTTTTGTATAAAGAGGTCTCTGTCACCGACTGTCGTTTCAACGTAAATTTGGACATCTATGATAACAAGATGTTGGACGTGGCAGAGATTAGCAAACTGAAGGCGGTTGCTGAGGGCGAAGAGGTAGCGCGGGATGAGGAGGGCACTTTAATGACGACTCCACTACATGTTGGTGATGACCGTGCTTCCAACGAGGAAGGTGTGGGTGAAGAGGTCGAGGCCGAGGTTGCTGATGATGGGGATGATGGCGTAGGGGAGGAGTAGGCTGTTTTAGCGTAGTTTTTTTGGGGGCGAGGACGCCGACATCTTTGTAACTGTAATTTGGCTATGAGAATTGAATTTTGATTTGTTTGTGCTTGGGTGCCTCTCTTTTGTTGTGTTAATCGGAGAGGGCCGCTATGTATTGGTTTGTAATGTGGGAACTTATTTGGAAATTAATGTTAAGCTTGTTAGTTCATATGCTATTTTATGTTGTATGTTGTTATACTTCTTGCTTAGTTGAGGTTTGTGTATGTGTATCCACGCGGTTGGTTAAATGGTGACGTGATTTGCTTACTCGTTATATGATGTGCTTGGGTGGATGTCATGTTTAGTAAATCGGCTTCTTGATAGTGTGTCACCGCTCGGCGTTTTGGAGTGGTGGTCGAGGGTAGTCGTTTTGGCTTTCGACTAGCAGCATTTAGGGTAGTGGTTATGAGTTTGACTAGATCTCGACCAGCGACACTTGGGCTAGTGACCGGGAACGTTAGTTCTTAGTAATGGCCAGCGGTACTTAGAGTAACTGCTGGGGGTGTTAGTTCTTAATACCGACCAGCGGCACTTAGAGTAGTGGCTGGGTATGTTAGTTCGTAATATCGACCAGCGGCACTTAGAGTAGTGGCTGGGAATGTTAGTTCTTAATATCGACCAGCGGCACTTGGAGTAGTGGCTGGGAGTGTTAGTTTTAATATCGACCAACGACACTTAGAGTAGTGGCTGGGAGGGTTAGCTTTAATATCGACCAGCGGCACTTAGAGTAGTGGCTGGGAGAGTTAGCTTTAATATCGACCAGCGGCACTTAGAGTAGTGGGTGGGAGGGTTAGCTTTAATATCGACCAGCGGCACTTAGAGTAGTGGCTGGGAGGGTTAGCTTTAATATTGACCAGCGGCACTTAGAGTAGTGGCTGGGAGGGTTAGCTTTAATATTGACCAGCGACACTTAGAGTAGTGGCTGGGAGGGTTAGCTTTAATATCAACCAGCGGCACTTAGAGTAGTGGCTGGGAGTTGCAACAGGACAATCTTGAGTAATGGATTTCTTGTGATATATTGGTGGGTGGATGCCTCGTTAAAACCTTCCTGGCCAAAACCCTCGTTAGGGAAAAATGCCAGGGGAGGAAAGAGTACATCTAATTACAGGTACTGTTCAGCTAAAATAAAACTTTAAATGCGAAATGTTCCAAGTGCTGGGTAGTGGTTCTCCAGAAAGTTTCTCCAGACGGTATGCTCCCTTGCCGACGTCCTTTAGTATACGGAATGGGCCCTCCCAATTCGGTGAGAATTTGCCTTCGTGTTTCCGCGCTTTACTGGTCATCCTCCAGACTAAGTCGCCCTTATGGAGAGAGCGTGGTTTGAGTTTGGAGTTGTATCTTCTGGCGGCTCTTAATTTGGTCGCCAGGTCATGGATGCGTGCCTTTTCTCGTGCTTCGTATAGAAGGTCGAGATGGGTATTCATACAGTCGTCATTGGATTGGGTGTTATGGTGTTGCTGGCGTAGGGATGGTTGTCCGATTTCCACGGGAATCACAGCATCGGTGCCGTAGACAAGGGTGTATGGTGCCTCGTGGGTGGAGGATTGGGGCGTGCATTTATATTCCCAAAGTACTTCGAGGAGCTCGTCTGGCCATTTTCCCTTTGCCCCGTCAAGCCGCTTCTTGAGTTGGCCGAGGATGACTTTGTTTGCAGCTTCTGCTTGGCCGTTTGTTTGGGGGTGCTCGACAGAACTGGTGATGTGTGTGATTTTCAGGTTGCGGTAGAATTCGCTGAGGCCTTTGTCTATGAACTAGCGGCCGTTGTCAGTTATGATGGTGTGAGGGATACCGTAACGACATATGATGTTCTTCCAGACAAAATGCTGCACTTGATTGGCAGTTATGGTGGCAAGGGGTTTTGCCTCGATCCATTTGGAGAAGTAATCGACGGCGACAAGTAGGAACTTCACTTGGCCTTTACCTGGTGCGAAAGGGCCGACGATGTCCATTCCCCATTTGGAGAATGGCCACGGTGAGGATATGTGGTGGAGTTCCTCATGGGGTACGTGCGTCACGGGGCTGTGCTTTTGACATTGAATGCATTTTCTAACATACATGATGCAATCTTCCTCCATTGTCGGCCAGTAGTAGCCAGCTCGCAATATCCTGGCAGCCATGGTCTTGGGACCCGAGTGATAGCCACAAATTCCTTGGTGTATTTCTTGCATGACATATTCGGCTTGCTCGCATGTGACGCACTTGAGCAAGGGTCTGCTGAAGCCTCGTCTGAATAGTTCACCGTCGACTAAAATATAGCGCGCCGCTTTCCGAGTCCATCCTTTGTCTTCGTTTGTCGGGGTGGTTCCGTCTTCTAGGTATGTGACAAAAGGTTCCATCCAGGTGCCGGCTGTGGTGATGTTGAGGCACTGACTGGTTTGCTCGATGGAGGGTATGCTCAGGGTGTGTTGCAAAAGCGACTTGTATCGCCCCTTCTTCTTAGTGCTAGCAAGCTTTGAGAGAATGTCGACTCTGGTGTTGTTACTTCTGGGGACATGCTCGATCTTGAAAGCCTCGAAGTGCTCGATTAGGGCGATTACCGCGTGGTAGTATTGCGAGAGCAAGGCGTCCTTGACTTGGTAGTCGCCGTTGAGGTGCCCCACTGTGAGCTTGGAGTCTATTTTGCAAAATAGCTTCTTGGCGCCAACGTCGCGTGCTAGATTGAGGCCGGCTATTATGGCTTCGTATTCTGCTTGATTGTTGGATGTTTTGAAATTGAAGCGGAGGGATTGCTCGACAAGGATGTCGCCGGGACCTTCTAGTACTATTCCTGCGCCGGCACCTTGGGGGTTTGAGGAGCCATCTACATGCATCGTCCACCAAGTGTCTTGGGTGGATGAGTGGCTTTGGAGGTCGTTGGTGAAGTCTGCTAAGCATTGTGCTTTGATGGGACCGTGTGGCTCGTATTGGATGTTGAATTCGGACAGTTCGATGGCCCACGAAGATAGCCGACCTGCCAAATCTGGTTTTTGGAGGATTTTTTGCACAGGGTGGTCCGTTCTGACGATGACGGTGTGGGATTGAAAGTATGGGTGTAATCGTCGTGCTGCAGTTATCAACGCGAGGGCTACTTTTTCAATCATCTGGTATCGCGTTTCCGGGTCCTGGAGGATTCGGCTGGTGAAATATATGGGTTGTTGGGTGTTGTCTTTCTCTTGGACGAGAGCGGAGCTGAGTGCGCCCGTAGATGTCGCTATGTACATGACGAGGGGAAGGCTGAGGTCTGGTTTAGTGAGAATTGGGGGGGTGGTTAGCAGCTGTTTCAAGGTGTTGAAGTTTTGTTCGCAGGTTTCGTCCCAAACGAACTTGACTGACTTCTTTAGTAGCTTGATCATTGGTTTGGTTTTGTCGGCCAACTTGGGGAGAAAACGTGAGATAGCAGTTAACCTGCCCACTAGGCGTTGCACTTCCTTGACGTTTGTGGGACTTCTCATGTCGATTATTGCTTGGCATTTTTCGGGGTTGGCCTCGATCCCGCGTTGCGTGAGCATGAAACCGAGGAACTTGCCGCTGTCGACCCCGAAGGTACATTTCTCGGGGTTGAGTCTGATGTTATATGCTCGCAAGGCCTTGAAGACTTCTGCCAAATCTGCTGAGTGCTGCTTGGGGTTGGGGGACTTTACGATGATATCATCTACGTAAACTTCCACTGTTCGGCCGAGGAGTGGGTGAAAAACTCTATCCATGAGGCGTTGGTACGTTGCGCCTGCGTTCTTGAGGCCAAAAGGCATGACCTTATAGAAAAGGTTGGCCGCCTCGGTGATAAAAGCGGTTTTAAGCTTGTCCTCATCGGCCATCGGTATCTGATTGTAGCCAGAATAGGCATCCAGGAAACTAAGTACCGCGTGCCCCGCAGCCCCATCGACTAGTCTGTCGATGCTAGGAAGTGGGTAGGCATCTCTTGGGCATGCTTTATTGAGGTCTGTGTAGTCGACGCACATGCGCCACTTGCCACTAGGTTTCTTTACTAGCACTACGTTTGCTAGCCAGGTTGTGTATTGGGCTTCACCGACGAATCCGGCCTGCTTGAGTTTATTGGCTTCCTCGATTGCCGCTTGTCTTCTGCTTTCTCCAAGTTTCCTCTTCTTCTGTGAAACAGGTTTGGCGTTGGGGAAGATGGACAATTTGTGGGAGGCTATCCTGGGGTGTACACCAGGGAGATCTGCAGCGGACCACGCGAAAAGATCGGCGCTCTGTGTAAGGATGCTTTCGATGTGGTGCTCTTCTCCTTTGGGGAGGGTGGTGCCAATTTGGAGGAATCGATTTGGCTGTGGGAGGGGGAAGTGTCTTATGTCCCCAACGGGCTCGACCCTGGCTTCAGAGTTTATTCTTGGGTCGAGGTCGTCGCCTGCTAAGGCTGCTTTGTCCTGGGATTGCTCGATATTGTGGGTTGTCAAGGGTGGGTGGGGAAGTTTTAGGCTTGCTATATAGCATTCCCTGGCGGCGCGCTGGTCGCCGTGTACCGTGATTATGTCACCTTGCGAGGATGGGAATTTCATGGCGAGATGCGGGGTGGATACGATGGCTCCCAAGGCGTTGATGGACGGTCTTCCCAGAAGTATGTTGTAGGATGTGTGTGCCTCCACAACTAGGTAGCGAATGGGTGTGGTTTTCGTTTGCCTACCTTCTCCAAAGGTTGTGTGGAGGTCGATATACCCTTTGGTTGGGACCCTTTCGCCTGAGAAACCGTATATTTGTTCATTATGGGGAGTGAGGTCGGCTAAGGGTATCTGCAGCTTGTTGAAAGTTTTCCAATATAAGATATCCACGGAGCTCCCTTGGTCGATGAGCACTTTCTTGACCGCGAAGTTTTCTACTTCTATGGTTATGACCATGGGGTCGTCTTGGTTGGGGTCGGTGCCTTGAAAGTCTGAGTCTGAGAAGGTGATGGGTGGCATTCTTCTTATCGTTCTGCCAGACACGGCGTGTACTGATTGGACTGCTCTTAGGTGCCTTTTCCTGGACGAGGATGACCTCCCTCCTCCGGCAAACCCACCAGATATGGTGTTGATTGTTCCGCGTAAGGGTGGTCTATCGTCGGTTCGTCTGGGTTGTTGTTGGGCTGGCGCTCGCTGTTCTGTGTGTTGGGTTCTTGCGGGTTCTCTTCTTGGCTCTCTACGCTCAGTTCGTCGGTCTGTTCGTCGCTCGACTCGCCTATTGTTACTCCTCTCATACCGAGGTCTGTGTGGGCCTTCCCTGGTTTCTCTTATGTAATGTTTGAGATGCCCAGCTCGCACGAGTTCCTCTATCTTGTCTCGCAGGGTATCGCATTCATCAGTCGTATGGCCGTTGTTGCGATGGTAATGGCAGTATTTGCTCAGGTCCGCATTAGGCGGGTTTTGGTACTTCCTGGGCGGTGGGATGAGTTCGGCCTGCAGCACTTCATCTAGTATGCGAGATCTGGGTGCGTTCAAGGGAGCGTAGTTGGAGAACTTAGCGGGTCTTCGCTCCATCGGGCGGTTCTGTTCGCGCGAGGGGGGGCTCTTTATTAGGTTTCCTGATGTTGGTGTGTGCTGAGGGAGTTTGAGTGTTACTTTGGTATCGCCTCATGTCCTCGACTCTGATAAACATGGCTGCTCTTTTCCTAAGCTCCTGCATGCTCATGGGGGGACGCATTGCTAATTCATCAGCGAAGGGTCCCGGCCGGAGGGAGGTCATCATGTACATCAATATGAGATTGGGGGTGAGGTCCTTGATTTTCATGGCTATGGCGCCGAACCTGTCGATAAAAACTCGGAGAGGTTCCCCCTCCTCTTGCTTGAGATTGAGGAGGGCAATTGTGGTGAGGTCGTGGCGACGACTCGTGTCGAACTGGGTGGTGAAGGTGGTGGTAAGCGTGGTGAAGGAGTCAATGGTGTAGGGAGGAAGGCTCATGAACCATTCTAAAGCCGATCCTCTGAGCGCTACTGAAAACGATTTACATAGGACGGCGTCGTCCGTTGAATATAACCTCACTTGGTTGGTGTAAATAGATACAAACTCGTCTGGGTCCGTTGTGCCATCATACGTCACGGTGGGCGCTTTCCACTTATGGGGTAGGGGAGTTTCTGTGATCCCATCTATGAAGGGGTGGCGGCGATTCCTCTTCGACGCGAAGGAGCTGTAGTTACCCTCTGTTGTTGGACCGGTGGGCCTGTATTCGCTTTCGTCTTCAGTTGGATGGATGTCAACTCTTGAGTGGGGAGGGGCAGTGACCCTTGAGTTTGGGGGGACATCTGCCCTTGACCGAGGTTGGTAGGGCTCCCCAACCGCTTGGTCTGCTTCTATCTTCTGCCTAAGGCGAGAATTTTCCTCTCTCAATGCCTCCATTTCATCTGCGTTTCTTTTCTTGTATTCTGCGAATTCTTGCTGCATCCTGGCTTGGGCCTCCAGAATGCGGGAAATCTCCGATGCTGGTCCGGGGTCCCCAACTTCAACAGTTGGGACCACGAGGGGGATGTCCGCTGTCCTGCTTCTTGTGGAAACCATCTTGTCTTCTTGGGTTGTTGTCTTGGATCCGTGAAGTACTCTTCGGCCCCACGGTGGGCGCCAAATGTTCTTACGGGACCAAAGGTTGTAATTCACAAATCACTTGAGGGCTACGGATGGCTGATCTCGGTCGTTCTTCTATTGCTTCAGGGGAATTCTGAGGGCGGAGCAGGGGACCTGCAAAAGATACTCCGATGCCTAAGTCAGCACTGGTGATGTCAAAGTATTTGAATAATTTAATGCTTAATCAATGCATGGAACAGTGTGCTATTTATACTATTTTACCTATGGGTCCTACTTGGGATGGGCTTTCTGGCCTAATCATCCCCTTTTTGGCTATTCTTGGATCCAGTGCATCTTAGGGAGGAAATTACCAAAGGGTCCTTCAGGGGTTTGCGGTATCCGGTACTCGGTTATGAGGATCTTTGGGGTTGACTGGTTGTGTCGTGGATCTGAGCTACTTTGGTGGAGAGACATCTGTAACGTGGGGTATGGTGGTCGCCGAGGGCCGTGCTCTAGGGAGGGTGTTTGGGTAATGCATGCAGGCTGGCACGTCTTTGGTTGAGTAAACGGCCGCAAGACTTGGAGTAAGCGGTCACAAGGCTTTACTGGGGGCCGTATACTAGGGAGGGTGTCTGGCGTAGTGCATGTGGCAGGCATGACTTTGGTTGAGTACACGGCCGCAGGACTTGGAGTAAGCGGCCACCAGGCTTTGCTGGGGGCCGTATACTAGGGGTTGGGACCTTCCATGGCGTAATGCGATGTGGGCGGTCATCAGCTTGTTGGGTGTTTCATGAGCCGGAAGGGGGCTTTGGCATGCAGTTGGTGTGCCTGTTCGGTGCCGTGTACCTAGGCTGGGACACTTCCTTTTCGTTTTCTTCAATTTCCCTTCCTTCTGCAGTTTATATTTTTTCCTTCAGCCTATGTTGATCCTTAAAGGATTGTCCTTGTGTCATAAATTTCAACTTCATTTCAAGTCCCTCATGCCTCAAATAAAGGGAACGTTCATCAAGATTGAGTGTTTTAAAATTAAGCCATGCCCATCTCAAAAGAAGATGACAAGAGTTCGGCGGAGCAATATCACATAATACTTCATTCACACATTCTCATGTACTGAATTTGATCCTTGCTTGATTCAGATGAAAGCTTGGTGGTAACTAGAGTTTCTCCACCAATCTTTGGCTTATAACATTGTTGTCGCTTTAGTAAACGAATGCAACTAAACATGGGTGGCCTTCGATTAAACACCTTGTTTCTCTACTTCGTTTTCCATCATCTTTATCTTTTCTTCCTTTTCTTTTTCTTTAATTTCCCTTCCTTCTACAGTTGATATTTCTTCTTTTTCTATTTCCTCCTTCAGCCTATGTTGATCCTTATTGGCTTGACTTGGTGTCATAAATTTCAACTTCATTTCATGTCCCTCATGCCTCAAAGGGAACATTCATCAAGATTGTGCGTTTTAAAATTAGGCCATGCCCATCTCAAAAGAAGATGACAAGAGTTCGTGGGAGCAATATCACATAATACTTCTTTCACACATTGTCATGTACTGAATTTGATCCATTCTTGATTCTGATGAAACCTTGATGGTAACTAGAGTTTCTCCACCAATCTTTGGCTTAAAACATTTTTGTCACTTTCGTAAACGAATGCAACTAAACATGGTGGCCTTCGATTAAACCTTGTTTCTCAACTTCCTTTTCCATCAACTTCATCTTTTCTTCCTTTTCTTTTTCTTCAATTTCTCTTCCTTCTGTGGTTTATATTTCTTCTTTTCTATTTTCACCTTCAGCCTATGTTGATCCTTACTCGCTTGTCCTTGTGTCATAAATTTCAACTTCATTTCAAGTCCCTCATGCCTCAAATAAAGGGAACGTTCATCAAGATTGAGTGTTTTAAAATTAAGCCATGCCCATCTCAAAAGAAGATGACAAGAGTTCGGCGGAGCAATATCACATAATACTTCATTCACACATTCTCATGTACTGAATTTGATCCTTGCTTGATTCAGATGAAAGCTTGGTGGTAACTAGAGTTTCTCCACGAATCTTTGGCTTACAACATTGTTGTCGCTTTAGTAAACGAATGCAACTAAACATGGCTAGCCTTCGATTAAATACCTTGTTTCTCTACTTCCTTTTAAATCAACTTTATCTTTTCTTTCTTTTCTTTTTCTTCAATGTCTCTTCCATCTGCAGTTTATATTTCTTCTTTTCTATTTTCTCCTTCAGCCTATGTTGATCCTTACTGGGTTGTCCTTGTGTCATAAATTTCAACTTCATTTCATGTCCCTCATGCCTCAAATAAAGGGAACGTTCATCAAGATTGAGTGTTTTAAAATTAAGCCATGCCCATCTCAAAAGAAGATGAGAAGAGTTCGTGTGAGCAATATCAGATAATACTTCTTTCACACATTGTCCTATACTGAATTTGATCCTCGTTTGATTCGGATGAAAGCTTGGTGGTAACTAGAGTTTCTCCACCAATCTTTGGCTTAAAACATTGTTGTCGCTTTCGTAAACAAATGCAGCTAAACATGGGTGGCCTTCGATTAAACACCTTTTTTTCTACTTCCTTTTCCATCATCTTTATCTTTTCTTCCTTTTCTTTTTCTTCAATTTCTCTTCCTTCTGTAGTTTATATTTCTTCTTTTCTATTTTCTCCTTCAGCCTATGTTGATCCTTACTATCGTGTCTTTGTGTCTTAAATTTCAACTTCATTTCATGTCCCTCATGCCTCAAAGGGAACGTTCATTAAGATTGTGCGTTTTAAAATTAAGCCATGCCCATCTCAAAAGCAGATGACAAGAGTTCGTGGGAGCAATATCATATAATACTTCTTTCACACATTGTCATGTACTAAATTTGATCCTTGCTTGATTCGGATGAAAGCTTGGTGGTAACTATAGTTTCTCCACGAATCTTTGGCTTACAACATTGTTTTCGCTTTAGTAAACGAATGCAACTAATCATGGGTTGCCTTCGATTAAACACCTTGTTTCTCTACTTCCTTTTCCATCATCTTTATCTTTTCTTCCTTTTCTTTTTCTTCAATTTCCCTTCCTTCTGCAGTTTATATTTCTTCTTTTTCTATTTTCTCCTTCAGCCTATGTTGATCCTTACTGGCTTGTCTTGCTGTCTTAAATTTCAACTTCATTTCACGTCCCTAATGCCTAAAATAAAGGGAACGTTCATCAAGATTGAGCATTTTAAAATGAAGTCATGCCCATCTCAAAAGCAGATGACAAGAGTTCGTGGGAGCAATATCAGATAATACTTCTTTCACATATTGTCCTGTACTAAATTTGATCCTTGCTTGATTCGAATGAAAGCATGGTGGTAACTAGAGTTTCTCCACCAATCTTTTGCTTAAAACATTGTTGTCGCTTTCGTAAACGAATGCAACTAAACATGGGTGGCCTTCGATTAAACACCTTTTTTTTCTACTTCCTTTTCCATCATCTTTATCTTTTCTTCCTTTTCTTTTTCTTCAATTTCCCTTCCTTCTGCAGTTTATATTTCTTCTTTTTCTATTTTCTCCTTCAGCCTATGTTGATCCTTACTGGCTTGTCTTAGTGTCATAAATTTCAACTTCATTTCATGTCCCTCATGCCTCAAATAAAGGGAACGTTCATCAAGATTGAGTGTTTTAAAATTAAGCCATGCCCATCTCAAAAGAAGATGACAAGAGTTCGTGGGAGCAATATCAGATAATACTTCTTTCACACATTGTCATGTACTGAATTTGATCCTTGTTTGATTCGGATGAAAGCTTAGTGGTAACTAGAGTTTCTCCACCAATCTTTGGCTTAAAACATTGTTGTCGCTTTCCTAAACTAATGCAACTAAACATGGGTGGCCTTCGATTAAACACCTTTTTTTTCTACTTCCTTTTCCATCATCTTTATCTTTTCTTCCTTTTCTTTTTCTTCAATTTCCCTTCCTTCTGCGGTTTATATTTCTTCTTTTTCTATTTTCTCCTTCAGCCTATGTTGATCGTTACTGGCTTGTCTTGGTGTCATAAATTTGAACTTCATTTCATGTCCCTCATGCCTCAAATAAAGGGAAAGTTCATCAAGATTGAGCGTTTTAAAATTAAGCCATGCCCATCTCAAAAGAAGATGACAAGAGTTCGTGAGAGCAATATCACATAATACTTCTTTCACACATTGTCATGTACTGAATTTGATCCTTGCTTGATTCGGATGAAAGCTTGGTGGTAACTAGAGTTTCTCCACGAATCTTTGGCTTACAACATTGTTTTCGCTTTCGTAAACGAATGCAACTAAACATGGGTCTCCTTCGATTAAATACCTTGTTTCTCTACTTCCTTTTCCATCAACTTTATCTTTTCTTCCTTTTCTTTTTCTTCAATTTCTCTTCCTTCTGCAGTTTATATTTCTTCTTTTCTATTTTCTCCTTCAGCCTATGTTGATCCTTACTGGCTTGTCCTTGTGTCATAAATTTCAACTTCATTTCATGTCCCTCATGCCTCAAATAAAGGGAACGTTCGTCAAGATTGAGTGTTTTAAAATTAAGCCATGCCCATCTCAAAAGAAGATGACAAGAGTTCGTGTGAGCAATATCAGATAATACTTCTTTCACACATTGTCATGTACTGAATTTGATCCTTCCTTGATTCGGATGAAACCTTGGTGGTAACTAGAGTTTCTCCACCAATCTTTGGCTTAAAACATTGTTGTCGCTTTCGTAAACTAATGCAACTAAACATGGGTGGCCTTCGATTAAACACCTTTTTTTTCTACTTCCTTTTCCATCATCTTTATCTTTTCTTCCTTTTCTTTTTCTTCAATTTCCCTTCCTTCTGCGGTTTATATTTCTTCTTTTTCTATTTTCTCCTTCAGCCTATGTTGATCCTTACTTGCTTGTCTTGGTGTCTTAATTTTTAGCTTCTTTTCATGTCCCTAATGCCTAAAATAAAGGGAACGTTCATCAAGATTGATCGTTTTAAAATGAAGTCATGACCATCTCAAAAGCAGATTACAAGAGTTCGTGGGAGCAATATCAGATAATACTTCTTTTTGACACATTGTCCTGTACTAAATTTGATCCTTCCTTGATTCGGATGAAAGCTTGGTGGTAACTAGAGTTTCTCCACCAATCTTTGGCTTAAAACATTGTTGTCGCTTTCGTAAACGAATGCAACTAAACATGGGTGGCCTTCGATTAAACACCTTTTTTTTCTACTTCCTTTTCCATCATCTTTATCTTTTCTTCCTTTTCTTTTTCTTCAATTTCCCTTCCTTCTGCAGTTTATATTTCTTCTCTTTCTATTTTCTCCTTCAGCCTATGTTGATCGTTACTGGCTTGTCTTGGTGTCATAAATTTGAACTTCATTTCATGTCCCTCATGCCTCAAATAAAGGGAAAGTTCATCAAGATTGAGCGTTTTAAAATTAAGCCATGCCCATCTCAAAAGAAGATGACAAGAGTTCGTGGGAGCAATATCACATAATACTTCTTTCACACATTGTCATGTACTGAATTTGATCCTTGCTTGATTCGGATGAAAGCTTGGTGGTAACTAGAGTTTCTCCACGAATCTTTGGCTTACAGCATTGTTTTCGCTTTCGTAAACGAATGCAACTAAACATGGGTCTCCTTCGATTAAATACCTTGTTTCTCTACTTCCTTTTCCATCAACTTTATCTTTTCTTCCTTTTCTTTTTCTTCAATTTCTCTTCCTTCTGCAGTTTATATTTCTTCTTTTCTATTTTCTCCTTCAGCCTATGTTGATCCTTACTGGCTTGTCCTTGTGTCATAAATTTCAACTTCATTTCATGTCCCTCATGCCTCAAATAAAGGGAACGTTCGTCAAGATTGAGTGTTTTAAAATTAAGCCATGCCCATCTCAAAAGAAGATGACAAGAGTTCGTGTGAGCAATATCAGATAATACTTCTTTCACACATTGTCCTATACTGAATTTGATCCTTCCTTGATTCGGATGAAAGCTTGGTGTTAACTAGAGTTTCTCCACCAATCTTTGGCTTAAAACATTGTTGTCGCTTTCGTAAACGAATGCAACTAAACATGGGTGGCCTTCGATTAAACACCTTTTTTTTCTACTTCCTTTTCCATCATCTTTATCTTTTCTTCCTTTTCTTTTTCTTCAATTTCCCTTCCTCCTGCAGTTTATATTTCTTCTCTTTCTATTTTCTCCTTCAGCCTATGTTGATCCTTACTGGCTTATCCTTGTGTCATAAATTTCAACTTCATTTCATGTCCCTCATGCCTCAAATAAAGGGAACGTTCATCAAGATTGAGCGTTTTAAAATTAAGCCATGCCCATCTCAAAAGAAGATGACAAGAGTTCGTGGGAGAAATATCACATAATACTTCTTTCACACATTGTATGTACTGAATTTGATCCTTGCTTGATTCGGATGAAAGCTTGGTGGTAACTAGAGTTTCTCCATGAATCTTTGGCTTACAACATTGTTTTCGCTTTCGTAAACGAATGCAACTAAACATGGGTCTCCTTCGATTAAATACCTTTTTTCTCTACTTCCTTTTCCATCAACTTTATCTTTTCTTCCTTTTCTTTTTCTTCAATTTCTCTTCCTTCTGCAGTTTATATTTCTTCTTTTCTATTTTCTCCTTCAGCCTATGTTGATCCTTACTGGCTTGTCCTTGTGTCATAAATTTCAACTTCATTTCATGTCCCTCATGCCTCAAATAAAGGGAACGTTCGTCAAGATTGAGTGTTTTAAAATTAAGCCATTCCCATCTCAAAAGAAGATGACAAGTGTTCGTAGGAGCAATATCAGATAATTCTTCTTTCACACATTGTCCTATACTGAATTTGATCCTTCCTTGATTCGGATGAAAGCTTGGTGGTAACTAGAGTTTCTCCACCAATCTTTGGCTTAAAACATTGTTGTCGCTTTCGTAAACGAATGCAACTAAACATGGGTGGCCTTCGATTAAACACCTTTTTTTCTACTTCCTTTTCCATCATCTTTATCTTTTCTTCCTTTTCTTTTTCTTCAATTTCCCTTCCTTCTGCAGTTTATATTTCTTCTCTTTCTATTTTCTCCTTCAGCCTATGTTGATCCTTACTGGCTTGTCTTGGTGTCATAAATTTGAACTTCATTTCATGTCCCTCATGCCTAAAATAAAGGGAACGTTCATCAAGATTGAGCGTTTTAAAATTAAGCCATGCCCATCTCAAAAGAAGATGACAAGAGTTCGTTGGAGCAATATCACATAATACTTCTTTCACATATTGTCATGTACTGAATTTTATCCTTGCTTGATTCGGATGAAAGCTTGGTGGTAACTAGAGTTTCTCCACGAATCTTTGGCTTACAACATTGTTGTCGCTTTAGTAAACGAATGCAACTAAACATGGCTAGCCTTCGATTAAATACCTTGTTTCTCTACTTCCTTTTAAATCAACTTTATCTTTTCTTTCTTTTCTTTTTCTTCAATGTCTCTTCCATCTGCAGTTTATATTTCTTCTTTTCTATTTTCTCCTTCAGCCTATGTTGATCCTTACTGGGTTGTCCTTGTGTCATAAATTTCAACTTCATTTCATGTCCCTCATGCCTCAAATAAAGGGAACGTTCATCAAGATTGAGTGTTTTAAAATTAAGCCATGCCCATCTCAAAAGAAGATGAGAAGAGTTCGTGTGAGCAATATCAGATAATACTTCTTTCACACATTGTCCTATACTGAATTTGATCCTCGTTTGATTCGGATGAAAGCTTGGTGGTAACTAGAGTTTCTCCACCAATCTTTGGCTTAAAACATTGTTGTCGCTTTCGTAAACAAATGCAGCTAAACATGGGTGGCCTTCGATTAAACACCTTTTTTTCTACTTCCTTTTCCATCATCTTTATCTTTTCTTCCTTTTCTTTTTCTTCAATTTCTCTTCCTTCTGTAGTTTATATTTCTTCTTTTCTATTTTCTCCTTCAGCCTATGTTGATCCTTACTATCGTGTCTTTGTGTCTTAAATTTCAACTTCATTTCATGTCCCTCATGCCTCAAAGGGAACGTTCATTAAGATTGTGCGTTTTAAAATTAAGCCATGCCCATCTCAAAAGCAGATGACAAGAGTTCGTGGGAGCAATATCATATAATACTTCTTTCACACATTGTCATGTACTAAATTTGATCCTTGCTTGATTCGGATGAAAGCTTGGTGGTAACTATAGTTTCTCCACGAATCTTTGGCTTACAACATTGTTTTCGCTTTAGTAAACGAATGCAACTAATCATGGGTTGCCATCATCTTTATCTTTTCTTCCTTTTCTTTTTCTTCAATTTCCCTTCCTTCTGCAGTTTATATTTCTTCTTTTTCTATTTTCTCCTTCAGCCTATGTTGATCCTTACTGGCTTGTCTTAGTGTCATAAATTTCAACTTCATTTCATGTCCCTCATGCCTAAAATAAAGGGAACGTTCATCAAGATTGAGCGTTTTAAAATTAAGCCATGCCCATCTCAAAAGAAGATGACTAGAGTTCGTGGGAGCAATATCATATAATACTTCTTTCACACATTGTCATCTACTGAATTTGATCCTTGCTTGATTCGGATGAAAGCTTGGTGGTAACTAGAGTTTCTCCACGAATCTTTGGCTTACAACATTGTTTTCGCTTTAGTAAACGAATGCAACTAACCATGGGTTGCCTTCGATTAAACACCTTGTTTCTCTACTTCCTTTTCCATCAACTTCATCTTTTCTTCCTTTTCTTTTTCTTCAATTTCCCTTCCTTCTGCAGTTTATATTTCTTCTTTTTCTATTTTCTCCTTCAGCCTATGTTGATCCTTACTGGCTTGTCTTGGTGTCATAAATTTCAACTTCATTTCATGTCCCTCTGCCTAAAATAAAGGGAACGTTCATCAAGATTGAGCGTTTTAAAATTAAGCCATGCCCATCTCAAAAGAAGATGACAAGAGTTCGTGGGAGCAATATCACATAATACTTCTTTCACACATTGTCATGTACTGAATTTGATCCTTGTTTGATTCGGATGAAAGCTTGGTGGTAACTAGAGTTTCTCCACCAATCTTTGGCTTAAAACATTGTTGTCGCTTTCGTAAACAAATGCAACTAAACATGGGTGGCCTTCGATTAAACACCTTCTACTTCCTTTTCCATCATCTTTATCTTTTCTTCCTTTTCTTTTTCTTCAATTTCTCTTCCTTCTGTAGTTTATATTTCTTCTTTTCTATTTTCTCCTTCAGCCTATGTTGATCCTTACTAGCGTGTCTTTGTGTCATAAATTTCAACTTCATTTCATGTCCCTCATGCCTCAAATAAAGGGAACGTTCATCAAGATTGAGTGTTTTAAAATTAAGCCATGCCCATCTCAAAAGAAGATGACAAGAGTTCGTGGGAGCAATTTCAGATAATACTTCTTTCACACATTGTCCTATACTAATTTTGATCCTTGCTTGATTCAGATGAAAGCTTGGTGGTAACTAGAGTTTCTCCACCAATCTTTGGCTTACAACGTTGTTGTCGCTTTGGTAAACGAATGCAACTAAACATAGGTGGCCTTCTATTAAACACCTTGTTTCTCTACTTCCTTTTCCATCATCTTTATCTTTTCTTCCTTTTCTTTTTCTTTAATTTTTCCTTCCTTCTGCATGTTATATTTCTTCTTTTTCTATTTTCTCCTTCAGCCTATGTTGATCCTTACTGGCTTGTCTTGGTGTCATAAATTTGAACTTCATTTCATGTCCCTCATGCCTCAAATAAAGGGAACGTTCATCAAGATTGAGCGTTTTAAAATTAACCCATGCCCATCTCAAAAGAAGATGACAAGAGTTCGTGGGAGCAATATCACATAATATTTCTTTCACACATTGTCCTGTACTGAATTTTATCCTTGCTTGATTCGGATGAAAGCTTGGTGGTAACTAGAGTTTCTCCACGAATCTTTGGCTTACAACATTGTTGTCGCTTTAGTAAACGAATGCAACTAAACATGGCTTGCCTTCGATTAAATACCTTGTTTCTCTACTTCCTTTTAAATCAACTTTATCTTTTCTTTCTTTTCTTTTTCTTCAATGTCTCTTCCTTCTGTAGTTTATATTTCTTCTTTTCTATTTTCTCCTTCAGCCAATGTTGATCCTTACTGGCTTGTCCTTGTGTCATAAATTTCAACTTCATTTCATGTCCCTCATGCCTAAAATAAAGGGAACGTTCATCAAGATTGAGCGTTTTAAAATTAAGCCATGCCCATCCCAAAAGAATATGACAAGAGTTCGTGGGAGCAATATCATATAATACTTCTTTCACACATTGTCATGTACTGAATTTGATCCTTCCTTGATTCGGATGAAAGCTTGGTGGTAACTAGAGTTTCTCCACGAATCTTTGGCTTACAACATTGTTTTCGCTTTAGTAAACGAATGCAACTAATCATGGGTTGCCTTCGATTAAACACCTTGTTTCTCTACTTCCTTTTCCATCAACTTCATCTTTTCTTCCTTTTCTTTTTCTTCAATTTCCCTTCCTTCTGCAGTTTATATTTCTTCTTTTTCTATTTTCTCCTTCAGCCTATGTTGATCCTTACTGGCTTGTCTTGGTGTCATAAATTTCAACTTCATTTCATGTCCCTCTGCCTAAAATAAAGGGAACGTTCATCAAGATTGAGCGTTTTAAAATTAAGCCATGCCCATCTCAAAAGAAGATGACAAGAGTTCGTGGGAGCAATATCACATAATACTTCTTTCACACATTATAATGTACTGAATTTGATCTTTGCTTGATTCGGATGAAAGCTTGGTGGTAACTAGAGTTTCTCCACGAATCTTTGGCTTACAACATTATTTTCGCTTTAGTAAACGAGTGCAACTAAACATGGGTTGCCTTCGATTAAACACCTTGTTTCTCTACTTCCTTTTCCATTAACTTTATCTTTTCTTGATGAAGGATTATCTTGTTCCTTTTTAAGATTATTGAATATGGTGTGAGTTGATTAAGAAAGCTAAGTGAAATCCCCACTGGACATTAAGATAGCAAGCTATCTAGATGTGAAGGTTCCTTTCACAAAGCTCAAGAGAAGAAGTTGATGGGTTGATTCAAAACAAAAAGGAAATGGAAGGCACATAAACCATAGAAAACCAAGAACAATTAAAGGAAGAAGAAAACATAAAATGGAAAGGAAAGAAATGGTAAAAATGTGAGAAGCACGCCACTACAAGGCTAGGCTAGAAGCCATGGCATCCTTGAAGATGAGTGGATGTGTGCCGCCACTTGCTATGCAAGATAAGGCTTAAAAGTATTCACTCCCAAGGGAGGAAACTCTCACAAATGGTTGAGACACAAGAGTGTTTTAACTTCAAAATGTTCAACCCTTTTACATGTCTAGGAGCACCCCTTATATAGAAGAGTTTAGGGGCCTCTAAGCAAATAAAAGATACCTAAGGATGTCTCTACAAAAACCTAACCCTATCTTCTAGAAACTAGGTCAAATAAGGTTACAAAAATGAGAGACAAAACAGCCAACTATGGTGTGTGCAAGGCTAATTTCGTTCTAGCACAAAAGGAGACAAAGAATGTGTCTCATATGTCTCCAAAAAGTGGCTACAGTGTGCTAAAACCAAAGGAGACCAAAGGTACATAGGTACACTTGTTTTATGCCTTTTACTTTATGCTTTATGCCTTTGCTTTACTCTCTCATCCACATCATTTATGCTCCCCAATCACCATGCGCCACCTAGCATTGCTTTCTTACTCCTAATTAACCTACAAAGCAAATAAACATAGATTAGCATGTTGGCTTAAGTCAAGTCAACTATAGTCAACAAGTCAAACCTAGTCAAAGGTCAACAAGTCAACTAAAGTTGATTCAACTAAGTCAACTTAGGGAATCAAAAATAACAAACACAAATGAAAGGGATGAAGGATTAGTGAACTTCCTT
The DNA here is from genome assembly GCF_037176805.1 of Vigna unguiculata. Lineage (NCBI taxonomy): Eukaryota > Viridiplantae > Streptophyta > Magnoliopsida > Fabales > Fabaceae > Vigna > Vigna unguiculata. Next base: position 25,216,196 of record NC_140795.1, on the reverse strand, counting down.
TCTAAACATGCTTAGTCTTCTTAAGCATGTGCCTTCATCCTTGGTTGGGGTCAATCCTTCATCATTTCTTCCTTTTCTTTTTCTTCAATTTCTCTTCCTTCTGCAGTTTATATTTCTTCTTTTCTATTTTCTCCTTCAGCCTATGTTGATCCTTACTGGCTTGACTTGGTGTCATAAATTTCAACTTCATTTCATGTCCCTCATGCCTCAAAGGGAACGTTCATCAAGATTGTGCGTTTTCAAATTAAGCCATGCCCATCTCAAAAGAAGATGAGAAGAGTTCGTGGGAGCAATATGACATAATACTTCTTTCACACATTGTCATGTACTGAATTTGATCCTTGCTTGATTCGGATGAAACCTTGGTGGTAACTAGAGTTTCTCCACCAATCATTGGCTTAAAACATTGTTGTCACTTTCGTAAACGAATGCAACTAAACATGGGTGGCCTTCGATTAAACCTTGTTTCTCTACTTCCTTTTCCATCAACTTCATCTTTTCTTCCCTTTCTTTTTCTTCAATTTCTCTTCCTTCTGTAGTTTATATTTCTTCTCTTCTATTTTCTCCTTCAGCCTATGTTGATCCTTACTGGCTTGTCCTTGTGTCATAAATTTCAACTTCATTTCATGTCCCTCATGCCTCAAATAAAGGGAACGCTCATCAAGATTGAGTGTTTTAAAATTAAGCCATGCCCATCTCAAAAGAAGATGACAAGAGTTCGTGGGAGCAGTATCACATAATACATCTTTCACACATTGTCATGTACTGAATTTTATCCTTGCTTGATTCAGATGAAAGCTTGGTGGTAACTAGAGTTTCTCCACAAATCTTTGGCTTACAACATTGTTTTCGCTTTAGTAAATGAATGCAACTAAACATGGGTAGCCGTCGATTAAACACCTTTCTCCTCTTCCTTTTCCATCATCTTTATCTTTTCTTCCTTTTCTTTTTCTTCAATTTCCCTTCCTTCTGCATTTTATATTTCTTCTTTTTCTATTTTCTCCTTCAGCCTATGTTGATCCTTACTGGCTTGTCTTGGTGTCTTAAATTTCAACTTCATTTCATGTCCCTAATGCCTAAAATAAAGGGAACGTTCATCAAGATTGAGCGTTTTAAAATGAAGCCATGCCCATCTCAAAAGAAGATGACAAGAGTTCGCGGGAGCAATATCAGATAATACTTCTTTCACACATTGTCCTGTACTGAATTTGATCCTTGCTTGATTCGGATGAAAGCTTGGTGGTAACTAGAGCTTCTCCACCAATCTTTGGCTTAAAACATTGTTGTCACTTTCGTAAACGAATGCAACTAAACATGGGTGGCCTTCGATTAAACACCTTGTTTCTCTACTTCCTTTTCCATCATCTTTATCTTTTTTTCCTTTTCTTTTTCTTCAATTACCCTTCCTTCTGCAGTTTATATTTCTTCTTTGTCTATTTTCTCCTTCAGCCTATGTTGATCCTTAATGGCATGTCTTGGTGTCATAAATTTGAACTTCATTTCATGTCCCTAATGCCTAAAATAAAGGGAACGTTCATCAAGATTGAGCATTTTAAAATTAAGTCATGCCCATCTCAAAAGAAGATGAGAAGAGTTCGTGGGAGCAATATGACATAATACTTCTTTCACACATTGTCATGTACTGAATTTGATCCTTGCTTGATTCGGATGAAACCTTGGTGGTAACTAGAGTTTCTCCACCAATCTTTGGCTTAAAACATTGTTGTCACTTTCGTAAACGAATGCAACTAAACATGGGTGGCCTTCGATTAAACCTTGTTTCTCTACTTCCTTTTCCATCAACTTCATCTTTTCTTCCCTTTCTTTTTCTTCAATTTCTCTTCCTTCTGTAGTTTATATTTCTTCTCTTCTATTTTCTCCTTCAGCCTATGTTGATCCTTACTGGCTTGTCCTTGTGTCATAAATTTCAACTTCATTTCATGTCCCTCATGCCTCAAATAAAGGGAACGCTCATCAAGATTGAGTGTTTTAAAATTAAGCCATGCCCATCTCAAAAGAAGATGACAAGAGTTCGTGGGAGCAGTATCACATAATACATCTTTCACACATTGTCATGTACTGAATTTTATCCTTGCTTGATTCAGATGAAAGCTTGGTGGTAACTAGAGTTTCTCCACAAATCTTTGGCTTACAACATTGTTTTCGCTTTAGTAAATGAATGCAACTAAACATGGGTAGCCGTCGATTAAACACCTTTCTCCTCTTCCTTTTCCATCATCTTTATCTTTTCTTCCTTTTCTTTTTCTTCAATTTCCCTTCCTTCTGCATTTTATATTTCTTCTTTTTCTATTTTCTCCTTCAGCCTATGTTGATCCTTACTGGCTTGTCTTGGTGTCTTAAATTTCAACTTCATTTCATGTCCCTAATGCCTAAAATAAAGGGAACGTTCATCAAGATTGAGCGTTTTAAAATGAAGCCATGCCCATCTCAAAAGAAGATGACAAGAGTTCGCGGGAGCAATATCAGATAATACTTCTTTCACACATTGTCCTGTACTGAATTTGATCCTTGCTTGATTCGGATGAAAGCTTGGTGGTAACTAGAGCTTCTCCACCAATCTTTAGCTTAAAACATTGTTGTCACTTTCGTAAACGAATGCAACTAAACATGGGTGGCCTTCGATTAAACACCTTGTTTCTCTACTTCCTTTTCCATCATCTTTATCTTTTTTTCCTTTTCTTTTTCTTCAATTACCCTTCCTTCTGCAGTTTATATTTCTTCTTTGTCTATTTTCTCCTTCAGCCTATGTTGATCCTTAATGGCATGTCTTGGTGTCATAAATTTGAACTTCATTTCATGTCCCTAATGCCTAAAATAAAGGGAACGTTCATCAAGATTGAGCATTTTAAAATTAAGTCATGCCCATCTCAAAAGAAGATGAGAAGAGTTCGTGGGAGCAATATGACATAATACTTCTTTCACACATTGTCATGTACTGAATTTGATCCTTGCTTGATTCGGATGAAAGCTTGGTGGTAACTAGAGTTTCTCCACCAATCTTGGGCTTACAACAATATTGTCGCTTTCGTAAACGAATGCAACTAAACATGGGTGGCCTTCGATTAAACGCCTTGTTTCTCTACTTCCTTTTCCATCATCTTTATCTTTTCTTCCTTTTCTTTTTCTTCAATTTCCCTTCCTTCTGCAATTTATATTTCTTCTTTTTCTATTTTCTCCTTCAGCCTCTGTTGATCCTTACTGGCTTGACTTAGTGTCATAATTTTCAACTTCATTTCATGTCCCTCATGCCTCAAATAAAAGGGAACATTCATCAAGATTGAGTGTTTTAAAATTAAGCCATGCCCATCTCAAAAGAAGATGACAAGAGTTTGTGGGAGCAATATCACATAATAATTCTTTCACACATTGTCCTGTACTGAATTTCATCCTTGCTTGATTCGGATGAAAGCTTGGTGATAACTAGAGTTTCTCCACCAATATTTGGCTTAAAACATTGTTGTCGCTTTCGTTAACGAATGCAACTAAACATGGGTGGCCTTCGATTAAACACCTTGTTTCTCTACTTCCTTTTCCATCATCTTTATCTTTTTTTCCTTTTCTTTTTCTTCAATTACCCTTCCTTCTGCAGTTTATATTTCTTCTTTGTCTATTTTCTCCTTCAACCTATGTTGATCCTTAATGGCATGTCTTGGTGTCATAAATTTGAACTTCATTTCATGTCCCTAATGCCTAAAATAAAGGGAACGTTCATCAAGATTGAGCGTTTTAAAATTAAGTCATGCCCATCTCAAAAGAAGATGAGAAGAGTTCGTGGGAGCAATATGACATAATACTTCTTTCACACATTGTCATGTACTGAATTTGATCCTTGCTTGATTCGGATGAAACCTTGGTGGTAACTAGAGTTTCTCCACCAATCTTTGGCTTAAAACATTGTTGTCACTTTCGTAAACGAATGCAACTAAACATGGGTGGCCTTCGATTAAACACCTTGTTTCTCTACTTCCTTTTCCATCATCTTTATCTTTTTTTCCTTTTCTTTTTCTTCAATTACCCTTCCTTCTGCAGTTTATATTTCTTCTTTGTCTATTTTCTCCTTCAGCCTATGTTGATCCTTAATGGCATGTCTTGGTGTCATAAATTTGAACTTCATTTCATGTCCCTAATGCCTAAAATAAAGGGAACGTTCATCAAGATTGAGCGTTTTAAAATTAAGTCATGCCCATCTCAAAAGAAGATGAGAAGAGTTCGTGGGAGCAATATGACATAATACTTCTTTCACACATTGTCATGTACTGAATTTGATCCTTGCTTGATTCGGATGAAACCTTGGTGGTAACTAGAGTTTCTCCACCATTCTTTGGCTTAAAACATTGTTGTCACTTTCGTAAACGAACGCAACTAAACATGGGTGGCCTTCGATTAAACCTTTTTTCTCTACCTCCTCTTCCATCAACTTTATCTTTTCTTCCTTTTCTTTTTCTTCAATTTCTCTTCCTTCTGTAGTTTATAATTCTTCTTTTCTCTTTTCTCCTTCAACCTATGTTGATCCTTACTGGCTTGTTCTTGTGTCATAAATTTGAACTTCATTTCATGTCCCTCATGCCTCAAAGGGAACGTTCATCAAGATTGTGCATTTTAAAATTAAGCCATGCCCATCTCAAAAGAAGATGGCAAGAGTTGGTGGGAGCAATATCACATAATACTTCTTTCACACATTCTCATGTACGGAATTTGATCCTTTCTTGATTCGGATGAAACCTTGGTGGTAACTAGAGTTTCTCCACCAATCTTTGGCTTACAACATTGTTGTCATTTTCGTAAACGAATGCAACTAAACATGGGTGGCCTTCGATTAAACCTTTTTTCTCTACCTCCTCTTCCATCAACTTTATCTTTTCTTCCTTTTCTTTTTCTTCAATTTCTCTTCCTTCTGTAGTTTATATTTCTTCTTTTCTATTTTCTCCTTCAGCCTTTGTTGATCCTTACTGGCTTGTTCTTGTGTCATAAATTTGAACTTCATTTCATGTCCCTCATGCCTCAAAGGGAACGTTCATCAAGATTGTGCGTTTTAAAATTAAGCCATGCCCATCTCAAAAGAAGATGACAAGAGTTGGTGGGAGCAATATCACATAATACATCTTTCACACATTGTCCTGTACTGAATTTCATCCTTGCTTGATTCGGATGAAAGCTTGGTGATAACTAGAGTTTCTACACCAATATTTGGCTTAAAACATTGTTGTCGCTTTCGTTAACGAATGCAACTAAACATGGGTGACCTTCGATTAAACACCTTGTTTCTCTACTTCCTTTTCCATCATCTGTATCTTTGCTTCCTTTTCTTTTTCTTCAATTTCCGTTCCTTCTATAGTTTATATTTCTTCTTTTTCTATTTTCTCCTTCAGCCTATGTTGATCCTTACTGGCTTGACTTGGTGTCATAAATTTGAACTTCATTTCATGTCCCTCATGCCTCAATTAAAGGAAACGTTCATCAAGATTGAGTGTTTTAAAATTAAGCCATGCCCATCTCAAAAGAAGATGACAAGAGTTCGTGGGAGCAATATCACATAATACATCTTTCACACATTCTCATGTACGGAATTTGATCCTTTCTTGATTCGGATGAAACCTTGGTGGTAACTAGAGTTTCTCCACCAATCTTTGGCTTAAAACATTGTTGTCACTTTCGTAAACGAATGCAACTAAACATGGGTGGCCTTCGATTAAACCTTGTTTCTCTACTTCCTTTTCCATCAACGTCATCTTTTCTTCCTTTTCTTTTTTTTCAATTTCTCTTCCTTCTGTAGTTTATATTTCTTCTTTTCTATTTTCTCCTTCAGCCTATGTTGATCCTTACTGGCTTGTCCTTGTGTCATAAATTTCAACTTCATTTCATGTCCCTCATGCCTCAAATAAAGGAAACGCTCATTAAGATTGTGCGTTTTAAAATTAAGCCATGCCCATCTCAAAAGAAGATGACAAGAGTTCGTGGGAGCAATATCACATAATACTTCTTTCATACATTGTCATGTACTGAATTTGATCCTTGCTTGATTCGGATGAAAGCTTGGTGGTAGCTAGAGTTTCTCCACCAATCTTTGGCTTAAAACATTGTTGTCGCTTTCGTAAACGAATGCAACTAAACATGGGTGGCCTTCGATTAAACACCTTGTTTCTCTACTTCCTTTTCCATCATCTTTATCTTTTCTTCCTTTTCTTTTTCTTCAATTTCCCTTCCTTCTACAATTTATATTTCTTCTTTGTCTATTTTCTCCTTCAGCCTATGTTGATCCTTACTGGCATGTCTTGGTGTCATAAATTTGAACTTCATTTCATGTCCCTCATGCCTCAATTAAAGGAAACGTTCATCAAGATTGAGTGTTTTAAAATTAAGCCATGCCCATCTCAAAAGAAGATGACAAGAGTTCGTGGGAGCAATATCACATAATACTTCTTTCACACATTGTCCTGTACTGAATTTGATCCTTGATTGATTCAGATGAAACCTTGGTGGTAACTAGAGTTTCTCCACCAATCTTGGGCTTACAACAATGTTGTCGCTTTCGTAAACGAATGCAACTAAACAGGGGTGGCCTTCGATTAAACACCTTGTTTCTCTATTTCCTTTTCCTTCATTTTTATCTTTTCTTCCTTTTCTTTTTCTTCAATTTCCCTTCCTTCTGCAGTTTATATTTCTTCTTTTTCTATTTTCTCCTTCAGCCTATGTTGATCCTTACTGGCTTGTCTTGGTGTCTTAAATTTCAACTTCATTTCATGTCCCTAATGCCTAAAATAAAGGGAACGTTCATCAAGATTGAGCGTTTTAAAATGAAGCCATGCCCATCTCAAAAGAAGATGACAAGAGTTCGTGGGAGCAATATCAGATAATACTTCTTTCACACATTGTCCTGTACTGAATTTGATCCTTCCTTGATTCGGATGAAAGCTTGGTAGTAAGTAGAGTTTCTCCACCAATCTTTGGGTTAAAACATTGTTGTCGCTTTCGTAAACGAATGCAACTAAACATGGCTGGCCTTCGATTAAACACCTTGTTTCTCTACTTCCTTTTCTATCATCTTTATCTTTTCTTCCTTTTCTTTTTCTTCAATTTCCCTTCCTTCTGCAGTTTATATTTCTTCTTTGTCTAGTTTCTCCTTCAGCCTATGTTGATCCTTACTGGCATGTCTTGGTGTCATAAATTTGAACTTCATTTCATGTCCCTCATGCCTCAAATAAAGGAAACGTTCATCAAGATTGAGTGTTTTAAAATTAAGGCATGCCCATCTCAAAAGAAGATGACAAGAGTTCGTGGGAGCAATATCACATAATACTTCTTTCACACATTGTCCTGTACTGAATTTGATGCTTGCTTGATTCGGATGAAAGCGTGGTGGTAACTAGAGTTTCTCTACCAATCTTTGGCTTACAACATTGTTGTCGCTTTCGTAAATAAATGCAACTAAAAATGGGTGGCCTTCGATTAAACACCTTGTTTCTCTACTTCCTTTTCCATCATCTTTATCTTTTCTTCCTTTTCTTTTAGTTCAATTTCCCTTCCTTCTGTAGTTTATATTTCTTCTTTTTCTATTTTCTCCTTCAGCCTATGTTGATCATTACTAGCTTGTCTTGGTGTCATAAATTTCAACTTCATTTCATGTCCCTCATCCCTCAAATAAAGAGAACGTTCATCAAGATTGAGCGTTTTAAAATGAAGCCATGCCCATCTCAAAAGAAGATGACAAGTGTTCGTGGGAGCAATATCACACAATACTTCTTTCACACATTGTCCTATACTGAATTTGATCCTCGATTGATTCAGATGAAAGCTTGGTGGTAACTAGAGTTTCTCCACCAATCTTGGGCTTACAACAATATTGTCGCTTTCGTAAACGAATGCAACTAAACATGGGTGGCCTTCGATTAAACGCCTTGTTTCTCTACTTCCTTTTCCATCATCTTTATCTTTTCTTCCTTTTCTTTTTCTTCAATTTCCCTTCCTTCTGCAATTTATATTTCTTCTTTTTCTATTTTCTCCTTCAGCCTCTGTTGATCCTTACTGGCTTGACTTAGTGTCATAATTTTCAACTTCATTTCATGTCCCTCATGCCTCAAATAAAAGGGAACATTCATCAAGATTGAGTGTTTTAAAATTAAGCCATGCCCATCTCAAAAGAAGATGACAAGAGTTTGTGGGAGCAATATCACATAATAATTCTTTCACACATTGTCCTGTACTGAATTTCATCCTTGCTTGATTCGGATGAAAGCTTGGTGATAACTAGAGTTTCTCCACCAATATTTGGCTTAAAACATTGTTGTCGCTTTCGTTAACGAATGCAACTAAACATGGGTGGCCTTCGATTAAACACCTTGTTTCTCTACTTCCTTTTCCATCATCTGCATCTTTTCTTCCTTTTCTTTTTCTTCAATTTCCGTTCCTTCTATAGTTGATATTTCTTCTTTTTCTATTTTCTCCTTCAGCCTATGTTGATCCTTACTGGCTTGACTTGGTGATGAGAAGCCTCGGGCCAAGGGACCTACAACAAGAGCCATGGCTAGGAGAATACAAGAGGAATGGGCCTTAAATGCGCATGCAAGGCCCAAGATGAACTTCACATGGGCCAAGGAAGATGTGAAGACCTAGCCTAGGACATTTTGTTTGTAAATACTAGATTAGGATTTTATTTTGGGCTTTGTATTTTGGGCCCAGTAGAATAGGATTTTCTTTGGGCCATGTATTGGGCCTTAGAGGAAATTGGGCTTTAGAAGTAATTTTGGACCAAAAAGGGGAATTGGTCCAAATGGGCCAAGAGTAGTGTGTCTACTCTAGAAAAGCCTAGAAGCTTCTCAAACTTGCTCTCCAAGGATGAGAGTTAGCTTCCCATGGCAAGACAAGTGTGACTTGCTTAGGTGGCAAGTCACACCTCCCACATGCTCCTTTTTGGCTCCAAAATTCAACTTTCTAGACTCCTTTTTCCCTCCACTTTTTGGAGACCCCTTGGTCTCATTTTAGCCTATAAATAGAAGGCTTAGGAGATTTATTTTTCAGCTTGAAATTGAGTAATGAATTGCTGCTCAAATTTGTGCACAAATCTCTTTTGAGCTCACCTTAGAGTAAACTCTTCTCTAGTTTACTCTAGTCTTCTTCCTTAGGAGTTGGCCTCACCTCTCTTAAGAATCCTTTCACCTACACCAAACCAAACACCTTAAGCTCCTTTCCTTCATGCTTCCGCATCCAACACCATCCATGGAGCCTCCATTCTTCATGCAAGCTTCAATGGAGACAAGAAGAAGCCATCATGTGGTATCATGAGCCTTGGTTTTAGTGAGTTAAGTGCTTCTTCTCCATTTTTTTTTCAATTCCGTGTTGTTCATCACTTCTCCTACTTGTCTTGCTGTTTTTGTTCATTTTATTTTGAGTATTAATGTCTTTTTACTTTGGTTCATCTTCATTTGCTTCATCTTGAACCATCCTTGTGTGCTTTAGGTGTTCTATTTGGTTTCTACCATTTACTTTTCATTTTAATTGTGTATTTGTTTTTTTTTTGTTCAGTTCATTCTCTTGATTCTTGAGTTTATTTTGATTTTAAGATCTATATGTTTTGTCTAGAGTCATGTTTAGTCCATATATGTCATTAATTCCTTGTTTAGCTTTTAATTTTCTTTGAATTTGTTGGTGATGTGTTGCTGAATTTTTTTCAGATTTGAGTGCAGTTTTTAATCCTTAAAAATTAACACTCTCTTCTCTCTTTGAGCCTTGGAAATGAACCTTCACATCTAGATAACCTTAGTTATCTTAATGTCCAGTGGGAATTTTCCTTGTGCTTGCTTAAAATCACCATAAACCACACTAAATTTCCTTTCAATTAATTGTGCTTTGGTGCTTTTTCATTTCTGTTTTTGAGTTCAGATTGCTATTTAGATCTTAGCAATGTCTTAGAGTCAATTTCCATTGTGTTTCATTGTGTTTCATGATCTTCTTTTGATTCCTTTAAGTTTCCTTCTCCTTTGTGCTTTTTGTTTCCATTAAAATGCAAATGATCAAGCATAGTGTGGTGGTGATTCTGTTTTGTGGTGGAAACTAGCTGCTGTAAGAGCTATAAAAAGAAAGAAAAAGAGCACAAAAAGAATACAAGCAAGTGCCAAAAAGAATCAAAAGAAAAGATCAAAAGAAAGTGGCAAAAGAAGTACACTAGAATCACTACCATCACTTGAGTTTGAGAGCATTATTTTGTTGTATTTTACTGCTGTTCCAGTTTCTGTCTGACTGCACACTGTTTGTATTTGATTTATCATAAAAAATTGGCCGGTGCAAATCCAAATCTAATTTTTTCCTCTTTTAGCTAAGACATAGACGAAAAAGTGAAAAAAAGAATCATTGAAAAATGTTGAGAAATGAAAAAATGAAAAATATCTGAAGCAGAGGCCTGAATTCACGTTTTTGGACTGGCAGTGAGTGAAAAATCAAATTCAGTGCAGTTTTCTAGCTTATTTTGGTTGTTTTTCATCCATTCTAGTGCCATTCATTAGGTAATTCATTTGAGTGCTTATCTTGTTTCTTTACCTTATTTCTAGTTTGTCATTTCTTTGGTGATCCTTTGAGTTTGTCATGGCATTATTCACTTTTGGTTTAGCAATTATAATTTTGTGCTTTTCTTGCTTTATTTCTTGACCTCTTTTGGTTTGGTTTCTATATTTGGTGCATACTTCTTTTCGGAGGTGATCTAATTTTCCTAAGGTAGCATCCTAGGAGGTGGAGTACCTAGTCCCGAAAGAGAATCCTCTTTGGTGAGATCAAGAGGAAGTGCAAGAGTGAAACACTTGTGAGGACCAAGCCAAGAAGACAAAGCCAAGAAGACCTTTTACATTTTGTGCACTTTGATTGTATTCAAATTGAGTTGTAAAATTGTAATGCTTTCCTTCTTGTGTTCATGGCCTAGTTAGGTGTCTTGGGGGAGTCTTAGGTACTCAATCCCATCTCCTAACTAGAACCTCTTCTATACATTAGTGAAGCGCTTTTAGTGGTGAAGTTTGAAGGTTCCAAGTGCCTTCTACTTTTACCAAAACTTAGGCCGCATATAGCTTATAATCTTTCTTGTTTTTAATTTTCTTGTTTGATAGTTTAGTGTGTGTCAACTTAGTCTTTGAATTAATTTCATTTAAGAAGTTTTGTACAAAAGTTTCAAGTTCCCTTGGCTAGGAAAGACTTGGTATGTAAGCAATCCAAGTGATTCACCTCTCTTTCCTGGAGGAGAACTAAAAGCTTTTGCTATCTACTTCTTCTTTGAAATTTTCTTTTAAAGACCAAAATCTTAAAAAAAAAAATGTCTCAACCTCCTTCTCAATGTATGAGTGCTTCAAATGAAGAAGAAATAAGTTTGAAACAAATTGCCTTTGATTTGAGAGCACTACTACGTTGGAAGGAAGATGAAATAATTGCAAGGGAAAGGGAAAAACAAGAAAGAGATAGATTTCATCAACTTTTAGATGAAGAGAGGAGGGGAACAAGAAATATGGAAAGGTTGCATGAGAGGATGAGTAATAGGAGTCAACATTTGTACTCCCACACTCCAACACTAGTCACACACTATGAAGAAGATAGTAGACTAGTTGACAACTTCTATCAACCTCCTCCTCCTCTAAGAAGAGAAAGAAGAGAGCCTAGGGAACCAAGAGCCATTAGAATAGACCTCCCTCACTTTTATGGGAAAGATGATGTTGAAGCTTATCTTGATTGGGAAATGAAGGTTGAGCAACTCTTTGCTTGCCATCAAATAAGTGAGGAGAGGAAAGTACCCTTAGCTACCCTTAGCTTCCAGGGCAATGCTATGTATTGGTGGACTGCCCTCGAAAGAGATAGGAGAATCAATCAAAGTCCCGAGGTCAAATATTGGAATGACCTCAAAGGAGCCCTTAGGAGAAGACATATTCCCTCCTATTATCATAGAGAGCTAATGGATAAGCTTCAAAGACTCCATCAAAATAAAATGAAAGTGGAAGAATATAGACAAAAGATGGAGTTATATATGATGAGGGCTGGGATTAGGGAGTCCGAGGATACCACCATTGCAAGGTTTCTTAGTGGTTTAAGTCTTGAGATAAGAGATAGAGTAGAATTGTTGCCCTACCAAGACTTAAATGACTTGGTTCAACTTTGCATAAAGGTAGAGCAACAAATTCTAAGGAAAAATTTTCGAAATGACTACTCTAACTCTTATACCAAGAAAGAATTCAAGAGGGAGGGTAAGCAAGTCAAAGAGGAACCCTCCAAAAGTTTCAAGGAAAAGGAGAAACCAAGGGAAGGCACATCTTCACACACTCGCACTAGTGAAATCAAATGTTTCAAGTGTCTTGGTAGAGGTCATGTTGCATCTCAATGCCCCACCAAAAAGACCATGATCTTAAGGGGTGTTGACCACTATAGTAGCCAAGATGAGCAAGAAAGTGAGAGTGAGACTTCTAGTGAGGAGTCTAATGATGAGGCTAAGGAAATTGCCTATCCTTGTGAAGGAGACCTTCTAATGATTAGAAGACTTCTTAGCAACCAACCCATTCCAAAAGAGCCAACACAAAGAGAGAACATCTTTCATACAAGATGTAAAATTTTAGAAAACACTTGTTCTCTCATTGTTGATAGTGGTTCATGTTGCAATTGTTGTAGTACAAGGTTGGTTGATAAGTTGGCTTTGACTATCATTCCCCATCCAAAACCTTACAAATTGCATTGGCTTAATGAAAGTGGGGATTTGACAGTCCAACATCAAGTGAAGGTCAAGTTATCCATAGGGAAATATGAAGATAGTGTGCTATGTGATGTAGTACCTATGGAAGCTTGCCATGTTTTATTGGGAAGACCTTGGCAATTTGACAAGAAAACCATGCATAATGGTCTTACCAATGAAATCACCTTCACTCACAAGGATAGAAAATTTGTCTTGCATCCTTTATCACCATCCCAAGTGGTAGAGGATCAAATCCAAATGAGAAAGAAGTTGGAAAAGGAGAGAAAAGAGGATAAAAAAAAAAGTCCTCCCTCTCTCCCAAAAAAAGTAACTAAAGATGAATCTAAGGTGGGAGAGATTGGTGTTCCTTCTCCCAAGGTCATTCAACATGAGAACATTTTGACTATAAAATCTTTGAATCAAGTTCTCAATGATGAACAACCTTCATGCCTCTTGTTGTGTAAAGGAACACTCACATGTACTGCCACAACTCTTGAACGTAAGAATCTACCTCCTAAAATTGAAAATCTTTTGAAAGAGTTTGAGGATATATTCCCTAAGGAAGGGCCTATTGGGCTTCCTCCCTTTAGAGGAATTGAACATCAAATAGATTTAGTGCCTGGGGCTAGTCTACCAAATAGACCAGCCTATAGGACAAATCCTCAAGAAACAAAGGAGATAGAGTCTCAAGTCCAAGAGTTGTTGGAGAAGGGTTGGGTTCAAAAGAGCCTTAGCCCTTGTGCTGTGCCTGTTTTGTTAGTACCTAAAAAGGATGGGAAATGGAGAATGTGCTGTGATTGTAGAGCCATAAATAACATCACCATTAAATATAGGCATCCAATCCCTAGGCTTGATGACATGCTTGATGAGTTGCATGGGTCCCTCATGTTTTCTAAAATTGATCTAAAGAGTGGTTATCACCAAATAAGAATCAAAGAAGGTGATGAGTGGAAAACCGCTTTTAAGACCAAATTTGGACTATATGAGTGGTTAGTGATGCCCTTTGGGCTTACTAATGCACCTAGCACATTCATGAGACTAATGAATCACGTTCTTAGAGAGTGCATAGGAAAGTTTGTGGTTGTCTATTTTGATGATATCTTGATTTATAGCAAGAGCTTGCATGAGCACATAGACCATCTAAGGTCTGTCCTTACCATCCTTAGGGTAAATAGTTTGTTTGCTAATAAAGAGAAATGTACTTTCTGTGTAGATAGTGTAGTTTTCTTAGGTTTTGTTGTGAACAAAAATGGGGTCCATGTTGACCCTACAAAAATAAAGGCCATCCAAGAATGGCCTACTCCTAAAAATGTTGGAGAGGTTAGGAGCTTCCATGGTTTGGCAAGCTTTTATAGGAGGTTTGTTCCTAACTTCTCTACTTTGGCTTCACCCCTCAATGAACTTGTCAAGAAAGATGTATCTTTTAATTGGGGTGAAAAACAAGAGTCTGCTTTTCAACAACTCAAGGAAAATCTCACCAATGCACCCATTCTAGCTTTACCAAACTTTTCAAAAACCTTTGAGCTAGAGTGTGATGCATCCGGTGTAGGAATAGGTGCTGTGTTGTTGCAAGGAGGGCACCCAATTGCTTATTTCAGTGAAAAACTTCATGGTGCCTCCCTCAACTATCCCACCTATGATAAGGAATTGTATGCCTTAGTTAGGGCCCTTCAAACTTGGGAACACTACCTTGTGTCCAAAGAGTTTGTCATTCATAGTGACCATGAGTCGCTAAAATATTTGAAGGGCCAACATAAGCTGAATAAAAGACATGCTAAGTGGATGGAATTCTTGGAACAATTTCCTTATGTGATAAAGTACAAGAAGGGCAAAAGTAATGTGGTGGCTGATGCCTTGTCTAGAAGGCACACATTGTTTTCAAAATTGGGAGCCCAAATTCTTGGATTTGATCACATTCCAGAAATGTATAATCAAGATTCTGAGTTTTCCTCTACTTATGCTGAATGTATGGAAAGACCTCAAGGAGGTTTCTATGTGAATGAGGGGTATTTGTTTAAAGAAGGAAAAATTTGTATTCCCCAATGTTCACAAAGAAAACTCCTTGTTCAAGAAACACATGAAGGGGGATTAATGGGTCATTTTGGGGTAGAAAAAACCCTAGGTCTTTTAAAAGAGAAATTCTTTTGGCCCCATATGAGGAAGGATGTCCAAAGGCATTGTAATAAATGTATTTCATGCTTACAATCTAAGTCTAAAATAATGCCTCATGGATTATACACCCCCTTGCCTGTTGCTTCAGCCCCTTGGGAAGATATAAGTATGGATTTTGTCTTAGGACTCCCAAGAACACAAAGGGGTTTTGATTCCATTTTTGTGGTGGTAGATCGTTTTAGCAAAATGACACACTTTATACCCTGCCACAAAGTGGATGATGCTAGCAACATTGATAGGCTTTTCTTTAGAGATGTGGTCAAGCTTCATGGTATACCCCGCACCATAGTTTCTAATAGAGACACCAAGTTCCTTAGCCACTTTTGGAAAACACTTTGGTCAAGGTTAGGAACTAAGCTTAATTTCTCTACTTCATGTCACCCACAAACTGATGGGCAAACTGAAGTTGTTAATAGGTCTCTGTCTACTATGTTAAGGGCAATTTTGAAAGGGAACCACAAATCTTGGGATGAATGCCTTCCCCATATTGAGTTTGCCTACAATAGAGTAGTTCATAGGACTACTAAAATCTCTCCATTTGAAGCTGTTTATGGCTTTAATCCTCTCACTCCCATGGACTTGCTACCACTTCCTACATCTTTTGATTTTATTCATAAAGAAGGGGTGGCAAAATCTGATTTTGTTAAGAAAATGCATGAAAAGATTAAAAGCCAAATCCAGCAACAAACAGAGAGGTATGCTAAGTACAACAATAAGGGGAAGAGGGAAATGATTTTTGAAGAAGGGGATTGGGTGTGGCTACACCTTAGAAAAGATAGATTTCCTAAGCAAAGGAAGTCTAAACTTAGTCCTCGAGGTGATGGTCCCTTTAAAGTGCTGAAAAGAGTAAATGATAATGCGTATAGGCTAGAGTTGCCTGAAGGCTATGATGTGCATGCCACCTTTAATGTTGCTGACTTAATACCTTTTGCAGGTGGTACAGATGATAAGGCAGAGAATACAGATTTGAGGACAAATCCTTCTCAAGAGGGAGGGGATGATGAGAAGCCTCGGGCCAAGGGACCTACAACAAGAGCCATGGCTAGGAGAATACAAGAGGAATGGGCCTTAAATGCGCATGCAAGGCCCAAGATGAACTTCACATGGGCCAAGGAAGATGTGAAGACCTAGCCTAGGACATTTTGTTTGTAAATACTAGATTAGGATTTTATTTTGGGCTTTGTATTTTGGGCCCAGTAGAATAGGATTTTCTTTGGGCCATGTATTGGGCCTTAGAGGAAATTGGGCTTTAGAAGTAATTTTGGACCAAAAAGGGGAATTGGGCCAAATGGGCCAAGATTAGTGTGTCTACTCTAGAAAAGCCTAGAAGCTTCTCAAACTTGCTCTCCAAGGATGAGAGTTAGCTTCCCATGGCAAGACAAGTGTGACTTGCTTAGGTGGCAAGTCACACCTCCCACATGCTCCTTTTTGGCTCCAAAATTCAACTTTCTAGACTCCTTTTTCCCTCCACTTTTTGGAGACCCCTTGGTCTCATTTTAGCCTATAAATAGAAGGCTTAGGAGATGTATTTTTCAGCTTGAAATTGAGTAATGAATTGCTGCTCAAATTTGTGCACAAATCTCTTTTGAGCTCACCTTAGAGTAAACTCTTCTCTAGTTTACTCTAGTCTTCTTCCTTAGGAGTTGGCCTCACCTCTCTTAAGAATCCTTTCACCTACACCAAACCAAACACCTTAAGCTCCTTTCCTTCATGCTTCCGCATCCAACACCATCCATGGAGCCTCCATTCTTCATGCAAGCTTCAATGGAGACAAGAAGAAGCCATCACTTGGTGTCATAAATTTCAACTTCATTTCATGTCCCTCATGCCTCAAAGGGGACGTTGATTAAGATTGTGCGTTTTAAAATTAAGCCATGCCCATCTCAAAAGAAGATGACAAGAGTTCGTGGGAGCAATATCACATAATACTTCTTTCACACATTTTCATGTACTGAATTTGATCCTTGCTTGATTCGGATGAAAGCTTGGTGGTAGCTAGAGTTTCTCCACCAATCTTTGGCTTAAAACATTGTTGTCGCTTTCGTAAACGAATGCAACTAAACATGGGTGGCCTTCGATTAAACACCTTGTTTCTCTACTTCCATTTCCATCATCTTTATCTTTTCTTCCTTTTCTTTTTCTTCAATTTCCCTTCCTTCTACAGTTTATATTTCTTCTTTGTCTATTTTCTCCTTCAGCCTATGTTGATCATTACTGGCTTGTCTTGGTGTCAGAAATTTCAACTTCATTTCATGTCCCTCATGCCTCAAATAAAGAGAACGTTCATCAAGATTGAGCGTTTTAAAATGAATTCATGCCTATCTCAAAAGAAGATGACAAGTGTTCGTGGGAGCAATATCACACAATACTTCTTTCACACATTGTCCTGTACTGAATTTGATCCTTGATTGATTCAGATGAAAGCTTGGTGGTAACTAGAGTTTCTCCACCATTCTTGGGCTTACAACAATGTTGTCGCTTTCGTAAACGAATGCAAGTAAACAGGGGTGGCCTTCGATTAAACACCTTGTTTCTCTACTTGCTTTTCCATCATCTATATCTTTTCTTCATTTTCTTTTTCTTCAATTTCCGTTTCTTCTATAGTTGATATTTCTTCTTTTTCTATTTTCTCCTTCAGCCTATGTTGATCCTTACTGGCTTGTCTTGGTGTCATAAATTTCAACTTCATTCCATGTCGCTCATGCCTCAAAAGCAACGTTCATCAAGATTGTGCGTTTTAAGATTAAGCCATGCCCATCTCAAAAGAAGATGACAAGAGTTCGTGGGAGCAATGTCACATAATACTTCTTTCACACATTGTCATGTACTGAATTTGATCCTTTCTTGATTCAGATGAAACCTTGGTGGTAACTAGAGTTTCTCCACCAATCTTTGGCTTAAAACATTGTTGTCACTTTCGTAAACGAATGCAACTAAACATGGGTGGCCGTCGATTAAGCCATGCCCATATCAAGAGAAGATGACAAGAGTTCGTGGGAGCAATATCACATAATACTTCTTTCACACATTGTCCTGTACTGAATTTGATCCTTGCTTGATTCGGATGAAAGCGTGGTGGTAACAAGAGTTTGTCCACCAATCTTTGGCTTACAACATTGTTGTCGCTTTCGCAAACAAATGCAACTAAACATGGGTGGCCTTCGATTAAACACCTTGTTTCTCTACTTCCTTTTCCATCAACTTCATCTTTTCTTCCTTTTCTTTTTCTTCAATTTCTCTTCCTTCTACAGTTTATATTTCTTCTTTCCTATTTTCTCCTTCAGCCTATGTTGATCCTAACTGGATTGTCCTTGTGTCATAAATTTCAACTTTATTTCACGTCCCTCATGCCTCAAATAAAGGGAACATACATCAAGATTGAGTGTTTTAAAATTAAGCCATGCCCATCTCAAAAGAAGATGACAAGAGTTTGTGGGGGCAATATCACATAATACTTCTTTCACACATTGTCCTGTACTGAATTTGATCCTTGCTTGATTCGGAAGAAAGCTTGGTGGTAACTAGAGTTTCTCCACCAATATTTGGCTTAAAACATTGTTGTCGCTTTCGTTAACGAATGCACCTAAACATGGGCTGCCTTCGATTAAACACCTTGTTTCTTTACTTCCTTTTCCATCAACTTTATCTTTTCTTCCTTTTCTTATTCTTCAATTTCTCTTCCTTCTACAGTTTATATTTCTTCTTTCCTATTTTCTCCTTCAGCATATGTTGATCCTTACTGGATTGTCCTTGTGTCATAAATTTCAACTTTATTTCACGTCCCTCACGCCTCAAATAAAGGAAACATACATCAAGATTGAGTGTTTTAAAATTAAGCCATGCCCATCTCAAAAGAAGATGACAAGAGTTCATGGGAGTAATATCACATAATACTTCTTTCACACATTGTCCTGTACTGAAATTGATCCTTGCTTGATTCGGATGAAACCTTGGTGGTAACTAGAGTTTCTCCATCAATCTTTGGCTTAAAACATTGTTGTCGCTTTCGTAAACGAATGCAACTAAACAAGGGTGGCCTTCGATTAAACACCTTGTTTCTCTACTTCTTTTTCCATCATCTTTATATTTTCTTCCTTTTCTTTTTCTTCAATTTCCCTTCCTTCTGCAATTTATATTTCTTCTTTTTCTATTTTCTCCTTCAGCCTATGTTGATCCTTACTTGCTTGACTTGGTGTCATAAATTTCAACTTCATTTCATGTCCCTCATGCCTCAAATAAAAGGGAACATTCATCAAGATTGAGTATTTTAAAATTAAGCCATGCCCATCTCTAAAGAAGATGACAAGAGTTTGTGGGAGCAATATCACATAATACTTCTTTCACAGATTGTCATGTACTGAATTTGATCTTTGCTTGATTTAGATGAAAGCTTGGTGGTAACTAGAGTTTCTCCACCAATCTTTAGCTGTTAACATTGTTGTCGCTTTAGTAAACGAATGCAACTAAACATGGGTGGCCTTCGATTAAACACCTTGTTTCTCTACTTCCTTTTCCATCATCTGTATCTTTTCTTCCTTTTCTTTTTCTTCAATTTCCGTTCCCTCTACAGTTGATATTTCTTATTTTTCTATTTTCTCCTTCAGCCTATGTTGATCCTTGCTGGCTTGACTTGGTGTCATAAATTTTAACTTTATTTCATGGCCCTCATACCTCAAAGCGAACGTTCATCAAGATTGAGCGTTTTAAAATTAAGCCAGGCCCATCTCGAAAGAAGATGACAAGAGTTTGTGGGAGCAATATCACATAATACTTCCTTCACACATTGTCATGTACTGAATTTGATCCTTGCTTGATTCGGATGAAACCTTGGTGGTAACTAGAGTTTCTCCACCAATCTTTGGCTTAAAACATTGTTGTCGCTTTCGTAAACGAATGCAACTAAACATGGGTGGCCTTCGATGAAACCTCGTTTCTCTACTTCCTTTTCCATGAACTTTATCTTTTCTTCCTTTTCTTTTTCTTCAATTTCTCTTCCTTCTGTAGTTTATATTTCTTCTTTTGTATTTTCTCCTTGAGCCTATGTTGATCCTTATTGGCTTGTCCTTGTGTTATAAATTTCAACTTCATTTCATGTCCCTCATGCCTCAAATAAAGGGAACGTTCACCAAGATTAAGTGTTTTAAAATTAAGCCAAGCCCATCTGAAAAGAAGATGAAGAGTTCGTGGGAGAAATATCACAAAATACTTCTTTCACACATTGTCATGTACTGAATTTGATGCTTGCTTGATTCGGATGAAAGCTTGGTGGTAACTAGAGTTTCTCCACCAATATTTGGCTTAAAACATTGTTGTCGCTTTCGTTAACGAATGGAACTAAACATGGGTGGCCTTCGATTCAACACCTTGTTTCTCTACTTCCTTTTCCATCATCTATATCTTTTTTTCATTTTCTTTTTCTTCAATTTCCATTCCTTCTATAGTTGATATTTCTTCTTTTTCTATTTTCTCCTTCAGCCTATGTTGATCCTTACTTGCTTGACTTGGTGTCATAAATTTCAACTTCATTTCATGTCCCTCAAGCCTCAAAAGCAACGTTCATCAAGATTGTGCGTTTTAAAATTAAGCCATGCCCATCTCAAAAGAAGATGACAAGATTTTGTGGGAGCAATATCACATAATACTTCTTTCACACATTGTCATGTACTGAATTTGATGCTTGCTTGATTCAGATGAAAGCTTGGTGGTAACTAGAGTTTCTCCACGAATCTTTGGCTTACAACATTGTTGTCGCTTTAGTAAACGAATGCAACTAAACATGGGTGGCCTTCGATTAAACCTTATTTCTCTACTTCCTTTTCCATCTTCTTTATCTTTTCTTCCATTTCTTTTTCTTCAATTTCTCTTCCTTCTGCAGTTTATATTTCTTCTTTTCTATTTTCTCCTTCAGCCTATGTTGATCCTTACTGGCTTGTCCTTGTGTCATAAATTTGAACTTCATTTCATGTCCCTCATACCTCAAAGCGAACGTTCATCAAGATTGAGCGTTTTAAAATTAAGCCATGCCCATCTCGAAAGAAGAGGACAAGAGTTTGTGGGAGCAATATCACATAATACTTCCTTCACACATTGTCATGTACTGAATTTGGTCCTTGCTTGATTCGGATGAAACCTTGGTGGTAACTAGAGTTTCTCCACCAATCTTTGGCTTAAAACATTGTTGTCGCTTTCGTAAACGAATGCAACTAAACATGGATGGCCTTCGATTAAACCTTATTTCTCTACTTCCTTTTCCATGAACTTTATCTTTTCTTCCTTTTCTTTTTCTTCAATTTCTCTTCCTTCTGTAGTTTATATTTCTTCTTTTGTATTTTCTCCTTCAGCCTATGTTGATCATTATTGGCTTGTCCTTGTGTCATAAATTTGAACTTCATTTCATGTCCCTCATGCCTCAAATAAAGGGAACGTTCATCAAGATTAAGTGTTTTAAAATTAAGCCAAGCCTATCTGAAAAGAAGATGACAAGAGTTTGTGGGAGCAATATCACATAATACTTCCTTCACACATTGTCATGTACTGAATTTGGTCCTTGCTTGACTCGGATGAAACCTTGGTGGTAACTAGAGTTTCTCCACCAATCTTTGGCTTAAAACATTGTTGTCGCTTTCGTTAACGAATGCAAATAAACATGGGCTGCCTTCGATTAAACACCTTGTTTCTCTACTTCCTTTTCCATCAACTTTATCTTTTCTTGCTTTTCTTTTTCTTCAATTTCCCCTCCTTCTACTTTTTATATTTCTTCTTTTTCTATTTTCTCCTTCAGCCTATGTTGATCCTTACTGGATTGTCTTTGTGTTATAAATTTCAACTTCATTTCATGTCCCTCATGCCTCAAATAAAGGGAACGTTCACCAAGATTAAGTGTTTTAAAATTAAGCCAAGCCCATCTGAAAAGAAGATGAAGAGTTCGTGGGAGAAATATCACAAAATACTTCTTTCACACATTGTCATGTACTGAATTTGTTGCTTGCTTGATTCGGATGAAAGCTTGGTGGTAACTAGAGTTTCTCCACCAATATTTGGCTTAAAACATTGTTGTCGCTTTCGTTAACGAATGCACCTAAACATGGGTGGCCTTCGATTAAACACCTTGTTTCTCTACTTCCTTTTCCATCATCTATATCTTTTTTTCATTTTCTTTTTCTTCAATTTCCATTCCTTCTATAGTTGATATTTCTTCTTTTTCTATTTTCTCCTTCAGCCTATGTTGATCTTTACTTGCTTGACTTGGTGTCATAAATTTCAACTTCATTTCATGTCCCTCATGCCTCAAAGGGAACGTTCATCAATATTGAGCGTTTTAAAATTAAGCCATGCCCATATCAAGAGAAGATGACAAGAGTTCGTGGGAGCAATATCACATTATACTTCTTTCACACATTGTCCTGTACTGAATTTGATCCTTGCTTGATTCGGATGAAACCTCGGTGGTAACTAGAGTTTCTCCACCAATCTTTGGCTTAAAACATTGTTGTCAATTTCGTAAACGAATGCAACTAAACATGGGTGGCCTTCGATTAAACTTTGTTTCTCTACTTCCTTTTCCATCAACTTCATCTTTTCTTCCTTTTCTTTTTCTTCAATTTCTGTTCCTTCTGTAGTTTATATTTCTTCTTTTCTATTTTCTCCTTCATCCTATGTTGATCCTTACTGGCTTGACTTGGTGTCATAAATTTCAACTTCATTTCATGTCCCTCATGCCTCAAATAAAAGGGCACATTCATCAAGATTGAGTGTTTTAAAATTAAGCCATGCCCATCTCAAAAGAAGATGACAAGAGTTTGAGGGAGCAATATCACATAATACTTCTTTCACACATTGTCCTGTACTGAATTTGATCCTTGCTTGATTCGGATGAAAGCTTGGTGGTAACTAGAGTTTCTCCACCAATATTTGGCTTAAAACATTGTTGTCGCTTTCGTTAACGAATGCAACTAAACATGGGCTGCCTTCGATTAAACACCTTGTTTCTCTACTTCCTTTTCCATCAACTTTATCTTTTCTTCCTTTTCTTTTTCTTCAATTTCTCTTCCTTCTACAGTTTATATTTCTTCTTTCCTATTTTCTCCTTCAGCCTATGTTGATCCTAACTGGATTGTCCTTGTGTCATAAATTTCAACTTTATTTCACGTCCCTGATGCCTCAAATAAAGGGAACATACATCAAGATTGAGTGTTTTAAAATGAAGCCATGCCCATCTCAAAAGAAGATGACAAGAGTTCGTGGGAGTAATATCACATAATACTTCTTCCACACATTGTCCTGTACTGAAATTGATCCTTGCTTGATTCGGATGAAAGCTTGGTGGTAACTAGAGTTTCTCCATCAATCTTTGGCTTAAAACATTGTTGTCGCTTTCGTAAACGAATGCAACTAAACAAGGGTGGCCTTCGATTAAACACCTTGTTTCTCTACTTCTTTTTCCATCATCTTTATCTTTTCTTCCTTTTCTTTTTCTTCAATTTCCCTTCCTTCTGCAATTTATATTTCTTCTTTTTCTATTTTCTCCTTCAGCCTATGTTGATCATTACTGGCTTTTCTTGGTGTCACAAATTTCAACTTCATTTCATGTCCCTCATGTCTCAAATAAAGGGAACGTTCATCAAGATTAAGCGTTTTAAAATGAAGCCATGCCCATCTCAAAAGAAGATGACAAGAGTTCGTGGGAGCAATATCACACAATACTTCTTTCACACATTGTCATGTACTGAATTTGATCCTTGCTTGATTCAGATGAAAGCTTGGTGGTAACTAGAATTTCACCACCAATCTTTGGCTTACAACATTGTTGTCGCTTTCGTAAACGAATGCAACTAAACAGGGGTGGCCTTCGATTAAACACCTTGTTTCTCTACTTCTTTTTCCATCATCTTTATCTTTTCTTCCTTTTCTTTTTCTTCAATTTCCCTTCCTTCTGCAGTTTATATTTCTTCTTTTTCTATTTTCTCCTTCAGCCTATGTTGATCATTACTGGCTTGTCTTGGTGTCATAAATTTCAATTTCATTTCATCTCCCTCATGTCTCAAATAAAGGGAACGTTCATCAAGATTAAGCGTTTTAAAATGAAGCCATGCCCATCTCAAAAGAAGATGACAAGAGTTCGTGGGAGCAATATCACACAATACTTCTTTTACAGATTGTCATGTACTGAATTTGATCCTTTCATGATTCGGATGAAACCTTGGTGGTAACTAGAGTTTCTCCACCAATCTTTAGCTTACAACATTGTTGTCGCTTTAGTAAACGAATGCAACTAAACATGGGTGGCCTTCGATTAAACACCTTGTTTCTCTACTTCCTTTTCCATCATCTGTATCTTTTCTTCCTTTTCTTTTTCTTCAATTTCCGTTCCTTCTACAGTTGATATTTCTTCTTTTTCTATTTTCTCCTTCAGCCTATGTTGATCCTTACTGGCTTGACATGGTGTCATAAATTTTAACTTCATTTCATGGCCCTCATACCTTAAAGCGAACGTTCATCAAGATTGAGCGTTTTAAAATGAAGCCATGCCCATATCAAGAGAAGATGACAAGAGTTCGTGGGAGCAATATCACACAATACTTCTTTGACACATTGTCATGTACTGAATTTGATCCTTGCTTGATTCAGATGAAAGCTTGGTGGTAACTAGAATTTCACCACGAATCTTTGGCTTACAACATTGTTGTCGCTTTCGTAAACGAATGCAACTAAACAGGGGTGGCCTTCGATTAAACACCTTGTTTCTCTACTTCCTTTTCCATCATCTTCATCTTTTCTTCCTTTTCTTTTTCTTCAATTTCCTTTCCTTCTACAGTTTATATTTCTTCTTTTTCTATTTTCTCCTTCAGCCTATGTTGATCCTTACTGGCTTGAGTTGGTGTCATAAATTTCAACCTTATTTCATGTCCCTCATGCCTCAAAGCGAACGTTCATCAAGATTGAGCGTTTTAAAATGAAGCCATGCCCATCTCAAAAGAAGATGACAAGAGTCCGTGGGAGCAATATCACACAATACTTCTTTCACACATTGTCCTGTACTGAATTTGATCCTTGCTTGATTTGGATGAAAGCGTGGTGGTAACTAGAGTTTGTCCACCAATCTTGGCCTTACAACATTGTTATCGCTTTCGTAAACAAATGCAAGTAACAGGGGTGGCCTTCGATTAGACACCTTTTTTCTTTACTTCCTTTTCCATCATCTTTATCTTTTCTTCCTTTTCTTTTTCTTCAATTTCCCTTCCTTCTGCAGTTTATATTTCTTCTTTTTCTATTTTCTCCTTCAGCCTATGTTGATCATTACTGGCTTGTCTTGGTGTCATAAATTTCAACTTCATTTCATGTCCCTCATGTCTCAAATAAAGGGAACGTTCATCAAGATTAAGCGTTTTAAAATGAAGCCATGCCCATCTCAAAAGAAGATGACAAGAGTTCGTGGGAGCAATATCACACAATACTTCTTTCACACATTGTCATGTACTGAATTTGATCCTTGCTTGATTCAGATGAAAGCTTGGTGGTAACTAGAATTTCACCACCAATCTTTGGCTTACAACATTGTTGTCGCTTTCGTAAACGAATGCAACTAAACAGGGGTGGCCTTCGATTAAACACCTTGTTTCTCTACTTCTTTTTCCATCATCTTTATCTTTTCTTCCTTTTCTTTTTCTTCAATTTCCCTTCCTTCTGCAGTTTATATTTCTTCTTTTTCTATTTTCTCCTTCAGCCTATGTTGATCATTACTGGCTTGTCTTGGTGTCATAAATTTCAATTTCATTTCATGTCCCTCATGTCTCAAATAAAGGGAACGTTCATCAAGATTAAGCGTTTTAAAATTAAGCCAAGCCCATCTGAAAAGAAGATGAAGAGTTCGTGGGAGAAATATCACAAAATACTTCTTTCACACATTGTCATGTACTGAATTTGATGCTTGCTTGATTCAGATGAAAGCTTGGTGGTAACTAGAGTTTCTCCACGAATCTTTGGCTTACAACATTGTTGTCGCTTTAGTAAACGAATGCAACTAAACATGGGTGGCCTTCGATTAAACACCTTGTTTCTCTACTTCCTTTTCCATCATCTTTATCTTTTCTTCCTTTTCTTTTTCTTCAATTTCCCTTCCTTCTGCAATTTATATTTCTTCTCTTTTTATTTTCTCCTTCAGCCTATGTTGATCCTTACTGGCTTGAGTTGGTGTCATAAATTTCAACCTTATTTCATGTCCCTCATGCCTCAAAGCGAACGTTCATCAAGATTGAGCGTTTTAAAATGAAGCCATGCCCATCTCAAAAGAAGATGACAAGAGTTCGTGGGAGCAATATCACACAATACTTCTTTTACAGATTGTCATGTACTGAATTTGATCCTTTCATGATTCGGATGAAACCTTGGTGGTAACTAGAGTTTCTCCACCAATCTTTAGCTTACAACATTGTTGTCGCTTTAGTAAACGAATGCAACTAAACATGGGTGGCCTTCGATTAAACACCTTGTTTCTCTACTTCCTTTTCCATCATCTGTATCTTTTCTTCCTTTTCTTTTTCTTCAATTTCCGTTCCTTCTACAGTTGATATTTCTTCTTTTTCTATTTTCTCCTTCAGCCTATGTTGATCCTTACTGGCTTGACTTGGTGTCATAAATTTTAACTTCATTTCATGGCCCTCATACCTTAAAGCGAACGTTCATCAAGATTGAGCGTTTTAAAATGAAGCCATGCCCATATCAAGAGAAGATGACAAGAGTTCGTGGGAGCAATATCACACAATACTTCTTTGACACATTGTCATGTACTGAATTTGATCCTTGCTTGATTCAGATGAAAGCTTGGTGGTAACTAGAATTTCACCACGAATCTTTGGCTTACAACATTGTTGTCGCTTTCGTAAACGAATGCAACTAAACAGGGGTGGCCTTCGATTAAACACCTTGTTTCTCTACTTCCTTTTCCATCATCTTCATCTTTTCTTCCTTTTCTTTTTCTTCAATTTCCTTTCCTTCTGCAGTTTATATTTCTTCTTTTTCTATTTTCTCCTTCAGCCTATGTTGATCCTTACTGGCTTGAGTTGGTGTCATAAATTTCAACCATATTTCATGTCCCTCATGCCTCAAAGCGAACGTTCATCAAGATTGAGCATTTTAAAATGAAGCCATGCCCATCTCAAAAGAAGATGACAAGAGTTCGTGGGAGCAATATCACACAATACTTCTTTCACACATTGTCCTGTACTGAATTTGATCCTTGCTTGATTTGGATGAAAGCGTGGTAGTACCTTGAGTTTGTCCACCAATCTTGGACTTACAACATTGTTGTCGCTTTCGTAAACAAATGCAACTAAACATGGGTGGCCTTCAATTAAACACCTTGTTTCTCTACTTCCTTTTCCATCATCTTTATCTTTTCTTCCTTTTCTTTTTCTTCAATTTCCCTTCCTTCTACAGTTTATATTTCTTCTTTTTCTATTTTCTCCTTCAGCCTATGTTGATCATTACTGGCTTGTCTTGGTGTCATAAATTTCAACTTCATTTCATGTCCCTCATGTCTCAAATAAAGGGAACGTTCATAAAGATTAAGCGTTTTAAAATGAAGCCATGCCCATCTCAAAAGAAGATGACAAGAGTTCGTGGGAGCAATATCACACAATACTTCTTTCACACATTGTCATGTACTGAATTTGATCCTTGCTTGATTCAGATGAAAGCTTGGTGGTAACTAGAATTTCACCACCAATCTTTGGCTTACAACATTGTTGTCGCTTTCGTAAACGAATGCAACTAAACAGGGGTGGCCTTCGATTAAACACCTTGTTTCTCTACTTCTTTTTCCATCATCTTTATCTTTTCTTCCTTTTCTTTTTCTTCAATTTCCCTTCCTTCTGCAGTTTATATTTCTTCTTTTTCTATTTTCTCCTTCAGCCTATGTTGATCATTACTGGCTTGTCTTGGTGTCATAAATTTCAATTTCATTTCATGTCCCTCATGTCTCAAATAAAGGGAACGTTCATCAAGATTAAGCGTTTTAAAATTAAGCCAAGCCCATCTGAAAAGAAGATGAAGAGTTCGTGGGAGAAATATCACAAAATACTTCTTTCACACATTGTCATGTACTGAATTTGATGCTTGCTTGATTCAGATGAAAGCTTGGTGGTAACTAGAGTTTCTCCACGAATCTTTGGCTTACAACATTGTTGTCGCTTTAGTAAACGAATGCAACTAAACATGGGTGGCCTTCGATTAAACACCTTGTTTCTCTACTTCCTTTTCCATCATCTTTATCTTTTCTTCCTTTTCTTTTTCTTCAATTTCCCTTCCTTCTGCAATTTATATTTCTTCTCTTTCTATTTTCTCCTTCAGCCTATGTTGATCCTTACTGGCTTGAGTTGGTGTCATAAATTTCAACCTTATTTCATGTCCCTCATGCCTCAAAGCGAACGTTCATCAAGATTGAGCGTTTTAAAATGAAGCCATGCCCATCTCAAAAGAAGATGACAAGAGTTCGTGGGAGCAATATCACACAATACTTCTTTCACACATTGTCCTGTACTGAATTTGATCCTTGCTTGATTTGGATGAAAGCGTGGTGGTAACTAGAGTTTGTCCACCAATCTTGGACTTACAACATTGTTGTCGCTTTCGTAAACAAATGCAACTAAACATGGGTGGCCTTCAATTAAACACCTTGTTTCTCTACTTCCTTTTCCATCATCTTTATCTTTTCTTCCTTTTCTTTTTCTTCAATTTCCCTTCCTTCTGCAGTTTATATTTCTTCTTTTTCTATTTTCTCCTTCAGCCTATGTTGATCATTACTGGCTTGTCTTGGTGTCATAAATTTCAATTTCATTTCATGTCCCTCATGTCTCAAATAAAGGGAACGTTCATCAAGATTAAGCGTTTTAAAATTAAGCCAAGCCCATCTGAAAAGAAGATGAAGAGTTCGTGGGAGAAATATCACAAAATACTTCTTTCACACATTGTCATGTACTGAATTTGATGCTTGCTTGATTCAGATGAAAGCTTGGTGGTAACTAGAGTTTCTCCACGAATCTTTGGCTTACAACAATGTTGTCACTTTGGTAAACGAATGCAACTAAACATGGGTGGCCTTCGATTAAACCTTGTTTCTCTACTTCCTTTTCCATCAACTTCATCTTTTCTTCCCTTTCTTTTTCTTCAATTTCTCTTCCTTCTGTAGTTTATATTTCTTCTTTTCTATTTTCTCCTTCAGCCTATGTTGATCCTTACTGGCTTGTCCTTGTGTCATAAATTTCAACTTCATTTCATGTCCCTCATGCCTCAAATAAAGGAAACGCTCATCAAGATTGAGTGTTTTAAAATTAAGCCATGCCCATCTCAAAAGAAGATGACAAGAGTTTGTGGGAGCAATATCACATAATACTTCTTTCACACATTGTCATGTACTGAATTTGATCCTTGCTTGATTCGGATGAAAGCTTGGTGGTAGCTAGAGTTTCTCGACCAATCTTTGGCTTAAAACATTGTTGTCGCTTTCGTAAACGAATGCAACTAAACATGGGTGGCCTTCGATTAAACACCTTGTTTCTCTACTTCCTTTTTCCATCATCTTTATCTTTTCTTCCTTTTCTTTTTCTTCAATTTCCCTTCCTTCTACAGTTTATATTTCTTCTTTGTCTATTTTCTCCTTCAGCCTATGTTGATCCTTACTGGCATGTCTTGGTGTCATAAATTTGAACTTCATTTCATGTCCCTCATGCCTCAAATAAAGGAAACGTTCATCAAGATTGAGTGTTTTAAAATTAAGCCATGCCCATCTCAAAAGAAGATGACAAGAGTTCGTGGGAGCAATATCACATAATACTTCTTTCACACATTGTCCTGTACTGAATTTGATCCTTGATTGATTCAGATGAAACCTTGGTGGTAACTAGAGTTTCTCCACCAATCTTGGGCTTACAACAATTTTGTCGCTTTCGTAAACAAATGCAACTAAACATGGGTGGCCTTCAATTAAACACCTTGTTTCTCTACTTCCTTTTCCATCATCTTTATCTTTTCTTCCTTTTCTTTTTGTTCAATTTCCCTTCCTTCTGCAGTTTATATTTCTTCTTTTTCTATTTCCTCCTTCAGCCTATGTTGATCATTACTGGCTTGTCTTTGTGTCATAAATTTCAACTTCATTTCATGTCCCTCATGTCTCAAATAAAGGGAACGTTCATCAAGATTAAGCGTTTTAAAATGAAGCCATGCCCATCTCAAAAGAAGATGACAAGAGTTCGTGGGAGCAATATCACACAATACTTCTTTCACACATTGTCATGTACTGAATTTGATCCTTGCTTGATTCGGATGAAAGCTTGGTGGTAGCTAGAGTTTCTCGACCAATCTTTGGCTTAAAACATTGTTGTCGCTTTCGTAAACGAATGCAACTAAACATGGGTGGCCTTCGATTAAACACCTTGTTTCTCTACTTCCTTTTTCCATCATCTTTATCTTTTCTTCCTTTTCTTTTTCTTCAATTTCCCTTCCTTCTGCAGTTTATATTTCTTCTTTTTCTATTTTCTCCTTCAGCCTATGTTGATCCTTACTGGCTTGACTTGGTGTCATAAATTTCAACTTCATTTCATGTCCCTCATGCCTCAAAGGGAACGTTCATCAAGATTGTGCGTTTTAAAATTAAGCCATGCCCATCTCAAAAGAAGATGACAAGAGTTAGTGGGAGCAATCTCACACAATACTTCTTTCACACATTCTCATGTACTGAATTTGATCCTTTCTTGATTCGGATGAAACCTTGGTGGTAACTAGAGTTTCTCCACCAATCTTTGGCTTAAAACATTGTTGTCACTTTCGTAAACGAATGCAACTAAACATGGGTGGCCGTCGATTAAACCTTGTTTCTCTACTTCCTTTTCCATCAACTTTATCTTTTCTTCCTTTTCTTTTTCTTCAATTTCCCTTCCTTCTGCATTTTATATTTCTTCTTTTTCTATTTTCTCCTTCAGCCTATGTTGATCCTTACTGGCTTGTCTTGGTGTCTTAAATTTCAATTTCATTTCATGTCCCTCATGTCTCAAATAAAGGGAACGTTCATCAAGATTAAGCGTTTTAAAATTAAGCCATGCCCATCTCAAAAGTTGATGACAAGAGTTCGTGGGAGCAATATCACATAATACTTCTTTCACACATTGTCCTGTACTGAATTTGATCCTTGATTGATTCAGATGAAACCTTGGTGGTAACTAGAGTTTCTCCACCAATCTTGGGCTTACAACAATTTTGTCGCTTTCGTAAACGAATGCAACTAAACAGGGGTGGCCTTCGATTAAACACCTTGTTTCTCTACTTCCTTTTCCATCACTTTATCTTTTCTTCCTTTTCTTTTTCTTCAATTTCCCTTCCTTCTGCAGTTTATATTTCTTCTTTTTCTATTTTCTCCTTCAGCCTATGTTGATCCTTACTGGCTTGACTTGGTGTCATAAATTTCAACTTCATTTCATGTCCCTCATGCCTCAAAGGGAACGTTCATCAAGATTGTGCGTTTTAAAATTAAGCCATGCCCATCTCAAAAGAAGATGACAAGAGTTAGTGGGAGCAATATCACACAATACTTCTTTCACACATTCTCATGTACTGAATTTGATCCTTTCTTGATTCGGATGAAACCTTGGTGGTAACTAGAGTTTCTCCACCAATCTTTGGCTTAAAACATTGTTGTCACTTTCGTAAACGAATGCAACTAAACATGGGTGGCCGTCGATTAAACCTTGTTTCTCTACTTCCTTTTCCATCATCTTTATCTTTTCTTCCTTTTCTTTTTGTTCAATTTCCCTTCCTTCTGCAGTTTATATTTCTTCTTTTTCTATTTCCTCCTTCAGCCTATGTTGATCATTACTGGCTTGTCTTGGTGTCATAAATTTCAACTTCATTTCATGTCCCTCATGTCTCAAATAAAGGGAACGTTCATCAAGATTAAGCGTTTTAAAATGAAGCCATGCCCATCTCAAAAGAAGATGACAAGAGTTCCTGGGAGCAATATCACACAATACTTCTTTCACACATTGTCATGTACTGAATTTGATCCTTGCTTGATTCAGATGAAAGCTTGGTGGTAACTAGAATTTCACCACCAATCTTTGGCTTACAACATTGTTGTCGCTTTCGTAAACGAATGCAACTAAACAGGGGTGGCCTTCGATTAAACACCTTGTTTCTCTACTTCTTTTTCCATCATCTTTATCTTTTCTTCCTTTTCTTTTTCTTCAATTTCCCTTCCTTCTGCAGTTTATATTTCTTCTTTTTCTATTTTCTCCTTCAGGCTATGTTGATCATTACTGGCTTGTCTTGGTGTCATAAATTTAATTTCATTTCATGTCCCTCATGCCTCAAATAAAGGAAACGCTCATCAAGATTGAGTGTTTTAAAATTAAGCCATACCCATCTCAAAAGAAGATGACAAGAGTTTGTGGGAGCAATATCACATAATAATTCTTTCACACATTGTCCTGTACTGAATTTCATCCTTGCTTGATTCGAATGAAAGCTTGGTGATAACTAGAGTTTCTCCACCAATATTTGGCTTAAAACATTGTTGTCGCTTTCGTTAACGAATGCAACTAAACATGGGTGACCTTCGATTAAACACCTTGTTTCTCTACTTCCTTTTCCATCACTTTATCTTTTCTTCCTTTTCTTTTTCTTCAATTTCCCTTCCTTCTGCAGTTTATATTTCTTCTTTTTCTATTTTCTCCTTCAGCCTATGTTGATCCTTACTGGCTTGTCTTGGTGTCATAAATTTCAACTTCATTTCATGACCGTCATGCCTCAAAGGGAACGTTCATCAAGATTGTGCGTTTTAAAATTAAGCCATGCCCATCTCAAAAGAAGATGACAAGAGTTAGTGGGAGCAATATCACACAATACTTCTTTCACACATTCTCATGTACTGAATTTGATCCTTTCTTGATTCGGATGAAACCTTGGTGGTAACTAGAGTTTCTCCACCAATCTTTGGCTTAAAACATTGTTGTCACTTTCGTAAACGAATGCAACTAAACATGGGTGGCCGTCGATTAAACCTTGTTTCTCTACTTCCTTTTCCATCATCTTTATCTTTTCTTCCTTTTCTTTTTCTTCAATTTCCCTTCCTTCTGCAGTTTATATTTCTTCTTTTTCTATTTTCTCCTTCAGCCTATGTTGATCCTTATTGGCCTGTCTTGCTGTCTTAAATTTCAACTTTATTTCATGTCCCTAATGCCTAAAATAAAGGGAACGTTCATCAAGATTGAGCGTTTTAAAATGAAGCCATGCCCATCTCAAAAGAAGATGACAAGAGTTCGTGGGCGCAATATCAGATAATACTTCTTTCACACATTGTCCTGTACTGAATTTAATCCTTCCTTGATTCGGATGAAAGCTTGGTTGTAACTAGAGTTTCTCCACCAATCTTTGGCTTCAAACATTGTTGTCGCTTTCGTAAACGAATGCAACTAAACATGGGTGGCCTTCGATTAAACACCTTGTTTCTCTACTTCCTTTTCCATCATCTTTATCTTTTCTTCCTTTTCTTTTTCTTCAATTTCCCTTCCTTCTGCTGTTTATATTTCTTCTTTGTCAATTTTCTCCTTCAGCCTATGTTGATCCTTACTGGCATGTCTTGGTGTCATAAATTTGAACTTCATTTCATGTCCCTCATGCCTTATATAAAGGAAACGTTCATCAAGATTAAGTGTTTTAAAATTAAGGCATGCCCATCTCAAAAGAAGATGATAAGAGTTCGTGGGAGCAATATCACATAATACTTCTTTCACACATTGTCCTGTACTGAATTTGATCCTTGCTTGATTCGGATGAAAGCGTGGTGGTAACTAGAGTTTGTCCACCAATCTTGGACTTACAACATTGTTGTCGCTTTCGTAAACAAATGCAACTAAACATGGGTGGCCTTCAATTAAACACCTTGTTTCTCTACTTCCTTTTCCATCATCTTTATCTTTTCTTCCTTTTCTTTTTGTTCAATTTCCCTTCCTTCTGCAGTTTATATTTCTTCTTTTTCTATTTCCTCCTTCAGCCTATGTTGATCATTACTGGCTTGCCTTGGTGTCATAAATTTCAACTTCATTTCATGTCCCTCATGTCTCAAATAAAGGGAACGTTCATCAAGATTAAGCGTTTTAAAATGAAGCCATGCCCATCTCAAAAGAAGATGACAAGAGTTCGTGGGAGCAATATCACACAATACTTCTTTCACACATTGTCATGTACTGAATTTGATCCTTGCTTGATTCAGATGAAAGCTTGGTGGTAACTAGAATTTCACCACCAATCCTTGGCTTACAACATTGTTGTCGCTTTCGTAAACGAATGCAACTAAACAGGGGTGGCCTTCGATTAAACACCTTGTTTCTCTACTTCTTTTTCCATCATCTTTATCTTTTCTTCCTTTTCTTTTTCTTCAATTTCCCTTCCTTCTGCAGTTTATATTTCTTCTATTTCTATTTTCTCCTTCAGGCTATGTTGATCATTACTGGCTTGTCTTGGTGTCATAAATTTAATTTAATTTCATGTCCCTCATGTCTCAAATAAAGGGAACGTTCATCAAGATTAAGCGTTTTAAAATTAAGCCATGCCCATCTCAAAAGAAGATGACAAGAGTTCGTGGGAGCAATATCACATAATACTTCTTTCACACATTGTCCTGTACTGAATTTGATCCTTGCTTGATTCAGATGAAAGCTTGGTGGTAACTAGAATTTCACCACGAATCTTTGGCTTACAACATTGTTGTCGCTTTCGTAAACGAATGCAACTAAACAGGGGTGGCCTTCGATTAAACACCTTGTTTCTCTACTTCCTTTTCCATCACTTTATCTTTTCTTCCTTTTCTTTTTCTTCAATTTCCCTTCCTTCTGCAGTTTATATTTCTTCTTTTTCTATTTTCTCCTTCAGCCTATGTTGATCCTTACTGGCTTGACTTGGTGTCATAAATTTCAACTTCATTTCATGTCCCTCATGCCTCAAAGGGAACGTTCATCAAGATTGTGCGTTTTAAAATTAAGCCATGCCCATCTCAAAAGAAGATGACAAGAGTTAGTGGGAGCAATATCACACAATACTTCTTTCACACATTCTCATGTACTGAATTTGATCCTTTCTTGATTCGGATGAAACCTTGGTGGTAACTAGAGTTTCTCCACCAATCTTTGGCTTAAAACATTGTTGTCACTTTCGTAAACGAATGCAACTAAACATGGGTGGCCGTCGATTAAACCTTGTTTCTCTACTTCCTTTTCCATCATCTTTATCTTTTCTTCCTTTTCTTTTTCTTCAATTTCCCTTCCTTCTGCAGTTTATATTTCTTCTTTTTCTATTTTCTCCTTCAGCCTATGTTGATCCTTATTGGCTTGTCTTGCTGTCTTAAATTTCAACTTTATTTCATGTCCCTAATGCCTAAAATAAAGGGAACGTTCATCAAGATTGAGCGTTTTAAAATGAAGCCATGCCCATCTGAAAAGAAGATGACAAGAGTTCGTGGGCGCAATATCAGATAATACTTCTTTCACACATTGTCCTGTACTGAATTTGATCCTTCCTTGATTCGGATGAAAGCTTGGTTGTAACTAGAGTTTCTCCACCAATCTTTGGCTTCAAACATTGTTGTCGCTTTCGTAAACGAATGCAACTAAACATGGGTGGCCTTGGATTAAACACCTTGTTTCTCTACTTCCTTTTCCATCATCTTTATCTTTTCTTCCTTTTCTTTTTCTTCAATTTCCCTTCCTTCTGCTGTTTATATTTCTTCTTTGTCTATTTTCTCCTTCAGCCTATGTTGATCCTTACTGGCATGTCTTGGTGTCATAAATTTGAACTTCATTTCATGTCCCTCATGCCTCATATAAAGGAAACGTTCATCAAGATTGAGTGTTTTAAAATTAAGGCATGCCCATCTCAAAAGAAGATGACAAGAGTTCGTGGGAGCAATATCACATAATACTTCTTTCACACATTGTCCTGTACTGAATTTGATCGTTGCTTGATTCGGATAAAAGCGTGGTGGTAACTAGAGTTTGTCCACCAATCTTGGACTTACAACATTGTTGTCGCTTTCGTAAACAAATGCAACTAAACATGGGTGGCCTTCAATTAAACACCTTGTTTCTCTACTTCCTTTTCCATCATCTTTATCTTTTCTTCCTTTTCTTTTTGTTCAATTTCCCTTCCTTCTGCAGTTTATATTTCTTCTTTTTCTATTCTCTCCTTCAGCCTATGTTGATGATTACTGGCTTGTCTTGGTGTCATAAATTTCAACTTCATTTCATGTCCCTCATGTCTCAAATAAAGGGAACGTTCATCAAGATTAAGCGTTTTAAAATGCAGCCATGCCCATCTCAAAAGAAGATGACAAGAGTTCGTGGGAGCAATATCACACAATACTTCTTTCACACATTGTCATGTACTGAATTTGATCCTTGCTTGATTCAGATGAAAGCTTGGTGGTAACTAGAATTTCACCACCAATCTTTGGCTTACAACAATGTTGTCACTTTCGTAAACGAATGCAACTAAACATGGGTGGCCTTCGATTAAACCTTGTTTCTCTACTTCCTTTTCCATCAACTTCATCTTTTCTTCCTTTTCTTTTTCTTAAATTTCTCTTCCTTCTTTAGTTTATATTTCTTCTTTTTCTATTTTCTCCTTCAGCCTATGTTGATCATTACTGGCTTTTCTTGGTGTCATAAATTTCAATTTCATTTCATGTCCCTCATGTCTCAAATAAAGGGAACGTTCATCAAGATTAAGCGTTTTAAAATGAAGCCATGCCCATCTCAAAAGAAGATGACAAAAGTTCGTGGGAGCAATATCACACAATACTTCTTTCACAGATTGTCATGTACTGAATTTGATCCTTTCATGATTCGGATGAAACCTTGATGGTAACTAGAGTTTCTCCACCAATCTTTGGCTTACAACAATGTTGTCACTTTCGTAAACGAATGCAACTAAACATGGGTGGCCTTCGATTAAACCTTGTTTCTCTACTTCCTTTTCCATCAACTTCATCTTTTCTTCCTTTTCTTTTTCTTCAATTTTCGTTCCTTCTGCAGTTTATATTTCTTCTTTTTCTATTTTCTCCTTCAGCCTATGTTGATCCTTACTGGCTTGACTTGGTGTCATAAATTTCAACTTCATTTCATGTCCCTCATGCCTCAAAGGGCTTAAATAAAGGAAACGTTCATTAAGATTGTGCGTTTTAAAATTAAGCCATGCCCATCTCAAAAGAAGATGACAAGAGTTCGTGGGAGCAATATCACATAATACTTCTTTCACACATTGTCATGTACTGAATTTGATCCTTGCTTGATTCGGATGAAAGCTTGGTGGTAGCTAGAGTTTCTCCACCAATCTTTGGCTTAAAACATTGTTGTCGCTTTCGTAAACGAACGCAACTAAACATGGGTGGCCTTCGATTAAACACCTTCTACTTCCTTTTCCATCATCTTTATCTTTTCTTCCTTTTCTTTTTCTTCAATTTCCCTTCCTTCTACAGTTTATATTTCTTCTTTGTCTATTTTCTCCTTCAGCCTATGTTGATACTTACTGGCATGTCTTGGTGTCATAAATTTGAACTTCATTTCATGTCCCTCATGCCTCAAATAAAGGAAACGTTCATCAAGATTGAGTGTTTTAAAATTAAGCCATGCCCATCTCAAAAGAAGATGACAAGAGTTAGTGGGAGCAATATCACACAATACTTCTTTCACACATTCTCATGTACTGAATTTGATCCTTTCTTGATTCGGATGAAACCTTGGTGGTAACTAGAGTTTCTCCACCAATCTTTGGCTTAAAACATTGTTGTCACTTTCGTAAACGAATGCAACTAAATATGGGTTGCCGTCGATTAAACCTTGTTTCTCTACTTCCTTTTCCATCATCTTTATCTTTTCTTCCATTTCTTTTTGTTCAATTTCCCTTCCTTCTGCAGTTTATATTTCTTCTTTTTCTATTTTCTCCTTCAGCCTATGTTGATCCTTACTGTCTTGTCTTGGTGTCTTAAATTTCAACTTCATTTCATGTCCCTAATGCCTAAAATAAAGGGAACGTTCATCAAGATTGAGCGTTTTAAAATGAAGCCATGCCCATCTCAAAAGAAGATGACAAGAGTTCGTGGGAGCAATATCAGATAATATTTCTTTCACACATTGTCCTGTACTGAATTTGATCCTTCCTTGATTCGGATGAAAGCTTGGTGGTAACTAGAGTTTCTCCACCAATCTTTGGCTTAAAACATTGTCGTCGCTTTCGTAAACTAATGCAACTAAACATGGGTGGCCTTCGATTAAACACCTTGTTTCTCTACTTCCTTTTCCATCATCTTTATCTTTTCTTCCTTTTCTTTTTCTTCAATTTCCCTTCCTTCTGCTGTTTATATTTCTTCTTTGTCTATTTTCTCCTTCAGCCTATGTTGATCCTTACTGGCATGTCTTGGTGTCATAAATTTGAACTTCATTTCATGTCCCTCATGCCTCAAATAAAGGAAACGTTCATCAAGATTGAGTGTTTTAAAATTAAGGCATGCCCATCTCAAAAGAAGATGACAAGAGTTCGTGGGAGCAATATCACATAATACTTCTTTCACACATTGTCCTGTATTGAATTTGATCCTTGCTTGATTCGGATGAAAGCGTGGTGGTAACTAGAGTTTCTCTACCAATCTTTGGCTTACAACATTGTTGTCGCTTTCGTAAATAAATGCAACTAAACATGGGTGGCCTTCGATTAAACACCTTGTTTCTCTACTTCCTTTTCCATCATCTTTATCTTTTCTTCCTTTTCTTTTTGTTCAATTTCCCTTCCTTCTGCAGTTTATATTTCTTCTTTTTCTATTTTCTCCTTCAGCCTATGGTGATCATTACTAGCTTGTCTTGGTGTCATAAATTTCAACTTCATTTCATGTCCCTCATCCCTCAAATAGAGAGAACGTTCATCAAGATTGTGCGTTTTAAAATTAAGCCATGCCCATCTCAAAAGAAGATGACAAGAGTTCGTGGGAGCAATATCACATAATACTTCTTTCACACATTGTCATGTACTGAATTTGATCCTTGCTTGATTCGGATGAAAGCTTGGTGGTAGCTAGAGTTTCTCCACCAATCTTTGGCTTAAAACATTGTTGTCGCTTTCGTAAACGAATTCAACTAAACATGGGTGGCCTTCGATTAAACACCTTGTTTCTCTACTTCCTTTTCCATCATCTTTATCTTTTCTTCCTTTTCTTTTTCTTCAATTTCCCTTCCTTCTACAGTTTATATTTCTTCTTTCCTATTTTCTCCTTCAGCCTATGTTGATCCTTACTGGATTGTCCTTGTGTCATAAATTTCAACTTTATTTCACGTCCCTCATGCCTCAAATAAAGGGAACATACATGAAGATTGAGTGTTTTAAAATTAAGCCATGCCCATCTCAAAAGAAGATGACAAGAGTTCATGGGAGTAATATCACATAATACTTCTTCCACACATTGTCCTGTACTGAATTTGATCCTTGCTTGATTCGGATGAAAGCGTGGTGGTAACAAGAGTTTCTCCACCAATCTTTGGCTTAAAACATTGTTGTCGCTTTCGTAAACGAATGCAACTAAACAGGGGTGGCCTTCGATTAAACACCTTGTTTCTCTACTTCCTTTTCCATCAAATTTATCTTTTCTTCCTTTTCTTTTTCTTCAATTTCTCTTCCTTCTGCAGATTATATTTCTTCTTTTCTATTTTCTCCTTCAGCCTATGTTGATCCTAACTGGCTTGTCCTTGTGTCATAAATTTGAACTTCATTTCATGTCCCTCATGCCTCAAAGGGAACATTCATCAATATTGAGCGTTTTAAAATTAAGCCATGCCCATATCAAGAGAAGATGACAAGAGTTCGTGGGAGCAATATCACATAATACTTCTTTCACACATTGTCCTGTACTGAATTTGATCCTTGCTTGATTCGGATGAAAGCGTGGTGGTAACAAGAGTTTCTCCACCAATCTTTGGCTTACAACATTGTTGTCGATTTCGTAAACAAATGCAACTAAACATGGGTGGCCTTCGATTAAACACCTTGTTTCTCTACTTCCTTTTCCATCATCTTTATCTTTTCTTCCTTTTCTTTTTCTTCAATTTCTCTTCCTTCTGTAGATTATATTTCTTCTTTTCTATTTTCTCCTTCAGCCTATGTTGATCCTAACTGGCTTGTCCTTGTGTCATAAATTTGAACTTCATTTCATGTCCCTCATGCCTCAAAGGGAACGTTCATCAATATTGAGCGTTTTAAAATTAAGCCATGCCCATATCAAGAGAAGATGACAAGAGTTCGTGGGAGCAATATCACATAATACTTCTTTCACACATTGTCCTGTACTGAATTTGATCCTTGCTTGATTCGGATGAAAGCGTGGTGGTAACAAGAGTTTCTCCACCAATCTTTGCCTTACAACATTGTTGTCGCTTTCGTAAACAAATGCAACTAAACATGGGTGGCCTTCGATTAAACACCTTGTTTCTCTACTTCCTTTTCCATCATCCTTATCTTTTCTTCCTTTTCTTTTTCTTCAATTTCCCTTCCTTCTGCTGTTTATATTTCTTCTTTTTCTATTTTCTCCTTCAGCCTATGTTGATCCTTACTGGCTTGACTTGGTGTCATAATTTTCAACTTCATTTCATGTCCCTCATGCCTCAAATAAAAGGGTACATTCATCAAGATTGAGTGTTTTAAAATTAAGCCATGCCCATCTCAAAAGAAGATGACAAGAGTTTGTGGGAGCAATATCACATAATACTTCTTTCACACATTGTCCTATACTGAATTTCATCCTTGCTTGATTCGGATGAAAGCTTGGTGGTAACTAGAGTTTCTCCACCAATATTTGGCTTAAAACATTGTTGTCGCTTTCGTTAACGAATGCAACTAAACATGGGTGGCCTTCGATTAAACACCTTGTTTCTCTACTTCTTTTTCCATCATCTATATCTTTTCTTCATTTTCTTTTTCTTCAATTTCCGTTCCTTCTATAGTTGATATTTCTTCTTTTTCTATTTTCTCCTTCAGCCTATGTTGATCCTTACTTGCTTGACTTGGTGTCATAAATTTCAACTTCATTTCATGTCCCTCATGCCTCAAAAGCAACGTTCATCAAGATTGTGCGTTTTAAAATTAAGCCATGCCCATCTCAAAAGAAGATGACAAGAGTTCGTGGGAGCAATATCACATAATACTTCTTTCACACATTGTCATGTACTGAATTTGATCCTTTCTTGATTCGGATGAAACCTTGGTGGTAACTAGAGTTTCTCCACCAATCTTTGGCTTAAAACATTGTTGTCACTTTCGTAAACGAATGCAACTAAACATGGGTGGCCTTCGATTAAACCTTGTTTCTCTACTTCCTTTTCCATCAACTTCATCTTTTCTTCCTTTTCTTTTTCTTCAATTTCCCTTCCTTCTGCTGTTTATATTTCTTCTTTGTCTATTTTCTCCTTCAGCCTATGTTGATCCTTACTGGCATGTCTTGGTGTCATAAATTTGAACTTCATTTCATGTCCCTCATGCCTCATATAAAGGAAACGTTCATCAAGATTGAGTGTTTTAAAATTAAGGCATGCCCATCTCAAAAGAAGATGACAAGAGTTCGTGGGAGCAATATCACATAATACTTCTTTCACACATTGTCCTGTATTGAATTTGATCCTTGCTTGATTCGGATGAAAGCGTGGTGGTAACTAGAGTTTCTCTACCAATCTTTGGCTTACAACATTGTTGTCGCTTTCGTAAATAAATGCAACTAAACATGGGTGGCCTTCGATTAAACACCTTGTTTCTCTACTTCCTTTTCCATCATCTTTATCTTTTCTTCCTTTTCTTTTTGTTCAATTTCCCTTCCTTCTGCAGTTTATATTTCTTCTTTTTCTATTTTCTCCTTCAGCCTATGGTGATCATTACTAGCTTGTCTTGGTGTCATAAATTTCAACTTCATTTCATGTCCCTCATCCCTCAAATAGAGAGAACGTTCATCAAGATTGTGCGTTTTAAAATTAAGCCATGCCCATCTCAAAAGAAGATGACAAGAGTTCGTGGGAGCAATATCACATAATACTTCTTTCACACATTGTCATGTACTGAATTTGATCCTTGCTTGATTCGGATGAAAGCTTGGTGGTAGCTAGAG
Source organism: Vigna unguiculata (assembly GCF_037176805.1). Classification (NCBI taxonomy): domain Eukaryota; kingdom Viridiplantae; phylum Streptophyta; class Magnoliopsida; order Fabales; family Fabaceae; genus Vigna; species Vigna unguiculata. Next base: position 25,174,140 of record NC_140795.1, on the reverse strand, counting down.
TTTCTCCACCAATCTTTGGCTTAAAACATTGTTGTCGCTTTCGTAAACGAATTCAACTAAACATGGGTGGCCTTCGATTAAACACCTTGTTTCTCTACTTCCTTTTCCATCATCTTTATCTTTTCTTCCTTTTCTTTTTCTTCAATTTCCCTTCCTTCTGCAGTTTATATTTCTTCTTTTTCTATTTTCTCCTTCAGCCTATGTTGATCCTTACTGGCTTGACTTGGTGTCATAATTTTCAACTTCATTTCATGTCCCTCATGCCTCAAATAAAAGGGTACATTCATCAAGATTGAGTGTTTTAAAATTAAGCCATGCCCATCTCAAAAGAAGATGACAAGAGTTTGTGGGAGCAATATCACATAATACTTCTTTCACACATTGTCCTATACTGAATTTCATCCTTGCTTGATTCGGATGAAAGCTTGGTGGTAACTAGAGTTTCTCCACCAATATTTGGCTTAAAACATTGTTGTCGCTTTCGTTAACGAATGCAACTAAACATGGGTGGCCTTCGATTAAACACCTTGTTTCTCTACTTCTTTTTCCATCATCTATATCTTTTCTTCATTTTCTTTTTCTTCAATTTCCGTTCCTTCTATAGTTGATATTTCTTCTTTTTCTATTTTCTCCTTCAGCCTATGTTGATCCTTACTTGCTTGACTTGGTGTCATAAATTTCAACTTCATTTCATGTCCCTCATGCCTCAAAAGCAACGTTCATCAAGATTGTGCGTTTTAAAATTAAGCCATGCCCATCTCAAAAGAAGATGACAAGAGTTCGTGGGAGCAATATCACATAATACTTCTTTCACACATTGTCATGTACTGAATTTGATCCTTTCTTGATTCGGATGAAACCTTGGTGGTAACTAGAGTTTCTCCACCAATCTTTGGCTTAAAACATTGTTGTCACTTTCGTAAACGAATGCAACTTAACATGGGTGGCCTTCGATTAAACCTTGTTTCTCTACTTCCTTTTCCATCAACTTCATCTTTTCTTCCTTTTCTTTTTCTTCAATTTCTCTTCCTTCTGTAGTTTATATTTGTTCTTTTCTATTTTCTCCTTCATCATATGTTGATCCTTACTGGCTTGACTTGGTGTCATAAATTTCATCTTCATTTCATGTCCCTCATTGATGTGACCCCAACAAGCCCAAGCTCAATTGCATCAACAAGCCCAAGCCCACATGAAGGCCCAATCACTAGAAGCATGATGAGAAAGATTCACATGGGCCTCTCACAAGATGATCAAGTCAATCATGGCTTTTTACATTATTCACATGGGCTAAAGAAATCTCTAAAATATGAGATTATGCATGAAGGAAGTAGTATAGATTTAAATTGGGCCATTGTTTAGGCCTTGTTTTTCTAGAATAATAAGTCAAACATTGTGTAGTAAAATTGATAAAATTGGGCCTGATTAAGCCCAATAGGAGATTTGGTCATGAGCTACCAAAGGTCAAAGGTAGACTAAGTGGAAGTCAACATTCCTTCCTACACCTCATGGATCATGCATCCCATGGAGCCAAGTCCACACTCCACCCATGTGCCTCCTTCATCCAAGGGCTAAGAGAGTGTCTTCTTTTCCAAGCCTTCATCCAAAGGCTAGGAAGATGCCTCCTTCTCCAAGCCACCATCCAAGGGTGATGATTAAAGCTTCTCCTCCAAGCTTAATCTAAGGGCCAAGAATTAGTCTAGCTTTTAGGCTCACATATAAAAGCCAAAAAGTAGACCATTTGTACATTTGAACTCTTGAAATTTCTAATAGAATGTTTGTGTTGAGATCACTCCACTCTTCTATTATTTTGAGAGCACACATGGCTAACCTTCTCCTTCATCTCCTCTAGCCACCTTCCATACCATAGCTTCACTTCTACTCTTCATCTCCACCAAAAACCTCCATTGCCTAGAGCAACCTTTCTCTAATTCTCCGAATTCCGCTGCACTTCATCTTCTCCTCATCATTCTCCATGGATTTCCTTCCTCTCCTACTCCAAGGACGTCCATCAATTGGTATCTAGAGCCATCCAAGCCTTTGGTGCATCCATCCTCTTGGTTTGGGTAAGGTTCTTGGTCCATACTTGTCTCTTGTTTCAATTTCCGTTTTGTTTCTCTTCTCCACTGTTTTCTTCACTTTTGCTGCTGTTTTTTTCATGTTTTTTATGCTCTCCACCGTTTGACATTGAGGCTACATGAATCTCCATTGATTCATCTTGTAGTACTCCTTGCTTCATTGGTGCAAATCTGTTTTTAGGTTCCATTTTCGTTTTCCAGCACTTGTTCTTTTCTTCCTTGCTGTTTTTCTTCATTTTAATCGGTGCATCTTTCAATTTTTAGTTCTTTATATTGTGTTTTGTCTTAAGTCATGTTTTAGCACTTTAATTCATCTTAATTTTCGTTCATATGGCTGAATTCTGCACTTGCTTGATGAGAACCAAGTCCTACATCACACAAAATGAGCTATGAACTTCAAGTGATGCTTGTGGATGTGTAAGGCAATGGTCTCACTGTTTTTCGTCCATTTCACCGATTGGATTGTGCTTTTGAGTGTTTAAGATGTTCTTCTATGATTCATACTTGATTTTAGATCATAATCAAGTTCATTCATCTTGAATTTTCATAGAACATCTTACAATTTCCGTGAGCAATTCTGCTCCAGTCTGTTTTTTCCAGATTTCACTGCATGCACACCTACTGTTTGAGATTTGTCATGACTTACTGCCTGGTCCAAATTTTAATCTGAATTTTTCCTCATTTAGCTAACATCCAGACGAAACATACAAAAAAAGAATCATTCAAAAATGTTGAGTACAAAAAAAAATGAAAAATCGGCGAAGTTGAGGAAAATTTTCACGTTTTCTGGCGCAGTGGTCTCGGGAATTTTATGTTTTACTACTGTTTTGTGCGATTTGTGGTGCTTTTAAGTGCTCTTTGTTATTCTAATTGATTCCTTGATTGTGTACTCTATATTGGCTTGAGTTTGCCTTCAATAGAAGTGGAATTTATTCCCTCAATTTGGCACAAAATTGCAATGAGTACAGTGGCTGTTTTTGAGCACTTTTTCTTCTCTATTTTCAGTTTTTTTTTCATCTATTCTAGTGCATTTCTAGGTTCCTTTTTGTGGTGCTTGCCTTTCTTTCCAGCCTTTAATTTCTTGCTTGTCACTTCTTGAATCTCCTTCTAATCATGTTTCATTTCAATTCTCTTTTGGTTTAACATTTCTAATTAGCTTTTCTTGCTTTCTCCTTTGTTTGGGTTCATATACTTGACTCTTGGTTATTGGTTGTGATTGATGATGCTATGAAGTTTAGAATGGTTTCTATGATTTGGTAGCATCTTAGGTGGTGGATATTGAAGTAGAATTTTAGCTTGTGTGCTTATCCTTTTCCTCACCTATTGAGAGTTTTGGACCTATTCATTTGAGAGAGTGTGTGCTAACTCCATTGCTTGGTATAGTTTTCTTGCTGTTTTGTTTTTTGGTGCAGGTTTGGTGGCTGTTTTGGCCTTAAAACCAAGGCTATAGTTGCTGTTTTGCACTTCATTTTGGTGGCTTAAGGTGCTTACAAGTGCCTTACTTGGTGGTGGTCTTTGTTCAAATCAAAAGGAGGCTACAAGCCAAGCTCTTGGCTCTTGATTTTGTGCAAATTGGCAGCACTTTGGCAGCACATTTGGAGTTGCATTGTTTCTTATTTTTGGCTTTATTTCTTTGTACTTTATACTTCTTTTTGGCACATATATTTGGTACCATTTTGAAGCCTCCTTGATTGTGAAATTGCATCTTTTGAGCATCAAAATTTGAGATATTAAGTGGCTTGAGGTTGCTTCATTTTGAGTACCAAATTAGTGAACCAAATTTGCTTTCAAGTTCTCAATTGTATCCATGGCCTACTTAGGTGTCTTGGGGAACCAAAGGTGTTCAATCCCATCTCCTAAGAACCTTTTTTTTTCATATTATAGTGCAACGTTTTAGTAAGTGAGTGTGTTGAAAGTTCTAAGTGCTTTCTCACCTTACTTTTAGGCCGCATAGTTAGACGCTTAGTGGTTTAAATTTGTGAGACCAAAGTTTCTAAAATTTTTGCCATTTAGGGGTCCGTTTTTAGTGTTAGTCTTTTCTTTTCTTTGAGTCTTGTTTGTGTTTGTTTGTGCTTAGTGTCTCAAGTGATTCTATTTACTTAGCCTTAAACAATTGTGTGATCTTTGAAACCTTTTGCAAGTACGTCTTGGCAAGGATTGGCCTTGGTACTTAAGAAGTCTTTTAGACTCACCTCGCCTAACCTGGAGGTCTACTTGTGCTTGGTTTCTTCTTTCATCATTTTGTTAAAGTTCTAAGTTCTTTTAATCACCATGAGCACTAGAAGGGCTACTCGTGCTAGTACCCAACATCAACAACATGATGAAAACAACCTCCACACAAGTGGTGATGAGGAGGTTGAGGTTGATCCTAGAGTCCTAAATAATCTCTCTCAAGAGGTTAGGGACCTTAAAATTCAAATGGCTTCCATGCAAGCCAATCTTCAATTAATTGCCAATCAACTTACCCCTCCCAACCATAATACCCGTGCCTCTCCTAGGCCTTCTCGTGCCCCTTCAAGGCATGAGTATGATTTTGAAGAGGAGGAAGATGAGCGCATTAACCTTAGACAATCGCCTCGTGTACGAAGGCAAAGGCGCATACCTCCTCTCCCAAAGGAAGTCAAAATTGATTTGCCTCATTTCTATGGAAAGGATAATGTTGAGGTTTTTCTTGATTGGGTTGCCAAAGTAGAACAATTGTTTGAGAGTCATGTTGTGGAGGAAGAGAGGCGTGTGTCTCTAGCTACTCTTAGCTTTCAAGGGCATGCTCTTAATTGGTGGACTTCCTTAGTCCTCCAAAGAAGGAGAAAAGGGCTACATGATATTGAGTATTGGAATGATCTTAAGGAAGCCCTTCATGCCCGCCATGTTCCCTCCTACTACAAAAGGGAGCTCTTGGACAAGCTCCAAAGGCTCCAACAAAGATCTATGTCTATAGAAGAGTATAGACAAAAGATGGAGCTCTACATCATGAGAGCCGGAATTGAAGAAGAAGAGGAACTTACCATTGCTAGGTTCTTAAGTGGACTCAATTACAACATAAGAGATAAAGTTGAGTTGCTCCCCTACCGCAATTTTAATGATCTTGTTCAAATGAGCATCAAGGTGGAGCAACAACTTTTGAGACGTCCTTCTCGCAAGGATTCTCCCTCTTTTTCTAAAAGTGATTTTCAAAAGAAAGATTTTTCAAAAGAAAAAGAGTCCACTCATAAGAGCCTTACAAAGGTAAGTGACAAGGGTGAATCCTCCACCAACAAAAGAGGTAGTGACATTAAATGTTTCAAGTGTCTAGGTAGAGGTCATGTGGCCACTCAATGCCCTACCAAACGCACCATTGTGCTTAAGGGCAAAGACCTCTACACTAGCCAAGAGGAGTCATCTTCAAGTGACTCCGACACTTCTCATTCTAGTGATTCTCAAGAACATTCATATCCAAATGAAGGGAAACTTTTGATGATTAGGAGGCTTCTCAATAACCAACCTAGCATTCCTCTCAATGATCAAAGAGAAAATATTTTCCACACAAGATGTGAGGTTTTGAAAAACACTTGTTCTTTGATCATTGATAGTGGGTCTTGTTGCAATTGTTGTAGCACAAGATTGGTTGAGAAGTTGAATTTGACTTTGTTACCCCATCCCAAACCTTACAAACTTCATTGGCTTAATGAAGATGGGGATCTCAAAGTTGAACATCAAGTAAAAGTCAAGTTCTCCATTGGGAAATTTAAAGATAAAGTTTTATGTGATGTAATCCCAATGGAAGCTTGCCATATTCTCTTGGGGAGGCCTTGGCAATTTGATCATAAAACCTTACACAATGGCCACACCAATGAGATCACCCTCCAACATCATTCAAAAACTTTTGTGTTGCATCCCCTCACTCCTAGCCAAGTTGCTAGTGATCAAGTTCAAATGCGAGCTAGGAGAGAGGAAGAGAGTTCCAAGAACTCTAATGCTTCTAAAGATTCTAAGGACAAGACAAAGGTAGAGGAAGTTTCTTCTTCTAAGGATGTTGCTCATGAAGTTCTTTTAACTCATAAAACTCTTTTGCACACTCTTCATAATGAGCAACCTCCCTTCCTCTTACTTTGTCAAGCAATCCTTACTTGTCTTGAACATCCTTCTCTTAAGGATCTACCTTCTTCCATTCGTGCTCTCCTTCATGAATTTAAAGATATTTTTCCAAAGGATGGCCCTCATGGTCTCCCACCTTTTAGAGGGATTGAGCACCAAATTGATTTTATCCCAGGGGCAAGTCTTCCTAATAGACCCGCCTATAGGACAAATCCAATTGAGACCAAGGAGATAGAAACTCAAGTGAATGAGTTGCTAGACAAGGGATGGGTTCAAAAAAGTTTAAGTCCTTATGCTGTGCCTGTGTTGTTGGTGCCTAAGAAAGATGGAAAGTGGCGTATGTGCTGTGATTGTAGGGCTATCAACAACATCACCATAAAATATAGGCACCCAATCCCAAGACTAGATGATATGTTGGATGAATTACATGGAGCACAAATATTTTCAAAAATAGACCTCAAAAGTGGTTATCACCAAATTCGTATTCAAAAAGGTGATGAGTGGAAAACTGCTTTCAAAACAAAATTTGGTCTATATGAATGGTTAGTCATGCCCTTTGGCCTAACCAATGCTCCTAGTACATTCATGCGCCTAATGAATCATGTCTTGCGAGATTGTATCGGCAAGTTTGTTGTTGTCTATTTTGATGACATATTGGTGTATAGTACAAGCTCTAAGCTTCATGTGGGTCATCTTAGAGTTGTGTTATCTCTTCTCCGAGACCACCAACTCTATGCTAACATTGACAAGTGCACTTTCTGTGTAGAGAGTGTCATCTTTTTGGGATTTGTGGTCAATAAGAGTGGGGTGCATGTTGACCCTGCAAAAATCAAGGCCATCCAAGAATGGCCTGTGCCAAAGAATGTTGGGGACATTAGAAGTTTTCATGGATTAGCAAGTTTTTATAGAAGATTTGTCCCCAACTTCTCCACCATTGCTTCACCCCTCAATGAACTTGTTAAGAAAGACATATCTTTTGAGTGGGGTGAAAGACAACAAAAGGCTTTTGATGATATCAAGACTAGGCTCACCCAAGCTCCCATTCTTGCTCTTCCAAACTTTGAGAAAACTTTTGAGCTAGAATGTGATGCTTCTGGGGTGGGAATAGGTGCGGTTTTGTTACAAGAAGGCCATCCAATTGCCTATTTTAGTGAAAAACTAAATGGTCCTTCTCGTAACTATCCCACCTATGACAAAGAGCTATATGCTCTTGTGCGAGCTCTTCATACTTGGGAACATTATCTTGTGACAAAAGAGTTTATTATCCACAGTGATCATGAAACTCTCAAGTATTTGAAGAGCCAACACAAATTGAATAAAAGGCATGCAAAGTGGGTTGAGTACTTGGAACAATTCCCTTATGTTATCAAGTACAAGAAAGGGAAATCTAATGTGGTGGCTGATGCACTATCAAGGAGCAACCTTTCTCTAATTCTCCAAATTCCGCTGCACTTCATCTTCTCCTCATCATTCTCCATGGATTTCCTTCCTCTCCTACTCCAAGGACGTCCATCACTCATGCCTCAAATAAAAGGGCACATTCATCAAGATTGAGTGTTTTAAAATTAAGCCATGCCCATCTCAAAAGAAGATGACAAGAGTTTGTGGGAGCAATATCACATAATACTTCTTTCACACATTGTCCTGTACTGAATTTGATCCTTGCTTGATTCGGATGAAAGCTTGGTGGTAACTAGAGTTTCTCCACCAATATTTGGCTTAAAACATTGTTGTCGCTTTCGTTAACGAATGCAACCAAACATGGGCTGCCTTCGATTAAACACCTTGTTTCTCTACTTCCTTTTCCATCAACTTTATCTTTTCTTCCTTTTCTTTTTCTTCAATTTCTCTTCCTTCTACAGTTTATATTTCTTCTTTCCTATTTTCTCCTTCAGCCTATGTTGATCCTAACTGGATTGTCCTTGTGTCATAAATTTCAACTTTATTTCACGTCCCTCATGCCTCAAATAAAGGGAACATACATCAAGATTGAGTGTTTTAAAATTAAGCCATGCCCATCTCAAAAGAAGATGACAAGAGTTCGTGGGAGTAATATCACATAATACTTCTTTCACACATTTTCCTGTACTGAAATTGATCCTTGCTTGATTCGGATGAAAGCTTGGTGGTAACTAGAGTTTCTCCATCAATCTTTGGCTTAAAACATTATTGTCGCTTTCGTAAACGAATGCAACTAAACAAGGGTGGCCTTCGATTAAACACCTTGTTTCTCTACTTCTTTTTCCATCATCTTTATCTTTTCTTCCTTTTCTTTTTCTTCAATTTCCCTTCCTTCTGCAATTTATATTTCTTCTTTTTCTATCTTCTCCTTCAGCCTATGTTGATCCTTACTGGCTTGACTTGGTGTCATAAATTTCAACTTCATTCCATGTCCCTCATGCCTCAAATAAAAGGGAACATTCATCAAGATTGAGTATTTTAAAATTAAGCCATGCCCATCTCAAAAGAAGATGACAAGAGTTTGTGGGAGCAATATCACATAGTACTTCTTTCACACATTGTCATGTACTGAATTTGATCCTTGCTTGATTCAGATGAAAGCTTGGTGGTAACTAGAGTTTCTCCACCAATCTTTAGCTTACAACATTGTTGTCGCTTTAGTAAACGAATGCAACTAAACATGGGTGGCCTTCGATTGAACACCTTGTTTCTCTACTTCCTTTTCCATCATCTGTATCTTTTTTTCCTTTTCTTTTTCTTCAATTTCCTTTCCTTCTACAATTGATATTTCTTCTTTTTCTATTTTCTCCTTCAGCCTATGTTGATCCTTACTGGCTTGACTTGGTGTCATAAATTTTAACTTCATTTCATGGCCCTCATACCTCAAAGCGAGCATTCATCAAGATTGAGCGTTTTAAACTTAAGCCATGCCCATCTCGAAAGAAGAAGACAAGAGTTTGTAGGAGCAATATCACATAATACTTCCTTCACACATTGTCATGTACTAAATTTGGTCCTTGCTTGATTCGGATGAAACCTTGGTGGTAACTAGAGTTTCTCCACCAATATTTGGCTTAAAACATTGTTGTCGCTTTCGTAAACGAATACAACTAAACATGGGTGGCCTTCGATTAAACCTTGTTTCTCAACTTCCTTTTCCATGAACTTTATCTTTTCTTCCTTTTCTTTTTCTTCAATTTCTCTTCCTTCTGTAGTTTATATTTCTTCTTTTGTATTTTCTCCTTGAGCCTATGTTGATCCTTATTGGCTGGTCCTTGTGTCATAAATTTGAACTTCATTTCATGTCCCTCATGCCTCAAATAAAGGAAACGTTCATCAAGATTGAGCATTTTAAAATTAAGCCATGCCCATCTCAAAAGAAGATGACAAGAGTTCGTGGGAGCAATATCACATAATACGTCTTTCACACATTCTCCTGTACTGAATTTCATCCTTGCTTGATTCGGATGAAACCTTGATGGTAACTAGAGTTTCTTCACCAATATTTGGCTTAAAACATTGTTGTCGCTTTCGTTAACGAATGCAACTAAACATGGGCTGCCTTCGATTAAGCACCTTGTTTCTCTACTTCCTTTTCCATCAACTTTATCTTTTCTTCCTTTTCTTTTTCTTCAATTTCTCTTCCATCTACAGTTTATATTTCTTCTTTCCTATTTTCTCCTTCAGCCTATGTTGATCCTAACTGGATTGTCCTTGTGTCATAAATTTCAACTTTATTCCACGTCCCTCATGCCTCAAATAAAGGGAACATACATCAAGATTGAGTGTTTTAAAATTAAGCCATGCCCATCTCAAAACAAGATGACAAGAGTTCGTGGGAGCAATATCACATAATACTTCTTTCACACATTGTCATGTACTGAATTTGATCCTTGCTTGATTCGGATGAAAGCTTGGTGGTAACTAGAGTTTCTCCACCAATCTTTGGCTTAAAACATTGTTGTCACTTTCGTAAACGAATGCAACTAAACATGGGTGGCCTTCGATTAAACCTTGTTTCTCTACTTCCTTTTCCATCAACTTTATCTTTTCTTCCTGTTCTTTTTCTTCAATTTCCCTTCCTTCTACTCTTCATATTTCTTCTTTTTCTATTTTCTCCTTCAGCCTATGTTGATCCTTACTAGATTGTCTTTGTGTTATAAATTTCAACTTCAATTCATGTCCCTCATGCCTCAAATAAAGGGAACGTTCATCAAGATTAAGTGTTTTAAAATTAAGCCAAGCCCATCTGAAAAGAAGATGAAGAGTTCGTGGGAGCAATATCACAAAATACTTCTTTCACACATTGTCATGTACTGAATTTGATGCTTGCTTGATTCAGATGAAAGCTTGGTGGTAACTAGAGTTTCTCCACGAATCTTTGGCTTACAACATTATTGTCGCTTTAGTAAACGAATGCAACTAAACATGGGTGGCCTTCGATTAAACACCTTGTTTCTCTACTTCCTTTTCCATCATCTTTATCTTTTCTTCCTTTTCTTTTTCTTCAATTTCTCTTCCTTCTGCAGTTTATATTTCTTCTTTTCTATTTTCTCCTTCAGCCTAAGTTGATCCTTACTGGCTTTTCCTTGTGTCATAAATTTGAACTTCATTTCATGTCCCTCATGCCTCAAAGGGAACGTTCATCAATATTGAGCGTTTTAAAATTAAGCCATGCCCATATCAAGAGAAGATGACAAGAGTTCGTGGGAGCAATATCACATAATACTTCTTTCACACATTGTCCTGTACTGAATTTGATCCTTACTTGATTCGGATCAAATCTTGGTGGTAACTAGAGTTTCTCCACCAATATTTGGCTTAAAACATTGTTGTCGCTTTCGTTAACGAATGCAACTAAACATGGGCTGCCTTCAATTAAACACCTTGTTTCTCTACTTCTTTTTCCATCATCTTTATCTTTTCTTCCTTTTCCTTTTCTTCAATTTCCCTTCCTTCTGCTGTTTATGTTTCTTCATTTTCTATTTTCTCCTTCAGCCTATGTTGATCCTTACTGGCTTGTCTTGGTGTCATAAATTTCAACTTCATTTCATGTTTCTTATCCCTCAAATAAAGAGAACGTTCATCAAGATTGAGCGTTTTAAAATGAAGCCATGCCCATCTCAAAAGAAGATGACAAGTATTCGTGGGAGCAATATCACACAATACTTCTTTCACACATTGTCCTATACTGAATTTGATCCTCGATTGATTCAGATGAAAGCTTGGTGGTAACTAGAGTTTCTCCATCAATCTTGGGCTTACAACAATGTTGTCGCTATCGTAAACGAATGCAACTAAACAGGGGTGGCCTTCGATTAAACGCCTTGTTTCTCTACTTCCTTTTCCATCATCTTTATCTTTTCTTCCTTTTCTTTTTTTCAATTTCTCTTCCTTCTGCAGTTTATATTTCTTCTTTTTCTATTTTCTCCTTCAGCCTATGTTGATCCTTACTGGCTTGACTTGGTGTCATAATTTTCAACTTTATTTCATGTCCCTCATGCCTCAAATAAAAGGGAACATTCATCAAGATTGAGTGTTTTAAAATTAAGCCATGCCTATCTCAAAAGAAGATGACAAGAGTTTGTGGGAGCAATATCACATAATAATTCTTTCACACATTGTCCTGTACTGAATTTCATCCTTGCTTGATTCGGATGAAAGCTTGGTGATAACTAGAGTTTCTCCACCAATATTTGGCTTAAAACATTGTTCTCGCTTTCGTTAACGAATGCAACTATACAGGGGTGGCCTTCGATTAAACACCTTGTTTCTCTACTTCCTTTTCCATCATCTATATCTTTTCTTCATTTTCTTTTTCTTCAATTTCCGTTCCTTCTATAGTTGATATTTCTTCTTTTTCTATTTTCTCCTTCAGCCTATGTTGATCCTTAATGGCTTGACTTGGTGTCATAAATTTCAACTTCATTTCATGTCGCTCATGCCTCAAAACCAACGTTCATCAAGATTGTGCGTTTTAAGATTAAGCCATGCCCATCTCAAAAGAAGATGACAAGAGTTCGTGGGAGCAATATCACATAATACTTCTTTCACACATTGTCATGTACTGAATTTGATCCTTTCTTGATTCAGATGAAACCTTGGTTGTAACTAGAGTTTCTCCACCAATCTTTGGCTTAAAACATTGTTGTCACTTTCGTAAACGAATGCAACTAAATATGGGTGGCCTTCGATTAAACCTTGTTTCTCTACTTCCTTTTCCATCAACTTCATCTTTTCTTCCTTTTCTTTTTCTTCAATTTCTCTTCCTTCTGTAGTTTATATTTCTTCTTTTCTATTTTCTCCTTCATCCTATGTTAATTCTTACTGGCTTGACTTGGTGTCATAAATTTAAACTTCATTTCATGTCCCTCATGCCTCAAATAAAAGGGAACATTCATCAAGATTGAGTGTTTTAAAATTAAGCCATGCCCATCTCAAAAGAAGATGACAAGAGTTTGTGGGAGCAAGATCACATAATACTTCTTTCACACATTGTCCTGTACTGAATTTGATCCTTGCTTGATTCGGATGAAAGCTTGGTGGTAACTAGAGTTTCTCCACCAATATTTGGCTTAAAACATTGTTGTCGCTTTCGTTAACGAATGCAACTAAACATGGGCTGCCTTCGATTAAACACCCTGTTTCTCTACTTCTTTTTCCATCATCTTTATCTTTTCTTCCTTTTCTTTTTCTTCAATTTCCGTTCCTTCTACAGTTGATATTTCTTCTTTTTCTATTTTCTCCTTCAGCCTATGTTGATCCTTGCTGGCTTGACTTGGTGTCATAAATTTTAACTTCATTTCATGGCCCTCATACCTCAAATGAAAGGGAACATTCATCAAGATTGAGTGTTTTAAAATTAAGCCATGCCCATCTCAAAAGAAGATGACAAGAGTTTGTGGGAGCAATATCACATAATACTTCTTTCACACATTGTCCTGTACTGAATTTGATCTTTGCTTGATTTAGATGAAAGCTTGGGGGTAACTAGAGTTTCTCCACCAATATTTGGCTTAAAACATTGTTGTCGCTTTCGTTAACGAATGCAACTAAACATGGGCTGCCTTCGATTAAACGCCTTGTTTCTCTACTTCCTTTTCCATCATCTTTATCTTTTCTTCCTTTTCTTTTTCTTCAATTTCTCTTCCTTCTGCAGTTTATATTTCTTCTTTTTCTATTTTCTCCTTCAGCCTATGTTGATCCTTACTGGCTTGACTTGGTGTCATAATTTTCAACTTTATTTCATGTCCCTCATGCCTCAAATAAAAGGGAACATTCATCAAGATTGAGTGTTTTAAAATTAAGCCATGCCTATCTCAAAAGAAGATGACAAGAGTTTGTGGGAGCAATATCACATAATAATTCTTTCACACATTGTCCTGTACTGAATTTCATCCTTGCTTGATTCGGATGAAAGCTTGGTGATAACTAGAGTTTCTCCACCAATATTTGGCTTAAAACATTGTTGTCGCTTTCGTTAACGAATGCAACTAAACATGGGTGGCCTTCGATTAAACACCTTGTTTCTCTACTTCCTTTTCCATCATCTGTATCTTTTCTTCCTTTTCTTTTTCTTCAATTTTCGTTCCTTCTATAGTTGATATTTCTTCTTTTTCTATTTTCTCCTTCAGCCTATGTTGATCCTTACTGGCTTGACTTGGTGTCATAAATTTCAACTTCAGTTCATGTCCCTCATGCCTCAAAGGGAACGTTCATTAAGATTGTGCGTTTTAAAATTAAGCCATGCCCATTTCAAAAGAAGATGACAAGAGTTCGTGGGAGCAATATCACATAATACTTCTTTCACACATTGTCATGTACTGAATTTGATTCTTGCTTGATTCGGATGAAAGCTTGGTGGTAGCTAGAGTTTCTCCACCAATCTTTGGCTTAAAACATTGTTGTCGCTTTCGTAAACGAATGCAACTAAACATGGGTGGCCTTCGATTAAAACCTTGTTTCTCTACTTCCTTTTCCATCATCTTTATCTTTTCTTCCTTTTCTTTTTCTTCAATTTCCCTTCCTTCTACAGTTTATATTTCTTCTTTGTCTATTTTCTCCTTCAGCCTATGTTGATCCTTACTGGCATGTCTTGGTGTCATAAATTTGAACTTCATTTCATGTCCCTCATGCCTCAAATAAAAGGGCACATTCATCAAGATTGAGTGTTTTAAAATTAAGCCATGCCCATCTCAAAAGAAGATGACAAGAGTTCGTGGGAGCAATATCACATAATACTTCTTTCACACATTGTCCTGTACTGAATTTGATTCGTGCTTGATTCGGATAAAACCTTGGGGGTAACTAGAGTTTCTCCACCAATATTTGGCTTAAAACATTGTTGTCGCTTTCGTTAACGAATGCAACTAAACATGGGCTGCCTTCGATTAAACGCCTTGTTTCTCTACTTCCTTTTCCATCATCTTTATCTTTTCTTCCTTTTCTTTTTTTCAATTTCTCTTCCTTCTGCAGTTTATATTTCTTCTTTTTCTATTTTCTCCTTCAGCCTATGTTGATCCTTACTGGCTTGACTTGGTGTCATAATTTTCAACTTTATTTCATGTCCCTCATGCCTCAAATAAAAGGGAACATTCATCAAGATTGAGTGTTTTAAAATTAAGCCATGCCTAGCTCAAAAGAAGATGACAAGAGTTTGTGGGAGCAATATCACATAATAATTCTTTCACACATTGTCCTGTACTGAATTTCATCCTTGCTTGATTCGGATGAAAGCTTGGTGATAACTAGAGTTTCTCCACCAATATTTGGCTTAAAACATTGTTGTCGCTTTCGTTAACGAATGCAACTAAACATGGGTGGCCTTCGATTAAACACCTTGTTTCTCTACTTCCTTTTCCATCATCTGTATCTTTTCTTCCTTTTCTTTTTCTTCAATTTTCGTTCCTTCTATAGTTGATATTTCTTCTTTTTCTATTTTCTCCTTCAGCCTATGTTGATCCTTACTGGCTTGACTTGGTGTCATAAATTTCAACTTCAGTTCATGTCCCTCATGCCTCAAAGGGAACGTTCATTAAGATTGTGCGTTTTAAAATTAAGCCATGCCCATTTCAAAAGAAGATGACAAGAGTTCGTGGGAGCAATATCACATAATACTTCTTTCACACATTGTCATGTACTGAATTTGATTCTTGCTTGATTCGGATGAAAGCTTGGTGGTAGCTAGAGTTTCTCCACCAATCTTTGGCTTAAAACATTGTTGTCGCTTTCGTAAACGAATGCAACTAAACATGGGTGGCCTTCGATTAAAACCTTGTTTCTCTACTTCCTTTTCCATCATCTTTATCTTTTCTTCCTTTTCTTTTTCTTCAATTTCCCTTCCTTCTACAGTTTATATTTCTTCTTTGTCTATTTTCTCCTTCAGCCTATGTTGATCCTTACTGGCATGTCTTGGTGTCATAAATTTGAACTTCATTTCATGTCCCTCATGCCTCAAATAAAGGAAATGTTCATCAAGATTGTGTGTTTTAAAATTAAGCCATGCCCATCTCAAAAGAAGATGACAAGAGTTTGTGGGAGCAATATCACATAGTACTTCTTTCACACATTGTCATGTACTGAATTTGATCCTTGCTTGATTCGGATGAAAGCGTGGTGGTAACTAGAGTTTCTCCACCAATCTTTGGCTTACAACATTGTTGTCGCTTTCGTAAACAAATGCAACTAAACAAGGGTGGCCTTCGATTAAACACCTTGTTTCTCTACTTCCTTTTCCATCATCTTTATCTTTTCCTCCTTTTCTTTTTCTTCAATTTCCCTTCCTTCTGCAGTTTATATTTCTTCTTTTTATATTTTCTCCTTCAGCCAATGTTGATCATTACTGGCTTGTCTTGGTGTCATAAATTTCAACTTCATTTCATGTCTCTCATGCCTCAAATAAAGAGAACGTTCATCAAGATTGAGCGTTTTAAAATGAAGTCATGCCCATCTCAAAAGAAGATGACAAGTGTTCGTGGGAGCAATATCACACAATACTTCTTTCACACATTGTCCTGTACTGAATTTGATCCTCGATTGATTCAGATGAAAGCTTGGTGGTAACTAGAGTTTCTCCACCATTCTTGGGCTTACAACAATGTTGTCGCTTTCGTAAACGAATGCAACTAAACAGGCGTGGCCTTCGATTAAACACCTTGTTTCTCTACTTCCTTTTGCATCATCTATATCTTTTCTTCATTTTCTTTTTCTTCAATTTTCGTTCCTTCTACAGTTGATATTTCTTCTTTTTCTATTTTCTCCTTCAGCCTATGTTGATCCTTGCTGGCTTGACTTGGTGTCATAAATTTTAACTTCATTTCATGGCCCTCATACCTCAAATAAAGGGAACGTTCATCAAGATTAAGTGTTTTAAAATTAAGCCAAGCCCATCTGAAAAGAAGATGAAGAGTTCGTGGGAGCAATATCACAAAATACTTCTTTCACACATTGTCCTGTACTGAATTTGATCCTTGCTTGATTCGGATGAAAGCTTGGTGGTAACTAGAGTTTCTCCACCAATATTTGGCTTAAAACATTGTTGTCGCTTTCGTTAACGAATGCAACTAAACATGGGCTGCCTTCGATTAAACACCTTGTTTCTCTACTTCCTTTTCCATCAACTTCATCTTTTCTTCCTTTTCTTTTTCTTCAATTTCTCTTCCTTCTGTAGTTTATATTTCTTCTTTTCTGTTTTCTCCTTCATCCTATGTTAATCCTTACTGGCTTGACTTGGTGTCATAAATTTAAACTTCATTTCATGTCCCTCATGCCTCAAATAAAAGGGAACATTCATCAAGATTGAGTGTTTTAAAATTAAGCCATGCCCATCTCAAAAGAAGATGACAAGAGTTTGTGGGAGCAATATCACATAATACTTCTTTCACACATTGTCCTGTACTGAATTTGATCCTTGCTTGATTCGGATGAAAGCTTGGTGGTAACTAGAGTTTCTCCACCAATATTTGGCTTAAAACATTGTTGTCGCTTTCGTTAACGAATGCAACTAAACATGGGCTGCCTTCGATTAAACACCCTGTTTCTCTACTTCTTTTTCCATCATCTTTATCTTTTCTTCCTTTTCTTTTTCTTCAATTTTCGTTCCTTCTACAGTTGATATTTCTTCTTTTTCTATTTTCTCCTTCAGCCTATGTTGATCCTTGCTGGCTTGACTTGGTGTCATAAATTTTAACTTCATTTCATGGCCCTCATACCTCAAATAAAGGGAACGTTCATCAAGATTAAGTGTTTTAAAATTAAGCCAAGCCCATCTGAAAAGAAGATGAAGAGTTCGTGGGAGCAATATCACAAAATACTTCTTTCACACATTGTCCTGTACTGAATTTGATCCTTGCTTGATTCGGATGAAAGCTTGGTGGTAACTAGAGTTTCTCCACCAATATTTGGCTTAAAACATTGTTGTCGCTTTCGTTAACGAATGCAACTAAACATGGGCTGCCTTCGATTAAACACCCTGTTTCTCTACTTCTTTTTCCATCATCTTTATCTTTTCTTCCTTTTCTTTTTCTTCAATTTCCCTTCCTTCTACTTTTTATATTTCTTCTTTTTCTATTTTCTCCTTCAACCTATGTTGATCCTTACTGGATTGTCTTTGTGTTATAAATTTCAACTTCATTTCATGTCCCTCATGCCTCAAATAAAGGGAACGTTCATCAAGATTAAGTGTTTTAAAATTAAGCCAAGCCCATCTGAAAAGAAGATGAAGAGTTCGTGGGAGCAATATCACAAAATACTTCTTTCACACATTGTCATGTACTGAATTTGATGCTTGCTTGATTCAGATGAAAGCTTGGTGGTAACTAGAGTTTCTCCTTGAATCTTTGGCTTACAACATTGTTGTCGCTTTAGTAAACGAATGCAACTAAACATGGGTGGCCGTCGATTAAACACCCTGTTTCTCTACTTCCTTTTCCATCATCTTTATCTTTTCTTCCTCTTCTTTTTCTTTAATTTCTCTTCCTTCTGCAGTTTATATTTCTTCTTTTTCTATTTTCTCCTTCAGCCTATGTTGATCCTTACTGGCTTGACTTGGTGTCATAAATTTCAACTTCAGTTCATGTCCCTCATGCCTCAAAGGGAACGTTCATTAAGATTGTGCGTTTTAAAATTAAGCCATGCCCATTTCAAAAGAAGATGACAAGAGTTCGTGGGAGCAATATCACATAATACTTCTTTCACACATTGTCATGTACTGAATTTGATTCTTGCTTGATTCGGATGAAAGCTTGGTGGTAGCTAGAGTTTCTCCACCAATCTTTGGCTTAAAACATTGTTGTCGCTTTCGTAAACGAATGCAACTAAACATGGGTGGCCTTCGATTAAAACCTTGTTTCTCTACTTCCTTTTCCATCATCTTTATCTTTTCTTCCTTTTCTTTTTCTTCAATTTCCCTTCCTTCTACAGTTTATATTTCTTCTTTGTCTATTTTCTCCTTCAGCCTATGTTGATCCTTACTGGCATGTCTTGGTGTCATAAATTTGAACTTCATTTCATGTCCCTCATGCCTCAAATAAAAGGGCACATTCATCAAGATTGAGTGTTTTAAAATTAAGCCATGCCCATCTCAAAAGAAGATGACAAGAGTTCGTGGGAGCAATATCACATAATACTTCTTTCACACATTGTCCTGTACTGAATTTGATTCGTGCTTGATTCGGATAAAACCTTGGGGGTAACTAGAGTTTCTCCACCAATATTTGGCTTAAAACATTGTTGTCGCTTTCGTTAACGAATGCAACTAAACATGGGCTGCCTTCGATTAAACGCCTTGTTTCTCTACTTCCTTTTCCATCATCTTTATCTTTTCTTCCTTTTCTTTTTCTTCAATTTCTCTTCCTTCTGCAGTTTATATTTCTTCTTTTTCTATTTTCTCCTTCAGCCTATGTTGATCCTTACTGGCTTGACTTGGTGTCATAATTTTCAACTTTATTTCATGTCCCTCATGCCTCAAATAAAAGGGAACATTCATCAAGATTGAGTGTTTTAAAATTAAGCCATGCCTATCTCAAAAGAAGATGACAAGAGTTTGTGGGAGCAATATCACATAATAATTCTTTCACACATTGTCCTGTACTGAATTTCATCCTTGCTTGATTCGGATGAAAGCTTGGTGATAACTAGAGTTTCTCCACCAATATTTGGCTTAAAACATTGTTCTCGCTTTCGTTAACGAATGCAACTAAACATGGGTGGCCTTCGATTAAACACCTTGTTTCTCTACTTCCTTTTCCATCATCTGTATCTTTTCTTCCTTTTCTTTTTCTTCAATTTTCGTTCCTTCTATAGTTGATATTTCTTCTTTTTCTATTTTCTCCTTCAGCCTATGTTGATCCTTACTGGCTTGACTTGGTGTCATAAATTTCAACTTCAGTTCATGTCCCTCATGCCTCAAAGGGAACGTTCATTAAGATTGTGCGTTTTAAAATTAAGCCATGCCCATTTCAAAAGAAGATGACAAGAGTTCGTGGGAGCAATATCACATAATACTTCTTTCACACATTGTCATGTACTGAATTTGATTCTTGCTTGATTCGGATGAAAGCTTGGTGGTAGCTAGAGTTTCTCCACCAATCTTTGGCTTAAAACATTGTTGTCGCTTTCGTAAACGAATGCAACTAAACATGGGTGGCCTTCGATTAAAACCTTGTTTCTCTACTTCCTTTTCCATCATCTTTATCTTTTCTTCCTTTTCTTTTTCTTCAATTTCCCTTCCTTCTACAGTTTATATTTCTTCTTTGTCTATTTTCTCCTTCAGCCTATGTTGATCCTTACTGGCATGTCTTGGTGTCATAAATTTGAACTTCATTTCATGTCCCTCATGCCTCAAATAAAGGAAATGTTCATCAATATTGTGTGTTTTAAAATTAAGCCATGCCCATCTCAAAAGAAGATGACAAGAGTTTGTGGGAGCAATATCACATAGTACTTCTTTCACACATTGTCATGTACTGAATTTGATCCTTGCTTGATTCGGATGAAAGCGTGGTGGTAGCTAGAGTTTCTCCACCAATCTTTGGCTTACAACATTGTTGTCGCTTTCGTAAACAAATGCAACTAAACAAGGGTGGCCTTCGATTAAACACCTTGTTTCTCTACTTCCTTTTCCATCATCTTTATCTTTTCCTCCTTTTCTTTTTCTTCAATTTCCCTTCCTTCTGCAGTTTATATTTCTTCTTTTTATATTTTCTCCTTCAGCCAATGTTGATCATTACTGGCTTGTCTTGGTGTCATAAATTTCAACTTCATTTCATGTCTCTCATGCCTCAAATAAAGAGAACGTTCATCAAGATTGAGCGTTTTAAAATGAAGTCATGCCCATCTCAAAAGAAGATGACAAGTGTTCGTGGGAGCAATATCACACACTACTTCTTTCACACATTGTCCTGTACTGAATTTGATCCTCGATTGATTCAGATGAAAGCTTGGTGGTAACTAGAGTTTCTCCACCATTCTTGGGCTTACAACAATGTTGTCGCTTTCGTAAACGAATGCAACTAAACAGGCGTGGCCTTCGATTAAACACCTTGTTTCTCTACTTCCTTTTCCATCATCTATATCTTTTCTTCATTTTCTTTTTCTTCAATTTCCGTTCCTTCTATAGTTGATATTTCTTCTTTTTCTATTTTCTCCTTCAGCCTATGTTGATCCTTACTGGCTTGACTTGGTGTCATAAATTTCAACTTCATTTCATGTCGCTCATGCCTCAAAAGCAACGTTCATCAAGATTGTGCGTTTTAAGATTAAGCCATGCCCATCTCAAAAGAAGATGACAAGAGTTCGTGGGAGCAATATCACATAATACTTCTTTCACACATTGTCATGTACTGAATTTGATCCTTTCTTGATTCAGATGAAACCTTGGTGGTAACTAGAGTTTCTCCACAATCTTTGGCTTAAAACATTGTTGTCACTTTCGTAAACGAATGCAACTAAATATGGGTGGCCTTCGATTAAACCTTGTTTCTCTACTTCCTTTTCCATCAACTTCATCTTTTCTTCCTTTTCTTTTTCTTCAATTTCTCTTCCTTCTGTAGTTTATATTTCTTCTTTTCTGTTTTCTCCTTCATCCTATGTTAATCCTTACTGGCTTGACTTGGTGTCATAAATTTAAACTTCATTTCATGTCCCTCATGCCTCAAATAAAAGGGAACATTCATCAAGATTGAGTGTTTTAAAATTAAGCCATGCCCATCTCAAAAGAAGATGACAAGAGTTTGTGGGAGCAATATCACATAATACTTCTTTCACACATTGTCCTGTACTGAATTTGATCCTTGCTTGATTCGGATGAAAGCTTGGTGGTAACTAGAGTTTCTCCACCAATATTTGGCTTAAAACATTGTTGTCGCTTTCGTTAACGAATGCAACTAAACATGGGCTGCCTTCGATTAAACACCCTGTTTCTCTACTTCTTTTTCCATCATCTTTATCTTTTCTTCCTTTTCTTTTTCTTCAATTTCCCTTCCTTCTACTTTTTATATTTCTTCTTTTTCTATTTTCTCCTTCAACCTATGTTGATCCTTACTGGATTGTCTTTGTGTTATAAATTTCAACTTCATTTCATGTCCCTCATGCCTCAAATAAAGGGAACGTTCATCAAGATTAAGTGTTTTAAAATTAAGCCAAGCCCATCTGAAAAGAAGATGAAGAGTTCGTGGGAGCAATATCACAAAATACTTCTTTCACACATTGTCATGTACTGAATTTGATGCTTGCTTGATTCAGATGAAAGCTTGGTGGTAACTAGAGTTTCTCCACGAATCTTTGGCTTACAACATTGTTGTCGCTTTAGTAAACGAATGCAACTAAACATGGGTGGCCGTCGATTAAACACCTTGTTTCTCTACTTCCTTTTCCATCATCTTTATCTTTTCTTCCTTTTCTTTTTCTTCAATTTCTCTTCCTTCTGCAGTTTATATTTCTTCTTTTCTATTTTCTCGTTCAGCCTATGTTGATCCTTACTGGCTTGTCTTGGTGTCTTAAATTTCAACTTCATTTCATGTCCCTAATGCCTAAAATAAAGGGAACGTTCATCAAGATTGAGCATATTAAAATGAAGCCATGCCCATATCAAGAGAAGATGACAAGAGTTCGTGGGAGCAATATCACACAATACTTCTTTCACACATTATCATGTACTGAATTTGATCCTTGCTTGATTCAGATGAAAGCTTGGTGGTAACTAGAATTTCTCCACGAATCTTTGGCTTACAACATTGTTGTCGCTTTAGTAAACGAATGCAACTAAACATGCGTGGCCTTCGATTAAACACCTTGTTTTTCTACTTCCTTTTCCATCATCTTTATCTTTTCTTCCTTTTCTTTTTCTTCAATTTCCCTTCCTTCTGCAGTTTATATTTCTTCTTTTTCTATTTTCTCCTTCAGCCTATGTTGATCATTACTAGCTTGTCTTGGTGTCATAAATTTCAGTTTCATTTCATGTCCCTCAAGTCTGAAATAAAGGGAACGTTCATCAAGATTAAGCGTTTTAAAATGAAGCCATGCCTATCTCAAAAGAAGATAACAAGAGTTCGTGGGAGCAATATCACACAATACTTCTTTAACACATTGTCATGTACTGAATTTGATCCTTGCTTGATTCAGATGAAAGCTTAGTGGTAACTAGAATTTCACCACGAATCTTTGGCTTACAACATTGTTGTCGCTTTCGTAAACGAATGCAACAAAACAGGGGTGGCCTTCGATTAAACACCTTGTTTCTCTACTTCCTTTTCCATCATCTTCATCTTTTCTTCCTTTTCTTTTTCTTCAATTTCCCTTCCTTCTGCAGTTTATATTTCTTCTTTTTCTATTTTCTCCTTCAGCCTATGTTGATCCTTACTGGCTTGAGTTGGTGTCATAAATTTCAAACTTATTTCATGTCGCTCATGCCTCAAAGCGAACGTTCATCAAGATTGAGCGTTTTAAAATGAAGCCATGCCCATCTCAAAAGAAGATGACAAGAGTTCGTGGGAGCAATATCACACAATACCTCTTTCACACATTGTCCTGTACTGAATTTGATCCTTGCTTGATTCGGATGAAAGCGTGGTGGTAACTAGAGTTTGTCCACCAATCATGGACTTACAACATTGTTGTCGCTTTCGTAAACAAATGCAACTAAACATGGGTGGCCTTCAATTAAACACCTTGTTTCTCTACTTCCTTTTCCATCATCTTTATCTTTTCTTCCTTTTCTTTTTCTTCAATTTCCCTTCCTTCTGCAGTTTATATTTCTTCTTTTTCTATTTTCTCCTTCAGCCTATGTTGATCATTACTGGCTTGTCTTGGTGTCATAAATTTCAACTTCATTTCATGTCCCTCATGTCTCAAATAAGGGGAACGTTCATCAAGATTAAGCGTTTTAAAATGAAGCCATGCCCATCTCAAAAGAAGATGACAAGAGTTCGTGGGAGCAATATCACACAATACTTCTTTCACACATTGTCATGTACTGAATTTGATCCTTGCTTGATTCAGATGAAAGCTTGGTGGTAACTAGAATTTCACCACCAATCTTTGGCTTACAACGTTGTTGTCGCTTTCGTCAACGAATGCAACTAAACAGGGGTGGCCTTCGATTAAACACCTTGTTTCTCTACTTCTTTTTCCATCATCTTTATCTTTTCTTCCTTTTCTTTTTCTTCAATTACCCTTCCTTCTGCAGTTTATATTTCTTCTTTTTCTATTTTCTCCTTCAGCCTATGTTGATCATCACTGGCTTGTCTTGGTGTCATAAATTTCAATTTCATTTCATGTCCCTCATGTCTCAAATAAAGGGAACGTTCATCAAGATTAAGCGTTTTAAAATGAAGCCATGCCCATCTCAAAAGAAGATGACAAGAGTTCGTGGGAGCAATATCACACAATACTTCTTTCACACATTGTCATGTACTGAATTTGATCCTTGCTTGATTCAGATGAAAGCTTGGTGGTAACTAGAATTTCACCACCAATCTTTGGCTTACAACATTATTCTCGCTTTCGTAAACGAATGCAACTAAACAGGGGTGCCCTTCGATTAAACACCTTAATTCTCTACTTCCTTTTCCATCATCTTCATCATTTCTTCCTTTTCTCTTTCTTCAATTTCCCTTCCTTCTGCAGTTTATATTTCTTCTTTTTCTATTTTCTCCTTCAGCCTATGTTGATCCTTACTGGCTTGACTTGGTGTCATAAATTTCAACTTCATTTTATGTCCCTCATGCCTCAAAGCGAACATACATCAAGATTGAGTGTTTTAAAATTAAGCCATGCCCATCTCAAAAGAAGATGACAAGAGTTCGTGTGAACAATATCAAATAATACTTCTTTCACACGTTGTCCTCTACTGAAATTGATCCTTGCTTGATTCGGATGAAAGCTTGGTGGTAACTAGAGTTTCTCCATCAATCTTTGGCTTAAAACATTGTTGTCGCTTTCGTAAACGAATGCAACTAAACAAGGGTGGCCTTCGATTAAACACCTTGTTTCTCTACTTCTTTTTCCATCATCTTTATCTTTTCTTCCTTTTCTTTTTCTTCAATTTCCCTTCCTTCTGCAATTTATATTTCTTCTTTTTCTATTTTCTCCTTCAGCCTATGTTGATCCTCACTTGCTTGACTTGGTGTCATAAATTTCAACTTCATTTCATGTCCCTCATGCCTCAAATAAAAGGGAACATTCATCAAGATTGAGTATTTTAAAATTAAGCCATGCCCATCTCAAAAGAAGATGACAAGAGTTTGTGGGAGCAATATCACATAATACTTATTTCACACATTGTCATGTACTGAATTTGATCCTTGCTTGATTCAGATGAAAGCTTGGTGGTAACTAGAGTTTCTCCACCAATCTTTATCTTACAACATTGTTGTCGCTTTAGTAAACGAATGCAACTAAACATGGGTGGCCTTCGATTAAACACCTTGTTTCTCTACTTCCTTTTCCATCATCTGTATCTTTTCTTCCTTTTCTTTTTCTTCAATTTCCGTTCCTTCTACAGTTGATATTTCTTCTTTTTCTATTTTCTCCTTCAGCCTATGTTGATCCTTACTGGCTTGACTTGGTGTCATAAATTTTAACTTCATTTCATGGCCCTCATACCTCAAAGCGAACGTTAATCAAGATTGAGCGTTTTAAAATTAAGCCATGCCCATCTCGAAAGAAGAAGACAAGAGTTTGTGGGAGCAATATCACATAATACTTCCTTCACACATTGTCATGTACTGAATTTGGTCCTTGCTTGATTCGGATGAAACCTTGGTGGTAACTAGAGTTTCTCCTCCAATCTTTGGCTTAAAACATTGTTGTCGCTTTCGAAAACGAATGAAACTAAACATGGGTGACCTTCGATTAAACCTTGTTTCTCTACTTCCTTTTCCATGAACTTTATCTTTTCTTCCTTTTCTTTTTCTTCAATTTCTCTTCCTTCTGTAGTTTATATTTCTTCTTTTGTATTTTCTCCTTTAGCCTATGTTGATCCTTATTGGCTTGTCCTTGTGTCATAAATTTGAACTTCATTTCATGTCCCTCATGCCTCAAATAAAGGAAACGTTCATCAAGATTGAGCATTTTAAAATTAAGCCATGCCCATCTCAAAAGAAGATGACAAGAGTTTGTGGGAGCAATATCACATAATACTTCTTTCACACATTGTCCTGTACTGAATTTGATTCTTGCTTGATTCGGATGAAACCCTGGCGGTAACTAGAGTTTCTCCACCAATATTTGGCTTAAAACATTGTTGTCGCTTTCGTTAACGAATGCAACTAAACATGGGCTGCCTTCGATTAAACACCTTGTTTCTCTACTTCCTTTTCCATCAACTTTATCTTTTCTTTCTTTTCTTTTTCTTCAATTTCCCTTCCTTCTACTTTTTATATTTCTTCTTTTTCTATTTTCTCCTTCAGCTTATGTTGATCCTTACTGGATTGTGTTTGTGTTATAAATTTCAACTTCATTTCATGTCCCTCATGCCTCAAATAAAGGGAACGTTCATCAAGATTAAGTGTTTTAAAATTAAGCCAAGCCCATCTGAAAAGAAGATGAAGAGTTCGTGGGAGCAATATCACAAAATACTTCTTTCACACATTGTCATGTACTGAATTTGATGCTTGCTTGATTCAGATGAAAGCTTGGTGGTAACTAGAGTTTCTCCACGAATCTTTGGCTTACAACATTGTTGTCGCTTTAGTAAACGAATGCAACTAAACATGGGTGGCCATCGATTAAACACCTTGTTTCTCTACTTCCTTTTCCATCATCTTTATCTTTTCTTCCTTTTCTTTTTCTTCAATTTCTCTTCCTTCTGCAGTTTATATTTCTTCTTTTCTATTTTCTCCTTCAGCCTATGTTGATCCTTACTGGCTTGTCTTGGTGTCTTAAATTTCAACTTCATTTCATGTCCCTAATGCCTAAAATAAAGGGAACGTTCATCAAGATTGAGCGTTTTAAAATGAAGCCATGCCCATCTCAAAAGAAGATGACAAGAGTTCGTGGGAGCAATATCACACAATACTTCTTTCACATATTGTCATGTACTGAATTTGATCCTTGCTTGATTCAGATGAAACATTGGTGGTAACTAGAATTTCTCCACGAATCTTTGGCTTACAACATTGTTGTCGCTTTAGTAAACGAATTCAACTAAACATGGGTGGCCTTCGATTAAACACCTTGTTTCTCTACTTCCTTTTCCATCATCTTTATCATTTCTTCCTTTTCTTTTTCTTCAATTTCTCTTCCTTCTGCAGTTTATATTTCTTCTTTTCTATTTTCTCCTTCAGCCTATGTTGATCCTTACTGGCTTGTCCTTCTGTCATAAATTTGGACTTCATTTCATGTCCCTCATGCCTAAAAGGGAACGTTCATCAAAATTGAGCGTTTTAAAATTAAGCCATGCCCATCTCAAAAGAAGATGACAAGAGTTCGTGGGAGCAATATCACACAATACTTCTTTCACACATTGTCATGTACTGAATTTGATCCTTGCTTGATTCAGATGAAAGCTTGGTGGTAACTAGAATTTCACCACGAATCTTTGGCTTACAACATTGTTGTCGCTTTCGTAAACGAATGCAACTAAACAGGGGTGGCCTTCGATTAAACACCTTGTTTCTCTACTTTCTTTTCCATCATCTTCATCATTTCTTCCTATTCTTTTTCTTCAATTTCCCTTCCTTCTACAGTTTATATTTCTTCTTTTTCTATTTTCTCCTTCAGCCTATGTTGATCCTTACTGGCTTGACTTGGTGTCATAAATTTCAATTTCATTTCATGTCCCTCATGTCTCAAATAAAGGGAACGTTCATCAAGATTAAGCGTTTTAAAATGAAGCCATGCCCATCTCAAAAGAAGATGGCAAGAGTTCGTGGGAGCAATATCACACAATACTTCTTTCACACATTGTCATGTACTGAATTTGATCCTTGCTTGATTCAGATGAAAGCTTGGTGGTAACTAGAATTTCACCACGAATCTTTGGCTTACTACATTGTTGTCGCTTTCGTAAACGAATGCAACTAAACAGGGGTGGCCTTCGATTAAACACCTTGTTTCTCTACTTTCTTTTCCATCATCTTCATCATTTCTTCCTATTCTTTTTCTTCAATTTCCCTTCCTTCTACAGTTTATATTTCTTCTTTTTCTATTTTCTCCTTCAGCCTATGTTGATCCTTACTGGCTTGACTTGGTGTCATAAATTTCAACATTATTTCATGTCCCTCATTCCTCAAAGCGAACGTTCATCAAGATTGAGCGTTTAAAAATTAAGCCATGCCCATCTCAAAAGAAGATGACAAGATTTTGTGGGAGCAATATCACATAATACTTCTTTCACACATTGTCATGTACTGAATTTGATCCTTGCTTGATTTAGATGAAAGCGTGGTGGTAACTAGAGTTTCTCCACCAATTTTGGGCTTACAACATTGTTGTCGCTTTCGTAAACAAATGCAACTAAACATGGGTGGCCTTCGATTAAACACCTTGTTTCTCTACTTCCTTTTCCATCATCTTTATCTTTTCTTCAATTTCCCTTCCTTCTGCAGTTTATATTTCTTCTTTTTCTATTTTCTCCTTCAGCCTATGTTGATCATTACTGTCTTGTCTTGGTGTCATAAATTTCAACTTCATTTCATGTCCCTCATGTCTCAAATAAAGGGAACGTTCATCAAGATTAAGCGTTTTAAAATGAAGCCATGCCCATCTCAAAAGAAGATGACAAGAGTTTGTGGGAGCAATATCACTCAATACTTCTTTCACACATTGTCATGTACTGAATTTTATCCTTGCTTGATTCAGATGAAAGCTTGGTGGTAACTACAATTTCACCACCAATCTTTGGCTTACAACATTGTTGTCGCTTTCGTAAACGAATGCAACTAAACAGGGGTGGCCTTCGATTAAACACCTTAATTCTCTACTTCCTTTTCCATCATCTTCATCATTTCTTCCTTTTCTCTTTCTTCAATTTCCCTTCCTTCTGCGGTTTATATTTCTTCTTTTTCTATTTTCTCCTTCAGCCTATGTTTATCCTTACTGGCTTGACTTGGTGTCATAAATTTCAACTTCATTTCATGTCCCTCATGCCTCAAAGCGAACGTTCATCAAGATTTAGCGTTTAAAAATTAAGCCATGCCCATCTAAAAAGAAGATGACAAGAGTTTGTGGGAGCAATATCACATAATACTTCTTTCACACATTGTCATGTACTGAATTTGATCCTTGCTTGATTCGGATGAAAGCGTGGTGGTAACTAGAGTTTCTCCACCAATCTTGGGCTTACAACATTGTTGTCGCTTTCGTAAACAAATGCAACTAAACATGGGTGGCCTTCGATTAAACACCTTGTTTCTCTACTTCCTTTTCCATCATCTTTATCTTTTCTTCCTTTTCTTTTTCTTCAATTTCCCTTCCTTCTGCAGTTTATATTTCTTCTTTTTCTATTTTCTCCTTCAGCCTATGTTGATCATTACTGGCTTGTCTTGGTGTCATAAATTTCAACTTCATTTCATGTCCCTCATGTCTCAAATAAAGGGAACGTTCATCAAGATTAGGCGTTTTAAAATGAAGCCATGCCCATCTCAAAAGAAGATGACAAGAGTTCGTGGGAGCAATATCACACAATACTTCTTTCACACATTGTCATGTACTGAATTTGATCCTTGCTTGATTTTGATGAAAACATGGTGGTAACTAGAATTTCACCACCAATTTTTGGCTTACAACATTGTTGTCGCTTTCGTAAACGAATGCAACTAAACAGGGGTGGCCTTCGATTAAACACCTTGTTTCTCTACTTCCTTTTCCATCATCTTTATCTTTTCTTTCTTTTCTTTTTCTTCAATTTCCCTTCCTTCTGCAGTTTATATTTCTTCTTTCTCTATTTTCTCCTTCAGCCTATGTTGATCATTACTGGCTTGTCTTGGTGTCATAAATTTCCATTTCATTTCATGTCCCTCATGTCTCAAATAAAGGGAACGTTCATCAAGATTAAGCGTTTTAAAATGAACCCATGCCCATCTCAAAAGAAGATGAGAAGAGTTTGTGGGAGCAATATCACACAATAATTCTTTCACACATTGTCATGTACTGAATTTGATCCTTGCTTGATTCAGATGAAAGCTTGGTGGTAACTAGAATTTCACCACCAATCTTTGGCTTACAACATTGTTGTCGCTTTCGTAAAGGAATGCAACTAAACAGGGGTGGCTTTCGATTAAACACCTTAATTCTCTACTTCCTTTTCCATCATCTTCATCATTTCTTCCTTTTCTCTTTCTTCAATTTCCCTTCCTTCTGCAGTTTATATTTCTTCTTTTTCTATTTTCTCCTTCAGCCTATGTTGATCCTTACTAGCTTGACTTGGTGTCATAAATTTCAACTTCATTTCATGTCCCTCATGCCTCAAAGCGAACGTTCATCAAGATTGAGCGTTTTAAAATTAAGCCATGCCCATCTCAAAAGAAGATGACAAGAGTTTGTGGGAGCAATACCACATAATACTT
This sequence comes from Vigna unguiculata, assembly GCF_037176805.1. Classification (NCBI taxonomy): domain Eukaryota; kingdom Viridiplantae; phylum Streptophyta; class Magnoliopsida; order Fabales; family Fabaceae; genus Vigna; species Vigna unguiculata. Next base: position 25,144,025 of record NC_140795.1, on the reverse strand, counting down.
CTTTCACACACTGTCCTGTACTGAATTTGATCCTTGCTTGATTCGGATGAAAGCGTGGTGGTAACTAGAGTTTCTCCACCAATCTTGGGCTTACAACATTGTGTAGCTTTCGTAAACAAATGCAACTAAACATGGGTGGCCTTCGATTAAACACCTTGTTTCTCTACTTCCTTTTCCATCATCTTTATCTTTTCTTCCTTTTCTTTTTCTTCAATTTCCCTTCCTTCTGCAGTTTATATTTCTTCTTTTTCTATTTTCTCCTTCAGCCTATGTTGATCATTACTGGCTTGTCTTGGTGTCATAAATTTCAACTTCATTTCATGTCCCTCATGTCTCAAATAAAGGGAACGTTCATCAAGATTAAGCGTTTTAAAATGAAGCCATGCCCATCTCAAAAGAAGATGACATGAGTTCGTGGGAGCAATATCACACAATACTTCTTTCACACATTGTCATGTACTGTATTTGATCCTTGCTTGATTCAGATGAAAGCTTGGTGGTAACTAGAATTTCACCACCAATCTTTGGCTTACAACATTGTTGTCGCTTTCGTAAACGAATGCAACTAAACAGGGGTGGCCTTCGATTAAACACCTTAATTCTCTACTTCCTTTTCCATCATCTTCATCATTTCTTCCTTTTCTTTTTCTTCAATTTCCCTTCCTTCTGCAGTTTATATTTCTTCTTTATCTATTTTCTCCTTCAGCCTATGTTGATCCTTACTGGCTTGACTTGGTGTCATCAATTTCAACCTCATTTCATGTCCCTCATGCCTCAAAGCGAACGTTCATCAAGATTGAGCGTTTTAAAATTAAGCCATGCCCATCTCAAAAGAAGATGACAAAAGTTTGTGGGAGCAATATCACATAATACGTCTTTCACACATTGTCATGTACTGAATTTGATCCTTGCTTGATTCAGATGAAAGCTTGGTGGTAACTAGAATTTCACCACCAATCTTTGGCTTACATCATTGTTGTCGCTTTCGTAAACGAATGCAACTAAACAGTGGTGGCCTTCGATTAAACACCTTGTTTCTCTACTTCCTTTTCCATCATCTTTATCTTTTCTCCCTTTTCTTTTTCTTCAATTTCCCTTCCTTCTGCAGTTTGTATTTCTTCTTTTTCTATTTTCTCCTTCAGCCTATGTTGATCATTACTGGCTTGTCTTGGTGTCATAAATTTCAACTTCATTTCTTGTCCCTCATGCCTCAAAGCGAACGTTCATCAAGATTGAGCGTTTTAAAATTAAGCCATGCCCATCTCAAAAGAAGATGACAAGAGTTTGTGGGAGCAATACCACATAATACTTCTTTCACACACTGTCCTGTACTGAATTTGATCCTTGCATGATTCGGATGAAAGTGTGGTGGTAACTAGAGTTTCTCCACCAATCTTGGGCTTACAACATTGTGTAGCTTTCGTAAACAAATGCAACTAAACATGGGTGGCCTTCGATTAAACACCTTGTTTCTCTACTTCCTTTTCCATCATCTTTATCTTTTCTCCCTTTTCTTTTTCTTCAATTTCCCTTCCATCTGCAGTTTGTATTTCTTCTTTTTCTATTTTCTCCTTCAGCCTATGTTGATCATTACTGGCTTGTCTTGGTGTCATAAATTTCAACTTCATTTCATATCCCTCATGTCTCCAATAAAGGGAACGTTCATCAAGATTAAGCGTTTTAAAATGAAGCCATGCCCATCTCAAAAGAAGATGACATGAGTTCGTGGGAGCAATATCACACAATACTTCTTTCACACATTGTCATGTACTGTATTTGATCCTTGCTTGATTCAGATGAAAGCTTGGTGGTAACTAGAATTTCACCACATATCTTTGGCTTACAACATTGTTGTCGCTTTCGTAAACGAATGCAACTAAACAGGGGTGGCCTTCGATTAAACACCTTAATTCTCTACTTCCTTTTCCATCATCTTCATCATTTCTTCCTTTTCTTTTTCTTCAATTTCCCTTCCTTCTGCAGTTTATATTTCTTCTTTATCTATTTTCTCCTTCAGCCTATGTTGATCCTTACTGGCTTGACTTGGTGTCATCAATTTCAACCTCATTTCATGTCCCTCATACCTCAAAGCGAACGTTCATCAAGATTGAGCGTTTTAAAATTAAGCCATGCCCATCTCAAAAGAAGATGACAAAAGTTTGTGGGAGCAATATCACATAATACTTCTTTCACACATTGTCATGTACTGAATTTGATCCTTGCTTGATTCAGATGAAAGCTTGGTGGTAACTAGAATTTCACCACCAATCTTTGGCTTACAACATTGTTGTCGCTTTCGTAAACGAATGCAACTAAACAGTGGTGGCCTTCGATTAAACACCTTGTTTCTCTACTTCCTTTTCCATCATCTTTATCTTTTCTCCCTTTTCTTTTTCTTCAATTTCCCTTCCTTCTGCAGTTTGTATTTCTTCTTTTTCTATTTTCTCCTTCAGCCTATGTTGATCATTACTGGCTTGTCTTGGTGTCATAAATTTCAACTTCATTTCTTGTCCCTCATGCCTCAAACCGAACGTTCATCAAGATTGAGCGTTTTAAAATTAAGCCATGCCCATCTCAAAAGAAGATGACAAGAGTTTGTGGGAGCAATACCACATAATACTTCTTTCACACACTGTCCTGTACTGAATTTGATCCTTGCATGATTCGGATGAAAGTGTGGTGGTAACTAGAGTTTCTCCACCAATCTTGGGCTTACAACATTGTGTAGCTTTCGTAAACAAATGCAACTAAACATGGGTGGCCTTCGATTAAACACCTTGTTTCTCTACTTCCTTTTCCATCATCTTTATCTTTTCTCCCTTTTCTTTTTCTTCAATTTCCCTTCCATCTGCAGTTTGTATTTCTTCTTTTTCTATTTTCTCCTTCAGCCTATGTTGATCATTACTGGCTTGTCTTGGTGTCATAAATTTCAACTTCATTTCATGTCCCTCATGTCTCAAATAAAGGGAACGTTCATCAAGATTAAGCGTTCTAAAATGAAGCCATGCCCATCTCAAAAGAAGATGACAAGAGTTCGAGGGAGCAATATCACACAATACTTCTTTCACACATTGTCATGTACTGAATTTGATCCTTGCTTGATTCAGATGAAAGCGTGGTGGTAACTAGAGTTTCTCCACCAATCTTGGGCTTACAACATTGTGTAGCTTTCGTAAACAAAAACAACTAAACATGGGTGGCCTTCGATTAAACACCTTGTTTCTCTACTTCCTTTTCCATCATCTTTATCTTTTCTTCCTTTTCTTTTTCTTCAATTTCCCTTCCTTCTGCAGTTTATATTTCTTCTTTTTCTATTTTCTCCTTCAGCCTATGTTGATCATTACTGGCTTGTCTTGGTGTCATAAATTTCAACTTCATTTCATGTCCCTCATGTCTCAAATAAAGGGAACGTTCATCAAGATTAAGCGTTTTAAAATGAAGTCATGCCCATCTCAAAAGAAGATGACAGGAATTCGTGGGAGCAATATCACACAATACTTCTTTCACACATTGTCATGTACTGAATTTGATCCTTGCCTGATTCAGATGAAAGCTTGGTGGTAACTAGAATTTCACCACCAATCTTTGGCTTACAACATTGTTGTCGCTTTCGTAAACGAATGCAACTAAACAGGGGTGGCCTTTGATTAAACACCTTCTTTCTCTACTTCCTTTTCCATCATCTTCATCATTTCTTCCTTTTCTTTTTCTTCAATTCCCTTCCTTCTGCAGTTTATATTTCTTCTTTATCTATTTTCTCCTTCAGCCTATGTTGATCCTTACTGGCTTGACTTGGTGTCATAAATTTCAACCTCATTTCATGTCCGTCATGCCTCAAATAAAGGGAACGTTCATCAAAATTAAGCGTTTTAAAATGAAGCCATGCCCATCTCAAAAGAAGATGACAAGAGTTTGTGGGAGCAATATCACATAATACTTCTTTCACACATTCTCATGTACTGAATTTGATCCGTGCTTGATTCGGATGAAAGCTTGGTGGTAACTAGAATTTCACCACCAATCTTTGGCTTACAACATTGTTGTCGCTTTCGTAAACAAATGCAACTAAACATGGGTGGCCTTCGACTAAACACCTTGTTTCTCTACTTCCTTTTCCATCATCTTTATCTTTTCTCCCTTTTCTTTTTCTTCAATTTCCCTTCCTTCTGCAGTTTGTATTTCTTCTTTTTCTATTTTCTCCTTCAGCCTATGTTGATCATTACTGGCTTGTCTTGGTGTCATAAATTTCAACTTCATTTCATGTCCCTCATGTCTCAAATAAAGGGAACGTTCATCAAGATTAAGCGTTCTAAAATGAAGCCATGCCCATCTCAAAAGAAGATGACAGGAGTTCGTGGGAGCAATATCACACAATACTTCTTTCACACATTGTCACGTACTGAATTTGATCCTTGCCTGATTCAGATGAAAGCTTGGTGGTAACTAGAATTTCACCACCAATCTTTGGCTTACAACATTGTTGTCGCTTTCGTAAACGAATGCAACTAAACAGGGGTGGCCTTTGATTAAACACCTTCTTTCTCTACTTCCTTTTCCATCATCTTCATCATTTCTTCCGTTTCTTTTTCTTCAATTTCCCTTCGTTCTGCAGTTTATATTTCTTCTTTATCTATTTTCTCCTTCAGCCTATGTTGATCCTTACTGGCTTGTCTTGGTGTCATAAATTTCAACCTCATTTCATGTCCCTCATGCCTCAAAGCGAACGTTCATCAAGATTGAGCGTTTTAAAATTAAGCCATGCCCATCTCAAAAGAAGATGAGAAGAGTTTGTGGGAGCAATATCACACAATACTTCTTTCACACATTGTCATGTACTGAATTTGATCCTTGCTTGATTCAGATGAAAGCTTGGTGGTAAATAGAATTTCACCACCAATATTTGGCTTACAAAATTGTTGTCACTTTCGTAAACGAATGCAACTAAACAGGGGTGGCCTTCGATTAAACACCTTAATTCTCTACTTCCTTTTCCATCATCTTCATCATTTCTTCCTTTTCTTTTTCTTCAATTTCCCTTCCTTCTGCAGTTTATATTTCTTCTTTATCTATTTTCTCCTTCAGCCTATGTTGATCCTTACTGGCTTGACTTGGTGTCATCAATTTCAACCTCATTTCATGTCCCTCATGCCTCAAAGCGAACGTTCATCAAGATTGAGCGTTTTAAAATTAAGCCATGCCCATCTCAAAAGAAGATGACAAGAGTTTGTGGGAGCAATATCACATAATACTTCTTTCACACATTCTCATGTACTGAATTTGATCCTTGCTTGATTCGGATGAAAGCGTGGTGGTAACAAGAGTTTCTCCACCAATCTTGGGTTTACAACATTGTTGTCGCTTTCGTAAACAAATGCAACTAAACATGGGTGGCCTTCGACTAAACACCTTGTTTCTCTACCTCCTTTTCCATCATCTTTATCTTTTCTCCCTTTTCTTTTTCTTCAATTTCCCTTCCATCTGCAGTTTGTATTTCTTCTTTTTCTATTTTCTCCTTCAGCATATGTTGATCATTACTGGCTTGTCTTGGTGTCATAAATTTCAACTTCATTTCATGTCCCTCATGTCTCAAATAAAGGGAACGTTCATCAAGATTAAGCGTTCTAAAATGAAGCCATGCCCATCTCAAAAGAAGATGACAAGAGTTCGAGGGAGCAATATCACACAATACTTCTTTCACACATTGTCATGTACTGAATTTGATCCTTGCTTGATTCAGATGAAAGCGTGGTGGTAACTAGAGTTTCTCCACCAATCTTGGGCTTACAACATTGTGTAGCTTTCGTAAACAAAAACAACTAAACATGGGTGGCCTTCGATTAAACACCTTGTTTCTCTACTTCCTTTTCCATCATCTTTATCTTTTCTTCCTTTTCTTTTTCTTCAATTTCCCTTCCTTCTGCAGTTTATATTTCTTCTTTTTCTATTTTCTCCTTCAGCCTATGTTGATCATTACTGGCTTGTCTTGGTGTCATAAATTTCAACTTCATTTCATGTCCCTCATGTCTCAAATAAAGGGAACGTTCATCAAGATTAAGCGTTTTAAAATGAAGCCATGCCCATCTCAAAAGAAGATGACAGGAGTTCGTGGGAGCAATATCACACAATACTTCTTTCACACATTGTCATGTACTGAATTTGATCCTTGCCTGATTCAGATGAAAGCTTGGTGGTAACTAGAATTTCACCACCAATCTTTGGCTTACAACATTGTTGTCGCTTTCGTAAACGAATGCAACTAAACAGGGGTGGCCTTTGATTAAACACGTTCTTTCTCTTTTTCCTTTTCCATCATCTTCATCATTTCTTCCTTTTCTTTTTCTTCAATTTCCCTTCCTTCTGCAGTTTATATTTCTTCTTTATCTATTTTCTCCTTCAGCCTATGTTGATCCTTACTGGCTTGTCTTGGTGTCATAAATTTCAACCTCATTTCATGTCCCTCATGCCTCAAATAAAGGGAACGTTCATCAAGATTAAGCGTTTTAAAATGAAGCCATGCCCATCTCAAAAGAAGATGAGAAGAGTTTGTGGGAGCAATATCACACAATACTTCTTTCACACATTGTCATGTACTGAATTTGATCCTTGCTTGATTCAGATGAAAGCTTGGTGGTAACTAGAATTTCACCACCAATCTTTGGCTTACAACATTGTTGTCGCTTTCGTAAACGAATGCAACTAAACAGGGATGGCCTTCGATTAAACACCTTGTTTCTCTACTTCCTTTTCCATCATCTTTATCTTTTCTCCCTTTTCTTTTTCTTCAATTTCCCTTCCTTCTGCAGTTTGTATTTCTTCTTTTTCTATTTTCTCCTTCAGCCTATGTTGATCATTACTGGCTTGTCTTGGTGTCATAAATTTCAACTTCATTTCATGTCCCTCATGTCTCAAATAAAGGGAACGTTCATCAAGATTAAGCGTTCTAAAATGAAGCCATGCCCATCTCAAAAGAAGATGACAAGAGTTCGAGGGAGCAATATCACACAATACTTCTTTCACACATTGTCATGTACTGAATTTGATCCTTGCTTGATTCAGATGAAAGCGTGGTGGTAACTAGAGTTTCTCCACCAATCTTGGGCTTACAACATTGTGTAGCTTTCGTAAACAAAAACAACTAAACATGGGTGGCCTTCGATTAAACACCTTGTTTTCTACTTCCTTTTCCATCATCTTTATCTTTTCTTCCTTTTCTTTTTCTTCAATTTCCCTTCCTTCTGCAGTTTATATTTCTTCTTTTTCTATTTTCTCCTTCAGCCTATGTTGATCATTACTGGCTTGTCTTGGTGTCATAAATTTCAACTTCATTTCATGTCCCTCATGTCTCAAATAAAGGGAACGTTCATCAAGATTAAGCGTTTTAAAATGAAGCCATGCCCATCTCAAAAGAAGATGACAGGAGTTCGTGGGAGCAATATCACACAATACTTCTTTCACACATTGTCATGTACTGAATTTGATCCTTGCCTGATTCAGATGAAAGCTTGGTGGTAACTAGAATTTCACCACCAATCTTTGGCTTACAACATTGTTGTCGCTTTCTGATGAGTACGTATTTTTGCCCTCATTTAATGTTTAATTCTGGGTATTTAATTGAATTTATGTGCCTAAAGAGTGATTTAATTGATAATTTTGATAATTAGGTTGTTTGAGCTTGTGTGATAAAAATGTCTTAAAAAGTGATTTTTAGCTGCATAAATTATTTTTGGATATTTTAACGTTTGTTGATGCAGCTGAAGTTAAGTTTTAAGCTCATTTAGAGGTGTGGAAATAAATTGATTAAAGCTTCATGACACCTTAAAGATAAATCAAAGAATAAGAAATTATCAAAAGCACAAAAATTCAGGCCAAGCATTACATGAAGACGGCAAGAAAAGCTTGAAAAAGTGAAGAAGTTTGGCTAAACCAAGAAGAGAGGAAAGAAAAATTGGACCTTGCGGTTTTCTTTATCTTTATGATAGAAGATAATTTGGGAAAATATATCTTTAGATATTTTATTTGATATTTTTAAATAATTATCTTATTTAATTATATCATAAAATATTAAAAGATAATAACTACCAAATCTTTTTAAATATGACAAGATCTTCTTGAATCTTTTTAGTTCCACAACAAACAAATATATCTTGAAGATATTGGATTATTTAGAAGATAATTTAAGGAGATTGCAAAGGGTTGATTTGGAAAATTAATACAAATATTAATTGGTGATAATTTATCATATATCTTTAAGTAATTAATTAATTTAATTATATTAGATATTGATATTATCAACCAATTATATTTGTCAAATAGTCTATATCTCTCAAAGTATTTTTAAATATTTATATTTATCTTTATTTCAAAAGATATTTGAGAGATTTTAGCAACAGAAAAGCCCAGTCCAATTCCTATATAAAGAGACCAAGGGAGAAGTAGAAAACAGGCTCGACACTTCGGAATTTAGGAACCCTTAGGGGGACCTAATTTCTTTCTCTCTCTTTTCTTCTCTTTATTCTTCTTTTATTCTTATTTTGTATTCCATGGATTGCTAAACTTCTTGGGTTGATTCCATTGTAATTTCATTATGGATTCTGAGGTTAGAATGAAATAATTTCTTTGTTCTATTTATTATTGTTGAGGTTTTAATTCATCTATGTCTTTTATCTTTGAATCACGTAACAAGTAATGATTTTAAATCTATATGCATGTTGATCATATGAGTTCAAGGGTTTTTAAATTAAATTGAGACTTTACTTTGATTTTATTTAGAAACTTTCACATGATTAAATGAGTTTTTACCAATAATTGAGACTTTACTTTGGTTAAAGGTATTTACTCTAATGAAAATTAATCGAGACTTTACTTTGATTAATTAAGCTTTTTATTTGGTGAGGAGATAAAAGAATAGACATGATTAGGCATAGTAAAATTTGATTGAGACTGTACTTTGATTGAATTTACTATGGATAATCTAAAAGTTCTCACTTTTAATTGAGACTGTACTTTAGTTAAAAGTGAGAACGCCAACAAATTAATTGAGACTTTACATTGATTAATTTGCAAATCTACAACAATAATTAATTGAGCAATAATCTTTAGATAACCGATGATGAATCTATTTTGAAAAAGCAATGGAATCAATCTATTTTCTTTACTATTGTTTATATCTTATTTTATCTTCTTATCTTTATCCTTCATATTTTTATAATTTTATTTGACTAACTCTTGTATAGTTTTATAAGAACTAACTTGTTAAAAATCAATTCCGTGTTCGTTGGGAGACGACTTTGGGTTACTTTACCCTTACTATTTTGTTGACTACTTTCTTAACAATACTGAAGTTGTTATAGATAAGTAGTATTAATTTGATCGCGTCAACGACAGCGTTATCAAATTTGGCGCCGTTGCCGGGGAACACGGTTAGAATTTTTATCATTTTAGTTCTTATTTCTATTTTTATTCTTTTGATTTTATTTTTTATTTTTTGTTTATCACTAACATTTTCTTTTCTCAATTTTTGTTCTAACATTTTTTTTTATTTTCTTTAGTTATTTTATTTCATTTTATTTAGTTATTTTTTTTAAGCATAGTTTTTGTTTGAGGAATTTCGTTGGGAAATTTGTGAAACTAGTTGGGAAAAACTTTGGCTAAGGAAAGATAAGGTACTTAAGTTGTCCATTGAGACACACCTCTCTTTCCTGGAAGTCTACTCAACAAGCTTTCAACTTATTTCTTTTCAAAAAACCTCTATAAAAAAATGCAAAATAATTTTTCATATGAAAATAATCAACTGTGTGATTTTCAAGTGAATTATGATTACTATCCACAGCAACCACGTGATTTTCAGCAACAAATTGTCACACCTACTTCTGCACCTGATATAAGTGGGTTAACTTTACGACAATTTAATGATCTATATCCTAGATCATCTTTTTTGGGATATGAGCAACAACCATATTCTGAGTGTCCACCTCAGCAACCATATGTTCCAAATAGTGTTCAGCAACAATATGTACCACCACAGCAAGTTGAAGCAACCAATGGACCATCCTACAGGGAAGTTATGATATTAATGGGTGAAGTTATAGAGAAATTAGAGTCCATGGATAAAAGGTTGCGAGTTCATCAAAGATGCAGAAACATTGAGCAAGAGTGGTACGAAAATAAGCAAATATTGTCTGATATGTTGAGGGATGCAAGTAAGAACAACTTCATAGAATTACTTGTAACTGTTAATACCACCCCTCAACCCCATCAGAGATTTCCTGAACATCCAGATTTTAATGCACTTCGTCATGAAATCAAAGATGTGCTTCTGAAGTTGGCGATCAGAGCTGAAAAAATGTCTGAAGATTTGACTCAGCTAATGAATGATGCAGTGAGAAAGGTCACTTTGGAAGATATGATGAAAATGATGACTGAAATGATGAAGATGGATCAGACAGATCAGAAAGAGATGATGAATGCCGCGACACAAAGCTTACAAAATCAGTCTGAAAAACCAATAGCGGAATCACATCACATTGATATATCTACTGATGGATATAATCATTTTCATAGTAATATGTCTACTGATGGACATATCAATTTTGCTAAAGATGTTGCTGATGAAGTAATTGAAGATTCTCACACAAACATATCTACTGATGGATATGTTGATGATGCTCAATGTGAATATAAAGTTGTACCCATTGATGAGGATATGAGTACAAATGATCATTTTCAAGAGCAAAGTTGTGAGAACAATACAATGGAGGAACCAAGTGCAGTTGAAGAGCCTACACTATTCGAAGATGCAGCTGAAGCATCTACTATTGCAACTGACTTGGTTAATGATGAAGTAGCAGAGTCAACAACATCAGGTGAAAAATTTTTCTCAGAAGATGAAAGTATGAGGATTACTGATGATCCGCTTAACCATCTAAATGCACCCGATGATGCTCAAGTTGAGTTGAAACCACATACTCCACACATCAAGTTTGTTGATGTGAATGGTGCAAATAAGTTTTCAGTGGTTATCTTTGTTGACATGGCTGCAGAAAAAGAAGAAAGGTTGCTACAACAGGTAAAAAGCTTATATTCAAATTCTTTTGAAATCATTGTTGATAGAAAAGTTAATTTGCATGCATGTTTGGTTTTTGTTTCTATTTTTAATTTTAAAAATATTAAAAAAAATTCAAAAATATGTGTTTTTGTTTTCTTTAATAAAATTGTACAAGCTGACTTGTACTTTATAAAATTAAAGAAAATAAATTTTGACATATGGCCAGATTGAGCCAATAGTCACAAATTTTTTCGTTTCCTCCCCAAAATAAGTCCATCAAGGACATTTTTTTTGAAATAAGTGTGGGGGAGACAAACTGTAGGTAGGATTTTTTTTTTTTTTTTTGTTTTTGTTTTCATTTAAAAAGAAAAAAAATTGTGATTTCTTTTTGAGAAAATTGTGAAAGTATTAAATTTTTACTAAGTGGAACTTTTAAACAATATGTCTCTTAAGAAATCCACAAAAAATATTTCCCTGTTTTCAATAAAACATATTGACATTGGATTTTTAGGATTTGATTCAGTAATTGGGATGATCATAATTCTGGAAAAATAAAAGTCATGTTGATATGAATGGATTGTTTCTATGATTTGCTAAATGAGTTGATTTGAGAATTTCTTGATTAAATCTTTTGTGAAAGAATTTGACCTTGTGAGTCTTGAGCCTTAATGTAAAGGATGAATTGTCATGTGTCATTCTTATTTTTTCTTGAGTGACTTGCTCATGTTTGTTTATACTCAAATGTTTAGCTTGATTCTTTTGTTTTGCATCTTAGGTGAATATGCATGATTTGATATGACTGAGGCATTTCTTGTTTTTAGCTACTTGGCCAAATAAGCCCACCTTGATATTAATCCATTGGTAGCCCCTTTGAGCTTTAAACCTCTTTTTCTTGTTTTAAGCCTATTGCATAACCTTGAAAAGAAAAAGACTATATTCTACCTTAGGAAGAAAGAAGGAGCTAATGGATTGTGTTCAGGAATGGTTGAGGAATAAAGTGTGTGGGTGAGTACCTCACCCACAAATTAATAAAAATGGCAAAAGGAAAAATTGTTGATGAAAAAGTGTTGAAATAAAAAAAATAATTGCTTTCTAAAAAAAAAAGAGAGCAACAAAGAGCAATAAACGAAAAAGAGTTGTTTTTGAAATTATGCTCCATTATTCTTTCTATATTTTAATTTCAAAAACCCAAAAATCCTAAAATTTTTCCTACCTTTGCCTTGGCCCCATTATAACCTATGAAAAGTCCTCATGATCTTTGAATGCATATTTTTCTAAAAGTTTGTGAATATTAGAGTCTTGTTAAGTATTATGAGAGTTTGCTTACATGAGTATTTTGAGTGAAAACACAAGCCAAAACACTTGAGAGAATTTTGGTGATAAAATACACATTTAACTTGAGTGCTTTCTTCCATAATTGATTGTATTGTGAATTCAAAAGATTAACTCATGTGTGAAAAATAGAACCTTTCCGTTTGTATATACATAATAATTTGATTTCTAGAAGATTGATTTGTTTCCAATGATGTTCATTCCTTTGATCCAATGTTGATGTGAAATAAAATACCTCAGATTAAGTTTTGAAATTGTTTGATTTTGCCCAGGAGTGCAAAAGGATAAGTGTGTGGGTATGATGAGTACGTATTTTTGCCCTCATTTAATGTTTAATTCTGGGTATTTAATTGAATTTATGTGCCTAAAGAGTGATTTAATTGATAATTTTGATAATTAGGTTGTTTGAGCTTGTGTGATAAAAATGTCTTAAAAAGTGATTTTTAGCTGCATAAATTATTTTTGGGTATTTTAACGTTTGTTGATGCAGCTGAAGTTAAGTTTTAAGCTCATTTAGAGGTGTGGAATTAAATTGATTAAAGCTTCATGACACCTTAAAGATAAATCAAAGAATAAGAAATTATCAAAAGCACAAAAATTCAGGCCAAGCATTACATGAAGACGGCAAGAAAAGCTTGAAAAAGTGAAGAAGTTTGGCTAAACCAAGAAGAGAGGAAAGAAAAATTGGACCTTGCGGTTTTCTTTATCTTTATGATAGAAGATAATTTGGGAAAATATATCTTTAGATATTTTATTTGATATTTTTAAATAATTATCTTATTTAATTATATCATAAAATATTAAAAGATAATAACTACCAAATCTTTTTAAATATGACAAGATCTTCTTGAATCTTTTTAGTTCCACAACAAACAAATATATCTTGAAGATATTGGATTATTTAGAAGATAATTTAAGGAGATTGCAAAGGGTTGATTTGGAAAATTAATACAAATATTAAGTGGTGATAATTTATCATATATCTTTAAGTAATTAATTAATTTAATTATATTAGATATTGATATTATCAACCAATTATATTTGTCAAATAGTCTATATCTCTCAAAGTATTTTTAAATATTTATATTTATCTTTATTTCAAAAGATATTTGAGAGATTTTAGCAACAGAAAAGCCCAGTCCAATTCCTATATAAAGAGACCAAGGGAGAAGTAGAAAACAGGCTCGACACTTCGGAATTTAGGAACCCTTAGGGGGACCTAATTTCTTTCTCTCTCTTTTCTTCTCTTTATTCTTCTTTTATTCTTATTTTGTATTCCATGGATTGCTAAACTTCTTGGGTTGATTCCATTGTAATTTCATTATGGATTCTGAGGTTAGAATGAAATAATTTCTTTGTTCTTTTTATTATTGTTGAGGTTTTAATTCATCTATGTCTTTTATCTTTGAATCACGTAACAAGTAATGATTTTAAATCTATATGCATGTTGATCATATGAGTTCAAGGGTTTTTAAATTAAATTGAGACTTTACTTTGATTTTATTTAGAAACTTTCACATGATTAAATGAGTTTTTACCAATAATTGAGACTTTACTTTGGTTAAAGGTATTTACTCTAATGAAAATTAATCGAGACTTTACTTTGATTAATTAAGCTTTTTATTTGGTGAGGAGATAAAAGAATAGACATGATTAGGCATAGTAAAATTTGATTGAGACTGTACTTTGATTGAATTTACTATGGATAATCTAAAAGTTCTCACTTTTAATTGAGACTGTACTTTAGTTAAAAGTGAGAACGCCAACAAATTAATTGAGACTTTACATTGATTAATTTGCAAATCTACAACAATAATTAATTGAGCAATAATCTTTAGATAACCGATGATGAATCTATTTTGAAAAAGCAATGGAATCAATCTATTTTCTTTACTATTGTTTATATCTTATTTTATCTTCTTATCTTTATCCTTCATATTTTTATAATTTTATTTGACTAACTCTTGTATAGTTTTATAAGAACTAACTTGTTAAAAATCAATTCCGTGTTCGTTGGGAGACGACTTTGGGTTACTTTACCCTTACTATTTTGTTGACTACTTTCTTAACAATACTGAAGTTGTTATAGATAAGTAGTATTAATTTGATCGCGTCAACGACAGCGTTATCACTTTCGTAAATGAATGCAACTAAACAGGGGTGGCCTTTGATTAAACACCTTCTTTCTCTACTTCCTTTTCCATCATCTTCATCATTTCTTCCTTTTCTTTTTCTTCAATTTCCCTTCCTTCTGCAGTTTATATTTCTTCTTTATCTATTTTCTCATTCAGCCTATGTTGATCCTTACTGGCTTGACTTGGTGTCATAAATTTCAACCTCATTTCATGTCCCTCATGCCTCAAATAAAGGGAACGTTCATCAAGATTAAGCGTTTTAAAATGAAGCCATGCCCATCTCAAAAGAAGATGAGAAGAGTTTGTGGGAGCAATATCACACAATACTTCTTTCACACATTGTCATGTACTGAATTTGATCCTTGCTTGATTCAGATGAAAGCTTGGTGGTAACTAGAATTTCACCACCAATCTTTGGCTTACAACATTGTTGTCGCTTTCGTAAACGAATGCAACTAAACAGGGGTGGCCTTCGATTAAACACCTTGTTTCTCTACTTCCTTTTCCATCATCTTTATCTTTTCTCCCTTTTCTTTTTCTTCAATTTCCCTTCCTTCTGCAGTTTGTATTTCTTCTTTTTCTATTTTCTCCTTCAGCCTATGTTGATCATTACTGGCTTGTCTTGGTGTCATAAATTTCAACTTCATTTCTTGTCCCTCATGCCTCAAAGCGAACGTTCATCAAGATTGAGCGTTTTAAAATTAAGCCATGCCCATCTCAAAAGAAGATGACAGGAGTTTGTGGGAGCAATACCACATAATACTTCTTTCACACACTGTCCTGTACTGAATTTGATCCTTGCTTGATTCGGATGAAAGCGTGGTGGTAACTAGAGTTTCTCCACCAATCTTGGGCTTACAACATTGTGTAGCTTTCGTAAACAAATGCAACTAAACATGGGTGGCCTTCGATTAAACACCTTGTTTCTCTACTTCCTTTTCCATCATCTTTATCTTTTCTTCCTTTTCTTTTTCTTCAATTTCCCTTCCTTCTGCAGTTTATATTTCTTCTTTTTCTATTTTCTCCTTCAGCCTATGTTGATCATTACTGGCTTGTCTTGGTGTCATAAATTTCAACTTCATTTCATGTCCCTCATGTCTCAAATAAAGGGAACGTTCATCAAGATTAAGCGTTTTAAAATGAAGCCATGCCCATCTCAAAAGAAGATGACAGGAGTTCGTGGGAGCAATATCACACAATACTTCTTTCACACATTGTCATGTACTGAATTTGATCCTTGCTTGATTCAGATGAAAGCTTGGTGGTAACTAGAATTTCACCACCAATCTTTGGCTTACAACATTATTGTCGCTTTCGTAAACGAATGCAACTAAACAGGGGTGGCCTTCGATTAAACACCTTAATTCTCTACTTCCTTTTCCATCATCTTCATCATTTCTTCCTTTTCTTTTTCTTCAATTTCCCTTCCTTCTGCAGTTTATATTTCTTCTTTATCTATTTTCTCCTTCAGCCTATGTTGATCCTTACTGGCTTGACTTGGTGTCATCAATTTCAACCTCATTTCATGTCCCTCATGCCTCAAAGCGAACGTTCATCAAGATTGAGCGTTTTAAAATTAAGCCATGCCCATCTCAAAAGAAGATGACAGGAGTTTGTGGGAGCAATACCACATAATACTTCTTTCACACACTGTCCTGTACTGAATTTGATCCTTGCTTGATTCGGATGAAAGCGTGGTGGTAACTAGAGTTTCTCCACCAATCTTGGGCTTACAACATTGTGTAGCTTTCGTAAACAAATGCAACTAAACATGGGTGGCCTTCGATTAAACACCTTGTTTCTCTACTTCCTTTTCCATCATCTTTATCTTTTCTTCCTTTTCTTTTTCTTCAATTTCCCTTCCTTCTGCAGTTTATATTTCTTCTTTTTCTATTTTCTCCTTCAGCCTATGTTGATCATTACTGGCTTGTCTTGGTGTCATAAATTTCAACTTCATTTCATGTCCCTCATGTCTCAAATAAAGGGAACGTTCATCAAGATTAAGCGTTTTAAAATGAAGCCATGCCCATCTCAAAAGAAGATGACAGGAGTTCGTGGGAGCAATATCACACAATACTTCTTTCACACATTGTCATGTACTGAATTTGATCCTTGCTTGATTCAGATGAAAGCTTGGTGGTAACTAGAATTTCACCACCAATCTTTGGCTTACAACATTATTGTCGCTTTCGTAAACGAATGCAACTAAACAGGGGTGGCCTTCGATTAAACACCTTAATTCTCTACTTCCTTTTCCATCATCTTCATCATTTCTTCCTTTTCTTTTTCTTCAATTTCCCTTCCTTCTGCAGTTTATATTTCTTCTTTATCTATTTTCTCCTTCAGCCTATGTTGATCCTTACTGGCTTGACTTGGTGTCATCAATTTCAACCTCATTTCATGTCCCTCATGCCTCAAAGCGAACGTTCATCAAGATTGAGCGTTTTAAAATTAAGCCATGCCCATCTCAAAAGAAGATGACAAGAGTTTGTGGGAGCAATATCACATAATACTTCTTTCACACATTCTCATGTACTGAATTTGATCCTTGCTTGATTCGGATGAAAGCGTGGTGGTAACAAGAGTTTCTCCACCAATCTTCGGTTTACAACATTGTTGTCGCTTTCGTAAACAAATGCAACTAAACATGGGTGGCCTTCGACTAAACACCTTGTTTCTCTACTTCCTTTTCCATCATCTTTATCTTTTCTCCCTTTTCTTTTTCTTCAATTTCCCTTCCATCTGCAGTTTGTATTTCTTCTTTTTCTATTTTCTCCTTCAGCCTATGTTGATCATTACTTGCTTGTCTTGGTGTCATAAATTTCAACTTCATTTCATGTCCCTCATGTCTCAAATAAAGGGAACGTTCATCAAGATTAAGCGTTCTAAAATGAAGCCATGCCATCTCAAAAGAAGATGACAAGAGTTCGAGGGAGCAATATCACACAATACTTCTTTCACACATTGTCATGTACTGAATTTGATCCTTGCTTGATTCAGATGAAAGCTTGGTGGTAACTAGAATTTCACCACCAATCTTTGGCTTACAACATTATTGTCGCTTTCGTAAACGAATGCAACTAAACAGGGGTGGCCTTCGATTAAACACCTTAATTCTCTACTTCCTTTTCCATCATCTTCATCATTTCTTCCTTTTCTTTTTCATCAATTTCCCTTCCTTCTGCAGTTTATATTTCTTCTTTATCTATTTTCTCCTTCAGCCTATGTTGATCCTTACTGGCTTGACTTGGTGTCATCAATTTCAACCTCATTTCATGTCCCTCATGCCTCAAAGCGAACGTTCATCAAGATTAAGCGTTTTAAAATTAAGCCATGCCCATCTCAAAAGAAGATGACAAGAGTTTGTGGGAGCAATATCACATAATACTTCTTTCACACATTCTCATGTACTGAATTTGATCCTTGCTTGATTCGGATGAAAGCGTGGTGGTAACAAGAGTTTCTCCACCAATCTTCGGTTTACAACATTGTTGTCGCTTTCGTAAACAAATGCAACTAAACATGGGTGGCCTTCGACTAAACACCTTGTTTCTCTACTTCCTTTTCCATCATCTTTATCTTTTCTCCCTTTTCTTTTTCTTCAATTTCCCTTCCATCTGCAGTTTGTATTTCTTCTTTTTCTATTTTCTCCTTCAGCCTATGTTGATCATTACTTGCTTGTCTTGGTGTCATAAATTTCAACTTCATTTCATGTCCCTCATGTCTCAAATAAAGGGAATGTTCATCAAGATTAAGCGTTCTAAAATGAAGCCATGCCCATCTCAAAAGAAGATGACAAGAGTTCGAGGGAGCAATATCACACAATACTTCTTTCACACATTGTCATGTACTGAATTTGATCCTTGCTTGATTGAGATGAAAGCGTGGTGGTAACTAGAGTTTCTCCACCAATCTTGGGCTTACAACATTGTGTAGCTTTCGTAAACAAAAACAACTAAACATGGGTGGCCTTCGATTAAACACCTTGTTTCTCTACTTCCTTTTCCATCATCTTTATCTTTTCTTCCTTTTCTTTTTCTTCAATTTCCCTTCCTTCTGCAGTTTATATTTCTTCTTTTTCTATTTTCTCCTTCAGCCTATGTTGATCATTACTGGCTTGTCTTGGTGTCATAAATTTCAACTTCATTTCATGTCCCTCATGTCTCAAATAAAGGGAACGTTCATCAAGATTAAGCGTTTTAAAATGAAGCCATGCCCATCTCAAAAGAAGATGACAGGAGTTCGTGGGAGCAATATCACACAATACTTCTTTCACACATTGTCATGTACTGAATTTGATCCTTGCCTGATTCAGATGAAAGCTTGGTGGTAACTAGAATTTCACCACCAATCTTTGGCTTACAACATTGTTGTCACTTTCGTAAACGAATGCAACTAAACAGGGGTGGCCTTCGATTAAACACCTTCTCTCTCTACTTCCTTTTCCATCATCTTCATCATTTCTTCCTTTTCTTTTTCTTCAATTTCCCTTCCTTCTGCAGTTTATATTTCTTCTTTATCTATTTTCTCCTTCAGCCTATCTTGATCCTTACTGGCTTGACTTGGTGTCATAAATTTCAACCTCATTTCATGTCCCTCATGCCTCAAATAAAGGGAACGCTCATCAAGATTAAGCGTTTTAAAATGAAGCCATGCCCATCTCAAAAGAAAATGAGAAGAGTTTATGGGAGCAATATCACACAATACTTCTTTCACACATTGTCATGTACTGAATTTGATCCTTGCTTGATTCAGATGAAAGCTTGGTGGTAACTAGAATTTCACCACCAATCTTTGGCTTACAAAATTGTTGTCGCTTTCGTAAACGAATGCAACTAAACAGGGGTGGCCTTCGATTAAACACCTTGTTTCTCTACTTCCTTTTCCATCATCTTTATCTTTTCTCCCTTTTCTTTTTCTTCAATTTCCCTTCCTTCTGCAGTTTGTATTTCTTCTTTTTCTATTTTCTCCTTCAGCCTATGTTGATCATTACTGGCTTGTCTTGGTGTCATAAATTTCAACTTCATTTCTTGTCCCTCATGTATCAAATAAAGGGAACGTTCATCAAGATTAAGCGTTTTAAAATGAAGCCATGCCAATCTCAAAAGATGACAAGAGTTCGTGGGAGCAATATCACACAATACTTCTTTCACACATTGTCATCTACTGAATTTGATCCTTGCTTGATTCAGATGAAAGCTTGGTGGTAACTAGAATTTCACCACCAATCTTTGGCTTACATCATTGTAGTCGCTTTCGTAAACGAATGCAACTAAACAGGGGTGACCTTCGATTAAACACCTTTATTCTCTACTTCCTTTTCCATCATCTTCATCATTTCTTCCTTTTCTCTTTCTTCAATTTCCCTTCCTTCTGCAGTTTATATTTCTTCTTTTTCTATTTTCTCCTTCAGCCTATGTTGATCATTACTGGCTTGTCTTGGTGTCATAAATTTCAACTTCATTTCATGTCCCTAATGTCTCAAATAAAGGGAACGTTCATCAAGATTAAGCATTTTAAAATGAAGCCATGCCCATCTCAAAAGAAGATGAGAAGAGTTCGTGGGAGCAATATCACACAATACTTCTTTCACACATTGTCATGTACTGAATTTGATCCTTGCTTGATTCAGATGAAAGCTTGGTGGTAACTAGAATTTCACCACCAATCTTTGGCTTACAAAATTGTTGTCGCTTTCGTAAACGAATGCAACTAAACAGGGGTGGCCTTCGATTAAACACCTTGTCTCTCTACTTCCTTTTCCATGAACTTTATCTTTTCTTCCTTTTCTTTTTCTTCAATTTCCCTTCCTTCTGCAGTTTATATTTCTTCTTTTTCTATTTTCTCCTTCAGCCTATGTTGATCATTACTGGCTTGTCTTGGTGTCATAAATTTCAACTTCATTTCATGTCCCTCATGTCTCAAATAAAGGGAACGTTCATCAAGATTAAGCGTTTTAAAATGAAGCCATGCCCATCTCAAAAGAAGATGACAGGAGTTCGTGGGAGCAATATCACACAATACTTCTTTCACACATTGTCATGTACTGAATTTGATCCTTGCCTGATTCAGATGAAAGCTTGGTGGTAACTAGAATTTCACCACCAATCTTTGGCTTACAACATTGTTGTCACTTTCGTAAACGAAGGCAACTAAACAGGGGTGGCCTTCGATTAAACACCTTCTTTCTCTACTTCCTTTTCCATCATCTTCATCATTTCTTCCTTTTCTTTTTCTTCAATTTCCCTTCCTTCTGCAGTTTATATTTCTTCTTTATCTATTTTCTCCTTCAGCCTATCTTGATCCTTACTGGCTTGACTTGATGTCATAAATTTCAACCTCATTTCATGTCCCTCATGCCTCAAATAAAGGGAACGTTCATGAAGATTAAGCGTTTTAAAATGAAGCCATGCCCATCTCAAAAGAAAATGAGAAGAGTTTATGGGAGCAATATCACACAATACTTCTTTCACACATTATCATGTACTGAATTTGATCCTTGCTTGATTCAGATGAAAGCTTGGTGGTAACTAGAATTTCACCACCAATCTTTGGCTTACAAAATTGTTGTCGCTTTCGTAAACGAATGCAACTAAACAGGGGTGGCCTTCGATTAAACACCTTGTTTCTCTACTTCCTTTTCCATCATCTTTATCTTTTCTCCCTTTTCTTTTTCTTCAATTTCCCTTCCTTCTGCAGTTTGTATTTCTTCTTTTTCTATTTTCTCCTTCAGCCTATGTTGATCATTACTGGCTTGTCTTGGTGTCATAAATTTCAACTTCATTTCTTGTCCCTCATGTATCAAATAAAGGGAACGTTCATCAAGATTAAGCGTTTTAAAATGAAGCCATGCCAATCTCAAAAGATGACAAGAGTTCGTGGGAGCAATATCACACAATACTTCTTTCACACATTGTCATCTACTGAATTTGATCCTTGCTTGATTCAGATGAAAGCTTGGTGGTAACTAGAATTTCACCACCAATCTTTGGCTTACATCATTGTAGTCGCTTTCGTAAACGAATGCAACTAAACAGGGGTGACCTTCGATTAAACACCTTTATTCTCTACTTCCTTTTCCATCATCTTCATCATTTCTTCCTTTTCTCTTTCTTCAATTTCCCTTCCTTCTGCAGTTTATATTTCTTCTTTTTCTATTTTCTCCTTCAGCCTATGTTGATCATTACTGGCTTGTCTTGGTGTCATAAATTTCAACTTCATTTCATGTCCCTAATGTCTCAAATAAAGGGAACGTTAATCAAGATTAAGCATTTTAAAATGAAGCCATGCCCATCTCAAAAGAAGATGAGAAGAGTTCGTGGGAGCAATATCACACAATACTTCTTTCACACATTGTCATGTACTGAATTTGATCCTTGCTTGATTCAGATGAAAGCTTGGTGGTAACTAGAATTTCACCACCAATCTTTGGCTTACAAAATTGTTGTCGCTTTCGTAAACGAATGCAACTAAACAGGGGTGGCCTTCGATTAAACACCTTGTCTCTCTACTTCCTTTTCCATGAACTTTATCTTTTCTTCCTTTTCTTTTTCTTCAATTTCCCTTCCTTCTGCAGTGTATATTTCTTCTTTATCTATTTTCTCCTTCAGCCTATGTTGATCCTTACTGGCTTGACTTGGTGTCATAAATTTCAACTTCATTTCATGTCCCTCATGCCTCAAAGCGAACGTTCATCAAGATTGAGCGTTTTAAAATGAAGCCATGCCCATCACAAAAGAAGATGACAGGAGTTCGTGGGAGCAATATCACACAATACTTCTTTCACACATTGTCATGTACTGAATTTGATCCTTGCTTGATTCAGATGAAAGCTTGGTGGTAACTAGAATTTCACCACCAATCTTTGGCTTACAACATTGTTGTCGCTTTTGTAAACGAATGCAACTAAACAGGGGTGGCTTTCGATTAAACACCTTCTTTCTCTACTTCCTTTTCCATCATCTTCACCATTTGTTCCTTTTCTTTTTCTTCAATTTCCCTTCCTTCTGCAGTTTATATTTCTTCTTTATCTATTTTCTCCTTCAGCCTATGTTGATCCTTACTGGCTTGACTTGGTGTCATAAATTTCAACCTCATTTCATGTCCCTCATGCCTCAAAGCGAACGTTCATCAAGATTGAGCGTTTTAAAATTAAGCCATGCCCACCTCAAAAGAAGATGACAAGAGTTTGTGGGAGCAATACCACATAATACTTCTTTCACACACTGTCTTGTACTGAATTTGATCCTTGCTTGATTCGGATGAAAGCGTGGTGGTAACTAGAGTTTCTCCACCAATCTTGGGCTTACAACATTGTTGTAGCTTTCGTAAACAAATGCAACTAAACATGGGTGGCCTTCGATTAAAGACCTTATTTCTCTACTTCCTTTGCCATCATCTTTATCTTTTCTTCCTTTTCTTTTTCTTCAATTTCCCTTCCTTCTGCAGTTTATATTTCTTGTTTTTCTATTTTCTCCTTCAGCCTATGTTGATCATTACTGGCTTGTCTTGGTGTCATAAATTTCAACTTCATTTCATGTCCCTCATGTCTCAAATAAAGGGAACGTTCATCAAGATTAAGCGTTTTAAATTGAAGCCATGCCCATCTCAAAAGAAGATGATAAGAGTTCATGGGAGCAATATCACACAATACTTCTTTCACACATTTTCATGTACTGAATTTGATCCTTGCTTGATTCAGATGAAAGCTTGGTGGTAACTAGAATTTCACCACCAATCTTTGGCTTACAACATTGTTGTCGCTTTCGTAAACGAATGCAACTAAACAGGGGTGGCCTTCGATTAAACACCTTAATTCTCTACTTCCTTTTCCATCATCTTCATCATTTCTTCCTTTTCTCTTTCTTCAATTTCCCTTCCTTCTGCAGTTTATATTTCTTCTTTTTCTCACTAGTGCAGTACCCCCTTTTGGCCTCGGTTATTTTCGAGATTCTGCCTCGGTTTAAGAACCGAGGCATATTAAAGCGAGGCCAAAAGGCATCCTTTTTGGCCTCGGTCATTACCCGAAGCCATAGATCCCTTTTCTGCCTCGGTTGCTGAGAAATCGAAGCCATAGATTCAATATTGTTTTAAAAATAAATAAATTCACAAGACCGAACTTCATCTCGCCGGCAGCACCCATCGCGAATCCTTCGCGCAGTCCACCAAGCAGTGATGAGAACTCCATTGTTTAGCCATTGATGCCGCAGCAGCAGCAAAAATCGTAACCACCTGCACCACCATTTTATCGTTGCACCTCGCCTCATCTTCCAGCAACACCTGCACTTTTGTGAGCCACTGTGAATGCCAATACTGCACCGCTCACCATGGAAGCACCTGGAACAGTTGCAGCAGCGAAATGCTCTGTTGAAATCCTCTTCTCTGTTTCGATATTTCATGTTAGTGGCCTTTGAAGCGGGAGGGCTCTTGAGGGCCATAGTGTTGGTTCTATTATACCCTTTTGTTTGTGTAGTAGGAAGCGAGATGGGGTTGAAGATAATGGTGATGACATGCTTCTTCGGGATGAAAGCATCAAGCTTCAGAGTGGGACGCTCCGTGTTGCCAAAATTCTTGTTTGAAGACGTTGGTGCTGAAATGTTTGAGACACTCAAAAAAGGAGGGAAGCAAGTTGGTGTGACCAAACTCCCTCGGGTCATGGTGGAATTAGGGAAGAAGATGAATAGTGATTGGGGTTCGCGATTTGGGGATTTTAACAGGTTTTATGGCTTCGGTTATTCAAAAAACCGAGGCGTAAAGTGGCTTAATGGCCTCGGTCGAAGGGGACCCGAAGCCAAAGGCGGCGGCGCTGATGAAAATTTTAAATTAGGGTTTCTGGGCAGGGTTATAGGCTTCGGTTCTATTTCAACCGAGGCCTAAAACTGTCTAATATTGCCTCTGTCGAAAAGCAACCGAGGCCAAAGGGGGCGGCGCTGATGAAAATTTTAAATTAGGGTTTCTGGGCAGGGTTATAGGCTTCGGTTCTATTTCAACCGAGGCCTAAAACTGCCCAATATTGCCTCGGTCGAAAAGCAACCGGGGCCAAAGGGGGCGGCGCTGATGAAAATTTTAAATTAGGGTTTTTGGGCTGCCTAATAGGCTTCGGTTCTTAAGGAACCGAGGCCTAAAGCTGCTTACGGCACCAGTTGTTTGTAGAACCGAAGCAATATAGGTTGCTGAAATTGCAAAATTGTCACCGCCTCCTTATAGGCTTCGGTTCCGCCATAACCGAGGCCAATAAGGCGAGGTAAAATATCAAATTTGCACTAGTGTCTATTTTCTCCTTCAACCTATGTTGATCCTTACTGGCTTGACTTGGTGTCATAAATTTCAACTTCATTTCATGTCCCTCATGCCTCAAAGCGAATGTTCATCAAGATTGAGCGTTTTAAAATTAAGCCATGCCCATCTCAAAAGAAGATGACAAGAGTTCGTGGGAGCAATATCACACAATACTTCTTTCACACATTGTCATGTACTGAATTTGATCCTTGCTTGATTCAGATGAAAGCTTGGTGGTAACTAGAGTTTCTCCACCAATCTTGGGCTTACAACATTGTTGTCGCTTTCGTAAACAAATGCAACTAAACATGGGTGGCCTACGATTAAACACCTTGTTTCTCTACTTCCTTTTCCATCATCTTTATCTTTTCTTCCTTTTCTTTTTCTTCAATTTCCCTTCCTTCTGCAGTTTATATTTCTTCTTTTTCTATTTTCTCCTTCCGCCCATGTTGATCATTACTGGCTTGTCTTGGTGTCATAAATTTCAACTTCATTTCATGTCCCTCATGTCTCAAATAAAGGGAACGTTCATCAAGATTAAGCGTTTTAAAATGAAGCCATGCCCATCTCAAAAGAAGATGACAAGAGTTCGTGGGAGCAATATCACACAATACTTCTTTGACACATTGTCATGTACTGAATTTGATCCTTGCTTTATTCAGATGAAAGCTTGGTGGTAAATAGAATTTCACCACCAATATTTGGCTTACAAAATTGTTGTCGCTTTCGTAAACGAATGCAACTAAACAGGGGTGGCCTTCGATTAAACACCTTAATTCTCTACTTCCTTTTCCGTTATCTTCATCATTTCTTCCTTTTCTCTTTCTTCAATTTCCCTTCCTTCGGCAGTTTATATTTCTTCTTTTTCTATTTTCTCCTTCAGCCTATGTTGATCCTTACTGGCTTGACTTGGTGTCATAAATTTCAACTTCATTTCATGTCCCTCACGCCTCAAAGCGAACATTCATCAAGATTGAGCGTTTTAAAATTAAGCCATGCCCATCTCAAAAGAAGATGACAAGAGTTTGTGGGAGCAATATCACATAATACTTCTTTCACACATTGTCCTGTACTGAATTTGATCCTTGCTTGATTCGGATGAAAGCGTGGTCGTAACTAGAGTTTCTCCACCAATCTCTGGCTTACATCATTGTTGTCGCTTTCGTAAACAGATGCAACTAAACATGGGTGGCCTACGATTAAACACCTTGTTTCTCTACTTCCTTTTCCATCATCTTTATCTTTTCTTCATTTTCTTTTTCTTCAATTTCCCTTCTTTCTGCAGTTTATATTTCTTCTTTTTCTATTTTCTCCTTCAGCCCATGTTGATCATTACTGGCTTGTCTTGGTGTCATAAATTTCAACTTCATTTCATGTCCCTCAAGTCTCAAATAAAGGGAACGTTCATCAAGATTAAGCGTTTTAAAATGAAGCCATGCCCATCTCGAAAGAAGATGACAAGAGTTCGTGGGAGCAATATCACACAATTCTTCTTTCACACATTGTCATGTACTGAATTTGATCCTTACTTGATTTGGATGAAAGCTTGGTGGTAACTAGAGTTTCTCCACCAATCTTTGGCTTACAAAAATGTTGTCGTATTCGTAAACAAATGCAACTAAACATGGGTGGCTTTCGATTAAACACCTTATTTCTCTACTTCCTTTTCCATCATCTTTATCTTTTCTTCCTTTTCTTTTTCTTCAATTTCTCTTCCTTCTGTAGTTTATATTTCTTCTTTTTCTATTTTCTCCTTCAGCCTATGTTGATCATTACTGGCTTGTCTTGGTGTCATAAATTTCAACTTCATTTCATGTCCCTCATGCCTCAAATAAAGGGAACGTTTATCAAGATTGAGCGTTTTAAAATGAAGCCATGCCCATCTCGAAAGAAAATGACAAGAGTTCGTTGGAACAATATCACATAATACTTCTTTCACACATTGTCATGTACTGAATTTGATCCTTGCTTGATTCGGATGAAACCTTGGTGGTAACTAGAGTTTCTCCACCAATCTTTGGCTTAAAACATTGTTGTCGATTTCGTAAACGAATGCAACTAAACCTGGGTGGCCTTCGATTAGACCTTGCTTCTCTACTTCCTTTTCCATCAACTTTATCTTTTCTTCCTTTTCTTTTTCTTCAATTTCTCTTCCTTCTGCAGTTTATATTTCTTCTTTTTTTTTTCTCCTTCAGCCTATGTTGATCCTTACTAGCCTGTCCTTGTGTCATAAATTTTAACTTCATTTCATATCGCTCATGCCTCAAAGGGAATGCTCATCAATATTGAGCGTTTTAAAATGAAGCCATGCCCATCTCAAAAGAAGATGACAAGAGTTCGTGGGAGTAATATCACATAATACTTCTTTCACACATTATTATCCTGTACTGAATTTGATCCTTGCTTGATTCGGATGAAAGCGTGGTGTAACTAGAGTTTCTCCACCAATCTTTGGCTTACAACATTGTTGTCGCTTTTGTAAACAAATGCAACTAAACATGGGTGGCCTTCGATTAAACACCTTGTTTCTCTACTTCCTTTTCCATCATCATTATCTTTTCTTCCTTTTCTTTTTCTTCAAGTTCCCTTCCTTCTGCAGTTTATATTTCTTCTTTTTCTATTTTCTCCTTCAGCCTATGTTGATCATTACTGGCTTGTCTTGGTGTCATAAATTTCAACTTCATTTCATGTCCCCCATGTCTCAAATAAAGGAAACGTTCATCAAGATTAAGCGTTTTAAAATGAAGCCATGCCCATCTCAAAAGAAGATGACAAGAGTTCGTGGGAGCAATATCACACAATACTTCTTTCACACATTGTCATGTACTGAATTTGATCCTTGCTTGATTCAGATGAAGGCTTGGTGGTAACTAGAATTTCACCTCCAATCTTTGGCTTACAAATTTGTGGTCGCTTTCGTAAACGAATGCAACTAAACAGGGGTGGCCTTCGATTAAACACCTTAATTCTCTACTTCCTTTTCCATCATCTTCATCATTTCTTCCTTTTCTCTTTCTTCAATTTCCCTTCCTTCTGTAGTTTATTTTTCTTCTTTTTCTATTTTCTCCTTCAGCCTATGTTGATCCCTACTGGCTTGACTTGGTGTCATAAATTTCAACTTCATTTCATGTCCCTCACGCCTCAAAGCAAACGTTCATCAAGATTGAGCGTTTTAAAATGAAGCCATGCCCATCTCAAAAGAAGATGACAAGAGTTTGTGGGAGCAATATCACATAATACTTCTTTCACACATTGTCCTGTACTGAATTTGATCCTTGCTTGATTCGGATGAAAGCGTGGTGGTAACTAGAGTTTCTCCACCAATCTTGCGATTACAACATTGTTGTCGTTTTCGTAGACAAATGCAACTAAACATGGGTGGCCTTCGATTAAACACCTTGTTTCTCTACTTCCTTTTCCATCATCTTTATCTTTTCTTCCTTTTCTTTTGCTTCAATTTCCCTTCCTTCTGCAGTTTATATTTCTTCTTTTTCTATTTTCTCCTTCAGCCTATGTTGATCATTACTGGCTTGACTTGGTGTCATAAATTTCAACTTCATTTCATGTCCCCCATGTCTCAAATAAAGGGAACGTTCATCAAGATTAAGCGTTTTAAAATGAAGCCATGCCCATCTCAAAAGAAGATGACAAGAGTTCGTGGGAGCAATATCACACAATACTTCTTTCACACATTGTCATGTACTGAATTTGATCCTTGCTTGATTCAGATGAAAGCTTGGTGGTAACTAGAATTTCACCACCAATCTTTGGCTTACAAAATTGTGGTCGCTTTCGTAAACGAATGCAACTAAACAGGGGTGGCCTTTGATTAAACACCTTGTTTCTCTACTTCCTTTTCCATCATCTTTATCTTTTCTTTCTTTTCTTTTTCTTCAATTTCCCTTCCTTCTGCAGTTTATATTTCTTCTTTTTCTATTTTCTCCTTCAGCCTATGTTGATCCTTACTGGCTTGACTTGGTGTCATAAATTTCAACTTCATTTCATGTCCCTCATGCCTCAAAGCGAACGTTCATCAAGATTGAGCGTTTTAAAATTAAGCCATGCCCATCTCAAAAGAAGATGACAAGAGTTTGTGGGAGCAATATCACATAATACTTCTTTCACACATTGTCCTGTACTGAATTTGATCCTTGCTTGATTCGGATGAAAGCGTGGTGGTAACTAGAGTTTCTCCACCAATCTTGCGCTTACAACATTGTTGTCGCTTTCGTAGACAAATGCAACTAAACATGGGTGGCCTTCGATTAAACACCTTGTTTCTCTACTTCCTTTTCCATCATCTTTATCTTTTCTTCCTTTTCTTTTGCTTCAATTTCCCTTCCTTCTGCAGTTTATATTTCTTCTTTTTCTATTTTCTCCTTCAGCCTATGTTGATCATTACTGGCTTGACTTGGTGTCATAAATTTCAACTTCATTTCATGTCCCCCATGTCTCAAATAAAGGGAACGTTCATCAAGATTAAGCGTTTTAAAATGAAGCCATGCCCATCTCAAAAGAAGATGACAAGAGTTCGTGGGAGCAATATCACACAATACTTCTTTCACACATTGTCATGTACTGAATTTGATCCTTGCTTGATTCAGATGAAAGCTTGGTGGTAACTAGAATTTCACCACCAATCTTTGGCTTACAAAATTGTGGTCGCTTTCGTAAACGAATGCAACTAAACAGGGGTGGCCTTTGATTAAACACCTTGTTTCTCTACTTCCTTTTCCATCATCTTTATCTTTTCTTTCTTTTCTTTTTCTTCAATTTCCCTTCCTTCTGCAGTTTATATTTCTTCTTTTTCTATTTTCTCCTTCAGCCTATGTTGATCCTTACTGGCTTGACTTGGTGTCATAAATTTCAACTTCATTTCATGTCCCTCATGCCTCAAAGCGAACGTTCATCAAGATTGAGCGTTTTAAAATTAAGCCATGCCCATCTCAAAAGAAGATGACAAGAGTTTGTGGGAGCAATATCACATAATACTTCTTTCACACATTGTCCTGTACTGAATTTGATCCTTGCTTGATTCGGATGAAAGCGTGGTGGTTACTAGAGTTTCTCCACCAATCTTGGGCTTACAACATTGTTGTCGCTTTCGTAAACAAATGCAACTAAACATGGGTGGCCTTCGATTAAACATCTTGTTTCTCTACTTCCTTTTCCATCATCTTTATCTTTTCTTCATTTTCTTTTTCTTCAATTTCCCTTCCTTCTACAGTTTATATTTCTTCTTCTTCTATTTTCTCCATTAGCCTATGTTGATCATTACTGGCTTGTCTTGGTGTCATAAATTTCAACTTCATTTCATGTCCCTCATGCCTCAAATAAAGGGAATGTTCATCAAGATTGAGCGTTTTAAAATGAAGCCATGCCCATCTCAAAAGAAGATGACAAGTTTTCGTGGGAGCAATATCATACATTACTTCTTCCACACATTGTCTTGGACTGAATTTGATCCTTGATTGATTCAGATGAAAGCTTGGTGGTAACTAGAGTTTCTCCACCAATCTTTGGCTTACAACATTGTTGTCGCTTTCGTAAACAAATGCAACTAAACATGGGTGGCCTTCAATTAAACACCTTGTTTCTCTACTTCCTTTTCCATCATCTTTATCTTTTCTTCCTTTTCTTTTTCTTCAATTTCCCTTCCTTCTGCAGTTTATATTTCTTCTTTTTCTACTTTCTCCTTCAGCCTATGTTGATCCTTACTGGCTTGACTTGGTGTCATAAATTTCAACTTCATTTCATGTCCCTCATGCGTCAAATAAAGGGAACGTTCATCAAGATTGAGTGTTTTAAAATTAAGCCATGCCCAACTCAAAAGAAGATGACAAAAGTTTGTGGGATCAATATCACATAATACTTCTTTCACACATTGTCTTGTACTAAATTTGATCCTTGCTTGATTCGGATGAAAGCGTGTTGGTAACTAGAGTTTCTCCACCAATCTTTGGCTTACAACAATGTTGTCGCTTTCGTAAATGAATGCAACTAAACAGGGGTGGCCTTCGATTAAACACCTTGTTTCTCTACTTCCTTTTCCATCATCTTTATCTTTTCTTCCTTTTCTTTTTCTTCAATTTCCCTTCCTTCTGCAGTTTATATTTCTTCTTTTTCTATTTTCTCCTTCAGCCTATGTTGATCCTTACTGGCTTGTCTTGGTGTCATAAATTTCAACTTCATTTCATGTCCTTCATGCCCAAATAAAGGGAATGTTCATCAAGATTGAGCGTTTTAAAATGAAGCCATGCCCATCTCAAAAGAAGATGACAAGAGTTCGTGGGAGCCATTCACACAATACTTCTTTCACACATTGTCCTGTACTGAATTTGATCCTTGGTTGATTAAGATGAAAGCTTGGTGGTAACTAGAGTTTCTCCACCAATCTTTGGCTTACAACATTGTTGTCGCTTTCGTAAACAAATGCAACTAAACATGGGTGGCCTTCGATTAAACACCTTATTTCTCTACTTCCATTTCCATCGTCTTTATCTTTTCTTCCTTTTCTTTTTCTTCAATTTCCCTTCCTTTTGCAGTTTATATTTCTTCTTTTTCTATTTTCTCCTTCAGCCTATGTTGATCCTTACTAGCTTGTCCTTGTGTCATAAATTTGAAATTCATTTCATGTCGCTCATCCCTTAAAGGGAACGTTCATCAATATTGAGCGTTTTTAAATGAAGCCATGCCCATCTCAAAAGAAGATGACAAGTGTTCGTGGGAGCAATATCACACAATACTTCTTCCAGACATTGTCCTATACTGAATTTGATCCTTGATTGATTCAGATGAAAGCTTGGTGGTAACTAGAGTTTCTCCACCAATCTTTGGCTTTCAACAATGTTGTCGCTTTCGTAAACGAATGCAACTAAACAGGGGTGGCCTTCGATTAAACACCTTGTTTCTCTACTTCCTTTTCCATCATCTTTATCTTTTCTTCCTTTTCTTTTTCTTCAATTTCCCTTCCTTCTGCAGTTTGTATTTCTTCATTTTCTATTTTCTCCTTCAGCCTAAGTTGATCATTACTGGCTTGTCTTGGTGTCATAAATTTCAACTTCATTTCATGTCCCTCATGCCTCAAATAAAGGGAACGTTCATCAAGATTGAGCGTTTTAAAATGAAGCCATGCCCATCTCAAAAGAAGATGACAAGAGTTCGTGGGAGCAATATCACATAATACTTCTTTCACACATTATCCTGTACTGAATTTGATCCTTGTTTGATTCGGATGAAAGCGTGGTGGTAACTAGAGTTTCTCCACCAATCTTTGGCTTACAACATTGTTGTCGCTTTCGTAAACAAATGCAACTAAACATGGGTGGCCTTCGATTAAACACCTTCTTTCTCTACTTCCTTTTCCATCATCTTTATCATTTCTTCCTTTTCTTTTTCTTCAATTTCCCTTCCTTCTGCAGTTTATATTTTTACTTTTTCTATTTTCTCCTTCAGCCTATGTTGATCATTATATGCTTGTCTTAGTGTCATAAATTTCAACTTCATTTCATGTCCCTCATGCCTCAAATAAAGGGAACGTTCATCAAGATTGAGCGTTTTAAAATGAAGCCATGCCCATCTCAAAAGAAGATGACAAAAGTTCGTGGGAACAATATCACATAATACTTCTTTCACACATTGTCCTGTACTGAATTTGATCCTTGCTTGATTCAGATGAAAGCTTGGTGGTCACTAGAGTTTCTCCACCAATCTTTGGCTTACAACATTGTTGTCGCTGATGAGTACGTATTTTTGCCCTCATTTAATGTTTAATTCTGGGTATTTAATTGAATTTGTGTGCCTAAAGAGTGATTTAATTGATAATTTTGATAATTAGGTTGTTTGAGCTTGTGTGATAAAAATGTCTTAAAAAGTGATTTTTAGCTGCATAAATTATTTTATGGTATTTTAACGTTTGTTGATGCAGCTGAAGTTAAGTTTTAAGCTCATTTAGAGGTGTGGAAATAAATTGATTAAAGCTTCATGACACCTTAAAGATAAATCAAAGAATAAGAAATTATCAAAAGCACAAAAATTCAGGCCAAACATTACATGAAGACGGCAAGAAAAGCTTGAAAAAAGTGAAGAAGTTTGGCTAAACCAAGAAGAGAGGAAAGAAAAATTGGACCTTGCGGTTTTCTTTATCTTTATGATAGAAGATAATTTGGGAAAATATATCTTTAGATATTTTATTTGATATTTTTAAATAATTATCTTATTTAATTATATCATAAAATATTAAAAGATAATAACTACCAAATCTTTTTAAATATGACAAGATCTTCTTGAATCTTTTTAGTTCCACAACAAACAAATATATCTTGAAGATATTGGATTATTTAGAAGATAATTTAAGGAGATTGCAAAGGGTTGATTTGGAAAATTAATACAAATATTAATTGGTGATAATTTATCATATATCTTTAAGTAATTAATTAATTTAATTATATTAGATATTGATACTATCAACCAATTATATTTGTCAAATAGTCTATATCTCTCCAAGTATTTTTAAATATTTATATTTATCTTTATTTTAAAAGATATTTAAGAGATTTTAGCAACAGAAAAGCCCAGTCCAATTCCTATATAAAGAGACCAAGGGAGAAGCAGAAAACAAGCTCGGCACTTCGGAATTTAGGAACCCTTAGGGGGGCCTAATTTCTTTCTTCTCTCTTTATTTTGCATTCATGAATTACTAAACTTCTTGGGTTGATTCCATTGTAATTTCATTATGGATTTTGAGGTTAGAATGAATTAATTTCTTTGTTCTTTTTATTATTGTTGAGGTTTTAATTTATCTATGTCTTTTATCTTTGAATCGCGTAAAAAGTAATGATTTTAAATCTATATGCATGTTGATCATATGAGTTCAAGGGTTTTTAAATTTAATTGAGACTTTACTTTGATTTTATTTAGAAACTTTCATGTGATTGAATGAGTTTTTACCAATAATTGAGACTTTACTTTGGTTAAAGGTATTTACTCTAACGAAAATTAATTGAGACTTTACTTTGATTAATTAAGCTTTTTATTTGGTGAGAAGATAAAAGA
The DNA here is from genome assembly GCF_037176805.1 of Vigna unguiculata. Classification (NCBI taxonomy): domain Eukaryota; kingdom Viridiplantae; phylum Streptophyta; class Magnoliopsida; order Fabales; family Fabaceae; genus Vigna; species Vigna unguiculata. The sequence continues at coordinate 25,110,182 of NC_140795.1, read as the reverse complement.
ATAGACATGATTAGGCATAGTAAATTTGATTGAGACTGTACTTTGGTTGAATTTACTATGGATAATCTAAAAGTTCTCACTTTTAATTGAGACTGTACTTTGGTTAAAAGTGAGAACGCCAACAAATTAATTGAGACTTTACATTAATTAATTTGTAAATCTACAACAATAATTAATTGAGCAATAATCTTTAGATAACCGATGATGAATCTATTTTGAAAAAGCAATGGAATCAATCTATCTTCTTTATTATTGTTTTTATTTCTTTTTATCTTTTAAATTTTATTTCTATCTTTGTTTATCTTAATCCCCTATATTTTTTATCTTATTTGACTAACTCTTGTATAGTTTTATAAGAACTAATTTGTTAAAAATCAATTCCGTGTTCCTTGGGAGACGACTTTGGGTTACTTTACCCTTACTATTTTGTTGACTACTTTCTTAACAATACTGAAGTTGTTATAGATAAGTAGTATTAATTTGATCGCGTCAACGACAGCGTTATCAGTCGCTTTCGTAAACAAATGCAACTAAACAGGGTTGGCCTTCGATTAAACACCTTGTTTCTCTACTTCCTTTTCCATCATCTTTATCTTTTCTTCCTTTTCTTTTTCTTCAATTTCCCTTCCTTCTGCAGTTTATATTTCTTGTTTTTCTATTTTCTCCTTAAGCCTATGTTGATCATTACTGGCTTGTCTTGGTGTCATAAATTTCAACTTCATTTCATGTCCCTCATGTCTCAAATAAAGGGAACGTTCATCAAGATTGAGCATTTTAAAATGAAGCCATGCCCATCTCAAAAGAAGATGACAAGTGTTCGTGGGAGCAATATCACACAATACTTCTTCCAGACATTGTCCTGTACTGAATTTGATCCTTGATTGATTCAGAGGAAAGCTTGGTGGTAACTAGAGTTTCTCCACCAATCTTTGGCTTTCAACAATGTTGTCGCTTTCGTAAACGAATGCAACTAAACAGGGGTGGCCTTCGATTAAACACCTTGTTTCTCTACTTCCTTTTCCATCATCTTTATCTTTTCTTCCTTTTCTTTTTCTTCAATTTCCCTTCCTTCTGCAGTTTGTATTTCTTCATTTTCTATTTTCTCCTTCAGCCTATGTTGATCATTACTGGCTTGTCTTGGTGTCATAAATTTCAACTTCATTTCATGTCCCTCATGCCTCAAATAAAGGGAACGTTCATCAAGATTGAGCGTTTTAAAATGAAGCCATGCCCATCTCAAAAGAAGATGACAGGAGTTCGTGGGAGCAATATCACATAATACTTCTTTCACACATTATCCTGTACTGAATTTGATCCTTGCTTGATTCGGATGAAAGCGTGGTGGTAACTAGAGTTTCTCCACCAATCTTTGGCTTACAACATTGTTGTCGCTTTCGTAAACAAATGCAACTAAACATGGGTGGCCTTCGATTAAACACCTTGTTTCTCTATTTCCTTTTCCATCATCTTTATCTTTTCTATCTTTTCTTTTTCTTCAATTTCCCTTCCTTCTGCAGTTTATATTTCTTCTTTTTCTATTTTCTCCTTTAGCCTATGTTGATCATTACTGGCTTGTCTTGGTGTCATAAATTTCAACTTCATATCATGTCCCTCATGCCTCAAATAAAGGGAACGTTCATCAATATTGAGCGTTTTAAAATGAAGCCATGCCCATCTCAAAAGAAGATGACAAGTGTTCGTGGGAGCAATACCACACAATACTTCTTCCACACATTGTCCTGTACTGAATTTGATCCTTGATTGATTCAGATGAAAGCTTGGTGGTAACTAGAGTTTCTCCACCGATCTTTGGCTTACAACAATTTTGTCGCTTTCGTAAACGAATGCAACTAAACAGGGGTGGCCTTCGATTAAACACCTTGTTTCTCTACTTCCTTTTCCATCCTCTTTATCTTTTCTTCCTTTTCTTTTCCTTCAATTTCCCTTCCTTCTGCAGTTTATATTTCTTCTTTTTCTATTTTCTCCTTCAGCCTATGTTGATCCTTACTAGCCTGACTTGGTGTCATAAATTTCAACTTCATTTCATGTCCCTCATGCCTCAAATAAAGGGAACGTTCATCAAGATTGAGTGTTTTAAAATTAAGCCATGCCCATCTCAAAAGAAGATGACAAGAGTTTGTCAGAGCAATATCACATAATACTTCTTTCACACATTGTCCTGTACTGAATTTGATCCTTGCTTGATTCGGATGAAAGCGTGTTGGAAACTAGAGTTTCTCCACCAATCTTTGGCTTACAACAATGTTGTCGCTTTCGTTAACGAATGCAACTAAACAAGGGTGACCTTCGATTAAACACCTTGTTTCTCTACTTCCTTTTCCATCATCTTTATCTTTTCTTCCTTTTCTTTTTCTTCAATTTCCCTTCCTTCTGCAGTTTATATTTCTTCTTTTTCTATTTTCTCCTTCAACCTACGTTGATCCTTACTGGCTTGACTTGGTGTCATAAATTTTAACTTCATTTCATGTCCCTCATGCCTCAAATAAAGGGAACGTTCATCAAGATTGAGTGTTTTAAAATTAAGCCATGCCCATCTCAAAAGAAGATGACAAGAGTTTGTGGGAGCAATATCACATAATACTTCTTTCACACATTGTCCTGTACTGAATTTGATCCTTGCTTGATTCGGATGAAAGCGTGTCGGTAACTAGATTTTCTCCACCAATCTTGGGCTTACAACATTGTTGTCGCTTTCATAAACAAATGCAACTAAACATGGGTGGCCTTCGATTAAACACCTTGTTTCTCTACTTCCTTTTCCATCATCTTTATCTTTTCTTCCTTTTCTTTTTCTTCAATTTCCCTTCCTTCTGCAGTTTATATTTCTTCTTTTTCTATTTTCTCCTTCAGCCTATGTTGATCATTACTGGCTTGTCTTGGTGTCATAAATTTCAACTTCATTTCATGTCCCTCATGCCTCAAATAAAGGGAATGTTCATCAAGATTGAGCGTTTTAAAATGAAGCCATGCTCGTCTCAAAAGAAGATGACAAGAGTTCGTGGGAGCAATATCACACAATACTTCTTTCACACATTGTTCTGTACTGAATTTGATCCTTGATTGATTCAGATGAAAGCTTGGTGGTAACTAGAGTTTCTCCACCAATCTTTGGCTTACAACATTGTTGTCGCTTTCGTAAACGAATGCAACTAAACATGGGTGGCCTTCGATTAAACACCTTGTTTCTCTACTTCTTTTTCCATCATCTATATCTTTTCTTCCTTTTCTTTTTCTTCAATTTCCCTTCCTTCTGCAGTTTATATTTCTTCTTTTTCTATTTTCTCCTTTAGCCTATGTTGATTATTACTGGCTTGTCTTGGTGTCATAAATTTCAACTTCATTTCATGTCCCTCATGCCCAAATAAAGGGAATGTTCATCAAGATTGAGCGTTTTAAAATGAAGCCATGCCCATCTCAAAAGAAGATGACAAGAGTTCGTGGGAGCCATTCACACAATACTTCTTTCACACATTGTCCTGTACTGAATTTGATCCTTGCTGGATTCGGATGAAAGCGTGGTGGTAACTAGAGTTTCTCCACCAATCTTTGGCTTACAACATTGTTGTCGCTTTCGTAAACAAATGCAAGTAAACAGGGGTGGCCTTCGATTAAACACCTTGTTTCTCTACTTCCTTTTCCATAATCTTTATCTTTTCTTCCTTTTCTTTTTCTTCAATTTCCCTTCCTTCTGCAGTTTATATTTCTTCTTTTTCTATTTTCTCCTTCAGCCTATGTTGATCCTTACTGGCTTGACTTGGTGTCATAAATTTCAACTTCATATCATGTCCCTCATGCCTCAAATAAAGGGAACGTTCATCAAGATTGAGCGTTTTAAAATGAAGCCATGCCCATCTCAAAAGAAGATGACAAGAGTTCGTGGGAGCAATATCACATAATACTTCTTTCACACATTATCCTGTACTGAATTTGATCCTTGTTTGATTCGGATGAAAGCGTGGTGGTAACTAGAGTTTCTCCACCAATCTTTGGCTTACAACATTGTTGTCGCTTTCGTAAACAAATGCAACTAAACAGGGGTGGCCTTCGATTAAACACCTTGTTTCTCTACTTCCTTTTCCATAAGCTTTATCTTTTCTTCCTTTTCTTTTTCTTCAATTTCCCTTCCTTCTGCAGTTTATATTTCTTGTTTTTCTGTTTTCTCCTTTAGCCTATGTTGATCATTACTGGCTTGTCTTGGTGTCATAAATTTCAACTTCATTTCATGTCCCTCATGTCTCAAATAAAGGGAACGTTCATCAAGATTGAGCGTTTTATAATGAAGCCATGCCCATCTCAAAAGAAGATGACAAGAGTTCGTGGGAGCAATATCACATAATACTTCTTTCACACATTATCCTGTACTGAATTTGATCCTTGATTGATTCAGATGAAAGCGTGGTGGTAACTAGAGTTTCTCCACCAATCTTTGGCTTACAACATTGTTGTCGCTTTCGTAAACAAATGCAACTAAACATGGGTGGCCTTCGATTAAACACCTTGTTTCTCTGTTTGCTTTTCTATCATCTTTATCTTTTCTTCCTTTTCTTTTTCTTCTATTTCCCTTCCTTCTGCAGTTTATATTTCTTCTTTTTCTATTTTCTCCTTTAGCCTATGTTGATCATTACTGGCTTGTCTTGGTGTCATAAATTTCAACTTCATATCATGTCCCTCATGCCTCAAATAAAGGGAACGTTCATCAATATTGAGCGTTTTAAAATGAAGCCATGCCCATCTCAAAAGAAGATGACAAGTATTCGTGGGAGCAATACCACACAATACTTCTTCCACACATTGACCTGTACTAAATTTGATCCTTGATTGATTCAGATGAAAGCTTGGTGGCAACTAGAAATTCTCCACCGATCTTTGGCTTACAACAATTTTGTCGCTTTCGTAAACGAATGCAACTAAACAGGGGTGGCCTTCGATTAAACACCTTGTTTCTCTACTTCCTTTTCCATCATCTTTATCTTTTCTTCCTGTTCTTTTCCTTCAATTTCCCTTCCTTCTGCAGTTTATATTTCTTCTTTTTCTATTTTCTCCTTCAGCCTATGTTGATCCTTACTAGCCTGACTTGGTGTCATAAATTTCAACTTCATTTCATGTCCCTCATGCCTCAAATAAAGGGAACGTTCATCAAGATTGAGTGTTTTAAAATTAAGCCATGCCCATCTCAAAAGAAGATGACAAGAGTTTGTCAGAGCAATATCACATAATACTTCTTTCACACATTGTCCTGTACTGAATTTGATCCTTGCTTGATTCGGATGAAAGCGTGTTGGAAACTAGAGTTTCTCCACCAATCTTTGGCTTACAACAATGTTGTCGCTTTCGTAAATGAATGCAACTAAACAGGGGTGGCCTTCGATTAAACACCTTGTTTCTCTACTTCCTTTTCCATCATCTTTATCTTTTCTTCCTTTTCTTTTTCTTCAATTTCCCTTCCTTCTGCAGTTTATATTTCTTCTTTTTCTATTGTCTCCTTCAGCCTATGTTGATCCTTACTGGCTTGACTTGGTGTCATAAATTTCAACTTCATTTCATGTCCCTCATGCCTCAAATAAAGGGAACGTTCATCAAGATTGAGTGTTTTAAAATTAAGCCATGCCCATCTCAAAAGAAGATGACAAGAGTTTGTGGGAGCAATATCACATAATACTTCTTTCACACATTGTCTTGTACTGAATTTGATCCTTGCTTGATTTAGATGAAAGCGTGTTGGTAACTAGAGTTTCTCCACCAATCTTTGGCTTACAACATTGTTGTCGCTTTCGTAAACAAATGCAACTCAACATGGGTGGCCTTCGATTAAACACCTTGTTTCTCTACTTCCTTTTCCATCATCTTTTCTTCCTTTTCTTTTTCTTCAATTTCCCTTCCTTCTGCAGTTTATATTTCTTCTTTTTCTATTTTCTCCTTCAGCCTAAGTTGATTATTAACTGCTTGTCTTGGTGTCATAAATTTCAACTTCATTTCATGTCCCTCATGCCTCAAAAAAGGGAACGTTCATCAAGATTGAGCGTTTTAAAATTAAGCCATGCCCATCTCAAAAGAAGATGACAAGAGTTTGTGGGAAGAATATCACATAATACTTCTGTCACACATTGTCATGTATTGAATTTGATCCTTGCTTGATTCGGATGAAACCTTGGGGGTAACTAGAGTTTCTCCACCAATCTTTGGCTTAAAACATTGTCGTCGCTTTCGTAAACGAATGCAACTAAACATGGGTGGCCTTCGATTAGACCTTGCTTCTCTACTTCCTTTTCCATCAACTTTATCTTTTCTTCCTTTTCTTTTTCTTCAATTTCTCTTCCTTCTGCAGTTTATATTTCTTCTTTTTCTATTTTCTCCTTCAGCCTAAGTTGATTATTAACTGCTTGTCTTGGTGTCATAAATTTCAACTTCATTTCATGTCCCTCATGCCTCAAATAAAGGGAACGTTCATCAATATTGAGCGTTTTAAAATGAAGCCATGCCCATCTCAAAAGAAGATGACAAGAGTTCGTGGGAGCAATATCACATAATACTTCTTTCACACAATATCCTGTACTGAATTTGATCCTTGCTTGATTCGGATGAAATCGTGGTGATAACTAGAGTTTCTCCACCAATCTTTGGCTTACAACATTGTTGTCGCTTTCTTAAACAAATGCAACTAAAGATGGGTGGCCTTCGATTAAACACCTTGTTTCTCTACTTCCTTTTCCATCATCTATATCTTTTCTTCCTTTTCTTTTTCTTCAATTTCCCTTCCTTCTGCAGTTTATATTTCTTCTTTTTCTATTTTCTCCTTTAGCCTATGTTGATCATTACTGGCTTGTCTTGGTGTCATAACTTTCAAATTCATTTCATTTCCTTCATGCCTCAAATAAAGGGGACGTTCATCAAGATTGAGCGTTTTAAAATGAAGCCATGCCCATCTCAAAAGAAGATGACAAGTGTTCGTGGGAGCAATATCACACAATACTTCTGCCACACATTGTCCTGTACTAAATTTGATCCTTGATTGATTCAGATGAAAGCTTGGTGGTAACTAGAGTTTCTCCACCAATCTTTGGCTTACAACATTGTTGTCGCTTTCGTAAACGAGTGAAACTAAACAGGGGTGGCCTTCGATTAAACACCTTGTTTCTCTACTTCCTTTTCCATCATCTTTATCTTTTCTTCCTTTTCTTTTTCTTCAATTTCCCTTCCTTCTGCAGTTTATATTTCTTCTTTTTCTATTGTCTCCTTCAGCCTATGTTGATCCTTACTGGCTTGACTTGGTGTCATAAATTTCAACTTCATTTCATGTCCCTCATGCCTCAAATAAAGGGAACGTTCATCAAGATTAAGTGTTTTAAAATTAAGCCATGCCCATCTCAAAAGAAGATGACAAGAGCTTGTGGGAGCAATATCACATAATACTTCTTTCACACATTGTCTTGTACTGAATTTGATCTTTGCTTGATTCAGATCAAAGCGTGTTGGTAACTAGAGTTTCTCCACCAATCTTTGGCTTACAACATTGTTGTCGCTTTCGTAAACGAATGCAACTAAACAGGGGTGGCCTTCGATTAAACACCTTGTTTCTCTACTTCCTTTTCCATCATCTTTATCTTTTCTTCCTTTTCTTTTTCTTAAAATTCCCTTCCTTCTGCAGTTTATATTTCTTCTTTTTCTATTTTCTCCTTCAACCTATGTTGATCATTACTGGCTTGTCTTGGTGTCATAAATTTCAACTTCATTTCATGTCCCTCATGCGTCAAATAAAGGGAATGTTCATCAAGATTGAGCGTTTTAAAATGAAGCCATGCCCATCTCAAAAGAAAATGACAAGAGTTCGTGGGAGCAATATCACACAATACTTTTGTCACACATTGTCCTGTACTGAATTTGATCCTTGGTTGTTTCAGATGAAAGCTTGGTGGTAACTAGAGTTTCTCCACCAATCTTTGGCTTACAACATTGTTGTCGCTTTCGTAAACGAATGCAACTAAACAAGGGTGGCCTTCGATTAAACACCTTCTTTCTCTACTTGCTTTTCCATCATCTTTTCTTCCTTTTCTTTTTCTTCAGATTCCCTTCCTTCTGCAGTTTATATTTCTTCTTTTTCTATTTTCTCCTTCAACCTATGTTGATCATTACTGGCTTGTCTTGGTGTCATAAATTTCAACTTCATTTCATGTCCCTCATGCGTCAAATAAAGGGAATGTTCATCAAGATTGAGCGTTTTAAAATGAAGCCATGCCCATCTCAAAACAAGATGACAAGAGTTCGTGGGAGCAATATCACACAATACTTCTGTCACACATTGTCCTGTACTGAATTTGATCCTTGGTTGTTTCAGATGAAAGCTTGGTGGTAACTAGAGTTTCTCCACCAATCTTTGGCTTACAACATTGTTGTCGCTTTCGTAAACGAGTGCAACTAAACAGGGGTGGCCTTCGATTAAACACCTTGTTTCTCTACTTCCTTTTCCATAATCTTTATCTTTTCTTCCTTTTCTTTTTCTTCAATTTCCCTTCCTTCTGCAGTTTATATTTCTTCTTTTTCTATTTTCTCCTTCATCCTATGTTGATCCTTACTGGCTTGACTTGGTGTCATAAATTTCAACTTCATTTCATGTCCCTCATGCCTCAAAGCGAACGTTCATCAAGATTAAGCGTTTTAAAATTAAGCCATGCCAAAATCAAAAGAAGATGACAAGAGTTCGTGGGAGCAATATCACACAATACTTCTTTCACACATTATCCTGTACTGAAGTTGACCCTTGCTTGATTCGGATGAAAGCGTGGTGGTAACTGGAGTTTCTCCACCAATCTTTGGCTTACAACATTGTTGTCGCTTTCGTAAACAAATGCAACTAAACATGGGTGGCCTTCGATTAAACACCTTGTATCTCTACTTCCTTTTCCATCATCTTTATCTTTTCTTCCTTTTCTTTTTCTTCAATTTCCTTTCCTTCTGCAGTTTATATTTCTTTTTTTTCTATTTTCTCCTTTAGCCTATGTTGATCATTACTGGCTTGTCTTGGTGTCATAAATTTCAACTTCATTTCATGTCCTTCATGCCTCAAATAAAGGGAACGTTCATCAAGATTGAGCGTTTTAAAATGAAGCAATGCCCATCTCAAAAGAAGATGACAAGAGTTCGTGGGAGCAATATCACACAATACTTCTGCCACACATTGTCTTGTACTGAATTTGATCCTTGATTGATTCAGATGAAATCTTGGTGGTAACTAGAGTTTCTCCACCAATCTTTGGCTTACAACAATGTTGTCGCTTTCGTAAACGAATGCAACTAAACAGGGGTGGCCTTCGATTAAACACCTTCTTTCTCTACTTCCTTTTCCATCATCTTTTCTTCCTTTTCTTTTTCTTCAGATTCCCTTCCTTCTGCAGTTTATATTTCTTCTTTTTCTATTTTCTCCTTCAACCTATGTTGATCATTACTGGCTTGTCTTGGTGTCATAAATTTCAACTTCATTTCATGTCCCTCATGCGTCAAATAAAGGGAATGTTCATCAAGATTGAGCGTTTTAAAATGAAGCCATGCCCATCTCAAAACAAGATGACAAGAGTTCGTGGGAGCAATATCACACAATACTTCTGTCACACATTGTCCTGTACTGAATTTGATCCTTGGTTGTTTCAGATGAAAGCTTGGTGGTAACTAGAGTTTCTCCACCAATCTTTGGCTTACAACATTGTTGTCGCTTTCGTAAACGAATGCAACTAAACAGGGGTGGCCTTCGATTAAACACCTTGTTTCTCTACTTCCTTTTCCATCATCTTTATCTTTTCTTCCTTTTCTTTTTCTTCAATTTCCTTTCCTTCTGCAGTTTATATTTCTTTTTTTTCTATTTTCTCCTTTAGCCTATGTTGATCATTACTGGCTTGTCTTGGTGTCATAAATTTCAACTTCATTTCATGTCCTTCATGCCTCAAATAAAGGGAACGTTCATCAAGATTGAGCGTTTTAAAATGAAGCCATGCCCATCTCAAAAGAAGATGACAAGAGTTCATGGGAGCAATATCACACAATACTTCTGTCACACATTGTCCTGTACTGAATTTGATCCTTGGTTGTTTCAGATGAAAGCTTGGTGGTAACTAGAGTTTCTCCACCAATCTTTGGCTTACAACATTGTTGTCGCTTTCGTAAACGAATGCTACTAAACAAGGGTGGCCTTCGATTAAACACCTTCTTTCTCTACTTGCTTTTCCATCATCTTTTCTTCCTTTTCTTTTTCTTCAGATTCCCTTCCTTCTGCAGTTTATATTTCTTCTTTTTCTATTTTCTCCTTCAACCTATGTTGATCATTACTGGCTTGTCTTGGTGTCATAAATTTCAACTTCATTTCATGTCCCTCATGCGTCAAATAAAGGGAATGTTCATCAAGATTGAGCGTTTTAAAATGAAGCCATGCCCATCTCAAAACAAGATGACAAGAGTTCGTGGGAGCAATATCACACAATACTTCTGTCACACATTGTCCTGTACTGAATTTGATCCTTGGTTGTTTCAGATGAAAGCTTGGTGGTAACTAGAGTTTCTCCACCAATCTTTGGCTTACAACATTGTTGTCGCTTTCGTAAACGAATGCAACTAAACAGGGGTGGCCTTCGATTAAACACCTTGTTTCTCTACTTCCTTTTCCATCATCTTTATCTTTTCTTCCTTTTCTTTTTCTTCAATTTCCCTTCCTTCGGCAGTTTATATTTCTTCTTTTTCTATTGTCTCCTTCAGCCTATGTTGATCCTTACTGGCTTGACTTGGTGTCATAAATTTCAACTTCATTTCATGTCCCTCATGCCTCAAATAAAGGGAACGTTCATCAAGATTGAGTGTTTTAAAATTAAGCCATGCCCATCTCAAAAGAAGATGACAAGAGTTTGTGGGAGCAATATCACATAATACTTCTTTCACACATTGTCTTGTACTGAATTTGATCCTTGCTTGATTCAGATGAAAGCGTGTTGGTAACTAGAGTTTCTCCACCAATCTTGGGCTTACAACATTGTTGTCGCTTTCGTAAACAAATGCAACTAAACATGGGTGGCCTTCGATTAAACACCTTGTTTCTCTACTTCCTTTTCCATCATCTTTTCTTCCTTTTCTTTTTCTTCAATTTCCCTTCCTTCTGCAGTTTATATTTCTTCTTTTTCTATTTTCTCCTTCAGCCTATGTTGATCATTACTGGCTTGTCTTGGTGTCATAAATTTCAACTTCATTTCATGTCCCTCATGCCCAAATAAAGGGAATGTTCATCAAGATTGAGCGTTTTAAAATGAAGCCATGCCCATCTCAAAAGAAGATGACAAGAGTTCGTGGGAGCAATATCACACAATACTTCTGCCACACATTGTCCTGTACTGAATTTGATCCTTGGTTGATTAAGATGAAAGCTTGGTGGTAACTAGAGTTTCTCCACCAATCTTTGGCTTACAACAATGTTGTCGCTTTCGTAAACGAATGCAACTAAACAGGGGTGGCCTTCGATTAAACACCTTGTTTCTCTACTTCCTTTTCCATCATCTTTTCTTCCTTTTCTTTTTCTTCAGATTCCCTTCCTTCTGCAGTTTATATTTCTTCTTTTTCTATTTTCTCCTTCAACCTATGTTGATCATTACTGGTTTGTCTTGGTGTCATAAATTTCAACTTCATTTCATGTCCCTCATGCGTCAAATAAAGGGAATGTTCATCAAGATTGAGCGTTTTAAAATGAAGCCATGCCCATCTCAAAAGAAGATGACAAGAGTTCGTGGGAGCAATATCACACAATACTTCTGTCACACATTGTCCTGTACTGAATTTGATCCTTGGTTGTTTCAGATGAAAGCTTGGTGGTAACTAGAGTTTCTCCACCAATCTTTGGCTTACAACATTGTTGTCGCTTTCGTAAACGAATGCAACTAAACAGGGGTGGCCTTCGATTAAACACCTTGTTTCTCTACTTCCTTTTCCATCATCTTTATCTTTTCTTCCTTTTCTTTTTCTTCAATTTCCTTTCCTTCTGCAGTTTATATTTCTTTTTTTTCTATTTTCCCCTTTAGCCTATGTTGATCATTACTGGCTTGTCTTGGTGTCATAAATTTCAACTTCATTTCATGTCCTTCATGCCTCAAATAAAGGGAACGTTCATCAAGATTGAGCGTTTTAAAATGAAGCCATGCCCATCTCAAAAGAAGATGACAAGAGTTCGTGGGAGCAATATCACACAATACTTCTGTCAGACATTGTCCTGTACTGAATTTGATCCTTGGTTGTTTCAAATGAAAGCTTGGTGGTAACTAGAGTTTCTCCACCAATCTTTGGCTTACAACATTGTTGTCGCTTTCGTAAACGAATGCTACTAAACAAGGGTGGCCTTCGATTAAACACCTTCTTTCTCTACTTGCTTTTCCATCATCTTTTCTTCCTTTTCTTTTTCTTCAGATTCCCTTCCTTCTGCAGTTTATATTTCTTCTTTTTCTATTTTCTCCTTCAACCTATGTTGATCATTACTGGCTTGTCTTGGTGTCATAAATTTCAACTTCATTTCATGTCCCTCATGCGTCAAATAAAGGGAATGTTCATCAAGATTGAGCGTTTTAAAATGAAGCCACGCCCATCTCAAAACAAGATGACAAGAGTTCGTGGGAGCAATGTCACACAATACTTCTGTCACACATTGTCCTGTACTGAATTTGATCCTTGGTTGTTTCAGATGAAAGCTTGGTGGTAACTAGAGTTTCTCCACCAATCTTTGGCTTACAACATTGTTGTCGCTTTCGTAAACGAATGCAACTAAACAGGGGTGGCCTTCGATTAAACACCTTGTTTCTCTACTTCCTTTTCCATCATCTTTATCTTTTCTTCCTTTTCTTTTTCTTCAATTTCCCTTCCTTCGGCAGTTTATATTTCTTCTTTTTCTATTGTCTCCTTCAGCCTATGTTGATCCTTACTGGCTTGACTTGGTGTCATAAATTTCAACTTCATTTCATGTCCCTCATGCCTCAAATAAAGGGAACGTTCATCAAGATTGAGTGTTTTAAAATTAAGCCATGCCCATCTCAAAAGAAGATGACAAGAATTTGTGGGAGCAATATCACATAATACTTCTTTCACACATTGTCTTGTCTGAATTTGATCCTTGCTTGATTCAGATGAAAGCGTGTTGGTAACTAGAGTTTCTCCACCAATCTTGGGCTTACAACATTGTTGTCGCTTTCGTAAACAAATGCAACTAAACATGGGTGGCCTTCGATTAAACACCTTGTTTCTCTACTTCCTTTTCCATCATCTTTTCTTCCTTTTCTTTTTCTTCAATTTCCCTTCCTTCTGCAGTTTATATTTCTTCTTTTTCTATTTTCTCCTTCAGCCTATGTTGATCATTACTGGCTTGTCTTGGTGTCATAAATTTCAACTTCATTTCATGTCCCTCATGCCCAAATAAAGGGAATGTTCATCAAGATTGAGCGTTTTAAAATGAAGCAATGCCCATCTCAAAAGAAGATGACAAGAGTTCGTGGGAGCAATATCACACAATACTTCTGCCACACATTGTCTTGTACTGAATTTGATCCTTGGTTGATTAAGATGAAAGCTTGGTGGTAACTAGAGTTTCTCCACCAATCTTTGGCTTACAACAATGTTGTCGCTTTCGTAAACGAATGCAACTAAACAGGGGTGGCCTTCGATTAAACACCTTGTTTCTCTACTTCCTTTTCCATCATCTTTTCTTCCTTTTCTTTTTCTTCAGATTCCCTTCCTTCTGCAGTTTATATTTCTTCTTTTTCTATTTTCTCCTTCAACCTATGTTGATCATTACTGGTTTGTCTTGGTGTCATAAATTTCAACTTCATTTCATGTCCCTCATGCGTCAAATAAAGGGAATGTTCATCAAGATTGAGCGTTTTAAAATGAAGCCATGCCCATCTCAAAAGAAGATGACAAGAGTTCGTGGGAGCAATATCACACAATACTTCTGTCACACATTGTCCTGTACTGAATTTGATCCTTGGTTGTTTCAGATGAAAGCTTGGTGGTAACTAGAGTTTCTCCACCAATCTTTGGCTTACAACATTGTTGTCGCTTTCGTAAACGAATGCAACTAAACAGGGGTGGCCTTCGATTAAACACCTTGTTTCTCTACTTCCTTTTCCATCATCTTTATCTTTTCTTCCTTTTCTTTTTCTTCAATTTCCTTTCCTTCTGCAGTTTATATTTCTTTTTTTTCTATTTTCCCCTTTAGCCTATGTTGATCATTACTGGCTTGTCTTGGTGTCATAAATTTCAACTTCATTTCATGTCCTTCATGCCTCAAATAAAGGGAACGTTCATCAAGATTGAGCGTTTTAAAATGAAGCCATGCCCATCTCAAAAGAAGATGACAAGAGTTCGTGGGAGCAATATCACACAATACTTCTGTCAGACATTGTCCTGTACTGAATTTGATCCTTGGTTGTTTCAGATGAAAGCTTGGTGGTAACTAGAGTTTCTCCACCAATCTTTGGCTTACAACATTGTTGTCGCTTTCGTAAACGAATGCTACTAAACAAGGGTGGCCTTCGATTAAACACCTTCTTTCTCTACTTGCTTTTCCATCATCTTTTCTTCCTTTTCTTTTTCTTCAGATTCCCTTCCTTCTGCAGTTTATATTTCTTCTTTTTCTATTTTCTCCTTCAACCTATGTTGATCATTACTGGCTTGTCTTGGTGTCATAAATTTCAACTTCATTTCATGTCCCTCATGCGTCAAATAAAGGGAATGTTCATCAAGATTGAGCGTTTTAAAATGAAGCCACGCCCATCTCAAAACAAGATGACAAGAGTTCGTGGGAGCAATATCACACAATACTTCTGTCACACATTGTCCTGTACTGAATTTGATCCTTGGTTGTTTCAGATGAAAGCTTGGTGGTAACTAGAGTTTCTCCACCAATCTTTGGCTTACAACATTGTTGTCGCTTTCGTAAACGAATGCAACTAAACAGGGGTGGCCTTCGATTAAACACCTTGTTTCTCTACTTCCTTTTCCATCATCTTTATCTTTTCTTCCTTTTCTTTTTCTTCAATTTCCCTTCCTTCGGCAGTTTATATTTCTTCTTTTTCTATTGTCTCCTTCAGCCTATGTTGATCCTTACTGGCTTGACTTGGTGTCATAAATTTCAACTTCATTTCATGTCCCTCATGCCTCAAATAAAGGGAACGTTCATCAAGATTGAGTGTTTTAAAATTAAGCCATGCCCATCTCAAAAGAAGATGACAAGAGTTTGTGGGAGCAATATCACATAATACTTCTTTCACACATTGTCTTGTCTGAATTTGATCCTTGCTTGATTCAGATGAAAGCGTGTTGGTAACTAGAGTTTCTCCACCAATCTTGGGCTTACAACATTGTTGTCGCTTTCGTAAACAAATGCAACTAAACATGGGTGGCCTTCGATTAAACACCTTGTTTCTCTACTTCCTTTTCCATCATCTTTTCTTCCTTTTCTTTTTCTTCAATTTCCCTTCCTTCTGCAGTTTATATTTCTTCTTTTTCTATTTTCTCCTTCAGCCTATGTTGATCATTACTGGCTTGTCTTGGTGTCATAAATTTCAACTTCATTTCATGTCCCTCATGCCCAAATAAAGGGAATGTTCATCAAGATTGAGCGTTTTAAAATGAAGCAATGCCCATCTCAAAAGAAGATGACAAGAGTTCGTGGGAGCAATATCACACAATACTTCTGCCACACATTGTCCTGTACTGAATTTGATCCTTGGTTGATTATGATGAAAGCTTGGTGGTAACTAGAGTTTCTCCACCAATCTTTGGCTTACAACAATGTTGTCGCTTTCGTAAACGAATGCAACTAAACAGGGGTGGCCTTCGATTAAACACCTTGTTTCTCTACTTCCTTTTCCATCATCTTTTCTTCCTTTTCTTTTTCTTCAGATTCCCTTCCTTCTGCAGTTTATATTTCTTCTTTTTCTATTTTCTCCTTCAACCTATGTTGATCATTACTGGTTTGTCTTGGTGTCATAAATTTCAACTTCATTTCATGTCCCTCATGCGTCAAATAAAGGGAATGTTCATCAAGATTGAGCGTTTTAAAATGAAGCCATGCCCATCTCAAAAGAAGATGACAAGAGTTCGTGGGAGCAATATCACACAATACTTCTGTCACACATTGTCCTGTACTGAATTTGATCCTTGGTTGTTTCAGATGAAAGCTTGGTGGTAACTAGAGTTTCTCCACCAATCTTTGGCTTACAACATTGTTGTCGCTTTCGTAAACGAATGCAACTAAACAGGGGTGGCCTTCGATTAAACACCTTGTTTCTCTACTTCCTTTTCCATCATCTTTATCTTTTCTTCCTTTTCTTTTTCTTCAATTTCCTTTCCTTCTGCAGTTTATATTTCTTTTTTTTCTATTTTCCCCTTTAGCCTATGTTGATCATTACTGGCTTGTCTTGGTGTCATAAATTTCAACTTCATTTCATGTCCCTCATGCGTCAAATAAAGGGAATGTTCATCAAGATTGAGCGTTTTAAAATGAAGCCACGCCCATCTCAAAACAAGATGACAAGAGTTCGTGGGAGCAATATCACACAATACTTCTGTCACACATTGTCCTGTACTGAATTTGATCCTTGGTTGTTTCAGATGAAAGCTTGGTGGTAACTAGAGTTTCTCCACCAATCTTTGGCTTACAACATTGTTGTCGCTTTCGTAAACGAATGCAACTAAACAGGGGTGGCCTTCGATTAAACACCTTGTTTCTCTACTTCCTTTTCCATCATCTTTATCTTTTCTTCCTTTTCTTTTTCTTCAATTTCCCTTCCTTCGGCAGTTTATATTTCTTCTTTTTCTATTGTCTCCTTCAGCCTATGTTGATCCTTACTGGCTTGACTTGGTGTCATAAATTTCAACTTCATTTCATGTCCCTCATGCCTCAAATAAAGGGAACGTTCATCAAGATTGAGTGTTTTAAAATTAAGCCATGCCCATCTCAAAAGAAGATGACAAGAGTTTGTGGGAGCAATATCACATAATACTTCTTTCACACATTGTCTTGTCTGAATTTGATCCTTGCTTGATTCAGATGAAAGCGTGTTGGTAACTAGAGTTTCTCCACCAATCTTGGGCTTACAACATTGTTGTCGCTTTCGTAAACAAATGCAACTAAACATGGGTGGCCTTCGATTAAACACCTTGTTTCTCTACTTCCTTTTCCATCATCTTTTCTTCCTTTTCTTTTTCTTCAATTTCCCTTCCTTCTGCAGTTTATATTTCTTCTTTTTCTATTTTCTCCTTCAGCCTATGTTGATCATTACTGGCTTGTCTTGGTGTCATAAATTTCAACTTCATTTCATGTCCCTCATGCCCAAATAAAGGGAATGTTCATCAAGATTGAGCGTTTTAAAATGAAGCAATGCCCATCTCAAAAGAAGATGACAAGAGTTCGTGGGAGCAATATCACACAATACTTCTGCCACACATTGTCCTGTACTGAATTTGATCCTTGGTTGATTAAGATGAAAGCTTGGTGGTAACTAGAGTTTCTCCACCAATCTTTGGCTTACAACAATGTTGTCGCTTTCGTAAACGAATGCAACTAAACAGGGGTGGCCTTCGATTAAACACCTTGTTTCTCTACTTCCTTTTCCATCATCTTTTCTTCCTTTTCTTTTTCTTCAGATTCCCTTCCTTCTGCAGTTTATATTTCTTCTTTTTCTATTTTCTCCTTCAACCTATGTTGATCATTACTGGTTTGTCTTGGTGTCATAAATTTCAACTTCATTTCATGTCCCTCATGCGTCAAATAAAGGGAATGTTCATCAAGATTGAGCGTTTTAAAATGAAGCCATGCCCATCTCAAAAGAAGATGACAAGAGTTCGTGGGAGCAATATCACACAATACTTCTGTCACACATTGTCCTGTACTGAATTTGATCCTTGGTTGTTTCAGATGAAAGCTTGGTGGTAACTAGAGTTTCTCCACCAATCTTTGGCTTACAACATTGTTGTCGCTTTCGTAAACGAATGCAACTAAACAGGGGTGGCCTTCGATTAAACACCTTGTTTCTCTACTTCCTTTTCCATCATCTTTATCTTTTCTTCCTTTTCTTTTTCTTCAATTTCCCTTCCTTCGGCAGTTTATATTTCTTCTTTTTCTATTGTCTCCTTCAGCCTATGTTGATCCTTACTGGCTTGACTTGGTGTCATAAATTTCAACTTCATTTCATGTCCCTCATGCCTCAAATAAAGGGAACGTTCATCAAGATTGAGTGTTTTAAAATTAAGCCATGCCCATCTCAAAAGAAGATGACAAGAGTTTGTGGGAGCAATATCACATAATACTTCTTTCACACATTGTCTTGTACTGAATTTGATCCTTGCTTGATTCAGATGAAAGCGTGTTGGTAACTAGAGTTTCTCCACCAATCTTGGGCTTACAACATTGTTGTCGCTTTCGTAAACAAATGCAACTAAACATGGGTGGCCTTCGATTAAACACCTTGTTTCTCTACTTCCTTTTCCATCATCTTTTCTTCCTTTTCTTTTTCTTCAATTTCCCTTCCTTCTGTAGTTTATATTTCTTCTTTTTCTATTTTCTCCTTCAGCCTATGTTGATCATTACTGGCTTGTCTTGGTGTCATAAATTTCAACTTCATTTCATGTCCCTCATGCCCAAATAAAGGGAATGTTCATCAAGATTGAGCGTTTTAAAATGAAGCCATGCCCATCTCAAAAGAAGATGACAAGAGTTCGTGGGAGCAATATCACACAATACTTCTGCCACACATTGTCCTGTACTGAATTTGATCCTTGGTTGATTAAGATGAAAGCTTGGTGGTAACTAGAGTTTCTCCACCAATCTTTGGCTTACAACAATGTTGTCGCTTTCGTAAACGAATGCAACTAAACAGGGGTGGCCTTCGATTAAACACCTTGTTTCTCTACTTCCTTTTCCATCATCTTTTCTTCCTTTTCTTTTTCTTCAGATTCCCTTCCTTCTGCAGTTTATATTTCTTCTTTTTCTATTTTCTCCTTCAACCTATGTTGATCATTACTGGTTTGTCTTGGTGTCATAAATTTCAACTTCATTTCATGTCCCTCATGCGTCAAATAAAGGGAATGTTCATCAAGATTGAGCGTTTTAAAATGAAGCCATGCCCATCTCAAAAGAAGATGACAAGAGTTCGTGGGAGCAATATCACACAATACTTCTGTCACACATTGTCCTGTACTGAGTTTGATCCTTGGTTGTTTCAGATGAAAGCTTGGTGGTAACTAGAGTTTCTCCACCAATCTTTGGCTTACAACATTGTTGTCGCTTTCGTAAACGAATGCAACTAAACAGGGGTGGCCTTCGATTAAACACCTTGTTTCTCTACTTCCTTTTCCATCATCTTTATCTTTTCTTCCTTTTCTTTTTCTTCAATTTCCTTTCCTTCTGCAGTTTATATTTCTTTTTTTTCTATTTTCCCCTTTAGCCTATGTTGATCATTACTGGCTTGTCTTGGTGTCATAAATTTCAACTTCATTTCATGTCCTTCATGCCTCAAATAAAGGGAACGTTCATCAAGATTGAGCGTTTTAAAATGAAGCCATGCCCATCTCAAAAGAAGATGACAAGAGTTCGTGGGAGCAATATCACACAATACTTCTGTCAGACATTGTCCTGTACTGAATTTGATCCTTGGTTGTTTCAGATGAAAGCTTGGTGGTAACTAGAGTTTCTCCACCAATCTTTGGCTTACAACATTGTTGTCGCTTTCGTAAACGAATGCTACTAAACAAGGGTGGCCTTCGATTAAACACCTTCTTTCTCTACTTGCTTTTCCATCATCTTTTCTTCCTTTTCTTTTTCTTCAGATTCCCTTCCTTCTGCAGTTTATATTTCTTCTTTTTCTATTTTCTCCTTCAACCTATGTTGATCATTACTGGCTTGTCTTGGTGTCATAAATTTCAACTTCATTTCATGTCCCTCATGCGTCAAATAAAGGGAATGTTCATCAAGATTGAGCGTTTTAAAATGAAGCCATGCCCATCTCAAAACAAGATGACAAGAGTTCGTGGGAGCAATATCACACAATACTTCTGTCACACATTGTCCTGTACTGAATTTGATCCTTGGTTGTTTCAGATGAAAGCTTGGTGGTAACTAGAGTTTCTCCACCAATCTTTGGCTTACAACATTGTTGTCGCTTTCGTAAACGAATGCAACTAAACAGGGGTGGCCTTCGATTAAACACCTTGTTTCTCTACTTCCTTTTCCATCATCTTTATCTTTTCTTCCTTTTCTTTTTCTTCAATTTCCCTTCCTTCGGCAGTTTATATTTCTTCTTTTTCTATTGTCTCCTTCAGCCTATGTTGATCCTTACTGGCTTGACTTGGTGTCATAAATTTCAACTTCATTTCATGTCCCTCATGCCTCAAATAAAGGGAACGTTCATCAAGATTGAGTGTTTTAAAATTAAGCCATGCCCATCTCAAAAGAAGATGACAAGAGTTTGTGGGAGCAATATCACATAATACTTCTTTCACACATTGTCTTGTCTGAATTTGATCCTTGCTTGATTCAGATGAAAGCGTGTTGGTAACTAGAGTTTCTCCACCAATCTTGGGCTTACAACATTGTTGTCGCTTTCGTAAACAAATGCAACTAAACATGGGTGGCCTTCGATTAAACACCTTGTTTCTCTACTTCCTTTTCCATCATCTTTTCTTCCTTTTCTTTTTCTTCAATTTCCCTTCCTTCTGCAGTTTATATTTCTTCTTTTTCTATTTTCTCCTTCAGCCTATGTTGATCATTACTGGCTTGTCTTGGTGTCATAAATTTCAACTTCATTTTATGTCCCTCATGCCCAAATAAAGGGAATGTTCATCAAGATTGAGCGTTTTAAAATGAAGCAATGCCCATCTCAAAAGAAGATGACAAGAGTTCGTGGGAGCAATATCACACAATACTTCTGCCACACATTGTCCTGTACTGAATTTGATCCTTGGTTGATTAAGATGAAAGCTTGGTGGTAACTAGAGTTTCTCCACCAATCTTTGGCTTACAACAATGTTGTCGCTTTCGTAAACGAATGCAACTAAACAGGGGTGGCCTTCGATTAAACACCTTGTTTCTCTACTTCCTTTTCCATCATCTTTTCTTCCTTTTCTTTTTCTTCAGATTCCCTTCCTTCTGCAGTTTATATTTCTTCTTTTTCTATTTTCTCCTTCAACCTATGTTGATCATTACTGGTTTGTCTTGGTGTCATAAATTTCAACTTCATTTCATGTCCCTCATGCGTCAAATAAAGGGAATGTTCATCAAGATTGAGCGTTTTAAAATGAAGCCATGCCCATCTCAAAAGAAGATGACAAGAGTTCGTGGGAGCAATATCACACAATACTTCTGTCACACATTGTCCTGTACTGAATTTGATCCTTGGTTGTTTCAGATGAAAGCTTGGTGGTAAATAGAGTTTCTCCACCAATCTTTGGCTTACAACATTGTTGTCGCTTTCGTAAACGAATGCAACTAAACAGGGGTGGCCTTCGATTAAACACCTTGTTTCTCTACTTCCTTTTCCATCATCTTTATCTTTTCTTCCTTTTCTTTTTCTTCAATTTCCCTTCCTTCGGCAGTTTATATTTCTTCTTTTTCTATTGTCTCCTTCAGCCTATGTTGATCCTTACTGGCTTGACTTGGTGTCATAAATTTCAACTTCATTTCATGTCCCTCATGCCTCAAATAAAGGGAACGTTCATCAAGATTGAGTGTTTTAAAATTAAGCCATGCCCATCTCAAAAGAAGATGAGAAGAGTTTGTGGGAGCAATATCACATAATACTTCTTTCACACATTGTCTTGTACTGAATTTGATCCTTGCTTGATTCGGATGAAAGCGTGGTGGTAACTAGAGTTTCTCCACCAATCTTTGGCTTACAACATTGTTGTCGCTTTCGTAAACAAATGCAACTAAACATGGGTGGCCTTCGATTAAACACCTTGTATCTCTACTTCCTTTTCCATCATCTTTATCTTTTCTTCCTTTTCTTTTTCTTCAATTTCCTTTCCTTCTGAAGTTTATATTTCTTTTTTTTCTATTTTCTCCTTTAGCCTATGTTGATCATTACTGGCTTGTCTTGGTGTCATAAATTTCAACTTCATTTCATGTCCCTCATGCCTCAAATAAAGGGAACGTTCATCAAGATTGAGCGTTTTAAAATGAAACCATGCCCATCTCAAAAGAAGATGACAAGTGCTCGTGGGAGCAATATCACATAATACTTCTGCCACACATTGTCCTGTACTGAATTTGATCCTTGATTGATTCAGATGAAAGCTTGGTGGTAACTAGAGTTTCTCCACCAATCTTTGGCTTACAACAATGTTGTCGCTTTCGTAAACGAATGCAACTAAACAGGGGTGGCCTTCGATTAAACACCTTGTTTCTCTACTTCCTTTTCCATCATCTTTTCTTCCTTTTCTTTTTCTTCAGATTCCCTTCCTTCTGCAGTTTATATTTCTTCTTTTTCTATTTTCTCCTTCAACCTATGTTGATCATTACTGGTTTGTCTTGGTGTCATAAATTTCAACTTCATTTCATGTCCCTCATGCCTCAAATAAAGGGAATGTTCATCAAGATTGAGCGTTTTAAAATGAAGACATGCCCATCTCAAAACAAGATGATAAGAGTTCGTGGGAGCAATATCGCACAATACTTCTGTCACACATTGTCATGTACTGAATTTGATCCTTGGTTGTTTCAGATGAAAGCTTGGTGGTAACTAGAGTTTCTCCACCAATCTTTGGCTTACAACATTGTTGTCGCTTTCGTAAACGAATGCAACTAAACAGGGGTGGCCTTCGATTAAACACCTTGTTTCTCTACTTCCTTTTCCATCATCTTTATCTTTTCTTCCTTTTCTTTTTCTTCAGATTCCCTTCCTTCTGCAGTTTATATTTCTTCTTTTTCTATTATCTCCTTCAACCTATGTTGATCATTACTGGCTTGTCTTGGTGTCATAAATTTCAACTTCATTTCATGTCCCTCATGCCTCAAATAAAGGGAACGTTCATCAAGATTGAGTGTTTTAAAATTAAGCCATGCCCATCTCAAAAGAAGATGACAAGAGTTTGTGGGAGCAATATCACATAATACTTCTTTCACACATTGTCTTGTACTGAATTTGATCCTTGCTTGATTCGGATGAAAGCGTGGTGGTAACTAGAGTTTCTCCACCAATCTTTGGCTTACAACATTGTTGTCGCTTTCGTAAACAAATGCAACTAAACATGGGTGGCCTTCGATTAAACACCTTGTATCTCTACTTCCTTTTCCATCATCTTTATCTTTTCTTCCTTTTCTTTTTCTTCAATTTCCTTTCCTTCTGCAGTTTATATTTCTTTTTTTTCTATTTTCTCCTTTAGCCTATGTTGATCATTACTGGCTTGTCTTGGTGTCATAAATTTCAACTTCATTTCATGTCCCTCATGCCTCAAATAAAGGGAACGTTCATCAAGATTGAGCGTTTTAAAATGAAACCATGCCCATCTCAAAAGAAGATGACAAGTGCTCGTGGGAGCAATATCACATAATACTTCTGCCACACATTGTCCTGTACTGAATTTGATCCTTGATTGATTCAGATGAAAGCTTGGTGGTAACTAGAGTTTCTCCACCAATCTTTGGCTTACAACAATGTTGTCGCTTTCGTAAACGAATGCAACTAAACAGGGGTGGCCTTCGATTAAACACCTTGTTTCTCTACTTCCTTTTCCATCATCTTTTCTTCCTTTTCTTTTTCTTCAGATTCCCTTCCTTCTGCAGTTTATATTTCTTCTTTTTCTATTTTCTCCTTCAACCTATGTTGATCATTACTGGTTTGTCTTGGTGTCATAAATTTCAACTTCATTTCATGTCCCTCATGCCTCAAATAAAGGGAATGTTCATCAAGATTGAGCGTTTTAAATTGAAGACATGCCCATCTCAAAACAAGATGATAAGAGTTCGTGGGAGCAATATCACACAATACTTCTGTCACACATTGTCCTGTACTGAATTTGATCCTTGGTTGTTTCAGATGAAAGCTTGGTGGTAACAAGAGTTTCTCCACCAATCTTTGGCTTACAACATTGTTGTCGCTTTCGTAAACGAATGCAACTAAACAGGGGTGGCCTTCGATTAAACACCTTGTTTCTCTACTTCCTTTTCCATCATCTTTATCTTTTCTTCATTTTCTTTTTCTTCAGATTCCCTTCCTTCTACAGTTTATATTTCTTCTTTTTCTATTATCTCCTTCCACCTATGTTGATCATTATTGGCTTGTCTTGGTGTCATAAATTTCAACTTCATTTCATGTCCCTCATGCGTCAAATAAAGGGAATGTTCATCAAGATTGAGCGTTTTAAAATGAAGCCATTCCCATCTCAAAAGAAGATGACAAGTGTTCGTGGGAGCAATATCACACAATACTTCTGCCACACATTGTCCTGTACTGAATTTGATCCTTGATTGATTCAGATGAAAGCTTGGTGGTAACAAGAGTTTCTCCACCAATCTTTGGCTTACAACATTGTTGTCGCTTTCGTAAACGAATGCAACTAAACAGGGGTGGCCTTCGATTAAACACCTTGTTTCTCTACTTCCTTTTCCATCATCTTTATCTTTTCTTCATTTTCTTTTTCTTCAGATTCCCTTCCTTCTACAGTTTATATTTCTTCTTTTTCTATTATCTCCTTCCACCTATGTTGATCATTATTGGCTTGTCTTGGTGTCATAAATTTCAACTTCATTTCATGTCCCTCATGCGTCAAATAAAGGGAATGTTCATCAAGATTGAGCGTTTTAAAATGAAGCCATTCCCATCTCAAAAGAAGATGACAAGAGTTCGTGGGAGCAATATCACACAATACTTCTGTCACACATTGTCCTGTACTGCATTTTATCCTTGGTTGTTTCAGATGAAAGCTTGGTGGTAACTAGTGTTTCTCCACCAATCTTTGGCTTACAACATTGTTGTCGCTTTCGTAAATGAATGCAACTAAACAAGGGTGGCCTTCGATTAAACACCTTCTTTCTCTACTTGCTTTTCCATCATCTTTTCTTCCTTTTCTTTTTCTTCAGATTCCCTTCCTTCTGCAGTTTATATTTCTTCTTTTTCTATTTTCTCCTTCAACCTATGTTGATCATTACTGGCTTGTCTTGGTGTCATAAATTTCAACTTCATTTCATGTCCCTCATGCGTCAAATAAAGGGAATGTTCATCAAGATTGAGCGTTTTAAAATGAAGCCATGCCCATCTCAAAACAAGATGACAAGAGTTCGTGGGAGCAATATCACACAATACTTCTGTCACACATTGTCCTGTACTGAATTTGATCCTTGATTGATTCAGATGAATGCTTGGTGGTAACTAGAGTTTCTCCACCAATCTTTGGCTTACAACATTGTTGTCGCTTTCGTAAACGAATGCAACTAAACAGGGGTGGCCTTCAATTAAACACCTTGTTTCTCTACTTCCTTTTCCATCATCTTTATCTTTTCTTCCTTTTCTTTTTCTTCAATTTCCCTTCCTTCTGCAGTTTATATTTCTTTTTTTTCTATTTTCTCCATTAGCCTATATTGATCATTACTGGCTTGTCTTGGTGTCATAAATTTCAACTTCATTTCATGTCCTTCATGCCTCAAATAAAGGGAACGTTCATCAAGATTGAGCGTTTTAAAATGAAGCCATGCCCATCTCAAAAGAAGATGACAAGTGTTCGTGGGAGCAATATCACACAATACTTCTGCCACACATTGTCCTGTACTGAATTTGATCCTTGATTGATTCAGATGAAAGCTTGGTGGTAACTAGAGTTTCTCCACCAATCTTTGGCTTACAACAATGTTGTCGCTTTCGTAAACGAATGCAACTAAAAAGGGGTGGCCTTCAATTAAACACCTTCTTTCTCTACTTCCTTTTCCATCATCTTTTCTTCCTTTTCTTTTTCTTCAGATTCCCTTCCTTCTGTAGTTTATATTTCTTCTTTTTCTATTTTCTCCTTCAACCTATGTTGATCAGTACTGGTTTCTCTTGGTGTCATAAATTTCAACTTCATTTCAAGTCCCTCAAGCGTCAAATAAAGGGAATGTTCATCAAGATTGAGTGTTTTAAAATGAAGCCATGCCCATCTCAAAAGAAGATGACAAGAGTTCGTGGGAGCAATATCACACAATACTTCTGTCACACATTGTCCTGTACTGAATTTGATCCTTGGTTGTTTCAGATGAAAGTTTGGTGGTAACTAGAGTTTCTCCACCAATCTTTGGCTTACAACATTGTTGTCGCTTTCGTAAACGAATGCAACTAAACAGGGGTGGCCTTCGATTAAACACCTTGTTTCTCTACTTCCTTTTCCATCATCTTTATCTTTTCTTCCTTTTCTTTTTCTTCAATTTCCATTCCTTCTGCAGTTTATATTTCTTCTTTTTCTATTTTCTCCTTCAGCCTATGTTGATCCTTACTGGCTTGACTTGGTGTCATAAATTTCAACTTCATTTCATGTCCCTCATGCCTCAAAGCGAACGTTCATCAAGATTGAGCGTTTTAAAATTAAGCCATGCCCATATCAAAAGAAGATGACAAGAGTTCGTGGGAGCAATATCACATAATACTTCTTTCACACATTATCCTGTACTGAAGTTGACCCTTGCTTGATTCGGATGAAAGCGTGGTGGTAACTAGAGTTTCTCCACCAATCTTTGGCTTACAACATTGTTGTCGCTTTCGTAAACAAATGCAACTAAACATGGGTGGCCTTCGATTAAACACCTTGTATCTCTACTTCCTTTTCCATCATCTTTATCTTTTCTTCCTTTTCTTTTTCTTCAATTTCCTTTCCTTCTGCAGTTTATATTTCTTCTTTTTCTATTTTCTCCTTTAGCCTATGTTGATCCTTACTGGCTTGTCTTGGTGTCATAAATTTCAACTTCATTTCATGTCCCTCATGCCTCAAATAAAGGGAACGTTCATCAAGATTGAGCGTTTTAAAATGAAGCCATGCCCATCACAAAAGAAGATGACAAGTGCTCGTGGGAGCAATATCACACAATACTTCTGCCACACATTGTCCTGTACTGAATTTGATCCTTGATTGATTCAGATGAATGCTTGGTGGTAACTAGAGTTTCTCCACCAATCTTGGGCTTACAACAATGTTGTCGCTTTCATAAACGAATGCAACTAAACAGGGGTGGCCTTCGATTAAACACCTTGTTTCTCTACTTCCTTTGCCATCATCTTTTCTTCCTTTTCTTTTTCTTCAGATTCCCTTCCTTCTGCAGTTTATATTTCTTCTTTTTCTATTTTCTCCTTCAACCTATGTTGATCATTACTGGTTTGTCTTGGTGCCATAAATTTCAACTTCATTTCATGTCCCTCATGCCTCAAATAAAGGGAATGTTCATCAAGATTGAGCGTTTTAAAATGAAGACATGCCCATCTCAAAAGAAGATGACAAGAGTTCGTGGGAGCAATATCACACAATACTTCTGTCACACATTGTCCTGTACTGAATTTGATCCTTGCTTGATTCAGATGAAAGCTGTGTGGTAACTAGAGTTTCTCCACCAATCTTTGGCTTACAACAATGTTGTCGCTTTCGTAAACGAATGCAACTAAACAGGGGTGGCCTTCGATTAAACACCTTGTTTCTCTACTTCCTTTTCCATCATCTTTTCTTCCTTTTCTTTTTCTTCAGATTCCCTTCCTTCTGCAGTTTATATTTCTTCTTTTTCTATTTTCTCCTTCAACCTATGTTGATCATTACTAGTTTGTCTTGGTGTCATAAATTTCAACTTCATTTCATGTCCCTCATGCCTCAAATAAAGGGAATGTTCATCAAGATTGAGCGTTTTAAAATGAAGCCATGCCAATCTCAAAAGAAGATGACAAGAGTTCGTGGGAGCAATATCACACAATACTTCTGTCACACATTGTCCTGTACTGAATTTGATCCTTGGTGGTAACTAGAGTTTCTCCACCAATCTTTGGCTTACAACATTGTTGTCGCTTTTGTAAAAGAATGCAACTAAACATGGGTGGCCTTCGATTAAACACCTTATTTCTCTACTTCCTTTTCCATCATCTTTATCTTTTCTTCCTCTTCTTTTTCTTCAATTTCTCTTCCTTCTGCAGTTTATATTTCTTCTTTTTCTATTTTCTCCTTCAGCCTATGTTGATCATTACTGGCTTGTCTTGGTGTCATAAATTTCAACTTCATTTCATGTCCCTCATGCCTCAAATAAAGGGAACGTTCATCAAGATTGAGCATTTTAAAATGAAGCCATGCCCATCTCAAAAGAAGATGACAAGAGTTCGTGGGAGCAATATCACACAATACTTCTTTCACACATTGTCCTGTACTGAATTTGATCCTTGCTTGATTCAGATGAAAGCTTGGTTGTAACTAGAGTTTCTCCACCAATCTTTGGATTACAACAATGTTGTCGCTTTCGTAAACGAATGCAACTAAACAGGGGTGGCCTTCGATTAAACACCTTGTTTCTCTACTTCCTTTTCCATCATCTTTTCTTCCTTTTCTTTTTCTTCAGATTCCCTTCCTTCTGCAGTTTATATTTCTTATTTTTCTATTTTCTCCTTCAACCTATGTTGATCATTACTAGTTTGTCTTGGTGTCATAAATTTCAACTTCATTTCATGTCCCTCATGCCTCAAATAAAGGGAATGTTCATCAAGATTGAGCGTTTTAGAATGAAGCCATGCCCATCTCAAAACAAGATGACAAGAGTTCGTGGGAGCAATATCACACAATACTTCTGTCACACATTGTCCTGTACTGAATTTGATCCTTGGTGGTAACTAGAGTTTCTCCACCAATCTTGGGCTTACAACATTGTTGTCGCTTTCGTAAACAAATGCAACTAAAGATGGGAAGCCTTCGATTAAACCTTGTTTCTCTACTTCCTTTTCCATCAACTTTATCTTTTCTTCCTTTTCTTTTTCTTCAATTTCCCTTCCTTGTGCAGTTTATATTTCTTCTTTTTCTATTTTCTCCTTCAGCCTATGTTGATCATTACTGGCTTCTCTTGGTGTCATAAATTTCAACTTCATTTCATGTCCCTCATGCCTCAAATAAAGGGAACGTTCATCAAGATTGAGTGTTTTAAAATGAAGCCATGCCCATCTCAAAAGAAGATGACAAGAGTTCGCGGGAACAATATCACATAATACTTCTTTCATACATTGTCATGTACTGAATTTGATCCTTGCTTGATTCGGATGAAACCTTGGTGGTAACTAGAGTTTCTCCACCAATCTTTGGCTTAAAACATTGTTGTCGCTTTCGTAAACGAATGCAACTAAAGATGGGTAGCCTTCGATTAAACCTTGTTTCTCTACTTCCTTTTCCATCAACTTTATCTTTTCTTCCTTTTCTTTTTCTTCAATTTCCCTTCCTTGTGCAGTTTATATTTCTTCTTTTTCTATTTTCTCCTTCAGCCTATGTTGATCATTACTGGCTTCTCTTGGTGTCATAAATTTCAACTTCATTTCATGTCCCTCATGCCTCAAATAAAGGGAACGTTCATCAAGATTGAGTGTTTTAAAATGAAGCCATGCCCATCTCAAAAGAAGATGACAAGAGTTCGTGGGAGCAATATCACATAATACTTCTTTCACACATTATCCTGTACTAAATTTGATCCTTGCTTGATTCGGATGAAAGTGTGGCGGTAACTAGAGTTTCTCCACCAATCTTGGGCTTACAACATTGTTGTCGCTTTCGTAAACAAATGCAACTAAACATGGGTAGCCTTCGATTAAACCTTGTTTCTCTACTTCCTTTTCCATCAACTTTATCTTTTCTTCCTTTTCTTTTTCTTCAATTTCTCTACCTTCTGCAGTTTTTATTTCTTTTTTTGTATTTTCTTCTTCAGCCTATGTTGATCCTTACTGGCTTGTCCTTGTATCATAAATTTGAACTTCATTTCATGTCGCTCATGCCTCAAAGGGAACGTTCATCAATATTTAGCGTTTTAAAATGATCCATGCCCATCTCACAAGAAGATGACAAGAGTTCGTGGGAGCAATATCACACAATACTTCTTTCACACATTGTCATGTACTGAATTTGATCCTTGCTTGATTCGGATGAAACCTTGGTGGTAACTAGAGTTTCTCCACCAATCTTTGGCTTAAAAAATTGTTGTCGCTTTCGTAAACGAATGCAACTAAAGATGGGTAGCCTTCGATTAAACCTTGTTTCTCTACTTCCTTTTCCATCAACTTTATCTTTTCTTCCTTTTCTTTTTCTTCAATTTCTCTACCTTCTGCAGTTTGTATTTCTTTTTTTGTATTTTCTTCTTCAGCCTATGTTGATCCTTACTGGCTTGTCCTTGTGTCATAAATTTGAACTTCATTTCATGTTGCTCATGCCTCAAAGGGAACGTCCATCAATATTGAGCGTTTTAAAATGAAGCCATGCCTATCTCAAAAGAAGATGACAAGAGTTCGTGGGAGCAATATCACATAATACTTCTTTCACACATTATCCTGTACTAAATTTGATCCTTGCTTGATTCGGATGAAAGTGTGGTGGTAACTAGAGTTTCTCCACCAATCTTTGGCTTACAACATTGTTGTCGCTTTCGTAAACAAATGCAATTAAACATGGGTGGCCTTCGATATAACACCTTGTTTCTCTACTTCCTTCTACATCATCTTTATCTTTTCTTCCTTTTCTTTTTCTTCAATTTCCCTTCCTTCTGCAGTTTATATTTCTTCTTTTTCTATTTTCTCCTTCAGCCTATGTTGATCATTACTGGCTTGTCTTGGTGTGATAAATTTCAACTTCATTTCAGGTCCCTCATGCCTCAAATAAAGGGAACGTTCATCAAGATTGAGTGTTTTAAAATGAAGCCATGCCCATCTCAAAAGAAGATGACAAGAGTTTGTCGAAGCAATATCACATAATACTTCTTTCACACATTATCCTGTACTGAATTTGATCCTTGCTTGATTCGGATGGAAGCGTGGTGGTAACTAGAGTTTCTCCACCAATCTTGGGCTTACAACATTGTTGTAGCTTTCGTAAACAAATGCAACTAAACATGGATTGCCTTCGATTAAACACCTTGTTTCTCTACTTCCTTTTCCATCAACTTTATCTTTTCTTCCTTTTGTTTTTCTTCAATTTCCCTTCCTTCTGCAGTTTATATTTCTTCTTTTTCTATTTTCTCCTTCAGCCTATGTTGATCATTACTGGCTTCTCTTGGTGTCACAAATTTCAACTTCATTTCATGTCCCTCATGCCTCAAATAAAGGGAACATTCATCAAGATTGAGTGTTTTAAAATGAAGCCATGCCCATCTCAAAAGAAGATGACAAGAGTTCGCGGGAACAATATCACATAATACTTCTTTCATTCATTGTCATGTACTGAATTTGATCCTTGCTTGATTCGGATGAAAGCGTGGTGGTAACTAGAGTTTCTCCACCAATCTTTGGCTTACAACATTGTTGTCGCTTTCGTAAACAAATGCAACTAAACATGGGTGGCCTTCGATTAAACACCTTCTTTCTCTACTTCCTTTTCTGATGGACGTCCTTGGAGTAGGAGATGGAGGAAATCCATGGAGAATGTTGAGGAGAAGATGAAGTGCAGCGGAATTTGGAGAATTAGAGAAAGGTTGCTCTCGGAAATGGAGAATTTGGTGAAGATGAAGAGTAGAAGTGGAGCTATGGTATGGAAGGTGGCTAGAGGAGATGAAGGAGAAAGTTAGCCATGTGTGCTCTCAAATTAATAGTAGTGTGGAGTGATCTCAAACACTAGCATCTATTAGCAATTCAAGAGTAACCATTACAATATTTGAGTGGCTCTATTTATAGGTACATGGCCGGCCAAATAAAGAGAAAATGCAACAAAGATGAAATGCAAATGTAGCTTGGAGAAGAAGCTTGATTGTAGACCATGTGATGTAGTAGATGAGTCTAGATGGTGCCAAGTGGCGTATCACACTCTCCTTGCCCAAGTCACACACACCATGCTTCAATCACATGCTCCTTGCTTAGTTCATGCTTTGCTTGCATCCAAAAGGAGAGCCACTCTAGTAACTCTTGGCCAAAGGTGGCACATTGGGCTCGGCCCCAATGATCCCAACAAGTGTTCTAGCTTTTATTGAAAGCAAAGCCTAAACAATGGCCCAATTTAAATCTAGACTACTTCCTTCATGCATCATCTCATATTTTAGAGATTTCTTTAGCCCATGTAAATAATGTAAAAAGCCCATGATTGACTTGATCATCTTGTGAGAGGCCCATGTGAATCTTTCTCATCATGCTTCTAGTGATTGGGCCTTGATATGGGCTTGGGCTTGTTGGGGTCATATCATCCCCTCCCCCTTGAAGAGGATTTGCCCTCAAATCTTGGTGGTCACCCTCTTCATCAAAAATACCTACAAAAGGAACCAAATCAGTAATGTTGAAAGTAGGATGCACACCATATTCCGGAGGAAGATCCAATTGATAAGCATTATTATTGATCTTCTTGATGATTTGGAATGTACCATCACCTCGGGGACTAAGTTTGGATTTTCTTATATTAGGAAATCTTTCCTTCCTTAAGTGCAACCAAACTAAATCTCCTTCATTAAAAGACCGAACTCTCTTTCCCTTGGTTTTAGAATGAGCAATCTTTTCAACATGGGCTTGAATTTGGTGTTTAACCTTCTCATGAAATTCTTTTATGAACTTGGACTTAGAAACCCCTTCTATATGAACAAAATCAAAAGAAGTTGGAAGAGGTAATAAGTCCAATGGTGTGAGAGGGTTAAAACCATAAACTACCTCAAAGGGTGAGAGTTTGGTGGTGCTATGGACCACTCTATTGTAAGCAAATTCAATGTGGGGAAGATACTCATCCCAAGATTTATGATTCCCCTTAAGCAAAACCCTAAGCAATGTGGAAAGGGATCTATTGACTACCTCAGTTTGCCCATCAGTTTGTGGGTGACAAGAGGTAGAGAAAGAAAGTTTTGTTCCTAGCCTAGACCACAAGGTCCTCCAAAAATGGCTTAGGAATTTAGCATCCCTATCAGACACAATTGTTTTGGGTAATCCATGAAGGCGAACCACTTCTCTAAAGAACAACTTTGCTATGTTGCTAGCATCATCTACTTTGTGGCATGGTATAAAATGTGCCATTTTAGAAAAATGGTCCACTACCACAAATATAGAGTCAACACCCCTAGAAGTCCTTGGAAGCCCTAGGACAAAATCCATACTTATATCCTCCCAAGGGGTGGAAGCAACAGGCAAAGGAGTATACATCCCTGTAGGCATTGCGCTAGACTTAGCATGCAAACAATTCAAACAACTAGCGCAATAGTTTTGTATTTCCCTTTTCATATGGGGCCAAAAGAATTTCTCTTTAAGCATGGCCAAAGTTTTGGCGACCCCAAAGTGACCCATAAGTCCCCCCTCATGCATTTCTTTGATCAAAAGTTTTCTATGAGAACCTAGAGGAATACATAGGCGGCCTTCTTTGAAAAGATATCCACTTGAAAGATAAAAGCCGCCTTGGGACTTAGTGAGACAGTCATGATAAATGGTAGCAAAGAAGGGATCATGAATATACAATTCACATATGTTGTCAAATCCAAGAATTTGGGATCCAAGCTTGGCTAAGAGAGTATATCTCCTTGATAGTGCATCAGCCACAACATTAGCTTTCCCTTTCTTGTACTTGATAACATAAGGGAATTGTTTCAAGTACTCAACCCACTTTGCATGCCTTTTATTCAATTTGTGTTGGCTCTTCAAATACTTGAGAGTTTCATGATCACTATGGATAATAAACTCTTTTGTTACAAGATAATGTTCCCAAGTATGAAGAGCTCGCACAAGAGCATATAGCTCTTTGTCATAGGTGGGATAGTTATGAGAAGGACCATTTAGTTTTTCACTAAAATAGGCAATTGGATGGCCTTCTTGTAACAAAACCGCACCTATTCCCACCCCAGAATGATGAAGGCATGACCACCTCCTTAGAAGCTCCATCAAGAAGGATCACTAGAAGCATGTCTAGAGGGGAGTCTTCTATTCCATCACCTTTATCTTTGTTTTGCATTACTTTAGTTTGAATTCCCTAAGTTGGTTTCTAGTTGATTTATTTTGGTTGACTTGTTGACTTTGATCCAAAGTTGACCTTTGACCAAGATTAGATTAACTTAAACCAACATGCTAATCCTTGTTTGTCTTGTTTTGTAGGTAATTAAGAGAAAGTAGAGCATGGCTAGGTGGCACTTGGTGATTGGAGCACTTGGATGAAGTGGAAAAGAGAGGAAAGCAAAAAGCATAAAGCAAAAGCAAAAGTAGACATGTACCTTGTCTCCTTTTGCCTTTGTGGTTTATGCCTTAGAAGGTCACTTGGTCTCCTTCCTCTTTTGGCCTAGAATCCTCATGGGAATGCCTCCACCAATCATCTTCCTTCACTTGGCCAAGACTCACTCTCACATTAGGTTTAGGGTTTGCTAGTTAATCCTTTTTCATGTTTTTGTATTTGCTAAAGGACCCCTAAGAACTCCTATTTAAAGGGTGCTCCTTGTCTTGTAAAAGGGTTGATCATTTTGTTTCTAAACTATTGTGTTTCAACCTTTAAATTTTCGTGAGCTCTCCTTCCTAGAAGTGAACTCACCTTTGCCTTATCTTGCTTGCAAGTGGCGGCACCATCACTCATCTCTAGGGCTTGGTTGGCTTAGATCCCCCCCTATGAGTGGCGTGCTTCTTCCATGCTTCATCTTCTATGCTTTCCATTTTTAATGTTTCTTCTTTCATTTTGGTTCTTTAAGTGTTGTTAATGTTGTGTGAGTTTAAGCTTGAATCCAACTCTCTTCTTCCTTTCATGAGCTTGAGAAATGAACCTTCACATCTAGATAGCTTGCTATCTTAATGTCCAGTGGGAATTTTCAAAAAGCTTTCTTAAATAACTTCACCATATTCATAACTATAAAAGGAAACAAGATAATCCTTCATCATTTGGTATCTAGAGCTTTGGTTGTCCTTGAATATGGTGTTTTCATGTTCTAACCTTGTCTTGTGTAGCTATCTTGAGTGGTCCACATAAAAAACAGTGCTGGCAGCAACGTGTGCGTTTTTGAAAAAAATACTGCAGCTAGCTCAGTGGTCCAAAAGTAACGTTCTTTATATCAAAAGAAAGCTCTGTGAGTCTAGTTTCCAACAAAAAAAGAATTAACGCATTTGGAGTTCTATGGAGAGAGTTATGATCAAATGAGTGAGCAAAGGTCAGAGTTACCGAGAATACGAAAAACAACGTTTTCAGGTTATGTTGTGGCAATTTTGGCTTCGGTTTTGTGACTCTTTTGCTCCTAAATGTGGTTGGATAACATGTCTTTTGATACTTACTCTTTGAGCCTCAAATCCATGAGTTTAAATGGATGATAGCTACATGTTTGTGTCTTTGTGTATGTCATGTTGAGTCTCTAAATGTGTCTAACTTTTGCTTGAGTCTCTTGTCATATGCTTCTTTGAGTTTTCTTGTTCTTGTTTCTAAGTTTTTGAACTATTGCATGAGATCTATGCCTTGTGTTGTTGTATGCTCCTTGAAATTGATTTTGACCTAATTTTAAGGAACTAAGTGTTCAAGACACCCTAAAACATCCTTCTCATCATTTGAAGTACCTAGTTTTGAAAAGAAAAAGTGTTTTCAAGACCAAAAACAGTTTGGCCGAGAGCTTTTACAATGCTTGGTGAATCCATTTGGCCATTTTTACTAGGTGTTATGCTACCAAAATTTATACTTGGATTTTGGGTGATATTGGCAAATTAGTTCCATGCTTTGACTTGGTTATGATCTTTCATGGTGTATGCATAATTTGAGGTATAATCTTGGCTTGTTCAAATGCTTTCCATAGAGTCCTTAAAAGTGCTTTTCATTGTTTTAGTCTTGTTCAAGTTTTGTCTTTAAAAACAAGTTTCCTTAGAAGTTAAACTTTCTTGTTTTTTTTAGCTTTGCTTGCTTGTCTTTAGGTAATCTTTGTTTTGTCTTAGTAGTTTTCTTTTCCTTGTCTTCCTAGAGTGTTGTGGCCGAGCCACTTGTTTGAGCTTTGAAAAGGTTTTCATCTCTTTAAAGGTGTTTTCACTTGTTTGGAAGGTTTTTGAGTGCTAGCCTTGCTTGTGTGCTTTGGGAGTGTGATCAAAAACACTTGGGTGCTTGAGAAGACCACACTTGGTCTCGGGTTTGGAATTATTTGTTAGCTAACCTCTTCCTTGTCTCGGTTTTTGGTGTAGGAACATGAATATGGATCCAATCTTGGAGGTAGAAGAAGAGGAGGAGTCGGCCTCACCTTATTCCCCTCCCATGGTGACTCCTATGGCCCAAGAAAGTGGACAAATAACCCTTGCCAACATCTTACGTGAGATGGAAGTGAGTAGGAGAGAAACTTTTAACCAATTGAGGGCGGATAGGAGGCAAAGTGAGATCTTCCTACAAGAGCACATCCAAAGACTTGAGCTTAGGGAAGATGAGAGGAGAAGGAGGAGGTCCTCTTCCGAGGACTCTAGCCATGGTGGAAGAAAAAGAAGACACGGCTATGATGGTGGTGGAAGGCGCAATCAACTCCCACAAAGACAACCTCCACCAATCAAGATTCCAAAGTTCAAGGGGGAGAATGATCCAAACCTCTACATAGAGTGGGAGCAAAAAGTGGACCAAATCTTCAATATTCATTTAGTTAGTAATCAAGAACAAGTAGATTTAGTAGTTTTAGAATTTGAAGATTATGCCATGACATGGTGGCATCAATTGTGTATGGACAATATTAACCAAGAGCCACCCGCGGCCTCTTGGATGGACATTAAAACTTTGATGCGCGCTAGATTTGTTCCTTCCTACTATAGGAGGGAGACTGTTTTGAAGCTCCAAAGGCTTCAACAAGGGTCTATGTGTGTGAATGAATATTTTAAAATGATGGAGTCAATGCTTCTCAAAGTAGGACTCCAATTTGAAAGTGAAGAAGAAAAGGTAGCTAGATTTGTGAGTGGTCTTAGAAGAGAAGTTCAAGATGTAGTTGAGTTGTATGAGTATTCCACTCTTGACAAAATTTTACACTTGGCCTTAAAAGTTGAAAGTCAATTGAAAAAGAAACAAGAGGCCAAGAGGAATACTTCATACAATGAATACTACTCTAGAACTTGGAAAGGAAAAGAAAGAAAGGATGAGAAACCTCCTTCCAAAGACCACCCACCTAGGACCAATTCGTCTAGAACCTCCCATGAAAATGCAAACTCTTCTCAAAGTTCAAGAACTAGTTCCATCAAATGTTTTAAGTGTTTGGGCTATGGTCACATTGCTTCAAATTGCCCAACAAAAAGGAACATGATCTTGAACCCTAAAGGAGAGGTTGAAAGTGAACATTCTTCTCCCCCCTCCCCTAAAAGTTCTTCCTCCCACACTTCTTCCCAATCTTCAAGTGAGGATGAAATCAAACCTAATGAAGGAGGTTTGTTGGTGGTTAGGCGCATGCTAGGCCAAGTGCCTAAAGAATTTGAAAACCAAAGAGAAAATATTTTTCACTCAAGGTGCCAAATCAACAACAAAACTTGCTCCCTCATAATTGATAGTGGAAGTTGTGTTAATGTGGCTAGCACAAGGGTTGTGGACAAGCTTGGCTTAAAAACCATCCCTCATGCCAAGCCCTATAAGCTTTCTTGGCTTAGTGAGGAAGGTGAAATTAAAGTGGACAAACAAGTCCTTATTAACTTCTCCATTGGAAACTACAAGGATGAGGTATTATGTGACTTAGTGCCCATGGAAGCAACTCACATTTTATTAGGAAGGCCATGGCAATTTGATAGAAAAGCTTTTCATGATGGCCATGCTAACAAGTTTACCTTTAGCTTCCAAGGCAAAAAGATCACATTACTACCTCTTTCACCAAGAGAAGTCAATGAGGACCAATTGCAAATGATTAAGAAAAGAAAAGAAGAGAAGGCGCAAAAGAAGGCGCAAGGGCATGAGTCCAAGAAGAGCATGATCACTCTCAAGGGGGTGAAGAAGGTAATGCTTGCCCAAAAACCCATCTTCCTAGCTTATCCTAGTGAATCTTCCCCCTCCTTCCAAAACCCTCACTCTAGATGTCCCTTAGACTTGTCATTAGTCTTAGATGAGTTCAAAGATGTTTTTCAAGAACCTCCAAAGGGCCTCCCACCCCTAAGAGGTATAGAACACCAAATTGATTTCATACAAGGCTCATCTTTGCCTAATAGGCCAGCCTATAGGACTAGTCCCGAGGAGGCTAAAGAAATTCAAAAACAAGTGAATGAGTTGTTAGAAAAGGGGTGGGTGCAACATAGCATGAGTCCTTGTGCAATGCCCGTGATCCTAGTCCCCAAAAAGGATGGAACATGGAGAATGTGCATAGATTGTAGGGCTATCAACAACATAACCATCAAGTATAGGCATCCCATTCCTAGGTTAGATGATTTGATTGATGAGTTACATGGTGCAACCATATTTTCCAAAATAGACTTGAAAAGTGGGTACAATCAAATTAGAATCAAAGAAGGTGATGAATGGAAAACCTCTTTCAAGACTAAGTTTGGATTATATGAGTGGTTAGTCATGCCTTTTGGCTTGACCAATGCACCTAGTACATTCATGAGACTCATGCACCATGTTCTTAGAGAGTTCTTAGGGAAGTTTGTTGTGGTATACTTTGATGACATTCTCATTTATAGTATGTCTCAAGATGACCACTTGCATCATTTAAGGAGTGTGTTAGAAACCTTAAGGAAGGCATCCTTGTATGCTAACATGGAGAAATGTGTGTTTGGGATGGATCATGTGATCTTCCTAGGTTTCAAAATAAATCAACATGGGGTCCATGTGGACCAAGAAAAAGTGATGGCAATCAAGGATTGGCCTCCCCCAAAGAATGTAAGTGAGCTTAGGTCTTTCCATGGGTTAGCTAGTTTCTATAGGAGGTTTGTGCCAAACTTTAGCACCATAGCTGCCCCTCTCAATGAATTGGTCAAGAAAGGTGTGACCTATAAGTGGGGCAAAGATCAAGAAAAGGCTTTTGAAACTTTAAAACAAAAATTGATCAATGCACCACTCTTAGCCCTCCCTAACTTCTCCAAAACTTTTGAAATTGAGTGTGATGCATCCAATGTAGGCATTGGGGCCGTGCTTCTCCAAGAAGGGCACCCCATAGCTTATTTTAGTGAGAAACTCAAGGGGAGTCACATCAACTACTCCACCTATGACAAAGAGCTTTATGCTCTTGTGAGAACTTTGCAAACTTGGCAACACTATCTTCTTTCAAAGGAGTTTGTGATACATAGTGACCATGAGTCACTCAAATTTTTGAAAAGTCAAGGCAAGTTAAACAAGAGACATGCTAGGTGGGTAGAGTTCTTAGAACAATTCCCATATGTGATCAAACATAAGCAAGGAAAGGCTAACATTGTGGCGGATGCACTTTCAAGAAGGCATTCCCTCCTTTCCATTCTTGAAACTAAATTTCTTAGTTTTGATCATATTAAGGAATTGTATCCAAAGGATGTTGATTTCTCCCCCATTCTTAGTGAGTGCCACCAAGGGGCTTACAAAGACTTTTACCTTCTCAATCAATATCTTTTCAAAGGTAAGAGACTTTGCATTCCCCAAGGTTCCTTAAGAGCCTCACTCATTAGAGAGGCACATGAGGGAGGATTAATGAGGCATTTTGGGCCAAACAAGACTTTGGAAGTCTTGAAAGAACACTTCTATTGGCCTCACATGAGGAAGCATGTAGATAGGCATTGCAAAGGTTGCATAGCATGCATGAAAGCCAAGTCTAGAGTCCAACCCCATGGTCTTTACACCCCCTTGCCTATCCCTTCCAAGCCTTGGGTTGACATTTCTATGGATTTTGTCTTAGGTCTCCCAAGGACCAAAAAAGGTAGGGATTTCATTTTTGTAGTGGTGGATAGGTTCTCTAAGATGGCCCATTTCATTCCTTGCCATAAGATTGATGATGCAACTTATATTGCAAATCTTTTCTTCAAGGAAGTGGTAAGACTACATGGCCTACCTAGGTCCATTGTAAGTGATAGGGACTCCAAGTTCCTAAGCCATATTTGGAGAACCTTGTGGGGTAAACTTGGCACCAAGCTTCTTTTCTCCACCACTTGTCATCCCCAAAGTGATGGCCAAACCGAGGTGGTTAATAGAACCCTAGGGCAAATGCTAAAATGTATGATAGTGCAAAACATTAGAGAGTGGGAGGAACTTCTTCCCCACATAGAGTTTGCCTACAATAGGGTTGTGCATTCCACTACTTCTCATACCCCTTTTGAGGTTGTGTATGGGTTCAATCCCCTAACTCCCTTAGACCTTCTTCCCCTACCCACTCATGAGGCATGGACTTGCCAAGATGGTGAGACCAAAGCCAAGTACATCCAAGACTTGCATTCACAAGTTAAGGAAACCATTGAGAGGAGAGTTAAGAAACAACAAGAGGATGGTAATAAGGGAAGAAAGGAAGTCATCTTCCAAGAGGGAGATTGGGTTTGGCTTCACTTGAGAAAGGAGAGATTCCCTACTCAAAGGAAGTCTAAGCTCCTCCCTAGAGGGGATGGCCCCTTTCAAGTCATTAGGAGAATTAACAACAATGCTTATGAGTTAGACTTACCCCCAAGCTACAACATAAGTAACTCATTTAATGTTTGTGACCTTTCTCCTTTTGATGTAGGGTTTAAGAATTCGTGGTCGAATTCTCTCCAAGAAGGGGAGGATGATGAAGGCATGACCACCTCCTTAGAAGCTCCATCAAGAAGGATCACTAGAAGCATGTCTAGAGGGGAGTCTTCTATTCCATCACCTTTATCTTTGTTTTGCATTACTTTAGTTTGAATTCCCTAAGTTGGTTTCTAGTTGATTTATTTTGGTTGACTTGTTGACTTTGATCCAAAGTTGACCTTTGACCAAGATTAGATTAACTTAAACCAACATGCTAATCCTTGTTTGTCTTGTTTTGTAGGTAATTAAGAGAAAGTAGAGCATGGCTAGGTGGCACTTGGTGATTGGAGCACTTGGATGAAGTGGAAAAGAGAGGAAAGCAAAAAGCATAAAGCAAAAGCAAAAGTAGACATGTACCTTGTCTCCTTTTGCCTTTGTGGTTTATGCCTTAGAAGGTCACTTGGTCTCCTTCCTCTTTTGGCCTAGAATCCTCATGGGAATGCCTCCACCAATCATCTTCCTTCACTTGGCCAAGACTCACTCTCACATTAGGTTTAGGGTTTGCTAGTTAATCCTTTTTCATGTTTTTGTATTTGCTAAAGGACCCCTAAGAACTCCAATTTAAAGGGTGCTCCTTGTCTTGTAAAAGGGTTGATCATTTTGTTTCTAAAATATTGTGTTTCAACCTTTAAATTTTCGTGAGCTCTCCTTCCTAGAAGTGAACTCACCTTTGCCTTATCTTGCTTGCAAGTGGCGGCACCATCACTCATCTCTAGGGCTTGGTTGGCTTAGATCCCCCCCTATGAGTGGCGTGCTTCTTCCATGCTTCATCTTCTATGCTTTCCATTTTTAATGTTTCTTCTTTCATTTTGGTTCTTTAAGTGTTGTTAATGTTGTGTGAGTTTAAGCTTGAATCCAACTCTCTTCTTCCTTTCATGAGCTTGAGAAATGAACCTTCACATCTAGATAGCTTGCTATCTTAATGTCCAGTGGGAATTTTCAAAAAGCTTTCTTAAATAACTTCACCATATTCATAACTCTAAAAGGAAACAAGATAATCCTTCATCACAGAAGCATCACATTCTAGCTCAAAAGTTTTCTCAAAATTTGGAAGAGCAAGAATGGGAGCTTGGGTGAGCCTAGTCTTGATATCATCAAAAGCCTTTTGTTGTCTTTCACCCCACTCAAAAGATATGTCTTTCTTAACAAGTTCATTGAGGGGTGAAGCAATGGTGGAGAAGTTGGGGACAAATCTTCTATAAAAACTTGCTAATCCATGAAAACTTCTAATGTCCCCAACATTCTTTGGCACAGGCCATTCTTGGATGGCCTTGATTTTTGCGGGGTCAACATGCACCCCACTCTTATTGACCACAAATCCCAAAAAAATGACACTCTCTACACAGAAAGTGCACTTGTCAATGTTAGCATAGAGTTGGTGGTCTCGGAGAAGAGATAACACAACTCTAAGATGACCCACATGAAGTTTAGAGCTTGTACTATACACTAAGATATCATCAAAATAGACAACAACAAACTTGCCTATACAATCTCGCAAGACATGATTCATTAGGCGCATGAATGTACTAGGAGCATTGGTTAGACCAAAGGGCATGACTAACCATTCATATAGACCAAATTTTGTTTTGAAAGCAGTTTTCCACTCATCACCTTTTTGAATACGAATTTGGTGATAACCACTTTTGAGGTCTATTTTTGAAAATATTTGTGCTCCATGTAACTCATCCAACATATCATCTAGTCTTGGGATTGGATGCCTATATTTTATGGTGATGTTGTTGATAGCCCTACAATCACAGCACACACGCCACTTTCCATCTTTCTTGGGCACCAACAACACAGGCACAGCACAAGGACTTAAACTTTTTTGAACCCATCCCTTGTCTAGCAACTCATTCACTTGAGTTTCTATCTCCTTAGTCTCAATTGGGTTTGTCCTATAGGCAGGTCTATTAGGAAGACTTGCCCCTGGGACAAAATCAATTTGGTGCTCAATCCCTCTAAAAGGTGGGAGACCATGAGGGCCATCCTTTGGAAAAATATCTTCAAATTCATGAAGGAGAGCACGAATGGAAGGAGGTAGATCCTTAAGAGAAGGATGTTCAAGACAAGTAAGGATTGCTTGACAAAGTAAGAGGAAGGGAGGTTGCTCATTATGAAGAGTGTGCAAAAGAGTTTTATGAGTTAAAAGAACTTCATGAGCAACATCCTTAGAAGAAGAAACTTCCTCTACCTTTGTCTTGTCCTTTGAATCATTAGAAGCATTAGAGTTCTTGGAACTCTCTTCCTCTCTCCTAGCTCGCATTTGAACTTGATCACTAGCAACTTGGCTAGGAGTGAGGGGATGTAACACAAAAGTTTTTGAATGATGTTGGAGGGTGATCTCATTGGTGTGGCCATTGTGTAAGGTTTTATGATCAAATTGCCAAGGCCTCCCCAAGAGAATATGGCAAGCTTCCATTGGGATTACATCACATAAAACTTTATCTTTAAATTTCCCAATGGAGAACTTGACTTTCACTTGATGTTCAACTTTGAGATCCCCATCTTCATTAAGCCAATGAAGTTTGTAAGGTTTGGGATGGGGTAACAAAGTCAAATTCAACTTCTCAACCAATCTTGTGCTACAACAATTGCAACAAGATCCACTATCAATGATCAAAGAACAAGTGTTTTTCAAAACCTCACATCTTGTGTGGAAAATATTTTCTCTTTGATCATTGAGAGGAATGCTAGGTTGGTTATTGAGAAGCCTCCTAATCATCAAAAGTTTCCCTTCATTTGGATATGAATGTTCTTGAGAATCACTAGAATGAGAAGTGTCGGAGTCACTTGAAGATGACTCCTCTTGGCTAGTGTAGAGGTCTTTGCCCTTAAGCACAATGGTGCGTTTGGTAGGGCATTGAGCGGCCACATGACCTCTACCTAGACACTTGAAACATTTGATGTCACTACCTCTTTTGTTGGTGGAGGATTCACCCTTATCACTTACCTTTGTAAGACTCTTAAGAGTGGACTCTTTTTCTTTTGAAAAATCTTTCATTGGAAAATCACTTTTAGAAAAAGAGGGAGAATCCTTGCGAGAAGGACGTCTCAAAAGTTGTTGCTCCACCTTGATGCTCATTTGAACAAGATCATTAAAATTGCGGTAGGGGAGCAACTCAACTTTATCTCTTATGT
Source organism: Vigna unguiculata (assembly GCF_037176805.1). Classification (NCBI taxonomy): domain Eukaryota; kingdom Viridiplantae; phylum Streptophyta; class Magnoliopsida; order Fabales; family Fabaceae; genus Vigna; species Vigna unguiculata. Next base: position 25,066,256 of record NC_140795.1, on the reverse strand, counting down.
TGTAATTGAGTCCACTTAAGAACCTAGCAATGGTAAGTTCCTCTTCTTCTTCAATTCCGGCTCTCATGATGTAGAGCTCCATCTTTTGTCTATACTCTTCTATAGACATAGATCTTTGTTGGAGCCTTTGGAGCTTGTCCAAGAGCTCTCTTTTGTAATAGGAGGGAACATGGCGGGCATGAAGGGCTTCCTTAAGATCATTCCAATACTCAATATCATGTAGCCCTTTTCTCCTTCTTTGGAGGACTAAGGAAGTCCACCAATTAAGAGCATGCCCTTGAAAGCTAAGAGTAGCTAGAGACACACGCCTCTCTTCCTCCACAACATGACTCTCAAACAATTGTTCTACTTTGGCAACCCAATCAAGAAAAACCTCAACATTATCCTTCCCATAGAAATGAGGCAAATCAATTTTAACTTCCTTTGGGTGAGGAGGTATGCGCCTTTGCCTTCTTACACGAGGCGATTGTCTAAGGTTAATGCGCTCATCTTCCTCCTCTTCAAAATCATACTCATGCCTTGAAGGGGCACGAGAAGGCCTAGGAGAGGCACGGGTATTGTGGTTGGGAGGGGTAAGTTGATTGGCAATTAATTGAAGATTGGCTTGTATGGAAGCCATTTGAATTTTAAGGTCCCTAACCTCTTGAGAGAGATTATTTAGGACTCTAGGATCAACCTCAACCTCCTCATCACCACTTGTGTGGAGGTTGTTTTCATCATGTTGTTGATGTTGGGTACTAGCACGAGTAGCCCTTCTAGTGCTCATGGTGATTGAAAGAACTTAGAACTTTAACAAAATAGTGAAAGAAGAAACCAAGCACAAGTAGACCTCCAGGTAGGCGAGGTGAGTCTAAAAGACTTCTTAAGTACCAAGGCCAATCCTTGCCAAGATGTACTTGCAAAAGGTTTCAAAGATCACACAATTGTTTAAGGCTAAGTAAATAGAATCACTTGAGACACTAAGCACTAACAAACAAGACTCAAAGAAAAGAAAAGACTAACACTAAAAACGGACCCCTAAATGGCAAAAATTTAGAGACTTTGGTCTCACAAATTTAAACCACTAAGCGTCTAACTATGCGGCCTAAAAGCAAGGTGAGAAAGCACTTAGAACTTTCAACACACTCACTTACTAAAACGTTGCACTAGAATATCAAAAAGGTTCTACTTAGGAGATGGGATTGAACACCTTTGGTTCCCCAAGACACCTAAGTAGGCCATGGATACAAATGATAATTTGAAAGCATTTTTGGTTCACTAATTTGGTACTCAAAATGAAGCAACCTCAAGCGACTTAATATCTCAAATTTTGATGCTCAAAAGATGCAATTTCACAATCAAGGAGGCTTCAAAATGGTACCAAATAAGATGTGCCAAAAAGAAGTACAAAGTACAAAGAAATAAAGCCAAAAAAATAAGAAACAATGCAACTCCAAATGTGCTGCCAAAGTGCTGCCAATTTGCACAAAATCAAGAGCCAAGAGCTTGGCTTGTAGCCTCCTTTTGATTTGAACAAAGACCACCACCAAGTAAGGCACTTGTAAGCACCTTAAGCCACCAAAATGAAGTGCAAAACAGCAACTATAGCCTTGGTTTTAAGGCCAAAACAGCCACCAAACCTGCACCAAAAAACAAAACAGCAAAAAAAAAAAAACTATACCAAGCAATGGAGTTAGCACACACACTCTCAAATGAATAGGTCCAAAACTCTCAATAGGTGAGGAAAAGGATAAGCACACAAGCTAAAATTCTACTTCAATATCCACCACCTAAGATGCTACCATATCATACAAACCATTCTAAACTCCATAGCATCATTAATCAACCAAAACCGAAAGACAAGTAGATGAACCCAAACAAAGGAGAAAGCAAGAAAAGCTAATTAGAAATGTTAAACCAAAAGAGAATTGAAATGAAACATGACTAGAAGGAGGTTCAAGAAGTGACAAGCAAGAAATTAAAGGCTGGAAAATAAAAGCAAGCACCACAAAAGGAACCTAGAAATGCACTAGAATAGATGAAAACAGCAAAAACAACAAGACAATAGTGCTCAATCATATGGCTGAAGTACTCATTGCAAAGCAGTAGCAAATGAAGTGATGAATTAACTTTCAAAGCAAATCAATAATGAAGCAATATAGAGTACAAACTCAAGCCAAAATTCATGTGAAAACGAGCACTAAAAACACACAAACACGCACAAAACAGCAATGAAACAGTGAGTTTTCGGAAACTGCAGTGCCAGAAAACGGAAATATGAGCCTCAACTTGCGTGATTTTTCATTTTTTTTGTACTCAACATTTTTGAATGATTCTTTTTTTGTATTTTTCGTCTGGATGTTAACTAAATGAGGCAAAAATCAGATTGAATTTTGGTGCACTGAGTTACTCACAAAAAATTAAAAACAGAGACTGTGCGTGCAGTGATTTGGTAGAAAACAGAAGAAAACTGGAGCAGATTTGCTCTCTGAAATTGTAGGAGATGTTCTATGGAAAGCATAGCTAAAGAACTTGATTATGAACTGAAATCAAGCATGAATCATAGAAGAACATCTTAGACACACAAAAGCACAATCCAATCGGTGAAATGGATGAAAAACAGTGAGGATTCAGGCCTTAAACATCCACACACTTCCTTGAAGGATCATAGTGTTTTGGCTGTGAGATGTGGCGCGGAAACTCAATCAATTCAGTAAGCAATGCAATTAAACGGTGGAAAAGATGAATTAAAGCACAAACAAAGCATAGAACATGACTTAAACATAACTGAAATGATAAAATGCAAAGAAGGACTGAATTCACCGAATAAAAATGCAGAAAACTCAAGAACCAAAGAACAAGTGCTGGAAAAACGAAAATGGAACCTAAAAACAGATTTGCACCAATGAAGCAAGGAGTACTACAAGGTGAATCAATGGAGATTCATGTAGCCTCAATGTCAAACGGTGGAGAACATTAAAAACATGAAAAAAACAGCAGCAAAAGTGAAGAAAACAGTGGAGAAGAGAGACAAAACGGAAAATGAAAGAGGAGACAAGTATGGACCAAGAACCTTACCCAAACCAAGAGGATGGATGCACCAAAGGCTTGGATGGCTCTAGATACCAATTGATGGACGTCCTTGGAGTAGGAGATGGAGGAAATCCATGGAGAATGTTGAGGAGAAGATGAAGTGCAGCGGAATTTGGAGAATTAGAGAAAGGTTGCTCTCGGAAATGGAGAATTTGGTGAAGATGAAGAGTAGAAGTGGAGCTATGGTATGGAAGGTGGCTAGAGGAGATGAAGGAGAAAGTTAGCCATGTGTGCTCTCAAATTAATAGAAGTGTGGAGTGATCTCAAACACTAGCATCTATTAGCAATTCAAGAGTAACCATTACAGTATTTGAGTGGCTCTATTTATAGGCACATGGCCGGCCAAATAAAGAGAAAATGCAACAAAGATCAAATGCAAATGTAGCTTGGAGAAGAAGCTTGATTGTAGACCATGTGATGTAGTAGATGAGTCTAGATGGTGCCAAGTGGCGTATCACACTCTCCTTGCCCAAGTCACACACACCATGCTTCCATCACATGCTCCTTGCTTAGTTCATGCTTTGCTTGCATCCAAAAGGAGAGCCACTCTAGTAACTCTTGGCCAAAGGTGGCACATTGGGCTCGGCCCAAATGATCCCAACAAGTGTTCTAGCTTTTATTGAAAGCAAAGCCTAAACAATGGCCCAATTTAAATCTAGACTACTTCCTTCATGCATCATCTCATATTTTAGAGATTTCTTTAGCCCATGTAAATAATGTAAAAAGCCCATGATTGACTTGATCATCTTGTGAGAGGCCCATGTGAATCTTTCTCATCATGCTTCTAGTGATTGGGCCTTGATATGGGCTTGGGCTTGTTGGGGTCACATCATTTTCCATCATTTTTATCATTTCTTCCTTTTCTTTTTCTTCACTTTCCCTTCCTTCTGCAGTTTATATTTCGTCTTTTTCTATTTTCTCCTTCAGCCTATGTTGATCATTATTGGCTTGTCTTGGTGTCATAAATTTCAACTTCATTTCATGTCCCTCATGCCTCAAATAAAGGGAACGTTCATCAAGATTGAGCGTTTTAAAATGAAGTCATGCCCATCTCAAAAGAAGATGACAAGAGTTCGTGTGAACAATATCACATAATACTTCTTTCACACATTATCCTGTACTGAATTTGATCCTTGTTTGATTCGGATGAAAGCGTGGTGGTAACTAGAGTTTCTCCACCAATCTTTGGCTTAAAACATTGTTGTCGCTTTCGTAAACGAATGCAACTAAAGATGGGTAGCCTTCGATTAAACCTTGTTTCTCTACTTCCTTTTCCATCAACTTTATCTTTTCTTCCTTTTCTTTTTCTTCAATTTCTCTACCTTCTGCAGTTTATATTTCTTTTTTTGTATTTTCTTCTTCAGCCTATGTTGATCCTTACTGGCTTGTCCTTGTGTCATAAATTTCAACTTCATTTCAGGTCCCTCATGCCTCAAATAAAGGGAACGTTCATCAAGATTGAGCGTTTCAAAATGAAGCCATACCCATCTCAAAAGAAGATGACAAGAGTTTGTGGGAACAATATCACATAATACTTCTTTCACACATTATCCTGTACTAAATTTGATCCTTGCTTGATTCGGATGAAAGTGTGGTGGTAACTAGAGTTTCTCCACCAATCTTTGGCTTACAACATTGTTGTCGCTTTCGTAAACAAATGCAACTAAACATGGGTGGCCTTCGATATAACACCTTGTTTCTCTACTTCCTTTTACATCATCTTTATCTTTTCTTCCTTTTCTTTTTCTTCAATTTCCCTTCCTTCTGCAGTTTATATTTCTTCTTTTTCTATTTTCTCCTTCAGCCTATGTTGATCATTACTGGCTTGTCTTCGTGTGATAAATTTCAACTTCATTTCAGGTCCCTCATGCCTCAAATAAAGGGAACGTTCATCAAGATTGAGCGTTTTAAAATGAAGCCTTGCCCATCTCAAAAGAAGATGACAAGAGTTCGTGGGAGCAATATCACACAATACTTCTTTCACACATTGTCATGTACTGAATTTGATCCTTGCTTGATTCTGATCAAACCTTGGTGGTAACTAGAGTTTCTCCACCAATCTTTGGCTTAAAACATTGTTGTCGCTTTCGTAAACGAATGCAACTAAAGATGGGTAGCCTTCGATTAAACCTTGTTTCTCTACTTCCTTTTCCATCAACTTTATCTTTTCTTCCTTTTCTTTTTCTTCAATTTCTCTACCTTCTGCAGTTTATATTTCTTTTTTTGTATTTTCTTCTTCAGCCTATGTTGATCCTTACTGGCTTGTCCTTGTGTCATAAATTTCAACTTCATTTCAGGTCCCTCATGCCTCAAATAAAGGGAACGTTCATCAAGATTGAGCGTTTCAAAATGAAGCCATACCCATCTCAAAAGAAGATGACAAGAGTTTGTGGGAACAATATCACATAATACTTCTTTCACACATTATCCTGTACTAAATTTGATCCTTGCTTGATTCGGATGAAAGTGTGGTGGTAACTAGAGTTTCTCCACCAATCTTTGGCTTACAACATTGTTGTCGCTTTCGTAAACAAATGCAACTAAACATGGGTGGCCTTCGATATAACACCTTGTTTCTCTACTTCCTTTTACATCATCTTTATCTTTTCTTCCTTTTCTTTTTCTTCAATTTCCCTTCCTTCTGCAGTTTATATTTCTTCTTTTTCTATTTTCTCCTTCAGCCTATGTTGATCATTACTGGCTTGTCTTCGTGTGATAAATTTCAACTTCATTTCAGGTCCCTCATGCCTCAAATAAAGGGAACGTTCATCAAGATTGAGCGTTTTAAAATGAAGCCATGCCCATCTCAAAAGAAGATGACAAGAGTTCGTGGGAGCAATATCACACAATACTTCTTTCACACATTGTCATGTACTGAATTTGATCCTTGCTTGATTCGGATGAAACCTTGGTGGTAAGTAGAGTTTCTCCACCAATCTTTGGCTTAAAACATTGTTGTCGCTTTCGTAAACGGATGCAACTAAAGATGGGTAGCCTTCGATTAAACCTCGTTTCTCTACTTCCTTTTCCATCAACTTTATCTTTTCTTCCTTTTCTTTTTCTTCAATTCCTCTACCTTCTGCAGTTTATATTTCTTTTTTTGTATTTTCTTCTTCAGCCTATGTTGATCCTTACTGGCTTGTCCTTGTGTCATAAATTTGAACTTCATTTCATGTTGCTCATGCCTCAAAGGGAACGTCCATCAATATTGAGCTTTTTAAAATGAAGCCATGGCTATCTCAAAAGAAGATGACAAGAGTTCGTGGGAACAATATCACATAATACTTCTTTCACACATTATCCTGTACTAAATTTGATCCTTGCTTGATTCGGATGAAAGTGTGGTTGTAACTAGAGTTTCTCCACCAATCTTTGGCTTACAACATTGTTGTCGCTTTCGTAAACAAATGCAATTAAACATGGGTGGCCTTCGATATAACACCTTGTTTCTCTACTTCCTTTTACATCATCTTTATCTTTTCTTCCTTTTCCTTTTCTTCAATTTCCCTTCCTTCTGCAGTTTATATTTCTTCTTTTTCTATTTTCTCCTTCAGCCTATGTTGATCATTACTGGCTTGTCTTGGTGTGATAAATTTCAACTTCATTTCGGGTCCCTCATGCCTCAAATAAAGGGAACGTTCATCAAGATTGAGCGTTTTAAAATGAAGCCATGCCCATCTCAAAAGAAGATGACAAGAGTTCGTGGAAGCAATATCACATAATACTTCTTTCACACATTATCCTGTACTAAATTTGATCCTTGCTTGATTCGGATGAAAGTGTGGTGGTAACTAGAGTTTCTCCACCAATCTTTGGCTTACAACATTGTTGTCGCTTTCGTAAACAAATGCAACTAAACGTGGGTGGCCTTCGATATAACACCTTGTTTCTCTACTTCCTTTTACATCATCTTTATCTTTTCTTCATTTTCTTTTTCTTCAATTTCCCTTCCTTCTGCAGTTTATATTTCTTCTTTTTCTATTTTCTACTTCAGCCTATGTTGATCATTACTGGCTTGTCTTGGTGTGATAAATTTCAACTTCATTTCAGGTACCTCATGCCTCAAATAAAGGGAACGTTCATCAAGATTGAGCGTTTTAAAATGAAGCCATGCCCATCTCAAAAGAAGATGACAAGAGTTCGTGGGAGCAATATCACACAATACTTCTTTCATACATTGTCATGTACTGAATTTGATCCTTGCTTGATTCGGATGAAACCTTGGTGGTAACTAGAGTTTCTCCACCAATCTTTGGCTTAAAACATTGTTGTCGCTTTCGTAAACGAATGCAACTAAAGATGGGTAGCCTTCGATTAAACCTTGTTTCTCTACTTCCTTTTCCATCAACTTTATCTTTTCTTCCTTTTCTTTTTCTTCAATTTCTCTTCCTTCTGTAGTTTATATTTCTTCTTTTGTATTTTCTCCTTCAGCCTATGTTGATCCTTACTGGCTTGTCCTTGTATCATAAATTTGAACTTCATTTCATGTCGCTCATGCCTCAAAGGGAACGTTCATCAATATTTAGCGTTTTAAAATGAAGCCATGCCCATCTCAAAAGAAGATGACAAGAGTTCGTTGGAGCAATATCACATAATACTTCTTTCACACATTATCCTGTACTGAATTTGATCCTTGCTTGATTCGGATGAAAGCGTGGTGGTAACTAGAGTTTCTCCACCAATCTTTGGCTTACAACATTGTTGTCGCTTTCGTAAACAAATGCAACTAAACATGGGTGGCCTTCGATTAAACCATGTTTCTCTACTTCCTTTTCCATCAACTTTACCTTTTCTTCCTTTTCTTTTTCTTCAATTTCTCTACCTTCTGCAGTTTATATTTCTTTTTTTGTATTTTCTTCTTCAGCCTATGTTGATCCTTACTGGCTTGTCCTTGTGTCATAAATTTCAACTTCATTTCAGGTCCCTTATGCCTCAAATAAAGGGAACGTTCATCAAGATTGAGCGTTTTAAAATGAAGCCAAGCCCATCTCAAAAGAAGATGACAAGAGTTCGTGGGAGCAATATCACATAATACTTCTTTCACACATTATCCTGTACTAAATTTGATCCTTGCTTGATTCGGATGAAAGTGTGGTGGTAACTAGAGTTTCTCCACCAATCTTTGGCTTACAACATTGTTGTCGCTTTCGTAAACAAATGCAACTAAACATGGGTGGCCTTCGATATAACACCTTGTTTCTCTACCTCCTTTTACATCATCTTTATCTTTTCTTCCTTTTCTTTTTCATCAATTTCCCTTCCTTCTGCAGTTTATATTTCTTCTTTTTCTATTTTCTCCTTCAGCCTATGTTGATCATTACTGGCTTGTCTTCGTGTGATAAATTTCAACTTCATTTCAGGTCCCTCATGCCTCAAATAAAGGGAACGTTCATCAAGATTGAGGGTTTTAAAATGAAGCCATGCCCATCTCAAAAGAAGATGACAAGAGTTCGTGGGAGCAATATCACACAATACTTCTTTCACACATTGTCATGTACTGAATTTGATCCTTGCTTGATTCGGATGAAACCTTGGTGGTAACTAGAGTTTCTCCACCAATCTTTGGCTTAAAACATTGTTGTCGCTTTCGTAAACGAATGCAACTAAAGATGGGTAGCCTTCGATTAAACCTTGTTTCTCTACTTCCTTTTCCATCAACTTTATCTTTTCTTCCTTTTCTTTTTCTTCAATTTCTCTTCCTTCTGCAGTTTATATTTCTTCTTTTGTATTTTCTCCTTCAGCCTATGTTGATCCTTACTGGCTTGTCCTTGTCTCATAAATTTGAACTTCATTTCATGTTGCTCATGCCTCAAAGGGAACGTCCATCAATATTGAGCGTTTTAAAATGAAGCCATGCCTATCTCAAAAGAAGATGACAAGAGTTCGTGGGAGCAATATCACATAATACTTCTTTCACACATTGTCCTGTACTGAATTTGATCCTTGGTTGATTCAGATGAAAGCTTGGTGGTAACTAGAGTTTCTCCACCAATCTTTGGCTTAAAACATTGTTGTCGCTTTCGTAAACAAATGCAACTAAACATGGGTGGCCTTCGATTAAACACCTTCTTTCTCTACTTCCTTTTCCATCATCTGTATCATTTCTTCCTTTTCTTTTTCTTCAATTTCCCTTCCTTCTGCAGTTTATATTTCGTCTTTTTCTATTTTCTCCTTCAGCCTATGTTGATCATTACTGGCTTGTCTTGGTGTGATAAATTTCAACTTCATTTCAGGTCCCTCATGCCTCAAATAAAGGGAACGTTCATCAAGAATGAGCATTTTAAAATGAAGCCATGCCCATCTCAAAAGCAGATGACAATAGTTCGTGGGAGCTATATCACATAATACTTCTTTCACACGTTGTCATGTACTGAATTTGATCCTTGCTTTATTCGGATGAAAGCGTGGTGGTAACTAGAGTTTCTCCACCAATCTTTGGCTTACAACATTGTTGTCGCTTTAGTAAACGAATGCAACTAAACATGGGTGGCCTTCGATTAAACACCTTGTTTCTGTACTTCCTTTTCCATCATCTTTATCTTTTCTTCCTTTTCTTTTTCTTCAATTTCTCTTCCTTCTGCAGTTTATATTTCTTCTATTGTATTTTCTCCTTCAGCCTATGTTGATCCTTACTGGCTTGTCTTGGTGTCATAAATTTCAACTTCATTTCATGTCCCTCATGCCTCAAATAAAGGGAACGTTCATCAAGATTGAGCGTTTTAAAATGAAGCCATGCCCATCTCAAAAGAATATGACAAGAGTTCGTGGGAACAATATCACACATTGTCCTGTACTGAATTTGATCCTTGGGTGATTCAGATGAAAGCTTGGTGGTAACTAGAGTTTCTCCACCAATCTTTGGCTTAAAACATTGTTGTCGCTTTCGTAAACAAATGCAACTAAACATAGGTGGCCTTCGATTAAACACCTTCTTTCTCTACTTCCTTTTCCATCATCTTTATCATTTCTTCCTTTTCTTTTTCTTAGATTTCCATTCCTTCTGCAGTTTATATTTCGTCTTTTTCTATTTTCTCCTTCAGCCTATGTTGATCATTACTGGCTTGTCTTGGTGTCATAAATTTCAACTTCATTTCATGTCCCTCATGCCTCAAATAAAGGGAACGTTCATCAAGATTGAGCGTTTTAAAATGAAGCCATGCCCATCTCAAAAGAAGATGACAAGAGTTCGTGGGAACAATATCACATAATACTTCTTTCACACATTGTCCTGTACTGAATTTGATCCTTGCTTGATTCAGATGAAAGCTTGATGGTAACTAGAGTTTCTCCACAAATCTTTGGCTTACAACATTGTTGTCGCTTTTGTAAACGAATGCAACTAAACATGGGTGGCCTTCGATTAAACACCTTGTTTCTCTACTTCCTTTTCCATCATCTTTATCTTTTCTTCCTTTTCTGTTTCTTCAATTTCCCTTCCTTCTGCAGTTTATATTTCTTCTTTTTCTATTTTCTCCTTTAGCCTATGTTGATCATTACTGGCTTGTCTTGGTGTCATAAATTTCAACTTCATTTCATGTCCCTCATGCCTCATATAAAGGGAACGTTCATCAAGATTGAGCGTTTTATTAAAATGAAGCCATGCCCATCTCAAAAGAAGATGACAAGAGTTCGTGGGAGCAATATCACACAATACTTCTTTCACACATTGTCCTGTACTGAATTTGATCCTTGCTTGATTCAGATGAAAGCTTGGTGGTAACTAGAGTTTCTCCACCAATCTTGGGCTTACAACATTGTTGTCGCTTTCGTAAACAAATGCAACTAAACTTGGGTGGCCTTCGTTTAAACACCTTCTTTCTCTACTTCCTTTTCCATCATCTTTATCTTTTCTTCCTTTTCTGTTTCTTCAATTTCCCTTCCTTCTACAGTTCATATTTCGTCTTTTTCTATTTTCTCCTTCAGCCTATGTTTATCATTACTGGCTTGTCCTTGTGTCATAAATTTCAACTTCATTTCATGTCCCCTCATGCCACAAAGCGAACGTTCATCAAGATTGAGCGTTTTAAAATGAAGCCATGCCCATCTCAAAAGAAGATGACAAGAGTTTGTGGGAGCAATATCAGATAATACTTCTTTCACACATTGTCCTGTACTGAATTTGATCCTTGCTTGATTCAGATGAAAGCTTGGTGGTAACTAGAGTTTCTCCACCAATCTTTGGCTTCCAACATTGTTGTGGCTTTCATAAACGAATGCAACTAAATAGGGGTGGCCTTCGATTAAACACCTTGTTTCTCTACTTCCTTTTCCATTATCGTTATCTTTTCTTCCTTTTCTTTTTCTTCAATTTCTCTTCCTTGTGCAGTTTATATTTCTTCTTTTTCTATTTTTTCCTTCAGCTTATGTTGATCCTTATTGGCTTGACTTGGTGTCATAAAGTTCAACTTCATTTCATGTCCCTCATGCCTCAAAGCGAACGTTCATCAAGATTGAGCGTTTTAAAATTAAGCCATGCCCATCTCAAAAGAAGATGCCAAGAGTTTGTGGGAGCTATATCACATAATACTTCTTTCACACGTTGTCATGTACTCAATGTGATCCTTGCTTGATTCGGATGAAAGCGTGGTGGTAACTAGAGTTTCTCCACCAATCTTTGGCTTACAACATTGTTGTCACTTTAGTAAACGAATGCAACTAAACATGGGTGGCCTTCGATTAAACACCTTGTTTCTCTACTTCCTTTTCCATCATCTTGATCTTTTCTTCCTTTTCTTTTTCTTCAATTTCTCTTCCTTCTGCAGTTTATATTTCTTCTATTGTATTTTCTCCTTCAGCCTATGTTGATCCTTACTGGCTTGTCCTTGTGTCATAAATTTCAACTTCATTTCATGTCCCCTCATGCCACAAAGTGAACGTTCATCAAGATTGAGCGTTTTAAAATGAAGCCATGCCCATCTCAAAAGAAGATGACAAGAGTTCGTGGGAGCAATATCAGATAATACTTCTTTCACACATTGTCATGTACTGAATTTGATCCTTGCTTGATTCAGATGAAAGCTTGGTGCTAACTAGAGTTTCTCCACCAATCTTTGGCTTACAACATTGTTGTCGCTTTAGTAAACGAATGCAACTAAACAGGGGTGGCCTTCGATTAAACACCTTGTTTCTCTACTTCCTTTTCCATCATCTTTATCTTTTCTTCCTTTTCTTTTTCTTCAATTTATCTTCCTTCTGCAGTTTATATTTCTTCTATTGTATTTTCTCCTTCAGCCTATGTTGATCCTTACTGGCTTGTCCTTGTGTCATAAATTTCAACTTCATTTCATGTCCCCTCATGCCACAAAGCGAACGTTCATCAAGATTGAGCGTTTTAAAGTGAAGCCATGCCCATCTCAAAAGAAGATGACAAGAGTTCGTGGGAGCAATATCAGATAATACTTCTTTCACACATTGTCATGTACTGAATTTGATCCTTGCTTGATTCAGATGAAAGCTTGGTGGTAACTAGAGTTTCTCCACCAATCTTTGGCTTACAACTTTGTTGTCGCTTTCGTAAACGAACGCAACTAAACAGGGGTGGCCTTCGATTAAACACCTTGTTTCTCTACTTCCTTTTCCGTCATCTTTATCTTTTCTTCCTTTTCTTTTTCTTCAATTTCCCTTCCTTCTGCAGTTTATATTTCTTCTTTTTCTATTTTCTCCTTCAGCCTATGTTGATCATTATTGGCTTGTCTTGGTGTCATAAATTTCAACTTCATTTCATGTCCCTCATGCCTCAAATAAAAGGAACGTTCATCAAGATTGAGTGTTTTAAAATGAAGCCATGCCCATCTCAAAAGAAGATGACAAGAGTTCGTGGGAGCAATATCACACAATACTTCTTTCACACATTGTCCTGTACTGAATTTGATCCTTGCTTGATTCAGATGAAAGCTTGGTGGTAACTAGAGTTTCTCCACCAATCTTGGGCTTACAACATTGTTGTCGCTTTCGTAAACAAATGCAACTAAACTTGGGTGGCCTTCGTTTAAACACCTTCTTTCTCTACTTCCTTTTCCATCATCTTTATCATTTCTTCCTTTTCTTTTTCTTCAATTTCCCTTCCTTCTGCAGTTCATATTTCGTCTTTTTCTATTTTCTCCTTCAGCCTATGTTTATCATTACTGGCTTGTCCTTGTGTCATAAATTTCAACTTCATTTCATGTCCCCTCATGCCACAAAGCGAACGTTCATCAAGATTGAGCGTTTTAAAATGAAGCCATGCCCATCTCAAAAGAAGATGACAAGAGTTTGTGGGAGCAATATCAGATAATACTTCTTTCACACATTGTCCTGTACTGAATTTGATCCTTGCTTGATTCAGATGAAAGCTTGGTGGTAACTAGAGTTTCTCCACCAATCTTTGGCTTCCAACATTGTTGTGGCTTTCATAAACGAATGCAACTAAATAGCGGTGGCCTTCGATTAAACACCTTGTTTCTCTACTTCCTTTTCCATTATCGTTATCTTTTCTTCCTTTTCTTTTTCTTCAATTTCTCTTCCTTCTGCAGTTTATATTTCTTCTTTTTCTATTTTTTCCTTCAGCCTATGTTGATCCTTATTGGCTTGACTTGGTGTCATAAAGTTCAACTTCATTTCATGTCCCTCATGCCTCAAAGCGAACGTTCATCAAGATTGAGCGTTTTAAAATTAAGCCATGCCCATCTCAAAAGAAGATGCCAAGAGTTTGTGGGAGCTATATCACATAATACTTCTTTCACACGTTGTCATGTACTGAATTTGATCCTTGCTTTATTCGGATGAAAGCGTGGTGGTAACTAGAGTTTCTCCACCAATCTTTGGCTTACAACATTGTTGTCACTTTAGTAAACGAATGCAACTAAACATGGGTGGCCTTCGATTAATAACCTTGTTTCTCTACTTCCTTTTCCATCATCTTTATCTTTTCTTCCTTTTCTTTTTCTTCAATTTCTCTTCCTTCTGCAGTTTATATTTCTTCTATTGTATTTTCTCCTTCAGCCTATGTTGATCCTTACTGGCTTGTCCTTGTGTCATAAATTTCAACTTCATTTCATGTCCCCTCATGCCACAAAGCGAACGTTCATCAAGATTGAGCGTTTTAAAATGAAGCCATGCCCATCTCAAAAGAAGATGACAAGAGTTCGTGGGAGCAATATCAGATAATACTTCTTTCACACATTGTCATGTACTGAATTTGATCCTTGCTTGATTCAGATGAAAGCTTGGTGCTAACTAGAGTTTCTCCACCAATCTTTGGCTTACAACATTGTTGTCGCTTTAGTAAACGAATGCAACTAAACAGGGGTGGCCTTCGATTAAACACCTTGTTTCTCTACTTCCTTTTCCATCATCTTTATCTTTTCTTCCTTTTCTTTTTCTTCAATTTATCTTCCTTCTGCAGTTTATATTTCTTCTATTGTATTTTCTCCTTCAGCCTATGTTGATCCTTACTGGCTTGTCCTTGTGTCATAAATTTCAACTTCATTTCATGTCCCCTCATGCCACAAAGCTAACGTTCATCAAGATTGAGCGTTTTAAAATGAAGCCATGCCCATCTCAAAAGAAGATGACAAGAGTTCGTGGGAGCAATATCAGATAATACTTCTTTCACACATTGTCATGTACTGAATTTGATCCTTGCTTGATTCAGATGAAAGAGTGGTGGTAACTAGAGTTTCTCCACCAATCTTTGGCTTAAAACATTATTGTCGCTTTCCCAAAGGAATGCAACTAAACATGGGTAGCCTTCGATTGAACCTTGTTTCTCTACTTCCTTTTCCATCCACTTTATCTTTTCTTCCTTTTCTTTTTCTTCAATTTCTCTACCTTCTGCAGTTTATATTTCTTCTTTTGTATTTTCTCCTTCAGCCTATGTTGATCCTTACTGGCTTGTCCTTGTGTCATAAATTTCAACTTCATTTCATGTCGCTCATGCCACAAAGCGAACGTTCATCAAGATTGAGCGTTTTAAAATGTAGCCATGCCCATCTCAAAAGAAGATGACAAGAGTTCGTGGGAGCAATATCACACAATACTTCTTTCACACATTGTCATGTACTGAATTTGATCCTTGCTTGATTGAGATCAAAGCTTGGTGGTAACTAGAGTTTCTCCACCAATCTTTGGCTTACAATATTGTTGTCGCTTTCGTAAACGAATGCAACAAAACAGGGGTGGCCTTCGATTAAACACCTTGTTTCTCTACTTCCTTTTCCGTCATCTTTATTTTTTCTTCCTTTTCTTTTTCTTTAATTTCCCTTCCTTCTAGAGTTTATATTTCTTCTTTTTCTATTTTCTCCTTCAGCCTATGTTGATCATTATTGGCTTGTCTTGGTGTCATAAATTTCAACTTCATTTCATGTCCCTCATGCCTCAAATAAAGGGAACGTTCATCAAGATTGAGCGTTTTAAAATGAAGCCATGCCCATCTCAAAAGAAGATGACAAGAGTTCGTGGGAGCAATATCAGATAATACTTCTTTCACACATTGTCATGTACTGAATTTGATCCTTGCTTGATTCAGATGAAAGCTTGGTGCTAACTAGAGTTTCTCCACCAATCTTTGGCTTACAACATTGTTGTCGCTTTAGTAAACGAATGCAACTAAACAGGGGTGGCCTTCGATTAAACACCTTGTTTCTCTACTTCCTTTTCCATCATCTTTATCTTTTCTTCCTTTTCTTTTTCTTCAATTTATCTTCCTTCTGCAGTTTATATTTCTTCTATTGTATTTTCTCCTTCAGCCTATGTTGATCCTTACTGGCTTGTCCTTGTGTCATAAATTTCAACTTCATTTCATGTCCCCTCATGCCACAAAGCTAACGTTCATCAAGATTGAGCGTTTTAAAATGAAGCCATGCCCATCTCAAAAGAAGATGACAAGAGTTCGTGGGAGCAATATCAGATAATACTTCTTTCACACATTGTCATGTACTAAATTTGATCCTTGCTTGATTCAGATGAAAGAGTGGTGGTAACTAGAGTTTCTCCACCAATCTTTGGCTTAAAACATTATTGTCGCTTTCGCAAAGGAATGCAACTAAACATGGGTAGCCTTCGATTGAACCTTGTTTCTCTACTTCCTTTTCCATCCACTTTATCTTTTCTTCCTTTTCTTTTTCTTCAATTTCTCTACCTTCTGCAGTTTATATTTCTTCTTTTGTATTTTCTCCTTCAGCCTATGTTGATCCTTACTGGCTTGTCCTTGTGTCATAAATTTCAACTTCATTTCATGTCGCTCATGCCACAAAGCGAACGTTCATCAAGATTGAGCGTTTTAAAATGTAGCCATGCCCATCTCAAAAGAAGATGACAAGAGTTCGTGGGAGCAATATCACACAATACTTCTTTCACACATTGTCATGTACTGAATTTGATCCTTGCTTGATTGAGATCAAAGCTTGGTGGTAACTAGAGTTTCTCCACCAATCTTTGGCTTACAATATTGTTGTCGCTTTCGTAAACGAATGCAACAAAACAGGGGTGGCCTTCGATTAAACACCTTGTTTCTCTACTTCCTTTTCCGTCATCTTTATTTTTTCTTCCTTTTCTTTTTCTTTAATTTCCCTTCCTTCTAGAGTTTATATTTCTTCTTTTTCTATTTTCTCCTTCAGCCTATGTTGATCATTATTGGCTTGTCTTGGTGTCATAAATTTCAACTTCATTTCATGTCCCTCATGCCTCAAATAAAGGGAACGTTCATCAAGATTGAGCGTTTTAAAATGAAGCCATGCCCATCTCAAAAGAAGATGACAAGAGTTCGTGGGAGCAATATCACACAATACTTCTTTCACACATTAATTTGATCCTTGGTTGATTCAGATGAAAGCTTGGGGGTAACTAGAGTTTCTCCACCAATCTTTGGCTTAAAACATTGTTGTCGCTTTCGTAAAGGAATGCAACTAAACATAGGTAGCCTTCGATTAAGCCTTGTTTCTCTACTTCCTTTTCCATCAACTTTATCTTTTCTTCCTTTTCTTTTTCTTCAATTTCTCTTCCTTCTGCAGTTTATATTTCTTCTTTTGTATTTTCTCCTTCAGCCGATGTTGATCCTTACTGGCTTGTCCTTGTGTCATAAATTTCAACTTCATTTCATGTCGCTCATGCCTCAAAGGGAACGTTCATCAAGATTGAGCGTTTTAAAATTAAGCCATGCCCATCTCAAAAGAAGATGACAAGAAGTCGTGGGAGCAATATCACATAATACTTCTTTCACACATTGTCTTGTGCTAAATTTGATGCTTGCTTGATTCGGATGAAACCTTGGTGATAACTAGAGTTTCTCCACCAATCTTTGGCTTACAACATTGTTGTGGCTTTCATAAACGAATGCAACTAAACAGGGGTGGCCTTCGATTAAACACCTTGTTTATCTACTTCCTTTTCCATCATCTTTATCTTTTCTTCCTTTTCTTTTTCTTCAATTTATCTTCCTTCTGCAGTTTATATTTCTTCTATTGTATTTTCTCCTTCAGCCGATGTTGATCCTTACTGGCTTGTCCTTGTGTCATAAATTTCAACTTCATTTCATGTCGCTCATGCCTCAAAGGGAACGTTCATCAAGATTGAGCGTTTTAAAATGAAGCCATGCCCATCTCAAAAGAAGATGACAAGAGTTTGTGGGAGCAATATCAGATAATACTTCTTTCACACATTGTCCAGTACTGAATTTGATCCTTGCTTGATTCATATGAAAGCTTGGTGGTAACTAGAGTTTCTCCACCAATCTTTGGCTTCCAACATTGTTGTGGCTTTCATAAACGAATGCAACTAAATAGGGGTGGCCTTCGATTAAACACCTTGTTTCTCTACTTCCTTTTCCATTATCGTTATCTTTTCTTCCTTTTCTTTTTCTTCAATTTCTCTTCCTTCTGCAGTTTATATTTCTTCTTTTTCTATTTTTTCCTTCAGCCTATGTTGATCCTTATTGGCTTGACTTGGTGTCATAAAGTTCAACTTCATTTCATGTCCCTCATGCCTCAAAGCGAACGTTCATCAAGATTGAGCGTTTTAAAATTAAGCCATGCCCATCTCAAAAGAAGATGCCAAGAGTTTGTGGGAGCTATATCACATAATACTTCTTTCACACGGTGTCATGTACTGAATTTGATCCTTGCTTTATTCGGATGAAAGCGTGGTGGTACCTAGAGTTTCTCCACCAATCTTTGGCTTACAACATTGTTGTCACTTTAGTAAATGAATGCAACTAAACATGGGTGGCCTTCGATTAAACACCTTGTTTCTCTACTTCCTTTTCCATCATCTTTATCTTTTCTTCCTTTTCTTTTTCTTCAATTTCTCTTCCTTCTGCAGTTTATATTTCTTCTATTGTATTTTCTCCTTCAGCCTATGTTGATCCTTACTGGCTTGTCCTTGTGTCATAAATTTCAACTTCATTTCATGTCCCCTCATGCCACAAAGCGAACGTTCATCAAGATTGAGCGTTTTAAAATGAAGCCATGCCCATCTCAAAAGAAGATGACAAGAGTTCGTGGGAGCAATATCAGATAATACTTCTTTCACACATTGTCATGTACTGAATTTGATCCTTGCTTGATTCAGATGAAAGCTTGGTGCTAACTAGAGTTTCTCCACCAATCTTTGGCTTACAACATTGTTGTCGCTTTAGTAAACGAATGCAACTAAACAGGGGTGGCCTTCGATTAAACACCTTGTTTCTCTACTTCCTTTTCCATCATCTTTATCTTTTCTTCCTTTTCTTTTTCTTCAATTTATCTTCCTTCTGCAGTTTATATTTCTTCTATTGTATTTTCTCCTTCAGCCTATGTTGATCCTTACTAGCTTGTCCTTGTGTCATAAATTTCAACTTCATTTCATGTCCCCTCATGCCACAAAGCGAACGTTCATCAAGATTGAGCGTTTTAAAATGAAGCCATGCCCATCTCAAAAGAAGATGACAAGAGTTCGTGGGAGCAATATCAGATAATACTTCTTTCACACATTGTCATGTACTGAATTTGATCCTTGCTTGATTCAGATGAAAGCTTGGTGGTAACTAGAGTTTCTCCACCAATCTTTGGCTTACAACTTTGTTGTCGCTTTCGTAAACGAACGCAACTAAACAGGGGTGGCCTTCGATTAAACACCTTGTTTCTCTACTTCCTTTTCCGTCATCTTTATCTTTTCTTCCTTTTCTTTTTCTTCAATTTCCCTTCCTTCTGCAGTTTATATTTCTTCTTTTTCTATTTTCTCCTTCAGCCTATGTTGATCATTATTGGCTTGTCTTGGTGTCATAAATTTCAACTTCATTTCATGTCCCTCATGCCTCAAATAAAAGGAACGTTCATCAAGATTGAGCGTTTTAAAATGAAGCCATGCCCATCTCAAAAGAAGATGACAAGAGTTCGTGGGAGCAATATCACACAATACTTCTTTCACACATTGTCCTGTACTGAATTTGATCCTTGGTTGATTTAGATGAAAGCTTGGGGGTAACTAGAGTTTCTCCACCAATATTTGGCTTAAAACATTATTGTCGCTTTCGCAAAGGAATGCAACTAAACATGGGTAGCCTTCGATTGAACCTTGTTTCTCTACTTCCTTTTCCATCAACTTTATCTTTTCTTCCTTTTCTTTTTCTTCAATTTCTCTACCTTCTGCAGTTTATATTTCTTCTTTTGTATTTTCTCCTTCAGCCTATGTTGATCCTTACTGGCTTGTCCTTGTGTCATAAATTTGAACTTCATTTCATGTCGCTCATGCCTCAAAGGGAACGTTCATCAATATTGAGTGTTTTAAAATGAAGCGATGCCCATCTCAAAAGAAGATGACAAGAGTTCGTGGGAACAATATCACATAATACTTCTTTCACACATTGTCCTGTACTGAATTTGATCCTTGCTTGATTCAGATGAAAGCTTGGTGGTAACTAGAGTTTCTCCACCAATCTTTGGCTTACAACATTGTTGTCGCTTTCGTAAACGAATGCAACTATATAGGGGTGGCCTTCGATTAAACACCTTGTTTCTCTACTTCCTTTTCCTCCATCTTTATCTTTTCTTCCTTTTCTTTTTCTTCAATTTCTCTTCCTTCTGCAGTTTATATTTCTTCTTTTTCTATTTTTTCCTTCAGCCTATGTTGATCCTTATTGGCTTGACTTAGTGTCATAAAGTTCAACTTCATTTCATGTCCCTCATGCCTCAAAGCGAACGTTCATCAAGATTGAGCGTTTTAAAATTAAGCCATGCCCATCTCAAAAGAAGATGCCAGGAGTTTGTTGGAGCAATATGACATAATACTTCTTTCACACATTGTCATGTACTGAATTTGATCCTTGCTTCATTCGGATGAAAGCGGGGTGGTAACTAGAGTTTCTCCACCAATCTTTGGCTTACAACATTGTTGTCGCTTTAGTAAACGAATGCAACTAAACAGGGGTGGCCTTCGATTAAACACCTTGTTTCTCTACTTCCTTTTCCATCATCTTTATCTTTTCTTCCTTTTCTTTTTCTTCAATTTCTCTTCCTTCTGCAGTTTATATTTCTTCTATTGTATTTTCTCCTTCAGCCTATGTTGATCCTTACTGGCTTGTCCTTGTGTCATAAATTTCAACTTCATTTCATGTCCCCTCATGCCACAAAGCAAACGTTCATCAAGATTGAGCGTTTTAAAATGAAGCCATGCCCATCTCAAAAGAAGATGACAAGAGTTCGTGGGAGCAATATCAGACAATACTTCTTTCACACATTGTCATGTACTGAATTTGATTCTTGCTTGATTGAGATCAAAGCTTGGTGGTAACTAGAGTTTCTCCACCAATCTTTGGCTTACAACATTGTTGTCGCTTTCGTAAACGAATGCAACTAAACAGGGGTGGCCTTCGATTAAACACCTTGTTTCTCTACTTCCTTTTCCGTCATCTTTATCTTTTCTTCCTTTTCTTTTTCTTCAATTTCCCTTCCTTCTGCAGTTTATATTTCTTCTTTTGTATTTTCTCCTTTAGCCTATGTTGATCATTACTGGCTTGTCTTGGTGTCATAAATTTCAACTTCATTTCATGTCCCTCATGCCTCAAATAAAGGGAACGTTCATCAAGATTGAGTGTTTTAAAATGAAGCCATGCCCATCTCAAAAGAAGATGACAAGAATTCGTGGGAACAATATTACATAATACTTCTTTCATATATTGTCATGTACTGAATTTGATCCTTGCTTGATTCAGATGAAACCTTGGTGGTAACTAGAGTTTCTCAACCAATCTTTGGCTTAAATTATTGTTGTCGCTGTCGTAAACGAATGCAACTAAACATGTGTAGCCTTCGATTAAACCTTGTTTCTCTACTTCCTTTTCCATCAACTTTATCTTTTCTTCCTTTTCTTTTTCTTCAATTTCTCTTCCTTCTGCAGTTTATATTTCTTCTTTTGTATTTTCTCCTTCAGCCTATGTTGATCCTTAATGGCTTGTCCTTGTGTCATAAATTTGAACTTCATTTCATGTCGCTCATGCCTCAAAGGGAACGTTCTTCAATATTGAGCGTTTTAAAATGAAGCCATGCCCATCTCAAAAGAAGATGACAAGAGTTCGTGGGAGCAATATCACATAATACTTCTTTCACACATTATCCTATACCGAATTTGATCCTAGCTTGATTCGGATGAAAGCGTGGTGGTAACTAGAGTTTCTCCACCAATCTTTGGCTTACAACATTGTTGTCACTTTCGTAAACGAATGCAACTAAATAAGGGTGGCCTTCGATTAAACACCTTGTTTCTCTACTTCCTTTTCCATCATCTTTATCTTTTCTTCCTTTTCTTTTTCTTCAATTTCCCTTACTTTTGCAGTTTATATTTCTTCTTTTTCTATTTTCTCCTTCAGCCTATGTTGATCATTACTGGCTTGTCTTGGTGTCATAAATTTCAACTTCATTTCATGTCTGATGAGTTCAAATTTTTGCCCTCATTTAATATTTAAATTTGGGGATTTAATTGAATTTTCTGTGCTTAAAGATTGATTTAATTAGAATTTGTGATTATTGGATTTATTGAGTAAGTTTGGTAAAAGTGGCGTAAAAATTGATTTTAGTTGCATAAAATATTATTGGATATTTTAACGTTTGTTAATGCAGCTGGAATTTATTTTTAGTCAATTAATAATGTGATTTTGAAATATTCAAAGTTACAAAATAAGTCCAAAATCAAGAAATTCTGAGAAAGAATAAATCAGGAGCTAAATGCACCCCCAGATTTTATTTGCACACTCCTCCCTCAAGTGGACCACAAAAAAAAACCTGTTCTGCACCCCCAGTTTTCACTAAGTTGCACCCCTCCTACCACTTAAACTCCACTCAACCAGATCATGACATGTGGCAATCCTCACCTTTTAAAATTAGCCAACCATAAGCCGCCACGTGTCATAATCCTCCACTCACCCAATTGACCACTCAGATCTTGCCACGTCATCATCTTCATCTCCCAAAAAACCCTAACCCTAATTTCAACCACCATGACCACCCTCCACACAGCCGCCGCCGCCAACCTCGCCGACCACCACAGCCCCTTCCACCGTCAACTCGCCGGAAACTGCAGAACCGCAGTGCACCTTCGGCCGCCACAGTTCGCGAACCAGCGCCATCCCGCAACCACTGTCCTCGCCGGAAACTTCAACCTCCATCTCTGCACCTCGTGCATCTCTTCCTTCGCGAAACAGCGCCGCAACAACCGCGAGCTAGAACCAGAAACGCGCATTGCAGATCTGAACCTTGCTCCGCCATCTTCTTCCTCGCGCACAACCATAACAGCGCGCCATCATTCCCGCACCACTGCACCACCATGGCCACCGCAGCTTCACCACCATCTTCGAACAGGAACCGCGTCGGAAGAGCTCGCCGGAGCAGCACCACGCCGGTAGCCGCGCCGTCACGAGGGAGGGAGAAGAGTGTGAGAGTGAAACCCTAATTCTGGAGAGAGACACTCTGCGCCACGTGTCAGGCTGCTATTGGACAGTCAAACTGGTCAACTGGTCAAACTCTGGTCAAACTGGTCAAACTCTGGTCAATTTTGTAAAAATGCTTAAATAAGAGGGGCAGAATTGGAAATTGGACAGAAATTGAGTTGCTAATTAATTAAATAAAAATGAAAGAATTTAGCAACTGACAGATAAAGCCCAAAGTCCAGTGGAAGCCTATATAAAGAGACTTAAGGGAGCAGAAGCGGGGAAACTGACAATTTACAGCTGACAGCTTAGACACTTAGAACTCTCTGGTTTTGGCAGATACCGTCTCCACCACATCTCTCATTCTTTCTTTTATTTTCTTTTCATCATATTATCATGTATTCCATCAAAGCCATGGAGGGCTAAGCTTTAAGGGTTGATTCCACTGTAATTTCTTAAATGGATTCTGAGGTTAGATGAATTTATATGTTTTGTTATTTTGATTATTGTTGTGGTTTTTGTTTATCTATGTCCTTTGCTTCTTAATCGAATAGAAAATAATGATTTTAAATCTACATGCATGCTAATCATATGAGTTAAAAGGTTTTTAAATTAAATTGAGACTTTACTTTGATTTTGTTTAGAAACTTTCATTTGATTAAATAAGTTTTTGCCAATAATTGAGACTTTAATTTAATTAGAGGTAATTACTTTAACTAAAATTAGTCAAGACTTTACTTTGATTAATTAAGTTTTCTATTTGGTAAAGAAACAAAGGAATAGACATGATTAAGCATAGTAAAATTAATTGAGACTATACTTTGATTAAATTTACTATGGACAATCTAACAATTCTCACTTTTAATTGAGACTGTACTTTGATTAAAAGTGAGGATGCCAACAAATGAATTGAGTCTTTACATTGATTTATTTGTAAATCAACAACAATAATTAATTTAACAATAATCTCTAGATAACCAATGAAGAATCTGATTTAGAAAAAGCAGTGGAATTGACCTATTTACTATTATTGTGTTTACAATCTTCCGTGTCATTTTCTTTGCATATCAAAACCCCCTATTTTTATAATTGCTAGTTTTAATTGCATTTTTAAGAATCAAATATTTGAGATCAATTCCGTATTCGTTGTGAGACGACTCAGGGTTATCTTAACCCTAACTATTTTGTTCACTATTAACTGGCAATACTGAAGTTGCTAAAGTAGTGGTAATTTGATCGCCTAACGACAGCGATATCAAATTTGGCGCCGTTGCCGGGGAGTACGGTTAGTATTTCTTTTATTTTGATTCTGTTTTTTATTTTATTTTATTTTATTTATTTTATTTTATTTTTTTATTTTTATTTTACGCATTTACGTTTGATATAGTTTGTTATTTTGTAGTATCTAGTTTTCTGTTAATATACTCCAAGTAAAGTTCTATTTTTGTTTTGATTAAGAATTTCTTTTAAGAAATTTTTGAGACTAGTTTGGAAAACTCTGTCTAGGAAAGACTTGGTATTTAAGTTGTCCATTGTGACGCACCTCTCTTTCTTGGGAGTAGACCCAACGACATCTTAACTCATTTCTTTCTTGAAATCTTTCTCTAAAACAAGAATAGGAAGAAAAAAAAAACACACAGGTAAACACTTTCAGGTGGACTGCATAGTGCATGACTCGGGCCAATCCGGGTCAATTTTATCAACTTGATTCAGAACTTGAAAGGAACTTGCGTAAATCACGTAGGAGACTTGAACTCAGGTGTTCTACTGAAGGAGCACCATCATCATCTGAACCTACCACTGAAAGTGTACCACTAGAATCACCTCCGGTGATTAACATATCTTCTGATCCATCACCTGAACCAGAAATTCAAGAAGATAGAATGGAAGAAAGAACAATCAGAGAGTTAGCTTCACCGGATGCAGCAATTACACAAAACATGTGCATCCAATATCCAGATGGAGAATGCGAGCTTAAGTCTGGGTTAATCCATCTTTTACCCAAATTCCATGGATTAGCAGGAGAAGACCCATACCATCACTTGAAGGAATTTCATGTTGTTTGTTCATCCATGAGACCTACAACAGTGACAGAGGAACATATCAAGCTTAAGGCTTTTCCATTCTCATTGCAAGATGCCGCTAAGAATTGGTTATACTGCCTTCCGCCAGGATCCATCAATACCTGGGAGACTCTGAAAAGATTATTTCTGGAAAAGTTTTTTCCAGCATCTAGAGTTGCTGCTATTCGCAAAGATATTTATGGGATAAGGCAACAAGAAAGAGAAAGTCTTCACGAGTATTGGGAAAGATTCAAAAAGTTATGTGCTTCCTGTCCTCATCACCAAATAAACGAGCATCTCCTCATTCAGTACTTTTATGAGGGATTGAGTATTATGGATAGACAAATGATAGATGCTGCAAGTGGAGGGTCATTGGTGGACAAAACGCCAACAAATGCAAGACAATTGATTGAAACTATGGCGTCGAACCATCAACAATTTTCCACAAGGAGTAATTCTATAACTCTATTGAAGGGAACCCATGGAGTAGAAGCTTCATATGTTGCAGATCACAAGAAATTAGAAGCGAAGTTGGATGACTTAGCGGCCATGGTAAGGACCTTGACAGACTTACAGAAAAAGCCTATCCCTTCTACTTTATGTGGAATTTGTGCTTCTACTAATCATCCTACAGAGGCTTGTTCTATGTTAAAAGAGACAGGGACGTTAGACAATGAACAACCTCAGGCATATGCTGCAAACATCTATGGCAATAATAGACCACCTCGGCAGCAATACAACCATGATCTGTCCTCCAACAAGTACAACCCAGATTGGAAGGAATATCCCAGCCAGAAATGGGGAAATCAACAGCCTCAACACCAACAAGTCTATGTTCCACCTCAACAGAGGCAACAACCACAACCAGCTGCAACCTCTGGTGATTCAAACATGGAAGCAATGATGAAAATGATGGCTGACATGATGAAGGGACAAATCAATGAGTTGAAACAGACGATGGAAGCAACCAATCAAAATTTGCAAAATCAGATTGGACAAATGGCAAATGAGTTAAATCAGATGAAGTCTCAACAAGGCTCGAGCAATTTGCCTGCACAAACTGTAATCAACCCGAGAAATGTAAGTGCTATTACTTTAAGATCGGGTAAGCAAATACAAGGCCTTGGGGATGCCCAAGAAGATGAAGATAAGGACAATGAAGTTGTACCTAATGATGAAAGAGGAAGATCAGATGAAGCAACACAAGCAACATCTGAAATACCTGCACCCAGTGATAACTCCAGGTTGGTATCCCCTAATACTTCCTCTGAAAATTCTTCTCCTTATTCTCCTCCTCCTCCCTATCCAAACCGTTTGAAACCAAAAACTAAAAAGATGGAGGAGTTAGACAAAGAAATCCTGAATACTTTCAAGAAAGTGGAGATAAACATCCCTTTGTTGGATGCTGTGAGACAAATTCCTAAATACGCCAAGTTTCTCAAAGAATTATGTACACATAAAAGGCGTATTATGGACAAAGAGGTAGTGAACATGGGAAGAAATGTCTCTAGCTTAATTAAGAAGCCTGTAGTCAGAATGCCGCAAAAGTGTAAGGATCCAAGTGTGTTTTCTGTTCCCTGCATTATAGGAAGTACTAAGTTTGACAATGCTATGTTAGATTTAGGAGCTTCCATTAATGTAATGCCTTTATCTGTTTTTACTTCACTTCATCTTGGACCTCTTAAGTCTACTGGTGTGGTCATTCAATTGGCCAACCGTAGCACAGTTAACCCTGCAGGTGTGCTAGAAGATGTGCTTGTCCGTGTGGACAAATTAATTTTTCCTGCAGATTTCTATATCTTGGACATGAAGGATGATGAAGGAATGAGTTCAACCACAATCATCTTGGGAAGACCATTCATGATGACAGCACGTACCAAGATAGACGTGCATGCAGGATCCTTGACTATGGAGATAGGAGATGAGAAGGTGCAATTGAACGTGCTAGAAGCCATGAAGCACCCAATTGAAGACCATTCTTTGTTTTGCATTGATTTATTGAGTAATGTAGTGAACAATTATGCTTTTGGACTTTTGGACGTTTTATCTGGTTTTTCTTCTTCTTTGGATTTTTCTCTTTCGAATATTTCGGGCTCAATTTTAGACGAAAGAGAAAATTTTAAAACAGGTGATGTTGAGGACGCGGTGTCACTATTTGATACCTCTGTGGCGTCCAAGTGTGATGCTGAGGTGGCTGAAATTACCTTAGGCAGTAAAATGTTGCCATCTGTGGAACAACCACCCACTTTGGAGTTGAAACCTTTACCATCTCATTTGAAATATGTTTATCTTGAGAGGGATGGGAAACTCCCTGTTATTATATCTGCCTTGCTTACTGACGAGCAGGAACAAAAGCTATTGCAGGTTATCAAAGATCACAAGCGAGCAATAGGCTGGACTTTGGCAGATATTCCTGGTATTAGTCCTTCTTTCTGCATGCACAGAATACTCTTGGAGGAGGAT
This sequence comes from Vigna unguiculata, assembly GCF_037176805.1. Lineage (NCBI taxonomy): Eukaryota > Viridiplantae > Streptophyta > Magnoliopsida > Fabales > Fabaceae > Vigna > Vigna unguiculata. The sequence continues at coordinate 25,038,785 of NC_140795.1, read as the reverse complement.
GCTAAGCCAGTGAGGCAACCTCAGAGGAGACTGAATCCTCAGCTGATGGAGGTTGTGAAGAAAGAAGTCACCAAGTTGCTACAAGCAGGTATTATATATCCTATTTCTGACAGCACTTGGGTGAGTCCTGTACATGTGGTCCCCAAGAAATCTGGGATCACCGTGGTCAAGAATGAGAAGAACGAGTTGATTCCTACTCGTATTCAGAATAGTTGGAGGGTCTGCATTGATTATAGAAGACTAAACCAGGCCACCAGGAAGGACCACTTCCCTTTACCATTCATGGACCAGATGTTAGATCGATTGGCAGGTAAGTCTCATTACTGTTTTCTTGATGGATTCTCTGGGTATTTTCAGATTTGTATTGCCCTAGAGGATCAACATAAGACTACTTTTACTTGTCCATTCGGTACGTATGCTTATAGGAAAATGCCATTTGGCCTTTGCAATGCTCCTGGAACATTTCAGCGATGTATGATGAGTATTTTTACAGATTTGTTGGAGCATTGTATTGAGGTTTTTATGGATGATTTTAGTGTATATGGTTCATCTTTTGATCACTACTTGTCTAATCTTGCTAGAGTCTTGGAGAGATGTGAAGAAACTAACCTTGTTCTAAATTTTGAAAAATGTCATTTTATGGTGGAACAAGGTATAGTTTTAAGTCACGTTGTTTCCAAGAATGGTATATCTGTAGATCCTGCTAAAATTGATATTATTTCACAATTGCCTTACCCCTCTTCTGTGAAAGAGGTTCGATCTTTTCTTGGACATGCAGGATTTTACAGGAGGTTTATCAAGGACTTCAGCAAGATAGCCAACCCTCTCTCCAACTTGTTGCAAAAGGATATAGTATTTGACTTTGGAGAGAGGTGCAAAGATGCATTTGATACATTGAAAAAGGCGCTTACCACCACTCCTATCATCCAGCCACCTGACTGGACATTACCGTTCGAGTTGATGTGTGATGCATCAAACTTTGCAGTAGGAGCGATGCTTGCACAAAAAGATGGGAAGCTATCACATGTGATATATTATGCTTCCAGAACGTTGGACACAGCGCAGGCTAACTACACCATGACTGAGAAGGAATTATTGGTTGTTGTGTTTGCCTTGGACAAATTCAGACCGTATATACTTGGTTCCAAGGTAATTGTTTATACTGATCATGCAGCATTAAAATTCCTTCTGAAGAAAGCAGATTCGAAACCAAGGTTGATCAGATGGATGCTACTGCTCCAAGAGTTTGACATTGAGATTCTAGACAGAAGTGGAGCACATAACTTAGTAGCCGATCATCTTAGCAGGATTGAAAATGGAGAAGATAACATTCCTATTAAGGATGACTTTCCTGATGAAGTCCTCCTAGCATTGACTGCTGTGAAAGGTATGTTTCCTGAACCTTGGTTTGCTGACATTGTTAATTATTTGGTTGTTTCTGCTATTCCTCCTTCCTTCTCCAAATATGAAAGAATCAAGCTAAAAAGTGAGGCAAAGTACTATATCTGGGAAGACCCAATCTTATGGCGCATTGGTAGTGACCAAGTCATAAGGAGGTGTGTTCCAGATATCGAGATACCTCATGTGCTTGAGTTCTGTCATTCGTCTCCTTTTGGTGGACATTATGGCACACAAAGAACAGGTAGGAAGGTGTTGCATTGTGGATTATATTGGCCTACCATTTTTAAAGATGCACAGAGGGTATATGAAAATTGTGAGCAGTGCCAAAGGGCAGCCAGATCCATTACAAGAAGGGATGAAATGCCTCAACAACCCATGCTTTATTGTGAGGTATTTGATATTTGGGGTATTGATTTTATGGGTCCTTTTCCTCCTTCTTTTGGGTTTTCTTATATTTTGCTTGCTGTAGACTATGTCTCCAAATGGGTGGAAGCCATAGCTACAAGGACTAATGATTCTCGAGTTGTTATGAGTTTTGTCAGGTCTAACATTTTCTGCAGATTTGGGATACCACGAGCCATCATCAGTGACCAGGGGACTCATTTCTGTAATAGGCTACTTGAGAACATGTTGAAGAAGTATGGGGTGACACATCACATTGCTACACCATATCACCCCCAAACCAATGGACAAGCAGAGATCTCTAACAGAGAGATTAAAAAGATACTAGAGAAAGTAGTGAAGCCTAGTCGAAAGGATTGGGCCACAAGATTGGATGAAGCACTTTGGGCACACAGGACAGCCTACAAAACACCTATAGGTATGTCACCTTTCAGGGTGGTTTTTGGAAAGGCTTGTCATCTACCTGTGGAGATTGAACATCAGGCCTATTGGGCCGTGAAAGCATGCAACTTGGATTTGGAAGAAGCAGGAAATGAGCGAAAACTTCAGTTGCAAGAACTAGAGGAGATTAGGCTTGCAGCCTATGAAAATTCAAAGTTCTACAAAGAGAAAACCAAGAAGTTCCATGACCAAAAGCTTGTGGCTAGAAAGGATTTCAAGGTAGGCCAAAAGGTGTTACTATACAAATCCAAGCTTGGTCACATGAGTGGTAAGTTGCGTTCTACTTGGGAAGGACCATACATTGTTACAGAAGTCTTCCCTTATGGAGCAGTGGAGATCAAGGAAGAATCTTCAGCAAGAACTTTTAAAGTTAATGGGCATCGTCTTCGGATATTCAATGAAAATCAAGATATGCTGAATAAGACGATGGATGGGATGAACTTGACTTCTCCCTCATACCTTCCACCTTGAGGAGGTAAGTACACTTCATACTTTTTCTTTGCATTTTATACATATTGAATACATTGAGGACAATGCATGGATAAAGTGTGGGGGTGTGGGGAGATTTCCCCCTTTTTCTGTTTTTGTTTCTATTTGTTTTGTTTTTCCTTTTCTAATTTTGTTTTTTGTTTGTTTTTATTTTGATTTACTAATTGGAACGGTCATAATTCTGAGAAAATAAGAGTCATGTGCTATGAGTGGATTGTTTTCTGTGATTTACTTGATTGAGTTGATTTGAGAGTTTCTGGAATAAATCTTTTGTGAAAGAGTTTTTGACCTTGTGAGTTTTGAGCTTTATTGTAAGGATGAACTACCATGTGTCATTCCTATTTTTCTTGTGTGATTTGCTCATGTCTTGTTGGTACTCAAATGTTTAGCTTGATTCTGTTGTTTTGCATCTTAGGTGAACATGCATGATTTGATATGACTGAGGCATTTCTTGTTTTTAGCTACTTGGCCAAATAAGCTAACCATAACATTAATCCATTGGTAGCCCCTTGAGCTTAAACCTCTTTTTCTTGTTTTGAGCATATTGTTAAACCTTAAAAAGAAAAAGACCATGTTTATCCTTATCTTAGGGAGAAAGAAGGAGCTAGTGGATTATGTTGAGATTGGTTGAGGAATAAAGTGTGGGGGTGAGTATTTCCCCCACAAAGTTGTAAAAATGGCAAAAAGGAAAATAATTGTTGATGACAGAGTATTGAAATGAAAAATGATTGCTGTCTGGAAAAGAGAAACAAAGGATAAAAGAGAAAAAAAAAAAACAAAGAAAAAAGATTGTTTTTGAAACTGTGCTCCAAAACTCTTTCTTCCTTACTATTTCAAAAACACACAAATCCTAAAGTTTTTCCTACCTTTGCCTTGGCCTCATTATAACCTGTGAAAAGTCCTCATGATTTTTGAATGCATGTTTTCTGAAAGCTGTGAATATTAGAGTCTTGCTAAGCATTGAGAGTGTTTACTTGCATGGGTATTTTGAGTGAAAACACAAGCCAAAACACTTGAGCGAATCTTGGTGAGAAAATATATATTTAACTTGAGTGTTTCTCTTTCATATTTGATTATCTTGTAAACTCAAAAGATTAACTCATGTGTGAAAAACAGAATTTTATCCATTTGTTTCTGCTTGACAAGATGATTTCTAGAAGATTGATCTGTTTCCATTGGTATTCAATTCTTTAATCCACTGAAAATATGGAATAAAAGACCTCAGAAAAGAGTTTTGAAATTGTTCAATTTTGCCCAGGAGTGCAAAAGGATAAGTGTGGGTGTGTGATGAGTTCAAATTTTTGCCCTCATTTAATATTTAAATTTGGGGATTTAATTGAATTTTCTGTGCTTAAAGATTGATTTAATTAGGATTTGTGATTATTGGATTTATTGAGTAAGTTTGGTAAAAGTGGCGTAAAAATTGATTTTAGTTGCATAAAATATTATTGGATATTTTAACGTTTGTTAATGCAGCTGGAATTTATTTTTAGTCAATTAATAATGTGATTTTGAAATATTCAAAGTTACAAAATAAGTCCAAAATCAAGAAATTCTGAGAAAGAATAAATCAGGAGCTAAATGCACCCCCAGATTTTATTTGCACACTCCTCCCTCAAGTGGACCACAAAAAAAAAACCTGTTCTGCACCCCTAGTTTTCACTAAGTTGCACCCCTCCTACCATTTAAACTCCACTCAACCAGATCATGCCATGTGGCAATCCTCACCTTTTAAAATTAGCCACTCCACAGCCCCTTCCACCGTCAACTCGCCGGAAACTGCAGAACCGCAGTGCACCTTCGGCCGCCACAGTTCGCGAACCAGCGCCATCCCGCAACCACTGTCGTCGCCGGAAACTTCAACCTCCATCTCTGCACCTCGTGCATCTCTTCCTTCGCGAAACAGCGCCGCAACAACCGCGAGCTAGAACCAGAAACGCGCATTGCAGATCTGAACCTTGCTCCGCCATCTTCTTCCTCGCGCACAACCATAACAGCGCGCCATCATTCCCGCACCACTGCACCACCATGGCCACCGCAGCTTCACCACCATCTTCGAACAGGAACCGCGTCGGAAGAGCTCGCCGGAGCAGCACCACGCCGGTAGCCGCGCCGTCACGAGGGAGGGAGAAGAGTGTGAGAGTGAAACCCTAATTTTGGAGAGAGACACTCTGCGCCACGTGTCAGGCTGCTATTGGACAGTCAAACTAGTCAACTGGTCAAACTCTGGTCAAACTGGTCAAACTCTGGTCAATTTTGTAAAAATGCTTAAATAAGAGGGGCAGAATTGGAAATTGGACAGAAATTGAGTTGCTAATTAATTAAATAAAAATGAAAGAATTTAGCAACTGACAGATAAAGCCCAAAGTCCAGTGGAAGCCTATATAAAGAGACTTAAGGGAGCAGAAGCGGGGAAACTGACAATTTACAGCTGACAGCTTAGACACTTAGAACTCTCTGGTTTTGGCAGATACCGTCTCCACCACATCTCTCATTCTTTCTTTTATTTTCTTTTCATCATATTATCATGTATTCCATCAAAGCCATGGAGGGCTAAGCTTTAAGGGTTGATTCCACTGTAATTTCTTAAATGGATTCTGAGGTTAGATGAATTTATATGTTTTGTTATTTTGATTATTGTTGTGGTTTTTGTTTATCTATGTCCTTTGCTTCTTAATCGAATAGAAAATAATGATTTTAAATCTACATGCATGCTAATCATATGAGTTAAAAGGTTTTTAAATTAAATTGAGACTTTACTTTGATTTTGTTTAGAAACTTTCATTTGATTAAATAAGTTTTTGCCAATAATTGAGACTTTAATTTAATTAGAGGTAATTACTTTAACTAAAATTAGTCAAGACTTTACTTTGATTAATTAAGTTTTCTATTTGGTAAAGAAACAAAGGAATAGACATGATTAAGCATAGTAAAATTAATTGAGACTATACTTTGATTAAATTTACTATGGACAATCTAACAATTCTCACTTTTAATTGAGACTGTACTTTGATTAAAAGTGAGGATGCCAACAAATGAATTGAGTCTTTACATTGATTTATTTGTAAATCAACAACAATAATTAATTTAACAATAATCTCTAGATAACCAATGAAGAATCTGATTTAGAAAAAGCAGTGGAATTGACCTATTTACTATTATTGTGTTTACAATCTTCCGTGTCATTTTCTTTGCATATCAAAACCCCCTATTTTTATAATTGCTAGTTTTAATTGCATTTTTAAGAATCAAATATTTGAGATCAATTCCGTATTCGTTGTGAGACGACTCAGGGTTATCTTAACCCTAACTATTTTGTTCACTATTAACTGGCAATACTGAAGTTGCTAAAGTAGTGGTAATTTGATCGCCTAACGACAGCGATATCAATGTCCCTCATGCCTCAAATAAAGGGAACGTTCATCAAGATTGAGCGTTTTAAAATGAAGCCATGCCCATCTCAAAAGAAGATGACAAGAGTTCGTGGGAGCAATATCACACAATACTTCTTTCACACATTGTCCTGTACTGAATTTGATCCTTGGTTGATTCAGATGAAAGCTTAGGGGTAACTAGAGTTTCTCCACCAATCTTTGGCTTAAAACATTGTTGTCACTTTCAGAAAGGAATGCAACTAAACATGGGTAGCCTTCGATTAAACCTTGTTTCTCTACTTCCTTTTCCATCAACTTTATCTTTTCTTCAATTTCTCTTTCTTCTACAGTTTATATTTCTTCTTTTGTATTTTCTCCTTCAGCCTATGTTGATCCTTACTGGCTTGTCCTTGTGTCATAAATTTCAACTTCATTTCATGTCGCTCATGCCTCAAAGGGAACGTTCATCAATATTGAGCGTTTTAAAATGAAGCCATTCCCATCTCAAAAGAAGATGACAAGAGTTCGTGGGAACAATATCACATAATACTTCTTTCACACATAGTCCTGTACTGAATTTGATCCTTGCTTGATTCAGATGAAAGCTTGGTGGTAACTAGAGTTTCTCCACCAATCTTTGGCTTACAACATTGTTGTCGCTTTCGTAAACGAATGCAACTAAATAGGGGTGGCCTTCGATTAAACACCTTGTTTCTCTACTTCCTTTTCCATCATCTTTATCTTTTCTTCCTTTTCTTTTTCTTCAATTTCTCTTCCTTCTGCAGTTTATATTTCTTCTTTTTCTATTTTTTCCTTCAGCCTATGTTGATCCTTATTGGCTTGACTTGGTGTCATAAAGTTCAACTTCATTTCATGTCCCTCATGCCACAAATAAGAACTTTCATCAAGATTGAGCGTTTTAAAATTAAGCCATGCCCATCTCAAAAGAAGATGCCAAGAGTTTGTGGGAGCAATATCACATAATACTTCTTTCACACATTGTCATATACTGAATTTGATCCTTGCTTGATTCGGATGAAAGCGTGGTGGTAACTAGAGTTTCTCCACCAATCTTTGGCTTAAAACATTGTTGTCGCTTTAGTAAACGAATGCAACTAAACATGGGTGGCCTTCGATTAAACACCTTGTTTCTCTTCTTCCTTTTCCATCATCTTTATCTTTTCTTCCTTTTCTTTTTCTTCAATTTCTCTTCCTTCTGCAGTTTATATTTCTTCTTTTGTATTTTCTCCTTCAGCCTATGTTGATCCTTACTGGCTTGTCCTTGTGTCATAAATTTCAACTTCATTTCATGTCCCTCATGCCACAAAGCGAACGTTCATCAATATTGAGCATTTTAAAATGAAGCCATGCCCATCTCTCAAAAGAAGATGACAAGAGTTCGTGGGAGCAATATCACACAATACTTCTTTCACACATTGTCCTGTACTGAATTTGATCCTTGCTTGATTCGGATGAACGCTTGGTGGTAACTAGAGTTTCTCGACCAATCTTTGGCTTAGAACATTGTTGTCGCTTTCGTAAACGATTGCAACTAAACAGGGGTGGCCTTCGATTAAACACCTTGTTTCTCTACTTCCTTTTCCATCATCTTTATCTTTTCTTCCTTTTCTTTTTCTTCAATTTCCCTTCCTTCTGCAGTTTATATTTCTACTTTTTCTATTTTCTCCTTCAGCCTATGTTGATCATTACTGGCTTGTCTTGGTGTCATAAATTTCAACTTCATTTCATGTCCCCCATCCCTCAAATAAAGGGAACGTTCATTAAGATTGAGCGTTTTAAAATGAAGCCATACCCATCTCAAAAGAAGATGACAGGAGTTCGTGGGAGCAATATCACACAATACTTCTTTCACACATTATCCTGTACTGAATTTGATCCTTGCTTGATTCAGATGAAAGCGTGGTGGTAACTAGAGTTTCTCCACCAATCTTTGGCTTACAACATTGTTGTCGCTTTCGTAAATGAATGCAACTAAACAAGGGTGGCGTTCGATTAAACACCTTGTTTCTCTACTTCCTTTTCCATCGTCTTTATCTTTTCTTCCTTTTCTTTTTCTTCAATTTCCCTTCCTTCTGCAGTTTATATTTCTTCTTTTTCTATTTTCTCCTTCAGCCTATGTTGATCATTACTGGCTTGTCTTGGTGTGATAAATTTCAACTTCATTTCATGTCCCTCATGCCTCAAAGGGAACGTTCATCAAGATTGAGCGTTTTAAAATGAAGCCATGCCCATCTCAAAAGAAGATGACAAGAATTCGTGGGAGCAATATCACACAATACTTCTTTCACACATTGTCCTGTACTGAATTTGATCCTTGCTTGATTCAGATGAAAGCTTGGTGGTAACTAGAGTTTCTCCACCAATCTTTGGCTTACAACATTGTTGTCGCTTTTGTAAACGAATGCAACTAAACAGGGGTGGCCTTCGATTAAACACCTTGTTTCTCTACTTCCTTTTCCATCGTCTTTATCTTTTCTTCCTTTTCTTTTTCTTCAATTTCCCTTCCTTTTGCAGTTTCTATTTCTTCTTTTTCTATTTTCTCCTTCAGCCTATGTTGATCATTACTGGCTTGTCTTGGTGTCATAAATTTCAACTTCATTTCATGTCCCTCATGCCTCAAATAAAGGGAACGTTCATCAAGATTGAGCGTTTTAAAATGAAGCCATGCCCATCTCAAAAGAAGATGACAAGAGTTGTGGGAAACACACATTACTTCTTTCACACATTGTCCTGTACTGAATTTGATCCTTGGTTGATTCAGATGAAAGCTTGGTGGTAACTAGAGTTTCTCCACCAATCTTTGGCTTAAAACATTGTTGTCGCTTTCGTAAAGGAATGCAACTAAACATGGGTAGCCTTCGATTTAACCTTGTTTCTCTACTTCCTTTTCCATCAACTTCATCTTTTCTTCAATTTCTCTTCCTTCTGCAGTTTATATTTCTTCTTTTGTATTTTCTCCTTCAACCTATGTTGATCCTTACTGGCTTGGCCTTGTGTCATAAATTTCAACTTCATTTCATGTCGCTCATGCATCAAAGGGAACGTTCATCAATATTGAGCGTTTTAAAATGAAGCCATGCCCATCTCAAAAGAAGATGACAAGAGTTCGTGGGAACAATATCACATAATACTTCTTTCACACATTGTCCTGTACTGAATTTGATCCTAGCTTGATTCAGATGAAAGCTTGGTGGTAACTAAAGTTTCTCCACCAATCTTTGGCTTACAACATTATTGTCGATTTCGTAAACGAATGCAACTAAATAGGGGTGGCCTTCGATTAAACACCTTGTTTCTCTACTTCCTTTTCCATCATCTTTATCTTTTCTTCCTTTTCTTTTTCTTCAATTTCTCTTCCTTCTGCAGTTTATATTTCTTCTTTTTCTATTTTTTCCTTCAGCCTATGTTGATCCTTATTGGCTTGACTTGGTGTCATAAAGTTCAACTTCATTTCATGTCCCTCATGCCTCAAAGCGAACGTTCATCAAGATTGAGCGTTTTAAAATTAAGCCATGCCCATCTCAAAAGAAGATGGCAAGAGTTTGTGGGAGCAATATCACATAATACTTCTTTCACACATTGTCATGTACTGAATTTGATCCGTGCTTGATTCGGATGAAAGCGTGGTGGTAACTAGAGTTTCTCCACCAATCTTTGGCTTAAAACATTGTTGTCGCTTTAGTAAACGAATGCAACTAAACATGGGTGGCCTTCGATTAAACACCTTGTTTCTCTTCTTCCTTTTCCATCATCTTTATCATTTCTTCCTTTTCTTTTTCTTCAATTTCTCTTCCTTCTGCAGTTTATATTTCTTCTTTTGTATTTTCTCCTTCAGCCTATGTTGATCCTTAATGGCTTGTCCTTGTGTCATAAATTTGAACTTCATTTCATGTCGCTCATGCCTCAAAGGGAACGTTCATCAATATTGAGCGTTTTAAAATGCAGCCATGCCCATCTCAAAAGAAGATGACAAGAGTTCGTGGGAGCAATATCACATAAAACTTCTGTCACACATTATCCTATACCGAATTTGATCCTAGCTTGATTCGGATGAAAGCGTGGTGGTAACTAGAGTTTCTCCACCAATCTTTGGCTTACAACATTGTTGTCGCTTTCGTTAACGAATGCAACTAAACATGGGTAGCCTTCGATTTAACCTTGTTTCTCTACTTCCTTTTCCATCAACTTTATCTTTTCTTCAATTTCTCTTCCTTCTGCAGTTTATATTTTTTCTTTTGTATTTTCTCCTTCAACCTATGTTGATCCTTACTGGCTTGTCCTTGTGTCATAAATTTCAACTTCATTTCATGTCCCTCATGCCACAAAGCGAACGTTCATCAATATTGAGCGTTTTAAAATGAAGCCATGCCCATCTCAAAAGAAGATGACAAGAGTTCGTGGGAGCAATATCACACAATACTTCTTTCACACATTGTCCTGTACTTAATTTGATCCTTGGTTGATTCAGATGAAAGCTTGGGGGTAACTAGAGTTTCTCCACCAATCTTTGGCTTACAACATTGTTGTCGCTTTCGTAAACAAATGCAACTAAACATGGGTGGCCTTCGATTAAACACCTTGTTTCTCTACTTCCTTTTCCATCATCTTTATCTTTTCTTCCTTTTCTTTTTCTTCAATTTCCCTTACTTTTGCAATTTATATTTCTTCTTTTTCTATTTTCTCCTTCAGCCTATGTTGATCATTACTGGCTTGTCTTGGTGTCATAAATTTCAACTTCATTTCATGTCCCTCATGCCTCAAATAAAGGGAACGTTCATCAAGATTGAGTGTTTTAAAATGAAGCCATGCCCATCTCAAAAGAAGATGACAAGAATTTGTGGGAACAATATTACATAATACTTCTTTCACACATTGTCATGTACAGAATTTGATCCTTGCTTGATTCAGATGAAACCTTGGTGGTAACAAGAGTTTCTCAACCAATCTTTAGCTTAAAACATTGTTGTCGCTTTCGTAAACGAATGCAACTAAACATGTGTAGCCTTCGATTAAACCTTGTTTCTCTACTTCCTTTTCCATCAACTTTATCTTTTCTTCCTTTTCTTTTTCATCAATTTCTCTTCCTTCTGCAGTTTATATTTCTTCTTTTGTATTTTCTCCTTCAGCCTATGTTGATCCTTAATGGCTTGTCCTTGTGTCATAAATTTGAACTTCATTTCATGTCGCTCATGCCTCAAAGGGAACGTTCATCAATATTGAGCGTTTTAAAATGAAGCCATGCCCATCTCAAAAGAAGATGACAAGAGTTCGTGGGAGCAATATCACATAAAACTTCTGTCACACATTATCCTATACCGAATTTGATCCTAGCTTGATTCGGATGAAAGCGTGGTGGTAACTAGAGTTTCTCCACCAATCTTTGGCTTACAACATTGTTGTCGCTTTCGTTAACGAATGCAACTAAACAGGGGTGGCCTTCGATTAAACACCTTGTTTCTCTACTTCCTTTTCCATCATCTTTATCTTTTCTTCCTTTTCTTTTTCTTCAATTTCCCTTACTTTTGCAATTTATATTTCTTCTTTTTCTATTTTCTCCTTCAGCCTATGTTGATCATTACTGGCTTGTCTTGGTGTCATAAATTTCAACTTCATTTCATGTCCCTCATGCCTCAAATAAAGGGAACGTTCATCAAGATTGAGTGTTTTAAAATGAAGCCATGCCCATCTCAAAAGAAAATGACAAGAATTTGTGGGAACAATATTACATAATACTTCTTTCACACATTGTCATGTACTGAATTTGATCCTTGCTTGATTCAGATGAAACCTTGGTGGTAACAAGAGTTTCTCAACCAATCTTTAGCTTAAAACATTGTTGTCGCTTTCGTAAACGAATGCAACTAAACATGTGTAGCCTTCGATTAAACCTTGTTTCTCTACTTCCTTTTCCATCAACTTTATCTTTTCTTCCTTTTCTTTTTCTTCAATTTCTCTTCCTTCTGCAGTTTATATTTCTTCTTTTGTATTTTCTCCTTCAGCCTATGTTGATCCTTAATGGCTTGTCCTTATGTCATAAATTTGAACTTCATTTCATGTCGCTCATGCCTCAAAGGGAACGTTCATCAATATTGAGCGTTTTAAAATGAAGCCATGCCCATCTCAAAAGAAGATGACAAGAGTTCGTGGGAGCAATATCACATAATACTTCTGTCACACATTATCCTATACCGAATTTGATCCTAGCATGATTCGGATGAAAGCGTGGTGGTAACTAGAGTTTCTCCACCAATCTTTGGCTTACAACATTGTTGTCGCTTTCGTTAACGAATGCAACTAAACAGGGGTGGCCTTCGATTAAACACCTTGTTTCTCTACTTCCTTTTCCATCGTCTTTATCTTTTCTTCCTTTTCTTTTTCTTCAATTTCCCTTCCTTCTGCAGTTTATATTTCTTCTTTTTCTATTTTCTCCTTCAGCCTATGTTGATCATTACTGGCTTGTCTTGGTGTCATAAATTTCAACTTCATTTCATGTCCCTCATGCCTCAAATAAAGGGAACGTTCATCAAGATTGAGCGTTTTAAAATGAAGCCATGCCCATCTCAAAAGAAGATGACAAGAGTTCGTGGGAGCAATATCACACAATACTTCTTTCACACATTGTCCTGTACTGAATATGATCCTTGGTTGATTCAGATGAAAGCTTGGTGGTTGATGAGTACGTATTTTTGCCCTCATTTAATGTTTAATTATGGGTATTTAATTGAATTTATGTGCCTAAAGAGTGATTTAACTGATAATTTTGATAATTAGGTTGTTTGAGCTTGTGTGATAAAATGTCTTAAAAAGTGATTTTTAGCTGCATAAATTATTTTTGGATATTTTAACGTTTGTTGATGCAGCTGAAGTTAAGTTTTAAGCTCATTTAGAGGTGTGGAAATAAATTGATTAAAGCTTCATGACACCTTAAAGATAAATCAAAGAATAAGAAATTATCAAAAGCACAAAAATTCAGGCCAAGCATTACATGAAGACGGCAAGAAAAGCTTGAAAAAGTGAAGAAGTTTGGCTAAACCAAGAAGAGAGGAAAGAAAAATTGGACCTTGCGGTTTTCTTTATCTTTATGATAGAAGATAATTTGGGAAAATATCTCTTTAGATATTTTATTTGATATTTTTAAATAATTATCTTATTTAATTATATCATAAAATATTAAAAGATAATAACTACCAAATCTTTTTAAATATGACAAGATCTTCTTGAATCTTTTTAGTTCCACAACAAACAAATATATCTTGAAGATATTGGATTATTTAGAAGATAATTTAAGGAGATTGCAAAGGGTTGATTTGGAAAATTAATACAAATATTAATTGGTGATAATTTATCATATATCTTTAAGTAATTAATTAATTTAATTATATTAGATATTGATATTATCAACCAATTATATTTGTCAAATAGTCTATATCTCTCCAAGTATTTTTAAATATTTATATTTATCTTTATTTCAAAAGATATTTGAGAGATTTTAGCAACAGAAAAGCCCAGTCCAATTCCTATATAAAGAGACCAAGGGAGAAGTAGAAAACAAGCTCGGGACTTCGGAGTTTTGGAACCCTTAGGGGTGCCTAATTTCGTTTCCTTTCTCTCTCTTTTCTTCTCTCTATTCTTCTTTTTATTTTGTATTCCATGGATTGCTAAACTTCTTGGGTTGATTCCATTGTAATTTCATTATGGATTTTGAGGTTAGAATGAATTAATTTCTTTTTTCTTTTTATTATTGTTGAGGTTTTAATTCATCTATGTCTTTTATCTTTGAATCTCGTAAAAAGTAATGATTTTAAATCTATATGCATGTTGATCATATGAGTTCAAGGGTTTTTAAATTTAATTGAGACTTTACTTTGATTTTATTTAGAAACTTTCATGTGATTAAATGAGTTTTTACCAATAATTGAGACTTTACTTTGGTTAAAGGTATTTACTCTAATGAAAATTAATCGAGACTTTACTTTGATTAATTAAGCTTTTTATTTGGTGAGGAGATAAAAGAATAGACATGATTAGGCATAGTAAAATTTGATTGAGACTGTACTTTGATTGAATTTACTATGGATAATCTAAAAGTTCTCACTTTTAATTGAGACTGTACTTTGGTTAAAAGTGAGAACGCCAACAAATTAATTGAGACTTTACATTGATTAATTTGCAAATCTACAACAATAATTAATTGAGCAATAATCTTTAGATAACCGATGATGAATCTATTTTGAAAAAGCAATGGAATCAATCTATTTTCTTTTCTATTGTTTTTATTTCTTTTTATCTTTTAAATTTTATTTCTATCTTTGTTTATCTTAATCCCCTATATTTTTTATCTTATTTGACTAACTCTTGTATAGTTTTATAAGAACTAATTTGTTAAAAATCAATTCCGTGTTCGTTGGGAGACGACTTTGGGTTACTTTACCCTTACTATTTTGTTGACTACTTTCTTAACAATACTGAAGTTGTTATAGATAAGTAGTATTAATTTGATCGCGTCAACGACACCGTTATCAGTGGTAACTAGAGTTTCTCCACCAATCTTTGGCTTACAACATTGTTGTCGCTTTTGTAAACGAATGCAACTAAACAGGGGTGGCCTTCGATTAAACACCTTGTTTCTCTACTTCCTTTTCCATCGTCTTTATCTTTTCTTCCTTTTCTTTTTCTTCAATTTCCCTTCCTTTTACAGTTTATATTTCTTCTTTTTCTATTTTCTCCTTCAGCCTATGTTGATCCTTACTGGCTTGACTTGGTGTCATAAATTTCAACTTCATTTCATGTCCCTCATGCCTCGTTCATCAAGATTGAGAGTTTTAAAATTAAGCCATGCCCATCTCAAAAGAAGATGACAAGAGTTCGTGGGAACAATATCGCATAATACTTCTTTCACACATTGTCATGTACTGAATTTGATCCTTGCTTGATTCGGATGAAACCTTGGTGGTAACTAGAGTTTCTCCACCAGTCTTTGGCTTAAAACATTGTTGTCGCTTTCGTAAACGAATGCAACTAAACATGGGTGGCCTACGATTAAACCTTGTTTCTCTACTTCCTTTTCCATCAACTTTATCTTTTCTTCCTTTTCTTTTTCTTGAATTTCTCTTCCTTCTGCATTTTATATTTCTTCTTTTGTATTTTCTTCTTCAGCCTATGTTGATCCTTACTGGCTTGTCCTTGTGTCATAAATTTCAACTTCATTTCATGTCCCTCACGGCTCAAATAAAGGGAACGCTCATCAAGATTGAGTGTTTTAAAATAACGCCATGCCCATCTCAAAAGAAGAAGACAAGAGTTCGTGGGAACAATATCACATAATACTTCTTTCACACATTGTCATGTACTGAATTTGATCCTTGCTTGATTCGGATGAAAGCTTGGTGGTAACTAGAGTTTCTCCACCAATCTTTGGCTTAAAACATTGTAGTCGCTTTCGTAAACAAATGCAACTAAACAGGGGTGGCCTTCGATTAAACACCTTGTTTCTCTACTTCCTTTTCCATCATCTTTATCTTTTCTTCCTTTTCTTTTTCTTCAATTTCCCTTCCTTCTGCAGTTTATATTTGTTCTTTTTCTATTTTCTCCTTCAGCCTATGTTGATCATTACTGGCTTGTCTTGGTGTCATAAATTTCAACTTCATTTCATGTCCCTCATGCTTCAAATAAAGGGAACGTTCATCAAGATTGAGCGTTTTAAAATGAAGCCATGCCCATCTCAAAAGAAGATGATAAGAGTTCGTGGGACCAATATCACACAATACTTCTTTCACACATTGTCCTGTACTGAATTTGATCCTTGGTTGATTCAGATGAAAGCTTGGTGGTAACTAGAGTTTCTCCACCAATCTTTGGCTTACAACATTGTTGTCGCTTTCGTTAACGAATGCAACTAAACATGGGTGACCTTCGATTAAACACCTTGTTTCTCTACTTCCTTTTCCATCGTCTTTATCTTTTCTTCCTTTTCTTTTTCTTCAATTTCCATTCCTTCTGCATTTTATATTTCTTCTTTTTCTATTTTCTCCTTCAGCCTATGCTGATCCTTACGGGCTTCTCTTGGTGTGATAAATTTCAACTTCATTTCATGTCCCTCATGGCTCAAATAAAGGGAATGTTCATCAAGATTGAGCGTTTTAAAATGAAGCCATGCCCATCTCAAAAGAAGATGACAAGAGTTCGTGGGAGCAATATCACATAATACTTCTTTCACACATTGTTCTGTACTGAATTTGATCCTTGGTTGATTCAGATGAAAGCTTGGTGGTAACTAGAGTTTCTCCACCAATCTTTGGCTTACAACATTGTTGTCGCTTTTGTAAACGAATGCAACTAAACAGGGGTGGCCTTCGATTAAACACCTTATTTCTCTACTTCCTTTTCCATCGTCTTTATCTTTTCTTCCTTTTCTTTTTCTTCAATTTCCCTTCCTTTTACAGTTTATATTTCTTCTTTTTCTATTTGCTCCTTTAGCCTATGTTGATCCTTACTGGCTTGACTTGGTGTCATAAATTTCAACTTCATTTCATGTCCCTCATGCCTCGTTCATCAAGATTGAGAGTTTTAAAATTAAGCCATGCCCATTTCAAAAGAAGATGACAAGAGTTCGTGGGAACAATATCGCATAATACTTCTTTCACACGTTGTCCTGTACTGAATTTGATCCTTGTTTGATTCGGATGAAACCTTGGTGGTAACTAGAGTTTCTCCACCAGTCTTTGGCTTAAAACATTGTTGCCGCTTTCGTAAACGAATGCAACTAAACATGGGTGGCCTTCGATTAAACCTTGTTTCTCTACTTCCTTTTCCATCAACTTTATCTTTTCTTCCTTTTCTTTTTCTTGAATTTCTGTTCCTTCTACAGTTTATATTTCTTCTTTTGTATTTTCTCCTTCAGCCTATGTTGATCCTTACTGGCTTGTCCTTGTGTCATAAATTTCAACTTCATTTAATGTTCCTCATGCCTCAAATAAAGTTAACGTTCATCAAGATTGAGCGTTTTAAAATGAAGCCATGCCCATCTCAAAAGAAGATGACAAGAGTTCGTGGGAGCAATGTCACACAATACTTCTTTCACACATTGTCCTGTACTGAATTTGATCCTTGGTTGATTCAGATGAAAGCTTGGTGGTAACTAGAGTTTCTCCACCAATCTTTTGCTTACAACATTGTTGTCGCTTTCGTAAACGAATGCAACTAAAAAGGGGTGGCCTTCGATTAAACACCTTGTTTCTCTACTTCCTTTTCCATCATCTTTATCTTTTCTTCATTTTCTTTTTCTTCAATTTCCCTTGCTTTTGCAGTTTATATTTCTTCTTTTTCTATTTTCTCCTTCAGCCTATGTTGATCCTTACTGGCTTGACTTGGTGTCATAAATTTCAACTTCATTTCATGTCCCTCATGCCTCGTTCATCAAGATTGAGAGTTTTAAAATTAAGCCATGCCCATCTCAAAAGAAGATGACAAGAGTTCGTGGGAACAATATCGCATAATACTTCTTTCACACGTTGTCCTGTATTGAATTTGATCCTTGCTTGATTCGGATGAAACCTTGGTGGTAACTAGAGTTTCTCCACCAGTCTTTGGCTTAAAACATTGTTGTCGCTTTCGTAAACGAATGCAACTAAACATGGGTGGCCTTCGATTAAACCTTGTTTCTCTACTTCCTTTTCCATCAACTTTATCTTTTCTTCCTTTTCTTTTTCTTGAATTTCTGTTCCTTCTACAGTTTATATTTCTTCTTTTGTATTTTCTCCTTCAGCCTATGTTGATCCTTACTGGCTTGTCCTTGTGTCATAAATTTCAACTTCATTTCATGTCCCTCATGCCTCAAATAAAGGGAACGTTCATCAAGATTGAGTGTTTTAAAATAAAGCCATGCCCATCTCAAAAGAAGATGCCAAGAGTTTGTGGGAGCAATGTCACACAATACTTCTTTCACACATTGTCCTGTACTGAATTTGATCCTTGGTTGATTCAGATGAAAGCTTGATGGTAACTAGAGTTTCTCCACCAATCTTTGGCTTAAAACATTGTTGTCGCTTTCGTAAACAAATGCAACTAAACAGGGGTGGCCTTCGATTAAACACCTTGTTTCTCTACTTCCTTTTCCATCATCTTTATCTTTTCTTCCTTTTCTTTTTCTTCAATTTCCCTTCCTTCTGCAGTTTATATTTGTTCTTTTTCTATTTTCTCCTTCAGCCTATGTTGATCATTACTGGCTCGTCTTGGTGTCATAAATTTCAACTTCATTTCATGTCCCTCATGCTTCAAATAAAGGGAACGTTCATCAAGATTGAGCGTTTTAAAATGAAGCCATGCCCATCTCAAAAGAAGATGACAAGAGTTCGTGGGAGCAATATCACACAATACTTCTTTCACACATTGTCTTGTACTGAATTTGATCCTTGGTTGATTCAGATGAAAGCTTGGTGGTAACTAGAGTTTCTCCACCAATCTTTGGCTTACAACATTGTTGTCGATTTTGTAAACGAATGCAACTAAACAAGGGTGACCTTCGATTAAACACCTTGTTTCTCCACTTCCTTTTCCATCGTCTTTATCTTTTCTTCATTTTCTTTTTCTTCAATTTCCTTTCCTTTTACAGTTTATATTTCTTCTTTTTCTATTTTCTCCTTCAGCCTATGTTGATCCTTACTGGCTTGACTTGGTGTCATAAATTTCAACTTCATTTCATGTCCCTCACGCCTCGTTCATCAAGATTGAGAGTTTTAAAATTAACCATGCCCATCTCAAAAGAAGATGACAAGAGTTCGTGGGAACAATATCGCATAATACTTCTTTCACACGTTGTCCTGTATTGAATTTGATCCTTGCTTGATTCGGATGAAACCTTGGTGGTAACTAGAGTTTCTCCACCAGTCTTTGGCTTAAAACATTGTTGTCGCTTTCGTAAACGAATGCAACTAAACATGGGTAGCCTTCGATTAAACCTTGTTTCTCTACTTCCTTTTCCATCAACTTTATCTTTTCTTCCTTTTCTTTTTCTTGAATTTCTGTTCCTTCTACAGTTTATATTTCTTCTTTTGTATTTTCTCCTTCAGCCTATGTTGATCCTTACTGGCTTGTCCTTGTGTCATAAATTTCAACTTCATTTCATGTCCCTCATGCCTCAAATAAAGGGAACGTTCATCAAGATTGAGTGTTTTAAAATAAAGCCATGCCCATCTCAAAAGAAGATGACAAGAGTTTGTGGGAGCAATGTCACACAATACTTCTTTCACACATTGTCCTGTACTGAATTTGATCCTTGGTTGATTCAGATGAAAGCTTGGTGGTAACTAGAGTTTCTCCACCAATCTTTGGCTTACAACATTGTTGTCGCTTTCGTTAACGAATGCAACTAAACAGGGGTGGCCTTCGATTAAACACCTTGTTTCTCTACTTCCTTTTCCATCGTCTTTATCTTTTCTTCCTTTTCTTTTTCTTCAATTTCCCTTCCTTCTGCATTTTATATTTCTTCTTTTTCTATTTTCTCCTTCAGCCTATGTTGATCCTTACTAGCTTGTCTTGGTGTGATAAATTTCAACTTCATTTCATGTCCCTCATGCCTCAAATAAAGGGAACGTTCATCAAGATTGAGTGTTTTAAAATGAAGCCATGCCCATCTCAAAAGAAGATGACAAGAGTTTGTGGGAGCAATATCACATAATACTTCTTTCACACATTGTCCTGTACTGAATTTGATCCTTGCTTGATTCGGATGAAAGTGTGGTGGTACTAGAGTTTCTCCACCAAATAGTTGGCTTAAAACATTGTTGTCGCTTTCGTAAACGAATGCAACTAAACAGGGGTGGCCTTCGATTAAACACCTTGTTTCTCTACTTCCTTTTCCATCATCTTTATCTTTTCTTCCTTTTCTTTTTCTTCAATTTTCCTTCCTTCTGCAGTTTATATTTCTTCTTTTTCTATTTTCTCCTTCAGCCTATGTTGATCCTTACTTGCTTGTCTTGGTGTCATAAATTTCAACTTCATTTCATGTCCCTCATGCCTCACATAAAGGGAACGTTCATCAAGATTGAGCGTTTTAAAATGAAGCCATGCCCATCTCAAAAGAAGATGACAAGAGTTCGTGGGAGCAATATCACACAATACTTCTTTCATACATTGTCCTCTACTGAATTTGATCCTTGGTTGATTCATATGAAGGTTGGTGGTACTAGAGTTTCTCCACCAATCTTTGGCTTAAAACATTGTTGTCGCTTTCGTAAACGAATGCAACTAAACATGGGTGGCCTTCGATTAAACGCCTTGTTTCTCTACTTCCTTTTCCATCATCTTTATCTTTTCTTCCTTTTCTTTTTCTTCAATTTCCCTTCCTTCTGCAGTTTATATTTCTTCTTTTTCTATTTTCTCCTTCAGCCTATGTTATCATTACTGGCTTGTCTTGGTGTCATAAATTTCAACTTCATTTCATGTCCCTCATGCCTCAAATAGAGGGAACGTTGATCAAGATTGAGCGTTTTAAAATGAAGCCATGCCCATCTCAAAAGAAGATGACAAGAGTTCGTGGGAGCAATATCATACAATACTTCTTTCACACATTGTCTTGTACTGAATTTGATCCTTGCTTGATTCGGATGAAAGCTTGGTGGTAACTAGAGTTTCTCCACCAATCTTGGGCTTACAACATTGTTGTCGCTTTCGTAAACAAATGAAACTAAACATGGGTAGCCTTCGATTAAACCTTGTTTCTCTACTTCCTTTTCCATCAACTTTATCTTTTCTTCCTTTTCTTTTTCTTAAATTTCACTTCCTTCTGTAGTTTATATTTCTTCTTTTGTATTTTCTCCTTCAGCCTATGTTGATCCTTACTATCTTGTCCTTGTATCATAAATTTGAACTTCATTTCATGTCGCTCATGCCTCAAAGGGAACGTTCATCAATATTGAGCGTTTTAAAATGAAGCCATGCCCATCTCAAAAGAAGATGACAAGAGTTCGTGGGAGCAATATCACATAATACTTCTTTCACACATTATCCTGTACTGAATTTGATCCTTGCTTGATTCGGTTGAAAGCGTGGTGGTAACTAGATTTTCTCCACCAATCTTTGGCTTACAACATTGTTGTCGCTTTCGTAAACAAATGCAACTAAACATGGGTGGCCTTCAATTAAACACCTTGTTTCTCTACTTCCTTTTCCATCATCTTTATCTTTTCTTCCTTTTCTTTTTCTTCAATTTCCCTTCCTTCTGCAGTTTATATTTCTACTTTTTCTATTTTCTCCTTCAGCCTATGTTGATCATTACTGGCTTGTCTTGGTGTCATAAATTTCAACTTCATTTCATGTCCCTCATGCCTCAAATAAAGGGAACGTTCATCAAGATTGAGTGTTTTAAAATAAAGCCATGACCATTTCAAAAGAAGATGACAAGAGTTCGTGGGAGCAATGTCACACAATACTTCTTTCACACATTGTCATGTACTGAATTTGATCCTTGCTTGATTCGGATGAAAGCGTGGTGGTAACTAGATTTTCTCCACCAATCTTTGGCTTACAACATTGTTGTCGCTTTCGTAAACAAATGCAACTAAACATGGGTGGCCTTCAATTAAACACCTTGTTTCTCTACTTCCTTTTCCATCATCTTTATCTTTTCTTCCATTTCTTTTTCTTCAATTTCCCTTCCTTCTGCAGTTTATATTTCTACTTTTTCTATTTTCTCCTTCAGCCTATGTTGATCATTACTGGCTTGTCTTGGTGTCATAAATTTCAACTTCATTTCATGTCCCTCATGCCTCAAATAAAGGGAAATTTCATCAAGATTGAGTGTTTTAAAATAAAGCCATGCCCATCTCAAAAGAAGATGACAAGAGTTCGTGGGAGCAATGTCACACAATACTTCTTTCACACATTGTCATCAACTGAATTTGATCATTGCTTGATTCGGATGAAAGCTTGGTGGTAACTAGAGTTTCTCCTCCAATCTTTGGCTTACAACATTGTTGTCGCTTTCGTAAACGAATGCAACTAAACAGGGGTGGCCTTCGATTAAACACCTTGTTTCTCTATTTCCTTTTCCATCGTCTTTATCTTTTCTTCCTTTTCTTTTTCTTCAATTTCCCTTCCTTTTACAATTTATATTTCTTCTTTTTCTATTTTCTCCTTCAGCCTATGTTGATCTTTACTGGCTTGACTTGGTGACATAAATTTCAACTTCATTTCATGTCCCTCATGCCTCGTTCATCAAGATTGAGAGTTTTAAAATTAAGCCATGCCCATCTCAAAAGAAGATGACAAGAGTTCGTGGGAACAATATCGCATTATACTTCTTTCACACGTTGTCCTGTATTGAATTTGATCCTTGCTTGATTCGGATGAAACCTTGGTGGTAACTAGAGTTTCTCCACCAGTCTTTGGCTTAAAACATTGTTGTCGCTTTCGTAAACGAATGCAACTAAACATGGGTGGCCTTCGATTAAACCTTGTTTTTCTACTTCCTTTTCCATCAACTTTATCTTTTCTTCCTTTTCTTTTTCTTCAATTTCTGTTCCTTCTACAGTTTATATTTCTTCTTTTGTATTTTCTCCTTCAGCCTATGTTGATCCTTACTGGCTTGTCCTTGTGTCATAAATTTCAACTTCATTTCATGTCCCTCATGCCTCAAATAAAGGGAACGTTCATCAAGATTGAGTGTTTTAAAATAAAGCCATGCCCATCTCAAAAGAAGAAGACAAGAGTTCGTGGGAACAATATCACATAATACTTCTTTCACACATTGTCATGTACTGAATTTGATCCTTGCTTGATTCGGATGAAAGCTTGGTGGTAACTAGAGTTTCTCCACCAATCTTTGGCTTAAAACATTGTTGTCGCTTTCGTAAATAAATGCAACTAAACAGGGGTGGCCTTCGATTAAACACCTTGTTTCTCTACTTCCTTTTCCATCATCTTTATCTTTTCTTCCTTTTCTTTTTCTTCAATTTCCCTTCCTTCTGCAGTTTATATTTCTTCTTTTTCTATTTTCTCCTTCAGCCTATGTTGATCATTACTGGCTTGTCTTGGTGTCATAAATTTCAACTTCATTTCATGTCCCTCATGCCTCAAATAAAGGGAACGTTCATCAAGATTGAGCGTTTTAAAATGAAGCCATGCCCATCTCAAAAGAAGATGACAAGAGTTCGTGGGAGCAATGTCACACAATCCTTCTTTCACACATTGTCCTGTACTGAATTTGATCCTTGGTTGATTCAGATGAAAGCTTGGTGGTAACTAGAGTTTCTCCACCAATCTTTGGCTTACAACATTGTTGTCGCTTTCGTTAACGAATGCAACTAAACAGGGGTGGCCTTCGATTAAACACCTTGTTTCTCTACTTCCTTTTCCATCGTCTTTATCTTTTCTTCCTTTTCTTTTTCTTCAATTTCCCTTCCTTCTGCAGTTTATATTTCTTCTTTTTCTATTTTCTCCTTCAGCCTATGTTGATCCTTACTAGCTTGTCTTGGTGTGATAAATTTCAACTTCATTTCATGTCCCTCATGCCTCAAATAAAGGGAACGTTCATCAAGATTGAGTGTTTTAAAATGAAGCCATGCCCATCTCAAAAGAAGATGACAAGAGTTTGTGGGAGCAATATCACATAATACTTCTTTCACACATTGTCCTGTACTGAATTTGATCCTTGCTTGATTCGGATGAAAGTGTGGTGGTACTAGAGTTTCTCCGCCAAATAGTTGGCTTAAAACATTGTTGTCGCTTTGATGAGTTCAAATTTTTGCCCTCATTTAATATTTAAATTTGGGGATTTAATTGAATTTTCTATGCTTAAAGATTGATTTAATTAGGATTTGTGATTATTGGATTTATTGAGTAAGTTTGGTAAAAGTGGCGTAAAAATTGATTTTAGTTGCATAAAATATTATTGGATATTCTAACGTTTGTTGATGCAGCTGGAATTTATTTTTGGTCAATTAATAATGTGATTTTGAAATATTCAAAGTTACAAAATAAGTCCAAAATCAAGAAATTCTAAAAAAGAATAATTCAGGAGCTAAATGCACCCCCAGATTTTATTTGCACACTCCTTTTAAAGTGGACCACAAAAACCTGTTCTGCACCCCCAGTTTTCACTAAGTTGCACCCCTCCTACCACTTAAACTCCACTCAACCAGATCATGCCATGTGGCAATCCCCACCTTTTAAGATTAGCCAACCATAAGCCGCCACGTGTCATAATCCCCACCTCACCAAATTGACCACTTAGACTCTGCCACGTCATCATCTTCATCTCCCAAAACCCTAACCCTAATTTTCTCCTCTCCTTCCACGCTTCACACAGCCGCCGGCAACCTTTTCCGACCAGCGCGCCTCCGCAACACCACCAGCGCAACTCCATCTGCAGCAACAACCAGAACAGCAGCAGATCGGAACCGTGACAGCGCCACCATCTTCTCCGTTCGCGCACTTGTAGCGAACACCACCACGAGGACGCACGCCGGCAACCACCAACATCCGCACCTGCAGTGACGCGCAACCATCATCAGCCACAACAGCGCACACGAACCACCACCGCGCCTCCGTCTTCTCGCCTCCGCAGCTGCAACGACGCGCGACCTTCGTCAATCACAGCCCCTCCATTTTCTCTCCATCGAGCTTCGCACGCCACAGTTGCAGCACACACATCTCCTCGCATCCAACCTCCACCATCGTTTTCTCGCCTCCACCGTTTGCACAGCCACCGCTGCAACAACGAACACCACCACGCCCCGCCGTCAGCCGCGCAGCCAGGGAGGAGAGTGAGCAAGCGGAAACCCTAATTTGGGAGAGAGAAGGAGCTGCCACGTGTCATCCTCTCAATGGACACTGAAATGGTCAAAACTGGTCAACTTTGGTCAACTCTGGTCAAACTGGTCAAACTCTGGTCAATTTTGTAAAAATGCTTAAATGAGAGGGGCAGAATTGGAAATTGGACATGAATTAAGTTGCTAATTAATTAAATAAAAATAAAAGATTTTAGCAACTGACAGATAAAGCCCAAAGTCCAGTTGAAGCCTATATAAAGAGACTTAAGGGAGCAGAAACGGGGACGACTGACAATTTTTTACAGCTGACAGCTTAAACACTTGGAACTCTCTGGTTTTGGCAGATACCGTCTCCACCACATCTCTCATTTTCTTCTTTTATTTTCTTTCTTTCATATCATCATGTATTCCATCAAAGCCATGGAGGGCTAAGCTTTAAGGGTTGATTCCACTGTAATTTCTTAAATGGATTCTGAGGTTAGATGAATTTATATGTTTTGTTATTTTGATTATTGTTGTGGTTTTTGTTTATCTATGTCCTTTGCTTCTTAATCGAATAGAAAATAATGATTTTAAATCTACATACATGCTAATCATATGAGTTAAAAGGTTTTTAAATTAAATTGAGACTTTACTTTGATTTTGTTTAGAAACTTTCATTTGATTAAATAAGTTTTTGCCAATAATTGAGACTTTAATTTGATTAGAGGTAATTACTTTAACTAAAATTAGTCAAGACTTTACTTTGATTAATTAAGTTTTCTATTTGGTAAAGAAACAAAGGAATAGACATGATTAGGCATAGTAAAATTAATTGAGACTGTACTTTGATTGAATTTACTATGGACAATCTAATAATTCTCACTTTTAATTGAGACTGTACTTTGATTAAAAGTGAGGATGCCAACAAATGAATTGAGTCTTTACATTGATTTATTTGTAAATCAACAACAATGATTAATTTAACAATAATCTCTAGATAACCAATGAAGAATCTTATTTAGAAAAAGCAGTGGAATTGACCTATTTACTATTACTGTGTTTACAATCTTCCGTGTCATTTTCTTTGCATATCAAAACCTCCCTATTTTTATAGTTGCTAGTTTTAAATTGCATTTTTGAGAATCAAATATTTGAGATCAATTCCGTATTCGTTGTGAGACGACTCAGGGTTATCTTAACCCTAACTATTTTCTTCACTACAAACTGGCAATACTGAAGTTGCTAAAGTAGTGGTAATTTGATCGCCTAACGACAGCGATATCAAATTTGGCGCCGTTGCCGGGGAATACGGTTAGTATTTCTTTTATTTTGATTCTGTTTTTATTTATTTTATTTTATTTTTATTTTTTTTATTTTTTTATTTTTTTTATTTGTTTTTTATTATTTTACGCATATACGTTTGATATAGTTTGTTATTTTGTAGTATCTAGTTTTCTGTTAATATTCTCCAAGCAAAGTTCTATTTTTGTTTTGATTAAGAATTTCTTTTAAGAAATTTTTGAGACTAGTTTGGAAAACTCTGTCTAGGAAAGACTTGGTATTTAAGTTGTCCACTGTGACGCACCTCTCTTTTCTTGGGAGTAGACCCAACGACATCTTAACTCATTTCTTTCTTGAAATCTTTCTCCAAAACAAGAATAGGAAGAAAAAAAGAAAAAAAAAACACACAGGGAAACACTTTCAGGTGGACTTGCATAGTGCATGACTCGGGCCAATCCGGGTCAATTTTATCAACTTGATTCAGAACTTGAAAGGAACTTGCATAAATCACGTAGGAGACTTGAACTCAGGTGTTCTACTGAAGGAGCACCATCATCATCTGAACCTACCACTGAAAGTGTACCGCTAGAATCACCACCGGTGATTAACATATCTTCTGATCCATCACCTGAACCAGAAATTCAAGAAGATAGAATGGAAGAAAGAACAATAAGAGAGTTGGCTTCACCGGATGCAGCAATTACACAAAACATGTGCATCCAATATCCAGATGGAGAATGTGAGCTTAAGTCTGGGTTAATCCATCTTTTACCCAAATTCCATGGATTAGCAGGAGAAGACCCATACCATCACTTGAAGGAATTTCATGTTGTTTGTTCATCCATGAGACCTACAACAGTGACAGAGGAACATATCAAGCTTAAGGCTTTTCCATTCTCATTGCAAGATGCCGTTAAGAATTGGTTATACTGCCTTCCGCTAGGATCCATCAATACCTGGGAGACTCTGAAAAGATTATTTCTGGAAAAGTTTTTTCCAGCATCTAGAGTTGCTGCTATTCGCAAAGATATTTATGGGATAAGGCAACAAGAAAGAGAAAGTCTTCACGAGTATTGGGAGAGATTCAAAAAGTTGTGTGCTTCCTGTCCTCATCACCAAATAAACGAGCATCTCCTCATTCAATACTTTTATGAGGGATTGAGTATCATGGATAGACAAATGATAGATGCTGCAAGTGGAGGGTCATTGGTGGACAAAACGCCAACAAATGCAAGACAATTGATTGAAACTATGGCGTCGAACCATCAACAATTTTCCACAAGGAGTAATTCTATAACTCTATTGAAGGGAACCCATGGAGTAGAAGCTTCGTATGTTGCAGATCACAAGAAATTAGAAGGGAAGTTGGATGACTTAGCAGCCATGGTAAGGACCTTGACAGACTTACAGAAAAAGCCTATCCCTTCTACTTTATGTGGAATTTGTGCTTCTACTAATCATCCTACAGAGGCTTGTTCTATGTTAAAAGAGACAGGGACGTTAGATAATGAACAACCTCAGGCATATGTTGCAAACATCTATGGCAATAATAGACCACCTCGGCAGCAATACAACCATGATTTGTCCTCCAACAAGTACAACCCAGATTGGAAGGAATATCCCAGCCAGAAATGGGGAAATCAACAGCCTCAACACCAACAAGTCTATGTTCCACCTCAACAGAGGCAACAACCACAACCAGCTGCAACCTCTGGTGATTCAAACATGGAAGCAATGATGAAAATGATGGCTGACATGATGAAGGGACAAATCAATGAGTTGAAACAGACGATGGAAGCAACCAATCAAAACTTGCAGAACCAGATTGGACAAATGGCAAATGAGTTAAATCAGATGAAGTCTCAACAAGGCTCAAGCAATTTGCCTGCACAAACTGTAATCAACCCGAGAAATGTAAGTGCTATTACTTTAAGATCGGGTAAGCAAATACAAGGTCTTGGGGATGCCCAAGAAGATGAAGATAAGGACAATGAAGTTGTACCTAATGATGAAAGAGGAAGATCAGATGAAGCAACACAAGCAACATCTGAGATGCCTGCACCCAGTGATAACTCCAGGTTGGTATCCCCTAATACTTCCTCTGAAAATCCTTCTCCTTATTCTCCTCCTCCTCCCTATCCAAACCGTTTGAAACCAAAAACTAAAAAGATGGAGGAGTTAGACAAAGAAATCCTGAATACTTTCAAGAAAGTGGAGATAAACATTCCTTTGTTGGATGCTGTGAGACAAATTCCTAAATACGCCAAGTTTCTCAAAGAATTATGTACACATAAAAGGCGTATTATGGACAAAGAGGTAGTGAACATGGGAAGAAATGTCTCTAGCTTAATTAAGAAGCCTGCAGTCAGAATGCCACAAAAGTGTAAGGATCCAGGTATGTTTTCTGTTCCCTGCATTATAGGAAGTACTAAGTTTGACAATGCTATGTTAGATTTAGGAGCTTCTATTAATGTAATGCCTTTATCTGTTTTTACTTCACTTCATCTTGGACCTCTTAAGTCTACTGGTGTGGTCATTCAGTTGGCCAACCGTAGCACAGTTAACCCTGCAGGTGTGCTAGAAGATGTGCTTGTCCGTGTGGACAAGTTAATTTTTCCTGCAGATTTCTATATCTTGGACATGAAGGATGATGAAGGAATGAGTTCAACCACAATCATCTTGGGAAGACCATTCATGATGACAGCACGTACCAAGATAGACGTGCATGCAGGATCCTTGACTATGGAGATAGGAGATGAGAAGGTGCAGTTCAACGTGCTAGAAGCCATGAAGCACCCAATTGAAGACCATTCTTTGTTTTGCATTGATTTATTGAGTAATGTAGTGAACAATTATGCTTTTGGACTTTTGGACGTTTTATCTGGTTTTTCTTCTTCTTTGGATTTTTCTTTTTCGAATGTTTCGGGCTCAATTTTAGACGAAAGAGAAAATTTTAAAACAGGTGATGTTGAGGACGCGGTGTCACTATTTGATACCTCTGTGGCATCCAAGTGTGATGCTGAGGTGGCTAAAATTACCTTAGGCAATAAAATGTTGCCATCTGTGGAACAACCACCCACTTTGGAGTTGAAACCTTTACCATCTCATTTGAAATATGTTTATCTTGAGAGGGATGGGAAACTCCCTGTTATTATATCTGCCTTGCTTACTAACGAGCAGGAACAAAAGCTATTGCAGGTTATCAAAGATCACAAGCGAGCAATAGGCTGGACTTTGGCAGATATTCCTGGTATTAGTCCTTCTTTCTGCATGCACAGAATACTCTTGGAGGAGGATGCTAAGCCAATGAGGCAACCTCAGAGGAGACTGAATCCTCAGCTGATGGAGGTTGTGAAGAAAGAAGTCACCAAGTTGCTACAAGCAGGTATTATATATCCCATTTCTGACAGCACTTGGGTGAGTCCTGTACATGTGGTTCCCAAGAAATCTGGGATCACCGTGGTCAAGAATGAGAAGAACGAGTTGATTCCTACTCGTATTCAGAATAGCTGGAGGGTCTGTATTGATTATAGAAGACTAAACCAGGCCACCAGGAAGGACCAATTCCCTTTACCATTTATGGACCAGATGTTAGATCGATTGGCAGGTAAGTCTCATTACTGTTTTCTTGATGGATTCTCTGGGTATTTTCAGATTTGTATTGCCCCAGAGGATCAACATAAGACTACTTTTACTTGTCCATTCGGTACATATGCTTATAGGAAAATGCCATTTGGCCTTTGCAATGCTCCTGGAACATTTCAGCGATGTATGATGAGTATTTTTACAGATTTGTTGGAGCATTGTATTGAGGTTTTTATGGATGATTTTAGTGTATATGGTTCATCTTTTGATCACTGCTTGTCTAATCTTGCTAGAGTCTTGGAGAGATGTGAAGAAACTAACCTTGTTCTAAATTTTGAAAAATGTCATTTTATGGTGGAACAAGGTATAGTTTTAGGTCACGTTGTTTCCAAGAATGGTATATCTGTAGATCTTGCTAAAATTGATATTATTTCACAATTGCCTTACCCCTCTTCTGTGAAAGAGGTTCGATCTTTTCTTGGACATGCAGGATTTTACAGGAGGTTTATCAAGGACTTCAGCAAGATAGCCAACCCTCTCTCCAACTTGTTGCAAAAGGATATAGTATTTGACTTTGGAGAGAGGTGCAAAGATGCGTTTGATACATTGAAAAAGGCGCTTACCACCACTCCTATAATCCAGCCACCTGACTGGACATTACCGTTCGAGTTGATGTGTGATGCATCAAACTTTGCAGTAGGAGCGGTGCTTGCACAAAAAGATGGGAAGCTATCACATGTGATATATTATGCTTCCAGAACGTTGGACACAACGCAGGCTAACTACACCACGACTGAGAAGGAATTATTGGCTGTTGTGTTTGCCTTGGACAAATTCAGACCGTATATACTTGGTTCCAAGGTAATTGTTTATACTGATCATGCAGCATTAAAATTCCTTCTGAAGAAAGCAGATTCGAAACCAAGGTTAATCAGATGGATGCTACTGCTCCAAGAGTTTGACATTGAGATTCTAGACAGAAGTGGAGCACATAACTTAGTAGCTGATCATCTTAGCAGGATTGAAAATGGAGAAGATAACATTCCTATTAAGGATGACTTTCCTGATGAAGTCCTCCTAGCATTGACTGCTGTGAAAGGTATGTTTCCTGAACCTTGGTTTGCTGACATTGTTAATTATTTGGTTGTTTCTGCTATTCCTCCTTCCTTCTCCAAATATGAAAGAATCAAGCTAAAAAGTGAGGCAAAGTACTATATCTGGGAAGACCCAATTTTATGGCGCATTGGTAGTGACCAAGTCATAAGGAGGTGTGTTCCAGATATCGAGATACCTGATGTGCTTGAGTTCTGTCATTCATCTCCTTTTGGTGGACATTATGGCACACAAAGAACAGGTAGGAAGGTGTTGGATTGTGGATTATATTGGCCTACTATTTTTAAAGATGCACAGAGGGTATATGAAAATTGTGAGCAGTGCCAAAGGGCAGCCAGATCCATTACAAGAAGGGATGAAATGCCTCAACAACCCATGCTATATTGTGAGGTATTTGATATTTGGGGTATTGATTTTATGGGTCCTTTTCCTCCTTCTTTTGGGTTTTCTTATATTTTGCTTGCTGTAGACTATGTCTCCAAATGGGTGGAAGCCATAGCTACAAGGACTAATGATTCTCGAGTTGTTATGAGTTTTGTCAGGTCTAACATTTTCTGTAGATTTGGGATACCACGGGCCATCATCAGTGACCAGGGGACTCATTTCTGTAATAGGCTACTTGAGAACATGTTGAAGAAGTATGGGGTGACACATCTCATTGCTACACCATATCACCCCCAAACCAATGGGCAAGCAGAGATCTCTAACAGAGAGATTAAAAAGATACTAGAGAAAGTAGTGAAGCCTAGTCGAAAGGATTGGGCCACAAGATTGGATGAAGCACTTTGGGCACACAGGACAGCCTACAAAACACCTATAGGTATGTCACCTTTCAGGCTGGTTTTTGGAAAGGCTTGTCATCTACCTGTGGAGATTGAACATTGGGCCTATTGGGCCGTGAAAGCATGCAACTTGGATTTGGAAGAAGCAGGAAATGAGCGAAAGCTTCAGTTGCAAGAACTAGAGGAGATTAGGCTAGCAGCCTATGAAAATTCAAAGTTCTACAAAGAGAAAACCAAGAAGTTCCATGACCAAAAGCTTGTGGCTAGAAAGGATTTCAAGGTAGGCCAGAAGGTGTTACTATACAAATCCAAGCTTGGTCACATGAGTGGTAAGTTGCGTTCTACTTGGGAAGGACCATACATTGTTATAGAAGTCTTCCCTTATGGAGCAGTGGAGATCAAGGAAGAATCTTCAGCAAGAACTTTTAAAGTTAATGGGCATCGTCTTCGGATATTCAATGAAAATCAAGATATGTTGAATAAGACGATGGATGGGATGAACTTGACTTCTCCCTCATACCTTCCACCTTGAGGAGGTAAGTACACTTCATACTTTTTCTTTGCATTTTATACATATTGAATACATTGAGGACAATGCATGGATAAAGTGTGGGGTGTGGGGAGATTTCCCCCTTTTCTGTTTTCGTTTTCTATTTGTTTTGTTTTTCCTTTTCTAATTTTGTTTTTTGTTTGTTTTTATTTAAAAAAAAAAAGTTTCTGTTTTCAATAAAACATATTGACATTGGATTTTTGGATTTGATTTACTAATTGGAACGGTCATAATTCTGGGAAAATAAGAGTCATGTGCTATGAGTGGATTGTTTTCTGTGATTTACTTGATTGAGTTGATTTGAGAGTTTCTGGAATAAATCTTTTGTGAAAGAGTTTTTGACCTTGTGAGTTTTGAGCTTTATTGTAAGGATGAACTACCATGTGTCATTCCTGTTTTTTCTTGTGTGATTTGCTCATGTCTTGTTGATACTCAAATGTTTAGCTTGATTCTGTTGTTTTGCATCTTAGGTGAACATGCATGATTTGATATGACTGAGGCATTTCTTGTTTTAGCTACTTGGCCAAATAAGCTAACCATAACATTGATCCATTGGGAGCCCCTTGAGCTTAAACCTCTTTTTCTTGTTTGAGCATATTGTTAAACCTTAAAAAGAAAAAGACCATGTTTGTCCTTAGGGAGAAAGAAGGAGCTAGTGGATTATGTTGAGATTGGTTGAGGAATAAAGTGTGGGGGTGTGTATTTCCCCCACAAAGTTGTAAAAATGGCAAAAGGAAAATAATTGTTGATGACAGAGTGTTGAAATGAAAAATGATTGCTGTTTGAAAAAGAGCAACAAAGGATAAAAGAAAAAAAAAAAAGAGAGAGATTGTTTTTGAAACTATGCTCCATAACTTTTTCTTCCTTACTATTTCAAAAACACACAAATCCTAAAGTTTTTCCTACCTTTGCCTTGGCCTCATTATAACCTGTGAAAAGTCCTCATGATTTTTGAATGCATGTTTTCTGAAAGCTGTGAATATTAGAGTCTTGCTAAGCATTGAGAGTGTTTACTTGCATGGGTATTTTGAGTGAAAACACAAGCCAAAACGCTTGAGCGAATCTTGGTGAGAAAATATATATTTAACTTGAGTGTTTCTCTTTCATATTTGATTATCTTGTAAACTCAAAAGATTAACTCATGTGTGAAAAACAGAATTTTATCCATTTGTTTGTGCATGACAACATGATTTCTAGAAGTTTGATCTGTTTCCATTGGTATTCATTTCTTTAATCCACTGAAAATATGGAATAAAAGACCTAAGAATAAAGTTTTGAAATTGTTCAATTTTGCCCAGGAGTGCAAAAGGATAAGTGTGGGTGTGTGATGAGTTCAAATTTTTGCCCTCATTTAATATTTAAATTTGGGGATTTAATTGAATTTTCTATGCTTAAAGATTGATTTAATTAGGATTTGTGATTATTGGATTTATTGAGTAAGTTTGGTAAAAGTGGCGTAAAAATTGATTTTAGTTGCATAAAATATTATTGGATATTCTAACGTTTGTTGATGCAGCTGGAATTTATTTTTGGTCAATTAATAATGTGATTTTGAAATATTCAAAGTTACAAAATAAGTCCAAAATCAAGAAATTCTGAAAAAGAATAATTCAGGAGCTAAATGCACCCCCAGATTTTATTTGCACACTCCTTTTAAAGTGGACCACAAAAACCTGTTCTGCACCCCCAGTTTTCACTAAGTTGCACCCCTCCTACCACTTAAACTCCACTCAACCAGATCATGCCATGTGGCAATCCCCACCTTTTAAGATTAGCCAACCATAAGCCGCCACGTGTCATAATCCCCACCTCACCAAATTGACCACTTAGACTCTGCCACGTCATCATCTTCATCTCCCAAAACCCTAACCCTAATTTTCTCCTCTCCTTCCACCCTTCACACAGCCGCCGCCGCCAACCTTTTCCGACCAGCGCGCCTCCGCAACACCACCAGTGCAACTCCATCTGCAGCAACAACCAGAACAACAGCAGATCGGAACCGTGACAGCGCAACCATCTTCTCCGTTCGCGCACTTGTAGCGAACACCACCGCGAGGACGCACGCCGGCAACCACCAACATCCGCACCTGCAGTGACGCGCAACCATCATCAGCCACAACAACGCACACGAACCACCACCGCGCCTCCGTCTTCTCTCCTCCGCAGCTGCAACGACGCGCGACCTTCGTCAATCACAGCACCTCCATTTTCTCTCCATCGAGCTTCGCACGCCACAGTTGCAGCACACACATCTCCTCGCATCCAACCTCCACCATCGTTTTCTCGCCTCCACCGTTTGCACAGCCACCGCTGCAACAACGAACACCACCACGCCCCGCCGTCAGCCGCGCAGCCAGGGAGGAGAGTGAGCAAGCGGAAACCCTAATTTGGGAGAGAGAAGGAGCTACCACGTGTCATCCTCTCAATGGACACTGAAATGGTCAAAACTGGTCAACTCTGGTCAACTCTGGTCAAACTGGTCAAACTCTGGTCAATTTTGTAAAAATGCTTATATGAGAGGGGCAGAATTGGAAATTGGACATGAATTAAGTTGCTAATTAATTAAATAAAAATAAAAGATTTTAGCAACTGACAGATAAAGCCCAAAGTCCAGTTGAAGCCTATATAAAGAGACTTAAGGGAGCAGAAACGGGGACGACTGGCAATTTTTTACAGCTGACAGCTTAAACACTTAGAACTCTCTGGTTTTGGCAGATACCGTCTCCACCACATCTCTCATTTTCTTCTTTTATTTTCTTTCTTTCATATCATCATGTATTCCATCAAAGCCATGGAGGGCTAAGCTTTAAGGGTTGATTCCACTGTAATTTCTTAAATGGATTCTGAGGTTAGATGAATTTATATGTTTTGTTATTTTGATTATTGTTGTGGTTTTTGTTTATCTATGTCCTTTGCTTCTTAATCGAATAGAAAATAATGATTTTAAATCTACATACATGCTAATCATATGAGTTAAAAGGTTTTTAAATTAAATTGAGACTTTACTTTGATTTTGTTTAGAAACTTTCATTTGATTAAATAAGTTTTTGCCAATAATTGAGACTTTAATTTGATTAGAGGTAATTACTTTAACTAAAATTAGTCAAGACTTTACTTTGATTAATTAAGTTTTCTATTTGGTAAAGAAACAAAGGAATAGACATGATTAGGCATAGTAAAATTAATTGAGACTGTACTTTGATTGAATTTACTTTGGACAATCTAATAATTCTCACTTTTAATTGAGACTGTACTTTGATTAAAAGTGAGGATGCCAACAAATGAATTGAGTCTTTACATTGATTTATTTGTAAATCAACAACAATGATTAATTTAATAATAATCTCTAGATAACCAATGAAGAATCTTATTTAGAAAAAGTAGTGGAATTGACCTATTTACTATTACTGTGTTTACAATCTTCCGTGTCATTTTCTTTGCATATCAAAACCTCCCTATTTTTATAGTTGCTAGTTTTAAATTGCATTTTTGAGAATCAAATATTTGAGATCAATTACGTATTCGTTGTGAGACGACTCAGGGTTATCTTAACCCTAACTATTTTCTTCACTACAAACTGGCAATACTGAAGTTGCTAAAGTAGTGGTAATTTGATCGCCTAACGACAACGATATCAAATTTGAAATAAAAAATAAAATAAAATAAAAAAAAAAATAAAAAATAAAAAATAAAATAAAATAAAATAAATAAATAAAAACAGAATCAAAATAAAAGAAATACTAACCGTAAACGAATGCAACTAAACAGGGGTGGCCTTCGATTAAACACCTTGTTTCTCTACTTCCTTTTCCATCATCTTTATCTTTTCTTCCTTTTCTTTTTCTTCAATTTTCCTTCCTTCTGCAGTTTATATTTCTTCTTTTTCTATTTTCTCCTTCAGCCTATGTTGATCCTTACTGGCTTGTCTTGGTGTCATAAATTTCAACTTCATTTCATGTCCCTCATGCCTCAAATAAAGGGAACGTTCATCAAGATTGAGCGTTTTAAAATGAAGCCATGCCCATCTCAAAAGAAGATGACAAGAGTTCGTGGGAGCAATATCACACAATACTTCTTTCATACATTG
Organism: Vigna unguiculata; assembly: GCF_037176805.1. Classification (NCBI taxonomy): domain Eukaryota; kingdom Viridiplantae; phylum Streptophyta; class Magnoliopsida; order Fabales; family Fabaceae; genus Vigna; species Vigna unguiculata. Next base: position 25,002,510 of record NC_140795.1, on the reverse strand, counting down.
TCCTCTACTGAATTTGATCCTTGGTTGATTCAGATGAAGGTTGGTGGTACTAGAGTTTCTCCACCAATCTTTGGCTTAAAACATTGTTGTCGCTTTCGTAAACGAATGCAACTAAACATGGGTGGCCTTCGATTAAACGCCTTGTTTCTCTACTTCCTTTTCCATCATCTTTATCTTTTCTTCCTTTTCTTTTTCTTCAATTTCCCTTCCTTCTGCAGTTTATATTTCTTCTTTTTCTATTTTCTCCTTCAGCCTATGTTGATCCTTACTAGCTTGTCTTGGTGTGATAAATTTCAACTTCATTTCATGTCGCTCATGCCTCAAATAAAGGGAACGTTCATCAAGATTGAGTGTTTTAAAATGAAGCCATGCCCATCTCAAAAGAAGATGACAAGAGTTTGTGGGAGCAATATCACATAATACTTCTTTCACACATTGTCCTGTACTGAATTTGATCCTTGCTTGATTCGGATGAAAGTGTGGTGGTACTAGAGTTTCTCCACCAAATAGTTGGCTTAAAACATTGTTGTCGCTTTCGTAAACGAATGCAACTAAACAGGGGTGGCCTTCGATTAAACGCCTTGTTTCTCTACTTCCTTTTCCATCATCTTTATCTTTTCTTCCTTTTCTTTTTCTTCAATTTTCCTTCCTTCTGCAGTTTATATTTCTTCTTTTTCTATTTTGTCCTTCAGCCTATGTTGATCATTACTGGCTTGTCTTGGTGTCATAAATTTCAACTTCATTTCATGTTCCTCATGCCTCAAATAAAGGGAACATTCATCAAGATTGAGTGTTTTAAAATGATGCCATGCCCATCTCAAAAGAAGATGACAAGAGTTTGTGGGAGCAATATCACATAATACTTCTTTCACACATTGTCCTGTACTGAATTTGATCCTTGCTTGATTCGGATGAAAGTGTGGTGGTACTAGAGTTTCTCCACCAATCTTTGGCTTAAAACATTGTTGTCGCTTTCGTAAACGAATGCAACTAAACAGGGGTGGCCTTCGATTAAACACCTTGTTTCTCTACTTCCTTTTCCATCATCTTTATCTTTTCTTCCTTTTCTTTTTCTTCAATTTCCCTTCCTTCTGCAGTTTATATTTCTTCTTTTTCTATTTTCTCCTTCAGCCTATGTTGATCCTTACTAGCTTGTCTTGGTGTCATAAATTTCAACTTCATTTCATGTCCCTCATGCCTCAAATAGAGGGAACGTTGATCAAGATTGAGCGTTTTAAAATGAAGCCATGCCCATCTCAAAAGAAGATGACAAGAGTTCGTGGGAGCAATATCACACAATACTTCTTTCACACATTTTCCTGTACTGAATTTGATCCTTGCTTGATTCAGATGAAAGCTTGGTGGTAACTAGAGTTTCTCCACCAATCGTGGGCTTACAACATTGTTGTCGCTTTCGTAAACAAATGCAACTAAACAGGGGTGGCCTTCGATTAAACACCTTGTTTCTCTACTTCCTTTTCCATCATCTTTATCTTTTCTTCCTTTTCTTTTTCTTCAATTTCTCTTCCTTCTGCAGTTTATATTTCTTCTTTTGTATTTTCTCCTTCAGCCTATGTTGATCCTTACTGGCTTGTCCTTGTGTCATAAATTTCAACTTCATTTCCTGTCGCTCATGCCTCAAAGGGAACGTTCATCAATATTGAGCGTTTTAAACTGAAGCCATGCCCATCTCAAAAGAAGATGACAAGAGTTCGTGGGAGCAATATCACACAATACGTCTTTCATACATTGTCCTCTACTGAATTTGATCCTTGGTTGATTCAGATGAAGGTTGGTGGTACTAGAGTTTCTCCACCAATCTTTGGCTTAAAACATTGTTGTCGCTTTCGTAAACGAATGCAACTAAACGTGGGTGGCCTTCTATTAAACGCCTTGTTTCTCTACTTCCTTTTCCATCATCTTTATCTTTTCTTCCTTTTCTTTTTCTTCAATTTCCCTTCCTTCTGCAGTTTATATTTCTTCTTTTTCTATTTTCTCCTTCAGCCTATGTTGATCGTTACTGGCTTGTCCTTGTGTCATAAATTTCAACTTCATTTCATGTCCCTCATGCCTGAAAGGGAACGTTCATCAAGATTGAGTGTTTTAAAATAAAGCCATGCCCATCTCAAAAGAAGATGACAAGAGTTCGTGGGAACAATATCACATAATACTTCTTTCACACATTGTCATGTACTGAATTTGATCCTTGCTTGATTCGGATGAAAGCTTGGTGGTAACTAGAGTTTCTCCACCAATCTTTGGCTTAAAACATTGTTGTCGCTTTCGTAAACAAATGCAACTAAACAGGGGTGGCCTTCGATTAAACACCTTGTTTCTCTACTTCCTTTTCCATCATCTTTATCTTTTCTTCCTTTTCTTTTTCTTCAATTTCTCTTCCTTCTGCAGTTTATATTTCTTCTTTTGTATTTTCTCCTTCAGCCTATGTTGATCCTTACTGGCTTGTCCTTGTGTCATAAATTTCAACTTCATTTTATGTCCCTCATGCCACAAAGCGAACGTTCATCAAGATTGAGCGTTTTAAAATGAAGCCATGCCCATCTCAAAAGAAGATGACAAAAGTTCGTGGGAGCAATATCACATAATACTTCTTTCACACATTATCATGTACTGAATTTGATTCTTGCTTGATTTAGATCAAAGCTTGGTGGTAACTAGAGTTTCTCCAACAATCTTTGGCTTACAACATTGTTGTCGCTTTCGTAAACAAATGCAACTAAACATGGGTGGCCTTCGATTAAACACCTTGTTTCTCTACTTCCTTTTCCATCATCTTTATCTTTTCTTCCTTTTCTTTTTCTTCAATTTCCCTTCCTTCTACAGTTTATATTTCTTCTTTTTCTATTTTCTCCTTCAGCCTGTGTTGATCATTACTGACTTGTCTTGGTGTCATAAATTTCAACTTCATTTCATGTCCCTCATGCCTCAAATAAAGGGAACGTTCATCAAGATTGAGTGTTTTAAAATGAAGCCATGCCCATCTCAAAAGAAGATGACAATAATTCGTGGGAACAATATCACATAATACTTGTTTCAAACATTGTCATGTACTGAATTTGATCCTTGCTTGATTCGGATGAAACCTTGGTGGTAACTAGAGTTTCTCCACCAATCTTTGGGTTAAAACATTGTTGTCGCTTTCGTAAACGAATGCAACTAAACATGGGTAGCCTTCGATTAAACCTTTTTCTCTACTTCCTTTTCCATAAACTTTATCTTTTCTTCCTTTTCTTTTTCTTCAATTTCTCTTCCTTCTGAAGTTTATATTTCTTCTTTTGTATTTTCTCCTTCAGCCTATGTTGATCCTTACTGGCTTGTCCTTGTGTCATAAATTTGAACTTCATTTCCTATCGCTCATGCCTCAAAGGGAACGTTCATCAATATTGAGCGTTTTAAACTGAAGCCATGCCCATCTCAAAAGAAGATGACAAGAGTTCGTGGGAGCAATATCACATAATACTTCTTTCACACATTATCCTGTAGCGAATTTGATCCTAGCTTGATTCGGATGAAAGCGTGGTGGTAACTAGAGTTTCTCCACCAATCTTTGGCTTACAACATTGTTGTCGTTTTCGTAAACGAATGCAACTAAACAGGGGTGGCCTTCGATTAAACACCTTGTTTCTCTACTACCTTTTCAATCGTCTTTATCTTTTATTTCTTTTCTTTTTCTTCAATTTCCCTTCCTTCTGCAGTTTATATTTCTTCTTTTTCTATTTTCTCCTTCAGCCTATGTTGATCATTACTGGCTTGTCCTTGTGTCATAAATTTCAACTTCATTTCATGTCCCTCATGCCTGAAAGGGAACGTTCATCAAGATTGAGTGTTTTAAAATAAAGCCATGCCCATCTCAAAAGAAGATGATAAGAGTTCGTGGGAACAATATCACATAATACTTCTTTCACACATTGTCATGTACTGAATTTGATCCTTGCTTGATTCGGATGAAAGCTTGGTGGTAACTAGAGTTTCTCCACCAATCTTTGGCTTAAAACATTGTTGTCGCTTTCGTAAACAAATGCAACTAAACAGTGGTGGCCTTCGATTAAACACCCTGTTTCTCTACTTCCTTTTCCATCATCTTTATCTTTTCTTCCTTTTCTTTTTCTTCAATTTCTCTTCCTTCTGCAGTTTATATTTCTTCTTTTGTATTTTCTCCTTCAGCCTATGTTGATCCTTACTGGCTTGTCCTTGTGTCATAAATTTCAACTTCATTTCATGTCCCTCATGCCACAAAGCGAACGTTCATCAAGATTGAGCGTTTTAAAATGAAGCCATGCCCATCTCAAAAGAAGATGACAAGAGTTCGTGGGAGCAATATCACATAATACTTCTTTCACACATTGTCATGTACTGAATTTGATTCTTGCTTGATTTAGATCAAAGCTTGGTGGTAACTAGAGTTTCTCCACCAATCTTGGGCTTACAACATTGTTGTCGCTTTCGTAAACAAATGCAACTAAACATGGGTGGCCTTCGATTAAACACCTTGTTTCTCTACTTCCTTTTCCATCATCTTTATCTTTTCTTCCTTTTCTTTTTCTTCAATTTCCCTTGCTTTTGCAGTTTATATTTCTTCTTTTTCTATTTTCTCCTTCAGCCTATGTTGATCATTACTGATTTGTCTTGGTGTCATAAATTTCAACTTCATTTCATGTCCCTCATGCCTCAAATAAAGGGATCGTTCATCAAGATTGAGTGTTTTAAAATGAAGCCACGCCCATCTCAAAAGAAGATGACAATAATTCGTGGGAACAATATCACATAATACTTCTTTCAAACATTGTCATGTACTGAATTTGATCCTTGCTTGATTCGGATGAAACCTTGGTGGTAACTAGAGTTTCTCCAACAATCTTTGGCTTAAAACATTGTTGTCGCTTTGGTAAACGAATGCAACTAAACATGGGTAGCCTTCGATTAAACCTTGTTTCTCTACTTCCTTTTCCATCATCTTTATCTTTTCTTCCCTATCTTTTTCTTCAATTTCTCTTCCTTCTGCAGTTTATATTTCTTCTTTTGTATTTTCTCCTTCAACCTATGTTGATCCTTACTGGCTTGTCCTTGTGTCATAAATTTCAACTTCATTTCATGTCCCTCATGCCACAAAGCGAATGTTCATCAAGATTGAGCGTTTTAAAATGAAGCCATGCCCATCTCAAAAGAAGATGACAAGAGTTCGTGGGAGCAATATCACATAATACTTCTTTCACACATTGTCATGTACTGAATTTGATTCTTGCTTGATTTAGATCAAAGCTTGGTGGTAACTAGAGTTTCTCCAACAATCTTTGGCTTACAACATTGTTGTCGCTTTCGTAAACAAATGCAACTAAACATGGGTGGCCTTCGATTAAACACCTTGTTTCTCTACTTCCTTTTCCATCATCTTTATCTTTTCTTCCTTTTCTTTTTCTTCAATTTCCCTTGCTTTTGCAGTTTATATTTCTTCTTTTTATATTTTCTCCTTCAGCCTATGTTGATCATTACTGACTTGTCTTGGTGTCATAAATTTCAACTTCATTTCATGTCCCTCATGCCTCAAATAAAGGGAACGTTCATCAAGATTGAGTGTTTTAAAATGAAGTCATGCCCATCTCAAAAGAAGATGACAATAATTCGTGGGAACAATATCACATAATACTTCTTTCAAACATTGTCATGTACTGAATTTGATCCTTGCTTGATTCGGATGAAAGCTTGGTGGTAACTAGAGTTTCTCCACCAATCTTTGGCTTAAAACATTGTTCTCGCTTTCGTAAACAAATGCAACTAAACAGTGGTGGCCTTCGATTAAACACCCTGTTTCTCTACTTCCTTTTCCATCATCTTTATCTTTTCTTCCTTTTCTTTTTCTTCAATTTCTCTTCCTTCTGCAGTTTATATTTCTTCTTTTGTATTTTCTCCTTCAGCCTATGTTGATCCTTACTGGCTTGTCCTTGTGTCATAAATTTCAACTTCATTTCATGTCCCTCATGCCACAAAGCGAACGTTCATCAAGATTGAGCGTTTTAAAATGAAGCCATGCCCATCTCAAAAGAAGATGACAAGAGTTCGTGGGAGCAATATCACATAATACTTCTTTCACACATTGTCATGTACTGAATTTGATTCTTGCTTGATTTAGATCAAAGCTTGGTGGTAACTAGAGTTTCTCCACCAATCTTGGGCTTACAACATTGTTGTCGCTTTCGTAAACAAATGCAACTAAACATGGGTGGCCTTCGATTAAACACCTTGTTTCTCTACTTCCTTTTCCATCATCTTTATCTTTTCTTCCTTTTCTTTTTCTTCAATTTCCCTTGCTTTTGCAGTTTATATTTCTTCTTTTTCTATTTTCTCCTTCAGCCTATGTTGATCATTACTGATTTGTCTTGGTGTCATAAATTTCAACTTCATTTCATGTCCCTCATGCCTCAAATAAAGGGATCGTTCATCAAGATTGAGTGTTTTAAAATGAAGCCACGCCCATCTCAAAAGAAGATGACAATAATTCGTGGGAACAATATCACATAATACTTCTTTCAAACATTGTCATGTACTGAATTTGATCCTTGCTTGATTCGGATGAAACCTTGGTGGTAACTAGAGTTTCTCCAACAATCTTTGGCTTAAAACATTGTTGTCGCTTTGGTAAACGAATGCAACTAAACATGGGTAGCCTTCGATTAAACCTTGTTTCTCTACTTCCTTTTCCATCAACTTTATCTTTTCTTCCTTTTCTTTTTCTTCAATTTCTCTTCCTTCTGCAGTTTATATTTCTTCTTTTGTATTTTCTGCTTCAGCCTATGTTGATCCTTACTGGCTTGTGCTTGTGTCATAAATTTCAACTTCATTTCATGTCCCTCATGCCTCTAATAAAGGGAACGTTCATCAAGAATGAGTGTTTTAAAATGAAGCCATGCCCATCTCAAAAGAAGATGACAAGAGTTCGTGGGAACAATATCACATAATACTTCTTTCACACATTGTCATGTACTGAATTTGATCCTTGCTTGATTCGGATGAAAGCTTGGTGGTAACTAGAGTTTCTCCACCAATCTTGGGCTTAAAACATTGTTGTCGCTTTCGTAAACAAATGCAACTAAACAGGGGTGGCCTTCGATTAAACACCTTGTTTCTCTACTTCCTTTTCCATCATCTTTATCTTTTCTTCCCTATCTTTTTTTTCAATTTCTCTTCCTTCTGCAGTTTATATTTCTTCTTTTGTATTTTCTCCTTCAACCTATGTTGATCCTTACTGGCTTGTCCTTGTGTCATAAATTTCAACTTCATTTCATGTCCCTCATGCCACAAAGCGAATGTTCATCAAGATTGAGCGTTTTAAAATGAAGCCATGCCCATCTCAAAAGAAGATGACAAGAGTTCGTGGGAGCAATATCACATAATACTTCTTTCACACATTGTCATGTACTGAATTTGATTCTTGCTTGATTTAGATCAAAGCTTGGTGGTAACTAGAGTTTCTCCACCAATCTTGGGCTTACAACATTGTTGTCGCTTTCGTAAACAAATGCAACTAAACATGGGTGGCCTTCGATTAAACACCTTGTTTCTCTACTTCCTTTTCCATCATCTTTATCTTTTCTTCCTTTTCTTTTTCTTCAATTTCCCTTGCTTTTGCAGTTTATATTTCTTCTTTTTCTATTTTCTCCTTCAGCCTATGTTGATCATTACTGATTTGTCTTGGTGTCATAAATTTCAACTTCATTTCATGTCCCTCATGCCTCAAATAAAGGGATCGTTCATCAAGATTGAGTGTTTTAAAATGAAGCCACGCCCATCTCAAAAGAAGATGACAATAATTCGTGGGAACAATATCACATAATACTTCTTTCAAACATTGTCATGTACTGAATTTGATCCTTGCTTGATTCGGATGAAACCTTGGTGGTAACTAGAGTTTCTCCAACAATCTTTGGCTTAAAACATTGTTGTCGCTTTGGTAAACGAATGCAACTAAACATGGGTAGCCTTCGATTAAACCTTGTTTCTCTACTTCCTTTTCCATCAACTTTATCTTTTCTTCCTTTTCTTTTTCTTCAATTTCTCTTCCTTCTGCAGTTTATATTTCTTCTTTTGTATTTTCTGCTTCAGCCTATGTTGATCCTTACTGGCTTGTGCTTGTGTCATAAATTTCAACTTCATTTCATGTCCCTCATGCCTCTAATAAAGGGAACGTTCATCAAGAATGAGTGTTTTAAAATGAAGCCATGCCCATCTCAAAAGAAGATGACAAGAGTTCGTGGGAACAATATCACATAATACTTCTTTCACACATTGTCATGTACTGAATTTGATCCTTGCTTGATTCGGATGAAAGCTTGGTGGTAACTAGAGTTTCTCCACCAATCTTGGGCTTAAAACATTGTTGTCGCTTTCGTAAACAAATGCAACTAAACAGGGGTGGCCTTCGATTAAACACCTTGTTTCTCTACTTCCTTTTCCATCATCTTTATCTTTTCTTCCCTATCTTTTTTTTCAATTTCTCTTCCTTCTGCAGTTTATATTTCTTCTTTTGTATTTTCTCCTTCAACCTATGTTGATCCTTACTGGCTTGTCCTTGTGTCATAAATTTCAACTTCATTTCATGTCCCTCATGCCACAAAGCGAATGTTCATCAAGATTGAGCGTTTTAAAATGAAGCCATGCCCATCTCAAAAGAAGATGACAAGAGTTCGTGGGAGCAATATCACATAATACTTCTTTCACACATTGTCATGTACTGAATTTGATTCTTGCTTGATTTAGATCAAAGCTTGGTGGTAACTAGAGTTTCTCCAACAATCTTTGGCTTACAACATTGTTGTCGCTTTCGTAAACAAATGCAACTAAACATGGGTGGCCTTCGATTAAACACCTTGTTTCTCTACTTCCTTTTCCATCATCTTTATCTTTTCTTCCTTTTCTTTTTCTTCAATTTCCCTTGCTTTTGCAGTTTATATTTCTTCTTTTTATATTTTCTCCTTCAGCCTATGTTGATCATTACTGACTTGTCTTGGTGTCATAAATTTCAACTTCATTTCATGTCCCTCATGCCTCAAATAAAGGGAACGTTCATCAAGATTGAGTGTTTTAAAATGAAGTCATGCCCATCTCAAAAGAAGATGACAATAATTCGTGGGAACAATATCACATAATACTTCTTTCAAACATTGTCATGTACTGAATTTGATCCTTGCTTGATTCGGATGAAACCTTGGTGGTAACTAGAGTTTCTCCACCAATCTTTGGCTTAAAACATTGTTGTCGCTTTCGTAAACGAATGCAACTAAACATGGGTAGCCTTCGATTAAACCTTGTTTCTCTACTTCCTTTTCCATCAACTTTATCTTTTCTTCCTTTTCTTTTTCTTCAATTTCTCTTCCTTCTGCAGTTTATATTTCTTCTTTTGTATTTTCTCCTTCAGCCTATGTTGATCCTTACTGGCTTGTCCTTGTGTCATAAATTTGAACTTCATTTCCTATCGCTCATGCCTCAAAGGGAACGTTCATCAATATTGAGCGTTTTAAACTGAAGCCATGCCCATCTCAAAAGAAGATGACAAGAGTTCGTGGGAGCAATATCACATAATACTTCTTTCACACATTATCCTGTAGCGAATTTGATCCTAGCTTGATTCGGATGAAAGCGTGGTGGTAACTAGAGTTTCTCCACCAATCTTTGGCTTACAACATTGTTGTTGTTTTCGTAAACGAATGCAACTAAACAGGGGTGGCCTTCGATTAAACACCTTGTTTCTCTACTTCCTTTTCCATCATCTTTATCTTTTCTTCCCTATCTTTTTCTTCAATTTCTCTTCCTTCTGCAGTTTATATTTCTTCTTTTGTATTTTCTCCTTCAACCTATGTTGATCCTTACTGGCTTGTCCTTGTGTCATAAATTTCAACTTCATTTCATGTCCCTCATGCCACAAAGCGAATGTTCATCAAGATTGAGCGTTTTAAAATGAAGCCATGCCCATCTCAAAAGAAGATGACAAGAGTTCGTGGGAGCAATATCACATAATACTTCTTTCACACATTGTCATGTACTGAATTTGATTCTTTCTTGATTTAGATCAAAGCTTGGTGGTAACTAGAGTTTCTCCAACAATCTTTGGCTTACAACATTGTTGTCGCTTTCGTAAACAAATGCAACTAAACATGGGTGGCCTTCGATTAAACACCTTGTTTCTCTACTTCCTTTTCCATCATCTTTATCTTTTCTTCCTTTTCTTTTTCTTCAATTTCCCTTGCTTTTGCAGTTTATATTTCTTCTTTTTCTATTTTCTCCTTCAGCCTATGTTGATCATTACTGACTTGTCTTGGTGTCATAAATTTCAACTTCATTTCATGTCCCTCATGCCTCAAATAAAGGGAACGTTCATCAAGATTGAGTGTTTTAAAATGAAGTCATGCCCATCTCAAAAGAAGATGACAATAATTCGTGGGAACAATATCACATAATACTTCTTTCAAACATTGTCATGTACTGAATTTGATCCTTGCTTGATTCGGATGAAACCTTGGTGGTAACTAGAGTTTCTCCACCAATCTTTGGCTTAAAACATTGTTGTCGCTTTCGTAAACGAATGCAACTAAACATGGGTAGCCTTCGATTAAACCTTGTTTCTCTACTTCCTTTTCCATCAACTTTATCTTTTCTTCCTTTTCTTTTTCTTCAATTTCTCTTCCTTCTGCAGTTTATATTTCTTCTTTTTCTATTTTCCCCTTCAGCCTATGTTGATCATTACTGGCTTATCCTTGTGTCATAAATTTCAACTTCATTTCATGTCCCTCATGCCTGAAAGGGAACGTTCATCAAGATTGAGTGTTTTAAAATAAAGCCATGCCCATCTCAAAAGAAGATGACAAGAGTTCGTGGGAACAATATCACATAATACTTCTTTCACACATTGTCATGTACTGAATTTGATCCTTGCATGATTCGGATGAAAGCTTGGTGGTAACTAGAGTTTCTCCACCAATCTTTGGCTTAAAACATTGTTGTCGTTTTCGTAAACGAATGCAACTAAACAGGGGTGGCCTTCGATTAAACACCTTGTTTCTCTACTTCCTTTTCCATCGTCTTTATCTTTTATTTCTTTTCTTGTTCTTCAATTTCCCTTCCTTCTGCAGTTTATATTTCTTCTTTTTCTATTTTCTCCTTCAGACTATGTTGATCATTACTGGCTTGTCCTTGTGTCATAAATTTCAACTTCATTTCATGTCCCTCATGCCTGAAAGGGAACGTTCATCAAGATTGAGTGTTCTAAAATAAAGCCATGCCCATCTCAAAAGAAGATGACAAGAGTTCGTGGGAACAATATCACATAATACTTCTTTCACACATTGTCATGTACTGAATTTGATCCTTGCTTGATTCGGATGAAAGCTTGGTGGTAACTAGAGTTTCTCCACCAATCTTTGGCTTAAAACATTGTTGTCGCTTTCGTAAACAAATGCAACTAAACAGGGGTGGCCTTCGATTAAACACCTTGTTTCTCTACTTCCTTTTCCATCATCTTTATCTTTTCTTCCTTTTCTTTTTCTTCAATTTCTCTTCCTTCTGCAGTTTATATTTCTTCTTTTGTATTTTCTCCTTCAGCCTATGTTGATCCTTACTGGCTTGTCCTTGTGTCATAAATTTCAACTTCATTTCATGTCCCTCATGCCATAAAGCGAACGTTCATCAAGATTGAGCGTTTTAAAATGAAGCCATGCCCATCTCAAAAGAAGATGACAAGAGTTCGTGGGAGCAATATCACATAATACTTCTTTCACACATTGTCATGTACTGAATTTGATTCTTGCTTGATTTAGATCAAAGCTTGGTGGTAACTAGAGTTTCTCCACCAATCTTTGGCTTACAACATTGTTGTCGCTTTCGTAAACAAATGCAACTAAACATGGGTGGCCTTCGATTAAACACCTTGTTTCTCTACTTCCTTTTCCATCATCTTTATCTTTTCTTCCTTTTCTTTTTCTTCAATTTCCCTTGCTTTTGCAGTTTATATTTCTTCTTTTTCTATTTTCTCCTTCAGCCTATGTTGATCATTACTAACTTGTCTTGGTGTCATAAATTTCAACTTCATTTCATGTCCCTCATGCCTCAAATAAAGGGAACGTTCATCAAGATTGAGTGTTTTAAAATGAAGCCATGCCCATCTCAAAAGAAGATGACAATAATTCGTGGGAACAATATCACATAATACTTCTTTCAAACATTGTCATGTACTGAATTTGATCCTTGCTTGATTCGGATGAAACCTTGGTGGTAACTAGAGTTTCTCCACCAATCTTTGGCTTAAAACATTGTTGTCGCTTTCGTAAACGAATGCAACTAAACATGTAAACATGGGTAGCCTTCGATTAAACCTTGTTTCTATACTTCCTTTTCCATCAACTTTATCTTTTCTTCCTTTTCTTTTTCTTCAATTTCTCTTCCTTCTGCAGTTTATATTTCTTCTTTTGTATTTTCTCCTTCAGCCTATGTTGATCCTTACTGGCTTGTCCTTGTGTCATAAATTTCAACTTCATTTCCTATCGCTCATGCCTCAAAGGGAACGTTCATCAATATTGATCGTTTTAAACTGAAGCCATGCCCATCTCAAAAGAAGATGACAAGAGTTCGTGGGAGCAATATCACATAATACTTCTTTCACACATTATCCTGTAGCGAATTTGATCCTAGCTTGATTTAGATCAAAGCTTGGTGGTAACTAGAGTTTCTCCAACAATCTTTGGCTTACAACATTGTTGTCGCTTTCGTAAACAAATGCAACTAAACATGGGTGGCCTTCGATTAAACACCTTGTTTCTCTACTTCCTTTTCCATCATCTTTATCTTTTCTTCCTTTTCTTTTTCTTCAATTTCCCTTGCTTTTGCAGTTTATATTTCTTCTTTTTCTATTTTCTCCTTCAGCCTATGTTGATCATTACTGACTTGTCTTGGTGTCATAAATTTCAACTTCATTTCATGTCCCTCATGCCTCAAATAAAGGGAACGTTCATCAAGATTGAGTGTTTTAAAATGAAGCCATGCCCATCTCAAAAGAAGATGACAATAATTCGTGGGAACAATATCACATAATACTTCTTTCAAACATTGTCATGTACTGAATTTGATCCTTGCTTGATTCAGATGAAACCTTGGTGGTAACTAGAGTTTCTCCACCAATCTTTGGCTTAAAACATTGTTGTCGCTTTCGTAAACGAATGCAACTAAACATGGGTAGCCTTCGATTAAACCTTGTTTCTCTACTTCCTTTTCCATCAACTTTATCTTTTCTTCCTTTTCTTTTTCTTCAATTTCTCTTCCTTCTGCAGTTTATATTTCTTCTTTTGTATTTTCTCCTTCAGCCTATGTTGATCCTTACTGGCTTGTCCTTGTGTCATAAATTTGAACTTCATTTCCTATCGCTCATGCCTCAAAGGGAACGTTCATCAATATTGAGCGTTTTAAACTGAAGCCATGCCCATCTCAAAAGAAGATGACACGAGTTCGTGGGAGCAATATCACATAATACTTCTTTCACACATTATCCTGTAGCGAATTTGATCCTAGCTTGATTCGGATGAAAGCGTGGTGGTAACTAGAGTTTCTCCACCAATCTTTGGCTTACAACATTGTTGTTGTTTTCGTAAACTAATGCAACTAAACAGGGGTGGCCTTCGATTAAACACCTTGTTTCTCTACTTCCTTTTCCATCGTCTTTATCTTTTATTTCTTTTCTTTTTCTTCAATTTCCCTTCCTTCTACAATTTATATTTCTTCTTTTTCTATTTTCTCCTTCAGCCTATGTTGATCATTACTGGCTTATCCTTGTGTCATAAATTTCAACTTCATTTCATGTCCCTCATGCCTGAAAGGGAACGTTCATCAAGATTGAGTGTTTTAAAATAAAGCCATGCCCATCTCAAAAGAAGATGACAAGAGTTCGTGGGAACAATATCACATAATACTTCTTTCACACATTGTCATGTACTGAATTTGATCCTTGCTTGATTCGGATGAAAGCTTGGTGGTAACTAGAGTTTCTCCACCAATCTTTGGCTTAAAACATTGTTGTCGCTTTCGTAAACAAATGCAACTAAACAGGGGTGGCCTTCGATTAAACACCTTGTTTCTCTACTTCCTTTTCCATCATCTTTATCTTTTCTTCCTTTTCTTTTTCTTCAATTTCTCTTCCTTCTGCAGTTTATATTTCTTCTTCTGTATTTTCTCCTTCAGCCTATGTTGATCCTTACTGGCTTGTCCTTGTGTCATAAATTTCAACTTCATTTCATGTCCCTCATTGATGGCTTCTTCTTGTCTCCATTGAAGCTTGCATGAAGAATGGAGGCTCCATGGATGGTGTTGGATGCGGAAGCATGAAGGAAAGGAGCTTAAGGTGTTTGGTTTGGTGTAGGTGAAAGGATTCTTAAGAGAGGTGAGGCCAACTCCTAAGGAAGAAGACTAGAGTAAACTAGAGAAGAGTTTACTCTAAGGTGAGCTCAAAAGAGATTTGTGCACAAATTTGGGCAGCAATTCATTACTCAATTTCAAGCTCCAAAAATACATCTCCTAAGCCTTCTATTTATAGTCTAAAATGAGACCAAGGGGTCTCCAAAAAGTGGAGGGAAAAAGGAGTCTAGAAAGTTGAATTTTGGAGCCAAAAAGGAGCATGTGGGAGGTGTGACTTGCCACCTAAGCAAGTCACACTTGTCTTGCCATGGGAAGCTAACTCTCATCCTTGGAGAGCAAGTTTGAGAAGCTTCTAGGCTTTTCTAGAGTAGACACACTATTCTTGGCCCATTTGGCCCAATTCCCCTTTTTGGTCCAAAATTACTTCTAAAGCCCAATTTCCTCTAAGGCCCAATACATGGCCCAAAGAAAAATCCTATTCCACTGGGCCCAAAATACAAAGCCCAAAATAAAATCCTAATCTAGTATTTACAAACAAAATGTCCTAGGCTAGGTCTTGACATCTTCCTTGGCCCATGTGAAGTTCATCTTGGGCCTTGCATGCGCATTTAAGGCCCATTCCTCTTGTATTCTCCTAGCCATGGCTCTTGTTGTAGGTCCCTTGGCCCGAGGCTTCTCATCATCCCCTCCCTCTTGAGAAGGATTTGTCCTCAAATCTGTATTCTCTGCCTCATCATCAGTACCACCTGCAAAAGGTATTAAGTCAGCAACATTAAAGGTGGCATGCACATCATAGCCTTCAGGCAACTCTAGCCTATACGCATTATCATTTACTCTTTTCAGCACTTTAAAGGGACCATCACCTCGAGGACTAAGTTTAGACTTCCTTTGCTTAGGAAATCTATCTTTTCTAAGGTGTAGCCACACCCAATCCCCTTCTTCAAAAATCATTTCCCTCTTCCCCTTATTGTTGTACTTAGCATACCTCTCTATTTGTTGCTGGATTTGGCTTTTAATCTTTTCATGCATTTTCTTAACAAAATCAGATTTTGCCACCCCTTCTTTATGAATAAAATCAAAAGATGTAGGAAGTGGTAGCAAGTCCATGGGAGTGAGAGGATTAAAGCCATAAACAGCTTCAAATGGAGAGATTTTAGTAGTCCTATGAACTACTCTATTGTAGGCAAACTCAATATGGGGAAGGCATTCATCCCAAGATTTGTGGTTCCCTTTCAAAATTGCCCTTAACATAGTAGACAGAGACCTATTAACAACTTCAGTTTGCCCATCAGTTTGTGGGTGACATGAAGTAGAGAAATTAAGCTTAGTTCCTAACCTTGACCAAAGTGTTTTCCAAAAGTGGCTAAGGAACTTGGTGTCTCTATCAGAAACTATGGTGCGGGGTATACCATGAAGCTTGACCACATCTCTAAAGAAAAGCCTAGCAATGTTGCTAGCATCATCCACTTTGTGGCAGGGTATAAAGTGTGTCATTTTGCTAAAACGATCTACCACCACAAAAATGGAATCAAAACCCCTTTGTGTTCTTGGGAGTCCTAAGACAAAATCCATACTTATATCTTCCCAAGGGGCTGAAGCAACAGGCAAGGGGGTGTATAATCCATGAGGCATTATTTTAGACTTAGATTGTAAGCATGAAATACATCTATTACAATGCCTTTGGACATCCTTCCTCATATGGGGCCAAAAGAATTTCTCTTTTAAAAGACCTAGGGTTTTTTCTACCCCAAAATGACCCATTAATCCCCCTTCATGTGTTTCTTGAACAAGGAGTTTTCTTTGTGAACATTGGGGAATACAAATTTTTCCTTCTTTAAACAAATACCCCTCATTCACATAGAAACCTCCTTGAGGTCTTTCCATACATTCAGCATAAGTAGAGGAAAACTCAGAATCTTGATTATACATTTCTGGAATGTGATCAAATCCAAGAATTTGGGCTCCCAATTTTGAAAACAATGTGTGCCTTCTAGACAAGGCATCAGCCACCACATTACTTTTGCCCTTCTTGTACTTTATTACATAAGGAAATTGTTCCAAGAATTCCATCCACTTAGCATGTCTTTTATTCAGCTTATGTTGGCCCTTCAAATATTTTAGCGACTCATGGTCACTATGAATGACAAACTCTTTGGACACAAGGTAGTGTTCCCAAGTTTGAAGGGCCCTAACTAAGGCATACAATTCCTTATCATAGGTGGGATAGTTGAGGGAGGCACCATGAAGTTTTTCATTGAAATAAGCAATTGGGTGCCCTCCTTGCAACAACACAGCACCTATTCCTACACCGGATGCATCACACTCTAGCTCAAAGGTTTTTGAAAAGTTTGGTAAAGCTAGAATGGGTGCATTGGTGAGATTTTCCTTGAGTTGTTGAAAAGCAGACTCTTGTTTTTCACCCCAATTAAAAGATACATCTTTCTTGACAAGTTCATTGAGGGGTGAAGCCAAAGTAGAGAAGTTAGGAACAAACCTCCTATAAAAGCTTGCCAAACCATGGAAGCTCCTAACCTCTCCAACATTTTTAGGAGTAGGCCATTCTTGGATGGCCTTTATTTTTGTAGGGTCAACATGGACCCCATTTTTGTTCACAACAAAACCTAAGAAAACTACACTATCTACACAGAAAGTACATTTCTCTTTATTAGCAAACAAACTATTTACCCTAAGGATGGTAAGGACAGACCTTAGATGGTCTATGTGCTCATGCAAGCTCTTGCTATAAATCAAGATATTATCAAAATAGACAACCACAAACTTTCCTATGCACTCTCTAAGAACGTGATTCATTAGTCTTATGAATGTGCTAGGTGCATTAGTAAGCCCAAAGGGCATCACTAACCACTCATATAGTCCAAATTTGGTCTTAAAAGCGGTTTTCCACTCATCACCTTCTTTGATTCTTATTTGGTGATAACCACTCTTTAGATCAATTTTAGAAAACATGAGGGACCCATGCAACTCATCAAGCATGTCATCAAGCCTAGGGATTGGATGCCTATATTTAATGGTGATGTTATTTATGGCTCTACAATCACAGCACATTCTCCATTTCCCATCCTTTTTAGGTACTAACAAAACAGGCACAGCACAAGGGCTAAGGCTCTTTTGAACCCAACCCTTCTCCAACAACTCTTGGACTTGAGACTCTATCTCCTTTGTTTCTTGAGGATTTGTCCTATAGGCTGGTCTATTTGGTAGACTAGCCCCAGGCACTAAATCTATTTGATGTTCAATTCCTCTAAAGGGAGGAAGCCCAATAGGCCCTTCCTTAGGGAATATATCCTCAAACTCTTTCAAAAGATTTTCAATTTTAGGAGGTAGATTCTTACGTTCAAGAGTTGTGGTAGTACATGTGAGTGTTCCTTTACACAACAAGAGGCATGAAGGTTGTTCATCATTGAGAACTTGATTCAAAGATTTTATAGTCAAAATGTTCTCATGTTGAATGACCTTGGGAGAAGGAACACCAATCTCTCCCACCTTAGATTCATCTTTAGTTACTTTTTTTGGGAGAGAGGGAGGACTTTTTTTTTTATCCTCTTTTCTCTCCTTTTCCAACTTCTTTCTCATTTGGATTTGATCCTCTACCACTTGGGATGGTGATAAAGGATGCAAGACAAATTTTCTATCCTTGTGAGTGAAGGTGATTTCATTGGTAAGACCATTATGCATGGTTTTCTTGTCAAATTGCCAAGGTCTTCCCAATAAAACATGGCAAGCTTCCATAGGTACTACATCACATAGCACACTATCTTCATATTTCCCTATGGATAACTTGACCTTCACTTGATGTTGGACTGTCAAATCCCCACTTTCATTAAGCCAATGCAATTTGTAAGGTTTTGGATGGGGAATGATAGTCAAAGCCAACTTATCAACCAACCTTGTACTACAACAATTGCAACATGAACCACTATCAACAATGAGAGAACAAGTGTTTTCTAAAATTTTACATCTTGTATGAAAGATGTTCTCTCTTTGTGTTGGCTCTTTTGGAATGGGTTGGTTGCTAAGAAGTCTTCTAATCATTAGAAGGTCTCCTTCACAAGGATAGGCAATTTCCTTAGCCTCATCATTAGACTCCTCACTAGAAGTCTCACTCTCACTTTCTTGCTCATCTTGGCTACTATAGTGGTCAACACCCCTTAAGATCATGGTCTTTTTGGTGGGGCATTGAGATGCAACATGACCTCTACCAAGACACTTGAAACATTTGATTTCACTAGTGCGAGTGTGTGAAGATGTGCCTTCCCTTGGTTTCTCCTTTTCCTTGAAACTTTTGGAGGGTTCCTCTTTGACTTGCTTACCCTCCCTCTTGAATTCTTTCTTGGTATAAGAGTTAGAGTAGTCATTTCGAAAATTTTTCCTTAGAATTTGTTGCTCTACCTTTATGCAAAGTTGAACCAAGTCATTTAAGTCTTGGTAGGGCAACAATTCTACTCTATCTCTTATCTCAAGACTTAAACCACTAAGAAACCTTGCAATGGTGGTATCCTCGGACTCCCTAATCCCAGCCCTCATCATATATAACTCCATCTTTTGTCTATATTCTTCCACTTTCATTTTATTTTGATGGAGTCTTTGAAGCTTATCCATTAGCTCTCTATGATAATAGGAGGGAATATGTCTTCTCCTAAGGGCTCCTTTGAGGTCATTCCAATATTTGACCTCGGGACTTTGATTGATTCTCCTATCTCTTTCGAGGGCAGTCCACCAATACATAGCATTGCCCTGGAAGCTAAGGGTAGCTAAGGGTACTTTCCTCTCCTCACTTATTTGATGGCAAGCAAAGAGTTGCTCAACCTTCATTTCCCAATCAAGATAAGCTTCAACATCATCTTTCCCATAAAAGTGAGGGAGGTCTATTCTAATGGCTCTTGGTTCCCTAGGCTCTCTTCTTTCTCTTCTTAGAGGAGGAGGAGGTTGATAGAAGTTGTCAACTAGTCTACTATCTTCTTCATAGTGTGTGACTAGTGTTGGAGTGTGGGAGTACAAATGTTGACTCCTATTACTCATCCTCTCATGCAACCTTTCCATATTTCTTGTTCCCCTCCTCTCTTCATCTAAAAGTTGATGAAATCTATCTCTTTCTTGTTTTTCCCTTTCCCTTGCAATTATTTCATCTTCCTTCCAACGTAGTAGTGCTCTCAAATCAAAGGCAATTTGTTTCAAACTTATTTCTTCTTCATTTGAAGCACTCATACATTGAGAAGGAGGTTGAGACATTTTTTTTTTTAAGATTTTGGTCTTTAAAAGAAAATTTCAAAGAAGAAGTAGATAGCAAAAGCTTTTAGTTCTCCTCCAGGAAAGAGAGGTGAATCACTTGGATTGCTTACATACCAAGTCTTTCCTAGCCAAGGGAACTTGAAACTTTTGTACAAAACTTCTTAAATGAAATTAATTCAAAGACTAAGTTGACACACACTAAACTATCAAACAAGAAAATTAAAAACAAGAAAGATTATAAGCTATATGCAGCCTAAGTTTTGGTAAAAGTAGAAGGCACTTGGAACCTTCAAACTTCACCACTAAAAGCGCTTCACTAATGTATAGAAGAGGTTCTAGTTAGGAGATGGGATTGAGTACCTAAGACTCCCCCAAGACACCTAACTAGGCCATGAACACAAGAAGGAAAGCATTACAATTTTACAACTCAATTTGAATACAATCAAAGTGCACAAAATGTAAAAGGTCTTCTTGGCTTTGTCTTCTTGGCTTGGTCCTCACAAGTGTTTCACTCTTGCACTTCCTCTTGATCTCATCAAAGAGGATTCTCTTTCGGGACTAGGTACTCCACCTCCTAGGATGCTACCTTAGGAAAATTAGATCACCTCCAAAAAGAAGTATGCACCAAATATAGAAACCAAACCAAAAGAGGTCAAGAAATAAAGCAAGAAAAGCACAAAATTATAATTGCTAAACCAAAAGTGAATAATGCCATGACAAACTCAAAGGATCACCAAAGAAATGACAAACTAGAAATAAGGTAAAGAAACAAGATAAGCACTCAAATGAATTACCTAATGAATGGCACTAGAATGGATGAAAAACAACCAAAATAAGCTAGAAAACTGCACTGAATTTGATTTTTCACTCACTGCCAGTCCAAAAACGTGAATTCAGGCCTCTGCTTCAGATATTTTTCATTTTTTCATTTCTCAACATTTTTCAATGATTCTTTTTTTCACTTTTTCGTCTATGTCTTAGCTAAAAGAGGCAAAAATTAGATTTGGATTTGCACCGGCCAATTTTTTATGATAAATCAAATACAAACAGTGTGCAGTCAGACAGAAACTGGAACAGCAGTAAAATACAACAAAATAATGCTCTCGAACTCAAGTGATGGTAGTGATTCTAGTGTACTTCTTTTGCCACTTTCTTTTGATCTTTTCTTTTGATTCTTTTTGGCACTTGCTTGTATTCTTTTTGTGCTCTTTTTCTTTCTTTTTATAGCTCTTACAGCAGCTAGTTTCCACCACAAAACAGAATCACCACCACACTATGCTTGATCATTTGCATTTTAATGGAAACAAAAAGCACAAAGGAGAAGGAAACTTAAAGGAATCAAAAGAAGATCATGAAACA
Organism: Vigna unguiculata; assembly: GCF_037176805.1. NCBI lineage: Eukaryota > Viridiplantae > Streptophyta > Magnoliopsida > Fabales > Fabaceae > Vigna > Vigna unguiculata. Next base: position 24,981,495 of record NC_140795.1, on the reverse strand, counting down.
CAATGAAACACAATGGAAATTGACTCTAAGACATTGCTAAGATCTAAATAGCAATCTGAACTCAAAAACAGAAATGAAAAAGCACCAAAGCACAATTAATTGAAAGGAAATTTAGTGTGGTTTATGGTGATTTTAAGCAAGCACAAGGAAAATTCCCACTGGACATTAAGATAACTAAGGTTATCTAGATGTGAAGGTTCATTTCCAAGGCTCAAAGAGAGAAGAGAGTGTTAATTTTTAAGGATTAAAAACTGCACTCAAATCTGAAAAAAATTCAGCAACACATCACCAACAAATTCAAAGAAAATTAAAAGCTAAACAAGGAATTAATGACATATATGGACTAAACATGACTCTAGACAAAACATATAGATCTTAAAATCAAAATAAACTCAAGAATCAAGAGAATGAACTAAACAAAAAAAAACAAATACACAATTAAAATGAAAAGTAAATGGTAGAAACCAAATAGAACACCTAAAGCACACAAGGATGGTTCAAGATGAAGCAAATGAAGATGAACCAAAGTAAAAAGACATTAATACTCAAAATAAAATGAACAAAAACAGCAAGACAAGTAGGAGAAGTGATGAACAACACGGAATTGAAAAAAAAATGGAGAAGAAGCACTTAACTCACTAAAACCAGGCTCTGATACCACATGATGGCTTCTTCTTGTCTCCATTGAAGCTTGCATGAAGAATGGAGGCTCCATGGATGGTGTTGGATGCGGAAGCATGAAGGAAAGGAGCTTAAGGTGTTTGGTTTGGTGTAGGTGAAAGGATTCTTAAGAGAGGTGAGGCCAACTCCTAAGGAAGAAGACTAGAGTAAACTAGAGAAGAGTTTACTCTAAGGTGAGCTCAAAAGAGATTTGTGCACAAATTTGGGCAGCAATTCATTACTCAATTTCAAGCTCCAAAAATACATCTCCTAAGCCTTCTATTTATAGTCTAAAATGAGACCAAGGGGTCTCCAAAAAGTGGAGGGAAAAAGGAGTCTAGAAAGTTGAATTTTGGAGCCAAAAAGGAGCATGTGGGAGGTGTGACTTGCCACCTAAGCAAGTCACACTTGTCTTGCCATGGGAAGCTAACTCTCATCCTTGGAGAGCAAGTTTGAGAAGCTTCTAGGCTTTTCTAGAGTAGACACACTATTCTTGGCCCATTTGGCCCAATTCCCCTTTTTGGTCCAAAATTACTTCTAAAGCCCAATTTCCTCTAAGGCCCAATACATGGCCCAAAGAAAAATCCTATTCTACTGGGCCCAAAATACAAAGCCCAAAATAAAATCCTAATCTAGTATTTACAAACAAAATGTCCTAGGCTAGGTCTTGACATCTTCCTTGGCCCATGTGAAGTTCATCTTGGGCCTTGCATGCGCATTTAAGGCCCATTCCTCTTGTATTTTCCTAGCCATGGCTCTTGTTCTAGGTCCCTTGGCCCGAGGCTTCTCATCACTCATGCCACAAAGCGAACGTTCATCAAGATTGAGCGTTTTAAAATGAAGCCATGCCCATCTCAAAAGAAGATGACAAGAGTTCGTGGGAGCAATATCACATAATACTTCTTTCACACATTGTCATGTACTGAATTTGATTCTTGCTTGATTTAGATCAAAGCTTGGTGGTAACTAGAGTTTCTCCACCAATCTTTGGCTTACAACATTGTTGTCGCTTTCGTAAACAAATGCAACTAAACAGGGGTGGCCTTCGATTAAACACCTTGTTTCTCTACTTCCTTTTCCATCATCTTTATCTTTTCTTCCTTTTCTTTTTCTTCAATTTCTCTTCCTTCTGCAGTTTATATTTCTTCTTTTGTATTTTCTCCTTCAGCCTATGTTGATCCTTACTGGCTTGTCCTTGTGTCATAAATTTCAACATCATTTTATGTCCCTCATGCCACAAAGCGAACGTTCATCAAGATTGAGCGTTTTAAAATGAAGCCATGCCCATCTCAAAAGAAGATGACAAGAGTTCGTGGGAGCAATATCACATAATACTTCTTTCACACATTATCATGTACTGAATTTGATTCTTGCTTGATTTAGATCAAAGCTTGGTGGTAACTAGAGTTTCTCCAACAATCTTTGGCTTACAACATTGTTGTCGCTTTCGTAAACAAATGCAACTAAACATGGGTGGCCTTCGATTAAACACCTTGTTTCTCTACTTCCTTTTCCATCATCTTTATCTTTTCTTCCTTTTCTTTTTCTTCAATTTCCCTTGCTTTTGCAGTTTATATTTCTTCTTTTTCTATTTTCTCCTTCAGCCTATGTTGATCATTACTGACTTGTCTTGGTGTCATAAATTTCAACTTCATTTCATGTCCCTCATGCCTCAAATAAAGGGAACGTTCATCAAGATTGAGTGTTTTAAAATGAAGCCATTCCCATCTCAAAAGAAGATGACAATAATTCGTGGGAACAATATCACATAATACTTGTTTCAAACATTGTCATGTACTGAATTTGATCCTTGCTTGATTCGGATGAAACCTTGGTGGTAACTAGAGTTTCTCCACCAATCTTTGGGTTAAAACATTATTGTCGCTTTCGTAAACGAATGCAACTAAACATGGGTAGCCTTCGATTAAACCTTGTTTCTCTACTTCCTTTTCCATAAACTTTATCTTTTCTTCCTTTTCTTTTTCTTCAATTTCTCTTCCTTCTGCAGTTTATATTTCTTCTTTTGTATTTTCTCCTTCAGCCTATGTTGATCCTTACTGGCTTGTCCTTGTGTCATAAATTTGAACTTCATTTCCTATCGCTCATGCCTCAAAGGGAACGTTCATCAATATTCAGCGTTTTAAACTGAAGCCATGCCCATCTCAAAAGAAGATGACAAGAGTTCGTGGGAGCAATATCACATAATACTTCTTTCACACATTATCCTGTAGCGAATTTGATCCTAGCTTGATTCGGATGAAAGCGTGGTGGTAACTAGAGTTTCTCCACCAATCTTTGGCTTACAACATTGTTGTCGTTTTCGTAAACGAATGCAACTAAACAGGGGTGGCCTTCGATTAAACACCTTGTTTCTCTACTACCTTTTCAATCGTCTTTATCTTTTATTTCTTTTCTTTTTCTTCAATTTCCCTTCCTTCTGCAGTTTATATTTCTTCTTTTTCTATTTTCTCCTTCAGCCTATGTTGATCATTACTGGCTTGTCCTTGTGTCATAAATTTCAACTTCATTTCATGTCCCTCATGCCTGAAAGGGAACGTTCATCAAGATTGAGTGTTTTAAAATAAAGCCATGCCCATCTCAAAAGAAGATGATACTTCTTTCACACATTGTCATGTACTGAATTTGATCCTTGCTTGATTCGGATGAAAGCTTGGTGGTAACTAGAGTTTCTCCACCAATCTTTGGCTTAAAACATTGTTGTCGCTTTCGTAAACAAATGCAACTAAACAGTGGTGGCCTTCGATTAAACACCCTGTTTCTCTACTTCCTTTTCCATCATCTTTATCTTTTCTTCCTTTTCTTTTTCTTCAATTTCTCTTCCTTTTGCAGTTTATATTTCTTCTTTTGTATTTTCTCCTTCAGCCTATGTTGATCCTTACTGGCTTGTCCTTGTGTCATAAATTTCAACTTCATTTCATGTCCCTCATGCCACAAAGCGAACGTTCATCAAGATTGAGCGTTTTAAAATGAAGCCATGCCCATCTCAAAAGAAGATGACAAGAGTTCGTGGGAGCAATATCACATAATACTTCTTTCACACATTGTCATGTACTGAATTTGATTCTTGCTTGATTTAGATCAAAGCTTGGTGGTAACTAGAGTTTCTCCACCAATCTTTGGCTTACAACATTGTTGTCGCTTTCGTAAACAAATGCAACTAAACATGGGTGGCCTTCGATTAAACACCTTGTTTCTCTACTTCCTTTTCCATCATCTTTATCTTTTCTTCCTTTTCTTTTTCTTCAATTTCCCTTGCTTTTGCAGTTTATATTTCTTCTTTTTCTATTTTCTCCTTCAGCCTATGTTGATCATTACTGATTTGTCTTGGTGTCATAAATTTCAACTTCATTTCATGTCCCTCATGCCTCAAATAAAGGGATCGTTCATCAAGATTGAGTGTTTTAAAATGAAGCCACGCCCATCTCAAAAGAAGATGACAATAATTCGTGGGAACAATATCACATAATACTTCTTTCAAACATTGTCATGTACTGAATTTGATCCTTGCTTGATTCGGATGAAACCTTGGTGGTAACTAGAGTTTCTCCACCAATCTTTGGCTTAAAACATTGTTGTCGCTTTCGTAAACGAATGCAACTAAACATGGGTAGCCTTCGATTAAACCTTGTTTCTCTACTTCCTTTTCCATCAACTTTATCTTTTCTTCCTTTTCTTTTTCTTCAATTTCTCTTCCTTCTACAGTTTATATTTCTTCTTTTGTATTTTCTGCTTCAGCCTATGTTGATCCTTACTGGCTTGTGCTTGTGTCATAAATTTCAACTTCATTTCATGTCCCTCATGCCTCTAATAAAGGGAACGTTCATCAAGATTGAGTGTTTTAAAATGAAGCCATGCCCATCTCAAAAGAAGATGACAAGAGTTCGTGGGAACAATATCACATAATACTTCTTTCACACATTGTCATGTACTGAATTTGATCCTTGCTTGATTCGGATGAAAGCTTGGTGGTAACTAGAGTTTCTCCACCAATCTTTGGCTTAAAACATTTTTGTCGCTTTCGTAAACAAATGCAACTATACAGGGGTGGCCTTCGATTAAACACCTTGTTTCTCTACTTCCTTTTCCATCATCTTTATCTTTTCTTCCCTATCTTTTTCTTCAATTTCTCTTCCTTCTGCAGTTTATATTTCTTCTTTTGTATTTTCTCCTTCAGCCTATGTTGATCCTTACTGGCTTGTCCTTGTGTCATAAATTTCAACTTCATTTCATGTCCCTCATGCCACAAAGCGAATGTTCATCAAGATTGAGCGTTTTAAAATGAAGCCATGCCCATCTCAAAAGAAGATGACAAGAGTTCGTGGGAGCAATATCACATAATACTTCTTTCACACATTGTCATGTACTGAATTTGATTCTTGCTTGATTTAGATCAAAGCTTGGTGGTAACTAGAGTTTCTCCAACAATCTTTGGCTTACAACATTGTTGTCGCTTTCGTAAACAAATGCAACTAAACATGGGTGGCCTTCGATTAAACACCTTGTTTCTCTACTTCCTTTTCCATCATCTTTATCTTTTCTTCCTTTTCTTTTTCTTCAATTTCCCTTGGTTTTGCAGTTTATATTTCTTCTTTTTCTATTTTCTCCTTCAGCCTATGTTGATCATTACTGACTTGTCTTGGTGTCATAAATTTCAACTTCATTTCATGTCCCTCATGCCTCAAATAAAGGGAACGTTCATCAAGATTGAGTGTTTTAAAATGAAGCCATGCCCATCTCAAAAGAAGATGACAATAATTCGTGGGAACAATATCACATAATACTTCTTTCACATATTGTCATGTACTGAATTTGATTCCTGCTTGATTTAGATCAAAGCTTGGTGGTAACTAGAGTTTCTCCACCAATCTTTGGCTTACAACATTGTTGTCGCTTTCGTAAACAAATGCAACTAAACATGGGTGGCCTTCGATTAAACACCTTGTTTCTCTAATTCCTTTTCCATCATCTTTATCTTTTCTTCCTTTTCTTTTTCTTCAATTTCCCTTGCTTTTGCAGTTTATATTTCTTCTTTTTCTATTTTCTCCTTCAGCCTATGTTGATCATTACTGATTTGTCTTGGTGTCATAAATTTCAACTTCATTTCATGTCCCTCATGCCTCAAATAAAGGGATCGTTCATCAAGATTGAGTGTTTTAAAATGAAGCCACGCCCATCTCAAAAGAAGATGACAATAATTCGTGGGAACAATATCACATAATACTTCTTTCAAACATTGTCATGTACTGAATTTGATCCTTGCTTGATTCGGATGAAACCTTGGTGGTAACTAGAGTTTCTCCACCAATCTTTGGCTTAAAACATTGTTGTCGCTTTCGTAAACGAATGCAACTAAACAGGGGTGGCCTTCGATTAAACACCTTGTTTCTCTACTTCCTTTTCCATCGTCTTTATCTTTTATTTCTTTTGTTTTTCTTCAATTTCCCTTCCTTCTGCAGTTTATATTTCTTCTTTTTCTATTTTCTCCTTCAGCCTATGTTGATCATTACTGGCTTGTCCTTGTGTCATAAATTTCAACTTCATTTCATGTCCCTCATGCCTGAAAGGGAACGTTCATCAAGATTGCGTGTTTTAAAATAAAGCCATGCCCATCTCAAAAGAAGATGAGAAGAGTTCGTGGGAACAATATCACATAATACTTCTTTCACACATTGTCATGTACTGAATTTGATCCTTGCTTGATTCGGATGAAAGCTTGGTGGTAACTAGAGTTTCTCCACCAATCTTTGGCTTAAAACATTGTTGTCGCTTTCGTAAACAAATGCAACTAAACAGGGGTGGCCTTCGATTAAACACCTTGTTTCTCTACTTCCTTTTCCATCATCTTTATCTTTTCTTCCTTTTCTTTTTCTTCAATTTCTCTTCCTTCTGCAGTTTATATTTCTTCTTTTGTATTTTCTCCTTCAGCCTATGTTGATCCTTACTGGCTTGTCCTTGTGTCATAAATTTCAACTTCATTTCATGTCCCTCATGCCACAAAGCGAACGTTCATCAAGATTGAGTGTTTTAAAATGAAGCCATGCCCATCTCAAAAGAAGATGACAAGAGTTCGTGGGAGCAATATCACATAATACTTCTTTCACACATTGTCATGTACTGAATTTGATTCTTGCTTGATTTAGATCAAAGCTTGGTGGTAACTAGAGTTTCTCCACCAATCTTTGGCTTACAACATTGTTGTCGCTTTCGTAAACAAATGCAACTAAACATGGGTGGCCTTCGATTAAACACCTTGTTTCTCTACTTCCTTTTCCATCATCTTTATCTTTTCTTCCTTTTCTTTTTCTTCAATTTCCCTTGCTTTTGCAGTTTATATTTCTTCTTTTTCTATTTTCTCCTTCAGCCTATGTTGATCATTACTGATTTGTCTTGGTGTCATAAATTTCAACTTCATTTCATGTCCCTCATGCCTCAAATAAAGGGAACGTTCATCAAGATTGAGTGTTTTAAAATGAAGCCACGCCCATCTCAAAAGAAGATGACAATAATTCGTGGGAACAATATCACATAATACTTCTTTCACACATTGTCATGTACTGAATTTGATCCTTGCTTGATTCGGATGAAAGCTTGGTGGTAACTAGAGTTTCTCCACCAATCTTTGGCTTAAAACATTGTTGTCGCTTTCGTAAACAAATGCAACTAAACAGGGGTGGCCTTCGATTAAACACCTTGTTTCTCTACTTCCTTTTCCATCATCTTTATCTTTTCTTCCCTATCTTTTTCTTCAATTTCTCTTCCTTCTGCAGTTTATATTTCTTCTTTTGTATTTTCTCCTTCAGCCTATGTTGATCCTTACTGGCTTGTCCTTGTGTCATAAATTTCAACTTCATTTCATGTCCCTCATGCCACAAAGCGAACGTTCATCAAGATTGAGCGTTTTAAAATGAAGCCATGCCCATCTCAAAAGAAGATGACAAGAGTTCGTGGGAGCAATATCACATAATACTTCTTTCACACATTGTCATGTACTGAATTTGATTCTTGCTTGATTTAGATCAAAGCTTGGTTGTAACTAGAGTTTCTCCAACAATCTTTGGCTTACAACATTGTTGTCGCTTTCGTAAACAAATGCAACTAAACATGGGTGGCCTTCGATTAAACACCTTGTTTCTCTACTTCCTTTTCCATCATCTTTATCTTTTCTTCCTTTTCTTTTTCTTCAATTTCCCTTGCTTTTGCAGTTTATATTTCTTCTTTTTCTATTTTCTCCTTCAGCCTATGTTGATCATTACTGACTTGTCTTGGTGTCATAAATTTCAACTTCATTTCATGTCCCTCATGCCTCAAATAAAGGGAACGTTCATCAAGATTGAGTGTTTTAAAATGAAGCCATGCCCATCTCAAAAGAAGATGACAATAATTCGTGGGAACAATATCACATAATACTTCTTTCAAACATTGTCATGTACTGAATTTGATCCTTGCTTGATTCGGATGAAACCTTGGTGGTAACTAGAGTTTCTCCACCAATCTTTGGCTTAAAACATTGTTGTCGCTTTCGTAAACGAATGCAACTAAACATGGGTAGCCTTTGATTAAACCTTGTTTCTCTACTTCCTTTTCCATCAACTTTATCTTTTCTTCCTTTTCTTTTTCTTCAATTTCTCTTCCTTCTGCAGTTTATATTTCTTCTTTTGTATTTTCTCCTTCAGCCTATGTTGATCCTTACTGGCTTGTCCTTGTGTCATAAATTTGAACTTCATTTCCTATCGCTCATGCCTCAAAGGGAACGTTCATCAATATTGAGCGTTTTAAACTGAAGCCATGCCCATCTCAAAAGAAGATGACAAGAGTTCGTGGGAGCAATATCACATAATACTTCTTTCACACATTATCCTGTAGCGAATTTGATCCAAGCTTGATTTAGATCAAAGCTTGGTGGTAACTAGAGTTTCTCCACCAATCTTTGGCTTACAACATTGTTGTCGCTTTCGTAAACAAATGCAACTAAACATGGGTGGCCTTCGATTAAACACCTTGTTTCTCTACTTCCTTTTCCATCATCTTTATCTTTTCTTCCTTTTCTTTTTCTTCAATTTCCCTTGCTTTTGCAGTTTATATTTCTTCTTTTTCTATTTTCTCCTTCAGCCTATGTTGATCATTACTGACTTGTCTTGGTGTCATAAATTTCAACTTCATTTCATGTCCCTCATGCCTCAAATAAAGGGAACGTTCATCAAGATTGAGTGTTTTAAAATGAAGCCATGCCCATCTCAAAAGAAGATGACAATAATTCGTGGGAACAATATCACATAATACTTCTTTCAAACATTGTCATGTACTGAATTTGATCCTTGCTTGATTCGGATGAAACCTTGGTGGTAACTAGAGTTTCTCCACCAATCTTTGGCTTAAAACATTGTTGTCGCTTTCGTAAACGAATGCAACTAAACATGGGTAGCCTTTGATTAAACCTTGTTTCTCTACTTCCTTTTCCATCAACTTTATCTTTTCTTCCTTTTCTTTTTCTTCAATTTCTCTTCCTTCTGCAGTTTATATTTCTTCTTTTGTATTTTCTCCTTCAGCCTATGTTGATCCTTACTGGCTTGTCCTTGTGTCATAAATTTGAACTTCATTTCCTATCGCTCATGCCTCAAAGGGAACGTTCATCAATATTGAGCGTTTTAAACTGAAGCCATGCCCATCTCAAAAGAAGATGACAAGAGTTCGTGGGAGCAATATCACATAATACTTCTTTCACACATTATCCTGTAGCGAATTTGATCCAAGCTTGATTTAGATCAAAGCTTGGTGGTAACTAGAGTTTCTCTAACAATCTTTGGCTTACAACATTGTTGTCGCTTTCGTAAACAAATGCAACTAAACATGGGTGGCCTTCGATTAAACACCTTGTTTCTCTACTTCCTTTTCCATCATCTTTATCTTTTCTTCCTTTTCTTTTTCTTCAATTTCCCTTGCTTTTGCAGTTTATATTTCTTCTTTTTCTATTTTCTCCTTCAGCCTATGTTGATCATTACTGACTTGTCTTGGTGTCATAAATTTCAACTTCATTTCATGTCCCTCATGCTTCAAATAAAGGGAACGTTCATCAAGATTGAGTGTTTTAAAATGAAGCCATGCCCATCTCAAAAGAAGATGACAATAATTCGTGGGAACAATATCACATAATACTTCTTTCAAACATTGTCATGTACTGAATTTGATCCTTGCTTGATTCGGATGAAACCTTGGTGGTAACTAGAGTTTCTCCACCAATCTTTGGCTTAAAACATTGTTGTCGCTTTCGTAAACGAATGCAACTAAACATGGGTAGCCTTTGATTAAACCTTGTTTCTCTACTTCCTTTTCCATCAACTTTATCTTTTCTTCCTTTTCTTTTTCTTCAATTTCTCTTCCTTCTGCAGTTTATATTTCTTCTTTTGTATTTTCTCCTTCAGCCTATGTTGATCCTTACTGGCTTGTCCTTGTGTCATAAATTTGAACTTCATTTCCTATCGCTCATGCCTCAAAGGGAACGTTCATCAATATTGAGCGTTTTAAACTGAAGCCATGCCCATCTCAAAAGAAGATGACAAGAGTTCGTGGGAGCAATATCACATAATACTTCTTTCACACATTATCCTGTAGCGAATTTGATCCAAGCTTGATTTAGATCAAAGCTTGGTGGTAACTAGAGTTTCTCCAACAATCTTTGGCTTACAACATTGTTGTCGCTTTCGTAAACAAATGCAACTAAACATGGGTGGCCTTCGATTAAACACCTTGTTTCTCTACTTCCTTTTCCATCATCTTTATCTTTTCTTCCTTTTCTTTTTCTTCAATTTCCCTTGCTTTTGCAGTTTATATTTCTTCTTTTTCTATTTTCTCCTTCAGCCTATGTTGATCATTACTGACATGTCTTGGTGTCATAAATTTCAACTTCATTTCATGTCCCTCATGCCTCAAATAAAGGGAACGTTCATCAATATTGAGTGTTTTAAAATGAAGCCATGCCCATCTCAAAAGAAGATGACAATAATTCGTGGGAACAATATCACATAATACTTCTTTCAAACATTGTCATGTACTGAATTTGATCCTTGCTTGATTCGGATGAAACCTTGGTGGTAACTAGAGTTTCTCCACCAATCTTTGGCTTAAAACATTGTTGTCGCTTTCGTAAACGAATGCAACTAAACATGGGTAGCCTTTGATTAAACCTTGTTTCTCTACTTCCTTTTCCATCAACTTTATCTTTTCTTCCTTTTCTTTTTCTTCAATTTCTCTTCCTTCTGCAGTTTATATTTCTTCTTTTGTATTTTCTCCTTCAGCCTATGTTGATCCTTACTGGCTTGTCCTTGTGTCATAAATTTGAACTTCATTTCCTATCGCTCATGCCTCAAAGGGAACGTTCATCAATATTGAGCGTTTTAAACTGAAGCCATGCCCATCTCAAAAGAAGATGACAAGAGTTCGTGGGAGCAATATCACATAATACTTCTTTCACACATTATCCTGTAGCGAATTTGATCCTAGCTTGATTCGGATGAAAGCGTGGTGGTAACTAGAGTTTCTCCACCAATCTTTGGCTTACAGTTTTCGTAAACGAATGCAACTAAACAGGGGTGGCCTTCGATTAAACACCTTGTTTCTCTACTTCCTTTTCCATCGTCTTTATCTTTTATTTCTTTTCTTTTTCTTCAATTTCCCTTCCTTCTGCAGTTTATATTTCTTCTTTTTCTATTTTCTCTTTCAGCCTATGTTGATCATTACTGGCTTATCCTTGTGTCATAAATTTCAACTTCATTTCATGTCCCTCATGCCTGAAAGGGAACGTTCATCAAGATTGAGTGTTTTAAAATAAAGCCATGCCCATCTCAAAAGAAGATGACAAGAGTTCGTGGGAACAATATCACATAATACTTCTTTCACACATTGTCATGTACTGAATTTGATCCTTGCTTGATTCGGATGAAAGCTTGGTGGTAACTAGAGTTTCTCCACCAATCTTTGGCTTAAAACATTGTTGTCGCTTTCGTAAACAAATGCAACTAAACAGGGGTGGCCTTCGATTAAACACCTTGTTTCTCTACTTCCTTTTCCATCAACTTTATCTTTTCTTCCTTTTCTTTTTCTTCAATTTCTCTTCCTTCTGCAGTTTATATTTCTTCTTTTGTATTTTCTCCTTCAGCCTATGTTGATCCTTACTGGCTTGTCCTTGTGTCATAAATTTGAACTTCATTTCCTATCGCTCATGCCTCAAAGGGAACGTTCATCAATATTGAGCGTTTTAAACTGAAGCCATGCCCATCTCAAAAGAAGATGACAAGAGTTCGTGGGAGCAATATCACATAATACTTCTTTCACACATTATCCTGTAGCGAATTTGATCCTAGCTTGATTTAGATCAAAGATTGGTGGTAACTAGAGTTTCTCCAACAATCTTTGGCTTACAACATTGTTGTCGCTTTCGTAAACAAATGCAACTAAACATGGGTGGCCTTCGATTAAACACCTTGTTTCTCTACTTCCTTTTCCATCATCTTTATCTTTTCTTCCTTTTCTTTTTCTTCAATTTCCCTTGCTTTTGCAGTTTATATTTCTTCTTTTTCTATTTTCTCCTTCAGCCTATGTTGATCATTACTGACTTGTCTTGGTGTCATAAATTTCAACTTCATTTCATGTCCCTCATGCCTCAAATAAAGGGAACGTTCATCAAGATTGAGTGTTTTAAAATGAAGCCATGCCCATCTCAAAAGAAGATGACAATAATTCGTGGGAACAATATCACATAATACCTCTTTCAAACATTGTCATGTACTGAATTTGATCCTTGCTTGATTCGGATGAAACCTTGGTGGTAACTAGAGTTTCTCCACCAATCTTTGGCTTAAAACATTGTTGTCGCTTTCGTAAACGAATGCAACTAAACATGGGTAGCCTTTGATTAAACCTTGTTTCTCTACTTCCTTTTCCATCAACTTTATCTTTTCTTCCTTTTCTTTTTCTTCAATTTCTCTTCCTTCTGCAGTTTATATTTCTTCTTTTGTATTTTCTCCTTCAGCCTATGTTGATCCTTACTGGCTTGTCCTTGTGTCATAAATTTGAACTTCATTTCCTATCGCTCATGCCTCAAAGGGAACGTTCATCAATATTGAGCGTTTTAAACTGAAGCCATGCCCATCTCAAAAGAAGATGACAAGAGTTCGTGGGAGCAATATCACATAATACTTCTTTCACACATTATCCTGTAGCGAATTTGATCCTAGCTTGATTCGGATGAAAGCGTGGTGGTAACTAGAGTTTCTCCACCAATCTTTGGCTTACAGTTTTCGTAAACGAATGCAACTAAACAGGGGTGGCCTTCGATTAAACACCTTGTTTCTCTACTTCCTTTTCCATCGTCTTTATCTTTTATTTCTTTTCTTTTTCTTCAATTTCCCTTCCTTCTGCAGTTTATATTTCTTCTTTTTCTATTTTCTCTTTCAGCCTATGTTGATCATTACTGGCTTATCCTTGTGTCATAAATTTCAACTTCATTTCATGTCCCTCATGCCTGAAAGGGAACGTTCATCAAGATTGAGTGTTTTAAAATAAAGCCATGCCCATCTCAAAAGAAGATGACAAGAGTTCGTGGGAACAATATCACATAATACTTCTTTCACACATTGTCATGTACTGAATTTGATCCTTGCTTGATTCGGATGAAAGCTTGGTGGTAACTAGAGTTTCTCCACCAATCTTTGGCTTAAAACATTGTTGTCGCTTTCGTAAACAAATGCAACTAAACAGGGGTGGCCTTCGATTAAACACCTTGTTTCTCTACTTCCTTTTCCATCAACTTTATCTTTTCTTCCTTTTCTTTTTCTTCAATTTCTCTTCCTTCTGCAGTTTATATTTCTTCTTTTGTATTTTCTCCTTCAGCCTATGTTGATCCTTACTGGCTTGTCCTTGTGTCATAAATTTGAACTTCATTTCCTATCGCTCATGCCTCAAAGGGAACGTTCATCAATATTGAGCGTTTTAAACTGAAGCCATGCCCATCTCAAAAGAAGATGACAAGAGTTCGTGGGAGCAATATCACATAATACTTCTTTCACACATTATCCTGTAGCGAATTTGATCCTAGCTTGATTTAGATCAAAGATTGGTGGTAACTAGAGTTTCTCCAACAATCTTTGGCTTACAACATTGTTGTCGCTTTCGTAAACAAATGCAACTAAACATGGGTGGCCTTCGATTAAACACCTTGTTTCTCTACTTCCTTTTCCATCATCTTTATCTTTTCTTCCTTTTCTTTTTCTTCAATTTCCCTTGCTTTTGCAGTTTATATTTCTTCTTTTTCTATTTTCTCCTTCAGCCTATGTTGATCATTACTGACTTGTCTTGGTGTCATAAATTTCAACTTCATTTCATGTCCCTCATGCCTCAAATAAAGGGAACGTTCATCAAGATTGAGTGTTTTAAAATGAAGCCATGCCCATCTCAAAAGAAGATGACAATAATTCGTGGGAACAATATCACATAATACTTCTTTCAAACATTGTCATGTACTGAATTTGATCCTTGCTTGATTCGGATGAAACCTTGGTGGTAACTAGAGTTTCTCCACCAATCTTTGGCTTAAAACATTGTTGTCGCTTTCGTAAACGAATGCAACTAAACATGGGTAGCCTTCGATTAAACCTTGTTTCTCTACTTCCTTTTCCATCAACTTTATCTTTTCTTCCTTTTCTTTTTCTTCAATTTCTCTTCCTTCTGCAGTTTATATTTCTTCTTTTGTATTTTCTCCTTCAGCCTATGTTGATCCTTACTGGCTTGTCCTTGTGTCATAAATTTGAACTTCATTTCCTATCGCTCATGCCTCAAAGGGAACGTTCATCAATATTCAGCGTTTTAAACTGAAGCCATGCCCATCTCAAAAGAAGATGACAAGAGTTCGTGGGAGCAATATCACATAATACTTCTTTCACACATTATCCTGTAGCGAATTTGATCCTAGCTTGATACGGATGAAAGCGTGGTGGTAACTAGAGTTTCTCCACCAATCTTTGGCTTACAGTTTTCGTAAACGAATGCAGCTAAACAGGGGTGGCCTTCGATTAAACACCTTGTTTCTCTACTTCCTTTTCCATCGTCTTTATCTTTTATTTCTTTTCTTTTTCTTCAATTTCCCTTCCTTCTGTAGTTTATATTTCTTCTTTTTCTATTTTCTCCTTCAGCCTATGTTGATCATTACTGGCTTATCCTTGTGTCATAAATTTCAACTTCATTTCATGTCCCTCATGCCTGAAAGGGAACGTTCATCAAGATTGAGTGTTTTAAAATAAAGCCATGCCCATCTCAAAAGAAGATGACAAGAGTTCGTGGGAACAATATCACATAATACTTCTTTCACACATTGTCATGTACTGAATTTGATCCTTGCTTGATTCGGATGAAAGCTTGGTGGTAACTAGAGTTTCTCCACCAATCTTTGGCTTAAAACATTGTTGTCGCTTTCGTAAACAAATGCAACTAAACAGGGGTGGCCTTCGATTAAACACCTTGTTTCTCTACTTCCTTTTCCATCATCTTTATCTTTTCTTCCTTTTCTTTTTCTTCAATTTCTCTTCCTTCTGCAGTTTATATTTCTTCTTCTGTATTTTCTCCTTCAGCCTATGTTGATCCTTACTGGCTTGTCCTTGTGTCATAAATTTCAACTTCATTTCATGTCCCTCATTGATGGCTTCTTCTTGTCTCCATTGAAGCTTGCATGAAGAATGGAGGCTCCATGGATGGTGTTGGATGCGGAAGCATGAAGGAAAGGAGCTTAAGGTGTTTGGTTTGGTGTAGGTGAAAGGATTCTTAAGAGAGGTGAGGCCAACTCCTAAGGAAGAAGACTAGAGTAAACTAGAGAAGAGTTTACTCTAAGGTGAGCTCAAAAGAGATTTGTGCACAAATTTGGGCAGCAATTCATTACTCAATTTCAAGCTCCAAAAATACATCTCCTAAGCCTTCTATTTATAGTCTAAAATGAGACCAAGGGGTCTCCAAAAAGTGGAGGGAAAAAGGAGTCTAGAAAGTTGAATTTTGGAGCCAAAAAGGAGCATGTGGGAGGTGTGACTTGCCACCTAAGCAAGTCACACTTGTCTTGCCATGGGAAGCTAACTCTCATCCTTGGAGAGCAAGTTTGAGAAGCTTCTAGGCTTTTCTAGAGTAGACACACTATTCTTGGCCCATTTGGCCCAATTCCCCTTTTTGGTCCAAAATTACTTCTAAAGCCCAATTTCCTCTAAGGCCCAATACATGGCCCAAAGAAAAATCCTATTCTACTGGGCCCAAAATACAAAGCCCAAAATAAAATCCTAATCTAGTATTTACAAACAAAATGTCCTAGGCTAGGTCTTGACATCTTCCTTGGCCCATGTGAAGTTCATCTTGGGCCTTGCATGCGCATTTAAGGCCCATTCCTCTTGTATTCTCCTAGCCATGGCTCTTGTTGTAGGTCCCTTGGCCCGAGGCTTCTCATCATCCCCTCCCTCTTGAGAAGGATTTGTCCTCAAATCTGTATTCTCTGCCTCATCATCTGTACCACCTGCAAAAGGTATTAAGTCAGCAACATTAAAGGTGGCATGCACATCATAGCCTTCAGGCAACTCTAGCCTATACGCATTATCATTTACTCTTTTCAGCACTTTAAAGGGACCATCACCTCGAGGACTAAGTTTAGACTTCCTTTGCTTAGGAAATCTATCTTTTCTAAGGTGTAGCCACACCCAATCCCCTTCTTCAAAAATCATTTCCCTCTTCCCCTTATTGTTGTACTTAGCATACCTCTCTGTTTGTTGCTGGATTTGGCTTTTAATCTTTTCATGCATTTTCTTAACAAAATCAGATTTTGCCACCCCTTCTTTATGAATAAAATCAAAAGATGTAGGAAGTGGTAGCAAGTCCATGGGAGTGAGAGGATTAAAGCCATAAACAGCTTCAAATGGAGAGATTTTAGTAGTCCTATGAACTACTCTATTGTAGGCAAACTCAATATGGGGAAGGCATTCATCCCAAGATTTGTGGTTCCCTTTCAAAATTGCCCTTAACATAGTAGACAGAGACCTATTAACAACTTCAGTTTGCCCATCAGTTTGTGGGTGACATGAAGTAGAGAAATTAAGCTTAGTTGCTAACCTTGACCAAAGTGTTTTCCAAAAGTGGCTAAGGAACTTGGTGTCTCTATCAGAAACTATGGTGCGGGGTATACCATGAAGCTTGACCACATCTCTAAAGAAAAGCCTAGCAATGTTGCTAGCATCATCCACTTTGTGGCAGGGTATAAAGTGTGTCATTTTGCTAAAACGATCTACCACCACAAAAATGGAATCAAAACCCCTTTGTGTTCTTGGGAGTCCTAAGACAAAATCCATACTTATATCTTCCCAAGGGGCTGAAGCAACAGGCAAGGGGGTGTATAATCCATGAGGCATTATTTTAGACTTAGATTGTAAGCATGAAATACATCTATTACAATGCCTTTGGACATCCTTCCTCATATGGGGCCAAAAGAATTTCTCTTTTAAAAGACCTAGGGTTTTTTCTACCCCAAAATGACCCATTAATCCCCCTTCATGTGTTTCTTGAACAAGGAGTTTTCTTTGTGAACATTGGGGAATACAAATTTTTCCTTCTTTAAACAAATACCCCTCATTCACATAGAAACCTCCTTGAGGTCTTTCCATACATTCAGCATAAGTAGAGGAAAACTCAGAATCTTGATTATACATTTCTGGAATGTGATCAAATCCAAGAATTTGGGCTCCCAATTTTGAAAACAATGTGTGCCTTCTAGACAAGGCATCAGCCACCACATTACTTTTGCCCTTCTTGTACTTTATCACATAAGGAAATTGTTCCAAGAATTCCATCCACTTAGCATGTCTTTTATTCAGCTTATGTTGGCCCTTCAAATATTTTAGCGACTCATGGTCACTATGAATGACAAACTCTTTGGACACAAGGTAGTGTTCCCAAGTTTGAAGGGCCCTAACTAAGGCATACAATTCCTTATCATAGGTGGGATAGTTGAGGGAGGCACCATGAAGTTTTTCACTGAAATAAGCAATTGGGTGCCCTCCTTGCAACAACACAGCACCTATTCCTACACCGGATGCATCACACTCTAGCTCAAAGGTTTTTGAAAAGTTTGGTAAAGCTAGAATGGGTGCATTGGTGAGATTTTCCTTGAGTTGTTGAAAAGCAGACTCTTGTTTTTCACCCCAATTAAAAGATACATCTTTCTTGACAAGTTCATTGAGGGGTGAAGCCAAAGTAGAGAAGTTAGGAACAAACCTCCTATAAAAGCTTGCCAAACCATGGAAGCTCCTAACCTCTCCAACATTTTTAGGAGTAGGCCATTCTTGGATGGCCTTTATTTTTGTAGGGTCAACATGGACCCCATTTTTGTTCACAACAAAACCTAAGAAAACTACACTATCTACACAGAAAGTACATTTCTCTTTATTAGCAAACAAACTATTTACCCTAAGGATGGTAAGGACAGACCTTAGATGGTCTATGTGCTCATGCAAGCTCTTGCTATAAATCAAGATATCATCAAAATAGACAACCACAAACTTTCCTATGCACTCTCTAAGAACGTGATTCATTAGTCTCATGAATGTGCTAGGTGCATTAGTAAGCCCAAAGGGCATCACTAACCACTCATATAGTCCAAATTTGGTCTTAAAAGCGGTTTTCCACTCATCACCTTCTTTGATTCTTATTTGGTGATAACCACTCTTTAGATCAATTTTAGAAAACATGAGGGACCCATGCAACTCATCAAGCATGTCATCAAGCCTAGGGATTGGATGCCTATATTTAATGGTGATGTTATTTATGGCTCTACAATCACAGCACATTCTCCATTTCCCATCCTTTTTAGGTACTAACAAAACAGGCACAGCACAAGGGCTAAGGCTCTTTTGAACCCAACCCTTCTCCAACAACTCTTGGACTTGAGACTCTATCTCCTTTGTTTCTTGAGGATTTGTCCTATAGGCTGGTCTATTTGGTAGACTAGCCCCAGGCACTAAATCTATTTGATGTTCAATTCCTCTAAAGGGAGGAAGCCCAATAGGCCCTTCCTTAGGGAATATATCCTCAAACTCTTTCAAAAGATTTTCAATTTTAGGAGGTAGATTCTTACGTTCAAGAGTTGTGGCAGTACATGTGAGTGTTCCTTTACACAACAAGAGGCATGAAGGTTGTTCATCATTGAGAACTTGATTCAAAGATTTTATAGTCAAAATGTTCTCATGTTGAATGACCTTGGGAGAAGGAACACCAATCTCTCCCACCTTAGATTCATCTTTAGTTACTTTTTTTGGGAGAGAGGGAGGACTTTTTTTTTTATCCTCTTTTCTCTCCTTTTCCAACTTCTTTCTCATTTGGATTTGATCCTCTACCACTTGGGATGGTGATAAAGGATGCAAGACAAATTTTCTATCCTTGTGAGTGAAGGTGATTTCATTGGTAAGACCATTATGCATGGTTTTCTTGTCAAATTGCCAAGGTCTTCCCAATAAAACATGGCAAGCTTCCATAGGTACTACATCACATAGCACACTATCTTCATATTTCCCTATGGATAACTTGACCTTCACTTGATGTTGGACTGTCAAATCCCCACTTTCATTAAGCCAATGCAATTTGTAAGGTTTTGGATGGGGAATGATAGTCAAAGCCAACTTATCAACCAACCTTGTACTACAACAATTGCAACATGAACCACTATCAACAATGAGAGAACAAGTGTTTTCTAAAATTTTACATCTTGTATGAAAGATGTTCTCTCTTTGTGTTGGCTCTTTTGGAATGGGTTGGTTGCTAAGAAGTCTTCTAATCATTAGAAGGTCTCCTTCACAAGGATAGGCAATTTCCTTAGCCTCATCATTAGACTCCTCACTAGAAGTCTCACTCTCACTTTCTTGCTCATCTTGGCTACTATAGTGGTCAACACCCCTTAAGATCATGGTCTTTTTGGTGGGGCATTGAGATGCAACATGACCTCTACCAAGACACTTGAAACATTTGATTTCACTAGTGCGAGTGTGTGAAGATGTGCCTTCCCTTGGTTTCTCCTTTTCCTTGAAACTTTTGGAGGGTTCCTCTTTGACTTGCTTACCCTCCCTCTTGAATTCTTTCTTGGTATAAGAGTTAGAGTAGTCATTTCGAAAATTTTTCCTTAGAATTTGTTGCTCTACCTTTATGCAAAGTTGAACCAAGTCATTTAAGTCTTGGTAGGGCAACAATTCTACTCTATCTCTTATCTCAAGACTTAAACCACTAAGAAACCTTGCAATGGTGGTATCCTCGGACTCCCTAATCCCAGCCCTCATCATATATAACTCCATCTTTTGTCTATATTCTTCCACTTTCATTTTATTTTGATGGAGTCTTTGAAGCTTATCCATTAGCTCTCTATGATAATAGGAGGGAATATGTCTTCTCCTAAGGGCTCCTTTGAGGTCATTCCAATATTTGACCTCGGGACTTTGATTGATTCTCCTATCTCTTTCGAGGGCAGTCCACCAATACATAGCATTGCCCTGGAAGCTAAGGGTAGCTAAGGGTACTTTCCTCTCCTCACTTATTTGATGGCAAGCAAAGAGTTGCTCAACCTTCATTTCCCAATCAAGATAAGCTTCAACATCATCTTTCCCATAAAAGTGAGGGAGGTCTATTCTAATGGCTCTTGGTTCCCTAGGCTCTCTTCTTTCTCTTCTTAGAGGAGGAGGAGGTTGATAGAAGTTGTCAACTAGTCTACTATCTTCTTCATAGTGTGTGACTAGTGTTGGAGTGTGGGAGTACAAATGTTGACTCCTATTACTCATCCTCTCATGCAACCTTTCCATATTTCTTGTTCCCCTCCTCTCTTCATCTAAAAGTTGATGAAATCTATCTCTTTCTTGTTTTTCCCTTTCCCTTGCAATTATTTCATCTTCCTTCCAACATAGTAGTGCTCTCAAATCAAAGGCAATTTGTTTCAAACTTATTTCTTCTTCATTTGAAGCACTCATACATTGAGAAGGAGGTTGAGACATTTTTTTTTTTAAGATTTTGGTCTTTAAAAGAAAATTTCAAAGAAGAAGTAGATAGCAAAAGCTTTTAGTTCTCCTCCAGGAAAGAGAGGTGAATCACTTGGATTGCTTACATACCAAGTCTTTCCTAGCCAAGGGAACTTGAAACTTTTGTACAAAACTTCTTAAATGAAATTAATTCAAAGACTAAGTTGACACACACTAAACTATCAAACAAGAAAATTAAAAACAAGAAAGATTATAAGCTATATGCGGCCTAAGTTTTGGTAAAAGTAGAAGGCACTTGGAACCTTCAAACTTCACCACTAAAAGCGCTTCACTAATGTATAGAAGAGGTTCTAGTTAGGAGATGGGATTGAGTACCTAAGACTCCCCCAAGACACCTAACTAGGCCATGAACACAAGAAGGAAAGCATTACAATTTTACAACTCAATTTGAATACAATCAAAGTGCACAAAATGTAAAAGGTCTTCTTGGCTTTGTCTTCTTGGCTTGGTCCTCACAAGTGTTTCACTCTTGCACTTCCTCTTGATCACACCAAAGAGGATTCTCTTTCGGGACTAGGTACTCCACCTCCTAGGATGCTACCTTAGGAAAATTAGATCACCTCCAAAAAGAAGTATGCACCAAATATAGAAACCAAACCAAAAGAGGTCAAGAAATAAAGCAAGAAAAGCACAAAATTATAATTGCTAAACCAAAAGTGAATAATGCCATGACAAACTCAATGGATCACCAAAGAAATGACAAACTAGAAATAAGGTAAAGAAACAAGATAAGCACTCAAATGAATTACCTAATGAATGGCACTAGAATGGATGAAAAACAACCAAAATAAGCTAGAAAACTGCACTGAATTTGATTTTTCACTCACTGCCAGTCCAAAAACGTGAATTCAGGCCTCTGCTTCAGATATTTTTCATTTTTTCATTTCTCAACATTTTTCAATGATTCTTTTTTTCACTTTTTCGTCTATGTCTTAGCTAAAAGAGGCAAAAATTAGATTTGGATTTGCGCCGGCCAATTTTTTATGATAAATCAAATACAAACAGTGTGCAGTCAGACAGAAACTGGAACAGCAGTAAAATACAACAAAATAATGCTCTCGAACTCAAGTGATGGTAGTGATTCTAGTGTACTTCTTTTGCCACTTTCTTTTGATCTTTTCTTTTGATTCTTTTTGGCACTTGCTTGTATTCTTTTTGTGCTCTTTTTCTTTCTTTTTATAGCTCTTACAGCAGCTAGTTTCCACCACAAAACAGAATCACCACCACACTATGCTTGATCATTTGCATTTTAATGGAAACAAAAAGCACAAAGGAGAAGGAAACTTAAAGGAATCAAAAGAAGATCATGAAACACAATGAAACACAATGGAAATTGACTCTAAGACATTGCTAAGATCTAAATAGCAATCTGAACTCAAAAACAGAAATGAAAAAGCACCAAAGCACAATTAATTGAAAGGAAATTTAGTGTGGTTTATGGTGATTTTAAGCAAGCACAAGGAAAATTCCCACTGGACATTAAGATAACTAAGGTTATCTAGATGTGAAGGTTCATTTCCAAGGCTCAAAGAGAGAAGAGAGTGTTAATTTTTAAGGATTAAAAACTGCACTCAAATCTGAAAAAAATTCAGCAACACATCACCAACAAATTCAAAGAAAATTAAAAGCTAAACAAGGAATTAATGACATATATGGACTAAACATGACTCTAGACAAAACATATAGATCTTAAAATCAAAATAAACTCAAGAATCAAGAGAATGAACTAAACAAAAAAAAAACAAATACACAATTAAAATGAAAAGTAAATGGTAGAAACCAAATAGAACACCTAAAGCACACAAGGATGGTTCAAGATGAAGCAAATGAAGATGAACCAAAGTAAAAAGACATTAATACTCAAAATAAAATGAACAAAAACAGCAAGACAAGTAGGAGAAGTGATGAACAACACGGAATTGAAAAAAAAATGGAGAAGAAGCACTTAACTCACTAAAACCAGGCTCTGATACCACATGATGGCTTCTTCTTGTCTCCATTGAAGCTTGCATGAAGAATGGAGGCTCCATGGATGGTGTTGGATGCGGAAGCATGAAGGAAAGGAGCTTAAGGTGTTTGGTTTGGTGTAGGTGAAAGGATTCTTAAGAGAGGTGAGGCCAACTCCTAAGGAAGAAGACTAGAGTAAACTAGAGAAGAGTTTACTCTAAGGTGAGCTCAAAAGAGATTTGTGCACAAATTTGGGCAGCAATTCATTACTCAATTTCAAGCTCCAAAAATACATCTCCTAAGCCTTCTATTTATAGTCTAAAATGAGACTAAGGGGTCTCCAAAAAGTGGAGGGAAAAAGGAGTCTAGAAAGTTGAATTTTGGAGCCAAAAAGGAGCATGTGGGAGGTGTGACTTGCCACCTAAGCAAGTCACACTTGTCTTGCCATGGGAAGCTAACTCTCATCCTTGGAGAGCAAGTTTGAGAAGCTTCTAGGCTTTTCTAGAGTAGACACACTATTCTTGGCCCATTTGGCCCAATTCCCCTTTTTGGTCCAAAATTACTTCTAAAGCCCAATTTCCTCTAAGGCCCAATACATGGCCCAAAGAAAAATCCTATTCTACTGGGCCCAAAATACAAAGCCCAAAATAAAATCCTAATCTAGTATTTACAAACAAAATGTCCTAGGCTAGGTCTTGACATCTTCCTTGGCCCATGTGAAGTTCATCTTGGGCCTTGCATGCGCATTTAAGGCCCATTCCTCTTGTATTCTCCTAGCCATGGCTCTTGTTGTAGATCCCTTGGCCCGAGGCTTCTCATCACTCATGCCACAAAGCGAACGTTCATCAAGATTGAGCGTTTTAAAATGAAGCCATGCCCATCTCAAAAGAAGATGACAAGAGTTCGTGGGAGCAATATCACATAATACTTCTTTCACACATTGTCATGTACTGAATTTGATTCTTGCTTGATTTAGATCAAAGCTTGGTGGTAACTAGAGTTTCTCCACCAATCTTTGGCTTACAACATTGTTGTCGCTTTCGTAAACAAATGCAACTAAACATGGGTGGCCTTCGATTAAACACCTTGTTTCTCTACTTCCTTTTCCATCATCTTTATCTTTTCTTCCTTTTCTTTTTCTTCAATTTCCCTTGCTTTTGCAGTTTATATTTCTTCTTTTTCTATTTTCTCCTTCAGCCTATGTTGATCATTACTGATTTGTCTTGGTGTCAAAAATTTCAACTTCATTTCATGTCCCTCATGCCTCAAATAAATGGAACGTTCATCAAGATTGAGTGTTTTAAAATGAAGCCACGCCTATCTCAAAAGAAGATGACAATAATTCGTGGGAACAATATCACATATTACTTCTTTCAAACATTGTCATGTACTGAATTTGATCCTTGCTGGATTCAGATTAAAGCTTGGTGGTAACTAGAGTTTCTCCACCAAGCTTGGGCTTACAACATTGTTGTTGCTTTCGTAAAGAAATGCAACTAAACATGGGTAGCCTTCGATTAAACCTTGTTTCTCTACTTCCTTTTCCATCAACTTTATCTTTTCTTCCTTTTCTTTTTCTTCAATTTCTCTTCCTTCTGCAGTTTATATTTCTTCTTTTGTATTTTCTCCTTCAGCCTATGATGATCCTTACTGGCTTGTCCTTGTGTCATAAATTTGAACTTCATTTCCTGTCGCTCATGCCTCAAAGGGAACATTCATCAATATTGAGCATTTTAAACTGAAGCCATGCCCATCTCAAAAGAAGATGACAAGAGTTCATGGTAGCAATATCACATAATACTTCTTTCACACATTATCCTGTACCGAATTTGATCCTAGCTTGATTCGGATGAAAGCGTGGTGGTAACTAGAGTTTCTCCACCAATCTTTGGCTTACAACATTGTTGTCGTTTTCGTAAACGAATGCAACTAAACAGGGGTGGCCTTCGATTAAACACCTTGTTTCTCTACTTCCTTTTCCATCGTCTTTATCTTTTATTTCTTTTCTTTTTCTTCAATTTCCCTTCCTTCTGCAGTTTATATTTCTTCTTTTTCTATTTTCTCCTTCAGCCTATGTTGATCATTACTGGCTTGTCCTTGTGTCATAAATTTCAACTTTAATTCATGTCCCTCATGCCTCAAAGGGAACGTTCATCAAGATTGAGTGTTTTAAAATAAAGCCATGCCCATCTCAAAAGAAGATGACAAGAGTTCGTGGGAACAATATCACATAATACTTCTTTCACACATTGTCATGTACTGAATTTGATCCTTGCTTGATTCGGATGAAACCTTGGTGCTAGCTAGAGTTTCTCCACCAATCTTTGACTTAAAACATTGTTGTCGCTTTCGTAAACTAATGCAACTAAAGATGGGTGGCCTTCCATTAAACACCTTGTTTCTCTACTTCCTTTTACATCATCTTTATCTTTTCTTCCTTTTCTTTTTCTTCAATTTCCCTTCCTTCTGCAGTTTATATTTCTTCTTTTTCTATTTTCTCCTTCAGCCTATGTTTATCATTACTGGCTTGTCAAGGTGTCATAAATTTCAACTTCATTTCATGTCCCTCATGCCTCAAATAAAGGGAACGTTCATCAAGATTGAGTGTTTTAAAATGAAGCCATGCCCATCTCCAAAGAAGATGACAAGAGTTCGTGGGAGCAATATCACACAATACTTCTTTCACACATTGTCCTGTACTGAATTTGATCCTTGTTTGATTCAGATGAAAGCTTGGTGGTAACTAGAGTTTCTCCACCAATCTTGGGCTTACAACATTGTTGTCACTTTCGTAAACAAATGCAACTAAACATGGGTGGCCTTCGATTAAACAGCTTCTTTCTCTACTTCCTTTTCCATCATCTTTATCATTTCTTCCTTTTCTTTTTCTTCAATTTCCCTTCCTTCTGCAGTTTATATTTTGTCTTTTTCTATTTTCTCCTTCAGCCTATGTTGATCATTACTGGCTTGTTTTGGTGTCATAAACTTCAACTTCATTTCATGTCCCTCATGCCTCAAATAAAGGGAACGTTCATCAAGATTGAGCGTTTTAAAATGAAGCCATAGCCAACTCAAAAGAAGATGACAAGAGTTCGTGGGAACAATATCACATAATACTACTTTCACACATTGTCATGTACTGAATTTGATCCTTGCTTGATTTGGATGAAACCTTGGTGGTAACTAGAGTTTCTTCACCCATCTTTGGCTTAAAACATTGTTGTCGCTTTCGTAGTGGAATGCAACTAAACATGGGTAACCTTCGACTAAACCTTGTTTCTCTACTTTGTTTTCCATGAACTTTATCTTTTCTTCCTTTTCTTTTTCTTCAATTTCCCTTCCTTCTGCAGTTTATATTTTTTCTTTTGCATTTTCTCCTTCAGCCTATGTTGATCCGTACTGGCTTGTCCTTGTGTGATAAATTTGAACTTCATTTGATGTCGCTCATGCGTCAAAAGGAACGTTCATCAATATTGAGCGTTTTAAAATGAAGTCATGCCCATCTCAAAAGAAGATGACAAGAGTTCGTGGGAGCAATATCACACAATACTTCTTTCACACATTGTCCTGTACTGAATTTGATCCTTGCTTGATTCAGATGAAAGCTTGGTGGTAACTAGAGTTTCTCCACCAATCTTTGGCTTACAACATTGTTGTCGCTTTCGTAAACAAATGCAACTAAATAGGGGTGGCCTTCGATTAAACACCTTGTTTCTCTACTTCCTATTCCATCATCTTTATCTTTTCTTCCTTTTCTTTTTATTCAATTTCCCTTCCTTCTGCAGTTTATATTTCTTCATTTTCTATTTTCTCCTTCAGCCTATGTTGATCCTTATTGGCTTGACTTGGTGTCTTAAAGTTCAACTTCATTTCATGTCCCTCATGCCTCAAAGCGAACGTTCATCAAGATTGAGCGTTTTAAAATTAAGCCATGCCCATCTCAAAAGAAGATGACAAGAGTTTGTGGGAGCAATATCACATAATACTTCTTTCACACATTGTCATGTACTGAATTTGATGCTTGCTTGATTCGGATGAAACCTTGGTGGTAACTAGAGTTCCTCCACCAATCTCTGGCTTACAACATTGTTGTCGCTTTAGTAAACGAATGCAACTAAACATGGGTGGCCTTCGATTAAACACCTTGTTTCTCTACTTCCTTTTCCATCATCTTTATCTTTTCTTCCTTTTCTTTTTCTTCAATTTCTCTTCCTTCTGCAATTTATATTTCTTCTTTTCTATTTTCTCCTTCAGCCTATGTTGATCCTTACTGGCTTGTCCTTGTGTCATAAATTTCAACTTCATTTCATGTCCCTCATGCCACAAAGCAAACGTTCATCAAGATTGAGCGTTTTAAAATGAAGCCATACCCATCTCAAAAGAAGATGACAAGAGTTCGTGGGAGCAATATCACATAATACTTCTTTCACACATTATCCTGTACTGAATTTGATCCTTGCTTGATTCGGATGAAAGCGTGGTGGTAACTAGAGTTTCTCCACCAATCTTTGGCTTACAACATTGTTGTCGCTTTCGTAAACAAATGCAACTAAACATTGGTGGCCTTCGATTAAACACCTTGTTTCTCTACTTCCTTTTCCATCATCTTTATATTTTCTTCCTTTTCTTTTTCTTCAATTTCCCTTCCTTCTGTAGTTTATATTTCTTCTTTTTCTATTTTCTCCTTCAGCCTATGTTGATCATTACTAGCTTGTCTTGGTGTCATAAATTTCAACTTCATTTCATGTCCCTCATGCCTCAAATAAAGGGAACGTTCATCAAGAGTGAGCGTTTTAAAATGAAGCCATGCCCATCTCAAAAGAAGATGACAAGAGTTCGTGGGAACAATATCACATAATACTTCTTTCACACATTGTCTTGTACTGAATTTGATCCTTGCTTGATTCGGATGAATGCTTGCAGGTAACTAGAGTTTCTCCACCAATCTTTGGCTTACAACATTGTTAACATTTTCGTAAATGAACGCAACTAAACATTGGTGGCCTTCGATTAAACACCTTGTTTCTCTACTTCCTTTTCTATCATCTTTATCTTTTCTTCCTTTCCTTTTTCTTCAATTTCCCTTCCTTCTGCAGTTTATATTTCTTCTTTTTCTATTTTCTCCTTTAGCCTATGTTGATCATTACTGGCTTGTCTTGGTGTCATAAATTTCAACTTCATTTCATGTCCCTCATGCCTCAAATAAAGGGAACGTTCATCAAGGTTGAGCGTTTTAAAATAAAGCCATGCCCATCTCAAAAGAAGATGACAAGAGTTCGTGGGAGCAATATCACACAATACTTCTTTCACACATTGTCCTGTACTGAATTTGATCCTTGCTGGATTCAGATTAAAGCTTGGTGGTAACTAGAGTTTCTCCACCAAGCTTGGGCTTACAACATTGTTGTTGCTTTCGTAAAGAAATGCAACTAAACATGGGCGGCCTTCGATTAAACACCTTCTTTCTCTACTTCCTTTTCCATCATCTTTATCATTTCTTCCTTTTCTTTTTCTTCAATTTCCCTTCCTTCTGCAGTTTATATTTCGTCTTTTTCTATTTTCTCCTTGAGCGTATGTTGATCATTACTGGCTTGTTTTGGTGTCATAAACTTCAACTTCATTTCATGTCCCTCATGCCTCAAATAAAGGGAACGTTCATCAAGTTTGAGCGTTTTAAAATGAAGTCATGCCCATCTCAAAAGAAGATGACAAGAGTTCGTGGGAACAATATCACATAATACTTCTTTCACACATTCTCCTGTACTGAATTTGATCCTTGCTTGATTCAGATGAAAGCTTGGTGGTAACTAGAGTTTCTCCACCAATCTTTGGCTTACAACATTGTTGTCGCTTTCGTAAACGAATGCAACTAAATAGGGGTGGCCTTCGATTAAACACCTTGTTTCTCTACTTCCTTTTCCATCATCTTTATCTTTTCTTCCTTTTCTTTTTCTTCAATTTCCCTTCCTTCTGCAGTTTATATTTCTTCTTTTTCTATTTTCTCCTTCAGCCTATGTTGATCCTTACTGGCTTGTCTTGGTGTCATAAATTTCAACTTCATTTCATGTCCCTCATGCCTCAAATAGAGGAAACGTTCATCAAGATTGAGCGTTTTAAAATGAAGCCATGCCTATCTCAAAAGAAGATGACAAGAGTTCGTGGGAGCAATATCACACAATACTTCTTTCACACATTGTCCTGTACTGAATTTGATCCTTGCTGGATTCAGATTAAAGCTTGGTGGTAACTAGAGTTTCTCCACCAAGCTTGGGCTTACAACATTGTTGTTGCTTTCGTAAAGAAATGCAACTAAACATGGGCGGCCTTCGATTAAACACCTTCTTTCTCTACTTCCTTTTCCATCATCTTTATCATTTCTTCCTTTTCTTTTTCTTCAATTTCCCTTCCTTCTGCAGTTTATATTTCGTCTTTTTCTATTTTCTCCTTGAGCGTATGTTGATCATTACTGGCTTGTTTTGGTGTCATAAACTTCAACTTCATTTCATGTCCCTCATGCCTCAAATAAAGGGAACGTTCATCAAGTTTGAGCGTTTTAAAATGAAGTCATGCCCATCAAAAAAGAAGATGACAAGAGTTCGTGGGAACAATATCACATAATACTTCTTTCACACATTCTCCTGTACTGAATTTGATCCTTGCTTGATTCAGATGAAAGCTTGGTGGTAACTAGAGTTTCTCCACCAATCTTTGGCTTACAACATTGTTGTCGCTTTCGTAAACGAATGCAACTAAATAGGGGTGGCCTTCGATGAAACACCTTGTTTCTCTACTTCCTTCTCCATCATCTTTATCTTTTCTTCCTTTTCTTTTTCTTCAATTTCCCTTCCTTCTGCAGTTTATATTTCTTCTTTTTCTATTTTCTCCTTCAGCCTATGTTGATCCTTACTGGCTTGTCTTGGTGTCATAAATTTCAACTTCATTTCATGTCCCTCATGCCTCAAATAGAGGAAACGTTCATCAAGATTGAGCGTTTTAAAATGAAGCCATGCCTATCTCAAAAGAAGATGACAAGAGTTCGTGGGAGCAATATCACACAATACTTCTTTCACACATTGTCCTATACTGAATTTGATCCTTGGTTGATTCAGATGAAAGCTTGGTGGTGCTATAGTTTCTCCACCAATCTTTGGCTTAAAACATTGTTGTCGCTTTCGTAAACGAATGCAACTAAACATGGGTGGCCTTCGATTAAACCTTGTTTCTCTACTTCCTTTTCCATCAACTTTATCTTTTCTTCTTTTTCTTTTTCTTCAATTTCTCCTCCTTCTGCAGTTTATTTTTCTTCTTTTGTATTTTCTTCTTCAGCCTGTGTTGATCCTTACTGGCTTGTCCTTGTGTCATAAATTTGAACTTCATTTCATGTCGCTCATGCCTCAAAGGGAACGTTCATCAATATTGAGCATTTTAGAATGAAGTCATGCCCATCTCAAAAGAAGATGACAAGAGTTCGTGGGAGCAAAATCACATAATACTTCTTTCACACATTATCCTGTACTGAATTTGATCCTTGCTTGATTCGGATGAAAGCGTGGTGGTAACTAGAGTTTCTCCACCAATCTTTGGCTTACAACATTGTTGTCGCTTTCGTAAACAAATGCAACTAAACATGGGTGGCCTTCGATTAAACACCTTGTTTCTCTACTTCCTTTTCCATCATCTTTATCTTTTCTTCCTTTCCTTTTTCTTCAATTTCCCTTCCTTCTGCAGTTTATATTTCTTCTTTTTCTGTTTTCTCCTTTGGCCTATGTTGATCATTACTGGCTTGTCTTGGTATCATAAATTTCAACTTCATTTCATGTCCCTCATGCCTCAAATAAAGGGAACGTTCATCAAGGTTGAGCATTTTAAAATGAAGCCATGCCCATCTCAAAAGAAGATGACAAGAGTTCGTGGGAGCAATATCACACAATACTTCTTTCACACATTGTCCTGTACTGAATTTGATCCTTGCTTGATTCAGATGAAAGCTTGGTGGTAACTAGAGTTTCTCCACCAATCTTAGGCTTACAACATTGTTGTCGCTCTCGTAAACAAATGCAACTAAACATGGGTAGCCTTCGATTAAACCTTGTTTCTCTACTTCCTTTTCCATCAACTTTATCTTTTCTTCCTTTTCTTTTTCTTAAATTTCTCTTCCTTCTCAAGTTTATATTTCTTCTTTTGTATTTTCTCTTTCAGCCTATGTTGATCCTTACTAGCTTGTCCTTGTATCATAAATTTGAACTTCATTTCATGTCGCTCATGCCTCAAAGGGAACGTTCATGAATATTGAGCGTTTTAAAATGAAGCCATGCCCATCTCAAAAGAAGATGACAAGAGTTCGTGGGAGCAATATCACATAATACTTCTTTCACACATTATCCAGTACTGAATTTGATCCTTGCTTGATTCGGATGAAAGCGTGGTGGTAACTAGAGTTTCTCCACCAATCTTTGGCTTACAACATTGTTTTCGCTTTCGTAAACGAATGCAACTAAAAAGGGGTGGCCTTCGATTAAACACCTTGTTTCTCTACTTCCTTTTACATCATCTTTATCTTTTCTTCCTTTTCTTTTTCTTCAATTTCCCTTCCTTCTGCAGTTTATATTTCTTCTTTTTCTATTTTCTCCTTCAGCCTATGTTTATCATTACTGGCTTGTCAAGGTGTCATAAATTTCAACTTCATTTCATGTCCCTCATGCCTCAAATAAAGGGAACGTTCATCAAGATTGAGTGTTTTAAAATGAAGCCATGCCCATCTCAAAAGAAGATGACAAGAGTTCGTGGGAGCAATATCACACAATACTTCTTTCACACATTGTCCTGTACTGAATTTGATCCTTGCTTGATTCAGATGAAAGCTTGGTGGTAACTAGAGTTTCTCCACCAATCTTGGGCTTACAACATTGTTGTCGCTTTCGTAAACAAATGCAACTAAACATGGGTGGCCTTCGATTAAACACCTTCTTTCTCTATTTCCTTTTCCATCATCTTTATCATTTCTTCCTTTTCTTTTTCTTCAATTTCCCTTCCTTCTGCAGTTTATATTTTGTCTTTTTCTATTTTCTCCTTTAGCCTATGTTGATCATTACTGGCTTGTTTTGGTGTCATAAACTTCAACTTCATTTCATGTCCCTCATGCCTCAAATAAAGGGAACGTTCATCAAGATTGAGCGTTTTAAAATGAAGCCATGCCCAACTAAAAAGAAGATGACAAGAGTTCGTGGGAACAATATCACATAATACTTCTTTCACACATTGTCATGTACTGAATTTGATCCTTGCTTGATTCGGATGAAACCTTGGTGGTAACTAGAGTTTCTTCACCCATCTTTGGCTTAAAACATTGTTGTCGCTTTCGTAGTGGAATGCAACTAAACATGGGTAACCTTCGACTAAACCTTGTTTCTCTACTTCGTTTTCCATGAACTTTATCTTTTCTTCCTTTTCTTTTTCTTCAATTTCCCTTCCTTCTGCAGTTTATATTTCGTTTTTTTCTATTTTATCCTTCAGCCTATGTTGATCCTTACCGGCTTATCTTTGTGTCATAAATTTCCACTTCATTTCATGTCCCTCATGCCTCAAATAAAGGGAACGTTCATCAAGATTGAGCGTTTTAAAATGAAGCCATGCCCATCTCAAAAGAAGATGACAAGAGTTCGTGGGAGCAATAGCACACAATACTTCTTTCACACATTGTCCTGTACTGAATTTGATCCTTGCTTGATTCAGATCAAAGCTTGGTGGTAACTAGAGTTTCTCCACCAATCTTTGGCTTACAACATTGTTGTCGCTTTCGTAAACAAATGCAACTAAACATGGGTAGCCTTCGATTAAACCTTGTTTCTCTACTTCCTTTTCCATCAACTTTATCTTTTCTTCCTTTTCTTTTTCTTAAATTTCCGTTCCTTCTGCAGTTTATATTTTTTCTTTTGCATTTTCTCCTTCAGCCTATGTTGATCCGTACTGGCTTGTCCTTGTGTGATAAATTTGAACTTCATTTCGTGTCGCTCATGCGTCAAAGGGAACGTTCATCAATATTGAGCGTTTTAAAATGAAGTCATGCCCATCTCAAAAGAAGATGACAAGAGTTCGTGGGAGCAATATCACATTTTACTTCTTTCATACATTATCCTGTACTAAATTTGATCCTTGCTTGATTCGGATGAAAGCGTGGTGGTAACTAGAGTTTCTCCACAAATCTTTGGCTTACAACATTGTTGTCGCTTTCGTAAACAAATGCAACTAAACATGGGTGGCCTTCGATTAAACACCTTGTTTCTCTACTTCCTTTTCCATCATCTTTATCTTTTCTTCCTTTTCTTTTTCTTCAATTTCCCTTCCTTCTGCAGTTTATATTTCTTCTTTTTCTATTTTCTCCTTCAGCCTATGTTGATCATTACTGGCTTGTCTTGGTGTCATAAATTTCAACTTCATTTCATGTCCCTCATGCCTCAAATAAAGGGAACGTTCATCAAGATTTATCGTTTTAAAATTAAGCCATGCCCATCTCAAAAGAAGATGACAAGAGTTAATGGGAGCAATATCACACAATACTTCTTTCACACATTGTCCTGTCCTGAATTTGATCCTTGCTTGATTCAGATGAAAGCTTGGTGGTAACTAGAGTTTCTCCACCAATCTTTGGCTTACAACATTGTTGTCGCTTTCGTAAACGAATGCAACTAAATAGGGGTGGCCTTCGATTAAACACCTTGTGTCTCTACTTCCTATTCCATCATCTTTATCTTTTCTTCCTTTCCTTTTTCTTCAATTTCCCTTCCTTCTGCAGTTTATATTTCTTCTTTTTCTATTTTCTCCTTTAGCCTATGTTGATCATTACTGGCTTGTCTTGGTGTCATAAATTTCAACTTCATTTCATGTCCCTCATGCCTCAAATAAAGGGAACGTTCATCAAGGTTGAGCGTTTTAAAATAAAGCCATGCCCATCTCAAAAGAAGATGACAGGAGTTCGTGGGAGCAATATCACACAATACTTCTTTCACACATTGTCCTGTACTGAATTTGATCCTTGCTGGATTCAGATTAAAGCTTGGTGGTAACTAGAGTTTCTCCACCAAGCTTGGGCTTACAACATTGTTGTTGCTTTCGTAAAGAAATGCAACTAAACATGGGCGGCCTTCGATTAAACACCTTGTTTCTCTACTTCCTTTTCCATCATCTTTATCTTTTCTTCCTTTTCTTTTTCTTCAATTTCTCTTCCTTCTGCAGTTTATATTTCTTCTTTTCTATTTTCTCCTTCAGCCTATGTTGATCCTTACTGCCTTGTCTTGTGTCATAAATTTCAACTTCATTTCATGTCCCTCATGCCACAAAGCGAACGTTCATCAAGATTGAGCGTTTTAAAATGAAGCCATGCCCATCTTAAAAGAAGATGACAAGAGTTCGTGGGAGCAATAATACATAACACTTCTTTCACACATTGTCATGTACTGAATTTGATCCTTGCTTGATTCAGATGAAAGCTTGGTGGTAACTAGAGTTCCTCCACCAATCTCTAGCTTACAACATTGTTGTCACTTTAGTAAACGAATGCAACTAAACATGGCTGGCCTTTGATTAAACACCTTGTTTCTCTACTTCCTTTTCCATCATCTTTATCTTTTCTTCCTTTTCTTTTTCTTCAATTTCTCTTCCTTCTGCAGTTTATATTTCTTTTTTTCTATTTTCCCCTTCAGCCTATGTTGATCCTTACTGGCTTGTCTTGTGTCATAAATTTCAACTTCATTTCATGTCCCTCATGCCACAAAGCGAACGTTCATCAAGATTGAGCGTTTTAAAATGAAGCCATGCCCATCTTAAAAGAAGATGACAAGAGTTCGTGGGAGCAATATCACATAATACCTTTTTCACACATTGTCATGTACTGAATTTGATCCTTGCTTGATTCAGATGAAAGCTTGGTGGTAACTAGAGTTTCTCCACCAATCTTTGGCTTACAACATTGTTGTCGCTTTCGTAAACAAATGCAACTAAACATGGGTGGCCTTCGATTAAACATCTTGTTTCTCTACTTCCTTTTCCATCATCTTTATCTTTTCTTCCTTTTCTTTTTCTTCAATTTCCCTTCCTTCTACAGTTTATATTTCTACTTTTTCTATTTTCTCCTTCAGCCTATGTTGATCATTACTGGCTTGTCTTGGTGTCATAAATTTCAACTTCATTTCATGTCCCTCATGCCTCAAATAAAGGGAACGTTCATCAAGATTGAGCGTTTTAAAATGAAGCCATGCCCATCTCAAAAGAAGATGACAAGAATTCGTGCAAGCAATATCACACAATACTTCTTTCACACATTGTCCTATACTAAATTTGATCCTTGGTTGATTCAGATGAAAGCCTTGTGGTAACTAGAGTTTCTCCACCAATCTTGGGCTTACAACATTGTTATCGCTTTCGTAAACAAATGCAACTAAACATGGGTGCCCTTCGATTAAACACCTTGTTTCTCTACTTCCTTTTCCATCATCTTTATCTTTTCTTCCGTTTATTTTTCTTCAATTTCCCTTCCTTCTGCAGTTTATATTTCTTCTTTTTCTATTTTCTCCTTCAGCCTATGTTGATCATTACTGGCTTGTGTTGGTGTCAAAAATTTCAACTTTATATCATGTCCCTCATGCCTCAAATAAAGGGAAGGTTCATCAAGATTGAGCGTTTTAAAATGAAGCCATGCCCATCTCAAAAGAAGATGACAAGAGTTCGTGGGAACAATATCACATAATACTTCTTTCACACATTGTCATGTACTGAATTTGATCCTTGCTTAATTCGGATGAAAGCTTGGTGGTAACTAGAGTTTCTCCACCAATCTTTGGCTTAAAACATTGTTGTCGCTTTCGTAAACGAATGCAACTAAACATGGGTGACCTTCGATTAAACCTTGTTTCTCTACTTCCTTTTCCATCAACTTTATCTTTCTTCCTTTTCTTTTTCTTCAATTTCTCTTCCTTCTGCAGTTTATATTTCTTCTTTTGTATTTTCTGCCTATGTTGATCCTTACTGGCTTGTCCTTGTGTCATAAATTTCAACTTCATTTCATGTCCCTCATGCCTCAAATAAAGCGAACGTTCATCAAGATTGAGCGTTTTAAAATAAAGCCATGCCCATCTCAAAAGAAGATGACAAGAGTTCGTGGGAGCAATATCACATAATACTTCTTTCACACATTATCCTATATTGAATTTGATCCTTGCTTTATTCGGATGAAAGCGTGGTGGTAACTAGAGTTTCTCCACCGGTCTTTGGCTTAAAACATTGTTGTCGCTTTCGTAAACGAATGCAACTAAACATGGGTGGCCTTCGATTAAACCTTGTTTCTCTACTTCCTTTTCCATCAACTTTATCTTTTCTTCCTTTTCTTTTTCTTCAATTTCTCTTCCTTCTGCAGTTTATATTTCTTCTTTTGTATTTTCTCCTTCAGCCTATGTTGATCCTTACTGGCTTGTCCTTGTGTCATAAATTTCATGTCGCTCATGCCTCAAATAAAGGGAACATTCATCAAGATTGAGTGTTTTAAAATAAAGCCATGCCCATCTCAAAAGAAGATGACAAGAGTTCGTGGGAACAATATCACATAATACTTCTTTCACACATTGTCATGTACTGAATTTGATCCTTGCTTGATTTGAATGAAACCTTGGTGGTAACTAGAGTTTCTCCACCATTCTTTGGCTTAAAACATTTTTGGCGCTTTCATTAACGAATGCAACTAAACATGGGTTGCCTTCGATTAAACACCTTGTTTCTCTACTTCCTTTTCCATCATCTTTATCTTTTCTTCCTTTTCTTTTTCTTCAATTTCTCTTCCTTCTTTAATTTATATTTCTTCTTTTGTATTTTCTCCTTCAGCCTATCTTGATCCTTACTGGCTTGTCCTTGTGTCATAAATTTGAACTTCATTTCATGTCGCTCATGCCTCAAAGGGAACATTCATCAATATTGAGCGTTTTAAAATGAAGTCATGTCAATCTCAAAAGAAGATGACAAGAGTTCGTGGGAGCAATAACACATAATACTTCTTTCACACATTGTCATGTACTGAATTTGATCTTTGCTTGATTCGGATGAAAGCTTGGTGGTAACTAGAGTTTCTCCACCAATCTTTTGCTTAAAACATTGTTGTCGCTTTCATTAACAAATGCAACTAAACATGGGTGGCCTTAGATTAAACCTTGTTTCTCTACTTCCTTTTCCATCAACTTTATATTTTCTTCCTTTTCTTTTTCTTCAATTTCTCTTCCTTCTGCAGTTTATATTTCTTCTTTTGTTTTTTCTCCTTCAGCCTATGTTGATCCTTACTGGCTTGTACTTGTCTCATAAATTTCAACTTCATTTCATGTCCCTCATGCCTCGAATAAAGGGAACGTTCATCAAGATTGAGTGTTTTAAAATAAAGCCATGCCCATCTCAAAAGAAGATGACAAGAGTTCGTGGGAACAATATCACATAATACTTCTTTCACACATTGTCATGTACTGAATTTGATCCTTGCTTGATTCGGATGAAAGCTTGGTGGTAACTAGAGTTTCTCCACCAATCTTTTGCTTACAACATTGTTGTCGCTTTCGTAAACAAATGCAACTAAACATGGGTGGCCTTCGATTAAACACCTTGTTTCTCTACTTCCTTTTCCATCATCTTTATCTTTTCTTCCTTTTCTTTTTCTTCAATTTACCTTCTTTGTGCAGTTTATATTTCTTCTTTTTCTATTTTCTCTTTCAGCCTATGTTGATCCTTACTGGCTTGACTTGGTGTCATAAATTTCAACTTCATTTCATGTCCCTCATGCCTCAAATAAAGGGAACGTTCATCAAGATTGAGTGTTTTAAAATAAAGCCATGCCCATCTCAAAAGAAGATGACAAGAGTTCGTGGGAACAATATCACATAATACTTCTTCCACACATTATCATGTACTGAATTTGATCCTTGCTTGATTTGGATGAAACCTTGGTGGTAACTAGAGTTTCTCCACCAATATTTGGCTTAAAACATTTTTGGCGCTTTCATTAACGAATGCAACTACACATGGGTTGCCTTCGATTAAACACCTTGTTTCTCTACCTCCTTTTCCATCAACTTTATCTTTTCTTCCTTTTCTTTTTCTTCAATTTCCCTTCCTTCTGCAGTTTATATTTCTTCTTTTTCTATTTTCTCCTTCAGCCTATGTTGATCCTTACTGGATTGTCCTTGTGTCATAAATTTCAACTTCATTTCATGTCCCTCAGCCCTCAGATAAAGGGAACGTTCATCAAGATTGAGTGTTTTAAAATGAAGCCATGCCCATCTCAAAAGGAGATAACAGGAGTTCGTGGGAGCAATATCACACAATACTTCTTTCACACATTGTCATGTACTGAATTTGATCCTTGCCTTATTCGGATGAAAGCTTGGTGGTAACTAGAGTTTCTCCACCAATCTTTGGCTTAAAACATTGTTGTCGCTGTCGTAAACGAATGCAACTAAACATGGGTTGCCTTCGATTAAACACCTTGTTTCTCTACTTCCTTTTCCATCAACTTTATCTTTTCTTCCTTTTCTTTTTCTTCAATTTCTCTTCCTTCTGCAGTTTATATTTCTTCTTTTCTATTTTCTGCCTATGTTGATCCTTACTGGCTTGTCCTGGTGTCATAAATTTCAACTTCATTTCGTGTCCCTCATGCCTCAAATAAAGCGAACGTTCATCAAGATTGAGCGTTTTAAAATAAAGTCATGCCCATCTCAAAAGAAGATGACAAGAGTTCGTGGGAGCAATATCACATAATACTTCTTTCACACATTATCCTATATTGAATTTGATCCTTGCTTTATTCGGATGAAAGCGTGGTGGTAACTAGAGTTTCTCCACCGGTCTTTGGCTTAAAACATTGTTGTCGCTTTCGTAAACGAATGCAACTAAACATGGGTGGCCTTCGATAAAACACCTTGTTTCTCTACTTCCTTTTCCATCAACTTTATCTTTTCTTCCTTCTCTTTTTCTTCAATTTACCTTCTTTGTGCAGTTTATATTTCTTCTTTTTCTATTTTCTCTTTCAGCCTATGTTGATCCTTACTGGCTTGACTTGGTGTCATAAATTTCAACTTCATTTCATGTCCCTCATGCCTCAAATAAAGGGAACGTTCATCAAGATTGAGTGTTTTAAAATAAAGCCATGCCCATCTCAAAAGAAGATGACAAGAGTTCGTGGGAACAATATCACATAATACTTCTTCCACACATTATCATGTACTGAATTTGATCCTTGCTTGATTTGGATGAAACCTTGGTGGTAACTAGAGTTTCTCCACCAATATTTGGCTTAAAACATTTTTGGCGCTTTCATTAACGAATGCAACTACACATGGGTTGCCTTCGATTAAACACCTTGTTTCTCTACCTCCTTTTCCATCAACTTTATCTTTTCTTCCTTTTCTTTTTCTTCAATTTCCCTTCCTTCTGCAGTTTATATTTCTTCTTTTTCTATTTTCTCCTTCAGCCTATGTTGATCCTTACTGGATTGTCCTTGTGTCATAAATTTCAACTTCATTTCATGTCCCTCAGGCCTCAGATAAAGGGAACGTTCATCAAGATTGAGTGTTTTAAAATGAAGCCATGCCCATCTCAAAAGGAGATAACAGGAGTTCGTGGGAGCAATATCACACAATACTTCTTTCACACATTGTCATGTACTGAATTTGATCCTTGCCTTATTCGGATGAAAGCTTGGTGGTAACTAGAGTTTCTCCACCAATCTTTGGCTTAAAACATTGTTGTCGCTGTCGTAAACGAATGCAACTAAACATGGGTTGCCTTCGATTAAACACCTTGTTTCTCTACTTCCTTTTCCATCAACTTTATCTTTTCTTCCTTTTCTTTTTCTTCAATTTCTCTTCCTTCTGCAGTTTATATTTCTTCTTTTCTATTTTCTGCCTATGTTGATCCTTACTGGCTTGTCCTTGTGTCATAAATTTCAACTTCATTTCATGTCCCTCATGCCTCAAATAAAGCGAACGTTCATCAAGATTGAGCGTTTTAAAATAAAGCCATGCCCATCTCAAAAGAAGATGACAAGAGTTCGTGGGAGCAATATCACATAATACTTCTTTCACACATTATCCTATATTGAATTTGATCCTTGCTTTATTCGGATGAAAGCGTGGTGGTAACTAGAGTTTCTCCACCGGTCTTTGGCTTAAAACATTGTTGTCGCTTTCGTAAACGAATGCAACTAAACATGGGTGGCCTTCGATTAAACCTTGTTTCTCTACTTCCTTTTCCATCAACTTTATCTTTTCTTCCTTTTCTTTTTCTTCAATTTCTCTTCCTTCTGCAGTTTATATTTCTTCTTTTGTATTTTCTCCTTCAGCCTATGTTGATCCTTACTGGCTTGTCCTTGTGTCATAAATTTCATGTCGCTCATGCCTCAAATAAAGGGAACGTTCATCAAGATTGAGTGTTTTAAAATAAAGCCATGCCCATCTCAAAAGAAGATGACAAGAGTTCGTGGGAACAATATCACATAATACTTCTTTCACACATTGTCATGTACTGAATTTGATCCTTGCTTGATTTGAATGAAACCTTGGTGGTAACTAGAGTTTCTCCACCATTCTTTGGCTTAAAACATTTTTGGCGCTTTCATTAACGAATGCAACTAAACATGGGTTGCCTTCGATTAAACACCTTGTTTCTCTACTTCCTTTTCCATCATCTTTATCTTTTCTTCCTTTTCTTTTTCTTCAATTTCTCTTCCTTCTTTAATTTATATTTCTTCTTTTGTATTTTCTCCTTCAGCCTATCTTGATCCTTACTGGCTTGTCCTTGTGTCATAAATTTGAACTTCATTTCATGTCGCTCATGCCTCAAAGGGAACATTCATCAATATTGAGCGTTTTAAAATGAAGTCATGTCAATCTCAAAAGAAGATGACAAGAGTTCGTGGGAGCAATAACACATAATACTTCTTTCACACATTGTCATGTACTGAATTTGATCTTTGCTTGATTCGGATGAAAGCTTGGTGGTAACTAGAGTTTCTCCACCAATCTTTTGCTTAAAACATTGTTGTCGCTTTCATTAACAAATGCAACTAAACATGGGTGGCCTTAGATTAAACCTTGTTTCTCTACTTCCTTTTCCATCAACTTTATATTTTCTTCCTTTTCTTTTTCTTCAATTTCTCTTCCTTCTGCAGTTTATATTTCTTCTTTTGTTTTTTCTCCTTCAGCCTATGTTGATCCTTACTGGCTTGTACTTGTCTCATAAATTTCAACTTCATTTCATGTCCCTCATGCCTCGAATAAAGGGAACGTTCATCAAGATTGAGTGTTTTAAAATAAAGCCATGCCCATCTCAAAAGAAGATGACAAGAATTCGTGGGAACAATATCACATAATACTTCTTTCACACATTGTCATGTACTGAATTTGATCCTTGCTTGATTCGGATGAAAGCTTGGTGGTAACTAGAGTTTCTCCACCAATCTTTTGCTTACAACATTGTTGTCGCTTTCGTAAACAAATGCAACTAAACATGGGTGGCCTTCGATTAAACACCTTGTTTCTCTACTTCCTTTTCCATCATCTTTATCTTTTCTTCCTTTTCTTTTTCTTCAATTTACCTTCTTTGTGCAGTTTATATTTCTTCTTTTTCTATTTTCTCTTTCAGCCTATGTTGATCCTTACTGGCTTGACTTGGTGTCATAAATTTCAACTTCATTTCATGTCCCTCATGCCTCAAATAAAGGGAACGTTCATCAAGATTGAGTGTTTTAAAATAAAGCCATGCCCATCTCAAAAGAAGATGACAAGAGTTCGTGGGAACAATATCACATAATACTTCTTCCACACATTATCATGTACTGAATTTGATCCTTGCTTGATTTGGATGAAACCTTGGTGGTAACTAGAGTTTCTCCACCAATATTTGGCTTAAAACATTTTTGGCGCTTTCATTAACGAATGCAACTACACATGGGTTGCCTTCGATTAAACACCTTGTTTCTCTACCTCCTTTTCCATCAACTTTATCTTTTCTTCCTTTTCTTTTTCTTCAATTTCCCTTCCTTCTGCAGTTTATATTTCTTCTTTTTCTATTTTCTCCTTCAGCCTATGTTGATCCTTACTGGATTGTCCTTGTGTCATAAATTTCAACTTCATTTCATGTCCCTCAGGCCTCAGATAAAGGGAACGTTCATCAAGATTGAGTGTTTTAAAATGAAGCCATGCCCATCTCAAAAGGAGATAACAGGAGTTCGTGGGAGCAATATCACACAATACTTCTTTCACACATTGTCATGTACTGAATTTGATCCTTGCCTTATTCGGATGAAAGCTTGGTGGTAACTAGAGTTTCTCCACCAATCTTTGGCTTAAAACATTGTTGTCGCTGTCGTAAACGAATGCAACTAAACATGGGTTGCCTTCGATTAAACACCTTGTTTCTCTACTTCCTTTTCCATCAACTTTATCTTTTCTTCCTTTTCTTTTTCTTCAATTTCTCTTCCTTCTGCAGTTTATATTTCTTCTTTTCTATTTTCTGCCTATGTTGATCCTTACTGGCTTGTCCTGGTGTCATAAATTTCAACTTCATTTCATGTCCCTCATGCCTCAAATAAAGCGAACGTTCATCAAGATTGAGCGTTTTAAAATAAAGTCATGCCCATCTCAAAAGAAGATGACAAGAGTTCGTGGGAGCAATATCACATAATACTTCTTTCACACATTATCCTATATTGAATTTGATCCTTGCTTTATTCGGATGAAAGCGTGGTGGTAACTAGAGTTTCTCCACCGGTCTTTGGCTTAAAACATTGTTGTCGCTTTCGTAAACGAATGCAACTAAACATGGGTGGCCTTCGATAAAACACCTTGTTTCTCTACTTCCTTTTCCATCAACTTTATCTTTTCTTCCTTCTCTTTTTCTTCAATTTACCTTCTTTGTGCAGTTTATATTTCTTCTTTTTCTATTTTCTCTTTCAGCCTATGTTGATCCTTACTGGCTTGACTTGGTGTCATAAATTTCAACTTCATTTCATGTCCCTCATGCCTCAAATAAAGGGAACGTTCATCAAGATTGAGTGTTTTAAAATAAAGCCATGCCCATCTCAAAAGAAGATGACAAGAGTTCGTGGGAACAATATCACATAATACTTCTTCCACACATTATCATGTACTGAATTTGATCCTTGCTTGATTTGGATGAAACCTTGGTGGTAACTAGAGTTTCTCCACCAATATTTGGCTTAAAACATTTTTGGCGCTTTCATTAACGAATGCAACTACACATGGGTTGCCTTCGATTAAACACCTTGTTTCTCTACCTCCTTTTCCATCAACTTTATCTTTTCTTCCTTTTCTTTTTCTTCAATTTCCCTTCCTTCTGCAGTTTATATTTCTTCTTTTTCTATTTTCTCCTTCAGCCTATGTTGATCCTTACTGGATTGTCCTTGTGT
Source organism: Vigna unguiculata (assembly GCF_037176805.1). Lineage (NCBI taxonomy): Eukaryota > Viridiplantae > Streptophyta > Magnoliopsida > Fabales > Fabaceae > Vigna > Vigna unguiculata. Next base: position 24,938,328 of record NC_140795.1, on the reverse strand, counting down.
CATAAATTTCAACTTCATTTCATGTCCCTCAGGCCTCAGATAAAGGGAACGTTCATCAAGATTGAGTGTTTTAAAATGAAGCCATGCCCATCTCAAAAGGAGATAACAGGAGTTCGTGGGAGCAATATCACACAATACTTCTTTCACACATTGTCATGTACTGAATTTGATCCTTGCCTTATTCGGATGAAAGCTTGGTGGTAACTAGAGTTTCTCCACCAATCTTTGGCTTAAAACATTGTTGTCGCTGTCGTAAACGAATGCAACTAAACATGGGTTGCCTTCGATTAAACACCTTGTTTCTCTACTTCCTTTTCCATCAACTTTATCTTTTCTTCCTTTTCTTTTTCTTCAATTTCTCTTCCTTCTGCAGTTTATATTTCTTCTTTTCTATTTTCTGCCTATGTTGATCCTTACTGGCTTGTCCTTGTGTCATAAATTTCAACTTCATTTCATGTCCCTCATGCCTCAAATAAAGCGAACGTTCATCAAGATTGAGCGTTTTAAAATAAAGCCATGCCCATCTCAAAAGAAGATGACAAGAGTTCGTGGGAGCAATATCACATAATACTTCTTTCACACATTATCCTATATTGAATTTGATCCTTGCTTTATTCGGATGAAAGCGTGGTGGTAACTAGAGTTTCTCCACCGGTCTTTGGCTTAAAACATTGTTGTCGCTTTCGTAAACGAATGCAACTAAACATGGGTGGCCTTCGATTAAACCTTGTTTCTCTACTTCCTTTTCCATCAACTTTATCTTTTCTTCCTTTTCTTTTTCTTCAATTTCTCTTCCTTCTGCAGTTTATATTTCTTCTTTTGTATTTTCTCCTTCAGCCTATGTTGATCCTTACTGGCTTGTCCTTGTGTCATAAATTTCATGTCGCTCATGCCTCAAATAAAGGGAACGTTCATCAAGATTGAGTGTTTTAAAATAAAGCCATGCCCATCTCAAAAGAAGATGACAAGAGTTCGTGGGAACAATATCACATAATACTTCTTTCACACATTGTCATGTACTGAATTTGATCCTTGCTTGATTTGAATGAAACCTTGGTGGTAACTAGAGTTTCTCCACCATTCTTTGGCTTAAAACATTTTTGGCGCTTTCATTAACGAATGCAACTAAACATGGGTTGCCTTCGATTAAACACCTTGTTTCTCTACTTCCTTTTCCATCAACTTTATCTTTTCTTCCTGATGAGTTCAAATTTTTGCCCTCATTTAATATTTAAATTTGGGGATTTAATTTATTTTTCTGTGCTTAAAGATTGATTTAATTAGGATTTGTGATTATTGGATTTATTGAGTAAGTTTGGTAAAAGTGGCGTAAAAATTGATTTTAGTTGCATAAAATATTATTGGATATTCTAACGTTTGTTAATGCAGCTGGAATTTATTTTTGATCAATTAATAGTGTGATTTTGAAATATTCAAAGTTACAAAATAAGTCCAAAATCAAGAAATTCTAAAAAAGAATAAATCAGGAGCTAAATGCACCCTCAGATTTTATTTGCACACTCCTTCCTCGAGTGGACCACAAAAACCTGTTCTGCATCCCCAGTTTTCACTAAGTTGCACCCCTCCTACCACTTAAACTCCACTAAACCACATCATGCCATGTGGCAATCCCCACCTCTTAAAATTAGCCAACTAGAACAAGCCACGTGTCATAATCCTACCCTCACCAAATTAACCAATCAGATTCTGCCACGTCATCATCTTCATCTCCCAAAACCCTAACCCTAATTTTCTCCTCTCCTTCCACCCTCCACGGTAGCCGCCGCCGCCAACCTCGCCGGCCACCACTGAAACTCGCCGGAAAAAGCAGAAACCCCGCGTCGCACCTTCTCCGCAGCCACCGCAGCAGCACTCTTCGCCGGAATCTGCACCATTTCCGCAGCACACACGAACCACCACCGCGCCTCCGTCTTCTCCGCACCTCCATTTCACGTCTCGTCGGCCACCACAACAACCATCTTCACCGCATCGCAGCAGCCATGGCTGCACCAGTTCCGCACACCACCACGCACCACCAGAGGAGAAGATAAGCTGCAACCACCGTGAGTCCCGTTGCCGCCATTGCATACCACGCTGCAGAAGAGAAGATCTGAAACCTTAAATCCACCTTCAGATTCACGGCCACCGTGAGATCTTCACGTTCTCTGCACCTCGCGCATCTCTTCCTTCACGCAACAGCGCCGACGGCCACCGCGCATCAGCCCCCGCGACGCACCTCTTCGTTCTCGCCTCCGCACAACCATGGCAGCAGCTTCCACACCATCACTGCACTTGCAACGCGTCGCGAGTTCTTCTTCCTTGTTCGCAACACCACCGCGCCGCGCCACCACGCCGGAAAACACTGCTGAACCACCATGGAAGCACCTGCAGGAATCACGAAGCCAACACGTCGGAGTAGTCGCGCCGTTAGCCGTCATTGCCATCTCCATCTCCATTGCATCTGCAGAAACCCTAATTTTGGAGAGAGAAAATGCACTGCCACGTGTCAGCATCTGATAGGCAGTCAACTGGTCAAACTCTGGTCAAACTAGTCAAACTCTGGTCAAATTCTGGTCAATTTTGTAAAAATGCTTAAATAAGAGGGGAAGAATTGGAAATTGGACAGGAATTAAGTTGCTAATTAATGAAATAAAAATAAAATATTTTAGCAACTGACAGATAAAGCCCAAAGTCCAGTGGAAGCCTATATAAAGAGACTTAAGGGAGCAGAAACGGGAACTGACAATTTACAGCTGACAGCTTAGACACTTAGAACTCTCTGGTTTTGGCAGATACCATCTCCACCACATCTCTCATTCTTTTTTTATTTTCTTTCCTTCATATCATCATGTATTCCATCAAAGCCATGGAGGGCTAAGCTTTTAGGGTTGATTCCACTGTAATTTCTTAAATGGATTCTGAGGTTAGATGAATTTATATGTTTTGTTATTTTGATTATTGTTGTGATTTTTGTTTATCTATGTCCTTTGCTTCTTAATCGAATAGAAAATAATGATTTTAAATCTACATGCATGCTAATCATATGAGTTAAAAGGTTTTTAAATTAAATTGAGACTTTACTTTGATTTTGTTTAGAAACTTTCATTTGATTAAATAAGTTTTTGCCAATAATTGAGACTTTAATTTGATTAGAGGTAATTACTTTAACTAAACTTAGTCAAGACTTTACTTTGATTAATTAAGTTTTCTATTTGGTAAAGAAACAAAGGAATAGACATGATTAGGCATAGTAAAATTAATTGAGACTGTACTTTGATTGAATTTACTATGGACAATCTAATAATTCTCACTTTTAATTGAGACTGTACTTTGATTAAAAGTGAGGATGCCAACAAATGAATGGAGTCTTTACATTGATTTATTTGTAAATCAACAACAATGATTAATTTAACAATAATCTCTAGATAACCAATGAAGAATCTTATTTAGAAAAAGCAGTGGAATTGACCTATTTACTATTACTGTGTTTACAATCTTCCGTGTCATTTTCTTTGCATATCAAAACCTCCCTATTTTTATAGTTGCTAGTTTTAAATTGCATTTTTGAGAATCAAATACTTGAGATCAATTCCGTATTCGTTGTGAGACGACTCAGGGTTATCTTAACCCTAACTATTTTCTTCACTACAAACTGGCAATACTGAAGTTGCTAAAGTAGTGGTAATTTGATCGCCTAACGGCAGCGATATCACTTCCTTTTCTTTTTCTTCAATTTCCCTTCCTTCTGCAGTTTATATTTCTTCTTTTTCTATTTTCTCCTTCAGCCTATGTTGATCCTTACTGGATCGTCCTTGTGTCATAAATTTCAACTTCAGTTCATGTCCCTCATGCCTCAAATAAAGGGAACGTTCATCAAGATTGAGTGTTTTAAAATGAAGCCATGCCCATCTCAAAAGAAGATGACAAGAGTTCGTGGGAGCAATATCACACAATACTTCTTTCACACATTGTCCTGTACTGAATTTCATCCTTGCTTGATTCGGATGAAAGCTTGGTGGTAACTAGAGTTTCTCCACCAATCTTTGGCTTAAAACATTGTTGTCACTTTCGTAAATGAATACAACTAAACATGGGTTGCCTTCGATTAAACACCTTGTTTCTCTACTTCCTTTTCCATCAACTTTATCTTTTCTTCCTTTTCTTTTTCTTCAATTTCCCTTCCTTCTGCAGTTTATATTTCTTCTTTTTCTATTTTCTCCTTCAGCCTATGTTGATCCATACTGGCTTGACTTGGTGTCATAAATTTCAACTTCATTTCATGTCCCTCATGCCTCGTTCATCAAGATTGAGCGTTTTAAAATAAAGCCATGGCCATCTCAAAAGAAGATGACAAGAGTTCGTGGGAACAATATCACATAATACTTCTTTCACACATTGTCATGTACTGAATTTGATCCTTGCTTGATTCGGATGAAACCTTGGTGGTAACTAGAGTTTCTCCACCAGTCTTTGGCTTAAAACATTGTTGTCGCTTTCGTAAACGAATGCAACTAAACATGGGTGGCCTTCGATTAAACCTTGTTTCTCTACTTCCTTTTCCATCAACTTTATCTTTTCTCCCTTTTCTTTTTCTTCAATTTCCCTTCCATCTACAGTTTATATTTCTTCTTTTTCTATTTTCTCCTTTAGCCTATGTTGATCCTTACTGGCTTGACTTGGTGTCATAAATTTCAACTTCATTTCATTTCCCTCATGCCTCAAATAAAGGGAACGTTCATCAAGATTGAGTGTTTTAAAATAAAGCCATGCCCATCTCAAAAGAAGATGGCAACAGTTTGTGGGAGCAATATCACACAATACTTCTTTCACACATTGTCCTGTACTGAATTTGATCCTTGCTTGATTCGGATGAAAGCTTGGTGGTAACTAGAGTTTCTCCACCAATCTTTGGCTTAAAACATTGTTGTCGCTTTCGTAAACGAATGCAACTAAACAGGGGTGGCCTTCGATTAAACACCTTGTTTCTCTACTTCCTTTTCCATCGTGTTTATCTTTTCTTCGTTTTCTTTTTCTTCAATTTCCCTTCCTTCTGTAGTTTATATTTCTTCTTTTTCTACTATTCTCCTTCAGCCTATGGTGATCATTATTGGCTTGTCTTGGTGTGATAAATTTCAACTTCATTTCATGTCCCTCATGGCTCAAATAAAAGGAACCTTCATCAAGATTGAGCGTTTTAAAATTAAGCCATGCCCATCTCAAAAGAAGACGACAAGAGTTCGTGGGAACAATATCACATAATACTTCTTTCAAACATTGTCGTGTACTGAATTTGATCCTTGCTTGATTCGGATGAAAGCATGGTGGTAACTAGAGTTTCTCCACCAATCTTTGGCTTAAAACATTGTTGGCGCTTTCATTAACGAATGCAACTAAACATGGGTTGCCTTCGATTAAACACCTTGTTTCTCTACTTACTTTTCCATCAACTTTATCTTTTCTCCCTTTTCTTTTTCTTCAATTTCCCTTCCTTCTGCAGTTTATATTTCTTCTTTTTCTATTTTCTCCTTCAGCCTATGTTGATCCTTATTGGCTTGTCCTTGTGTCATAAATTTCAACTTCATTTCATGTCCCTCATGCCTCAAATAAAGGGAACGTTCCTAAAGATTGAGTGTTTTAAAATAAAGCCATGCCCATCTCAAAAGAAGATGACAAGAGTTCGTGGGAACAATATCACATAATACTTCTTTCAAACATTGTCGTGTACTGAATTTGATCCTTGCTTGATTCGGATGAAAGCATGGTGGTAACTAGAGTTTCTCCACCAATCTTTGGCTTAAAACATTGTTGGCGCTTTCATTAACGAATGCAACTAAACATGGGTTGCCTTCGATTAAACACCTTGTTTCTCTACTTACTTTTCCATCAACTTTATCTTTTCTTCCTTTTCTTGTTCTTCAATTTCCCTTCCTTCTACAGTTTATATTTCTTCTTTTTCTATTTTCTCCTTTAGCCTATGTTGATCCTTACTGGCTTGACTTGGTGTCATAAATTTCAACTTCATTTCACGTCCCTCATGCCTCAAATAAAGGGAACGTTCATCAAGATTGAGTCTTTTAAAATGAAGCCATGCCCATCTCAAAAGAAGATGACAAGAGTTCGTGGGAGCAATATCACACAATACTTCTTCCACACATTATCCTGTACTGAATTTGATCCTTGGTTGATTCAGATGAAAGCTTGTTGGTAACTAGAGTTTCTACACCAGTCTTTGGCTTACAACATTGTTGTCGCTTTCGTAAACGAATGCAACTAAATAGGGGTGACCTTCGATTAAAAACCTTGTTTCTCTACTTCTTTTTCCATCGTCTTTATCTTTTCTTCCTTTTCGTTTTCTTCAATTTCCCTTCCTTCTGCAGTTTACATTTCTTCTTTTTCTATTTTCTCCTTTAGCCTATGTTGATCCTTACTGGCTTGACTTGGTGTCATAAATTTTAACTTCATTTCATGTCCCTCATGCCTCAAATAAAGGGAACGTTCATCAAGATTGAGTGTTTTAAAATAAAGCCATGCCCATCTCAAAAGAAGATGACAAGAGTTCGTGGGAACAATATCACATAATACTTCTTTCACACATTGTCATGTACTGAATTTGATCCTTGCTTCATTTGGATGAAACCTTGGTGGTAACTAGAGTTTCTCCACCAATCTTTGGCTTAAAACATTGTTGGCGCTTTCATTAACGAATGCAACTAAACATGGGTTGCCTTCGATTAAACACCTTGTTTCTCTACTTCCTTTTCCATCAACTTTATCTTTTCTTCCTTTTCTTTTTCTTCAATTTCCCTTCCTTCTGCAGTTTATATTTCTTCTTTTTCTATTTTCTCCTTCAGCCTTTGTTGATCCTTACTGGCTTGTCTTGGTGTCATAAATTTCAACTTCATTTCATGTCCCTCATGCCTCAAATAAAGGGAACATTCATCAAGATTGAGTGTTTTAAAATAAAGCCATGCCTATCTCAGAAGAAGATGACAAGAGTTCGTGGGAACAATATCACATAATACTTCTTTCACACATTGTCATGTACTGAATTTGATCCTTGCTTGATTCGGATGAATGCTTGCAGGTAACTAGAGTTTCTCCACCAATCTTTGGCTTACAACATTGTTTGCGCTTTCATTAACGAATGCAACTAAACATGGGTTGACTTCGATTAAACACCTTGTTTCTCTACTTCCTTTTCCATCAACTTTATCTTTTCTTCCTTTTCTTTTTCTTCAATTTCTCTTCCTTCTGCTGCTTATATTTCTTCTTTTGTATTTTCTCCTTCAGCCTATGTTGATCCTTACTGGCTTGACTTGGTGTCATAAATTTCAACTTCATTTCATGTCCCTCATGCCTCAAATAAAGGGAACGTTTATCAAGATTGAGTGATTTCAAATAAAGCCATGCCCATCTCAAAAGAAGATGACAAGAGTTCGTGGGAACAATATCACATAATACTTCTTTCACACATTGTCATGTACTAAATTTCATCCTTGCTTCATTCGGATGAAACCTTGGTGGTAAGTAGAGTTTCTCCACCAATCTTTGGCTTAAAACATTGTTGTCGCTTTCGTAAACGAATGCAACAAAACAGGGGTGGTCTTCGATTAAACACCTTGTTTCTCTACTTCCTTTTCCATCGTCTTTATCTTTTCTTCCTTTTCTTTTTCTTCAATTTCTCTTCCTTCTACTGTTTATATTTCTTCTTTTGTATTTTCTCCTTCAGCCTATGTTGATCCTTATTGGCTTGTCCTTGTGTCATAAATTTCAACTTCATTTCGTGTCCCTCATGCCTCAAATAAAGGGAACGTTCATCAAGATTGAGTGTTTTAAAATAAAGCCATGCCCATCTCAAAAGAAGATGACAAGAGTTCGTGGGAACAATATCACATAATACTTCTTTCACACATTGTCATGTACTGAATTTGATCCTTGCTTCATTTGGATGAAACCTTGGTGGTAACTAGAGTTTCTCCACCAATCTTTGGCTTAAAACATTGTGGGCGCTTTCATTAACGAATGCAACTAAACATGGGTTGCCTTCGATTAAACACCTTGTTTCTCTACTTCCTTTTCCATCAACTTTATCTTTTTTTCCTTTTCTTTATCTTCAATTTCCCTTCCTTCTACAATTTATATTTCTTCTTTTTCTTTTTTCTCCTTCAGCCTATATTGATCATTACTGGCATGTCTTGGTGTCATAAATTTCAACTTCATTTCATGTCCCTCATGCCTCAAATAAAGGGAACGTTCATCAAGATTGAGTGTTTTAAAATGAAGCCATGCCCATCTCAAAAGAAGATGACAAGAGTTCGTGGGAGCAATATCACACAATACTTCTTTCACACATTGTCCTGTACTGAATTTGATCCATGCTTGATTCGGATGAAAGCTTGGTGGTAACTAGAGTTTCTCCACCAATCTTTGGCTTAAAACATTGTTGTCGTTTTCGTAAACGAATGCAACAAAATAGGGGTGGCCTTCGATTAAACACCTTGTTTCTCTACTTCCTTTTCCATCGTCTTTATCTTTTCTTCCTTTTCTTTTTCTTCAATTTCTCTTCCTTCTGCTGTTTATATTTCTTCTTTTGTATTTTCTCCTTCAGCCTATGTTGATCCTTATTGGCTTGTCCTTGTGTCATAAATTTCAACTTCATTTCATGTCCCTCATGCCTCAAATAAAGGGAACGTTTATCAAGATTGAGTGATTTCAAATAAAGCCATGCCCATCTCAAAAGAAGATGACAAGAGTTCGTGGGAACAATATCACATAATACTTCTTTCACACATTGTCATGTACTGAATTTGATCCTTGCTTCATTTGGATGAAACCTTGGTGGTAAATAGAGTTTCTCCACCAATCTTTGGCTTAAAACATTGTTGGCGCTTTCACTAACGAATGCAACTAAACATGGGTTGCCTTCGATTAAACACCTTGTTTCTCTACTTCCTTTTCCATCAACTTTATCTTTTCTTCCTTTTCTTTTTCTTCAATTGCCCTTCCTTCTGCAGTTTATATTTCTTCTTTTTCTATTTTGTCCTTCAGCCTATGTTGATCCTTACTGGCTTGACTTGGTGTCATAAATTTCAACTTCATTTCATGTCCCTCATGCCTCAAATAAAGGGAACGTTCATCAAGATTGAGTGTTTTAAAATGAAGCCATGCCCATCTCAAAAGAAGATGACAAGAGTTTGTGGGAGCAATATCACACAATACTTCTTTCACACATTGTCCTGTACTGAATTTGATCCTTGCTTCATTCGGATGAAAGCTTGGTGGTAACAAGAGTTTCTCCACCAATCTTTGGCTTAAAAGATTGTTGTCGCTTTCGTAAACGAATGCAACAAAACAGGGGTGGCCTTCGATTAAACACCTTGTTTCTCTACTTCCTTTTCCATCGTCTTTATCTTTTCTTCCTTTTCTTTTTCTTCAATTTCTCTTCCTTCTGCTGTTTATATTTCTTCTTTTGTATTTTCTCCTTCAGCCTATGTTGATCCTTACTGGCTTGTCCTTGTGTCATAAATTTCAACTTCATTTCATGTTCCTCATACCTCAAATAAAGGGAACGTTCATCAAGATTGAGTGTTTTAAAATGAAGCCATGCCCATCTCAAAAGAAGATGACAAGAGTTCTTGGGAGCAATATCACACAATACTTCTTTGACACATTGTCCTGTACTGAATTTGATCCTTGCTTGATTCGAATGAAAGGTTGGTGGTAACTAGAGTTTCTCCACCAATCTTTGGCTTAAAACATTGTTGTCGCTTTCGTAAACGAATGCAACAAAACAGGGGTGGCCTTCGATTAAACACCTTGTTTCTCTACTTCCTTTTCCATCGTCTTTATCTTTTCCTCCTTTTCTTTTTCTTCAGTTTCTCTTCCTTCTGCTGTTTATATTTCTTCTTTTGTATTTTCTCCTTCAGCCTATGTTGATCCTTATTGGCTTGTCCTTGTGTCATAAATTTCAACTTCATTTCATGTCCCTCATGCCTCAAATAAAGGGATTGTTCATCAAGATTGAGTGTTTTAAAACAAAAGCCATGCCTATCTCAAAAGAAGATGACAAGAGTTCGTGGGAACAATATCACATAATACTTCTTTCACACATTGTCATGTACTGAATTTGATCCTTGGATTCAAATGAAAGCTTGGTGGTAACTAGAGTTTCTCCACCAATCTTTGGCTTAAAACATTGTTGGCGCTTTCATTAACGAATGCAACTAAACATGGGTTAACTTCGATTAAACACCTTGTTTCTCTACTTCCTTTTCCATCAACTTTATCTTTTCTTCCTTTTCTTTTTCTTCAATTTCCCTTCCTTCTGCAGTTTATATTTCTTCTTTTTCTATTTTCTCCTTCAGCCTATGTTGATCCTTACTGCCTTGACTCGGTGTCATAAATTTCAACTTCATTTCATATACCTCATGCCTCGTTCATCAAGATTGAGCGTTTTAAAATTAAGCCATGCCCATCTCAAAAGAAGATGACAAGAGTTCGTGGGAACAATATCACATAATACTTCTTTCACACATTGTCATGTACTGAATTTGATCCTTGCTTGATTCGGATGCAACCTTGGTGGTAACTAGACTTTCTCCACCAGTCTTTGGCTTAGAACATTGTTGTCGCTTTCGTAAACGAATGCAACTAAACATGGGTGGCCTTCGATTAAACCTTGTTTCTCTACTTCCTTTTCCATCAGCTTTATCTTTTCTTCCTTTTCTTTTTCTTCAATTTCTCTTCCTTCTGCTGCTTATATTTCTTCTTTTGTATTTTCTCCTTCAGCCTATGTTGATCCTTACTGGCTTGACTTGGTGTCATAAATTTCAACTTCATTTCATGTCCCTCATGCCTCAAATAAAGGGAACGTTCATCAAGATTGAGTGTTTTAAAATGAAGCCATGCCCATCTCAAAAGAAGATGACAAGAGTTTGTGGGAGCAATATCACACAATACTTCTTTCACACATTGTCCTGTACTGAATTTGATCCTTGCTTCATTCGGATGAAAGCTTGGTGGTAACAAGAGTTTCTCCACCAATCTTTGGCTTAAAAGATTGTTGTCGCTTTCGTAAACGAATGCAACAAAACAGGGGTGGCCTTCGATTAAACACCTTGTTTCTCTACTTCCTTTTCCATCGTCTTTATCTTTTCTTCCTTTTCTTTTTCTTCAATTTCTCTTCCTTCTGCTGTTTATATTTCTTCTTTTGTATTTTCTCCTTCAGCCTATGTTGATCCTTACTGGCTTGTCCTTGTGTCATAAATTTCAACTTCATTTCATGTTCCTCATACCTCAAATAAAGGGAACGTTCATCAAGATTGAGTGTTTTAAAATGAAGCCATGCCCATCTCAAAAGAGATGACAAGAGTTCTTGGGAGCAATATGACACAATACTTCTTTGACACATTGTCCTGTACTGAATTTGATCCTTGCTTGAGTCGAATGAAAGGTTGGTGGTAACTAGAGTTTCTCCACCAATCTTTGGCTTAAAACATTGTTGTCGCTTTCGTAAACGAATGCAACAAAACAGGGGTGGCCTTCGATTAAACACCTTGTTTCTCTACTTCCTTTTCCATCGTCTTTATCTTTTCCTCCTTTTCTTTTTCTTCAGTTTCTCTTCCTTCTGCTGTTTATATTTCTTCTTTTGTATTTTCTCCTTCAGCCTATGTTGATCCTTACTGGCTTGTCCTTGTGTCATAAATTTCAACTTCATTTCATGTCCCTCATGCCTCAAATAAAGGGATTGTTCATCAAGATTGAGTGTTTTAAAACAAAAGCCATGCCTATCTCAAAAGAAGATGACAAGAGTTCATGGGAACAATATCACATAATACTTCTTTCACACATTGTCATGTACTGAATTTGATCCTTGGATGATTCAAATGAAAGCTTGGTGGTAACTAGAGTTTCTCCACCAATCTTTGGCTTAAAACATTGTTGGCGCTTTCATTAACGAATGCAACTAAACATGGGTTGACTTCGATTAAACACCTTGTTTCTCTACTTCCTTTTCCATCAACTTTATCTTTTCTTCCTTTTCTTTTTCTTCAATTTCCCTTCCTTCTGCAGTTTATATTTCTTCTTTTTCTATTTTCTCCTTCAGCCTATGTTAATCCTTACTGCCTTGACTTGGTGTCATAAATTTCAACTTCATTTCATGTACCTCATGCCTCGTTCATCAAGATTGAGCGTTTTAAAATTAAGCCATGCCCATCTCAAAAGAAGATGACAAGAGTTCGTGGGAACAATATCACATAATACTTCTTTCACACATTGTCATGTACTGAATTTGATCCTTGCTTGATTCGGATGCAACCTTGGTGGTAACTAGACTTTCTCCACCAGTCTTTGGCTTAGAACATTGTTGTCGCTTTCGTAAACGAATGCAACTAAACATGGGTGGCCTTCGATTAAACCTTGTTTCTCTACTTCCTTTTCCATCAGCTTTATCTTTTCTTCCTTTTCTTTTTCTTCAATTTCTCTTCCTTCTGCTGCTTATATTTCTTCTTTTGTATTTTCTCCTTCAGCCTATGTTGATCCTTACTGGCTTGACTTGGTGTCATAAATTTCAACTTCATTTCATGTCCCTCATGCCTCAAATAAAGGGAACGTTCATCAAGATTGAGTGTTTTAAAATGAAGCCATGCCCATCTCAAAAGAAGATGACAAGAGTTTGTGGGAGCAATATCACACAATACTTCTTTCACACATTGTCCTGTACTGAATTTGATCCTTGCTTCATTCGGATGAAAGCTTGGTGGTAACAAGAGTTTCTCCACCAATCTTTGGCTTAAAAGATTGTTGTCGCTTTCGTAAACGAATGCAACAAAACAGGGGTGGCCTTCGATTAAACACCTTGTTTCTCTACTTCCTTTTCCATCGTCTTTATCTTTTCTTCCTTTTCTTTTTCTTCAATTTCTCTTCCTTCTGCTGTTTATATTTCTTCTTTTGTATTTTCTCCTTCAGCCTATGTTGATCCTTACTGGCTTGTCCTTGTGTCATAAATTTCAACTTCATTTCATGTTCCTCATACCTCAAATAAAGGGAACGTTCATCAAGATTGAGTGTTTTAAAATGAAGCCATGCCCATCTCAAAAGAGATGACAAGAGTTCTTGGGAGCAATATGACACAATACTTCTTTGACACATTGTCCTGTACTGAATTTGATCCTTGCTTGAGTCGAATGAAAGGTTGGTGGTAACTAGAGTTTCTCCACCAATCTTTGGCTTAAAACATTGTTGTCGCTTTCGTAAACGAATGCAACAAAACAGGGGTGGCCTTCGATTAAACACCTTGTTTCTCTACTTCCTTTTCCATCGTCTTTATCTTTTCCTCCTTTTCTTTTTCTTCAGTTTCTCTTCCTTCTGCTGTTTATATTTCTTCTTTTGTATTTTCTCCTTCAGCCTATGTTGATCCTTACTGGCTTGTCCTTGTGTCATAAATTTCAACTTCATTTCATGTCCCTCATGCCTCAAATAAAGGGATTGTTCATCAAGATTGAGTGTTTTAAAACAAAAGCCATGCCTATCTCAAAAGAAGATGACAAGAGTTCATGGGAACAATATCACATAATACTTCTTTCACACATTGTCATGTACTGAATTTGATCCTTGGATGATTCAAATGAAAGCTTGGTGGTAACTAGAGTTTCTCCACCAATCTTTGGCTTAAAACATTGTTGGCGCTTTCATTAACGAATGCAACTAAACATGGGTTGACTTCGATTAAACACCTTGTTTCTCTACTTCCTTTTCCATCAACTTTATCTTTTCTTCCTTTTCTTTTTCTTCAATTTCCCTTCCTTCTGCAGTTTATATTTCTTCTTTTTCTATTTTCTCCTTCAGCCTATGTTAATCCTTACTGCCTTGACTTGGTGTCATAAATTTCAACTTCATTTCATGTACCTCATGCCTCGTTCATCAAGATTGAGCGTTTTAAAATTAAGCCATGCCCATCTCAAAAGAAGATGACAAGAGTTCGTGGGAACAATATCACATAATACTTCTTTCACACATTGTCATGTACTGAATTTGATCCTTGCTTGATTTGGATGCAACCTTGGTGGTAACTAGACTTTCTCCACCAGTCTTTGGCTTAGAACATTGTTGTCGCTTTCGTAAACGAATGCAACTAAACATGGGTGGCCTTCGATTAAACCTTGTTTCTCTACTTCCTTTTCCATCAGCTTTATCTTTTCTTCCTTTTCTTTTTCTTCAATTTCTCTTCCTTCTGCTGCTTATATTTCTTCTTTTGTATTTTCTCCTTCAGCCTATGTTGATCCTTACTGGCTTGACTTGGTGTCATAAATTTCAACTTCATTTCATGTCCCTCATGCCTCAAATAAAGGGAACGTTCATCAAGATTGAGTGATTTAAAATAAAGCCATGCCTATCTCCAAAGAAGATGACAAGAGTTCGTGGGAACAATATCACATAATACTTCTTTCACACATTGTCATGTACTTAATTTCATCCTTGCTTGATTCGGATGAAAGCTTGGTGGTAACTAGAGTTTCTCCACCAATCTTTGGCTTAAAACATTGTTGTCGCTTTCGTAAACGAATGCAACAAAACAGGGGTGGTCTTCGATTAAACACCTTGTTTCTCTACTTCCTTTTCCATCGTCTTTATCTTTTCTTCCTTTCCTTTTTCTTCAATTTCTCTTCCTTCTACTGTTTATATTTCTTCTTTTGTATTTTCTCCTTCAGCCTATGTTGATCCTTATTGGCTTGTCCTTGTGTCATATATTTCAACTTCATTTCGTGTCCCTCATGCCTCAAATAAAGGGAACGTTCATCAAGATTGAGTGTTTTAAAATAAAGTCATGCCCATCTCAAAAGAAGATGACAAGAGTTCGTGGGAACAATATCACATAATACTTCTTTCACACATTGTCATGTACTGAATTTGATCCTTGCTTCATTTGGATGAAACCTTGGTGGTAACTAGAGTTTCTCCACCAATCTTTGGCTTAAAACATTGTTGGCGCTTTCATTAACGAATGCAACTACACATGGGTTGCCTTCGATTAAACACCTTGTTTCTCTACTTCCTTTTCCATCAACTTTATCTTTTCTTCCTTTTCTTTTTCTTCAATTTCCTTTCCTTCTGCAGTTTATATTTCTTCTTTTTCTATTTTCTCCTTCAGCCTATGTTGATCCTTACTGGATTGTCCTTGTGTCATAAATTTCAACTTCATTTCATGTTCCTCATGGCTCAAATAAAGGGAACGTTCATAAAGATTGAGTGTTTTAAAATGAAGCCATGCCCATCTCAAAAGAAGATGACAAGAGTTCGTGGGAGTAATATCACACAATACTTCTTTCACACATTATCCTGAACTGAATTTGATCCTTGCTTGATTCGGATGAAAGCTTGGTGGTAACTAGAGTTTCTCCACCAATCTTTGGCTTAAAACATTGTTGTCGCTTTCGTAAACGAATGCAACTAAACATGGGTTGCCTTCGATTAAACACCTTGTTTCTCTACTTCCTTTTCCATCAACTTTATCTTTTCTTCCTTTTCTTTTTCTTCAATTTCCCTTCCTTCTGCAGTTTATATTTCTTCTTTTTCTATTTTCTCCTTCAGCCTATGTTGATCCTTACTAGCTTAACTTGGTGTCATAAATTTCAACTTCATTTCATGTCCCTCATGCCTCAAATAAAGGGAACGTTCATCAAGATTGAGTGTTTTAAAATGAAGCGATGACCATCTCAAAAGAAGATGACAAGAGTTCGTGGGAGCAATATCACACAATACTTCTTTCACACATTATCCTGTATTGAATTTGAGCCTTGCTTGATTCGGATGAAAGCTTGGTGGTAACTAGAGTTTCTCCACCAATCTTTGGCTTAAAACATTGTTGTCGCTTTCGTAAACGAATGCAACTAAACATGGGTTGCCTTCGATTAAACACCTTGTTTCTCTACTTCCTTTTCCATCAACTTTATCTTTTCTTCCTTTTCTTTTTCTTCAATTTCCCTTCCTTCTGCAGTTTATATTTCTTCTTTTTCTACTTTCTCCTTCAGCCTATGTTGATCCTTACTGGCTTGTCCTTGTGTCATAAATGTCAACTTCATTTCATGTCCCTCATGCCTCAAATAAAGGGAACGTTCATCAAGATTGAGTCTTTCAAAATAAAGCCATGCCCATCTCAAAAGAAGATGACAAGAGTTCGTGGGAACAATATCACATAATACTTCTTTCACACATTGTCATGTACTGAATTTGATCCTTGCTTCATTTGGATGAAACCTTGTGGTAAATAGAGTTTCTCCACCAATCTTTGGCTTAAAACATTGTTGGCGCTTTCACTAACGAATGCAACTAAACATGGGTTGCCTTCGATTAAACACCTTGTTTCTCTACTTCCTTTTCCATCAACTTTATCTTTTCTTCCTTTTCTTTTTCTTCAATTGCCCTTCCTTCTGCAGTTTATATTTCTTCTTTTTCTATTTTGTCCTTCAGCCTATGTTGATCCTTACTGGCTTGACTTGGTGTCATAAATTTCAACTTCATTTCATGTCCCTCATGCCTCAAATAAAGGGAACATTCATCAAGATTGAGTGTTTTAAAATGAAGCCATGCCCATCTCAAAAGAAGATGACAAGAGTTTGTGGGAGCAATATCACACAATACTTCTTTCACACATTGTCCTGTACTGAATTTGATCCTTGCTTCATTCGGATGAAAGCTTGGTGGTAACAAGAGTTTCTCCACCAATCTTTGGCTTAAAAGATTGTTGTCGCTTTCGTAAACGAATGCAACAAAACAGGGGTGGCCTTCGATTAAACACCTTGTTTCTCTACTTCCTTTTCCATCGTCTTGATCTTTTCTTCCTTTTCTTTTTCTTCAATTTCTCTTCCTTCTGCTGTTTATATTTCTTCTTTTGTATTTTCTCCTTCAGCCTATGTTGATCCTTACTGGCTTGTCCTTGTGTCATAAATTTCAACTTCATTTCATGTTCCTCATACCTCAAATAAAGGGAACGTTCATCAAGATTGAGTGTTTTAAAATGAAGCCATGCCCATCTCAAAAGAAGATGACAAGAGTTCTTGGGAGCAATATGACACAATACTTCTTGGACACATTGTCCTGTACTGAATTTGATCCTTGCTTGAGTCGAATGAAAGGTTGGTGGTAACTAGAGTTTCTCCACCAATCTTTGGCTTAAAACATTGTTGTCGCTTTCGTAAACGAATGCAACAAAACAGGGGTGGCCTTCGATTAAACACCTTGTTTCTCTACTTCCTTTTCCATCGTCTTTATCTTTTCCTCCTTTTCTTTTTCTTCAGTTTCTCTTCCTTCTGCTGTTTATATTTCTTCTTTTGTATTTTCTCCTTCAGCCTATGTTGATCCTTACTGGCTTGTCCTTGTGTCATAAATTTCAACTTCATTTCATGTCCCTCATGCCTCAAATAAAGGGATTGTTCATCAAGATTGAGTGTTTTAAAACAAAAGCCATGCCTATCTCAAAAGAAGATGACAAGAGTTCGTGGGAACAATATCACATAATACTTCTTTCACACATTGTCATGTACTGAATTTGATCCTTGGATGATTCAAATGAAAGCTTGGTGGTAACTAGAGTTTCTCCACCAATCTTTGGCTTAAAACATTGTTGACGCTTTCATTAACGAATGCAACTAAACATGGGTTGACTTCGATTAAACACCTTGTTTCTCTACTTCCTTTTCCATGAACTTTATCTTTTCTTCCTTTTCTTTTTCTTCAATTTCCCTTCCTTCTGCAGTTTATATTTCTTCTTTTTCTATTTTCTCCTTCAGCCTATGTTGATCCTTACTGGCTTAACTTGGTGTCATAAATTTCAACTTCATTTCATGTTCCTCATGGCTCAAACAAAGGGAACGTTCATAAAGATTGAGTGTTTTAAAATGAAGCCATGCCCATCTCAAAAGAAGATGACAAGAGTTCGTGGGAGTAATATCACACAATACTTCTTTCACACATTGTCATGTACTGAATTTGATCCTTGCTTGATTCGGATGAAAGCTTGGTGGTAACTAGAGTTTCTCCACCAATCTTTGGCTTAAAACATTGTTGTCGCTTTCGTAAACGAATGCAACTAAACATGGGTTGCCTTCGATTAAACACCTTGTTTCTCTACTTCCTTTTCCATCAACTTTATCTTTTCTTCCTTTTCTTTTTCTTCAATTTCCCTTCCTTTTGCAGTTTATATTTCTTCTTTTCCTATTTTCTCCTTCAGCCTATGCTGATCCTTACTGGCTTGACTTTGTGTCATAAATTTCAACTTCATTTCACGTCCCTCATGGCTCAAATAAAGGGAACGTTCATCAAGATTGAGTGTTTTAAAATGAAGCCATGCCCATCTCAAAGGAAGATGACAAGAGTTCGTGGGAGTAATATCACACAATACTTCTTTCACACATTGTCCTGTACTGAATTTGATCCTTGCTTGATTCGGATGAAAGCTTGGTGGTAACTAGAGTTTCTCCACCAATCTTTGGCTTAAAACATTGTTGTCGCTTTCGTAAACGAATGCAACTAAACATGGGTTGCCTTCGATTAAACACCTTGTTTCTCTACTTCCTTTTCCATCAATTTTACCTTTTCTTCCTTTTCTTTTTCTTCAATTTCCTTTTCTTTTGCAGTTTATATTTCTTCTTTTCCTATTTTCTCCTTCAGCCTATGCTGATCCTTACTGGCTTGACTTTGTGTCATAAATTTCAACTTCATTTCACGTCCCTCATGGCTCAAATAAAGGGAACGTTCATCAAGATTGAGTGTTTTAAAATGAAGCCATGCCCATCTCAAAAGAAGATGACAAGAGCTCGTGGGAGCAATATCACACAATACTTCTTTCACACATTGTCCTGTACTGAATTTGATCCTTGCTTGATTCGGATGAAAGCTTGGTGGTAACTAGAGTTTCTCCACCAATCTTTGGCTTAAAACATTGTTGTCGCTTTCGTAAACGAATGCAACTAAACATGGGTTGCCTTCGATTAAACACCTTGTTTCTCTACTTCCTTTTCCATCAACTTTATCTTTTCTTCCTTTTCTTTTTCTTCAATTTCCCTTCCTTCTGCAGATTATATTTCTTCTTTTCCTATTTTCTCCTTCAACCTATGCTGATCCTTACTGGCTTAACTTGCTGTCATAAATTTCAACTTCATTTCATGTTCCTCATGGCTCAAACAAAGGGAACGTTCATAAAGATTGAGTGTTTTAAAATGAAGCCATGCCCATCTCAAAAGAAGATGACAAGAGTTCGTGGGAGTAATATCACACAATACTTCTTTCACACATTGTCATGTACTGAATTTGATCCTTGCTTGATTCGGATGAAAGCTTGGTGGTAACTAGAGTTTCTCCACCAATCTTTGGCTTAAAACATTGTTGTCGCTTTCGTAAACGAATGCAACTAAACATGGGTTGCCTTCGATTAAACACCTTGTTTCTCTACTTCCTTTTCCATCAACTTTATCTTTTCTTCCTTTTCTTTTTCTTCAATTTCCCTTCCTTCTGCAAATTATATTTCTTCTTTTCCTATTTTCTCCTTCAACCTATGCTGATCCTTACTGGCTTGACTTGGTGTAATAAATTTCAACTTCATTTCATGTCCCTCATGGCTCAAATAAAGGGAACGTTCATCAAGATTGAGTGTTTTAAAATGAAGCCATGCCCATCTCAAAAGAAGATGACAAGAGTTCGTGGGAGCAATATCACACAATACTTCTTTCACACATTGTCCTGTACTGAATTTGATCCTTGCTTGATTCGGATGAAAGCTTGGTGGTAACTAGAGTTTCTCCACCAATCTTTGGCTTAAAACATTGTTGTCGCTTTCGTAAACGAATGCAACAAAACAGGGGTGGCCTTCGATTAAACACCTTGTTTCTCTACTTCCTTTTCCATCGTCTTTATCTTTTCTTCCTTTTCTTTTTCTTCACTTTCTCTTCCTTCTGCTGTTTATATTTCTTCTTTTGTATTTTCTCCTTCAGCCTATGTTGATCCTTACTGGCTTGTCCTTGTGTCATAAATTTCAACTTCATTTCATGTCCCTCATGCCTCAAATAAAGGGAACGTTCATCAAGATTGAGTGTTTTAAAATAAAGCCATGCCCATCTCAAAAGAAGATGACAAGAGTTCGTGGGATCAATATCACATAATACTTCTTTCACACATTGTCAGGTACTGAATTTGGTCCTTGCTTCATTTGGATGAAAGCTTGGTGGTAACTAGAGTTTCTCCACCAATCTTTGGCTTAAAACATTGTTGGCGCTTTCATTAACGAATGCAACTAAACATGGGTTGCCTTCGATTAAACACCTTGTTTCTCTACTTCCTTTTCCATCAACTTTATCTTTTCTTCCTTTTCTTTTTCTTCAATTTCCCTTCCTTCTGCAGTTTATATTTCTTCTTTTTCTTTTTTCTCCTTCAGCCTATGTTGATCCTTTCTGGCTTGACTTGGTGTCATAAATTTCAACTTCATTTCATGTCCCTCATGGCTCAAATAAAGGGAACGTTCATCAAGATTGAGTGTTTTAAAATGAAGCCATGCCCATCTCAAAAGAAGATGACAAGAGTTCGTGGGAGCAATATCACACAATACTTCTTTCACACATTGTCCTGTACTGAATTTGATCCTTGCTTGATTCGGATGAAAGCTTGGTGGTAACTAGAGTTTCTCCACCAATCTTTGGCTTAAAACATTGTTGTCGCTTTCGTAAACGAATGCAACAAAACAGGGGTGGCCTTCGATTAAACACCTTGTTTCTCTACTTCCTTTTCCATCGTCTTTATCTTTTCTTCCTTTTCTTTTTCTTCACTTTCTCTTCCTTCTGCTGTTTATATTTCTTCTTTTGTATTTTCTCCTTCAGCCTATGTTGATCCTTACTGGATTGTCCTTGTGTCATAAATTTCAAATTCATTTCATGTCCCTCATGCCTCAAATAAAGGGAACGTTCATCAAGATTGAGTGTTTTAAAATGAAGCCATGCCCATCTCAAAAGAAGATGACAAGAGTTCGTGGGAGCAATATCACACAATACTTCTTACACACATTGTCCTGTACTGAATTTGATCCTTGCTTGATTCGGAGGAAAGCTTGGTGGTAACTAGAGTTTCTCCACCAATCTTTGGCTTAAAACATTGTTGTCGCTTTCGTAAACGAATGCAACTAAACAGGGGTGGCCTTCGATTAAACACCTTGTTTCTCTACTTCCTTTTCCATCAACTTTATCTTTTCTTCCTTTTCTTTTTCTTCAATTTCCCTTCCTTCTGCAGTTTATATTTCTTCTTTTCCTTTTTTCTCCTTCAGCCTATGTTGATCCTTACTGGATTGTACTTGTGTCATAAATTTCAACTTCATTTCATGTCCCTCATGCCCCAAATAAAGGGAACGTTCATCAAGATTGAGTGTTTTAAAATAAAGCCATGCCCATCTCAAAAGAAGATGACAAGAGTTCGTGGGATCAATATCACATAATACTTCTTTCACACATTGTCAGGTACTGAATTTGGTCCTTGCTTCATTTGGATGAAAGCTTGGTGGTAACTAGAGTTTCTCCACCAATCTTTGGCTTAAAACATTGTTGGCGCTTTCATTAACGAATGCAACTAAACATGGGTTGCCTTCGATTAAACACCTTGTTTCTCTACTTCCTTTTCCATCAACTTTATCTTTTCTTCCTTTTCTTTTTCTTCAATTTCCCTTCCTTCTGCAGTTTATATTTCTTCTTTTTCTTTTTTCTCCTTCAGCCTATGTTGATCCTTTCTGGCTTGACTTGGTGTCATAAATTTCAACTTCATTTCATGTCCCTCATGGCTCAAATAAAGGGAACGTTCATCAAGATTGAGTGTTTTAAAATGAAGCCATGCCCATCTCAAAAGAAGATGACAAGAGTTCGTGGGAACAATATCACACAATACTTCTTTCACACATTGTCCTGTACTGAATTTGATCCTTGCTTGATTCGGATGAAAGCTTGGTGGTAACTAGAGTTTCTCCACCAATCTTTGGCTTAAAACATTGTTGTCGCTTTCATTAACGAATGCAACTAAACATGGGTTGCCTTCGATTAAACACCTTGTTTCTCTACTTCCTTTTCCATCAACTTTATCTTTTCTTCCTTTTCTTTTTCTTCAATTTCTTTTCCTTCTGCAGTGTATATTTCTTCTTTTCTATTTTCTCCTTCAGCCTATGTTGATCCTTACTGGCTTGTCCTTGTGTCATAAATTTCAACTTCATTTCATGTCCCCCATGCCTGAAATAAAGGGAACGTTCATCAAGATTGAGTGTTTTAAAATGAAGCCATGCCCATCTCAAAAGAAGATGACAAGAGTTAGTGGGAGCAATATCACACAATACTTCTTTCACACATTGTCCTGTACTGAATTTGATCCTTGCTTCATTCGGACGAAAGGTTGGTGGTAACTAAAGTTTCTCCACCAATCTTTGGCTTAAAACATTGTTGTCGCTTTCGTAAACGAATGCAACTAAACAGGGGTGGTCTTCGATTAAACACCTTGTTTCTCTACTTCCTTTTCCATCGTCTTTATCTTTTCTTCCTTTTCTTTTTCTTCACTTTCTCTTCCTTCTGCTGTTTATATTTCTTCTTTTGTATTTTCTCCTTCAGCCTATGTTGATCCTTACTGGATTGTCCTTGTGTCATAAATTTCAAATTCATTTCATGTCCCTCATGCCTCAAATAAAGGGAACGTTCATCAAGATTGAGTGTTTTAAAATGAAGCCATGCCCATCTCAAAAGAAGATGACAAGAGTTCGTGGGAGCAATATCACACAATACTTCTTACACACATTGTCCTGTACTGAATTTGATCCTTGCTTGATTCGGAGGAAAGCTTGGTGGTAACTAGAGTTTCTCCACCAATCTTTGGCTTAAAACATTGTTGTCGCTTTCGTAAACGAATGCAACTAAACAGGGGTGGCCTTCGATTAAACACCTTGTTTCTCTACTTCCTTTTCCATCAACTTTATCTTTTCTTCCTTTTCTTTTTCTTCAATTTCCCTTCCTTCTGCAGTTTATATTTCTTCTTTTCCTTTTTTCTCCTTCAGCCTATGTTGATCCTTACTGGATTGTACTTGTGTCATAAATTTCAACTTCATTTCATGTCCCTCATGCCCCAAATAAAGGGAACGTTCATCAAGATTGAGTGTTTTAAAATGAAGCCATGCCCATCTCAAAAGAAGATGACCAGAGTTCGTGGGAGCAATATCACACAATACTTCTTTCACACATTGTCCTGTACTGAATTTGATCCTTGCTTGATTCGGATGAAAGCTTGGTGGTAACTAGAGTTTCTCCACCAATCTTTGGCTTAAAACATTGTTGGCGCTTTCATTAATGAATGCAATTAAACATGGGTTGCCTTCGATTAAACACCTTGTTTCTCTACTTCCTTTTCCATCAACTTTATCTTTTCTTCCTTTTCTTTTTCTTCAATTTCCCTTCCTTCTGCAAATTATATTTCTTCTTTTCCTATTTTCTCCTTCAACCTATGCTGATCCTTACTGGCTTGACTTCGTGTCATAAATTTCAACTTCATTTCATGTCCCTCATGGCTCAAATAAAGGGAACGTTCATCAAGATTGAGTGTTTTAAAATGAAGCCATGCCCATCTGAAAAGAAGATGACAAGAGTTCGTGGGAGCAATATCACACAATACTTCTTTCACACATTGTCCTGTACTGAATTTGATCCTTGCTTGATTCGGATGAAAGCTTGGTGGTAACTAGAGTTTCTCCACCAATCTTTGGCTTAAAACATTGTTGTCGCTTTCGTAAACGAATGCAACTAAACAGGGGTGGCCTTCGATTAAACACCTTGTTTCTCTACTTCCTTTTCCATCAACTTTATCTTTTCTTCCTTTTCTTTTTCTTCAATTTCCCTTCCTTCTGCAGTTTATATTTCTTCTTTTCCTTTTTTCTCATTCAGCCTATGTTGATCCTTACTGGATTGTACTTGTGTCATAAATTTCAACTTCATTTCATGTCCCTCATGCCCCAAATAAAGGGAACGTTCATCAAGATTGAGTGTTTTAAAATGAAGCCATGCCCATCTCAAAAGAAGATGACCAGAGTTCGTGGGAGCAATATCACACAATACTTCTTTCACACATTGTCCTGTACTGAATTTGATCCTTGCTTGATTCGGATGAAAGCTTGGTGGTAACTAGAGTTTCTCCACCAATCTTTGGCTTAAAACATTGTTGGCGCTTTCATTAACGAATGCAATTAAACATGGGTTGCCTTCGATTAAACACCTTGTTTCTCTACTTCCTTTTCCATCAACTTTATCTTTTCTTCCTTTTCTTTTTCTTCAATTTCCCTTCCTTCTGCAAATTATATTTCTTCTTTTCCTATTTTCTCCTTCAACCTATGCTGATCCTTACTGGCTTGACTTGGTGTCATAAATTTCAACTTCATTTCATGTCCCTCATGGCTCAAATAAAGGGAACGTTCATCAAGATTGAGTGTTTTAAAATGAAGCCATGCCCATCTCAAAAGAAGATGACAAGAGTTCGTGGGAGCAATATCACACAATACTTCTTTCACACATTGTCCTGTACTGAATTTGATCCTTGCTTGATTCGGATGAAAGCTTGGTGGTAACTAGAGTTTCTCCACCAATCTTTGGCTTAAAACATTGTTGTCGCTTTCGTAAACGAATGCAACAAAACAGGGGTGGCCTTCGATTAAACACCTTGTTTCTCTACTTCCTTTTCCATCGTCTTTATCTTTTCTTCCTTTTCTTTTTCTTCACTTTCTCTTCCTTCTGCTGTTTATATTTCTTCTTTTGTATTTTCTCCTTCAGCCTATGTTGATCCTTACTAGCTTGTCCTTGTGTCATAAATTTCAACTTCATTTCATGTCCCTCATGCCTCAAATAAAGGGAACGTTCATCAAGATTGAGTGTTTTAAAATAAAGCCATGCCCATCT
This sequence comes from Vigna unguiculata, assembly GCF_037176805.1. Taxonomy (NCBI): domain Eukaryota; kingdom Viridiplantae; phylum Streptophyta; class Magnoliopsida; order Fabales; family Fabaceae; genus Vigna; species Vigna unguiculata. Next base: position 24,913,378 of record NC_140795.1, on the reverse strand, counting down.
CAAAAGAAGATGACAAGAGTTCGTGGGAGCAATATCACACAATACTTCTTACACACATTGTCCTGTACTGAATTTGATCCTTGCTTGATTCGGAGGAAAGCTTGGTGGTAACTAGAGTTTCTCCACCAATCTTTGGCTTAAAACATTGTTGTCGCTTTCGTAAACGAATGCAACTAAACAGGGGTGGCCTTCGATTAAACACCTTGTTTCTCTACTTCCTTTTCCATCAACTTTATCTTTTCTTCCTTTTCTTTTTCTTCAATTTCCCTTCCTTCTGCAGTTTATATTTCTTCTTTTCCTTTTTTCTCCTTCAGCCTATGTTGATCCTTACTGGATTGTACTTGTGTCATAAATTTCAACTTCATTTCATGTCCCTCATGCCCCAAATAAAGGGAACGTTCATCAAGATTGAGTGTTTTAAAATAAAGCCATGCCCATCTCAAAAGAAGATGACAAGAGTTCGTGGGATCAATATCACATAATACTTCTTTCACACATTGTCAGGTACTGAATTTGGTCCTTGCTTCATTTGGATGAAAGCTTGGTGGTAACTAGAGTTTCTCCACCAATCTTTGGCTTAAAACATTGTTGGCGCTTTCATTAACGAATGCAACTAAACATGGGTTGCCTTCGATTAAACACCTTGTTTCTCTACTTCCTTTTCCATCAACTTTATCTTTTCTTCCTTTTCTTTTTCTTCAATTTCCCTTCCTTCTGCAGTTTATATTTCTTCTTTTTCTTTTTTCTCCTTCAGCCTATGTTGATCCTTTCTGGCTTGACTTGGTGTCATAAATTTCAACTTCATTTCATGTCCCTCATGGCTCAAATAAAGGGAACGTTCATCAAGATTGAGTGTTTTAAAATGAAGCCATGCCCATCTCAAAAGAAGATGACAAGAGTTCGTGGGAACAATATCACACAATACTTCTTTCACACATTGTCCTGTACTGAATTTGATCCTTGCTTGATTCGGATGAAAGCTTGGTGGTAACTAGAGTTTCTCCACCAATCTTTGGCTTAAAACATTGTTGTCGCTTTCATTAACGAATGCAACTAAACATGGGTTGCCTTCGATTAAACACCTTGTTTCTCTACTTCCTTTTCCATCAACTTTATCTTTTCTTCCTTTTCTTTTTCTTCAATTTCTTTTCCTTCTGCAGTGTATATTTCTTCTTTTCTATTTTCTCCTTCAGCCTATGTTGATCCTTACTGGCTTGTCCTTGTGTCATAAATTTCAACTTCATTTCATGTCCCCCATGCCTGAAATAAAGGGAACGTTCATCAAGATTGAGTGTTTTAAAATGAAGCCATGCCCATCTCAAAAGAAGATGACAAGAGTTAGTGGGAGCAATATCACACAATACTTCTTTCACACATTGTCCTGTACTGAATTTGATCCTTGCTTGATTCGGACGAAAGGTTGGTGGTAACTAGAGTTTCTCCACCAATCTTTGGCTTAAAACATTGTTGTCGCTTTCGTAAACGAATGCAACTAAACAGGGGTGGTCTTCGATTAAACACCTTGTTTCTCTACTTCCTTTTCCATCGTCTTTATCTTTTCTTCCTTTTCTTTTTCTTCACTTTCTCTTCCTTCTGCTGTTTATATTTCTTCTTTTGTATTTTCTCCTTCAGCCTATGTTGATCCTTACTGGATTGTCCTTGTGTCATAAATTTCAAATTCATTTCATGTCCCTCATGCCTCAAATAAAGGGAACGTTCATCAAGATTGAGTGTTTTAAAATGAAGCCATGCCCATCTCAAAAGAAGATGACAAGAGTTCGTGGGAGCAATATCACACAATACTTCTTACACACATTGTCCTGTACTGAATTTGATCCTTGCTTGATTCGGAGGAAAGCTTGGTGGTAACTAGAGTTTCTCCACCAATCTTTGGCTTAAAACATTGTTGTCGCTTTCGTAAACGAATGCAACTAAACAGGGGTGGCCTTCGATTAAACACCTTGTTTCTCTACTTCCTTTTCCATCAACTTTATCTTTTCTTCCTTTTCTTTTTCTTCAATTTCCCTTCCTTCTGCAGTTTATATTTCTTCTTTTCCTTTTTTCTCCTTCAGCCTATGTTGATCCTTACTGGATTGTACTTGTGTCATAAATTTCAACTTCATTTCATGTCCCTCATGCCCCAAATAAAGGGAACGTTCATCAAGATTGAGTGTTTTAAAATGAAGCCATGCCCATCTCAAAAGAAGATGACCAGAGTTCGTGGGAGCAATATCACACAATACTTCTTTCACACATTGTCCTGTACTGAATTTGATCCTTGCTTGATTCGGATGAAAGCTTGGTGGTAACTAGAGTTTCTCCACCAATCTTTGGCTTAAAACATTGTTGGCGCTTTCATTAATGAATGCAATTAAACATGGGTTGCCTTCGATTAAACACCTTGTTTCTCTACTTCCTTTTCCATCAACTTTATCTTTTCTTCCTTTTCTTTTTCTTCAATTTCCCTTCCTTCTGCAAATTATATTTCTTCTTTTCCTATTTTCTCCTTCAACCTATGCTGATCCTTACTGGCTTGACTTCGTGTCATAAATTTCAACTTCATTTCATGTCCCTCATGGCTCAAATAAAGGGAACGTTCATCAAGATTGAGTGTTTTAAAATGAAGCCATGCCCATCTGAAAAGAAGATGACAAGAGTTCGTGGGAGCAATATCACACAATACTTCTTTCACACATTGTCCTGTACTGAATTTGATCCTTGCTTGATTCGGATGAAAGCTTGGTGGTAACTAGAGTTTCTCCACCAATCTTTGGCTTAAAACATTGTTGTCGCTTTCGTAAACGAATGCAACTAAACAGGGGTGGCCTTCGATTAAACACCTTGTTTCTCTACTTCCTTTTCCATCAACTTTATCTTTTCTTCCTTTTCTTTTTCTTCAATTTCCCTTCCTTCTGCAGTTTATATTTCTTCTTTTCCTTTTTTCTCATTCAGCCTATGTTGATCCTTACTGGATTGTACTTGTGTCATAAATTTCAACTTCATTTCATGTCCCTCATGCCCCAAATAAAGGGAACGTTCATCAAGATTGAGTGTTTTAAAATGAAGCCATGCCCATCTCAAAAGAAGATGACCAGAGTTCGTGGGAGCAATATCACACAATACTTCTTTCACACATTGTCCTGTACTGAATTTGATCCTTGCTTGATTCGGATGAAAGCTTGGTGGTAACTAGAGTTTCTCCACCAATCTTTGGCTTAAAACATTGTTGGCGCTTTCATTAACGAATGCAATTAAACATGGGTTGCCTTCGATTAAACACCTTGTTTCTCTACTTCCTTTTCCATCAACTTTATCTTTTCTTCCTTTTCTTTTTCTTCAATTTCCCTTCCTTCTGCAAATTATATTTCTTCTTTTCCTATTTTCTCCTTCAACCTATGCTGATCCTTACTGGCTTGACTTGGTGTCATAAATTTCAACTTCATTTCATGTCCCTCATGGCTCAAATAAAGGGAACGTTCATCAAGATTGAGTGTTTTAAAATGAAGCCATGCCCATCTCAAAAGAAGATGACAAGAGTTCGTGGGAGCAATATCACACAATACTTCTTTCACACATTGTCCTGTACTGAATTTGATCCTTGCTTGATTCGGATGAAAGCTTGGTGGTAACTAGAGTTTCTCCACCAATCTTTGGCTTAAAACATTGTTGTCGCTTTCGTAAACGAATGCAACAAAACAAGGGTGGCCTTCGATTAAACACCTTGTTTCTCTACTTCCTTTTCCATCGTCTTTATCTTTTCTTCCTTTTCTTTTTCTTCACTTTCTCTTCCTTCTGCTGTTTATATTTCTTCTTTTGTATTTTCTCCTTCAGCCTATGTTGATCCTTACTAGCTTGTCCTTGTGTCATAAATTTCAACTTCATTTCATGTCCCTCATGCCTCAAATAAAGGGAACGTTCATCAAGATTGAGTGTTTTAAAATAAAGCCATGCCCATCTCAAAAGAAGATGACAAGAGTTCGTGGGAGCAATATCACACAATACTTCTTACACACATTGTCCTGCTGAATTTGATCCTTGCTTGATTCGGAGGAAAGCTTGGTGGTAACTAGAGTTTCTCCACCAATCTTTGGCTTAAAACATTGTTGTCGCTTTCGTAAACGAATGCAACTAAACAGGGGTGGCCTTCGATTAAACACCTTGTTTCTCTACTTCCTTTTCCATCAACTTTATCTTTTCTTCCTTTTCTTTTTCTTCAATTTCCCTTCCTTCTGCAGTTTATATTTCTTCTTTTCCTTTTTTCTCCTTCAGCCTATGTTGATCCTTACTGGATTGTACTTGTGTCATAAATTTCAACTTCATTTCATGTCCCTCATGCCCCAAATAAAGGGAACGTTCATCAAGATTGAGTGTTTTAAAATAAAGCCATGCCCATCTCAAAAGAAGATGACAAGAGTTCGTGGGATCAATATCACATAATACTTCTTTCACACATTGTCAGGTACTGAATTTGGTCCTTGCTTCATTTGGATGAAAGCTTGGTGGTAACTAGAGTTTCTCCACCAATCTTTGGCTTAAAACATTGTTGGCGCTTTCATTAACGAATGCAACTAAACATGGGTTGCCTTCGATTAAACACCTTGTTTCTCTACTTCCTTTTCCATCAACTTTATCTTTTCTTCCTTTTCTTTTTCTTCAATTTCCCTTCCTTCTGCAGTTTATATTTCTTCTTTTTCTTTTTTCTCCTTCAGCCTATGTTGATCCTTTCTGGCTTGACTTGGTGTCATAAATTTCAACTTCATTTCATGTCCCTCATGGCTCAAATAAAGGGAACGTTCATCAAGATTGAGTGTTTTAAAATGAAGCCATGCCCATCTCAAAAGAAGATGACAAGAGTTCGTGGGAACAATATCACACAATACTTCTTTCACACATTGTCCTGTACTGAATTTGATCCTTGCTTGATTCGGATGAAAGCTTGGTGGTAACTAGAGTTTCTCCACCAATCTTTGGCTTAAAACATTGTTGTCGCTTTCATTAACGAATGCAACTAAACATGGGTTGCCTTCGATTAAACACCTTGTTTCTCTACTTCCTTTTCCATCAACTTTATCTTTTCTTCCTTTTCTTTTTCTTCAATTTCTTTTCCTTCTGCAGTGTATATTTCTTCTTTTCTATTTTCTCCTTCAGCCTATGTTGATCCTTACTGGCTTGTCCTTGTGTCATAAATTTCAACTTCATTTCATGTCCCCCATGCCTGAAATAAAGGGAACGTTCATCAAGATTGAGTGTTTTAAAATGAAGCCATGCCCATCTCAAAAGAAGATGACAAGAGTTAGTGGGAGCAATATCACACAATACTTCTTTCACACATTGTCCTGTACTGAATTTGATCCTTGCTTGATTCGGACGAAAGGTTGGTGGTAACTAGAGTTTCTCCACCAATCTTTGGCTTAAAACATTGTTGTCGCTTTCGTAAACGAATGCAACTAAACAGGGGTGGTCTTCGATTAAACACCTTGTTTCTCTACTTCCTTTTCCATCGTCTTTATCTTTTCTTCCTTTTCTTTTTCTTCACTTTCTCTTCCTTCTGCTGTTTATATTTCTTCTTTTGTATTTTCTCCTTCAGCCTATGTTGATCCTTACTGGATTGTCCTTGTGTCATAAATTTCAAATTCATTTCATGTCCCTCATGCCTCAAATAAAGGGAACGTTCATCAAGATTGAGTGTTTTAAAATGAAGCCATGCCCATCTCAAAAGAAGATGACAAGAGTTCGTGGGAGCAATATCACACAATACTTCTTACACACATTGTCCTGTACTGAATTTGATCCTTGCTTGATTCGGAGGAAAGCTTGGTGGTAACTAGAGTTTCTCCACCAATCTTTGGCTTAAAACATTGTTGTCGCTTTCGTAAACGAATGCAACTAAACAGGGGTGGTCTTCGATTAAACACCTTGTTTCTCTACTTCCTTTTCCATCAACTTTATCTTTTCTTCCTTTTCTTTTTCTTCAATTTCCCTTCCTTCTGCAGTTTATATTTCTTCTTTTCCTTTTTTCTCCTTCAGCCTATGTTGATCCTTACTGGATTGTACTTGTGTCATAAATTTCAACTTCATTTCATGTCCCTCATGCCCCAAATAAAGGGAACGTTCATCAAGATTGAGTGTTTTAAAATGAAGCCATGCCCATCTCAAAAGAAGATGACCAGAGTTCGTGGGAGCAATATCACACAATACTTCTTTCACACATTGTCCTGTACTGAATTTGATCCTTGCTTGATTCGGATGAAAGCTTGGTGGTAACTAGAGTTTCTCCACCAATCTTTGGCTTAAAACATTGTTGGCGCTTTCATTAATGAATGCAATTAAACATGGGTTGCCTTCGATTAAACACCTTGTTTCTCTACTTCCTTTTCCATCAACTTTATCTTTTCTTCCTTTTCTTTTTCTTCAATTTCCCTTCCTTCTGCAAATTATATTTCTTCTTTTCCTATTTTCTCCTTCAACCTATGCTGATCCTTACTGGCTTGACTTCGTGTCATAAATTTCAACTTCATTTCATGTCCCTCATGGCTCAAATAAAGGGAACGTTCATCAAGATTGAGTGTTTTAAAATGAAGCCATGCCCATCTGAAAAGAAGATGACAAGAGTTCGTGGGAGCAATATCACACAATACTTCTTTCACACATTGTCCTGTACTGAATTTGATCCTTGCTTGATTCGGATGAAAGCTTGGTGGTAACTAGAGTTTCTCCACCAATCTTTGGCTTAAAACATTGTTGTCGCTTTCGTAAACGAATGCAACTAAACAGGGGTGGCCTTCGATTAAACACCTTGTTTCTCTACTTCCTTTTCCATCAACTTTATCTTTTCTTCCTTTTCTTTTTCTTCAATTTCCCTTCCTTCTGCAGTTTATATTTCTTCTTTTCCTTTTTTCTCATTCAGCCTATGTTGATCCTTACTGGATTGTACTTGTGTCATAAATTTCAACTTCATTTCATGTCCCTCATGCCCCAAATAAAGGGAACGTTCATCAAGATTGAGTGTTTTAAAATGAAGCCATGCCCATCTCAAAAGAAGATGACCAGAGTTCGTGGGAGCAATATCACACAATACTTCTTTCACACATTGTCCTGTACTGAATTTGATCCTTGCTTGATTCGGATGAAAGCTTGGTGGTAACTAGAGTTTCTCCACCAATCTTTGGCTTAAAACATTGTTGGCGCTTTCATTAACGAATGCAATTAAACATGGGTTGCCTTCGATTAAACACCTTGTTTCTCTACTTCCTTTTCCATCAACTTTATCTTTTCTTCCTTTTCTTTTTCTTCAATTTCCCTTCCTTCTGCAAATTATATTTCTTCTTTTCCTATTTTCTCCTTCAACCTATGCTGATCCTTACTGGCTTGACTTGGTGTCATAAATTTCAACTTCATTTCATGTCCCTCATGGCTCAAATAAAGGGAACGTTCATCAAGATTGAGTGTTTTAAAATGAAGCCATGCCCATCTCAAAAGAAGATGACAAGAGTTCGTGGGAGCAATATCACACAATACTTCTTTCACACATTGTCCTGTACTGAATTTGATCCTTGCTTGATTCGGATGAAAGCTTGGTGGTAACTAGAGTTTCTCCACCAATCTTTGGCTTAAAACATTGTTGTCGCTTTCGTAAACGAATGCAACAAAACAGGGGTGGCCTTCGATTAAACACCTTGTTTCTCTACTTCCTTTTCCATCGTCTTTATCTTTTCTTCCTTTTCTTTTTCTTCACTTTCTCTTCCTTCTGCTGTTTATATTTCTTCTTTTGTATTTTCTCCTTCAGCCTATGTTGATCCTTACTAGCTTGTCCTTGTGTCATAAATTTCAACTTCATTTCATGTCCCTCATGCCTCAAATAAAGGGAACGTTCATCAAGATTGAGTGTTTTAAAATAAAGCCATGCCCATCTCAAAAGAAGATGACAAGAGTTCGTGGGATCAATATCACATAATACTTCTTTCACACATTGTCAGGTACTGAATTTGGTCCTTGCTTCATTTGGATGAAAGCTTGGTGGTAACTAGAGTTTCTCCACCAATCTTTGGCTTAAAACATTGTTGGCGCTTTCATTAACGAATGCAACTAAACATGGGTTGCCTTCGATTAAACACCTTGTTTCTCTACTTCCTTTTCCATCAACTTTATCTTTTCTTCCTTTTCTTTTTCTTCAATTTCCCTTCCTTCTGCAGTTTATATTTCTTCTTTTTCTTTTTTCTCCTTCAGCCTATGTTGATCCTTTCTGGCTTGACTTGGTGTCATAAATTTCAACTTCATTTCATGTCCCTCATGGCTCAAATAAAGGGAACGTTCATCAAGATTGAGTGTTTTAAAATGAAGCCATGCCCATCTCAAAAGAAGATGACAAGAGTTCGTGGGAGCAATATCACACAATACTTCTTTCACACATTGTCCTGTACTGAATTTGATCCTTGCTTGATTCGGATGAAAGCTTGGTGGTAACTAGAGTTTCTCCACCAATCTTTGGCTTAAAACATTGTTGTCGCTTTCGTAAACGAATGCAACAAAACAGGGGTGGCCTTCGATTAAACACCTTGTTTCTCTACTTCCTTTTCCATCGTCTTTATCTTTTCTTCCTTTTCTTTTTCTTCACTTTCTCTTCCTTCTGCTGTTTATATTTCTTCTTTTGTATTTTCTCCTTCAGCCTATGTTGATCCTTACTGGATTGTCCTTGTGTCATAAATTTCAAATTCATTTCATGTCCCTCATGCCTCAAATAAAGGGAACGTTCATCAAGATTGAGTGTTTTAAAATGAAGCCATGCCCATCTCAAAAGAAGATGACAAGAGTTCGTGGGAGCAATATCACACAATACTTCTTACACACATTGTCCTGTACTGAATTTGATCCTTGCTTGATTCGGACGAAAGGTTGGTGGTAACTAGAGTTTCTCCACCAATCTTTGGCTTAAAACATTGTTGTCGCTTTCGTAAACGAATGCAACTAAACAGGGGTGGCCTTCGATTAAACACCTTGTTTCTCTACTTCCATTTCCATCAACTTTATCTTTTCTTCCTTTTCTTTTTCTTCAATTTCCCTTCCTTCTGCAGTTTATATTTCTTCTTTTTCTATTTTCTCCTTCAGCCTATGTTGATCATTACTGGCTTGTCTTGGTGTCATAAATTTCAACTTCATTTCATGTCCCTCATGCCTCAAATAAAGGGAACGTTCATCAAGATTGAGCGTTTTAAAATGAAGCCATGCCCATCTCAAAAGAAGATGACAAGAGTTCGTGGGAGCAATATCACACAATACTTCTTTCACACATTGTCCTGTACTGAATTTGATCCTTGCTTGATTCGGATGAAAGCTTGGTGGTAACTAGAGTTTCTCCACCAATCTTTGGCTTAAAACATTGTTGTCGCTTTCGTAAACGAATGCAACTAAACAGGGGTGGCCTTCGATTAAACACCTTGTTTCTCTACTTCCTTTTCCATCAACTTTATCTTTTCTTCCTTTTCTTTTTCTTCAATTTCCCTTCCTTCTGCAGTTTATATTTCTTCTTTTCCTTTTTTCTCCTTCAGCCTATGTTGATCCTTACTGGATTGTACTTGTGTCATAAATTTCAACTTCATTTCATGTCCCTCATGCCCCAAATAAAGGGAACGTTCATCAAGATTGAGTGTTTTAAAATGAAGCCATGCCCATCTCAAAAGAAGATGACCAGAGTTCGTGGGAGCAATATCACACAATACTTCTTTCACACATTGTCCTGTACTGAATTTGATCCTTGCTTGATTCGGATGAAAGCTTGGTGGTAACTAGAGTTTCTCCACCAATCTTTGGCTTAAAACATTGTTGGCGCTTTCATTAATGAATGCAATGAAACATGGGTTGCCTTCGATTAAACACCTTGTTTCTCTACTTCCTTTTCCATCAACTTTATCTTTTCTTCCTTTTCTTTTTCTTCAATTTCCCTTCCTTCTGCAAATTATATTTCTTCTTTTCCTATTTTCTCCTTCAACCTATGCTGATCCTTACTGGCTTGACTTCGTGTCATAAATTTCAACTTCATTTCATGTCCCTCATGGCTCAAATAAAGGGAACGTTCATCAAGATTGAGTGTTTTAAAATGAAGCCATGCCCATCTGAAAAGAAGATGACAAGAGTTCGTGGGAGCAATATCACACAATACTTCTTTCACACATTGTCCTGTACTGAATTTGATCCTTGCTTGATTCGGATGAAAGCTTGGTGGTAACTAGAGTTTCTCCACCAATCTTTGGCTTAAAACATTGTTGTCGCTTTCGTAAACGAATGCAACTAAACAGGGGTGGCCTTCGATTAAACACCTTGTTTCTCTACTTCCTTTTCCATCAACTTTATCTTTTCTTCCTTTTCTTTTTCTTCAATTTCCCTTCCTTCTGCAGTTTATATTTCTTCTTTTCCTTTTTTCTCATTCAGCCTATGTTGATCCTTACTGGATTGTACTTGTGTCATAAATTTCAACTTCATTTCATGTCCCTCATGCCCCAAATAAAGGGAACGTTCATCAAGATTGAGTGTTTTAAAATGAAGCCATGCCCATCTCAAAAGAAGATGACCAGAGTTCGTGGGAGCAATATCACACAATACTTCTTTCACACATTGTCCTGTACTGAATTTGATCCTTGCTTGATTCGGATGAAAGCTTGGTGGTAACTAGAGTTTCTCCACCAATCTTTGGCTTGAAACATTGTTGGCGCTTTCATTAACGAATGCAATTAAACATGGGTTGCCTTCGATTAAACACCTTGTTTCTCTACTTCCTTTTCCATCAACTTTATCTTTTCTTCCTTTTCTTTTTCTTCAATTTCCCTTCCTTCTGCAAATTATATTTCTTCTTTTCCTATTTTCTCCTTCAACCTATGCTGATCCTTACTGGCTTGACTTGGTGTCATAAATTTCAACTTCATTTCATGTCCCTCATGGCTCAAATAAAGGGAACGTTCATCAAGATTGAGTGTTTTAAAATGAAGCCATGCCCATCTCAAAAGAAGATGACAAGAGTTCGTGGGAGCAATATCACACAATACTTCTTTCACACATTGTCCTGTACTGAATTTGATCCTTGCTTGATTCGGATGAAAGCTTGGTGGTAACTAGAGTTTCTCCACCAATCTTTGGCTTAAAACATTGTTGTCGCTTTCGTAAACGAATGCAACAAAACAGGGGTGGCCTTCGATTAAACACCTTGTTTCTCTACTTCCTTTTCCATCGTCTTTATCTTTTCTTCCTTTTCTTTTTCTTCACTTTCTCTTCCTTCTGCTGTTTATATTTCTTCTTTTGTATTTTCTCCTTCAGCCTATGTTGATCCTTACTAGCTTGTCCTTGTGTCATAAATTTCAACTTCATTTCATGTCCCTCATGCCTCAAATAAAGGGAACGTTCATCAAGATTGAGTGTTTTAAAATAAAGCCATGCCCATCTCAAAAGAAGATGACAAGAGTTCGTGGGAGCAATATCACACAATACTTCTTACACACATTGTCCTGTACTGAATTTGATCCTTGCTTGATTCGGAGGAAAGCTTGGTGGTAACTAGAGTTTCTCCACCAATCTTTGGCTTAAAACATTGTTGTCGCTTTCGTAAACGAATGCAACTAAACAGGGGTGGCCTTCGATTAAACACCTTGTTTCTCTACTTCCTTTTCCATCAACTTTATCTTTTCTTCCTTTTCTTTTTCTTCAATTTCCCTTCCTTCTGCAGTTTATATTTCTTCTTTTCCTTTTTTCTCCTTCAGCCTATGTTGATCCTTACTGGATTGTACTTGTGTCATAAATTTCAACTTCATTTCATGTCCCTCATGCCCCAAATAAAGGGAACGTTCATCAAGATTGAGTGTTTTAAAATAAAGCCATGCCCATCTCAAAAGAAGATGACAAGAGTTCGTGGGATCAATATCACATAATACTTCTTTCACACATTGTCAGGTACTGAATTTGGTCCTTGCTTCATTTGGATGAAAGCTTGGTGGTAACTAGAGTTTCTCCACCAATCTTTGGCTTAAAACATTGTTGGCGCTTTCATTAACGAATGCAACTAAACATGGGTTGCCTTCGATTAAACACCTTGTTTCTCTACTTCCTTTTCCATCAACTTTATCTTTTCTTCCTTTTCTTTTTCTTCAATTTCCCTTCCTTCTGCAGTTTATATTTCTTCTTTTTCTTTTTTCTCCTTCAGCCTATGTTGATCCTTTCTGGCTTGACTTGGTGACATAAATTTCAACTTCATTTCATGTCCCTCATGGCTCAAATAAAGGGAACGTTCATCAAGATTGAGTATTTTAAAATGAAGCCATGCCCATCTCAAAAGAAGATGACAAGAGTTCGTGGGAACAATATCACACAATACTTCTTTCACACATTGTCCTGTACTGAATTTGATCCTTGCTTGATTCGGATGAAAGCTTGGTGGTAACTAGAGTTTCTCCACCAATCTTTGGCTTAAAACATTGTTGTCGCTTTCATTAACGAATGCAACTAAACATGGGTTGCCTTCGATTAAACACCTTGTTTCTCTACTTCCTTTTCCATCAACTTTATCTTTTCTTCCTTTTCTTTTTCTTCAATTTCTTTTCCTTCTGCAGTGTATATTTCTTCTTTTCTATTTTCTCCTTCAGCCTATGTTGATCCTTACTGGCTTGTCCTTGTGTCATAAATTTCAACTTCATTTCATGTCCCCCATGCCTGAAATAAAGGGAACGTTCATCAAGATTGAGTGTTTTAAAATGAAGCCATGCCCATCTCAAAAGAAGATGACAAGAGTTAGTGGGAGCAATATCACACAATACTTCTTTCACACATTGTCCTGTACTGAATTTGATCCTTGCTTGATTCGGACGAAAGGTTGGTGGTAACTAGAGTTTCTCCACCAATCTTTGGCTTAAAACATTGTTGTCGCTTTCGTAAACGAATGCAACTAAACAGGGGTGGTCTTCGATTAAACACCTTGTTTCTCTACTTCCTTTTCCATCGTCTTTATCTTTTCTTCCTTTTCTTTTTCTTCACTTTCTCTTCCTTCTGCTGTTTATATTTCTTCTTTTGTATTTTCTCCTTCAGCCTATGTTGATCCTTACTGGATTGTCCTTGTGTCATAAATTTCAAATTCATTTCTCGTCCCTCATGCCTCAAATAAAGGGAACGTTCATCAAGATTGAGTGTTTTAAAATGAAGCCATGCCCATCTCAAAAGAAGATGACAAGAGTTCGTGGGAGCAATATCACACAATACTTCTTACACACATTGTCCTGTACTGAATTTGATCCTTGCTTGATTCGGAGGAAAGCTTGGTGGTAACTAGAGTTTCTCCACCAATCTTTGGCTTAAAACATTGTTGTCGCTTTCGTAAACGAATGCAACTAAACAGGGGTGGCCTTCGATTAAACACCTTGTTTCTCTACTTCCTTTTCCATCAACTTTATCTTTTCTTCCTTTTCTTTTTCTTCAATTTCCCTTCCTTCTGCAGTTTATATTTCTTCTTTTCCTTTTTTCTCCTTCAGCCTATGTTGATCCTTACTGGATTGTACTTGTGTCATAAATTTCAACTTCATTTCATGTCCCTCATGCCCCAAATAAAGGGAACGTTCATCAAGATTGAGTGTTTTAAAATGAAGCCATGCCCATCTCAAAAGAAGATGACCAGAGTTCGTGGGAGCAATATCACACAATACTTCTTTCACACATTGTCCTGTACTGAATTTGATCCTTGCTTGATTCGGATGAAAGCTTGGTGGTAACTAGAGTTTCTCCACCAATCTTTGGCTTAAAACATTGTTGGCGCTTTCATTAATGAATGCAATTAAACATGGGTTGCCTTCGATTAAACACCTTGTTTCTCTACTTCCTTTTCCATCAACTTTATCTTTTCTTCCTTTTCTTTTTCTTCAATTTCCCTTCCTTCTGCAAATTATATTTCTTCTTTTCCTATTTTCTCCTTCAACCTATGCTGATCCTTACTGGCTTGACTTCGTGTCATAAATTTCAACTTCATTTCATGTCCCTCATGGCTCAAATAAAGGGAACGTTCATCAAGATTGAGTGTTTTAAAATGAAGCCATGCCCATCTGAAAAGAAGATGACAAGAGTTCGTGGGAGCAATATCACACAATACTTCTTTCACACATTGTCCTGTACTGAATTTGATCCTTGCTTGATTCGGATGAAAGCTTGGTGGTAACTAGAGTTTCTCCACCAATCTTTGGCTTAAAACATTGTTGTCGCTTTCGTAAACGAATGCAACTAAACAGGGGTGGCCTTCGATTAAACACCTTGTTTCTCTACTTCCTTTTCCATCAACTTTATCTTTTCTTCCTTTTCTTTTTCTTCAATTTCCCTTCCTTCTGCAGTTTATATTTCTTCTTTTCCTTTTTTCTCATTCAGCCTATGTTGATCCTTACTGGATTGTACTTGTGTCATAAATTTCAACTTCATTTCATGTCCCTCATGCCCCAAATAAAGGGAACGTTCATCAAGATTGAGTGTTTTAAAATGAAGCCATGCCCATCTCAAAAGAAGATGACCAGAGTTCGTGGGAGCAATATCACACAATACTTCTTTCACACATTGTCCTGTACTGAATTTGATCCTTGCTTGATTCGGATGAAAGCTTGGTGGTAACTAGAGTTTCTCCACCAATCTTTGGCTTAAAACATTGTTGGCGCTTTCATTAACGAATGCAATTAAACATGGGTTGCCTTCGATTAAACACCTTGTTTCTCTACTTCCTTTTCCATCAACTTTATCTTTTCTTCCTTTTCTTTTTCTTCAATTTCCCTTCCTTCTGCAAATTATATTTCTTCTTTTCCTATTTTCTCCTTCAACCTATGCTGATCCTTACTGGCTTGACTTGGTGTCATAAATTTCAACTTCATTTCATGTCCCTCATGGCTCAAATAAAGGGAACGTTCATCAAGATTGAGTGTTTTAAAATGAAGCCATGCCCATCTCAAAAGAAGATGACAAGAGTTCGTGGGAGCAATATCACACAATACTTCTTTCACACATTGTCCTGTACTGAATTTGATCCTTGCTTGATTCGGATGAAAGCTTGGTGGTAACTAGAGTTTCTCCACCAATCTTTGGCTTAAAACATTGTTGTCGCTTTCGTAAACGAATGCAACAAAACAAGGGTGGCCTTCGATTAAACACCTTGTTTCTCTACTTCCTTTTCCATCGTCTTTATCTTTTCTTCCTTTTCTTTTTCTTCACTTTCTCTTCCTTCTGCTGTTTATATTTCTTCTTTTGTATTTTCTCCTTCAGCCTATGTTGATCCTTACTAGCTTGTCCTTGTGTCATAAATTTCAACTTCATTTCATGTCCCTCATGCCTCAAATAAAGGGAACGTTCATCAAGATTGAGTGTTTTAAAATAAAGCCATGCCCATCTCAAAAGAAGATGACAAGAGTTCGTGGGAGCAATATCACACAATACTTCTTACACACATTGTCCTGTACTGAATTTGATCCTTGCTTGATTCGGAGGAAAGCTTGGTGGTAACTAGAGTTTCTCCACCAATCTTTGGCTTAAAACATTGTTGTCGCTTTCGTAAACGAATGCAACTAAACAGGGGTGACCTTCGATTAAACACCTTGTTTCTCTACTTCCTTTTCCATCAACTTTATCTTTTCTTCCTTTTCTTTTTCTTCAATTTCCCTTCCTTCTGCAGTTTATATTTCTTCTTTTCCTTTTTTCTCCTTCAGCCTATGTTGATCCTTACTGGATTGTACTTGTGTCATAAATTTCAACTTCATTTCATGTCCCTCATGCCCCAAATAAAGGGAACGTTCATCAAGATTGAGTGTTTTAAAATAAAGCCATGCCCATCTCAAAAGAAGATGACAAGAGTTCGTGGGATCAATATCACATAATACTTCTTTCACACATTGTCAGGTACTGAATTTGGTCCTTGCTTCATTTGGATGAAAGCTTGGTGGTAACTAGAGTTTCTCCACCAATCTTTGGCTTAAAACATTGTTGGCGCTTTCATTAACGAATGCAACTAAACATGGGTTGCCTTCGATTAAACACCTTGTTTCTCTACTTCCTTTTCCATCAACTTTATCTTTTCTTCCTTTTCTTTTTCTTCAATTTCCCTTCCTTCTGCAGTTTATATTTCTTCTTTTTCTTTTTTCTCCTTCAGCCTATGTTGATCCTTTCTGGCTTGACTTGGTGTCATAAATTTCAACTTCATTTCATGTCCCTCATGGCTCAAATAAAGGGAACGTTCATCAAGATTGAGTGTTTTAAAATGAAGCCATGCCCATCTCAAAAGAAGATGACAAGAGTTCGTGGGAACAATATCACACAATACTTCTTTCACACATTGTCCTGTACTGAATTTGATCCTTGCTTGATTCGGATGAAAGCTTGGTGGTAACTAGAGTTTCTCCACCAATCTTTGGCTTAAAACATTGTTGTCGCTTTCATTAACGAATGCAACTAAACATGGGTTGCCTTCGATTAAACACCTTGTTTCTCTACTTCCTTTTCCATCAACTTTATCTTTTCTTCCTTTTCTTTTTCTTCAATTTCTTTTCCTTCTGCAGTGTATATTTCTTCTTTTCTATTTTCTCCTTCAGCCTATGTTGATCCTTACTGGCTTGTCCTTGTGTCATAAATTTCAACTTCATTTCATGTCCCCCATGCCGGAAATAAAGGGAACGTTCATCAAGATTGAGTGTTTTAAAATGAAGCCATGCCCATCTCAAAAGAAGATGACAAGAGTTAGTGGGAGCAATATCACACAATACTTCTTTCACACATTGTCCTGTACTGAATTTGATCCTTGCTTGATTCGGACGAAAGGTTGGTGGTAACTAGAGTTTCTCCACCAATCTTTGGCTTAAAACATTGTTGTCGCTTTCGTAAACGAATGCAACTAAACAGGGGTGGTCTTCGATTAAACACCTTGTTTCTCTACTTCCTTTTCCATCGTCTTTATCTTTTCTTCCTTTTCTTTTTCTTCACTTTCTCTTCCTTCTGCTGTTTATATTTCTTCTTTTGTATTTTCTCCTTCAGCCTATGTTGATCCTTACTGGATTGTCCTTGTGTCATAAATTTCAAATTCATTTCATGTCCCTCATGCCTCAAATAAAGGGAACGTTCATCAAGATTGAGTGTTTTAAAATGAAGCCATGCCCATCTCAAAAGAAGATGACAAGAGTTAGTGGGAGCAATATCACACAATACTTCTTTCACACATTGTCCTGTACTGAATTTGATCCTTGCTTGATTCGGACGAAAGGTTGGTGGTAACTAGAGTTTCTCCACCAATCTTTGGCTTAAAACATTGTTGTCGCTTTCGTAAACGAATGCAACTAAACAGGGGTGGTCTTCGATTAAACACCTTGTTTCTCTACTTCCTTTTCCATCGTCTTTATCTTTTCTTCCTTTTCTTTTTCTTCACTTTCTCTTCCTTCTGCTGTTTATATTTCTTCTTTTGTATTTTCTCCTTCAGCCTATGTTGATCCTTACTGGATTGTCCTTGTGTCATAAATTTCAAATTCATTTCATGTCCCTCATGCCTCAAATAAAGGGAACGTTCATCAAGATTGAGTGTTTTAAAATGAAGCCATGCCCATCTCAAAAGAAGATGACAAGAGTTCGTGGGAGCAATATCACACAATACTTCTTACACACATTGTCCTGTACTGAATTTGATCCTTGCTTGATTCGGAGGAAAGCTTGGTGGTAACTAGAGTTTCTCCACCAATCTTTGGCTTAAAACATTGTTGTCGCTTTCGTAAACGAATGCAACTAAACAGGGGTGGCCTTCGATTAAACACCTTGTTTCTCTACTTCCTTTTCCATCAACTTTATCTTTTCTTCCTTTTCTTTTTCTTCAATTTCCCTTCCTTCTGCAGTTTATATTTCTTCTTTTCCTTTTTTCTCCTTCAGCCTATGTTGATCCTTACTGGATTGTACTTGTGTCATAAATTTCAACTTCATTTCATGTCCCTCATGCCCCAAATAAAGGGAACGTTCATCAAGATTGAGTGTTTTAAAATGAAGCCATGCCCATCTCAAAAGAAGATGACCAGAGTTCGTGGGAGCAATATCACACAATACTTCTTTCACACATTGTCCTGTACTGAATTTGATCCTTGCTTGATTCGGATGAAAGCTTGGTGGTAACTAGAGTTTCTCCACCAATCTTTGGCTTAAAACATTGTTGGCGCTTTCATTAATGAATGCAATTAAACATGGGTTGCCTTCGATTAAACACCTTGTTTCTCTACTTCCTTTTCCATCAACTTTATCTTTTCTTCCTTTTCTTTTTCTTCAATTTCCCTTCCTTCTGCAAATTATATTTCTTCTTTTCCTATTTTCTCCTTCAACCTATGCTGATCCTTACTGGCTTGACTTCGTGTCATAAATTTCAACTTCATTTCATGTCCCTCATGGCTCAAATAAAGGGAACGTTCATCAAGATTGAGTGTTTTAAAATGAAGCCATGCCCATCTGAAAAGAAGATGACAAGAGTTCGTGGGAGCAATATCACACAATACTTCTTTCACACATTGTCCTGTACTGAATTTGATCCTTGCTTGATTCGGATGAAAGCTTGGTGGTAACTAGAGTTTCTCCACCAATCTTTGGCTTAAAACATTGTTGTCGCTTTCGTAAACGAATGCAACTAAACAGGGGTGGCCTTCGATTAAACACCTTGTTTCTCTACTTCCTTTTCCATCAACTTTATCTTTTCTTCCTTTTCTTTTTCTTCAATTTCCCTTCCTTCTGCAGTTTATATTTCTTCTTTTCCTTTTTTCTCATTCAGCCTATGTTGATCCTTACTGGATTGTACTTGTGTCATAAATTTCAACTTCATTTCATGTCCCTCATGCCCCAAATAAAGGGAACGTTCATCAAGATTGAGTGTTTTAAAATGAAGCCATGCCCATCTCAAAAGAAGATGACCAGAGTTCGTGGGAGCAATATCACACAATACTTCTTTCACACATTGTCCTGTACTGAATTTGATCCTTGCTTGATTCGGATGAAAGCTTGGTGGTAACTAGAGTTTCTCCACCAATCTTTGGCTTAAAACATTGTTGGCGCTTTCATTAACGAATGCAATTAAACATGGGTTGCCTTCGATTAAACACCTTGTTTCTCTACTTCCTTTTCCATCAACTTTATCTTTTCTTCCTTTTCTTTTTCTTCAATTTCCCTTCCTTCTGCAAATTATATTTCTTCTTTTCCTATTTTCTCCTTCAACCTATGCTGATCCTTACTGGCTTGACTTGGTGTCATAAATTTCAACTTCATTTCATGTCCCTCATGGCTCAAATAAAGGGAACGTTCATCAAGATTGAGTGTTTTAAAATGAAGCCATGCCCATCTCAAAAGAAGATGACAAGAGTTCGTGGGAGCAATATCACACAATACTTCTTTCACACATTGTCCTGTACTGAATTTGATCCTTGCTTGATTCGGATGAAAGCTTGGTGGTAACTAGAGTTTCTCCACCAATCTTTGGCTTAAAACATTGTTGTCGCTTTCGTAAACGAATGCAACAAAACAAGGGTGGCCTTCGATTAAACACCTTGTTTCTCTACTTCCTTTTCCATCGTCTTTATCTTTTCTTCCTTTTCTTTTTCTTCACTTTCTCTTCCTTCTGCTGTTTATATTTCTTCTTTTGTATTTTCTCCTTCAGCCTATGTTGATCCTTACTAGCTTGTCCTTGTGTCATAAATTTCAACTTCATTTCATGTCCCTCATGCCTCAAATAAAGGGAACGTTCATCAAGATTGAGTGTTTTAAAATAAAGCCATGCCCATCTCAAAAGAAGATGACAAGAGTTCGTGGGAGCAATATCACACAATACTTCTTACACACATTGTCCTGTACTGAATTTGATCCTTGCTTGATTCGGAGGAAAGCTTGGTGGTAACTAGAGTTTCTCCACCAATCTTTGGCTTAAAACATTGTTGTCGCTTTCGTAAACGAATGCAACTAAACAGGGGTGACCTTCGATTAAACACCTTGTTTCTCTACTTCCTTTTCCATCAACTTTATCTTTTCTTCCTTTTCTTTTTCTTCAATTTCCCTTCCTTCTGCAGTTTATATTTCTTCTTTTCCTTTTTTCTCCTTCAGCCTATGTTGATCCTTACTGGATTGTACTTGTGTCATAAATTTCAACTTCATTTCATGTCCCTCATGCCCCAAATAAAGGGAACGTTCATCAAGATTGAGTGTTTTAAAATAAAGCCATGCCCATCTCAAAAGAAGATGACAAGAGTTCGTGGGATCAATATCACATAATACTTCTTTCACACATTGTCAGGTACTGAATTTGGTCCTTGCTTCATTTGGATGAAAGCTTGGTGGTAACTAGAGTTTCTCCACCAATCTTTGGCTTAAAACATTGTTGGCGCTTTCATTAACGAATGCAACTAAACATGGGTTGCCTTCGATTAAACACCTTGTTTCTCTACTTCCTTTTCCATCAACTTTATCTTTTCTTCCTTTTCTTTTTCTTCAATTTCCCTTCCTTCTGCAGTTTATATTTCTTCTTTTTCTTTTTTCTCCTTCAGCCTATGTTGATCCTTTCTGGCTTGACTTGGTGTCATAAATTTCAACTTCATTTCATGTCCCTCATGGCTCAAATAAAGGGAACGTTCATCAAGATTGAGTGTTTTAAAATGAAGCCATGCCCATCTCAAAAGAAGATGACAAGAGTTCGTGGGAACAATATCACACAATACTTCTTTCACACATTGTCCTGTACTGAATTTGATCCTTGCTTGATTCGGATGAAAGCTTGGTGGTAACTAGAGTTTCTCCACCAATCTTTGGCTTAAAACATTGTTGTCGCTTTCATTAACGAATGCAACTAAACATGGGTTGCCTTCGATTAAACACCTTGTTTCTCTACTTCCTTTTCCATCAACTTTATCTTTTCTTCCTTTTCTTTTTCTTCAATTTCTTTTCCTTCTGCAGTGTATATTTCTTCTTTTCTATTTTCTCCTTCAGCCTATGTTGATCCTTACTGGCTTGTCCTTGTGTCATAAATTTCAACTTCATTTCATGTCCCCCATGCCTGAAATAAAGGGAACGTTCATCAAGATTGAGTGTTTTAAAATGAAGCCATGCCCATCTCAAAAGAAGATGACAAGAGTTAGTGGGAGCAATATCACACAATACTTCTTTCACACATTGTCCTGTACTGAATTTGATCCTTGCTTGATTCGGACGAAAGGTTGGTGGTAACTAGAGTTTCTCCACCAATCTTTGGCTTAAAACATTGTTGTCGCTTTCGTAAACGAATGCAACTAAACAGGGGTGGTCTTCGATTAAACACCTTGTTTCTCTACTTCCTTTTCCATCGTCTTTATCTTTTCTTCCTTTTCTTTTTCTTCACTTTCTCTTCCTTCTGCTGTTTATATTTCTTCTTTTGTATTTTCTCCTTCAGCCTATGTTGATCCTTACTGGATTGTCCTTGTGTCATAAATTTCAAATTCATTTCATGTCCCTCATGCCTCAAATAAAGGGAACGTTCATCAAGATTGAGTGTTTTAAAATGAAGCCATGCCCATCTCAAAAGAAGATGACAAGAGTTCGTGGGAGCAATATCACACAATACTTCTTACACACATTGTCCTGTACTGAATTTGATCCTTGCTTGATTCGGAGGAAAGCTTGGTGGTAACTAGAGTTTCTCCACCAATCTTTGGCTTAAAACATTGTTGTCGCTTTCGTAAACGAATGCAACTAAACAGGGGTGGCCTTCGATTAAACACCTTGTTTCTCTACTTCCTTTTCCATCAACTTTATCTTTTCTTCCTTTTCTTTTTCTTCAATTTCCCTTCCTTCTGCAGTTTATATTTCTTCTTTTCCTTTTTTCTCCTTCAGCCTATGTTGATCCTTACTGGATTGTACTTGTGTCATAAATTTCAACTTCATTTCATGTCCCTCATGCCCCAAATAAAGGGAACGTTCATCAAGATTGAGTGTTTTAAAATGAAGCCATGCCCATCTCAAAAGAAGATGACCAGAGTTCGTGGGAGCAATATCACACAATACTTCTTTCACACATTGTCCTGTACTGAATTTGATCCTTGCTTGATTCGGATGAAAGCTTGGTGGTAACTAGAGTTTCTCCACCAATCTTTGGCTTAAAACATTGTTGGCGCTTTCATTAATGAATGCAATTAAACATGGGTTGCCTTCGATTAAACACCTTGTTTCTCTACTTCCTTTTCCATCAACTTTATCTTTTCTTCCTTTTCTTTTTCTTCAATTTCCCTTCCTTCTGCAAATTATATTTCTTCTTTTCCTATTTTCTCCTTCAACCTATGCTGATCCTTACTGGCTTGACTTCGTGTCATAAATTTCAACTTCATTTCATGTCCCTCATGGCTCAAATAAAGGGAACGTTCATCAAGATTGAGTGTTTTAAAATGAAGCCATGCCCATCTGAAAAGAAGATGACAAGAGTTCGTGGGAGCAATATCACACAATACTTCTTTCACACATTGTCCTGTACTGAATTTGATCCTTGCTTGATTCGGATGAAAGCTTGGTGGTAACTAGAGTTTCTCCACCAATCTTTGGCTTAAAACATTGTTGTCGCTTTCGTAAACGAATGCAACTAAACAGGGGTGGCCTTCGATTAAACACCTTGTTTCTCTACTTCCTTTTCCATCAACTTTATCTTTTCTTCCTTTTCTTTTTCTTCAATTTCCCTTCCTTCTGCAGTTTATATTTCTTCTTTTCCTTTTTTCTCATTCAGCCTATGTTGATCCTTACTGGATTGTACTTGTGTCATAAATTTCAACTTCATTTCATGTCCCTCATGCCCCAAATAAAGGGAACGTTCATCAAGATTGAGTGTTTTAAAATGAAGCCATGCCCATCTCAAAAGAAGATGACCAGAGTTCGTGGGAGCAATATCACACAATACTTCTTTCACACATTGTCCTGTACTGAATTTGATCCTTGCTTGATTCGGATGAAAGCTTGGTGGTAACTAGAGTTTCTCCACCAATCTTTGGCTTAAAACATTGTTGGCGCTTTCATTAACGAATGCAATTAAACATGGGTTGCCTTCGATTAAACACCTTGTTTCTCTACTTCCTTTTCCATCAACTTTATCTTTTCTTCCTTTTCTTTTTCTTCAATTTCCCTTCCTTCTGCAAATTATATTTCTTCTTTTCCTATTTTCTCCTTCAACCTATGCTGATCCTTACTGGCTTGACTTGGTGTCATAAATTTCAACTTCATTTCATGTCCCTCATGGCTCAAATAAAGGGAACGTTCATCAAGATTGAGTGTTTTAAAATGAAGCCATGCCCATCTCAAAAGAAGATGACAAGAGTTCGTGGGAGCAATATCACACAATACTTCTTTCACACATTGTCCTGTACTGAATTTGATCCTTGCTTGATTCGGATGAAAGCTTGGTGGTAACTAGAGTTTCTCCACCAATCTTTGGCTTAAAACATTGTTGTCGCTTTCGTAAACGAATGCAACAAAACAGGGGTGGCCTTCGATTAAACACCTTGTTTCTCTACTTCCTTTTCCATCGTCTTTATCTTTTCTTGCTTTTCTTTTTCTTCACTTTCTCTTCCTTCTGCTGTTTATATTTCTTCTTTTGTATTTTCTCCTTCAGCCTATGTTGATCCTTACTAGCTTGTCCTTGTGTCATAAATTTCAACTTCATTTCATGTCCCTCATGCCTCAAATAAAGGGAACGTTCATCAAGATTGAGTGTTTTAAAATAAAGCCATGCCCATCTCAAAAGAAGATGACAAGAGTTCGTGGGATCAATATCACATAATACTTCTTTCACACATTGTCAGGTACTGAATTTGGTCCTTGCTTCATTTGGATGAAAGCTTGGTGGTAACTAGAGTTTCTCCACCAATCTTTGGCTTAAAACATTGTTGGCGCTTTCATTAACGAATGCAACTAAACATGGGTTGCCTTCGATTAAACACCTTGTTTCTCTACTTCCTTTTCCATCAACTTTATCTTTTCTTCCTTTTCTTTTTCTTCAATTTCCCTTCCTTCTGCAGTTTATATTTCTTCTTTTTCTTTTTTCTCCTTCAGCCTATGTTGATCCTTTCTGGCTTGACTTGGTGTCATAAATTTCAACTTCATTTCATGTCCCTCATGGCTCAAATAAAGGGAACGTTCATCAAGATTGAGTGTTTTAAAATGAAGCCATGCCCATCTCAAAAGAAGATGACAAGAGTTCGTGGGAGCAATATCACACAATACTTCTTTCACACATTGTCCTGTACTGAATTTGATCCTTGCTTGATTCGGATGAAAGCTTGGTGGTAACTAGAGTTTCTCCACCAATCTTTGGCTTAAAACATTGTTGTCGCTTTCGTAAACGAATGCAACAAAACAGGGGTGGCCTTCGATTAAACACCTTGTTTCTCTACTTCCTTTTCCATCGTCTTTATCTTTTCTTCCTTTTCTTTTTCTTCACTTTCTCTTCCTTCTGCTGTTTATATTTCTTCTTTTGTATTTTCTCCTTCAGCCTATGTTGATCCTTACTGGATTGTCCTTGTGTCATAAATTTCAAATTCATTTCATGTCCCTCATGCCTCAAATAAAGGGAACGTTCATCAAGATTGAGTGTTTTAAAATGAAGCCATGCCCATCTCAAAAGAAGATGACAAGAGTTCGTGGGAGCAATATCACACAATACTTCTTACACACATTGTCCTGTACTGAATTTGATCCTTGCTTGATTCGGACGAAAGGTTGGTGGTAACTAGAGTTTCTCCACCAATCTTTGGCTTAAAACATTGTTGTCGCTTTCGTAAACGAATGCAACTAAACAGGGGTGGCCTTCGATTAAACACCTTGTTTCTCTACTTCCATTTCCATCAACTTTATCTTTTCTTCCTTTTCTTTTTCTTCAATTTCCCTTCCTTCTGCAGTTTATATTTCTTCTTTTTCTATTTTCTCCTTCAGCCTATGTTGATCATTACTGGCTTGTCTTGGTGTCATAAATTTCAACTTCATTTCATGTCCCTCATGCCTCAAATAAAGGGAACGTTCATCAAGATTGAGCGTTTTAAAATGAAGCCATGCCCATCTCAAAAGAAGATGACAAGAGTTCGTGGGAGCAATATCACACAATACTTCTTTCACACATTGTCCTGTACTGAATTTGATCCTTGCTTGATTCGGATGAAAGCTTGGTGGTAACTAGAGTTTCTCCACCAATCTTTGGCTTAAAACATTGTTGGCGCTTTCATTAACGAATGCAATTAAACATGCGTTGCCTTCGATTAAACACCTTGTTTCTCTACTTCATTTTCCATCAACTTTATCTTTTCTTCCTTTTCTTTTCCTTCAATTTCTTTTCCTTCTGCAGTGTATATTTCTTCTTTTGTATTTTCTCCTTCAGCCTATGTTGATCCTTACTGGCTTGTCCTTGTGTCATAAATTTCAACTTCATTTCATGTCCCTCATGCCTCAAATAAAGGGAACGTTCATCAAGATTGAGTGTTTTTAAATGAAGCCATGCCCATCTCAAAAGAAGATGACAAGAGTTCGTGGGAACAATATCACACAATACTTCTTTCACACATTGTCCTGTACTGAATTTGATCCTTGCTTGATTCGGATGAAAGCTTGGTGGTAACTAGAGTTTCTCCACCAATCTTTGGCTTAAAACATTGTTGTCGCTTTCATTAACGAATGCAACTAAACATGGGTTGCCTTCGATTAAACATCTTGTTTCTCTACTTCCTTTTCCATCAACTTTATCTTTTCTTCCTTTTCTTTTTCTTCAATTTCTTTTCCTTCTGCAGTGTATATTTCTTCTTTTCTATTTTCTCCTTCAGCCTATGTTGATCCTTACTGGCTTGTCCTTGTGTCATAAATTTCAACTTCATTTCATGTCCCCCATGCCTGAAATAAAGGGAACGTTCATCAAGATCGAGTGTTTTAAAATGAAGCCATGCCCATCTCAAAAGAAGATGACAAGAGTTAGTGGGAGCAATATCACACAATACTTCTTTCACACATTGTCCTGTACTGAATTTGATCCTTGCTTGATTCGGACGAAAGGTTGGTGGTAACTAGAGTTTCTCCACCAATCTTTGGCTTAAAACATTGTTGTCGCTTTCGTAAACGAATGCAACTAAACAGGGGTGGTCTTCGATTAAACACCTTGTTTCTCTACTTCCTTTTCCATCGTCTTTATCTTTTCTTCCTTTTCATTTTCTTCACTTTCTCTTCCTTCTGCTGTTTATATTTCTTCTTTTGTATTTTCTCCTTCAGCCTATGTTGATCCTTACTGGATTGTCCTTGTGTCATAAATTTCAAATTCATTTCATGTCCCTCATGCCTCAAATAAAGGGAACGTTCATCAAGATTGAGTGTTTTAAAATGAAGCCATGCCCATCTCAAAAGAAGATGACAAGAGTTAGTGGGAGCAATATCGCACAATACTTCTTTCACACATTGTCCTGTACTGAATTTGATCCTTGCTTGATTCGGACGAAAGGTTGGTGGTAACTAGAGTTTTTCCACCAATCTTTGGCTTAAAACATTGTTGTCGCTTTCGTAAACGAATGCAACTAAACAGGGGTGGTCTTCGATTAAACACCTTGTTTCTCTACTTCCTTTTCCATCGTCTTTATCTTTTCTTCCTTTTCTTTTTCTTCAATTTCCCCTCCTTCTGCAGTTTATATTTCTTCTTTTTCTATTTTCTCCTTCAGTCTCTGTTGATCCTTACTGGCTTGACTTGGTGTCATAAATTTCAACTTCATTTCATGTCCCTCATGCCTCAAATAAAGGAAACGTTCATCAAGATTGAGTGTTTTAAAATGAAGCCATGCCCATCTCAAAAGAAGATGACAAGAGTTCGTGGGAGCAATATCACACAATACTTCTTTCACACATTGTCCTGTACTGAATTTGATCCTTGCTTGATTCGGATGAAAGCTTGGTGGTAACTAGAGTTTCTCCACCAATCTTTGGCTTAAAACATTGTTGTCGCTTTCGTAAACGAATGCAACAAAACAGGGGTGGCCTTCGATTAAACACCTTGTTTCTCTACTTCCTTTTCCATCAACTTTATCTTTTCTTCCTTTTCTTTTTCTTCAATTTCCCTTCCTTCTGCAGTGTATATTTCTTCTTTTCTATTTTCTCCTTCAGCCTATATTGATCCTTACTGGATTGTCCTTGTGTCATAAATTTCAACTTCATTTCATGTCCCTCATGCCTCAAATAAAGGGAACGTTCATCAAGATTGAGTGTTTAAAAATGAAGCCATGCCCATCTCAAAAGAAGATGACAAGAGTTCGTGGGAGCAATATCACACAATACTTCTTTCACACATTATCCTGTACTGAATTTGATCCTTGCTTGATTCGGAAAAAAGGTTGGTGGTAACTAGAGTTTCTCCACCAATCTTTGGCTTAAAACATTGTTGTCGCTTTCGTAAACGAATGCAACTAAACAGGGGTGGTCTTCGATTAAACACCTTGTTTCTCTACTTCCTTTTCCATCGTCTTTATCTTTTCTTCCTTTTCTTTTTCTTCAATTTCCCCTCCTTCTGTAGTTTATATTTCTTCTTTTTCTATTTTCTCCTTCAATCTCTGTTGATCCTTACTGGCTTGACTTGGTGTCATAAATTTCAACTTCATTTCATGTCCCTCATGCCTCAAATAAAGGAAACGTTCATCAAGATTGAGTGTTTTAAAATGAAGCCATGCCCATCTCAAAAGAAGATGACAAGAGTTAGTGGGAGCAATATCACACAATACTTCTTTCACACATTGTCCTGTACTGAATTTGATCCTTGCTTGATTCGGACGAAAGGTTGGTGGTAACTAGAGTTTCTCCACCAATCTTTGGCTTAAAACATTGTTGTCGCTTTCGTAAACGAATGCAACTAAACAAGGGTGGTCTTCGATTAAACACCTTGTTTCTCTACTTCCTTTTCCATCGTCTTTATCTTTTCTTCCTTTTCATTTTCTTCACTTTCTCTTCCTTCTGCTGTTTATATTTCTTCTTTTGTATTTTCTCCTTCAGCCTATGTTGATCCTTACTGGATTGTCCTTGTGTCATAAATTTCAAATTCATTTCATGTCCCTCATGCCTCAAATAAAGGGAACGTTCATCAAGATTGAGTGTTTTAAAATGAAGCCATGCCCATCTCAAAAGAAGATGACAAGAGTTAGTGGGAGCAATATCACACAATACTTCTTTCACACATTGTCCTGTACTAAATTTGATCCTTGCTTGATTCGGACGAAAGGTTGGTGGTAACTAGAGTTTCTCCACCAATCTTTGGCTTAAAACATTGTTGTCGCTTTCGTAAACGAATGCAACTAAACAGGGGTGGTCTTCGATTAAACACCTTGTTTCTCTACTTCCTTTTCCATCGTCTTTATCTTTTCTTCCTTTTCTTTTTCTTCAATTTCCCCTCCTTCTGCAGTTTATATTTCTTCTTTTTCTATTTTCTCCTTCAGTCTCTGTTGATCCTTACTGGCTTGACTTGGTGTCATAAATTTCAACTTCATTTCATGTCCCTCATGCCTCAAATAAAGGAAACGTTCATCAAGATTGAGTGTTTTAAAATGAAGCCATGCCTATCTCAAAAGAAGATGACAAGAGTTCGTGGGAGCAATATCACACAATACTTCTTTCACACATTGTCCTGTACTGAATTTGATCCTTGCTTGATTCGGATGAAAGCTTGGTGGTAACTAGAGTTTCTCCACCAATCTTTGGCTTAAAACATTGTTGTCGCTTTCGTAAACGAATGCAACAAAACAGGGGTGGCCTTCGATTAAACACCTTGTTTCTCTACTTCCTTTTCCATCAACTTTATCTTTTCTTCCTTTTCTTTTTCTTCAATTTCCCTTCCTTCTGTAGTGTATATTTCTTCTTTTCTATTTTCTCCTTCAGCCTATATTGATCCTTACTGGATTGTCCTTGTGTCATAAATTTCAACTTCATTTCATGTCCCTCATGCCTCAAATAAAGGGAACGTTCATCAAGATTGAGTGTTTAAAAATGAAGCCATGCCCATCTCAAAAGAAGATGACAAGAGTTCGTGGGAGCAATATCACACAATACTTCTTTCACACATTATCCTGTACTGAATTTGATCCTTGCTTGATTCGGACGAAAGGTTGGTGGTAACTAGAGTTTCTCCACCAATCTTTGGCTTAAAACATTGTTGTCGCTTTCGTAAACGAATGCAACTAAACAGGGGTGGTCTTCGATTAAACACCTTGTTTCTCTACTTCCTTTTCCATCGTCTTTATCTTTTCTTCCTTTTCTTTTTCTTCAATTTCCCCTCCTTCTGCAGTTTATATTTCTTCTTTTTCTATTTTCTCCTTCAGTCTCTGTTGATCCTTACTGGCTTGACTTGGTGTCATAAATTTCAACTTCATTTCATGTCCCTCATGCCTCAAATAAAGGAAACGTTCATCAAGATTGAGTGTTTTAAAATGAAGCCATGCCCATCTCAAAAGAAGATGACAAGAGTTAGTGGGAGCAATATCACACAATACTTCTTTCACACATTGTCCTGTACTGAATTTGATCCTTGCTTGATTCGGACGAAAGGTTGGTGGTAACTAGAGTTTCTCCACCAATCTTTGGCTTAAAACATTGTTGTCGCTTTCGTAAACGAATGCAACTAAACAAGGGTGGTCTTCGATTAAACACCTTGTTTCTCTACTTCCTTTTCCATCGTCTTTATCTTTTCTTCCTTTTCATTTTCTTCACTTTCTCTTCCTTCTGCTGTTTATATTTCTTCTTTTGTATTTTCTCCTTCAGCCTATGTTGATCCTTACTGGATTGTCCTTGTGTCATAAATTTCAAATTCATTTCATGTCCCTCATGCCTTAAATAAAGGGAACGTTCATCAAGATTGAGTGTTTTAAAATGAAGCCATGCCCATCTCAAAAGAAGATGACAAGAGTTAGTGGGAGCAATATCACACAATACTTCTTTCACACATTGTCCTGTACTGAATTTGATCCTTGCTTGATTCGGACGAAAGCTTGGTGGTAACTAGAGTTTCTCCACCAATCTTTGGCTTAAAACATTGTTGTCGCTTTCGTAAACGAATGCAACAAAACAGGGGTGGCCTTCGATTAAACACCTTGTTTCTCTACTTCCTTTTCCATCAACTTTATCTTTTCTTCCTTTTCTTTTTCTTCAATTTCCCTTCCTTCTGCAGTGTATATTTCTTCTTTTCTATTTTCTCCTTCAGCCTATATTGATCCTTACTGGATTGTCCTTGTGTCATAAATTTCAACTTCATTTCATGTCCCTCATGCCTCAAATAAAGGGAACGTTCATCAAGATTGAGTGTTTAAAAATGAAGCCATGCCCATCTCAAAAGAAGATGACAAGAGTTCGTGGGAGCAATATCACACAATACTTCTTTCACACATTATCCTGTACTGAATTTGATCCTTGCTTGATTCGGAAAAAAGGTTGGTGGTAACTAGAGTTTCTCCACCAATCTTTGGCTTAAAACATTGTTGTCGCTTTCGTAAACGAATGCAACTAAACAGGGGTGGTCTTCGATTAAACACCTTGTTTCTCTACTTCCTTTTCCATCGTCTTTATCTTTTCTTCCTTTTCTTTTTCTTCAATTTCCCCTCCTTCTGTAGTTTATATTTCTTCTTTTTCTATTTTCTCCTTCAATCTCTGTTGATCCTTACTGGCTTGACTTGGTGTCATAAATTTCAACTTCATTTCATGTCCCTCATGCCTCAAATAAAGGAAACGTTCATCAAGATTGAGTGTTTTAAAATGAAGCCATGCCCATCTCAAAAGAAGATGACAAGAGTTAGTGGGAGCAATATCACACAATACTTCTTTCACACATTGTCCTGTACTGAATTTGATCCTTGCTTGATTCGGACGAAAGGTTGGTGGTAACTAGAGTTTCTCCACCAATCTTTGGCTTAAAACATTGTTGTCGCTTTCGTAAACGAATGCAACTAAACAAGGGTGGTCTTCGATTAAACACCTTGTTTCTCTACTTCCTTTTCCATCGTCTTTATCTTTTCTTCCTTTTCATTTTCTTCACTTTCTCTTCCTTCTGCTGTTTATATTTCTTCTTTTGTATTTTCTCCTTCAGCCTATGTTGATCCTTACTGGATTGTCCTTGTGTCATAAATTTCAAATTCATTTCATGTCCCTCATGCCTCAAATAAAGGGAACGTTCATCAAGATTGAGTGTTTTAAAATGAAGCCATGCCCATCTCAAAAGAAGATGACAAGAGTTAGTGGGAGCAATATCACACAATACTTCTTTCACACATTGTCCTGTACTAAATTTGATCCTTGCTTGATTCGGACGAAAGGTTGGTGGTAACTAGAGTTTCTCCACCAATCTTTGGCTTAAAACATTGTTGTCGCTTTCGTAAACGAATGCAACTAAACAGGGGTGGTCTTCGATTAAACACCTTGTTTCTCTACTTCCTTTTCCATCGTCTTTATCTTTTCTTCCTTTTCTTTTTCTTCAATTTCCCCTCCTTCTGCAGTTTATATTTCTTCTTTTTCTATTTTCTCCTTCAGTCTCTGTTGATCCTTACTGGCTTGACTTGGTGTCATAAATTTCAACTTCATTTCATGTCCCTCATGCCTCAAATAAAGGAAACGTTCATCAAGATTGAGTGTTTTAAAATGAAGCCATGCCTATCTCAAAAGAAGATGACAAGAGTTCGTGGGAGCAATATCACACAATACTTCTTTCACACATTGTCCTGTACTGAATTTGATCCTTGCTTGATTCGGATGAAAGCTTGGTGGTAACTAGAGTTTCTCCACCAATCTTTGGCTTAAAACATTGTTGTCGCTTTCGTAAACGAATGCAACAAAACAGGGGTGGCCTTCGATTAAACACCTTGTTTCTCTACTTCCTTTTCCATCAACTTTATCTTTTCTTCCTTTTCTTTTTCTTCAATTTCCCTTCCTTCTGTAGTGTATATTTCTTCTTTTCTATTTTCTCCTTCAGCCTATATTGATCCTTACTGGATTGTCCTTGTGTCATAAATTTCAACTTCATTTCATGTCCCTCATGCCTCAAATAAAGGGAACGTTCATCAAGATTGAGTGTTTAAAAATGAAGCCATGCCCATCTCAAAAGAAGATGACAAGAGTTCGTGGGAGCAATATCACACAATACTTCTTTCACACATTATCCTGTACTGAATTTGATCCTTGCTTGATTCGGACGAAAGGTTGGTGGTAACTAGAGTTTCTCCACCAATCTTTGGCTTAAAACATTGTTGTCGCTTTCGTAAACGAATGCAACTAAACAGGGGTGGTCTTCGATTAAACACCTTGTTTCTCTACTTCCTTTTCCATCGTCTTTATCTTTTCTTCCTTTTCTTTTTCTTCAATTTCCCCTCCTTCTGCAGTTTATATTTCTTCTTTTTCTATTTTCTCCTTCAGTCTCTGTTGATCCTTACTGGCTTGACTTGGTGTCATAAATTTCAACTTCATTTCATGTCCCTCATGCCTCAAATAAAGGAAACGTTCATCAAGATTGAGTGTTTTAAAATGAAGCCATGCCCATCTCAAAAGAAGATGACAAGAGTTAGTGGGAGCAATATCACACAATACTTCTTTCACACATTGTCCTGTACTGAATTTGATCCTTGCTTGATTCGGACGAAAGGTTGGTGGTAACTAGAGTTTCTCCACCAATCTTTGGCTTAAAACATTGTTGTCGCTTTCGTAAACGAATGCAACTAAACAAGGGTGGTCTTCGATTAAACACCTTGTTTCTCTACTTCCTTTTCCATCGTCTTTATCTTTTCTTCCTTTTCATTTTCTTCACTTTCTCTTCCTTCTGCTGTTTATATTTCTTCTTTTGTATTTTCTCCTTCAGCCTATGTTGATCCTTACTGGATTGTCCTTGTGTCATAAATTTCAAATTCATTTCATGTCCCTCATGCCTTAAATAAAGGGAACGTTCATCAAGATTGAGTGTTTTAAAATGAAGCCATGCCCATCTCAAAAGAAGATGACAAGAGTTAGTGGGAGCAATATCACACAATACTTCTTTCACACATTGTCCTGTACTGAATTTGATCCTTGCTTGATTCGGACGAAAGGTTGGTGGTAACTAGAGTTTCTCCACCAATCTTTGGCTTAAAACATTGTTGTCGCTTTCGTAAACGAATGCAACTAAACAGGGGTGGTCTTCGATTAAACACCTTGTTTCTCTACTTCCTTTTCCATCGTCTTTATCTTTTCTTCCTTTTCTTTTTCTTCAATTTCCCCTCCTTCTGCAGTTTATATTTCTTCTTTTTCTATTTTCTCCTTCAGTCTCTGTTGATCCTTACTGGCTTGACTTGGTGTCATAAATTTCAACTTCATTTCATGTCCCTCATGCCTCAAATAAAGGAAACGTTCATCAAGATTGAGTGTTTTAAAATGAAGCCATGCCCATCTCAAAAGAAGATGACAAGAGTTCGTGGGAGCAATATCACACAATACTTCTTTCACACATTGTCCTGTACTGAATTTGATCCTTGCTTGATTCGGATGAAAGCTTGGTGGTAACTAGAGTTTCTCCACCAATCTTTGGCTTAAAACATTGTTGTCGCTTTCGTAAACGAATGCAACAAAACAGGGGTGGCCTTCGATTAAACACCTTGTTTCTCTACTTCCTTTTCCATCAACTTTATCTTTTCTTCCTTTTCTTTTTCTTCAATTTCCCTTCCTTCTGTAGTGTATATTTCTTCTTTTCTATTTTCTCCTTCAGCCTATATTGATCCTTACTGGATTGTCCTTGTGTCATAAATTTCAACTTCATTTCATGTCCCTCATGCCTCAAATAAAGGGAACGTTCATCAAGATTGAGTGTTTAAAAATGAAGCCATGCCCATCTCAAAAGAAGATGACAAGAGTTCGTGGGAGCAATATCACACAATACTTCTTTCACACATTATCCTGTACTGAATTTGATCCTTGCTTGATTCGGACGAAAGGTTGGTGGTAACTAGAGTTTCTCCACCAATCTTTGGCTTAAAACATTGTTGTCGCTTTCGTAAACGAATGCAACTAAACAGGGGTGGTCTTCGATTAAACACCTTGTTTCTCTACTTCCTTTTCCATCGTCTTTATCTTTTCTTCCTTTTCTTTTTCTTCAATTTCCCCTCCTTCTGCAGTTTATATTTCTTCTTTTTCTATTTTCTCCTTCAGTCTCTGTTGATCCTTACTGGCTTGACTTGGTGTCATAAATTTCAACTTCATTTCATGTCCCTCATGCCTCAAATAAAGGAAACGTTCATCAAGATTGAGTGTTTTAAAATGAAGCCATGCCCATCTCAAAAGAAGATGACAAGAGTTCGTGGGAGCAATATCACACAATACTTCTTTCACACATTGTCCTGTACTGAATTTGATCCTTGCTTGATTCGGATGAAAGCTTGGTGGTAACTAGAGTTTCTCCACCAATCTTTGGCTTAAAACATTGTTGTCGCTTTCGTAAACGAATGCAACAAAACAGGGGTGGCCTTCGATTAAACCCCTTGTTTCTCTACTTCCTTTTCCATCAACTTTATCTTTTCTTCCTTTTCTTTTTCTTCAATTTCCCTTCCTTCTGCAGTGTATATTTCTTCTTTTCTATTTTCTCCTTCAGCCTATATTGATCCTTACTGGATTGTCCTTGTGTCATAAATTTCAACTTCATTTCATGTCCCTCATGCCTCAAATAAAGGGAACGTTCATCAAGATTGAGTGTTTAAAAATGAAGCCATGCCCATCTCAAAAGAAGATGACAAGAGTTCGTGGGAGCAATATCACACAATACTTCTTTCACACATTATCCTGTACTGAATTTGATCCTTGCTTGATTCGGACGAAAGGTTGGTGGTAACTAGAGTTTCTCCACCAATCTTTGGCTTAAAACATTGTTGTCGCTTTCGTAAACGAATGCAACTAAACAGGGGTGGTCTTCGATTAAACACCTTGTTTCTCTACTTCCTTTTCCATCGTCTTTATCTTTTCTTCCTTTTCTTTTTCTTCAATTTCCCTTCCTTCTGCAGTTTATATTTCTTCTTTTTCTATTTTCTCCTTCAGTCTCTGTTGATCCTTACTGGCTTGACTTGGTGTCATAAATTTCAACTTCATTTCATGTCCCTCATGCCTCAAATAAAGGAAACGTTCATCAAGATTGAGTGTTTTAAAATGAAGCCATGCCCATCTCAAAAGAAGATGACAAGAGTTCGTGGGAGCAATATCACACAATAATTCTTTCACACATTGTCCTGTACTGAATTTGATCCTTGCTTGATTTAGATGAAAGCTTGGTGGTAACTAGAATTTCTCCACCAATCTTTGGCTTAAAACATTGTTGTCGCTTTCGTAAACGAATGCAACTAAACAGGGGTGGCCTTCGATTAAACACCTTGTTTCTCTACTTCCTTTTCCATCAACTTTATCTTTTCTTCCTTTTCTTTTTCTTCAATTTCTTTTCCTTCTGCAGTGTATATTTCTTCTTTTTAATTTTCTCCTTCAGCCTATGTTGATCCTTACTGGATTGTCCTTGTGTCATAAATTTCAACTTCATATCAAGTCCCTCATGGCTCAAATAAAGGGAACGTTCATCAAGATTGAGTGTTTTAAAATGAAGCCATGCCCATCTCAAAAGAAGATGACAAGAGTTCGTGGGAGCAATATCACACAATACTTTTTTCACACATTGTCCTGTACTGAATTTGATCCTTGCTTGATTCGGATGAAAGCTTGGTGGTAACTAGAGTTTCTCCACCAATCTTTGGCTTAAAACATTGTTGTCGCTTTCGTAAACGAATGCAACTAAACAGGGGTGGTCTTCGATTAAACACCTTGTTTCTCTACTTCCTTTTCCATCAACTTTATCTTTTCTTCCTTTTCTTTTTCTTCAATTTCCCTTCTTTCTGCAGTTTATATTTCTTCCTTTTCTATTTTCTCCTTCAGCCTATGTTGATCCTTACTGGCTTGACTTGGTGTCATAAATTTCAACTTCATTTCATGTCCCTCATTCCTCGTTCATCAAGATTGAGCGTTTTAAAATTAAGCCATGCCCATCTCAAAAGAAGATGACAAGAGTTCGTGGGAACAATATCACATAATACTTCTTTCACACATTGTCATGTACTGAATTTGATCCTTGCTTGATTCGGATGAAACCTTTGTGGTAACTAGAGTTTCTCCACCAGTCTTTGGCTTAAAACATTGTTGTCGCTTTCGTAAACGAATGCAACTAAACATGGGTGGCCTTCGATTAAACCTTGTTTCTCTACTTCCTTTTCCATCAACTTTATCTTTTCTTCCTTTTCTTTTTCTTCAATTTCTCTTCCTTCTGCAGTTTATATTTCTTCTTTTGTATTTTCTCCTTCAGCCTATGTTGATCCTTACTGGCTTGTTCTTGTGTCATAAATTTCAACTTCATTTCATGTCCCTTATGCCTCAAATAAAGGGAACGTTCATCATGATTGAGTGTTTTAAAATAAAGCCATGCACATCTCAAAAGAAGATGACAAGAGTTCGTGGGAGCAATATCACACAATACTTCTTTCACACGTTGTCATGTACTGAATTTGATCCTTGCTTGATTCGGATGAAAGCTTGGTGGTAACTAGAGTTTCTCCACCAATCTTTGGCTTAAAACATTGTTGTCGCTTTCGTAAACGAATGCAACAAAACAGGGGTGGCCTTCGATTAAACACCTTGTTTCTCTACTTCCTTTTCCATCAACTTTATCTTTTCTTCCTTTTCTTTTTCTTCAATTTCTTTTCCTTCTGCAGTGTATATTTCTTCTTTTCTATTTTCTCCTTCAGCCTATGTTGATTCTTACTGGATTGTCCTTGTGTCATAAATTTCAACTTCATTTCATGTCCCTCATGCCTCTAATAAAGGGAACGTTCATCAAGATTGAGTGTTTTAAAATGAAGCCATGCCCATCTCAAAAGAAGATGACAAGGGTTCGTGGGAGCAATATCACACAATACTTCTTTCACACATTGTCCTGTACTGAATTTGATCCTTGCTTGATTCGGACGAAAGGTTGGTCGTAACTAGAGTTTCTCCACCAATCTTTGGCTTCAAACATTGTTGTCGCTTTCGTAAACGAATGCAACTAAACAGGGGTGGTCTTCGATTAAACACCTTGTTTCTCTACTTCCTTTTCCATCGTCTTTATCTTTTCTTCCTTTTCTTTTTTATCAATTTCCCTTCCTTCTGCAGTTTATATTTCTTCTTTTTCTATTTTCTCCTTCAGTCTATGTTGATCCTTACTGGCTTGACTTGGTGTCATAAATTTCAACTTCATTTCATGTCCCTCATGCCTCAAATAAAGGAAACGTTCATCAAGATTGAGTGTTTTAAAATAAAGCCATGCCCATCTCAAAAGAAGATGACAAGAGTTCGTGGGAGCAATATCACACAATACTTCTTTCACACATTGTCATGTACTGAATTTGATCCTTGCTTGATTCGGATGAAAGCTTGGTGGTAACTAGAGTTTCTCCACCAATCTTTGGCTTAAAACATTGTTGTCGCTTTCGTAAACGAATGCAACAAAACAGGGGTGGCCTTCGATTAAACACCTTGTTTCTCTACTTCCTTTTCCATCAACTTTATCTTTTCTTCCTTTTCTTTTTCTTCAATTTCTTTTCCTTCTGCAGTGTATATTTCTTCTTTTTTATTTTCTCCTTCAGCCTATGTTGATCCTTACTGGATTGTCCTTGTGTCATAAATTTCAACTTCATTTCATGTCCCTCATCCCTCAAATAAAGGGAACGTTCATCAAGATTGAGTGTTTTAAAATAAAGCCATGCCCATCTCAAAAGAAGATGACAAGAGTTCGTGGGAGCAATATCACACAATACTTCTTTCACACATTGCCCTGTACTGAATTTGATCCTTGCTTGATTCGGATGAAAGGTTGGTGGTAACTAGAGTTTCTCCACCAATCTTTGGCTTATAACATTGTTGTCGCTTTCGTAAACGAATGCAACTAAACAGGGGTGGCCTTCGATTAAACACCTTGTTTCTCTACTTCCTTTTCCATCAACTTTATCTTTTCTTCCTTTTCCTTTTCTTCAATTTCCCTTCCTTTTGCAGTTTATATTTCTTCCTTTTCTATTTTCTCCTTCAGCCTATGTTGATCCTTACTGGCTTGACTTGGTGTCATAAATTTCAACTTCATTTCATGTCCCTCATTCCTCGTTCATCAAGATTGAGCGTTTTAAAATTAAGCCATGCCCATCTCAAAAGAAGATGACAAGAGTTCGTGGGAACAATATCACATAATACTTCTTTCACACATTGTCATGTACTGAATTTGATCCTTGCTTGATTCGGATGAAAGCTTGGTGGTAACTAGAGTTTCTCCACCAATCTTTGGCTTAAAACATTGTTGTCGCTTTCGTAAATGAATGCAACTAAACATGGGTGGCCTTCGATTAAACCTTGTTTCTCTACTTCCTTTTCCATCAACTTTATCTTTTCTTCCTTTTCTTTTTCTTCAATTTCTCTTCCTTCTGCAGTTTATATTTCTTCTTTTGTATTTTCTCCTTCAGCCTATGTTGATCCTTACTGGCTTGTTCTTGTGTCATAAATTTCAACTTCATTTCATGTCCCTTATGCCTCAAATAAAGGGAACGTTCATCAAGATTGAGTGTTTTAAAATAAAGCCATGCCCATCTCAAAAGAAGATGACAAGAGTTCGTGGGAGCAATATCACACAATACTTCTTTCACACGTTGTCATGTACTGAATTTGATCCTTGCTTGATTCGGATGAAAGCTTGGTGGTAACTAGAGTTTCTCCACCAATCTTTGGCTTAAAACATTGTTGTCGCTTTCGTAAACGAATGCAACAAAACAGGGGTGGCCTTCGATTAAACACCTTGTTTCTCTACTTCCTTTTCCATCAACTTTATCTTTTCTTCCTTTTCTTTTTCTTCAATTTCTTTTCCTTCTGCAGTGTATATTTCTTCTTTTCTATTTTCTCCTTCAGCCTATGTTGATTCTTACTGGATTGTCCTTGTGTCATAAATTTCAACTTCGTTTCATGTCCCTCATGCCTCTAATAAAGGGAACGTTCATCAAGATTGAGTGTTTTAAAATGAAGCCATGCCCATCTCAAAAGAAGATGACAAGGGTTCGTGGGAGCAATATCACACAATACTTCTTTCACACATTGTCCTGTACTGAATTTGATCCTTGCTTGATTCGGACGAAAGGTTGGTCGTAACTAGAGTTTCTCCACCAATCTTTGGCTTCAAACATTGTTGTCGCTTTCGTAAACGAATGCAACTAAACAGGGGTGGTCTTCGATTAAACACCTTGTTTCTCTACTTCCTTTTCCATCGTCTTTATCTTTTCTTCCTTTTCTTTTTTATCAATTTCCCTTCCTTCTGCAGTTTATATTTCTTCTTTTTCTATTTTCTCCTTCAGTCTATGTTGATCCTTACTGGCTTGACTTGGTGTCATAAATTTCAACTTCATTTCATGTCCCTCATGCCTCAAATAAAGGAAACGTTCATCAAGATTGAGTGTTTTAAAATAAAGCCATGCCCATCTCAAAAGAAGATGACAAGAGTTCGTGGGAGCAATATCACACAATACTTCTTTCACACATTGTCATGTACTGAATTTGATCCTTGCTTGATTCGGATGAAAGCTTGGTGGTAACTAGAGTTTCTCCACCAATCTTTGGCTTAAAACATTGTTGTCGCTTTCGTAAACGAATGCAACAAAACAGGGGTGGCCTTCGATTAAACACCTTGTTTCTCTACTTCCTTTTCCATCAACTTTATCTTTTCTTCCTTTTCTTTTTCTTCAATTTCTTTTCCTTCTGCAGTGTATATTTCTTCTTTTTTATTTTCTCCTTCAGCCTATGTTGATCCTTACTGGATTGTCCTTGTGTCATAAATTTCAACTTCATTTCATGTCCCTCATGCCTCAAATAAAGGGAACGTTCATCAAGATTGAGTGTTTTAAAATAAAGCCATGCCCATCTCAAAAGAAGATGACAAGAGTTCGTGGGAGCAATATCACACAATACTTCTTTCACACATTGCCCTGTACTGAATTTGATCCTTGCTTGATTCGGATGAAAGGTTGGTGGTAACTAGAGTTTCTCCACCAATCTTTGGCTTATAACATTGTTGTCGCTTTCGTAAACGAATGCAACTAAACAGGGGTGGCCTTCGATTAAACACCTTGTTTCTCTACTTCCTTTTCCATCAACTTTATCTTTTCTTCCTTTTCCTTTTCTTCAATTTCCCTTCCTTTTGCAGTTTATATTTCTTCCTTTTCTATTTTCTCCTTCAGCCTATGTTGATCCTTACTGGCTTGACTTGGTGTCATAAATTTCAACTTCATTTCATGTCCCTCATTCCTCGTTCATCAAGATTGAGCGTTTTAAAATTAAGCCATGCCCATCTCAAAAGAAGATGACAAGAGTTCGTGGGAACAATATCACATAATACTTCTTTCACACATTGTCATGTACTGAATTTGATCCTTGCTTGATTCGGATGAAACCTTTGTGGTAACTAGAGTTTCTCCACCAGTCTTTGGCTTAAAACATTGTTGTCGCTTTCGTAAACGAATGCAACTAAACATGGGTGGCCTTCGATTAAACCTTGTTTCTCTACTTCCTTTTCCATCAACTTTATCTTTTCTTCCTTTTCTTTTTCTTCAATTTCTCTTCCTTCTGCAGTTTATATTTCTTCTTTTGTATTTTCTCCTTCAGCCTATGTTGATCCTTACTGGCTTGTTCTTGTGTCATAAATTTCAACTTCATTTCATGTCCCTCATGCCTCAAATAAAGGGAACGTTCATCAAGATTGAGTGTTTTAAAATAAAGCCATGCCCATCTCAAAAGAAGATGACAAGAGTTCGTTGAAACAATATCACATAATACTTCTTTCACACATTGTCATGTACTGAATTTGATCCTTGCTTCATTCAGATGAAACCTTGGTGGTAACTAGAGTTTCTCCACCAATCTTTGCCTTAAAACATTGTTGTCGCTTTCATTAACAAATGCAACTAAACATGGGTTGCCTTCGATTAAACACCTTGTTTCTCTACTTCCTTTTCCATCAACTTTATCTTTTCTTCCTTTTCTTTTTCTTCAATTTCTTTTCCTTCTGCAGTGTATATTTCTTCTTTTCTATTTTCTCCTTCAGCCTATGTTGATTCTTACTGGATTGTCCTTGTGTCATAAATTTCAACTTCATTTCATGTCCCTCATGCCTCAAATAAAGGAAACGTTCATCAAGATTGAGTGTTTTAAAATAAAGCCATGCCCATCTCAAAAGAAGATGACAAGAGTTCGTGGGAGCAATATCACACAATACTTCTTTCACACATTGTCATGTACTGAATTTGATCCTTGCTTGATTCGGATGAAAGCTTGGTGGTAACTAGAGTTTCTCCACCAATCTTTGGCTTAAAACATTGTTGTCGCTTTCGTAAACGAATGCAACAAAACAGGGGTGGCCTTCGAATAAACACCTTGTTTCTCTACTTCCTTTTCCATCAACTTTATCTTTTCTTCCTTTTCTTTTTCTTCAATTTCTTTTCCTTCTGCAGTGTATATTTCTTCTTTTTTATTTTCTCCTTCAGCCTATGTTGATCCTTACTGGATTGTCCTTGTGTCATAAATTTCAACTTCATTTCATGTCCCTCATGCCTCAAATAAAGGGAACGTTCATCAAGATTGAGTGTTTTAAAATAAAGCCATGCCCATCTCAAAAGAAGATGACAAGAGTTCGTGGGAGCAATATCACACAATACTTCTTTCACACATTGCCCTGTACTGAATTTGATCCTTGCTTGATTCGGATGAAAGGTTGGTGGTAACTAGAGTTTCTCCACCAATCTTTGGCTTATAACATTGTTGTCGCTTTCGTAAACGAATGCAACTAAACAGGGGTGGCCTTCGATTAAACACCTTGTTTCTCTACTTCCTTTTCCATCAACTTTATCTTTTCTTCCTTTTCCTTTTCTTCAATTTCCCTTCCTTTTGCAGTTTATATTTCTTCCTTTTCTATTTTCTCCTTCAGCCTATGTTGATCCTTACTGGCTTGACTTGGTGTCATAAATTTCAACTTCATTTCATGTCCCTCATTCCTCGTTCATCAAGATTGAGCGTTTTAAAATTAAGCCATGCCCATCTCAAAAGAAGATGACAAGAGTTCGTGGGAACAATATCACATAATACTTCTTTCACACATTGTCATGTACTGAATTTGATCCTTGCTTGATTCGGATGAAAGCTTGGTGGTAACTAGAGTTTCTCCACCAATCTTTGGCTTAAAACATTGTTGTCGCTTTCGTAAACGAATGCAACAAAACAGGGGTGGCCTTCGATTAAACACCTTGTTTCTCTACTTCCTTTTCCATCAACTTTATCTTTTCTTCCTTTTCTTTTTCTTCAATTTCTTTTCCTTCTGCAGTGTATATTTCTTCTTTTTTATTTTCTCCTTCAGCCTATGTTGATCCTTACTGGATTGTCCTTGTGTCATAAATTTCAACTTCATTTCATGTCCCTCATGCCTCAAATAAAGGGAACGTTCATCAAGATTGAGTGTTTTAAAATAAAGCCATGCCCATCTCAAAAGAAGATGACAAGAGTTCGTGGGAGCAATATCACACAATACTTCTTTCACACATTGCCCTGTACTGAATTTGATCCTTGCTTGATTCGGATGAAAGGTTGGTGGTAACTAGAGTTTCTCCACCAATCTTTGGCTTATAACATTGTTGTCGCTTTCGTAAACGAATGCAACTAAACAGGGGTGGCCTTCGATTAAACACCTTGTTTCTCTACTTCCTTTTCCATCAACTTTATCTTTTCTTCCTTTTCCTTTTCTTCAATTTCCCTTCCTTTTGCAGTTTATATTTCTTCCTTTTCTATTTTCTCCTTCAGCCTATGTTGATCCTTACTGGCTTGACTTGGTGTCATAAATTTCAACTTCATTTCATGTCCCTCATTCCTCGTTCATCAAGATTGAGCGTTTTAAAATTAAGCCATGCCCATCTCAAAAGAAGATGACAAGAGTTCGTGGGAACAATATCACATAATACTTCTTTCACACATTGTCATGTACTGAATTTGATCCTTGCTTGATTCGGATGAAACCTTTGTGGTAACTAGAGTTTCTCCACCAGTCTTTAGATTAAAACATTGTTGTCGCTTTCGTAAACGAATGCAACTAAACATGGGTGGCCTTCGATTAAACCTTGTTTCTCTACTTCCTTTTCCATCAACTTTATCTTTTCTTCCTTTTCTTTTTCTTCAATTTCTCTTCCTTCTGCAGTTTATATTTCTTCTTTTGTATTTTCTCCTTCAGCCTATGTTGATCCTTACTGGCTTGTTCTTGTGTCATAAATTTCAACTTCATTTCATGTCCCTCATGCCTCAAATAAAGGGAACGTTCATCAAGATTGAGTGTTTTAAAATAAAGCCGTGCCCATCTCAAAAGAAGATGACAAGAGTTCGTTGAAACAATATCACATAATACTTCTTTCACACATTGTCATGTACTGAATTTGATCCTTGCTTCATTCAGATGAAACCTTGGTGGTAACTAGAGTTTCTCCACCAATCTTTGGCTTAAAACATTGTTGTCGCTTTCATTAACAAATGCAACTAAACATGGGTTGCCTTCGATTAAACACCTTGTTTCTCTACTTCCTTTTCCATCAACTTTATCTTTTCTTCCTTTTCTTTTTCTTCAATTTCTTTTCCTTCTGCAGTATATATTTCTTCTTTTCTATTTTCTCCTTCAGCCTATGTTGATTCTTACTGGATTGTCCTTGTGTCATAAATTTCAACTTCATTTCATGTCCCTCATGCCTCTAATAAAGGGAACGTTCATCAAGATTGAGTGTTTTAAAATGAAGCCATGCCCATCTCAAAAGAAGATGACAAGGGTTCGTGGGAGCAATATCACACAATACTTCTTTCACACATTGTCCTTTACTGAATATGATCCTTGCTTGATTCGGACGAAAGGTTGGTCGTAACTAGAGTTTCTCCACCAATCTTTGGCTTAAAACATTGTTGTCGCTTTCGTAAACGAATGCAACTAAACAGGGGTGGTCTTCGATTAAACACCTTGTTTCTCTACTTCCTTTTCCATCGTCTTTATCTTTTCTTCCTTTTCTTTTTCATCAATTTCCCTTCCTTCTGCAGTTTATATTTCTTCTTTTTCTATTTTCTCCTTCAGTCTATGTTGATCCTTACTGGCTTGACTTGGTGTCATAAATTTCAACTTCATTTCATGTCCCTCATGCCTCAAATAAAGGAAACGTTCATCAAGATTGAGTGTTTTAAAATAAAGCCATGCCCATCTCAAAAGAAGATGACAAGAGTTCGTGGGAGCAATATCACACAATACTTCTTTCACACATTGTCATGTACTGAATTTGATCCTTGCTTGATTCGGATGAAAGCTTGGTGGTAACTAGAGTTTCTCCACCAATCTTTGGCTTAAAACATTGTTGTCGCTTTCGTAAACGAATGCAACTAAACAGGGGTGGCCTTCGATTAAACACCTTGTTTCTCTACTTCCTTTTCCATCGTCTTTATGTTTTCTTCCTTTTCTTTTTCTTCAATTTCCCTTCCTTCTACAGTTTATATTTCTTCTTTTTCTATTTTCTCCTTCAGCCTATGTTGATCCTTACTGGCTTGACTTGGTGTCATAAATTTCAACTTCATTTCATGTCCCTCATGCCTCAAATAAAGGGAACGTTCATCAAGATTGAGTGTTTTAAAATAAAGCCATGCCCATCTCAAAAGAAGATGACAAGAGTTCGTTGGAACAATATCACATAATACTTCTTTCACACATTG
The DNA here is from genome assembly GCF_037176805.1 of Vigna unguiculata. Lineage (NCBI taxonomy): Eukaryota > Viridiplantae > Streptophyta > Magnoliopsida > Fabales > Fabaceae > Vigna > Vigna unguiculata. The sequence continues at coordinate 24,868,558 of NC_140795.1, read as the reverse complement.
TCATGTACTGAATTTGATCCTTGCTTCATTCAGATGAAAGCTTGGTGGTAACTAGAGTTTCTCCACCAATCTTTGGCTTAAAACATTGTTGTCGCTTTCATTAACAAATGCAACTAAACATGGGTTGCCTTCGATTAAACACCTTGTTTCTCTACTTCCTTTTCCATCAACTTTATCTTTTCTTCCTTTTCTTTTTCTTCAATTTCCCTTCCTTCTGCAGTTTATATTTCTTCTTTTTCTATTTTCTCCTTCAGCCTATGTTGATCCTTACTGGCTTCACTTGGTGTCATAAATTTCAACTTCATTTCATGTCCCTCATGCCTCAAATAAAGGAAACGTTCATCAAGATTAAGTGTTTTAAAATAAAGCCATGCCCATCTCAAAAGAAGATGACAAGAGTTCGTTGGAACAATATCACATAATACTTCTTTCACACATTGTCATGTACTGAATTTGATCCTTGCTTCATTCAAATGAAAGCTTGGTGGTAACTAGAGTTTCTCCACCAATCTTTGGCTTAAAACATTGTTGTCGCTTTCATTAACAAATGCAACTAAACATGGGTTGCCTTCGATTAAACACCTTGTTTCTCTACTTCCTTTTCCATCAACTTTATCTTTTCTTCATTTTCTTTTTCTTCAATTTCTTTTCCTTCTGCAGTGTATATTTCTTCTTTTCTATTTTCTCCTTCAGCCTATGTTGATCCTTACTGGATTGTCCTTGTGTCATAAATTTCAACTTCATTTCATGTCCGTCATGCCTCAAATAAAGGGAACGTTCATCAAGATTGAGTGTTTTAAAATGAAGCCATGCCCATCTCAAAAGAAGATGACAAGAATTCGTGGGAGCAATATCACACAATACTTCTTTCACACATTGTCCTGTACTGAATTTGATCCTTGCTTGATTCGGATGAAAGCGTGGTGGTAACTAGAGTTTCTCCACCAATCTTGGGCTTACAACATTGTTGTCGCTTTTGTAAACAAATGCAACTAAACATGGGTGGCCTTCGATTAAACACCTTGTTTCTCTACTTCCTTTTCCATCATCTTTATCTTTTCTTTCTTTTCTTTTTCTTCAATTTCCCTTCCTTCTGCAGTTTATATTTCTTCTTTTTCTATTTTCTCCTTCAGCCTATATTGATCATTACTGGCATGTCTTGGTGTCATAAATTTCAACTTCATTTCATGTCCCTCATGCCTCAAATAAAGGGAACGTTCATCAAGATTGAGCGTTTTAAAATGTAGCCATGCCCATCTCAAAAGAAGATGACAAGAGTTCGTGGGAGCAATATCACACAATACTTCCTTCACACATTGTCCTGTACTGAATTTGATCCTTGGTTGATTCAGATGAAAGCTTTGTGGTAACTAGAGTTTCTCTACCAATCTTTGGCTTACAACATTGTTGTCGCTTTCGTAAACGGATGCAACTAAACAGGGGTGGCCTTCGATTAAACACCTTGTTTCTCTACTTCCTTTTCCATCGTCCTTATCTTTTCTTCCTTTTCTTTTTCTTCAATTTCCCTTCCTTGTGCAGTTTATATTTTTTCTTTTTCTATTTTCTCCTTCAGCCTATGTTGATCCTTACTGGCTTGACTTGGTGTCATAAATTTCAACTTCATTTCATGTCCCTCATGCCTCGTTCATCAAGATTGAGCGTTTTAAAATTAAGCCATGCCCATCTCAAAAGAAGATGACAAGAGTTCGTGGGAACAATATCACATAATACTTCTTTCACACATTGTCATGTACTGAATTTGATCCTTGCTAGATTCGGATGAAACCTTGGTGGTAACTAGAGTTTCTGCACCAGTCTTTGGCATAAAACATTGTTGTCGCTTTCGTAAACGAATGCAACTAAACATGGGTGGCCTTCGATTAAACCTTGTTTCTCTACTTCCTTTTCCATCAACTTTATCTTTTCTTCCTTTTCTTTTTCTTCAATTTCTCTTCCTTCTGCAGTTTATGTTTCTTCTTTTGTATTTTCTCCTTCAGCCTATGTTGATCCTTATTGGCTTGTCCTTGTGTCATATATTTCAACTTCATTTCATGTCCCTCATGCCTCAAATAAAGGGAACGTTCATCAAGATTGAGTGTTTTAAAATAAAGCCATGCCCATCTCAAAAGAAGATGACAAGAGTTCGTGGGAGCAATATCACATAATACTTCTTTCACACATTGTCATGTACTGAATTTGATCCTTGCTTGATTTGGATGAAACCTTGGTGGTAACTAGAGTTTCTCCATTAGTCTTTGGCTTAAAACATTGTTGTCGCTTTCGTAAACGAATGCAACTAAACATGGGTGGCCTTCGATTAAACCTTTTTTTTCTACTTCCTTTTCCATCAACTTTGTCTTTTCTTCCTTTTCTTTTTCTTCAATTTCTCTTCCTTCTGCAGTTTATATTTCTTCTTTTGTATTTTCTCCTTCAGCCTATGTTGATCCTTATTGGCTTGTCCTTGTGTCATATATTTCAACTTCATTTCATGTCCCTCATGCCTCAAATAAAGGGAACGTTCATCAAGATTGAGTGTTTTAAAATAAAGCCATGCCCATCTCAAAAGAAGATGACAAGAGTTCGTGGGAGCAATATCACATAATACTTCTTTCACACATTGTCATGTACTGAATTTGATCCTTGCTTGATTTGGATGAAACCTTGGTGGTAACTAGAGTTTCTCCACCAGTCTTTGGCTTAAAACATTGTTGTCGCTTTCGTAAACGAATGCAACTAAACATGGGTGGCCTTCGATTAAACCTTGTTTTTTCTACTTCCTTTTCCATCAACTTTGTCTTTTCTTCCTTTTCTTTTTCTTCAATTTCCCTTCCTTCTGCAGTTTATATTTCTTCTTTTGTATTTTCTCCTTCAGCCAATGTTGATCCTTATTGGCTTGTCCTTGTGTCATAAATTTCAACTTCATTTCATGTCCCTCATGCCTCAAATAAAGGGAACGTTCATCAAGATTGAGTGTTTTAAAATAAAGCCATGCCCATCTCAAAAGAAGATGACAGGAGTTCATGGGAGCAATATCACATAATACTTCTTTCACACATTGTCATGTACTGAATTTGATCCTTGCTTGATTCGGATGAAAGCTTGGTGGTAACTAGAGTTTCTCCACCAATCTTTGGCTTAAAACATTGTTGTCGCTTTCGTAAACGAATGCAACTAAACAGGGGTGGCCTTCGATTAAACACTTTTGTTTCTCTACTTCGTTTTCCATCATCTTTATCTTTTCTTCCTTTTCTTTTTCTTCAATTTCCCTCCCTTTTGCAGTTTATATTTCTTCTTTTTCTATTTTCTCCTTCAGCCTATGTTGATCCTTACTAGCTTGACTTGGTGTCATAAATTTCAACTTCATTTCATGTCCCTCATGCCTCAAAGCGAACGTTCATCAAGATTGAGCGTTTTAAAATTAAGCCATGCGCATCTCAAAAGAAGATGACAAGAGTTCGTGGGAGCAATATCACATAATACTTCTTTCACACATTGTCACGTACAGAATTTGATCCTTGCTTGATTTGGATGAAACCTTGGTGGTAAGTAGAGTTTCTCCACCAGTCTTTGGCTTAAAACATTGTTGTCGCTTTCGTAAACGAATGAAACTAAACATGGGTGGCCTTTGATTAAACCTTGTTTTTTCTACTTCCTTTTCCATCAACTTTGTCTTTTCTTCCTTTTCTTTTTCTTCTATTTCCCTTCCTTCTGTAGTTTATATTTCTTCTTTTGTATTTTCTCCTTTAGCCAATGTTGATCCTTACTGGCTTGTCCTTGTGTCATAAATTTCAACTTCATTTCATGTCCCTCATGCCTCAAATAAAGGGAACGTTCATCAAGGTTGAGTGTTTTAAAATAAAGCCATGCCCATCTCAAAAGAAGATGACAAGAGTTCGTGGGAGCAATATCACATAATACTTCTTTCACACATTGTCATGTACTGAATTTGATCCTTGCTTGATTCGGATGAAACCTTTGTGGTAACTAGAGTTTCTCCACCAATCTTTTGCTTAAAACATTGTTGTCGCTTTCGTAAACGAATGCAACTAAACATGGGTGGCCTTCGATTAAACCTTGTTTCTCTACTTCCTTTTCCATCAACTTTATCTTTTCTTCCTTTTCTTTTTCTTCAATTTCTCTTCCTTCTGCAGTTTATGTTTCTTCTTTTGTATTTTCTCCTTCAGCCTATGTTGATCCTTATTGGCTTGTCCTTGTGTCATATATTTCAACTTCATTTCATGTCCCTCATGCCTCAAATAAAGGGAACGTTCATCAAGATTGAGTGTTTTAAAATAAAGCCATGCCCATCTCAAAAGAAGATGACAAGAGTTCGTGGGAGCAATATCACATAATACTTCTTTCACACATTGTCATGTACTGAATTTGATCCTTGCTTGATTTGGATGAAACCTTGGTGGTAACTAGAGTTTCTCCACCAGTCTTTGGCTTAAAACATTGTTTTCGCTTTCGTAAACGAATGCAACTAAACATGGGTGGCCTTCGATTAAACCTTGTTTTTTCTACTTCCTTTTCCATCAACTTTGTCTTTTCTTCCTTTTCTTTTTCTTCAATTTCCCTTCCTTCTGCAGTTTATATTTCTTCTTTTGTATTTTCTCCTTCAGCCAATGTTGATCCTTACTGGCTTGTCCTTGTGTCATAAATTTCAACTTCATTTCATGTCCCTCATGCCTCAAATAAAGGGAACGTTCATCAAGATTGAGTGTTTTAAAATAAAGCCATGCCCATCTCAAAAGAAGATGACAGGAGTTCATGGGAGCAATATCACATAATACTTCTTTCACACATTGTCATGTACTGAATTTGATCCTTGCTTGATTCGGATGAAAGCTTGGTGGTAACTAGAGTTTCTCCACCAATCTTGGGCTTACAACATTGTTGTCGCTTTTGTAAACAAATGCAACTAAACATGGGTGGCCTTCGATTAAACACCTTGTTTCTCTACTTCCTTTTCCATCATCTTTATCTTTTCTTTCTTTTCTTTTTCTTCAATTTCCCTTCCTTCTGCAGTTTATATTTCTTCTTTTTCTATTTTCTCCTTCAGCCTATATTGATCATTACTGGCATGTCTTGGTGTCATAAATTTCAACTTCATTTCATGTCCCTCATGCCTCAAATAAAGGGAACGTTCATCAAGATTGAGCGTTTTAAAATGTAGCCATGCCCATCTCAAAAGAAGATGACAAGAGTTCGTGGGAGCAATATCACACAATACTTCCTTCACACATTGTCCTGTACTGAATTTGATCCTTGGTTGATTCAGATGAAAGCTTTGTGGTAACTAGAGTTTCTCTACCAATCTTTGGCTTACAACATTGTTGTCGCTTTCGTAAACGGATGCAACTAAACAGGGGTGGCCTTCGATTAAACACCTTGTTTCTCTACTTCCTTTTCCATCGTCCTTATCTTTTCTTCCTTTTCTTTTTCTTCAATTTCCCTTCCTTGTGCAGTTTATATTTCTTCTTTTTCTATTTTCTCCTTCAGCCTATGTTGATCCTTACTGGCTTGACTTGGTGTCATAAATTTCAACTTCATTTCATGTCCCTCATGCCTCGTTCATCAAGATTGAGCGTTTTAAAATTAAGCCATGCCCATCTCAAAAGAAGATGACAAGAGTTCGTGGGAACAATATCACATAATACTTCTTTCACACATTGTCATGTACTGAATTTGATCCTTGCTAGATTCGGATGAAACCTTGGTGGTAACTAGAGTTTCTGCACCAGTCTTTGGCATAAAACATTGTTGTCGCTTTCGTAAACGAATGCAACTAAACATGGGTGGCCTTCGATTAAACCTTGTTTCTCTACTTCCTTTTCCATCAACTTTATCTTTTCTTCCTTTTCTTTTTCTTCAATTTCTCTTCCTTCTGCAGTTTATGTTTCTTCTTTTGTATTTTCTCCTTCAGCCTATGTTGATCCTTATTGGCTTGTCCTTGTGTCATATATTTCAACTTCATTTCATGTCCCTCATGCCTCAAATAAAGGGAACGTTCATCAAGATTGAGTGTTTTAAAATAAAGCCATGCCCATCTCAAAAGAAGATGACAAGAGTTCGTGGGAGCAATATCACATAATACTTCTTTCACACATTGTCATGTACTGAATTTGATCCTTGCTTGATTTGGATGAAACCTTGGTGGTAACTAGAGTTTCTCCATTAGTCTTTGGCTTAAAACATTGTTGTCGCTTTCGTAAACGAATGCAACTAAACATGGGTGGCCTTCGATTAAACCTTTTTTTTCTACTTCCTTTCCCATCAACTTTGTCTTTTCTTCCTTTTCTTTTTCTTCAATTTCTCTTCCTTCTGCAGTTTATATTTCTTCTTTTGTATTTTCTCCTTCAGCCTATGTTGATCCTTATTGGCTTGTCCTTGTGTCATATATTTCAACTTCATTTCATGTCCCTCATGCCTCAAATAAAGGGAACGTTCATCAAGATTGAGTGTTTTAAAATAAAGCCATGCCCATCTCAAAAGAAGATGACAAGAGTTCGTGGGAGCAATATCACATAATACTTCTTTCACACATTGTCATGTACTGAATTTGATCCTTGCTTGATTTGGATGAAACCTTGGTGGTAACTAGAGTTTCTCCACCAGTCTTTGGCTTAAAACATTGTTGTCGCTTTCGTAAACGAATGCAACTAAACATGGGTGGCCTTCGATTAAACCTTGTTTTTTCTACTTCCTTTTCCATCAACTTTGTCTTTTCTTCCTTTTCTTTTTCTTCAATTTCCCTTCCTTCTGCAGTTTATATTTCTTCTTTTGTATTTTCTCCTTCAGCCAATGTTGATCCTTATTGGCTTGTCCTTGTGTCATAAATTTCAACTTCATTTCATGTCCCTCATGCCTCAAATAAAGGGAACGTTCATCAAGATTGAGTGTTTTAAAATAAAGTCATGCCCATCTCAAAAGAAGATGACAGGAGTTCATGGGAGCAATATCACATAATACTTCTTTCACACATTGTCATGTACTGAATTTGATCCTTGCTTGATTCGGATGAAAGCTTGGTGGTAACTAGAGTTTCTCCACCAATCTTTGGCTTAAAACATTGTTGTCGCTTTCGTAAACGAATGCAACTAAACAGGGGTGGCCTTCGATTAAACACTTTTGTTTCTCTACTTCGTTTTCCATCATCTTTATCTTTTCTTCCTTTTCTTTTTCTTCAATTTCCCTCCCTTTTGCAGTTTATATTTCTTCTTTTTCTATTTTCTCCTTCAGCCTATGTTGATCCTTACTAGCTTGACTTGGTGTCATAAATTTCAACTTCATTTCATGTCCCTAATGCCTCAAAGCGAACGTTCATCAAGATTGAGCGTTTTAAAATTAAGCCATGCGCATCTCAAAAGAAGATGACAAGAGTTCGTGGGAGCAATATCACATAATACTTCTTTCACACATTGTCACGTACAGAATTTGATCCTTGCTTGATTTGGATGAAACCTTGGTGGTAAGTAGAGTTTCTCCACCAGTCTTTGGCTTAAAACATTGTTGTCGCTTTCGTAAACGAATGAAACTAAACATGGGTGGCCTTTGATTAAACCTTGTTTTTTCTACTTCCTTTTCCATCAACTTTGTCTTTTCTTCCTTTTCTTTTTCTTCAATTTCCCTTCCTTCTGTAGTTTATATTTCTTCTTTTGTATTTTCTCCTTTAGCCAATGTTGATCCTTACTGGCTTGTCCTTGTGTCATAAATTTCAACTTCATTTCATGTCCCTCATGCCTCAAATAAAGGGAACGTTCATCAAGATTGAGTGTTTTAAAATAAAGCCATGCCCATCTCAAAAGAAGATGACAAGAGTTCGTGGGAGCAATATCACATAATACTTCTTTCACACATTGTCATGTACTGAATTTGATCCTTGCTTGATTCGGATGAAACCTTTGTGGTAACTAGAGTTTCTCCACCAGTCTTTGGCTTAAAACATTGTTGTCGCTTTCGTAAACGAATGCAACTAAACATGGGTGGCCTTCGATTAAACCTTGTTTCTCTACTTCCTTTTCCATCAACTTTATCTTTTCTTCCTTTTCTTTTTCTTCAATTTCTCTTCCTTCTGCAGTTTATGTTTCTTCTTTTGTATTTTCTCCTTCAGCCTATGTTGATCCTTATTGGCTTGTCCTTGTGTCATATATTTCAACTTCATTTCATGTCCCTCATGCCTCAAATAAAGGGAACGTTCATCAAGATTGAGTGTTTTAAAATAAAGCCATGCCCATCTCAAAAGAAGATGACAAGAGTTCGTGGGAGCAATATCACATAATACTTCTTTCACACATTGTCATGTACTGAATTTGATCCTTGCTTGATTTGGATGAAACCTTGGTGGTAACTAGAGTTTCTCCACCAGTCTTTGGCTTAAAACATTGTTGTCGCTTTCGTAAACGAATGCAACTAAACATGGGTGGCCTTCGATTAAACCTTGTTTTTTCTACTTCCTTTTCCATCAACTTTGTCTTTTCTTCCTTTTCTTTTTCTTCAATTTCCCTTCCTTCTGCAGTTTATATTTCTTCTTTTGTATTTTCTCCTTCAGCCAATGTTGATCCTTACTGGCTTGTCCTTGTGTCATAAATTTCAACTTCATTTCATGTCCCTCATGCCTCAAATAAAGGGAACGTTCATCAAGATTGAGTGTTTTAAAATAAAGCCATGCCCATCTCAAAAGAAGATGACAGGAGTTCATGGGAGCAATATCACATAATACTTCTTTCACACATTGTCATGTACTGAATTTGATCCTTGCTTGATTCGGATGAAAGCTTGGTGGTAACTAGAGTTTCTCCACCAATCTTTGGCTTAAAACATTGTTGTCGCTTTCGTAAACGAATGCAACTAAACAGGGGTGGCCTTCGATTAAACACTTTTGTTTCTCTACTTCGTTTTCCATCATCTTTATCTTTTCTTCCTTTTCTTTTTCTTCAATTTCCCTCCCTTTTGTAGTTTATATTTCTTCTTTTTCTATTTTCTCCTTCAGCCTATGTTGATCCTTACTAGCTTGACTTGGTGTCATAAATTTCAACTTCATTTCATGTCCCTCATGCCTCAAAGCGAACGTTCATCAAGATTGAGCGTTTTAAAATTAAGCCATGCGCATCTCAAAAGAAGATGACAAGAGTTCGTGGGAGCAATATCACATAATACTTCTTTCACACATTGTCATGTACAGAATTTGATCCTTGCTTGATTTGGATGAAACCTTGGTGGTAACTAGAGTTTCTCCACCAGTCTTTGGCTTAAAACATTGTTGTCGCTTTCGTAAACGAATGAAACTAAACATGGGTGGCCTTCGATTAAACCTTGTTTTTTCTACTTCCTTTTCCATCAACTTTGTCTTTTCTTCCTTTTCTTTTTCTTCAATTTCCCTTCCTTCTGCAGTTTATATTTCTTCTTTTGTATTTTCTCCTTCAGCCAATGTTGATCCTTACTGGCTTGTCCTTGTGTCATAAATTTCAACTTCATTTCATGTCCCTCATGCCTCAAATAAAGGGAACGTTCATCAAGATTGAGTGTTTTAAAATAAAGCCATGCCCATCTCAAAAGAAGATGACAGGAGTTCGTGGGAGCAATATCACATAATACTTCTTTCACACATTGTCATGTACTGAATTTGATCCTTGCTTGATTCGGATGAAAGCTTGGTGGTAACTAGAGTTTCTCCACCAATCTTAGGCTTAAAACATTGTTGTCGCTTTCGTAAACGAATGCAACTAAACAGGGGTGGCCTTCGATTAAACACTTTGTTTCTCTACTTCCTTTTCCATCATCTTTATCTTTTCTTCCTTTTCTTTTTCTTCAATTTCCCTCCCTTCTGCAGTTTATATTTCTTCTTTTTCTATTTTCTCCTTCAGCCTATGTTGATCCTTACTAGCTTGACTTGGTCTCATAAATTTCAACTTCATTTCATGTCCCTCATGCCTCAAAGCGAACGTTCATCAAGATTGAGCGTTTTAAAATTAAGCCATGCCCATCTCAAAAGAAGATGACAAGAGTTCGTGGGAGCAATATCACATAATACTTCTTTCACACATTATCCTGTACTGAATTTGATCCTTGCTTGATTCGGATGAAAGCGTGGTGGTAACTAGAGTTTCTCCACCAATCTTGGGCTTACAACATTGTTGACGCTTTTGTAAACAAATGAAACTAAACATGGGTGGCCTTCGATTAAACACCTTGTTTCTCTACTTCCTTTTCCATCATCTTTATCTTTTCTTTCTTTTCTTTTTCTTCAATTTCCCTTCCTTCTGCAGTTTATATTTCTTTTTTTTCTATTTTCTCCTTCAGCCTATTTTGATCCTTACTGGCTTGACTTGGTGTCATAAATTTCAACTTCATTTCATGTCCCTCATGCCTCAAAGCGAACGTTCATCAAGATTGAGCGTTTTAAAATTAAGCCATGCCCATCTCAAAAGAAGATGACAAGAGTTCGTGGGAGCAATATCACATAATACTTCTTTCACACATTATCCTGTACTGAATTTGATCCTTGCTTGATTCGGATGAAATCGTGGTGGTAACTAGAGTTTCTCCACCAATCTTGGGCTTACAACATTGTTGTCGCTTTTGTAAACAAATGCAACTAAACATGGGTGGCCTTCGATTAAACCTTGTTTCTCTACTTCCTTTTCCATCGTCCTTATCTTTTCTTCCTTTTCTTTTTCTTCAATTTCCCTTCCTTCTGCAGTTTATATTTCTTCTTTTTCTATTTTCTCCTTCAGCCTATGTTGATCCTTACTGGCTTGACTTGGTGTCATAAATTTCAACTTCATTTCATGTCCCTCATGCCTCGTTCATCAAGATTGAGCGTTTTAAAATTAAGCCATGCCCATCTCAAAAGAAGATGACAAGAGTTCGTGGGAACAATATCACATAATACTTCTTTCACACATTGTCATGTACTGAATTTGATCCTTGCTAGATTCGGATGAAACCTTGGTGGTAACTAGAGTTTCTCCACCAGTCTTTGGCATAAAACATTGTTGTCGCTTTCGTAAACGAATGCAACTAAACATGGGTGGCCTTCGATTAAACCTTGTTTCTCTACTTCCTTTTCCATCAACTTTATCTTTTCTTCCTTTTCTTTTTCTTGAATTTCTCTTCCTTCTGCAGTTTATATTTCTTCTTTTGTATTTTCTCCTTCAGCCTATGTTGATCCTTATTGGCTTGTCCTTGTGTCATATATTTCAACTTCATTTCATGTCCCTCATGCCTCAAATAAAGGGAACGTTCATCAAGATTGAGTGTTTTAAAATAAAGTCATGCCCATCTCAAAAGAAGATGACAAGAGTTCGTGGGAGCAATATCACATAATACTTCTTTCACACATTGTCCTGTACTGAATTTGATCCTTGCTTGATTTGGATGAAACCTTGGTGGTAACTAGAGTTTCTCCACCAGTCTTTGGCTTAAAACATTGTTGTCGCTTTCGTAAACGAATGCAACTAAACATGGGTGGCCTTCGATTAAACCTTGTTTTTTCTACTTCCTTTTCCATCAACTTTGTCTTTTCTTCCTTTTCTTTTTCTTCAATTTCCCTTCCTTCTGCAGTTTATATTTCTTCTTTTGTATTTTCTCCTTCAGCCAATGTTGATCCTTACTGGCTTGTCCTTGTGTCATAAATTTCAACTTCATTTCATGTCCTTCATGCCTCAAATAAAGGGAACGTTCATCAAGATTGAGTGTTTTAAAATAAAGCCATGCCCATCTCAAAAGAAGATGACAGGAGTTCATGGGAGCAATATCACATAATACTTCTTTCACACATTGTCATGTACTGAATTTGATCCTTGCTTGATTCGGATGAAAGCTTGGTGGTAACTAGAGTTTCTCCACCAATCTTTGGCTTAAAACATTGTTGTCGCTTTCGTAAACGAATGCAACTAAACAGGGGTGGCCTTCGATTAAACACTTTGTTTCTCTACTTCCTTTTCCATCATCTTTATCTTTTCTTCCTTTTCTATTTCTTCAATTTCCCTCCCTTTTGCAGTTTATATTTCTTCTTTTTCTATTTTCTCCTTCAGCCTATGTTGATCCTTACTAGCTTGACTTGGTGTCATAAATTTCAACTTCATTTCATGTCCCTCATTCCTCAAAGCGAACGTTCATCAAGATTGAGCGTTTTAAAATTAAGCCATGCCCATCTCAAAAGAAGATGACAAGAGTTCGTGGGAGCAATATCACATAATACTTCTTTCACACATTATCCTGTACTGAATTTGATCCTTGCTTGATTCGGATGAAATCGTGGTGGTAACTAGAGTTTCTCCACCAATCTTGGGCTTACAACATTGTTGTCGCTTTTGTAAACAAATGCAACTAAACATGGGTGGCCTTCGATTAAACACCTTGTTTCTCTACTTCCTTTTCCATCATCTTTATCTTTTCTTTCTTTTCTTTTTCTTCAATTTCCCTTCCTTCTGCAGTTTATATTTCTTCTTTTTCTATTTTCTCCTTCAGCCTATTTTGATCCTTACTGGCTTGACTTGGTGTCATAAATTTCAACTTCATTTCATGTCCCTCATGCCTCAAATAAAGGGAACGTTCATCAAGATTGAGTGTTTTAAAATGAAGCCATGCCCATCTCAAAAGAAGATGACAAGAGTTCGTGGGAGCAATATCACACAATACTTCTTTCACACATTGTCCTGTACTGAATTTGATCCTTGCTTGATTCGGATGAAAGCTTGGTGGTAACTAGAGTTTCTCCACCAATCTTTGGCTTAAAACATTGTTGTCGCTTTCGTAAACGAATGGAACAAAACAGGGGTGGCCTTCGATTAAACGCCTTGTTTCTCTACTTCCTTTTCCATCGTCTTTATCTTTTCTTCCTTTTCTTTTTCTTCAATTTCTCTTCCTTCTGCTGTTTATATTTCTTCTTTTGTATTTTCTCCTTCAGCCTATGTTGATCCTTACTGGCTTGTCCTTGTGTCATAAATTTCAACTTCATTTCATGTCCCTCATGCCTCAAATAAAGGGAACGTTCATCAAGATTGAGTGTTTTAAAATAAAGCCATGCCCATCTCAAATGAAGATGACAAGAGTTCGTGGGAACAATATCACATAATACTTCTTTCACACATTATCCTGTACTGAATTTGATCCTTGCTTGATTCGGATGAAAGCGTGGTGGTAACTAGAGTTTCTCCACCAATCTTGGGCTTACAACATTTTTGTCGCTTTTGTAAACAAATGCAACTAAACATGGGTGGCCTTCAATTAAACCTTGTTTCTCTACTTCCTTTTCCATCATCTTTATCTTTTCTTCCTTTTCTTTTTCTTCAATTTCCCTCCCTTCTGCAGTTTATATTTCTTCTTTTTCTATTTTCTCCTTCAGCCTATGTTGATCCTTACTAGCTTGACTTGGTGTCATAAATTTCAACTTCATTTCATGTCCCTCATGCCTCAAAGCGAACGTTCATCAAGATTAAGCGTTTTAAAATTAAGCCATGCCCATCTCAAAAGAAGATGACAAGAGTTCGTGGGAGCAATATCAGATAATACTTCTTTCACACATTATCCTGTACTGAATTTGATCCTTGCTTGATTCGGATGAAAGCGTGGTGGTAACTAGAGTTTCTCCACCAATCTTGGGCTTACAACATTGTTGTCGCTTTTGTAAACAAATGCAACTAAACATGGGTGGCCTTCGATTAAACACCTTTTTTCTCTACTTCCTTTTCCATCATCTTTATCTTTTCTTTCTTTTCTTTTTCTTCAATTTCCCTTCCTTCTGCAGTTTATATTTCTTCTTTTTCTATTTTCTCCTTCAGCCTATTTTGATCCTTACTGGCTTGTCCTTGTGTCATAAATTTCAACTTCATTTCATGTCCCTCATGCCTCAAATAAAGGGAACGTTCATCAAGATTGAGTGTTTTAAAATAAAGCCATGCCCATCTCAAAAGAAGATGACAAGAGTTCGTGGGAGCAATATCACATAATACTTCTTTCACACATTATCCTGTACTGAATTTGATCCTTGCTTGATTCGGATGAAAGCGTGGTGGTAACTAGAGTTTCTCCACCAATCTTGGGCTTACAACATTTTTGTCGCTTTTGTAAACAAATGCAACTAAACATGGGTGGCCTTCAATTAAACCTTGTTTCTCTACTTCCTTTTCCATCATCTTTATCTTTTCTTCCTTTTCTTTTTCTTCAATTTCCCTCCCTTCTGCAGTTTATATTTCTTCTTTTTCTATTTTCTCCTTCAGCCTATGTTGATCCTTACTAGCTTGACTTGGTGTCATAAATTTCAACTTCATTTCATGTCCCTCATGCCTCAAAGCGAACGTTCATCAAGATTAAGCGTTTTAAAATTAAGCCATGCCCATCTCAAAAGAAGATGACAAGAGTTCGTGGGAGCAATATCAGATAATACTTCTTTCACACATTATCCTGTACTGAATTTGATCCTTGCTTGATTCGGATGAAAGCGTGGTGGTAACTAGAGTTTCTCCACCAATCTTGGGCTTACAACATTGTTGTCGCTTTTGTAAACAAATGCAACTAAACATGGGTGGCCTTCGATTAAACACCTTGTTTCTCTACTTCCTTTTCCATCATCTTTATCTTTTCTTTCTTTTCTTTTTCTTCAATTTCCCTTCCTTCTGCAGTTTATATTTCTTCTTTTGTTATTTTCTCCTTCAGCCTATTTTGATCCTTACTGGCTTGTCCTTGTGTCATAAATTTCAACTTCATTTCATGTCCCTCATGCCTCAAATAAAGGGAACGTTCATCAAGATTGAGTGTTTTAAAATAAAGCCATGCCCATCTCAAAAGAAGATGACAAGAGTTCGTGGGAGCAATATCACATAATACTTCTTTCACACATTATCCTGTACTGAATTTGATCCTTGCTTGATTCGGATGAAAGCGTGGTGCTAACTAGAGTTTCTCCACCAATCTTGGGCTTACAACATTGTTGTCGCTTTTGTAAACAAATGCAACTAAACATGGGTGGCCTTCGATTAAACACCTTGTTTCTCTACTTCCTTTTCCATCATCTTTATCTTTTCTTTCTTTTCTTTTTCTTCAATTTCCCTTCCTTCTGCAGTTTATATTTCTTCTTTTTCTATTTTCTCCTTCAGCCTATTTTGATCCTTACTGGCTTGTCCTTGTGTCATAAATTTCAACTTCATTTCATGTCCCTCATGCCTCAAAATAAAGGGAACGTTCATCAAGATTGAGTGTTTTAAAATAAAGCCATGCCCATCTCAAAAGAAGATGACAAGAGTTCGTGGGAGCAATATCAGATAATACTTCTTTCACACATTATCCTGTACTGAATTTGATCCTTGCTTGATTCGGATGAAAGCGTGGTGGTAACTAGAGTTTCTCCACCAATCTTGGGCTTACAACATTGTTGTCGCTTTTGTAAACAAATGCAACTAAACATGGGTGGCCTTCGATTAAACACCTTGTTTCTCTACTTCCTTTTCCATCATCTTTATCTTTTCTTTCTTTTCTTTTTCTTCAATTTCCCTTCCTTCTGCAGTTTATATTTCTTCTTTTTCTATTTTCTCCTTCAGCCTATTTTGATCCTTACTGGCTTGTCCTTGTGTCATAAATTTCAACCTCATTTCATGTCCCTCATGCCTCAAATAAAGGGAACGTTCATCAAGATTGAGTGTTTTAAAATAAAGCCATGCCCATCTCAAAAGAAGATGACAAGAGTTCGTGGGAGCAATATCACATAATACTTCTTTCACACATTATCCTGTACTGAATTTGATCCTTGCTTGATTCGGATGAAAGCGTGGTGGTAACTAGAGTTTCTCCACCAATCTTGGGCTTACAACATTGTTGGCGCTTTCATTAACGAATGCAACTAAACATGGGTTGCCTTCGATTAAACACCTTGTTTCTCTACTTCCTTTCCCTTCAACTTTATCTTTTCTACCTTTTCTTTTTCTTCAATTTCCCTTCCTTCTGCAGTTTATATTTCTTCTATTTCTATTTTCTCCTTTAGCCTATGTTGATCCTTAGTGGCTTGACTTGGTGTCATAAATTTCAACTTCATTTCATGTCCCTCATGGCTCAAATAAAGGGAACGTTCATCAACATTGAGTGTTTTAAAATGAAGCCATGCCCATCTCAAAAGAAGATGACAAGAGTTCGTGGGAGCAATATCACACAATACTTCTTTCACACATTGTCATGTACTGAATTTGATCCTTGCTTGATTCGGATGAAAGCTTGGTGGTAACTAGAGTTTCTCCACCAATCATTGGCTTAAAACATTGTTGTCGCTTTCGTAAACGAATGCAACTAAACAGGGGTGGCCTTCGATTAAACACCTTATTTCTCTACTTCCTTTTCCATCATCTTTATCTTTTCTTCCTTTTCTTTTTCTTCAATTTCTTTTCCTTCTGCAGTGTATATTTCTTCTTTTCTATTTTCTCCTTCAGCCTATGTTGATCCTTACTGGCTTGACTTGGTGTCATAAATTTCAACTTCATTTCATGTCCCTCATGCCTCGTTCATCAAGATTGAGCGTTTTAAAATTAAGCCATGCCCATCTCAAAAGAAGATGACAAGAGTTCGTGGGAACAATATCACATAATACTTCTTTCACACATTGTCATGTACTGAATTTGATCCTTGCTTGATTCGGATGAAACCTTTGTGGTAACTAGAGTTTCTCCACCAGTCTTTGGCTTAAAACATTGTTGTCGCTTTCGTAAACGAATGCAACTAAACATGGGTGGCCTTCAATTAAACCTTGTTTCTCTACTTCCTTTTCCATCAACTTTATCTTTTCTTCCTTTTCTTTTTCTTCAATTTCTCTTCCTTCTACAGTGTATATTTCTTCTTTTCTATTTTCTCCTTCAGCCTATGTTGATCCTTACTGGCTTGACTTGGTGTCATAAATTTCAACTTCATTTCATGTCCCTCATGGCTCAAATAAAGGGAACGTTCATCAAGATTGAGTGTTTCAAAATGAAGCCATGCCCATCTCAAAAGAAGATGACAAGAGTTCGTGGGAGCAATATCACACAATACTTCTTTCATACATTGTCCTGTACTGAATTTGATCCTTGCTTGATTCGGATGAAAGCTTGGTGGTAACTAGAGTTTCTCCGCCAATCTTTGGCTTAAAACATTGTTGTCGCTTTCCTAAACGAATGCAACTAAACAGGGGTGGCCTTCGATTAAACACCTTGTTTCTGTACTTCCTTTTCCATCGTCTTTATCTTTTCTTCCTTTTCTTTTTCTTCAATTTCCCTTCCTTCTGCAGTTTATATTTCTTCTTTTTCTATTTTCTCCTTCAGCCTATGTTGATCCTTACTGGCTTGAATTGGTGTCATAAATTTCAACTTCATTTCATGTCCATCATGCCTCGTTCATCAAGATTGAGCGATTTAAAATTAAGCCATGCCCATCTCAAAAGAAGATGACAAGAGTTCGTGGGAACAATATCACATAATACTTCTTTCACACATTGTCATGTACTGAATTTGATCCTTGCTTGATTCGGATGAAACCTTTGTGGTAACTAGAGTTTCTCCACCAGTCTTTGGCCTAAAACATTATTGTCGCTTTCGTAAACGAATGCAACTAAACATGGGTGGCCTTCAATTAAACCTTGTTTCTCTACTTCCTTTTCCATCAACTTTATCTTTTCTTCCCTTTCTTTTTCTTCAATTTCTTTTCCTTCTGCAGTGTATATTTCTTCTTTTCTATTTTCTCCTTCAGCCTATGTTGATCCTTATTGGCTTGTCCTTGTGTCATATATTTCAACTTCATTTCATGTCCCTCATGCCTCAAATAAAGGGAACGTTCATCAAGATTGAGTGTTTTAAAATAAAGTCATGCCCATCTCAAAAGAAGATGACAAGAGTTCGTGGGAGCAATATCACATAATACTTCTTTCACACATTGTCCTGTACTGAATTTGATCCTTGCTTGATTTGGATGAAACCTTGGTGGTAACTAGAGTTTCTCCACCAGTCTTTGGCTTAAAACATTGTTGTCGCTTTCGTAAACGAATGCAACTAAACATGGGTGGCCTTCAATTAAACCTTGTTTCTCTACTCCCTTTTCCATCAACTTTATCTTTTCTTCCCTTTTCTTTTTCTTGAATTTCTCTTCCTTCTGCAGTTTATATTTCTTCTTTTGTATTTTCTCCTTCAGCCTATGTTGATCCTTATTGGCTTGTCCTTGTGTCATATATTTCAACTTCATTTCATGTCCCTCATGCCTCAAATAAAGGGAACGTTCATCAAGATTGAGTGTTTTAAAATAAAGTCATGCCCATCTCAAAAGAAGATGACAAGAGTTCGTGGGAGCAATATCACATAATACTTCTTTCACACATTGTCCTGTACTGAATTTGATCCTTGCTTGATTTGGATGAAACCTTGGTGGTAACTAGAGTTTCTCCACCAGTCTTTGGCTTAAAACATTGTTGTCGCTTTCGTAAACGAATGCAACTAAACATGGGTGGCCTTCGATTAAACCTTGTTTTTTCTACTTCCTTTTCCATCAACTTTGTCTTTTCTTCCTTTTCTTTTTCTTCAATTTCCCTTCCTTCTGCAGTTTATATTTCTTCTTTTGTATTTTCTCCTTCAGCCAATGTTGATCCTTACTGGCTTGTCCTTGTGTCATAAATTTCAACTTCATTTCATGTCCCTCATGCCTCAAATAAAGGGAACGTTCATCAAGATTGAGTGTTTTAAAATAAAGCCATGCCCATCTCAAAAGAAGATGACAGGAGTTCATGGGAGCAATATCACATAATACTTCTTTCACACATTGTCATGTACTGAATTTGATCCTTGCTTGATTCGGATGAAAGCTTGGTGGTAACTAGAGTTTCTCCACCAATCTTTGGCTTAAAACATTGTTGTCGCTTTCGTAAACGAATGCAACTAAACAGGGGTGGCCTTCGATTAAACACTTTGTTTCTCTACTTCCTTTTCCATCATCTTTATCTTTTCTTCCTTTTCTATTTCTTCAATTTCCCTCCCTTTTGCAGTTTATATTTCTTCTTTTTCTATTTTCTCCTTCAGCCTATGTTGATCCTTACTAGCTTGACTTGGTGTCATAAATTTCAACTTCATTTCATGTCCCTCATTCCTCAAAGCGAACGTTCATCAAGATTGAGCGTTTTAAAATTAAGCCATGCCCATCTCAAAAGAAGATGACAAGAGTTCGTGGGAGCAATATCACATAATACTTCTTTCACACATTATCCTGTACTGAATTTGATCCTTGCTTGATTCGGATGAAATCGTGGTGGTAACTAGAGTTTCTCCACCAATCTTGGGCTTACAACATTGTTGTCGCTTTTGTAAACAAATGCAACTAAACATGGGTGGCCTTCGATTAAACACCTTGTTTCTCTACTTCCTTTTCCATCATCTTTATCTTTTCTTTCTTTTCTTTTTCTTCAATTTCCCTTCCTTCTGCAGTTTATATTTCTTCTTTTTCTATTTTCTCCTTCAGCCTATTTTGATCCTTACTGGCTTGACTTGGTGTCATAAATTTCAACTTCATTTCATGTCCCTCATGCCTCAAATAAAGGGAACGTTCATCAAGATTGAGTGTTTTAAAATAAAGCCATGCCCATCTCAAAAGAAGATGACAAGAGTTCGTGGGAGCAATATCACACAATACTTCTTTCACACATTGTCCTGTACTGAATTTGATCCTTGCTTGATTCGGATGAAAGCTTGGTGGTAACTAGAGTTTCTCCACCAATCTTTGGCTTAAAACATTGTTGTCGCTTTCGTAAACGAATGGAACAAAACAGGGGTGGCCTTCGATTAAACGCCTTGTTTCTCTACTTCCTTTTCCATCGTCTTTATCTTTTCTTCCTTTTCTTTTTCTTCAATTTCTCTTCCTTCTGCTGTTTATATTTCTTCTTTTGTATTTTCTCCTTCAGCCTATGTTGATCCTTACTGGCTTGTCCTTGTGTCATAAATTTCAACTTCATTTCATGTCCCTCATGCCTCAAATAAAGGGAACGTTCATCAAGATTGAGTGTTTTAAAATAAAGCCATGCCCATCTCAAATGAAGATGACAAGAGTTCGTGGGAACAATATCATATAATACTTCTTTCACACATTATCCTGTACTGAATTTGATCCTTGCTTGATTCGGATGAAAGCGTGGTGGTAACTAGAGTTTCTCCACCAATCTTGGGCTTACAACATTTTTGTCGCTTTTGTAAACAAATGCAACTAAACATGGGTGGCCTTCAATTAAACCTTGTTTCTCTACTTCCTTTTCCATCATCTTTATCTTTTCTTCCTTTTCTTTTTCTTCAATTTCCCTCCCTTCTGCAGTTTATATTTCTTCTTTTTCTATTTTCTCCTTCAGCCTATGTTGATCCTTACTAGCTTGACTTGGTGTCATAAATTTCAACTTCATTTCATGTCCCTCATGCCTCAAAGCGAACGTTCATCAAGATTAAGCGTTTTAAAATTAAGCCATGCCCATCTCAAAAGAAGATGACAAGAGTTCGTGGGAGCAATATCAGATAATACTTCTTTCACACATTATCCTATACTGAATTTGATCCTTGCTTGATTCGGATGAAAGCGTGGTGGTAACTAGAGTTTCTCCACCAATCTTGGGCTTACAACATTGTTGTCGCTTTTGTAAACAAATGCAACTAAACATGGGTGGCCTTCGATTAAACACCTTGTTTCTCTACTTCCTTTTCCATCATCTTTATCTTTTCTTTCTTTTCTTTTTCTTCAATTTCCCTTCCTTCTGCAGTTTATATTTCTTCTTTTTCTATTTTCTCCTTCAGCCTATTTTGATCCTTACTGGCTTGTCCTTGTGTCATAAATTTCAACTTCATTTCATGTCCCTCATGCCTCAAATAAAGGGAACGTTCATCAAGATTGAGTGTTTTAAAATAAAGCCATGCCCATCTCAAAAGAAGATGACAAGAGTTCGTGGGAGCAATATCACATAATACTTCTTTCACACATTATCCTGTACTGAATTTGATCCTTGCTTGATTCGGATGAAAGCGTGGTGGTAACTAGAGTTTCTCCACCAATCTTGGGCTTACAACATTGTTGTCGCTTTTGTAAACAAATGCAACTAAACATGGGTGGCCTTCGATTAAACACCTTGTTTCTCTACTTCCTTTTCCATCATCTTTATCTTTTCTTTCTTTTCTTTTTCTTCAATTTCCCTTCCTTCTGCAGTTTATATTTCTTCTTTTTCTATTTTCTCCTTCAGCCTATTTTGATCCTTACTGGCTTGTCCTTGTGTCATAAATTTCAACTTCATTTCATGTCCCTCATGCCTCAAATAAAGGGAACGTTCATCAAGATTGAGTGTTTTAAAATAAAGCCATGCCCATCTCAAAAGAAGATGACAAGAGTTCGTGGGAGCAATATCAGATAATACTTCTTTCACACATTATCCTGTACTGAATTTGATCCTTGCTTGATTCGGATGAAAGCGTGGTGGTAACTAGAGTTTCTCCACCAATCTTGGGCTTACAACATTGTTGGCGCTTTCATTAACGAATGCAACTAAACATGGGTTGCCTTCGATTAAACACCTTGTTTCTCTACTTCCTTTCCCTTCAACTTTATCTTTTCTACCTTTTCTTTTTCTTCAATTTCCCTTCCTTCTGCAGTTTATATTTCTTCTATTTCTATTTTCTCCTTTAGCCTATGTTGATCCTTAGTGGCTTGACTTGGTGTCATAAATTTCAACTTCATTTCATGTCCCTCATGGCTCAAATAAAGGGAACGTTCATCAACATTGAGTGTTTTAAAATGAAGCCATGCCCATCTCAAAAGAAGATGACAAGAGTTCGTGGGAGCAATATCACACAATACTTCTTTCACACATTGTCATGTACTGAATTTGATCCTTGCTTGATTCGGATGAAAGCTTGGTGGTAACTAGAGTTTCTCCACCAATCATTGGCTTAAAACATTGTTGTCGCTTTCGTAAACGAATGCAACTAAACAGGGGTGGCCTTCGATTAAACACCTTATTTCTCTACTTCCTTTTCCATCATCTTTATCTTTTCTTCCTTTTCTTTTTCTTCAATTTCTTTTCCTTCTGCAGTGTATATTTCTTCTTTTCTATTTTCTCCTTCAGCCTATGTTGATCCTTACTGGCTTGACTTGGTGTCATAAATTTCAACTTCATTTCATGTCCCTCATGCCTCGTTCATCAAGATTGAGCGTTTTAAAATTAAGCCATGGCCATCTCAAAAGAAGATGACAAGAGTTCGTGGGAACAATATCACATAATACTTCTTTCACACATTGTCATGTACTGAATTTGATCCTTGCTTGATTCGGATGAAACCTTTGTGGTAACTAGAGTTTCTCCACCAGTCTTTGGCTTAAAACATTGTTGTCGCTTTCGTAAACGAATGCAACTAAACATGGGTGGCCTTCAATTAAACCTTGTTTCTCTACTTCCTTTTCCATCAACTTTATCTTTTCTTCCTTTTCTTTTTCTTCAATTTCTCTTCCTTCTACAGTGTATATTTCTTCTTTTCTATTTTCTCCTTCAGCCTATGTTGATCCTTACTGGCTTGACTTGGTGTCATAAATTTCAACTTCATTTCATGTCCCTCATGGCTCAAATAAAGGGAACGTTCATCAAGATTGAGTGTTTCAAAATGAAGCCATGCCCATCTCAAAAGAAGATGACAAGAGTTCGTGGGAGCAATATCACACAATACTTCTTTCATACATTGTCCTGTACTGAATTTGATCCTTGCTTGATTCGGATGAAAGCTTGGTGGTAACTAGAGTTTCTCCGCCAATCTTTGGCTTAAAACATTGTTGTCGCTTTCCTAAACGAATGCAACTAAACAGGGGTGGCCTTCGATTAAACACCTTGTTTCTGTACTTCCTTTTCCATCGTCTTTATCTTTTCTTCCTTTTCTTTTTCTTCAATTTCCCTTCCTTCTGCAGTTTATATTTCTTCTTTTTCTATTTTCTCCTTCAGCCTATGTTGATCCTTACTGGCTTGAATTGGTGTCATAAATTTCAACTTCATTTCATGTCCATCATGCCTCGTTCATCAAGATTGAGCGGTTTAAAATTAAGCCATGCCCATCTCAAAAGAAGATGACAAGAGTTCGTGGGAACAATATCACATAATACTTCTTTCACACATTGTCATGTACTGAATTTGATCCTTGCTTGATTCGGATGAAACCTTTGTGGTAACTAGAGTTTCTCCACCAGTCTTTGGCCTAAAACATTATTGTCGCTTTCGTAAACGAATGCAACTAAACATGGGTGGCCTTCAATTAAACCTTGTTTCTCTACTTCCTTTTCCATCAACTTTATCTTTTCTTCCCTTTCTTTTTCTTCAATTTCTTTTCCTTCTGCAGTGTATATTTCTTCTTTTCTATTTTCTCCTTCAGCCTATGTTGATCCTTGATGGATTGTCCTTGTGTCATAAATTTCAACTTCATTTCATGTCCCTCATGCCTCAAATAAAGGGAACGTTCATCAAGATTGAGTGTTTTAAAATTAAGCCATGCCCATCTCAAAAGAAGATGACAAGAGTTCGTGGGAACAATATCACATAATACTTCTTTCACACATACTCATGTACTGAATTTGATCCTTGCTTGATTCGGATGAAACCTTGGTGGTAACTAGAGTTTCTCCGCCAATCTTTGGCTTAAAACATTGTTGTCGCTTTCGTAAACGAATGCAACTAAATAGGGGTGGCCTTCGATTAAACACCTTGTTTCTCTACTTCCTTTTCCATCATCTTTATCTTTTCTTCCTTTTCTTTTTCTTCAATTTCCCTTCCTTCCGCAGTTTATATTTCTTCTTTTTCTATTTTCTCCTTCAGCCTATGTTGATCCTTACTACCTTGACTTGGTGTCATAAATTTCAACTTCATTTCATGTCCCTCATGCCTCGTTCATCAAGATTGAGCGTTTTAAAATTAAGCCATGCCCATCTCAAAAGAAGATGACAAGAGTTCGTGGGAACAATATCACATAATACTTCTTTCACACATTGTCATGTACTGAATTTGATCCTTGCTTGATTCGAATGAAACCTTTGTGGTAACTAGAGTTTCTCCACCAGTCTTTGGCCTAAAACATTGTTGTCGCTTTCGTAAACGAATGCAACTAAACATGGGTGGCCTTCAATTAAACCTTGTTTCTCTACTTCCTTTTCCATCAACTTTATCTTTTCTTCCTTTTCTTTTTCTTCAATTTCTCTTCCTTCTGCAGTTTATATTTCTTATTTTGTATTTTCTCCTTCAGCCTATGTTGATCCTTACTGGCTTGTTCTTGTGTCATAAATTTCAGCTTCATTTCATGTCCCTTATGCCTCAAATAAAGGGAACGTTCATCAAGATTGAGTGTTTTAAAATAAAGCCATGCCCATCCCAAAAGAAAATGACAAGAGTTCGTTGGAACAATATCACATAATACTTCTTTCACACATTGTCATGTACTGAATTTGATCCTTGCTTCATTCAGATGAAACCTTGGTGGTAACTAGAGTTTCTCCACCAATCTTTGGCTTCAAACATTGTTGTCGCTTTCATTAACAAATGCAACTAAACATGGGTGGCCTTCAATTAAACCTTGTTTCTCTACTTCCTTTTCCATCAACTTTATCTTTTCTTCCTTTTCTTTTTCTTCAATTTCTCTTCCTTCTGCAGTTTATATTTCTTCTTTTGTATTTTCTCCTTCAGCCTATGTTGATCCTTACTGGCTTGACTTGGTGTCATAAATTTCAACTTCATTTCATGTCCCTCATGGCTCAAATAAAGGGAACGTTCATCAAGATCGAGTGTTTTAAAATGAAGCCATGCCCATCTCAAAAGAAGATGACAAGAGCTCGTGGGAGCAATATCACACAATACTTCTTTCACACATTGTCCTGTACTGAATTTGATCCTTGGTTGATTCAGATGAAAGCTTTGTGGTAACTAGAGTTTCTCCACCAATCTTGGGCTTACAACATTGTTGTCGCTTTCGTAAACAAATGCAACTAAACATGGGTGGCCTTCGATTAAACACCTTGTTTCTCTACTTCCTTTTCCATCATCTTTATCTTTTCTTCCTTTTCTTTTTCTTCAATTTCCCTTCCTTCTGCATTTTATATTTCTTCTTTTTCTATTTTCTCCTTTAGCCTATATTGATCATTACTGGCATGTCTTGGTGTCATAAATTTCAACTTCATTTCATGTCCCTCATGCCTCAAATAAAGGGAACGTTCATCAAGATTGAGCATTTTAAAATTAAGCCATGCCAATCTCAAAAGAAGATGACAATAGTTCGTGGGAACAATATCACATAATACTTCTTTCACACATTCTCATGTACTGAATTTGATCCTTGCTTGATTCGGATGAAACCTTTGTGGTAACTAGAGTTTCTCCACCAGTCTTTCGCCTAAAACATTGTTGTCGCTTTCGTAAACGGATGCAACTAAACATGGGTGGCCTTCAATTAAACCTTGTTTCTCTACTTCCTTTTCCATCAACTTTATCTTTTCTTCCTTTTCTTTTTCTTCAATTTCTCTTCCTTCTGCAGTTTATATTTCTTCTTTTGTATTTTCTCCTTCAGCCTATGTTGATCCTTACTGGTGATGAGTTCAAATTTTTGCCCTCATTTAATATTTAAATTTGGGGATTTAATTGAACTTTCTGTGCTTAAAGATTGATTTAATTAGGATTTGTGATTATTGGATTTATTGAGTAAGTTTGGTAAAAGTGGCGTAAAAATTGATTTTAGTTGCATAAAATATTATTGGATATTCTAACGTTTGTTAATGCAGCTGGAATTTATTTTTGGTCAATTAATAGTGTGATTTTAAAATATTCAAAGTTACAAAATAAGTCCAAAATCAAGAAATTCTGAAAAAGAATAAATCAGGAGCTAAATGCACCCCCAGTTTTTACTTGCACACTCCTTTTAAAGTGGACCACAAAAACCTGTTCTGCACCCCCAGTTTTCACTAAGTTGCACCCCTCCTACCACTTAAACCCAACTCAATCAGATCATGCCATGTGGCAATCCCCACCTCTTAAAATTAGCCAACCAGAACAAGCCACGTGTCATAATTCTCCACTCACCCAATTGACCACTCAGATCTTGCCACGTCATCACCTTCATCTCCCAAAACCCTAACCCTAATTTCAGCCACCATGACCACCCTCCACACAGCCGCCGCCGCCAATCTCGCCGGCCGCCGCGGCGCGCCACCACCAGAGGAGAAGAGAAGCTGCAACCACCGCGCCTGCACCTGCGAATCCTTCACGCTGCCGCCGCACCTCCTCACATCGCCGGAGCACCACCGCAACAGCAACGCCATCTTCTTCTCGCATCCAGCAGCTCCGCGTGCCACCATCATCGCGAAACCACCGCGAGTTCTTCTTCCTCACACAGCAGCCACCGCAGTGCACCTCCGGCCGCCACAGTTCGCGAACCAGCGCCATCACGCAGCAGCGATGGAAACTGGCGCGCCACCATCTTCTGCAACGCGCGAGCGAACCAGCGCCATGACGCACTCCACCCACGTTCTGTTCCGTGCAGCAGCAGCGCACCACTTCACCTCGCAAACGCATCTGCTCCAACCAGTTTCACTGTTCCGTCACCACCTTCGCGCCGGAAAACGCAGGAGGAAAACCAGCAGCAGCACCCACCGTGACCACCATCTTCTCGCGCAGACCACCACCACGAACAGCAACGCCTCTGCACCTTGCGCCACCATCTTCCTCACGGTTTCGCATCGCACACCGTGAAGCTTAATCCGCACAACCATGGCAGCAGCCCCGTCACGCACAGCAGCACTCGTCGGAGAAGGAGGAGCGCGCCTGCAACCTTCATTCGCGCCACCACGCCGGAAAACGGCAGCAGCCGCCGTCAGCCGCGCAGCCAAGGAAGAGTGTGAGAGAGAAACCCTAGTTCTGGAGAGAGACGCGCCACGTGTCAGGCTGCTATTGGACAGTCAAACTGGGCAACTGGTCAACTCTGGTCAACTGGTCAAAGTCAACAGTCAACTCTGGTCAAAACTGCAAATATGGTTAAATGAGAAGGGCAGAATTGGAAATTAGACAGGAATTAAGTTGCTAATTAATTAAATAAAAATAAAAGATTTTAGCAACTGACAGATAAAGCCCAAAGTCCAGTGGAAGCCTATATAAAGAGACTTAAGGGAGCAGAAGAGGGGGAACTGACGATTTACAGCTGACAGCTTAGACACTTAGAACTCTCTGGTTTTGGCAGATACCATCTCCACCACATCTCTCATTCTTTCTTTTATTTTCTTTCATTCATATCATCATGTATTTCATCAAAGCCATGGAGGGCTAAGCTTTAAGGGTTGATTCCACTGTAATTTCTTAAATGGATTCTGAGGTTAGATGAATTTATATGTTTTGTTATTTTGATTATTGTTGTGGTTTTTGTTTATCTATGTCCTTTGCTTCTTAATTGAATAGAAAATAATGATTTTAAATCTACATGCATGCTAATCATATGAGTTAAAAGGTTTTTAAATTAAATTGAGACTTTACTTTGATTTTGTTTAGAAACTTTCATTTGATTAAATAAGTTTTTGCCAATAATTGAGACTTTAATTTGATTAGAGGTAATTACTTTAACTAAAATTAGTCAAGACTTTACTTTGATTAATTAAGTTTTCTATTTGGTAAAGAAACAAAGGAATAAACATGATTAGGCATAGTAAAATTAATTGAGACTGTACTTTGATTGAATTTACTATGGATAATCTAAAAGTTCTCACTTTTAATTGAGACTGTACTTTGGTTAAAAGTGAGAACGCCAACAAATTAATTGAGTCTTTACATTGATTGATTTGTAAATCAACAACAATAATTAATTTAACAATAATCTCTAGATAACCAATGAAGAATCTGATTTAGAAAAAGCAGTGGAATTGACCTATTTACTATTACTGTGTTTACAATCTTCCGTGTCATTTTCTTTTGCATATCAAAACCCCCTATTTTTATAGTTGCTAGTTTTAAATTGCATTTTTGAGAATCAAATATTTGAGATCAATTCCGTATTCGTTGTGAGACGACTCAGGGTTATCTTAACCCTAACTATTTTCTTCACTATAAATTGGCAATACTGAAGTTGCTAAAGTAGTGGTAATTTGATCGCCTAACGACAGCGATATCAAATTTGGCGCCGTTGCCGGGGAATACGGTTAGTATTTCTTTTATTTTGATTCTGTTTTTATTTATTTTATTTTATTTTATTTTATTTTTTATTTTTATTTTTATTTTTTTATTTATTTTACGCATATACGTTTGATATAGTTTGTTATTTTGTAGTATCTAGTTTTCTGTTAATATACTCCAAGCAAAGTTCTATTTTTGTTTTGATTAAGAATTTCTTTTAAGAAATTTTTGAGACTAGTTTGGAAAACTCTGTCTAGGAAAGACTTGGTATTTAAGTTGTCCATTGTGACGCACCTCTCTTTCCTGGGAGTAGACCCAACGACATCTTAACTCATTTCTTTCTTGAAATCTTTCTCCAAAACAAGAATACGAAGAAAAAAAAAACACACACAGGGAAACACTTTCAGGTGGAATGCATAGTGCATGACTCGGGCCAATCCGGGTCAATTTTATCAACTTGATTCAGAACTTGAAAGGAACTTGCGTAAATCACGTAGGAGACTTGAACTCAGGTGTTCTACTGAAGGAGCACCATCATCATCTGAACCTACCACTGAAAGTGTACCACTAGAATCACCTCCGGTGATTAACATATCTTCTGATCCATCACCTGAACCAGAAATTCAAGAAGATAGAATGGAAGAAAGAACAATAAGAGAGTTGGCTTCACCGGATGCAGCAATTACACAAAACATGTGCATCCAATATCCAGATGGAGAATGTGAGCTTAAGTCTGGGTTAATCCATCTTTTACCCAAATTCCATGGATTAGCAGGAGAAGACCCGTACCATCATTTGAAGGAATTTCATGTTGTTTGTTCATCCATGAGACCTACAACAGTGATAGAGGAACATATCAAGCTTAAGGCTTTTCCATTCTCATTGCAAGATGTCGCTAAGAATTGGTTATACTGCCTTCTGCCAGGATCCATCAATACCTGGGAGACTCTGAAAAGATTATTTTTGGAAAAGTTTTTTCCAGCATCTAGAGTTGCTGCTATTCGCAAAGATATTTATGGGATAAGGCAACAAGAAAGAGAAAGTCTTCACGAGTATTGGGAGAGATTCAAAAAGTTGTGTGCTTCCTGTCCTCATCACCAAATAAACGAGCATCTCCTCATTCAATACTTTTATGAGGGATTGAGTATCATGGATAGACAAATGATAGATGCTGCAAGTGGAGGGTCATTGGTGGACAAAACGCCAACAAATGCAAGACAATTGATTGAAACTATGGCGTCGAACCATCAACAATTTTCCACAAGGAGTAATTCTATAACTCTATTGAAGGGAACCTATGGAGTAGAAGCTTCATATGTTGCAGATCACAAGAAATTAGAAGGGAAGTTGGATGACTTAGCAGCCATGGTAAGGACCTTGACAGACTTACAGAAAAAGCCTATCCCTTCTACTTTATGTGGAATTTGTGCTTTTACTAATCATCCTACAGAGGCTTGTTCTATGTTAAAAGAGACAGGGACGTTAGATAATGAACAACCTCAGGCATATGCTGCAAACATCTATGGCAATAATAGACCACCTCGGCAGCAATACAACCATGATTTGTCCTCCAACAAGTACAACCCAGATTGGAAGGAATATCCCAGCCAGAAATGGGGAAATCAACAGCCTCAACACCAACAAGTCTATGTTCCACCTCAACAAAGGCAACAACCACAACCAGCGGCAACCTCTGGTGATTCAAACATGGAGGCAATGATGAAAATGATGGCTGACATGATGAAGGGACAAATCAATGAGTTGAAACAGACGATGGAAGCAACCAATCAAAATTTACAGAACCACATTGGACAAATGGCAAATGAGTTAAATCAGATGAAGTCTCAACAAGGCTCGAGCAATTTGCCTGCACAAACTGTAATCAACCCGAGAAATGTAAGTGCTATTACTTTAAGATCGGGTAAGCAAATACAAGGTCTTGGGGATGCCCAAGAAGATGAAGATAAGGACAATGAAGTTGTACCTAATGATGAAAGAGGAAGATCAGATGAAGCAACACAAGTAACATCTGAGATGCCTACACCCAGTGATAACTCCAGGTTGGTATCCCCTAATACTTCCTCTGAAAATCCTTCTCCTTATTCTCCTCCTCCTCCCTATCCAAACCGTTTGAAACCAAAAACTAAAAAGATGGAGGAGTTAGACAAAGAAATCCTGAATACTTTCAAGAAAGTGGAGATAAACATTCCTTTGTTGGATGCTGTGAGACAAATTCCTAAATACGCCAAGTTTCTCAAAGAATTATGTACACATAAAAGGCGTATTATGGACAAAGAGGTAGTGAACATGGGAAGAAACGTCTCTAGCTTAATCAAGAAGCCTGCAGTCAGAATGCCGCAAAAGTGTAAGGATCCAGGTATGTTTTTTGTTCCCTGCATTATAGGAAGTACTAAGTTTGACAATGCTATGTTAGATTTAGGAGCTTCTATTAATGTAATGCCTTTATCTGTTTTTACTTCACTTCATCTTGGACCTCTTAAGTCTACTGGTGTGGTCATTCAGTTGGCCAACCGTAGCACAGTTAACCCTGCAGGTGTGCTAGAAGATGTGCTTGTCCGTGTGGACAAGTTAATTTTTCCTGCAGATTTCTATATCTTAGACATGAAGGATGATGAAGGAATGAGTTCAACCACAATCATCTTAGGAAGACCATTCATGATGACAGCACGTACCAAGATAGACGTGCATGCAGGATCCTTGACTATGGAGATAGGAGATGAGAAGGTGCAGTTCAACGTGCTAGAAGCCATGAAGCACCCAATTGAAGACCATTCTTTGTTTTATATTGATTTATTGAGTAATGTAGTGA
This sequence comes from Vigna unguiculata, assembly GCF_037176805.1. Taxonomy (NCBI): domain Eukaryota; kingdom Viridiplantae; phylum Streptophyta; class Magnoliopsida; order Fabales; family Fabaceae; genus Vigna; species Vigna unguiculata. The sequence goes on along the minus strand of NC_140795.1, from coordinate 24,837,584 downwards.
ACAATTATGCTTTTGGACTTTTGGACGTTTTATCTGGTTTTTCTTCTTCTTTGGATTTTTCTCTTTCGAATATTTCGGGTTCAATTTTAGACGAAGGAGAAAATTTTAAAACAGGTGATGTTGAGGACGCGGTGTCACTATTTGATACCTCTGTGGCGTCCAAGTGTGATGCTGAGGTGGCTGAAATTACCTTAGGCAGTAAAATGTTGCCATCTGTGGAACAGCCACCCACTTTGGAGTTGAAACCTTTACCATCTCATTTGAAATATGTTTATCTTGAGAGGGATGGGAAACTCCCTGTTATTATATCTGCCTTGCTTACTAACGAGCAGGAACAAAAGCTATTGCAGGTTATCAAAGATCACAAGCGAGCAATAGGCTGGACTTTGGCAGATATTCCTGGTATTAGTCCTTCTTTCTGCATGCACAGAATACTCTTGGAGGAGGATGCTAAGCCAGTGAGGCAACCTCAGAGGAGACTGAATCCTCAGCTGATGGAGGTTGTGAAGAAAGAAGTCACCAAGTTGCTACAAGCAGGTATTATATATCCCATTTCTGACAGCACTTGGGTGAGTCCTGTACATGTGGTCCCCAAGAAATCTGGGATCACCGTGGTCAAGAATGAGAAGAACGAGTTGATTCCTACTCGTATTCAGAATAGCTGGAGGGTCTGTATTGATTATAGAAGACTAAACCAGGCCACCAGGAAGGACCACTTTCCTTTACCATTCATGGACCAGATGCTAGATCGATTGGCAAGTAAGTCTCATTACTGTTTTCTTGATGGATTCTCTGGGTATTTTCAGATTTGTATTGCCCCAGAGGATCAACATAAGACTACTTTTACTTGTCCATTCGGTACATATGCTTATAGGAAAATGCCATTTGGCCTTTGCAATGCTCCTGGAACATTTCAGCGATGTATGATGAGTATTTTTACAGATTTGTTGGAGCATTGTATTGAGGTTTTTATGGATGATTTTAGTGTATATGGTTCATCTTTTGATCACTGCTTGTCTAATCTTGCTAGAGTCTTGGAGAGATGTGAAGAAACTAACCTTGTTCTAAATTTTGAAAAATGTCATTTTATGGTGGAACAAGGTATAGTTTTAGGTCACGTTGTTTCCAAGAATGGTATATCTGTAGATCCTGCTAAAATTGATATTATTTCACAATTGCCTTACCCCTCTTCTGTGAAAGAGGTTCGATCTTTTCTTGGACATGCAGGATTTTACAGGAGGTTTATCAAGGACTTCAGCAAGATAGCCAACCCTCTCTCCAACTTGTTGCAAAAGGATGTAGTATTTGACTTTGGAGAGAGGTGCAAAGATGCGTTTGATACATTGAAAAAGGCGCTTACCACCACTCCTATCATCCAGCCACCTGACTGGACATTACCGTTCGAGTTGATGTGTGATGCATCAAACTTTGCAGTAGGAGCGGTGCTTGCACAAAAAGATGGGAAGCTATCACATGTGATATATTATGCTTCCAGAACGTTGGACACAGCGCAGGCTAACTACACCACGACTGAGAAGGAATTATTGGCTGTTGTGTTTGCCTTGGACAAATTCAGACCGTATATACTTGGTTCCAAGGTAATTGTTTATACTGATCATGCAGCATTAAAATTCCTTCTGAAGAAGGCAGATTCAAAACCAAGGTTGATCAGATGGATGCTACTGCTCCAAGAGTTTGACATTAAGATTCTAGACAGAAGTGGAGCACATAACTTGGTAGCTGATCATCTTAGCAGGATTGAAAATGGAGAAGATAACATTCCTATAAAGGATGACTTTCCTGATGAAGTCCTCCTAGCATTGACTGCTGTGAAAGGTATGTTTCCTGAACCTTGGTTTGCTGACATTGTTAATTATTTGGTTGTTTCTGCTATTCCTCCTTCCTTCTCCAAATATGAAAGAATCAAGCTAAAAAGTGAGGCAAAGTACTATATCTGGGAAGACCCAATCTTATGGCGCATTGGTAGTGACCAAGTCATAAGGAGGTGTGTTCCAGATATCGAGATACCTCATGTGCTTGAGTTCTGTCATTCATCTCCTTTTGGTGGACATTATGGCACACAAAGAACAGGTAGGAAGGTGTTAGATTGTGGATTATATTGGCCTACTATTTTTAAAGATGCACAGAGGGTATATGAAAATTGTGAGCAGTGCCAAAGGGCAGCCAGATCCATTACAAGAAGGGATGAAATGCCTCAACAACCCATGCTGTATTGTGAGGTATTTGATATTTGGGGTATTGATTTTATAGGTCCTTTTCCTCCTTCTTTTGGGTTTTCTTATATTTTGCTTGCTGTAGACTATGTCTCCAAATGGGTGGAGGCCATAGCTACAAGGACTAATGATTCTCGAGTTGTTATGAGTTTTGTCAGGTCTAACATTTTCTGCAGATTTGGGATACCACGAGCCATCATCAATGACCAGGGGACTCATTTCTGTAATAGGCTACTTAAGAACATGTTGAAGAAGTATGGGGTGACACATCGCATTGCTACACCATATCACCCCCAAACTAATGGACAAGCAGAGATCTCTAACAGAGAGATTAAAAAGATACTAGAGAAAGTAGTGAAGCCTAGTCGAAAGGATTGGGCCACAAGATTGGATGAAGCACTTTGGGCACACAGGACAACCTACAAAACACCTATAGGTATGTCACCTTTCAGGGTGGTTTTTGGAAAGGCTTGTCATCTACCTGTGGAGATTGAACATCGGGCCTATTGGGCCGTGAAAGCATGCAACTTGGATTTGGAAGAAGCAGGAAATGAGCGAAAGCTTCAGTTGCAAGAACTAGAGGAGATTAGGCTAGCAGCCTATGAAAATTCAAAGTTCTACAAAGAGAAAACCAAGAAGTTCCATGACCAAAAGCTTGTGGCTAGAAAGGATTTCAAGGTAGGCCAGAAGGTGTTACTATACAAATCCAAGCTTGGTCACATGAGTGGTAAGTTGCGTTCTACTTGGGAAGGACCATACATTGTTACAGAAGTCTTCTCTTATGGAGCAGTGGAGATCAAGGAAGAATCTTCAGCAAGAACTTTCAAAGTTAATGGGCATCGTCTTCGGATATTCAATGAAAATCAAGATATGCTGAACAAGACGATGGATGGGATGAACTTGACTTCTCCCTCATACCTTCCACCTTGAGGAGGTAAGTACACTTCATACTTTTTCTTTGCATTTTATACATATTGAATACATTGAGGACAATGCATGGATAAAGTGTGGGGGTGTGGGGAGATTCCCCCCTTTCTGTTTTTGTTTTCTATTTGTTTTGTTTTTTTTCCTTTTCTAATTTTGTTTTCTGTTTGTTTTTATTATAAAAAAAAAATAAAAAATAAAACATATTGACATTAGATTTTTGGATTTGATTTACTAATTGGAACGGTCATAATTCTGGGAAAATAAAATTCATGTGCTATGAGTGGATTGTTGTCTGTGATTTACTGATTGAGTTGATTTGAGAGTGTCTGGAATAAATCTTTTGTGAAAGAGTTTTTGACCTTGTGAGTTTTGAGCTTTATTGTAAGGATGAACTACCATGTGTCATTCCTATTTTTCTTGTGTGATTTGCTCATGTCTTGTTGGTACTCAAATGTTTAGCTTGATTCTGTTGTTTTGCATCTTAGGTGAACATACATGATTTGATATGACTGAGGCATTTCTTGTTTTTAGCTACTTGGCCAAATAAGCTAACCATAACATTGATCCATTGGTAGCCCCTTGAGCTTAAACCTCTTTTTCTTGTTTTGAGCATACTGTTAAACCTTAAAAAGAAAAAGACCATTTTTTTCCTTACCTTAGGGAGAAAGAAGGAGCTAGTGGATTATGTTGAGATTGGTTGAGGAATAAAGTGTGGGGGTGAGTATTTCCCCCACAAAGTTGTAAAAATGGCAAAAAGGAAAATAATTGTTGATGACAGAGTATTGAAATGAAAAATGATTGCTGTCTGAAAAAGAGCAACAAAGGATAAAAGAGAAAAAAAGAAGAAGAAGTAAAGATTGTTTTTGAAACTGTGCTCCATAACTCTTTCTTCCTTACTATTTCAAAAACACACAAATCCTAAAGTTTTTCCTACCTTTGCCTTGGCCTCATTATAACCTGTGGAAAGTCCTCATGATTTTTGAATGCATGTTTTCTGAAAGCTGTGAATATTAGAGTCTTGCTAAGCATTGAGAGTGTTTACTTGCATGGGTATTTTGAGTGAAAACACAAGCCAAAACACTTGAGCGAATCTTGGTGAGAAAATATATATTTAACTTGAGTGTTTCTCTTTCATATTTGATTATCTTGTAAACTCAAAAGATTAACTCATGTGTGAAAAACAGAATTTCATCCATTTGTTTGTGCATGACAACATGATTTCTAGAAGATTGATCTGTTTCCATTGGTATTCATTTCTTTAATCCACTGAAAATATGGAATAAAAGACCTCAGAAAAAAAAGTTTTGAAATTATTCAATTTTGCCCAGGAGTGCAAAAGGATAAGTGTGGGTGTGTGATGAGTTCAAATTTTTGCCCTCATTTAATATTTAAATTTGGGGATTTAATTGAACTTTCTGTGCTTAAAGATTGATTTAATTAGGATTTGTGATTATTGGATTTATTGAGTAAGTTTGGTAAAAGTGGCGTAAAAATTGATTTTAGTTGCATAAAATATTATTGGATATTCTAACGTTTGTTAATGCAGCTGGAATTTATTTTTGGTCAATTAATAGTGTGATTTTAAAATATTCAAAGTTACAAAATAAGTCCAAAATCAAGAAATTCTGAAAAAGAATAAATCAGGAGCTAAATGCACCCCCAGTTTTTACTTGCACACTCCTTTTAAAGTGGACCACAAAAACCTGTTCTGCACCCCCAGTTTTCACTAAGTTGCACCCCTCCTACCACTTAAACCCAACTCAACCAGATCATGCCATGTGGCAATCCCCACCTCTTAAAATTAGCCAACCAGAACAAGCCACGTGTCATAATTCTCCACTCACCCAATTGACCACTCAGATCTTGCCACGTCATCACCTTCATCTCCCAAAACCCTAACCCTAATTTCAGCCACCATGACCACCCTCCACACAGCCGCCGCCGCCAATCTCGCCGGCCGCCGCGGCGCGCCACCACCAGAGGAGAAGAGAAGCTGCAACCACCGCGCCTGCACCTGCGAATCCTTCACGCTGCCGCCGCACCTCCTCACTTCGCCGGAGCACCACCGCAACAGCAACGCTATCTTCTTCTCGCGTCCAGCAGCTCCGCGTGCCACCATCATCGCGAAACCACCGCGAGTTCTTCTTCCTCACACAGCAGCCACCGCAGTGCACCTCCGGCCGCCACAGTTCGCGAACCAGCGCCATCACGCAGCAGCGATGGAAACTGGCGCGCCACCATCTTCTGCAACGCGCGAGCGAACCAGCGCCATGACGCACTCCACCCACGTTCTGTTCCGCGCAGTAGCAGCGGACCACTTCACCTCGCAAACGCATCTGCTCCAACCAGTTTCACTGTTCCGTCACCACCTTCACGCGGGAAAACGCAGGAGGAAAACCAGCAGCAGCACCCACCGTGACCACCATCTTCTCGCGCAGACCACCACCACGAACAGCAACGCCTCTACACCTTGCGCCACCATCTTCCTCACCGTTTCGCATCGCACACCGTGAAGCTTAATCCGCACAACCATGGCAGCAGCCCCGTCACGCACAGCAGCACTCGTCGGAGAAGGAGGAGCGCGCCTGCAACCTTCATTCGCGCCACCACGCCGGAAAATGGCAGCAGCCGCCGTCAGCCGCGCAGCCAAGGAAGAGTGTGAGAGAGAAACCCTAGTTCTGGAGAGAGACGCGCCACGTGTCAGGCTGCTATTGGACAGTCAAACTGGTCAACTGGTCAACTCTGGTCAACTGGTCAAAGTCAGCAGTCAACTCTGGTCAAAACTGCAAATATGGTTAAATGAGAAGGGCAGAATTGGAAATTAGACAGGAATTAAGTTGCTAATTAATTAAATAAAAATAAAAGATTTTAGCAACTGACAGATAAAGCCCAAAGTCCAGTGGAAGCCTATATAAAGAGACTTAAGGGAGCAGAAGAGGGGGAACTGACGATTTACAGCTGACAGCTTAGACACTTAGAACTCTCTGGTTTTGGCAGATACCATCTCCACCACATCTCTCATTCTTTCTTTTATTTTCTTTCATTCATATCATCATGTATTTCATCAAAGCCATGGAGGGCTAAGCTTTAAGGGTTGATTCCACTGTAATTTCTTAAATGGATTCTGAGGTTAGATGAATTTATATGTTTTGTTATTTTGATTATTGTTGTGGTTTTTGTTTATCTATGTCCTTTGCTTCTTAATTGAATAGAAAATAATGATTTTAAATCTACATGCATGTTAATCATATGAGTTAAAAGGTTTTTAAATTAAATTGAGACTTTACTTTGATTTTGTTTAGAAACTTTCATTTGATTAAATAAGTTTTTGCCAATAATTGAGACTTTAATTTGATTAGAGGTAATTACTTTAACTAAAATTAGTCAAGACTTTACTTTGATTAATTAAGTTTTCTATTTGGTAAAGAAACAAAGGAATAAACATGATTAGGCATAGTAAAATTAATTGAGACTGTACTTTGATTGAATTTACTATGGATAATCTAAAAGTTCTCACTTTTAATTGAGACTGTACTTTGGTTAAAAGTGAGAACGCCAACAAATTAATTGAGTCTTTACATTGATTGATTTGTAAATCAACAACAATAATTAATTTAACAATAATCTCTAGATAACCAATGAAGAATCTGATTTAGAAAAAGCAGTGGAATTGACCTATTTACTATTACTGTGTTTACAATCTTCCGTGTCATTTTCTTTTGCATATCAAAACCCCCTATTTTTATAGTTGCTAGTTTTAAATTGCATTTTTGAGAATCAAATATTTGAGATCAATTCCGTATTCGTTGTGAGACGACTCAGGGTTATCTTAACCCTAACTATTTTCTTCACTACAAATTGGCAATACTGAAGTTGCTAAAGTAGTGGTAATTTGATCGCCTAACGACAGCGATATCAACTGGCTTGACTTGGTGTCATAAATTTCAACTTCATTTCATGTCCCTCATGCCTCAAAGCGAACGTTCATCAAGATTGAGCGTTTTAAAATTAAGCCATGCCCATCTTAAAAGAAGATGACAAGAGTTTGCGGGAGCAATATCACATAATACTTCTTTCACACATTGTCCTGTACTGAATTTGATCCTTGCTTGATTCGGATGAAAGCGTGGTGGAAAGTAGAGTTTCTCCACCAATCTTGGGCTTACAACATTGTTGTCGCTTTCGTAAACAAATGCAACTAAACATGGGTGGCCTTCGATTAAACACCTTGTTTCTCTACTTCCTTTTCCATCATCTTTATCTTTTCTTCCTTTTATTTTTCTTCAATTTCCCTTCCTTCTGCAGTTTATATTTCTTCTTTTTCTATTTTCTCCTTCAGCCTATATTGATCATTACTGGCATGTCTTGGTGTCATAAATTTCAACTTCATTTCATGTCCCTCAGGCCTCAAATAAAGGGAACGTTCATCAAGATTGAGCAACTTAAATTTAAGGCATGCCAATCTCAAAAGAAGATGACAATAGTTCGTGGGAACAATATCACATAATACTTCTTTCACACATTCTCATGTACTGAATTTGATCCTTGCTTGATTCGGATGAAACCTTGGTGGTAACTAGAGTTTCTCCATTAATCTTTGGCTTAAAACATTGTTGTCGATTTCATAAACGAATGCAACTAAACAGGGGTGGCCTTCGACTAAACACCTTGTTTCTCTACTTCCTTTTCCATCGTTTTTATCTTTTCTTCCTTTTCTTTTTCTTCAATTTCCCTTTCTTCTGCAGTTTATATTTCTGCTTTTTCTATTTTCTCCTTCAGCCTATGTTGATCCTTACTAGCTTGACTTGGTGTCATAAATTTCAACTTCATTTCATGTCCCTCATGCCTCAAAGCGAACGTTCATCAAGATTGAGCGTTTTAAAATTAAGCCATGCCCATCTCAAAAGAAGATGACAAGAGTTCGTTTGAGCAATATCACACAATACTTCTTTCACACATTGTCCTGTACTGAATTTGATCCTTGGTTGATTCGGATGAAACCGTGGTGGTAACTAGAGTGTCTCTACCAATCTTGGGCTTACAACATTGTTGTCGCTTTTGTAAACAAATGCAACTAAACATGGGTGGCCTTCGATTAAACACCTTGTTTCTCTACTTCCTTTTCCATCATCTTTATCTTTTCTTCCTTTTATTTTTCTTCAATTTCCCTTCCTTCTGCAGTTTATATTTCTTCTTTTTCTATTTTCTCCTTCAGCCTATATTGATCATTACTGGCATGTCTTGGTGTCATAAATTTCAACTTCATTTCATGTCCCTCAGGCCTCAAATAAAGGGAACGTTCATCAAGATTGAGCAACTTAAATTTAAGGCATGCCAATCTCAAAAGAAGATGACAATAGTTCGTGGGAACAATATCACATAATACTTCTTTCACACATTCTCATGTACTGAATTTGATCCTTGCTTGATTCGGATGAAACCTTGGTGGTAACTAGAGTTTCTCCATTAATCTTTGGCTTAAAACATTGTTGTCGATTTCATAAACGAATGCAACTAAACAGGGGTGGCCTTCGACTAAACACCTTGTTTCTCTACTTCCTTTTCCATCGTTTTTATCTTTTCTTCCTTTTCTTTTTCTTCAATTTCCCTTTCTTCTGCAGTTTATATTTCTGCTTTTTCTATTTTCTCCTTCAGCCTATGTTGATCCTTACTAGCTTGACTTGGTGTCATAAATTTCAACTTCATTTCATGTCCCTCATGCCTCAAAGCGAACGTTCATCAAGATTGAGCGTTTTAAAATTAAGCCATGCCCATCTCAAAAGAAGATGACAAGAGTTCGTTTGAGCAATATCACACAATACTTCTTTCACACATTGTCCTGTACTGAATTTGATCCTTGGTTGATTCGGATGAAACCGTGGTGGTAACTAGAGTGTCTCTACCAATCTTGGGCTTACAACATTGTTGTCGCTTTTGTAAACAAATGCAACTAAACATGGGTGGCCTTCGATTAAACACCTTGTTTCTCTACTTCCTTTTCCATCATCTTTATCTTTTCTTTCTTTTCTTTTTCTTCAATTTCCCTTCCTTCTGCAGTTTATATTTCTTCTTTTTCTATTTTCTCCTTCAGCCTATATTGATCATTACTGGCATGTCTTGGTGTCATAAATTTCAACTTCATTTCATGTCCCTCATGCCTCAAACATAGGGAACGTTCATCAAGATTGAGCATTTTAAAATGAAGCCATGCCCATCTCAAAAGAAGATGACAAGAGTTCGTGGGAGCAATATCACACAATACTTCTTCCACACATTGTCCTGTACTGAATTTGATCCTTGGTTGATTCAGATGAAAGCTTTGTGGTAACTAGAGTTTCTCTACCAATCTTTGGCTTAAAACATTGTTGTCGATTTCATAAACGAATGCAACTAAACAGGGGTGGCCTTCGACTAAACACCTTGTTTCTCTACTTCCTTTTCCATCGTTTTTATCTTTTCTTCCTTTTCTTTTTCTTCAATTTCCCTTTCTTCTGCAGTTTATATTTCTGCTTTTTCTATTTTCTCCTTCAGCCTATGTTGATCCTTACTAGCTTGACTTGGTGTCATAAATTTCAACTTCATTTCATGTCCCTCATGCCTCAAAGCGAACGTTCATCAAGATTGAGCGTTTTAAAATTAAGCCATGCCCATCTCAAAAGAAGATGACAAGAGTTCGTTTGAGCAATATCACACAATACTTCTTTCACACATTGTCCTGTACTGAATTTGATCCTTGGTTGATTCGGATGAAACCGCGGTGGTAACTAGAGTGTCTCTACCAATCTTGGGCTTACAACATTGTTGTCGCTTTTGTAAACAAATGCAACTAAACATGGGTGGCCTTCGATTAAACACCTTGTTTCTCTACTTCCTTTTCCATCATCTTTATCTTTTCTTTCTTTTCTTTTTCTTCAATTTCCCTTCCTTCTGCAGTTTATATTTCTTCTTTTTCTATTTTCTCCTTCAGCCTATATTGATCATTACTGGCATGTCTTGGTGTCATAAATTTCAACTTCATTTCATGTCCCTCATGCCTCAAACATAGGGAACGTTCATCAAGATTGAGCATTTTAAAATGAAGCCATGCCCATCTCAAAAGAAGATGACAAGAGTTCGTGGGAGCAATATCACACAATACTTCTTCCACACATTGTCCTGTACTGAATTTGATCCTTGGTTGATTCAGATGAAAGCTTTGTGGTAACTAGAGTTTCTCTACCAATCTTTGGCTTACAACATTGTTGTCGATTTCATAAACGAATGCAATTAAACAGGGGTGGCCTTCGACTAAACACCTTGTTTCTCTACTTCCTTTTCCATCGTTTTTATCTTTTCTTCCTTTTCTTTTTCTTCAATTTCCCTTTCTTCTGCAGTTTATATTTCTGCTTTTTCTATTTTCTCCTTCAGCCTATGTTGATCCTTACTGGCTTGACTTGGTGTTATAAATTTCAACTTCATTTCATGTCCCTCATGCCTCAAAGCGAACGTTCATCAAGATTGAGTGTTTTAAAATTAAGCCATGCCCATCTCAAAAGAAGATGACAAGAGTTCGTTTGAGCAATATCACACAATACTTCTTTCACACATTGTCCTGTACTGAATTTGATCATTGGTTGATTCGGATGAAAGCGTGGTGGTAACTAGAGTGTCTCTACCAATCTTGGGCTTACAACATTGTTGTCGCTTTTGTAAACAAATGCAACTAAACATGGGTGGCCTTCGATTAAACACCTTGTTTCTCTACTTCCTTTTCCATCATCTTTATCTTTTCTTTCTTTTCTTTTTCTTCAATTTCCCTTCCTTCTGCAGTTTATATTTCTTCTTTTTCTATTTTCTCCTTCAGCCTATATTGGTCATTACTGGCATGTCTTGGTGTCATAAATTTCAACTTCATTTCATGTCCCTCATGCCTCAAACAAAGGGAACGTTCATCAAGATTGAGCATTTTAAAATGAAGCCATGCCCATCTCAAAAGAAGATGACAAGAGTTCGTGGGAGCAATATCACACAATACTTCTTCCACACATTGTCCTGTACTGAATTTGATCCTTGGTTGATTCAGATGAAAGCTTTGTGGTAACTAGAGTTTCTCTACCAATCTTTGGCTTACAACATTGTTGTCGCTTTCGTAAACAGATGCAACTAAAAAGGGGTGGCCTTCGATTAAACACCTTGTTTCTCTACCTCCTTTTCCATCGTCCTTATCTTTTCTTCCTTTTCTTTTTCTTCAATTTCCCTTCCTTCTGCAGTTTATATTTCTTCTTTTTCTATTTTCTCCTTCAGCCTATGTTGATCCTCACTGGGTTGACTTGGTGTCATAAATTTCAACTTCATTTCATGTCCCTCATGCCTCGTTCATCAAGATTGAGCGTTTTAAAATTTAGCCATGCCCATCTCAAAAGAAGATGACAAGAGTTCGTGGGAACAATATCACATAATACTTCTTTCACACATTGTCATGTACTGAATTTGATCCTTGCTAGATTCGGATGAAACCTTGGTGGTAACTAGAGTTTCTCCACCAGTCTTTGGCTTAAAACATTGTTGTCGCTTTCGTAAACGAATGCAACTAAACATGGGTGGCCTTCGATTAAACCTTGTTTCTCTACTTCCTTTTCCATCAACTTTATCTTTTCTTCCCTTTCTTTTTCTTCAATTTCTCTTCCTTCTGCAGTTTATATTTCTTCTTTTGTATTTTCTCTTTCAGCCTATGTGGATCCTTACTGGCTTGTTCTTGTGTCATAAATTTCAACTTCATTTCACGTCCCTTATGTCTCAAATAAAGGGAACGTTCATCAAGATTGAGTGTTTTAAAATAAAGCCATGCCCATCTCAAAAGAAGATGACAAGAGTTCGTGGGAACAATATCACATAATACTTCTTTCACACATACTCGTGTACTGAATTTGATCCTTGCTTGATTCGGATGAAACCTTGGTGGTAACTAGAGTTTCTCCGCCAATCTTTGGCTTAAAACATTGTTGTCGCTTTCGTAAACGAATGCAACTAAACATGGGTTGCCTTCGATTAAACACCTTGTTTCTCTACTTCCTTTTCCATCAACTTTATCTTTTCTTCCCTTTCTTTTTCTTCAATTTCTCTTGCTTCTGCAGTTTATATTTCTTCTTTTGTATTTTCTCCTTCAGCCTATGTTGATCCTTACTGGCTTGTTCTTGTGTCATAAATTTCAACTTCATTTCACGTCCCTTATGCCTCAAATAAAGGGAACGTTCATCAAGATTGAGTGTTTTAAAATAAAGCCATGCCCATCTCAAAAGAAGATGACAAGAGTTCGTGGGAGCAATATCACATAATACTTCTTTCACACATTGTCGTGTACTGAATTTGATCCTTGCTTGATTCGGATGAAAGCTTGGTGGTAACTAGAGTTTCTCCACCAGTCTTTGGCTTACAACATTGTTGTCGCTTACGTAAACAAATGCAACTAAACATGGGTGGCCTTCTATTAAACACCTTGTTTCTCTACTTCCTTTTCCATCGTCTTTATCTTTTCTTCCTTTTCTTTTTCCTCAATTTCCTTTCCTTCTGCAGTTTATATTTCTTCTTTTTCTATTTTCTCCTTCAGCCTATGTTGATCCTTATTGGCTTGACTTGGTGTCATAAATTTCAACTTCATTTCATGTCCCTCATGCCTCAAAGCGAACGTTCATCAAGATTGAGCGTTTTAAAATTAAGCCATGCCCATCTCAAAAGAAGATGACAAGAGTTCGTGTGAACAATATCACATAATACTTCTTCACACATTGTCATGTACTAAATTTGATCCTTTCTTGATTCGGATGAAACCTTGGTGGTAACTAGAGTTTCTCCACCAGTCTTTGGCTTAACACATTGTTGTCGCTTTCGTAAACGAATGCAACTAAACATGGGTGGCCTTCGATTAAACCTTGTTTCTCTACTTCCTTTTCCATCAACTTTATCTTTTCTTCCTTTTCTTTTTCTTCAATTTCTCTTCCTTCCGCAGTTTATATTTCTTCTTTTGTATTTTCTCCTTCAGCCTACGTTGATCCTTACTGGCTTGTCCTTGTGTCATAAATTTCAACTTCATTTCATGTCCCTCATGCCTCAAATAAAGGGAACGTTGATCAAGATTAAGTGTTTTAAAATTAAGCCATGCCCATCTCAAAAGAAGATGACAAGCGTTCTTGGGAGCAATATCACACAATAATTCTTTCACACATTGTCCTGTACTGAATTTGATCATTGGTTGATTCAGATGAAAGCTTGGTAGTAACTAGAGTTTCTCCACCAGTCTTTGGCTTACAACATTGTTGTCGCTCTCGTAAACGAATGCAACTAAACAGAGGTGGCCTTCGATTAAACACCTTGTTTCTCTACTTCCTTTTCCATCGTCTTTATCTTTTCTTCCTTTTCATTTTCTTCAATTTCCCTTCCTTCTGCAGTTTATATTTCTTCTTTTCTATTTTCTCCTTCAGCCTATGTTGATCCTTAGTGGCTTGACTTGGTGTCATACATTTCAACTTTATTTCATGTCCCTCATGCCTCAAAGCGAACGTTCATCAAGATTGAGTGTTTTATAATTAAGCCATGCCCATCTCAAAAGAAGATGACAAGAGTTCGTGAGAACAATATCACATAATACTTCTTTCACACATTGTCATGTATTGAATTTGATCCTTGCCTGATTCGGATGAAACCTTGGTGGTAACTAGAGTTTCTCCACCAGTCTTTGGCTTAAAACATTGTTGTCGCTTTCGTAACCAAATGCAACTAAACATGGGTGGCCTTCGATTAAACACCTTGTTTCTCTACTTCCTTTTCCATCATCTTTATCTTTTTTCTTCCTTTTCTTTTTCTTCAATTTCCCTTCCTTCTGCAGTTTATATTTCTTCTTTTTCTATTTTCTCCATCAGCCTATATTGATCATTACTGGCATCTCTTGGTGTCATAAATTTCAACTTCATTTAATGTCCCTCATGCCTCAAATAAAGGGAACGTTCATCAAGATTGAGCATTTTAAAATGAAGCCATGCCCATCTCAAAACAAGATGACAAGAGTTCGTGGGGGCAATATCACACAATACTTCTTTCACACATTGTTCTGTAGTGAATTTGATCATTGGTTGATTCGGATGAAAGCTTGGTGGTAACTAGAGTTTCTCCACCAATCTTTGGCTTCCAACATTGTTGTCGCTTTGGTAAACGAATGCAACTAAACTGGGGTGGCCTTCGATTAAACACCTTGTTTCTCTACTTCCTTTTCTATTGTCTTTATCTTTTCTCCCGTTTCTTTTTCTTCAATTTCCCTTCCTTCTGCAGTTTATATTTCTTCTTTTTCTATTTTCTCCTTCAGCCTATGTTGATCCTTACTGGCTTGACTTGGTGTCATAAATTTCAACTTCATTTGATGTCCCTCATGCCTCAAAGCGAACGTTCATCAAGATTGAGCGTTTTATAATTAAGCCATGCCCATCTCAAAAGAAGATGACAAGAGTTCGTGTGAACAATATCACATAATACTTCTTCACACATTGTCATGTACTAAATTTGATCCTTTCTTGATTCGGATGAAACCTTGGTGGTAACTAGAGTTTCTCCACCAGTCTTTGGCTTAACACATTGTTGTCGCTTTCGTAAATGAATGCAAATAAACATGGGTGGCTTTCGATTAAACCTTGTTTCTCTACTTCCTTTTCCATCAACTTTACCTTTTCTTCCTTTTCTTTTTCTTCAATTTCTCTTCCTTCTGCAGTTTATATTTCTTCTTTTGTGTTTTCTCCTTCAGCCTATGTTGATCCTTATTGGCTTGTCCTTGTGTCATAAATTTCAACTTCATTTCATGTCCCTCATGCCTCAAATAAAGGGCACGTTCATCAAGATTGAGTGTTTTAAAATAAAGCCATGCCCATCTCAAAAGAAGATGACAAGAGTTCGTGGGAGCAATATCACACAATACTTCTTTCACACATTGTCCTGTACTGAATTTGATCATTGGTTCATTCAGATGAAAGCTTGGCGGTAACTAGAGTTTCTCCACCAATCTTTGGCTTACAACATTGTTGTCGCTTTCGTAAACGAATGCAACTAAACAGGGGTGGCCTTCGATTAAACACTTTGTTTCTCTACTTCCTTTTCCATCGTCTTTATCTTTACTTCCTTTTCTTTTTCTTCAATTTCCCTTCCTTCTACAGTTTATATTTCTTCTTTTTCTATTTTCTCCTTCAGCCTATGTTGATCCTTACTGGCTTGACTTGGTGTCATAAATTTCAACTTCATTTCATGTCCCTCATGGCTCAAATAAAGGGAACGTTGATCAAGATTGAGTGTTTTAAAATTAAGCCATGCCCATCTCAAAAGAAGATGACAAGAGTTCGTGGGAGCAATATCACACAATACTTCTTTCACACATTGTCCTGTACTGAATTTGATCATTGGTTGATTCAGATGAAAGCTTGGTGGTAACTCGAGTTTCTCCACCAATCTTTGGCTTACAACATTGTTGTCGCTCTCGTAAATGAATGCAACTAAACAGAGGTGGCCTTCGATTAAACACCTTGTTTCTCTACTTCCTTTTCCATCGTCTTTATCTTTTCTTCCTTTTCTTTTTCTTCAATTTCCCTTCCTTCTGCAGTTTATATTTCTTCTTTTCTATTTTCTCCTTCAGCCTATGTTGATCCTTAGTGGCTTGACTTGGTGTCATAAATTTCAACTTCATTTGATGTCCCTCATGCCTCAAAGCGAACGTTCATCAAGATTGAGCGTTTTATAATTAAGCCATGCCCATGTCAAAAGAAGATGATAAGAGTTCGTGGGAACAATATCACATAATACTTCTTTCACACATTGTCATGTACTGAATTTGATCCTTGCCTGATTCGGATGAAACCTTGGTGGTAACTAGAGTTTCTCCACCAGTCTTTGGCTTAAAACATTGTTGTCGCTTTCGTAAACGAATGCAAATAAACATGGCTGGCCTTCGATTAAACCTTGTTTCTCTACTTCCTTTTCCATCAACTTTATCTTTTCTTCCTTTTCTTTTTCTTCAATTTCTCTTCCTTCTGCAGTTTATATTTCTTCTTTTGTATTTTCTCCTTCAGCCTATGTTGATCCTTATTGGCTTGTCCTTGTGTCATAAATTTCAACTTCATTTCATGTCCCTCATGCCTCCAATAAAAGGAACGTTCATCAAGATTCAGTGTTTTAAAATAAAGCCATGCCAATCTCAAAAGAAGATGACAAGAGTTCGTGGGAACAATATCACATAATACTTCTTTCACACATTGTCCTGTACTGAATTTGATCCTTGCTTGATTCGGATGAAACCTTGGTGGTAACTAGAGTTTCTCCACCAGTCTTTGGCTTAAAACATTGTTGTCGCTTTCGTAAACGAATGCAAATAAACATGGGTGGCCTTCCATTAAACCTTGTTTCTCTACTTCCTTTTCCATCAACTTTATCTTTTCTTCCTTTTCTTTTTCTTCAATTTCTCTTCCTTCTGCAGTTTATATTTCTTCCTTTGTATTTTCTCCTTCAGCCTATGTTGATCCTTATTGGCTTGTCCTTGTGTCATAAATTTCAACTTCATTTCATGTCCCTCATGCCTCAAATAAAGGGAACGTTCATCAAGATTGAGTGTTTTAAAATACAGCCATGCCCATCTCAAAAGAAGATGACAAGAGTTCGTGGGAACAATATCACATAATACTTCTTTCACACACTGTCCTGTACTAAATTTGATCCTTGCTTGATTCGGATGAAACCTTAGTGGTAACTAGAGTTTCTCCACCAATCTTTGGCTTAAAACATTGTTGTCGCTTTCGTAAATGAATGCAAATAAACATGGGTGGCTTTCGATTAAACCTTGTTTCTCTACTTCCTTTTCCATCAACTTTACCTTTTCTTCCTTTTCTTTTTCTTCAATTTCTCTTCCTTCTGCAGTTTATATTTCTTCTTTTGTGTTTTCTCCTTCAGCCTATGTTGATCCTTATTGGCTTGTCCTTGTGTCATAAATTTCAACTTCATTTCATGTCCCTCATGCCTCAAATAAAGTGAACGTTCATCAAGATTGAGTGTTTTAAAATAAAGCCATGCCCATCTCAAAAGAAGATGACAAGAGTTCGTGGGAGCAATATCGCACAATACTTCTTTCACACATTGTCCTGTACTGAACTTGATCATTGGTTCATTCAGATGAAAGCTTGGCGGTAACTAGAGTTTCTCCACCAATCTTTGGCTTACAACATTGTTGTCGCTTTCGTAAACGAATGCAACTAAATAGGGGTGGCTTTCGATTAAACACTTTGTTTCTCTACTTCCTTTTCCATCGTCTTTATCTTTTCTTCCTTTTCTTTTTCTTCAATTTCCCTTCCTTCTGCAGTTTATATTTCTTCTTTTTCTATTTTCTCCTTCAGCCTATGTTGATCCTTACTGGCTTGACTTGGTGTCAGAAATTTCAACTTCATTTCATGTCCCTCATGCCTCAAATAAAGGGAACGTTGATCAAGATTGAGTGTTTTAAAATTAAGCCATGCCCATCTCAAAAGAAGATGACAAGAGTTCGTGGGAGCAATATCACACAATACTTCTTTCACACATTGTCCTGTACTGAATTTGATCATTGGTTGATTCAGATGAAAGCTTGGTGGTAACTAGAGTTTCTCCACCAATCTTTGGCTTAC
Source organism: Vigna unguiculata (assembly GCF_037176805.1). Lineage (NCBI taxonomy): Eukaryota > Viridiplantae > Streptophyta > Magnoliopsida > Fabales > Fabaceae > Vigna > Vigna unguiculata. The sequence continues at coordinate 24,819,763 of NC_140795.1, read as the reverse complement.
AACATTGTTGTCGCTCTCGTAAACGAATGCAACTAAACAGAGGTGGCCTTCGATTAAACACCTTGTTTCTCTACTTCCTTTTCCATCGTCTTTATCTTTTCTTCTTTTTCATTTTCTTCAATTTCCCTTCCTTCTGCAGTTTATATTTCTTCTTTTCTATTTTCTCCTTCAGCCTATGTTGATCCTTAGTGGCTTGACTCAATGTCATACATTTCAACTTCATTTCATGTCCCTCATGCCTCAAAGCGAACGTTCATCAAGATTGAGCGTTTTATAATTAAGCCATGCCCATCTCAAAAGAAGATGATAAGAGTTCGTAGGAACAATATCACATAATACTTCTTTCACACATTGTCATGTACTGAATTTGATCCTTGCCTGATTCGGATGAAACCTTGGTGGTAACTAGAGTTTCTCCACCAATCTTTGGCTTAAAACATTGTTGTCGCTTTCGTAAATGAATGCAAATAAACATCGGTGGCTTTCGATTAAACCTTGTTTCTCTACTTCCTTTTCTATCAACTTTACCTTTTCTTCCTTTTCTTTTTCTTTAATTTCTCTTCCTTCTGCAGTTTATATTTCTTCTTTTGTGTTTTCTCCTTCAGCCTATGTTGATCCTTATTGGCTTGTCCTTGTGTCATAAATTTCAACTTCATTTCATGTCCCTCATGCCTCAAATAAAGGGAACGTTCATCAAGATTGAGTGTTTTAAAATAAAGCCATGCCCATCTCAAAAGAAGATGACAAGAGTTCGTGGGAGCAATATCACACAATACTTCTTTCACACATTGTCCTGTACTGAATTTGATCATTGGTTCATTCAGATGAAAGCTTGGCGGTAACTAGAGTTTCTCCACCAATCTTTGGCTTACAACATTGTTGTCGCTTTCGTAAACGAATGCAACTAAACAGGGGTGGCCTTCGATTAAACGCCTTGTTTCTCTACTTCCTTTTCCATCGTCTTTATCTTTTCTTCCTTTTCTTTTTCTTCAATTTCCCTTCCTTCTGCAGTTTATATTTCTTCTTTTCTATTTTCTCCTTCAGCCTATGTTGATCCTTAGTGGCTTGACTTGGTGTTATAAATTTCAACTTCATTTCATGTCCCTCATGCCTCAAAGCGATCGTTCATCAAGATTGAGCGTTTTATAATTAAGCCATGCCCATCTCAAAAGAAGATGACAAGAGTTCGTGGGAGCAATATCACACAATACTTCTTTCACACATTGTCCTGTACTGAATTTGATCATTGGTTGATTCAGATGAAAGCTTGGTGGTAACTAGAGTTTCTCCACCAATCTTTGGCTTACAACATTGTTGTCGCTCTCGTAAACGAATGCAACTAATTAGAGGTGGCCTTCGATTAAACACCTTGTTTCTCTACTTCCTTTTCCATCGTCTTTATCTTTTCTTCCTTTTCTTTTTCTTCAATTTCCCTTCCTTCTGCAGTTTATATTTCTTCTTTTCTATTTTCTCCTTCAGCCTATGTTGATCCTTAGTGGCTTGACTTGGTGTCATAAATTTCAACTTCATTTCATGTCCCTCACGCCTCAAAGCGATCGTTCATCAAGATTGAGCGTTTTATAATTAAGCCATGCCCATCTCAAAAGAAGATGATAAGAGTTCGTGGGAACAATATCACATAATACCTCTTTCACACATTGTCCTGTACTGAATTTGATCATTGGTTGATTCGGATGAAAGCTTGGTGGTAACTAGAGTTTCTCCACCAATCTTTGGCTTACAACATTGTTGTCGCTCTCGTAAACGAATGCAACTAAACTAGGGTGGCCTTCGATTAAACACCTTGTTTCTCTACTTCCTTTTCCATCGTCTTTATCTTTTCTTCCTTTTCTTTTTGTTCAATTTCCCTTCCTTCTGCAGTTTATATTTCTTCTTTTCTATTTTCTCCTTCAGCTTATGTTGATCCTTACAGGCTTGACTTGGTGTCATAAATTTCAACTTCATTTCATGTCCCTCATGCCTCAAAGCGAACGTTCATCAAGATTGAGCATTTTAAAATTAAGCCATGCCCATCTCAAAAGAAGATGACAAGAGTTCGTGGGAGCAATATCACACAATACTTCTTTCACACATTGTCCTCTACTGAATTTGATCATTGGTTCATTCAGATGAAAGCTTGGCGGTAACTAGAATTTCTCCACCAATCTTTGGCTTACAACATTGTTGTCGCTTTCGTAAACGAATGCAACTAAACAGGGGTGGCCTTCGATTAAACACCTTGTTTCTCTACTTCGTTTTCCATCGTCTTTATCTTTTCTTCCTTTTCTTTTTCTTCAATTTCCCTTCCTTCTGCAGTTTATATTTCTTCTTTTTCTATTTTCTCCTTCAGCCTATGTTGACCCTTACTGGCTTGACTTGGTGTCATAAATTTCAACTTCATTTCATGTCCCTCATGGCTCAAATAAAGGGAACGTTGATCAAGATTGAGTGTTTTAAAATTAAGCCATGCCCATCTCAAAAGAAGATGACAAGAGTTCGTTGGAGCAATATCACACATTGTCCTGTACTGAATTTGATCATTGGTTGATTCAGATGAAAGCTTGGTGGTAACTAGAGTTTCTCCACCAATCTTTGGCTTACAACATTGTTGTCGCTCTCGTAAACGAATGCAACTAAACTAGGGTGGCCTTCGATTAAACACCTTGTTTCTCTACTTCCTTTTCCATCGTCTTTATCTTTTCTTCCTTTTCTTTTTGTTCAATTTCCCTTCCTTCTGCAGTTTATATTTCTTCTTTTCTATTTTCTCCTTCAGCCTATGTTGATCCTTACTGGCTTGACTTGGTGTCATAAATTTCAACTTCATTTCATGTCCCTCATGCCTCAAAGCGAACGTTCATCAAGATTGAGCATTTTAAAATTAAGCCATGCCCATCTCAAAAGAAGATGATAAGAGTTCGTGGGAACAATATCACATAATACTTCCTTCACACATTGTCATGTACTGAATTTGATCCTTGCTTGATTCGGATGAAACCTTGGTGGTAACTAGAGTTTCTCCACCAGTCTTTGGCTTAAAACATTTTTGTCGCTTTCGTAAACGAATGCAAATAAACATGGGTGGCCTTCGATTAAACCTTGTTTCTATACTTCCTTTTCCATCAACTTTATCTTTTCTTCCTTTTCTTTTTCTTCAATTTCTCTTCCTTCTGCAGTTTATATTTCTTCTTTTGTATTTTCTCCTTCAGCCTATGTTGATCCTTATTGGCTTGTCCTTGTGTCATAAATTTCAACTTCATTTCATGTCCCTCATGCCTCAAATAAAGGGAACGTTCATCAAGATTGAGTGTTTTAAAATAAAGCCATGCCAATATCAAAAGAAGATGACAAGAGTTCGTGGGAACAATATCACATAATACTTCTTTCACACATTGTCCTGTACTGAATTTGATCCTTGCTTGATTCGGATGAAACCTTAGTGGTAACTAGAGTTTCTCCACCAATCTTTGGCTTAAAACATTGTTGTCGCTTTCGTAAACGAATGCAAATAAACATGGGTGGCCTTCGATTAAACCTTGTTTCTCTACTTCCATTTCCGTCAACTTTATCTTTTCTTCCTTTTCTTTTTCTTCAATTTCTCTTCCTTCTGCAATTTATATTTCTTCTTTTGTATTTTCTCCTTCAGCCTATGTTGATCATTATTGGCTTGTCCTTGTGTCATAAATTTCAACTTCATTTCATGTCCCTCATGCCTCAAATAAAGGGAACGTTCATCAAGATTGAGTGTTTTAAAATAAAGCCATGCCCATCTCAAAAGAAGATGACAAGAGTTCGTGGGAACAATATCACATAATACTTCTTTCACACATTGTCCTGTACTGAATTTGATCCTTGCTTGATTCGGATGAAACCTTAGTGGTAACTAGAGTTTCTCCACCAATCTTTGGCTTAAAACATTGTTGTCGCCTTCGTCAATGAATGCAAATAAACATGGCTGGCCTTCGATTAAACCTTGTTTCTCTACTTCCTTTTCCATCAACTTTACCTTTTCTTCCTTTTCTTTTTCTTCAATTTCTCTTCCTTCTGCAGTTTATATTTCTTCTTTTGTATTTTCTCCTTCAGCCTATGTTGATCCTTATTGGCTTGTCCTTGTGTCATAAATTTCAACTTCATTTCATGTCCCTCATGCCTCAAATAAAGGGAACGTTCATCAAGATTGAGTGTTTTAAAATAAAGCCATGCCCATCTCAAAAGAAGATGACAAGAGTTCGTGGGAGCAATATCACACAATACTTCTTTCACACATTGTCCTGTACTGAATTTGATCGTTGGTTGATTCAGATGAAAGCTTGGTGGTAACTAGAGTTTCTCCACCAATCTTTGGCTTACAACATTGTTGTCCCTTTCGTAAACGAATGCAACTAAACAGGGGTGGCCTTCGATTAAACGCCTTGTTTATCTACTTCCTTTTCCATCGTCTTTATCTTTTCTTCCTTTTCTTTTTCTTCAATTTCCCTTCCTTCTGCAGTTTATATTTCTTCTTTTTCTATTTTCTCCTTCAGCCTATGTTGATCCTTATTGGCTTGACTTGGTGTCATAAATTTCAACTTCATTTCATGTCCCTCATGCCTCAAATAAAGGGAACGTTCATCAAGATTGAGTGTTTTAAAATAAAGCCATGCCCATCTCAAAAGAAGATGACAAGAGTTCATGGGAGCAATATCACACAATATTTCTTTCACACATTGTCCTGTACTGAATTTGATCATTGGTTCATTCAGATGAAAGCTTGGTGGTAACTAGAGTTTCTCCACCAATCTTTGGCTTACAATATTGTTGTCGCTCTCGTAAACGAATGCAACTAAACAGGGGTGGCCTTCGATTAAACACCTTGTTTCTCTACTTCCTTTTCCATTGTTTTTATCTTTTATTCCTTTTCTTTTTCTTCAATTTCCCTTCCTTCTGCAGTTTATATTTCTTCTTTTCTATTTTCTCCTTCAGCCTATGTTGATCCTTACTGGCTTGACTTGGTGTCATAAATTTCAACTTCATTTCATGTCCCTCATCCTCAAAGCGAACGTTCATCAAGATTGAGCGTTTTAAATTTAAGCCATGCCCATCTCAAAAGAAGATGATAAGAGTTCGTGGGAACAATATCACATAATACTTCTTTCACACATTGTCATGTACTGAATTTGATCCTTGCTTGATTCGGATGAAACCTTAGTGGTAACCAGAGTTTCTCCACCAGTCTTTGGCTTAAAACATTGTTGTCGCTTTCGTAAACAAATGCAAATAAACATGGGTGGCCTTCGATTAATTCTTGTTTCTCTACTTCCTTTTCCGTCAACTTTATCTTTTCTTCCTTTTCTTTTTCTTCAATTTCTCTTCCTTCTGCAGTTTATATTTCTTCTTTTGTATTTTCTCCTTCAGCCTATGTTGATCCTTATTGGCTTGTCCTTGTGTAATAAATTTCAACTTCATTTCATGTCCCTCATGCCTCAAATAAAGGGAACGTTGATCAAGATCGAGCGTTTTAAAGTTAAGCCATGCCCATCTCAAAAGAAGATGATAAGAGTTCGTGGGAACAATATCACATAATACTTCTTTCACACATTGTCATGTACTGAATTTGATCCTTGCTTGATTCGGATGAAACCTTGGTGGTAACTAGAGTTTCTCCACCAGTCTTTGGCTTAAAACATTGTTGTCGCTTTCGTAAACGAATGCGAATAAACATGGGTGGCCTTCAATTAAACCTTGTTTCTCTACTTCCATTTCCGTCAACTTTATCTTTTCTTCCTTTTCTTTTTCTTCAATTTCTCTTCCTTCTGCAATTTATATTTCTTCTTTTGTATTTTCTCCTTCAGCCTATGTTGATCCTTATTGGCTTGTCCTTGTGTCATAAATTTCAACTTCATTTCATGTCCCTCATGCCTCAAATAAAGGGAACGTTCATCAAGATTGAGTGTTTTAAAATAAAGCCATGCCCATCTCAAAAGAAGATGACAAGAGTTCGTGGGAACAATATCACATAATACTTCTTTCACACATTGTCCTGTACTGAATTTGATCCTTGCTTGATTCGGATGAAACCTTAGTGGTAACTAGAGGTTCTCCACCAATCTTTGGCTTAAAACATTGTTGTCGCTTTCGTAAATGAATGCAAATAAACATGGGTGGCTTTCGATTAAACCTTGTTTCTCTACTTCCTTTTCCATCAACTTTACCTTTTCTTCCTTTTCTTTTTCTTCAATTTCTCTTCCTTCAGCAGTTTATATTTCTTCTTTTGTATTTTCTCCTTCAGCCTATGTTGATCCTTATTGGCTTGTCCTTGTGTCATAAATTTCAACTTCATTTCATGTCCCTCATGCCTCAAATAAAGGGAACGTTCATCAAGATTGAGTGTTTTAAAATAAAGCCATGCCCATCTCAAAAGAAGATGACAAGAGTTCGTGGGAGCAATATCACACAATACTTCTTTCACACATTGTCCTGTACTGAATTTGATCGTTGGTTGATTCAGAAGAAAGCTTGGTGGTAACTAGAGTTTCTCCACCAATCTTTGGCTTACAACATTATTGTCCCTTTCGTAAACGAATGCAACTAAACAGGGGTGGCCTTCGATTAAACGCCTTGTTTCGCTACTTCCTTTTCCATCATCTTTATCTTTTCTTCCTTTTCTTTTTCTTCAATTTCCCTTCCTTCTGCAGTTTATATTTCTTCTTTTTCTATTTTCTCCTTCAGCCTATGTTGATCCTTACTGGCTTGACTTGGTGTCATAAATTTCAACTTCATTTCATGTCCCTCATGCCTCAAAGCGAACGTTCATCAAGATTGAGCATTTTAAAATTAAGCCATGCCCATCTCAAAAGAAGATGATAAGAGTTCGTGGGAACAATATCACATAATACTTCCTTCACACATTGTCATGTACTGAATTTGATCCTTGCTTGATTCGGATGAAACCTTGGTGGTAACTAGAGTTTCTCCACCAGTCTTTGGCTTAAAACATTTTTGTCGCTTTCGTAAACGAATGCAAATAAACATGGGTGGCCTTCGATTAAACCTTGTTTCTATACTTCCTTTTCCATCAACTTTATCTTTTCTTCCTTTTCTTTTTCTTCAATTTCTCTTCCTTCTGCAGTTTATATTTCTTCTTTTGTAATTTCTCCTTCAGCCTATGTTGATCCTTATTGGCTTGTCCTTGTGTCATAAATTTCAACTTCATTTCATGTCCCTCATGCCTCAAATAAAGGGAACGTTCATCAAGATTGAGTGTTTTAAAATAAAGCCATGCCAATATCAAAAGAAGATGACAAGAGTTCGTGGGAACAATATCACATAATACTTCTTTCACACATTGTCCTGTACTGAATTTGATCCTTCCTTGATTCGGATGAAACCTTAGTGGTAACTAGAGTTTCTCCACCAATCTTTGGCTTAAAACATTGTTGTCGCCTTCGTAAATGAATGCAAATAAACATGGGTGGCCTTCGATTAAACCTTGTTTCTCTACTTCCTTTTCCATCAACTTTACCTTTTCTTCCTTTTCTTTTTCTTCAATTTCTCTTCCTTCTGCAGTTTATATTTCTTCTTTTGTATTTTCTCCTTCAGCCTATGTTGATCCTTATTGGCTTGTCCTTGTGTCATAAATTTCAACTTCATTTCATGTCCCTCATGCCTCAAATAAAGGGAACGTTCATCAAGATTGAGTGTTTTAAAATAAAGCCATGCCCATCTCAAAAGAAGATGATAAGAGTTCGTGGGAACAATATCACATAATACTTCTTTCACACATTGTCCTGTACTGAATTTGAACCTTGCCTGATTCGGATGAAAGCTTGGTGGTAACTAGAGTTTCTCCACCAGTCTTTGGCTTAAAACATTGTTGTCGCTTTCGTAAACGAATGCAAATAAACATGGGTGGCCTTCGATTAAACACCTTGTTTCTCTACTTCCTTTTCCATCGTTTTTATCTTTTCTTCCTTTTCTTTTTCTTCAATTTCTCTTCCTTCTGCAGTTTATATTTCTTCTTTTGTATTTTCTCTTTCAGCCTATGTTGATCCTTATTGGCTTGTCCTTGTGTCATAAATTTCAACTTCATTTCATGTCCCTCATGCCTCAAATAAAGGGAACGTTCATCAAGATTGAGTGTTTTAAAAAAAAGCCATGCCAATCTCAAAAGAAGATGACAAGAGTTCGTGGGAACAATATCACATAATACTTCCTTCACCCATTGTCCTGTACTGAATTTGATCCTTGCTTGATTCGGATGAAACCTTGGTGGTAACTAGAGTTTCTCCACTAGTCTTTGGCTTAAAACATTGTTGTCGCTTTCGTAAACGAATGCAAATAAACATGGGTGGCCTTCCATTAAACCTTGTTTCTCTACTTCCATTTCCGTCAACTTTATCTTTTCTTCCTTTTCTTTTTCTTCAATTTCTCTTCCTTCTGCAATTTATATTTCTTCTTTTGTATTTTCTCCTTCAGCCTATGTTGATCCTTATTGGCTTGTCCTTGTGTCATAAATTTCAACTTCATTTCATGTCCCTCATGCCTCAAATAATGGGAACGTTCATCAAGATTGAGTGTTTTAAAATAAAGCCATGCCCATCTCAAAAGAAGATGACAAGAGTTCGTGGGAACAATATCACATAATACTTCTTTCACACATTGTCCTGTACTGAATTTGATCCTTGCTTGATTCGGATGAAACCTTAGTGGTAACTAGAGGTTCTCCACCAATCTTTGGCTTAAAACATTGTTGTCGCTTTTGTAAATGAATGCAAATAAACATGGGTGGCTTTCGATTAAACCTTGTTTCTCTACTTCCTTTTCCATCAACTTTACCTTTTCTTCCTTTTCTTTTTCTTCAATTTCTCTTCCTTCTGCAGTTTATATTTCTTCTTTTGTATTTTCTCCTTCAGCCTATGTTGATCCTTCTTGGCTTGTCCTTGTGTCATAAATTTCAACTTCATTTCATGTCCCTCATGCCTCAAATAAAGGGAACGTTCATCAAGATTGAGTGTTTTAAAATAAAGCCATGCCCATCTCAAAAGAAGATGACAAGAGTTCGTGGGAGCAATATCACACAATACTTCTTTCACACATTGTCCTGTACTGAATTTGATCGTTGGTTGATTCAGAAGAAAGCTTGGTGGTAACTAGAGTTTCTCCACCAATCTTTGGCTTACAACATTGTTGTCCCTTTCGTAAACGAATGCAACTAAACAGGGGTGGCCTTCGATTAAACGCCTTGTTTCGCTACTTCCTTTTCCATCGTCTCTATCTTTTCTTCCTTTTCTTTTTCTTCAATTTCCCTTCCTTCTGCAGTTTATATTTCTTCTTTTTCTATTTTCTCCTTCAGCCTATGTTGATCCTTACTGGCTTGACTTGGTGTCATAAATTTCAACTTCATTTCATGTCCCTCATGCCTCAAATAAAGGGAACGTTCATCAAGATTGAGTGTTTTAAAATAAAGCCATGCCCATCTCAAAAGAAGATGACAAGAGTTCATGGGAGCAATATCACACAATATTTCTTTCACACATTGTCCTGTACTGAATTTGATCATTGGTTCATTCAGATGAAAGCTTGGTGCTAACTAGAGTTTCTCCACCAATCTTTGGCTTACAACATTGTTGTCGCTCTCGTAAACGAATGCAACTAAACAGAGGTGGCCTTCGATTAAACACCTTGTTTCTCTACTTCCTTTTCCATCATCTTTATCTTTTCTTCCTTTTCATTTTCTTCAATTTCCCTTCCTTCTGCAGTTTATATTGCTTCTTTTCTATTTTCTCCTTCAGCCTATGTTGATCCTTAGTGGCTTGACTTGGTGTCATACATTTCAACTTCATTTCATGTCCCTCATGCCTCAAAGCGAACGTTCATCAAGATTGAGCGTTTTATAATTAAGCCATGCCCATCTCAAAAGAAGATGATAAGAGTTCGTGGGAACAATATCACATAATACTTCTTTCACACATTGTCATGTACTGAATTTGATCCTTGCCTGATTCGGATGAAACCTTGGTGGTAACTAGAGTTTCTCCACCAGTCTTTGGCTTAAAACATTGTTATCGCTTTCGTAAACGAATGCAAATAAACATGGGTGGCCTTCGATTAAACCTTGTTTCTCTACTTCCTTTTCCATCAACTTTATCTTTTCTTCCTTTTCTTTTTCTTCAATTTCTCTTCCTTCTGCAGTTTATATTTCTTCTTTTGTATTTTCTCCTTCAGCCTATGTTGATCCTTATTGGCTTGTCCTTGTGTCATAAATTTCAACTTCATTTCATGTCCCTCATGCCTCAAATAAAGGGAACGTTCATCAAGATTGAGTGTTTTAAAATAAAGCCATGCCAATCTCAAAAGAACATGACAAGAGTTCGTGGGAACAATATCACATAATACTTCTTTCACCCATTGTCCTGTACTGAATTTGATCCTTGCTTGATTCGGATGAAACCTTGGTGGTAACTAGAGTTTCTCCACCAGTCTTTGGCTTAAAACATTGTTGTCGCTTTCGTAAACGAATGCAAATAAACATGGGTGGCCTTCGATTAAACCTTGTTTCTCTACTTCCTTTTCCATCGTCTTTATCTTTTCTTCCTTTTCTTTTTCTTCAATTTCCCTTCCTTCTGCAGTTTATATTTCTTCTTTTTCTATTTTCTCCTTCAGCCTATGTTGATCCTTACTGGCTTGACTTGGTGTCATAAATTTCAACTTCATTTCATGTCCCTCATGCCTCAAATAAAGGGAACGTTCATCAAGATTGAGTGTTTTAAAATAAAGCCATGCCCATCTCAAAAGAAGATGACAAGAGTTCGTGGGAGCAATATCACACAATATTTCTTTCACACATTGTCCTGTACTGAATTTGATCATTGGTTCATTCAGATGAAAGCTTTGTGGTAACTAGAGTTTTTCCACCAATCTTTGGCTTACAATATTGTTGTCGCTCTCGTAAACGAATGCAACTAAACAGGGGTGGCCTTCGATTAAACACCTTGTTTCTCTACTTCGTTTTCCATTTTCTTTATCTTTTATTCCTTTTCTTTTTCTTCAATTTCCCTTCCTTCTGCAGTTTATATTTCTTCTTTTGTATTTTCTCCTTCAGCCTATGTTGATCCTTATTGGCTTGTCCTTGTGTCATAAATTTCAACTTCATTTCATGTCCCTCATGCCTCAAATAAAGGGAACGTTGATCAAGATTGAGCGTTTTAAAGTTAAGCCATGCCCATCTCAAAAGAAGATGATAAGAGTTCGTGGGAACAATATCACATAATACTTCTTTCACACATTATCATGTACTGAATTTGATCCTTGCTTGATTCGGATGAAACCTTGGTGGTAACTAGAGTTTCTCCACCAGTCTTTGGCTTAAAACATTGTTGTCGCTTTCGTAAACAAATACAAATAAAAATGGGTGGCCTTCGATTAAACCTTGTTTCTCTACTTCCTTTTCCGTCAACTTTATCTTTTCTTCCTTTTCTTTTTCTTCAATTTCCCTTCCTTCTGCAGTTTATATTTCTTCTTTTCTATTTTCTCCTTCAGCCTATGTTGATCCTTACTGGCTTGACTTGGTGTCATAAATTTCAACTTCATTTCATGTCCCTCATGCCTCAAAGCGAACGTCCATCAAGATTGAGCGTTTTAAAATTAAGCCATGCCCAGCTCAAAAGAAGATGATAAGAGTTCGTGGGAACAATATCATAGAATACTTCTTTCACACATTTTCATGTACTGAATTTGATCCTTGCTTGATTCGGATGAAACCTTGGTGGTAACTAGAGTTTCTCCACCAGTCTTTGGTTTAAAACATTGTTGTCGCTTTCGTAAACGAATGCAAATAAACATGGGTGGCCTTCGATTAAACCTTGTTTCTCTACTTCCTTTTCCATCAACTTTATCTTTTCTTCCTTTTCTTTTTCTTCAATTTCTCTTCCTTCTGCAGTTTATATTTCTTCTTTTGTATTTTCTCCTTCAGCCTATGTTGATCCTTACTGGCTTGTCCTTGTGTCATAAATTTCAACTTCATTTCATGTCCCTCATGCCTCAAATAAAGGGAACGTTCATCAAGATTGAGTGTTTTAAAATAAAGCCATGCCCATCTCAAAAGAAGATGACAAGAGTTCGTGGGAGTAATATCACACAATACTTCTTTCACACATTGTCCTGTACTGAATTTGATCATTGGTTCATTCAGATGAAAGCTTGGTGGTAACTAGAGTTTCTCCACCAATCTTTGGCTTACAACATTGTTGTCGCTCTCGTAAACGAATGCAACTAAACAGAGGTGGCCTTCGATTAAACACCTTGTTTCTCTACTTCCTTTTCCATCGTCTTTATCTTTTCTTCCTTTTCATTTTCTTCAATTTCCCTTCCTTCTGCAGTTTATATTTCTTCTTTTCTATTTTCTCCTTCAGCCTATGTTGATCTTTATTGGCTTGTTCTTTTGTCATAAATTTCAACTTCATTTCATGTCCCTCATGCCTCAAATAAAGGGAACGTTCATCAAGATTGAGTGTTTTAAAATAAAGCCATGCCAATCTCAAAAGAAGATGAGAAGAGTTCGTGGGAACAATATCACATAATACTTCTTTCACCCATTGTCCTGTACTGAATTTGATCCTTGCTTGATTCGGATGAAACCTTGGTGGTAACTAGAGTTTCTCCACCAGTCTTTGGCTTAAAACATTGTTGTCGCTTTCGTAAACGAATGCAAATAAACATGGGTGGCCTTCGATTAAACCTTATTTCTCTACTTCCTTTTCCATCAACTTTATCTTTTCTTCCTTTTCTTTTTCTTCAATTTCTCTTCCTTCTGCAGTTTATATTTCTTCTTTTGTATTTTCTCCTTCAGCCTATGTTGATCCTTATTGGCTTGTCCTTGTGTCATAAATTTCAACTTCATTTCATGTCCCTCATGCCTCAAATAAAGGGAACGTTCATCAAGATTGAGTGTTTTAAAATAAAGCCATGCCAATCTCAAAAGAAGATGACAAGAGTTCGTGGGAACAATATCACATAATACTTCTTTCACACATTGTCATGTACTGAATTTGATCCTTGCTTGATTCGGATGAAACCTTAGTGGTAACCAGAGTTTCGCCACCAGTCTTTGGCTTAAAACATTGTTGTCGCTTTCGTAAACAAATGCAAATAAACATGGGTGGCCTTCGATTAATTCTTGTTTCTCTACTTCCTTTTCCGTCAACTTTATCTTTTCTTCCTTTTCTTTTTCTTCAATTTCTCTTCCTTCTGCAGTTTATATTTCTTCTTTTGTATTTTCTCCTTCAGCCTATATTGATCCTTATTGGCTTGTCCTTGTGTCAAAATTTCAACTTCATTTCATGTCCCTCATGCCTCAAATAAAGGGAACGTTGATCAAGATTGAGCGTTTTAAAGTTAAGCCATGCCCATCTCAAAAGAAGATGATAAGAGTTCGTGGGAACAATATCACATAATACTTCTTTCACACATTGTCATGTACTGAATTTGATCCTTGCTTGATTCGGATGAAACCTTGGTGGTAACTAGAGTTTCTCCACCAGTCTTTGGCTTAAAACATTGTTGTCGCTTTCGTAAACAAATGCAAATAAACATGGGTGGCCTTCGATTAAACCTTGTTTCTCTACTTCCTTTTAAGTCAACTTTATCTTTTCTTCCTTTTCTTTTTCTTCAATTTCCCTTCCTTCTGCAGTTTATATTTCTTCTTTTCTATTTTCTCCTTCAGCCTATGTTGATCCTTACTGGCTTGACTTGGTGTCATAAATTTCAACTTCATTTCATGTCCCTCATGCCTCAAAGCGAACGTTCATCAAGATTGAGCGTTTTAAAATTAAGCCATGCCCATCTCAAAAGAAGATGATAAGAGTTCGTGAGAACAATATCACAGAATACTTCTTTCACACATTTTCATGTACTGAATTTGATCCTTGCTTGATTCGGATGAAACCTTGGTGGTAACTAGAGTTTCTCCACCAGGCTTTGGCTTAAAACATTGTTGTCGCTTTCGTAAACGAATGCAAATAAACATGGGTGACCTTCGATTAAACCTTGTTTCTCTACTTCCTTTTCCATCAACTTTATCTTTTCTTCCTTTTCTTTTTCTTCAATTTCTCTTCCTTCTGCAATTTATATTTCTTCTTTTGTATTTTCTCCTTCAGCCTATGTTGATCCTTACTGGCTTGTCCTTGTGTCATAAATTTCAACTTCATTTCATGTCCCTCATGCCTCAAATAAAGGGAACGTTCATCAAGATTGAGTGTTTTAAAATAAAGCCATGCCCATCTCAAAAGAAGATGACAAGAGTTCGTGGGAGTAATATCACACAATACTTCTTTCACACATTGTCCTGTTCTGAATTTGATCATTGGTTCATTCAGATGAAAGCTTGGTGGTAACTAGAGTTTCTCCACCAATCTTTGGCTTACAACATTGTTGTCGCTCTCGTAAACGAATGCAACTAAACAGAGGTGGCCTTCGATTAAACACCTTGTTTCTCTACTTCCTTTTCCATCGTCTTTATCTTTTCTTCCTTTTCATTTTCTTCAATTTCCCTTCCTTCTGCAGTTTATATTTCTTCTTTTCTATTTTCTCCTTCAGCCTATGTTGATCCTTATTGGCTTGTCCTTGTGTCATAAATTTCAACTTCATTTCATGTCCCTCATGCCTCAAATAAAGGGAACGTTCATCAAGATTGAGTGTTTTAAAATAAAGCCATGCCAATCTCAAAAGAAGATGACAAGAGTTCGTGGGAACAATATCACATAATACTTCTTTCACCCATTGTCCTGTACTGAATTTGATCCTTGCTTGATTCGGATGAAACCTTGGTGGTAACTAGAGTTTCTCCACCAGTCTTTGGCTTAAAACATTGTTGTCGCTTTCGTAAACGAATGCAAATAAACATGGGTGGCCTTCGATTAAACCTTGTTTCTCTACTTCCTTTTCCATCAACTTTATCTTTTATTCCTTTTCTTTTTCTTCAATTTCTCTTCCTTCTGCATTTTATATTTCTTCTTTTGTATTTTCTCCTTCAGCCTATGTTGATCCTTATTGGCTTGTCCTTGTGTCATAAATTTCAACTTCATTTCATGTCCCTCATGCCTCAAATAAAGGGAACGTTCATCAAGATTGAGTGTTTTAAAATAAAGTCATGCCAATCTCAAAAGAACATGACAAGAGTTCGTGGGAACATTATCACATAATACTTCTTTCACCCATTGTCCTGTACTGAATTTGATCCTTGCTTGATTCGGATGAAACCTTGGTGGTAACTAGAGTTTCTCCACCAGTCTTTGGCTTAAAACATTGTTGTCGCTTTCGTAAACGAATGCAAATAAACATGGGTGGCCTTCGATTAAACCTTGTTTCTCTACTTCCTTTTCCATCGTCTTTATCTTTTCTTCCTTTTCTTTTTCTTCAATTTCCCTTCCTTCTGCAGTTTATATTTCTTCTTTTTCTATTTTCTCCTTCAGCCTATGTTGATCCTTACTGGCTTGACTTGGTGTCATAAATTTCAACTTCATTTCATGTCCCTCATGCCTCAAATAAAGGGAACGTTCATCAAGATTGAGTGTCTTAAAATAAAGCCATGCCCATCTCAAAAGAAGATGACAAGAGTTCTTGGGAGCAATATCACACAATATTTCTTTCGCACATTGTCCTGTACTGAATTTGATCATTGGTTCATTCAGATGAAAGCTTTGTGGTAACTAGAGTTTTTCCACCAATCTTTGGCTTACAATATTGTTGTCGCTCTCGTAAACGAATGCAACTAAACAGGGGTGGCCTTCGATTAAACACCTTGTTTCTCTACTTCCTTTTCCATCGTCTTTATCTTTTATTCCTTTTCTTTTTCTTCAATTTCCCTTCCTTCTGCAGTTTATATTTCTTCTTTTCTATTTTCTCCTTCAGCCTATGTTGATCCTTACTGGCTTGACTTGGTGTCATAAATTTCAACTTCATTTCATGTCCCTCATGCCTCAAAGCGAACGTTCATCAAGATTGAGCGTTTTAAAATTAAGCCATGCCCATCTCAAAAAAAGATGATAAAGTTCGTGGGAACAATATCACATAATACTTCTTTCACACATTGTCATGTACTGAATTTGATCCTTGCTTGATTCGGATGAAACCTTAGTGGTAACCAGAGTTTCTCCACCAGTCTTTGGCTTAAAACATTGTTGTCGCTTTCGTAAACAAATGCAAATAAACATGGGTGGCCTTCGATTAATTCTTGTTTCTCTACTTCCTTTTCCGTCAACTTTATCTTTTCTTCCTTTTCTTTTTCTTCAATTTCTCTTCCTTCTGCAGTTTATATTTCTTCTTTTGTATTTTCTCCTTCAGCCTATGTTGATCCTTATTGGCTTGTCCTTGTGTCATAAATTTCAACTTCATTTCATGTCCCTCATGCCTCAAATAAAGGGAACGTTGATCAAGATTGAGCGTTTTAAAGTTAAGCCATGCCCATCTCAAAAGAAGATGATAAGAGTTCGTGGGAACAATATCACATAATACTTCTTTCACACATTGTCATGTACTGAATTTGATCCTTGCTTGATTCGGATGAAACCTTGGTGGTAACTAGAGTTTCTCCACCAGTCTTTGGCTTAAAACATTGTTGTCGCTTTCGTAAACAAATGCAAATAAAAATGGGTGGCCTTCGATTAAACCTTGTTTCTCTACTTCCTTTTCCGTCAACTTTATCTTTTCTTCCTTTTCTTTTTCTTCAATTTCCCTCCCTTCTGCAATTTATATTTCTTCTTTTCTATTTTCTCCTTCAGCCTATGTTGATCCTTACTGGCTTGACTTGGTGTCATAAATTTCAACTTCATTTCATGTCCCTCATGCCTCAAAGCGAACGTTCATCAAGATTGAGCGTTTTAAAATTAAGCCATGCCCATCTCAAAAGAAGATGATAAGAGTTCGTGGGAACAATATCACAGAATACTTCTTTCACACATTTTCATGTATTGAATTTGATCCTTGCTTGATTCGGATGAAACCTTGGTGGTAACTAGAGTTTCTCCACCAGTCTTTGGCTTAAAACATTGTTGTCGCTTTCGTAAACGAATGCAAATAAACATGGGTGGCCTTCGATTAAACCTTGTTTCTCTACTTCCTTTTCCATCAACTTTATCTTTTCTTCCTTTTCTTTTTCTTCAATTTCTCTTCCTTCTGCAGTTTATATTTCTTCTTTTGTATTTTCTCCTTCAGCCTATGTTGATCCTTACTGGCATGTCCTTGTGTCATAAATTTCAACTTCATTTCATGTCCCTCATGCCTCAAATAAAGGGAACGTTCATCAAGATTGAGTGTTTTAAAATAAAGCCATGCCCATCTCAAAAGAAGATGACAAGAGTTCGTGGGAGTAATATCACACAATACTTCTTTCACACATTGTCCTGTACTGAATTTGATCATTGGTTCATTCAGATGAAAGCTTGGTGGTAACTAGAGTTTCTCCACCAATCTTTGGCTTACAACATTGTTGTCGCTCTCGTAAACGAATGCAACTAAACAGAGGTGGCCTTCGATTAAACACCTTGTTTCTCTACTTCCTTTTCCATCGTCTTTATCTTTTCTTCCTTTTCATTTTCTTCAATTTCCCTTCCTTCTGCAGTTTATATTTCTTCTTTTCTATTTTCTCCTTCAGCCTATGTTGATCCTTATTGGCTTGTCTTTGTGTCATAAATTTCAACTTCATTTCATGTCCCTCATGCCTCAAATAAAGGGAACGTTCATCAAGGTTGAGTGTTTTAAAATAAAGCCATGCCAATCTCAAAAGAAGATGACAAGAGTTCGTGGGAACAATATCACATAATACTTCTTTCACCCATTGTCCTGTACTGAATTTGATCCTTGCTTGATTCGGATGAAACCTTGGTGGTAACTAGAGTTTCTCCACCAGTCTTTGGCTTAAAACGTTGTTGTCGCTTTCGTAAACGAATGCAAATAAACATGGGTGGCCTTCGATTAAACCTTGTTTCTCTACTTCCTTTTCCATCAACTTTATCTTTTCTTCCTTTTCTTTTTCTTCAATTTCTCTTCCTTCTGCAGTTTATATTTCTTCTTTTGTATTTTCTCCTTCAGCCTATGTTGATCCTTATTGGCTTGTCCTTGTGTCATAAATTTCAACTTCATTTCATGTCCCTCATGCCTCAAATAAAGGGAACGTTCATCAAGATTGAGTGTTTTAAAATAAAGCCATGCCCATCTCAAAAGAAGATGACAAGAGTTCGTGGGAACAATATCACATAATACTTCTTTCACACATTGTCCTTTACTAAATTTGATCCTTGCTTGATTCGGATGAAACCTTAGTGGTAACTAGAGTTTCTCCACCAATCTTTGGCTTAAAACATTGTTGTTGCTTTCGTAAATGAATGCAAATAAACATGGGTGGCTTTCGATTAAACCTTGTTTCTCTACATCCTTTTCCATCAACTTTACCTTTTCTTCCTTTTCTTTTTCTTCAATTTCTCTTCCTTCTGCAGTTTATATTTCTTCTTTTGTGTTTTCTCCTTGAGCCTATGTTGATCCTTATTGGCTTGTCCTTGTGTCATAAATTTCAACTTCATTTCCCTTCGCTCATGCCTCAAATAAAGGGAACGTTCATCAAGATTGAGTGTTTTAAAAGAAAGCCATGCCCATCTCAGAAGAAGATGACAAGAGTTCGTGGGAGCGATATCACACAATACTTCTTTCACACATTGTCCTGTACTGAATTTGATCATTGGTTCATTCAGATGAAAGCTTGGCGGTAACTAGAGTTTCACCAGCAATCTTTGGCTTACAACATTGTTGTCGCTTTCGTAAACGAATGCAACTAGACAGGGGTGGCCTTCGATTAAACACTTTGTTTCTCTACTTCCTTTTCCATCGTCTTTATCTTTTCTTCCTTTTCTTTTTCTTCAATTTCCCTTCCTTCTGTAGTTTATATTTCTTCTTTTTCTATTTTCTCCTTCAGCCTATGTTGACCCTTACTTGCTTGACTTGGTGTCATAAATTTCAACTTCATTTCATGTCCCTCATGGCTCAAATAAAGGGAACGTTGATCAAGATTGAGTGTTTTAAAATTAAGCCATGCCCATCTCAAAAGAAGATGACAAGAGTTCGTTGGAGCAATATCACACATTGTCCTGTACTGAATTTGATCATTGGTTGATTCAGATGAAAGCTTGGTGGTAACTAGAGTTTCTCCACCAATCTTTGGCTTACAACATTTTTGTCGCTCTCGTAAACGAATGCAACTAAACTAGGGTGGCCTTCGATTAAACACCTTGTTTCTCTACTTCCTTTTCCATCGTCTTTATCTTTTCTTCCTTTTCTTTTTGTTCAATTTCCCTTCCTTCTGCAGTTTATATTTCTTCTTTTCTATTTTCTCCTTCAGCCTATGTTGATCCTTACTGGCTTGACTTGGTGTCATAAATTTCAACTTCATTTCATGTCCCTCATGCCTCAAAGCGAACGTTCATCAAGATTGAGCATTTTAAAATTAAGCCATGCCCATCTCAAAAGAAGATGATAAGAGTTCGTGGGAACAATATCACATAATACTTTTCACACATTGTCATGTACTAAATTTGATCCTTGCTTGATTCGGATGAAACCTTGGTGGTAACTAGAGTTTCTCCACCAGTCTTTGGCTTAAAACATTGTTGTCGCTTTCGTAAATGAATGCAAATAAACATGGGTGGCTTTCGATTAAACCTTGTTTCTCTACTTCCTTTTCCATCAACTTTACCTTTTCTTCCTTTTCTTTTTCTTCAATTTCTCTTCCTTCTACAGTTTATATTTCTTCTTTTGTGTTTTCTCCTTCAGCCTATGTTGATCCTTATTGGCTTGTCCTTGTGTCATAAATTTCAACTTCATTTCATGTCCCTCATGCCTCAAATAAAGGGAACGTTCATCAAGATTGAGTGTTTTAAAATAAAGCCATGCCCATCTCAAAAGAAGATGACAAGAGTTCGTGGGAGCAATATCACACAATACTTCTTTCACACATTGTCCTGTACTGAATTTGATCATTGGTTCATTCAGATGAAAGCTTGGCGGTAACTAGAGTTTCTCCACCAATCTTTGGCTTACAACATTGTTGTCGCTTTCGTAAACGAATGCAACTAGACAGGGGTGGCCTTCGATTAAACACTTTGTTTCTCTACTTCCTTTTCCATCGTCTTTATCTTTTCTTCCTTTTCTTTTTCTTCAATTTCCCTTCCTTCTGTAGTTTATATTTCTTCTTTTTCTATTTTCTCCTTCAGCCTATGTTGACCCTTACTGGCTTGACTTGGTGTCATAAATTTCAACTTCATTTCATGTCCCTCATGGCTCAAATAAAGGGAACGTTGATCAAGATTGAGTGTTTTAAAATTAAGCCATGCCCATCTCAAAAGAAGATGACAAGAGTTCGTTGGAGCAATATCACACATTGTCCTGTACTGAATTTCATCATTGGTTGATTCAGATGAAAGCTTGGTGGTAACTAGAGTTTCTCCACCAATCTTTGGCTTACAACATTGTTGTCGCTCCCGTAAACGAATGCAACTAAACTAGGGTGGCCTTCGATTAAACACCTTGTTTCTCTACTTCCTTTTCCATCGTCTTTATCTTTTCTTCCTTTTCTTTTTGTTCAATTTCCCTTCCTTCTGCAGTTTATATTTCTTCTTTTCTATTTTCTCCTTCAGCCTATGTTGATCCTTACTGGCTTGACTTGGTGTCATAAATTTCAACTTCATTTCATGTCCCTCACGCCTCAAAGCGAACGTTCATCAAGATTGAGCATTTTAAAATTAAGCCATGCCCATCTCAAAAGAAGATGATAAGAGTTCGTGGGAACAATATCACATAATACTTCTTTCACACATTGTCATGTACTGAATTTGATCCTTGCTTGATTCGGATGAAACCTTGGTGCTAACTAGAGTTTCTCCACCAGTCTTTGGCTTAAAACATTGTTGTCGCTTTCGTAAACGAATGCAAATAAACATGGGTGGCCTTCGATTAAACCTTGTTTCTATACTTCCTTTTCCATCAACTTTATCTTTTCTTCCTTTTCTTTTTCTTCAATTTCTCTTCCTTCTGCAGTTTATATTTCTTCTTTTGTATTTTCTCCTTCAGCCTATGTTGATCCTTATTGGCTTGTCCTTGTGTCATAAATTTCAACTTCATTTCATGTCCCTCATGCCTCCAATAAAGGGAACGTTCATCAAGATTGAGTGTTTTAAAATAAAGCCATGCCCATCTCAAAAGAAGATGACAAGAGTTCGTGGCAACAATATCACATAATACTTCTTTCACACATTGTCCTGTACTGAATTTGATCCTTGCTTGATTCGGATAAAACCTTAGTGGTAACTAGAGTTTCTCCACCAATCTTTGGCTTAAAACATTGTTGTCGCTTTCGTAAATGAATGCAAATAAACAAGGGTGGCCATCGATTAAACCTTGTTTCTCTACTTGCTTTTCCATCGTCTTTATCTTTTCTTCCTTTTCTTTTTCTTCAATTTCTCTTCCTTCTGCAGTTTATATTTCTTCTTTTTCTATTTTCTCCTTCAGCCTATGTTGATCCTTATTGGCTTGTCTTTGTGTCATAAATTTCAACTTCATTTCATGTCCCTCATGCCTCAAATAAAAGGGAACGTTCATCAAGATTGAGTGTTTTAAAATAAAGCCATGCCCATCTCAAAAGAAGATGACAAGAGTTTGTGGGAACAATATCACATAATACTTCTTTCACATATTGTCCTGTACTGAATTTGATCCTTGCTTGATTCGGATGAAACCTTAGTGGTAACTAGAGTTTCTCCACCAGTCTTTGGCTTAAAACATTGTTGTCGCTTTCGTAAACGAATGCAAATAAACATGGGTGGCCTTCGATTAAACCTTGTTTCTCTACTTCCATTTCCGTCAACTTTATCTTTTCTTCCTTTTCTTTTTTTTCAATTTCTCTTCCTTCTGCAATTTATATTTCTTCTTTTGTATTTTCTCCTTCAGCCTATGTTGATCCTTATTGGCTTGTCCTTGTGTCATAAATTTCAACTTCATTTCATGTCCCTCATGCCTCCAATAAAGGGAACGTTCATCAAGATTGAGTGTTTTAAAATAAAGCCATGCCCATCTCAAAAGAAGATGACAAGAGTTCGTGGCAACAATATCACATAATACTTCTTTCACACATTGTCCTGTACTGAATTTGATCCTTGCTTGATTCGGATGAAACCTTAGTGGTAACTAGAGTTTCTCCACCAATCTTTGGCTTAAAACATTGTTGTCGCTTTCGTAAATGAATGCAAATAAACATGGGTGGCCTTCGATTAAACCTTGTTTCTCTACTTCCTTTTCCATCAACTTTACCTTTTCTTCCTTTTCTTTTTCTTCAATTTCTCTTCCTTCTGCAGTTTATATTTCTTCTTTTGTATTTTCTCCTTCAGCCTATGTTGATCCTTATTGGCTTGTCCTTGTGTCATAAATTTCAACTTCATTTCATGTCCCTCATGCCTCAAATAAAGGGAACGTTCATCAAGGTTGAGTGTTTTAAAATAAAGCCATGCCCATCTCAAAAGAAGATGACAAGAGTTTGTGGGAACAATATCACATAATACTTCTTTCACATATTGTCCTGTACTGAATTTGATCCTTGCTTGATTCGGATGAAACCTTAGTGGTAACTAGAGTTTCTCCACCAGTCTTTGGCTTAAAACATTGTTGTCGCTTTCGTAAACGAATGCAAATAAACATGGGTGGCCTTCGATTAAACCTTGTTTCTCTACTTCCATTTCCGTCAACTTTATCTTTTCTTCCTTTTCTTTTTTTTCAATTTCTCTTCCTTCTGCAATTTATATTTCTTCTTTTGTATTTTCTCCTTCAGCCTATGTTGATCCTTATTGGCTTGTCCTTGTGTCATAAATTTCAACTTCATTTCATGTCCCTCATGCCTCCAATAAAGGGAACGTTCATCAAGATTGAGTGTTTTAAAATAAAGCCATGCCCATCTCAAAAGAAGATGACAAGAGTTCGTGGCAACAATATCACATAATACTTCTTTCACACATTGTCCTGTACTGAATTTGATCCTTGCTTGATTCGGATGAAACCTTAGTGGTAACTAGAGTTTCTCCACCAATCTTTGGCTTACAACATTGTTGTCGCTCTCGTAAACGAATGCAACTAAACAGAGGTGGCCTTCGATTAAACACCTTGTTTCTCTACTTCCTTTTCCATCGTCTTTATCTTTTCTTCCTTTTCATTTTCTTCAATTTCCCTTCCTTCTGCAGTTTATATTTCTTCTTTTCTATTTTCTCCTTCAGCCTATGTTGATCCTTATTGGCTTGTCTTTGTGTCATAAATTTCAACTTCATTTCATGTCCCTCATGCCTCAAATAAAGGGAACGTTCATCAAGGTTGAGTGTTTTAAAATAAAGCCATGCCAATCTCAAAAGAAGATGACAAGAGTTCGTGGGAGCGATATCACACAATATTTCTTTCACACATTGTCCTGTACTGAATTTGATCATTGGTTGATTCAGATGAAAGCTTGGTGGTAACTAGAGTTTCTCCACCAATCTTTGGCTTACAACATTGTTGTCCCTTTCGTAAACGAATGCAACTAAACAGGGGTGGCCTTCGATTAAACTCCTTGTTTCTCTACTTCCTTTTCCATCGTCTTTATCTTTTCTTCCTTTTCTTTTTCTTCAATTTCCCTTCCTTCTGCAGTTTATATTTCTTCTTTTTCTATTTTCTCCTTCAGCCTATGTTGATCCTTACTGGCTTGACTTGGTGTCATAAATTTCAACTTCATTTCATGTCCCTCATGCCTCAAATAAAGGGAACGTTCATCAAGATTGAGTGTTTTAAAATAAAGCCATGCCCATCTCAAAAGAAGATGACAAGAGTTCGTGGGAGCAATATCACACAATATTTCTTTCACACATTGTCCTGTACTAAATTTGATCATTGGTTCATTCAGATGAAAGCTTGGTGGTAACTAGAGTTTCTCCACCAATCTTTGGCTTACAATATTGTTGTCGCTCTCGTAGACGAATGCAACTAAACAGGGGTGGCCTTCGATTAAACACCTTGTTTCTCTACTTCCTTTTCCATCGTCTTTATCTTTTATTCCTTTTCTTTTTCTTCAATTTCCCTTCCTTCTGCAGTTTATATTTCTTCTTTTCTATTTTCTCCTTCAGCCTATGTTGATCCTTACTGGCTTGACTTGGTGTCATAAATTTCAACTTTATTTCATGTCCTCATGCCTCAAAACGAACGTTCATCAAGATTGAGCGTTTTAAAATTAAGCCATGCCTATCTCAAAATAAGATGACAAGAGTTTGTGGGAACAATATCACATAATACTTCTTTCACACATTGTCATGTACTGAATTTGAATCTTGCTTGATTCGGATGAACCCTTGGTGGTAACTAGAGTTTCTCCACCAGTCTTTGGCTTAAAACATTGTTGTCGCTTTCGTAAACAAATGCAAATAAACATGGGTGGCCTTCGATTAAACCTTGTTTCTCTACTTCCTTTTCCAATAACGTTATCTTTTCTTCCTTTTCTTTTTCTTCAATTTGTCTTCCTTCTGCAGTTTATATTTCTTCTTTTGTATTTTCTCCTTCAGCCTATGTTGATCCTTATTGGCTTGTCCTTGTGTCATAAATTTCAACTTCATTTCATGTCCCTCATGCCTCAAATAAAGGGAACGTTCATCAAGATTGAGTGTTTTAAAATAAAGCCATGCCCATCTCAAAAGAAGATGATAAGAGTTCGTGGGAACAATATCACATAATACTTCTTTCACACATTGTCCTGTACTGAATTTGATCCTTGCTTGATTCGGATGAAACCTTAGTGGTAACTAGAGTTTCTCCACCAATCTTTGGCTTAAAACATTGTTGTCGCTTTCGTAAACGAATGCAACTAAACATGGGTGGCTTTCGATTAAACCTTGTTTCTCTACTTCCTTTTCCATCAACTTTATATTTTCTTCCTTTTCTTTTTCGTCAATTTCTCTTCCTTCTGCAGTTTATATTTCTTCTTTTGTATTTTCTCCTTCAGCCTATGTTGATCCTTACTGGCTTGTCCTTGTGTCATAAATTTCAACTTCATTTCATGTCCCTCATGCCTCAAATAAAGGGAACGTTGATCAAGATTGAGTGTTTTAAAATTAAGCCATGTCCATCTCAAAAGAAGATGACAAGAGTTCGTGGGAGCAATATCACACAATACTTCTTTCACACATTGTCCTGTACTGAATTTGATCATTGGTTGATTCAGATGAAAGCTTGGTGGTAACTAGAGTTTCTCCACCAATCTTTGGCTTACAAAATTCTTGTCGCTTTCGTAAAGGAATGCAACTAAACAGGGGTGGCCTTCGATTAAACACCTTGTTTCTCTACTTCCTTTTCTATTGTCTTTATCTTTTCTTCCGTTTATTTTTCTTCAATTTCCCTTCCTTCTGCAGTTTATATTTCTTCTTTTTCTATTTTCTCCTTTAGCCTATGTTGATCCTTACTGGCTTGACTTGGTGTCATAAATTTCAACTTTATTTCATGTCCTCATGCCTCAAAACGAACGTTCATCAAGATTGAGCGTTTTAAAATTAAGCCATGCCTATCTCAAAATAAGATGACAAGAGTTTGTGGGAACAATATCACATAATACTTCTTTCACATATTGTCCTGTACTGAATTTGATCCTTGCTTGATTCGGATGAAAGCGTGGTGGTAACTAGAGTTTCTCCACCAATCTTTGGCTTACAACATTGTTGTCGCTTTCGTAAACAAATGCAACTAAACATGGGTGGCCTTCGATTGAACACCTTGTTTGTCTACTTCCTTTTCCATCATCTTTATCTTTTCTTCCTTTTCTTTTTCTTCAATTTCCCTTCCTTCTGCAGTTTATATTTCTTCTTTTCTATTTTCTCCTTCAGCCTATGTTGATCCTTACTGGCTTGACTTGGTGTCATAAATTTCAACTTCATTTCATGTCCCTCATGCCTCAAAGCGAACGTTCATCAAGATTGAGCGTTTCAAAATTAAGCCATGCCCATCTCAAAAGAAGATGATAAGAGTTCGTGGGAACAATATCACATAATACTTCTTTCACACATTCTCATGTACTAAATTTGATCCTTTCTTGATTCGGATGAAACCTTGGTGGTAACTAGAGTTTCTCCACCAATCTTGGGCTTACAACATTGTTGTCGCTTTCGTAAACAAATGCAACTAAACATGGGTGGCCTTCGATTGAACAACTTGTTTCTCTACTTCCTTTTCCATCATCTTTATCTTTTCTTCCTTTTCTTTTTCTTCAATTTCCCTTCCTTCTGCAGTTTATATTTCTTCTTTTCTATTTTCTCCTTCAGCCTATGTTGATCCTTACTGGCTTGACTTGGTGTCATAAATTTCAACTTCATTTCATGTCCCTCATGCCTCAAAGGGAACGTTCATCAAGATTGAGCGTTTTAAAATTAAGCCATGCCCATCTCAAAAGAAGATGACAAGAGTATGTGGGAGCAATACCACATAATACTTCTTTCACATATTGTCATGTACTGAATTTGATCCTTGCTTGATTCGGATGAAACCTTGGTGGTAACTATAGTTTCTCCACCAGTCATTGGCTTAAAACATTGTTGTCGCTTTCGTAAACGAATGCAAATAAACATGGGTGGCCTTCGATTAAACCTTGTTTCTCTACTTCCTTTTTCATCAACTTTATCTTTTCTTCCTTTTCTTTTTCTTCAATTTCTCTTCCTTCTGCAGTTTATATTTCTTCTTTTGTATTTTCTCCTTCAGCCTATTTTGATCCTTATTGGCTTGTCCTTGTGTCATAAATTTCAACTTCATTTCATGTCCCTCATGCCTCAAATAAAGTGAACGTTCATCAAGATTGAGTGTTTTAAAATAAAGCCATGCCCATCTCAAAAGAAGATGACAAGAGTTCGTGGGAGCAATATCACACAATACTTCTTTCACACATTGTCCTGTACTGAATTTGATCATTGGTTGATTCAGATGAAAGCTTGGTGGTAACTAGAGTTTCTCCACCAATCTTTGGCTTACAACATTGTTGTCCCTTTCGTAAACGAATGCAACTAAACAGGGGTGGCCTTCGATTAAACGCCTTGTTTCTCTACTTCCTTTTCCATCGTTTTTATCTTTTCTTCCTTTTCTTTTTCTTCAATTTCCCTTCCTTCTGCAGTTTATATTTCTTCTTTTTCTATTTTCTCCTTCAGCCTATGTTGATCCTTACTGGCTTGACTTGGTGTCATAAATTTCAACTTCATTTCATGTCCCTCATGCCTCAAATAAAGGGAACGTTCATCAAGATTGAGTGTTTTAAAATAAAGCCATGCCCATCTCAAAAGAAGATGACAAGAGTTCGTGGGAGCAATATCACAAAATATTTCTTTCACACATTGTCCTGTACTGAATTTGATCATTGGTTCATTCAGATGAAAGCTTGGTGGTAACTAGAGTTTCTCCACCAATCTTTGGCTTACAATATTGTTGTCGCTCTCGTAAACGAATGCAACTAAACAGGGGTGGCCTTCGATTAAACACCTTGTTTCTCTACTTCCTTTTCCATCGTCTTTATCTTTTATTCCTTTTCTTTTTCTTCAATTTCCCTTCCTTCTGCAGTTTATATTTCTTCTTTTCTATTTTCTCCTTCAGCCTATGTTGATCCTTACTGGCTTGACTTGGTGTCATAAATTTCAACTTCATTTCATGTCCCTCATGCCTCAAAGCGAACGTTCATCAAGATTGAGCGTTTTATAATTAAGCCATGCCCATCTCAAAAGAAGATGATAAGAGTTCGTGGGAACAATATCACATAATACTTCTTTCACACATTGTCATGTACTGAATTTGATCCTTGCTTGATTCGGATGAAACCTTAGTGGTAACCAGAGTTTCTCCACCAGTCTTTGGCTTAAAACATTGTTGTCGCTTTCGTAAACAAATGCAAATAAACATGGGTGGCCTTCGATTAATTCTTGTTTCTCTACTTCCTTTTCCGTCAACTTTATCTTTTCTTCCTTTTCTTTTTCTTCAATTTCTCTTCCTTCTGCAGTTTATATTTCTTCTTTTGTATTTCTCCTTCAGCCTATGTTGATCCTTATTGGCTTGCCCTTGTGTCATAAATTTCAACTTCATTTCATGTCCCTCATGCCTCAAATAAAGGGAACGTTGATCAAGATTGAGCGTTTTAAAGTTAAGCCATGCCCATCTCAAAAGAAGATGATAAGAGTTCGTGGGAACAATATCACATAATACTTCTTTCACACATTGTCATGTACTGAATTTGATCCTTGCTTGATTCGGATGAAACCTTGGTGGTAACTAGAGTTTCTCCACCAGTCTTTGGCTTAAAACATTGTTGTCGCTTTCGTAAACAAATGCAAATAAACATGGGTTGCCTTCGATTAAACCTTGTTTCTCTACTTCCTTTTCCGTCAACTTTATCTTTTCTTCCTTTTCTTTTTCTTCAATTTCCCTTCCTTCTGCAGTTTATATTTCTTCTTTTCTATTTTCTCCTTCAGCCTATGTTGATCCTTACTGGCTTGACTTGGTGTCATAAATTTCAACTTCATTTCATGTCCCTCATGCCTCAAAGCGAACGTTGATCAAGATTGAGTGTTTTAAAATTAAGCCATGCCCATCTCAAAAGAAGATGATAAGAGTTCGTGGGAACAATATCACAGAATACTTCTTTCACACATTGTCATGTACTGAATTTGATCCTTGCTTGATTCGGATGAACCCTTGGTGGTAACTAGAGTTTCTCCACCAGTCTTTGGCTTAAAACATTGTTGTCGCTTTCGTAAACAAATGCAAATAAACATGGGTGGCCTTCGATTAAACCTTGTTTCTCTACTTCCTTTTCCAATAACTTTATCTTTTCTTCCTTTTCTTTTTCTTCAATTTCTCTTCCTTCTGCAGTTTATATTTCTTCTTTTGTATTTTCTCCTTCAGCCTATGTTGATCCTTATTGGCTTGTCCTTGTGTCATAAATTTCAACTTCATTTCATGTCCCTCATACCTCAAATAAAGGGAACGTTCATCAAGATTGAGTGTTTTAAAATAAAGCAATGCCCATCTCAAAAGAAGATGACAAGAGTTCGTGGGAACAATATCACATAATACTTCTTTCACACATTGTCCTGTACTGAATTTGATCCTTGCTTGATTCGGATGAAACATTAGTGGTAACTAGAGTTTCTCCACCAATCTTTGGCTTAAAACATTGTTGTCGCTTTCGTAAACGAATGCAACTAAACATGGGTGGCTTTCGATTAAACCTTGTTTCTCTACTTCCTTTTCCATCAACTTTATATTTTCTTCCTTTTCTTTTTCGTCAATTTCTCTTCCTTCTGCAGTTTATATTTCTTCTTTTGTATTTTCTCCTTCAGCCTATGTTGATCCTTACTGGCTTGTCCTTGTGTCATAAATTTCAACTTCATTTCATGTCCCTCATGCCTCAAATAAAGGGAACGTTGATCAAGATTGAGTGTTTTAAAATTAAGCCATGTCCATCTCAAAAGAAGATGACAAGAGTTCGTGGGAGCAATATCACACAATACTTCTTTCACACATTGTCCTGTACTGAATTTGATCATTGGTTGATTCAGATGAAAGCTTGGTGGTAACTAGAGTTTCTCCACCAATCTTTGGCTTACAACATTATTGTCGCTTTCGTAAAGGAATGCAACTAAATAGGGGTGGCCTTCGATTAAACACCTTGTTTCTCTACTTCCTTTTCTATTGTCTTTATCTTTTCTTCCGTTTCTTTTTCTTCAATTTCCCTTCCTTCTGCAGTTTATATTTCTTCTTTTTCTATTTTCTCCTTCAGCCTATGTTGATCCTTACTGGCTTGACTTGGTGTCATAAATTTCAACTTCATTTCATGTCCCTCATGCCTCAAAGGGAACGTTCATCAAGATTGAGCGTTTTAAAATTAAGCCATGCCCATCTCAAAAGAAGATGATAAGAGTTCGTGGGAACAATATCACATAGTACTTCTTTCACACATTGTCATGTACTAAATTTGATCCTTTCTTGATTCGGATGAAACCTTGGTGGTAACTAGAGTTTCTCCACCAATCTTGGGCTTACAACATTGTTGTCGCTTTCGTAAACAAATGCAACTAAACATGGGTGGCCTTCGATTGAACAACTTGTTTCTCTACTTCCTTTTCCATCATCTTTATCTTTTCTTCCTTTTCTTTTTCTTCAATTTCCCTTCCTTCTGCAGTTTATATTTCTTCTTTTCTATTTTCTCCTTCAGCCTATGTTGATCCTTACTGGCTTGACTTGGTGTCATAAATTTCAACTTCATTTCATGTCCCTCATGCCTCAAAGGGAACGTTCATCAAGATTGAGCGTTTTAAAATTAAGCCATGCCCATCTCAAAAGAAGATGACAAGAGTATGTGGGAGCAATACCACATAATACTTCTTTCACACATTGTCATGTACTGAATTTGATCCTTGCTTGATTCGGATGAAACCTTGGTGGTAACTATAGTTTCTCCACCAGTCATTGGCTTAAAACATTGTTGTCGCTTTCGTAAACGAATGCAAATAAACATGGGTGGCCTTCGATTAAACCTTGTTTCTCTACTTCCTTTTCCATCAACTTTATCTTTTCTTCCTTTTCTTTTTCTTCAATTTCTCTTCCTTCTGCAGTTTATATTTCTTCTTTTGTATTTTCTCCTTCAGCCTATGTTGATCCTTATTGGCTTGTCCTTGTGTCATAAATTTCAACTTCATTTCATGTCCCTCATGCCTCAAATAAAGGGAACGTTCATCAAGATTGAGTGTTTTAAAATAAAGCCATGCCCATCTCAAAAGAAGATGACAAGAGTTCGTGGGTGCAATATCACACAATATTTCTTTCACACATTGTCCTGTACTGAATTTGATCATTGGTTCATTCAGATGAAAGCTTGGTGGTAACTAGAGTTTCTCCACCAATCTTTGGCTTACAATATTGTTGTCGCTCTCGTAAACGAAAGCAACTAAACAGGGGTGGCCTTCGATTAAACACCTTGTTTCTCTACTTCCTTTTCCATCGTCTTTATCTTTTATTCCTTTTCTTTTTCTTCAATTTCCCTTCCTTCTACAGTTTATATTTCTTCTTTCCTATTTTCTCCTTCAGCCTATGTTGATCCTTACTGGCTTGACTTGGTGTCATAAATTTCAACTTCATTTCATGTCCCTCATGCCTCAAAGCGAACGTTCATCAAGATTGAGCGTTTTAAAATTAAGCCATGCCCATCTCAAAAGAATATGACAAGGGTTCGTGGGAACAATATCACATAATACTTCTTTCACACATTGTCATGTACTAAATTTGATCCTTTCTTGATTTGGATGAAACATTGGTGGTAACTAGAGTTTCTCCACCAGTCTTTGGCTTAAAACATTGTTGTCGCTTTCGTAAACGAATGCAACTAAATATGGGTGGCCTTCGATTAAACCTTGTTTCTCTACTTCCTTTTCCATCAACTTTGTATTTTCTTCCTTTTCTTTTTCGACAATTTCTCTTCCTTCTGCAGTTTATATTTCTTCTTTTGTATTTTCTCCTTCAGCCTGTGTTGATCCTTACTGGCTTGTCCTTGTGTCATAAATTTCAACTTCATTTCATGTCCCTCATGCCTCAAATAAAGGGAACGTTGATCAAGATTGAGTGTTTTAAAATTAAACCATGCCCATCTCAAAAGAAGATGACAAGAGTTCGTGGCAGCAATATCACATAATACTTCTTTCACACATTGTCCTGTACTGAATTTGATCATTGGTTGATTTAGATGAAAGCTTGGTGGTAACTAGAGTTTCTCCACCAATCTTTGGCTTACAACATTGTTGTCGCTTTCGTAAAGGAATGCAACTAAACAGGGGTGGCCTTCGATTAAACACCTTGTTTCTCTACTTCCTTTTCTATTATCTTTATCTTTTCTTCCGTTTCTTTTTCTTCAATTTCCCTTCCTTCTGCAGTTTATATTTCTTCTTTTTCTATTTTCTCCTTCAGCCTATGTTGATCCTTACTGGCTTGACTTGGTGTCATAAATTTCAACTTCATTTCATGTCCCTCATGCCTCAAAGCGAACGTTCATCAAGATTGAGCGTTTTAAAATTAAGCCATGCCCATCTCAAAATAAGATGACAAGAGTTTCTGGGAGCAATATCACAGAATACTTCTTTCACATATTGTCATGTACTGAATTTGATCCTTGCTTGATTCGGATGAAAGCGTGGTGGTACCTAGAGTTTCTCCACCAATCTTGGGCTTACAACATTGTTGTCGCTTTCGTAAACAAATGCAACTAAACATGGGTGGCCTTCGATTGAACAACTTGTTTCTCTACTTCCTTTTCCATCATCTTTATCTTTTCTTCCTTTTCTTTTTCTTCAATTTCCCTTCCTTCTGCAGTTTATATTTCTTCTTTTCTATTTTCTCTTTCAGCCTATGTTGATCCTTACTGGCTTGACTTGGTGTCATAAATTTCAACTTCATTTCATGTCCCGCATGCCTCAAAGGGAACGTTCATCAAGATTGAGCGTTTTAAAATTAAGCCATGCCCATCCCAAAAGAAGATGATAAGAGTTCGTGGGAACAATATCAAATAATACTTCTTTCACACATTGTCATGTACTGAATTTGATCCTTGCTTGATTCGGATGAACCCTTGGTGGTAACTAGAGTTTCTCCACCAGTCTTTGGCTTAAAACATTGTTGTCGCTTTCGTAAACAAATGCAAATAAACATGGGTGGCCTTCGATTAAACCTTATTTCTCTACTTCCTTTTCCAATAACTTTATCTTTTCTTCCTTTTCTTTTTCTTCAATTTCTCTTCCTTCTGCAGTTTATATTTCTTCTTTTGTATTTTCTCCTTCAGCCTATGTTGATCCTTATTAGCTTGTCCTTGTGTCATAAATTTCAACTTCATTTCATGTCCCTCATGCCTCAAATAAAGGGAACGTTCATCAAGATTGAGTGTTTTAAAATAAAGCCATGCCCATCTCAAAAGAAGATGATAAGAGTTCGTGGGAACAATATCACATAATACTTCTTTCACACATTGTCATGTACTAAATTTGATCCTTTCTTGATTCGGATGAAACATTGGTGGTAACTAGAGTTTCTCCACCAGTCTTTGGCTTAAAACATTGTTGTCGCTTTCGTAAACGAATGCAACTAAACATGGGTGGCCTTCGATTAAACCTTGTTTCTCTACTTCCTTTTCCATCAACTTTGTATTTTCTTCCTTTTCTTTTTCGACAATTTCTCTTCCGTCTGCAGTTTATATTTCTTCTTTTGTATTTTCTCCTTCAGCCTATGTTGATCCTTACTGGCTTGTCCTTGTGTCATAAATTTCAACTTCATTTCATGTCCCTCATGCCTCAAATAAAGGGAACGTTGATCAAGATTGAGTGTTTTAAAATTAAACCATGCCCATCTCAAAAGAAGATGACAAGAGTTCGTGGGAGCAATATCACACAATACTTCTTTCACACATTGTCCTGTACTGAATTTGATCATTGGTTGATTTAGATGAAAGCTTGGTGGTAACTAGAGTTTCTCCACCAATCTTTGGCTTACAACATTGTTGTCGCTTTCGTAAAGGAATGCAACTAAACAGGGGTGGCCTTCGATTAAACACCTTGTTTCTCTACTTCCTTTTCTATTGTCTTTATCTTTTCTTCCGTTTCTTTTTCTTCAATTTCCCTTCCTTCTGCAGTTTATATTTCTTCTTTTTCTATTTTCTCCTTCAGCCTATGTTGATCCTTACTGGCTTGACTTGGTGTCATAAATTTCAACTTCATTTCATGTCCCTCATGCCTCAAAGCGAACGTTCATCAAGATTGAGCGTTTTAAAATTAAGCCATGCCCATCTCAAAATAAGATGACAAGAGTTTCTGGGAGCAATATCACAGAATACTTCTTTCACATATTGTCCTGTACTGAATTTGATCGTTGCTTGATTCGGATGAAAGCGTGGTGGTAACTAGAGTTTCTCCACCAATCTTGGGCTTACAACATTGTTGTCGCTTTCGTAAACAAATGCAACTAAACATGGGTGGCCTTCGATTGAACAACTTGTTTCTCTACTTCCTTTTCCATCATCTTTATCTTTTCTTCCTTTTCTTTTTCTTCAATTTCCCTTCCTTCTGCAGTTTATATTTCTTCTTTTCTATTTTCTCCTTCAGCCTATGTTGATCCTTACTGGCTTGACTTGGTGTCATAAATTTCAACTTCATTTCATGTCTCGCATGCCTCAAAGGGAACGTTCATCAAGATTGAGCGTTTTAAAATTAAGCCATGCCCATCTCAAAA
This sequence comes from Vigna unguiculata, assembly GCF_037176805.1. Lineage (NCBI taxonomy): Eukaryota > Viridiplantae > Streptophyta > Magnoliopsida > Fabales > Fabaceae > Vigna > Vigna unguiculata. Next base: position 24,785,452 of record NC_140795.1, on the reverse strand, counting down.
GAAGATGACAAGAGTATGTGGGAGCAATACCACATAATACTTCTTTCACACATTGTCATGTACTGAATTTGATCCTTGCTTGATTCGGATGAAACCTTGGTGGTAACTATAGTTTCTCCACCAGTCATTGGCTTAAAACATTGTTGTCGCTTTCGTAAACGAATGCAAATAAACATGGGTGGCCTTCGATTAAACCTTGTTTCTCTACTTCCTTTTTCATCAACTTTATCTTTTCTTCCTTTTCTTTTTCTTCAATTTCTCTTCCTTCTGCAGTTTCTATTTCTTCTTTTGTATTTTCTCCTTCAGCCTATGTTGATCCTTATTGGCTTGTCCTTGTGTCATAAATTTCAACTTCATTTGATGTCCCTCATTGATGAAGGATTATCTTGTTCCCTTTTAGTGTTATGAATATGGTGAAGTTGTTTAAGAAAGCTTTTTGAAAATTCCCACTGGACATTAAGATAGCATGCTATCTAGATGTGAAGGTTCATTTCTCAAGCTCATGAAAGTTAGAAAAGAGTTGGATTCAAGCTTAAACACACACGGCAATAACAACATTAAAGAGCAAAATGAAAGAAGAAACAATAAAAATGGAAAGCATAGAAGATGAAGAATGGAAGAAGCACGCCACTCATAGGGGGGGATCTAAGCCAACCAAGCCCTAGAGATGAGTGATGGTGCCGCCACTTGCAAGCAAGATAAGGCAAAGGTGAGTTCACTTCTAGGAAGGAGAGCTCACGAAAATTTAAAGGTTGAAACACAATAGTTTAGAAACAAAATGATCAACCCTTTTACAAGACAAGGAGCACCCTTTAAATAGGAGTTCATAGGGGTCCTTTAGCAAATACAAAAACATGAAAAAGGATTAACTAGCAAACCCTAAACCTAATGTGAGAGTGAGTCTTGGTCAAGTGAAGGGAGATGATTGGTGGAGGCATTCCCATGAGGATTCTAGGCCAAAAGAGGAAGGAGACCAAGTGACCTTCTAAGGCATAAACCACAAAGGCAAAAGGAGACAAGGTACATGTCTACTTTTGCTTTTGCTTTATGCTTTTTGCTTTCCTCTCTCTTCCACTTCATCCAAGTGCTCCAATCACCAAGTGCCACCTAGCCATGCTCTACTTTCTCTTAATTACCTACAAAACAAGACAAACAAGGATTAGCATGTTGGTTTAAGTTAATCTAATCTTGGTCAAAGGTCAACTTTGGATCAAAGTCAACAAGTCAACCAAAATAAATCAACTAGAAACCAACTTAGGGAATTCAAACTAAAGTAATGCAAAACAAAGATAAAGGTGATGGAATAAAAGACTCCCCTCTAGACATGCTTCTAGTGATCCTTCTTGATGGAGCTTCTAAGGAGGTAGTCATGCCTTCATCATCCTCCCCTTCTTGGAGAGAATTCGACCACGAATTCTTAAACCCTACATCAAAAGGAGAAAGGTCACAAACATTAAATGAGTTACTTATGTTGTAGCTTGGGGGTAAGTCTAACTCATAAGCATTGTTGTTAATTCTCCTAAAGACTTGAAAGGGGCCATCCCCTCTAGGGAGGAGCTTAGACTTCCTTTGAGTAGGGAATCTCTCCTTTCTCAAGTGAAGCCAAACCCAATCTCCCTCTTGGAAGATGACTTCCTTTCTTCCCTTATTACCATCCTCTTGTTGTTTCTTAACTCTCCTCTCAATGGTTTCCTTAACTTGTGAATGCAAGTCTTGGATGTACTTGGCTTTGGTCTCACCATCTTGGAAAGTCCATGCCTCATGAGTGGGTAAGGGAAAGAGGTCTAAGGGAGTTAGGGGATTGAACCCATACACAACCTCAAAAGGGGAATGAGAAGTAGTGGAATGCACAACCCTATTGTAGGCAAACTCTATGTGGGGAAGAAGTTCCTCCCATTCTCTAATGTTTTGCACTATCATACATCTTAGCATTTGCCCTAGGGTTCTATTAACCACCTCGGTTTGGCCATCACTTTGGGGATGACAAGTGGTGGAGAAAAGAAGCTTGGTGCCAAGTTTACCCCACAAAGTTCTCCAAAAATGGCTTAGGAACTTGGAGTCCCTATCACTTACAATGGACCTAGGTAGGCCATGTAGTCTTACCACTTCCTTGAAGAAAAGATTTGCAATATAAGTTGCATCATCAATCTTATGGCAAGGAATGAAATGGGCCATCTTAGAGAACCTATCCACCACTACAAAAATGGAATCCCTACCTTTTTTGGTCCTTGGGAGACCTAAGACAAAATCCATAGAAATGTCAACCCAAGGCTTGGAAGGGATAGGCAAGGGGGTGTAAAGACCATGGGGTTGGACTTTAGACTTGGCTTTCATGCATGCTATGCAACCTTTGCAATGCCTATCTACATGCTTCCTCATGTGAGGCCAATAGAAGTGTTCTTTCAAGACTTCCAAAGTCTTGTTTGGCCCAAAATGCCCCATTAATCCTCCCTCATGTGCCTCTCTAATGAGTGAGGCTCTTAAGGAACCTTGGGGAATGCAAAGTCTCTTACCTTTGAAAAGATATTGATTGAGAAGGTAAAAGTCTTTGTAAGCCCCTTGGTGGCACTCACTAAGAATGGGGGAGAAATCAACATCCTTTGGATACAATTCCTTAATATGATCAAAACTAAGAAATTTAGTTTCAAGAATGGAAAGGAGGGAATGCCTTCTTGAAAGTGCATCCGCCACAATGTTAGCCTTTCCTTGCTTATGTTTGATCACATATGGGAATTGTTCTAAGAACTCTACCCACCTAGCATGTCTCTTGTTTAACTTGCCTTGGCTTTTCAAAAATTTGAGTGACTCATGGTCACTATGTATCACAAACTCCTTTGAAAGAAGATAGTGTTGCCAAGTTTGCAATGTTCTCACAAGAGCATAAAGCTCTTTGTCATAGGTGGAGTAGTTGATGTGACTCCCCTTGAGTTTCTCACTAAAATAAGCTATGGGGTGCTGATGAGTTCAAATTTTTGCCCTCATTTAATATTTAAATTTGGGGATTTAATTGAATTTTCTGTGCTTAAAGATTGATTTAATTAGGATTTGTGATTATTGGATTTATTGAGTAAGTTTGGTAAAAGTGGCGTAAAAATTGATTTTAGTTGCATAAAATATTATTGGATATTCTAACGTTTGTTGATGCAGCTGGAATTTATTTTTGGTCAATTAATAATGTGATTTTGAAATATTCAAAGTTACAAAATAAGTCCAAAATCAAGAAATTCTGAAAAAGAATAAATCAGGAGCTAAATGCACCCCCAGTTTTTATTTGCACACTCCTTCCTCAAGTGGACCACAAAAACCTGTTCTGCACCCCCAGTTTTCACTAAGTTGCACCCCTCCTACCACTTAAACTCCACTCAACCAGATCATGCCATGTGGCAATCCCCACCTTTTAAAATTAGCCAACCATAAGCCGCCACGTGTCATAATCCTCCACTCACCAAATTGACCACTCAGATTCTGCCACGTCATCATCTTCATCTCCCAAAACCCTAACCCTAATTTTCTTCTCTCCTTCCACCACCATGGCAGCCGCTGCCGCCGCCATCTCCACCGCACATTCATCTCCTTCCCGCCGGCCACCATTTCCGCAGTCACCGCAGCCATCGAAACTGCCACCGCAAGACCACCACGCCTCCGCGAGCAGCGATGGAAACTAGCGCGCCTCCGCAACACCACCGGAGCAAAACCAGCGGCAGCAACAACCATGGAGCTTCCTCGCGCACACCATAGATCACATATCAGCCATGGCAGCCCCTTTCTCCGTCAACCACCATGAGCTCCGCACCTCCATTGCACGTCGAAATCTGACCACCACGAAGCTGCAACCACCGTGAGTCCCGCTGCCGCCATCGCGCAAGCTCCACTCCACCACCGCGAACGACCCAGAACCTCAGCGTGACGGACCATAAACCAGAACAGATCCAGATCTTCTCCGCGAGCGTGAAGCTTGTTCCAGCCATCGCGACGCGCATCCATCATCAGCCACAGCAGCGCACACGAACCACCACCGCGCCTCCGTCTTCTCGCCTCCGCACCTGCAGCGAACGCGCAATCTTCGTCAATCACAGCACCTCCATTTTCTCTCCATCATCTTCTTCGTTCACGCCGGAAGCAGTCACCGCCGCAGATCGAACCAGACACACAAACCTCCGCCACCTTCGCTTGAACCACCGCGCACCAGCAGCGTCCACAAACCTCCACCACCACGCCTTCGTCGCCAGAGAAGGAGGAGCAGCCGCCGTCATTGCACTTCTCTGCAGCCAAAGGAGTAAGCGGAAACCCTAATTTGGGAGAGAGAAGGAGCTGCCACGTGTCATCCTCTCAATGGACACTGAATGGTCAACTCTGGTCAAATTGGTCAAACTCTGGTCAAATTCTGGTCAATTTTGCAAATATGGTTAAATGAGAGGGGCAGAATTGGAAATTAGACAGGAATTAAGTTGCTAATTAATTAAATAAAAATAAAAGATTTTAGCAACTGACAGATAAAGCCCAAAGTCCAGTGGAAGCCTATATAAAGAGACTTAAGGGAGTAGAAGCGGGGGAACTGACATTTTACAGCTGACAGCTTAGACACTTAGAACTCTCTGGTTTTGGCAGATACCGTCTCCACCACATCTCTCATTTTCTTCTTTTATTTTCTTTCTTTCATATCATCATGTATTCCATCAAAGCCATGGAGGGCTAAGCTTTAAGGGTTGATTCCACTGTAATTTCTTAAATGGATTCTGAGGTTAGATGAATTTATATGTTTTGTTATTTAGATTATTGTTGTGGTTTTTGTTTATCTATGTCCTTTGCTTCTCAATCGAATAGAAAATAATGATTTTAAATCTACATGCATGCTAATCATATGAGTTAAAAGGTTTTTAAATTAAATTGAGACTTTACTTTGATTTTGTTTAGAAACTTTCATTTGATTAAATAAGTTTTTGCCAATAATTGAGACTTTAATTTGATTAGAGGTAATTACTTTAACTAAAATTAGTCAAGACTTTACTTTGATTAATTAAGTTTTCTATTTGGTAAAGAAACAAAGGAATAGACATGATTAGGCATAGTAAAATTAATTGAGACTGTACTTTGATTGAATTTACTATGGACAATCTAATAATTCTCACTTTTAATTGAGACTGTACTTTGATTAAAAGTGAGGATGCCAACAAATGAATTGAGTCTTTACATTAATTTATTTGTAAATCAACAACAATAATTAATTTAACAATAATCTCTAGATAACCAATGAAGAATCTTATTTAGAAAAAGCAGTGGAATTGACCTATTTACTATTACTGTGTTTACAATCTTCCGTGTCATTTTCTTTGCATATCAAAACCCCCCTATTTTTATAGTTGCTAGTTTTAAATTGCATTTTTGAGAATCAAATATTTGAGATCAATTCCGTATTCGTTGTGAGACGACTCAGGGTTATCTTAACCCTAACTATTTTCTTCACTACAAACTGGCAATACTGAAGTTGCTAAAGTAGTGGTAATTTGATCGCCTAACGACAGCGATAGCAAATTTGGCGCCGTTGCCGGGGAATACGGTTAGTATTTCTTTTATTTTGATTCTGTTTTTATTTATTTTTTTTTATTTTATTTTATTTTATTTTTTTTTATTTATTTTACGCATATACGTTTGATACAGTTTGTTATTTTGTAGTATCTAGTTTTCTGTTAATATATTCCAAGCAAAGTTCTATTTTTGTTTTGATTAAGAATTTCTTTTAAGAAATTTTTGAGACTAGTTTGGAAAACTCTGTCTAGGAAAGACTTGGTATTTAAGTTGTCCATTGTGACGCACCTCTCTTTCCTGTGAGTAGACCCAACGACATCTTAACTCATTTCTTTCTTGAAATCTTTCTCCAAAACAAGAATAGGAAGAAAAAAAAAACACACAGGGAAACACTTTCAGGTGGACTTGCATAGTGCATGACTCGGGCCAATCCGGGTCAATTTTATCAACTTGATTCAGAACTTGAAAGGAACTTGCGTAAATCACGTAGGAGACTTGAACTCAGGTGTTCTACTGAAGGAGCACCATCATCATCTGAACCTACCACTGAAAGTGTACCGCTAGAATCACCTCCGGTGATTAACATATCTTCTGATCCATCACCTAAACCAGAAATTCAAGAAGATAGAATGGAAGAAAGAACAATAAGAGAGTTGGCTTCACCGGATGCAGCCATTACACAAAACATGTGCATCCAATATCCAAATGGAGAATGTGAGCTTAAGTCTGGGTTAATCCATCTTTTACCCAAATTCCATGGATTAGTAGGAGAAGACCCGTACCATCATTTGAAGGAATTTCATGTTGTTTGTTCATCCATGAGACCTACAACAGTGACAGAGGAACATATCAAGCTTAAGGCTTTTCCATTCTCATTGCAAGATGCCGCTAAGAATTGGTTATACTGCCTTCCGCCAAGATCCATCAATACCTGGGAGACTCTGAAAAGATTATTTCTGGAAAAGTTTTTTCCAGCATCTAGAGTTGCTGCTATTCGCAAAGATATTTATGGTATAAGGCAACAAGAAAGAGAAAGTCTTCACGAGTATTGGGAAAGATTCAAAAAGTTATGTGCTTCATGTCCTCATCACCAAATAAACGAGCATCTCCTCATTCAATACTTTTATGAGGGATTGAGTATCATGGATAGACAAATGATAGATGCTGCAAGTGGAGGGTCATTGGTGGATAAAACGCCAACAAATGCAAGACAATTGATTGAAACTATGGCATCGAACCATCAACAATTTTCCACAAGGAGTAATTCTATAACTCTATTGAAGGGAACCCATGGAGTAGAAGCTTCATATGTTGCAGATCACAAGAAATTAGAAGGGAAGTTGGATGACTTAGCAGCCATGGTAAGGACCTTGACAGACTTACAAAAAAAGCCTATCCCTTCTACTTTATGTGGAATTTGTGCTTCTACTAATCATCCTACAGAGGCTTGTTCTATGTTAAAAGAGACAGGGATGTTAGACAATGAACAACCTCAGGCATATGCTGCAAACATCTATGGCAATAATAGACCACCTCGGCAGCAATACAACCATGATTTATCCTCCAACAAGTACAACCCAGATTGGAAGGAATATCCCAGCCAGAAATGGGGAAATCAACAGCCTCAACACCAACAAGTCTATGTTCCACCTCAACAGAGGCAACAACCACAACCAGCGGCAACCTCTGGTGATTCAAACATGGAAGCAATGATGAAAATGATGGCTGACATGATGAAGGGACAAATCAATGAGTTGAAACAGACGATGGAAGCAACCAATCAGAATTTGCAAAATCAGATTGGACAAATGGCAAATGAGTTAAATCAGATGAAGTCTCAACAAGGCTCAAGCAATTTGCCTGCACAAACTGTAATCAACCCGAGAAATGTAAGTGCTATTACTTTAAGATCGGGTAAGCAAATACAAGGTCTTGGGGATGCCCAAGAAGATGAAGATAAGGACAATGAAGTTGTACCTAATAATGAAAGAGGAAGATCAGATGAAGCAACACAAGCAACATCTGAGATGCCTGCACCCAGTGATAACTCCAGGTTGGTATCCCCTAATACTTCCTCTGAAAATCCTTCTCCTTATTCTCCTCCTCCTCCCTATCCAAACCGTTTGAAACCAAAAACTAAAAAGATGGAGGAGTTAGACAAAGAAATCCTGAATACTTTCAAGAAAGTGGAGATAAACATTCCTTTGTTGGATGCTGTGAGACAAATTCCTAAATACGCCAAGTTTCTCAAAGAATTATGTACACATAAAAGGCGTATTATGGACAAAGAGGTAGTGAACATGGGAAGAAACGTCTCTAGCTTAATCAAGAAGCCTGCAGTCAGAATGCCGCAAAAGTGTAAGGATCCAGGTATGTTTTCTGTTCCCTGCATTATAGGAAGTACTAAGTTTGACAATGCTATGTTAGATTTAGGAGCTTCTATTAATGTAATGCCTTTATCTGTTTTTACTTCACTTCATCTTGGACCTCTTAAGTCTACTGGTGTGGTCATTCAATTGGCCAACCGTAGCACAGTTAACCCTGCAGGTGTGCTAGAAGATGTGCTTGTCCGTGTGGACAAGTTAATTTTTCCTGCAGATTTCTACATCTTGGATATGAAGGATGATGAAGGAATGAGTTCAACCACAATCATCTTGGGAAGACCAATCATGATGACAGCACGTACCAAGATAGACGTGCATGCATGATCCTTGACTATGGAGATAGGAGATGAGAAGGTGCAGTTCAACGTGCTAGAAGCCATGAAGCACCCAATTGAAGACCATTCTTTGTTTTGTATTGATTTATTGAGTAATGTAGTGAACAATTATGCTTTTGGACTTTTGGACGTTTTATCTGGTTTTTCTTCTTCTTTGGATTTTTCTTTTTCGAATGTTTCGGGCTCAATTTTAGACGAAAGAGAAAATTTTAAAACAGGTGATGTTGAGGACGCGATGTCACTATTTGATACCTCTGTGGCGTCCAAGTGTGATGCTGAGGTGGCTGAAATTACCTTAGGCAATAAAATATAAAATGTTGCCATCTGTGGAACAGCCACCCACTTTGGAGTTGAAACCTTTACCATCTCATTTGAAATATGTTTATCTTGAGAGGGATGGGAAACTCCCTGTTATTATATCTGCCTTGCTTACTGACGAGCAGGAACAAAAGCTATTACAGGTTATCAAAGATCACAAGTGAGCAATAGGCTGGACTTTGGCAGATATTCCTGGTATTAGTCCTTCTTTCTGCATGCACAGAATACTCTTGGAGGAGGATGCTAAGCCAATGAGGCAACCTCAGAGGAGACTGAATCCTCAGCTGATGGAGGTTGTGAAGAAAGAAGTCACCAAGTTGCTACAAGCAAGTATTATATATCCTATTTCTGACAGCACTTGGGTGAGTCTTGTACATGTGGTCCCCAAGAAATTTGGGATCACCGTGGTCAAGAATGAGAAGAACGAGTTGATTCCTACTCGTATTCAGAATAGCTGGAGGGTCTGTATTGATTATAGAAGACTAAACCAGGCCACCAAGAAGGACCACTTCCCTTTACCATTCATGGACCAGATGTTAGATCGATTGGCAGGTAAGTCTCATTACTATTTTCTTGATGGATTCTCTGGGTATTTTTAGATTTGTATTGCCCCAGAGGATCAACATAAGACTACTTTTACTTGTCCATTCGGTACATATGCTTATAGGAAAATGCCATTTGGCCTTTGCAATGCTCCTGGAACATTTCAGCGATGTATGATGAGTATTTTTACAGATTTGTTGGAGCATTGTATTGAGGTTTTTATGGATGATTTTAGTGTATATGGTTCATCTTTTGATCACTGCTTGTCTAATCTTGCTAGAGTCTTGGAGAGATGTGAAGAAACTAACCTTGTTCTAAATTTTGAAAAATGTCATTTTATGGTGGAACAAGGTATAGTTTTAGGTCACGTTGTTTCCAAGAATGGTATATCTGTAGATCCTGCTAAAATTGATATTATTTCACAATTGCCTTACCCCTCTTCTGTGAAAGAGGTTCGATCTTTTCTTGGACATGCAGGATTTTACAGGAGGTTTATCAAGGACTTCAGCAAGATAGCCAACCCTCTCTCCAACTTATTGCAAAAGGATATAGTATTTGACTTTGGAGAGAGGTGCAAAGATGCATTTGATACATTGAAAAAGGCGCTTACCACCACTCCTATCATCCAGCCACCTGATTGGACATTACCATTCGAGTTGATGTGTGATGCATCAAACTTTGCAGTAGGAGTGGTGCTTGCACAAAAAGATGGGAAGCTATCACATGTGATATATTATGCTTCCAGAACATTGGATACAGCGCAGGCTAACTACACCACGACTGAGAAGGAATTATTGGCTGTTGTGTTTGCCTTGGACAAATTCAGACCGTATATACTTGGTTCCAAGGTAATTGTTTATACTGATCATGCAGCATTAAAATTCCTTCTGAAGAAAGCAGATTCGAAACCAAGGTTGATCAGATGGATGCTACTGCTCCAAGAGTTTGACATTGAGATTCTAGACAGAAGTGGAGCACATAACTTAGTAGCCGATCATCTTAGCAGGATTGAAAATGGAGAAGATAACATTCCTATTAAGGATGACTTTCCTGATGAAGTCCTCCTAGCATTGACTGCTGTGAAAGGTATGTTTCCTGAACCTTGGTTTGCTGACATTGTTAATTATTTGGTTGTTTCTGCTATTCCTCCTTCCTTCTCCAAATATGAAAGAATCAAGCTAAAAAGTGAGGCAAAGTACTATATCTGGGAAGACCCAATCTTATGGCGCATTGGTAGTGACCAAGTCATAAGGAGGTGTGTTCCAGATATCGAGATACCTCATGTGCTTGAGTTCTGTCATTCGTATCCTTTTGGTGGACATTATGGCACACAAAGAACAGGTAGGAAGGTGTTGGATTGTGGATTATATTGGCCTACTATTTTTAAAGATGCACAGAGGGTATATGAAAATTGTGAGCAGTGCCAAAGGGCAGCCAGATCCATTACAAGAAGGGATGAAATGCCTCAACAACCCATGCTATATTGTGAGGTATTTGATATTTGGGGTATTGATTTTATGGGTCCTTTTCCTCCTTCTTTTGGGTTTTCTTATATTTTGCTTGCTGTAGACTATGTCTCCAAATGGGTGGAAGCCATAGCTACAAGGACTAATGATTCTCGAGTTGTTATGAGTTTTGTCAGGTCTAACATTTTCTGCAGATTTGGGATACCACGAGCCATCATCAGTGACCAGGGGACTCATTTCTGTAATAGGCTACTTGAGAACATGTTGAAGAAGTATGGGGTGACACATCGCATTGCTACACCATATCACCCCCAAACCAATGGACAAGCAGAGATCTCTAACAGAGAGATTAAAAAGATACTAGAGAAAGTAGTGAAGCCTAGTCGAAAGGATTGGGCCACAAGATTGGATGAAGCACTTTGGGCACACAGGACAGCCTACAAAACACCTATAGGTATGTCACCTTTCAGGGTGGTTTTTGGAAAGGCTTGTCATCTACCTGTGGAGATTGAATATCGGGCCTATTGGGCCGTGAAAGCATGCAACTTGGATTTGGAAGAAGCAGGAAATGAGCGAAAGCTTCAGTTGCAAGAACTAGAGGAGATTAGGCTTGCAGCCTATGAAAATTCAAAAAGTTTTACAAAGAGAAAACCAAGAAGTTCCATGACCAAAAGCTTGTGGCTAGAAAGGATTTCAAGGTAGGCCAGAAGGTGTTACTATACAAATCCAAGCTTGGTCACATGAGTGGTAAGTTGCGTTCTACTTGGGAAGGACCATACATTGTTACAGAAGTCTTCCCTTATGGAGCAGTGGAGATCAAGGAAGAATCTTCAGCAAGAACTTTTAAAGTTAATGGGCATCGTCTTCGGATATTCAATGAAAATCAAGATATGCTAAACAAGACGATGGATGGGATGAACTTGACTTCTCCCTCATACCTTCCACCTTGAGGAGGTAAGTACACTTCATACTTTTTCTTTGCATTTTATACATATTGAATACATTGAGGACAATGCATGGATAAAGTGTGGGGGTGTGGGGAGATTTCCCCCTTTCTGTTTTTGTTTTCTATTTGTTTTGTTTTTCCTTTTCTAATTTTGTTTTCTGTTTGTTTTTATTTAAAAAAAAAAGGTTTTTGTTTTCAATAAAACATATTGACATTGGATTTTTGGATTTGATTTACTAATTGGAACGGTCATAATTCTGGGAAAATAAGAGTCATGTGCTATGAATGGATTGTTTCTGTGATTTACTGATTGAGTTGATTTGAGAGTTTCTGGAATAAATCTTTTGTGAAAGAGTTTTTGACCTTGTGAGTTTTGAGCTTCATTGTAAGGATGAACTACCGTGTGTCATTCCTATTTTTCTTGTGTGATTTGCTCATGTCTTGTTGGTACTCAAATGTTTAGCTTGATTCTGTTGTTTTGCATCTTAGGTGAACATGCATGATTTGATATGACTGAGGCATTTCTTGTTTTAGCTACTTGGCCAAATAAGCTAACCATGACATTGATCCATTGGTAGCCCCTTGAGCTTAAACCTCTTCTTCTTGTTTTGAGCATATTGTTAAACCTTAAAAAGAAAAAGACCATGTTTGTCCTTAGGGAGAAAGCCAGGAGCTAGTGGATTATGTTGAGATTGGTTGAGGAATAAAGTGTGGGGGTGTGTATTTCCCCCACAAAGTTGTAAAAATGGCAAAAGGAAAATAATTTTTGATGACAGAGTGTTGAAATGAAAAATGATTGCTGTCTGAAAAAGAGCAACAAAGGATAAAAGAAAAAAAAAAAAAGAGATTGTTTTTGAAACTATGCTCCATAACTCTTTCTTCCTTACTATTTCAAAAACACACAAATCCTAAAGTTTTTCCTACCTTTGCCTTGGCCTCATTATAACCTGTGAAAAGTCCTCATGATTTTTGAATGCATGTTTTCTGAACGTTGTGAATATTAGAGTCTTGCTAAGCATTGAGAGTATTTACTTGCATGGGTATTTTGAGTGAAAACACAAGCCAAAACACTTGACCGAATCTTGGTGAGAAAATATACAATTGACTTGAGTGTTTCTCTTTCATATTTGATTATCTTGTAAACTCAAAAGATTAACTCATGTGTGAAAAACAGAATTTTATCCATTTGTTTGTGCATGACAACATGATTTCTAGAAGTTTGATCTGTTTCCATTGGTATTCATTTCTTTAATCCACTGAAAATATGGAATAAAAGACCTCAGAAAAAAAGTTTTGAAATTATTTAATTTTGCCCAGGAGTGCAAAAGGATAAGTGTGGGTGTGTGATGAGTTCAAATTTTTGCCCTCATTTAATATTTAAATTTGGGGATTTAATTGAATTTTCTGTGCTTAAAGATTGATTTAATTAGGATTTGTGATTATTGGATTTATTGAGTAAGTTTGGTAAAAGTGGCGTAAAAATTGATTTTAGTTGCATAAAATATTATTGGATATTCTAACGTTTGTTGATGCAGCTGGAATTTATTTTTGGTCAATTAATAATGTGATTTTGAAATATTCAAAGTTACAAAATAAGTCCAAAATTAAGAAATTCTGAAAAAGAATAAATCAGGAGCTAAATGCACCCCCAGTTTTTATTTGCACACTCCTTCCTCAAGTGGACCACAAAAACCTGTTCTGCACCCCCAGTTTTCACTAAGTTGCACCCCTCCTACCACTTAAACTCCACTCAACCAGATCATGCCATGTGGCAATCCCCACCTTTTAAAATTAGCCAACCATAAGCCGTCACGTGTCATAATCCTCCACTCACCAAATTGACCACTCAGATTCTGCCACGTCATCATCTTCATCTCCCAAAACCCTAACCCTAATTTTCTTCTCTCCTTCCACCACCATGGCAGCCGCTGCCGCCGCCATCTACACCGCACATTCATCTCCTTCCCGCCGGCCACCATTTCCGCAGTCACCGCAGCCATCGAAACTGCCACCGCAAGACCACCACGCCTCCGCGAGCAGCGATGGAAACTAGCGCGCCTCCGCAACACCACCGGAGCAAAACCAGCGGCAGCAACAACCATGGAGCTTCCTCGCGCACACCATAGATCACGTATCAGCCATGGCAGCCCCTTTCTCCGTCAACCACCATGAGCTCCGCACCTCCATTGCACGTCGAAATCTGACCACCACGAAGCTGCAACCACCGTGAGTCCCGCTGCCGCCATCGCGCAAGCTCCACTCCACCACCGCGAACGACCCAGAACCTCAGCGTGACGGACCATAAACCAGAACAGATCCAGATCTTCTCCGCGAGCGTGAAGCTTGTTCCAGCCATCGCGACGCGCATCCATCATCAGCCACAGCAGCGCACACGAACCACCACCGCGCCTCCGTCTTCTCGCCTCCGCACCTGCAGCGAACGCGCAATCTTCGTCAATCACAGCACCTCCATTTTCTCTCCATCATCTTCTTCGTTCACGCCGGAAGCAGTCACCGCCGCAGATCGAACCAGACACACAAACCTCCGCCACCTTCGCTTGAACCACCGCGCACCAGCAGCGTCCACAAACCTCCACCACCACGCCTTCGTCGCCAGAGAAGGAGGAGCAGCCGCCGTCATTGCACTTCTCTGCAGCCAAAGGAGCAAGCGGAAACCCTAATTTGGGAGAGAGAAGGAGCTGCCACGTGTCATCCTCTCAATGGACACTGAATGGTCAACTCTGGTCAAATTGGTCAAACTCTGGTCAAATTCTGGTCAATTTTGCAAATATGGTTAAATGAGAGGGGCAGAATTGGAAATTAGACAGGAATTAAGTTGCTAATTAATTAAATAAAAATAAAAGATTTTAGCAACTGACAGATAAAGCCCAAAGTCCAGTGGAAGCCTATATAAAGAGACTTAAGGGAGTAGAAGCGGGGGAACTGACATTTTATAGCTGACAGCTTAGACACTTAGAACTCTCTGGTTTTGGCAGATACCGTCTCCACCACATCTCTCATTTTCTTCTTTTATTTTCTTTCTTTCATATCATCATGTATTCCATCAAAGCCATGGAGGGCTAAGCTTTAAGGGTTGATTCCACTGTAATTTCTTAAATGGATTCTGAGGTTAGATGAATTTATATGTTTTGTTATTTAGATTATTGTTGTGGTTTTTGTTTATCTATGTCCTTTGCTTCTCAATCGAATAGAAAATAATGATTTTAAATCTACATGCATGCTAATCATATGAGTTAAAAGGTTTTTAAATTAAATTGAGACTTTACTTTGATTTTGTTTAGAAACTTTCATTTGATTAAATAAGTTTTTGCCAATAATTGAGACTTTAATTTGATTAGAGGTAATTACTTTAACTAAAATTAGTCAAGACTTTACTTTGATTAATTAAGTTTTCTATTTGGTAAAGAAAAAAAGGAATAGACATGATTAGGCATAGTAAAATTAATTGAGACTGTACTTTGATTGAATTTACTATGGACAATCTAATAATTCTCACTTTTAATTGAGACTGTACTTTGATTAAAAGTGAGGATGCCAACAAATGAATTGAGTCTTTACATTGATTTATTTGTAAATCAACAACAATAATTAATTTAACAATAATCTCTAGATAACCAATGAAGAATCTTATTTAGAAAAAGCAGTGGAATTGACCTATTTACTATTACTGTGTTTACAATCTTCCGTGTCATTTTCTTTGCATATCAAAACCCCCCTATTTTTATAGTTGCTAGTTTTAAATTGCATTTTTGAGAATCAAATATTTGAGATCAATTCCGTATTCGTTGTGAGACGACTCAGGGTTATCTTAACCCTAACTATTTTCTTCACTACAAACTGGCAATACTGAAGTTGCTAAAGTAGTGGTAATTTGATCGCCTAACGACAGCGATATCAGGTGCCCTTCTTGGAGAAGCACGACCCCAATGCCTAAATTGGATGCATCACACTCAATTTCAAAAGTTTTGGAGAAGTTAGGGAGGGCTAAGAGTGGTGCATTGATCAATTTTTGTTTTAAAGTTTCAAAAGCCTTTTCTTGATCTTTGCCCCACTTATAGGCCACACCTTTCTTGACCAATTCATTGAGAGGGACAGCTATGGTGCTAAAGTTTGGCACAAACCTCCTATAGAAACTAGCTAACCCATGGAAAGACCTAAGCTCACTTACATTCTTTGGGGGAGGCCAATCCTTGATTGCCATCACTTTTTCTTGGTCCACATAGACCCCATGTTGATTTATTTTAAAACCTAGGAAGATCACATGATCCATCCCAAACACACATTTCTCCATTTTAGCATACAAGGATGCCTTCCTTAAGGTTTCTAACACACTCCTTAAATGATGCAAGTGGTCATCTTGAGACATACTATAAATGAGAATGTCATCAAAGTATACCACAACAAACTTCCCTAAGAACTCTCTAAGAACATGGTGCATGAGTCTCATGAATGTACTAGGTGCATTGGTCAAGCCAAAAGGCATGACTAACCACTCATATAATCCAAACTTAGTCTTGAAAGAGGTTTTCCATTCATCACCTTCTTTGATTCTAATTTGATTGTACCCACTTTTCAAGTCTATTTTGGAAAATATGGTTGCACCATGTAACTCATCAATCAAATCATCTAACCTAGGAATGGGATGCCTATACTTTATGGTTATGTTGTTGATAGCCCTACAATCTATGCACATTCTCTATGTTCCATCCTTTTTGGGGACTAGGATCACGGGCATTGCACAAGGACTCATGCTATGTTGCACCCACCCCTTTTCTAACAACTCATTCACTTGTTTTTGAATTTCTTTAGCCTCCTCGGGACTAGTCCTATAGGCTGGCCTATTAGGCAAAGATGAGCCTTGTATGAAATCAATTTGGTGTTCCATACCTCTTAGGGGTGGGAGACCCTTTGGAGGTTCTTGAAAAACATCTTTGAACTCATCTAAGACTAATGACAAGTCTAAGGGACATCTAGAGTGAGGGTTT
This sequence comes from Vigna unguiculata, assembly GCF_037176805.1. Lineage (NCBI taxonomy): Eukaryota > Viridiplantae > Streptophyta > Magnoliopsida > Fabales > Fabaceae > Vigna > Vigna unguiculata. The sequence continues at coordinate 24,768,928 of NC_140795.1, read as the reverse complement.
TGGAAGGAGGGGGAAGATTCACTAGGATAAGCTAGGAAGATGGGTTTTTGGGCAAGCATTACCTTCTTCACCCCCTTGAGAGTGATCATGCTCTTCTTGGACTCATGCCCTTGCGCCTTCTCTTCTTTTCTTTTCTTAATCATTTGCAATTGGTCCTCATTGACTTCTCTTGGTGAAAGAGGTAGTAATGTGATCTTTTTGCCTTGGAAGCTAAAGGTAAACTTGTTAGCATGGCCATCATGAAAAGCTTTTCTATCAAATTGCCATGGCCTTCCTAATAAAATGTGAGTTGCTTCCATGGGCACTAAGTCACATAATACCTCATCCTTGTAGTTTCCAATGGAGAAGTTAATAAGGACTTGTTTGTCCACTTTAATTTCACCTTCCTCACTAAGCCAAGAAAGCTTATAGGGCTTGGCATGAGGGATGGTTTTCAAGCCAAGCTTGTCCACAACCCTTGTGCTAGCCACATTAACACAACTTCCACTATCAATTATGAGGGAGCAAGTTTTGTTGTTGATTTGGCACCTTGAGTGAAAAATATTTTCTCTTTGGTTTTCAAATTCTTTAGGCACTTGGCCTAGCATGCGCCTAACCACCAACAAACCTCATTCATTAGGTTTGATTTCATCCTCACTTGAAGATTGGGAAGAAGTGTGGGAGGAAGAACTTTTAGGGGAGGGGGAGAAGAATGTTCACTTTCAACCTCTCTTTTAGGGTTCAAGATCATGTTCCTTTTTGTTGGGCAATTTGAAGCAATGTGACCATAGCCCAAACACTTAAAACATTTGATGGAACTAGTTCTTGAACTTTGAGAAGAGTTTGCATTTTCATGGGAGGTTCTAGATGAATTGGTCCTAGGTGGGTGGTCTTTGGAAGGAGGTTTCTCATCCTTTCTTTCTTTTCCTTTCCAAGTTCTAGAGTAGTATTCATTGTATGAAGTATTCCTCTTGGCCTCTTGTTTCTTTTTCAATTGACTTTCAACTTTTAAGGCCAAGTGTAAAATTTTGTCAAGAGTGGAATACTCATACAACTCAACTACATCTTGAACTTCTCTTCTAAGACCACTCACAAATCTAGCTACCTTTTCTTCTTCACTTTCAAATTGGAGTCCTACTTTGAGAAGCATTGACTCCATCATTTTAAAATATTCATTCACACACATAGACCCTTGTTGAAGCCTTTGGAGCTTCAAAAGAGTCTCCCTCCTATAGTAGGAAGGAACAAATCTAGCGCGCATCAAAGTTTTAATGTCCATCCAAGAGGCCGCGGGTGGCTCTTGGTTAATATTGTCCATATACAATTGATGCCACCATGTCATGGCATAATCTTCAAATTCTAAAACTACTAAATCTACTTGTTCTTGATTACTAACTAAATGAATATTGAAGATTTGGTCCACTTTTTGCTCCCACTCTATGTAGAGGTTTGGATCATTCTCCCCCTTGAACTTTGTAATCTTGATTGGTGGAGGTTGTCTTTGTGGGAGTTGATTGCGCCTTCCACCACCATCATAGCCGTGTCTTCTTCTTCTTCCACCATGGCTAGAGTCCTCGGAAGAGGACCTCCTCCTTCTCCTCTCATCTTCCCTAAGCTCAAGTCTTTGGATGTGCTCTTGTAGGAAGATCTCACTTTGCCTCCTATCCGCCCTCAATTGGTCAAAAGTTTCTCTCCTACTCACTTCCATCTCACGTAAGATGTTGGCAAGGGTTATTTGTCCACTTTCTTGGGCCATAGGAGTCACCATGGGAGGGGAATAAGGTGAGGCCGACTCCTCCTCTTCTTCTACCTCCAAGATTGGATCCATATTCATGTTCCTACACCAAAAACTCACCAAAAACTGAGACAACGAAGAGGTTAGCTAACAAACAATTCCAAACCCGAGACCAAGTGTGGTCTTCTCAAGCACCCAAGTGTTTTTGATCACACTCCCAAAGCACACAAGCAAGGCTAGCACTCAAAAATCTTCCAAACAAGTGAAAACACCTTTAAAGAGATGAAAACCTTTTCAAAGCTCAAACAAGTGGCTCGGCCACAACACTCTAGGAAGACAAGGAAAGGAAAACTACTAAGACAAAACAAAGATTACCTAAAGACAAGCAAGCAAAGCTAAAAAAACAAGAAAGTTTAACTTCTAAGGAAACTTGTTTTTAAAGACAAAACTTGAACAAGACTAAAACAATGAAAAGCACTTTTAAGGACTCTATGGAAAGCATTTGAACAAGCCAAGATTATACCTCAAATTATGCATACACCATGAAAGATCATAACCAAGTCAAAGCATGGAACTAATTTGCCAATATCACCCAAAATCCAAGTATAAATTTTGGTAGCATAACACCTAGTAAAAATGGCCAAATGGATTCACCAAGCATTGTAAAAGCTCTCGGCCAAACTGTTTTTGGTCTTGAAAACACTTTTTCTTTTCAAAACTAGGTACTTCAAATGATGAGAAGGATGTTTTAGGGTGTCTTGAAAACTTAGTTCCTTAAAATTAGGTCAAAATCAATTTCAAGGAGCATACAACAACACAAGGCATAGATCTCATGCAATAGTTCAAAAACTTAGAAACAAGAACAAGAAAACTCAAAGAAGCATATGACAAGAGACTCAAGCAAAAGTTAGACACATTTAGAGACTCAACATGACATACACAAAGACACAAACATGTAGCTATCATGCATTTAAACTCATGGATTTGAGGCTCAAAGAGTAAGTATCAAAAGACATGTTATCCAACCACATTTAGGAGCAAAAGAGTCACAAAACCGAAGCCAAAATTGCCACAACATAACCTGAAAACGTTGTTTTTCGTATTCTCGGCAACTCTGACCTTTGCTCACTCATTTGATCATAACTCTCTCCACAGAACTCCAAATGCGTTAATTCTTTTTTTGTTGGAAACTAGACTCACAGAGCTTTCTTTTGATATAACGAACGTTACTTTTGGACCACTGAGCTAGCTGCACTATTTTTTTCAAAAACGCACACGTTGCTGCCAACACTGTTTTTTATGTGGACCACTCAAAGATAGCTACACAAGACAAGGTTAGAACATGAAAACACCATATTCAAGGACAACCAAAGCTCTAGATACCAAATGATGAAGGATTATCTTGTTCCCTTTTAGAGTTATGAATATGGTGAAGTTGTTTAAGAAAGCTTTTTGAAAATTCCCACTGGACATTAAGATAGCATGCTATCTAGATGTGAAGGTTCATTTCTCAAGCTCATGAAAGGAAGAAAAGAGTTGGATTCAAGCTTAAACACACACGGCAATAACAACACTAAAGAGCAAAATGAAAGAAGAAACAATAAAAATGGAAAGCATAGAAGATGAAGAATGGAAGAAGCACGCCACTCATAGGGGGGGATCTAAGCCAACCAAGCCCTAGAGATGAGTGATGGTGCCGCCACTTGCAAGCAAGATAAGGCAAAGGTGAGTTCACTCCTAGGAAGGAGAGCTCACGAAAATTTAAAGGTTGAAACACAATAGTTTAGAAACAAAATGATCAACCCTTTTACAAGACAAGGAGCACCCTTTAAATAGGAGTTCATAGGGGTCCTTTAGCAAATACAAAAACATGAAAAAGGATTAACTAGCAAACCCTAAACCTAATGTGAGAGTGAGTCTTGGTCAAGTGAAGGGAGATGATTGGTGGAGGCATTCCCATGAGGATTCTAGGCCAAAAGAGGAAGGAGACCAAGTGACCTTCTAAGGCATAAACCACAAAGGCAAAAGGAGACAAGGTACATCTCTATTTTTGCTTTTGCTTTATGCTTTTTGCTTTCCTCTCTCTTCCACTTCATCCAAGTGCTCCAATCACCAAGTGCCACCTAGCCATGTTCTACTTTCTCTTAATTACCTACAAAACAAGACAAACAAGGATTAGCATGTTGGTTTAAGTTAATCTAATCTTGGTCAAAGGTCAACTTTGGATCAAAGTCAACAAGTCAACCAAAATAAATCAACTAGAAACCAACTTAGGGAATTCAAACTAAAGTAATGCAAAACAAAGATAAAGGTGATGGAATAAAAGACTCCCCTCTAGACATGCTTCTAGTGATCCTTCTTGATGGAGCTTCTAAGGAGGTAGTCATGCCTTCATCACTCATGCCTCAAATAAAGGGAACGTTGATCAAGATTGAGTGTTTTAAAATAAAGCCATGCCCATCTCAAAAGAAGATGACAAGAGTTCGTGGGAACAATATCACATAATACTTCTTTCACACATTGTCCTGTACTGAATTTGATCCTTGCTTGATTCGGATGAAACCTTGGTGCTAACTAGAGTTTCTCCACCAATCTTTGGCTTAAAACATTGTTGTCGCTTTCGTAAACGAATGCAACTAAACATGGGTGGCCTTTGATTAAACCTTGTTTCTCTACTTCCTTTTCCATCAACTTTATCTTTTCTTCCTTTTCTCTTTCTTCAATTTCCCTTCCTTCTGCAGTTTATATTTCTTTTTTTTCTATTTTCCCCTACAGCCTATGTTGATCCTTACTGGCTTGTCTTGGTGTCATAAATTTGAACTTCATTTCATGTCCCTCATGCCTCAAAGGGAACGTCCATCAAGATTGAGCGTTTTAAAATTAAGCCATGCCCATCTCAAAACAAAGATGACAAGAGTTCGTGGAAGCAATATCACATAATACTTCTTTCACACATTGTCCTCTATTGAATTTGATCCTTGCTTGATTCGGATGAAAGCTTGGTGGTAACTAGAGTTTCTGCACCAGTCTTTGGCTTAAAACATTGTTGTCACTTTCGTAAACGAATGCAACTAAACATGGGTGGCCTTCGATTAAACCTTGTTTCTCTACTTCCTTTTCCATCAACTTTATCTTTTTTTCTTTTGTTTTTCTTCAATTTCTCTTCCTTCTGCAGTTTATATTTCTTCTTTTGTATTTTCTCCTTTAGCCTATGTTGATCCTTACTGGCTTGTCCTTGTGTCATAAATTTCAACTTCATTTCATGTCCCTCATGCCTCAAATAAAGGGAACGTTGATCAAGATTGAGTGTTTTAAAATTAAGCCATGCCCATCTCAAAAAAAGATGACAAGAGTTCGTGGGAGCAATATCACACAATACTTCTTTCACACATTGTCCTGTACTGAATTTGATCATTGGTTGATTCAGATGAAAGCTTGGTGGTAACTAGAGTTTGTCCACATATCTTTGGCTTACAACATTGTTGTCGCTTTCGTAAAGGAATGCAACTAAACAGGGGTGGCCTTCGATTAAACACCTTGTTTCTCAACTTCCTTTTCCATTGTCTTCATCTTTTCTTCCGTTTCTTTTTCTTCAATTTCCCTTCCTTCTGCAGTTTATATTTCTTCTTTTTCTATTTTCTCCTTCAGCCTATGTTGATCCTTACTGGCTTGACTTGGTGTCACACATTTCAACTTCATTTCATGTCCCTCATGCCTGAAAGCGAACGTTCATCAAGATTGAGCGTTTTAAAATTAAGCCATGCCCATCTCAAAATAAGATTACAAGTGTTTGTGGGAGCAATATCACATAATACTTCTTTCACATATTGTCCTGTACTGAATTTGATCTTTGCTTGATTCGGATGAAAGCGTGGTGGTAACTAGAGTTTCTCCACCAATCTTGGGCTTACAACATTGTTGTCGCTTTCGTAAACAAATGCAACTAAACATGGGTGGCCTTCGATTGAACACCTTGTTTCTCTACTTCCTTTTCCATCATCTTTATCTTTTCTTCCTTTTCTTTTTCTTCAATTTCCCTTCCTTCTGCAGTTTATATTTCTTCTTTTCTATTTTCTCCTTCAGCCTATGTTGATCCTTACTGGCTTGACTTGGTGTCATAAATTTCAACTTCATTTCATGTCCCTCATGCCTCAAAGGGAACGTTCATCAAGATTGAGCGTTTTAAAATTAAGCCATGCCCATCTCAAAAGAAGATGACAAGAGTATGTGGGAGCAATATCACATAATACCTCTTTCACATATTGTCCTGTACTGAATTTGATCCTTGCTTTATTCGGATGAAAGCGTGGTGGTAACTAGAGTTTCTCCACCAATCTTGGGCTTACAACATTGTTGTCGCTTTCGTAAACAAATGCAACTAAACATGGGTGGCCTTCGGTTAAACACCTTGTTTCTCTACTTCCTTTCCCATCATCTTTATCTTTTTTCTTCCTTTTCTTTATCTTCAATTTCCCTTCCTTCTGCAGTTTATATTTCTTCTTTTTCTATTTTTTCCTTCAGCCTATATTGATCATTACTGGCATGTTTTGGTGTCATAAATTTCAACTTCATTTCATGTCCCTCATGGCTCAAATAAAAGGAACGTTCATCAAGATTGAGCATTTTGAAATGAAGCCATGCCCATCTCAAAAGAAGATGACAAAAGTTCGTGGGAGCAATATCACACAATACTTCTTTCACACATTGTCCTGTACTGAATTTGATCCTTGGTTGATTCAGATGAAAGCTTGGTGGTAACTAGAGTTTCTCCACCAATCTTTGGCTTACAACATTGTTGTCGCTTTCGTAAAGGAATGCAACTAAACAGGGGTGGCCTTCGATTAAACACCTTGTTTCTCAACTTCCTTTTCCATTGTCTTCATCTTTTCTTCCGTTTCTTTTTCTTCAATTTCCCTTCCTTCTGCAGTTTATATTTCTTCTTTTTCTATTTTCTCCTTCAGCCTATGTTGATCCTTACTGGCTTGACTTGGTGTCACACATTTCAACTTCATTTCATGTCCCTCATGCCTGAAAGCGAACGTTCATCAAGATTGAGCGTTTTAAAATTAAGCCATGCCCATCTCAAAATAAGATTACAAGTGTTTGTGGGAGCAATATCACATAATACTTCTTTCACATATTGTCCTGTACTGAATTTGATCTTTGCTTGATTCGGATGAAAGCGTGGTGGTAACTAGAGTTTCTCCACCAATCTTGGGCTTACAACATTGTTGTCGCTTTCGTAAACAAATGCAACTAAACATGGGTGGCCTTCGATTGAACACCTTGTTTCTCTACTTCCTTTTCCATCATCTTTATCTTTTCTTCCTTTTCTTTTTCTTCAATTTCCCTTCCTTCTGCAGTTTATATTTCTTCTTTTCTATTTTCTCCTTCAGCCTATGTTGATCCTTACTGGCTTGACTTGGTGTCATAAATTTCAACTTCATTTCATGTCCCTCATGCCTCAAAGGGAACGTTCATCAAGATTGAGTGTTTTAAAATTAAACAATGCCCTTCTCAAAAGAAGATGAGATGAGTTTGTGGGAGCAATATCACATAATACTTCTTTCACATATTGTCCTGTACTGAATTTGATCCTTGCTTGATTCAGATGAGAGCGTGGTGGTACCTAGAGTTTCTCCACCAATCTTAGGCTTAAAACATTGTTGTCGCTTTCGTAAACAAATGCAACTAAACATGGGTGGCCTTCGATTAAACACCTTGTTTCTCTACTTCCTTTTCCATCATCTTTATCTTTTTTCTTCCTTTTCTTTATCTTCAATTTCCCTTCCTTCTGCAGTTTATATTTCTTCTTTTTCTATTTTCTCCTTCAGCCTATATTGATCATTACTGGCATGTTTTGGTGTCATAAATTTCAACTTCATTTCATGTCCCTCATGGCTCAAATAAAAGGAACGTTCATCAAGATTGAGCATTTTGAAATGAAGCCATGCCCATCTCAAAAGAAGATGACAAAAGTTCGTGGGAGCAATATCACACAATACTTCTTTCACACATTGTCCTGTACTGAATTTGATCCTTGGTTGATTCAGATGAAAGCTTGGTGGTAACTAGAGTTTCTCCACCAATCTTTGGCTTACAACATTGTTGTCGCTTTCGTAAACGAATGCAACTAAACAGGGGTGGTCTTCGATTAAACACCTTGTTTCTCTATTTCCTTTTCCATCGTCTTTATCTTTTCTTCCTTTTCTTTTTCTTCAATTTCTCTTCCTTCTGCAGTTTATATTTCTTCTTTTTCTATTTTCTCCTTCAGCCTATGTTGATCCTTACTGGCTTGTCCTTGTGTCATAAATTTCAACTTCATTTCATGTCCCTCATGCCTCAAATAAAGGGAACGTTCATCAAGATTGAGTGTTTTCAAATTAAGCCATGCCCATCTCAAAAGAAGATGACAAGAGTTCGTGGGAACAATATCACAAAATACATATTTCACACATTGTCATGTACTGAATTTGATCCTTGCTTGATTCGGATGAAACCTTGGTGGTAACTAGAGTTTCTCCACCAATCTTTGGCTTAAAACATTGTTCTCGCTTTCATTAACGAATGCAACTAAACATGGGTTGCCTTCGATTAAACACCTTGTTTCTCTACTTCCTTTTCCATCAACTTTATCTTTTCTTCCTTTTCTTTTTCTTCAATTTCTTTTCCTTCTACAGAGTATATTTCTTCTTTTTCTATTTTCTCCTTCAGCCTATATTGATCATTACTGGCATGTCTTGGTGTCATAAATTTCAACTTCATTTCATGTCCCTCATGCCTCAAATAAAGGGAACGTTCATCAAGATTGAGCATTTTAAAATGAAGCCATGCCCATCTCAAAAGAAGATGACAAAAGTTCGTGGGAGCAATATCACACAATACTTCTTTCACACATTGTCCTGTACTGAATTTGATCCTTGCTTCATTCGGATGAAAGCTTGGTGGTAACTAGAGTTTCTCCACCAGTCTTTGGCTTAAAACATTGTTGTCGCTTTCGTAAACGAATGCAACTAAACATGGGTGGTCTTCGATTAAACCTTGTTTCTCTACTTCCTTTTCCATCAACTTTATCTTTTCTTCCTTTTCTTTTTCTTCAATTTCTCTTCCTTCTGCAATTTATATTTCTTCTTTTGTATTTTCTCCTTCAGCCTATGTTGATCCTTACTGGCTTGTCCTTGTGTCATAAATTTCAACTTCATTTCATGTCCCTCATGCCTCAAATAAAGGGAACGTTGATCAAGATTGAGTGTTTTAAAATTAAGCCATGCCCGTCTCAAAATAAGATGACAAGAATTCGTGGGAGCAATAGCACATAATAAATCTTTCACACATTATCCTGTACTGAATGTGATCATTGGTTGATTCAGATGAAAGCTTGGTGGTAACTAGAGTTTCTCCACCAATCTTTGGCTTACAACATTGTTGTCGCCTTCGTAAAGGAATGCAACTAAACATGGGTGGCCTTCGATTAAACACCTTGTTTCTCAACTTCCTTTTCCATTGTCTTTATCTTTTCTTCCTTTTCTTTTTCTTCAATTTCCCTTCCTTCTGCAGTTTATATTTCTTCTTTTTCTATTTTCTCCTTCAGCCTATGTTGATCCTTACTGGCTTGACTTGGTGTCATAAATTTCAACTTCATTTCATGTCCCTCATGCCTCAAAGCGAGCGTTCATCAAGATTTAGCGTTTTAAAATTAAGCCATGCCCATCTCAAAAGAAGATGACAAGAGGTCGTGGGAACAATATCACATAATACTTCTTTCACACATTGTCATGTACTGAATTTGATCCTTGCTTGATTCGGATGAAACCTTGGTGGTAACTAGAGTTTCTCCACCAGTCTTTGGCTTAAAACATTGTTGTCGCTTTCGTAAAGGAATGCAACTAAAAATGGGTGGCCTTCGATTAAACCTTGTTTCTCTACTTCCTTTTCCATCAACTTTATCTTTTCTTTTTCTTCAATTTCTCTTCCTTCTGCAGTTTATATTTCTTCTGTTGTATTTTCTCCTTCAGCCTATGTTGATCCTTACTGGTTAGTCCTTGTGTCATAAATTTCAACTTCATTTCATGTCCCTCATGCCTCAAATAAAGGGAACGTTCATCTAGATTGAGTGTTTTAAAATAAAGCCATGCCCATCTCAAAAGAAGATGACAAGAGTTCGTGGGAACAATATCACCTAATACTTCTTTCACACATTGTCATGTACTGAATTTGACCTTGCATGATTCGGATGAAACCTTGGTGGTAACTAGAGTTTCTCCACCAATCTTTGGCTTAAAACATTGTTGTCGCTTTCGTAAACGAATGCAACTAAACATTGGTGGCCTTCGATTAAACCTTGTTTCTCTACTTCCTTTTCCATCAACATTATCTTTTCTTCCTTTTCTTTTTCTTCAATTTCTCTTCCTTCTGCAGTTTATATTTCTTGTTTTGTATTTTCTCCTTCAGTCTATGTTGATCCTTACTGGATTGTGCTTGTGTCATAAATTTCAACTTCATTTCAAGTCCCTCATGCCTCAAAGGGAACGTTCATTAAGATTGAGCGTTTTAAAATTAAGCTATGCCCATCTCAAAACAAAGATGACAAGAGTTCGTGGACGCAATATCACATAATAATTATTTCACACATTTTCCTGTATTGAATTTGATCCTTGCTTGATTCGGATGAAAACTTGGTGGTAACTAGAGTTTCTCCACCAATCTTTGGCTTAAAACATTGTTGTCGCTTTCATAAACGAATGCAACTAAACATGGGTTTCCTCCGATTAAACACCTTGTTTCTCTACTTCCTTTTCCATCGACTTTATCTTTTCTTCCTTTTCTTTTTCTTCAATTTCTCTTCCTTCTACAGTTTATATTTCTTCTTTTGTATTTTCTCCTTCAGCCTATGTTGATCCTTACTGGATTGTCCTTGTGTCATAAATTTCAACTTCATTTCATGTCCCTCATGCCTCAAATAGAGGGAATGTTCATCAAGATTGAGTGCTTTAAAATTAAGCCATGCCCTTCTCAAAAGAAGATGAGATGAGTTTGTGGGAGCAATATCACATAATACTTCTTTCACACATTGTCCTGTACTGAATTTGATCCTTGCTTGATTCAGATGAAAGCGTGGTGGTACCTACAGTTTCTCCACCAATCTTGGGCTTACGACATTGTTGTCGCTTTCGTAAACAAATGCAACTAAACATGGGTGGCCTTCGATGAAACCTTGTTTCTCTACTTCCTTTTCCATCAACTTTATCTTTTCTTCCTTTTCTTTTTCTTCAATTTCTCTTCCTTCTGCAGTTTATATTTCTTCTTTTGTATTTTCTCCTTCAGCCTATGTTGATCCTTACTGGCTTGTCCTTGTGTCATAAATTTCAACTTCATTTCATGTCCCTCATGCCTCAAATAAAGGGAACGTTCATCTAGATTGAGTGTTTTAAAATAAAGCCATGCCCATCTCAAAAGAAGATGACAAGAGTTCGTGGGAACAATATCACCTAATACTTCTTTCACACATTGTCATGTACTGAATTTGATCCTTGCATGATTCGGATGAAACCTTGGTGGTAACTAGAGTTTCTCCACCAATCTTTGGCTTAAAACATTGTTGTCGCTTTCGTAAACGAATGCAACTAAACATTGGTGGCCTTCGATTAAACCTTGTTTCTCTACTTCCTTTTCCATCAACATTATCTTTTCTTCCTTTTCTTTTTCTTCAATTTCTCTTCCTTCTGCAGTTTATATTTCTTGTTTTGTATTTTCTCCTTCAGTCTATGTTGATCCTTACTGGATTGTGCTTGTGTCATAAATTTCAACTTCATTTCAAGTCCCTCATGCCTCAAAGGGAACGTTCATCAAGATTGAGCGTTTTAAAATTAAGCTATGCCCATCTCAAAACAAAGATGACAAGAGTTCGTGGACGCAATATCACATAATAATTATTTCACACATTTTCCTGTATTGAATTTGATCCTTGCTTGATTCGGATGAAAACTTGGTGGTAACTAGAGTTTCTCCACCAATCTTTGGCTTAAAACATTGTTGTCGCTTTCATAAACGAATGCAACTAAACATGGGTTTCCTCCGATTAAACACCTTGTTTCTCTACTTCCTTTTCCATCGACTTTATCTTTTCTTCCTTTTCTTTTTCTTCAATTTCTCTTCCTTCTACAGTTTATATTTCTTCTTTTGTATTTTCTCCTTCAGCCTATGTTGATCCTTACTGGATTGTCCTTGTGTCATAAATTTCAACTTCATTTCATGTCCCTCATGCCTCAAATAGAGGGAATGTTCATCAAGATTGAGTGCTTTAGAATTAAGCCATGCCCTTCTCAAAAGAAGATGAGATGAGTTTGTGGGAGCAATATCACATAATACTTCTTTCACACATTGTCCTGTACTGAATTTGATCCTTGCTTGATTCAGATGAAAGCGTGGTGGTACCTACAGTTTCCACCAATCTTGGGCTTACGACATTGTTGTCGCTTTCGTAAACAAATGCAACTAAACATGGGTGGCCTTCGATGAAACCTTGTTTCTCTACTTCCTTTTCCATCAACTTTATCTTTTCTTCCTTTTCTTTTTCTTCAATTTCTCTTCCTTCTGCAGTTTATATTTCTTCTTTTGTATTTTCTCCTTCAGCCTATGTTGATCCTTACTGACTTGTCCTTGTGTCATAAATTTCAACTTCATTTCATGTCCCTCATGCCTCAAATAAAGGGAACGTTCATCTAGATTGAGTGTTTTAAAATAAAGCCATGCCCATCTCAAAAGAAGATGACAAGAGTTCGTGGGAACAATATCACATAATACTTCTTTCACACGTTGTCATGTACTGAATTTGATCCTTGCTTGATTCGGATGAAACTTTGGTGGTAACTAGAGTTTCTCCACCAATCTTTGGCTTAAAACATTGTTGTCGCTTTCGTAAACGAATGCAACTAAACATGGGTGGCCTTCGATTAAACCTTGTTTCTCTACTTCCTTTTCCATCGACTTTATCTTTTCTTCCTTTTCTTTTTCTTCAATTTCTCTTCCTTCTACAGTTTATATTTCTTCTTTTGTATTTTCTCCTTCAGCCTATGTTGATCCTTACTGGATTGTCCTTGTGTCATAAATTTCAACTTCATTTCATGTCCCTCATGCCTCAAATAGAGGGAATGTTCAACAAGATTGAGTGCTTTAAAATTAAGCCATGCCCTTCTCAAAAGAAGATGAGATGAGTTTGTGGGAGCAATATCACATAATACTTCTTTCACACATTGTCCTGTACTGAATTTGATCCTTGCTTGATTCAGATGAAAGCGTGGTGGTACCTACAGTTTCTCCACCAATCTTGGGCTTACGACATTGTTGTCGCTTTCGTAAACAAATGCAACTAAATATGGGTGGCCTTCGATGAAACCTTGTTTCTCTACTTCCTTTTCCATCAACTTTATCTTTTCTTCCCTTTCTTTTTCTTCAATTTCTCTTCCTTCTACAGTTTATATTTCTTCTTTTGTATTTTCTCCTTCAGCCTATGTTGATCCTTACTGGCTTGTCCTTGTGTCATAAATTTCAACTTCATTTCATGTCCCTCATGCCATAAATAAAGGGAACGTTCATCAAGATTGAGTGTTTTAAAATTAAGCCATGCCCATCTCAAAAGAAGATGACAAGAGTTCGTGGGAACAATATCACATAATACTTCTTTCACACATTGTCATGTACTGAATTTGATCCTTGCTTGATTCGGATGAAACCTTGGTGGTAACTAGAGTTTCTCCACCAATCTTTGGTTTACAACATTGTTGTCGCTTTCGTAAACAAATGCAACTAAACATTGGTGGCCTTCGATTAAACCTTGTTTCTCTAGTTCCTTTTCCATCAACATTATCTTTTCTTCCTTTTCTTTCTCTTCAATTTCTTTTCCTTCTGCAGAGTATATTTCTTCTTTTGTATTTTCTCCTTCAGCCTATATTGATCATTACTGGCATGTCTTGGTGTCATAAATTTCAACTTCATTTCATGTCCCTCATGCCTCAAATAAAGGGAATGTTCATCATGATTGAGCATTTTAAAATTAAGCCATGCCCATCTCAAAACAAAGATGACAAGAGTTCGTGGGAGCAATATCACATAATAATTCTTTCACACATTGTCCTGTATTGAATTTGATCCTTGCTTGATTCAGATGAAAGCTTGGTGGTAACTAGAGTTTCTCCACCAATCTTTGGCTTAAAACATTGTTGTCGCTTTCGTAAACGAATGCAACTAAACATGGGTGGCCTTCGATTAAACCTTGTTTCTCTACTTCCTTTTCCATCGTCTTTATCTTTTCTTCCTTTTCTTTTTCTTCAATTTCTCTTACTTCTGCAGTTTATATTTCTTCTTTTGTATTTTCTCCTTCAGCCTATGTTGATCCTTACTGGCTTGTCCTTGTGTCATAAATTTCAACTTCATTTCATGTCCCTCATGCCTCAAATAAAGGGAACGTTCATTAAGATTGAGTGTTTTAAAATAAAGCCATGCCCATCTAAAAAGAAGATGACAAGAGTTCGTGGGAACAATATCACATAATACTTCTTTCACACGTTGTCATGTACTGAATTTGATCCTTGCTTGATTCGGATGAAACTTTGGTGGTAACTAGAGTTTCTCCACCAATCTTTGGCTTAAAACATTGTTGTCGCTTTCGTAAACGAAAGCAACTAAACATGGGTGGCCTTCGATTAAACCTTGTTTCTCTACTTCCTTTTCCATCGACTTTATCTTTTCTTCCTTTTCTTTTTCTTCAATTTCTCTTCCTTCTACAGTTTATATTTCTTCTTTTGTATTTTCTCCTTCAGCCTATGTTGATCCTTACTGGATTGTCCTTGTGTCATAAATTTCAACTTCATTTCATGTCCCTCATGCCTCAAATAGAGGGAATGTTCAACAAGATTGAGTGCTTTAAAATTAAGCCATGCCCTTCTCAAAAGAAGATGAGATGAGTTTGTGGGAGCAATATCACATAATACTTCTTTCACACATTGTCCTGTACTGAATTTGATCCTTGCTTGATTCAGATGAAAGCGTGGTGGTACCTACAGTTTCTCCACCAATCTTGGGCTTACGACATTGTTGTCGCTTTCGTAAACAAATGCAACTAAATATGGGTGGCCTTCGATGAAACCTTGTTTCTCTACTTCCTTTTCCATCAACTTTATCTTTTCTTCCTTTTCTTTTTCTTCAATTTCTCTTCCTTCTGCAGTTTATATTTCTTCTTTTGTATTTTCTCCTTCAGCCTATGTTGATCCTTACTGGCTTGTCCTTGTGTCATAAATTTCAACTTCATTTCATGTCCCTCATGCCTCAAATAAAGGGAACGTTCATCTAGATTGAGTGTTTTAAAATAAAGCCATGCCCATCTCAAAAGAAGATGACAAGAGTTCGTGGGAACAATATCACCTAATACTTCTTTCACACATTGTCATGTACTGAATTTGATCCTTGCATGATTCGGATGAAACCTTGGTGGTAACTAGAGTTTCTCCACCAATCTTTGGCTTAAAACATTGTTGTCGCTTTCGTAAACGAATGCAACTAAACATTGGTGGCCTTCGATTAAACCTTGTTTCTCTACTTCCTTTTCCATCAACATTATCTTTTCTTCCTTTTCTTTTTCTTCAATTTCTCTTCCTTCTGCAGTTTATATTTCTTGTTTTGTATTTTCTCCTTCAGTCTATGTTGATCCTTACTGGATTGTGCTTGTGTCATAAATTTCAACTTCATTTCAAGTCCCTCATGCCTCAAAGGGAACGTTCATCAAGATTGAGCGTTTTAAAATTAAGCTATGCCCATCTCAAAACAAAGATGACAAGAGTTCGTGGACGCAATATCACATAATAATTATTTCACACATTTTCCTGTATTGAATTTGATCCTTGCTTGATTCGGATGAAAACTTGGTGGTAACTAGAGTTTCTCCACCAATCTTTGGCTTAAAACATTGTTGTCGCTTTCATAAACGAATGCAACTAAACATGGGTTTCCTCCGATTAAACACCTTGTTTCTCTACTTCCTTTTCCATCGACTTTATCTTTTCTTCCTTTTCTTTTTCTTCAATTTCTCTTCCTTCTAGAGTTTATATTTCTTCTTTTGTATTTTCTCCTTCAGCCTATGTTGATCCTTACTGGATTGTCCTTGTGTCATAAATTTCAACTTCATTTCATGTCCCTCATGCCTCAAATAGAGGGAATGTTCATCAAGATTGAGTGCTTTAAAATTAAGCCATGCCCTTCTCAAAAGAAGATGAGATGAGTTTGTGGGAGCAATATCACATAATACTTCTTTCACACATTGTCCTGTACTGAATTTGATCCTTGCTTGATTCAGATGAAAGCGTGGTGGTACCTACAGTTTCTCCACCAATCTTGGGCTTACGACATTGTTGTCGCTTTCGTAAACAAATGCAACTAAACATGGGTGGCCTTCGATGAAACCTTGTTTCTCTACTTCCTTTTCCATCAACTTTATCTTTTCTTCCCTTTCTTTTTCTTCAATTTCTCTTCCTTCTGCAGTTTATATTTCTTCTTTTGTATTTTCTCCTTCAGCCTATGTTGATCCTTACTGGCTTGTCCTTGTGTCATAAATTTCAACTTCATTTCATGTCCCTCATGCCATAAATAAAGGGAACGTTCATCAAGATTGAGTGTTTTAAAATTAAGCCATGCCCATCTCAAAAGAAGATGACAAGAGTTCGTGGGAACAATATCACATAATACTTCTTTCACACATTGTCATGTACTGAATTTGATCCTTGCTTGATTCGGATGAAACCTTGGTGGTAACTAGAGTTTCTCCACCAATCTTTGGTTTACAACATTGTTGTCGCTTTCGTAAACAAATGCAACTAAACATTGGTGGCCTTCGATTAAACCTTGTTTCTCTAGTTCCTTTTCCATCAACATTATCTTTTCTTCCTTTTCTTTCTCTTCAATTTCTTTTCCTTCTGCAGAGTATATTTCTTCTTTTGTATTTTCTCCTTCAGCCTATATTGATCATTACTGGCATGTCTTGGTGTCATAAATTTCAACTTCATTTCATGTCCCTCATGCCTCAAATAAAGGGAATGTTCATCATGATTGAGCATTTTAAAATTAAGCCATGCCCATCTCAAAACAAAGATGACAAGAGTTCGTGGGAGCAATATCACATAATAATTCTTTCACACATTGTCCTGTATTGAATTTGATCCTTGCTTGATTCAGATGAAAGCTTGGTGGTAACTAGAGTTTCTCCACCAATCTTTGGCTTAAAACATTGTTGTCGCTTTCGTAAACGAATGCAACTAAACATGGGTGGCCTTCGATTAAACCTTGTTTCTCTACTTCCTTTTCCATCGTCTTTATCTTTTCTTCCTTTTCTTTTTCTTCAATTTCTCTTACTTCTGCAGTTTATATTTCTTCTTTTGTATTTTCTCCTTCAGCCTATGTTGATCCTTACTGGCTTGTCCTTGTGTCATAAATTTCAACTTCATTTCATGTCCCTCATGCCTCAAATAAAGGGAACGTTCATTAAGATTGAGTGTTTTAAAATAAAGCCATGCCCATCTAAAAAGAAGATGACAAGAGTTCGTGGGAACAATATCACATAATACTTCTTTCACACGTTGTCATGTACTGAATTTGATCCTTGCTTGATTCGGATGAAACTTTGGTGGTAACTAGAGTTTCTCCACCAATCTTTGGCTTAAAACATTGTTGTCGCTTTCGTAAACGAATGCAACTAAACATGGGTGGCCTTCGATTAAACCTTGTTTCTCTACTTGCTTTTCCATCAACATTATCTTTTCTTCCTTTTCTTTTTCTTCAATTTCTCTTCCTTATGTAGTTTATATTTCTTCTTTTGTATTTTCTCCTTCAGCCTATGTTGATCCTTACTGGCTTGTCCTTGTGTAATAAATTTCAACTTCATTTCATGTCCCCCATGCCTCAAAGGGAACGTTCATCAAGATTCAGCGTTTTAAAATTAAGCCATGCACATCTCAAAACAATGATGACAAGAGTTCGTGGAAGCAATATCACATAATAATTCTTTCACACATTGTCCTGTATTGAATTTGATCCTTGCTGGATTCAGATGAAAGCTTGGTGGTAACTAGAGTTTCTCCACCAATCTTTGGCTTACAACATTGTAGTCGCTTTCGTAAACGAATGCAACTAAACATGGGTTGCCTTCGATTAAACACCTTGTTTCTCTACTTCCTTTTCCATCAACTTTATCTTTTCTTCCTTTTCTTTTTCTTCAATTTCTCTTCCTTCTGCAGTTTATATTTCTTCTTTTGTATTTTCTCCTTCAACCTATGTTGATCCTTACTAGCTTGTCCTTGTGTCATAAATTTCAACTTCATTTCATGTCCCTCATGCCTCAAATAAAGGGAATGTTCATCAAGATTGAGCGTTTTAAAATTAAGCCATGCCCATCTCAAAACAAAGATGACAAGAGTTCGTGGAAGCAATATGACATAATAAATCTTTCACACATTGTCCTATACTAAAGTTGATCCTTGCTTGATTCGGATGAAAGCTTGGTGGTAACTAGAGTTTCTCCACCAATCTTTGGCTTAAAACATTGTTGTCGCTTTCGTAAACGAATGCAACTAAACATGGTGGGCCTTCGATTAAACACCTTCTTTCTCTACTTCCTTTTCTATCAACTTTATGTTTTCTTCCTTTTCTTTTTCTTCAATTTCTCTTCCTTCTGCAGTTTACTTTTCTTCTTTTCTATTTTCTCCTTCAGCCTATGTTGATACTTATTGGCTTGTCCTTGTATCATAAATTTCAACTTCGTTTCATGTCCCTCATGCCTCAAATAAAGGGAACGTTCATCAATATTGAGTGCTTTCAAAATTAAGCCATGCCCTTCTCAAAAGAAGATGAGATGAGTTCGTGGGAACAATATCACATAATACTTCTTTCACACATTGTCCTGTACTGAATTTGATCCTTGCTTGATTCGGATGAAAGCTTGGTGGTAACTAGAGTTTCTCTAACAATCTTTGGCTTAAAACATTGTTGTTGCTTTCGTAAACGAATGCAACTAAATATGGGTGGCCTTCGATTAAACCTTGTTTCTCTATTTCCTTTTCCATCAACTTTATCTTTTCTTCCTTTTCTTTTTCTTCAATTTCTCTTCCTTCTGCAGTTTATATTTCTTTTTTTCTATTTTCTCCTTCAGCCTATGTTGATCCTTACTGGATTCTCCTTGTGTCATAAATTTCAACTTCATTTCATGTCCCTCATGCCTCAAATAAAGGGAACGTTCATAAAGATTGAGCGTTTTAAAATTAAGCCATGCCCATCTCAAAAGAAGATGACAAGAGTTCGTTGGAGCAATATCACATAATACTTCTTTAACACATTGTCATGTACTGAATTTGATCCTTGCTTGATTCAGATGAAAGCTTGGTGGTAACTAGAGTTCTCCACCAATCTTTGGCTAACAACATTGTTGTCGCTTTAGTAAACGAATGCAACTAAACATGGGTGGCCTTCGATTAAACACCTTCTTTTTCTACTTCCTTTTCCATCAACTTTATCTTTTCTTCCTTTTCTTTTTCTTCAACTTCTCTTCCTTCTGCAGTTTATATTTCTTCTTATCTATTTTCTCCTTCACCCTTTGCTGATCCTTACTGGATTGTCCTTGTGTCATAAATTTATACTTCATTTCATGTCCCTCATGCCTTAAATAAAGGGAACGTTCATCAAGATTGAGCGTTTTAAAATTAAGCCATGCCCATCTCAAAAGAAGATGACAAGAGTTCGTGGGAGCAATATCACACAATACTTCTTTCACACATTGTCCTGTACTGAATTTGATCCTTGGTTGATTCAGATGAAAGCTTGGTGGTAACTAGAGTTTCTCCACCAATCTTTGGCTTAAAACATTGTTGTCGCTTTCGTAAACGAATGCAACTAAACATGGGTGGCCTTCGATTAAACCTTGTTTCTCTACTTCCTTTTCCATCGTCTTTATCTTTTCTTCCTTTTCTTTTTCTTCAATTTCTCTTACTTCTGCAGTTTATATTTCTTCTTTTGTATTTTCTCCTTCAGCCTATGTTGATCCTTACTGGCTTGTCCTTGTGTCATAAATTTCAACTTCATTTCATGTCCCTCATGCCTCAAATAAAGGGAACGTTCATTAAGATTGAGTGTTTTAAAATAAAGCCATGCCCATCTAAATAGAAGATGACAAGAGTTCGTGGGAACAATATCACATAATACTTCTTTCACACGTTGTCATGTACTGAATTTGATCCTTGCTTGATTCGGATGAAACTTTGGTGGTAACTAGAGTTTCTCCACCAATCTTTGGCTTAAAACATTGTTGTCGCTTTCGTAAACGAATGCAACTAAACATGGGTGGCCTTCGATTAAACCTTGTTTCTCTACTTGCTTTTCCATCAACATTATCTTTTCTTCCTTTTCTTTTTCTTCAATTTCTCTTCCTTATGTAGTTTATATTTCTTCTTTTGTATTTTCTCCTTCAGCCTATGTTGATCCTTACTGGCTTGTCCTTGTGTAATAAATTTCAACTTCATTTCATGTCCCCCATGCCTCAAAGGGAACGTTCATCAAGATTCAGCGTTTTAAAATTAAGCCATGCACATCTCAAAACAATGATGACAAGAGTTCGTGGAAGCAATATCACATAATAATTCTTTCACACATTGTCCTGTATTGAATTTGATCCTTGCTGGATTCAGATGAAAGCTTGGTGGTAACTAGAGTTTCTCCACCAATCTTTGGCTTACAACATTGTAGTCGCTTTCGTAAACGAATGCAACTAAACATGGGTTGCCTTCGATTAAACACCTTGTTTCTCTACTTCCTTTTCCATCAACTTTATCTTTTCTTCCTTTTCTTTTTCTTCAATTTCTCTTCCTTCTGCAGTTTATATTTCTTCTTTTGTATTTTCTCCTTCAACCTATGTTGATCCTTACTAGCTTGTCCTTGTGTCATAAATTTCAACTTCATTTCATGTCCCTCATGCCTCAAATAAAGGGAATGTTCATCAAGATTGAGCGTTTTAAAATTAAGCCATGCCCATCTCAAAACAAAGATGACAAGAGTTCGTGGAAGCAATATGACATAATAAATCTTTCACACATTGTCCTATACTAAAGTTGATCCTTGCTTGATTCGGATGAAAGCTTGGTGGTAACTAGAGTTTCTCCACCAATCTTTGGCTTAAAACATTGTTGTCGCTTTCGTAAACGAATGCAACTAAACATGGTGGGCCTTCGATTAAACACCTTCTTTCTCTACTTCCTTTTCTATCAACTTTATGTTTTCTTCCTTTTCTTTTTCTTCAATTTCTCTTCCTTCTGCAGTTTACTTTTCTTCTTTTCTATTTTCTCCTTCAGCCTATGTTGATACTTATTGGCTTGTCCTTGTATCATAAATTTCAACTTCGTTTCATGTCCCTCATGCCTCAAATAAAGGGAACGTTCATCAATATTGAGTGCTTTCAAAATTAAGCCATGCCCTTCTCAAAAGAAGATGAGATGAGTTCGTGGGAACAATATCACATAATACTTCTTTCACACATTGTCCTGTACTGAATTTGATCCTTGCTTGATTCGGATGAAAGCTTGGTGGTAACTAGAGTTTCTCTAACAATCTTTGGCTTAAAACATTGTTGTTGCTTTCGTAAACGAATGCAACTAAATATGGGTGGCCTTCGATTAAACCTTGTTTCTCTATTTCCTTTTCCATCAACTTTATCTTTTCTTCCTTTTCTTTTTCTTCAATTTCTCTTCCTTCTGCAGTTTATATTTCTTTTTTTCTATTTTCTCCTTCAGCCTATGTTGATCCTTACTGGATTCTCCTTGTGTCATAAATTTCAACTTCATTTCATGTCCCTCATGCCTCAAATAAAGGGAACGTTCATAAAGATTGAGCGTTTTAAAATTAAGCCATGCCCATCTCAAAAGAAGATGACAAGAGTTCGTTGGAGCAATATCACATAATACTTCTTTAACACATTGTCATGTACTGAATTTGATCCTTGCTTGATTCAGATGAAAGCTTGGTGGTAACTAGAGTTCTCCACCAATCTTTGGCTAACAACATTGTTGTCGCTTTAGTAAACGAATGCAACTAAACATGGGTGGCCTTCGATTAAACACCTTCTTTTTCTACTTCCTTTTCCATCAACTTTATCTTTTCTTCCTTTTCTTTTTCTTCAACTTCTCTTCCTTCTGCAGTTTATATTTCTTCTTATCTATTTTCTCCTTCACCCTTTGCTGATCCTTACTGGATTGTCCTTGTGTCATAAATTTATACTTCATTTCATGTCCCTCATGCCTTAAATAAAGGGAACGTTCATCAAGATTGAGCGTTTTAAAATTAAGCCATGCCCATCTCAAAAGAAGATGACAAGAGTTCATAGGAGCAATATGAGATAATACTTCTTTTCCACATTGTCTTGTGCTAAATTTGATCCTTGCTTGATTCGGATGAAAGCTTGGTGGTAACTAGAGTTTCTCCACCAATCTTTGGCTTACAACATTGTTGTCGCTTTAGTAAACGAATGCAACTAAACATGGGTGGCCTTCGATTAAACAACTTGTTTCTCTACTTCCTTTTCCATCATATTTATCTTTTCTTCCTTTTCTTTTTCTTCAATTTCCCTTCCTTCTGCAGTTCATATTTCTTCTTTTTCTATTTTCTCCTTCAGCCTATGTTGATCCTTACTGGCTTGACTTGGTGTCATAAATTTCAACTTCATTTCATGTCCCTCATGCCTCAAAGCGAATGTACATCAAGATTGAGCGTTTTAAAATTAAGCCATGCCCATCTCAAAAGAAGATGACAAGAGTTTGTGGGAGCAATATCACATAATACTTCTTTCACACATTATCATGTACTGAATTTTATCCTTGCTTGATTCGGATGAAACCTTGGTGGTAACTAGAGTTTCTCCACCAATCGTTGGCTTACAATATTGTTGTTGCTTTCGTAAACGAATGCAACGAAACTTGGAGGCCTTCGATTAAACACCTTGTTTCTCTACTTCCTTTTCCATCATCTTTACCTTTTGTTCCTTTTTTTTTTTCTTCAATTTCCCTTTCTTTCTGCAGTTTATATTTCTTCTTTTTCTATTTTCTCCTTCAGCCTATGTTGATCCTTACTGGCTTGTCTTGGTGTCATAAATTTGAACTTCATTTCATGTCCCTCATGCCTCAAAGGGAACGTTCATCAAGATTGAGCGTTTTAAAATTAAGCCATGCCCATCTCAAAAGAAGATGACAAGAGTTCGTGGGAGCAATATCAGGTAATACTTCTTTGCCACATTGTCCTGTGCTGAATTTGATCCTTGCTTGATTCGGATGAAAGCTTGGTGGTAACTAGAGTTTCTCCACCAATCTTTACAACATTGTTGTCGCTTTCGTAAACGAATGCAACTAAACATGGGTGGCGTTCGATTAAACACCTTCTTTCTCTACTTCCTTTTCCATCATATTTATCTTTTCTTCCTTTTCTTTTTCTTCAATTTCCCTTCCTTCTGTAGTTCATATTTCTTCTTTTTCTATTTTCTCCTTCAGCCTATGTTGATCCTTACTGGCTTGACTTGGTGTCATAAATTTCAACTTCATTTCATGTCCCTCATGCCTCAAAGCGAATGTACATCAAGATTGAGCGTTTTAAAATTAAGCCATGCCCATCTCAAAAGAAGATAACAAGAGTTTGTGGGAGCAATATCACATAATACTTCTTTCACACATTATCATGTACTGAATTTTATCCTTGCTTGATTCGGATGAAACCTTGGTGGTAACTAGAGTTTCTCCACCAATCGTTGGCTTGAAACATTGTTGTCGCTTTCGTAAACGAATGCAACTAAACATGGGTGGCGTTCGATTAAACACCTTCTTTCTCTACTTCGTTTTCCATCAACTTTATCTTTTCTTCCTTTTGTTTTTCTTCAATTTCCCTTCCTTCTGCAATTTATATTTCTTCTTTTCTATTTTCTCCTTCAGCCTATGTTGATCCTTATTGGCTTGTCTTGGTGTCATAAATTTGAACTTCATTTCATGTCCCTTATGCCTCAAAGGGAACGTTCATCAAGATTGAGCGTTTTAAAATTAAGCCATGCCCATCTCAAAAGAAGATGACTAGAGTTCGTGGGAACAATATCACATAATACTTCTTTCACACATTGTCCTGTACTGAATTTGATCCTTGCTTGATTCGGATGAAAGCTTGGTGGTAACTAGAGTTTCTCCACCAATCTTTGGCTTAAAACATTGTTGTCGCTTTCGTAAACGAATGCAACTAAACATGGGTGGCCTTCGATAAAACACCTTCTTTCTCTACTTCCTTATCCATCAACTTTATCTTTTCTTCCTTTTCTTTTTCTTCAATTTCTCTTCCTTCTGCAGTTTATATTTCTTCTTTTCTATTTTCTCCTTCAGCCTATATTGATACTTACTGGCTTGTCCTTGTGTCATAAATTTCAACTTGATTTCATGTCCCTCATGCCTCAAATAAAGGGAACGTTCATCAAGATTGAGTGTTTTAAAACTAAGCCATGCCCATCTGATGAGTTCAAATTTTTGCCCTCATTTAATATTTAAATTTGGGGATTTAATTGAATTTTCTGTGCTTAAAGATTGATTTAATTAGGATTTGTGATTATTGGATTTATTGAGTAAGTTTGGTAAAATTTGTGTAAAAATTGATTTTAGTTGCATAAAATATTATTGGATATTCTAACGTTTGTTGATGCAGCTGGAATTTATTTTTGGTCAATTAATAATGTGATTTTGAAATATTCAAAGTTACAAAATAAGTCCAAAATCAAGAAATTCTGAAAAAGAATAAATCAGGAGCTAAATGCACCCCCAGTTTTTATTTGCACACTCCTTCCTCAAGTGGACCACAAAAACCTGTTCTGCACCCCCAGTTTTCACTAAGTTGCACCCCTCCTACCACTTAAACTCCACTAAACCAGATCATGCCATGTGGCAATCCCCACCTCTTAAAATTAGCCAACCAGAACAAGCCATGTGTCATAATCCTACCTTCACCAAATTAACCAATCAGATTCTGCCACGTCATCATCTTCATCTCCCAAAACCCTAACCCTAATTTTCTCCTCTCCTTCCACCTTCCACGGCAGCCGCCGCCGCCAACCTCACCGGACACCACTACACCACGTCGGCAGCCACCGTTCTCGCCACCACCACGAATCTGCACCTTGCGCCACCATCTTCCTCACCGTCTCGCCTCCACACCTGCAGCGACACGCAATCTTTGTCAATCACAGCACCTCCATTTTCTCTCCATCATCTTCTTCGTTCACGCCGGAAACAGCCTCCGCATCTGCAGCACCACCGCAACAGTACCTGCCCTATTTCCGTAATCACCACCGCAACCATCTTCTTCCTCACGCAGCAGCCATGGCTGCACCAGTTCCATCTTTCCCGTAACAGCACCAAGCCGGAAACCACCGCGCCGTGAATGAGACGCAGCAGCAGCGACGAGCAAACCTCCGTCGAACCATCTCCAAAACAGCAACAACCTTCGCGAGCACACCGCCAGCGCGAACAGCGCGCATCTTCTTCTTCCTTGTTCAATCACCACCGCAAAACACCATCACTGCACCAGCAGATTCGTCCCTGCAACTTCGAATCCACCGCGAGTTCATCTTCTCCGCGAGCGTGAAGCTTGTTCCAGCCATGGCAGCCGCATCCAACCTCTGCAGCGCGCCTCCGCAACACCACCACAGTTCCATCTTCTCGCGCAGAACAGCACCGCAACACCACCATTCACGTTCTCTGCACCTTGCGCATCGAGCTTCACACGCCACCATTGCAGCACCGTCCATGCCACCATGAGCGAGAACGAACCATGGCAGCCACCGCACTCATCGGAAAACGGCAGCAGCCGCCGTCAGCCGCGCAACCAAGGGAGGAAGGAGGAAGGGGCAGAAACCTTAATTCTGGAGAGAGAGTACTCTGCGCCACGTGTCAGCGTTTGATAGGACAGTCAAACTGGTCAACTCTGGTCAACTGGTCAAAGTCAGCAGTCAATTCTGGTCAATTTTGTAAAAATGCTTAAATAAGAGGGGCAGAATTGGAAATTGGACAGGAATTAAGTTGCTAATTAATTAAATAAAAAATAAAAGATTTTAGCAACTGACAGATAAAGCCCAAAGTCCAGTTGAAGCCTATATAAAGAGACTTAAGGGAGCAGAGGGGACTGACGACTGAAAAAATTTACAGCTGACAGCACAGACACTTAGAACTCTCTGGTTTTGGCAGATACCATCTCCACCACATCTCTCATTCTTTCTTTTATTTTCTTTCCTTCATATCATCATGTATTCCATCAAAGCCATGGAGGGCTAAGCTTTTAGGGTTGATTCCACTGTAATTTCTTAAATGGATTCTGAGGTTAGATGAATTTATATGTTTTGTTATGTTGATTATTGTTGTGGTTTTTGTTTATCTATGTCCTTTGCTTCTTAATCGAATAGAAAATAATGATTTTAAATCTACATGCATGATAATCATATGAATTAAAAGGTTTTTAAATTAAATTGAGACTTTACTTTGATTTTGTTTAGAAACTTTCATTTGATTAGATAAGTTTTTGCCAATAATTGAGACTTTAATTTGATTAGAGGTAATTACTTTAACTAAAATTAGTCAAGACTTTACTTTGATTAATTAAGTTTTCTATTTGGTAAAGAAACAAAGGAATAGACATGATTAGGCATAGTAAAATTAATTGAGACTGTACTTTGATTAAATTTACTATGGACAATCTAAACAATTCTCACTTTTAATTGAGACTGTACTTTGACTAAAAGTGAGGATGCCAACAAATGAATTGAGTCTTTACATTGATTTATTTGTAAATCAACAACAATAATTAATTTAACAATAATCTCTAGATAACCAATGAAGAATCTTATTTAGAAAAAGCAGTGGAATTGACCTATTTACTATTACTGTGTTTACAATCTTCCGTGTCATTTTCTTTGCATATCAAAACCCCCCTTTTTTTATAGTTGCTAGTTTAAATTGCATTTTTGAGAATCAAATATTTGAGATCAATTCCGTATTCGTTGTGAGACGACTCAGGGTTATCTTAACCCTAACTATTTTCTTCACTACAAACTGGCAATACTGAAGTTGCTAAAGTAGTGGTAATTTGATCGCCTAACGACAGCGATATCAAATTTGGCGCCGTTGCCGGGGAGTACGGTTAGTATTTCTTTTATTTTGATTCTGTTTTTATTTATTTATTTATTTATTTATTTTATTTTATTTTATTTTTTATTTTTATTTATTTTATTTATTTTATTTATTTTACGCATATACGTTTGATATAGTTTGTTATTTTGTAGTATCTAGTTTTCTGTTAATATATTTCAAGCAAAGTTCTATTTTTGTTTTGATTAAGAATTTCTTTTAAGAAATTTTTGAGACTAGTTTGGAAAACTCTGTCTAGGAAAGACTTGGTATTTAAGTTGTCCATTGTGACGCACCTCTCTTTCCTGGGAGTAGACCCAACGACATCTTAACTCATTTCTTTCTTGAAATCTTTCTCCAAAACAAGAATAGAAAGAAAAAAAAAACACACAGGGAAACACTTTCAGGTGGACTTGCATAGTGCATGACTCGGGCCAATCCGGGTCAATTTTATCAACTTGATTCAGAACTTGAAAGGAACTTGCGTAAATCACGTAGGAGACTTGATCTCAGGTGTTCTACTGAAGGAGCACCATCATCATCTGAACCAACCACTGAAAGTGTGCCACTAGAATCACCTCCGGTGATTAACATATCTTCTGATCCATCACCTGAACCAGAAATTCAAGAAGATAGAATGGAAGAAAGAACAATAAGAGAGTTGGCTTCACCGGATGCAGCAATTACACAAAACATGTGCATCCAATATCCAGATGGAGAATGTGAGCTTAAGTCTGGGTTAATCCATCTTTTACCTAAATTCCATGGATTAGCAGGAGAAGACCCGTACCATCATTTGAAGGAATTTCATGTTGTTTGTTCATCCATGAGACCTACAACAGTGACAGAGGAACATATCAAGCTTAAGGCTTTTCCATTCTCATTGCAAGATGCCGCTAAGAATTGGTTATACTGCCTTCCGCCAGGATCCATCAATACCTAGGAGACTCTGAAAAGATTATTTCTGGAAAAGTTTTTTCCAGCATCTAGAGTTGCTGCTATTCGCAAAGATATTGATGGGATAAGGCAACAAGAAAGAGAAAGTCTTCACGAGTATTGGGAAAGATTCAAAAAGTTGAGTGCTTCCTGTCCTCATCACCAAATAAACGAGCATCTCCTCATTCAATACTTTTATGAGGGATTGAGTATCATGGATAGACAAATGATAAATGCTGCAAGTAGAGGGTCATTGGTGGACAAAACGCCAACAAATGCAAGACAATTGATTGAAACTATGGCGTCGAACCATCAACAATATTCCACAAGGAGTAATTCTATAACTCTATTGAAGGGAACCCATGGAGTAGAAGCTTCATATGTTGCAGATCACAAGAAATTAGAAGGGAAGTTGGATGACTTAGCAGCCATGGTAAGGACCTTGAAAGACTTACAGAAAAAGCCTATCCCTTCTACTTTATGTGGAATTTGTGCTTCTACTAATCATCCTACAGAGGCTTGTTCTATGTTAAAAGAGACAGGGACGTTAGACAATGAACAACCTCAGGCATATGCTGCAAACATCTATGGCAATAATAGACCACCTCGGCAGCAATACAACCATGATTTGTCCTCCAACAAGTACAACCCAGATTGGAAGGAATATCCCAGCCAGAAATGGGGAAATCAACAGCCTCAAAACCAACAAGTCTATGTTCCACCTCAACAGAGGCAACAACCACAACCAGCGGCAACCTCTGGTGATTCAAACATGGAGGCAATGATGAAAATGATGGCTGACATGATGAAGGGACAAATCAATGAGTTGAAACAGACGATGGAAGCAACCAATCAAAATTTGCAAAATCAGATTGGACAAATGGCAAATGAGTTAAATCAGATGAAGTCTCAACAAGGCTCGAGCAATTTGCCTGCACAAACTGTAATCAACCCGAGAAATGTAAGTGCTATTACTTTAAGATCGGGTAAGCAAATACAAGGTCTTGGTGATGCCCAAGAAGATGAAGATAAGGACAATGAAGTTGTACCTAATGATGAAAGAGGAAGATCAGATGAAGCAACACAAGCAACATCTGAGATGCCTGCACCCAGTGATAACTCCAGGTTGGTATCCCCTAATACTTCCTCTGAAAATCCTTCTCCTTATTCTCCTCCTCCTCCCTATCCAAACCGTTTGAAACCAAAAACTAAAAAGATGGAGGAGTTAGACAAAGAAATCCTGAATACCTTCAAGAAAGTGGAGATAAACATTCCTTTGTTGGATGCTGTGAGACAAATTCCTAAATACGCCAAGTTTCTCAAAGAATTATGTACACATAAAAGGCGTATTATGGACAAAGAGGTAGTGAACATGGGAAGAAACGTCTCTAGCTTAATTAAGAAGCCTGCAGTCAGAATGCCGTAAAAGTGTAAGGATCCAGGTATGTTTTCTGTTCCCTGCATTATAGGTAGTACTAAGTTTGACAATGCTATGTTAGATTTAGGAGCTTCTATTAATGTAATGCCTTTATCTGTTTTTACTTCACTTCATCTTGGACCTCTTAAGTCTACTGGTGTGGTCATTCAATTGGCCAACCGTAGCACAGTTAACCCTGCAGGTGTGCTAGAAGATGTGCTTGTCCGTGTGGACAAGTTAATTTTTCCTGCAGATTTCTACATCATGGATATGAAGGATGATGAAGGAATGAGTTCAACCACAATCATCTTGGGAAGACCATTCATGATGACAGCACGTACCAAGATAGACGTGCATGCAGGATCCTTGACTATGGAGATAGGAGATGAGAAGGTGCAGTTCAACGTGCTAGAAGCCATGAAGCACCCAATTGAAGACCATTCTTTGTTTTGTATTGATTTATTGAGTAATGTAGTGAACAATTATGCTTTTGGACTTTTGGACGTTTTATCTGGTTTTTCTTCTTCTTTGGATTTTTCTTTTTCGAATGTTTCGGGCTCAATTTTAGACGAAAGAGAAAATTGCAAAACAGGTGATGTTGAGGACGCGGTGTCACTATTTGATACCTCTGTGGCGTCCGAGTATGATGCTGAGGTGGCTGAAATTACCTTAGGCAGTAAAATGTTGCCATCTGTGGAACAACCACCCACTTTGGAGTTGAAACCTTTACCATCTCATTTGAAATATGTTTATCTTGAGAGGGATGGGAAACTCCCTGTTATTATATCTGCCTTGCTTACTAACGAGCAGGAACAAAAGCTATTGCAGGTTATCAAAGATCACAAGCGAGCAATAGGCTGGACTTTGGCAGATATTCCTGGTATTAGTCCTTCTTTCTGCATGCACAGAATACTCTTGGAGGAGGATGCTAAGCCAGTGAGGCAACCTCAGAGGAGACTGAATCCTCAGCTGATGGAGGTTGTGAAGAAAGAAGTCACCAAGTTGCTACAAGCAGGTATTATATATCCCATTTCTGACAGCACTTGGGTGAGTCCTGTACATGTGGTCCCCAAGAAATCTGGGATCACCGTGGTCAAGAATGAGAAGAACGAGTTGATTCCTACTCGTATTCAGAATAGCTGGAGGGTCTGTATTGATTATAGAAGACTAAACCAGGCAACCAGGAAGGACCACTTTCCTTTACCATTCATGGACCAGATGTTAGATCGATTGGCAGGTAAGTCTCATTACTGTTTTCTTGATGGATTCTCTGGGTATTTTCAGATTTGTATTGCCCTAGAGGATCAACATAAAACTACCTTTACTTGTCCATTCGGTACATATGCTTATAGGAAAATGCCATTTGGCCTTTGTAATGCTCCTGGAACATTTCAGCGATGTATGATGAGTATTTTTACAGATTTGTTGGAGCATTGTATTGAGGTTTTTATGGATGATTTTAGTGTATATGGTTCATCTTTTGATCATTGCTTGTCTAATCTTGCTAGAGTCTTGGAGAGATGTGAAGAAACTAACCTTGTTCTAAATTTTGAAAAATGTCATTTTATGGTAGAACAAGGTATAGTTTTAGGTCACGTTGTTTCCAAGAATGGTATATCTGTAGATCCTGCTAAAATTGATATTATTTCACAATTGCCTTACCCCTCTTCTGTGAAAGAGGTTCGATCTTTTCTTGGACAATGCATGAATAAAGTGTGGGGGTGTGTATTTCCCCCACAAAGTTGTAAAAATGGCAAAAGGAAAATAATTGTTGATGACAGAGTGTTGAAATGAAAAATGATTGCTGTCTGAAAAAGAGCAACAAAGGATAAAAGAGAAAAAAAGAAGAAGAAGTAAAGATTGTTTTTGAAACTGTGCTCCATAACTCTTTCTTCCTTACTATTTCAAAAACACACAAATCCTAAAGTTTTTCCTACCTTTGCCTTGGCCTCATTATAACCTGTGGAAAGTCCTCATGATTTTTGAATGCATGTTTTCTGAAAGCTGTGAATATTAGAGTCTTGCTAAGCATTGAGAGTGTTTACTTGCATGGGTATTTTGAGTGAAAACACAAGCCAAAACACTTGAGCGAATCTTGGTGAGAAAATATATATTTAACTTGAGTGTTTCTCTTTCATATTTGATTATCTTGTAAACTCAAAAGATTAACTCATGTGTGAAAAACAGAATTTCATCCATTTGTTTGTGCATGACAACATGATTTCTAGAAGATTGATCTGTTTCCATTGGTATTCATTTCTTTAATCCACTGAAAATATGGAATAAAAGACCTCAGAAAAAAGTTTTGAAATTGTTCAATTTTGCCCAGGAGTGCAAAAGGATAAGTGTGGGTGTGTGATGAGTTCATATTTTTGCCCTCATTTAATATTTAAATTTGGGGATTTAATTGAATTTTCTGTGCTTAAAGATTGATTTAATTAGGATTTGTGATTATTGGATTTATTGAGTAAGTTTGGTAAAAGTGGCGTAAAAATTGATTTTAGTCGCATAAAATATTATTGGATATTCTAACGTTTGTTGATGCAGCTGGAATTTATTTTTGGTCAATTAATAATGTGATTTTGAAATATTCAAAGTTACAAAATAAGTCCAAAATCAAGAAATTCTGAAAAAGAATAAATCAGGAGCTAAATGCACCCCCAGTTTTTATTTGCACACTCCTTCCTCAAGTGGACCACAAAAACCTGTTCTGCACCCCCAGTTTTCACTAAGTTACACCCCTCCTACCACTTAAACTCCATTCAACCAGATCATGCCATGTGGCAATCCCCACCTCTTAAAATTAGCCAACCAGAACAAGCCACGTGTCATGATCCTACCCTCACCAAATTAACCAATCAGATTCTGCCACGTCATCATCTTCATCTCCCAAAACCCTAACCCTAATTTTCTCCTCTCCTTCCACCCTCCACGGCAGCCGCCGCCGCACCTCTTTCCGACCACCGCGAGTTCCCGCACCACCATCTTCGTCCTCGCCGGCCACCACTGAAACTCGCCGGAATCTGCACCATAACTCCACCACGACGAACCACCGCGAAGCGCCGCCATCTTCTCCGCAGCGCATCCTCATCGCCAAGCCGGAAACCACCGCGAGTTCATCTTCTCCGCAGCGCCACCATCGCAGCTCCGCAGCGCCACCATCGCGATGCCATTTTCTTCTTCCCGCAAGCGTTCAGCCACGACCACTGCGTCGCATTCCATTCCCAGCTTACTCCTCCACCTCTTCCGGCCACCACGACGCACCATCTCCACACAGAACTACAGCAGTGCCGCCACCGCCATTCCCTGCCGTCCTCAGCTCCGTCGCGCGATCCTGCAGAAGCACCGCAACACCACCACAGATCGCGCGTTTCTCGCCGCAGTTCTGTCAACACTGCACCAGCCTCGAATCCACCTTCAAACCTCCACCACCACGCCTTCCTCGCCGGAGAAGAAGCCGGAGCAGCCGCTGTCAGCCGCGCAGCCAAGGAGAAGAGTGTGAGAGTGAAACCCTAACTCTGGAGAGAGAATCTGCACTGCCACGTGTCAGCATCTGATAGGCAGTCAGCTGGTCAAACTCTGGTCAAATTGGTCAAACTCTGGTCAAATTCTGGTCAATTTTGTAAAAATGCTTAAATAAGAGGGGCAAAATTGGAAATTGGACAGAAATTGAGTTGCTAATTAATTCAATAAAAATGAAAGAATTTAGCAACTGACAGATAAAGCCCAAAGTCCAGTTGAAGCCTATATAAAGAGACTTAAGGGAGCAGACGGACGACCGATAATTTTACAGCTTACAACTTAGACACTTAGAACTCTCTGGTTTTGGCAGATACCATCTCCACCACATCTCTCATTCTTTCTTTTATTTTCTTTTCATCATATTATCATGTATTCCATCAAAGCCATGGAGGGCTAAGCTTTAAGGGTTGATTCCACTGTAATTTCTTAAATGGATTCTGAGGTTAGATGAATTTATGTGCTTGTTATTTTGATTATTGTTGTGGTTTTTGTTTATCTATGTCCTTTGCTTCTTAATCGAATAGAAAATAATGATTTTAAATCTACATGCATGATAATCATATGAGTTAAAAGGTTTTTAAATTAAATTGAGACTTTACTTTGATTTTGTTTAGAAACTTTCATTTGATTAAATAAGTTTTTGCCAATAATTGAGACTTTAATTTAATTAGAGGTAATTACTTTAACTAAAATTAGTCAAGACTTTACTTTGATTAATTAAGTTTTCTATTTGGTAAAGAAACAAAGGAATAGACATGATTAGGCATAGTAAAATTAATTGAGACTGTACTTTGATTAAATTTACTATGGACAATCTAACAATTCTCACTTTTAATTGAGACTGTACTTTGATTAAAAGTGAGGATGCCAACAAATGAATTGAGTCTTTACATTGATTTATTTGTAAATCAACAACAATAATTAATTTAACAATAATCTCTAGATAACCAATGAAGAATCTGATTTAGAAAAAGCAGTGGAATTGACCTATTTACTATTATTGTGTTTACAATCTTCCGTGTCATTTTCTTTGCACATCAAAATCCCCCTATTTTTATAGTTGCTAGTTTTAATTGCATTTTTGAGAATCAAATATTTGAGATCAATTCCGTATTCGTTGTGAGACGACTCAGGGTTATCTTAACCCTAACTATTTTCTTCACTACAAACTGGCAATACTGAAGTTGCTAGAGTAGTGGTAATTTGATCGCCTAACGACAGCGATATCACTTAACCCTAACTATTTTCTTCACTACAAACTGGCAATACTCATCTCAAAAGAAGATGACATGAGTTCGTGGGAACAATATCACATAATACTTCTTTCACACATTGTCCAGTACTAAATTTGATCCTTGCTTGATTCGGATGAAAGCTTGGTGGTAACTAGAGTTTCTCTACCAATCTTAGGCTTACAACATTGTGGTCGCTTTCGTAAACAAATGCAACTAAACATGGGTGGCCTTCGTTTAAACACCTTGTTTCTCTACTTCCTTGTCCATCATCTTTATCTTTTCTTCCTTTTCTTTTTCTTCAATTGCCCTTCCTTTTGCAGTTTATATTTCTTCTTTTCCTATTTTCTCCTTCAGCCTATGTTGATCCTTACAGGCTTGTCTTTGTGTCATAAATTTCAACTTCATTTCATATCCCTAATGCCTAAAATAAAGGGAATGTCCATCAAGATTGAGTGTTTTAAAATTAAGCCATGCCCATCTCAAAAGAAGATGACAAGAGTTCGTGGGAGCAATATCAGATAATACTTTTTTCCCACATTGTCCTGTGCTCATTTTGATCCTTGCTTGATTCGGATGAAAGCTTGGTGGTAACTAGAGTTTCTCCACCAATCATTGGCTTACAACATTGTTTTCGCTTTCGTAAACGAATGCAACTAAACTAGGTGGCCTTCGATTAAACTCCTTGTTTCTCTACTTCCTTTTCCATCATCTTTATCTTTTCTTCCTTTTCTTTTTCTTCAATTTCCCTTCCTTCTGCAGTTCATATTTCTTCCTTTTCTATTTTCTCCTTCAACCTATGTTGATCCTTACTGGCTTGACTTGGTGTCATAAATTTCAACTTCATTTCATGTCCCTCATGCCTCAAAGCGAATGTACATCAAGATTGAGCGTTTTAAAATTAAGCCATGCCCATCTAAAAAGAAGATGACAAGAGTTTGTGTGAGCAATATCACATAATACTTCTTTCACATATTGTCATGTACTAAATTCGATCCTTGCTTGATTTGGATGAAACCATGGTGGTAACTAGAGTTTCTCCACCAATCGTTGGCTTACAACATTGTTGTCGCTTTCGAAAACGAATGCAACTAAACTTGGAGGCCTTCGATTAAACACCTTGTTTCTCTACTTCCTTTTCCATCATTGTTATCTTTTCTTCCTTTTCTTTTTCTTCAATTTCCCTTTCTTTCTGCAGTTTATATTTCCTCTTTTTCTATTTTCTCCTTCAGCCTATGTTGATCCTTACTGGCTTGTCCTGGTGTCATTAATTTGAACTTCATTTCGTGTCCCTCATGCCTCAAAGGGAACGTTCATCAAGATTGAGCGTTTTAAAATTAAGGCATGCCCATCTCAAAAGAAGATGACAAGAGTTCGTGGGAACAATATCACATAATACTTCTTTCACACATTGTCCAGTACTAAATTTGATCCTTGCTCGATTCGGATGAAAGCTTGGTGGTAACTAGAGTTTCTCTACCAATCTTTGGCTTACAACATTGTTGTCGCTTTCGTAAACGAATGCAACTAAACATGGGTGGCCTTCGTTTAAACACCTTGTTTCTCTACTTCCTGCTCCATCATCTTTATCTTTTCTTCCTTTTCTTTTTCTTCAATTGCCCTTCCTTTTGCAGTTTATATTTCTTCTTTTCCTATTTTCTCCTTCAGCCTATGTTGATCCTTACAGGCTTGTCTTTGTGTCATAAATTTCAACTTCATTTCATGTCCCTAATGCCTAAAATAAAGGGAATGTCCATCAAGATTGAGCGTTTTTAAATGAAGCCATGCCCATCTCAAAAGAAGATGACAAGAGTTCTTGGGAGCAATATCAGATAATACTTCTTTCCCACATTGTCCTGTGCTCAATTTGATCCTTGCTTTATTCGGATGAAAGCTTGGTGGTAACTAGAGTTTCTCCACCAATCATTGGCTTACAACATTGTTGTCGCTTTCGTAAACGAATGCAACTAAACTAGGTGGCCTTCGATTAAACACCTTGTTTCTCTACTTCCTTTTCCATCATCTTTATCTTTTCTTCCTCTTCTTTTTCTTCAATTTCCCTTCCTTCTGCAGTTCATATTTCTTCCTTTTCTATTTTCTCCTTCAACCTATGTTGATCCTTACTGGCTTGACTTGGTGTCATAAATTTCAACTTCATTTCATGTCCCTCATGCCTCAAAGCGAATGTACATCAAGATTGAGCGTTTTAAAATTAAGCCATGCCCATCTAAAAAGAAGATGACAAGAGTTTGTGTGAGTAATATCACATAATACTTCTTTCACATATTGTCATGTACTGAAT
Organism: Vigna unguiculata; assembly: GCF_037176805.1. Taxonomy (NCBI): domain Eukaryota; kingdom Viridiplantae; phylum Streptophyta; class Magnoliopsida; order Fabales; family Fabaceae; genus Vigna; species Vigna unguiculata. The sequence goes on along the minus strand of NC_140795.1, from coordinate 24,732,585 downwards.
TTGATCCTTGCTTGATTCGGATGAAACCATGGTGGTAACTAGAGTTTCTCCACCAATCGTTGGCTTACAACATTGTTGTCGCTTTCGTAAACGAATGCAACTAAACTTGGAGGCCTTCGATTAAACACCTTGTTTCTCTACTTCCTTTTCCATCATCGTTATCTTTTCTTCCTTTTCTTTTTCTTCAATTTCCCTTTCTTTCTGCAGTTTATATTTCCTCTTTTTCTATTTTCTCCTTCAGCCTATGTTGATCCTTACTGGCTTGTCCTGGTGTCATAAATTTGAACTTCATTTCGTGTCCCTCATGTCTCAAAGGGAACGTTCATCAAGATTGAGCGTTTTAAAATTAAGGCATGCCCATCTCAAAAAAAGATGACAAGAGTTCGTGGGAGCAATATCACATAATACTTCTTTCACACATTGTCCAGTACTAAATTTGATCCTTGCTTGATTCGGATGAAAGCTTGGTGGTAACTAGACTTTCTCTACCAATCTTTGGCTTACAACATTGTTGTCGCTTTCGTAAACGAATGCAACTAAACATGGGTGGCCTTCGTTTAAACACCTTGTTTCTCTACTTCCTTGTCCATCATCTTTATCTTTTCTTCCTTTTCTTTTTCTTCAATTGCCCTTCCTTTTGCAGTTTATATTTCTTCTTTTCCTATTTTCTCCTTCAGCCTATGTTGATCCTTACAGGCTTGTCTTTGTGTCATAAATTTCAACTTCATTTCATGTCCCTAATGCCTAAAATAAAGGGAATGTCCATCAAGATTGAGCGTTTTTAAATGAAGCCATGCCCATCTCAAAAGAAGATGACAAGAGTTCGTGGGAGCAATATCAGATAATACTTCTTTCCACATTGTCCTGTGCTCAATTTGATCCTTGCTTTATTCGGATGAAAGCTTGGTGGTAACTAGAGTTTCTCCACCAATCATTGGCTTACAAGATTGTTGTCGCTTTCGTAAACGAATGCAACTAAACTAGGTGGCCTTCGATTAAACACCTTGTTTCTCTACTTCCTTTTCCATCATCTTTATCTTTTCTTCCTCTTCTTTTTCTTCAATTTCCCTTCCTTCTGCAGTTCATATTTCTTCCTTTTCTATTTTCTCCTTCAACCTATATGTTGATCCTTACTGGCTTGACTTGGTGTCATAAATTTCAACTTCATTTCATGTCCCTCATGCCTCAAAGTGAATGTACATCAAGATTGAGCGTTTTAAAATTAAGCCATGCCCATCTAAAAAGAAGATGACAAGAGTTTGTGTGAGTAATATCACATAATACTTCTTTCACATATTGTCATGTACTGAATTTGATCCTTGCTTGATTCGGATGAAACCATGGTGGTAACTAGAGTTTCTCCACCAATCGTTGGCTTACAACATTGTTGTCGCTTTCGTAAATGAATGCAACTAAACTTGGAGGCCTTCGATTAAACACCTTGTTTCTCTACTTCCTTTTCCATCATCGTTATCTTTTCTTCCTTTTCTTATTCTTCAATTTCCCTTTCTTTCTGCAGTTTATATTTCCTCCTTTTCTATTTTCTCCTTCAGCCTATGTTGATCCTTACTGGCTTGTCCTGGTGTCATAAATTTGAACTTCATTTCGTGTCCCTCATGTCTCAAAGGGAACGTTCATCAAGATTGAGCGTTTTAAAATTAAGGCATGCCCATCTCAAAAAAAGATGACAAGAGTTCGTGGGAACAATATCACATAATACTTCTTTCACACATTGTGCAGTACTAAATTTGATCCTTGCTTGATTCGGATGAAAGCTTGGTGGTAACTAGAGTTTCTCTACCAATCTTAGGCTTACAACATTGTTGTCGCTTTCGTAAACGAATGCAACTAAACATGGGTGGCCTTCGTTTAAACACCTTGTTTCTCTACTTCCTTGTCCATCATCTTTATCTTTTCTTCCTTTTCTTTTTCTTCAATTGCCCTTCCTTTTGCAGTTTATATTTCTTCTTTTCCTATTTTCTCCTTCAGCCTATGTTGATCCTTACAGGCTTGTCTTTGTGTCATAAATTTCAACTTCATTTCATGTCCCTAATGCCTAAAATAAAGGGAATGTCCATCAAGATTGAGCGTTTTTAAATGAAGCCATGCCCATCTCAAAAGAAGATGACAAGAGTTCGTGGGAGCAATATCAGATAATACTTCTTTCCCACATTGTCCTGTGCTCAATTTGATCCTTGCTTTATTCGGATGAAAGCTTGGTGGTAACTAGAGTTTCTCCACCAATCATTGGCTTACAACATTGTTGTCGCTTTCGTAAACGAATGCAACTAAACTAGGTGGCCTTCGATTAAACACCTTGTTTCTCTACTTCCTTTTCCATCATCTTTATCTTTTCCTCCTCTTCTTTTTCTTCAATTTCCCTTCCTTCTGCAGTTCATATTTCTTCCTTTTCTATTTTCTCCTTCAACCTATGTTGATCCTTACTGGCTTGACTTGGTGTCATAAATTTCAACTTCATTTCATGTCCCTCATGCCTCAAAGCGAATGTACATCAAGATTGAGCGTTTTAAAATTAGGCCATGCCCATCTAAAAAGAAGATGACAAGAGTTTGTGTGAGTAATATCACATAATACTTCTTTCACATATTGTCATGTACTGAATTTGATCCTTGCTTGATTCGGATGAAACCATGGTGGTAACTAGAGTTTCTCCACCAATCGTTGGCTTACAACATTGTTGTCGCTTTCGTAAACGAATGCAACTAAACTTGGAGGCCTTCGATTAAACACCTTGTTTCTCTACTTCCTTTTCCATCATCGTTATCTTTTCTTCCTTTTCTTTTTCTTCAATTTCCCTTTCTTTCTGCAGTTTATATTTCCTCTTTTTCTATTTTCTCCTTCAGCCTATATTGATCCTTACTGGCTTGTCCTGGTGTCATAAATTTGAACTTCATTTCGTGTCCCTCATGTCTCAAAGGGAACGTTCATCAAGATTGAGCGTTTTAAAATTAAGGAATGCCCATCTCAAAAAAAGATGACAAGAGTTCGTGGGAACAATATCACATAATACTTCTTTCACACATTGTCCAGTACTAAATTTGATCCTTGCTTGATTCGGATGAAAGCTTGGTGGTAACTAGAGTTTCTCTACCAATCTTTGGCTTACAACATTGTTGTCGCTTTCGTAAACGAATGCGACTAAACATGGGTGGCCTTCGTTTAAACACCTTGTTTCTCTACTTCCTTGTCCATCATCTTTATCTTTTCTTCCTTTTCTTTTTCTTCAATTGCCCTTCCTTTTGCAGTTTATATTTCTTCTTTTCCTATTTTCTCCTTCAGCCTATGTTGATCCTTACAGGCTTGTCTTGGTGTCATAAATTTCAACTTCATTTCATGTCCCTAATGCCTAAAATAAAGGGAATGTCCATCAAGATTGAGCGTTTTTAAATGAAGCCATGCCCATCTCAAAAGAAGATGACAAGAGTTCGTGGGAGCAATATCAGATAATACTTCTTTCCCACATTGTCCTATACTGAATTTGATCCTTGCTTGATTCAGATGAAAGCTTGGTGGTAACTAGAGTTTCTCCACCAATCTTTGGCTTGCAACATTGTTGTCGCTTTCGTAAACGAATGCAACTAAACATGGGTAGCCTTCGATTAAACACCTTATTTCTCTACTTCCTTTTCCATCATATTTATCTTTTCTTCCTTTTCTTTTTCTTCAATTTCCCTTCCTTCTGCAGTTTATATTTCTTCTTTTCTATTTTCTCCTTTAGCCAATGTTGATCCTTACTGGATTATCCTTGTGTCATAAATTTCAAATTCATTTCATGTCCCTCATGGCTCAAATAAAGGGTACGTTCATCAAGATTGAGCGTTTTAAAATGAAGCCATGCCCATCTCAAAAGAAGATGAGAAGAGTTTGTGGGAGGAATATCACATAATAGTTCTTTCACACATTGTCATGTACTGAATTTGATCCTTGCTTGATATGGATGAAAGCTTGGTGGTAACTAGAGTTTCTCCACCAATCTTTGGCTTAAAATATTGTTGTCGCTTTCGTAAACGAATGCAATTAAACATGGGTGGCCTTCGATTAAACAACTTCTTTCTCTACTACCTTTTCCATCAACTTTATCTTTTCTTCCTTTTCTTTTTCTTCAATTTCTCTTCCTTCTGCAGTTTATATTTCTTCTTTTCTATTTTCTCCTTCAGCCTATGTTGATCCTTACTGGCTTGTCTTGGTGTCATAAATTTCAACTTCATTTCTGTCCCTCACGCCTCAAATTAAGGGAATGTTCATCAAGATTGAGCGTTTTAAAATGAAGCCATGCCCATCTCAAAAGAAGATGACAAAAGTTTGTGGGAGCAATATCACATAATACTTCTTTCACACATTGTCCTGTACTGAATTTTACCTTGCTTGATTCAGATGAAAGCTTGGTGGTAACTAGAGTTTCTCCACCAATCTTTGGCTTAAAATATTGTTGTCGCTTTCGTAAACGAATGCAATTAAACATGGGTGCCCTTCGATTAAACAACTTCTTTCTCTACTACCTTTTCCATCAACTTTATCTTTTCTTCCTTTTCTTTTTCTTCAATTTCCCTTCCTTCTGCAGTTTATATTTCTTCTTTTTCTATTTTCTCCTTCAGCTTATGTTGATCCTTACTAGCTAGTCTTGGTGTCATAAATTTCAACTTCATTTCATGTCCCTAACGTCTAAAATAAAGGGAACGTTCATCAAGATTGAGAGTTTTAAAATGAAGCCATGCCCATCTCAAAAGAAGATGACAAGAGTTCGTGGGAGCAATATCAGATAATACTTCTTTCCTACATTGTCCTGTGCTGAATTTGATCCTTGCTTGATTCGGATAAAAGCTTAGTGGCAACTAGAGTTTCTCCACCAATCTTTGGCTTAAAACATTGTTGTCGCTTTCGTAAACGAATGCAACTAAACATGGGTGGCCTTCGATTAAACAACTTCTTTCTCTACTACCTTTTCCATCAACTTTATCTTTTCTTCCTTTTCTTTTTCTTCAATTTCCCTTCCTTCTGCAGTTTATATTTCTTCTTTTTCTATTTTCTCCTTCAGCCTATGTTGATCCTTACTAGCTAGTCTTGGTGTCATAAATTTCAACTTCATTTCATGTCCCTAATGTCTAAAATAAAGGGAACGTTCATCAAGATTTAGAGTTTTAAAATGAAGCCACGCCCATCTCAAAAGAAGATGACAAGAGTTCGTAGGAGCAATATCAGATAATACTTCTTTCCTACATTGTCCTGTGCTGAATTTGATCCTTGCTTGATTCGGATAAAAGCTTAGTAGCAACTAGAGTTTCTCCACCAATCTTTGGCTTAAAACATTGTTGTCGCTTTCGTAAACGAATGCAACTAAACATGGGTGGCCTTCGATTAAACAATTTCTTTCTCTACTACCTTTTCCATCAACTTTATCTTTTCTTCCTTTTATTTTTCTTCAATTTCCCTTCCTTCTGCAGTTTATATTTCTTCTTTTTCTATTTTCTCCTTCAGCCTATGTTGATCCTTACTGGCTAGTCTTGGTGTCATAAATTTCAATTTCATTTCATGTCCCTAATGTCTAAAATAAAGGGAACGTTCATCAAGATTGAGAGTTTTAAAATGAAGCCACGCCCATCTCAAAAGAAGATGACAAGAGTTCGTGGGAGCAATATCAGATAATACTTCTTTCCTACATTGTCCTCTGCTGAATTTGATCCTTGCTTGATTCGGATAAAAGCTTAGTGGCAACTAGAGTTTCTCCACCAATCTTTGGCTTAAAACACTGTTGTCGCTTTCGTAAACGAATGCAACTAAACATGGGTTGCCTTCGATTAAACACCCTGTTTCTCTACTTCCTTTTCCATCATCTTTATCTTTTCTTCCTTTTCTTTTTCTTCAATTTCCCTTCCTTCTGCAGTTTATATTTCTTCTTTTTCTATTTTCTCCTTCAGCCTATGTTGATCCTTACTGGCTAGTCTTGGTGTCATAAATTTCAACTTCATTTCATATCCCTCATGCCTCAAATAAAGGGAACGTTCATCAAGATTGAGCGTTTTAAAATAAGGCCATGCCCATCTCAAAAGAAGATGTCAAGAGTTCGTGGGAGCAATATCAGATAATACTTCTTTCCTACATTGTCCTGTGCTGAATTTGATCCTTGCTTGATTCGGATAAAAGCTTAGTGGCAACTAGAGTTTCTCCACCAATCTTTGGTTTAAAACACTGTTGTCGCTTTCGTAAACGAATGCAACTAAACATGGGTTGCCTTCGATTAAACACCTTGTTTCTCTACTTCCTTTTCCATCATCCTTATCTTTTCTTCCTTTTCTTTTTCTTCAATTTCCCTTCCTTCTGCAGTTTATATTTCTTCTTTTTCTATTTTCTCCTTCAGCCTATGTTGATCCTTACTGGCTTGTCCATGTGTCATAAATTTCAACTTCATTTCATGTCCCTAATGTCTAAAATAAAGGGAACGTTCATCAAGATTGAGAGTTTTAAAATGAAGCCATGCCCATTTCAAAAGAAGATGACAAGAGTTCGTGGGAGCAATATCAGATAATACTTCTTTCCCACATTGTCCTGAGCTGAATTTGATCCTTGCTTGATTCGGATGAAAGCTTGGTGGCAACTAGAGTTTCTCCACCAATCGTTGGCTGAAAAAATTGTTGTCTCTTTCGTAAACGAATGCAACTAAACATGGGTTGCCTTCGATTAAACACCTTGTTTCTCTACTTCCTTTTCCATCATCCTTATCTTTTCTTCCTTTTCTTTTTCTTCAATTTCTCTTCCTTCTGCAGTTTATATTTCTTCTTCTTTATTTTCTCCTTCAGCCTATGTTGATCCTTACTAGATTGTCCTTGTGTCATAAATTTCAACTTCATTTCATGTCACTCATGCCTCAAATAAAAGGAACGTTCATCAAGATTAAGCGTTTTAAAATGAAGCCATGCCCATCGCAAAAGAAGATGACAAGAATTTGTGGGAGCAATATCACATAATACTTCTTTCACACATTGTCCTGTACTGAATTTTATCCTTGCTTGATTCAGATGAAAGCTTGGTGGTAACTAGAGTTTCTCCACCAATCTTTGGCTTAAAATATTGTTGTTGCTTTCGTAAACGAATGCAGCTAAACATGGGTGGCCTTCGATTAAACACTCTATTTCTCTACTTCCTTTTCCATCATCTTTATATTTTCTTCCTTTTCTTTTTCTTCAATTTCCCTTCCTTCTGCAGTTTATATTTCTTCTTTTTCTATTTTCTCCTTCAGCCTATGTTGATCCTAACTAACTTGCCTTGGTGTCATAAATTTCAACTTCATTTCATGTCCCTAATGTCTAAAATAAAGGGAACGTTCATCAAGATTGAGAGTTTTAAAATGAAGCCACGCCCATCTTAAAAGAAGATGACAAGAGTTCGTGGGAGCAATATCAGATAATACTTCATTCCCACATTGTCCTGTGCTGAATTTGATCCTTACTTGATTCGGATGAAACCTTGGTGGTAACTAGAGTCTCTCCACCAATCTTTTGCTTAAAACACTGTTGTCGCTTTCGTAAACGAATGCAACTAAACATGGGTTGCCTTCGATTAAACACCTTGTTTCTCGACTTCCTTTTCCATCATCTTTATCTTTTCTTCCTTTTCTTTTTCTTCAATTTCTCTTCCTCCTGCAGTTTATATTTCTTCATTTCTATTTTCTCCTTCAGCCTATGTTGATCCTTATTGGCTTGTCTTGGTGTCATAAATTTGAACTTCATTTCATGTCCCTCATGCCTCAAAGGGAACGTTCATCAATATTGAGCGTTTTTAAAATAAGCCATGCCCATCTCAAAAGAAGATGACATGAGTTCGTGGGAAGAATATCACATAATACTTCTTTCACACATTGTCATGTACTGCATTTGGTCCTTGCTTGATTCGGATGAAACCTTGGTGGTAACTAGAGTTTCTCCACCAATCTTTGGCTTAAAACATTGTTGTCGCTTTCGTAAACGAATGCAACTAAACATGTGTGGCCTTCGATTAAACACCTTGTTTCTCTACTTCCTTTTCCATCATCTTTATCTTTTCTTCCGTTTCTTTTTCTTCAATTTCCCTTCCTTCTGCAGTTTATATTTCTTCTTTTTCTATTTTCTCATTCAGCCTATGTTGATCCTTATTGGCTTGTCTTGGTGTCATAAATTTCAACTTCATTTCATATCCCCAATGCCTAAAATAAAGGGAACGTTCATTAAGATTGAGCGTTTTAAAATGAAGCCATGCCCATCTCAAAAGAAGATGACAAGAGTTCGTGGGAGCAATATCAGATAATACGTCTTTCCCATATTGTCTTGTGCTGAATTTGATCCTTGCTTGATTCGGATGAAAGCTTGGTGGTAACAATAGTTTCTCCACCAATATTTGGCTTAAAACATTGTTGTCGCTTTCGTAAACGAATGTAACTAAACATGGGTGGCCTTCGATTAAACAACTTCTTTCTCTACTTCCTTTTCGATCAACTTTATCTTTTCTTCCTTTTCTTTTTCTTGAATTTCTCTTCCTTCTGCAGTTTATATTTCTTATTTTCTATTTTATCCTTCAGCCTATGTTGATACTTACTGGCTCTTCCTTGTGTCAAAAATTTCAACTTCATTTCATGTCCCTCATGCCTCAAAGGGAACGTTCGTCAAGATTGAGCTTTTGAAAATTAAGTCATGCCCATCTCAAAAGAAGATGACAGGAGTTCGTGGGAACAATATCATATAATACTTCTTTCACACATTGTCCTGTACTGAATTTGATCCTTGCCTGATTCGGATGAAAGCTAGGTGGCAACTAGAGTTTCTCCACCAATCTTTGGCTTACAACATTGTTGTCGCTTTAGTAAACGAATGCAACTAAACATGGGTGGCCTTCGATTAAACACGTTGTTTCTCTACTTCCTTTTCCATCATCTTTATCTTTTCTTCCTTTTCTTTTTCTTCAATTTCCCTATCTTTCTGCAGATTATATTTCTTCTTTTTCTAAATTCTCCTTCAACCTATGTTGATCCTTACAGGCTTGTCTTTGTGTCATAAATTTGAACTTCATTTCTTGTCCCTCATGCCTCAAAGGGAATGTTCATCAATATTGAGCGTTTTTAAATTAAGCCATGTCCATCTCAAAAGAAGATGACATGAGTTCGTGGGAAGAATATCACATAAAACTTCTTTCACACATTGTCATGTACTGCATTTGGTCCTTGCTTGATTCGGATGAAACCTTGGTGGTAACTAGAGTTTCTCCACCAATCTTTGGCTTAAAACATTGTTGTCACTTTCGTAAACGAATGCAACTAAACATGTGTGGCCTTCGATTAAACACCTTGTTTCTCTACTTCCTTTTCCATCATCTTTATCTTTTCTTCCGTTCCTTTTTCTTCAATTTCCCTTCCTTTTGCAGTTTATATTTCTTCTTTTTCTATTTTCTCCTTCAGCCTATGTTGATCCTTACTGGCTTGTCTTGGTGTCAAAAATTTCAACTTTATTTCATATCCCTAATGGCTAAAATAAAGGGAACGTTCTTCAAGATTGAGTGTTTTAAAATTAAGCCATGCCCATCTCAAAAGAAGATGACAGGAGTTCGTGGGAACAATATCACATAATACTTCTTTCACACATTGTCAGGTACTGAATTTGATCCTTGCTTGATTTGGATGAAATATTGGTGGTAACTAGAGTTTCTCTACCAATCTTTGGCTTAAAACATTGTTGTCGCTTTCGTAAACGAATGCAACTAAACATGGGTGGTCTTCGATTAAACACCTTGTTTCTCTACTTCCTTTTCCATCAACTTTATCTTTTCTTCCTTTTCTTTTTCTTCAATTTCTCTTCTTTCTACAGTTTATATTTCTTCTTTTGTATTTTCTCCTTCAGCCTATGTTGATCCTTACTGGCTTGTACTTGTGTCATAAATTTCAACTTCATTTCATGTCCCTCATGCCTCAAATAAAGGGAACGTTCATCAAGATTTAGTATTTTAAAATTAAGTCATGCCCATCTCAAAAGAAGATGACAAGAGTTTGTGGAAGCAATATAACATAATACTTCTTTCCCACATTGTCATGTACTGAATTTGATCCTTGCTTGTTTCGGATGAAACCTTGGTGGTAACTAGAGTTTCTCCACCAATCCTTGGCATACAACATTGTTGTCGCTTTCGTAAAGGAATGCAACTAAACTTGGTGGCCTTCGATTAAACACGTTGTTTCTCTACTTCCTTTTCCATCATCTTTATATTTTCTTCCTTTTCTTTTTCTTCAATTTCCCTTTCTTTCTGCAGATTATATTTCTTCTTTTTCTATTTTCTCCTTCAGCCTATGTTGATCCTTACTGGCTTGTCTTGGTGTCATAAATTTGAACTTCATTTCATGTCCCTCATGACTCAAAGGGAACGTTCATCAAGATTGAGCGTTTTAAAATTAAGCCATGCCCATCTCAAAAGAAGATGACAGGAGTTCGTGGGAACAATATCACATAATACTTCTTTCACACATTGTCCTGTACTGAATTTGATCCTTGCTTGATTTGGATGAAAGCTTGGTGGTAACTAGAGTTTCTCCACCAATCTTTGACTTAAAACATTGTTGTCGCTTTCGTAAACGAATGCAACTAAACATGGTTGGCCTTCGATTAAACAACTTCTTTCTCTTCTTCCTTTTCCATCAACTTTATCTTTTCTTCCTTTTCTTTTTCTTCAATTTCTCTTCCTTCTGCAGTTTATATTTCTTCTTTCCTATTTTCTCCTTCAGCCTATGTTGATACTTACTGGCTTGTCCTTGTGTCATAAATTTCAACTTCATTTCATGTCCCTCATGCCTCAAATAAAGGGAACGTTCATCAAGATTGAGTGTTTTAAAATTAAGCCATGCCCATCTCAAAAGAAGATGACATGAGTTCGTGGGAAGAATATCACATAATACTTCTTTCACACATTGTCATGTACTGAATTTGATCCTTGCCTGATTCGGATGAAAGCTAGGTGGTAACTAGAGTTTCTCCACCAATCTTTGGCTTACAACATTGTTGTCGCTTTAGTAAACGAATGCAACTAAACATGGATGGCCTTCGATTAAACACGTTGTTTCTCTACTTCCTTTTCCATCATCTTTATCTTTTCTTCCTTTTCTTTTTCTTCAATTTCTCTATCTTTCTGCAGAATATTTTCTTCTTTTTCTAAATTCTCCTTCAACCTATGTTGATCCTTACTGGCTTGTCTTGGTGTCATAAATTTGAACTTCATTTCATGTCCCTCATGCCTCAAAGGGAACGTTCATCAATATTGAGCGTTTTTAAATTAAGTCATGCCCATCTCAAAAGAAGATGACATGAGTTCGTGGGAAGAATATCACATAATACTTCTTTCACACATTGTCATGTACTGCATTTGGTCCTTGCTTGATTCGGATGAAACCTTGGTGGTAACTAGAGTTTCTCCACCAATCTTTGGCTTAAAACATTGTTGTCGCTTTCGTAAACGAATGCAACTAAACATGTGTGGCCTTCGATTAAACACCTTGTTTCTCTACTTCCTTTTCCATCATCTTTATCTTTTCTTCCGTTTCTTTTTCTTCAATTTCCCTTCCTTCTGCAGTTTATATTTCTTCTTTTTCTATTTTCTCATTCAGCCTATGTTGATCCTTACTGGCTTGTCTTGGTGTCATAAATTTCAACTTCATTTCATATCCCCAATGCCTAAAATAGAGGGAACGTTCATTAAGATTGAGCGTTTTAAAATGAAGCCATGCCCATCTCAAAAGAAGATGACAAGAGTTCGTGGGAGCAATATCAGATAATACGTCTTTCCCATATTTTCCTGTGCTGAATTTGATCCTTGCTTGATTCGGATGAAAGCTTGGTGGTAACAATAGTTTCTCCACCAATCTTTGGCTTAAAACATTGTTGTCGCTTTCGTAAACGAATGTAACTAAACATGGGTGGCCTTCGATTAAACAACTTCTTTCTCTACTTCCTTTTCCATCAACTTTATCTTTTCTTCCTTTTCTTTTTCTTGAATTTCTCTTCCTTCTGCAGATTATATTTCTTCTTTTTCTATTTTCTCCTTCAGCCTATGTTGATTCTTACTAGCTCTTCCTTGTGTCAAAAATTTCAACTTCATTTCATGTCCCTCATGCCTCAAAGGGAACGTTCGTCAAGATTGAGCTTTTTAAAATTAAGTCATGCCCATCTCAAAAGAAGATGACAAGAGTTCGTGGGAGCAATATCAGATAATACGTCTTTCCCATATTTTCCTGTGCTGAATTTGATCCTTGCTTGATTCGGATGAAAGCTTGGTGGTAACAATAGTTTCTCCACCAATCTTTGGCTTAAAACATTGTTGTCGCTTTCGTAAACGAATGTAACTAAACATGGGTGGCCTTCGATTAAAAAACTTCTTTCTCTACTTCCTTTTCCATCAACTTTATCTTTTCTTCCTTTTCTTTTTCTTGAATTTCTCTTCCTTCTACAGTTTATATTTCTTATTTTCTATTTTATCCTTCAGCCTATGTTGATACTTACTGGCTCTTCCTTGTGTCAAAAATTTCAACTTCATTTCATGTCCCTCATGCCTCAAAGGGAACGTTCGTCAAGATTGAGCTTTTTAAAATTAAGTCATGCCCATCTCAAAAGAAGATGACAGGAGTTCGTGGGAACAATATCACATAATACTTCTTTCACACATTGTCCTGTACTGAATTTGATCCTTGCTTGATTTGGATGAAAGCTTGGTGGTAACTAGAGTTTCTCCACCAATCTTTGGCTTAAAACATTGTTGTCGCTTTCGTAAACGAATGCAACTAAACATGGTTGGCCTTCGATTAAACAACTTCTTTCTCTTCTTCCTTTTCCATCAACTTTATCTTTTCTTCCTTTTCTTTTTCTTCAATTTCTCTTCCTTCTGCAGTTTATATTTCTTCTTTCCTATTTTCTCCTTCAGCCTTTGTTGATACTTACTGGCTTGTCCTTGTGTCATAAATTTCAACTTCATTTCATGTCCCTCATGCCTCAAATAAAGGGAACGTTCATCAAGATTGAGTGTTTTAAAATTAAGCCATGCCCATCTCAAAAGAAGATGACATGAGTTCGTGGGAAGAATATCACATAATACTTCTTTCACACATTGTCATGTACTGCATTTGGTCCTTGCCTGATTCGGATGAAAGCTAGGTGGTAACTAGAGTTTCTCCACCAATCTTTGGCTTAAAACATTGTTGTCGCTTTCGTAAACGAATGCAACTAAACATGTGTGGCCTTCGATTAAACACCTTGTTTCTCTACTTCCTTTTCCATCATCTTTATCTTTTCTTCCGTTTCTTTTTCTTCAATTTCCCTTCCTTCTGCAGTTTATATTTCTTCTTTTTCTATTTTCTCATTCAGCCTATGTTGATCCTTACTGGCTTGTCTTGGTGTCATAAATTTCAACTTCATTTCATATCCCCAATGCCTAAAATAGAGGGAACGTTCATTAAGATTGAGCGTTTTAAAATGAAGCCATGCCCATCTCAAAAGAAGATGACAAGAGTTCGTGGGAGCAATATCAGATAATACGTCTTTCCCATATTTTCCTGTGCTGAATTTGATCCTTGCTTGATTCGGATGAAAGCTTGGTGGTAACAATAGTTTCTCCACCAATCTTTGGCTTAAAACATAGTTGTCGCTTTCGTAAACGAATGTAACTAAACATGGGTGGCCTTCGATTAAACAACTTCTTTCTCTACTTCCTTTTCCATCAACTTTATCTTTTCTTCCTTTTCTTTTTCTTGAATTTCTCTTCCTTCTGCAGTTTATATTTCTTATTTTCTATTTTATCCTTCAGCCTATGTTGATTCTTACTAGCTCTTCCTTGTGTCAAAAATTTCAACTTCATTTCATGTCCCTCATGCCTCAAAGGGAACGTTCGTCAAGATTGAGCTTTTTAAAATTAAGTCATGCCCATCTCAAAAGAAGATGACAAGAGTTCGTGGGAGCAATATCAGATAATACGTCTTTCCCATATTTTCCTGTGCTGAATTTGATCCTTGCTTGATTCGGATGAAAGCTTGGTGGTAACAATAGTTTCTCCACCAATCTTTGGCTTAAAACATTGTTGTCGCTTTCGTAAACGAATGTAACTAAACATGGGTGGCCTTCGATTAAACAACTTCTTTCTCTACTTCCTTTTCCATCAACTTTATCTTTTCTTCCTTTTCTTTTTCTTGAATTTCTCTTCCTTCTGCAGTTTATATTTCTTATTTTCTATTTTATCCTTCAGCCTATGTTGATACTTACTGGCTCTTCCTTGTGTCAAAAATTTCAACTTCATTTCATGTCCCTCATGCCTCAAAGGGAACGTTCGTCAAGATTGAGCTTTTTAAAATTAAGTCATGCCCATCTCAAAAGAAGATGACAGGAGTTCGTGGGAACAATATCATATAATACTTCTTTCACACATTGTCATGTACTGAATTTGATCCTTGCCTGATTCGGATGAAAGCTAGGTGGCAACTAGAGTTTCTCCACCAATCTTTGGCTTACAACATTGTTGTCGCTTTAGTAAACGAATGCAACTAAACATGGGTGGCCTTCGATTAAACACGTTGTTTCTCTACTTCCTTTTCCATCATCTTTATCTTTTCTTCCTTTTCTTTTTCTTCAATTTCCCTATCTTTCTGCAGATTATATTTCTTCTTTTTCTAAATTCTCCTTCAACCTATGTTGATCCTTACAGGCTTGTCTTTGTGTCATAAATTTGAACTTCATTTCTTGTCCCTCATGCCTCAAAGGGAATGTTCATCAATATTGAGCGTTTTTAAATTAAGCCATGTCCATCTCAAAAGAAGATGACATGAGTTCGTGGGAAGAATATCACATAAAACTTCTTTCACACATTGTCATGTACTGCATTTGGTCCTTGCTTGATTCGGATGAAACCTTGGTGGTAACTAGAGTTTCTCCACCAATCTTTAGCTTAAAACATTGTTGTCACTTTCGTAAACGAATGCAACTAAACATGTGTGGCCTTCGATTAAACACCTTGTTTCTCTACTTCCTTTTCCATCATCTTTATCTTTTCTTCCGTTCCTTTTTCTTCAATTTCCCTTCCTTCTGCAATTTATATTTCTTCTTTTTCTATTTTCTCCTTCAGCCTATGTTGATCCTTACTGGCTTGTCTTGGTGTCAAAAATTTCAACTTTATTTCATATCCCTAATGGCTAAAATAAAGGGAACGTTCTTCAAGATTGAGTGTTTTAAAATTAAGCCATGCCCATCTCAAAAGAAGATGACAGGAGTTCGTCGGAACAATATCACATAATACTTCTTTCACACATTGTCCTGTACTGAATTTGATCCTTGCTTGATTTGGATGAAAGCTTGGTGGTAACTAGAGTTTCTCCACCAATCTTTGGCTTAAAACATTGTTGTCGCTTTCGTAAACGAATGCAACTAAACATGGTTGGCCTTCGATTAAACAACTTCTTTCTCTTCTTCCTTTTCCATCAACTTTATCTTTTCTTCCTTTTCTTTTTCTTCAATTTCTCTTCCTTCTGCAGTTTATATTTCTTCTTTCCTATTTTCTCCTTCAGCCTATGTTGATACTTACTGGCTTGTCCTTGTGTCATAAATTTCAACTTCATTTCATGTCCCTCATGCCTCAAATAAAGGGAACGTTCATCAAGATTGAGTGTTTTAAAATTAAGCCATGCCCATCTCAAAAGAAGATGACATGAGTTCGTGGGAAGAATATCACATAATACTTCTTTCACACATTGTCATGTACTGCATTTGGTCCTTGCTTGATTCGGATGAAATCTTGGTGGTAACTAGAGTTTCTCCACCAATCTTTGGCTTAAAACATTGTTGTCGCTTTCGTAAACGAATGCAACTAAACATCGGTGGACTTCGATTAAACACCTTGTTTCTCTACTTCCTTTTCCATCATCTTTATCTATTCTTCCTTTTCTTTTTCTTCAATTTCCCTTCCTTCTGTAGTTTATATTTCTTCTTTTTCTAATTTCTCCTTCAGCCTATGTTGATCCTTACTAGCATGTCTTGGTGTCATAAATTTCAACTTCATTTCATATCCCTAATGCCTAACATAAAGGGAATGTTCATTAAGATTGAGCGTTTTAAAATGATGCCATGCCCATCTCAAAAGAAGATGACAAGAGTTCGTGGGAGCAATATCAGATATTACGTCTTTGCCACATTGTCCTGTGTTGAATTTGATCCTTGCTTGATTCGGATGAAAGCTTGGTGGTAACAAGAGTTTCTCCACCAATCTTTGGCTTAAAACATTGTTGCCGCTTTCGTAAACGAAAGCAACTAAACATGGGTGGCCTTCGATTAAACACCTTGTTTCTCTACTTCCTTTCCCATCATCTTTATCTTTTCTTCCTTTTCTTTTTCTTCAATTTCCCTTACTTCTGCAGTTTATATTTCTTCTTTTTCTATTTTCTCCTTCAGCCTATGTTGATCCTTACTTGCTTGTCTTGGTGTCATAATTTTGAACTTCATTTCATGTCCCTCATGCCTCAAAGGGAACGTTCATCAAGATTGAGCGTTTTAAAATTAAGCCATGCCCATCTCAAAAGAAGATGATAGGAGTTCGTGGGAGCAATATCACATAATACTTCTTTCACACATTGTCTTGTGCTGAATTTGATCCTTGCTTCATTCGGATGAAAGCTTGGTGGTAACTAGAGTTTCTCTACCAATCTTTGGCTTAAAATATTGTTGTCGCTTTCGTAAATGAATGCAACTAAACATGGGTGGCCTTCGATTAAACCTTGTGTCTCTACTTCCTTTTCCATCAACTTTATCTTTTCTTCCTTTTCTTTTTCTTCAATTTCTCTTCCTTCTACAGTTTATATTTCTTCTTTTGTATTTTCTCCTTCAGCCTATGTTGATCCTTACTGGCTTGTACTTGTGTCATAAATTTCAATTTCATTTCGTGTCCCTCATGCCTCAAATAAAGGGAACGTTCATCAAGATTTAGTGTTTTAAAATTAAGCCATGCCCATCTCAAAAGAAGATGACAAGAGTTTGTGGGAGCAATATAACATAATACTTCTTTCCCACATTGTCATGTACTGAATTCGATCCTTGCTTGTTTCGGAAGAAACCTTGGTGGTAACTAGAGTTTCTCCACCAATCCTTGGCGGTAACTAGAGTTTCTCCACCAATCCTTGGCTTACAACATTGTTGTCGCTTTCGTAAACGAATGCAACTAAACTTTGTGGCCTTCGATTAAACACGTTGTTTCTCTACTTCCTTTTCCATCATCTTTATCTTTTCTTCCTTTTCTTTTTCTTCAATTTCCCTATCTTTCTGCAAATTATATTTCTTCTTTTTCTATTTCCTCCTTCAGCCTATGTTGATCCTTACTGGCTTGTCTTGGTGTCATAAATTTGAACTTCATTTCATGTCCCTCATGACACAAAGGGAACGTGCATCAAGATTGAGCGTTTTAAAATTAAGCCATGCCCATCTCAAAAGAAGATGACAGGAGTTCGTGGGAACAATATCACATAATACTTCTTTCACACATTGTCCTGTATTGAATTTGATCCTTGCTTGATTTGGATGAAAGCTTGGTGGTAACTAGAGTTTCTCCACCAATCTTTGGCTTAAAACATTGTTGTCGCTTTCGTAAACGAGTGCAACTAAACATGGTTGGCCTTCGATTAAACAACTTCTTTCTCTACTTCCTTTTCCATCAACTTTATCTTTTCTTCCTTTTCTTTTTCTTCAATTTCTCTTCCTTCTGCAGTTTATATTTCTTCTTTCCTATTTTCTCCTTCAGCCTATGTTGATACTTACTGGCTTGTCCTTGTGTCATAAATTTCAACTTCATTTCATGTCCTTAATGCCTCAAATAAAGGGGACGTTCATCAAGATTGAGCGTTTTAAAATTAAGCCATGCCCATCGCAAAAGAAGATGACATGAGTTCGTGGGAGCAATATCACATAATACTTCTTTCACACATTGTTTTGTACTAAATTTGATCCTTGCTTGATTCGGATGAAAGGTTTGTGGTAACTAGAGTTTCTCCACCAATCTTTGGCTTACAACATTGTTGTCGCTTTAGTAAACGAATGCAACTAAACATGGGTGGCCTTTGATTAAACACCTTGTTTGTCTACTTCCTTTTCCATCATCTTTATCTTTTCTTCCTTTTCTTTTTCTTTAATTTCCCTTCCTTCTGCAGTTTATATTTCTTCTTTTTCTATTTTCTCCTTCAGCCTATGTTGATCCTTACTAGCATGTCTTGGTGTCATAAATTTCAACTTCATTTCATATCCCTAATGGCTAAAATAAAGGGAACGTTCATCAAGATTGAGTGTTTTAAAATTAAGCCATGCCCATCTCAAAAGAAGATGACAGGAGTTCGTGGGTGCAATATCAGATAATACTTCTTTCACACATTGTCATGTACTGAATTTGATCCTTGCTTGATTTGGATGAAATATTGGAGGTCACTAGATTTTCTCCACCAATCTTTGGCTTAAAATATTGTTGTCGCTGATGAGTGCGTATTTTTGCCCTCATTTAATGTTTAATTATGGGTATTTAATTGAATTTGTGTGCTTAAAGATTGATTTAATTGGGATTTCCTATAATTGGGTTTATTGAGCATGAGATACAAAAGCATGTTAAAAATAGCTTTTTAGTTGCATAAATGTTGTTTGGATATTTTGAGGTGTGTTAGTGCAGCTGCAGCTAAGTTGAGCTCATGAAGGTGTGGAAATAAATTGATTAAAGCTTCATGACACCTTAAAGATAAATCCAAGGATAAGAAATTATCAAAAGCACAAAAATTCAAGCCAAGCATCATATGAAGACGGCAAGAAAAACTTGAAAAAGTGAAGAAGTTTGGCTAAACCAAGAAGAGAGGAACAAAAAAATTGGACCTTGCAGTTTTCTTTATCTTTATGATAGAAGATAATTTGGGAAAATATATCTTTAGATATTTTATTTGATATTTTTAAATAATTATCTTATTTAATTATATCATAAAATATTAAAAGATATTAACTACCAAATATTTTTAAATATGACAAGATCTTCTGGAATCTTTTTAGATCTACAACAAACAAATATATCTTGAAGATATTGGATTATTTAGAAGATAATTTGAGGAGATTGCAAAGGGTTGATTTGGAAAATTAATACAAATATTAATTGGTGATAATTTATCATATATCTTTAAGTAATTAATTTATTTAATTATATTAGATATTGATATTATCAACCAACTATATTTGTCAAATACTCTATATCTCTCCAAATATTTTACAATATTTATATTTATCTTTATTTTAAAAGATATTTGAGAGATTTTAGCAACAGAAAAGCCCATCCCAATTCCTATATAAAGAGAGACCAAGGGAGAAGTAGAAAACAAGCTCGGCACTTCGGAATTTAGGAACCCTTAGGGGGACCTAATTTCTTTCTTCTCTCTATTCTTCTCTCTTTATTTTGCATTCATGAATTACTAAACTTCTTGGGTTGATTCCATTGTAATTTCATTATGGATTTTGAGGTTAGAATGAATTAATTTCTTTGTTCTTTTTATTATTGTTGAGGTTTTAATTTATCTATGTCTTTTATCTTTGAATCGCGTAAAAAGTAATGATTTTAAATCTATATGCATGTTGATCATATGAGTTCAAGGGTTTTTAAATTTAATTGAGACTTTACTTTGATTTTATTTAGAAACTTTCATGTGATTGAATGAGTTTTTACCAATAATTGAGACTTTACTTTGGTTAAAGGTATTTACTCTAACGAAAATTAATTGAGACTTTACTTTGATTAATTAAGCTTTTTATTTGGTGAGAAGATAAAAGAATAGACATGATTAGGCATAGTAAATTTGATTGAGACTGTACTTTGGTTGAATTTACTATGGATAATCTAAAAGTTCTCACTTTTAATTGAGACTGTACTTTGGTTAAAAGTGAGAACGCCAACAAATTAATTCAGACTTTACATTGATTAATTTGTAAATCTACAATAATAATTAATTGAGCAATAATCTTTAGATAACCGATGATGAATCTATTTTGAAAAAGCAATGGAATCAATCTATCTTCTTTATTATTGTTTTTATTTCTTTTTATCTTTTAAATTTTATTTCTATCTTTGTTTATCTTAATCCCCTATATTTTTTATCTTATTTGACTAACTCTTGTATAGTTTTATAAGAATTAATTTGTTAAAAATCAATTCCGTGTTCGTTGGGAGACGACTTTGGGTTACTTTACCCTTACTATTTTGTTGACTACTTTCTTAACAATACTGAAGTTGTTATAGATAAGTAGTATTAATTTGATCGTGTCAACGATAGCGTTATCAAATTTGGCGCCGTTGCCGGGGAACACGGTTAGAATTTTTATCATTTTAGTTCTTATTTTTATTTTTATTCTTTTGATTTTATTTTTATTTTTATTTTTATTTTTATTTTTTGTTTATCACTAACATTTTCTTTTCTCAAATTTCTTTTTCTAACATTTATTTTTTTTTCTTTAGTTAATTTATTTTATTTTATTTAGTTATTTTTTTTAAGCATAGTTTTTGTTTGAGGAATTTTGTTGGGAAATTTGTGAAACTAGTTGGGAAAAACTTTGGCTAAGGAAAGACAAGGTACTTAAGTTGTCCATTGAGGCGCACCTCTCTTTCTTGGAAGTCTACTCAATAAGCTTTCAACTTATTTCTTTTCAGAAAACCTCTTTCAAAAATGCAAAATAGTTTTTCATATCAAAATAATCAACAATGTGATTTTCAAGTGAATTATGATTACTATCCACAGCAACCACGTGATTCATATGATTATCAGCAACAAATTGTCACACCTACTTCTGCACCTGATATAAGTGGGTTAACTTTACGACAATTTAATGATCTATATCCTAGATCATCTTTTTTGGGATATGAGCAACAACCATATTCTGAGTGTCCACCTCAGCAACCATATATTCCAAATAGTTTTCATCAACAATATGTACCACCACAGCAAGTTGAAGCAACCAATGGACCATCCTACAGGGACGTTATGATATTAATGGGTGAAGTTATAGAGAAATTAGAGTCCATGGATGAAAGGTTGCGAGTTGATCAACGATGCAGAGATATTGAGCAAGAGTGGTATGAAAATAAGCAAATATTGTCTGATATGTTGAGGGATGCAAGTAAGAACAACTTCATAGAATTACTTGTAACTGTTAATACCACCCCTCAACCCCATCAGAGATTTCCTGAACATCCAGATTTTAATGCACTTCGTCATGAAATCAAAGATGTGCTTCTGAAGTTGGCGATCAGAGCTGAAAATATGTCTGAAGATTTGACTCAGCTAATGAATGATGCAGTGAGAAAGGTCACTTTGGAAGATATGATGGAAATGATGACTGAAATGATGAAGATGGATCAGACAGATCAGAAAGAGATGATGAATGCCGCGACACAAAGCTTACAAAATCAGTCTGAAAAACCAATAGCGGAATCACATCACATTGATATATCTACTGATGGATATAATCATTTTCATAGTAATATGTCTACTGATGGACATATCAATTTTGCTAAAGATGTTGCTGATGAAGAAATTAAAGATTCTCACATAAACATATCTACTGATGGATATGTTGATGATGCTCAATGTGAATATAAAGTTGTACCCGTTGATGAGGAGATGAGTACAAATGATCATTTTCAAGAGCAAAGTTGTGAGAACAATACAATGGAGGAACCAAGTGCAGTTGAAGAGCCAACAGTATTAGAAGATGCAGCTGAAGCATCTACTATTGCAACTGACTTGGTTAATGATGAAGCAACAGAGTCAACAACACCAGGTGAAAATTTTTGCTCACAAGGTGAGATTATGAGGATTAATGATGATCCTGTTAACAATCTGAATGCACTTGATGATGCTCAAGTTGAGTTGAAGCCACACAATCCACACATCAAGTTTGTTGATGTGAATAATGCAAATAAGTTTTCAGTGGTTATCTTTGTTGACATGGCTGCAGAAAAAGAAGAAAGGTTGCTGCAACAAGAAAACAGGTCAGATTCAAATTCTTTTGAAAGCATTGTTGATAAAAAAATTAAATTGCATGCATATTTGTTTTTTGTTTTTGATTTTAATAAAAAATATAAAAAAATTTCAAAAATATGTTTTTTTGTTTTTAGTTTTCATAAACTTCAAAAAGTAAAAATTAAAAAAATGGTACAAGCTGACTTGTACTTTATAAAATTAAAGAAAATAAATTTTGACATATGGCCAGATTGAGCCAGAAATCAAAAAAATTTTCGTTTCCTCCCCAAAATAAGTCCATCAAGGACATTTTTTTTGAAATAAGTGTGGGGGAGACAAACTGTAGGTAGGATTTTCCTTTTTATGTTTTTTGTTTTTTGTTTTTTGTGTTTTTTATTTTTTGTGTTTTTTTTCATTTAAAAAAAATTGTGATTTCTTTTTGAGAAAATTGTGAAAGTATTAACTTTTTACTAAGTGAAACTTTTAAACAATATGTCTCATAAGAAATCTACCAAAAATATTTCCCTGCTTTCAATAAAACATATTGACATTGGATTTTTAGGATTTGATTCAGTAATTGGGATGATCATAATTCTTGAAAAATAAAAGACATGTTGATATGAGTGGATTGTTTCTATGATTTGCTAAATGAGTTGATTTGAGAATTTCTTGATTAAATCTTTTGTGAAAGAATTTGACCTTGTGAGTCTTGAGCCTTAATGTAAAGGATGAACTGCCATATGTCATTCCTATTTTTTTCTTGAGTGACTTGCTCATGTTTGTTTATACTCAAATGTTTAGCTTGAGTCTTTTGTTTTGCATCTTAGGTGAATATGCATGACTTGATATGACTGAGGCATTTCTTGTTTTTAGCTACTTGGCCAAATAAGCCCACCTTGATATTAATCCATTGGTAGCCCCTTTGAGCTTTAAACCTCTTTTTCTTGTTTTAAGCCTATTGCATAACCTTGAAAAGAAAAAGACCATATTCTACCTTAGGAAGAAAGAAAGAGCTAATGGATTGTGTTCAGGAATGGTTGAGGAATAAAGTGTGTGGGTAAGTACCTCACCCACAAATTAATAAAAATGGCAAAAGGAAAAATTGTTGATGAAAAAGTGTTGAAATAATTTCTTTCTAAAAGAAAAAGAGAGAGCAACAAGCAATAAATGAAAAAGAGTTTTTTTTGAAATTATGCTCCATTATTCTTTCTATATTTTAATTTCAAAAACCCAAAAATCCTAAAATTTTTCCTACCTTTGCCTTGGCCCCGTTATAACCTGTGAAAAGTCCTCATGATCTTTGATTGCATATTTTCTGAAAGTTTGTGAATATTAGAGTCTTGTTAAGTATTAGGAGTGTTTACTTGCATGGGTATTTTGAGTGAAAACACAAGCCAAAACACTTGAGAGAATTTTGGTGAGACAATAGACATTTAACTTGAGTACTTTCTTTCATAATTGATTGTCTTGTGAATTCAAAAGATTAACTCATGTGTGAAAAATAGAATCTTTCCGTTTATGTATGCATGATAACTTCATTTCAAGAATATTGATTTGTCTCAAGTAAGGTTCATTCCTTTAATCCAGTGTTGATGTGACATAAAATACCTCAGAAGAAGTTTTGAAATTGCTTAATTTTGCCCAGGAGTGCAAAAGGATAAGTGTGTGGGTATGATGAGTGCGTATTTTTGCCCTCATTTAATGTTTAATTATGGGTATTTAATTGAATTTGTGTGCTTAAAGATTGATTTAATTGGGATTTCCTATAATTGGGTTTATTGAGCATGAGATACAAAAGCATGTTAAAAATAGCTTTTTAGTTGCATAAATGTTCTTTGGATATTTTGAAGTGTGTTAGTGCAGCTGCAGCTAAGTTGAGCTCATGAAGGTGTGGAAATAAATTGATTAAAGCTTCATGACACCTTAAAGATAAATCCAAGGATAAGAAATTATCAAAAGCACAAAAATTCAAGCCAAGCATCATATGAAGACGGCAAGAAAAACTTGAAAAAGTGAAGAAGTTTGGCTAAACCAAGAAGAGAGGAACAAAAAAATTGGACCTTGCAGTTTTCTTTATCTTTATGATAGAAGATAATTTGGGAAAATATATCTTTAGATATTTTATTTGATATTTTTAAATAATTATCTTATTTAATTATATCATAAAATATTAAAAGATATTAACTACCAAATCTTTTTAAATATGACAAGATCTTCTGGAATCTTTTTAGATCTACAACAAACAAATATATCTTGAAGATATTGGATTATTTAGAAGATAATTTGAGGAGATTGCAAAGGGTTGATTTGGAAAATTAATACAAATATTAATTGGTGATAATTTATCATATATCTTTAAGTAATTAATTTATTTAATTATATTAGATATTGATATTATCAACCAACTATATTTGTCAAATACTCTATATCTCTCCAAATATTTTACAATATTTATATTTATCTTTATTTTAAAAGATATTTGAGAGATTTTAGCAACAGAAAAGCCCATCCCAATTCCTATATAAAGAGAGACCAAGGGAGAAGTAGAAAACAAGCTCGGCACTTCGGAATTTAGGAACCCTTAGGGGGACCTAATTTCTTTCTCTCTCTTTTCTTCTCTCTATTCTTCCTTTATTCTTCTTTTGTATTCCATGGATTGCTAAACTTCTTGGGTTGATTCCATTGTAATTTCATTATGGATTCTGAGGTTAGAATGAAATAATCTCTTTGTTCTTTTTATTATTGTTGAGGTTTTAATTCATCTATGTCTTTTATCTTTGAATCACGTAACAAGTAATGATTTTAAATCTATATGCATGTTGATCATATGAGTTCAAGGGTTTTTAAATTAAATTGAGACTTTACTTTGATTTTATTTAGAAACTTTCACATGATTAAATGAGTTTTTACCAATAATTGAGACTTTACTTTGGTTAATTAAGCTTTTTATTTGGTGAGGAGATAAAAGAATAGACATGATTAGGCATAGTATAATTTGATTGAGACTGTACTTTGATTGAATTTACTATGGATAATCTAAAAGTTCTCACTTTTAATTGAGACTGTACTTTGGTTAAAAGTGAGAACGCCAACAAATTAATTGAGACTTTACATTGATTAATTTGCAAATCTACAACGATAATTAATTGAGCAATAATCTTTAGATAACCGATGATGAATCTATTTTGAAAAAGCAATGGAATCAATCTATTTTCTTTACTATTGTTTATATCTTATTTTATCTTCTTATCTTTATCCTTCATATTTTTATAATTTTATTTGACTAACTCTTGTATAGTTTTATAAGAACTAACTTGTTAAAAATCAATTCTGTGTTCGTTGGGAGACGACTTTGGGTTACTTTACCCTTACTATTTTGTTGACTACTTTCTTAACAATACTGAAGTTGTTATAGATAAGTAGTATTAATTTGATCGCGTCAACGACAGCGTTATCAGTCGCTTTCGTAAACGAATGCAACTAAACATGGGTGGCCTTCGATTAAACCTTGTTTCTCTACTTCCTTTTCCATCAACTTTATCTTTTCTTCCTTTTCTTTTTCTTCAATTTCTCTTCCTTCTGCAGTTTATATTTCTTCTTTTGTATTTTCTCCTTCAGCCTATGTTGATCCTTACTGGCTTGTACTTGTGTCATAAATTTCAACTTCATTTCATGTCCCTCATGGCTCAAATAAAGGGAACGTTCATCAAGATTTAGTGTTTTAAAATTAAGCCATGCCCATCTCAAAAGAAGATGACAAGAGTTTGTGGGAGCAATATAACATAATACTTATTTCCCACATTGTCATGTACTGAATTTGATCCTTGCTTGTTTCGGATGAAACCTTGGTGGTAACTAGAGTTTCTCCACCAATCCTTGGCTTACAACATTGTTGTCGCTTTCGTAAACGAATGCAACTAAACTTGGTGGCCTTCGATTAAACACGTTGTTTCTCTACTTCCTTTTCCATCATCTTTATCTTTTCTTCCTTTTCTTTTTCTTCAATTTCCCTTTCTTTCTGCAGATTATATTTCTTCTTTTTCTATTTTCTCCTTCAGCCTATGTTGATCCTTACTGGCATGTCTTGGTGTCATAAATTTCAACTTCATTTCATATTCCTAATGCCTAACATAAAGGGAACGTTCATTAAGATTGAGCGTTTTAAAATGAAGCCATGCCAATCTCAAAAGAAGATGACAAGAGTTCGTGGGAGCAATATCAGATAATACGTCTTTCCCACATTGTCCTGTGCTGAATTTGATCCTTGCTTAATATGGATCAAAGCTTGGTGGTAACAAGAGTTTCTCCACCAATCTTTGGCTTAAAACATTGTTGTCGCTTTCGTAAACGAATGCAACTAAACATGGGTGGCCTTCGATTAAACACGTCGTTTCTCTACTTCCTTTTCCATCATCTTTATCTTTTCTTCCTTTTCTTTTTCTTCAATTTCCCTATCTTTCTGCAGATTATATTTCTTCTTTTTCTATTTCCTCCTTCAGCCTATGTTGATCCTTACTGGCTTGTCTTGGTGTCATAAATTTGAACTTCATTTCATGTCCCTCATGACTCAAAGGGAACGTGCATCAAGATTTAGCGTTTTAAAATTAAGCCATGCCCATCTCAAAAGAAGATGACAGGAGTTCGTGGTAACAATATCACATAATACTTCTTTCACACATTGTCCTGTATTGAATTTGATCCTTGCTTGATTTGGATGAAAGCTTGGTGGTAACTAGAGTTTCTCCACCAATCTTTGGCTTAAAACATTGTTGTCGCTTTCGTAAACGAATGCAACTAAACATGGTTGGCCTTCGATTAAACACGTTGTTTCTCTACTTCCTTTTCCATCATCTTTATCTTTTCTTCCTTTTCTTTTTCTTCAATTTCCCTTTCTTTCTGCAGATTATATTTCTTCTTTTTCTATTTTCTCCTTCAGCCTATGTTGATCCTTACTGGCTTGTCTTGGTGTCAGAAATTTCCACTTTCTTTCATATCCCTAATGCCTAAAATAAAGGGAACGTTCATCAAGATTGAGCGTTTTAAAATGAAGCCATGCCCATCTCAAAAGAAGATGATAAGAGTTTGTGGGAGCAATATCACATAATACTTCTTTCACACATTGTCATGTACTGAATTTGATCCTTGCTTGATTCGGATGAAAGCTTTGTGGTAACTAGAGTTTCTTCACCAATCTTTGGCTTACAACATTGTTGTCGCTTTAGTAAACGAATGCAACTAAACATGGGTGGCCTTCGATTAAACACCTTGTTTGTCTACATCCTTTTCCATCATCTTTATCTTTTCTTCCTTTTCTTTTTCTTCAATTTCCCTTCCTTCTGCAGTTTATATTTCTTCTTTTTCTATTTTCTCCTTCAGCCTATGTTGATCCTTACTGGCTTGTCTTGGTGTCAGAAATTCAACTTTATTTCATATCCCTAATGCCTAAAATAAAGGGGACGTTCATCAAGATTGAGCGTTTTAAAATGAAGCCATGCCCATCCCAAAAGAAGATGATAAGAGTTTGTGGGAGCAATATCACATAATACTTCTTTCACACATTGTCATGTACTGAATTTGATCGTTGCTTGATTCGGATGAAAGCTTGGTGGTAACTAGAGTCTCTCCACCAATCTTTGGCTTAAAACATTGTTGTCGCTTTCGTAAACGAATACAACTAAACATGGGTGTCCTTCGATTAAACAACTTCTTTCTCTACTTCCTTTTCCATCAACTTTATCTTTTCTTCCTTTTCTTTTTCTTCAATTTCTCTTCCTTCTGTAGTTTATATTTGTTATTTTCTATTTTATCCTTCAGCCTATGTTGATACTTACTGGCTCTTCCTTGTGTCAAAAATTTCAACTTCATTTCATGTCCCTTATGCTTCAAAGGGAACGTTCGTCAAGATTGAGCTTTTTAAAATTAAGTCATGCCCATCTTAAAAGAAGATGACAGGAGTTCGTGGGAACAATATCATATAATACTTCTTTCACACATTGTCCTGTACTGAATTTGATCCTTGCCTGATTCGGATGAAAGCTAGGTGGTAACTAGAGTTTCTCCACCAATCTTTGGCTTAAAACATTGTTGTCCCTTTCGTAGACGAATACAACTAAACATGGGTGTCCTTCGATTAAACAACTTCTTTCTCTACTTCCATTTCCATCAACTTTATCTTTTCTTCCTTTTCTTTCTCTTCAATTTCTCTTCCTTCTGCAGTTTATATTTCTTCTTTTGTATTTTCTCTTTCAGCCTATGTTGATCCTTACTGGCTTGTACTTGTGTCATAAACTTCAACTTCATTTCATGTCCCTCATGCCTCAAATAAAGGAAACGTTCATCAAGATTTAGTGTTTTAAAATTAAGCCATGCCCATCTCAAAAGAAGATGACAAGAGTTTGTGGGAGCAATATAACATAATACTTCTTTCCCACATTGTCATGTACTGTTTTCTTCCTTTTCTTTTTCTTTAATTTCTCTTCCTTCTGCAGTTTATATTTCTTATTTTCTATTTTATCCTTCAGCCTATGTTGATACTTACTGGCTCTTCCTTGTGTCAAAAATTTCAACTTCATTTCATGTCCCTCATGCCTCAAAGGGAACGTTCGTCAAGATTGAGCTTGTTAAAATTAAGTCATGCCCATCTCAAAAGAAGATGACAGGAGTTCGTGGGAACAATATCATATAATACTTCTTTCACACATTGTCCTGTACTGAATTTGATCCTTGCCTGATTCGGATGAAAGCTTGGTGGTAACTAGAGTTTCTCTACCAATCCTTGGCTTACAACATTGTTGTCGCTTTCGTAAACGAATGCAACTAAACTTGGTGGCCTTCGATTAAACACGTTGTTTCTCTACTTCCTTTTCCATCATCTTTATCTTTTCTTCCTTTTCTTTTTCTTCAATTTCCCTTTCTTTCTGCAGATTATATTTCTTCTTTTTCTATTTTCTCATTCAGCCTATGTTGATCCTTACTGGCATGTCTTGGTATCATAAATTTCAACTTCATTTCATATCCCTAATGCCTAACATAAAGGGAATGTTCATTAAGATTGAGCGTTTTAAAATGAAGCCATGCCCATCTCAAAAGAAGATGACAAGAGTTCGTGGGAGCAATATCAGATAATACGTCTTTCCCACATTGTCCTGTGCTGAATTTGATCCTTGCTTAATTCGGATGAAAGCTTGGTGGTAACAAGAGTTTCTCCACCAATCTTTGGCTTAAAACATTGTTGTCGCTTTCGTAAACGAATGCAACTAAACATGGGTGGCCTTCGATTAAACACCTTGTTTCTCTACTTCCTTTTCCATCATCTTTATCTTTTCTTCCTTTTCTTTTTCTTCAATTTCCCTTCCTTCTGCAGTTTATATTTCTTCTTTTTCTATTTTCTCCTTCAGCCTATGTTGATCATTACTGGCTTGTCTTGCTGTCATAAATTTCAACTTCATTTCATGTCCCTCTTGCCTCAAAGGGAACGTTCATCAAGATTGAGCGTTTTAAGATTAAGCCATGCCCATCCCAAAAGAAGATGACAGGAGTTCGTGGGAACAATATCATATAATACTTCTTTCACACATTGTCCTGTACTGAATTTGATCCTTGCCTGATTCGGATGAAAGCTAGGTGGTAACTAGAGTTTCTCCACCAATCTTTGGCTTAAAACATTGTTGTCACTTTCGTAAACGAATACAACTAAACATGGGTGTCCTTCGATTAAACAACTTCTTTCTCTACTTCCTTTTCCATCAACTTAATCTTTTCTTCCTTTTCTTTCTCTTCAATTTCTCTTCCTTCTGCAGTTTATATTTCTTCTTTTGTATTTTCTCCTTCAGCCTATGTTGATCCTTACTGGCTTTTACTTGTGTAATAAACTTCAAGTTCATTTCATGTCCCTCATGCCTTAAATAAAGGGAACGTTCATCAAGATTTAGTGTTTTAAAATTAAGCCATGCCCATCTCAAAAGAAGATGACAAGAGTTTGTGGGAGCAATATAACATAATACTTCTTTCCCACATTGTCATGTACTGTTTTCTTCCTTTTCTTTTTCTTCAATTTCTCTTCCTTCTGCAGTTTATATTTCTTATTTTCTATTTTATCCTTCAGCCTATGTTGATACTTACTGGCTCTTCCTTGTGTCAAAAATTTCAACTTCATTTCATGTCCCTTATGCCTCAAAGGGAATGTTCGTCAAGATTGAGCTTTTTAAAACTAAGTCATGCCCATCTCAAAAGAAGATGACAGGAGTTCGTGGGAACAATATCATATAATACTTCTTTCACACATTGTCCTGTACTGAATTTGATCCTTGCCTGATTCGGATGAAAGCTTGGTGGTAACTAGAGTTTCTCCACCAATCCTTGGCTTACAACATTGTTGTCGCTTTCGTAAACGAATGCAACTAAACTTGGTGGCCTTCGATTAAACACGTTGTTTCTCTACTTCCTTTTCCATCATCTTTATCTTTTCTTCCTTTTCTTTTTCTTCAATTTCCCTTTCTTTCTGCAGATTGTATTTCTTCTTTTCCTATTTTCTCCTTCAGCCTATGTTGATCCTTACTGGCATGTCTTGGTGTCATAAATTTCAACTTCATTTCATATCCCTAATGCCTAACATAAAGGGAACGTTCATTAATATTGAGCGTTTTAAAATGAAGCCATGCCCATCTCAAAAGAAGATGATAAGAGTTCGTGGGAGCAATATCAGATAATACTTCTTTCACACATTGTCATGTACTGAATTTGATCCTTGCTTGATTTGGATGAAATATTGGTGGTAACTAGAGTTTCTCCACCAATCTTTGGCTTAAAACATTGTTGTCGCTTTCGTAAACGAATGCAACTAAACATGGGTGGCCTTCGATTAAACCTTGTTTCTCTACTTCCTTTTCCATCAACTTTATCTTTTCTTCCTTTTCTTTTTTTTCAATTTCTCTTCCTTCTGCAGTTTATATTTCCTCTTTTGTATTTTCTCCTTCAGCCTATGTTGATCCTTACTGGCTTGTACTTGTGTCATAAATTTCAGCTTCATTTCATGTCCCTCATGCCTCAAATAAAGGGAACGTTCATCAAGATTTAGTGTTTTAAAATTAAGCCATGCCCATCTCAAAAGAAGATGACAAGAGTTTTTGGGAGCAATATAACATAATACTTCTTTCCCACATTGTCATGTACTGAATTTGATCCTTGCTTAATTCGGATGAAAGCTTGGTGGTAACAAGAGTTTCTCCACCAATCTTTTGCTTAAAACATTGTTGTCGCTTTCGTAAACGAATGCAACTAAACATGGGTGGCCTTCGATTAAACACCTTGTTTCTCTACTTCCTTTTCCATCATCTTTATCTTTTCTTCCTTTTCTTTTTCTTCAATTTCCCTTACTTCTACAGTTTATATTTCTTCTTTTTTTATTTTCTCCTTCAGCCTATGTTGATCCTTACTTGCTTGTCTTGGTGTCATAAATTTGAACTTCATTTCATGTCCCTCATGCCTCAAAGGGAACGTTCATCAAGATTGAGCGTTTTAAAATTAAGCCATGCCCATCTCAAAAGAAGATGACAGGAGTTCGTGGGAACAATATCATATAATACTTCTTTCACACATTGTCCTGTACTGAATTTGATCCTTGCCTGATTCGGATGAAAGCTTGGTGGTAACTAGAGTTTCTCCACCAATCCTTGGCTTACAACATTGTTGTCGCTTTCGTAAACGAATGCAACTAAACTTGGTGGCCTTCGATTAAACACGTTGTTTCTCTACTTCCTTTTCCATCATCTTTATCTTTTCTTCCTTTTCTTTTTCTTCAATTTCCCTTTCTTTCTGCAGATTGTATTTCTTCTTTTCCTATTTTCTCCTTCAGCCTATGTTGATCCTTACTGGCATGTCTTGGTGTCATAAATTTCAACTTCATTTCATATCCCTAATGCCTAACATAAAGGGAACGTTCATTAAGATTGAGCGTTTTAAAATGAAGCCATGCCCATCTCAAAAGAAGATGATAAGAGTTCGTGGGACCAATATCAGATAATACTTCTTTCACACATTGTCATGTACTGAATTTGATCCTTGCTTGATTTGGATGAAATATTGGTGGTAACTAGAGTTTCTCCACCAATCTTTGGCTTAAAACATTGTTGTCGCTTTCGTAAACGAATGCAACTAAACATGGGTGGCCTTCGATTAAACCTTGTTTCTCTACTTCCTTTTCCATCAACTTTATCTTTTCTTCCTTTTCTTTTTTTTCAATTTCTCTTCCTTCTGCAGTTTATATTTCTTCTTTTGTATTTTCTCCTTCAGCCTATGTTGATCCTTACTGGCTTGTACTTGTGTCATAAATTTCAGCTTCATTTCATGTCCCTCATGCCTCAAATAAAGGGAACGTTCATCAAGATTTAGTGTTTTAAAATTAAGCCATGCCCATCTCAAAAGAAGATGACAAGAGTTTTTGGGAGCAATATAACATAATACTTCTTTCCCACATTGTCATGTACTGAATTTGATCCTTGCTTAATTCGGATGAAAGCTTGGTGGTAACAAGAGTTTCTCCACCAATCTTTGGCTTAAAACATTGTTGTCGCTTTCGTAAACGAATGCAACTAAACATGGGTGGCCTTCGATTAAACACCTTGTTTCTCTACTTCCTTTTCCATCATCTTTATCTTTTCTTCCTTTTCTTTTTCTTCAATTTCCCTTACTTCTACAGTTTATATTTCTTCTTTTTCTATTTTCTCCTTCAGCCTATGTTGATCCTTACTTGCTTGTCTTGGTGTCATAAATTTGAACTTCATTTCATGTCCCTCATGCCTCAAAGGGAACGTTCATCAAGATTGAGCGTTTTAAAATTAAGCCATGCCCATCTCAAAAGAAGATGATAGGAGTTCGTGGGAGCAATATCACATAATACTTCTTTCACACATTGTCCTGTGCTGAATTTGATCCTTGCTTGATTCGGATGAAAGCTTGGTGGTAACTAGAGTTTCTCCACCAATCTTTGGCTTAAAATATTGTTGTCGCTTTCGTAAATGAATGCAACTAAACATGGGTTGCCCTCGATTAAACACCTTGTTTCTCTACTTCCTTTTCCATCATCTTTATCTTTTCTTCCTTTTATTTTTCTTCAATTTCTCTTTCTTCTGCAGTTTATCTTTCTTCTTTTCTATTTTCTCCTTTAGCCTATGTTGATCCTTACCGGCTTCTCCTTGTGTCATAAATTTCAACTTCATTTCTTGTCCCTCATGCCTCAAATAAAGGGGACGTTCATCAAGATTGAGCGTTTTAAAATTAAGCCATGCACATCTCAAAAGAAGATGACAAGAGTTCGTGGGAGCAATATCACATAATACTTCTTTCACATAGTGTTTTATACTGAATTTGATCCTTGCTTGATTCGGATGAAAGCTTTGTGGTAACTAGAGTTTCTCCACCAATCTTTGGCTTACAACATTGTTGTCACTTTAGTAAACGAATGCAACTAAACATGGGTGGCCTTCGATTAAACACCTTGTTTGTCTACTTCCTTTTCCATCATCTTTATCTTTTCTTCCTTTTCTTTTTCTTCAATTTCCCTTCCTTCTGCAGTTTATATTTCTTCTTTTTCTATTTTCTCCTTCAGCCTATGTTGATCCTTACTTGCTTGTCTTGGTGTCAGAAATTTCAACTTTATTTCATATCGCTAATGCCTAAAATAAAGGGAACGTTCATCAAGATTGAGCGTTTTAAAAGGAAGCCACGCCCATCTCAAAAGAAGATGATAAGAGTTTGTGGGAGCAATATCACATAATACTTCTTTCACACATTGTCCTGTGCTGAATTTGATCCTTGCTTGATTCGGATGAAAGCTTGGTGGTAACTAGAGTTTCTCCACCAATCTTTGGCTTAAAATATTGTTGTCGCTTTCGTAAATGAATGCAACTAAACATGGGTTGCCTTCGATTAAACACCTTGTTTCTCTACTTCTTTTTCCATCATCTTTATCTTTTCTTCCTTTTATTTTTCTTCAATTTCTCTTTCTTCTGCAGTTTATCTTTCTTCTTTTCTATTTTCTCCTTTAGCCTATGTTGATCCTTACCGGCTTGTCCTTCTGTCATAAATTTCAACTTCATTTCTTGTCCCTCATGCCTCAAATAAAGAGGACGTTCATCAAGATTGAGCGTTTTAAAATTAAGCCATGCACATCTCAAAAGAAGATGACAAGAGTTCGAGGGAGCAATATCACATAATACTTCCTTCACATAGTGTTTTATACTGAATTTGATCCTTGCTTGATTCGGATGAAAGCTTTGTGGTAACTAGAGTTTCTCCACCAATCTTTGGCTTACAACATTGTTGTCGCTTTAGTAAACGAATGCAACTAAACATGGGTGGCCTTCGATTAAACACCTTGTTTGTCTACTTCCTTTACCATCATCTTTATCTTTTCTTCCTTTTCTTTTTCTTCAATTTCCCTTCCTTCTGCAGTTTATATTTCTTCTTTTTCTATTTTCTCCTTCAGCCTATGTTGATCCTTACTGGCTTGTCTTGGTGTCAGAAATTTCAACTTTATTTCATATCGCTAATGCCTAAAATAAAGGGAACGTTCATCAAGATTGAGCATTTTAAAAGGAAGCCACGCCCATCTCAAAAGAAGATGATAAGAGTTTTTGGGAGCAATATAACATAATACTTCTTTCCCACATTGTCATGTACTGAATTTGATCCTTGCTTAATTCGGATGAAAGCTTGGTGGTAACAAGAGTTTCTCCACCAATCTTTGGCTTAAAACATTGTTGTCGCTTTCGTAAACGAATGCAACTAAACATGGGTGGCCTTCGATTAAACACCTTGTTTCTCTACTTCCTTTTCCATCATCTTTATCTTTTCTTCCTTTTCTTTTTCTTCAATTTCCCTTACTTCTACAGTTTATATTTCTTCTTTTTCTATTTTCTCCTTCAGCCTATGTTGATCCTTACTTGCTTGTCTTGGTGTCATAAATTTGAACTTCATTTCATGTCCCTCATGCCTCAAAGGGAACGTTCATCAAGATTGAGCGTTTTAAAATTAAGCCATGCCCATCTCAAAAGAAGATGATAGGAGTTCGTGGGAGCAATATCACATAATACTTCTTTCACACATTGTCCTGTGCTGAATTTGATCCTTGCTTGATTCGGATGAAAGCTTGGTGGTAACTAGAGTTTCTCCACCAATCTTTGGCTTAAAATATTGTTGTCGCTTTCGTAAATGAATGCAACTAAACATGGGTTGCCCTCGATTAAACACCTTGTTTCTCTACTTCCTTTTCCATCATCTTTATCTTTTCTTCCTTTTATTTTTCTTCAATTTCTCTTTCTTCTGCAGTTTATCTTTCTTCTTTTCTATTTTCTCCTTTAGCCTATGTTGATCCTTACCGGCTTCTCCTTGTGTCATAAATTTCAACTTCATTTCTTGTCCCTCATGCCTCAAATAAAGGGGACGTTCATCAAGATTGAGCGTTTTAAAATTAAGCCATGCACATCTCAAAAGAAGATGACAAGAGTTCGTGGGAGCAATATCACATAATACTTCTTTCACATAGTGTTTTATACTGAATTTGATCCTTGCTTGATTCGGATGAAAGCTTTGTGGTAACTAGAGTTTCTCCACCAATCTTTGGCTTACAACATTGTTGTCACTTTAGTAAACGAATGCAACTAAACATGGGTGGCCTTCGATTAAACACCTTGTTTGTCTACTTCCTTTTCCATCATCTTTATCTTTTCTTCCTTTTCTTTTTCTTCAATTTCCCTTCCTTCTGCAGTTTATATTTCTTCTTTTTCTATTTTCTCCTTCAGCCTATGTTGATCCTTACTTGCTTGTCTTGGTGTCAGAAATTTCAACTTTATTTCATATCGCTAATGCCTAAAATAAAGGGAACGTTCATCAAGATTGAGCGTTTTAAAAGGAAGCCACGCCCATCTCAAAAGAAGATGATAAGAGTTTGTGGGAGCAATATCACATAATACTTCTTTAACACATTGTCCTGTGCTGAATTTGATCCTTGCTTGATTCAGATGAAAGCTTGGTGGTAACTAGAGTTTCTCCACCAATCTTTGGCTTAAAATATTGTTGTCGCTTTCGTAAATGAATGCAACTAAACATGGGTTGCCTTCGATTAAACACCTTGTTTCTCTACTTCTTTTTCCATCATCTTTATCTTTTCTTCCTTTTATTTTTCTTCAATTTCTCTTTCTTCTGCAGTTTATCTTTCTTCTTTTCTATTTTCTCCTTTAGCCTATGTTGATCCTTACCGGCTTGTCCTTGTGTCATAAATTTCAACTTCATTTCTTGTCCCTCATGCCTCAAATAAAGAGGACGTTCATCAAGATTGAGCGTTTTAAAATTAAGCCATGCACATCTCAAAAGAAGATGACAAGAATTCGAGGGAGCAATATCATATAATACTTCTTTCACATAGTGTTTTATACTGAATTTGATCCTTGCTTGATTCGGATGAAAGCTTTGTGGTAACTAGAGTTTCTCCACCAATCTTTGGCTTACAACATTGTTGTCGCTTTAGTAAACGAATGCAACTAAACATGGGTGGCCTTCGATTAAACACCTTGTTTGTCTACTTCCTTTACCATCATCTTTATCTTTTCTTCCTTTTCTTTTTCTTCAATTTCCCTTCCTTCTGCAGTTCATATTTCTTCTTTTTCTATTTTCTCCTTCAGCCTATGTTGATCCTTACTGGCTTGTCTTGGTGTCAGAAATTTCAACTTTATTTCATATCGCTAATGCCTAAAATAAAGGGAACGTTCATCAAGATTGAGCATTTTAAAAGGAAGCCACGCCCATCTCAAAAGAAGATGATAAGAGTTTGTGGGAGCAATATCACATAATACTTCTTTCACACATTGTCCTGTGCTGAATTTGATCCTTGCTTGATTCGGATGAAAGCTTGGTGGTAACTAGAGTTTCTCCACCAATCTTTGGCTTAAAATATTGTTGTCGCTTTCGTAAATGAATGCAACTAAACATGGGTTGCCTTCGATTAAACACCTTGTTTCTCTACTTCTTTTTCCATCATCTTTATCTTTTCTTCCTTTTATTTTTCTTCAATTTCTCTTTCTTCTGCAGTTTATCTTTCTTCTTTTCTATTTTCTCCTTTAGCCTATGTTGATCCTTACCGGCTTGTCCTTCTGTCATAAATTTCAACTTCATTTCTTGTCCCTCATGCCTCAAATAAAGAGGACGTTCATCAAGATTGAGCGTTTTAAAATTAAGCCATGCACATCTCAAAAGAAGATGACAAGAGTTCGAGGGAGCAATATCACATAATACTTCTTTCACATAGTGTTTTATACTGAATTTGATCCTTGCTTGATTCGGATGAAAGCTTTGTGGTAACTAGAGTTTCTCCACCAATCTTTGGCTTACAACATTGTTGTCGCTTTAGTAAACGAATGCAACTAAACATGGGTGGCCTTCGATTAAACACCTTGTTTGTCTACTTCCTTTACCATCATCTTTATCTTTTCTTCCTTTTCTTTTTCTTCAATTTCCCTTCCTTCTGCAGTTTATATTTCTTCTTTTTCTATTTTCTCCTTCAGCCTATGTTGATCCTTACTGGCTTGTCTTGGTGTCAGAAATTTCAACTTTATTTCATATCGCTAATGCCTAAAATAAAGGGAACGTTCATCAAGATTGAGCATTTTAAAAGGAAGCCACGCCCATCTCAAAAGAAGATGATAAGAGTTTGTGGGAGCAATATCACATAATACTTCTTTCACACATTGTCCTGTGCTGAATTTGATCCTTGCTTGATTCGGATGAAAGCTTGGTGGTAACTAGAGTTTCTCCACCAATCTTTGGCTTAAAATATTGTTGTCGCTTTCGTAAATGAATGCAACTAAACATGGGTTGCCTTCGATTAAACACCTTGTTTCTCTACTTCTTTTTCCATCATCTTTATCTTTTCTTCCTTTTATTTTTCTTCAATTTCTCTTTCTTCTGCAGTTTATCTTTCTTCTTTTCTATTTTCTCCTTTAGCCTATGTTGATCCTTACCGGCTTGTCCTTCTGTCATAAATTTCAACTTCATTTCTTGTCCCTCATGCCTCAAATAAAGAGGACGTTCATCAAGATTGAGCGTTTTAAAATTAAGCCATGCACATCTCAAAAGAAGATGACAAGAGTTCGAGGGAGCAATATCACATAATACTTCCTTCACATAGTGTTTTATACTGAATTTGATCCTTGCTTGATTCGGATGAAAGCTTTGTGGTAACTAGAGTTTCTCCACCAATCTTTGGCTTACAACATTGTTGTCGCTTTAGTAAACGAATGCAACTAAACATGGGTGGCCTTCGATTAAACACCTTGTTTGTCTACTTCCTTTACCATCATCTTTATCTTTTCTTCCTTCTCTTTTTCTTCAATTTCCCTTCCTTCTGCAGTTTATATTTCTTCTTTTTCTATTTTCTCCTTCAGCCTATGTTGATCCTTACTGGCTTGTCTTGGTGTCAGAAATTTCAACTTTATTTCATATCGCTAATGCCTAAAATAAAGGGAACGTTCATCAAGATTGAGCGTTTTAAAAGGAAGCCACGCCCATCTCAAAAGAAGATGATAAGAGTTTGTGGGAGCAATATCACATAATACTTCTTTCACACATTGTCCTGTGCTGAATTTGATCCTTGCTTAATTCGGATGAAAGCTTGGTGGTAACAAGAGTTTCTCCACCAATCTTTGGCTTAAAACATTGTTGTCGCTTTCGTAAACGAATGCAACTAAACATGGGTGGCCTTCGATTAAACACCTTGTTTCTCTACTTCCTTTTCCATCATCTTTATCTTTTCTTCCTTTTCTTTTTCTTTAATTTCCCTTACTTCTGCAGTTTATATTTCTTCTTTTTCTATTTTGTCCTTCAGCCTATGTTGATCCTTACTTGCTTGTCTTGGTGTCATAAATTTGAACTTCATTTCATGTCCCTCATGCCTCAAAGGGAACGTTCATCAAGATTGAGCGTTTTAAAATTAAGCCATGCCCATCTCAAAAGAAGATGATAGGAGTTCGTGGGAGCAATATCACATAATACTTATTTCACACATTGTCCTGTGCTGAATTTGATCCTTGCTTGATTCGGATGAAAGCTTGGTGGTAACTAGAGTTTCTCCAGCAATCTTTAGCTTAAAATATTGTTGTCGCTTTCGTAAATGAATGCAACTAAACATGGGTTGCCTTCGATTAAACACCTTGTTTCTCTACTTCCTTTTCCATCATCTTTATCTTTTCTTCCTTTTATTTTTCTTCAATTTCTCTTTCTTCTGCAGTTTATCTTTCTTCTTTTCTATTTTCTCCTTTAGCCTATGTTGATCCTTACCGGCTTGTCCTTGTGTCATAAATTTCAACTTCATTTCTTGTCCGTCATGCCTCAAATAAAGAGGACGTTCATCAAGATTGAGCGTTTTAAAATTAAGCCATGCACATCTCAAAAGAAGATGACAAGAGTTCCTGGGAGCAATATCACATAATACTTCTTTCACATAGTGTTTTATACTGAATTTGATCCTTGCTTGATTCGGATGAAAGCTTTGTGGTAACTAGAGTTTCTCCACCAATCTTTGGCTTACAACATTGTTGTCGCTTTAGTAAACGAATGGAACTAAACATGGGTGGCCTTTGATTAAACACCTTGTTTGTCTACTTCCTTTTCCATCATCTTTATCTTTTCTTCCTTTTCTTTTTCTTCAATTTCCCTTCCTTCTGGAGTTTATATTTCTTCTTTTTCTATTTTCACCTTTAGCCTATGTTGATCCTTACCGGCTTGTCCTTGTGTCATAAATTTCAACTTCATTTCTTGTCCCTCATGCCTCAAATAAAGGGGACGTTCATCAAGATTGAGCGTTTTAAAAGTAAGCCATGCACATCTCAAAAGAAGATGATAAGAGTTTGTGGGAGCAATATCACATAATACTTCTTTCACACATTGTCATGTACTGAATTTGATCCTTGCTTGATTCGTATGAAAGCTTGGTGGTAACTAGAGTCTCTCTACCAATCTTTGGCTTAAAACATTGTTGTCGCTTTCGTAAACGAATACAACTAAACATGGGTGTCCTTCGATTAAACAACTTCTTTCTCTACTTCCTTTTCCATCAACTTTATCTTTTCTTCCTTTTCTTTTTCTTCAATTTCTCTTCCTT
This sequence comes from Vigna unguiculata, assembly GCF_037176805.1. Lineage (NCBI taxonomy): Eukaryota > Viridiplantae > Streptophyta > Magnoliopsida > Fabales > Fabaceae > Vigna > Vigna unguiculata. Next base: position 24,692,413 of record NC_140795.1, on the reverse strand, counting down.
CTGCAGTTTATATTTCTTCTTTTGTATTTTCTCCTTCAGCCTATGTTGATCCTTACTGGCTTGTACTTGTGTCATAAATTTCAACTTCATTTCATGTCCCTCATGCCTCAAATAAAGGGAACGTTCATCAAGATTTAGTGTTTTAAAATTAAGCCATGCCCATCTCAAAAGAAGATGACAAGAGTTTGTGGGAGCAATATAACATAATACTTCTTTCCCACATTGTCATGTACTGAATTTGATCCTTGCTTGTTTAGGATGAAACCTTGGTGGTAACTAGACTTTCTCCACCAATCCTTGGCTTACAACATTGTTGTCACTTTCGTAAACGAATGCAACTAAACTTGGTGGCCTTCGATTAAACACGTTGTTTCTCTACTTCCTTTTCCATCATCTTTATCTTTTCTTCCTTTTCTTTTTCTTCAATTTCCCTTTCTTTCTGCAGATTATATTTCTTCTTTTCCTATTTTCTCCTTCAGCCTATGTTGATCCTTACTGGCATGTCTTGGTGTCATAAATTTCAACTTCATTTCATATCCCTAATGCCTAAAATAAAGGGAACGTTCATCAAGATTGAGCGTTTTAAAATGAAGCCATGTCCATCTCAAAAGAAGATGATAAGAGTTTGTGGGAGCAATATCACATAATACTTCTTTCACACATTGTCATGTACTGAATTTGATCCTTGCTTGATTCGGATGAAAGCTTGGTGGTAACTAGAGTTTCTCCACCAATCTTTGGCTTAAAACATTGTTGTCGCTTTCCTAAACGAATGCAACTAAACATTGGTGGCCTTCGATTAAACACCTTGTTTCTCTACTTTCTTTTCCATCATCTTTATCTTTTCTTACTTTTCTTTTTCTTCAATTTCGATTCCTTCTGCAGTTTATATTTCTTCTTTTTCTATTTTCTCCTTCAGCCTATGTTGATCCTTACTGGCTTGACTTGGTGTCGTAAATTTCAACTTCATTTCATGTCCCTCATGCCTCAAATAAAGGGAACGTTCATCAAGATTGAGTGTTTTAAAATTAAGCCATGCCCATCTTAAAAGAAGATGACAAGAGTATGTGGGAGCAATATCACATAATACTTCTTTCACACATTGTCCTGTACTGAATTTGATCCTTGCTTGATTCGGATGAAAGCGTGTTGGTAACTAGAGTTTCTCCACCAATCTTGGGCTTCCAACATTGTTGTTGCTTTCGTAAACAAATACAACAAAACATGAGTGGCCTTCGATTAAACACCTTGTTTCTCTATTTCCTTTTCCATCATCTTTATGTTTTCTTCCTTTTCTTTTTCTTCAATTTCTCTTCCTTCTGCAGTTTATATTTCTTCTTTTGTATTTTCTCCTTCAGCCTATGTTGATCCTTACTAGCTTGTCCTTGTTTCATAAATTTGAACTTTATTTCATGTCGCCCATGCCTCAAAGGGAACGTTCATCAATATTGAGCGTTTTAAAATGAAGCCATGCCCATCTCAAAAGAAGATGACAAGAATTCGTGGGAGCAATATCACATAATACTTCTTTCATACATTATCCTGTACTGAATTTGATACTTGCTTGATTCGGATGAAAGCGTGGTGGTAACTAGAGTTTCTCCACCAATCTTGGACTTACAACATTGTTGTCGCTTTCGTAAACAAATGCAACAAAACATGGGTGGCCTTCGATTAAACACCTTGTTTCTCTACTTCCTTTTCCATCATCTTTATCTTTTTTTCCTTTTCCTTTTCTTCAATTTCCCTTCCTTCTGCAGTTTATATTTCTTCTTTTTCTATTTTCTCCTTCAGCCTATGTTGATCCTTACTGGCTTGACTTGGTGTCATAAATTTCAACTTCATTTCATGTCCCTCATGCCTTAAAGCGAACGTTCATCAAGATTGAGCGTTTTAAAATTAAGCCACGCCCATCTCAAAAGAAGATGACAAGAGTTTGTGGGAGCAATATCACATAATACTTCTTTCACACATTGTCCTGTACTGAATTTGATCCTTGTTTGATTCGGATGAAAGCTTGGTGGTAAATAGAGTTTCTCCACCAATCTTTGGCTTAAAACATTGTTGTCGCTTTCGTAAACGAATGCAACTAAACTTGGGTGGCCTTCGATTAAACACCTTCTTTCTCTACTTCCTTTTCCGTCAACTTTATATTTTCTTCCTTTTCTTTTTCTTCAATTTCACTTCCTTCTGCAGTTTATATTTCCTCTTTTCTATTTTCTCCTTCAGCCTATGTTAATACTTACTAGCTTGTCCTTGTGTCTTAAATTTCAACTTCATTTCATGTCGCTCATGCCTCAAATAAAGGGAACGTTCATCAAGATTGAGTGTTTTAAAATTAAGCCATGCCCATCTCAAAAGAACATGACATGAGTTCGTGGAAACAATATCACATAATACTTCTTTCACACATTGTCATGTACTGAATTTGATCCTTGCTTGATTCGGATGAAAGCTTGGTGGTAACTAGAGTTTCTCCACCAATCTTTGGCTTAAAACATTGTTGTCGCTTTCGTAAACGAATGCAACTAAACATGGGTGGCCTTCGATTAAACAACTTCTTTCTCTACTTCCTTTTCGTTCAACTTTATCTTTTCTTCCTTTTCTTTTTCTTCAATTTCTCTTCCTTCTGCAATTTATATTTATTCTTATCTATTTTCTCCTTCACCCTATGTTGATACTTACTGGCTTGTCGTGGTGTCATAAATTTGAACTTCATTTCATGTCCCTAATGCCTAAAATAAAGGGAACGTTCATCAAGATTGAGCGTTTTAAAATGAAGCCATGCCCATCTCAAAAGATGACAAGAGTTTGGGGTGCAATATCATACTTCTTTCACACATTGTCATGTACTGAATTTGATCCTTGCTACATTCGGATGAAAGCTTGGTGGTAACTAGAGTTTCTCCACCAATCTTTGGCTTACAACATTGTTGTCGCTTTCGTAAATGAATGCAACTAAACATGGGTGGCCTTCGATTAAACACCTTCTTTCTCTACTTCCTTTTCCATCAACATTATCTTTTGTTCCTTTTCTTTTTCTTCAATTTCGCTTCCTTCTGCAGTTTATATTTCTTCTTTTCTACTTTCTCCTTCAGCCTATGTTAATACTTACTGGCTTGTCCTTGTGTCATAAATTTCAACTTCATTTCATGTCGCTCATGACTCAAATAAAGGGAACGTTAATCAAGATTGAGCATTTTAAAATTAAGCCATGCCCATCTCAAAAGAAGATGACAGGAGTTCGTGGGAACAATATCACATAATACTTCTTTCACACATTGTCATGTACAGAATTTGATCCTTGCTTGATTCGGATGAAAGCTTGGTGGTAACTAGAGTTTCTCAACCAATCTTTGGCTTAAAACATTGTTGTCGCTTTCTTAAACGAATGCAACTAAACATTGGTGGCCTTCGATTAAACACCTTGTTTCTCTACTTTCTTTTCCATCATCTTTATCTTTTCTTACTTTTCTCTTTCTTCAATTTCGATTCCTTCTGCAGTTTATATTTCTTCTTTTTCTATTTTCCCTTCAGCCTATGTTGATCCTTATTGGCTTGTTGTGGTGTCATAAATTTGAACTTCATTTCATGTCCCTCATGCCTCAAAGGGAACGTTCATTAAGATTGAGCGTTTTAAAATTAAGCCATGCCCATCTCCAAAGAAGATGACAGGAGTTCGTGGGAGCAATATCACATAATACTTCTTTCACACATTGTCATGTACCGAATTTGATCCTTGCTTGATTCGGATGAAACCTTGGTGGGAACTAGAGTTTCTCCACCAATCTTTGGCTTAAAGCATTGTTGTCGCTTTCGTAAACGAATGCAACTAAACATGGGTGGCCTTCGATTAAACAACTTCTTTCTCTACTTCCTTTTCGTTTAACTTTATCTTTTCTTCCTTTTCTTTTTCTTCAATTTCTCTTCCTTCTGCAATTTATATTTCTTCTTATCTATTTTCTCCTTCACCTTATGTTGATACTTACTGGCTTGTCGTGGTGTCATAAATTTGAACTTCATTTCATGTCCCTAATGCCTAAAATAAAGGGAACGTGCATCAAGATTGAGCGTTTTAAAATTAAGCCATGCCCATCACAAAAGAGGATGACAAGAGTTCGTGGGAGCAATATCACATAATACTTCTTTCACACATTGTCATGTACTGAATTTGATCCTTGCTTGATTCGGATGAAAGCTTGGTGGTAACTAGAGTTCTCCACCAATCTTTGGCTTAAAACATTGTTGTCGCTTTCGTAAACGAATGCAACTAAACATGGGTGGCCTTCGATTAAACACCTTCTTTCTCCACTTCCTTTTCCATCAACTTTATCTTTTCTTGCTTTTCTTTTTCTTCAATTTCGCTTCCTTCTGCAGTTTATATTTCTACTTTTCTATTTTCTCCTTCAGCCTATGTTGATACTTACTGGCTTGTCCTTGTGTCATAAATTTCAACTTCATTTCATGTCCCTCATGCCTCAAATAAAGGGAACGTTCATCAAGATTGAGTGTTTTAAAATTAAGCCATGCCTATCTCAAAAGAACATGACATGAGTTCGTGGGAACAATATCACATAATACTTCTTTCACACATTGTCAAGTACCGAATTTGACCCTTGCTTGATTCGGATCAAAGCTTGGTGGTAACTAGAGTTTCTCCACCAATCTTTGGCTTAAAACATTGTTGTCGCTTTCGTAAACGAATGCAACTAAACATGGGTGGCCTTCGATTAAACACGTTCTTTCCCTACTTCCTTTTCCATCAACTTTATCTTTCCTTCCTTTTCTTTTTCTTCAATTTCTCTTCCTTCTGCAATTTATATTTCTTCTTATCTATTTTCTCCTTCACCTTATGTTGATACTTACTGGCTTGTCGTGGTGTCATAAATTTGAACTTCATTTCATGTCCCTAATGCCTAAAATAAAGGGAACGTGCATCAAGATTGAGCGTTTTAAAATTAAGCCATGCCCATCACAAAAGAGGATGACAAGAGTTCGTGGGAGCAATATCACATAATACTTCTTTCACACATTGTCATGTACTGAATTTGATCCTTGCTTGATTCGGATGAAAGCTTGGTGGTAACTAGAGTTCTCCACCAATCTTTGGCTTAAAACATTGTTGTCGCTTTCGTAAACGAATGCAACTAAACATGGGTGGCCTTCGATTAAACACCTTCTTTCTCCACTTCCTTTTCCATCAACTTTATCTTTTCTTGCTTTTCTTTTTCTTCAATTTCGCTTCCTTCTGCAGTTTATATTTCTACTTTTCTATTTTCTCCTTCAGCCTATGTTGATACTTACTGGCTTGTCCTTGTGTCATAAATTTCAACTTCATTTCATGTCCCTCATGCCTCAAATAAAGGGAACGTTCATCAAGATTGAGTGTTTTAAAATTAAGCCATGCCTATCTCAAAAGAACATGACATGAGTTCGTGGGAACAATATCACATAATACTTCTTTCACACATTGTCAAGTACCGAATTTGACCCTTGCTTGATTCGGATCAAAGCTTGGTGGTAACTAGAGTTTCTCCACCAATCTTTGGCTTAAAACATTGTTGTCGCTTTCGTAAACGAATGCAACTAAACATGGGTGGCCTTCGATTAAACACGTTCTTTCCCTACTTCCTTTTCCATCAACTTTATCTTTCCTTCCTTTTCTTTTTCTTCAATTTCTCTTCCTTCTGCAATTTATATTTCTTCTTATCTATTTTCTCCTTCACCTTATGTTGATACTTACTGGCTTGTCGTGGTGTCATAAATTTGAACTTCATTTCATGTCCCTAATGCCTAAAATAAAGGGAACGTGCATCAAGATTGAGCGTTTTAAAATTAAGCCATGCCCATCACAAAAGAGGATGACAAGAGTTCGTGGGAGCAATATCACATAATACTTCTTTCACACATTGTCATGTACTGAATTTGATCCTTGCTTGATTCGGATGAAAGCTTGGTGGTAACTAGAGTTCTCCACCAATCTTTGGCTTAAAACATTGTTGTCGCTTTCGTAAACGAATGCAACTAAACATGGGTGGCCTTCGATTAAACACCTTCTTTCTCCACTTCCTTTTCCATCAACTTTATCTTTTCTTGCTTTTCTTTTTCTTCAATTTCGCTTCCTTCTGCAGTTTATATTTCTACTTTTCTATTTTCTCCTTCAGCCTATGTTGATACTTACTGGCTTGTCCTTGTGTCATAAATTTCAACTTCATTTCATGTCCCTCATGCCTCAAATAAAGGGAACGTTCATCAAGATTGAGTGTTTTAAAATTAAGCCATGCCTATCTCAAAAGAACATGACATGAGTTCGTGGGAACAATATCACATAATACTTCTTTCACACATTGTCAAGTACCGAATTTGACCCTTGCTTGATTCGGATCAAAGCTTGGTGGTAACTAGAGTTTCTCCACCAATCTTTGGCTTAAAACATTGTTGTCGCTTTCATAAACGAATGCAACTAAACATGGGTGGCCTTCGATTAAACACGTTCTTTCCCTACTTCCTTTTCCATCAACTTTATCTTTTCTTCCTTTTCTTTTTCTTCAATTTCGCTTCCTTCTGCAGTTTATATTTCTTCTTTTCTATTTTCTCCTTCAGCCTATGTTGATACTTACTGGCTTGTCCTTGTGTCATAAATTTCAACTTCATTTCATGTCCCTCATGCCTCAAATAAAGGGAACGTTCATCAAGATTGAGTGTTTTAAAATTAAGCCATGCCCATCTCAAAAGAACATGACATGAGTTCGTGGGAACAATATCACATAATACTTCTTTCACACATTGTCATGTACCGAATTTGATCCTTGCTTGATTCGGATGAAACCTTGGTGGGAACTAGAGTTTCTCCACCAATCTTTGGCTTAAAGCATTGTTGTTGCTTTCGTAAACGAATGCAACTAAACATGGGTGGCCTTCGATTAAACCTTGTTTCTCTATTTCCTTTTCCATCAACTTTATCTTTTCTTCCTTTTCTTTTTCTTCAATTTCTCTTTCTTCTGCAGTTTATATTTCTTCTTTTGTATTTTCTCCTTCAGCTTATGTTGATCCTTATTGGCTTGTCCTTGTGTCATAAATTTCAACTTCATTTCATGTCCCTCATGCCTCAAATAAAGGGAACGTTCATCAAGATTTAGTGTTTTAAAATTAAGCCATGCCCATCTCAAAAGAAGATGACAAGAGTTTGTGGGAGCAATATATCATAATACTTCTTTCCCACATTGTCATGTACTGAATTTGATCCTTGCTTGTTTCGGATGAAACCTTGGTGGTAACTAGACTTTCTCCACCAATCCTTGGCTTACAACATTGTTGTCACTTTCGTAAACGAATGCAACTAAACTTAGTGGCCTTCGATTAAACACGTTGTTTCTCTACTTCCTTTTCCATCATCTTTATCTTTTCTTCCTTTTCTTTTTCTTCAATTTCCCTTTCTTTCTGCAGATTATATTTCTTCTTTTCCTATTTTCTCCTTCAGCCTATGTTGATCCTTACTGGCATGTCTTGGTGTCATAAATTTCAACTTCATTTCATATCCCTAATGCCTAAAATAAAGGGAACGTTCATCAAGATTGAGCGTTTTAAAATGAAGCCATGTCCATCTCAAAAGAAGATGATAAGAGTTTGTGGGAGCAATATCACATAATACTTCTTTCACACATTGTCATGTACTGAATTTGATCCTTGCTTGATTCGGATGAAAGCTTGGTGGTAACTAGAGTTTCTCCACCAATCTTTGGCTTAAAACATTGTTGTCGCTTTCGTAAACGAATGCAACTAAACATGGGTGGCCTTCGATTAAACACCTTCTTTCTCTACTTCCTTTTCCATCAACTTTATCTTTTCTTCCTTTTCTTTTTCTTCAATTTCACTTCCTTCTGCAGTTTATATTTCCTCTTTTCTATTTTCTCCTTCAGCCTATGTTAATACTTACTGGCTTGTCCTTTTGTCATAAATTTCAACTTCATTTCATGTCGCTCATGCCTCAAATAAAGAGAACGTTCATCATGATTGGGTGTTTTAAAATTAAGCCATGCCCATCTCAAAAGAACATGACATGAGTTCGTGGGAACAATATCACATAATACTTCTTTCACACATTGTCATGTACCGAATTTGATCCTTGCTTGATTCGGATGAAACCTTGGTGGTAACTAGAGTTTCTCCACCAATCTTTGGCTTACAACAATGTTGTCGCTTTAGTAAACGAATGCAACTAAAAAATGGCAGCCTTCAATTAAACACCTTGTTTCTCTACTTCCTTTTCCATCATCTTTATCTTTTCTTCCTTTTCTCTTTCTTCAATTTCCATTCCTTCTGCAGTTTATATTTCTTCCTTTTCTATTTTCCACGTCAGCCTATGTTGATCCTTACTAGCTTGTCTTGGTGTCATAAATTTGAACTTCATTTCATGTCCCTCATGCCTCAAAGGGAACGTTCATCAAGATTGAGCGTTTTAAAATTAAGCCATGCCCATCACAACAGAGGATGACAAGAGTTCGTGGGAGCAATATCTCATAATACTTCTTTCACACATTGTCCTGTACTGAATTTGATCCTTGCTTGATTCGGATGAAAGCTTGGTGGTAACTAGAGTTCTCCACCAATCTTTGGCTTAAAACATTGTTGTCGCTTTCGTAAACGAATGCAACTAAACATGGGTGGCCTTCGATTAAACACCTTCTTTCTCCACTTCCTTTTCCATCAACTTTATCTTTTCTTCCTTTTCTTTTTCTTCAATTTCGCTTCCTTCTGCAGTTTATATTTCTTCTTTTCTATTTTCTCCTTCAGCCTATGTTGATACTTACTGGCTTGTCCTTGTGTCATAAAATTCAACTTCATTTCATGTCCCTCATGCCTCAAATAAAGGGAACGTTCATCAAGATTGAGTGTTTTAAAATTAAGCCATGCTTATCTCAAAAGAACATTACATGAGTTCGTGGGAACAATATCACATAATACTTCTTTCACACATTGTCATGTACCGAATTTGATCCTTGCTTGATTCGGATGAAACCTTGGTGGTAACTAGAGTTTCTCCACCAATCTTTGGCTTAAAACATTGTTGTTGCTTTCGTAAACGAATGCAACTAAATATGGGTGGCCTTCGATTAAACCTTGTTTCTCTATTTCCTTTTCCATCAACTTTATCTTTTGTTCCTTTTCTTTTTCTTCAATTTCTCTTTCTTCTGCAGTTTATATTTCTTCTTTTGTATTTTCTCCTTCAGCCTATGTTGATCCTTTCTGGCTTGTCCTTGTGTCATGAATTTCAACTTCATTTCATGTCCCTCATTGATGAGTACGTATTTTTGCCCTCATTTAATGTTTAATTCTGGGTATTTAATTGAATTTGTGTACCTAAAGAGTGATTTAATTGATAATTTTGATAATTAGGTTGTTTGAGCTTGTGTGATAAAAATGTCTTAAAAAGTGATTTTTAGCTGCATAAATTATTTTTGGATATTTTAACGTTTGTTGATGCAGCTGAAGTTAAGTTTTAAGCTCATTTAGAGGTGTGGAAATAAATTGATTAAAGCTTCATGACACCTTAAAGATAAATCAAAGAATAAGAAATTATCAAAAGCACAAAAATTCAGGCCAAGCATTACATGAAGACGGCAAGAAAAGCTTGAAAAAGTGAAGAAGTTTGACTAAACCAAGAAGAGAGGAAAGAAAAATTGGACCTTGCGGTTTTCTTTATCTTTATGATAGAAGATAATTTGGGAAAATATATCTTTAGATATTTTATTTGATATTTTTAAATAATTATCTTATTTAATTATATCATAAAATATTAAAAGATAATAACTACCAAATCTTTTTAAATATGACAAGATCTTCTTGAATCTTTTTAGTTCCACAACAAACAAATATATCTTGAAGATATTGGAATATTTAGAAGATAATTTAAGGAGATTGCAAAGGGTTGATTTGGAAAATTAATACAAATATTAATTGGTGATAATTTATCATATATCTTTAAGTAATTAATTAATTTAATTATATTAGATATTGATATTATCAACCAATTATATTTGTCAAATAGTCTATATCTCTCCAAGTATTTTTTAATATTTATATTTATCTTTATTTCAAAAGATATTTGAGAGATTTTAGCAACAGAAAAGCCCAGTCCAATTCCTATATAAAGAGACCAAGGGAGAAGTAGAAAACAAGCTCGGGACTTCGGAGTTTTGGAACCCTTAGGGGTGCCTAATTTCGTTTCCTTTCTCTCTCTTTTCTTCTCTCTATTCTTCTTTTTATTTTGTATTCCATGGATTGCTAAACTTCTTGGGTTGATTCCATTGTAATTTCATTATGGATTTTGAGGTTAGAATGAATTAATTTCTTTGTTCTTTTTATTATTGTTGAGGTTTTAATTCATCTATGTCTTTTATCTTTGAATCTCGTAAAAAGTAATGATTTTAAATCTATATGCATGTTGATCATATGAGTTCAAGGGTTTTTAAATTTAATTGAGACTTTACTTTGATTTTATTTAGAAACTTTCATGTGATTAAATGAGTTTTTACCAATAATTGAGACTTTACTTTGGTTAAAGGTATTTACTCTAATGAAAATTAATCGAGACTTTACTTTGATTAATTAAGCTTTTTATTTGGTGAGGAGATAAAAGAATAGACATGATTAGGCATAGTAAAATTTGATTGAGACTGTACTTTGATTGAATTTACTATGGATAATCTAAAAGTTCTCACTTTTAATTGAGACTGTACTTTGGTTAAAAGTGAGAACGCCAACAAATTAATTGAGACTTTACATTGATTAATTTGCAAATCTACAACAATAATTAATTGAGCAATAATCTTTAGATAACCGATGATGAATCTATTTTGAAAAAGCAATGGAATCAATCTATTTTCTTTTCTATTATTTTTATTTCTTTTTATCTTTTAAATTTTATTTCTATCTTTATTTATCTGAATCCCCTATATTTTTTATTTTGTTTGACTAACCGCTTTGTATAGTTTTATAAGAACTAATTTGTTAAAAATCAATTCTGTGTTCGTTGGGAGACGACTTTGGGTTACTTTACCCTTACTATTTTGTTGACTACATTCTTAACAATACTGAAGTTGTTATAGATAAGTAGTATTAATTTGAACGCGTCAACGACAGCGTTATCAGCAACTAAACAGGGGTGGCCTTCGATTAAACAACTTGTTTCTCTACTTCCTTTTCCATCATCTTTATCTTTTCTTCCTTTTCTTTTTCTTCAATTTCCCTTCCTTCTGCAGTTTATATTTCTTCTTTTTCTATTTTCTCCTTCAGCCTATGTTGATCATTACTGGCTTGTCTTGGTGTCATAAATTTCAACTTCATTTCATGTCCCTCATGCCTCAAATAAAGGGAACGTTCATCAAGATTGAGTGTTTTAAAATGAAGCCATGCCCATCTCAAAAGAAGATGACAAGAGTTCGTGGGAGCAATATCACACAATACTTCTTTCATACATTGTCCTATACAGGATTTGATCCTTGGTTGATTCAGATGAAAGCTTGGTGGTAACTAGAGTTTCTCCACCAATCTTTGGCTTAAAACATTGTTGTCGCTTTCGTAAACGAATGCAACTAAACAGGGGTGGCCTTCGATTAAACACCTTGTTTCTCTACTTCCTTTTCCATCGTTTTTATCTTTTCTTCCTTTTCTTTTTCTTCAATTTCCATTCCTTCTGCAGTTTATATTTCTTCTTTTTCTATTTTCTCCTCCAGCCTATGTTGATCATTACTGGCTTGTCTTGGTGTCATAAATTTCAACTTCATTACATGTCCCTCATGCCTCAAATAAAGGGAACGTTCATCAAGATTGAGCGTTTTAAAATGAAGCCATGCCCATCTCAAAAGAAGATGACAAGAGTTCGTGGGAGCAATATCACACAATACTTCTTTCACACATTGTCCTGTACTGAATTTGATCCTTGGTTGATTCAGATGAAAGCTTGGTGGTAACTAGAGTTTCTCCACCAATCTTTTGCTTACAACATTGTTGTCGCTTTCGTAAACGAATGCAACTAAACAGAGGTGGCCTTCGATTAAACACCTTGTTTCTCTACTTCCTTTTCCATCGTCTTTATCTTTTCTTCCTTTTCTTTTTCTTCAATTTCCCTTCCTTCTGCAGTTTATATTTCTTCTTTTTCTATTTTCTCCTTCAGCCTATGTTGATCCTTACTGGCTTGACTTGGTGTCATAAATTTCAACTTCATTTCATGTCCCTCATGCCTCGTTCATCAAGATTGACCGTTTTAAAATTAACCCATGCCCATCTCAAAAGAAGATGACAAGAGTTTGTGGGAACAATATCACATAATACTTCTTTCACACATTGTCATGTACTGAATTTGATCCTTGCTTGATTCGGATGAAACCTTGGTGGCAACTAGAGTTTCTCCACCAGTCTTTGGCTTAAAACATTGTTGTCGCTTTCGTAAACGAATGCAACTAAACATGGGTGGCCTTCGATTAAACCTTGTTTCTCTACTTCCTTTTCCATCAACTTTATCTTTTCTTCCTTTTCTTTTTCTTAAATTTCCCTTCCTTCTGCAGTTTATATTTCTTCTTTTTCTATTTTCTCCTTCAGCCTATGTTGATCCTTACTGGCTTGACTTGGTGTCATAAATTTCAACTTCATTTCATGTCCCTCATGCCTCAAATAAAGGGAACGTTCATCAAGATTGAGCGTTTTAAAATGAAGCCATGCCCATCTCGAAAGAAGATGACAACAGTTCGTGGGAACAATATCACATAATACTTCTTTCACACGTTGTCCTGTACTGAATTTGATCCTTGCTTGATTCCGATGAAAGCGTGGTGGTATCTAGAGTTTCTGCACCAATCTTGGGCTTACAACATTGTTGTCGCTTTCGTAAACAAATGCAACTAAACATGGGTGGCCTTCGATTAAACACCTTGTTTCTCTACTTCCTTTTCCATCATCTTTATCTTTTCTTCCTTTTCCTTTTCTTCAATTTCCCTTCCTTCTGCAGTTTATATTTCTTCTCTTTCTATTTTCTCCTTCAGCCTATGTTGATCCTTACTGGCTTGACTTGGTGTCATAAATTTCAACTTCATTTCATGTCCCTCATGCCTTAAAGATTGAGCGTTTTAAAATTAAGCCATTCCCATCTCAAAAGAAGATGACAAGAGTTTGTGGGAGCAATATCACATAATACTTCTTTCACACATTGTCCTGTACTGAATTTGATCCTTGCTTGATTCGGATGAAAGCGTGGTGGTAATTAGAGTTTCTCGACCAATCTTGGGCTTACAACATTGATGTCGCTTTCGTAAACAAATGCAACTAAACATGGGTGGCCTTCGATTAAACACCTTGTTTCTCTACTTCCTTTTCCATCATCTTTATCTTTTCTTCCTTTTCCTTTTCTTCAATTTCCCTTCCTTCTGCAGTTTATATTTCTTCTCTTTCTATTTTCTCCTTCAGCCTATGTTGATCATTACTGGCTTGTCTTGGTGTCATAAATTTCAACTTCATTTCATGTCCCTCATGCCTCAAATAAAGGGAACGTTAATCAAGATTGAGCGTTTTAAAATGAAGCCATGCCCATCTCGAAAGAAGATGACAACAGTTCGTGGGAACAATATCACAAAATACTTCTTTCACACATTGTCATGTACTGAATTTGATCCTTGGTTGATTCGGATGAAACCTTGATGGTAACTAGAGTTTCTCCACCAATCTTTGGCTTACAACATTGTTGTCGCTTTCGTAAACAAATGCAACTAAACATGGGTGGCCTTCGATTAGACCTTGCTTCTCTATTGCCTTTTCCATCAACTTTATCTTTTCCTCCTTTTCTTTTTCTTCAATTTCTCTTCTTTCTGCAGTTTATATTTCTTCTTTTGTTTTTTCTCCTTCAGCCTATGTTGATCCTTACTAGCTTGTCCTTGTGCATAAATTTGAACTTCATTTCATGTCGCTCATACCTCAAAGGGAACGTTCATCAATATTGAGCATTTTAAAATGAAGCCATGCCAATCTCAAAAGAAGGTGACAAGAGTTCGTGGGAGCAATATCACATAATACTTCTTTCACACATTATCCTGTACTGAATTTGATCCTTCCTTGATTCGGATGAAAGCGTGGTGGTAACTAGAGTTTCTCCACCAATCTTTGGCTTACAACATTGTTGTCTCTTTCGTAAACAAATGCAACTAAACATGGGTGGCCTTCGATTAAACACCTTGTCTCTCTACTTCCTTTTCCATCATCTTTATCTTATCTTCCTTGTCTTTTTCTTCAATTTCCCTTCCTTCTACAGTTTATATTTCTTCTTTTTCTATTTTCTCCTTCAACCTATGTTGATCCTTACTGGCTTGACTTGGTGTCATAAATTTCAACTTCATTTCATGTCGCTCATGCCTCAAATAAAGGGAACGTTCATGAAGATTGAGTGTTTTAAAATTAAGCCATGCCCATCTCAAAAGAAGATGACAGGAGTTCGTGGGAGCAATATCACATAATACTTCTTTCACACATTGTCCTGTACTGAATTTGATCCTTGCTTGATTCGAATGAAAGCGTGTTGGTAACTAGAGTTTCTCCACCAATCTTGGGCTTACAACATTGTTGTCGCTTTCGTAAACAAATGCAACTAAACATGGGTGGCCTTCGATTAAACACCTTGTTTCTCTACTTCCTTTTCCATCATCTTTATCTCTTCTTCCTTTTCTTTTTCTTCAATTTCCCTTCCTTCTGCAGTTTATATTTCTTCTCTTTCTGTTTTCTCCTTTAGCCTATGTTGATCATTACTAGCTTGTCTTGGTGTCATAAATCTCAACTTCATTTCATGTCCCTCATGCCTCAAATAAAGGGAATGTTCATCAAGATTGAGCGTTTTAAAATGATGCCATGCCCATCTCAAAAGAAGATGACAAGAGTTCGTGGGAGCAATATCACACAATACTTCTTTCACACATTGTCCTGTACTGAATTTGATCCTTGATTGATTCAAATGAAAGCTTGGTGGTAACTAGAGTTTCTCCACCAATCTTTGGCTTACAACAATGTTGTCGCTTTCGTAAACGAATGCAACTAAACAGAGGTGGCCTTCGATTAAACACCTTGTTTCTCTACTTCCTTTTCCATCATCTTTATCTTTTCTTCTGTTTCTTTTTCTTCAATTTCCCTTCCTTCTGCAGTTTATATTTCTTCTTTTTCTATTTTCTCCTTCAGCCTATGTTGATCCTTACTGGCTTGACTTGGTGTCATAAATTTCAACTTCATTTCATGTCTTTCATGCCTCAAATAAAGGGAACGTTCATCAAGATTGAGTGTTTTAAAATGAAGCCATGCCCATCTCAAAAGAAGATGACAAGAGTTCGTGGGAGCAATATCACATAATACTTCTTTCACACATTGTCCTGTACTGAATTTGATCCTTGCTTGATTCGGATGAAAGCGTGTTGGTAACTAGAGTTTCTCCACCAATCTTTGGCTTAAAACATTGTTGTCGCTTTCGTAAACGAATGCAACTAAACATGGGTGGCCTTCGATTAAACAACTTCTTTCTCTACTTCCTTTTCGTTCAACTTTATCTTTTCTTCCTTTTCTTTTTCTTCAATTTCTCTTCCTTCTGCAATTTATATTTCTTCTTATCTATTTTCTCCTTCACCCTATGTTGATACTTACTGGCTTGTCGTGGTGTCATAAATTTGAACTTCATTTCATGTCCCTAATGCCTAAAATAAAGGGAACGTTCATCAAGATTGAGCGTTTTAAAATTAAGCCATGCCCATCACAAAAGAGGATGACAAGAGTTCGTGGGAGCAATATCACATAATACTTCTTTCACACATTGTCATGTACTGAATTTGATCCTTGCTTGATTCGGATGAAAGCTTGGTGGTAACTAGAGTTCTCCACCAATCTTTGGCTTAAAACATTGTTGTCGCTTTCGTAAACGAATGCAACTAAACATGGGAGGCCTTCGATTAAACACCTTCTTTCTCCACTTCCTTTTCCATCAACTTTATCTTTTCTTCCTTTTCTTTTTCTTCAATTTCGCTTCCTTCTGCAGTTTATATTTCTTCTTTTCTATTTTCTCCTTCAGCCTATGTTGATACTTACTGGCTTGTCCTTGTGTCATAAATTTCAACTTCATTTCATGTCCCTCATGCCTCAAATAAAGCGAACGTTCATCAAGATTGAGCGTTATAAAATTAAGCCATGCCCATCTCAAAAGAAGATGACAAGAGTTTGCGGGAGCAATATCACATAATACTTCTTTCACACATTGTCATGTACTGAATTTGATCCTTGCTTGATTCGGATGAAAGCGTGGTGGTAACTACAGTTTCTCCACCAATCTTGGGCTTACAATATTTTTGTCGCTTTCGTAAACAAATGCAACTAAACATGGATGGCCTTCGATTAAACACCTTGTTTCTCTACTTCCTTTTCCATCATCTTTATCTTTTCTTCCTTTTCCTTTTCTTCAATTTCCCTTCCTTCTGCAGTTTATATTTCTTCTCTTTCTATTTTCTCCTTCAGCCTATGTTGATCATTACTGGCTTGTCTTGGTGTCATAAATTTCAACTTCATTTCATGTCCCTCATGCCTCAAATAAAGGGAACGTTAATCAAGATTGAGCGTTTTAAAATGAAGCCATGCCCATCTCGAAAGAAGATGACAACAGTTCGTGGGAACAATATCACATAATACTTCTTTCACACATTGTCCTGTACTAAATTTGATCCTTGCTCGATTCGGATGAAAGCGTGGTGGTAACTAGAGTTTCTCCACCAATCCTTGGCTTACAACATTGTTGTCGCTTTCGTAAACAAATGCAACAAAACATGGGTGGCCTTCGATTAAACACCTTGTTTCTCTATTTCCTTTTCCATCATCTTTATCTTTTCTTCCTTTTCTTTTTCTTCAATTTCTCTTCCTTCTGCAGTTTATATTTCTTCTTTTGTATTTTCTCCTTCAGCCTATGTTGATCCTTACTAGCTTGTCCTTGTTTCATAAATTTGAACTTCAATTCATGTCGCCCATGCCTCAAAGGGAACGTTCATCAATATTGAGCGTTTTAAAATGAAACCATGCCCATCTCAAAAGAAGATGACAAGAATTCGTGGGAGCAATATCACATAATACTTCTTTCATACATTATCCTGCACTGAATTTGATACTTGCTTGATTCGGATGAAAGCGTGGTGGTAACTAGAGTTTCTCCACCAATCTTGGGCTTACAACATTGTTGTCGCTTTCGTAAACAAATGCAACTAAACATGGGTGGCCTTCGATTAAATACCTTGTCTCTCTACTTCCTTTTCCATCATCTTTATCTTTTCTTCCTTTTCTTTTTCTTCAATTTCCCTTCCTTCTGCAGTTTATATTTCTTCTTTTTCTATTTTCTCCTTCAACCTATGTTGATCCTTACTGGCTTGACTTGGTGTCATAAATTTCAACTTCATTTCATGTCCCTCATGCCTCCAATCAAGGGAACGTTCATGAAGATTGAGTGTTTTAAAATTAAGCCATGCCCATCTCAAAAGAAGATGACAAGAGTTTGTGGGAGCAATATCACATAATACTTCTTTCACACATTGTCCTGTACTGAATTTGATCCTTTGTTAATTCAGATGAAAGCTTGGTGGTAACTAGAGTTTGTCCACCAATCTTGGGCTTACAACATTGTTGTCGCTTTCGTAAACAAATACAACTAAACATGGGTGGCCTTCGATTAAACACCTTGTTTCTATACTTCCTTTTCCATCATCTTTATCTCTTCTTCCTTTTCTTTTTCTTCAATTTCCCTTCCTTCTGCAGTTTATATTTCTTCTCTTTCTGTTTTCTCCTTTAGCCTATGTTGATCCTTACTGGCTTGACTTGGTGTCATAAATTTCAACTTCATTTCATGTTCCTCATGCCTTAAAGCGAACGTTCATCAAGATTGAGCGTTTTAAAATTAAGCCATGCCCATCTCAAAAGAAGATGACAAGAGTTTGTGGGAGCAATATCACATAATACTTCTTTCACACATTGTCCTGTACTGAATTTGATCCTTGATTGATTCAAATGAAAGCTTGGTGGTAACTAGAGTTTCTCCACCAATCTTTGGCTTACAACAATGTTGTCGCTTTCGTAAACGAATGCAACTAAACAGGGGTGGCCTTCGATTAAACACCTTGTTTCTCTACTTCCTTTTCCATCATCTTTATCTTTTCTTCTGTTTCTTTTTCTTCAATTTCCCTTCCTTCTGCAGTTTATATTTCTTCTTTTTCTATTTTCTCCTTCAGCCTATGTTGATCCTTACTGGCTTGACTTGGTGTCGTAAATTTCAACTTCATTTCATGTCCCTCATGCCTCAAATAAAGGAAACGTTCATCAAGATTGAGTGTTTTAAAATTAAGCCATGCCCATCTCAAAGGAAGATGACAAGAGTTCGTGGGAGCAATATCACATAATACTTCTTTCACACATTGTCCTGTACTGAATTTGATCCTTGCTTGATTCGGATGAAAGCGTGTTGGTAACTAGAGTTTCTCCACCAATCTTGGGCTTACAACATTGTTGTCGCTTTCGTAAACAAATACAACAAAACATGAGTGGCCTTCGATTAAACACCTTGTTTCTCTATTTCCTTTTCCATCATCTTTATGTTTTCTTCCTTTTCTTTTTCTTCAATTTCTCTTCCTTCTGAAGTTTATATTTCTTCTTTTGTATTTTCTCCTTCAGCCTATGTTGATCCTTACTAGCTTGTCCTTGTTTCATAAATTTGAACTTTATTTAATGTCGCCCATGCCTCAAAGGGAACGTTCATCAATATTGAGCGTTTTAAAATGAAGCCATGCCCATCTCAAAAGAAGATGACAAGAATTCGTGGGAGCAATATCACATAATACTTCTTTCATACATTATCCTGTACTGAATTTGATACTTGCTTGATTCGGATGAAAGCGTGGTGGTAACTAGAGTTTCTCCACCAATCTTGGGCTTACAACATTGTTGTCGCTTTCGTAAACAAATGCAACTAAACATGGGTGGCCTTCGATTATACACCTTGTTTCTCTACTTCCTTTTCCATCATCTTTATCTTTTCTTCCTTTTCCTTTTCTTCAATTTCCCTTCCTTCTGCAGTTTATATTTCTTCTTTTTCTATTTTCTCCTTCAGCCTATGTTGATCCTTACTGGCTTGACTTGGTGTCATAAATTTCAACTTCATTTCATGTCCCTCATGCCTTAAAGCTAACATTCAACAAGATTGAGCGTTTTAAAATTAAGCCACGCCCATCTCAAAAGAAGATGACAAGAGTTTGTGGGAGCAATATCACATAATACTTCTTTCACACATTGTCCTGTACTAAATTTGATCCTTGCTCGATTCGGATGAAAGCGTGGTGGTAACTAGAGTTTCTCCACCAATCTTGGGCTTACAACATTGTTGTCGCTTTCGTAAACAAATGCAACAAAACATGGGTGGCCTTCGATTAAACACCTTGTTTCTCTACTTCCTTTTCCATCATCTTTATCTTTTCTTCTGTTTCTTTTTCTTCAATTTCCCTTCCTTCTGCAGTTTATATTTCTTCTTTTTCTATTTTCTCCTTCAGCCTATGTTGATCCTTACTGGCTTGACTTGGTGTCGTAAATTTCAACTTCATTTCATGTCCCTCATGCCTCAAATAAAGGGAACGTTCATCAAGATTGAGTGTTTTAAAATTAAGCCATGCCCATCTTAAAAGAAGATGACAAGAGTTCGTGGGAGCAATATCACATAATACTTCTTTCACACATTGTCCTGTACTGAATTTGATCCTTGCTTGATTCGGATGAAAGCGTGTTGGTAACTAGAGTTTCTCCACCAATCTTGGGCTTACAACATTGTTGTTGCTTTCGTAAACAAATACAACAAAACATGAGTGGCCTTCGATTAAACACCTTGTTTCTCTATTTCCTTTTCCATCATCTTTATGTTTTCTTCCTTTTCTTTTTCTTCAATTTCTCTTCCTTCTGCAGTTTATATTTCTTCTTTTGTATTTTCTCCTTCAGCCTATGTTGATCCTTACTAGCTTGTCCTTGTTTCATAAATTTGAACTTTATTTCATGTCGCCCATGCCTCAAAGGGAACGTTCATCAATATTGAGCGTTTTAAAATGAAGCCATGCCCATCTCAAAAGAAGATGACAAGAATTCGTGGGAGCAATATCACATAATACTTCTTTCATACATTATCCTGTACTGAATTTGATACTTGCTTGATTCGGATGAAAGCGTGGTGGTAACTAGAGTTTCTCCACCAATCTTGGGCTTACAACATTGTTGTCGCTTTCGTAAACAAATACAACTAAACATGGGTGGCCTTCGATTAAACACCTTGTTTCTCTACTTCCTTTTCCATCATCTTTATCTCTTCTTCCTTTTCTTTTTCTTCAATTTCCCTTCCTTCTGCAGTTTATATTTCCTCTCTTTCTGTTTTCTCCTTTAGCCTATGTTGATCCTTACTGGCTTGACTTGTTGTCATAAATTTCAACTTCATTTCATGTTCCTCATGCCTTAAAGCGAACGTTCATCAAGATTGAGCGTTTTAAAATTAAGCCATGCCCATCTCAAAAGAAGATGACAAGAGTTTGTGGGAGCAATATCACATAATACTTCTTTCACACATTGTCCTGTACTGAATTTGATCCTTGATTGATTCAAATGAAAGCTTGTTGGTAACTAGAGTTTCTCCACCAATCTTTGGCTTACAACAATGTTGTCGCTTTCGTAAACGAATGCAACTAAACAGGGGTGGCCTTTGATTAAACACCTTGTTTCTCTACTTCCTTTTCCATCATCTTTATCTTTTCTTCTGTTTCTTTTTCTTCAATTTCCCTTCCTTCTGCAGTTTATATTTCTTCTTTTTCTATTTTCTCCTTCAGCCTATGTTGATCCTTACTGGCTTGACTTGGTGTCGTAAATTTCAACTTCATTTCATGTCCCTCATGCCTCAAATAAAGGGAACGTTCATCAAGATTGAGTGTTTTAAAATTAAGCCATGCCCATCTCAAAGGAAGATGACAAGAGTTCGTGGGAGCAATATCACATAATACTTCTTTCACACATTGTCCTGTACTGAATTTGATCCTTGCTTGATTCGGATGAAAGCGTGTTGGTAACTAGAGTTTCTCCACCAATCTTGGGCTTACAACATTGTTGTCGCTTTCGTAAACAAATACAACAAAACATGAGTGGCCTTCGATTAAGCACCTTGTTTCTCTATTTCCTTTTCCATCATCTTTATGTTTTCTTCCTTTTCTTTTTCTTCAATTTCTCTTCCTTCTGCAGTTTATATTTCTTCTTTTGTATTTTCTCCTTCAGCCTATGTTGATCCTTACTAGCTTGTCCTTGTTTCATAAATTTGAACTTTATTTCATGTCGCCCATGCCTCAAAGGGAACGTTCATCAATATTGAGCGTTTTAAAATGAAGCCATGCCCATCTCAAAAGAAGATGACAAGAATTCGTGGGAGCAATATCACATAATACTTCTTTCATACATTATCCTGTACTGAATTTGATACTTGCTTGATTCGGATGAAAGCGTGGTGGTAACTAGAGTTTCTCCACCAATCTTGGGCTTACAACATTGTTGTCGCTTTCGTAAACAAATGCAACTAAACATGGGTGGCCTTCGATTATACACCTTGTTTCTCTACTTCCTTTTCCATCACCTTTATCTTTTCTTCCTTTTCCTTTTCTTCAATTTCCCTTCCTTCTGCAGTTTATATTTCTTCTTTTTCTATTTTCTCCTTCAGCCTATGTTGATCCTTACTGGCTTGACTTGGTGTCATAAATTTCAACTTCATTTCATGTCCCTCATGCCTTAAAGCGAACATTCAACAAGATTGAGCGTTTTAAAATTAAGCCACGCCCATCTCAAAAGAAGATGACAAGAGTTTGTGGGAGCAATATCACATAATACTTCTTTCACACATTGTCCTGTACTGAATTTGATCCTTGATTGATTCAAATGAAAGCTTGTTGGTAACTAGAGTTTCTCCACCAATCTTTGGCTTACAACAATGTTGTCGCTTTCGTAAACGAATGCAACTAAACAGGGGTGGCCTTTGATTAAACACCTTGTTTCTCTACTTCCTTTTCCATCATCTTTATCTTTTCTTCTGTTTCTTTTTCTTCAATTTCCCTTCCTTCTGCAGTTTATATTTCTTCTTTTTCTATTTTCTCCTTCAGCCTATGTTGATCCTTATTGGCTTGACTTGGTGTCGTAAATTTCAACTTCATTTCATGTCCCTCATGCCTCAAATAAAGGGAACGTTCATCAAGATTGAGTGTTTTAAAATTAAGCCATGCCCATCTCAAAGGAAGATGACAAGAGTTCGTGGGAGCAATATCACATAATACTTCTTTCACACATTGTCCTGTACTGAATTTGATCCTTGCTTGATTCGGATGAAAGCGTGTTGGTAACTAGAGTTTCTCCACCAATCTTGGGCTTACAACATTGTTGTCGCTTTCGTAAACAAATACAACAAAACATGAGTGGCCTTCGATTAAGCACCTTGTTTCTCTATTTCCTTTTCCATCATCTTTATGTTTTCTTCCTTTTCTTTTTCTTCAATTTCTCTTCCTTCTGCAGTTTATATTTCTTCTTTTGTATTTTCTCCTTCAGCCTATGTTGATCCTTACTAGCTTGTCCTTGTTTCATAAATTTGAACTTTATTTCATGTCGCCCATGCCTCAAAGGGAACGTTCATCAATATTGAGTGTTTTAAAATGAAGCCATGCCCATCTCAAAAGAAGATGACAAGAATTCGTGGGAGCAATATCACATAATACTTCTTTCATACATTATCCTGTACTGAATTTGATACTTGCTTGATTCGGATGAAAGCGTGGTGGTAACTAGAGTTTCTCCACCAATCTTGGGCTTACAACATTGTTGTCGCTTTCGTAAACAAATGCAACTAAACATGGGTGGCCTTCGATTATACACCTTGTTTCTCTACTTCCTTTTCCATCACCTTTATCTTTTCTTCCTTTTCCTTTTCTTCAATTTCCCTTCCTTCTGCAGTTTATATTTCTTCTTTTTCTATTTTCTCCTTCAGCCTATGTTGATCCTTACTGGCTTGACTTGGTGTCATAAATTTCAACTTCATTTCATGTCCCTCATGCCTTAAAGCGAACATTCAACAAGATTGAGCGTTTTAAAATTAAGCCACGCCCATCTCAAAAGAAGATGACAAGAGTTTGTGGGAGCAATATCACATAATACTTCTTTCACACATTGTCCTGTACTAAATTTGATCCTTGCTCGATTCGGATGAAAGCGTGGTGGTAACTAGAGTTTCTCCACCAATCTTGGGCTTACAACATTGTTGTCGCTTTCGTAAACAAATGCAACAAAACATGGGTGGCCTTCGATTAAACACCTTGTTTCTCTACTTCCTTTTCCATCATCTTTATCTTTTCTTCTGTTTCTTTTTCTTCAATTTCCCTTCCTTCTGCAGTTTATATTTCTTCTTTTTCTATTTTCTCCTTCAGCCTATGTTGATCCTTACTGGCTTGACTTGGTGTCGTAAATTTCAACTTCATTTCATGTCCCTCATGCCTCAAATAAAGGGAACGTTCATCAAGATTGAGTGTTTTAAAATTAAGCCATGCCCATCTTAAAAGAAGATGACAAGAGTATGTGGGAGCAATATCACATAATACTTCTTTCATACATTATCCTGTACTGAATTTGATACTTGCTTGATTCGGATGAAAGCGTGGTGGTAACTAGAGTTTCTCCACCAATCTTGGGCTTACAACATTGTTGTCGCTTTCGTAAACAAATGCAACTAAACATGGGTGGCCTTCGATTATACACCTTGTTTCTCTACTTCCTTTTCCATCACCTTTATCTTTTCTTCCTTTTCCTTTTCTTCAATTTCCCTTCCTTCTGCAGTTTATATTTCTTCTTTTTCTATTTTCTCCTTCAGCCTATGTTGATCCTTACTGGCTTGACTTGGTGTCATAAATTTCAACTTCATTTCATGTCCCTCATGCCTTAAAGCGAACATTCAACAAGATTGAGCGTTTTAAAATTAAGCCACGCCCATCTCAAAAGAAGATGACAAGAGTTTGTGGGAGCAATATCACATAATACTTCTTTCACACATTGTCCTGTACTAAATTTGATCCTTGCTCGATTCGGATGAAAGCGTGGTGGTAACTAGAGTTTCTCCACCAATCTTGGGCTTACAACATTGTTGTCGCTTTCGTAAACAAATGCAACAAAACATGGGTGGCCTTCGATTAAACACCTTGTTTCTCTACTTCCTTTTCCATCATCTTTATCTTTTCTTCTGTTTCTTTTTCTTCAATTTCCCTTCCTTCTGCAGTTTATATTTCTTCCTTTTCTATTTTCTCCTTCAGCCTATGTTGATCCTTACTGGCTTGACTTGGTGTCGTAAATTTCAACTTCATTTCATGTCCCTCATGCCTCAAATAAAGGGAACGTTCATCAAGATTGAGTGTTTTAAAATTAAGCCATGCCCATCTTAAAAGAAGATGACAAGAGTATGTGGGAGCAATATCACATAATACTTCTTTCACACATTGTCCTGTACTGAATTTGATCCTTGCTTGATTCGGATGAAAGCGTGTTGGTAACTAGAGTTTCTCCACCAATCTTGGGCTTCCAACATTGTTGTTGCTTTCGTAAACAAATACAACAAAACATGAGTGGCCTTCGATTAAACACCTTGTTTCTCTATTTCCTTTTCCATCATCTTTATGTTTTCTTCCTTTTCTTTTTCTTCAATTTCTCTTCCTTCTGCAGTTTATATTTCTTCTTTTGTATTTTCTCCTTCAGCCTATGTTGATCCTTACTAGCTTGTCCTTGTTTCATAAATTTGAACTTTATTTCATGTCGCCCATGCCTCAAAGGGAACGTTCATCAATATTGAGCGTTTTAAAATGAAGCCATGCCCATCTCAAAAGAAGATGACAAGAATTCGTGGGAGCAATATCACATAATACTTCTTTCATACATTATCCTGTACTGAATTTGATACTTGCTTGATTCGGATGAAAGCGTGGTGGTAACTAGAGTTTCTCCACCAATCTTGGACTTACAACATTGTTGTCGCTTTCGTAAACAAATGCAACAAAACATGGGTGGCCTTCGATTAAACACCTTGTTTCTCTACTTCCTTTTCCATCATCTTTATCTTTTTTTCCTTTTCCTTTTCTTCAATTTCCCTTCCTTCTGCAGTTTATATTTCTTCTTTTTCTATTTTCTCCTTCAGCCTATGTTGATCCTTACTGGCTTGACTTGGTGTCATAAATTTCAACTTCATTTCATGTCCCTCATGCCTTAAAGCGAACGTTCATCAAGATTGAGCGTTTTAAAATTAAGCCACGCCCATCTCAAAAGAAGATGACAAGAGTTTGTGGGAGCAATATCACATAATACTTCTTTCACACATTGTCCTGTACTAAATTTGATCCTTGCTCGATTCGGATGAAAGCGTGGTGGTAACTAGAGTTTCTCCACCAATATTGGGCTTACAACATTGTTGTCGCTTTCGTAAACAAATGCAACTAAACATGGATGGCCTTCGATTAAACACCTTGTTTCTCTATTTCCTTTTCCATCATCTTTATCTTTTCTTCCTTTTCTTTTTCTTCAATTTCTCTTCCTTCTGCAGTTTATATTTCTTCTTTTGTATTTTCTCCTTCAGCCTATGTTGATCCTTACTAGCTTGTCCTTGTGTCATAAATTTCAACTTCATTTCATGTCCCTCATGACTTAAAGCGAACGTTCATCAAGATTGAGCATTTTAAAATTAAGCCATGCCCATCTCAAAAGAAGATGACAAGAGTTTGTGGGAGCAATATCACATAATACTTCTTTCACACATTGTCCTGTACTGAATTTGATCCTTGATTGATTCAAATGAAAGCTTGGTGGTACCTAGAGTTTCTCCACCAATCTTTGGCTTACAACAATGTTGTCGCTTTCGTAAACGAATGCAACTAAACAGGGGTGGCCTTCGATTAACCACCTTGTTTCTCTACTTCCTTTTCCATCATCTTTATCTTTTCTTCCTTTTCTTTTTCTTCAATTTCCCTTCCTTCTGCAGTTTATATTTCTTCTTTTTCTATTTTCTCCTTCAGCCTATGTTGATCCTTACTGGCTTGACTTGGTGTCATAAATTTCAACTTCATTTCATGTCCCTCATGCCTCAAAGCGAACGTTCATCAAGATTGAGCGTTTTAAAATTAACCCATGCCCATCTCAAAAGAAGATGATAAGAGTTTGTGCGAGCAATATCACATAATACTTCTTTCACACATTGTCCTGTACTGAATTTGATCCTTGCTTGATTCGGATGAAAGCGTGGTGGTAACTAGAGTTTCTCCACCAATCTTGGGCTTACAACATTGTTGTCGCTTTCGTAAACAAATGCAACTAAACATGTGTGGCCTTCGATTAAACACCTTGTTTCTCTACTGATGAAGGATTATCTTGTTCCTTTTTAGATTTTTGAATATGGTGTGAGTTGATTAAGAAAGCTAAGTGAAATCCCCACTGGACATTAAGATAGCAAGCTATCTAGATGTGAAGGTTCCTTTCACAAAGCTCAAGAGAAGAAGATGATGGAATGATTCAAACAAAAAGGAAATGGAAAGCACATAAACCATAGAAAACCAAGAACAATTAAAGGAAGAAGAAAACATAAAATGGAAAGGAAAGAAATGGTAAAAATATGAGAAGCACGCCACTACAAGGCTAGGCTAAAAGCCATGGAAACCTTGAAGATGAGTGGATGTGTTCCGCCACTTGCTATGCAAGATAAGGCTTAAAAGTTTCACTCCCAAGGGAGGAAACTCTCACAAATGGTTGAGACACAAGAGTGTTTTTACTTCAAAATCTTCAACCCTTTTACATGTCTAGGAGCACCCCTTATATATAAGAGTTTAGGGGCCTCTAAGCAAATAAAAGATACCTAAGGATGTCTCTACAAAAATCTAACCCTAGCTTCTAGAAACTAGGTCAAATAAGGTTACAAAAAATGAGAGACAAAAGAGCTAGCTATGGTGTGTGCAAGGCTAATTTCGTTCTAGCACAAAAGGAGACAAAGAATGTGTCTCATATGTCTCCAAAAAGTGGCCAAAGAGTGCTAAAAACAAAGGAGACCAAAGGTACATAGGTACACCTGCTTCATGCCTTTTACTTTATGCTTTATGCCTTTGCTTTACTCTCTCTTCCACATCATTTATGCTCCCCAATCACCATGCGCCACCTAGCATTGCTTTCTTACTCCTAATTAACCTACAAAGCAAATAAACATAGATTAGCATGTTGGCTTAAGTCAAGTCAACTATAGTCAATAAGTCAAACCTAGTCAAAGGTCAACAAGTCAACTAAAGTTGATTCAACTAAGTCAACTTTGGGAATCAAAAATAATAAACACAAATGAAAAGGGATGAAGGATTAGTGAACTTCCTTTCTAAACATGCTTAGTCTTCTTAAGCATGTGCCTTCATCCTTGGCTGGGGTCAATCCTTCATCATCTACTTCCTTTTCCATCATCTTTTCTTCCTTTTCTTTTTCTTCAATTTCCCTTCCTTCTGCAGTTTATATTTCTTCTTTTTCTATTTTCTCCTTCAGCCTATGTTGATCATTACTGGCTTGTCTTGGTGTCATAAATTTCAACTTCATTTCATGTCCCTCATGCCTCAAATAAAGGGAACGTTCATCAAGATTGAGCGTTTTAAAATCAAGCCATGCCCATCTCAAAAGAAGATGACAAGAGTTCGTGGGAACAATATCACATAATACTTCTTTCACACATTGTCATGTACTGAATTTGATCCTTGCTTGATTCGGATGAAACCTTGGGGGTAACTAGAGTTTCTCCACAAATCTTTGGCTTAAAACATTGTTGTCGCTTTCGTAAACGAATGCAACTAAACATGGGTGGCCTTCGATTAGACCTTGCTTCTCTACTTCCTTTTCCATCAACTTTATCTTTTCTTCCTTTTCTTTTTCTTCAATTTCCCTTCCTTCTGTAGTTTATATTTCTTCTTTTTCTATTTTCTCCTTCAGCCTATGTTGATCCTTACTGGCTTGACTTGGTGTCATAAATTTCAACTTCATTTCATGTCCCTCATGCCTTAAAGCGAACGTTCATCAAGATTGAGCGTTTTAAAATTAAGCCATGCCCATCTCATAAGAAGATGACAAGAGTTTGTGGGAGCAATATCACAAAATACTTCTTTCACACATTGTCCTGTATTAAATTTGATCCTTGCTCGATTCGGATGAAAGCGTGGTGGTAACTAGAGTTTCTCCACCAATCTTGGGCTTACAACATTATTGTCGCTTTCGTAAACAAATGCAACTAAACATGGGTGGCCTTCGATTAAACACCTTGTTTCTCTACTTCCTTTTCCATCCTCTTTATCTTTTCTTCCTTTTCTTTTGCTTCCATTTCCCTTCCTTCTGCAGTTTATATTTCTTCTTTTTCTCTTTTTTCCTTCAGCCTATGTTGATAATTACTGGCTTATCTTGGTGTCATAAATTTCAACTTCATTTCATGTCCCTCATGCCTCAAATAAAGGGAAAGTTCATCAAGATTGAGCGTTTTAAAATGAAGCCATGCCCATCTCAAAAGAAGATGACAAGAGTTCGAGGGAACAATATCACCTCATACTTCTTTCACACATTGTCATGTACTGAATTTGATCCTTGCTTGATTCGGATGAAACCTTAGGGGTAACTAGAGTTTCTCCACAAATCTTTGGCTTAAAACATTCTTGTCGCTTTCGTAAATGAATGCAACTAAACATGGGTGGCCTTCGATTAGACCTTGCTTCTCTACTTCCTTTTCCATCAACTTTATCTTTTCTTCCTTTTCTTTTTCTTCAATTTCCCTTCCTTCTGTAGTTTATATTTCTTCTTTTTCTATTTTCTCCTTCAGCCTATGTTGATCCTTACTGGCTTGACTTGGTGTCATAAATTTCAACTTCATTTCATGTCCCTCATGCCTTAAAGCGAACGTTCATCAAGATTGAGCGTTTTAAAATTAAGCCATGCCCATCTCATAAGAAGATGACAAGAGTTTGTGGGAGCAATATCACAAAATACTTCTTTCACACATTGTCCTGTATTAAATTTGATCCTTGCTCGATTCGGATGAAAGCGTGGTGGTAACTAGAGTTTCTCCACCAATCTTGGGCTTACAACATTATTGTCGCTTTCGTAAACAAATGCAACTAAACATGGGTGGCCTTCGATTAAACACCTTGTTTCTCTACTTCCTTTTCCATCATCTTTATCTTTTCTTCCTTTTCTTTTGCTTCCATTTCCCTTCCTTCTGCAGTTTATATTTCTTCTTTTTCTCTTTTTTCCTTCAGCCTATGTTGATAATTACTGGCTTATCTTGGTGTCATAAATTTCAACTTCATTTCATGTCCCTCATGCCTCAAATAAAGGGAAAGTTCATCAAGATTGAGCGTTTTAAAATGAAGCCATGCCCATCTCAAAAGAAGATGACAAGAGTTCGAGGGAACAATATCACCTAATACTTCTTTCACACACTGTCATGTACTGAATTTGATCCTTGCTTGATTCGGATGAAACCTTAGGGGTAACTAGAGTTTCTCCACAAATCTTTGGCTTAAAACATTCTTGTCGCTTTCGTAAATGAATGCAACTAAACATGGGTGGCCTTCGATTAGACCTTGCTTCTCTACTTCCTTTTCCATCAACTTTATCTTTTCTTCCTTTTCTTTTTCTTCAATTTACCTTCCTTATGCAGTTTATATTTCTTCTTTTTCTATTTTCTCCTTCAGCCTATGTTGATCCTTACTGGCTTGACTTGGTGTCATAAATTTCAACTTCATTTCATGTCCCTCATGCCTTAAAGCGAACGTTCATCAAGATTGAGCGTTTTAAAATTAAGCCATGCCCATCTCATAAGAAGATGACAAGAGTTTGTGGGAGCAATATCAAAAAATACTTCTTTCACACATTGTCCTGTATTAAATTTGATCCTTGCTCGATTCGGATGAAAGCGTGGTGGTAACTAGAGTTTCTCCACCAATCTTGAGCTTACAACATTGTTGTCGCTTTCGTAAACAAATGCAACTAAACATGAGTGGCCTTCGATTAAACACCTTGTTTCTCTACTTCCTTTTCCATCATCTTTATCTTTTCTTCCCTTTCTTGTTCTTCCATTTCCCTTACTTCTGTAGTTTATATTTCTTCTTTTTCTCTTTTTTCCTTCAGCCTATGTTGATCATCACTGGCTTGTCTTGGTGTCATAAATTTCAACTTCATTTCATGTCCCTCATGCCTCAAATAAAGGGAACGTTCATCAAGATTGAGCGTTTTAAAATGAAGTCATGCCCATCTCAAAAGAAGATGACAAGAGCTCGTGGGAACAATATCACATAATACTTCTTTCACACATTGTCATGTACTGAATTTGATCCTTGCTTGATTCGGATGAAAGCGTGGGGGTAACTAGAGTTTCTCCACCAATCTTTGGCTTAAAACATTGTTGTTGCTTTCGTAAACGAATGCAACTAAACATGGGTGGCCTTCGATTAAACACCTTGTTTCTCTACTTCCTTTTCCATCATCTTTATCTTTTTTTCCTTTTCTTTTTCTTCAATTTCCCTTCCTTCTGCAGTTTATATTTCTTCTTTTTCTATTTTCTCCTTCAGCCTATGTTGATCATTACTAGCTTGTCTTGGTGTCATAAATTTCAACTTCATTTCATGTCCCTCATGCCTCAAATAAAGCGAACGTTCATCGAGATTGAGCGTTTTAAAATTAAGCCATGCCCATCTCAGAAGAAGATGACAAGAGTTTGTGGGAGCAATATCACAAAATACTTCTTTCACACATTGTCCTGTATTAAATTTGATCCTTGCTCGATTCGGATGAAAGCGTGGTGGTAACTAGAGTTTCTCCACCAATCTTGGGCTTACAAAATTGTTGTCGCTTTCGTAAACAAATGCAACTAAACATGGGTCGCCTTCGATTAAACACCTTGTTTCTCTACTTCCTTTTCCATCATCTTTATCTTTTCTTCCTTTTCTTTTTCTTCAATTTCCCTTCCTTCTGCAGTTTATATTTCTTCTTTTTCTATTTTCTCCTTCAGCCTATGTTGATCCTTACTGGCTTGACTTGGTGTCATAAATTTCAACTTCATTTCATGTCCCTCATGCCTCAAAGCGAACGTTCATCAAGATTGAGCATTTTAAAATTAAGCCATGCCCATCTCAAAAGAAGATGATAAGAGTTTGTGCGAGCAATATCACATAATACTTCTTTCACACATTGTCCTGTACTGAATTTGATCCTTGCTTGATTCGGATGAAAGCGTGGTGGTAACTAGAGTTTCTCCACCAATCTTGGGCTTACAACATTGTTGTCGCTTTCGTAAACAAATGCAACTAAACATGGGTGGCCTTCGATTAAACACCTTGTTTCTCTACTGATGAAGGATTATCTTGTTCCTTTTTAGATTTT
Organism: Vigna unguiculata; assembly: GCF_037176805.1. Taxonomy (NCBI): domain Eukaryota; kingdom Viridiplantae; phylum Streptophyta; class Magnoliopsida; order Fabales; family Fabaceae; genus Vigna; species Vigna unguiculata. The sequence goes on along the minus strand of NC_140795.1, from coordinate 24,660,895 downwards.
TGAATATGGTGTGAGTTGATTAAGAAAGCTAAGTGAAATCCCCACTAGACATTAAGATAGCAAGCTATCTAGATGTGAAGGTTCCTTTCACAAAGCTCAAGAGAAGAAGATGATGGAATGATTCAAACAAAAAGGAAATGGAAAGCACATAAACCATAGAAAACCAAGAACAATTAAAGGAAGAAGAAAACATAAAATGGAAAGGAAAGAAATGGTAAAAATATGAGAAGCACGCCACTACAAGGCTAGGCTAGAAGCCATGGAAACCTTGAAGATGAGTGGATGTGTTCCGCCACTTGCTATGCAAGATAAGGCTTAAAAGTTTCACTCCCAAGGGAGGAAACTCTCACAAATGGTTGAGACACAAGAGTGTTTTTACTTCAAAATCTTCAACCCTTTTACATGTCTAGGAGCACCCCTTATATATAAGAGTTTAGGGGCCTCTAAGCAAATAAAAGATACCTAAGGATGTCTCTACAAAAATCTAACCCTAGCTTCTAGAAACTAGGTCAAATAAGGTTACAAAAAATGAGAGACAAAAGAGCTAGCTATGGTGTGTGCAAGGCTAATTTCGTTCTAGCACAAAAGGAGACAAAGAATGTGTCTCATATGTCTCCAAAAAGTGGCCAAAGAGTGCTAAAAACAAAGGAGACCAAAGGTACATAGGTACACCTGCTTCATGCCTTTTACTTTATGCTTTATGCCTTTGCTTTACTCTCTCTTCCACATCATTTATGCTCCCCAATCACCATGCGCCACCTAGCATTGCTTTCTTACTCCTAATTAACCTACAAAGCAAATAAACATAGATTAGCATGTTGGCTTAAGTCAAGTCAACTATAGTCAATAAGTCAAACCTAGTCAAAGGTCAACAAGTCAACTAAAGTTGATTCAACTAAGTCAACTTTGGGAATCAAAAATAATAAACACAAATGAAAAGGGATGAAGGATTAGTGAACTTCCTTTCTAAACATGCTTAGTCTTCTTAAGCATGTGCCTTCATCCTTGGCTGGTGTCAATCCTTCATCATCTACTTCCTTTTCCATCATCTTTTCTTCCTCTTCTTTTTCTTCAATTTCCCTTCCTTCTACAGTTTATATTTCTTCTTTTTCTATTTTCTTCTTCAGCCTATGTTGATCATTACTGGCTTGTCTTGGTGTCATAAATTTCAACTTCATTTCATGTCCCTCATGCCTCAAATAAAGGGAACGTTCATCAAGATTGAGCGTTTTAAAATCAAGCCATGCCCATCTCAAAAGAAGATGACAAGAGTTCGTGGGAACAATATCACATAATACTTCTTTCACACATTGTCATGTACTGAATTTGATCCTTGCTTGATTCGGATGAAACCTTGGGGGTAACTAGAGTTTCTCCACAAATCTTTGGCTTAAAACATTGTTGTCGCTTTCGTAAACGAATGCAACTAAACATGGGTGGCCTTCGATTAGACCTTGCTTCTCTACTTCCTTTTCCATCAACTTTATCTTTTCTTCCTTTTCTTTTTCTTCAATTTCCCTTCCTTCTGCAGTTTATATTTCTTCTTTTTCTATTTTCTCCTTCAGCCTATGTTGATCCTTACTGGCTTGACTTGGTGTCATAAATTTCTTCATTTCATGTCCCTCATGCCTTAAAGCGAACGTTCATCAAGATTGAGCGTTTTAAAATTAAGCCATGCCCATCTCATAAGAAGATGACAAGAGTTTGTGGGAGCAATATCACAAAATACTTCTTTCACACATTGTCCTGTATTAAATTTGATCCTTGCTCGATTCGGATGAAAGCGTGGTGGTAACTAGAGTTTCTCCACCAATCTTGAGCTTACAACATTGTTGTCGCTTTCGTAAACAAATTCAACTAAACATGAGTGGCCTTCGATTAAACACCTTGTTTCTCTACTTCCTTTTCCATCATCTTTATCTTTTCTTCCCTTTCTTGTTCTTCCATTTCCCTTACTTCTGCAGTTTATATTTCTTCTTTTTCTCTTTTTTCCTTCAGCCTATGTTGATCATCACTGGCTTGTCTTGGTGTCATAAATTTCAACTTCATTTCATGTCCCTCATGCCTCAAATAAAGGGAACGTTCATCAAGATTGAGCGTTTTAAAATGAAGTCATGCCCATCTCAAAAGAAGATGACAAGAGCTCGTGGGAACAATATCACATAATACTTCTTTCACACATTGTCATGTACTGAATTTGATCCTTGCTTGATTCGGATGAAAGCGTGGGGGTAACTAGAGTTTCTCCACCAATCTTTGGCTTAAAACATTGTTGTCGCTTTCGTAAACGAATGCAACTAAACATGGGTGGCCTTCGATTAAACACCTTGTTTCTCTACTTCCTTTTCCATCATCTTTATCTTTTCTTCCTTTTCTTTTTCGTCAATTTCCCTTCCTTCTGCAGTTTATATTTCTTCTTTTTCTATTTTCTCCTTCAGCCTATGTTGATCATTACTAGCTTGTCTTGGTGTCATAAATTTCAACTTCATTTCATGTCCCTCATGCCTCAAATAAAGCGAACGTTCATCAAGATTGAGCGTTTTAAAATTAAGCCATGCCCATCTCAGAAGAAGATGACAAGAGTTTGTGGGAGCAATATCACAAAATACTTCTTTCACACATTGTCCTGTATTAAATTTGATCCTTGCTCGATTCGGATGAAAGCGTGGTGGTAACTAGAGTTTCTCCACCAATCTTGGGCTTACAAAATTGTTGTCGCTTTCGTAAACAAATGCAACTAAACATGGGTCGCCTTCGATTAAACACCTTGTTTCTCTATTTCCTTTTCCATCATCTTTATCTTTTCTTCCTTTTCTTTTTCTTCCATTTCTCTTCCTTCTGCAGTTTATACTTCTTCTTTTTCTCTTTTTTCCATCAGCCTATGTTGATAATTACTAGCTTGTCTTGGTGTCATAAATTTCAACTTCATTTCATGTCCCTCAAGCCTCAAATAAAGGGAACGTTCATCAAGATTGAGCGTTTTAAAATGAAGCCATGCCCATCTCAAAAGAAGATGACAAGTGTTCGTGGGAGCAATATCACACAATACTTCTTCCACACATTGTCCTGTACTGAATTTGATCCTTGATTGATTCAGATGAAAGCTTGGTGGTAACTAGAGTTTCTCTACCCATCTTTGGCTTACAACAATGTTGTCGCTTTCGTAAACGAATACAAATAAACAGGGGTGGCCTTCGATTAAACACCTTGTTTCTCTACTTCCTTTTCCATCATCTTTATCATTTCTTCCTTTTCTTTTTCTTCAATTTCCCTTCCTTCTGCAGTTTATATTTCTTCTTTTTCTATTTTCTCCTTTAGCATATGTTGATCATTACTGGCTTGTCTTGGTGTCATAAATTTCAACTTCATTTCATGTCCCTCATGCCTCAAATAAAGGGAACGTTCATCAAGATTGAGCGTTTTAAAATGAAGCCATGCCCATCTCAAAAGAAGATGACAAGTGTTCGTGGGAGCAATATCACACAATACTTCTTCCAGACATTGTCCTGTACTGAATTTGATCCTTGATTGAGTCAGATGAAAGCTTGGTGGTAACTAGAGTTTCTCCACCAATCTTTGGCTTACAACAATGTTGTCGCTTTTGTAAACGAATGCAACTAAACAAGGGTGGCCTTCGATTAAACACCTTGTTTCTTTACTTCCCTTTCCATCATCTTTATCTTTTCTTCCTTTTCTTTTCTTCAATTTCCCTTCCTTCTGTAGTTTATATTTCTTCTTTTTCTATTTTCTCCTTCAGCCTATGTTGATCCTTATTGGCTTGACTTGGTGTCATAAATTTTAACTTCATTTCATGTCCCTCATGCCTCAAATAAAGGGAATGTTCATCAAGATTGAGCGTTTTAAAATGAAGCCATTGCCATCTCAAAAGAAGATGACAAGAGTTCGTGGGAGCAATATCAAACAATACTTCTTTCACACATTGTCCTGTACTGAATTTGCTCCTTGGTTGATTCAGATGAAAGCTTGGTGGTAACTAGAGTTTCTCCACCAATCTTTGGCTTACAACATTGTTGTCGCTTTCGTAAATGAATGCAACTAAACAGGGGTGGCCTTCGATTAAACACCTTGTTTCTCTACTTCCTTTTCCATCATCTTTATCTTTTCTTCCTTTTCTTTTTCTTCAATTTCCCTTCCTTCTGCAGTTTATATTTCTTCTTTTTCTATTTTCTCCTTCAGCCTATGTTGATCCTTACTGGCTTGACTTGGTGTCATAAATTTCAACTTCATTCCATGTCCCTCATGCCTCAAATAAAGGGAACGTTCATCAAGATTGAGTGTTTTAAAATTAAGCCATGCCCATCTCAAAAGAAGATGACAAGAGTTTGTGGGAGCAATATCACATAATACTTCTTTCACACATTGTCCTGTACTGAATTTGATCCTTGCTTGATTCGGATGAAAGCGTGTTGGTAACTAGAGTTTCTCCACCAATCTTGGGCTTACAACATTGTTGTCACTTTCGTAAACAAATGCAACTAAACATGGGTGGCCTTCGATTAAACACCTTGTTTCTCTACTGCCTTTTCCATCATCTTTTCTTCCTTTTCTTTTTCTTCAATTTCCCTTCCTTCTGCAGTTTATAATTCTTCTTTTTCTATTTTCTCCTTCAACCTATGTTGATCATTACTGGCTTGTCTTGGTGTCATAAATTTCAACTTCATTTCATGTCCCTCATGCCTCAAATAAAGGGAATGTTCATCAAGATTGAGCGTTTTAAAATGAAGCCATGCCCATCTCAAAAGAAGATGACAAGAGTTCGTGGGAGCAATATCACAAAATACTTTTGTCACACAAACCTCTGCTTCCATCGCGCCGCAACCTTCACGCAGCAGCCATGGCCGCACAATCGCCGGCCACCGCGGAGCGCCATCATCTTCTTCCTTGTTCGCAGACCTGCAACAACGTCACACTACCTGAACCAAGCCAGCGAATCGCGCCACCACCAGAGGAGAAGAGAAGCTGCCACCCTCGCGCCAATCTCGCCGACCACCGCGACGCGCCACCTCCATTGCGACCATCTTCTCCGCGAGCGAGAGCGAACCAGATGCAGAGGTTCTGCGTAGCAACAGCCACCGCGGGCCGCCAGCGCGTCTCTGTCGCAGCTCCACACACTTGCAGCGTCACAGCCATGGCAGCCACATCCAGCAATCTCTTCCACGAGCCAGATCCGTCGCAGCACCGCAAGCCACCACGCTGGAGCAGCCGCCGTCAGCCGCGCAGCCAAGGAGAAGAGTGTGAGAGTGAAACCCTAATTCTGGAGAGAGACACTCTGCACCACGTGCCAGCATCTGATAGGACAGTCAAACTGGTCAACTCTGGTCAACTGGTCAACTGGTCAAAGTATGCAGTCAACTCTGGTCAAAACTGCAAATATGGCTAAATGAGAGGGGCAGAATTGGAAATTGGACAGGAATTAAGTTGCTAATTAATTAAATAAAAATAAAAGATTTTAGCAACTAACAGATAAAGCCCAAAGTCCAGTGGAAGCCTATATATAAAGAGACTTAAGGGAGCAGAACGGGGAGAACTGACAATTTTACAACTCACAGCTTAGACACTTAGAACTCTCTAGTTTTGGCAGATACCGTCTCCACCACATCTCTCATTCTTTCTTTTATTTTCTTTCTTTCATATCATCATGTATTCCATCAAAGCCATGGAGAGCTAAGCTTTTAAGGGTTGATTCCAGTGTAATTTCTTAAATGGATTCTGAGGTTAGATGAATTTATATGTTTTGTTATTTTGATTATTGTTGTGGTTTTTGTTTATCTATGTCCTTTGCTTCTAAATTGAATAGAAAATAATGATTTTAAATCTACATGCATGCTAATCATATGAGTTAAAAGGTTTTTAAATTAAATTGAGACTTTACTTTGATTTTGTTTAGAAACTTTCATTTGATTAAATAAGTTTTTGCCAATAATTGAGACTTTAATTTGATTAGAGGTAATTACTTTAACTAAAATTAGTCAAGACTTTACTTTGATTAATTAAGTTTTCTATTTGGTAAAGAAACAAAGGAATAGACATGATTAGGCATAGTAAAATTAATTGAGACTGTACTTTGATTAAATTTATTATGGACAATCTAAACAATTCTCATTTTTAATTGAGACTGTACTTTGATTAAAAATGAGGATGCCAACAAATGAATTGAGTCTTTACATTGATTGATTTGTAAATCAACAACAATAATTAATTTAACAATAATCTCTAGATAACCAATGAAGAATCTTATTTAGAAAAAGCAGTGGAATTGACCTATTTACTATTACTGTGTTTACAATCTTCCGTGTCATTTTCTTTGCATATCAAAACCCCCCTATTTTTATAGTTGCTAGTTTTAAATTGCATTTTTGAGAATTAAATATTTGAGATCAATTCCGTATTCGTTGTGAGACGACTCAGGGTTATCTTAACCCTAACTATTTTCTTCACTACAAACTGGCAATACTGAAGTTGCTAAAGTAGTGGTAATTTGATCGCCTAACGACAGCGATATCAAGGGGTGGCCTTCGATTAAACACCTTGTTTCTCTACTTCCTTTTCCATCATCTTTCTCTTTTCTTCCTTTTCTTTTTCTTCAATTTCCCTTCCTTCTGCAGTTTATATTTCTTCTTTTTCTATTTTCTCCTTCAGCCTATGTTGATCCTTACTGGCTTGACTTGGTGTCATAAATTTCAACTTCATTTCATGTCCCTCATGCCTCAAATAAAGGGAACGTTCATCAAGATTGAGTGTTTTAAAATTAAGCCATGCCCATCTCAAAAGAAGATGACAAGAGTTTGTGGGAGCAATATCACATAATACTTCTTTCACACATTGTCCTGTACTGAATTTGATCCTTGCTTGATTCAGATGAAAGCGTGTTGGTAACTAGAGTTTCTCCACCAATCTTGGGATTACAACATTGTTGTCGCTTTCGTAAACAAATGCAACGAAACATGGGTGGCCTTCGATTAAACACCTTGTTTCTCTACTGCCTTTTCCATCATCTTTTCTTCCTTTTCTTTTTCTTCAATTTCCCTTCCTTCTGCAGTTTATAATTCTTCTTTTTCTATTTTCTCCTTCAACCTATGTTGATCATTACTGGCTTGTCTTGGTGTCATAAATTTCAACTTCATTTCATGTCCCTCATGCCTCAAATAAAGGGAATGTTCATCAAGATTGAGCGTTTTAAAATGAAGCCATGCCCATCTCAAAAGAAGATGACAAGAGTTCGTGGGAGCAATATCACAAAATACTTCTGTCACACATTGTCCTGTACTGAATTTGATCCTTGGTTGTTTCAGATGAAAGCTTGGTGGTAACTAGAGTTTCTCCACCAATCTTTGGCTTACAACATTGTTTGAGACTAGTTTGGAAAACTCTGTCTAGGAAAGACTTGGTATTTAAGTTGTCCATTGTGACGCACCTCTCTTTCCTGGGAGTAGACCCAACGACATCTTAACTCATTTCTTTCTTGAAATCTTTCTCCAAAACAAGAATAGGAAGAAAAAAAAAACACACAGGGAAACACTTTCAGGTGGACCTGCATAGTGCATGACTCGGGCCAATCCGGGTCAATTCTATCAACTTGATTCAGAACTTGAAAGGAACTTGCGTAAATCACGTAGGAGACTTGATCTCAGGTGTCCTACTGAAGGAGCACCATCATCATCTGAACCTACCACTGAAAGTGTACCACAAGAATCACCACCGGTGATTAACATATCTTCTGATCCATCACCTGAACCAGAAATTCAAGAAGATAGAATGGAAGAAAGAACAATAAGAGAGTTGGCTTCACCGGATGCAGCAATTACACAAAACATGTGCATCCAATATCCAGATGGAGAATGTGAGCTTAAGTCTGGGTTAATCCATCTTTTACCCAAATTCCATGGATTAGCAGGAGAAGACCCGTACCATCATTTGAAGGAATTTCATGTTGTTTGTTCATCCATGAGACCTACAACAGTGACAGAGGAACATATCAAGCTTAAAGCTTTTCCATTCTCATTGCAAGATGCCGCTAAGAATTGGTTATACTGCCTTCCGCCAGGATCCATCAATACCTGGGAGACTCTGAAAAGATTATTTCTGGAAAAGTTTTTTCCAGCATCTAGAGTTGCTGCTATTCGCAAAGATATTTATGGGATAAGGCAACAAGAAAGAGAAAGTCTTCACGAGTATTGGGAAAGATTCAAAAAGTTATGTGCTTCATGTCCTCATCACCAAATAAACGAGCATCTCCTCATTCAATACTTTTATGAGGGATTGAGTATCATGGATAGACAAATGATAGATGCTGCAAGTGGAGGGTCATTGGTGGATAAAACGCCAACAAATGCAAGACAATTGATTGAAACTATGGCATCGAACCATCAACAATTTTCCACAAGGAGTAATTCTATAACTCTATTGAAGGGAACCCATGGAGTAGAAGCTTCATATGTTGCAGATCACAAGAAATTAGAAGGGAAGTTGGATGACTTAGCAGCCATGGTAAGGACCTTGACAGACTTACAAAAAAAGCCTATCCCTTCTACTTTATGTGGAATTTGTGCTTCTACTAATCATCCTACAGAGGCTTGTTCTATGTTAAAAGAGACAGGGATGTTAGACAATGAACAACCTCAGGCATATGCTGCAAACATCTATGGCAATAATAGACCACCTCGGCAGCAATACAACCATGATTTGTCCTCCAACAAGTACAACCCAGATTGGAAGGAATATCCCAGCCAGAAATGGGGAAATCAACAGCCTCAACACCAACAAGTCTATGTTCCACCTCAACAGAGGCAACAACCACAACCAGCGGCAACCTCTGGTGATTCAAACATGGAAGCAATGATGAAAATGATGGCTGACATGATGAAGGGACAAATCAATGAGTTGAAACAGACGATGGAAGCAACCAATCAGAATTTGCAAAATCAGATTGGACAAATGGCAAATGAGTTAAATCAGATGAAGTCTCAACAAGGCTCAAGCAATTTGCCTGCACAAACTGTAATCAACCCGAGAAATGTAAGTGCTATTACTTTAAGATCGAGTAAGCAAATACAAGGTCTTGGGGATGCCCAAGAAGATGAAGATAAGGACAATGAAGTTGTACCAAATGATGAAAGAGGAAGATCAAATGAAGCAACACAAGCAACATCTGAGATGCCTGCACCCAGTGATAACTCCAGGTTGGTATCCCCTAATACTTCCTCTGAAAATCCTTCTCCTTATTCTCCTCCTCCTCCCTATCCAAACCGTTTGAAACCAAAAACTAAAAAGATGGAGGAGTTAGACAAAGAAATCCTGAATACTTTCAAGAAAGTGGAGATAAACATTCCTTTGTTGGATGCTGTGAGACAAATTCCTAAATACGCCAAGTTTCTCAAAGAATTATGTACACATAAAAGGCGTATTATGGACAAAGAGGTAGTGAACATGGGAAGGAATGTCTCTAGCTTAATTAAGAAGCCTGCAGTCAGAATGCCGCAAAAGTGTAAGGATCCAGGTATGTTTTCTGTTCCCTGCATTATAGGAAGTACTAAGTTTGATAATGCTATGTTAGATTTAGGAGCTTCCATTAATGTAATGCCTTTATCTGTTTTTACTTCACTTCATCTTGGACCTCTTAAGTCTACTGGTGTGGTCATTCAGTTGGCCAACCGTAGCACAGTTAACCCTGCAGGTGTGCTAGAAGATGTGCTTGTCCGTGTGGACAAGTTAATTTTTCCTACAGATTTCTACATCTTGGACATGAAGGATGATGAAGGAATGAGTTCAACCACAATTATCTTGGGAAGACCATTCATGATGACAGCACGTACCAAGATAGACGTGCATGCAGGATCCTTGACTATGGAGATAGGAGATGAGAAGGTGCAGTTCAACGTGCTAGAAGCCATGAAGCACCCAATTGAAGACCATTCTTTGTTTTGTATTGATTTATTGAGTAATGTAGTGAACAATTATGCTTTTGGACTTTTGGACGTTTTATCTGGTTTTTCTTCTTCTTTGGATTTTTCTTTTTCGAATATTTCGGGCTCAATTTTAGACGAAAGAGAAAATTGCAAAACAGGTGATGTTGAGGACGCGGTGTCACTATTTGATACCTCTGTGGCGTCCAAGTGTGATGCTGAGGTGGCTGAAATTACCTTAGGCAGTAAAATGTTGCCATCTGTGGAACAGCCACCCACTTTGGAGTTGAAACCTTTACCATCTCATTTGAAATATGTTTATCTTGAAAGGGATGGGAAACTCCCTGTTATTATATCTGCCTTGCTTACTGATGAGTAGGAACAAAAGCTATTGCAGGTTATCAAAGATCACAAGCGAGCAATAGGCTGGACTTTGGCAGATATTCCTGGTATTAGTCCTTCTTTCTGCATGCACAGAATACTCTTGGAGGAGGATGCTAAGCCAGTAAGGCAACCTCAGAGGAGACTGAATCCTCAGCTGATGGAGGTTGTGAAGAAAGAAGTTACCAAGTTGCTACAAGCAGGTATTATATATCATATTTCTGACAGCACTTGGGTGAGTCCTGTACATGTGGTCCCCAAGAAATCTGGGATCACCGTGGTCAAGAATGAGAAGAACGAGTTGATTCCTACTCGTATTCAGAATAGCTGGAGGGTCTGTATTGATTATAGAAGACTAAACCAGGCCACTAGGAAGGACCACTTTCCTTTACCATTCATGGACCAGATGTTAGATCGATTGGCAGGTAAGTCTCATTACTGTTTTCTTGATGGATTCTCTGGGTATTTTAAGATTTGTATTGCCCCAGAGGATTAACATAAAACTACCTTTACTTGTCCATTCGGTACATATGCTTATAGAAAAATGCCATTTGGCCTTTGCAATGCTCCTGGAACATTTCAGCGATGTATGATGAGTATTTTTACAGATTTGTTGGAGCATTGTATTGAGGTTTTTATGGATGATTTTAGTGTATATGGTTCATCTTTTGATCATTGCTTGTCTAATCTTGCTAGAGTCTTGGAGAGATGTGAAGAAACTAACCTTGTTCTAAATTTTGAAAAATGTCATTTTATGGTGGAACAAGGTATAGTTTTAGGTCACGTTGTTTCCAAGAATGGTATATCTGTAGATCCTGCTAAAATAGATATTATTTCACAATTGCCTTACCCCTCTTCTGTGAAAGAGGTTCGATCTTTTCTTGGACATGCAGGATTTTACAGGAGGTTTATCAAGGACTTCAGCAAGATAGCCAACCCTCTCTCCAACTTGTTGCAAAAGGATGTAGTATTTGACTTTGGAGAGAGGTGCAAAGATGCATTTGATACATTGAAAAAGGCGCTTACCACCACTCCTATCATCCAGCCACCTGATTGGACATTACCATTCGAGTTGATGTGTGATGCATCAAACTTTGCAGTAGGAGCGGTGCTTGCACAAAAAGATGGGAAGTTATCACATGTGATATATTATGCTTCCAGAACATTGGATACAGCGTAGGCTAACTACACCACGACTGAGAAGGAATTATTGGCTGTTGTGTTTGCCTTGGACAAATTCAGACCGTATATACTTGGTTCCAAGGTAATTGTTTATACTGATCATGCATCATTAAAATTCCTTCTGAAGAAAGCAGATTCAAAACCAAGGTTGATCAGATGGATGCTACTGCTCCAAGAGTTTGACATTGAGATTCTAGACAGAAGTGGAGCACATAACTTAGTAGCCGATCATCTTAGCAGGATTGAAAATGGAGAAGATAACATTCCTATTAAGGATGACTTTCCTGATGAAGTCCTCCTAGCATTGACTGCTGTGAAAGGTATGTTTCCTGAACCTTGGTTTGCTGACATTGTTAATTATTTGGTTGTTTCTGCTATTCCTCCTTCCTTCTCCAAATATGAAAGAATCAAGCTAAAAAGTGAGGCAAAATACTATATCTGGGAAGATCCAATCTTATGGCGCATTGGTAGTGACCAAGTCATAAGGAGGTGTGTTCCAGATATCGAGATACCTCATGTGCTTGAGTTCTGTCATTCGTCTCCTTTTGGTGGACATTATGGCACACAAAGAACTGGTAGGAAGGTGTTGGATTGTGGATTATATTGGCCTACCATTTTTAAAGATGCACAGAGGGTATATGAAAATTGTGAGCAGTGCCAAAGGGCAGCCAGATCCATTACAAGAAGGGATGAAATGCCTCAACAACCCATGCTATATTGTGAGGTATTTGATATTTGGGGTATTGATTTTATGGGTCCTTTTCCTCCTTCTTTTGGGTTTTCTTATATTTTGCTTGCTGTAGACTATGTCTCCAAATGGGTGGAAGCCATAGCTACAAGGACTAATGATTCTCGAGTTGTTATGAGTTTTGTCAGGTCTAACATTTTCTGCAGATTTGGGATACCACGAGCCATCATCAGTGACCAGGGGACTCATTTTTGTAATAGGCTACTTGAGAACATGTTGAAGAAGTATGGGGTGACACATCGCATTGCTACACCATATCACCCCCAAATCAATGGACAAGCAGAGATCTCTAACAGAGAGATTAAAAAGATACTAGAGAAAGTAGTGAAGCCTAGTCGAAAGGATTGTGCCACAAGAATGGATGAAGCACTTTGGGCACACAGGACAGCCTACAAAACACCTATAGGTATGTCACCTTTCAGGGTGGTTTTTGGAAAGGCTTGTCATCTACGTGTGGAGATTGAACATCGGGCCTATTGGGCCGTGAAAGCATGCAACTTGGATTTGGAAGAAGTAGGAAATGAGCGAAAACTTCAGTTGCAAGAACTAGAGGAGATTAGGCTTGCAGTCTATGAAAATTCAAAGTTCTATAAAGAGAAAACCAAGAAGTTCCATGACCAAAAGCTTGTGGCTAGAAAGGATTTCAAGGTAGGCCAAAAGGTGTTACTATACAAATCCAAGCTTGGTCACATGAGTGGTAAGTTGCGTTCTACTTGGGAAGGACCATACATTGTTACAGAAGTCTTCCCTTATGGAGCAGTGGAGATCAAGGAAGAATCTTCAGCAAGAACTTTTAAAGTTAATGGGCATCGTCTTCGGATATTCAATGAAAATCAAGATATGCTGAATAAGACGATGGATGGGATGAACTTGACTTCCCCCTCATACCTTCCACCTTGAGGAGGTAAGTACACTTCATACTTTTTCTTTGCATTTTATACATATTGGATACATTGAGGACAATGCATGGATAAAGTGTGGGGGTGTGGGGAGATTTCCCCATTTTCTGTTTTTGTTTTCTATTTGTTTTGTTTTTCCTTTTCTAATTTTGCTTTCTGTTTGTTTTTATAAAAAAAAAAGTTTCTGCTTTCAATAAAACATATTGACATTGGATTTTTGGATTTGATTTACTAAGTGGAACGATCATAATTCTGGGAAAATAAGAGTCATGTGATATGAATGGATTGTTTCTGTGATTTACCGATTGAGTTGATTTGAGAGTTTCTGGAATAAATCTTTTGTGAAAGAGTTTTTGACCTTGTGAGTTTTGAGCTTTATTGTAAGGATGAACTACCATGTGTCATTCCTATTTTTCTTGTGTGATTTGCTCATGTCTTGTTGGTACTCAAATGTTTAGCTTGATTCTGTTGTTTTGCATCTTAGGTGAACATGCATGATTTGATATGACTGAGGCATTTCTTGTTTTTAGCTACTTGGCCAAATAAGCTAACCATAACATTGATCCATTGGTAGCCCCTTGAGCTTAAACCTCTTTTTCTTGTTTTGAGCATACTGTTAAACCTTAAAAAGAAAAAGACCATTTTTTTTCCTTACCTTAGGGAGAAAGAAGGAGCTAGTGGATTATGTTGAGATTGGTTGAGGAATAAAGTGTGGGGGTGAGTATTTCCCCCACAAAGTTGTAAAAATGGCAAAAAGGAAAATAATTGTTGATGACAGAGTGTTGAAATGAAAAATGATTGCTGTCTGAAAAAGAAAAAAAGAAGAAGAAGTAAAGATTGTTTTTGAAACTGTGCTCCAAAACTCTTTCTTCCTTACTATTTCAAAAAACACACAAATCCTAAAGTTTTTCCTACCTTTGCCTTGGCCTCATCATAACCTGTTAAAAGTCCTCATGATTTTTGAATGCATGTTTTCTGAAAGCTGTGAATATTAGAGTCTTGCTAAGCATTGAGAGTATTTACTTGCATGGGTATTTTGAGTGAAAACACAAGCCAAAACACTTGAGCGAATCTTGGTGAGAAAATATATATTTAACTTGAGTGTTTCTCTTTCATATTTGATTATCTTGTAAACTCAAAAGATTAACTCATGTGTGAAAAACAGAATTTTATCCATTTGTTTGTGCATGACAACATGATTTCTAGAAGGTTGATCTGTTTCCATTGGTATTCATTTCTTTAATCCACTGAAAATATGGAATAAAAGACCTCAGAAAAAAGTTTTGAAATTATTCAATTTTGCCCAGGAGTGCAAAAGGATAAGTGTGGGTGTGTGATGAGTTCAAATTTTTGCCCTCATTTAATATTTAAATTTGGGGATTTAATTGAACTTTTTGTGCTTAAAGATTGATTTAATTAGGATTTGTGATTATTGGATTTATTGAGTAAGTTTGGTAAAAGTGGCGTAAAAATTGATTTTAGTTGCATAAAATATTATTGGATATTCTAACGTTTGTTAATGCAGCTGGAATTTATTTTTGGTCAATTAATAGTGTGATTTTAAAATATTCAAAGTTACAAAATAAGTCCAAAATCAAGAAATTCTGAAAAAGAATAAAACAGGAGCTAAATGCACCCCTAGATTTTATTTGCACACTCCTCCCTCAAGTAGACCACAAAAACATGTTCTGCACCCCCAGTTTTCACTAAGTTGCAGCCCTCCTACCACTTAAACTCCACTCAACCAGATCATGCCATGTGGCAATCCCCACCTCTTAGAATTAGCCAACCAGAACAAGCCACGTGTCATAATCCTACCCTCACCAAATTAACCAATCAGATTCTGCCACGTCATCACCTTCATCTCCCAAAACCCTAACCCTAATTTTCTCCTCTCCTTCCACCATCCCGCAGCCGTCGCCGCCACCATCTCCACGCCGGACCACCACGCCTGCACCTGCTCCATTTCCGCAGTCACCGCCGTAGATCGAACCAGACACACAAACCTCTGCTTCCATCGCGCCGCAACCTTCACGCAGCAGCCATGGCCGCACAATCGCCGGCCACCGCGGAGCGCCATCATCTTCTTCCTTGTTCGCAGACCTGCAACAACGTCACACTACCTGAACCAAGCCAGCGAATCGCGCCACCACCAGAGGAGAAGAGAAGCTGCCACCCTCGCGCCAATCTCGCCGACCACCGCGACGCGCCACCTCCATTGCGACCATCTTCTCCGCGAGCGAGAGCGAACCAGATGCAGAGGTTCTGCGTAGCAACAGCCACCGCGGGCCGCCAGCGCGTCTCTGTCGCAGCTCCACACACTTGCAGCGTCACAGCCATGGCAGCCACATCCAGCAATCTCTTCCACGAGCCAGATCCGTCGCAGCACCGCAAGCCACCACGCTGGAGCAGCCGCCGTCAGCCGCGCAGCCAAGGAGAAGAGTGTGAGAGTGAAACCCTAATTCTGGAGAGAGACACTCTGCACCACGTGTCAGCATCTGATAGGACAGTCAAACTGGTCAACTCTGGTCAACTGGTCAACTGGTCAAAGTATGCAGTCAACTCTGGTCAAAACTGCAAATATGGCTAAATGAGAGGGGCAGAATTGGAAATTGGACAGGAATTAAGTTGCTAATTAATTAAATAAAAATAAAAGATTTTAGCAACTAACAGATAAAGCCCAAAGTCCAGTGGAAGCCTATATATAAAGAGACTTAAGGGAGCAGAACGGGGAGAACTGACAATTTTACAACTCACAGCTTAGACACTTAGAACTCTCTGGTTTTGGCAGATACCGTCTCCACCACATCTCTCATTCTTTCTTTTATTTTCTTTCTTTCATATCATCATGTATTCCATCAAAGCCATGGAGAGCTAAGCTTTTAAGGGTTGATTCCAGTGTAATTTCTTAAATGGATTCTGAGGTTAGATGAATTTATATGTTTTGTTATTTTGATTATTGTTGTGGTTTTTGTTTATCTATGTCCTTTGCTTCTAAATTGAATAGAAAATAATGATTTTAAATCTACATGCATGCTAATCATATGAGTTAAAAGGTTTTTAAATTAAATTGAGACTTTACTTTGATTTTGTTTAGAAACTTTCATTTGATTAAATAAGTTTTTGCCAATAATTGAGACTTTAATTTGATTAGAGGTAATTACTTTAACTAAAATTAGTCAAGACTTTACTTTGATTAATTAAGTTTTCTATTTGGTAAAGAAACAAAGGAATAGACATGATTAGGCATAGTAAAATTAATTGAGACTGTACTTTGATTAAATTTATTATGGACAATCTAAACAATTCTCATTTTTAATTGAGACTGTACTTTGATTAAAAATGAGGATGCCAACAAATGAATTGAGTCTTTACATTGATTGATTTGTAAATCAACAACAATAATTAATTTAACAATAATCTCTAGATAACCAATGAAGAATCTTATTTAGAAAAAGCAGTGGAATTGACCTATTTACTATTACTGTGTTTACAATCTTCCGTGTCATTTTCTTTGCATATCAAAACCCCCCTATTTTTATAGTTGCTAGTTTTAAATTGCATTTTTGAGAATTAAATATTTGAGATCAATTCCGTATTCGTTGTGAGACGACTCAGGGTTATCTTAACCCTAACTATTTTCTTCACTACAAACTGGCAATACTGAAGTTGCTAAAGTAGTGGTAATTTGATCGCCTAACGACAGCGATATCAAGGGGTGGCCTTCGATTAAACACCTTGTTTCTCTACTTCCTTTTCCATCATCTTTCTCTTTTCTTCCTTTTCTTTTTCTTCAATTTCCCTTCCTTCTGCAGTTTATATTTCTTCTTTTTCTATTTTCTCCTTCAGCCTATGTTGATCCTTACTGGCTTGACTTGGTGTCATAAATTTCAACTTCATTTCATGTCCCTCATGCCTCAAATAAAGGGAACGTTCATCAAGATTGAGTGTTTTAAAATTAAGCCATGCCCATCTCAAAAGAAGATGACAAGAGTTTGTGGGAGCAATATCACATAATACTTCTTTCACACATTGTCCTGTACTGAATTTGATCCTTGCTTGATTCAGATGAAAGCGTGTTGGTAACTAGAGTTTCTCCACCAATCTTGGGATTACAACATTGTTGTCGCTTTCGTAAACAAATGCAACGAAACATGGGTGGCCTTCGATTAAACACCTTGTTTCTCTACTGCCTTTTCCATCATCTTTTCTTCCTTTTCTTTTTCTTCAATTTCCCTTCCTTCTGCAGTTTATAATTCTTCTTTTTCTATTTTCTCCTTCAACCTATGTTGATCATTACTGGCTTGTCTTGGTGTCATAAATTTCAACTTCATTTCATGTCCCTCATGCCTCAAATAAAGGGAATGTTCATCAAGATTGAGCGTTTTAAAATGAAGCCATGCCCATCTCAAAAGAAGATGACAAGAGTTCGTGGGAGCAATATCACAAAATACTTCTGTCACACATTGTCCTGTACTGAATTTGATCCTTGGTTGTTTCAGATGAAAGCTTGGTGGTAACTAGAGTTTCTCCACCAATCTTTGGCTTACAACATTGTTTGAGACTAGTTTGGAAAACTCTGTCTAGGAAAGACTTGGTATTTAAGTTGTCCATTGTGACGCACCTCTCTTTCCTGGGAGTAGACCCAACGACATCTTAACTCATTTCTTTCTTGAAATCTTTCTCCAAAACAAGAATAGGAAGAAAAAAAAAACACACAGGGAAACACTTTCAGGTGGACCTGCATAGTGCATGACTCGGGCCAATCCGGGTCAATTCTATCAACTTGATTCAGAACTTGAAAGGAACTTGCGTAAATCACGTAGGAGACTTGATCTCAGGTGTCCTACTGAAGGAGCACCATCATCATCTGAACCTACCACTGAAAGTGTACCACAAGAATCACCACCGGTGATTAACATATCTTCTGATCCATCACCTGAACCAGAAATTCAAGAAGATAGAATGGAAGAAAGAACAATAAGAGAGTTGGCTTCACCGGATGCAGCAATTACACAAAACATGTGCATCCAATATCCAGATGGAGAATGTGAGCTTAAGTCTGGGTTAATCCATCTTTTACCCAAATTCCATGGATTAGCAGGAGAAGACCCGTACCATCATTTGAAGGAATTTCATGTTGTTTGTTCATCCATGAGACCTACAACAGTGACAGAGGAACATATCAAGCTTAAAGCTTTTCCATTCTCATTGCAAGATGCCGCTAAGAATTGGTTATACTGCCTTCCGCCAGGATCCATCAATACCTGGGAGACTCTGAAAAGATTATTTCTGGAAAAGTTTTTTCCAGCATCTAGAGTTGCTGCTATTCGCAAAGATATTTATGGGATAAGGCAACAAGAAAGAGAAAGTCTTCACGAGTATTGGGAAAGATTCAAAAAGTTATGTGCTTCATGTCCTCATCACCAAATAAACGAGCATCTCCTCATTCAATACTTTTATGAGGGATTGAGTATCATGGATAGACAAATGATAGATGCTGCAAGTGGAGGGTCATTGGTGGATAAAACGCCAACAAATGCAAGACAATTGATTGAAACTATGGCATCGAACCATCAACAATTTTCCACAAGGAGTAATTCTATAACTCTATTGAAGGGAACCCATGGAGTAGAAGCTTCATATGTTGCAGATCACAAGAAATTAGAAGGGAAGTTGGATGACTTAGCAGCCATGGTAAGGACCTTGACAGACTTACAAAAAAAGCCTATCCCTTCTACTTTATGTGGAATTTGTGCTTCTACTAATCATCCTACAGAGGCTTGTTCTATGTTAAAAGAGACAGGGATGTTAGACAATGAACAACCTCAGGCATATGCTGCAAACATCTATGGCAATAATAGACCACCTCGGCAGCAATACAACCATGATTTGTCCTCCAACAAGTACAACCCAGATTGGAAGGAATATCCCAGCCAGAAATGGGGAAATCAACAGCCTCAACACCAATAAGTCTATGTTCCACCTCAACAGAGGCAACAACCACAACCAGCGGCAACCTCTGGTGATTCAAACATGGAAGCAATGATGAAAATGATGGCTGACATGATGAAGGGACAAATCAATGAGTTGAAACAGACGATGGAAGCAACCAATCAGAATTTGCAAAATCAGATTGGACAAATGGCAAATGAGTTAAATCAGATGAAGTCTCAACAAGGCTCAAGCAATTTGCCTGCACAAACTGTAATCAACCCGAGAAATGTAAGTGCTATTACTTTAAGATCGAGTAAGCAAATACAAGGTCTT
Source organism: Vigna unguiculata (assembly GCF_037176805.1). Classification (NCBI taxonomy): domain Eukaryota; kingdom Viridiplantae; phylum Streptophyta; class Magnoliopsida; order Fabales; family Fabaceae; genus Vigna; species Vigna unguiculata. The sequence continues at coordinate 24,641,492 of NC_140795.1, read as the reverse complement.
GGGGATGCCCAAGAAGATGAAGATAAGGACAATGAAGTTGTACCAAATGATGAAAGAGGAAGATCAGATGAAGCAACACAAGCAACATCTGAGATGCCTGCACCCAGTGATAACTCCAGGTTGGTATCCCCTAATACTTCCTCTGAAAATCCTTCTCCTTATTCTCCTCCTCCTCCCTATCCAAACCGTTTGAAACCAAAAACTAAAAAGATGGAGGAGTTAGACAAAGAAATCCTGAATACTTTCAAGAAAGTGGAGATAAACATTCCTTTGTTGGATGCTGTGAGACAAATTCCTAAATACGCCAAGTTTCTCAAAGAATTATGTACACATAAAAGGCGTATTATGGACAAAGAGGTAGTGAACATGGGAAGGAATGTCTCTAGCTTAATTAAGAAGCCTGCAGTCAGAATGCCGCAAAAGTGTAAGGATCCAGGTATGTTTTCTGTTCCCTGCATTATAGGAAGTACTAAGTTTGATAATGCTATGTTAGATTTAGGAGCTTCCATTAATGTAATGCCTTTATCTGTTTTTACTTCACTTCATCTTGGACCTCTTAAGTCTACTGGTGTGGTCATTCAGTTGGCCAACCGTAGCACAGTTAACCCTGCAGGTGTGCTAGAAGATGTGCTTGTCCGTGTGGACAAGTTAATTTTTCCTACAGATTTCTACATCTTGGACATGAAGGATGATGAAGGAATGAGTTCAACCACAATTATCTTGGGAAGACCATTCATGATGACAGCACGTACCAAGATAGACGTGCATGCAGGATCCTTGACTATGGAGATAGGAGATGAGAAGGTGCAGTTCAACGTGCTAGAAGCCATGAAGCACCCAATTGAAGACCATTCTTTGTTTTGTATTGATTTATTGAGTAATGTAGTGAACAATTATGCTTTTGGACTTTTGGACGTTTTATCTGGTTTTTCTTCTTCTTTGGATTTTTCTTTTTCGAATATTTCGGGCTCAATTTTAGACGAAAGAGAAAATTGCAAAACAGGTGATGTTGAGGACGCGGTGTCACTATTTGATACCTCTGTGGCGTCCAAGTGTGATGCTGAGGTGGCTGAAATTACCTTAGGCAGTAAAATGTTGCCATCTGTGGAACAGCCACCCACTTTGGAGTTGAAACCTTTACCATCTCATTTGAAAGATGTTTATCTTGAAAGGGATGGGAAACTCCCTGTTATTATATCTGCCTTGCTTACTGATGAGTAGGAACAAAAGCTATTGCAGGTTATCAAAGATCACAAGCGAGCAATAGGCTGGACTTTGGCAGTTATTCCTGGTATTAGTCCTTCTTTCTGCATGCACAGAATACTCTTGGAGGAGGATGCTAAGCCAGTAAGGCAACCTCAGAGGAGACTGAATCCTCAGCTGATGGAGGTTGTGAAGAAAGAAGTTACCAAGTTGCTACAAGCAGGTATTATATATCATATTTCTGACAGCACTTGGGTGAGTCCTGTACATGTGGTCCCCAAGAAATCTGGGATCACCGTGGTCAAGAATGAGAAGAACGAGTTGATTCCTACTCGTATTCAGAATAGCTGGAGGGTCTGTATTGATTATAGAAGACTAAACCAGGCCATTAGGAAGGACCACTTTCCTTTACCATTCATGGACCAGATGTTAGATCGATTGGCAGGTAAGTCTCATTACTGTTTTCTTGATGGATTCTCTGGGTATTTTAAGATTTGTATTGCCCCAGAGGATTAACATAAAACTACCTTTACTTGTCCATTCGGTACATATGCTTATAGAAAAATGCCATTTGGCCTTTGCAATGCTCCTGGAACATTTCAGCGATGTATGATGAGTATTTTTACAGATTTGTTGGAGCATTGTATTGAGGTTTTTATGGATGATTTTAGTGTATATGGTTCATCTTTTGATCATTGCTTGTCTAATCTTGCTAGAGTCTTGGAGAGATGTGAAGAAACTAACCTTGTTCTAAATTTTGAAAAATGTCATTTTATGGTGGAACAAGGTATAGTTTTAGGTCACGTTGTTTCCAAGAATGGTATATCTGTAGATCCTGCTAAAATAGATATTATTTCACAATTGCCTTACCCCTCTTCTGTGAAAGAGGTTCGATCTTTTCTTGGACATGCAGGATTTTACAGGAGGTTTATCAAGGACTTCAGCAAGATAGCCAACCCTCTCTCCAACTTGTTGCAAAAGGATGTAGTATTTGACTTTGGAGAGAGGTGCAAAGATGCATTTGATACATTGAAAAAGGCGCTTACCACCACTCCTATCATCCAGCCACCTGATTGGACATTACCATTCGAGTTGATGTGTGATGCATCAAACTTTGCAGTAGGAGCGGTGCTTGCACAAAAAGATGGGAAGTTATCACATGTGATATATTATGCTTCCAGAACATTGGATACAGCGTAGGCTAACTACACCACGACTGAGAAGGAATTATTGGCTGTTGTGTTTGCCTTGGACAAATTCAGACCGTATATACTTGGTTCCAAGGTAATTGTTTATACTGATCATGCATCATTAAAATTCCTTCTGAAGAAAGCAGATTCAAAACCAAGGTTGATCAGATGGATGCTACTGCTCCAAGAGTTTGACATTGAGATTCTAGACAGAAGTGGAGCACATAACTTAGTAGCCGATCATCTTAGCAGGATTGAAAATGGAGAAGATAACATTCCTATTAAGGATGACTTTCCTGATGAAGTCCTCCTAGCATTGACTGCTGTGAAAGGTATGTTTCCTGAACCTTGGTTTGCTGACATTGTTAATTATTTGGTTGTTTCTGCTATTCCTCCTTCCTTCTCCAAATATGAAAGAATCAAGCTAAAAAGTGAGGCAAAATACTATATCTGGGAAGATCCAATCTTATGGCGCATTGGTAGTGACCAAGTCATAAGGAGGTGTGTTCCAGATATCGAGATACCTCATGTGCTTGAGTTCTGTCATTCGTCTCCTTTTGGTGGACATTATGGCACACAAAGAACAGGTAGGAAGGTGTTGGATTGTGGATTATATTGGCCTACCATTTTTAAAGATGCACAGAGGGTATATGAAAATTGTGAGCAGTGCCAAAGGGCAGCCAGATCCATTACAAGAAGGGATGAAATGCCTCAACAACCCATGCTATATTGTGAGGTATTTGATATTTGGGGTATTGATTTTATGGGTCCTTTTCCTCCTTCTTTTGGGTTTTCTTATATTTTGCTTGCTGTAGACTATGTCTCCAAATGGGTGGAAGCCATAGCTACAAGGACTAATGATTCTCGAGTTGTTATGAGTTTTGTCAGGTCTAACATTTTCTGCAGATTTGGGATACCACGAGCCATCATCAATGACCAGGGGACTCATTTTTGTAATAGGCTACTTGAGAACATGTTGAAGAAGTATGGGGTGACACATCGCATTGCTACACCATATCACCCCCAAATCAATGGACAAGCAGAGATCTCTAACAGAGAGATTAAAAAGATACTAGAGAAAGTAGTGAAGCCTAGTCGAAAGGATTGGGCCACAAGAATGGATGAAGCACTTTGGGCACACAGGACAGCCTACAAAACACCTATAGGTATGTCACCTTTCAGGGTGGTTTTTGGAAAGGCTTGTCATCTACCTGTGGAGATTGAACATCGGGCCTATTGGGCCGTGAAAGCATGCAACTTGGATTTGGAAGAAGTAGGAAATGAGCGAAAACTTCAGTTGCAAGAACTAGAGGAGATTAGGCTTGCAGCCTATGAAAATTCAAAGTTCTATAAAGAGAAAACCAAGAAGTTCCATGACCAAAAGCTTGTGGCTAGAAAGGATTTCAAGGTAGGCCAAAAGGTGTTACTATACAAATCCAAGCTTGGTCACATGAGTGGTAAGTTGCGTTCTACTTGGGAAGGACCATACATTGTTACAGAAGTCTTCCCTTATGGAGCAGTGGAGATCAAGGAAGAATCTTCAGCAAGAACTTTTAAAGTTAATGGGCATCGTCTTCGGATATTCAATGAAAATCAAGATATGCTGAATAAGACGATGGATGGGATGAACTTGACTTCCCCCTCATACCTTCCACCTTGAGGAGGTAAGTACACTTCATACTTTTTCTTTGCATTTTATACATATTGGATACATTGAGGACAATGCATGGATAAAGTGTGGGGGTGTGGGGAGATTTCCCCATTTTCTGTTTTTGTTTTCTATTTGTTTTGTTTTTCCTTTTCTAATTTTGCTTTCTGTTTGTTTTTATAAAAAAAAAAAGTTTCTGCTTTCAATAAAACATATTGACATTGGATTTTTGGATTTGATTTACTAAGTGGAACGATCATAATTCTGGGAAAATAAGAGTCATGTGATATGAATGGATTGTTTCTGTGATTTACCGATTGAGTTGATTTGAGAGTTTCTGGAATAAATCTTTTGTGAAAGAGTTTTTGACCTTGTGAGTTTTGAGCTTTATTGTAAGGATGAACTACCATGTGTCATTCCTATTTTTCTTGTGTGATTTGCTCATGTCTTGTTGGTACTCAAATGTTTAGCTTGATTCTGTTGTTTTGCATCTTAGGTGAACATGCATGATTTGATATGACTGAGGCATTTCTTGTTTTTAGCTACTTGGCCAAATAAGCTAACCATAACATTGATCCATTGGTAGCCCCTTGAGCTTAAACCTCTTTTTCTTGTTTTGAGCATACTGTTAAACCTTAAAAAGAAAAAGACCATTTTTTTTTCCTTACCTTAGGGAGAAAGAAGGAGCTAGTGGATTATGTTGAGATTGGTTGAGGAATAAAGTGTGGGGGTGAGTATTTCCCCCACAAAGTTGTAAAAATGGCAAAAAGGAAAATAATTGTTGATGACAGAGTGTTGAAATGAAAAATGATTGCTGTCTGAAAAAGAAAAAAAGAAGAAGTAAAGATTGTTTTTGAAACTGTGCTCCAAAACTCTTTCTTCCTTACTATTTCAAAAAACACACAAATCCTAAAGTTTTTCCTACCTTTGCCTTGGCCTCATCATAACCTGTTAAAAGTCCTCATGATTTTTGAATGCATGTTTTCTGAAAGCTGTGAATATTAGAGTCTTGCTAAGCATTGAGAGTATTTACTTGCATGGGTATTTTGAGTGAAAACACAAGCCAAAACACTTGAGCGAATCTTGGTGAGAAAATATATATTTAACTTGAGTGTTTCTCTTTCATATTTGATTATCTTGTAAACTCAAAAGATTAACTCATGTGTGAAAAACAGAATTTTATCCATTTGTTTGTGCATGACAACATGATTTCTAGAAGGTTGATCTGTTTCCATTGGTATTCATTTCTTTAATCCACTGAAAATATGGAATAAAAGACCTCAGAAAAAAGTTTTGAAATTGTTCAATTTTGCCCAGGAGTGCAAAAGGATAAGTGTGGGTGTGTGATGAGTTCAAATTTTTGCCCTCATTTAATATTTAAATTTGGGGATTTAATTGAACTTTTTGTGCTTAAAGATTGATTTAATTAGGATTTGTGATTATTGGATTTATTGAGTAAGTTTGGTAAAAGTGGCGTAAAAATTGATTTTAGTTGCATAAAATATTATTGGATATTCTAACGTTTGTTAATGCAGCTGGAATTTATTTTTGGTCAATTAATAGTGTGATTTTAAAATATTCAAAGTTACAAAATAAGTCCAAAATCAAGAAATTCTGAAAAAGAATAAAACAGGAGCTAAATGCACCCCCAGATTTTATTTGCACACTCCTCCCTCAAGTAGACCACAAAAACATGTTCTGCACCCCCAGTTTTCACTAAGTTGCAGCCCTCCTACCACTTAAACTCCACTCAACCAGATCATGCCATGTGGCAATCCCCACCTCTTAGAATTAGCCAACCAGAACAAGCCACGTGTCATAATCCTACCCTCACCAAATTAACCAATCAGATTCTGCCACGTCATCACCTTCATCTCCCAAAACCCTAACCCTAATTTTCTCCTCTCCTTCCACCATCCCGCAGCCGTCGCCGCCACCATCTCCACGCCGGACCACCACGCCTGCACCTGCTCCATTTCCGCAGTCACCGCCGTAGATCGAACCAGACACACAAACCTCTGCTTCCATCGCGCCGCAACCTTCACGCAGCAGCCATGGCCGCACAATCGCCGGCCACCGCGGAGCGCCATCATCTTCTTCCTTGTTCGCAGACCTGCAACAACGTCACACTACCTGAACCAAGCCAGCGAATCGCGCCACCACCAGAGGAGAAGAGAAGCTGCCACCCTCGCGCCAATCTCGCCGACCACCGCGACGCGCCACCTCCATTGCGACCATCTTCTCCGCGAGCGAGAGCGAACCAGATGCAGAGGTTCTGCGTAGCAACAGCCAGCGCGGGCCGCCAGCGCGTCTCTATCGCAGCTCCACACACTTGCAGCGTCACAGCCATGGCAGCCACATCCAGCAATCTCTTCCACGAGCCAGATCCGTCGCAGCACCGCAAGCCACCACGCCGGAGCAGCCGCCGTCAGCCGCGCAGCCAAGGAGAAGAGTGTGAGAGTGAAACCCTAATTCTGGAGAGAGACACTCTGCGCCACGTGTCAGCATCTGATAGGACAGTCAAACTGGTCAACTGGTCAACTGGTCAAAGTATGCAGTCAACTCTGGTCAAAACTGCAAATATGGCTAAATGAGAGGGACAAAATTGGAAATTGGACCAGAATTAAGTTGCTAATTAATTAAATAAAAATAAAAGATTTTAGCAACTAACAGATAAAGCCCAAAGTCCAGTGGAAGCCTATATATAAAGAGACTTAAGGGAGCAGAACGGGGAGAACTGAGAATTTTACAACTCACAGCTTAGACACTTAGAACTCTCTGGTTTTGGCAGATACCGTCTCCACCACATCTCTCATTCTTTCTTTTATTTTCTTTCTTTCATATCATCATGTATTCCATCAAAGCCATGGAGGGCTAAGCTTTTAAGGGTTGATTCCAGTGTAATTTCTTAAATGGATTATGAGGTTAGATGAATTTATATGTTTTGTTATTTTGATTATTGTTGTGGTTTTTGTTTATCTATGTCCTTTGCTTCTAAATTGAATAGAAAATAATGATTTTAAATCTACATGCATGCTAATCATATGAGTTAAAAGGTTTTTAAATTAAATTGAGACTTTACTTTGATTTTGTTTAGAAACTTTCATTTGATTAAATAAGTTTTTGCCAATAATTGAGACTTTAATTTGATTAGAGGTAATTACTTTAACTAAAATTAGTCAAGACTTTACTTTGATTAATTAAGTTTTCTATTTGGTAAAGAAACAAAGGAATAGACATGATTAGGCATAGTAAAATTAATTGAGACTGTACTTTGATTAAATTTATTATGGACAATCTAAACAATTCTCATTTTTAATTGAGACTGTACTTTGATTAAAAATGAGGATGCCAACAAATGAATTGAGTCTTTACATTGATTGATTTGTAAATCAACAACAATAATTAATTTAACAATAATCTCTAGATAACCAATGAAGAATCTTATTTAGAAAAAGCAGTGGAATTGACCTATTTACTATTACTGTGTTTACAATCTTCCGTGTCATTTTCTTTGCATATCAAAACCCCCCTATTTTTATAGTTGCTAGTTTTAAATTGCATTTTTGAGAATTAAATATTTGAGATCAATTCCGTATTCGTTGTGAGACGACTCAGGGTTATCTTAACCCTAACTATTTTCTTCACTACAAACTGGCAATACTGAAGTTGCTAAAGTAGTGGTAATTTGATCGCCTAACGACAGCGATATCAAGGGGTGGCCTTCGATTAAACACCTTGTTTCTCTACTTCCTTTTCCATCATCTTTCTCTTTTCTTCCTTTTCTTTTTCTTCAATTTCCCTTCCTTCTGCAGTTTATATTTCTTCTTTTTCTATTTTCTCCTTTAGCATATGTTGATCATTACTGGCTTGTCTTGGTGTCATAAATTTCAACTTCATTTCATGTCCCTCATGCCTCAAATAAAGGGAATGTTCATCAAGATTGAGCATTTTAAAATGAAGACATGCCCATCTCAAAAGAAGATGACAAGTGTTCGTGGGAGCAATATCACACAATACTTCTTCCAGACATTGTCCTGTACTGAATTTGATCCTTGATTGAGTCAGATGAAAGCTTGGTGGTAACTAGAGTTTCTCCACCAATCTTGGGCTTACAACATTGTTGTCACTTTCGTAAACAAATGCAACTAAACATGGGTGGCCTTCGATTAAACACCTTGTTTCTCTACTGCCTTTTCCATCATCTTTTCTTCCTTTTCTTTTTCTTCAATTTCCCTTCCTTCTGCAGTTTATAATTCTTCTTTTTCTATTTTCTCCTTCAACCTATGTTGATCATTACTGGCTTGTCTTGGTGTCATAAATTTCAACTTCATTTCATGTCCCTCATGCCTCAAATAAAGGAAACGTTCATCAAGACTGAGTGTTTTAAAATTAAGCCATGCCCATCTCAAAAGAAGATGACAAGAGTTCGTGGGAACAATATCACATAATACTTCTTTCACACATTGTCATATACTGAATTTGATCCTTGCTTGATTCGGATGAAACCTTGGGGGTAACTAGAGTTTCTCCACCAATCTTTGGCTTAAAACATTGTTGTCGCTTTCGTAAACGAATGCAACTAAACATGGGTTGCCTTCGATTAGACCTTGCTTCTCTACTTCCTTTTCCATCAACTTTATCTTTTCTTCCTTTTCTTTTTCTTCAATTTCTCTTCCTTCTGCAGTTTATATTTCTTCCTTTTCTCTTTTTTCCTTCAGCCTATGTTGATCATTACTGGTTTGTCTTGGTGTCATAAATTTCAACTTCATTTCATGTCCCTCATGCCTCAAGTAAAGGGAACGTTCATCAAGATTGAGCGTTTTAAAATGAAGCCATGCCCATCTCAAAAGAAGATGACAAGAGTTCGTGGGAACAATATCACATAATACTTCTTTCACACATTGTCATATCCTGAATTTGATCCTTGCTTGATTCGGATGAAACCTTGGGGGTAACTAGAGTTTCTCCACCAATCTTTGGCTTAAAACATTGTTGTCGCTTTCGTAAACGAATGCAACTAAACATGGGTGGCCTTCGATTAGACCTTGCTTCTCTACTTCCTTTTCCATCAACTTTATCTTTTCTTCCTTTTCTTTTTCTTCAATTTCTCTTCCTTCTGCAGTATATATTTCTTCTTTTGTTTTTTCTCCTTCAGCCTATGTTCATCCTTACTAGCTTGTCCTTGTGTCATAAATTTGAACTCCATTTCATGTCGCTCATGCCTCAAAGGGAACGTTCATCAATATTGAGCGTTTTAAAATGAAGCCATGCCCATCTCAAAAGAAGATGACAAGAGTTCGTGGGAGCAATATCACATAATACTTCTTTCACACATTATCCTGTACTGAATTTGATCCTTGCTTGATTCGGATGAAAGCGTGGTGGTAACTAGAGTTTCTCCACCAATCTTTGGCTTACAACATTCTTGTCGCTTTTGTAAACGAATGCAACTAAACAGGGGTGGCCTTCGATTAAACACCTTGCTTCTCTACTTCCTTTCCCATCATCTTTATCTTTTCTTCCTTTTCTTTTCCTTCAATTTCCCTCCCTTCTGCAGTTTATATTTCTTCTTTTGTATTTTCTCCTTCAGCCTATGTTGATCCTTACTAGCTTGTCCTTGTGTCATAAATTTGAACTTCATTTCATGTCGCTCATGCCTCAAAGGGAACGTTCATCAATATTGAGCGTTTTAAAATGAAGCCATGCCCATCTCAAAAGAAGATGACAAGAGTTCGTGGGAGCAATATCACACAATACTTCTTTCACACATTGTCCTGTACTGAATTTTATCCTTGCTTGATTCGGATGAAACCTTGGTGGTAACAAGAGTTTCTCCACCAATCTTTGGCATACAACATTGTTGTCGCTTTCGTAAACAAATGCAACTAAACATGGGTGGCCTTCGATTAAACACCTTCTTTCTCTACTTCCTTTTCCAACATCTTTATCATTTCTTCCTTTTCTTTTTCTTCAATTTCCCTTCCTTCTGCAGTTTATATTTCGTCTTTTTCTTTTTTCTCTTTCAGCCTATGTTGATCAATACTGGCTTGTCTTGGTGTCATAAATTTCAACTTCATTTCATGTCCCTCATGCCTCAAATAAAGGGAACGTTCATCAAGATTGAGTGTTTTAAAATGCAGCCATGCCCATCTCAAAAGAAGATGACAAGAGTTCGCGGGAACAATATCACATAATAGTTCTTTCATACATTGTCATGTACTGAATTTGATCCTTGCTTGATTCGGATGAAACCTTGGTGGTAACTAGAGTTTCTCCACCAATCTTTGGCTTAAAACATTGTTGTCGCTTTCGTAAACGTATGCAACTAAAGATGGGTAGCCTTCGATTGAACCTTGTTTCTCTACTTCCTTTTCCATCAACTTTATCTTTTCTTCCTTTTCTTTTCTTCAATTTCTCTTCCTTCTGCAGTTTATATTTCTTCTTTTATACTTTCTTCTTCAGCCTATGTTGATCCTTTGATGAAGGATTATCTTGTTCCTTTTTAAGATTATTGAATATGGTATGAGTTGATTAAGAAAACCAAGGAAATCCCCACTGGACATTAAGATAGCAAGCTATCTAGATGTGAAGGTTCCTTTCCAAGGTTCTAGAGAGGAGGAGAAGGGATTGATGGGGAGTAAGAAATCAAAAGGAAAAACATATAATAGAAACAATATAAACCAAGAAGAGTAAAGAAACATAAAATGAAAAGCAAGGGAAATGGGAGGAATGGAGGATTCACGCCACTACAAGGCTAGGCTAGAAGAAGCCATGGCAACCTTGAAGATGAGTGGTGTATGCCGCCACTTGCCAAGGCAAGATAAGGCTTGAAAGAACTCCACTCCCTAAGGAGGAATGCTCTCACAAAAGGTTGAAACACAAAGTGTATAATTTCTCCAAAATGTTCAACCCTTGTACAAGTGTTAGAGGTCCCCTTAAATAGACAAGTCTAGGGGCCCCTTAGCAAAACAACTAAGTTAAAGGATTACAAAAGAAACCTAGCATGTTCTAGAAAGTAGGTCATCCTAGGGTGCACATGGGTGAATTTTCGTCCAAGCCATCTAGGTGGCAAGTCTTCATGGCCAAGGCTCCCAAAGGAAGGTTCTAGAACATTCTAGAAGACTTGGTGTCCAAGGCATGTGGGCCTCCTCTTTCTAGATGCTTCTAGAAAGTCTTATTCCTTCTCTCTATTCCTTAGGACGCCAAGTGTCTCCTATGTGGTCCTCCTCCTTTCTTATTCCTACAAAAGCAATTTAAGGAATTTATTAGCATGTTGGTTTAAGGTTAAGCTAATCTTTTGAGTCAACAAGTCAACCCAAAGTCAAGGTCAACAAGTCAACTCAAAAATAGTCAACCAAGCCAACTTAAAGGAATTTTAAAGTAAAGAAAATAAAAGCAAAGGAAGGGATCAAGGAACTCCCTTTCTTCTAAGCATGTGCCATGGGCCATCATCCTTGGTAGGGATCAATCTTTTATCATCCTTACTGGCTTGTCCTTGTGTCATAAATTTGAACTTCATTTCATGTCGCTCATGCCTCAAAGGGAACGTTCATCAATATTGAGCGTTTTAAAATGAAGCCATGCCCATCTCAAAAGAAGATGACAAGAGTTCGTGGGAGCCATATCACATAATACTTCTTTCACACATTATCCTGTACTGAATTTGATCCTTGCTTGATTCGGATGAAAGCGTGGTGGTAACTAGAGTTTCTCCACCAATCTTTGGCTTACAACATTGTTGTCGCTTTCGTAAACAAATACAACTAAACATGGGTGGCCTTCGATTAAACACCTTGTTTCTCTACTTCCTTTTCCATCATCTTTATCTTTTCTTCCTTTTCTTTTTCTTCAATTTTCCTTCCTTCTGCAGTTTATATTTCTTCTTTTTCTATTTTCTCCTTCAGCCTATGTTGATCATTACTGGCTTGTCTTGGTGTCATAAATTTCAACTTCATTTCAGGTCCCTCATGCCTCAAATAAAGGGAACGTTCATCAAGATTGAGCGTTTTAAAATGAAGCCATGCCCATCTCAAAAGAAGATGACAAGAGTTCGTGGGAGCAATATCACACAATACTTCTTTCACACGTTGTCCTGTACTGAATTTGATCCTTGCTTGATTCAGATGAAAGCTTGGTGGTAACTAGAGTTTCTCCACCAATCTTTGGCTTACAACATTGTTGTCGCTTTTGTAAACGAATGCAACTAAATAGGGGTGGCCTTCGATTAAACACCTTTTTTATCTACCACCTTTCCAATCATCTTTATCTTTTCTTCCTTTTCTTTTCCTTCAATTTCCCTCCCTTCTGCAGTTTATATTTCTTCTTTTGTATTTTCTCCTTCAGCCTATGTTGATCCTTACTGGCTTGTCCTTGTGTTATAAATTTGAACTTCATTTCATGTCGCTCATGCCTCAAAGGGAACGTTCATCAATATTGAGCGTTTTAAAATGAAGCCATGCCCATCTCAAAAGAAGATGACAAGAGTTTGTGGGAGCAATATCACACAATACTTCATTCACACATTGTCCTGTACTGAATTTGATCCTTGCTTGATTCAGATGAAACCTTGGTGGAAACTAGAGTTTCTCCACCAATCTTTGGCATACAACATTGTTCTCGCTTTCGTAAAAAAATGCAACTAAACATGGGTGGCCTTCGATTAAACACCTTCTTTCTCTACTTCCTTTTCCATCATCTTTATCATTTCTTCCTTTTCTTTTTCTTCAATTTCCCTTCCTTCTACAGTTTATATTTCGTCTTTTTCTATTTTCTCCTTCAGCCTATGTTGATCACTACTGGCTTGTCTTGGTGTCATAAATTTCAATTTCATTTCATGTCCCTCATGCCTCAAATAAAGGGAACGTTCATCAATATTGAGCGTTTTAAAATGAAGCCATGCCCATCTTAAAAGAAGATGACAAGAGTTCGTGGGAGCAATATCACACAATACTTCTTTCACACGTTGTCCTGTACTGAATTTGATCCTTGCTTGATTCAGATGAAAGCTTGGTGGTAACTAGAGTTTCTCCACCAATCTTTGGCTTACAACATTGTTGTCGCTTTTGTAAACGAATGCAACTAAACAGGGGTGGCCTTTGATTAAACACCTTTTTTATCTACCACCTTTCCCATCATCTTTATCTTTTCTTCCTTTTCTTTTCCTTCAATTTCCCTCCCTTCTGCAGTTTATATTTCTTCTTTTGTATTTTCTCCTTCAGCCTATGTTGATCCTTACTGGCTTGTCCTTGTGTCATAAATTTGAACTTCATTTCATGTCGCTCATGCCTCAAAGGGAACGTTCATCAATATTGAGCGTTTTAAAATGAAGCCATGCCCATCTCAAAAGAAGATGACAAGAGTTCGTGGGAGCAATATCACACAATACTTCATTCACACATTGTCCTGTACTGAATTTGATCCTTGCTTGATTCAGATGAAACCTTGGTGGAAACTAGAGTTTCTCCACCAATCTTTGGCATACAACATTGTTCTCGCTTTCGTAAAAAAATGCAACTAAAAATGGGTGGCCTTCGATTAAACACCTTCTTTCTCTACTTCCTTTTCCATCATCTTTATCATTTCTTCCTTTTCTTTTTCTTCAATTTCCCTTCCTTCTGCAGTTTATATTTCGTCTTTTTCTATTTTCTCCTTCAGCCTATGTTGATCAATACTGGCTTGTCTTGGTGTCATAAATTTCAATTTCATTTCATGTCCCTCATGCCTCAAATAAAGGGAACGTTCATCAATATTGAGCGTTTTAAAATGAAGTCATGCCCATCTCAAAAGAAGATGACAAGAGTTCGTGGGAGTAATATCACTAAATACTTCTTTCACACATTGTCCTGTACTGAATTTGATCCTTGCTTGATTCGGATGAAACCTTGGTGGTAACTAGAGTTTCTCCACCAATCTTTGGCATACAACATTGTTGTCGCTTTTGTAAACAAATGGAACTAAACATGGGTGGCCTTCGATTAAACACCTTCTTTCTCTACTTCCTTTTCCATCATCTTTATCATTTCTTCCTTTTCTTTTTCTTCACTTTCCCTTCCTTCTACAGTTTATATTTCGTCATTTTCTTTTTTCTCTTTCAGCCTATGTTGATCAATACTGGCTTGTCTTGGTGTCATAAATTTCAACTTCATTTCATGTCCCTCATGCCTCAAATAAAGGGAACGTTCATCAAGATTGAGTGTTTTAAAATGAAGCCATGCCCATCTCAAAAGAAGATGACAAGAGTTCGCGGGAACAATATCACATAATACTTCTTTCATACATTGTCATGTACTGAATTTGATCCTTGCTTGATTCGGATGAAACCTTGGTGGTAACTAGAGTTTCTCCACCAATCTTTGGCTTAAAACATTGTTGTCGCTTTCGTAAACGAATGCAACTAATGATGGGTAGCCTTCGATTAAACCTTGTTTCTCTACTTCCTTTTCCATCAACTTTATCTTTTCTTCCTTTTCTTTTCTTCAATTTCTCTTCCTTCTGCAGTTTATATTTCTTCTTTTGTATTTTCTTCTTCAGCCTATGTTGATCCTTACTGGCTTGTCCTTGTGTCATAAATTTGAACTTCATTTCATGTCGCTCATGCCTCAAAGGGAACGTTCATCAATATTGAGCGTTTTAAAATGAAGCCATGCCCATCTCAAAAGAAGATGACAAGAGTTCGTGGGAGCAATATCACATAATACTTCTTTCACACATTATCCTGTACTGAATTTGATCCTTGCTTGATTCGGATGAAAGCGTGGTGGTAACTAGAGTTTCTCCACCAATCTTTGGCATACAACATTGTTCTCGCTTTCGTAAAAAAATGCAACTAAGAATGGGTGGCCTTCGATTAAACACCTTCTTTCTCTACTTCCTTTTCCATCATCTTTATCATTTCTTCCTTTTCTTTTTCTTCAATTTCCCTTCCTTCTGCAGTTTATATTTCGTCTTTTTCTATTTTCTACTTCAGCCTATGTTGATCATTACGGGCTTGTCTTGATGTCATAAATTTCAACTTCATTTCAGGTCCCTCATGCCTCAAAGAAAGGGAACGTTCACCAAGATTGAGCGTTTTAAAATGAAGCCATGCCCATCTCAAAAGAAGATGACAAGAGTTCGTGGGAGCAATATCACACAATACTTCTTTCACACATTGTCCTGTACTGAATTTGATCCTTGGTTGATTCAGATGAAAGCTTGGTGGTAACTAGAGTTTCTCCACCAATCTTTGGCATACAACACTGTTGTCGCTTTCGTAAACAAATGCAACTAAACATGGGTGGCCTTCGATTAAACACCTTGTTTCTCTACTTCCTTTTCAATCAACTTTATCTTTTCTTCCTTTTCCTTTTCTTCAATTTCCCTCCCTTCTGCAGTTTATATTTCTTCTTTTGTATTTTCTCCTTCAGCCTATGTTGATCCTTACTGGCTTGTCCTTGTGTCATTAATTTGAACTTCATTTCGTGTCGCTCATGCCTCAAAGGGAACGTTCATCAATATTGAGCGTTTTAAAATGAAGCCATGCCCATCTCAAAAGAAGATGACAAGAGTTCGTGGGAGCAATATCACACAATACTTCTTTCACACATTGTCCGGTACTGAATTTGATCCTTGGTTGATTCAGATGAAACCTTGGTGGTAACTAGAGTTTCTCCACCAATCTTTGGCTTACAACATTGTTGTCGCTTTTGTAAACGAATGCAACTGAACATGGGTGGCCTTCGATTAAAAACCTTGTTTCTCTACTTCCTTTTCCATCATCTTTATCATTTCTTCCTTTTCTTTTTCTTCAATTTCCATTCCTTCTGCAGTTTATATTTCGTCTTTTTCTATTTTCTCCTTCAGCCTATGTTGATCAATACTGGCTTGTCTTGGTGTCATAAATTTCAACTTCATTTCATGTCCTTCATGCCTCAAATAAAGGGAACGTTCATCAAGATTGAGTGTTTTAAAATGAAGCCATGCCCATCTCAAAAGAAGATGACAAGAGTTCGTGGGAGCAATATCACACAATACTTCTTTCACACATTGTCCTGTACTGAATTTGATCATTGCTTGATTCAGATGAAAGCTTGGTGGTAACTAGAGTTTCTCCACCAATCTTTGGCTTACAACATTGTTGTCGCTTTTGTAAACGAATGCAACTAAACAAGGGTGGCCTTCGATTAAACACCTTGTTTCTCTACTCCCTTTCCCATCATCTTTATCTTTTCTTCCTTTTCTTTTCCTTCAATTTCCCTCCCTTCTGCAGTTTATATTTCTTCTTTTGTATTTTCTCCTTCAGCCTATGTTGATCCTTACTGGCTTGTCCTTGTGTCATAAATTTGAACTTCATTTCATGTCGCTCATGCCTCAAAGGGAACGTTCATCAATATTGAGCGTTTTAAAATGAAGCCATGCCCATCTCAAAAGAAGATGACAAGAGTTCGTGGGAGCAATATCACACAATACTTCTTTCACACATTGTCCTGTACTGAATTTGATCCTTGCTTGATTCAGATGAAACCTTGGTGGTAACTAGAGTTTCTCCACCAATCTTTGGCTTACAACATTGTTGTCGCTTTTGTAAACGAATGCAACTAAACATGGGTGGCCTTCGATTAAAAACCTTGTTTCTCTACTTCCTTTTCCATCATCTTTATCATTTCTTCCTTTTCTTTTTCTTCAATTTCCATTCCTTCTGCAGTTTATATTTCGTCTTTTTCTATTTTCTCCTTCAGCCTATGTTGATCAATACTGGCTTGTCTTGGTGTCATAAATTTCAACTTCATTTCATGTCCTTCATGCCTCAAATAAAGGGAACGTTCATCAAGATTGAGTGTTTTAAAATGAAGCCATGCCCATCTCAAAAGAAGATGACAAGAGTTCGTGGGAGCAATATCACACAATACTTCTTTCACACATTGTCCTGTACTGAATTTGATCATTGCTTGATTCAGATGAAAGCTTGGTGGTAACTAGAGTTTCTCCACCAATCTTTGGCTTACAACATTGTTGTCGCTTTTGTAAACGAATGCAACTAAACAAGGGTGGCCTTCGATTAAACACCTTGTTTCTCTACTCCCTTTCCCATCATCTTTATCTTTTCTTCCTTTTCTTTTCCTTCAATTTCCCTCCCTTCTGCAGTTTATATTTCTTCTTTTGTATTTTCTCCTTCAGCCTATGTTGATCCTTACTGGCTTGTCCTTGTGTCATAAATTTGAACTTCATTTCATGTCGCTCATGCCTCAAAGGGAACGTTCATCAATATTGAGCGTTTTAAAATGAAGCCATGCCCATCTCAAAAGAAGATGACAAGAGTTCGTGGGAGCAATATCACACAATACTTCATTCACACATTGTCATGCACTGAATTTGATCCTTGCTTGATTCAGATAAAACCTTGGTGGTAACTAGAGTTTCTCCACCCATCTTTGGCTTAAAACATTTTTGTCGCTTTCGTAATCGAATGCAACTAAACATGGGTAGCCTTCGATTAAACACCTTGTTTCTCTACTTCCTTTTCCATCATCTTTATCATTTCTTCCTTTTCTTTTTCTTCAATTTCCCTTCCTTCTGCAGTTTATATTTCGTCTTTTTCTATTTTCTCCTTCAGCCTATGTTGATCAATACTGGCTTGTCTTGGTGTCATAAATTTCAATATCATTTCATGTCCCTCATGGCTCAAATAAAGGGAACGTTCATCAAGATTGAGTGTTTTAAAATGAAGCCATGCCCATCTCAAAAGAAGATGACAAGAGTTAGTGGGAACAATATCACATAATACTTCTTTCATACATTGTCATGTACTGAATTTGATCCTTGCTTGATTTGGATGAGACCTTGGTGGTAACTAGAGTTTCTCCACCAATCTTTGGCTTAAAACATTGTTGTCGCTTTCGTAAACGAATGCAACTAAACATGGGTAGCCTTCGATTAAACCTTGTTTCTCTACCTCCTTTTCCATCAACTTTATCTTTTCTTCCTTTTCTTTTTCTTCAATTTCTCTTCCTTCTGTAGTTTATATTTCTTCTTTTGTATTTTCTCCTTCAGCCTATGTTGATCCTTACTGGCTTGTCTTGTGTCATAAATTTCAACTTCCTTTCATGTCCCTCATGCCTCAAATAAAGGGAACGTTCATCAAGATTGAGCGTTTTATTAAAATGAAGCCATGCCCATCTCAAAAGAAGATGCAAGAGTTCGTGGGAGCAATATCACACAATACTTCTTTCACACATTGTCCTGTACTGAATTTGATCCTTGCTTGATTCAGATGAAAGCTTGGTGGTAACTAGAGTTTCTCCACCAATCTTGGGCTTATAACATTGTTGTCGCTTCTGTAAACAAATGCAACTAAACATGGGTGGCCTTCGATTAAACACCTTCTTTCTCTACTTCCTTTTCCATCATCTTTATCATTTCTTCATTTTCTTTTTCTTCAATTTCCCTTCCTTCTGCAGTTTATATTTCGTCTTTTTCTATTTTCTCCTGCAGCCTATGTTGATCATTACTGGCTTGTCTTGGTGTCATAAATTTCAACTTCATTTCATGTCCCTCATGCCTCAAATAAAGGGAATGTTCATCAAGATTGAGCGTTTTAAAATGAAGCCATGCACATCTCAAAAGAAGATGACAAGAGTTTGTGGGAGCAATATCACATAATACTTCTTTCACACATTGTCATGTACTGAATTTGATTCTTGCTTGATTCGGATGAAACCTTGGTGGTAACTAGAGTTTCTCCACCAATCTTGGGCTTAAAACATTGTTGTCGCTTTCGTAATCGAATGCAACTAAACATGGGTAGCCTTCGACGAAAACCTTGTTTTTCTACTTCCTTTTCCATCAACTTTATCTTTTCTTCCTTTTCTTTTTCTTCAATTTCTCTTCCTTCTGTAGTTTATATTTCTTCTTTTGTATTTTCTCCTTTAGCCTATGTTGATCCTTACTGGCTTGTCTTGGTGTCATAAATTTCAACTTCATTTCATTTCCGACATGCCTCAAATAAAGGGAACGTTCATCAAGATTGAGCGTTTTATTAAAATGAAGCCATGCCCATCTCAAAAGAAGATGACAAGAGTTCGTGGGAGCAATATCACACAATACTTCTTTCACACATTGTCCTGTACTGAATTTGATCCATGCTTGATTCAGATGAAAGCTTGGTGGTACTAGAGTTTCTCCACCAATCTTTGGCTTAAAACATTGTTGTCGCTTTCGTAAACGAATGCAACTAAACATGGGTAGCCTTCGATTAAACCTTGTTTCTCTACTTCCGTTTCCATCAACTTTATCTTTTCTTCCTTTTCTTTTTCTTCAATTTCTCTTCCTTCTGCAGTTTATATTTCTTCTTTTGTATTTTCTCCTTCAGCCTATGTCGATCCTTACTGGCTTGTCCTTGTGTCATAAATTTGAACTTCATTTCATGTCGCTCATGCCTCAAAGGGAACGTTTATCAATATTGAGCGTTTTAAAATGAAGCCATGCCCATCTCAAAAGAAGATGACAAGAGTTCGTGGGAACAATATCACATAATACTTCTTTCACACATTGTCATGTACTAAATTTGATCCTTGCTTGATTCGGATGAAAGCTTGGTGGTAACTAGAGTTTCTCCACCAATCTTTGGCTTAAAACATTGTTGTCGCTTTCGTAAACGAATGCAACTAAACATGGGTGGCCTTCGATTAAACACCTTGTTTCTCTACTTCCTTTTCCATCGTCTTTATCTTTTCTTCCTTTTCTTTTTCTTCAATTTCTCTTCCTTCTGTAGTTTATATTTCTTCTTTTGTATTTTCTCCTTTAGCCTATGTTGATCCTTACTGGCTTGTCTTGGTGTCATAAATTTCAACTTCATTTCATGTCCCACATGCCTCAAATAAAGGGAACGTTCATCAAGATTGAGCGTTTTATTAAAATGAAGCCATGCCCATCTCAAAAGAAGATGACAAGAGTTCGTGGGAGCAATATCACACAATACTTCTTTCACACATTGTCTTGTACTGAATTTGATCCTTGGTTGATTCAGATGAAAGCTTGGTGGTAACTAGAGTTTCTCCACCAATCTTTGGCTTAAAACATTGTTGTCGCTTTCGTAAACGAATGCAACTAAACATGGGTAGCTTCGATTAAACCTTGTTTCTCTACTTCATTTTCCATCAACTTTATCTTTTCTTCCTTTTCTTTTTCTTCAATTTCTCTTCCTTCTGCAGTTTATATTTCTTCTTTTGTATTTTCTCCTTCAGCCTATGTTGATCCTTACTGGCTTGTCTTTGTGTCATAAATTTCAACTTCATTTCATGTCCCTCATGCCTAAAATAAAGGGAACGTTCATCAAGATTGAGCATTTTAAAATGAAGCCATGCACATATCAAAAGAAGATGACAAGAGTTTGTGGGAGCAATATCACATAATACTTCTTTCACACATTGTCATGTACTGAATTTGATCCTTGCTTGATTCGGATGAAACCTTGGTGGTAACTAGAGTTTCTCCACCAATCTTGGGCTTACAACATTGTTGTCGCTTTCGTAAACAAATGCAACTAAACATGGGTGGCCTTCGATTAAACACCTTGTTTCTCTACTTCCTTTTCCATCATCTTTATCTTTTCTTCCTTTTCTTTTTCTTCAATTTCCCTTCCTTCTACAGTTTATATTTCTTCTTTTTCTATTTTTTCCTGCAGCCTATGTTGATCCCTACTGGCTTGACTTGGTGTCATAAATTTCAACTTCATTTCATGTCACTCATGCCTCCTTCATCAAGATTGAGAGTTTTAAAATTAAGCCATGCCCATCTCAAAAGAAGATGACAAGAGTTCGTGGGAACAATATCGCATAATACTTCTTTCACACATTGTCATGTACTGAATTTGATCCTTGCTTGATTCGGATGAAACCTTGGTGGTAACTAGAGTTTCTCCACCAGTCTTTGGCTTAAAACATTGTTCTCGCTTTCGTAAATGAATGCAACTAAACATGGGTGGCCTTCGATTAAACCTTGTTTCTCTATTTCATGTTCCATCAACTTTATCTTTTCTTCCTTTTCTTTTTCTTCAATTTCTCTTCCTTCTGCAGTTTATATTTCTTCTTTTGTATTTTCTCCTTCAGCCTATGTTGATCATTACTGGCTAGTCTTGGTGTCATAAATTTCAACTTCATTTCATGTCCCTCCTGCCTCAAATAAAGGGAACGTTCATCAAGATTGAGTGTTTTAAAATGAAGCCATGGCCATCTCAAAAGAAGATGACAAGAGTTCGTGGGAACAATATCACATAATACTTCTTTCATACATTGTCATGTATTGAATTTGATCCTTGCTTGATTCGGATGAAAGCTTGGTGGTAACTAGAGTTTCTCCACCAATCTTTGGCTTAAAACATTGTTGTCGCTTTCGTAAACGAATGCAACTAAACATGGGTAGCCTTCGATTAAACACCTTGTTTCTCTACTTCCTTTTCCATCGCCTTTATCTTTTCTTCTTTTTCTTTTTCTTCAATTTCCCTTCCTTCTGCAGTTTATATTTCTTCTTTTTCTATTTTCTCCTTCAGCCTATGTTGATCATTACTGGCTTGTCTTGGTGTCATAAATTTCAACTTCATTTCATGTCCCTCATGCCTCAAATAAATGGAACGTTCATCAAGATTGAGTATTTTAAAATGAAGCCATGGCCATCTCAAAAGAAGATGACAAGAGTTCGTGGGAGCAATATCACACAATACTTCTTTCACACATTGTCCTATACTGAATTTGATCCTTGGTTGATTCAGATGAAAGCTTGGTGGTACTAGAGTTTCTCCACCAATCTTTGGCTTAAAATATTGTTGTCGCTTTCGTAAACGAATGCAAATAAACATGGATGGCCTTCGATTAAACGCCTTGTTTCTCTACTTCCTTTTCCATCCTCTTTATCTTTTCTTCCATTTCTTTTTCTTCAATTTCCCTTCCTTTTGCAGTTTATATTTCTTCTCTTTCTATTTTCTCCTTCAGCCTATGTTGATCATTACTGGCTTGTCTTGGTGTCATTAATTTCAACTTCATTTCATGTCCCTCATGCCTCAAATAAAGGGAACGTTCATCAAGATTGAGCGTTTTAAAATGAAGCCATGTCCATCTCAAAAGAAGATGACAAGAGTTCGTGGGAACAATATCACATAATACTTCTTTCACACATTGTCTTGTACTGAATATTATCCTTCGTTGATTCAGATGAAAGCTTGGTGGTACCTACAGTTTCTCCACCAATCTTTGGCTTACAACATTGCTGTCGCTTTCGTAAAAGAATGCAACTAAACAGGGGTGGCCTTCGATTAAACACCTTGTTTCTCTACTTCCTTTTCCATCGTCTTTATCTTTTCTTCTTTTTCTTTTTCTTCAATTTCCCTTCCTTCTGCAGTTTATATTTCTTCTTTTTCTATTTTCTCCTTCAGCCTATGTTGATCATTACTGGCTTGTGATTGATGAGAAGCCTCGGGCCAAGGGACCTACAACAAGAGCCATGGCTAGGAGAATACAAGAGGAATGGGCCTTAAATGCGCATGCAAGGCCCAAGATGAACTTCACATGGGCCAAGGAAGATGTCAAGACCTAGCCTAGGACATTTTGTTTGTAAATACTAGATTAGGATTTTATTTTGGGCTTTGTATTTTGGGCCCAGTAGAATAGGATTTTTCTTTGGGCCATGTATTGGGCCTTAGAGGAAATTGGGCTTTAGAAGTAATTTTGGACCAAAAAGGGGAATTGGGCCAAATGGGCCAAGAATAGTGTGTCTACTCTAGAAAAGCCTAGAAGCTTCTCAAACTTGCTCTCCAAGGATGAGAGTTAGCTTCCCATGGCAAGACAAGTGTGACTTGCTTAGGTGGCAAGTCACACCTCCCACATGCTCCTTTTTGGCTCCAAAATTCAACTTTCTAGACTCCTTTTTCCCTCCACTTTTTGGAGACCCCTTGGTCTCATTTTAGACTATAAATAGAAGGCTTAGGAGATGTATTTTTGAGCTTGAAATTGAGTAATGAATTGCTGCCCAAATTTGTGCACAAATCTCTTTTGAGCTCACCTTAGAGTAAACTCTTCTCTAGTTTACTCTAGTCTTCTTCCTTAGGAGTTGGCCTCACCTCTCTTAAGAATCCTTTCACCTACACCAAACCAAACACCTTAAGCTCCTTTCCTTCATGCTTCCGCATCCAACACCATCCATGGAGCCTCCATTCTTCATGCAAGCTTCAATGGAGACAAGAAGAAGCCATCATGTGGTATCATGAGCCTTGGTTTTAGTGAGTTAAGTGCTTCTTCTCCATTTTTTTTTCAATTCCGTGTTGTTCATCACTTCTCCTACTTGTCTTGCTGTTTTTGTTCATTTTATTTTGAGTATTAATGTCTTTTTACTTTGGTTCATCTTCATTTACTTCATCTTGAACCATCCTTGTGTGCTTTAGGTGTTCTATTTGGTTTCTACCATTTACTTTTCATTTTAATTGTGTATTTGTTTTTTTTTTGTTTAGTTCATTCTCTTGATTCTTGAGTTTATTTTGATTTTAAGATCTATATGTTTTGTCTAGAGTCATGTTTAGTCCATATATGTCATTAATTCCTTGTTTAGCTTTTAATTTTCTTTGAATTTGTTGGTGATGTGTTGCTGAATTTTTTTCAGATTTGAGTGCAGTTTTTAATCCTTAAAAATTAACACTCTCTTCTCTCTTTGAGCCTTGGAAATGAACCTTCACATCTAGATAACCTTAGTTATCTTAATGTCCAGTGGGAATTTTCCTTGTGCTTGCTTAAAATCACCATAAACCACACTAAATTTCCTTTCAATTAATTGTGCTTTGGTGCTTTTTCATTTCTGTTTTTGAGTTCAGATTGCTATTTAGATCTTAGCAATGTCTTAGAGTCAATTTCCATTGTGTTTCATTGTGTTTCATGATCTTCTTTTGATTCCTTTAAGTTTCCTTCTCCTTTGTGCTTTTTGTTTCCATTAAAATGCAAATGATCAAGCATAGTGTGGTGGTGATTCTGTTTTGTGGTGGAAACTAGCTGCTGTAAGAGCTATAAAAAGAAAGAAAAAGAGCACAAAAAGAATACAAGCAAGTGCCAAAAAGAATCAAAAGAAAAGATCAAAAGAAAGTGGCAAAAGAAGTACACTAGAATCACTACCATCACTTGAGTTTGAGAGCATTATTTTGTTGTATTTTACTGCTGTTCCAGTTTCTGTCTGACTGCACACTGTTTGTATTTGATTTATCATAAAAAATTGCCCGGTGCAAATCCAAATCTAATTTTTGCCTCTTTTAGCTAAGACATAGACGAAAAAGTGAAAAAAAGAATCATTGAAAAATGTTGAGAAATGAAAAAATGAAAAATATCTGAAGCAGAGGCCTGAATTCACGTTTTTGGACTGGCAGTGAGTGAAAAATCAAATTCAGTGCAGTTTTCTAGCTTATTTTGGTTGTTTTTCATCCATTCTAGTGCCATTCATTAGGTAATTCATTTGAGTGCTTATCTTGTTTCTTTACCTTATTTCTAGTTTGTCATTTCTTTGGTGATCCTTTGAGTTTGTCATGGCATTATTCACTTTTGGTTTAGCAATTATAATTTTGTGCTTTTCTTGCTTTATTTCTTGACCTCTTTTGGTTTGGTTTCTATATTTGGTGCATACTTCTTTTTGGAGGTGATCTAATTTTCCTAAGGTAGCATCCTAGGAGGTGGAGTACCTAGTCCCGAAAGAGAATCCTCTTTGGTGAGATCAAGAGGAAGTGCAAGAGTGAAACACTTGTGAGGACCAAGCCAAGAAGACAAAGCCAAGAAGACCTTTTACATTTTGTGCACTTTGATTGTATTCAAATTGAGTTGTAAAATTGTAATGCTTTCCTTCTTGTGTTCATGGCCTAGTTAGGTGTCTTGGGGGAGTCTTAGGTACTCAATCCCATCTCCTAACTAGAACCTCTTCTATACATTAGTGAAGCGCTTTTAGTGGTGAAGTTTGAAGGTTCCAAGTGCCTTCTACTTTTACCAAAACTTAGGCCGCATATAGCTTATAATCTTTCTTGTTTTTAATTTTCTTGTTTGATAGTTTAGTGTGTGTCAACTTAGTCTTTGAATTAATTTCATTTAAGAAGTTTTGTACAAAAGTTTCAAGTTCCCTTGGCTAGGAAAGACTTGGTATGTAAGCAATCCAAGTGATTCACCTCTCTTTCCTGGAGGAGAACTAAAAGCTTTTGCTATCTACTTCTTCTTTGAAATTTTCTTTTAAAGACCAAAATCTTAAAAAAAAAAATGTCTCAACCTCCTTCTCAATGTATGAGTGCTTCAAATGAAGAAGAAATAAGTTTGAAACAAATTGCCTTTGATTTGAGAGCACTACTACGTTGGAAGGAAGATGAAATAATTGCAAGGGAAAGGGAAAAACAAGAAAGAGATAGATTTCATCAACTTTTAGATGAAGAGAGGAGGGGAACAAGAAATATGGAAAGGTTGCATGAGAGGATGAGTAATAGGAGTCAACATTTGTACTCCCACACTCCAACACTAGTCACACACTATGAAGAAGATAGTAGACTAGTTGACAACTTCTATCAACCTCCTCCTCCTCTAAGAAGAGAAAGAAGAGAGCCTAGGGAACCAAGAGCCATTAGAATAGACCTCCCTCACTTTTATGGGAAAGATGATGTTGAAGCTTATCTTGATTGGGAAATGAAGGTTGAGCAACTCTTTGCTTGCCATCAAATAAGTGAGGAGAGGAAAGTACCCTTAGCTACCCTTAGCTTCCAGGGCAATGCTATGTATTGGTGGACTGCCCTCGAAAGAGATAGGAGAATCAATCAAAGTCCCGAGGTCAAATATTGGAATGACCTCAAAGGAGCCCTTAGGAGAAGACATATTCCCTCCTATTATCATAGAGAGCTAATGGATAAGCTTCAAAGACTCCATCAAAATAAAATGAAAGTGGAAGAATATAGACAAAAGATGGAGTTATATATGATGAGGGCTGGGATTAGGGAGTCCGAGGATACCACCATTGCAAGGTTTCTTAGTGGTTTAAGTCTTGAGATAAGAGATAGAGTAGAATTGTTGCCCTACCAAGACTTAAATGACTTGGTTCAACTTTGCATAAAGGTAGAGCAACAAATTCTAAGGAAAAATTTTCGAAATGACTACTCTAACTCTTATACCAAGAAAGAATTCAAGAGGGAGGGTAAGCAAGTCAAAGAGGAACCCTCCAAAAGTTTCAAGGAAAAGGAGAAACCAAGGGAAGGCACATCTTCACACACTCGCACTAGTGAAATCAAATGTTTCAAGTGTCTTGGTATAGGTCATGTTGCATCTCAATGCCCCACCAAAAAGACCATGATCTTAAGGGGTGTTGACCACTATAGTAGCCAAGATGAGCAAGAAAGTGAGAGTGAGACTTCTAGTGAGGAGTCTAATGATGAGGCTAAGGAAATTGCCTATCCTTGTGAAGGAGACCTTCTAATGATTAGAAGACTTCTTAGCAACCAACCCATTCCAAAAGAGCCAACACAAAGAGAGAACATCTTTCATACAAGATGTAAAATTTTAGAAAACACTTGTTCTCTCATTGTTGATAGTGGTTCATGTTGCAATTGTTGTAGTACAAGGTTGGTTGATAAGTTGGCTTTGACTATCATTCCCCATCCAAAACCTTACAAATTGCATTGGCTTAATGAAAGTGGGGATTTGACAGTCCAACATCAAGTGAAGGTCAAGTTATCCATAGGGAAATATGAAGATAGTGTGCTATGTGATGTAGTACCTATGGAAGCTTGCCATGTTTTATTGGGAAGACCTTGGCAATTTGACAAGAAAACCATGCATAATGGTCTTACCAATGAAATCACCTTCACTCACAAGGATAGAAAATTTGTCTTGCATCCTTTATCACCATCCCAAGTGGTAGAGGATCAAATCCAAATGAGAAAGAAGTTGGAAAAGGAGAGAAAAGAGGATAAAAAAAAAAGTCCTCCCTCTCTCCCAAAAAAAGTAACTAAAGATGAATCTAAGGTGGGAGAGATTGGTGTTCCTTCTCCCAAGGTCATTCAACATGAGAACATTTTGACTATAAAATCTTTGAATCAAGTTCTCAATGATGAACAACCTTCATGCCTCTTGTTGTGTAAAGGAACACTCACATGTACTGCCACAACTCTTGAACGTAAGAATCTACCTCCTAAAATTGAAAATCTTTTGAAAGAGTTTGAGGATATATTCCCTAAGGAAGGGCCTATTGGGCTTCCTCCCTTTAGAGGAATTGAACATCAAATAGATTTAGTGCCTGGGGCTAGTCTACCAAATAGACCAGCCTATAGGACAAATCCTCAAGAAACAAAGGAGATAGAGTCTCAAGTCCAAGAGTTGTTGGAGAAGGGTTGGGTTCAAAAGAGCCTTAGCCCTTATGCTGTGCCTGTTTTGTTAGTACCTAAAAAGGATGGGAAATGGAGAATGTGCTGTGATTGTAGAGCCATAAATAACATCACCATTAAATATAGGCATCCAATCCCTAGGCTTGATGACATGCTTGATGAGTTGCATGGGTCCCTCATGTTTTCTAAAATTGATCTAAAGAGTGGTTATCACCAAATAAGAATCAAAGAAGGTGATGAGTGGAAAACCGCTTTTAAGACCAAATTTGGACTATATGAGTGGTTAGTGATGCCCTTTGGGCTTACTAATGCACCTAGCACATTCATGAGACTAATGAATCACGTTCTTAGAGAGTGCATAGGAAAGTTTGTGGTTGTCTATTTTGATGATATCTTGATTTATAGCAAGAGCTTGCATGAGCACATAGACCATCTAAGGTCTGTCCTTACCATCCTTAGGGTAAATAGTTTGTTTGCTAATAAAGAGAAATGTACTTTCTGTGTAGATAGTGTAGTTTTCTTAGGTTTTGTTGTGAACAAAAATGGGGTCCATGTTGACCCTACAAAAATAAAGGCCATCCAAGAATGGCCTACTCCTAAAAATGTTGGAGAGGTTAGGAGCTTCCATGGTTTGGCAAGCTTTTATAGGAGGTTTGTTCCTAACTTCTCTACTTTGGCTTCACCCCTCAATGAACTTGTCAAGAAAGATGTATCTTTTAATTGGGGTGAAAAACAAGAGTTTGCTTTTCAACAACTCAAGGAAAATCTCACCAATGCACCCATTCTAGCTTTACCAAACTTTTCAAAAACCTTTGAGCTAGAGTGTGATGCATCCGGTGTAGGAATAGGTGCTGTGTTGTTGCAAGGAGGGCACCCAATTGCTTATTTCAGTGAAAAACTTCATGGTGCCTCCCTCAACTATCCCACCTATGATAAGGAATTGTATGCCTTAGTTAGGGCCCTTCAAACTTGGGAACACTACCTTGTGTCCAAAGAGTTTGTCATTCATAGTGACCATGAGTCGCTAAAATATTTGAAGGGCCAACATAAGCTGAATAAAAGACATGCTAAGTGGATGGAATTCTTGGAACAATTTCCTTATGTGATAAAGTACAAGAAGGGCAAAAGTAATGTGGTGGCTGATGCCTTGTCTAGAAGGCACACATTGTTTTCAAAATTGGGAGCCCAAATTCTTGGATTTGATCACATTCCAGAAATGTATAATCAAGATTCTGAGTTTTCCTCTACTTATGCTGAATGTATGGAAAGACCTCAAGGAGGTTTCTATGTGAATGAGGGGTATTTGTTTAAAGAAGGAAAAATTTGTATTCCCCAATGTTCACAAAGAAAACTCCTTGTTCAAGAAACACATGAAGGGGGATTAATGGGTCATTTTGGGGTAGAAAAAACCCTAGGTCTTTTAAAAGAGAAATTCTTTTGGCCCCATATGAGGAAGGATGTCCAAAGGCATTGTAATAGATGTATTTCATGCTTACAATCTAAGTCTAAAATAATGCCTCATGGATTATACACCCCCTTGCCTGTTGCTTCAGCCCCTTGGGAAGATATAAGTATGGATTTTGTCTTAGGACTCCCAAGAACACAAAGGGGTTTTGATTCCATTTTTGTGGTGGTAGATCGTTTTAGCAAAATGACACACTTTATACCCTGCCACAAAGTGGATGATGCTAGCAACATTGCTAGGCTTTTCTTTAGAGATGTGGTCAAGCTTCATGGTATACCCCGCACCATAGTTTTTGATAGAGACACCAAGTTCCTTAGCCACTTTTGGAAAACACTTTGGTCAAGGTTAGGAACTAAGCTTAATTTCTCTACTTCATGTCACCCACAAACTGATGGGCAAACTGAAGTTGTTAATAGGTCTCTGTCTACTATGTTAAGGGCAATTTTGAAAGGGAACCACAAATCTTGGGATGAATGCCTTCCCCATATTGAGTTTGCCTACAATAGAGTAGTTCATAGGACTACTAAAATCTCTCCATTTGAAGCTGTTTATGGCTTTAATCCTCTCACTCCCATGGACTTGCTACCACTTCCTACATCTTTTGATTTTATTCATAAAGAAGGGGTGGCAAAATCTGATTTTGTTAAGAAAATGCATGAAAAGATTAAAAGCCAAATCCAGCAACAAACAGAGAGGTATGCTAAGTACAACAATAAGGGGAAGAGGGAAATGATTTTTGAAGAAGGGGATTGGGTGTGGCTACACCTTAGAAAAGATAGATTTCCTAAGCAAAGGAAGTCTTTTTAATGTTTAATTCTGGGTATTTAATTGAATTTGAGTGCCTAAAGAGTGATTTAATTGATAATTTTGATAATTAGGTTGTTTGAGCTTGTGTGATAAAAATGTCTTAAAAAATGATTTTTAGCTGCATAAATTATTTTTGGATATTTTAACGTTTGTTGATGCAGCTGAAGTTAAGTTTTAAGCTCATTTAGAGGTGTGGAAATAAATTGATTAAAGCTTCATGACACCTCAAAGATAAATCAAAGAATAAGAAATTATCAAAAGCACAAAAATTCAGGCCAAGCATTACATGAAGACGGCAAGAAAAGCTTGAAAAAGTGAAGAAGTTTGGCTAAACCAAGAAGAGAGGAAAGAAAAATTGGACCTTGCGGTTTTCTTTATCTTTATGATAGAAGATAATTTGGGAAAATATATCTTTAGATATTTTATTTGATATTTTTAAATAATTATATTATTTAATTATATCATAAAATATTAAAAGATAATAACTACCAAATCTTTTTAAATATGACAAGATCTTCTTGAATCTTTTTAGTTCCACAACAAACAAATATATCTTGAAGATATTGGATTATTTAGAAGATAATTTAAGGAGATTGCAAAGGGTTGATTTGGAAAATTAATACAAATATTAATTGGTGATAATTTATCATATATCTTTAAGTAATTAATTAATTTAATTATATTAGATATTGATATTATCAACCAATTATATTTGTCAAATAGTCTATATCTCTCCAAGTATTTTTAAATATTTATATTTATCTTTATTTCAAAAGATATTTGAGAGATTTTAGCAACAGAAAAGCCCAGTCTAATTCCTATATAAAGAGACCAAGGGAGAAGCAGAAAAAAAGACAAGCTCGGCACGTCGGAATTTAGGAACCCTTAGGGGGGCCTAATTTCTTTCTCTCTCTTTTCTTCTCTCTATTCTTCTTTTATCTTTATTTTGCATTCATGGAGTTCTAAACTTCTTGGGTTGATTCCATTGTAATTTCATTATGGATTCTGAGGTTAGAATGAATTAATTTCTTTGTTCTTTTTATTATTGTTGAGGTTTTAATTTATCTATGTCTTTTATCTTTGAATCACATAAAAAGTAATGATTTTAAATCTATATGCATGTTGATCATATGAGTTCAAGGGTTTTTAAATTTAATTGAGACTTTACTTTGATTTTATTTAGAAACTTTCATGTGATTAAATGAGTTTTTACCAATAATTGAGACTTTACTTTGGTTAAAGGTATTTACTCTAATGAAAATTAATCGATACTTTACTTTGATTAATTAAGCTTTTTATTTGGTGAGGAGATTAAAGAATAGACATGATTAGGCATAGTAAAATTTGATTGAGACTGTACTTTGATTGAATTTACTATGGATAATCTAAAAGTTCTCACTTTTAATTGAGACTGTACTTTGGTTAAAAGTGAGAACGCCAACAAATTAATTGAGACTTTACATTGATTAATTTGCAAATCTACAACAATAATTAATTGAGCAATAATCTTTAGATAACCGATGATGAATCTATTTTGAAAAAGCAATGGAATCAATCTATTTTCTTTACTATTATTTTTATTTCTTTTTATCTTTTAAATTTTATTTCTATCTTTGTTTATCTTAATCCCCTATATTTTTTTATAATTTTATTTGACTAACTCTTGTATAGTTTTATAAGAACTAATTTGTTAAAAATCAATTCCGTGTTCGTTGGGAGACGACTTTGGGTTACTTTACCCTTTCTATTCTGTTGACTACTATCTTAACAATACTGAAGTTGTTCTAGATAAGTAGTATTAATTTGATCGCGTCAACGACAGCGTTATCAAATTTGGCGCCGTTGCCGGGGAACACGGTTAGAATTTTTATCATTTTAGTTCTTATTTTTATTTTTATTCTTTTGATTTTATTTTTATTTTTATTTTTATTTTTTGTTTATCACTAACATTTTCTTTTCTCAATTTTTTTTTTCTAACATTTATTTTATTTTCTTTAGTTATTTTTTTAGTTACTTTATTATTTTTTTTTAAGCATCATTTTTGTTTGAGGATTTTTGTTGGGAAATTTGTGAAACTAGTTGGGAAACACTTTGGCTAAGGAAAGACAAGGTACTTAAGTTGTCCATTGAGACGCACCTCTCTTTCCTGGAAGTCTACTCAACAAGCTTTCAACTTATTTCTTTTCAGAAAACCTCTTTCAAAAATGCAAAATAGTTTTTCATATGAAAATAATCAACAGTGTGATTTTCAAGTGAATTATGATTACTATCCACAGCAACCACGTGATTCATATGATTATCAGCAACAAATTGTCACACCTACTTCTGCACCTGATATAAGTGGGTTAACTTTACGACAATTTAATGATCTATATCCTAGATCATCTTTTTTGGGACATGAGCAACAACCATATTCTGAGTGTCCAACTCAGCAACCATATGTTCCAAATAGTTTTCAGCAACAATATGTACCACCACAACAAGTTGAAGCAACCAATGGACCATCCTACAGGGAAGTTATGATACTAATGGGTGAAGTTATAGAGAAATTAGAGTCCATGGATGAAAGGTTGCGAGTTGATCAACGATACAGAAATATTGAGCAAGAGTGGTACGAAAATAAGCAAATACTGTCTGATATGTTGAGGGATGCAAGTAAGAACAACTTCATAGAATTACTTGTAACTGTTAATACCACCCCTCAACCCCATCAGAGATTTCCTGAAAATCCAGATTTTAATACACTTCGTCATGAAATCAAAGATGTGCTTCTGAAGTTGGCCATCAGAGCTGAACAAATGTCTGAAGATTTGAGTCAGCTAATGAATGATGCAGTGAGAAAGGTCACTTTGGAAGATATGATGAAAATGATGACTGAAATGATGAAGATGGATCAGACAGATCAGAAAGAGATGATGAATGCCGCGACACAAAGCTTACAAAATCAGTCTGAAAAACCAATAGCGGAATCACATCACATTGATATATCTACTGATGGATATAATCATTTTCATAGTAATATGTCTACTGATGGACATATCAATTTTGCTAAAGATGTTGCTGATGAAGTAATTGAAGATTCTCACACAAACATATCTACTGATGGATATGTTGATGATGCTCAATGTGAATATAAAGTTGTACCCATTGATGAGGATATGAGTACAAATGATCATTTTCAAGAGCAAAGTTGTGAGAACAATACAATGGAGGAACCAAGTGCAGTTGAAGAGCCAACAATATTCGAAGATGCAGCTGAAGCACCTACTATTGCAACTGGCTTGGTTAATGATGAAGCAGCAGAGTCAACAACACCAGGTGAAAAATTTTGCTCAGAAGATAAAATTATGAGGATTACTGATGATCCGTTTAACCATCTGAATGCACCTGATGATGCTCAAGTTGAGTTGAAGCCACACACTCCACACATCAAGTTTGTTGATGTGAATGATGCAAATAAGTTTTCAGTGGTTATCTTTGTTGACATGGCTGCAGAAAAAGAAGAAAGGTTGCTACAACAGGTAAAAAGCTTAGATTCAAATTCTTTTGAAATCATTGTTGATAGAAAAGTTAATTTGCATGCATGTTTGTTTTTTGTTTCTGTTTTTAATTTTAAAAATATTAAAAAAATTTCAAAAATATGTGTTTTTGTTTTCTTTAATAAAATTGTACAAGCTGACTTGTACTTTATAAAATTAAAGAAAATAAATTTTGACATATGGCCAGATTGAGCCAGAAGTCACAAATTTTTTCGTTTCCTCCCTAAAATAAGTCTACCAAGGACATTTTTTTTGAAATAAGTGTGGGGGAGACAAACTGTAGGTAGAATTTTTCTTTTTTCTGTTTTTCAAATTTTTGTTTTTGTTTTCATTTAAAAAGAAAAAAAATTGTGATTTCTTTTTTTTAGAATATTGTGAAAGTATTAACTTTTTACTAAGTGAAACTTTTAAACAATATGTCTCATAAGAAATCAACAAAAAATATTTCCCTGCTTTCAATAAAACATATTGACATTGGATTTTGGGATTTGATTCAGTAATTGGGATGATCATAATTCTAGAAAAATAAAAATCATGTTGATATGGGTGGATTGTTTCTATGATTTGCTAATTGAGTTGATTTGAGAATTTCTTGATTAAATCTTTTGTGAAAGAATTTGACCTTGTGAGTCTTGAGCCTTAATGTAAAGGATGGTTTACCATGTGCCATTCCTATTTTTTCTTGAGTGACTTACTCATGTTTGTTTATACTCCAATGTTTAGCTTGACTCTTTTATTTTGCATCTTAGGTGAATATGCATAATTTGATATGACTGAGGCATTTCTTGTTTTAAGCTACTTGGCCAAATAAGCCCGCCTTGATATTAATCCATTGGTAGCCCCTTTGAGCTTTAAACCTCTTTTTCTTGTTTTAAGCCTATTGCATAACCTTGAAAAGAAAAAGACCATATTCTACCTTAGGAAGAAAGAAGGAGCTAATGGATTATGTTCAGGAATGGTTGAGGAATAAAGTGTGTGGGTGAGTACCTCACCCACAAATTAACAAAAATGGCAAAAGGAAAAATTGTTGATGAAAAAGTGTTGAAATAATTGCTTTCTAAAAAAAAGAGAGAGCAACAAAGCAATAAACGAAAAGGAGTTATTTTTGAAATTATGCTCCATTATCTTTCTATATCCCAAAAATCTTAAATTTTTTCCTACCTTTGCCTTAGCCCCATTATAACTTGTGAAAAGTCCTCATGATCTTTGAATGCATATTTTCTGAAAGTTTGTGAATATTAGAGTCTTGTTAAGTATTATGAGAGTTTACTTACATGAGTATTTTGAGTGAAAACACAAGCTAAAACACTTGAGAGAATTTTGGTGAGAAAATACACATTTAACTTGAGTGCTTTCTTTCATAATTGATTGTCTTGTGAATTCAAAAGATTAACTGATGTGTGAAAAATAGAACCTTTCTGTTTATATATACATGATAATTTGATCTCTAGAGTATTGATTTGTCTCCAGTGATGTTCATTCCTTTGATCCAGTGTTGATGTGAAATAAATTACCTCAGATTAAGTTTTGAAATTGTTTGATTTTGCCCAGGAGTGCAAAAGGATAAGTGTGTGGGTATGATGAGTACGTATTTTTGCCCTTATTTAATGTTTAATTCTGGGTATTTAATTGAATTTGAGTGCCTAAAGAGTGATTTAATTGATAATTTTGATAATTAGGTTGTTTGAGCTTGTGTGATAAAAATGTCTTAAAAAATGATTTTTAGCTGCATAAATTATTTTTGGATATTTTAACGTTTGTTGATGCAGCTGAAGTTAAGTTTTAAGCTCATTTAGAGGTGTGGAAATAAATTGATTAAAGCTTCATGACACCTTAAAGATAAATCAAAGAATAAGAAATTATCAAAAGCACAAAAATTCAGGCCAAGCATTACATGAAGACGGCAAGAAAAGCTTGAAAAAGTGAAGAAGTTTGGCTAAACCAAGAAGAGAGGAAAGAAAAATTGGACCTTGCGGTTTTCTTTATCTTTATGATAGAAGATAATTTGGGAAAATATATCTTTAGATATTTTATTTGATATTTTTAAATAATTATATTATTTAATTATATCATAAAATATTAAAAGATAATAACTACCAAATCTTTTTAAATATGACAAGATCTTCTTGAATCTTTTTAGTTCCACAACAAACAAATATATCTTGAAGATATTGGATTATTTAGAAGATAATTTAAGGAGATTGCAAAGGGTTGATTTGGAAAATTAATACAAATATTAATTGGTGATAATTTATCATATATCTTTAAGTAATTAATTAATTTAATTATATTAGATATTGATATTATCAACCAATTATATTTGTCAAATAGTCTATATCTCTCCAAGTATTTTTAAATATTTATATTTATCTTTATTTCAAAAGATATTTGAGAGATTTTAGCAACAGAAAAGCCCAGTCTAATTCCTATATAAAGAGACCAAGGGAGAAGCAGAAAAAAAGACAAGCTCGGCACGTCGGAATTTAGGAACCCTTAGGGGGGCCTAATTTCTTTCTCTCTCTTTTCTTCTCTCTATTCTTCTTTTATCTTTATTTTGCATTCATGGAGTTCTAAACTTCTTGGGTTGATTCCATTGTAATTTCATTATGGATTCTGAGGTTAGAATGAATTAATTTCTTTGTTCTTTTTATTATTGTTGAGGTTTTAATTTATCTATGTCTTTTATCTTTGAATCACATAAAAAGTAATGATTTTAAATCTATATGCATGTTGATCATATGAGTTCAAGGGTTTTTAAATTTAATTGAGACTTTACTTTGATTTTATTTAGAAACTTTCATGTGATTAAATGAGTTTTTACCAATAATTGAGACTTTACTTTGGTTAAAGGTATTTACTCTAATGAAAATTAATCGATACTTTACTTTGATTAATTAAGCTTTTTATTTGGTGAGGAGATTAAAGAATAGACATGATTAGGCATAGTAAAATTTGATTGAGACTGTACTTTGATTGAATTTACTATGGATAATCTAAAAGTTCTCACTTTTAATTGAGACTGTACTTTGGTTAAAAGTGAGAACGCCAACAAATTAATTGAGACTTTACATTGATTAATTTGCAAATCTACAACAATAATTAATTGAGCAATAATCTTTAGATAACCGATGATGAATCTATTTTGAAAAAGCAATGGAATCAATCTATTTTCTTTACTATTATTTTTATTTCTTTTTATCTTTTAAATTTTATTTCTATCTTTGTTTATCTTAATCCCCTATATTTTTTTATAATTTTATTTGACTAACTCTTGTATAGTTTTATAAG
The DNA here is from genome assembly GCF_037176805.1 of Vigna unguiculata. Taxonomy (NCBI): domain Eukaryota; kingdom Viridiplantae; phylum Streptophyta; class Magnoliopsida; order Fabales; family Fabaceae; genus Vigna; species Vigna unguiculata. The sequence goes on along the minus strand of NC_140795.1, from coordinate 24,604,999 downwards.
AACTAATTTGTTAAAAATCAATTCCGTGTTCGTTGGGAGACGACTTTGGGTTACTTTACCCTTTCTATTCTGTTGACTACTATCTTAACAATACTGAAGTTGTTCTAGATAAGTAGTATTAATTTGATCGCGTCAACGACAGCGTTATCAAATTTGGCGCCGTTGCCGGGGAACACGGTTAGAATTTTTATCATTTTAGTTCTTATTTTTATTTTTATTCTTTTGATTTTATTTTTATTTTTATTTTTATTTTTTGTTTATCACTAACATTTTCTTTTCTCAATTTTTTTTTTCTAACATTTATTTTATTTTCTTTAGTTATTTTTTTAGTTACTTTATTATTTTTTTTTAAGCATCATTTTTGTTTGAGGATTTTTGTTGGGAAATTTGTGAAACTAGTTGGGAAACACTTTGGCTAAGGAAAGACAAGGTACTTAAGTTGTCCATTGAGACGCACCTCTCTTTCCTGGAAGTCTACTCAACAAGCTTTCAACTTATTTCTTTTCAGAAAACCTCTTTCAAAAATGCAAAATAGTTTTTCATATGAAAATAATCAACAGTGTGATTTTCAAGTGAATTATGATTACTATCCACAGCAACCACGTGATTCATATGATTATCAGCAACAAATTGTCACACCTACTTCTGCACCTGATATAAGTGGGTTAACTTTACGACAATTTAATGATCTATATCCTAGATCATCTTTTTTGGGACATGAGCAACAACCATATTCTGAGTGTCCAACTCAGCAACCATATGTTCCAAATAGTTTTCAGCAACAATATGTACCACCACAACAAGTTGAAGCAACCAATGGACCATCCTACAGGGAAGTTATGATACTAATGGGTGAAGTTATAGAGAAATTAGAGTCCATGGATGAAAGGTTGCGAGTTGATCAACGATACAGAAATATTGAGCAAGAGTGGTACGAAAATAAGCAAATACTGTCTGATATGTTGAGGGATGCAAGTAAGAACAACTTCATAGAATTACTTGTAACTGTTAATACCACCCCTCAACCCCATCAGAGATTTCCTGAAAATCCAGATTTTAATACACTTCGTCATGAAATCAAAGATGTGCTTCTGAAGTTGGCCATCAGAGCTGAACAAATGTCTGAAGATTTGAGTCAGCTAATGAATGATGCAGTGAGAAAGGTCACTTTGGAAGATATGATGAAAATGATGACTGAAATGATGAAGATGGATCAGACAGATCAGAAAGAGATGATGAATGCCGCGACACAAAGCTTACAAAATCAGTCTGAAAAACCAATAGCGGAATCACATCACATTGATATATCTACTGATGGATATAATCATTTTCATAGTAATATGTCTACTGATGGACATATCAATTTTGCTAAAGATGTTGCTGATGAAGTAATTGAAGATTCTCACACAAACATATCTACTGATGGATATGTTGATGATGCTCAATGTGAATATAAAGTTGTACCCATTGATGAGGATATGAGTACAAATGATCATTTTCAAGAGCAAAGTTGTGAGAACAATACAATGGAGGAACCAAGTGCAGTTGAAGAGCCAACAATATTCGAAGATGCAGCTGAAGCACCTACTATTGCAACTGGCTTGGTTAATGATGAAGCAGCAGAGTCAACAACACCAGGTGAAAAATTTTGCTCAGAAGATAAAATTATGAGGATTACTGATGATCCGTTTAACCATCTGAATGCACCTGATGATGCTCAAGTTGAGTTGAAGCCACACACTCCACACATCAAGTTTGTTGATGTGAATGATGCAAATAAGTTTTCAGTGGTTATCTTTGTTGACATGGCTGCAGAAAAAGAAGAAAGGTTGCTACAACAGGTAAAAAGCTTAGATTCAAATTCTTTTGAAATCATTGTTGATAGAAAAGTTAATTTGCATGCATGTTTGTTTTTTGTTTCTGTTTTTAATTTTAAAAATATTAAAAAAATTTCAAAAATATGTGTTTTTGTTTTCTTTAATAAAATTGTACAAGCTGACTTGTACTTTATAAAATTAAAGAAAATAAATTTTGACATATGGCCAGATTGAGCCAGAAGTCACAAATTTTTTCGTTTCCTCCCTAAAATAAGTCTACCAAGGACATTTTTTTTGAAATAAGTGTGGGGGAGACAAACTGTAGGTAGAATTTTTCTTTTTTCTGTTTTTCAAATTTTTGTTTTTGTTTTCATTTAAAAAGAAAAAAAAATTGTGATTTCTTTTTTTTAGAATATTGTGAAAGTATTAACTTTTTACTAAGTGAAACTTTTAAACAATATGTCTCATAAGAAATCAACAAAAAATATTTCCCTGCTTTCAATAAAACATATTGACATTGGATTTTGGGATTTGATTCAGTAATTGGGATGATCATAATTCTAGAAAAATAAAAATCATGTTGATATGGGTGGATTGTTTCTATGATTTGCTAATTGAGTTGATTTGAGAATTTCTTGATTAAATCTTTTGTGAAAGAATTTGACCTTGTGAGTCTTGAGCCTTAATGTAAAGGATGGTTTACCATGTGCCATTCCTATTTTTTCTTGAGTGACTTACTCATGTTTGTTTATACTCCAATGTTTAGCTTGACTCTTTTATTTTGCATCTTAGGTGAATATGCATAATTTGATATGACTGAGGCATTTCTTGTTTTAAGCTACTTGGCCAAATAAGCCCGCCTTGATATTAATCCATTGGTAGCCCCTTTGAGCTTTAAACCTCTTTTTCTTGTTTTAAGCCTATTGCATAACCTTGAAAAGAAAAAGACCATATTCTACCTTAGGAAGAAAGAAGGAGCTAATGGATTATGTTCAGGAATGGTTGAGGAATAAAGTGTGTGGGTGAGTACCTCACCCACAAATTAACAAAAATGGCAAAAGGAAAAATTGTTGATGAAAAAGTGTTGAAATAATTGCTTTCTAAAAAAAAGAGAGAGCAACAAAGCAATAAACGAAAAGGAGTTATTTTTGAAATTATGCTCCATTATCTTTCTATATCCCAAAAATCTTAAATTTTTTCCTACCTTTGCCTTAGCCCCATTATAACTTGTGAAAAGTCCTCATGATCTTTGAATGCATATTTTCTGAAAGTTTGTGAATATTAGAGTCTTGTTAAGTATTATGAGAGTTTACTTACATGAGTATTTTGAGTGAAAACACAAGCTAAAACACTTGAGAGAATTTTGGTGAGAAAATACACATTTAACTTGAGTGCTTTCTTTCATAATTGATTGTCTTGTGAATTCAAAAGATTAACTGATGTGTGAAAAATAGAACCTTTCTGTTTATATATACATGATAATTTGATCTCTAGAGTATTGATTTGTCTCCAGTGATGTTCATTCCTTTGATCCAGTGTTGATGTGAAATAAATTACCTCAGATTAAGTTTTGAAATTGTTTGATTTTGCCCAGGAGTGCAAAAGGATAAGTGTGTGGGTATGATGAGTACGTATTTTTGCCCTTATTTAATGTTTAATTCTGGGTATTTAATTGAATTTGAGTGCCTAAAGAGTGATTTAATTGATAATTTTGATAATTAGGTTGTTTGAGCTTGTGTGATAAAAATGTCTTAAAAAATGATTTTTAGCTGCATAAATTATTTTTGGATATTTTAACGTTTGTTGATGCAGCTGAAGTAAGTTTTAAGCTCATTTAGAGGTGTGGAAATAAATTGATTAAAGCTTCATGACACCTTAAAGATAAATCAAAGAATAAGAAATTATCAAAAGCACAAAAATTCAGGCCAAGCATTACATGAAGACGGCAAGAAAAGCTTGAAAAAGTGAAGAAGTTTGGCTAAACCAAGAAGAGAGGAAAGAAAAATTGGACCTTGCGGTTTTCTTTATCTTTATGATAGAAGATAATTTGGGAAAATATATCTTTAGATATTTTATTTGATATTTTTAAATAATTATATTATTTAATTATATCATAAAATATTAAAAGATAATAACTACCAAATCTTTTTAAATATGACAAGATCTTCTTGAATCTTTTTAGTTCCACAACAAACAAATATATCTTGAAGATATTGGATTATTTAGAAGATAATTTAAGGAGATTGCAAAGGGTTGATTTGGAAAATTAATACAAATATTAATTGGTGATAATTTATCATATATCTTTAAGTAATTAATTAATTTAATTATATTAGATATTGATATTATCAACCAATTATATTTGTCAAATAGTCTATATCTCTCCAAGTATTTTTAAATATTTATATTTATCTTTATTTCAAAAGATATTTGAGAGATTTTAGCAACAGAAAAGCCCAGTCTAATTCCTATATAAAGAGACCAAGGGAGAAGCAGAAAAAAAGACAAGCTCGGCACGTCGGAATTTAGGAACCCTTAGGGGGGCCTAATTTCTTTCTCTCTCTTTTCTTCTCTCTATTCTTCTTTTATCTTTATTTTGCATTCATGGAGTTCTAAACTTCTTGGGTTGATTCCATTGTAATTTCATTATGGATTCTGAGGTTAGAATGAATTAATTTCTTTGTTCTTTTTATTATTGTTGAGGTTTTAATTTATCTATGTCTTTTATCTTTGAATCACATAAAAAGTAATGATTTTAAATCTATATGCATGTTGATCATATGAGTTCAAGGGTTTTTAAATTTAATTGAGACTTTACTTTGATTTTATTTAGAAACTTTCATGTGATTAAATGAGTTTTTACCAATAATTGAGACTTTACTTTGGTTAAAGGTATTTACTCTAATGAAAATTAATCGATACTTTACTTTGATTAATTAAGCTTTTTATTTGGTGAGGAGATTAAAGAATAGACATGATTAGGCATAGTAAAATTTGATTGAGACTGTACTTTGATTGAATTTACTATGGATAATCTAAAAGTTCTCACTTTTAATTGAGACTGTACTTTGGTTAAAAGTGAGAACGCCAACAAATTAATTGAGACTTTACATTGATTAATTTGCAAATCTACAACAATAATTAATTGAGCAATAATCTTTAGATAACCGATGATGAATCTATTTTGAAAAAGCAATGGAATCAATCTATTTTCTTTACTATTATTTTTATTTCTTTTTATCTTTTAAATTTTATTTCTATCTTTGTTTATCTTAATCCCCTATATTTTTTTATAATTTTATTTGACTAACTCTTGTATAGTTTTATAAGAACTAATTTGTTAAAAATCAATTCCGTGTTCGTTGGGAGACGACTTTGGGTTACTTTACCCTTTCTATTCTGTTGACTACTATCTTAACAATACTGAAGTTGTTCTAGATAAGTAGTATTAATTTGATCGCGTCAACGACAGCGTTATCAGCTACACCTTAGAAAAGATAGATTTCCTAAGCAAAGGAAGTCTAAACTTAGTCCTCGAGGTGATGGTCCCTTTAAAGTGCTGAAAAGAGTAAATGATAATGCGTATAGGCTAGAGTTGCCTGAAGGCTATGATGTGCATGCCACCTTTAATGTTGCTGACTTAATACCTTTTGCAGGTGGTACAGATGATGAGGCAGAGAATACAGATTTGAGGACAAATCCTTCTCAAGAGGGAGGGGATGATGAGAAGCCTCGGGCCAAGGGACCTACAACAAGAGCCATGGCTAGGAGAATACAAGAGGAATGGGCCTTAAATGCGCATGCAAGGCCCAAGATGAACTTCACATGGGCCAAGGAAGATGTCAAGACCTAGCCTAGGACATTTTGTTTGTAAATACTAGATTAGGATTTTATTTTGGGCTTTGTATTTTGGGCCCAGTAGAATAGGATTTTTCTTTGGGCCATGTATTGGGCCTTAGAGGAAATTGGGCTTTAGAAGTAATTTTGGACCAAAAAGGGGAATTGGGCCAAATGGGCCAAGAATAGTGTGTCTACTCTAGAAAAGCCTAGAAGCTTCTCAAACTTGCTCTCCAAGGATGAGAGTTAGCTTCCCATGGCAAGACAAGTGTGACTTGCTTAGGTGGCAAGTCACACCTCCCACATGCTCCTTTTTGGCTCCAAAATTCAACTTTCTAGACTCCTTTTTCCCTCCACTTTTTGGAGACCCCTTGGTCTCATTTTAGACTATAAATAGAAGGCTTAGGAGATGTATTTTTGAGCTTGAAATTGAGTAATGAATTGCTGCCCAAATTTGTGCACAAATCTCTTTTGAGCTCACCTTAGAGTAAACTCTTCTCTAGTTTACTCTAGTCTTCTTCCTTAGGAGTTGCCCTCACCTCTCTTAAGAATCCTTTCACCTACACCAAACCAAACACCTTAAGCTCCTTTCCTTCATGCTTCCGCATCCAACACCATCCATGGAGCCTCCATTCTTCATGCAAGCTTCAATGGAGACAAGAAGAAGCCATCAGTGATGGTGTCATAAATTTCAACTTCATTTCATGTCCCTCATGCCTCAAGTAAAGGGAACGTTCATCAAGATTGAGCGTTTTAAAATGAAGCCATGCCCATCTCAAAAGAAGATGACAAGAGTTCGTGGGAGCAATATCACACAATAATTCTTTCACACGTTGTCCTATACTGAATTTGATCCTTGGTTGATTCAGATGAAAGCTTGGTGGTACCTACAGTTTCTCCACCAATCTTTGGCTTACAACATTGCTTTCGCTTTCGTAAACGAATGCAACTAAACAGGGGTGGCCTTCGATTAAACACCTTGTTTCTCTACTTCCTTTTCCATCGTCTTTATCTTTTCTTCCTTTTCTTTTTCTTCAATTTCCCTTCCTTCTGCAGTTTATATTTCTTCTTTTTCTATTTTCTCCTTCAGCCTATGTTGATCATTACTGGCTTGTCTTGGTGTCATATATTTCAACTTCATTTCATGTCCCTCATGCCTCAACTAAAGGGAACGTTCATCAAGATTGAGCGTTTTAAAATGAAGCCATGCCCATCTCAAAAGAAGATGACAAGAGTTCATGGGAGCAATATCACACAATACTTCTTTCACACACTGTCCTGTACTGAATTTGATCCTTGCTTCATTCAGATGAAAGCTTCGTGGTACCTACAGTTTCTCCACCAATCTTTAGCTTACAACATTGCTGTCGCTTTCGTAAACGAATGCAACTAAACAGGGGTGGCCTTCGATTAAACACGTTGTTTCTCTACTTCCTTTTCCATCGTCTTTATCTTTTCTTCCTTTTCTTTTTCTTCAATTTCCCTTCCTTCTGCAGTTTATATTTCTTCTTTTTCTATTTTCTCCTTCAGCATATATTGATCATTACTGGCTTGTGTTGGTGTCATAAATTTCAACTTCATTTCATGTCCCTCATGCCTCAAGTAAAGGGAACGTTCATCAAGATTGAGCGTTTTAAAATGAAGCCATGCCCATCTCAAAAGAAGATGACAAGAGTTTGTGGGAGCAATATCACACAATACTTCTTTCACACATTGTCCTATACTGAATTTGATCCTTGGTTGATTCAGATGAAAGCTTGGTGGTACTAGAGTTTCTCCACCAATATTTGGCTTAAAACATTGTTGTCGCTTTCGTAAACGAATGCAAATAAACATGGATGGCCTTCGATTAAACGCCTTATTTCTCTACTTCCTTTTCCATCCTCTTTATCTTTTCTTCCTTTTCTTTTTCTTCAATTTCCCTTCCTTCTGCAGTTTATATTTCTTCTTTTTCTATTTTCTCCTTCAGCCTATGTTGATCATTACTGGCTTGTGTTGGTGTCATAAATTTCAACTTCATTTCATGTCCCTCATGCCTCAAGTAAAGGGAACGTTCATCAAGATTGAGCGTTTTAAAATGAAGCCATGCCCATCTCAAAAGAAGATGACAAGAGTTCGTGGGAGCAATATCACACAATACTTCTTTCACACATTGTCCTATACTGAATTTGATCCTTGGTTGATTCAGATGAAAGCTTGGTGGTACTAGAGTTTCTCCACCAATCTTTGGCTTAAAACATTGTTGTCGCTTTCGTAAACGAATGCAAATAAACATGGATGGCCTTCGATTAAACGCCTTGTTTCTCTACTTCCTTTTCCATCCTCTTTATCTGTTCTTCCATTTCTTTTTCTTCAATTTCCCTTCCTTTTGCAGTTTATATTTCTTCTTTTTCTATTTTCTCCTTCAGCCTCTGTTGATCATTACTGGCTTGTCTTGGTGTCATATATTTCAACTTCATTTCATGTCCCTCATGCCTCAAGTAAAGGGAAAGTTCATGAAGATTGAGCGTTTTAAAATGAAGCCATGCCCATCTCAAAAGAAGATGACAAGAGTTCATGGGAGCAATATCACACAATACTTCTTTCACACATTGTCCTGTACTGAATTTGATCCTTGCTTCATTCAGATGAAAGCTTGGTGCGACCTACAGTTTCTCCACCAATCTTTGGCTTACAACATTGTTGTCGCTTTCGTAAACGAATGCAAATAAACATGGATGGCCTTCGATTAAACGCCTTGTTTCTCTACTTCCTTTTCCATCCTCTTTATCTGTTCTTCCATTTCTTTTTCTTCAATTTCCCTTCCTTTTGCAGTTTATATTTCTTCTTTTTCTATTTTCTCCTTCAGCCTATGTTGATCATTACTGGCTTGTCTTGGTGTCATATATTTCAACTTCATTTCATGTCCCTCATGCCTCAAGTAAAGGGAACGTTCATTAAGATTGAGCGTTTTAAAATGAAGCCATGCCCATCTCAAAAGAAGATGACAAGAGTTCATGGGAGCAATATCACACAATACTTCTTTCACACATTGTCCTGTACTGAATTTGATCCTTGCTTCATTCAGATGAAAGCTTGGTGGTACCTACAGTTTCTCCACCAATCTTTGGCTTACAACATTGCTGTCGCTTTCGTAAACGAATGCAACTAAACAGGGGTGGCCTTCGATTAAACACCTTGTTTCTCTACTTCCTTTTCCATCGTCTTTATCTTTTCTTCCTTTTCTTTTTCTTCAATTTCCCTTCCTTCTGCAGTTTATATTTCTTCTTTTTCTATTTTCTCCTTCAGCCTATATTGATCATTACTGGCTTGTGTTAGTGTCATAAATTTCAACTTCATTTCATGTCCCTCATGCCTCAAGTAAAGGGAACGTTCATCAAGATTGAGCGTTTTAAAATGAAGCCATACCCATCTCAAAAGAAGATGACAAGAGTTCGTGGGAGCAATATCACACAATACTTCTTTCACACATTGTCCTATACTGAATTTGATCCTTGGTTGATTCAGATGAAAGCTTGGTGGTACTAGAGTTTCTCCACCAATCTTTGGCTTAAAACATTGTTGTCGCTTTCGTAAACGAATGCAAATAAACATGGATGGCCTTCGATTAAACGCCTTATTTCTCTACTTCCTTTTCCATCCTCTTTATCTTTTCTTCCTTTTCTTTTTCTTCAATTTCCCTTCCTTCTGCAGTTTATATTTCTTCTTTTTCTATTTTCTCCTTCAGCCTATGTTGATCATTACTGGCTTGTGTTGGTGTCATAAATTTCAACTTCATTTCATGTCCCTCATGCCTCAAGTAGAGGGAACGTTCATCAAGATTGAGCGTTTTAAAATAAAGCCATGCCCATCTCAAAAGAAGATGACAAGAGTTCGTGGGAGCAATATCACACAATACTTCTTTCACACATTGTCCTATACTGAATTTGATCCTTCGTTGATTCAGATGAAAGCTTGGTGGTACTAGAGTTTCTCCACCAATATTTGGCTTAAAACATTGTTGTCGCTTTCGTAAACGAATGCAAATAAACATGGATGGCCTTCGATTAAACGCCTTATTTCTCTACTTCCTTTTCCATCCTCTTTATCTTTTCTTACTTTTCTTTTTCTTCAATTTCCCTTCCTTCTGCAGTTTATATTTCTTCTTTTTCTATTTTCTCCTTCAGCCTATATTGATCATTACTGGCTTGTGTTGGTGTCATAAATTTCAACTTCATTTCATGTCCCTTATGACTCAAATAAAGGGAACGTTCATCAGGATTGAGCGTTTTAAAATGAAGCCTTGCCCATCTCAAAAGAAGATGACAAGAGTTCGTGGGAGCAATATCACACAATACTTCTTTCACACATTGTCCTATACTGAATTTGATCCTTGGTTGATTCAGATGAAAGCTTGGTGGTAACTAGTGTTTCTCCACCAATCTTTGGCTTACAACATTGTTTTCGCTTTCGTAAACAAATGCAACTAAACATGGGTGGCCTTCAATTAAACACCTTGTTTCTCTACTTCCTTTTCCATCATCTTTATCTTTTCTTCCTTTTCTTTTTCTTCAATTTCCCTTCCTTCTGCAGTTTATATTTTGTCTTTTTCTATTTTCTCCTTCAGCCTATGTTGATCATTATTGGCTTGTCTTGGTGTCATATATTTCAACTTCAGTTCATGTCCCTCATGCCTCAAATAAAGGGAACGTTCATGAAGATTGAGCGTTTTAAAATTCAGCCATGCCTATCTCAAAAGAAGATGACAAGAGTTCATAGGAGCAATATCACACAATACTTCTTTCACACATTGTCCTGTACTGAATTTGATCCTTGCTTCATTCAGATGAAAGCTTGGTGGTAACTAGAGTTTCTCCACAAATCTTTGGCTTACAACATTGTTGTCGCTTTCGTAAACGAATGCAACTAAATAGGGGTGGCCTTCGATTAAACACCTTGTTTCTCTACTTCCTTTTCCATCATCTTTATCTTTTCTTCCATTTCTTTTTCTTCAATTTCCCTTCCTTCTGCAGTTTATATTTCTTCTTTTTCTATTTTCTCCTTCAGCCTATATTGATCATTACTGGCTTGTGTTGGTGTCATAAATTTCAGCTTCATTTCATGTCCCTCATGCCTCAAGTAAAGGGAACGTTCATCATGATTGAGCGTTTTAAAATGAAGCCATGCCCATCTCAAAAGAAGATGACAAGAGTTCGTGGGAGCAATATCACACAATACTTCTTTCACACATTGTCCTATACTGAATTTGATCCTTCGTTGATTCAGATGAAAGCTTGGTGGTACTAGAGTTTCTCCACCAATATTTGGCTTAAAACATTGTTGTCGCTTTCGTAAACGAATGCAAATAAACATGGATGGCCTTCGATTAAACGCCTTATTTCTCTACTTCCTTTTCCATCCTCTTTATCTTTTCTTCCTTTTCTTTTTCTTCAATTTCCCTTCCTTCTGCAGTTTATATTTCTTCTTTTTCTATTTTCTCCTTCAGCCTATGTTGATCATTACTGGCTTGTGTTGGTGTCATAAATTTCAACTTCATTTCATGTCCCTCATGCCTCAAGTAAAGGGAACGTTCATCAAGATTGAGCATTTTAAAATGAAGCCATGCCCATCTCAAAAGAAGATGACAAGAGTTCGTGGGAGCAATATCACACAATACTTCTTTCACACATTGTCCTATACTGAATTTGATCCTTCGTTGATTCAGATGAAAGCTTGGTGGTACTAGAGTTTCTCCACCAATATTTGGCTTAAAACATTGTTGTCGCTTTCGTAAACGAATGCAAATAAACATGGATGGCCTTCGATTAAACGCCTTATTTCTCTACTTCCTTTTCCATCCTCTTTATCTTCTCTTCCTTTTCTTTTTCTTCAATTTCCCTTCCTTCTGCAGTTTATATTTCTTCTTTTTCTATTTTCTCCTTCAGCCTATGTTGATCATTACTGGCTTGTGTTGGTGTCATAAATTTCAACTTCATTTCATGTCCCTCATGCCTCAAGTAAAGGGAACGTTCATCAAGATTGAGCGTTTTAAAATGAAGCCATGCCCATCTCAAAAGAAGATGACAAGAGTTCGTGGGAGCAATATCACACAATACTTCTTTCACACATTGTCCTATACTGAATTTGATCCTTCGTTGATTAAGATGAAAGCTTGGTGGTACTAGAGTTTCTCCACCAATATTTGGCTTAAAACATTGTTGTCGCTTTCGTAAACGAATGCAAATAAACATGGATGGTCTTCGATTAAACGCCTTATTTCTCTATTTCCTTTTCCATCCTCTTTATCTTTTCTTCCTTTTCTTTTTCTTCAATTTCCCTTCCTTATGCAGTTTATATTTCTTCTTTTTCTATTTTCTCCTTCAGCCTATGTTGATCATTACTGGCTTGTGTTGGTGTCATAAATTTCAACTTCATTTCATATCCCTTATGACTCAAATAAAGGGAACGTTCATCAGGATTGAGCGTTTTAAAATGAAGCCATGCCCATCTCAAAAGAAGATGACAAGAGTTCGTGGGGGCAATATCACACAATACTTCTTTCACACATTGTCCTATACTGAATTTGATCCTTGGTTGATTCAGATGAAAGCTTGGTGGTAACTAGAGTTTCTCCACCAATCTTTGGCTTACAACATTGTTGTCGCTTTCGTAAACAAATGCAACTAAACATGGGTGGCCTTCAATTAAACACCTTGTTTCTCTACTTCCTTTTCCATCATCTTTATCTTTTCTTCCTTTTCTTTTTCTTCAATTTCCCTTCCTTCTGCAGTTTATATTTTGTCTTTTTCTATTTTCTCCTTCAGCCTATGTTGATCATTATTGGCTTGTCTTGGTGTCATATATTTCAACTTCAGTTCATGTCCCTCATGCCTCAAATAAAGGGAACGTTCATGAAGATTGAGCGTTTTAAAATTCAGCCATGCCTATCTCAAAAGAAGATGACAAGAGTTCATGGGAGCAATATCACACAATACTTCTTTCACACATTGTCCTGTACTGAATTTGATCCTTGCTTCATTCAGATGAAAGCTTGGTGGTAACTAGAGTTTCTCCACAAATCTTTGGCTTACAACATTGTTGTCGCTTTCGTAAACGAATGCAACTAAATAGGGGTGGCCTTCGATTAAACACCTTGTTTCTCTACTTTCTTTTCCATCATCTTTATCTTTTCTTCCATTTCTTTTTCTTCAATTTCCCTTCCTTCTGCAGTTTATATTTCTTCTTTTTCTATTTTCTCCTTCAGCCTATGTTGATCATTACTGGCTTGACTTGGTGTCATAAAGTTCAACTTCATTTCATGTCCCTCATGCCTCAAAGTGAACGTTCATCAAGATTGAGCGTTTTAAAATGAAGCCATGCACATCTCAAAAGAAGATGACAAGAGTTTGTGGGAGCAATATCACATAATACTTCTTTCACACATTGTCATGTACTGAATTTGATCCTTGCTTGATTCGGATGAAACCTTGGTGGTAACTAGAGTTTCTCCACCAATCTTGGGCTTACAACATTGTTGTCGCTTTCGTAAACAAATGCAACTAAACATGGGTGGCCTTCGATTAAACACCTTGTTTCTCTACTTCCTTTTCCATCATCTTTATCTTTTCTTCCTTTTCTTTTTCTTCAATTTCCCTTCCTTCTACAATTTATATTTCTTCTTTTTCTATTTTCTCCTGCAGCCTATGTTGATCCCTACTGGCTTGACTTGGTGTAATAAATTTCAACTTCATTTCATGCCCCTCATGCCTCGTTCATCAAGATCGAGAGTTTTAAAATTAAGCCATGGCCATCTCAAAAGAAGATGACAAGAGTTCGTGGGAACAATATCGCATAATACTTCTTTCACACATTGTCATGTACTGAATTTGATCCTTGCTTGATATGGATGAAACCTTGGTGGTAACTAGAGTTTCTCCACCAGTCTTTGGCTTAAAACGTTGTTGTCCCTGTCGTAAATGAATGCAACTAAACATGGGTAGCGTTCGATTAAACCTTGTTTCTCTACTTCATTTTCCATCAACTTTATCTTTTCTTCCTTTTCTTTTCCTTCAATTTCTCTTCCTTCTGCAGTTTATATTTCTTCTTTTCTATTTTCTCCTTTAGCCTATGTTGATCCTTACTGGCTTGTCTTTGTGTCATAAACTTCAACTTCATTTCATGTCCCTCATGCCTAAAATAAAGGGAACGTTCATCAAGATTGAGCGTTTTAAAATGAAGCCATGCACATCTCAAAAGAAGATGACAAGAGTTTGTAGGAGCAGTATCACATAATACTTCTTTCACACATTGTCATGTACTGAATTTGATCCTTGCTTGATTCGGATGAAACCTTGGTGGTAACTAGAGTTTCTCCACCAATCTTGGGCTTACAACATTGTTGTCGCTTTCGTAAACAAATGCAACTAAACATGGGTGGCCTTCGATTAAACACCTTGTTTCTCTACTTCCTTTTCCATCATCTTTATCTTTTCTTCCTTTTCTTTTGCTTCAATTTCCCTTCCTTCTACAGTTTATATTTCTTCTTTTTCTATTTTCTCCTGCAGCCTATGTTGATCCCTACTGGCTTGACTTGGTGTCATAAATTTCAACTTCATTTCATGTCCCTCATGCCTCGTTCATCAAGATCGAGACTTTTAAAATTAAGCCATGCCCATCTGAAAAGAAGATGACAAGAGTTCGTGGGAACAATATCGCATAATACTTTTTTCACACATTGTCATGTACTGAATTTGATCCTTGCTTGATTCGGATGAAACCTTGGTGGTAACTAGAGTTTCTCCACCAGTCTTTGGCTTAAAACATTGTTGTCGCTGTCGTAAATGAATGCAACTAAACATGGGTGGCCTTCGATTAAACCTTGTTTCTCTATTTCCTTTTCCATCAACTTTATCTTTTCTTCCTTTTCTTTTTCTTCAATTTCTCTTCCTTCTGCAGTTTATATTTCTTCTTTTCTATTTTCTCCTTCAGCCTATGTTGATCATTACTGGCTTGTCTTGGTGTCATTAATTTCAACTTCATTTCATGATGAAGGATTGACCCCAACCAAGGATGGAGGCAAATGCTTAAGAAGACTAAGCATGTTTAGAAAGGAAGTTCACTAATCCTTCATCCCTTTCATTTGTGTTTCCTATTTTTGATTCCCTAAGTTGACTTAGTTGAATAAACTTTAGTTGACTTGTTGACCTTTGACTAGGTTTGACTTGTTGACTATAGTTGACTTGACTTAAGCCAACATGCTCATCTATGTTTATTTGCTTTGTAGGTTAATTAGGAGTAAGAAAGCAATGCTAGGTGGCGCATGGTGATTGGGGAGCATAAATGATGTGGAGGAGAGAGTAAAGCAAAGGCATAAAGCATAAAGTAAAAGGCATGAAGCAAGTGTACCTATGTACCTTTGGTCCTTTTTGTTTTTAGCACACTTTGGCCACTATTTGGAGACATATGAGACACATTCTTTGTCTCCTTTTGTGCTAGAACGAAATTAGCCTTGCACACACCATAGTTGGCTCTTTTGTCTCTCATTTTGGTACCTTAATTTGACCTAGTTTCTAGAAGCTAGGGTTAGGTTTTTGTAGAGACATCCTTAGGTATCTTTTATTTGCTTAGAGGCCCCTAAGCTCTTCTATATAAGGGGTGCTCCTAGATATGTAAAAGGGTTGAACATTTTGAAGTAAAAACACTCTTGTGTCTCAACCATTTGTGAGAGTTTCCTCCCTAGGGAGTGAATACTTTTAAGCCTTATCTTGCATAGCAAGTGGCGGCACACATCCACTCATCTTCAAGGATGCAATGGCTTCTAGCCTAGCCTTGTAGTGGCGTGCTTCTCACATTTTTACCATTTCTTTCCTTTCCATTTTATGTTTTCTTCTTCCTTTAATTGCTCTTGGTTTTCTATGGTTTATGTGCTTTCCATTTCCTTTTCGTTTTGAATCAACCCATCATCTTCTTCTCTTGAGCTTTGTGAAAGGAACCTTCACATCTAGATAGCTTGCTATCTTAATGTCCAGTGGGGATTTCACTTAGCTTTCTTAGTCAACTCACACCATATTCAATAATCTTAAAATGGAACAAGATAATCCTTCATCATTTCATGTCCCTCATGCCTCAAATAAAGGGAAGGTTCATCAAGATTGAGCGTTTTAAAATGAAGCCATGCCCATCTCAAAAGAAGATGACAACAGTTCGTGGGAACAATATCACATAATACTTCTTTCAGACATTTTCTTGTACTGAATTTGATCCTTCGTTGATTCAGATGAAAGCTTGGTGGTACCTACAGTTTCTCCACCAATCTTTGGCTTACAACATTGTTGTCGCTTTCGTAAACGAATGCAACTAAACAGGGGTGGCCTTCGATTAAACACCTTGTTTCTCTACTTCCTTTTCCATCGTCTTTATCTTTTCTTCCTTTTCTTTTTCTTCAATTTCCCTTTCTTCTGCAGTTTATATTTCTTCTTTTTCTATTTTCTCCTTTAGCCTATGTTGATCATTACTGGCTTGTGTTGGTGTCATAAATTTCAACTTCATTTCATGTCCCTCATGCCTCAAGTAAAGGGAACGTTCATCAAGATTGAGCGTTTTAAAATGAAGCCATGCCCATCTCAAAAGAAGATGACAAGAGTTTGTGGGAGCAATATCACACAATACTTCTTTCACACATTGTCCTATACTGAATTTGATCCTTGGTTGATTCAGATGAAAGCTTGGTGGTACTAGAGTTTCTCCACCAATCTTTGGCTTAAAACATTGTTGTCGCTTTCGTAAACGAATGCAAATAAACATGGATGGCCTTCGATTAAACGCCTTGTTTCTCTACTTCCTTTTCCATCCTCTTTATCTTTTCTTCCTTTTCTTTTTCTTCAATTTCCCTTCCTTCTGCAGTTTATATTTCTTCTTTTTCTATTTTCTCCTTCAGCCTATGTTGATCATTATTGGCTTGTCTTGGTGTCATAAATTCCAACTTCATTTCATGTCCCTCATGACGAAAATAAAGGGAACGTTAATCAGGATTGAGCGTTTTAAAATGAAGCCATGCGCATCTCAAAAGAAGATGACAAGAGTTCGTGGGAGCAATAACACACAATACTTCTTTCACACATTGTCCTATACTGAATTTGATCCTTGGTTGATTTAGATGAAAGCTTGGTGGTAACTAGAGTTTCTCCACCAATCTTTGGCTTACAACATTGTTGTCGCTTTCGTAAACAAATGCAACTACACATGGGTGGCCTTAAATTAAACACTTTGTTTCTCTACTTCCTTTTCCATCATCTTTATCTTTTCTTCCTTTTCTTGTTCTTCAATTTCCCTTCCTTCTGCAGTTTATATTTCGTCTTTTTCTATTTTCTCCTTCAGCCTATGTTGATCATTACTGGCTTGTTTTGGTGTCATATATTTCAACTTCAGTTCATGTCCCTCATGCCTCAAATAAAGGGAACGTTCATGAAGATTGAGCGTTTTAAATTTAAGCCATGCCTATCTCAAAAGAAGATGACAAGAGTTCATGGGAGCAATATCACACAATACTTCATTCACATATTGTCCTGTACTGAATTTGATCCTTGCTTCATTCAGATGAAAGCTTGGTGGTAACTAGAGTTTCTCCACAAATCTTTGGCTTAGAACATGGTTGTCGCTTTCATAAACGAATGCAACTAAATAGGGGTGGCCTTCGATTAAACACCTTGTTTCTCTACTTCCTTTTCCATCATCTTTATCTTTTCTTCCTTTTCTTTTTCTTCAATTTCCCTTCCTTTTGCAGTTTATATTTCTTCTTTTTCTATTTTCTCCTTCAGCCTATGTTGATCATTACTGGCTTGTCTTGGTGTCATATATTTCAACTTCATTTCATGTCCCTCATGCCTCAAGTAAAGGGAACGTTCATCAAGATTGAGCGTTTTAAAATGAAGCCATGCCCATCTCAAAAGAAGATGACAAGAGTTCATGGGAGCAATATCACACAATACTTCTTTCACACATTGTCCTGTACTGAATTTGATCCTTGCTTCATTCAGATGAAAGCTTGGTGGTAACTAGAGTTTCTCCACAAATCTTTGGCCTACAACATTGTTGTCGCTTTCGTAAACGAATGCAACTAAAAAGGGGTGGCCTTCGATTAAACACCTTGTTTCTCTACTTCCTTTTCCATCATCTTTATCTTTTCTTCCATTTCTTTTTCTTCAATTTCCCTTCATTTTGCAGTTTATATTTCTTCTTTTTCTATTTTCTCCTTCAAACTATGTTGATCATTACTGGCTTGTCTTGGTGTCATAAATTTCAACTTCATGTCATGTCCCTCATGCCTCAAGTAAAGGGAACGTTCATCAAGATTGAGCGTTTTAAAATGAAGCCATGCCCATCTCAAAAGAAGATGACAAGAGTTCATGGGAGCAATATCACACAATACTTCTTTCACACATTGTCCTGTACTGAATTTGATCCTTGCTTCATTCAGATGAAAGCTTGGTGGTACCTACAGTTTCTCCACCAATCTTTGGCTTACAACATTGCTGTCGCTTTCGTAAACGAATGCAACTAAACAGGGGTGGCCTTCGATTAAACACCTTATTTCTCTACTTCCTTTTCCATCGTCTTTATCTTTTCTTCCTTTTCTTTTTCTTCAATTTCCCTTCCTTCTGCAGTTTATATTTCTTCTTATTCTATTTTCTCCTTCAGCCTATGTTGATCATTACTGGCTTGTGTTGGTGTCATAAATATCAACTTCATTTCATGTCCCTCATGCCTCAAGTAAAGGGAACGTTCATCAAGATTGAGCGTTTTAAAATGAAGCCATGCCCATCTCAAAAGAAGATGACAAGAGTTCGTGGGAGCAATGTCACACAATACTTCTTTCACACATTGTCCTATACTGAATTTGATCCTTGGTTGATTCAGATGAAAGCTTGGTGGTACTAGAGTTTCTCCACCAATCTTTGGCTTGAAACATTGTTGTCGCTTTCGTAAACGAATGCAAATAAACATGGATGGCGTTCGATTAAACGCCTTGTTCCTCTACTTCCTTTTCCATCCTCTTTATCTTTTCTTCCTTTTCTTTTTCTTCAATTTCCCTTCCTTCTGCAGTTTATATTTCTTCTTATTCTATTTTCTCCTTCAGCCTATGTTGATCATTACTGGCTTGTGTTGGTGTCATAAATATCAACTTCATTTCATGTCCCTCATGCCTCAAGTAAAGGGAACGTTCATCAAGATTGAGCGTTTTAAAATGAAGCCATGCCCATCTCAAAAGAAGATGACAAGAGTTCATGGGAGCAATATCACACAATACTTCTTTCACACATTGTCCTGTACTGAATTTGATCCTTGCTTCATTCAGATGAAAGCTTGGTGGTAACTAGAGTTTCTCCACAAATCTTTGGCTTACAACATTGTTGTCGCTTTCGTAAACGAATGCAACTAAAAAGGGGTGGCCTTCGATTAAACACCTTGTTTCTCTACTTCCTTTTCCATCATCTTTATCTTTTCTTCCATTTCTTTTTCTTCAATTTCCCTTCCTTCTGCAGTTTATATTTCTTCTTTTTCTATTTTCTCCTTCACCCTATGTTGATCATTACTGGCTTGTCTTGGTGTCATAAATTTCAACTTCATTTCATGTCCCTCATGACTCAAATAAAGGGAACGTTCATCAGGATTGAGCGTTTTAAAATGAAGACATGCCCATCTCAAAAGAACATGATAAGAGTTCGTGGGAGCAATATCACACAATACTTCTTTCACACATTGTCCTATACTGAATTTGATCCTTGGTTGATTCAGATGAAAGCTTGGTGGTAACTAGAGGTTCTCCACCAATCTTTGGCTTACAACATTGTTGTCGCTTTCGTAAACAAATGCAACTAAACATGGGTGGCCTTCAATTAAACACCTTGTTTCTCTACTTCCTTTTCCATCATCTTTATCTTTTCTTCCTTTTCTTTTTCTTCAATTTCCCTTCCTTCTGTAGATTATATTTCTTCTTTTCTATTTTCTCCTTCAGCCTATGTTGATCCTTACTGGCTTGTCCTTGTGTTAGAAATTTCAACTTCATTTCATGTCCCTCATGCCACAAAGCGAACGTTCATTAAGATTGAGCGTTTTAAATTGAAGCCATGCCCATCTCAAAAGAAGATGACAAGAGTTCGTGGGAGCAATATCACATAATACTTCTTTCACACATTGTCATGTACTGAATTTGATCCTTGCTTGATTCAGATCAAAGCTTGGTGGTAACTATAGTTTCTCCACCAATCTTTGGCTTACAACATTGTTGTCGCTTTCGTAAACAAATGCAACTAAACATGGGTGGCCTTCGATTAAACACATTGTTTCTCTACTTCCTTTTCCATCATCTTTATCTTTTCTTCCTTTTCTTTTTCTTCAATTTCCCTTCCTTCTGCAATTTATATTTCTACTTTTTCTATTTTCTCCTTCAGCCTATGTTGATCATTACTGGCTTGTCTTGGTGTCATAAATATCAACTTCATTTCATGTCCCTCATGCCTAAAATAAAGGGAACGTTCATCAAGATTGAGCGTTTTAAAATGAAGCCATGCACATCTCAAAAGAAGATGACAAGAGTTTGTGGGAGCAATATCACATAATACTTCTTTCACACATTGTCATGTATTGAATTTGATCCTTGCTTGATTCGGATGAAACCTTGGTGGTAACTAGAGTTTCTCCACCAATCTTGGGCTTAAAACATTGTTGTCGCTTTCGTAAAGGATGCAACTAAACATGGGTAGCCTTCGATTAAACCTTGTTTCTCTACTTCATTTTCCATCAACTTTATCTTTTCTTCCTTTTCTTTTTCTTCGATTTCTCTTCCTTCTGCAGTTTATATTTCTTCTTTTGTATTTTCTCCTTCAGCCTATGTTGATCCTTACTGGCTTGTCTTTGTGTCATAAATTTCAACTTCATTTCATGTCCCTCATGCCTAAAATAAAGGGAACGTTCATCAAGATTGAGCTTTTTAAAATGAAGCCATGCACATCTCAAAAGAAGATGACAAGAGTTTGTGGGAGCAATATCACATAATACTTCTTTCACACATTGTCATGTACTGAATTTGATCCTTGCTTGATTCGGATGAAACCTTGGTGGTAACTAGAGTTTCTCCACCAATCTCTGGCTTACAACAATGTTGTCGCTTTCGTAAACGAATGCAACTAAATAGGGGTGGCCTTCGATTAAACACCTTTTTTGTCTACTTCCTTTTCCATCATCTTTATCTTTTCTTCCATTTCTTTTTCTTCAATTTCCCTTCCTTCTGTAGATTATATTTCTTCTTTTCTATTTTCTCCTTCAGCCTATGTTGATCCTTACTGGCTTGTCCTTGTGTTAGAAATTTCAACTTCATTTCATGTCCCTCATGCCACAAAGCGAACGTTCATTAAGATTGAGCGTTTTAAATTGAAGCCATGCCCATCTCAAAAGAAGATGACAAGAGTTCGTGGGAGCAATATCACATAATACTTCTTTCACACATTGTCATGTACTGAATTTGATCCTTGCTTGATTCAGATCAAAGCTTGGTGGTAACTATAGTTTCTCCACCAATCTTTGGCTTACAACATTGTTGTCGCTTTCGTAAACAAATGCAACTAAACATGGGTGGCCTTCGATTAAACACATTGTTTCTCTACTTCCTTTTCCATCATCTTTATCTTTTCTTCCTTTTCTTTTTCTTCAATTTCCCTTCCTTCTGCAATTTATATTTCTACTTTTTCTATTTTCTCCTTCAGCCTATGTTGATCATTACTGGCTTGTCTTGGTGTCATAAATATCAACTTCATTTCATGTCCCTCATGCCTAAAATAAAGGGAACGTTCATCAAGATTGAGCGTTTTAAAATGAAGCCATGCACATCTCAAAAGAAGATGACAAGAGTTTGTGGGAGCAATATCACATAATACTTCTTTCACACATTGTCATGTATTGAATTTGATCCTTGCTTGATTCGGATGAAACCTTGGTGGTAACTAGAGTTTCTCCACCAATCTTGGGCTTAAAACATTGTTGTCGCTTTCGTAAAGGATGCAACTAAACATGGGTAGCCTTCGATTAAACCTTGTTTCTCTACTTCATTTTCCATCAACTTTATCTTTTCTTCCTTTTCTTTTTCTTCGATTTCTCTTCCTTCTGCAGTTTATATTTCTTCTTTTGTATTTTCTCCTTCAGCCTATGTTGATCCTTACTGGCTTGTCTTTGTGTCATAAATTTCAACTTCATTTCATGTCCCTCATGCCTAAAATAAAGGGAACGTTCATCAAGATTGAGCTTTTTAAAATGAAGCCATGCACATCTCAAAAGAAGATGACAAGAGTTTGTGGGAGCAATATCACATAATACTTCTTTCACACATTGTCATGTACTGAATTTGATCCTTGCTTGATTCGGATGAAACCTTGGTGGTAACTAGAGTTTCTCCACCAATCTCTGGCTTACAACAATGTTGTCGCTTTCGTAAACGAATGCAACTAAACATGGGTAGCCTTCGATTAAACCTTGTTTCTCTACTTCATTATCCATCATCTTTATCTTTTCTTCCTTTTCTTTTTCTTCAATTTCCCTTCCTTCTGCAGTTTATATTTCTACTTTTTCTGTTTTTTCCTTCAGCCTATGTTGATCATTACTGGCTAGTCTTGGTGTCATAAATTTCAACTTCATTTCATGTCCCTCCTGCCTCAAATAAAGGGAATGTTCATCAAGATTGAGTGTTTTAAAATGAAGCCATGGCCATCTCAAAAGAAGATGACAAGAGTTCGTGGGAACAATATCACATAATACTTCTTTCATACATTGTTATGTACTGAATTTGATCCTTGCTTGATTCGGATGAAACCTTGGTGGTAACTAGAGTTTCTCCACCAATCTTTGGCTTAAAACATTGTTGTCGCTTTCGTAAACGAATGCAACTAAACATGGGTAGCCTTCGATTAAACCTTGTTTCTCTACTTCATTTTCCATCAACTTTATCTTTTCTTCCTTTTCTTTTTCTTCAATTTCTCTTCCTTCTGCAGTTTATATTTCTTCTTTTGTATTTTCTCCTTCAGCCTATGTTGATCCTTACTGGCTTGTCTTTGTGTCATAAATTTCAACTTCATTTCATGTCCCTCATGCCTAAAATAAAGGGAACGTTCATCAAGATTGAGCTTTTTAAAATGAAGCCATGCACATCTCAAAAGAAGATGACAAGAGTTTGTGGGAGCAATATCACATAATACTTCTTTCACACATTGTCATGTACTGAATTTGATCCTTGCTTGATTCGGATGAAACCTTGGTGGTAACTAGAGTTTCTCCACCAATCTCTGGCTTACAACAATGTTGTCGCTTTCGTAAACGAATGCAACTAAATAGGGGTGGCCTTCGATTAAACACCTTTTTTGTCTACTTCCTTTTCCATCATCTTTATCTTTTCTTCCATTTCTTTTTCTTCAATTTCCCTTCCTTCTGTAGATTATATTTCTTCTTTTCTATTTTCTCCTTCAGCCTATGTTGATCCTTACTGGCTTGTCCTTGTGTTAGAAATTTCAACTTCATTTCATGTCCCTCATGCCACAAAGCGAACGTTCATTAAGATTGAGCGTTTTAAATTGAAGCCATGCCCATCTCAAAAGAAGATGACAAGAGTTCGTGGGAGCAATATCACATAATACTTCTTTCACACATTGTCATGTACTGAATTTGATCCTTGCTTGATTCAGATCAAAGCTTGGTGGTAACTATAGTTTCTCCACCAATCTTTGGCTTACAACATTGTTGTCGCTTTCGTAAACAAATGCAACTAAACATGGGTGGCCTTCGATTAAACACATTGTTTCTCTACTTCCTTTTCCATCATCTTTATCTTTTCTTCCTTTTCTTTTTCTTCAATTTCCCTTCCTTCTGCAATTTATATTTCTACTTTTTCTATTTTCTCCTTCAGCCTATGTTGATCATTACTGGCTTGTCTTGGTGTCATAAATATCAACTTCATTTCATGTCCCTCATGCCTAAAATAAAGGGAACGTTTCATCAAGATTGAGCGTTTTAAAATGAAGCCATGCACATCTCAAAAGAAGATGACAAGAGTTTGTGGGAGCAATATCACATAATACTTCTTTCACACATTGTCATGTATTGAATTTGATCCTTGCTTGATTCGGATGAAACCTTGGTGGTAACTAGAGTTTCTCCACCAATCTTGGGCTTAAAACATTGTTGTCGCTTTCGTAAAGGATGCAACTAAACATGGGTAGCCTTCGATTAAACCTTGTTTCTCTACTTCATTTTCCATCAACTTTATCTTTTCTTCCTTTTCTTTTTCTTCGATTTCTCTTCCTTCTGCAGTTTATATTTCTTCTTTTGTATTTTCTCCTTCAGCCTATGTTGATCCTTACTGGCTTGTCTTTGTGTCATAAATTTCAACTTCATTTCATGTCCCTCATGCCTAAAATAAAGGGAACGTTCATCAAGATTGAGCTTTTTAAAATGAAGCCATGCACATCTCAAAAGAAGATGACAAGAGTTTGTGGGAGCAATATCACATAATACTTCTTTCACACATTGTCATGTACTGAATTTGATCCTTGCTTGATTCGGATGAAACCTTGGTGGTAACTAGAGTTTCTCCACCAATCTCTGGCTTACAACAATGTTGTCGCTTTCGTAAACGAATGCAACTAAACATGGGTAGCCTTCGATTAAACCTTGTTTCTCTACTTCATTATCCATCATCTTTATCTTTTCTTCCTTTTCTTTTTCTTCAATTT
The DNA here is from genome assembly GCF_037176805.1 of Vigna unguiculata. Lineage (NCBI taxonomy): Eukaryota > Viridiplantae > Streptophyta > Magnoliopsida > Fabales > Fabaceae > Vigna > Vigna unguiculata. The sequence goes on along the minus strand of NC_140795.1, from coordinate 24,580,593 downwards.
CCCTTCCTTCTGCAGTTTATATTTCTACTTTTTCTGTTTTTTCCTTCAGCCTATGTTGATCATTACTGGCTAGTCTTGGTGTCATAAATTTCAACTTCATTTCATGTCCCTCCTGCCTCAAATAAAGGGAATGTTCATCAAGATTGAGTGTTTTAAAATGAAGCCATGGCCATCTCAAAAGAAGATGACAAGAGTTCGTGGGAACAATATCACATAATACTTCTTTCATACATTGTTATGTACTGAATTTGATCCTTGCTTGATTCGGATGAAACCTTGGTGGTAACTAGAGTTTCTCCACCAATCTTTGGCTTAAAACATTGTTGTCGCTTTCGTAAACGAATGCAACTAAACATGGGTAGCCTTCGATTAAACCTTGTTTCTCTACTTCATTTTCCATCAACTTTATCTTTTCTTCCTTTTCTTTTTCTTCAATTTCTCTTCCTTCTGCAGTTTATATTTCTTCTTTTGTATTTTCTCCTTCAGCCTATATTGATCCTTACTAGCTTGTCTTTGTGTCATAAATTTCCACTTCATTTCATGTCCCTCATGCATAAAAAAAAAGGAACGTTTATCAAGATTGAGCGTTTTAAAATGAAGCCATGCACATCTCAAAAGAAGATGACAAGAGTTTGTGGGAGCAATATGACATAATACTTCTTTCACACATTGTCATGTACTGAATTTGATCCTTGCTTGATTCGGATGAAACCTTGGTGGTAACTAGAGTTCCTCCACCAATCTCTAGCTTACAACATTGTTGTCGCTTTAGTAAACGAATGCAACTAAACATGGCTGGCCTTCGATTAAACACCTTGTTTCTCTACTTCCTTTTCCATCATCTTTATCTTTTCTTCCTTTTCTTTTTATTCAATTTGTCTTCCTTCTGCAGTTTATATTTCTCCTTTTCTATTTTCTCCTTCAGCCTATGTTGATCCTTACTGGCTTGTCCTTGTGTCATAAATTTCAACTTCATTTCATGTCCCTCCCTTTTATGAGCTTTTGTTCCATCCTTTCTAAGGGTATTACCCCTAGCTTTGGTTAGGCCATCTTTATTTTCTAGACTACTCTTCCTCTCTTGCTTATGCTTTGGGCCTTCCTTTTTGGCTTGGGAAGAGAAGGAAGAGTGATGCACATCTTGCTTTGGAAGAATTTTTTTGTAGGCAAGTAACACCTTGGTGAAAGCTTGCCCCTTTTCTTTTTCTTCTTTATCTTTTCTTATTTTATTTCTATCCTTATTAACTTCTTGAGGTGATAGAGGTTGTAAAGTTGTCTTTTTCCCATTTTTGAAGAAAATGTATTGGTTGGTATAGCCATCATGTAAAGTTTGTTTATCAAATTGCCATGGCCTACCTAGTAAGATATGTGTGACTTCCATGGGAACAACATCACATAGCACCTCATCTTTGTAGCTTCCTATAGAGAAGTTAATTAGGACTTGTTTATTGACATCTATTCTCCCTCTTTACTTATCCAAGCAAGCTTGTAGGGCTTAGCATGAGGAATGGTCTCTAAGCTAAGCTTTTCCACCAACCTTGTGCTAGCTACATTGGTACTACTTCCTCCATCAATAATTAGAGAGCAAACCCATTTGTTAATTTTGCATCTAGATTGAAAAATGTTTTCTCTTTGAGTTGGCTCAAGCTCACTTTGATCTTGACCTATCATGCGCCTTAATAACATAGGGTCTTTCTCAAAAATTTTAGTTTTACTAGAGGAAGAAGATTCTTTTGAAAGAGAATGGGGAGATGAGTGTTCACTTTCAACATTATTCCTCTTCTTTAAGATCATGGTCCTTTTGGTTGGGCAATTTAAAGCAATGTGATTATAACCCAAACATTTAAAACATTTAATGGAACTTGATCTTTGAGAAGTGGAATGGTGAATGTGATCACTTGGTGACTTACTTTTACTTGGTGGTTCTTGATGAGAGTTAGAAGGGAACTTATCATGTTTCATTTTATCATTTCCCTTCCATGAGTGACTAAAGTAGTGGTTGGGTGAGTAACTCTTCCTTGCCCTTCTTTTTCTTTTCAATTGAATTTCAATCCCAAGGGCAAGTGTGAAAACATTTTCAAGAGTGGAGTACTCATACAACTCTACTTGGTCTTGTATGTCTCTCCTAAGACCACTCACAAATCTTTTTATTTTTTCTTTGTTAGTTTCTTTTATTTCAACCCTATGCATTTGAGACTCTAATTCTTTAAAGTACTCACTCACACTCATAGAACCTTGGTGAAGCCTTTGGAGCTTCAAAAGAAGTTCCTTCCTATAGGAGGGAGGAACAAATCTAGCGCGCATAAGAGTTTTAATGTCCATCCAAGAAGCCGCGGGTGGCCCTTGGTCATAATTCTTACAAACTTTATGCCACCAAGTATTGGCATACTCCAAAAATCCTAAAACTACTAGATCAACTTGTGTTTGATCCTTTACATGATTTTCATTGAAAATTTGATCAACTTTAGCTTCCCAATCAAGGAAGACTTTGGGATCACTTCCTCCATAGAACTTAAGAATCTTTGGAGTTTGCTTCTCTTGTGATGGGTTGCGCCTAGAATGCCCTCTTTTCCTAGCCTCTCTTTCTTGCTCTTTAGCTTCAAGCCTTTGAATGTGCTCTTGGATTCTTAGGTCACTTTGCTTTTTGTCTTTTCTTAATTGTTCAAAGGCCTCTTTCCTAGACAACTCCAAATCCCGAAGCAATCTCATCAATGTATTGTTTTTGTTTGGTGTAGGTGCATTTGATGAACTTGCCATGATTCCTACAACAAAAACACTCAAATCCGAGACAAAATAAATGGATTAGAGGTTAGACAACATGAAAACCGAGACCAAATCCAACCCAAATTGTAACCCAAGTGTTTAGATCACTCTCCCAAAGTAACAAGGCAAGGCTAGCACTCAAAATCCACCAAAGGAGTGAAGCAAACACTTTTAAAAACTTGTTCAAAACCTTTCAAATGCAAGACAAGTGATTCGGCCACAACATCCCAAGAGTTTCAAGAAAAGAAAACTACTAAGACACAACAAAGAACACCTAGTGACAAGCAAGAAAAGCACAAAAACAAGAAAGTTTAACTTCTAAGGAAATTTTGTTTTAAAGACAAAACTTGAATAAGACTAAAGCAATGAAAAACACTTTTAAAGACTCTATGGAAAGCATTTGAACAAGCCAAGATTATACCTCAAATTATGCATACACCAAGAAAGATCATAACCAAGTTAAAACATGGAACTAATTTGCCAATATCACCCAAAATCCAAGTATAAAATTTGGTAGCATAACACCTAGTAAAAATGGCCAAATGGATTCACCAAGCATTGTAAAAGCTCTCGGCCAAACTGTTTTTGATCTTGAAAACACTTTTTCTTTTCAAAACTAGGTACTTAAAATGATGAGAAGGATGTTTTAGGGTGTCTTGAACACTTAGTTCCTTAAAATTAGGTCAAAATCAATTTCAAGGAGCGTACAACAACACAAGGCATAGATCTTAAGCAATAGTTCAAAAACTTAGAAACAAAAACAAGAAAACTCAAAGAAGCATATGACAAGAGACTCAAGCAAAAGTTAGACACATTTAAAGACTCAACATGACATACACAAAGACACAAACATGTAGCTATCATGCATTTAAACTCATGGATTTGAGGCTCAAAGACTAAGCATCCAAAGACATGTTATCCAACCACATTTAGGAGCTTAAAGAGGTGCAAAACCGAAGCCAAAATTGCCACAACATAACCTGAAAACGTTGTTTTTCGTATTCTCGGCAGCTCTGACCTTTGCTCACTCATTTGATCATAACTCACTCCACAGAACTCCAAATGCGTTGGTTCTTTTTTTTCTGGAAACTAGACACAAAGAGCTTTCTTTTGACACTAAAAACGTAATTTTTGGACTGCTGAGCTGGTGCAGTTTAATCTTTTAAAATCGTGAACAGTTTCTGCCAGCACTATTTTTATGTGGACCATTCAAAGATAGCTACACAAGACAAGGTTAGAACATGAAAACACCATATTCAAGATAACCTAGGCTCTAGATACCAAATGATGAAGGATTATCTTGTTCCTTTTTATGATTATTGAATATGGTGTGAGTTGATTAAGAAAGCTAAGTGAAATCCCCACTGGACATTAAGATAGCAAGCTATCTAGATGTGAAGGTTCCTTTCACAAAACTCAATAGAAGAAGATAATGGATTGATTCAAAACAAAAAGGAAATGGAAAGCACATAAACCATAGAAAACCAAGAACAATTAAAGGAAGAAGAAAACATAAAATGGAAAGGAAAGAAATGGTAAAAATGTGAGAAGCACGCCACTACAAGGCTAGGCTAGCAGCCATGACAACCTTGAAGATGAGTGGATGTGTGCCGCCACTTGCTATGCAAGGTAAGGCTTAAAAGTATTCACTCCCAAGGGAGGAAACTCTCACAAATGGTTGAGACACAAGAGTGTTTTTACTTCAAAATGTTCAACCCTTTTACATGTCTAGGAGCACCCCTTATATAGAAGAGTTTAGGGGCGTCTAAGCAAATAAAAGATACCTAAGGATGTCTCTACAAAAACCTAACCCTAGCTTCTAGAAACTAGGTCAAATAAGGTTACAAAAATAAGAGACAAAAGAGCTAACTATGGTGTGTGCAAGGCTAATTTCGTTCTAGGACAAAAGGAGACCAAGAATGTGTCTCATATGTCTCTAGAAAGTGGCCATAGTGTGCTAAAAACAAAGGAGACCAAAGGTACATAGGTACACTTGCTTTATGCCTTTTTCTTTATGCTTTATGCCTTTGTGCAGTTTATATTTCTTCTTTTGTATTTTCTCCTTCAGCCTATGTTGATCCTTACTGGCTTGTCCTTGTGTCATAAATTTCAACTTCATTTCATGTCCCTCATGCCACAAAACGAACGTTCATCAAGATTGAGTGTTTTAAAATGAAGCCATGCCCATCTCAAAAGAAGATGACAAGAGTTTGTGGGAGCAATATCACATAATACTTCTTTCACACATTGTCATGTACTGAATTTGATCCTTGCTTGATTCAGATCAAAGCTTGGTGGTAACTAGAGTTTCTCCACCAATCTTTGGCTTACATAATTGTTGTCGCTTTCGTAAACAAATGCAACTAAACATGGGTGGGCTTCGATTAAACACCTTGCTTCTCTACTTCCTTTTCCATCATCTTTATCTTTTCTTCCTTTTCTTTTTCTTCAATTTCCCTTCCTTCTGCAGTTTATATTTCTACTTTTTCTGTTTTCTCCTTCAGCCTATGTTGATCAGTACTGGCTAGTCTTGGTGTCATAAATTTCAACTTCATTTCATGTCCCTCCTGCCTCAAATAAAGGGAACGTTCATCAAGATTGAGTGTTTTAAAATGAAGCCATGGCCATCTCAAAAGAAGATGACAAGAGTTCGTGGGAACAATATCACATAATACTTCTTTCATACATTGTCATGTACTGAATTTGATCCTTGCTTGATTCGGATGAAACCTTGGTGGTAACTAGAGTTTCTCCACCAATCTTTGGCTTAAAACATTGTTGTCGCTTTTGTAAACGAATGCAACTAAACATGGGTAGCCTTCGATTAAACCTTGTTTCTCTTCTTCATTTTCCATTAACATTATCTTTTCTTCCTTTTCTTTTTCTTCAATTTCTCTTCCTTCTGCAGTTTATATTTCTTCCTTTGTATTTTCTCCTTCAGCCTATGTTGATCCTTACTAGCTTGTCTTTGTGTCATAAATTTCCACTTCATTTCATGTCCCTCATGCATAAAAAAAAAGGAACGTTTATCAAGATTGAGCGTTTTAAAATGAAGCCATGCACATCTCAAAAGAAGATGACAAGAGTTTGTGGGAGCAATATGACATAATACTTCTTTCACACATTGTCATGTACTGAATTTGATCCTTGCTTGATTCGGATGAAACCTTGGTGGTAACTAGAGTTCCTCCACCAATCTCTGGCTTACAACATTGTTGTCGCTTTAGTAAACGAATGCAACTAAACATGGCTGGCCTTCGATTAAGCACCTTGTTTCTCTACTTCCTTTTCCATCATCTTTTTCTTTTCTTCCTTTTCTTTTTATTCAATTTGTCTTCCTTCTGCAGTTTATATTTCTTCTTTTCTATTTTCTTCTTCAGCCTATGTTGATCCTTACTGGCTTGTCCTTGTGTCATAAATTTCAACTTCATTTCATGTCCCTCATGCCACAAAGCGAACGTTCATCAAGATTGAGTGCTTTAAAATGAAGCCATGCCCATCTCAAAAGAAGATGACAAGAGTTCGTGGGAGCAATATCACATAATACTTCTTTCACACATTATCCTGTACTGAATTTGATCCTTGGTTGATTCAGATCAAAGCTTGGTGGTAACTAGAGTTTCTCCACCAATCTTTGGCTTACAACATTGTTGTCGCTTTCGTAAACATATGCAACTAAACATGGGTGGCCTTCGATTAAACACCTTGTTTCTCTACTTCCTTTTCCATCATCTTTATCTTTTCTTCCTTTTCTTTTTCTTCAATTTCCCTTCCTTCTGCAGTTTATATTTCTTCTTTTTCTATTTTCTCCTTTAGCCTATGTTGATCATTACTGGCTTGTCTTGGAGTCATAAATTTCAACTTCATTTCATGTCCCTCATGCCTCAAATAAAGGGAACGTTCGTCAAGATTGAGCGTTTTAAAATGAAGCCATGCCCATCTCAAAAGAAGATGACAAGAGTTCGTGGGAGCAATATCACACAATACTTCTTTCACACATTGTCCTGTACTGAATTTGATCCTACGTTGATTCAGATGAAAGCTTGGTGGTAACTAGAGTTTCTCCACCAATCTTTGGCTTAAAACATTGTTGTCGCTTTCGTAAACGAATGCAACTAAACGTGGGTAGCCTTCGATTAAACCTTGTTTCTCTACTTCCTTTTCCATCAACTTTACCTTTTCTCCCTTTTCTTTTTCTTCAATTTCTCTTCCTTCTGTAGTTTATATTTCTTCTTTTGTATTTTCTCCTTCAGCCTATGTTGATCATTACTGGCTTGTCCTTGTGTCATAAATTTGAACATCATTTCATGTCGCTCATGCCTCAAAAGGAACGTTCATCAATATTGAGCGTTTTAAAATGAAGCCATGCCCATCTCAAAAGAAGATGACAAGAGATCGTGGGAGCAATATCACATAATACTTCTTTCACACATGATCCTGTACTGAATTTGATCCTTGCTTGATTCGGATGAAAGCGTGGTGGTAACTAGAGTTTCTCCACCAATCTTTGGCTTACAACATTGTTGTCGCTTTCGTAAACGACTACAACTAAACATGGGTGGCCTTCGATTAAACACCTTCTTTCTCTACTTCCTTTTCCATCGTCTTTATCTTTTCTTTCTTTTCTTTTTCTTCAATTTCCCTTCCTTCTGCAGTTTATATTTCTTCTTTTTCTATTTTCTCCTTCAGCCTATGTTGATCATAACTGGCTTGTCCTTGTGTCATAAATTTCAACTTCATTTCATGTACCTCATGCCTCAAGTAAAGGGAACGTTCATCAAGATTGAGTGCTTTAAAATAAAGCCATGCCCATCTCAAAAGAAGATGACAAGAGTTCATGGGAACAATATCACATAATACTTCTTTCACACATTGTCATGTACTGAATTTGATCCTTGCTTGATTCGGATGAAAGCTTGGTGGTAACTAGAGTTTCTCCACCAATCTTTGGCTTAGAACATTGTTGTTGCTTTCGTAAACGAATGCAACTAAACAGGGGTGGCCTTCGATTAAACACCTTGTTTCTCTACTTCCTTTTCCATCGTCTTTATCTTTTCTTCCTTTTCTTTTTCTTCAATTTCCCTTCCTTCTGCAATTTATATTTCTTCTTTTTCTATTTTCTCCTTCAGCCTATGTTGATCATTACTGGCTTGTGTTGGTGTCATAAATTTCAACTTCATTTCATGTCCCTCATGCCTCAAGTAAAGGGAACGTTCATCAAGATTGAGTGCTTTAAAATGAAGCCATGCCCATCTCAAAAGAAGATGACAAGAGTTCGTGGGAGCAATATCACACAATACTTCTTTCACACATTGTCCTATATTGAATTTGATCCTTGGTTGATTCAGATGAAAGCTTGGTAGTACTAGAGTTTCTCCACCAATCTTTGGCTTAAAACATTGTTGTCGCTTTGGTAAACGAATGCAAATAAACATGGATGGCCTTCAATTAAACGCCTTGTTTCTCTACTTCCTTTTCCATCCTCTTTATCTTTTCTTCCCTTTCTTTTTCTTCAATTTCCCTTCCTTCTGCAGTTTATATTTCTTCTTTTTCTATTTTCTCCTTCAGCCTATGTTGATCATTACTGGCTTGTCTTGGTGTCATAAATTTCAACTTCATTTCATGTCCCTCATGACTCAAATAAAGGGAACATTCATCAGGATTGAGCGTTTTAAAATGAAGCCATGCCCATCTCAAAAGAAGATGACAAGAGTTCGTGGGAGCAATATCACACAATACTTCTTTCACACATTGTCCTATACTGAATTTGATCCTTGGTTTATTCAGATGAAAGCTTGGTGGTAACTAGAGTTTCTCCACCAATCTTTGGCTTACAACATTGTTGTTGCTTTCGTAAACGAATGCAACTAAACAGGGGTGGCCTTCGATTAAACACCTTGTTTCTCTACTTCCTTTTCCATCATCTTTATCTTTTCTTCCTTTTCTTTTTCTTCAATTTCCCTTCCTTCTGCAGTTTATATTTCTTCTTTTTCTATTTTCTCCTTCAGCCTATGTTGATCCTTATTGGCTTGACTTGGTGTCATAAAGTTCAACTTCATTTCATGTCCCTCATGCCTCAAAGCGAACGTTCATCAAGATTGAGCGTTTTAAAATTAAGCCATGCCCATCCCAAAAGAAGATGACAAGAGTTTGTGGGAGCAATATCACATAATACTTCTTTCATACATTGTCATGTACTGAATTTGATCCTTGCTTGATTCGGATGAAACCTTGGTGGTAACTAGAGTTCCTCCACCAATCTTTGCCTTACAACAATGTTGTCGCTTTCGTAAACGAATGCAACTAAACATGGGTGGCCTTCGATTAAACACCTTGTTTCTCTACTTCCTTTTCCATCAACTTTATCTTTTCTCCCTTTTCTTTTTCTTCAATTTCTCTTCCTTCTGCAGTTTATATTTCTTCTTTTGTATTTTCTCCTTCAGCCTATGTTGATCCTTACTGGCTTGTCCTTGTGTCATAAATTTCAACTTCATTTCATGTCCCTCATGCCACAAAGCGAACGTTCATCAAGATTGAGTGTTTTAAAATGAAGCTATGCCCATCTCAAAAGAAGATGACAAGAGTTCGTGGGAGCAATATCACATAATACTTCTTTCATACATTGTCATGTACTGAATTTAATCCTTGCTTGATTCAGATCAGAGCTTGGTGGTAACTAGAGTTTCTCCACCAATCTTTGGCTTACAACATTGTTGTCGCTTTCGTAAACAAATGCAACTAAACATGGGGGGCCTTCGATTAAACACCTTGTTTCTCTACTTCCTTTTCCATCAACTTTACCTTTTCTCCCTTTTCTTTTTCTTCAATTTCTCTTCCTTCTGCAGTTGATATTTCTTCTTTTGTATTTTCTCCTTCAGCCTATGTTGATCATTACTGGCTTGTCCTTGTGTCATAAATTTGAACATCATTTCATGTCGCTTATGCCTCAAAAGGAACGTTCATCAATATTGAGCGTTTTAAAATGAAGCCATGCCCATCTCAAAAGAAGATGACAAGAGATCGTGGGAGCAATATCACATAATACTTCTTTCGCACATGATCCTGTACTGCATTTGATCCTTGCTTGATTCGGATGAAAGCGTGGTGGTAACTAGAGTTTCTCCACCAATCTTTGGCTTACAACATTGTTGTCGCTTTCGTAAACAAATGCAACTAAACATGGGTGGCCTTCGATTAAACACCTTGTTTCTCTACTTCCTTTTCCATCATCTTTATCTTTTCTTCCTTTTCTTTTTCTTCAATTTCCCTTCCTTCTGCAGTTTATATTTATACTTTTTCTGTTTTCTCCTTCAGCCTATGTTGATCATTACTGGCTAGTCTTGGTGTCATAAATTTCAACTTCATTTCATGTCCCTCCTGCCTCAAATAAAGGGAACGTTCATCAAGATTGAGTGTTTTAAAATGAAGCCATGGCCATCTCAAAACAAGATGACAAGAGTTCGTGGGAACAATATCACATAATACTTCTTTCATACATTGTCATGTACTGAATTTGATCCTTGCTTGATTCGGATGAAACCTTGGTGGTAACTAGAGTTTCTCCACCAATCTTTGGCTTAAAACATTGTTGTCGCTTTCGTAAACGAATGCAACTAAACATGGGTAGCCTTCGATTAAACCTTGTTTCTCTACTTCATTTTCCATCAATTTATCTTTTCTTCCTTTTCTTTTTCTTCAATTTCTCTTCCTTCTGCAGTTTATATTTCTTCTTTTGTATTTTCTGCTTCAGCCTATGTTGATCCTTACTAGCTTGTCTTTGTGTCATAAATTTCCACTTCATTTCATGTCCCTCATGCATAAAAAAAAGGAACGTTTATCAAGATTGAGCGTTTTAAAATGAAGCCATGCACATCTCAAAAGAAGATGACAAGAGTTTGTGGGAGCAATATGACATAATACTTCTTTCACACATTGTCATGTACTGAATTTGATCCTTGCTTGATTCGGATGAAACCTTGGTGGTAACTAGAGTTTCTCCACCAATCTTTGGCTTACAACATTGTTGTCGCTTTCGTAAACAAATGCAACTAAACATGGGGGGCCTTCGATTAAACACCTTGTTTCTCTACTTCCTTTTCCATCAACTTTACCTTTTCTCCCTTTTCTTTTTCTTCAATTTCCCTTCCTTCTGCAGTTTATATTTCTTCTTTTTCTATTTTCTCCTTTAGCCTATGTTGATCATTACTAGCTTGTCTTGGTGTCATAAATTTCAACTTCATTTCATGTCCCTCATGCCTCAAATAAAGGGAACGTTCATCAAGATTGAGCGTTTTAAAATGAAGCCATGCCCATCTCAAAAGAAGTTGACAAGAGTTCGTGGGAGCAATATCACACAATACTTCTTTCACATATTGTCCTGTACTGAATTTGATCCTTGGTTGATTCAGATGAAAGCATGGTGGTAACTAGAGTTTCTCCACCAATCTTTGGCTTAAAACATTGTTGTCGCTTTCGTAAACGAATGCAACTGAACGTGGGTAGCCTTCGATTCAACCTTGTTTCTCTACTTCCTTTTCCATCAACTTTATCTTTTCTCCCTTTTCTTTTTCTTCAATTTCTCTTCCTTCTGCAGTTTATATTTCTTCTTTTGTATTTTCTCCTTCAGCCTATGTTGATCCTTACTGGCTTGTCCTTGTGTCATAAATTTCAACTTCATTTCATGTCCCTCATGCCACAAAGCGAACGTTCATCAAGATTGAGTGTTTTAAAATGAAGCCATGCCCATCTCAAAAGAAGATGACAAGAGTTCGTGGGAGCAATATCACATAATACTTCTTTCATACATTGTCATGTACTGAATTTGATCCTTGCTTGATTCAGATCAGAGCTTGGTGGTAACTAGAGTTTCTCCACCAATCTTTGGCTTACAACATTGTTGTCGCTTTCGTAAACAAATGCAACTAAACATGGGTGGCCTTCGATTAAACACCTTGTTTCTCTACTTCCTTTTCCATCAACTTTACCTTTTCTCCCTTTTCTTTTTCTTCAATTTCTCTTCCTTCTGCAGTTTATATTTCTTCTTTTGTATTTTCTCCTTCAGCCTATGTTGATCATTACTGGCTTGTCCTTGTGTCATAAATTTGAACATCATTTCATGTCGCTTATGCCTCAAAAGGAACGTTCATCAATATTGAGCGTTTTAAAATGAAGCCATGCCCATCTCAAAAGAAGATGACAAGAGATCGTGGGAGCAATATCACATAATACTTCTTTCCAATGATCCTGTACTGAATTTGATCCTTGCTTGATTCGGATGAAAGCGTGGTGGTAACTAGAGTTTCTCCACCAATCTTTGGCTTACAACATTGTTGTCACTTTCGTAAACGACTGCAACTAAACAGGGGTGGCCTTCGATTAAACACCTTCTTTCTCTACTTCCTTTTCCATCGTCTTTATCTTTTCTTTCTTTTCTTTTTCTTCAATTTCCCCTTCTTCTGTAGTTTATATTTCTTCTTTTTCTATTTTCTCCTTCAGCCTATGTTGATCATAACTGGCTTGTCCTTGTGTCATAAATTTCAACTTCATTTCATGTCCCTCATGCCTCAAAGGGAACGTTCATCAAGATTGAGTGCTTTAAAATGAAGCCATGCCCATCTCAAAAGAAGATGACAAGAGTTCGTGGGAGTAATATCACACAATACTTCTTTCACACATTATCCTGTACTGAATTTGATCCTTGGTTGATTCAGATCAAAGCTTGGTGGTAACTAGAGTTTCTCCACCAATCTTTGGCTTACAACATTGTTGTCGCTTTCGTAAACAAATGCAACTAAACATGGGTGGCCTTCGATTAAACACCTTGTTTCTCTACTTCCTTTTCCATCATCTTTATCTTTTCTTCCTTTTCTTTTTCTTCAATTTCCCTTCCTTCTGCAGTTTATATTTATACTTTTTCTGTTTTCTCCTTCAGCCTATGTTGATCATTACTGGCTAGTCTTGGTGTCATAAATTTCAACTTCATTTCATGTCCCTCCTGCCTCAAATAAAGGGAACGTTCATCAAGATTGAGTGTTTTAAAATGAAGCCATGGCCATCTCAAAAGAAGATGACAAGAGTTCGTGGGAACAATATCACATAATACTTCTTTCATACATTATCATGTACTGAATTTGATCCTTGCTTGATTCGGATGAAACCTTGGTGGTAACTAGAGTTTCTCCACCAATCTTTGGCTTAAAACATTGTTGTCGCTTTCGTAAACGAATGCAACTAAACATGGGTAGCCTTCGATTAAACCTTGTTTCTCTACTTCATTTTCCATCAATTTATCTTTTCTTCCTTTTCTTTTTCTTCAATTTCTCTTCCTTCTGCAGTTTATATTTCTTCTTTTGTATTTTCTCCTTCAGCCTATGTTGATCCTTACTGATGAATATCATCCTAAGGACTCATAGTTTGGGCCATTGACTAGGCCATTCCTTTTATTTGTTTTTTTTTAAATAGATTAATAAATGTATAGGATTACTATTTCTGTGGTGTAGTTAGTAATTTTCATGGGTTTGTATTCTAGGCCCAATCTTTAAAAATACTGTTTCATTATTTTCCTTGTATTTTGTTTGGGTACCGTAGGTCTGCTCCACCAGCACGAGAAATACATCAGCGTGCAATGTTGGGACTGAAGTATATCAGGGACGCTTCACCAGCTTGGGCCTGCAACGAGCAGCCCACCTTCACTTTTATGTTTCTCCAACGCGTTCCAGCTAATAGATGCACACAAGACCCTTGCTTCCACAAGACACACCTTCGAAAGGGTTCTTTTTCTCCCACACAGAGAGCCTTCAACATTACAACCCTTAGTTGCTAGGGTTTTTGTTTTCTCTCTTCACGCGTGCCACCCTTAGCTAGGGACTTTGTTCACGCTTTCCTTCTTTTAGTTTTTTTTGTCGTTTGGTTATTTCTGTTTCATTAGGGTTTTCGAGCTGCCTTTCTTTTCTATAAAAGGCAGGCTCTTTTGTTTGTAATGGTTAACTTTGAATATATATGAGAGTGATTAGCCTTTTAGCTTCTCTCCTTTCACCTTCAGAGTTCAACTAGAACCAGAGTTAGGGTTCTCCTCCTAACTTTGCTTCACCGTCAGCACCGAGCTCCATGATCAGTAGCGTCATTTGTTTCCATCGTTTCTTCACTTCCGCTGCATCTTTCACCGATCATTCACCATTTCCGCTGCGAGAACGAGAGTTTGGCAACGTTCTACCGAACTGGCTCTCATCATGTGGTAATCAGAGTTCCAGTTTCCAGCTTGGAGCATGGAGGTCTTCAAAGATGAGTATCTCTGTTCATTTTCTTCTTCAGATGTTTGCTTCTATCTTGTCCTTAATTTTGATTGAGTTTTTGCGTCTTTGTTGAATCTGTGCCGTGGTGAATTTAGTGCTGAAATTGATTCATTGCTTTGTTCTAATTTCCTGAATCAATACTGATGATATGAATGTCTTTAAGCTTCCTACTCTGCCGTTCAAATGCATGTCAATTAGGTCTAATTTTAATTTCTTTCCTAGCTTTCAGTTTTATAATCTCGTGTTTTGTCTTCAGGAATGTTTAGTTGCTTTATTTGTCACTGAATTCCATAGTAGTAGTCCTTATGTGTTGCTTTCTTCTAATAGCCGAACTGTCATGTATTGATGATTAGTTTTTGCATTTTGTTGAGTTCTGATTTGTTCTTAGATCATGAACAAATAATCTGCAATTCTTGTTTCTATGTGTTTTCCGCTGCCAATTTGTTATTTCATTTGTTGTTTTGCTTCCAAAATTGCTCTCTGTGCTTTTGAATTTTTGTGTCTGTTCTGCAGTGTGTATCTGGTGGCCAAGGATTGTTGTGACCAAAGCATTTCATGCGTATTCCATCACAGTCTAATCTGATTTGTATCAGAATTTATGTGTGGAAATGCAAGCTTAGTCATGTGAATGCATAGGCTATGTTAGATCTTGTGTTGAGCAGCTTGTCTTCATTACTGGAGTCATGTTCGTGCTTGATAAATGTTTTTAATGCTATTGCTGGCCTAGTATATTTGTTTAAGTTTGAGTGCTGTATCAGTCTGCCATTCAGATTTCAGATTTGCTTTAATCAACTCATACACATTTTGAAAATATTGCTTGGTTGTTGGAGTTGTTTGAATCTGAATTCCAAACCGCAGTTGTGTCTATTTGCTTTGAATACCAGTCCTTGTGTTCATTTTTTTTCCAGTACTGGTTTAATATCCATTGTTCTTCCTTTCCTCCATTTGTCTACTTGGCCATGTGTGTTTAGCCCCAGCATGAAAAAAAAAATACTGCTCTGGTTTAATAGTTGCATTTGACTTCTTCATGATCTATTGAGTTGAATCAATTGTTCTAGTGATGTTTTTTATTTGTTCACTGAACTGAGGCATGATGAGTCAGTTTTCTATTCCTTCATGTGGCTTGATAACATTGTGACGTGAACATTGGTTTCACTGTTAAACATTGGATTTGCCTATATCAGTTTCAGTGCCCTGCATCCTTTCACTGATTCTTGTTGCATTAATTTTTCTTGATGTCTTAGATTCAGCTTTGCCATGTAATTTGTTGAGCTGCAGCTGCTGTTTTCTCAGATTGTGATCATTGAAATTGCTACTTGTTGCTCTGTCATAAATTTAGTTCTGCTATATCAATTTTTGTATTGCAGTTTCTGTGTGGTAAGCTTCTGTTATAAGATTTTCACTGCACTGGCCAAGCATACTCTGGTTGCCTTTTGTTGTGTCTTGTTTCTTTGTTTCTTTTTTGTTTCTTTCCAATTGTTTTTGAGTTGAATCATTTCAATCTGTCATATGCCATTGACCATTTGAATGGAATTGGATAATTGCTTTGAAGTGAACTGTGGTTTAAAACATTAGTTGCATATGTGATCTATGTGAGTTGAAAAGAAAATCTGTAAAAAAAAAAAACAAAGAAAGAAAATATGATGAGAAAATCTGAAAGAAAGATATTGTTTGAGTTATTTGGGTGAAAAGAAAGTGAGGCAAAATAGTTCACAACTTTACTCTTGAATATCCATTTCAAATACAATTTGCTTATGTTCTTGATTCAACTAGTTTTGTGTCTTTTTGATTTTAGTTTTGTTAATCTTGTTCTAGACACATTCCTTAGGTTTTACTTTGTGTGCTATCCTTTGTTCCTTTGCCTTTTTTTCTTGCTTGTCCTTCTTGCTTATTCAATTGAGTTTGTCCATTTAATTCTATCACTTGATGTTGTCCAACTCTTCCATTTGAGCTTTTCTTGATTTTCTGATTTGTTATTCTTATGTGGAAGACTGTGAGTGATTTTACTTCAGTTGGCATGAAACTCACTGCTTTGGCAACTTTGTAGGTGATTACCTTTCTCTTGAAGGTAGAGCTGCAGGATGAATTGTGAAAAAAAAAACATTGAGATAGCATTCCGAGAGGACTTGTGCAGTGAGCTGGGACTTAAAGAAGGAGTGCAAACACGTGAGAGCATCCATTTTGTGGCTGGACTGAGAGAAACAGAGAAAAATTTGGGCTTGAGTGAGAGTGCTACATTAAGACAACACACTAGCCACACTAGTTTTAGTTTCTGTTTTCTCTCTGCAGTATCACGGACTTTGTTGAATTCCTTCTAAGTTTTCTGTTTTGTTTTTTTGTTCATTTGGCTTAGGTGGGAAAATGCTTTAGAGCAATTCCATCCTTAGCATTTAATTGTAATAGTTTAAGCGTGTTTAGTGTGAGGTTCAAGGGGTTCCAAAGGCCACTTGAATCTTCACTTAGGATTTTTTTTCGTCTAGTTTATGTTTTCAGTCTTTATGTTTTATGTTTTCAATGTCCAGGTTTTGTTTTGTGTGATTTGTATGCTTGTATTTCTGTTTTAGGTCCCGTGATATCTAGGTGACATGTGTTTACCACCTAGTAGATCTTCTTTTGGTCTTTAGATTTCACTTTGTTCACACACTTTGTCAAATTGTTCTTACAATCTGTTTTTATTTGAATTTTTCTTGAGAATTTTTGTGAAAGACTTCTAGAGATCTCTGGCTAGGAAGGGCTTGGTTCCTAAGCTTGTTCATGTGACTCACCTCCCTTTCCTAGGAGTATCTCTAGAACTCTTTTTCACTACTTTCTCTTTAGAAATTCATCAACTTTGTGAAAAAAAAAAAAAATTTTGTTTTAATAAGTGTTTTTAGCAAAATGAGTTTTCATTCGTACAGTGAATTGCATTTAGGTAGTCATTGTGAGGATAAAATGCATCATATACCTGAGAGTACATTTCCTTTCTTTGTTGAGGACATAAATGCATTATCATACATATCTTGGGAGAGGGAAATAGATGATTTGGTGCATTCATTCCATCTTAGACATAGTAAATACTATTTTCTTACTTTGTGCATTTCTAGTTTTGTAGGACATGCAAGAGAGTGGTGGAAATATAGGCAGTCTAGAGTGGAAAAAGGAAGAAAATCTCCTATTCAAAATTGGAGTGAGTTGAGAGCATGCATGAGAAGAACATTCATATCACCTTCTTTTGATTTTGATCGTGAGATAGAGAAAAAGAAAGAATAAGAATTCAGAGAAGAGAGCAAAAAGAAAGAGAGAAATTTGAGCAAGAATTGAGAGAAGAAGAGGAACAACTGAGAAAAGAGAAGAAGGAAAAAGAGAGAAAAGAATTTGAAGACAAAGAGAGAGTAAGACAAGAGAAAGAGTTTAAAACAAAAGAGGAAGAGATTGAGAGAAAAGAAAGAAAAGAAATCATGCTTAGAGAAGTAGAGACACAACATCCTACAATTTCTTGTATAGACTTCAAGGGAGTAACTCCATCTTTCAACTCTCCCTTATTTGTCATTAAAGCTTTTGCCTTAGTTCTCCCGAATACTGTTTTTTCTCCTTCACCAATCATTCCATACTCTTCAAAAGATTTGCAAAAATCAACCTTTGACTTAGAGTTATCTTTTAGGTAACAATTAAGTCAAAGGGAAAAACAATATTTTTGTGAAGTGGGCCTCATTGAAAATGTTTCCAAATATAGAAGCCCATTTTCATGTGTCTTAAAAGAATATACTCTGCATGGTATTCAGTATTTTAATAAAAATTTATTTGATGATTCTTGCAGAAGTGTTTTTGATCCTGGAGGAATCAAGCTTTCAAAGCTGTGGGCCTTAAAGAAGCCTCTTGATCTGAGGACAGATCCTCTTCAAGAGGGAGGGGATGATGAATATCATCCTAAGGACTCATAGTTTGGGCCATTGACTAGGCCATTCCTTTTATTTGTTTTTTTTAAATAGATTAATAAATGTATAGGATTACTATTTCTGTGGTGTAGTTAGTAATTTTCATGGGTTTGTATTCTAGGCCCAATCTTTAAAAATACTGTTTCATTATTTTCCTTGTATTTTGTTTGGGTACCGTAGGTCTGCTCCACCAGCACGTGAAATACATCAGCGTGCAATGTTGGGACTGAAGTATATCAGGGACGCTTCACCAGCTTGGGCCTGCAACGAGCAGCCCACCTTCACTTTTATGTTTCTCCAACGCGTTCCAGCTAATAGATGCACACAAGACCCTTGCTTCCACAAGACACACCTTCGAAAGGGTTCTTTTTCTCCCACACAGAGAGCCTTCAACATTACAACCCTTAGTTGCTAGGGTTTTTGTTTTCTCTCTTCACGCGTGCCACCCTTAGCTAGGGACTTTGTTCACGCTTTCCTTCTTTTAGTTTTTTTTGTCGTTTGGTTATTTCTGTTTCATTAGGGTTTTCGAGCTGCCTTTCTTTTCTATAAAAGGCAGGCTCTTTTGTTTGTAATGGTTAACTTTGAATATATATGAGAGTGATTAGCCTTTTAGCTTCTCTCCTTTCACCTTCAGAGTTCAACTAGAACCAGAGTTAGGGTTCTCCTCCTAACTTTGCTTCACCGTCAGCACCGAGCTCCATGATCAGTAGCGTCATTTGTTTCCATCGTTTCTTCACTTCCGCTGCATCTTTCACCGATCATTCACCATTTCCGCTGCGAGAACGAGAGTTTGGCAACGTTCTACCGAACTGGCTCTCATCACTTACTAGCTTGTCTTTGTGTCATAAATTTCCACTTCATTTCATGTCCCTCATGCATAAAAAAAAGGAACGTTTATCAAGATTGAGCGTTTTAAAATGAAGCCATGCAAATCTCAAAAGAAGATAACAAGAGTTTGTGGGAGCAATATGACATAATACTTCTTTCACACATTGTCATGTACTGAATTTGATCCTTGCTTGATTCGGATGAAACCTTGGTGGTAACTAGAGTTCCTCCACCAATCTCTGGCTTACAACATTGTTGTCGCTTTAGTAAACGAATGCAACTAAACATGGCTGGCCTTCGATTAAACACCTTGTTTCTCTACTTCCTTTTCCATCATCTTTATCTTTTCTTCCTTTTCTTTTTATTCAATTTGTCTTCCTTCTGCAGTTTATATTTCTTCTTTTCTATTTTCTCCTTCAGCCTATGTTGATCCTTACTGGCTTGTCCTTGTGTCATAAATTTCAACTTCATTTCATGTCCCTCATGCCAAAAAGCCAACGTTCATCAACATTGAGCGTTTTAAAATGAAGCCATGCCCATCTCAAAAGAAGATCACAAGAGTTCGTGGGAGCAATATCACATAATACTTCTTTCACACATTATCCTGTACTGAATTTAATCCTTGGTTGATTCAGATCAAAGCTTGGTGGTAACTAGAGTTTCTCCACCAATTTTTGGCTTACAACATTGTTGTCGCTTTCGTAAACAAATGCAACTAAACATGGGTGGCCTTCGATTAAACACCTTGTTTCTCTACTTCCTTTTCCATCATCTTTATCTTTTCTTCCTTTTCTTTTTCTTCAATTTCCCTTCCTTCTGCAGTTTATATTTCTTCTTTTTCTATTTTCTCCTTGAGCCTATGTTGATCATTACTGGCTTGTCTTGGTGTCATAAATTTCAACTTCATTTAATGTCCCTCATGCCTCAAATAAAGGGAACGTTCATCAAGATTGAGCGTTTTAAAATGAAGCCATGCCCATCTCAAAAGAAGATGACAAGAGTTTGTGGGAGCAATATCACATAATACTTCTTTCACACATTGTCATGTACTGAATTTGATCCTTGGTTGATTCAGATGAAAGCTTGGTGGTAACTAGAGTTTCTCCACCAATCTTTGGCTTAAAACATTGTTGTCGCTTTCGTAAACGAATGCAACTAAACGTGGGTAGGCTTCGATTCAACCTTGTTTCTCTACTTCCTTTTCCATCAACTTTATCTTTTCTCCCTTTTCTTTTTCTTCAATTTCTCTTCCTTCTGCAGTTTATATTTCTTCTTTTGTATTTTCTCCTTCAGCCTATGTTGATCCTTAATGGCTTGTCCTTGTGTCATAAATTTCAACTTCATTTCATGTCCCTCATGCCACAAAGCGAACGTTCATCAAGATTGAGTGTTTTAAAATGAAGCCATGCCCATCTCAAAAGAAGATGACAAGAGTTCGTGGGAGCAATATCACATAATACTTCTTTCACACATTGTCATGTACTGAATTTGATCCTTGCTTGATTCAGATCAAAGCTTGGTGGTAACTAGAGTTTCTCCACCAATCTTTGGCTTACAACATTGTTGTCGCTTTCGTAAACAAATGCAACTAAACATGGGTGGCCTTCGATTAAACACCTTGTTTCTCTACTTCCTTTTCCATCATCTTTATCTTTTCTTCCTTTTCTTTTTCTTCAATTTCCCTTCCTTCTGCAGTTTATATTTCTACTTTTTCTATTTTCTCCTTCAGCCTATGTTGATCATTACTGGCTAGTCTTGGTGTCATAAATTTCAACTTCATTTCATGTCCCTCCTGCCTCAAATAAAGGGAACGTTCATCAAGATTGAGTGTTTTAAAATGAAGCCATGGCCATCTCAAAAGAAGATGACAAGAGTTCGTGGGAACAATATCACATAATACTTCTTTCATACATTGTCATGTACTGAATTTGATCCTTGCTTGATTCGGATGAAACCTTGGTGGTAACTAGAGTTTCTCCACCAATCTTTGGCTTAAAACTTTGTTGTCGCTTTCGTAAACGGATGCAACTAAACATGGGTAGCCTTCGATTAAACCTTGTTTCTCTACTTCATTTTCCATCAACTTTATCTTTTCTTCCTTTTCTTTTTCTTCAATTTCTCTTCCTTCTGCAGTTTATATTTCTTCTTTTGTATTTTCTCCTTCAGCCTATGTTGATCCTTACTAGCTTGTCTTTGTGTCATAAATTTCAACTTCATTTCATGTCCCTCATGCATAAAAAAAAAGGAACGTTTATCAAGATTGAGCGTTTTAAAATGAAGCCATGCACATCTCAAAAGAAGATGACAAGAGTTTGTGGGAGCAATATGACATAATACTTCTTTCACACATTGTCATGTACTGAATTTGATCCTTGCTTGATTCGGATGAAACCTTGGTGGTAACTAGAGTTCCTCCACCAATCTCTGGCTTACAACATTGTTGTCGCTTTAGTAAACGAATGCAACTAAACATGGCTGGCCTTCGATTAAATACCTTGTTTCTCCACTTCCTTTTCCATCATCTTTATCTTTTCTTCCTTTTCTTTTTATTCAATTTGTCTTCCTTCTGCAGTTTATATTTCTTCTTTTCTATTTTCTCCTTCAGCCTATGTTGACCCTTACAGGCTTGTCCTTGTGTCATAAATTTCAACTTCATTTCATGTCCCTCATGCCACAAAGCGAACGTTCATCAAGATTGAGCGTTTTAAAATGAAGCCATGCCCATCTCAAAAGAAGATGACAAGAGTTCGTGGGAGCAATATCATATAATACTTCTTTTACACATTATCCTGTACTGAATTTGATCCTTGGTTGATTCAGATCTAAGCTTGGTGGTAACTAGAGTTTCTCCACCAATCTTTGGCTTACAACATTGTTGTCGCTTTCGTAAACAAATGCAACTAAACATGGGTGGCCTTCGATTAAACACCTTGTTTCTCTATTTCCTTTTCCATCATCTTTATCTTTTCTTCCTTTTCTTTTTCTTCAATTTCCCTTCCTTCTGCAGTTTATATTTCTTCTTTTTCTATTTTCTCCTTTAGCCTATGTTGATCATTACTGGCTTGTCTCGGAGTCATAAATTTCAACTTCATTTCATGTCCCTCATGCCTCAAATAAAGGGAACGTTCGTCAAGATTGAAAGTTTTAAAATGAAGCCATGCCCATCTCAAAAGAAGATGACAAGAGTTCGTGGGAGCAATATCACACAATACTTCTTTCACACATTGTCCTGTACTGAATTTGATCCTAGGTTGATTCAGATGAAAGCTTGGTGGTAACTAGAGTTTCTCCACCAATCTTTGGCTTAAAACATTGTTGTCGCTTTCGTAAACGAATGCAACTAAACATGGGTAGCCTTCGATTAAACCTTGTTTCTCTACTTCCTTTCCATCAACTTTACCTTTTCTCCCTTTTCTTTTTCTTCAATTTCTCTTCCTTCTGCAGTTTATATTTCTTCTTTTGTATTTTCTCCTTTAGCCTATGTTGATCATTACTGGCTTGTCCTTGTGTCATAAATTTGAACATCATTTCATGTCGCTCATGCCTCAAAAGGAACGTTCATCAATATTGAGCGTTTTAAAATGAAGCCATGCCCATCTCAAAAGAAGATGACAAGAGATCGTGGGAGCAATATCACATAATACTTCTTTCACACATGATCCTGTACTGAATTTGGTCCATGAATGGTAAAGGAAAGTGGTCCTTCCTAGTGGCCTGGTTTAGTCTTCTGTAATCAATACAGACCCTCCAGCTATTCTGAATACGAGTAGGAATCAACTCGTTCTTCTCATTCTTGACCACGGTGATCCCAGATTTCTTGGGGACCACATGTACAGGACTCACCCAAGTGCTGTCAGAAATAGGATATATAATACCTGCTTGTAGCAACTTGGTGACTTCTTTCTTCACAACCTCCATCAGCTGAGGATTCAGTCTCCTCTGAGGTTGCCTCACTGGCTTAGCATCCTCCTCCAAGAGTATTCTGTGCATGCAGAAAGAAGGACTAATACCAGGAATATCTGCCAAAGTCCAGCCTATTGCTCGCTTGTGATCTTTGATAACCTGCAATAGCTTTTGTTCCTGCTCGTCAGTAAGCAAGGCAGATATAATAATAGGGAGTTTCCCATCCCTCTCAAGATAAACATATTTCAAATGAGATGGTAAAGGTTTCAACTCCAAAGTGGGTGGTTGTTCCACAGATGGCAACATTTTACTACCTAAGGTAATTTCAGCCACCTCAGCATCACACTTGGACGCCACAGAGGTATCAAATAGTGACACCGCGTCCTCAACATCACCTGTTTTGCAATTTTCTCTTTCGTCTAAAATTGAGCCCGAAATATTCGAAAAAGAAAAATCTAAAGAAGAAGAAAAACCAGATAAAACGTCCAAAAGCATAATTGTTCACTACATTACTCAATAAATCAATACAAAACAAAGAATGGTCTTCAATTGGGTGCTTCATGGCTTCTAGCACGTTGAATTGCACCTTCTCATCTCCTATCTCCATAGTCAAGGATCCTGCATGCACGTCTATCTTGGTACGTGCTGTCATCATGAATGGTCTTCCCAAGATAATTGTGGTTGAACCCATTCCTTCATCATCCTTCATATCCAAGATGTAGAAATCTGCAGGAAAAATTAACTTGTCCACACGGACAAGCACATCTTCTAGCACACCTGCAGGGTTAACTGTGCTACGGTTGGCCAATTGAATGACCACACCAGTAGACTTAAGAGGTCCAAGATGAAGTGAAGTAAAAATAGATAAAGGCATTACATTAATAGAAGCTCCTAAATCTAACATAGCATTGTCAAACTTAGTACTACCTATAATGCAGGGAACAGAAAACATACCTGGATCCTTACACTTTTGCGGCATTCTGACTGCAGGCTTCTTGATTAAGCTAGAGACGTTTCTTCCCATGTTCACTACCTCTTTGTCCATAATACGCCTTTTATGTGTACATAATTCTTTGAGAAACTTGGCGTATTTAGGAATTTGTCTCACAGCATCCAACAAAGGAATGTTCATCTCCACTTTCTTGAAAGTATTCAGGATTTCTTTGTCTAACTCCTCCATCTTTTTAGTTTTTGGTTTCAAACGGTTTGGATAGGGAGGAGGAGGAGAATAAGGAGAAGGATTTTCAGAGGAAGTATTAGGGGATACCAACCTGGAGTTATCACTGGGTGCAGGCATCTCAGATGTTGCTTGTGTTGCTTCATCAGATCTTCCTCTTTCATCATTAGGTACAACTTCATTGTCCTTATCTTCATCTTCTTGGGCATCACCAAGACCTTGTATTTGCTTTCCCGATCTTAAAGTAATAGCACTTACATTTCGCGGGTTGATTACAGTTTGTGCAGGCAAATTGCTCGAGCCTTGTTGAGACTTCATCTGATTTAACTCATTTGCCATTTGTCCAATCTGATTTTGCAAATTTTGATTGGTTGCTTCCATTGTCTGTTTCAACTCATTGATTTGTCCCTTCATCATGTCAGCCATCATTTTCATCATTGCCTCCATGTTTGAATCACCAGAGGTTGCCGCTAGTTGTGGTTGTTGCCTCTGTTGAGGTGGAACATAGACTTGTTGGTGTTGAGGCTGTTGATTTCCCCATTTCTGGCTGGGATATTCCTTCCAATCTGGGTTGTACTTGTTGGAGGACAGATCATGGTTGTATTGCTGCCGAGGTGGTCTATTATTGCCATAGATGTTTGCAGCATATGCCTGAGGTTGTTCATTGTCTAACGTCCCTATCTCTTTTAACATAGAACAAGCCTCTGTAGGATGATTAGTAGAAGTACAAATTCCACATAAAGTAGAAGGGATAGGCTTTTTCTGTAAGCCTGTCAAGGTCCTTACCATGGCTGCCAAGTCATCCAACTTCCCTTCTAATTTCTTGTGATCTGCAACATATGAAGCTTCTACTCCATGGTTTCCCTTCAATAAAGTTATATAATTACTCCTTGTGGAAAATTGTTGATGGTTTGACGCCATAGTTTCAATCAATTGTCTTGCATTTGTTGGCGTTTTGTCCACCAATGACCCTCCACTTGCAGCATCTATCATTTGTCTATCCATGATACTCAATCCCTCATAAAAGTATTGAATGAGGAGATGCTCGTTTATTTGGTGATGAGGACATGAAGCACATAACTTTTTGAATCTTTCCCAATACTCGTGAAGACTTTCTCTTTCTTGTTGCCTTATCCCATAAATATCTTTGCGAATAGCAGCAACTCTAGATGCTGGAAAAAACTTTTCCAAAAATAATCTTTTCAGAGTCTCCCAAGTATTGATGGATCTTGGCGGAAGGCAGTATAACCAATTCTTAGCGACATCTTGCAATGAGAATGGAAAAGCCTTAAGCTTGATATGTTCCTCTGTCACTGTTGTAGGTCTCATGGATGAACAAACAACATGAAATTCCTTCAGATGATGGTACGGGTCTTCTCCTGCTAATCCATGGAATTTGGGTAAAAGATGGATTAACCCAGACTTAAGCTCACATTCTCCATCTGGATATTGGATGCACATGTTTTGTGTAATTGCTGCATCTGGTGAAGCCAATTCTCTTATTGTTCTTTCTTCCATTCTATCTTCTTGAATTTCTGGTTCAGGTGATGGATCAGAAGATATGTTAATCACCGGAGGTGATTCTAGCGGTACACTTTCAGTGGTAGGTTCATCTGATGATGGTGCTCCTTCAGTAGAACACCTGAGTTCAAGTCTCCTACGTGATTTACGCAAGTTCCTTTCAAGTTCTGAATCAAGTTGATAAAATTGACCCGAATTGGCCCGAGTCATGCACTATGCAAGTCCACCTGAAAGTGTTTCCCTGTGTGTTTTTTTTTCTTCCTATTCTTGTTTTGGAGAAAGATTTCAAGAAAGAAATGAGTTAAGATGTCGTTGGGTCTACTCCCAGGAAAGAGAGGTGCGTCACAGTGGACAACTTAAATACCAAGTCTTTCCTAGACAGAGTTTTCCAAACTAGTCTCAAAAATTTCTTAAAAGAAATTCTTAATCAAAACAAAAATAGAACTTTGCTTGGAATATATTAACAGAAAACTAGATACTACAAAATAACAAACTATATCAAACGTATATGCGTAAAAAAAAATAAAATAAAAAAAAATAAAATAAAATAAAATAAAAAAATAAAATAAAATAAAATAAAATAAAATAAATAAATAAAAACAGAATCAAAATAAAAGAAATACTAACCGTATTCCCCGGCAACGGCGCCAAATTTGATATCGCTGTCGTTAGGCGATCAAATTACCACTACTTTAGCAACTTCAGTATTGCCAGTTTGTAGTGAAGAAAATAGTTAGGGTTAAGATAACCCTGAGTCGTCTCACAACGAATACGGAATTGATCTCAAATATTTGATTCTCAAAAATGCAATTAAAACTAGCAACTATAAAATAGGGGGGTTTTGATATGCAAAGATAATGACACGGAAGATTGTAAACACAATAATAGTAAATAGGTTAATTCCACTGCTTTTTCTAAATAAGATTCTTCATTGGTTATCTAGAGATTATTGTTAAATTAATTATTGTTGTTGTTTTACAAATCAATCAATGTAAAGACTCAATTCATTTGTTGGCATCCTCACTTTTAATCAAAGTACAGTCTCAATTAAAAGTGAGAATTATTAGATTGTCCATAGTAAATTCAATCAAAGTACAGTCTCAATTAATTTTACTATGCCTAATCATGTCTATTCCTTTGTTTCTTTACCAAATAGAAAACTTAATTAATCAAAGTAAAGTCTTGACTAATTTTAGTTAAAGTAATTACCTCTAATCAAATTAAAGTCTCAATTATTGGCAAAAACTTATTTAATCAAATGAAAGTTTCAAAACAAAATCAAAGTAAAGTCTCAATTTAATTTAAAAACCTTTTAACTCATATGATTAGCATGCATGTAGATTTAAAATCATTATTTTCTATTCAATTTAGAAGCAAAGGACATAGATAAACAAAAACCACAACAATAATCAAAATAACAAAACATATAAATTTATCTAACCTCAGAATCCATTTAAGAAATTACAGTGGAATCAACCCTTAAAGCTTAGCCCTCCATGGCTTTGATGGAATACATGATGATATGAAAGAAAGAAAATAAAAGAAAGAATGAGAGATGTGGTGGAGATGGTATCTGCCAAAACCAGAGAGTTCTAAGTGTCTAAGCTGTAAGCTGTCAATTGTCAGTCCCCTCTTCTGCTCCCTTAAGTCTCTTTATATAGGCTTCCACTGGACTTTGGGCTTTATCTGTCAGTTGCTAAAATCTTTTATTTTTATTTAATTAATTAGCAACTTAATTCCTGTCCAATTTCCAATTCTGCCCCTCTTATTTAAGCATTTTTACAAAATTGACCAGAATTGACTGCTGACTTTGACCAGTTGACCAGAGTTGACCAGTTGACCAGTTTGACTGTCCTATCAGACGCTGACACGTGGCGCAGAGTACTCTCTCTCCAGAATTAGGGTTTCTCTCACACTTTGGCTGCCAAGATGCAATGACGGCGGCTTCTGCCGTTTTCCGACGAGGACGCGGTGGTGGAGGCGTGAACACTGTTGTTGTTTCGCATTTTTAGATCTGTGGAAGTTCAGTGGTTGTTCATCTCCTTCCCGGCGCTGCGTTTGATCTGCAACAGTGCAGAGACGAGTGTGGCTGCTGGTGGTGGCTGACGGAGCTGCGCAGGTCGCGCTGGCGGTGTGCTCGCGGTGGTTGCAGGTGCGCGAACAGTGGCTGCTGCAGTTGCGTGAAGGTTGTAGGAAAGACAGAGGCGGCACGGTGGCGCGGTGGTGCGAGAATGATGGCGCGCTGTTGCAGTTCTGTGTGGAGATGGTGGTGGCGCCGCCGTTGCTGCAGAAGTTGCTCGCGAGGGAGTGGTCGACGAACGGTGCAGTTGATGGAACGTTCATGGTGGCTGCGGGAGAGATGGAGGAGTAAATGGAGGTGCGGTGGTTCTGCAGGAGATTGTGGCGGAACTCCGGCGAGTTGACGGTGGAAGGGGCTGCCATGGCTGAGGCACGAGGAAGAAGAACTCGCTCCATGGCTGCTGCGTGATCTGTGGTGGCCGGAAAAGGTGATGGCGGCGGCGGCTGCCATGGTGGGTGGAAGGAGAGGAGAAAATTAGGGTTAGGGTTTTGGGAGATGAAGATGATGACGTGGCAGAATCTGACACGTGGCTTGTTCTGGTTGGCTAATTTTAAGAGGTGGGGATTGCCACATGGCATGATCTGGTTTAGTGGAGTTTAAGTGGTAGGAGGGGTGCAACTTAGTGAAAACTGGGGGTGTAGAACAGGTTTTTGTGGTCCACTTGAGCAAGGAGTGTGCAAATAAAAACTGGGGGTGCATTTAGCTCCTGATTTATTCTTTTTCAAAATTTCTTGATTTTGGACTTATTTTGTAACTTTGAATATTTCAAAATCACACTATTAATTGACCAAAAATAAATTCCAGCTGCATTAACAAACGTTAAAATATCCAATAATATTTTATGCAACTAAAATCAATTTTTACGCCACTTTTACCAAACTTACTCAATAAATCCAATAATCACAAATCCTAATTAAATCAATCTTTAAGCACAGAAAATTCAATTAAATCCCCAAATTTAAATATTAAATGACGGCAAAAATTGGAACTCATCACTCATGCCTCAAAGGGAACGTTCATCAATATTGAGCATTTTAAAATGAAGCCATGCCCATCTCAAAAGAAGATGACAAGAGTTCGTGGGAGCAATATCACACAATACTTCTTTCACACATTGTCCTGTACTGAATTTGATCCTTGGTTGATTCAGATGAAAGCTTGGTGGTAACTACAGTTTGTCCACCAATCTTTGGCTTACAACATTGTTGTCGCTTTCGTAAACAAATGCAACTAAACATGGGTGGCCTTCGATTAAACACCTTGTTTCTCTACTTCCTTTTCCATCATCTTTATCTTCTCTTCCTTTTCTTTTTCTTCAATTTCCCTTCCTTCTGCAGTTTATATTTCGTCTTTTTCTATTTTCTCCTTCAGCATATGTTGATCATTACTGGCTTGTCTTGGTGTCATAAATTTCAACTTCATTTCATGTCCCTCATGCCTCAAATAAAGGGAACGTTCATCAAGATTGAGCATTTTAAAATGAAGTCATGCCCATCACAAAAGAAGATGACAAGAGTTCGTGGGAACAATATCACATAATACTTCTTTCACACATTGTCCTGTACTGAATTTGATCCTTGCTTGATTCAGATGAAAGCTTGGTGGTAACTAGAGTTTCTCCACCAATCTTTGGCTTACAACATTGTTGTCGCTTTCGTAAACGAATGCAACTAAACAGGGGTGGCCTTCGATTAAACACCTTGTTTCTCTACTTCCTTTTCCATCATCTTTATCTTTTCTTCCTTTTCTTTTTCTTCAATTTCCCTTCCTTTTGCAGTTTATATTTCTTCTTTTTCTATTTTCTCCTTCAGCCTATGTTGATCATTACTAGCTTGTCTTGGTCTCATAAATTTCAACTTCATTTCATGTCCCTCATGCCTCAAATAAAGGGAACGTTCATCAAGATTGAGCGTTTTAAAATGAAGCCATGCCCATCTCAAAAGAAGATGACAAGAGTTCGTGGGAGCAATATCACACAATACTTCTTTCACACATTGTCCTGTACTGAATTTGATCCTTGGTTGATTCAGATGAAAGCTTGGTGGTAACTAGAGTTTCTCCACCAATCTTTGGCTTACAACATTGTTGTCGCTTTTGTAAACGAATGCAACTAAACAGGGGTGGCCTTCGATTAAACACCATGTTTCTCTACTTCCTTTTCCATCATCTTTATCTTTTCTTCCTTTTCTTTTTCTTCAATTTCCCTCCCTTCTGCAGTTTATATTTCTTCTTTTGTATTTACTCCTTCAGCCTATGTTGATCCTTACTGGCTTGTCCTTGTGTCATAAATTTGAACTTCATTTCATGTCGCTCAGGCCTCAAAGGGAACGTTCATCAATATTGAGCGTTTTAAAATGAAGCCATGCCCATCTCAAAAGAAGATGCCAAGAGTTCGTGGGAGCAATATCACACAATACTTCTTTCACACATTGTCCTGTACTGAATTTGATCCTTGGTTGATTCAGATGAAAGCTTGGTGGTAGCTACAGTTTGTCCACCAATCTTTGGCTTACAACATTGTTGTCGCTTTCGTAAACAAATGCAACTAAACATGGGTGGCCTTCGATGAAACATCTTCTTTCTCTTCTTCCTTTTCCATCATCTTTATCATCTCTTCCTTTTCTTTTTCTTCAATTTCCCTTCCTTCTGCAGTTTATATTTCGTCTTTTTCTATTTTCTCCTTCAGCCTATGTTGATCATCACTGGCTTGTCTTGGTGTCATAAATTTCAACTTCATTTCGTGTCCCTCATGCCTCAAATAAAGGGAACGTTCATCAAGATTGAGGGTTTTAAAATGAAGCCATGCCCATCTCAAAAGAAGATGACAAGAGTTCGTGGGAGCAATATCACACAATACTTCTTTCACACATTGTCCTGTACTGAATTTGATCCTTGGTTAATTCAGATGAAAGCCTTGTGGCAACTAGAGTTTCTCCACCAATCTTGGGCTTACAACATTGTTGTCGCTTTTGTAAACAAATGCAACTAAACATGGGTGGCCTTCGATTAAACACCTTGTTTCTCTACTTCCTTTTCCATCATCTTTATCTTTTCTTCCTTTTCTTTTTCTTCAATTTCGCTTCCTTTTGCAGTTTATATTTCTTCTTTTTCTATTTTCTCCTTCAGCCTATGTTGATCATTACTGACTTGTCTTGGTCTCATAAATTTCAACTTCATTTCATGTCCCTCATGCCTCAAATAAAGGGAACGTTCATCAAGATTGAGCGTTTTAAAATGAAGCCATGCCCATCTCAAAAGAAGATGACAAGTGTTCGTGGGAGCAATATCACACAATACTTCTTTCACACATTGTCCTGTACTGAATTTGATCCTTGGTTGATTCAGATGAAAGCTTGGTGGTAACTAGAGTTTCTCCACCAATCTTTGGCTTACAACTTTGTTGTCGCTTTCGTAAACAAATGCAACTAAACATGGGTGGCCTTCGATTAAACATCTTCTTTCTCTACTTCCTTTTCCATCATCTTAATCATTTCTTCCTTTTCTTTTTCTTCAATTTCCCTTCCTTCTGCAGTTTATATTTCTTCTTTTTCTATTTTCTCCTTTAGCCTATGTTGATCATCACTGGCTTGTCTTGGTGTCATAAATTTCAACTTCATTTCATGTCCCTCATGCCTCAAATAAAGGGAACGTTCATCAAGATTGAGCGTTTTAAAATGAAGTCATGCCCATCTCAAAAGAAGATGACAAGAGTTCGTGGGAACAATATCACATAATACTTCTTTCACACATTGTCCTGTACTGAATTTGATCCTTGCTTGATTCAGATGAAAGCTTGGTGGTAACTAGAGTTTCTCCACCAATCTTTGGCTTACAACATTGTTGTCGCTTTTGTAAACGAATGCAACTAAACATGGGTCGCCTTCGATTAAACACCTTGTTTCTCTACTTCCTTTTCCATCATCTTTATCTTTTCTTCCTTTTCTTTTTCTTCAATTTCCCTTTCTTCTGCAGTTTATATTTCTTCTTTTTCTATTTTCTCCTTCAGCCTATGTTGATCATTACTGGCTTGTCTTGGTCTCATAAATTTCAACTTCATTTCATGTCCCTCATGCCTCAAATAAAGGGAACGTTCATCAAGATTGAGCGTTTTAAAATGAAGCCATGCCCATCTCAAAAGAAGATGACAAGAGTTCGTGGGAGCAATATCACACAATACTTCTTTCACACATTGTCCTGTACTGAATTTGATCCTTGGTTGATTCAGATGAAAGCTTGGTGGTAACTAGAGTTTCTCCACCAATCTTTGGCTTACAACATTGTTGTTGCTTTTGTAAACGAATGCAACTAAACAGGGGTGGCCTTCGATTAAACACCATGTTTCTCTACTTCCTTTTCCATCATCTTTATCTTTTCTTCTTTTTCTTTTTCTTCAATTTCCCTCCCTACTGCAGTTTATATTTCTTCTTTTGTATTTACTCCTTCAGCCTATGTTGATCCTTACTGGCTTGTCCTTGTGTCATAAATTTGAACTTCATTTCATGTCGCTCAGGCCTCAAAGGGAACGTTCATCAATATTGAGCGTTTTAAAATGAAGCCATGCCCATCTCAAAAGAAGATGAAAAGAGTTCGTGGGTGCAATATCACACAATACTTCTTTCACACATTGTCCTGTACTGAATTTGATCCTTGGTTGATTCAGATGAAAACTTGGTGGTAACTAGAGTTTGTCCACCAATCTTTGGCTTACAACTTTGTTGTCGCTTTCGTAAACAAATGCAACTAAACATGGGTGGCCTTCGATTAAACATCTTCTTTCTCTACTTCCTTTTCCATCGTCTTTATCATTTCTTCCTTTTCTTTTTCTTCAATTTCCCTTCCTTCTGCAGTTTATATTTCTTCTTTTTCTATTTTCTCCTTCAGCCTACGTTGATCATTACTGGCTTGTCTTGGTGTCATAAATTTCAACTTCATTTCATGTCCCTCATGCCTCAAATAAAGGGAACGTTCATCAAGATTGAGCGTTTTAAAATGAAGTCATGCCCATCTCAAAAGAAGATGACAAGAGTTCGTGGGAACAATATCACATAATACTTCTTTCACACATTGTCCTATACTAAATTTGATCCTTGCTTGATTCAGATGAAAGCTTGGTGGTAACTAGAGTTTCTCCACCAATCTTTGGCTTACAACATTGTTGTCGCTTTTGTAAACGAATGCAACTAAACATGGGTGGCCTTCGATTAAACACCTTGTTTCTCTACTTCCTTTTCCATCATCTTTATCTTTTCTTCCTTTTCTTTTTCTTCAATTTACCTTCCTTCTGCAGTTTATATTTCTTCTTTTTCTATTTTCTCCTTCAGCCTATGTTGATCATTACTGGCTTGTCTTGGTGTCATAAATTTCAACTTCATTTCATGTCCCTCATACCTCAAATAAAGGGAACGTTCATCAAGATTGAGCGTTTTAGAATGAAGCCATGCCCATCTCAAAAGAAGATGACAAGAGTTCGTGGGAGGAATATCACACAATACTTCTTTCACACATTGTTCTATACTGAAATTGATCCTTGATTGATTCAGATGAAAGCTTGGTGGTAACTAGAGTTTCTCCACCAATTTTGGGCTTACAACATTGTTGTCGCTTTCGTAAACAAATGCAACCAAACATGGGTAGCCTTCGATTAAACCTTGTTTTTCTACTTCCTTTTCAATCAACTTTATCTTTTCTTCCTTTTCTTTTTCTTCAATTTCTCTTCCTTCTGCAGTTTATATTTCTTCTTTTGTATTCCTTCCTTCAGCCTATGTTGATCCTTACTGGCTTGTCCTTGTATCATAAATTTGAACTTCATTTCATGTCGCAAATGCCACAAAGGGAACGTTTATCAAGATTGAGCATTTTAAAATGAAGCCATGCCCATCTCAAAAGAAGATGCCAAGAGTTCGTGGGAGCAATATCACACAATACTTCTTTCACACATTGTCCTGTACTGAATTTGATCCTTGGTTGATTAGATGAAAGCTTGGTGGTAACTAGAGTTTGTCCACCAATCTTTGGCTTACAACTTTGTTGTCGCTTTCGTAAACAAATGCAACTAAACATGGGTGGCCTTCGATTAAACATCTTCTTTCTCTACTTCCTTTTCCATCATCTTTATCATTTCTTCCTTTTCTTTTTCTTCAATTTCCCTTCCTTCCGCAGTTTATATTTCGTCTTTTTCTATTTTCTCCTTCAGCCTATGTTGATCATTACTGGCTTATCTTGGTGTCATAAATTTCAACTTCATTTCATGTCCCTCATGCCTCAAATAAAGGGAACGTTCATCAACATTGAGCGTTTTAAAATGAAGCCATGCCCATCTCAAAAGAAGATGACAAGAGTTCGTGGGAGCAATATCACAGAATACTTCTTTCACACATTGTCCTATACTGAATTTGATCCCTGGTTGATTCAGATGAAAGCTTGGTGGTACTAGAGTTTCTCCACCACTCTTTGGCTTAAAATATTGTTGTCGCTTTCGTAAACGAATGCAACTAAACATGGGTGCCCTTCGATTAAACGCCTTGTTTCTCTACTTCTTTTTCCATCATCTTTATCTTTTCTTCCTTTTCTTTTTCTTCAATTTCCCTTCCTTCTGCAGTTTATATTTCTTCTTTTTCTATTTTCTCCTTCAGCCTATGTTGATCATTACTGGCTTGTCTTGGTGTCATAAATTTCAACTTCATTTCATGTCCCTCATACCTCAAATAAAGGGAACGTTCATCAAGATTGAGCGTTTTAAAATGAAGCCATGCCCATCTCAAAAGAAGATGACAAGAGTTCGTGGGAGGAATATCACACAATACTTCTTTCACACATTGTTCTGTACTGAAATTGATCCTTGATTGATTCAGATGAAAGCTTGGTGGTAACTAGAGTTTCTCCACCAATTTTGGGCTTACAACATTGTTGTCGCTTTCGTAAACAAATGGAACCAAACATGGGTAGCCTTCGATTCAACCTTGTTTCTCTACTTCCTTTTCCATCAACTTTATCTTTTCTTCCTTTTCTTTTTCTTCAATTTCTCTTCCTTCTGCAGTTTATATTTCTTCTTTTGTATTCCTTCCTTCAGCCTATGTTGATCCTTACTGGCTTGTCCTTGTATCATAAATTTGAACTTCATTTCATGTCGCTCATGCCACAAAGGGAACGTTTATCAAGATTGAGCATTTTAAAATGAAGCCATGCCCATCTCAAAAGAAGATGACAAGAGTTCGTGGGAGCAATATCACACAATACTTCTTTCACACATTGTCCTGTACTGAATTTGATCCTTGGTTGATTCAGATGAAAGTTTGGTGGTAACTAGAGTTTCTCCACCAATCTTTGGCTTACAACATTGTTGTCGCTTTTGTAAACGAATGCAACTAAACAGGGGTGGCCTTCGATTAAACACCATGTTTCTCTACTTCCTTTTCCATCATCTTTATCTTTTCTTCCTTTTCTTTTTCTTCAATTTCCCTCCCTTCTGCAGTTTATATTTCTTCTTTTGTATTTTCTCCTTCAGCCTATGTTGATCCTTACTGGCTTGTGTTGGTGTCGTAAATTTCAACTTCATTTCATGTCGCTCAGGCCTCAAAGGGAACGTTCATCAATATTGAGCGTTTTAAAATGAAGCCATGCGCATCTCAAAAGAAGATGACAAGAGTTCGTGGGAGCAATATCACACAATACTTCTTTAACACATTGTCCTGTACTGAATTTGATCCTTGGTTGATTCAGATGAAAGCTTGGTGGTAACTAGAGTTTGTCCACCAATCTTTGGCTTACAACTTTGTTGTCGCTTTCGTAACCAAATGCAACTAAACATGGGTGGCCTTCGATTAAACATCATCTTTCTCTACTTGCTTTTCCATCATCTTTATCATTTCTTCCTTTTCTTTTTCTTCAATTTCCCTTCCTTCTGCAGTTTATATTTCGTCTTTTTCTATTTTCTCTTTCAGCCTATGTTGATCATTACTGGCTTGTCTTGGTGTCATAAATTTCAACTTCATTTCATGTCCCTCATGCCTCAAATAAAGGGAACGTTCATCAAGATTGAGCGTTTTAAAATGAAGTCATGCCCATCTCAAAAGAAGATGACAAGAGGTCGTGGGAACAATATCACATAATACTTCTTTCACACATTGTCCTGTACTGAATTTGATCCTTGCTTGATTTAGATGAAAGCTTAGTGGTAACTAGAGTTTCTCCACCAATCTTTGGCTTACAACATTGTTGTCGCTTTTGTAAACGAATGCAACTAAAGATGGGTCGCCTTCGATTAAACACCTTGTTTCTCTACTTCCTTTTCCATCATCTTTATCTTTTCTTCCTTTTCTTTTTCTTCAATTTCCCTTCCTTCTGCAGTTTATATTTCTTCTTTTTCTATTTTCTCCTTCAGCCTATGTTGATCATTACTGGCTTGTCTTGGTGTCATAAATTTCAACTTCATTTCATGTCCCTCACACCTCAAATAAAGGGAACGTTCATCAAGATTGAGCGTTTTAAAATGAAGCCATGCCCATCTCAAAAGAAGATGACAAGAGTTCGTGGGAGCAATATCACACAATACTTCTTTCACACATTGTTCTGTACTGAAATTGATCCTTGATTGATTCAGATGAAAGCTTGGTGGTAACTAGAATTTCTCCACCAATTTTGGGCTTACAACATTGTTGTCGCTTTCGTAAACAAATGCAACCAAACATGGGTAGCCTTCGATTAAACTTTGTTTCTCTACTTCCTTTTCCATCAAATTTATCTTTTCTTCCTTTTCTTTTTCTTCAATTTCTCTTCCTTCTACAGTTTATATTTCTTCTTTTGTATTCCTTCCTTCAGCCTATGTTGATCCTTACTGGCTTGTCCTTGTATCATAAATTTGAACTTCATTTCATGTTGCTCATGCCACAAAGGGAACGTTTATCAAGATTGAGCATTTTAAAATGAAGCCATGCCCATCTCAAAAGAAGATGACAAGAGTTCGTGGGAGCAATATCACACAATACTTCTTTCACACATTGTCCTGTACTGAATTTGATCCTTGGTTGATTCAGATGAAAGCTTGGTGGTAACTAGAGTTTCTCCACCAATCTTTGGCTTACAACATTGTTGTCGCTTTTGTAAACGAATGCAACTAAACAGGGGTGGCCTTCGATTAAACACCATGTTTCTCTACTTCCTTTTCCATCATCTTTATCTTTTCTTCCTTTTCTTTTTCTTCAATTTCCCTCCCTTCTACAGTTTATATTTCTTCTTTTGTATTTTCTCCTTCAGCCTATGTTGATCCTTACTGGCTTGTGTTGGTGTCGTAAATTTTAACTTCATTTCATGTCGCTCAGGCCTCAAAGGGAACGTTCATCAATATTGAGCGTTTTAAAATGAAGCCATGCGCATCTCAAAAGAAGATGACAAGAGTTCGTGGGAGCAATATCACACAATACTTCTTTAAGACATTGTCCTGTACTGAATTTGATCCTTGGTTGATTCAGATGAAAGCCTTGTGGTAACTAGAGTTTCTCCACCAATCTTGGGCTTACAACATTGTTGTCGCTTTCGTAAACAAATGCAACTAAACATGGGTGGCCTTCGATTAAACACCTTGTTTCTCTACTTCCTTTTCCATCATCTTTATCTTTTCTTCCTTTTCTTTTTCTTCAATTTCCCTTCCTTTTGCAGTTTATATTTCTTCTTTTTCTATTTTCTCCTTCAGCCTATGTTGACCATTCACTTTGAAGCTCTTATCTGTGGACTGGCTTTTGATTTCAACTGCACCATAAGGATAAACATTAGTGACAACAAAAGGACCAATCCACTTTGATCTCAACTTACCCCCCATGAGTCCAAGTCTGGAGTTATACAGTAAAACTTGCTGACCAACAACAAACTCCTTTCTAGCAATGGAGCTATCATGGAATCTCTTGGTCTTCTCCTTGTAGAACATAGAGTTCTGATATGCCTCCAAACGGATCTCATCCAACTCGTTCAACTGCAGCTTCCTTTCCTCCCCAGCTTGATCAAGAGAGAAGTTGCATGACTTGACAGCCCAGTAGGCTCGATGCTCTATCTCCACTGGAAGGTGGCATGGCTTACCAAAGACAACCCGATAAGGAGACATCCCTATAGGTGCCTTGTAAGCAGTCCTGTGAGCCCATAGAGCGTCCTCAAGTCTATTGCTCCAATCCTTCCTGTTGGGCTGCACAATCTTCTCCAAGATCCTCTTGATTTCTCTGTTTGAGATCTCAGCTTGCCCATTAGTTTGGGGGTGATATGGTGTAGAAAGTTTGTGCACAACCCCATACTTTTGAAGCAAAACCCCCAAGGATCTATTGCAAAAATGGGTGCCCTGGTCACTAACAATAGCTCGAGGAACTCCAAACCTGCAAAATATGTGAGACCTAACAAAGTCCACAACAACTCGAGCATCATTAGTTCTAGTGGCTTTGGCTTCCACCCATTTTGAAACATAATCAACAGCAAGTAAGATGTAAATGAAACCAAAAGAGACAGGGAAAGGGCCCATGAAATCTATACCCCAGACATCAAACACCTCACAAAATAGCATGGGTTGTTGAGGCATCTGTTGTCTCCAAGAAATGGCTCCTCCTGCTCGTTGGCATTCCTCACATGTGCTACAAATCCTCCACGCATCTTTGAAGATGGTGGGCCAATAAAATCCGCAATCTAGCACCTTACGAGCTGTCCTTTGTGTGCCAAGGTGACCACCAGGTGCAGATGAATGACAAAATTTGAGGACTGAGTCAATCTCATGGTCCGGAATGCATCTCCTGGTAACCTGATCACTGCATATTTTCCACAGATAGGGGTCATCCCAAATGTAATACCTAGCATCGCTCTTGAGTTTATCACATTGAGCTCTGGATGCTAGGGGAGGAAAAACAGAAGCAGCAAGATAATTAACAATGTTAGCAAACCAAGGTGAGGAAGAAGTAGAGAGTGTCAACAAATTTCATCGGGAAAGTCATCCCGGATCGATGAAGCGTCATCAGTAGACCTCTCAATCCTGCTTAGGTGGTCTGCAACCAGGTTTTGTGCTCCGCTCCTATCACGGATCTCCAAATCAAATTCTTGGAGCCAGAGCATCCATCTTATCAGCCGAGGTTTTGATTCTGCCTTCTTCAACAGGTACTTAAGAGCTGCATGGTCAGTAAACACAACAACAGGAGAACCAAGCATGATGAAGGCATGACCACCTCCTTAGAAGCTCCATCAAGAAGGATCACTAGAAGCATGTCTAGAGGGGAGTCTTCTATTCCATCACCTTTATCTTTGTTTTGCATTACTTTAGTTTGAATTCCCTAAGTTGGTTTCTAGTTGATTTATTTTGGTTGACTTGTTGACTTTGATCCAAATTTGACCTTTGACCAAGATTAGATTAACTTAAACAAACATGTTAATCCTTGTTTGTCTTGTTTTGTAGGTAATTAAGAGAAAGTAGAGCATGGCTAGGTGGCACTTGGTGATTGGAGCACTTGGATGAAGTGGAAGAGAGAGGAAAGCAAAAAGCATAAAGCAAAAGCAAAAGTAGACATGTACCTTGTCTCCTTTTGCCTTTGTGGTTTATGCCTTAGAAGGTCACTTGGTCTCCTTCCTCTTTTGGCCTAGAATCCTCATGGGAATGCCTCCACCAATCATCTTCCTTCACTTGGCCAAGACTCACTCTCACATTAGGTTTAGGGTTTGCTAGTTAATCCTTTTTCATGTTTTTGTATTTGCTAAAGGACCCCTATGAACTCCTATTTAAAGGGTGCTCCTTGTCTTGTAAAAGGGTTGATCATTTTGTTTCTAAACTATTGTGTTTCAACCTTTAAATTTTCGTGAGCTCTCCTTCCTAGAAGTGAACTCACCTTTGCCTTATCTTGCTTGCAAGTGGCGGCACCATCACTCATCTCTAGGGCTTGGTTGGCTTAGATCCCCCCCTATGAGTGGCGTGCTTCTTCCATGCTTCATCTTCTATGCTTTCCATTTTTAATGTTTCTTCTTTCATTTTGGTTCTTTAAGTGTTGTTAATGTTGTGTGAGTTTAAGCTTGAATCCAACTCTCTTCTTCCTTTCATGAGCTTGAGAAATGAACCTTCACATCTAGATAGCTTGCTATCTTAATGTCCAGTGGGAATTTTCAAAAAGCTTTCTTAAATAACTTCACCATATTCATAACTCTAAAAGGAAACAAGATAATCCTTCATCAAAGCAGATAAGATCGAAACTTTTCAAGTGCAAAAACTACCGCAAGGAGCTCTTTTTCTATTGTGGTGTAATTTGATTGGGCAACATCTATGTCCTGGAGGCATAGTAGATTACCCTCGGCTGCTTATCAATCCTTTGAGCTAGAACAGCCCCTAATGCATAGTTGGATGCATCACACATAAGCTCAAATGGGGCTGTCCAATCAGGCGCCTGAATGATTGGAGTTGTGGTCAGGGCCTTCTTGAGGCAATCAAAAGCCTCTTTGCATCCTTCATCAAAGATGAAGTCAACATCCTTTTGCAATAGGTTGGACAGTGGGAGGGCCTTCTTACTGAAGTCTTGAATGAAGCACCTGTAAAACCCTGCATGGCCAAGAAAAGAACGAACCTCTCGTACAGAAGAGGGGTAAGGCAATTGTGAAATAATTGAGATCTTGGCAGGTTCAACTTCAATGCCCTTTTTTGAAATTATGTGCCCCAATACTATGCCTTGTTCTACCATGAAATGACATTTCTCAAAATTGAGAACAAGGTTAGATTGGATGCACCTGTTTAAAACTCTGTCCAAACTATCCAAACATGAATCAAATGAGGACCCATATACAGTAAAGTCGTCCATAAACACCTCTATGCATTTTTCTAGAAAATCACTAAAAATGCTTAGCATGCACCGCTGGAATGTGCCAGGGGCATTGCATAGGCCAAACGACATCCTCCTATAGGCAAAAGTGCCAAAGGGGCAGGTGAATGTGGTTTTCTCTTGGTCCTCAGGTGCAATGTGAATTTGAAAATAACCAGAAAACCCATCAAGAAAGCAATAGTGGGACTTACCTGCCAAGCGCTCAAGCATCTGATCGATAAAAGGCAGGGGGAAGTGGTCTTTTCTGGTTTCTTGATTTAGCCTTCTGTAGTCAATGCAAACCCTCCAATTATTTTGCACTCTTGTTGGAATTAGCTCCTCTTTTTCATTCTTGACTATAGTGAGGCCAGTCTTCTTTGGAACAACATGGATGGGGCTAACCCACTGACTGTCAGAAATGGGGTAGATGATCCCAGCTTGTAGAAGCTTGGTCACCTCCTTCTTTACAACATCCGAGATGACAGGGTTGAGTCGCCTTTGTGGCTGTCTCACTGGCTTTGCTCCATCTTCCAACAATATCTTGTGCATGCATGTTGATGGGCTAATACCAGGGATGTCAGCCAATGTCCATCCAATTGCCTTCTTATGCTTCTGAAGAACTTGCAACAACCTCTGCTCTTGTTCAGCAGTGAGGGAGGTGGAAATGATGACAGGCAGTTTGTCCTCCTCCTCTAAGTAGACATACCTGAGGTTGTCTGGCAGTGGTTTTAACTCTAGAGTACTGGATGCTGGCTAAATATCAGGAACTAGAAGGGAAGGAGAAATGGGTTCCACAGCTTGTACTTGAGCATAACAATCAGATGTATATGTACTTCATGCAACATGGTTAGTGCAACCTGATTGTATAACATCAAAGTGAATAGGTACAACATCCAGAGAGTCAAACTCTGTACATTCAACATTATCCTCATCATATTGAGCATCATCAGAATCAGAATCAGAATCAAGAACATCAATGCATGCAAATTCAGATAACTCAGACACGGATGAATGTTTTAATGTATGCAAAGAGTGGAAATCAGAAATCAATCCATCAACAGCATCATCAATAATATCCACGTGAAAAACAGAATGATCCTCAGAAGGATGTTTCATGGCATCCAGAATGTTGAATCGCACAACAATATCATCAAACTCCATAGACAAAGTACCTGCATGGACATCAATTTTGGTTCGTGCAGTTTTCAAAAATGGTCTGCCTAAAATGATTGGTGCAGAACCATGTGAAAATCCCTCTTCCATATCAAGAATGTAAAAATCAGCAGGGAAAATCAATTCACCAACACGAACTAAAACATCATCAACCAAACCTGCTGGGTGGGCAACGCTTCTATTTGCCAACTGAATCACCACACCCGTAGGTTGCAGGGGTCCAAGAGAAAGAGATTTAAAAATAGATAGAGGCATAACATTTATTGAGGCACCAAGATCAAGCATTGCATTTTCAAATTTATTGTTACCTATGATGCAAGGTACACAAAATGTACCTAGGTCCTTGCACTTCTCAGGAATCTGAGGAACAGATTTACCTATCAATGCTGACACGTTTCTGCCCATGCTGATCTTTTCGTTTCCCTTTAGCCTCCTCTTGTGCGTGCATAGCTCCTTCAAGAACTTTGCATATCTAGGAATCTGTTTAATGGCATCCAACAGAGGTATGTTCACCTCAACCTTCCTAAAAGTTTCCAAGATCTCACTGTCAACCTCTTCCATCTTTTTGCTTGGAATGGCTCTTGGAGGGAAAGGAAGAGGTATGGAAGGTGCAGCAGTAGAGGTGGAAGGTGTAGAAGTCGCACCAGATATGGAAGGACCAGCTGCATGAGCATCACGCTTTCTCTGAAGTGTGGCAGGGTCGGCTTCCTTTAGAGGTGTAGGCTCGGAAGTGGGAACTTCAATATTCTTCCCAGATATCAAAGTAATGGCACTCACATTCCTAGGATTTTCCACCGTCTGTGATGGAAGCTTGTCAGAATTCTGAGCCTGTGCCTGGTTTAGTTGAGTGGCCATCTGCCCCATTTGATTTGTCAAACTCTGGATTGAGGCCCTAGTCTCCTGCTAAAATTGCATATTTTGAAGGGTCATCATCCTGACTAACTCCTCCAATGAAGTAGAAGAAGAAGGTGCAGGTGCTGCAGCAGGAGCTGGTGTGGGTACAGGTGGAACAGGAGCAGCTTGTGGTGCAGGTGCAACTCTTTGTTATGGAGGTGGTTGCACATTTTGAAATTGTTGGGGCTGCTGGTTACCCTGGTTTCCCCATCTCAAATTAGGGTGATTCCTCCATCCTGGATTATATCTGTTGGTTGACAAATCATGGTGGTTTTGTTGTTGCTGTTGGGGCCTATTGTTGTTGAAAATATTTGCTGCATAGGCCTGAGGGGTATCCACTGGTGTAGAAGAAGAAGCCTGTTGTTGCAATGCTGGGCAAGAGTCTGTAAAGTGATCAACAGATGTACAAAGGCCACAAACTCTTGCAGCTGGAGCTCTCTGATTGGAAGCAAGTTGGTTGACCAGTGTGGTAAGAGCATCAATCTTACTCTCCAACTTCTTCGTGTACTCGGCTGCTCCTACATCATGAACACCTCTAACAACTATGGCATCACTCCTTGTGCCAAATTGTTGAGAATTTGAAGCCATGTTCTCTATTAATTGTCTGGCTACAGCTGGGGTTATGTTACCAAGGGCACCACCACTT
The DNA here is from genome assembly GCF_037176805.1 of Vigna unguiculata. Taxonomy (NCBI): domain Eukaryota; kingdom Viridiplantae; phylum Streptophyta; class Magnoliopsida; order Fabales; family Fabaceae; genus Vigna; species Vigna unguiculata. Next base: position 24,537,606 of record NC_140795.1, on the reverse strand, counting down.
GCAGCATCAATCATATTTCGATCCATGTGGTGCAAGCCTTCATAAAAATACTGCAGGAGGAGATGTTCAGAAATCTGATGGTGTGGACAGCTTGAACAGAGATTCTTGAACCTCTCCCAGTACTCATAAAGGGTCTCCCCAGATTACTGCTTGATGCCAGAAATCTCCTTCCGTATGGCTGTTGTCCTTGAAGCAGGAAAGAACTTGGCAAGGAACAATCTCTTCAGGTCATCCCAGCTTGTGATGGACCTGGGTGCTAGGTAGTACAGCCAGTCTTTGGCATTACCCTCCAAAGAATGAGGGAAAGCCTTCAAGTATACATGGTCCTCTTGTACATCTGCAGGCTTCATGGTGGAACAGACGACATGAAACTGCTTCAAGTGTTTGCACGGGTCCTCACCTGCAAGACCATGAAACTTTGGCAACAAGTGTATCAAACAAGTTTTCAGCACATATGGAACCTCCTCCTTAGGGTATTGTATGCATAAACTATCATAAGTGAACTCTGGTGCAGTGAGCTCACTCATGGTTCTCTCATGAGGTGGAGGAGGTTGAGCCATGTTATCAGTATGAAAATGCTCAGAATATACAGTATGCTCAGAATGCAAAGAATGAGGAGTGTCAGGAATGTGATGAGAATCAGAAGAATCAGGAAATGTCACTGAATATTCAGCATGCAAAGATGGATTCCTAGGATGCCTACTTCCTCTGTGGAATGTCCTATCAATCTCAGGGTCAAATGGTTGTAATTCACTTGGGTTTCCCCTAGTCATGCACCAAAAAGCACTAATTGTAGTGATATTGGCATAACAAAGGGTATAACTACAAGTATACTCAAATGACCTTCAAATGACTTGAAAATTGGTAGGATATTCCTTTGAGTTGTCAAACAGAAGCACAAAAAAAATCAGATCAAAACTCAAAGCACAAGTATTTTTGACAATTTTTCAAAAGTAAGAAAAATGAAGAAAAATCACAAAAAACACTGCTGAAATGTAGAAAATGGCATTTTCTGGAGATTCTGAGTTTGCAAACCGGCGGAGCGGGTTACAAGAAGGTGGGAAATCAAATTCTATCCCAAATCCATATAAAATAATAGTGATTCTGATAACCAGAGCAAAAGTTATGGTCCTCTGAAGTTTCACTAAAAATCAGTCCAAAAATTTTTTGAATCTCTTAACTCAGACCATACCAACTGCTCTAGCTATTTTTCCTATCAAGTTCAACGTCTTAGAAGTGGGGGAAAAAATTTCAAGTCAAAACAAGCTCCGTAGCTACCAAAACAAAAATCCAGAAGTTAAATGCCAGATTCGGACACTATTCAAACACTATTCACTACTACAATTGACACTATTCATGCGCGCCGCGACACTATTCACTACACTACACAGAAACACACAGGAATGGAAACAGGCACTGAACTTAACACAACATTAACATCACAATGAACATATACCAACTCAACCACACTTGAACTACACACACACACCAAAACACAAAACACAAACACACTGGAAATTTTACTTTGAACGAAACGATTGGTCCCCGGCAACGGCACCAAATTTGATAGAGGCCGTACCCCACCAAATTAAAACATATTAAATGCAGTACATGAAAGTGAACCAAGTCGTCTCCCAACGACCAATATTTTCATTCAAAGCGACTTTTCCAGATGAACACAACAATAAAACACAGGGGGGGGGGGGGTTGGCAGATTCACACAAGTTTGCTAAATTGTAATCAAAACTGAATTAAACACACAATTCAAAACGTACTGGTCCTTTGATTCCACTAAAAATCAACCAATCACAGGTTACTAAATCAAGTCTCTTACCCAATTTACTCTCATGAAATCCGAATTAATCAACTATGCGAAAATTAACACAGCTTCAACCATTAAGCATAACACACATCCTTCTTTCAATTTCACACACTCACACACAGATTAAGCAACTGTGGCCAAAACCCGAACTCACTAAGCATGACAAGGATTCTGAAATTGTGGAAAACATAAACTCATGATTAAGCATCACAAATTCCATTTCATTCAAAGCTACGAAATTGAATAGGATGAAGAGAAATTAGGAATTGGAGTGCACTGCAAAACATCAACCTCATGGTTTCAAATCAGTTTCTTCAAGGAACCAATACGAAAAACTTAGCTAGACATGGAAAATGAACAATCACTCACTTCGAATCTGAAACAGAAATTGCAATTTAACCGTTCAAATGACTTCAAATTGATATTGAAAGCTTAAAATGGTGCAGCAAACGAAATGGGCAAGGGATAAGAGAAGAGCAACAAAAACAGCCACCAAAAACGAAAATGCTTCAATATAAAGTTACCCAAACGGTAGAAAACGTTAATACAACTTCAATGTGCTGTCCAAGACTCATAAATCGTGAAAAACCAATGGAAAACGTGAAAAATTCGTCTGTGCCACCATGGGTCACCTTCCAAAACTTTAAAACAACAAAAATGGAGGTTTTTGAGAGTGGAGAAGAAGAAGGAGAGGCTGGCCTCGTTTCATGCAGACCTAATTCGTGGTCATATCACCCTTGCCACTCATAATTACAAAACTGCCACTCTGCCACTCAGATTTACTAAAATGCCACTCTGGGCCTCAAATGTTGACCCATTGACTTTGCTGACGTGTAAATGACATGGAAATGATGTGGCAATGATGTGGAAATTCTCTTCAACTAAATATTAATGTCCAAGCTCCAAAATTTGCTTCACCCAAATACCTAAAAATAATTAAAAACAAAAATTAGGCCAAATAATGTGAAATTAGTCCAAATTCGGAACAGTGGCCCAATAAAGCCCAACAGATGAAAAACACTCTAATGATGAACAATTAAGCACTAATCAACTGTCTAATGGGTGCACAAAGGCTAGTGGAATAGAAGAAAATAATGACTCATCAAAGAGTTTGTGGGAGCAATATCACATAATACTTCTTTCACACATTGTCCTGTACTGAATTTAATCCTTGCTTGATTCGGATGAAAGCGTGGTGGTACTAGAGTTTCTCCACCAATCTTTGGCTTAAACCATTGTTGTCGCTTTCGTAAACGAATGCAACTAAACAGGGGTGGCCTTCGATTAAACACCTTGTTTCTCTACTTCCTTTTCCATCATCTTTATCTTTTCTTCCTTTTCTTTTTCTTCAATTTCCCTTCTTTCTGCAGTTTATATTTCTTCTTTTTCTATTTTCTCCTTCAGCCTATGTTGATCATTATTGGCTTGTCTTGGTGTCATAAATTTCAACTTCATTTCATGTCCCTCATGACTCAAATAAAGGGAACGTTCATCATGATTGAGCGTTTTAAAACGAAGCCATGCCCATCTCAAAAGAAGATGACAAGAGTTCGTGGGAGCAATATCACACAATACTTCTTTCACACATTGGCCTGTACTGAATTTGATCCTAGGTTGATTTAGATGAAAGCTTGGTGGTACTAGAGTTTCTCCACCAATCTTTGGCTTAAAACATTGTTGTCGCTTTCGTAAACGAATGCAACTAAACATGGGTGGCCTTCGATTAAACGCCTTGTTTCTCTACTTCCTTTTCCATCATCTTTATCTTTTCTTCCTTTTCTTTTTCTTCAATTTCCCTTCTTTCTGCAGTTTATATTTCTTCTTTTTCTATTTTCTCCTTCAGCCTTTGTTGATCATTACTGGCTTGTCTTGGTGTCATAAATTTCAACTTCATTTCATGTCCCTCATGACTCAAATAAAGGGAACGTTCATCAGGATTGAGCGTTTTAAAACGAAGCCATGCCCATCTCAAAAGAAGATGACAAGAGTTCGTGGGAGCAATATCACACAATACTTCTTTCACACATTGTCCTGTACTGAATTCGATCCTTGGTTGATTCATATGAAAGCTTGGTGGTAACCAGAGTTTCTCCACCAATCTTTGGCTTACAACATTGTTGTCGCTTTCGTAAACAAATGCAACTAAACATGGGTGGCCTTCGATGAAACATCTTCTTTCTCTACTTCCTTTTCCATCATCTTTATCATCTATTCCTTTTCTTTTTCTTCAATTTCCCTTGCTTCTGCAGTTTATATTTCGTCTTTTTCTTTTTTCTCCTTCAGCCTATGTTGACCATGACTGGCTTGTCTTGGTGTCATAAATTTCAACTTCATTTCATGTCCCTCATGCCTCAAATAAAGGGAACGTTCATCAAGATTGAGCATTTTAAAATGAAGTCATGCCCATCTCAAAAGAAGATGACAAGAGTTCGTGGGAACAATATCACATATTACTTCTTTCACACATTGTCCTGTACAGAATTTGATCCTTGCTTGATTCAGATGAAAGCTTGGTGGTAACTAGAGTTTCTCCACCAATCTTTGGCTTACAACATTGTTGTCGCTTTTGTAAACGAATGCAACTAAACATGGGTGGCCTTCGATTAAACACCTTGTTTCTCTACCTCCTTTTCCATCATCTTTATCTTTTCTTCCTTTTCTTTTTCTTCAATTTCCCTTCCTTCTGCAGTTTATATTTCTTCTTTTTCTATTTTCTCCTTCAGCCTATGTTGATCATTACTGGCTTGTGTTGGTGTCATAAATTTCAACTTCATTTCATGTCCCTCATACCTCAAATAAAGGGAACATTCATCAAGATTGAGCATTTTAAAATGAAGCCATGCCCATCTCAAAAGAAGATGACAAGAGTTCGTGGGAACAATATCACATAATACTTTTTTCACACATTGTCGTGTACTGAATTTGATCCTTGCTTGATTCGGATGAAAGCGTGGTTTTAACTAGAGTTTCTCCACCAATCTTTGGCTTAAAACATTGTTGTCGCTTTTGTAATCGAATGCAAATAAATAGGGGTGGCCTACGACTAAACCTTGTTTCTCGACTTCCTTTTCCATCAACTTTATCTTTTCTTCCTTTTCTTTTCCTTCAATTTCTCTTCCTTCTGCCGTTTATATTTCTTCTTTTGTATCTTCTCCTTCAGCCTATGTTGATCCTTACTGGCTTGTCCTTGTGTGATAAATTTGAACTTCATTTCATGTCGCTCATGCCTCAAAGGGAACGTTCATCAATATTGAGCGTTTTAAAAAGAAGCCATGCCCATCTCAAAAGAAGATGACAAGAGTTCGTGGGAGCATTATCACACAATACTTCTTTCGCACGTTGTCCTCTACTGAATTTGATCCTTGGTTGAATCAGATGAAAGCTTGGTGGTAACCAGAGTTTCTCCACCAATCTTTGGCTTACAACATTGTTGTCGCTATCGTAAACAAATGCAACTAAACATGGGTGGCCTTCGATTAAACACCTTGTTTCTCTAATTCCTTTTCCATCATCTTTATCATTTCTTCCTTTTCTTTTTCTTCAACTTCCCTTCCTTCTGCAGTTTATATTTCGTGTTTTTCTATTTTCTCCTTCAGCCTATGTTGATCATTACTGGCTTGTCTTGGTGTCATAAATTTCAACTTCATTTCATGTCCCTCATGCCTTAAATAAAGGGAACATTCATCAAGATTGAGCATTTTAAAATGAAGCCATGCCCATCTCAAAAGAAGATGACAATAGTTCGTGGGAGCAATATCACATAATACTTCTTTCACACATTGTCCTGTACTGAATTTGATCCTTGCTTGATTCAGATGGAAGCTTGGTGGTAACTAGAGTTTCTCCAGCAATCTTTGGCTTACAACATTGTTGTCGCTTTTGTAAACGAATGCAACTAAACATGGGTGGCCTTCGATTAAACACCTTGTTTCTCTACTTCCTTTTCCATCATCTTTATGTTTTCTTCCTTTTCTTTTTCTTCAATTTCCATTCCTTCTGCAGTTTATATTTCTTCTTTTTCTATTTTCTCCTTTAGCCTATGTTGATCATTACTGGCTTGTCTTGGTGTCATAAATTTCAACTTCATTTCATGTCCCTCATGCCTCAAATAAAGGGAACGTTCATCAAGATTGAGCATTTTAAAATGAAGCCATGCCCATCTCAAAAGAAGATGACAAGAGTTCGTGGGAGCAATATCACACAATACTTCTTTCACATATTGTCCTGTACTGAATTTGATCCTTGGTTGATTCAGATGAAAGCTTGGTGGTAATTAGAGTTTCTCCACCAATGTTGGGCTTACAACATTGTTGTCGCTTTCGTAAACAAATGCAACTAAACATGGGTGGCCTTCGATTAAACACCTTTTTTCTCTACTTCCTTTTGCATCATCTTTATCATTTCTTCCTTTTCTTTTTCTTCAATTTCCCTTCCTTCTGCAGTTTATATTTCGTCTTTTTCTATTTTCTCCTTCAGCCTATGTTGATCATTACTGGCTTGTTTTGGTGTCATAAACTTCAACTTCATTTCATGTCCCTCATGCCTCAAATAAAGGGAACGTTCATCAAGATTGAGCGTTTTAAAATGAAGCCATGCCCATCTCAAAAGAAGATGACAAGAGTTCGTGGGAACAATATCACATAATACTTTTTTCACACATTGTCGTGTACTGAATTTGATCCTTGCTTGATTCGGATGAAACCTTGGTGTTAACTAGAGTTTCTCCACCCATCTTTGGCTTAAAACATTGTTGTCGCTTTCGTAATCGAAGGCAAATAAATAGGGGTGGCCTACGACTAAACCTTGTTTCTCAACTTCCTTTTCCATCAACTTTATCTTTTCTTCCTTTTCTTTTCCTTCAATTTCTCTTCCTTCTGCCGTTTATATTTCTTCTTTTGTATCTTCTCCTTCAGCCTATGTTGATCCTTACTGGCTTGTCCTTGTGTGATAAATTTGAACTTCATTTCATGTCGCTCATGCCTCAAAGGGAACGTTCATCAATATTGAGCGTTTTAAAATGAAGCCATGCCCATCTCAAAAGAAGATGACAAGAGTTCGTGGGAGCAATATCACTTAATACTTCTTTCACACATTATCCTGTACTGAATTTGATCCTTGCTTGATTCGGATGAAAGTGTGGTGGTAACTAGAGTTTCTCCACCAATCTTTGGCTTACAACATTGTTGTCGCTTTCGTAAACAAATGCAACTAAACATGGGTGGCCTTCGATTAAACACCTTCTTTCTTTACTTCCTTTTCCATCATCTTTATCTTTTCTTCCTTTTCTTTTCTTCAATTTCCCTTCCTTCTGCAGTCTATATTTCTTCTTTTTCTACTTTCTCCTTCAGCCTATGTTGATCATTATTGGCTTGTCTTGGTGTCATAAATTTCAACTTCATTTCATGTCCCTCATGCCTCAAAGGGAACGTTCATCAAGATTGAGTGTTTTAAAAGAAACCCATGCCCATCTCAAAAGACGACGACAAGAGTTCGTGTGAACAATATCACATAATACTTCTTTCACACATTGTCATGTACTGAATTTGATCCTTGGTTGATTCAGATGAAAGCTTGGTGGTACTAGAGTTTCTCCACCAATCTTTGGCTTAAAACATTGTTGTCGCTTTCGTAAACGAATGCAACTAAACAGGGGTGGCCTTCGATTAAACACCTTGTTTCTCTACTTCCTTTTCGATCATATTTATCTTTTCTTCCTTTTCTTTTTCTTCAATTTCCCTTCTTTCTGCAGTTTATATTTCTTCTTTTTCTATTTTCTCCTTCAGCCTATGTTGATCATTACTGGCTTGTCTTGGTGTCATAAATTTCAACTTCATTTCATGTCCCTCTTGCCTCAAATAAAGGGAACGTTCATCAAGATTGAGCGTTTTAAAATGAAGCCATGCCCATCTCAAAAGAAGATGACAAGAGTTCGTGGGAGCAATATCACACAATACTTCTTTCACACAGTTTCCTGTACTGAATTTGATCCTTGGTTGATTCAGATGAAAGCTTGGTGGTAACTAGAGTTTCTCCACCAATCTTTGGCTTACAACATTGTTGTCACTTTTGTAAACGAATGCAACTAAACAGGGTTGGCCTTCGATTAAACACCATGTTTCTCTACTTCCTTATCCATCATCTTTATCTTTTCTTCCTTTTCTTTTTCTTCAATTTCCCTCCCTTCTGCAGTTTATATTTCTTCTTTTGTATTTTCTCCTTCAGCCTATGTTGATCCTTACTGGCTTGTCCTTGTGTCATAAGTTTCAACTTCATTTCATGTCGCTCATGCCTCAAAGGGAACGTTCATCGATATTGAGCGTTTTAAAATGAAGCCATTCCCATCTCAAAAGAAGATGACAAGAGTGTGTGGGAGCAATATCACACAATACTTCTTTCACACATTGTCCAATACTGAATTTGATCCTTGGTTGATTCAGATGAAAGCTTGGTGGTACTAGAGTTTCTCCACCAATCTTTGGCTTAAAACATTGTTGTCGCTTTCGTAAACGAATGCAACTAAACATGGGTGGCCTTCGATTAAACGCCTTGTTTCTCTACTTCCTTTTCCATCATCTTTATCTTTTCTTCCTTTTCTTTTTCTTCAATTTCCCTTCCTTCTGCAGTTTATATTTCTTCTTTTTCTATTTTCTCCTTCAGCCTATGTTGATCATTCTTGGCTTGTCTTGGTGTCATAAATGTCAACTTCATTTCATGTCCCTCATGACTCAAATAAAGGGAACGTTCATCAAGATTGAGCATTTTAAAACGAAGCCATGCCCATCTCAAAAGAAGATGACAAGAGTTCGTGGGAGCAATATCACACAATACTTCTTTCACACATTTTCCTGTACTGAATTTGATCCTTGGTTGATTCAGATGAAAGCTTGGTGGTAACTAGAGTTTCTCCACCAATCTTTGGCTTACAACATTGTTGTCACTTTTGTAAACGAATGCAACTAAACAGGGGTGGCCTTCGATTAAACACCATGTTTCTCTACTTCCTTATCCATCATCTTTATCTTTTCTTCCTTTTCTTTTTCTTCAATTTCCCTCTCTTCTGCAGTTTATATTTCATCTTTTGTATTTTCTCCTTCAGCCTATGTTGATCCTTACTGGCTTGCCCTTGTGTCATAAATTTGAACTTCATTTCATGTCGCTCATGCCTCAAAGGGAACGTTCATCGATATTGAGCGTTTTAAAATGAAGTCATGCCCATCTCAAAAGAAGATGACAAGAGTTCGTGGGAGCAATATCACACAATACTTCTTTCACACATTGTCCTATACTGAATTTGATCCTTGGTTGATTCAGATGAAAGCTTGGTGGTACTAGAGTTTCTCCACCAATCTTTGGCTTAAAACATTGTTGTCGCTTTCGTAAACGAATGCAACTAAACATGGGTGGCCTTCGATTAAACGCCTTGTTTCTCTACTTCCTTTTCCATCATCTTTATCTTTTCTTCCTTTTCTTTTTCTTCAATTTCCCTTCCTTCTGTAGTTTATATTTCTTCTTTTTCTATTTTCTCCTTCAGCCTATGTTGATCATTACTGGCTTGTCTTGGTGTCATAAATTTCAACTTCATTTCATGTCCCTCATGACTCAAATAAAGGGAACGTTCATCAAGATTGAGCGTTTTAAAATGAAGTCATGCCCATCTCAAAAGAAGATGACAAGAGTTCGTGGGAGCAATATCACACAATACTTCTTTCACACATTTTCCTGTACTGAATTTGATCCTTGGTTGATTCAGATGAAAGCTTGGTGGTAACTAGAGTTTCTCCACCAATGTTGGGCTTACAACATTGTTGTCGCTTTCGTAAACAAATGCAACTAAACATGGGTGGCCTTCGATTAAACACCTTGTTTCTCTACTTCCTTTTCCATCATCTTTATCTTTTCTTCCTTTTCTTTTTCTTCAATTACCCTTCCTTTTGCAGTTTATATTTCTTCTTTTTCTATTTTCTCCTTCAGCCTATGTTGACCATTCACTTTGAAGCTCTTATCTGTGGACTGGCTTTTGATTTCAACTGCACCATAAGGATAAACATTAGTGACAACAAAAGGACCAATCCACTTTGATCTCAACTTACCCCCCATGAGTCCAAGTCTGGAGTTATACAGTAAAACTTGCTGACCAACAACAAACTCCTTTCTAGCAATGGAGCTATCATGGAATCTCTTGGTCTTCTCCTTGTAGAACATAGAGTTCTGATATGCCTCCAAACGGATCTCATCCAACTCGTTCAACTGCAGCTTCCTTTCCTCCCCAGCTTGATCAAGAGAGAAGTTGCATGACTTGACAGCCCAGTAGGCTCGATGCTCTATCTCCACTGGAAGGTGGCATGGCTTACCAAAGACAACCCGATAAGGAGACATCCCTATAGGTGCCTTGTAAGCAGTCCTGTGAGCCCATAGAGCGTCCTCAAGTCTATTGCTCCAATCCTTCCTGTTGGGCTGCACAATCTTCTCCAAGATCCTCTTGATTTCTCTGTTTGAGATCTCAGCTTGCCCATTAGTTTGGGGGTGATATGGTGTAGAAAGTTTGTGCACAACCCCATACTTTTGAAGCAAAACCCCCAAGGATCTGTTGCAAAAATGGGTGCCCTGGTCACTAACAATAGCTCGAGGAACTCCAAACCTAAAAAATATGTGAGACCTAACAAAGTCCACAACAACTCGAGCATCATTAGTTCTAGTGGCTTTGGCTTCCACCCATTTTGAAACATAATCAACAGCAAGTAAGATGTAAGTGAAACCAAAAGAGACAGGGAAAGGGCCCATGAAATCTATACCCCAGACATCAAACACCTCACAAAATAGCATGGGTTGTTGAGGCATCTGTTGTCTCCAAGAAATGGCTCCTCCTGCTCGTTGGCAGTCCTCACATGTGCTACAAATCCTCCACGCATCTTTGAAGATGGTGGGCCAATAAAATCCGCAATCTAGCACCTTACGAGCTGTCCTTTGTGTGCCAAGGTGACCACCAGGTGCAGATGAATGACAAAATTTGAGGACCGAGTCAATCTCATGGTCCGGAATGCATCTCCTGGTAACCTGATCACTGCATATTTTCCACAGATAGGGGTCATCCCAAATGTAATACCTAGCATCGCTCTTGAGTTTATCACATTGAGCTCTGGATGCTAGGGGAGGAAAAACAGAAGCAGCAAGATAATTAACAATGTTAGCAAACCAAGGTGAGGAAGAAGTAGAGAGTGTCAACAAATTTCATCGGGAAAGTCATCCCGGATCGGTGAAGCGTCATCAGTAGACCTCTCAATCCTGCTTAGGTGGTCTGCAACTAGGTTTTGTGCTCCGCTCCTATCACGGATCTCCAAATCAAATTCTTGGAGCCAGAGCATCCATCTTATCAGCCGAGGTTTTGATTCTGCCTTCTTCAACAGGTACTTAAGAGCTGCATGGTCAGTAAACACAACAACAGGAGAACCAAGCAGATAAGATCGAAACTTTTCAAGTGCAAAAACTACCGCAAGGAGCTCTTTTTCTATTGTGGTGTAATTTGATTGGGCAACATCTATGTCCTGGAGGCATAGTAGATTACCCTCGGCTGCTTATCAATCCTTTGAGCTAGAACAGCCCCTAATGCATAGTTGGATGCATCACACATAAGCTCAAATGGGGCTGTCCAATCAGGCGCCTGAATGATTGGAGTTGTGGTCAGGGCCTTCTTGAGGCAATCAAAAGCCTCTTTGCATCCTTCATCAAAGATGAAGTCAACATCCTTTTGCAATAGGTTGGACAGTGGGAGGGCCTTCTTACTGAAGTCTTGAATGAAGCGCCTGTAAAACCCTGCATGGCCAAGAAAAGAACGAACCTCTCGTACAGAAGAGGGGTAAGGCAATTGTGAAATAATTGAGATCTTGGCAGGGTCAACTTCAATGCCCTTTTTTGAAATTATGTGCCCCAATACTATGCCTTGTTCTACCATGAAATGACATTTCTCAAAATTGAGAACAAGGTTAGATTGGATGCACCTGTTTAAAACTCTGTCCAAACTATCCAAACATGAATCAAATGAGGACCCATATACAGTAAAGTCGTCCATAAACACCTCTATGCATTTTTCTAGAAAATCACTAAAAATGCTTAGCATGCACCGCTGGAATGTGCCAGGGGCATTGCATAGACCAAACGACATCCTCCTATAGGCAAAAGTGCCAAAGGGGCAGGTGAATGTGGTTTTCTCTTGGTCCTCAGGTGCAATGTGAATTTGAAAATAACCAGAAAACACATCAAGAAAGCAATAGTGGGACTTACCTGCCAAGCGCTCAAGCATCTGATCGATAAAAGGCAGGGGGAAGTGGTCTTTTCTGGTTTCTTGATTTAGCCTTCTGTAGTCAATGCAAACCCTCCAACTATTTTGCACTCTTGTTGGAATTAGCTCCTCTTTTTCATTCTTGACTACAGTGAGGCCAGTCTTCTTTGGAACAACATGGATGGGGCTAACCCACTGACTGTCGGAAATGGGGTAGATGATCCCAGCTTGTAGAAGCTTGGTCACCTCCTTCTTTACAACATCCGAGATGACAGGGTTGAGTCGCCTTTGTGGCTGTCTCACTGGCTTTGCTCCATCTTCCAACAATATCTTGTGCATGCATGTTGATGGGCTAATACCAGGGATGTCAGCCAATGTCCATCCAATTGCCTTCTTATGCTTCTGAAGAACTTGCAACAACCTCTGCTCTTGTTCAGCAATGAGGGAGGTGGAAATGATGACAGGCAATTTGTCCTCCTCCTCTAAGTAGACATACCTGAGGTTGTCTGGCAGTGGTTTTAACTCTAGAGTACTGGATGCTGGCTGAATATCAGGAACTAGAAGGGAAGGAGAAATGGGTTCCACAGCTTGTACTTGAGCATAACAATCAGATGTATATGTACTTCCTGCAACATGGTTAGTGCAACCTGATTGTATAACATCAAAGTGAATAGGTACAACATCCAGAGAGTCAAACTCTGTACATTCAACATTATCCTCATCATATTGAGCATCATCAGAATCAGAATCAGAATCAAGAACATCAATGCATGCAAATTCAGATAACTCAGACACGGATGAATGTTTTAATGTATGCAAAGAGTGGAAATCAGAAATCAATCCATCAACAGCATCATCAATAATATCCACGTGAAAAACAGAATGATCCTCAGAAGGATGTTTCATGGCATCCAGAATGTTGAATCGCACAACAATATCATCAAACTCCATAGACAAAGTACCTGCATGGACATCAATTTTGGTTCGTGCAGTTTTCAAAAATGGTCTGCCTAAAATGATTGGTGCAGAACCATGTGAAAATCCCTCTTCCATATCAAGAATGTAAAAATCAGCAGGGAAAATCAATTCACCAACACGAACTAAAACATCATCAACCAAACCTGCTGGGTGGGCAACGCTTCTATTTGCCAACTGAATCACCACACCCGTAGGTTGCAGGGGTCCAAGAGAAAGAGATTTAAAAATAGATAGAGGCATAACATTTATTGAGGCACCAAGATCAAGCATTGCATTTTCAAATTTATTGTTACCTATGATGCAAGGTACACAAAATGTACCTAGGTCCTTGCACTTCTCAGGAATCTGAGGAACAGATTTACCTATCAATGCTGACACGTTTCTGCCCATGCTGATCTTTTCGTTTCCCTTTAGCCTCCTCTTGTGCGTGCATAGCTCCTTCAAGAACTTTGCATATCTAGGAATCTGTTTAATGGCATCCAACAGAGGTATGTTCACCTCAACCTTCCTAAAAGTTTCCAAGATCTCACTGTCAACCTCTTCCATCTTTTTGCTTGGAATGGCTCTTGGAGGGAAAGGAAGAGGTATGGAAGGTGCAGCAGTAGAGGTGGAAGGTGTAGAAGTCGCACCAGATATGGAAGGACCAGCTGCATGAGCATCACGCTTTCTCTGAAGTGTGGCAGGGTCGGCTTCCTTTAGAGGTGTAGGCTCGGAAGTGGGAACTTCAATATTCTTCCCAGATATCAAAGTAATGGCACTCACATTCCTAGGATTTTCCACCGTTTGTGATGGAAGCTTGTCAGAATTCTGAGCCTGTGCCTGGTTTAGTTGAGTGGCCATCTGCCCCATTTGATTTGTCAAACTCTGGATTGAGGCCCTAGTCTCCTGCTAAAATTGCATATTTTGAAGGGTCATCATCCTGACTAACTCCTCCAATGAAGTAGAAGAAGAAGGTGCAGGTGCTGCAGCAGGAGCTGGTGTGGGTACAGGTGGAACAGGAGCAGCTTGTGGTGCAGGTGCAACTCTTTGTTATGGAGGTGGTTGCACATTTTGAAATTGTTGGGGCTGCTGGTTACCCTGGTTTCCCCATCTCAAATTAGGGTGATTCCTCCATCCTGGATTATATCTGTTGGTTGACAAATCATGGTGGTTTTGTTGTTGCTGTTGGGGCCTATTGTTGTTGAAAATATTTGCTGCATAGGCCTGAGGGGTATCCACTGGTGTAGAAGAAGAAGCCTGTTGTTGCAATGCTGGGCAAGAGTCTGTAAAGTGATCAACAGATGTACAAAGGCCACAAACTCTTGCAGCTGGAGCTCTCTGATTGGAAGCAAGTTGGTTGACCAGTGTGGTAAGAGCATCAATCTTACTCTCCAACTTCTTCGTGTACTCGGCTGCTCCTACATCATGAACACCTCTAACAACTATGGCATCACTCCTTGTGCCAAATTGTTGAGAATTTGAAGCCATGTTCTCTATTAATTGTCTGGCTACAACTGGGGCTATGTTACCAAGGGCACCACCACTTGCAGCATCAATCATATTTCGATCCATGTGGTGCAAGCCTTCATAAAAATACTGCAGGAGGAGATGTTCAGAAATCTGATGGTGTGGACAGCTTGAACAGAGATTCTTGAACCTCTCCCAGTACTCATAAAGGGTCTCCCCAGATTACTGCTTGATGCCAGAAATCTCCTTCCGTATGGCTGTTGTCCTTGAAGCAGGAAAGAACTTGGCAAGGAACAATCTCTTCAGGTCATCCCAGCTTGTGATGGACCTGGGTGCTAGGTAGTACAGCCAGTCTTTGGCATTACCCTCCAAAGAATGAGGGAAAGCCTTCAAGTATACATGGTCCTCTTGTACATCTGCAGGCTTCATGGTGGAACAGACGACATGAAACTGCTTCAAGTGTTTGCACGGGTCCTCACCTGCAAGACCATGAAACTTTGGCAACAAGTGTATCAAACAAGTTTTCAGCACATATGGAACCTCCTCCTTAGGGTATTGTATGCATAAACTATCATAAGTGAACTCTGGTGCAGTGAGCTCACTCATGGTTCTCTCATGAGGTGGAGGAGGTTGAGCCATGTTATCAGTATGAAAATGCTCAGAATATACAGTATGCTCAGAATGCAAAGAATGAGGAGTGTCAGGAATGTGATGAGAATCAGAAGAATCAGGAAATGTCACTGAATATTCAGCATGCAAAGATGGATTCCTAGGATGCCTACTTCCTCTGTGGAATGTCCTATCAATCTCAGGGTCAAATGGTTGTAATTCACTTGGGTTTCCCCTAGTCATGCACCAAAAAGCACTAATTGTAGTGATATTGGCATAACAAAGGGTATAACTACAAGTATACTCAAATGACCTTCAAATGACTTGAAAATTGGTAGGATATTCCTTTGAGTTGTCAAACAGAAGCACAAAAAAAATCAGATCAAAACTCAAAGCACAAGTATTTTTGACAATTTTTCAAAAGTAAGAAAAATGAAGAAAAATCACAAAAAACACTGCTGAAATGTAGAAAATGGCATTTTCTGGAGATTCTGAGTTTGCAAACCGGCGGAGCGGGTTACAAGAAGGTGGGAAATCAAATTCTATCCCAAATCCATATAAAATAATAGTGATTCTGATAACCAGAGCAAAAGTTATGGTCCTCTGAAGTTTCACTAAAAATCAGTCCAAAAATTTTTTGAATCTCTTAACTCAGACCATACCAACTGCTCTAGCTATTTTTCCTATCAAGTTCAACGTCTTAGAAGTGGGGGAAAAAATTTCAAGTCAAAACAAGCTCCGTAGCTACCAAAACAAAAATCCAGAAGTTAAATGCCAGATTCGGACACTATTCAAACACTATTCACTACTACAATTGACACTATTCATGCGCGCCGCGACACTATTCACTACACTACACAGAAACACACAGGAATGGAAACAGGCACTGAACTTAACACAACATTAACATCACAATGAACATATACCAACTCAACCACACTTGAACTACACACACACACCAAAACACAAAACACAAACACACTGGAAATTTTACTTTGAACGAAACGATTGGTCCCCGGCAACGGCACCAAATTTGATAGAGGCCGTACCCCACCAAATTAAAACATATTAAATGCAGTACATGAAAGTGAACCAAGTCGTCTCCCAACGACCAATATTTTCATTCAAAGCGACTTTTCCAGATGAACACAACAATAAAACACAGGGGGGGGGTTGGCAGATTCACACAAGTTTGCTAAATTGTAATCAAAACTGAATTAAACACACAATTCAAAACGTACTGGTCCTTTGATTCCACTAAAAATCAACCAATCACAGGTTACTAAATCAAGTCTCTTACCCAATTTACTCTCATGAAATCCGAATTAATCAACTATGCGAAAATTAACACAGCTTCAACCATTAAGCATAACACACATCCTTCTTTCAATTTCACACACTCACACACAGATTAAGCAACTGTGGCCAAAACCCGAACTCACTAAGCATGACAAGGATTCTGAAATTGTGGAAAACATAAACTCATGATTAAGCATCACAAATTCCATTTCATTCAAAGCTACGAAATTGAATAGGATGAAGAGAAATTAGGAATTGGAGTGCACTGCAAAACATCAACCTCATGGTTTCAAATCAGTTTCTTCAAGGAACCAATACGAAAAACTTAGCTAGACATGGAAAATGAACAATCACTCACTTCGAATCTGAAACAGAAATTGCAATTTAACCGTTCAAATGACTTCAAATTGATATTGAAAGCTTAAAATGGTGCAGCAAACGAAATGGGCAAGGGATAAGAGAAGAGCAACAAAAACAGCCACCAAAAACGAAAATGCTTCAATATAAAGTTACCCAAACGGTAGAAAACGTTAATACAACTTCAATGTGCTGTCCAAGACTCATAAATCGTGAAAAACCAATGGAAAACGTGAAAAATTCGTCTGTGCCACCATGGGTCACCTTCCAAAACTTTAAAACAACAAAAATGGAGGTTTTTGAGAGTGGAGAAGAAGAAGGAGAGGCTGGCCTCGTTTCATGCAGACCTAATTCGTGGTCATATCACCCTTGCCACTCATAATTACAAAACTGCCACTCTGCCACTCAGATTTACTAAAATGCCACTCTGGGCCTCAAATGTTGACCCATTGACTTTGCTGACGTGTAAATGACATGGAAATGATGTGGCAATGATGTGGAAATTCTCTTCAACTAAATATTAATGTCCAAGCTCCAAAATTTGCTTCACCCAAATACCTAAAAATAATTAAAAACAAAAATTAGGCCAAATAATGTGAAATTAGTCCAAATTCGGAACAGTGGCCCAATAAAGCCCAACAGATGAAAAACACTCTAATGATGAACAATTAAGCACTAATCAACTGTCTAATGGGTGCACAAAGGCTAGTGGAATAGAAGAAAATAATGACTCATCAAAGAGTTTGTGGGAGCAATATCACATAATACTTCTTTCACACATTGTCCTGTACTGAATTTAATCCTTGCTTGATTCGGATGAAAGCGTGGTGGTACTAGAGTTTCTCCACCAATCTTTGGCTTAAACCATTGTTGTCGCTTTCGTAAACGAATGCAACTAAACAGGGGTGGCCTTCGATTAAACACCTTGTTTCTCTACTTCCTTTTCCATCATCTTTATCTTTTCTTCCTTTTCTTTTTCTTCAATTTCCCTTCTTTCTGCAGTTTATATTTCTTCTTTTTCTATTTTCTCCTTCAGCCTATGTTGATCATTATTGGCTTGTCTTGGTGTCATAAATTTCAACTTCATTTCATGTCCCTCATGACTCAAATAAAGGGAACGTTCATCATGATTGAGCGTTTTAAAACGAAGCCATGCCCATCTCAAAAGAAGATGACAAGAGTTCGTGGGAGCAATATCACACAATACTTCTTTCACACATTGGCCTGTACTGAATTTGATCCTAGGTTGATTTAGATGAAAGCTTGGTGGTACTAGAGTTTCTCCACCAATCTTTGGCTTAAAACATTGTTGTCGCTTTCGTAAACGAATGCAACTAAACATGGGTGGCCTTCGATTAAACGCCTTGTTTCTCTACTTCCTTTTCCATCATCTTTATCTTTTCTTCCTTTTCTTTTTCTTCAATTTCCCTTCTTTCTGCAGTTTATATTTCTTCTTTTTCTATTTTCTCCTTCAGCCTATGTTGATCATTACTGGCTTGTCTTGGTGTCATAAATTTCAACTTCATTTCATGTCCCTCATGACTCAAATAAAGGGAACGTTCATCAGGATTGAGCGTTTTAAAACGAAGCCATGCCCATCTCAAAAGAAGATGACAAGAGTTCGTGGGAGCAATATCACACAATACTTCTTTCACACATTGTCCTGTACTGAATTCGATCCTTGGTTGATTCATATGAAAGCTTGGTGGTAACCAGAGTTTCTCCACCAATCTTTGGCTTACAACATTGTTGTCGCTTTCGTAAACAAATGCAACTAAACATGGGTGGCCTTCGATGAAACATCTTCTTTCTCTACTTCCTTTTCCATCATCTTTATCATCTATTCCTTTTCTTTTTCTTCAATTTCCCTTGCTTCTGCAGTTTATATTTCGTCTTTTTCTTTTTTCTCCTTCAGCCTATGTTGACCATGACTGGCTTGTCTTGGTGTCATAAATTTCAACTTCATTTCATGTCCCTCATGCCTCAAATAAAGGGAACGTTCATCAAGATTGAGCATTTTAAAATGAAGTCATGCCCATCTCAAAAGAAGATGACAAGAGTTCGTGGGAACAATATCACATATTACTTCTTTCACACATTGTCCTGTACAGAATTTGATCCTTGCTTGATTCAGATGAAAGCTTGGTGGTAACTAGAGTTTCTCCACCAATCTTTGGCTTACAACATTGTTGTCGCTTTTGTAAACGAATGCAACTAAACATGGGTGGCCTTCGATTAAACACCTTGTTTCTCTACCTCCTTTTCCATCATCTTTATCTTTTCTTCCTTTTCTTTTTCTTCAATTTCCCTTCCTTCTGCAGTTTATATTTCTTCTTTTTCTATTTTCTCCTTCAGCCTATGTTGATCATTACTGGCTTGTGTTGGTGTCATAAATTTCAACTTCATTTCATGTCCCTCATACCTCAAATAAAGGGAACATTCATCAAGATTGAGCATTTTAAAATGAAGCCATGCCCATCTCAAAAGAAGATGACAAGAGTTCGTGGGAACAATATCACATAATACTTTTTTCACACATTGTCGTGTACTGAATTTGATCCTTGCTTGATTCGGATGAAAGCGTGGTTTTAACTAGAGTTTCTCCACCAATCTTTGGCTTAAAACATTGTTGTCGCTTTTGTAATCGAATGCAAATAAATAGGGGTGGCCTACGACTAAACCTTGTTTCTCGACTTCCTTTTCCATCAACTTTATCTTTTCTTCCTTTTCTTTTCCTTCAATTTCTCTTCCTTCTGCCGTTTATATTTCTTCTTTTGTATCTTCTCCTTCAGCCTATGTTGATCCTTACTGGCTTGTCCTTGTGTGATAAATTTGAACTTCATTTCATGTCGCTCATGCCTCAAAGGGAACGTTCATCAATATTGAGCGTTTTAAAAAGAAGCCATGCCCATCTCAAAAGAAGATGACAAGAGTTCGTGGGAGCATTATCACACAATACTTCTTTCGCACGTTGTCCTCTACTGAATTTGATCCTTGGTTGAATCAGATGAAAGCTTGGTGGTAACCAGAGTTTCTCCACCAATCTTTGGCTTACAACATTGTTGTCGCTATCGTAAACAAATGCAACTAAACATGGGTGGCCTTCGATTAAACACCTTGTTTCTCTAATTCCTTTTCCATCATCTTTATCATTTCTTCCTTTTCTTTTTCTTCAACTTCCCTTCCTTCTGCAGTTTATATTTCGTGTTTTTCTATTTTCTCCTTCAGCCTATGTTGATCATTACTGGCTTGTCTTGGTGTCATAAATTTCAACTTCATTTCATGTCCCTCATGCCTTAAATAAAGGGAACATTCATCAAGATTGAGCATTTTAAAATGAAGCCATGCCCATCTCAAAAGAAGATGACAATAGTTCGTGGGAGCAATATCACATAATACTTCTTTCACACATTGTCCTGTACTGAATTTGATCCTTGCTTGATTCAGATGGAAGCTTGGTGGTAACTAGAGTTTCTCCAGCAATCTTTGGCTTACAACATTGTTGTCGCTTTTGTAAACGAATGCAACTAAACATGGGTGGCCTTCGATTAAACACCTTGTTTCTCTACTTCCTTTTCCATCATCTTTATGTTTTCTTCCTTTTCTTTTTCTTCAATTTCCATTCCTTCTGCAGTTTATATTTCTTCTTTTTCTATTTTCTCCTTTAGCCTATGTTGATCATTACTGGCTTGTCTTGGTGTCATAAATTTCAACTTCATTTCATGTCCCTCATGCCTCAAATAAAGGGAACGTTCATCAAGATTGAGCATTTTAAAATGAAGCCATGCCCATCTCAAAAGAAGATGACAAGAGTTCGTGGGAGCAATATCACACAATACTTCTTTCACATATTGTCCTGTACTGAATTTGATCCTTGGTTGATTCAGATGAAAGCTTGGTGGTAATTAGAGTTTCTCCACCAATGTTGGGCTTACAACATTGTTGTCGCTTTCGTAAACAAATGCAACTAAACATGGGTGGCCTTCGATTAAACACCTTTTTTCTCTACTTCCTTTTGCATCATCTTTATCATTTCTTCCTTTTCTTTTTCTTCAATTTCCCTTCCTTCTGCAGTTTATATTTCGTCTTTTTCTATTTTCTCCTTCAGCCTATGTTGATCATTACTGGCTTGTTTTGGTGTCATAAACTTCAACTTCATTTCATGTCCCTCATGCCTCAAATAAAGGGAACGTTCATCAAGATTGAGCGTTTTAAAATGAAGCCATGCCCATCTCAAAAGAAGATGACAAGAGTTCGTGGGAACAATATCACATAATACTTTTTTCACACATTGTCGTGTACTGAATTTGATCCTTGCTTGATTCGGATGAAACCTTGGTGTTAACTAGAGTTTCTCCACCCATCTTTGGCTTAAAACATTGTTGTCGCTTTCGTAATCGAAGGCAAATAAATAGGGGTGGCCTACGACTAAACCTTGTTTCTCAACTTCCTTTTCCATCAACTTTATCTTTTCTTCCTTTTCTTTTCCTTCAATTTCTCTTCCTTCTGCCGTTTATATTTCTTCTTTTGTATCTTCTCCTTCAGCCTATGTTGATCCTTACTGGCTTGTCCTTGTGTGATAAATTTGAACTTCATTTCATGTCGCTCATGCCTCAAAGGGAACGTTCATCAATATTGAGCGTTTTAAAATGAAGCCATGCCCATCTCAAAAGAAGATGACAAGAGTTCGTGGGAGCAATATCACTTAATACTTCTTTCACACATTATCCTGTACTGAATTTGATCCTTGCTTGATTCGGATGAAAGTGTGGTGGTAACTAGAGTTTCTCCACCAATCTTTGGCTTACAACATTGTTGTCGCTTTCGTAAACAAATGCAACTAAACATGGGTGGCCTTCGATTAAACACCTTCTTTCTTTACTTCCTTTTCCATCATCTTTATCTTTTCTTCCTTTTCTTTTCTTCAATTTCCCTTCCTTCTGCAGTCTATATTTCTTCTTTTTCTACTTTCTCCTTCAGCCTATGTTGATCATTATTGGCTTGTCTTGGTGTCATAAATTTCAACTTCATTTCATGTCCCTCATGCCTCAAAGGGAACGTTCATCAAGATTGAGTGTTTTAAAAGAAACCCATGCCCATCTCAAAAGACGACGACAAGAGTTCGTGTGAACAATATCACATAATACTTCTTTCACACATTGTCATGTACTGAATTTGATCCTTGGTTGATTCAGATGAAAGCTTGGTGGTACTAGAGTTTCTCCACCAATCTTTGGCTTAAAACATTGTTGTCGCTTTCGTAAACGAATGCAACTAAACAGGGGTGGCCTTCGATTAAACACCTTGTTTCTCTACTTCCTTTTCGATCATATTTATCTTTTCTTCCTTTTCTTTTTCTTCAATTTCCCTTCTTTCTGCAGTTTATATTTCTTCTTTTTCTATTTTCTCCTTCAGCCTATGTTGATCATTACTGGCTTGTCTTGGTGTCATAAATTTCAACTTCATTTCATGTCCCTCTTGCCTCAAATAAAGGGAACGTTCATCAAGATTGAGCGTTTTAAAATGAAGCCATGCCCATCTCAAAAGAAGATGACAAGAGTTCGTGGGAGCAATATCACACAATACTTCTTTCACACAGTTTCCTGTACTGAATTTGATCCTTGGTTGATTCAGATGAAAGCTTGGTGGTAACTAGAGTTTCTCCACCAATCTTTGGCTTACAACATTGTTGTCACTTTTGTAAACGAATGCAACTAAACAGGGTTGGCCTTCGATTAAACACCATGTTTCTCTACTTCCTTATCCATCATCTTTATCTTTTCTTCCTTTTCTTTTTCTTCAATTTCCCTCCCTTCTGCAGTTTATATTTCTTCTTTTGTATTTTCTCCTTCAGCCTATGTTGATCCTTACTGGCTTGTCCTTGTGTCATAAGTTTCAACTTCATTTCATGTCGCTCATGCCTCAAAGGGAACGTTCATCGATATTGAGCGTTTTAAAATGAAGCCATTCCCATCTCAAAAGAAGATGATAAGAGTTTGTGGGAGCAATATCACACAATACTTCTTTCACACATTGTCCAATACTGAATTTGATCCTTGGTTGATTCAGATGAAAGCTTGGTGGTACTAGAGTTTCTCCACCAATCTTTGGCTTAAAACATTGTTGTCGCTTTCGTAAACGAATGCAACTAAACATGGGTGGCCTTCGATTAAACGCCTTGTTTCTCTACTTCCTTTTCCATCATCTTTATCTTTTCTTCCTTTTCTTTTTCTTCAATTTCCCTTCCTTCTGCAGTTTATATTTCTTCTTTTTCTATTTTCTCCTTCAGCCTATGTTGATCATTCTTGGCTTGTCTTGGTGTCATAAATGTCAACTTCATTTCATGTCCCTCATGACTCAAATAAAGGGAACGTTCATCAAGATTGAGCATTTTAAAACGAAGCCATGCCCATCTCAAAAGAAGATGACAAGAGTTCGTGGGAGCAATATCACACAATACTTCTTTCACACATTTTCCTGTACTGAATTTGATCCTTGGTTGATTCAGATGAAAGCTTGGTGGTAACTAGAGTTTCTCCACCAATCTTTGGCTTACAACATTGTTGTCACTTTTGTAAACGAATGCAACTAAACAGGGGTGGCCTTCGATTAAACACCATGTTTCTCTACTTCCTTATCCATCATCTTTATCTTTTCTTCCTTTTCTTTTTCTTCAATTTCCCTCTCTTCTGCAGTTTATATTTCATCTTTTGTATTTTCTCCTTCAGCCTATGTTGATCCTTACTGGCTTGTCCTTGTGTCATAAATTTGAACTTCATTTCATGTCGCTCATGCCTCAAAGGGAACGTTCATCGATATTGAGCGTTTTAAAATGAAGCCATGCCCATCTCAAAAGAAGATGACAAGAGTTCGTGGGAGCAATATCACACAATACTTCTTTCACACATTGTCCTATACTGAATTTGATCCTTGGTTGATTCAGATGAAAGCTTGGTGGTACTAGAGTTTCTCCACCAATCTTTGGCTTAAAACATTGTTGTCGCTTTCGTAAACGAATGCAACTAAACATGGGTGGCCTTCGATTAAACGCCTTGTTTCTCTACTTCCTTTTCCATCATCTTTATCTTTTCTTCCTTTTCTTTTTCTTCAATTTCCCTTCCTTCTGTAGTTTATATTTCTTCTTTTTCTATTTTCTCCTTCAGCCTATGTTGATCATTACTGGCTTGTCTTGGTGTCATAAATTTCAACTTCATTTCATGTCCCTCATGACTCAAATAAAGGGAACGTTCATCAAGATTGAGCGTTTTAAAATGAAGTCATGCCCATCTCAAAAGAAGATGACAAGAGTTCGTGGGAGCAATATCACACAATACTTCTTTCACACATTTTCCTGTACTGAATTTGATCCTTGGTTGATTCAGATGAAAGCTTGGTGGTAACTAGAGTTTCTCCACCAATGTTGGGCTTACAACATTGTTGTCGCTTTCGTAAACAAATGCAACTAAACATGGGTGGCCTTCGATTAAACACCTTGTTTCTCTACTTCCTTTTCCATCATCTTTATCTTTTCTTCCTTTTCTTTTTCTTCAATTACCCTTCCTTTTGCAGTTTATATTTCTTCTTTTTCTATTTTCTCCTTCAGCCTATGTTGACCATTCACTTTGAAGCTCTTATCTGTGGACTGGCTTTTGATTTCAACTGCACCATAAGGATAAACATTAGTGACAACAAAAGGACCAATCCACTTTGATCTCAACTTACCCCCCATGAGTCCAAGTCTGGAGTTATACAGTAAAACTTGCTGACCAACAACAAACTCCTTTCTAGCAATGGAGCTATCATGGAATCTCTTGGTCTTCTCCTTGTAGAACATAGAGTTCTGATATGCCTCCAAACGGATCTCATCCAACTCGTTCAACTGCAGCTTCCTTTCCTCCCCAGCTTGATCAAGAGAGAAGTTGCATGACTTGACAGCCCAGTAGGCTCGATGCTCTATCTCCACTGGAAGGTGGCATGGCTTACCAAAGACAACCCGATAAGGAGACATCCCTATAGGTGCCTTGTAAGCAGTCCTGTGAGCCCATAGAGCGTCCTCAAGTCTATTGCTCCAATCCTTCCTGTTGGGCTGCACAATCTTCTCCAAGATCCTCTTGATTTCTCTGTTTGAGATCTCAGCTTGCCCATTAGTTTAGGGGTGATATGGTGTAGAAAGTTTGTGCACAACCCCATACTTTTGAAGCAAAACCCCCAAGGATCTGTTGCAAAAATGGGTGCCCTGGTCACTAACAATAGCTCGAGGAACTCCAAACCTAAAAAATATGTGAGACCTAACAAAGTCCACAACAACTCGAGCATCATTAGTTCTAGTGGCTTTGGCTTCCACCCATTTTGAAACATAATCAACAGCAAGTAAGATGTAAGTGAAACCAAAAGAGACAGGGAAAGGGCCCATGAAATCTATACCCCAGACATCAAACACCTCACAAAATAGCATGGGTTGTTGAGGCATCTGTTGTCTCCAAGAAATGGCTCCTCCTGCTCGTTGGCAGTCCTCACATGTGCTACAAATCCTCCACGCATCTTTGAAGATGGTGGGCCAATAAAATCCGCAATCTAGCACCTTACGAGCTGTCCTTTGTGTGCCAAGGTGACCACCAGGTGCAGATGAATGACAAAATTTGAGGACCGAGTCAATCTCATGGTCCGGAATGCATCTCCTGGTAACCTGATCACTGCATATTTTCCACAGATAGGGGTCATCCCAAATGTAATACCTAGCATCGCTCTTGAGTTTATCACATTGAGCTCTGGATGCTAGGGGAGGAAAAACAGAAGCAGCAAGATAATTAACAATGTTAGCAAACCAAGGTGAGGAAGAAGTAGAGAGTGTCAACAAATTTCATCGGGAAAGTCATCCCGGATCGGTGAAGCGTCATCAGTAGACCTCTCAATCCTGCTTAGGTGGTCTGCAACTAGGTTTTGTGCTCCGCTCCTATCACGGATCTCCAAATCAAATTCTTGGAGCCAGAGCATCCATCTTATCAGCCGAGGTTTTGATTCTGCCTTCTTCAACAGGTACTTAAGAGCTGCATGGTCAGTAAACACAACAACAGGAGAACCAAGCAGATAAGATCGAAACTTTTCAAGTGCAAAAACTACCGCAAGGAGCTCTTTTTCTATTGTGGTGTAATTTGATTGGGCAACATCTATGTCCTGGAGGCATAGTAGATTACCCTCGGCTGCTTATCAATCCTTTGAGCTAGAACAGCCCCTAATGCATAGTTGGATGCATCACACATAAGCTCAAATGGGGCTGTCCAATCAGGCGCCTGAATGATTGGAGTTGTGGTCAGGGCCTTCTTGAGGCAATCAAAAGCCTCTTTGCATCCTTCATCAAAGATGAAGTCAACATCCTTTTGCAATAGGTTGGACAGTGGGAGGGCCTTCTTACTGAAGTCTTGAATGAAGCGCCTGTAAAACCCTGCATGGCCAAGAAAAGAACGAACCTCTCGTACAGAAGAGGGGTAAGGCAATTGTGAAATAATTGAGATCTTGGCAGGGTCAACTTCAATGCCCTTTTTTGAAATTATGTGCCCCAATACTATGCCTTGTTCTACCATGAAATGACATTTCTCAAAATTGAGAACAAGGTTAGATTGGATGCACCTGTTTAAAACTCTGTCCAAACTATCCAAACATGAATCAAATGAGGACCCATATACAGTAAAGTCGTCCATAAACACCTCTATGCATTTTTCTAGAAAATCACTAAAAATGCTTAGCATGCACCGCTGGAATGTGCCAGGGGCATTGCATAGACCAAACGACATCCTCCTATAGGCAAAAGTGCCAAAGGGGCAGGTGAATGTGGTTTTCTCTTGGTCCTCAGGTGCAATGTGAATTTGAAAATAACCAGAAAACACATCAAGAAAGCAATAGTGGGACTTACCTGCCAAGCGCTCAAGCATCTGATCGATAAAAGGCAGGGGGAAGTGGTCTTTTCTGGTTTCTTGATTTAGCCTTCTGTAGTCAATGCAAACCCTCCAACTATTTTGCACTCTTGTTGGAATTAGCTCCTCTTTTTCATTCTTGACTACAGTGAGGCCAGTCTTCTTTGGAACAACATGGATGGGGCTAACCCACTGACTGTCGGAAATGGGGTAGATGATCCCAGCTTGTAGAAGCTTGGTCACCTCCTTCTTTACAACATCCGAGATGACAGGGTTGAGTCGCCTTTGTGGCTGTCTCACTGGCTTTGCTCCATCTTCCAACAATATCTTGTGCATGCATGTTGATGGGCTAATACCAGGGATGTCAGCCAATGTCCATCCAATTGCCTTCTTATGCTTCTGAAGAACTTGCAACAACCTCTGCTCTTGTTCAGCAATGAGGGAGGTGGAAATGATGACAGGCAATTTGTCCTCCTCCTCTAAGTAGACATACCTGAGGTTGTCTGGCAGTGGTTTTAACTCTAGAGTACTGGATGCTGGCTGAATATCAGGAACTAGAAGGGAAGGAGAAATGGGTTCCACAGCTTGTACTTGAGCATAACAATCAGATGTATATGTACTTCCTGCAACATGGTTAGTGCAACCTGATTGTATAACATCAAAGTGAATAGGTACAACATCCAGAGAGTCAAACTCTGTACATTCAACATTATCCTCATCATATTGAGCATCATCAGAATCAGAATCAGAATCAAGAACATCAATGCATGCAAATTCAGATAACTCAGACACGGATGAATGTTTTAATGTATGCAAAGAGTGGAAATCAGAAATCAATCCATCAACAGCATCATCAATAATATCCA
This sequence comes from Vigna unguiculata, assembly GCF_037176805.1. Classification (NCBI taxonomy): domain Eukaryota; kingdom Viridiplantae; phylum Streptophyta; class Magnoliopsida; order Fabales; family Fabaceae; genus Vigna; species Vigna unguiculata. The sequence continues at coordinate 24,510,042 of NC_140795.1, read as the reverse complement.
CGTGAAAAACAGAATGATCCTCAGAAGGATGTTTCATGGCATCCAGAATGTTGAATCGCACAACAATATCATCAAACTCCATAGACAAAGTACCTGCATGGACATCAATTTTGGTTCGTGCAGTTTTCAAAAATGGTCTGCCTAAAATGATTGGTGCAGAACCATGTGAAAATCCCTCTTCCATATCAAGAATGTAAAAATCAGCAGGGAAAATCAATTCACCAACACGAACTAAAACATCATCAACCAAACCTGCTGGGTGGGCAACGCTTCTATTTGCCAACTGAATCACCACACCCGTAGGTTGCAGGGGTCCAAGAGAAAGAGATTTAAAAATAGATAGAGGCATAACATTTATTGAGGCACCAAGATCAAGCATTGCATTTTCAAATTTATTGTTACCTATGATGCAAGGTACACAAAATGTACCTAGGTCCTTGCACTTCTCAGGAATCTGAGGAACAGATTTACCTATCAATGCTGACACGTTTCTGCCCATGCTGATCTTTTCGTTTCCCTTTAGCCTCCTCTTGTGCGTGCATAGCTCCTTCAAGAACTTTGCATATCTAGGAATCTGTTTAATGGCATCCAACAGAGGTATGTTCACCTCAACCTTCCTAAAAGTTTCCAAGATCTCACTGTCAACCTCTTCCATCTTTTTGCTTGGAATGGCTCTTGGAGGGAAAGGAAGAGGTATGGAAGGTGCAGCAGTAGAGGTGGAAGGTGTAGAAGTCGCACCAGATATGGAAGGACCAGCTGCATGAGCATCACGCTTTCTCTGAAGTGTGGCAGGGTCGGCTTCCTTTAGAGGTGTAGGCTCGGAAGTGGGAACTTCAATATTCTTCCCAGATATCAAAGTAATGGCACTCACATTCCTAGGATTTTCCACCGTCTGTGATGGAAGCTTGTCAGAATTCTGAGCCTGTGCCTGGTTTAGTTGAGTGGCCATCTGCCCCATTTGATTTGTCAAACTCTGGATTGAGGCCCTAGTCTCCTGCTAAAATTGCATATTTTGAAGGGTCATCATCCTGACTAACTCCTCCAATGAAGTAGAAGAAGAAGGTGCAGGTGCTGCAGCAGGAGCTGGTGTGGGTACAGGTGGAACAGGAGCAGCTTGTGGTGCAGGTGCAACTCTTTGTTATGGAGGTGGTTGCACATTTTGAAATTGTTGGGGCTGCTGGTTACCCTAGTTTCCCCATCTCAAATTAGGGTGATTCCTCCATCCTGGATTATATCTGTTGGTTGACAAATCATGGTGGTTTTGTTGTTGCTGTTGGGGCCTATTGTTGTTGAAAATATTTGCTGCATAGGCCTGAGGGGTATCCACTGGTGTAGAAGAAGAAGCCTGTTGTTGCAATGCTGGGCAAGAGTCTGTAAAGTGATCAACAGATGTACAAAGGCCACAAACTCTTGCAGCTGGAGCTCTCTGATTGGAAGCAAGTTGGTTGACCAGTGTGGTAAGAGCATCAATCTTACTCTCCAACTTCTTCGTGTACTCGGCTGCTCCTACATCATGAACACCTCTAACAACTATGGCATCACTCCTTGTGCCAAATTGTTGAGAATTTGAAGCCATGTTCTCTATTAATTGTCTGGCTGCAGCTGGGGTTATGTTACCAAGGGCACCACCACTTGCAGCATCAATCATATTTCGATCCATGTGGTGCAAGCCTTCATAAAAATACTACAGGAGGAGATGTTCAGAAATCTGATGGTGTGGACAGCTTGAACAGAGATTCTTGAACCTCTCCCAGTACTCATAAAGGGTCTCCCCAGATTACTGCTTGATGCCAGAAATCTCCTTCCGTATGGCTGTTGTCCTTGAAGCAGGAAAGAACTTGGCAAGGAACAATCTCTTCAGGTCATCCCAGCTTGTGATGGACCTGGGTGCTAGGTAGTACAGCCAGTCTTTGGCATTACCCTCCAAAGAATGAGGGAAAGCCTTCAAGTATACATGGTCCTCTTGTACATCTGCAGGCTTCATGGTGGAACAGACGACATGAAACTGCTTCAAGTGTTTGCACGGGTCCTCACCTGCAAGACCATGAAACTTTGGCAACAAGTGTATCAAACAAGTTTTCAGCACATATGGAACCTCCTCCTTAGGGTATTGTATGCATAAACTATCATAAGTGAACTCTGGTGCAGTGAGCTCACTCATGGTTCTCTCATGAGGTGGAGGAGGTTGAGCCATGTTATCAGTATGAAAATGCTCAGAATATACAGTATGCTCAGAATGCAAAGAATGAGGAGTGTCAGGAATGTGATGAGAATCAGAAGAATCAGGAAATGTCACTGAATATTCAGCATGCAAAGATGGATTCCTAGGATGCCTACTTCCTCTGTGGAATGTCCTATCAATCTCAGGGTCAAATGGTTGTAATTCACTTGGGTTTCCCCTAGTCATGCACCAAAAAGCACTAATTGTAGTGATATTGGCATAACAAAGGGTATAACTACAAGTATACTCAAATGACCTTCAAATGACTTGAAAATTGGTAGGATATTCCTTTGAGTTGTCAAACAGAAGCACAAAAAAAAAACAGATCAAAACTCAAAGCACAAGTATTTTTGACAATTTTTCAAAAGTAAGAAAAATGAAGAAAAATCACAAAAAACACTGCTGAAATGTAGAAAATGGCATTTTCTGGAGATTCTGAGTTTGCAAACCGGCGGAGCGGGGTACAAGAAGGTGGGAAATCAAATTCTATCCCAAATCCATATAAAATAATAGTGATTCTGATAACCAGAGCAAAAGTTATGGTCCTCTGAAGTTTCACTAAAAATCAGTCCAAAAATTTTTTGAATCTCTTAACTCAGACCATACCAACTGCTCTAGCTATTTTTCCTATCAAGTTCAACGTCTTAGAAGTGGGGGAAAAAAATTTCAAGTCAAAACAAGCTCCGTAGCTACCAAAACAAAAATCCAGAAGTTAAATGCCAGATTCGGACACTATTCAAACACTATTCACTACTACAATTGACACTATTCATGCGCGCCGCGACACTATTCACTACACTACACAGAAACACACAGGAATGGAAACAGGCACTGAACTTAACACAACATTAACATCACAATGAACATATACCAACTCAACCACACTTGAACTACACACACACACCAAAACACAAAACACAAACACACTGGAAATTTTACTTTGAACGAAACGATTGGTCCCTGGCAACGGCACCAAATTTGATAGAGGCCGTACCCCACCAAATTAAAACATATTAAATGCAGTACATGAAAGTGAACCAAGTCGTCTCCCAACGACCAATATTTTCATTCAAAGCGACTTTTCCAGATGAACACAACAATAAAACACAGGGGGGGGTTGGCAGATTCACACAAGTTTGCTAAATTGTAATCAAAACTGAATTAAACACACAATTCAAAACGTACTGGTCCTTTGATTCCACTGAAAATCAACCAATCACAGGTTACTAAATCAAGTCTCTTACCCAATTTACTCTCATGAAATCCGAATTAATCAACTATGCGAAAATTAACACAGCTTCAACCATTAAGCATAACACACATCCTTCTTTCAATTTCACACACTCACACACAGATTAAGTAACTGTGGCCAAAACCCGAACTCACTAAGCATGACAAGGATTCTGAAATTGTGGAAAACATAAACTCATGATTAAGCATCACAAATTCCATTTCATTCAAAGCTACAAAATTGAATAGGATGAAGAGAAATTAGGAATTGGAGTGCACTGCAAAACATCAACCTCATGGTTTCAAATCAGTTTCTTCAAGGAACCAATACGAAAAACTTAGCTAGACATGGAAAATGAACAATCACTCACTTCGAATCTGAAACAGAAATTGCAATTTAACCGTTCAAATGACTTCAAATTGATATTGAAAGCTTAAAATGGTGCAGCAAACGAAATGGGCAAGGGATAAGAGAAGAGCAACAAAAACAGCCACCAAAAACGAAAATGCTTCAATATAAAGTTACCCAAACGGTAGAAAACGTTAATACAACTTCAATGTGCTGTCCAAGACTCATAAATCGTGAAAAACCAATGGAAAACGTGAAAAATTCGTGTGTGCCACCATGGGTCACCTTCCAAAACTTTAAAACAACAAAAATGGAGGTTTTTGAGAGTGGAGAAGAAGAAGGAGCGGCTGGCCTCGTTTCATGCAGACCTAATTCGTGGTCATATCACCCTTGCCACTCATAATTACAAAACTGCCACTCTGCCACTCAGATTTACTAAAATGCCACTCTGGGCCTCAAATGTTGACCCATTGACTTTGCTGACGTGTAAATGACATGGAAATGATGTGGCAATGATGTGGAAATTCTCTTCAACTAAATATTAATGTCCAAGCTCCAAAATTTGCTTCACCCAAATACCTAAAAATAATTAAAAACAAAAATTAGGCCAAATAATGTGAAATTAGTCCAAATTCGGAACAGTGGCCCAATAAAGCCCAACAGATGAAAAACACTCTAATGATGAACAATTAAGCACTAATCAACTGTCTAATGGGTGCACAAAGGCTAGTGGAATAGAAGAAAATAATGACTCATCAAAGAGTTTGTGGGAGCAATATCACATAATACTTCTTTCACACATTGTCCTGTACTGAATTTAATCCTTGCTTGATTCGGATGAAAGCGTGGTGGTACTAGAGTTTCTCCACCAATCTTTGGCTTAAACCATTGTTGTCGCTTTCGTAAACGAATGCAACTAAACAGGGGTGGCCTTCGATTAAACACCTTGTTTCTCTACTTCCTTTTCCATCATCTTTATCTTTTCTTCCTTTTCTTTTTCTTCAATTTCCCTTCTTTCTGCAGTTTATATTTCTTCTTTTTCTATTTTCTCCTTCAGCCTATGTTGATCATTACTGGCTTGTCTTGGTGTCATAAATTTCAACTTCATTTCATGTCCCTCATGACTCAAATAAAGGGAACGTTCATCATGATTGAGCATTTTAAAACGAAGCCATGCCCATCTCAAAAGAAGATGACAAGAGTTCGTGGGAGCAATATCACACAATACTTCTTTCACACATTGGCCTGTACTGAATTTGATCCTAGGTTGATTTAGATGAAAGCCTTGTTGTAACTAGAGTTTCTCCACCAATCTTGGGCTTACAACGTTGTTGTCGCTTTCGTAAATAAATGCAACTAAACATGGGTGGCCTTCGATTAAACACCTTGTTTCTCTACTTCCTTTTCCATAATCTTTATCTTTTCTTCCTTTTCTTTTTCTTCAATTTCCCTTCCTTTTGCAGTTTATATTTCTTCTTTTTCCATTTTCTCCTTCAGCCTATGTTGATGATCACCGGCTTGTCTTGGTGTCATAAATTTCACCTTCATTTCATGTCCCTCATGCCTCAAATAAAGGGAACGTTCATCAAGATTGAGCGTTTTAAAATGAAGCCATGCCCATCTCAAAAGAAGATGACAAGAGTTCGTGGGTGCAATATCACACAATACTTCTTTCACACATTGTCCTGTACTGAATTTGATCCTTGGTTGATTCAGATGAAAGCCTTGTGGTAACTAGAGTTTCTCCACCAATCTTGGGCTTACAACGTTGTTGTCGCTTTCGTAAACAAATGCAACTAAACATGGGTGGCCTTCGATTAAACACCTTGTTTCTCTACTTCCTTTTCCATCATCTTTATCTTTTCTTCCTTTTCTTTTTCTTCAATTTCCCTTCCTTTTGCAGTTTATATTTCTTCTTTTTCTATTTTCTCCTTCAGCCTATTTTGATCATTACTGACTTGTTTTGGTGTCATAAACTTTAACTTCATTTCATGTCCCTCATGCCTCAAATAAAGGGAACGTTCATCAAGATTGAGCGTTTTAAAATAAAGCCATGCCCATCTCAAAAGAAGATGACAAGAGTTCGTGGGAACAATATCACATAATACTTTTTTCACACATTGTCGTGTACTGAATTTGATCCTTGCTTGATTCGGATGAAACCGTGGTGTTAACTAGAGTTTCTCCACCAATCTTTGGCTTAAAACATTGTTGTCGCTTTCGTAATCGAAGGCAAATAAATAGGGGTGGCCTACGACTAAACCTTGTTTCTCGACTTCCTTTTCCATTAACTTTATCTTTTGTTCCTTTTCTTTTCCTTCAATTTCTCTTCCTTCTGCCGTTTATATTTCTTCTTTTGTATCTTCTCCTTCAGCCTATGTTGATCCTTACTGGCTTGTCCTTGTGTGATAAATTTGAACTTCATTTCATGTCGCTCATACCTCAAAGGGAACGTTCATCAATATTGAGCGTTTTAAAATGAAGCCATGCCCATCTCAAAAGAAGATGACAAGAGTTCGTGGGAGCAATATCACTTAATACTTCTTTCACACATTATCATGTACTGAATTTGATCCTTGCTTGATTCGGATGAAAGTGTGGTGGTAACTAGAGTTTCTCCACCAATCTTTGGCTTACAACATTGTTGTCGCTTTCGTAAACAAATGCAACTAAACATGGGTGGCCTTCGATTAAACACCTTCTTTCTCTACTTCCTTTTCCATCATCTTTATCTTTTCTTACTTTTCTTTTCTTCAATTTCCCTTCCTTCTGCAGTCTATATTTCTTCTTTTTCTACTTTCTCCTTCAGCCTATGTTGATCATTATTGGCTTGTCTTGGTGTCATAAATTTCAACTTCATTTCATGTCCCTCATGCCTCAAATAAAGGGAACGTTCATCAAGATTGAGCGTTTTAAAATTAAGCTATGCCTATCTCAAAAGAAGATGACAAGAGTTCATGGGAGCAATATCACACAATACTTCTTTCACACATTGTCCTGTACTGAATTTGATCCTTGCTTCATTTAGATGAAAGCTTGGTGGTAACTAGAGTTTCTCCACCAATCTTTGGCATACAACATTGTTGTCGCTTTCGTAAACGAATGCAACTAAATAGGGGTGGCCTTCGATTAAACACCTTGTTTCTCTACTTCCTTTTCCATCATCTTTATCTTTTCTTCCTTTTCTTTTTCTTCAATTTCCCTTACTTCTGCAGTTTATATTTCTTCTTTTTCTATTTTCTCCTTCAGCCTATGTTGATCCTTATTGGCTTGACTTGGTGTCATAAAGTTCAGCTTCATTTCATGTCCCTCATGCCTCAAAGCGAACGTTCATCAAGATTGAGTGTTTTAAAATTAAGCCATGCCCATCCCAAAAGAACATGACAAGAGTTTGTGGGAGCAATATCACATAATACTTGTTTCACACATTGTCATGTACTGAATTTGATCCTTGGTTGATTCGGATGAAACCTTGGTGGTAACTAGAGTTCCTCCACCAATCTCTGGCTTACAACAATGTTGTCGCTTTAGTAAACGAATGCAACTAAAGATGGGTGGCCTTCAATTAAACACCTTGTTTCTCTACTTCCTTTTGCATCATCTTTATCTTTTGTTCCTTTTCTTTTTCTTCAATTTCTCTTCCTTCTGCAGTTTATTTTTACTCTTTTCTATTTTCTCCTTCAGCCTATGCTGATCCTTACTATCTTGTCCTTGTGTCATAAATTTCAACTTCATTTCATGTCCCTCATGCCTCAAAGGGAACGTTCATCAAGATTGAGTGTTTTAAAATAAAGCCATGCCCATCTCAAAAGACGACGACAAGAGTTCGTCTGAACAATATCGCATAATACTTCTTTCACACATTGTCATGTACTGAATTTGATCCTTGCTTGATTCGGATGAAAGCTTGGTGGTAACTAGAGTTTCTCCACCAATCTTTGGCTTAGAACATTGTTGTTGCTTTCGTAAACGAATGCAACTAAACAGGGGTGGCCTTCGATTAAACACCTTGTTTCTCTACTTCCTTTTCCATCATATTTATCTTTTCTTCCTTTTCTTTTTCTTCAATTTCCCTTCTCTCTGCAGTTTATATTTCTTCTTTTTATATTTTCTCCTTCAGCCTATGTTGATCATTACTGGCTTGTCTTGGTGTCGTAAATTTCAACTTCATTTCATGTCCCTCTTGCCTCAAATAAAGGGAACGTTCATCAAGATTGAGCGTTTTAAAATGAAGCCATGCCCATCTCAAAAGAAGATGACAAGAGTTCGTGGGAGCAATATCACACAATACTTCTTTCACACATTGTCCTGTACTGAATTTGATCCTTGGTGTATTCAGATGAAAGCTTGTGGTAACTAGAGTTTCTCCACCAATCTCTGGCTTACAACAATGTTGTCGCTTTAGTAAACGAATGCATCTAAACATGGGTGGCCTTCGATTAAACACCTTGTTTCTCTACTTCCTTTTCCATCATCTTTATCTTTTCTTCCTTTTCTTTTTCTTCAATTTCTCTTCCTTCTGCAGTTTATTTTTATTCTTTTCTATTTTCTCCTTCAGCCTATGTTGATCCATACTATCTTGTCCTTGTGTCATAAATTTCAACTTCATTTCATGTCCCTCATGCCTCAAAGGGAACGTTCATCAAGATTGAATGTTTTAAAATAAAGCCATGCCCATCTCAAAAGACGATGACAAGAGTTCGTGTGAACAATATCACATAATACTTCTTTCACACATTGTCATGTACTGAATTTGATCCTTGCTTGATTCGGATGAAAGCTTGGTGGTAACTAGAGTTTCTCCACCAATCTTTGGCTTAGAACATTGTTGTTGCTTTCGTAAACGAATGCAACTAAACAGGGGTGGCCTTCGATTAAACACCTTGTTTCTCTACTTCCTTTTCCATCATATTTATCTTTTCTTCCTTTTCTTTTTCTTCAATTTCCCTTCCTTTTGCAGTTTATATTTGTTCTTTTTCTATTTTCCCCTTCACCCTATGTTGATCATTACTGGCTTGTCTTGGTGTCATAAATTTCAACTTCATTTCATGTCCCTCATGCCTCAAATAAAGGGAACGTTCATCAAGATTGAGCGTTTTAAAATGAAGCCATGCCCATCTCAAAAGAAGATGACAAGAGTTCGTGGGAGCAATATCACACAATACTTCTTTCACACATTGTCCTGTACTGAATTTGATCCTTGGTTGATTCAGATGAAAGCTTGTGGTAACTAGAGTTTCTCCACCAATCTCTGGCTTACAGCAATGTTGTTGCTTTCGTAAACGAATGCAACTAAACAGGGGTGGCCTTCGATTAAACACCTTGTTTCTCTACTTCCTTTTCCATCATCTTTATCTTTTCTTCCTTTTCTTTTTCTTCAATTTACCTTCCTTCTGCAGTTTATATTTCTTCTGTTTCTATTTTCTCCTTCAGCCTATGTTGATCATTACTGGCTTGTGTTGGTGTCATAAATTTCAACTTCATTTCATGTCCCTCATGCCTCAAATAAAGGGAACGTTAATCAAGATTAAGCGTTTTAAAATGAAGCCATGCCCATCTCAAAAGAAGATGACAAGAGTTCGTGGGAGCAATATCACACAATACTTCTTTCACACATTGTCCTATACTGAATTTGATCCTTGGTTGATTCAGATGAAAGCTTGGTGGTACTAGAGTTTCTCCACCAATCTTTGGCTTAAAACATTGTTGTCGCTTTCGTAAACGAATGCAACTAAACATGGGTGGCCTTCGATTAAACGCCTTGTTTCTCTACTTCCTTTTCCATCATCTTTATCTTTTCTTCCTTTTCTTTTTCTTCAATTTCCCTTCCTTCTGCAGTTTATATTTCTTTTTTTTCTATTTTCTCCTTCAGCCTATGTTGATCATTACTGGCTTGTCTTGGTGTCATAAATGTCAACTTCATTTCATGTCCCTCATGACTCAAATTAAGGGAACGTTCATCAAGATTGAGCATTTTAAAATGAAGCCATGCCCATCTCAAAAGAAGATGACAAGAGTTCGTGGGAGCAATATCACACAATACTTCTTTCACACATTTTCCTGTACTGAATTTGATCCTTGGTTGATTCAGATGAAAGCTTGGTGGTAACTAGAGTTTCTCCACCAATCTTTGGCTTACAACATTGTTGTCACTTTTGTAAACGAATGCAACTAAACAGGGGTGGCCTTCGATTAAACACCATGTTTCTCTACTTCCTTATCCATCATCTTTATCTTTTCTTCCTTTTCTTTTTCTTCAATTTCCCTCCCTTCTGCAGTTTATATTTCTTCTTTTGTATTTTCTCCTTCAGCCTATGTTGATCCTTACTGGCTTGTCCTTGTGTCATAAGTTTCAACTTCATTTCATGTCGCTCATGCCTCAAAGGGAACGTTCATCGATATTGAGCGTTTTAAAATGAAGCCATCCCCATCTCAAAAGAAGATGATAAGAGTTCGTGGGAGCAATATCACACAATACTTCTTTCACACATTGTCCTGTACTGAATTTGATCCTTGCTTCATTCAGATGAAAGCTTGGTGGTAACTAGAGTTTCTCCACCAATCTTTGGCTTACAACATTGTTGTCGCTTTCGTAAACGAATGCAACTAAATAGGGGTGGCCTTCGATTAAACACCTTGTTTCTCTACTTCCTTATCCATCATCTTTATCTTTTCTTCCTTTTCTTTTTCTTCAATTTCCCTTCCTTCTGCAGTTTATATTTCTTCTTTTTCTATTTTCTCCTTCAGCGTATGTTGATCCTTATTGGCTTGACTTGGTGTCATAAAGTTCAACTTCATTTCATGTCCCTCATGCCTCAAATAAAGGGAACGTTCAACAAGATTGAGCGTTTTAAAATTAAGCCATGCCCATCTCAAAAGAAGATGACAAGAGTTTGTGGGAGCAATATCACATAATACTTATTTCACACATTGTCATGTACTAAATTTGATCTTTGCTTGATTCGGATGAAACCTTGGTGGTAACTAGAGTTCCTCCACCAATCTCTGGCTTACAACAATGTTGTCGCTTTAGTAAACGAATGCAACTAAACATGGGTGGCCTTCGATTAAACACCTTGTTTCTCTACTTCCTTTTCCATCATCTTTATCTTTTCTTCCTTTTCTTTTTCTTCAATTTCCCTTCTTTCTGCAGTTTATATTTCTTCTTTTTCTATTTTCTCCTTCAGCCTATGTTGATCATTACTGGGTTGTCTTGGTGTCATAAATTTCAACTTCATTTCATGTCCCTCATGACTCAAATAAAGGTAACGTTCATCATGATTGAGCGTTTTAAAACGAAGCCATGCCCATCTCAAAAGAAGATGACAAGAGTTCGTGGGAGCAATATCACACAATACTTCTTTCACACATTGGCCTGTACTGAATTTGATCCTAGGTTGATTTAGATGAAAGCCTTGTTGTAACTAGAGTTTCTCCACCAATCTTGGGCTTACAACGTTGTTGTCGCTTTCGTAAACAAATGCAACTAAACAGGGGTGGCCTTCGATTAAACACCATGTTTCTCTACTTCCTTATCCATCATCTTTATCTTTTCTTCCTTTTCTTTTTCTTCAATTTCCTTCCTTTTGCAGTTTATATTTCTTCTTTTTCCATTTTCTCCTTCAGCCTATGTTGATGATCACCGGCTTGTCTTGGTGTCATAAATTTCAACTTCATTTCATGTCCCTCATGCCTCAAATAAAGGGAACGTTCATCAAGATTGAGCGTTTTAAAATGAAGCCATGCCTATCTCAAAAGAAGATGACAAGAGTTCATGGGAGCAATATCACACAATACTTCTTTCACACATTGTCCTGTACTGAATTTGATCCTTGCTTCATTCAGATGAAAGCTTGGTGGTAACTAGAGTTTCTCCACCAATCTTTGGCATACAACATTGTTGTCGCTTTCGTAAACGAATGCAACTAAAATAGGGGTGGCCTTCGATTAAACACCTTGTTTCTCTACTTCCTTTTCCATCATCTTTATCTTTTCTTCCTTTTCTTTTTCTTCAATTTCCCTTACTTCTGCAGTTTATATTTCTTCTTTTTCTATTTTCTCCTTCAGCCTATGTTGATCCTTATTGGCTTGACTTGGTGTCATAAAGTTCAGCTTCATTTCATGTCCCTCATGCCTCAAAGCGAACGTTCATCAAGATTGAGCGTTTTAAAATTAAGCCATGCCCATCTCAAAAGAACATGACAAGAGTTTGTGGGAGCAATATCACATAATACTTGTTTCACACATTGTCATGTACTGAATTTGATCCTTGGTTGATTCGGATGAAACCTTGGTGGTAAGTAGAGTTCCTCCACCAATCTCTGGCTTACAACAATGTTGTCGCTTTAGTAAACGAATGCAACTAATGATGGGTGGCCTTCAATTAAACACCTTGTTTCTCTACTTCCTTTTGCATCATCTTTATCTTTTGTTCCTTTTCTTTTTCTTCAATTTCTCTTCCTTCTGCAGTTTATTTTTACTCTTTTCTATTTTCTCCTTCAGCCTATGCTGATCCTTACTATCTTGTCCTTGTGTCATAAATTTCAACTTCATTTCATGTCCCTCATGCCTCAAAGGGAACGTTCATCAAGATTGAGTGTTTTAAAATAAAGCCATGCCCATCTCAAAAGACGACGACAAGAGTTCGTCTGAACAATATCACATAATACTTCTTTCACACATTGTCATGTACTGAATTTGATCCTTGCTTGATTCGGATGAAAGCTTGGTGGTAACTAGAGTTTCTCCACCAATCTTTGGCTTAGAACATTGTTGTTGCTTTCGTAAACGAATGCAACTAAACAGAGGTGGCCTTCGATTAAACACCTTGTTTCTCTACTTCCTTTTCCATCATATTTATCTTTTCTTCCTTTTCTTTTTCTTCAATTTCCCTTCTCTCTGCAGTTTATATTTCTTCTTTTTCTATTTTCTCCTTCAGCCTATGTTGATCATTACTGGCTTGTCTTGGTGTCGTAAATTTCAACTTCATTTCATGTCCCTCTTGCCTCAAATAAAGGGAACGTTCATCAAGATTGAGCGTTTTAAAATGAAGCCATGCCCATCTCAAAAGAAGATGACAAGAGTTCGTGGGAGAAATATCACACAATACTTCTTTCACACATTGTCCTGTACTGAATTTGATCCTTGGTGTATTCAGATGAAAGCTTGTGGTAACTAGAGTTTCTCCACCAATCTCTGGCTTACAACAATGTTGTCGCTTTAGTAAACGAATGCATCTAAACATGGGTGGCCTTCGATTAAACACCTTGTTTCTCTACTTCCTTTTCCATCATCTTTATCTTTTCTTCCTTTTCTTTTTCTTCAATTTCTCTTCCTTCTGCAGTTTATTTTTATTCTTTTCTATTTTCTCCTTCAGCCTATGTTGATCCATACTATCTTGTCCTTGTGTCATAAATTTCAACTTCATTTCATGTCCCTCATGCCTCAAAGGGAACGTTCATCAAGATTGAATGTTTTAAAATAAAGCCATGCCCATCTCAAAAGACGATGACAAGAGTTCGTGTGAACAATATCACATAATACTTCTTTCACACATTGTCATGTACTGAATTTGATCCTTGCTTGATTCGGATGAAAGCTTGGTGGTAACTAGAGTTTCTCCACCAATCTTTGGCTTAGAACATTGTTGTTGCTTTCGTAAACGAATGCAACTAAACAAGGGTGGCCTTCGATTAAACACCTTGTTTCTCTACTTCCTTTTCCATCATATTTATCTTTTCTTCCTTTTCTTTTTCTTCAATTTCCCTTCCTTTTGCAGTTTATATTTGTTCTTTTTCTATTTTCCCCTTCACCCTATGTTGATCATTACTGGCTTGTCTTGGTGTCATAAATTTCAACTTCATTTCATGTCCCTCATGCCTCAAATAAAGGGAACGTTCATCAAGATTGAGCGTTTTAAAATGAAGCCATGCCCATCTCAAAAGAAGATGACAAGAGTTCGTGGGAGCAATATCACACAATACTTCTTTCACACATTGTCCTGTACTGAATTTGATCCTTGGTTGATTCAGATGAAAGCTTGTGGTAACTAGAGTTTCTCCACCAATCTCTGGCTTACAGCAATGTTGTTGCTTTCGTAAACGAATGCAACTAAACAGGGGTGGCCTTCGATTAAACACCTTGTTTCTCTACTTCCTTTTCCATCATCTTTATCTTTTCTTCCTTTTCTTTTTCTTCAATTTACCTTCCTTCTGTAGTTTATATTTCTTCTGTTTCTATTTTCTCCTTCAGCCTATGTTGATCATTACTGGCTTGTGTTGGTGTCATAAATTTCAACTTCATTTCATGTCCCTCATGCCTCAAATAAAGGGAACGTTAATCAAGATTAAGCGTTTTAAAATGAAGCCATGCCCATCTCAAAAGAAGATGACAAGAGTTCGTGGGAGCAATATCACACAATACTTCTTTCACACATTGTCCTATACTGAATTTGATCCTTGGTTGATTCAGATGAAAGCTTGGTGGTACTAGAGTTTCTCCACCAATCTTTGGCTTAAAACATTGTTGTCGCTTTCGTAAACGAATGCAACTAAACATGGGTGGCCTTCGATTAAACGCCTTGTTTCTCTACTTCCTTTTCCATCATCTTTATCTTTTCTTCCTTTTCTTTTTCTTCAATTTCCCTTCCTTCTGCAGTTTATATTTCTTCTTTTTCTATTTTCTCCTTCAGCCTATGTTGATCATTACTGGCTTGTCTTGGTGTCATAAATGTCAACTTCATTTCATGTCCCTCATGACTCAAATAAAGGGAACGTTGATCAAGATTGAGCATTTTAAAATGAAGTCATGCCCATCTCAAAAGAAGATGACAAGAGTTCGTGGGAGCAATATCACACAATACTTCTTTCACACATTTTCCTGTACTGAATTTTATCCTTGTTTGATTCAGATGAAACCTTGGTGGTAACTAGAGTTTCTCCACCAATCTTTGGCTTAGAACATTGTTGTTGCTTTCGTAAACGAATGCAACTAAACAGAGGTGGCCTTCGATTAAACACCTTGTTTCTCTACTTCCTTTTCCATCATATTTATCTTTTCTTCCTTTTCTTTTTCTTCAATTTCCCTTCTCTCTGCAGTTTATATTTCTTCTTTTTCTATTTTCTCCTTCAGCCTATGTTGATCATTACTGGCTTGTCTTGGTGTCGTAAATTTCAACTTCATTTCATGTCCCTCTTGCCTCAAATAAAGGGAACGTTCATCAAGATTGAGCGTTTTAAAATGAAGCCATGCCCATCTCAAAAGAAGATGACAAGAGTTCGTGGGAGAAATATCACACAATACTTCTTTCACACATTGTCCTGTACTGAATTTGATCCTTGGTGTATTCAGATGAAAGCTTGTGGTAACTAGAGTTTCTCCACCAATCTCTGGCTTACAACAATGTTGTCGCTTTAGTAAACGAATGCATCTAAACATGGGTGGCCTTCGATTAAACACCTTGTTTCTCTACTTCCTTTTCCATCATCTTTATCTTTTCTTCCTTTTCTTTTTCTTCAATTTCTCTTCCTTCTGCAGTTTATTTTTATTCTTTTCTATTTTCTCCTTCAGCCTATGTTGATCCATACTATCTTGTCCTTGTGTCATAAATTTCAACTTCATTTCATGTCCCTCATGCCTCAAAGGGAACGTTCATCAAGATTGAATGTTTTAAAATAAAGCCATGCCCATCTCAAAAGACGATGACAAGAGTTCGTGTGAACAATATCACATAATACTTCTTTCACACATTGTCATGTACTGAATTTGATCCTTGCTTGATTCGGATGAAAGCTTGGTGGTAACTAGAGTTTCTCCACCAATCTTTGGCTTAGAACATTGTTGTTGCTTTCGTAAACGAATGCAACTAAACAAGGGTGGCCTTCGATTAAACACCTTGTTTCTCTACTTCCTTTTCCATCATATTTATCTTTTCTTCCTTTTCTTTTTCTTCAATTTCCCTTCCTTTTGCAGTTTATATTTGTTCTTTTTCTATTTTCCCCTTCACCCTATGTTGATCATTACTGGCTTGTCTTGGTGTCATAAATTTCAACTTCATTTCATGTCCCTCATGCCTCAAGTAAAGGGAACGTTCATCAAGATTGAGCGTTTTAAAATGAAGCCATGCCCATCTCAAAAGAAGATGACAAGAGTTCGTGGGAGCAATATCACACAATACTTCTTTCACACATTGTCCTGTACTGAATTTGATCCTTGGTTGATTCAGATGAAAGCTTGTGGTAACTAGAGTTTCTCCACCAATCTCTGGCTTACAGCAATGTTGTTGCTTTCGTAAACGAATGCAACTAAACAGGGGTGGCCTTCGATTAAACACCTTGTTTCTCTACTTCCTTTTCCATCATCTTTATCTTTTCTTCCTTTTCTTTTTCTTCAATTTACCTTCCTTCTGTAGTTTATATTTCTTCTGTTTCTATTTTCTCCTTCAGCCTATGTTGATCATTACTGGCTTGTGTTGGTGTCATAAATTTCAACTTCATTTCATGTCCCTCATGCCTCAAATAAAGGGAACGTTAATCAAGATTAAGCGTTTTAAAATGAAGCCATGCCCATCTCAAAAGAAGATGACAAGAGTTCGTGGGAGCAATATCACACAATACTTCTTTCACACATTGTCCTATACTGAATTTGATCCTTGGTTGATTCAGATGAAAGCTTGGTGGTACTAGAGTTTCTCCACCAATCTTTGGCTTAAAACATTGTTGTCGCTTTCGTAAACGAATGCAACTAAACATGGGTGGCCTTCGATTAAACGCCTTGTTTCTCTACTTCCTTTTCCATCATCTTTATCTTTTCTTCCTTTTCTTTTTCTTCAATTTCCCTTCCTTCTGCAGTTTATATTTCTTCTTTTTCTATTTTCTCCTTCAGCCTATGTTGATCATTACTGGCTTGTCTTGGTGTCATAAATGTCAACTTCATTTCATGTCCCTCATGACTCAAATAAAGGGAACGTTGATCAAGATTGAGCATTTTAAAATGAAGTCATGCCCATCTCAAAAGAAGATGACAAGAGTTCGTGGGAGCAATATCACACAATACTTCTTTCACACATTTTCCTGTACTGAATTTTATCCTTGTTTGATTCAGATGAAACCTTGGTGGTAACTAGAGTTTCTCCACCAATCTTTGGCTTACAACATTGTTGTCACTTTTGTAAACGAATGCAACTAAACATGGGTGGCCTTCGATTAAACACCATGTTTCTCTACTTCCTTATCCATCATCTTTATCTTTTCTTCCTTTTCTTTTTCTTCAATTTCCCTCTCTTCTGCAGTTTATATTTCTTCTTTTGTATTTTCTCCTTCAGCCTATGTTGATCCTTACTGGCTTGTCCTTGTGTCATAAATTTGAACTTCATTTCATGTCGCTCATGCCTCAAAGGGAACGTTCATCGATATTGAGCGTTTTAAAATGAAGCCATGCCCATCTCAAAAGAAGATGACAAGAGTTCGTGGGAGCAATATCACACAATACTTCTTTCACACATTGTCCTATACTGAATTTGATCCTTGGTTGATTCAGATGAAAGCTTGGTGGTACTAGAGTTTCTCCACCAATCTTTGGCTTAAAACATTGTTGTCGCTTTCGTAAACGAATGCAACTAAACATGGGTGGCCTTCGATTAAACGCCTTGTTTCTCTACTTCCTTTTCCATCATCTTTATCTTTTCTTCCTTTTCTTTTTCTTCAATTTCCCTTCCTTCTGCAGTTTATATTTCTTCTTTTTCTATTTTCTCCTTCAGCCTATGTTGATCATTACTGGCTTGTCTGGGTGTCATAAATTTCAACTTCATTTCATGTCCCTCATGACTCAAATAAAGGGAACGTTCATCAAGATTGAGCGTTTTAAAATGAAGTCATGCCCATCTCAAAAGAAGATGACAAGAGTTCGTGGGAGCAATATCACACAATACTTCTTTCACACATTTTCCTGTACTGAATTTGATCCTTGGTTGATTCAGATGAAAGCTTGGTGGTAACTAGAGTTTCTCCACCAATCTTTGGCTTACAACATTGTTGTCACTTTTGTAAACGAATACAACTAAACAGGGGTGGCCTTCGATTAAACACCATGTTTCTCTACTTCCTTATCCATCATCTTTATCTTTTCTTCCTTTTCTTTTTCTTCAATTTCCTTCCCTTCTGCAGTTTATATTTCTTCTTTTGTATTTTCTCCTTCAGCCTATGTTGATCCTTACTGGCTTGTCCTTGTGTCATAAATTTGAACTTCATTTCATTTCGCTCATGCCTCAAAGGGAACGTTCATCAATATTGAGTGTTTTAAAATGAAGCCATGCCCATTTCAAAAGAAGATGACAAGAGTTCATGGGAGCAATATCACACAATACTTCTTTCACACATTGTCCTGTACTGAATTTGATCCTTGCTTCATTCAGATGAAAGCTTGGTGGTAACTAGAGTTTCTCCACCAATCTTTGGCTTACAACATTGTTGTCGCTTTCGTAAACGAATGCAACTAAATAGGGGTGGCCTTCGATTAAACACCTTGTTTCTCTACTTCCTTATCCATCATCTTTATCTTTTCTTCCTTTTCTTTTTCTTCAATTTCCCTTCCTTCTGCAGTTTATATTTCTTCTTTTTCTATTTTCTCCTTCAGCGTATGTTGATCCTTATTGGCTTGACTTGGTGTCATAAAGTTCAACTTCATTTCATGTCCCTCATGCCTCAAATAAAGGGAACGTTCAACAAGATTGAGCGTTTTAAAATTAAGCCATGCCCATCTCAAAAGAAGATGACAAGAGTTTGTGGGAGCAATATCACATAATACTTATTTCACACATTGTCATGTACTAAATTTGATCTTTGCTTGATTCGGATGAAACCTTGGTGGTAACTAGAGTTCCTCCACCAATCTCTGGCTTACAACAATGTTGTCGCTTTAGTAAACGAATGCAACTAAACATGGGTGGCCTTCGATTAAACACCTTGTTTCTCTACTTCCTTTTCCATCATCTTTATCTTTTCTTCCTTTTCTTTTTCTTCAATTTCCCTTCCTTTTGCAGTTTATATTTCTTCTTTTTCTATTTTCTCCTTCAGCCTATGTTGATCATTAGTATCTTGTCTTGGTGTCATAAATTTCAACTTCATTTCATGTCCCTCATGCCTCAAATAAAGGGAACGTTCATCAAGATTGAGCGTTTTAAAATGAAGCCATGCCCATCTCACAAGAAGATGACAAGAGTTCGTGGGAACAATATCACATAATACTTCTTTCACACATTGTCATGTACTGAATTTGATCCTTGCTTGATTCGGATGAAACCTTGGCGATAACAAGAGTTTCTCCACCAATCTTTGGCTTAAAACATTGTTGTCGCTTTCGTAAACGAATGCAACTAAACAGAGGTGGCCTTCGATTAAACACCTTGTTTCTCTACTTCCTTTTCCATCATCTTCATCATTTCTTCCTTTTCTTTTTCTTCAATTTCCCTTCCTTCTGCAGTTTATATTTCATCTTTTTCTATTTTCTCCTTCAGCCTATGTTGATCATTACTAGCTTGTCTTGGTGTGATAAATTTCAACTTCATTTCATGTCCCTCATGGCTCAAATAAAGGGAACGTTCATCAAGATTGAGCGTTTTAAAATGAAGCCATGCCCATCTCAAAAGAAGATGACAAGAGTTCGTGGGAGCAATATCACACAATACTTCTTTCACACATTGTCCTGTACTGAATTTGATCCTTTGTTGATTCAGATGAAAGCCTTGTGGTAACTAGAGTTTCTCCACCAATCTTGGGCTTACAACATTGTTGTCGCTTTCGTAAATAAATGCAACTAAACATGGGTGGCCTTCGATTAAACACCTTGTTTCTCTACTTCCTTTTCCATCATCTTAATCTTTTCTTCCTTTTCTTTTTCTTCAATTTACCTTCCTTTTGCAGTTTATATTTCTTCTGTGTCTATTTTCTCCTTCAGCCTATGTTAATCATTACTGGCTTGTGTTGGTGTCATAAATTTCAACTTCATTTCATGTCCCTCATGCCTCAAATAAAGGGAACGTTAATCAAGATGAAGCGTTTTAAAATGAAGCCATGCCCATCTCAAAAGAAGATGACAAGAGTTCGTGGGAGCAATATCACACAATACTTCTTTCACACATTGTCCTGTACTGAATTTGATCCTTGGTTGATTCAGATGAAAGCTAGGTGGTAACTAGAGTTTCTCCACCAATCTTGGGCTTACAACATTGTTGTCGCTTTCGTAAACAAATGCAACTAAACATGGGTGGCCTTCGATTAAACACCTTCTTTCTCTACTTCCTATTCCATCATCTTTATCATTTCTTCCTTTTCTTTTTCTTCAATTTCCCTTCCTTCTGCAGTTTATATTTCGTCTTTTTCTATTTTCTCCTTCAGCCTATGTTGATCCTTATTGGCTTGAATTGGTGTCATAAAGTTCAACTTCATTTCATGTCCCTCATGCCTCAAATAAAGGGAACGTTCATCACGATTGAGCGTTTTAAAATGAAGCCATGCCCATCTCAAAAGAAGATGACAAGAGTTCGTGGGAGCAATATCACATAATACTTCTTTCACACATTGTCATGTACTGAATTTGATCCTTGCTTGATTCGGATGAAACCTTGGTGGTAACTAGAGTTCCTCCACCAATCTCTGGCTTACAACAATGTTGTCGCTTTAGTAAACGAATGCAACTAAACATGGGTGGCCTTCGATTAAACACCTTGTTTCTCTACTTCCTTTTCCATCATCTTTATCTTTTCTTCCTTTTCTTTTTCTTCAATTTCTCTTCCTTCTGCAGTTTATATTTCTTCTTTTCTATTTTCTCCTTCAGCCTATGTTGATCCTTACTAGCTTGTCCTTGTGTCATAAATTTCAACTTCATTTCATGTCCCTCATGCCACAAAGCGAAGGTTCATAAAGATTGAGCGTTTTAAAATGAAGCCATGCCCATCTCAAAAGAAGATGACAAGAGTTCGTGGGAGCAATATCACACAATCCTTCTTTCACACATTGTCCTGTACTGAATTTGATCCTTGCTTGATTCAGATCAAAGCTTGTTGGTAACTAGAGTTTCTCCACCAATCTTTGGCTTAGAACATTGTTGTCGCTTTCGTAAACAAATGCAACTAAACATGGGTGGCCTTCGATTAAACACCTTGTTTCTCTACTTCCTTTTCCATCATCTTTATCTTTTCGTCCTTTTCTTTTTCTTCAATTTCCCTTCCTTCTGCAGTTTATATTTCTACTTTTTCTATTTTCTCCTTTAGCCTATATTGATGATTACTGGCTTGTCTTCGTGTCATAAATTTCAACTTCATTTCATCTCCCTCATGCCTCAAATAAAGGGAACGTTCATCAAGATTGAGTGTTTTAAAATGAAGCCATGCCCATCTCAAAAGAAGATGACAGGAGTTCGTGGGAACAATATCACATAATACTTCTTTCATACATTGTCATGTACTGAATTTGATCCTTGCTTGATTCGGATGAAACCTTGGTGGTAACTAGAGTTTCTCCACCAATCTTTGGCTTAAAACATTGTTGTCACTTTCGTAAACGAATGCAACTAAACATGGGTAGCCTTCGATTAAACCTTGTTTCTCTACTTCATTTTCCATCAACTTTATCTTTTCTTCCTTTTCTTTTTCTTCAATTTCTCTTCCTTCTGCAGTTTATATTTCTTCTTTTGTATTTTCTCCTTCAGCCTATGTTGATCCTTACTGGCTTGTCCTTGTGTCATAAATTTCCACTCCATTTCATGTCCCTCATGCATAAAAAAAAGGGAACGTTTATCAAGATTGAGCGTTTTAAATTGAAGCCATGCACATCTCAAAAGAAGATGACAAGAGTTTGTGGTAGCAATATCACATAATACTTCTTTCACACATTGTCATGTACTGAATTTGATCCTTGCTTGATTCGGATGAAACCTTGGTGGTAACTAGAGTTCCTCCACCAATCTTTGGCTTACAACATTTTGTCGCTTTAGTAAACGAATGCAACTGAACATGGGTGGCCTTCGATTAAACACCTTGTTTCTCTACTTCCTTTTCCATCATCTTTATCTTTTCTTCCTTTCCTTTTTATTCAATTTGTCTTCCTTCTGCAGTTTATATTTCCTCTTTTCTATTTTCTCCTTCAGCCTATGTTGATCCTTACTGGCTTGTCCTTGTGTCATAAATTTCAACTTCATTTCATGTCCCTCATCCCACAAAGCGAACGTTCATAAAGATTGAGCGTTTTGAAATGAAGCCATGCCCATCTGAAAAGAAGATGACAAGAGTTCGTGGGAGCAATATCACATAATACTTCTTTCACACATTGTCATGTACTGAATTTGATCCTTGCTTGATTCAGATCAAAGCTTGGTGGTAACTAGAGTTTCTCCACCAATATTTGGCTTAAAACATTGTTGTCGCTTTCGTAAACGAATGCAACTAAACATGGGTAGCCTTCGATTAAACCTTGTTTCTCTACTTCATTTTCCATCAACTTTATCTTTTCTTCCTTTTCTTTTTCTTCAATTTCTCTTCCTTCTGCAGTTTATATTTCTTCTTTTGTATTTTCTCCTTCAGCTTATGTTGATCCTTACTGGCTTGTCCTTGTGTCATAGATTTCCACTTCATTTCATGTCCCTCATGCATAAAAAAAAGGGAACGTTTATCAAGATTGAGCGTTTTAAAATGAAGCCATGCACATCTCAAAAGAAGATGACAAGAGTTTGGGGTAGCAATATCACATAATACTTCTTTCACACATTGTCATGTACTGAATTTGATCCTTGCTTGATTCGGACGAAACCTTGGTGGTAACTAGAGTTCCTCCACCAATCTTTGGCTTACAACATTGTTGTCGCTTTCGTAAACGAATGCAACTAAACAGGGGTGGCCTTCGATTAAACACCTTGTTTCTCTACTTCCTTTTCCATCATCTTTATCTTTTCTTCCTTTTCTTTTTCTTCAATTTCCCTTCCTTCTGCAGTTTATATTTCTTCTTTTTCTATTTTCTCCTTCAGCCTATGTTGATCCTTACTGGCTTGTCCTTGTGTCATAGATTTCCACTTCATTTCATGTCCCTCATGCATAAAAAAAAGGGAACGTTTATCAAGATTGAGCGTTTTAAAATGAAGTCATGCCCATCTCAAAAGAAGATGACAAGAGTTCGTGGGAGCAATATCACACAATACTTCTTTCACACATTTTCCTGTACTGAATTTGATCCTTGGTTGATTCAGATGAAAGCTTGGTGGTAACTAGAGTTTCTCCACCAATCTTTGGCTTACAACATTGTTGTCACTTTTGTAAACGAATGCAACTAAACAGGGGTGGCCTTCGATTAAACACCATGTTTCTCTACTTCCTTATCCATCATCTTTATCTTTTCTTCCTTTTCTTTTTCTTCAATTTCCTTCCCTTCTGCAGTTTATATTTCTTCTTTTGTATTTTCTCCTTCAGCCTATGTTGATCCTTACTGGCTTGTCCTTGTGTCATAAATTTGAACTTCATTTCATGTCGCTCTTGCCTCAAAGGGAACGTTCATCAATATTGAGCGTTTTAAAATGAAGCCATGCCCATTTCAAAAGAAGATGACAAGAGTTCATGGGAGCAATATCACACAATACTTCTTTCACACATTGTCCTGTACTGAATTTGATCCTTGCTTCATTCAGATGAAAGCTTGGTGGTAACTAGAGTTTCTCCACCAATCTTTGGCTTACAACATTGTTGTCGCTTTCGTAAACGAATGCAACTAAATAGGGGTGGCCTTCGATTAAACACCTTGTTTCTCTACTTCCTTATCCATCATCTTTATCTTTTCTTCCTTTTCTTTTTCTTCAATTTCCCTTCCTTCTGCAGTTTATATTTCTTCTTTTTCTATTTTCTCCTTCAGCCTATGTTTATCCTTATTGGCTTGACTTGGTGTCATAAAGTTCAACTTCATTTCATGTCCCTCATGCCTCAAATAAAGGGAACGTTCAACAAGATTGAGCGTTTTAAAATTAAGCCATGCCCATCTCAAAAGAAGATGACAAGAGTTTGTGGGAGCAATATCACATAATACTTATTTCACACATTGTCATGTACTGAATTTGATCTTTGCTTGATTCGGATGAAACCTTGGTGGTAACTAGAGTTCCTCCACCAATCTCTGGCTTACAACAATGTTGTCGCTTTAGTAAACGAATGCAACTAAACATGGGTGGCCTTCGATTAAACACCTAGTTTCTCTACTTCCTTTGCCATCATCTTTATCTTTTCTTCCTTTTCTTTTTCTTCAATTTCTCTTCCTTCTGCAGTTTATTTTTCTTCTTTTCTATTTTCTCTTTCAGCCTATGTTGATCCTTACTATCTTGTCTTTGTGTCATAAATTTCAACTTCATTTCATGTCCCTCATGCCTCAAAGGGAACGTTCATCAAGATTGAGTGTTTTAAAATAAAGCCATGCCCATCTCAAAAGACGATGACAAGAGTTCGTGGGAACAATATCACATAATACTTCTTTCACACATTGTCATGTACTGAATTTGATCCTTGCTTGATTCGAATGAAAGCATGGTGGTAACTAGAGTTTCTCCACCAATCTTGGGCTTACAACATTGTTGTCGCTTTCGTAAACAAATGCAACTAAACATGGGTGGCCTTCGATTAAACACCTTCTTTCTCTACTTCCTATTCCATCATCTTTATCATTTCTTCCTTTTCTTTTTCTTCAATTTCCCTTCCTTCTGCAGTTTATATTTCGTCTTTTTCTATTTTCTCCTTCAGCCTATGTTGATCCTTATTGGCTTGAATTTGTGTCATAAAGTTCAACTTCATTTCATGTCCCTCATGCCTCAAATAAAGGGAACGTTCATCACGATTGAGCGTTTTAAAATGAAGCCATGCCCATCTCAAAAGAAGATGACAAGAGTTCGTGGGAGCAATATCACATAATACTTCTTTCACACATTGTCATGTACTGAATTTGATCCTTGCTTGATTCGGATGAAACCTTGGTGGTAACTAGAGTTCCTCCACCAATCTCTGGCTTACAACAATGTTGTCGCTTTAGTAAACGAATGCAACTAAACATGGGTGGCCTTCGATTAAACACCTTGTTTCTCTACTTCCTTTTCCATCATCTTTATCTTTTCTTCCTTTTCTTTTTCTTCAATTTCTCTTCCTTCTGCAGTTTATATTTCTTCTTTTCTATTTTCTCCTTCAGCCTATGTTGATCCTTACTAGCTTGTCCTTGTGTCATAAATTTCAACTTCATTTCATATCCCTCATGCCACAAAGCGAAGGTTCATAAAGATTGAGCGTTTTAAAATGAAGCCATGCCCATCTCAAAAGAAGATGACAAGAGTTCGTGGGAGCAATATCACACAATCCTTCTTTCACACATTGTCCTGTACTGAATTTGATCCTTGCTTCATTCAGATGAAAGCTTGGTGGTAACTAGAGTTTCTCCACCAATCTTTGGCTTACAACATTGTTGTCGCTTTCGTAAACGAATGCAACTAAATAGGGGTGGCCTTCGATTAAACACCTTGTTTCTCTACTTCCTTATCCATCATCTTTATCTTTTCTTCCTTTTCTTTTTCTTCAATTTCCCTTCCTTCTGCAGTTTATATTTCTTCTTTTTCTATTTTCTCCTTCAGCCTATGTTGATCCTTATTGGCTTGACTTGGTGTCATAAAGTTCAACTTCATTTCATGTCCATCATGCCTCAAATAAAGGGAACGTTCAACAAGATTGAGCGTTTTAAAATTAAGCCATGCCCATCTCAAAAGAAGATGACAAGAGTTTGTGGGAGCAATATCACATAATACTTATTTCACACATTGTCATGTACTGAATTTGATCCTTGCTTGATTCGAATGAAACCTTGGTGGTAACTAGAGTTCCTCCACCAATCTCTGGCTTACAACAATGTTGTCGCTTTAGTAAACGAATGCAACTAAACATGGGTGGCCTTCGATTAAACACCTTGTTTCTCTACTTCCTTTTCCATCATCTTTATCTTTTCTTCCTTTTCTCTTTCTTCAATTTCTCTTCCTTCTGCAGTTTATATTTCTTCTTTTCTATTTTCTCCTTCAGCCTATGTTGATCCTTACTAGCTTGTCCTTGTGTCATAAATTTCAACTTCATTTCATGTCCCTCATGCCACAAAGCGAAGGTTCATAAAGATTGAGCGTTTTAAAATGAAGCCATGCCCATCTCAAAAGAAGATGACAAGAGTTCGTGGGAGCAATATCACACAATCCTTCTTTCACACATTGTCCTGTACTGAATTTGATCCTTGCTTCATTCAGATGAAAGCTTGGTGGTAACTAGAGTTTCTCCACCAATCTTTGGCTTACAACATTGTTGTCGCTTTCGTAAACGAATGCAACTAAATAGGGGTGGCCTTCGATTAAACACCTTGTTTCTCTACTTCCTTATCCATCATCTTTATCTTTTCTTCCTTTTCTTTTTCTTCAATTTCCCTTCCTTCTGCAGTTTATATTTCTTCTTTTTCTATTTTCTCCTTCAGCCTATGTTGATCCTTATTGGCTTGACTTGGTGTCATAAAGTTCAAATTCATTTCATGTCCATCATGCCTCAAATAAAGGGAACGTTCAACAAGATTGAGCGTTTTAAAATTAAGCCATGCCCATCTCAAAAGAAGATGACAAGAGTTTGTGGGAGCAATATCACATAATACTTATTTCACACATTGTCATGTACTGAATTTGATCCTTGCTTGATTCGGATGAAACCTTGGTGGTAACTAGAGTTCCTCCACCAATCTCTGGCTTACAACAATGTTGTCGCTTTAGTAAACGAATGCAACTAAACATGGGTGGCCTTCGATTAAACACCTTGTTTCTCTACTTCCTTTTCCATCATCTTTATCTTTTCTTCCTTTTCTTTTTCTTCAATTTCCCTTCCTTCTGCAGTTTATATTTCTTCTTTTTCTATTTTCTCCTTCAGCCTATGTTTATCCTTATTGGCTTGACTTGGTGTCATAAAGTTCAACTTCATTTCATGTCCCTCATGCCTCAAATAAAGGGAACGTTCAACAAGATTGAGCGTTTTAAAATTAAGCCATGCCCATCTCAAAAGAAGATGACAAGAGTTTGTGGGAGCAATATCACATAATACTTATTTCACACATTGTCATGTACTGAATTTGATCTTTGCTTGATTCGGATGAAACCTTGGTGGTAACTAGAGTTCCTCCACCAATCTCTGGCTTACAACAATGTTGTCGCTTTAGTAAACGAATGCAACTAAACATGGGTGGCCTTCGATTAAACACCTAGTTTCTCTACTTCCTTTGCCATCATCTTTATCTTTTCTTCCTTTTCTTTTTCTTCAATTTCTCTTCCTTCTGCAGTTTATTTTTCTTCTTTTCTATTTTCTCTTTCAGCCTATGTTGATCCTTACTATCTTGTCTTTGTGTCATAAATTTCAACTTCATTTCATGTCCCTCATGCCTCAAAGGGAACGTTCATCAAGATTGAGTGTTTTAAAATAAAGCCATGCCCATCTCAAAAGACGATGACAAGAGTTCGTGGGAACAATATCACATAATACTTCTTTCACACATTGTCATGTACTGAATTTGATCCTTGCTTGATTCGAATGAAAGCATGGTGGTAACTAGAGTTTCTCCACCAATCTTGGGCTTACAACATTGTTGTCGCTTTCGTAAACAAATGCAACTAAACATGGGTGGCCTTCGATTAAACACCTTCTTTCTCTACTTCCTATTCCATCATCTTTATCATTTCTTCCTTTTCTTTTTCTTCAATTTCCCTTCCTTCTGCAGTTTATATTTCGTCTTTTTCTATTTTCTCCTTCAGCCTATGTTGATCCTTATTGGCTTGAATTTGTGTCATAAAGTTCAACTTCATTTCATGTCCCTCATGCCTCAAATAAAGGGAACGTTCATCACGATTGAGCGTTTTAAAATGAAGCCATGCCCATCTCAAAAGAAGATGACAAGAGTTCGTGGGAGCAATATCACATAATACTTCTTTCACACATTGTCATGTACTGAATTTGATCCTTGCTTGATTCGGATGAAACCTTGGTGGTAACTAGAGTTCCTCCACCAATCTCTGGCTTACAACAATGTTGTCGCTTTAGTAAACGAATGCAACTAAACATGGGTGGCCTTCGATTAAACACCTTGTTTCTCTACTTCCTTTTCCATCATTTTTATCTTTTCTTCCTTTTCTTTTTCTTCAATTTCTCTTCCTTCTGCAGTTTATATTTCTTCTTTTCTATTTTCTCCTTCAGCCTATGTTGATCCTTACTAGATTGTCCTTGTGTCATAAATTTCAACTTCATTTCATGTCCCTCATCCCACAAAGCGAACGTTCATAAAGATTGAGCGTTTTGAAATGAAGCCATGCCCATCTGAAAAGAAGATGACAAGAGTTCGTGGGAGCAATATCACATAATACTTCTTTCACACATTGTCATGTACTGAATTTGATCCTTGCTTGATTCAGATCAAAGCTTGGTGGTAACTAGAGTTTCTCCACCAATCTTTGGCTTAAAACATTGTTGTCGCTTTCGTAAACGAATGCAACTAAACATGGGTAGCCTTCGATTAAACCTTGTTTCTCTACTTCATTTTCCATCAACTTTATCTTTTCTTCCTTTTCTTTTTCTTCAATTTCTCTTCCTTCTGCAGTTTATATTTCTTCTTTTGTATTTTCTCCTTCAGCTTATGTTGATCCTTACTGGCTTGTCCTTGTGTCATAGATTTCCACTTCATTTCATGTCCCTCATGCATAAAAAAAAGGGAACGTTTATCAAGATTGAGCGTTTTAAAATGAAGCCATGCACATCTCAAAAGAAGATGACAAGAGTTTGGGGTAGCAATATCACATAATACTTCTTTCACACATTGTCATGTACTGAATTTGATCCTTGCTTGATTCGGACGAAACCTTGGTGGTAACTAGAGTTCCTCCACCAATCTTTGGCTTACAACATAGTTGTCGCTTTCGTAAACGAATGCAACTAAACAGGGGTGGCCTTCGATTAAACACCTTGTTTCTCTACTTCCTTTTCCATCATCTTTATCTTTTCTTCCTTTTCTTTTTCTTCAATTTCCCTTCCTTCTGCAGTTTATATTTCTTCTTTTTCTATTTTCTCCTTCAGCCTATGTTGATCCTTACTGGCTTGTCCTTGTGTCATAGATTTCCACTTCATTTCATGTCCCTCATGCATAAAAAAAAGGGAACGTTTATCAAGATTGAGCGTTTTAAAATGAAGTCATGCCCATCTCAAAAGAAGATGACAAGAGTTCGTGGGAGCAATATCACACAATACTTCTTTCACACATTTTCCTGTACTGAATTTGATCCTTGGTTGATTCAGATGAAAGCTTGGTGGTAACTAGAGTTTCTCCACCAATCTTTGGCTTAGAACATTGTTGTCGCTTTCGTAAACAAATGCAACTAAACATGGGTGACCTTCGATTAAACACCTTGTTTCTCTACTTCCTTTTCCATCATCTTTATCTTTTCGTCCTTTTCTTTTTCTTCAATTTCCCTTCCTTCTGTAGTTTATATTTCTACTTTTTCTATTTTCTCCTTCAGCCTATATTGATGATTACTGGCTTGTCTTCGTGTCATAAATTTCAACTTCATTTCATCTCCCTCATGCCTCAAATAAAGGGAACGTTCATCAAGATTGAGTGTTTTAAAATGAAGCCATGCCCATCTCAAAAGAAGATGACAAGAGTTCGTGGGAACAATATCACATAATACTTCTTTCATACATTGTCATGTACTGAATTTGATCCTTGCTTGATTCGGTTGAAACCTTGGTGGTAACTAGAGTTCCTCCACCAATCTTTGGCTTACAACATTTTGTCGCTTTAGTAAACGAATGCAACTGAACATGGCTGGCCTTCGATTCAACACCTTGTTTCTCTACTTCCTTTTCCATCATCTTTATCTTTTCTTCCTTTCCTTTTTATTCAATTTGTCTTCCTTCTGGAGTTTATATTTCCTCTTTTCTATTTTCTCCTTCAGCCTATGTTGATCCTTACTGGCTTGTCCTTGTGTCATAAATTTCAACTTCATTTCATGTCCCTCATGCCACAAAGCGAACGTTCATAAAGATTGAGCGTTTTGAAATGAAGCCATGCCCATCTGAAAAGAAGATGACAAGAGTTCGTGGGAGCAATATCACATAATACTTCTTTCACACATTGTCATGTACTGAATTTGATCCTTGCTTGATTCAGATCAAAGCTTGGTGGTAACTAGAGTTTCTCCACCAATCTTTGGCTTAAAACATTGTTGTCGCTTTCGTAAACGAATGCAACTAAACATGGGTAGCCTTCGATTAAACCTTGTTTCTCTACTTCATTTTCCATCAACTTTATCTTTTCTTCCTTTTCTTTTTCTTCAATTTCTCTTCCTTCTGCAGTTTATATTTCTTCTTTTGTATTTTCTCCTTCAGCTTATGTTGATCCTTACTGGCTTGTCCTTGTGTCATAGATTTCCACTTCATTTCATGTCCCTCATGCATAAAAAAAAGGGAACGTTTATCAAGATTGAGCGTTTTAAAATGAAGCCATGCACATCTCAAAAGAAGATGACAAGAGTTTGGGGTAGCAATATCACATAATACTTCTTTCACACATTGTCATGTACTGAATTTGATCCTTGCTTGATTCGGACGAAACCTTGGTGGTAACTAGAGTTCCTCCACCAATCTTTGGCTTACAACATTGTTGTCGCTTTCGTAAACGAATGCAACTAAACAGGGGTGGCCTTCGATTAAACACCTTGTTTCTCTACTTCCTTTTCCATCATCTTTATCTTTTCTTCCTTTTCTTTTTCTTCAATTTCCCTTCCTTCTGCAGTTTATATTTCTTCTTTTTCTATTTTCTCCTTCAGCCTATGTTGATCCTTACTGGCTTGTCCTTGTGTCATAGATTTCCACTTCATTTCATGTCCCTCATGCATAAAAAAAAGGGAACGTTTATCAAGATTGAGCGTTTTAAAATGAAGTCATGCCCATCTCAAAAGAAGATGACAAGAGTTCGTGGGAGCAATATCACACAATACTTCTTTCACACATTTTCCTGTACTGAATTTGATCCTTGGTTGATTCAGATGAAAGCTTGGTGGTAACTAGAGTTTCTCCACCAATCTTTGGCTTACAACATTGTTGTCACTTTTGTAAACGAATGCAACTAAACAGGGGTGGCCTTCGATTAAACACCATGTTTCTCTACTTCCTTATCCATCATCTTTATCTTTTCTTCCTTTTCTTTTTCTTCAATTTCCTTCCCTTCTGCAGTTTATATTTCTTCTTTTGTATTTTCTCCTTCAGCCTATGTTGATCCTTACTGGCTTGTCCTTGTGTCATAAATTTGAACTTCATTTCATGTCGCTCTTGCCTCAAAGGGAACGTTCATCAATATTGAGCGTTTTAAAATGAAGCCATGCCCATTTCAAAAGAAGATGACAAGAGTTCATGGGAGCAATATCACACAATACTTCTTTCACACATTGTCCTGTACTGAATTTGATCCTTGCTTCATTCAGATGAAAGCTTGGTGGTAACTAGAGTTTCTCCACCAATCTTTGGCTTACAACATTGTTGTCGCTTTCGTAAACGAATGCAACTAAATAGGGGTGGCCTTCGATTAAACACCTTGTTTCTCTACTTCCTTATCCATCATCTTTATCTTTTCTTCCTTTTCTATTTCTTCAATTTCCCTTCCTTCTGCAGTTTATATTTTTTCTTTTTCTATTTTCTCCTTCAGCCTATGTTGATCCTAACTGCCTTGACTTGGTGTCATAAATTTCAACTTCATTTCATGTCCCTCATGCCTCAAATAAAGGGAACGTTCATCAAGATTGAGTGTTTTAAAATGAAGCCATGCCCATCTCAAAAGAAGATGACAAGAGTTCGTGGGAACAATATCACATAATACTTCTTTCATACATTGTCATGTACTGAATTTGATCCTTGCTTGATTCGGTTGAAACCTTGGTGGTAACTAGAGTTCCTCCACCAATCTTTGGCTTACAACATTTTGTCGCTTTAGTAAACGAATGCAACTGAACATGGCTGGCCTTCGATTCAACACCTTGTTTCTCTACTTCCTTTTCCATCATCTTTATCTTTTCTTCCTTTCCTTTTTATTCAATTTGTCTTCCTTCTGGAGTTTATATTTCCTCTTTTTTATTTTCTCCTTCAGCCTATGTTGATCCTTACTGGCTTGTCCTTGTGTCATAAATTTCAACTTCATTTCATGTCCCTCATGCCACAAAGCGAACGTTCATAAAGATTGAGCGTTTTGAAATGAAGCCATGCCCATCTGAAAAGAAGATGACAAGAGTTCGTGGGAGCAATATCACATAATACTTCTTTCACACATTGTCATGTACTGAATTTGATCCTTGCTTGATTCAGATCAAAGCTTGGTGGTAACTAGAGTTTCTCCACCAATCTTTGGCTTAAAACATTGTTGTCGCTTTCGTAAACGAATGCAACTAAACATGGGTAGCCTTCGATTAAACCTTGTTTCTCTACTTCATTTTCCATCAACTTTATCTTTTCTTCCTTTTCTTTTTCTTCAATTTCTCTTCCTTCTGCAGTTTATATTTCTTCTTTTGTATTTTCTCCTTCAGCTTATGTTGATCCTTACTGGCTTGTCCTTGTGTCATAGATTTCCACTTCATTTCATGTCCCTCATGCATAAAAAAAAGGGAACGTTTATCAAGATTGAGCGTTTTAAAATGAAGCCATGCACATCTCAAAAGAAGATGACAAGAGTTTGGGGTAGCAATATCACATAATACTTCTTTCACACATTGTCATGTACTGAATTTGATCCTTGCTTGATTCGGACGAAACCTTGGTGGTAACTAGAGTTCCTCCACCAATCTTTGGCTTACAACATTGTTGTCGCTTTCGTAAACGAATGCAACTAAACAGGGGTGGCCTTCGATTAAACACCTTGTTTCTCTACTTCCTTTTCCATCATCTTTATCTTTTCTTCCTTTTCTTTTTCTTCAATTTCCCTTCCTTCTGCAGTTTATATTTTTTCTTTTTCTATTTTCTCCTTCAGCCTATGTTGATCCTTATTGGCTTGACTTGGTGTCATAAATTTCAACTTCATTTCATGTCCCTCATGCCGCAAAGCGAACGTTCATAAAGATTGAGCGTTTTAAAATGAAGCCATGCCCATCTCAAAAGAAGATGACAAGTGTTCGTGGGAGCAATATCACACAATACTTCTTCCACACATTGTCCTGTACAGAATTTGATCCTTGATTGAGTCAGATGAAAGCTTGGTGGTAACTAGAGTTTCTCCACCAATCTTTGGCTTACAACAATGTTGTCGCTTTCCTAAACGAATGCAACTAAACAAGGGTGGCCTTCAATTAAACACCTTGTTTCTCTACTTCCTTTTCCATCATCTTTATCTTTTCTTCCTTTTCTTTTTCTCCAATTTCCCTTCCTTCTGCAGTTTATATTTCTTATTTTCTATTTTCTCCTTCAGCCTATGTTGATCCTTACTGGCTTGTCCTTGTGTCATAAATTTCCACTTCATTTCATGTCCCTCATGCATAAAAAAAAGGGAACGTTCATCAAGATTGAGTGTTTTAAAATTAAGCCATGCTCATCTCAAAAGAAGATGACAAGAGTTTGTGGGAGCAATATCACATAATACCTCTTTCACACATTGTCCTGTACTGAATTTGATCCTCGCTTGATTCGGATGAAAGCGTGTTGGTAACTAGAGTTTCTCCACCAATCTTGGGCTTACAACATTGTTGTCGCTTTTGTAAACAAATGCAACTAAACATGGGTGCCCTTCGATTAAACACCTTGTTTCTCTACTTCCTTTTCCATCATCTTTATCTTTTCTTCCTTTTCTTTTTCTTCAATTTCCCTTCGTTCTGCAGTTTATATTTTTTCTTTTTCTATTTTCTCCTTCAGCCTATGTTGATCATTACTAGCTTGTCTTGGTGTCATAAATGTCAACTTCATTTCATGTCCCTCATGCCTCAAATAAAGGGAACGTTCATCAAGATTGAGTGTCTTAAAATGAAGCCATGCCCATCTCAAAAGAAGATGACAAGAGTTCGTGGGAACAATATCACATAATACTTCTTTCACACATTGTCATGTACTGAATTTGATCCTTGCTTGATTCGGATGAAAGCGTGGTGCTAACTAGAGTTTCTCCACCAATCTTTGGCTTAAAACATTGTTGTCGCTTTCGTAGACGAATGCAACTAAACATGGGTGGCCTTCGATTAGACCTTGCTTCTCTACTTCCTTTTCCATCAACTTTATCTTTTCTTCCTTTTCTTTTTCTTCAATTACTCTTCCTTCTGCAGTTTATATTACTTCTTTTGTTTTTTCTCTTTCAGCCTATGTTGATCCTTACTAGCTTGTCCTTGTGTCATAAATTTGAACTTCATTTCATGTCGCTCATGCCTCAAAGGGAACGTTCATCAAGATTGAGTGTTTTAAAATGAAGCCATGCCCATCTCAAAAGAAGATGACAAGAGTGTGTGGGAGCAATATCACATAATACTTCTTTCACACATTGTCATGTACTGAATTTGATCCTTGCTTGATTCGGATGAAAGCTTGGGGTAACTAGAGTTTCTCCACCAATCTTTGGCTTAAAACATTGTTGTCGCTTTCGTAAACGAATGCAACTAAACATGGGTGGCCTTCGATTAGACCTTGCTTCTCTACTTCCTTTTCCATCAACTTTATCTTTTCTTCCTTTTCTTTTTCTTCAATTTCTCTTCCTTCTGCAGTTTATATTTCTTCTTTTGTTTTTTCTCCTTCAGCCTATGTTGATCCTTACTAGCTTGTCCTTGTGTCATAAATTTGAACTTCATTTCATGTCGCTCATGCCTCAAAGGGAACGTTCATCAAAATTGAGTGTTTTAAAATTAAGCCATGCCCATCTCAAAAGAAGATGACAAGAGTTCGTGGGAGCAATATCACATAATACTTCTTCCACACATTGTCTTGTATTGAATTTGATCCTTGCTTGATTCGGATGAAAGCGGGTTGGTAACTAGACTTTCTCCACCAATCTTTGGCTTACAACAATGTTGTCGCTTTCGTAAACGAATGCAACTAACAGGGGTGGCCTTCGATTAAACACCTTGTTTCTCTACTCCCTTTTCCATCATCTTTATCTTTTCTTCCTTTTCTTTTTCTTCAATTTCCCTTCCTTCTGCAGTTTATATTTCTTCTTTTTTTATTTTCTCCTTCAACCTATGTTGATCCTTACTGGCTTGACATGGTGTCATAAATTTTAACTTCATTTCATGTCCCTCATGCCTCAAATAAAGGGAACATTCATCAAGATTGAGTGTTTTAAAATTAAGCCATGCCCATCTCAAAAGAAGATGACAAGAGTTCGTGGGAGCAATATCACATAATACTTCTTTCACACATTGTCTTGTACTGAATTTGATCCTTGCTTGATTCGGATGAAAGCGGGTTGGTAACTAGAGTTTCTCCACCAATCTTTGGCTTACAACATTGTTGTCGCTTTAGTAAACGAATGCAACTAAACATGGGTGGGCTTTGATTAAACACCTTGTTTCTCTACTTCCTTTTCCATCATCTTTATCTTTTCTTCCTTTTCTTTTTCTTCAATTTCCCTTCCTTCTGCAATTTATATTTCTTCTTTTCTATTTTCTCCTTCAGCCTATGTTGATCCTTACTGGCTTGTCCATGTGTCATAAATTTCCACTTCATTTCATGTCCCTCATGCCACAAAGCGAACGTTCATCAAGATTGAGCGTTTTAAAATGAAGCCATGCCCATCTCAAAAGAAGATGAGAAAAGTTCGTGGGAGCAATATCACATAATACTTCTTTCACACATTATCCTGTACTGAATTATATCCTTGCTTGGTTCGGATGAAAGCGTGGTGGTAACTAGAGTTTCTCCACTAATCTTTGGCTTACAACATTGTTGTCGCTTTCGTAAACAAATGCAACTAAATATGGGTGGCCTTCGATTTAACACCTTGTATCTCTACTTCCTTTTCCATTATGTTTATCTTTTCTTCCTTTTCTTTTTCTTCAATTTCCTTTCTTTCTGCAGTTTATATTTCTTCTTTTTCTATTTTCTCCTTCAGCCTATGTTGATCATTACTGGCTTGTCTTGGTGTCATAAATTTCAACTTCATTTCATGTCCCTCATGCCTCAAAGAAAGGGAATGTTCATCAAGATTGAGCGTTTTAAAATCAAGCCATGCCCATCTCAAAAGAAGATGACAAGAGTTCGTGGGAACAATATCACATAATACTTCTTCCACACATTGTCCTGTACTGAATTTGATCCTTGCTTGATTCGGATGAAACCTTGGGGGTAACTAGAGTTTCTCCACCAATCTTTGGCTTAAAACATTGTTGACGCTTTCGTAAACGAATGCAACTAAACATGGGTGGCCTTCGATTAGACCTTGCTTCTCTACTTCCTTTTCCATCAACTTTATCTTTTCTTCCTTTTCTTTTTCTTCAATTTCTCTTCCTTCTGCAGTTTATATTTCTTCTTTTGTTTTTTCTCCTTCAGCCTATGTTGATCCTTACTAGCTTGTCCTTGTGTCAAAAATTTGAACTTCATTTCATGTCGCTCATGCCTCAAAGGGAACGTTCATCAATATTGAGCGTTTTAAAATGAAGCCATGCCCATCTCAAAAGAATATGACAAGAGTTCGTGGGAGCAATATCACATAATACTTCTTTCACACATTATCCTGTACTGAATTTGATCCTTGCTTGATTCGGATGAAAGCGTGGTGGTAACTAGAGTTTCTCCACCAATCTTTGGCTTATAACATTGTTGTAGCTTTCGTAAACAAATACAACTAAACATGGGTGGCCTTCGATTAAACACCTTGTTTCTCTACTTCCTTTTCCATCATCTTTATCTTTTCTTCCTTATCTTTTTCTTCAATTTCCCTTCCTTCTGTAGTTTATATTTCTTCTTTTTCTATTTTCTCCTTCAGCCTATGTTGATCATTACTGGCTTGTCTCGGTGTCATAAATTTCAACTTCATTTCATGTCCCTCATGCATCAAATAAAGGGAACGTTCATCAAGATTGAGCGTTTTAAAATGAAGTCATGACCATCTCAAAAGAAGATGACAAGTGTTCGTGCGAGCAATATCACACAATACTTCTTCCACACATTGTCCTGTACTGAATTTGATCCTTGATTGATTCAGATGAAAGCTTGGTGGTAACTAGAGTTTCTCCACCAATCTTTGGCTTACAACAATGTTGTCGCTTTCGTAAACGAATGCAACTAAATAAGGGTGGCCTTCGATTAAACACCTTGTTTCTCTACTTCCTTTTCCATCATCTTTATCTTTTCTTCCTTTTCTTTTTCATCAATTTCCCTTCCTTTTGCAGTTTATATTTCTTCTTTTTCTATTTTCTACTTTAGCCTATGTTGATCATTACTGGCTTGTCTTGGTGTCATAAATTTCATCTTCATTTCATGTCCCTCATGGCTCAAATAAAGGGAACGTTCATCAAGATTGAGCGTTTTAAAATGAAGCCATGCCCATCTCAAAAGAAGATGACAAGTGTTCGTAGGAGCAATATCACACAATACTTCTTCCACACATTGTCCTGTACTGAATTTGATCCTTGATTGATTCAGATGAAAGCTTGGTGGTAACTAGAGTTTCTCCACCAATCTTTGGCTTACAACAATGTTGTCGCTTTCGTAAACGAATGCAACTAAATAAGGGTGGCCTTCGATTAAACACCTTGTTTCTCTACTTCCTTTTCCATCATCTTTATCTTTTCTTCCTTTTCTTTTTCTTCAATTTCCCTTCCTTCTGCAATTTATATTTCTTCTTTTTCTATTTTCTTCTTCAGCCTATGTTGATCCTAACTGCCTTGACTTGGTGTCATAAATTTCAACTTCATTTCATGTCCCTCATGCCTCAAATAAAGGGAACGTTCATCAGGATTGAGTGTTTTAAAATGAAGCCATGCCCATCTCAAAAGAAGATGACAAGAGTTTGTGGGAGCAATATCACATAATACTTCTTTCACACATTGTCCTGTACTGAATTTGATCCTTGCTTAATTCGGATGAAAGCGTGTTGGTAACTAGAATTTCTCCACCAGTCTTGGGCTTACAACATTGTTGTCACTTTCGTAAACAAATGCAACTAAACATGGGTGGCCTTCGATTAAAAACCTTGTTTCTCTACTTCCTTTTCCATCATCTTTATCTTTTCTTCCTTTTCTTTTTCTTCAATTTCCCTTCCTTTTGCAGTTTATATTTCTTCTTTTTCTATTTTCTACTTTAGCCTATGTTGATCATTACTGGCTTGTCTTGGTGTCATAAATTTCATCTTCATTTCATGTCCCTCATGGCTCAAATAAAGGGAACGTTCATAAGATTGAGCGTTTTAAAATGAAGCCATGCCCATCTCAAAAGAAGATGACAAGTGTTCGTAGGAGCAATATCACACAATACTTCTTCCACACATTGTCCTGTACTGAATTTGATCCTTGATTGATTCAGATGAAAGCTTGGTGGTAACTAGAGTTTCTCCACCAATCTTTGGCTTACAACAATGTTGTCGCTTTCGTAAACGAATGCAACTAAATAAGGGTGGCCTTCGATTAAACACCTTGTTTCTCTACTTCCTTTTCCATCATCTTTATGTTTTCTTCCTTTTCTTTTTCTTCAAATTCCCTTCCTTCTGCAGTTTATATTTCTTCTTTTTCTATTTTCTCCTTCAGCCTATGTTGATCTTTACTGGCTTGACTTGGTGTCATAAATTTCAACTTCATTTCATGTTTCTCATGCCTCAAAGCGAACGTTCATCAAGATTGAGCGTTTTAAAATTAAGCCATGCCCATCTCAAAACAAGATGACAAGAGTTTGTGGGAGCAATATCACATAATACTACTTTCACACATTGTCCTATACTGAATTTGATCCTTGCTTGATTCGGATGAAAGCGTGGTGGTAACTAGAGTTTCTCCACCAATCTTGGGCGTACAACATTGTTGTCGCTTTCGTAAACGAATGCAACTAAACATGGGTGGCCTTCGATTAGACCTTGCTTCTCTACTTCCTTTTCCATCAACTTTATCTTTTCTTCCTTTTCTTTTTCTTCAATTTCTCTTCCTTCTGCAGTTTATATTTCTTCTTTTGTTTTTTCTCCTTCAGCCTATGTTGATCCTTACTAGCTTGTCCTTGTGTCAAAAATTTGAACTTCATTTCATGTCGCTCATGCCTCAAAGGGAACGTTCATCAATATTGAGCATTTTAAAATGAAGCCATGCCCATCTTAAAAGAATATGACAAGAGTTCGTGGGAGCAATATCACATAATACTTCTTTCACACATTATCCTGTACTGAATTTGATCCTTGCTTGATTCGGATGAAAGCGTGGTGGTAACTAGAGTTTCTCCACCAATCTTTGGCTTACAACATTGTTGTCGCTTTCGTAAACAAATGCAACTAAACATTGGTGGCCTTCGATTAAACACCTTGTTTCTTTACTTCCTTTTCCATCATCTTTATCTTTTCTTCCTTTTCTTTTTGTTCAATTTCCCTTCCTTCTGCAGTTTATATTTCTTCTTTTTCTATTTTCTCCTTCAGCCTATGTTGATCCTAACTGCCTTGACTTGGTGTCATAAATTTCAACTTCATTTCATGTCCCTCATGCCTCAAATAAAGGGAACGTTCATCAAGATTGAGTGTTTTAAAATGAAGCCATTCCCATCTCAAAAGAAGATGACAAGAGTTTGTGGGAGGAATATCACATAATACGTCTTTCACACATTGTCCTGTACTGAATTTGATCCTTGCTTAATTCGGATGAAAGCGTGTTGGTAACTAGAGTTTCTCCACCAGTCTTGGGCTTACAACATTGTTGTCACTTTCGTAAACAAATGCAACTAAACAGGGGTGGCCTACGATTAAACACCTTGTTTCTCTACTTCCTTTTCCATCGTCTTTATCTTTTCTTCCTTTTCTTTTTCTTCAATTTCCCTTCCTTCTGCAATTTATATTTCTTCTTTTTCTATTTTCTTCTTCAGCCTATGTTGATCCTAACTGCCTTGACTTGGTGTCATAAATTTCAACTTCATTTCATGTCCCTCATGCCTCAAATAAAGGGAACGTTCATCAGGATTGAGTGTTTTAAAATGAAGCCATGCCCATCTCAAAAGAAGATGACAAGAGTTTGTGGGAGCAATATCACATAATACTTCTTTCACACATTGTCCTGTACTGAATTTGATCCTTGCTTAATTCGGATGAAAGCGTGTTGGTAACTAGAATTTCTCCACCAGTCTTGGGCTTACAACATTGTTGTCACTTTCGTAAACAAATGCAACTAAACATGGGTGGCCTTCGATTAAAAACCTTGTTTCTCTACTTCCTTTTCCATCATCTTTATCTTTTCTTCCTTTTCTTTTTCTTCAATTTCCCTTCCTTTTGCAGTTTATATTTCTTCTTTTTCTATTTTCTACTTTAGCCTATGTTGATCATTACTGGCTTGTCTTGGTGTCATAAATTTCATCTTCATTTCATGTCCCTCATGGCTCAAATAAAGGGAACGTTCATCAAGATTGAGCGTTTTAAAATGAAGCCATGCCCATCTCAAAAGAAGATGACAAGTGTTCGTAGGAGCAATATCACACAATACTTCTTCCACACATTGTCCTGTACTGAATTTGATCCTTGATTGATTCAGATGAAAGCTTGGTGGTAACTAGAGTTCCTCCACCAATCTTTGGCTTACAACAATGTTGTCGCTTTCGTAAACGAATGCAACTAAACAGGGGTGGCCTTCGATTAAACACCTTGTTTCTCTACTTCCTTTTCCATCATCTTTATCTTTTCTTCCTTTTCTTTTTCTTCAATTTCCCTTCCTTCTGAAGTTTATATTTCTTCTTTTTCTATTTTCTCCTTTAGCCTATGTTGATCATTACTGGCTTGTCTTGGTGTCATAAATTTCAACTTCATTTCATGTCCCTCATGCCTCGAATAAAGGGAACGTTCATCAAGATTGAGCGTTTTAAAATGAAGTCATGCCCATCTCAAAAGAAGATGACAAGTGTTCGTGCGAGCAATATCACACAATACTTCTTCCACACATTGTCCTGTACTGAATTCGATCCTTGATTGATTCAGATGAAAGCTTGGTGGTAACTAGAGTTTCTCCACTAATCTTTGGCTTACAACAATGTTGTCGCTTTCGTAAACGATTGCAACTAAATAACGGTGGCCTTCGATTAAACACCTTGTTTCTCTACTTCCTTTTCCATCATCTTTATGTTTTCTTCCTTTTCTTTTTCTTCAATTTCTCTTCCTTCTGCAGTTTATATTTCTTCTTTTTCTATTTTCTCCTTCAGCCTATGTTGATCCTTACTGGGTTGACTTGGTGTCATAAATTTCAACTTCATTTCATGTTTCTCATGCCTCAAAGTGAACGTTCATCAAGATTGAGCGTTTTAAAATTAAGCCATGCCCACCTCAAAACAAGATGACAAGAGTTTGTGGGAGCAATATCACATAATACTTCTTTCACACATTGTCCTATACTGAATTTGATCCTTGCTTGATTCGGATGAAAGCGTGGTGGTAACTAGAGTTTCTCCACCAATCTTGGGCTTACAACATTGTTGTCGCTTTCGTAAACGAATGCAATTAAACATGGGTGGCCTTCGATTAGACCTTGCTTCTCTACTTCCTTTTCCATCAACTTTATCTTTTCTTCCTTTTCTTTTTCTTCAATTTCTCTTCCTTCTGCAGTTTATATTTCTTCTTTTGTTTTTTCTCCTTCAGCCTATGTTGATCCTTACTAGCTTGTCCTTGTGTCAAAAATTTGAACTTCATTTCATGTCCCTCATGCCTCGAATAAAGGGAACGTTCATCAAGATTGAGCGTTTTAAAATGAAGTCATGCCCATCTCAAAAGAAGATGACAAGTGTTCGTGCGAGCAATATCACACAATACTTCTTCCACACATTGTCCTGTACTGAATTCGATCCTTGATTGATTCAGATGAAAGCTTGGTGGTAACTAGAGTTTCTCCACTAATCTTTGGCTTACAACAATGTTGTCGCTTTCGTAAACGATTGCAACTAAATAACGGTGGCCTTCGATTAAACACCTTGTTTCTCTACTTCCTTTTCCATCATCTTTATGTTTTCTTCCTTTTCTTTTTCTTCAATTTCTCTTCCTTCTGCAGTTTATATTTCTTCTTTTTCTATTTTCTCCTTCAGCCTATGTTGATCCTTACTGGGTTGACTTGGTGTCATAAATTTCAACTTCATTTCATGTTTCTCATGCCTCAAAGTGAACGTTCATCAAGATTGAGCGTTTTAAAATTAAGCCATGCCCACCTCAAAACAAGATGACAAGAGTTTGTGGGAGCAATATCACATAATACTTCTTTCACACATTGTCCTATACTGAATTTGATCCTTGCTTGATTCGGATGAAAGCGTGGTGGTAACTAGAGTTTCTCCACCAATCTTGGGCTTACAACATTGTTGTCGCTTTCGTAAACGAATGCAATTAAACATGGGTGGCCTTCGATTAGACCTTGCTTCTCTACTTCCTTTTCCATCAACTTTATCTTTTCTTCCTTTTCTTTTTCTTCAATTTCTCTTCCTTCTGCAGTTTATATTTCTTCTTTTGTTTTTTCTCCTTCAGCCTATGTTGATCCTTACTAGCTTGTCCTTGTGTCAAAAATTTGAACTTCATTTCATGTCCCTCATGCCTCAAATAAAGGGAACGGTCATCAAGATTGAGCGTTTTAAAATGAAGCCATGCCCATCTCAAAAGAAGATGACAAGTTTTCGTGGGAGCAATATCACACAATACTTCTTCCACACATTGTCCTGTACTGAATTTGATCCTTGATTGATTCAGATGAAAGCTTGGTGGTAACTAGAGTTCCTCCACAAATCTTTGGCTTACAACAATGTTGTCGCTTTCGTAAACGAATGCAACTAAACAGGGGTGGCCTTCGATTAAACACCTTGTTTCTCTACTTCCTTTTCCATCATCTTTATCTTTTCTTCCTTTTCTTTTTCTTCAATTTCCCTTCCTTCTGAAGTTTATATTTCTTCTTTTTCTATTTTCTCCTTCAGCCTATGTTGATCATTACTAGCTTGTCTTGGTGTCATAAATTTCAACTTCATTTCATGTCCCTCATGCCTCAAATAAAGGGAACGTTCATCGAGATTGAGTGTCTTAAAATGAAGCCATGCCCATCTCAAAAGAAGATGACAAGAGTTTGTGGGAGCAATATCACATAATACTTCTTTCACACATTGTCCTGTACTGAATTTGATCCTTGCTTGATTCGGATGAAAGCGTGGTGGTAACTAGAGTTTCTCCACCAATCTTTGGCTTAAAACATTGTTGTCGCTTTCATAAACGAATGCAACTAAACAGGGGTGGCCTTCGATTAAACACCTTGTTTCTCTACTTCCTTTTCCATCGTTTTTATCTTTTCTTCCTTTTCTTTTTCTTCAATTTCCCTTCCTTCTGCAGTTTATATTTCTTATTTTTCTATTTTCTCCTTCAGCCTATGTTGATCTTTACTGGCTTGACTTGGTGTCATAAATTTCAACTTCATTTCATGTCCCTCATGCCTCAAATAAAGGGAACGTTCATCAAGATTGAGTGTTTTAAAATGAAGCCATGCCCATCTCAAAAGAAGATGACAAGAGTTTGTGGGAGCAATATCACATAATACTTTTTTCACACATTGTCCTATACTGAATTTGATCCTTG
Organism: Vigna unguiculata; assembly: GCF_037176805.1. NCBI lineage: Eukaryota > Viridiplantae > Streptophyta > Magnoliopsida > Fabales > Fabaceae > Vigna > Vigna unguiculata. The sequence goes on along the minus strand of NC_140795.1, from coordinate 24,466,454 downwards.
CTTGATTCGGATGAAAGCGTGTTGGTAACTAGAGTTTCTCCACCAATCTTGGGCTTACAACATTGTTGTCGCTTTCGTAAATAAATGCAACTAAACATGGGTGGCCTTCGATTAAACACCTTGTTTCTCTACTTCCTTTTCCATTATCTTTATCTTTTCTTCCTTTTCTTTTTCTTCAATTTCCCTTCCTTCTGCAGTTTATATTTCTTCTTTTTTTATTTTCTCCTTCAGCCTATGTTGATCCTTACTGGCTTGACTTGGTGTCATAAATTTCAACTTCATTTCATGTCCCTCATGCCTCAAAGGGAACGTTCATCAATATTGAGCGTTTTAAAATGAAGCCATGCCCATCTCAAAAGAAGATGTCAGGAGTTCGTGGCAGCAATATCACATAATACTTCTTTCACACATGATCCTGTACTGAATTTGATCCTTGCTTGATTCGGAGGAAAGCGTGGTGGTAACTAGAGTTTCTCCACCAATCTTTGGCTTACAACATTGTTGTCGCTTTCGTAAACAAATGCAACTAAGCATGGGTGGCCTTCGATTAAACACCTTGTTTCTCTACTTCCTTTTCCATCATCTTTATCTTTTCTTCCTTTTCTTTTTCTTCAATTTCCCTTCCTTCTGCAGTTTATATTTCTTCCTTTTCTATTTTCTCCTTTAGCCTATGTTGATCATTACTGCCTTGTCTTGGTGCCATAAATTTCAACTTCATTTCATGTCCCTCATGCCTCAAATAAAGGGAACGTTCATCAAGATCGAGCGTTTTAAAATGAAGTCATGCCCATCTCAAAAGAACATGACAAGTGTTCGTGGGAGCAATATCACACAATACTTCTTCCACACATTGTCCTATACTGAATTTGATGCTTGATTGATTCAGATGAAAGCTTAGTGGTAACTAGAGTTTCTCCACCAATCTTTGGCTTACAACATTGTTGTCGCTTTCATAAACAAACGCAACTAAACATGGGTGACCTTCGATTCAACACCTTGTTTCTCTACTTCCTTTTCCATCATATTTATCTTTTCTTCCTTTTCTTTTTCTTCAATTTCCCTTCCTTCTGCAGTTTATATTTCTTCTTTTGTTTTTCTCCTTCAGCCTATGTTGATCCTTACTAGGTTGTCCTTGTGTCATAAATTTGAACTTCATTTCATGTCGCTCATGCCTCAAAGGGAACGTTCATCAATATTGAGCATTTTAAAATTAAGCCATGCCCATCTCAAAAGAAGATGACAGAAGTTCGTGGGAGCAATATCACATAATACTTCTTTCACACATTATGCTGTATTGAATTTAATCCTTGCTTGATTCGGATGAAAGCGTGGTAGTAACTAGAGTTTCTCCACAAATCTTTGGCTGACAACATTGTTGTCGCTTTCGTAAACAAATGCAACTAAACATGGGTGGCCTTCGATTAAACACCTTGTTTCTCTACTTCCTTTTCCGTTATCTTTATCTTTTCTTCAATTTCCCTTCCTTTTGCAGTTTATATTTCTTCTTTTTCTAGTTTCTCCTTTAGCCTATGTTGATCATTACTGGCTTGTCTTGGTGTCATAAATTTCAACTTCATTTCATGTCCCTCATGCCTCAAATAAAGGGAACGTTCATCAAGATTGAGCGTTTTAAAATGAAGCCATGCCCATCTCAAAAGAAGATGACAAGTGTTCGTGCGAGCAATATCACACAATACTTCTTCCACACATTGTCCTGTACTGAATTTGATCCTTGATTGATTCCGATGAAAGCTTGGTGGTAACTAGAGTTTCTCCACCAATCTTTGGCTTATAACAATGTTGTCACTTTCGTAAACGAATGCAACTAAACAGGGGTGACCTTTGATTAAACACCTTGTTTCTCTACTTCCTTTTCCATCATCTTTATCTTTTCTTCCTTTTCTTTTTGTTCAATTTCCCTTCCTTCTGCAGTTTATATTTCTTCTATTTCTATTTTCTCCTTCAGCTTATGTTGCTCCTTACTGGCTTGACTTGGTGTCATAAATTTCAACTTCATTTCATGTCCCTCATGCCTCAAATAAAGGGAACGTTCATCAAGATTGAGCGTTTTAAAATGAAGCCATGCCCATCTCAAAAGAAGATGACATGTGTTCGTGGGAGCAATATCACACAATACTTCTTCCACACATTGTCCTGTACTGAATTTGATCCTTGATTGATTCAGATGAAAGCTTAGTGGTAACTAGAGTTTCTCCACCAATCTTTGGCTTACAACAGTGTTGTCGCTTTCGTAAACGAATGCAACTAAACAGGGGTAGCCTTCGATTAAACACCTTGTTTCTCTACTTCCTTTTCCATCATCTTTATCTTTTCTTCCTTTTCTTTTTCTTCAATTTCCCTTCCTTCTGCAGTTTATATTTCATCTTTTTCTATTTTCTCCTTCAGCCTATGTTGATCATTACTGGCTTGTCTTGGTGTCATAAATTTCAACTTCATTTCATTTCCCTCATGCCTCAAATAAAGGGAACGTTCATCAAGATTGAGCGTTTTAAAATGAAGCCATGCCCTTCTCAAAAGAAGATGACAAGAGTTCGTGGGAACAATATCACATAATACTTCTTTCACACATTGTCCTGTACTAAATTTGATCTTTGCCTTATTCGGATGAAAGCTTGGTGTTAACTAGAGTTTCTCCACCAATCTTGGGCTTACAACATTGTTGTCGCTTTCGTAAACAAATGCAACTAAAAATGGGTGGCCTTCGATTAAACACCTTTTTTCTCTACTTACTTTTCCATCATCTTTATCTTTTCTTCCTTTTCTTTTTCTTCAATTTCCCTTCCTTCTGCAGTTTATATTTCTTCTTTTTCTATTTTTTCCTTTAGCCTATGTTAATCATTACTGGCTTGTCTTTGTGTCATAAATTCCAACTTCATTTCATGTCCCTCATGCCTCAAATAAGGGGAACGTTCATCAAGATTGAGCGTTTTAAAATGAAGCCATGCCCATCTCAAAAGAAGATGACAAGAGTTCGTGGGAGCAATATCACACAATACTTCTTTCACACATTGTCTTGTACTGAATTTGATCCTTGATTGATTCAGATGAAAGCTTGGTGGTAACTAGAATTTCTCCACCAATCTTTGGCTTACAAAATTGTTGTCGCTTTCGTAAACGAATGCAACTAAACAGGGGTGGCCTTCGATTAAACACCTTGTTTATCTACTTCCTTTTCCATCATCTTCATCATTTCTTCCTTTTCTTTTTCTCCAATTTCCCTTCCTTCTACAGTTTATATTTCTTCTTTTTCTATTTTCTTCTTCAGCCTACGTTGATCCTTACTAGCTTGACTTGGTTTCATAAATTTCAACTTCATTTCATGTCCCTCATGCCTCAAAACGAACGTTCATCAAGATTGAGCGTTTGAAAATTAACCCATGCCCATCTCAAAAGAAGATGACAAGAGTTTGTGGGAGCAATATCATATAATACTTCTTTCACACATTGTCATGTACTGAATTTGATCTTTGCTTGATTCGGATGAAAGCGTGGTGGTGATGAAGGATTAACTTGTTCCTTTTTAGATTTTTGAAGATGGTGTGACTTGATTAAGAAAGCTAAGTGAAATCCCCACTGGACATTAAGATAGCAAGCTATCTAGATGTGAAGGTTCCTTTCACAAAGCTCAAAAGAAGAAGATGGTGGATTGATTCAAAATGAAAAGGAAATGAAAAGCACATAAATCATAGAAAACCAAGAACAATTAAAGGAAGAAGAAAACATAAAATGAAAAGGGAAGAAATGGTAAAAATGTGAGAAGCACGCCACTACAAGGCTAGGCTAGAAGCCATGGCAACGTTGAAGATGAGTGGATGTGTGCCGCCACTTGCTATGCAAGATAAGGCTTAAAAGTTTCAGTCCCAAGGGAGGAAACTCTCACAAAATGGTTGAGACACAAGAGTGTTTTTACTTCAAAATCTTCAACCCTTTTACATGTCTAGGAGCACCCCTTATATAGAAGAGTTTAGGGGCCTCTAAGCAAATAAAAGATACCTAAGGATGTCTCTACAAAAACCTAACCCTAGCTTCTAGAAACTAGGTCAAATAAGGTTACAAAAATGAGAGACAAAAGAGCCAACTATGGTGTGTGCAAGGCTAATTTCGTTCTAGCACAAAAGGAGACAAAGAATGTGTCTCATATGTCTCCAAAAAGTGGCCAAAGTGTGCTAAAAACAAAGGAGACCAAAGGTACATAGGTACACTTGCTTCATGCCTTTTACTTTATTCTTTATGCCTTTGCTTTACTCTCTCCTCCACATCATTTATGCTCCCCAATCACCATGCGCCACCTAGCATTGCTTTCTTACTCCTAATTAACCTACAAAGCAAATAAACATAGATTAGCATGTTGGCTTAAGTCAAGTCAACTATAGTCAACAAGTCAAACCTAGTCAAAGGTTAACAAGTCAACTAAAGTTGATTCAAATAAGCCAACTTAGGGAATCAAAAAATAACAAACACAAATGAAAGGGATGAAGGATTAGTGAACTTCCTTTCTAAACATGCTTAGTCTTCTTAAGCATGTGCCTCCATCCTTGGTTGGGGTCAATCCTTCATCATCCTCCCCTTCTTGGAGAGAATTTGACCACAAATTCTTTAAGCCTTTGTGGATGGAACTTGACTTGATTTGGGGGAGGATTTGCGCCTCCCTTTTATGAGCTTTTGTTCCATCCTTTCTAAGGGTATTACCCCTAGCTTTGGTTATGCCATCTTTATTTTCTAGACTACTCTTCCTCTCTTGCTTATGCTTTGGGCCTTCCTTTTTGGCTTGGGAAGAGAAAGAAGAGTGATGCACATCTTGCTTTGGAAGAATTTTTCTGTAGGCAAGTAACACCTTGGTGAAAGCTTGCCCCTTTTCTTTTTCTTCTTTATCTTTTCTTATTTTATTTCTATCCTTATTAACTTCTTGAGGTGATAGAGGTAGTAAAGTTGTCTTTTTCCCATATTTGAAGAAAATGTATTGGTTGGTATGGCCATCATGTAAAGTTTGTTTATCAAATTGCCATGGCCTACCTAGTAAGATATGTGTGACTTCCATGGGAACAACATCACATAGCACCTCATCTTTGTAGCTTCCTATAGAGAAGTTAATTAGGACTTGTTTATTGACATCTATTTCTCCCTCTTTACTTATCCAAGCAAGCTTGTAGGGCTTAGCATGAGGAATGGTCTCTAAGCTAAGCTTTTCCACCAACCTTGTGCTAGCTACATTGGTACTACTTCCTCCATCAATAATTAGAGAGCAAACCCATTTGTTAATTTTGCATCTAGATTGAAAAATGTTTTCTCTTTGAGTTGGCTCAAGCTCACTTTGATCTTGACCTATCATGCGCCTTAATAACATAGGGTCTTTCTCAAAAATTTTAGTTTTACTAGAGGAAGAAGGTTCTTTTGAAAGAGAATGGGGAGATAAGTGTTCACTTTCAACATCATTACTCTTCTTTAAGATCATGGTCCTCTTGGTTGGGCAATTTAAAGCAATGTGATTATAACCCAAACATTTAAAACATTTAATAGAACTTGATCTTGGAGAAGTGGAATGGTGAATGTGATCACTTGGTGACTTACTTACTTGGTGGTTCTTGATGAGAGTTAGAAGGGAACTTATCATGTTTCATTTTATCATTTCCCTTCCACGAGTGACTAAAGTAGTGGTTGGGTGAGTAACTCTTCCTTGCCCTTCTTTTTCTTTTCAATTGAATTTCACTCCCAAGGGCAAGTGTGAAAACATTTTCAAGAGTGGAGTACTCATACAACTCTACTTGGTCTTGTATGTCTCTCCTAAGACCACTCACAAATCTTTTTATTTTTTCTTTGTTAGTTTCTTTTATTTCAACCCTACGCATTTGAGACTCTAATTCTTTAAAGTACTCACTCACACTCATAGAAACTTGGTGAAGCCTTTGGAGCTTCAAAAGAAGTTCCTTCCTATAGGAGGGAGGAACAAATCTAGCGTGCATAAGAGTTTTAATGTCCATCCAAGAAGCCGCGGGTGGCCCTTGGTCATAATTCTTACAAACTTTATGCCACCAAGTATTGGCATACTCCAAAAATCCTAAAACTACTAGATCAACTTGTGTTTGATCCTTTACATGATTTTCATTGAAAATTTGATCAACTTTAGCTTCCCAATCAAGGAAGACTTTGGGATCACTTCCTCCATAGAACTTAGGAATCTTTAGAGTTTGCTTCTCTTGTGATGGGTTGCGCCTAGAATGCCCTCTTTTCCTAGCCTCTCTTTCTTGCTCTTTAGCTTCAAGCCTTTGAATGTGCTCTTGGATTCTTAGGTCACTTTGCTCCTTGTCTTTTCTTAATTGTTCAAAGGCCTCCTTCCTAGACAACTCCAAATCCCAAAGCAATCTCATCAATGTATTGTTTTTGTTTGGTGTAGGTGCATTTGATGAACTTGCCATGATTCCTACAATAAAAACACTCAAATCCGAGACAAAATAAATGGATTAGAGGTTAGACAACATGAAAACCGAGACCAAATCTAACCCAAATTGTAACCCAAGTGTTTAGATCACTCTCCCAAAGTAACAAGGCAAGGCTAGCACTCAAAATCCACCAAAGGAGTGAAGCAAACACTTTTAAAAACTTGTTCAAAACCTTTCAAATGCAAGACAAGTGATTCGGCCACAACATCCCAAGAGTTTCAAGAAAAGAAAACTACTAAGCCACAACAAAGAACACCTAGTGACAAGCAAGAAAAGCACAAAAACAAGAAAGTTTAACTTCTAAGGAAATTTTTTTTAAAGAAAAAACTTGAACAAGACTAAAGCAATGAAAAACACTTTTAAAGACTCTATGGAAAGCATTTGAACAAGCCAAGATTATACCTCAAATTATGCATACACCAAGAAAGATCATAACCAAGTTAAAGCATAGAACTAATTTGCCAATATCACCCAAAATCCAAGTATAAAATTTGGTAGCATAACACCTAGTAAAAATGGCCAAATGGATTCACCAAGCAACACATTAGCTCTCGGCCAAACTGTTTTTGGTCATGAAAATAATTTTTCTTTTCAAAACTAGGTACTTAAGATGATGAGAAGGATATTTTAGGGTGTCTTGAACACTTAGTTCCTTAAAAATTAGGTCAAAATCAATTTCAAGGAGCATGCTACAACAAAAGGCATATATCTCATGCAATAGCTCAAATACTTAGAAACAAGAATAAGAAAACTCAAAGAAGCATATGACATATGACTCAAGCAAAAGTTAGACACATTTAAAGACTCAACATGACATACACAAAGACACAAACTTGTAGCTATCATGCATTTAAACTCATGGATTTGAGACATGTTATCCAACCACATTTAGGAGCAAAAGAGTCACAAAACCGAAGCCAAAATTGCCACAACATAACCTGAAAACGTTGTTTTTCGTATTCTCGGCAGCTCTGACCTTTGCTCACTCATTTGATCATAACTCTATCCACAGAACTCCAAATGCATTGGTTCTTTTTTTGCTAGAAACTAGACTAACAGAGCTTTCTTTTGACATCAAGAACGTAATTTTTGGATCACTGAGCAGGTGCAGTTTAATCTTTTAAAATCGTGAACAGTTTCTGCCAGCATTGTTTTTGTGTGCAATGGAAGTGGATTTGAACCATACAAAGATAGCTACAACAAGACAAGATTAGCACATGAAAAACACCATATTCAAGATAACCTAGGCTCTAGATACCAAATGATGAAGGATTAACTTGTTCCTTTTTAGATTTTTGAATATGGTGTGAGTTGATTAAGAAAGCTAAGTGAAATCCCCACTGGACATTAAGATAGCAAGCTATCTAGATGTGAAGGTTCCTTTCACAAAGCTCAAAAGAAGAAGATGATGGATTGATTCAAAATGAAAAGGAAATGAAAAGCACATAAATCATAGAAAACCAAGAACAATTAAAGGAAGAAGAAAACATAAAATGAAAAGGGAAGAAATGGTAAAAATGTGAGAAGCACGCCACTACAAGGCTAGGCTAGAAGCCATGGCAACCTTGAAGATGAGTGGATGTGTGCCGCCACTTGCTATGCAAGATAAGGCTTAAAAGTTTCACTCCCAAGGGAGGAAACTCTCACAAAATCGTTGAGACACAAGAGTGTTTTTACTTCAAAATCTTCAACCCTTTTACATGTCTAGGAGCACCCCTTATATAGAAGGGTTTAGGGGCCTCTAAGTAAATAAAAGATACCTAAGGATGTCTCTACAAAAACCTAACCCTAGCTTCTAGAAACTAGGTCAAATAAGGTTACAAAAATGAGAGACAAAAGAGCCAACTATGGTGTGTGCAACGCTAATTTCGTTCTAGCACAAAAGGAGACAAAGAATGTGTCTCATATGTCTCCAAAAAGTGGCCAAAGTGTGCTAAAAACAAAGGAGACCAAAGGTACATAGGTACACTTGCTTCATGCCTTTTACTTTATGCTTTATGCCTTTGCTTTACTCTCTCCTCCACATCATTTATGCTCCCCAATCACCATGCGCCACCAAGCATTGCTTTCTTACTCCTAATAAACCTACAAAGCAAATAAACATAGATTAGCATGTTGGCTTAAGTCAAGTCAACTATAGTCAACAAGTCAAACCTAGTCAAAGGTCAACAACTCAACTAAAGTTGATTCAACTAAGCCAACTTAGGGAATCAAAAAATAACAAACACAAATGAAAGGGATGAAGGATTAATGAACTTCCTTTCTAAACATGCTTAGTCTTCTTAAGCATGTGCCTCCATCCTTGGTTGGGGTCAATCCTTGATCAGGTGGTAGCTAGAGTTTCTCCACCAATCTTGGGCTTACAACATTGTTGTCGCTTTCGTAAACAAATGCAACTAAACATGGGTGGCCTTCGATTAAACACCTTTTTTCTCTACTTCCTTTTCCATCATCTTTGTCTTTTCTTCCTTTTCTTTTTCTTCAATTTCCCTTCCTTCTGCAATTTATATTTCTTCTTTTTCTACTTTCTCCTTTAGCCTATGTTGATCATTACTGGCTTGTCTTAGTGTCATAAATTTCAACTTCATTTCATGTCCCTCATCCCTTAAACAAGGGGAACGTTCATCAAAATTGAGCGTTTTAAAATGAAGCCATGCCCATCTCAAAAGAAGTTGACAAGAGTTCGTGGGAGCAATATCACACAATACTTCTTTCACACATTGTTCTGTACTGAATTTGATCCTTGGTTGATTCAGATGAAAGCTTGTGGTAACTAGAGTTTCTCCACCAATCTCTGGCTTACAGCAATGTTGTCGCTTTAGTAAACAAATGCATCTAAACATGGGTGGCCTTCGATTAAACACCTTGTTTCTCTACTGCCATTTCCATCAACTTTATCTGTTCTTCCTTTTCTTTTTCTTCAATTTCTCTTCCTTCTGCAGTTTGTATTTCTTCTTTTGTATTTTCTTCTTCAGCCTATGTTGATCCTTACTGGCTTGTCTTGGTGTCATAAATTTCAACTTCATTTCATGTCCCTCATGCCTCAAATAAAGGGAAAGTTCATCTAGATTAAGTGTTTTAAAATGAAGCCATGCCCATCTCAAAAGAAGATGACAAGAGTTCGCGGGAGCAATATCACATAATACTTCTTTCACACATTGTCCTGTACTGAATTTGATCCTTGCTTGATTCGGATGAAAGCATGGTGGTAACTAGACTTTCTCCACCAATCTTTGGCTTACAACATTGTTGTCGCTTTCGTAAACAAATGCAACTAAACAGGGGTGGCCTTCGATTAAACACCTTGTTTCTCTACTTCCTTTTCCATCATATTTATCTCTTCTTCCTTTCTTTTTCTTCAATTTCCCTTCCTTCTGCAGTTTATATTTCTTCTTTTTCTATTTTCCCCTTCAGCCTATGTTGATCATTACTGGCTTGTCTTGGTGTCATAAATTTCAACTTCATTTCATGTCCCTCATGGCTCAAATAAAGGGAACGTTCATCAAGATTGAGCGTTTTAAAATGAAGCCATGCCCATCTCAAAAGAAGATGACAAGAGTTCGTGGCAGCAATATCACACAATACTTCTTTCACACCTTGTCCTATACTGAATTTGATCCTTGGTTGATTCAGATGAAAGCTTGTGGTAACTAGAGTTTCTCCACCAATCTCTGGCTTACAGCAATGTTGTCGCTTTAGTAAACAAATGCATCTAAACATGGGTGGCCTTCGATTAAACACCTTGTTTCTCTACTGCCTTTTCCATCATCTTTATCTTTTCTTCCTTTTCTTTTTCTTCAATTTCTCTTCCTTCTGCAGTTTATTTTTATTCTTTTCTATTTTCTCCTTCAGCCTATGTTGATCCTTACTATCTTGTCCTTGTGTCATAAATTTCAACTTCATTTCATGTCCCTCATGCCTCAAAGGGAACGTTCATCAAGATTGAGTGTTTTAAAATAAAGCCATGCCCATCTCAAAAGACGATGACAAGAGTTCGTGGGAACAATATCACATAATACTTCTTTCACACATTGTCATGTACTGAATTTGATCCTTGCTTGATTCGGATGAAAGCTTGGTGGTAACTAGAGTTTCTCCACCAATCTTTGGCTTAGAACATTGTTGTTGCTTTCGTAAACGAATGCAACTAAACAGGGGTGGCCTTCGATTAAGCACCTTGTTTCTCTACTTCCTTTTCCATCATATTTATCTTTTCTTCCTTTTCTTTTTCTTCAATTTCCCTTCCTTCTGCAGTTTATATTTCTTCTTTTTCTATTTTCTCCTTCAGCCTATGTTGATCATTACTGGCTTGTCTTGGTGTCATAAATTTCAACTTCATTTCATGTCCCTCATGCCTCAAATAAAGGGAACGTTCATCAAGATTGAGCGTTTTAAAATGAAGCCATGCCCATCTCAAAAGAAGATGACAAGAGTTCGTGGGAGCAATATCACACAATACTTCTTTCACACATTGTCCTGTACTGAATTTGATCCTTGGTTGATTCAGATGAAAGCTTGTGGTAACTAGAGTTTCTCCACCAATCTTGGGTAACAACATTGTTGTCGCTTTCGTAAACAAATTCAACTAAACATGGGTGGCCTTCGATTAAACACCTTGTTTCCCTACTTCCTTTTCCATCATCTTTATCTTTTCTTCCTTTTCTTTTTCTTCAATTTCCCTTCCTTTTGCAGTTTATATTTCTTCTTTTTCTATATTCTCCTTCAGCCTATGTTGATCATTACTGGCTTGTCTTGGTGTCATAAATTTCAACTTCATTTCAGGTCGCTCATGCCTCAAATAAAAGGAACGTTCATCAAGATTGAGCGTTTTAAAATGAAGCCATGCCCATCTCAAAAGAAGATGACAAGAGTTCGTGGGAGCAATATCACACAATACTTCTTTCACACATTGTCCTGTACTGAATTTGATCCTTGGTTGATTGAGATGAAAGCCTTGTGGTAACTAGAGTTTCTCCACCAATCTTGGGCTTACAACATTGTTGTCGCTTTCGTAAACAAATGCAACTAAACATGGATGGCCTTCGATTAAACACCTTGTTTCTCTACTTCCTTTTCCATCATCTTTATCTTTTCTTCCTTTTCTTTTTCTTCAATTTCCCTTCCTTTTGCAGTTTATATTTCTTCTTTTTCTATTTTCTCCTTCAGCCTATGTTGATCATTACTGGCTTGTCTTGGTGTCATAAATTTCAACTTCATTTCATGTCCCTCATGCCTCAAATAAAGGGAACGTTCATCAAGATTGAGCGTTTTAAAATGAAGCCATGCCCATCTCAAAAGAAGATGACAAGAGTTCGTGGGAACAATATCACATAATACTTCTTTCACACATTGTCATGTACTGAATTTGATCCTTGCTTGATTCGGCTGAAACCTTGGCGGTAACAAGAGTTTCTCCACCAATCTTTGGCTTAAAACATTGTTGTCACTTTCGTAAACGAATGCAACTAAACAGAGGTGGCCTTCGATTAAACACCTTGTTTCTCTACTTCCTTTTCCATCATCTTCATCATTTCTTCCTTTTCTTTTTCTTCAATTTCCCTTCCTTCTGCAGTTTATATTTCTTCTTTTTCTATTTTCTCCTTCAGCCTATGTTGATCATTACTGGCTTGTCTTGGTGTCATAAATGTCAACTTCATTTCATGTCCCTCAGGACTCAAATAAAGGGAACGTTCATCAAGATTGAGCATTTTAAAATGAAGTCATGCCCATCTCAAAAGAAGATGACAAGAGTTCGTGGGAGCAATATCACACAATACTTCTTTCACACATTTTCCTGTACTGAATTTGATCCTTGGTTGATTCAGATGAAAGCTTGGTGGTAACTAGAGTTTCTCCACCAATCTTTGGCTTACAACATTGTTGTCACTTTTGTAAACGAATGCAACTAAACAGGGGTGGCCTTCGATTAAACACCTTGTTTCTCTACTTCCTTATCCATCATCTTTATCTTTTCTTCCTTTTCTTTTTCTTCAATTTGCCTCCCTTCTGCAGTTTATATTTCTTCTTTTGTATTTTCTCCTTCAGCCTATGTTGATCCTTACTGGCTTGTCCTTGTGTCATAAGTTTGAACTTCATTTCATGTCGCTCATGCCTCAAAGGGAACGTTCATCGATATTGAGCGTTTTAAAATGAAGCCATGCCCATCTCAAAAGAAGATGACAAGAGTTCGTGGGAGCAATATCACACAATACTTCTTTCACACATTGTCCTATACTGAATTTGATCCTTGGTTGATTCAGATGAAAGCTTGGTGGTACTAGAGTTTCTCCACCAATCTTTGGCTTAAAACATTGTTGTCGCTTTCGTAAACGAATGCAACTAAACATGGGTGGCTTTCGATTAAACGCCTTGTTTCTCTACTTCCTTTTCCATCATCTTTATCTTTTCTTCCTTTTCTTTTTCTTCAATTTCCCTTCCTTCTGCAGTTTATATTTCTTCTTTTTCTATTTTCTCCTTCAGCCTATGTTGATCATTACTGGCTTGTCTTGGTGTCATAAATGTCAATTTCATTTCATGTCCCTCAGGACTCAAATAAAGGGAACGTTCATCAAGATTGAGCATTTTAAAATGAAGTCATGCCCATCTCAAAAGAAGATGAAAAGAGTTCGTGGGAGCAATATCACACAATACTTCTTTCACACATTTTCCTGTACTGAATTTGATCCTTGGTTGATTCAGATGAAAGCTTGGTGGTAACTAGAGTTTCTCCACCAATCTTTGGCTTACAACATTGTTGTCACTTTTGTAAACGAATGCAACTAAACAGGGGTGGCCTTCGATTAAACACCATGTTTCTCTACTTCCTTATCCATCATCTTTATCTTTTCTTCCTTTTCTTTTTCTTCAATTTCCCTCCCTTCTGCAGTTTATATTTCTTCTTTTGTATTTTCTCCTTCAGCCTATGTTGATCCTTACTGGCTTGTCCTTGCGTCATAAGTTTGAACTTCATTTCATGTCGCTCATGCCTCAAAGGGAACGTTCATCGATATTGAGCGTTTTAAAATGAAGCCATGCCCATCTCAAAAGAAGATGACAAGAGTTCGTGGGAGCAATATCACACAATACTTCTTTCACACATTGTCCTATACTGAATTTGATCCTTGGTTGATTCAGATGAAAGCTTGGTGGTACTAGAGTTTCTCCACCAATCTTTGGCTTAAAACATTGTTGTCGCTTTCGTAAACAAATGCAACTAAACATGGGTGGCCTTCGATTAAACGCCTTGCTTCTCTACTTCCTTTTCCATCATCTTTATCTTTTCTTCCTTTTCTTTTTCTTCAATTTCCCTTCCTTCTGCAGTTTATATTTCTTCTTTTTCTATTTTCTCCTTCACCCTATGTTGATCATTACTGGCTTGTGTTGGTGTCATAAATGTCAACTTCATTTCATGTCCCTCATGACTCAAATAAAGGGAACGTTGATCAAGATTGAGCGTTTTAAAATGAAGCCATGCCCATCTCAAAAGAAGATGACAAGAGTTTGTGGGAACAATATCACATAATACTTCTTTCACACATTGTCATGTACTGAATTTGATCCTTGCTTGATTCGGATGAAACCTTGGCGGTAACAAGAGTTTCTCCACCAATCTTTGGCTTAAAACATTGTTGTCACTTTCGTAAACGAATGCAACTAAACAGAGGTGGCCTTCGATTAAACACCTTGTTTCTCTACTTCCTTTTCCATCATCTTTATCTTTTCTTCCTTTTCTTTTTCTTCAATTTCCCTCCCTTTTGCAGTTTATATTTCTTCTTTTTCTATTTTCTCCTTCACCCTATGTTGATCATTACTGGCTTGTCTTGGTGTCATAAATGTCAACTTCATTTCATGTCCCTCAGGACTCAAATAAAGGGAACGTTCATCAAGATTGAGCATTTTAAAATGAAGTCATGCCCATCTCAAAAGAAGATGACAAGAGTTCGTGGGAGCAATATCACACAATACTTCTTTCACACATTTTCCTGTACTGAATTTGATCCTTGGTTGATTCAGATGAAAGCTTGGTGGTAACTAGAGTTTCTCCACCAATCTTGGGCTTACAACATTGTTGTCACTTTTGTAAACGAATGCAACTAAACAGGGGTGGCCTTCGATTAAACACCATGCTTCTCTACTTCCTTATCCATCATCTTTATCTTTTCTTCCTTTTCTTTTTCTTCAATTTCCCTCTCTTCTGCAGTTTATATTTCTTCTTTTGTATTTTTTCCTTCAGCCTATGTTGATCCTTACTGGCTTGTCCTTGTGTCATAAATTTGAACTTCATTTCATGTCGCTCATGCCTCAAAGGGAACGTTCATCGATATTGAGCGTTTTAAAATGAAGCCATGCCCATCTCAAAAGAAGATGACAAGAGTTCGTGGGAGCAATATCACACAATACTTCTTTCACACATTGTCCTATACTGAATTTGATCCTTGGTTGATTCAGATGAAAGCTTGGTGGTACTAGAGTTTCTCCACCAATCTTTGGCTTAAAACATTGTTGTCGCTTTCGTAAACGAATGCAACTAAACATGGGTGGCCTTCGATTAAACGCCTTGTTTCTCTACTTCCTTTTCCATCATCTTTATCTTTTCTTCCTTTTCTTTTTCTTCAATTTCCCTTCCTTCTGCAGTTTATATTTCATCTTTTTCTATTTTCTCCTTCAGCCTATGTTGATCATTACTGGCTTGTCTTGGTGTCATAAATTTCAACTTCATTTCATGTCCCTCATGACTCAAATAAAGGGAACGTTCATCAAGATTGAGCGTTTTAAAATGAAGTCATGCCCATCTCAAAAGAAGATGACAAGAGTTCGTGGGAGCAATATCACACAATACTTCTTTCACACATTTTCCTGTACTGAATTTGATCCTTGGTTTATTCAGATGAGAGCTTGGTGGTAACTAGAGTTTCTCCACCAATCTTTGGCTTACAACATTGTTGTCACTTTTGTAAACGAATGCAACTAAACAGGGGTGGCCTTCGATTAAACACCATGTTTCTCTACTTCCTTATCCATCATCTTTATCTTTTCTTCCTTTCCTTTTTCTTCAATTTCCTTCCCTTCTGCAGTTTATATTTCTTCTTTTGTATTTTCTCCTTCAGCCTATGTTGATCCTTACTGGCTTGTCCTTGTGTCATAAATTTGAACTTCATTTCATGTCGCTCATACCTCAAAGGGAACGTTCATCAATATTGAGCGTTTTAAAATGAAGCCATGCCCATTTCAAAAGAAGATGACAAGAGTTCATGGGAGCAATATCACACAATACTTCTTTCACACATTGTCCTGTACTGAATTTGATCCTTGCTTCATTCAGATGAAAGCTTGGTGGTAACTAGAGTTTCTCCACCAATCTTTGGCTTACAACATTGTTGTCGCTTTCGTAAACGAATGCAACTAAATAGGGGTGGCCTTCGATTAAACACCTTGTTTCTCTACTTCCTTATCCATCATCTTTATCTTTTCTTCCTTTTCTTTTTCTTCAATTTCCCTTCCTTCTGCAGTTTATATTTCTTCTTTTTCTATTTTCTCCTTCAGCCTATGTTGATCCTTATTGGCTTGACTTGGTGTCATAAAGTTCAACTTCATTTCATGTCCCTCATGCCTCAAATAAAGGGAACGTTCAACAAGATTGAGCGTTTTAAAATGAAGCCATGCCCATCTCAAAAGAAGATGACAAGAGTTCGTCGGAGCAATATCACACAATAGTTCTTTCGCACATTGTCCTCTACTGAATTTGATCCTTGGTTGATTCAGATGAAAGCTTGGTGGTAACTAGAGTTTCTACACCAATCTTTGGCTTACAACATTGTTGTCGCTTTCGTAAACAAATGCAACTAAACATGGGTGGCCTTCCATTAAACACCTTGTTTCTCTACTTCCTTTTCCATCACCTTTATCTTTTCTTCCTTTTCTTTTTCTTCAATTTCCTTTCTTTCTGCAGTTTATATTTCTTCTTTTTCTATTTTCTCCTTCAGCCTATGTTGATCATTACTGGCTTGTCTTGGTGTCATAAATTTCAACTTCATTTCATGTCCCTCATGCCTCAAATAAAGGGAACGTTCATCAAGATTGAGCATTTTAAAATGAAGCCATGCCCATCTCAAAAGAAGATGACAAGAGTTCGTGGGAGCAATATCACACAATACTTCTTTCACACATTGTCCTGTACTGAATTTGATCCTTGGTTGATTCAGATGAAAGCTAGGTGGTAACTAGAGTTTCTCCACAAATCTTGGGCTTACAACATTGTTGTCGCTTTCGTAAACAAATGCAACTAAACATGGGTGGCCTTCGATTAAACACCTTGTTTCTCTACTTCCTTTTCCATCATCTTTATCTTTTCTTCCTTTTCTTTTTCTTCAATTTCCGTTCCTTGTGCAGTTTATATTTCTTCTTTTTCTATTTTCTCCCTTAGCCTATGTTGATCATTACTGGCTTGTCTTGGTGTCATAAATTTCAACTTCATTTCATGTCCCTCATGCCTCAAATAAAGGGAACGTTCATCACGATTGAGCGTTTCAAAATGAAGCCATGCCCATCTCAAAAGAAGATGACAAGAGTTCGTGGGAGCAATATCACACAATAGTTCTTTCGCACATTGTCCTCTACTGAATTTGATCATTGGTTGATTTAGATGAAAGCTTGGTGGTAACTAGAGTTTCTCCACCAATCTTTGGCTTACAACATTGTTGTCGCTTTCGTAAACAAATGCAACTAAACATGGGTGGCCTTCGATTAAACACCTTCTTTCTCTACTTCCTTTTCCATCATCTTTATCATTTCTTCCTTTTCTTTTTCTTCAATTTCCCTTCCTTCTGTAGTTTATATTTCGTCTTTTTCTATTTTCTCCTTCAGCCTATGTTGATCCTTATTGGCTTGAATTGGTGTCATAAAGTTCAACTTCATTTCATGTCCCTCATGCCTCAAATAAAGGGAACGTTCATCACGATTGAGCGTTTTAAAATGAAGCCATGCCCATCTCAAAAGAAGATGACAAGAGTTCGTCGGAGCAATATCACACAATAGTTCTTTCGCACATTGTCCTCTACTGAATTTGATCCTTGGTTGATTCAGATGAAAGCTTGGTGGTAACTAGAGTTTCTCCACCAATCTTTGGCTTACAACATTGTTGTCGCTTTCGTAAACAAATGCAACTAAACATGGGTGGCCTTCGATTAAACACCTTGTTTCTCTACTTCCTTTTCCATCACCTTTATCTTTATTTCCTTTTCTTTTTCTTCAATTTCCTTTCTTTCTGCAGTTTATATTTCTTTTTTTTCTATTTTCTCCTTCAGCCTATGTTGATCATTACTAGCTTGTCTTGGTGTCATAAATTTCAACTTCATTTCATGTCCCTCATGCCTCAAATAAAGGGAACATTCATCAAGATTGAGCATTTTAAAATGAAGCCATGCCCATCTCAAAAGAAGATGACAAGAGTTCGTGGGAGCAATATCACACAATACTTCTTTCACACATTGTCCTGTACTGAATTTGATCCTTGGTTGATTCAGATGAAAGCTAGGTGGTAACTAGAGTTTCTCCACAAATCTTGGGCTTACAACATTGTTGTCGCTTTCGTAAACAAATGCAACTAAACATGGGTGGCCTTCGATTAAACACCTTGTTTCTCTACTTCCTTTTCCATCATCTTTATCTTTTCTTCCTTTTCTTTTTCTTCAATTTCCGTTCCTTGTGCAGTTTATATTTCTTCTTTTTCTATTTTCTCCCTTAGCCTATGTTGATCATTACTGGCTTGTCTTGGTGTCATAAATTTCAACTTCATTTCATGTCCCTCATGCCTCAAATAAAGGGAACGTTCATCACGATTGAGCGTTTCAAAATGAAGCCATGCCCATCTCAAAAGAAGATGACAAGAGTTCGTGGGAGCAATATCACACAATAGTTCTTTCGCACATTGTCCTCTACTGAATTTGATCATTGGTTGATTTAGATGAAAGCTTGGTGGTAACTAGAGTTTCTCCACCAATCTTTGGCTTACAACATTGTTGTCGCTTTCGTAAACAAATGCAACTAAACATGGGTGGCCTTCGATTAAACACCTTCTTTCTCTACTTCCTTTTCCATCATCTTTATCATTTCTTCCTTTTCTTTTTCTTCAATTTCCCTTCCTTCTGTAGTTTATATTTCGTCTTTTTCTATTTTCTCCTTCAGCCTATGTTGATCCTTATTGGCTTGAATTGGTGTCATAAAGTTCAACTTCATTTCATGTCCCTCATGCCTCAAATAAAGGGAACGTTCATCACGATTGAGCGTTTTAAAATGAAGCCATGCCCATCTCAAAAGAAGATGACAAGAGTTCGTCGGAGCAATATCACACAATAGTTCTTTCGCACATTGTCCTCTACTGAATTTGATCCTTGGTTGATTCAGATGAAAGCTTGGTGGTAACTAGAGTTTCTCCACCAATCTTTGGCTTACAACATTGTTGTCGCTTTCGTAAACAAATGCAACTAAACATGGGTGGCCTTCGATTAAACACCTTGTTTCTCTACTTCCTTTTCCATCACCTTTATCTTTATTTCCTTTTCTTTTTCTTCAATTTCCTTTCTTTCTGCAGTTTATATTTCTTTTTTTTCTATTTTCTCCTTCAGCCTATGTTGATCATTACTAGCTTGTCTTGGTGTCATAAATTTCAACTTCATTTCATGTCCCTCATGCCTCAAATAAAGGGAACATTCATCAAGATTGAGCATTTTAAAATGAAGCCATGCCCATCTCAAAAGAAGATGACAAGAGTTCGTGGGAGCAATATCACACAATACTTCTTTCACACATTGTCCTGTACTGAATTTGATCCTTGGTTGATTCAGATGAAAGCTAGGTGGTAACTAGAGTTTCTCCACAAATCTTGGGCTTACAACATTGTTGTCGCTTTCGTAAACAAATGCAACTAAACATGGGTGGCCTTCGATTAAACACCTTCTTTCTCTACTTCCTTTTCCATCATCTTTATCATTTCTTCCTTTTCTTTTTCTTCAATTTCCGTTCCTTGTGCAGTTTATATTTCTTCTTTTTCTATTTTCTCCCTCAGCCTATGTTGATCATTACTGGCTTGTCTTGGTGTCATAAATTTCAACTTCATTTCATGTCCCTCATGCCTCAAATAAAGGGAACGTTCATCAAGATTGAGCATTTTAAAATGAAGCCATGCCCATCTCAAAAGAAGATGACAAGAGTTCGTGGGAGCAATATCACACAATACTTCTTTC
Source organism: Vigna unguiculata (assembly GCF_037176805.1). NCBI lineage: Eukaryota > Viridiplantae > Streptophyta > Magnoliopsida > Fabales > Fabaceae > Vigna > Vigna unguiculata. The sequence continues at coordinate 24,446,755 of NC_140795.1, read as the reverse complement.
ACACATTGTCCTGTACTGAATTTGATCCTTGGTTGATTCAGATGAAAGCTAGGTGGTAACTAGAGTTTCTCCACAAATCTTGGGCTTACAACATTGTTGTCGCTTTCGTAAACAAATGCAACTAAACATGGGTGGCCTTCGATTAAACACCTTGTTTCTCTACTTCCTTTTCCATCATCTTTATCTTTTCTTCCTTTTCTTTTTCTTCAATTTCCCTTCCTTCTGCAGTTTATATTTCTTCTTTTTCTATTTTCTCCTTTAGCCTATGTTGATCATTACTGGCTTGTCTTGGTGTCATAAATTTCAACTTCATTTCACGTCCCTCATGCCTCAAATAAAGGGAACGTTCATCAAGATTGAGCGTTTTAAAATGAAGCCATGCCCATCTCAAAAGAAGATGACAAGAGTTCGTGGGAGCAATATTACACAATACTTCTTTCACACGTTGTCCTGTACTGAATTTGATCCTTGGTTGATTCAGATGAAAGCTAGGTGGTAACTAGAGTTTCTCCACAAATCTTGGGCTTACAACATTGTTGTCGCTTTCGTAAACAAATGCAACTAAACATGGGTGGCCTTCGATTAAACACCTTCTTTCTCTACTTCCTTTTCCATCATCTTTATCATTTCTTCCTTTTCTTTTTCTTCAATTTCCCTTCCTTCTGCAGTTTATATTTCGTCTTTTTCTATTTTCTCCTTCAGCCTATGTTGATCCTTATTGGCTTGAATTGGTGTCGTAAAGTTCAACTTCATTTCATGTCCCTCATGCCTCAAATAAAGGGAACGTTCAACACGATTGAGCGTTTTAAAATGAAGCCATGCCCATCTCAAAAGAAGATGACAAGAGTTCGTGGGAGCAATATCACACAATAGTTCTTTCGCACATTGTCCTCTACTGAATTTGATCATTGGTTGATTCAGATGAAAGCTTGGTGGTAACTAGAGTTTCTCCACCAATCTTTGGCTTACAACATTGTTGTCGCTTTCGTAAACAAATGCAACTAAACATGGGTGGCCTTCGATTAAACACCTTGTTTCTCTATTTTCTTTTCCATCATCTTTATGTTTTCTTCATTTTCTTTTTCTTCAATTTCCCTTCCTTCTGCAGTTTATATTTCTTCTTTTTCTATTTTCTCCTTTAGCCTATGTTGATCATTACTGGCTTGTCTTGGTGTCATAAATTTCAACTTCATTTCATGTCCCTCATGCCTCAAATAAAGGGAACGTTCATCAAGATTGAGCATTTTAAAATGAAGCCATGCCCATCTCAAAAGAAGATGACAAGAGTTCGTGGGAGCAATATCACACAATACTTCTTTCACACATTGTCCTGTACTGAATTTGATCCTTGGTTGATTCAGATGAAAGCTAGGTGGTAACTAGAGTTTCTCCACCAATCTTTGGCTTACAACATTGTTGTCGCTTTCGTAAACAAATGCAACTAAACATGGGTGGCCTTCGATTAAACACCTTGTTTCTCTACTTCCTTTTCCATCACCTTTATCTTTATTTCCTTTTCTTTTTCTTCAATTTCCTTTCTTTCTGCAGTTTATATTTCTTTTTTTTCTATTTTCTCCTTCAGCCTATGTTGATCATTACTAGCTTGTCTTGGTGTCATAAATTTCAACTTCATTTCATGTCCCTCATGCCTCAAATAAAGGGAACATTCATCAAGATTGAGCATTTTAAAATGAAGCCATGCCCATCTCAAAAGAAGATGACAAGAGTTCGTGGGAGCAATATCACACAATACTTCTTTCACACATTGTCCTGTACTGAATTTGATCCTTGGTTGATTCAGATGAAAGCTAGGTGGTAACTAGAGTTTCTCCACAAATCTTGGGCTTACAACATTGTTGTCGCTTTCGTAAACAAATGCAACTAAACATGGGTGGCCTTCGATTAAACACCTTCTTTCTCTACTTCCTTTTCCATCATCTTTATCATTTCTTCCTTTTCTTTTTCTTCAATTTCCGTTCCTTGTGCAGTTTATATTTCTTCTTTTTCTATTTTCTCCCTCAGCCTATGTTGATCATTACTGGCTTGTCTTGGTGTCATAAATTTCAACTTCATTTCATGTCCCTCATGCCTCAAATAAAGGGAACGTTCATCACGATTGAGCGTTTTAAAATGAAGCCATGCCCATCTCAAAAGAAGATGACAAGAGTTCGTGGGAGCAATATCACACAATAGTTCTTTCGCACATTGTCCTCTACTGAATTTGATCATTGGTTGATTCAGATGAAAGCTTGGTGGTAACTAGAGTTTCTCCACCAATCTTTGGCTTACAACATTGTTGTCGCTTTCGTAAACAAATGCACCTAAACATGGGTGGCCTTCAATTAAACACCTTGTTTCTCTACTTCCTTTTCCATCATCTTTATCTTTTCTTCCTTTTCTTTTTCTTCAATTTCCCTTCCTTCTGCAGTTTATATTTCTTCTTTTTCTATTTTCTCCTTTAGCCTATGTTGATCCTTACTAGCTTGTCCTTGTGTCATAAATTTGAACTTCATTTCATGTCGCTCATGCCTCAAAGGGAATGTTCATCAATATTGAGCGTTTTAAAATGAAGCCATGCCCATCTCAAAAGAAGATGACAGGAGTTCGTGGCAGCAATATCACATAATACTTCTTTCACACATTATCCTGTACTGAATTTGATCCTTGCTTGATTCGGAGGAAAGCGTGGTGGTAACTAGAGTTTCTCCACCAATCTTTGGCTTACAACATTGTTGTCGCTTTCGTAAACAAATGCAACTAAGCATGGGTGGCCTTCGATTAAACACCTTGTTTCTCTACTTCCTTTTCCATCATCTTTATCTTTTCTTCCTTTTCTTTTTCTTCAATTTCCCTTCCTTCTACAGTTTATATTTCTTCTTTTTCTATTTTCCCCTTTAGCCTATGTTGATCATTACTGGCTTGTCTTGGTGCCATAAATTTCAACTTCATTTGATGTCCCTCATGCCTCAAATAAAGGGAACGTTCATCAAGATCGAGCGTTTTAAAATGAAGTCATGCCCATCTCAAAAGAAGATGACAAGTGTTCGTGGGAGCAATATCACACAATACTTCTTCCACACATTGTCCTATACTGAATTTGATCCTTGATTGATTCAGATGAAAGCTTAGTGGTAACTAGAGTTTCTCCACCAATCTTTGGCTTACAACATTGTTGTCGCTTTCATAAACAAATGCAACTAAACATGGGTGACCTTCGATTAAACACCTTGTTTCTCTACTTCCTTTTCCATCATATTTATCTTTTCTTCCTTTTCTTTTTCTTTAATTTCCCTTCCTTCTGCAGTTTATATTTCTTCTTTTGTTTTTTCTCCTTCAGCCTATGTTGATCCTTACTAGGTTGTCCTTGTGTCATAAATTTGAACTTCATTTCATGTCGCTCATGCCTCAAAGGGAACGTTTATCAATATTGAGCGTTTTAAAATTAAGCCATACCCATCTCAAAAGAAGATGACAGAAGTTCGTGCGAGCAATATCACATAAAACTTCTTTCACACATTATGCTGTATTGAATTTAATCCTTGCTTGATTCGGATGAAAACGTGGTAGTAACTAGAGTTTCTCCACCAATCTTTGGCTTACAACATTGTTGTCGCTTTCGTAAACAAATGCAACTAAACATGGGTGGCCTTCGATTAAACACCTTGTTTCTCTACTTCCTTTTCCGTTATCTTTATCTTTTCTTCAATTTCCCTTCCTTTTGCAGTTTATATTTCTTCTTTTTCTAGTTTCTCCTTTAGCCTATGTTGATCATTACTGGCTTGTCTTGGTGTCATAAATTTCAACTTCATTTCATGTCCCTCATGCCTCAAATAAAGGGAACGTTCATCAAGATTGAGCGTTTTAAAATGAAGCCATGCCCATCTCAAAAGAAGATGACAAGTGTTCGTGCGAGCAATATCACACAATACTTCTTCCACACATTGTCCTGTACTGAATTTGTTCCTTGATTGATTCCGATGAAAGCTTGGTGGTAACTAGAGTTTCTCCACCAATCTTTGGCTTACAACAATGTTGTCACTTTCGTAAACGAATGCAACTAAACAGGGGTGGCCTTTGATTAAACACCTTGTTTCTCTACTTCCTTTTCCATCATCTTTATCTTTTCTTCCTTTTCTTTTTGTTCAATTTCCCTTCCTTCTGCAGTTTATATTTCTTCTTTTTCTATATTTTCCTTCAGCTTATGTTGCTCCTTACTGGCTTGACTTGGTGTCATAAATTTCAACTTCATTTCATGTCCCTCATGCCTCAAATAAAGGGAACGTTCATCAAGATTGAGCGTTTTAAAATGAAGCCATGCCCATCTCAAAAGAAGATGACAAGTGTTCGTGGGAGCAATATCACACAATACTTCTTCCACACATTGTCCTGTACTGAATTTGATCCTTGATTGATTCAGATGAAAGCTTAGTGGTAACTAGAATTTCTCCACCAATCTTTGGCTTACAACAATGTTGTCGCTTTCGTAAACGAATGCAACTAAACAGGGGTAGCCTTCGATTAAACACCTTGTTTCTCTACTTCCTTTTCCATCATCTTTATCTTTTCTTCCTTTTCTTTTTCTTCAATTTCCCTTCCTTCTGCAGTTTATATTTCATCTTTTTCTATTTTCTCCTTTAGCCTATGTTGATCATTACTGGCTTGTCTTGGTGTCATAAATTTCAACTTCATTTCATTTCCCTCATGCCTCAAATAAAGGGAACGTTCATCAAGATTGAGCGTTTTAAAATGAAGCCATGCCCTTCTCAAAAGAAGATGACAAGAGTTCGTGGGAACAATATCACATAATACTTCTTTCACACATTGTCCTGTACTAAATTTGATCTTTGCCTTATTCGGATGAAAGCTTGGTGGTAACTAGAGTTTCTCCACCAATCTTGGGCTTACAACATTGTTGTCGCTTTCGTAATCAAATGCAACTAAACATGGGTGGCCTTCGATTAAACACCTTTTTTCTCTACTTACTTTTCCATCATCTTTATCTTTTCTTCCTTTTCTTTTTCTTCAATTTCCCTTCCTTCTGCAGTTTATATTTCTTCTTTTTCTATTTTCTCCTTTAGCCTATGTTAATCATTACTGGCTTGTCTTTGTGTCATAAATTTCAACTTCATTTCATGTCCCTCATGCCTCAAATAAGGGGAACGTTCATCAAGATTGAGCGTTTTAAAATGAAGCCATGCCCATCTCAAAAGAAGATGACAAGAGTTCGTGGGAGCAATATCACACAATACTTCTTCCACACATTGTCCTGTACTGAATTTGATCCTTGATTGATTCAGATGAAAGCTTAGTGGTAACTAGAATTTCTCCACCAATCTTTGGCTTACAACAATGTTGTCGCTTTCGTAAACGAATGCAACTAAACAGGGGTAGCCTTCGATTAAACACCTTGTTTCTCTACTTCCTTTTCCATCATCTTTATCTTTTCTTCCTTTTCTTTTTCTTCAATTTCCCTTCCTTCTGCAGTTTATATTTCATCTTTTTCTATTTTCTCCTTTAGCCTATGTTGATCATTACTGGCTTGTCTTGGTGTCATAAATTTCAACTTCATTTCATTTCCCTCATGCCTCAAATAAAGGGAACGTTCATCAAGATTGAGCGTTTTAAAATGAAGCCATGCCCTTCTCAAAAGAAGATGACAAGAGTTCGTGGGAACAATATCACATAATACTTCTTTCACACATTGTCCTGTACTAAATTTGATCTTTGCCTTATTCGGATGAAAGCTTGGTGGTAACTAGAGTTTCTCCACCAATCTTGGGCTTACAACATTGTTGTCGCTTTCGTAATCAAATGCAACTAAACATGGGTGGCCTTCGATTAAACACCTTTTTTCTCTACTTACTTTTCCATCATCTTTATCTTTTCTTCCTTTTCTTTTTCTTCAATTTCCCTTCCTTCTGCAGTTTATATTTCTTCTTTTTCTATTTTCTCCTTTAGCCTATGTTAATCATTACTGGCTTGTCTTTGTGTCATAAATTTCAACTTCATTTCATGTCCCTCATGCCTCAAATAAGGGGAACGTTCATCAAGATTGAGCGTTTTAAAATGAAGCCATGCCCATCTCAAAAGAAGATGACAAGAGTTCGTGGGAGCAATATCACACAATACTTCTTTCACACATTGTCCTGTACTGAATTTGATCCTTGATTGATTCAGATGAAAGCTTGGTGGTAACTAGAATTTCTCCACCAATCTTTGGCTTACAATATTGTTGTCGCTTTCGTAAACAAATGCAACTAAACATGGGTGGCCTTCGATTAAACACCTTGTTTCTCTACTTCCTTTTCCATCATCTTTATCTTTTCTTCCTTTTCTTTTTCTTCAATTTCCCTCCCTTCTGTAGTTTATATTTCTTCTTTTGTATTTTCTCCTTCAGCCAATGTTGATCCTTACTGGCTTGTCCTTGTGTCATAAATTTGAACTTTATTTCATGTCGCGCATGCCTCAAATAAAGGGAACGTTCATTAAGATTGAGCGTTTTAAAATGAAGCCAAGCCCATCTCAAAAGAAGATGGCAAGAGTTCGTGGGAGCAATATCACATAATACTTCTTTCACACATTATCCTGTACTGAATTTGATCCTTGCTTGATTCGGATGAAAGCGTGGTGGTAACTAGAGTTTCTTCACCAATCTTTGGCTTAAAACATTGTTGTTGCTTTCGTAAACGAATGCAACTAAACATGGGTGGCCGTCGATTAAACACCTTGTTTCTCTACTTCCTTTTCCATCATCTTTATCTTTTCTTCCTTTTCTTTTTCTTCAATTTCCCTTCCTTCTGCAGTCTATATTTCTTCTTCTTCTATTTTCTCCTTCAGCCTATGTTGATCATTACTGGATTGTCTTGGTGTGATAAATTTCAACTTCATTTCATGTCCCTCACTGCTCAAATAAAGGGTACGTTCATCAAGATTGAGTGTTTTAAAATGAAGCCATGCCCATCTGAAAAGAAGATGAAAAGAGTTCGTGGGAGCAATATCACACAATACTTCTTTCACACATTGTCCTGTACTGAATTTGATCCTAGGTTGATTCAGATGAAAGCTTGGTGGTAACTAGAGTTTTTCCACCAATCTTTGGCTTACAACATGGTTGTCGCTTTCGTAAACGAATGCAACTAAACAGGGGTGGCCTTCGATTAAACACCTTGTTTCTCTACTTCCTTTTGCATCGTCTTTATCTTTTCTTCCTTTTCTTTTTCATCAATTTCCCTTCCTTTTACAGTTTATATTTCTTCTTTTTCTATTTTCTCCTTCAGCCTATGTTGATCCTTACTAGCTTGACTTGGTGTGATAAATTTCAACTTCATTTCATGTCCCTCATGCCTCAAATAAAGGGAACGTTCATCAAGATTGAGCGTTTTAAAATGAAGCCATGCCCATCTTAAAAGAAGATGACAAGAGTTCGTGGGAACAATATCACATAATACTTCTTTCCCACATTGTCATGTACTAAATTTTATCCTTGCTTGATTCGGTTGAAACCTTGGTGGTAACAAGAGTTTCTCCACCAATCTTTGGCTTAAAACATTGTTGTCGCTTTCGTAAACGAATGCAACTAAACATGGGTGGCCTTTGATTAAACCTTTTTTCTCTACTTCCTTTTCCATCAACTTTATCTTTTCTTCTTTTTCTTTTTCTTCAATTTCTCTCCCTTCTGCAGTTTATATTTCTTCTTTTCTATTTTCTCCTTCAGCCTATGTTGATCCTTACTAGCTTGTCCTTGTGTCATAAATTTGAACTACATTTCATGTCGCTCATGCCTCAAATAAAGGGAACGTTCATGAATATTGAGCATTTTAAAATAAAGCCATGCCCATCTGAAAAGAAGATGACAAGAGTTCGTAGGAGCAACATCACATAATACTTCTTTCACACATTATCCTGTACTGAATTTGATCCTTGCTTGATTCGGATGAAAGCGTGGTGGTAACTAGAGTTTCTCCACTAATCTTTGGCTTACAACATTGTTGTCGCTTTCGTAAACAAATGCAACTAAACATGGGTGGCCGTCGATTAAACACCTTGTTTCTCTACTTCCTTTTCCATCATCTTTATCTTTTCTTCCTTTTCTTTTTCTTCAATTTCCCTTCCTTCTGCAGTCTATATTTCTTCTTCTTCTATTTTCTCCTTCAGCCTATGTTGATCATTACTGGATTGTCTTGGTGTCATAAATTTCAACTTCATTTCATGTCCCTCATGGCTCAAATAAAGGGTACGTTCCTCAAGATTGAGTGTTTTAAAATGAAGCCATGCCCATCTCAAAAGAAGATGACAAAAGTTCTTGGGAGCAATATCACACAATACTTCATTCACACATTGTCCTGTACTGAATTTGATCCTTGGTTGATTCAGATGAAAGCTTGGTGGTAACTAGAGTTTCTCCACCAATCTTTGGCTTACAACATTGTTGTCGCTTTCGTAAACGAATGCAACTAAACAGGGGTGGCCTTCGATTAAACACCTTGTTTCTCTACGTCCTTTTCCATCGTCTTTATATTTTCTTCCTTTTCTTTTTCTTCAATTTCCCTTCCTTCTACAGTTTATATTTCTTCTTTTTCTATTTTCTCCTTCAGCCTATGTTGATCCTTATTGGCTTGACTTGGTGTGATAAATTTCAGCTTCATTTCATGTCCCTCATGCCTCAAATAAAGGGAACGTTCATCAAGATTGAGCGTTTTAAAATGAAGCCATGCCTATCTCAAAAGAAGATGACAAGAGTTCGTGGGAACAATATCACATAATACTTCTTTCACACATTGTCCTGTACTGAATTTGATCCTTGCTTGAATCAGATGAAAGCTTGGTGGTAACTAGAGTTTCTCCACCAATCTTGGGCTTACAACATTATTGTCGCTTTCGAAACAAATGAAACTAAACACGGGTAGCCTTCGATTAAACCTTGTTTCTCTAATTCCTTTTCCATCAACTTTATCTTTTCTTCCTTTTCTTTTTCTTAAATTTCTCTTCCTTCTGCAGTTTATATTTCTTCTTTTGTATTTTCTCCTTCAGCCTTTGTTGATCCTTACTGGCTTGTCCTTGTATCATAAATTTGAACTTCATTTCATGTCGCTCATGCCTCAAATAAATGGAACGTTCATGAATATTGAGCGTTTTAAAATGAAGCCATGCCCATCTGAAAAGAAGATGACAAGAGTTCGTAGGAGCAACATCACATAATACTTCTTTCACACATTATCCTGTACTGAATTTGATCCTTGCTTGATTCGGATGAAAGAGTGGTGGTAACTTGAGTTTCTCCACCAATCTTTGGCTTACAACATTGTTGTCGCTTTCGTAAACAAATGCAACTAAACATGGGTGGCCTTCGATTAAACACCTTGTTTCTCTACTTCCTTTTCCATCATCTTTATCTTTTCTTCCTTTTCTTTTTCTTCAATTTCCCTTCCTTCTGCAGTCTATATTTCTTCTTCTTCTATTTTCTCCTTCAGCCTATGTTGATCATTACTGGATTGTCTTGGTGTCATAAATTTCAACTTCATTTCATGTCCCTCATGGCTCAAATAAAGGGAACGTTCATCAAGATTGAGCGTTTTAAAATGAAGGCATGCCCATCTCAAAAGAAGATGACAAGAGTTCGTAGGAGCAATATCACACAATACTTCATTCACACATTGTCCTGTACTGAATTTGATCCTTGGTTGATTCAGATGAAAGCTTGGTGGTAACCAGAGTTTCTCCACCAATCTTTGGCTTACAACATTGTTGTCGCTTTCGTAAACGAATGCAACTAAACAGGGGTGGCCTTCGATTAAACACCTTGTTTCTCTACGTCCTTTTCCATCGTCTTTATCTTTTCTTCCTTTTCTTTTTCTTCAATTTCCCTTCCTTTTACAGTTTATATTTCTTCTTTTTCTATTTTCTCCTTCAGCCTATGTTGATCCTTATTGGCTTGACTTGGTGTGATAAATTTCAGCTTCATTTCATGTCCCTCATGGCTCAAATAAAGGGAACGTTCATCAAGATTGAGCGTTTGAAAATGAAGCCATGCCTATCTCAAAAGAAGATGACAAGAGTTCGTGGGAACAATATCACATAATACTTCTTTCACACATTGTCATGTACTGAATTTGATCCTTGCTTGATTCGGATGAAACCTTGGTGGTAACAAGAGTTTCTCCACCAATCTTTGGCTTAAAACATTGTTGTCGCTTTCGTAAACGAATGCAACTAAACATGGGTGGCCTTCGATTAAACCTTGTTTCTCTAATTCCTTTTCCATCAACTTTATCTTTTCTTCCTTTTCTTTTTCTTAAATTTCTCTTCCTTCTGCAGTTTATATTTCTTCTTTTGTATTTTCTCCTTCAGCCTTTGTTGATCCTTACTGGCTTGTCCTTGTATCATAAATTTGAACTTCATTTCATGTCGCTCATGCCTCAAATAAAGAGAACGTTCATGAATATTGAGCGTTTTAAAATGAAGCCATGCCCATCTGAAAAGAAGATGACAAGAGTTCGTAGGAGCAACATCACATAATACTTCTTTCACACATTATCCTGTACTGAATTTGATCCTTGCTTGATTCGGATGAAAGCGTGGTGGTAACTAGAGTTTCTCCACCAATCTTTGGCTTACAACATTCTTGTCGCTTTCGTAAACAAATGCAACTAAACATGGGTGGCCTTCGATTAAACACCTTGTTTCTCTACTTCCTTTTCCATCATCTTTATCTTTTCTTCCGTTTCTTTTTCTTCAATTTCCCTTCCTTCTGCAGTCTATATTTCTTCTTCTTCTATTTTCTTCTTCAGCCTATGTTGATCATTACTGGATTGTCTTGGTGTCATAAATTTCAACTTCATTTCATGTCCCTCATGGCTCAAATAAAGGGAACGTTCATCAAGATTGAGCGTTTTAAAATGAAGTCATGCCCATCTCAAAAGAGGATGACAAGAGTTCGTGGGAACAATATCACATAATACTTCTTTCACACATTGTCCTGTACTGAATTTGATCCTTGCTTGATTCAGAAGAAAGCTTGGTGGTAACTAGAGTTTCTCCACCAATCTTTGGCTTAAAACATTGTTGTCGCTTTCGTAAACGAATACAACTAAACATGAGTGGCCTTCGATTAAACCTTATTTCTCTACTTCCTTTTCTATCAATTTTATCTTTTCTTCCTTTTCTTTTTCTTCAATTTCTCTTCCTTCTGCAGTTTATATTTCTTCTTTTGTATTTTCTCCTTCAGCCTATGTTGATCCTTACTAGCTTGTCCTTGTGTCATAAATTTGAACTTCATTTCATGTCGCTCATGCCTCAAAGGGAACGTTCATCAATATTGAGCATTTTAAAATGAAGCCATGCCCATCTCAAAAGAAGATGACAAGAGTTCGTAAGAGCAACATCACATAATACTTCTTTCACACATTATCCTGTACTGAATTTGATCCTTGCTTGATTCGGATGAAAGTGTGGTGGTAACTAGAGTTTCTCCACCAATCTTTGGCTTACAACATTGTTGTCGCTTTCGTAAACAAATGCAACTAAACATGGGTGGCCTTCGATTAAACACCTTGTTTCTCTACGTCCTTTTCCATCATCTTTATCTTTTCTTCCTTTTCTTTTTCTTCAATTTCCCTTCCTTCTGCAGTCTATATTTCTTCTTCTTCTATTTTCTCCTTCAGCCTATGTTGATCATTACTGGATTGTCTTGGTGTCATAAATTTCAACTTCATTTCATGTCCCTCATGGCTCAAATAAAGGGAACGTTCATCAAGATTGAGCGTTTTAAAATGAAGGCATGCCAATCTCAAAAGAAGATGACAAGAGTTCGTAGGAGCAATATCACACAATACTTTATTCACACATTGTCCTGTACTGAATTTGATCCTTGGTTGATTCAGATGAAAGCTTGGTGGTAACTAGAGTTTCTCCACCAATATTTGGCTTACAACATTGTTGTCGCTTTCGTAAACGACTGCAACTAAACAGGGGTGGCCTTCGATTAAACACCTTGTTTCTTTACGTCCTTTTCCATCGTCTTTATCTTTTCTTCCTTTTCTTTTTCTTCAATTTCCCTTCCTTTTACAGTTTATATTTCTTCTTTTTCTATTTTCTCCTTCAGCCTATGTTGATCCTTATTGGCTTGACTTGGTGTGAGAAATTTCAGCTTCATTTCATGTCCCTCATGGCTCAAATAAAGGGAACGTTCATCAAGATTGAGCGTTTTAAAATGAAGCCATGCCTATCTCAAAAGAAGATGACAAGAGTTCGTGGGAACAATATCACATAATACTTCTTTCACACATTGTCATGTACTGAATTTGATCCTTGCTTGATTCGGATGAAACCTTGGAGGTAACAAGAGTTTCTCCACCAACCTTTGGCTTAAAACATTGTTGTCGCTATCGTAAACGAATGCAACTAAACATGGGTGGCCTTCGATTAAACCTTGTTTCTCTAATTCCTTTTCCATCAACTTTATCTTTTCTTCCTTTTCTTTTTCTTAAATTTCTCTTCCTTCTGCAGTTTATATTTCTTCTTTTGTATTTTCTCCTTCAGCCTTTGTTGATCCTTACTGGCTTGTCCTTGTGTCATAAATTTGAACTTCATTTCATGTCGCTCATGCCTCAAATAAGGAGAACGTTCATGAATATTGAGCGTCTTAAAATGAAGCCATGCCCATCTGAAAAGAAGATGACAAGAGTTCATAGGAGCAACATCACATAATACTTCTTTTACACATTATCCTGTACTGAATTTGATCCTTGCTTGATTTGGATGAAAGCGTGGTGGTAACTAGAGTTTCTCCACCAATCTTTGGCTTACAACATTCTTGTCGCTTTCGTAAACAAATGCAACTAAACATGGGTGGCCTTCGATTAAACACCTTGTTTCTCTACTTCCTTTTCCATCATCTTTATCTTTTCTTCCTTTTCTTTTTCTTCAATTTCCCTTCCTTCTGCAGTTTATATTTCTTCTTTTTCTATTTTCTCCTTCAGCCTATGTTGATCATTACTGGCTTGTCTTGGTGTCATAAATTTCAACTTCATTTCATGTCCCTCATGCCTCAAATAAAGGGAACGTTCATCAAGATTGAGCGTTTTAAAATGAAGCCATGCCCATCTCAAAAGAAGATGACAAGAGTTCGTGGGAACAATATCACATAATACTTCTTTCACACATTGTCCTGTACTGAATTTGATCCTTGCTTGATTCAGATGAAAGCTTGGTGGTAACTAGAGTTTCTCCACCAATCTTGGGCTTACAACATTATTGTCGCTTTCGTAAACAAATGAAACTAAACACGGGTAGCCTTCGATTAAACCTTGTTTCTCTAATTCCTTTTCCATCAACTTTATCTTTTCTTCCTTTTCTTTTTCTTAAATTTCTCTTCCTTCTGCAGTTTATATTTCTTCTTTTGTATTTTCTCCTTCAGCCTATGTTGATCCTTACTGGCTTGTCCTTGTATCATAAATTTGAACTTCATTTCATGTCGCTTATGCCTCAAATAAAGGGAACGTTCATGAATATTAAGCGTTTTAAAATGAAGCCATGCCCATCTGAAGAGAAGATGACAAGAGTTCGTAGGAGCAACATCACATAATACTTCTTTCACACATTATCCTGTACTGAATTTGATCCTTGCTTGATTCGGATGAAAGCGTGGTGGTAACTAGAGTTTCTCCACCAATCTTTGGCTTACAACATTGTTGTCGCTTTCGTAAACAAATGCAACTAAACATGGGTGGCCTTCGATTAAACACCTTGTTTCTCTACTTCCTTTTCCATCGTCTTTATCTTTTCTTCCTTTTCTTTTTCTTCAATTTCCCTTCCTTGTATAGTTTATATGTCTTCTTTTTCTATTTTCTCCTTCAGCCTATGTTGATCTTTACTAGCTTGTCTTGGTGTCATAAATTTCAAGTCAATTTCATGTCCCTCATGGCTCAAATAAAGGGAACGTTCATCAAGATTGAGCGTTTTAAAATGAACCCATGCCCATCTCAAAAGAAGATGAAAAGAGTTCGTGGGAGCAATATCACACAATACTTCTTTCACACATTGTCCTGTACTGAATTTGATCCTTGGTTGATTCAGATGAAAGCTTGGTGGCAATTAGAGTTTCTCCACCAATCTTTGGCTTACAACATTGTTGTCGCTTTCGTAAACAAATGAAACTAAACACGGGTAGCCTTCGATTCAACCTTGTTTCTCTAATTCCTTTTCCATCAACTTTATCTTTTCTTCCTTTTCTTTTTCTTAAATTTCTCTTCCTTCTGCAGTTTATATTTCTTCTTTTGTATTTTCTCCTTCAGCCTTAGTTGATCCTTACTAGCTTGTCCTTGTATCATCAATTTGAACTTCATTTCATGTCGCTCATGCCTCAAATAAAGGGAACGTTCATGAATATTGAGCGTTTTAAAATGAAGCCATGCCCATCTCAAAAGAAGATGACAAGAGTTCGTGGGAACAATATCACATAATACTTCTTTCACACATTGTCACGTACTGAATTTGATCCTTGCTTGATTCGGATGAAACCTTGGTGGTAACAAGAGTTTCTCTACCAATCATTGGCTTAAAACATTGTTGTCGCTTTCGTAAACGAATGCAACTAAACATGGGTGGCCTTCGATTAAACCTTGTTTCTCTACTTCCTTTTCTATCAATTTTATCTTTTCTTCCTTTTCTTTTTCTTCAATTTCTCTTCCTTCTGTAGTTTATATTTCTTCTTTTGTATTTTCTCCTTCAGCCTATGTTGATCCTTACTAGCTTGTCCTTGTGTCATAAATTTGAACTTCATTTCATGTCAGTAATGCCTCAAAGGGAACGTTCATCAATATTGAGCATTTTAAAATGAAGCCATGCCCATCTCAAAAGAAGATGACAAGAGTTCGTAGCAGCAACATCACATAATACTTCTTTCACACATTATCCTGTACTGAATTTGATCCTTGCTTGATTCGAATGAAAGCGTGGTGGTAACTAGAGTTTCTTCACCAATCTTTGGCTTACAACATTGTTGTCGCTTTCGTAAACGAATGCAACTAAATAGGGGTGGCCTTCGATTAAACACCTTGTTTCTCTACTTCCTTTTCCATCGTCTTTATCTTTTCTTCCTTTTCTTTTTCTTCAATTTCCCTTCCTTGTACAGTTTATATTTCTTCTTTTTCTATTTTCTCCTTCAGCCTATGTTGATTATTACTGGCTTGTCTTGGTGTCATCAATTTCAACACCATTTCATGTCCCTCATGGCTCAAATAAAGGGAACGTTCATCAAGATTGAGCGTTTTAAAATGAACCCATGCCCATCTCAAAAGAAGATGACAAGAGTTCGTGGGAGCAATATCACACAATACTTCTTTCACACATTGTCCTGTACTGAATTTGATCCTTGGTTGATTCAGATAAAAGCTTGGTGGCAATTAGAGTTTCTCCACCAATCTTTGGCTTACAACATTGTTGTCGCTTTCGTAAACGAATGCAACTAAACAGGAGTGGCCTTCCATTAAACACCTTGTTTCTCTACTTCCTTTTCCATCGTCTTTATCTTTTCTTCCTTTTCTTTTTCTTCAATTTCCCTTCCTTCTGCAGTTTATATTTCTTCTTTTTCTATTTTCTCCTTCAGCCTATGTTGATCATTACTGGCTTGTCTTGGTGTGATAAATTTCAACTTCATTTCATGTCACTCATGCCTCAAATAAAGGGAACGTTCATCAAGATTGAGCATTTTAAAATGAAGTCATGCCCATCTCAAAAGAGGATGACAAGAGTTCGTGGGAACAATATCACATAATACTTCTTTCACACATTGTCCTGTACTGAATTTGATCCTTGCTTGATTCAGATGAAAGCTTGGTGGTAACTAGAGTTTCTCCACCAATCTTGGGCTTACAACATTGTTGTCGCTTTTGTAAACGAATGCAACTAAACATGGGTGGCCTTCGATTAAACACCTTGTTTCTCTACTTTCTTTTCCATCATCTTTATCTTTTCTTTCTTTTCTTTTTCTTCAATTTCTCTTCCTTCTGCAGTTTATATTTCTTCTTTTTCTATTTTCTCCTTCAGCCTATGTTGATCATTACTGGCTTGTCTTGGTGTGATAAATTTCAACTTCATTTCATGTCACTCATGCCTCAAATAAAGGGAACGTTCATCAAGATTGAGCATTTTAAAATGAAGTCATGTCCATCTCAAAAGAGGATGACAAGAGTTCGTGGGAACAATATCACATAATACTTCTTTCACACATTGTCCTGTACTGAATTTGATCCTTGCTTGATTCAGATGAAAGCTTGGTGGTAACTAGAGTTTCTCCACCAATCTTGGGCTTACAACATTGTTGTCGCTTTTGTAAACGAATGCAACTAAACATGGGTGGCCTTCGATTAAACACCTTGTTTCTCTACTTTCTTTTCCATCATCTTTATCTTTTCTTTCTTTTCTTTTTCTTCAATTTCTCTTCCTTCTGCAGTTTATATTTCTTCTTTTTCTATTTTCTCCTTCAGCCTATGTTGATCATTACTGGCTTGTCTTGGTGTCATAAATTTCAACTTCATTTCATGTCCCTCACGCATCAAATAAAAGGAACGTTCATCAAGATTGAGCGTTTTAAAATGAAGCCATGCCCATCTCAAAAGAAGATGACAAGAGTTCGTAGGAGCAACATCACATAATACTTCTTTCACACATTATCCTGTCTTGAATTTGATCCTTGCTTGATTCGAATGAAAGCGTGGTGGTAACTAGAGTTTCTTCACCAATCTTTGGCTTACAACATTGTTGTCGCTTTCGTAAACGAATGCAACTAAACAGGGGTGGCCTTCGATTAAACACCTTGTTTCTCTACTTCCTTTTCCATCGTCTTTATCTTTTCTTCCTTTTCTTTTTCTTCAATTTCCCTTCCTTGTACAGTTTATATTTCTTCTTTTTCTATTTTCTCCTTCAGCCTATGTTGATCATTACTGGCTTGTCTGGGTGTCATCAATTTCAACTCCATTTCATGTCCCTCATGGCTCAAATAAAGGGAACGTTCATCAAGATTGAGCGTTTTAAAATGAACCCATGCCCATCTCAAAAGAAGATGACAAGAGTTCGTGGGAGCAATATCACACAATACTTCTTTCAGACATTGTCCTGTACTGAATTTGATCCTTGGTTGATTCAGATGAAAGCTTGGTGGCAATTAGAGTTTCTCCACCAATCTTTGGCTTACAACATTGTTGTCGCTTTCGTAAACGAATGCAACTAAACAGGGGTGGCCTTCGATTAAACACCTTGTTTCACTACTTCCTTTTCCATCGTCTTTATCTTTTCTTCCTTTTCTTTTTCTTCAATTTCCCTTCCTTCTGCAGTTTATATTTCTTCTTTTTCTATTTTCTCCTTCAGCCTATGTTGATCATTACTGGCTTGTCTTGGTGTGATAAATTTCAACTTCATTTCATGTCACTCATGCCTCAAATAAAGGGAACGTTCATCAAGATTGAGCATTTTAAAATGAAGTCATGCCCATCTCAAAAGAGGATGACAAGAGTTCGTGGGAACAATATCACATAATACTTCTTTCACACATTGTCTTGTACTGAATTTGATCCTTGCGTGATTCAGATGAAAGCTTGGTGGTAACTAGAGTTTCTCCACCAATCTTGGGCTTACAACATTGTTGTCGCTTTTGTAAACGAATGCAACTAAACATGGGTGGCCTTCGATTAAACACCTTGTTTCTCTACTTTCTTTTCCATCATCTTTATCTTTTCTTTCTTTTCTTTTTCTTCAATTTCTCTTCCTTCTGCAGTTTATATTTCTTCTTTTTCTATTTTCTCCTTCAGCCTATGTTGATCATTACTGGCTTGTCTTGGTGTCATAAATTTGAACTTCATTTCATGTCGCTCATGCCTCAAATAAAGGGAACGTTCATGAATATTGAGCGTTTTAAAATGAAGCCATGCCCATCTGAAAAGAAGATGACAAGAGTTCGTAGGAGCAACATCACATAATACTTCTTTCACACATTATCCTGTCTTGAATTTGATCCTTGCTTGATTCGAATGAAAGCGTGGTGGTAACTAGAGTTTCTTCACCAATCTTTGGCTTACAACATTGTTGTCGCTTTCGTAAACGAATGCAACTAAACAGGGGTGGCCTTCGATTAAACACCTTGTTTCTCTACTTCCTTTTCCATCGTCTTTATCTTTTCTTCCTTTTCTTTTTCTTCAATTTCCCTTCCTTGTACAGTTTATATTTCTTCTTTTTCTATTTTCTCCTTCAGCCTATGTTGATCATTACCGGCTTGTCTTGGTGTCATCAATTTCAACTCCATTTCATGTCCCTCATGGCTCAAATAAAGGGAACGTTCATCAAGATTGAGCGTTTTAAAATGAACCCATGCCCATCTCAAAAGAAGATGACAAGAGTTCGTGGGAGCAATATCACACAATACTTCTTTCAGACATTGTCCTGTACTGAATTTGATCCTTGGTTGATTCAGATGAAAGCTTGGTGGCAATTAGAGTTTCTCCACCAATCTTTGGCTTACAACATTGTTGTCGCTTTCGTAAACGAATGCAACTAAACAGGGGTGGCCTTCGATTAAACACCTTGTTTCACTACTTCCTTTTCCATCGTCTTTATCTTTTCTTCCTTTTCTTTTTCTTCAATTTCCCTTCCTTCTGCAGTTTATATTTCTTCTTTTTCTATTTTCTCCTTCAGCCTATGTTGATCATTACTGGCTTGTCTTGGTGTGATAAATTTCAACTTCATTTCATGTCACTCATGCCTCAAATAAAGGGAACGTTCATCAAGATTGAGCATTTTAAAATGAAGTCATGCCCATCTCAAAAGAGGATGACAAGAGTTCGTGGGAACAATATCACATAATACTTCTTTCACACATTGTCTTGTACTGAATTTGATCCTTGCGTGATTCAGATGAAAGCTTGGTGGTAACTAGAGTTTCTCCACCAATCTTGGGCTTACAACATTGTTGTTGCTTTTGTAAACGAATGCAACTAAACATGGGTGGCCTTCGATTAAACACCTTGTTTCTCTACTTTCTTTTCCATCATCTTTATCTTTTCTTTCTTTTCTTTTTCTTCAATTTCTCTTCCTTCTGCAGTTTATATTTCTTCTTTTTCTATTTTCTCCTTCAGCCTATGTTGATCATTACTGGCTTGTCTTGGTGTCATAAATTTGAACTTCATTTCATGTCGCTCATGCCTCAAATAAAGGGAACGTTCATGAATATTGAGCGTTTTAAAATGAAGCCATGCCCATCTGAAAAGAAGATGACAAGAGTTCGTAGGAGCAACATCACATAATACTTCTTTCACACATTATCTTGTACTGAATTTGATCCTTGCTTAATTCGGATGAAAGCGTGGTGGTAACTAGAGTTTCTCCACCAATCTTTGGCTTACAACATTGTTGTCGCTTTCGTAAACAAGTGAAACTAAACACGGGTAGCCTTCGATTAAACCTTGTTTCTCTAATTCCTTTTCCATCAACTTTATCTTTTCTTCCTTTTCTTTTTCTTAAATTTCTCTTCCTTCTGCAGTTTATATTTCTGCTTTTGTATTTTCTCCTTCAGCCTTTGTTGATCCTTACTGGCTTGTCCTTGTATCATAAATTTGAACTTCATTTCATGTCGCTGATGCCTCAAATAAAGGGAACGTTCATGAATATTGAGCGTTTTAAAATGAAGCCATGCCCATCTCAAAAGAAGATGACAAGAGTTCGTGGGAACAATATCACATAATACTTCTTTCACACATTGTCATGTACTGAATTTGATCCTTGCTTGATTCGGATGAAACTTTGGTGGTAACAAGAGTTTCTCCACCAATCTTTGGGTTAAAACATTGTTGTCGCTTTCGTAAATGAATGCAACTAACATGGGTGGCCTTCGATTAAACCTTGTTTCTCTACTTCCTTTTCTATCAATTTTATCTTTTCTTCCTTTTCTTTTTCTTCAATTTCTCTTCCTTCTGCAGTTTATATTTCTTCTTTTGTATTTTCTCCTTCAGCCTATGCTGATCCTTACTAGCTTGTCCTTGTGTCATAAATTTGAACTTCATTTCATGTCACTAATGCCTCAAAGGGAACGTTCATCAATATTGAGCATTTTAAAATGAAGCCATGCCCATCTCAAAAGAAGATGACAAGAGTTCGTAGCAGCAACATCACATAATACTTCTTTCACACATTATCCTGTACTGAATTTGATCCTTGCTTGATTCGAATGAAAGCGTGGTGGTAACTAGAGTTTCTTCACCAATCTTTGGCTTACAACATTGTTGTCGCTTTCGTAAACGAATGCAACTAAACAGGGGTGGCCTTCGATTAAACACCTTATTTCTCTACTTCCTTTTCCATCGTCTTTATCTTTTCTTCCTTTTCTTTTTCTTCAATTTCCCTTCCTTGTACAGTTTATATTTCTTCTTTTTCTATTTTCTCCTCGAGCCTATGTTGATCATTACTGGCTTGTCTTGGTGTCATAAATTTCAACTTCATTTCATGTCCCTCATGCCTCAAATAAAGGGAACGTTCATCAAGATTGAGTGTTTTAAAATGAACCCATGCCCATCTCAAAAGAAGATGACAAGAGTTCATGGGAGCAATATCACACAATACTTCTTTCACACATTGTCCTGTACTGAATTTGATTCTTGCTTGATTCAGATGAAAGCTTGGTGGTAACTAGAGTTTCTCCACCAATCTTTGGCTTACAACATTGTTGTTGCTTTCGTAAACGAATGCAACTAAATAGGGGTGGCCTTCGATTAAACACCTTGTTTCTCTACTTCCTTTTCCATCATCTTTATCTTTTCTTCCCTTTCTTTTTCTGAAATTTCTCTTCCTTCTGCAGTTTATAATTCTTCTTTTGTATTTTCTCCTTTAGCCTATGTTGATCCTTACTGGCTTGTCCTTGTGTCATAAATTTCAACTTCATTTCATGTCCCTCATGCCTCAAATAAAGGGAACGTTCATCAATATTGAGTGTTTTAAAATGAAGCCATGCCCATCTCAAAAGAAGATGACAAGAGTTCATGGGAGCAATATCACACAATACTTCTTTCACACATTGTCCTGTACTGAATTTGATCCTTGCTTGATTCAGATGAAAGCTTGGTGGTAACTAGAGTTTCTACACCAATCTTTGGCTTACAACATTGTTGTCGCTTTCGTCAACGAATGCAACTAAATAGGGGTGGCCTTCGATTAAACACCTTGTTTCTCTACTTCCTTTTCCATCATCTTTATCTTTTCTTCCTTTTCTTTTTCTTCAATTTCCCTTCCTTCTGCAGTTTATATTTCTTCTTTTTCTATTTTCTCCTTCAGCCTATGTTGATCCTTATTGGCTTGACTTGGTGTCATAAAGTTCAACTTCATTTCATGTCCCTCATGCCTCACAGCGAACGTTCATCAAGATTGAGAGTTTTAAAATTAAGCCATGCCCATCTCAAAAGAAGATCACAAGAGTTCGTGGGAACAATATCACATAATACTTCTTTCATACATTGTCATGTACTGAATTTGATCCTTGCTTGATTCGGATGAAACCTTGGTGGTAACTAGAGTTCCTCCACCAATCTTTGGCTTACATCATTGTTGTCGCTTTAGTAAACGAATGCAACTAAACATGGGTGGCCTTTGAATAAACACCTTGTTTCTCTACTTCCTTTTCCATCATCTTTATCTTTTCTTCCTTATCTTTTTCTTCAGATTCTCTTCCTTCTGCAGTTTATATTTCTTCTTTTCTATTTTCTCCTTCAACCTATGTTGATCCTTACTGGCTTGTCCTAGTGTCATAAATTTCAACTTCATTTCATGTCCCTCATGCCACAAAGCGAACGTTGATCAAGATTGAGCGTTTTAAAATGAAGCCATGCCCATCTCTGATGAAGGATTATCTTGTTCCTTTTTAAGAATATTGAATATGGTGTGAGTTGATTAAGAAAGCTAACTGAAATCCCCACTGGACATTAAGATAGCAAGCTATCTAGATGTGAAGGTTCCTTTCACAAAGCTCAAGAGAAGAAGATGATGGATTGATTCAAAATAAAAAGGAAATGGAAAACACATAAACCATAGAAAACCAAGAACAATTAAAGGAAGAAGAAAACATAAAATGGAAAGGAAAGGAATGGTAAAAATGTGAGAAGCACGCCACTACAAGGCTAGGCTAGAAGCCATGGCAACCTTGAAGATGAGTGGATGTGTGCCGCCACTTGCTATGCAAGATAAGGCTTAAAAGTTTCACTCCCAAGGGAGGAAACTCTCACAAATGGTTGAGACACAAGAGTGTTTTTACTTCAAAATGTTCAATCCTTTTACATGTCTAGGAGCACCCCTTATATAGAAGAGTTTAGGGGCCTCTAAGCAAATAAAAGATACCTAAGGATGTCTCTACAAAAATCTAACCCTAGCTTCTAGAAACTAGGTCAAATAAGGTTACAAAAATGAGAGACAAAAGAGCTAACTATGGTGTGTGCAAGGCTAATTTCGTTCTAGCACAAAAGGAGACAAAGAATGTGTCTCATATGTCTCCAAAAAGTGGTCAAAGTGTGCTAAAAACAAAGGAGACCAAAGGTACATAGGTACACTTGCTTCATGCCTTTTACTTTATGCTTTATGCCTTTGCTTTACTCTCTCCTCCACATCATTTATGCTCCCCAATCACCATGCGCCACCTAGCATTGCTTTCTTACTCCTAATTAACCTACAAAGCAAATAAACATAGATTAGCATGTTGGCTTAAGTCAAGTCAACTATAGTGAACAAGTCAAACCTAGTCAAAGGTCAACAAGTCAACTAAAGTTGATTCAACTAAGTCAACTTAGGGAATCAAAAATAACAAACACAAATGAAAGGGATGAAGGATTAGTGAACTTCCTTTTTAAACATGCTTAGTCTTCTTAAGCATGTGCCTTCATCCTTGGTTGGGGTCAATCCTTCATCATCCTCCCCTTCTTGGAGAGAATTTGACCACAAATTCTTTAAGCCTTTGTAGATGGAGCTTGACTTGATTTGGGGGAGGTTTTGCGCCTCCCTTTTATGAGCTCTTGTTCCATCTTTTCTAAGGGTACTACCCCTAGCTTTGGTTAGGCCATCCCTCTTTTCTACACCACTCTTCTTCTCATGCTTGCGCATTGGGTCTTCCTTTTGAGCCTTGCAAGAGAAGAAAGAATGGTGATGTCCATCTTGCTTTGAAAATATTTTTTTAGAGGCAAGTAACACTTTAGAGGTAACTTGCTCTTTTTCTTTTTCATTTTTTCTCTTATCTTTCACTTTATTTTGGTCCTCATTTGCTTGATTGGGTGAGAGAGGTAGGAGTGTGAACTTCTTGCCTTGGAAGGAGAAAGCATAGGTATTAGCATGGCCATCATAAAAGACTTTTCTATCAAATTGCCATGGCCTACCTAACAAAATATGAGTTTCTTCCATAGGCACAACATCACATAACACCTCATCTTTAAAATTTCCAATTGAAAAGTTAATGAGGACTTGTTGAGTTACTTTAATGTCTTCTTTCTTAAGCCATGATAGCTTGTAAGGCTTGGCATGAGGGATAGTTTTCAACCCAAACTTGTCCACAACCCTTGTGCTAGCCACATTTACACAACTTCCATTATCTATGAGGAGGGGACATAGTTTGTCTTTGATATGACACCTTGAATGAAAAAGGTTTTGTCTTTGAGAAGGGTTAAGTTCCTTGGAAACTTGTCTTAGTTGGTGCCTTATCATTAACAATCCACTATCAAGGGGTTTAATCCTTTCACTTGAAGAAGAAGTGTGGGAAGAAGTACTTTTGGGGGAAGGGGGAGAAGAATGTTCACTCTCTACTTCTTTTTTAAGGTTTAAGGCCATGGTTCTTTTGGTGGGACAATTTGAAGCTATGTGCCCATATCCCAAACATTTAAAACATTTTATAGAACTTGTCCTTGTACCTTGAGAAGAATTAGGAGTTTCATTAGAAGGCCTAGACGAATTAGTCCTAGGAGGTGGGTCTTTGGAACTCTTGAGTGGTGATTTATCATGTTTTCTTTCTTTATCTTTCCAAGTACTAGAATAGTAGTCATTGTATGAACCACTCTTCTTGGCCTCTTTTTTCTTTTGCAATTGAGTTTCAACTTTGATGGCCAAATGTAAAACTTTGTCAAGAGAGGAGTACTCATATAACTCTACTAAATCTTGTATGTCCCTCCTTAACCCACTCACAAATCTAGCTACCTTTTCCTCTTCACTTTCAAATTGGAGTCCTACTTTCAAAAGAGTCTCCCTCCTATAGTAGGAAGGAACAAATTTAGCGCGCATCAAATTTTTAAGGTCCCTCCAAGAAGTCGCGAGTGACTCTTGGTTAATATTGTCCATACATAATTGATGCCACCAAGTCATGGCATAATCCTCAAACTCTAAGACTACCAAATCTACTTGCTTTTGATCACTAACTACATGAATGGTAAAAATTTGGTCCACTTTTTGTTCCCACTCAATGTAGATGTTTGGGTCATTTTCTCCTTTGAACATAGGAATCTTTGGAGTTTGCTTCTCTTGTGATGGGTTGCGCCTAGAATGCCCTCTTTTCCTAGCCTCTCTTTCTTGCTCTTTAGCTTTAAGCCTTTGAATGTGCTCTTGGATTCTTAGGTCACTTTGCTCCTTGTCTTTTCTTAACTGTTCAAAGGCCTCCTTCCTAGACAACTCCAAATCCCGAAGCAATCTCATCAATGTATTGTTTTTGTTTGGTATAGGTGCATTTGATGAACTTGCCATGATTCCTACAACAAAAACACTCAAATCCGAGACAAAATAAATGGATTAGAGGTTAGACAACATGAAAACCGAGACCAAATCCAACCCAAAATGTAACCCAAGTGTTTAGATCACTCTCCCAAAGTAACAAGGCAAGGCTAGCACTCAAAATCTACCAAAGGAGTGAAGCAAACACTTTGAAAAACTTGTTCAAAACCTTTCAAATGCAAGACAAGTGATTCGGCCACAACATCCCAAGAGTTTCAAGAAAAGAAAACTACTAAGACAAAATAAAGAACACCTAGTGACAAGCAAGAAAAGCACAAAAACAAGGAAAGCTAAACTCTAAAGAAGAAAAGTTTGAGACAAAACTTTTAACAAGACTAAAACAAGAAAAGCACATTTTAAAGACTCTATGGAAAGCACTTGACAAGCATCTTCAAGTCTTAAATCATGCATACACCAAGAAAGATCATAACCAAGTTAAAGCATGGAACTAATTAGCCAATATCACCCAATTCTCAAGTATGAAAACTGGTAGCATAACACCTAGTGAAAAGCACACTTTTAGTTCACCAAGGAGCAAGGTTGCTCTCGGTTTTTAGACAAAATTTTCTTCTTTCACAACTAGTTTCATAAAATGGTGAGAAAGAGTTTTAGGTGGCTTGGACACTTAATTCCTCAAGTTTTAGGCCAAAATCAATTTCATGGAGCATACATCAAGCAAGACATAAAGTGAAAGCAAGATTCAAATACTTGGAAAAACAAGAATAAGAAAACTTCAAGTTAACATATGACATATGACTCAAGCAAAAATTAGGCACATTTAAAGACTCAACATGACATACACAAAGACACAAACATGTAGCTATCATGCATTTAAGCTCATGGATTTGGGGCTCAAAGACTAAGCATCCAAAGACATGTTATCCAACCACATTTAGGAGTAAGAAGAGTAACAAAAACAGTAGCCAAAACTGCCCAACATAACCTGAAAAACGTTGATTCGCGGTGATCTCGGCAGCTCTGACCTTTGCTCACTATTTCAATCATAACTCTCTCCACAAAACTCCAAATGCATTGGTTCTTTTTTTGTTAGAAACTAGACTAACAGATCTTTCTTTTGACATCAAGAACGTAATTTTTGGATCACTGAGCAGGTGCAGTTTAATATTTTAAAATCGTGAACAGTTTCTGCCAGCATTGTTTTTGTGTGGACCATTCAAAGATAGCTACACAAGACAAGGTTAGAACATGAAAAACACCTTATTCAAGATAACCTAGGCTCTAGATACCAAATGATGAGAATGATGTTTTAGGGTGTCTTGAACACTTAGTTCCTTAAAAATTAGGTCAAAATCAATTTCAAGGAGCATGCTCCAACAAAAGGCATAGATCTCATGCAATAGCTCAAATA
This sequence comes from Vigna unguiculata, assembly GCF_037176805.1. Taxonomy (NCBI): domain Eukaryota; kingdom Viridiplantae; phylum Streptophyta; class Magnoliopsida; order Fabales; family Fabaceae; genus Vigna; species Vigna unguiculata. The sequence goes on along the minus strand of NC_140795.1, from coordinate 24,420,615 downwards.
CTTAGAAACAAGCATAAGAAAACTCAAAGAAGCATCTGATACCAAATGATGAAGGATTATGTTGTTCCTTTTTAAGATTATTGAATATGGTGTGAGTTGATTAAGAAAGCTAAGTGAAATCCCCACTGGACATTAAGATAGCAAGCTATCTAGATGTGAAGGTTCCTTTCACAAAGCTCAAGAGAAGAAGTTGATGGGTTGATTCAAAACAAAAAGGAAATGGAAGGCACATAAACCATAGAAAACCAAGAACAATTAAAGGAAGAAGAAAACATAAAATGGAAAGGAAAGAAATGGTAAAAATGTGAGAAGCACGCCACTACAAGGCTAGGCTAGAAGCCATGGCATCCTTGAAGATGAGTGGATGTGTGCCGCCACTTGCTATGCAAGATAAGGCTTAAAAGTATTCACTCCCAAGGGAGGAAACTCTCACAAATGGTTGAGACACAAGAGTGTTTTAACTTCAAAATGTTCAACCCTTTTACATGTCTAGGAGCACCCCTTATATAGAAGAGTTTAGGGGCCTCTAAGCAAATAAAAGATACCTAAGGATGTCTCTACAAAAACCTAACCCTAGCTTCTAGAAACTAGGTCAAATAAGGTTACAAAAATGAGAGACAAAAGAGCTAACTATGGTGTGTGCAAGGCTAATTTCGTTCTAGCACAAAAGGAGACAAAGAATGTGTCTCATATGTCTCCAAAAAGTGGTCAAAGTGTGCTAAAAACAAAGGAGACCAAAGGTACATAGGTACACTTGCTTCATGCCTTTTACTTTATGCTTTATGCCTTTGCTTTACTCTCTCCTCCACATCATTTATGCTCCCCAATCACCATGCGCCACCTAGCATTGCTTTCTTACTCCTAATTAACCTACAAAGCAAATAAACATAGATTAGCATGTTGGCTTAAGTCAAGTCAACTATAGTGAACAAGTCAAACCTAGTCAAAGGTCAACAAGTCAACTAAAGTTGATTCAACTAAGTCAACTTAGGGAATCAAAAATAACAAACACAAATGAAAGGGATGAAGGATTAGTGAACTTCCTTTTTAAACATGCTTAGTCTTCTTAAGCATGTGCCTTCATCCTTGGTTGGGGTCAATCCTTCATCAATCTCAAAAGAAGATGACAAGAGTTCGTGGGAGCAATATCACATAATACTTCTTTCACACATTGTCATGTACTGAATTTGATCCTTGCTTGATTCATATCAAAGCTTGGTGGTAACTAGAGTTTCTCCACCAATCTTTGGCTTACAACATTGTTGTCGCTTTCGTAAACAAATGCAACTAAACATGGGTGGCCTTCGATTAAACACCTTGTTTCTCTACTTCCTTTTCCATCATCTTTATCTTTTCTTCCTTTTCTTTTTCTTCAATTTCCCTTCCTTCTGCAGTCTATATTTCTTCTTCTTCTATTTTCTCCTTCAGCCTATGTTGATCATTACTGGATTGTCTTGGTGTCATAAATTTCAACTTCATTTCATGTCCCTCATGCCTCAAATAAAGGGAACGTTCATCAAGATTGAGTGTTTTAAAATGAAGCCATGCCCATCTCAAAAGAAGATGACAAGAGTTCGTGGGAACAATATCACATAATACTTCTTTCACACATTGTCATGTACTGAATTTGATCCTTGCTTGATTCAGATGAAACCTTAGTGGTAACTAGAGTTTCTCCACCAATCCTTGGCTTAAAACATTGTTGTCGCTTTCGTAAATGAATGCAACTAAACATGGGTGGCCTTCGATTAAACCTTGTTTCTCTACTTCCTTTTCCATGAACTTTATCTTTTCTTCCTTTTCTGTTTCTTCAATTTCCCTTCCTTCTGCAGTTTATATTTCTTCTTTTGTATTTTCTCCTTCAGCCTATGTTGATCCTTACTGGCTTGTCCTTGTGTCATAAATTTCAACTTCATTTCATGTCCCTCATGCCTCAAATAAAGGGAACGTTCATCAAGATTGAGTGTTTTAAAATAAAGCCATGCCCATCTCAAAAGAAGATGACAAGAGTTCGTGGCAACAATATCACATAATACTTCTTTCACACATTGTCATGTACTGAACTTGATCCTTGCTTGATTCGGATGAAAGCTTGGTGGTAACTAGAGTTTCTCCACCAATCTTTGGCTTACAACATTGTTGTCGCTTTCGTAAACAAATGCAACTAAACATGGGTGGCCTTCGATTAAACACCTTGTTTCTCTACTTCCTTTTCCATCGTCTTTATCTTTTCTTCCTTTTCTTTTTCTTCAATTTCCATTCCTTCTGCAGTTTATATTTCTTCTTTTTCTATTTTCTCCTTCAGCCTATGTTGATCATTACTGGCTTGTCTTGGTGTCATAAATTTCAACTTCATTTCATGTCCCTCATGCCTCAAATAAAGGGAACGTTCATCAAGATTGAGCGTTTTAAAATGAAGTCATGCCCATCTCAAAAGAGGATGACAAGAGTTTGTGGGAACAATATCACATAATACTTCTTTCACACATTGTCCTGTACTGAATTTGATCCTTGCTTGATTCAGATGAAAGCTTGGTGGTAACTAGAGTTTCTCCACCAATCTTGGGCTTACAACATTGTTGTCGCTTTTGTAAACGAATGTGATATCGCTGTCGTTAGGCGATCAAATTACCACTACTTTAGCAACTTCAGTATTGCCAGTTTGTAGTGAAGAAAATAGTTAGGGTTAAGATAACCCTGAGTCGTCTCACAACGAATACGGAATTGATCTCAAATATTTGATTCTCAAAAATGCAATTGAAAACTAGCAACTATAAAAATAGGGGGGTTTTGATATGCAAAGAAAATGACACGGAAGATTGTAAACACAGTAATAGTAAATAGGTCAATTCCACTGCTTTTTCTAAATAAGATTCTTCATTGGTTATCTAGAGATTATTGTTAAATTAATTATTGTTGTTGATTTACAAATAAATCAATGTAAAGACTCAATTCATTTGTTGGCATCCTCACTTTTAATCAAATTACAGTCTCAATTAAAAGTGAGAATTGTTAGATTGTCCATAGTAAATTTAATCAAAGTACAGTCTCAATTAATTTTACTATGCCTAATCATGTCTATTCCTTTGTTTCTTTACCAAATAGAAAACTTAATTAATCAAAGTAAAGTCTTGACTAATTTTAGTTAAAGTAATTACCTCTAATCAAATTAAAGTCTCAATTATTGGCAAAAACTTATCTAATCAAATGAAAGTTTCTAAACAAAATCAAAGTAAAGTCTCAATTTAATTTAAAAACCTTTTAATTCATATGATTAGCATGCAAGTAGATTTAAAATCATTATTTTCTATTCGATTAAGAAGCAAAGGACATAGATAAACAAAAACCACAACAATAATCAAAATAACAAAACATATAAATTCATCTAACCTCAGAATCCATTTAAGAAATTACAGTGGAATCAACCCTAAAAGCTTAGCCCTCCATGGCTTTGATGGAATACATGATGATATGAAGGAAAGAAAATAAAAGAAAAGAATGAGAGATGTGGTGGAGATGGCATCTGCCAAAACAGAGAGTTCTAAGTGTCTAAGTTGTCAGCTGTAAAAATTGTCAGTCCCTCTGCTCCCTTAAGTCTCTTTATATAGGCTTCAACTGGACTTTGGGCTTTATCTGTCAGTTGCTAAAATCTTTTATTTTTATTTAATTAATTAGCAACTTAATTCCTGTCCAATTTCCAATTCTGCCCCTCGCATTTAAGCATTTTTACAGAATTGACCAGAGTTTGACCAGAGTTTGACCAGTTTGACCAGAGTTTGACCAGTTGACTGCCTATCAGATGCTGACACGTGGCGCAGAGTACTCTCTCTCCAGAATTAGGGTTTCACTCTCACACTCCTCTCCCTCCCTCGTGACGGCGCGGCTGACGGCGTGGCGGTCAGATTTTCGGCGTGGTGGCTGTGCGGAGCTGCGCGATCTGTTGCAATGGTGTGGAGTGCCTCCTCGCGGTGGTCAGAAACGCGGAGAAGATGGTGATGCGCTGGTTGCTCGCGCGTTACAGAGGTGAGAAGATGGTGCTGCAGGAACTCGCGGTGGTGGCCGGCGAGGTGAGTTGCGGGAGAGATGGAGGAGTAAGTTGGGACGCGGTGGTGTTGTGAAAAAGCTCACGGAGAAGATTACGTGATGGAGGTGGCTGGTGGCGCCGCGCGAGATGCAGAGATGATGGAGGTGAGAAGATGGAGGCGCGATGGTGGTTCGTGTGCGCTGCGCACTCTGTGGTGGCCGGAACTGGTGCAACTCCGGCGAGATCCATGGCTGACGGTGCGGGAAGACTGCTGTTGGACGCGAGAAGAAGATGGTGGCGCCGGCGAGACGTGAAATGGAGGTGCGGAGAAGATGGAGGCGCGGTGTTTCTGCTTTTTCTGGCGAGTTTCAGTGGTGGCCGGCGAGGTTGGCGGCGGCGGCTGCCGTGGAGGGTGGAAGGAGAGGAGAAAATTAGGGTTAGGGTTTTGGGAGATGAAGATGATGACGTGGCAGAATCTGATTGGTTAATTTGGTGAGGGTAGGATTATGACACGTGGCTTGTTCTGGTTGGCTAATTTTAAGAGGTGGGGATTGCCACATGGCATGATCTGGTTTAGTGGAGTTTAAGTGGTAGGAGGGGTGCAACTTAGTGAAAACTGGGGGTGCAGAACAGGTTTTTGTGGTCCACTTGAGCAAGGAGTGTGCAAATAAAAACTGGGGGTGCATTTAGCTCCTGATTTATTCTTTTTCAGAATTTCTTGATTTTGGACTTATTTTGTAACTTTGAATATTTTAAAATCACACTATTAATTGACCAAAAATAAATTCCAGCTGCATCAACAAACGTTCGAATATCCAATAATATTTTATGCAACTAAAATCAATTTTTACGCCACTTTTACCAAACTTACTCAATAAATCCAATAATCACAAATCCTAATTCAATCAATCTTTAAGCACAGAAAAATGAATTAAATCCCCAAATTTAAATATTAAATGAGGGCAAAAATTGGAACTCATCAGAATGCAACTAAACATGGGTGGCCTTCGATTAAACAACTTGTTTCTCTACTTCCTTTTCCATCATCTTTATCTTTTCTTCCTTTTCTTTTTCTTCAATTTCCCTTCCTTCTGCAGTTTATATTTCTTCTTTTTCTATTTTCTCCTTCAGCCTATGTTGATCATTACTGGCTTGTCCTTGTGTCATAAATTTCTACTTCATTTCATGTCCCTCATGCCTCAAATAAAGGGAACGTTCATCAAGATTGAGTGTTTTATAATAAAGCCATGCCCATCTCAAAAGAAGATGACAAGAGTTCGTGGCAACAATATCACATAATACTTCTTTCACACATTGTCATGTACTGAATTTGATCCTTGCTTGATTCGGATGAAAGCTAGGTGGTAACTAGAGTTTCTCCACCAATCTTTGGCTTAAAACATTGTTGTCGCTTTCGTAAAGGAATGCAACTAAACAGGGGTGGCCTTCGATTAAACAACTTGTTTCTCTACTTCCTTTTCCATCGTCTTTATCTTTTCTTCCTTTTCTTTTTCTTCAATTTCCATTCCTTCTGCAGTTTATATTTCTTCTTTTTCTATTTTCTCCTTCAGCCTATGTTGATCATTACTGGCTTGTCTTGGTGTCATAAATTTCAACTTCATTTCATGTCCCTCATGCCTCAAATAAAGGGAACGTTCATCAAGATTGAGCGTTTTAAAATGAAGTCATGCCCATCTCAAAAGAGGATGACAAGAGTTTGTGGGAACAATATCACATAATACTTCTTTCACACATTGTCCTGTACTGAATTTGATCCTTGCTTGATTCAGATGAAAGCTTGGTGGTAACTAGAGTTTCTCCACCAATCTTGGGCTTACAACATTGTTGTCGCTTTTGTAAACGAATGTGATATCGCTGTCGTTAGGCGATCAAATTACCACTACTTTAGCAACTTCAGTATTGCCAGTTTGTAGTGAAGAAAATAGTTAGGGTTAAGATAACCCTGAGTCGTCTCACAACGAATACGGAATTGATCTCAAATATTTGATTCTCAAAAATGCAATTGAAAACTAGCAACTATAAAAATAGGGGGGTTTTGATATGCAAAGAAAATGACACGGAAGATTGTAAACACAGTAATAGTAAATAGGTCAATTCCACTGCTTTTTCTAAATAAGATTCTTCATTGGTTATCTAGAGATTATTGTTAAATTAATTATTGTTGTTGATTTACAAATAAATCAATGTAAAGACTCAATTCATTTGTTGGCATCCTCACTTTTAATCAAATTACAGTCTCAATTAAAAGTGAGAATTGTTAGATTGTCCATAGTAAATTTAATCAAAGTACAGTCTCAATTAATTTTACTATGCCTAATCATGTCTATTCCTTTGTTTCTTTACCAAATAGAAAACTTAATTAATCAAAGTAAAGTCTTGACTAATTTTAGTTAAAGTAATTACCTCTAATCAAATTAAAGTCTCAATTATTGGCAAAAACTTATCTAATCAAATGAAAGTTTCTAAACAAAATCAAAGTAAAGTCTCAATTTAATTTAAAAACCTTTTAATTCATATGATTAGCATGCAAGTAGATTTAAAATCATTATTTTCTATTCGATTAAGAAGCAAAGGACATAGATAAACAAAAACCACAACAATAATCAAAATAACAAAACATATAAATTCATCTAACCTCAGAATCCATTTAAGAAATTACAGTGGAATCAACCCTAAAAGCTTAGCCCTCCATGGCTTTGATGGAATACATGATGATATGAAGGAAAGAAAATAAAAGAAAAGAATGAGAGATGTGGTGGAGATGGCATCTGCCAAAACAGAGAGTTCTAAGTGTCTAAGTTGTCAGCTGTAAAAATTGTCAGTCCCTCTGCTCCCTTAAGTCTCTTTATATAGGCTTCAACTGGACTTTGGGCTTTATCTGTCAGTTGCTAAAATCTTTTATTTTTATTTAATTAATTAGCAACTTAATTCCTGTCCAATTTCCAATTCTGCCCCTCGCATTTAAGCATTTTTACAGAATTGACCAGAGTTTGACCAGAGTTTGACCAGTTGACTGCCTATCAGATGCTGACACGTGGCGCAGAGTACTCTCTCTCCAGAATTAGGGTTTCACTCTCACACTCCTCTCCCTCCCTCGTGACGGCGCGGCTGACGGCGTGGCGGTCAGATTTTCGGCGTGGTGGCTGTGCGGAGCTGCGCGATCTGTTGCAATGGTGTGGAGTGCCTCCTCGCGGTGGTCGGAAACGCGGAGAAGATGGTGATGCGCTGGTTGCTCGCGCGTTACAGAGGTGAGAAGATGGTGCTGCAGGAACTCGCGGTGGTGGCCGGCGAGGTGAGTTGCGGGAGAGATGGAGGAGTAAGTTGGGACGCGGTGGTGTTGTGAAAAAGCTCACGGAGAAGATTACGTGATGGAGGTGGCTGGTGGCGCCGCGCGAGATGCAGAGATGATGGAGGTGAGAAGATGGAGGCGCGATGGTGGTTCGTGTGCGCTGCGCACTCTGTGGTGGCCGGAACTGGTGCAACTCCGGCGAGATCCATGGCTGACGGTGCGGGAAGACTGCTGTTGGACGCGAGAAGAAGATGGTGGCGCCGGCGAGACGTGAAATGGAGGTGCGGAGAAGATGGAGGCGCGGTGTTTCTGCTTTTTCTGGCGAGTTTCAGTGGTGGCCGGCGAGGTTGGCGGCGGCGGCTGCCGTGGAGGGTGGAAGGAGAGGAGAAAATTAGGGTTAGGGTTTTGGGAGATGAAGATGATGACGTGGCAGAATCTGATTGGTTAATTTGGTGAGGGTAGGATTATGACACGTGGCTTGTTCTGGTTGGCTAATTTTAAGAGGTAGGGATTGCCACATGGCATGATCTGGTTTAGTGGAGTTTAAGTGGTAGGAGGGGTGCAACTTAGTGAAAACTGGGGGTGCAGAACAGGTTTTTGTGGTCCACTTGAGCAAGGAGTGTGCAAATAAAAACTGGGGGTGCATTTAGCTCCTGATTTATTCTTTTTCAGAATTTCTTGATTTTGGACTTATTTTGTAACTTTGAATATTTTAAAATCACACTATTAATTGACCAAAAATAAATTCCAGCTGCATCAACAAACGTTAGAATATCCAATAATATTTTATGCAACTAAAATCAATTTTTACGCCACTTTTACCAAACTTACTCAATAAATCCAATAATCACAAATCCTAATTAAATCAATCTTTAAGCACAGAAAAATGAATTAAATCCCCAAATTTAAATATTAAATGAGGGCAAAAATTGGAACTCATCAGAATGCAACTAAACATGGGTGGCCTTCGATTAAACACCTTGTTTCTCTACTTCCTTTTCCATCATCTTTATCTTTTCTTCCTTTTCTTTTTCTTCAATTTCCCTTCCTTCTGCAGTTTATATTTCTTCTTTTTCTATTTTCTCCTTCAGCCTATGTTGATCATTACTGGCTTGTCTTGGTGTCATAAATTTCAACTTCACTTCATGTCCCTCACGTCTCAAATAAAGGGAACGTTCATCAAGATTGAGCGTTTTAAAATGAAGCCATGCCCATCTCAAAAAAAGATGACAAGAGTTCGTGGGAGCAATATCACACAATACTTCTTTCACACATTGTCCTGTACTGAATTTGATCCTTGCTTGATTCAGATGAAAGCTTGGTGGTAACTAGAGTTTCTCCACCAATCTTGGGCTTACAACATTATTGTCGCTTTCGTAAACAAATGAAACTAAACACGGGTAGCCTTCGATTAAACCTTGTTTCTCTAATTCCTTTTCCATCAACTTTATCTTTTCTTCCTTTTCTTTTTCTTAAATTTCTCTTCCTTCTGCAGTTTATATTTCTTCTTTTGTATTTTCTCCTTCAGCCTTTGTTGATCCTTACTGGCTTGTCCTTGTATCATAAATTTGAACTTCATTTCATGTCGCTCATGCCTCAAAGAGAACGTTCATTAATATTGAGCGTTTTAAAATGAAGCCATGCCCATCTCAAAAGAAGATGACAAGAGTTCGTAGGAGCAATATCACATAATACTTCTTTCACACATTGTCCTGTACTGAATTTGATCCTTGGTTGATTCAGATGAAAGCTTGGTGGCAATTAGAGTTTCTCCACCAATCTTTGGCTTACAACATTGTTGTCGCTTTCATAAACAAATGCAACTAAACATGGGTGGCCTTCGATTAAACACCTTCTTTCTTTACTTCTTTTTCCATCATCTTAATCTTTTCTTCCTTTTCTTTTTCTGAAATTTCTCTTCCTTCTGCAGTTTATATTTCTTCTTTTGTATTTTCTCCTTCAGCCTATGTTGATCCTTACTGGCTTGTCCTTGTGTCATAAATTTCAAGTTCATTTCATGTCCCTCATGGCTCAAATAAAGGGAACGTTCATCAAGATTGAGTGTTTTAAAATGAAGCCATGCCCATCTCAAAAGAAGATGACAAGAGTTCATGGGAGCAATATCACACAATACTTCTTTCACACATTGTCCTGTACTGAATTTGATCCTTGCTTGATTCAGATGAAAGCTTGGTGGTAACTAGAGTTTCTCCACCAATCTTTGGCTTACAACATTGTTGTCACTTTCGTAAACGAATGCAACTAAATAGGGGTGGCCTTCGATTAAACACCTTGTTTCTGTACTTCCTTTTCCATCATCTTTATCTTTTCTTCCTTTTCTTTTTCTTCAATTTCCCTTCCTTCTGCAGTTTATATTTCTTCTTTTGCTATTTTCTCCTTCAGCCTATGTTGATACTTATTGGCTTGACTTGGTGTCATAAAGTTCAACTTCATTTCATGTCCCTCATGCCTCACAGCGAACGTTGATCAAGATTGAGCGTTTTAAAATGAAGCCATGCCCATCTCAAAAGAAGATGACAACAGTTCGTGGGAGCAATATCACATAATACTTCTTTCACACATTGTCATGTACTGAATTTGATCCTTGCTTGATTCATATCAAAGCTTGGTGGTAACTAGAGTTTCTCCACCAATCTTTGGCTTACAACATTATTGTCGCTTTCGTAAACAAATGCAACTAAACATGGGTGGCCTTCGAATAAACACCTTGTTTCTCTACTTCCTTTTCCATCATCTTTATCGTTTCTTCCTTTTCTTTTTCTTCAATTTCTCTTCCTTCTGCAATTTATATTTCTTCTTTTCTATTTTCTCCTTCAACCTATGTTGATCCTTACTGGCTTGTCCTTGTGTCATAAATTTCAACTTCATTTCATGTCCCTCATGCCACAAAGCGAACGTTGATCAAGATTGAGCGTTTTAAAATGAAGCCATGCCCATCTCAAAAGAAGATGACAAGAGTTCCTGGGAGCAATATCACATAATACTTCTTTCACACATTGTCATGTACTGAATTTGAGCCTTGCTTGATTCATATCAAAGCTTGGTGGTAACTAGAGTTTCTCCACCAATCTTTGGCTTACAACATTGTTGTCGCTTTCGTAAACAAATGCAACTAAACATGGGTGGCCTTCGATTAAACACCTTGTTTCTGTACTTCCTTTTCCATCATCTTTATCTTTTCTTCCTTTTCTTTTTCTTCAATTTGCCTTCCTTCTGCAGTTTATATTTCTTCTTTTTTTACTTTCTCCTTCAGCCTATGTTGATCCTTATTGGCTTGACTTTGTGTCATAAAGTTCAACTTCATTTCATGTCCCTCATGCCTCAAAGCGAACGTTCATCAAGATTGAGCGTTTTAAAATTAAGCCATGCCCATCTCAAAAGAAGATGACAAGAGTTTGTGGGAGCAATATCACATAATACTTCTTTCACACATTGTCATGTACTGAATTTGATTCTTGCTTGATTCAGATGAAACCTTGGTGGTAACTAGAGTTCCTGCACCAATCTCTGGCTTACAACATTGTTGTCGCTTTAGTAAACGAATGCAACTAAACATGGGTGGCCTTCGATTAAACACCTTGTTTCTCTACTTCCTTTTCCATCATCTTTATCTTTTCTTCCTTTTCTTTTTCTGAAATTTCTCTTCCTTCTGCAGTTTATATTTCTTCTTTTCTACTTTCTCCTTCAGCCTATGTTGATCCTTACTGGCTTGTCCTTGTGTCATAAATTTCAACTTCATTTCATGTCCCTCATGCCACAAAGTGAACGTTCATCAAGATTGAGCGTTTTAAAATGAAGCCATGCCCATCTCAAAAGAAGATGACAAGAGTTCGTGGGAGCAATATCATATAATCCTTCTTTCACACATTGTCATGTACTGAATTTGATCCTTGCTTGATTCAGATCAAAGCTTGGTGGTAACTAGAGTTTGTCCACCAATCTTCGGCTTACAACATTGTTGTCGTTTTCGTAAACAAATGCAACTAAACATGGGTGGCCTTCGATTAAACACCTTGTTTCTCTACTTCCTTTTCTATCATCTTTATCTTTTCTTCCTTTTCTTTTTCTTCAATTTCCCTTCCTTCTGCAGTTTATATTTCTACTTTTTCTATTTTCTCCTTTAGCCTATGTTGATCATTACTGGCTTGTCTTGGTGTCATAAATTTCAACTTCATTTCATGTCCTTCATGCCTGAAATAAAGGGAACGTTCATCAAGATTGAGCATTTTAAAATGTAGCCATGCCCATCTCAATAGAAGATGACAAGAGTTCGTGGGAGCAATATCACACAATACTTCTTTAACACATTGTCCTGTACTGAATTTGATCGTTGGTTGATTCAGATGAAAGCTTGGTGGGAACTAGAGTTTCTCCACCAATCTTTGGCTTACAACATTGTTGTCGCTTTTGTAAACGAATGCAACTAAATAGGGGTGGCCTTCGATTAAACACCTTGTTTCTGTACTTCCTTTTCCATCATCTTTATCTTTTCTTCCTTTTCTTTTTCTTCAATTTCCCTTCCTTCTGCAGTTTATATTTCTTCTTTTTTTATTTTCTCCTTCAGCCTATGTTGATCCTTATTGGCTTGACTTTGTGTCATAAAGTTCAACTTCATTTCATGTCCCTCATGCCTCAAAGCGAACGTTCATCAAGATTGAGCGTTTTAAAATTAAGCCATGCCCATCTCAAAAGAAGATGACAAGAGTTTGTGGGAGTAATATCACATAATACTTCTTTCACACATTGTCATGTACTGAATTTGATCCTTGCTTGATTCGGATGAAACCTTGGTGGTAACTAGAGGTCCTGCACCAATCTCTAGCTTACAACATTGTTGTCGCTTTAGTAAACGAATGCAACTAAACATGGGTGGCCTTCGATTAAACACCTTGTTTCTCTACTTCCTTTTCCATCATCTTTATCTTTTCTTCCTTTTCTTTTTCTTCAATTTCTCTTCCTTCTGCAATTTATATTTCTTCTTTTCTATTTTCTCCTTCAACCTATGTTGATCCTTATTGGCTTGTCCTTGTGTCATAAATTTCAACTTCATTTCATGTCCCTCATGCCACAAAGCGAACGTTGATCAAGATTGAGCGTTTTAAAATGAAGCCATGCCCATCTCAAAAGAAGATGACAAGAGTTCCTGGGAGCAATATCACATAATACTTCTTTCACACATTGTCATGTACTGAATTTGAGCCTTGCTTGATTCATATCAAAGCTTGGTGGTAACTAGAGTTTCTCCACCAATCTTTGGCTTACAACATTGTTGTCGCTTTCGTAAACAAATGCAACTAAACATGGGTGGCCTTCGATTAAACACCTTGTTTCTGTACTTCCTTTTCCATCATCTTTATCTTTTCTTCCTTTTCTTTTTCTTCAATTTGCCTTCCTTCTGCAGTTTATATTTCTTCTTTTTTTACTTTCTCCTTCAGCCTATGTTGATCCTTATTGGCTTGACTTTGTGTCATAAAGTTCAACTTCATTTCATGTCCCTCATGCCTCAAAGCGAACGTTCATCAAGATTGAGCGTTTTAAAATTAAGCCATGCCCATCTCAAAAGAAGATGACAAGAGTTCGTGGGAACAATATCACATAATACTTCTTTCACACATTGTCATGTACTGAATTTGATCCTTGCTTGATTCGGATGAAACCTTGGTGGTAACTAGAGTTCCTGCACCAATCTTTGGCTTAAAACATTGTTGTCGCTTTCGTAAAGGAATGCAACTAAACAGGGGTGGCCTTCGATTAAACCTTGTTTCTCTACTTCCTTTTCCATCAACTTTATCTTTTCTTCCTTTTCTGTTTCTTCAATTTCCCTTCCTTCTGCAGTTTATATTTCTTCTTTTGTATTTTTCTCCTTCAGCCTATGTTGATCCTTACTGGCTTGTCCTTGTGTCATAAATTTCAACTTCATTTCATGTCCCTCATGCCTCAAATAAAGGGAACGTTCATCAAGATTGAGTGTTTTAAAATAAAGCCATGCCCATCTCAAAAGAAGATGACAAGAGTTCGTGGCAACAATATCACATAATACTTCTTTCACACATTGTCATGTACTGAATTTGATCCTTGCTTGATTCGGATGAAACCTTAGTGGTAACTAGAGTTTCTCCACCAATCCTTGGCTTAAAACATTGTTGTTGCTTTCGTAAACGAATGCAACTAAACATGGGTGGCCTTCGATTAAACCTTGTTTCTCTACTTCCTTTTCCATCAACTTTATCTTTTCTTCCTTTTCTATTTCTTCAATTTCCCTTCCTTCTGCAGTTTATATTTCTTCTTTTGTATTTTTCTCCTTCAGCCTATGTTGATCCTTACTGGCTTGTCCTTGTGTCATAAATTTCAACTTCATTTCATGTCCCTCATGCCTCAAATAAAGGGAACGTTAATCAAGATTGAGTGTTTTAAAATAAAGCCATGCCCATCTCAAAAGAAGATGACAAGAGTTCGTGGCAACAATATCACATAATACTTCTTTCACACATTGTCATGTACTGAATTTGATCCTTACTTGATTCGGATGAAAGCTAGGTGGTAACTAGAGTTTCTCCACCAATCTTTGGCTTAAAACATTGTTGTCGCTTTCGTAAAGGAATGCAACTAAACAGGGGTGGCCTTCGATTAAACAACTTGTTTCTCTACTTCCTTTTCCATCATCTTTATCTTTTCTTCCTTTTCTTTTTCTTCAATTTCCCTTCCTTCTGCAGTTTATATTTCTTCTTTTTCTATTTTCTCCTTCAGCCTATGTTGATCCTTACTGGCTTGACTTGGTGTCATAAATTTCAACTTCATTTCATGTCCCTCATGCCTCGTTCATCAAGATTGAGCGTTTTAAAATTAAGCCATGCCCATCTCAAAAGAAGATGACAAGAGTTCGTGGGAACAATATCACATAATACTTCTTTCACACATTGTCATGTACTGAATTTGATCCTTGCTTCATTCGGATGAAACCTTAGTGGTAACTAGAGTTTCTCCACCAATCCTTGGCTTAAAACATTGTTGTCGCTTTCGTAAACGAATGCAACTAAACATGGGTGGCCTTCGATTAAACCTTGTTTCTCTACTTCCTTTTCCATCAACTTTATCTTTTCTTCCTTTTCTGTTTCTTCAATTTCCCTTCCTTCTGCAGTTTATATTTCTTCTTTTTCTATTTTCTCCTTCAGCCTATGTTGATCCTTATTGGCTTGACTTGGTGTCATAAAGTTCAACTTCATTTCATGTCCCTCATGCCTCACAGCGAACGTTCATCAAGATTGAGAGTTTTAAAATTAAGCCATGCCCATCTCAAAAGAAGATCACAAGAGTTCGTGGGAACAATATCACATAATACTTCTTTCATACATTGTCATGTACTGAATTTGATCCTTGCTTGATTCGGATGAAACCTTGGTGGTAACTAGAGTTCCTCCACCAATCTTTGGCTTACATCATTGTTGTCGCTTTAGTAAACGAATGCAACTAAACATGGGTGGCCTTTGAATAAACACCTTGTTTCTCTACTTCCTTTTCCATCATCTTTATCTTTTCTTCCTTATCTTTTTCTTCAGATTCTCTTCCTTCTGCAGTTTATATTTCTTCTTTTCTATTTTCTCCTTCAACCTATGTTGATCCTTACTGGCTTGTCCTAGTGTCATAAATTTCAACTTCATTTCATGTCCCTCATGCCACAAAGCGAACGTTGATCAAGATTGAGCGTTTTAAAATGAAGCCATGCCCATCTCTGATGAAGGATTATCTTGTTCCTTTTTAAGAATATTGAATATGGTGTGAGTTGATTAAGAAAGCTAACTGAAATCCCCACTGGACATTAAGATAGCAAGCTATCTAGATGTGAAGGTTCCTTTCACAAAGCTCAAGAGAAGAAGATGATGGATTGATTCAAAATAAAAAGGAAATGGAAAACACATAAACCATAGAAAACCAAGAACAATTAAAGGAAGAAGAAAACATAAAATGGAAAGGAAAGGAATGGTAAAAATGTGAGAAGCACGCCACTACAAGGCTAGGCTAGAAGCCATGGCAACCTTGAAGATGAGTGGATGTGTGCCGCCACTTGCTATGCAAGATAAGGCTTAAAAGTTTCACTCCCAAGGGAGGAAACTCTCACAAATGGTTGAGACACAAGAGTGTTTTTACTTCAAAATGTTCAATCCTTTTACATGTCTAGGAGCACCCCTTATATAGAAGAGTTTAGGGGCCTCTAAGCAAATAAAAGATACCTAAGGATGTCTCTACAAAAATCTAACCCTAGCTTCTAGAAACTAGGTCAAATAAGGTTACAAAAATGAGAGACAAAAGAGCTAACTATGGTGTGTGCAAGGCTAATTTCGTTCTAGCAATAAAGGAGACAAAGAATGTGTCTCATATGTCTCCAAAAAGTGGTCAAAGTGTGCTAAAAACAAAGGAGACCAAAGGTACATAGGTACACTTGCTTCATGCCTTTTACTTTATGCTTTATGCCTTTGCTTTACTCTCTCCTCCACATCATTTATGCTCCCCAATCACCATGCGCCACCTAGCATTGCTTTCTTACTCCTAATTAACCTACAAAGCAAATAAACATAGATTAGCATGTTGGCTTAAGTCAAGTCAACTATAGTGAACAAGTCAAACCTAGTCAAAGGTCAACAAGTCAACTAAAGTTGATTCAACTAAGTCAACTTAGGGAATCAAAAATAACAAACACAAATGAAAGGGATGAAGGATTAGTGAACTTCCTTTTTAAACATGCTTAGTCTTCTTAAGCATGTGCCTTCATCCTTGGTTGGGGTCAATCCTTCATCATCCTCCCCTTCTTGGAGAGAATTTGACCACAAATTCTTTAAGCCTTTGTAGATGGAGCTTGACTTGATTTGGGGGAGGTTTTGCGCCTCCCTTTTATGAGCTCTTGTTCCATCTTTTCTAAGGGTACTACCCCTAGCTTTGGTTAGGCCATCCCTCTTTTCTACACCACTCTTCTTCTCATGCTTGCGCATTGGGTCTTCCTTTTGAGCCTTGCAAGAGAAGAAAGAATGGTGATGTCCATCTTGCTTTGAAAATATTTTTTTAGAGGCAAGTAACACTTTAGAGGTAACTTGCTCTTTTTCTTTTTCATTTTTTCTCTTATCTTTCACTTTATTTTGGTCCTCATTTGCTTGATTGGGTGAGAGAGGTAGGAGTGTGAACTTCTTGCCTTGGAAGGAGAAAGCATAGGTATTAGCATGGCCATCATAAAAGACTATTCTATCAAATTGCCATGGCCTACCTAACAAAATATGAGTTTCTTCCATAGGCACAACATCACATAACACCTCATCTTTAAAATTTCCAATTGAAAAGTTAATGAGGACTTGTTGAGTTACTTTAATGTCTTCTTTCTTAAGCCATGATAGCTTGTAAGGCTTGGCATGAGGGATAGTTTTCAACCCAAACTTGTCCACAACCCTTGTGCTAGCCACATTTACACAACTTCCATTATCTATGAGGAGGGGACATAGTTTGTCTTTGATATGACACCTTGAATGAAAAAGGTTTTGTCTTTGAGAAGGGTTAAGTTCCTTGGAAACTTGTCTTAGTTGGTGCCTTATCATTAACAATCCACTATCAAGGGGTTTAATCCTTTCACTTGAAGAAGAAGTGTGGGAAGAAGTACTTTTGGGGGAAGGGGGAGAAGAATGTTCACTCTCTACTTCTTTTTTAAGGTTTAAGGCCATGGTTCTTTTGGTGGGACAATTTGAAGCTATGTGCCCATATCCCAAACATTTAAAACATTTTATAGAACTTGTCCTTGTACCTTGAGAAGAATTAGGAGTTTCATTAGAAGGCCTAGACGAATTAGTCCTAGGAGGTGGGTCTTTGGAACTCTTGAGTGGTGATTTATCATGTTTTCTTTCTTTATCTTTCCAAGTACTAGAATAGTAGTCATTGTATGAACCACTCCTCTTGGCCTCTTTTTTCTTTTGCAATTGAGTTTCAACTTTGATGGCCAAATGTAAAACTTTGTCAAGAGAGGAGTACTCATATAACTCTACTAAATCTTGTATGTCCCTCCTTAACCCACTCACAAATCTAGCTACCTTTTCCTCTTCACTTTCAAATTGGAGTCCTACTTTTAGAAGCATGGACTCCATCAACTTGTAATATTCATCCACACACATGGACCCTTGTTGAAGCCTTTGGAGCTTCAAAAGAGTCTCCCTCCTATAGTAGGAAGGAACAAATTTAGCGCGCATCAAATTTTTAAGGTCCCTCCAAGAAGTCGCGAGTGACTCTTGGTTAATATTGTCCATACATAATTGATGCCACCAAGTCATGGCATAATCCTCAAACTCTAAGACTACCAAATCTACTTGCTTTTGATCACTAACTACATGAATGGTAAAAATTTGGTCCACTTTTTGTTCCCACTCAATGTAGATGTTTGGGTCATTTTCTCCTTTGAACATAGGAATCTTTGGAGTTTGCTTCTCTTGTGATGGGTTGCGCCTAGAATGCCCTCTTTTCCTAGCCTCTCTTTCTTGCTCTTTAGCTTTAAGCCTTTGAATGTGCTCTTGGATTCTTAGGTCACTTTGCTCCTTGTCTTTTCTTAACTGTTCAAAGGCCTCCTTCCTAGACAACTCCAAATCCCGAAGCAATCTCATCAATGTATTGTTTTTGTTTGGTATAGGTGCATTTGATGAACTTGCCATGATTCCTACAACAAAAACACTCAAATCCGAGACAAAATAAATGGATTAGAGGTTAGACAACATGAAAACCGAGACCAAATCCAACCCAAAATGTAACCCAAGTGTTTAGATCACTCTCCCAAAGTAACAAGGCAAGGCTAGCACTCAAAATCTACCAAAGGAGTGAAGCAAACACTTTGAAAAACTTGTTCAAAACCTTTCAAATGCAAGACAAGTGATTCGGCCACAACATCCCAAGAGTTTCAAGAAAAGAAAACTACTAAGACAAAATAAAGAACACCTAGTGACAAGCAAGAAAAGCACAAAAACAAGGAAAGCTAAACTCTAAAGAAGAAAAGTTTGAGACAAAACTTTTAACAAGACTAAAACAAGAAAAGCACATTTTAAAGACTCTATGGAAAGCACTTGACAAGCATCTTCAAGTCTTAAATCATGCATACACCAAGAAAGATCATAACCAAGTTAAAGCATGGAACTAATTAGCCAATATCACCCAATTCTCAAGTATGAAAACTGGTAGCATAACACCTAGTGAAAAGCACACTTTTAGTTCACCAAGGAGCAAGGTTGCTCTCGGTTTTTAGACAAAATTTTCTTCTTTCACAACTAGTTTCATAAAATGGTGAGAAAGAGTTTTAGGTGGCTTGGACACTTAATTCCTCAAGTTTTAGGCCAAAATCAATTTCATGGAGCATACATCAAGCAAGACATAAAGTGAAAGCAAGATTCAAATACTTGGAAAAACAAGAATAAGAAAACTTCAAGTTAACATATGACATATGACTCAAGCAAAAATTAGGCACATTTAAAGACTCAACATGACATACACAAAGACACAAACATGTAGCTATCATGCATTTAAGCTCATGGATTTGGGGCTCAAAGACTAAGCATCCAAAGACATGTTATCCAACCACATTTAGGAGTAAGAAGAGTAACAAAAACAGTAGCCAAAACTGCCCAACATAACCTGAAAAACGTTGATTCGCGGTGATCTCGGCAGCTCTGACCTTTGCTCACTATTTCAATCATAACTCTCTCCACAAAACTCCAAATGCATTGGTTCTTTTTTTTTAGAAACTAGACTAACAGATCTTTCTTTTGACATCAAGAACGTAATTTTTGGATCACTGAGCAGGTGCAGTTTAATATTTTAAAATCGTGAACAGTTTCTGCCAGCATTGTTTTTGTGTGGACCATTCAAAGATAGCTACACAAGACAAGGTTAGAACATGAAAAACACCTTATTCAAGATAACCTAGGCTGTAGATACCAAATGATGAGAATGATGTTTTAGGGTGTCTTGAACACTTAGTTCCTTAAAAATTAGGTCAAAATCAATTTCAAGGAGCATGCTCCAACAAAAGGCATAGATCTCATGCAATAGCTCAAATACTTAGAAACAAGCATAAGAAAACTTAAAGAAGCATCTGATACCAAATGATGAAGGATTATGTTGTTCCTTTTTAAGATTATTGAATATGGTGTGAGTTGATTAAGAAAGCTAAGTGAAATCCCCACTGGACATTAAGATAGCAAGCTATCTAGATGTGAAGGTTCCTTTCACAAAGCTCAAGAGAAGAAGTTGATGGGTTGATTCAAAACAAAAAGGAAATGGAAGGCACATAAACCATAGAAAACCAAGAACAATTAAAGGAAGAAGAAAACATAAAATGGAAAGGAAAGAAATGGTAAAAATGTGAGAAGCACGCCACTACAAGGCTAGGCTAGAAGCCATGGCATCCTTGAAGATGAGTGGATGTGTGCCGCCACTTGTTATGCAAGATAAGGCTTAAAAGTATTCACTCCCAAGGGAGGAAACTCTCACAAATGGTTGAGACACAAGAGTGTTTTAACTTCAAAATGTTCAACCCTTTTACATGTCTAGGAGCACCCCTTATATAGAAGAGTTTAGGGGCCTCTAAGCAAATAAAAGATACCTAAGGATGTCTCTACAAAAACCTAACCCTAGCTTCTAGAAACTAGGTCAAATAAGGTTACAAAAATGAGAGACAAAAGAGCTAACTATGGTGTGTGCAAGGCTAATTTCGTTCTAGCACAAAAGGAGACAAAGAATGTGTCTCATATGTCTCCAAAAAGTGGTCAAAGTGTGCTAAAAACAAAGGAGACCAAAGGTACATAGGTACACTTGCTTCATGCCTTTTACTTTATGCTTTATGCCTTTGCTTTACTCTCTCCTCCACATCATTTATGCTCCCCAATCACCATGCGCCACCTAGCATTGCTTTCTTACTCCTAATTAACCTACAAAGCAAATAAACATAGATTAGCATGTTGGCTTAAGTCAAGTCAACTATAGTGAACAAGTCAAACCTAGTCAAAGGTCAACAAGTCAACTAAAGTTGATTCAACTAAGTCAACTTAGGGAATCAAAAATAACAAACACAAATGAAAGGGATGAAGGATTAGTGAACTTCCTTTTTAAACATGCTTAGTCTTCTTAAGCATGTGCCTTCATCCTTGGTTGGGGTCAATCCTTCATCAATCTCAAAAGAAGATGACAAGAGTTCGTGGGAGCAATATCACATAATACTTCTTTCACACATTGTCATGTACTGAATTTGATCCTTGCTTGATTCATATCAAAGCTTGGTGGTAACTAGAGTTTCTCCACCAATCTTTGGCTTACAACATTGTTGTCGCTTTCGTAAACAAATGCAACTAAACATGGGTGGGGATTGCCACATGGCATGATCTGGTTTAGTGGAGTTTAAGTGGTAGGAGGGGTGCAACTTAGTGAAAACTGGGGGTGCAGAACAGGTTTTTGTGGTCCACTTGAGCAAGGAGTGTGCAAATAAAAACTGGGGGTGCATTTAGCTCCTGATTTATTCTTTTTCAGAATTTCTTGATTTTGGACTTATTTTGTAACTTTGAATATTTTAAAATCACACTATTAATTGACCAAAAATAAATTCCAGCTGCATCAACAAACGTTAGAATATCCAATAATATTTTATGCAACTAAAATCAATTTTTACGCCACTTTTACCAAACTTACTCAATAAATCCAATAATCACAAATCCTAATTAAATCAATCTTTAAGCACAGAAAAATGAATTAAATCCCCAAATTTAAATATTAAATGAGGGCAAAAATTGGAACTCATCAGAATGCAACTAAACATGGGTGGCCTTCGATTAAACACCTTGTTTCTCTACTTCCTTTTCCATCATCTTTATCTTTTCTTCCTTTTCTTTTTCTTCAATTTCCCTTCCTTCTGCAGTTTATATTTCTTCTTTTTCTATTTTCTCCTTCAGCCTATGTTGATCATTACTGGCTTGTCTTGGTGTCATAAATTTCAACTTCACTTCATGTCCCTCACGTCTCAAATAAAGGGAACGTTCATCAAGATTGAGCGTTTTAAAATGAAGCCATGCCCATCTCAAAAAAAGATGACAAGAGTTCGTGGGAGCAATATCACACAATACTTCTTTCACACATTGTCCTGTACTGAATTTGATCCTTGCTTGATTCAGATGAAAGCTTGGTGGTAACTAGAGTTTCTCCACCAATCTTGGGCTTACAACATTATTGTCGCTTTCGTAAACAAATGAAACTAAACACGGGTAGCCTTCGATTAAACCTTGTTTCTCTAATTCCTTTTCCATCAACTTTATCTTTTCTTCCTTTTCTTTTTCTTAAATTTCTCTTCCTTCTGCAGTTTATATTTCTTCTTTTGTATTTTCTCCTTCAGCCTTTGTTGATCCTTACTGGCTTGTCCTTGTATCATAAATTTGAACTTCATTTCATGTCGCTCATGCCTCAAAGAGAACGTTCATTAATATTGAGCGTTTTAAAATGAAGCCATGCCCATCTCAAAAGAAGATGACAAGAGTTCGTAGGAGCAATATCACATAATACTTCTTTCACACATTGTCCTGTACTGAATTTGATCCTTGGTTGATTCAGATGAAAGCTTGGTGGCAATTAGAGTTTCTCCACCAATCTTTGGCTTACAACATTGTTGTCGCTTTCATAAACAAATGCAACTAAACATGGGTGGCCTTCGATTAAACACCTTCTTTCTTTACTTCCTTTTCCATCATCTTAATCTTTTCTTCCTTTTCTTTTTCTGAAATTTCTCTTCCTTCTGCAGTTTATATTTCTTCTTTTGTATTTTCTCCTTCAGCCTATGTTGATCCTTACTGGCTTGTCCTTGTGTCATAAATTTCAACTTCATTTCATGTCCCTCATGGCTCAAATAAAGGGAACGTTCATCAAGATTGAGTGTTTTAAAATGAAGCCATGCCCATCTCAAAAGAAGATGACAAGAGTTCATGGGAGCAATATCACACAATACTTCTTTCACACATTGTCCTGTACTGAATTTGATCCTTGCTTGATTCAGATGAAAGCTTGGTGGTAACTAGAGTTTCTCCACCAATCTTTGGCTTACAACATTGTTGTCACTTTCGTAAACGAATGCAACTAAATAGGGGTGGCCTTCGATTAAACACCTTGTTTCTCTACTTCCTTTTCCATCATCTTTATCTTTTCTTCCTTTTCTTTTCCTTCAATTTCCCTTCCTTCTGCAGTTTATATTTCTTCTTTTTCTATTTTCTCCTTCAGCCTATGTTGATCCTTATTGGCTTGACTTGGTGTCATAAAGTTCAATTCATTTCATGTCCCTCATGCCTCACAGCGAACGTTCATCAAGATTGAGAGTTTTAAAATTAAGCCATGCCCATCTCAAAAGAAGATCACAAGAGTTCGTGGGAACAATATCACATAATACTTCTTTCATACATTGTCATGTACTGAATTTGATCCTTGCTTGATTCGGATGAAACCTTCGTGGTAACTAGAGTTCCTCCAGCAATCTTTGGCTTACAACATTGTTGTTGCTTTAGTAAACGAATGCAACTAAACATGGGTGGCTTTCGAATAAACACCTTGTTTCTCTACTTCCTTTTCCATCATCTTTATCTTTTCTTCCTTTTCTTTTTCTTCAATTTCTCTTCCTTCTGCAGTTTATATTTCTTCTTTTCTATTTTCTCCTTCAACCTATGTTGATCCTTACTGGCTTGTCCTTGTGTCATAAATTTCAACTTCATTTCATGTCCCTCATGCCACAAAGCGAACGTTGATCAAGATTGAGCGTTTTAAAATGAAGCCATGCCCATCTCAAAAGAAGATGACAAGAGTTCCTGGGAGCAATATCACATAATACTTCTTTCACACATTGTCATGTACTGAATTTGAGCCTTGCTTGATTCATATCAAAGCTTGGTGGTAACTAGAGTTTCTCCACCAATCTTTGGCTTACAACATTGTTGTCGCTTTCGTAAACAAATGCAACTAAACATGGGTGGCCTTCGATTAAACACCTTGTTTCTGTACTTCCTTTTCCATCATCTTTATCTTTTCTTCCTTTTCTTTTTCTTCAATTTGCCTTCCTTCTACAGTTTATATTTCTTCTTTTTTTATTTTCTCCTTCAGCCTATGTTGATCCTTATTGGCTTGACTTTGTGTCATAAAGTTCAACTTCATTTCATGTCCCTCATGCCTCAAAGCGAACGTTCATCAAGATTGAGCGTTTTAAAATTAAGCCATGCCCATCTCAAAAGAAGATGACAAGAGTTTGTGGGAGCAATATCACATAATACTTCTTTCACACATTGTCATGTACTGAATTTGATTCTTGCTTGATTCAGATGAAACCTTGGTGGTAACTAGAGTTCCTGCACCAATCTCTGGCTTACAACATTGTTGTCGCTTTAGTAAACGAATGCAACTAAACATGGGTGGCCTTCGATTAAACACCTTGTTTCTCTACTTCCTTTTCCATCATCTTTATCTTTTCTTCCTTTTCTTTTTCTTCAATTTCTCTTCCTTCTGCAGTTTATATTTCTTCTTTTCTACTTTCTCCTTCAGCCTATGTTGATCCTTACTGGCTTGTCCTTGTGTCATAAATTTCAACTTCATTTCATGTCCCTCATGCCACAAAGTGAACGTTCATCAAGATTGAGCGTTTTAAAATGAAGCCATGCCCATCTCAAAAGAAGATGACAAGAGTTCGTGGGACCAATATCATATAATACTTCTTTCACACATTGTCATGTACTGAATTTGATCCTTGCTTGATTCAGATCAAAACTTGGTGGTAACTAGAGTTTCTCCACCAATCTTCGGCTTACAACATTGTTGTCGTTTTCGTAAACAAATGCAACTAAACATGGGTGGCCTTCGATTAAACACCTTGTTTCTCTACTTCCTTTTCCATCATCTTTATCTTTTCTTCCTTTTCTTTTTCTTCAATTTCCCTTCCTTCTGCAGTTTATATTTCTACTTTTTCTATTTTCTCCTTTAGCCTATGCTGATCATTACTGGCTTGTCTTGGTGTCATAAATTTCAACTTCATTTCATGTCCCTCATGCCTGAAATAAAGGGAACGTTCATCAAGATTGAGCATTTTAAAATGTAGCCATGCCCATCTCAATAGAAGATGACAAGAGTTCGTGGGAGCAATATCACACAATACTTCTTTAACACATTGTCCTGTACTGAATTTGATCGTTGGTTGATTCAGATGAAAGCTTGGTGGGAACTAGAGTTTCTCCACCAATCTTTGGCTTACAACATTGTTGTCGCTTTTGTAAACGAATGCAACTAAATAGGGGTGGCCTTCGATTAAACACCTTGTTTCTGTACTTCCTTTTCCATCATCTTTATCTTTTCTTCCTTTTCTTTTTCTTCAATTTCCCTTCCTTCTGCAGTTTATATTTCTTCTTTTTTTATTTTCTCCTTCAGCCTATGTTGATCCTTACTGGCTTGTCCTTGTGTCATAAATTTCAACTTCATTTCATGTCTCTCATGCCACAAAGTGAACGTTCATCAAGATTGAGCGTTTTAAAATGAAGCCATGCCCATCTCAAAGGAAGATGACAAGAGTTCGTGGGAGCAATATCATATAATACTTCTTTCACACATTGTCATGTACTGAATTTGATCCTTGCTTGATTCAGATTAAAGCTTGGTGGTAACTAGAGTTTCTCCACCAATCTTCGGCTTACAACATTGTTGTCGTTTTCGTAAACAAATGCAACTAAACATGGGTGGCCTTCAATTAAACACCTTGTTTCTCTACTTCCTTTTCCATCATCTTTATCTTTTCTTCCTTTTCTTTTTCTTCAATTTCCCTTCCTTCTGCAGTTTATATTTCTACTTTTTCTATTTTCTCCTTTAGCCTATGTTGATCATTACTGGCTTGTCTTGGTGTCATAAATTTCAACTTCATTTTGATGTCCCTCATGCATGAAATAAAGGGAACGTTCATCAAGATTGAGCATTTTAAAATGTAGCCATGCCCATCTCAAAAGAAGATGACAAGAGTTCGTGGGAGCAATATCACACAATACTTCTTTAACACATTGTCCTGTACTGAATTTGATCGTTGGTTGATTCAGATGAAAGCTTGGTGGGAACTAGAGTTTCTCCACCAATCTTTGGCTTACAACATTGTTGTCGCTTTTGTAAACGAATGCAACTAAATAGGGGTGGCCTTCGATTAAACACCTTGTTTCTCTTCTTCCTTTTCCATCGTCTTTATCTTTTCTTCCTTTTCTTTTTCTTCAATTTCCCTTCCTTCTGCAGTTTATATTTCTTCTTTTTATATTTTCTCCTTCAGCCTATGTTGATCCTTACTGGCTTGACTTGGTGTCATAAATTTCAACTTCATTTCATGTCCCTCATGCCTCGTTTATCAAGATTGAGCGTTTTAAAATTAAGCCATGCCCATCTCAAAAGAAGATGACAAGAGTTCGTGGGAACAATATCACATAATACTTCTTTCACACATTGTCATGTACTGAATTTGATCCTTGCTTGATTCGGATGAAACCTTAGTGGTAACTAGAGTTTCTCCACCAATCCTTGGCTTAAAACATTGTTGTTGCTTTCGTAAACGAATGCAACTAAACATGGGTGGCCTTCGATTAAACCTTGTTTCTCTACTTCCTTTTCCATCAACTTTATCTTTTCTTCCTTTTCTGTTTCTTCAATTTCCCTTCCTTCTGCAGTTTATATTTCTTCTTTTGTATTTTTCTCCTTCAGCCTATGTTGATCCTTACTGGCTTGTCCTTGTGTCATAAATTTCAACTTCATTTCATGTCCCTCATGCCTCAAATAAAGGGAACGTTCATCAAGATTGAGTGTTTTAAAATAAAGCCATGCCCATCTCAAAAGAAGATGACAAGAGTTCGTGGCAACAATATCACATAATACTTCTTTCACACATTGTCATGTACTGAATTTGATCCTTACTTGATTCGGATGAAAGCTAGGTGGTAACTAGAGTTTCTCCACCAATCTTTGGCTTAAAACATTGTTGTCGCTTTCGTAAAGGAATGCAACTAAACAGGGGTGGCCTTCGATTAAACAACTTGTTTCTCTACTTCCTTTTCCATCATCTTTATCTTTTCTTCCTTTTCTTTTTCTTCAATTTCCCTTCCTTCTGCAGTTTATATTTCTTCTTTTTCTATTTTCTCCTTCAGCCTATGTTGATCCTTACTGGCTTGACTTGGTGTCATAAATTTCAACTTCATTTCATGTCCCTCATGCCTCGTTCATCAAGATTGAGCGTTTTAAAATTAAGCCATGCCCATCTCAAAAGAAGATGACAAGAGTTCGTGGGAACAATATCACATAATACTTCTTTCACACATTGTCATGTACTGAATTTGATCCTTGCTTCATTCGGATGAAACCTTAGTGGTAACTAGAGTTTCTCCACCAATCCTTGGCTTAAAACATTGTTGTCGCTTTCGTAAACGAATGCAACTAAACATGGGTGGCCTTCGATTAAACCTTGTTTCTCTACTTCCTTTTCCATCAACTTTATCTTTTCTTCCTTTTCTGTTTCTTCAATTTCCCTTCCTTCTGCAGTTTATATTTCTTCTTTTGTAATTTCTCCTTGAGCCTATGTTCATCCTTACTGGCTTGTCCTTGTGTCATAAATTTCAACTTCATTTCATGTCCCTCATGCCTCAAATAAAGCGAACGATCATCAAAATTGAGTGTTTTAAAATAAAGCCATGCCCATCTCAAAAGAAGATGACAAGAGTTCGTGGCAACAATCTCACATAATACTTCTTTCACACATTGTCATGTACTGAATTTGATCCTTGCTTGATTCAGATGAAAGCTAGGTGGTAACCAGAGTTTCTCCACCAATCTTTGGCTTAAAACATTGTTGTCGCTTTCGTAAAGGAATGCAACTAAACAGGGGTGGCCTTCGATTAAACACCTTGTTTCTCTACTTCCTTTTCCATCATCTTTATCTTTTCTTCCTTTTCTTTTTCTTCAATTTCCCTTCCTTCTGCAGTTTATATTTCTTCTTTTTCTATTTTCTCCTTCAGCCTATGTTGATCATTACTGGCTTGTCTTGGTGTCATAAATTTCAACTTCATTTCATGTCCCTCATGCCTCAAATAAAGGGAACGTTCATCAAGAGTGAGTGTTTTAAAATGAAGCCATGCCCATCTCAAAAGAAGATGACAAGAGTTCGTGGGAGCAATATCACACAATACTTCTTTCACACATTGTCCTGTACTAAATTTGATCCTTGCTTGATTCAGATGAAAGCTTGGTGGTAACTAGAGTTTCTCCACCAATCTTTGGCTTACAGCATTGTTGTCGCTTTCGTAAAGGAATGCAACTAAATAGGGGTGGCCTTCGATTAAACACCTTGTTTCTCTACTTCCTTTTCCATCATCTTTATCTTTTCTTCCTTTTCTTTTTCTTCAATTTCCCTTCCTTCTGCAGTTTATATTTCTTCTTTTGTATTTTTCTCCTTCAGCCTATGTTGATCCTTACTGGCTTGTCCTTGTGTCATAAATTTCAACTTCATTTCATGTCCCTCATGCCTCAAATAAAGGGAACGTTCATCAAGATTGAGTGTTTTAAAATAAAGCCATGCCCATCTCAAAAGAAGATGACAAGAGTTCGTGGCAACAATATCACATAATACTTCTTTCACACATTGTCATGTACTGAATTTGATCCTTACTTGATTCGGATGAAAGCTAGGTGGTAACTAGAGTTTCTCCACCAATCTTTGGCTTACAACATTGTTGTCGCTTTCATAAATGAATGCAACTTAACAGGGGTGGCCTTCGATTAAACACCTTGTTTCTCTACTTCCTTTTCCATCGTCTTTATCTTTTCTTCCTTTTCTTTTTCTTCAATTTCCCTTCCTTCTGCAGTTTATATTTCTTCTTTTTCTATTTTCTCCTTCAGCCTATGTTGATCCTTACTGGCTTGATTTGGTGTCATAAATTTCAACTTCATTTCATGTCCCTCATGCCTCGTTCATCAAGATTGAGCGTTTTAAAATTAAGCCATGCCCATCTTAAAAGAAGATGACAAGAGTTCGTGGGAACAATATCACATAATACTTTTTTCACACATTGTCATGTACTGAATTTGATCCTTGCTTGATTCGGATGAACCTTGGTGGTAACTAGAGTTTCTCCACCAGTCTTGGGCTTAAAACATTGTTGTCGCTTTTGTAAACGAATGCAACTAAACATGGGTGGCCTTCGATTAAACCTTGTTTCTCTACTTCCTTTTCCATCAACTTTATCTTTTCTTCCTTTTCTTTTTCTTCAATTTCTCTTCCTTCTACAGTTTATATTTACTCTTTTGTACTTTCTCCTTCAGCCTATGTTGATCCTTACTGGCTTGTCCTTGTGTCATAAATTTCAACTTCATTTCATGTCCCTCATGCCTCAAAGCAAACGTTCATCAAGATTGAGCATTTTAAAATTAAGCCATGCCCATCTCAAAAGAAGATGACAAGAGTTCGTGGGAACAATATCACAAAATACTTCTTTCACACATTATCCTGTACTGAATTTGATCCTTGCTTGATTCGGATGAAAGCGTGGTGGTAACTAGAGTTTCTCCACCAATCTTGGGCTTACAACATTGTTGTCGCTTTCGTAAACAAATGCAACTAAACATGGGTGGCCTTCGATTAAACACCTTGTTTCTCTACTCTCTTTTCCATCATCTTTATCTTTTCTTCCTTTTCTTTTTCTTCAATTTCCCTTCCTTCTGCAGTTTATATTTCTTCTTTTTCTATTTTCTCCTTCATCCTATGTTGATCATTACTGGCTTGTCTTGGTGTGATAAATTTCAACTTCGTTTCGTGTCCCTCATGCCTCAAATAAAGGGAACGTTCATCAAGATTGAGCGTTTTAAAATGAAGCCATGCCTATCTCAAAAGAAGATGACAAGAGTTCGTGGGAGCAATATCACATAATACTTCTTTCACACATTATCTTGTACTGAATTTGATCCTTGCTTTATGCGGATGAAAGCGTGGTGGTAACTAGAGTTTCTCCACCAGTCTTTGGCTTACAACATTGTTGTCGCTTTCGTAAACGAATGCAACTAAACATGGGTGGCCTTCGATTAAACCTTGTTTCTCTACTTTCTTCTCCATCAACTTTATCTTTTCTTCCTTTTGTTTTTCTTAAATTTCTCTTCCTTCTGCAGTTTATATTTCTTCTTTTGTATTTTCTCCTTCAGCCTATGTTGATCCTTACTAGCTTGTCCTTGTGTCATAAATTTCAACTTCATTTCATGTCCTTCATGCCTCAAATAAAGGGAACGTTCATCAATATTGAGTGTTTTAAAATGAAGCCATGCCCATCTCAAAAGAAGATGACAAGAGTTCATGGGAGCAATATCACACAATACTTCTTTCACACATTGTCCTGTACTGAATTTGATCCTTGCTTGATTCAGATGAAAGCTTGGTGGTAACTAGAGTTTCTCCACCAATCTTTGGCTTACAACATTGTTGTCGCTTTCGTAAACGAATGCAACTAAATAGGGGTGGCCTTCGATTAAACACCTTGTTTCTCTACTTCCTTTTCCATCATCTTTATCTTTTCTTCCTTTTCTTTTTCTTCAATTTAACTTCCTTCTGCAGTTTATATTTCTTCTTTTTCTATTTTCTCCTTCAGCCTATGTTGATCCTTACTGGCTTGACTTGGTGTCATAAAGTTCAACTTCATTTCATGTCCCTCATGCCTCACAGCGAACGTTCATCAAGATTGAGAGTTTTAAAATTAAGCCATGCCCATCTCAAAAGAAGATCACAAGAGTTCGTGGGAACAATATCACATAATACTTCTTTCATATATTGTCATGTACTGAATTTGATCCTTGCTTGATTCGGATGACACCTTGGTGGTAACTAGAGTTCCTCCACCAATCTTTGGCTTACAACATTGTTGTCGCTTTAGTAAACGAATGCAACTAAACATGGGTGGCCTTCGAATAAACACCTTGTTACTCTTCTTCCTTTTCCATCATCTTTATCTTTTCTTCCTTTTCTTTTTCTTCAATTTCTCTTCCTTCTGCAGTTTATATTTCTTCTTTTCTATTTTCTCCTTCAACCTATGTTGATCCTTACTGGCTTGTCCTTGTGTCATAAATTTCAACTTCATTTCATGTCCCTCATGCCACAAAGCGAACGTTGATCAAGATTGAGCGTTTTAAAATGAAGCCATGCCCATCTCAAAAGAAGATGACAAGAGTTCGTGGGAGCAATATCACATAATACTTCTTTCACACATTGTCATGTACTGAATTTTATCCTTGCTTGACTCATATCAAAGCTTGGTGGTAACTAGAGTTTCTCCACCAATCTTTGGCTTACAACATTGTTGTCACTTTCGTAAACAAATGCAACTAAACATGGGTGGCCTTCGATTAAACACCTTGTTTCTGTACTTCCTTTTCCATCATCTTTATCTTTTTTTCCTTTTCTTTTTCTTCAATTTCCCTTCCTTCTGCAGTTTATATTTCTACTTTTTCTATTTTCTCCTTCAGCCTATGTTGATCATTACTGGCTTGTCTTGGTGTCATAAATTTCAACTTCATTTCATGTCCCTCATGCCTCAAATAAAGGGAACGTTCATCAAGATTGAGTGTTTTAAAATGAAGCCATGCCCATCTCAAAAGAAGATGACAAGAGTTCGTGGGAACAATATCACACAATACTTCTTTCATACATTGTCATGTACTGAATTTGATCCTTGCTTGATTCGGATGAAACCTTGGTGGTAACTAGAGTTTCTCCACCAATCTTTGGCTTAAAACATTGTTGTCGCTTTCGTAAACGAATGCAACTAAAGATGGGTAGCCTTCGATTAAACCTTGTTTCTCTACTTCCTTTTCCATCAACTTTATCTTTTCTTCCTTTTCTTTTTCTTCAATTTCTCTTCCTTCTGCAGTTTATATTTCTTCTTTTGTATTTTCTCCTTCAGCCTTTGTTGATCCTTACTGGCTTGTCCTTGTATCATAAATTTGAACTTCATTTCATCTCACTCATGCCTCAAATAGAACGTTCATGAATATTGAGCATTTTAAAATGAAGCCATGCCCATCTCAAAAGAAGATGACAAGAGTTCATGGGAGCAATATCACATAATACTTCTTTCACACATTGTCCTGTACTGAATTTGATCCTTGGTTGATTCAGATGAAAGCTTGGTGGCAATTAGAGTTTCTCCACCAATCTTTGGCTTACAACATTGTTGTCGCTTTCGTAAACAAATGCAACTAAACATGGGTGGCCTTCGATTAAACACCTTCTTTCTCTACTTCCTTTTCCATCATCTTAATCTTTTCTTCCTTTTCTATTTCTGAAATTTCTCTTCCTTCTGCAGTTTATATTTCTTCTTTTGTATTTTCTCCTTCAGCCTATGTTGATCCTTACTGGCTTGTCCTTGTGTCATAAATTTCAACTTCATTTCATGTCCCTCATGCCTCAAATAAAGGGAACGTTCATCAAGATTGAGTGTTTTAAAATGAAGCCATGCCCATCTCAAAAGAAGATGACAAGAGTTCATGGGACCAATATCACACAATTCTTCTTTCACACATTGTCCTGTACTGAATTTGATCCTTGCTTGATTCAGATGAAAGCTTGGTGGTAACTAGAGTTTCTCCACCAATCTTTGGCTTACAACATTGTTGTCGCTTTCGTAAACGAATGCAACTAAATAGGGGTGGCCTTCGATTAAACACCTTGTTTCTCTACTTCCTTTTCCATCATCTTTATTTTTCTTCCTTTTCTTTTTCTGAAATTTCTCTTCCTTCTGCAGTTTATATTTCTTCTTTTGTATTTTCTCCTTCAGCCTATGTTGATCCTTACTGGCTTGTCCTTGTGTCATAAATTTCAACTTCATTTCATGTCCCTCATGCCTCCAATAAAGGGAACGTTCATCAATATTGAGTGTTTTAAAATTAAGCCATGCCCATCTCAAAAGAAGATGACAAGAGTTCATGGGAGCAATATCACACAATACTTCTTTCACACATTGTCCTGTATTGAATTTGATCCTTGCTTGATTCAGATGAAAGCTTGGTGGTAACTAGAGTTTCTCCACCAATCTTTGGCTTACAACATTGTTGTCGCTTTCGTAAACGAATGCAACTAAATAGGGGTGGCCTTCGATTAAACACCTTGTTTCTCTACTTCCTTTTCCATCATCTTTATCTTTTCTTCCTTTTCTTTTTCTTCAATTTCCCTTCCTTCTGTAGTTTATATTTCTTCTTTTTCTATTTTCTCCTTCAGCCTATGTTGATCCTTATTGGCTTGACTTTGTGTCATAAAGTTCAACTTCATTTCATGTCCCTCATGCCTCAAAGCGAACGTTCATCAAGATTGAGCGTTTTAAAATTAAGCCATGCCCATCTCAAAAGAAGATGACAAGAGTTTGTGGGAGCAATATCACATAATACTTCTTTCACACATTGTCATGTACTGAATTTGATCCTTGCTTGATTCGGATGAAACCTTGGTGGTAACTAGAGTTCCTGCACCAATCTCTAGCTTACAACATTGTTGTCGCTTTAGTAAACGAATGCAACTAAACATGGGTGGCCTTCGATTAAACACCTTGTTTCTCTACTTCCTTTTCCATCATCTTTATCTTTTCTTCCTTTTCTTTTTCTTCAATTTCTCTTCCTTCTGCAGTTTATATTTCTTCTTTTCTATTTTCTCCTTCAGCCTATGTTGATCCTTATTGGCTTGTCTTGGTGTCATAAATTTGAACTTCATTTCATGTCCCTCATGCCTCAAAGGGAACGTTCATCAAGATTAAGCGTTTTAAAATTAAGCCATGCCCATCTCAAAAGAAGATGACAAGAGTTCGTGGGAGCAATATCACATAATACTTCTTTCACACATTGTTTTATATTGAATTTGATCCTTGCTCGATTCGGATGAAACCTTGGTGGTAACTAGAGTTTCTCCACCAATCTTCGGCTTACAACATTGTTGTCGTTTTCGTAAACGAATGCAACTAAACATGGGTGGCCTTCGATTAAACCTTGTTTCTCTACTTCCTTTTCCATGATCTTTATCTTTTCTTGCTTTTCTGTTTCTTCAATTTCCCTTCCTTCTGCAGTTTATATTTCTTCTTTTGTATTTTCTCCTTCAGCCTATGTTGATCCTTACTGGCTTGTCCTTGTGTCATAAATTTCAACTTCATTTCATGTCCCTCATGCCTCAAATAAAGGGAACGTTCATCAAGATTGAGTGTTTTAAAATAAAGCCATGCCCATCTCAAAAGAAGATGACAAGAGTTCGTGGCAACAATATCACATAATACTTCTTTCACACATTGTCATGTACTGAATTTGATCCTTGCTTGATTCGGATGAAAGCTAGGTGGTAACTAGAGTTTCTCCACCAATCTTTGGCTTAAAACATTGTTGTCGCTTTCGTAAAGGAATGCAACTGATGAGTACGTATTTTTGCCCTCATTTAATGTTTAATTCTGGGTATTTAATTGAATTTGTGTACCTAAAGAGTGATTTAATTGATAATTTTGATAATTAGGTTGTTTGAGCTTGTGTGATAAAAATGTCTTAAAAAGTGATTTTTAGCTGCATAAATTATTTTTGGATATTTTAACGTTTGTTGATGCAGCTGAAGTTAAGTTTTAAGCTCATTTAGAGGTGTGGAAATAAATTGATTAAAGCTTCATGACACCTTAAAGATAAATCAAAGAATAAGAAATTATCAAAAGCACAAAAATTTAGGCCAAGCATTACATGAAGACGGCAAGAAAAGCTTGAAAAAGTGAAGAAGTTTGACTAAACCAAGAAGAGAGGAAAGAAAAATTGGACCTTGCGGTTTTCTTTATCTTTATGATAGAAGATAATTTGGGAAAATATATCTTTAGATATTTTATTTGATATTTTTAAATAATTATCTTATTTAATTATATCATAAAATATTAAAAGATAATAACTACCAAATCTTTTTAAATATGACAAGATCTTCTTGAATCTTTTTAGTTCCACAACAAACAAATATATCTTGAAGATATTGGATTATTTAGAAGATAATTTAAGGAGATTGCAAAGGGTTGATTTGGAAAATTAATTCAAATATTAATTGGTGATAATTTATCATATATCTTTAAGTAATTAATTAATTTAATTATATTAGATATTGATATTATCAACCAATTATATTTGTCAAATAGTCTATATCTCTCCAAGTATTTTTTAATATTTATATTTATCTTTATTTCAAAAGATATTTGAGAGATTTTAGCAACAAAAAAGCCCAGTCCAATTCCTATATAAAGAGACCAAGGGAGAAGTAGAAAACAAGCTCGGGACTTCGGAGTTTTGGAACCCTTAGGGGTGCCTAATTTCGTTTCCTTTCTCTCTCTTTTCTTCTCTCTATTCTTCTTTTTATTTTGTATTCCATGGATTGCTAAACTTCTTGGGTTGATTCCATTGTAATTTCATTATGGATTTTGAGGTTAGAATGAATTAATTTCTTTGTTCTTTTTATTATTGTTGAGGTTTTAATTCATCTATGTCTTTTATCTTTGAATCTCGTAAAAAGTAATGATTTTAAATCTATATGCATGTTGATCATATGAGTTCAAGGGTTTTTAAATTTAATTGAGACTTTACTTTGATTTTATTTAGAAACTTTCATGTGATTAAATGAGTTTTTACCAATAATTGAGACTTTACTTTGGTTAAAGGTATTTACTCTAATGAAAATTAATCGAGACTTTACTTTGATTAATTAAGCTTTTTATTTGGTGAGGAGATAAAAGAATAGACATGATTAGGCATAGTAAAATTTGATTGAGACTGTACTTTGATTGAATTTACTATGGATAATCTAAAAGTTCTCACTTTTAATTGAGACTGTACTTTGGTTAAAAGTGAGAACGCCAACAAATTAATTGAGACTTTACATTGATTAATTTGCAAATCTACAACAATAATTAATTGAGCAATAATCTTTAGATAACCGATGATGAATCTATTTTGAAAAAGCAATGGAATCAATCTATTTTCTTTTCTATTGTTTTTATTTCTTTTTATCTTTTAAATTTTATTTCTATCTATGTTTATCTGAATCCCCTATATTTTTTATTTTGTTTGACTAACCGCTTTGTATAGTTTTATAAGAACTAATTTGTTAAAAATCAATTCTGTGTTCGTCGGGAGACGACTTTGGGTTACTTTACCCTTACTATTTTGTTGACTACTTTCTTAACAATACTGAAGTTGTTATATATAAGTAGTATTAATTTGAACGCGTCAACGACAGCGTTATCAAATTTGGCGCCGTTGCCGGGGAACACGGTTAGAATTTTTATCATTTTAGTTCTTATTTCTATTTTTATTCTTTTGATTTTATTTTTTATTTTTTATTTTTTTATTTTTTTATTTTTTTGTTTATCACTAACATTTTCTTTTCTCAATTTTTGTTCTAACATTTTTTTTCTTTAGTTATTTTATTTTATTTTATTTAGTTATTTTTTTTTAAGCATAGTTTTTGTTTGAGGATTTTTGTTGGGAAATTTGTGAAACTAGTTGGGAAACACTTTGGCTAAGGAAAGACAAGGTACTTAAGTTGTCCATTGAGACGCACCTCTCTTTCCTGGAAGTCTACTCAACAAGCTTTCAACTTATTTCTTTTCAGAAAACCTCTTTCAAAAATGCAAAATAGTTTTTCATATGAAAATAATCAACAATGTGATTTTCAAGTGAATTATGATTACTATCCACAACAACCACGTGATTCATATGATTATCAGCAACAAATTGCCACACCTACGTCTGCACCTGATACAAGTGGGTTAACTTTACGACAATTTAATGATCTATATCCTAGATCATCTTTTTTGGGACATGAGCAACAACCATATTCTGAGTGTCCACCTCAGCAATCATATGTTCCAAATAGTTTTCAGCAACAATATGTACCACCACAGCAAGTTGAAGCAACCAATGGACCATCCTATAGGGAAGTTATGATACTAATGGGTGAAGTTATAGAGAAATTAGAGTCCATGGATGAAAGGTTGCGAGTTGATCAACGATGTAGAGATATTGAGCAAGAGTGGTATGAAAATAAGCAAATATTGTCTGATATGTTGAGGGATGCAAGTAAGAACAACTTCATAGAATTACTTGTAACTGTTAATACCACCCCTTAACCCCATCAGAGATTTCCTGAAAATCCATATTTTAACGAACTTCGTCATAAAATCAAAGATGTGCTTCTGAAGTTGGCCATCAGAGCTGAACAAATGTCTGAAGATTTGAGTCAGCTAATGAATGATGCAGTGAGAAAGGTCACTTTGGAAGATATGATGAAAATGATGACTGAAATGATGAAGATGGATCAGACAGATCAGAAAGAGATGATGAATGCCGCGACACAAAGCTTACAAAATCAGTCTGAAAAACCAATAGCGGAATCACATCACATTGATATATCTACTGATGGATATAATCATTTTCATAGTAATATGTCTACTGATGGACATATCAATTTTGCTAAAGATGTTGCTGATGAAGTAATTGAAGATTCTCACACAAACATATCTACTGATGGATATGTTGATGATGCTCAATGTGAATATAAAGTTGTACCCATTGATGAGGATATGAGTACAAATGATTATTTTCAAGAGCAAAGTTGTGAGAACAATACAATGGAGGAACCAAGTGTAGTTGAAGAGCCTACACTATTCGAAGATGCAGCTGAAGCATCTACTATTGCAACTGACTTGGTTAATGATGAAGCAGCAGAGTCAACAACACCAGGTGAAAATTTTTGCTCAGAAGATGAGATTATGAGGATTACTGATGATCCGCTTAACCATCTGAATTCACCTGATGATGCTCAAGTTGAGTTGAAGCCACACACTCCACACATCAAGTTTGTTGATGTGAATGATGCAAATAAGTTTTCAGTGGTTATCTTTGTTGACATGGCTGCAGAAAAAGAAGAAAGGTTGCTACAACAGGTAAAAAGCTTAGATTCAAATTCTTTTGAAATCATTGTTGATAGAAAAGTTAATTTGCGTGCATGTTTGTTTTTTGTTTTTGTTTTTAATTTTAAAAATATTAAAAAATTTTCAAAAATATGTGTTTTTGTTTTCTTTAATAAAATTGTACAAGCTGACTTGTACTTTATAAAATTAAAGAAAATAAATTTTGACATATGGCCAGATTGAGCCAATAGTCACAAATTTTTTCATTTCCTCCCCAAAATAAGTCCACCAAGGACATTTTTTTTTTAAATAAGTGTGGGGGAGACAAACTGTAGGTAGAATTTTTCTTTTTTTGTGTTTTTCAATTTTTGTTTTGTTTTTATTTTCATTTTAAAAAGAAAAAAAATTGTGATTTCTTTTTGAGAAAATTGTGAAAGTATTAACTTTTTACTAAGTGAAACTTTTAAACAATATGTCTCATAAGAAATCCACCAAAAATATTTCCCTGCTTTCAATAAAACATATTGACATTGGATTTTGGGATTTGATTCAATAATTGGGATGATCATAATTCTAGAAAAATAAAAGTCATGTTGGTATGAGTGGACTGTTTCTATGATTTGCTAATTGAGTTGATTTGAGAATTTCTTGATTAAATCTTTTGTGAAAGAATTTGACCTTGTGAGTCTTGAGCTTTAATGTAAAGGATGAACTGCCATATGTCATTCCTATTTTTTTCTTGAGTGACTTGCTCATGTTTGTTTATACTCAAATGTTTAGCTTGAGTCTTTTGTTTTGCATCTTAGGTGAATATGCATGATTTGATATGACTGAGGCATTTCTTATTTTTAGCTACTTGGCCAAATAAGCCCACCTTGATATTAATCCATTGGTAGCCCCTTTGAGCTTTAAACCTTTTTTTCTTGTTTTAAGCCTATTGCATAACCTTGAAAAGAAAAAGACCATATTCTACCTTAGGAAGAAAGAAGGAGCTAATGGATTATGTTCAGGAATGGTTGAGGAATAAAGTGTGTGGGTGAGTACCTTACCCACAAATTAATAAAAATGGCAAAAGGAAAAATTGTTGATGAAAAAGTGTTGAAATAATTGCTTTCTAAAAAAAGAGAGAGCAACAAAGCAATAAACGAAAAAGAGTTGTTTTTGAAATTATGCTCCATTATTCTTTCTATATTTTAATTTCAAAAACCCAAAAATCTTAAAATTTTTCCTACCTTTGCCTTAGCCCCATTATAACCTGTGAAAAGTCCTCATGATCTTTGAATGCATATTTTCTGAAAGTTTGTGAATATTAGAGTCTTGTTAAGTATTATGAGAGTTTACTTACATGAGTATTTTGAGTGAAAACACAAGCCAAAACACTTGAGAGAATTTTGGTGAGAAAATACACATTTAACTTGAGTGCTTTCTTTCATAATTGATTGTCTTGTGAATTCAAAAGATTAACTTATGTGTGAAAAATAGAACATTTCTGTTTGTATATACATGATAATTTGATCTCTAGAGTATTGATTTGTCTCCAGTGATGTTCATTCCTTTGATCCAATGTTGATGTGAAATAAAATACCTCATATTAAGTTTTGAAATTGTTTGATTTTGCCCAGGAGTGCAAAAGGATAAATGTGTGGGTATGATGAGTACGTATTTTTGCCCTCATTTAATGTTTAATTCTGGGTATTTAATTGAATTTGTGTACCTAAAGAGTGATTTAATTGATAATTTTGATAATTAGGTTGTTTGAGCTTGTGTGATAAAAATGTCTTAAAAAGTGATTTTTAGCTGCATAAATTATTTTTGGATATTTTAACGTTTGTTGATGCAGCTGAAGTTAAGTTTTAAGCTCATTTAGAGGTGTGGAAATAAATTGATTAAAGCTTCATGACACCTTAAAGATAAATCAAAGAATAAGAAATTATCAAAAGCACAAAAATTTAGGCCAAGCATTACATGAAGACGGCAAGAAAAGCTTGAAAAAGTGAAGAAGTTTGACTAAACCAAGAAGAGAGGAAAGAAAAATTGGACCTTGCGGTTTTCTTTATCTTTATGATAGAAGATAATTTGGGAAAATATATCTTTAGATATTTTATTTGATATTTTTAAATAATTATCTTATTTAATTATATCATAAAATATTAAAAGATAATAACTACCAAATCTTTTTAAATATGACAAGATCTTCTTGAATCTTTTTAGTTCCACAACAAACAAATATATCTTGAAGATATTGGATTATTTAGAAGATAATTTAAGGAGATTGCAAAGGGTTGATTTGGAAAATTAATACAAATATTAATTGGTGATAATTTATCATATATCTTTAAGTAATTAATTAATTTAATTATATTAGATATTGATATTATCAACCAATTATATTTGTCAAATAGTCTATATCTCTCCAAGTATTTTTTAATATTTATATTTATCTTTATTTCAAAAGATATTTGAGAGATTTTAGCAACAGAAAAGCCCAGTCCAATTCCTATATAAAGAGACCAAGGGAGAAGTAGAAAACAAGCTCGGGACTTCGGAGTTTTGGAACCCTTAGGGGTGCCTAATTTCGTTTCCTTTCTCTCTCTTTTCTTCTCTCTATTCTTCTTTTTATTTTGTATTCCATGGATTGCTAAACTTCTTGGGTTGATTCCATTGTAATTTCATTATGGATTTTGAGGTTAGAATGAATTAATTTCTTTGTTCTTTTTATTATTGTTGAGGTTTT
The DNA here is from genome assembly GCF_037176805.1 of Vigna unguiculata. Classification (NCBI taxonomy): domain Eukaryota; kingdom Viridiplantae; phylum Streptophyta; class Magnoliopsida; order Fabales; family Fabaceae; genus Vigna; species Vigna unguiculata. The sequence goes on along the minus strand of NC_140795.1, from coordinate 24,380,545 downwards.
AATTCATCTATGTCTTTTATCTTTGAATCTCGTAAAAAGTAATGATTTTAAATCTATATGCATGTTGATCATATGAGTTCAAGGGTTTTTAAATTTAATTGAGACTTTACTTTGATTTTATTTAGAAACTTTCATGTGATTAAATGAGTTTTTACCAATAATTGAGACTTTACTTTGGTTAAAGGTATTTACTCTAATGAAAATTAATCGAGACTTTACTTTGATTAATTAAGCTTTTTATTTGGTGAGGAGATAAAAGAATAGACATGATTAGGCATAGTAAAATTTGATTGAGACTGTACTTTGATTGAATTTACTATGGATAATCTAAAAGTTCTCACTTTTAATTGAGACTGTACTTTGGTTAAAAGTGAGAACGCCAACAAATTAATTGAGACTTTACATTGATTAATTTGCAAATCTACAACAATAATTAATTGAGCAATAATCTTTAGATAACCGATGATGAATCTATTTTGAAAAAGCAATGGAATCAATCTATTTTCTTTTCTATTGTTTTTATTTCTTTTTATCTTTTAAATTTTATTTCTATCTTTGTTTATCTGAATCCCCTATATTTTTTATTTTGTTTGACTAACCGCTTTGTATAGTTTTGTAAGAACTAATTTGTTAAAAATCAATTCTGTGTTCGTTGGGAGACGACTTTGGGTTACTTTACCCTTACTATTTTGTTGACTACTTTCTTAACAATACTGAAGTTGTTATATATAAGTAGTATTAATTTGAACGCGTCAACGACAGCATTATCAGCAACTAAACAGGGGTGGCCTTCGATTAAACAACTTGTTTCTCTACTTCCTTTTCCATCATCTTTATCTTTTCTTCCTTTTCTTTTTCTTCAATTTCCCTTCCTTCTGCAGTTTATATTTCTTCTTTTTCTATTTTCTCCTTCAGCCTATGTTGATCATTACTGGCTTGTCTTGGTGTCATAAATTTCAACTTCATTTCATGTCCCTCATACCTCAAATAAAGGGAACGTTCATCAAGATTGAGTGTTTTAAAATGAAGCCATGCCCATCTCAAAAGAAGATGACAAGAGTTCGTGGGAGCAATATTACACAATACTTCTTTCATACATTGTCCTATACAGGATTTGATCCTTGGTTGATTCAGATGAAAGCTTGGTGGTAACTAGAGTTTCTCCACCAGTCTTTGGCTTAAAACATTGTTGTCGCTTTCGTAAACGAATGCAACTAAACATGGGTGGCCTTCGATTAAACACCTTGTTTCTCTACTTCCTTTTCCATCAACTTTATCTTTTCTTCATTTTCTTTTTCTTCAATTTCTCTTCCTTCTGCATGTTATATTTCTTCTTTTATATTTTCTCCTTCAGCCTATGTTGATCCTTACTGGCTTGTCCTTGTGTCATAAATTTCAACTTCATTTCATGTCCCTCATGCCTCAAATAAAGGGAACGTTCATCAAGATTGACTGTTTTAAAATGAAGCCATGCCCATCTCAAAAGAAGATGACAAACGTTCATGGGAGCAGTATCACACAATACTTCTTTCACACATTTTCCTGTACTGAATTTGATCCTTGCTTGATTCGGATGAAAGCTTGGTGGTAACTAGAGTTTCTCCACCAATCTTTGGCTTAAAACATTGTTGTCACTTTCGTAAACGACTGCAACTAAACATGGGTTGCCTTCGATTAAACACCTTGTTCCTCTACTTTCTTTTCCATCAACTTTATCTTTTCTTCCTTTTCTTTTTCTTCAATTTCCCTTCCTTCTGCAGTTTATATTTCTTCTTTTTCTATTTTCTCCTTCAGCCTATGTTGATCCATACTGGCTTGACTTGGTGTCATAAATTTCAACTTCATTTCATGTCCCTGATGCCTCGTTCATCAAGATTGAGCGTTTTAAAATTAAGCCATGCCCATCTCAAAAGAAGATGACAAGAGTTCGTGGGAACAATATGATGAAAGATTATCTTGTTCCTTTTTAAGATTATTGAATATGGTGTGAGTTGATTAAGAAAACCAAGGAAATCCCCACTGGACATTAAGATAGCAAGCTATCTAGATGTGAAGGTTCCTTTCCAAGGTTCTAGAGAGGGGGAGAATGGATTGATGGGGAGTAAGAAATCAAAAGGAAAAACATATAATAGAAACAATATAAACCAAGAAGAGTAAAGAAACATAAAATGAAAAGCAAGGGAAATGGGAGGAATGGAGGATTCACGCCACTACAAGGCTAGGCTAGAAGAAGCCATGGCAACCTTGAAGATGAGTGGTGTATGCCGCCACTTGCCAAGGCAAGATAAGGCTTGAAAGAACTCCACTCCCTAAGGAGGAATGCTCTCACAAAAGGTTGAAACACAAAGTGTATAATTTCTCCAAAATGTTCAACCCTTGTACAAGTGTTAGAGGTCCCCTTAAATAGACAAGTCTAGGGGCCCCTTAGCAAAACAACTAAGTTAAAGGATTACAAAAGAAACCTACCATGTTCTAGAAAGTAGGTCATCCTAGGGTGCACATGGGTGAATTTTCGTCCAAGCCATCTAGGTGGCAAGTCTTCATGGCCAAGGCTCCCAAAGGAAGGTTCTAGAACATTCTAGAAGACTTGGTGTCCAAGGCATGTGGGCCTCCCCTTTCTAGATGCTTCTAGAAAGTCTTATTCCTTCTCTCTCTTCCTTAGGACGCCAAGTGTCTCCTATGTGGTCCTCCTCCTTTCTTATTCCTACAAAAGCAAATTAAGGAATTTATTAGCATGTTGGTTTAAGGTTAAGCTAATCTTTTGAGTCAACAAGTCAACCCAAAGTCAAGGTCAACAAGTCAACTCAAAAATAGTCAACCAAGCCAACTTAAAGGAATTTTAAACTAAAGAAAATAAAAGCAAAGGAAGGGATCAAGGAACTCCCTTTCTTCTAAGCATGTGCCATGGGCCATCATCCTTGATAGGGATCAATCCTTTATCATTCTCCCCTTGTTGGAGAGAATTTGACCTCAAATTCTTGAAGTCTTTGTTGATGGAGCTTGACTTGAGTTGATGAGAACTTTCTTCATCTTTAATGATTTGATCCCTAGTCTTGGAGGTGCCCTCTTTCTTTTTAATGCCACTCTCCTTTTCTTGCTTGTGTTTTTGTTCATCTCTCTTTGTTTGGGAAGAAAATGAAGAGTGGTGTTGCACCTCTTGCTTTGAAAAACTCTTTTTGTAGGCAAGTAACTCCTTGGTGAAAGCTTGCTCCTTTTCTTTTTCTTTTTCATCTTTTATTTTATTTTTGTCCTCATTTTCTTGTGGAGGTGGGAGAGGTAGGATTGTGAACTTCTTTCCTAGGGAGGAAAAAACATAAGTGTTTGCATGGCCATCATAAACAACTTTTCTATCAAATTGCCATGGCCTACCTAGCAAAATATGGTTGGCTTCCATAGGCACAATGTCACATAATACCTCATCCTTAAAGTTGCCAATTGAAAAGTTAATGAGGACTTGTTTAGTTACTTTTATTTCTTCTTCCTTAAGCCATGATAGGTTGTAGGGTTTGACATGAGGAATGGTTTTCAAGCCAAACTTGTCCACCACCCTTGGGCTAGCCATATTTACACAACTTCCACTATTTATGATGAAGTGACATATCTTGTCATTGATAAGGCACCCTCCATGAAAAAGGTTTTGTCTTTGAGAAGGATCAAGTTCTTTGGGAACTTGCCCTAGTTGGCGCCTTACCATTAACAATCCACTTTCAAAGGGTTTAGTCCTTTCAATTGAAGAAGAAGTGTGGGGAGAAGAATTTTGGGGGGAAGGGGAAGAAAAATGTTCACTCTCATCATCACTCTTCTTTAAAATCATTGTCCTCTTCATTGGGCAATTCAAAGCAATGTGTTTATACCCTAAACATTTAAAACATTTAATGGAACTTGATCTTTGAGAAGTGGAATGGTGAGTGTGACCACTTGGTAACTTATTTTTACTTGATGGTACTTGGTGAGACTTAGAAGGAAATTTATCATGTTTCTGTTTAGCTTTTCCCTTCCATGAGTGACTATAGTAGTGGTTGGGTGAGTAACTCTTCCTTGCCCTATTCTTTCTTTTCAAATGAGTTTCAATCCTAAGAGCAAGTGTGAAAACATTTTGAAGAGTGGAGTACTCATACAACTCTACTTGGTCTTGTATGTCTCTCCTAAGACCATTCACAAACCTTTTCATTTTTTCTTTGTTAGTTTCTCTTATTCCAACCCTAAACATTTGAGACTCTAATTCTTTAAAGTACTCACTCACACACATAGGACCTTGGTGAAGCCTTTGGAGTTTCAAAAGAAGTTCCTTCCTATAGGAGGGAGGAACAAATCTAGCGCGCATAAGAGTTTTAATGTCCATCCAAGAAGCCGCGGGTGGCCCTTGGTCATAATTTTTACAAACTTTATGCCACCAAGTTTTGGCATACTCAAAAAATCCTAACACTACTAGATCAACTTGTGTTTGATCCTTTACATGATTTTCATTGAAAATTTGATCAACTTTAGCTTCCCAATCAAGGAAGATTTTGGGATCACTTCCACCATAGAACTTAGGAATCTTTGGAGTTTGCTTCTCTTGTGATGGGTTGCGCCTAGAATGCCCTCTTTTCCTAGGATCTCTTTCTTTCTCCCTAGCTTCAAGCCTTTGAATGTGCTCTTGGATTCTTAGGTCACTTTGCTCCTTGTCCTTTCTCAATTGTTCAAAGGCCTCCTTCCTAGACAACTCCAAATCCCGAAGCAATCTCATCAATGTATTATTTTTGTTTGGTGTAGGTGCATTTGATGAACTTGCCATGATTCCTACAACAAAAACACTCAAATCCGAGACAAAATAAATGGATTAGGGGTTAGACAACATGAAAACCGAGACCAAATCCAACCCAAAATGTAACCCAAGTGTTTAGATCACTCTCCCAAAGTAACAAGGCAAGGCTAGCACTCAAAATCCACCAAAGGAGTGAAGCAAACACTTTTCAAAACTTGTTCAAAACCTTTCAAATGCAATACAAGTGATTCGGCCACAACATCCCAAGAGTTTCAAGAAAAGAAAACTACTAAGACACAACAAAGAACACCTAGTGACAAGCAAGAAAAGCACAAAAACAAGAAAGTTTAACTTCTAAGGAAATTTTGTTTTAAAGACAAAACTTGAACAAGACTAAAGCAATGAAAAACACTTTTAAAGACTCTATGGAAAGCATTTGAACAAGCCAAGATTATACCTCAAATTATGCATACACCAAGAAAGATCATAACCAAATTAAAGCATGGAACTAATTTGCCAATATCACCCAAAATCCAAGTATAAAATTTGGTAGCATAACACCTAGTAAAAATGGCGAAATGGATTTACCAAGCAACACATTAGCTCTCGGCCAAACTGTTTTTGGTATTGAAAACACTTTTTCTTTTCAAAACTAGGTACTTAAAATGATTAGAAGGATGTTTTAGGGTGTCTTGAACACTTAGTTCCTTGAAATTAGGTCAAAATCAATTTCAAGGAGCATGCTACAACAAAAGGCATAGATCTCATGCAATAGCTCAAATACTTAGAAATAAGAATAAGAAAACTCAAAGAAGCATATGACATATGACTCAAGCAAAAGTTAGACACATTTAAAGACTCAACATGACATACACAAAGACACAAACATGTAGCTATCATGCATTTAAACTCATGGATTTGAGGCTCAAAGACTAAGCATCAAAAGACATGTTATCCAACCAGATTTAGGAGTTAAAGCATCACAAAACCGAAGCAAAAATTGCCACAACATAACCTGAAAACGTTGTTTTTCGTATTCTCGGCAGCTCTGACCTTTGCTCACTCATTTGATCATAACTCTCTCCACAGAACTCCAAATGCATTGGTTCTTTTTTTGTTAGAAAGTAGACTAACAGAGCTTTCTTTTGACATCAAGAACGTAATTTTTGGATCACTGAGCAGGTGCAGTTTAATCTTTTAAAATCGTGAACAGTTTCTGCCAGCATTGTTTTTGTGTGCAATGGAAGTGGATTTGAACCATACAAAGATAGCTACAACAAGACAAGATTAGCACATGAAAAACACCATATTCAAGGACAACCAAAGCTCTAAATACCAAATGATGAAGGATTATCTTGTTCCTTTTTAAGATTATTGAATATGGTGTGAGTTGATTAAGAAAACCAAGGAAATCCCCACTGGACATTAAGATAGCAAGCTATCTAGATGTGAAGGTTCCTTTCCAAGGTTCTAGAGAGGAGGAGAATGGATTGATGGGGAGTAAGAAATCAAAAGGAAAAACATATAATAGAAACAATATAAACCAAGAAGAGTAAAGAAACATAAAATGAAAAGCAAGGGAAATGGGAGGAATGGAGGATTCACGCCACTACAAGGCTAGGCTAGAAGAAGCCATGGCAACCTTGAAGATGAGTGGTGTATGCCGCCACTTGCCAAGGCAAGATAAGGCTTGAAAGAACTCCACTCCCTAAGGAGGAATGCTCTCACAAAAGGTTGAAACACAAAGTGTATAATTTCTCCAAAATGTTCAACCCTTGTACAAGTGTTAGAGGTCCCCTTAAATAGACAAGTCTAGGGGCCCCTTAGCAAAACAACTAAGTTAAAGGATTACAAAAGAAACCTACCATGTTCTAGAAAGTAGGTCATCCTAGGGTGCACATGGGTGAATTTTCGTCCAAGCCATCTAGGTGGCAAGTCTTCATGGCCAAGGCTCCCAAAGGAAGGTTCTAGAACATTCTAGAAGACTTGGTGTCCAAGGCATGTGGGCCTCCCCTTTCTAGATGCTTATAGAAAGTCTTATTCCTTCTCTCTCTTCCTTAGGACGCCAAGTGTCTCCTATGTGGTCCTCCTCCTTTCTTATTCCTACAAAAGCAAATTAAGGAATTTATTAGCATGTTGGTTTAAGGTTAAGATAATCTTTTGAGTCAACAAGTCAACCCAAAGTCAAGGTCAACAAGTCAACTCAAAAATAGTCAACCAAGCCAACTTAAAGGAATTTTAAACTAAAGAAAATAAAAGCAAAGGAAGGGATCAAGGAACTCCCTTTCTTCTAAGCATGTGCCATGGGCCATCATCCTTGATAGGGATCAATCCTTTATCACAATATCACATAATACTTCTTTCACACATTGTCATGTACTGAATTTGATCCTTGCTTCATTCGGATGAACCGTTGGTGGTAACTAGAGTTTCTCCACCAGTCTTGGGCTTAAAACATTGTTGTCGCTTTCGTAAACGAATGCAACTAAACATGGGTGGCCTTCGATTAAACCTTGTTTCTCTACTTCCTTTTCCATCAACTTTATCTTTTCTTCCTTTTCTTTTTCTTCAATTTCTCGTCCTTCTGCAGTTTATATTTCTTCTTTTGTATTTTCTCCTTCAGCCTATGTTGATCCTTACTGGCTTGTCCTTGTGTCATAAATTTCAACTTCATTTCATGTCCCTCATGCCTCAAATAAAGGGAACGTTCATCAAGATTGAGTGTTTTAAAATAAACCCATGCCCATCTCAAAAGAAGATGACAAGAGTTTGTGGGAACAATATCACATAATACTTCTTTCACACATTGTCATGTACTGAATTTGATCCTTGCTTGATTTGGATGAAACCTTGGTGGTATCTAGAGTTTCTCCACCAATCTTTGGCTTAAAACATTGTTGGCGCTTTCATTAACGAATTCAACTAAACATGGGTTGCCTTCGATTAAACACCTTGTTTCTCTACTTCCTTTTCCATCAACTTTATCTTTTCTTCCTTTTCTTTTTCTTCAATTTCCCTTCCTTCTGCAGTTTATATTTCTTCTTTTTCTATTTTCTCCTTCAGCCTATGTTGATCCTTACTGGATTGTCCTTGTGTCATAAATTTCATGTCCCTCATGCCTCAAATGAAGGGAACGTTCATCAAGATTGAGTGTTTTAAAATGAAGCCATGCCCATCTCAAAAGAAGATGACAAGAGTTCGTGGGAGCAATATCACATAATACTTCTTTCACACATTGTCCTGTACTAAATTTGATCCTTGCTTGATTCGGATAAAAGCTTGGTGGTAACTAGAGTTTCTCCACCAATCTTGGGCTTACAACATTGTTGTCCCTTTCGTAAACAAATGCAACTAAACATGGGTGGCCTTCGATTAAACACCTTGCTTCTCTACTTCCTTTTCCATCATCTTTATCTTTTCTTCCTTTTCTTTTTCTTCAATTTCCCTTCTTTCTGCAGTTTTTATTTCTTCTTCTTCTATTTTCTCCGTCAGCCTATGTTGATCATTACTGGCTTGTCTTGGTGTGATAAATTTCAACTTCATTTCATGTCCCTCATGCCTCAAATAAAGGGAACGTTCATCAAGATTGAGTATTTTAAAATGAAGCCCTGCCCATCGCAAAAGAAGATGACAAGAGTTCGTGGGAGCAATATCACACAATACTTCTTTCACACATTGTCCTGTACTGAATTTGATCCTTGCTTGATTCGGATGAAAGCTTGGTGGTAACTAGAGTTTCTCCACCAATCTTTGGCTTAAAACATTGTTGTCGCTTTCGTAAACGAATGCAACTAAACATGGGTGGCCTTCGATTAAACACCTTGTTTCTCTACTTCCTTTTCCATCAACTTTATCTCTTCTTCCTTTTCTTTTTCTTCAATTTCCCTTCCTTCTGCAGTTTATATTTCTTCTTTTTCTATTTTCTCCTTCAGCCTATGTTGATCCTTACTGGATTGTCCTTGTGTCATAAATTTCAACTTCATTTCATGTCCCTCATGCGTCAAATAAAGGGAACGTTCATCAAGATTGACTGTTTTAAAATGAAGCCATGCACATCTCAAAAGAAGATGACAAGAGTTCGTGGGAGCAATATCACACAATACTTCTTTCACACATTTTCCTGTACTGAATTTGATCCTTGCTTGATTCGGATGAAAGCTTGGTGGTAACTAGAGTTTCTCCACCAATCTTTGGCTTAAAACATTGTTGTCACTTTCGTAAACGACTGCAACTAAACATGGGTTGCCTTCGATTAAACACCTTGTTCCTCTACTTTCTTTTCCATCAACTTTATATTTTCTTCCTTTTCTTTTTCTTCAATTTCCCTTCCCTCTGCAGTTTATATTTCTTCTTTTTCTGTTTTCTCCTTCAGCCTATGTTGATCCATACTAGCTTGACTTGGTGTCATAAATTTCAACTTCATTTCATGTCCCTCATGCCTTGTTCATCAAGATTGAGCATTTTAAAATTAAGCCATGCCCATCTCAAAAGAAGATGACAAGAGTTCAGGGAACAATATCACATAATACTTCTTTCACACATTGTCACGTACTGAATTTGATCCTTGCTTGATTTGGATGAAACCTTGGTGGTAACTAGAGTTTCTCCACCAGTCTTGGCCATAAAACATTGTTGTCGCTTTCGTAAATGAATGCAACTAAACATGGGTGGCCTTCGATTAAACCTTGTTTCTCTACTTCCTTTTCCATCAACTTTATCTTTTCTTCCTTTTCTTTTTCTTCAATTTCTCTTCCTTCTGCAGTTTATATTTCTTCTTTTGTATTTTCTCCTTCAGCCTATGTTTATCCTTACTGGCTTGTCCTTGTGTCTTAAATTTCAACTTCATTTCATGTCCCTCATGCCGCAAATGAAGGGAACGTTCATCAAGATTGAGTGTTTTAAAATGAAGCCATGCCCATCTCAAAAGAAGATGACAAGAGTTCGTGGGAGCAATATCACACAATACTTCATTCACACATTGTCCTGTACTGAATTTGATCCTTGGTTGATTCAGATGAAAGCTTGGTGGTAACTAGAGTTTCTCCACCAATCTTTGGCTTACAACATTGTTGTCGCTTTCGTAAATGAATGCAACTAAACAGGGGTGGCCTTCGATTAAACACCTTGTTTCTCTACTTCCTTTTCCATCGTCTTTATCTTTTCTTCCTTTTCTTTTTCTTCAATTTCCCTTCCTTCTGCAGTTTATATTTCTTCTTTTTCTATTTTCTCCTTCAGCCTATGTTGATCCTTACTGGGTTGACTTGGTATTATAAATTTCAACTTGATTTCATGTCCCTCATGCCTCAAAGTGAACGTTCATCAAGATTGAGAGTTTTAAAATAAAGTCATGCCCATCTCAAAAGAAGATGAGAAGAGTTCGTGGGAGCAATATCACACAATACTTCTTTCACACATTATCCTGTACTGAATTTGATCCTTGCTTTATTCGGATGAAAGTGTGGTGGTAACTAGAGTTTCCCCACCAGTCTTTGGCTTAAAACATTGTTGTCGCTTTCGTAAACGAATGCAACTAAACATGGGTGGCCTTCGATGATGAAGGATTGTCTTGTTCCTTTTTAAGATTATTGAATATGGTGTGAGTTGATTAAGAAAACCAAGGAAATCCCCACTGGACATTAAGATAGCAAACTATCTAGATGTGAAGGTTCCTTTCCAAGGTTCTAGAGAGGGGGAGAATGGATTGATGGGGAGTAAGAAATCAAAAGGAAAAACATATAATAGAAACAATATAAACCAAGAAGAGTAAAGAAACATAAAATGAAAAGCAAGGGAAATGGGAGGAATGGAGGATTCACGCCACTACAAGGCTAGGCTAGAAGAAGCCATGGCAACCTTGAAGATGAGTGGTGTATGCCGCCACTTACCAAGGCAAGATAAGGCTTGAAAGAACTCCACTCCCTAAGGAGGAATGCTCTCACAAAAGGTTGAAACACAAAGTGTATAATTTCTCCAAAATGTTCAACCCTTGTACAAGTGTTAGAGGTCCCCTTAAATAGACAAGTCTAGGGGCCCCTTAGCAAAACAACTAAGTTAAAGGATTACAAAAGAAACCTAGCATGTTCTAGAAAGTAGGTCATCCTAGGGTGCACATGGGTGAATTTTCGTCCAAGCCATCTAGGTGGCAAGTCTTCATGGCCAAGGCTCCCAAAGGAAGGTTCTAGAACATTCTAGAAGACTTGGTGTCCAAGGCATGTGGGCCTCCTCTTTCTAGATGCTTCTAGAAAGTCTTATTCCTTCTCTCTCTTCCTTAGGACGCCAAGTGTCTCCTATGTGGTCCTCCTCCTTTCTTATTCCTACAAAAGCAATTTAAGGAATTTATTAGCATGTTGGTTTAAGGTTAAGCTAATCTTTTGAGTCAACAAGTCAACCCAAAGTCAAGGTCAACAAGTCAACTCAAAAATAGTCAACCAAGCCAACTTAAAGGAATTTTAAACTAAAGAAAATAAAAGCAAAGGAAGGGATCAAGGAACTCCCTTTCTTCTAAGCATGTGCCATGGGCCATCATCCTTGGTAGTGATCAATCCTTTATCATTCTCCCCTTGTTGGAGAGAATTTGACCTCAAATTCTTGAAGTCTTTGTTGATGGAGCTTGACTTGAGTTGATGAGAATTTTCTTCATCTTTAATGATTTGATCCCTAGTCTTGGAGATGCCCTCTTTCTTTTTAATGCCACTCTCCTTTTCTTGCTTGTGTTTTTGTTCATCTCTCTTTGTTTGGGAAGAGAATGAAGAGTGGTGTTGCACCTCTTGCTTTGAAAAACTCTTTTTGTAGGCAAGTAACTCCTTGGTGAAAGCTTGCCCCTTTTCTTTTTCTTTTTCATCTTTTATTTTATTTTTGTCCTCATTTTCTTGTGGAGGTGGGAGAGGTAGGATTGTGAACTTCTTTCCTAGAGAGGAGAAAACATAAGTGTTTGCATGGCCATCATAAACAACTTTTCTATCAAATTGCCATGGCCTACCTAGCAAAATATGGTTGGCTTCCATAGGCACAATGTCACATAATACCTCATCCTTAAAATTGCCAATTGAAAAGTTAATGAGGACTTGTTTAGTTACTTTTATTTCTTCTTCCTTAAGCCATGATAGGTTGTAGGGTTTGACATGAGGAATTGTTTTCAAGCCAAACTTGTCCACCACCCTTGGGCTAGCCATATTTACACAACTTCCACTATCTATGATGAAGTGACATATCTTATCATTGATAAGGCACCCTCCATGAAAAAGGTTTTGTCTTTGAGAAGGATCAAGTTCTTTGGGAACTTGCCCTAGTTGGCGCCTTACCATTAACAATCCACTTTCAAAGGGTTTAGTCCTTTCAATTGAAGAAGTGTGGGAAGAAGTATTTTGGGGAAAAGGGGAAGAAAAATGTTCACTCTCATCATCACTCTTCTTTAAGATCATTGTCCTCTTCATTGGGCAATTCAAAGCAATGTATTTATACCCCAAACATTTAAAACATTTAATGGAACTTGATCTTTGAGAAGTGGAATGGTGAGTGTGACCACTTGGTAACTTATTTTTACTTGATGGTACTTGGTGAGACTTAGAAGGAAATTTATCATGTTTCTCTTTAGCTTTTCCCTTCCATGAGTGACTATAGTAGTGGTTGGGTGAGTAACTCTTCCTTGCCCTATTCTTTCTTTTCAAATGAGTTTCAATCCTAAGAGCAAGTGTGAAAACATTTTGAAGAGTGGAGTACTCATACAACTCTACTATCATACAAATGATAAAGGATTGATCACTACCAAGGATGATGGCCCATGGCACATGCTTAGAAGAAAGGGAGTTCCTTGATCCCTTCCTTTGCTTTTATTTTCTTTACTTTAAAATTCCTTTAAGTTGGCTTGGTTGACTATTTTTGAGTTGACTTGTTGACCTTGACTTTGGGTTGACTTGTTGACTCAAAAGATTAGCTTAACCTTAAACCAACATGCTAATAAATTCCTTAAATTGCTTTTGTAAGAATAAGAAAGGAGGAGGACCACATAGGAGACACTTGGCGTCCTAAGGAAGAGAGAGAAGGAATAAGACTTTCTAGAAGCATCTAGAAAGAGGAGGCCCACATGCCTTGGACACCAAGTCTTCTAGAATGCTCTAGAACCTTCCTTTGGGAGCCTTGGCCATGAAGACTTGCCACCTAGATGGCTTTGACGAAAATTCACCCATGTGCACCCTAGGATGACCTACTTTCTAGAACATGCTAGGTTTCTTTTGTAATCCTTTAACTTAGTTGTTTTGCTAAGGGGCCCCTAGACTTGTCTATTTAAGGGGACCTCTAACACTTGTACAAGGGTTGAACATTTTGGAGAAATTATACACTTTGTGTTTCAACCTTTTGTGAGAGCATTCCTCCTTAGGGAGTGGAGTTCTTTCAAGCCTTATCTTGCCTTGGCAAGTGGCGGCATACACCACTCATCTTCAAGGTTGCCATGGCTTCTTCTAGCCTAGCCTTGTAGTGGCGTGAATCCTCCATTCCTCCCATTTCCCTTGCTTTTCATTTTATGTTTCTTTACTCTTCTTGGTTTATATTGTTTCTATTATATGTTTTTCCTTTTGATTTCTTACTCCCCATCAATCCATTCTCCCCCTCTCTAGAACCTTGGAAAGGAACCTTCACATCTAGATAGTTTGCTATCTTAATGTCCAGTGGGGATTTCCTTGGTTTTCTTAATCAACTCACACCATATTCAATAATCTTAAAAAGGAACAAGATAATCCTTCATCATTCGATTAAACACCTTGTTTCTCTACTTCCTTTTCCATCAACTTTATCTTTTCTTCATTTTCTTTTTCTTCAATTTCTCTTCCTTCTGCAGTTTATATTTCTTCTTTTATATTTTCTCCTTCAGCCTATGGTGATCCTTACTGGCTTGTCCTTGTGTCATAAATTTCAACTTCATTTCATGTCCCTCATGCCTCCAATAAAGGGAACGTTCATCAAGATTGAGTGTTTTAAAATAAAGCCATGCCCATCTCAAAAGAAGATGACAAGAGTTCGTGGGAACAATATCACATAATACTTCTTTCACACATTGTCATGTACTGAATTTGATCCTTGCTTGATTTGGATGAAACCTTGGTGGTAACTAGAGTTTCTCAACCAATCTTTAGCTTAAAACATTGTTGGCGCTTTCATTAACGAATGCAACTAAACATGGGTTGCCTTCGATTAAACACCTTGTTTCTCTACTTCCTTTTCAATCAACTTTATCTCTTCTTCCTTTTCTTTTTCTTCAATTTCCCTTCCTTCTGCAGTTTATATTTCTTCTTTTTCTATTTTCTCCTTCAGCCTATGTTGATCCTTACTGGATTGTCCTTGTGTCATAAATTTCAACTTCATTTCATGTCCCTCATGCCTCGTTCATCAAGATTGAGTATTTTAAAATGAAGCCCTGCCCATCGCAAAAGAAGATGACAAGAGTTCGTGGGAGCAATATCACACAATACTTCTTTCACACATTGTCCTGTACTGAATTTGATCCTTGCTTTATTCGGATGAAACCTTGGTGGTAACTAGAGTTTGTCCACCAGTCTTTGGCTTAAAACATTGTTGTCGCTTTCGTAAACGAATGCCACTAAACATGGGTGGCCTTCGATTAAACACCTTGTTTCTCTACTTCCTTTTCCATCAACTTTATCTTTTCTTCCTTTTCTTTTTCTTCAATTTCTCTTCCTTTTGCTGTTTATATTTCTTCTTTTCTATGTTCTCCTTCAGCCTATGTTGATCCTTACTGGCTTGTCCTTGTGTCATAAATTTCAACTTCATTTCATGTCCCTCATGCCTCATATAAAGGGAACGTTCATCAAGATTGAGTGTTTTAAAATAAACCCATGCCCATCTCAAAAGAAGATGACAAGAGTTCGTGGGAACAATATCACATAATACTTCTTTCACACATTGTCATGTACTGAATTTGATCCTTGCTTGATTTGGATGAAACCTTGGTGGTATCTAGAGTTTCTCCACCAATCTTTGGCTTAAAACATTGTTGGCGCTTTCATTAACGAATTCAACTAAACATGGGTTGCCTTCGATTAAACACCTTGTTTCTCTACTTCCTTTTCCATCAACTTTATCTTTTCTTCCTTTTCTTTTTCTTCAATTTCCCTTCCTTCTGCTGTTTATATTTCTTCTTTTTCTATTTTCTCCTTCAGCCTATGTTGATCCTTACTAGATTGTCCTTGTGTCATAAATTTCAACTTCATTTCATGTCCCTCATGCCTCAAATGAAAGGAACGTTCATCAAGATTGAGTGTTTTAAAATGAAGCCATGCCCATCTCAAAAGAAGATGACAAGGGTTCGTGGGAGCAATATCACACAGTACTTCTTTCACACATTGTCCTGTACTTAATTTGATCCTTGCTTGATTCGGATAAAAGCTTGGTGGTAACTAGAGTTTCTCCACCAATCTTGGGCTTACAACATGGTTGTCCCTTTCGTAAACAAATGCAACTAAACATGGGTGGCCTTCGATTAAACACCTTGCTTCTCTACTTCATTTTCCATCATCTTTATCTTTTCTTCCTTTTCTTTTTCTTCAATTTCCCTTCTTTCTGCAGTTTATATTTCTTCTTCTTCTATTTTCTCCGTCAGCCTATGTTGATCATTACTGGCTTGTCTTGGTGTGATAAATTTCAACTTCATTTCATGTCCCTCATGCCTCAAATGAAAGGAACGTTCATCAAGATTGAGTGTTTTAAAATGAAGCCATGCCCATCTCAAAAGAAGATGACAAGGGTTCGTGGGAGCAATATCACACAACACTTCTTTCACACATTGACCTGTACTAAATTTGATCCTTGCTTGATTCGGATAAAAGCTTGGGGGTTACTAGAGTTTGTCCACCAGTCTTTGGCTTAAAACATTGTTGTCGCTTTCGTAAACGAATGCCACTAAACATGGGTGGCCTTCGATTAAACACCTTGTTTCTCTACTTCCTTTTCCATCAACTTTATCTTTTCTTCCTTTTCTTTTTCTTCAATTTCTCTTCCTTTTGCTGTTTATATTTCTTCTTTTCTATGTTCTCCTTCAGCCTATGTTGATCCTTACTGGCTTGTCCTTGTGTCATAAATTTCAACTTCATTTCATGTCCCTCATGCCACAAATAAAGGGAACGTTCATCAAGATTGAGTGTTTTAAAATAAACCCATGCCCATCTCAAAAGAAGATGACAAGAGTTCGTGGGAACAATATCACATAATACTTCTTTCACACATTGTCATGTACTGAATTTGATCCTTGCTTGATTTGGATGAAACCTTGGTGGTATCTAGAGTTTCTCCACCAATCTTTGGCTTAAAACATTGTTGGCGCTTTCATTAACGAATTCAACTAAACATGGGTTGCCTTCGATTAAACACGTTGTTTCTCTACTTCCTTTTCCATCAACTTTATCTTTTCTTCCTTTTCTTTTTCTTCAATTTCCCTTCCTTCTGCAGTTTATATTTCTTCTTTTTCTATTTTCTCCTTCAGCCTATGTTGATCCTTACTGGATTGTCCTTGTGTCATAAATTTCAACTTCATTTCATGTCCCTCATGCCTCAAATGAAAGGAACGTTCATCAAGATTGAGTGTTTTAAAATGAAGCCATGCCCATCTCAAAAGAAGATGACAAGGGTTCGTGGGAGCAATATCACACAACACTTCTTTCACACATTGACCTGTACTAAATTTGATCCTTGCTTGATTCGGATAAAAGCTTGGTGGTTACTAGAGTTTCTCCACCAATCTTGGGCTTACAACATTGTTGTCCCTTTCGTAAACAAATGCAACTAAACATGGGTGGCCTTCGATTAAACACCTTGCTTCTCTACTTCCTTTTCCATCATCTTTATCTTTTCTTCCTTTTCTTTTTCTTAGATTTTCCTTCTTTGTGCAGTTTATATTTCTTCTTTTTCTATTTTCTCCTTCAGCCTATGTTGATCCTTACTGGGTTGACTTGGTATCATAAATTTCAACTTGATTTCATGTCCCTCATGCCTCAAAGCGAACGTTCATCAAGATTGAGAGTTTTAAAATAAAGCCATGCCCATCTGAAAAGAAGATGAGAAGAGTTCGTGGGAGCAATATCACACAATACTTCTTTCACACATTGTCCTGTACTGAATTTGATCCTTGCTTGATTCGGATGAAACCTTGGTGGTAACTAGAGTTTGTCCACCAGTCTTTGGCTTAAAACATTGTTGTCGCTTTCGTAAACGAATGCCACTAAACATGGGTGGCCTTCGATTAAACACCTTGTTTCTCTACTTCCTTTTCCATCAACTTTATCTTTTCTTCCTTTTCTTTTTCTTCAATTTCTCTTCCTTCTGCTGTTTATATTTCTTCTTTTCTATTTTCTCCTTCAGCCTATGTTGATCCTTACTGGCTTGTCCTTGTGTCATAAATTTCAACTTCATTTCATGTCCCTCATGCCTCAAATAAAGGGAACGTTCATCAAGATTGAGTGTTTTAAAATAAACCCATGCCCATCTCAAAAGAAGATGACAAGAGTTCGTGGGAACAATATCACATAATACTTCTTTCACACATTGTCATGTACTGAATTTGATCCTTGCTTGATTTGGATGAAACCTTGGTGGTATCTAGAGTTTCTCCACCAATCTTTGGCTTAAAACATTGTTGGCGCTTTCATTAACGAATTCAACTAAACATGGGTTGCCTTCGATTAAACACCTTGTTTCTCTACTTCCTTTTCCATCAACTTTATCTTTTCTTCCTTTTCTTTTTCTTCAATTTCCCTTCCTTCTGCAGTTTATATTTCTTCTTTTTCTATTTTCTCCTTCAGCCTATGTTGATCCTTACTGGATTGTCCTTGTGTCATAAATTTCAACTTCATTTCATGTCCCTCATGCCTCAAATGAAAGGAACGTTCATCAAGATTGAGTGTTTTAAAATGAAGCCATGCCCATCTCAAAAGAAGATGACAAGGGTTCGTGGGAGCAATATCACACAACACTTCTTTCACACATTGACCTGTACTAAATTTGATCCTTGCTTCATTCGGATAAAAGCTTGGTGGTTACTAGAGTTTCTCCACCAATCTTGGGCTTACAACATTGTTGTCCCTTTCGTAAACAAATGCAACTAAACATGGGTGGCCTTCGATTAAACACCTTGCTTCTCTACTTCCATTTCCATCATCTTTATCTTTTCTTCCTTTTCTTTTTCTTAGATTTCCCTTCTTTCTGCAGTTTATATTTCTTCTTTTTCTATTTTCTCCTTCAGCCTATGTTGATCCTTACTGGGTTGACTTGGTATCATAAATTTCCACTTGATTTCATGTCCCGCATGCCTCAAAGCGAACGTTCATCAAGATTGAGAGTTTTAAAATAAAGCCATGCCCATCTCAAAAGAAGATGAGAAGAGTTCGTGGGAGCAATATCACACAATACTTCTTTCACACATTGTCTGTACTGAATTTGATCATTGCTTGATTCGGATGAAACCTTGGTGGTAACTAGAGTTTGTCCACCAGTCTTTGGCTTAAAACATTGTTGTCGCTTTCGTAAACGAATGCCACTAAACATGGGTGGCCTTCGATTAAACACCTTGTTTCTCTACTTCCTTTTCCATCAACTTTATCTTTTCTTCCTTTTCTTTTTCTTCAATTTCCCTTCCTTCTGCAGTTTATATTTCTTCTTTTTCTATTTTCTCCTTCAGCCTATGTTGATCCTTACTGGATTGTCCTTGTGTCATAAATTTCAACTTCATTTCATGTCCCTCATGCCTCAAATGAAAGGAACGTTCATCAAGATTGAGTGTTTTAAAATGAAGCCATGCCCATCTCAAAAGAAGATGACAAGAGTTCGTGGGAGCAATATCACACAATACTTCTTTCACACATTGTCCTGTACTAAATTTGATCCTTGCTTGATTCGGATAAAAGCTTGGTGGTTACTAGAGTTGTCCACCAGTCTTTGGCTTAAAACATTGTTGTCGCTTTCGTAAACGAATGCCACTAAACATGGGTGGCCTTCGATTAAACACCTTGTTTCTCTACTTCCTTTTCCATCAACTTTATCTTTTCTTCCTTTTCTTTTTCTTCAATTTCTCTTCCTTTTGCTGTTTATATTTCTTCTTTTCTATGTTCTCCTTCAGCCTATGTTGATCCTTACTGGCTTGTCCTTGTGTCATAAATTTCAACTTCATTTCATGTCCCTCATGCCTCAAATAAAGGGAACGTTCATCAAGATTGAGTGTTTTAAAATAAACCCATGCCCATCTCAAAAGAAGATGACAAGAGTTCGTGGGAACAATATCACATAATACTTCTTTCACACATTGTCATGTACTGAATTTGATCCTTGCTTGATTTGGATGAAACCTTGGTGGTATCTAGAGTTTCTCCACCACTCTTTGGCTTAAAACATTGTTGGCGCTTTCATTAACGAATTCAACTAAACATGGGTTGCCTTCGATTAAACACCTTGTTTCTCTACTTCCTTTTCCATCAACTTTATCTTTTCTTCCTTTTCTTTTTCTTCAATTTCCCTTCCTTCTGCTGTTTATATTTCTTCTTTTTCTATTTTCTCCTTCAGCCTATGTTGATCCTTACTAGATTGTCCTTGTGTCATAAATTTCAACTTCATTTCATGTCCCTCATGCCTCAAATGAAAGGAACGTTCATCAAGATTGAGTGTTTTAAAATGAAGCCATGCCCATCTCAAAAGAAGATGACAAGGGTTCGTGGGAGCAATATCACACAGTACTTCTTTCACACATTGTCCTGTACTTAATTTGATCCTTGCTTGATTCGGATAAAAGCTTGGTGGTAACTAGAGTTTCTCCACCAATCTTGGGCTTACAACATTGTTGTCCCTTTCGTAAACAAATGCAACTAAACATGGGTGGCCTTCGATTAAACACCTTGCTTCTCTACTTCATTTTCCATCATCTTTATCTTTTCTTCCTTTTCTTTTTCTTCAATTTCCCTTCTTTCTGCAGTTTATATTTCTTCTTCTTCTATTTTCTCCGTCAGCCTATGTTGATCATTACTGGCTTGTCTTGGTGTGATAAATTTCAACTTCATTTCATGTCCCTCATGCCTCAAATAAAGGGAACGTTCATCAAGATTGAGTATTTTAAAATGAAGCCTTGCCCATCGCAAAAGAAGATGACAAGAGTTCGTGGGAGCAATATCACACAATACTTCTTTCACACATTGTCCTGTACTGAATTTGATCCTTGCTTTATTCGGATGAAACCTTGGTGGTAACTAGAGTTTGTCCACCAGTCTTTGGCTTAAAACATTGTTGTCGCTTTCGTAAACGAATGCCACTAAACATGGGTGGCCTTCGATTAAACACCTTGTTTCTCTACTTCCTTTTCCATCAACTTTATCTTTTCTTCCTTTTCTTTTTCTTCAATTTCTCTTCCTTTTGCTGTTTATATTTCTTCTTTTCTATGTTCTCCTTCAGCCTATGTTGATCCTTACTGGCTTGTCCTTGTGTCATAAATTTCAACTTCATTTCATGTCCCTCATGCCACAAATAAAGGGAACGTTCATCAAGATTGAGTGTTTTAAAATAAACCCATGCCCATCTCAAAAGAAGATGACAAGAGTTCGTGGGAACAATATCACATAATACTTCTTTCACACATTGTCATGTACTGAATTTGATCCTTGCTTGATTTGGATGAAACCTTGGTGGTATCTAGAGTTTCTCCACCAATCTTTGGCTTAAAACATTGTTGGCGCTTTCATTAACGAATTCAACTAAACATGGGTTGCCTTCGATTAAACACCTTGTTTCTCTACTTCCTTTTCCATCAACTTTATCTTTTCTTCCTTTTCTTTTTCTTCAATTTCCCTTCCTTCTGCAGTTTATATTTCTTCTTTTTCTATTTTCTCCTTCAGCCTATGTTGATCCTTACTGGATTGTCCTTGTGTCATAAATTTCAACTTCATTTCATGTCCCTCATGCCTCAAATGAAAGGAACGTTCATCAAGATTGAGTGTTTTAAAATGAAGCCATGCCCATCTCAAAAGAAGATGACAAGGGTTCGTGGGAGCAATATCACACAACACTTCTTTCACACATTGACCTGTACTAAATTTGATCCTTGCTTGATTCGGATAAAAGCTTGGTGGTTACTAGAGTTTCTCCACCAATCTTGGGCTTACAACATTGTTGTCCCTTTCGTAAACAAATGCAACTAAACATGGGTGGCCTTCGATTAAACACCTTGCTTCTCTACTTCCTTTTCCATCATCTTTATCTTTTCTTCCTTTTCTTTTTCTTAGATTTCCCTTCTTTCTGCAGTTTATATTTCTTCTTTTTCTATTTTCTCCTTCAGCCTATGTTGATCCTTACTGGGTTGACTTGGTATCATAAATTTCAACTTGATTTCATGTCCCGCATGCCTCAAAGCGAACGTTCATCAAGATTGAGAGTTTTAAAATAAAGCCATGCCCATCTCAAAAGAAGATGAGAAGAGTTCGTGGGAGCAATATCACACAATACTTCTTTCACACATTGTCTGTACTGAATTTGATCATTGCTTGATTCGGATGAAACCTTGGTGGTAACTAGAGTTTGTCCACCAGTCTTTGGCTTAAAACATTGTTGTCGCTTTCGTAAACGAATGCCACTAAACATGGGTGGCCTTCGATTAAACACCTTGTTTCTCTACTTCCTTTTCCATCAACTTTATCTTTTCTTCCTTTTCTTTTTCTTCAATTTCTCTTCCTTCTGCTGTTTATATTTCTTCTTTTCTATTTTCTCCTTCAGCCTATGTTGATCCTTACTGGCTTGTCCTTGTGTCATAAATTTCAACTTCATTTCATGTCCCTCATGCCTCAAATAAAGGGAACGTTCATCAAGATTGAGTGTTTTAAAATAAACCCATGCCCATCTCAAAAGAAGATGACAAGAGTTCGTGGGAACAATATCACATAATACTTCTTTCACACATTGTCATGTACTGAATTTGATCCTTGCTTGATTTGGATGAAACCTTGGTGGTATCTAGAGTTTCTCCACCAATCTTTGGCTTAAAACATTGTTGGCGCTTTCATTAACGAATTCAACTAAACATGGGTTGCCTTCGATTAAACACGTTGTTTCTCTACTTCCTTTTCCATCAACTTTATCTTTTCTTCCTTTTCTTTTTCTTCAATTTCCCTTCCTTCTGCAGTTTATATTTCTTCTTTTTCTATTTTCTCCTTCAGCCTATGTTGATCCTTACTGGATTGTCCTTGTGTCATAAATTTCAACTTCATTTCATGTCCCTCATGCCTCAAATGAAAGGAACGTTCATCAAGATTGAGTGTTTTAAAATGAAGCCATGCCCATCTCAAAAGAAGATGACAAGAGTTCGTGGGAGCAATATCACACAATACTTCTTTCACACATTGTCCTGTACTAAATTTGATCCTTGCTTGATTCGGATAAAAGCTTGGTGGTTACTAGAGTTTCTCCACCAATCTTGGGCTTACAACATTGTTGTCCCTTTCGTAAACAAATGCCACTAAACATGGGTGGCCTTCGATTAAACACCTTGCTTCTCTACTTCCTTTTCCATCATCTTTATCTTTTCTTCCTTTTCTTTTTCTTCAATTTCCCTTCTTTCTGCAGTTTATATTTCTTCTTCTTCTATTTTCTCTGTCAGCCTATGTTGATCATTACTGGCTTGTCTTGGTGTGATAAATTTCAACTTCATTTCATGTCCCTCATGCCTCAAATAAAGGGAACGTTCATCAAGATTGAGTATTTTAAAATGAAGCCCTGCCCATCGCAAAAGAAGATGACAAGAGTTCGTGGGAGCAATATCACACAATACTTCTTTCACAGATTGTCCTGTACTAAATTTGATCCTTGCTTGATTCGGATAAAAGCTTGGTGGTTACTAGAGTTTCTCCACCAATCTTGGGCTTACAACATTGTTGTCCCTTTCGTAAACAAATGCAACTAAACATGGGTGGCCTTCGATTAAACACCTTGCTTCTCTACTTCCTTTTCCATCATCTTTATCTTTTCTTCCTTTTCTTTTTCTTAGATTTCCCTTCTTTCTGCAGTTTATATTTCTTCTTTTTCTATTTTCTCCTTCAGCCTATGTTGATCCTTACTGGGTTGACTTGGTATCATAAATTTCAACTTGATTTCATGTCCCTCATGCCTCAAAGCGAACGTTCATCAAGATTGAGAGTTTTAAAATAAAGCCATGCCCATCTGAAAAGAAGATGAGAAGAGTTCGTGGGAGCAATATCACACAATACTTCTTTCACACATTGTCCTGTACTGAATTTGATCCTTGCTTGATTCGGATGAAACCTTGGTGGTAACTAGAGTTTGTCCACCAGTCTTTGGCTTAAAACATTGTTGTCGCTTTCGTAAACGAATGCCACTAAACATGGATGGCCTTCGATTAAACACCTTGTTTCTCTACTTCCTTTTCCATCAACTTTATCTTTTCTTCCTTTTCTTTTTCTTCAATTTCTCTTCCTTCTGCTGTTTATATTTCTTCTTTTCTATTTTCTCCTTCAGCCTATGTTGATCCTTACTGGCTTGTCCTTGTGTCATAAATTTCAACTTCATTTCATGTCCCTCATGCCTCAAATAAAGGGAACGTTCATCAAGATTGAGTGTTTTAAAATAAACCCATGCCCATCTCAAAAGAAGATGACAAGAGTTCGTGGGAACAATATCACATAATACTTCTTTCACACATTGTCATGTACTGAATTTGATCCTTGCTTGATTTGGATGAAACCTTGGTGGTAACTAGAGTTTCTCCACCAATCTTGGGCTTACAACATTGTTGTCGCTTTTGTAAACGAATGCAACTAAACAGGGGTGGCCTTCGATTAAACACCTTGTTTCTCTACTTCCTGTTCCATCATCTTTATCTTTTTTTCATTTTCTTTTTCTTCAATTTCCCTCCCTTCTGTAGTTTATATTTCTTCTTTTGTATTTTCTCCTTCAGCCTATGTTGATCCTTACTGGATTGTCCTTGTGTCATAAATTTCAACTCCATTTCATGTCCCTCATGCCTCAAATGAAAGGAACGTTCATCAAGATTGAGTGTTTTAAAATGAAGCCATGCCCATCTCAAAAGAAGATGACAAGAGTTCGTGGGAGCAATATCACACAATACTTCTTTCACATATTGTCCTGTACTAAATTTGATCCTTGCTTGATTCGGATAAAAGCTTGGTGGTTACTAGAGTTTCTCCACCAATCTTGGGCTTACAACATTGTTGTCCCTTTCGTAAACAAATGCAACTAAACATGGGTGGCCTTCGATTAAACACCTTGCTTCTCTACTTCCTTTTCCATCATCTTTATCTTTTCTTCCTTTTCTTTTTCTTAGATTTTCCTTCTTTGTGCAGTTTATATTTCTTCTTTTTCTATTTTCTCCTTCAGCCTATGTTGATCCTTACTGGGTTGACTTGGTATCATAAATTTCAACTTGATTTCATGTCCCTCATGCCTCAAAGCGAACGTTCATCAAGATTGAGAGTTTTAAAATAAAGCCATGCCCATCTGAAAAGAAGATGAGAAGAGTTCGTGGGAGCAATATCACACAATACTTCTTTCACACATTGTCCTGTACTGAATTTGATCCTTGCTTGATTCGGATGAAACCTTGGTGGTAACTAGAGTTTGTCCACCAGTCTTTGGCTTAAAACATTGTTGTCGCTTTCGTAAACGAATGCCACTAAACATGGGTGGCCTTCGATTAAACACCTTGTTTCTCTACTTCCTTTTCCATCAACTTTATCTTTTCTTCCTTTTCTTTTTCTTCAATTTCTCTTCCTTCTGCTGTTTATATTTCTTCTTTTCTATTTTCTCCTTCAGCCTCTGTTGATCCTTACTGGCTTGTCCTTGTGTCATAAATTTCAACTTCATTTCATGTCCCTCATGCCTCAAATAAAGGGAACGTTCATCAAGATTGAGTGTTTTAAAATGAAGCCATGCCCATCTCAAAAGAAGATGACAAGAGTTCGTGGGAGCAATATCACACAATACTTCTTTCACACATTGTCCTGTACTAAATTTGATCCTTGCTTGATTCGGATAAAAGCTTGGTGGTTACTAGAGTTTCTCCACCAATCTTGGGCTTACAACATTGTTGTCCCTTTCGTAAACAAATGCAACTAAACATGGGTGGCCTTCGATTAAACACCTTGCTTCTCTACTTCCTTTTCCATCATCTTTATCTTTTCTTCCTTTTCTTTTTCTTAGATTTCCCTTCTTTCTGCAGTTTATATTTCTTCTTTTTCTATTTTCTCCTTCAGCCTATGTTGATCCTTACTGGGTTGACTTGGTATCATAAATTTCAACTTGATTTCATGTCCCTCATGCCTCAAAGCGAACGTTCATCAAGATTGAGAGTTTTAAAATAAAGCCATGCCCATCTGAAAAGAAGATGAGAAGAGTTCGTGGGAGCAATATCACACAATACTTCTTTCACACATTGTCCTGTACTGAATTTGATCCTTGCTTGATTCGGATGAAACCTTGGTGGTAACTAGAGTTTGTCCACCAGTCTTTGGCTTAAAACATTGTTGTCGCTTTCGTAAACGAATGCCACTAAACATGGATGGCCTTCGATTAAACACCTTGTTTCTCTACTTCCTTTTCCATCAACTTTATCTTTTCTTCCTTTTCTTTTTCTTCAATTTCTCTTCCTTCTGCTGTTTATATTTCTTCTTTTCTATTTTCTCCTTCAGCCTATGTTGATCCTTACTGGCTTGTCCTTGTGTCATAAATTTCAACTTCATTTCATGTCCCTCATGCCTCAAATAAAGGGAACGTTCATCAAGATTGAGTGTTTTAAAATAAACCCATGCCCATCTCAAAAGAAGATGACAAGAGTTCGTGGGAACAATATCACATAATACTTCTTTCACACATTGTCATGTACTGAATTTGATCCTTGCTTGATTTGGATGAAACCTTGGTGGTAACTAGAGTTTCTCCACCAATCTTTGGCTTAAAACATTGTTGGCGCTTTCGTAAATGAATGCAACTAAACATGGGTTGCCTTCGATTACACACCTTGTTTCTCTACTTCCTTTTCCATCAACTTTATCTTTTCTTCCTTTTCTTTTTCTTCAATTTCCCTTCCTTCTGCAGTTTATATTTTTTCTTTTTCTATTTTCTCCTTCAGCCTATGTTGATCCTTACTGGCTTGACTTGGTGTCATAAATTTCAACTTCATTTCATGTCCCTCATGCCTCGTTCATCAAGATTGAGCGTTTTAAAATTAAGCCATGCCCATCTCAAAAGAAGATGACAAGAGTTCGGGGGAACAATATCACATAATATTTCTTTCACACATTGTCATGTACTGAATTTGATCCTTGCTTGATTCGGATGAAACCTTTGTGGTAACTAGAGTTTCTCCACCAGTCTTTGGCTTAAAACATTGTTGTCGCTTTCGTAAACGAATGCCACTAAACATGGGTGGCCTTCGATTAAACCTTGTTTCTCTACTTCCTTTTCCATCAACTTTATCTTTTCTTCGTTTTCTTTTTCTTCAATTTCTCTTCCTTCTGCAGTTTATATTTCTTCTTTGTATTTTCTCCTTCAGCCTATGTTGATCCTTACTGGCTTGTTCTTGTGTCATAAATTTCAACTTCATTTCATGTCCCTTATGCGTCAAATAAAGGGAACGTTCATCAAGATTGAGTGTTTAAAATAAAGCCATGCCCATCTCAAAAGAAGATGACAAGAGTTCGTGGGAACAATATCACATAATACTTCTTTCACACATTCTCATGTACTGAATTTGATCCTTGCTTGATTCGGATGAAACCTTTGTGGAAACTAGAGTTTCTCCACCAGTCTTTGGCTTAAAACATTGTTGTCGCTTTCGTAAACGAATGCAACTAAACAGGGGTGGCCTTTGATTAAACACTTTGTTTCTCTACTTCCTTTTCCATCATCTTTATCTTTTCTTCCTTTTCTTTTTCTTTAATTTCCCTCCCTTCTGCAGTTTATATTTCTTTTTTTTCTATTTTGTCCGTCAGCCTATGTTGATCCTTACTAGCTTGACTTGGTGTCATAAATTTCAACTTCATTTCATGTCCCTCATGCCTCAAAGCGAACGTTCATCAAGATTGAGCGTTTTAAAATTAAGCCATGCCCATCTCAAAAGAAGATGACAAGAGTTCGTGGGAGGAATATCACACAATACTTCTTTCACACATTATCCTGTACTGAATTTGATCCTTGCTTGATTCGGATGAAAGCGTGGTGGTAACTAGAGTTTCTCCACCACTCTTAGGCTTACAACATTGTTGTCGCTTTTGTAAACAAATGCAACTAAACATGGGTGGCCTTCGATTAAACACCTTGTTTCTCTACTTCCTTTTCCATCATCTTTATCTTTTCTTTCTTATCTTTTTCTTCAATTTCCCTTCTTTCTGCAGTTTATATTTCTTCTTTTTCTATTTTCTCCTTCAGCCTATGTTGATCATTACTGGCTTGTCTTGGTGTGATAAATTTCAACTTCATTTCATGTCCCTCATGCCTCAAATAAAGGGAACCTTCATCAAGATTGAGCGTTTTAAAATGAAGCCATGCCCATCGCAAAAGAAGATGACAAGAGTTCGTGGGAGGAATATCACACAATACTTCTTTCACACATTGTCCTGTACTGAATTTGATGCTTGGTTGATTCAGACGAAAGCTTGATGGTAACTAGAGTTTCTTCACCAATCTTTGGCTTACAACATTGTTGTCGCTTTCATAAACGGATGCAACTAAACAGAGGTGGCCTTCGATTAAACACCTTGTTTCTCTACTTCCTTTTCCATCGTCTTTATCTTTTCTTCCTTTTCTTTTTCTTCAATTTCCCTTCCTTCTGCAGTTTATATTTCTTCTTTTGTATTTTCTCCTTCAGCCTATGTTGATCCTTACTGGCTTGTCCTTGTGTCATAAATTTCAACTTCATTTCATGTCCCTCATGCCTCAAATAAAGGGAACGTTCATCAAGATTGAGTGTTTTAAAATAAAGCCATGCCCATCTCAAAAGAAGATGACAAGAGTTCGTGGGAGCAATATCACATAATACTTCTTTCACACATTGTCATGTGCTGAATTTGATCCTTGCTTGATTCGGATGAAAGCTTGGTGGTAACTAGAGTTTCTCTTCCAATCTTTGGCTTAAAACATTGTTGTCGCTTTCGTAAACGAATGCAACTAAACAGGGGTGGCCTTCGATTAAACACTTTGTTTCTCTACTTCCTTTTCCATCATCTTTATCTTTTCTTCCTTTTCTTTTTCTTCAATTTCCCTCCCTTCTGCAGTTTATATTTCTTCTTTTTCTATTTTCTCTTTCAGCCTATGTTGATCCTTACTAGCTTGACTTGGTGTCATAAATTTCAACTTCATTTCATGTCCCTCATGCCTCAAAGCGAACGTTCATCAAGATTGAGCGTTTTAAAATTAAGCCATGCCCATCTCAAAAGAAGATGACAAGAGTTTGTGGGAGTAATATCACATAATACTTCTTTCACACATTATCGTGTACTGAATTTGATCCTTGCTTGATTGGGATGAAAGTGTGGTGGTAACTAGAGTTTCTCCACCAATCTTGGGCTTACAACATTGTTGTCGCTTTCAGAAACAAATGCAACTAATCATGGGTGGCCTTCGATTAAACACCTTGTTTCTCTACTTCCTTTTCCATCATCTTTATCTTTTCTTCCTTTTCTTTTTCTTCAATTTCCCTTCCTTCTGCAGTTTATATTTCTTCTTTTTCTATTTTCTCCTTCAGCCTATATTTATCATTACTGGCATGTCTTGGTGTCATAAATTTCAACTTCATTTCATGTCCCTCACGCCTCAATTAAAGGGAACCTTCATCAAGATTGAGCGTTTTAAAATGAAGCCATGCCCATCTCAAAAGAAGATGACAAGAGTTCGTGGGAGCAATATCACACAATACTTCTTTCACACATTGTTCTGTACTGAATTTGATCCTTGGTTGATTCAGATGAAAGCTTGGTGGTAACTAGAGTTTCTCCACCAATCTTTGGCTTAAAACATTGTTGTCGCTTTCGTAAACGAATGCAACTAAAAAGTGGTGGCCTTCGATTAAACACCTTGTTTCTCTACTTCCTTTTCCATCGTCTTTATCTTTTCTTCCTTTTCTTTTTCTTCAATTTCTCTTCCTTCTGCAGTTTATATTTCTTCTTTTGTATTTTCTCCTTCAGCCTATGTTGATCCTTACTGGCTTGTCCTTGTGTCATAAATTTCAACTTCATTTCATGTCCCTCATGCCTCAAATAAAGGGAAAGTTCATCAAGATTGAGTGTTTTAAAATAAAGCCATGCCCATCTCAAAAGAAGATGACAAGAGTTCGTGGGAACAATATCACATAATACTTCTTTCACACATTGTCATGTACTGAATTTGATCCCTCCTTGATTCGGATGAAACCTTGGTGGTAACTAGAGTTTTTCCACCAATCTTTGGCTTAAAACATTGTTGTCGCTTTCATTAACGAATCCAACTAAACATGGGTTGCCTTCGATTAAACACCTTGTTTCTCTAATTCCTTTTCCATCAACTTTATCTTTTCTTCCTTTTCTTTTTCTTCAATTTCTTTTCTTTCTGCAGTGTATATTTATTCTTTTCTATTTTCTCCTTCAGCCTATGTCGATCCTTACTGGATTGTCCTTGTGTCATAAATTTCAACTTAATTTCATGTCCCTCATGCCTCAAATGAAGGGAACGTTCATCAAGATTGAGTGTTTTAAAATTAAGCCATGCCCATCTCAAAAGAAGATGACAAGAGTTCGTGGAAACAATATCACAAAATACTTCTTTCACACATTGTCCTGTACTGAATTTGATCATTGGTTGATTCAGATGAAAGCTTGGTGGTAACTAGAGTTTCTCCACCAATCTTTGGATTACAACATTGTTGTCACTTTCGTAAAGGAATGCAACTAAACAGGGGTGGCCTTCGATTAAACACCTTGTTTCTCAACATCCTTTTCCATTGTCTTTATCTTTTCTTCCGTTTCTTTTTCTTCAATTTCCCTTCCTTCTGCAGTTTATATTTCTTCTTTTTCTATTTTCTCCTTCAGCCTATGTTGATCCTTACTGGCTTGACTTGGTGTCATACATTTCAACTTCATTTCATGTCCCTCATGCCTCAAAGCAAACGTTCATCAAGATTGAGCGTTTTAAAATTAAGCCATGCCCATCTCAAAACAAGATGACAAGAGTTTGTGGGAGCAATATCACATAATACTTCTTTCACATATTGTACTGTACTGAATTTGATCCTTGCTTGATTCGGATGAAAGCGTGGTGGTAACTAGAGTTTCTCCACCAATCTTGGGCTTACAACATTGTTGTCGCTTTCGTAAACAAATTCAACTAAACATGAGTGGCCTTCGATTAAACACCTTGTTTCTCTACTTTCTTTTCCATCATCTTTATCTTTTCTTCCTTTTCTTTTTCTTCAATTTCTCTTCCTTCTCCAGTTTATATTTCTTCTGTTGTATTTTCTCCTTTAGCCTATGTTGATCCTTATTGGCTTGTCCTTGTGTCATAAATTTCAATTTCATTTCATGTCCCTCATCCCTCAAATAAAGGGAACGTTCATCAAGATTGAGCGTTTTAAAATGAAGCCATTCCCATCTCAAAAGAAGATGACAAGAGTTCGTGGGAACAATATCACATAATACTTCTTTCACACATTGTCATATACTGAATTTGATCCTTGCTTGATTCGGATGAAACCTTGGTCGTAACTAGAGTTTCTCCACCAATCTTTGGCTTAAAACATTGTTGTTGCTTTCATTAACGAATGCAACTAAACATGGGTTGCCTTCGATTAAACACCTTGTTTCTCTACTTCTTTTTCCATCAACTTTATCTTTTCTTCCCTTTCTTTTTCTTCAATTTCTTTTCCTTCTGCAGAGTATATTTCTTCTTTTTCTATTTTCTCCTTCAGCCTATATTGATCATTACTGGCATGTCTTGGTGTCATAAATTTCAACTTCATTTCATGTCCCTCATGCCTCAAATAAAGGGAACGTTCATCAAGATTGAGCATTTTAAAATGAAGCCATGCCCATCTCAAAAGAAGATGACAAAAGTTCGTGGGAGCAATATCACACCATACTTCTTTCACATATTGTCCTGTATTGAATTTGATCCTTGGTTGATTCAGATGAAAGCTTGGTGGTAACTAGAGTTTCTCCACCAATCTTTGGCTTACAACATTGTTGTCGCTTTCGTAAACGAATGCAACTAAACACGTGTGGCCTTCCATTAAACACCTTGTTTCTCTACTTCCTTTTCCATCGTCTTTATCTTTTCTTCCTTTTCTTTTTCTTCAATTTCCCTCCCTTCTACAGTTTATATTTCTTCTTTTTCTATTTTCTCCTTCAGCCTATGTTGATCCTTACTGGCTTGACTTGGTGTCATAAATTTCAACTTCATTTCATGTCCCTCATGCCTCAAAGCGAACGTTCATCAAGATTGAGCATTTTAAAATTAAGCCATGCCCATCTCAAAACAAAGACGACAAGAGTTCGTGGAAGCAATATCACATAATCATTCTTTAACACATTGTCCTGTATTGAATTTGATCCTTGCTTGATTCAGATGAAAGCTTGGTGGTATGATGAGTTCAAATTTTTGCCCTCATTTAATATTTAAATTTGGGGATTTAATTGAATTTTCTGTGCTTAAAGATTGATTTAATTAGGATTTGTGATTATTGGATTTATTGAGTAATTTTGGTAAAAGTGGCGTAAAAATTGATTTTAGTTACATAAAATATTATTGGATATTCTAACGTTTGTTGATGCAGCTGGAATTTATTTTTGGTCAATTAATAGTGTGATTTTAAAATATTCAAAGTTACAAGATAAGTCCAAAATCAAGAAATTCTGAAAAAGAATAAATCAGGAGCTAAATGCACCCCCAGTTTTTATTTGCACACTCCTTGCTCAAGTGGACCACAAAAACCTGTTCTGCACCCCCAGTTTTTACTAAGTTGCACCCCTCCTACCACTTAAACTTCACTAAACCAGATCATGCCATGTGGCAATCCCCACCTCTTAAAATTAGCCAACCAGAACAAGCCACGTGTCATAATCCTACCCTCACCAAATTAACCAATCAGATTCTGCCACGTCATCATCTTCATCTCCCAAAACCCTAACCCTAATTTTCTCCTCTCCTTCCACCCTCCACGGCAGCCGCCGCCGCCAACCTCGCCGACCACCACGCACCACCATCTACGCGAACCAGTGCCGTCACGCCGCAACCACCATGCCTCTCCATCTTCTCCATGGCAGCAGCGAACGCGAGCATCTACCAGCCGCGACCACCACGAATCTGCAGAACCTCCACACCTTCATTTTCTCTCCATCATCTTCTTCGTTCACGCCGGAAACAGCACCTGCAACGTGCAACCAGCGTGACCAGTCGCGGTCGTCATAGATCTTCGCGCGAACCAGAAAGCGCGAACCAGAACGCCATCGCAGCACCTCTTTTAGCTACCATTAACGTTGCAGAACCTCCATTACAGCAGAAATGCAGATCTGCACCGCACCATTGCACCTGCTCCAGCTCCGCACACCACCACCGCGAACCTTCTCCGCAGCGCATCCGCCAGCGCGACCTGCGTAGCTGCCACAACCACCTCCATCTCCATAGCAGCGAACACCACCACGCCGGAAATGAAACGCAACCTCTGCAGCTCGAGTTTCGCCGTTTCCATTACAGGAGCGTCGCTGGAGGAGAAGAAGAAGAAGCCTGCCGCCATTGCCGTCACGAGGGAGGGAGGAGAGTGTGAAAGTGAAACCCTAATTCTGGAAAGTGTACTCTACGCCACGTGTCAGCCTCTGATTGCACAGTCAAATTGGTCAAATTTGGTCAACTGGTCAACTCTGGTCAAACTGGTCAAACTCTAGTCAAATTCTGGACAATTTTGTAAAAATGCTTAAATGCGAGGGGAAGAATTGGAAATTGGACAGGAATTAAGTTGCTAATTAATTAAATAAAAATAAAAGATTTTAGCAACTAACAGATAAAGCCCAAAGTCCAGTGGAAGCCTATATAAAGAGACTTAAGGGAGCAGAGAGACTGACAATTGACAACTGACAGGTTAGACACTTAGAACTCTCTGGTTTTGGCAGATACCGTCTCCACCACATCTCTCATTCTTTCTTTTATTTTCTTTCTTTCATATCATCATGTATTCCATCAAAGCCATGGAGGGCTAAGCTTTAAGGGTTGATTCCACTGTAATTTCTTAAATGGATTCTGAGGTTAGATGAATTTATGTGTTTGTTATTTTGATTATTGTTGTGGTTTTTGTTTATCTATGTCCTTTGCTTCTTAATCGAATAGAAAATAATAATTTTGAATCTACATGCATGCTAATCATATGAGTTAAAAGGTTTTTAAATTAAATTGAGACTTTACTTTGATTTTGTTTAGAAACTTTCATTTGATTAAATAAGTTTTTGCCAATAATTGAGACTTTAATTTGATTAGAGGTAATTACTTTAACTAAAATTAGTCAAGACTTTACTTTGATTAATTAAGTTTTCTATTTGGTAAAGAAACAAAGGAATAGACATGATTAGGCATAGTAAAATTAATTGAGACTGTACTTTGATTGAATTTACTATGGACAATCTAATAATTCTCACTTTTAATTGAGACTGTACTTTGATTAAAAGTGAGGATGTCAACAAATGAATTGAGTCTTTACATTGATTTATTTGTAAATCAACAACAATGATTAATTTAACAATAATCTCTAGATAACCAATGAAGAATCTTATTTAGAAAAAGCAGTGGAATTGACCTATTTACTATTACTGTGTTTACAATCTTCCGTGTCATTTTCTTTGCATATCAAAACCTCCCTATTTTTATAGTTGCTAGTTTTAAATTGCATTTTTGAGAATCAAATATTTGAGATCAATTCCGTATTCGTTGTGAGACGACTCAGGGTTATCTTAACCCTAACTATTTTCTTCACTACAAACTGGCAATACTGAAGTTGCTAAAGTAGTGGTAATTTGATCGCCTAACGACAGCGATATCAAATTTGGCGCCGTTGCCGGGGAATACGGTTAGTATTTCTTTTATTTTGATTCTGTTTTTATTTATTTATTTTATTTTATTTTATTTTTATTTTTATTTCATTTTTATTTTTATTTTTTATTTATTTTACGCATATATGTTTGATGTCCATTGTTATTTTGTAGTATCTAGTTTTCTGTTAATATATTCCAAGCAAAGTTCTATTTTTGTTTTGATTAAGAATTTCTTTTAAGAAATTTTTGAGACTAGTTTGGAAAACTCTGTCTAGGAAAGACTTGGTATTTAAGTTGTCCATTGTGACGCACCTCTCTTTCCTGGGAGTAGACCCAACGACATCTTAACTTATTTCTTTCTTGAAATCTTTCTCCAAAACAAGAATAGGAAGAAAAAAACACACAGGGAAACACTTTCACTTTCAGGTGGACTGCATAGTGCATGACTCGGGCCAATCCGGGTCAATTTTATCAACTTGATTCAGAACTTGAAAGGAACTTGCGTAAATCACGTAGGAGACTTGAACTCAGGTGTTCTACTGAAGGAGCACCATCATCATCTGAACCTACCACTGAAAGTGTACCACTAGAATCACCTCCGGTGATTAACATATCTTCTGATCCATCACCTGAACCAGAAATTCAAGAAGATAGAATGGAAGAAAGAACAATCAGAGAGTTGGCTTCACCGGATGCAGCAATTACACAAAACATGTGCATCCAATATCCAGATGGAGAATGTGAGCTTAAGTCTGGGTTAATCCATCTTTTACCCAAATTCCATGGATTAGCAGGAGAAGACCCATACCATCACTTGAAGGAATTTCATGTTGTTTGTTCATCCATGAGACCTACGACAGTAACAGAGGAACATATCAAGCTTAAGGCTTTTCCATTCTCATTGCAAGATGCCGCTAAGAATTGGTTATACTGCCTTCTGCCAGGATCCATCAATACTTGGGAGACTCTGAATAGATTATTTCTGGAAAAGTTTTTTCCAGCATCTAGAGTTGCTGCTATTCGCAAAGATATTTATGGGATAAGGCAACAAGAAAGAGAAAGTCTTCACGAGTATTGGGAAAGATTCAAAAAGTTATGTGCTTCATGTCCTCATTACCAAATAAACGAGCATCTCCTCATTTAATACTTTTATGAGGGATTGAGTATCATGGATAGACAAATGATAGATGCTGCTAGTGGAGGGTCATTGGTGGACAAAACGCCAACAAATGCAAGACAATTGATTGAAACTATGGCGTCGAACCATCAACAATTTTCCACAAGGAGTAATTCTATAACTCTATTGAAGGGAACCCATGGAGTAGAAGCTTCATATGTTGCAGATCACAAGAAATTAGAAGGGAAGTTGGATGACTTAGCGGCCATGGTAAGGACCTTGACAGACTTACAGAAAAAGCCTATCCCTTCTACTTTATGTGGAATTTGTGCTTCTACTAATCATCCTACAGAGGCTTGTTCTATGTTAAAAGAGACAGGGACGTTAGACAATGAACAACCTCAGGCATATGCTGCAAACATCTATGGCAATAATAGACCACCTCGGCAGCAATACAACCATGATTTGTCCTCCAACAAGTACAACCCAGATTGGAAGGAATATCCCAGCCAGAAATGGGGAAATCAACAGCCTCAACACCAACAAGTCTATGTTCCACCTCAATAGAGGCAACAACCACAACCAGTTGCAACCTGTGGTGATTCAAACATGGAAGCAATGATGAAAATGATGGCTGACATGATGAAGGGACAAATCAATGAGTTGAAACAGACGATGGAAGCAACCAATCAAAACTTGCAGAACCAGATTGGACAAATGGCAAATGAGTTAAATCAGATGAAGTCTCAACAAGGCTCGAGCAATTTGCCTGCACAAACTGTAATCAACCCGAGAAATGTAAGTGCTATTACTTTAAGATCGGGTAAGCAAATACAAGGTCTTGGGGATGCCCAAGAAGATGAAGATAAGGACAATGAAGTTGTACCTAATGATGAAAGAGGAAGATCAGATGAAGCAACACAAGCAACATCTGAAATGCCTGCACCCAGTGATAACTCCAGGTTGGTATCCCCTAATACTTCCTCTGAAAATCCTTCTCCTTATTCTCCTCCTCCTCCCTATCCAAACCGTTTGAAACCAAAAACTAAAAAGATGGAGGAGTTAGACAAAGAAATCCTGAATACTTTCAAGAAAGTGGAGATAAACATTCCTTTGTTGGATGCTGTTAGACAAATTCCTAAATACGCCAAGTTTCTCAAAGAATTATGTACACATAAAAGGCGTATTATGGACAAAGAGGTAGTGAACATGGGAAGAAACGTCTCTAGCTTAATTAAGAAGCCTGCAGTCAGAATGCCGCAAAAGTGTAAGGATCCAGGTATGTTTTCTGTTCCCTGCATTATAGGTAGTACTAAGTTTGACAATGCTATGTTAGATTTAGGAGCTTCCATTAATGTAATGCCTTTATCTGTTTTTACTTCACTTCATCTTGGACCTCTTAAGTCTACTGGTGTGGTCATTCAATTGGCCAACCGTAGCACAGTTAACCCTGCAGGTGTGCTAGAAGATGTGCTTGTCCGTGTGGACAAGTTAATTTTTCCTGCAGATTTCTATATCTTGGACATGAAGGATGATGAAGGAATGAGTTCAACCACAATCATCTTGGGAAGACCATTCATGATGACAGCACGTACCAAGATAGACGTGCATGCAGGATCCTTGACTATGGAGATAGGAGATGAGAAGGTGCAGTTCAATGTGCTATAAGCCATGAAGCACCCAATTGAAGACCATTCTTTGTTTTGTATTGATTTATTGAGTAATGTAGTAAACAATTATGCTTTTGGACTTTTGGACGTTTTATCTGGTTTTTCTTCTTCTTTGGATTTTTCTTTTTCGAATATTTCGGGCTCAATTTTAGACGAAAGAGAAAATTGTAAAACAGGTGATGTTGAGGACGCGGTGTCACTATTTGATACCTCTGTGGCGTCCAAGTGTGATGCTGAGGTGGCTGAAATTACCTTAGGCAGTAAAATGTTGCCATCTATGGAACAGCCACCCACTTTGGAGTTGAAACCTTTACCATCTCATTTGAAATATGTTTATCTTGAGAGGGATGGGAAACTCCCTGTTATTATATCTGCCTTGCTTACTGACGAGCAGGAACAAAAGCTATTGCAGGTTATCAAAGATCACAAGCGAGCAATAGGCTGGACTTTGGCAGATATTCCTGGTATTAGTCCTTCTTTCTGCATGCACAGAATACTCTTGGAGGAGGATGCTAAGCCAGTGAGGCAACCTCAGAGGAGACTGAATCCTCAGCTGATGGAGGTTGTGAAGAAAGAAGTCACCAAGTTGCTACAAGCAGGTATTATATATCCCATTTCTGACAGCACTTGGGTGAGTCCTGTACATGTGGTCCCTAAGAAATCTGGGATCACCGTGGTCAAGAATGAGAAGAATGAGTTGATTCCTACTCGTATTCAGAATAGTTGGAGGGTCTGTATTGATTATAGAAGACTAAACCAGGCCACCAGGAAGGACCACTTTCCTTTACCATTCATGGACCAGATGTTAGATCGATTGGCAGGTAAGTCTCATTACTGTTTTCTTGATGGATTCTCTGGGTATTTTCAGATTTGTATTGCCCCAGAGGATCAACATAAGACTACTTTTACTTGTCCATTCGGTACATATGCTTATAGGAAAATGCCATTTGGCCTTTGCAATGCTCCTGGAACATTTCAACGATGTATGATGAGTATTTTTACAGATTTGTTGGAGCATTGTATTGAGGTTTTTATGGATGATTTTAGTGTATATGGTTCATCTTTTGATCACTGCTTGTCTAATCTTGCTGGAGTCTTGGAGAGATGTGAAGAAACTAACCTTGTTCTAAATTTTGAAAAATGTCATTTTATGGTGGAACAAGGTATAGTTTTAGGTCACGTTGTTTCCAAGAATGGTATATCTGTAGATCCTGCTAAAATTGATATTATTTCACAATTGCCTTACCCCTCTTCTGTGAAAGAGGTTCGATCTTTTCTTGGACATGCAGGATTTTACAGGAGGTTTATCAAGGACTTCAGCAAGATAGCCAACCCTCTCTCCAACTTATTGCAAAAGGATATAGTATTTGACTTTGGAGAGAGGTGTAAAGATGCATTTGATACATTGAAAAAGGCGCTTACCACCACTCCTATCATCCAGCCACCTGACTGGACATTACCATTCGAGTTGATGTGTGATGCATCAAACTTTGCAGTAGGAGCGGTGCTTGCACAAAAATATGGGAAGCTATCACATGTGATATATTATGCTTCCAGAACATTGGACACAGCGCAGGCTAACTACACCACGATTGAGAAGGAATTATTGGCTGTTGTGTTTGCCTTGGACAAATTCAGACCGTATATACTTGGTTCCAAGGTAATTGTTTATACGGATCATGCAGCATTAAAATTCCTTCTGAAGAAAGCAGATTCAAAACCAAGGTTGATCAGATGGATGCTACTGCTCCAAGAGTTTGACATTGAGATTCTAGACAGAAGTGGAGCACATAACTGGGTAGCCGATCATCTTAGCAGGATTGAAAATGGAGAAGATAACATTCCTATTAAGGATGACTTTCCTGATGAAGTCCTCCTAGCATTAACTGCTGTGAAAGGTATGTTTCCTGAACCTTGGTTTGCTGACATTGTTAATTATTTGGTTGTTTCTGCTATTCCTCCTTCCTTCTCCAAATATGAAAGAATCAAGCTAAAAAGTGAGGCAAAGTACTATATCTGGGAAGACCCAATTTTATGGCGCATTGGTAGTGACCAAGTCATAAGGAGGTGTGTTCCAGATATCGAGATACCTCATGTGCTTGAGTTTTGTCATTCATCTCCTTTTGGTGGACATTATGGCACACAAAGAACAGGTAGGAAGGTGTTGGATTATGGATTATATTGGCCTACTATTTTTAAAGATGCACAGAGGGTATATGAAAATTGTGAGCAGTGCCAAAGGGCAGCCAAATCCATTACAAGAAGGGATGAAATGCCTCAACAACCCATGCTGTATTGTGAGGTATTTGATATTTGGGGTATTGATTTTATGGGTCCTTTTCCTCCTTCTTTTGGGTTTTCTTATATTTTGCTTGCTGTAGACTATGTCTCCAAATGGGTGGAAGCCATAGCTACAAGGACTAATGATTCTCGAGTTGTTATGAGTTTTGTCAGGTCTAACATTTTCTGCAGATTTGGGATACCACGAGCCATCATCAGTAACCAGGGGACTCATTTCTGTAATAGGCTACTTGAGAACATGTTGAAGAAGTATGGGGTGACACATCGCATTACTACACCATATCACCCCCAAACCAATAGACAAGCAGAGATCTCTAACAGAGAGATTAAAAAGATACTAGAGAAAGTAGTGAAGCCTAGTCGAAAGGATTGGGCCACAAGATTGGATGAAGCACTTTGGGCACACAGGACAGCCTACAAAACACCTATAGGTATGTCACCTTTCAGGGTGGTTTTTGGAAAGGTTTGTCATCTACCTGTGGAGATTGAACATCGGGCCTATTGGGCCGTAAAAGCATGCAACTTGGATTTGGAAGAAGCAGGAAATGAGCGAAAGCTTCAGTTGCAAGAACTAGAGGAGATTAGGCTAGCAGCCTATGAAAATTCAAAGTTCTACAAAGAGAAAACCAAGAAGTTCCATGACCAAAAGCTTGTGGCTAGAAAGGATTTCAAGGTAGGCCAGAAGGTGTTACTATACAAATCCAAGCTTGGTCACATGAGTGGTAAGTTGCGTTCTACTTGGGAAGGACCATACATTGTTACATAAGTCTTCCCTTATGGAGCAGTGGAGATCAAGGAAGAATCTTCAGCAAGAACTTTTAAAGTTAATGGGCATCGTCTTCGGATATTCAATGAAAATCAAGATATGCTGAACAAGACGATGGATGGGATCAACTTGACTTCTCCCTCATACCTTCCACCTTGAGGAGGTAAGTACACTTCATACTTTTTCTTTGCATTTTATACATATTGAATACATTGAGGACAATGCATGGATAAAGTGTGGGGGTGTGGGGAGATTTTCCCCTTTTCTGTTTTTGTTTTCTATTTGTTTTGTTTTTCCTTTTCTAATTTAAAAAAAAAAGTTTCTGTTTTGAATAAAACATATTGACATTGGATTTTTGGATTTGATTTACTAATTGGAACGATCATAATTCTGGGAAAATAAAAGTCATGTGCTATGAATGGATTGTTTCTGTGGTTTACTGATTGAGTTGATTTGAGAGTTTCTGGAATAAATCTTTTGTGAAAGAGTTTTTGACCTTGTGAGTTTTGAGCTTTATTGTAAGGATGAACTACTGTGTGTCATTCCAATTTT
Source organism: Vigna unguiculata (assembly GCF_037176805.1). Taxonomy (NCBI): domain Eukaryota; kingdom Viridiplantae; phylum Streptophyta; class Magnoliopsida; order Fabales; family Fabaceae; genus Vigna; species Vigna unguiculata. The sequence continues at coordinate 24,340,338 of NC_140795.1, read as the reverse complement.
TCTTGTGTGATTTGCTCATGTCTTGTTGGTACTTAAATGTTTAGCTTGATTCTGTTGTTTTGCATCTTAGGTGAACATGCATGATTTGATATGACTGAGGCATTTCTTGTTTTTAGCTACTTGGCCAAATAAGCTAACCATGACATTGATCCATTGGTAGCCCCTTGAGCTTAAACCTCTTTTTCTTGTTTTGAGCATATTGTTAAACCTTAAAAAGAAAAAGACCATGTTTGTCCTTAGGGAGAGAGAAGGAGCTAGTGGATTATGTTGAGATTGGTTGAGGAATAAAGTGTGGGGGTGAGTATTTCCCCCACAAAGTTGTAAAAATGGCAAAAAGGAAAATAATTGTTGATGACAGAGTTTTGAAATGAAAATGATTGTTGTCTGAAAAAGAGAAACAAAGGATAAAAGAGAAAAAAAAGAAGTAAGGATTGATTTTGAAACTATGCTCCATAATTCTTTCTTCCCTACTATTTCAAAAACACACAAATCCTAAAGTTTTTCCTACCTTTGCCTTGGCCTCTTTATAACCTGTTAAAAGTCCTCATGATTTTTGAATGCATGTTTTCTGAAAGCTGTGAATATTAGAGTTTTGCTAAGCATTGAGAGTGTTTACTTGCGTGGGTATTTTGAGTGAAAACATAAGCCAAAACACTTGAGCGAATCTTGGTGAGAAAATATATATTTAACTTGAGTGTTTCTCTTTCATATTTGATTATCTTGTAAACTCAAAAGATTAACTCATGTGTGAAAAATAAAATTTTATCCATTTGTTTGTGCATGACAACATGATTTCTAGAAGATTGATTTGTTTCCATTTGTATTCATTTCTTTAATCCACTGAAAATATGGAATAAAAGACCTCAGAATAAAGTTTTCAAATTTTTGCCCTCATTTAATATTTAAATTTGGGGATTTAATTGAATTTTCTGTGCTTAAAGATTGATTTAATTAGGATTTGTGATTATTGGATTTATTGAGTAATTTTGGTAAAAGTGGCGTAAAAATTGATTTTAGTTGCATAAAATATTATTGGATATTCTAACGTTTGTTGATGCAGCTGGAATTTATTTTTGGTCAATTAATAGTGTGATTTTAAAATATTCAAAGTTACAAGATAAGTCCAAAATCAAGAAATTCTGAAAAAGAATAAATCAGGAGCTAAATGCACCCCCAGTTTTTATTTGCACACTCCTTGCTCAAGTGGACCACAAAAACCTGTTCTGCACCCCCAGTTTTTACTAAGTTGCACCCCTCCTACCACTTAAACTTCACTAAACCAGATCATGCCATGCGGCAATCCCCACCTCTTAAAATTAGCCAACCAGAATAAGCCACGTGTCATAATCCTACCCTCACCAAATTAACCAATCAGATTCTGCCACGTCATCATCTTCATCTCCCAAAACCCTAACCCTAATTTTCTCCTCTCCTTCCACCCTCCACGGCAGCCGCCGCCGCCAACCTCGCCGACCACCACGCACCACCATCTGCGCGAACCAGTGCCGTCACGCCGCAACCACCATGCCTCTCCATCTTCTCCATGGCAGCAGCGAACGCGAGCATCTACCAGCCGCGACCACCACGAATCTGCAGAACCTCCACACCTCCATTTTCTCTCCATCATCTTCTTCGTTCACGCCGGAAACAGCACCTGCAACGTGCAACCAGCGTGACCAGTCGCGGCAGTCACAGATCTTCGCGCGAACCAGAACGCGCGAACCAGAACGCCATCGCAGCACCTCTTTTAGCTACCATTAACGTTGCAGAACCTCCATTACAGCAGAAATGCAGATCTGCACCGCACCATTGCACCTGCTCCAGCTCCACACACCACCACCGCGAACCTTCTCCGCAGCGCATCCGCCAGCGCGACCTGCGCAGCTGCCACAACCACCTCCATCTCCATAGCAGCGAACACCACCACGCCGGAAATGAAACGCAACCTCTGCAGCACGAGTTCCGCCGTTTCCATTACAACAGCGTCGCCGGAGGAGAAGAAGAAGAAGCCTTCCGCCATTGCCGTCACGAGGGAGGGAGGAGAGTGTGAAAGTGAAACCCTAATTCTGGAAAGTGTACTCTGCGCCACGTGTCAGCCTCTGATTGCACAGTCAAATTGGTCAAATTTGGTCAACTGGTCAACTCTGGTCAAACTGGTCAAACTCTAGTCAAATTCTGGTCAATTTTGTAAAAATGCTTAAATGCGAGGGGCAGAATTGGATATTGGACAGGAATTAAGTTGCTAATTAATTAAATAAAAATAAAAGATTTTAGCAACTAACAGATAAAGCCCAAAGTCCAGTGGAAGCCTATATAAAGAGACTTAAGGGAGCAGAGAGACTGACAATTGACAACTGACAGCTTAGACACTTAGAACTCTCTAGTTTTGGCAGATACCGTCTCCACCACATCTCTCATTCTTTCTTTTATTTTCTTTCTTTCATATCATCATGTATTCCATCAAAGCCATGGAGGGCTAAGCTTTAAGGGTTGATTCCACTGTAATTTCTTAAATGGATTCTGAGGTTAGATGAATTTATGTGTTTGTTATTTTGATTATTGTTGTGGTTTTTGTTTATCTATGTCCTTTGCTTCTTAATCGAATAGAAAATAATGATTTTGAATCTACATGCATGCTAATCATATGAGTTAAAAGGTTTTTAAATTAAATTGAGACTTTACTTTGATTTTGTTTAGAAACTTTCATTTGATTAAATAAGTTTTTGCCAATAATTGAGACTTTAATTTGAATAGAGGTAATTACTTTAACTAAAATTAGTCAAGACTTTACTTTGATTAATTAAGTTTTCTATTTGGTAAAGAAACAAAGGAATAGACATGATTAGGCATAGTAAAATTAATTGAGACTGTACTTTGATTGAATTTACTATGGACAATCTAATAATTCTCACTTTTAATTGAGACTGTACTTTGATTAAAAGTGAGGATGCCAACAAATGAATTGAGTCTTTACATTGATTTATTTGTAAATCAACAACAATGATTAATTTAACAATAATCTCTAGATAACCAATGAAGAATCTTATTTAGAAAAAGCAGTGGAATTGACCTATTTACTATTACTGTGTCTACAATCTTCCGTGTCATTTTCTTTGCATATCAAAACCTCCCTATTTTTATAGTTGCTAGTTTTAAATTGCATTTTTGAGAATCAAATATTTGAGATCAATTCCGTATTCGTTGTGAGACGACTCAGGGTTATCTTAACCCTAACTATTTTCTTCACTACAAACTGGCAATACTGAAGTTGCTAAAGTAGTGGTAATTTGATCGCCTAACGACAGCGATATCATGGTAACTAGAGTTTCCACCAGTCTTTGGCTTAAAACATTATTGTCGCTTTCGTAAACGAATGCAACTAAACATGGGTGGCCTTCGATTAAACCTTGTTTCTCTACATCCTTTTCCATCAACTTTATCTTTTCTTCCTTTTCTTTTTCTTCAATTTCGCTTCCTTCTGCAGTTTATATTTCTTCTTTTGTATTTTCTCCTTCAGCCTATGTTGATCCTTACGGGCTTGTCCTTGTGTCATAAATTTCAACTTCATTTCATGTCCCTCATGCCTCAAATAAAGGGAACGTTCATGAAGATTGAGCGTTTTAAAATTAAGTTATGCCCATCTCAAAAGAAGATGACAAGAGTTCGTGGGAACAATATCACATAATACTTCTTTCACACATTGTCATGTACTCAATTTGATCCTTTCTTGATTCGGATGAAACCTTGGTGGTAACTAGAGTTTCTCCACCAGTCTTTGGCTTAAAACATTGTTATCGCTTTCGTAAATGAATGCAACTAAACATGGGTGGCCTTCGATTAAACCTTGTTTCTCTACTTCCTTTTCCATTATCTTTACCTTTTCTTCCTTTTCTTTTTCTTCAATTTCCCTTTCTTTCTGCAGTTTATATTTCTTCTTTTTCTATTTTCTCCTTCAGCCTATGTTGATCCTTACTGGCTTGTCTTGGTGTCATAAATTTGAACTTCATTTCATGTCCCTCATGCCTCAAAGGGAACGTTCATCAAGATTGAGTGTTTTAAAATTAAGCCATGCCCATCTCAAAAGAAGATGACAAGAGTTTGTGGGAGCATTATCACATAATACTTCTTTCACACATTGTCATGTACTGAATTTGATCCTTGGTTGATTCGGATGAAACCTTGGTGGTAACTAGAGTTTCTCCACCAATCTTTGGCTTAAAACATTGTTGTCGCTTTCGTAAACGAATGCAACTAAACATGGTGGGCCTTCGATTAAACACCTTCTTTCTCTACTTCCTTTTCCATTATCTTTATCTTTTCTTCCTTTTCTTTTTCTTCAATTTCCCTTCCTTCTGCAGTTTATATTTCTTCTTTTGTATTTTCTCCTTCAGCCTATGTTGATCCTTACGGGCTTGTCCTTGTGTCATAAATTTCAACTTCATTTCATGTCCCTCATGCCTCAAATAAAGGGAACGTTCATGAAGATTGAGCGTTTTAAAATTAAGCTATGCCCATCTCAAAAGAAGATGACAAGAGTTCGTGGGAACAATATCACATAATACTTCTTTCACACATTGTCATGTACTCAATTTGATCCTTGGTTGATTCGGATGAAACCTTGGTGGTAACTAGAGTTTCTCCACCAGTCTTTGGCTTAAAACATTGTTATCGCTTTCGTAAATGAATGCAACTACACATGGGTGGCCTTCGATTAAACCTTGTTTCTCTACTTCCTTTTCCATTATCTTTATCTTTTCTTCCTTTTCATTTTCTTCAATTTCCCTTCCTTCTGCAGTTTATATTTCTTCTTTTGTATTTTCTCCTTCAGCCTATGTTGATCCTTACGGGCTTGTCCTTGTGTCATAAATTTCAACTTCATTTCATGTCCCTCATGCCTCAAATAAAGGGAACGTTCATCAAGATTGAGTGTTTTAAAATTAAGCCATGCCCATCTCAAAAGATGATGACAAGAGTTCGTGGGAACAATATCACATAATACTTCTTTCACACATTGTCATGTACTGAATTTGATCCTTGGTTGATTCGGATGAAACCTTGGTGGTAACTAGAGTTTCTCCACCAATCTTTGGCTTACAACATTGTTGTCGCTTTCGTAAACAAATGCAACTAAACATGGGTGGCCTTCGATTAAACCTTGTTTCTCTACTTCCTTTTCCATCAACTTTATCTTTTCTTCCTTTTCTTTTTCTTCAATTTCTCTTCCTTCTGCAGTTTATATTTCTTCTTGTAATTTCTCCTTCAGCCTATGGTGATCCTTACTTGCTTGTCCTTGTGTCATAAATTTCAACTTCATTTCATGTCCCTCATGCCTCAAATAAAGAGAACGTTCATCAAGATTAAGTGTTTTAAAATTAAGCCATGCCCATCTCAAAAGAAGATGACAAGAGTTCGTGGGAACAATATCACATAATACTTCTTTCACACATTGTCCTGTACTAAATATTATCCTTGCTTGATTCGGGTGAAAACTTGGTGGTAACTAGAGTTTCTCCACCAATCTTTGGCTTAAAACATTGTTGTCGCTTTCGTAAACGAATGCAACTAAACATGCTGGGCCTTCGATTAAAGACCTTCTTTCTCTACTTCCTTTTCCATCAACTTTATCTTTTCTTCCTTTTCTTTTTCTTCACTTTCTCTTCCTTCTGCAGTTTACTTTTCTTCTTTTCTATTTTCTCCTTCAGCCTATGTTGATACTTACCGGCTTGACCTTGTGTCATAAATTTCAACTTGATTTCATGTCCCTCATGCCTCAAATAAAGGGAACGTTCATCAAGATTGAGTGCTTTCAAAATTAAGCCATGCCCTTCTCAAAAGAAGATGAGATGAGTTCGTGGGAACAATAGCACATAATACTTCTTTCACACATTGTCATGTACTGAATTTGATCCTTGCTTGATTCGGATGAAACCTTGGTGGTAACTAGAGTTTCTCCACCAATCTATGGCTTAAAACATTGTTGTCGCTTTCGTAAACGAATGCAACTAAACATGGGTGGCCTTCGATTAAACACCTTGTTTCTCTACTTCCTTTTCCATCATCTTTCTCTTTTCTTCCTTTTCTTTACCTTCAATTTCTCTTCCTTCTGCAGTTTATATTTCTTCTTTTCTATTTTCTCCTTCAGCCTATGTTGATACTTACTGGCTTGTCCTTGTGTCATAAATTTCAACTTCATTTCATGTCCCTCATGCCTCAAATAAAGGGAACGTTCATCAAGATTGAGTGTTTTAAAATTAAGCCACGCCCATCTCAAAAGAAGATGACAAGAGTTTGTGGGAGCATTATCACATAATACTTCTTTCACACATTGTCATGTACTGAATTTGATCCTTGGTTGATTCGGATGAAACCTTGGTGGTAACTAGAGTTTCTCCACCAATCTTTGGCTTACAACATTGTTGTCGCTTTCGTAAACGAATGCAACTAAACATGGGTGGCCTTCGATTAAACACCTTGTTTCTCTACTTCCTTTTCCATCATCTTTATCTTTTCTTCCTTTTCTTTTTGTTCAATTTCGCTTCCTTCTGCAGTTTATATTTCTTCTTTTCTATTTTCTCTTTCAGCCTATGTTGATACTTACTGGCTTGGCCTTGTGTGATAAATTTCAACTTCATTTCATGTCCCTCATGCCTCAAATAAAGGGAACGTTCATCAAGATTGAGTGTTTTAAAATTAAGCCATTCCCATCTCAAAAGAAGATGACAAGAGTTTGTGGGAGCATTATCACATAATACTTCTTTCACACATTGTCATGTACTGAATTTGATCCTTGGTTGATTCGGATGAAACCTTGGTGGTAACTAGAGTTTCTCCACCAATCTTTTGCTTACAACATTGTGGTCGCTTTACTAAACGAATGCAACTAAACATGGGTGGCCTTCGATTAAACACCTTGTTTCTCTACTTCCTTTTCCATTATCTTTATCTTTTCTTCCTTTTCTTTTTCTTCAATTTCTCTTCCTTCTGCAGTTTATATTTCTTCTTTTCTATTTTCTCCTTCAGCCTATGTTGATACTTACTGGTTTGTCCTTGTGTGATAAATTTCAACTTCATTTCATGTCCCTCATGCCTCAAATAAAGAGAACGTTCATCAAGATTAAGTGTTTTAAAATTAAGCCATGCCCATCTCAAAAGAAGATGACAAGAGTTCGTGGGAACAATATCACATAATACTTCTTTCACACATTGTCCTGTACTAAATATTATCCTTGCTTGATTCGGGTGAAAGCTTGGTGGTAACTAGATTTTCTCCACCAATCTTTGGCTTAAAACATTGTTGTCGCTTTCGTAAACGAATGCAAGTAAACATGGGTGGCCGTCGATTAAACACCTTGTTTCTATACTTCCTTTTCCATTATCTTTATCTTTTCTTCCTTTTCTTTTTCTTCAATTTCCCTTTCTTTCTGCAGTTTATATTTCTTCTTTTTCTATTTTCTCCTTCAGCCTATGTTGATCCTTACTGGCTTGTCTTGGTGTCATAAATTTGAACTTCATTTCATGTCCCTCATGCCTCAAAGGGAATGTTCATCAAGGTTGAGCGTTTTAAAATTAAGCCATGCCCATCTCAAAGGAAGACAAGAGTTCGTCGGAACAATATCACATAATACTTCTTTCACACATTGTCCTGTACTGAATTTGATCTTTGCTTGATTCGGATGAAAGCTTGGTGGTAACTAGAGTTTCTCCACCAATCTTTGGCTTAAAACATTGTTGTCGCTTTCGTAAACGAATGCAACTAAACATGGTGGGCCTTCGATTAAACACCTTCTTTCTCTACTTCCTTTTCCATCAACTTTATCTTTTCTTCCTTTTCTTTTTCTTCACTTTCTCTTCCTTCTGCAGTTTACTTTGCTTCTTTTCTATTTTCTCCTTCAGCCTATGTTGATACTTACTGGCTTGTCCTTGTGTCATAAATTTCAACTTCATGTCATGTCCCTCATGCCTCAAATAAAGGGAACGTTCATCAAGATTAAGTGTTTTAAAATTAAGTCATGCCCATCTCAAAAGAAGATGACAAGAGTTCGTGGGAACAATATCACATAATACTTCTTTCACACATTGTCCTGTACTAAATATTATCCTTGCTTGATTCGGGTGAAAGCTTGGTGGTAACTAGAGTTTCTCCACCAATCTTTGGCTTAAAACATTGTTGTCGCTTTCGTAAACGAATGCAAGTAAACATGGTGGGCCTTCGATTAAACACCTTGTTTCTATACTTCCTTTTCCATTATCTTTATCTTTTCTTCCTTTTCTTTTTCTTCAATTTCTCTTCCTTCTGCAGTTTATATTTCTTCTTTTCAATTTTCTCCTTCAGCCTATGTTGATACTTACTGGCTTGTCCTTGTGTCATCAATTTCAACTTCATTTCATGTCCCTCATGCCTCAAATAAAGGGAACGTTCATCAAGATTGAGTGTTTTAAAATTAAGCCATGCCCATCTCAAAAGAAGATGACAAGAGTTTGTGGGAGCATTATCACATAATACTTCTTTCACACATTGTCATGTACTGAATTTGATCCTTGGTTGATTCGGATGAAACCTTGGTGGTAACTAGAGTTGTCCACCAATCTTTTGCTTACAACATTGTGGTCGCTTTACTAAACGAATGCAACTAAACATGGGTGACCTTCGATTAAACACCTTGTTTCTCTACTTCCTTTTCCATTATCTTTATCTTTTCTTCCTTTTCTTTTTCTTCAATTTCTCTTCCTTCTGCAGTTTATATTTCTTCTTTTCTATTTTCTCCTTCAGCCTATGTTGATACTTACTGGCTTGTCCTTGTGTCATAAATTTCAACTTCATTTCATGTCCCTCATGCCACAAATAAAGGGAACGTTCATCAAGATTGAGTGTTTTAAAATTAAGCCATGCCCATCTCAAAAGAAGATGACAAGAGTTTGTGGGAGCATTATCACATAATACTTCTTTCACACATTGTCATGTACTGAATTTGATCCTTGGTTGATTCGGATGAAACCTTGGTGGTAACTAGAGTTTCTCCACCAATCTTTGGCTTACAACATTGTTGTCGCTTTCGTGAACAAATGCAACTAAACATGGGTGGCCTTCGATTAAACACCTTGTTTCTATACTTCCTTTTCCATTATCTTTACCTTTTCTTCCTTTTCTTTTTCTTCAATTTCCCTTTCTTTCTGCAGTTTATATTTCTTCTTTTTCTATTTTCTCCTTCAGCCTATGTTGATCCTTACTGGCTTGTCTTGGTGTCATAAATTTGAACTTCATTTCATGTCCCTCATGCCTCAAAGGGAACGTTCATCAAGATTGAGTGTTTTAAAATTAAGCCATGCCCATCTCAAAAGAAGATGACAAGAGTTTGTGGGAGCATTATCACATAATACTTCTTTCACACATTGTCATGTACTGAATTTGATCCTTGGTTGATTCGGATGAAACCTTGGTGGTAACTAGAGTTTCTCCACCAATCTTTGGCTTAAAACATTGTTGTCGCTTTCGTAAACGAATGCAACTAAACATGGTGGGCCTTCGATTAAACACCTTCTTTCTCTACTTCCTTTTCCATCAACTTTATCTTTTCTTCCTTTTCTTTTTCTTCACTTTCTCTTCCTTCTGCAGTTTACTTTGCTTCTTTTCTATTTTCTCCTTCAGCCTATGTTGATACTTACTGGCTTGTCCTTGTGTCATAAATTTCAACTTCATGTCATGTCCCTCATGCCTCAAATAAAGGGAACGTTCATCAAGATTAAGTGTTTTAAAATTAAGTCATGCCCATCTCAAAAGAAGATGACAAGAGTTCGTGGGAACAATATCACATAATACTTCTTTCACACATTGTCCTGTACTAAATATTATCCTTGCTTGATTCGGGTGAAAGCTTGGTGGTAACTAGAGTTTCTCCACCAATCTTTGGCTTAAAACATTGTTGTCGCTTTCGTAAACGAATGCAAGTAAACATGGTGGGCCTTCGATTAAACACCTTGTTTCTATACTTCCTTTTCCATTATCTTTATCTTTTCTTCCTTTTCTTTTTCTTCAATTTCTCTTCCTTCTGCAGTTTATATTTCTTCTTTTCAATTTTCTCCTTCAGCCTATGTTGATACTTACTGGCTTGTCCTTGTGTCATAAATTTCAACTTCATTTCATGTCCCTCATGCCTCAAATAAAGGGAACGTTCATCAAGATTGAGTGTTTTAAAATTAAGCCATGCCCATCTCAAAAGAAGATGACAAGAGTTTGTGGGAGCATTATCACATAATACTTCTTTCACACATTGTCATGTACTGAATTTGATCCTTGGTTGATTCGGATGAAACCTTGGTGGTAACTAGAGTTGTCCACCAATCTTTTGCTTACAACATTGTGGTCGCTTTACTAAACGAATGCAACTAAACATGGGTGGCCTTCGATTAAACACCTTGTTTCTCTACTTCCTTTTCCATTATCTTTATCTTTTCTTCCTTTTCTTTTTCTTCAATTTCTCTTCCTTCTGCAGTTTATATTTCTTCTTTTCTATTTTCTCCTTCAGCCTATGTTGATACTTACTGGTTTGTCCTTGTGTGATAAATTTCAACTTCATTTCATGTCCCTCATGCCTCAAATAAAGGGAACGTTCATCAAGATTGAGTGTTTTAAAATTAAGCCATGCCCATCTCAAAAGAAGATGACAAGAGTTTGTGGGGGCATTATCACATAATACTTCTTTCACACATTGTCATGTACTGAATTTGATCCTTGGTTGATTCGGATGAAACCTTGGTGGTAACTAGAGTTTCTCCACCAATCTTTGGCTTACAACATTGTTGTCGCTTTCGTGAACAAATGCAACTAAACATGGGTGGCCTTCGATTAAACACCTTGTTTCTATACTTCCTTTTCCATTATCTTTATCTTTTCTTCCTTTTCTTTTTCTTCAATTTCCCTTTCTTTCTGCAGTTTATATTTCTTCTTTTTCTATTTTCTCCTTCAGCCTATGTTGATCCTTACTGGCTTGTCTTGGTGTCATAAATTTGAACTTCATTTCATGTCCCTCATGCCTCAAAGGGAACGTTCATCAAGATTGAGTGTTTTAAAATTAAGCCATGCCCATCTCAAAAGAAGATGACAAGAGTTTGTGGGAGCATTATCACATAATACTTCTTTCACACATTGTCATGTACTGAATTTGATCCTTGGTTGATTCGGATGAAACCTTGGTGGTAACTATAGTTGTCCACCAATCTTTGGCTTACAACATTGTGGTCGCTTTACTAAACGAATGCAACTAAACATGGGTGGCCTTCGATTAAACACCTTGTTTCTCTACTTCCTTTTCCATTATCTTTATCTTTTCTTCCTTTTCTTTTTCTTCAATTTCTCTTCCTTCTGCAGTTTATATTTCTTCGTGTCTATTTTCTCCTTCAGCCTATGTTGATACTTACTGGCTTGGCCTTGTGTGATAAATTTCAACTTCATTTCATGTCCCTCATGCCTCAAATAAAGGGAACGTTCATCAAGATTGAGTGTTTTAAAATTAAGCCATGCCCATCTCAAAAGAAGATGACAAGAGTTTGTGGGAGCATTATCACATAATACTTCTTTCACACATTGTCATGTACTGAATTTGATCCTTGGTTGATTCGGATGAAACCTTGGTGGTAACTAGAGTTTCTCCACCAATCTTTGGCTTACAACATTGTTGTCGCTTTCGTAAACAAATGCAACTAAACATGGGTGGCCTTCGATTAAACACCTTGTTTCTATACTTCCTTTTCCATTATCTTTATCTTTTCTTCCTTTTCTTTTTCTTCAATTTCCCTTTCTTTCTGCAGTTTATATTTCTTCTTTTTCTATTTTCTCCTTCAGCCTATGTTGATCCTTACTGGCTTGTCTTGGTGTCATAAATTTCAACTTCATTCCATGTCCCTCATGCCTCAAAAAAAGGGAAGGTTCATCAAGATTGAGTGTTTTAAAATTAAGCCATGCCCATCTCAAAAGAAGATGACAAGAGTTTGTGGGAGCATTATCACATAATACTTCTTTCACACATTGACATGTACTGAATTTGATCCTTGGTTGATTCGGATGAAACCTTGGTGGTAACTAGAGTTTCTCCACCAATCTTTGGCTTACAACATTGTTGTCGCTTTCGTAAACAAATGCAACTAAACATGGGTGGCCTTCGATTAAACACCTTGTTTCTATACTTCCTTTTCCATTATCTTTATCTTTTCTTCCTTTTCTTTTTCTTCAATTTCCCTTTCTTTCTGCAGTTTATATTTCTTCTTTTTCTATTTTCTCCTTCAGCCTATGTTGATCCTTACTGGCTTGTCTTGGTGTCATAAATTTGAACTTCATTTCATGTCCCTCATGCCTCAAAGGGAATGTCCATCAAGGTTGAGCGTTTTAAAATTAAGCCATGCCCATCTCAAAGGAAGACAAGAGTTCGTCGGAACAATATCACATAATACTTCTTTCACACATTGTCCTGTACTGAATTTGATCTTTGCTTGATTCGGATGAAAGCTTGGTGGTAACTAGAGTTTCTCCACCAATCTTTGGCTTAAAACATTGTTGTCGCTTTCGTAAACGAATGCAACTAAACATGGTGGGCCTTCGATTAAACACCTTCTTTCTCTACTTCCTTTTCCATCAACTTTATCTTTTCTTCCTTTTCTTTTTCTTCACTTTCTCTTCCTTCTGCAGTTTACTTTGCTTCTTTTCTATTTTCTCCTTCAGCCTATGTTGATACTTACTGGCTTGTCCTTGTGTCATAAATTTCAACTTCATGTCATGTCCCTCATGCCTCAAATAAAGGGAACGTTCATCAAGATTAAGTGTTTTAAAATTAAGTCATGCCCATCTCAAAAGAAGATGACAAGAGTTCGTGGGAACAATATCACATAATACTTCTTTCACACATTGTCCTTACTAAATATTATCCTTGCTTGATTCGGGTGAAAGCTTGGTGGTAACTAGACTTTCTCCACCAATCTTTGGCTTAAAACATTGTTGTCGCTTTCGTAAACGAATGCAAGTAAACATGGTGGGCCTTCGATTAAACACCTTGTTTCTATACTTCCTTTTCCATTATCTTTATCTTTTCTTCCTTTTCTTTTTCTTCAATTTCTCTTCCTTCTGCAGTTTATATTTCTTCTTTTCAATTTTCTCCTTCAGCCTATGTTGATACTTACTGGCTTGTCCTTGTGTCATAAATTTCAACTTCATTTCATGTCCCTCATGCCTCAAATAAAGGGAACGTTCATCAAGATTGAGTGTTTTAAAATTAAGCCATGCCCATCTCAAAAGAAGATGACAAGAGTTTGTGGGAGCATTATCACATAATACTTCTTTCACACATTGTCATGTACTGAATTTGATCCTTGGTTGATTCGGATGAAACCTTGGTGGTAACTAGAGTTGTCCACCAATCTTTTGCTTACAACATTGTGGTCGCTTTACTAAACGAATGCAACTAAACATGGGTGGCCTTCGATTAAACACCTTGTTTCTCTACTTCCTTTTCCATTATCTTTATCTTTTCTTCCTTTTCTTTTTCTTCAATTTCTCTTCCTTCTGCAGTTTATATTTCTTCTTTTCTATTTTCTCCTTCAGCCTATGTTGATACTTACTGGCTTGTCCTTGTGTGATAAATTTCAACTTCATTTCATGTCCCTCATGCCTCAAATAAAGGGAACGTTCATCAAGATTGAGTGTTTTAAAATTAAGCCATGCCCATCTCAAAAGAAGATGACAAGAGTTTGTGGGGGCATTATCATATAATACTTCTTTCACACATTGTCATGTACTGAATTTGATCCTTGGTTGATTCGGATGAAACCTTGGTGGTAACTAGAGTTTCTCCACCAATCTTTGGCTTACAACATTGTTGTCGCTTTCGTGAACAAATGCAACTAAACATGGGTGGCCTTCGATTAAACACCTTGTTTCTATACTTCCTTTTCCATTATCTTTATCTTTTCTTCCTTTTCTTTTTCTTCAATTTCCCTTTCTTTCTGCAGTTTATATTTCTTCTTTTTCTATTTTCTCCTTCAGCCTATGTTGATCCTTACTGGCTTGTCTTGGTGTCATAAATTTGAACTTCATTTCATGTCCCTCATGCCTCAAAGGGAACGTTCATCAAGATTGAGTGTTTTAAAATTAAGCCATGCCCATCTCAAAAGAAGATGACAAGAGTTTGTGGGAGCATTATCACATAATACTTCTTTCACACATTGTCATGTACTGAATTTGATCCTTGGTTGATTCGGATGAAACCTTGGTGGTAACTATAGTTGTCCACCAATCTTTGGCTTACAACATTGTGGTCGCTTTACTAAACGAATGCAACTAAACATGGGTGGCCTTCGATTAAACACCTTGTTTCTCTACTTCCTTTTCCATTATCTTTATCTTTTCTTCCTTTTCTTTTTCTTCAATTTCTCTTCCTTCTGCAGTTTATATTTCTTCGTGTCTATTTTCTCCTTCAGCCTATGTTGATACTTACTGGCTTGTCCTTGTGTGATAAATTTCAACTTCATTTCATGTCCCTCATGCCTCAAATAAAGGGAACGTTCATCAAGATTGAGTGTTTTAAAATTAAGCCATGCCCATCTCAAAAGAAGATGACAAGAGTTTGTGGGAGCATTATCACATAATACTTCTTTCACACATTGTCATGTACTGAATTTGATCCTTGGTTGATTCGGATGAAACCTTGGTGGTAACTAGAGTTTCTCCACCAATCTTTGGCTTACAACATTGTTGTCGCTTTCGTAAACAAATGCAACTAAACATGGGTGGCCTTCAATTAAACACCTTGTTTCTATACTTCCTTTTCCATTATCTTTATCTTTTCTTCCTTTTCTTTTTCTTCAATTTCCCTTTCTTTTTGCAGTTTATATTTCTTCTTTTTCTATTTTCTCCTTCAGCCTATGTTGATCCTTACTGGCTTGTCTTGGTGTCATAAATTTCAACTTCATTCCATGTCCCTCATGCCTCAAAAAAAGGGAAGGTTCATCAAGATTGAGTGTTTTAAAATTAAGCCATGCCCATCTCAAAAGAAGATGACAAGAGTTTGTGGGAGCATTATCACATAATACTTCTTTCACACATTGACATGTACTGAATTTGATCCTTGGTTGATTCGGATGAAACCTTGGTGGTAACTAGAGTTTCTCCACCAATCTTTGGCTTACAACATTGTTGTCGCTTTCGTAAACAAATGCAACTAAACATGGGTGGCCTTCGATTAAACACCTTGTTTCTATACTTCCTTTTCCATTATCTTTATCTTTTCTTCCTTTTCTTTTTCTTCAATTTCCCTTTCTTTCTGCAGTTTATATTTCTTCTTTTTCTATTTTCTCCTTCAGCCTATGTTGATCCTTACTGGCTTGTCTTGGTGTCATAAATTTGAACTTCATTTCATGTCCCTCATGCCTCAAAGGGAATGTCCATCAAGGTTGAGCGTTTTAAAATTAAGCCATGCCCATCTCAAAGGAAGACAAGAGTTCGTCGGAACAATATCACATAATACTTCTTTCACACATTGTCCTGTACTGAATTTGATCTTTGCTTGATTCGGATGAAAGCTTGGTGGTAACTAGAGTTTCTCCACCAATCTTTGGCTTAAAACATTGTTGTCGCTTTCGTAAAGAATGCAACTAAACATGGTGGGCCTTCGATTAAACACCTTCTTTCTCTACTTCCTTTTCCATCAACTTTATCTTTTCTTCCTTTTCTTTTTCTTCACTTTCTCTTCCTTCTGCAGTTTACTTTGCTTCTTTTCTATTTTCTCCTTCAGCCTATGTTGATACTTACTGGCTTGTCCTTGTGTCATAAATTTCAACTTCATGTCATGTCCCTCATGCCTCAAATAAAGGGAACGTTCATCAAGATTAAGTGTTTTAAAATTAAGTCATGCCCATCTCAAAAGAAGATGACAAGAGTTCGTGGGAACAATATCACATAATACTTCTTTCACACATTGTCCTGTACTAAATATTATCCTTGCTTGATTCGGGTGAAAGCTTGGTGGTAACTAGAGTTTCTCCACCAATCTTTGGCTTAAAACATTGTTGTCGCTTTCGTAAACGAATGCAAGTAAACATGGTGGGCCTTCGATTAAACACCTTGTTTCTATACTTCCTTTTCCATTATCTTTATCTTTTCTTCCTTTTCTTTTTCTTCAATTTCTCTTCCTTCTGCAGTTTATATTTCTTCTTTTCAATTTTCTCCTTCAGCCTATGTTGATACTTACTGGCTTGTCCTTGTGTCATAAATTTCAACTTCATTTCATGTCCCTCATGCCTCAAATAAAGGGAACGTTCATCAAGATTGAGTGTTTTAAAATTAAGCCATGCCCATCTCAAAAGAAGATGACAAGAGTTTGTGGGAGCATTATCACATAATACTTCTTTCACACATTGTCATGTACTGAATTTGATCCTTGGTTGATTCGGATGAAACCTTGGTGGTAACTAGAGTTGTCCACCAATCTTTGGCTTACAACATTGTGGTCGCTTTACTAAACGAATGCAACTAAACATGGGTGGCCTTCGATTAAACACCTTGTTTCTCTACTTCCTTTTCCATTATCTTTATCTTTTCTTCCTTTTCTTTTTCTTCAATTTCTCTTCCTTCTGCAGTTTATATTTCTTCTTTTCTATTTTCTCCTTCAGCCTATGTTGATACTTACTGGCTTGTCCTTGTGTGATAAATTTCAACTTCATTTCATGTCCCTCATGCCTCAAATAAAGGGAACGTTCATCAAGATTGAGTGTTTTAAAATTAAGCCATGCCCATCTCAAAAGAAGATGACAAGAGTTTGTGGGAGCATTATCACATAATACTTCTTTCACACATTGTCATGTACTGAATTTGATCCTTGGTTGATTCGGATGAAACCTTGGTGGTAACTAGAGTTTCTCCACCAATCTTTGGCTTACAACATTGTTGTCGCTTTCGTAAACAAATGCAACTAAACATGGGTGGCCTTCGATTAAACACCTTGTTTCTATACTTCCTTTTCCATTATCTTTATCTTTTCTTCCTTTTCTTTTTCTTCAATTTCCCTTTCTTTCTGCAGTTTATATTTCTTCTTTTTCTATTTTCTCCTTCAGCCTATGTTGATCCTTACTGGCTTGTCTTGGTGTCATAAATTTGAACTTCATTTCATGTCCCTCATGCCTCAAAGGGAATGTTCATCAAGGTTGAGCGTTTTAAAATTAAGCCATGCCCATCTCAAAGGAAGACAAGAGTTCGTCGGAACAATATCACATAATACTTCTTTCACACATTGTCCTGTACTGAATTTGATCTTTGCTTGATTCGGATGAAAGCTTGGTGGTAACTAGAGTTTCTCCACCAATCTTTGGCTTAAAACATTGTTGTCACTTTCGTAAACGAATGCAACTAAACATGGTGGGCCTTCGATTAAACACCTTCTTTCTCTACTTCCTTTTCCATCAACTTTATCTTTTCTTCCTTTTCTTTTTCTTCACTTTCTCTTCCTTCTGCAGTTTACTTTGCTTCTTTTCTATTTTCTCCTTCAGCCTATGTTGATACTTACTGGCTTGTCCTTGTGTCATAAATTTCAATTCATGTCATGTCCCTCATGCCTCAAATAAAGGGAACGTTCATCAAGATTAAGTGTTTTAAAATTAAGCCATGCCCATCTCAAAAGAAGATGACAAGAGTTCGTGGGAACAATATCACATAATACTTCTTTCACACATTGTCCTGTACTAAATATTATCCTTGCTTGATTCGGGTGAAAGCTTGGTGGTAACTAGAGTTTCTCCACCAATCTTTGGCTTAAAACATTGTTGTCGCTTTCGTAAACGAATGCAAGTAAACATGGTGGGCCTTCGATTAAACACCTTGTTTCTATACTTCCTTTTCCATTATCTTTATCTTTTCTTCCTTTTCTTTTTCTTCAATTTCTCTTCCTTCTGCAGTTTATATTTCTTCTTTTCAATTTTCTCCTTCAGCCTATGTTGATACTTACTGGCTTGTCCTTGTGTCATAAATTTCAACTTCATTTCATGTCCCTCATGCCTCAAATAAAGGGAACGTTCATCAAGATTGAGTGTTTTAAAATTAAGCCATGCCCATCTCAAAAGAAGATGACAAGAGTTTATGGGAGCATTATCACATAATACTTCTTTCACACATTGTCATGTACTGAATTTGATCCTTGGTTGATTCGGATGAAACCTTGGTGGTAACTAGAGTTGTCCACCAATCTTTTGCTTACAACATTGTGGTCGCTTTACTAAACGAATGCAACTAAACATGGGTGGCCTTCGATTAAACACCTTGTTTCTCTACTTCCTTTTCCATTATCTTTTTCTTTTCTTCCTTTTCTTTTTCTTCAATTTCTCTTCCTTCTGCAGTTTATATTTCTTCTTTTCTATTTTCTCCTTCAGCCTATGTTGATACTTACTGGCTTGTCCTTGTGTGATAAATTTCAACTTCATTTCATGTCCCTCATGCCTCAAATAAAGGGAACGTTCATCAAGATTGAGTGTTTTAAAATTAAGCCATGCCCATCTCAAAAGAAGATGACAAGAGTTTGTGTGGGCATTATCACATAATACTTCTTTCACACATTGTCATGTACTGAATTTGATCCTTGGTTGATTCGGATGAAACCTTGGTGGTAACTAGAGTTTCTCCACCAATCTTTGGCTTACAACATTGTTGTCGCTTTCGTAAACAAATGCAACTAAACATGGGTGGCCTTCGATTAAACACCTTGTTTCTATACTTCCTTTTCCATTATCTTTATCTTTTCTTCCTTTTCTTTTTCTTCAATTTCCCTTTCTTTCTGCAGTTTATATTTCTTCTTTTTCTATTTTCTCCTTCAGCCTATGTTTATCCTTACTGGCTTGTCTTGGTGTCATAAATTTCAACTTCATTCCATGTCCCTCATGCCTCAAAAAAAGGGAAGGTTCATCAAGATTGATTGTTTTAAAATTAAGCCATGCCCATCTCAAAAGAAGATGACAAGAGTTTGTGGGAGCATTATCACATAATACTTCTTTCACACATTGTCATGTACTGAATTTGATCCTTGGTTGATTCGGATGAAACCTTGGTGGTAACTAGAGTTTCTCCACCAATCTTTGGCTTACAACATTGTTGTCGCTTTCGTAAACAAATGCAACTAAACATGGGTGGCTGATAACGCTGTCGTTGACGCGATCAAATTAATACTACTTATCTATAACAACTTCAGTATTGTTAAGAAAGTAGTCCACAAAATAGTAAGGGTAAAGTAACCCAAAGTCGTCTCCCAACGAACACGGAATTGATTTTTAACAAGTTAGTTCTTATAAAACTATACAAGAGAGTTAGTCAAATAAAATAATAAAAATATGGGGATTAAGATAAACACAGATAGAAATAAAATTTAAAAGATAAAAAGAAATAAAAACAATAGTAAAGAAAATAGATTGATTCCATTGCTTTTTCAAAATAGATTCATCATCGGTTATCTAAAGATTATTGCTCGATTAATTATTATTATAGATTTACAAATTAATCAATGTAAAGTCTCAATTAATTTGTTGGCGTTCTCACTTTTAACCAAAGTATAGTCTCAATTAAAAGTGAGAACTTTTAGATTATCCACAGTAAATTCAACCAAAGTACAGTCTCAATCAAATTTACTATGCCTAATCATGTCTAGTCTTTTATCTCCTCATCAAATAAAAAGCTTAATTAATCAAAGTAAAGTCTCAATTAATTTTAGTTAGAGTAAATACCTTTAATCAAAGTAAAGTCTCAATTATTGGTAAAAACTCATTCAATCACATGAAAGTTTTTAAATAAAATCAAAGTAATGTTTCAATTAAATTTAAAAACCCTTGAACTCATATGATCAACATGCATATAGATTTAAAATCATTACTTTTTACGTGATTCAAAGATAAAAGACATAGATAAATTAAAACCTCAACAATAATAAAAAGAACAAAGAAATTAATTCATTCTAACCTCAGAATCCATAATGAAATTACAATGGAATCAACCCAAGAAGTTTAGAACTCCATGAATGCAAAATAAAGATAAAAGAAGAATAGAGAGAAGAAAAGAGAGAGAAAGAAATTAGGCCCCCCTAAGGGTTCCTAAATTTCGACGTGCCGAGCTTGTTTTCTGCTTCTCCCTTGGTCTCTTTATATAGGAATTGGACTGGACTTTTCTGTTGCTAAAATCTCTAAAATATCTTTTAAAATAAAGATAAATATAAATATTTAAAAATATTTAGAGAGATATACACTATTTGACAAATATAGTTGGTTGATAATATCAATATCTAATATAATTAAATTAATTAATTACTTAAAGATATATGATAAATTATCACCAATTAATATTTGAATTAATTTTCCAAATCAACCCTTTGCAATCTCCTCAAATTATCTTCTAAATAATCCAATATCTTCAAGATATATTTGTTTGTTGTGGATCTAAAAAGATTCCAGAAGATCTTGTCATATTTAAAAAGATTTGGTAGTTAATATCTTTTAATATTTTGATATAATTAAATAAGATAATTATTTAAAAATATCAAATAAAATATCTAAAGATATATTTTTCCCAAATTATCTTCTATCATAAAGATAAAGAAAATCGCAAGGTCCAATTTTTTTGTTCCTCTCTTCTTGGTTTAGCCAAACTTCTTCACTTTTTCAAGTTTTTCTTGCCGTCTTCATGCAATGCTTGGCTTGAATTTTTGTGCTTTTGATAATTTCTTATTCTTGGATTTATCTTTAAGGTGTCATGAAGCTTTAATCAATATATTTCCACACCTCTAAATGAGCTTAAAACTTAACTTCAGCTGCATCAACAAACTTTAAAATATCCAAAAATAATTTATGCAGCTAAAAATCACTTTTTAAGACATTTTTATCACACAAGCTCAAACAACCTAATTATCAGAATTATCAATTAAATCACTCTTTAGGCACACAAATTCAATTAAATACCCAGAATTAAACATTAAATGAGGGCAAAAATACGTACTCATCATACCCACACACTTATCCTTTTGCACTCCTGGGCAAAATCAAACAATTTCAAAACTTAATCTGAGGTATTTTATTTCAAATCAACATTGGATCGAAGGAATGAACATCACTGGAGACAAATCAATACTCTAGAGATCAAATTATCATGTATATACAAACAGAAAGGTTCTATTTTTCACACATGAGTTAATCTTTTGAATTCACAAGACAATCAATTATGAAAGAAAGCACTCAAGTTAAATGTGTATTTTCTCACCAAAATTCTCTCAAGTGTTTTGGCTTGTGTTTTCACTCAAAATACTCATGTAAGTAAACTCTCATAATACTTAACAAGACTCTAATATTCACAAACTTTCAGAAAATATGCATTCAAAGATCATGAGGACTTTTCACAGGTTATAATGGGGCTAAGGCAAAGGTAGGAAAAATTTTATGATTTTTGGGTTTTTGAAATTAAAATATAGAAAGAATAATGGAGCATAATTTCAAAAACAACTCTTTTTCGTTTATTGCTTTGTTGCTCTCTCTTTTTTTTAGAAAGCAATTATTTTAACACTTTTTCATCAACAATTTTTCCTTTTGCCATTTTTATTAATTTGTGGGTGAGGTACTCACCCACACACTTTATTCCTCAACCATTCCTGAACACAATCCATTAGCTCCTTCTTTCTTCCTAAGGTAGAATATAGTCTTTTTCTTTTCAAGGTTATGCAATAGGCTTAAAACAAGAAAAAGAGGTTTAAAGCTCCAAGAGGCTACCAATGGATTAATATCAAGGTGGGCTTATTTGGCCAAGTAACTTAAAACAAGAAATGCCTCAGTCATATCAAATCATGCATATTCACCTAAGATGCAAAACAAAAGAGTCAAGCTAAACATTTGAGTATAAACAAACATGAGCAAGTCACTCAAGAAAAAAAAATAGGAATGACATATGGCAGTTCATCCTTTACATTAAGGCTCAAGACTCACAAGGTCAAATTCTTTCACAAAAGATTTAATCAAGAAATTCTCAAATCAACTCAATTAGCAAATCATAGAAACAATCTACCTATATCAACATGACTTTTATTTTTCCAGAATTATGATCATCTCACTTAGTGAATCAAATCCCAAAATCCAATGTCAATATGTTTTATTGAAAGTAGGGAAATATTTTTGGTGGATTTCTTATGAGACATATTGTTTAAAAGTTTCACTTAGTAAAAAGTTAATACTTTCACAATTTTCTCAAAAAGAAATCACATTTTTTTTTAAATGAAAAAAAAAAACACAACAAACAAAAAACAAAAAAACACAAAAAACAAAAAAACAAAAAACATAAAAAGGAAAATCCTACCTACAGTTTGTCTCCCCCACACTTATTTCAAAAAAATGTCCTTGATGGACTTATTTTGGGGAGGAAACGAAAAATCTTGTGACAATTGGCTCAATCTGGCCATATGTCAAAATTTATTTTCTTTAATTTTATAAAGTACAAGTCAGCTTGTACAATTTTATTAAAGAAAACAAAAACACATAGTTTTGAAATTTTTTTAATATTTTTAAAATTAAAAACAGAAACAAAAAATAAACATGCATGCAAATTAACTTTTCTATCAACAATGATTTCAAAAGAATATGAATCTAAGATTTTTACCTTTTGCAGCAACCTTTCTTCTTTTTCTGCAGCCATGTCAACAAAGATAACCACTGAAAACTTATTTGCATCATTCACATCAACAAACTTGATGTGTGGAGTATGTGGTTTCAACTCAACTTGAGCATCATCAGGTGCATTTAGATGGTTAAGCGGGTCATCAGTAATCCTCATAATTTCATCTTCTGAGCAAAATTTTTCACCTGGTGTTGTTGACTCTACTGCTTCATCATTAACCAAGTTAGTTGCAATAGTAGATGCTTCAGCTGCATCTTCGAATATTGTTGGCTCTTCAACTGCACTTGGTTCCTCCATTGTATTGTTCTCACAACTTTGCTCTTGAAAATGATCATTTGTACTCATATCCTCATCAACGGGTACAACTTTATATTCACATTGAGCATCGTCAACATATCCATCAGTAGATATGTTTGTGTGAGAATCTTCAATTACTTCATCAGCAACATCTTTAGCAAAATTGATATGTCCATCAGTAGACATATTACTATGAAAATCATTATATCCATCAGTAGATATATCAATGTGATGTGATTCCGCTATTGGATTTTCAGACTGATTCTGTAAGCTTTGTGTCGCGGCATTCATCATCTCTTTCTGATCTGTCTGATCCATCTTCATCATTTCAGTCATCATTTTCATCATATCTTCCAAAGTGACCTTTCTCACTGCATCATTCATTAGCTGACTCAAATCTTCAGACATTTGTTCAGCTCTGATGGCCAACTTCAGAAGCACATCTTTGATTTCATGACGAAGTGTATTAAAATCTGGATTTTCAGGAAATCTCTGATGGGGTTGAGGGGTGGTATTAACAGTTACAAGTAATTCTATGAAGTTGTTCTTACTTGCATCCCTCAACATATCAGACAGTATTTGCTTATTTTCGTACCACTCTTGCTCAATATCTCTGCATCGTTGATCAACTCGCAACCTTTCATCCATGGACTCTAATTTCTCTATAACTTCACCCATTAGTATCATAACTTCTTTGTAGGATGGTCCATTCGTTGCTTCAAATTGCTGTGGTGGTACATATTGTTGCTGAAAACTATTTGGAACATATGATTGCTGAGGTGGACACTCAGAATATGGTTGTTGCTCATGTCCCAAAAAAGATGATCTAGGATATAGATCATTAAATTGTCGTAAAGTTAACCCACTTGTATCAGGTGCAGAAGTAGGTGTGACAATTTGTTGTTGATAATCATATGAATCACGTGGTTGCTGTGGATAGTAATCATAATTCACTTGAAAATCACACTGTTGATTATTTTCATATGAAAAACTATTTTGCATTTTTGAAAGAGGTTTTCTGAAAAGAAATAAGTTGAAAGCTTGTTGAGTAGACTTCCAGGAAAGAGAGGTGCGTCTCAATGGACAACTTAAGTACCTTGTCTTTCCTTAGCCAAATTTTTTCCCAACTAGTTTCACAAATTTCCCAACAAAATTCCTCAAACAAAAATTATGCTTAACAAAAATAACTAAATAAAATAAAATAAAATAACTAAAGAAAATAAAAAAAATGTTAGAATAAAATTTGAGAAAAGAAAATGTTAGTGATAAACAAAAAATAAAAATAAAATAAAATAAAATAAAATAAAATCAAAAGAATAAAATAAAAATAAGAACTAAAATGATAAAAATTCTAACCGTGTTCCCCGGCAACGGCGCCAAATTTGATAACGCTGTCGTTGACGCGATCAAATTAATACTACTTATCTATAACAACTTCAGTATTGTTAAGAAAGTAGTCCACAAAATAGTAAGGGTAAAGTAACCCAAAGTCGTCTCCCAACGAACACGGAATTGATTTTTAACAAGTTAGTTCTTATAAAACTATACAAGAGAGTTAGTCAAATAAAATAATAAAAATATGGGGATTAAGATAAACACAGATAGAAATAAAATTTAAAAGATAAAAAGAAATAAAAACAATAGTAAAGAAAATAGATTGATTCCATTGCTTTTTCAAAATAGATTCATCATCGGTTATCTAAAGATTATTGCTCGATTAATTATTATTATAGATTTACAAATTAATCAATGTAAAGTCTCAATTAATTTGTTGGCGTTCTCACTTTTAACCAAAGTATAGTCTCAATTAAAAGTGAGAACTTTTAGATTATCCACAGTAAATTCAACCAAAGTACAGTCTCAATCAAATTTACTATGCCTAATCATGTCTAGTCTTTTATCTCCTCATCAAATAAAAAGCTTAATTAATCAAAGTAAAGTCTCAATTAATTTTAGTTAGAGTAAATACCTTTAATCAAAGTAAAGTCTCAATTATTGGTAAAAACTCATTCAATCACATGAAAGTTTTTAAATAAAATCAAAGTAATGTTTCAATTAAATTTAAAAACCCTTGAACTCATATGATCAACATGCATATAGATTTAAAATCATTACTTTTTACGTGATTCAAAGATAAAAGACATAGATAAATTAAAACCTCAACAATAATAAAAAGAACAAAGAAATTAATTCATTCTAACCTCAAAATCCATAATGAAATTACAATGGAATCAACCCAAGAAGTTTAGCAATCCATGAAATATAAAAGAAGAATAGAGAGAAGAAAAGAGAGAGAAAGAAATTAGGCCCCCCTAAGGGTTCCTAAATTTCGACGTGCCGAGCTTGTTTTCTGCTTCTCCCTTGGTCTCTTTATATAGGAATTGGACTGGACTTTTCTGTTGCTAAAATCTCTAAAATATCTTTTAAAATAAAGATAAATATAAATATTTAAAAATATTTAGAGAGATATACACTATTTG
The DNA here is from genome assembly GCF_037176805.1 of Vigna unguiculata. Taxonomy (NCBI): domain Eukaryota; kingdom Viridiplantae; phylum Streptophyta; class Magnoliopsida; order Fabales; family Fabaceae; genus Vigna; species Vigna unguiculata. The sequence continues at coordinate 24,314,895 of NC_140795.1, read as the reverse complement.
ACAAATATAGTTGGTTGATAATATCAATATCTAATATAATTAAATTAATTAATTACTTAAAGATATATGATAAATTATCACCAATTAATATTTGAATTAATTTTCCAAATCAACCCTTTGCAATCTCCTCAAATTATCTTCTAAATAATCCAATATCTTCAAGATATATTTGTTTGTTGTGGATCTAAAAAGATTCCAGAAGATCTTGTCATATTTAAAAAGATTTGGTAGTTAATATCTTTTAATATTTTGATATAATTAAATAAGATAATTATTTAAAAATATCAAATAAAATATCTAAAGATATATTTTTCCCAAATTATCTTCTATCATAAAGATAAAGAAAATCGCAAGGTCCAATTTTTTTGTTCCTCTCTTCTTGGTTTAGCCAAACTTCTTCAATTTTTCAAGTTTTTCTTGCCGTCTTCATGCAATGCTTGGCTTGAATTTTTGTGCTTTTGATAATTTCTTATTCTTGGATTTATCTTTAAGGTGTCATGAAGCTTTAATCAATATATTTCCACACCTCTAAATGAGCTTAAAACTTAACTTCAGCTGCATCAACAAACTTTAAAATATCCAAAAATAATTTATGCAGCTAAAAATCACTTTTTAAGACATTTTTATCACACAAGCTCAAACAACCTAATTATCAGAATTATCAATTAAATCACTCTTTAGGCACACAAATTCAATTAAATACCCAGAATTAAACATTAAATGAGGGCAAAAATACGTACTCATCAGTGGCCTTCGATTAAACACCTTGTTTCTATACTTCCTTTTCCATTATCTTTATCTTTTCTTCCTTTTCTTTTTCTTCAATTTCCCTTTCTTTCTGCAGTTTATATTTCTTCTTTTTCTATTTTCTCCTTCAGCCTATGTTGATACTTACTGGCTTGTCCTTGTGTGATAAATTTCAACTTCATTTCATGTCCCTCATGCCTCAAATAAAGGGAACGTTCATCAAGATTGAGTGTTTTAAAATTAAGCCATGCCCATCTCAAAAGAAGATGACAAGAGTTTGTGGGAGCATTATCACATAATACTTCTTTCACACATTGTCATGTACTGAATTTGATCCTTGGTTGATTCGGATGAAACCTTGGTGGTAACTAGAGTTTCTCCACCAATCTTTGGCTTACAACATTGTTGTCGCTTTCGTAAACAAATGCAACTAAACATGGGTGGCCTTCGATTAAACACCTTGTTTCTATACTTCCTTTTCCATTATCTTTATCTTTTCTTCCTTTTCTTTTTCTTCAATTTCCCTTTCTTTCTGCAGTTTATATTTCTTCTTTTTCTATTTTCTCCTTCAGCCTATGTTTATCCTTACTGGCTTGTCTTGGTGTCATAAATTTCAACTTCATTCCATGTCCCTCATGCCTCAAAAAAAGGGAAGGTTCATCAAGATTGAGTGTTTTAAAATTAAGCCATGCCCATCTCAAAAGAAGATGACAAGAGTTTGTGGGAGCATTATCACATAATACTTCTTTCACACATTGTCATGTACTGAATTTGATCCTTGGTTGATTCGGATGAAACCTTGGTGGTAACTAGAGTTTCTCCACCAATCTTTGGCTTACAACATTGTTGTCGCTTTCGTAAACAAATGCAACTAAACATGGGTGGCCTTCGATTAAACACCTTGTTTCTATACTTCCTTTTCCATTATCTTTATATTTTCTTCCTTTTCTTTTTCTTCAATTTCCCTTTCTTTCTGCAGTTTATATTTCTTCTTTTTCTATTTTCTCCTTCAGCCTATGTTGATACTTACTGGCTTGTCCTTGTGTGATAAATTTCAACTTCATTTCATGTCCCTCATGCCTCAAATAAAGGGAACGTTCATCAAGATTGAGTGTTTTAAAATTAAGCCATGCCCATCTCAAAAGAAGATGACAAGAGTTTGTGGGAGCATTATCACATAATACTTCTTTCACACATTGTCATGTACTGAATTTGATCCTTGGTTGATTCGGATGAAACCTTGGTGGTAACTAGAGTTTCTCCACCAATCTTTGGCTTACAACATTGTTGTCGGTTTCGTAAACAAATGCAACTAAACATGGGTGGCCTTCGATTAAACACCTTGTTTCTATACTTCCTTTTCCATTATCTTTATCTTTTCTTCCTTTTCTTTTTCTTCAATTTCCCTTTCTTTCTGCAGTTTATATTTCTTCTTTTTCTATTTTCTCCTTCAGCCTATGTTTATCCTTACTGGCTTGTCTTGGTGTCATAAATTTCAACTTCATTCCATGTCCCTCATGCCTCAAAAAAAGGGAAGGTTCATCAAGATTGAGTGTTTTAAAATTAAGCCATGCCCATCTCAAAAGAAGATGACAAGAGTTTGTGGGAGCATTATCACATAATACTTCTTTCACACATTGTCATGTACTGAATTTGATCCTTGGTTGATTCGGATGAAACCTTGGTGGTAACTAGAGTTTCTCCACCAATCTTTGGCTTACAACATTGTTGTCGCTTTCGTAAACAAATGCAACTAAACATGGGTGGCCTTCGATTAAACACCTTGTTTCTATACTTCCTTTTCCATTATCTTTATCTTTTCTTCCTTTTCTTTTTCTTCAATTTCCCTTTCTTTCTGCAGTTTATATTTCTTCTTTTTCTATTTTCTCCTTCAGCCTATGTTGATCCTTACTGGCTTGTCTTGGTGTCATAAATTTCAACTTCATTTCATGTCCCTCATGCCTCAAAAAAAGGGAACGTTCATCAAGATTGAGTGTTTTAAAATTAAGCCATTCCCATCTCAAAAGAAGATGACAAGAGTTTGTGGGAGCATTATCACATAATACTTCTTTCACACATTGTCATGTACTGAATTTGATCCTTGGTTGATTCGGATGAAACCTTGGTGGTAACTAGAGTTTCTCCACCAATCTTTGGCTTACAACATTGTTGTCGCTTTCGTAAACAAATGCAACTAAACATGGGTGGCCTTCGATTAAACACCTTGTTTCTATACTTCCTTTTCCATTATCTTTATCTTTTCTTCCTTTTCTTTTTCTTCAATTTCTCTTCCTTCTGCAGTTTATATTTCTTCTTTTCTATTTTCTCCTTCAGCCTATGTTGATCCTTACTGGCTTGTCCTTGTGTCATAAATTTCAACTTCATTTCATGTCCCTCATGCCTCAAATAAAGGGAACGTTCATCAAGATTGAGTGCTTTCAAAATTAAGCCATGCCCTTCTCAAACGAAGATGAGATGAGTTCGTGGGAACAATATCACATAATACTTCTTTCACACAATGTCATGTACTGAATTTGATCCTTGGTTGATTCGGATGAAACCTTGGTGGTAACTAGAGTTTCTCCACCAATCTTTGGCTTAAAACATTGTTGTCGCTTTCGTAAACGAATGCAACTAAACAGGGCTGGCCTTCGATTAAACACCTTCTTTTTCTACTTCCTTTTCCATCAACTTTATCTTTTCTTCCTTTTCTTTTTCTTCAATTTCACTTCCTTCTGCAGTTTATATTTCTTCTTATCTATTTTCTCCTTCAGCCTATGTTGATACTTACTGGCTTGTCCTTGTGTCATAAATTTCAACTTCATTTCATGTCCCTCATGCCACAAATAAAGGGAACGTTCATCAAGACTGAGTGTTTTAAAATTAAGCCATGCCCATCTCAAAAGAAGATGACAAGAGTTTGTGGGAGCATTATCACATAATACTTCTTTCACACATTGTCATGTACTGAATTTGATCCTTGGTTGATTCGGATGAAACCTTGGTGGTAACTAGAGTTTCTCCACCAATCTTTGGCTTAAAACATTGTTGTCGCTTTCGTAAACGAATGCAACTAAATAGGGGTGGCCTTCGATTAAACACCTTCTTTTTCTACTTCCTTTTCCATCAACTTTATCTTTTCTTCCTTTTCTTTTTCTTCAATTTCTCTTCCTTCTGCAGTTTATATTTCTTCTTATCTATTTTCTCCTTCAGCCTATGTTGATACTTACTGGCTTGGCCTTGTGTGATAAATTTCAACTTCATTTCATGTCCCTCATGCCTCAAATAAAGGGAACGTTCATCTAGATTGAGTGTTTTAAAATTAAGCCATTCCCATCTCAAAAGAAGATGACAAGAGTTTGTGGGAGCATTATCACATAATACTTCTTTCACACATTGTCATGTACTGAATTTGATCCTTGGTTGATTCGGATGAAACCTTGGTGGTAACTAGAGTTTCTCCACCAATCTTTGGCTTAAAACATTGTTGTCGCTTTCGTAAACGAATGCAACTAAACAGGGGTGGCCTTCGATTAAACACCTTCTTTTTCTACTTCCTTTTCCATCAACTTTATCTTTTCTTCCTTTTCTTTTTCTTCAATTTCTCTTCCTTCTGCAGTTTATATTTCTTCTTATCTATTTTCTCCTTTAGCCTATGTTGATACTTACTGGCTTGGCCTTGTGTGATAAATTTCAACTTCATTTCATGTCCCTCATGCCTCAAATAAAGGGAACGTTCATCAAGATTGAGTGTTTTAAAATTAAGCCATTCCCATCTCAAAAGAAGATGACAAGAGTTTGTGGGAGCATTATCACATAATACTTCTTTCACACATTGTCATGTACTGAATTTGATCCTTGGTTGATTCGGATGAAACCTTGGTGGTAACTAGAGTTTCTCCACCAATCTTTGGCTTAAAACATTGTTGTCGCTTTCGTAAACGAATGCAACTAAACAGGGGTGGCCTTCGATTAAACACCTTCTTTTTCTACTTCCTTTTCCATCAACTTTATCTTTTCTTCCTTTTCTTTTTCTTCAATTTCTCTTCCTTCTGCAGTTTATATTTCTTCTTATCTATTTTCTCCTTCAGCCTATGTTGATACTTACTGGCTTGGCCTTGTGTGATAAATTTCAACTTCATTTCATGTCCCTCATGCCTCAAATAAAGGGAACGTTCATCAAGATTGAGTGTTTTAAAATTAAGCCATTCCCATCTCAAAAGAAGATGACAAGAGTTTGTGGGAGCATTATCACATAATACTTCTTTCACACATTGTCATGTACTGAATTTGATCCTTGGTTGATTCGGATGAAACCTTGGTGGTAACTAGAGTTTCTCCACCAATCTTTGGCTTACAACATTGTTGTCGCTTTCGTAAACAAATGCAACTAAACATGGGTGGCCTTCGATTAAACACCTTGTTTCTATACTTCCTTTTCCATTATCTTTATCTTTTCTTCCTTTTCTTTTTCTTCAATTTCTCTTCCTTCTGCAGTTTATATTTCTTCTTTTCTATTTTCTCCTTCAGCCTATGTTGATACTTACTGGCTTGCCCTTGTGTGATAAATTTCAACTTCATTTCATGTCCCTCATGCCTCAAATAAAAGGAACGTTCATCAAGATTGAGTGTTTTAAAATTAAGCCATTCCCATCTCAAAAGAAGATCACAAGAGTTTGTGGGAGCATTATCACATAATACTTCTTTCACACATTGTCATGTACTGAATTTGATCCTTGGTTGATTCGGATGAAACCTTGGTAGTAACTAGAGTTTCTCCACCAATCTTTGGCTTACAACATTGTTGTCGCTTTCGTAAACAAATGCAACTAAACATGGGTGGCCTTCGATTAAACACCTTGTTTCTATACTTCCTTTTCCATTATCTTTATCTTTTCTTCCTTTTCTTTTTCTTCAATTTCTCTTCCTTCTGCAGTTTATATTTCTTCTTTTCTATTTTCTCCTTCAGCCTATGTTGATACTTACTGGCTTGGCCTTGTGTGATAAATTTCAACTTCATTTCATGTCCCTCATGCCTCAAATAAAAGGAACGTTCATCAAGATTGAGTGTTTTAAAATTAAGCCATTCCCATCTCAAAAGAAGATGACAAGAGTTTGTGGGAGCATTATCACATAATACTTCTTTCACACATTGTCATGTACTGAATTTGATCCTTGGTTGATACGGATGAAACCTTGGTGGTAACTAGAGTTTCTCCACCAATCTTTGGCTTACAACATTGTGGTCGCTTTAGTAAACAAATGCAACTAAACATGGGTGGCCTTCGATTAAACACCTTGTTTCTATACTTCTTTTTCCATTATCTTTATCTTTTCTTCCTTTTCTTTTTCTTCAATTTCCCTTTCTTTCTGCAGCTTATATTTCTTCTTTTTCTATTTTCTCCTTCAGCCTATGTTGATCCTTACTGGCTTGTCTTGGTGTCATAAATTTGAACTTCATTTCATGTCCCTCATGCCTCAAAGGGAATGTTCATCAAGGTTGAGCGTTTTAAAATTAAGCCATGCCCATCTCAAAGGATGATTACAAGAGTTCGTGGGAACAATATCACATAATACTTCTTTCACACATTGTCCTGTACTGAATTTGATCTTTGCTTGATTCGGATGAAAGCTTGGCGGTAACTAGAGTTTCTCCACCAATCTTTGGCTTAAAACATTGTTGTCGCTGTCGTAAACGAATGCAACTAAACATGGTGGGCCTTCGATTAAACACCTTCTTTCTCTACTTCCTTTTCCATCAACTTTATCTTTTCTTCCTTTTCTTTTTCTTCACTTTCTCTTCCTTCTACAGTTTACTTTGCTTCTTTTCTATTTTCTCCTTCAGCCTATGTTGATACTTACTGGCTTGTCCTTGTGTCATAAATTTTAACTTCATTTCATGTCCCTCATGCCTTAAATAAAGGGAACGTTCATCAAGATTGAGTGCTTTCAAAATTAAGCCATGCCCTTCTCAAAAGAAGATGAGATGAGTTCGTGGGAACAATATCACATAATACTTCTTTCACACATTGTCATGTACTGAATTTGATCCTTGCTTGATTCGGATGAAACCTTGGTGGTAACTAGAGTTTCTCCACCAATCTTTGGCTTAAAACATTGTTGTCGCTTTCGTAAACGAATGCAACTAAACAGGGGTGGCCTTCGATTAAACACCTTCTTTTTCTACTTCCTTTTCCATCAACTTTATCTTTTCTTCCTTTTCTTTTTCTTCAATTTCTCTTCCTTCTGCAGTTTATATTTCTTCTTATCTATTTTCTCCTTCAGCCCATGTTGATACTTACTGGCTTGTCCTTGTGTCATAAATTTCAACTTCATTTCATGTCCCTCATGCCACAAATAAAGGGAACGTTCATCAAGATTGAGTGTTTTAAAATTAAGCCATGCCCATCTCAAAAGAAGATGACAAGAGTTTGTGGGAGCATTATCACATAATACTTCTTTCACACATTGTCATGTACTGAGTTTGATCCTTGGTTGATTCGGATGAAACCTTGGTGGTAACTAGAGTTTCTCCAACAATCTTTGGCTTAAAACATTGTTGTCGCTTTCGTAAACGAATGCAACTAAACAGGGGTGGCCTTCGATTAAACACCTTCTTTTTCTACTTCCTTTTCCATCAACTTTATCTTTTCTTCCTTTTCTTTTTCTTCAATTTCTCTTCCTTCTGCAGTTTATATTTCTTCTTATCTATTTTCTCCTTCAGCCCATGTTGATACTTACTGGCTTGTCCTTGTGTCATAAATTTCAACTTCATTTCATGTCCCTCATGCCACAAATAAAGGGAACGTTCATCAAGATTGAGTGTTTTAAAATTAAGCCATGCCCATCTCAAAAGAAGATGACAAGAGTTTGTGGGAGCATTATCACGTAATACTTCTTTCACACATTGTCATGTACTGAATTTGATCCTTGGTTGATTCGGATGAAACCTTGGTGGTAACTAGAGTTCTCCACCAATCTTTGGCCTACAACATTGTGGTCGCTTTAGTAAACGAATGCAACTAAACATGGGTGGCCTTCGATTAAACACCTTGTTTCTCTACTTCCTTTTCCACCATCTTAATCTTTTCTTCCTTTTCTTTTTCTTCAATTTCTCTTCCTTCTGCAGTTTATATTTCTTCTTTTCTATTTTCTCCTTTAGCCTATGTTGATACTTACTGGCTTGTCCTTGTGTGATAAATTTCAACTTCATTTCATGTCCCTCATGCCTCAAATAAAGGGAACGTTCATCAAGATTGAGTGTTTTAAAATTAAGCCATGCCCATCTCAAAAGAAGATGACAAGAGTTTGTGGGAGCATTATCACATAATACTTCTTTCACACATTGTCATGTACTGAATTTGATCCTTGGTTGATTCGGATGAAACCTTGGTGGTAACTAGAGTTTCTCCACCAATCTTTGGCTTACAACATTGTTGTCGCTTTCGTAAACAAATGCAACTAAACATGGGTGGCCTTCGATTAAACACCTTGTTTCTATACTTCCTTTTCCATTATCTTTATCTTTTCTTCCTTTTCTTTTTCTTCAATTTCCCTTTCTTTCTGCAGTTTATATTTCTTCTTTTTCTATTTTCTCCTTCAGCCTATGTTGATCCTTACTGGCTTGTCTTGGTGTCATAAATTTGAACTTCATTTCATGTCCCTCATGCCTCAAAGGGAATGTTCATCAAGGTTGAGTGTTTTAAAATTAAGCCATGCCCATCTCAAAGGATGATTACAAGAGTTCGTGGGAACAATATCACATAATACTTCTTTCACACATTGTCCTGTATTGAATTTGATCTTTGCTTGATTCGGATGAAAGCTTGGTGGTAACTAGAGTTTCTCCACCAATCTTTGGCTTAAAACATTGTTGTCGCTTTCGTAAACGAATGCAACTAAACAGGGGTGGCCTTCGATTAAACACCTTCTTTTTCTACTTCCTTTTCCATCAACTTTATCTTTTCTTCCTTTTCTTTTTCTTCAATTTCTCTTCCTTCTGTAGTTTATATTTCTTCTTTTCTATTTTCTCCTTTAGCCTATGTTGATACTTACTGGCTTGTCCTTGTGTGATAAATTTCAACTTCATTTCATGTCCCTCATGCCTCAAATAAAGGGAACGTTCATCAAGATTGAGTGTTTTAAAATTAAGCCATGCCCATCTCAAAAGAAGATGACAAGAGTTTGTGGGAGCATTATCACATAATACTTCTTTCACACATTGTCATGTACTGAATTTGATCCTTGCTTGATTCGGATGAAACCTTGGTGGTAACTAGAGTTTCTCCACCAATCTTTGGCTTAAAACATTGTTGTCGCTTTTGTAAACGAATGCAACTAAACAGGGGTGGCCTTCGATTAAACACCTTCTTTTTCTACTTCCTTTTCCATCAACTTTATATTTTCTTCCTTTTCTTTTTCTTCAATTTCTCTTCCTTCTGCAGTTTATATTTCTTCTTATCTATTTTCTCCTTCAGCCTATGTTGATACTTACTGGCTTGTCCTTGTGTCATAAATTTCAACTTCATTTCATGTCCCTCATGCCTCAAATAAAGGGAACTTTCATCAAGATTGAGTGTTTTAAAATTAAGCTATGCCCATCTCAAAAGAAGATGACAAGAGTTTGTGGGAGCATTATCACATAATACTTCTTTCACACATCGTCATGTACTGAATTTGATCCTTGGTTGATTCGGAAGAAACCTTTGTGGTAACTAGAGTTTCTCCACCAATCTTTGGCTTACAACATTGTTGTCGCTGTCGTAAATGAATGCAACTAAACATGGGTGACCTTCGATTAAACACCTTGTTTCTCTACTTCCTTTTCCATCATCTTTATCGTTTCTTCCTTTTCTTTTTCTTCAATTTCCCTTTCTTTCTGCAGTTTATATTTCTTCTTTTTCTATTTTCTCCTTCAGCCTATGTTGATCCTTACTGGCTTGTCTTGGTGTCATAAATTTGAACTTCATTTTGTGTCCCTCATGCCTCAAAGGGAACGTTCATCAAGATTGAGCGTTTTAAAATTAAGGCATGCCCATCTCAAAAGAAGATCACAAGAGTTCGTGGGAACAATATCACATAATACTTCTTTCACACATTGTCCTGTGCTGAATTTGATCCTTGCTTGATTCGGATGAAAGCATGGTGGTAACTAGAGTTTCTCCACCACTCTTTGGCTTAAAACATTGTTGTCGCTTTCGTAAACGAATGCAACTAAACATGGGTGGCCTTCGATTAAACACCTTGTTTCTCTACTTCCTTTTCCATCATCTTTATCTTTTCTTCCTTTTCTTTTTCTTCAATTTCCCTTCCTTCTGCAGTTTATATTTCTTCTTTTTCTATTTTCTCCTTCAGCCTCTGTTGATCCTTACTGGCTTGTCTTGGTGTCATAAATTTGAACTTCATTTCATGTCCCTCTTGCCTCAAAGGGAACGTTCATCCAGATTGAGCGTTTTAAAATTAAGCCATGCCCATCTCAAAAGAAGATGACAAGAGTTCGTGGGAGCAATATCAGATAATACTTCTTTCCCACATTGTCTTGTGCTGAATTTGATCCCTGCTTGATTCGGATGAAAGCATGGTGGTAACTACAGTTTCTCCACCAATCTTTGGCTTAAAACATTGTTGTCGCTTTCGTAAACGAATGCAACTAAACATGGGTGGCCTTCGATTAAACACCTTGTTCCTCTACTCCCTTTTCCATCATTTTTATCTTTTCTTCCTTTTCTTTTTCTTCAATTTCCCTTCCTTATGCAGTCCATATTTCTTCTTTTTCTATTTTCTCCTTCAGCCTATGTTGATCCTTACTGGCTTGTCTTGGTGTCATAAATTTGAACTTCATTTCATGTCCCTCATGTCTCAAAGGGAACGTTCATCAAGATTGAGCGTTTTAAAATGAAGCCATGCCCATCTCAAAAGAAGATGACAAGAGTTCGTGGGAGCAATATCACATAATACTTCTTTCACACATTGTTTTATATTGAATTTGATCCTTGCTTGATTCGGATGAAACCTTGGTGGTAACTAGAGTCTCTCCACCAATCTTTGGCTTACAACATTGTTGTCGCTTTCGTAAACGAATGCAACTAAACTTGGAGGCCTTCAATTAAACACCTTGTTTCTCTACTTCCTTTTCCATTTTCTTTATCTTTTCTTCTTTTTCTTTTTCTTCAATTTCCCTTTTTTTCTGCAGCTTATATTTCTTCTTTTTCTATTTTCTCCTTCAGCCTATGTTGATCCTTACTGGCTTATCTTGGTGTCATAAATTTGAACTTCATTTCATGTCCCTCATGCCTCAAAGGGAATGTTCATCAAGGTTGAGCGTTTTAAAATTAAGCCATGCCCATCTCAAAGGATGATTACAAGAGTTCGTGGGAACAATATCACATAATACTTCTTTCACACATTGTCCTGTACTGAATTTGATCTTTGCTTGATTCGGATGAAAGCTTGGCGGTAACTAGAGTTTCTCCACCAATCTTTGGCTTAAAACATTGTTGTCGCTTTCGTAAACGAATGCAACTAAACATGGTGGGCCTTCGATTAAACACCTTCTTTCTCTACTTCCTTTTCCATCAACTTTATCTTTTCTTCCTTTTCTTTTTCTTCACTTTCTCTTCCTTCTGCAGTTTACTTTGCTTCTTTTCTATTTTCTCCTTCAGCCTATGTTGATACTTACTGGCTTGTCCTTGTGTCATAAATTTCAACTTCATTTCATGTCCCTCATGCCTTAAATAAAGGGAACGTTCATCAAGATTGAGTGCTTTCAAAATTAAGCCATGCCCTTCTCAAAAGAAGATGAGATGAGTTGGTGGGAACAATATCACATAATACTTCTTTCACACATTGTCATGTACTGAATTTGATCCTTGCTTGATTCGGATGAAACCTTGGTGGTAACTAGAGTTTCTCCACCAATCTTTGGCTTAAAACATTGTTGTCGCTTTCGTAAACGAATGCAACTAAACAGGGGTGGCCTTCGATTAAACACCTTCTTTTTCTACTTCCTTTTCCATCAACTTTATCTTTTCTTCCTTTTCTTTTTCTTCAATTTCCCTTCCTTCTGCAGTTCATATTTCTTCTTTTTCTATTTTCTCCTTCAGCCTATGTTGATCCTTACTGGCTTGTCTTGGTGTCATAAATTTGAACTTCATTTCATGTCCGTCATGTCTCAAAGGGAACGTTCATCAAGATTGAGCGTTTGAAAATGAATCCATGCCCATCTCAAAAGAAGATGACAAGAGTTCGTGGGAGCAATATCACATAATACTTCTTTCACACATTGTTTTATATTGAATTTGATCCTTGCTTGATTCGGATGAAAGCATGGTGGTAACTAGAGTTTCTCCACCAATCTTTGGCTTAAAACATTGTTGTCGCTTTAGTAAACGAATGCAACTAAACATGGGTGGCCTTCGATTGAACACCTTGTTTCTCTACTTCCTTTTCAATCATTTTTATCTTTTCTTCCTTTTCTTTTTCTTCAATTTCCCTTCCTTCTGCAGTCCATATTTCTTCTTTTTCTATTTTCTCCTTCAGCCTATGTTGATCCTTACTGGCTTGTCTTGGTGTCATAAATTTGAACTTCATTTGATGTCCCTCATGCCTCAAAGAGAACGTTCATGAAGATTGAGCGTTTTAAAATTAAGCCATGCCCATCTCAAAAGAAGATGACAAGAGTTCGTGGGAGCAATATCAGATAATACTTCTTTCCCACATTGTCTTGTGCTGAATTTGATCCTTGCTTGATTCGGATGAAAGCTTGGTGGTAAGTAGAGTTTCTCCACCAATCTTTGGCTTACAACATTGTTGTCGCTTTAGTAACCGAGTGCAACTAAACATGGGTGGCCTTCGATTAAACACCTTGTTTCTCTACTCCCTTTTCCATCATTTTTATCTTTTCTTCCTTTTCTTTTTCTTCAATTTCCCTTCCTTCTGCAGTTCATATTTCTTCTTTTTCTATTTTCTCCTTCAGCCTATGTTGATCCTTACTGGCTTGTCTTGGTGTCATAAATTTGAACTTCATTTCATGTCCCTCATGTCTCAAAGGGAACGTTCATCAAGATTGAGCGTTTGAAAATGAATCCATGCCCATCTCAAAAGATGATGACAAGAGTTCGTGGGAGCAATATCACATAATACTTCTTTCACACATTGTTTTATATTGAATTTGATCCTTGCTTGATTCGGATGAAACCTTGGTGGTAACTAGAGTTTCTCCACCAATCGTTGGCTTACAACATTGTTGTCGCTTTCGTAAACGAATGCAACTAAACTTGGAGGCCTTCGATTAAACACCTTGTTTCTCTACTTCCTTTTCCATCATCTTTATCTTTTCTTCCTTTTCTTTTTCTCCAATTTCCCTTTCTTTCTGCAGTTTATATTTCTTCTTTTTCTATTTTCTCCTTCAGCCTATGTTGATCCTTACTGGCTTGTCTTGGTATTATAAATTTGAACTTCATTTAACGTCCCTCATGCCTCAAAGAGAATGTTCATCAAGATTGAGCGTTTTAAAATTAAGCCATGCCCATCTCAAAAGAAGATGACAAGAGTTCGTGGGAACAATATCACATAATACTTCTTTCACACATTGTCCTGTACTAAATTTGATCCTTGCTTGATTCGGATGAAAGCTTGGTGGTAACTAGAGTTTCTCCACCAATCTTTGGCTTACAACATTGTTGTCGCTTTAGTAAACGAATGCAACTAAACATGGGTGGCCTTCGATTAAACACCTTCTTTCTCTACTTCCTTTTCCATCAACTTTATCTTTTCTTCCTTTTCTTTTTCTTCAATTTCTCTTCCTTCTGCAGTTTATATTTCTTCTTTTCTATTTTCTCCTTCAGCCTATGTTGATCCTTACTGGCTTGTCTTGGTGTCATAAATTTGAACTTCATTTCATGTCCCTCATGCCTCAAAGGGAACGTTCATCAAGATTGAGCGTTTTAAAATTAAGCCATGCCCATCTCAAAAGAAGATGACAAGAGTTCGTGGGAGCAATATCACATAATACTTCTTTCACATATTGTTTGATATTAAATTTGATCCTTGCTTGATTCGGATGAAACCTTGGTGGTAACTAGAGTTTGTCCACCAATCGTTGGCTTACAACATTGTTGTCGCTTTCGTAAACGAATGCAACTAAACTTGGAGGCCTTCGATTAAACACCTTGTTTCTCTACTTCCTTTTCCATCATCTTTATCTTTTCTTCCTTTTCTTTTTCTCCAATTTCCCTTTCTTTCTGCAGTTTATATTTCTTCTTTTTCTATTTTCTCCTTCAGCCTATGTTGATGCTTATTGGCTTGTCTTGGTGTCATAAATTTGAACTTCATTTCATGTCCCTCATGTCTCAAAGGGAACGTTCATCAAGATTGAGCGTTTTAAAATGAAGCCATGCCCATCTCAAAAGAAGATGACAAGAGTTCGTGGGAGCAATATCACATAATACTTCTTTCACACATTGTTTTATATTGAATTTGATCCTTGCTTGATTCGGATGAAACCTTGGTGGTAACTAGAGTTTCTCCACCAATCTTTGCCTTACAACATTGTTGTCGCTTTAGTAAACGAATGCAACTAAACTTGGTGGCCTTCAATTAAACACCTTCTTTCTCTACTTCCTTTTCCATCAACTTTATCTTTTCTTCCTTTTCTTTTTCTTCAATTTCTCTTCCTTCTGCAGTTTATATTTCTTCTTTTCTATTTTCTCCTTCAGCCTATGTTGATCCTTATTGGCTTGTCTTGGTGTCATAAATTTAAACTTCATATCATGTCCCTCATGCCTCAAAGGGAACGTTCATCAAGCTTGAGCGTTTTAAAATTAAGCCATGCCCATCTCAAAAGAAGATGACAAGAGTTCGTGCGAACAATATCACATAATACTTCTTTCACACATTGTCCTGTACTGAATTTGATCCTTGCTTGATTCGGATGAAACCTTGGTGGTAACTAGAGTTTCTCCACCAATCTTTGGCTTAAAACATTGTTGTCGCTTTCGTAAACGAATGCAACTAAACAGGGGTGGCCTTCGATTAAACACCTTCTTTTTCTACTTCCTTTTCCATCAACTTTATCTTTTCTTCCTTTTCTTTTTCTTCAATTTCTCTTCCTTCTGCAGTTTATATTTCTTCTTATCTATTTTCTCCTTCAGCCTATGTTGATACTTACTGGCTTGTCCTTGTGTCATAAATTTCAACTTCATTTCATGTCACTCATGCCTCAAATAAAGGGAACGTTCATCAAGATTGAGTGTTTTAAAATTAAGCCATGCCCATCTCAAAAGAAGATGACAAGAGTTTGTGGGAGCATTATCACATAATACTTCTTTCACACATTGTCATGTACTGAATTTGATCCTTGGTTGATTCGGATGAAACCTTGGTGGTAACTAGAGTTGTCCACCAATCTTTGGCTTACAACATTGTGGTCGCTTTACTAAACGAATGCAACTAAACATGGGTGGCTGATGAGTTCAAATTTTTGCCCTCATTTAATATTTAAATTTGGGGATTTAATTGAATTTTCTGTGCTTAAAGATTGATTTAATTAGGATTTGTGATTATTGGATTTATTGAGTAAGTTTGGTAAAAGTGGCGTAAAAATTGATTTTAGTTGCATAAAATATTATTGGATATTCTAACGTTTGTTAATGCAGCTGGAATTTATTTTTGGTCAATTAATAGTGTGATTTTAAAATATTCAAAGTTACAAAATATGTCCAAAATCAAGAAATTCTGAAAAAGAATAAATCAGGAGCTAAATGCACCCCCAGTTTTTACTTGCACACCCCTTCTAAAGTAGACCACCAAACAAAAGCCTGTTCTGCACCCCAGTTTTCACTAAGTTGCACCCCTCCTACCACTTAAACTCCACTCAACCAGATCATGCCATGTGGCAATCCTCACCTTTTAAAATTAGCCAACCATAAGCCGCCACGTGTCATAATCCTCCACTCACCCAATTGACCACTCAGATCTTGCCACGTCATCATCTTCATCTCCCAAAAACCCTAACCCTAATTTCAACCACCATGACCACCCTCCACACAACCACCGCGCCTGCACCTGCGAATCCTTCACGCTGCCGCCGCACCTCCTCACTTCGCCGGAGCACCACCGCAACAGCAACGCCATCTTCTTCTCGCGTCCAGCAGCTCCGCGCGCCACCACCATCGTCATCTCCGCAGCAGCGCCACCATCATCGCGAAACCACCGCGAGTTCTTCTTCCTCACACAGCAGCCACCGCAGTGCACCTCCGGCCGCCACAGTTCGCGAACCAGCGCCATCCCGCAGCCAGCCACCGCGCCGTCACGAACCACCATCGCGCCTCCGTCTTCTCTGCACCTCACGCTGCTGCACTGCACGAACCAGTTCACCTCCTCACTTCGCCGGCGACGCACCAGAAACCACGGCAACCACACCTCCATCTTCTCGTGCAGATCACCACCACAAACAGCAACGCCTCTGCACCTTGCGCCACCATCTTCCTCACCGTTTCGCATCGCACACCGTGAAGCTTAATCCGCACAACCATGGCAGCAGCCCCGTCACGCACAGCAGCACTCGTCGGAGAAGGAGGAGCGCGCCTGCAACCTTCATTCGCGCCACCACGCCGGAAAACGGCAGCAGCCGCCGTCAGCCGCGTAGCCAAGGAAGAGTGTGAGAGAGAAACCCTAGTTCTGGAGAGAGACGCGCCACGTGTCAGGCTGCTATTGGACAGTCAAACTGGTCAACTGGTCAACTCTGGTCAACTGGTCAAAGTCAGCAGTCAACTCTGGTCAAAACTGCAAATATGGTTAAATGAGAATGGCAGAATTGGAAATTAGACAGCAATTAAGTTGCTAATTAATTAAATAAAAATAAAAGATTTTAGCAACTGACAGATAAAGCCCAAAGTCTAGTGGAAGCCTATATAAAGAGACTTAAGGGAGCAGAAGAGGGGGAACTGACGATTTACAGCTGACAGCTTAGACACTTAGAACTCTCTGGTTTTGGCAGATACCATCTCCACCACATCTCTCATTCTTTCTTTTATTTTCTTTCATTCATATCATCATGTATTTCATCAAAGCCATGGAGGGCTAAGCTTTTAAGGGTTGATTCCACTGTAATTTCTTAAATGGATTCTGAGGTTAGATGAATTTATATGTTTTGTTATTTTGATTATTGTTGTGGTTTTTGTTTATCTATGTCCTTTGCTTCTTAATCGAATAGAGAATAATGATTTTAAAGCTACATGCATGCTAATCATATGAGTTAAGAGGTTTTTAAATAAAATTGAGACTTTACTTTGATTTTGTTTAGAAACTTTCATTTGATTAAATAAGTTTTTGCCAATAATTGAGACTTTAATTTGATTAGAGGTAATTACTTTAACTAAAATTAGTCAAGACTTTACTTTGATTAATTAAGTTTTCTATTTGGTAAAGAAACAAAGGAATAGACATGATTAGGCATAGTAAAATTAATTGAGACTGTACTTTGATTGAATTTACTATGAACAATCTAACAATTCTCACTTTTAATTGAGACTGTACTTTGATTAAAAGTGAGGATGCCAACAAATGAATTGAGTCTTTACATTGATTGATTTGTAAATCAACAACAATAATTAATTTAACAATAATCTCTAGATAACCAATGAAGAATCTTATTTAGAAAAAGCAGTGGAATTGACCTATTTACTATTACTGTGTTTACAATCTTCCGTGTCATTTTCTTTGCATAACAAAACCTCCCCTATTTTTATAGTTGTTAGTTTTAAATTGCATTTTTGAGAATCAAATATTTGAGATCAATTCCGTATTCGTTGTGAGACGACTCAGGGTTATCTTAACCCTAACTATTTTCTTCACTACAAATTGGCAATACTGAAGTTGCTAAAGTAGTGGTAATTTGATCGCCTAACGACAGCGATATCAAATTTGGCGCCGTTGCCGGGGAATACGGTTAGTATTTCTTTTATTTTGATTCTGTTTTTATTTATTTATTTTATTTTATTTTATTTTTATTTTTATTTCATTTTTATTTTTTATTTATTTTACGCATATACGTTTGATATAGTTTGTTATTTTGTAGTCTTTAGTTTTCTGTTAATATACTCCAAGCAAAGTTCTATTTTTGTTTTGATTAAGAATTTCTTTTAAGAAATTTTTGAGACTAGTTTGGAAAACTCTGTCTAGGAAAGACTTGGTATTTAAGTTGTCCATTGTGACGCACCTCTCTTTCCTGGGAGTAGACCCAACGACATCTTAACTCATTTCTTTCTTGAAATCTTTCTCCAAAACAAGAATAGGAAGAAAAAAAAACACACAGGGAAACATTTTCAGGTGGACTTGCATAGTGCATGACTCGGGCCAATCCGGGTCAATTTTATCAACTTGATTCAGAACTTGAAAGGAACTTGCGTAAATCACGTAGGAGACTTGAACTCAGGTGTTCTACTGAAGGAGCACCATCATCATCTGAACCTACCACTGAAAGTGTACCGCTAGAATCACCTCCGGTGATTAACATATCTTCTGATCCATCACCTGAACCAGAAATTCAAGAAGATAGAATGGAAGAAAGAACAATAAGAGAGTTGGCTTCACCGGATGCAGCAATTACACAAAACATGTGCATCCAATATCCAGATGGAGAATGTGAGCTTAAGTCTGGGTTAATCCATCTTTTACCCAAATTCCATGGATTAGCAGGAGAAGACCCGTACCATCATTTGAAGGAATTTCATGTTGTTTGTTCATCCATGAGACCTACAACAGTGACAGAGGAACATATCAAGCTTAAGGCTTTTCCATTCTCATTGCAAGATGTCGCTAAGAATTGGTTATACTGCCTTCCGCTAGGATCCATCAATACCTGGGAGACTCTGAAAAGATTATTTTTGGAAAAGTTTTTTCCAGCATCTAGAGTTGCTGCTATTCGCAAAGATATTTATGGGATAAGGCAACAAGAAAGAGAAAGTCTTCACGAGTATTGGGAGAGATTCAAAAAGTTGTGTGCTTCCTGTCCTCATCACCAAATAAACGAGCATCTCCTCATTCAATACTTTTATGAGGGATTGAGTATCATGGATAGACAAATGATAGATGCTGCAAGTGGAGGGTCATTGGTGGACAAAACGCCAACAAATGCAAGACAATTGATTGAAACTATGGCGTCAAACCATCAACAATTTTCCACAAGGAGTAATTCTATAACTCTATTGAAGGGAACCCATGGAGTAGAAGCTTCATATGTTGCAGATCACAAGAAATTAGAAGGGAAGTTGGATGACTTAGCAGCCATGGTAAGGACCTTGACAGACTTACAGAAAAAGCCTATCCCTTCTACTTTATGTGGAATTTGTGCTTCTACTAATCATCCTACAGAGGCTTGTTCTATGTTAAAAGAGACAGGGACGTTAGACAATGAACAAACTCAGGCATATGCTGCAAACATCTATGGCAATAATAGACCACCTCGGCAGCAATACAACCATGATTTGTCCTCCAACAAGTACAACCCAGATTGGAAGGAATATCCCAGCCAGAAATGGGGAAATCAACAGCCTCAACACCAACAAGTCTATGTTCCACCTCAACAGAGGCAACAACCACAACCAGCTGCAACCTCTAGTGATTCAAACATGGAGGCAATGATGAAAATGATGGCTGACATGATGAAGGGACAAATCAATGAGTTGAAACAGACGATGGAAGCAACCAATCAAAATTTACAGAACCAGATTGGACAAATGGCAAATGAGTTAAATCAGATGAAGTCTCAACAAGGCTTAAGCAATTTGCCTGCACAAACTGTAATCAACCCGAGAAATGTAAGTGCTATTACTTTAAGATCGGGTAAGCAAATACAAGGTCTTGGGGATGCCCAAGAAGATGAAGATAAGGACAATGAAGTTGTACATAATGATGAAAGAGGAAGATCAGATGAAGCAACACAAGTAACATCTGAGATGCCTACACCTAGTGATAACTCCAGGTTGGTATCCCCTAATACTTCCTCTGAAAATCCTTCTCCTTATTCTCCTCCTCCTCCCTATCCAAACCGTTTGAAACCAAAAACTAAAAAGATGGAGGAGTTAGACAAAGAAATCCTGAATACTTTCAAGAAAGTGGAGATAAACATTCCTTTGTTGGATGCTGTGAGACAAATTCCTAAATACGCCAAGTTTCTCAAAGAATTATGTACACATAAAAGGCGTATTATGGACAAAGAGGTAGTGAACATGGGAAGAAACGTCTCTAGCTTAATCAAGAAGCCTGCAGTCAGAATGCCGCAAAAGTGTAAGGATCCAGGTATGTTTTCTGTTCCCTGCATTATAGGAAGTACTAAGTTTGACAATGCTATGTTAGATTTAGGAGCTTCCATTAATGTAATGCCTTTATCTGTTTTTACTTCACTTCATCTTGGACCTCTTAAGTCTACTGGTGTGGTCATTCAGTTGGCCAACCGTAGCACAGTTAACCCTGCAGGTGTGCTAGAAGATGTGCTTGTCCGTGTGGACAAGTTAATTTTTCCTGCAGATTTCTATATCTTGGACATGAAGGATGATGAAGGAATGAGTTCAACCACAATCATCTTGGGAAGACCATTCATGATGACAGCACGTACCAAGATAGACGTGCATGCAGGATCCTTGACTATGGAGATAGGAGATGAGAATGTGCAATTCAACGTGCTAGAAGCCATGAAGCACCCAATTGAAGACCATTCTTTGTTTTGCATTGATTTATTGAGTAATGTAGTGAACAATTATGCTTTTGGACTTTTGGACGTTTTATCTGGTTTTTCTTCTTCTTTGGATTTTTCTTTTTCGAATGTTTCGGGCTCAATTTTAGACGAAAGAGAAAATTTTAAAACAGGTGATGTTGAGGACGTGGTGTCACTATTTGATACCTCTGTGGCGTCCAAGTGTGATGCTGAGGTGGCTGAAATTACCTTAGGCAATAAAATGTTGCCATCTGTGGAACAACCACCTACTTTGGAGTTGAAACCTTTACCATCTCATTTGAAATATGTTTATCTTGAGAGGGATGGGAAACTCCCTGTTATTATATCTGCCTTGCTTACTGACGAGCAGGAACAAAAGCTATTGCAGGTTATCAAAGATCACAAGCGAGCAATAGGCTGGACTTTGGCAGATATTCCTGGTATTAGTCCTTCTTTCTGCATGCACAGAATACTCTTGGAGGAGGATGCTAAGCCAGTAAGGCAACCTCAGAGGAGACTGAATCCTCAGCTGATGGAAGTTGTGAAGAAAGAAGTCACCAAGTTGCTACAAGCAGGTATTATATATCCCATTTCTGACAGCACTTGGGTGAGTCCTGTACATGTGGTCCCCAAGAAATCTGGGATCACCGTGGTCAAGAATGAGAAGAACGAGTTGATTCCTACTCGTATTCAGAATAGCTGGAGGGTCTGTATTGATTATAGAAGACTAAACCAGGCCACCAGGAAGGACCACTTTCCTTTACCATTCATGGACCAGATGTTAGATCGATTGGCAGGTAAGTCTCATTACTGTTTTCTTGATGGATTCTCTGGGTATTTTCAGATTTGTATTGCCCTAGAAGATCAACATAAGACTACTTTTACTTGTCCATTCGGTACATATGCTTATAGGAAAATGCCATTTGGCCTTTGCAATGCTCCTGGAACATTTCAGCGATGTATGATGAGTATTTTTACAGATTTGTTGGAGCATTGTATTGAGGTTTTTATGGATGATTTTAGTGTATATGGTTCATCTTTTGATCACTGCTTGTCTAATCTTGCTAGAGTCTTGGAGAGATGTGAAGAAACTAACCTTGTTCTAAATTTTGAAAAATGTCATTTTATGGTGGAACAAGGTATAGTTTTAGGTCACGTTGTTTCCAAGAATGGTATATCTGTAGATCCTGCTAAAATTGATATTATTTCACAATTGCCTTACCCCTCTTCTGTGAAAGAGGTTCGATCTTTTCTTGGACATGCAGGATTTTACAGGAGGTTTATCAAGGACTTCAGCAAGATAGCCAACCCTCTCTCCAACTTGTTGCAAAAGGATATAGTATTTGACTTTGGAGAGAGGTGCAAAGATGCATTTGATACATTGAAAAAGGCGCTTACCACCACTCCTATCATCCAGCCACCTGACTGGACATTACCGTTCGAGTTGATGTGTGATGCATCAAACTTTGCAGTAGGAGCGGTGCTTGCACAAAAAGATGGGAAGCTATCACATGTGATATATTATGCTTCCAGAACATTGGATACAGCGCAGGCCAACTACACCACGACTGAGAAGGAATTATTGGCTGTTGTGTTTGCCTTGGAGAAATTCAGACCGTATATACTTGGTTCCAAGGTAATTGTTTATACTGATCATGCAGCATTAAAATTCCTTCTGAAGAAAGCAGATTCAAAACCAAGGTTGATCAGATGGATGCTACTGCTCCAAGAGTTTGACATTGAGATTCTAGACAGAAGTGGAGCACATAACTTGGTAGCCGATCATCTTAGCAGGATTGAAAATGGAGAAGATAACATTCCTATTAAGGATGACTTTCCTGATGAAGTCCTCCTAGCATTGACTACTGTGAAAGGTATGTTTCCTGAACCTTGGTTTGCTGACATTGTTAATTATTTGGTTGTTTCTGCTATTCCTCCTTCCTTCTCCAAATATGAAAGAATCAAGCTAAAAAGTGAGGCAAAGTACTATATATGGGAAGACCCAATCTTATGGCGCATTGGTAGTGACCAAGTCATAAGGAGGTGTGTTCCAGATATCGAGATACCTCATGTGCTTGAGTTCTGTCATTCATCTCCTTTTGGTGGACATTATGGCACACAAAGAACAGGTAGGAAGGTGTTGGATTGTGGATTATATTGGCCTACTATTTTTAAAGATGCACAGAGGGTATATGAAAATTGTGAGCAGTGCCAAAGGGCAGCCAGATCCATTACAAGAAGGGATGAAATGCCTCAACAACCCATGCTTTATTGTGAGGTATTTGATATTTGGGGTATTGATTTTATGGGTCCTTTTCCTCCTTCTTTTGGGTTTTCTTATATTTTGCTTGCTGTAGACTATGTCTCCAAATGGGTGGAAGCCATAGCTACAAGGACTAATGATTCTCGAGTTGTTATGAGTTTTGTCAAGTCTAATATTTTCTGCAGATTTGGGATACCACGAGCCATCATCAGTGACCAGGGGACCCATTTCTGTAATAAGCTACTTGAGAATATGTTGAAGAAGTATGGGGTGACACATCGCATTGCTACACCATATCACCCCCAAACCAATGGACAAGCAGAGATCTCTAACAGAGAGATTAAAAAGATACTAGAGAAAGTAGTGAAGCCTAGTCGAAAGGATTGGGCCACAAGATTGGATGAAGCACTTTGGGCACACAGGACAGCCTACAAAACACCTATAGGTATGTCACCTTTCAAGGTGGTTTTTGGAAAGGCTTGTCATCTACCTGTGGAGATTGAACATCGGGCCTATTGGGCCGTGAAAGCATGCAACTTGGATTTGGAAGAAGCAGGAAATGAGCGAAAGCTTCAGTTGCAAGAACTAGAGGAGATTAGGCTAGCAGCCTATGAAAATTCAAAGTTTTACAAAGAGAAAACCAAGAAGTTCCATGACCAAAAGCTTGTGGCTAGAAAGGATTTCAAGGTAGGCCAGAAGGTGTTACTATACAAATCCAAGCTTGGTCACATGAGTGGTAAGTTGCGTTCTACTTGGGAAGGACCATACATTGTTACAGAAGTCTTCCCTTATGGAGCGGTGGAGATCAAGGAAGAATCTTCAGCAAGAACTTTTAAAGTTAATGGGCATCGTCTTCGGATATTCAATGAAAATCAAGATATGCTGAATAAGACGATGGATGGGATGAACTTGACTTCTCCCTCATACCTTCCACCTTGAGGAGGTAAGTACACTTCATACTTTTTCTTTGCATTTTATACATATTGAATACATTGAGGACAATGCATGGATAAAGTGTGGGGGTGTGGGGAGATTTCCCCCTTTTTCTGTTTTTGTTTTCTATTTGTTTTGTTTTTCCTTTTCTAATTTTGTTTTCTGTTTTTATTTAAAAAAAAAAGGGTTTTTGCTTTCAATAAAACATATTGACATTGGATTTTTGGATTTGATTTACTAATTGGAACGGTCATAATTCTGGGAAAATAAGAGTCATGTGCTATGAATGGATTGTTTTTGTGATTTACTTGATTGAGTTGATTTGAGAGTTTCTGGAATAAATCTTTTGTGAAAGAGTTTTTGACCTTGTGAGTTTTGAGCTTTATTGTAAGGATGAACTACCGTGTGTCATTCCTATTTTCTTGTGTGATTTGCTCATGTCTTGTTGATACTCAAATGTTTAGCTTGATTCTGTTGTTTTGCATCTTAGGTGAACATGCATGATTTGATATGACTGAGGCATTTCTTGTTTTTAGCTACTTGGCCAAATAAGCTAACCATAACATTGATCCATTGGTAGCCCCTTGAGCTTAAACCTCTTTTTCTTGTTTTGAGCATACTGTTAAACCTTAAAAAGAAAAAGACCATTTTTTTCCTTACCTTAGGGAGAAAGAAGGAGCTAGTGGATTATGTTGAGATTGGTTGAGGAATAAAGTGTGGGGGTGAGTATTTCCCCCACAAAGTTGTAAAAATGGCAAAAAGGAAAATAATTGTTGATGACAGAGTGTTGAAATGAAAAATGATTGCTGTCTGAAAAATAGAAACAAAGGATAAAAGAGAAAAAAAAGAAGAAGAAGTAAAGATTTTTTTTGAAACTGTGCTCCATAACTCTTTCTTCCTTACTATTTCAAAAACACACAAATCCTAAAGTTTTTCCTACCTTTGCCTTGGCCTCATTATAACCTGTGAAAAGTCCTCATGATTTTTGAATGCATGTTTTCTGAACGTTGTGAATATTAGAGTCTTGCTAAGCATTGAGAGTGTTTACTTGCATGGGTATTTTGAGTGAAAACACAAGCCAAAACACTTGAGCGAATCTTGGTGAGAAAATATATATTTAACTTGAGTGTTTCTCTTTCATATTTGATTATCTTGTAAACTCAAAAGATTAACTCATGTGTGAAAAACAGAATTTTATCCATTTGTTTGTGCGTGACAACATGATTTCTAGAAGATTGATCTGTTTCCATTTGTAATCATTTCTTTAATCCATTGAAAATATGGAATAAAAGACCTCAGAAAAAAGTTTTGAAATTATTCAATTTTGCCCAGGAGTACAAAAGGATAAGTGTGGGTGTGTGATGAGTTCAAATTTTTGCCCTCATTTAATATTTAAATTTGGGGATTTAATTGAATTTTCTGTGCTTAAAGATTGATTTAATTAGGATTTGTGATTATTGGATTTATTGAGTAAGTTTGGTAAAAGTGGCGTAAAAATTGATTTTAGTTGCATAAAATATTATTGGATATTCTAACGTTTGTTAATGCAGCTGGAATTTATTTTTGGTCAATTAATAGTGTGATTTTAAAATATTCAAAGTTACAAAATAAGTCCAAAATCAAGAAATTCTGAAAAAGAATAAATCAGGAGCTAAATGCACCCCCAGTTTTTACTTGCACACCCCTTCTAAAGTAGACCACCAAACAAAAGCCTGTTCTGCACCCCAGTTTTCACTAAGTTGCACCCCTCCTACCACTTAAACTCCACTCAACCAGATCATGCCATGTGGCAATCCTCACCTTTTAAAATTAGCCAACCATAAGCCGCCACGTGTCATAATCCTCCACTCACCCAATTGACCACTCAGATCTTGCCACGTCATCATCTTCATCTCCCAAAAACCCTAACCCTAATTTCAACCACCATGACCACCCTCCACACAACCACCGCGCCTGCACCTGCGAATCCTTCACGCTGCCGCCGCACCTCCTCACTTCGCCGGAGCACCACCGCAACAGCAACGCCATCTTCTTCTCGCGTCCAGCAGCTCCGCGCGCCACCACCATCGTCATCTCTGCAGCAGCGCCACCATCATCGCGAAACCACCGCGAGTTCTTCTTCCTCACACAGCAGCCACCGCAGTGCACCTCCGGCCGCCACAGTTCGCGAACCAGCGCCATCCCGCAGCCAGCCACCGCGCCGTCACGAACCACCATCGCGCCTCCGTCTTCTCTGCACCTCACGCTGCTGCACTGCACGAACCAGTTCACCTCCTCACTTCGCCGGCGACGCACCAGAAACCACGGCAACCACACTTCCATCTTCTCGTGCAGATCACCACCACAAACAGCAACGCCTCTGCACCTTGCGCCACCATCTTCCTCACCGTTTCGCATCGCACACCGTGAAGCTTAATCCGCACAACCATGGCAGCAGCCCCGTCACGCACAGCAGCACTCGTCGGAGAAGGAGGAGCGCGCCTGCAACCTTCATTCGCGCCACCACGCCGGAAAACGGCAACAGCCGCCGTCAACCGCGCAGCCAAGGAAGAGTGTGAGAGAGAAACCCTAGTTCTGGAGAGAGACGCGCCACGTGTCAGGCTGCTATTGGACAGTCAAACTGGTCAACTGGTCAACTCTGGTCAACTGGTCAAAGTCAGCAGTCAACTCTGGTCAAAACTGCAAATATGGTTAAATGAGAATGGCAGAATTGGAAATTAGACAGCAATTAAGTTGCTAATTAATTAAATAAAAATAAAAGATTTTAGCAACTGACAGATAAAGCCCAATGTCCAGTGGAAGCCTATATAAAGAGACTTAAGGGAGCAGAAGAGGGGGAACTGACGATTTACAGCTGACAGCTTAGACACTTAGAACTCTCTGGTTTTGGCAGATACCATCTCCACCACATCTCTCATTCTTTCTTTTATTTTCTTTCATTCATATCATCATGTATTTCATCAAAGCCATGGAGGGCTAAGCTTTTAAGGGTTGATTCCACTGTAATTTCTTAAATGGATTCTGAGGTTAGATGAATTTATATGTTTTGTTATTTTGATTATTGTTGTGGTTTTTGTTTATCTATGTCCTTTGCTTCTTAATCGAATAGAGAATAATGATTTTAAAGCTACATGCATGCTAATCATATGAGTTAAGAGGTTTTTAAATAAAATTGAGACTTTACTTTGATTTTGTTTAGAAACTTTCATTTGATTAAATAAGTTTTTGCCAATAATTGAGACTTTAATTTGATTAGAGGTAATTACTTTAACTAAAATTAGTCAAGACTTTACTTTGATTAATTAAGTTTTCTATTTGGTAAAGAAACAAAGGAATAGACATGATTAGGCATAGTAAAATTAATTGAGACTGTACTTTGATTGAATTTACTATGAACAATCTAACAATTCTCACTTTTAATTGAGACTGTACTTTGATTAAAAGTGAGGATGCCAACAAATGAATTGAGTCTTTACATTGATTGATTTGTAAATCAACAACAATAATTAATTTAACAATAATCTCTAGATAACCAATGAAGAATCTTATTTAGAAAAAGCAGTGGAATTGACCTATTTACTATTACTGTGTTTACAATCTTCCGTGTCATTTTCTTTGCATAACAAAACCTCCCCTATTTTTTATAGTTGTTAGTTTTAAATTGCATTTTTGAGAATCAAATATTTGAGATCAATTCCGTATTCGTTGTGAGACGACTCAGGGTTATCTTAACCCTAACTATTTTCTTCACTACAAATTGGCAATACTGAAGTTGCTAAAGTAGTGGTAATTTGATCGCCTAACGACAGCGATATCAGTGGCCTTCGATTAAACACCTTGTTTCTCTACTTCCTTTTCCATCATCTTTATCTTTTCTTCCTTTTCTTTTTCTTCAATTTCTCTTCCTTCTGCAGTTTATATTTCTTCTTTTCTATTTTCTCCTTCAGCCTATGTTGATACATACTGGCTTGTCCTTGTGTGATAAATTTCAACTTCATTTCATGTCCCTCATGCCTCAAATAAAGGGAACGTTCATCAAGATTGAGTGTTTTAAAATTAAGCCATGCCCATCTCAAAAGAAGATGACAAGAGTTTGTGGGAGCATTATCACATAATACTTCTTTCACACATTGTCATGTACTGAATTTGATCCTTGGTTGATTCGGATGAAACCTTGGTGGTAACTAGAGTTTCTCCACCAATCTTTGGCTTACAACATTGTTGTCGCTTTCGTAAACAAATGCAACTAAATATGGGTGGCCTTCGATTAAACACCTTGTTTCTATACTTCCTTTTCCATTATCTTTATCTTTTCTTCCTTTTCTTTTTCTTCAATTTCCCTTTCTTTCTGCAGTTTATATTTCTTCTTTTTCTATTTTCTCCTTCAGCCTATGTTGATCCTTACTGGTTTGTCTTGGTGTCATAAATTTGAACTTCATTTAATGTCCCTCATGCCTCAAAGGGAATGTTCATCAAGGTTGAGCGTTTTAAAATTAAGCCATGCCCATCTCAAAGGATGATTACAAGAGTTCGTGGGAACAATATCACATAATACTTCTTTCACACATTGTCCTGTACTGAATTTGATCTTTGCTTGATTCGGATGAAAGCTTGGTGGTAACTAGAGTTTCTCCACCAATCTTTGGCTTAAAACATTGTTGTCGCTTTCGTAAACGAATGCAACTAAACATGGTGGGCCTTCGATTAAACACCTTCTTTCTCTACTTCCTTTTCCATCAACTTTATCTTTTCTTCCTTTTCTTTTTCTTCACTTTCTCTTCCTTCTGCAGTTTACTTTTCTTCTTTTCTATTTTCTCCCTCAGCCTATGTTGATACTTACTGGCTTGTCCTTGTGTCATAAATTTCAACTTCATTTCATGTCCCTCATGCCTCAAATAAAGGGAACGTTCATCAAGATTGAGTGCTTTCAAAATTAAGCCATGCCCTTCTCAAAAGAAGATGAGATGAGTTCGTGGGAACAATATCACATAATACTTCTTTCACACAATGTCATGTACTGAATTTGATCCTTGCTTGATTCGGATGAAACCTTGGTGGTAACTAGAGTTCCTCCACCAATCTTTGGCTTAAAACATTATTGTCGCTTTCGTAAACGAATGCAACTAAAAAGGGGTGGCCTTCGATTAAACACCTTCTTTTTCTACTTCCTTTTCCATCAACTTTATTTGTTCTTCCTTTTCTTTTTCTTCAATTTCTCTTCCTTCTGCAGTTTATATTTCTTCTTATCTATTTTCTCCTTCAGCCTATGTTGATACTTACTGGCTTGTCCTTGTGTCATAAATTTCAACTTCATTTCATGTCCCTCATGCCACAAATAAAGGGAACGTTCATCAAGATTGAGTGTTTTAAAATTAAGCCATGCCCATCTCAAAAGAAGATGACAAGAGTTTGTGGGAGCATTATCACATAATACTTCTTTCACACATTGTCATGTACTGAATTTGATCCTTGGTTGATTCGGATGAAACCTTGGTGGTAACTAGAGTTTCTCCACCAATCTTTGGCTTACAACATTGTTGTCGCTTTCGTAAACAAATGCAACTAAACAGGGGTGGCCTTCGATTAAACACCTTGTTTCTATACTTCCTTTTCCATTATCTTTATCTTTTCTTCCTTTTCTTTTTCTTCAATTTCCCTTTCTTTCTGCAGTTTATATTTCTTCTTTTTCTATTTTCTCCTTCAGCCTATGTTGATCCTTACTGCTTGTCTTGGTGTCATAAATTTGAACTTCATTTCATGTCCCTCATGCCTCAAAGGGAATGTTCATCAAGGTTGAGCGTTTTAAAATTAAGCAATGCCCATCTCAAAGGATGATTACAAGAGTTCGTGGGAACAATATCACATAATACTTCTTTCACACATTGTCCTGTACTGAATTTGATCTTTGCTTGATTCGGATGAAAGCTTGGTGGTAACTAGAGTTTCTCCACCAATCTTTGGCTTAAAACATTGTTGTCGCTTTCGTAAACGAATGCAACTAAACATGGTGGGCCTTCGATTAAACACCTTCTTTCTCTACTTCCTTTTCCATCAACTTTATCTTTTCTTCCTTTTCTTTTTCTTCACTTTCTCTTCCTTCTGCAGTTTACTTTGCTTCTTTTCTATTTTCTCCTTCAGCCTATGTTGATACTTACTGGCTTGTCCTTGTGTCATAAATTTCAACTTCATTTCATGTCCCTCATGCCTCAAATAAAGGGAACGTTCATCAAGATTGATTGCTTTCAAAATTAAGCCATGCCCTTCTCAAAAGAAGATGAGATGAGTTCGTGGGAACAATATCACATAATACTTCTTTCACACAATGTCATGTACTGAATTTGATCCTTGCTTGATTCGGATGAAACCTTGGTGGTAACTAGAGTTTCTCCACCAATCTTTGGCTTAAAACATTGTTGTCGCTTTCGTAAACGAATGCAACTAAACAGGGGTGGCCTTCGATTAAACACCTTCTTTTTCTACTTCCTTTTCCATCAAATTTATCTTTTCTTCCTTTTCTTTTTCTTCAATTTCTCTTCCTTCTGCAGTTTATATTTCTTCTTATCTATTTTCTCCTTTAGCCTATGTTGATACTTACTGGCTTGTCCTTGTGTCATAAATTTCAACTTCATTTCATGTCCCTCATGCCACAAATACAGGGAACGTTCATCAAGATTGAGTGTTTTAAAATTAAGCCATGCCCATCTCAAAAGGAGATGACAAGAGTTTGTGGGAGAATTATCACATAATACTTCTTTCACACATTGTCATGTACTGAATTTGATCCTTGGTTGATTCGGATGAAACCTTGGTGGTAACTAGAGTTTCTCCACCAATCTTTGGCTTACAACATTGTTGTCACTTTCGTAAACAAATGCAACTAAACATGGGTGGCCTTCGATTAAACACCTTGTTTCTATACTTCCTTTTCCATTATCTTTATCTTTTCTTCCTTTTCTTTTTCTTCAATTTCTCTTCCTTCTGCAGTTTATATTTCTTCTTTTCTATTTTCTCCTTCAGCCTATGTTGATCCTTACTGGCTTGTCCTTGTGTCATAAATTTCAACTTCATTTCATGTCCCTCATGCCTCAAAATAAAGGGAACGTTCATCAAGATTGAGTGCTTTCAAAATTAAGCCATGCCCTTCCCAAAAGAAGATGAGATGAGTTCGTGGGAACAATATCACATAATACTTCTTTCACACAATGTCATGTACTGAATTTGATCCTTGCTTGATTCGGATGAAACCTTGGTGGTAACTAGAGTTTCTCCACCAATCTTTCGCTTAAAACATTGTTGTCGCTTTCGTAAACGAATGCAACTAAACAGGGGTGGCCTTCGATTAAACACCTTCTTTTTCTACTTCCTTTTCCATCAACTTTATCTTTTCTTCCTTTTCTTTTTCTTCAATTTCTCTTCCTTCTGCAGTTTATATTTCTTCTTATCTATTTTCTCCTTCAGCCTATGTTGATACTTACTGGCTTGTCCTTGTGTCATAAATTTCAACTTCATTTCATGTCCCTCATGCCACAAATAAAGGGAACGTTCATCAAGATTGAGTGTTTTAAAATTAAGCCATGCCCATCTCAATAGAAGATGACAAGAGTTTGTGGGAGCATTATCACATAATACTTCTTTCACACATTGTCATGTACTGAATTTGATCCTTGGTTGATTCGGATGAAACCTTGGTGGTAACTAGAGTTTCTCCACCAATCTTTGGCTTACAACATTGTTGTCGCTTTCGTAAACAAATGCAACTAAACATGGGTGGCCTTCGATTAAACACCTTGTTTCTATACTTCCTTTTCCATTATCTTTATCTTTTCTTCCTTTTCTTTTTCTTCAATTTCTCTTCCTTCTGCAGTTTATATTTCTTCTTTTCTATTTTCTCCTTTAGCCTATGTTGATACTTACTGGCTTGGCCTTGTGTGATAAATTTCAACTTCATTTCATGTCCCTCATGCCTCAAATAAAGGGAACGTTCATCAAGATTGAGTGTTTTAAAATTAAGCCATTCCCATCTCAAAAGAAGATGACAAGAGTTTGTGGGAGCATTATCACATAATACTTCTTTCACACATTGTCATGTACTGAATTTGATCCTTGGTTGATTCGGATGAAACCTTTGTGGTAACTAGAGTTTCTCCACCAATCTTTGGCTTACAACATTGTTGTCGGTTTCGTAAACGAATGCAACTAAACATGGGTGGCCTTCGATTAAACACCTTGTTTCTCTACTTCCTTTTCCATCATCTTTATCTTTTCTTCCTTTTCTTTTTCTTCAATTTCTCTTCCTTCTGCAGTTTATATTTCATCTTTTCTATTTTCTCCTTCAGCCTATGTTGATACTTACTGGCTTGGCCTTGTGCGATAAATTTCAACTTCATTTCATGTCCCTCATGCCTCAAATAAAGGGAACGTTCATCAAGATTGAGTGTTTTAAAATTAAGCCATTCCCATCTCAAAAGAAGATCACAAGAGTTTGTGGGACCATTATCACATAATACTTCTTTCACACATTGTCATGTACTGAATTTGATCCTTGGTTGATTCGGATGAAACCTTGGTGGTAACTAGAGTTGTCCACCAATCTTTGGCTTACAACATTGTGGTCGCTTTACTAAACGAATGCAACTAAACATGGGTGGCCTTCGATTAAACACCTTGTTTCTCTACTTCCTTTTCCATCATCTTTATCTTTTCTTCCTTTTCTTTTATTTCAATTTCTCTTCCTTCTGCAGTTTATATTTCTTCTTTTCTATTTTCTCCTTCAGCCTATGTTGATACTTACTGGCTTGGCCTTGTGTGATAAATTTCAACTTCATTTCATGTCCCTCATGCCTCAAATAAAGGGAACATTCATCAAGATTGAGTGTTTTAAAATTAAGCCATTCCCATCTCAAAAGAAGATGACAAGAGTTTGTGGGAGCATTATCACATAATACTTCTTTCACACATTGTCATGTACTGAATTTGATCCTTGGTTGATTCGGATGAAACCTTGGTGGTAACTAGAGTTTTCCACCAATCTTTGGCTTACAACATTGTTGTCGCTTTCGTAAACGAATGCAACTAAACATGGGTGGCCTTCCATTAAACACCTTGTTTCTCTACTTCCTTTTCCATCATCTTTATCTTTTCTTCCTTTTCTTTTTCTTCAATTTCTCTTCCTTCTGCAGTTTATATTTCTTCTTATCTATTTTCTCCTTCAGCCTATGTTGAAACTTACTGGCTTGTCCTTGTGTCATAAATTTCAACTTCATTTCATGTCCCTCATGCCTCAAATAAAGGGAACGTTCATCAAGATTGAGTGCTTTCAAAATTAAGCCATGCCCTTCTCAAAAGAAGATGAGATGAGGTCGTGGGAACAATATCACATAATACTTCTTTCACACAATGTCATGTACTGAATTTGATCCTTGCTTGATTCGGATGAAACCTTGGTGGTAACTAGAGTTTCTCCACCAATCTTTGGCTTAAAACATTGTTGTCGCTTTCGTAAACGAATGCAACTAAACAGAGGTGGCCTTCGATTCAACACCTTCTTTTTCTACTTCCTTTTCCATCAACTTTATCTTTTCTTCCTTTTCTTTTTCTTCAATTTCCCTTCCTTCTGCAGTTTATATTTCTTCTTATCTATTTTCTCCTTCAACATATGTTGATACTTACTGGCTTGTCCTTGTGTCATAAATTTCAACTTCATTTCATGTCCCTCATGCCACAAATAAAGGGAACGTTCATCAAGATTGAGTGTTTTAAAATTAAGCCATGCCCATCTCAAAAGAAGATGACAAGAGTTTGTGGGAGCATTATCACATAATACTTCTTTCACACATTGTCATGTACTGAATTTGATCCTTGGTTGATTCGGATGAAACCTTGGTGGTAACTAGAGTTTCTCCACCAATCTTTGGCTTAAAACATTGTTGTCGCTTTCGTAAACGAATGCAACTAAACAGGGGTGGCCTTCGATTAAACAGCTTCTTTTTCTACTTCCTTTTTCATCAACTTTATCTTTTCTTCCTTTTCTTTTTCTTCAATTTCTCTTCCTTCTGCAGTTTATATTTCTTCTTATCTATTTTCTCCTTCAGCCTATGTTGATACTTACTGGCTTGTCCTTGTGTCATAAATTTCAACTTCATTTCATGTCCCTCATGCCACAAATAAAGGGAACGTTCATCAAGATTGAGTGTTTTAAAATTAAGCCATGCCCATCTCAAAAGAAGATGACAAGAGTTTGTGGGAGCATTATCACATAATACTTCTTTCACACATTGTCATGTACTGAATTTGATCCTTGGTTGATTCGGATGAAACCTTGGTGGTAACTAGAGTTTCTCCACCAATCTTTGGCTTAAAACATTGTTGTCGCTTTCGTAAACGAATGCAACTAAACAGGGGTGGCCTTCGATTAAACAACTTCTTTTTCTACTTCCTTTTCCATCAACTTTATCTTTTCTTCCTTTTCTTTTTCTTCAATTTCTCTTCCTTCTGCAGTTTATATTTCTTCTTATCTATTTTCTCCTTCAGCCTATGTTGATACTTACTGGCTTGTCCTTGTGTCATAAATTTCAACTCCATTTCATGTCCCTCATGCCACAAATAAAGGGAACGTTCATCAAGATTGAGTGTTTTAAAATTAAGCCATGCCCATCTCAAAAGAAGATGACAAGAGTTTGTGGGAGCATTATCACATAATACTTCTTTCACACATTGTCGTGTACTGAATTTGATCCTTGGTTGATTCGGATGAAACCTTGGTGGTAACTAGAGTTCTCCACCAATCTTTGGCTTACAACATTGTGGTCGCTTTAGTAAACGAATGCAACTAAACATGGGTGGCCTGCGATTAAACACCTTGTTTCTCTACTTCCTTTTCCATCATCTTTATCTTTTCTTCCTTTTCTTTTTCTTCAATTTCTCTTCCTTCTGCAGTTTATATGACTTCTTTTCTATTTTCTCCTTTAGCCTATGTTGATACTTACTGGCTTGTCCTTGTGTGATAAATTTCAACTTCATTTCAAGTCCCTCATGCCACAAATAAAGGGAACGTTCATCAAGATTGAGTGTTTTAAAATTAAGCCATGCCCATCTCAAAAGAAGATGACAAGAGTTTGTGGGAGCATTATCACATAATACTTCTTTCACACATTGTCATGTACTGAATTTGATCCTTGGTTGATTCGGATGAAACCTTGGTGGTAACTAGAGTTTCTCCACCAATCTTTGGCTTAAAACATTGTTGTCGCTTTCGTAAACGAATGCAACTAAACAGGGGTGGCCTTCGATTAAACACCTTCTTTTTCTACTTCCTTTTCCGTCAACTTTATCTTTTCTTCCTTTTCTTTTTCTTCAATTTCTCTTCCTTCTGCAGTTTATATTTCTTCTTATCTATTTTCTCCTTCAGCCTATGTTGATACTTACTGGCTTGTCCTTGTGTCATAAATTTCAACTTCATTTCATGTCCCTCATGCCACAAATAAAGGGAACGTTCATCAAGATTGAGTGTTTTAAAATTAAGCCATGCCCATCTCAAAGGATGATTACAAGAGTTCGTGGGAACAATATCACATAATACTTCTTTCACATATTGTCCTGTACTGAATTTGATCTTTGCTTGATTCGGATGAAAGCTTGGTGGTAACTAGAGTTTCTCCACCAATCTTTGGCTTAAAACATTGTTGTCGCTTTCGTAAACGAATGCAACTAAACATGGTGGGCCTTCGATTAAACACCTTCTTTCTCTACTTCCTTTTCCATCAACTTTATCTTTTCTTCCTTTTCTTTTTCTTCACTTTCTCTTCCTTCTGCAGTTTACTTTGCTTCTTTTCTATTTTCTCCTTCAACCTATGTTGATACTTACTGGCTTGTCCTTCTGTCATAAATTTAAACTTTATTTCATGTCCCTCATGCCTCAAATAAAGGGAACGTTCATCAAGATTGAGTGTTTTAGAATTAAGCCATGCCCATCTCAAAAGAAGATGACAAGAGTTTGTTGGAGCATTATCACATAATACTTCTTTCACACATTGTCATGTACTGAATTTGATCCTTGGTTGATTCGGATGAAACCTTGGTGGTAACTAGAGTTTCTCCACTAATCTTTGGCTTACAACATTATTGTCGCTTTCGTAAACAAATGCAACTAAACATGGGTGGCCTTCGATTAAACACCTTGTTTCTATACTTCCTTTTCCATTATCTTTATCTTTTCTTCCTTTTCTTTTTCTTCAATTTCCCTTTCTTTCTGCAGTTTATATTTCTTCTTTTTCTATTTTCTCCTTCAGCCTATGTTGATCCTTACTGGCTTGTCTTGGTGTCATAAATTTGAACTTCATTTCATGTCCCTCATGCCTCAAAGGGAATGTTCATCAAGGTTGAGCGTTTTAAAATTAAGCCATGCCCATCTCAAAGGATGATTACAAGAGTTCGTGGGAACAATATCACATAATACTTCTTTCACACATTGTCCTGTACTGAATTTCATCTTTGCTTGATTCGGATGAAAGCTTGGTGGTAACTAGAGTTTCTCCACCAATCTTTGGCTTAAAACATTGTTGTCGCTTTCATAAACGAATGCAACTAAACATGGTGGGCCTTCGATTAAACACCTTCTTTCTCTACTTCCTTTTCCATCAACTTTATCTTTTCTTCCTTTTCTTTTTCTTCACTTTCTCTTCCTTCTGCAGTTTACTTTGCTTCTTTTCTATTTTCTCCTTCAGCCTATGTTGATACTTACTGGCTTGTCCTTGTGTCATAAATTTCAACTTCATTTCATGTCCCTCATGCCTCAAATAAAGGGAACGTTCATCAAGATTGAGTGCTTTCAAAATTAAGCCATGCCCTTCTCAAAAGAAGATGAGATGAGTTCGTGGGAACAATATCGCATAATACTTCTTTCACACATTGTCATGTACTGAATTTGATCCTTGCTTGATTCGGATGAAACCTTGGTGGTAACTAGAGTTTCTCTGCTAATCTTTGGCTTAAAACATTGTTGTCGCTTTTATAAACGAATGCAACTAAACAGGGGTGGCCTTCGATTAAACACCTTCTTTTTCTACTTCCTTTTCCATCAACTTTATCTTTTCTTCCTTTTCTTTTTCTTCAATTTCTCTTCCTTCTGCAGTTTTTATTTCTTCTTTTCTATTTTCTCCTTTAGCCTATGTTGATACTTACTGCCTTGTCCTTGTGTGATAAATTTCAACTTCATTTCATGTCCCTCATGCCTCAAATAAAGGGAACGTTCATCAAGATTGAGTGTTTTAAAATTAAGCCATGCCCATCTTAAAAGAAGATGACAAGAGTTTGTGGGAGCATTATCACATAATACTTCTTTCACACATTGTCATGTACTGAATTTGATCCTTGGTTGATTCGGATGAAACCTTGGTGGTAACTAGAGTTTCTCGACCAATCTTTGGCTTAAAACACTGTTGTCGCTTTCGTAAACGAATGCAACTAAACAGGGGTGGCCTTCGATTAAACACCTTCTTTCTCTACTTCCTTTTCCATCAACTTTATCTTTTCTTCCTTTTCTTTTTCTTCAATTTCTCTTCCTTCTGCAGTTTATATTTCTTCTTTTCTATTTTCTCCTTTAGCCTATGTTGATACTTACTGGCTTGTCCTTGTGTGATAAATTTCAACTTCATTTCATGTCCCTCATGCCTCAAATAAAGGGAACGTTCATCAAGATTGAGTGTTTTAAAATTAAGCCATGCCCATCTCAAAAGAAGATGACAATAGTTTGTGGGAGCATTATCACATAATTCTTCTTTCACACATTGTCATGTACTGAATTTGATCCTTGGTTGATTCGGATGAAACCTTGGTGGTAACTAGAGTTTCTCCACCAATCTTTGGCTTACAACATTGTTGTCGCTTTCGTAAACAAATGCAACTAAATATGGGTGGCCTTCGATTAAACACCTTGTTTCTATACTTCCTTTTCCATTATCTTTATCTTTTCTTCCTTTTCTTTTTCTTCAATTTCCCTTTCTTTCTGCAGTTTATATTTCTTCTTTTTCTATTTTCTCCTTCAGCCTATGTTGATCCTTACTGGCTTGTCTTGGTGTCATAAATTTGAACTTCATTTCATGTCCCTCATGCCTCAAAGGGAATGTTCATCAAGGTTGAGCGTTTTAAAATTAAGCCATGCCCATCTCAAAGGATGATTACAAGAGTTCGTGGGAACAATATCACATAATACTTCTTTCACACATTGTCCTGTACTGAATTTGATCTTTGCTTGATTCGGATGAAAGCTTGGTGGTAACTAGAGTTTCTCCACCAATCTTTGGCTTAAAACATTGTTGTCGCTTTCGTAAACGAATGCAACTAAACATGGTGGGCCTTCGATTAAACACCTTCTTTCTCTACTTCCTTTTCCATCAACTTTATCTTTTCTTCCTTTTCTTTTTCTTCACTTTCTCTTCCTTCTGCAGTTTACTTTGCTTCTTTTCTATTTTCTCCTTCAGCCTATGTTGATACTTACTGGCTTGTCCTTGTGTCATAAATTTCAACTTCATTTCATGTCCCTCATGCCTCAAATAAAGGGAACGTTCATCAAGATTGAGTGTTTTAAAATTAAGCCATGCCCATCTCAAAAGAAGATGACAAGAGTTTGTGGGAGCATTACCACATAATACTTCTTTCACACATTGTCATGTACTGAATTTGATCCTTGCTTGATTCGGATGAAACCTTGGTGGTAACTAGAGTTTCTCCACCAATCTTTGGCTTAAAACATTGTTGTCGCTTTCGTAAACGAATGCAACTAAACAGGGGTGGCGTTTGATTAAACACCTTCTTTTTCTACTTCCTTTTCCATCAGCTTTATCTTTTCTTCCTTTTCTTTTTCTTCAATTTCTCTTCCTTCTGCAATTTATATTTCTTCTTTTCTATTTTCTCCTGTAGCCTATGTTGATACTTACTGGCTTGTCCTTGTGTCATAAATTTCAACTTCATTTCATGTCCCTCATGCCTCAAATAAAGGGAACGTTCATCAAGATTGAGTGTTTTAAAATTAAGCCATGCCCATCTCAAAAGAAGATGACAAGAGTTTGTGGGAGCATTACCACATAATACTTCTTTCACACATTGTCATGTACTGAATTTGATCCTTGGTTGATTCGGATGAAACCTTGGTGGTAACTAGAGTTTCTCCACCAATCTTTGGCTTACAACATTGTTGTCGCTTTCGTAAACAAATGCAACTAAACATGGGTGGCCTTCGATTAAACACCTTGTTTCTATACTTCCTTTTCCATTATCTTTATCTTTTCTTCCTTTTCTTTTTCTTCAATTTCCCTTTCTTTCTGTAGTTTATATTTCTTCTTTTTCTATTTTCTCCTTCAGCCTATGTTGATCCTTACTGGCTTGTCTTGGTGTCATAAATTTGAACTTCATTTCATGTCCCTCATGCCTCAAAGGGAATGTTCATCAAGGTTGAGTGTTTTAAAATTAAGCCATGCCCATCTCAAAGGATGATTACAAGAGTTCGTGGGAACAATATCACATAATACTTCTTTCACACATTGTCCTGTACTGAATTTGATCTTTGCTTGATTCGGATGAAAGCTTGGTGGTAACTAGAGTTTCTCCACCAATCTTTGGCTTAAAACATTGTTGTCGCTTTCGTAAACGAATGCAACTAAACATGGTGGGCCTTCGATTAAACACCTTCTTTCTCTACTTCCTTTTCCATCAACTTTATCTTTTCTTCCTTTTCTTTTTCTTCACTTTCTCTTCCTTCTGCAGTTTACTTTGCTTCTTTTCTATTTTCTCCTTCAGCCTATGTTGATACTTACTGGCTTGTCCTTGTGTCATAAATTTCAACTTCATTTCATGTCCCTCATGCCTTAAATAAAGGGAACGTTCATCAAGATTGAGCGCTTTCAAAATTAAGCCATGCCCTTCTCAAAAGAAGATGAGATGAGTTCGTGGGAACAAAATCACATAATACTTCTTTCACACATTGTCATGTACTGAATTTGATCCTTGCTTGATTCGGATGAAACCTTGGTGGTAACTAGAGTTTCTCCACCAATCTTTGGCTTAAAACATTGTTGTCGCTTTCGTAAACGAATGCAACTAAACAGGGGTGGCCTTCGATTAAACACCTTCTTTCTCTACTTCCTTTTCCATCAACTTTATCTTTTCTTCCTTTTCTTTTTCTTCAATTTCTCTTCCTTCTGCAGTTTATATTTCTTCTTTTCTATTTTCTCCTTTAGCCTATGTTGATACTTACTGGCTTGTCCTTGTGTGATAAATTTCAACTTCATTTCATGTCCCTCATGCCTCAAATAAAGGGAACGTTCATCAAGATTGAGTGTTTTAAAATTAAGCCATGCCCATCTCAAAAGAAGATGACAAGAGTTTGTGGGAGCATTATCACATAATACTTCTTTCACACATTGTCATGTACTGAATTTGATCCTTGGTTGATTCGGATGAAACCTTGGTGGTAACTAGAGTTTCTCCACCAATCTTTGGCTTACAACATTGTTGTCGCTTTCGTAAACAAATGCAACTAAATATAGGTGGCCTTCGATTAAACACCTTGTTTCTATACTTCCTTTTCCATTATCTTTATCTTTTCTTCCTTTTCTTTTTCTTCAATTTCCCTTTCTTTCTGCAGTTTATATTTCTTCTTTTTCTATTTTCTCCTTCAGCCTATGTTGATCCTTACTGGCTTGTCTTGGTGTCATAAATTTGAACTTCATTTCATGTCCCTCATGCCTCAAAGGGAATGTTCATCAAGGTTGAGCGTTTTAAAATTAAGCCATGCCCATCTCAAAGGATGATTACAAGAGTTCGTGGGAACAATATCACATAATACTTCTTTCACACATTGTCCTGTACTGAATTTGATCTTTGCTTGATTCGGATGAAAGCTTGGTGGTAACTAGAGTTTCTCCACCAATCTTTGGCTTAAAACATTGTTGTCGCTTTCGTAAACGAATGCAACTAAACATGGTGGGCCTTCGATTAAACACCTTCTTTCTCTACTTCCTTTTCCATCAACTTTATCTTTTCTTCCTTTTCTTTTTCTTCACTTTCTCTTCCTTCTGCAGTTTACTTTGCTTCTTTTCTATTTTCTCCTTCAACCTATGTTGATACTTACTGGCTTGTCCTTGTGTCATAAATTTCAACTTCATTTCATGTCCCTCATGCCTCAAATAAAGGGAACGTTCATCAAGATTGAGTGCTTTCAAAATTAAGCCATGCCCTTCTCAAAAGAAGATGAGATGAGTTCGTGGGAACAATATGACATAATACTTCTTTCACACATTGTCATGTACTGAATTTCATCCTTGCTTGATTCGGATGAAACCTTGGTGGTAACTAGAGTTTCTCCACCAATCTTTGGCTTAAAACATTGTTGTCGCTTTCGTAAACGAATGCAACTAAACAGGGGTGGCGTTTGATTAAACACCTTCTTTTTCTACTTCCTTTTCCATCAGCTTTATCTTTTCTTCCTTTTCTTTTTCTTCAATTTCTCTTCCTTCTGCAGTTTATATTTCTTCTTTTCTATTTTCTCCTGTAGCCTATGTTGACACTTACTGGCTTGTCCTTGTGTCATAAATTTCAACTTCATTTCATGTCCCTCATGCCTCAAATAAAGGGAACGTTCATCAAGATTGAGTGTTTTAAAATTAAGCCATGCCCATCTCAAAAGAAGATGACAAGAGTTTGTGGGAGCATTACCACATAATACTTCTTTCACACATTGTCATGTACTGAATTTGATCCTTGGTTGATTCGGATGAAACCTTGGTGGTAACTAGAGTTTCTCCACCAATATTTGGCTTACAACATTGTTGTCGCTTTCGTAAACAAATGCAACTAAACATGGGTGGCCTTCGATTAAACACCTTGTTTCTATACTTCCTTTTCCATTATCTTTATCTTTTCTTCCTTTTCTTTTTCTTCAATTTCCCTTTCTTTCTGTAGTTTATATTTCTTCTTTTTCTATTTTCTCCTTCAGCCTATGTTGATCCTTACTGGCTTGTCTTGGTGTCATAAATTTGAACTTCATTTCATGTCCCTCATGCCTCAAAGGGAATGTTCATCAAGGTTGAGCGTTTTAAAATTAAGCCATGCCCATCTCAAAGGATGATTACAAGAGTTCGTGGGAACAATATCACATAATACTTCTTTCACACATTGTCCTGTACTGAATTTGATCTTTGCTTGATTCGGATGAAAGCTTGGTGGTAACTAGAGTTTCTCCACCAATCTTTGGCTTAAAACATTGTTGTCGCTTTCGTAAACGAATGCAACTAAACATGGTGGGCCTTCGATTAAACACCTTCTTTCTCTACTTCCTTTTCCATCAACTTTATCTTTTCTTCCTTTTCTTTTTCTTCACTTTCTCTTCCTTCTGCAGTTTACTTTGCTTCTTTTCTATTTTCTCCTTCAGCCTATGTTGATACTTACTGGCTTGTCCTTGTGTCATAAATTTCAACTTCATTTCATGTCCCTCATGCCTTAAATAAAGGGAACGTTCATCAAGATTGAGTGCTTTCAAAATTAAGCCATGCCCTTCTCAAAAGAAGATGAGATGAGTTCGTGGGAACAATATCACATAATACTTCTTTCACACATTGTCATGTACTGAATTTGATCCTTGCTTGATTCGGATGAAACCTTGGTGGTAACTAGAGTTTCTCCACCAATCTTTGGCTTAAAACATTGTTGTCGCTTTCGTAAACGAATGCAACTAAATAGGGGTGGCCTTCGATTAAACACCTTCTTTTTCTACTTCCTTTTCCATCAACTTTATCTTTTCTTCCTTTTCTTTTTCTTCAATTTCTCTTCCTTCTGCAGTTTATATTTCTTCTTATCTATTTTCTCCTTCAGCCTATGTTGATACTTACTGGCTTGTCCTTGTGTCATAAATTTCAACTTCATTTCATGTCCCTCATGCCTCAAATAAAGGGAACATTCAT
The DNA here is from genome assembly GCF_037176805.1 of Vigna unguiculata. NCBI lineage: Eukaryota > Viridiplantae > Streptophyta > Magnoliopsida > Fabales > Fabaceae > Vigna > Vigna unguiculata. Next base: position 24,272,285 of record NC_140795.1, on the reverse strand, counting down.
CAAGATTGAGTGTTTTAAAATTAATCTATTCCTATCTCAAAAGAAGATGACAAGAGTTTGTGGGAGCATTATCACATAATACTTCTTTCACACATCGTCATGTACTGAATTTGATCCTTGGTTGATTCGGAAGAAACCTTTGTGGTAACTAGAGTTTCTCCACCAATCTTTGGCTTACAACATTGTTGTCGCTTTCGTAAACGAATGCAACTAAACATGGGTGGCCTTCGATTAAACACCTTGTTTCTCTACTTCCTTTTCCATCATCTTTATCGTTTCTTCTTTTTCTTTTTCTTCAATTTCCCTTTCTTTCTGCAGTTTATATTTCTTCTTTTTCTATTTTCTCCTTCAGCCTATGTTGATCCTTACTGGCTTGTCTTGGTGTCATAAATTTGAACTTCATTTTGTGTCCCTCATGCCTCAAAGGGAACGTTCATCAAGATTGAGCGTTTTAAAATTAAGGCATGCCCATCTCAAAAGAAGATGACAAGAGTTCGTGGGAACAATATCACATAATACTTCTTTCACACATTGTCCTGTACTGAATTTGATCCTTGCTTGATTCGGATGAAAGCTTGGTGGTAACTAGAGTTTCTCCACCACTCTTTGGCTTAAAACATTGATGTCGCTTTCGTAAACGAATGCAACTAAACATGGTGGGCCTTCGTTTAAACACCTTCTTTCTCTACTTCCTTTTCCATCAACTTTATCTTTTCTTCCTTTTCTTTTTCTTCACTTTCTCTTCCTTCTGCAGTTTACTTTGCTTCTTTTCTATTTTCTCCTTCAGCCTATGTTGATACTTACTGGCTTGTCCTTGTGTCATAAATTTCAACTTCATTTCATGTCCCTCATGCCTTAAATAAAGGGAACGTTCATCAAGATTGAGTGCTTTCAAAATTAAGCCATGCCCTTGTCAAAAGAAGATGAGATGAGTTCGTGGGAACAATATCACATAATACTTCTTTCACACATTGTCATGTACTGAATTTGATCCTTGCTTGATTCGGATGAAACCTTGGTGGTAACTAGAGTTTCTCCACCAATCTTTGGCTTAAAACATTGTTGTCGCTTTCGTAAACGAATGCAACTAAATAGGGGTGGCCTTTGATTAAACACCTTCTTTTTCTACTTCCTTTTCCATCAACTTTATATTTTCTTCCTTTTCTTTTTCTTCAATTTCTCTTCCTTTTGCAGTTTATATTTCTTCTTATCTATTTTCTCCTTCAGCCTATGTTGATACTTACTAGCTTGTCCTTGTGTCATAAATTTCAACTTCATTTCATGTCCCTCATGCCTCAAATAAAGGGAACTTTCATCAAGATTGAGTGTTTTAACATTAAGCTATTCCCATCTCAAAAGAAGATGACAAGAGTTTGTGGGAGCATTATCACATAATACTTCTTTCACACATCGTCATGTACTGAATTTGATCCTTGGTTGATTCGGAAGAAACCTTTGTGGTAACTAGAGTTTCTCCACCAATCTTTGGCTTACAACATTGTTGTCGCTTTCGTAAACGAATGCAACTAAACATGGGTGGCCTTCGATTAAACACCTTGTTTCTCTACTTCCTTTTCCATCATATTTATCTTTTCTTCCTTTTCTTTTTCTTCAATTTCCCTTCCTTCTGCAGTTCATATTTCTTCTTTTTCTATTTTCTCCTTCAGCCTATGTTGATCCTTACTGGCTTGTCTTGGTGTCATAAATTTGAACTTCATTTCATGTCCCTCATGTCTCAAAGGGAACATTCATCAAGATTGAGCGTTTTAAAATGAAGCCATGCCCATCTCAAAAGAAGATGACAAGAGTTCGTGGGAGCAATATCACATAATACTTCTTTCACACATTGTTTTATATTGAATTTGATCCTTGCTTGATTCGGATGAAACCTTGGTGGTAACTAGAGTTTCTCCACTAATCGTTGGCTTACAACATTGTTGTCGCTTTCGTAAACGAATGCAACTAAACTTGGAGGCCTTCGATTAAACACCTTGTTTCTCTACTTCCTTTTCCATCATCTTTATCTTTTCTTCCTTTTCTTTTTCTCCAATTTCCCTTTCTTTCTGCAGTTTATATTTCTTCTTTTTCTATTTTCTCCTTCAGCCTATGTTGATCCTTACTGGCTTTTCTTGGTTTTATAAATTTGAACTTCATTTAACGTCCCTCATGCCTCAAAGAGAATGTTCATCAAGATTGAGCGTTTTAAAATTAAGCCATGCCCATCTCAAAAGAAGATGACAAGAGTTCGTGGGCACCATATCACATAATACTTCTTTCGCACATTGTCCTGTACTAAATTTGATCCTTGCTTGATTCGGATGAAAGCTTGGTGGTAACTAGAGTTTCTCCACCACTCTTTGGCTTAAAACATTGTTGTCGCTTTCGTAAACGAATGCAACTAAACATGGGTGGCCTTCGATTAAACACCTTGTTTCTCTACTTCCTTTTCCATCATCTTTATCTTTTCTTCCTTTTCTTTTTATTCAATTACCCTTCCTTCTGCAGTTTATATTTCTTCTTTTTCTATTTTCTCCTTCAGCCTATGTTGATCCTTACTGGCTTGTCTTGGTGTCATAAATTTGAACTTCATTTCATGTCCCTCATGTCTCAAAGGGAACGTTCATCAAGATTGAGCGTTTTAAAATGAAGCCATGCCCATCTCAAAAGAAGATGACAAGAGTTCGTGGGAGCAATATCACATAATACTTCTTTCACACATTGTTTTATATTGAATTTGATCCTTGCTTGATTCGGATGAATCCTTGGGGGTAACTAGAGTTTCTCCACCAATCTTTGGCTTACAACATTGTTGTCGCTTTAGTAAACGAATGCAACTAAACATGGGTGGCCTTCAATTAAACACCTTGTTTCTCTACTCCCTTTTCCATCATTTTTATCTTTTCTTCCTTTTCTTTTTCTTCAATTTCCCTTCCTTCTGCAGTCCATATTTCTTCTTTTTCTATTTTCTCCTTCAGCCTATGTTGATCCTTACTGGCTTGTCTTGGTGTCATAAATTTGAACTTCTTTTCATGTCCCTCATGTCTCAAAGGGAACGTTCATCAAGATTGAGCGTTTTAAAATGAAGCCATGCCCATCTCAAAAGAAGATGACAAGAGTTCGTGGGAGCAATATCACATAATACTTCTTTCACACATTGTTTTATATTGAATTTGATCCTTGCTTGATTCGGATGAAAGCTTGGTGGTAACTAGAGTTTCTCCACCAATCGTTGGCTTACAACATTGTTGTCGCTTTCGTAAACGAATGCAACTAAACTTGGAGGCCTTCGATTAAACACCTTGTTTGTCTACTTCATTTTCCATCATCTTTATCTTTTCTTCCTTTTCTTTTTCTCCAATTTCCCTTTCTTTCTGCAGTTTATATTTCTTCTTTTTCTATTTTCTCCTTCAGCCTATGTTGATCCTTACTGGCTTGTCTTGGTGTTATAAATTTGAACTTCATTTAACGTCCCTCATGCCTCAAAGAGAATGTTCATCAAGATTGAGCGTTTTAAAATTAAGCCATGCCCATCTCAAAAGAAGATGACAAGAGTTCGTTGGAACAATATCACATAATACTTCTTTCACACATTGTCCTGTACTAAATTTGATCCTTGCTTGATTCGGATGAAAGCTAGGTGGTAACTAGAGTTTCTCCGCCACTCTTTGGCTTAAAACATTGTTGTCGCTTTCGTAAACGAATGCAAGTAAACATGGGTGGCCTTCGATTAAACACCTTGTTTCTCTACTTCCTTTTCCATCATCTTTATCTTTTCTTCCTTTTCTTTTTCTTCAAATTCCCTTCCTTCTGCAGTTTATATTTCTTCTTTTTCTATTTTCTCCTTCAGCCTATGTTGATCCTTACTGGCTTGTCTTGGTGTCATAAATTTGAACTTCATTTCATGTCCCTCATGCCTCAAAGGGAACGTTCATCAAGATTGAGCGTTTTAAAATTAAGCCATGCCCATCTCAAAAGAAGATGACAAGAGTTCGTGGGAGCAATATCAGATAATACTTCTTTCCCACATTGTCTTGTGCTGAATTTGATCCTTGCTTGATTCGGATGAAAGCATGGTGGTAACTAGAGTTTCTCCACCAATCTTTGGCTTACAACATTGTTGTCGCTTTAGTAAACGAATGCAACTAAACATGGGTGGCCTTCAATTAAACACCTTGTTTCTCTACTCCCTTTTCCATCATTTTTATCTTTTCTTCCTTTTCTTTTTCTTCAATTTCCCTTCCTTCTGCAGTCCATATTTCTTCTTTTTCTATTTTCTCCTTCAGCCTATGTTGATCCTTACTGGCTTGTCTTGGTGTCATAAATTTGAACTTCTTTTCATGTCCCTCATGTCTCAAAGGGAACGTTCATCAAGATTGAGCGTTTTAAAATGAAGCCATGCCCATCTCAAAAGAAGATGACAAGAGTTCGTGGGAGCAATATCACATAATACTTCTTTCACACATTGTTTTATATTGAATTTGATCCTTGCTTGATTCGGATGAAAGCTTGGTGGTAACTAGAGTTTCTCCACCAATCGTTGGCTTACAACATTGTTGTCGCTTTCGTAAACGAATGCAACTAAACTTGGAGGCCTTCGATTAAACACCTTGTTTCTCTACTTCCTTTTCCATCATCTTTATCTTTTCTTCCTTTTCTTTTTCTCCAATTTCCCTTTCTTTCTGCAGTTTATATTTCTTCTTTTTCTATTTTCTCCTTCAGCCTATGTTGATCCTTACTGGCTTGTCTTGGTGTTATAAATTTGAACTTCATTTAACGTCCCTCACGCCTCAAAGAGAATGTTCATCAAGATTGAGCGTTTTAAAATTAAGCCATGCCCATCTCAAAAGAAGATGACAAGAGTTCGTTGGAACAATATCACATAATACTTCTTTCACACATTGTCCTGTACTAAATTTGATCCTTGCTTGATTCGGATGAAAGCTAGGTGGTAACTAGAGTTTCTCCGCCACTCTTTGGCTTAAAACATTGTTGTCGCTTTCGTAAACGAATGCAAGTAAACATGGGTGGCCTTCGATTAAACACCTTGTTTCTCTACTTCCTTTTCCATCATCTTTATCTTTTCTTCCTTTTCTTTTTCTTCAAATTCCCTTCCTTCTGCAGTTTATATTTCTTCTTTTTCTATTTTCTCCTTCAGCCTATGTTGATCCTTACTGGCTTGTCTTGGTGTCATAAATTTGAACTTCATTTCATGTCCCTCATGCCTCAAAGGGAACGTTCATCAAGATTGAGCGTTTTAAAATTAAGCCATGCCCATCTCAAAAGAAGATGACAAGAGTTCGTGGGAGCAATATCAGATAATACTTCTTTCCCACATTGTCTTGTGCTGAATTTGATCCTTGCTTGATTCGGATGAAAGCATGGTGGTAACTAGAGTTTCTCCACCAATCTTTGGCTTACAACATTGTTGTCGCTTTAGTAAACGAATGGAATTAAACATGGGTGGCCTTCGATTAAACACCTTGTTTCTCTACTCCCTTTTCCATCATTTTTATCTTTTCTTCCTTTTCTTTTTCTTCAATTTCCCTTCCCTCTGCAGTCCATATTTCTTCTTTTTCTATTTTCTCCTTCAGCCTATGTTGATCCTTACTGGCTTGTCTTGGTGTCATAAATTTGAACTTCATTTCATGTCCCTCATGTCTCAAAGGGAACGTTCATCAAGATTGAGCGTTTTAAAATGAAGCCATGCCTATCTCAAAAGAAGATGACAAGAGTTCGTGGGAGCAATATCACATAATACTTCTTTCACACATTGTTTTATATTGAATTTGATCCTTGCTTGATTCGGATGAAACCTTGGTGGTAACTAAAGTTTCTCCACCAATCTTTGGCTTACAACATTGTGTCGCTTTCGTAAACAAATGCAACTAAACTTGGAGGCCTTCAATTAAACACCTTGTTTCTCTACTTCCTTTTCCATCATCTTTATCTTTTCTTCCTTTTCTTTTTCTTCAATTTCTCTTCTTTCTACAGTTTATATTTCTTCTTTTTCTATTTTCTCCTTCAGCCTATGTTGATCCTCACTGGCTTGTCTTGGTGTCATAAATTTGAACTTCATTTCACGTCCCTCATGTCTCAAAGGGAACGTTCATTAAGATTGAGCGTGTTAAAATGAAGCCATGCCCATCTCAAAAGAAGATGACAAGAGTTCGTGGGAGCAATATCACATAATACTTCTTTCACACATTGTTTTATATTGAATTTGATCCTTGCTTGAGTCGGATGAAACCTTGGTGGTAACTAGAGTTTCTCCACCAATCTTTGGCTTACAACATTGTTGTCGCTTTCGTAAATGAATGCAACTAAACTTGGTGGCCTTCGATTAAACACCTTCTTTCTCTACTTCGTTTTCCATCAACTTTATCTTTTTTTCCTTTTCTTTTTCTTCAATTTCTCTTCCTTCTGCAGTTTATATTTCTTCTTTTCTATTTTCTCCTTCAGCCTATGTTGATCCTTATTGGCTTGTCTTGGTGTCATAAATTTGAACTTCATTTCATGTCCCTCATGCCTCAAAGGGAACGTTCATCAAGATTAAGCGTTTTAAAATTAAGCCATGCCCATCTCAAAAGAAGATGACAAGAGTTCGTGGGAGCAATATCAAATAATACTTCTTTCCCACATTGTCTTGTGCTGAATTTGATCCTTGCTTTATTCAGATGAAAGCTTGGTGGTAACTAGAGTTTCTCCACCAATCTTTGGCTTACAACATTGCTGTCGCTTCCGTAAACGAATGCAACTAAACTTGGAGGCCTTCAATTGAACACCTTGTTTCTCTACTTCCTTTTCCATCATCTTTATCGTTTCTTCGTTTTCTTTTTCTTCAATTTCTCTTCTTTCTACAGTTTATATTTCTTCTTTTTCTATTTTCTCCTTCAGCCTATGTTGATCCTTACTGGCTTGTCTTGGTGTTATAAATTTGAACTTCATTTCATGTCCCTCATGTCTCAAAGGGAACGTTCATCAAGATTGAGCGTTTTAAAATGAAGCCATGCCCATCTCAAAAGAAGATGACAAGAGTTCGTGGGAGCAATATCACATAATACTTCTTTCACACATTGTTTTATATTGAATTTGATCCTTGCTTGATTCGGATGAAACCTTGGTGGTAACTAGAGTTTCTCCACCAATCTTTGGCTTACAACATTGTTGTCGCTTTCGTAAACGAATGCAACTAAACTTGGAGGTCTTCAATTAAACACCTTGTTTCTCTACTTCCTTTTCCATCATCTTTATCTTTTCTTCCTTTTCTTTTTCTTCAATTTCTCTTCTTTCTGCAGTTTATATTTCTTCATTTTCTATTTGCTCCTTCGGCCTATCTTGATCCTTACTGGCTTGTCTTGGTGTCATAAATTTGAACTTCATTTCACGTCCCTCATGTCTCAAAGGGAACGTTCATCAAGATTGAGCGTGTTAAAATGAAGCCATGCCCATCTCAAAAGAAGATGACGAGAGTTCGTGGGAGCAATATCACATAATACTTCTTTCACACATTGTCCTGTACTAAATTTGATCCTTGCTTGATTCGGATGAAAGCTTGGTGGTAACTAGAGTTTCTCCGCCACTCTTTGGCTTAAAACATTGTTGTCGCTTTCGTAAAAGAATGCAACTAAACATGGGTGGCCTTTGATTAAACACCTTGTTTCTCTACTCCCTTTTCCATCATCTTTATCTTTTCTTCCTTTTCTTTTTCTTCAATTTCCCTTCCTTCTGCAGTTTATATTTCTTCTTTTTCTATTTTCTCCTTCAGCCTATGTTGATCCTTACTGGCTTGTCTTGGTGTCATAAATTTGAACTTCATTTCATGTCCCTCATGCCTCAAAGGGAACGTTCATCAAGATTGAGCGTTTTGAAATTAAGCCATGCCCATCTCAAAAGAAGATGACAAGAGTTCGTGGGAGCAATATCAGATAATACTTCTTTCCCACATTGTCTTGTGCTGAATTTGATCCTTGCTTGATTCGGATGAAAGCATGGTGGTAACTACAGTTTCTCCACCAATCTTTGGCTTACAACATTGTTGTCGCTTTAGTAAACGAATGCAACTAAACATGGCTGGCCTTCGATTAAACACCTTTTTTCTCTACTCCCTTTTCCATCATTTTTATCTTTTCTTCCTTTTCTTTTTCTTCAATTTCCCTTCCTTCTGCAGTCCATATTTCTTCTTTTTCTATTTTCTCCTTCAGCCTATGTTGATCCTTACTGGCTTGTCTTGGTGTCATAAATTTGAACTTCATTTCATGTCCGTCATGTCTCAAAGGGAACGTTCATCAAGATTGAGCGTTTTAAAATGAAGCCATGCCCATCTCAAAAGAAGATGACAAGAGCTCGTGGGAGCAATATCACATAATACTTCTTTCACACATTGTTTTATATTGAATTTGATCCTTGCTTGATTCGGATGAAACCTTGGTGGTAACTAGAGTTTCTCCACCAATCTTTGGCTTACAACATTGTGTCGCTTTCGTAAACGAATGCAACTAAACTTGGAGGCCTTCAATTAAACACCTTGTTTCTCTACTTCCTTTTCCATCATCTTTATCTTTTCTTCCTTTTCTTTTTCTTCAATTTCCCTTTCTTTCTGCAGTTTATATTAATTCTTTTTCTATTTTCTCCTTCAGCCTATGTTGATCCTTACTGGCTTGTCTTGGTGTCATAAATTTGAACTTCATTTCATGTCCCTCATGCCTCAAATAAAGGGAACGTTCATCAAGATTGAGTGTTTTAAAATTAAGCCATGCCCATCTCAAAAGATGATGAGATGAGTTCGTGGGAACAATAGCACATAATACTTCTTTCACACATTGTCATGTACTGAATTTGATCCTTGCTTGATTCGGATGAAACCTTGGTGGCAACTAGAGTTTCTCCACCAATCTATGGCTTAAAACATTGTTGTCGCTTTCGTAAACGAATGCAACTAAACATGGGTGGCCTTCGATTAAACACCTTGTTTCTCTACTTCCTTTTCCATCATCTTTCTCTTTTGTTCCTTTTCTTTTCCTTCAATTTCTCTTCCTTCTGCAGTTTATATTTCTTCTTATCTATTTTCTCCTTCAGCCTATGTTGATACTTACTGGCTTGTCCTTGTGTCATAAATTTCAACTTCATTTCATGTCCCTCATGCCTCAAATAAAGGGAACGTTCATCAAGATTGAGTGTTTTAAAATTAAGCCATTCCCATCTCAAAAGAAGATGACAAGAGTTTGTGGGAGCATTATCACATAATACTTCTTTCACACATTGTCATGTACTGAATTTGATCCTTGGTTGATTCGAATGAAACCTTGGTGGTAACTAGAGTTTCTCCACCAATCTTTGGCTTACAACATTGTTGTCGCTTTCGTAAACAAATGCAACTAAACATGGGTGGCCTTCGATTAAACACCTTGTTTCTATACTTCCTTTTCCATTATCTTTATCTCTTCTTCCTTTTCTTTTTCTTCAATTTCTCGTCCTTCTGCAGTTTATATTTCTTCTTTTCAATTTTCTCCTTCAGCCTATGTTGATACTTACTGGCTTGTCCTTGTGTCATAAATTTCAACTTTATTTCATGTCCCTCATGCCTCAAATAAAGGGAACGTTCATCAAGATTGAGTGTTTTAAAATTAAGCCATGCCCATCTCAAAAGAAGATGACAAGAGTTTGTGGGACCATTATCACATAATACTTCTTTCACACATTGTCATGCACTGAATTTGATCCTTGGTTGATTCGGATGAAACCTTGGTGGTAACTAGAGTTGTCCACCAATCTTTGGCTTACAACATTGTGGTCGCTTTACTAAACGAATGCAACTAAACATGGGTGGCCTTCGATTAAACACCTTGTTTCTCTACTTCCTTTTCCATCATCTTTATCTTTTCTTCCTTTTCGTTTTCTTCAATTTCTCTTCCTTCTGCAGTTTATATTTCTTCTTTTCTATTTTCTCCTTCAGCCTATGTTGATCCTTACTGGCTTGTCCTTGTGTCATAAATTTCAACTTCATTTCATGTCCCTCATGCCTCAAATAAAGGGAACGTTCATCAAGATTGAGTGCTTTCAAAATTAAGCCATGCCCTTCTCAAAAGAAGATGAGATGAGTTCGTGGGAACAATATCACATAATACTTCTTTCACACAATGTCATGTACTGAATTTGATCCTTGGTTGATTCGGATGAAACCTTGGTGGTAACTAGAGTTTCTCCACCAATCTTTGGCTTAAAACATTGTTGTCGCTTTCGTAAACGAATGCAACTAAACAGGGGTGGCCTTCGATTAAACACCTTCTTTTTCTACTTCCTTTTCCATCAACTTTATCTTTTCTTCCTTTTCTTTTTCTTCAATTTCACTTCCTTCTGCAGTTTATATTTCTTCTTATCTATTTTCTCCTTCAGCCTATGTTGATACTTACTGGCAGGTCCTTGTGTCATAAATTTCAACTTCATTTCATGTCCCTCATGCCACAAATAAAGGGAACGTTCATCAAGACTGAGTGTTTTAAAATTAAGCCATGCCCATCTCAATAGAAGATGACAAGAGTTTGTGGGAGCATTATCACATAATACTTCTTTCACACATTGTCATGTACTGAATTTGATCCTTGGTTGATTCGGATGAAACCTTGGTGGTAACTAGAGTTTCTCCACCAATCTTTGGCTTAAAACATTGTTGTCGCTTTCGTAAACGAATGCAACTAAACAGGGGTGGCCTTCGATTAAACACCTTCTTTTTCTACTTCCTTTTCCATCAACTTTATCTTTTCTTCCTTTTCTTTTTCTTCAATTTCTCTTCCTTCTGCAGTTTATATTTCTTCTTATCTATTTTCTCCTTCAGCCTATGTTGATACTTACTGGCTTGGCCTTGTGTGATAAATTTCAACTTCATTTCATGTCCCTCATGCCTCAAATAAAGGGAACGTTCATCAAGATTGAGTGTTTTAAAATTAAGCCATTCCCATCTCAAAAGAAGATGACAAGAGTTTGTGGGAGCATTATCACATAATACTTCTTTCACACATTGTCATGTACTGAATTTGATCCTTGGTTGATTCGGATGAAACCTTGGTGGTAACTAGAGTTTCTCCACCAATCTTTGGCTTACAACATTGTTGTCGCTTTCGTAAACAAATGCAACTAAACATGGGTGGCCTTCGATTAAACACCTTGTTTCTATACTTCCTTTTCCATTATCTTTATCTTTTCTTCCTTTTCTTTTTCTTCAATTTCTCTTCCTTCTGCAGTTTATATTTCTTCTTTTCTATTTTCTCCTTCAGCCTATGTTGATACTTACTAGCTTGGCCTTGTGTGATAAATTTCAACTTCATTTCATGTCCCTCATGCCTCAAATAAAAGGAACGTTCATCAAGATTGAGTGTTTTAAAATTAAGCCATTCCCATCTCAAAAGAAGATGACAAGAGTTTGTGGGAGCATTATCACATAATACTTCTTTCACACATTGTCATGTACTGAATTTGATCCTTGGTTGATACGGATGAAACCTTGGTGGTAACTAGAGTTTCTCCACCAATCTTTGGCTTACAACATTTGATGAAGGATTGACCCCAACCAAGGATGGAGGCACATGCTTAAGAAGACTAAGCATGTTTAGAAAGGAAGTTCACTAATCTTTCATCCCTTTCATTTGTATTTGTTATTTTTGATTCCCTAAGTTGACTTAGTTGAATCAACTTTAGTTGACTTGTTGACCTTTGACTAGGTTTGACATGTTGACTATAGTTGACTTGACTTAAGCCAACATGCTAATCTATGTTTATTTGCTTTGTAGGTTAATTAGGAGTAAGAAAGCAATGCTAGGTGGCGCATGGTGATTGGGGAGCATAAATGATGTGGAGGAGAGAGTAAAGCAAAGGCATAAAGCATAAAGTAAAAGCCATGAAGCAAGTGTACCTATGTACCTTTGGTCTCCTTTGTTTTTAGCACACTTTGGCCACTTTTTGGAGACATATGAGACACATTCTTTGTCTCCTTTTGTGCTAGAACGAAATTAGCCTTGCACATACCATAGCTAGCTCTTTTGTCTCTCATTTTTTCTAACCTTATTTGACCTAGTTTCTAGAAGCTAGGGTTAGGTTTTTGTAGAGACATCCTTAGGTATCTTTTATTTGCTTAGAGGCCCCTAAACTCTTCTATATAAGGGGTGCTCCTAGACATGTAAAAGGGTTGAACATTTTGAAGTAAAAACACTCTTGTGTCTCAACCATTTGTGAGAGTTACCTCCCTTGGGAGTGAATACTTCTAAGCCTTATCTTGCATAGCAAGTGGCGGCACACATCCACTCATCTTCAAGGTTACCATGGCTTCTAGCCTAGCCTTGTAGTGGCGTGCTTCTCCCATTTTTACCATTCTTTTCCTTTCCATTTTATGTTTTCTTCTTCCTTTAATTGTTCTTGGTTTTCTATGGTTTATGTGCTTTTCATTTCCTTTTTGTTTTGAATCAATCCATCATCTTCTTCTCTTGAGCTTTGTGAAAGGAACCTTCACATCTAGATAGCTTGCTATCTTAATGTCCAGTGGGGATTTCACTTAGTTTTCTTAATCAACTCACACCATATTCAATAATCTTAAAAAGGAACAAGATAATCCTTCATCAACATTGTTGTCGCTTTCGTAAACGAATGCAACTAAACATGGGTGGCCTTCGATTAAACACCTTGTTTCTCTACTTCCTTTTCCATCATCTTTATCTTTTCTTCCTTTTCTTTTTCTTCAATTTCTCTTCCTTCTGCAGTTTATATTTCTTCTTATCTATTTTCTCCTTCAGCCTATGTTGATACTTACTGGCTTGTCCTTGTGTCATAAATTTCAACTTCATTTCATGTCCCTCATGCCTCAAATAAAGGGAACTTTCATCAAGATTGAGTGTTTTAAAATTAAGCTATGCCCATCTCAAAAGAAGATGACAAGAGTTTGTGGGAGCATTATCACATAATACTTCTTTCACACATCGTCATGTACTGAATTTGATCCTTGGTTGATTCGGAAGAAACCTTTGTGGTAACTAGAGTTTCTCCACCAATCTTTGGCTTACAACATTGTTGTCGCTGTCGTAAATGAATGCAACTAAACATGGGTGGCCTTCGATTAAACACCTTGTTTCTCTACTTCCTTTTCCATCATCTTTATCGTTTCTTCCTTTTCTTTTTCTTCAATTTCCCTTTCTTTCTGCAGTTTATATTTCTTCTTTTTCTATTTTCTCCTTCAGCCTATGTTGATCCTTACTGGCTTGTCTTGGTGTCATAAATTTGAACTTCATTTCATGTCCCTCATGCCTCAAAGGGAATGTTCATCAAGGTTGAGCGTTTTAAAATTAAGCCATGCCCATCTCAAAGGATGATTACAAGAGTTCGTGGGAACAATATCACATAATACTTCTTTCACACATTGTCCTGTACTGAATTTGATCTTTGCTTGATTCGGATGAAAGCTTGGCGGTAACTAGAGTTTCTCCACCAATCTTTGGCATAAAACATTGTTGTCGCTTTCGTAAACGAATGCAACTAAACATGGTGGGCCTTCGATTAAACACCTTCTTTCTCTACTTCCTTTTCCATCAACTTTACCTTTTCTTCCTTTTCTTTTTCTTCACTTTCTCTTCCTTCTGCAGTTTACTTTGCTTCTTTTCTATTTTCTCCTTCAGCCTTTGTTGATACTTACTGGCTTGTCCTTGTGTCATAAATTTCAACTTCATTTCATGTCCCTCATGCCTTAAATAAAGGGAACGTTCATCAAGATTGAGTGCTTTCAAAATTAAGCCATGCCCTTCTCAAAAGAAGATGAGATGAGTTCGTGGGAACAATATCACATAATACTTCTTTCACACATCGTCATGTACTGAATTTGATCCTTGGTTGATTCGGAAGAAACCTTTGTGGTAACTAGAGTTTCTCCACCAATCTTTGGCTTACAACATTGTTGTCGCTTTCGTAAACGAATGCAACTAAACTTGGTGGCCTTCGATTAAACACCTTCTTTCTCTACTTCCTTTTCCATCATCTTTATCGTTTCTTTCTTTTCTTTTTCTTCAATTTCCCTTTCTTTCTGCAGTTTATATTTCTTCTTTTTCTATTTTCTCCTTCAGCCTATGTTGATCCTTACTGGCTTGTCTTGGTGTCATAAATTTGAACTTCATTTTGTGTCCCTCATGCCTCAAAGGGAACGTTCATCAAGATTGAGCGTTTTAAAATTAAGGCATGCCCATCTCAAAAGAAGATCACAAGAGTTCGTGGGAACAATATCACATAATACTTCTTTCACACATTGTCCTGTGCTGAATTTGATCCTTGCTTGATTCGGATGAAAGCATGGTGGTAACTAGAGTTTCTCCACCACTCTTTGGCTTAAAACATTGTTGTCGCTTTCGTAAACGAATGCAACTAAACATGGGTGGCCTTCGATTAAACACCTTGCTTCTCTACTTCCTTTTCCATCATCTTTATCTTTTCTTCCTTTTCTTTTTCTTCAATTTCCCTTCCTTCTGCAGTTTATATTTCTTCTTTTTCTATTTTCTCCTTCAACCTCTGTTGATCCTTACTGGCTTGTCTTGGTGTCATAAATTTGAACTTCATTTCATGTCCCTCATGCCTCAAAGGGAACGTTCATCAAGATTGAGCGTTTTAAAATTAAGCCATGCCCATCTCAAAAGAAGATGACAAGAGTTCGTGGGAGCAATATCACATAATACTTCTTTCACACATTGTTTTATATTAAATTTGATCCTTGCTTGATTCGGATGAAACCTTGGTGGTAACTAGAGTTTCTCCACCAATCTTTGGCTTACAACATTGTTGTCGCTTTAGTAAACGAATGCAACTAAACATGGGTGGCCTTCGATTGAACACCTTGTTTCTCTACTTCCTTTTCCATCATCTTTATCTTTTCTTCCTTTTCTCTTTCTTCAATTTCCCTTCCTTCTGTAGTCCATATTTCTTCTTTTTCTATTTTCTCCTTCAGCCTATGTTGATCCTTACTGGCTTGTCTTGGTGTCATAAATTTGAACTTCATTTGATGTCCCTCATGCCTCAAAGAGAACGTTCATGAAGATTGAGCGTTTTAAAATTAAGCCATGCCCATCTCAAAAGAAGATGACAAGAGTTCATGGGAGCAATATCAGATAATACTTCTTTCCCACATTGTCTTGTGCTGAATTTGATCCTTGCTTGATTCGGATGAAAGCTTGGTAGTAACTAGAGTTTCTCCACCAATCTTTGGCTTACAACATTGTTGTCACTTTAGTAACCGAGTGCAACTAAACATGGGTGGCCTTCGATTAAACACCTTGTTTCTCTACTTCCTTTTCCATCATTTTTATCTTTTCTTCCTTTTCTTTTTCTTCAATTTCCCTTCCTTCTGCAGTTCATATTTCTTCTTTTTCTATTTTCTCCTTCAGCCTATGTTGATCCTTACTGGCTTGTCTTGGTGTCATAAATTTGAACTTCATTTCATGTCCCTCATGTCTCAAAGGGAACGTTCATCAAGATTGAGCGTTTGAAAATGAATCCATGCCCATCTCAAAAGAAGATGACAAGAGTTCGTGGGAGCAATATCACATAATACTTCTTTCACACATTGTTTTATATTGAATTTGATCCTTGCTTGATTCGGATGAAACCTTGGTGGTAACTAGAGTTTCTCCACCAATCGTTGGCTTACAACATTGTTGTCGCTTTCGTAAACGAATGCAACTAAACTTGGAGGCCTTCGATTAAACACCTTGTTTCTCTACTTCCTTTTCCATCATCTTTATCTTTTCTTCCTTTTCTTTTTCTCCAATTTCCCTTTCTTTCTGCAGTTTATATTTCTTCTTTTTCTATTTTCTCCTTCAGCCTATGTTGATCCTTACTGGCTTGTCTTGGTATTATAAATTTGAACTTCATTTAACGTCCCTCATGCCTCAAAGAGAATGTTCATCAAGATTGAGCGTTTTAAAATTAAGCCATGCCCATCTCAAAAGAAGATGACTAGAGTTCGTGGGGGCAATATCAGATAATACTTCTTTCCCACATTGTCTTGTGCGGAATTTGATCCTTGCTTGATTCGGATGAAAGCATGGTGGTAACTAGAGTTTCTCCACCAATCTTTGGCTTACAACATTGTTGTCGCTTTAGTAAATGAATGCAACTAAACATGGGTGGCCTTCGATTAAACACCTTGTTTCTCTACTTCCTTTTCCATCATTTTTATCTTTTCTTCCTTTTCTTTTTCTTCAATTTCCCTTCCTTCTGCAGTTCATATTTCTTCTTTTTCTATTTTCTCCTTCAGCCTATGTTGATCCTTACTGGCTTGTCTTGGTGTCATAAATTTGAACTTCATTTCATGTCCGTCATGTCTCAAAGGGAACGTTCATCAAGATTGAGCGTTTGAAAATGAATCCATGCCCATCTCAAAAGAAGATGACAAGAGTTCGTGGGAGCAATATCACATAATACTTCTTTCACACATTGTTTTATATTGAATTTGATCCTTGCTTGATTCGGATGAAAGCATGGTGGTAACTAGAGTTTCTCCACCACTCTTTGGCTTAAAACATTGTTGTCGCTTTCGTAAACGAATGCAACTAAACATGGGTGGCCTTCGATTAAACACCTTGTTTCTCTACTTCCTTTTCCATCATCTTTATCTTTTCTTCCTTTTCTTTTTCTTCAATTTCCCTTCCTTCTGCAGTTTATATTTCTTCTTTTTCTATTTTCTCCTTCAGCCTCTGTTGATCCTTACTGGCTTGTCTTGGTGTCATAAATTTGAACTTCATTTCATGTCCCTCATGCCTCAAAGGGAACGTTCATCAAGATTGAGCGTTTTAAAATTAAGCCATGCCCATCTCAAAAGAAGATGACAAGAGTTCGTGGGAGCAATATCAGATAATACTTCTTTCCCACATTGTCTTGTGCTGAATTTGATCCCTGCTTGATTCGGATGAAAGCATGGTGGTAACTACAGTTTCTCCACCAATCTTTGGCTTACAACATTGTTGTCGCTTTAGTAAACGAATGCAACTAAACATGGGTGGCCTTCGATTAAACACCTTGTTTCTCTACTCCCTTTTCCATCATTTTTATCTTTTCTTCCTTTTCTTTTTCTTCAATTTCCCTTCCTTCTGCAGTCCATATTTCTTCTTTTTCTATTTTCTCCTTCAGCCTATGTTGATCCTTACTGGCTTGTCTTGGTGTCATAAATTTGAACTTCATTTCATGTCCCTCATGTCTCAAAGGGAACGTTCATCAAGATTGAGCGTTTTAAAATGAAGCCATGCCCATCTCAAAAGAAGATGACAAGAGTTCGTGGGAGCAATATCACATAATACTTCTTTCACACATTGTTTTATATTGAATTTGATCCTTGCTTGATTCGGATGAAACCTTGGTGGTAACTAGAGTTTCTCCACCAATCTTTGGCTTACAACATTGTTGTCGCTTTCGTAAACGAATGCAACTAAACTTGGAGGCCTTCAATTAAACACCTTGTTTCTCTACTTCCTTTTCCATTATCTTTATCTTTTCTTCCTTTTCTTTTTCTTCAATTTCCCTTTCTTTCTGCAGCTTATATTTCTTCTTTTTCTATTTTCTCCTTCAGCCTATGTTGATCCTTACTGGCTTGTCTTGGTGTCATAAATTTGAACTTCATTTCATGTCCCTCATGCCTCAAAGGGAATGTTCATCAAGGTTGAGCGTTTTAAAATTAAGCCATGCCCATCTCAAAGGATGATTACAAGAGTTCGTGGGAACAATATCACATAATACTTCTTTCACACATTGTCCTGTACTGAATTTGATCTTTGCTTGATTCGGATGAAAGCTTGGCGGTAACTAGAGTTTCTCCACCAATCTTTGGCTTAAAACATTGTTGTCGCTTTCGTAAACGAATGCAACTAAACATGGTGGGCCTTCGATTAAACACCTTCTTTCTCTACTTCCTTTTCCATCAACTTTATCTTTTCTTCCTTTTCTTTTTCTTCACTTTCTCTTCCTTCTGCAGTTTACTTTGCTTCTTTTCTATTTTCTCCTTCAGCCTATGTTGATACTTACTGGCTTGTCCTTGTGTCATAAATTTCAACTTCATTTCATGTCCCTCATGCCTTAAATAAAGGGAACGTTCATCAAGATTGAGTGCTTTCAAAATTAAGCCATGCCCTTCTCAAAAGAAGATGAGATGAGTTCGTGGGAACAATATCACATAATACTTCTTTCACACATTGTCATGTACTGAATTTGATCCTTGCTTGATTCGGATGAAACCTTGGTGGTAACTAGAGTTTCTCCACCAATCTTTGGCTTAAAACATTGTTGTCGCTTTCGTAAACGAATGCAACTAAACAGGGGTGGCCTTCGATTAAACACCTTCTTTTTCTACTTCCTTTTCCATCAACTTTATCTTTTCTTCCTTTTCTTTTTCTTCTATTTCTCTTCCTTTTGCAGTTTATATTTCTTCTTATCTATTTTCTCCTTCAGCCTATGTTGATACTTACTGGCTTGTCCTTGTGTCATAAATTTCAACTTCATTTCATGTCCCTCATGCCTCAAATAAAGGAAACTTTCATCAAGATTGAGTGTTTTAAAATTAAGCTATGCCCATCTCAAAAGAAGATGACAAGAGTTTGTGGGAGCATTATCACATAATACTTCTTTCACACATTGTCCTGTGCTGAATTTGATCCTTGCTTGATTCGGATGAAAGCTTGGTGGTAACTAGAGTTTCTCCACCACTCTTTGGCTTAAAACATTGTTGTCGCTTTCGTAAACGAATGCAACTAAACATGGGTGGACTTCGATTAAACACCTTGTTTCTCTACTTCCTTTTCCATCATCTTTATCTTTTCTTCCTTTTCTTTTTCTTCAATTTCCCTTCCTTCTGCAGTGTATATTTCTTCTTTTTCTATTTTCTCCTTCAGCCTATGTTGATACTTACTGGCTTGTCTTGGTGTCATAAATTTGAACTTCATTTCATGTCCCTCATGCCTCAAAGGGAACGTTCATCAAGATTGAGCGTTTTAAAATTAAGCCATGCCCATCTCAAAAGAAGATGACAAGAGTTCGTGGGAGCAATATCAGATAATACTTCTTTCCCACATTGTCTTGTGCTGAATTTGATCCTTGCTTGATTCGGATGAAAGCATGGTGGTAACTAGAGTTTCTCCACCAATCTTTGGCTTACAACATTGTTGTCGCTTTAGTAAATGAATGCAACTAAACATGGGTGGCCTTCGATTAAACACCTTGTTTCTCTACTTCCTTTTCCATCATTTTTATCTTTTCTTCCTTTTCTTTTTCTTCAATTTCCCTTCCTTCTGCAGTTCATATTTCTTCTTTTTCTATTTTCTCCTTCAGCCTATGTTGATCCTTACTGGCTTGTCTTGGTGTCATAAATTTGAACTTCATTTCATGTCCCTCATGTCTCAAAGGGAACGTTCATCAAGATTGAGCGTTTGAAAATGAATCCATGCCCATCTCAAAAGAAGATGACAAGAGTTCGTGGGAGCAATATCACATAATACTTCTTTCACACATTGTTTTATATTGAATTTGATCCTTGCTTGATTCGGATGAAAGCATGGTGGTAACTAGAGTTTCTCCACCAATCTTTGGCTTACAACATTGTTGTCACTTTAGTAAACGAATGCAACTAAACATGGGTGGCCTTCGATTGAACACCTTGTTTCTCTACTTCCTTTTCCATCGTCTTTATCTTTTCTTCCTTTTCTTTTTCTTCAATTTCCCTTCCTTCTGCAGTCCATATTTCTTCTTTTTCTATTTTCTCCTTCAGCCTATGTTGATCCTTACTGGCTTGTCTTGGTGTCATAAATTTGAACTTCATTTGATGTCCCTCATGCCTCAAAGAGAACGTTCATGAAGATTGAGCGTTTTAAAATTAAGCCATGCCCATCTCAAAAGAAGATGACAAGAGTTCGTGGGAGCAATATCAGATAATACTTCTTTCCCACATTGTCTTGTGCTGAATTTGATCCTTGCTTGATTCGGATGAAAGCTTGGTGGTAACTAGAGTTTCTCCACCAATCTTTGGCTTACAACATTGTTGTCACTTTAGTAACCGAGTGCAACTAAACATGGGTGGCCTTCGATTAAACACCTTGTTTCTCTACTTCCTTTTCCATCATTTTTATCTTTTCTTCCTTTTCTTTTTCTTCAATTTCCCTTCCTTCTGCAGTTCATATTTCTTCTTTTTCTATTTTCTCCTTCAGCCTATGTTGATCCTTACTGGCTTGTCTTGGTGTCATAAATTTGAACTTCATTTCATGTCCCTCATGTCTCAAAGGGAACGTTCATCAAGATTGAGCGTTTGAAAATGAATCCATGCCCATCTCAAAAGAAGATGACAAGAGTTCGTGGGAGCAATATCACATAATACTTCTTTCACACATTGTTTTATATTGAATTTGATCCTTGCTTGATTCGGATGAAACCTTGGTGGTAACTAGAGTTTCTCCACCAATCGTTGGCTTACAACATTGTTGTCGCTTTCGTAAACGAATGCAACTAAACTTGGAGGCCTTCAATTAAACACCTTGTTTCTCTACTTCCTTTTCCATCATCTTTATCTTTTCTTCCTTTTCTTTTTCTCCAATTTCCCTTTCTTTCTGCAGTTTATATTTCTTCTTTTTCTATTTTCTCCTTCAGCCTATGTTGATCCTTACTGGCTTGTCTTGGTATTATAAATTTGAACTTCATTTAACGTCCCTCATGCCTCAAAGAGAATGTTCATCAAGATTGAGCGTTTTAAAATTAAGCCATGCCCATCTCAAAAGAAGATGACAAGAGTTCGTGGGAGCAATATCAGATAATACTTCTTTCCCACATTGTCTTGTGCTGAATTTGATCCTTGCTTGATTCGGATGAAAGCATGGTGGTAACTAGAGTTTCTCCACCAATCTTTGGCTTAGAACATTGTTGTCGCTTTAGTAAATGAATGCAACTAAACATGGGTGGCCTTCGATTAAACACCTTGTTTCTCTACTTCCTTTTCCATCATTTTTATCTTTTCTTCCTTTTCTTTTTCTTCAATTTCCCTTCCTTCTGCAGTTCATATTTCTTCTTTTTCTATTTTCTCCTTCAGCCTATGTTGATCCTTACTGGCTTGTCTTGGTGTCATAAATTTGAACTTCATTTCATGTCCGTCATGTCTCAAAGGGAACGTTCATCAAGATTGAGCGTTTGAAAATGAATCCATGCCCATCTCAAAAGAAGATGACAAGAGTTCGTGGGAGCAATATCACATAATACTTCTTTCACACATTGTTTTATATTGAATTTGATCCTTGCTTGATTCGGATGAAAGCATGGTGGTAACTAGAGTTTCTCCACCAATCTTTGGCTTACAACATTGTTGTCGCTTTAGTAAACGAATGCAACTAAACATGGGTGGCCTTCGATTGAACACCTTGTTTCTCTACTTCCTTTTCCATCATCTTTATCTTTTCTTCCTTTTCTTTTTCTTCAATTTCCCTTCCTTCTGCAGTCCATATTTCTTCTTTTTCTATTTTCTCCTTCAGCCTATGTTGATCCGTACTAGCTTGTCTTGGTGTCATAAATTTGAACTTCATTTGATGTCCCTCATGCCTCAAAGAGAACGTTCATGAAGATTGAGCGTTTTAAAATTAAGCCATGCCCATCTCAAAAGAAGATGACAAGAGTTCGTGGGAGCAATATCAGATAATACTTCTTTCCCACATTGTCTTGTGCTGAATTTGATCCTTGCTTGATTCGGATGAAAGCTTGGTGGTAACTAGAGTTTCTCCACCAATCTTTGGCTTACAACATTGTTGTCACTTTAGTAACCGAGTGCAACTAAACATGGGTGGCCTTCGATTAAACACCTTGTTTCTCTACTTCCTTTTCCATCATTTTTATCTTTTCTTCCTTTTCTTTTTCTTCAATTTCCCTTCCTTCTGCAGTTCATATTTCTTCTTTTTCTATTTTCTCCTTCAGGCTATGTTGATCCTTACTGGCTTGTCTTGGTGTCATAAATTTGAACTTCATTTCATGTCCCTCATGTCTCAAAGGGAACGTTCATCAAGATTGAGCGTTTGAAAATGAATCCATGCCCATCTCAAAAGAAGATGACAAGAGTTCGTGGGAGCAATATCACATAATACTTCTTTCACACATTGTTTTATATTGAATTTGATCCTTGCTTGATTCGGATGAAACCTTGGTGGTAACTAGAGTTTCTCCACCAATCGTTGGCTTACAACATTGTTGTCGCTTTCGTAAACGAATGCAACTAAACTTGGAGGCCTTCGATTAAACACCTTGTTTCTCTACTTCCTTTTCCATCATCTTTATCTTTTCTTCCTTTTCTTTTTCTCCAATTTCCCTTTCTTTCTGCAGTTTATATTTCTTCTTTTTCTATTTTCTCCTTCAGCCTATGTTGATCCTTACTGGCTTGTCTTGGTATTATAAATTTGAACTTCATTTAACGTCCCTCATGCCTCAAAGAGATTGTTCATCAAGATTGAGCGTTTTAAAATTAAGCCATGCCCATCTCAAAAGAAGATGACAAGAGTTCGTGGGAACAATATCACATAATACTTCTTTCACACATTGTCCTGTACTAAATTTGATCCTTGCTTGATTCGGATGAAAGCTTGGTGGTAACTAGAGTTTCTCCACCAATCTTTGGCTTACAACATTGTTGTCGCTTTAGTAAACGAATGCAACTAAACATGGGTGGCCTTCGATTAAACACCTTGTTTCTCTACTTCCTTTTCCATCATTTTTATCTTTTCTTCCTTTTCTTTTTCTTCAATTTCCCTTCCTTCTGCAGTTCATATTTCTTCTTTTTCTATTTTCTCCTTCAGCCTATGTTGATCCTTACTGGCTTGTCTTGGTGTCATAAATTTGAACTTCATTTCATGTCCCTCATGCCTCAAAGGGAACGTTCATCAAGATTGAGCGTTTTAAAATTAAGCCATGCCCATCTCAAAAGAAGATGACAAGAGTTCATGGGAGCAATATCACATAATACTTCTTTCACACATTGTTTTATATTGAATTTGATCCTTGCTTGATTCGGATGAAACCTTGGTGGTAACTAGAGTTTCTCCACCAATCTTTGGCTTACAACATTGTTGTCGCTTTCGTAAACGAATGCAACTAAACTTGGTGGCCTTCGATTAAACACCTTCTTTCTCTACTTCCTTTTCCATCAACTTTATCTTTTCTTCCTTTTCTTTTTCTTCAATTTCTCTTCCTTCTGCAGTTTATATTTCTTCTTTTCTATTTTCTCCTTCAGCCTATGTTGATCCTTATTGGCTTGTCTTGGTGTCATAAATTTAAACTTCATATCATGTCCCTCATGCCTCAAATAAAGGGAACGTTCATCAAGATTGAGTGCTTTCAAAATTAAGCCATGCCCTTCTCAAAAGAAGATGAGATGAGTTCGTGGGAACAATATCACATAATACTTCTTTCACACAATGTCATGTACTGAATTTGATCCTTGCTTGATTCGGATGAAACCTTGGTGGTAACTAGAGTTTCTCCACCAATCTTTGGCTTAAAACATTATTGTCGCTTTCGTAAACGAATGCAACTAAACAGGGGTGGCCTTCGATTAAACACCTTCTTTTTCTACTTCCTTTTCCATCAACTTTATCTTTTCTTCCTTTTCTTTTTCTTCAATTTCTC
The DNA here is from genome assembly GCF_037176805.1 of Vigna unguiculata. NCBI lineage: Eukaryota > Viridiplantae > Streptophyta > Magnoliopsida > Fabales > Fabaceae > Vigna > Vigna unguiculata. The sequence goes on along the minus strand of NC_140795.1, from coordinate 24,248,633 downwards.
TTCCTTCTGCAGTTTATATTTCTTCTTATCTATTTTCTCCTTCAGCCTATGTTGATACTTACTGGCTTGTCCTTGTGTCATAAATTTCAACTTCATTTCATGTCCCTCATGCCACAAATAAAGGGAACGTTCATCAAGATTGAGTGTTTTAAAATTAAGCCATGCCCATCTCAAAAGAAGATGACAAGAGTTTGTGGGAGCATTATCACATAATACTTCTTTCACACATTCTCATGTACTGAATTTGATCCTTGGTTGATTCGGATGAAACCTTGGTGGTAACTAGAGTTCTCCACCAATCTTTGGCTTACAACATTGTGGTCGCTTTAGTAAACGAATGCAACTAAACATGGGTGGCCTTCGATTAAACACCTTGTTTCTCTACTTCCTTTTCCATCATCTTTATCTTTTCTTCCTTTTCTTTTTCTTCAATTTCTCTTCCTTCTGCAGTTTATATTTCTTCTTTTCTATTTTCTCCTTTAGCCTATGTTGATACTTACTGGCTTGTCCTTGTGTGATAAATTTCAACTTCATTTCATGTCCCTCATGCCTCAAATAAAGGGAACGTTCATCAAGATTGAGTGTTTTAAAATTAAGCCATGCCCATCTCAAAAGAAGATGACAAGAGTTTGTGGGAGCATTATCACATAATACTTCTTTCACACATTGTCATGTACTGAATTTGATCCTTGGTTGATTCGGATGAAACCTTGGTGGTAACTAGAGTTTCTCCACCAATCTTTGGCTTACAACATTGTTGTCGCTTTCGTAAACAAATGCAACTAAACATGGGTGGCCTTCGATTAAACACCTTGTTTCTATACTTCCTTTTCCATCATCTTTATCTTTTCTTCCTTTTCTTTTTCTTCAATTTCCCTTTCTTTCTGCAGTTTATATTTCTTCTTTTTCTATTTTCTCCTTCAGCCTATGTGGATTCTTACTGGCTTGTCTTGGTGTCATAAATTTGAACTTCCTTTCATGTCCCTCATGCCTCAAAGGGAATGTTCATCAAGGTTGAGCGTTTTAAAATTAAGCAATGCCCATCTCAAAGGATGATTACAAGAGTTCGTGGGAACAATATCACATAATACTTCTTTCACACATTGTCCTGTACTGAATTTGATCTTTGCTTGATTCGGATGAAAGCTTGGTGGTAACTAGAGTTTCTCCACCAATCTTTGGCTTAAAACATTGTTGTCGCTTTCGTAAACGAATGCAACTAAACATGGTGGGCCTTCGATTAAACACCTTGTTTCTATACTTCCTTTTCCATTATCTTTATCTTTTCTTCCTTTTCTTTTTCTTCAATTTCTCTTCCTTCTGCAGTTTATATTTCTTCTTTTCTATTTTCTCCTTCAGCCTATGTTGATCCTTACTGGCTTGTCCTTGTGTCATAAATTTCAACTTCATTTCATGTCCCTCATGCCTCAAATAAAGGGAACGTTCATCAAGATTGAGTGCTTTCAAAATTAAGCCATGCCCTTCCCAAAAGAAGATGAGATGAGTTCGTGGGAACAATATCACATAATACTTCTTTCACACAATTTCATGTACTGAATTTGATCCTTGCTTGATTCGGATGCAACCTTGGTGGTAACTACAGTTTCTCCACCAATCTTTGGCTTAAAACATTGTTGTCGCTTTCGTAAACGAATGCAACTAAACAGGGGTGGCCTTCGATTAAACACCTTCTTTTTCTACTTCCTTTTCCATCAACTTTATCTTTTCTTCCTTTTCTTTTTCTTCAATTTCTCTTCCTTCTGCAGTTTATATTTCTTCTTATCTATTTTCTCCTTTAGCCTATGTTGATACTTACTGGCTTGTCCTTGTGTCATAAATTTCAACTTCATTTCATGTCCCTCATGCCACAAATAAAGGGAACGTTCATCAAGATTGAGTGTTTTAAAATTAAGCCATGCCCATCTCTAAAGAAGATGACAAGAGTTTGTGGGAGAATTATCACATAATACTTCTTTCACACATTGTCATGTACTGAATTTGATCCTTGGTTGATTCGGATGAAACCTTGGTGGTAACTAGAGTTTCTCCACCAATCTTTGGCTTACAACATTGTTGTCGCTTTCGTAAACAAATGCAACTAAACATGGGTGGCCTTCGATTAAACACCTTGTTTCTATACTTCCTTTTCCATTATCTTTATCTTTTCTTCCTTTTCTTTTTCTTCAATTTCTTTTCCTTCTGCAGTTTATATTTCTTCTTTTCTATTTTCTCCTTCAGCCTATGTTGATCCTTACTGGCTTGTCCTTGTGTCATAAATTTCAACTTCATTTCATGTCCCTCATGCCTCAAATAAAGGGAACGTTCATCAAGATTGAGTGCTTTCAAAATTAAGCCATGCCCTTCCCAAAAGAAGATGAGATGAGTTCGTGGGAACAATATCACATAATACTTCTTTCACACAATTTCATGTACTGAATTTGATCCTTGCTTGATTCGGATGCAACCTTGGTGGTAACTAGAGTTTCTCCACCAATCTTTCGCTTAAAACATTGTTGTCGCTTTCGTAAACGAATGCAACTAAACAGGGGTGGCCTTCGATTAAACACCTTCTTTTTCTACTTCCTTTTCCATCAACTTTATCTTTTCTTCCTTTTCTTTTTCTTCAATTTCTCTTCCTTCTGCAGTTTATATTTCTTCTTATCTATTTTCTCCTTTAGCCTATGTTGATACTTACTGGCTTGTCCTTGTGTCATAAATTTCAACTTCATTTCATGTCCCTCATGCCACAAATAAAGGGAACGTTCATCAAGATTGAGTGTTTTAAAATTAAGCCATGCCCATCTCTAAAGAAGATGACAAGAGTTTGTTGGAGAATTATCACATAATACTTCTTTCACACATTGTCATGTACTGAATTTGATCCTTGGTTGATTCGGATGAAACCTTGGTGGTAACTAGAGTTTCTCCACCAATCTTTGGCTTACAACATTGTTGTCGCTTTCGTAAACAAATGCAACTAAACATGGGTGGCCTTCGATTAAACACCTTGTTTCTATACTTCCTTTTCCATTATCTTTATCTTTTCTTCCTTTTCTTTTTCTTCAATTTCTTTTCCTTCTGCAGTTTATATTTCTTCTTTTCTATTTTCTCCTTCAGCCTATGTTGATCCTTACTGGCTTGTCCTTGTGTCATAAATTTCAACTTCATTTCATGTCCCTCATGCCTCAAATAAAGGGAACGTTCATCAAGATTGAGTGCTTTCAAAATTAAGCCATGCCCTTCCCAAAAGAAGATGAGATGAGTTCGTGGGAACAATATCACATAATACTTCTTTCACACAATTTCATGTACTGAATTTGATCCTTGCTTGATTCGGATGCAACCTTGGTGGTAACTAGAGTTTCTCCACCAATCTTTCGCTTAAAACATTGTTGTCGCTTTCGTAAACGAATGCAACTAAACAGGGGTGGCCTTCGATTAAACACCTTCTTTTTCTACTTCCTTTTCCATCAACTTTATCTTTTCTTCCTTTTCTTTTTCTTCAATTTCTCTTCCTTCTGCAGTTTATATTTCTTCTTATCTATTTTCTCCTTTAGCCTATGTTGATACTTACTGGCTTGTCCTTGTGTCATAAATTTCAACTTCATTTCATGTCCCTCATGCCACAAATAAAGGGAACGTTCATCAAGATTGAGTGTTTTAAAATTAAGCCATGCCCATCTCTAAAGAAGATGACAAGAGTTTGTTGGAGAATTATCACATAATACTTCTTTCACACATTGTCATGTACTGAATTTGATCCTTGGTTGATTCGGATGAAACCTTGGTGGTAACTAGAGTTTCTCCACCAATCTTTGGCTTACAACATTGTTGTCGCTTTCGTAAACAAATGCAACTAAACATGGGTGGCCTTCGATTAAACACCTTGTTTCTATACTTCCTTTTCCATTATCTTTATCTTTTCTTCCTTTTCTTTTTCTTCAATTTCTTTTCCTTCTGCAGTTTATATTTCTTCTTTTCTATTTTCTCCTTCAGCCTATGTTGATCCTTACTGGCTTGTCCTTGTGTCATAAATTTCAACTTCATTTCATGTCCCTCATGCCTCAAATAAAGGGAACGTTCATCAAGATTGAGTGCTTTCAAAATTAAGCCATGCCCTTCCCAAAAGAAGATGAGATGAGTTCGTGGGAACAATATCACATAATACTTCTTTCACACAATTTCATGTACTGAATTTGATCCTTGCTTGATTCGGATGCAACCTTGGTGGTAACTAGAGTTTCTCCACCAATCTTTCGCTTAAAACATTGTTGTCGCTTTCGTAAACGAATGCAACTAAACAGGGGTGGCCTTCGATTAAACACCTTCTTTTTCTACTTCCTTTTCCATCAACTTTATCTTTTCTTCCTTTTCTTTTTCTTCAATTTCTCTTCCTTCTGCAGTTTATATTTCTTCTTATCTATTTTCTCCTATCAAACTGGCTTGTCCTTGTGTCAGAAATTTCAACTTCATTTCATGTCCCTCATGCCACAAATAAAGGGAACGTTCATCAAGATTGAGTGTTTTAAAATTAAGCCGTGCCCATCTCAATAGAAGATGACAAGAGTTTGTGGGAGCATTATCACATAATACTTCTTTCACACATTGTCATGTACTGAATTTGATCCTTGGTTGATTCGGATGAAATCTTGGTGGTAACTAGAGTTTCTTCACCAATCTTTGGCTTACAACATTGTTGTCGCTTTCGTAAACAAATGCAACTAAACATGGGTGGCCTTCGATTAAACACCTTGTTTCTATACTTCCTTTTCCATTATCTTTATCTTTTCTTCCTTTTCTTTTTCTTCAATTTCTCTTCCTTCTGCAGTTTATATTTCTTCTTTTCTATTTTCTCCTTTAGCCTATGTTGATACTTACTAGCTTGGCCTTGTGTGATAAATTTCAACTTCATTTCATGTCCCTCATGCCTCAAATAAAGGGAACGTTCATCAAGATTGAGTGTTTTAAAATTAAGCCATTCCCATCTCAAAAGAAGATGACAAGTGTTTGTGGGAGCATTATCACATAATACTTCTTTCACACATTGTCATGTACTGAATTTGATCCTTGGTTGATTCGGATGAAACCTTGGTGGTAACTAGAGTTTCTCCACCAATCTTTGGGTTACAACATTGTGGTCGCTTTACTAAACGAATGCAACTAAACATGGGTGGCCTTCGATTAAACACCTTGTTTCTCTACTTCCTCCTCCATTATCTTTATCTTTTCTTCCTTTTATTTTTCTTCAATTTCCCTTTCTTTCTGCAGTTTATATTTCTTCTTTTTCTATTTTCTCCTTCAGCATATGTTGATCCTTACTGGCTTGTCTTGGTGTCATAAATTTGAACTTCATTTCATGTCCCTCATGCCTCAAAGGGAATGTTCATCAAGGTTGAACGTTTTAAAATTAAGCCATGCCCATCTCAAAGGATGATTACAAGAGTTCGTGGGAACAATATCACATAATACTTCTTTCACACATTGTCCTGTACTGAATTTGATCTTTGCTTGATTCGGATGAAAGCTTGGTGGTAACTAGAGTTTCTCCACCAATCTTTCGCTTAAAACATTGTTGTCACTTTCGTAAACGAATGCAACTAAACATGGTGGGCCTTCGATTAAACACCTTCTTTCTCTACTTCCTTTTCCATCAACTTTATCTTTTCTTCCTTTTCTTTTTCTTCACTTTCTCTTCCTTTTGCAGTTTACTTTGCTTCTTTTCTATTTTCTCCTTCAGCCTATGTTGATACTTACTGGCTTGTCCTTGTGTCATAAATTTCAACTTCATTTCATGTCCCTCATGCTTCAAATAAAGGGAACGTTCATCAAGATTGAGTGTTTTAAAATTAAGCCATGCCCATCTCAAAAGAAGATGACAAGAGTTTGTGGGAGCATTATCACATAATACTTCTTTCACACATTGCCATGTCTTGAATTTGATCCTTGGTTGATTCGGATGAAACTTTGGTGGTAACTAGAGTTCTCCACCAATCTTTGGCTTACAACATTGTGGTCGCTTTAGTAAACCAATGCAACTAAACATGGGTGGCCTACGATTAAACACCTTGTTTCTCTACTTCCTTTTCCATCATCTTTATCTTTTCTTCCTTTTCTTTTTCTTCAATTTCTCTTCCTTCTGCAGTTTATATTTCTTCTTTTCTATTTTCTCCTTTAGCCTATGTTGATACTTACTGGCTTGTCCTTGTGTCATAAATTTCAACTTCATTTCATGTCCCTCATGCCTCAAAGGGAATGTTCATCAAGGTTGAGCGTTTTAAAATTAAGCCATGCCCATCTCAAGGGATGATGACAAGAGTTCGTGGGAGCATTATCACATAATACTTCTTTCACACATTGTCATGTACTGAATTTGATCCTTGGTTGATTCGGATGAAACCTTGGTGGTAACTAGAGTTTCTCCACCAATCTTTGGCTTAAAACATTGTTGTTGCTTTCGTAAACGAATGCAACTAAACAGGGGTGGCCTTCGATTAAACAGCTTCTTTTTCTACTTCCTTTTCCATCAACTATATCTTTTCTTCCTTTTCTTTTTCTTCAATTTCTCTTCCTTCTGCAGTTTATATTTCTTCTTATCTATTTTCTCCTTCAACCTATGTTGATACTTACTGGCTTGTCCTTGTGTCATAAATTTCAACTTCATTTCAAGTCCCTCATGCCACAAATAAAGGGAACGTTCATCAAGATTGAGTGTTTTAAAATTAAGCCATGCCCATCTCAAAAGAAGATGACAAGAGTTTGTGGGAGCATTATCACATAATACTTCTTTCACACATTGTCATGTACTGAATTTGATCCTTGGTTGATTCGGATGAAACCTTGGTGGTAACTAGAGTTTCTCCACCAATCTTTGGCTTAAAACATTGTTGTCGCTTTCGTAAACGAATGCAACTAAACAGGGGTAGCCTTCGATTAAACAGCTTCTTTTTCTACTTCCTTTTCCATCAACTTTATCTTTTCTTCCTTTTCTTTTTCTTCAATTTCTCTTCCTTCTGCAGTTTATATTTCTTCTTATCTATTTTCTCCTTCAGCCTATGTTGATACTTACTGGCTTGTCCTTGTGTCATAAATTTCAACTTCGTTTCATGTCCCTCATGCCACAAATAAAGGGAACGTTCATCAAGATTGAGTGTTTTAAAATTAAGCCATGCCCATCTCAAAAGAAGATGACAAGAGTTTGTGGGAGCATTATCACATAATACTTCTTTCACACATTGCCATGTCTTGAATTTGATCCTTGGTTGATTCGGATGAAACCTTGGTGGTAACTAGAGTTCTCCACCAATCTTTGGCTTACAACATTGTGGTCGCTTTAGTAAACGAATGCAACTAAACATGGGTGGCCTACGGTTAAACACCTTGTTTCTCTACTTCCTTTTCCATCATCTTTATCTTTTCTTCCTTTTCTTTTTCTTCAATTTCTCTTCCTTCTGCAGTTTATATTTCTTCTTTTCTATTTTCTCCTTTAGCCTATGTTGATACTTACTGGCTTGTCCTTGTGTCATAAATTTCAACTTCATTTCATGTCCCTCATGCCTCAAAGGGAATGTTCATCAAGGTTGAGCGTTTTAAAATTAAGCCATGCCCATCTCAAGGGATGATGACAAGAGTTCGTGGGAGCATTATCACATAATACTTCTTTCACACATTGTCATGTACTGAATTTGATCCTTGGTTGATTCGGATGAAACCTTGGTGGTAACTAGAGTTTCTCCACCAATCTTTGGCTTAAAACATTGTTGTCGCTTTCGTAAACGAATGCAACTAAACAGGGGTGGCCTTCGATTAAACAGCTTCTTTTTCTACTTCCTTTTCCATCAACTATATCTTTTCTTCCTTTTCTTTTTCTTCAATTTCTCTTCCTTCTGCAGTTTATATTTCTTCTTATCTATTTTCTCCTTCAACCTATGTTGATACTTACTGGCTTGTCCTTGTGTCATAAATTTCAACTTCATTTCAAGTCCCTCATGCCACAAATAAAGGGAACGTTCATCAAGATTGAGTGTTTTAAAATTAAGCCATGCCCATCTCAAAAGAAGATGACAAGAGTTTGTGGGAGCATTATCACATAATACTTCTTTCACACATTGTCATGTACTGAATTTGATCCTTGGTTGATTCGGATGAAACCTTGGTGGTAACTAGAGTTCTCCACCAATCTTTAGCTTACAACATTGTGGTCGCTTTAGTAAACGAATGCAACTAAACATGGGTGGCCTTCGATTAAACACCTTGTTTCTCTACTTCCTTTTCCATCATCTTTATCTTTTCTTCCTTTTCTTTTTCTTCAATTTCTCTTCCTTCTGCAGTTTATATTTCTTCTTTTCTATTTTCTCCTTTAGCCTATGTTGATACTTACTGGCTTGTCCTTGTGTGATAAATTTCAACTTCATTTCATGTCCCTCATGCCTCAAAGGGAATGTTCATCAAGGTTGAGTGTTTTAAAATTAAGCCATGCCCATCTCAAAGGATGATTACAAGAGTTTGTGGGAACAATATCACATAATACTTCTTTCACACATTGTCCTGTACTGAATTTGATCTTTGCTTGATTCGGATGAAAGCTTGGTGGTAACTAGAGTTTCTCCACAAATCTTTGGCTTAAAACATTGTTGTCGCTTTCGTAAACGAATGCAACTAAACATGGTGGGCCTTTGATTAAACACCATCTTTCTCTACTTCCTTTTCCATCAACTTTATCTTTTCTTCCTTTTCTTTTTCTTCACTTTCTCTTCCTTCTGCAGTTTACTTTGCTTCTTTTCTATTTTCTCCTTCAGCCTATGTTGATACTTACTGGCTTGTCCTTGTGTCATAAATTTCAACTTCATTTCATGTCCCTCATGCCTCAAATAAAGGGAACGTTCATCAAGATTGAGTGCTTTCAAAATTAAGCCATGCCTTTCTCAAAAGAAGATGAGATGAGTTCGTGGGAACAATATCACATAATACTTCTTTCACACATTGTCATGTACTGAATTTGATCCTTGGTTGATTCGGATGAAACCTTGGTGGTAACTAGAGTTTCTCCACTAATCTTTGGCTTAAAACATTGTTGTCGCTTTCGTAAACGAATGCAACTAAACAGGGGTGGCCTTCGATTAAACACCTTCTTTTTCTACTTCCTTTTCCATCAACTTTATCTTTTCTTCCTTTTCTTTTTCTTCAATTTCTCTTCCTTCTGCAGTTTATATTTCTTCTTTTCTATTTTCTCCTTTAGCCTATGTTGATACTTACTGGCTTGTCCTTGTGTGATAAATTTCAACTTCATTTCATGTCCCTCATGCCTCAAATAAAGGGAACGTTCATCAAGATTGAGTGTTTTAAAATTAAGCCATGCCCATCTCAAAAGAAAATGACAAGAGTTTGTGGGAGCATTATCACATAATACTTCTTTCACACATTGTCATGTACTGAATTTGATACTTGGTTGATTCGGATGAAACCTTGGTGGTAACTAGAGTTTCTCCACCAATCTTTGGCTTAAAACATTGTTGTCGCTTTCGTAAACGAATGCAACTAAAAAGGGGTGGCCTTCGATTAAACAGCTTCTTTTTCTACTTCCTTTTCCATCAACTTTATCTTTTCTTCCTTTTCTTTTTCTTCAATTTCTCTTCCTTCTGCAGTTTATATTTCTACTTATCTATTTTCTCCTTCAGCCTATGTTGATACTTACTGGCTTGTCCTTGTGTCATAAATTTCAACTTCATTTCATGTCCCTCATGCCACAAATAAAGGGAACGTTCATCAAGATTGAGTGTTTTAAAATTAAGCCATGCCCATCTCAAAAGAAGATGACAAGAGTTTGTGGGAGCATTATCACATAATACTTCTTTCACACATTGCCATGTCTTGAATTTGATCCTTGGTTGATTCGGATGAAACTTTGGTGGTAACTAGAGTTCTCCACCAATCTTTGGCTTACAACATTGTGGTCGCTTTAGTAAACCAATGCAACGAAACATGGGTGGCCTACGATTAAACACCTTGTTTCTCTACTTCCTTTTCCATCATCTTTATCTTTTCTTCCTTTTCTTTTTCTTCAATTTCTCTTCCTTCTGCAGTTTATATTTCTTCTTTTCTATTTTCTCCTTTAGCCTATGTTGATACTTACTGGCTTGTCCTTGTGTGATAAATTTCAACTTCATTTCATGTCCCTCATGCCTCAAAGGGAATGTTCATCAAGGTTGAGCGTTTTAAAATTAAGCCATGCCCATCTCAAGGGATGATGACAAGAGTTCGTGGGAGCATTATCACATAATACTTCTTTCACACATTGTCATGTACTGAATTTGATCCTTGGTTGATTCGGATGAAACCTTGGTGGTAACTAGAGTTTCTCCACCAATCTTTGGCTTAAAACATTGTTGTCGCTTTCGTAAACGAATGCAACTAAACAGGGGTGGCCTTCGATTAAACAGCTACTTTTTCTACTTCCTTTTCCATCAACTATATCTTTTCTTCCTTTTCTTTTTCTTCAATTTCTCTTCCTTCTGCAGTTTATATTTCTTCTTATCTATTTTCTCCTTCAACCTATGTTGATACTTACTGGCTTGTCCTTGTGTCATAAATTTCAACTTCATTTCAAGTCCCTCATGCCACAAATAAAGGGAACGTTCATCAAGATTGAGTGTTTTAAAATTAAGCCATGCCCATCTCAAAAGAAGATAACAAGAGTTTGTGGGAGCATTATCACATAATACTTCTTTCACACATTGTCATGTACTGAATTTGATACTTGGTTGATTCGGATGAAACCTTGGTGGTAACTAGAGTTTCTCCACCAATCTTTGGCTTAAAACATTGTTGTCGCTTTCGTAAACGAATGCAACTAAAAAGGGGTGGCCTTCGATTAAACAGCTTCTTTTTCTACTTCCTTTTCCATCAACTTTATCTTTTCTTCCTTTTCTTTTTCTTCAATTTCTCTTCCTTCTGCAGTTTATATTTCTACTTATCTATTTTCTCCTTCAGCCTATGTTGATACTTACTGGCTTGTCCTTGTGTCATAAATTTCAACTTCATTTCATGTCCCTCATGCCACAAATAAAGGGAACGTTCATCAAGATTGAGTGTTTTAAAATTAAGCCATGCCCATCTCAAAAGAAGATGACAAGAGTTTGTGGGAGCATTATCACATAATACTTCTTTCACACATTGCCATGTCTTGAATTTGATCCTTGGTTGATTCGGATGAAACTTTGGTGGTAACTAGAGTTCTCCACCAATCTTTGGCTTACAACATTGTGGTCGCTTTAGTAAACCAATGCAACGAAACATGGGTGGCCTACGATTAAACACCTTGTTTCTCTACTTCCTTTTCCATCATCTTTATCTTTTCTTCCTTTTCTTTTTCTTCAATTTCTCTTCCTTCTGCAGTTTATATTTCTTCTTTTCTATTTTCTCCTTTAGCCTATGTTGATACTTACTGGCTTGTCCTTGTGTGATAAATTTCAACTTCATTTCATGTCCCTCATGCCTCAAAGGGAATGTTCATCAAGGTTGAGCGTTTTAAAATTAAGCCATGCCCATCTCAAGGGATGATGACAAGAGTTCGTGGGAGCATTATCACATAATACTTCTTTCACACATTGTCATGTACTGAATTTGATCCTTGGTTGATTCGGATGAAACCTTGGTGGTAACTAGAGTTTCTCCACCAATCTTTGGCTTAAAACATTGTTGTCGCTTTCGTAAACGAATGCAACTAAACAGGGGTGGCCTTCGATTAAACAGCTACTTTTTCTACTTCCTTTTCCATCAACTATATCTTTTCTTCCTTTTCTTTTTCTTCAATTTCTCTTCCTTCTGCAGTTTATATTTCTTCTTATCTATTTTCTCCTTCAACCTATGTTGATACTTACTGGCTTGTCCTTGTGTCATAAATTTCAACTTCATTTCAAGTCCCTCATGCCACAAATAAAGGGAACGTTCATCAAGATTGAGTGTTTTAAAATTAAGCCATGCCCATCTCAAAAGAAGATGACAAGAGTTTGTGGGAGCATTATCACATAATACTTCTTTCACACATTGTCATGTACTGAATTTGATCCTTGGTTGATTCGGATGAAACCTTGGTGGTAACTAGAGTTTCTCCACCAATCTTTGGCTTAAAACATTGTTGTCGCTTTCGTAAACGAATGCAACTAAACAGGGGTGGCCTTCGATTAAACAGCTTCTTTTTCTACTTCCTTTTCCATCAACTTTATCTTTTCTTCCTTTTCTTTTTCTTCAATTTCTCTTCCTTCTGCAGTTTATATTTCTTCTTATCTATTTTCTCCTTCAGCCTATGTTGATACTTACTGGCTTGTCCTTGTGTCATAAATTTCAACTTCATTTCATGTCCCTCATGCCACAAATAAAGGGAACGTTCATCAAGATTGAGTGTTTTAAAATTAAGCCATGCCCATCTCAAAAGAAGATGACAAGAGTTTGTGGGAGCATTATCACATAATACTTCTTTCACACATTGTCATGTACTGAATTTGATCCTTGGTTGATTCGGATGAAACCTTGGTGGTAACTAGAGTTTCTCCACCAATCTTTGGCTTAAAACATTGTTGTCGCTTTCGTAAACGAATGCAACTAAACAGGGGTGGCCTTCGATTAAACAGCTACTTTTTCTACTTCCTTTTCCATCAACTATATCTTTTCTTCCTTTTCTTTTTCTTCAATTTCTCTTCCTTCTGCAGTTTATATTTCTTCTTATCTATTTTCTCCTTCAACCTATGTTGATACTTACTGGCTTGTCCTTGTGTCATAAATTTCAACTTCATTTCAAGTCCCTCATGCCACAAATAAAGGGAACGTTCATCAAGATTGAGTGTTTTAAAATTAAGCCATGCCCATCTCAAAAGAAGATGACAAGAGTTTGTGGGAGCATTATCACATAATACTTCTTTCACACATTGTCATGTACTGAATTTGATCCTTGGTTGATTCGGATGAAACCTTGGTGGTAACTAGAGTTTCTCCACCAATCTTTGGCTTAAAACATTGTTGTCGCTTTCGTAAACGAATGCAACTAAACAGGGGTGGCCTTCGATTAAACAGCTTCTTTTTCTACTTCCTTTTCCATCAACTTTATCTTTTCTTCCTTTTCTTTTTCTTCAATTTCTCTTCCTTCTGCAGTTTATATTTCTTCTTATCTATTTTCTCCTTCAGCCTATGTTGATACTTACTGGCATGTCCTTGTGTCATAAATTTCAACTTCATTTCATGTCCCTCATGCCACAAATAAAGGGAACGTTCATCAAGATTGAGTGTTTTAAAATTAAGCCATGCCCATCTCAAAAGAAGATGACAAGAGTTTGTGGGAGCATTATCACATAATAATTCTTTCACACATTGTCATGTACTGAATTTGATCCTTGGTTGATTCGGATGAAACCTTGGTGGTAACTAGAGTTTCTCCACCAATCTTTGGCTTAAAACATTGTTGTCGCTTTCGTAAACGAATGCAACTAAACAGGGGTGGCCTTCGATTAAACAGCTTCTTTTTCTACTTCCTTTTCCATCAACTTTATCTTTTCTTCCTTTTCTTTTTCTTCAATTTCTCTTCCTTCTGCAGTTTATATTTCTTCTTTTCTATTTTCTCCTTCAACCTATGTTGATACTTACTGGCTTGTCCTTGTGTCATAAATTTCAACTTCATTTCATGTCCCTCATGCCACAAATAAAGGGAACGTTCATCAAGATTGAGTGTTTTAAAATTAAGCCATGCCCATCTCAAAAGAAGATGACAAGAGTTTGTGGGAGCATTATCACATAATACTTCTTTCACACATTGTCATGTACTGAATTTGATCCTTGGTTGATTCGGATGAAACCTTGGTGGTAACTAGAGTTCTCCACCAATCTTTGGCTTACAACATTGTGGTCGCTTTAGTAAACGAATGCAACTAAACATGGGTGGCCTTCGATTAAACACCTTGTTTCTCTACTTCCTTTTCCATCATCTTTATCTTTTCTTCCTTTTCTTTTTCTTCAATTTCTCTTCCTTCTGCAGTTTATATTTCTTCTTTTCTATTTTCTCCTTTAGCCTATGTTGATACTTACTGGCTTGTCCTTGTGTGATAAATTTCAACTTCATTTCATGTCCCTCATGCCTCAAAGGGAATGTTCATCAAGGTTGAGCGTTTTAAAATTAAGCCATGCCCATCTCAAAGGATGATTACAAGAGTTTGTGGGAACAATATCACATAATACTTCTTTCACACATTGTCCTGTACTGAATTTGATCTTTGCTTGATTCGGATGAAAGCTTGGTGGTAACTGGAGTTTCTCCACCAATCTTTGGCTTAAAACATTGTTGTCGCTTTCGTAAACGAATGCAACTAAACATGGTGGGCCTTCGATTAAACACCTTCTTTCTCTACTTCCTTTTCCATCAACTTTATCTTTTCTTCCTTTTCTTTTTCATCACTTTCTATTCCTTCTGCAGTTTACTTTGCTTCTTTTCTATTTTCTCCTTCAACCTATGTTGATACTTACTGGCTTGTCCTTCTGTCATAAATTTAAACTTTATTTCATGTCCCTCATGCCTCAAATAAAGGGAACGTTCATCAAGATTGAGTGTTTTAGAATTAAGCCATGCCCATCTCAAAAGAAGATGACAAGAGTTTGTGGGAGCATTATCACATAATACTTCTTTCACACATTGTCATGTACTGAATTTGATCCTTGGTTGATTCGGATGAAACCTTGGTGGTAACTAGAATTTCTCCACCAATCTTTGGCTTAAAACATTGTTGTCGCTTTCGTAAACGAATGCAACTAAACAGGGGTGGCCTTCGATTAAACAGCTTCTTTTTCTACTTCCTTTTCCATCAACTTTATCTTTTCTTCCTTTTCTTTTTCTTCAATTTCTCTTCCTTCTGCAGTTTATATTTCTTCTTATCTATTTTCTCCTTCAGCCTATGTTGATACTTACTGGCTTGTCCTTCTGTCATAAATTTAAACTTTATTTCATGTCCCTCATGCCTCAAATAAAGGGAACGTTCATCAAGATTGAGTGTTTTAGAATTAAGCCATGCCCATCTCAAAAGAAGATGACAAGAGTTTGTGGGAGCATTATCACATAATACTTCTTTCACACATTGTCATGTACCGAATTTGATCCTTGGTTGATTCGGATGAAACCTTGGTGGTAACTAGGGTTTCTCCACCAATCTTTGGCTTACAACATTGTTGTCGCTTTCGTAAACAAATGCAACTAAATATGGGTGGCCTTCGATTAAACACCTTGTTTCTATACTTCCTTTTCCATTATCTTTATCTTTTGTTCCTTTTCTTTTTCTTCAATTTCCCTTTCTTTCTGCAGTTTATATTTCTTCTTTTTCTATTTTCTCCTTCAGCCTATGTTGATCCTTACTGGCTTGTCTTGGTGTCATAAATTTGAACTTCATTTCATGTCCCTCATGCCTCAAAGGGAATGTTCATCAAGGTTGAGCGTTTTAGAATTAAGCCATGCCCATCTCAAAAGAAGATGACAAGAGTTTGTGGGAGCATTATCACATAATACTTCTTTCACACATTGTCCTGTACTGAATTTCATCATTGCTTGATTCGGATGAAAGCTTGGTGGTAACTAGAGTTTCTACACCAATCTTTGGCTTAAAACATTGTTGTCGCTTTCATAAACGAATGCAACTAAACATGGTGGGCCTTCGATTAAACACCTTCTTTCTCTACTTCCTTTTCCATCAACTTTATCTTTTCTTCCTTTTCTTTTTCTTCACTTTCTCTTCCTTCTGCAGTTTACTTTGCTTCTTTTCTATTTTCTCCTTCAGCCTATGTTGATACTTACTGGCTTGTCCTTGTGTCATAAATTTCAACTTCATTTCATGTTCCTCATGCCTCAAATAAAGGGAACGTTCATCAAGATTGAGTGCTTTCAAAATTAAGCCATGCCCTTCTCAAAAGAAGATGAGATGAGTTCGTGGGAACAATATCACATAATACTTCTTTCACACATTGTCATGTACTGAATTTGATCCTTGCTTGATTCGGATGAAACCTTGGTGGTAACTAGAGTTTCTCCACTAATCTTTGGCTTAAAACATTGTTGTCGCTTTCATAAACGAATGCAACTAAACAGGGGTGGCCTTCGATTAAACACCTTCTTTTTCTACTTCCTTTTCCATCAACTTTATCTTTTCTTCCTTTTCTTTTTCTTCAATTTCTCTTCCTTCTGCAGTTTATATTTCTTCTTATCTATTTTCTCCTTCAGCCTATGTTGATACTTACTGGCTTGTCCTTGTGTCATAAATTTCAACTTCATTTCATGTCCCTCATGCCTCAAATAAAGGGAACATTCATCAAGATTGAGTGTTTTAAAATTAAGCTATTCCCATCTCAAAAGAAGATGACAAGAGTTTGTCGGAGCATTATCACATAATACTTCTTTCACACATGGTCATGTACTGAATTTGATCCTTGGTTGATTCGGAAGAAACCTTTGTGGTAACTAGAGTTTCTCCACCAATCTTTGGCTTACAACATTGTTGTCGCATTCGTAAACGAATGCAACTAAACATGGGTGGCCTTCGATTAAACACCTTGTTTCTCTACGTCCTTTTCCATCATCTTTATCGTTTCTTCTTTTTCTTTTTCTTCAATTTCCCTTTCTTTCTGCAGTTTATATTTCTTCTTTTTCTATTTTCTCCTTCAGCCTATGTTGATCCTTACTGGCTTGTCTTGGTGTCATAAATTTGAACTTCATTTTGTGTCCCTCATGCCTCAAAGGGAACGTTCATCAAGATTGAGCGTTTTAAAATTAAGGCATGCCCATCTCAAAAGAAGATGACAAGAGTTCGTGGGAACAATATCACATAATACTTCTTTCACACATTGTCCTGTACTGAATTTGATCCTTGCTTGATTCGGATGAAAGCTTGGTGGTAACTAGAGTTTCTCCACCACTCTTTGGCTTAAAACATTGTTGTTGCTTTCGTAAACGAATGCAACTAAACATGGTGGGCCTTCGATTAAACACCTTCTTTCTCTACTTCCTTTTCCATCAACTTTATCTTTTCTTCCTTTTCTTTTTCTTCACTTTCTCTTCCTTCTGCAGTTTACTTTGCTTCTTTTTTATTTTCTCCTTCAGCCTATGTTGATACTTACTGGCTTGTCCTTGTGTCATAAATTTCAACTTCATTTCATGTCCCTCATGCCTTAAATAAAGGGAACATTCATCAAGATTGAGTGCTTTCAAAATTAAGCCATGCCCTTGTCAAAAGAAGATGAGATGAGTTCGTGGGAACAATATCACATAATACTTCTTTCACACATTGTCATGTACTGAATTTGATCCTTGCTTGATTCGGATGAAACCTTGGTGGTAACTAGAGTTTCTCCACCAATCTTTGGCTTCAAACATTGTTGTCGCTTTCGTAAACGAATGCAACTAAATAGGGGTGGCCTTCGATTAAACACCTTGTTTCTCTACTTCCTTTTCCATCATCTTTATCTTTTCTTCCTTTTCTTTTTCTCCAATTTCCCTTTCTTTCTGCAGTTTATATTTCTTCTTTTTCTATTTTCTCCTTCAGCCTATGTTGATCCTTACTGGCTTGTCTTGGTGTTATAAATTTGAACTTCATTTAACGTCCCTCATGCCTCAAAGAGAATGTTCATCAAGATTGAGCGTTTTAAAATTAAGCCATGCCCATCTCAAAAGAAGATGACAAGAGTTCGTGGGAACCATATCACATAATACTTCTTTCACACATTGTCCTGTACTAAATTTGATCCTTGCTTGATTCGGATGAAAGCTTGGTGGTAACTAGAGTTTCTCCACCACTCTTTGGCTTAAAACATTGTTGTCGCTTTCGTAAACGATTGCAACTAAACATGGGTGGCCTTCGATTAAACACCTTGTTTCTCTACTTCCTTTTCCATCATCTTTATCTTTTCTTCCTTTTCTTTTTATTCAATTACCCTTCCTTCTGTAGTTTATATTTCTTCTTTTTCTATTTTCTCCTTCAGCCTATGTTAATCCTTACTGGCTTGTCTTGGTGTCATAAATTTGAACTTCATTTCATGTCCCTCATGTCTCAAAGGGAACGTTCATCAAGATTGAGCGTTTTAAAATGAAGCCATGCCCATCTCAAAAGAAGATGACAAGAGTTCGTGGGAGCAATATCACATAATACTTCTTTCACACATTGTTTTATATTGAATTTGATCCTTGCTTGATTCGGATGAATCCTTGGGGGTAACTAGAGTTTCTCCACCAATCTTTGGCTTACAACATTGTTGTCGCTTTAGTAAACGAATGCAACTAAACATGGGTGGCCTTCGATTAAACACCTTGTTTCTCTACTCCCTTTTCCATCATTTTTATCTTTTCTTCCTTTTCTTTTTCTTCAATTTCCCTTCCTTCTGCAGTCCATATTTCTTCTTTTTCTATTTTCTCCTTCAGCCTATGTTGATCCTTACTGGCTTGTCTTGGTGTCATAAATTTGAACTTCTTTTCATGTCCCTCATGTCTCAAAGGGAACGTTCATCACGATTGAGCGTTTTAAAATGAAGCCATGCCCATCTCAAAAGAAGATGACAAGAGTTCATGGGAGCAATATCTCATAATACTTCTTTCACACATTGTTTTATATTGAATTTGATCCTTGCTTGATTCGGATGAAAGCTTGGTGGTAACTAGAGTTTCTCCACCAATCTTTGGCTTACAACATTGTTGTCGCTTTCGTAAACGAATGCAACTAAACTTGGAGGTCTCCAATTAAACACCTTGTTTCTCTACTTCCTTTTCCATCATCTTTATCTTTTCTTCCTTTTCTTTTTCTTCAATTTCTCTTCTTTCTGCAGTTTACATTTCTTCTTTTTCTATTTTCTCCTTCAGCCTATGTTGATCCTTACTGGCTTGTCTTGGTGTCATAAATTTGAACTTCATTTCACGTCCCTCATGTCTCAAAGGGAACGTTCATCAAGATTGAGCGTGTTAAAATGAAGCCATGCCCATCTCAAAAGAAGATGACAAGAGTTCGTGGGAGCAATATCACATAATACTTCTTTCACACATTGTTTTATATTGAATTTGATCCTTGCTTGATTCAGATGAAAGCTTGGTGGTAACTAGAGTTTCTCCACCAATCGTTGGCTTACAACATTGTTGTCGCTTTCGTAAACGAATGCAACTAAACTTGGAGGCCTTCGATTAAACACCTTGTTTCTCTACTTCCTTTTCCATCATCTTTATCTTTTCTTCCTTTTCTTTTTCTCCAATTTCCCTTTCTTTCTGCAGTTTATATTTCTTCTTTTTCTATTTTCTCCTTCAGCCTATGTTGATCCTTACTGGCTTGTCTTGGTGTTATGAATTTGAACTTCATTTAACGTCCCTCATGCCTCAAAGAGAATGTTCATCAAGATTGAGCGTTTTAAAATTAAGCCATGCCCATCTCAAAAGAAGATGACAAGAGTTCGTTGGAACAATATCACATAATACTTCTTTCACACATTGTCCTGTACTAAATTTGATCCTTGCTTGATTCGGATGAAAGCTAGGTGGTAACTAGAATTTCTCCGCCACTCTTTGGCTTAAAACATTGTTGTCGCTTTCGTAAACGAATGCAAGTAAACATGGGTGGCCTTCGATTAAACACCTTGTTTCTCTACTTCCTTTTCCATCATCTTTATCTTTTCTTCCTTTTCTTTTTCTTCAATTTCCCTTCCTTCTGCAGTTTATATTTCTTCTTTTTCTATTTTCTCCTTCAGCCTATGTTGGTCCTTACTGGCTTGTCTTGGTGTCATAAATTTGAACTTCATTTCATGTCCCTCATGCCTCAAAGGGAACGTTCATCAAGATTGAGCGTTTTAAAATTAAGCCATGCCCATCTCAAATGAAGATGACAAGAGTTCGTGGGAGCAATATCAGATAATACTTCTGTCCCACATTGTCTTGTGCTGAATTTGATCCTTGCTTGATTCGGATGAAAGCATGGTGGTAACTAGAGTTTCTCAACCAATCTTTGGCTTACAACATTGTTGTCGCTTTAGTAAACGAATGTAACTAAACATGGGTGGCCTTCGATTAAACACCTTGTTTCTCTACTCCCTTTTCCATCATTTTTATCTTTTCTTCCTTTTCTTTTTCTTCAATTTCCCTTCCTTCTGCAGTCCATATTTCTTCTTTTTCTATTTTCTCCTTCAGCCTATGTTGATCCTTACTGGCTTGTCTTGGTGTCATAAATTTGAACTTCATTTCATGTCCCTCATGTCTCAAAGGGAACGTTCATCAAGATTGAGCGTTTTAAAATGAAGCCATGCCCATCTCAAAAGAAGATGACAAGAGTTCGTGGGAGCAATATCACATAATACTTCTTTCACACATTGTTTTATATTGAATTTGATCCTTGCTTGATTCGGATGAAACCTTGGTGGTAACTAGAGTTTCTCCACCAATCTTTGGCTTACAACATTGTGTCGCTTTCGTAAACGAATGCAACTAAACTTGGAGGCCTTCAATTAAACACCTTGTTTCTCTACTTCCTTTTCCATCATCTTTATCTTTTCTTCCTTTTCTTTTTCTTCAATTTCTCTTCTTTCTACAGTTTATATTTCTTCTTTTTCTATTTTCTCCTTCAGCCTATGTTGATCCTTACTGGCTTGTCTTGGTGTTATAAATTTGAACTTCATTTCATGTCCCTCATGCCTCAAAGGGAATGTTCATCAAGATTGAGCGTTTTAAAATTAAGCCATGCCCATCTCAAAAGAAGATGACAAGAGTTCGTGGGAGCAATATCAGATAATACTTCTTTCCCACATTGTCTTGTGCTGAATTTGATCCTTGCTTGATTCGGATGAAAGCATGGTGGTAACTACAGTTTCTCCACCAATCTTTGGCTTACAACATTGTTGTCGCTTTAGTAAACGAATGCAACTAAACATGGGTGGCCTTCGATTAAACACCTTGTTTCTCTACTCCCTTTTCCATCATTTTTATCTTTTCTTCCTTTTCTTTTTCTTCAATTTCCCTTCCTTCTGCAGTCCATATTTCTTCTTTTTCTATTTTCTCCTTCAGCCTATGTTGATCCTTACTGGCTTGTCTTGGTGTCATAAATTTGAACTTCATTTCATGTCCCTCATGTCTCAAAGGGAACGTTCATCAAGATTGAGCGTTTTAAAATGAAGCCATGCCCATCTCAAAAGAAGATGACAAGAGTTCGTGGGAGCAATATCACATAATACTTCTTTCACACATTGTTTTATATTGAATTTGATCCTTGCTTGATTCGGATGAAACCTTGGTGGTAACTAGAGTTTCTCCACCAATCTTTGGCTTACAACATTGTGTCGCTTTCGTAAACGAATGCAACTAAACTTGGAGGCCTTCAATTAAACACCTTGTTTCTCTACTTCCTTTTCCATCATCTTTATCTTTTCTTCCTTTTCTTTTTCTTCAATTTCTCTTCTTTCTACAGTTTATATTTCTTCTTTTTCTATTTTCTCCTTCAGCCTATGTTGATCCTTACTGGCTTGTCTTGGTGTTATAAATTTGAACTTCATTTCATGTCCCTCATGCCTCAAAGGGAATGTTCATCAAGATTGAGCGTTTTAAAATTAAGCCATGCCCATCTCAAAAGAAGATGACAAGAGTTCGTGGGAGCAATATCAGATAATACTTCTTTCCCACATTGTCTTGTGCTGAATTTGATCCTTGCTTGATTCGGATGAAAGCATGGTGGTAACTACAGTTTCTCCACCAATCTTTGGCTTACAACATTGTTGTCGCTTTAGTAAACGAATGCAACTAAACATGGGTGGCCTTCGATTAAACACCTTTTTTCTCTACTCCCTTTTCCATCATTTTTATCTTTTCTTCCTTTTCTTTTTCTTCAATTTCCCTTCCTTCTGCAGTCCATATTTCTTCTTTTTCTATTTTCTCCTTCAGCCTATGTTGATCCTTACTGGCTTGTCTTGGTGTCATAAATTTGAACTTCATTTCATGTCCCTCATGTCTCAAAGGGAACGTTCATCAAGATTGAGCGTTTTAAAATGAAGCCATGCCCATCTCAAAAGAAGATGACAAGAGCTCGTGGGAGCAATATCACATAATACTTCTTTCACACATTGTTTTATATTGAATTTGATCCTTGCTTGATTCGGATGAAACCTTGGTGGTAACTAGAGTTTCTCCACCAATCTTTGGCTTACAACATTGTGTCGCTTTCGTAAACGAATGCAACTAAACTTGGAGGCCTTCAATTAAACACCTTGTTTCTCTACTTCCTTTTCCATCATCTTTATCTTTTCTTCCTTTTCTTTTTCTTCAATTTCTCTTCTTTCTACAGTTTATCTTTCTTCTTTTTCTATTTTCTCCTTCAGCCTATGTACATCCTCACTTGCTTGTCTTGGTGTCATAAATTTGAACTTCATTTCACGTCCCTCATGTCTCAAAGGGAACGTTCATCAAGATTGAGCGTGTTAAAATGAAGCCATGCCCATCTCAAAAGAAGATGACAAGAGTTCGTGGGAGCAATATCACATAATACTTCTTTCACACATTGTTTTATATTGAATTTGATCCTTGCTTGAGTCGGATGAAACCTTGGTGGTAACTAGAGTTTCTCCACCAATCTTTGGCTTACAACATTGTTGTCGCTTTCGTAAACGAAAGCAACTAAACTTGGTGGCCTTCGATTAAACACCTTCTTTCTCTACTTCGTTTTCCATCAACTTTATCCTCTTTTCCTTTTCTTTTTCTTCAATTTCTCTTCCTTCTGCAGTTTATATTTCTTCTTTTCTATTTTCTCCTTCAGCCTATGTTGATCCTTATTGGCTTGTCTTGGTGTCATAAATTTGAACTTCATTTCATGTCCCTCATGCCTCAAAGGGAACGTTCATCAAGATTAAGCGTTTTAAAATTAAGCCATGCCCATCTCAAAAGAAGATGACAAGAGTTCGTGGGAGCAATATCAAATAATACTTCTTTCCCACATTGTCTTGTGCTGAATTTGATCCTTGCTTTATTCAGATGAAAGCTTGGTGGTAACTAGAGTTTCTCCACCAATCTTTGGCTTACAACATTGCTGTCGCTTTCGTAAACGAATGCAACTAAACTTGGAGAACTTCAATTGAACACCTTGTTTCTCTACTTCCTTTTCCATCATCTTTATCGTTTCTTCGTTTTCTTTTTCTTCAATTTCTCTTCTTTCTACAGTTTATATTTCTTCTTTTTCTATTTTCTCCTTCAGCCTATGTTGATCCTTACTGGCTTGTCTTGGTGTTATAAATTTGAACTTCATTTCATGTCCCTCATGTCTCAAAGGGAACGTTCATCAAGATTGAGCGTTTTAAAATGAAGCCATGCCTATCTCAAAAGAAGATGACAAGAGTTCGTGGGAGCAATATCACATAATACTTCTTTCACACATTGTTTTATATTGAATTTGATCCTTGCTTGAGTCGGATGAAACCTTGGTGGTAACTAGAGTTTCTCCATCAATCTTTGGCTTACAACATTGTTGTCGCTTTAGTAAACGAATGCAACTAAACATGGGTGGCCTTCGATTACACACCTTTTTTCTCTACTCCCTTTTCCATCATTTTTATCTTTTCTTCCTTTTCTTTTTCTTCAATTTCCCTTCCTTCTGCAGTCCATATTTCTTCTTTTTCTATTTTCTCCTTCAGCCTATGTTGATCCTTACTGGCTTGTCTTGGTGTCATAAATTTGAACTTCATTTCATGTCCCTCATGTCTCAAAGGGAACGTTCATCAAGATTGAGCGTTTTAAAATGAAGCCATGCCCATCTCAAAAGAAGATGACAAGAGCTCGTGGGAGCAATATCACATAATACTTCTTTCACACATTGTTTTATATTGAATTTGATCCTTGCTTGATTCGGATGAAACCTTGGTGGTAACTAGAGTTTCTCCACCAATCTTTGGCTTACAACATTGTGTCGCTTTCGTAAACGAATGCAACTAAACTTGGAGGCCTTCAATTAAACACCTTGTTTCTCTACTTCCTTTTCCATCATCTTTATCTTTTCTTCCTTTTCTTTTTCTTCAATTTCTCTTCTTTCTACAGTTTATCTTTCTTCTTTTTCTATTTTCTCCTTCAGCCTATGTACATCCTCACTTGCTTGTCTTGGTGTCATAAATTTGAACTTCATTTCACGTCCCTCATGTCTCAAAGGGAACGTTCATCAAGATTGAGCGTGTTAAAATGAAGCCATGCCCATCTCAAAAGAAGATGACAAGAGTTCGTGGGAGCAATATCACATAATACTTCTTTCACACATTGTTTTATATTGAATTTGATCCTTGCTTGAGTCGGATGAAACCTTGGTGGTAACTAGAGTTTCTCCACCAATCTTTGGCTTACAACATTGTTGTCGCTTTCGTAAACGAAAGCAACTAAACTTGGTGGCCTTCGATTAAACACCTTCTTTCTCTACTTCGTTTTCCATCAACTTTATCCTCTTTTCCTTTTCTTTTTCTTCAATTTCTCTTCCTTCTGCAGTTTATATTTCTTCTTTTCTATTTTCTCCTTCAGCCTATGTTGATCCTTATTGGCTTGTCTTGGTGTCATAAATTTGAACTTCATTTCATGTCCCTCATGCCTCAAAGGGAACGTTCATCAAGATTAAGCGTTTTAAAATTAAGCCATGCCCATCTCAAAAGAAGATGACAAGAGTTCGTGGGAGCAATATCAAATAATACTTCTTTCCCACATTGTCTTGTGCTGAATTTGATCCTTGCTTTATTCAGATGAAAGCTTGGTGGTAACTAGAGTTTCTCCACCAATCTTTGGCTTACAACATTGCTGTCGCTTTCGTAAACGAATGCAACTAAACTTGGAGAACTTCAATTGAACACCTTGTTTCTCTACTTCCTTTTCCATCATCTTTATCGTTTCTTCGTTTTCTTTTTCTTCAATTTCTCTTCTTTCTACAGTTTATATTTCTTCTTTTTCTATTTTCTCCTTCAGCCTATGTTGATCCTTACTGGCTTGTCTTGGTGTTATAAATTTGAACTTCATTTCATGTCCCTCATGTCTCAAAGGGAACGTTCATCAAGATTGAGCGTTTTAAAATGAAGCCATGCCTATCTCAAAAGAAGATGACAAGAGTTCGTGGGAGCAATATCACATAATACTTCTTTCACACATTGTTTTATATTGAATTTGATCCTTGCTTGATTCGGATGAAACCTTGGTGGTAACTAGAGTTTCTCCACCAATCTTTGGCTTACAACATTGTTGTCGCTTTCGTAAACGAATGCAACTAAACTTGGAGGTCTTCAATTAAACACCTTGTTTCTCTACTTCCTTTTCCATCATCTTTATCTTTTCTTCCTTTTCTTTTTCTTCAATTTCTCATATTTCTGCAGTTTATATTTCTTCTTTTTCTATTTTCTCCTTCAGCCTATGTTGATCCTTACTGGCTTGTCTTGGTGTCATAAATTTGAACTTCATTTCATGTCCCTCATGTCTCAAAGGGAACGTTCATCAAGATTGAGCGTGTTAAAATGAAGCTATGCCCATCTCAAAAGAAGATGACGAGAGTTCGTGGGAGCAATATCACATAATACTTCTTTCACACATTGTTTTATATTGAATTTGATCCTTGCTTGATTCGGATGAAAGCTTGGTGGTAACTAGAGTTTCTCCACCAATCGTTGGCTTACAACATTGTTGTCGCTTTCGTAAACGAATGCAACTATACTTGGAGGCCTTCGATTAAACACCTTGTTTCTCTACTTCCTTTTCCATCATCTTTATCTTTTCTTCCTTTTCTTTTTCTCCAATTTCCGTTTCTTTCTGCAGTTTATATTTCTTCTTTTTCTATTTTCTCCTTCAGCCTATGTTGATCCTTACTGGCTTGTCTTGGTGTTATAAATTTGAACTTCATTTAACGTCCCTCATGCCTCAAAGAGAATGTTCATCAAGATTGAGCGTTTTAAAATTAAGCCATGCCCATCTCAAAAGAAGATGACAAGAGTTCGTGGGAACAATATCACATAATACTTCTTTCACACATTGTCCTGTACTAAATTTGATCCTTGCTTGATTCGGATGAAAGCTTGGTGGTAACTAGAGTTTCTCCGCCACTCTTTGGCTTAAAACATTGTTGTCGCTTTCGTAAACGAATGCAACTAAACATGGGTGGCCTTTGATTAAACACCTTGTTTCTCTACTCCCTTTTCCATCATCTTTATCTTTTCTTCCTTTTCTTTTTCTTCAATTTCCCTTCCTTCTGCAGTTTATATTTCTTCTTTTTCTATTTTCTCCTTCAGACTATGTTGATCCTTACTGGCTTGTCTTGGTGTTATAAATTTGAACTTCATTTCATGTCCCTCATGCCTCAAAGGGAACGTTCATCAAGATTGAGCGTTTTAAAATTAAGCCATGCCCATCTCAAAAGAAGATGACAAGAGTTCGTGGGAGCAATATCAGATAATACTTCTTTCCCACATTGTCTTGTGCTGAATTTGATCCTTGCTTGATTCGGATGAAAGCTTGGTGGTAACTAGAGTTTCTCCATCAATCTTTGGCTTACAACATTGTTGTCGCTTTAGTAAACGAATGCAACTAAACATGGGTGGCCTTCGATTACACACCTTTTTTCTCTACTCCCTTTTCCATCATTTTTATCTTTTCTTCCTTTTCTTTTTCTTCAATTTCCCTTCCTTCTGCAGTCCATATTTCTTCTTTTTCTATTTTCTCCTTCAGCCTATGTTGATCCTTACTGGCTTGTCTTGGTGTCATAAATTTGAACTTCATTTCATGTCCCTCATGTCTCAAAGGGAACGTTCATCAAGATTGAGCGTTTTAAAATGAAGCCATGCCCATCTCAAAAGAAGATGACAAGAGCTCGTGGGAGCAATATCACATAATACTTCTTTCACACATTGTTTTATATTGAATTTGATCCTTGCTTGATTCGGATGAAACCTTGGTGGTAACTAGAGTTTCTCCACCAATCTTTGGCTTACAACATTGTGTCGCTTTCGTAAACGAATGCAACTAAACTTGGAGGCCTTCAATTAAACACCTTGTTTCTCTACTTCCTTTTCCATCATCTTTATCTTTTCTTCCTTTTCTTTTTCTTCAATTTCTCTTCTTTCTACAGTTTATCTTTCTTCTTTTTCTATTTTCTCCTTCAGCCTATGTACATCCTCACTTGCTTGTCTTGGTGTCATAAATTTGAACTTCATTTCACGTCCCTCATGTCTCAAAGGGAACGTTCATCAAGATTGAGCGTGTTAAAATGAAGCCATGCCCATCTCAAAAGAAGATGACAAGAGTTCGTGGGAGCAATATCACATAATACTTCTTTCACACATTGTTTTATATTGAATTTGATCCTTGCTTGAGTCGGATGAAACCTTGGTGGTAACTAGAGTTTCTCCACCAATCTTTGGCTTACAACATTGTTGTCGCTTTCGTAAACGAATGCAACTAAACTTGGTGGCCTTCGATTAAACACCTTCTTTCTCTACTTCGTTTTCCATCAACTTTATCCTTTTTTCCTTTTCTTTTTCTTCAATTTCTCTTCCTTCTGCAGTTTATATTTCTTCTTTTCTATTTTCTCCTTCAGCCTATGTTGATCCTTATTGGCTTGTCTTGGTGTCATAAATTTGAACTTCATTTCATGTCCCTCATGCCTCAAAGGGAACGTTCATCAAGATTAAGCGTTTTAAAATTAAGCCATGCCCATCTCAAAAGAAGATGACAAGAGTTCGTGGGAGCAATATCAAATAATACTTCTTTCCCACATTGTCTTGTGCTGAATTTGATCCTTGCTTTATTCAGATGAAAGCTTGGTGGTAACTAGAGTTTCTCCACCAATCTTTGGCTTACAACATTGCTGTCGCTTTCGTAAACGAATGCAACTAAACTTGGAGAACTTCAATTGAACACCTTGTTTCTCTACTTCCTTTTCCATCATCTTTATCGTTTCTTCGTTTTCTTTTTCTTTAATTTCTCTTCTTTCTACAGTTTATATTTCTTCTTTTTCTATTTTCTCCTTCAGCCTATGTTGATCCTTACTGGCTTGTCTTGGTGTTATAAATTTGAACTTCATTTCATGTCCCTCATGTCTCAAAGGGAACGTTCATCAAGATTGAGCGTTTTAAAATGAAGCCATGCCCATCTCAAAAGAAGATGACAAGAGTTCGTGGGAGCAATATCACATAATACTTCTTTCACACATTGTTTTATATTGAATTTGATCCTTGCTTCATTCGGATGAAACCTTGGTGGTAACTAGAGTTTCTCCACCAATCTTTGGCTTACAACATTGTTGTCGCTTTCGTAAACGAATGCAACTAAACTTGGAGGTCTTCAATTAAACACCTTGTTTCTCTACTTCCTTTTCCATCATCTTTATCTTTTCTTCCTTTTCTTTTTCTTCAATTTCCCTTGCTTTTGCAGTTTATATTTCTTCTTTTTCTATTTTCTCCTTCAGCCTATGTTGATCCTTACTGGCTTGTCTTGGTGTCATAAATTTGAACTTCATTTCATGTCCCTCATGTCTCAAAGGGAACGTTCATCAAGATTGAGCGTGTTAAAATGAAGCTATGCCCATCTCAAAAGAAGATGACGAGAGTTCGTGGGAGCAATATCACATAATACTTCTTTCACACATTGTTTTATATTGAATTTGATCCTTGCTTGATTCGGATGAAAGCTTGGTGGTAACTAGAGTTTCTCCACCAATCGTTGGCTTACAACATTGTTGTCGCTTTCGTAAACGAATGCAACTATACTTGGAGGCCTTCGATTAAACACCTTGTTTCTCTACTTCCTTTTCCATCATCTTTATCTTTTCTTCCTTTTCTTTTTCTCCAATTTCCGTTTCTTTCTGCAGTTTATATTTCTTCTTTTTCTATTTTCTCCTTCAGCCTATGTTGATCCTTACTGGCTTGTCTTGGTGTTATAAATTTGAACTTCATTTAACGTCCCTCATGCCTCAAAGAGAATGTTCATCAAGATTGAGCGTTTTAAAATTAAGCCATGCCCATCTCAAAAGAAGATGACAAGAGTTCGTGGGAACAATATCACATAATACTTCTTTCACACATTGTCCTGTACTAAATTTGATCCTTGCTTGATTCGGATGAAAGCTTGGTGGTAACTAGAGTTTCTCCGCCACTCTTTGGCTTAAAACATTGTTGTCGCTTTCGTAAACGAATGCAACTAAACATGGGTGGCCTTTGATTAAACACCTTGTTTCTCTACTCCCTTTTCCATCATCTTTATCTTTTCTTCCTTTTCTTTTTCTTCAATTTCCCTTCCTTCTGCAGTTTATATTTCTTCTTTTTCTATTTTCTCCTTCAGCCTATGTTGATCCTTACTGGCTTGTCTTGGTGTTATAAATTTGAACTTCATTTCATGTCCCTCATGCCTCAAAGGGAACGTTCATCAAGATTGAGCGTTTTAAAATTAAGCCATGCCCATCTCAAAAGAAGATGACAAGAGTTCGTGGGAGCAATATCAGATAATACTTCTTTCCCACATTGTCTTGTGCTGAATTTGATCCTTGCTTGATTCGGATGAAAGCTTGGTGGTAACTAGAGTTTCTCCATCAATCTTTGGCTTACAACATTGTTGTCGCTTTAGTAAACGAATGCAACTAAACATGGGTGGCCTTCGATTAAACACCTTTTTTCTCTACTCCCTTTTCCATCATTTTTATCTTTTCTTCCTTTTCTTTTTCTTCAATTTCCCTTCCTTCTGCAGTCCATATTTCTTCTTTTTCTATTTTCTCCTTCAGCCTATGTACATCCTCACTTGCTTGTCTTGGTGTCATAAATTTGAACTTCATTTCACGTCCCTCATGTCTGAAAGGGAACGTTCATCAAGATTGAGCGTGTTAAAATGAAGCCATGCCCATCTCAAAAGAAGATGACAAGAGTTCGTGGGAGCAATATCACATAATACTTCTTTCACACATTGTTTTATATTGAATTTGATCCTTGCTTGAGTCGGATGAAACCTTGGTGGTAACTAGAGTTTCTCCACCAATCTTTGGCTTACAACATTGTTGTCGCTTTCGTAAACGAAAGCAACTAAACTTGGTGGCCTTCGATTAAACACCTTCTTTCTCTACTTCGTTTTCCATCAACTTTATCCTCTTTTCCTTTTCTTTTTCTTCAATTTCTCTTTCTTCTGCAGTTTATATTTCTTCTTTTCTATTTTCTCCTTCAGCCTATGTTGATCCTTATTGGCTTGTCTTGGTGTCATAAATTTGAACTTCATTTCATGTCCCTCATGCCTCAAAGGGAACGTTCATCAAGATTAAGCGTTTTAAAATTAAGCCATGCCCATCTCAAAAGAAGATGACAAGAGTTCGTGGGAGCAATATCAAATAATACTTCTTTCCCACATTGTCTTGTGCTGAATTTGATCCTTGCTTCATTCGGATGAAACCTTGGTGGTAACTAGAGTTTCTCCACCAATCTTTGGCTTACAACATTGTTGTCGCTTTCGTAAACGAATGCAACTAAACTTGGAGGTCTTCAATTAAACACCTTGTTTCTCTACTTCCTTTTCCATCATCTTTATCTTTTCTTCCTTTTCTTTTTCTTCAATTTCCCTTGCTTTTGCAGTTTATATTTCTTCTTTTTCTATTTTCTCCTTCAGCCTATGTTGATCCTTACTGGCTTGTCTTGGTGTCATAAATTTGAACTTCATTTCATGTCCCTCATGTCTCAAAGGGAACGTTCATCAAGATTGAGCGTGTTAAAATGAAGCTATGCCCATCTCAAAAGAAGATGACGAGAGTTCGTGGGAGCAATATCACATAATACTTCTTTCACACATTGTTTTATATTGAATTTGATCCTTGCTTGATTCGGATGAAAGCTTGGTGGTAACTAGAGTTTCTCCACCAATCGTTGGCTTACAACATTGTTGTCGCTTTCGTAAACGAATGCAACTATACTTGGAGGCCTTCGATTAAACACCTTGTTTCTCTACTTCCTTTTCCATCATCTTTATCTTTTCTTCCTTTTCTTTTTCTCCAATTTCCGTTTCTTTCTGCAGTTTATATTTCTTCTTTTTCTATTTTCTCCTTCAGCCTATGTTGATCCTTACTGGCTTGTCTTGGTGTTATAAATTTGAACTTCATTTAACGTCCCTCATGCCTCAAAGAGAATGTTCATCAAGATTGAGCGTTTTAAAATTAAGCCATGCCCATCTCAAAAGAAGATGACAAGAGTTCGTGGGAACAATATCACATAATACTTCTTTCACACATTGTCCTGTACTAAATTTGATCCTTGCTTGATTCGGATGAAAGCTTGGTGGTAACTAGAGTTTCTCCGCCACTCTTTGGCTTAAAACATTGTTGTCGCTTTCGTAAACGAATGCAACTAAACATGGGTGGCCTTTGATTAAACACCTTGTTTCTCTACTCCCTTTTCCATCATCTTTATCTTTTCTTCCTTTTCTTTTTCTTCAATTTCCCTTCCTTCTGCAGTTTATATTTCTTCTTTTTCTATTTTCTCCTTCAGCCTATGTTGATCCTTACTGGCTTGTCTTGGTGTTATAAATTTGAACTTCATTTCATGTCCCTCATGCCTCAAAGGGAACGTTCATCAAGATTGAGCGTTTTAAAATTAAGCCATGCCCATCTCAAAAGAAGATGACAAGAGTTCGTGGGAGCAATATCAGATAATACTTCTTTCCCACATTGTCTTGTGCTGAATTTGATCCTTGCTTGATTCGGATGAAAGCTTGGTGGTAACTAGAGTTTCTCCATCAATCTTTGGCTTACAACATTGTTGTCGCTTTAGTAAACGAATGCAACTAAACATGGGTGGCCTTCGATTAAACACCTTTTTTCTCTACTCCCTTTTCCATCATTTTTATCTTTTCTTCCTTTTCTTTTTCTTCAATTTCCCTTCCTTCTGCAGTCCATATTTCTTCTTTTTCTATTTTCTCCTTCAGCCTATGTACATCCTCACTTGCTTGTCTTGGTGTCATAAATTTGAACTTCATTTCACGTCCCTCATGTCTGAAAGGGAACGTTCATCAAGATTGAGCGTGTTAAAATGAAGCCATGCCCATCTCAAAAGAAGATGACAAGAGTTCGTGGGAGCAATATCACATAATACTTCTTTCACACATTGTTTTATATTGAATTTGATCCTTGCTTGAGTCGGATGAAACCTTGGTGGTAACTAGAGTTTCTCCACCAATCTTTGGCTTACAACATTGTTGTCGCTTTCGTAAACGAAAGCAACTAAACTTGGTGGCCTTCGATTAAACACCTTCTTTCTCTACTTCGTTTTCCATCAACTTTATCCTCTTTTCCTTTTCTTTTTCTTCAATTTCTCTTTCTTCTGCAGTTTATATTTCTTCTTTTCTATTTTCTCCTTCAGCCTATGTTGATCCTTATTGGCTTGTCTTGGTGTCATAAATTTGAACTTCATTTCATGTCCCTCATGCCTCAAAGGGAACGTTCATCAAGATTAAGCGTTTTAAAATTAAGCCATGCCCATCTCAAAAGAAGATGACAAGAGTTCGTGGGAGCAATATCAAATAATACTTCTTTCCCACATTGTCTTGTGCTGAATTTGATCCTTGCTTTATTCAGATGAAAGCTTGGTGGTAACTAGAGTTTCTCCACCAATCTTTGGCTTACAACATTGCTGTCGCTTTCGTAAACGAATGCAACTAAACTTGGAGAACTTCAATTGAACACCTTGTTTCTCTACTTCCTTTTCCATCATCTTTATCGTTTCTTCGTTTTCTTTTTCTTCAATTTCTCTTCTTTCTACAGTTTATATTTCTTCTTTTTCTATTTTCTCCTTCAGCCTATGTTGATCCTTACTGGCTTGTCTTGGTGTTATAAATTTGAACTTCATTTCATGTCCCTCATGTCTCAAAGGGAACGTTCATCAAGATTGAGCGTTTTAAAATGAAGCCATGCCCATCTCAAAAGAAGATGACAAGAGTTCGTGGGAGCAATATCACATAATACTTCTTTCACACATTGTTTTATATTGAATTTGATCCTTGCTTCATTCGGATGAAACCTTGGTGGTAACTAGAGTTTCTCCACCAATCTTTGGCTTACAACATTGTTGTCGCTTTCGTAAACGAATGCAACTAAACTTGGAGGTCTTCAATTAAACACCTTGTTTCTCTACTTCCTTTTCCATCATCTTTATCTTTTCTTCCTTTTCTTTTTCTTCAATTTCCCTTGCTTTTGCAGTTTATATTTCTTCTTTTTCTATTTTCTCCTTCAGCCTATATTGATCCTTACTGGCTTGTCTTGGTGTTATAAATTTGAACTTCATTTCATGTCCCTCATGTCTCAAAGGGAACGTTCATCAAGATTGAGCGTTTTAAAATGAAGCCATGCCCATCTCAAAAGAAGATGACAAGAGTTCGTGGGAGCAATATCACATAATACTTCTTTCACACATTGTTTTATATTGAATTTGATCCTTGCTTGATTCGGATGAAAGCTTGGTGGTAACTAGAGTTTCTCCACCAATCTTTGGCTTACAACATTGTTGTCGCTTTCGTAAACGAATGCAACTAAACTTGGAGGTCTTCAATTAAACACCTTGTTTCTCTACTTCCTTTTCCATCATCTTTATCTTTTCTTCCTTTTCTTTTTCTTCAATTTCTCTTCTTTCTGCAGTTTATATTTCTTCTTTTTCTATTTTCTCCTTCAGCCTATGTTGATCCTTACTGGCTTGTCTTGGTGTCATAAATTTGAACTTCATTTCACGTCCCTCATGTCTCAAAGGGAACGTTCATCAAGATTGAGCGTGTTAAAATGAAGCCATGCCCATCTCAAAAGAAGATGACGAGAGTTCGTGGGAGCAATATCACATAATACTTCTTTCACACATTGTTTTATATTGAATTTGATCCTTGCTTGATTCGGATGAAAGCTTGGTGGTAACTAGAGCTTCTCCACCAATTGTTGGCTTACAACATTGTTGTCGCTTTCGTAAACGAATGCAACTAAACTTGGAGGCCTTCGATTAAACACCTTGTTTCTCTACTTCCTTTTCCATCATCTTTATCTTTTCTTCCTTTTCTTTTTCTCCAATTTCCCTTTCTTTCTGCAGTTTATATTTCTTCTTTTTCTATTTTCTCCTTCAGCCTATGTTGATCCTTACTGGCTTGTCTTGCTGTTATAAATTTGAACTTCATTTCATGTCCCTCATGCCTCAAAGGGAACGTTCATCAAGATTGAGCGTTTTAAAATTAAGCCATGCCCATCTCAAAAGAAGATGACAAGAGTTTGTGGGAGCAATATCACATAATACTTCTTTCACACATTGTCATGTACTGAATTTGATCCTTGCTTGATTCGGATGAAACCTTGGTGGTAACTAGAGTTTCTCCACCACTCTTTGGCTTAAAACATTGTTGTCGCTATCGTAAACGAATGCAACTAAACATGGGTGGCCTTCGATTAAACACCTTGTTTCTCTACTTCCTTTTCCATCATCTTTATCTTTTCTTCCTTTTCTTTTTCTTCAATTTCCCTTCCTTCTGCAGTTTATATTTCTTCTTTTTCTATTTTCTCCTTCAGCCTATGTTGATCCTACTTGGCTTGTCTTGGTGTCATAAATTTGAACTTCATTTCTTGTCCCTCATGCCTCAAAGGGAACGTTCATCAAGATTGAGCGTTTTAAAATTAAGCCATGCCCATCTCAAAAGAAGATGACAAGAGTTCGTGGGAGCAATATCAGATAATACTTCTTTCCCACATTGTCTTATGCTGAATTTGATCCTTGCTTGATTCGGATGAAAGCTTGGTGGTAACTAGAGTTTCTCCATCAATCTTTGGCTTACAACATTGTTGTCGCTTTAGTAAACGAATGCAACTAAGCATGGGTGGCCTTCGATTAAACACCTTGTTTCTCTACTTCCTTTTCCATCATTTTTATCTTTTCTTCCTTTTCTTTTTCTTCAATTTCCCTTCCTTCTGCAATTCATATTTCTTCTTTTTCTATTTTCTCCTTCAGCCTATGTTGATCCTTACTGGCTTGTCTTGGTGTCATAAATTTGAACTTCATTTCATGTCCCTCATGCCTCAAAGGGAACGTTCATCAAGATTGAGCGTTTTAAAATGAAGCCATGTCCATCTCAAAAGAAGATGACAAGAGTTCGTGGGAGCAATATCACATAATACTTCTTTCACACATTGTTTGATATTGAATTTGATCCTTGCTTGATTCGGATGAAACCTTGGTGGTAACTAGAGTTTGTCCACCAATCGTTGGCTTACAACATTGTTGTCGCTTTCGTAAACGAATGCAACTAAACTTGGAGGCCTTCGATTAAACACCTTGTTTCTCTACTTCCTTTTCCATCATCTTTATCTTTTCTTCCTTTTCTTTTTCTCTAATTTCCCTTTCTTTCTGCAGTTTATATTTCTTCTTTTTCTATTTTCTCCTTCAGCCTATGTTGATCCTTATTGGCTTGTCTTGGTGTCATAAATTTGAACTTCATTTCATGTCCCTCATGTCTCAAAGGGAACGTTCATCAAGATTGAGCGTTTTAAAATGAAGCCATGCCCATCTCAAAAGAAGATGACAAGAGTTCGTGGGAGCAATATCACATAATACTTCTTTCACACATTGTTTTATATTGAATTTGATCCTTTCTCGACTCGGATGAAACCTTGGTGGTAACTAGAGTTTCTCCACCAATCTTTGGCTTACAACATTGTTGTCGCTTTCGTAAACGAATGCAACTAAACTTGGTGGCCTTCGATTAAACACCTTCTTTCTCTACTTCGTTTTCCATCAACTTTATCTTTTTTTCCTTTTCTTTTTCTTCAATTTCTCTTCCTTCTGCAGTTTATATTTCTTCTTTTCTATTTTCTCCTTCAGCCTATGTTGATCCTTATTGGCTTGTCTTGGTGTCATAAATTTGAACTTCATTTCATGTTCCTCATGCCTCAAAGGGAACGTTCATCAAGATTGAGCGTTTTAAAATTAAGCCATGTCCATCTCAAAAGAAGATGACAAGAGTTCGTGGGAGCAATATCACATAATACTTCTTTCACACATTGTTTGATATTGAATTTGATCCTTGCTTGATTCGGATGAAACCTTGGTGGTAACTAGAGTTTGTCCACCAATCGTTGGCTTACAACATTGTTGACGCTTTCGTAAACGAATGCAACTAAACTTGGAGGCCTTCGATTAAACACCTTGTTTCTCTACTTCCTTTTCCATCATCTTTATCTTTTCTTCCTTTTCTTTTTCTCCAATTTCCCTTTCTTTCTGCAGTTTATATTTCTTCTTTTTCTATTTTCTCCTTCAGCCTATGTTGATCCTTATTGGCTTGTCTTGGTGTCATAAATTTGAACTTCATTTCATGTCCCTCATGTCTCAAAGGGAACGTTCATCAAGATTAAGCGTTTTAAAATTAAGCCATGCCCATCTCAAAAGAAGATGACAAGAGTTCGTGGGAGCAATATCAAATAATACTTCTTTCCCACATTGTCTTGTGCTGAATTTGATCCTTGCTTTATTCAGATGAAATCTTGGTGGTAACTAGAGTTTCTCCACCAATCTTTGGCTTACAACATTGCTGTCGCTTTCGTAAACGAATGCAACTAAACTTGGAGAACTTCAATTGAACACCTTGTTTCTCTACTTCCTTTTCCATCATCTTTATCGTTTCTTCGTTTTCTTTTTCTTCAATTTCTCTTCTTTCTACAGTTTATATTTCTTCTTTTTCTATTTTCTCCTTCAGCCTATGTTGATCCTTACTGGCTTGTCTTGGTGTTATAAATTTGAACTTCATTTCATGTCCCTCATGTCTCAAAGGGAACGTTCATCAAGATTGAGCGTTTTAAAATGAAGCCATGCCCATCTCAAAAGAAGATGACAAGAGTTCGTGGGAGCAATATCACATAATACTTCTTTCACACATTGTTTTATATTGAATTTGATCCTTGCTTGATTCGGATGAAACCTTGGTGGTAACTAGAGTTTCTCCACCAATCTTTGGCTTACAACATTGTTGTCGCTTTCGTAAACGAATGCAACTAAACTTGGAGGTCTTCAATTAAACACCTTGTTTCTCTACTTCCTTTTCCATCATCTTTATCTTTTCTTCCTTTTCTTTTTCTTCAATTTCCCTTCCTTCTGCAGTTTATATTTCTTCTTTTTCTATTTTCTCCTTCAGCCTATGTTGATCCTTACTGGCTTGTCTTGGTGTCATAAATTTGAACTTCATTTCTTGTCCCTCATGCCTCAAAGGGAACGTTCATCAAGATTGAGCGTTTTAAAATTAAGCCATGCCCATCTCAAAAGAAGATGACAAGAGTTCGTGGGAGCAATATCAGATAAATCTTCTTTCCCACATTGTCTTATGCTGAATTTGATCCTTGCTTGATTCGGATGAAAGCTTGGTGGTAACTAGAGTTTCTCCATCAATCTTTGGCTTACAACATTGTTGTCGCTTTAGTAAACGAATGCAACTAAACATGGGTGGCCTTCGATTAAACACCTTGTTTCTCTACTTCTTTTTCCATCATTTTTATCTTTTCTTCCTTTTCTTTTTCTTCAATTTCCCTTCCTTCTGCAATTCATATTTCTTCTTTTTCTATTTTCTCCTTCAGCCTATGTTGATCCTTACTGGCTTGTCTTGGTGTCATAAATTTGAACTTCATTTCATGTTCCTCATGCCTCAAAGGGAACGTTCATCAAGATTGAGCGTTTTAAAATTAAGCCATGTCCATCTCAAAAGAAGATGACAAGAGTTCGTGGGAGCAATATCACATAATACTTCTTTCACACATTGTTTGATATTGAATTTGATCCTTGCTTGATTCGGATGAAACCTTGGTGGTAACTAGAGTTTGTCCACCAATCGTTGGCTTACAACATTGTTGACGCTTTCGTAAACGAATGCAACTAAACTTGGAGGCCTTCGATTAAACACCTTGTTTCTCTACTTCCTTTTCCATCATCTTTATCTTTTCTTCCTTTTCTTTTTCTCCAATTTCCCTTTCTTTCTGCAGTTTATATTTCTTCTTTTTCTATTTTCTCCTTCAGCCTATGTTGATCCTTATTGGCTTGTCTTGGTGTCATAAATTTGAACTTCATTTCATGTCCCTCATGTCTCAAAGGGAACGTTCATCAAGATTGAGCGTTTTAAAATGAAGCCATGCCCATCTCAAAAGAAGATGACAAGAGTTCGTGGGAGCAATATCACATAATACTTCTTTCACACATTGTTTTATATTGAATTTGATCCTTGCTCGATTCGGATGAAACCTTGGTGGTAACTAGAGTTTCTCCACCAATCTTTGGCTTACAACATTGTTGTCGCTTTCGTAAACGAATGCAACTAAACTTGGTGGCCTTCGATTAAACACCTTCTTTCTCTACTTCGTTTTCCATCAACTTTATCTTTTTTTCCTTTTCTTTTTCTTCAATTTCTCTTCCTTCTGCAGTTTATATTTCTTCTTTTCTATTTTCTCCTTCAGCCTATGTTGATCCTTATTGGCTTGTCTTGGTGTCATAAATTTGAACTTCATTTCATGTCCCTCATGCCTCAAAGGGAACGTTCATCAAGATTAAGCGTTTTAAAATTAAGCCATGCCCATCTCAAAAGAAGATGACAAGAGTTCGTGGGAGCAATATCACATAATACTTCTTTCACACATTGTTTTATATTGAATTTGATCCTTGCTCGATTCGGATGAAACCTTGGTGGTAACTAGAGTTTCTCCACCAATCTTTGGCTTACAACATTGTTGTCGCTTTCGTAAACGAATGCAACTAAACTTGGTGGCCTTCGATTAAACACCTTCTTTCTCTACTTCGTTTTCCATCAACTTTATCTTTTTTTCCTTTTCTTTTTCTTCAATTTCTCTTCCTTCTGCAGTTTATATTTCTTCTTTTCTATTTTCTCCTTCAGCCTATGTTGATCCTTATT
This sequence comes from Vigna unguiculata, assembly GCF_037176805.1. NCBI lineage: Eukaryota > Viridiplantae > Streptophyta > Magnoliopsida > Fabales > Fabaceae > Vigna > Vigna unguiculata. The sequence continues at coordinate 24,209,728 of NC_140795.1, read as the reverse complement.
GGCTTGTCTTGGTGTCATAAATTTGAACTTCATTTCATGTCCCTCATGCCTCAAAGGGAACGTTCATCAAGATTAAGCGTTTTAAAATTAAGCCATGCCCATCTCAAAAGAAGATGACAAGAGTTCGTGGGAGCAATATCAAATAATACTTCTTTCCCACATTGTCTTGTGCTGAATTTGATCCTTGCTTTATTCAGATGAAAGCTTGGTGGTAACTAGAGTTTCTCCACCAATCTTTGGCTTACAACATTGTTGTCGCTTTCGTAAACGAATGCAACTAAACTTGGAGGCCTTCAATTGAACACCTTGTTTCTCTACTTCCTTTTCCATCATCTTTATCGTTTCTTCGTTTTCTTTTTCTTCAATTTCTCTTCTTTCTACAGTTTATATTTCTTCTTTTTCTATTTTCTCCTTCAGCCTATGTTGATCCTTATTGGCTTGTCTTCGTGTCATAAATTTGAACTTCATTTCATGTCCCTCATGTCTCAAAGGGAACGTTCATCAAGATTGAGCGTTTTAAAATGAAGCCATGCCCATCTCAAAAGAAGATGACAAGAGTTCGTGGGAGCAATATCACATAATACTTCTTTCACACATTGTTTTATATTGAATTTGATCCTTGCTTGATTCGGATGAAAGCTTGGTGGTAACTAGAGTTTCTCCACCAATCGTTGGCTTACAACATTGTTGTCGCTTTCGTAAACGAATGCAACTATACTTGGAGGCCTTCGATTAAACACCTTGTTTCTCTACTTCCTTTTCCATCATCTTTATCTTTTCTTCCATTTCTTTTTCTCCAATTTCCGTTTCTTTCTGCAGTTTATATTTCTTCTTTTTCTATTTTCTCCTTCAGCCTATGTTGATCCTTACTGGCTTATCTTGGTGTTATAAATTTGAACTTCATTTAACGTCCCTCATGCCTCAAAGAGAATGTTCATCAAGATTGAGCGTTTTAAAATTAAGCCATGCCCATCTCAAAAGAAGATGACAAGAGTTCGTGGGAACAATATCACATAATACTTCTTTCACACATTGTCCTGTTCTAAATTTGATCCTTGCTTGATTCGGATGAAAGCTTGGTGGTAACTAGAGTTTCTCCGCCACTCTTTGGCTTAAAACATTGTTGTCGCTTTCGTAAACGAATGCAACTAAACATGGGTGGCCTTTGATTAAACACCTTGTTTCTCTACTCCCTTTTCCATCATCTTTATCTTTTCTTCCTTTTCTTTTTCTTCAATTTCCCTTCCTTCTGCAGTTTATATTTCTTCTTTTTCTATTTTCTCCTTCAGCCTATGTTGATCCTTACTGGCTTGTCTTGGTGTCATAAATTTGAACTTTATTTCATGTCCCTCATGCCTCAAAGGGAACGTTCATCAAGATTGAGCGTTTTAAAATTAAGCCATGCCCATCTCAAAAGAAGATGACAAGAGTTCGTGGGAGCAATATCACATAATACTTCTTTCCCACATTGTCTTGTGCTGAATTTGATCCTTGCTTGATTCGGATGAAAGCATGGTGGTAACTACAGTTTCTCCATCAATCTTTGGCTTACAACATTGTTGTCGCTTTAGTAAACGAATGCAACTAAACATGGGTGGCCTTTGATTAAACACCTTTTCTCTCTACTCCCTTTTCCATCATTTTTATCTTTTCTTCCTTTTCTTTTTCTTCAATTTCCCTTCCTTCTGCAGTCCATATTTCTTCTTTTTCTATTTTCTCCTTCAGCCTATGTTGATCCTTACTGGCTTGTCTTGGTGTCATAAATTTGAACTTCATTTCATGTCCCTCATGTCTCAAAGGGAACGTTCATCAAGATTGAGCGTTTTAAAATGAAGCCATGCCCATCTCAAAAGAAGATGACAAGAGTTCGTGGGAGCAATATCACATAATACTTCTTTCACACATTGTTTTATATTGAATTTGATCCTTGCTTGATTCGGATGAAACCTTGGTGGTAACTAGAGTTTCTCCACCAATCTTTGGCTTACAACATTGTGTCGCTTTCGTAAACGAATGCAACTAAACTTGGAGGCCTTCAATTAAACACCTTGTTTCTCTACTTCCTTTTCCATCATCTTTATCTTTTCTTCCTTTTCTTTTTCTTCAATTTCTCTTCTTTCTACAATTTATATTTCTTCTTTTTCTATTTTCTCCTTCAGCCTATGTTCATCCTCACTGGCTTGTCTTGGTGTCATAAATTTGAACTTCATTTCACGTCCCTCATGTCTCAAAGGGAACGTTCATCAAGATGGAGCGTGTTAAAATGAAGCCATGCCCATCTCAAAAGAAGATGACTAGAGTTCGTGGGAGCAATATCACATAATACTTCTTTCACACATTGTTTTATATTGAATTTGATCCTTGCTTGAGTCGGATGAAACCTTGGTGGTAACTAGAGTTTCTCCACCAATCTTTGGCTTACAACATTGTTGTCGCTTTCGTAAACGAATGCAACTAAACTTGGTGGCCTTCGATTAAACACCTTCTTTCTCTACTTCGTTTTCCATCAACTTTATCTTTTTTTCCTTTTCTTTTTCTTCAATTTCTCTTCCTTCTGCAGTTTATATTTCTTCTTTTCTATTTTCTCCTTCAGCCTATGTTGATCCTTATTGGCTTGTCTTGGTGTCATAAATTTGAACTTCATTTCATGTCCCTCATGCCTCAAAGGGAACGTTCATCAAGATTAAGCGTTTTAAAATTAAGCCATGCCCATCTCAAAAGAAGATGACAAGAGTTCGTGGGGGCAATATCAGATAATACTTCTTTCCCACATTGTCTTGTGCTGAATTTGATCCTTGCTTTATTCAGATGAAAGCTTGGTGGTAACTAGAGTTTCTCCATCAATCTTTGGCTTACAACATTGTTGTCGCTTTCGTAAACGAATGCAACTAAACTTGGAGGCCTTCAATTGAACACCTTGTTTCTCTACTTCCTTTTCCATCATCTTTATCGTTTCTTCGTTTTATTTTTCTTCAATTTCTCTTCTTTCTACAGTTTATATTTCTTCTTTTTCTATTTTCTCCTTCAGCCTATGTTGATCCTTACTGGCTTGTCTTGGTGTCATAAATTTGAACTTCATTTGATGTCCCTCATGCCTCAAAGGGAACGTTCATCAAGATTGAGCGTTTTAAAATTAAGCCATGCCCATCTCAAAAGAAGATGACAAGAGTTCATGGGAGCAATATCACATAATACTTCTTTCACACATTGTTTTATATTGAATTTGATCCTTGCTTGATTCGGATGAAAGCTTGGTGGTAACTAGAGTTTCTCCACCAATCTTTGGCTTACAACATTGTTGTCGCTTTCGTAAACGAATGCAACTAAACTTGGAGGTCTTCAATTAAACACCTTGTTTCTCTACTTCCTTTTCCATCATCTTTATCTTTTCTTCCTTTTCTTTTTCTTCAATTTCTCTTCTTTCTGCAGTTTATATTTCTTCTTTTTCTATTTTCTCCTTCAGCCTATGTTGATCCTTACTGGCTTGTCTTGGTGTCATAAATTTGAACTTCATTTCACGTCCCTCATGTCTCAAAGGGAACGTTCATCAAGATTGAGCGTGTTAAAATGAAGCCATGCCCATCTCAAAAGAAGATGACGAGAGTTCGTGGGAGCAATATCACATAATACTTCTTTCACATATTGTTTTATATTGAATTTGATCCTTGCTTGATTCGGATGAAAGCTTGGTGGTAACTAGAGTTTCTCCACCAATCGTTGGCTTACAACATTGTTGTCGCTTTCGTAAACGAATGCAACTATACTTGGAGGCCTTCGATTAAACACCTTGTTTCTCTACTTCCTTTTCCATCATCTTTATCTTTTCTTCCTTTTCTTTTTCTCCAATTTCCGTTTCTTTCTGCAGTTTATATTTCTTCTTTTTCTATTTTCTCCTTCAGCCTATGTTGATCCTTACTGGCTTGTCTTGGTGTTATAAATTTGAACTTCATTTAACGTCCCTCATGCCTCAAAGAGAATGTTCATCAAGATTGAGCGTTTTAAAATTAAGCCATGCCCATCTCAAAAGAAGATGACAAGAGTTCGTGGGAACAATATCACATAATACTTCTTTCACACATTGTCCTGTACTAAATTTGATCCTTGCTTGATTCGGATGAAAGCTTGGTGGTAACTAGAGTTTCTCCGCCACTCTTTGGCTTAAAACATTGTTGTCGCTTTCGTAAACGAATGCAACTAAACATGGGTGGCCTTTGATTAAACACCTTGTTTCTCTACTCCCTTTTCCATCATCTTTATCTTTTCTTCCTTTTCTTTTTCTTCAATTTCCCTTCCTTCTGCAGTTTATATTTCTTCTTTTTTTATTTTCTCCTTCAGCCTATGTTGATCCTTACCGGCTTGTCTTGGTGTCATAAATTTGAACTTCATTTCATGTCCCTCATGCCTCAAAGGGAACGTTCATCAAGATTGAGCGTTTTAAAATTAAGCCATGCCCATCTCAAAAGAAGATGACAAGAGTTCGTGGGAGCAATATTAGATAATACTTCTTTCCCACATTGTCTTGTGCTGAATTTGATCCTTGCTTGATTCGGATGAAAGCATGGTGGTAACTACAGTTTCTCCACCAATCTTTGGCTTACAACATTGTTGTCGCTTTAGTAAACGAATGCAACTAAACATGGGTGGCCTTCGATTAAACACCTTTTTTCTCTACTCCCTTTTCCATCATTTTTATCTTTTCTTCCTTTTCTTTTTCTTCAATTTCCCTTCCTTCTGCAGTCCATATTTCTTCTTTTTCTATTTTCTCCTTCAGCCTATGTTGCTCCTTACTGGCTTGTCTTGGTGTCATAAATTTGAACTTCATTTCATGTCCCTCATGTCTCAAAGGGAACGTTCATCAAGATTGAGCGTTTTAAAATGAAGCCATGCCCATCTCAAAAGAAGATGACAAGAGTTCGTGGGAGCAATATCACATAATACTTCTTTCACACATTGTTTTATATTGAATTTGATCCTTGCTTGATTCGGATGAAACCTTGGTGGTAACTAGAGTTTCTCCACCAATCTTTGGCTTACAACATTGTGTCGCTTTCGTAAACGAATGCAACTAAACTTGGAGGCCTTCAATTAAACACCTTGTTTCTCTACTTCCTTTTCCATCATCTTTATCTTTTCTTCCTTTTCTTTTTCTTCAATTTCTCTTCTTTCTACAGTTTATATTTCTTCTTTTTTCTATTTTCTCCTTCAGCCTATGTTCATCCTCACTGGCTTGTCTTGGTGTCATAAATTTGAACTTCATTTCACGTCCCTCATGTCTCAAAGGGAACGTTCATCAAGATTGAGCGTGTTAAAATGAAGCCATGCCCATCTCAAAAGAAGATGACAAGAGTTCGTGGGAGCAATATCACATAATACTTCTTTCACACATTGTTTTATATTGAATTTGATCCTTGCTTGAGTCGGATGAAACCTTGGTGGTAACTAGAGTTTCTCCACCAATCTTTGGCTTACAACATTGTTGTCGCTTTCGTAAACGAATGCAACTAAACTTGGTGGCCTTCGATTAAACACCTTCTTTCTCTACTTCGTTTTCCATCAACTTTATCTTTTTTTCCTTTTCTTTTTCTTCAATTTCTCTTCCTTCTGCAGTTTATATTTCTTCTTTTCTATTTTCTCCTTCAGCCTATGTTGATCCTTATTGGCTTGTCTTGGTGTCATAAATTTGAACTTCATTTCATGTCCCTGATGCCTCAAAGGGAACGTTCATCAAGATTAAGCATTTTAAAATTAAGCCATGCCCATCTCAAAAGAAGATGACAAGAGTTCGTGGGAGCAATATCAGATAATACTTCTTTCCCACATTGTCTTGTGCTGAATTTGATCCTTGCTTTATTCAGATGAAAGCTTGGTGGTAACTAGAGTTTCTCCACCAATCTTTGGCTTACAACATTGTTGTCGCTTTCGTAAACGAATGCAACTAAAATTGGAGGCCTTCAATTGAACACCTTGTTTCTCTACTTCCTTTTCCATCATCTTTATCGTTTCTTCGTTTTCTTTTTCTTCAATTTGTCTTCTTTCTACAGTTTATATTTCTTCTTTTTCTATTTTCTCCTTCAGCCTATGTTGATCCTTACTGGCTTGTCTTGGTGTCATAAATTTGAACTTCATTTGATGTCCCTCATGCCTCAAAGGGAACGTTCATCAAGATTGAGCGTTTTAAAATTAAGCCATGCCCATCTCAAAAGAAGATGACAAGAGTTCGTGGGAGCAATATCAGATAATACTTCTTTCCCACATTGTCTTGTGCTGAATTTGATCCTTGCTTGATTCGGATGAAAGCTTGGTGGTAACTAGAGTTTCTCCACCAATCTTTGGCTTACAACATTGTTGTCGCTTTATGATGAAGGATTATCTTGTTCCTTTTTAAGATTGTTGAATATGGTGTGAGTTGATTAAGAAAACCAAGGAAATCCCCACTGGACATTAAGATAGCAAGCTATCTAGATGTGAAGGTTCCTTTCCAAGGTTCTAGAGAGGAGGAGAATGGATTGATGGGGAGTAAGAAATCAAAAGAAAAAACATATAATAGAAACAATATAAACCAAGAAGAGTAAAGAAACATAAAATGAAAAGCAAGGGAAATGAGAGGAATGGAGGATTCACGCCACTACAAGGCTAGGCTAGAAGAATCCATGGCAACCTTGAAGATGAGTGGTGTATGCCGCCACTTGCCAAGGCAAGATAAGGCTTGAAAGAACTCCACTCCCTAAGGAGGAATGCTCTCACAAAAGGTTGAAACACAAAGTGTTATATATTCTCCAAAATGTTCAACCCTTTTACATGTCTAGGAGCACCCCTTATATAGAAGAGCTCAGGGGCCTCTAAGCAAATAAAAGATACCTAAGGATGTCTTTACAAAAACCTAACCCTAGCTTCTAGAAACTAGGTCAAATAAGGTTACAAAAAATGAGAGACAAAAGAGCTAGCTATGGTGTGTGCAAGGCTAATTTCGTTCTAGCACAAAAGGAGACAAAGAATGTGTCTCATATGTCTCCAAAAAAGTGGCCAAAGAGTGCTAAAAACAAAGGAGACCAAAGGTACATAGGTACACTTGCTTCATGCCTTTTACTTTATGCTTTATGCCTTTGCTTTACTCTCTCTTCCACATCATTTATGCTCCCCAATCACCATGCGCCACCTAGCATTGCTTTCTTACTCCTAATTAACCTACAAAGCAAATAAACATAGATTAGCATGTTGGCTTAAATCAAGTCAACTATAGTTAACAAGTCAAACCTAGTCAAAGGTCAACAAGTCAACTAAAGTTGATTCAACTAAGTCAACTTAGGGAATCAAAAATAACAAACATAAATGAAAGGGATGAAGGATTAGTGAACTTCCTTTCTAAACATGCTTAGTCTTCTTAAGCATGTGCCTTCATCCTTGGTTGGGGTCAATCCTTCATCATCCTCCCCTTCTTGGAGAGAATTTGACCACAAATTCTTTAAGCCTTTGTAGATGGAGCTTGACTTGATTTGGGGGAGGTTTTGCGGCTCCCTTTTATGAGCTCTTGTTCCATCTTTTCTAAGGGTACTACCCCTAGCTTTGGTTAGGCCATCCCTCTTTTCTAGACCACTATTCTTCTCATGCTTGCACATTGGGTCTTCCTTTTGAGCCTTGCAAGAGAAGAAAGAATGGTGATGTCCATCTTGCTTTGAAAATATTTTTTTAGAGGCAAGTAACACTTTGGAGGTAACTTGCTCTTTTTCTTTTTCATCTTTTCTCTTATCTTTCACTTTATTTTGTTCCTCATTTGCTTGATTGGGTGAGAGAGGTAGGAGTGTGAACTTCTTGCCTTGGAAGGAGAAAGCATAGGTATTAGCATGGCCATCATAAAAGACTTTTCTATCAAATTGCCATAGCCTACCTAACAAAATATGAGTTTCTTCCATAGGCACAACATCACATAACACCTCATCTTTAAAATTTCCAATTGAAAAGTTAATGAGGACTTGTTGAGTTACTTTAATGTCTTCTTTCTTAAGCCATGATATCTTGTAGGGCTTGGCATGAGGGATAGTTTTCAAGCCAAGCTTGTCCACAACCCTTGTGCTAGCCACATTTACACAACTTCCATTATCTATGAGGAGGGGACATAGTTTGTCTTTGATATGACACCTTGAATGAAAAAGGTTTTGTCTTTGAGAAGGGTCAAGTTCCTTGGAAACTTGTCTTAGTTGGTGCCTTATCATTGACAATCCACCTTCAAGGGGTTTAATCCTTTCACTTGAAGAAGAAGTGTGGGAAGAAGTACTTTTGGGGGAAGGGGGAAAAGAATGTTCACTCTCTACTTCTTTTTTAAGGTTTAAGGCCATGGTTCTTTTGGTGGGACAATTTGAAGCTATGTGCCCATATCCCAAACACTTAAAACATTTTATAGAACTTGTCCTTGTACCTTGAGAAGAATTAGGAGTTTCATTAGAAGGCCTATACGAATTAGTCCTAGGAGGTGGGTCTTTGGAACTCTTGAGTGGTGATTTATCATGTTTTCTTTCTTTATCTTTCCAAGTACTAGAATAGTAGTCATTGTATGAACCACTCCTCTTGGCCTCTTTTTTCTTTTGCAATTGAGTTTCAACTTTGATGGCCAAATGTAAAACTTTGTCAAGAGAGGAGTACTCATATAACTCTACTAAATCTTGTATGTCCCTCCTTAACCCACTCACAAATCTAGCTACCTTTTCCTCTTCACTTTCAAATTGGAGTCCTACTTTTAGAAGCATGGACTCCATTAACTTGTAATATTCATCCACACACATGGACCCTTGTTGAAGCCTTTGGAGCTTCAAAAGAGTCTCCCTCCTATAGTAGGAAGGAACAAATCTAGTGCGCATCAAATTTTTAAGGTCCCTCCAAGAAATCGCGAGTGACTCTTGGTTAATATTGTCCATACATAATTGATGCCACCAAGTCATGGCATAATCCTCAAACTCTAAGACTACCAAATCTACTTGCTTTTGATGACTAACTACATGAATGGTAAAAATTTGGTCCACTTTTTGTTCCCACTCAATATAGATGTTTAGGTCATTTTCTCCTTTGAACTTAGGAATCTTTGGAGTTTGCTTCTCTTGTGATGGGTTGCGCCTAGAATGCCATTTTTTCCTAGCCTCTCTTTCTTGCTTTTTAGCTTCAAGCCTTTGAATGTGCTCTTGGATTCTTAGGTCACTTTGCTCCTTGTCCTTTCTCAGTTGTTCAAAGGCCTCCTTCCTAGACAACTCCAAATCCCGAAGCAATCTCATCAATGTATTATTTTTGTTTGGAGTAGGTGCATTTGATGAACTTGCCATGATTCCTACAACAAAACACTCAAAGCCAAAACAAAATAAATGAATTAGGTGTTAGACAACTTGAAAACCAAGACCAATTCCAACCCAAAATGTAACCCAAGTGTTTAGATCACTCTTCCAAAGTAACAAGGCAAGGCTACACTCAAAGCTCCTCCAAAGGAGTGAAGCAAACACTTTTAAAAACTTGTTCAAAACCTTTCAAATGCAAGACAAGTGATTCGGCCACAACATCCCAAGAGTTTCAAGAAAAGAAAACTACTAAGACACAACAAAGAACACTAGTGACAAGCAAGAAAAGCACAAAAACAAGAAAGTTTAACTTCTAAGGAAATTTTGTTTTAAAGACAAAACTTGAACAAGACTAAAGCAATGAAAAACACTTTTAAAGACTCTATGGAAAGCATTTGAACAAGCCAAGATTATACCTCAAATTATGCATACACCAAGAAAGATCATAACCAAGTTAAAGCATGGAACTAATTTGCCAATATCACCCAAAATCCAAGTATAAAATTTGGTAGCATAACACCTAGTAAAAATGGCTAAATGGATTCACCAAGCAACACATTAGCTCTCGGCCAAACTGTTTTTGGTCATGAAAATAATTTTTCTTTTCAAAACTAGGTACTTAAGATGATGAGAAGGATATTTTAGGGTGTCTTGAACACTTAGTTCCTTATAAATTAGGTCAAAATCAATTTCAAGGAGCATGCTACAACAAAAGGCATAGATCTCATGCAATAGCTCAAATACTTAGAAACAAGAATAAGAAAACTCAAAGAAGCATATGACATATGACTCAAGCAAAAGTTAGACACATTTAAAGACTCAACATGACATACACAAAGACACAAACATGTAGCTATCATGCATTTAAACTCACGGATTTGAGGCTCAAAGACTAAGCATCCAAAGACATGTTATCCAACCACATTTAGGAGTAAGAAGAGTAACAAAAACAGTAGCCAAAACTGCCCAACATAACTTGAAAAACGTTGATTCGCGGTGATCTCGGCAGCTCTGACCTTTGCTCACTATTTCAATCATAACTCTTTCCACAGAACTCCAAATGCATTGGTTCTTTTTTTGTTAAAAACTATACTCACATAGCTTTCTTTTGACATCAAGAACGTAATTTTTGGACAACTGAGAAGGTGCAGTTTAATCTTTTAAAATCGTGAACAGTTTCTGCCAGCATTGCTTTTTTGTGGACCATTCAAAGATAGCTACACAAGACAAGGTTAGAACATGAAAAACACCATATTCAAGATAACCTAGGCTCTAGATACCAAATGATGAAGGATTATATTGTTCCTTTTTAAGATTATTGAATATGGTGTGAGTTGATTAAGAAAACCAAGGAAATCCCCACTGGACATTAAGATAGCAAGCTATCTAGATGTGAAGGTTCCTTTCCAAGGTTCTAGAGAGGAGGAGAATGGATTGATGGGGAGTAAGAAATCAAAAGAAAAAACATATAATAGAAACAATATAAACCAAGAAGAGTAAAGAAACATAAAATGAAAAGCAAGGGAAATGAGAGGAATGGAGGATTCACGCCACTACAAGGCTAGGCTAGAAGAAGCCATGGCAACCTTGAAGATGAGTGGTGTATGCCGCCACTTGCCAAGGCAAGATAAGGCTTGAAAGAACTCCACTCCCTAAGGAGAAATGCTCTCACAAAAGGTTGAAACACAAAGTGTTATATATTCTCCAAAATGTTCAACCCTTTTACATGTCTAGGAGCACCCCTTATATAGAAGAGCTCAGGGGCCTCTAAGCAAATAAAAGATACCTAAGGATGTCTTTACAAAAACCTAACCCTAGCTTCTAGAAACTAGGTCAAATAAGGTTACAAAAAATGAGAGACAAAAGAGCTAGCTATGGTGTGTGCAAGGCTAATTTCGTTCTAGCACAAAAGGAGACAAAGAATGTGTCTCATATGTCTCCAAAAAAGTGGCCAAAGAGTGCTAAAAACAAAGGAGACCAAAGGTACATAGGTACACTTGCTTCATGCCTTTTACTTTATGCTTTATGCCTTTGCTTTACTCTCTCTTCCACATCATTTATGCTCCCCAATCACCATGCGCCACCTAGCATTGCTTTCTTACTCCTAATTAACCTACAAAGCAAATAAACATAGATTAGCATGTTGGCTTAAATCAAGTCAACTATAGTCAACAAGTCAAACCTAGTCAAAGGTCAACAAGTCAACTAAAGTTGATTCAACTAAGTCAACTTAGGGAATCAAAAATAACAAACATAAATGAAAGGGATGAAGGATTAGTGAACTTCCTTTCTAAACATGCTTAGTCTTCTTAAGCATGTGCCTTCATCCTTGGTTGGGGTCAATCCTTCATCACTTTAGTAACCGAGTGCAACTAAACATGGGTGGCCTTCGATTAAACACCTTGTTTCTCTACTTCCTTTTCCATCATTTTTATCTTTTCTTCCTTTTCTTTTTCTTCAATTTCCCTTCCTTCTGCAGTTCATATTTCTTCTTTTTCTATTTTTTCCTTCAGCCTATGTTGATCCTTACTGGCTTGTCTTGGTGTCATAAATTTGAACTTCATTTCATGTCCCTCATGTCTCAAAGGGAACGTTCATCAAGATTGAGCGTTTGAAAATGAATCCATGCCCATCTCAAAAGAAGATGACAAGAGTTCGTGGGAGCAATATCACATAATACTTCTTTCACACATTGTTTTATATTGAATTTGATCCTTGCTTGATTCGGATGAAACCTTGGTGGTAACTAGAGTTTCTCCACCAATCGTTGGCTTACAACATTGTTGTCGCTTTCGTAAACGAATGCAACTAAACTTGGAGGCCTTCGATTAAACACCTTGTTTCTCTACTTCCTTTTCCATCATCTTTATCTTTTCTTCCTTTTCTTTTTCTCCAATTTCCCTTTCTTTCTGCAGTTTATATTTCTTCTTTTTCTATTTTCTCCTTCAGCCTATGTTGATCCTTACTGGCTTGTCTTGCTGTTATAAATTTGAAGTTCATTTAACGTCCCTCATGCCTCAAAGAGAATGTTCATCAAGATTGAGCGTTTTAAAATTAAGCCATGCCCATCTCAAAAGAAGATGACAAGAGTTCGTGGGAACAATATCACATAGTACTTCTTTCACACATTGTCCTGTACTAAATTTGATCCTTGCTTGATTCGGATGAAAGCTTGGTGGTAACTAGAGTTTCTCCACCACTCTTTGGCTTAAAACATTGTTGTCGCTTTCGTAAACGAATGCAACTAAACATGGGTGGCCTTCGATTAAACACCTTGTTTCTCTACTTCCTTTTCCATCATCTTTATCTTTTCTTCCTTTTCTTTTTCTTCAATTTCCCTTCCTTCTGCAGTTTATATTTCCTCTTTTTTTATTTTCTCCTTCAACCTATGTTGATCCTTACTGGCTTGTCTTGGTGTCATAAATTTGAACTTCATTTCTTGTCCCTCATGCCTCAAAGGGAACGTTCATCAAGATTGAGCGTTTTAAAATTAAGCCATGCCCATCTCAAAAGAAGATGACAAGAGTTCGTGGGAGCAATATCAGATAATACTTCTTTCCCACATTGTCTTATGCTGAATTTGATCCTTGCTTGATTCGGATGAAAGCTTGGTGGTAACTAGAGTTTCTCCATCAATCTTTGGCTTACAACATTGTTGTCGCTTTAGTAAACGAATGCAACTAAACATGGGTGGCCTTCGATTAAACACCTTGTTTCTCTACTTCCTTTTCCATCATTTTTATCTTTTCTTCCTTTTCTTTTTCTTCAATTTCCCTTCCTTCTGCAATTCATATTTCTTCTTTTTCTATTTTCTCCTTCAGGCTATGTTGATCCTTACTGGCTTGTCTTGGTGTCATAAATTTGAACTTCATTTCATGTCCCTCATGCCTCAAAGGGAACGTTCATCAAGATTGAGCGTTTTAAAATTAAGCCATGTCCATCTCAAAAGAAGATGACAAGAGTTCGTGGGAGCAATATCACATAATACTTCTTTCACACATTGTTTGATATTGAATTTGATCCTTGCTTGATTCGGATGAAACCTTGGTGGTAACTAGAGTTTGTCCACCAATCGTTGGCTTACAACATTGTTGTCGCTTTCGTAAACGAATGCAACTAAACTTGGAGGCCTTCGATTAAACACCTTGTTTCTCTACTTCCTTTTCCATCATCTTTATCTTTTCTTCCTTTTCTTTTTCTCCAATTTCCCTTTCTTTCTGCAGTTTATATTTCTTCTTTTTCTATTTTCTCCTTTAGCCTATGTTGATCCTTATGGGCTTGTCTTGGTGTCATAAATTTGAACTTCATTTCATGTCCCTCATGTCTCAAAGGGAACGTTCATCAAGATTGAGCGTTTTAAAATGAAGCCATGCCCATCTCAAAAGAAGATGACAAGAGTTCGTGGGAGCAATATCACATAATACTTCTTTCACACATTGTTTTATATTGAATTTGATCCTTGCTTGATTCAGATGAAACCTTGGTGGTAACTAGAGTTTCTCCACCAATCTTTGGCTTACAACATTGTTGTCGCTTTCGTAAACGAATGCAACTAAACTTGGTGGACTTCGATTAAACACCTTCTTTCTCTACTTCGTTTTCCATCAACTTTATCTTTTCTTCCTTTTCTTTTCCTTCAATTTCTCTTCCTTCTGGAGTTTATATTTCTTCTTTTCTATTTTCTCCTTCAGCCTATGTTGATCCTTATTGGCTTGTCTTGGTGTTATAAATTTGAACTTCATTTCATGTCCCTCATGCCTCAAAGGGAACGTTCATCAAGATTGAGCGTTTTAAAATTAAGCCATGCCCATCTCAAAAGAAGATGACAAGAGTTCGTGGGAACAATATCACATAATACTTCTTTCACACATTGTCCTGTACTGAATTTGATCCTTGCTTGATTCGGATGAAAGCTTGGTGGTAACTAGAGTTTCTCCACTAATCTTTGGCTTACAACATTGTTATCGCTTTCGTAAACGAATGCAACTAAACATGGGTGGCCTTTGATTAAACACCCTTTTTCTCTACTTCCTTTTCCGTCATCTTTATCTTTTCTTCCTTTTCTTTTTCTTCCATTTCTCTTCCTTCTGCAGTTTATATTTCTTCTTTTCTATTTTCTCCTTCAGCCTATGTTGATCCTTACTGGATTGTCCTTGTGTCATAACTTTCAACTTCATTTCATGTCCCTCATGCCACAAATAAAGGGAACGTTCATCAAGATTTAGCGTTTTAAAATGAAGCCATGCCCATCTCAAAAGAAGATGACAAGAGTTTGTGGGAGCAATATCACATAATACTTCTTTCACACATTGTCATGTACTGAATTTGATCCTTGCTTGATTCGGATGAAACCTTGGTGGTAACTAGAGTTTCTCCACCAATCTTTGGCTTACAACATTGTGTCGCTTTCGTAAAAGAATGCAACTAAACTTGGAGGCCTTCAATTAAACACCTTGTTTCTCTACTTCCTTTTCCATCATCTTTATCTTTTCTTCCTTTTCCTTTTCTTCAATTTCTCTTCTTTCTACAGTTTATATTTCTTCTTTTTCTATTTTCTCCTTCAGCCTATGTTGATCCCTTCTGGCTTGTCTTGGTGTCATAAATTTCAACTTCATTTCATGTCCCTCATGCCTCAAAGCGAATGTACATCAAGATTGAGCGTTTTAAAATTAAGCCATGCCCATCTCAAAAGAAGATGACAAGAGTTTGTGGGAGCAATATCACATAATACTTCTTTCACACAGTATCATGTACTGAATTTGATCCTTGCTTGACTCGGATGAAACCTTGGTGGTAACTAGAGTTTCTCCACCAATCGTTGGCTTACAACATTGTTGTCGCTTTCGTAAACGAATGCAACTAAACTTGGGGGCCTTCGATTAAACACCTTGTTTCTCTACTTCGTTTTCCATCGTCTTTACCTTTTGTTCCTTTTCTTTTTCTTCAATTTTTCTTTCTTTCTGCAGTTTATATTTCTTCTTTTTCTATTTTCTCCTTCAGCCTATGTTGATCCTTACTGGCTTGTCTTGGTGTCCTAAATTTCAACTTCATTTCATGTCCCTAATGTCTAAAATAAAGGGAACGTTCATCAAGATTGAGAGTTTTAAAGTGAAGCCATGCCCATCTCGAAAGAAGATGACAAGAGTTCGTGGGAGCAATATCAGATAATACTTCTTTCCCACATTGTCCTGTACTGAATTTGATCCTTGCTTGATTCGGATGAAACCTTGGTGGTAACTAGAGTTTCTCCACCAATCTTTGGCTTACAACATTGTTGTCGCTTTCGTAAACGAATGCAACTAAACATGGGTGGCCTTCGATTAAACACCTTGTTTCTCTACTTCCTTTTCAATCATCTTTATCTTTTCTTCCTTTTCTTTTTCTTCAATTTCCCTTCCTTCTGCAGTTTATATTTCTTCTTCTCTATTTTCTCCTTCAGCCTATGTTGATCCTTACTGGATTGTCCTTGTGTCATAAATTTCAACTTCATTTCATGTCACTCATGCCTCACATAAAGGGAACGTTGATCAAGATTGAGCGTTTTAAAATGAAGCCATGCCCATCTCAAAAGAAGATGACAAGAGTTTGTGGGAGCAATATCACATAATACTTCTTTCACACATTGTCATGTACTGAATTTGATCCTTGCTTGATTCGGATGAAACCTTGGTGGTAACTAGAGTTTCTCCACCAATCTTTGGCTTACAACATTGTTGTCGCTTTCGTAAACGAATGCAACTAAACATGGGTGGCCTTCGATTAAACACCTTGTTTCTCTACTTCCTTTTCAATCATCTTTATCTTTTCTTCCTTTTCTTTTTCTTCAATTTCCCTTCCTTCTGCAGTTTATATTTCTTCTTCTTTATTTTCTCCTTCAACCTATGTTGATCCTTACTGGATTGTCCTTGTGTCATAAATTTCAACTTCATTTCATGTCACTCATGCCTCACATAAAGGGAACGTTGATCAAGATTGAGCGTTTTAAAATGAAGCCATGCCCATCTCAAAAGAAGATGACAAGAGTTTGTGGGAGCAATATCACATAATACTTCTTTCACACATTGTCATGTACTGAATTTGATCCTTGCTTGATTCGGACGAAACCTTGGTGGTAACTAGAGTTTCTCCACCAATCTTTGGCTTACAACATTGTTGTCGCTTTTGTAAACGAATGCAACTAAACATGGGTGGCCTTCGATTAAACACCTTGTTTCTCTACTTCCTTTTCAATCATCTTTATCTTTTCTTCCTTTTCTTTTTCTTCAATTTCCCTTTCTTTCTGCAGTTTATATTTCTTATTTTCTATTTTCTCCTTCAGCCTATGTTGATCCTTATTGGCTTGTCTTGGTGTCATAAATTTCAACTTCATTTCATGTCCCTAATGTCTAAAACAAAGGGAACGTTCATCAAGATTGAACGTTTTAAAATGAAGCCTTGCCCATCTCAAAAGAAGGTGACAAGAGTTTGTGGGAGCAATATCACATAATACTTCTGTCACACATTGTCATGTACTGAATTTGATCCTTGCTTGATTCGGATGAAACCTTGGTGGTAACTAGAGTTTCTCCACCAATCTTTGGCCTACAACATTATTGTCGCTTTCGTAAACGAATGCAACTAAACATGGGTGGCCTTCGATTAAACACCTTGTTTCTCTACTTCCTTTTCAATAATCTTTATCTTTTCTTCCTTTTCTTTTTCTTCAATTTCCCTTCCTTCTGCAGTTTATATTTCTTCTTTTTCTATTTTCTCCTTCAGCCTATGTTGATCCTTACTGGCTTGTCTTGGTGTCATAAATTTCAACTTCATATCAAGTCCCTAATGTCTAAAATAAAGGGAACGTTCATCAAGATTGAGAGTCTTAAAATGAATCCACGCCCATTTCAAAAGAAGATGACAAGAGTTCGTGGGAGCAATATCAGATAATACTTCTTTCCCACATTGTCCTGTGCTGAATTTGATCCTTGCTTGATTCGGATGAAAGCTTGGTGGCAACTAGAGTTTCTCCACCAATCGTTGGCTTAAAAAATTGTTGTCTCTTTTGTAAACGAATGCAACAAAACATGGGTTGCCTTCGATTAAACACCTTGTTTCTCTACTTCCTTTTCCATCATCTTTATCTTTTCTTCCTTTTCTTTTTCTTCAATTTCTCTTCCTTCTGCAGTTTATATTTCTTCTTCTCTATTTTCTCCTTCAGCCTAAGTTGATCCTTACTGGATTGTCCTTGTGTCATAAATTTCAACTTCATTTCATGTCACTCATGCCTCACAAAAAGGGAACGTTCATCAAGTTTGAGCGTTTTAAAATGAAGCCATGCCCATCTCAAAAGAAGATGACAAGAGTTTATGGGAGCAATATCACATAATACTTCTTTCACACTTTGTCATGTACTGAATTTGATCCTTGCTTGATTCGGATGAAACCTTGGTGGTAACTAGAGTTTCTCCTCCAATCTTTGGCTTACAACATTGTTGTCGCTTTCGTAAACGAATGCAACTAAACATGGGTGGCCTTCGATTAAACACCTTGTTTCTGTACTTCCTTTTCAATCATCTTTATCTTTTCTTCCTTTTCTTTTTCTTCAATTTCCCTTCCTTCTGCAGTTTATATTTCTTATTTTCTATTTTCTCCTTCAGCCTATGTTGATCCTTATTGGCTTGTCTTGGTGTCATAAATTTCAAGTTCATTTCATGTCCCTAATGTCTAAAACAAAGGGAACGTTCATCAAGATTGAGCGTTTTAAAATGAAGCCTTGCCCATCTCAAAAGAAGGTGACAAGAGTTTGTGGGAGCAATATCACATAATACTTCTGTCACACATTGTCATGTACTGAATTTGATCCTTGCTTGATTCGGATGAAACCTTGGTGGTAACTAGAGTTTCTCCACCAATCTTTGGCTTACAACATTGTTGTCGCTTTAGTAAACGAATGCAACTAAACATGGGTGGCCTTCGATTAAACACCTTGTTTCTCTACTTCCTTTTCCATCATTTTTATCTTTTCTTCCTTTTCTTTTTCTTCAATTTCCCTTCCTTCTGCAATTCATATTTCTTCTTTTTCTATTTTCTCCTTCAGGCTATGTTGATCCTTACTGGCTTGTCTTGGTGTCATAAATTTGAACTTCATTTCATGTCCCTCATGCCTCAAAGGGAACGTTCATCAAGATTGAGCGTTTTAAAATTAAGCCATGTCCATCTCAAAAGAAGATGACAAGAGTTCGTGGGAGCAATATCACATAATACTTCTTTCACACATTGTTTGATATTGAATTTGATCCTTGCTTGATTCGGATGAAACCTTGGTGGTAACTAGAGTTTGTCCACCAATCGTTGGCTTACAACATTGTTGTCGCTTTCGTAAACGAATGCAACTAAACTTGGAGGCCTTCGATTAAACACCTTGTTTCTCTACTTCCTTTTCCATCATCTTTATCTTTTCTTCCTTTTCTTTTTCTCCAATTTCCCTTTCTTTCTGCAGTTTATATTTCTTCTTTTTCTATTTTCTCCTTTAGCCTATGTTGATCCTTATGGGCTTGTCTTGGTGTCATAACTTTGAACTTCATTTCATGTCCCTCATGTCTCAAAGGGAACGTTCATCAAGATTGAGCGTTTTAAAATGAAGCCATGCCCATCTCAAAAGAAGATGACAAGAGTTCGTGGGAGCAATATCACATAATACTTCTTTCACACATTGTTTTATATTGAATTTGATCCTTGCTTGATTCAGATGAAACCTTGGTGGTAACTAGAGTTTCTCCACCAATCTTTGGCTTACAACATTGTTGTCGCTTTCGTAAACGAATGCAACTAAACTTGGTGGACTTCGATTAAACACCTTCTTTCTCTACTTCGTTTTCCATCAACTTTATCTTTTCTTCCTTTTCTTTTCCTTCAATTTCTCTTCCTTCTGGAGTTTATATTTCTTCTTTTCTATTTTCTCCTTCAGCCTATGTTGATCCTTATTGGCTTGTCTTGGTGTTATAAATTTGAACTTCATTTCATGTCCCTCATGCCTCAAAGGGAACGTTCATCAAGATTGAGCGTTTTAAAATTAAGCCATGCCCATCTCAAAAGAAGATGACAAGAGTTCGTGGGAACAATATCACATAATACTTCTTTCACACATTGTCCTGTACTGAATTTGATCCTTGCTTGATTCGGATGAAAGCTTGGTGGTAACTAGAGTTTCTCCACTAATCTTTGGCTTACAACATTGTTATCGCTTTCGTAAACGAATGCAACTAAACATGGGTGGCCTTTGATTAAACACCCTTTTTCTCTACTTCCTTTTCCGTCATCTTTATCTTTTCTTCCTTTTCTTTTTCTTCAATTTCTCTTCCTTCTGCAGTTTATATTTCTTCTTTTCTATTTTCTCCTTCAGCCTATGTTGATCCTTACTGGATTGTCCTTGTGTCATAACTTTCAACTTCATTTCATGTCCCTCATGCCACAAATAAAGGGAACGTTCATCAAGATTTAGCGTTTTAAAATGAAGCCATGCCCATCTCAAAAGAAGATGACAAGAGTTTGTGGGAGCAATATCACATAATACTTCTTTCACACATTGTCATGTACTGAATTTGATCCTTGCTTGATTCGGATGAAACCTTGGTGGTAACTAGAGTTTCTCCACCAATCTTTGGCTTACAACATTGTGTCGCTTTCGTAAAAGAATGCAACTAAACTTGGAGGCCTTCAATTAAACACCTTGTTTCTCTACTTCCTTTTCCATCATCTTTATCTTTTCTTCCTTTTCCTTTTCTTCAATTTCTCTTCTTTCTACAGTTTATATTTCTTCTTTTTCTATTTTCTCCTTCAGCCTATGTTGATCCCTTCTGGCTTGTCTTGGTGTCATAAATTTCAACTTCATTTCATGTCCCTCATCCCTCAAAGCGAATGTACATCAAGATTGAGCGTTTTAAAATTAAGCCATGCCCATCTCAAAAGAAGATGACAAGAGTTTGTGGGAGCAATATCACATAATACTTCTTTCACACAGTATCATGTACTGAATTTGATCCTTGCTTGACTCGGATGAAACCTTGGTGGTAACTAGAGTTTCTCCACCAATCGTTGGCTTACAACATTGTTGTCGCTTTCGTAAACGAATGCAACTAAACTTGGGGGCCTTCGATTAAACACCTTGTTTCTCTACTTCGTTTTCCATCGTCTTTACCTTTTGTTCCTTTTCTTTTTCTTCAATTTCCCTTTCTTTCTGCAGTTTATATTTCTTCTTTTTCTATTTTCTCCTTCAGCCTATGTTGATCCTTACTGGCTTGTCTTGGTGTCCTAAATTTCAACTTCATTTCATGTCCCTAATGTCTAAAATAAAGGGAACGTTCATCAAGATTGAGAGTTTTAAAGTGAAGCCATGCCCATCTCGAAAGAAGATGACAAGAGTTCGTGGGAGCAATATCAGATAATACTTCTTTCCCACATTGTCCTGTACTGAATTTGATCCTTGCTTGATTCGGATGAAACCTTGGTGGTAACTAGAGTTTCTCCACCAATCTTTGGCTTACAACATTGTTGTCGCTTTCGTAAACGAATGCAACTAAACATGGGTGGCCTTCGATTAAACACCTTGTTTCTCTACTTCCTTTTCAATCATCTTTATCTTTTCTTCCTTTTCTTTTTCTTCAATTTCCCTTCCTTCTGCAGTTTATATTTCTTCTTCTCTATTTTCTCCTTCAGCCTATGTTGATCCTTACTGGATTGTCCTTGTGTCATAAATTTCAACTTCATTTCATGTCACTCATGCCTCACATAAAGGGAACGTTGATCAAGATTGAGCATTTTAAAATGAAGCCATGCCCATCTCAAAAGAAGATGACAAGAGTTTGTGGGAGCAATATCACATAATACTTCTTTCACACATTGTCATGTACTGAATTTGATCCTTGCTTGATTCGGATGAAACCTTGGTGGTAACTAGAGTTTCTCCACCAATCTTTGGCTTACAACATTGTTGTCGCTT
Organism: Vigna unguiculata; assembly: GCF_037176805.1. Lineage (NCBI taxonomy): Eukaryota > Viridiplantae > Streptophyta > Magnoliopsida > Fabales > Fabaceae > Vigna > Vigna unguiculata. Next base: position 24,188,434 of record NC_140795.1, on the reverse strand, counting down.
TCGTAAACGAATGCAACTAAACATGGGTGGCCTTCGATTAAACACCTTGTTTCTCTACTTCCTTTTCAATCATCTTTATCTTTTCTTCCTTTTCTTTTTCTTCAATTTCCCTTCCTTCTGCAGTTTATATTTCTTATTTTCTATTTTCTCCTTCAACCTATGTTGATCCTTACTGGATTGTCCTTGTGTCATAAATTTCAACTTCATTTCATGTCACTCATGCCTCACATAAAGGGAACGTTCATCAAGTTTGAGCGTTTTAAAATGAAGCCATGCCCATCTCAAAAGAAGATGACAAGAGTTTATGGGAGCAATATCACATAATACTTCTGTCACACATTGTCATGTACTGAATTTGATCCTTGCTTGATTCGGATGAAACCTTGGTGGTAACTAGAGTTTCTCCACCAATCTTTGGCTTACAACATTGTTGTCGCTTTAGTAAACGAATGCAACTAAACATGGGTGGCCTTCGATTAAACACCTTGTTTCTCTACTTCCTTTTCCATCATCTTTATCTTTTCTTCCTTTTCTTTTTCTTCAATTTCCCTTCCTTCTGCAATTCATATTTCTTCTTTTTCTATTTTCTCCTTCAGGCTATGTTGATCCTTACTGGCTTGTCTTGGTGTCATAAATTTGAACTTCATTTCATGTCCCTCATGCCTCAAAGGGAACGTTCATCAAGATTGAGCGTTTTAAAATTAAGCCATGTCCATCTCAAAAGAAGATGACAAGAGTTCGTGGGAGCAATATCACATAATACTTCTTTCACACATTGTTTGATATTGAATTTGATCCTTGCTTGATTCGGATGAAACCTTGGTGGTAACTAGAGTTTGTCCACCAATCGTTGGCTTACAACATTGTTGTCGCTTTCGTAAACGAATGCAACTAAACTTGGAGGCCTTCGATTAAACACCTTGTTTCTCTACTTCCTTTTCCATCATCTTTATCTTTTCTTCCTTTTCTTTTTCTCCAATTTCCCTTTCTTTCTGCAGTTTATATTTCTTCTTTTTCTATTTTCTCCTTTAGCCTATGTTGATCCTTATGGGCTTGTCTTGGTGTCATAAATTTGAACTTCATTTCATGTCCCTCATCCCTCAAAGCGAATGTACATCAAGATTGAGCGTTTTAAAATTAAGCCATGCCCATCTCAAAAGAAGATGACAAGAGTTTGTGGGAGCAATATCACATAATACTTCTTTCACACAGTATCATGTACTGAATTTGATCCTTGCTTGACTCGGATGAAACCTTGGTGGTAACTAGAGTTTCTCCACCAATCGTTGGCTTACAACATTGTTGTCGCTTTCGTAAACGAATGCAACTAAACTTGGGGGCCTTCGATTTCTCTTCCTTCTGCAGTTTATATTTCTTCTTTTCTATTTTCTCCTTCAGCCTATGTAGATCCTTACTGGATTGTCCTTGTGTGATTAATTTCAACTTCATTTCATGTCCGTCATGCCTCAAATAAATGGAACGTTCATCAAGATTGAGCGTTTTAAAATGAATTCATGTCCATCTCAAAAGAAGATGACAAGAGTTTATGGGAGCAATATCACATAATACTTCTTTCACACATTGTCATGTACTGAATTTGATCCTTGCTTGATTCGGATGAAACCTTGGTGGTAACTAGAGTTTCTCCTCCAATCTTTGGCTTACAACATTGTTGTCGCTTTCGTAAATGAATGCAACTAAATATGGGTGGCCTTCGATTAAACACCTTGTTTCTCTACTTCCTTTTCCATCATCTTTATCTTTTCTTCCTTTTCTTTTTCTTCAATTTCTCTTCCTTCTGCAGTTTATATTTCTTCTTTTCTATTTTCTCCTTCAGCCTATGTTGATCCTTACTGGCTTGTCTTGGTGTCTTAAATTTCAACTTTATTTCATGTCCCTAATGCCTAAAACAAAGGGAACGTTCATCAAGATTGAGAGTTTTAAAATGAAGCCATGCCCATCTCAAAAGAAGATGACAAGAGTTCGTGGGAGCAATATCAGACAATACTTATTTCCCACATTGTCCTGTGCTGAATTTGATCCTTGCTTGATTCGGATGAAAGCTTGGTGGCAACTAGAGTTTCACCACCAATCTTTGGCTTAAAACATTGTTGTCGCTTTCGTAAACGAATGCATCTAATCATGGGTTGCCTTCGATTAAACAACTTCTTTCTCTACTACCTTTTCCATTAACTTTATCTTTTCTTCCTTTTCTTTTTCTTCAATTTCCCCTCCTTCTGCAGATTATATTTCTTCTTTTTCTATTTTCTCCTTCAGCCTATGTTGATCCTTACTGGCTTGACTTGGTGTCATAAATTTCAACTTCATTTCATGTCCCTCATGCCTCAAAGCGAACGTACATCAAGATTGAGCGTTTTAAAATTAAGCCATGCCCATCTCAAAAGAAGATGACAAGAGTTTGTGGGAGCAATATCACATAATACTTCTTTCACACATTGTCATGTACTGAATTTGATCCTTGTTTGATTCGGATGAAACCTTGGTGGTAACTAGAGTTTCTCCACCAATCTTTGGCTTACAACATTGTTGTCGCTTTCGTAAATGAATGCAACTAAACATGGGTGGCCTTCGATTAAACACCTTGTTTCTCTACTTCCTTTTCCATCATCTTTATCTTTTCTTCCTTTTCTTTTTCTTCAATTTCTCTTCCTTCTGCACTTTATATTTCTTCTTTTTCTATTTTCTCCTTCAGCCTATGTTGATCCTTACTGGCTTGTCTTGGTGTCCTAAATTTTAACTTCATTTCATGTCCCTAATGTCTAAAATAAAGGGAACGTTCATCAAGATTGAGAGTTTTAAAATGAAGCCATGCCCATCTCAAAAGAAGATGACAAGAGTTCGTGGGAGCAATATCAGATAATACTTCTTTCCCACATTGTCCTGTGCTGAATTTGATCCTTGCTTGATTCGGATGAAAGCTTGGTGGCAACTAGAGCTTCTCCACCAATCTTTGGCTTAAAACATTGTTGTCGCTTTCGTAAACGAATGCAACTAATCATGGGTTGCCTTCGATTAAACACCTTGTTTCTCTACTTCCTTTTCCATCATCTGTATCTTTTCTTCCTTTTCTTTTTCTTCAATTTCCCTTCCTTCTGCAGATTATATTTCTTCTTTTTCTATTTTCTCCTTCAGCCTATGTTGATCCTTACTGGCTTCACTTGGTGTCATAAATTTCAACTTCATTTCATGTCCCTCATGCCTCAAAGCGAACGTACATCAAGATTGAGCGTTTTAAAATTAAGCCATGCCCATCTCAAAAGAAGATGACAAGAGTTTGTGGGAGCAATATCACATAATACTTCTTTCACACATTGTCATGTACTGAATTTGATCCTTGCTTGATTCGGATGAAACCTTGGTGGTCACTAGAGTTTCTCCACCAATCTTTGGCTTACAACATTGTTGTCGCTTTCGTAAACGAATGCAACTAAACATGGGTGGCCTTCGATTAAAGACCTTGTTTCTCTACTTCCTTTTCAATCATCTTGATCTTCTCTTCCTTTTCTTTTTCTTCAATTTCCATTCCTTCTGCACTTTATATTTCTTCTTTTTCTATTTTCTCCTTCAGCCTATGTTGATCCTTACTGGCTTGTCTTGGTGTCCTAAATTTTAACTTCATTTCATGTCCCTAATGTCTAAAATAAAGAGAACGTTCATCAAGATTGAGAGTTTTAAAATGAAGCCATGCCCATCTCAAAAGAAGATGACAAGAGTTCGTGGGAGCAATATCAGATAATACTTCTTTCCCACATTGTCCTGTGCTGAATTTGATCCTTGCTTGATTCGGATGAAAGCTTAGTGGCAACTAGAGCTTCTCCACCAATCTTTGGCTTAAAACATTGTTGTCGCTTTCGTAAACGAATGCAACTAATCATGGGTTGCCTTCGATTAAACACCTTGTTTCTCTACTTCCTTTTCCATCATCTTTATCTTTTCTTCCTTTTCTTTTTCTTCAATTTCTCTTCCTTCTGCAGTTTATATTTCTTCTTTTCTATTTTCTCCTTCAGCCTATGTAGATCCTTACTGGATTGTCCTTGTGTGATTAATTTCAACTTCATTTCATGTCCGTCATGCCTCAAATAAATGGAACGTTCATCAAGATTGAGCGTTTTAAAATGAATTCATGTCCATCTCAAAAGAAGATGACAAGAGTTTGCGGGAGCAATATCACATAATACATCTTTCACACATTGTCCTGTACTGAATTTTATCCTTGCTTGATTCCAATGAAAGCTTGGTGGTAACTAGAGTTTCTCCACCAATCTTTGGCTTAAAATATTGGTGTAGCTTACGTAAACGAGTGCAACTAAACATGGGTGGCCTTCGATTAAACAACTTCTTTCTCTACTACCTTTTCCATCAACTTTATCTTTTCTTCCTTTTCTTTTTCTTCAATTTCCCTTCCTTCTGCACTTTATATTTCTTCTTTTTCTATTTTCTCCTTCAGCCTATGTTGATCCTTACTGGGTTGTCTTGGTGTCTTAAATTTTAACTTCATTTCATGTCCCTCATGCCTCAAAGTGAACGTTCATCAAGATTGAGCATTTTTAAATTAAGCCATGCCCATCTAAAAAGAAGATGACAGTGGTTTATAGAAACAATATCACATAATACTTTTTTCACACATTGTCCTGTACTGAATTTGATCCTTGCTTGATTCGGATGAAAGCTTGGTGGTAACTAGAGTTTCTCCTCCAATCTTTGGCTTAAAACATTGTTGTCGCTTTCGTAAACGAATGCAACTAAACATGGGTTGCCTTCGATTAAACACCTTGTTTCTCGACTTCCTTTTCAATCATCTTTATCTTTTTTTCCTTTTCTTTTTCTTCAATTTCTCTTCCTTCTGCAGTTTATATTTCTTCTTTTCTATTTTCTCCTTCAGCCTATGTTGATCCTTACTGGCTTGTCTTGGTGTCTTAAATTTCAACTTTATTTCATGTCCCTAAGGCCTAAAACAAAGGGAACGTTCATCAAGATTGAGAGTTTTAAAATGAAGCCATGCCCATCTCAAAAGAAGATGACAAGAGTTCGTGGGAGCAATATCAGACAATACTTCTTTCCCACATTGTCCTGTGCTGAATTTGATCCTTGCTTGATTCGGATGAAAGCTTGGTGGCAACTAGAGTTTCTCCACCAATCTTTGGCTTAAAACATTGTTGTCGCTTTCGTAAACGAATGCAACTAATCATGGGTTGCCTTCGATTAAACAACTTCTTTCTCTACTACCTTTTCCATCAACTTTATCTTTTCTTCCTTTTCTTTTTCTTCAATTTCCCTTCCTTCTGCAGTTTATATTTCTTCTTTTTCTATTTTCTCCTTCAGCCTATGTTGATCCTTACTGGGTTGTCTTGGTGTCTTAAATTTGAACTTCATTTCATGTCCCTCATGCCTCAAAGTGAACGTTCATTAAGATTGATCATTTTTAAATTAAGCCATGTCCATCTCAAAAGAAGATGACAGTCGTTTGTAGAAACAATATCACATAATACTTTTTGCACACATTGTCCTGTACTGAATATGATCCTTGCTTGATTCGGATGAAAGCTTGGTGGTAACTAGAGTTTCTCCTACAATCTTTGGCTTAAAACATTGTTGTCGCTTTCGTAAACGAATGCAACTAAACATGGGTTGCCTTCGATTAAACACCTTGTTTCTCGACTTCCTTTTCCATCATCTTTATCTTTTCTTCCTTTTCTTTTTCTTCAATTTCTCTTCCTTCTACAGTTTATATTTCTTCTTTTCTATTTTCTCCTTCAGCCTATGTTGACCCTTACTGGCTTGTCTTGGTGTCTTAAATTTCAACTTTATTTCATGTCCCTAATGCCTAAAACAAAGGGAACGTTCATCAAGATTGAGCGTTTTAAAATGAAGCCATGCCCATCTCAAAAGAAGATGACAAGAGTTCGTGGGAGCAATATCAGATAATACTTCTTTCCCACATTGTCTTGTGCTGAATTTGATCCTTGCTTGATTCGAATGAAAGCTTGGTGGTAACTAGAGTTTCTCCACCAATCTTTGGCTTAAAACATTGTTGTCGCTTTCGTAAACGAATGCAACTAAACATGGGTGGCCTTCGATTAAACAACTTCTCTCTCTACTTCCTTTTCCATCAACTTTATCTTTTCTTCCTTTTCTTTTTCTTCAATTTCTCTTCCTTCTGCAGTTTATATTTCTTCTTTTCTATTTTCTCCTTCAGCCTATGTTGATACTTACTGGCTCTTCCTTGTGTCATAAATTTCAACTTCATTTCATGTCCCTCATGCCTCAAAGGGAACGTTCATCAAGATTGAGCGTTTTAAAATTAAGCCATGCCCATCTCAAAAGAAGATGACAGGAGTTCGTGGGAACAATATCACATAATACTTCTTTCACACATTGTCATGTACTCAATTTGATCCTTGCTTGATTCGGATGAAAGGTAGGTGGTAACTAGAGTTTCTCCACCAATCTTTGGCTTACAACATTGTTGTCGCTTTAGTAAACAAATGCAACTAAACATGGGTGGCCTTCGATTAAACACCTTCTTTCTCTACTTCCTTTTCCATCAACTTTATCTTTTCTTCCTTTTCTTTTTCTTCAGTTTCTCTTCCTTTTGCAGTTTATATTTCTTCTTTTCTATTTTCTCCTTCAGCCTATGTTGATACTTACTAGCTTGTCCTTGTGTCATGAATTTGAAATTCATTTCATGTCCCTCATGCCTCAAATAAAGGGAACGTTCATCAAGATTGAGTGTTTTAAAATTAAGCCATGTCCATCTCAAAAGAAGATGACATGAGTTCGTGGAAGCAATATCAAATAATACTTCTTTCACACATTGTCCTGTACTGAATTGGATCGTTGCTTGATTCGGATGAAAGCTTGGTGGTAACTAGAGTTTCTCCACCATTCTTTGGCTTAAAACATTGTTGTCACTTTCGTAAATGAATGCAACTAAACATGGGTGGCCTTCGATTAAACCTTGTTTCTCTACTTCCTTTTCCATCATCTTTATCTTTTCTTCCATTTCTCTTTCTTCAATTTCCATTCCTTCTGCAGTTTATATTTCTTCTTTTTCTATTTTCCACGTCAGCCTATGTTGATTCCTACTGGCTTGTCTTGGTGTCATAAATTTGAACTTCATTTCATGTCCCTCATGCCTCCAAGGGAACGTTCATCAAGATTGAGGGTTTTAAAATTAAGTCATGCCCATCTCAAAAGAGGATGACAAGAGTTCGTGGAAGCAATATCAAATAATACTTCTTTCACACATTGTCCTGTACTGAATTTGATCCTTGCTTGATTCGGATGAAAGGTAGGTGGTAACTAGAGTTTCTCCACCAATCTTTGGCTTACAACATTGTTGTCGCTTTAGTAAACGAATGCCACTAAACATGGGTGGCCTTCGATTAAACACCTTCTTTCTCTACTTCCTTTTCCATCAACTTTATCTTTTCTTCCTTTTCTTTTTCTTCAGTTTCTCTTCCTTTTGCAGTTTATATTTCTTCTTTTCTATTTTCTCCTTCAGCCTATGTTGATACTTACTAGCTTGTCCTTGTGTCATGAATTTGAAATTCATTTCATGTCCCTCATGCCTCAAATAAAGGGAACGTTCATCAAGATTGAGGGTTTTAAAATTAAGCCATGCCCATCTCAAAAGAAGATGACAATAGTTCGTGGAAGCAATATCAAATAATACTTCTTTCACACATTGTCCTGTACTGAATTGGATCCTTGCTTGATTCGGATGAAAGCTTGGTGGTAACTAGAGTTTCTCCACCAATCTTTGGCTTAAAACATTGTTGTCGCTTTCGTAAACGAATGCAACTAAACATGGGTGGCCTTCGATTAAACACCTTCTTTCTCTACTTCATTTTCCACCAACTTTATCTTTTCTTCCTTTTCTTTTTCTTCAATTTCTCTTTCTTCTGCAGTTTATATTTCTTCTTTTGTATTTTCTCTTTCAGCCTATGTTGATCTTTACTGGCTTGTCTTGGTGTCATAAATTTTAACTTCATTTCATGTCCCTCATGCCTCAAAGGGAACGTTCATCAAGATTGAGGGTTTTAAAATTAAGTCATGCCCATCTCAAAAGAAGATGACAAGAGTTTGTGGAAGCAATATCAAATAATACTTCTTTCACACATTGTCCTGTACTGAATTTGATCCTTGCTTGATTCGGATGAAAGCTTGGTGGTAACTAGAGTTTCTCCACCAATCTTTGGCTTAAAACATTGTTGTCGCTTTCGTAAACGAATGCAACTAAACATGGGTGGCCTTCGATTAAACACCTTCTTTCTCTACTTCCTTTTCCATCAACTTTATCTTTTCTTCCTTTTCTTTTTCTTCAATTTCTCTTTCTTCTGCAGTTTATATTTCTTCTTTTGTATTTTCTCTTTCAGCCTATGTTGATCCTTACTGCCTTGTCCTTGTGTCATAAATTTCAACTTCATTTCATGTCCCTCATGCCTCAAATAAAGGGAACGTTCATCAAGATTGAGGGTTTTAAAATTAAGCCATGCCCATCTCAAAAGAAGATGACAATAGTTCGTGGAAGCAATATCAAATAATACTTCTTTCACACATTGTCTTGTACTGAATTGGATGCTTGCTTGATTCGGATGAAAGCTTGGTGGTAACTAGAGTTTCTCCACCAATCTTTGGCTTAAAACATTGTTGTCGCTTTCGTAAACGAATGCAACTAAACATGGGTGGCCTTCGATTAAACACCTTCTTTCTCTACTTTCTTTTCCACCAACTTTATCTTTTCTTCCTTTTCTTTTTCTTCAATTTCTCTTTCTTCTGCAGTTTATATTTCTTCTTTTGTATTTTCTCTTTCAGCCTATGTTGATCTTTACTGGCTTGTCTTGGTGTCATAAATTTTAACTTCATTTCATGTCCCTCATGCCTCAAAGGGAACGTTCATCAAGATTGAGGGTTTTAAAATTAAGTCATGCCCATCTCAAAAGAAGATGACAAGAGTTTGTGGAAGCAATATCAAATAATACTTCTTTCACACATTGTCCTGTACTGAATTTGATCCTTGCTTGATTCGGATGAAAGCTTGGTGGTAACTAGAGTTTCTCCACCAATCTTTGGCTTAAAACATTGTTGTCGCTTTCGTAAACGAATGCAACTAAACATGGGTGGCCTTCGATTAAACACCTTCTTTCTCTACTTCCTTTTCCATCAACTTTATCTTTTCTTCCTTTTCTTTTTCTTCAATTTCTCTTTCTTCTGCAGTTTATATTTCTTCTTTTGTATTTTCTCTTTCAGCCTATGTTGATTCTTACTGGCTTGTCCTTGTGTCATAAATTTCAACTTCATTTCATGTCCCTCATGCCTCAAATAAAGGGAACGTTCATCAAGATTGAGGGTTTTAAAATTAAGCCATGCCCATCTCAAAAGAAGATGACAATAGTTCGTGGAAGCAATATCAAATAATACTTCTTTCACACATTGTCCTGTACTGAATTGGATGCTTGCTTGATTCGGATGAAAGCTTGGTGGTAACTAGAGTTTCTCCACCAATCCTTGGCTTAAAACATTGTTGTCGCTTTCGTAAACGAATGCAACTAAACATGGGTGGCCTTCGATTAAACACCTTCTTTCTCTACTTCCTTTTCCACCAACTTTATCTTTTCTTCCTTTTCTTTTTCTTCAATTTCTCTTTCTTCTGCAGTTTATATTTCTTCTTTTGTATTTTCTCTTTCAGCCTATGTTGATCCTTATTGGCTTGTCCTTGTGTCATAAATTTCAACTTCATTTCATGTCCCTCATGCCTCAAATAAAGGGAACGTTCATCACGATTGAGTGTTTTAAAATTAAGTCATGCCCATCTCAAAAGAAGATGACAAGAGTTCGTGGAGGCAATATCAAATAATACTTCTTTCACACATTGTCCTGTACTGAATTTGATCCTTGCTTGATTCGGATGAAAGGTAGGTGGTAACTAGAGTTTCTCCACCAATCTTTGGCTTACAACATTGTTGTCGCTTTAGTAAACGAATGCAACTAAACATGGGTGGCCTTCGATTAAACACCTTCTTTCTCTACTTCCTTTTCCATCAACTTTATCTTTTCTTCCTTTTCTTTTTCTTCAGTTTCTCTTCCTTTTGCAGTTTATATTTCTTCTTTTCTATTTTCTCCTTCAGCCTATGTTGATACTTACTAGCTTGTCCTTGTGTCATGAATTTGAAATTCATTTCATGTCCCTCATGCCTCAAATAAAGGGAACGGTCATCAAGATTGAGTGTTTTAAAATTAAGCCATGCCCATCTCAAAAGAAGATGACATGAGTTCGTGGGAACAATATCACATAATACTTCTTTCACACATTGTCATGTACCGAATTTGATCCTTGCTTGATTCGGATAAAACCTTGGTGGTAACTAGAGTTTCTCCACCAATCTTTGGCTTAAAACATTGTTGTCGCTTTAGTAAATGAATGCAACTAAAAAAAGGCTGCCTTCAATTAAACACCTTATTTCTCTACTTCCTTTTCCATCATCTTTATCTTTTCTTCCTTTTCTCTTTCTTCAATTTCCATTCCTTCTGCAGTTTATATTTCTTCTTTTTCTATTTTCCACGTCAGCCTATGTTGATCCTTACTGGCTTGTCTTGGTGTCATAAATTTCAATTTCATTTCATGTCCCTCATGCCTCAAAGGGAACGTTCATCAAGATTGAGGGTTTTAAAATTAAGCCATGCCCATCTCAAAAGAAGATGACAAGAGTTTGTGGAAGCAATATCAAATAATACTTCTTTCACACATTGTCCTGTACTGAATTTGATCCTTGCTTGATTCGGATGAAAGCTTGGTGGTAACTAGAGTTTCTCCACCAATCTTTGGCTTAAAACATTGTTGTCGCTTTCGTAAACGAATGCAACTAAACATGGGTGGCCTTCGATTAAACACCTTCTTTCTCTACTTCCTTTTCCATCAACTTTATCTTTTCTTCCTTTTCTTTTTCTTCAATTCTCTTCCTTTTGCAGTTTATATTTCTTCTTTTCTATTTTCTCCTTCAGCCTATGTTGATACTTACTAGCTTGTCCTTGTGTCATGAATTTGAAATTCATTTCATGTCCCTCATGCCTCAAATAAAGGGAACGTTCATCAAGATTGAGTGTTTTAAAATTAAGCCATGCCCATCTCAAAAGAAGATGACATGAGTTCGTGGGAACAATATCACATAATACTTCTTTCACACATTGTCATGTACCGAATTTGATCCTTGCTTGATTCGGATAAAACCTTGGTGGTAACTAGAGTTTCTCCACCAATCTTTGGCTTAAAACATTGTTGTCGCTTTCGTAAACGAATGCAACTAAACATGGGTGGCCTTCGATTAAACACCTTCTTTCTCTACTTCCTTTTCCATCAACTTTATCTTTTCTTCCTTTTCTTTTTCTTCAATTTCTCTTTCTTCTGCAGTTTATATTTCTTCTTTTGTATTTTCTCTTTCAGCCTATGTTGATCCTTACTGGCTTGTCCTTGTGTCATAAATTTCAACTTCATTTCATGTCCCTCATGCCTCAAATAAAGGGAACGTTCATCAAGATTGAGGGTTTTAAAATTAAGCCATGCCCATCTCAAAAGAAGATGACAATAGTTCGTGGGAGCAATATCAAATAATACTTCTTTCACACATTGTCCTGTACTGAATTGGATCCTTGCTTGATTCGGATGAAAGCTTGGTGGTAACTAGAGTTTCTCCACCAATCTTTGGCTTAAAACATTGTTGTCGCTTTCGTAAACGAATGCAACTAAACATGGGTGGCCTTCGATTAAACACCTTCTTTCTCTACTTCCTTTTCCATCAACTTTATCTTTTCTTCCTTTTCTTTTTCTTCAATTTCTCTTTCTTCTGCAGTTTATATTTCTTCTTTTGTATTTTCTCTTTCAGCCTATGTTGATCCTTACTGGCTTGTCCTTGTGTCATAAATTTCAACTTCATTTCATGTCCCTCATGCCTCAAATAAAGGGAACGTTCATCAAGATTGAGGGTTTTAAAATTAAGCCATGCCCATCTCAAAAGAAGATGACAATAGTTCGTGGAAGCAATATCAAATAATACTTCTTTCACACATTGTCCTGTACTGAATTGGATGCTTGCTTGATTCGGATGAAAGCTTGGTGGTAACTAGAGTTTCTCCACCAATCTTTGGCTTAAAACATTGTTGTCGCTTTCGTAAACGAATGCAACTAAACATGGGTGGCCTTCGATTAAACACCTTCTTTCTCTACTTCCTTTTCCACCAACTTTATCTTTTCTTCCTTTTCTTTTTCTTCAATTTCTCTTTCTTCTGCAGTTTATATTTCTTCTTTTGTATTTTCTCTTTCAGCCTATGTTGATCTTTACTGGCTTGTCTTGGTGTCATAAATTTTAACTTCATTTCATGTCCCTCATGCCTCAAAGGGAACGTTCATCAAGATTGAGGGTTTTAAAATTAAGTCATGCCCATCTCAAAAGAAGATGACAAGAGTTTGTGGAAGCAATATCAAATAATACTTCTTTCACACATTGTCCTGTACTGAATTTGATCCTTGCTTGATTCGGATGAAAGCTTGGTGGTAACTAGAGTTTCTCCACCAATCTTTGGCTTAAAACATTGTTGTCGCTTTCGTAAACGAATGCAACTAAACATGGGTGGCCTTCGATTAAACACCTTCTTTCTCTACTTCCTTTTCCATCAACTTTATCTTTTCTTCCTTTTCTTTTTCTTCAATTTCTCTTTCTTCTGCAGTTTATATTTCTTCTTTTGTATTTTCTCTTTCAGCCTATGTTGATCCTTACTGGCTTGTCCTTGTGTCATAAATTTCAACTTCATTTCATGTCCCTCATGCCTCAAATAAAGGGAACGTTCATCAAGATTGAGGGTTTTAAAATTAAGCCATGCCCATCTCAAAAGAAGATGACAATAGTTCGTGGAAGCAATATCAAATAATACTTCTTTCACACATTGTCCTGTACTGAATTGGATGCTTGCTTGATTCGGATGAAAGCTTGGTGGTAACTAGAGTTTCTCCACCAATCTTTGGCTTAAAACATTGTTGTCGCTTTCGTAAACGAATGCAACTAAACATGGGTGGCCTTCGATTAAACACCTTCTTTCTCTACTTCCTTTTCCACCAACTTTATCTTTTCTTCCTTTTCTTTTTCTTCAATTTCTCTTTCTTCTGCAGTTTATATTTCTTCTTTTGTATTTTCTCTTTCAGCCTATGTTGATCTTTACTGGCTTGTCTTGGTGTCATAAATTTTAACTTCATTTCATGTCCCTCATGCCTCAAAGGGAACGTTCATCAAGATTGAGGGTTTTAAAATTAAGTCATGCCCATCTCAAAAGAAGATGACAAGAGTTTGTGGAAGCAATATCAAATAATACTTCTTTCACACATTGTCCTGTACTGAATTTGATCCTTGCTTGATTCGGATGAAAGGTAGGTGGTAACTAGAGTTTCTCCACCAATCTTTGGCTTACAACATTGTTGTCGCTTTAGTAAACGAATGCAACTAAACATGGGTGGCCTTCGATTAAACACCTTCTTTCTCTACTTCCTTTTCCATCAACTTTATCTTTTCTTCCTTTTCTTTTTCTTCAGTTTCTCTTCCTTTTGCAGTTTATATTTCTTCTTTTCTATTTTCTCCTTCAGCCTAAGTTGATACTTACTAGCTTGTCCTTGTGTCATGAATTTGAAATTCATTTCATGTCCCTCATGCCTCAAATAAAGGGAACGGTCATCAAGATTGAGTGTTTTAAAATTAAGCCATGCCCATCTCAAAAGAAGATGACATGAGTTCGTGGGAACAATATCACATAATACTTCTTTCACACATTGTCATGTACCGAATTTGATCCTTGCTTGATTCGGATAAAACCTTGGTGGTAACTAGAGTTTCTCCACCAATCTTTGGCTTAAAACATTGTTGTCGCTTTAGTAAATGAATGCAACTAAAAAAAGGCTGCCTTCAATTAAACACCTTATTTCTCTACTTCCTTTTCCATCATCTTTATCTTTTCTTCCTTTTCTCTTTCTTCAATTTCCATTCCTTCTGCAGTTTATATTTCTTCTTTTTCTATTTTCCACGTCAGCCTATGTTGATCCTTACTGGCTTGTCTTGGTGTCATAAATTTCAATTTCATTTCATGTCCCTCATGCCTCAAAGGGAACGTTCATCAAGATTGAGGGTTTTAAAATTAAGCCATGCCCATCTCAAAAGAAGATGACAAGAGTTTGTGGAAGCAATATCAAATAATACTTCTTTCACACATTGTCCTGTACTGAATTTGATCCTTGCTTGATTCGGATGAAAGCTTGGTGGTAACTAGAGTTTCTCCACCAATCTTTGGCTTAAAACATTGTTGTCGCTTTCGTAAACGAATGCAACTAAACATGGGTGGCCTTCGATTAAACACCTTCTTTCTCTACTTCCTTTTCCATCAACTTTATCTTTTCTTCCTTTTCTTTTTCTTCAATTTCTCTTCCTTTTGCAGTTTATATTTCTTCTTTTCTATTTTCTCCTTCAGCCTATGTTGATACTTACTAGCTTGTCCTTGTGTCATGAATTTGAAATTCATTTCATGTCCCTCATGCCTCAAATAAAGGGAACGTTCATCAAGATTGAGTGTTTTAAAATTAAGCCATGCCCATCTCAAAAGAAGATGACATGAGTTCGTGGGAACAATATCACATAATACTTCTTTCACACATTGTCATGTACCGAATTTGATCCTTGCTTGATTCGGATAAAACCTTGGTGGTAACTAGAGTTTCTCCACCAATCTTTGGCTTAAAACATTGTTGTCGCTTTCGTAAACGAATGCAACTAAACATGGGTGGCCTTCGATTAAACACCTTCTTTCTCTACTTCCTTTTCCATCAACTTTATCTTTTCTTCCTTTTCTTTTTCTTCAATTTCTCTTTCTTCTGCAGTTTATATTTCTTCTTTTGTATTTTCTCTTTCAGCCTATGTTGATCCTTACTGGCTTGTCCTTGTGTCATAAATTTCAACTTCATTTCATGTCCCTCATGCCTCAAATAAAGGGAACGTTCATCAAGATTGAGGGTTTTAAAATTAAGCCATGCCCATCTCAAAAGAAGATGACAATAGTTCGTGGAAGCAATATCAAATAATACTTCTTTCACACATTGTCCTGTACTGAATTGGATCCTTGCTTGATTCGGATGAAAGCTTGGTGGTAACTAGAGTTTCTCCACCAATCTTTGGCTTAAAACATTGTTGTCGCTTTCGTAAACGAATGCAACTAAACATGGGTGGCCTTCGATTAAACACCTTCTTTCTCTACTTCCTTTTCCATCAACTTTATCTTTTCTTCCTTTTCTTTTTCTTCAATTTCTCTTTCTTCTGCAGTTTATATTTCTTCTTTTGTATTTTCTCTTTCAGCCTATGTTGATCCTTACTGGCTTGTCCTTGTGTCATAAATTTCAACTTCATTTCATGTCCCTCATGCCTCAAATAAAGGGAACGTTCATCAAGATTGAGGGTTTTAAAATTAAGCCATGCCCATCTCAAAAGAAGATGACAATAGTTCGTGGAAGCAATATCAAATAATACTTCTTTCACACATTGTCCTGTACTGAATTGGATCCTTGCTTGATTCGGATGAAAGCTTGGTGGTAACTAGAGTTTCTCCACCAATCTTTGGCTTAAAACATTGTTGTCGCTTTCGTAAACGAATGCAACTAAACATGGGTGGCCTTCGATTAAACACCTTCTTTCTCTACTTCCTTTTCCATCAACTTTATCTTTTCTTCCTTTTCTTTTTCTTCAATTTCTCTTTCTTCTGCAGTTTATATTTCTTCTTTTGTATTTTCTCTTTCAGCCTATGTTGATCCTTACTGGCTTGTCCTTGTGTCATAAATTTCAACTTCATTTCATGTCCCTCATGCCTCAAATAAAGGGAACGTTCATCAAGATTGAGGGTTTTAAAATTAAGCCATGCCCATCTCAAAAGAAGATGACAATAGTTCGTGGAAGCAATATCAAATAATACTTCTTTCACACATTGTCCTGTACTGAATTGGATGCTTGCTTGATTCGGATGAAAGCTTGGTGGTAACTAGAGTTTCTCCACCAATCTTTGGCTTAAAACATTGTTGTCGCTTTCGTAAACGAATGCAACTAAACATGGGTGGCCTTCGATTAAACACCTTCTTTCTCTACTTCCTTTTCCATCAACTTTATCTTTTCTTCCTTTTCTTTTTCTTCAATTTCTCTTCCTTTTGCAGTTTATATTTCTTCTTTTCTATTTTCTCCTTCAGCCTATGTTGATACTTACTAGCTTGTCCTTGTGTCATGAATTTGAAATTCATTTCATGTCCCTCATGCCTCAAATAAAGGGAACGTTCATCAAGATTGAGTGTTTTAAAATTAAGCCATGCCCATCTCAAAAGAAGATGACATGAGTTCGTGGGAACAATATCACATAATACTTCTTTCACACATTGTCATGTACCGAATTTGATCCTTGCTTGATTCGGATAAAACCTTGGTGGTAACTAGAGTTTCTCCACCAATCTTTGGCTTAAAACATTGTTGTCGCTTTCGTAAACGAATGCAACTAAACATGGGTGGCCTTCGATTAAACACCTTCTTTCTCTACTTCCTTTTCCATCAACTTTATCTTTTCTTCCTTTTCTTTTTCTTCAATTTCTCTTTCTTCTGCAGTTTATATTTCTTCTTTTGTATTTTCTCTTTCAGCCTATGTTGATCCTTACTGGCTTGTCCTTGTGTCATAAATTTCAACTTCATTTCATGTCCCTCATGCCTCAAATAAAGGGAACGTTCATCAAGATTGAGGGTTTTAAAATTAAGCCATGCCCATCTCAAAAGAAGATGACAATAGTTCGTGGAAGCAATATCAAATAATACTTCTTTCACACATTGTCCTGTACTGAATTGGATCCTTGCTTGATTCGGATAAAACCTTGGTGGTAACTAGAGTTTCTCCACCAATCTTTGGCTTAAAACATTGTTGTCGCTTTAGTAAATGAATGCAACTAAAAAAAGGCTGCCTTCAATTAAACACCTTATTTCTCTACTTCCTTTTCCATCATCTTTATCTTTTCTTCCTTTTCTCTTTCTTCAATTTCCATTCCTTCTGCAGTTTATATTTCTTCTTTTTCTATTTTCCACGTCAGCCTATGTTGATCCTTACTGGCTTGTCTTGGTGTCATAAATTTCAATTTCATTTCATGTCCCTCACGCCTCAAAGGGAACGTTCATCAAGATTGAGGGTTTTAAAATTAAGCCATGCCCATCTCAAAAGAAGATGACAAGAGTTTGTGGAAGCAATATCAAATAATACTTCTTTCACACATTGTCCTGTACTGAATTTGATCCTTGCTTGATTCGGATGAAAGCTTGGTGGTAACTAGAGTTTCTCCACCAATCTTTGGCTTAAAACATTGTTGTCGCTTTCGTAAACGAATGCAACTAAACATGGGTGGCCTTCGATTAAACACCTTCTTTCTCTACTTCCTTTTCCATCAACTTTATCTTTTCTTCCTTTTCTTTTTCTTCAATTTCTCTTCCTTTTGCAGTTTATATTTCTTCTTTTCTATTTTCTCCTTCAGCCTATGTTGATACTTACTAGCTTGTCCTTGTGTCATGAATTTGAAATTCATTTCATGTCCCTCATGCCTCAAATAAAGGGAACGTTCATCAAGATTGAGTGTTTTAAAATTAAGCCATGCCCATCTCAAAAGAAGATGACATGAGTTCGTGGGAACAATATCACATAATACTTCTTTCACACATTGTCATGTACCGAATTTGATCCTTGCTTGATTCGGATAAAACCTTGGTGGTAACTAGAGTTTCTCCACCAATCTTTGGCTTAAAACATTGTTGTCGCTTTCGTAAACGAATGCAACTAAACATGGGTGGCCTTCGATTAAACACCTTCTTTCTCTACTTCCTTTTCCATCAACTTTATCTTTTCTTCCTTTTCTTTTTCTTCAATTTCTCTTTCTTCTGCAGTTTATATTTCTTCTTTTGTATTTTCTCTTTCAGCCTATGTTGATCCTTACTGGCTTGTCCTTGTGTCATAAATTTCAACTTCATTTCATGTCCCTCATGCCTCAAATAAAGGGAACGTTCATCAAGATTGAGGGTTTTAAAATTAAGCCATGCCCATCTCAAAAGAAGATGACAATAGTTCGTGGAAGCAATATCAAATAATACTTCTTTCACACATTGTCCTGTACTGAATTGGATCCTTGCTTGATTCGGATGAAAGCTTGGTGGTAACTAGAGTTTCTCCACCAATCTTTGGCTTAAAACATTGTTGTCGCTTTCGTAAACGAATGCAACTAAACATGGGTGGCCTTCGATTAAACACCTTCTTTCTCTACTTCCTTTTCCATCAACTTTATCTTTTCTTCCATTTCTTTTTCTTCAATTTCTCTTTCTTCTGCAGTTTATATTTCTTCTTTTGTATTTTCTCTTTCAGCCTATGTTGATCCTTACTGGCTTGTCCTTGTGTCATAAATTTCAACTTCATTTCATGTCCCTCATGCCTCAAATAAAGGGAACGTTCATCAAGATTGAGGGTTTTAAAATTAAGCCATGCCCATCTCAAAAGAAGATGACAATAGTTCGTGGAAGCAATATCAAATAATACTTCTTTCACACATTGTCCTGTACTGAATTGGATGCTTGCTTGATTCGGATGAAAGCTTGGTGGTAACTAGAGTTTCTCCACCAATCTTTGGCTTAAAACATTGTTGTCGCTTTCGTAAACGAATGCAACTAAACATGGGTGGCCTTCGATTAAACACCTTCTTTCTCTACTTCCTTTTCCACCAACTTTATCTTTTCTTCCTTTTCTTTTTCTTCAATTTCTCTTTCTTCTGCAGTTTATATTTCTTCTTTTGTATTTTCTCTTTCAGCCTATGTTGATCTTTACTGGCTTGTCTTGGTGTCATAAATTTTAACTTCATTTCATGTCCCTCATGCCTCAAAGGGAACGTTCATCAAGATTGAGGGTTTTAAAATTAAGTCATGCCCATCTCAAAAGAAGATGACAAGAGTTTGTGGAAGCAATATCAAATAATACTTCTTTCACACATTGTCCTGTACTGAATTTGATCCTTGCTTGATTCGGATGAAAGCTTGGTGGTAACTAGAGTTTCTCCACCAATCTTTGGCTTAAAACATTGTTGTCGCTTTCGTAAACGAATGCAACTAAACATGGGTGGCCTTCGATTAAACACCTTCTTTCTCTACTTCCTTTTCCATCAACTTTATCTTTTCTTCCTTTTCTTTTTCTTCAATTTCTCTTTCTTCTGCAGTTTATATTTCTTCTTTTGTATTTTCTCTTTCAGCCTATGTTGATCCTTACTGGCTTGTCCTTGTGTCATAAATTTCAACTTCATTTCATGTCCCTCATGCCTCAAATAAAGGGAACGTTCATCAAGATTGAGGGTTTTAAAATTAAGCCATGCCCATCTCAAAAGAAGATGACAATAGTTCGTGGAAGCAATATCAAATAATACTTCTTTCACACATTGTCCTGTACTGAATTGGATCCTTGCTTGATTCGGATGAAAGCTTGGTGGTAACTAGAGTTTCTCTACCAATCCTTGGCTTAAAACATTGTTGTCGCTTTCGTAAACGAATGCAACTAAACATGGGTGGCCTTCGATTAAACACCTTCTTTCTCTACTTCCTTTTCCACCAACTTTATCTTTTCTTCCTTTTCTTTTTCTTCAATTTCTCTTTCTTCTGCAGTTTATATTTCTTCTTTTGTATTTTCTCTTTCAGCCTATGTTGATCCTTATTGGCTTGTCCTTGTGTCATAAATTTCAACTTCATTTCATGTCCCTCATGCCTCAAATAAAGGGAACGTTCATCACGATTGAGTGTTTTAAAATTAAGTCATGCCCATCTCAAAAGAAGATGACAAGAGTTCGTGGAGGCAATATCAAATAATAGTTCTTTCACACATTGTCCTGTACTGAATTTGATCCTTGCTTGATTCGGATGAAAGGTAGGTGGTAACTAGAGTTTCTCCACCAATCTTTGGCTTACAACATTGTTGTCGCTTTAGTAAACGAATGCAACTAAACATGGGTGGCCTTCGATTAAACACCTTCTTTCTCTACTTCCTTTTCCATCAACTTTATCTTTTCTTCCTTTTCTTTTTCTTCAGTTTCTCTTCCTTTTGCAGTTTATATTTCTTCTTTTCTATTTTCTCCTTCAGCCTATGTTGATACTTACTAGCTTGTCCTTGTGTCATGAATTTGAAATTCATTTCATGTCCCTCATGCCTCAAATAAAGGGAACGTTCATCAAGATTGAGTGTTTTAAAATAAGCCAAGCCCATCTCAAAAGAAGATGACAAGAGTTCGTGGAAGCAATATCAAATAATACTTCTTTCACACATTGTCCTGTACTGAATTGGATCCTTGCTTGATTCGGATGAAAGCTTGGTGGTAACTAGAGTTTCTCCACCAATCTTTGGCATAAAACATTGTTGTCGCTTTCATAAACGAATGCAACTAAACATGGGTGGCCTTCGATTAAACCTTGTTTTTCTACTTCCTTTTCCATCAACTTTATCTTTTCTTCCTTTTCTTTTTCTTCAATTTCTCTATCTTCTGCAGTTTATATTTCTTCTTTTGTATTTTCTCCTTCAGCCTATGTTGATCCTTACTGGCTTGTCCTTGTGTCATAAATTTCAATTTCTTTTCATGTCCCTCATGCCTCAAATAAAGGGAACGTTTATCAAGATTGAGTGTTTTAAAATTAAGCCATGCCCATCTCAAAAGAAGATGACAAGAGTTCGTGGGAGCAATATCACATAATACTTCTTTCACATATTGTCATGTACTGAATTTGATCCTTGCTTGATTCAGATGAAAGCTTGGTGGTAACTATTGTTTCTCCACCAATCTTTGGCTTACAACATTGTTGTCGCTTTAGTAAACATATGCAACTAAAAAAAGGCGGCCTTAAATTAAACACCTTGTTTCTCTACTTCCTTTTCCATCATCTTTATCTTTTCTTTCCTTTCTCTTTCTTCAATTTCCATTCCTTCTGCAGTTTATATTTCTTCTTTTTCTATTTTCCACGTCAGCCTATGTTGATCCTTACTGGCTTGTCTTGGTGTCATAAATTTGAACTTCATTTCATGACCCTCATGCCTCAAAGAGAACGTTCATCAAGATTGAGGGTTTTAAAACTAAGCCATGCCCATCTCAAAAGAGGATGACAAGAGTTCGTGGAAGCAATATCAAATAATACTTCTTTCACCCATTGTCTTGTACTGAATTGGATCCTTGCTTGATTCGGATGAAAGCTTGGTGGTAACTAGAGTTTCTCCACCAATCTTTGGCTTAAAACATTGTTGTCGCTTTCGTAAATGAATGCAACTAAACATGGGTGGCCTTCGATTAAACCTTGTTTCTCTACTTCCTTTTCCATCATCTTTATCTTTTCTTCCTTTTCTCTTTCTTCAATTTCCATTCCTTCTGCAGTTTATATTTCTTCTTTTTCTATTTTCCACGTCAGGCTATGTTGATCTTTACTGGCTTGTCTTGGTGTCATAAATTTCAACTTCATTTCATGTCCCTCATGCCTCAAAGGGAACGTTCATCAAGATTGAGGGTTTTAAAATTAAGCCATGCCCATCTCAAAAGAAGATGACAAGAGTTTGTGGAAGCAATATCAAATAATACTTCTTTCACACATTGTCCTGTACTGAATTTGATCCTTGCTTGATTCGGATGAAAGCTTGGTGGTAACTAGAGTTTCTCCACCAATCTTTGGCTTAAAACATTGTTGTCGCTTTCGTAAACGAATGCAACTAAACATGGGTGGCCTTCGATTAAACACCTTCTTTCTCTACTTCCTTTTCCATCAACTTTATCTTTTCTTCCTTTTCTTTTTCTTCAATTTCTCTTCCTTTTGCAGTTTATATTTCTTCTTTTCTATTTTCTCCTTCAGCCTATGTTGATACTTACTGGCTTGTCCTTGTGTCATGAATTTGAAATTCATTTCATGTCCCTCATGCCTCAAATAAAGGGAACGTTCATCAAGATTGAGTGTTTTAAAATTAAGCCATGCCCATCTCAAAAGAAGATGACATGAGTTCGTGGGAACAATATCACATAATACTTCTTTCACACATTGTCATGTACCGAATTTGATCCTTGCTTGATTCGGATAAAACCTTGGTGGTAACTAGAGTTTCTCCACCAATCTTTAGCTTAAAACATTGTTTTCGCTTTCGTAAACGAATGCAACTAAACATGGGTGGCCTTCTATTAAACCTTGTTTTTCTACTTCCTTTTCCATACACTTTATCTTTTCTTCCTCTTCTTATTCTTCAATTTCTCTTTCTTCTGCAGTTTATATTTCTTCTTTTGTATTTTCTCTTTCAGCCTATGTTGATCCATACTGGCTTGTCCTTGTGTCATAAATTTCAACTTCATTTCATGTCCCTCATGCCTCAAATAAAGGGAACGTTCATCAAGATTGAGTGTTTTAAAATTAAGCCATGCCCATCTCAAAAGCAGATGACAAGAGTTCGTGGAAGCAATATCAAATAATACTTCTTTCACACATTGTCCTATACTGAATTGGATCCTTGCTTGATTCGAATGAAAGCTTGGTGGTAACTAGAGTTTCTCCACCAATCTTCGGCTTAAAACATTGTTGTCGCTTTCGTAAACGAATGCAACTAAACATGGGTGGCCTTCGATTAAACCTTGTTTCTCTACTTCCTTTTCCATCATCTTTATGTTTTCTTCCATTTCTCTTTCTTCAATTTCCATTCCTTCTGCAGTTTATATTTCTTCTTTTTCTATTTTCCACGTCAGCCTATGTTGATCCTTACTGGCTTGTCCTTGTGTCATAATTTTCAACTTCATTTCATGTCCCTCATGCCTCAAATAAAGGGAACGTTCATCAAGATTGAGGGTTTTAAAATTAAGCCATGCCCATCTCAAAAGCAGATGACAAGAGTTCGTGGAAGCAATATCAAATAATACTTCTTTCACACATTGTCTTGTACTGAATTGGATGCTTGCTTGATTCGGATGAAAGCTTGGTGGTAACTAGAGTTTCTCCACCAATCTTTGGCTTAAAACATTGTTGTCGCTTTCGTAAACGAATGCAACTAAACATGGGTGGCCTTCGATTAAACACCTTCTTTCTCTACTTCCTTTTCCACCAACTTTATCTTTTCTTCCTTTTCTTTTTCTTCAATTTCTCTTTCTTCTGCAGTTTATATTTCTTCTTTTGTATTTTCTCTTTCAGCCTATGTTGATCTTTACTGGCTTGTCTTGGTGTCATAAATTTTAACTTCATTTCATGTCCCTCATGCCTCAAAGGGAACGTTCATCAAGATTGAGGGTTTTAAAATTAAGTCATGCCCATCTCAAAAGAAGATGACAAGAGTTTGTGGAAGCAATATCAAATAATACTTCTTTCACACATTGTCCTATACTGAATTGGATCCTTGCTTGATTCGAATGAAAGCTTGGTGGTAACTAGAGTTTCTCCACCAATCTTTGGCTTAAAACATTGTTGTCGCTTTCGTAAACGAATGCAACTAAACATGGGTGGCCTTCGGTTAAACCTTGTTTCTCTACTTCCTTTTCCATCATCTTTATGTTTTCTTCCATTTCTCTTTCTTCAATTTCTCTTTCTTCTGCAGTTTATATTTCTTCTTTTGTATTTCCTCTTTCAGCCTATGTTGATCCTTACTGGCTTGTCCTTGTGTCATAAATTTCAACTTCATTTCATGTCCCTCATGCCTCAAATAAAGGGAACGTTCATCAAGATTGAGTGTTTTAAAATTAAGCCATGCCCATCTCAAAAGCAGATGACAAGAGTTCGTGGAAGCAATATCAAATAATACTTCTTTCACACATTGTCCTATACTGAATTGGATCCTTGCTTGATTCGAATGAAAGCTTGGTGGTAACTAGAGTTTCTCCACCAATCTTCGGCTTAAAACATTGTTGTCGCTTTCGTAAACGAATGCAACTAAACATGGGTGGCCTTCGATTAAACCTTGTTTCTCTACTTCCTTTTCCATCATCTTTATGTTTTCTTCCATTTCTCTTTCTTCAATTTCCATTCCTTCTGCAGTTTATATTTCTTCTTTTTCTATTTTCCACGTCAGCCTATGTTGATCCTTACTGGCTTGTCCTTGTGTCATAATTTTCAACTTCATTTCATGTCCCTCATGCCTCAAATAAAGGGAACGTTCATCAAGATTGAGGGTTTTAAAATTAAGTCATGCCCATCTCAAAAGAGGATGACAAGAGTTCGTGGAAGCAATATCAAATAATACTTCTTTCACACATTGTCCTGTACTGAATTTGATCCTTACTTGATTCGGATGAAAGCTTGGTGGTAACTAGAGTTTCTCCACCAATCTTTGGCTTAAAACATTGTTGTCGCTTTCGTAAACGAATGCAACTAAACATGGGTGGCCTTCGATTAAACACCTTCTTTCTCTACTTCCTTTTACATCAACTTTATCTTTTCTTCCTTTTCTTTTTCTTCAATTTCTCTTCCTTTTGCAGTTTATATTTCTTCTTTTCTATTTTCTCCTTCAGCCTATGTTGATACTTACTGGCTTATCCTTGTGTCATGAATTTGAAATTCATTTCATGTCCCTCTTGCCTCAAATAAAGGGAACGTTCATCAAGATTGAGTGTTTTAAAATTAAGCCATGCCCATCTCAAAAGAAGATGACATGAGTTCGTGGGAACAATATCACATAATACTTCTTTCACACATTGTCATGTACCGAATTTGATCCTTGCTTGATTCGGAAAAAACCTTGGTGGTAACTAGAGTTTCTCCACCAATCTTTGGCTTAAAACATTGTTGTCGCTTTCGTAAACGAATGCAACTAAACATGGGTGGCCTTCGGTTAAACCTTGTTTTTCTACTTCCTTTTCCATCAACTTTATCTTTTCTTCCTTTTCTTTTTCTTCAATTTCTCTTTCTTCTGCAGTTTATATTTCTTCTTTTGTATTTCCTCTTTCAGCCTATGTTGATCCTTACTGGCTTGTCCTTGTGTCATAAATTTCAACTTCATTTCATGTCCCTCATGCCTCAAATAAAGGGAACGTTCATCAAGATTGAGGGTTTTAAAATTAAGCCATGCCCATCTCAAAAGCAGATGACAAGAGTTCGTGGAAGCAATATCAAATAATACTTCTTTCACATATTGTCCTGTACTGAATTGGATCCTTGCTTGATTCGAATGAAAGCTTGGTGGTAACTAGAGTTTCTCCACCAATCTTTGGCTTAAAACATTGTTGTCGCTTTCGGAAACGAATGCAACTAAACATGGGTGGCCTTCGATTAAACCTTGTTTCTCTACTTCCTTTTCCATCATCTTTATCTTTTCTTCCTTTTCTCTTTCTTCAATTTCCATTCCTTCTGCAGTTTATATTTCTTCTTTTTCTATTTTCCACATCAGGCTATGTTGATCCTTACTGGCTTGTCTTGGTGTCATAAATTTGAACTTCATTTCATGTCCCTCAAGCCTCAAAGGGAACGTTCATCAAGATTGAGGGTTTTAAAATTAAGTCATGCCCATCTCAAAAGAGGATGACAAGAGTTCGTGGAAGCAATATCAAATAATACTTCTTTCACACATTGTCCTGTACTGAATTTGATCCTTACTTGATTCGGATGAAAGCTTGGTGGTAACTA
Source organism: Vigna unguiculata (assembly GCF_037176805.1). Taxonomy (NCBI): domain Eukaryota; kingdom Viridiplantae; phylum Streptophyta; class Magnoliopsida; order Fabales; family Fabaceae; genus Vigna; species Vigna unguiculata. The sequence goes on along the minus strand of NC_140795.1, from coordinate 24,162,728 downwards.
GAGTTTCTCCACCAATCTTTGGCTTAAAACATTGTTGTCGCTTTCGTAAACGAATGCAACTAAACATGGGTGGCCTTCGATTAAACACCTTCTTTCTCTACTTCCTTTTACATCAACTTTATCTTTTCTTCCTTTTCTTTTTGTTCAATTTCTCTTCCTTTTGCAGTTTATATTTCTTCTTTTCTATTTTCTCCTTCAGCCTATGTTGATACTTACTGGCTTGTCCTTGTGTCATGAATTTGAAATTCATTTCATGTCCCTCTTGCCTCAAATAAAGGGAACGTTCATCAAGATTGAGTGTTTTAAAATTAAGCCATGCCCATCTCAAAAGAAGATGACATGAGTTCGTGGGAACAATATCACATAATACTTCTTTCACACATTGTCATGTACCGAATTTGATCCTTGCTTGATTCGGATAAAACCTTGGTGGTAACTAGAGTTGCTCCACCAATCTTTGGCTTAAAACATTGTTGTCGCTTTCGTAAACGAATGCAACTAAACATGGGTGGCCTTCGATTAAACCTTGTTTTTCTACTTCCTTTTCCATCAACTTTATCTTTTCTTCCTTTTCTTTTTCTTCAATTTCTCTTTCTTCTGCAGTTTATATTTCTTCTTTTGTATTTCCTCTTTCAGCCTATGTTGATCCTTACTGGCTTGTCCTTGTGTCATAAATTTCAACTTCATTTCATGTCCCTCATGCCTCAAATAAAGGGAACGTTCATCAAGATTGAGGGTTTTAAAATTAAGCCATGCCCATCTCAAAAGCAGATGACAAGAGTTCGTGGAAGCAATATCAAATAATACTTCTTTCACACATTGTCCTGTACTGAATTGGATCCTTGCTTGATTCGAATGAAAGCTTGGTGGTAACTAGAGTTTCTCCACCAATCTTTGGCTTAAAACATTGTTGTCGCTTTCGGAAACGAATGCAACTAAACATGGGTGGCCTTCGATTAAACCTTGTTTCTCTACTTCCTTTTCCATCATCTTTATCTTTTCTTCCTTTTCTCTTTCTTCAATTTCCATTCCTTCTGCAGTTTATATTTCTTCTTTTTCTATTTTCCACATCAGGCTATGTTGATCCTTACTGGCTTGTCTTGGTGTCATAAATTTGAACTTCATTTCATGTCCCTCAAGCCTCAAAGGGAACGTTCATCAAGATTGAGGGTTTTAAAATTAAGTCATGCCCATCTCAAAAGAGGATGACAAGAGTTCGTGGAAGCAATATCAAATAATACTTCTTTCACACATTGTCCTGTACTGAATTTGATCCTTACTTGATTCGGATGAAAGCTTGGTGGTAACTAGAGTTTCTCCACCAATCTTTGGCTTAAAACATTGTTGTCGCTTTCGTAAACGAATGCAACTAAACATGGGTGGCCTTCGATTAAACACCTTCTTTCTCTACTTCCTTTTACATCAACTTTATCTTTTCTTCCTTTTCTTTTTGTTCAATTTCTCTTCCTTTTGCAGTTTATATTTCTTCTTTTCTATTTTCTCCTTCAGCCTATGTTGATACTTACTGGCTTGTCCTTGTGTCATGAATTTGAAATTCATTACATGTCCCTCTTGCCTCAAATAAAGGGAACGTTCATCAAGATTGAGTGTTTTAAAATTAAGCCATGCCCATCTCAAAAGAAGATGACATGAGTTCGTGGGAACAATATCACATAATACTTCTTTCACACATTGTCATGTACCGAATTTGATCCTTGCTTGATTCGGATAAAACCTTGGTGGTAACTAGAGTTGCTCCACCAATCTTTGGCTTAAAACATTGTTGTCGCTTTCGTAAACGAATGCAACTAAACATGGGTGGCCTTCGATTAAACCTTGTTTTTCTACTTCCTTTTCCATCAACTTTATCTTTTCTTCCTTTTCTTTTTCTTCAATTTCTCTTTCTTCTGCAGTTTATATTTCTTCTTTTGTATTTCCTCTTTCAGCCTATGTTGATCCTTACTGGCTTGTCCTTGTGTCATAAATTTCAACTTCATTTCATGTCCCTCATGCCTCAAATAAAGGGAACGTTCATCAAGATTGAGGGTTTTAAAATTAAGCCATGCCCATCTCAAAAGCAGATGACAAGAGTTCGTGGAAGCAATATCAAATAATACTTCTTTCACACATTGTCCTGTACTGAATTGGATCCTTGCTTGATTCGAATGAAAGCTTGGTGGTAACTAGAGTTTCTCCACCAATCTTTGGCTTAAAACATTGTTGTCGCTTTCGGAAACGAATGCAACTAAACATGGGTGGCCTTCGATTAAACCTTGTTTCTCTACTTCCTTTTCCATCATCTTTATCTTTTCTTCCTTTTCTCTTTCTTCAATTTCCATTCCTTCTGCAGTTTATATTTCTTCTTTTTCTATTTTCCACATCAGGCTATGTTGATCCTTACTGGCTTGTCTTGGTGTCATAAATTTGAACTTCATTTCATGTCCCTCATGCCTCAAAGGGAACGTTCATCAAGATTGAGGGTTTTAAAATTAAGTCATGCCCATCTCAAAAGAGGATGACAAGAGTTCGTGGAAGCAATATCAAATAATACTTCTTTCACACATTGTCCTGTACTGAATTTGATCCTTACTTGATTCGGATGAAAGCTTGGTGGTAACTAGAGTTTCTCCACCAATCTTTGGCTTAAAACATTGTTGTCGCTTTCGTAAATGAATGCAACTAAACATGGGTGGCCTTCGATTAAACACCTTCTTTCTCTACTTCCTTTTCCATCAACTTTATCTTTTCTTCCTTTTCTTTTTCTTCAATTTCTCTTCCTTCTGCAGTTTATATTTCTTCTTTTCTATTTTCTCCTTCAGCCTATGTTGATCCTTACTGGCTTGTCTTGGTGTCATAAATTTGAACTTCATTTCATATCCCTCATGCCTCAAATAAAGGGAACGTTCATCAAGATTGAGTGTTTTAAAATTAAGCCATGCCCATCTCAAAAGAAGATGACATGAGTTCGTGGGAACAATATCACATAATACTTCTTTCACACATTGTCATGTACCGAATTTGATCCTTGCTTGATTCGGATAAAACCTTGGTGGTAACTAGAGTTTCTCCACCAATCTTTGGCTTAAAACATTGTTTTCGCTTTCGTAAACGAATGCAACTAAACATGGGTGGCCTTCGATTAAACCTTGTTTTTCTACTTCCTTTTCCATCAACTTTATCTTTTCTTCCTTTTCTTTTTCTTCAATTTCTCTTTCTTCTGCAGTTTATATTTCTTCTTTTGTATTTTCTCTTTCAGCCTATGTTGATCCTTACTGGCTTGTCCTTGTGTCATAAATTTCAACTTCATTTCATGTCCCTCATGCCTGAAATAAAGGGAACGTTCATCAAGATTGAGTGTTTTAAAATTAAGCCATGCCCATCTTAAAAGCAGATGAGAAGAGTTCGTGGAAGCAATATCAAATAATACTTCTTTCACACATTGTCCTGTACTGAATTGGATCCTTGCTTGATTCGGATGAAAGCTTGGTGGTAACTAGAGTTTCTCTACCAATCTTTGGCTTAAAACATTGTTGTCGCTTTCGTAAACGAATGCAACTAAACATGGGTGGCCTTCGATTAAACCTTGTTTCTCTACTTCCTTTTCCATCATCTTTATCTTTTCTTCCTTTTCTCTTTCTTCAATTTCCATTCCTTCTGCAGTTTATATTTCTTCTTTTTCTATTGTCCACGTCAGCCTATGTTGATTCTCACTGGCTTGTCTTGGTGTCATAAATTTGAACTTCATTTCATGTCCCTCATGCCTCAAAGGGAACGTTCATCAAGATTGAGGGTTTTAAAATTAAGTCATGCCCATCTCAAAAGAGGATGACAAGAGTTCGTGGAAGCAATATCAAATAATACTTCTTTCACACATTGTCCTGTACTGAATTTGATCCTTACTTGATTCGGATGAAAGCTTGGTGGTAACTAGAGTTTCTCCACCAATCTTTGGCTTAAAACATTGTTGTCGCTTTCGTAAACGAATGCAACTAAACATGGGTGGCCTTCGATTAAACCTTGTTTTTCTACTTCCTTTTCCATCAACTTTATCTTTTCTTCCTTTTCTTTTTCTTCAATTTCTCTTTCTTCTGCAGTTTATATTTCTTCTTTTGTATTTTCTCTTTCAGCCTATGTTGATCCTTATTGGCTTGTCCTTGTGTCATAAATTTCAACTTCATTTCATGTCCCTCATGCCTCAAATAAAGGGAACGTTCATCAAGATTGAGTGTTTTAAAATTAAGCCATGCCCATCTCAAAAGCAGATGACAAGAGTTCGTGGAAGCAATATCAAATAATACTTCTTTCACACATTGTCCTGTACTGAATTGGATGCTTGCTTGATTCGGATGAAAGCTTGGTGGTAACTAGAGTTTCTCCACCAATCTTTGGCTTAAAACATTGTTGTCGCTTTCGTCAACGAATGCAACTAAACATGGGTGGCCTTCGATTAAACACCTTCTTTCTCTACTTCCTTTTCCATCATCTTTATCTTTTCTTGCTTTTCTCTTTCTTTAATTTCCATTCCTTCTGCAGTTTATATTTCTTCTTTTTCTATTTTCCACGTCAGCCTATGTTGATCCTTACTGGCTTGTCCTTGTGTCATGAATTTCAACTTCATTTGATGTCCCTCATGCCTCAAATAAAGGGAACGTTCATCAAGATTGAGTGTTTTAAAATTAAGCCATGCCCATCTCAAAAGAAGATGACATGAGTTCGTGGGAACAATATCACATAATACTTCTTTCACACATTGTCATGTACCGAATTTGATCCTTGCTTGATTCGGATAAAACCTTGGTGGTAACTAGAGTTTCTCCACCAATCTTTAGCTTAAAACATTGTTTTCGCTTTCGTAAACGAATGCAACTAAACATGGGTGGCCTTCGATTAAACACCTTCTTTCTCTACTTCCTTTTCCATCATCTTTATCTTTTCTTCCTTTTCTTTTTCTTCAATTTCTCTTCCTTTTGCAGTTTATATTTCTTCTTTTCTATTTTCTCCTTCAGCCTATGTTGATACTTACTGGCTTGTCCTTGTGTCATGAATTTGAAATTCATTTCATGTCCCTCATGCCTCAAATAAAGGGAACGTTCATCAAGATTGAGTGTTTTAAAATTAAGCCATGCCCATCTCAAAAGAAGATGACATGAGTTCGTGGGAACAATATCACATAATACTTCTTTCACACATTGTCATGTACCGAATTTGATCCTTGCTTGATTCGGATAAAACCTTGGTGGTAACTAGAGTTTCTCCACCAATCTTTAGCTTAAAACATTGTTTTCGCTTTCGTAAACGAATGCAACTAAACATGGGTGGCCTTCGATTAAACCTTGTTTCTCTACTTCCTTTTCCATCATCTTTATCTTTTCTTCCTTTTCTTTTTCTTCAATTTCTCTTCCTTTTGCAGTTTATATTTCTTCTTTTCTATTTTCTCCTTCAGCCTATGTTGATACTTACTGGCTTGTCCTTGTGTCATGAATTTGAAATTCATTTCATGTCCCTCATGCCTCAAATAAAGGGAACGTTCATCAAGATTGAGTGTTTTAAAATTAAGCCATGCCCATCTCAAAAGAAGATGACATGAGTTCGTGGGAACAATATCACATAATACTTCTTTCACACATTGTCATGTACCGAATTTGATCCTTGCTTGATTCGGATAAAACCTTGGTGGTAACTAGAGTTTCTCCACCAATCTTTAGCTTAAAACATTGTTTTCGCTTTCGTAAACGAATGCAACTAAACATGGGTGGCCTTCGATTAAACCTTGTTTCTCTACTTCCTTTTCCATCATCTTTATCTTTTCTTCCTTTTCTCTTTCTTCAATTTCCATTCCTTCTGCAGTTTATATTTCTTCTTTTTCTATTTTCCACGTCAGCCTATGTTGACCTTACTGGCTTGTCTTGGTGTCATAAATTTGAACTTCATTTCATGTCCCTCATGCCTCAAAGGGAACGTTCATCAAGATTGAGGGTTTTAAAATTAAGCCATGCCCATCTCAAAAGAGGATGACAAGAGTTCGTGGAAGCAATATCAAATAATACTTCTTTCACACATTGTCCTGTACTGAATTTGATCTTTGCTTGATTCGGATGAAAGCTTGGTGGTAACTAGAGTTTCTCCTCCAATCTTTGGCTTAAAACATTGTTGTCGCTTTCGTAAACGAATGCGACTAAACATGGGTGGCCTTCGATTAAACACCTTCTTTCTCTACTTCCTTTTCCATCAACTTTATCTTTTCTTCCTTTTCTTTTTCTTCAATTTCTCTTCCTTTTGCAGTTTATATTTCTTCTTTTCTATTTTCTCCTTCAGCCTATGTTGATACTTACTGGCTTGTCCTTGTGTCATGAATTTGAAATTCATTTCATGTCCCTCATGCCTCAAATAAAGGGAACGTTCATCAAGATTGAGGGTTTTAAAATTAAGCCATGCCCATCTCAAAAGCAGATGACAAGAGTTCGTGGAAGCAATATCAATTAATACTTCTTTCACACATTGTCCTGTACTGAATTGGATCCTTGCTTGATTCGGATGAAAGCTTGGTGGTAACTAGAGTTTCTCCACCAATCTTTGGCTTAAAACATTGTTGTCGCTTTCGTAAACGAATGCAACTAAACATGGGTGGCCTTCGATTAAACCTTGTTTGTCTACTTCCTTTTCCATCAACTTTATCTTTTCTTCCTTTTCTTTTTCTTCAATTTCTCTTTCTTCTGCAGTTTATATTTCTTCTTTTGTATTTTCTCTTTCAGCCTATGTTGATCCTTATTGGCTTGTCCTTGTGTCATAAATTTCAACTTCATTTCATGTCCCTCATGCCTCAAATAAAGGGAACGTTCATCAAGATTGAGTGTTTTAAAATTAAGCCATGCCCATCTCAAAAGCAGATGACAAGAGTTCGTGGAAGCAATATCAAATAATACTTCTTTCACACATTGTCCTGTACTGAATTGGATCCTTGCTTGATTCGGATGAAAGCTTGGTGGTAACTAGAGTTTCTCCACAATCTTTGGCTTAAAACATTGTTGTCGCTTTCGTAAACGAATGCAACTAAACATGGGTGGCCTTCGATTAAACCTTGTTTCTCTACTTCCTTTTCCATCATCTTTATCTTTTCTTCCTTTTCTCTTTCTTCAATTTCCATTCCTTCTGCAGTTTATATTTCTTCTTTTTCTATTTTCCACGTCAGCCTATGTTGATCCTTACTAGCTTGTCTTGGTGTCATAAATTTGAACTTCATTTCATGTCCCTCATGCCTCAAAGGGAACGTTCATCAAGATTGAGGGTTTTAAAATTAAGCCATGCCCATCTCAAAAGAGGATGACAAGAGTTCGTGGAAGCAATATCAAATAATACTTCTTTCACACATTGTCCTGTACTGAATTTGATCCTTACTTGATTCGGATGAAAGCTTGGTGGTAACTAGAGTTTCTCCACCAATCTTTGGCTTAAAACATTGTTGTCGCTTTCGTCAACGAATGCAACTAAACATGGGTGGCCTTCGATTAAACATCTTCTTTCTCTACTTCCTTTTCCATCATCTTTATCTTTTCTTGCTTTTCTCTTTCTTTAATTTCCATTCCTTCTGCAGTTTATATTTCTTCTTTTTCTATTTTCCACGTCAGCCTATGTTGATCCTTACTGGCTTGTCCTTGTGTCATGAATTTCAACTTCATTTGATGTCCCTCATGCCTCAAATAAAGGGAACGTTCATCAAGATTGAGTGTTTTAAAATTAAGCCATGCCCATCTCAAAAGAAGATGACATGAGTTCGTGGGAACAATATCACATAATACTTCTTTCACACATTGTCATGTACCGAATTTGATCCTTGCTTGATTCGGATAAAACCTTGGTGGTAACTAGAGTTTCTCCACCAATCTTTAGCTTAAAACATTGTTTTCGCTTTCGTAAACGAATGCAACTAAACATGGGTGGCCTTCGATTAAACACCTTCTTTCTCTACTTCCTTTTCCATCATCTTTATCTTTTCTTCCTTTTCTTTTTCTTCAATTTCTCTTCCTTTTGCAGTTTATATTTCTTCTTTTCTATTTTCTCCTTCAGCCTATGTTGATACTTACTGGCTTGTCCTTGTGTCATGAATTTGAAATTCATTTCATGTCCCTCATGCCTCAAATAAAGGGAACGTTCATCAAGATTGAGTGTTTTAAAATTAAGCCATGCCCATCTCAAAAGAAGATGACATGAGTTCGTGGGAACAATATCACATAATACTTCTTTCACACATTGTCATGTACCGAATTTGATCCTTGCTTGATTCGGATAAAACCTTGGTGGTAACTAGAGTTTCTCCACCAATCTTTAGCTTAAAACATTGTTTTCGCTTTCGTAAACGAATGCAACTAAACATGGGTGGCCTTCGATTAAACCTTGTTTCTCTACTTCCTTTTCCATCATCTTTATCTTTTCTTCCTTTTCTCTTTCTTCAATTTCCATTCCTTCTGCAGTTTATATTTCTTCTTTTTCTATTTTCCACGTCAGCCTATGTTGATCCTTACTGGCTTGTCTTGGTGTCATAAATTTGAACTTCATTTCATGTCCCTCATGCCTCAAAGGGAACGTTCATCAAGATTGAGGGTTTTAAAATTAAGCCATGCCCATCTCAAAAGAGGATGACAAGAGTTCGTGGAAGCAATATCAAATAATACTTCTTTCACACATTGTCCTGTACTGAATTTGATCTTTGCTTGATTCGGATGAAAGCTTGGTGGTAACTAGAGTTTCTCCTCCAATCTTTGGCTTAAAACATTGTTGTCGCTTTCGTAAACGAATGCGACTAAACATGGGTGGCCTTCGATTAAACACCTTCTTTCTCTACTTCCTTTTCCATCAACTTTATCTTTTCTTCCTTTTCTTTTTCTTCAATTTCTCTTCCTTTTGCAGTTTATATTTCTTCTTTTCTATTTTCTCCTTCAGCCTATGTTGATGCTTACTGGCTTGTCCTTGTGTCATGAATTTGAAATTCATTTCATGTCCCTCATGCCTCAAATAAAGGGAACGTTCATCAAGATTGAGTGTTTTAAAATTACGCCATGCCCATCTCAAAAGCAGATGACAAGAGTTCGTGGAAGCAATATCAATTAATACTTCTTTCACACATTGTCCTGTACTGAATTGGATCCTTGCTTGATTCGGATGAAAGCTTGGTGGTAACTAGAGTTTCTCCACCAATCTTTGGCTTAAAACATTGTTGTCGCTTTCGTAAACGAATGCAACTAAACATGGGTGGCCTTCGATTAAACCTTGTTTCTCTACTTCCTTTTCCATCATCTTTATCTTTTCTTCCTTTTCTCTTTCTTCAATTTCCATTCCTTCTGTAGTTTATATTTCTTCTTTTTCTATTGTCCACGTCAGCCTATGTTGATTCTTACTCGCTTGTCTTGGTGTCATAAATTTGAACTTCATTTCATGTCCCTCATGCCTCAAAGGGAACGTTCATCAAGATTGAGGGTTTTAAAATTAAGTCATGCCCATCTCAAAAGAGGATGACAAGAGTTCGTGGAAGCAATATCAAATAATACTTCTTTCACACATTGTCCTGTACTGAATTTGATCCTTACTTGATTCGGATGAAAGCTTGGTGGTAACTAGAGTTTCTCCACCAATCTTTGGCTTAAAACATTGTTGTCGCTTTCGTAAACGAATGCAACTAAACATGGGTGGCCTTCGATTAAACCTTGTTTTTCTACTTCCTTTTCCATCAACTTTATCTTTTCTTCCTTTTCTTTTTCTTCAATTTCTCTTTCTTCTGCAGTTTATATTTCTTCTTTTGTATTTTCTCTTTCAACCTATGTTGATCCTTACTGGCTTGTCCTTGTGTCATAAATTTGAACTTCATTTCATGTCCCTCATGCCTCAAATAAAGGCAACGTTCATCAAGATTGAGTGTTTTAAAATTAAGCCATGCCCATCTCAAAAGCAGATGACAAGAGTTCGTGGAAGCAATATCAAATAATACTTCTTTCACACATTGTCCTGTACTGAATTGGATCCTTGCTTGATTCGGATGAAAGCTTGGTGGTAACTAGAGTTTCTCCACCAATCTTTGGCTTAAAACATTGTTGTCGCTTTCGTAAACGAATGCAACTAAACATGGGTGGCCTTCGATTAAACCTTGTTTCTCTACTTCCTTTTCCATCATCTTTATCTTTTCTTCCTTTTCTCTTTCTTTAATTTCCATTCCTTCTACAGTTTATATTTCTTCTTTTTCTATTTTCCACGTCAGCCTATGTTGATCCTTACTGGCTTGTCTTGGTGTCATAAATTTGAACTTCATTTCATGTCCCTCATGCCTCAAAGGGAACGTTCATCAAGATTCAGGGTTTTAAAATTAAGCCATGCCCATCTCAAAAGAAGATGACAAGAGTTCGTGGAAGCAATATCAAATAATACTTCTTTCACACATTGTCCTGTACTGAATTGGATCCTTGCTTGATTCAGATGAAAGCTTGGTGGTAACAAGAGTTTCTCCACCAATCTTTGGCTTAAAACATTGTTGTCGCTTTCGTAAACGAATGCAACTAAACATGGGTGGCCTTCGATTAAACCTTGTTTCTCTACTTCCTTTTCCATCATCTTTATCTTTTCTTCCTTTTCTCTTTCTTCAATTTCCATTCCTTCTGCAGTTTATATTTCTTCTTTTTCTATTTTCCACGTCAGCCTATGTTGATCATTACTGGCTTGTCTTGGTGTCATAAATTTGAACTTCATTTCATGTCCCTCATGCCTCAAAGGGAACGTTCATCAAGATTGAGGGTTTTAAAATTAAGCCATGCCCATCTCAAAAGAGGATGACAAGAGTTCGTGGAAGCAATATCAAATAATACTTTTTTCACACATTGTCCTGTACTGAATTGGATCCTTGCTTGATTCGGATGAAAGCTTGGTGGTAACTAGAGTTTCTCCTCCAATCTTTGGCTTAAAACATTGTTGTCGCTTTCGTAAACGAATGCAACTAAACATGGGTGGCCTTCGATTAAACACCTTCTTTCTCTACTTCCTTTTCCATCAACTTTATCTTTTCTTCCTTTTCTTTTTCTTCAATTTCTCTTCCTTCTGCACTTTATATTTCTTCTTTTCTATTTTCTCCTTCAGCCTATGTTGATACTTACTGGCTTGTCCTTGTGTCATGAATTTGAAATTCATTTCATGTCCCTCATGCCTCAAATAAAGGGAACGTTCATCAAGATTGAGTGTTTTAAAATTAAGCCATGCTCATCTCAAAAGAAGATGACATGAGTTCGTGGGAACAATATCACATAATACTTCTTTCACACATTGTCATGTACCGAATTTGATCCTTGCTTGATTCGGATAAAACCTTGGTGGTAACTAGAGTTTCTCCACCAATCTTTGGCTTAAAACATTGTTTTCGCTTTCGTAAACGAATGCAACTAAACATGGGTGGCCTTCGATTAAACCTTGTTTTTCTACTTCCTTTTCCATCAACTTTATCTTTTCTTCCTTTTCTTTTTCTTCAATTTCTCTTTCTTCTGCAGTTTATATTTCTTCTTTTGTATTTTCTCTTTCAGCCTATGTTGATCCTTATTGGCTTGTCCTTGTGTCATAAATTTCAACTTCATTTCATGTCCCTCGTGCCTCAAATAAAGGGAACGTTCATCAAGATTGAGTGTTTTAAAATTAAGCCATGCCCATCTCAAAAGCAGATGACAAGAGTTCGTGGAAGCAATATCAAATAATACTTCTTTCACACATTGTCCTGTACTGAATTGGATCCTTGCTTGATTCGGATGAAAGCTTGGTGGTAACTAGAGTTTCTCCACCAATCTTTGGCTTAAAACATTGTTGTCGCTTTCGTAAACGAATGCAACTAAACATGGGTGGCCTTCGATTAAACCTTGTTTCTCTACTTCCTTTTCCATCATCTTTATCTTTTCTTCCTTTTCTCTTTCTTCAATTTCCATTCCTTCTGCAGTTTATATTTCTTCTTTTTCTATTTTCCACGTTAGCCTATGTTGATCCTTACTGGCTTGTCTTGGTGTCATAAATTTGAACTTCATTTCATGTCCCTCATGCCTCAAAGGGAACGTTCATCAAGATTGAGGGTTTTAAAATTAAGCCATGCCCATCTCAAAAGAGGATGACAAGAGTTCGTGGAAGCAATATCAAATAATACTTCTTTCACACATTGTCCTGTACTGAATTTGATCCTTGCTTGATTCGGATGAAAGCTTGGTGGTAACTAGAGTTTCTCCTCCAATCTTTGGCTTAAAACATTGTTGTCGCTTTCGTAAACGAATGCAACTAAACATGGGTGGCCTTCGATTAAACACCTTCTTTCTCTACTTCCTTTTCCATCAACTTTATCTTTTCTTCCTTTTCTTTTTCTTCAATTTTTCTTCCTTCTGCACTTTATATTTCTTCTTTTCTATTTTCTCCTTCAGCCTATGTTGATACTTACTGACTTGTCCTTGTGTCATGAATTTGAAATTCATTTCATGTCCCTCATGCCTCAAATAAAGGGAACGTTCATCAAGGTTGAGTGTTTTAAAATTAAGCCATGCTCATCTCAAAAGAAGATGACATGAGTTCGTGGTAACAATATCACATAATACTTCTTTCACACATTGTCATGTACCGAATTTGATCCTTGCTTGATTCGGATAAAACCTTGGTGGTAACTAGAGTTTCTCCACCAATCTTTGGCTTAAAACATTGTTTTCGCTTTCGTAAACGAATGCAACTAAACATGGGTGGCCTTCGATTAAACCTTCTTTTTCTACTTCCTTTTCCATCAACTTTATCTTTTCTTCCTTTTCTTTTTCTTCAATTTCTCTTTCTTCTGCAGTTTATATTTCTTCTTTTGTATTTTCTCTTTCAGCCTATGTTGATCCTTACTGGCTTGTCCTTGTGTCATAAATTTCAACTTCATTTCATGTCCCTCATGCGTCAAATAAAGGGAACGTTCATCAAGATTGAGTGTTTTAAAATTAAGCCATGCCCATCTTAAAAGCAGATGACAAGAGTTCGTGGAAGCAATATCAAATAATACTTCTTTCACACATTGTCCTGTACTGAATTGGATCCTTGCTTGATTCGGATGAAAGCTTGGTGGTAACTAGAGTTTCTCCACCAATCTTTGGCTTAAAACATTGTTGTCGCTTTCGTAAACGAATGCAGCTAAACATGGGTGGCCTTCGATTAAACCTTGTTTCTTTACTTCCTTTTCCATCATCTTTATCTTTTCTTCCTTTTCTCTTTCTTCAATTTCCATTCCTTCTGCAGTTTATATTTCTTCTTTTTCTATTGTCCACGTCAGCCTATGTTGATTCTTACTGGCTTGTCTTGGTGTCATAAATTTGAACTTCATTTCATGTCCCTCATGCCTCAAAGGGAACGTTCATCAAGATTGAGGGTTTTAAAATTAAGTCATGCCCATCTCAAAAGAGGATGACAAGAGTTCGTGGAAGCAATATCAAATAATACTTCTTTCAGACATTGTCTTGTACTGAATTTGATCCTTACTTGATTCGGATGAAAGCTTGGTGGTAACTAGAGTTTCTCCACCAATCTTTGGCTTAAAACATTGTTGTCGCTTTCGTAAAGGAATGCAACTAAACATGGGTGGCCTTCGATTAAACCTTGTTTTTCTACTTCCTTTTCCATCAACTTTATCTTTTCTTCCTTTTCTTTTTCTTCAATTTCTCTTTCTTCTGCAGTTTATGTTTCTTCTTTTGTATTTTCTCTTTCAGCCTATGTTGATCCTTACTGGCTTGTCCTTGTGTCATAAATTTCAACTTCATTTCATGTCCCTCATGCATCAAATAAAGGGAACGTTCATCAAGATTGAGGGTTTTAAAATTAAGCCATGCCCATCTCAAAAGAAGATGACAAGAGTTCGTGGAAGCAATATCAAATAATACTTCTTTCACACATTGTCCTGTACTGAATTGGATCCTTGCTTGATTCGGATGAAAGGTTGGTGGTAACAAGAGTTTCTCCACCAATCTTTGGCTTAAAACATTGTTGTCGCTTTCGTAAACGAATGCAACTAAACATGGGTGGCCTTCGATTAAACCTTGTTTCTCTACTTCCTTTTCCATCATCTTTATCTTCTCTTCCTTTTCTCTTTCTTCAATTTCCATTCCTTCTGCAGTTTATATTTCTTCTTTTTCTATTTTCCACGTTAGCCTATGTTGATTCTTACTGGCTTGTCTTGGTGTCATAAATTTGAACTTCATTTCATGTCCCTCATGCCTCAAAGGGAACGTTCATCAAGATTGAGGGTTTTAAAATTAAGCCATGCCCATCTCAAAAGAGGATGACAAGAGTTCGTGGAAGCAATATCAAATAATACTTCTTTCACACATTGTCCTGTACTGAATTTGATCCTTGCTTGATTCGGATGAAAGCTTGGTGGTAACTAGAGTTTCTCCACCAATCTTTGGCTTAAAACATTGTTGTCGCTTTCGTAAACGAATGCAACTAAACATGAGTGGCCTTCGATTAAACACCTTCTTTCTCTACTTCCTTTTCCATCAACTTTATCTTTTCTTCCTTTTCTTTTTCTTCAATTTCTCTTCCTTCTACACTTTATATTTCTTCTTTTCTATTTTCTCCTTCAGCCTATGTTGATACTTACTGGCTTGTCCTTGTGTCATGAATTTGAAATTCATTTCATGTCCCTCATGCCTCAAATAAAGGGAACGTTCATCAAGATTGAGTGTTTTAAAATTAAGCCATGCTCATCTCAAAAGAAGATGACATGAGTTCGTGGGAACAATATCACATAATACTTCTTTCACACATTGTCATGTACCGAATTTGATCCTTGCTTGATTCGGATAAAACCTTGGTGGTAACTAGAGTTTCTCCACCAATCTTTGGCTTAAAACATTGTTTTCGCTTTCGTAAACGAATGCAACTAAACATGGGTGGCCTTCGATTAAACCTTCTTTTTCTACTTCCTTTTCCATCAACTTTATCTTTTCTTCCTTTTCTTTTTCTTCAATTTTTCTTTCTTCTGCAGTTTATATTTCTTCTTTTGTATTTTCTCCTTCATCCTATGTTGATCCTTACTGGCTTGTCCTTGTGTCATAAATTTCAACTTCATTTCATGTCCCTCATGCCTCAAATAAAGGGAACGTTCTTCAAGATCGAGTGGTTTAAAATTAAGCCATGCCCATCTCAAAAGAAGATGACAAGAGTTCGTGGGAGCAATATCACATAATACTTCTTTCACACATTGTCCTGTACTGAATTGGATCCTTGCTAGATTCGGATGAAAGCTTGGTGGTAACTAGAGTTTCTCCACCAATCTTTGGCTTAAAACATTGTTGTCGCTTTCGTAAACGAATGCAACTAAATATGGGTGGCCTTCGATTAAACCTTGTTTCTCTACTTCCTTTTCCATCATCTTTATCTTTTCTTCCTTTTCTCTTTCTTCAATTTCCATTCGTTCTGCAGTTTATATTTCTTCTTTTTCTATTTTCTACGTCAGCCTATGTTGATCCTTACTGGCTTGTCTCTGTGTCATAAATTTGAACTTCATTTCATGTCCCTCATGCCTCAAAGGGAACGTTCATCAAGATTGAGGGTTTTAAAATTAAGCCATGCCCATCTCAAAAGAAGATGACAAGAGTTCGTGGAAGCAATATCAAATAATACTTCTTTCACACATTGTCCTGTACTGAATTTGATCCTTGCTTGATTCCGATGAAAGCTTGGTGGTAACTAGAGTTTCTCCACCAATCTTTGGCTAAAAACATTGTTGTCGCTTTCGTAAATGAATGCAACTAAACATGGGTGGCCTTCGATTAAACACCTTCTTTCTCTACTTCCTTTTCCATCAACTTTATCTTTTCTTCCTTTTCTTTTTCTTCAATTTCTGTTCCTTCTGCAGTTTATATTTCTTCTTTTCTATTTTCTCCTTCAGCCTATGTTGATACTTACTGGCTTGTCCTTGTGTCATCAATTTGAAATTCATTTCATGTCCCTCATGCCTCAAATAAAGGGAACGGTCATCAAGATTGAGTGTTTTAAAATTAAGCCATGCTCATCTCAAAAGAAGATGACATGAGTTCGTGGGAACAATATCACATAATACTTCTTTAACACATTGTCATGTATCGAATTTGATCCTTGCTTGATTCGGATGAAAGCTTGGTGGTAACTAGAGTTTCTCCACCAATCTTTGGCTAAAAACATTGTTTTCGCTTTCGTAAACGAATGCAACTAAACATGGGTGGCCTTCGATTAAACCTTGTTTTTCTACTTCCTTTTCCATCAACTTTATCTTTTCTTCCTTTTCTTTTTCTTCAATTTCTCTTTCTTCTGCAGTTTATATTTCTTCTTTTGTATTTTCTCCTTCATCCTATGTTGATCCTTACTGGCTTGTCCTTGTGTCATAAATTTCAACTTCATTTCATGTCCTTCATGCCTCAAATAAAGGGAACGTTCATCAAGATCGAGTGGTTTAAAATTAAGCCATGCCCATCTCAAAAGAAGATGACAAGAGTTCGTGGGAGCAATATCACATAATACTTCTTTCACACATTGTCCTGTACTGAATTGGATCCTTGCTAGATTCGGATGAAAGCTTGGTGATAACTAGAGTTTCTCCACCAATCTTTGGCTTAAAACATTGTTGTCGCTTTCGTAAACGAATGCAACTAAATATGGGTGGCCTTCGATTAAACCTTGTTTCTCTACTTCCTTTTCCATCATCTTTTTCTTTTCTTTCCTCTCTTCTTGGTTTAGCCAAACTTCTTCAGTTTTTCAAGCTTTTCTTGCTGTCTTTATGTAATGCTTGGCCTGAATTTTTGTGCTTTTGATAATTTCTTATTCTTTGATTTATCTTTAAGGTGTCATGAAGCTTTAATCAATTTATTTCCACACCTCTAAATGAGCTTAAAACTTAACTTCAGCTGCATCAACAAACGTTAAAATATCCAAAAATAATTTATGCAGCTAAAAATCACTTTTTAAGACATTTTTATCACACAAGCTCAAACAACCTAATTATCAAAATTATCAATTAAATCACTCTTTAGGCACACAAATTCAATTAAATACCCAGAATTAAACATTAAATGAGGGCAAAAATACGTACTCATCATACCCACACACTTATCCTTTTGCACTCCTGGGCAAAATCAAACAATTTCAAAACTTAATCTGAGGTATTTTATTTCACATCAACATTGGATCAAAGGAATGAACATCACTGGAGACAAATCAATACTCTAGAGATCAAATTATCATGTATATACAAACAGAAATGTTCTATTTTTCACACATAAGTTAATCTTTTGAATTCACAAGACAATCAATTATGAAAGAAAGCACTCAAGTTAAATGTGTATTTTATCACCAAAATTCTCTCATGTGTTTTGGCTTGTGTTTTCACTCAAAATACTCATGTAAGCAAACTCTCATAATACTTAACAAGACTCTAATATTCACAAACTTTTAAAAAATATGCATTCAAAGATCATGAGGACTTTTCATAGGTTATAATGGGGCCAAGGCAAAGGTAGGAAAAATTTTAGGATTTTTGGGTTTTTGAAATTAAAATATAGAAAGAATAATGGAGCATAATTTCAAAAACAACTTTTTTTCGTTTATTGCTCTTTGTTGCTCTCTCTTTTTTTTTATAAAGCAATATATTTTTTTTCATTTCAACACTTTTTCATCAACAATTTTTCCTTTTGCCATTTTTATTAATTTGTGGGTGAGGTACTCACCCACACACTTTATTCCTCAACCATTCCTGAACACAATCCATTAGCTCTTTCTTTCTTCCTAAGGTAGAATATAGTCTTTTTCTT
Organism: Vigna unguiculata; assembly: GCF_037176805.1. Taxonomy (NCBI): domain Eukaryota; kingdom Viridiplantae; phylum Streptophyta; class Magnoliopsida; order Fabales; family Fabaceae; genus Vigna; species Vigna unguiculata. The sequence goes on along the minus strand of NC_140795.1, from coordinate 24,144,918 downwards.
TTCAAGGTTATGCAATAGGCTTAAAACAAGAAAAAGAGGTTTAAAGCTCAAAGGGGCTACCAATGGATTAATATCAAGGTGGGCTTATTTGGCCAAGTAGCTAAAAACAAGAAATGCCTCAGTCATATCAAATCATGCATATTCACCTAAGATGCAAAACAAAAGACTCAAGCTAAACATTTGAGTATAAACAAACATGAGCAAGTCACTCAAGAAAAAAATAGGAATGTCATATGGCAGTTCATCCTTTACATTAAGGCTCAAGACTCACAAGGTCAAATTCTTTCACAAAAGATTTAATCAAGAAATTCTCAAATCAACTCAATTAGCAAATCATAGAAACAGTCCACTCATACCAACATGACTTTTATTTTTCTATAATCATGATCATCCCAATTATTGAATCAAATCCCAAAATCCAATGTCAATATGTTTTATTGAAAGCAGGGAAATATTTTTGGTGGATTTCTTATGAGACATATTGTTTAAAAGTTTCACTTAGTAAAAAGTTAATACTTTCACAATTTTCTCAAAAAGAAATCACAATTTTTTTTAAATGAAAAAAAACACAAAAAACAAAAAACACAAAAAACAAAAAACATAAAACATAAAAAGGAAAATCCTACCTACAGTTTGTCTCCCCCACACTTATTTCAAAAAAAATGTCCTTGATGGACTTATTTTGGGGAGGAAACGAAAATTTTTTGATTTCTGGCTCAATCTGGCCATATGTCAAAATTTATTTTCTTTAATTTTATAAAGTACAAGTCAGCTTGTACCATTTTTTTAATTTTTACTTTTTGAAGTTTATGAAAACTAAAAACAAAAAAACATATTTTTGAAATTTTTTTATATTTTTTATTAACATCAAAAACAAAAAACAAATATGCATGCAATTTAAATTTTTTATCAACAATGCTTTCAAAAGAATTTGAATCTAACCTGTTTACTTGTTGCAGCAACCTTTCTTCTTTTTCTGCAGCCATGTCAACAAAGATAACCACTGAAAACTTATTTGCATCACTCACATCAATAAACTTGATGTGTGGAGTGTGTGGCTTCAACTCAACTTGAGCATCATCAGGTGCATTCAAATGGTTAAGCGGATCATCAGTAATCCTCATAATCTCATCTTCTAAGCAAAAATTTTCACCTGGTGTTGTTGACTCTACTGCTTCATCATTAACCAAGTCAGTTGCAATAGTAGATGCTTCAGTTGCATCTTCGAATATTGTTGGCTCTTCAACTGCACTTGGTTCCTCCATTGTATTGTTCTCACAACTTTGCTCTTGAAAATGATCATTTGTACTCATAACATCATCAACAGGTACAACTTTATATTCACATGGAGCATCGTCAACATATCCATCAGTAGATATGTTTATGGGAGAATCTTTAATTTCTTCATCAGCAACATCTTTAGCAAAATTGATATGTCCATCAGTAGACATATTACTATGAGCATCATTATATCCATCAGTAGATATATCAACGTGATGTGATTCCGCTATTGGTTTTTCAGAATGACTCTGCAAGCTTTGTGTGGCGGCATTCATCATCTCTTTCTGATCTGTCTGATTCATCTTCATCATTTCAGTCATCATTTTCATCATATCTTCCAAAGTGACCTTTGTCATTGCATCATTCATTAGCTGACTCAAATCTTCAGACATTTGTTCAGCTCTGATGGCCAACTTCAGAAGCACATCTTTGATTTCATGATGAAGTTTGTTAAAATCTGGATTTTCAGGAAATCTTTGATGGGGTTGAGGGGTAGTATTAACAATTATAAGTAATTCTATGAAGTTGTTCTTACTTGCATCCCTCAACATATCAGACAATATTTGCTTATTTTCGTACCACTCTTGCTCAATATTTCTACATCGTTGATCAACTCGCAACCTTTCATCCATGGACTCTAATTTCTCTATAACTCCACCCATTAATATCATAACTTCCCTGTAGGATGGTCCATTGATTGCTTCAACTTGCTGTGGTGGTACATATTGTTGCTGAACACTATTTGGAACATATGGTTACTGAGGTGGACACTCAGAATATGGTTGTTGCTCATATCCTAAAAAAGATGATCTAGGATATAGATCATTAAATTGTCGTAAAGTTAACCCACTTATATCAGGTGCAGAAGTAGTTGTGACAATTTGTTGCTGAAAATCACGTGGTTGCTATGGATAGTAATCATAATTCACTTGAAAATCACACAGTTGATTATTTTCATATGAAAAATTATTTTGCATTTTTGAAAGAGGTTTTCTGAAAAGAGATAAGTTGAAAGCTTGTTGAGTAGACTTCCAGGAAAGAGAGGTGCGTCTCAATGGACAACTTAAGTACCTTATCTTTCCTTAGCCAAAGTTTTTCCCAACTAGTTTCACAAATTTCCCAACAAAATTCCTCAAACAAAAATTACGCTTAAAAAAATAACTAAATAAAATAAAATAAAATAACTAAAGAAAATTAAAAAAATGTTAGAACAAAAATTGAGAAAAGAAAATGTTAGTGATAAAAAAAATAAAAATAAAAATAAAAAATAAAATCAAAAGAATAAAAATAAAAATAAGAACTAAAATGATAAAAATTCTAACCGTGTTCCCCGGCAACGGCGCCAAATTTGATAACGCTGTCGTTGACGCGATCAAATTAATACTACTTATCTATAACAACTTCAGTATTGTTAAGAAAGTAGTCAACAAAATAGTAAGGGTAAAGTAACCCAAAGTCGTCTCCCAACGAACACGGAATTGATTTTTAACAAGTTAGTTCTTATAAAACTATACAAGAGTTAGTCAAATAAAATTAAAAAAATATAAGGGATTAAGATAAACAAAGATAGAAATAAAATTTAAAAGATAAAAAGAAATAAAAACAATAGTAAAGAAAATAGATTGATTCCATTGCTTTTTTAAAATAGATTCATCCTCGGTTATCTAAAGATTATTGCTCAATTAATTATTGTTATAGATTTACAAATTAATCAATGTAAAGTCTTAATTAATTTGTTGGTGTTCTCACTTTTAACCAAAGTATAGTCTCAATTAAAAGTGAGAACTTTTAGATTATCCACAGTAAATTCAACCAAAGTACAGTCTCAATCAAATTTACTATGCCTAATCATGTCTATTCTTTTATCTCCTCACCAAATAAAAAGCTTAATTAATCAAAGTAAAGTCTCAATTAATTGTAGTTAGAGTAAATACCTTTAACCAAAGTAAAGTCTCAATTATTGGTAAAAACTCATTTAATCATATGAAAGTTTCTAAATAAAATCAAAGTAAAGTCTCAATTAAATTTAAAAACCCTTGAACTCATATGATCAACATGCATATAGATTTAAAATCATTACTTGTTACGTGATTCAAAGATAAAAGACATAGATGAATTAAAACCTCAACAATAATAAAAAGAACAAAGAAATTATTTCATTCTAACCTCAGAATCCATAATGAAATTACAATGGAATCAACCCAAGAAGTTTAGCAATCCATGGAATACAAAATAAGAATAAAAGAAGAATAAAGAGAAGAAAAGAGAGAGAAAGAAATTAGGTCCCCCTAAGGGTTCCTAAATTCCGAAATGTCGAGCTTCCTTTCTACTTCTCCCTTGGTCTCTTTATATAGGAATTGGACTGGGCTTTTCTGTTGCTAAAATCTCTCAAATATCTTTTGAAATAAAGATAAATATAAATATTTAAAAATACTTGGAGAGATATAGACTATTTGACAAATATAATTGGTTGATAATATCAATATCTAATATAATTAAATTAATTAATTACTTAAAGATATATGATAAATTATCACCAATTAATATTTGTATTAATTTTCCAAATCAACCCTTTGCAATCTCCTTAAATTATCTTCTAAATAATCCAATATCTTCAAGATATATTTGTTTGTTGTGGAACTAAAAAGATTCAAGAAGATCTTGTCATATTTAAAAAGATTTGGTAGTTATTATCTTTTAATATTTTATGATATAATTAAATAAGATAATTATTTAAAAATATCAAATAAAATATCTAAAGATATATTTTCCCAAATTATCTTCTATCATAAAGATAAAGAAAACCGCAAGGTCCAATTTTTCTTTCCTCTCTTCTTGGTTTAGCCAAACTTCTTCAGTTTTTCAAGCTTTTCTTGCCGTCTTCATGTAATGCTTGGCCTGAATTTTTGTGCTTTTGATAATTTCTTATTCTTTGATTTATCTTTAAGGTGTCATGAAGCTTTAATCAATTTATTTCCACACCTCTAAATGAGCTTAAAACTTAACTTCAGCTGCATCAACAAACGTTAAAATATCCAAAAATAATTTATGCAGCTAAAAATCACTTTTTAAGACATTTTTATCACACAAGCTCAAACAACCTAATTATCAAAATTATCAATTAAATCACTCTTTAGGCACACAAATTCAATTAAATACCCAGAATTAAACATTAAATGAGGGCAAAAATACGTACTCATCATACTTCCTTTTCCATCATCTTTATCTTTTCTTCCTTTTCTCTTTCTTCAATTTCCATTCCTTCTGCAGTTTATATTTCTACTTTTTCTATTTTCCACGTCAGCCTATGTTGATCCTTACTGGCTTGTTTTGGTGTCATAAATTTGAACTTCATTTCATGTCCCTCATGCCTCAAAGGGAACGTTCATCAAGATTCAGGGTTTTAAAATTAAGCCATGCCCATCTCAAAAGAAGATGACAAGAGATCGTGGAAGCAATATCAAATAATACTTCTTTCACACATTGTCCTGTACTGAATTTGATCCTTGCTTGATTCCGATGAAAGCTTGGTGGTAACTAGAGTTTCTCCACCAATCTTTGGCTAAAAACATTGTTGTCGCTTTCGTAAATGAATGCAACTAAACATGGGTGGCCTTCGATTAAACACCTTCTTTCTCTACTTCCTTTTCCATCAACTTTATCTTTTCTTCCTTTTCTTTTTCTTCAATTTCTGTTCCTTCTGCAATTTATATTTCTTCTTTTCTATTTTCTCCTTCAGCCTATGTTGATACTTACTGGCTTGTCCTTGTGTCATGAATTTGAAATTCATTTCATGTCCCTCATGCCTCAAATAAAGGGAACCTTCATCAAGATTGAGAGTTTTAAAATTAAGCCATACCCATCTCAAAAGAAGATGACATGAGTTCGTGGAAGCAATATCATATAATACTTCTTTCACACATTGTCATGTACCGAATTTGATCCTTGCTTGATTCGGATAAAACCTTGGAGGTAACTAGAGTTTCTCCACCAATCTTTGGCTTAAAACATTGTTTTTGCTTTCGTAAACGAATGCAACTAAACATGGGTGGCCTTCGATTAAACCTTGTTTTTCTACTTCCTCTCCATCAACTTTATCTTTTCCTCCTTTTCTTTTTCTTCAATTTTTCTTTCTTCTGCAGTTTATATTTCTTCTTTTGTATTTTCTCCTTCAGCCTATGTTGATCCTTACTGGCTGGTCCTGGTGTCATAAATTTCAACTTCATTTCATGTCCCTCATGCCTCAAATAAAGGGAACGTTCATCAAGATTGAGAGTTTTAAAATTAAGCCATGCCCATCTCAAAAGAAGATGACATGAGTTCGTGGGAACAATATCATATAATACTTCTTTCACACATTGTCATGTACCGAATTTGATCCTTGCTTGATTCGGATAAAACCGTGGTGGTAACTAGAGTTTCTCCACCAATCTTTGGCTTAAAACATTGTTGTCGCTTTCGTAAACGAATGCAACTAAACATGGGTGGCCTTCGATTAAACCTTGTTTTTCTACTTCCTTTTCCATCAACTTTATCTTTTCCTCCTTTTCTTTTTCTTCAATTTCTCTTTCTTCTGCAGTTTATATTTCTTCTTTTGTATTTTCTCCTTCAGCCTATGTTGATCCTTACTGGCTTGTCCTGGTGTCATAAATTTCAACTTCATTTCATGTCCCTCATGCCTTAAATAAAGGGAACGTTCATCAAGATTGAGTGTTTTAAAATTAAGCCGAGCCCATCTCAAAAGAAGATGCAAGAGTTCGTGGAAGCAATATCAAATAATACTTCTTTCACACATTATCCTGTACTGAATTGGATCCTTGCTTGATTCGGATGAAAGCTTGGTGGTAACTAGAGTTTCTCCACCAATCTTTGGCTTACAACATTGTTTTCGCTTTCGTAAACGAATGCAACTAAACATGGGTGGCCTTCGATTAAACCTTGTTTTTCTACTTCCTTTTCCATTAACTTTATCTTTTCTTCCTTTTCTTTTTCTTCAATTTCTCTTTCTTCTGCAGTTTATATTTTTTCTTTTGTATTTTCTCCATCACCCTATGTTGATCCTTACTGGCTTGTCCTTGTGTCCTAAATTTCAACTTCATTTCATGTCCCTCATGCCTCAAATAAAGGGAACGTTCATCAAGATTGAGTGTTTTAAAATTAAGCCATGCCCATCTCAAAAGAAGATGACAAGAGTTCGTGGAAGCAATATCAAATAATACTTCTTTCACACATTATCCTGTACTGAATTGGATCCTTGCTTGATTCGGATGAAAGCTTGGTGGTAACTAGAGTTTCTCCACCAATCTTTGGCTTACAACATTGTTTTCGCTTTCGTAAACGAATGCAACTAAACATGGGTGGCCTTCGATTAAACCTCGTTTTTCTACTTCCTTTTCCATCAACTTTATCTTTTCTTCCTTTTCTTTTTCTTCAATTTCTCTTTCTTCTGCAGCTTATATTTCTTCTTTTGTATTTTCTCCATCACCCTATGTTGATCCTTACTGGCTTGTCCTTGTGTCCTAAATTTCAACTTCATTTCATGTCCCTCATGCCTCAAATAAAGGGAACGTTCATCAAGATTGAGTGTTTTAAAATTAAGCCATGCCCATCTCAAAAGAAGATGACAAGAGTTCGTGGAAGCAATATCAAATAATACTTCTTTCACACATTGTCCTGTACTGAATTGGATCCTTGCTTGATTCGGATGAAAGCTTGGTGGTAACTAGAGTTTCTCCACCAATCTTTGGCTTAAAACATTGTTCTCGCTTTCGTGAACGAATGCAACTAAACATGGGTGGCCTTCGATTAAACCTTGTTTCTCTACTTCCTTTTCCATCATCTTTATCTTTTCTTCCTTTTCTTTTTCTTCAATTTCTCTTCCTTCTGCAGTTTATATTTCTTCTTTTCTATTTTCTCCTTCAGCCTATGTTAATACTTACTGGCTTGTCCTTGTGTCATGAATTTGAAATTCATTTCATGTCCCTCATGCCTCAAATATAGGGAACGTTCATCAAGATTGAGTGTTTTAAAATTAAGCCAAGCCCATCTCAAAAGAAGATGACAAGAGTTCGTGGAAGCAATATCAAAAAATACTTCTTTCACACATTGTCCTGTACTGAATTGGATCCTTGCTTGATTCGGATGAAAGCTTGGTGGTAACTAGAGTTTCTCCACCAATCTTTGGCTTAAAACATTGTTGTCGCTTTCGTAAACGAATGCAACTAAACATGGGTGGCCTTCGATTAAACCTTGTTTTTCTACTTCCTTTTCCATCAACTTTATCTTTTCTTCCTTTTCTTTTTCTTCAATTTCTCTTTCTTCTGCAGTTTATATTTCTTCTTTTGTATTTTCTCCTTCAGCCTATGTTGATCCTTACTGGCTTGTCCTTGTGTCATAAATTTCAACTTCTTTTCATGTCCCTCATGCCTCAAATAAAGGGAACGTTCATCAAGATTGAGCGTTTTAAAATTAAGCCATGCCCATCTCAAAAGAAGATGACAAGAGTTCGTGGGATCAATATCACATAATACTTCTTTCACACATTGTCATGTACTGAATTTGATCCTTTTTTGATTCAGATGAAAGCTTGGTGGTAACTATTGTTTCTCCACCAATCTTTGGCTTACAACATTGTTGTCGCTTTAGTAAACATATGCAACTAAAAAAAGGCGGCCTTCAATTAAACACCTTGTTTCTCTACTTCCTTTTCCATCATCTTTATCTTTTCTTCCTTTTCTCTTTCTTCAATTTCCATTCCTTCTGCAGTTTATATTTCTTCTTTTTCTATTTTGCACGTCATCCTATGTTGATCCTTACTGGCTTGTCCTTGTGTCATAAATTGGAACTTTATTTCATGTCCCTGATACCTCAAAGGGAACGTTCATCAAGATTGATGGTTTTAAAATTAAGCCATGCCCATCTCAAAAGAAGATGACAAGAGTTTGTGGAAGCAATATCAAATAATACTTCTTTCACACATTGTCCTGTACTGAATTTGATCCTTGCTTGATTCGGATGAAAGCTTGGTGGTAACTAGAGTTTCTCCACTAATCTTTGGCTTAAAACATTGTTGTCGCTTTCGTCAACGAATGCAACTAAACATGGGTGGCCTTCGATTAAACACCTTCTTTCTCTACTTCCTTTTCCATCAACTTTATCTTTTCTTCCTTTTCTTTTTCTTCAATTTCTCTTCCTTTTGGAGTTTATATTTCTTCTTTTCTATTTTCTCCTTCAGCCTATGTTGATCCTTACTGGCTTGTCCTTTTGTCATGAATTTGAAATTCATTTCATGTCCCTCATGCCTCAAATAAAGGGAACGTTCATCAAGATTGAGTGTTTTAAAATTAAGCCATGCCCATCTCAAAAGAAGATGACAAGAGTTCGTGGAAGCAATATCAAATAATACTTCTTTCACACATTATCCTGTACTGAATTGGATCCTTGCTTGATTCGGATGAAAGCTTGGTGGTAACTAGAGTTTCTCCACCAATCTTTGGCTTACAACATTGTTTTCGCTTTCGTAAACGAATGCAACTAAACATGGGTGGCCTTCGATTAAACCTTGTTTTTCTACTTCCTTTTCCATCAACTTTATCTTTTCTTCCTTTTCTTTGTCTTCAATTTCTCTTTCTTCTGCAGTTTATATTTCTTCTTTTGTATTTTCTCCATCACCCTATGTTGATCTTTACTGGCTTGTCCTTGTGTCCTAAATTTCAACTTCATTTCATGTCCCTCATGCCTCAAATAAAGGGAACGTTCATCAAGATTGAGTGTTTTAAAATTAAGCCATGCCCATCTCAAAATAAGATGACAAGAGTTCGTGGAAGCAATATCAAATAATACTTCTTTCACACATTGTCTTGTACTGAATTGGATCCTTGCTTGATTCGGATGAAAGCTTGGTGGTAACTAGAGTTTCTCCACCAATCTTTGGCTTAAAACATTGTTCTCGCTTTCGTGAACGAATGCAACTAAACATGGGTGGCCTTCGATTAAACCTTGTTTCTCTACTTCCTTTTCCATCATCTTTATCTTTTCTTCCTTTTCTTTTTCTTCAATTTCTCTTCCTTCTGCAGTTTATATTTCTTCTTTTCTATTTTCTCCTTCAGCCTATGTTGATACTTACTGGCTTGTCCTTGTGTCATGAATTTGAAATTCATTTCATGTCCCTCATGCCTCAAATAAAGGGAACGTTCATCAAGATTGAGTGTTTTAAAATTAAGCCAAGCCCATCTCAAAAGAAGATGACAAGAGTTCTCGGAAGCAATATCAAATAATACTTCTTTCACACATTGTCCTGTACTGAATTGGATCCTTGCTTGATTCGGATGAAAGCTTGGTGGTAACTAGAGTTTCTCCACCAATCTTTGGCTTAAAACATTGTTGTCGCTTTCGTACACGAATGCAACTAAACATGGGTGGCCTTCGATTAAACTTTGTTTTTCTACTTCCTTTTCCATCAACTTTATCTTTTCTTCCTTTTCTTTTTCTTCAATTTCTCTTTCTTCTGCAGTTTATATTTCTTCTTTTGTATTTTCTCCTTCAGCCTATGTTGATCCTTACTGGCTTGTCCTTGTGTCATAAATTTCAACTTCTTTTCATGTCCCTCATGCCTCAACTAAAGGGAACGTTCATCAAGATTGAGTGTTTTAAAATTAAGCCATGCCCATCTCAAAAGAAGATGACAAGAGTTCGTGGAAGCAATATAAAATAATACTTCTTTCACACATTGTCCTGTACTGAATTGGATCCTTGCTTGATTCGGATGAAAGCTTGGTGGTAACTAGAGTTTCTCCACCAATCTTTGGCTTAAAACATTGTTGTCGCTTTCGTAAACGAATGCAACTAAACATGGGTGGCCTTCGATTAAACCTTATTTTTTGACTTCCTTTTCGATCAACCTTATCTTTTCTTCCTTTTCTTTTTCTTCAATTTCTCTTTCTTCTGCAGTTTATATTTCTTCTGTTGTATTTTCTCCTTCAGCCTATGTTGATCCTTACTGGCTTTTCCTTGTGTCATAAATTTCAACTTCTTTTCATGTCCCTCATGCCTCAAATAAAGGGAACGTTCATCAAGATTGAGTGTTTTAAAATTAAGCCATGCCCATCTCAAAAGAAGATGACAAGAGTTCGTGGGAGCAATATCACATAATACTTCTTTGATGAAGGATTGACCCCAACCAAGGATGGAGGCACATGCTTAAGAAGACTAAGCATGTTTAGAAAGGAAGTTCACTAATCTTTCATCCCTTTCATTTGTGTTTGTTATTTTTGATTCCCTAAGTTGACTTAGTTGAATCAACTTTAGTTGACTTGTTGACCTTTGACTAGGTTTGACTTGTTGACTATAGTTGACTTGACTTAAGCCAACATGCTAATCTATGTTTATTTGCTTTGTAGGTTAATTAGGAGTAAGAAAGCAATGCTAGGTGGCGCATGGTGATTGGGGAGCATAAATGATGTGGATGAGAGAGTAAAGCAAAGACATAAAGCATAAAGTAAAAGCCATGAAGCAAGTGTACCTATGTACCTTTGGTCTCCTTTGTTTTTAGCACACTTTGGCCACTTTTTGGAGACATATGAGACACATTCTTTGTCTCCTTTTGTGCTAGAACGAAATTAGCCTTGCACACACCATAGCTAGCTCTTTTGTCTCTCATTTTTTGTAACCTTATTTGACCTAGTTTCTAGAAGCTAGGGTTAGGTTTTTGTAGAGACATCCTTAGGTATCTTTTATTTGCTTAGAGGCCCCTAAACTCTTCTATATAAGGGGTGCTCCTAGACATGTAAAAGGGTTGAACATTTTGAAGTAAAAACACTCTTGTGTCTCAACCATTTGTGAGAGTTTCCTCCCTTGGGAGTGAATACTGTTAAGCCTTATCTTGCATAGCAAGTGGCGGCACACATCCACTCATCTTCAAGGTTGCCATTGGCTTCTAGCCTAGCCTTGTAGTGGCGTGCTTCTCACATTTTTACCATTTCTTTCCTTTCCATTTTATGTTTTCTTCTTCCTTTAATTGTTCTTGGTTTTCTATGGTTTATGTGCTTTCCATTTCCTTTTTGTTTTGAATCAATCCATCATCTTCTTCTCTTGAGCTTTGTGAAAGGAACCTTCACATCTAGATAGCTTGCTATCTTAATGTCCAGTGGGGATTTCACTTAGCTTTCTTAATCAACTCACACCATATTCAATAATCTTAAAAGGGAACAAGTTAATCCTTCATCATTTGGTATCTAGAGCCTAGGTTATCTTGAATATGGTGCTTTTCATGTGCTAACCTTGTCTTGTTGTAGCTATCTTGGTATGGTTCAAATCCACTACCATTACACACAAAAACAGTGCTGGCAGAAAACGTGACGATTTTAAAACAATAAACTGCACCATCTCAGTTGTCCAAAAGTTACGCTCTTGGTGTCAAAAGAAAGCTCTTTGAGTCTAGTTTCCAGCAAAAAAAGAACCAACGCATTTGGAGTTCTGTGGAGAGAGTTATGATCAAATGAGTGAACAAAGGTCAGAGCTGCCGAGAATACGAAAAACAACGTTTTCAGGTTATGTTGTGGCAATTTTGGCTTCGGTTTTGCACCTCTTTAAGCTCCTAAATGTGGTTGGATAACATGTCTTTGGATGCTTAGTCTTTGAGCCTCAAATCCATGAGTTTAAATGCATGATAGCTACATGTTTGTGTCTTTGTGTATGTCATGTTGAGTCTTTAAATTGTCTAACTTTTGCTTGAGTCTCTTGTCATATGCTTCTTGAAGTTTTCTTATTCTTGTTTTTCCAAGTATTTGAATCTTGCTTTCACTTTATGTCTTGCTTTATGTTTGCTCCATAAAATTGATTTTGGACTAAAACTTGAGGAACTAAGTGTCCAAGCCACCTAAAACTCTTTCTCACCATTTTATGAAACTAGTTGTGAAAGAAAAAAAAATTTGCACCAATTTTTGCCTAAAAACCGAGAACAACCTTGCTCCTTGGTGAACTAAAAGTGTGTTTTTCACTAGGTGTTATGCTACTAGTTTTCATACTTGAGAATTGGGTGATATTGGCTAATTAGTTCCATGCTTTAACTTGGTTATGATCTTTCTTGGTGTATGCATGATTTAAGACTTGAAGATGCTTGTCAAGTACTTTCCATAGAGTCTTTAAAATGTGTTTTTCTTGTTTTAGTCTTGTTAAAAGTTTTGTCTCAAACTTTTCTTCTTTAGAGTTTAGCTTTCCTTGTTTTTGTGCTTTTCTTGCTTGTCACTAGGTGTTCTTTGTTTTGTCTTAGTAGTTTTCTTTTGTTGAAACTCTTGGGATGTTGTGGCCGAATCACTTGTCTTGCATTTGAAAGGTTTTGAACAAGTTTTAAAAAGTGTTTGCTTCACTCCTTTGGTGGATTTTGAGTGCTAGCCTTGCCTTGTTACTTTGGGAGAGTGATCTAAACACTTGGGTTACATTGTGGGTTGGATTTGGTCTCGATTTTCATGTTGTCTAACCCCTAATTCATTTATTTTGTCTTGGCTTTGAGTGTTTTGTTGTAGGAATCATGGCAAGTTCATCAAATGCACCTACTCCAAACAAAAATAATACATTGATGAGAGTGCTCCGGGATTTGGAGTTGTCTAGGAAGGAGTCCTTTGAACAATTGAGAAAAGAAAAGGAGCAAAGTGACCTAAGAATCCAAGAGCACATTCAAAGGCTTGAAGCTAAAGAGCAAGAAAGAGAGGCTAGGAAAAGAGGGCATTCTAGGCGCAACCCAACACAAGAGAAGCAAACTCCAAAGATTCCTAAGTTCTATGGTGGAAGTGATCCCAAAATCTTCCTTGATTGGGAAGCTAAAGTTGATCAAATTTTCAATGAAAATTATGTAAATGATCAAGCACAAGTTGATCTAGTTGTTTTAGGATTTTTGGAGTATGCCAATACTTGGTGGCATAAAGTTTGTAAGAATTATGACCAAGGGCCACCCGCGGCTTCTTGGATGGACATTAAAACTCTTATGCGCGCTAGATTTGTTCCTTCCCATTATAGGAAGGAGACTCTTTTGAAGCTCCAAAGCCTTCAACAAGGGTCCATGTGTGTAGATGAATATTACAAGTTAATGGAGTCCATGCTTCTAAAAGTAGGACTCCAATTTGAAAGTGAAGAGGAAAAGGTAACTAGATTTGTGAGTGGGTTAAGGAGGGACATACAAGATTTAGTAGAGTTATATGAGTACTCCTCTCTTGACAAAGTTTTACATTTGGCCATTAAAGTTGAAACTCAATTGCAAAAGAAAAAAGAGGCCAAGAGGAGTGGTTCATACAATGACTACTATTCTAGTACTTGGAAAGATAAAGAAAGAAAACATGATAAATTACCACTCAAGAGTTCCCAAGACCCACCTCCTAGGACTAATTCATCTAGGCCTTCTAATGAAACTCCTAATTCTTCTCAAGGTATAAGGATAAGTTCTATAAAATGTTTTAAGTGTTTGGGATATGGGCACATAGCTTCAAATTGTCCTACCAAAAGAACCATGGCCTTAAACCTTAAAAGAGAAGTAAAGAGTGAACATTCTTCTCCCCCTTCCCCCAAAAGTACTTCTTCCCACACTTCTTCTTCAAGTGAAAGGATTAAACCCCTTGAAGGTGGATTGTTAATGATAAGACACCAACTAAGACAAGTTTCCAAGGAACTTGACCCTTCTCAAAGACAAAACATTTTTCATTCAAGGTGCCATATCAATGACAAATTATGTCCCCTCCTCATAGATAATGGAAGTTGTGTAAATGTGGCTAGCACAAGGGTTGTGGACAAGCTTGGCTTGAAAACTATCCCTCATGCCAAGCCCTACAAGCTATCATGGCTTAAGAAAGAAGACATTAAAGTAACTCAACAAGTCCTCATTAACTTTTCAATTGGAAATTTTAAAGATGAGGTGTTATGTGATGTTGTGCCTATGGAAGAAACTCATATTTTGTTAGGTAGGCCATGGCAATTTGATAGAAAAGTCTTTTATGATGGCCATGCTAACACCTATGCTTTCTCCTTCCAAGGCAAGAAGTTCACACTCCTACCTCTCTCACCCAATCAAGAAAATGAAGACCAAAATAAAGTGAAAGATAAGAGAAAAGATGAAAAAGAAAAAGAGCAAGTTACCTCCAAAGTGTTACTTGCCTCTAAAAAAAGATTTCCAAAGCAAGATGAACATCAACATTCTTCCTTCTCTTGCAAGGCTCAAGAGGAAGACCCAATGCACAAGCATGAGAAGAAGAGTGGTCTAGAAAAGAGGGATGGCCTAACCAAAGCTAGGGGTAGTACCCTTAGAAAAGATGGAACAAGAGCTCATAAAAGGAAGGCGCAAAACCTCCCCCAAATCAAGTCAAGCTCCATCTACAAAGGCTTCAAGAATTTGTGGTCAAATTCTCTCCAAGGAGGAGAGGATGATGAAGGATTGACCCCAACCAAGGATGGAGGCACATGCTTAAGAAGACTAAGCATGTTTAGAAAGGAAGTTCACTAATCTTTCATCCCTTTCATTTGTGTTTGTTATTTTTGATTCCCTAAGTTGACTTAGTTGAATCAACTTTAGTTGACTTGTTGACCTTTGACTAGGTTTGACTTGTTGACTATAGTTGACTTGACTTAAGCCAACATGCTAATCTATGTTTATTTGCTTTGTAGGTTAATTAGGAGTAAGAAAGCAATGCTAGGTGGCGCATGGTGATTGGGGAGCATAAATGATGTGGATGAGAGAGTAAAGCAAAGACATAAAGCATAAAGTAAAAGCCATGAAGCAAGTGTACCTATGTACCTTTGGTCTCCTTTGTTTTTAGCACACTTTGGCCACTTTTTGGAGACATATGAGACACATTCTTTGTCTCCTTTTGTGCTAGAACGAAATTAGCCTTGCACACACCATAGCTAGCTCTTTTGTCTCTCATTTTTTGTAACCTTATTTGACCTAGTTTCTAGAAGCTAGGGTTAGGTTTTTGTAGAGACATCCTTAGGTATCTTTTATTTGCTTAGAGGCCCCTAAACTCTTCTATATAAGGGGTGCTCCTAGACATGTAAAAGGGTTGAACATTTTGAAGTAAAAACACTCTTGTGTCTCAACCATTTGTGAGAGTTTCCTCCCTTGGGAGTGAATACTTTTAAGCCTTATCTTGCATAGCAAGTGGCGGCACACATCCACTCATCTTCAAGGTTGCCATTGGCTTCTAGCCTAGCCTTGTAGTGGCGTGCTTCTCACATTTTTACCATTTCTTTCCTTTCCATTTTATGTTTTCTTCTTCCTTTAATTGTTCTTGGTTTTCTAGGGTTTATGTGCTTTCCATTTCCTTTTCATTTTGAATCAATCCATCATCTTCTTCTCTTGAGCTTTGTGAAAGGAACCTTCACATCTAGATAGCTTGCTATCTTAATGTCCAGTGGGGATTTCACTTAGCTTTCTTAGTCAACTCACACCATATTCAATAATCTTAAAAAGGAACAACATAATCCTTCATCATTCTTTCACACATTGTCATATACTTAATTTTATCCTTGCTTGATTCAGATGAAAGCTTGGTGGTAACTATTGTTTCTCCACCAATCTTTGGCTTACAACATTGTTGTCGCTTTAGTAAACATATGCAACTAAAAAAAGGCGGCCTTCAATTAAACACCTTGTTTCTCTACTTCCTTTTCCATCATCTTTATCTTTTCTTCCTTTTCTCTTTCTTCAATTTCCATTCCTTCTGCAGTTTATATTTCTTCTTTTTCTATTTTCCACGTCAGCCTATGTTGATCCTTACTGGCTTGTCCTTGTGTCATAAATTTGAACTTCATTTCATGTCCCTGATACCTCAAAGGGAACGTTCATCAAGATTGAGGGTTTTAAAATTAAGCCATGCCCATCTCAAAAGAAGATGACAAGAGTTCGTGGAAGCAATATCAAATAATACTTCTTTTACACATTGTCCTGTACTGAATTTGATCCTTGCTTGATTCGGATGAAAGCTTGGTGGTAACTAGAGTTTCTCCACCAATCTTTGGCTTAAAACATTGTTGTCACTTTCGTCAACGAATGCAACTAAACATGGGTGGCCTTCGATTAAACACCTTCTTTCTCTACTTCCTTTTCCATCAACTTTATCTTTTCTTCCTTTTCTTTTTACTCATTTTCTCTTCCTTTTGCAGTTTATATTTCTTCTTTTCTATTTTCTCCTTCAGCCTATGTTGATACTTACTGGCTTGTCCTTGTGTCATGAATTTGAAATTCATTTGATGTCCCTCATGCCTCAAATAAAGGGAACGTTCATCAAGATTGAGTGTTTTAAAATTAAGCCATGCCCATCTCAAAAGAAGATGACAAGAGTTCATGGAAGCAATATCAAATAATACTTCTTTCACACATTGTCCTGTACTAAATTTGATCCTTGCTTGATTCGGATGAAAGCTTGGTGGTAACTAGAGTTTCTCCACCAATCTTTGGCTTAAAACATTGTTGTCGCTTTCGTAAACGAATGCAACTAAACATGGGTGGCCTTCGATTAAACACCTTCTTTCTCTACTTCCTTTTCCATCAACTTTATCTTTTCTTCCTTTTTTTTTCTTCAATTTCTCTTCCTTTTGGAGTTTATATTTCTTCTTTTCTATTTTCTCCTTCAGCCTATGTTGATACTTACTGGCTTGTCCTTGTGTCATGAATTTAAAAATTCATTTCATGTCCCTCATGCCTCAAATAAAGGGAACGTTCATCAAGATTGAGTGTTTTAAAATTAAGCCATCCCATC
The DNA here is from genome assembly GCF_037176805.1 of Vigna unguiculata. Lineage (NCBI taxonomy): Eukaryota > Viridiplantae > Streptophyta > Magnoliopsida > Fabales > Fabaceae > Vigna > Vigna unguiculata. Next base: position 24,127,897 of record NC_140795.1, on the reverse strand, counting down.
TCAAAAGAAGATGACAAGAGTTCGTGGGAGCAATATCACATAATACTTCTTTCACACATTGTCATGTACTGAATTTGATCCTTGCTTGATTCAGATGAAAGCTTGGTGGCAACTATTATTTCTCCACCAATCTTTGGCTTACAACATTGTTGTCGCTTTAGTAAAGAATGCAACTAAAAAATGGCGGCCTTCAATTAAACACCTTGTTTCTCTACTTCCTTTTCCATCATCTTTATCTTTTCTTCCTTTTCTCTTTCTTCAATTTCCATTCCTTCTGCAGTTTATATTTCTTCCTTTTCTATTTTCCACGTCAGCCTATGTTGATCCTTACTGGCTTGTCTTGGTGTCATAAATTTGAACTTCATTTCATGTCCCTCATGCTTCCAAGGGAACGTTCATCAAGATTGGGCGTTTTAAAATTAAGCCATGCCCATCTCAAAAGAAGATGACAAGAGTTCGTGGGAGCAATATCACATAATACTTCTTTCACACATTGTCCTGTACTGAATTTGATCCTTGCTTGATTCGGATGAAACCTTGGTGGTAACTAGAGTTCTCCACTAATCTTTGGCTTAAAACATTGTTGTCGCTTTGGTAAACGAATGCAACTAAACATGGGTAGCCTTCAATTAAACACCTTGTTTCTCTACTTCCTTTTCCATCATCTTTATCTTTTCTTCCTTTTCTCTTTCTTCAATTTCCATTCCTTCTGCAGTTTATATTTCTTCTTTTTCTATTTTCGACGTCAGCCTATGTTGATCCTTATTGGCTTGTCCTTGTGTCATAAATTTCAACTTCATTTCTTGTCCCTCATGCCTCAAATAAAGGGAACGTTCATCAAGATTGAGTGTTTTAAAATTAAGCCATCCCATCTCAAAAGAAGATGACAAGAGTTCGTGGGAGCAATATCACATAATACTTCTTTCACACACTGTCATGTACTGAATTTGATCCTTGCTTGATTCAGATGAAAGCTTGGTGGTAACTATTATTTCTCCACCAATCTTTGGCTTACAACATTGTTGTCGCTTTAGTAAACGAATGCAACTAAAAAATGGCGGCCTTCAATTAAACACCTTGTTTCTCTACTTCCTTTTCCATCATCTTTATCTTTTCTTCCTTTTCTCTTTCTTCAATTTCCATCCCTTCTGCAGTTTATATTTCTTCCTTTTCTATTTTCCACGTCAGCCTATATTGATCCTTACTGGCTTGTCTTGGTGTCATAAATTTGAACTTCATTTCATGTCCCTCATGCTTCCAAGGGAACGTTCATCAAGATTGGGCGTTTTAAAATTAAGCCATGCCCATCTCAAAAGAAGATGACAAGATTTCGTGGGAGCAATATCACATAATACTTCTTTCACACATTGTCCTGTACTGAATTTGATCCTTGCTTGATTCGGATGAAACCTTGGTGGTAACTAGAGTTCTCCACCAATCTTTGGCTTAAAACATTGTTGTCGCTTTCGTAAACGAATGCAACTAAACATGGGTGGCCTTCGATTAAACACCTTCTTTCTCTACTTCCTTTTCCATCAACTTTATCTTTACTTCCTTTTCTTTTTCTTCAATTACTCTTCCTTTTGGAGTTTATATTTCTTCTTTTCTATTTTCTCCTTCAGCCTATGTTGATACTTACTGGCGTGTCCTTGTGTCATGAATTTGAAATTCATTTCATGTCCCTCATGCCTCAAATAAAGGGAACGTTCATCAAGATTGAGTGTTTTAAAATTAAGCCATGCCCATCTCAATAGAAGATGACATGAGTTCGTGGGAACAATATCACATAATACCTCTTTCACACATTGTCATGTACCGAATTTGATCCTTGCTTGATTCGGATAAAAGCTTGGTGGTAACTAGAGTTTCTCCACCAATCTTTGGCTTAAAACATTGTTTTCGCTTTCGTAAACGAATGCAACTAAACATGGGTGGCCTTCGATTAATCACCTTCTTTCTCTACTTCCTTTTCCATCAACTTTATCTTTTCTTCCTTTTCTTTTTCTTCAATTTCTCTTCCTTCTGCAGTTTATATTTCTTCTTTTGTATTTTCTCCTTCAGCCTATGTTGATACTTACTGGCTTGTCCTTGTGTCATAAATTTCAACTTCATTTCTTGTCCCTCATGCCTCAAATAAAGGGAACGTTCATCAAGATTGAGTGTTTTAAAATTAAGCCATCCCATCTCAAAAGAAGATGACAAGAGTTCGTGGGAGCAATATCACATAATACTTCTTTCACACACTGTCATGTACTGAATTTGATCCTTGCTTGATTCAGATGAAAGCTTGGTGGTAACTATTATTTCTCCACCAATCTTTGGCTTATAACATTGTTGTCGCTTTAGTAAACGAATGCAACTAAAAAATGGCGGCCTTCAATTAAACACCTTGTTTCTCTACTTCCTTTCCCATCATCTTTATCTTTTCTTCTTTTTCTCTTTCTTCAATTTCCATTCCTTCTGCAGTTTATATTTCTTCCTTTTCTATTTTCCACGTCAGCCTATATTGATCCTTACTGGCTTGTCTTGGTGTCATAAATTTGAACTTCATTTCATGTCCCTCATGCTTCCAAGGGAACGTTCATCAAGATTGGGCGTTTTAAAATTAAGCCATGCCCATCTCAAAAGAAGATGACAAGAGTTCGTGGGAGCAATATCACATAATACTTCTTTCACACATTGTCCTGTACTGAATTTGATCCTTGCTTGCTCCGGATGAAACCTTGGTGGTAACTAGAGTTCTCCACCAATCTTTGGCTTAAAACATTGTTGTCGCTTTCGTAAACGAATGCAACTAAACATGGGTGGCCTTCGATTAAACACCTTCTTTCTCTACTTCCTTTTCCATCAACTTTATCTTTTCTTCCTTTTCTTTTTCTTCAATTTCTCTTTCTTCTACAGTTTATATTTCTTCTTTTCTATTTTCTCCTTCAGCCTATGTTGATACTTACTGGCTTGTCCTTGTGTCATGAATTTGAAATTCATTTCATGTCCCTCATGCCTCAAATAAAGGGAACGTTCATCAAGATTGAGGGTTTTAAAATTAAGCCATGCCCATCTCAAAAGAAGATGACAAGAGTTCGTGGAAGCAATATCAAATAATACTTCTTTCACACATTGTCCTGTACTGAATTTGATCCTTGCTTGATTCGGATGAAAGCTTGGTGGTAACTAGAGTTTCTCCACCAATCTTTGGCTTAAAACATTGTTGTCGCTTTCGTCAACGAATGCAACTAAACATGGGTGGCCTTCGATTAAACACCTTCTTTCTCTACTTCCTTTTCCATCAACTTTATCTTTTCTTCCTTTTCTTTTTCTTCAATTTCTCTTCCTTTTGGAGTTTATATTTCTTCTTTTCTATTTTCTCCTTCAGCCTATGTTGATACTTACTGGCTTGTCCTTTTGTCATGAATTTGAAATTCATTTCATGTCCCTCATGCCTCAAATAAAGGGAACGTTCATCAAGATTTAGTGTTTTAAAATTAAGCCATGCCCATCTCAATAGAAGATGACATGAGTTCGTGGGAACAATATCACATAATACTTCTTTCACACACTGTCATGTACTGAATTTGATCCTTGCTTGATTCAGATGAAAGCTTGGTGGTAACTATTATTTCTCCACCAATCTTTGGCTTATAACATTGTTGTCGCTTTAGTAAACGAATGCAACTAAAAAATGGCGGCCTTCAATTAAACACCTTGTTTCTCTACTTCCTTTTCCATCATCTTTATCTTTTCTTCCTTTTCTCTTTCTTCAATTTCCATCCCTTCTGCAGTTTATATTTCTTCCTTTTCTATTTTCCACGTCAGCCTATATTGATCCTTACTGGCTTGTCGTGGTGTCATAAATTTGAACTTCATTTCATGTCCCTCATGCTTCCAAGCGAACGTTCATCAATATTGGGCGTTTTAAAATTAAGCGATGCCCATCTCAAAAGAAGATGACAAGAGTTCGTGGGAGCAATATCACATAATACTTCTTTCACACATTGTCCTGTACTGAATTGGATCCTTGCTTGATTCGGATGAAACCTTGGTGGTAACTAGAGTTCTCCACCAATCTTTGGCTTAAAACATTGTTGTCGCTTTCGTAAACGAATGCAACTAAACATGGGTGGCCTTCGATTAAACACCTTCTTTCTCTACTTCCTTTTCCATCAACTTTATCTTTTCTTCCTTTTCTTTTTCTTCAATTACTCTTCCTTTTGGAGTTTATTTTTCTTCTTTTCTATTTTCTCCTTCAGCCTATGTTGATACTTACTGGCTTGTCCTTGTGTCATGAATTTGAAATTCATTTCATGTCCCTCATGCCTCAAATAAAGGGAACGTTCATCAAGATTGAGTGTTTTAAAATTAAGCCATGCCCATCTCAATAGAAGATGACATGAGTTCGTGGGAACAATATCACATAATACTTCTTTCACACATTGTCATGTACCGAATTTGATCCTTGCTTGATTCGGATAAAAGCTTGGTGGTAACTAGAGTTTCTCCACCAATCTTTGGCTTAAAACATTGTTTTCGCTTTCGTAAACGAATGCAACTAAACATGGGTGGCCTTCGATTAAACACCTTCTTTCTCTACTTCCTTTTCCATCAACTTTATCTTTTCTTCCTTTTCTTTTTCTTCAATTTCTCTTCCTTCTGCAGTTTATATTTCTTCTTTTGTATTTTCTCCTTCAGCCTATGTTGATACTTACTGGCTTGTCCTTGTGTCATAAATTTCAACTTCATTTCTTGTCCCTCATGCCTCAAATAAAGGGAACGTTCATCAAGATTGAGTGTTTTAAAATTAAGCCATCCCATCTCAAAAGAAGATGACAAGAGTTCGTGGGAGCAATATCACATAATACTTCTTTCACACACTGTCATGTACTGAATTTGATCCTTGCTTGATTCAGATGAAAGCTTGGTGGTAACTATTATTTCTCCACCAATCTTTGGCTTATAACATTGTTGTCGCTTTAGTAAACGAATGCAACTAAAAAATTTCGGCCTTCAATTAAACACCTTGTTTCTCTACTTCCTTTTCCATCATCTTTATCTTTTCTTCTTTTTCTCTTTCTTCAATTTCCATTCCTTCTGCAGTTTATATTTCTTCCTTTTCTATTTTCCACGTCAGCCTATATTGATCCTTACTGGCTTGTCTTGGTGTCATAAATTTGAACTTCATTTCATGTCCCTCATGCTTCGAAGGGAACGTTCATCAAGATTGGGCGTTTTAAAATTAAGCCATGCCCATCTCAAAAGAAGATGACAAGAGTTCGTGGGAGCAATATCACATAATACTTCTTTCACACATTGTCATGTACTGAATTTGATCCTTTCTTGATTCAGATGAAAGCTTGGTGGGAACTATTGTTTCTCCACCAATCTTTGGCTTACAACATTGTTGTCGCTTTAGTAAACATATGCAACTAAAAAAAGGCGCCTTCAATTAAACACCTTGTTTCTCTACTTCCTTTTCCATCATCTTTATCTTTTCTTCATTTTCTCTTTCTTCAATTTACATTCCTTCTGCAGTTTATATTTCTTCTTTTTCTATCTTCTATGTCAGCCTATGTTGATCCTTACGGGCTTGTCCTTGTGTCATAAATTTGAACTTCATTTCATGTCCCTCATACCTCAAAGGGAACGTTCATCAAGATTGAGGGTTTTAAAATTAAGCCATGCCCATCTCAAAAGAAGATGACAAGAGTTCGTGGAAGCAATATCAAATAATACTTCTTTCACACATTGTGCTGTACTGAATTTGATCCTTGCTTGATTCGGATGAAAGCTTGGTGGTAACTAGACTTTCTCCACCAATCTTTGGCTTAAATCATTGTTGTCGCTTTCGTAAACGAATGCAACTAAACTTGGGTGGCCTTCGATTAAACACCTTCTTTCTCTACTTCCTTTTCCATCAACTTTATCTTTTCTTCCTTTTCTTTTTCCTCCATTTCTCTTCCTTTTGCAGTTTATATTTCTTCTTTTCTATTTTCTCCTTCAGCCTATGTTGATACTTACTGGCTTGTCCTTGTGTCATGAATTTGAAATTCATTTCATGTCCCTCACGCCTCAAATAAAGGGAACGTTCATCAAGATTGAGTGTTTTAAAATTAAGCCATTCCCATCTCAAAAGAAGATGACAAGAGTTCGTGGGAGCAATATCACATAATACATCTTTCACACATTGTCATGTACCGAATTTGATCCTTGCTTGATTCGGATAAAAGCTTGGTGGTAACTTGATGAAGGATTATCTTGTTCCTTTTTAAGATTATTGAATATGGTGTGAGTTGATTAAGAAAACCAAGGAAATCCCCACTGGACATTAAGATAGCAAGCTATCTAGATGTGAAGGTTCCTTTCCAAGGTTCTAGAGAGGAGGAGAATGGATTGATGGGGAGTAAGAAATCAAAAGAAAAAACATATAATAGAAACAATATAAACCAAGAAGAGTAAAGAAACATAAAATGAAAAACAAGGGAAATGAGAGGAATGGAGGATTCACGCCACTACAAGGCTAGGCTAGAAGAAGCCATGGCAACCTTGAAGATGAGTGGTGTATGCCGCCACTTGCCAAGGCAAGATAAGGCTTGAAAGAACTCCACTCCCTAAGGAGGAATGCTCTCACAAAAGGTTGAAACACAAAGTGTTATATATTCTCCAAAATGTTCAACCCTTTTACATGTCTAGGAGCACCCCTTATATAGAAGAGCTCAGGGGCCTCTAAGCAAATAAAAGATACCTAAGGATGTCTTTACAAAAACCTAACCCTAGCTTCTAGAAACTAGGTCAAATAAGGTTACAAAAAATGAGAGACAAAAGAGCTAGCTATGGTGTGTGCAAGGCTAATTTCGTTCTAGCACAAAAGGAGACAAAGAATGTGTCTCATATGTCTCCAAAAAGTGGCCAAAGAGTGCTAAAAACAAAGGAGACCAAAGGTACATAGGTACACTTGCTTCATGCCTTTTACTTTATGCTTTATGCCTTTGCTTTACTCTCTCTTCCACATCATTTATGCTCCCCAATCACCATGCGCCACCTAGCATTGCTTTCTTACTCCTAATTAACCTACAAAGCAAATAAACATAGATTAGCATGTTGGCTTAAATCAAGTCAACTATAGTCAACAAGTCAAACCTAGTCAAAGGTCAACAAGTCAACTAAAGTTGATTCAACTAAGTCAACTTAGGGAATCAAAAATAACAAACATAAATGAAAGGGATGAAGGATTAGTGAACTTCCTTTCTAAACATGCTTAGTCTTCTTAAGCATGTGCCTTCATCCTTGGTTGGGGTCAATCCTTCATCATCCTCCCCTTCTTGGAGAGAATTTGACCACAAATTCTTTAAGCCTTTGTAGATGGAGCTTGACTTGATTTGGGGGAAGTTTTGCGGCTCCCTTTTATGAGCTCTTGTTCCATCTTTTCTAAGGGTACTACCCCTAGCTTTGGTTAGGCCATCCCTCTTTTCTAGACCACTATTCTTCTCATGCTTGCACATTGGGTCTTCCTTTTGAGCCTTGCAAGAGAAGAAAGAATGGTGATGTCCATCTTGCTTTGAAAATATTTTTTTAGAGGCAAGTAACACTTTGGAGGTAACTTGCTCTTTTTCTTTTTCATCTTTTCTCTTATCTTTCACTTTATTTTGTTCCTCATTTGCTTGATTGGGTGAGAGAGGTAGGAGTGTGAACTTCTTGCCTTGGAAGGAGAAAGCATAGGTATTAGCATGGCCATCATAAAAGACTTTTCTATCAAATTGCCATGGCCTACCTAACAAAATATGAGTTTCTTCCATAGGCACAACATCACATAACACCTCATCTTTAAAATTTCCAATTGAAAAGTTAATGAGGACTTGTTGAGTTACTTTAATGTCTTCTTTCTTAAGCCATGATATCTTGTAGGGCTTGGCATGAGGGATAGTTTTCAAGCCAAGCTTGTCCACAACCCTTGTGCTAGCCACATTTACACAACTTCCATTATCTATGAGGAGGGGACATAGTTTGTCTTTGATATGACACCTTGAATGAAAAAGGTTTTGTCTTTGAGAAGGGTCAAGTTCCTTGGAAACTTGTCTTAGTTGGTGCCTTATCATTGACAATCCACCTTCAAGGGGTTTAATCCTTTCACTTGAAGAAGAAGTGTGGGAAGAAGTACTTTTGGGGGAAGGGGGAAAAGAATGTTCACTCTCTACTTCTTTTTTAAGGTTTAAGGCCATGGTTCTTTTGGTGGGACAATTTGAAGCTATGTGCCCATATCCCAAACACTTAAAACATTTTATAGAACTTGTCCTTGTACCTTGAGAAGAATTAGGAGTTTCATTAGAAGGCCTATACGAATTAGTCCTAGGAGGTGGGTCTTTGGAACTCTTGAGTGGTGATTTATCATGTTTTCTTTCTTTATCTTTCCAAGTACTAGAATAGAAGTCATTGTATGAACCACTCCTCTTGGCCTCTTTTTTCTTTTGCAATTGAGTTTCAACTTTGATGGCCAAATGTAAAACTTTGTCAAGAGAGGAGTACTCATATAACTCTACTAAATCTTGTATGTCCCTCCTTAACCCACTCACAAATCTAGCTACCTTTTCCTCTTCACTTTCAAATTGGAGTCCTACTTTTAGAAGCATGGACTCCATTAACTTGTAATATTCATCCATACACATGGACCCTTGTTGAAGCCTTTGGAGCTTCAAAAGAGTCTCCCTCCTATAGTAGGAAGGAACAAATCTAGTGCGCATCAAATTTTTAAGGTCCCTCCAAGAAGTCGCGAGTGACTCTTGGTTAATATTGTCCATACATAATTGATGCCACCAAGTCATGGCATAATCCTCAAACTCTAAGACTACCAAATCTACTTGCTTTTGATGACTAACTACATGAATGGTAAAAATTTGGTCCACTTTTTGTTCCCACTCAATGTAGATGTTTAGGTCATTTTCTCCTTTGAACTTAGGAATCTTTGGAGTTTGCTTCTCTTGTGATGGGTTGTGCCTAGAATGCCATTTTTTCCTAGCCTCTCTTTCTTGCTTTTTAGCTTCAAGCCTTTGAATGTGCTCTTGGATTCTTAGGTCACTTTGCTCCTTGTCCTTTCTCAGTTGTTCAAAGGCCTCCTTCCTAGACAACTCCAAATCCCGAAGCAATCTCATCAATGTATTATTTTTGTTTGGAGTAGGTGCATTTGATGAACTTGCCATGATTCCTACAACAAAACACTCAAAGCCAAAACAAAATAAATGAATTAGGTGTTAGACAACTTGAAAACCAAGACCAATTCCAACCCAAAATGTAACCCAAGTGTTTAGATCACTCTTCCAAAGTAACAAGGCAAGGCTACACTCAAAGCTCCTCCAAAGGAGTGAAGCAAACACTTTTAAAAACTTGTTCAAAACCTTTCAAATTCAAGACAAGTGATTCGGCCACAACATCCCAAGAGTTTCAAGAAAAGAAAACTACTAAGACACAACAAAGAACACTAGTGACAAGCAAGAAAAGCACAAAAACAAGAAAGTTTAACTTCTAAGGAAATTTTGTTTTAAAGACAAAACTTGAACAAGACTAAAGCAATGAAAAACACTTTTAAAGACTCTATGGAAAGCATTTGAACAAGCCAAGATTATACCTCAAATTATGCATACACCAAGAAAGATCATAACCAAGTTAAAGCATGGAACTAATTTGCCAATATCACCCAAAATCCAAGTATAAAATTTGGTAGCATAACACCTAGTAAAAATGGCTAAATGGATTCACCAAGCAACACATTAGCTCTCGGCCAAACTGTTTTTGGTCATGAAAATAATTTTTCTTTTCAAAACTAGGTACTTAAGATGATGAGAAGGATATTTTAGGGTGTCTTGAACACTTAGTTCCTTAAAAATTAGGTCAAAATCAATTTCAAGGAGCATGCTACAACAAAAGGCATAGATCTCATGCAATAGCTCAAATACTTAGAAACAAGAATAAGAAAACTCAAAGAAGCATATGACATATGACTCAAGCAAAAGTTAGACACATTTAAAGACTCAACATGACATACACAAAGACACAAACATGTAGCTATCATGCATTTAAACTCACGGATTTGAGGCTCAAAGACTAAGCATCCAAAGACATGTTATCCAACCACATTTAGGAGTAAGAAGAGTAACAAAAACAGTAGCCAAAACTGCCCAACATAACTTGAAAAACGTTGATTCGCGGTGATCTCGGCAGCTCTGACCTTTGCTCACTATTTCAATCATAACTCTTTCCACAGAACTCCAAATGCATTGGTTCTTTTTTTGTTAAAAACTAGACTCACATAGCTTTCTTTTGACATCAAGAACGTAATTTTTGGACAACTGAGAAGGTGCAGTTTAATCTTTTAAAATCGTGAACAGTTTCTGCCAGCATTGCTTTTTTGTGGACCATTCAAAGATAGCTACACAAGACAAGGTTAGAACATGAAAAACACCATATTCAAGATAACCTAGGCTCTAGATACCAAATGATGAAGGATTATCTTGTTCCTTTTTAAGATTATTGAATATGGTGTGAGTTGATTAAGAAAGCTAAGTGAAATCCCCACTGGACATTAAGATAGCAAGCTATCTAGATGTGAAGGTTCCTTTCACAAAACTCAAGAGAAGAAGATAATGGATTGATTCAAAACAAAAAGGAAATGGAAAGCACATAAACCATAGAAAACCAAGAACAATTAAAGGAAGAAGAAAACATAAAATGGAAAGGAAAGAAATGGTAAAAATGTGAGAAGCACGCCACTACAAGGATAGGCTAGAAGCCATGGCAACCTTGAAGATGAGTGGATGTGTGCCGCCACTTGCTATGCAAGATAAGGCTTAAAAGTTTCACTCCCAAGGGAGGAAACTCTCACAAATGGTTGAGACACAAGAGTGTTTTTACTTCAAAATGTTCAACCCTTTTACATGTCTAGGAGCACCCCTTATATAGAAGAGCTCAGGGGCCTCTAAGCAAATAAAAGATACCTAAGGATGTCTTTACAAAAACCTAACCCTAGCTTCTAGAAACTAGGTCAAATAAGGTTACAAAAAATGAGAGACAAAAGAGCTAGCTATGGTGTGTGCAAGGCTAATTTCGTTCTAGCACAAAAGGAGACAAAGAATGTGTCTCATATGTCTCCAAAAAGTGGCCAAAGAGTGCTAAAAACAAAGGAGACCAAAGGTACATAGGTACACTTGCTTCATGCCTTTTACTTTATGCTTTATGCCTTTGCTTTACTCTCTCTTCCACATCATTTATGCTCCCCAATCACCATGCGCCACCTAACATTGCTTTCTTACTCCTAATTAACCTACAAAGCAAATAAACATAGATTAGCATGTTGGCTTAAATCAAGTCAACTATAGTGAACAAGTCAAACCTAGTCAAAGGTCAACAAGTCAACTAAAGTTGATTCAACTAAGTCAACTTAGGGAATCAAAAATAACAAACATAAATGAAAGGGATGAAGGATTAGTGAACTTCCTTTCTAAACATGCTTAGTCTTCTTAAGCATGTGCCTTCATCCTTGGTTGGGGTCAATCCTTCATCATAACTAGAGTTTGTCCACCAATCTTTGGCTTAAAACATTGTTTTTCTACTTCCTTTTCCATCAACTTTATCTTTTCTTCCTTTTCTTTTTCTTCAATTTCTCTTTCTTCTGTAGTTTAAATTTCTTCCTTTGTATTTTTTCCTTCAGCCTAAGTTGATCCTTACTGGCTTGTCCTTGTGTCATAAATTTCAACTTCATTTCATGTCCCTCATGCCTCAAATAAAGGGAACTTTCATCAAGATTGAGTGTTTTAAAATTAAGCCATGCCCATCTCAAAAGAAGATGACAAGAGTTCATGGAAGCAATATCAAATAATACTTCTTTCACACGTTGTCCTGTACTGAATTGGATCCCTTCTTGATTCAGATGAAAGCTTGGTGGTAACTAGAGTTTCTCCACCAATCTTTGGCTTAAAACATTGTTGTCGCTTTCGTAAACGAATGCAACTAAACATGGGTGGCCTTCGATTAAACCTTGTTTTTCTACTTCCTTTTCCATCAACTTTATCTTTTCTTCCTTTTCTTTTTCTTCAATTTCTCTTTCTTCTGCAGTTTATATTTCTTCTGTTGTATTTTCTCCTTCAGCCTATGTTGATCCTTACTGGCTTGTCCTTGTGTCATATATTTCAACTTCTTTTCATGTCCCTCATGCCTCAAATAAAGGGAACGTTCATCAAGATTGAGTGTTTTAAAATTAAGCCATTACCATCTCAAAAGAAGATGACAAGAGTTCGTGGGAGCAATATCACATAATACTTCTTTCACACATTGTCATGTACTGAATTTGATCCTTGCTTGATTCAGATTAAAGCTTGGTGGTAACTATTGTTTCTCCACCAATCTTTGGCTGACAACATTGTTGTCGCTTTAGTAAACGAATGCAACTAAAAAAAGGCGGCCTTCAATTAAACACCTTGTTTCTCTACTTCCTTTTCCATCATCCTTATCTTTTCTTCCTTTTCTCTTCAATTTCCATTCCTTCTACAGTTTATATTTCTTCTTTTTCTATTTTCCACGTCAGCCTATGTTGATCCTTACTGGCTTGTCTTGGTGTCATAAATTTGAACTACATTTCATGTCCTTCATACCTCAAAGGGAACGTTCATCAAGATTGAGGGTTTTGAAATTAAGCCATGCCCATCTCAAAAGAAGATGACAAGAGTTCGTGGAAGCAATATCAAATAATAATTCTTTCACACATTGTCCTGTACTGAATTTGATCCTTGCTTGATTCGGATGAAAGCTTGGTGGTAACTAGAGTTTCTCCACCAATCTTTGGCTTAAAACATTGTTGTCGCTTTCGTAAACGAATGCAACTAAACATGGGTGGCCTTCGATTAAACCTTGTTTCTCTGCTTCCTTTTCTGTTAACTTTATCTTTTCTTCCTTTTCTTTTTCTTCAATTTCTCTTTCTTCTGCAGTTTATATTTCTTCTTTTCTATTTTCTCCTTCAACCTATGTTGATACTTACTGGCTTGTCCTTGTGTCATGAATTTGAAATTCATTTCATGTCCCTCATGCCTCAAATAAAGGGAACGTTCATCAAGATTGAGTGTTTTAAAATTAAGCCATGCCCATCTCAAAAGAAGATGACATGAGTTCGTGGGAACAATATCACATAATACTTCTTTCACACGTTGTCATGTACTGAATTTGATCCTTGCTTGATTCAGATGAAAGCATGGTGGTAACTATTGTTTCTCCACCAATCTTTGGCTTACAACATTGTTGTCGCTTTAGTAAACGAATGCAACTAAAAAAAGGCGGCCTTCAATTAAACACCTTGTTTCTCTACTTCCTTTTCCATCATCCTTATCTTTTCTTCCTTTTCTCTTTCTTCAATTTCCATTCCTTCTACAGTTTATATTTCTTCTTTTTCTATTTTCCACGTCAGCCTATGTTGATCCTTACATGCTTGTCTTGGTGTCATAAATTTGAACTTCATTTCATGTCCCTCATACCTCAAAGGGAACGTTCATCAAGATTGAGGGTTTTGAAATTAAGCCATGCCCATCTCAAAAGAAGATGACAAGAGTTCGTGGAAGCAATATCAAATAATACTTCTTTCACACATTGTCCTGTACTGAATTTGATCCTTGCTTGATTCGGATGAAAGCTTGGTGGTAACTAGAGTTTCTCCACCAATCTTTGGCTTAAAACATTGTTGTCATTTTCGTAAACGAATGCAACTAAACATGGGTGGCCTTCGATTAAACGCCTTCTTTCTCTACTTCCTTTTCCATCAACTTTATCTTTTCTTCCTTTTCTTTTTCTTCAATTTCTCTTCCTTCTGCAGTTTATATTTCTTATTTTCTACTTTCTCCTTCAGCCTATGTTGATACTTACTGGCTTGTCCTTGTGTCATGAATTTGAAATTCATTTCATGTCCATCATGCCTCAAATAAAGGGAACGTTCATCAAGATTGAGTGTTTTAAAATTAAGCCATTCCCATCTCAAAAGAAGATGACAAGAGTTCGTGGGAGCAATATCACATAATACTTCTTTCACACATTGTCATGTACCGAATTTGATCCTTGCTTGATTCGGATAAAAGCTTGGTGGTAACTAGAGTTTCTCCACCAATCTTTGGCTTAAAACATTGTTTTTGCTTTCGTAAATGAATGCAACTAAAAAAAGGCGGCCTTCAATTAAACACCTTGTTTCTCTACTTCATTTTCCATCATCTTTATCTTTTCTTCCTTTTCTCTTTCTTCAATTTCCATTCCTTCTACAGTTTATATTTCTTCTTTTTCTATTTTCCACGTCAGCCTTTGTTGATCCTTACTGGCTTATCTTGGTGTCATAAATTTGAACTTCATTTCATGTCCCTCATACCTCAAAGGGAACGTTCATCAAGATTGAGGGTTTTAAAATTAAACCATGCCTATCTCGAAAGAAGATGACAAGAGTTCGTGGAAGCAATATCAAATAATACTTCTTTCACACATTGTTCTGTACTGAATTTGATCCTTGCTTGATTCGGATGAAAGCTTGGTGGTAACTAGAGTTTCTCCACCAATCTTTGGCTTAAAACATTGTTGTCGCTTTCGTAAACGAATGCAACTAAACATGGATGGCCTTCGATTAAACACCTTCTTTCTCTACTTCCTTTTCCATCAACTTTATCTTTTCTTCCTTTTCTTTTTCTTCAATTTCTCTTCCTTCAGCAATTTATATTTCTTCTTTTCTATTTTCTCCTTCAGCCTATGTTGATACTTACTGGCTTGTCCTTGTGTCATGAATTTGAAATTCATTTCATGTCCCTCATGCCTCAAATAAAGGGAACGTTCATCAAGATTGAGTGTTTCAAAATTAAGCCATGCCCATCTCAAAAGAAGATGACATGAGTTCGTGGGAACAATATCACATAATACTTCTTTCACACATTGTCATGTACCGAATTTGATCCTTGGTTGATTCGGATAAAACCTTGGTGGTAACTAGAGTTTCTCCACCAATCTTTGACTTAAAACATTGTTTTCGCTTTCGTAAACGAATGCAACTAAACATTTGGTGGCCTTCGATTAAACCTTGTTTCTCTACTTCCTTTTCCATCAACTTTATCTTTTCTTCCTTTTCTTTTTCTACAATTTCTCTTTCTTCTGCAGTTTATATTTCTTCTTTTGTATTTTCTCCTTCAGCCTATGGTGATCCTTATTGGCTTGTCCTTGTGTCATAAATTTCAACTTCATTTCATGTCCCTCATGCCTCAAATAAAGGGAACGTTCATCAAGATTGAGTGTTTTAAAATTAAGCCATGCCCATCTCAAAAGAAGATGACAAGAGTTCGTGGGAGCAATATCACATAATACTTCTTTCACACATTGTCCTGTAGTGAATTTGATCCTTGCTTGATTCGGATGAATCCTTGGTGGTAACTAGAGTTCTCCACCAATCTTTGGCTTACAACATTGTTGTCGCTTTAGTAAACGAAGGCAACTAAACATGGGTGGCCTTCGATTAAACACCTTGTTTGTCTACTTCCTTTTCCATCATCTTTATCTTTTCTTCCTTTTCTTTTTCTTCAATTTCCCTTCCTTCAGCAGTTTATATTTCTTCTTTTTCTATTTTCTCCTTCAGCCTATGTTGATCCTTACCAGCTTGTCTTGGTGTCAGAAATTTCAACTTTATTTCATATCCCTAATGCCTAAAATAAAGGGAACGTTCATCAAGATTGAGCGTTTTAAAATGAAGCCATGCCTATCTCAAAAGAAGATGATAAGAGTTTGTGGGAGCAATATCACATAATACTTCTTTCACACATTGTCATGTATTGAATTTGATCCTTGCTTGATTCGGATGAAAGCTTGGTGGTAACTAGAGTCTCTCCACCAATCTTTGGCTTAAAACATTGTTGTCGCTTTCGTAAACGAATGCAACTAAACATGGGTGTCCTTCGATTAAACAACTTCTTTCTCTATTTCCTTTTCCATCAACTTTATCGTTTCTTCCTTTTCTTTTTCTTAAATTTCTCTTGCTTCTGCAGTTTATATTTCTTCTTTTATATTTTCTCCTTCAGCCTATATTGATACTTACTGGCTTGTCCTTGTGTCATAAATTTGAACTTCATTTCATGTCCCTCATGCCTCAAAGGGAACGTTCATCAAGATTGAGGGTATTAAAATTAAGCCATGCCCATCTCAAAATAAGATGACAAGAGTTCGTGGAAGCAATATCAAATAATACTTCTTTCACACATTGTCCTGTACTGAATTTGATCCTTGCTTGATTCGGATGAAAGCTTGGTGGTAACTAGAGTTTCTCCACCAATCTTTGGCTTAAAACATTGTTGTCGCTTTCGTAAACGAATGCAACTAAACATGGGTGGCCTTCGATTAAACCTTGTTTTTCTACTTCCTTTTCCATCAACTTTATCTTTTCTTCCTTTTCTTTTTCTTCAATTTCCCTTCCTTCTGCAGTTTATATTTCTTCTTTTTCTATTTTCTCCTTCAGCCTATGTTGATCCTTACCAGCTTGTCTTGGTGTCAGAAATTTCAACTTTATTTCATATCCCTAATGCCTAAAGTAAAGGGAACGTTCATCAAGATTGACCGTTTTAAAATGAAGCCATGCCTATCTCAAAAGAAGATGATAAGAGTTTGTGGGAGCACTATCAAATAATACTTCTTTCACACATTGTCTTGTACTGAATTTGATCCTTGCTTGATTCGAGTGAAAGCTTGGTGGTAACTAGAGTTCCTCCACCAATCTTTGGCTTAAAACATTGTTGTCGCTTTCGTAAACGAATGCAACTAAACATGGGTGGCCTTCGATTAAACACCTTGTTTCTCTACTTCCTTTTCAATCAACTTTATCTTTTCTTCCTTTTCTTTTTCTTCAATTTCTCTTCCTTCTGCAGTTTATATTTCTTCTTTTCTATTTTCTCCTTCAGCCTATGTTGATACTTATTGGCTTGTCCTTGTGTCATGAATTTGAAATTCATTTCATGTCCCTCATGCCTCAAATAAAGGGAACGTTCATCAAGATTGAGTGTTTTAAAATTAAGCCATGGCCATCTCAAAAGAAGATGACATGAGTTCATGGGAAAAATATCACATAATACTTCTTTCACACATTGTCATGTACCGAATTTGATCCTTGCTTGATTCGGATAAAACCTTGGTGGTAACTAGAGTTTCTCCACCAATCTTTGGCTTAAAACTTTGTTTTCGCTTTCCTAAACGAATGCAACTAAACATGGGTGGCCTTCGATTAAACCTTGTTTTTCTCCTTCAGCCTATGGTGATCCTTATTGGCTTGTCCTTGTGTCATAAATTTCAACTTCATTTCATGTCCCTCATGCCTCAAATAAAGGGAACGTTCATCAAGATTGAGTGTTTTAAAATTAAGCCATGCCCATCTCAAAAGAAGATGACAAGAGTTCGTGGGAGCAATATCACATAATACTTCTTTCACACATTGTCCTGTAGTGAATTTGATCCTTGCTTGATTCGGATGAATCCTTGGTGGTAACTAGAGTTCTCCACCAATCTTTGGCTTACAACATTGTTGTCGCTTTAGTAAACGAAGGCAACTAAACATGGGTGGCCTTCGATTAAACACCTTGTTTGTCTACTTCCTTTTCCATCATCTTTATCTTTTCTTCCTTTTCTTTTTCTTCAATTTCCCTTCCTTCAGCAGTTTATATTTCTTCTTTTTCTATTTTCTCCTTCAGCCTATGTTGATCCTTACCAGCTTGTCTTGGTGTCAGAAATTTCAACTTTATTTCATATCCCTAATGCCTAAAATAAAGGGAACGTTCATCAAGATTGAGCGTTTTAAAATGAAGCCATGCCTATCTCAAAAGAAGATGATAAGAGTTTGTGGGAGCAATATCACATAATACTTCTTTCACACATTGTCATGTATTGAATTTGATCCTTGCTTGATTCGGATGAAAGCTTGGTGGTAACTAGAGTCTCTCCACCAATCTTTGGCTTAAAACATTGTTGTCGCTTTCGTAAACGAATGCAACTAAACATGGGTGTCCTTCGATTAAACAACTTCTTTCTCTACTTCCTTTTCCATCAACTTTATCGTTTCTTCCTTTTCTTTTTCTTAAATTTCTCTTGCTTCTGCAGTTTATATTTCTTCTTTTATATTTTCTCCTTCAGCCTATATTGATACTTACTGGCTTGTCCTTGTGTCATAAATTTGAACTTCATTTCATGTCCCTCATGCCTCAAAGGGAACGTTCATCAAGATTGAGGGTATTAAAATTAAGCCATGCCCATCTCAAAATAAGATGACAAGAGTTCGTGGAAGCAATATCAAATAATACTTCTTTCACACATTGTCCTGTACTGAATTTGATCCTTGCTTGATTCGGATGAAAGCTTGGTGGTAACTAGAGTTTCTCCACCAATCTTTGGCTTAAAACATTGTTGTCGCTTTCGTAAACGAATGCAACTAAACATGGGTGGCCTTCGATTAAACCTTGTTTTTCTACTTCCTTTTCCATCAACTTTATCTTTTCTTCCTTTTCTTTTTCTTCAATTTCCCTTCCTTCTGCAGTTTATATTTCTTCTTTTTCTATTTTCTCCTTCAGCCTATGTTGATCCTTACCAGCTTGTCTTGGTGTCAGAAATTTCAACTTTATTTCATATCCCTAATGCCTAAAGTAAAGGGAACGTTCATCAAGATTGACCGTTTTAAAATGAAGCCATGCCTATCTCAAAAGAAGATGATAAGAGTTTGTGGGAGCACTATCAAATAATACTTCTTTCACACATTGTCTTGTACTGAATTTGATCCTTGCTTGATTCGAGTGAAAGCTTGGTGGTAACTAGAGTTCCTCCACCAATCTTTGGCTTAAAACATTGTTGTCGCTTTCGTAAACGAATGCAACTAAACATGGGTGGCCTTCGATTAAACACCTTGTTTCTCTACTTCCTTTTCAATCAACTTTATCTTTTCTTCCTTTTCTTTTTCTTCAATTTCTCTTCCTTCTGCAGTTTATATTTCTTCTTTTCTATTTTCTCCTTCAGCCTATGTTGATACTTATTGGCTTGTCCTTGTGTCATGAATTTGAAATTCATTTCATGTCCCTCATGCCTCAAATAAAGGGAACGTTCATCAAGATTGAGTGTTTTAAAATTAAGCCATGGCCATCTCAAAAGAAGATGACATGAGTTCATGGGAAAAATATCACATAATACTTCTTTCACACATTGTCATGTACCGAATTTGATCCTTGCTTGATTCGGATAAAACCTTGGTGGTAACTAGAGTTTCTCCACCAATCTTTGGCTTAAAACTTTGTTTTCGCTTTCCTAAACGAATGCAACTAAACATGGGTGGCCTTCGATTAAACCTTGTTTTTCTACTTCAGCCTATGGTGATCCTTATTGGCTTGTCCTTGTGTCATAAATTTCAACTTCATTTCATGTCCCTCATGCCTCAAATAAAGGGAACGTTCATCAAGATTGAGTGTTTTAAAATTAAGCCATGCCCATCTCAAAAGAAGATGACAAGAGTTCGTGGGAGCAATATCACATAATACTTCTTTCACACATTGTCCTGTAGTGAATTTGATCCTTGCTTGATTCGGATGAATCCTTGGTGGTAACTAGAGTTCTCCACCAA
The DNA here is from genome assembly GCF_037176805.1 of Vigna unguiculata. NCBI lineage: Eukaryota > Viridiplantae > Streptophyta > Magnoliopsida > Fabales > Fabaceae > Vigna > Vigna unguiculata. Next base: position 24,108,270 of record NC_140795.1, on the reverse strand, counting down.
TCTTTGGCTTACAACATTGTTGTCGCTTTAGTAAACGAAGGCAACTAAACATGGGTGGCCTTCGATTAAACACCTTGTTTGTCTACTTCCTTTTCCATCATCTTTATCTTTTCTTCCTTTTCTTTTTCTTCAATTTCCCTTCCTTCAGCAGTTTATATTTCTTCTTTTTCTATTTTCTCCTTCAGCCTATGTTGATCCTTACCAGCTTGTCTTGGTGTCAGAAATTTCAACTTTATTTCATATCCCTAATGCCTAAAATAAAGGGAACGTTCATCAAGATTGAGCGTTTTAAAATGAAGCCATGCCTATCTCAAAAGAAGATGATAAGAGTTTGTGGGAGCAATATCACATAATACTTCTTTCACACATTGTCATGTATTGAATTTGATCCTTGCTTGATTCGGATGAAAGCTTGGTGGTAACTAGAGTCTCTCCACCAATCTTTGGCTTAAAACATTGTTGTCGCTTTCGTAAACGAATGCAACTAAACATGGGTGTCCTTCGATTAAACAACTTCTTTCTCTACTTCCTTTTCCATCAACTTTATCGTTTCTTCCTTTTCTTTTTCTTAAATTTCTCTTGCTTCTGCAGTTTATATTTCTTCTTTTATATTTTCTCCTTCAGCCTATATTGATACTTACTGGCTTGTCCTTGTGTCATAAATTTGAACTTCATTTCATGTCCCTCATGCCTCAAAGGGAACGTTCATCAAGATTGAGGGTATTAAAATTAAGCCATGCCCATCTCAAAATAAGATGACAAGAGTTCGTGGAAGCAATATCAAATAATACTTCTTTCACACATTGTCCTGTACTGAATTTGATCCTTGCTTGATTCGGATGAAAGCTTGGTGGTAACTAGAGTTTCTCCACCAATCTTTGGCTTAAAACATTGTTGTCGCTTTCGTAAATGAATGCAACTAAACATGGGTGGCCTTCGATTAAACCTTCTTTCTCTACTTCCTTTTCCATCAACTTTATCGTTTCTTCCTTTTCTTTTTCTTAAATTTCTCTTGCTTCTGCAGTTTATATTTCTTCTTTTATATTTTCTCCTTCAGCCTATATTGATACTTACTGGCTTGTCCTTGTGTCATAAATTTGAACTTCATTTCATGTCCCTCATGCCTCAAAGGGAACGTTCACCAAGATTGAGCGTTTTAAAATTAAGCCATCTCCATATCAAAAGAAGATGACAGGATTTCGTGGGAACAATATCACATAATACTGCTTTCACACATTGTCATGTACCGAATTTGATCCTTGCTTGATTCGGATAAAACCTAGGTGGTAACTAGAGTTTCTCCACCAATCTTTGGCTTAAAACATTTTTTTCGCTTTCGTAAACGAATGCAACTAAACATGGGTGGCCTTCAATTAAACCTTGTTTTTCTACTTCCTTTTCCATCAACTTTATCTTTTCTTCCTTTTCTTTTTCTTCAATTTCTCTTTCTTCTGCAGTTTATATTTCTTCTTTTGTATTTTCTCCTTCAGCCTATGTTGATCCTTACTTGCTTGTCCTTGTGTCATAAATTTCAACTTCATTTCATGTCCCTCATGCCTCAAATAAAGGGAACGTGCATCAAGATTGAGCATTTTAAAATGAAGCAATGCCCATCTCAAAAGAAGATGACAAGAGTTCGTGGCAGCAATATCACATAATACTTCTTTCACACATTATCATGTACCGAATTTGATCCTTGCTTGATTCAGATGAAAGCTTAGTGGTAACTAGAGTTTCTCCACCAATCTTTGGCTTACAACATTGTTGTCGCTTTAGTAAACGAATGTAACTAAAAAATGGCGGCCTTCAATTAAACACCTTGTTTCTCTACTTCCTTTTCCATCAACTTTATCTTTTCTTCCTTTTATTTTTCTTCAATTTCTCTTTCTTCTGCAGTTTATATTTCTTCTTTTCTATTTTCTCCTTCAGCCTATGTTGATCCTTACCGGCTTGTCCTTGTGTCATAAATTTCAACTTCATTTCATGTCCCTCATGCCTTAAATAAAGGGGACGTTCATCAAGATTGAGCGTTTTAAGATTAAGCCATGCACATCTCAAAAGAAGATGACAAGAGTTCGTGGGAGCCATATCACATAATACTTCTTTCACACATTGTTTTGTACTAAATTTGATCCTTGCTTGATTCGGATGAAAGCTTTGCGGTAACTAGAGTTTCTCAACCAATCTTTGGCTTACAACAAACGAATGCAACTAAACACGGGTGGCCTTCGATTAAACACCTTGTTTCTCTACTTCCTTTTCCATCATCTTTATCTTTTCTTTCTTTTCTTTTTCTTCAATTTCACTTCCTTCTGCAGTTTATATTTCTTCTTTTTTCTATTTTCTCCTTCAGCCTATGTTGATCCTTACTGGCTTGTCTTGGTGTCAAAAATTTCAACTTTATTTCATATCCCTAATGCCTAAAATAAAGGGAACGTTCATCAAGATTGAGCGTTTTAAAATGAAGCCATGCCTATCTCAAAAGAAGATGATAAGAGTTTGTGGGAGCAATATCACATAATACTTCTTTCACTCATTGTCATGTACTGAATTTGATCCTTGCTTGATTCGGATGAAAGCTTGGTGGTAACTAGAGTCTCTCCACCAATCTTTGGCTTAAAACATTGTTGTCGCTTTCGTAAACGAATGCAACTAAACATGGGTGTCCTTCGATTAAACAACTTCTTTCTCTACTTCCTTTTCCATCATCTTTATCTTTTCTTCCTTTTCTCTTTCTTCAATTTCCATTCCTTCTGCAGTTTATATTTCTTCTTTTTCTATTTTCCACGTCAGCCTTTATTGATCCTTACTGGCTTATCTTGGTGTCATAAATTTGAACTTCATTTCATGTCCCTCATACCTCAAAGGGAACGTTCATCAAGATTGAGGGTTTTAAAATTAAACCATGCCCATCTCAAAAGAAGATGACAAGAGTTCGTGGAAGCAATATCAAATAATACTTCTTTCACACATTGTCCTGTACTGAATTTGATCCTTGCTTGATTCGGATGAAAGCTTGGTGGTAACTAGAGTTTCTCCACCAATCTTTGGCTTAAAACATTGTTGTCGCTTTCGTAAACGAATGCAACTAAACATGGGTGGTCTTCGATTAAACCTTGTTTCTCTACTTCCTTTTCTATTAACTTTATCTTTTCTTCCTTTTCTTTTTCTTCAATTTCTCTTTCTTCTGCAGTTTATATTTCTTCTTTTCTATTTTCTCCTTCAGCCTATGTTGATACTTACTGGCTTGTCCTTGTGTCATAAATTTCAACTTCATTTCATGTCCCTCATGCCTCAAATAAAGGGAACGTTCATCAAGATTGAGTGTTTTAAAATTAAGCCATGCCCATCTCAAAAGAAGATGATAAGAGTTCGTGCGAGCAATATCACATAATACTTCTTTCACACATTGTCATGTACTGAATTTGATCCTTGCTTGATTCAGATGAAAGCTTGGTGGTAACTATTATTTCTCCACCAATCTTTGGCTGACAACATTGTTGTCGCCTTAGTAAACGAATGCAACTAAAAAAAGTTGGCCTTCAATTAAACACCTTGTTTCTCTACTTCCTTTTCCATCATCCTTATCTTTTCTTCTTTTTCTCTTTCTTCGATTTCCATTCCTTCTGCAGTTTATATTTCTTCTTTTTCTATTTTCCACATCAGCCTATGTTGATCCTTATTGGCTTGTCTTGGTGTCATAAATTTGAACTTCATTTCATGTCCCTCATGCCTCAAAGGGAACGTTCATCAAGATTGAGGGTATTAAAATTAAGTCATGCCCATCTCAAAAGAAGATGACAAGAGTTCGTGGAAGCAATATCAAATAATACTTCTTTCACACATTGTCCTGTACTGAATTTGATCCTTGCTTGATTCGGGTGAAAGCTTAGTGGTAACTAGAGTTTCTCCACCAATCTTTGGCTTAAAACATTGTTGTCGCTTTCGTAAACGAATGCAACTAAACATGGGTGGCCTTCGATTAAACACCTTGTTTCTCTACTTCCTTTTCCATCAACTTTATCTTTTCTTCCTTTTCTTTTTCTTCAATTTCTCTTCCTTCTGCAGTTTAGATTTCTTCTTTTCTATTTTCTCCTTCAGCCTATGTTGATACTTATTGGCTTCTCCTTTTGTCATGAATTTGAAATTCATTTCATGTCCCTCATGCCTCAAATAAAGGGAACGTTCATCAAGATTGAGTGTTTTAAAATTAAGCCATGCCCATCTCAAAAGAAGATGACTTGAGTTCATGGGAAAAATATCACATAATACTTCTTTCACACATTGTCATGTACCGAATTTGATCCTTGCTTGATTCGGATAAAACCTTGGTGGTAACTAGAGTTTCTCCACCAATCTTTGGCTTAAAACATTGTTTTCGCTTTCGTAAACGAATGCAACTAAACATGGGTGGCCTTCAATTAAACCTTGTTTTTCTATTTCATTTTCCATCAACTTTATCTTTTCTTCCTTTTCTTTTTCTTCAATTTCTCTTTCTTCTGCAGTTTATATTTCTTCTTTTGTATTTTCTCCTTCAGCCTATGTTGATCCTTACTGACTTGTCCTTGTGTCATAAATTTCAACTTCATTTCATGTCCCTCATGCCTCAAATAAAGGGTACGTTCATCAAGATTGAGTGTTTTAAAATTAAGCCATGCCCATCTCAAAAGAAGATGATAAGAGTTCGTGCGAGCAATATCACATAATACTTCTTTCACACATTGTCATGTACTGAATTTGATCCTTGCTTGATTCAGATGAAAGCTTGGTGGTAACTATTATTTCTCCACCAATCTTTGGCTGACAACATTGTTGTCGCCTTAGTAAACGAATGCAACTAAAAAAAGTTGGCCTTCAATTAAACACCTTGTTTCTCTACTTCCTTTTCCATCATCCTTATCTTTACTTCTTTTTCTCTTTCTTCGATTTCCATTCCTTCTGCAGTTTATATTTCTTCTTTTTCTATTTTCCACATCAGCCTATGTTGATCCTTACTGGCTTGTCTTGGTGTCATAAATTTGAACTTCATTTCATGTCCCTCATGCCTCAAAGGGAACGTTCATCAAGATTGAGGGTATTAAAATTAAGCCATGCCCATCTCAAAAGAAGATGACAAGAGTTCGTGGAAGCAATATCAAATAATACTTCTTTCACACATTGTCCTGTACTGAATTTGATCCTTGCTTGATTCGGGTGAAAGCTTGGTGGTAACTAGAGTTTCTCCACCAATCTTTGGCTTAAAACATTGTTGTCGCTTTCGTAAACGAATGCAACTAAACATGGGTGGCCTTCGATTAAACACCTTGTTTCTCTACTTCCTTTTCCATCAACTTTATCTTTTCTTCCTTTTCTTTTTCTTCAATTTCTCTTCCTTCTGCAGTTTAGATTTCTTCTTTTCTATTTTCTCCTTCAGCCTATGTTGATACTTATTGGCTTCTCCTTGTGTCATGAATTTGAAATTCATTTCATGTCCCTCATGCCTCAAATAAAGGGAACGTTCATCAAGATTGAGTGTTTTAAAATTAAGCCATGCCCATCTCAAAAGAAGATGACATGAGTTCATGGGAAAAATATCACATAATACTTCTTTCACACATTGTCATGTACCGAATTTGATCCTTGCTTGATTCGGATAAAACCTTGGTGGTAACTAGAGTTTCTCCACCAATCTTTGTCTTAAAACATTGTTTTCGCTTTCCTAAACGAATGCAACTAAACATGGGTGGCCTTCGATTAAACCTTGTTTTTCTACTTCCTTTTCCATCAACTTTATCTTTTCTTCCTTTTCTTTTTCTTCAATTTCCCTTCCTTCTGCAGTTTATATTTCTTCTTTTTCTATTTTCTCCTTCAGCCTATGTTGATCCTTACCAGCTTGTCTTGGTGTCAGAAATTTCAACTTTATTTCATATCCCTAATGCCTAAAATAAAGGGAACGTTCATCAAGATTGACCGTTTTAAAATGAAGCCATGCCTATCTCAAAAGAAGATGATAAGAGTTTGTGGGAGCAATATCACATAATACTTCTTTCACACATTGTCATGTATTGAATTTGATCCTTGCTTGATTCGGATGAAAGCTTGGTGGTAACTAGAGTCTCTCCACCAATCTTTGGCTTAAAACATTGTTGTCGCTTTCGTAAACGAATGCAACTAAACATGGGTGTCCTTCGATTAAACAACTTCTTTCTCTACTTCCTTTTCCATCAACTTTATCGTTTCTTCCTTTTCTTTTTCTTAAATTTCTCTTGCTTCTGCAGTTTATATTTCTTCTTTTATATTTTCTCCTTCAGCCTATATTGATACTTACTGGCTTGTCCTTGTGTCATAAATTTGAACTTCATTTCATGTCCCTCATGCCTCAAAGGGAACGTTCATCAAGATTGAGCGTTTTAAAATTAAGCCATCCCCATATCAAAAGAAGATGACAGGAGTTCGTGGGAACAATATCACATAATACTGCTTTCACACATTGTCATGTACCGAATTTGATCCTTGCTTGATTCGGATAAAACCTTGGTGGTAACTAGAGTTTCTCCACCAATCTTTGGCTTAAAACATTGTTTTCGCTTTCGTAAACGAATGCAACTAAACATGGGTGGCCTTCAATTAAACCTTGTTTTTCTACTTCCTTTTCCATCAACTTTATCTTTTCTTCCTTTTCTTTTTCTTCAATTTCTCTTTCTTCTGCAGTTTATATTTCTTCTTTTGTATTTTCTCCTTCAGCCTATGTTGATCCTTACTTGCTTGTCCTTGTGTCATAAATTTTAACTTCATTTCATGTCCCTCATGCCTCAAATAAAGGGAACGTGCATCAAGATTGAGCGTTTTAAAATGAAGCAATGCCCATCTCAAAAGAAGATGACAAGAGTTCGTGGCAGCAATATCACATAATACTTCTTTCACACATTATCATGTACCGAATTTGATCCTTGCTTGATTCAGATGAAAGCTTAGTGGTAACTAGAGTTTCTCCACCAATCTTTGGCTTACAACATTGTTGTCGCTTTAGTAAACGAATGTAACTAAAAAATGGCGGCCTTCAATTAAACACCTTGTTTCTCTACTTCCTTTTCCATCAACTTTATCTTTTCTTCCTTTTATTTTTCTTCAATTTCTCTTTCTTCTGCAGTTTATATTTCTTCTTTTCTATTTTCTCCTTCAGCCTATGTTGATCCTTACCGGCTTGTCCTTGTGTCATAAATTTCAACTTCATTTCATGTCCCTCATGCCTTAAATAAAGGGGACGTTCATCAAGATTGAGCGTTTTAAGATTAAGCCATGCACATCTCAAAAGAAGATGACAAGAGTTCGTGGGAGCCATATCACATAATACTTCTTTCACACATTGTTTTGTACTAAATTTGATCATTGCTTGATTCGGATGAAAGCTTTGCGGTAACTAGAGTTTCTCAACCAATCTTTGGCTTACAACAAACGAATGCAACTAAACATGGGTGGCCTTCGATTAAACACCTTGTTTCTCTACTTCCTTTTCCATCATCTTTATCTTTTCTTTCTTTTCTTTTTCTTCAATTTCACTTCCTTCTGCAGTTTATATTTCTTCTTTTTTCTATTTTCTCCTTCAGCCTATGTTGATCCTTACTGGCTTGTCTTGGTGTCAGAAATTTCAACTTTATTTCATATCCCTAATGCCTAAAATAAAGGGAACGTTCATCAAGATTGAGCGTTTTAAAATGAAGCCATGCCTATCTCAAAAGAAGATGATAAGAGTTTGTGGGAGCAATATCACATAATACTTCTTTCACACATTGTCATGTACTGAATTTGATCCTTGCTTGATTCGGATGAAAGCTTGGTGGTAACTAGAGTCTCTCCACCAATCTTTGGCTTAAAACATTGTTGTCGCTTTCGTAAACGAATGCAACTAAACATGGGTGTCCTTCGATTAAACAACTTCTTTCTCTACTTCCTTTTCCATCAACTTTATCTTTTCTTCCTTTTCTTTTTCTTAAATTTGTCTTGCTTCTGCAGTTTATATTTCTTCTTTTATATTTTCTCCTTCAGCCTATATTGATACTTACTGGCTTGTCCTTGTGTCATAAATTTGAACTTCATTTCATGTCCCTCATGCCTCAAAGGGAACAGTCACCAAGATTGAGCGTTTTAAAATTAAGCCATGCCCATATCAAAAGAAGATGACAGGAGTTCGTGGGAACAATATCACATAATACTGCTTTCACACATTGTCATGTACCGAATTTGATCCTTGCTTGATTCGGATAAAACCTTTGTGGTAACTAGAGTTTCTCCACCAATCTTTGGCTTAAAACATTGTTTTCGCTTTCGTAAACGAATGCAACTAAACATGGGTGGCCTTCAATTAAACCTTGTTTTTCTACTTCATTTTCCATCAACTTTATCTTTTCTTCCTTTTCTTTTTCTTCAATTTCTCTTTCTTCTGCAGTTTATATTTCTTCTTTTGTATTTTCTCCTTCAGCCTATGTTGATCCTTACTGACTTGTCCTTGTGTCATAAATTTCAACTTCATTTCATGTCCCTCATGCCTCAAATAAAGGGAACGTTCATCAAGATTGAGTGTTTTAAAATTAAGCCATGCCCATCTCAAAAGAAGATGATAAGAGTTCGTGCGAGCAATATCACATAATACTTCTTTCACACATTGTCATGTACTGAATTTGATCCTTGCTTGATTCAGATGAAAGCTTGGTGGTAACTATTATTTCTCCACCAATCTTTGGCTGACAACATTGTTGTCGCCTTAGTAAACGAATGCAACTAAAAAAAGTTGGCCTTCAATTAAACACCTTGTTTCTCTACTTCCTTTTCCATCATCCTTATCTTTTCTTCTTTTTCTCTTTCTTCGATTTCCATTCCTTCTGCAGTTTATATTTCTTCTTTTTCTATTTTCCACATCAGCCTATGTTGATCCTTACTGGCTTGTCTTGGTGTCATAAATTTGAACTTCATTTCATGTCCCTCATACCTCAAAGGGAACGTTCATCAAGATTGAGGGTATTAAAATTAAGCCATGCCCATCTCAAAAGAAGATGACAAGAGTTCGTGGAAGCAATATCAAATAATACTTCTTTCACACATTATCCTGTACTGAATTTGATCCTTGCTTGATTCGGGTGAAAGCTTGGTGGTAACTAGAGTTTCTCCACCAATCTTTGGCTTAAAACATTGTTGTCGCTTTCGTAAACGAATGCAACTAAACATGGGTGGCCTTCGATTAAACACCTTGTTTCTCTACTTCCTTTTCCATCAACTTTATCTTTTCTTCCTTTTCTTTTTCTTCAATTTCTCTTCCTTCTGCAGTTTAGATTTCTTCTTTTCTATTTTCTCCTTCAGCCTATGTTGATACTTATTGGCTTCTCCTTGTGTCATGAATTTGAAATTCATTTCATGTCCCTCATGCCTCAAATAAAGGGAACGTTCATCAAGATTGAGTGTTTTAAAATTAAGCCATGCCCATCTCAAAAGAAGATGACATGAGTTCATGGGAAAAATATCACATAATACTTCTTTCACACATTGTCATGTACCGAATTTGATCCTTGCTTGATTCAGATAAAACCTTGGTGGTAACTAGAGTTTCTCCACCAATCTTTGGCTTAAAACATTGTTTTCGCTTTCCTAAACGAATGCAACTAAACATGGGTGGCCTTCGATTAAACCTTGTTTTTCTACTTCCTTTTCCATCAACTTTATCTTTTCTTCCTTTTCTTTTTCTTCAATTTCCCTTCCTTCTGCAGTTTATATTTCTTCTTTTTCTATTTTCTCCTTCAGCCTATGTTGATCCTTACCAGCTTGTCTTGATGTCAGAAATTTCAACTTTATTTCATATCCCTAATGCCTAAAATAAAGGGAACGTTCATCAAGATTGAGCGTTTTAAAATGAAGCCATGCCTATCTCAAAAGAAGATGATAAGAGTTTGTGGGAGCAATATCACATAATACTTCTTTCACACATTGTCATGTATTGAATTTGATCCTTGCTTGATTCGAATGAAAGCTTGGTGGTAACTAGAGTCTCTCCACCAATCTTTGGCTTAAAACATTGTTGTCGCTTTCGTAAACGAATGCAACTAAACATGGGTGTCCTTCGATTAAACAACTTCTTTCTCTACTTCCTTTTCCATCAACTTTATCGTTTCTTCCTTTTCTTTTTCTTAAATTTCTCTTGCTTCTGCAGTTTATATTTCTTCTTTTATATTTTCTGCTTCAGCCTATATTGATACTTACTAGCTTGTCCTTGTGTCATAAATTTGAACTTCATTTCATGTCCCTCATGCCTCAAAGGGAACGTTCATCAAGATTGAGGGTATTAAAATTAAGCCATGCCCATCTCAAAAGAAGATGACAAGAGTTCGTGGAAGCAATATCAAATAATACTTCTTTCACACATTGTCCTGTACTGAATTTGATCCTTGCTTGATTCGGGTGAAAGCTTGGTGGTAACTAGAGTTTCTCCACCAATCTTTGGCTTAAAACATTGTTGTCGCTTTCGTAAACGAATGCAACTAAACATGGGTGGCCTTCGATTAAACACCTTGTTTCTCTACTTCCTTTTCCATCAACTTTATCTTTTCTTCCTTTTCTTTTTCTTCAATTTCTCTTCCTTCTGCAGTTTAGATTTCTTCTTTTCTATTTTCTCCTTCAGCCTATGTTGATACTTATTGGCTTCTCCTTGTGTCATGAATTTGAAATTCATTTCATGTCCCTCATGCCTCAAATAAAGGGAACGTTCATCAAGATTGAGTGTTTTAAAATTAAGCCATGCCCATCTCAAAAGAAGATGACATGAGTTCATGGGAAAAATATCACATAATACTTCTTTCACACATATTCATGTACCGAATTTGATCCTTGCTTGATTCGGATAAAACCTTGGTGGTAACTAGAGTTTCTCCACCAATCTTTGGCTTAAAACATTGTTTTCGCTTTCCTAAACGAATGCAACTAAACATGGGTGGCCTTCGATTAAACCTTGTTTTTCTACTTCCTTTTCCATCAACTTTATCTTTTCTTCCTTTTCTTTTTCTTCAATTTCCCTTCCTTCTGCAGTTTATATTTCTTCTTTTTCTATTTTCTCCTTCAGCCTATGTTGATCCTTACCAGCTTGTCTTGATGTCAGAAATTTCAACTTTATTTCATATCCCTAATGCCTAAAATAAAGGGAAGGTTCATCAAGATTGAGCGTTTTAAAATGAAGCCATGCCTATCTCAAAAGAAGATGATAAGAGTTTGTGGGAGCAATATCACATAATACTTCTTTCACACATTGTCATGTATTGAATTTGATCCTTGCTTGATTCGGGTGAAAGCTTGGTGGTAACTAGAGTTTCTCCACCAATCTTTGGCTTAAAACATTGTTGTCGCTTTCGTAAACGAATGCAACTAAACATGGGTGGCCTTCGATTGAACACCTTGTTTCTCTACTTCCTTTTCCATCAACTTTATCTTTTCTTCCTTTTCTTTTTCTTCAATTTCTCTTCCTTCTGCAGTTTAGATTTCTTCTTTTCTATTTTCTCCTTCAGCCTATGTTGATACTTATTGGCTTCTCCTTGTGTCATGAATTTGAAATTCATTTCATGTCCCTCATGCCTCAAATAAAGGGAACGTTCATCAAGATTGAGTGTTTTAAAATTAAGCCATGCCCATCTCAAAAGAAGATGACATGAGTTCATGGGAAAAATATCACATAATACTTCTTTCACACATTGTCATGTACCGAATTTGATCCTTGCTTGATTCGGATAAAACCTTGGTGGTAACTAGAGTTTCTCCACCAATCTTTGGCTTAAAACATTGTTTTCGCTTTCCTAAACGAATGCAACTAAACATGGGTGGCCTTCGATTAAACCTTGTTTTTCTACTTCCTTTTCCATCAACTTTATCTTTTCTTCCTTTTCTTTTTCTTCAATTTCTCTTTCTTCTGCAATTTATATTTCTTCTTTTGTATTTTCTCCTTCAGCCTATGTTGATTCTTACTGGCTTGTCCTTGTGTCATAAATTTCAACTTCATTTCGTGTCCCTCATGCCTCAAATAAAGGGAACGTTCATCAAGATTGAGGGTTTTAAAATTAAGCCATGCCCATCTCAAAAGAAGATGGCAAGAGTTCGTGGGAGCAATATCACATAATACTTCTTTCACACATTGTGATGTGCTGAATTTGATCCTTGCTTGGTTCAGATGAAAGCTTGGTGGTAACTAGAGTTTCTCCACCAATCTTTGGCTTACAACATTGTTGTCGCTTTAGTAAACGAATGCAACTAAAAAATGGCGGCCTTCAATTAAACACCTTGTTTCTCTACTTCCTTTTCCATCATCTTTATCTTTTCTTCCTTTTCTCTTTCTTCAATTTCCATTCCTTCTGCAGTTTATATTTCTTCCTTTTCTATTTTCCACGTCAGCCTATGTTGATCCTTACTGGCTTGTCTTGGTGTCATAAATTTGAACTTCATTTCATGTCCCTCATGCCTCAAAGGGAACGTTCATCAAGATTGAGCGTTTTAAAATTAAGCCATGCCCATCACAAAAGAAGATGACAAGAGTTCGTGGGAGCAATATCACATAATACTTCTTTCACTCATTGTCCTGTACTGAATTTGATCCTTGCTTGATTCGGATGAAAGCTTGGTCGTAACTAGAGTTCTCTACCAATCTTTGGCTTAAAACATTGTTGTCGCTTTCGTAAACGAATGCAACTACACATGGGTTGCCTTCGATTAAACACCTTCTTTCTCTACTTCCTTTTCCATCAACTTTATCTTTTCTTCCTTTTCTTTTTCTTCAATTTCTCTTCCTTCTGTAGTTTATATTTCTTCTTTTCTATTTTCTCCTTTAGCCTATGTTGATACTTACTGTCTTGTCCTTGTGTCATGAATTTGAAATTCATTTCATGTCCCTCATGCCTCAAATAAAGGGAACGTTCATCAAGATTGAGTGTTTTAAAATTAAGCCATGCCCATCTCAAAAGATGTTGACATATGTTCGTGGGAACAATATCACATAATACTTCTTTCACACATTGTCATGTACCGAATTTGATCCTTGCTTGATTCGGGTAAAACCTTGGTGGTAACTAGAGTTTCTCCACCAATCTTTGGCTGAAAACATTGTTTTCGCTTTCGTAAACGAATGCAACTAAACATGGGTGGCCTTCGATTAAAACTTGTTTCTCTACTTCCTTTTCCATCAACTTTATCTTTTCTTCCTTTTCTTTTTCTTCAATTTCTCTTTCTTCTATAGTTTATATTTCTTCTTTTGTATTTTCTCCTTCAGCCTATGTTGATCCATACTGGCTTGTCCTTGTGTCATAAATTTCAACTTCATTTCATGTCCCTCATGCCTCAAATAAAGGGAACGTTCATCAAGATTGAGTGTTTTAAAATTAAGCCATGCCCATCTCAAAAGAAGATGGCAAGAGTTCGTGCGAGCAATATCACATAATACTTCTTTCACACATTGTGATGTGCCGAATTTGATCCTTGCTTGGTTCAGATGAAAGGTTGGTGGTAACTAGAGTTTCTCCACCAATCTTTGGCTTACAACATTGTTGTCGCTTTAGTAAATGAATGCAACTAAAAAATGGAGGCCTTCAATTAAACACCTTGTTTCTCTACTTCCTTTTCCATCATCTTTATCTTTTCTTCCTTTTCTCTTTCTTCAATTTCCATTCCTTCTTGATGAAGGATTGACCCCAACCAAGGATGAAGGCACATGCTTAAGAAGACTAAGCATGTTTAGAAAGGAAGTTCACTAATCCTTCATTCCTTTCATTTATGTTTGTTATTTTTGATTCCCTAAGTTGACTTAGTTGAATCACCTTTGTTTGACTTGTTGACCTTTGACTAGGTTTGACTTGTTGACTATAGTTGACTTGATTTAAGCCAACATGCTAATCTATGTTTATTTGCTTTGTAGGTTAATTAGGAGTAAGAAAGCAATGCTAGGTGGCGCATGGTGATTGGGGAGCATAAATGATGTGGAAGAGAGAGTAAAGCAAAGGCATAAAGCATAAAGTAAAAGGCATGAAGCAAGTGTACCTATGTACCTTTGGTCTGCTTTGTTTTTAGCACTCTTTGGCCACTTTTTGGAGACATATGAGACACATTCTTTGTCTCCTTTTGTGCTAGAACGAAATTAGCCTTGCACACACCATAGCTAGCTCTTTTGTCTCTCATTTTTTGTAACCTTATTTGACCTAGTTTCTAGAAGCTAGGGTTAGGTTTTTGTAGAGACATCCTTAGGTATCTTTTATTTGCTTAGAGGTCCCTGAGCTCTTCTATATAAGGGGTGCTCCTAGACATGTAAAAGGGTTGAACATTTTGGAGAAATTATACACTTTGTGTTTCAACCTTTTGTGAGAGCATTCCTCCTTAGGGAGTGGAGTTCTTTCAAGCCTTATCTTGCCTTGGCAAGTGGCGGCATACACCACTCATCTTCAAGGTTGCCATGGCTTCTTCTAGCCTAGCCTTGTAGTGGCGTGAATCCTCCATTCCTCTCATTTCCCTTGCTTTTCATTTTATGTTTCTTTACTCTTCTTGGTTTATATTGTTTCTATTATATGTTTTTTCTTTTGATTTCTTACTCCCCATCAATCCATTCTCCTCCTCTCTAGAACCTTGGAAAGGAACCTTCACATCTAGATAGCTTGCTATCTTAATGTCCAGTGGGGATTTCCTTGGTTTTCTTAATCAACTCACACCATATTCAATAATCTTAAAAAGGAACAAGATAATCCTTCATCATTTGGTATCTAGAGCTTTGGTTGTCCTTGAATATGGTGTTTTCATGTTCTAACCTTGTCTTGTGTAGCTATCTTTGAATGGTCCACATAAAAACAATGCTGGCAGAAACTGTTCACGATTTTAAAAGATTAAACTGCACCTGCTCAGTGGTCCAAAAATTACGTTCTTGATGTCCAAAGAAAGCTCTGTTAGTCTAGTTTTTAACAAAAAAAGAACCAATGCATTTGGAGTTCTGTGGAGAGAGTTATGATTGAAATAGTGAGCAAAGGTCAGAGCTGCCGAGATCACCGCGAATCAACGTTTTTTAGGTTATGTTGGGCAGTTTTGGCTACTGTTTTTGTTACTCTTCTTACTCCTAAATGTTGTTAGATAACATGTCTTTGTGTGCTTAATCATTGACCTTCATTTCCAAAAGTTTAAATGCATGATAGCTACATGTTTGAGTCTTTAAATGTGCCTAACTTTTGCTTGAGTCATATGTCATATGTTAGCTTGAAGTTTTCTTATTCTTGTTTTTCCAAGCATTTGAATCTTGCTTTCACTTTATGTCTTGCTTGATGTATGCTCCATGAAATTGATTTTGGCCTAAAACTTGAGGAACTAAGTGTTCAAGCCACCTAAAACTCTTTCTCACCATTATATGAAACTAGTTGTGAAAAGAAGAAAATTTATGCACCAAAAATATTGTCTAAAAACCGAGAGCAATCTTGCTCATTGGTGAACTAAAAGTGTGTTTTTCACTAAGTGTTATGCTACAAGTTTCATGCTTGAGAAGTGGGTGATATTGGCAAATTAGTTCCATGCTTTAACTTGGTTATGATCTTTCTTGGTATATGCATGATTTAAGACTTGAAGATGCTTGTCAAGTGTTTTCCATAGAGTCTTTAAAATGTGCTTTTCTTGTTTTAGTCTTGTTAAAAGTTTTGTCTCAAACTTTTCTTCTTTAGAGTTTAGCTTTTCTTGTTTTTGTGCTTTTCTTGCTTGTCACTAGTGTTCTTTGTTGTGTCTTAGTAGTTTTCTTTTCTTGAAACTCTTGGGATGTTGTGGCCGAATCACTTGTCTTGCATTTGAAAGGTTTTGAACAAGTTTTTAAAAGTGTTTGCTTCACTCCTTTGGAGGAGCTTTGAGTGTAGCCTTGCCTTGTTACTTTGGGAGAGTGATCTAAACACTTGGGTTACATTTTGGGTTGGAATTGGTCTTGGTTTTCAAGTTGTCTAACACCTAATTCATTTATTTTGTTTTGGCTTTGAGTGTTTTGTTGTAGGAATCATGGCAAGTTCATCAAATGTACCTACTCCAAACAAAAATAATACATTGATGAGATTGCTTCGGGATTTGGAGTTGTCTAGGAAGGAGGCCTTTGAACAATTGAGAAAGGACAAGGAGCAAAGTGACCTAAGAATCCAAGAGCACATTCAAAGGCTTGAAGCTAAAAAGCAAGAAAGAGAGGCTAGAAAAAAATGGCATTCTAGGCGCAACCCATCACAAGAGAAGCAAACTCCAAAGATTCCTAAGTTCAAAGGAGAAAATGACCTAAACATCTACATTGAGTGGGAACAAAAAGTGGACCAAATTTTTACCATTCATGTAGTTAGTCATCAAAAGCAAGTAGATTTGGTAGTCTTAGAGTTTAAGGATTATGCCATGACTTGGTGGCATCAATTATGTATGGACAATATTAACCAAGAGTCACTCGCGACTTCTTGGAGGGACCTTAAAAATTTGATGCGCACTAGATTTGTTCCTTCCTACTATAGGAGGGAGACTCTTTTGAAGCTCCAAAGGCTTCAACAAGGGTCCATGTGTGTGGATGAATATTACAAGTTAATGGAGTTCATGCTTCTAAAAGTAGGACTCCAATTTGAAAGTGAAGAGGAAAAGGTAGCTAGATTTGTGAGTGGGTTAAGGAGGGACATACAAGATTTAGTAGAGTTATATGAGTACTCCTCTCTTGACAAAGTTTTACATTTGGCCATCAAAGTTGAAACTCAATTGCAAAAGAAAAAAGAGGCCAAGAGGAGTGGTTCATACAATGACTACTATTCTAGTACTTGGAAAGATAAAGAAAGAAAACATGATAAATCACCACTCAAGAGTTCCAAAGACCCACCTCCTAGGACTAATTCGTATAGGCCTTCTAATGAAACTCCTAATTCTTCTCAAGGTACAAGGACAAGTTCTATAAAATGTTTTAAGTGTTTGGGATATGGGCACATAGCTTCAAATTGTCCCACCAAAAGAACCATGGCCTTAAACCTTAAAAAAGAAGTAGAGAGTGAACATTCTTTTCCCCCTTCCCCCAAAAGTACTTCTTCCCACGCTTCTTCTTCAAGTGAAAGGATTAAACCCCTTGAAGGTGGATTGTCAATGATAAGGCACCAACTAAGACAAGTTTCCAAAGAACTTGACCCTTCTCAAAGACAAAACCTTTTTCATTCAAGGTGTCATATCAAAGACAAACTATGTCCCCTCCTCATAGATAATGGAAGTTGTGTAAATGTGGCTAGCACAAGGGTTGTGGACAAGCTTGGCT
Organism: Vigna unguiculata; assembly: GCF_037176805.1. Classification (NCBI taxonomy): domain Eukaryota; kingdom Viridiplantae; phylum Streptophyta; class Magnoliopsida; order Fabales; family Fabaceae; genus Vigna; species Vigna unguiculata. Next base: position 24,090,998 of record NC_140795.1, on the reverse strand, counting down.
TGAAAACTATCCCTCATGCCAAGCCCTACAAGATATCATGGCTTAAGAAAGAAGACATTAAAGTAACTCAACAAGTCCTCATTAACTTTTCAATTGGAAATTTTAAAGATGAGGTGTTATGTGATGTTGTGCCTATGGAAGAAACTCATATTTTGTTAGGTAGGCCATGGCAATTTGATAGAAAAGTCTTTTATGATGGCCATGCTAACACCTATGCTTTCTCCTTCCAAGGCAAGAAGTTCACACTCCTACCTCTCTCACCCAATCAAGCAAATGAGGAACAAAATAAAGTGAAAGATAAGAGAAAAGATGAAAAAGAAAAAGAGCAAGTTACCTCCAAAGTGTTACTTGCCTCTAAAAAAATATTTTCAAAGCAAGATGGACATCACCATTCTTTCTTCTCTTGCAAGGCTCAAAAGGAAGACCCAATGTGCAAGCATGAGAAGAATAGTGGTCTAGAAAAGAGGGATGGCCTAACCAAAGCTAGGGGTAGTACCCTTAGAAAAGATGGAACAAGAGCTCATAAAAGGGAGCCGCAAAACCTCCCCCAAATCAAGTCAAGCTCCATCTACAAAGGCTTAAAGAATTTGTGGTCAAATTCTCTCCAAGAAGGGGAGGATGATGAAGGATTGACCCCAACCAAGGATGAAGGCACATGCTTAAGAAGACTAAGCATGTTTAGAAAGGAAGTTCACTAATCCTTCATTCCTTTCATTTATGTTTGTTATTTTTGATTCCGTAAGTTGACTTAGTTGAATCAACTTTAGTTGACTTGTTGACCTTTGACTAGGTTTGACTTGTTGACTATAGTTGACTTGATTTAAGCCAACATGCTAATCTATGTTTATTTGCTTTGTAGGTTAATTAGGAGTAAGAAAGCAATGCTAGGTGGCGCATGGTGATTGGGGAGCATAAATGATGTGGAAGAGAGAGTAAAGCAAAGGCATAAAGCATAAAGTAAAAGGCATGAAGCAAGTGTACCTATGTACCTTTGGTCTCCTTTGTTTTTAGCACTCTTTGGCCACTTTTTGGAGACATATGAGACACATTCTTTGTCTCCTTTTGTGCTAGAACGAAATTAGCCTTGCACACACCATAGCTAGCTCTTTTGTCTCTCATTTTTTGTAACCTTATTTGACCTAGTTTCTAGAAGCTAGGGTTAGGTTTTTGTAGAGACATCCTTAGGTATCTTTTATTTGCTTAGAGGCCCCTAAGCTCTTCTATATAAGGGGTGCTCCTAGACATGTAAAAGGGTTGAACATTTTGGAGAAATTATACACTTTGTGTTTCAACCTTTTGTGAGAGCATTCCTCCTTAGGGAGTGGAGTTCTTTCAAGCCTTATCGTGCCTTGGCAAGTGGCGGCATACACCACTCATCTTCAACGTTGCCATGGCTTCTTCTAGCCTAACCTTGTAGTGGCGTGAATACTCCATTCCTCTCATTTCCCTTGCTTTTCATTTTATGTTTCTTTACTCTTCTTGGTTTATATTGTTTCTATTATATGTTTTTTCTTTTGATTTCTTACTCCCCATCAATCCATTCTCCTCCTCTCTAGAACCTTGGAAAGGAACCTTCACATCTAGATAGCTTGCTATCTTAATGTCCAGTGGGGATTTCCTTGGTTTTCTTAATCAACTCACACCATATTCAATAATCTTAAAAAGGAACAAGATAATCCTTCATCACTTCTGCAGTTTATATTTCTTCCTTTTCTATTTTCCACGTCAGCCTATTTTGATCCTTACTGGCTTGTCTTGGTGTCATAAATTTGAACTTCATTTCATGTCCCTCATGCCTCAAAGGGAACGTTCATCAAGATTGAGCGTTTTAAAATTAAGCCATGCCCATCACAAAAGAAGATGACAAGAGTTCGTGGGAGCAATATCACATAATACTTCTTTCACTCATTGTCCTGTACTGAATTTGATCCTTGCTTGATTCGGATGAAAGCTTGGTCGTAACTAGAGTTCTCTACCAATCTTTGGCTTAAAACATTGTTGTCGCTTTCGTAAACGAATGCAACTAAACATGGGTTGCCTTCGATTAAACACCTTCTTTCTCTACTTCCTTTTCCATCAACTTTATCTTTTCTTCCTTTTCTTTTTCTTCAATTTCTCTTCCTTCTGCAGTTTATATTTCTTCTTTTCTATTTTCTCCTTCAGCCTATGTTGATACTTACTGGCTTGTCCTTGTGTCATGAATTTGAAATTCATTTCATGTCCCTCATGCCTCAAATAAAGGGAACGTTCATCAAGATTGAGTGTTTTAAAATTAAGCCATGCCCATCTCAAAAGATGTTGACATAAGTTCGTGGGAACAATATCACATAATACTTCTTTCCCACATTGTCATGTACCGAATTTGATCCTTGCTTGATTCGGGTAAAACCTTGGTGGAAACTAGAGTTTCTCCACCAAGCTTTGGCTTAAAACATTGTTTTCGCTTTCGTAAACGAATGCAACTAAACATGGGTGGCCTTCGATTAAACCTTGTCTCTCGACTTCCTTTTCTATCAACATTATCTATTCTTCCTTTTCTTTTTCTTCAATTTCCCTTTCTTCTGCAGTTTATATTTCTTCTTTTCTATTTTCTCCTTCAGCCTATGTTGATACTTACTGGCTTGTCCTTGTGTCATGAATTTGAAATTCATTTCATGTCCCTCATGCCTCAAATAAAGGGAACGTTCATCAAGATTGAGTGTTTTAAAATTAAGCCATGCCCATCTCAAAAGATGTTGACATAAGTTCGTGGGAACAATATCACATAATACTTCTTTCCCACATTGTCATGTACCGAATTTGATCCTTGCTTGATTCGGGTAAAACCTTGGTGGAAACTAGAGTTTCTCCACCAAGCTTTGGCTTAAAACATTGTTTTCGCTTTCGTAAACGAATGCAACTAAACATGGGTGGCCTTCGATTAAACCTTGTCTCTCGACTTCCTTTTCTATCAACATTATCTATTCTTCCTTTTCTTTTTCTTCAATTTCCCTTTCTTCTGCAGTTTATATTTCTTCTTTTCTATTTTCTCCTTCAGCCTATGTTGATCCTTACTGGCTTGTCCTTGTGTCATAAATTTCAACTTCATTTCATGTCCCTCATGACTCAAATAAAGGGAACGTTCATCAAGATTGAGTGTTTTAAAATTAAGCCATGCCCATCTCAAAAGAAGATGACAAGAGTTCGTGGAAGCAATATCAAATAATACTTCTTTCACACATTGTCCTGTACTGAATTTGATCCTTGCTTGATTCGGATGAAAGCTTGGTGGTAACTAGAGTTTCTCCACCAATCTTTGGCTTAAAACATTGTTGTCGCTTTCGTAAACGAATGCAACTAAACATGGGTGGCCTTCGATTAAACCTTGTTTTTCTACTTCCTTTTCCATCAACTTTATCTTTTCTTCCTTTTCTTTTTCTTCAATTTCTCTTCCTTCTGCAATTTATATTTCTTCTTTTGTATTTTCTCCTTCAGCATATGTTGATCCTTACTGGCTTGTCCTTGTGTCATAAATCTCAACTTCATTTCATGTCCCTCATGCCTTAAATAAAGGGAACGTTCATCAAGATTGAGTGTTTTAAAATTAAGCCATGCCCATCTCAAAAGAAGATGACAAGAGTTCGTGCGAGCAATATCACATAATACTTCTTTCACACATTGTCATGTACTGAATTTGATCCTTGCTTGATTCAGATGAAAGCTTGGTGGTAACTATTATTTCTCCACCAATCTTTGGCTTACAACATTGTTGTCGCTTTAGTAAACGAATGCAATTAAAAAAATGCGGCCTTCAATTAAACACCTTGTTTCTCTACTTCCTTTTCCATCATCTTTATCTTTTCTTCCTTTTCTCTTTCTTCAATTTCCATTCCTTCTGCAGTTTATATTTCTTCTTTTTCTATTTTCCACGTCAGCCTATGTTGATCCTTACTGGCTTGTCTTGGTGTCATAAATTTGAACTCCATTTCATGTCCCTCATGCCTCAAAGGGAACGTTCATCAAGATTGAGGGTTTTAAAATTAAGCCATGCCCATCTCAAAAGAAAATGACAAGCGTTCGTGGAAGCAATATCAAATAATACTTCTTTCACACATTGTCCTGTACTGAATTTGATCCTTGCTTGATTTGGATGAAAGCTTGGTGGTAACTAGAGTTTCTCCACCAATCTTTGGCTTAAAACATTGTTGTCGCTTTCGTAAACGAATGCAACTAAACATGGGTGGCCTTCGGTTAAACACCTTTTTTCTCTACTTCCTTTTCCATCAACTTTATATTTTCTTCCTTTTCTTTTTACTCATTTTCTCTTCCTTTTGCAGTTTATATTTCTTCTTTTCTATTTTCTCCTTCAGCCTATGTTGATACTTACTGGCTTGTCCTTGTGTCATGAATTTGAAATTCATTTGATGTCCCTCATGCCTCAAATAAAGGGAACGTTCATCAAGATTGAGTGTTTTAAAATTAAGCCATGCCCATCTCAAAAGAAGATGACAAGAGTTCGTGGAAGCAATATCAAATAATACTTCTTTCACACATTCTCATGTACCGAATTTGATCCTTGCTTGATTCGGATAAAAGCTTGGTGGTAACTAGAGTTTCTCCACCAATCTTTGGCTTAAAACATTGTTTTCGCTTTCGTAAACGAATGCAACTAAACATGGGTGGCCTTCGATTAAACACCTTCTTTCTCTACTTTCTTTTCCATCAACTTTATCTTTTCTTCCTTTTCTTTTTCTTCAATTTCCCTTTCTTCTGCAGTTTATATTTCTTCTTTTCTATTTTCTCCTTCAGCCTATGTTGATCCTTACTGGCTTGTCCTTGTGTCATAAATTTCAACTTCATTTCATGTCCCTCATGACTCAAATAAAGGGAACGTTCATCAAGATTGAGGGTTTTAAAATTAAACCATGCCCATCTCAAAAGAAGATGACAAGAGTTCGTGGAAGCAATATCAAATAATACTTCTTTCACACATTGTCCTGTACTGAATTTGATCCTTGCTTGATTCGGATGAAAGCTTGGTGGTAACTAGAGTTTCTCCACCAATCTTTGGCTTAAAACATTGTCGTCGCTTTCGTAAACGAATGAAACTAAACATGGGTGGCCTTCGATTAAACCTTGTTTCTCTACTTCCTTTTCTATTAACTTTATCTTTTCTTCCTTTTCTTTTTCTTCAATTTCTCTTTCTTCTGCAGTTTATATTTCTTATTTTCTATTTTCTCCTTCAGCCTATGTTGATACTTACTGGCTTGTCCTTGTGTCATGAATTTGAAATTCATTTCATGTCCCTCATGCCTCAAATAAAGGGAACGTTCATCAAGATTGAGTGTTTTAAAATTAAGCCATGCCCATCTCAAAAGAAGATGACATGAGTTCGTGGGAACAATATCACATAATACTTCTTTCACACATTGTCATGTACCGAATTTGATCTTTGCTTGATTCAGATAAAAGCTTGGTGGTAACTAGAGTTTCTCCACCAATCTTTGGCTTAAAACATTGTTTTCGCTTTCGTAAATGAATGCAACTAAACATGGGTGGCCTTCGATTAAACACCTTCTTTCTCTACTTCCTTTTCCATCAACTTTATCTTTTCTTCCTTTTCTTTTTCTTCAATTTCTCTTTCTTCTGCAGTTTATATTTCTTCTTTTCTATTTTCTCCTTCAGCCTATGTTGATACTTACTGGCTTGTCCTTGTGTCATGAATTTGAAATTCATTTCATGTCCCTCATGCCTCAAATAAAGGGAACGTTCATCAAGATTGAGTGTTTTAAAATTAAGCCATGCCCATCTCAAAAGAAGATGACATGAGTTCGTGGGAACAATATCACATAATACTTCTTTCACACATTGTCATGTACCGAATTTGATCCTTGCTTGATTCGAATAAAACCTTGGTGGTAACTAGAGTTTCTCCACCAATCTTTGACTTAAAACATTGTTTTCGCTTTCATAAACGAATGCAACTAAACATGGGTGGCCTTCGATTAAACCTTGTTTCTCTACTTCCTTTTCCATCAACTTTATCTTTTCTTCCTTTTCTTTTTCTTCAATTTTTCTTTCTTCTGCAGTTCGTATTTCTTCTTTTGTATTTTCTCCTTCAGCCTATGTTGATCCATACTGGCTTGTCCTTGTGTCATAAATTTCAACTTCATTTCATTTCCCTCATGCCTCAAATAAAGGGAACGTTCATCAAGATTGAGTGTTTTAAAATTAAGCCATGCCCATCTCAAAAGAAGATGACAAGAGTTCATGGGAGCAATATCACATAATACTTCTTTCACACATTGTCATGTACTGAATTTGATCCTTGCTTGATTCAAATGAAAGCTTGGTGGTAACTATTATTTCTCGACCAATCTTTGGCTTACAACATTGTTGTCGCTTTAGTAAACAAATGCAACTAAAAAAAGGCGGCCTTCAATTAAACACCTTGTTTCTCTACTTCCTTTTCCATCATCTTTATCTTTTCTTCTTTTTCTCTTTCTTCAATTTCCATTCCTTCTGCAGTTTATATTTCTTCTTTCTCTATTTTCCACGTCAGCCTATGTTGATCCTTACTGGCTTGTCTTGGTGTCATAAATTTGAACTTCATTTAATGTCCCTCATGCCTCAAAGGGAACGTTCATCAAGATTGAGGGTTTTAAAATTAAGCCATGCCCATCTCAAAACAAGATGACAAGAGTTCGTGGAAGCAATATCAAATAATACTTCTTTCACACATTGTCCTGTACTGAATTTGATCCTTGCTTGATTCGGGTGAAAGGTTTGTGGTAACTAGAGTTTCTCCACCAATCTTTGGCTTAAAACATTGTTGTCGCTTTCGTAAACGAATGCAACTAAACATGGGTGGCCTTCGATTAAACACCTTCTTTCTCTACTTCCTTTTCCATCAACTTTATCTTTTCTTCCTTTTCTTTTTCTTCAATTTCTCTTCCTTCTGCAGTTTATATTTCTTCTTTTCTATTTTCTCCTTCAACCTATGTTGATACTTACTGGCTTGTCCTTGTGTCATGAATTTGAAATTCATTTCATGTCCCTCATGCCTTAAATAAAGGGAACGTTCATCAAGATTGAGTGTTTTAAAATTAAGCCATGCCCATCTCAAAAGAAGATGACATGAGTTCGTGGGAACGATATCACATAATACTTCTTTCACACATTGTCATGTACCGAATTTGATCCTTGGTTGATTCGGATAAAACCTTGGTGGTAACTAGAGTTTCTCCACCAATCTTTGACTTAAAACATTGTTTTCGCTTTCGTAAACGAATGCAACTAAACATGGGTGGCCTTCGATTAAACCTTGTTTCTCTACTTCCTTTTCCATCAACTTTATCTTTTCTTCCTTTTCTTTTTCTTCAATTTTTCTTTCTTCTGCAGTTCATATTTCTTCTTTTGTATTTTCTCCTTCAGCCTATGTTGATCCTTACTGGCTTGTCCTTGTGTCATAAATTTCAACTTCATTTCATTTCCCTCATGCCTCAAATAAAGGGAACGTTCATCAAGATTGAGTGTTTTAAAATTAAGCCATGCCCATCTCAAAAGAAGATGACAAGAGTTCGTGGGAGCAATATCACATAATACTTCTTTCACACATTGTCATGTACTGAATTTGATCCTTGCTTGATTCAAATGAAAGCTTGGTGGTAACTATTATTTCTCCACCAATCTTTGGCTTACAACATTGTTGTCGCTTTAGTAAACAAATGCAACTAAAAAAAGGCGGCCTTCAATTAAACACCTTGTTTCTCTACTTCCTTTTTCATCATCTTTATCTTTTCTTCTATTTCTCTTTCTTCAATTTCCATTCCTTCTGCAGTTTATATTTCTTCTTTCTCTATTTTCCACGTCAGCCTATGTTGATCCTTACTGGCTTGTCTTGGTGTCATAAATTTGAACTTCATTTCATGTCCCTCATGCCTCAAAGGGAACGTTCATCAAGATTGAGGGTTTTAAAATTAAGCCATGCCCATCTCAAAACAAGATGACAAGAGTTCGTGGAAGCAATATCAAATAATACTTCTTTCACACATTGTCCTGTACTGAATTTGATCCTTGCTTGATTCGGGTGAAAGGTTTGTGGTAACTAGAGTTTCTCCACCAATCTTTGGCTTAAAACATTGTTGTCGCTTTCGTAAACGAATGCAACTAAACATGGGTGGCCTTCGATTAAACACCTTCTTTCTCTACTTCCTTTTCCATCAACTTTATCTTTTCTTCCTTTTCTTTTTCTTCAATTTCTCTTCCTTCTGCAGTTTATATTTCTTCTTTTCTATTTTCTCCTTCAGCCTATGTTGATACTTACTGGCTTGTCCTTGTGTCATGAATTTGAAATTCATTTCATGTCCCTCATGCCTCAAATAAAGGGAACGTTCATCAAGATTGAGTGTTTTAAAATTAAGCCATGCCCATCTCAAAAGAAGATGACATGAGTTCGTGGGAACGATATCACATAATACTTCTTTCACACATTGTCATGTACCGAATTTGATCCTTGGTTGATTCGGATAAAACCTTGGTGGTAACTAGAGTTTCTCCACCAATCTTTGACTTAAAACATTGTTTTCGCTTTCGTAAACGAATGCAACTAAACATGGGTGGCCTTCGATTAAACCTTGTTTCTCTACTTCCTTTTCCATCAACTTTATCTTTTCTTCCTTTTCTTTTTCTTCAATTTTTCTTTCTTCTGCAGTTCATATTTCTTCTTTTGTATTTTCTCCTTCAGCCTATGTTGATCCTTACTGGCTTGTCCTTGTGTCATAAATTTCAACTTCATTTCATTTCCCTCATGCCTCAAATAAAGGGAACGTTCATCAAGATTGAGTGTTTTAAAATTAAGCCATGCCCATCTCAAAAGAAGATGACAAGAGTTCGTGGGAGCAATATCACATAATACTTCTTTCACACATTGTCATGTACTGAATTTGATCCTTGCTTGATTCAAATGAAAGCTTGGTGGTAACTATTATTTCTCCACCAATCTTTGGCTTACAACATTGTTGTCGCTTTAGTAAACAAATGCAACTAAAAAAAGGCGGCCTTCAATTAAACACCTTGTTTCTCTACTTCCTTTTCCATCATCTTTATCTTTTCTTCCTTTTCTCTTTCTTCAATTTCCATTCCTTCTGCAGTTTATATTTCTTCTTTTTCTATTTTCCACGTCAGCATCTGTTGATCCTTATTGGCTTATCTTGGTGTCATAAATTTGAACTTCATTTCATGTCCCTCATACCTCAAAGGGAACGTTCATCAAGATTGAGGGTTTTAAAATTAAACCATGCCCATCTCAAAAGAAGATGACAAGAGTTCGTGGAAGCAATATCAAATAATACTTCTTTCACACATTTTCCTGTACTGAATTTAATCCTTGCTTGATTCGGATAAAAGCTTGGTGGTAACTAGAGTTTCTCCACCAATCTTTGACTTAAAACATTGTTGTCGCTTTCGTAAACGAATGCAACTAAACATGGATGGCCTTCGATTAAACACCTTCTTTCTCTACTTTCTTTTCCAACAACTTTATCTTTTCTCCCTTTTCTTTTTCTTCAATTTCTCTTCCTTTTGGTGTTTATATTTCTTCTTTTCTATTTTCTCCTTCAGCCTATGTTGATACTTACTGGCTTGTCCTTGTGTCATGAATTTGAAATTCATTTCATGTCCCTCATGCCTCAAATAAAGGGAACGTTCATCAAGATTGAGTGTTTTAAAATTAAGCCATGCGCATCTCAAAAGAAGATGACTTGAGTTCGTGGGAACGATATCACATAATACTTCTTTCACACATTGTCATGTACCGAATTTGATCCTTGCTTGATTCGGATAAAACCTTGGTGGTAACTAGAGTTTCTCCACCAATCTTTGACTTAAAACATTGTTTTCGCTTTCGTAAACGAATGCAACTAAACATGGGTGGCCTTCGATTAAACCTTGTTTCTCTACTTCCTTTTCCATCAACTTTATCTTTTCTTCCTTTTCTTTTTCTTCAATTTTTCTTTCTTCTGCAGTTCATATTTCTTCTTTTCTATTTTCTCCTTCAGCCTATGTTGATACTTACTGGCTTGTCCTTGTGTCATGAATTTGAAATTCATTTCATGTCCCTCATGCCTCAAATAAAGGGAACGTTCATCAAGATTGAGTGTTTTAAAATTAAGCCATGCCCATCTCAAAAGAAGATGACAAGAGTTCGTGGGAGCAATATCACATTATACTTCTTTCACACATTGTCATGTACTGAATTTGATCCTTGCTTGATTCAAATGAAAGCTTGGTGGTAACTATTATTTCTCCACCAATCTTTGGCTTACAACATTGTTGTCGCTTTAGTAAACAAATGCAACTAAAAAAAGGCGGCCTTCAATTAAACACCTTGTTTCTCTACTTCCTTTCCCATCATCTTTATCTTTTCTTCCTTTTCTCTTTCTTCAATTTCCATTCCTTCTGCAGTTTATATTTCTTCTTTTTCTATTTTCCACGTCAGCATCTGTTGATCCTTATTGGCTTATCTTGGTGTCATAAATTTGAACTTCATTTCATGTCCCTCATACCTCAAAGGGAACGTTCATCAAGATTGAGGGTTTTAAAATTAAACCATGCCCATCTCAAAAGAAGATAACAAGAGTTCGTGGAAGCAATATCAAATAATACTTCTTTCACACATATTCCTGTACTGAATTTAATCCTTGCTTGATTCGGATGAAAGCTTGGTGGTAACTAGAGTTTCTCCACCAATCTTTGACTTAAAACATTGTTGTCGCTTTCGTAAACGAATGCAACTAAACATGGATGGCCTTCGATTAAACACCTTCTTTCTCTACTTTCTTTTCCAACAACTTTATCTTTTCTCCCTTTTCTTTTTCTTCAATTTCTCTTCCTTTTGCTGTTTATATTTCTTCTTTTCTATTTTCTCCTTCAGCCTATGTTGATACTTACTGGCTTGTCCTTGTGTCATGAATTTGAAATTCATTTCATGTCCCTCATGCCTCAAATAAAGGGAACGTTCATCAAGATTGAGTGTTTTAAAATTAAGCCATGCGCATCTCAAAAGAAGATGACTTGAGTTCGTGGGAACGATATCACATAATACTTCTTTCACACATTGTCATGTACCGAATTTGATCCTTGCTTGATTCGGATAAAACCTTGGTGGTAACTAGAGTTTCTCCACCAATCTTTGACTTAAAACATTGTTTTCGCTTTCGTAAACGAATGCAACTAAACATGGGTGGCCTTCGATTAAACCTTGTTTCTCTACTTCCTTTTCCATCAACTTTATCTTTTCTTCCTTTTCTTTTTCTTCAATTTTTCTTTCTTCTGCAGTTCCTATTTCTTCTTTTCTATTTTCTCCTTCAGCCTATGTTGATACTTACTGGCTTGTCCTTGTGTCATGAATTTGAAATTCATTTCATGTCCCTCATGCCTCAAATAAAGGGAACGTTCATCAAGATTGAGTGTTTTAAAATTAAGCCATGCCCATCTCAAAAGAAGATGACAAGAGTTCGTGGGAGCAATATCACATTATACTTCTTTCACACATTGTCATGTACTGAATTTGATCCTTGCTTGATTCAAATGAAAGCTTGGTGGTAACTATTATTTCTCCACCAATCTTTGGCTTACAACATTGTTGTCGCTTTAGTAAACAAATGCAACTAAAAAAAGGCGGCCTTCAATTAAACACCTTGTTTCTCTACTTCCTTTTCCATCATCTTTATCTTTTCTTCCTTTTCTCTTTCTTCAATTTCCATTCCTTCTGCAGTTTATATTTCTTCTTTTTCTATTTTCCACGTCAGCCTCTGTTGATCCTTACTGGCTTATCTTGGTGTCATAAATTTGAACTTCATTTCATGTCCCTCATACCTCAAAGGGAACGTTCATCAAGATTGAGGGTTTTAAAATTAAACCATGCCCATCTCAAAAGAAGATGACAAGAGTTCGTGGAAGCAATATCAAATAATACTTCTTTCACACATTGTCCTGTACTGAATTTGATCTTTGCTTGATTCGGATGAAAGCTTGGTGGTAACTAGAGTTTCTCCACCAATCTTCGACTTAAAACATTGTTGTCGCTTTCGTAAACGAATGCAACTAAACATGGATGGCCTTCGATTAAACACCTTCTTTCTCTACTTTCTTTTCCATCAACTTTATCTTTTCTTCCTTTTCTTTTTCTTCAATTTCTCTTCCTTTTGCAGTTTATATTTCTTCTTTTCTATTTTCTCCTTCAGCCTATGCTGATACTTACTGGCTTGTCCTTGTGTCATGAATTTGAAATTCATTTCATGTCCCTCATGCCTCAAATAAAGGGAACGTTCATCAAGATTGAGTGTTTTAAAATTAAGCCATGCCCATCTCAAAAGAAGATGACATGAGTTCGTGGGAACAATATCACATAATACTTCTTTCACACATTGTCATGTACCGAATTTGATCCTTGGTTGATTCGGATAAAACCTTGGTGGTAACTAGAGTTTCTCCACCAATCTTTGACTTAAAACATTGTTTTCGCTTTCGTAAACGAATGCAACTAAACATGGGTGGCCTTCGATTAAACCTTGTTTCTCTACTTCCTTTTCCATCAACTTTATCTTTTCTTCCTTTTATTTTTCTTCAATTTCTCTTTCTTCTGCAGTTTATATTTCTTCGTTTCTATTTTCTCCTTCAGCCTATGTTGATCCTTACCGGCTTGTCCTTGTGTCATAAATTTCAACTTTATTTCATGTCCCTCATGCCTCAAATAAAGGGGACGTTCATCAAGATTGAGTGTTTTAAGATTAAGCCATGCACATCTCAAAAGAAGATGACAAGAGTTCGTGGGAGCCATATCACATAATACTTCTTTCACACATTATTTTGTACTAAATTTGATCCTTGCTTGATTCGGATGAAAGCTTTGTGGTAACTAGAGTTTCTCAACCAATCTTTGGCTTACAACATTGTTGTCGCTTTAGTAAACGAATGCAACTAAACATGGGTGGCCTTCGATTAAACACCTTGTTTGTCTACTTCCTTTTCCATCATCTTTATCTTTTCTTCCTTTTCTTTTTCTTCAATTTCCCTTCCTTCTGCAGTTTATATTTCTTCTTTTTCTATTTTCTCCTTCAGCCTATGTTGATCCTTACCGGCTTGTCTTGGTGTCAGAAATTTCAACTTTATTTCATATCCCTAATGCCTAAAATAAAGGGAACGTTCATCAAGATTGAGCGTTTTAAAATGAAGCCATGCCTATCTGAAAAGAAGATGATAAGAGTTTGTGGGAGCAATATCACATAATACTTCTTTCACACATTGTCATGTATTGAATTTGATCCTTGCTTGATTCGGATGAAAGCTTGGTGGTAACTAGAGTCTCTCCACCAATCTTTGGCTTAAAACATTGTTGTCGCTTTCGTAAACGAATGCAACTAAACATGGGTGTCCTTCGATTAAACAACTTCTTTCTCTACTTCCTTTTCCATCAACTTTATCTTTTCTTCCTTTTCTTTTTCTTAAATTTGTCTTGCTTCTGCAGTTTATATTTCTTCTTTTATATTTTCTCCTTCAGCCTATATTGATACTTACTGGCTTGTCCTTGTGTCATAAATTTGAAGTTCATTTCATGTCCCTCATGCCTCAAAGGGAACGTTCATCAAGATTGAGCGTTTTAAAATTAAGCCATGCCCATATCAAAAGAAGATGACAGGAGTTCGTGGGAACAATATCACATAATACTTCTTTCACACATTGTCATGTACCGAATTTGATCCTTGCTTGATTCGGATAAAACCTTGGTGGTAACTAGAGTTTCTCCACCAATCTTTGGCTTAAAACATTGTTTTCGCTTTCGTAAACGAATGCAACTAAACAAGGGTGGCCTTCAATTAAACCTTGTTTTTCTACTTCCTTTTCCATCAACTTTATCTTTTCTTCCTTTTCTTTTTTTTCAATTTCTCTTTCTTCTGCAGTTTACATTTCTTCTTTTGTATTTTCTCCTTCAGCCTATGTTGATCCTTACTTGCTTGTCCTTGTGTCATAAATTTCAACTTCATTTCATGTCCCTCATGCCTCAAATAAAGGGAACGTGCATCAAGATTGAGCGTTTTAAAATGAAGCATTGCCCATCTCAAAAGAAGATGACAAGAGTTCGTGGCAGCAATATCACATAATACTTCTTTCACACATTATCATGTACTGAATTTGATCCTTGCTTGATTCGGGTGAAAGGTTTGTGGTAACTAGAGTTTCTCCACCAATCTTTGGCTTAAAACATTGTTGTCGCTTTCGTAAACGAATGCAACTAAACATGGGTGGCCTTCGATTAAACACCTTCTGTCTCTACTTCCTTTTCCATCAATTTTATCTTCTCTTCCTTTTATTTTTCTTCAATTTCTCTTTCTTCTGCAGTTTATATTTCTTCTTTTCTATTTTCTCCTTCAGCCTATGTTGATCCTTACCGGCTTGTCCTTGTGTCATAAATTTCAACTTCATTTCATGTCCCTCATGCCTTAAATAAAGGGGACGTTCATCAAGATTGAGCGTTTTAAGATTAAGCCATGCACATCTCAAAAGAAGATGACAAGAGTTCGTGGGAGCCATATCACATAATACTTCTTTCACACATTGTTTTGTACTAAATTTGATCCTTGCTTGATTCGGATGAAAGCTTTGTGGTAACTAGAGTTTCTCAACCAATCTTTGGCTTAAAACATTGTTTTCGCTTTCGTAAACGAATGCAACTAAACATGGGTGGCCTTCAATTAAACCTTGTTTTTCTACTTCATTTTCCATCAACTTTATCTTTTCTTCCTTTTCTTTTTCTTCAATTTCTCTTTCTTCTGCAGTTTATATTTCTTCTTTTGTATTTTCTCCTTCAGCCTATGTTGATCCTTACTGACTTGTCCTTGTGTCATAAATTTCAACTTCATTTCATGTCCCTCATGCCTCAAATAAAGGGAACGTTCATCAAGATTGAGTGTTTTAAAATTAAGCCATGCCCATCTCAAAAGAAGATGACAAGAGTTCGTGCGAGCAATATCACATAATACTTCTTTCACACATTGTCATGTACTGAATTTGATCCTTGCTTGATTCAAATGAAAGCTTGGTGGTAACTATTATTTCTCCACCAATCTTTGGCTTACAACATTGTTGTCGCTTTAGTAAACGAATGCAACTAAAAAAAGTTGGCCTTCAATTAAACACCTTGTTTCTCTACTTCCTTTTCCATCATCTTTATCTTTTCTTCTTTTTCTCTTTCTTCAATTTCCATTCCTTCTGCAGTTTATATTTCTTCTTTTTCTATTTTCCACATCAGCCTATGTTGATCCTTACTGGCTTGTCTTGGTGTCATAAATTTGAACTTCATTTCATGTCCCTCATGCCTCAAAGGGAACGTTCATCAAGATTGAGGGTATTAAAATTAAGCCATGCCCATCTCAAAAGAAGATGACAAGAGTTCGTGGAAGCAATATCAAATAATACTTCTTTCACACATTGTCCTGTACTGAATTTGATCCTTGCTTGATTCGGGTGAAAGCTTGGTGGTAACTAGAGTTTCTCCACCAATCTTTGGCTTAAAACATTGTTGTCGCTTTCGTAAACGAATGCAACTAAACATGGGTGGCCTTCGATTAAACACCTTGTTTCTCTACTTCCTTTTCCATCAACTTTATCTTTTCTTCCTTTTCTTTTTCTTCAATTTCCCTTTCTTCTGCAGTTTATATTTCTTCTTTTCTATTTTCTCCTTCAGCCTATGTTGATACTTATTGGCATATCCTTGTGTCATGAATTTGAAATTCATTTCATGTCCCTCATGCCTCAAATAAAGGGAACGTTCATCAAGATTGAGTGTTTTAAAATTAAGCCATGCCCATCTCAAAAGAAGATGACATGAGTTCATGGGAAAAATATCACATAATACTTCTTTCACACATTGTCATTTACCGAATTTGATCCTTGCTTGATTCGGATAAAACCTTGGTGGTAACTAGAGTTTCTCCACCAATCTTTGGCTTAAAACATTGTTTTCGCTTTCGTAAACGAATGCAACTAAACATGGGTGGCCTTCGATTAAACCTTGTTTTTCTACTTCCTTATCCATCAACTTTATCTTTTCTTCCTTTTCTTTTTCTTCAATTTCTCTTTCTTCTGCAATTTATATTTCTTCTTTTGTATTTTCTCCTTCAGCCTATGTTGATCCTTATTGGCTTGTCCTTGTGTCATAAATTTCAACTTCATTTCATGTCCCTCATGCCTCAAATAAAGGGAACGTTCATCAAGATTGAGTGTTTTAAAATTAAGCCATGCCCATCTCAAAAGAAGATGACAAGAGTTCGTGGGAGCAATATCACATAATACTTCTTTCACACATTGTCATGTACTGAATTTGATCCTTGCTTGATTCAGATGAAAGCTTGGTGGTAACTACAGTT
This sequence comes from Vigna unguiculata, assembly GCF_037176805.1. NCBI lineage: Eukaryota > Viridiplantae > Streptophyta > Magnoliopsida > Fabales > Fabaceae > Vigna > Vigna unguiculata. The sequence continues at coordinate 24,074,592 of NC_140795.1, read as the reverse complement.
TCTCCACCAATCTTTGGCTTATAACATTGTTGTCGCTTTAGTAAACGAATGCAACTAAAAAATGGCGGCCTTCAATTAAACACCTTGTTTCTCTACTTCCTTTTCCATCATCTTTATCTTTTCTTCCTTTTATTTTTCTTCAATTTCTCTTTCTTCTGCAGTTTATATTTCTTCTTTTCTATTTTCTCCTTCAGCCTATGTTGATACTTACCGGCTTGTCCTTGTGACATAAATTTCAACTTCATTTCATGTCCCTCATGCCTTAAATAAAGGGGACGTTCATCAAGATTGAGCGTTTTAAGATTAAGCCATGCACATCTCAAAAGAAGATGACAAGAGTTCGTGGGAGCCATATCACATAATACTTCTTTCACACATTGTTTTGTACTAAATTTGATCCTTCCTTGATTCGGATGAAAGCTTTGTGGTAACTAGAGTTTCTCCACCAATCTTTGGCTTACAACATTGTTGTCGCTTTAGTAAACGAATGCAACTAAAAAATGGCGGCCTTCAATTAAACACCTTTTTTCTCTACTTCCTTTTCCATCATCTTTATCTTTTCTTCCTTTTATTTTTCTTCAATTTCTCTTTCTTCTGCAGTTTATATTTCTTCTTTTCTATTTTCTCCTTCAGCCTATGTTGATCCTTACCGGCTTGTCCTTGTGTCATAAATTTCAACTTCATTTCATGTCCCTCATGCCTTAAATAAAGGGGACGTTCATCAAGATTGAGCGTTTTAAGATTAAGCCATGCACATCTCAAAAGAAGATGACAAGAGTTCGTGGGAGCCATATCACATAATACTTCTTTCACACATTGTTTTGTACTAAATTTGATCCTTCCTTGATTCGGATGAAAGCTTTGTGGTAACTAGAGTTTCTCAACCAATCTTTGGCTTACAACAAACGAATGCAACTAAACATGGGTGGCCTTCGATTAAACACCTTGTTTGTCTACTTCCTTTTCCATCATCTTTATCTTTTCTTCCTTTTCTTTTTCTTCAATTTCACTTCCTTCTGCAGTTTATATTTCTTCTTTTTTCTATTTTCTCCTTCAGCCTATGTTGATCCTTACTGGCTTGTCTTGGTGTCAGAAATTTCAACTTTATTTCATATCCCTAATGCCTAAAATAAAGGGAACGTTCATCAAGATTGAGCGTTTTAAAATGAAGCCATGCCTATCTCAAAAGAAGATGATAAGAGTTTGTGGGAGCAATATCACATAATACTTCTTTCACACATTGTCATGTACTGAATTTGATCCTTGCTTGATTCGGATGAAAGCTTGGAGGTAACTAGAGTCTCTCCACCAATCTTTGGCTTAAAACATTGTTGTCGCTTTCGTAAACAAATGCAACTAAACATGGGTGTCCTTCGATTAAACAACTTCTTTCTCTACTTCCTTTTCCATCAACTTTATCTTTTCTTCCTTTTCTTTTTCTTAAATTTGTCTTGCTTCTGCAGTTTATATTTCTTCTTTTATATTTTCTCCTTCAGCCTATATTGATACTTACTGACTTGTCCTTGTGTCATAAATTTGAACTTCATTTCATGTCCCTCATGCCTCAAAGGGAACGTTCATCAAGATTGAGCGTTTTAAAATTAAGCCATGCCCATATCAAAAGAAGATGACAGGAGTTCGTGGGAACAATATCACATAATACTTCTTTCACACATTGTCATGTACCGAATTTGATCCTTGCTTGATTCGGATAAAACCTTGGTGGTAACTAGAGTTTCTCCACCAATCTTTGGCTTAAAACATTGTTTTCGCTTTCGTAAACGAATGCAACTAAACATGGGTGGCCTTCAATTAAACCTTGTTTTTCTCCTTCATTTTCCAGCAACTTTATCTTTTCTTCCTTTTCTTTTTCTTCAATTTCTCTTTCTTCTGCAGTTTATATTTCTTCTTTTGTATTTTCTCCTTCAGCCTATGTTGATCCTTACTGACTTGTCCTTGTGTCATAAATTTCAACTTCATTTCATGTCCCTCATGCCTCAAATAAAGGGAACGTTCATCAAGATTGAGTGTTTTAAAATTAAGCCATGCCCATCTCAAAAGAAGATGACAAGAGTTTGTGCGAGCAATATCACATAATACTTCTTTCACACATTGTCATGTACTGAATTTGATCCTTGCTTGATTCGGATGAAAGCTTGGAGGTAACTAGAGTCTCTCCACCAATCTTTGGCTTAAAACATTGTTGTCGCTTTCGTAAACAAATGCAACTAAACATGGGTGTCCTTCGATTAAACAACTTCTTTCTCTACTTCCTTTTCCATCAACTTTATCTTTTCTTCCTTTTCTTTTTCTTAAATTTGTCTTGCTTCTGCAGTTTATATTTCTTCTTTTATATTTTCTCCTTCAGCCTATATTGATACTTACTGACTTGTCCTTGTGTCATAAATTTGAACTTCATTTCATGTCCCTCATGCCTCAAAGGGAACGTTCATCAAGATTGAGCGTTTTAAAATTAAGCCATGCCCATATCAAAAGAAGATGACAGGAGTTCGTGGGAACAATATCACATAATACTTCTTTCACACATTGTCATGTACCGAATTTGATCCTTGCTTGATTCGGATAAAACCTTGGTGGTAACTAGAGTTTCTCCACCAATCTTTGGCTTAAAACATTGTTTTCGCTTTCGTAAACGAATGCAACTAAACATGGGTGGCCTTCAATTAAACCTTGTTTTTCTCCTTCATTTTCCAGCAACTTTATCTTTTCTTCCTTTTCTTTTTCTTCAATTTCTCTTTCTTCTGCAGTTTATATTTCTTCTTTTGTATTTTCTCCTTCAGCCTATGTTGATCCTTACTGACTTGTCCTTGTGTCATAAATTTCAACTTCATTTCATGTCCCTCATGCCTCAAATAAAGGGAACGTTCATCAAGATTGAGTGTTTTAAAATTAAGCCATGCCCATCTCAAAAGAAGATGACAAGAGTTTGTGCGAGCAATATCACATAATACTTCTTTCACACATTGTCATGTACTGAATTTGATCCTTGCTTGATTCAGATGAAATCTTGGTGGTAACTATTATTTCTCCACCAATCTTTGGCTTACAACATTGTTGTCGCTTTAGTAAACGAATGCAACTAAAAGAAGTTGGCCTTCAATTAAACACCTTGTTTCTCTACTTCCTTTTCCATCATCTTTATCTTTTCTTCTTTTTCTCTTTCTTCAATTTCTCTTCCTTCTGCAGTTTATATTTCTTCTTTTTCTATTTTCCACATCAGCCTATGTTGATCCTTACTGGCTTGTCTTGGTGTCATAAATTTGAACTTCATTTCATGTCCCTCATGCCTTAAAGGGAACGTTCATCAAGATTGAAGGTATTAAAATTAAGCCATGCCCATCTCAAAAGAAGATGACAAGAGTTCGTGGAAGCAATATCAAATAATACTTCTTTCACACATTGTCCTGTACTGAATTTGATCCTTGCTTGATTCAGGTGAAAGCTTGGTGGTAACTAGAGTTTCTCCACCAATCTTTGGCTTAAAACATTGTTGTCGCTTTCGTAAACGGATGCAACTAAACATGGGTGGCCTTCGATTAAACACCTTGTTTCTCTACGTCCTTTTCCATCAACTTTATCTTTTCTTCCTTTTCTTTTTCTTCAATTTCTCTTCCTTCTGCAGTTTATATTTCTTCTTTTCTATTTTCTCCTTCAGCCTATGTTGATACTTATTGGCATGTCCTTGTGTCATGAATTTGAAATTCATTTCATGTCCCTCATGCCTCAAATAAAGGGAACGTTTATTAAGATTGAGTGTTTTAAAAATAAGCCATGCCCATCTCAAAAGAAGATGACATGAGTTCATGGGAAAAATATCACATAATACTTCTTTCACACATTGTCATGTACCGAATTTGATCCTTGCTTGATTCGGATAAAACCTTGGTGGTAACTAGAGTTTCTCCACCAATCTTTGGATTAAAACATTATTTTCGCTTTCGTAAACGAATGCAACTAAACATGGGTGGCCTTCGATTAAACCTTGTTTTTCTACTTCTTTTTCCATCAACTTTATCTTTTCTTCCTTTTCTTTTTCTTCAATTTCTCTTTCTTCTTCAATTTATATTTCTTCTTTTGTATTTTCTCCTTCAGCCTATGTTGATCCTTATTGGCTTGTCCTTGTGTCATAAATTTCAACTTCATTTCATGTCCCTCATGCCTCAAATAAAGGGAACGTTCATCAAGATTGAGTGTTTTAAAATTAAGCCATGCCCATCTCAAAAGAAGATGACAAGAGTTCGTGGGAGCAATATCACATAATACTTCTTTCACACATTGTCATGTACTGAATTTGATCCTTGCTTGATTCAGATGAAAGCTTGGTGGTAACTAGAGTTTCTCCACCAATCTTTGGCTTACAACATTGTTGTCGCTTTAGTAAACGAATGCAACTAAAAAATGGCGGCCTTCAATTAAACACCTTGTTTCTCTACTTCCTTTTCCATCATCTTTATCTTTTCTTCCTTTTCTCTTTCTTCAATTTCCATTCCTTTTGCAGTTTATATTTCTTCCTTTTCTATTTTCCATGTCAGCCTACGTTGATCCTCACTGGCTTGTCTTGGTTTCATAAATTTGAACTTCATTTCATGTCCCTCATGCCTCAAAGGGAACGTTCATCAAGATTGAGCGTTTTAAAATTAAGCCATGCCCATCACAAAAGAAGATGACAAGAGTTCGTGGGAGCAATATCACATAATACTTCTTTTACACATTGTCCTGTACTGAATTTGATCCTTGCTTGATTCGGATGAAAGCTTGGTGGTAACTAGAGTTGTCCACCAATCTTTGGCTTAAAACATTGTTGTCGCTTTCGTAAACGAATGCAACTAAACATGGGTGGCCTTCGATTAAACACCTTCTTTCTCTACTTCCTTTTCCATGAACTTTATCTTTACTTCCTTTTCTTTTTCTTCAATTTCTCTTCCTTCTGCAGTTTATATTTCTACTTTTCTAGTTTCTCCTTCAGCCTATGTTGATACTTACTGGCTTGTCCTTGTGTCATGAATTTGAAATTCATTTCATGTCCCTCATGCCTCAAATAAAGGGAACGTTCATCAAGATTGACTGTTTTAAAATTAAGCAATGCCCATCTCAAAAGAAGATGACATGACTTCGTGGGAACAATATCACATAATACTTCTTTCACACATTGTCATGTACCGAATTTGATCCTTGCTTGATTCGGATAAAACCTTGGTGGAAACTAGAGTTTCTCCACCAAGCTTTGGCTTAAAACATTGTTTTCGCTTTCGTAAAGGAATGCAACTAAACATAGGTGGCCTTCGATTAAACACCTTGTTTCTCTACTTCCTTTTCCATCAACTTTATCTTTTCTTCCTTTCCTTTTTCTTCAATTTCTCTTTCTTCTGGAGTTTATATTTCTTCTTTTGTATTTTCTCCTTCAGCCTATGTTGATCCTTACTGGCTTGTCCTTGTGTCATAAATTTCAACTTCATTTCATGTCCCTCATGCCTCAAATAAAGGGAACGTTCATCAAGATTGAGTGTTTTAAAATTAAGCCATGCCCATCTCAAAAGAAGATGACAAGAGTTCGTGGGAGCAATAGCACATAATACTTCTTTCACACATTGTCATGTACTGAATTTGATCCTTGCTTGATTCAGATGAAAGCTTGGTGGTAACTAGAGTTTCTCCACCAATCTTTGGCTTACAACATTGTTGTCGCTTTAGTAAACGAATGCAACTAAAAAATGGCGGCCTTCAATTAAACACCTTGTTTCTCTACTTCCTTTTCCATCATCTTTATCTTTTCTTCCTTTTCTCTTTCTTCAATTTCAATTCCTTTTGCAGTTTATATTTCTTCCTTTTCTATTTTCCACGTCAGCCTACGTTGATCCTCACTGGCTTGTCTTGGTTTCATAAATTTGAACTTCATTTCATGTCCCTCATGCCTCAAAGGGAACGTTCATCAAGATTGAGCGTTTTAAAATTAAGCCATGGCCATCACAAAAGAAGATGACAAGAGTTCGTGGGAGCAATATCACATAATACTTCTTTTACACATTTTCCTGTACTGAATTTGATCCTTGCTTGATTCGGATGAAAGCTTGGTGGTAACTAGAGTTCTCCACCAATCTTTGCTTAAAACATTGTTGTCGCTTTCGTAAACGAATGCAACTAAACATGGGTGGCCGTCGATTAAACACCTTCTTTCTCTACTTCCTTTTCCATCAACTTTATCTTTACTTCCTTTTCTTTTTCTTCAATTTCTGTTCCTTCTGCAGTTTATATTTCTTCTTTTCTAGTTTCTCCTTCAGCCTATGTTGATACTTACTGGCTTGTCCTTGTGTCATGAATTTGAAATTCATTTCATGTCCCTCATGCCTCAAATAAAGGGAACGTTCATCAAGATTGACTGTTTTAAAATTAAGCAATGCCCATCTCAAAAGAAGATGACATGACTTCGTGGGAACAATATCACATCATACTTCTTTCACACATTGTCATGTACCGAATTTGATCCTTGCTTGATTCGGATAAAACCTTGGTGGAAACTAGAGTTTCTCCACCAAGCTTTGGCTTAAAACATTGTTTTCGCTTTCGTAAACGAATGCAACTAAACATGGGTGGCCTTCGATTAAACCTTGTTTCTCTACTTCCTTTTCTATCAACTTTATCTTTTCTTCCTTTTCTTTTTCTTTAATTTCTCTTTCTTCTATAGTTTATATTTCTTCTTTTGTATTTTCTCCTTGAGCCTCTGTTGATCCATACTAGCTTGTCCTTGTGTCATAAATTTCAACTTCATTTCATGTCCCTCATGCCTCAAATAAAGGGAATGTTCATCAAGATTGAGTGTTTTAAAATTAAGCCATGCCCATCTCAAAAGAAGATGGCAAGAGTTCGTGGGAGCAATATCACATAATACTTCTTTCACACATTGTGATGTGCTGATTTTGATCCTTGCTTGGTTCAGATGAAAGCTTGGTGGTAACTAGAGTTTCTCCACCAATCTTTGGCTTACAACATTGTTGTCGCTTTAGTAAACGAATGCAACTAAAAAATGGCGGCCTTCAATTAAACACCTTGTTTCTCTACTTCCTTTTCCATCATCTTTATCTTTTCTTCCTTTTCTCTTTCTTCAATTTCCATTCCTTCTGCAGTTTATATTTCTTCCTTTTCTATTTTCCACGTCAGCCTATGTTGATCCTTACTGGCTTGTCTTGGTGTCATAAATTTGAACTTCATTTCATGTCCCTCATGCCTCCAAGGGAACGTTCATCAAGTTTGAGTGTTTTAAAATTAAGCCATGCCCATCACAAAAGAAGATGACAAGAGTTCGTGGGAGCAATATCACATAATACTTCTTTCACACATTGTCCTGTACTGAATTTGATCCTTGCTTGATTCGGATGAAAGCTTGGTGGTAACTAGAGTTCTTCACCAATCTTTGGCTTAAAACATTGTTGTCGCTTTCGTAAACGAATGCAACTAAACATGGGTGGCCTTCGATTAAACACCTTCTTTCTCTACTTCCTTTTCCATCAACTTTATCTTTTCTTCCTTGATGAAGGATTATCTTGTTCCTTTTTAAGATGATTGAATATGGTGTGAGTTGATTAAGAAAGCTAAGTGAAATCCCCACTGGACATTAAGATAGCAAGCTATCTAGATGTGAAGGTTCCTTTCACAAAGCTCAAGAGAAGAAGATGATGGATTGATTCAAAACAAAAAGGAAATGGAAAGCATATAAACCATAGAAAACCAAGAACAATTAAAGGAAGAAGAAAACATAATATGGAAAGGAAAGAAATGGTAAAAATGTGAGAAGCACGCCACTACAAGGCTAGGCTAGAAGCCATGGCAACCTTGAAGATGAGTGGATGTGTGCCGCCACTTGCTATGCAAGATAAGGCTTAAAAGTATTCACTCCCAAGGGAGGAAACTCTCACAAATGGTTGAGACACAAGAGTGTTTTTACTTCAAAATGTTCAACCCTTTTACATGTCTAGGAGCAACCCTTATATAGAAGAGTTTAGGGGCCTCTAAGCAAATAAAAGATACCTAAGGATGTCTCTACAAAAACCAAACTCTAGCTTCTAGAAACTAGGTCAAATAAGGTTACAAAAAATGAGAGACAAAAGAGCTAGCTATGGTGTGTGCAAGGTTAATTTCGTTCTAGCACAAAAGGAGACAAAGAATGTGTCTCATATGTCTCCAAAAAGTGGCCAAAGTGTGCTAAAAACAAAGGAGACCAAAGGTACATAGGTACACTTGCTTCATGGCTTTTACTTTATGCTTTATGCCTTTGCTTTACTCTCTCCTCCACATCATTTATGCTCCCCAATCACCATACGCCACCTAGCATTGCTTTGTTACTCCTAATTAACCTACAAAGCAAATAAACATAGATTAGCATGTTGGCTTAAGTCAAGTCAACTATAGTCAACAAGTCAAACCTAGTCAAAGGTCAACAAGTCAACTAAAGTTGATTCAACTAAGTCAACTTAGGAAATCAAAAATAACAAACACAAATGAAAGGGATGAAAGATTAGTGAACTTCCTTTCTAAACATGCTTAGTCTTCTTAAGCATGTGCCTCCATCCTTGGTTGGGGTTAATCCTTCATCATTCCTTTTCTTTTTCTTCAATTTCTCTTCCTTCTGCAGTTTATATTTCTTCTTTTCTATTTTCTCCTTCAGCCTATGTTGATACTTACTGGCTTGTCCTTGTGTCATGAATTTGAAATTCATTTCATGTCCTTCATGCCTCAAATAAAGGGAACGTTCATCAAGATTGAGTGTTTTAAAATTAAGCCATGCCCATCTCAAAAGAAGATGACAAGACTTCGTGGGAGCAATATCACATAATACTTCTTTCACACTTTGTCATATACTGAATTTGATCCTTGCTTGATTCAGATGAAAGCTTGGTGGTAACTATTGTTTCTCCACCAATCTTTGGCTTACAACATTGTTGTCGCTTTAGTAAACGAATGCAACTAAAAAATGGCGGCCTTCAATTAAACACCTTGTTTCTCTACTTCCTTTTCCATCATCTTTATCTTTTCTTCCTTTTCTCTTTCTTCAATTTCCATTCCTTCTGCAGTTTATATTTCTTTCTTTTCTATTTTCGACGTCAGCCTATGTTGATCCTTACTAGCTTGTCTTGGTGTCATAAATTTGAACTTCATTTCATGTCCCTCATGCCCCAAAGGGAACGTTCATCAAGATTGAGGGTTTTAAAATTAAGCCATGCCCATCTCGAAAGAAGATGACAAGAGTTCTTGGAAGCAATATCAAATAATACTTCTTTCACACATTGTCCTGTACTGAATTTGATCCTTGCTTGATTCGGATGAAAGCTTGGTGGTAACTAGAGTTTCTCCACCAATCTTTGGCTTTAAACATTGTTGTCGCTTTCGTAAACGAATGCACCTAAACATGGGTGGCCTTCGATTAAACACCTTCTTTCTCTACTTCCTTTTCCATCATATTTATCTTTTCTTCCTTTTCTTTTTCTTCAATTTCTCTTCCTTCTGCAGTTTATATTTCTTCTTTTCTATTTTCTCCTTCAGCCTATGTTGATACTTACTGGCTTGTCCTCATGTCATGAATTTGAAATTCATTTCATGTCCCTCATGCCTCAAATAACGGGAACGTTCATCAAGATTGAGTGTTTTAAAATTAAGCCATGCCCATCTCAAAAGAAGATGACATGAGTTAATGGGAACAATATCACATAATACTCTTTCACACATTGTCATGTACCGAATTTGATCCTTGCTTATTTCGGATAATGCCTTGGTGGTAACTAGAGTTTCTCCACCAATCTTTGGCCTAAAACATTGTTTTCGCTTTCGTAAACGAATGTAACTAAACATGGATGACCTTCGATTAAACCTTGTTTTTCTACTTCCTTTTCCATCAACTTTATCTTTTCTTCATTTTCTTTTTCTTCAATATCTCTTTCTTCTGCAGTTTATATTTCTTCTTTTGTATTTTCTCCTTCAGCCTATGTTGATCCTTACTGGCTTGTCCTTGTGTCATAAATTTCAACTTCATTTCATGTCCGTCATGCCTCAAATAAAGGGAACGTTCATCAAGATTGAGTGTTTTAAAATTAAGCCATGCCCATCTCAAAAGAAGATGACAAGAGTTCGTGGGAGCAATATCACATAATACTTCTTTCACACATTGTCATGTACTGAATTGTATCCTTGCTTGATTCAGATGAAAGCTTGGTGGTAACTATTGTTTCTCCACCAATCTTTGGCTTACAACATTGTTGTCGCTTTAGTAAACGAATGCAACTAAAAAAAGGCGGCCTTCAATTAAACACCTTGTTTCTCTACTTCCTTTTCCATCATCTTTATCTTTTCTTCCTTTTCTCTTTCTTCAATTTCCATTCCTTCTGTAGTTTATATTTCTTCTTTTTCTATTTTCCACGTCAGCCTATGTTGATCCTTACTAGTTTGTCTTGGTGTCATAAATTTGAACTTCATTTCATGTCCCTCATGCCTCAAAGGGAACGTTCATAAGGATTTAGGGTTTTAAAATTAAGCCATGCCCATCTCAAAAGAAGATGACAAGAGTTCGTGGAAGCAATATCAAATAATACTTCTTTCACACATTGTCCTGTACCGAATTTGATCCTTGCTTGATTCGGATGAAAGCTTGGTGGTAACTAGAGTTTCTCCACCAATCTTTGGCTTAAAACATTGTTGTCGCTTTCGTAAACGAATGCATCTAAACATGGGCGGCCTTCGATTAAACCTTGTTTCTCTATGTCCTTTTCCATCAACTTTATCTTTTCTTCCTTTTCTTTTTCTTCAATTTCTCTTTCTTCTGGAGTTTATATTTCTTCTTTTGTATTTTCTCCTTCAGCCTATGTTGATCCTCACTGGCTTGTCCTTGTGTCATAAATTTCAACTTCATTTCATGTCCCTCATGCCTCAAATAAAGGGAACGATCATCAAGATTGAGTGTTTTAAAATTATGCCATGCCCATCTCAAAAGAAAATGACAAGAGTTCGTGGGAGCAATATCACATAATACTTCTTTCACACATTGTCATGTACTGAATTTGATCCTTGCTTGATTCAGATGAAAGCTTTGTGGTAACTAGAGTTTCTCCACCAATCTTTGGCTTACAACATTGTTGTCGCTTTAGATAAACGAATGCAACTAAAAAATGGCGGCCTTCAATTAAACAGCTTGTTTCACTACTTTCTTTTCCATCATCTTTATCTTTTCTTCCTTTTGTCTTTCTTCAATTTCCATTCCTTCTGTAGTTTATATTTCTTCTTTTTCTATTTTCCACGTCAGCCTGTGTTTATCCTTACTGGCTTGTCTTGGTGTCATAAATTTGAACTTCATTTCATGTCCCTCATGCCTCAAATAACGGGAACGATCGTCAAGATTGAGTGTTTTAAAATTAAGCCATGCCCATCTCAAAAGAAGATGACAAGAGTTTGTGGCAGCAATATCACATAATACTTCTTTCACACATTGTAATGTACTGAATTTGATCCTTGCTTGGTTCAGATGAAAGCTTGGTGGTAACTAGAGTTTCTCCACCAATCTTTGGCTTACAACATTGTTGTCGCTTTAGTAAACGAATGCAACTAAAAAATGGCGGCCTTCAATTAAACACCTTATTTCTCTACTTCCTTTTCCAACATCTTTATCTTTTCTTCCTTTTCAGTTTCTTCAATTTCCATTCCTTCTGCAGTTTATATTTCTTCCTTTTCTATTTTCCACGTCAGCCTATGTTGATCCTTACTGGCTTGTCTTGGTGTCATAAATTTGAACTTCATTTCATGTCCCTCATGCTTCAAAGGGAACGTTCATCAAGATTTAGCGTTTTAAAATTAAGCCATGCCCAACTCAAAAGAAGATGACAAGAGTTCGTGGGAACAATATCACATAATACTTCTTTCACACATTGTCATGTACCGAATTTGATCCTTGCTTGATTCGGATGAAACCTTGGTGGTAACTACAGTTTCTCCACCAATCTTTGGCTTAAAACATTGTTGTCGCTTTCGTAAACGAATGCAACTAAACATGGGCGGCCTTCGATTAAACCGTGTTTCTCTACTTCCTTTTCCATCAACTTTATCTCTTCTTGCTTTTCTTTTTCTTCAATTTCTCTTTCTTCTGCAGTTTATATTTCTTCTTTTGTATTTTCTCCTTCAGCCTATGTTGATCCTTACTGGCTTGTCCTTGTGTCATAAATTTAAACTTCATTTCATGTCCCTCATGCCTCAAATAAAGGGAACGATCATCAAGATTGAGTGTTTTAAAATTAAGCCATGCCCATCTCAAAAGAAGATGACAAGAGTTTGTGGGAGCAATATCACATAATACTTCTTTCACACATTGTCATGTACTGAATTTGATCCTTGCTTGATTCAGATGAAAGCTTGGTGGTAACTAGAGTTTCTTCACCAATATTTGGCTTACAAAATTGTTGTCGCTTTAGTAAACGAATGCAACTAAAAAATGGCGGCCTTCAATTAAACACCTTGTTTCACTACTTCCTTTTCCATCATCTTTAGCTTTTCTTCCTTTTCTCTTTCTTCAATTTCCATTGCTTTTGTAGTTTATATTTCTTCTTTTTCTATTTTCCACGTCAGCCTATGTTGATCCTTGCTGGCTTGTCTTGGTGTCATAAATTTGAACTTCATTTCATGATGAAGGATTATCTTGTTCCTTTTTAAGATTATTGAATATGGTGTGAGTTGATTAAGAAAGTTAAGCGAAATCCCCACTGGACATTAAGATAGCAAGCTATCTAGATGTGAAGGTTCCTTTCACAAAGCTCAAGAGAAGAAGATGATGGATTGATTCAAAACAAAAAGGAAATGGAAAGCACATCAACCATAGAAAACCAAGAACAATTAAAGGAAGAAGAAAACATAAAATGGAAAGGAAAGAAATGGTAAAAATGTGAGAAGTACGCCACTACAAGGCAAGGCTAGAAGCCATGACAACCTTGAAGATGAGTGGATGTGTGCCGCCACTTGCTATGCAAGATAAGGCTTAAAAGTATTCACTCCCAAGGGAGGAAACTCTCACAAATGGTTGAGACACAAGAGTGTTTTTACTTCAAAATGTTCAACCCTTTTACATGTCTAGGAGCACCCCTTTTATAGAAGAGTTTAGGGGCCTCTAAACAAATAAAAGATACCTAAGGATGTCTCTACAAAAACCTAACTCTAGCTTCTAGAAACTAGGTCCAATAAGGTTACAAAAATGAGAGACAAAAGAGCCATCTATGGTGTGTGCAAGGCTAATTTCGTTCTAACACAAAAGGAGACAAAGAATGTGTCTCATATGTCTCCAAGAAGTGGTCAAAATGTGCTAAAAACAAAGGAGACCAAAGGTACATAGGTACACTTGTTTTATGCCTTTTACTTTATGCTTTATGCCTTTGCTTTACTCTCTCATCCACATCATTTATGCTCCCCAATCACCATAGGCCACCTAGCATTGCTTTCTTACTCTTAATTAACCTACAAAGAAAATAAACATAGATTAGCATGTTGGCTTAAGTCAAGTCAACTATAGTCAACAAGTCAAACCTAGTCAAAACTCAACAAGTCAACTAAAGTTGATTCAACTAAGTCAACTTAGGGAATCAAAAATAACAAACACAAATGAAAGGGATGAAGGATTAATGAACTTCCTTTCTAAACATGCTTAGTCTTCTTAAGCATGTGCCTCCATCCTTGGTTGGGGTCAATCCTTCATCATTTCATGTCCTTCATGCCTCAAAGGGAACGTTCATCAAGATTGAGGGTTTTAAAATTAAGCCATGCCCATCTCAAAAGAAGATGACAAGAGTTCGTGGAAGCAATATCAAATAATACTTCTTTCACACATTGTCCTGTACTGAATTTGATCCTTGCGTGATTCGGATGAAACCTTGGTGGTAACTAGAGTTTCTCAACCAATCTTTGGCTTAAAACAATGTTGTCGCTTTCGTAAACGAATGCAACTAAACATGGGTGGCCTTCGATTAAACAGCTTCTTTCCCTACTTCCTTTTCCATCAACTTTATCTTTTCTTCCTTTTCTTTTTCTTCAATTTCTCTTCCTTCTGCAGTTTATATTTCTTCTTTTCTATTTTCTCCTTCAGCCTATGTTGATACTTACTGGCTTGTCCTTGTGTCATGAATTTGAAATTCATTTCATGTCCCTCATGCCTCAAATAAACGGAACGTTCATCAAGATTGAGTGTTTTAAAATTAAGCCATGCCCATCTCAAAAGAAGATGACATGAGTTCGTGGGAACAATATCACACAATACTTCTTTCACACATTGTCATGTACCGAATTTGATCCTTGCGTGATTCGGATAAAACCTTGGTGGTAACTAGAGTTTCTCCACCAATTTTTGGCTTAAAACATTGTTTTCGCTTTCGTAAACGAATGCAACTAAACATGGGTGGCCTTCGATTAAACACCTTCTTTCTCTACTTCCTTTTCCATCAACTTTATCTTTTCTCCCTTTTCTTTTTCTTCAATTTCTCATCCTTCTGTAGTTTATATTTCTTCTTTTCTATTTTCTCCTTCAGCCTATGTTGATCCTTACTGGCTTGTCCTTGTGTCATAAATTTGAACTTCATTTCATGTCCCTCATTGATGAGTTCAAATTTTTGCCCTCATTTAATATTTAAATTTGGGGATTTAATTGAATTTTCTATGCTTAAAGATTGATTTAATTAGGATTTGTGATTATTGGATTTATTGAGTAAGTTTGGTAAAAGTGGCGTAAAAATTGATTTTAGTTGCATAAAATATTATTGGATATTCTAACGTTTGTTAATGCAGCTGGAATTTATTTTTGATCAATTAATAATGTGATTTTGAAATATTCAAAGTTACAAAATAAGTCCAAAATCAAGAAATTCTGAACAAGAATAAATCAGGAGCTAAATGCACCCCCAGATTTTATTTGCACACTCCTTCCTCAAGTGGACCACAAAAACCTGTTCTGCACCCCCAGTTTTCACTAAGTTGCACCCCTCCTACCACTCAAACTCCACTAAACCAGATCATGCCATGTGGCAATCCCCACCTCTTAAAATTAGCCAACCAGAACAAGCCACGTGTCATAATCCTACCCTCACCAAATTAACCAATCAGATTCTGCCACGTCATCATCTTCATCTCCCAAAACCCTAACCCTAATTTTCTCCTCTCCTTCCACCCTCCATGGCAGCCGCCGCCGCCAACCTCGCCGGCCACCACGAACAGCAACGCCACCTTCTTTTCGCGTCCAGCCGCTCCGCGCGCCACCACCATCTTCCTCCATCCCAGCGTCGCACCTTTTCCGACCACCGCGAGTTCGCGCAACCACCATTGCCACCACTGAAACTCGCCAGAAATGCATCTCGCGTTCCATAACCATCGCGCAACACCATCTTCTCGCGAGCACCGCAGACCTGCAACCAAGACGTCCGACCACCGCGAGCCACCAGCGCCTGCACCTGCATCTGCGCGAACCAGTTCCGTCACCACCAGTCACGGTCGCGCTTCATCCACTGCCTGTCCACCATCAACCACCGCGTCAGAGACCGCACTTGCAACCATCGCGTCCGCAAACAAACCACCCTCATTCTCGTCCATTTCTCCGCACCACCATGAGTTCATCTTCGCTGCAGATCGCACCAGAGACAACACCTGCCGGAAACGCGAAGCAACCACGCACCACCATCTTGCGTGCCATCACCACCGCAAAAACACCATTGCTGGAGACGCACAAGTCACGTCCGACCACCTCGCCGGAAAGTCGCCGTCAGCCGCGCCGTCACGAGGGAGGGAGAAGAGTGTGAGAGAGAAACCCTAATTCTGGAGAGAGAGTACTCTGCGCCACGTGTCAGCATCTGATAGGACAGTCAAACTGGTCAACTGGTCAACTGGTCAACTCTGGTCAACTGGTCAAAGTCAGCAGTCAACACTGGTCAAAACTGCAAATATGGTTAAATGAGAGGGGCAGAATTGGAAATTTGATAGCTGACAGCTTAGACACTTCGAACTCTCTGGTTTTGGCAGATACCATGTCCACCACATCTCTCATTCTTTCTTTTATTTTCTTTCCTTCATCATATTATCATGTATTCCATCAAAGCCATGGAGGGCTAAGCTTTTAGGGTTGATTCCACTGTAATTTCTTAAATGGATTCTGAGGTTAGATGAATTTATATGTTTTGTTATTTTGATTATTGTTGTGGTTTTTGTTTATCTATGTCCTGATGGAGGCGTGGTTCGGGATCGTCACATGGTTTTCAGAGCAGTTGATGGGATCATGCCCAAGACCTTTAAAGAGATCTCGGATTAGCTTTAGATCATAGAATAGGAACTCTTATAATTCTTGTAATGTTTTTGTTTGGGCTTTACCAGACCTTTAGTTATGTTGGGCCTTTTTGGTGTTTCGGCCCATAGTATATAAGCCATTGTGAGACACATTTGTATGGAGATTTGAGTTTTATGAAACAGTGAGTTTTCTCTCAAGTCTCCGATTCAAAGTGGCGGATCTTCCTCACTTATCTTGGAATCTCCTCCAAGTGGCGTGATTTCCTTCCGTTCTGCAAAAACCCCCAATCGACGTCCTCCATTTTCCCCCTTTTCGTTTTAGGGTTCATACCCATTTTCGTTCTAGATGAATTCCTCCCCAAATCCGAGACGATCCTTCATCATCTGGTAATCAGAGCTCGGTTAGTTCTTCTTTCAAGATTGATTTTGGATTTTGTCGTTTCTCCTTCCAAAATAGTTCGTGCTACATTCGTTTGTTCGCGACTTGTTCGTTCTTTGTGGCTGCTGTCTCGTCTTCGATTGTGCACGTGTTTAGGAAGTTTGAGAAGGGGATTCCACGAACTGATTGCTTGGTTCATCTTTAGGCATCCTCGGCGCCGGATGTTTTGAAGTAGAAATTGTTATTCTTTCGTTTGTGTTGAGGGCGAACTGATTTCATAGGGTGTTGCACGTGTTTTGACCAGAATTGGAAGCTACTTCAAAATTAAGGTGTTATGTCTGAATCCGTGGCGATTGGAGGCAAATTGGTCAATGGAATTCGATGCATACCAAGTGCTTGTTCGCAATAGCTAGTTTGTTGAGGCAGCAGAGTAGCGTGAAGTGGGGAAGACATGTTGAGTTGGTGAATTGCTGCCACGTGAAGCTTGAACCCTTTGTTAAATTCTTACCATTGGACAGACTCATTTGGTGCATAGTTATTTTGAAGCTAGCTGTTCAGGCCTGCCTTAGTTATGTTGTGCAGCAGCTCTCCTAAGTAAACAGTGCAATTTGGCAAGATTTTAGTGGAGCAGAGTTTCATTTTATGAAATCCCAGTCGGTGGGCTTGTGCTTGAAGCGGTTATGGGACAGTAGCTTGCTTAGTCTTTCGGTGCAGCAGCTCTTGGTCCAAGCGGTGTCCAAACTTTTGGTGCATTTTTCTGGTTTTTTTTTGTGCAATATCTAGTGCAGACGGGTCCAGCAGAGTATTCATGCGGTCAACAAAGTGAGCTTATTACAAACCTCTTTTCAATTTGGTGCTAATTGTGGTAACGGGACAGTGGACTTATCAAGGACTGTTTGTGCTATGATTGGCTGATGTGTGGGGCATGAATTGAGTTGTTCAAACGGTGACAGCAGCTGGTTGGATTGGTCCAATTGACAGCAACATACACTGTTTTCGAGCGGTGGTGGTAGGAAAATTGGTGCTTGATGATTCTGAAACTGTTAAAGCAATTTTGGATAAGGGAAATCCCCGTTACGTCTGTGAATCACGGGTTCTTGTGAAACCTTACAAAGAGAAGCCAAAACTTATGCTCAGAAAGCACTCAGATAGAGTTGAGCACCAGCACCCTGCTTATTACGCAGCACACTACCTAGATGTTGACACTGAACCTACGCCAATTCCAAGAGGTTGCAGGAACCCTCGATCTCTGAGGAGCCTGATCATTGAACAGCAAGAGGAGGCTGCATTTGAATTTCAGAGAAGACGTTTTGCAGAGCTGCAGTTGGCCCAAAAATCTTTCACCACTTCACCCCATTTAGGCTTTAACGCAGCAAAAGCTTCAAATGATCATTTCAATGTCCATTCTGCAGAATCTCTCAATCATGTTCTGAATGACAAATCCGGATATATGGATAACAATTACACTGCTGAGGACAGCAATCAAGGACTGAATCTCCCAAATAGCCCATTTTCATTTCCAGTAGATAGTGGAATTTCAGCAGTTAAATAATGCTTGGAAGCAAAACATCTCTAGTTTTCTTGGTGCATCGGTGACAAAACAGAAATTTTGTGTAGTGCAGCAACCATTTCTTTATTTCAGTTGGTGGCAGCCTTTTTATTTTGATGTGGCAGCAGCCTTCAATCGTGTTTCGGTGCAGCAGGTGTAGTGAATTGCCACGTGAAATTGGAGTTAGAAGTGCTAAAACAGTTTGGACTCACTGCAGCAGCGTGGCTTAGTCCTTTTGGTGCAGAAGTTTCACTTGAGTATCTAGTTCGTGCGGCATTTCTTTGATTGGCACGTGAAATAGGCTAGCAGTGCAGCATGGTGAAAGTGGCAGATTCAAGTTGTTGGTGATTGTGATTGGCACATTTTTTTTGGTTTTGGTTTGTTTAATGTCAGGTGCAGATTTGTTTAAGCTGCCACATGGTGATGCATAATTAGACAGCAGCTACTTTCATTGGTGCAGCGGATATTAGTACCTTATTTGTTTTAGTGCTTTTTTTTACCAAACGGTGGCAGCAATAGGCTGGATTGGGTGCCTGTATCCCTTTAATTTCATTCGGTGCTTAGTCATTTTGGTGTAGGACATCAACCCCTCGCTTAAGCGAAACAATTTTGGTGCTGCTTCATTGGCTAAACAGTGCAGTTTTGGGTCGTGTTTTGGCTGGTTTGGATAGCAAGCGTGCTTGCTGGTTTGTTGCAGTTTTGCAGCTGTCTCACTTTGTTTTGGGCATGGATTGAGTTGATTTTTTTTTTGGATGCTGTTGTGATTACTCTTCATTATGCATATGGTACTTATTCTTGTCAGTATAAGTCCTTTTCTTGAATTTCTAACTTTGTTTGAGTCTCTTGTCCATCAATTCTTTTCGAGTTTGATTTTCCCTTGGATTCTTGTGTTGTGGGACAATGTACCTTGAGCTAAATTGTTGGAAGTATTGCTTGTGTAAGTTTGTATTAATCATCACAATTTAGCTTGAGAATTTTGTTTCACATTTCCAGTAGTAATTCTAAATACTATGTTTAGATTACACTTGTCTTTTAAAGTGCTTTTCTCGTTGTCAGAATCTTAGTTTGTCACATATTCACTCTCTTTGGTTTAACGCTTTCTTGCTTTTGGTGCTTTTTAGTTTGTCTTTAAATTTCCTTGGTTTTGTCTTGGAGTCATCCTTTCCTTGGCCTCCTGAGTTGAGCCTAGATTCGTTACGTCTTTCACTTTGATGTTGATTTCTAGATGGGTTGATTGGCGGTTCTTTGAAGAACTGAACAAGAACTTGAGAGCGAGTGAATACACTTTGAGAGTGAAACACGAGTGGAATTGAGTGTAAACACGTAAGGAGTGGTGAGGCCCATTTAATAATTTTATCCCCATTACTTTTGCTAACCACTTACTGTGTTTTGTGTTAGTTCTTGTTTCCTCTCTTTCACTGCAGGAATTAGGAATTTTGAGCACTCCAGAATGTTCCATACACGTTCAACCTTGATAGAAGATATCAACTTCATTGTGTCCAGAATTATCAAGTTGAATAGCAAACTTGGGAATCTTAGAAAGGAGCACCATGAAGAAAGACGATCATTGCCAAAAGACAAAACAAGTGTTATTAGCTGCACCAAGTGTGAAGGTTATGGACACGAAAATTATCAATGTCCTAATTGGAACGCAAAGTACATGAATCTTCAGGAACTCCAGGATTACATTGTATACTTGAAAGAGGTAAAGAGGAGTGTTAGGCGAAAGCTCGAAGTTAGGCAAGAGCAACGAGCAAAAAGGGAGCATGAAAAGGCGGAAAGAGCATTAAAGGAAATGTGGGAAAAAGCAAGACAAAAGAGAGAGCTAAAAGAGAGAAAGGAGCAAGAGCTAAGAGAACAAAAGATGAAAGAGCTTAGAGAAAGAAAAGAAAAACTGCTAAGAGAGCGAGAAGAGAAAGAACAAAGAGAGAAACACGAGAATGAGTCTCTCCTCACACCCGTGGCATGCATGGTTGAGATGAAATCCTTAAAGGGGGATGATAATGTGTTAAATTGTTGTTCCCATTCACATCATGATTTTTCATTGGGAACACTTACTAATCCCTCTCTTTTTGTCTTAATGCCTAGGGAAGACTTATACATTAAGGAGCAATGGCATAAGCGATGGGGTGAGGAAAGGATGATAGAAAAGGCAACAACAACATGGGCAACACATGAACCTGCCTTTAATCATCTGTTTGTGTGTTTGTCCTATCATGAAAATCCTGAAGGATTTCAGGGACACTCTTTTTCTATTCTGATTATTATGGGTTGTTCTCCTTTTTGTTCCATAGTGAATAGTATACTTGTGGTTAAACTTTTTGACGTGTTCTGCAGGTTTATCTTTGATCCTGGAAGACAATCTTTTAACACCTTGATAATAAGAGATTGGCCTCTTTTATGATTCCCATCTCCTTTTTTATATATATAGCATTTCATTTCTGTCTTTAGACTATTATGGTTTTTGTGTGCTTTCACACTTATGTTTGTGTGTCTGGTTGTAGGAAATAAAGCGCTAAAATTCGAGGTCGAATTTTCTCCAACCTGGAGGCAATGATGGAGGCGTGGTTCGGGATCGTCACATGGTTTTCAGAGCAGTTGATGGGATCATGCCCAAGACCTTTAAAGAGATCTCGGATTAGCTTTAGATCATAGAATAGGAACTCTTATAATTCTTGTAATGTTTTTGTTTGGGCTTTACCGGACCTTTAGTTATGTTGGGCCTTTTTGGTGTTTCGGCCCATAGTATATAAGCCATTGTGAGACACATTTGTATGGAGATTTGAGTTTTATGAAACAGTGAGTTTTCTCTCAAGTCTCGAGGTTCTCCTCAGAACCACCGATCCTTATCTTTGAATCTCCGATTCAAAGTGGCGGATCTTCCTCACTTATCTTGGAATCTCCTCCAAGTGGCGTGATTTCCTTCCGTTCTGCAAAAACCCCCAATCGACGTCCTCCATTTTCCCCCTTTTCGTTTTAGGGTTCATACCCATTTTCGTTCTAGATGAATTCCTCCCCAAATCCGAGACGATCCTTCATCATGTCCTTTGCTTCTTAATCGAATAGAAAATAATGATTTTAAATCTACATGCATGCTAATCATATGAGTTAAAAGGTTTTTAAATTAAATTGAGACTTTACTTTGATTTTGTTTAGAAACTTTCATTTGATTAAATAAGTTTTTGCCAATAATTGAGACTTTAATTTGATTAGAGGTAATTACTTTAACTAAAATTAGTCAAGACTTTACTTTGATTAATTAAGTTTTCTATTTGGTAAAGAAACAAAGGAATAGACATGATTAGGCATAGTAAAATTAATTGAGACTGTACTTTGATTAAATTTACTATGGACAATCTAAACAATTCTCACTTTTAATTGAGACTGTACTTTGATTAAAAGTGAGGATGCCAACAAATGAATTGAGTCTTTACATTGATTTATTTGTAAATCAACAACAATAATTAATTTAACAATAATCTCTAGATAACCAATGAAGAATCTTATTTAGAAAAAGTAGTGGAATTGACCTATTTACTATTACTGTGTTTACAATCTTCCGTGTCATTTTCTTTGAATATCAAAACCCCCCTATTTTTATAGTTGCTAGTTTAAATTGCATTTTTGAGAATCAAATATTTGAGATCAATTCCGTATTCGTTGTGAGACGACTCAGGGTTATCTTAACCCTAACTATTTTCTTCACTACAAACTGGCAATACTGAAGTTGCTAAAGTAGTGGTAATTTGATCGCCTAACGACAGCGATATCAAATTTGGCGCCGTTGCCGGGGAATACGGTTAGTATTTCTTTTATTTTGATTCTGTTTTTATTTATTTTATTTTATTTTATTTTATTTTATTTTGTTTCATTTTATTTTATTTATTATTTTTATTTATTTTTTATTTATTTTACGCATATACGTTTGATATAGTTTGTTATTTTGTAGTATCTAGTTTTCTGTTAATATATTCCAAGCAAATTTCTATTTTTGTTTTGATTAAGAATTTCTTTTAAGAAATTTTTTAAGACTAGTTTGGAAAACTCTGTCTAGGAAAGACTTGGTATTTAAGTTGTCCACTGTGACGCACCTCTCTTTCCTGGGAGTAGACCCAACGACATCTTAACTCATTTCTTTCTTGAAATCTTTCTCCAAAACAAGAATAGGAAGAAAAAAAAAAACACACAGGGAAACACTTTCAGGTGGACTTGAATAATGCATGACTCGGGCCAATCCGGGTCAATTTTATCAACTTGATTCAGAACTTGAAAGGAACTTGCGTAAATCACGTAGGAGACTTGAACTCAGGTGTTCTACTGAAGGAGCACCATCATCATCTGAACCTACCACTGAAAGTGTACCACTAGAATCACCTCCGGTGATTAACATATCTTCTGATCCATCACCTGAACCAGAAATTCAAGAAGATAGAATGGAAGAAAGAACAATCAGAGAGTTGGCTTCACCGGATGCAGCAATTACACAAAACATGTGCATCCAATATCCAGATGGAGAATGTGAGCTTAAGTCTGGGTTAATCCATCTTTTACCCAAATTCCATGGATTAGTAGGAGAAGACCCATACCATCACTTGAAGGAATTTCATGTTGTTTGTTCATCCATGAGACCTACAACAGTGACAGAGGAACATATCAAGCTTAAGGCTTTTCCATTCTCATTGCAAGATGCCGCTAAGAATTGGTTATACTGCCTTCCGCCAGGATCCATCAATACTTGGGAGACTCTGAAAAGATTATTTTTGGAAAAGTTTTTTCCAGCATCTAGAGTTGCTGCTATTCGCAAAGATATTTATGGGATAAGGCAACAAGAAAGAGAAAGTCTTCACGAGTATTGGGAAAGATTCAAAAAGTTATGTGCTTCATGTCCTCATCACCAAATAAACGAGCATCTCCTCATTCAATACTTTTATGAGGGATTGAGTATCATGGATAGACAAATGATAGATGCTGCAAGTGGAGGGTCATTGGTGGACAAAACGCCAACAAATGCAAGACAATTGATTGAAACTATGGCGTCAAACCATCAACAATTTTCCACAAGGAGTAATTCTATAACTCTATTGAAGGGAACCCATGGAGTAGAAGCTTCATATGTTGCAGATCACAAGAAATTAGAAGGGAAGTTGGATGACTTAGCAGCGATGGTAAGGACCTTGACAGACTTACAGAAAAAGCCTATTCCTTCTACTTTATGTGGAATTTGTGCTTCTACTAATCATCCTACAGAGGCTTGTTCTATGTTAAAAGAGACAGGGACGTTAGATAATGAACAACCTCAGGCATATGCTGCAAACATCTATGGCAATAATAGACCACCTCGGCAGCAATACAACCATGATTTGTCCTCCAACAAGTACAACCCAGATTGGAAGGAATATCCCAGCCAGAAATGGGGAAATCAACAGCCTCAACACCAACAAGTCTATGTTCCACCTCAACAGAGGCAACAACCACAACCAGCTGCAACCTCTGGTGATTCAAACATGGAGGCAATGATGAAAATGATGGCTGACATGATGAAGGGACAAATCAATGAGTTGAAACAGACGATGGAAGCAACCAATCTAAATTTGCAAAATCAGATTGGACAAATGGCAAATGAGTTAAATCAGATGAAGTCTCAACAAGGCTCAAGCAATTTGCCTGCACAAACTGTAATCAACCCGAGAAATGTAAGTGCTATTACTTTAAGATCAGGTAAGCAAATACAAGGTCTTGGGGATGCCCAAGAAGATGAAGATAAGGACAATGAAGTTGTACCTAATGATGAAAGAGGAAGATTAGATGAAGCAACACAAGCAACATCTGAGATGCCTGCACCCAGTGATAACTCCAGGTTGGTATCCCCTAATACTTCCTCTGAAAATCCTTCTCCTTATTCTCCTCCTCCTCCCTATCCAAACCGTTTGAAACCAAAAACTAAAAAGATGGAGGAGTTAGACAAAGAAATCCTGAATACTTTCAAGAAAGTGGAGATAAACATTCCTTTGTTGGATGCTGTGAGACAAATTCCTAAATACGCCAAGTTTCTCAAAGAATTATGTACACATAAAAGGCGTATTATGGACAAAGAGGTAGTGAACATGGGAAGAAACGTCTCTAGCTTAATTAAGAAGCCTGCAGTCAGAATGTCGCAAAAGTGTAAGGATCCAGGTATGTTTTCTGTTCCCTGCATTATAGGTAGTACTAAGTTTGACAATGCTATGTTAGATTTAGGAGCTTCCATTAATGTAATGCCTTTATCTGTTTTTACTTCACTTCATCTTGGACCTCTTAAGTCTACTGGTGTGGTCATTCAATTGGCCAACCGTAGCATAGTTAACCCTGCAGGTGTGCTAGAAGATGTGCTTGTCCGTGTGGACAAGTTAATTTTTCCTGCAGATTTCTACATCTTGGATATGAAGGATGATGAAGGAATGAGTTCAACCACAATCATCTTGGGAAGACCATTCATGATGACAGCACGTACCAAGATAGATGTGCATGCAGGATCCTTGACTATGGAGATAGGAGATGAGAAGGTGCAGTTCAACGTGCTAGAAGCCATGAAGCACCCAATTGAAGACCATTCTTTGTTTTGCATTGATGTATTGAGTAATGTAGTGAACAATTATGCTTTTGGACTTTTGGACGTTTTATCTGGTTTTTCTTCTTCTTTGGATTTTTCTCTTTCGAATATTTCGGGCTCAATTTTAGACGAAAGAGAAAATTGTAAAACAGGTGATGTTGAGGACGCGGTGTCACTATTTGATACCTCTGTGGCGTCCAAGTGTGATGCTGAGGTGGCTGAAATTACCTTAGGTAGTAAAATGTTGCCATCTGTGGAACAGCCACCCACTTTGGAGTTGAAACCTTTACCATCTCATTTGAAATATGTTTATCTTGAGAGGGATGGGAAACTCTCTGTTATTATCTGCCTTGCTTACTGATGAGCAGGAACAAAAGCTATTGCAGGTTATCAAAGATCACAAGCGAGCAATAGGCTGGACTTTGGCAGATATTCCTGGTATTAGTCCTTCTTTCTGCATGCACAGAATACTCTTGGAGGAGGATGCTAAGCCAGTGAGGCAACCTCAGAGGAGACTGAATCCTCAGCTGATGGAGGTTGTGAAGAAAGAAGTCACCAAGTTGCTACAAGCAGGTATTATATATCCCATTTCTGACAGCACTTGGGTGAGTCCTGTACATGTGGTCCCCAAGAAATCTGGGATCACCGTGGTCAAGAATGAGAAGAACGAGTTGATTCCTACTCGTATTCAGAATAGCTGGAGGGTCTGTATTGATTATAGAAGACTAAACCAGGCCACCAGGAAGGACCACTTTCCTTTACCATTCATGGACCAGATGTTAGATCGATTGGCAGGTAAGTCTCATTACTGTTTTCTTGATGGATTCTCTGGGTATTTTCAGATTTGTATTGCCCCAGAGGATCAACATAAGACTACTTTTACTTGTCCATTCGGTACATATGCTTATAGGAAAATGCCATTTGGCCTTTGCAATGCTCCTGGAACATTTCAACGATGTATGATGAGTATTTTTACAGATTTGTTGGAGCATTGTATTGAGGTTTTTATGGATGATTTTAGTGTATATGGTTCATCTTTTGATCATTGCTTGTCTAATCTTGCTAGAGTCTTGGAGAGATGTGAAGAAACTAACCTTGTTCTAAATTTTGAAAAATGTCATTTTATGGTGGAACAAGGTATAGTTTTAGGTCACGTTGTTTCCAAGAATGGTATATCTGTAGATCCTGCTAAAATTGATATTATTTCACAATTGCCTTACCCCTCTTCTGTGAAAGAGGTTCGATCTTTTCTTGGACATGCAGGATTTTACAGGAGGTTTATCAAGGACTTCAGCAAGATAGCCAACCCTCTCTCCAACTTGTTGCAAAAGGATGTAGTATTTGACTTTGGAGAGAGGTGCAAAGATGCGTTTGATACATTGAAAAAGGCGCTTACAACCACTCCTATCATCCAGCCACCTGACTGGACATTACCGTTCGAGTTGATGTGTGATGCATCAAACTTTGCAGTAGGAGCGGTGCTTGCACAAAAAGATGGGAAGCTATCACATGTGATATATTATGCTTCCAGAACATTGGACACAGCGCAGGCTAACTACACCACGACTGAGAAGAAATTATTGGCTGTTGTGTTTGCCTTGGACAAATTCAGACCGTATATACTTGGTTCCAAGGTAATTGTTTATACTGATCATGCAGCATTAAAATTCCTTCTGAAGAAAGCAGATTCGAAACCAAGGTTGATCAGATGGATGCTACTGCTCCAAGAGTTTGACATTGAGATTCTAGACAGAAGTGGAGCACATAACTTAGTAGCCGATCATCTTAGCAGGATTGAAAATGGAGAAGATAACATTCCTATTAAGGATGACTTTCCTGATGAAGTCCTCCTAGCATTGACTACTGTGAAAGGTATGTTTCCTGAACCTTGGTTTGCTGACATTGTTAATTATTTGGTTGTTTCTGCTATTCCTCCTTCCTTCTCCAAATATGAAAGAATCAAGCTAAAAAGTGAGGCAAAGTACTATATCTGGGAAGACCCAATCTTATGGCGCATTGGTAGTGACCAAGTCATAAGGAGGTGTGTTCCAGATATCGAGATACCTCATGTGCTTGAGTTTTGTCATTCATCTCCTTTTGGTGGACATTATGGCACACAAAAAACAGGTAGGAAGGTGTTGGATTGTGGATTATATTGGCCTACCATTTTTAAAGATGCACAGAGGGTATACGAAAATTGTGAGCAGTGCCAAAGGGCAGCCAGATCCATTACAAGAAGGGATGAAATGCCTCAACAACCCATGCTGTATTGTGAGGTATTTGATATTTGGGGTATTGATTTTATGGGTCCTTTTCCTCCTTCTTTTGGGTTTTCTTATATTTTGCTTGCTGTAGACTATGTCTCCAAATGGGTGGAAGCCATAGCTACAAGGACTAATGATTCTCGAGTTGTTATGAGTTTTGTCAGGTCTAACATTTTCTGCAGATTTGGGATACCACGAGCCATCATCAGTGACCAGGGGACTCATTTCTGTAATAGGCTACTTGAGAACATGTTGAAGAAGTATGGGGTGACACATCGCATTGCTACACCATATCACCCCCAAACCAATGGACAAGCAGAGATCTCTAACAGAGAGATTAAAAAGATACTAGAGAAAGTAGTGAAGCCTAGTCGAAAGGATTGGGCCACAAGATTGGATGAAGCACTTTGGGCACACAGGACAGCCTACAAAACACCTATAGGTATGTCACCTTTCAGGGTGGTTTTTGGAAAGGCTTGTCATCTACCTGTGGAGATTGAACATCGGGCCTATTGGGCCGTGAAAGCATGCAACTTGGATTTGGAAGAAGCAGGAAATGAGCGAAAGCTTCAGTTGCAAGAACTAGAGGAGATTAGGCTAGCAGCCTATGAAAAT
Source organism: Vigna unguiculata (assembly GCF_037176805.1). Lineage (NCBI taxonomy): Eukaryota > Viridiplantae > Streptophyta > Magnoliopsida > Fabales > Fabaceae > Vigna > Vigna unguiculata. Next base: position 24,046,894 of record NC_140795.1, on the reverse strand, counting down.
TCAAAGTTCTACAAAGAGAAAACCAAGAAGTTCCATGACCAAAAGCTTGTGGCTAGAAAGGATTTCAAGGTAGGCCAGAAGGTGTAACTATACAAATCCAAGCTTGGTCACATGAGTGGTAAGTTGCGTTCTACTTGGGAAGGACCATACATTGTTACAGAAGTCTTCCCTTATGGAGCAGTGGAGATCAAGGAAGAATCTTCAGCAAGAACTTTTAAAGTTAATGGGCATCGTCTTCGGATATTCAATGAAAATCAAGATATGCTGAATAAGACGATGGATGGGATGAACTTGACTTGTCCCTCATACCTTCCACCTTGAGGAGGTAAGTACACTTCATACTTTTTCTTTGCATTTTATACATATTGAATACATTGAGGACAATGCATGGATAAAGTGTGGGGGTGTGGGGAGATTTCCCCCTTTTCTGTTTTTGTTTTCTATTTGTTTTGTTTTTCCTTTTCTAATTTTGTTTTCTGTTTGTTTTTATTTAAAAAAAAAAGGTTTTTGCTTTCAATAAAACATATTGACATTGGATTTTTGGATTTGATTTACTAATTGGAACGATCATAATTCTGGGAAAATAAGAGTCATGTGCTATGAATGGATTGTTTCTGTGATTTACTGATTGAGTTGATTTGAGAGTTTCTGAAATAAATCTTTTGTGAAAGAGTTTTTGACCTTGTGAGTTTTGAGCTTTATTGTAAGGATGAACTACCATGTGTCATTCCTATTTCTCTTGTGTGATTTGCTCATGTCTTGTTGGTACTCAAATGTTTAGCTTGATTTTGTTGTTTTGCATCTTAGGTGAACATGCATGATTTGATATGACTGAGGCATTTCTTGTTTTTAGCTACTTGGCCAAATAAGCTAACCATAACATTGATCCATTGGTAGCCCCTTGAGCTTAAACCTCTTTTTCTTGTTTTGAGCATATTACTAAACCTTAAAAAGAAAAAGACCATGTTTATCCTTAGGGAGAAAGAAGGAGCTAGTGGATTATGTTGAGATTGGTTGAGGAATAAAGTGTGGGGGTGAGTATTTCCCCCACAAAGTTATAAAAATGGCAAAAAGGAAAATAATTGTTGATGATAGAGTGTTGAAATGAAAAATGATTGTTGTCTGAAAGAAAAAAAAAAGAGCAACAAAGGATAAAAGAAAAAAAAAAAAGAGAAGTAAGGATTGTTTTTGAAACTATGCTCCATAACTCTTTCTTCCCTACTATTTCAAAAAAACACACAAATCCTAAAATTTTTCCTACCTTTGCCTTGGCCTCATTATAACCTGTGAAAAGTCCTCATGATTTTTGAATGCATGTTTTCTGAAAGCTGTGAATATTAGAGTCTTGCTAAGCATTGAGAGTGTTTACTTGCATGGGTATTTTGAGTGAAAACACAAGCCAAAACACTTGAGCGAATCTTGGTGAGAAAATATATATTTAACTTGAGTGTTTCTCTTTCATAGTTGATTATCTTGTAAACTCAAAAGATTAACTCATGTGTGAAAAACAGAATTTTATCCATTTGTTTGTGCATGACAACATGATTTCTAGAAGATTGATCTGTTTCCATTGGTATTCATTTCTTTAATCCACTGAAAATATGGAATAAAAGACCTCAGAAAAGAGTTTTGAAATTGTTCAATTTTGCCCAGGAGTGCAAAAGGATAAGTGTGGGTGTGTGATGAGTTCAAATTTTTGCCCTCATTTAATATTTAAATTTGGGGATTTAATTGAATTTTCTGTGCTTAAAGATTGATTTAATTAGGATTTGTGATTATTGGATTTATTGAGTAAGTTTGGTAAAAGTGGCGTAAAAATTGATTTTAGTTGCATAAAATATTATTGGATATTCTAACGTTTGTTAATGCAGCTGGAATTTATTTTTGGTCAATTAATAATGTGATTTTGAAATATTCAAAGTTACAAAATAAGTCCAAAATCAAGAAATTCTGAAAAAGAATAAATCAGGAGCTAAATGCACCCCCAGATTTTATTTGCACACTCCTTCCTTAAGTGGACCACAAAAACCTGTTCTGCACCCCCAGTTTTCACTAAGTTGCACCCCTCCTACCACTCAAACTCCACAAAACCAGATCATGCCATGTGGCAATCCCCACCTCTTAAAATTAGCCAACCAGAACAAGCCACGTGTCATAATCCTACCCTCACCAAATTAACCAATCAAATTCTGCCACGTCATCATCTTCATCTCCCAAAACCCTAACCCTAATTTTCTCCTCTCCTTCCACCCTCCATGGCAGCCGCCGCTGCCAACCTCGCCGGCCACCACGAACAGCAACGCCACCTTCTTCTCGCGTCCAGCCGCTCCGCGCGCCACCACCATCTTCCTCCATCCCCGCGTCGCACCTTTTCCGACCACCGCGAGTTCGCGCAACCACCATGGCCACCACTGAAACTCGCCAGAAATGCATCTCGCGTTCCATAACCATTGCGCAACACCATCTTCTCGCGAGCACCGCAGACCTGCAACAAAGACGTCCGACCACTGCGAGCCACCAGCGCCTGCACCTGCATCTGCGCGAACCAGTTCCGTCACCACCAGTCACGGTCGCGCTTCATCCACTGCCTTTCCACCATCAACCACCGCGTCAAAGACCGCACTTGCAACCATCGCGTCCGCACACAAACCACCCTCATTCTCGTCCATTTCTCTGCACCACCATGAGTTCATCTTCGCTACAGATCGCACCAGAGACAGCACCTGCAGGAAACGCGAAGCAACCACGCACCACCATCTTGCGTGTCATCACCACCGCAAAAAACACCATTGCTGGAGACGCACAAGTCACGTCCGACCACCTCGCTGGAAAGCCGCCGTCAGCCGCGCCGTCACGAGGGAGGGAGAAGAGTGTGAGAGAGAAACCCTAATTCTGGAGAGAGAGTACTCTGCGCCACGTGTCAGCATCTGATAGGACAGTCAAACTGGTCAACTGGTCAACTCTGGTCAACTGGTCAAAGTCAGCAGTCAACACTGGTCAAAACTGCAAATATGGTTAAATGAGAGGGGCAGAATTGGAAATTTGACAACTGACATCTTAGACACTTAGAACTCTCTGGTTTTGGCAGATACCATCTCCACCACATCTCTCATTCTTTCTTTTATTTTCTTTCCTTCATCATATTATCATGTATTCCATCAAAGCCATGGAGGGCTAAGCTTTTAGGGTTGATTCCACTGTAATTTCTTAAATGGATTCTGAGGTTAGATGAATTTATATGTTTTGTTATTTTGATTATTGTTGTGGTTTTTGTTTATCTATGTCCTTTGCTTCTTAATCGAATAGAAAATAATGATTTTAAATCTACATGCATGCTAATCATATGAGTTAAAAGGTTTTTAAATTAAATTGAGACTTTACTTTGATTTTGTTTAGAAACTTTCATTTGATTAAATAAGTTTTTGCCAATAATTGAGACTTTAATTTGATTAGAGGTAATTACTTTAACTAAAATTAGTCAAGACTTTACTTTGATTAATTAAGTTTTCTATTTGGTAAAGAAACAAAGGAATAGACATGATTAGGCATAGAAAAATTAATTGAGACTGTACTTTGATTAAATTTACTATGGACAATCTAAACAATTCTCACTTTTAATTGAGACTGTACTTTGATTAAAAGTGAGGATGCCAACAAATGAATTGAGTCTTTACATTGATTTATTTGTAAATCAACAACAATAATTAATTTAACAATAATCTCTAGATAACCAATGAAGAATCTTATTTAGAAAAAGCAGTGGAATTGACCTATTTACTATTACTGTGTTTACAATCTTCCGTGTCATTTTCTTTGCATATCAAAACCCCCCTATTTTTATAGTTGCTAGTTTAAATTGCATTTTTGAGAATCAAATATTTGAGATCAATTCCGTATTCGTTGTGAGACGACTCAGGGTTATCTTAACCCTAACTATTTTCTTCACTACAAACTGGCAATACTGAAGTTGCTAAAGTAGTGGTAATTTGATCGCCTAACGACAGCGATATCACTCATGCTTCAAAGGGAACGTTCATCAAGATTGAGCGTTTTAAAATTAAGCCATGCCCATCTCAAAAGAAGATGACAAGAGTTTGTGGGAGCAATATCACATAATACTTCTTTCACACATTGTCCTGTACTGAATTTGATCCTTACTTCATTCGGATGAAACCTTGGAGGTAACTAGAGTTCTCCACCAATCTTTGGCTTCAAACATTGTTGTCGCTTTCGTAAACGAATGCAACTAAACATGGGTGGCCTTCGATTAAACACCCTTTTTCTCTACTTCCTTTTCCATCAACTTTATCTTTTCTTCCTTTTCTTTTTCTTCAATTTCTCTTGCTTCTGCAGTTTATATTTCTTCTTTTCTATTTTCTCCTTCAGCCTATGTTGATACTTATTGGCTTGTCCTTGTGTCATGAATTTGAAATTCATTTCATGTCCCTCATGCCTCAAATAAAGGGAACGTTCATCAAGATTGAGTGTTTTAAAATTAAGCCATGCCCATCTCAAAAGAAGATGATATGAGTTCGTGGAAACAATATCACATAATACTTCTTTCACACATTGTCATGTACCGAATTTGATCCTTGCTTGATTCGGATAAAACCTTGGTGGTAACTAGAGTTTTCCACCAATCTTTGGCTTAAAACATTGTTTTCGCTTTCGTAAACGAATGCAACTAAACATTGGCGGCCTTCGATTAAACACCTTTCTCTACTTCCTTTTCCATCAACTTTATCTTTTCTTCCTTTTCTTTTTCTTCAATTTCTCTTCCTTCTGCAGTTTATATTTCTTCTTTTCTATTTTCTGCTTCAGCCCATGTTGATCCTTACTGGCTTGTCCTTGTGTCAAAAATTTCAACTTCATTCCGTGTCCCTCATGCTTCAAAGGGAACGTTCATCAAGATTGAGTGTTTTAAAATTAAGCCATGCCCATCTCAAAAGAAGATGACAAGAGTTCGTGGGAGCAATACTACATAATACTTCTTCCACACATTGTCATGTACTGAATTTGGTCCTTGCTTGATTCAGATGAAAGCTTGGTGGTAACTAGAGTTTCTCCACCAATCTTTGGCTTAAAACATTGTTGTCGCTTTCGTAAACGAATGCAACTAAACATGGGTGGCCTTCAATTAAACACCTTCTTTCTCTACTTCCTTTTCCATCAACTTTATCTTTTCTTCCTTTTCTTTTTCTTCAATTTCTCTTCCTTCTGCAATTTATATTTCTTCTTTTCTATTTTCTCCTTCAGCCTATGTTGATACTTACTAGCTTGTCCTTGTGTCATGAATTTGAAATTCATTTCATGTCCCTCATGCCTCAAATAAAGGGAACGTTCATCAAGATTGAGTGTTTTAAAATTAAGCCATGCCCATCTCAAAAGAAGATGACATGAGTTCGTGGGAAAAATATCACATAATACTTCTTTCACACATTGTCATGTACCGAATTTGATCCTTGCTTGATTCGGATAAAACCTTGGTGGTAACTAGAGTTTCTCCACCAATCTTTGGCTTAAAACATTGTTGTCGCCTTCGTAAACGAATGCAACTAAACATGGGTGGCCTTCGATTACACCTTGTTTCTCTACTTCCTTTTCGATCAACTTTATCTTTTCTTCCTTTTCTTTTTCTTCAATTTCTCTTTCTTCTGCAGTTTATATTTCTTCTTTTGTATTTTCTCCTTCAGCCTATGTTGATCCTTACTGGCTTGTGATTGTGTCATAAATTTCAACTTCATTTCATGTCCCTCATCGCTCAAATAAAGGGAACGTTCATCAAGATTGAGTGTTTTAAAATTAAGCCATGCCCATCTCAAAAGAAGATGACATGAGTTCGTGGGAACAATATCACATAATACTTCTTTCACACATTGTCATGTACCGAATTTGATCCTTGCTTGATTCGTATAAAACCTTGGTGGTAACTAGAGTTTCTCCACCAATCTTTGGCTTAAAACATTGTTGTCGCCTTCGATTAAACCTTGTTTCTCTACTTCGATTAAACCTTCTTTCACACATTGTCACGTACCGAATTTGATCCTTGCTTGATTCGGATAAAACCTTGGTGGTAACTAGAGTTTATCCACCAATCTTTGGCTTAAAACATTGTTGTCGCCTTCGATTAAACCTTGTTTCTTTTTCTTCAATTTCTCTTTCTTCTGCAGTTTATATTTCTTCTTTTGTATTTTCTCCTTCAGCCTATGTTGATCCTTACTGGCTTGTCCTTGTGTCATAAATTTCAACTTCATTTCATGTCCCTCATGCCTCAAATAAAGCGAACGTTCTTCAAGATTGAGTGTTTTAAAATTAAGCCATGCCCATCTCAAAAGAAGATGACAAGAGTTCGTGGGAGCAATATCACATAATACTTCTTTCACACATTGTCATGTACTGAATTTGATCCTTGCTAGATTCAGATGAAAGCTTGGTGGTAACTAGAGTTTCTCCACCAATCTTTGGCTTACAACATTGTTGTTGCTTTAGTAAACGAATGCAACTAAAAAATGGCGGCCTTCAATTAAACACCTTGTTTCTCTACTTCCTTTTCCATCATCTTTATCTTTTCTTACTTTTCTTTTTCTTCAATTTCCATTCCTTCTGCAGTTTATATTTCTTCCTTTTCTATTTTCCACGTCAGCCTATGTTGATCCTTACTGGCTTGTCTTGGTGTCATCAATTTGAACTTCATTTCATGTCCCTCATGCCTCAAATAAAGGGAACGTTCATCAAGATTGAGTGTTTTAAAATTAAGCCATGCCCATCTCAAAAGAAGATGACAAGAGTTCGTGGGAGCAATATCACATAATACTTCTTTCATACATTGTCATGTACTGAATTTGATCCTTGCTTGATTCAGATGAAAGCTTGGTGGTAACTAGAGTTTCTCCACCAATCTTTGGCTTACAACATTGTTGTCGCTTAAGTAAATGAATGCAACTAAAAAATGGCGGCCCTAAATTAAACACCTTGTTTCTCGACTTCTTTTTCCATCATATTTATCTTTTCTTCCTTTTCTCTTTCTTCAATTTTCATTCCTTCTGCAGTTTATATTTCCACCTTTTCTATTTTCCACGTCAGCCCATGTTGATCCTTACTGGCTTGTCTTGGTGTCATAAATTTGAACTTCATTTCATGTCCCTCATGCCTCAAAGGGAATGTTCATCAAGATTGAGCGTTTTAAAATTAAGCCATGCCCATCTCAAAAGAAGATGACAAGAGTTCGTGGGAGCAATATCACATAATACTTCTTTCACACATTGTCCTGTACTGAATTTGATCCTTGCTTGATTCGGATGAAAGCTTGGTGGTAACTAGAGTTTTCCACCAATCTTTGGCTTAAAACATTGTTGTCGCTTTCGTAAACGAGTGCAACTAATCATGGGTGGCCTTCGATTAAACACCTTGTTTCTCTACTTCCTTTTCCATCAACTTTATCTTTTCTTCCTTTTCTTTTTCTTCAATTTCTCTTCCTTCTGCAGTTTATATTTCTTCTTTTCTATTTTCTCCTTCAGCCTATGTTGATACTTACTGGCTTGTCCTTGTGTCATGAATTTTAAATTCATTTCATGTCCCTCATGCCTCAAATAAAGGGAACGTTCATCAAGATTGAGTGTTTTAAAATTAAGCCATGCCCATCTCAAAAGAAGATGACATGAGTTCGTGGGGACAATATCACATAATACTTCTTTCACACATTGTCATGTACCGAATTTGATCCTTGCTTGATTCGGATAAAACTTTGGTGGTAACTAGAGTTTCTCCACCAATCTTTGGCTTAAAACATTGTTGTCGCTTTCGTAAACGAATGCAACTAAACATGGGTGGCCTTCGATTAAACCTTGTTTCTCTACTTCCTTTTCCATCAACTTTATCTTTTCTTCCTTTTCTTTTTCTTCAATTTCTCTTTCTTCTGCAGTTTATATTTCTTCTTTTGTATTTTCTCCTTCAGCCTATGTTGATCCTTACTGGCTTGTCTTGGTGTCATCAATTTGAACTTCATTTCATGTCCCTCATGCCTCAAATAAAAGGAACGTTCATCAAGATTGAGTGTTTTAAAATTATGCCATGCCCATCTCAAAAGAAGATGACAAGAGTTCCTGGGAGCAATATCACATAATACTTCTTCCACACATTGTCAGGTACTGAATTTGATCCTTGCTTGATTCAGATGAAAGCTTGGTGGTAACTAGAGTTTCTCCACCAATCTTTGGCTTAAAACATTGTTGTCGCTTTCGTAAACGAATGCAACTAAACATGGGTGGCCTTCGATTAAACCTTGTTTCTCTACTTCCTTTTCCATCAACTTTATCTTTTCTTCCTTTTCTTTTTCTTCAATTTCTCTTTCTTCTGCAGTTTATATTTCTTCTTTTGTATTTTCTCCTTCAGCCTATGTTGATCCTTACTGGCTTGTCTTGGTGTCATCAATTTGAACTTCATTTCATGTCCCTCATGCCTCAAATAAAAGGAACGTTCATCAAGATTGAGTGTTTTAAAATTATGCCATGCCCATCTCAAAAGAAGATGACAAGAGTTCCTGGGAGCAATATCACATAATACTTCTTCCACACATTGTCAGGTACTGAATTTGATCCTTGCTTGATTCAGATGAAAGCTTGGTGGTAACTAGAGTTTCTCCACCAATCTTTGGCTTACAACATTGTTGTCGCTTTAGTAAACGAATGCAACTAAAAAATGGCGGCCTTAAATTAAACACCTTGTTTCTCGACTTCTTTCTCCATCATCTTTATCTTTTCTTCCTTTTCTCTTTCTTCCTTTTCCATTCCTTCTACAGTTTATATTTCTTCCTTTTCTATTTTCCACGTCAGCCTATGTTGATCCTTACTTGCTTGTCTTGGTGTCATAAATTTGAACTTCATTTCATGTCCCTCATGCCTCAAAGGGAATGTTCACCAAGATTGAGCGTTTTAAAATTAAGCCATGCCCATCGCAAAAGAAGATGACAAGAGTTCGTGGGAGCAATATCACATAATACTTCTTTCACACATTGTGCTATACTGAATTTGATCCTTGCTTGATTCGGAAGAAAGTTTGGTGGTAACTAGAGTTCTCCACCAATCTTTGGCTTAAAACATTGTTGTCGCTTTCGTAAACGAATGCAACTAAACATGGATGGCCTTCGATTAAACACCTTCTTTCTCTACTTCCTTTTCCATCAACTTTATCTTTTCTTCCTTTTCTTTTTCTTCAATTTCTCTTCCTTCTGCAGTTTATATTTCTTCTTTTCTATTTTCTCCTTCAGCCTATGTTGATACTTACGGGCTTGTCCTTGTGTCATGAATTTGAAATTCATTTCATGTCCCTCATGCCTCAAATAAAGGGAACGTTCATCAAGATTGAGTGTTTTAAAATTAAGCCATGCCCATCTCAAAAGAAGATGACATGAGTTCGTGGGAACAATATCACATAATACTTCTTTCACACATTGTCATGTACCGAATTTGATCCTTTCTTGATTCGGATAAAACCTTGGTGGTAACTAGAGTTTCTCCACCAATCTTTGGCTTAAAACATTGTTGTCGCCTTCGTAAACGAATGCAACTAAACATGGGTGGCCTTCGATTAAACCTTGTTTCTCTACTTCCTTTTCCATCAACTTTATCTTTTCTTCCTTTTCTTTTTCTTCAATTTCTCTTTCTTTTGCAGTTTATATTTCTTCTTTTGTATTTTCTCCTTCAGCCTATGTTGATCCTTACTGGCTTGTGCTTGTGTCATAAATTTCAACTTCATTTCATGTCCCTCATGTCTCAAATAAAGGGAACGTTCATCAAGATTGAGTGTTTTAAAATTAAGCCATGCCCATCTCAAAAGAAGATGACAAGAGTTCGTGGGAGCAATATCACATAATACTTCTTCCACACATTGTCATGTACTGAATTTGGTCCTTGCTTGATTCAGATGAAAGCTTGGTGGTAACTAGAGTTTCTCCACCAATCTTTGGCTAACAACATTGTTGTCGCTTTCGTAAACGAATGCAACTAAACATGGGTGGCCTTCAATTAAACACCTTCTTTCTCTACTTCCTTTTCCATCAACTTTATCTTTTCTTCCTTTTCTTTTTCTTCAATTTCTCTTCCTTCTGCAATTTATATTTCTTCTTTTCTATTTTCTCCTTCAGCCTATGTTGATACTTACTAGCTTGTCCTTGTGTCATGAATTTGAAATTCATTTCATGTCCCTCATGCCTCAAATAAAGGGAACGTTCATCAAGATTGAGTGGTTTAAAATTAAGCCATGCCCATCTCAAAAGAAGATGACATGAGTTCGTGGGAAAAATATCACATAATACTTCTTTCACACATTGTCATGTACCGAATTTGATCCTTGCTTGATTCGGATAAAACCTTGGTGGTAACTAGAGTTTCTCCACCAATCTTTGGCTTAAAACATTGTTGTCGCCTTCGTAAACGAATGCAACTAAACATGGGTGGCCTTCGATTAAACCTTGTTTCTCTACTTCCTTTTCGATCAACTTTATCTTTTCTTCCTTTTCTTTTTCTTCAATTTCTCTTTCTTCTGCAGTTTATATTTCTTCTTTTGTATTTTCTCCTTCAGCCTATGTTGATCCTTACTGGCTTGTGATTGTGTCATAAATTTCAACTTCATTTCATGTCCCTCATCGCTCAAATAAAGGGAACGTTCATCAAGATTGAGTGTTTTAAAATTAAGCCATGCCCATCTCAAAAGAAGATGACATGAGTTCGTGGGAACAATATCACATAATACTTCTTTCACACATTGTCATGTACCGAATTTGATCCTTGCTTGATTCGTATAAAACCTTGGTGGTAACTAGAGTTTCTCCACCAATCTTTGGCTTAAAACATTGTTGTCGCCTTCGATTAAACCTTGTTTCTCTACTTCGATTAAACCTTCTTTCACACATTGTCACGTACCGAATTTGATCCTTGCTTGATTCGGATAAAACCTTGGTGGTAACTAGAGTTTCTCCACCAATCTTTGGCTTAAAACATTGTTGTCGCCTTCGATTAAACCTTGTTTCTTTTTCTTCAATTTCTCTTTCTTCTGCAGTTTATATTTTTTCTTTTCTATTTTCTCCTTCAGCCTATGTTGATACTTACTGGCTTGTCCTTGTGTCATAAATTTCAACTTCATTTCATGTCCCTCATGCCTCAAATAAAGGGAACGTTCATCAAGATTGAGTGTTTTAAAATTAAGCCATGCCCATCTCAAAAGAAGATGACATGAGTTCGGGGGAGGAATATTACATAATACTTCTTTCACACATTGTCCTGTACTGAATTTGATCCTTGCTTGATTCGGATGAAAGCTTGGTGGTAACTAGAGTTTCTCCACCAATCTTTGGCTTACAACATTTTTTCGCTTTCGTAAACGAATGCAACTAAACATGGTTGGCCTTCGATTAAACACCTTGTTTCTCTACCTCCTTTTCCATAATCTTTATCTTTACTTCCTTTTCTTCTTCTTCAATTTCCCTTCTTTCTGTAGTTTAATTTCTTCTTTTTCTATTTTCTCCTTCAGCCTATGTTCATTCTTACTAGTTTGTCTTGGTGTCATAAATTTCAACTTCATTTCATGTCCCCCATGCCTCAAAGGGAACGTTCATCAAGATTGAGCGTTTTAAAATTATGCCATTCCCATCTCAAAAGAAGATGACAAGAGTTCCTGGGAGCAATATCACATAATACTTCTTCCACACATTGTCAGGTACTGAATTTGATCCTTGCTTGATTCGGATGAAAGCTTGGTGGTAACTAGAGTTTCTCCACCAATCTTTGGCTTACAACATTGTTGTCGCTTTAGTAAACGAATGCAACTAAAAAATGGCGGCCTTAAATTAAACACCTTGTTTCTCGACTTCTTTCTCCATCATCTTTATCTTTTCTTCCTTTTCTCTTTCTTCAATTTTCATTCCTTCTGCAGTTTATATTTCCACCTTTTCTATTTTCCACGTCAGCCCATGTTGATCCTTACTGGCTTGTCTTGGTGTCATAAATTTGAACTTCATTTCATGTCCCTCATGCCTCAAAGGGAATGTTCATCAAGATTGAGCGTTTTAAAATTAAGCCATGCCCATCTCAAAAGAAGATGACAAGAGTTCGTGGGGGCAATATCACATAATACTTCTTTCACACATTGTCCTGTACTGAATTTGATCCTTGCTTGATTCGGATGAAAGCTTGGTGGTAACTAGAGTTTTCCACCAATCTTTGGCTTAAAACATTGTTGTCGCTTTCGTAAACGAGTGCAACTAATCATGGGTGGCCTTCGATTAAACACCTTGTTTCTCTACTTCCTTTTCCATCAACTTTATCTTTTCTTCCTTTTCTTTTTCTTCAATTTCTCTTTCTTCTCCAGTTTATATTTCTTCTTTTGTATTTTCTCCTTCAGCCTATGTTGATCCTTACTGGCTTGTCTTGGTGTCATCAATTTGAACTTCATTTCATGTCCCTCATGCCTCAAATAAAAGGAACGTTCATCAAGATTGAGTGTTTTAAAATTATGCCATGCCCATCTCAAAAGAAGATGACAAGAGTTCCAGGGAGCAATATCACATAATACTTCTTTCACACATTGTCAGGTACTGAATTTGATCCTTGCTTGATTCAGATGAAAGCTTGGTGGTAACTAGAGTTTCTCCACCAATCTTTGGCTTACAACATTGTTGTCGTTTTAGTAAACGAATGCAACTAAAAAATGGCGGCCTTAAATTAAACACCTTGTTTCTCGACTTCTTTCTCCATCATCTTTATCTTTTCTTCCTTTTCTCTTTCTTCCTTTTCCATTCCTTCTACAGTTTATATTTCTTCCTTTTCTATTTTCCACGTCAGCCTATGTTGATCCTTACTTGCTTGTCTTGGTGTCATAAATTTGAACTTCATTTCATGTCCCTCATGCCTCAAAGGGAATGTTCACCAAGATTGAGCGTTTTAAAATTAAGCCATGCCCATCGCAAAAGAAGATGACAAGAGTTCGTGGGAGCAATATCACATAATACTTCTTTCACACATTGTGCTATACTGAATTTGATCCTTGCTTGATTCGGAAGAAAGTTTGGTGGTAACTAGAGTTCTCCACCAATCTTTGGCTTAAAACATTGTTGTCGCTTTCGTAAACGAATGCAACTAAACATGGATGGCCTTCGATTAAACACCTTCTTTCTCTACTTCCTTTTCCATCAACTTTATCTTTTCTTCCTTTTCTTTTTCTTCAATTTCTCTTCCTTCTGCAGTTTATATTTCTTCTTTTCTATTTTCTCCTTCAGCCTATGTTGATACTTACTGGCTTGTCCTTGTGTCATGAATTTGAAATTCATTTCATGTCCCTCATGCCTCAAATAAAGGGAACGTTCATCAAGATTGAGTGTTTTAAAATTAAGCCATGCCCATCTCAAAAGAAGATGACATGAGTTCGTGGGAACAATATCACATAATACTTCTTTCACACATTGTCATGTACCGAATTTGATCCTTGCTTGATTCGGATAAAACCTTGGTGGTAACTAGAGTTTCTCCACCAATCTTTGGCTTAAAACATTGTTGTCGCCTTCGTAAACGAATGCAACTAAACATGGGTGGCCTTCGATTAAACCTTGTTTCTCTACTTCCTTTTCCATCAACTTTATCTTTTCTTCCTTTTCTTTTTCTTCAATTTCTCTTTCTTCTGCAGTTTATATTTCTTCTTTTGTATTTTCTCCTTCAGCCTATGTTGATCCTTACTGGCTTGTGCTTGTGTCATAAATTTCAACTTCATTTCATGTCCCTCATGTCTCAAATAAAGGGAACGTTCATCAAGATTGAGTGTTTTAAAATTAAGCCATGCCCATCTCAAAAGAAGATGACAAGAGTTCGTGGGAGCAATATCACATAATACTTCTTCCACACATTGTCATGTACTGAATTTGGTCCTTGCTTGATTCAGATGAAAGCTTGGTGGTAACTAGAGTTTCTCCACCAATCTTTGGCTAACAACATTGTTGTCGCTTTAGTAAACGAATGCAACTAAAAAATGGCGGCCTTAAATTAAACACCTTGTTTCTCGACTTCTTTCTCCATCATCTTTATCTTTTCTTTCTTTTCTCTTTCTTCCTTTTCCATTCCTTCTGCAGTTTATATTTCTTCCTTTTCTATTTTCCACGTCAGCCTATGTTGATCCTTAGTGGCTTGTCTTGGTGTCATAAATTTGAACTTCATTTCATGTTGATGAAGGATTATCTTGTTCCTTTTTAAGATGATTGAATATGGTGTGAGTTGATTAAGAAAGCTAAGCGAAATCCCCACTGGACATTAAGAGCAAGCTATCTAGATGTGAAGGTTCCTTTCACAAAGCTCAAGAGAAGAAGATGATGGATTGATTCAAAATGAAAAGGAAATGGAAAGAACATAAATCATATAAAACCAAGAACAATTAAAGGAAGAAGAAAACATAAAATGGAAAGGAAAGAAATGGTAAAAATGTGAGAAGCACGCCACTACAAGGCTAGGCTAGAAGCCATGACAACCTTGAAGATGAGTGGATGTGTGCCGCCACTTGCTATGCAAGATAAGGCTTAAAAGTATTCACTCCCTAAGGAGGAAACTCTCACAAATGGTTGATACACAAGAGTGTTTTTACTTCAAAATGTTCAACCCTTTTACATGTCTAGGAACACCCCTTATATAGAAGAGTTTAGGGGTCTCTAAGCAAATAAAAGATACCTAAGGATGTCTCTACAAAAACCTAACCCTAGCTTCTAGAAACTAGGTCAAATAAGGTTACAAAAATGAGAGACAAAAGAGCTAACTATGGTGTGTGCAAGGCTAATTTCGTTCTAGCACAAAAGGAGACAAAGAATGTGTCTCATATGTCTCCAAAAGGTGGTCAAAGTGTGCTAAAAATAAAGGAGACCAAAGGTACATAGGTACACTTGCTTCATGCCTTTTACTTTATGCTTTATGCCTTTGCTTTACTCTCTCCTCTACATCATTTATGCTCCCCAATCACCATGCGCCACCTAGCATTGCTTTCTTACTCCTAATTAACCTACAAAGCAAATAAACATAGATTAGCATGTTGGCTTAAGTCAAGTCAACTATAGTCAACAAGTCAAACCTAGTCAAAGGTCAACAAGTCAACTAAAGTTGATTCAACTAAGTCAACTTAGGGAATCAAAAATAACAAACATAAATGAAAGGGATGAAGGATTAGTGAACTTCCTTTCTAAACATGCTTAGTTTTCTTAAGCATGTGCCTTCATCCTTGGTTGGGTTCAATCCTTCATCACATGTCCCTCATGCCTCAAAGGGAATGTTCATCAAGATTGAGCGTTTTAAAATTAAGCCATGCCCATCTCAAAAGAAGATGACAAGAGTTCGTGGTAGCAATATCACATAATACTTCTTTCACACATTGTCCTGTACTGAATTTGATCCTTGCTTGATTCGGATGAAAGCTTGGTGGTAACTAGAGTTTTCCACCAATCTTTGGCTTAAAACATTGTTGTCGCTTTCGTAAACGACTGCAACTAAACATGGGTGGCCTTCGATTAAACACGTTGTTTCTCTACTTCCTTTTCCATCAACTTTATCTTTTCTTCCTTTTCTTTTTCTTCAATTTCTCTTCCTTCTGCAGTTTATATTTTTTCTTTTCTATTTTCTCCTTCAGCCTATGTTGATACTTACTGGCTTGTCCTTGTGTCATGAATTTTAAATTCATTTCATGTCCCTCATGCCTCAAATAAAGGGAACGTTCATCAAGATTGAGCGTTTTAAAATTATGCCATTCCCATCTCAAAAGAAGATGACAAGAGTTAGTGGGAGCAATATCACATAATACTTCTTTCACACATTGTCCTGTACTGAAGTTGATCCTTGCTTGATTCGGATGAAAGCTTGGTGGTAACTAGAGTTTCTCCACCACTCTTTGGCTTACAACATTGTTGTCGCTTTCGTAAACGAAAGCAACTAAACATGGGTTGCCTTGGATTAAACATCTTGTTTCTCTACTTCCTTTTCCACCATCTTTATCTTCTCTTCCTTTTCTTTTTCTTCAATTTCCCTTCCTTTTGCAGTTTATATTTCTTCTTTTTCTATTCTTTCTTTTTGTATTTCCTCCTTTAGCCTATGTTGATTATTACTGGCTTGTCTTGGTGTGATAAATTTCAACTTCATTTCATGTCCCTCATTCCTCAAACAAAGGGAACGTTTATCAAGATTGAGTGTTTTAAAATTAAGCCATGCCCATCTCAAAAATAGATGACAAGAGTTCGTGGGAGCAATATTATATAATACTTCTTTCACACATTGTCCTGTACTGAATTTGATCCCTGCTTGATTCGGATGAAAGCTTGGTGGTAACTAGAGTTTCTCCACCAATCTTTGGCTTACAACATTGTTGTCGCTTTTGTAAACGAATGCAACTAAACATGGGTGGCCTTCGATTAAACACCTTATTTCTCTACTTCCTTTTCCACCATCTTTATCTTTTCTTCCTTTTCTTTTTCTTCAATTTCCCTTCCTTTTGCAGTTTATATTTCTTCTTTTTCTATTCTTTCTTTTTCTATTTTCTCCTTCAGCCTATGTTGATTATTACTGGCTTGTATTGGTGTGATAAATTTCAACTTCATTTCATGTCCCTCATTCCTCAAATAAAGGGAACGTTCATCAAGATTGAGTGTTTTAAAATTAAGCCATGCCCATCTCAAAAGAAGATGACAAGAGTTCGTGGGAGCAATATCACATAATACTTCTTTCACACATTGTCCTGTACTGAATTTGATCCTTGCTTGATTCAGATGAAAGCTTGGTGGTAACTAGAGTTTCTCCACCAATCTTTGGCTTACAACATTGTTGTCGCTTTCGTAAACGAATGCAACTAAACATGGGTGGCCTTCGATTAAACACCTTGTTTGTCTACTTCCTTTTCATCATCTTTATCTTTTCTTCCTTTTCTTTTTCTTCAATTTCCCTTCGTTCTAGAGTTTATATTTCTTCTTTTTATATTTTCTCCTTCAGCCTATGTTGATCGTTACTGGCTTGTCTTTGTGTCATAAATTTCAACTTCATTTGATGTCCCTCATGCCTCAAAATAAGGGAACGTTCATCATGATTGAGCGTTTTTAAATGAAGCCATGCCCATCTCAAAAGAAGATGACAAGAGTTCGTGGGAGTAATATCACATAATACTTCTTTCACACATTGTCCTCTACTGAATTTGATCCTTGCTTGATTCGGATGAAAGCTTGTTGGTAACCTGAATTTCTCCACCAATCTTTGGCTTACAACATTGATGTCGCTTTCATAAACGAATGCAACTAAACATCGGTGGCGTTCGATTAAACACCTTGTTTCTCTACTTCCTTTTCCACCATCTTTATCTTTTCTTCCTTTTCTTTTTCTTCAATTTCCCTTCCTTTTGCAGTTTATATTTCTTCTTTTTCTATTCTTTCTTTTTGTATTTCCTCCTTCAGCCTATGTTGATTATTACTGGCTTGTCTTGGTGTGATAAATTTCAACTTCATTTCATGTCCCTCATTCCTCAAACAAAGGGAACGTTTATCAAGATTGAGTGTTTTAAAATTAAGCCATGGCCATCTCAAAAATAGATGACAAGAGTTCGTGGGAGCAATATTTTATAATACTTCTTTCACCCATTGTCCTGTACTGAATTTGATCCCTGCTTGATTCGGATGAAAGCTTGGTGGTAACTAGAGTTTCTCCACCAATCTTTGGCTTACAACATTGTTGTCGCTTTCGTAAACGAATGCAACTAAACATGGGTGGCCTTCGATTAAACACCTTGTTTCTCTACTTCCTTTTCCACGATCTTTATCTTTTCTTCCTTTTCTTTTTCTTCAATTTCCCTTCCTTTTGCAGTTTATATTTCTTCTTTTTCTATTCTTTCTTTTTCTATTTTCTCCTTCAGCCTATGTTGATTATTACTGGCTTGTCTTGGTGTGATAAATTTCAACTTCATTTCATGTCCCTCATTCCTCAAATAAAGGGAACGTTCATCAAGATTGAGTGTTTTAAAATTAAGTCATGCCCATCTCAAAAGAAGATGACAAGAGTTCGTGGGAGCAATATCACATAATACTTCTTTCACACATTGTCCTCTACTGAATTTGATCCTTGCTTGATTCGGATGAAAGCTTGTTGGTAACCTGAATTTCTCCACCAATCTTTGGCTTACAACATTGATGTCGCTTTCGTAAACGAATGCAACTAAACATCGGTGGCGTTCGATTGAACACCTTGTTTCTCTACTTCCTTTTCCACCATCTTTATCTTTTCTTCCTTTTCTTTTTCTTCAATTTCCCTTCCTTTTGCAGTTTATATTTCTTCTTTTTCTATTCTTTCTTTTTGTATTTCCTCCTTCAGCCTATGTTGATTATTACTGGCTTGTCTTGGTGTGATAAATTTCAACTTCATTTCATGTCCCTCATTCCTCAAACAAAGGGAACGTTTATCAAGATTGAGTGTTTTAAAATTAAGCCATGGCCATCTCAAAAATAGATGACAAGAGTTCGTGGGAGCAATATTATATAATACTTCTTTCACCCATTGTCCTGTACTGAATTTGATCCCTGCTTGATTCGGATGAAAGCTTGGTGGTAACTAGAGTTTCTCCACCAATCTTAGGCTTACAACATTGTTGTCGCTTTCGTAAACGAATGCAACTAAACATGGGTGGCCTTCGATTAAACACCTTGTTTCTCTACTTCCTTTTCCACCATCTTTATCTTTTCTTCCTTTTCTTTTTCTTCAATTTCCCTTCCTTTTGCAGTTTATATTTCTTCTTTTTCTATTCTTTCTTTTTGTATTTCCTCCTTCAGCCTATGTTGATTATTACTGGCTTGTCTTGGTGTGATAAATTTCAACTTCATTTCATGTCCCTCATTCCTCAAACAAAGGGAACGTTTATCAAGATTGAGTGTTTTAAAATTAAGCCATGCCCATCTCAAAAGTAGATGACAAGAGTTCGTGGGAGCAATATTATATAATACTTCTTTCACACATTGTCCTGTACTGAATTTGATCCCTGCTTGATTCGGATGAAAGCTTGGTGGTAACTAGAGTTTCTCCACCAATCTTTGGCTTACAACATTGTTGTCGCTTTCGTAAACGAATGCAACTAAACATGGGTGGCCTTCGATTAAACACCTTATTTCTCTACTTCCTTTTCCACCATCTTTATCTTTTCTTCCTTTTCTTTTTCTTCAATTTCCCTTCCTTTTGCAGTTTATATTTCTTCTTTTTCTATTCTTTCTTTTTCTATTTTCTCCTTCAGCCTATGTTGATTATTACTGGCTTGTCTTGGTGTGATAAATTTCAACTTCATTTCATGTCCCTCATTCCTCAAATAAAGGGAACGTTCATCAAGATTGAGTGTTTTAAAATTAAGCCATGCCCATCTCAAAAGAAGATGACAAGAGTTCGTGGGAGCAATATCACATAATACTTCTTTCACACATTGTCCTGTACTGAATTTGATCCTTGCTTGATTCAGATGAAAGCTTGGTGGTAACTAGAGTTTCTCCACCAATCTTTGGCTTACAACATTGTTGTCGCTTTCGTAAACGAATGCAACTAAACATGGGTGGCCTTCGATTAAACACCTTGTTTGTCTACTTCCTTTTCATCATCTTTATCTTTTCTTCCTTTTCTTTTTCTTCAATTTCCCTTCGTTCTAGAGTTTATATTTCTTCTTTTTATATTTTCTCCTTCAGCCTATGTTGATCGTTACTGGCTTGTCTTTGTGTCATAAATTTCAACTTCATTTGATGTCCCTCATGCCTCAAAATAAGGGAACGTTCATCATGATTGAGCGTTTTTAAATGAAGCCATGCCCATCTCAAAAGAAGATGACAAGAGTTCGTGGGAGTAATATCACATAATACTTCTTTCACACATTGTCCTCTACTGAATTTGATCCTTGCTTGATTCGGATGAAAGCTTGTTGGTAACCTGAATTTCTCCACCAATCTTTGGCTTACAACATTGATGTCGCTTTCGTAAACGAATGCAACTAAACATCGGTGGCGTTCGATTAAACACCTTGTTTCTCTACTTCCTTTTCCACCATCTTTATCTTTTCTTCCTTTTCTTTTTCTTCAATTTCCCTTCCTTTTGCAGTTTATATTTCTTCTTTTTCTATTCTTTCTTTTTGTATTTCCTCCTTCAGCCTATGTTGATTATTACTGGCTTGTCTTGGTGTGATAAATTTCAACTTCATTTCATGTCCCTCATTCCTCAAACAAAGGGAACGTTTATCAAGATTGAGTGTTTTAAAATTAAGCCATGGCCATCTCAAAAATAGATGACAAGAGTTCGTGGGAGCAATATTATATAATACTTCTTTCACCCATTGTCCTGTACTGAATTTGATCCCTGCTTGATTCGGATGAAAGCTTGGTGGTAACTAGAGTTTCTCCACCAATCTTTGGCTTACAACATTGTTGTCGCTTTCGTAAACGAATGCAACTAAACATGGGTGGCCTTCGATTAAACACCTTGTTTCTCTACTTCCTTTTCCACCATCTTTATCTTTTCTTCCTTTTCTTTTTCTTCAATTTCCCTTCCTTTTGCAGTTTATATTTCTTCTTTTTCTATTCTTTCTTTTTCTATTTTCTCCTTCAGCCTATGTTGATTATTACTGGCTTGTCTTGGTGTGATAAATTTCAACTTCATTTCATGTCCCTCATTCCTCAAATAAAGGGAACGTTCATCAAGATTGAGTGTTTTAAAATTAAGTCATGCCCATCTCAAAAGAAGATGACAAGAGTTCGTTGGAGCAATATCACATAATACTTCTTTCACACATTGTCCTGTACTGAATTTGATCCTTGCTTGATTCAGATGAAAGCTTGGTGGTAACCAGAGTTTCTCCACCAATCTTTGGCTTACAACATTGTTGTCGCTTTCGTAAACGAATGCAACTAAACATGGGTGGCCTTCGATTAAACACCTTGTTTGTCTACTTCCTTTTCATCATCTTTATCTTTTCTTCCTTTTCTTTTTCTTCAATTTCCCTTCGTTCTACAGTTTATATTTCTTCTTTTTCTATTTTCTCCTTCAACTTATGTTGATCGTTACTGGCTTGTCTTTGTGTCATAAATTTCAACTTCATTTCATGTCCCTCATGCCTCAAAAAATCGGAACGTTCATCAAGATTGAGCGTTTTTAAATGAAGCCGTGCCCATCTCAAAAGAAGATGACAAGAGTTCGTGGGAGCAATATCACATAATACTTCTTTCACACTTTGTCCTCTACTGAATTTGATCCTATCTTGATTCGGATGAAACCTTGTGGGTAATTGGAATTTGTCCACCAATCTTTGGCTTAGAACATTGATGTCGCTTTCGTAAACGAATGCAACTAAACATGGGTGGCCTTCGATTGAACACCTTGTTTCTCTAGTACCTTTTCCATCATCTTTTTCTTTACTTCCTTTTCTTTTTCTTCAGTTTCCCTTCCTTCTGCAGTTTATATTTCTTCCTTTTGTATTCTTTCTTTTTCTGTTTTCTCCTTTAGCCTATGTTGATCCTTACTGGATTGTCTTGGTGTCATAAATTTCAACTTGATTTCATGTCCCTCATTCCTCAAATAAAGGGAATGTTCATCAAGATTGAGCGTTTTAAAATGAAGCCATGCCCATCTCAAAAGAAGATGACAAGAGTTCGTGGGAGCAATATCACATAATACTTCTTTCACCCATTGTCCTCTACTGAATTTGATCCTTGCTTGATTCGGATGAAAGCTTGTTGGTAACTGGAATTTCTCCACCAATCTTTGGCTTACAACATTGATGTCGCTTTCCTAAACGAATGCAACTAAACATGGGTGGCCTTCGATTAAACACCTTGTTTCTCTACTTCCGTCTCATCATCTTTATCTTTTCTTCCTTTTTTTTTTCTTCAATTTCCCTTCCTTTTGCAGTTTATATTTCTTCTTTTTCTATTTTCTCCTTCAGCCTATGTTGATCGTTACTGGCTTGTCTTTGTGTCATAAATTTCAACTTCATTTGATGTCCCTCATGCCTCAAAATAAGGGAACGTTCATCATGATTGAGCATTTTTAAATGAAGCGATGTCCATCTCAAAAGAAGATGACAAGAGTTCGTGGGAGTAATATCACATAATACTTCTTTCACACATTATCCTCTACTGAATTTGATCCTTGCTTGATTCGGATGAAAGCTTGTTGGTAACCTGAATTTCTCCACCAATCTTTGGCTTACAACATTGATGTCGCTTTGGTAAACAAATGCAACTAAACATGGGTGGCCTTCGATTAAACACCTTGTTTCTCTACTTCCTTTTCATCATCTTTATCTTTTCTTCCTTTTCTTTTTCCTCAATTTCCCTTCGTTCTGCAGTTTATATTTTTTCTTTTTCTATTTTCTCCTTCAGCCTATGTTGATCGTTACTGGCTTGTCTTTGTGTCATAAATTTCAACTTCATTTCATGTCCCTCATGCCTCAAAAAATCGGAACGTTCATCAAGATTGAGCGTTTTTAAATGAAGCCGTGCCCATCTCAAAAGAAGATGACAAGAGTTCGTGGGAGCAATATCACATAATACTTCTTTCGCACTTTGTCCTCTACTGAATTTGATCCTATCTTGATTCGGATGAAACCTTGTGGGTAATTGGAATTTGTCCACCAATCTTTGGCTTAGAACATTGATGTCGCTTTCGTAAACGAATGCAACTAAACATGGGTGGCCTTCGATTGAACACCTTGTTTCTCTAGTACCTTTTCCATCATCTTTTTCTTTACTTCCTTTTCTTTTTCTTCAGTTTCCCTTCCTTCTGCAGTTTATATTTCTTCCTTTTGTATTCTTTCTTTTTCTGTTTTCTCCTTTAGCCTATGTTGATCCTTACTGGATTGTCTTGGTGTCATAAATTTCAACTTGATTTCATGTCCCTCATTCCTCAAATAAAGGGAATGTTCATCAAGATTGAGCGTTTTTAAATGAAGCCGTGCCCATCTCAAAAGAAGATGACAAGAGTTCGTGGGAGCAATATCACATAATACTTCTTTCACACTTTGTCCTCTACTGAATTTGATCCTATCTTGATTCGGATGAAACCTTGTGGGTAATTGGAATTTGTCCACCAATCTTTGGCTTAGAACATTGATGTCGCTTTCGTAAACGAATGCAACTAAACATGGGTGGCCTTCGATTGAACACCTTGTTTCTCTAGTACCTTTTCCATCATCTTTTTCTTTACTTCCTTTTCTTTTTCTTCAGTTTCCCTTCCTTCTGCAGTTTATATTTCTTCCTTTTGTATTCTTTCTTTTTCTGTTTTCTCCTTTAGCCTATGTTGATCCTTACTGGATTGTCTTGGTGTCATAAATTTCAACTTGATTTCATGTCCCTCATTCCTCAAATAAAGGGAATGTTCATCAAGATTGAGCGTTTTAAAATGAAGCCATGCCCATCTCAAAAGAAGATGACAAGAGTTCGTGGGAGCAATATCACATAATACTTCTTTCACCCATTGTCCTCTACTGAATTTGATCCTTGCTTGATTCGGATGAAAGCTTGTTGGTAACTGGAATTTCTCCACCAATCTTTGGCTTACAACATTGATGTCGCTTTCCTAAACGAATGCAACTAAACATGGGTGGCCTTCGATTAAACACCTTGTTTCTCTACTTCCGTCTCATCATCTTTATCTTTTCTTCCTTTTTTTTTTCTTCAATTTCCCTTCCTTTTGCAGTTTATATTTCTTCTTTTTCTATTTTCTCCTTCAGCCTATGTTGATCGTTACTGGCTTGTCTTTGTGTCATAAATTTCAACTTCATTTGATGTCCCTCATGCCTCAAAATAAGGGAACGTTCATCATGATTGAGCATTTTTAAATGAAGCGATGTCCATCTCAAAAGAAGATGACAAGAGTTCGTGGGAGTAATATCACATAATACTTCTTTCACACATTATCCTCTACTGAATTTGATCCTTGCTTGATTCGGATGAAAGCTTGTTGGTAACCTGAATTTCTCCACCAATCTTTGGCTTACAACATTGATGTCGCTTTGGTAAACAAATGCAACTAAACATGGGTGGCCTTCGATTAAACACCTTGTTTCTCTACTTCCTTTTCATCATCTTTATCTTTTCTTCCTTTTCTTTTTCCTCAATTTCCCTTCGTTCTGCAGTTTATATTTTTTCTTTTTCTATTTTCTCCTTCAGCCTATGTTGATCGTTACTGGCTTGTCTTTGTGTCATAAATTTCAACTTCATTTCATGTCCCTCATGCCTCAAAAAATCGGAACGTTCATCAAGATTGAGCGTTTTTAAATGAAGCCGTGCCCATCTCAAAAGAAGATGACAAGAGTTCGTGGGAGCAATATCACATAATACTTCTTTCGCACTTTGTCCTCTACTGAATTTGATCCTATCTTGATTCGGATGAAACCTTGTGGGTAATTGGAATTTGTCCACCAATCTTTGGCTTAGAACATTGATGTCGCTTTCGTAAACGAATGCAACTAAACATGGGTGGCCTTCGATTGAACACCTTGTTTCTCTAGTACCTTTTCCATCATCTTTTTCTTTACTTCCTTTTCTTTTTCTTCAGTTTCCCTTCCTTCTGCAGTTTATATTTCTTCCTTTTGTATTCTTTCTTTTTCTGTTTTCTCCTTTAGCCTATGTTGATCCTTACTGGATTGTCTTGGTGTCATAAATTTCAACTTGATTTCATGTCCCTCATTCCTCAAATAAAGGGAATGTTCATCAAGATTGAGCGTTTTAAAATGAAGCCATGCCCATCTCAAAAGAAGATGACAAGAGTTCGTGGGAGCAATATCACATAATACTTCTTTCACCCATTGTCCTCTACTGAATTTGATCCTTGCTTGATTCGGATGAAAGCTTGTTGGTAACTGGAATTTCTCCACCAATCTTTGGCTTACAACATTGATGTCGCTTTCCTAAATGAATGCAACTAAACATGGGTGGCCTTCGATTAAACACCTTGTTTCTCTACTTCCGTCTCATCATCTTTATCTTTTCTTCCTTTTCTTTTTCTTCAATTTCCCTCCCTTTTGCAGTTTATATTTCTTCTTTTTCTATTCTTTCTTTTTCTATTTTCTCCTTCAGCCTATGTTGATTATTACTGTCTTGTCTTGGTGTGATAAATTTCAACTTCATTTCATGTCCCTCATTCCTCAAATAAAGGGAACGTTCATCAAGATTGAGTGTTTTAAAATTAAGCCATGCCCATCTCAAAAGAAGATGACAAGAGTTCGTGGGAGCAATATCACATAATACTTCTTTCACACATTGTCCTGTACTGAATTTGATCCTTGCTTGATTCAGATGAAAGCTTGGTGGTAACTAGAGTTTCTCCACCAATCTTTGCCTTACAACATTGTTGTCGCTTTCGTAAACGAATGCAATTAAACATGGGTGGCCTTCGATTAAACACCTTGTTTGTCTACTTCCTTTTCATCATCTTTATCTTTTCTTCCTTTTCTTTTTCTTCAATTTCCCTTCGTTCTACAGTTTATATTTCTTCTTTTTACATTTTCTCCTTCAGCCTATGTTGATCGTTACTGGCTTGTCTTTGTGTCATAAATTTCAACTTCATTTGATGTCCCTCATGCCTCAAAATAAGGGAACGTTCATCATGATTGAGCGTTTTTAAATGAAGCCGTGCCCATCTCAAAAGAAGATGACAAGAGTTCGTGGGAGTAATATCACATAATACTTCTTTCACACATTGTCCTCTACTGAATTTGATCCTATCTTGATTCGGATGAAACCTTGTGGGTAATTGGAATTTGTCCACCAATCTTTGGCTTAGAACATTGATGTCGCTTTCGTAAACGAATGCAACTAAACATGGGTGGCCTTCGATTGAACACCTTGTTTCTCTAGTACCTTTTCCATCATCTTTTTCTTTACTTCCTTTTCTTTTTCTTCAGTTTCCCTTCCTTCTGCAGTTTATATTTCTTCCTTTTGTATTCTTTCTTTTTCTGTTTTCTCCTTTAGCCTATGTTGATCCTTATTGGATTGTCTTGGTGTCATAAATTTCAACTTGATTTCATGTCCCTCATTCCTCAAATAAAGGGAATGTTCATCAAGATTGAGCGTTTTAAAATGAAGCCATGCCCATCTCAAAAGAAGATGACAAGAGTTCGTGGGAGCAATATCACATAATACTTCTTTCACCCATTGTCCTCTACTGAATTTGATCCTTGCTTGATTCGGATGAAAGCTTGTTGGTAACTGGAATTTCTCCACCAATCTTTGGCTTACAACATTGATGTCGCTTTCCTAAACGAATGCAACTAAACATGGGTGGCCTTCGATTAAACACCTTGTTTCTCTACTTCCGTCTCATCATCTTTATCTTTTCTTCCTTTTTTTTTTCTTCAATTTCCCTTCCTTTTGCAGTTTATATTTCTTCTTTTTCTATTTTCTCCTTCAGCCTATGTTGATCCTTACTAGCTTGTCTTTGTGTCATAAATTTCAACTTCATTTGATGTCCCTCATGCCTCAAAATAAGGGAACGTTCATCATGATTGAGCATTTTTAAATGAAGCGATGCCCATCTCAAAAGAAGATGACAAGAGTTCGTGGGAGTAATATCACATAATACTTCTTTCACACATTATCCTCTACTGAATTTGATCCTTGCTTGATTCGGATGAAAGCTTCTTGGTAACCTGAATTTCTCCACCAATCTTTGGCTTACAACATTGATGTCGCTTTGGTAAACAAATGCAACTAAACATGGGTGGCCTTCGATTAAACACCTTGTTTCTCTACTTCCTTTTCATCATCTTTATCTTTTCTTCCTTTTCTTTTTCCTCAATTTCCCTTCGTTCTGCAGTTTATATTTTTTCTTTTTCTATTTTCTCCTTCAGCCTATGTTGATCGTTACTGGCTTGTCTTTGTGTCATAAATTTCAACTTCATTTCATGTCCCTCATGCCTCAAAAAATCGGAACGTTCATCAAGATTGAGCGTTTTTAAATGAAGCCGTGCCCATCTCAAAAGAAGATGACAAGAGTTCGTGGGAGCAATATCACATAATACTTCTTTCACACTTTGTCCTCTACTGAATTCGATCCTATCTTGATTCGGATGAAACCTTGTGGGTAATTGGAATTTGTCCACTAATCTTTGGCTTAGAACATTGATGTCGCTTTCGTAAACGAATGCAACTAAACATGGGTGGCCTTCGATTGAACACCTTGTTTCTCTAGTACCTTTTCCATCATCTTTTTCTTTACTTCCTTTTCTTTTTCTTCAGTTTCCCTTCCTTCTGCAGTTTATATTTCTTCCTTTTGTATTCTTTCTTTTTCTGTTTTCTCCTTTAGCCTATGTTGATCCTTACTGGATTGTCTTGGTGTCATAAATTTCAACTTGATTTCATGTCCCTCATTCCTCAAATAAAGGGAATGTTCATCAAGATTGAGCGTTTTAAAATGAAGCCATGCCCATCTCAAAAGAAGATGACAAGAGTTCGTGGGAGCAATATCACATAATACTTCTTTCACCCATTGTCCTCTACTGAATTTGATCCTTGCTTGATTCGGATGAAAGCTTGTTGGTAACTGGAATTTCTCCACCAATCTTTGGCTTACAACATTGATGTCGCTTTCCTAAATGAATGCAACTAAACATGGGTGGCCTTCGATTAAACACCTTGTTTCTCTACTTCCGTCTCATCATCTTTATCTTTTCTTCCTTTTCTTTTTCTTCAATTTCCCTTCCTTTTGCAGTTTATATTTCTTCTTTTTCTATTCTTTCTTTTTCTATTTTCTCCTTCAGCCTATGTTGATTATTACTGGCTTGTCTTGGTGTGATAAATTTCAACTTCATTTCATGTCCCTCATTCCTCAAATAAAGGGAACGTTCATCAAGATTGAGTGTTTTAAAATTAAGCCATGCCCATCTCAAAAGAAGATGACAAGAGTTCGTGGGAGCAATATCACATAATACTTCTTTCACACATTGTCCTGTACTGAATTTGATCCTTGCTTGATTCAGATGAAAGCTTGGTGGTAACTAGAGTTTCTCCACCAATCTTTGGCTTACAACATTGTTGTCGCTTTCGTAAACGAATGCAACTAAACATGGGTGGCCTTCGATTAAACACCTTGTTTGTCTACTTCCTTTTCATCATCTTTATCTTTTCTTCCTTTTCTTTTTCTTCAATTTCCCTTCGTTCTACAGTTTATATTTCTTCTTTTTATATTTTCTCCTTCAGCCTATGTTGATCGTTACTGGCTTGTCTTTGTGTCATAAATTTCAACTTCATTTGATGTCCCTCATGCCTCAAAATAAGGGAACGTTCATCATGATTGAGCGTTTTTAAATGAAGCCATGCCCATCTCAAAAGAAGATGACAAGAGTTCGTGGGAGTAATATCACATAATACTTCTTTCACACATTGTCCTCTACTGAATTTGATCCTTGCTTGATTCGGATGAAAGCTTGTTGGTAACCTGAATTTCTCCACCAATCTTTGGCTTACAACATTGATGTCGCTTTCGTAAACGAATGCAACTAAACATGGGTGGCGTCCGATTAAACACCTTGTTTCTCTACTTCCTTTTCATCATCTTTATCTTTTCTTCCTTTTCTTTTTCTTCGTTTTCCCTTCGTTCTGCAGTTTATATTTTTTCTTTTTCTATTTTCTCTTTCAGCCTATGTTGATCGTTATTGGCTTGTCTTTGTGTCATAAATTTCAACTTCATTTCATGTCCCTCATACCTCAAAAAATCGGAACGTTCATCAAGATTGAGCGTTTTTAAATGAAGTCGTAACCATCTCAAAAAAAGATGACAAGAGTTCGTGGGAGCAATATCACATAATACTTTTTTCACACTTTGTCCTCTACTGAATTTGATCCTATCTTGATTCGGATGAAACCTTGTGGGTAATTGGAATTTGTCCACCAATCTTTGGCTTAGAACATTGATGTCGCTTTCGTAAACGAATGCAACTAAACATGAGTGGCCTTCGATTGAACACCTTGTTTCTCTACTACCTTTTCCATCATCTTTTTCTTTACTTCCTTTTCTTTTTCTTCAGTTTCCCTTCCTTCTGCAGTTTATATTTCTTCCTTTTGTATTCTTTCTTTTTCTGTTTTCTCCTTTAGCCTATGTTGATCCTTACTGGATTGTCTTGGTGTCATAAATTTCAACTTGATTTCATGTCCCTCATTCCTCAAATAAAGGGAATGTTCATCAAGATTGAGCGTTTTAAAATGAAGCCATGCCCATCTCAAAAGAAGATGACAAGAGTTCGTGGGAGCAATATCACATAATACTTCTTTCACACATTGTCCTCTACTGAATTTGATCCTTGCTTGATTCGGGTGAAAGCTTGTTGGTAACTGGAATTTCTCCACCAATCTTTGGCTTACAACATTGATGTCGCTTTCCTAAACGAATGCAACTAAACATGGGTGGCCTTCGATTAAACACGTTGTTTCTCTACTTCCTTCTCATCATCTTTATCTTTTCTTCCTTTTTTTTTTCGTCAATTTCCCTTCGTTCTATAGTTTATGTTTC
Organism: Vigna unguiculata; assembly: GCF_037176805.1. NCBI lineage: Eukaryota > Viridiplantae > Streptophyta > Magnoliopsida > Fabales > Fabaceae > Vigna > Vigna unguiculata. The sequence continues at coordinate 24,017,375 of NC_140795.1, read as the reverse complement.
TTCTTTTTCTATTTTCTCCTTCAGCCTATGTTGATCCTTACTGGCTTGTCTTTGTGTCATAAATTTCAACTTCATTTGATGTCCCTCATGCCTCAAAATAAGGGAACGTTCATCATGATTGAGCATTTTTAAATGAAGCCATGCCCATCTCAAAAGAAGATGACAAGAGTTCGTGGGAGTAATATCACATAATACTTCTTTCACACATTGTCCTCTACTGAATTTGATCCTTGCTTGATTCGGATGAAAGCTTGTTGGTAACCTAAATTTCTCCACCAATCTTTGGCTTACAACATTGATGTCGCTTTCGTAAACGAATGCAACTAAACATGGGTGGCCTTCGATTAAACACCTTGTTTCTCTACTTCCTTTTCATCATCTTTATCTTTTCTTCCATTTCTTTTTCCTCAATTTCCCTTCGTTCTGCAGTTTATATTTTTTCTTTTTCTATTTTCTCCTTCAGCCGATGTTGATCGTTACTGGCTTGTCTTTGTGTCATAAATTTCAACTTCATTTCATGTCCCTCATGCCTCAAAAAATCGGAACGTTCATCAAGATTGAGCGTTTTTAAATGAAGTCGTGCCCATCTCAAAAGAAGATGACAAGAGTTCATGGGAGCAATATCACATAATACTTCTTTCACACTTTGTCCTCTACTGAATTTGATCCTATCTTGATTCAGATGAAACCTTGTGGGTAATTGGAATTTGTCCACCAATCTTTGGCTTAGAACATTGATGTCGCTTTCGTAAAAGAATGCAACTAAACATGGGTGGCCTTGGATTGAACACCTTGTTTCTCTAGTACCTTTTCCATCATCTTTTTCTTTACTTCCTTTTCTTTTTCTTCAGTTTCCCTTCCTTCTGCAGTTTATATTTCTTCCTTTTGTATTCTTTCTTTTTCTGTTTTCTCCTTTAGCCTATGTTGATCCTTACTGGATTGTCTTGGTGTCATAAATTTCAACTTGATTTCATGTCCCTCATTCCTCAAATAAAGGGAATGTTCATCAAGATTGAGCGTTTTAAAATGAAGCCATGCCCATCTCAAAAGAAGATGACAAGAGTTCGTGGGAGCAATATCACATAATACTTCTTTCACCCATTGTCCTCTACTGAATTTGATCCTTGCTTGATTCGGATGAAAGCTTGTTGGTTACTGGAATTTCTCCACCAATCTTTGGCTTACAACATTGATGTCGCTTTCCTAAATGAATGCAACTAAACACGGGTGGCCTTCGATTAAAGACCTTGTTTCTCTACTTCCGTCTCATCATCTTTATCTTTTCTTCCTTTTCTTTTTCTTCAATTTCCCTTCCTTTTGCAGTTTATATTTCTTCTTTTTCTATTCTTTCTTTTTCTATTTTCTCCTTCAGCCTATGTTGATTATTACTGGCTTGTCTTGGTGTGATAAATTTCAACTTCATTTCATGTCCCTCATTCCTCAAATAAAGGGAACGTTCATCAAGATTGAGTGTTTTAAAATTAAGCCATGCCCATCTCAAAAGAAGATGACAAGAGTTCGTGGGAGCAATACCACATAATACTTCTTTCACTCATTGTCCTGTACTGAATTTGATCCTTGCTTGATTCAGATGAAAGCTTGGTGGTAACTAGAGTTTCTCCACCAATCTTTGGCTTACAACATTGTTGTCGCTTTCGTAAACGAATGCAACTAAACATGGGTGGCCTTCGATTAAACACCTTGTTTGTCTACTTCCTTTTCATCATCTTTATCTTTTCTTCCTTTTCTTTTTCTTCAATTTCCCTTCGTTCTACAGTTTATATTTCTTCTTTTTATATTTTCTCCTTCAGCCTATGTTGATCGTTACTGGCTTGTCTTTGTGTCATAAATTTCAACTTCATTTGATGTCCCTCATGCCTCAAAATAAGGGAACGTTCATCATGATTGAGCGTTTTTAAATGAAGCCATGCCCATCTCAAAAGAAGATGACAAGAGTTCGTGGGAGTAATATCACATAATACTTCTTTCACACATTGTCCTCTACTGAATTTGATCCTTGCTTGATTCGGATGAAAGCTTGTTGGTAACCTGAATTTCTCCACCAATCTTTGGCTTACAACATTGATGTCGCTTTCGTAAACGAATGCAACTAAACATGGGTGGCCTTCGATTAAACACCTTGTTTCTATACTTCCTTTTCATCATCTTTATCTTTTCTTCCTTTTCTTTTTCCTCAATTTCCCTTCGTTCTGCAGTTTATATTTTTTCTTTTTCTATTTTCTCCTTTAGCCGATGTTGATCGTTACTGGCTTGTCTTTGTGTCATAAATTTCAACTTCATTTCATGTCCCTCATGCCTCAAAAAATCGGAACGTTCATCAAGATTGAGCGTTTTTAAATGAAGTCGTGCCCATCTCAAAAGAAGATGACAAGAGTTCGTGGGAGCAATATCACATAATACTTCTTTCACACTTTGTCCTCTACTGAATTTGATCCTATCTTGATTCGGATGAAACCTTGTGGGTAATTGGAATTTGTCCACCAATCTTTGGCTTAGAACATTGATGTCGCTTTCGTAAACGAATGCAACTAAACATGGGTGGCCTTGGATTGAACACCTTGTTTCTCTAGTACCTTTTCCATCATCTTTTTCTTTACTTCCTTTTCTTTTTCTTCAGTTTCCCTTCCTTCTGCAGTTTATATTTCTTCCTTTTGTATTCTTTCTTTTTCTGTTTTCTCCTTTAGCCTATGTTGATCCTTACTGGATTGTCTTGGTGTCATAAATTTCAACTTGATTTCATGTCCCTCATTCCTCAAATAAAGGGAATGTTCATCAAGATTGAGCGTTTTAAAATGAAGCCATGCCCATCTCAAAAGAAGATGACAAGAGTTCGTGGGAGCAATATCACATAATACTTCTTTCACCCATTGTCCTCTACTGAATTTGATCCTTGCTTGATTCGGATGAAAGCTTGTTGGTTACTGGAATTTCTCCACCAATCTTTGGCTTACAACATTGTTGTCGCTTTCGTAAACGAATGCAACTAAACATGGGTGGCCTTCGATTAAACACCTTGTTTCTCTACTTCCTTTTCCACCATCTTTATCTTTTCTTCCTTTTCTTTTTCTTCAATTTCCCTTCCTTTTGCAGTTTATATTTCTTCTTTTTCTATTCTTTCTTTTTCTATTTTCTCCTTCAGCCTATGTTGATTATTACTGGCTTGTCTTGGTGTGATAAATTTCAACTTCATTTCATGTCCCTCATTCCTCAAATAAAGGGAACGTTCATCAAGATTGAGTGTTTTAAAATTAAGCCATGCCCATCTCAAAAGAAGATGACAAGAGTTCGTGGGAGCAATATCACATAATACTTCTTTCACACATTGTCCTGTACTGAATTTGATCCTTGCTTGATTCAGATGAAAGCTTGGTGGTAACTAGAGTTTCTCCACCAATCTTTGGCTTACAACATTGTTGTCGCTTTCGTAAACGAATGCAACTAAACATGGGTGGCCTTCGATTAAACACCTTCTTTGTCTACTTCCTTTTCATCATCTTTATCTTTTCTTCCTTTTCTTTTTCTTCAATTTCCCTTCGTTCTACAGTTTATATTTCTTCTTTTTATATTTTCTCCTTCAGCCTATGTTGATCGTTACTGGCTTGTCTTTGTGTCATAAATTTCAACTTCATTTCATGTCCCTCATGCCTCAAAATAAGGGAACGTTCATCATGATTGAGCGTTTTTAAATGAAGCCATGCCCATCTCAAAAGAAGATGACAAGAGTTCGTGGGAGTAATATCACATAATACTTCTTTCACAAATTGTCCTCTACTGAATTTGATCCTTGCTTGATTCGGATGAAAGCTTGTTGGTAACCTGAATTTCTCCACCAATCTTTGGCTTACAACATTGATGTCGCTTTCGTAAACGAATGCAACTAAACATGGGTGGCCTTCGATTAAACACCTTGTTTCTATACTTCCTTTTCATCATCTTTATCTTTTCTTCCTTTTCTTTTTCCTCAATTTCCCTTCGTTCTGCAGTTTATATTTTTTCTTTTTCTATTTTCTCCTTCAGCCGATGTTGATCGTTACTGGCTTGTCTTTGTGTCATAAATTTCAACTTCATTTCATGTCCCTCATGCCTCAAAAAATCGGAACGTTCATCAAGATTGAGCGTTTTTAAATGAAGCCGTGCCCATCTCAAAAGAAGATGACAAGAGTTCGTGGGAGCAATATCACATAATACTTCTTTCACACTTTGTCCTCTACTGAATTTGATCCTATCTTGATTCGGATGAAACCTTGTGGGTAATTGGAATTTGTCCACCAATCTTTGGCTTAGAACATTGATGTCGCTTTCGTAAACGAATGCAACTAAACATGGGTGGCCTTGGATTGAACACCTTGTTTCTCTAGTACCTTTTCCATCATCTTTTTCTTTACTTCCTTTTCTTTTTCTTCAGTTTCCCTTCCTTCTGCAGTTTATATTTCTTCCTTTTGTATTCTTTCTTTTTCTGTTTTCTCCTTTAGCCTATGTTGATCCTTACTGGATTGTCTTGGTGTCATAAATTTCAACTTGATTTCATGTCCCTCATTCCTCAAATAAAGGGAATGTTCATCAAGACTGAGCGTTTTAAAATGAAGCCATGCGCATCTCAAAAGAAGATGACAAGAGTTCGTGGGAGCAATATCACATAATACTTCTTTCACCCATTGTCCTCTACTGAATTTGATCCTTGCTTGATTCGGATGAAAGCTTGTTGGTAACTGGAATTTCTCCACCAATCTTTGGCTTACAACATTGATGTCGCTTTCCTAAACGAATGCAACTAAACATGGGTGGCCTTCGATTAAACACCTTGTTTCTCTACTTCCGTCTCATCATCTTTATCTTTTCTTCCTTTTTTTTTTCTTCAATTTCCCTTCCTTTTGCAGTTTATATTTCTTCTTTTTCTATTTTCTCCTTCAGCCTATGTTGATCCTTACTGGCTTGTCTTTGTGTCATAAATTTCAACTTCATTTGATGTCCCTCATGCCTCAAAATAAGGGAACGTTCATCATGATTGAGCATTTTTAAATGAAGCGATGTCCATCTCAAAAGAAGATGACAAGAGTTCGTGGGAGTAATATCACATAATACTTCTTTCACACATTATCCTCTACTGAATTTGATCCTTGCTTGATTCGGATGAAAGCTTGTTGGTAACCTGAATTTCTCCACCAATCTTTGGCTTACAACATTGATGTCGCTTTGGTAAACAAATGCAACTAAACATGGGTGGCCTTCGATTAAACACCTTGTTTCTCTACTTCCTTTTCATCATCTTTATCTTTTCTTCCTTTTCTTTTTCCTCAATTTCCCTTCGTTCTGCAGTTTATATTTTTTCTTTTTCTATTTTCTCCTTCAGCCTATGTTGATCGTTACTGGCTTGTCTTTGTGTCATAAATTTCAACTTCATTTCATGTCCCTCATGCCTCAAAAAATCGGAACGTTCATCAAGATTGAGCGTTTTTAAATGAAGCCGTGCCCATCTCAAAAGAAGATGACAAGAGTTCGTGGGAGCAATATCACATAATACTTCTTTCGCACTTTGTCCTCTACTGAATTTGATCCTATCTTGATTCGGATGAAACCTTGTGGGTAATTGGAATTTGTCCACCAATCTTTGGCTTAGAACATTGATGTCGCTTTCGTAAACGAATGCAACTAAACATGGGTGGCCTTCGATTGAACACCTTGTTTCTCTAGTACCTTTTCCATCATCTTTTTCTTTACTTCCTTTTCTTTTTCTTCAGTTTCCCTTCCTTCTGCAGTTTATATTTCTTCCTTTTGTATTCTTTCTTTTTCTGTTTTCTCCTTTAGCCTATGTTGATCCTTACTGGATTGTCTTGGTGTCATAAATTTCAACTTGATTTCATGTCCCTCATTCCTCAAATAAAGGGAATGTTCATCAAGATTGAGCGTTTTAAAATGAAGCCATGCCCATCTCAAAAGAAGATGACAAGAGTTCGTGGGAGCAATATCACATAATACTTCTTTCACCCATTGTCCTCTACTGAATTTGATCCTTGCTTGATTCGGATGAAAGCTTGTTGGTAACTGGAATTTCTCCACCAATCTTTGGCTTACAACATTGATGTCGCTTTCCTAAATGAATGCAACTAAACATGGGTGGCCTTCGATTAAACACCTTGTTTCTCTACTTCCGTCTCATCATCTTTATCTTTTCTTCCTTTTCTTTTTCTTCAATTTCCCTTCCTTTTGCAGTTTATATTTCTTCTTTTTCTATTCTTTCTTTTTCTATTTTCTCCTTCAGCCTATGTTGATTATTACTGGCTTGTCTTGGTGTGATAAATTTCAACTTGATTTCATGTCCCTCATTCCTCAAATAAAGGGAATGTTCATCAAGATTGAGCGTTTTAAAATGAAGCCATGCCCATCTCAAAAGAAGATGACAAGAGTTCGTGGGAGCAATATCACATAATACTTCTTTCACCCATTGTCCTCTACTGAATTTGATCCTTGCTTGATTCGGATGAAAGCTTGTTGGTAACTGGAATTTCTCCACCAATCTTTGGCTTACAACATTGATGTCGCTTTCCTAAATGAATGCAACTAAACATGGGTGGCCTTCGATTAAACACCTTGTTTCTCTACTTCTGTCTCATCATCTTTATCTTTTCTTCCTTTTCTTTTTCTTCAATTTCCCTTCGTTCTATAGTTTATGTTTCTTCTTTTTCTAATTTCTCCTTCAGCCTATGTTGATCCTTACTGGCTTGTCTTTGTGTCATAAATTTCAACTTCATTTGATGTCCCTCATTCCTCAAAATAAGGGAACGTTCATCATGATTGAGCATTTTTAAATGAAGCCATGCCCATCTCAAAAGAAGATGACAAGAGTTCGTGGGAGTAATATCACATAATACTTCTTTCACACATTGTCCTCTACTGAATTTGATCCTTGCTTGATTCGGATGAAAGCTTGTTGGTAACCTAAATTTCTCCACCAATCTTTGGCTTACAACATTGATGTTGCTTTCGTAAACGAATGCAACTAAACATGGGTGGCCTTCGATTAAACACCTTGTTTCTCTACTTCCTTTTCATCATCTTTATCTTTTCTTCCTTTTCTTTTTCCTCAATTTCCCTTCGTTCTGCAGTTTATATTTTTTCTTTTTCTATTTTCTCCTTCAGCCGATGTTGATCGTTACTGGCTTGTCTTTGTGTCATAAATTTCAACTTCATTTCATGTCCCTCATGCCTCAAAAAATCGGAACGTTCATCAAGATTGAGCGTTTTTAAATGAAGCCGTGCCCATCTCAAAAGAAGATGACAAGAGTTCGTGGGAGCAATATCACATAATACTTCTTTCACACTTTGTCCTCTACTGAATTTGATCCTATCTTGATTCGGATGAAACCTTGTGGGTAATTGGAATTTGTCCACCAATCTTTGGCTTAGAACATTGATGTCGCTTTCGTAAACGAATGCAACTAAACATGGGTGGCCTTCGATTGAACACCTTGTTTCTCTAGTACCTTTTCCATCATCTTTTTCTTTACTTCCTTTTCTTTTTCTTCAGTTTCCCTTCCTTCTGCAGTTTATATTTCTTCCTTTTGTATTCTTTCTTTTTCTGTTTTCTCCTTTAGCCTATGTTGATCCTTACTGGATTGTCTTGGTGTCATAAATTTCAACTTGATTTCATGTCCCTCATTCCTCAAATAAAGGGAATGTTCATCAAGATTGAGCGTTTTAAAATGAAGCCATGCCCATCTCAAAAGAAGATGACAAGAGTTCGTGGGAGCAATATCACATAATACTTCTTTCACCCATTGTCCTCTACTGAATTTGATCCTTGCTTGATTCGGATGAAAGCTTGTTGGTAACTGGAATTTCTCCACCAATCTTTGGCTTACAACATTGATGTCGCTTTCCTAAATGAATGCAACTAAACATGGGTGGCCTTCGATTAAACACCTTGTTTCTCTACTTCCGTCTCATCATCTTTATCTTTTCTTCCTTTTCTTTTTCTTCAATTTCCCTTCCTTTTGCAGTTTATATTTCTTCTTTTTCTATTCTTTCTTTTTCTATTTTCTCCTTCAGCCTATGTTGATTATTACTGGCTTGTCTTGGTGTGATAAATTTCAACTTGATTTCATGTCCCTCATTCCTCAAATAAAGGGAATGTTCATCAAGATTGAGCGTTTTAAAATGAAGCCATGCCCATCTCAAAAGAAGATGACAAGAGTTCGTGGGAGCAATATCACATAATACTTCTTTCACCCATTGTCCTCTACTGAATTTGATCCTTGCTTGATTCGGATGAAAGCTTGTTGGTAACTGGAATTTCTCCACCAATCTTTGGCTTACAACATTGATGTCGCTTTCCTAAATGAATGCAACTAAACATGGGTGGCCTTCGATTAAACACCTTGTTTCTCTACTTCCGTCTCATCATCTTTATCTTTTCTTCCTTTTCTTTTTCTTCAATTTCCCTCCCTTTTGCAGTTTATATTTCTTCTTTTTCTATTCTTTCTTTTTCTATTTTCTCCTTCAGCCTATGTTGATTATTACTGTCTTGTCTTGGTGTGATAAATTTCAACTTCATTTCATGTCCCTCATTCCTCAAATAAAGGGAACGTTCATCAAGATTGAGTGTTTTAAAATTAAGCCATGCCCATCTCAAAAGAAGATGACAAGAGTTCGTGGGAGCAATATCACATAATACTTCTTTCACACATTGTCCTGTACTGAATTTGATCCTTGCTTGATTCAGATGAAAGCTTGGTGGTAACTAGAGTTTCTCCACCAATCTTTGGCTTACAACATTGTTGTCGCTTTCGTAAACGAATGCAATTAAACATGGGTGGCCTTCGATTAAACACCTTGTTTGTCTACTTCCTTTTCATCATCTTTATCTTTTCTTCCTTTTCTTTTTCTTCAATTTCCCTTCGTTCTACAGTTTATATTTCTTCTTTTTATATTTTCTCCTTCAGCCTATGTTGATCGTTACTGGCTTGTCTTTGTGTCATAAATTTCAACTTCATTTGATGTCCCTCATGCCTCAAAATAAGGGAACGTTCATCATGATTGAGCATTTTTAAATGAAGCGATGCCCATCTCAAAAGAAGATGACAAGAGTTCGTGGGAGTAATATCACATAATACTTCTTTCACACATTATCCTCTACTGAATTTGATCCTTGCTTGATTCGGATGAAAGCTTGTTGGTAAACTGAATTTCTCCACCAATCTTTGGCTTACAACATTGATGTCGCTTTGGTAAACAAATGCAACTAAACATGGGTGGCCTTCGATTAAACACCTTGTTTCTCTACTTCCTTTTCATCATCTTTATCTTTTCTTCCTTTTCTTTTTCCTCAATTTCCCTTCGTTCTGCAGTTTATATTTTTTCTTTTTCTATTTTCTCCTTCAGCCTATGTTGATCGTTACTGGCTTGTCTTTGTGTCATAAATTTCAACTTCATTTCATGTCCCTCATGCCTCAAAAAATCGGAACGTTCATCAAGATTGAGCGTTTTTAAATGAAGTCGTGCCCATCTCAAAAGAAGATGACAAGAGTTCGTGGGAGCAATATCACATAATACTTCTTTCACACTTTGTCCTCTACTGAATTTGATCCTATCTTGATTCGGATGAAACCTTGTGGGTAATTGGAATTTGTCCACTAATCTTTGGCTTAGAACATTGATGTCGCTTTCGTAAACGAATGCAACTAAACATGGGTGGCCTTCGATTGAACACCTTGTTTCTCTAGTACCTTTTCCATCATATTTTTCTTTACTTCCTTTTCTTTTTCTTCAGTTTCCCTTCCTTCTGCAGTTTATATTTCTTCCTTTTGTATTCTTTCTTTTTCTGTTTTCTCCTTTAGCCTATGTTGATCCTTACTGGATTGTCTTGGTGTCATAAATTTCAACTTGATTTCATGTCCCTCATTCCTCAAATAAAGGGAATGTTCATCAAGATTGAGCGTTTTAAAATGAAGCCATGCCCATCTCAAAAGAAGATGACAAGAGTTCGTGGGAGCAATATCACATAATACTTCTTTCACCCATTGTCCTCTACTAAATTTGATCCTTGCTTGATTCGGATGAAAGCTTGTTGGTAACTGGAATTTCTCCACCAATCTTTGGCTTACAACATTGATGTCGCTTTCCTAAATGAATGCAACTAAACATGGGTGGCCTTCGATTAAACACCTTGTTTCTCTACTTCCGTCTCATCATCTTTATCTTTTCTTCCTTTTCTTTTTCTTCAATTTCCCTTCCTTTTGCAGTTTATATTTCTTCTTTTTCCATTCTTTCTTTTTCTATTTTCTCCTTCAGCCTATGTTGATTATTACTGGCTTGTCTTGGTGTGATAAATTTCAACTTCATTTCATGTCCCTCATTCCTCAAATAAAGGGAACGTTCATCAAGATTGAGTGTTTTAAAATTAAGCCATGCCCATCTCAAAAGAAGATGACAAGAGTTCGTGGGAGCAATATCACATAATACTTCTTTCACACATTGTCCTGTACTGAATTTGATCCTTGCTTGATTCAGATGAAAGCTTGGTGGTAACTAGAGTTTCTCCACCAATCTTTGGCTTACAACATTGTTGTCGCTTTCCTAAACGAATGCAACTAAACATGGGTGGCCTTCGATTAAACACGTTGTTTCTCTACTTCCTTCTCATCATCTTTATCTTTTCTTCCTTTTTTTTTTCTTCAATTTCCCTTCGTTCTATAGTTTATGTTTCTTCTTTTTCTAATTTCTCCTTCAGCCTATGTTGATCCTTACTGGCTTGTCTTTGTGTCATAAATTTCAACTTCATTTGATGTCCCTCATTCCTCAAAATAAGGGAACGTTCATCATGATTGAGCATTTTTAAATGAAGCCATGCCCATCTCAAAAGAAGATGACAAGAGTTCGTGGGAGTAATATCACATAATACTTCTTTCACACATTGTCCTCTACTGAATTTGATCCTTGCTTGATTCGGATGAAAGCTTGTTGGTAACCTAAATTTCTCCACCAATCTTTGGCTTACAACATTGATGTTGCTTTCGTAAACGAATGCAACTAAACATGGGTGGCCTTCGATTAAACACCTTGTTTCTCTACTTCCTTTTCATCATCTTTATCTTTTCTTCCTTTTCTTTTTCCTCAATTTCCCTTCGTTCTGCAGTTTATATTTTTTCTTTTTCTATTTTCTCCTTCAGCCGATGTTGATCGTTACTGGCTTGTCTTTGTGTCATAAATTTCAACTTCATTTCATGTCCCTCATGCCTCAAAAAATCGGAACGTTCATCAAGATTGAGCGTTTTTAAATGAAGCCGTGCCCATCTCAAAAGAAGATGACAAGAGTTCGTGGGAGCAATATCACATAATACTTCTTTCACACTTTGTCCTCTACTGAATTTGATCCTATCTTGATTCAGATGAAACCTTGTGGGTAATTGGAATTTGTCCACCAATCTTTGGCTTAGAACATTGATGTCGCTTTCGTAAACGAATGCAACTAAACATGGGTGGCCTTGGATTGAACACCTTGTTTCTCTAGTACCTTTTCCATCATCTTTTTCTTTACTTCCTTTTCTTTTTCTTCAGTTTCCCTTCCTTCTGCAGTTTATATTTCTTCCTTTTGTATTCTTTCTTTTTCTGTTTTCTCCTTTAGCCTATGTTGATCCTTACTGGATTGTCTTGGTGTCATAAATTTCAACTTGATTTCATGTCCCTCATTCCTCAAATAAAGGGAATGTTCATCAAGATTGAGCGTTTTAAAATGAAGCCATGCCCATCTCAAAAGAAGATGACAAGAGTTCGTGGGAGCAATATCACATAATACTTCTTTCACCCATTGTCCTCTACTGAATTTGATCCTTGCTTGATTCGGATGAAAGCTTGTTGGTTACTGGAATTTCTCCACCAATCTTTGGCTTACAACATTGATGTCGCTTTCCTAAATGAATGCAACTAAACATGGGTGGCCTTCGATTAAAGACCTTGTTTCTCTACTTCCGTCTCATCATCTTTATCTTTTCTTCCTTTTCTTTTTCTTCAATTTCCCTTCCTTTTGCAGTTTATATTTCTTCTTTTTCTATTCTTTCTTTTTCTATTTTCTCCTTCAGCCTATGTTGATTATTACTGGCTTGTCTTGGTGTGATAAATTTCAACTTCATTTCATGTCCCTCATTCCTCAAATAAAGGGAACGTTCATCAAGATTGAGTGTTTTAAAATTAAGCCATGCCCATCTCAAAAGAAGATGACAAGAGTTCGTGGGAGCAATATCACATAATACTTCTTTCACACATTGTCCTGTACTGAATTTGATCCTTGCTTGATTCAGATGAAAGCTTGGTGGTAACTAGAGTTTCTCCACCAATCTTTGGCTTACAACATTGTTGTCGCTTTCGTAAACGAATGCAACTAAACATGGGTGGCCTTCGATTAAACACCTTCTTTGTCTACTTCCTTTTCATCATCTTTATCTTTTCTTCCTTTTCTTTTTCTTCAATTTCCCTTCGTTCTACAGTTTATATTTCTTCTTTCTATATTTTCTCCTTCAGCCTATGTTGATCGTTACTGGCTTGTCTTTGTGTCATAAATTTCAACTTCATTTGATGTCATGCCCATCTCAAAAGAAGATGACAAGAGTTCGTGGGAGCAATATCACATAATACTTCTTTCACACATTGTCCTGTACTGAATTTGATCCTTGCTTGATTCAGATGAAAGCTTGGTGGTAACTAGAGTTTCTCCACCAATCTTTGGCTTACAACATTGTTGTCGCTTTCGTAAACGAATGCAACTAAACATGGGTGGCCTTCGATTAAACACCTTCTTTGTCTACTTCCTTTTCATCATCTTTATCTTAAAAACGCTCATGCCTCAAAATAAGGGAACGTTCATCATGATTGAGCGTTTTTAAATGAAGCCATGCCCATCTCAAAAGAAGATGACAAGAGTTCGTGGGAGCAATATCACATAATACTTCTTTCACACATTGTCCTGTACTGAATTTGATCCTTGCTTGATTCAGATGAAAGCTTGGTGGTAACTAGAGTTTCTCCACCAATCTTTGGCTTACAACATTGTTGTCGCTTTCGTAAACGAATGCAACTAAACATGGGTGGCCTTCGATTAAACACCTTCTTTGTCTACTTCCTTTTCATCATCTTTATCTTTTCTTCCTTTTCTTTTTCTTCAATTTCCCTTCGTTCTACAGTTTATATTTCTTCTTTTTATATTTTCTCCTTCAGCCTATGTTGATCGTTACTGGCTTGTCTTTGTGTCATAAATTTCAACTTCATTTCATGTCCCTCATGCCTCAAAAAATCGGAACGTTCATCAAGATTGAGCGTTTTTAAATGAAGTCGTGCCCATCTCAAAAGAAGATGACAAGAGTTCGTGGGAGCAATATCACATAATACTTCTTTCACACTTTGTCCTCTACTGAATTTGATCCTATCTTGATTCGGATGAAACCTTGTGGGTAATTGGAATTTGTCCACCAATCTTTGGCTTAGAACATTGATGTCGCTTTCGTAAACGAATGCAACTAAACATGGGTGGCCTTGGATTGAACACCTTGTTTCTCTAGTACCTTTTCCATCATCTTTTTCTTTACTTCCTTTTCTTTTTCTTCAGTTTCCCTTCCTTCTGCAGTTTATATTTCTTCCTTTTGTATTCTTTCTTTTTCTGTTTTCTCCTTTAGCCTATGTTGATCCTTACTGGATTGTCTTGGTGTCATAAATTTCAACTTGATTTCATGTCCCTCATTCCTCAAATAAAGGGAATGTTCATCAAGATTGAGCGTTTTAAAATGAAGCCATGCCCATCTCAAAAGAAGATGACAAGAGTTCGTGGGAGCAATATCACATAATACTTCTTTCACCCATTGTCCTCTACTGAATTTGATCCTTGCTTGATTCGGATGAAAGCTTGTTGGTTACTGGAATTTCTCCACCAATCTTTGGCTTACAACATTGATGTCGCTTTCCTAAATGAATGCAACTAAACATGGGTGGCCTTCGATTAAACACCTTGTTTCTCTACTTCCGTCTCATCATCTTTATCTTTTCTTCCTTTTCTTTTTCTTCAATTTCCCTTCCTTTTGCAGTTTATATTTCTTCTTTTTCTATTCTTTCTTTTTCTATTTTCTCCTTCAGCCTATGTTGATTATTACTGGCTTGTCTTGGTGTGATAAATTCCAACTTCATTTCATGTCCCTCATTCCTCAAATAAAGGGAACGTTCATCAAGATTGAGTGTTTTAAAATTAAGCCATGCCCATCTCAAAAGAAGATGACAAGAGTTCGTGGGAGCAATATCACATAATACTTCTTTCACACATTGTCCTGTACTGAATTTGATCCTTGCTTGATTCAGATGAAAGCTTGGTGGTAACTAGAGTTTCTCCACCAATCTTTGGCTTACAACATTGTTGTCGCTTTCGTAAACGAATGCAACTAAACATGGGTGGCCTTCGATTAAACACCTTCTTTGTCTACTTCCTTTTCATCATCTTTATCTTTTCTTCCTTTTCTTTTTCTTCAATTTCCCTTCATTCTACAGTTTATATTTCTTCTTTTTATATTTTCTCCTTCAGCCTATGTTGATCGTTACTGGCTTGTCTTTGTGTCATAAATTTCAACTTCATTTGATGTCCCTCATGCCTCAAAATAAGGGAACGTTCATCATGATTGAGCGTTTTTAAATGAAGCCATGCCCATCTCAAAAGAAGATGACAAGAGTTCGTGGGAGTAATATCACATAATACTTCTTTCACACATTGTCCTCTACTGAATTTGATCCTTGCTTGATTCGGATGAAAGCTTGTTGGTAACCTGAATTTCTCCACCAATCTTTGGCTTACAACATTGATGTCGCTTTCGTAAACGAATGCAACTAAACATGGGTGGCCTTCGATTAAACACCTTGTTTCTATACTTCCTTTTCATCATCTTTATCTTTTCTTCCTTTTCTTTTTCCTCAATTTCCCTTCGTTCTGCAGTTTATATTTTTTCTTTTTCTATTTTCTCCTTCAGCCGATGTTGATCGTTACTGGCTTGTCTTTGTGTCATAAATTTCAACTTCATTTCATGTCCCTCATGCCTCAAAAAATCGGAACGTTCATCAAGATTGAGCGTTTTTAAATGAAGTCGTGCCCATCTCAAAAGAAGATGACAAGAGTTCATGGGAGCAATATCACATAATACTTCTTTCACACTTTGTCCTCTACTGAATTTGATCCTATCTTGATTCGGATGAAACCTTGTGGGTAATTGGAATTTGTCCACCAATCTTTGGCTTAGAACATTGATGTCGCTTTCGTAAACGAATGCAACTAAACATGGGTGGCCTTGGATTGAACACCTTGTTTCTCTAGTACCTTTTCCATCATCTTTTTCTTTACTTCCTTTTCTTTTTCTTCAGTTTCCCTTCCTTCTGCAGTTTATATTTCTTCCTTTTGTATTCTTTCTTTTTCTGTTTTCTCCTTTAGCCTATGTTGATCCTTACTGGATTGTCTTGGTGTCATAAATTTCAACTTGATTTCATGTCCCTCATTCCTCAAATAAAGGGAATGTTCATCAAGATTGAGCGTTTTAAAATGAAGCCATGCCCATCTCAAAAGAAGATGACAAGAGTTCGTGGGAGCAATATCACATAATACTTCTTTCACCCATTGTCCTCTACTGAATTTGATCCTTGCTTGATTCGGATGAAAGCTTGTTGGTTACTGGAATTTCTCCACCAATCTTTGGCTTACAACATTGATGTCGCTTTCCTAAATGAATGCAACTAAACATGGGTGGCCTTCGATTAAACACCTTGTTTCTCTACTTCCGTCTCATCATCTTTATCTTTTCTTCCTTTTCTTTTTCTTCAATTTCCCTTCCTTTTGCAGTTTATATTTCTTCTTTTTCTATTCTTTCTTTTTCTATTTTCTCCTTCAGCCTATGTTGATTATTACTGGCTTGTCTTGGTGTGATAAATTCCAACTTCATTTCATGTCCCTCATTCCTCAAATAAAGGGAACGTTCATCAAGATTGAGTGTTTTAAAATTAAGCCATGCCCATCTCAAAAGAAGATGACAAGAGTTCGTGGGAGCAATATCACATAATACTTCTTTCACACATTGTCCTGTACTGAATTTGATCCTTGCTTGATTCAGATGAAAGCTTGGTGGTAACTAGAGTTTCTCCACCAATCTTTGGCTTACAACATTGTTGTCGCTTTCGTAAACGAATGCAACTAAACATGGGTGGCCTTCGATTAAACACCTTCTTTGTCTACTTCCTTTTCATCATCTTTATCTTTTCTTCCTTTTCTTTTTCTTCAATTTCCCTTCGTTCTACAGTTTATATTTCTTCTTTTTATATTTTCTCCTTCAGCCTATGTTGATCGTTACTGGCTTGTCTTTGTGTCATAAATTTCAACTTCATTTGATGTCCCTCATGCCTCAAAATAAGGGAACGTTCATCATGATTGAGCGTTTTTAAATGAAGCCATGCCCATCTCAAAAGAAGATGACAAGAGTTCGTGGGAGTAATATCACATAATACTTCTTTCACACATTGTCCTCTACTGAATTTGATCCTTGCTTGATTCGGATGAAAGCTTGTTGGTAACCTGAATTTCTCCACCAATCTTTGGCTTACAACATTGATGTCGCTTTCGTAAACGAATGCAACTAAACATGGGTGGCCTTCGATTAAACACCTTGTTTCTATACTTCCTTTTCATCATCTTTATCTTTTCTTCCTTTTCTTTTTCCTCAATTTCCCTTCGTTCTGCAGTTTATATTTTTTCTTTTTCTATTTTCTCCTTCAGCCGATGTTGATCGTTACTGGCTTGTCTTTGTGTCATAAATTTCAACTTCATTTCATGTCCCTCATGCCTCAAAAAATCGGAACGTTCATCAAGATTGAGCGTTTTTAAATGAAGCCGTGCCCATCTCAAAAGAAGATGACAAGAGTTCGTGGGAGCAATATCACATAATACTTCTTTCACACTTTGTCCTCTACTGAATTTGATCCTATCTTGATTCGGATGAAACCTTGTGGGTAATTGGAATTTGTCCACCAATCTTTGGCTTAGAACATTGATGTCGCTTTCGTAAACGAATGCAACTAAACATGGGTGGCCTTGGATTGAACACCTTGTTTCTCTACTTCCTTCTCATCATCTTTATCTTTTCTTCCTTTTCTTTTTCTTCAATTTCCCTTCCTTTTGCAGTTTATATTTCTTCTTTTTCTATTCTTTCTTTTTCTATTTTCTCCTTCAGCCTATGTTGATTATTACTGGCTTGTCTTGGTGTGATAAATTTCAACTTCATTTCATGTCCCTCATTCGTGGGAGTAATATCACATAATACTTCTTTCACACATTGTCCTCTACTGAATTTGATCCTTGCTTGATTCGGATGAAAGCTTGTTGGTAACCTGAATTTCTCCACCAATCTTTGGCTTACAACATTGATGTCGCTTTCGTAAACGAATGCAACTAAACATGGGTGGCCTTCGATTAAACACCTTGTTTCTATACTTCCTTTTCATCATCTTTATCTTTTCTTCCTTTTCTTTTTCCTCAATTTCCCTTCGTTCTGCAGTTTATATTTTTTCTTTTTCTATTTTCTCCTTCAGCCGATGTTGATCGTTACTGGCTTGTCTTTGTGTCATAAATTTCAACTTCATTTCATGTCCCTCATGCCTCAAAAAATCGGAACGTTCATCAAGATTGAGCGTTTTTAAATGAAGTCGTGCCCATCTCAAAAGAAGATGACAAGAGTTCATGGGAGCAATATCACATAATACTTCTTTCACACTTTGTCCTCTACTGAATTTGATCCTATCTTGATTCGGATGAAACCTTGTGGGTAATTGGAATTTGTCCACCAATCTTTGGCTTAGAACATTGATGTCGCTTTCGTAAACGAATGCAACTAAACATGGGTGGCCTTGGATTGAACACCTTGTTTCTCTAGTACCTTTTCCATCATCTTTTTCTTTACTTCCTTTTCTTTTTCTTCAGTTTCCCTTCCTTCTGCAGTTTATATTTCTTCCTTTTGTATTCTTTCTTTTTCTGTTTTCTCCTTTAGCCTATGTTGATCCTTACTGGATTGTCTTGGTGTCATAAATTTCAACTTGATTTCATGTCCCTCATTCCTCAAATAAAGGGAATGTTCATCAAGATTGAGCGTTTTAAAATGAAGCCATGCCCATCTCAAAAGAAGATGACAAGAGTTCGTGGGAGCAATATCACATAATACTTCTTTCACCCATTGTCCTCTACTGAATTTGATCCTTGCTTGATTCGGATGAAAGCTTGTTGGTTACTGGAATTTCTCCACCAATCTTTGGCTTACAACATTGATGTCGCTTTCCTAAATGAATGCAACTAAACATGGGTGGCCTTCGATTAAACACCTTGTTTCTCTACTTCCGTCTCATCATCTTTATCTTTTCTTCCTTTTCTTTTTCTTCAATTTCCCTTCCTTTTGCAGTTTATATTTCTTCTTTTTCTATTCTTTCTTTTTCTATTTTCTCCTTCAGCCTATGTTGATTATTACTGGCTTGTCTTGGTGTGATAAATTCCAACTTCATTTCATGTCCCTCATTCCTCAAATAAAGGGAACGTTCATCAAGATTGAGTGTTTTAAAATTAAGCCATGCCCATCTCAAAAGAAGATGACAAGAGTTCGTGGGAGCAATATCACATAATACTTCTTTCACACATTGTCCTGTACTGAATTTGATCCTTGCTTGATTCAGATGAAAGCTTGGTGGTAACTAGAGTTTCTCCACCAATCTTTGGCTTACAACATTGTTGTCGCTTTCGTAAACGAATGCAACTAAACATGGGTGGCCTTCGATTAAACACCTTCTTTGTCTACTTCCTTTTCATCATCTTTATCTTTTCTTCCTTTTCTTTTTCTTCAATTTCCCTTCGTTCTACAGTTTATATTTCTTCTTTTTATATTTTCTCCTTCAGCCTATGTTGATCGTTACTGGCTTGTCTTTGTGTCATAAATTTCAACTTCATTTGATGTCCCTCATGCCTCAAAATAAGGGAACGTTCATCATGATTGAGCGTTTTTAAATGAAGCCATGCCCATCTCAAAAGAAGATGACAAGAGTTCGTGGGAGTAATATCACATAATACTTCTTTCACACATTGTCCTCTACTGAATTTGATCCTTGCTTGATTCGGATGAAAGCTTGTTGGTAACCTGAATTTCTCCACCAATCTTTGGCTTACAACATTGATGTCGCTTTCGTAAACGAATGCAACTAAACATGGGTGGCCTTCGATTAAACACCTTGTTTCTCTACTTCCTTTTCATCATCTTTATCTTTTCTTCCTTTTCTTTTTCCTCAATTTCCCTTCGTTCTGCAGTTTATATTTTTTCTTTTTCTATTTTCTCCTTCAGCCTATGTTGATCGTTACTGGCTTGTCTTTGTGTCATAAATTTCAACTTCATTTCATGTCCCTCATGCCTCAAAAAATCGGAATGTTCATCAAGATTGAGCGTTTTTAAATGAAGCCGTGCCCATCTCAAAAGAAGATGACAAGAGTTCGTGGGAGCAATATCACATAATACTTCTTTCGCACTTTGTCCTCTACTGAATTTGATCCTATCTTGATTCGGATGAAACCTTGTGGGTAATTGGAATTTGTCCACCAATCTTTGGCTTAGAACATTGATGTCGCTTTCGTAAACGAATGCAACTAAACATGGGTGGCCTTCGATTGAACACCTTGTTTCTCTAGTACCTTTTCCATCATCTTTTTCTTTACTTCCTTTTCTTTTTCTTCAGTTTCCCTTCCTTCTGCAGTTTATATTTCTTCCTTTTGTATTCTTTCTTTTTCTGTTTTCTCCTTTAGCCTATGTTGATCCTTACTGGATTGTCTTGGTGTCATAAATTTCAACTTGATTTCATGTCCCTCATTCCTCAAATAAAGGGAATGTTCATCAAGATTGAGCGTTTTAAAATGAAGCCATGCCCATCTCAAAAGAAGATGACAAGAGTTCGTGGGAGCAATATCACATAATACTTCCTTCACCCATTGTCCTCTACTGAATTTGATCCTTGCTTGATTCGGATGAAAGCTTGTTGGTAACTGGAATTTCTCCACCAATCTTTGGCTTACAACATTGATGTCGCTTTCCTAAACGAATGCAACTAAACATGGGTGGCCTTCGATTGAACACCTTTTTTCTGTACTTCCGTCTCATCATCTTTATCTTTTCTTCCTTTTCTTTTTCTTCAATTTCCCTTCCTTTTGCAGTTTATATTTCTGCTTTTTCTATTCTTTCTTTTTCTATTTTCTCCTTCAGCCTATGTTGATTATTACTGGCTTGTCGTGGTGTGATAAATTTCAACTTCATTTCATGTCCCTCATTCCTTAAATAAAGGGAACGTTCATCAAGATTGAGTGTTTTAAAATTAAGCCATGCCCATCTCAAAAGAAGATGACAAGAGTTCGTGGGAGCAATATCACATAATACTTCTTTCACACATTGTCCTCTACTGAATTTGATCCTTGCTTGATTCAGATGAAAGCTTGTTGGTAACTAGAATTTCTCCACCAATCTTTGGCTTACAACATTGATGTCGCTTTCCTAAACGAATGCAACTAAACATGGGTGGCCTTCGATTAAACACCTTGTTTCTCTACTTCCTTCTCATCATCTTTATCTTTTCTTCCTTTTCTTTTTCTTCAATTTCCCTTCGTTCTATAGTTTATGTTTCTTCTCTTTCTATTTTCTCCTTCAGCCTATGTTGATCCTTACTGGCTTGTCTTTGTGTCATAAATTTCAACTTCATTTCATGTCCCTCATGCCTCAAAAAAAGGGAACCTTCATCAATATTGAGCGTTTTTAAATGAAGCCATGCCCATCTCAAAAGAAGATGACAAGAGTTCGTGGGAGCAATATCACATAATACTTCTTTTACACATTGTCTTCTACTGAATTTGATCATGTCTTGATTCGGATGAAAGCTTGTTGGTTAGCTAAATTTCTCCACCAATCTTTGGCTTACAACATTGATGTCGCTTTCGTAAACGAATGCGACTAAACATGGGTGGCCTTCGATTAAACACCTTGTTTCTCTACTTCCTTTTCATCATCTTTATCTTTTCTTCCTTTTCTTTTTCTTGAATTTCCCTTCGTTCTACAGTTTATATTTCTTCTTTTTCTATTTTCTCCTTCAGCCTATGTTGATCATTATTGGCTTGTCTTTGTGTCATAATTTTCAACTTCATTTCATGTCCCTCATGCCTCAAAAAAAGGGAACGTTCATCATGATTGAGCGTTTTTAAATGATGCCATGCCCATCTCAAAAGAAGATGACAAGAGTTCGTGGGAGTAATATCACATAATACTTCTTTCACACATTGTCCTCTACTGAATTTGATCCTTGCTTGATTCGGATGAAAGCTTGTTGGTAACCTGAATTTCTCCACCAATCTTTGGGTTACAACATTGATGTTGCTTTCGTAAACGAATGCAACTAAACATGGGTGGCCTTCGATTAAACACCTTGTTTCTCTACTTCCTTTTCATCATCTTTATCTTTTCTTCCTTTTCTTTTTCTTCAATTTCCCTTCGTTCTGCAGTTTATATTTCTTCTTTTTCTATTTTCTCCTTCAGCCTATGTTGATCCTTACTGGCTTGTCTTTGGGTCATAAATTTCAACTTCATTTCATGTCCCTCATGCCTCAAAAAAAGGGAACGTTCATCAAGATTGAGCGTTTTTAAATGAAGCCATGCCTATCTCTGATGGCTTCTTCTTGTCTCCATTGAAGCTTGCATGAAGAATGGAGGATCCATGGATGGTGTTGGATGCAGAAGCATGAAGGAAAGAAGCTTAAGGTGTTTGGTTTGGTGTAGGTGAAAGGATTCTTAAGAGAGGTGAGGCAACCTCCTAAGGAAGAAGACTAGAGTAAACTTGAGAAGAGTTTACTCTAAGGTGAGCTCAAAAGAGATTTGTGCACAAATTTGGGCAGCAATTCATTACTCAATTTCAAGCTGAAAAATACATCTCCTAAGCCTTCTATTTATAGGATAAAATGAGACCAAGGGGTCTCCAAAAAGTGGAGGGAAAAAGGAGTCTAGAAAGTTGAATTTTGGAGCCAAAAAGGAGTGTGTGGGAGGTGTGACTTGCCACTTAGGCAAGTCACACTTGTCTTGCCATCGGAAGCTAACTCTCATCCTTGGAGAGCAAGTTTGAGAAGCTTCTAGGCTTTTCTAGAGTAGACACACTACTCTTGGCCCATTTGGCCCAATTCCCTTTTTTGATCCAAAATTACTTCTAAAGCCCAATTTCCTCTAAGGCCCAATACATGGCCGAATGAAAACCCTATTCTACTGGGCCCAAAATACAAAGCCCAAAGTAAAATCCTAATCTAGTATTTACAAGCAAAATGTCCTAGGCTAGGTCTTCACATCTTCCTTGGCCCATGTGAAGTTCATCTTGGGCCTTGCATGCGCATTTAAGGCCCATTCCTCTTGTATTCTCCTAGCCATGGCTCTTGTTGTAGGTCCCTTGGCTCGAGGCATCTCATCATCCCCTCCCTCTTGAGAAGGATTTGTCCTCAAATCTATAGTCTCGGCCTCATCATCTGTACCAACTGCAAAAGGTATTAAGTCAGGAACATTAAAGGTGGGATGCACATCATAGCCTTCAGGCAACTCTAGCCTATACACATTATCATTTACTCTTTTCAGCACTTTAAAGGGACCATCACCTCGAGGACTAAGTTTAGACTTCCTTTGCTTAGGAAATCTATCTTTTCTAAGGTGTAGCCACACCCAATCCCCTGCTTCAAAAATCATTTCCCTCTTCCCCTTATTGTTGTACTTAGCATACCTCTCTGTTTGTTGCTGGATTTGGCTTTTAATCTTTTAATGCATCTTTTTAACAAAATCAGATTTTATCACCCCTTCTTTATGAATAAAATCAAAAGATGTAGGAAGTGGTAGCAAGTCCATGGGAGTGAGAGGATTAAAGCCATAAACAGCTTCAAATAGAGAGATTTTAGTAGTCCTATGAACTACTCTATTGTAGGCAAACTCAATATGGGGAAGGCATTTATCCCAAGATTTATGGTTCCCTTTCAAAATTGCCCTTAACATAGTAGATAGAGACCTATTAACAACTTCAGTTTGCCCATCAGTTTGTGGGTGACATGAAGTAGAGAAATTAAGTTTAGTTCCTAACCTTGACCAAAGTGTTTTCCAAAAGTGGCTAAGGAACTTGGTGTCTCTATCAGAAACTATGGTGCGGGGTATACCATGAAGCTTGACCACATCTCTAAAGAAAAGCCTAGCAATGGTGCTAGCATCATCCACTTTGTGGCAGGGTATAAAGTGTGTCATTTTGCTAAAACGATCTACCACCACAAAAATGGAATCAAAACCCCTTTGTGTTCTTGGGAGTCCTAAGACAAAATCCATACTTATATCTTCCCAAGGGGCTGAAGCAACAGGCAAGGGGGTGTATAATCCATGAGGCATTGTTTTTGACTTAGATTGTAAGCATGAAATACATCTATTACAATGCCTTTGGACATCCTTCCTCATATGGGGCCAAAAGAATTTCTCTTTTAAAAGACCTAGGGTTCTTTCTACCCCAAAATGACCCATTAATCCCCCTTCATGTGTTTCTTGAACAAGGAGTTTTCTTTGTGAACCTTGGGGAATACAAATTTTTCCTTCTTTAAACAAATACCCCTCATTCACATAGAAACCTCCTTGAGGTCTTTCCATACATTCAGCATAAGTAGAGGAAAACTCAGAATCTTGATTATACATTTCTGGAATGTGATCAAATCCAAGAATTTGGGCTCCCAATTTTGAAAACAAGGTGTGCCTTCTAGACAAGGCATCAGCCACCACATTACTTTTGCCCTTCTTGTACTTTATCACATAAGGAAATTGTTTCAAGAATTCCATCCACTTAGCATGTCTTTTATTCAGCTTATTTTGGCACTTCAAATATTTTAGCGACTCATGGTCACTATGAATGACAAACTCTTTCGACACAAGGTAGTGTTCCCAAGTTTGAAGGGCCCTAAGGCATACAATTCTTTATCATAGGTGGGATAGTTGAGGGAGGCACCATGAAGTTTTTCACTAAAATAAGCAATTGGGTGCCCTCCTTACAACAACACAACACCTATTCCTACACCGGATGCATCACACTCTAGCTCAAAGGTTTTTGAAAAGTTTGGTAAAGCTAGAATGGGTGCATTGGTGAGATTTTCCTTGAGTTGCTGAAAAGCAGACTCTTGTTTTTCACCCCAATTAAAAGATACATCTTTCTTGACAAGTTCATTGAGGGGTGAAGCCAAAGTAGAGAAGTTAGGAACAAACCTCCTATAAAAGCTTGCCAAACAATGGAAGCTCCTAACCTCTCCAACATTTTTAGGAGTAGGCCATTCTTGGATGGCCTTTATTTTTGTAGGGTCAACATGGACCCCATTTTTGTTCACAACAAAACCTAAGAAAACTACACTATCTACACAGAAAGTGCATTTCTCTTTATTAGCAAACAAACTATTTACCCTAAGGATGGTAAGGACAGACCTCAGATGGTCTATGTGCTCATGCAAGCTTTTGCTATAAATCAAGATATCAACAAAATAGACAACCACAAACTTTCCTATGCACTCTCTAAGGACATGGTTCATTAGCCTCATGAATGTGCTAGGTGCATTAGTAAGCCCAAAGGGCATCACCAACCACTCATATAGTCCAAATTTGGTCTTAAAAACGGTTTTCCACTCATCACCTTCTTTGATTCTTATTTGGTGATAACCACTCTTTAGATCAATTTTAGAAAACATGAGGGACTCATGCAACTCATCAAGCATGTCATCAAGCCTAGGGATTGGATGCCTATATTTAATGGTGATGTTATTTATGGCTCTACAATCACAGCACATTCTCCATTTCCCATCTGTTTTAGGTACTAACAAAACAGGCACAACACAAGGGCTAAGGCTCTTTTGAACCCAACCCTTCTCCAACAACTCTTGGACTTGAGACTCTATCTCCTTTGTTTCTTGAGGATTTGTCCTATAGGCTGGTCTATTTGGTAGACTATCCCCAGGCACTAAATCTATTTGATGTTCAATTCCTCTAAAGGGAGGAAGCCCAATAGGCCCTTCCTTAGGGAATATATCCTCAAACTCTTTCAAAAGATTTTCAATTTTAGGAGGTAGATTCTTAAGTTCAAGAGTTGTGGCAGTACATGTGAGTGTTCCTTTACACAACAAGAGACATGAAGGTTGTTCATCATTGAGAACTTGGTTCAAAGATTTTATAGTCAAAATGTTCTCATGTTGAATGACCTTGGGAGAAGGAACACCAATCTCTCCCACCTCAGATTCATCTTTAGTTACTTTTTTGGGAGAGATGGAGGACTTTTTTTTATCCTCTTTTCTCTCCTTTTCCAACTTCTTTCTCATTTGGATTTGATCCTCTACCACTTGGGATGGTGATAAAGGATGCAAGACAAATTTTCTATCCTTGTGAGTGAAGGTGATTTCATTGGTAAGACCATTATGCATGGTTTTCTTGTCAAATTGCCAAGGTCTTCCCAATAAAACATGGCAAGCTTCCATAGGTACTACATCACATAGCACACTATCTTCATATTTCCCTATGGATAACTTGACCTTCACTTGATGTTGGACTGTCAAATCCCCACTTTCATTAAGCCAATGCAATTTGTAAGGTTTTGGATGGGGAATGATAGTCAAAACCAACTTATCAACCAACCTTGTACTACAACAATTGCAACATGAACCACTATCAATAATGAGAGAACAAGTGTTTTCTAAAATTTTACATCTTATATAAAAGATGTTCTCTCTTTGTGTTGGCTCTTTTGGAATGGGTTGGTTGCTAAGAAGTCTTCTAATCATTAGAAGGTCTCCTTCACAAGGATAGGCAATTTCCTTAGCCTCATCATTAGACTCCTCACTAGAAGTCTCACTCTCACTTTCTTGCTCATCTTGGCTACTATAGTGGTCAACACCCCTTAAGATCATGGTCTTTTTGGTGGGGCATTGAGATGCAACATGACCTCTACCAAGACACTTGAAACATTTGATTTCACTGGTGCGAGTGTGTGAAGATGTGCCTTCCCTTGGTTTCTCCTTTTCCTTGAAACTTTTGGAGGGTTCCTCTTTGACTTGCTTACCCTCCCTCTTGAATTCTTTCTTGGTATAAGAGTTAGAGTAGTCATTTCGAAATTTTTTCCTTAGAATTTGTTGCTCTACCTTTATGCAAAGTTGAACCAAGTCATTTAAGTCTTGGTAGGGCAACAATTCTACTCTATCTCTTATCTCAAGACTTAAGCCACTAAGAAACCTTGCAATGGTGGTATCCTCGGACTCCCTAATCCCGGCCCTCATCATATATAACTCCATCTTTTGTCTATATTCTTCCACTTTCATTTTATTTTGATGGAGTCTTTGGAGCTTATCCATTAGCTCTTTATGATAATAGGAGGGAATATGTCTTCTCCTAAGGGCTCCTTTGAGGTCATTCCAATATTTGACCTCGGGACTTTGATTGATTCTCCTATCTCTTTCGAGGGCAGTCCACCAATACATAGCATTGCCCTGGAAGCTAACGGTAGCTAAGGGTACTTTCCTCTCCTCACTTATTTGATGGCAAGCAAAGAGTTGCTCAACCTTCATTTCCCAATCAAGATAAGCTTCAACATCATCTTTCCCATAAAAGTGAGGGAGGTCTATTCTAATGGCTCTTGGTTCCCTAGACTCTCTTCTTTCTCTTCTTAGAGGAGGAGGAGGTTGATAGAAGTTGTCAACTAGTCTACTATCTTCTTCATAGTGTGTGACTAGTGTTGGAGTGTGGGAGTACAAATGTTGACTCCTATTACTCATCCTCTCATGCAACCTTTCCATATTTCTTGTTCCTCTCCTCTCTTCATCTAAAAGTTGATGAAACCTATCTCTTTCTTGTTTTTCCCTTTCCGTTGCAATTATTTCATCTTCCTTCCAACGTAGTAGTGCTCTCAAATCAAAGGCAATTTGTTTCAAACTTATTTCTTCTTCATTTGAAGCACTCATACATTGAGAAGGAGGTTGAGACATTTTTTCTTTTAAGATTTTAGAAGACTTTGGTCTTTAAAAGAAAATTTCAAAGAAGAAGTAGATAGCAAAAGCTTTTAGTTCTCCTCCAGGAAAGAGAGGTGAATCACTTGGATTGCTTACATACCAAGTCTTTCCTAGCCAAGGGAACTTGAAACTTTTGTACAAAACTTCTTAAATGAAATTAATTCAAAGACTAAGTTGACACACACTAAACTATCAAACAAGAAAATTAAAAACAAGAAAGATTATAAGCTATATGCGGCCTAAGTTTTGGTAGAAGTAGAAGGCACTTGGAACCTTCAAACTTCACCACTAAAAGTGTTTCACTAATGTATAGAAGAGGTTCTAGTTAGGAGATGGGATTGAGTACCTAAGACTCCCCCAAAACACCTAACTAGGCCATGAACACAAGAAGGAAAGCATTACAATTTTACAACTCAATTTGAATACAATCAAAGTGCACAAAACGTAAAAGGTCTTCTTGGCTTTGTCTTCTTGGCTTGGTCCTCACAAGTGTTTCACTCTTGCACTTCCTCTTGATCTCACCAAAGAGGATTATCTTTCGGGACTAGGTACTCCACCTCCTAGGATGCTACCTTAGGAAAATTAGATCACCTCCAAAAAGAAGTATGCACCAAATATAGAAACCAAACCAAAAGAGGTCAATAAATAAAGCAAGAAAAGCACAAAATTATAATTGTTAAACCAAAAGTGAATAATGCCATGACAAACTCAAAGGATTACCAAAGAAATGACAAACTAGAAATAAGGTAAAGAAATAAGATAAGCACTCAAATGAATTACCTAATGAATGGCACTAGAATGGATGAAAACAACCAAAATAAGCTAGAAAACTGCACTGAAATTTGATTTTTCACACACTGCCAGTCCAAAAAACGTGAATTCAGGCCTCTGTTTCAAATATTTTTCATTTTTTCATTTCTCAACATTTTTCAATGATTCGTTTTTTCACTTTTTTGTCTATGTCTTGGCTAAAAGAGGCAAAAATTAGATTTGGATTTGCACCGGGAAATTTTTTATGATAAATCAAATACAAACAGTGTGCAGTCAGACAGAAACTGGAACAGAAGTAAAATGCAACAAAATAATGCTCTCAAACTCAAGTAATGGTAGTGATTCTAGTGTACTTCTTTTGCCACTTTCTTTTGATCTTTTCTTTTGATTCTTTTTGGCACTTGCTTGTATTCTTTTTGTGCTCTTTTTCTTTCTTTTTATAGCTCTTACAACAGCTAGTTTCCACCATAAAACAGAATCACCACCACACTATGCTTGATCATTTGCATTTTAATGGAAACAAAAAGCACAAAGGAGAAGGAAACTTAAAGGAATCAAAAGAAGATCATGAAACACAATGAAACACAATGGAAATTGACTCTAAGACATTGCTAAAATCTAAATAGCAATCTGAACTCAAACAGAAATGAAAAAGCACCAAAGCACAATTAATTGAAAGGAAATTTAGTGTGGTTTATGGTGATTTTAAGCAAGCACAAGGAAAATTCCCACTGGACATTAGATAACTAAGGTTATCTAGATGTGAAGGTTCATTTCCAAGGCTCAAAGAGAGAAGAGAGTGTTAATTTTTAAGGATTAAAAACTGCACTCAAATCTGAAAAAAAATTCAGCAACACATCACCAACAAATTCAAAGAAAATTAAAAGCTAAACAAGGAATTAATGACATATATGGACTAAACATGACTTTAGACAAAACATATGGATCTTAAAATCAAAATAAACTCAAGAATCAAGAGAATGAACTGAACAAAAAAAAACAAATACTCAATTAAAATGAAAAGTAAATGGTAGAAACCAAATAGAACACCTAAAGCACACAAGGATGGTTCAAGATGAAGCAAATGAAGATGAACCAAAGTAAAAAGACATTAATACTCAAAATAAAATGAACAAAAACAGCAAGACAAGTAGGAGAAGTGATGAACAACACGGAATTGAAAAAAAAAAATGGAGAAGAAGCACTTAACTCACTAAAACCAAGGCTCATGATACCACATGATGGCTTCTTCTTGTCTCCATTGAAGCTTGCATGAAGAATGGAGGCTCCATGGATGGTGTTGGATGCGGAAGCATGAAGGAAAGAAGCTTAAGGTGTTTGGTTTGGTGTAGGTGAAAGGATTCTTAAGAGAGGTGAGGCCAACTCCTAAGGAAGAAGACTAGAGTAAACTAGAGAAGAGTTTACTCTAAGGTGAGCTCAAAAGAGATTTGTGCACAAATTTGGGCAGCAATTCATTACTCAATTTCAAGCTGAAAAATACATCTCCTAAGCCTTCTATTTATAGGATAAAATGAGACCAAGGGGTCTCCAAAAAGTGGAGGGAAAAAGGAGTCTAGAAAGTTGAATTTGGAGCCAAAAAGGAGCATGTGGGAGGTGTGACTTGCCACCTAAGCAAGTCACACTTGTCTTGCCATGGGAAGCTAACTCTCATCCTTGGAGAGCAAGTTTGAGAAGCTTCTAGGCTTTTCTAGAGTAGACACACTACTCTTGGCCCATTTGGCCCAATTCCCCTTTTTGGTCCAAAATTAGTTCTAAAGCCCAATTTCCTTAAGGCCCAATACATGGCCCAATGAAAACCCTATTCTACTGGGCCCAAAATACAAAGCCCAAAATAAAATCCTAATCTATTATTTACAAGCAAAATGTCCTAGGCTAGGTCTTCACATCTTCCTTGGCCCATGTCAAGTTCATCTTGGGCCTTGCATGCGCATTTCAGGCCCATTCCTCTTGTATTCTCCTAGCCCTGGCTCTTGTTGTAGGTCCCTTGGCTCGGGGCATCTCATCAATATCAAAAGAAGATGACAAGAGTTCGTGGGAGCAACATCACATAATACTTCTTTCACACATTGTCCTCTACTGAATTTGATCCTATCTTGATTCGGATGAAACCTTGTGGGTAACTGGAATTTGTCCACCAATCTTTGGCTTAGAACATTGATGTCGCTTTCGTAAACGAATGCAACTAAACATGGGTGGCCTTCGATTAAACACCTTGTTTCTCTACTACCTTTTCCATCATCTTTTTCTTTACTTCCTTTTCTTTTTCTTTAGTTTCCCTTCCTTCTGCATTTTATATTTCTTCCTTTTGTATTCTTTCTTTTTCTATTTTCTCCTTCAGCCTATGTTGATCCTTACTGGATTGTCTTGGTGTCATAAATTTCAACTTGATTTCATGTCCCTCATTGCTCAAATAAAGGGAATGTTCATCCAGATTGAGCGTTTGAAAATGAAGCCATGCCCATCTCAAAAGAAGATGACAAGAGTTCGTGGGAGCAATATCACATAATACTTCTTTCACACATTGTCCTCTACTGAATTTGATCCTTGCTTGATTCGGATGAAAGCTTGTTGGTAACTTGAATTTCTCCACCAATCTTTGGCTTACAACATTGATGTCGCTTTCGTAAACGAATGCAAGTAAACATGGGTGGCTTGCGATTAAACACCTTTTTTCTCTACTTCCTTTTCATCATGTTTATCTTTTCTTCCTTTTCTTTTTCTTCAATTTCCCTTCGTTCTGCAGTTTATATTTCTTCTTTTTCTACTTTCTCCTTCAGCCTATGTTGATCCTTACTGGCTTGTCTTTGTGTCATCAATTTCAACTTCATTTCATGTCCCCCATGCCTCAAATAAAGGGAACGTTCATCAAGATTGATCGTTTTTAAATGAAGCCATGCCCATCTCAAAAGAAGATGACAAGAGTTCGTGGGAGCAATATCACATAATACTTCTTTCACACATTGTCCTCTACTGAATTTGATCCTTGCTTGATTCGGATGAAAGCTTGTTGGTAACTGGAATTTCTCCACTAATCTTTGGCTTACAACATTGTTGTCGCTTTCGTAAACGAATGCAACTAAATATAGGTGGCCTTCGATTAAACATCTTGTTTCTCTACTACCATTTCCATCATCTTTCTCTTTACTTCCTTTTCTTTTGTTTCAGTTTCCCTTCCTTTTGCAGTTTATATTTCTTCTTTTTCTATTCTTTCTTTTTCTATTTTCTTCTTCATCGTATGTTGATGCTTTCTGGATTGTCTTGGTGTCATAAATTTCAACTTCATTTCATGTCCCTCATGCCTTAAATAAAGGGAACGTTCATCAAGATTGAGCGTTTTAAAATGAAGCAATGCCCATCTCAAAAGAAGATGACAATAGTTCGTGGGAGCAATATCACATAATACTTCTTTCACACATTGTCCTGTATTGAATTTGATCCTTCCTTGATTCAGATGAAAGCTTATTGGTAACTGGACCTTGTCCACCAATCTTTGGCTTACAAAATTGTTGTCGCTTTCGTAAACGAATGCAACTAAATATGGGTGGCCTTCGATTAAACACCTTTTTTCTCTACTTCCTTTTAATCATGTTTATCTTTTCTTCCTTTTCTTTTTCTTCAATTTCCCTTCCTTCTGCAGTTTGTATTTCTTCTTTTTCTATTTTCTGCTTCAGCCTATGTTGATCCTTACTGTCTTATCTTTGTGTCATAAATATCAACTTCATTTCATGTCCCTCATTCCTCAAATAAAGGGAACGTTCATGAAGGTTGAACATTTTAAAATGAAGCCATGCCCATCTCAAAAGGGGATGACAAGAGTTTGTAGTAGCAATATCACATAATATTTCTTTCACACACTGTCCTGTACTAAATTTGATCCTTGCTTGATTCGGATGAAAGCTTGTTGGTAACTTGAATTTCTCCACCAATCTTCGGCTTACAACATTGTTTTCACTTTTGTAAACGAATGCAACTAAACATGGGTGGCCTTCGATTAAATACCTTATTTCTCTACTTTCTCTTCCATCATCTTTATCTTTTCTTCCTTTTCTTTTTCGTCAATTTTCCTTCCTTCTCCAGTTTATAATTCTTCGTGTTCTATTTTCTCCTTCAGCCTATGTTGATCCTTACTGGCTTGTCTTTGTGTCATAAATATCAACTTCATTTCATGTCCCTCATGCCTCAAATAAAAGGAGCGTTTTAAAATGAAGCAATGCCCATCTGAAAAGAAGATGACAATAGTTCGTGGGAGCAATATCACATAATACTTCTTTCACACATTGTCCTGTACTAAATTTGATCCTTCCTTGATTCAGATAAAAGCTTGTTGGTATCTGGACTTTCTCCACCAACCTTTGGCTTACAACATTGTTGTCGCTTTCGTAAACGAATGCAACTAAACATGGGTGGCCTTCGATTAAACACCTTTTTTCTCTACTTCCTTTCCGTCATCTTTATCTTTTCTTTCTTTTCTTTTTCTTTAATTTCCCTTCCTTTATCTGTTTATATTTCATCTTTTTCTATTTTCTCCTTCGGCCTATGTTGATCCTTACTGGCTTGTCTTTGGGTCATAAATTTCAACTTCATTTCATGTCCCTCATGCCTCAAATAAAGGGAACGTTCGTCAAGATTGAGCGTTTTAAAATGAAGCCATGCCCATCTCAAAAGACGATGACAAGAGTTCGTGGGAGCAATATCACATAACACTTCTTTCACACATTGTTCTCTACTGAATTTGATCCTTGCTTGATTCGGATGAAAGCTTGTTGGTAACTGGAATTTCTCCACCAATCTTTGGCTTACAACATTGATGTCGCTTTCGTAAACGAATGCAACTAAACATGGGTGGCCTTCGATTAAACACCTTGTTTCTCTACTACCTTTTCCATCATCTTTTTCTTTACTTCCTTTTCTTTTTCTTCAGTTTCCCTTCCTTATACAGTTTATATTTCTTCCTTTTCTACTCTTTCTTTTTTCTATTTTCTCCTTCAGCCTATGTTGATCCTTACTGGCTTGTCTTTGGGTCATAAATTTCAACTTCATTTCATGTCCCTCATGCCTCAAATAAAGGGAACGTTCATCAAGATTGAGCGTTTTAAAATGAAGCCATGCCCATCTCAAAAGACGATGACAAGAGTTCGTGGGAGCAATATCACATAACACTTCTTTCACACATTGTTCTCTACTGAATTTGATCCTTGCTTGATTCGGATGAAAGCTTGTTGGTAACTGGAATTTCCACACCAATCTTTGGCTTACAACATTGATGTCGCTTTCGTAAACGAATGCAACTAAACATGGGTGGCCTTCGATTAAACACCTTGTTTCTCTACTACCTTTACCATCATCTATTTCTTTACTTCCTTTTCTTTTTGTTTAATTTCCCTTCCTTCTGTAGTTTATATTTCTTCTTTTTCTATTCTTTCTTTTTCTATTTTCTCCTTCTGCCTATGTTGATCCTTACTGGCTTGTCTGGGTGTCATAAATTTCAACTTCATTTCATGTCACTCATTCCTCAAATAAAGGGAACGTTCATCAAGATTGAGCATTTTAAAATAAGCTATGCCCATCTCAAAAGAGGATGACAAGAGTTTGTAGGAGCAATATCACGTAATATTTCTTTCACACATTGTCCTGTACTGAATTTGATCCTTGCTTGATTCGGATGAAAGCTTGTTGGTAACTTCAATTTCTCCACCAATCTTTGGCTTACAACATTGTTGTCACTTTTGTAAACGAATGCAACTAAACATGGGTGGCCTCCGATTAAATACCTTGTTTCTATACTTTCTCTTCCATCATCTTTATCTTTCCTTCCTTTCTTTTTCGTCAATTTCCCTTCCTTCTGCAGTTTATATTTCTTCTTTTTCTATTTTCTCCTTCAACCTATGTTGATCCTTACTGGCTTGTCTTTGTG
The DNA here is from genome assembly GCF_037176805.1 of Vigna unguiculata. NCBI lineage: Eukaryota > Viridiplantae > Streptophyta > Magnoliopsida > Fabales > Fabaceae > Vigna > Vigna unguiculata. The sequence goes on along the minus strand of NC_140795.1, from coordinate 23,983,542 downwards.
TCATAAATTTCAACTTCATTTCATGTCCCTCATTCCTCAAATAAAGGGAGCATTTTAAAATGAAGCAATGCCCATCTCAAAAGAAGATGACAATAGTTCGTTGGAGCAATATCACATAATACTTCTTTCACACATGGTCCTGTACTGAATTTGATCCTTTCTTGATTCGGATGAAAGCTTGTTGGTAACTGGAATTTCCCCACCAATCTTTGGCTTACAACATTGATGTCGCTTTCGTAAATGAATGCAACTAAACATGGGTGGCATTCGATTAAACACCTTGTTGCTCTACTACCTTTTCCATCATCTTTTTCTTTCCTTCCTTTTATATTTCTTCAGTTTCCCTTCCTTCTGTAGTTTATATTTCTTCCTTTCCTATTCTTTCTTTTTCTATTTTCTTCTTCAGCCTATGTTGATCCTTACTGGCTTGCCTTGGTGTCATAAATTTCAAATTCATTTCATGTCCCTCATTCCCCAAATAAAGGGAACGTTCATCAAGATTGAGCATTTTAAAATGAAGCCATGCCCATCTCAAAAGAAGATGCAAGAGTTTGTAGGAGCAATATCACATAATACTTCTTTCACACATTGTCCTGTACTGAATTTGATCCTTTCTTGATTCGGATGAAAGCTTGTTGGTAACTTGAGTTTCTCCACCAATCTTTGGCTTACAACATTGTTCTCACTTTTTTAAAGGAATGCAACTAGACATGGGTGGCGTCCGATTAAACACCTTGTTTCTCTACTTTGTTTTCCATCATCTTTATCTTTTTTTCCTTTTCTTTTTCGTCAATTTCCCTTCCTTTTGTAGTTTATATTTCTTCTTTTTCTATTTTCTCCTTCAGCCTACGTTGATCCTTATTGGCTTGTCTTTGTGTCATAAATTTCAACTTCATTTCATGTCCCTCATGCCTCAAATAAAGGGAACGTACATCAAGATTAAACGTTTTAAAATTAAGCCATGCCCATCTCAAAAGAAGATGACAAGAGTTCGTGGGAGCAATATCACATAATACTTCTTTCACACATTGTCCTCTACTAATTTTAATCCTTGCTTGATTCGGATGAAAGCTTGTTGGTAACTGGAATTTCTCCACCAATCTTTGCCTTACAACATTGATGTCGCTTTCGTAAACGAATGCAACTACACATGGGTGGCCTTCGATTAAACACCTTCTTTCTCTTCTACCTTTTGCATCATCTTTTTCTTTACTTCCTTCTGTATTTCTTCAGTTTCCCTTCCTTCTGCAGTTTATATTTCTTCCTTTTCTATTCTTTCTTTTTCTATTTTCTCCTTCAGCCTATGTTGATCCTTACTGGCTTGTCTTGGTGTCATAAATTTCAACTTCATTTCATGTCCCTCATTCCTGAAATAAAGGGAACGTTCATCAAGATTGAGCGTTTTAAAATGAAGCCATGCCCATCTCAAAAGAGGATGACAAGAGTTTGTAGGAGCCATATCACATAATACTTCTTTCACACATTGTCCTGTACTGAATTTGATCCTTGCTTGATTCGGATGAAAGCTTGTTGGTAACTTGAATTTCTCCACCAATCTTCGGCTTACAACATTGTTGTCGCTTTCGTAAACAAATGCAACTAAACATGGGTGGCCTTCGATAAAACACTTTTTTTCTCTACTTCCTTTTCATCATCTTTATCTTTTCTTCCTTTTCTTTTTCTTCAATTTCACTTCGTTCTGCAGTTTATATTTCTTCTATTTCTATTTTCTCCTTCAGCCTATGTTGATCCTTAGTGGCTTGTCTTTGTGTCATAAATTTCAACTTCATTTCATGTCCCTCATGCCTCAAATAAAGGGAACGTTCATCAAGATTGAGCGTTTTAAAATGAAGCGATGACCATCTCAAAAGAAGATGACAAGACTTCATGGGAGCAATATCACGTAATACTTCTTTCACACATTGTCCTCTACTGAATTTGATCCTTGCTTGATTCGGATGAAAGCTTGTTGGTAACTGGAATTTCTCCACCAATGTTTGGCTTACAACATTGATGTCGCTTTCGTAAACGAATGCAACTAAACATGGGTGGCCTTCAATTTAAAATCATGTTTTTCTACTATCTTTTCCATCATCTTTTTCTTTACTTCCTTTTCTTTTGCTTCGATTTCCATTCCTTCTGCAGTTTATATTTCTTCCTTTTCTATTCTTTCTTTTTCTATTTTCTCCTTCAGCCTATGTTGATCCTTAGTGGCTTGTCTTTGTGTCATAAATTTCAACTTCATTTCATGTCCCTCATGCCTGAAATAAAGGGAACGTACATCAAGATTAAACGTTTTAAAATTAAGCCATGCCCATCTCAAAAGAAGATGACAAGAGTTCGTGGGAGCAATATCACATAATACTTCTTTCACACATTGTCCTCTACTAATTTTGATCCTTGCTTGATTCGGATGAAAGCTTGTTGGTAACTGGAATTTCTCCACCAATGTTTGGCTTACAACATTGATGTCGCTTTCGTAAACGAATGCAACTAAACATGGGTGGCCTTCAATTAAAAATTATGTTTTTCTACTATATTTTCCATCATCTTTTTCTTTACTTCCTTTTCTTTTGCTTCGATTTCCCTTCCTTCTGCAGTTTATATTTCTTCCTTTTCTATTCTTTCTTTTTCTATTTTCTCCTTCAGCCTATGTTGATCCTTACTGGCTTGTCTTGGTGTCATAAATTTCAACTTCATTTCATGTCCCTCATTCCTGAAATAAAGGGAACGTTCATCAAGATTGAGCGTTTTAAAATGAAGCCATGCCCATCTCAAAAGAGGATGACAAGAGTTTGTAGGAGCCATATCACATAATACTTCTTTCACACATTGTCCTGTACTGAATTTGATCCTTGCTTGATTCGGATGAAAGCTTGTTGGTAACTTGAATTTCTCCACCAATCTTCGGCTTACAACATTGTTGTCGCTTTCGTAAACAAATGTAACTAAACATGGGTGGCCTTCGATAAAACACTTTTTTTCTCTACTTCCTTTTCATCATCTTTATCTTTTCTTCCTTTGCTTTTTCTTCAATTTCACTTCGTTCTGCAGTTTATATTTCTTCTTTTTCTATTTTCTCCTTCAGCCTATGTTGATTCTTAGTGGCTTGTCTTTGTGTCATAAATTTCAACTTCATTTCATGTCCCTAATGCCTCAAATAAAGGGAACGTTCATCAAGATTGAGCGTTTTAAAATGAAGCGATGACCATCTCAAAAGAAGATGACAAGACTTCATGGGAGCAATATCACGTAATACTTCTTTCACACATTGTCCTCTACTGAATTTGATCCTTGCTTGATTCGGATGAAAGCTTGTTGGTAACTTGAATTTCTCCACCAATCTTCGGCTTACAACATTGTTGTCGCTTTCGTAAACAAATGCAACTAAACATGGGTGGCCTTCGATAAAACACTTTTTTTCTCTACTTCCTTTTCATCATCTTTATCTTTTCTTCCTTTTCTTTTTCTTCAATTTCCCTTCCTTCTGCAGTTTATATTTCTTCTTTTTCTATTTTCTCCTTCAGCCTATGTTGATCCTTACTGGCTTGTCTTTGTGTCATAAATTTAAACTTCATTTCATGTCCCCCATGCCTCAAATAAAGGGAACGTTCATCAAGATTGAGCGTTTTAAAATGAAGCCATGACCATCTCAAAAGAAGATGACAAGACTTCATGGGAGCAATATCACGTAATACTTCTTTCACACATTGTCCTCTACTGAATTTGATCCTTGCTTGATTCGGATGAAAGCTTGTTGGTAACTGGAATTTCTCCACCAATGTTTGGCTTACAACATTGATGTCGCTTTCGTAAACGAATGCAACTAAACATGGGTGGCCTTCAATTAAAAATCATGTTTTTCTACTATCTTTTCCATCATCTTTTTCTTTACTTCCTTTTCTTTTGCTTCGATTTCCCTTCCTTCTGCAGTTTATATTTCTTCCTTTTCTATTCTTTCTTTTTCTATTTTCTCCTTCAGCCTATGTTGATCCTTAGTGGCTTGTCTTTGTGTCATAAATTTCAACTTCATTTTATGTCCCTCATGCCTCAAATAAAGGGAACGTTCATCAAGATTGAGCGTTTTAAAATGAAGCGATGACCATCTCAAAAGAAGATGACAAGACTTCATGGGAGCAATATCACGTAATACTTCTTTCACACATTGTCCTCTACTGAATTTGATCCTTGCTTGATTCGGATGAAAGCTTGTTGGTAACTTGAATTTCTCCACCAATCTTCGGCTTACAACATTGTTGTCGCTTTCGTAAACAAATGCAACTAAACATGGGTGGCCTTCGATAAAACACTTTTTTTCTCTACTTCCTTTTCATCATCTTTATCTTTTCTTCCTTTTCTTTTTCTTCAATTTCCCTTCCTTCTGCAGTTTATATTTCTTCTTTTTCTATTTTCTCCTTCAGCCTATGTTGATCCTTACTGGCTTGTCTTTGTGTCATAAATTTCAACTTCATTTCATGTCCCCCATGCCTCAAATAAAGGGAACGTTCATCAAGATTGAGCGTTTTAAAATGAAGCCATGACCATCTCAAAAGAAGATGACAAGACTTCATGGGAGCAATATCACGTAATACTTCTTTCACACATTGTCCTCTACTGAATTTGATCCTTGCTTAATTCGGATGAAAGCTTGTTGGTAACTGGAAATTCCCCACCAATCTTTGGCTTACAACATTGATGTCGCTTTCATAAACGAATGCATCTAAACATGGATGGCCTTCGATTAAACACCTTGTTTCTCTACTACCTTTTCCATCATCTTTTTCTTTACTTCCTTCTCTTTTTCTTCAGTTTCCCTTCCTTCTGCAGTTTATATTTCTTCCTTTTCTATTCTTTCGTTGTCTATTTTCTCCTTCAGCCTATGTTGATCCTTACTGGCTTGTCTTGGTGTCATAAATTTCAACTTCATTTCATGTCCCTCATTCCTGAAATAAAGGGAACATTCATCAAGATTGAGCGTTTTAAAATAAAGCCATGACCATCTCAAAAGAAGATGACAAGACTTCATGGGAGCAATATCACATAATACTTCTTTCACACATTGTCCTCTACTGAATTTGATCCTTGCTTGATTCGGATGAAAGCTTTTTGGTAACTGGAATTTCTCCACCAATGTTTGGCTTACAACATTGATGTCGCTTTCGTAAACAAATGCAACTAAACATGGGTGGCCTTCAATTAAACACCATGTTTCTCTACTATCTTTTTCATCATCTTTTTCTTTACTTCCTTTTCTTTTGCTTCAGTTTCCCTTCCTTCTGTAGTTTATATTTCTGCCTTTTCTATTCTTTCTTTTTCTATTTTCTCCTTCAGCCTATGTTGATCCTTATTGGCTTGTCTTGGTATCATAAATTTCATGTTCATTTGATGTCCCTCATTCCTAAAATAAAGGGAACGTTCATCAAGATTGAGCATTTTAAAATGAAACCATGCCCATCTCAAATGAGGATGACAAGATTTTGTAGGAGCAATATCACATAATACTTCTTTCACACATTATCCTGTACTGAATTTGATCCTTGCTTGATTCGGATGAAAGCTTGTTGGTAACTTGAATTTCTCCACCAATCTTTGGCTTACAACATTGATGTCGCTTTCGTAAACGAATGCAACTAAACATGGGTGGCCTTCGATTAAACACCTTGTTTCTGTACTTCCTTTTCATCATCTTTATCTTTTCTTCCTTTTCTTTTTCTTCAATTTCCCTTCCTTCTGCAGTTTATATTTCTTCTTTTTCTATTTTCTCCTTCAGCCTGTGTTGATCCTTACTGGCTTGTCTTTGTGTCATAAATTTCAACTTCATTTTGATGTCCCTCATGCCTCAAATAAAGGGAGCATTTTAAAATGAAGCAGTGCCCATCTCAAAAGAAGATGACAATAGTTCGTGGGAGCAACATCACATAATAGTTCTTTCACACATTGTCTTGTACTGAATTTGATCCTTCCTTGATTCAGATGAAAGCTTGTTGGTAACTGGACTTTCTCCACCAATCTTTGGCTTACAACATTGTTGTCGCTTTCGTAAACGAATGCAACTAAACATGGGTGGCGTTCGATTAAACACTTTTTTTCTGTACTTCCTTTTCATCTTCTTTATCTTTTCTTCCTTTTCTTTTTCTTCAATTTCCCTTCCTTCTGCAGTTTATATTTCTTCTTTTTCTATTTTCTCCTTCAGCCTATGTTGATCCTTACTAGCTTGTCTTTGTGTCATAAATTTCAACTTCATTTCATGTTCCTCATACCTCAAATAAAGGGAACGTTCATCAAGATTGAGCGTTTTAAATTTAAGCCATGCCTATCTCCGAAAGAAGATTACAAGAGTTTGTGGGAGCAATATCACATAATACTTCTTTCACATATTGTCCTCTACTGAATTTGATCCTTGCTTGATTCGGATGAAAGCTTGTTGGTAACTGGAATTTCCCCACCAATTGATGAGTACGTATTTTTTTGCCCTCATTTAATGTTTAATTCTGGGTATTTAATTGAATTTGTGTACCTAAAGAGTGATTTAATTGATAATTTTGATAATTAGGTTGTTTGAGCTTGTGTGATAAAAATGTCTTAAAAAGTGATTTTTAGCTGCATAAATTATTTTTGGATATTTTAACGTTTGTTGATGCAGCTGAAGTTAAGTTTTAAGCTCATTTAGAGGTGTGGAAATAAATTGATTAAAGCTTCATGACACCTTAAAGATAAATCAAAGAATAAGAAATTATCAAAAGCACAAAAATTCAGGCCAAGCATTACATGAAGACGGCAAGAAAAGCTTGAAAAACTGAAGAAGTTTGACTAAACCAAGAAGAGAGGAAAGAAAAATTGGACCTTGCGGTTTTCTTTATCTTTATGATAGAAGATAATTTGGGAAAATATATCTTTAGATATTTTATTTGATATTTTTAAATAATTATCTTATTTAATTATATCATAAAATATTAAAAGATAATAACTACCAAATCTGTTTAAATATGACAAGATCTTCTTGAATCTTTTTAGTTACACAACAAACAAATATATCTTGAAGATATTGGATTATTTAGAAGATAATTTAAGGAGATTGCAAAGGGTTGATTTGAAAAATTAATACAAATACTAATTGGTGATAATTTATCATATATCTTTAATTAATTAATTAATTTAATTATATTAGATATTGATATTATCAACCAATTATATTTGTCAAAAAGTCTATATCTCTCCAAATATTTTTAAATATTTATCTTTTTATCTTTATCTTTATTTTAAAAGATATTTGAGAGATTTTAGCAACAGAAAAGCCCAGTCCAATTCCTATATAAAGAGACCAAGGGAGAAGCAGAAAAAAAGACAAGCTTGGCACGTCGGAATTTAGGAACCCTTAGGGGGGCCTAATTTCTTTCTCTCTCTTTTCTTCTCTCTATTCTTCTTTTGTCTTGATTTTGCATTCATGGAGTTCTAAACTTCTTGGGTTGATTCCATTGTAATTTCATTATGGATTTTGAGGTTAGAATGAATTAATTTCTTTGTTCCTTTTATTATTGTTGAGGTTTTAATTTATCTATGTCTTTTATCTTTGAATCACATAAAAAGTAATGATTTTAAATCTATATGCATATTGATCATATGAGTCAAGGGTTTTTAAATTTAATTGAGACTTTACTTTGATTTTATTTAGAAACTTTCACATGATTAAATGAGTTTTTACCAATAATTGAGACTTTACTTTGATTAAAGGTATTTACTCTAACGAAAATTAATTGAGACTTTACTTTGATTAATTAAGCTTTTTATTTGGTGAGGAGATAAAAGAATAGACATGATTAGGCATAGTAAAATTTGATTGAGACTGTACTTTGATTGAATTTACTATGGATAATCTAAAAGTTCTCACTTTTAATTGAGACTGTACTTTGGTTAAAAGTGAGAACGCCAACAAATTAATTGAGACTTTACATTGATTAATTTGTAAATCTACAACAATAATTAATTGAGCAATAATCTTTAGATAACCGATGATGAATCTATTTTGAAAAAGCAATGGAATCAATCTATTTTCTTTACTATTATTTTTATTTTTTTTTTATCTTTTAAATTTTATTTCTATCTTTGTTTATCTTAATCCCCTATATTTTTTTTATAATTTTATTTGACTAACTCTTGTATAGTTTTATAAGAACTAATTTGTTAAAAATCAATTCCGTGTTCGTTGGGAGACGACTTTGGGTTACTTTACCCTTACTATTTTGTTGACTACTTTCTTAACAATACTGAAGTTGTTATAGATAAGTAGTATTAATTTGAACGCGTCAACGACAACGTTATCAAATTTGGCGCCGTTGCCGGGGAACACGGTTAGAATTTTTATCATTTTAGTTCTTATTTTTATTCTTTTGATTTTGATTTTTGATTTTGATTTTGATTTTGATTTTGATTTTGATTTTGTTTTATCACTAACATTTTTTTTTTCTCTCAATTTTTGTACTAACATTTTTTTTTCTTTAGTTATTTTATTTTATTTTATTTAGTTATTTTTTTTTAAGCATAGTTTTTGTTTGAGGAATTTTGTTAGGAAATTTGTGAAACTAGTTGGGAAAAACTTTGGCTAAGGAAAGACAAGGTACTTAAGTTGTCCATTGAGACGCACCTCTCTTTCCTGGAAGTCTACTCAACAAGCTTTCAACTTATTTCTTTTCAGAAAACCTCTTTCAAAAATGCAAAATAGTTTTTCATATGAAAATAATCAACAGTGTGATTTTCAAGTGAATTATGATTACTATCCACAGCAACCACGTGATTCATATGATTATCAGCAACAAATTGTCACACCTACTTCTGCACCTGATATTAGTGGGTTAACTTTACGACAATTTAATGATCTATATCCTAGATCATCTTTTTTGGGATATGAGCAACAACCATATTCTGAGTGTCCACCTCAGCAACCATATGGTCCAAATAGTGTTCAGCAACAATATGTACCACCACAGCAAGTTGAAGCAATCAATGGACCATCCTACAAAGAAGTTATGATACTAATGGGTGAAGTTATAGAGAAATTAGAGTCCATGGATGAAAGGTTGCGAGTTGATCAAAGATGCAGAAATATTGAGCAAGAGTGGTACGAAAATAAGCAAATACTGTCTGATATGTTGAGGGATGCAAGTAAGAACAACTTCATAGAATTACTTGTAACTGTTAATACTACCCCTCAACCCCATCAGAGATTTCCTGAAAATCCAGATTTTAACGAACTTTGTCATAAAATCAAAGATGTGCTTCTGAAGTTGGCCATCAGAGCTGAACAAATGTCTGAAGATTTGAGTATGCTAATGAATGATACAGTTAGAAAGGTCACTTTGGAAGATATGATGAATATGATGACTGAAATGATGAAGATGAATCAGATAGATCAGAAAGAGATGATGAATGCCACCACACAAAGCTTGCAGAATCAATCTGAAAAATTGATAGCGGAATCACATCACACTGATATATCTACTGATAGATATAATGATGCTCATAGTAATATGTCTACTGATGGACATATCAATTTTGCTAAAGATGTTGCTGATGAAGAAATTAAAGATTCTCACATAAACATATCTACTGATGGATATGTTGATGATGCTCAATGTGAATATAAAGTTGTACCCGTTGATGAGGATATGAGTACAAATGATCATTTTCAAGAGCAAAGTTGTGAGAACAATACAATGGAGGAACCAAGTGTAGTTGAAGAGCCTACACTATTCGAAGATGCAGCTGAAGCATCTACTATTGCAACTGACTTGGTTAATGATGAAGCAGCAGAGTCAACAACACCAGGTGAAAATTTTTGCTCAGAAGATGAGATTATGAGGATTACTGATGATCCGCTTAACCATCTGAATTCACCTGATGATGCTCAAGTTGAGTTGAAGCCACACACTCCACACATCAAGTTTGTTGATGTGAATGATGCAAATAAGTTTTCAGTGGTTATCTTTGTTGACATGGCTGCAGAAAAAGAAGAAAGGTTGCTACAACAGGTAAAAAGCTTAGATTCAAATTCTTTTGAAATCATTGTTGATAGAAAAGTTAATTTGCGTGCATGTTTGTTTTTTGTTTTTGTTTTTAATTTTAAAAATATTAAAAAATTTTCAAAAATATGTGTTTTTGTTTTCTTTAATAAAATTGTACAAGCTGACTTGTACTTTATAAAATTAAAGAAAATAAATTTTGACATATGGCCAGATTGAGCCAATAGTCACAAATTTTTTCGTTTCCTCCCCAAAATAAGTCCACCAAGGACATTTTTTTTTAAATAAGTGTGGGGGAGACAAACTGTAGGTAGAATTTTTCTTTTTTTGTGTTTTTCAATTTTTGTTTTGTTTTTATTTTCATTTTAAAAAGAAAAAAAATTGTGATTTCTTTTTGAGAAAATTGTGAAAGTATTAACTTTTTACTAAGTGAAACTTTTAAACAATATGTCTCATAAGAAATCCACCAAAAATATTTCCCTGCTTTCAATAAAACATATTGACATTGGATTTTGGGATTTGATTCAATAATTGGGATGATCATAATTCTAGAAAAATAAAAGTCATGTTGGTATGAGTGGACTGTTTCTATGATTTGCTAATTGAGTTGATTTGAGAATTTCTTGATTAAATCTTTTGTGAAAGAATTTGACCTTGTGAGTCTTGAGCCTTAATGTAAAGGATGAACTGCCATATGTCATTCCTATTTTTTTCTTGAGTGACTTGCTCATGTTTGTTTATACTCAAATGTTTAGCTTGAGTCTTTTGTTTTGCATCTTAGGTGAATATGCATGATTTGATATGACTGAGGCATTTCTTATTTTTAGCTACTTGGCCAAATAAGCCCACCTTGATATTAATCCATTGGTAGCCCCTTTGAGCTTTAAACCTTTTTTTCTTGTTTTAAGCCTATTGCATAACCTTGAAAAGAAAAAGACCATATTCTACCTTAGGAAGAAAGAAGGAGCTAATGGATTATGTTCAGGAATGGTTGAGGAATAAAGTGTGTGGGTGAGTACCTCACCCACAAATTAATAAAAATGGCAAAAGGAAAAATTGTTGATGAAAAAGTGTTGAAATAATTGCTTTCTAAAAAAAGAGAGAGCAACAAAGCAATAAACGAAAAAGAGTTGTTTTTGAAATTATGCTCCATTATTCTTTCTATATTTTAATTTCAAAAACCCAAAAATCTTAAAATTTTTCCTACCTTTGCCTTAGCCCCATTATAACCTGTGAAAAGTCCTCATGATCTTTGAATGCATATTTTCTGAAAGTTTGTGAATATTAGAGTCTTGTTAAGTATTATGAGAGTTTACTTACATGAGTATTTTGGTGAGAAAATACACATTTAACTTGAGTGCTTTCTTTCATAATTGATTGTCTTGTGAATTCAAAAGATTAACTTATGTGTGAAAAATAGAACATTTCTGTTTGTATATACATGATAATTTGATCTCTAGAGTATTGATTTGTCTCCAGTGATGTTCATTCCTTTGATCCAATGTTGATGTGAAATAAAATACCTCATATTAAGTTTTGAAATTGTTTGATTTTGCCCAGGAGTGCAAAAGGATAAGTGTGTGGGTATGATGAGTACGTATTTTTGCCCTCATTTAATGTTTAATTCTGGGTATTTAATTGAATTTGTGTACCTAAAGAGTGATTTAATTGATAATTTTGATAATTAGGTTGTTTGAGCTTGTGTGATAAAAATGTCTTAAAAAGTGATTTTTAGCTGCATAAATTATTTTTGGATATTTTAACGTTTGTTGATGCAGCTGAAGTTAAGTTTTAAGCTCATTTAGAGGTGTGGAAATAAATTGATTAAAGCTTCATGACACCTTAAAGATAAATCAAAGAATAAGAAATTATCAAAAGCACAAAAATTCAGGCCAAGCATTACATGAAGACGGCAAGAAAAGCTTGAAAAAGTGAAGAAGTTTGACTAAACCAAGAAGAGAGGAAAGAAAAATTGGACCTTGCGGTTTTCTTTATCTTTATGATAGAAGATAATTTGGGAAAATATATCTTTAGATATTTTATTTGATATTTTTAAATAATTATCTTATTTAGTTATATCATAAAATATTAAAAGATAATAACTACCAAATCTGTTTAAATATGACAAGATCTTCTTGAATCTTTTTAGTTACACAACAAACAAATATATCTTGAAGATATTGGATTATTTAGAAGATAATTTAAGGAGATTGCAAAGGGTTGATTTGAAAAATTAATACAAATACTAATTGGTGATAATTTATCATATATCTTTAATTAATTAATTAATTTAATTATATTAGATATTGATATTATCAACCAATTATATTTGTCAAAAAGTCTATATCTCTCCAAATATTTTTAAATATTTATCTTTTTATCTTTATCTTTATTTTAAAAGATATTTGAGAGATTTTAGCAACAGAAAAGCCCAGTCCAATTCCTATATAAAGAGACCAAGGGAGAAGCAGAAAAAAAGACAAGCTTGGCACGTCGGAATTTAGGAACCCTTAGGGGGGCCTAATTTCTTTCTCTCTCTTTTCTTCTCTCTATTCTTCTTTTGTCTTGATTTTGCATTCATGGAGTTCTAAACTTCTTGGGTTGATTCCATTGTAATTTCATTATGGATTTTGAGGTTAGAATGAATTAATTTCTTTGTTCCTTTTATTATTGTTGAGGTTTTAATTTATCTATGTCTTTTATCTTTGAATCACATAAAAAGTAATGATTTTAAATCTATATGCATATTGATCATATGAGTCAAGGGTTTTTAAATTTAATTGAGACTTTACTTTGATTTTATTTAGAAACTTTCACATGATTAAATGAGTTTTTACCAATAATTGAGACTTTACTTTGATTAAAGGTATTTACTCTAACGAAAATTAATTGAGACTTTACTTTGATTAATTAAGCTTTTTATTTGGTGAGGAGATAAAAGAATAGACATGATTAGGCATAGTAAAATTTGATTGAGACTGTACTTTGATTGAATTTACTATGGATAATCTAAAAGTTCTCACTTTTAATTGAGACTGTACTTTGGTTAAAAGTGAGAACGCCAACAAATTAATTGAGACTTTACATTAATTAATTTGTAAATCTACAACAATAATTAATTGAGCAATAATCTTTAGATAACCGATGATGAATCTATTTTGAAAAAGCAATGGAATCAATCTATTTTCTTTACTATTATTTTTATTTTTTTTTTATCTTTTAAATTTTATTTCTATCTTTGTTTATCTTAATCCCCTATATTTTTTTTATAATTTTATTTGACTAACTCTTGTATAGTTTTATAAGAACTAATTTGTTAAAAATCAATTCCGTGTTCGTTGGGAGACGACTTTGGGTTACTTTACCCTTACTATTTTGTTGACTACTTTCTTAACAATACTGAAGTTGTTATAGATAAGTAGTATTAATTTGAACGCGTCAACGACAGCGTTATCACCAATCTTTGGCTTACAACATTGATGTCGCTTTCGTAAACGAATGCATCTAAACATGGATGGCCTTCGATTAAACACCTTGTTTCTCTACTACCTTTTCCATCATCTTTTTCTTTACTTCCTTTTCTTTTGCTTCCATTTTCCTTACTTCCTTCTATTTTTCTTCAGTTTCCCTTGCTTCTGCAGTTTATCTTTCTTCCTTTTCTATTCTTTCTTTGTCTATTTTCTCCTTCAGCCTATGTTGATCCTTATTGGCTTGCCTTGGTGTCATAAATTTCAACTTCATTTCATGTCCCTCATTCCTCAAATAAAGGGAACGTTCATCAAGATTGAGCGTTTTAAAATGAAGCCATGCCCATCTCAAAAGAGTATGACAAGAGTTTGTAGGAGCAATATCACATAATACTTCTTTCACCTATTGTCCTGTACTGAATTTGATCCTTGCGTGATTCGGATAAAAGCTTGTTGGTAACTTGAATTTCTCCACCAATCTTTGGCTTAGAACATTGTTGTCACTTTTGTAAACGAATGCAACTAAACATGGGTGGCCTCCGATTAAATACCTTGTTTCTCTACTTTCTTTTGCATCATCTTTATCTTTTCTTCCTTTTCTTTTTCGTCAATTTCCCTTCATGCTGCAGTTTATATTTCTTCTTTTTCTATTTTCTCCTTCAGCCTATGTTGATCCTTACTGGCTTGTCTTTGTGTCATAAATTTCAACTTCATTTCATGTCCCTCATGCCTCAAATAAAGGGAGCATTTTAAAATGAAGCAGTGCCCATCTCAAAAGAAGATGACAATAGTTCGTGGGAGCAACATCACATAATAGTTCTTTCACACATTGTCTTGTACTGAATTTGATCCTTCCTTGATTCAGATGAAAGCTTGTTGGTAACTGGACTTTCTCCACCAATCTTTGGCTTACAACATTGTTGTCGCTTTCGTAAACGAATCCAACTAAACATGGGTGGCCTTCGATTAAACACCTTTTTTCTGTACTTCCTTTTCATCATCTTTATCTTTTCTTCCTTTTCTTTTTCTTTAATTTCCTGATGAACGTCCTTGGAGTAGGAGAGGAAGGAAATCCATGGAGAATGTTGAGGAGAAGATGAAGTGCAGCGGAATTTGGAGAATTAGAGAAAGGTTGCTCTTGGAAATGGAGAATTTGGTGAAGATGAAGAGTAGAAGTGGAGCTCTGGTATGGAAGGTGGCTAGAGGAGATGAAGGAGAAGGTTAGCCATGTGTGCTCTCAAATTATTAGAAGTGTGGAGTGATCTCAAACACTAGCATCTATTAGCAATTCAAGAGTAACCATTACAATATTTGAGTGGCTCTATTTATAGGCACATGGCCGGCCAAATAAAGAGAAAATGCAACAAAGATGAAATGCAAATGTAGCTTGGAGAAGAAGCTTGATTGTAGACCATGTGATGTAGTATATGAGTCTAGATGGTGCCAAGTGGCGTATCACACTCTCCTTGCCCAAGTCACACACACCATGCTTCCATCACATGCTCCTTGCTTAGTTCATGCTTTGCTTGCATCTAAAAGGAGAGCCACTCTAGTAACTCTTGGCCAAAGGTGGCACATTGGGCTCGGCCCAAATGATCCCAACAAGTGTTCTAGCTTTTATTGAAAGCAAAGCCTAAACAATGGCCCAATTTAAATCTAGACTACTTCCTTCATGCATCATCTCATATTTTAGAGATTTCTTTAGCCCATGTAAATAATGTAAAAAGCCCATGATTGACTTGATCATCTTGTGAGAGGCCCATGTGAATCTTTCTCATCATGCTTCTAGTGATTGGGCCTTGATATGGGCTTGGGCTTGTTGATGCACTTGAGCTTGGGCTTGTTGGGGTCACATCATTTCCCTTCCTTCTACAGTTTATATTTCTTCTTTTTCTATTTTCTCCTTCAGCCTATGTTGATCCTTACTAGCTTGTCTTTGTGTTATAAATTTCAACTTCATTTCATGTTCCTCATACCTCAAATAAAGGGAACGTTCATCAAGTTTGAGCGTTTTAAATTTAAGCCATGCCTATCTCCGAAAGAAGATTACAAGAGTTTGTGGGAGCAATATCACATAATACTTCTTTCACATATTGTCCTCTACTGAATTTGATCCTTGCTTGATTCGGATGAAAGCTTGTTGGTAACTGGAATTTCCCCACCAATCTTTGGCTTACAACATTGATGTCGCTTTCGTAAACGAATGCATCTAAACATGGATGGCCTTCGATTAAACACCTTGTTTCTCTACTACCTTTTCCATCATCTTTTTCTTTACTTCCTTTTCTTTTGCTTCCATTTTCCTTACTTCCTTCTATTTTTCTTCAGTTTCCCTTGCTTCTGCAGTTTATCTTTCTTCCTTTTCTATTCTTTCTTTGTCTATTTTCTCCTTCAGCCTATGTTGATCCTTACTGGCTTGCCTTGGTGTCATAAATTTCAACTTCATTTCATGTCCCTCATTCCTCAAATAAAGGGAACGTTCATCAAGATTGAGCGTTTTAAAATGAAGCCATGCCCATCTCAAAAGAGTATGACAAGAGTTTGTAGGAGCAATATCACATAATACTTCTTTCACATATTGTCCTGTACTGAATTTGATCCTTGCGTGATTCGGATAAAAGCTTGTTGGTAACTTGAATTTCTCCACCAATCTTTGGCTTAGAACATTGTTGTCACTTTTGTAAACGAATGCAACTAGACATGGGTGGCCTCCGATTAAATACCTTGTTTCTCTACTTTCTTTTGCATCATCTTTATCTTTTCTTCCTTTTCTTTTTCGTCAATTTCCCTTCATGCTGCAGTTTATATTTCTTCTTTTTCTATTTTCTCCTTCAGCCTATGTTGATCCTTACTGGCTTGTCTTTGTGTCATAAATTTCAACTTCATTTCATGTCCCTCATGCCTCAAATAAAGGGAGCATTTTAAAATGAAGCAGTGCCCATCTCAAAAGAAGATGACAATAGTTCGTGGGAGCAACATCACATAATAGTTCTTTCACACATTGTCTTGTACTGAATTTGATCCTTCCTTGATTCAGATGAAAGCTTGTTGGTAACTGGACTTTCTCCACCAATCTTTGGCTTACAACATTGTTGTCGCTTTCGTAAACGAATCCAACTAAACATGGGTGGCCTTCGATTAAACACCTTTTTTCTATACTTCCTTTTCATCATCTTTATCTTTTCTTCCTTTTCTTTTTCTTTAATTTCCTGATGAACGTCCTTGGAGTAGGAGAGGAAGGAAATCCATGGAGAATGTTGAGGAGAAGATGAAGTGCAGCGGAATTTGGAGAATTAGAGAAAGGTTGCTCTTGGAAATGGAGAATTTGGTGAAGATGAAGAGTAGAAGTGGAGCTCTGGTATGGAAGGTGGCTAGAGGAGATGAAGGAGAAGGTTAGCCATGTGTGCTCTCAAATTATTAGAAGTGTGGAGTGATCTCAAACACTAGCATCTATTAGCAATTCAAGAGTAACCATTACAATATTTGAGTGGCTCTATTTATAGGCACATGCTGGCCAAATAAAGAGAAAATGCAACAAAGATGAAATGCAAATGTAGCTTGGAGAAGAAGTTTGATTGTAGACCATGTGATGTAGTAGATGAGTCTAGATGGTGCCAAGTGGCGTATCACACTCTCCTTGCCCAAGTCACACACACCATGCTTCCATCACATGCTCCTTGCTTAGTTCATGCTTTGCTTGCATCCAAAAGGAGAGCCACTCTAGTAACTCATGGCCAAAGGTGGCACATTGGGCTCGGCCCAAATGATCCCAACAAGTGTTCTAGCTTTTATTGAAAGCAAAGCCTAAACAATGGCCCAATTTAAATCTAGACTACTTCCTTCATGCATCATCTCATATTTTAGAGATTTCTTTAGCCCATGTAAATAATGTAAAAAGCCCATGATTGACTTGATCATCTTGTGAGAGGCCCATGTGAATCTTTCTCATCATGCTTCTAGTGATTGGGCCTTGATATGGGCTTGGGCTTGTTGATGCACTTGAGCTTGGGCTTGTTGGGGTCACATCATTTCCCTTCCTTCTGCAGTTTATATTTCTTCTTTTTCTATTTTCTCCTTCAGCCTATGTTGATCCTTACTGGCTTGTCTTTGTGTCATAAATTTCAACTTCATTTCATGTTCCTCATACCTCAAATAAAGGGAACGTTCATCAAGATTGAGCGTTTTAAATTTAAGCCATGCCTATCTCCAAAAGAAGATTACAAGAGTTTGTGGGAGCAATATCACATAATACTTCTTTCACATATTGTCCTCTACTGAATTTGATCCTTGCTTGATTCGGATGAAAGCTTGTTGGTAACTGGAATTTCCCCACCAATCTTTGGCTTACAACATTGATGTCGCTTTCGTAAACGAATGCATCTAAACATGGATGGCCTTCGATTAAACACCTTGTTTCTCTACTACCTTTTCCATCATCTTTTTCTTTACTTCCTTTTCTTTTGCTTCCATTTTCCTTACTTCCTTCTATTTTTCTTCAGTTTCCCTTGCTTCTGCAGTTTATCTTTCTTCCTTTTCTATTCTTTCTTTGTCTATTTTCTCCTTCAGCCTATGTTGATCCTTACTGGCTTGTCTTGGTGATATAAATTTCAACTTCATTTCATGTCCCTCATTCCTCAAATAAAGGGAACGTTCATCAAGATTGAGCGTTTTAAAATGAAGCCATGCCCATCTCAAAAGAGGATGACAAGAGTTTGTAGGAGCAATATCACATAATACTTCTTTCACATATTGTCCTGTACTGAATTTGATCCTTGCGTGATTCGGATAAAAGCTTGTTGGTAACTTGAATTTCTCCACCAATCTTTGGCTTAGAACATTGTTGTCACTTTTGTAAACGAATGCAACTAAACATGGGTGGCCTCCGATTAAATACCTTGTTTCTCTACTTTCTTTTGCATCATCTTTATCTTTTCTTCCTTTTCTTTTTCGTCAATTTCCCTTCATTCTGCAGTTTATATTTCTTCTTTTTCTATTTTCTCCTTCAGCCTATGTTGATCCTTACTGGCTTGTCTTTGTGTCATAAATTTCAACTTCATTTCATGTCCCTCATGCCTCAAATAAAGGGAGCATTTTAAAATGAAGCAGTGCCCATCTCAAAAGAAGATGACAATAGTTCGTGGGAGCAACATCACATAATAGTTCTTTCACACATTGTCTTGTACTGAATTTGATCCTTCCTTGATTCAGATGAAAGCTTGTTGGTAACTGGACTTTCTCCACCAATCTTTGGCTTACAACATTGTTGTCACTTTCGTAAACGAATCCAACTAAACATGGGTGGCCTTCGATTAAACACCTTTTTTCTGTACTTCCTTTTCATCATCTTTATCTTTTCTTCCTTTTCTTTTTCTTTAATTTCCTGATGAACGTCCTTGGAGTAGGAGAGGAAGGAAATCCATGGAGAATGTTGAGGAGAAGATGAAGTGCAGCGGAATTTGGAGAATTAGAGAAAGGTTGCTCTTGGAAATGGAGAATTTGGTGAAGATGAAGAGTAGAAGTGGAGCTCTGGTATAGAAGGTGGCTAGAGGAGATGAAGGAGAAGGTTAGCCATGTGTGCTCTCAAATTATTAGAAGTGTGGAGTGATCTCAAACACTAGCATCTATTAGCAATTCAAGAGTAACCATTACAATATTTGAGTGGCTCTATTTATAGGCACATGGCCGGCCAAATAAAGAGAAAATGCAACAAAGATGAAATGCAAATGTAGCTTGGAGAAGAAGCTTGATTGTAGACCATGTGATGTAGTAGATGAGTCTAGATGGTGCCAAGTGGCGTATCACACTCTCCTTGCCCAAGTCACACACACCATGCTTCCATCACATGCTCCTTGCTTAGTTCATGCTTTGCTTGCATCCAAAAGGAGAGCCACTCTAGTAACTCTTGGCCAAAGGTGGCACATTGGGCTCGGCCCAAATGATCCCAACAAGTGTTCTAGCTTTTATTGAAAGCAAAGCCTAAACAATGGCCCAATTTAAATCTAGACTACTTCCTTCATGCATCATCTCATATTTTAGAGATTTCTTTAGCCCATGTAAATAATGTAAAAAGCCCATGATTGACTTGATCATCTTGTGAGAGGCCCATGTGAATCTTTCTCATCATGCTTCTAGTGATTGGGCCTTGATATGGGCTTGGGCTTGTTGATGCACTTGAGCTTGGGCTTGTTGGGGTCACATCATTTCCCTTCCTTCTACAGTTTATATTTCTTCTTTTTCTATTTTCTCCTTCAGCCTATGTTGATCCTTACTGGCTTGTCTTTGTGTCATAAATTTCAACTTCATTTCATGTCCCTCATGCCTCAAATAAAGGGAACGTTCATCAAGATTGAGCATTTTGAAAATGAAGCCTTACCCATCTCAAAAGAAGATGACAAGAGTTCGTGGGAGCAATATCACATAATACTTCTTTCACACATTGACCTCTACTGAATTTGATCCTTGCTTGATTCGGATGAAAGCTTGTTGGTAACTGGAATTTCCCCACCAATCTTTGGCTTACAGCATTGATGTCGCTTTCGTAAATGAATGCAACTAAACATGGGTGGCCTTCGATTAAACACCTTGTTGCTCTACTACCTTTTCCATTATCTTTTTCTTTACTTCCTTTTGTATTTCATCAGTTTCCCTTCCTTCTACAGTTTATATTTCTTCCTTTTCTATTCTTTCTTTTTCTATTTTCTCCTTCAGCCTATGTTGATCCTTACTGGCCTGTCTTGGTGTCATAAATTTCAACTTCTTGATGATTTGGAATGGACCATCACCTCGGGGACTAAGTTTGGATTTTCTTATATTAGGAAATCTTTCCTTCCTTAAGTGCAACCAAACTAAATCTCCTTCATTAAAAGACTGAACTCTCTTTCCCTTATTTTTAGAATGAGCAATCTTTTCAACATGGGCTTGAATTTGGTGTTTAACCTTCTCATGAAATTCTTTTATGAACTTGGACTTAGAAAACCCTTCTTTATGAACAAAATCAAAAGAAGTTGGAAGAGGTAATAAGTCCAATGGTGTGAGAGGGTTAAAACCATAAACTACCTAAAAGGGTGAGAGTTTGGTGGTGCTATAGACCACTCTATTGTAAGCAAATTCAATGTGGGGAAGATACTCATCCCAAGATTTATGATTCCCCTTAAGCAAAACCCTAAGCAATGTGGAAAGGGATCTATTG
Organism: Vigna unguiculata; assembly: GCF_037176805.1. Classification (NCBI taxonomy): domain Eukaryota; kingdom Viridiplantae; phylum Streptophyta; class Magnoliopsida; order Fabales; family Fabaceae; genus Vigna; species Vigna unguiculata. The sequence goes on along the minus strand of NC_140795.1, from coordinate 23,962,870 downwards.
ACTACCTCAGTTTGCCCATCAGTTTGTGGGTGACAAGAGGTAGAGAAAGAAAGTTTTGTTCCTAGCCTAGACCACAAGGTCCTCCAAAAATGGCTTAGGAATTTAGCATCCCTATCAGACACAATTGTTTTGGGTAATCCATGAAGGCGAACCACTTCTCTAAAGAACAACTTTGCTATGTTGCTAGCATCATCTACTTTGTGGCATGGTATAAAATGTGCCATTTTAGAAAAACGGTCCACTACCACAAATATAGAGTCAACACCCCTAGAAGTCCTTAGAAGCCCTAGGACAAAATCCATACTTATATCCTCCCAAGGGGTGGAAGCAACAAGCAAAGGAGTATACATCCTTGCAGGCATTGCGCTAGACTTAGCATGCAAACAATTCAAACAACTAGCGCAATAGTTTTGTATTTCCCTTTTCATATGGGGCCAAAAGAATTTCTCTTTAAGCATGGCCAAAGTTTTGGCGACCCCAAAGTGACCCATAAGTCCCCCCCATGCATTTCTTTGATCAAAAGTTTTCTATGAGAACCTAGAGGAATACATAGGCGGCCTTCTTTGAAAAGATATCCACTTGAGAGATAAAAGCCGCCTTGGGACTTAGTGAGACAATCATGATAAATGGTAGCAAAGAAGGGATCATGAATATACAATTCACATATGTTGTCAAATCCAAGAATTTGGGATCCAAGCTTGGCTAAGAGAGTATATCTCCTTGATAGTGCATCAGCCACAACATTAGCTTTCCCTTTCTTGTACTTGATAACATAAGGGAATTGTTCCAAGTACTCAACCCACTTTGCATGCCTTTTATTCAATTTGTGTTGGCTCTTCAAATACTTGAGAGTTTCATGATCACTATGGATAATAAACTCATTTGTTACAAGATAATGTTCCCAAGTATGAAGAGCTCGTACAAGAGCATATAGCTCTTTGTCATAGGTGGGATAGTTACGAGAAGGACCATTTATTTTTTCACTAAAATAGGCAATTGGATGGCCTTCTTGTAACAAAACCACACCTATTCCCACCCCAGAAGCATCACATTCTAGCTCAAAAGTTTTCTCAAAATTTGGAAGAGCAAGAATGGGAGCTTGGGTGAGCCTAGTCTTGATATCATCAAAAGCCTTTTGTTGTCTTTCACCCCACTCAAAAGATATGTCTTTCTTAACAAGTTTATTGAGGGGTGAAGCAATGGTGGAGAAGTTGGGAACAAATCTTCTATAAAAACTTGCTAATCCATGAAAACTTCTAATGTCCCCAACATTCTTTGGCACAGGCCATTCTTGGATGGCCTTGATTTTGGCGGGGTCAACATGCACCCCACTCTTATTGACCACAAATCCCAAAAAAATGACACTCTCTACACAGAAAGTGCACTTATCAATGTTAGCATAGAGTTGGTGGTCTCGGAGAAGAGATAACACAACTCTAAGATGACCCACATGAAGTTTAGAGCTTGTACTATACACCAAGATATCATCAAAATAGACAACAACAAACTTGCCTATACAATCTCGCAAGACATGATTCATTAGGCGCATGAATGTACTAGGAGCATTGGTTAGACCAAAGGGCATGACTAACCATTCATATAGACCAAATTTTGTTTTGAAAGCAGTTTTCCACTCATCACCTTTTTGAATACGAATTTGGTGATAACCACTTTTGAGGTCTATTTTTGAAAATATTTGTGCTCCATGTAACTCATCCAACATATCATCTAGTCTTGGGATTGGATGCCTATATTTTATGGTGATGTTGTTGATAGCCCTACAATCACAGCACATACGCCACTTTCCATCTTTCTTGGGCACCAACAACACAGGCACAGCACAAGGACTTAAACTTTTTTGAACCCATCCCTTGTCTAGCAACTCATTCACTTGAGTTTCTATCTCCTTGGTCTCAATTGGGTTTGTCCTATAGGCAGGTCTATTAGGAAGACTTGCCCCTGGGACAAAATCAATTTGGTGCTCAATCCCTCTAAAAGGTGGGAGACCATGAGGGCCATCCTTTGGAAAAATATCTTGAAATTCATGAAGGAGAGCACGAATGGAAGGAGGTAGATCCTTAAGAGAAGGATGTTCAAGACAAGTAAGGATTGCTTGACAAAGTAAGAAGAAGGGAGGTTGCTCATTATGAAGAGTGTGCAAAAGAGTTTTATGAGTTAAAAGAACTTCATGAGCAACATCCTTAGAAGAAGAAACTTCCTCTACCTTTGTCTTGACCATAGAATCTTTAGAAGCATTAGAGTTCTTGGAACTCTCTTCCTCTCTCCTAGCTCGCATTTGAACTTGATCACTAGCAACTTGGCTAGGAGTGAGGGGATGCAACACAAAAGTTTTTGAATGATGTTGGATGGTGATCTCATTGGTGTGGCCATTGTGTAAAGTTTTATGATCAAATTGCCAAGGCCTCCCCAAGAGAATATGGCAAGCTTCCATTGGAATTACATCACATAAAACTTTATCTTTAAATTTCCCAATGGAGAACTTGACTTTCACTTGATGTTCAACTTTGAGATCCCCATCTTCATTAAGCCAATGAAGTTTGTAAGGTTTGGGATGGGGTAACAAAGTCAAATTCAACTTCTCAACCAATCTTGTGCTACAACAATTGCAACAAGATCCACTATCAATGATCAAAGAATAAGTGTTTTTCAAAACCTCACATCTTGTGTGGAAAATATTTTCTCTTTGATCATTGAGAGGAATGCTAGGTTGGTTATTGAGAAGCCTCCTAATCATCAAAAGTTTCCCTTCATTTGGATATGAATGTTCTTGAGAATCACTAGAATGAGAAGTGTCGGAGTCACTTGAAGATGACTCCTCTTGGCTAGTGTAGAGGTCTTTGCCCTTAAGCACAATGGTGCGTTTGGTAGGGCATTGAGCGGCCACATGACCTCTACCTAGACACTTGAAACATTTGATGTCACTACCTCTTTTGTTGGTGGAGGATTCACCCTTGTCACTTACCTTTGTAAGGCTCTTAAGAGTGGACTCTTTTTCTTTTGAAAAATCTTTCTTTGGAAAATCACTTTTAGAAAAAGAGGTAGAATCCTTGCGAGAAGGACGTCTCAAAAGTTGTTGCTCCACCTTGATGCTCATTTGAACAAGATCATTAAAATTGCGGTAGGGGAGCAACTCAACTTTATCTCTTATGTTGTAATTGAGTCCACTTAAGAACCTAGCAATGGTAAGTTCCTCTTCTTCTTCAATTCCGGCTCTCATGATGTAGAGCTCCATCTTTTGTCTATACTCTTCTATAGACATAGATCTTTGTTGGAGCCTTTGGAGCTTGTCCAAGAGCTCTCTTTTGTAATAGGAGGGAACATGGCGGGCATGAAGGGCTTCCTTAAGATCATTCCAATACTCAATATCATGTAGCCCTTTTCGCCTTCTTTGGAGGACTAAGGAAGTCCACCAATTAAGAGCATGCCCTTGAAAGCTAAGAGTAGCTAGAGACACACGCCTCTCTTCCTCCACAACATGACTCTCAAACAATTGTTCTACTTTGGCAACCCAATCAAGAAAAACCTCAACATTATCCTTCCCATAGAAATGAGGCAAATCAATTTTAACTTCCTTTGGGTGAGGAGGTATGCGCCTTTGCCTTCTTACACGAGGCGATTGTCTAAGGTTAATGCGCTCATCTTCCTCCTCTTCAAAATCATACTCATGCCTTGAAGGGGCACGAGAAGGCCTAGAAGAGGCACGGGTATTGTGGTTGGGAGGGGTAAGTTGATTGGCAATTAATTGAAGATTGGCTTGTATGGAAGCCATTTGAATTTTAAGGTCCCTAACCTCTTGAGAGAGATTATTTAGGACTCTAGGATCAACCTCAACCTCCTCATCACCACTTGTGTGGAGGTTGTTTTCATCATGTTGTTGATGTTGGGTACTAGCACGAGTAGCCCTTCTAGTGCTCATGGTGATTGAAAGAACTTAGAACTTTAACAAAATAGTGAAAGAAGAAACCAAGCACAAGTAGACCTCCAGGTTAGGCGAGGTGAGTCTAAAAGACTTCTTAAGTACCAAGGCCAATCCTTGCCAAGATGTACTTGCAAAAGGTTTCAAAGATCACACAATTGTTTAAGGCTAAGTAAATAGAATCACTTGAGACACTAAGCACTAACAAACACAAACAAGACTCAAAGAAAAGAAAAGACTAACACTAAAAACGGACCCCTAAATGGCAAAAATTTTAGAGACTTTGGTCTCACAAATTTAAACCACTAAGCGTCTAACTATGCAGCCTAAAAGCAAGGTGAGAAAGCACTTAGAACTTTCAATACACTTACTTACTAAAACGTTGCACTAGAATATGAAAAAGGTTCTACTTAGGAGATGGGATTGAACACCTTTGGTTCCCCAATACACCTAAGTAGGCCATGGATACAATGGAATGTTCAAAGCAAAAGAAATTGATGCACAAGTTTTGGTACAAAGTGAAGCAAACCAAGAGCAAATTGGATGCTAGAAAACAAGATTTTAAGGCTTTTTGGAGAACCAATAAAATGCCTTAGAATGCTTCAATTGTACCAAAAAGAGGTGTCCAAATTATACACAATTAAAGAACTAAAAGGTGTTGCTAAAATGAGGTCCAAAATGTGCAGCCAAAGACTCCAAAACAGCACCAAAACAAGCTCTCCAAGATCACAGCTGCTGAAAAATCCCGAGAGCAAAAGAGGCTTTGGGAGCCTTTGTATATGACCAAATTCAAGCACCAAAATGTGGAAAAGTGTCCTTGGCAGCACCACACTACTACAGCATCCAAAAACAGCAACCAAATCTGCAAAAGAGTGAAAGAAAGAAACAAAACAAACTATGGCAAGCAAACTAGTTAGCACACACTCTCTCAAATGAATAGGCTCAAAACTCTCAAACTCTCAAAGGTGAGGGGAAGGCAAGCATATAGAAAACACACAAGCTAAAATTTTACTTCAATATCCACCACCTAAGATGCTACCATATCATATAAACCATTCTAAACTCCATAGCATCATTAATCAACCAAAACCGAGAGACAAGTAGATGAACCCAAACAAAGGAGAAAGCAAGAAAAGCTAATTAGAAATGTTAAACCAAAAGAGAATTGAAATGAAACATGACTAGAAGGAGGTTCAATAAGTGACAAGCAAGAAATTAAAGGCTGGAAAATAAAAGCAAGCACCACAAAAGGAACCTAGAAATGCACTAGAATAGATGAAAACAGCAAAAACAGCAAGACAATAGTGCTCAATCATATGGCTGAAGTACTCATTGCAAAGCAGTAGCAAATGAAGTGATGAATTGACTTCCAAAGCAAATCAATAATGAAGCAATATAGAGTACAAACTCAAGCCAAAATTCATGTGAAAACGAGCACTAAAAACACATAAACACGCACAAAACAGCAATGAAACATTGAGTTTTCGGAAACTGCAGTGCCAGAAAACGGAAATATAAGCCTCAACTTGTGTGATTTTTCATTTTTTTTGTACTCAACATTTTTGAATGATTCTTTTTTTTTTATTTTTCGTCTGGATGTTAACTAAATGAGGCAAAAATCAGATTGAATTTTGGTGCACTGAGTTATTCACAAAAAATTAAAAACAGAGACTGTGCGTGCAGTGATTTGGTAGAAAACAGAAGAAAACTGGAGCAGATTTGCTCTCTGAAATTGTAGGAGATGTTCTATGGAAAGCATAGCTAAAGAACATGATTATGAACTGAAATCAAGCATGAATCATAGAAGAACATCTTAGACACACAAAAGCACAATCTAATCGGTGAAATGGATGAAAAACAGTGAGGATTCAGGCCTTAAACATCCACACACTTCCTTGAAGGATCATAGTGTTTTGGCTGTGAGATGTGGCGCGGAAACTCAATCAATTCAGTAAGCAATGCAATTAAACGGTGGACAAGATGAATTAAAGCACAAACAAAGCATAGAACATGACTTAAACATAACTGGAATGATAAAATGCAAAGAAGGACTGAATTCACCGAATAAAAATGCAGAAAACGCAAGAACGAAAGAACAAGTGCTGGAAAAACGAAAATGGAACTTAAAAACAGATTTCCACCAATGAAGCAAGGAGTACTACAAGGTGAATCAATGGAGATTCATGTAGCCTCAATGTCAAACGGTGGAGAACATTAAAAACATGAAAAAAACAGCAGCAAAAGTGAAGAAAATAGTGGAGAAGAGAGACAAAACGGAAAATGAAAAAGGAGACAAGTATGGACCAAGAACCTTACCCAAACCAAGAGGATGGATGCACCAAAGGCTTGGATGGCTCTAGATACCAATTGATGGACGTCCTTGGAGTAGGAGAGGAAGGAAATCCATGGAGAATGTTGAGGAGAAGATGAAGTGTAGCGGAATTTGGAGAATTAGAGAAAGGTTGCTCTCGGAAATGGAGAATTTGGTGAAGATGAAGAGTAGAAGTGGAGCTATGGTATGGAAGGTGGCTAGAGGAGATGAAGGAGAAGGTTAGCCATGTGTGCTCTCAAATTAATAGAAGTGTGGAGTGATCTCAAACACTAGCATCTATTAGCAATTCAAGAGTAACCATTACAATATTTGAGTGGCTCTATTTATAGGCACATGGTCGGCCAAATAAAGAGAAAATGCAACAAAGATGAAACGCAAATGTAGCTTGGAGAAGAAGCTTGATTGTAGACCATGTGATGTAGTAGATGAGTCTAGATGGTGCCAAGTGGCGTATCACACTCTCCTTGCCCAAGTCACACACACCATGCTTCCATCACATGCTCCTTGATTAGTTCATGCTTTGCTTGCATCCAAAAGGAGAGCCACTCTAGTAACTCTTGGCAAAAGGTGGCACATTGGGCTCGGCCCAAATGATCCCAACAAGTGTTCTAGCTTTTATTGAAAGCAAAGCCTAAACAATGGCCCAATTTAAATCTAGACTACTTCCTTCATGCATCATCTCATATTTTAGAGATTTCTTTAGCCCTTGTAAATAATATAAAAAGCCCATGATTGACTTGATCATCTTGTGAGAGGCCCATGTGAATCTTTCTCATCATGCTTCTAGTGGTTGGGCCTTGATATGGGCTTGGGCTTGTTGATGCACTTGAGCTTGGGCTTGTTGGGGTCACATCATTTCCCTTCCTTCTTCAGTTTATATTTCTTCTTTTTCTATTTTCTCCTTCAGCCTATGTTGATCCTTACTGGCTTGTCTTTGTGTCATAAATTTCAACTTCATTTCATGTCCCTCATGCCTCAAATAAAGGGAACGTTCATCAAGATTGATCATTTTAAAATGAAGCCTTACCCATCTCAAAAGAAGATGACAAGAGTTCGTGGGAGCAATATCACATAATACTTCTTTCACACATTGTCCTCTACTGAATTTGATCCTTGCTTGATTCGGATGAAAGCTTGTTGGTAACTGAAATTTCCACACCAATCTTTGGCTTACAACATTGATGTCGCTTTCGTAAATGAATGCAACTAAACATGCGTGGCCTTCGATTAAACACCTTGTTGCTCTACTACCTTTTCCAATATCTTTTTCTTTACTTCCTTTTGTATTTCTTCAGTTTCCCTTCCTTCTGCAGTTTATATTTCTTCCTTTTCTATTCTTTCTTTTTCTATTTTCTCCTTCGGCCTATGTTGATCCTTACTGGCCTGTCTTGGTGTCATAAATTTCAACTTCATTTCATGTCCCTCATTCCTCAAATAAAGGGAACGTTCATCAACATTGAGCGTTTTAAAATGAAGTCATGCCCATCTCAAAAGAGGATGACAAGAGTTTGTAGGAGCAATATCACATAATACTTCTTTCACACATTGTTCTGTACTGAATTTGATCCTTGCTTGATTCGGATGAAAGCTTGTTTGTAACTTGAGTTTCTCCACCAATCTTTGGCTTACAACATTGTTGTCACTTTTGTAAACGAATGCAACTAAACATGGGTGGCCTTCGATTAAACACTTTTTTTCTCTACTTCCTTTTCATCATCTTTATCTTTTCTTCCTTTTCTTTTGCGTCAATTTACTTTCCTTTTGCAGTTTATATTTCTTCTTTTTCTATTTTCTCCTTCAGCCTATGTTGATCCTTACTGGCTTGTCTTTGTGTCATAAATTTCAACTTCATTTCATGTCCCTCATGCCTCAAATAAAGGGAACGTTCATCAAGATTGAGCGTTTTAAAACTAAGCCATGCCTATCTCCAAAAGAAGATGACAAGAGTTTGTGGGAGCAATATCACATAATACTTCTTTCACACAATGTCCTCTACTGAATTTGATCCTTGCTTGATTCGGATGAAAGCTTGTTGGTAACTGGAATTTCCCCACCAATCTTTGGCTTACAACATTGATGTCGCTTTCGTAAACGAATGCATCTAAACATGGGTGGCCTTCGATTAAACACCTTCTTTCTCTACTACCTTTTCCATCATCTTTTTCTTTACTTCCTTTTCTTTTTCTTCAGTTTCCCTTCCTTCTGCAGTTTATATTTCTTCTTTTTCTATTCTTTCTTTGTCTATTTTCTCCTTCAGCATATGTTGATCCTGACTAGCTTATCTTCGTGTCTTAAATTTCAACTTCATTTCATGTCCCTCAATCCTCAAATAAAGGGAACATTCATCAAGATTGAGCGTTTTAAAATGAAGCCATGCCTATCTCAAAAAAGGATGACAAGAGTTTGTAGGAGCAATATCACATAATACTTCTTTCACGCATTGTCCTGTACTGAATTTGATCCTAGCTTGATTCGGATGAAAGCTTGTCGGTAACTTGAGTTTCTCCACCAATCTTTGGCTTACAATATTGTTGTCACTTTTGTAAACGAATGCAACTAAACATGGGTGGCCTCCGATTAAAGACCTTGTTTCTCTACTTTCTTTTCATCATCTTTATCTTTTCTTCCTGATGAGTGCGTATTTTTGCCCTCATTTAATGTTTAATTCTGGGTATTTAATTGAATTTGTGTGCTTAAAGAGTGATTTAATTGATAATTCTGATAATTAGGTTGTTTGAGCTTGTGTGATAAAAATGTCTTAAAAAGTGATTTTTAGCTGCATAAATTATTTTTGGATATTTGGGAAAATATAATTTGGGAAAATATATCTTTAGATATTTTATTTGATATTTTTAAATAATTATGTTATTTAATTATATCATAAAATATTAAAAGATAATAACTACCAAATCTTTTTAAATATGACAAGATCTTCTTGAATCTTTTTAGTCCCACAACAAACAAATATATCTTGAAGATATTGGATTATTTAGAAGATAATTTAAGGAGATTGCAAAGGGTTAATTTGGAAAATTAATACAAATACTAATTGGTGATAATTTATCATATATCTTTAAGTAATTAATTAATTTAATTATATTAGATATTGATATTATCAACCAACTATATTTGTCAAATAGTATATATCTCTCTAAATGTTTTTAAATATTTATATTTATCTTTATTTTAAAAGATATTTGAGAGATTTTAGCAACAGAAAAGCCTAGTCCAATTCCTATATAAAGAGACCAAGGGAGAAGCAGAAACAACAAGCTGGGAACTTCGGAGTTTTGGAACCCTTAAGGGTGCCTAATTTCGTTTCCTTTCTCTCTCTTTTCTTCTCTCTATTCTTCTTTTTATTTTGTATTCCATGAATTGCTAAACTTCTTGGGTTGATTCCATTGTAATTTCATTATGGATTTTGAGGTTAGAATGAATTAATTTCTTTGTTCTTTTTATTATTGTTGAGGTTTTAATTCATCTATGTCTTTTATGTTTGAATCTCTGATATCGCTGTCGTTAGGCGATCAAATTACCACTACTTTAGCAACTTCAGTATTGCCAGTTTGTAGTGAAGAAAATAGTTAGGGTTAAGATAACCCTGAGTCGTCTCACAACGAATACGGAATTGATCTCAAATATTTGATTCTCAAAAATGCAATTTAAAACTAGCAACTATAAAAATAGGGAGGTTTTGATATGCAAAGAAAATGACACGGAAGATTGTAAACACAGTAATAGTAAATAGGTCAATTCCACTGCTTTTTCTAAATAAGATTCTTCATTGGTTATCTAGAGATTATTGTTAAATTAATTATTGTTGTTGATTTACAAATAATTCAATGTAAAGACTCAATTCATTTGTTGGCATCCTCACTTTTAATCAAAGTACAGTCTCAATTAAAAGTGAGAATTATTAGATTGTCCATAGTAAATTCAATCAAAGTACAGTCTCAATTAATTTTACTATGCCTAATCATGTCTATTCCTTTGTTTCTTTACCAAATAGAAAACTTAATTAATCAAAGTAAAGTCTTGACTAATTTTAGTTAAAGTAATTACCTCTAATCAAATTAAAGTCTCAATTATTAGCAAAAACTTATTTAATCAAATGAAAGTTTCTAAACAAAATCAAAGTAAAGTCTCAATTTAATTTAAAAACCTTTTAACTTATATGATTAGCATGCATGTAGATTTAAAATCATTATTTTCTATTCAATTTAGAAGCAAAGGACATAGATAAACAAAAACCACAACAATAATCAAAATAACAAAACATATAAATTTATCTAACCTCAGAATCCATTTAAGAAATTACAGTGGAATCAACCCTTAAAGCTTAGCCCTCCATGGCTTTGATGGAATACATGATGATATGAAAGAAAGAAAATAAAAGAAAGAATGAGAGATGTGGTGGAGATGGTATCTGCCAAAACCAGACAGTTCTAAGTGTCTAAGCTGTAAGCTGTCAATTGTCAGTCCCCTCTTCTGCTCCCTTAAGTCTCTTTATATAGGCTTCCACTAGACTTTGGGCTTTATCTGTCAGTTGCTAAAATCTTTTATTTTTTTAATTAATTAGCAACTTAATTCCTGTCCAACTTCCAATTCTGCCCCTCTAATTTAAGCATTTTTACAAAATTGACCAGAATTTGACCAGAGTTTGACCAGTTTGACCAGAGTTTACCAGAGTTGACCAGTTTCGACCATTTCAGTGTCCATTGAGAGACTGCCACGTGTCAGCTCTTCCAAATCAGATTTCTCTCCTTCCTTAGGGTTTGTTCCTGATGAAGGATTATCTTGTTTCCTTTTAGAGTTATGAATATGGTGAAGTTATTTAAGAAAGCTTTTTGAAAATTCCCACTGGACATTAAGATAGCAAGCTATCTAGATGTGAAGGTTCATTTCTCAAGCTCATGAAAGGAAGAAGAGAGTTGGATTTAAGCTTAAACTCACACAACATTAACAACACTTAAAGAACCAAAATGAAAGAAGAAACATTAAAAATGGAAAGCATAGAAGATGAAGCATGGAAGAAGCACGCCACTCATAGGGGGGGATCTAAGCCAACCAAGCCCTAGAGATGAGTGATGGTGCCGCCACTTGCAAGCAAGATAAGGCAAAGGTGAGTTCACTTCTAGGAAGGAGAGCTCACGAAAATTTAAAGGTTGAAACACAATAGTTTAGAAACAAAATGATCAACCCTTTTACAAGACAAGGAGCACCCTTTAAATAGGAGTTCATAGGGGTCCTTTAGCAAATACAAAAACATGAAAAAGGATTAACTAGCAAACCCTAAACCTAATGTGAGAGTGAGTCTTGGCCAAGTGAAGGAAGATGATTGGTGGAGGCATTCCCATGAGGATTCTAGGCCAAAAGAGGAAGGAGACCAAGTGACCTTCTAAGGCATAAACCATAAAGGCAAAATGAGACAAGGTACATGTCTACTTTTGCTTTTGCTTTATGCTTTTTGCTTTCCTCTCTCTTCCACTTCATCCAAGTGCTCCAATCACCAAGTGCCAACTAGCCATGCTCTACTTTCTCTTAATTACCTACAAAACAAGACAAACAAGGATTAGCATGTTGGTTTAAGTTAATCTAATCTTGGTCAAAGGTCAACTTTGGATCAAAGTCAACAAGTCAACCAAAATAAATCAACTAGAAACCAACTTAGGGAATTCAAACTAAAGTAATGCAAAACAAAGATAAAGGTGATGGAATAGAAGACTCCCCTCTAGACATGCTTCTAGTGATCCTTCTTGATGGAGCTTCTAAGGAGGTGGTCATGCCTTCATCATCCTCCCCTTCTTGGAGAGAATTCGACCACGAATTCTTAAACCCTACATCAAAAGGAGAAAGGTCACAAACATTAAATGAGTTACTTATGTTGTAGCTTGGGGGTAAGTCTAACTCATAAGCATTGTTGTTAATTCTCCTAATGACTTGAAAGGGGCCATCCCCTCTAGGGAGGAGCTTAGACTTCCTTTGAGTAGGGAATCTCTCCTTTCTCAAGTGAAGCCAAACCCAATCTCCCTCTTGGAAGATGACTTCCTTTCTTCTCTTATTACCATCCTCTTGTTGTTTCTTAACTCTCCTCTCAATGGTTTCCTTAACTTGTGAATGCAAGTCTTGGATGTACTTGGCTTTGGTCTCACCATCTTGGCAAGTCCATGCCTCATGAGTGGGTAGGGGAAGGAGGTCTAAGGGAGTTAGGGGATTGAACCCATACACAACCTCAAAAGGGGAATGAGAAGTAGTGGAATGCACAACCCTATTGTAGGCAAACTCTATGTGGGGAAGAAGTTCCTCCCACTCTCTAATGTTTTGCACTATCATACATCTTAGCATTTGCCCTAGGGTTCTATTAACCACCTCGGTTTGGCCATCACTTTGGGGATGACAAGTGGTGGAGAAAAGAAGCTTGGTGCCAAGTTTACCCCACAAGGTTCTCCAAAAATGGCTTAGGAACTTGGAGTCCCTATCACTTACAATGGACCTAGGTAGGCCATGTAGTCTTACCACTTCCTTGAAGAAAAGATTTGCAATATAAGTTGCATCATCAATCTTATGGCAAGGAATGAAATGGGCCATCTTAGAGAACCTATCCACCACTACAAAAATGGAATCCCTACCTTTTTTGGTCCTTGGGAGACCTAAGACAAAATCCATAGAAATGTCAACCCAAGGCTTGGAAGGGATAGGCAAGGGGGTGTAAAGACCATGGGGTTGGACTCTAGACTTGGCTTTCATGCATGCTATGCAACCTTTGCAATGCCTATCTACATGCTTCCTCATGTGAGGCCAATAGAAGTGTTCTTTCAAGACTTCCAAAGTCTTGTTTGGCCCAAAATGCCCCATTAATCCTCCCTCATGTGCCTCTCTAATGAGTGAGGCTCTTAAGGAACCTTGGGGAATGCAAAGTCTCTTACCTTTGAAAAGATATTGATTGAGAAGGTAAAAGTCTTTGTAAGCCCCTTGGTGGCACTCACTAAGAATGGGGGAGAAATCAACATCCTTTGGATACAATTCCTTAATATGATCAAAACTAAGAAATTTAGTTTGAAGAATGGAAAGGAGGGAATGCCTTCTTGAAAGTGCATCCGCCACAATGTTAGCCTTTCCTTGCTTATGTTTGATCACATATGGGAATTGTTCTAAGAACTCTACCCACCTAGCATGTCTCTTGTTTAACTTGCCTTGGCTTTTCAAAAATTTGAGTGACTCATGGTCACTATGTATCACAAACTCCTTTGAAAGAAGATAGTGTTGCCAAGTTTGCAAAGTTCTCACAAGAGCATAAAGCTCTTTGTCATAGGTGGAGTAGTTGATGTGACTCCCCTTGAGTTTCTCACTAAAATAAGCTATGGGGTGCCCTTCTTGGAGAAGCACGACCCCAATGCCTATATTGGATGCATCACACTCAATTTCAAAAGTTTTGGAGAAGTTAGGGAGGGCTAAGAGTGGTGCATTGATCAATTTTTGTTTTAAAGTTTCAAAAGCCTTTTCTTGATCTTTGCCCCACTTATAGGTCACACCTTTCTTGACCAATTCATTGAGAGGGGCAGCTATGGTGCTAAAGTTTGGCACAAACCTCCTATAGAAACTAGCTAACCCATGGAAAGACCTAAGCTCACTTACATTCTTTGGGGGAGGCCAATCCTTGATTGCCATCACTTTTTCTTGGTCCACATGGACCCCATGTTGATTTATTTTGAAACCTAGGAAGATCACATGATCCATCCCAAACACACATTTCTCCATGTTAGCATACAAGGATGCCTTCCTTAAGGTTTCTAACACACTCCTTAAATGATGCAAGTGGTCATCTTGAGACATACTATAAATGAGAATGTCATCAAAGTATACCACAACAAACTTCCCTAAGAACTCTCTAAGAACATGGTGCATGAGTCTCATGAATGTACTAGGTGCATTGGTCAAGCCAAAAGGCATGACTAACCACTCATATAATCCAAACTTAGTCTTGAAAGAGGTTTTCCATTCATCACCTTCTTTGATTCTAATTTGATTGTACCCACTTTTCAAGTCTATTTTGGAAAATATGGTTGCACCATGTAACTCATCAATCAAATCATCTAACCTAGGAATGGGATGCCTATACTTGATGGTTATGTTGTTGATAGCCCTACAATCTATGCACATTCTCCATGTTCCATCCTTTTTGGGGACTAGGATCACGGGCATTGCACAAGGACTCATGCTATGTTGCACCCACCCCTTTTCTAACAACTCATTCACTTGTTTTTGAATTTCTTTAGCCTCCTCGGGACTAGTCCTATAGGCTGGCCTATTAGGCAAAGATGAGCCTTGTATGAAATCAATTTGGTGTTCTATACCTCTTAGGGGTGGGAGACCCTTTGGAGGTTCTTGAAAAACATCTTTGAACTCATCTAAGACTAATGACAAGTCTAAGGGACATCTAGAGTGAGGGTTTTGGAAGGAGGGGGAAGATTCACTAGGATAAGCTAGGAAGATGGGTTTTTGGGCAAGCATTACCTTCTTCACCCCCTTGAGAGTGATCATGCTCTTCTTGGACTCATGCCCTTGCGCCTTCTTTTGCGCCTTATCTTCTTTTCTTTTCTTAATCATTTGCAATTGGTCCTCATTGACTTCTCTTGGTGAAAGAGGTAGTAATGTGATCTTTTTGCCTTGGAAGCTAAAGGTAAATTTGTTAGCATGGCCATCATGAAAAGCTTTTCTATCAAATTGCCATGGCCTTCCTAATAAAATGTGAGTTGCTTCCATGGGCACTAAGTCACATAATACCTCATCCTTGTAGTTTCCAATGGAGAAGTTAATAAGGACTTGTTTGTCCACTTTAATTTCACCTTCCTCACTAAGCCAAGAAAGCTTATAGGGCTTGGCATGAGGGATGGTTTTCAAGCCAAGCTTGTCCACAACCCTTGTGCTAGCCACATTAACACAACTTCCACTATCAATTATGAGGGAGCAAGTTTTGTTGTTGATTTGGCACCTTGAGTGAAAAATATTTTCTCTTTGGTTTTCAAATTCTTTAGGCACTTGGCCTAGCATGCGCCTAACCACCAACAAACCTCCTTCATTAGGTTTGATTTCATCCTCACTTGAAGATTGGGAAGAAGTGTGGGAGGAAGAACTTTTAGGGGAGGGGGGAGAAGAATGTTCACTTTCAACCTCTCCTTTAGGGTTCAAGATCATGTTCCTTTTTGTTGGGCAATTTGAAGCAATGTGACCATAGCCCAAACACTTAAAACATTTGATGGAACTAGTTCTTGAACTTTGAGAAGAGTTTGCATTTTCATGGGAGGTTCTAGACGAATTGGTCCTAGGTGGGTGGTCTTTGGAAGGAGGTTTCTCATCCTTTCTTTCTTTTCCTTTCCAAGTTCTAGAGTAGTATTCATTGTATGAAGTATTCCTCTTGGCCTCTTGTTTCTTTTTCAATTGACTTTCAACTTTTAAGGCCAAGTGTAAAATTTTGTCAAGAGTGGAATACTCATACAACTCAACTACATCTTGAACTTCTCTTCTAAGACCACTCACAAATCTAGCTACCTTTTCTTCTTCACTTTCAAATTGGAGTCCTACTTTGAGAAGCATTGACTCCATCATTTTAAAATATTCATTCACACACATAGACCCTTGTTGAAGCCTTTGGAGCTTCAAAAGAGTCTCCCTCCTATAGTAGGAAGGAACAAATCTAGCGCGCATCAAAGTCTTAATGTCCATCCAAGAGGCCGCGGGTGGCTCTTGGTTAATATTGTCCATACACAATTGATGCCACCATGTCATGGCATAATCTTCAAATTCTAAAACTACTAAATCTACTTGTTCTTGATCACCAACTAAATGAATGTTGAAGATTTGGTCCACTTTTTGCACCATGGCTAGAGTCCTCGGAAGAGGACCTCCTCCTTCTCCTCTCATCTTCCCTAAGTTCAAGTCTTTGGATGTGCTCTTGTAGGAAGATCTCACTTTGCCTCCTATCCGCCCTCAATTGGTCAAAAGTTTCTCTCCTACTCACTTCCATCTCACGTAAGATGTTGGCAAGGGTTATTTGTCCACTTTCTTGGGCCATAGGAGTCACCATGGGAGGGGAATAAGGTGAGGCCGACTCCTCCTCTTCTTCTACCTCCAAGATTGGATCCATATTCATGTTCCTACACCAAAAACTCACCAAAAACCGAGACAAGGAAGAGGTTAGCTAACAAATAATTCCAAACCCGAGACCAAGTGTGGTCTTCTCAAGCACCCAAGTGTTTTTGATCACACTCCCAAAGCACACAAGCAAGGCTAGCACTCAAAAACCTTCCAAAGAAGTGAAAACACCTTTAAAGAGATGAAAACCTTTTCAAAGCTCAAACAAGTGGCTCGGCCACAACACTCTAGGAAGACAAGGAAAAGAAAACTACTAAGACAAAACAAAGATTACCTAAAGACAAGCAAGCAAAGCTAAAAAAAAACAAGAAAGTTTAACTTCTAAGGAAACCTGTTTTTTAAAGACAAAACTTGAACAAGACTAAAACAATGAAAAGCACTTTTAAGGACTCTATGGAAAGCATTTGAACAAGCCAAGATTATACCTCAAATTATGCATACACCATGAAAGATCATAACCAAGTCAAAGCATGGAACTAATTTGCCAATATCACCCAAAATCCAAGTATAAATTTTGGTAGCATAACACCTAGTAAAAATGGCCAAATGGATTCACCAAGCAATTGTAAAAGCTCTCGGCCAAACTGTTTTTGGTCTTGAAAACACTTTTTCTTTTCAAAACTAGGTACTTCAAATGATGAGAAGGATGTTTTAGGGTGTCTTGAACACTTAGTTCCTTAAAATTAGGTCAAAATCAATTTCAAGGAGCATACAACAACACAAGGCATAGATCTCATGCAATAGTTCAAAAACTTAGAAACAAGAACAAGAAAACTCAAAGAAGCATATGACAAGAGACTCAAGCAAAAGTTAGACACATTTAGAGACTCAACATGACATACACAAAGACACAAACATGTAGCTATCATGCATTTAAACTCATGGATTTGAGGCTCAAAGAGTAAGTATCAAAAGACATGTTATCCAACCACATTTAGGAGCAAAAGAGTCACAAAACCGAAGCCAAAATTGCCACAACATAACCTGAAAACGTTGTTTTTCGTATTCTCGGCAGCTCTGACCTTTGCTCACTCATTTGATCATAACTCTCTCCACAGAACTCCAAATGCGTTAATTCTTTTTTTGTTGGAAACTAGACTCACAGAGCTTTCTTTTGATATAAAGAACGTTACTTTTGGACCACTGAGCTAGCTGTAGTATTTTTTTCAAAAACGCACACGTTGCTGCCAGCACTGTTTTTTATGTGGACCACTCAAGATAGCTACACAAGACAAGGTTAGAACATGAAAACACCATATTCAAGGACAACCAAAGCTCTAGATACCAAATGATGAAGGATTATCTTGTTTCCTTTTAGAGTTATGAATATGGTGAAGTTATTTAAGAAAGCTTTTTGAAAATTCCCACTGGACATTAAGATAGCAAGCTATCTAGATGTGAAGGTTCATTTCTCAAGTTCATGAAAGGAAGAAGAGAGTTGGATTCAAGCTTAAACTCACACAACATTAACAACACTTAAAGAACCAAAATGAAAGAAGAAACATTAAAAATGGAAAGCATAGAAGATGAAGCATAGAAGAAGCACGCCACTCATAGGGGGGGATCTAAGCCAACCAAGCCCTAGAGATGAGTGATGGTGCCGCCACTTGCAAGCAAGATAAGGCAAAGGTGAGTTCACTTCTAGGAAGGAGAGCTCACGAAAATTTAAAGGTTGAAACACAATAGTTTAGAAACAAAATGATCAACCCTTTTACAAGACAAGGAGCACCCTTTAAATAGGAGTTCATAGGGGTCCTTTAGCAAATACAAAAACATGAAAAAGGATTAACTAGCAAACCCTAAACCTAATGTGAGAGTGAGTCTTGGCCAAGTGAAGGAAGATGATTGGTGGAGGCATTCCCATGAGGATTCTAGGCCAAAAGAGGAAGGAGACCAAGTGACCTTCTAAGGCATAAACCATAAAGGCAAAAGGAGACAAGGTACATGTCTACTTTTGCTTTTGCTTTATGCTTTTTGCTTTCCTCTCTCTTCCACTTCATCCAAGTGCTCCAATCACCAAGTGCCACCTAGCCATGCTCTACTTTCTCTTAATTACCTACAAAACAAGACAAACAAGGATTAGCATGTTGGTTTAAGTTAATCTAATCTTGGTCAAAGGTCAACTTTGGATCAAAGTCAACAAGTCAACCAAAATAAATCAACTAGAAACCAACTTAGGGAATTCAAACTAAAGTAATGCAAAACAAAGATAAAGGTGATGGAATAGAAGACTCCCCTCTAGACATGCTTCTAGTGATCCTTCTTGATGGAGCTTCTAAGGAGGTGGTCATGCCTTCATCAGTTCCTCCTTTGACGGCTGAAAACGTGATGGTAGCAGCTGCCGTTTTCCGGCGTGGTGGCGCGACGCGGTGGTGCTGCTGCAGTGGTGGCTAGGGTGGCGGCGGCAGCTGCCATGGTGATGGAAGGAGAGGAGAAAATTAGGGTTAGGGTTTTGGGAGATGAAGATGATGACGTGGCAGAGTCTAAGTGGTCAATTTGGTGAGTGGAGGATTATGACACGTGGCAGCTTATGGTTGGCTAATTTTAAAAGGTGAGGGTTGCCACATGGCATGATCTGGTTGAGTGGAGTTTAAGTGGTAGGAGGGGTGCAACTTAGTGAAAACTGGGGGTGCAGAACAGGTTTTTGTGGTCCACTTGAGGGAGGAGTGCGCAAATAAAATCTAGGGGTGCATTTAGCTCCTGATTCATTCTTTTCCAGAATTTCTTGATTTTGGACTTATTTTGTAACTTTGAATATTTTAAAATCACACTATTAATTGACCAAAAATAAATTCTAGCTGCATTAACAAACGTTAGAATATCCAATAATATTTTATGCAACTAAAATCAATTTTTACGCCACTTTTACCAAACTTACTCAATAAATCCAATAATCACAAATCCTAATTAAATCAATCTTTAAGCACAGAAAATTCAATTAAATCCCCAAATTTAAATATTAAATGAGGGCAAAAATTTGAACTCATCACACACCCACACTTATCCTTTTGCACTCCTGGGCAAAATTGAACAATTTCAAAACTTTTTTCTGAGGTCTTTTATTCCATATTTTCAGTGGATTAAAGAAATGAATATCAATGGAAACAAATCAATCTTCTAGAAATCATGTTCTCATGCACAAACAAATGGATAAAATTCTGTTTTTCACACATGAGTTAATCTTTTGAGTTTACAAGATAATCAAATATGAAAGAGAAACACTCAAGTTAAATATATATTTTCTCACCAAGATTCGCTCAAGTGTTTTGGCTTGTGTTTTCACTCAAAATACCCATGCAAGTAAACACTCTCAATGCTTAGCAAGACTCTAATATTCACAGCTTTCAGAAAACATGCATTCAAAAATCATGAGGACTTTTTACAGGTTATAATGAGGCCAAGGCAAAGGTAGGAAAAACTTTAGGATTTGTGTGTTTTTGAAATAGTAAGGAAGAAAGAGTTATGGAGCATAGTTTCGAAAACAATTTTTTTTTTCTTTTATCCTTTGTTGCTCTTTTTCAGACAGCAATCATTTTTCATTTCAACACTCTGTCATCAACAATTATTTTCCTTTTGCCATTTTTATAACTTTGTGGGGAAAATACTCACCCCCACACTTTATTCCTCAACCAATCTCAACATAATCCACTAGCTCCTTCTTTCTCCCTAAGGTAAGGAAAAACATGGTCTTTTTCTTTTTAAGGTTTAGCAATATGCTCAAAACAAGAAAAAGAGGTTTAAGCTCAAGGGGCTACCAATGGATCAATGTCATGGTTAGCTTATTTGGCCAAGTAGTTAAAAACAAGAAATGCCTCAGTCATATCAAATCATGCATGTTCACCTGAGATGCAAAACAACAGAATCAAGCTAAACATTTGAGTATCAACAAGACATGAGCAAATCACACAAGAAAAATAGGAATGACACATGGTAGTTCATCCTTACAATAAAGCTCAAAACTCACAAGGTCAAAAAACTCTTTCACAAAAGATTTATTCCAGAAACTCTCAAATCAACTCAATCAGTAAATCACAGACAACAATCCACTCATAGCACATGACTTTTATTTTCCCAGAATTATGACCGTTCCAATTAGTAAATCAAATCCAAAAATTCAATGTCAATATGTTTATTGAAAACAGAAACTTTTTTTTTTTTAAATAAAAACAAACAGAAAATAAAATTAGAAAAGGAAAAACAAAACAAAAAACGAAAACAGAAAAAGGGGGAAAATACCCATGCAAGTAAACACTCTCAATGCTTAGCAAGACTCTAATATTCACAACTTTCAGAAAACATGCATTCAAAAATCATGAGGACTTTTAACAGGTTATAATGAGGCCAAGGCAAAGGTAGGAAAAACTTTAGGATTTGTGTGTTTTTGAAATAGTAAGGAAGAAAGAGTTATGGAGCATAGTTTCGAAAACAATTTTTTTTTTCTTTTATCCTTTGTTGCTCTTTTTCAGACAGCAATCATTTTTCATTTCAACACTCTGTCATCAACAATTATTTTCCTTTTGCCATTTTTATAACTTTGTGGGGAAAATACTCACCCCCACACTTTATTCCTCAACCAATCTCAACATAATCCACTAGCTCCTTCTTTCTCCCTAAGGTAAGGAAAAACATGGTCTTTTTCTTTTTAAGGTTTAGCAATATGCTCAAAACAAGAAAAAGAGGTTTAAGCTCAAGGGGCTACCAATGGATCAATGTCATGGTTAGCTTATTTGGCCAAGTAGTTAAAAACAAGAAATGCCTCAGTCATATCAAATCATGCATGTTCACCTGAGATGCAAAACAACAGAATCAAGCTAAACATTTGAGTATCAACAAGACATGAGCAAATCACACAAGAAAAATAGGAATGACACATGGTAGTTCATCCTTACAATAAAGCTCAAAACTCACAAGGTCAAAAAACTCTTTCACAAAAGATTTATTCCAGAAACTCTCAAATCAACTCAATCAGTAAATCACAGACAACAATCCACTCATAGCACATGACTTTTATTTTCCCAGAATTATGACCGTTCCAATTAGTAAATCAAATCCAAAAATCCAATGTCAATATGTTTTATTGAAAACAGAAAATTTTTTTTTTAAATAAAAACAAGCAGAAAATAAAATTAGAAAAGGAAAAACAAAACAAAAAACGAAAACAGAAAAAGGGGGAAAATACCCATGCAAGTAAACACTCTCAATGCTTAGCAAGACTCTAATATTCACAGCTTTCAGAAAACATGCATTAAAAAATCATGAGGACTTTTAACAGGTTATAATGAGGCCAAGGCAAAGGTAGGAAAAACTTTAGGATTTGTGTGTTTTTGAAATAGTAAGGAAGAAAGAGTTATGGAGCATAGTTTCGAAAACAATTTTTTTTTTCTTTTATCCTTTGTTGCTCTTTTTCAGACAACAATCATTTTTCATTTCAACACTCTGTCATCAACAATTATTTTCCTTTTGCCATTTTTATAACTTTGTGGGGGAAATACTCACCCCCACACTTTATTCCTCAACCAATCTCAACATAATCCACTAGCTCCTTCTTTCTCCCTAAGGTAAGGAAAAACATGGTCTTTTTCTTTTTAAGGTTTAGCAATATGCTCAAAACAAGAAAAAGAGGTTTAAGCTCAAGGGGCTACCAATGGATCAATGTCATGGTTAGCTTATTTGGCCAAGTAGCTAAAAACAAGAAATGCCTCAGTCATATCAAATCATGCATGTTCACCTGAGATGCAAAACAACAGAATCAAGCTAAACATTTGAGTATCAACAAGACATGAGCAAATAACACAAGAAAAATAGGAATGACACATGGTAGTTCATCCTTACAATAAAGCTCAAAACTCACAAGGTCAAAAAACTCTTTCACAAAAGATTTATTCCAGAAACTCTCAAATCAACTCAATCAGTAAATCACAGACAACAATCCACTCATAGCACATGACTTTTATTTTCCCAGAATTATGACCGTTCCAATTAGTAAATCAAATCCAAAAATCCAATGTCAATATGTTTTATTGAAAACAGAAACTTTTTTTTTTAAATAAAAACAAGCAGAAAATAAAATTAGAAAAGGAAAAACAAAACAAAAAACGAAAACAGAAAAAGGGGGAAAATACCCATGCAAGTAAACACTCTCAATGCTTAGCAAGACTCTAATATTCACAGCTTTCAGAAAACATGCATTCAAAAATCATGAGGACTTTTAACAGGTTATAATGAGGCCAAGGCAAAGGTAGGAAAAACTTTAGGATTTGTGTGTTTTTGAAATAGTAAGGAAGAAAGAGTTATGGAGCATAGTTTCGAAAACAATTTTTTTTTTCTTTTATCCTTTGTTGCTCTTTTTCAGACAGCAATCATTTTTCATTTCAATACTCTGTCATCAACAATTATTTTCCTTTTTGCCATTTTTACAACTTTGTGGGGGAAATACTCACCCCCACACTTTATTCCTCAACCAATCTCAACATAATCCACTAGCTCCTTCTTTCTCCCTAAGATAAGGATAAACATGGTCTTTTTCTTTTTAAGGTTTAACAATATGCTCAAAACAAGAAAAAGAGGTTTAAGCTCAAGGGGCTACCAATGGATTAATGTTATGGTTAGCTTATTTGGCCAAGTAGCTAAAAACAAGAAATGCCTCAGTCATATCAAATCATGCATGTTCACCTAAGATGCAAAACAACAGAATCAAGCTAAACATTTGAGTACCAACAAGACATGAGCAAATCACACAAGAAAAATAGGAATGACACATGGTAGTTCATCCTTACAATAAAGCTCAAAACTCACAAGGTCAAAAACTCTTTCACAAAAGATTTATTCCAGAAACTCTCAAATCAACTCAATCAGTAATTCACATAAATAATCCATTCATAGCACATGACTCTTATTTTCCCAGAATTATGATCGTTCCAATTAGTAAATCAAATCCAAAAATCCAATGTCAATATGTTTTATTGAAAGCAGAAACTTTTTTTTTTAAATAAAAACAAACAAAAAACAAAATTAGAAAAGGAAAAACAAAACAAATATAAAACAAAAACAGAAAAGGAGGAAATCTCCCCACACCCCCACACTTTATCCATGCATTGTCCTCAATGTATTCAATATGTATAAAATGCAAAGAAAAAGTATGAAGTGTACTTACCTCCTCAAGGTGGAAGGTATGAGGGAGAAGTCAAGTTCATCCCATCCATCGTCTTGTTCAGCATATCTTGATTTTCATTGAATATCCGAAGACGATGCCCATTAACTTTAAAAGTTCTTGCTGAAGATTCTTCCTTGATCTCCACTGCTCCATAAGGGAAGACTTCTGTAACAATGTATGGTCTTTCCCAAGTAGAACGCAACTTACCACTCATGTGACCAAGCTTGGATTTGTATAGTAACACCTTCTGGCCTACCTTGAAATCCTTTCTAGCCACAAGCTTTTGGTCATGGAACTTCTTGGTTTTCTCTTTGTAGAACTTTGAATTTTCATAGGCTGCAAGCCTAATCTCCTCTAGTTCCT
Source organism: Vigna unguiculata (assembly GCF_037176805.1). Lineage (NCBI taxonomy): Eukaryota > Viridiplantae > Streptophyta > Magnoliopsida > Fabales > Fabaceae > Vigna > Vigna unguiculata. The sequence continues at coordinate 23,938,933 of NC_140795.1, read as the reverse complement.
GCAACTGAAGTTTTCGCTCATTTCCTGCTTCTTCCAAATCCAAGTTGCATGCTTTTACGGCCCAATAGGCCCGATGTTCAATCTCCACAGGTAGATGACAAGCCTTTCCAAAAACCACCCTGAAAGGTGACATACCTATAGGTGTTTTGTAGGCTGTCCTGTGTGCCCAAAGTGCATCATCCAATCTTGTGGCCCAATCCTTTCGACTAGGCTTCACTACTTTCTCTAGTATCTTTTTAATCTCTCTGTTAGAGATCTCTGCTTGTCCATTGGTTTGGGGGTGATATGGTGTAGCAATGCGATGTGTCACCCCATACTTCTTCAACATGTTCTCAAGTAGCCTATTACAGAAATGAGTCCCCTGGTCACTGATGATGGCTCGTGGTATCCCAAATCTGCAGAAAATGTTAGACCTGACAAAACTCATAACAACTCGAGAATCATTAGACCTTGTAGCTATGGCTTCCACCCATTTGGAGACATAGTCTACAGCAAGCAAAATATAAGAAAACCCAAAAGAAGGAGGAAAAGGACCCATAAAATCAATACCCCAAATATCAAATACCTCACAATACAGCATGGGTTGTTGAGGCATTTCATCCCTTCTTGTAATGGATCTGGCTGCCCTTTGGCACTGCTCACAATTTTCATATACCCTCTGTGCATCTTTAAAAATAGTAGGCCAATATAATCCACAATCCAACACCTTCCTACCTGTTCTTTGTGTGCCATAATGTCCACCAAAAGGAGATGAATGACAGAACTCAAGCACATGAGGTATCTCGATATCTGGAACACACCTCCTTATGACTTGGTCACTACCGATGCCCCATAAGATTGGGTCTTCCCAGATATAGTACTTTGCCTCACTTTTTAGCTTGATTCTTTCATATTTGGAGAAGGAAGGAGGAATAGCAGAAACAACCAAATAATTAACAATGTCAGCAAACCAAGGTTCAGGAAACATACCTTTCACAGCAGTCAATGCTAGGAGGACTTCATCAAGAAAGTCATCCTTAATAGAAATGTTATCTTCTCCATTTTCAATCCTGCTAAGATGATCGGCTACTAAGTTATGTGCCCCACTTCTGTCTAGAATCTCAATGTCAAACTCTTGGAGCAGTAGCATCCATCTGATCAACCTTTGAATCTGCTTTCTTCAGAAGGAATGTTAATGCTGCATGATCAGTATAAACAATTACCTTGGAACCAAGTATATACGGTCTGAATTTGTCCAAGGCAAACACAACAGCCAATAATTCCTTTTCAGTCGTGGTGTAGTTGGTCTGCGCTGTGTCCAATGTTCTGGAAGCATAATATATCACATGTGATAGCTTCCCATCTTTTTGTGCAAGCACCGCTCCTACTGCAAAGTTTGATGCATCACACATCAACTCGAACGGTAATGTCCAGTCAGGTGGCTGGATGATAGGAGTGATGGTAAGCGCCTTTTTCAATGTATCAAACGCATCTTTGCACCTCTCTCCAAAGTCAAATACTACATCCTTTTGCAACAAGTTGGAGAGAGGGTTGGCTATCTTGCTGAAGTCCTTGATAAACCTCTTGTAAAATCCTGCATGTCCAAGAAAAGATCGAACCTCTTTCACTGAAGAGGGGTAAGGCAATTGTGAAATAATATCAATTTTAGCAGGATCTACAGATATACCATTCTTGGAAACAACGTGACCTAAAACTATACCTTGTTCCACCATAAAATGACATTTTTCAAAATTTAGAACAAGGTTAGTTTCTTCACATCTCTCCAAGACTCTAGCAAGATTAGACAAGCAATGATCAAAAGATGAACCATATACACTAAAATCATCCATAAAAACCTCAATACAATGCTCCAACAAGTCTGTAAAAATACTCATCATACATCGTTGAAATGTTCCAGGAGCATTGCAAAGGCCAAATGGCATTTTCCTATAAGCATATGTACCGAATGGACAAGTAAAAGTAGTCTTATGTTGATCCTCTAGGGCAATACAAATCTGAAAATACCCAGAAAATCCATCAAGAAAACAGTAATGAGACTTACCTGCCAATCGATCTAACATCTGGTCCATGAATGGTAAAGGAAAGTGGTCCTTCCTGGTGGCCTGGTTTAGTCTTCTATAATCAATACAGACCCTCCAGCTATTCTGAATACGAGTAGGAATCAACTCGTTCTTCTCATTCTTGACCACGGTGATCCCAGATTTCTTGGGGACCACATGTACAGGACTCACCCAAGTGCTGTCAGAAATGGGATATATAATACCTGCTTGTAGCAACTTGGTGACTTCTTTCTTCACAACCTCCATCAGTTGAGGATTCAGTCTCCTCTGAGGTTGCCTCACTGGCTTAGCATCCTCCTCCAAGAGTATTCTGTGCATGCAGAAAGAAGGACTAATACCAGGAATATCTGCCAAAGTCCAGCCTATTGCTCGCTTGTGATCTTTGATAACCTACAATAGCTTTTGTTCCTGCTCGTCAGTAAGCAAGGCAGATATAATAACAGGGAGTTTCCCATCCCTCTCAAGATAAACATATTTCAAATGAGATGGTAAAGGTTTCAACTCCAAAGTGGGTGGCTGTTCCACAGATGGCAACATTTTATTGCCTAAGGTAATTTCAGCCACCTCAGCATCACACTTGGACGCCACAGAGGTGTCAAATAGTGACACCGCGTCCTCAACATCACTTGTTTTAAAATTTTCTCTTTCGTCTAAAATTGAGCCCGAAACATTCGAAAAAGAAAAATCCAAAGAAGAAGAAAAACCAGATAAAACGTCCAAAAGTCCAAAAGCATAATTGTTCACTACATTACTCAATAAATCAATACAAAACAAAGAATGGTCTTCAATTGGGTGCTTCATGGCTTCTAGCACGTTGAATTGCACCTTCTCATCTCCTATCTCCATAGTCAAGGATCCTGCATGCACGTCTATCTTGGTACGTGCTGTCATCATGAATGGTCTTCCCAAGATGATTGTGGTTGAACTCATTCCTTCATCATCCTTCATGTCCAAGATGTAGAAATCTGCAGGAAAAATTAACTTGTCCACACGGACAAACACATCTTCTAGCACACCTGCAGGGTTAACTGTGCTACGGTTGGCCAACTGAATGACCACACCAGTAGACTTAAGAGGTCCAAGATGAAGTGAAGTAAAAACAGATAAAGGCATTACATTAATAGAAGCTCCTAAATCTAACATAGCATTGTCAAACTTAGTACTTCCTATAATGCAGGGAACATAAAACATACCTGGATCCTTACACTTTTGCGGCATTCTGGCTGCAGGCTTCTTAATTAAGCTAGAGACGTTTCTTCCCATGTTCACTACCTCTTTGTCCATAATACGCCTTTTATGTGTACATAATTCTTTGAGAAACTTGGCGTATTTAGGAATTTGTCTCACAGCATCCAACAAAGGAATGTTTATCTCCACTTTCTTGAAGGTATTCAGGATTTCTTTGTCTAACTCCTCCATCTTTTTAGTTTTTGGTTTCAAACGGTTTGGATAGGGAGGAGGAGGAGAATAAGGAGAAGGATTTTCAAAGGAAGTATTAGGGGATACCAACCTGGAGTTATCACTGGGTGCAGGCATCTCAGATGTTGCTTGTGTTGCTTCATCTGATCTTTCTCTTTCATCATTAGGTACAACTTCATTGTCCTTATCTTCATCTTCTTGGGCATCCCCAAGACCTTGTATTTGCTTACCCGATTTTAAAGTAATAGCACTTACATTTCGCGGGTTAATTACAGTTTGTGCAGGCAAATTTCTTGAGCCTTGTTGAGACTTCATCTGATTTAACTCATTTGCCATTTGTCCAATCTGATTTTGCAAATTCTGATTGGTTGCTTCCATTGTCTGTTTCAACTCATTGATTTGTCCCTTCATCATGTCAGCCATCATTTTCATCATTGCTTCCATGTTTGAATCACCAGAGGTTGCAGCTGGTTGTGGTTGTTGCCTCTGTTGAGGTGGAACATAGACTTGTTGGTGTTGAGGCTGTTGATTTCCCCATTTCTGGCTGGGATATTCCTTCCAATCTGGGTTGTACTTGTTGGAGGACAAATCATGGTTGTATTGCTGCCGAGGTGGTCTATTATTGCCATAGATGTTTGCAGCATATGCCTGAGGTTGTTCATTGTCTAACGTCCCTGTCTCTTTTAACATAGAACAAGCCTCTGTAGGATGATTAGTAGAAGCACAAATTCCACATAAAGTAGAAGGGATAGGCTTTTTCTGTAAGTCTGTCAAGGTCCTTACCATGGCTGCTAAGTCATCCAACTTCCCTTCTAATTTCTTGTGATCTGCAACATATGAAGCTTCTACTCCATGGGTTCCCTTCAATAGAGTTATAGAATTACTCCTTGTGGAAAATTGTTGATGGTTCGACGCCATAGTTTCAATCAATTATCTTGCATTTGTTGGCGTTTTGTCCACCAATGACCCTCCACTTGCAGCATCTATCATTTGTCTATCCATGATACTCAATCCCTCATAAAAGTATTGAATGAGGAGATGCTCGTTTATTTGGTGATGAGGACAGGAAGCACATAACTTTTTGAATCTTTCCCAATACTCGTGAAGACTTTCTCTTTCTTGTTGCCTTATCCCATAAATATCTTTGCGAATAGCAGCAACTCTAGATGCTGGAAAAAAATTTTCCAGAAATAATCTTTTCAGAGTATCCCAGGTATTGATGGATCCTTGCGGAAGGCAGTATAACCAATTCTTAGCGGCATCTTGCAATGAGAATGGAAAAGCCTTAAGCTTGATATGTTCCTCTGTCACTGTTGTAGGTCTCATGGATGAACAAACAACATGAAATTCCTTCAAATGATGGTACGGGTCTTCTCCTGCTAATCCATGGAATTTGGGTAAAAGATGGATTAACCCAGACTTAGGCTCACATTCTCCATCTGGATATTGGATGCACATGTTTTGTGTAATTGCTGCATCCGGTGAAGCCAATTCTCTTATTGTTCTTTCTTCCATTCTATCTTCTTGAATTTCTGGTTCAGGTGATGGATCAGAAGATATGTTAATCACCGGTGGTGATTCTAGTGGTACACTTTCAGTGGTAGGTTCAGATGATGATGGTGCTCCTTCAGTAGAACACCTAAGTTCAAGTCTCCTACGTGATTTACGCAAGTTCCTTTCAAGTTCTGAATCAAGTTGATAAAATTGACCCGGATTGGCCCGAGTCATGCACTATGCAAGTCCACCTGAAAGTGTTTCCCTGTGTGTTTTTTTTCTTCCTATTCTTGTTTTGGAGAAAGATTTCAAGAAAGAAATAAGTTAAGATGTCGTTGGGTCTACTCCCAGGAAAGAGAGGTGCGTCTCAGAGGACAACTTAAATACCAAGTCTTTCCTAGACAAAGTTTTCCAAACTAGTCTCAAAAATTTCTTAAAAGAAATTCTTAATCAAAACAAAAATAGAACTTTGCTTGGAATATATTAACAGAAAACTAGATACTACAAAATAACAAACTATATCAAACGTATATGCGTAAAATAAATAAAAAATAAAAATAAAAATGAAATAAAAATAAAAATAAAATAAAATAAAATAAAATAAATAAAAACAGAATCAAAATAAAAGAAATACTAACCGTATTCCCCGGCAACGGCGCCAAATTTGATATCGCTGTCGTTAGGCGATCAAATTACCACTACTTTAGCAACTTCAGTATTGCCAGTTTGTAGTGAAGAAAACAGTTAGGGTTAAGATAACCTTGAGTCGTCTCACAACGAATACGGAATTGATCTCAAATATTTGATTCTCAAAAATGCAATTTAAAACTAGCAACTATAAAAATAGGGAGGTTTTGATATGCAAAGAAAATGACACGGAAGATTGTAAACACAGTAATAGAAAATAGGTCAATTCCACTACTTTTTCTAAATAAGATTCTTCATTGGTTATCTAGAGATTATTGTTAAATTAATTATTGTTGTTGATTTACAAATAATTCAATGTAAAGACTCAATTCATTTGTTGGCATCCTCACTTTTAATCAAAGTACAATCTCAATTAAAAGTGAGAATTATTAGATTGTCCATAGTAAATTCAATCAAAGTACAGTCTCAATTAATTTTACTATGCCTAATCATGTCTATTCCTTTGTTTCTTTACCAAATAGAAAACTTAATTAATCAAAGTAAAGTCTTGACTAATTTTAGTTAAAGTAATTACCTCTAATCAAATTAAAGTCTCAATTATTGGCAAAAACTTATTTAATCAAATGAAAGTTTCTAAACAAAATCAAAGTAAAGTCTCAATTTAATTTAAAAACCTTTTAACTCATATGATTAGCATGCATGTAGATTTAAAATCATTATTTTCTATTCAATTTAGAAGCAAAGGACATAGATAAACAAAAACCACAACAATAATCAAAATAACAAAACATATAAATTTATCTAACCTCAGAATCCATTTAAGAAATTACAGTGGAATCAACCCTTAAAGCTTAGCCCTCCATGGCTTTGATGGAATACATGATGATATGAAAGAAAGAAAATAAAAGAAAGAATGAGAGATGTGGTGGAGATGGTATCTGCCAAAACCAGAGAGTTCTAAGTGTCTAAGCTGTAAGCTGTCAATTGTCAGTCCCCTCTTCTGCTCCCTTAAGTCTCTTTATATAGGCTTCCACTGGACTTTGGGCTTTATCTGTCAGTTGCTAAAATCTTTTATTTTTATTTAATTAATTAGCAACTTAATTCCTGTCCAACTTCCAATTCTGCCCCTCTCATTTAAGCATTTTTACAAAATTGACCAGAGTTTGACCAGTTTGACCAGAGTTTACCAGAGTTGACCAGTTTCGACCATTTCAGTGTCCATTGAGAGACTGCCACGTGCCAGCTCTTCCAAATCAGATTTCTCTCCTTCCTTAGGGTTTGTTCCTCCTTTGACGGCTGAAAACGTGATGGTAGCAGCTGCCGTTTTCCGGCGTGGTGGCGCGACGCGGTGGTGCTGCTGCAGTGGTGGCTAGGGTGGCGGCGACGGCTGCCATGGTGATGGAAGGAGAGGAGAAAATTAGGGTTAGGGTTTTGGGAGATGAAGATGATGACGTGGCAGAGTCTAAGTGGTCAATTTGGTGAGTGGAGGATTATGACACGTGGCAACTTATGGTTGGCTAATTTTAAAAGGTGAGGGTTGCCACATGGCATGATCTGGTTGAGTGGAGTTTAACTGGTAGGAGGGGTGCAACTTAGTGAAAACTGGGGGTGCAGAACAGGTTTTTGTGGTCCACTTGAGGGAGGAGTGTGCAAATAAAATCTGGGGGTGCATTTAGCTCCTGATTCATTCTTTTCCAGAATTTCTTGATTTTCGACTTATTTTGTAACTTTGAATATTTTAAAATCACACTATTAATTGACCAAAAATAAATTCCAGCTGCATTAACAAACGTTAGAATATCCAATAATATTTTATGCAACTAAAATCAATTTTTACGCCACTTTTACCAAACTTACTCAATAAATCCAATAATCACAAATCCTAATTAAATCAATCTTTAAGCACAGAAAATTCAATTAAATCCCCAAATTTAAATATTAAATGAGGGCAAAATTTTGAACTCATCAATATCGTAAAAAGTAATGATTTTAAATCTATATGCATGTTGATCATATGAGTTCAAGGGTTTTTAAATTTAATTGAGACTTTACTTTGATTTTATTTAGAAACTTTCATGTGATTAAATGAGTTTTTACCAATAATTGAGACTTTACTTTGGTTAAAGGTATTTACTCTAATGAAAATTAATCAAGACTTTACTTTGATTAATTAAGCTTTTTATTTGGTGAGGAGATAAAAGAATAGACATGATTAGGCATAGTAAAATTTGATTGAGACTGTACTTTGATTGAATTTACTATGGATAATCTAAAAGTTCTAACTTTTAATTGAGACTGTACTTTGGTTTAAAGTGAGAACACCAACAAATTAATTGAGACTTTACATTGATTAATTTGTAAAACTACAACAATAATTAATTGAGCAATAATCTTTAGATAACCGATGATGAATCTATTTTGAAAAAGCAATGGAATCAATCTATTTTCTTTACTATTGTTTTTATTTCTTTTTATCATTTAAATTTTATTTCTATCTTTGTTTATCTTAATCCCCTATATTTTTTATTTTATTTGACTAACTCATTTGTATAGTTTATAAGAACTAATTTGTTAAAAATCAATTCCGTGTTCGTTGGGAGACGACTTTGGGTTACTTTACCCTTACTATTTTGTTGACTACTTTCTTAACAATACTGAAGTTGTTATAAGATAAGTAGTATTAATTTGATCGCGTCAACGACAGCGTTATCATACCCACACACTTATCCTTTTGCACTCCTAGGCAAAATCAAACAATTTCAAAACTTAATCTGAGGTATTTTATTTCACATCAACACTGGATCAAAGGAATGAACATCATTGGAGACAAATCAATACTCTAGAGATCAAATTATCATGTATATACAAACAGAAAGGTTCTATTTTTCACACATGAGTTAATCTTTTGAATTCACAAGAGAATCAATTATGAAAGAAAGCACTCAAGTTAAATGTGTATTTTCTCACCAAAATTCTCTCAAGTGTTTTGGCTTGTGTTTTCACTCAAAATACTCATGTAAGTAAACTCTCATAATACTTAACAAGACTCTAATATTCACAAACTTTCAGAAAATATGCATTCAAACATCATGAGGACTTTTCACAGGTTATAATGGGGCTAAGGCAAAGGTAGGAAAAAATTTAAGATTTTTGGGATTTTGAAATTAAAATATAGAAAGATAATGAGCATAATTTCAAAAACAACTCCTTTTCGTTTATTGCTTTGTTGCTCTCTCTTTTTTTTAGAAAGCAATTATTTCAACACTTTTTCATCAACAATTTTTCCTTTTGCCATTTTTATTAATTTGTGGGTGAGGTACTCACCCACACACTTTATTCCTCAACCATTCCTGAACATAATCCATTAGCTCCTTCTTTCTTCCTAAGGTAGAATATGGTCTTTTTCTTTTCAAGGTTATGCAATAGGCTTAAAAGAAGAAAAAGAGGTTTAAAGCTCAAAGGGGCTACCAATGGATTAATATCAAGGTGGGCTTATTTGGCCAAGTAGCTTAAAACAAGAAATGCCTCAGTCATATCAAATCATGCATATTCACCTAAGATGCAAAACAAAAGAGTCAAGCTAAACATTTGAGTATAAACAAACATGAGCAAGTCACTCAAGAAAAAATAGGAATGGCACATGGTAAACCATCCTTTACATTAAGGCTCAAGACTCACAAGGTCAAACTCTTTCACAAAAGATTTAATCAAGAAATTCTGAAATGAACTCAATTAGCAAATCATAGAAACAATCCACTCATATCAACATGACTTTTATTTTTCTAGAATTATGATCATCCCAATTACTGAATCAAATCCTAAAAATCCAATGTCAATATGTTTTATTGAAAACAGGGAAATATTTATAGTGGATTTCTTATGAGACATATTGTTTAAAAGTTTCACTTAGTAAAAAGTTAATACTTTCACAATTTTCTCAAAAAGAAATCACAATTTTTTTCTTTTTAAAGGAAAACAAAAACAAAAAATTGAAAAACAGAAAAAAGAAAAAATCCTACCTATAGTTTGTCTCCCCCACACTTATTTCAAAAAAAAAATGTCCTTGATGGACTTATTTTGGGGAGGAAACGAAAAATCTTGTGACTATTGGCTCAATCTGGCCATATGTCAAAATTTATTTTCTTTAATTTTATAAAGTACAAGTCATCTTGTACAATTTTATTAAAGAAAACAAAAGCACATATTTTTGAAATTTTTTTAATATTTTTAAAATTAAAAACAGAAACAAAAAACAAACATGCATGCAAATTAACTTTTCTATCAACAATGATTTCAAAAGAATTTGAATCTAAGCTTTTTACCTGTTGCAGCAACCTTTCTTCTTTTTCTACAGCCATGTCAACAAAGATAACCACTGAAAACTTATTTGCATCATTCACATCAACAAACTTGATGTGTGGAGTGTGTGGCTTCAACTCAACTTGAGCATCATTAGATGCATTCGAATGGTTAAGCGGATCATCAATAATCCTTGTAATCTCATCTTGTGAGCAAAAATTTTCACCTGGTGTTATTGACTCTGCTGCTTCATCATTAACCAAGTCAGTTATAATAGTAGATGCTTCAGCTGCATCTTCGAATATTGTTGGCTCTTCAACTGCACTTGGTTCCTCTATTGTATTATCCTCACAACTTTGCTCTTGAAAATGATCATTTGTACTCATATCCTCATCAATGGGTACAACTTTATACTCACATTGAGCAGCATCAACATATCCATCAGTAGATATGTTTGTGTGAGAATCTTTAATTTCTTCATCAGCAACATCTTTAGCAAAATTGATATGTCCATCAGTAGACATATTACTATGACAATCATTATATCTATCAGTAGATATATCAATGTGATGTGATTCCGCTATTGGTTTTTCAGACTGACTCTGCAAGCTTTGTGTGGCGGCATTCATCATCTCTTTATGATCTGTCTGAGTCATCTTCATCATTTGAGTCATCATTTTCATCATATCTTCCAAAGTGACCTTTCTCACTGCATCATTCATTAGCTGACTCAAATCTTCAGACATTTGTTCAGCTCTGATGGCCAACTTCAGAAGCACATTTTTGATTTCATGACGAAGTGCATTAAAATCTAGATTTTCAGGAAATCTTTGATGGGGTTGAGGGGTGGTATTAACAGTTACAAGTAATTCTATGAAGTTGTTCTTACTTGCATCCCTCAACATATCAGACAATATTTGCTTATTTTCGTACCACTCTTGCTCAATATTTCTGCATCTTTGATCAACTCGCAACCTTTCATCCATAGACTCTAATTTCTCTATAACTTCACCCATTAATATCATAACTTCCCTATAGGATGGTCCATTGGTTGCTTCAAATTGCTGTGGTGGTACATATTGTTGTTGAAAATTATTTGGAACATATGGTTGCTGAGGTGGACACTCAGAATATGGTTGTTGCTCATATCCCAAAAAAGATGATCTAGGATATAGATCATTAAATTGTCGTAAAGTTAACCCACTTATATCAGGTGCAGAAGTAGGTGTGACAATTTGTTGTTGAAAATCACGTGGTTGTTGTGGATAACAATTGTAATCCATTTGAAAACTACAATGTTGATTATTTTCGTATGAAAAATTATTTTGCATTTTTGAAAGAGGTTTTCTAAAAAGAAATAAGTTGAAACCTTGATGAGTAGACTTCCAGGAAAGAGAGGTGCGTCTCAGTGGACAACTTAAGTACCTTGTTTTTTCTTAGCAAAAGTGTTTCCCAACTAGTTTCATAAATTTTCCAACAAAAATTCTCAAACAAAAACTATGCTTTAAAAAAATAAAATAAAATAACTAAAAGAATATAAAAAAAATTTGTTAAAACAAAAAATTTGAGATAAAAAAAATGTTAGTGATAAACAAAAAAATAAAATCAAAAGAAAAAAATAAAAATAAAAATAAAAAATCAAATCAAATCAAAAGAATAAAAATAAAAATAAGAACTAAAATTATAAAAATTTTAACTGTGTTCCCCGACAACGGCGCCAAATTTGATAACGCTGTCGTTGACGCGATCAAATTAGTACTACTTATCTTATAACAACTTCAGTATTGTTAAGAAAGTAGTCAACAAAATAGTAAGGGTAAAGTAACCCAAAGTCGTCTCCCAACGAACACGGAATTGATTTTTAACAAATTAGTTCTTATAAGCTATACAAATGAGTTAGTCAAATAAAATAAAAAATATAGGGGATTAAGATAAACAAAGATAGAAATAAAATTTAAATGATAAAAAGAAATAAAAACAATAATAAAGAAAATAGATTGATTCCATTGCTTTTTCAAAATAGATTCATCATCGGTTATCTAAAGATTATTGCTCAATTAATTATTGTTATATTTTACAAATTAATCAATGTAAAGTCTTAATTAATTTGTTGGTGTTCTCACTTTAAACCAAAGTACAGTCTCAATTAAAAGTTAGAACTTTTAGATTATCCATAGTAAATTCAATCAAAGTACAGTCTCAATCAAATTTTACTATGCCTAATCATGTCTATTCTTTTATCTCCTCACCAAATAAAAAGCTTAATTAATCAAAGTAAAGTCTCGATTAATTTTCATTAGAGTAAATACCTTTAACCAAAGTAAAGTCTTAATTATTGGTAAAAAACTCATTTAATCACATGAAAGTTTCTAAATAAAATCAAAGTAAAGTCTCAATTAAATTTAAAAACCCTTGAACTCATATGATCAACATGCATATAGATTTAAAATCATTACTTTTTACGAGATTCAAAGATAAAAGACATAGATGAATTAAAACCTCAACAATAATAAAAAGAACAAAGAAATTAATTCATTCTAACCTCAAAATCCATAATGAAATTACAATGGAATCAACCCAAGAAGTTTAGCAATTCATGGAATACAAAATAAAAAGAAGAATAGAGAGAAGAAAAGAGAGAGAAAGGAAACGAAATTAGGCACCCCTAAGGAGTCCAAAACTCCGAAGTTCCCAGCTTGTTGTTTCTGCTTCTCCCTTGGTCACTTTATATAGGAATTGGACTGGGCTTTTCTGTTGCTAAAATCTCTCAAATATCTTTTAAAATAAAGATAAATATAAATATTTAAAAATATTTAGAGAGATATATACTATTTGACAAATATAGTTGGTTGATAATATCAATATCTAATATAATTAAATTAATTAATTACTTAAAGATATATGATAAATTATCACCAATTAGTATTTGTATTAATTTTCCAAATTAACCCTTTGCAATCTCCTTAAATTATCTTCTAAATAATCCAATATCTTCAAGATATATTTGTTTGTTGTGGGACTAAAAAGATTCAAGAAGATCGTGTCATATTTAAAAAGATTTGGTAGTTATTATCTTTTAATATTTTATGATATAATTAAATAACATAATTATTTAAAAATATCAAATAAAATATCTAAAGATATATTTTCCCAAATTATCTTCTATCATAAAGATAAAGAAAACCGCAAGGTCCAATTTTTCTTTCCTCTCTTCTTGGTTTAGCCAAACTTCTTCACTTTTTCAAGCTTTTCTTGCCGTCTTCATGCAATGCTTTGCCTGAATTTTTGTGCTTTTGATAATTTCTTATTCTTTGATTTATCTTTCAGGTGTCATGAAGCTTTAATCAATTTATTTCCACACCACTAAATGAGCTTAAAACTTAACTTCAGCTGCATCAACAAACGTTAAAATATCCAAAAATAATTTATGCAGCTAAAAATAACATTTTAAGACATTTTTATCACACAAGCTCAAACAACCTAATTATCAGAATTATCAATTAAATCACTCTTTAAGCACACAAATTCAATTAAATACCCAGAATTAAACATTAAATGAGGGCAAAAATACGCACTCATCACTTCCTTTTCTTTTTCTTCAATTTCCCTTCCTTCTGTAGTTTATATTTCTTCTTTTTCTATTTTCTCCTTCAGCCTATGTTGATCCTTACTGGCTTGTCTGGGTGTCATAAATTTCAACTTCATTTCATGTCCCTTATGCCTCCAATAAAGGGAACGTTCATCAAGATTAAGCGTTTTAAAATGAAGCAACGCCCATCTCAAAATAAGATGGCAATAGTTCGTGGGAGCAATATCACATAATACTTCTTTCACACATTGTCCTGTACTGAATTTGATCCTTGCTTGATTCGGATGAAAGCTTGTTGGTAACTGGACTTTGTCCACCATTCTTTGGCTTACAACATTGTTGTCGCTTTCGTAAACGAATGCAACTAAACATGGGTGGCCTTCGATTAAACACCTTGTTTCCCTACTTCCTTTTCATCATCTTTTTATCTTTTCTTCCTTTTTTTCTTCAATTTCCCTTCCTTCTGCAGTTTAAATTTCTTCTTTTTCTATTTCCTCCTTCAGCCTATGTTGATCCTTACTGGCATGACTTTGTGTCATAAATTTCAACTTCATTTCATGTCCCTAATGCCTCAATTAAAGGGAACGTTAATCAAGATTGAGCACTTTAAAAATAAGCCATGCCCATCGCAAAAGAAGATGACAAGAGTTCGTGGGAGCAATATCACATAATACTTCTTTCACACATTGTCCTCTACTGAATTTGATCCTTGCTTGATTAAGATGAAAGCTTGTTGGTAACTGGAATTTCTCCACAAATCTTTGGCTTACAACATTGATGTCGCTTTCGTAAACGAATGCAACTAAACATGGGTGGCCTTCGATTAAACACCTTCTTTCTCTACTACCTTTTCCATCATCTTTTTCTTTACTTCCATTTTTTTTTCTCCAGTTTCTCTTCCTTCTGCAGTTTATATTTCATCTTTGTCGATTTTGTCCTTCAGTCTATGTTGATCCTTACTACCTTGTCTTGGTGTCATAAATTTCAACTTCATTTCATATCCGTTATACCTCAAATAAAGGGAATGTTCATCAAGATTGAGCGTTTTAAAATGAAGCCATGCCCATCTCAAAAGAAGATAACAAGAGTTTGTAGGAGCAATATCACATAATACTTCTTTCACACATTGTCCTGTACTGAATTTGATCCTTGCTTGATTCATATGAAAGCTTGTTGGTAACTGGACTTTCTCCACCAATCTTTGGCTTACAACATTGTTGTCGCTTTCGTAAACGAATGCAACTAAACATGGGTGGCCTCCGATTAAACACCTTCTTTCTCTACTTTCTTTTCCATCATCTTTATCTTTTCTTCCTTTTCTTTTTCGTCGATTTCCCTACCTTTTATTGTTTATATTTCTTCTTTTTCTATATTGTTCTTCAGCCTATGTTGATACTTACTGGCTTGTCTTTGTGTCAAAAATTTCAACTTCATTTCATGTCCCTCATGCCACAAATAAAGGGAACGTACATCAAGATTGTGCGTTTTAAAATTAAGCCATGCCCATCTCAAAAGATGACAAGAGTTCGTGGGAGCAATATCACATAATACTTCTTTCACACATTGTCCTCTACTGATTTAGATCCTTGCTTGATTCAGATGAAAGCTTGTTGGTAACTGGAATTTCTCCACCAATCTTTGGCTTACAACATTGATGTCGCTTTTGTAAACGAATGCAACTAAACATGGGTGGCCTTCGATTAAACACCTTGTTTCTCTACTACCTTTTCCATCATCTTTTTCTTTACTTCCTTTTCTTTTGCTTTAGCTTCCCTTCCTTCTACAGTTTATATTTCTTCTTTTTCTATTTTCTCCTTCAGCCTATGTTGATCGTTACTGGCTTGCCTTTGTGTCATAAATTTCAACTTCATTTCATGTCCCTCATGCCTCAAATAAAGGGAGCACTTTAAAATGAAGCAATGCCCATCTCAAAAGAAGATGACAATAGTTCGTGGGAGCAATATCACATAATACTTCTTTCACACATTGTCCTGTACTGAATTTGATCCTTCCTTGATTCAGATGAAAGCTTGTTGGTAACTGGACTTTCCCCACCAAAGTTAGGATTACAACATTGTTGTCGCTTTCGTAAACGAATGCAACTAAACATGGGTGGCCTTCGATTCAACACTTTTTTTCTCTACTTCCTTTTTATCATCTTTATCTTTTCCTCCTTTTCTTTTTCTTCAATTTCCTTTCCTTCTGCAGTTTATATTTCTTCTTTTTCTATTTTCTCCTTCAGCCTATGTTGATCCTTACTAGCTTGTCTTTGTGTCATAAATTTCAACTTCATTTCATGTCCCTCATGCCTCAAATAAAGGGAACGTTCATCAAGATTGAGCGTTTCAAAATTAAGCCATGCCTATCTCTAAAAGAATATGACAAGAGTTCGTGGAAGCAATATCCCATACTTCTTTCACACATTGTCCTCTACTGAATTTGATCCTTGCCTGATTAAGATGAAAGCTTGTTGGTAACTGGAATTTCCCCACCAATCTTTGGCTTACAACATTGATGTCGCTTTCGTAAACAAATGCATCTAAACATGGGTGGGCTTCGATTAAACACCTTGTTTCTCTACTACTTTCTCCATCATCTTTTTCTTTACTTCCTTTTCTTTTTCTTCAGTTTCCCTTCCTTCTGCAGTTTATATTTCTTCCTTTTCTATTCTTTCTTCGTCTATTTTCTCCTTCAGCATATGTTGATCCTTACTGGCTTGTCTTCGTGTCTTGACTTTCAACTTCATTTCATGTCCCTCATTCCTCAAATAAAGGGAACGTTCATCAAGATTGAGCGTTTTAAAATGAAGCCATGCCTATCTCAAAAGAGGATGAGAAGAGTTTGTAGGAGCAATATCACATAATACTTCTTTCACACATTGTCCTGTACTGAATTTGATCCTAGCTTGATTCGGATGAAAGCTTGTTGGAAACTTGAGTTTCTCCACCAATCTTTGGCTTACAACATTGTTGTCGCTTTCGTAAACGAATGCAACTAAACATGGGTGGCCTTCGATTAAACACCTTGTTTCCCTACTTCCTTTTCATCATCTTTTTATCTTTTCTTCCTTTTCTTTTTCTTCAATTTCCCTTCCTTCTGCAGTTTATATTTCTTCTTTTTCAATTTCCTCCTTCAGCCTATGCTGATCCTTACTGGCATGTCTTTGTGTCATAAATTTCAACTTCATTTCATGTCCCTCATGCCTCAATTAAAGGGAACGTTCATAAAGATTGAGCACTTTAAAAATAAGCCATGCCCATCTCAAAAGAAGATGACAAGAGTTCGTAGGAGCAATATCACATAATACTTCTTTCACACATTGTCCTCTACTAAATTTGATCCTTGCTTGATTCAGATGAAAGCTTGTTGGTAACTGGAATTTCTTCACCAATCTTTGGCTTACAACATTGATGTCGCTTTCGTAAACGAATGCAACTAAACATGGGTGGGCTTCAATAAAACACCTTGTTTCTCTACTACCTTTTCCATCATCTTTTTCTTTAGTTCCATTTTTTTTTCACCAGTTTCCCTTCCTTCTGCAGTTTATATTTCTTCTTTTTTGATTTTGTCCTTCAGCCTCTGTTGATCCTTACTACCTTGTCTTGGTGTCATAAATTTCAACTTCATTTCATATCCGTTATACCTCAAATATAGGGAACGTTCATCAAGATTGAGCGTTTTAAAATGAAGCCATGCCCATCTCAAAAGAAGATGACAAGAAATTGTAGGAGCAATATCAAATAATACTTTTTTCACACATTGTTCTGTACTGAATTTGATCCTTGCTTGATGCAGATGAAAGCTTGTTGGTAACTGGACTTTCTCCACCAATCTTTGGCTTACAACATTGTTGTCGCTTTCGTAAACGAATGCAACTAAACATGGGTGGCCTCCGATTAAATACCTTGTTTCTCTACTTTCTTTTCCATCATCTTTATCTTTTCTTCCTTTTCTTTTTCTTCAATTTCCCTTCCGTCTACAGTTTATATTTCTTCTTTTTCTATTTTCTCCTTCAGCCTATGTTGATCCGTACTGGCTTGTCTTTGTGTCATAAATTTCAACTTCATTTCATGTCCCTCATGCCTCAAATAAAGTGAACGTTCATCAAGATTGAGCGTTTTAAAATGAAGCCATGACCATCTCAAAAGAAGATGCGAAGAGTTCGTGGGAGCAATATCACACAATACTTCTTTCACACATTGTCCTCTACTGAATTTGATCCTTGCTTGATTCAGATGAAAGCTTGTTGGTAACTGGAATTTCTCCACCAATCTTTGGCTTACAACATTGATGTCGCTTTCGTAAACGAATGCAACTAAACATGGGTGGCCTTCGATTAAACACCTTGTTTCTCTACTACCTTTTCCATCATCTTTTTCTTTACTTCCTTTTCTTTTCCTTCATTTTCCCTTCCTCCTTCAGTTTATATTTCTTCTTTTTCTATTCTTTCTTTTTCTATTTTCTACTTCAGCCTACGTTGATCATTACTGGCTTGTCTTGGTGTCATAAATTTCAACTTCATTTCATGTCCCTCATTACTCAAATAAAGGAAACGTTCATCAAGATTGAGCGTTTTAAAATTAAGCCATGCCCATCTCAAAAGAAGATGACGAGAGTTCGTGAGAGAAATATCACATAATACTTCTTTCACACATTGTCCTCTAGTGAATTTCATCCTTGCTTGATTCGGATGAAAGCTTGTTGGTAACTGGAATTTCTCCACCAATCTTTGGCTTACAACATTGATGTTGCTTTCGTAAACGAATGCAACTAAACATGGGTGACCTTCGATTAAACACCCTTTTTCTCTACTTCCTTTTCCATCATCTTTATCTTTTCTTCCTTTTCTTTTTCTTCAATTTCCCTTCCTTCTGCAGTTTATATTTCTTCTTTTTCTATTTTCTCCTTCAGCCTATGTTGATCCTTACTGGTTTTCTTGGTGTCATAAATTTCAACTTCATTTCATGTCCCTCATTACTCAAATAAAGGAAACGTTCGTCGAGATTGTGCATTTTAAAATGAAGCCATGACCATCTCAAAAGAAGATGACAAGAGTTTGTAGGAGCAATATCACATAATACTTCTTTCACACATTGTCCTGTACTGAATTTAATCCTTCCTTGATTCAGATAAGAGCTTGTTGGTAACTGGACTTTCTCCACCAATCTTTGTCTTACAACATTGTTGTCGCTTTCGTAAACGAATGCAACTAAACATGGGTGGCCTTCGATTAAACACCTTGTTTCCCTACTTCCTCTTCATCCTCTTTTTAGCTTTTCTTCCTTTTCTTTTTCTTCAATTTCCCTTCCTTCTGCAGTTTATATTTCTTCTTTTTCTATTTTCTCCTTCAGCCTATGTTGATCCTTACTGGCATGTCTTTGTGTCATAAATTTCAACTTCATTTCATGTCCCTCATGCCTCAATTAAAGGGAACGTTCATCAAGATTGAGCGTTTTAAAAGTAAGCCATGCCCATCTCAAAAGAAGATGACGAGAGTTCGTGAGAGAAATATCACATAATACTTCTTTCACACATTGTCCTCTACTGAATTTTATCCTTGCTTGATTCGGATGAAAGCTTGTTGGTAACTGGAATTTCTCCACCAATCTTTGGCTTACAACATTGATGATGCCTTCGTAAACGAATGCAACTAAACATGGGTAACCTTCGATTAAACACCCTTTTCCTCTACTACCTTTTCCATCATCTTTTTCTTTACTTCCTTTTCTTTTTCTTCAGTTTCCCTTCCTTCTGTAGTTTATATTTCTTCCTTTTCTATTCTTTCTTTTTCTATTTTCTATTTCAGCCTATGTTGATCCTTACTGGCTTGTCTTGGTGTCATAAGGTTCAACTTCATTTCATGTCCCTCATTACTCAAATAAAGGGAACGTTCATCAAGATTGAGCGTTTTAAAATGAAGCCATGACCATCTCAAAAGAAGATGACAAGAGTTTGTAGGAGCAATATCACATAATACTTCTTTCACACATTGTCCTGTACTGAATTTAATCCTTCCTTGATTCAGATGAGAGCTTGTTGGTAACTGGACTTTCTCCACCAATCTTTGGCTTACAACATTGTTGTCGCTTTCGTAAACGAATGCAACTAAACATGGGTGGCCTTCGATTAAACACCTTGTTTCTCTACTACCTTTTCCATCATCTTTTTCTTTACTTCCTTTTCTTTTCCTTCATTTTCCCTTCCTCCTTCAGTTTATATTTCTTCTTTTTCTATTCTTTCTTTTTCTATTTTCTACTTCAGCCTACGTTGATCATTACTGGCTTGTCTTGGTGTCATAAATTTCAACTTCATTTCATGTCCCTCATTACTCAAATAAAGGAAACGTTCATCAAGATTGAGCGTTTTAAAATTAAGCCATGCCCATCTCAAAAGAAGATGACGAGAGTTCGTGAGAGAAATATCACATAATACTTCTTTCACACATTGTCCTCTAGTGAATTTCATCCTTGCTTGATTCGGATGAAAGCTTGTTGGTAACTGGAATTTCTCCACCAATCTTTGGCTTACAACATTGATGTTGCTTTCGTAAACGAATGCAACTAAACATGGATGACCTTCGATTAAACACCCTTTTTCTCTACTTCCTTTTCCATCATCTTTATCTTTTCTTCCTTTTCTTTTTCTTCAATTTCCCTTCCTTCTGCAGTTTATATTTCTTCTTTTTCTATTTTCTCCTTCAGCCTATGTTGATCCTTACTGGTTTTCTTGGTGTCATAAATTTCAACTTCATTTCATGTCCCTCATTACTCAAATAAAGGAAACGTTCGTCAAGATTGTGCATTTTAAAATGAAGCCATGACCATCTCAAAAGAAGATGACAAGAGTTTGTAGGAGCAATATCACATAATACTTCTTTCACACATTGTCCTGTACTGAATTTAATCCTTCCTTGATTCAGATAAGAGCTTGTTGGTAACTGGACTTTCTCCACCAATCTTTGTCTTACAACATTGTTGTCGCTTTCGTAAACGAATGCAACTAAACATGGGTGGCCTTCGATTAAACACCTTGTTTCCCTACTTCCTCTTCATCCTCTTTTTAGCTTTTCTTCCTTTTCTTTTTCTTCAATTTCCCTTCCTTCTGCAGTTTATATTTCTTCTTTTTCTATTTTCTCCTTCAGCCTATGTTGATCCTTACTGGCATGTCTTTGTGTCATAAATTTCAACTTCATTTCATGTCCCTCATGCCTCAATTAAAGGGAACGTTCATCAAGATTGAGCGTTTTAAAAGTAAGCCATGCCCATCTCAAAAGAAGATGACGAGAGTTCGTGAGAGAAATATCACATAATACTTCTTTCACACATTGTCCTCTACTGAATTTTATCCTTGCTTGATTCGGATGAAAGCTTGTTGGTAACTGGAATTTCTCCACCAATCTTTGGCTTACAACATTGATGATGCCTTCGTAAACGAATGCAACTAAACATGGGTAACCTTCGATTAAACACCCTTTTCCTCTACTACCTTTTCCATCATCTTTTTATCTTTTCTTCCTTTTCTTTTTCTTCAATTTCCCTTCCTTCTGCAGTTTATATTTCTTCTTTTTCTATTTTCTCCTTCAGCCTATGTTGATCCTTACTGGCATGTCTTTGTGTCATAAATTTCAACTTCATTTCATGTCCCTCATGCCTCAATTAAAGGGAACGTTCATCAAGATTGAGCATTTTAAAATTAAGCCATGCCCATCTGAAAAGAAGATGACGAGAGTTCGTGAGAGAAATATCACATAATACTTCTTTCACACATTGTCCTCTACTGAATTTCATCCTTGCTTGATTCGGATGAAAGCTTGTTGGTAACTGGAATTTCTCCACCAATCTTTGGCTTGCAACATTGATGTCGCTTTCGTAAACGAATGCAACTAAACATGGGTGGCCTTCGAATGAACACCTTGTTTCTCTACTACTTTTTCCATCATCTTTTTCTTTACTTCTTTTTCTTTTTCTTCAATTTCCCTTCCTTCTGCAGTTTATATTTCTTATTTTTCTATTTTCTCCTTCAGCCTATGTTGATCCTTATTGCCTTATCTTGGTGTCATAAATTTCAACTTCATTTCATATCCGTTTTTCCTCAAATAAAGGGAACGTTCATCAAGATTGAGCGTTTTAAAATGAAGCCATGCCCTTCTCCAAAAGAAGATGACAAGAGTTTGTAGGAGCAATATCACATAATACTTCTTTCACACATTGTCTTGTACTGAATTTGATCCTTGTTTGATTCAGATGAAAGCTTGTTGGTAACTTGAGTTTCTCCACCAATCTTTGGCTTACAACATTGTTGTCGCTTTCGTAATCGAATGCAACTAAACATGGGTGGCCTCCGATTAAACACCTTGTTTCTCTACCTTCTTTTCCATCATCTTTATCTTTTCTTCCTTTTCTTTTTCTTCAATTTCCCTTCCTTCTACAGTTTATATTTCTTCTTTTTCTATTTTCTCCTTCAGCCAATGTTGATCCTTACTGGCTTGTCTTTGTGTCATAAATTTCATCTTCATTTCATTTCCCTCATGCCTCAAGTAAAGGGAACGTTCATCAAGATTGAGCGTTTTAAAATGAAGCCATGCTCATCTCAAAAGAAGATGACGAGAGTTCGTCAGAGGAATATCACATAATACTTCTTTCACACATTGTCCTCTACTGAATTTCATCCTTGCTTGATTCGGATGAAAGCTTGTTGGTAACTGGAATTTCTCGACCAATCTTTGGCTTACAACATTGATGTCGCTTTCATAAACGAATGCAACTAAACATGGGTGGCCTTCGATTAAACACCTTGTTTCTCTACTACCTTTTCCATCATCTTTTTCTTTACTGCCTTTTCTTTTTCTTCAGTTTCCCTTCCTTCTGCAGTTTATATTTCTTCCTTTTCTATTCTTTCTTTTTCTATTTTCTACTTCAGCCTACGTTGATCCTTACTGGCTTGTCTTGGTGTCATAAATTTCAACTTCATTTCATGTCCCTCATTACTCAAATAAAGGAAACGTTCATCAAGATTGAGCGTTTTAAAATGAAGCCATGACCATCTCAAAAGAAGATGACAAGAGTTTGTAGGAGCAATATCACATAATACTTCTTTCACACATTGTCCTGTACTGAATTTAATCCTTCCTTGATTCAGATGAGAGCTTGTTGGTAACTGGACTTTCCCCACCAATCTTTGGCTTACAACATTGTTGTCACTTTCGTAAACGAATGCAACTAAACATGGGTGGCCTTCGATTAAACACCTTGTTTCCCTACTTCCTTTTCATCATCTTTTTATCTTTTCTTCCCTTTCTTTTTCTTCAATTTCCCTTCCTTCTGCAGTTTATATTTCTTCTTTTTCTATTTTCTCCTTCAGCCTATGTTGATCCTTACTGGCTTGTCTTTGTGTCATAAATTTCAACTTCGTTTCATTTCCCTCATGCCTCAATTAAAGGGAACGTTCATCAAGACTGAGCGTTTTAAAATTAAGCCATGCCCATCTCAAAAGAAGATGACGATAGTTCGTGGGAGGAACATCACATAATACTTCTTTCACACATTGTCCTCTACTGAATTTCATCCTTGCTTGATTCGGATGAAAGCTTGTTGGTAACTTGAATTTCTCCACCAATCTTTGGTTTACAACATTGATGTCGCTTTCGTAAACGAATGCAACTAAACATGGGTGGCCTTCAATTAAACACCCTATTTCTCTACTACCTTTTCCATCATCTTTTTCTTTACTTCCTTTTCTTTTTCTTCAGTTTCCCTTCCTTCTGCAGTTTATATTTCTTCCTTTTCTATTCTTTGTTTTTCTATTTTCTACTTCAGCCTATGTTGATCCTTATTGGCTTGTCTTGGTGTCATAAATTTCAACTTCATTTCATGTCCCTCATTACTCAAAGAAAGTGAACGTTCGTCAAGATTGAGCGTTTTAAAATGAAGCCATGACCTTCTCAAAAGGAGATGACAAGTGTTTGTAGGAGCAATATCACATAATACTTCTTTCAGACATTGTCCTGTACTGAATTTGATCCTTGCTTGATTCAGATGAAAGCTTGTTGGTAACTTGAGTTTCTCCACCAATCTTTGGCTTACAACATTGTTGTCGCTTTCGTAAACGAATGCAACTAAACATGGGTGGCCTTCGATTAAACACCTTGTTTCCCTACTTCCTTTTCATCATCTTTTTATCTTTTCTTCCTTTTCTTTTTCTTCAATTTTCCTTCCTTCTGCAGTTTATATTTGTTCTTTTTTTATTTTCTCCTTCAACCTATGTTGATCCTTACTTGCATGTCTTTGTGTCATAAATTTCAACTTCATTTCATGTCCCTCATGCCTCAATTAAAGGGCACGTTAATCAAGATTGAGCACTTTAAAATTAAGCCATGCCCATCTCAAAAGAAGATGACAAGAGTTCGTGGGAGCAATATGACATAATACTTCTTTCACACATTGTCCTCTACTGAATTTGATCCTTGCTTGATTCGGATGAAAGCTTGTTGGTAACTTGAGTTTCTCCACCAATCTTTGGCTTACAACGTTGTTGTCACTTTTGTAAACGAATGCAACTAAACATGGGTGGCCTCCGATTGAACACCTTGTTTCTCTACTTTCTTTTCCATCATCTTTATCTTTTCTTCCTTTTCTTTGTCTTCAATTTCCCTTCCTTCTGCAGTTTATATTTCTTCTTTTTCTATTTTCTCCTTCAGCCTATGTTGATCCTTATTGGCTTGTCTTGGTGTCATAAATTTCAACTTCATTTCATGTCCCTCATGCCTCAAATAAAGGGAACGTTCAAAAAGATTGAGCGTTTTAAAATGAAGCAACGCCCATCCGAAAATAAGATGACAATAGTTCGTGGGAGCAATATCACATAATACTTCTTTCACACATTGTCCTCTACTGAATTTGATCCTTGCTTGATTCGGATGAAAGCTTGTTGGTAACTTGAATTTCTCCACCAATCTTTGGCTTACAACATTGTTGTCGCTTTCGTAAACGAATGCAACTAAACATGGGTGGCCTTTGATTAAACACCTTGTTTCCCTACTTCCTTTTCATCATCTTTTTATCTTTGCTTCCTTTTCTTTTTCTTCAATTTCCCTTCCTTCTGCAATTTATATTTCTTCTTTTTCTATTTACTCCTTCAGCCTATGTTGATCCTTACTGGCATGTCTTTGTGTCATAAATTTAACCTTCATTTCATGTCCCTCATGCCTCTATTAAAGGGAACGTTCATCAAGATTCAGTGTTTTAAAATTAAGCCATGCCCATCTCAAAAGAAGATGACGAGAGTTCGTGGGAGGAACATCACATAATACTTCTTTCACACATTGTCCTCTACTAAATTTCATCCTTGCTTGATTCGGATGAAAGCTTGTTGGTAACTTGAATTTCTCCACCAATCTTTGGTTTACAACATTGATGTCGCTTTCGTAAACGAATGCAACTAAACATGGGTGGCCTTCGATTAAACACCCTATTTCTCTACTACCTTTTCCATCATCTTTTTCTTTACTTCCTTTTCTTTTTCTTCAGTTTCCCTTCCTTCTACAGTTTATATTTCTTCCTTTTCTATTCTTTCTTTTTCTATTTTCTACTTCAGCCTATGTTGATCCTTACTGGCTTGTATTGGTGTCATAAATTTCAACTTCATTTCATGTCCCTCATTACTCAAATAAAGGGAACGTTCGTCAAGATTGGGCGTTTTAAAATGAAGCCATGACTATCTCAAAAGAAGATGACAAGAGTTTGTAGGAGCAATATCACATAGTACTTCTTTCAGACATTGTCCTGTACTGAATTTAATCCTTACTTGATTCAGATGAAAGCCTGTTGGTAACTGGACTTTCTCCACAAATCTTTGGCTTACAACATTGTTGTCGCTTTCGTAAACGAATTCAACTAAACATGGGTGGCCTTCGATTAAACACCTTGTTTCCCTACTTCCTTTTCATGATCTTTTTATCTTTACTTCCTTTTCTTTTTCTTCAGTTTCCCTTCCTTCTGCAGTTTATATTTCTTCTTTTTCTATTTTCTCCTTCAGCCTATGTTGATCCTTACTGGCTTTTCTTTGTGTCATAAATTTCAACTTCATTTCATGTCCCTCATGCCTCAATTAAAGGGAACGTTTATCAAGATTGAGCATTTTAAAATTAAGCCATGCCCATCTCAAAAGAAGATGACAAGAGTTCGTGGGAGCAATATGACATAATACTTCTTTCACTCATTGTCCTCTACTGAATTTGATCCTCGCTTGATTCAGATGAAAGCTTGTTGGTAACTGGGATTTCTCCACCAATCTTTAGCTTACAACATTGATGTCGCTTTCGTAAACGAATGCAACTAAACAAGGGTGGCCTCCGATTAAACACCTTGTTTCTCTACTTTCTTTTCCATAATCTTTTTCTTTTCTTCCTTTTCTTTTTCTTCAATTTCCCTTCCTTCTACAGTTTATATTTCTTCTTTTTCTATTTTCTCCTTCAACCTATGTTGATCCGTAGTGGCTTGTCTTTGTGTCATAAATTTCAACTTCATTTCATGTCCCTCATGCCTCAAATAAAGTGAACGTTTATCAAGATTGAGCGTTTTAAAATGAAGCCATGCCCATCTCAAAAGAAGATAACAAAAGTTCGTGGGAGCAATATCACATAATACTTCTTTCACACATTGTCCTCTCCTGAATTTGATCCTTGCTTGATTCGGATGAAAGCTTGTTGGTAACTTGGAATTCTCCACCAATCTTTGGCTTACAACATTGATGTCACTTTCGTAAACGAATGGAACTAAACATGGGCGGCCTTCGATTAAACACATTGTTTCTCTACTACCTTTTCCATCATCTTTTTCTTTACTTCCTTTTCTTTTGCCTGATTTTCCCTTCCTTCTTCAGTTTATATTTCTTCTTTTTCTATTTTCTCCTTCAGCCTATGTTGATCCTTACTAGCATGTCTTGCTGTCATAAATTTCATCTTCATTTCATGTCCCTCATGCCTCAAATAAAGGGAACGTTCATCAAGCTTGAGTGTTTTAAAATGAAGCCATGCCCATCTCAAAAGATGATGACAATAGTTGGTGGGAGCAATATCAAATAGTACTTCTTTCACAGATTCTCCTCTCCTGAATTTGAACCTTGCTTGATTCGGATGCAAGCTTGTTGGTAACTGGAATTTCACCACCAATCTTTGGCTTACAACATTGATGTCACTTTCGTAAACGAATGCAACTAAACATGGTTGGCCTTCGATTAAACACCTTGTTTCTCTACTACCTTTTCCATCATCTTTTCTTTACTTCCTTTTCTTTTGCTTCAGTTTCCCTTCCTTCTGCAGTTTATATTTCTTCTATTTCTATTCTTTCTTTTTCTATTTTCTCCTTCAGCTTATGTTGATCCTTACCGGCTTGTCTTGGTGTCATAAATTTCAACTTCATTTCATGTCCCTCATTCCTCAAATAAAGGGAACGTTCATCAAGATTGAGCATTTTAAAATGATGCCATGCCCATCTCAAAAGAAGATGACAAGAGTTTGTGGGAGCAATATCACATAATACTTCTTTCACACATTGTCCTCTCCTGAATTTGATCCTCGCTTGATTCGGATGAAAGCTTGTTGGTAACTAGAATTTCTCCACCAATATTCGGCTTATAACATTGATGTCGCTTTCGTAAACGAATGGAACTAAACATGGGTGGCCTTCGATTAAACACCTTGTTTCTGTACATCCTCTTCCATCATTTTTATCTTTTCTTCCTTTTCTTTTGCTTCAGTTTCCCTTCCTTCTGTAGTTTATATTTCCTCTTTTTCTATTTTCTTATTTAGCCTATGTTGATCCTTACTGCCTTGTCTTTGTGTCATAAATTTCAAATTCATTTCATGTCCCTCACGCCTCAAATAAAGGGAACGTTCATCAAGATTGAGCGTTTTAAAATGAAGCCATGCCCATCTCAAAAGAAGATGACAAGAGTTCGTGGGAGCAATGTGACATAATACTTCTTTCACTCATTGTCCTCTGCTGAATTTGATCCTAACTTGATTCGGATGAAAGCTTGTTGGTAACTGGAATCTCTCCACCAATCTTTGGCTTACAACATTGATGTCGCTTTCGTAAACGAATGCAACTAAACATAGGTGGCCTTCGATTAAACACTTTGTTTTTCTACTTCGTTTTCCATCATCTTTATCTTTTCTTCCTTTTCTTTTTCTTCAATTTCCCTTCCTTCTGCAGTTTATATTTCTTCTTTTTCTATTTTCTCCTTCAGCCTATCTTCATTCTTACTGCTTGTCTTGGTGTCATAAATTTCAACTTCATTTCATGTCCCTCATGCCTCAAATAAAGGGAACGTTCATCAAGATTGAGCGTTTTAAAATGAAGCCATGCCCATCGCAAAATAAGATAACAATAATTCGTGAGAGCAATATCACATAATACTTCTTTCACACATTGTCCTCTGCTGAATTTGATCCTCGCTTGATTCGGATGAAAGCTAATTGGTAACTGGAATTTCTCCACCAATATTTGGCTTACAACATTGATGTCGCTTTCGTAAACGAATGCAACTAAACATGGGTGGCCTTCGATTAAACACCATGTTTCTCTACTACCTGTTCCATCATCTTTTTCTTTACTTCCTTTTCTTTTGCTTTAGTTTCCCTTCCTTCTGCATTTTATATTTCTTCTTTTTCTATTCTTTCTTTTTCTATTTTCTCCTTCAGCCTATGTTGATCATTACTGGCTTGTCTTGGTGTCATAAATTTCAACTTCATTTCATGTACCTCATTCCTCAAATAAAGGGAACGTTCATCAAGATTGAGTGTTTTAAAATGAAGCCATGCCCATCTCAAAAGAAGACGACAAGAGTTTGTAGGAGCAATATCACATAATACTTCTTTCACACATTGTCCTGTACTGACTTTGATCGTCGCTTGATTCGGATGAAAGCTTGTTGGTAACGAGAATTTCTCCATCAATCTTTGGCTTACAACATTGATGTCGCTTTAATAAACGAATGCAACTAAACATGGGTGGCCTTCGATTAAACACCTTGTTTCTCTACTACCTTTTGCATTATCTTTTTCTTTCCTTCCTCTTCTTTTGCTTCAGTTTCCCTTCCTTCTGTAGTTTAGATTTCTTCTTTTTCTATTTTCTCCTTCAGCCTATGTTGGTCCTTACTGGCATGTCTTTCTGTCATAAATTTCAACTTCATTTCATGTCCCTCATGCCTCAAATAAAGGGAACGTTCATCAAGATTGAGTGTTTTAAAATGAAGCCATGCCCATCTCAAAAGAAGATGACAAGAGTTGGTGGGAGCAATATCACATAGTACTTATTTCACACATTCTCCTCTCCTGAATTTGAACCTTGCTTGATTCGGATGCAAGCTTGTGGGTAACTGGAATTTCACCACCAATATTTGGCTTACAACATTGATGTCGCTTTCGTAAACGAATGCAACAAAACATGGGTGGCCTTCGATTAAACACCATGTTTCTCTACTACCTGTTCCATCATCTTTTTCTTTACTTCCTTTTCTTTTGCTTCAGTTTCCCTTCCTTCTGCATTCTATATTTCTTCTTTTTCTATTCTTTCTTTTTCTATTTTCTCCTTCAGCCTATGTTGATCCTTACTGGCTTGTCTTGGTGTCATAAATTTCAACTTCGTTTCATGTCCCTCATGCCTCTAATGAAGGGAACGTTCATCAAGATTGAACGTTTTAAAATGAAGCCATGCCCATCTCAAAAGAAGATGACAAGAGTTTGTGGGAGCATTATCACATAATACTTCTTTCACACATTGTCCTCTCCTGAATTTGATCCTTGCTTGATTCGGATGAAAGCTTGTTGGTAACTGAAATTTCTCCACCAATCTTTGGCTTACAACATTGATATCGCTTTCATAAACGAATGCAACTAAACATGGGTGGCCTTCGATTAAACACCTTGTTTCTCTACTACGTTTTCCATTATCTTTCTCTTTCCTTCCTTTTCTTTTGCTTCAGTTTCCCTTCCTTCTGTAGTTTAGATTTCTCCTTTTTCTATTTTCTCCTTCAGCCTATGTTGATCCTTACTGGCATGTCTTTCTGTCATAAATTTCAACTTCATTTCATGTCCCTCATGCCTCAAATAAAGGGAACGTTCATCAAGATTGAGCATTTTAAAATGAAGCCATGCCCATCTCAAAAGAAGATGACAAAAGTTGGTGGGAGCAATATCACATAGTACTTCTTTCACACATTCTCCTCTCGTGAATTTGAACCTTGCTTGATTCGGATGCAAGCTTGTTAGTAACTAGAATTTCTCCACCAATATTTGGCTTACAACATTGATGTCGCTTTCGTAAACGAATGCAACTAAACATGGGTGGCCTTTGATTAAACACTCTATTTTTCTACTTCGTTTTCTATCATCTTTATCTTTTCTTCCTTTTCTTTTTCTTCAATTTCCCTTCCTTCTGTAGTTTATATTTCTTCTTTTTCTATTTTCTCCATCAGCCTATCTTCATATCTTCCAAAGTGACCTTTCTCACTGCATCATTCATTAGCTGACTCAAATCTTCAGACATTTGTTTCTTGATTTTCGACTTATTTTGTAACTTTGAATATTTTAAAATCACACTATTAATTGACCAAAAATAAATTCCAGCTGCATTAACAAACGTTAGAATATCCAATAATATTTTATGCAACTAAAATCAATTTTTACGCCACTTTTACCAAACTTACTCAATAAATCCAATAATCACAAATCCTAATTAAATCAATCTTTAAGCACAGAAAATTCAATTAAATCCCCAAATTTAAATATTAAATGAGGGCAAAATTTTGAACTCATCAATCTCGTAAAAAGTAATGATTTTAAATCTATATGCATGTTGATCATATGAGTTCAAGGGTTTTTAAATTTAATTGAGACTTTACTTTGATTTTATTTAGAAACTTTCATGTGATTAAATGAGTTTTTACCAATAATTGAGACTTTACTTTGGTTAAAGGTATTTACTCTAATGAAAATTAATCGAGACTTTACTTTGATTAATTAAGCTTTTTATTTGGTGAGGAGATAAAAGAATAGACATGATTAGGCATAGTAAAATTTGATTGAGACTGTACTTTGATTGAATTTACTATGGATAATCTAAAAGTTCTAACTTTTAATTGAGACTGTACTTTGGTTTAAAGTGAGAACACCAACAAATTAATTGAGACTTTACATTGATTAATTTGTAAAACTACAACAATAATTAATTGAGCAATAATCTTTAGATAACCGATGATGAATCTATTTTGAAAAAGCAATGGAATCAATCTATTTTCTTTACTATTGTTTTTATTTCTTTTTATCATTTAAATTTTATTTCTATCTTTGTTTATCTTAATCCCCTATATTTTTTATTTTATTTGACTAACTCATTTGTATAGTTTATAAGAACTAATTTGTTAAAAATCAATTCCGTGTTCGTTGGGAGACGACTTTGGGTTACTTTACCCTTACTATTTTGTTGACTACTTTCTTAACAATACTGAAGTTGTTATAAGATAAGTAGTATTAATTTGATCGCGTCAACGACAGCGTTATCATACCCACACACTTATCCTTTTGCACTCCTAGGCAAAATCAAACAATTTCAAAACTTAATCTGAGGTATTTTATTTCACATCAACACTGGATCAAAGGAATGAACATCACTGGAGACAAATCAATACTCTAGAGATCAAATTATCATGTATATACAAACAGAAAGGTTCTATTTTTCACACATGAGTTAATCTTTTGAATTCACAAGAGAATCAATTATGAAAGAAAGCACTCAAGTTAAATGTGTATTTTCTCACCAAAATTCTCTCAAGTGTTTTGGCTTGTGTTTTCACTCAAAATACTCATGTAAGTAAACTCTCATAATACTTAACAAGACTCTAATATTCACAAACTTTCAGAAAATATGCATTCAAAGATCATGAGGACTTTTCACAGGTTATAATGGGGCTAAGGCAAAGGTAGGAAAAAATTTAAGATTTTTGGGATTTTGAAATTAAAATATAGAAAGATAATGAGCATAATTTCAAAAACAACTCCTTTTCGTTTATTGCTTTGTTGCTCTCTTTTTTTTTTAGAAAGCAATTATTTCAACACTTTTTCATCAACAATTTTTCCTTTTGCCATTTTTATTAATTTGTGGGTGAGGTACTCACCCACACACTTTATTCCTCAACCATTCCTGAACATAATCCATTAGCTCCTTCTTTCTTCCTAAGGTAGAATATGGTCTTTTTCTTTTCAAGGTTATGCAATAGGCTTAAAAGAAGAAAAAGAGGTTTAAAGCTCAAAGGGGCTACCAATGGATTAATATCAAGGTGGGCTTATTTGGCCAAGTAGCTTAAAACAAGAAATGCCTCAGTCATATCAAATCATGCATATTCACCTAAGATGCAAAACAAAAGAGTCAAGCTAAACATTTGAGTATAAACAAACATGAGCAAGTCACTCAAGAAAAAATAGGAATGGCACATGGTAAACCATCCTTTACATTAAGGCTCAAGACTCACAAGGTCAAACTCTTTCACAAAAGATTTAATCAAGAAATTCTGAAATGAACTCAATTAGCAAATCATAGAAACAATCCACTCATATCAACATGACTTTTATTTTTCTAGAATTATGATCATCCCAATTACTGAATCAAATCCTAAAAATCCAATGTCAATATGTTTTATTGAAAACAGGGAAATATTTATAGTGGATTTCTTATGAGACATATTGTTTAAAAGTTTCACTTAGTAAAAAGTTAATACTTTCACAATTTTCTCAAAAAGAAATCACAATTTTTTTCTTTTTAAAGGAAAACAAAAACAAAAAATTGAAAAACAGAAAAAAGAAAAAATCCTACCTATAGTTTGTCTCCCCCACACTTATTTCAAAAAAAAAATGTCCTTGATGGACTTATTTTGGGGAGGAAACGAAAAATCTTGTGACTATTGGCTCAATCTGGCCATATGTCAAAATTTATTTTCTTTAATTTTATAAAGTACAAGTCATCTTGTACAATTTTATTAAAGAAAACAAAAGCACATATTTTTGAAATTTTTTTAATATTTTTAAAATTAAAAACAGAAACAAAAAACAAACATGCATGCAAATTAACTTTTCTATCAACAATGATTTCAAAAGAATTTGAATCTAAGCTTTTTACCTGTTGCAGCAACCTTTCTTCT
The DNA here is from genome assembly GCF_037176805.1 of Vigna unguiculata. Lineage (NCBI taxonomy): Eukaryota > Viridiplantae > Streptophyta > Magnoliopsida > Fabales > Fabaceae > Vigna > Vigna unguiculata. The sequence goes on along the minus strand of NC_140795.1, from coordinate 23,906,230 downwards.
TTTTCTACAGCCATGTCAACAAAGATAACCACTGAAAACTTATTTGCATCATTCACATCAACAAACTTGATGTGTGGAGTGTGTGGCTTCAACTCAACTTGAGCATCATTAGATGCATTCGAATGGTTAAGCGGATCATCAATAATCCTTGTAATCTCATCTTGTGAGCAAAAATTTTCACCTGGTGTTATTGACTCTGCTGCTTCATCATTAACCAAGTCAGTTATAATAGTAGATGCTTCAGCTGCATCTTCGAATATTGTTGGCTCTTCAACTGCACTTGGTTCCTCTATTGTATTATCCTCACAACTTTGCTCTTGAAAATGATCATTTGTACTCATATCCTCATCAATGGGTACAACTTTATACTCACATTGAGCAGCATCAACATATCCATCAGTAGATATGTTTGTGTGAGAATCTTTAATTTCTTCATCAGCAACATCTTTAGCAAAATTGATATGTCCATTAGTAGACATATTACTATGACAATCATTATATCTATCAGTAGATATATCAATGTGATGTGATTCCGCTATTGGTTTTTCAGACTGACTCTGCAAGCTTTGTGTGGCGGCATTCATCATCTCTTTATGATCTGTCTGAGTCATCTTCATCATTTGAGTCATCATTTTCATCATATCTTCCAAAGTGACCTTTCTCACTGCATCATTCATTAGCTGACTCAAATCTTCATACATTTGTTCAGCTTTGATGGCCAACTTCAGAAGCACATTTTTGATTTCATGACAAGAGTTCGTGGGAGAAATATCACATAATACTTCTTTCACACATTGTCCTCTACTGAATTGGATCCTTGCTTGATTCAGATGAAAGCTTGTTGGTAACTGGAATTTCTCCACCAATCTTTGGCTTACAACATTGATGTCGCTTTCGTAAACGAATGCAACTAAACATGGGTGGCCTTCGATTAAACACCTTGTTTCTCTACTACCTTTTCCATCATCTTTTTCTTTACTTCCTTTTCTTTTCCTTCATTTTCCCTTCCTCCTTCAGTTTATATTTCTTCTTTTTCTATTCTTTCTTTTTCTATTTTCTACTTCAGCCTACGTTGATCCTTACTGGCTTGTCTTGGTGTCATAAATTTCAACTTCATTTCATGTCCCTCATTACTCAAATAAAGGAAACGTTCATCAAGATTGAGCATTTTAAAATTAAGCCATGCCCATCTCAAAAGAAGATGACGAGAGTTCGTGAGAGAAATATCACATAATACTTCTTTCACACATTGTCCTCTAGTGAATTTCATCCTTGCTTGATTCGGATGAAAGCTTGTTGGTAACTGGAATTTCTCCACCAATCTTTGGCTTACAACATTGATGTTGCTTTCGTAAACGAATGCAACTAAACATGGGTAACCTTCGATTAAACACCCTTTTTCTCTACTTCCTTTTCCATCATCTTTATCTTTTCTTCCTTTTCTTTTTCTTCAATTTCCCTTCCTTCTGCAGTTTATATTTCTTCTTTTTCTATTTTCTCCTTCAGCCTATGTTGATCCTTACTGGCTTTCTTGGTGTCATAAATTTCAACTTCATTTCATGTCCCTCATTACTCAAATAAAGGAAACGTTCGTCAAGATTGTGCGTTTTAAAATGAAGCCATGACCATCTCAAAAGAAGATGACAAGAGTTTGTAGGAGCAATATCACATAATACTTCTTTCACACATTGTCCTGTACTGAATTTAATCCTTCCTTGATTCATATGAGAGCTTGTTGGTAACTGGACTTTCTCCACCAATCTTTGTCTTACAACATTGTTGTCGCTTTCGTAAACGAATGGAACTAAACATGGGTTGCCTTCGATTAAACACCTTGTTTCCCTACTTCCTTTTCATCATCTTTTTATCTTTTCTTCCTTTTCTTTTTCTTCAATTTCCCTTCCTTCTGTAGTTTATATTTCTTCTTTTTCTATTTTCTCCTTCAGCCTATGTTGATCCTTACTGGCATGTCTTTGTGTCATAAATTTCAACTTCATTTCATGTCCCTCATGCCTCAATTAAAGTGAACGTTCATCAAGATTGAGCGTTTTAAAATTAAGCCATGCCCATCTCAAAAGAAGATGACGAGAGTTCGTGAGAGAAATATCACATAATACTTCTTTCACACATTGTCCTCTACTGAATTTCATCCTTGCTTGATTCGGATGAAAGCTTGTTGGTAACTGGAATTTCTCCACCAATCTTTGGCTTACAACATTGATGTTGCCTTCGTAAACGAATGCAACTAAACATGGGTAACCTTCGATTAAACACCCTTTTTCTCTACTACCTTTTCCATCATCTTTTTCTTTACTTCCTTTTCTTTTTCTTCAGTTTACCTTCCTTCTGTAGTTTATATTTCTTCCTTTTCTATTCTTTCTTTTTCTATTTTCTATTTCAGCCTATGTTGATCCTTACTGGCATGTCTTTGTGTCATAAATTTCAACTTCATTTCATGTCCCTCATGCCTCAATTAAAGTGAACGTTCATCAAGATTGAGCGTTTTAAAATTAAGCCATGCCCATCTCAAAAGAAGATGACGAGAGTTCGTGAGAGAAATATCACATAATACTTCTTTCACACATTGTCCTCTACTGAATTTCATCCTTGCTTGATTCGGATGAAAGCTTGTTGATAACTGGAATTTCTCCACCAATCTTTGGCTTACAACATTGATGTCGCTTTCGTAAACGAATGCAACTAAACATGGGTGGCCTTCGATTGAACACCTTGTTTCTCTACTACTTTTTCCATCATCTTTTTCTTTACTTCTTTTTCTTTTTCTTCAATTTCCCTTCCTTCTGCAGTTTATATTTCTTATTTTTCTATTTTCTCCTTCAGCCTATGTTGATCCTTATTGCCTTATCTTGGTGTCATAAATTTCAACTTCATTTCATATCCGTTTTTCCTCAAATAAAGGGAACGTTCATCAAGATTGAGCGTTTTAAAATGAAGCCATGCCCTTCTCCAAAAGAAGATGACAAGAGTTTGTAGGAGCAATATCACATAATACTTCTTTCACACATTGTCCTGTACTGAATTTGATCCTTGCTTGATTCAGATGAAAGCTTGTTGGTAACTTGAGTTTCTCCACCAATCTTTGGCTTACAACATTGTTGTCGCTTTCGTAATCGAATGCAACTAAACATGGGTGGCCTCCGATTAAACACCTTGTTTCTCTACCTTCTTTTCCATCATCTTTATCTTTTCTTCCTTTTCTTTTTCTTCAATTTCCCTTCCTTCTACAGTTTATATTTCTTCTTTTTCTATTTTCTCCTTCAGCCAATGTTGATCCTTACTGGCTTGTCTTTGTGTCATAAATTTCAACTTCATTTCATTTCCCTCATGCCTCAAGTAAAGGGAACGTTCATCAAGATTGAGCGTTTTAAAATGAAGCCATGCTCATCTCAAAAGAAGATGACGAGAGTTCGTGAGAGGAATATCACATAATACTTCTCTCACACATTGTCCTCTACTGAATTTCATCCTTGCTTGATTCGGATGAAAGCTTGTTGGTAACTGGAAATTCTCGACCAATCTTTGGCTTACAACATTGATGTCGCTTTCATAAACGAATGCAACTAAACATGGGTGGCCTTCGATTAAACACCTTGTTTCTCTACTACCTTTTCCATCATCTTTTTCTTTACTGCCTTTTCTTTTTCTTCAGTTTCCCTTCCTTCTGCAGTTTATATTTCTTCCTTTTCTATTCTTTCTTTTTCTATTTTCTACTTCAGCCTACGTTGATCCTTACTGGCTTGTCTTGGTGTCATAAATTTCAACTTCATTTCATGTCCCTCATTACTCAAATAAAGGAAACGTTCATCAAGATTGAGCATTTTAAAATGAAGCCATGACCATCTCAAAAGAAGATGACAAGAGTTTGTAGGAGCAATATCACATAATACTTCTTTCACACATTGTCCTGTACTGAATTTAATCCTTCCTTGATTCAGATGAGAGCTTGTTGGTAACTGGACTTTCTCCACCAATCTTTAGCTTACAACATTGTTGTCGCTTTCGTAAACGAATGCAACTAAACATGGGTGGCCTTCGATTAAACACCTTGTTTCCCTACTTCCTTTTCATCATCTTTTTATCTTTTCTTCCCTTTCTTTTTCTTCAATTTCCCTTCCTTCTGTAGTTTATATTTCTTCTTTTTCTATTTTCTCCTTCAGCCTATGTTCATCCTTACTGGCATGTCTTTGTGTCATAAATTTCAACTTCATTTCATGTCCCTCATGCCTCAATTAAAGGGAACGTTCATCAAGATTGAGCATTTTAAAATTAAGCCATGCCCATCTCAAAAGAAGATGACGAGAGTTCGTGAGAGAAATATCACATAATACTTCTTTCACACATTGTCCTCTACTGAATTTCATCCTTGCTTGATTCGGATGAAAGCTTGTTGGTAACTGGACTTTCTCCACCAATCTTTAGCTTACAACATTGTTGTCGCTTTCGTAAACGAATGCAACTAAACATGGGTGGCCTTCGATTAAACACCTTGTTTCCCTACTTCCTTTTCATCATCTTTTTATCTTTTCTTCCCTTTCTTTTTCTTCAATTTCCCTTCCTTCTGTAGTTTATATTTCTTCTTTTTCTATTTTCTCCTTCAGCCTATGTTAATCCTTATTGGCATGTCTCTGTGTCATAAATTTCAACTTCATTTCATGTCCCTCATGCCTCAATTAAAGGGAACGTTGATCAAGATTGAGCACTTTAAAATTAAGCCATGCCCATCTCAAAAGAAGATGGCAAGAGTTCGTGGGAGCAATATGACATAATACTTCTTTCACACATTGTCCTCTACTGAATTTCATCCTTGCTTGATTCGAATGGAAGCTTGTTGGTAACTTGAATTTCTCCACCAATCTTTGGCTTACAACATTGATGTCGCTTTCGTAAATGAATGCAACTAAACATGGGTGGCCTTCGATTAAACACCATGTTTCTCTACTACCTTTTCCATCATCTTTTTCTTTACTTCCTTTTCTTTTTATTCAATTTCCCTTCCTTTTGCAGTTTATATTTCTTCTTTTTCTATTTTCTCCTTCAGCGTATGTTGATCCTTATTGTCTTGTCTTGGTGTCATAAATTTCAACTTCATTTCATATCCGTTTTTCTTCAAATAAAGGGAACGTTCATCAAGATTGAGCGTTTTAAAATGAAGCCATGCCCTTCTCAAAAGAAGATGACAAGAGTTTGTAGGAGCAATATCACATAATACTTCTTTCACACATTGTCCTGTACTGAATTTGATCCTTGCTTGATTCAGATGAAAGCTTGTTGGTAACTTGAGTTTCTCCAGCAATCTTTGGCTTACAACATTGTTGTCGCTTTCGTAATCGAATACAACTAAACATGGGTGGCCTCCAATTAAACACCTTGTTTCTCTACTTTCTTTTCCATCATCTTTATCTTTTCTTCCTTTTTTTTTCTTCAATTTCCCTTCCTTCTACAGTTTATATTTCTTCTTTTTCTATTTTCTCCTTCAGCCTATGTTGATCCTTACTGGCTTGTCTTTGTGTCATAAATTTCAACTTCGTTTCATTTCCCTCATGCCTTAAATAAAGGGAACGTTCATCAAGATTGAGCGTTTTAAAATGAAGCCATGCTCATCTCAAAAGAAGAAGACGAGAGTTCGTGGGAGGAATATCACATAATACTTCTTTCACACATTGTCCTCTACTGAATTTCATCCTTGCTTGATTCAGATGAAATCTTGTTGGTAACTGGAATTTCTCCACCAATCTTTGGCTTATAACATTGATGTCGCTTTCATAAACGAATGCAACTAAACATGGGTGGCCTTCGATTAAACACCTTGTTTCTCTACTACCTTTTCCATCATCTTTTTCTTTACTGCCTTTTCTTTTTCTTCAGTTTCCCTTCCTTCTGCAGTTTATATTTCTTCCTTTTCTATTCTTTCTTTTTCTATTTTCTACTTTAGCCTACGTTGATCCTTACTGTCTTGTCTTGGTGTCATACGGTTCAGCTTCATTTCATGTCCCTCATTACTCAAATAAAGGGAACGTTCGTCAAGATTGAGCGTTTTAAAATGAAGCCATGACCATCTCAAAAGAAGATGACAAGAGTTTGTAGGAGCAATATCACATAATACTTCTTTCACACATTGTCCTGTACTGAATTTAATCCTTCCTTGATTCAGATGAGAGCTTGTTGGTAATTGGACTTTCTCCACCAATCTTTGGCTTACAACATTGTTGTCGCTTTCGTAAACGAATGCAACTAAACATGGGTGGCCTTCGATTAAACACCTTGTTTCCCTACTGTCTTTTCATCATCTTTTTATCTTTTCTTCCTTTTCTTTTTCTTTAATTTCCCTTCCTTCTGCAGTTTATATTTCTTCTTTTTCTATTTTCTCCTTCAGCCTATGTTGATCCTTACTGGCATGTCTTTGTGTCATAAATTTCAACTTCATTTCATGTCCCTCATGCCTCAATTAAAGTGAACGTTCATCAAGATTGAGCGTTTTAAAATTAAGCCATGCCCATCTCAAAAGAAGATGACGAGAGTTCGTGAGAGAAATATCACATAATACTTCTTTCACACATTGTCCTCTACTGAATTTCATCCTTGCTTGATTCGGATGAAAGCTTGTTGATAACTGGAATTTCTCCACCAATCTTTGGCTTACAACATTGATGTCGCTTTCGTAAACGAATGCAACTAAACATGGGTGGCCTTCGATTGAACACCTTGTTTCTCTACTACTTTTTCCATCATCTTTTTCTTTACTTCTTTTTCTTTTTCTTCAATTTCCCTTCCTTCTGCAGTTTATATTTCTTATTTTTCTATTTTCTCCTTCAGCCTATGTTGATCCTTATTGCCTTTTCTTGGTGTCATAAATTTCAACTTCATTTCATATCCGTTTTTCCTCAAATAAAGGGAACGTTCATCAAGATTGAGCGTTTTAAAATGAAGCCATGCCCTTCTCCAAAAGAAGATGACAAGAGTTTGTAGGAGCAATATCACATAATACTTCTTTCACACATTGTCCTGTACTGAATTTGATCCTTGCTTGATTCAGATGAAAGCTTGTTGGTAACTTGAGTTTCTCCACCAATCTTTGGCTTACAACATTGTTGTCGCTTTCGTAATCGAATGCAACTAAACATGGGTGGCCTCCGATTAAACACCTTGTTTCTCTACCTTCTTTTCCATCATCTTTATCTTTTCTTCCTTTTCTTTTTCTTCAATTTCCCTTCCTTCTACAGTTTATATTTCTTCTTTTTCTATTTTCTCCTTCAGCCAATGTTGATCCTTACTGGCTTGTCTTTGTGTCATAAATTTCAACTTCATTTCATTTCCCTCATGCCTCAAGTAAAGGGAACGTTCATCAAGATTGAGCGTTTTAAAATGAAGCCATGCTCATCTCAAAAGAAGATGACGAGAGTTCGTGAGAGGAATATCACATAATACTTCTCTCACACATTGTCCTCTACTGAATTTCATCCTTGCTTGATTCGGATGAAAGCTTGTTGGTAACTGGAAATTCTCGACCAATCTTTGGCTTACAACATTGATGTCGCTTTCATAAACGAATGCAACTAAACATGGGTGGCCTTCGATTAAACACCTTGTTTCTCTACTACCTTTTCCATCATCTTTTTCTTTACTGCCTTTTCTTTTTCTTCAGTTTCCCTTCCTTCTGCAGTTTATATTTCTTCCTTTTCTATTCTTTCTTTTTCTATTTTCTACTTCAGCCTACGTTGATCCTTACTGGCTTGTCTTGGTGTCATAAATTTCAACTTCATTTCATGTCCCTCATTACTCAAATAAAGGAAACGTTCATCAAGATTGAGCATTTTAAAATGAAGCCATGACCATCTCAAAAGAAGATGACAAGAGTTTGTAGGAGCAATATCACATAATACTTCTTTCACACATTGTCCTGTACTGAATTTAATCCTTCCTTGATTCAGATGAGAGCTTGTTGGTAACTGGACTTTCTCCACCAATCTTTAGCTTACAACATTGTTGTCGCTTTCGTAAACGAATGCAACTAAACATGGGTGGCCTTCGATTAAACACCTTGTTTCCCTACTGTCTTTTCATCATCTTTTTATCTTTTCTTCCTTTTCTTTTTCTTTAATTTCCCTTCCTTCTGCAGTTTATATTTCTTCTTTTTCTATTTTCTCCTTCAGCCTATGTTGATCCTTACTGGCATGTCTTTGTGTCATAAATTTCAACTTCATTTCATGTCCCTCATGCCTCAATTAAAGGGAACGTTCATCAAGATTGAGCATTTTAAAATTAAGCCATGCCCATGTCAAAAGAAGATGACGATAGTTCGTGAGAGAAATATCACATAATACTTCTTTCACACATTGTCCTCTACTGAATTTCATCCTTGCTTGATTCGGATGAAAGCTTGTTGGTAACTGGAATTTCTCCACCAATCTTTGGCTTACAACATTGATGTCGCTTTCGTAAACGAATGCAACTAAACATGGGTGGCCTTCGATTGAACACCTTGTTTCTCTACTACTTTTTCCATCATCTTTTTCTTTACTTCTTTTTCTTTTTCTTCAATTTCCCTTCCTTCTGCAGTTTATATTTCTTATTTTTCTATTTTCTCCTTCAGCCTATGTTGATCCTTATTGCCTTATCTTTGTGTCATAAATTTCAACTTCATTTCATGTCCCTCATTCCTCAAATAAAGGGAACGTTCATCAAGATTGAGCATTTTAAAATGACGACATGCCCATCTCAAAAGAAGATGACAAGAGTTTGTGGGACCAATATCATATAATACTTCTTTCACACATTGTCCTCTCCTGAATTTGATCCTCGCTTGATTCGGATGAAAGCTTATTGGTAACTGGAATCTCTCCACCAATATTCGGCTTATAACATTGATGTCGCTTTCGTAAACGAATGCAACTAAACATGGGTGGCCTTCGATTAAACACCTTGTTTCTCTACTTCCTCTTCCATCATCTTTATCTTTTCTTCCTTTTCTTTTGCTTCAGTTTCCCTTCCTTCTGCAGTTTATATTTCTTCTTTTTCTATTTTCTCCTTCAACCTATGTTGATCCTTACTGGCTTGTCTTTGTGTCATAAATTTCAAATTCATTTCATGTCCCTCATGCCTCAAATAAAGGGAACGTTCATAAAGATTGAGCGTTTTAAAATGAAGCCATGCCCATCTCAAAAGAAGATGACAAGAGTTCGTGGGAGCAATATGACATAATACTTCTTTCACTCATTGTCCTCTACTGAATTTGATCCTCGCTTGATTCGGATGAAAGCTTGTTGGTAACTGGAATCTCTCCACTAATCTTTGGCTTACAACATTGATGTCGCTTTCGTAAACAAATGCAACTAAACATGGGTGGCCTTCGACTAAACACTTTGTTTTTCTACTTCGTTTTCTATCATCTTTATCTTTTCTTCCTTTTCTTTTTCTTCAATTTCCCTTCCTTCTGCAGTTTATATTTCTTCTTTTTCTATTTTCTCCATCAGCCTATCTTCATTCTTACTACTTGTCTTGGTGTCATAAATTTCAACTTCATTTCATGTCCCTCATGCCTCAAATAACGGGAACGATCATCAAGATTGAGAGTTTTAAAATGAAGCCATGCCGATCTCAAAAGAAGATGACAAGAGTTCGTGGGAGCAATATCATATAATACTTCTTTCACACATTGTCCTCTCCTGAATTTGATCCTTGCTTGATTCGGATGAAAGCTTGTTGGTAACTGGAATTTGTCCACCAATCTTTGGCATACAACATTGATGTCGCTTTCGTAAACGAATGCAACTAAACAAGGGTTGCCTTCGATTAAACACCTTGTTGCTCTACTTCCTTTTCCATCATCTTTATCTTTTCTTCCTTTTCTTTTGCTTTTGTGTCCCTTCCTTCTGCAGTTTATATTTCTTCTTTTTCTATTTTCTCCTTCAACCTATGTTGATCATTACTGGCTTGTCTTTGTGTCATAAATTTCAACTTCATTTCATGTCCCTCATGCTTCAAATAAAGGGAACGTTCATCAAGATTGAGCGTTTTAAAATGAAGCCATGCCCATCTCAAAAGAAGATGACAAGAGTTCGTGGGAGCAATATGACATAATACTTCTTTCACTCATTGTCCTCTACTGAATTTGATCCTCGCTTGATTCGGATGAAAGCTTGTTGGTAACTGGAATCTCTCCACGAATATTCGGCTTATAACATTGATGTCGCTTTCGTAAACCAATGCAACTAAACATGGGTGGCCTTCGATTAAACACCTTGTTTCTCTACTTCCTCTTCCATCATCTTTATCTTTTCTTCCTTTTCTTTTGCTTCAGTTTGCCTTCCTTCTGCAGTTTATATTTCCTCTTTTTCTATTTTCTTATTCAGCCTATGTTGATCCTTACTGGCTTGTCTTTGTGTCATAAATTTCAAATTCATTTCATGTCCCTCATGCCTCAAATAAAGGGAACGTTCATCAAGATTGAGCGTTTTAAAATGAAGCCATGCCCATCTCAAAAGAAGATGACAAGAGTTCGTGGGAGCAATATGACATAATACTTCTTTCACTCATTGTCCTCTACTGAATTTGATCCTCGCTTGATTCGGATGAAAGCTTGTTGGTAACTGGAATCTCTCCACCAATCTTTGGCTTACAACATTGATGTCGCTTTCGTAAACGAATGCAACTAAACATGGGTGGCCTTCGATTAAACACCTTGTTTCTCTACTTCCTTTTCTATCATCTTTATCTATTCTTCCTTTTCTTTTTCTTCAATTTCCCTTCCTTCTGCAGTTTATATTTCTTCTTTTTCTATTTTCTCCAGCAGCCTATCTTCATTCTTACTGCTTGTCTTGGTGTCATAAATTTCAACTTCATTTCATGTCCATCATGCCTCAAATAAAGGGAACGATCATCAAGATTGAGAGTTTTAAAATGAAGCCATGACCATCTCAAAAGAAGATGACAAGAGTTTGTGGGAGTAATATCATATAATACTTCTTTCACACATTGTCCTCTCCTGAATTTGATCCTTGCTTGATTCGGATGAAAGCTTGTTGGTAACTGGAATTTGTCCACCAATCTTTGGCATACAACATTGATGTCGCTTTCGTAAACGAATGCAACTAAACAAGGGTGGCCTTCGATTAAACACCTTGTTGCTCGACTACCTTTTCCATCATCTTTATCTTTTCTTCCTTTTCTTTTGCTTCAGTTTCCCTTCCTTCTGCAGTTTATATTTCTTCTTTTTCTATTTTCTCCTTCAACCTATGTTGATCGTTACTGGCTTGTCTTTGTGTCATAAATTTCAACTTCATTTCATGTCCCTCATGCCTCAAATAAAGGGAACGTTCATCAAGATTGAGCGTTTTAAAATGAAGTCATGCCCATCTCAAAAGAAGATGACAAGAGTTCGTGGGAGCAATATGACATAATACTTCTTTCACTCATTGTCCTCTACTGAATTTGATCCTCGCTTGATTCGGATGAAAGCTTGTTGGTAACTGGAATCTCTCCACCAATATTCGACTTATAACATTGATGTCGCTTTCGTAAACGAATGCAACTAAACATGGGTGGCCTTCGATTGAACACCTTGTTTCTCTACTACTTTTTCCATCATCTTTTTCTTTACTTCTTTTTCTTTTTCTTCAATTTCCCTTCCTTCTGCAGTTTATATTTCTTATTTTTCTATTTTCTCCTTCAGCCTATGTTGATCCTTATTGCCTTATCTTGGTGTCATAAATTTCAACTTCATTTCATATCCGTTTTTCCTCAAATAAAGGGAACGTTCATCAAGATTGAGCGTTTTAAAATGAAGCCATGCCCTTCTCCAAAAGAAGATGACAAGAGTTCGTGGGAGCAATATGACATAATACTTCTTTCACTCATTGTCCTCTACTGAATTTGATCCTCGCTTGATTCGGATGAAAGCTTGTTGGTAACTGGAATCTCTCCACGAATATTCGGCTTATAACATTGATGTCGCTTTCGTAAACCAATGCAACTAAACATGGGTGGCCTTCGATTAAACACCTTGTTTCTCTACTTCCTCTTCCATCATCTTTATCTTTTCTTCCTTTTCTTTTGCTTCAGTTTCCCTTCCTTCTGCAGTTTATATTTCCTCTTTTTCTATTTTCTTATTCAGCCTATGTTGATCCTTACTGGCTTGTCCGTGTGTCATAAATTTCAAATTCATTTCATGTCCCTCATACCTCAAATAAAGGGAACGTTCATCAAGATTGAGCGTTTTAAAATGAAGCCATGCCCATCTCAAAAGAAGATGACAAGAGTTCGTGGGAGCAATATGACATAATACTTCTTTCACTCATTGTCCTCTACTGAATTTGATCCTCGCTTGATTCGGATGAAAGCTTGTTGGTAACTGGAATCTCTCCACCAATCTTTGGCTTACAACATTGATGTCGCTTTCGTAAACGAATGCAACTAAACATGGGTGGCCTTCGATTAAACACCTTGTTTCTCTACCACCTTTTCCATCATCTTTTTCTTTACTTCCTTTTCTTTTCCTTCATTTTCCCTTCCTCCTTCAGTTTATATTTCTTCTTTTTCTATTCTTTCTATTTCTATTTTCTACTTCAGCCTACGTTGATCCTTACTGGCTTGTCTTGGTGTCATAAATTTCAACTTCATTTCATGTCCCTCATTACTCAAATAAAGGAAACGTTCATTAAGATTGAGCGTTTTAAAATTAAGCCATGCCCATCTCAAAAGAAGATGACGAGAGTTCGTGAGAGAAATATCACATAATACTTCTTTAACACATTGTCCTCTAGTGAATTTCATCCTTGCTTGATTCAGATGAAAGCTTGTTGGTAACTGGAATTTCTCCACCAATCTTTGGCTTACAACATTGATGTTGCTTTCGTAAACGAATGCAACTAAACATGGGTGACCTTCGATTAAACACCCTTTTTCTCTACTTCCTTTTCCATCATCTTTATCTTTTCTTCCTTTTCTTTTTCTTCAATTTCCCTTCCTTCTACAGTTTATATTTCTTCTTTTTCTATTTTCTCCTTCAGCCTATGTTGATCCTTACTGGCTTTCTTGGTGTCATAAATTTCAACTTCATTTGATGTCCCTCATTACTCAAATAAAGGAAACGTTCGTCAAGATTGTGCGTTTTAAAATGAAGCCATGACCATCTCAAAAGAAGATGACAAGAGTTTGTAGGAGCAATATCACATAATACTTCTTTCACTCATTGTCCTCTACTGAATTTGATCCTCGCTTGATTCGGATGAAAGCTTGTTGGTAACTGGAATCTCTCCACGAATATTCGGCTTATAACATTGATGTCGCTTTCGTAAACCAATGCAACTAAACATGGGTGACCTTCGATTAAACACCCTTTTTCTCTACTTCCTTTTCCATCATCTTTATCTTTTCTTCCTTTTCTTTTTCTTCAATTTCCCTTCCTTCTGCAGTTTATATTTCTTCTTTTTCTATTTTCTCCTTCAGCCTATGTTGATCCTTACTGGCTTTCTTGGTGTCATAAATTTCAACTTCATTTGATGTCCCTCATTACTCAAATAAAGGAAACGTTCGTCAAGATTGTGCGTTTTAAAATGAAGCCATGACCATCTCAAAAGAAGATGACAAGAGTTTGTAGGAGCAATATCACATAATACTTCTTTCACACATTGTCCTGTACTGAATTTAATCCTTCCTTGATTCAGATGAGAGCTTGTTGGTAACTGGACTTTCTCCACCAATCTTTGTCTTACAACATTGTTGTCGCTTTCGTAAACGAATGCAACTAAACATGGGTGGCCTTCGATTAAACACCTTGTTTCCCTACTTCCTTTTCATCATCTTTTTATCTTTTCTTCCTTTTCTTTTTCTTCAATTTCCCTTCCTTTTGTAGTTTATATTTCTTCTTTTTCTATTTTCTCCTTCAGCCTATGTTGATCCTTACTGGCATGTCTTTGTGTCATAAATTTCAACTTCATTTCATGTCCCTCATGCCTCAATTAAAGTGAACGTTCATCAAGATTGAGCGTTTTAAAATTAAGCCATGCCCATCTCAAAAGAAGATGACGAGAGTTCGTGAGAGAAATATGACATAATACTTCTTTCACACATTGTCCTCTACTGAATTTCATCCTTGCTTGATTCGGATGAAAGCTTGTTGGTAACTGGAATTTCTCCACCAATCTTTGGCTTACAACATTGATGTCGCTTTCGTAAACGAATGCAACTAAACATGGGTGGCCTTCGATTGAACACCTTGTTTCTCTACTACTTTTTCCATCATCTTTTTCTTTACTTCTTTTTCTTTTTCTTCAATTTCCCTTCCTTCTGCAGTTTATATTTCTTATTTTTCTATTTTCTCCTTCAGCCTATGTTGATCCTTATTGCCTTATCTTGGTGTCATAAATTTCAACTTCATTTCATATCCGTTTTTCCTCAAATAAAGGGAACGTTCATCAAGATTGAGCGTTTTAAAATGAAGCCATGCCCTTCTCCAAAAGAAGATGACAAGAGTTTGTAGGAGCAATATCACATAATACTTCTTTCACACATTGTCCTGTACTGAATTTGATCCTTGCTTGATTCAGATGAAAGCTTGTTGGTAACTTGAGTTTCTCCACCAATCTTTGGCTTACAACATTGTTGTCGCTTTCGTAATCGAATGCAACTAAACATGGGTGGCCTCCGATTAAACACCTTGTTTCTCTACCTTCTTTTCCATCATCTTTATCTTTTCTTCCTTTTCTTTTTCTTCAATTTCCCTTCCTTCTACAGTTTATATTTCTTCTTTTTCTATTTTCTCCTTCAGCCAATGTTGATCCTTACTGGCTTGTCTTTGTGTCATAAATTTCAACTTCATTTCATTTCCCTCATGCCTCAAGTAAAGGGAACGTTCATCAAGATTGAGCGTTTTAAAATGAAGCCATGCTCATCTCAAAAGAAGATGACGAGAGTTCGTGAGAGGAATATCACATAATACTTCTCTCACACATTGTCCTCTACTGAATTTCATCCTTGCTTGATTCAGATGAAAGCTTGTTGGTAACTGGAATTTCTCGACCAATCTTTGGCTTACAACATTGATGTCGCTTTCATAAACGAATGCAACTAAACATGGGTGGCCTTCGATTAAACACCTTGTTTCTCTACTACCTTTTCCATCATCTTTTTGTTTACTGCCTTTTCTTTTTCTTCAGTTTCCCTTCCTTCTGCAGTTTATATTTCTTCCTTTTCTATTCTTTCTTTTTCTATTTTCTACTTCAGCCTACGTTGATCCTTACTGGCTTGTCTTGGTGTCATAAATTTCAACTTCATTTCATGTCCCTCATTACTCAAATAAAGGAAACGTTCATCAAGATTGAGCATTTTAAAATGAAGCCATGACCATCTCAAAAGAAGATGACAAGAGTTTGTAGGAGCAATATCACATAATACTTCTTTCACACATTGTCTTGTACTGAATTTAATCCTTCCTTGATTCAGATGAGAGCTTGTTGGTAACTGGACTTTCTCCACCAATCTTTAGCTTACAACATTGTTGTCGCTTTCGTAAACGAATGCAACTAAACATGGGTGGCCTTCGATTAAACACCTTGTTTCCCTACTTCCTTTTCATCATCTTTTTATCTTTTCTTCCCTTTCTTTTTCTTCAATTTCCCTTCCTTCTGTAGTTTATATTTCTTCTTTTTCTATTTTCTCCTTCAGCCTATGTTGATCCTTACTGGCATGTCTTTGTGTCATAAATTTCAACTTCATTTCATGTCCCTCATGCCTCAATTAAAGGGAACGTTCATCAAGATTGAGCATTTTAAAATTAAGCCATGCCCATCTCAAAAGAAGATGACGAGAGTTCGTGAGAGAAATATCACATAATACTTCTTTCACACATTGTCCTCTACTGAATTTCATCCTTGCTTGATTCGGATGAAAGCTTGTTGGTAACTGGAATTTCTCCACCAATCTTTGGCTTACAACATTGATGTTGCTTTCGTAAACGAATGCAGCTAAACATGGGTGACCTTCGATTAAACACCCTTTTTCTTTACTACCTTTTCCATCATCTTTTTCTTTACTTCCTTTTCTTTTTCTTCAGTTTCCCTTCCTTCTGTAGTTTATATTTTTTCCTTTTCTATTATTTCTTTTTCTATTTTCTATTTCAACCTATGTTGATCCTTACTAGCTTGTCTTGGTGTCATAAGGTTCAACTTTATTTCATGTCCCTCGTTACTCAAATAAAGGGAACGTTCGTCAAGATTGAGCGTTTTACAATAATGCCATGACCATCTCAAAAGAAGATGACAAGAGTTTGTAGGAGCAATATCACATAATACTTCTTTCAGACATTGTCCTGTACTGAATTTAATCCTTCCTTGATTCAGATGAAAGCTTGTTGGTAACTGGACTTTCTCCACAAATCTTTGGCCTACAACATTGTTGTCGCTTTCGTAACCGAATGCAACTAAACATGGGTGGCCTTCGATTAAACACCTTGTTTCCCAACTTCCTTTTCATCATCTTTTTATCTTTTCTTCCTTTTCTTTTTCTTCAAATTTCCTTCCTTCTGCAGTTTATATTTCTTCTTTTTCTATTTTCTCCTTCAGCCTATGTTAATCCTTATTGGCATGTCTCTGTGTCATAAATTTCAACTTCATTTCATGTCCCTCATGCCTCAATTAAAGGGAACGTTGATCAAGATTGAGCACTTTAAAATTAAGCCATGCCCATCTCAAAAGAAGATGGCAAGAGTTCGTGGGAGCAATATGACATAATACTTCTTTCACACATTGTCCTCTACTGAATTTCATCCTTGCTTGATTCGAATGAAAGCTTGTTGGTAACTTGAATTTCTCCACCAATCTTTGGCTTACAACATTGATGTCGCTTTCGTAAATGAATGCAACTAAACATGGGTGGCCTTCGATTAAACACCTTGTTTCTCTACTTTCTTTTCCATCATCTTTATCTTTTCTTCCTTTTTTTTTCTTCAATTTCCCTTCCTTCTACAGTTTATATTTCTTCTTTTTCTATTTTCTCCTTCAGCCTATGTTGATCCTTACTGGCTTGTCTTTGTGTCATAAATTTCAACTTCGTTTCATTTCCCTCATGCCTCAAATAAAGGGAACGTTCATCAAGATTGAGCGTTTTAAAATGAAGCCATGCTCATCTCAAAAGAAGATGACGAGAGTTCGTGGGAGGAATATCACATAATACTTCTTTCACACATTGTCCTCTACTGAATTTCATCCTTGCTTGATTCAGATGAAAGCTTGTTGGTAACTGGAATTTCTCCACCAATCTTTGGCTTATAACATTGATGTCGCTTTCATAAACGAATGCAACTAAACATGGGTGGCCTTCGATTAAACACCTTGTTTCTCTACTACCTTTTCCATCATCTTTTTGTTTACTGCCTTTTCTTTTTCTTCAGTTTCCCTTCCTTCTGCAGTTTATATTTCTTCCTTTTCTATTCTTTCTTTTTTTTATTTTCTACTTTAGCCTACGTTGATCCTTACTGGCTTGTCTTGGTGTCATACGGTTCAACTTCATTTCATGTCCCTCATTACTCAAATAAAGGGAACGTTCGTCAAGATTGAGCGTTTTAAAATGAAGCCATGACCATCTCAAAAGAAGATGACAAGAGTTTGTAGGAGCAATATCACATAATACTTCTTTCACACATTGTCCTGTACTGAATTTAATCCTTCCTTGATTCAGATGAGAGCTTGTTGGTAACTGGACTTTCTCCACCAATCTTTGGCTTACAACATTGTTGTCGCTTTCGTAAACGAATGCAACTAAACATGGGTGGCCTTCGATTAAACACCTTGTTTCCCTACTTCCTTTTCATCATCTTTTTATCTTTTCTTCCTTTTCTTTTTCTTCAATTTCCCTTCCTTCTGCAGTTTATATTTCTTCTTTTTCTATTTTCTCCTTCAGCCTATGTTGATCCTTACTGGCATGTCTTTGTGTCATAAATTTCAACTTCATTTCATGTCCCTCATGCCTCAATTAAAGGGAACGTTCATCAAGATTGAGCATTTTAAAATTAAGCCATGCCCATCTCAAAAGAAGATGACGATAGTTCGTGAGAGAAATATCACATAATACTTCTTTCACACATTGTCCTCTACTGAATTTCATCCTTGCTTGATTCGGATGAAAGCTTGTTGGTAACTGGAATTTCTCCACCAATCTTTGGCTTACCACATTGATGTCGCTTTCGTAAACGAATGCAACTAAACATGGGTAGCCTTCGATTGAACACCTTGTTTCTCTACTACTTTTTCCATCATCTTTTTCTTTACTTCTTTTTCTTTTTCTTCAATTTCCCTTCCTTCTGCAGTTTATATTTCTTATTTTTCTATTTTCTCCTTCAGCCTATGTTGATCCTTATTGCCTTATCTTGGTGTCATAAATTTCAACTTCATTTCATGTCCCTCATTCCTCAAATAAAGGGAACGTTCATCAAGATTGAGCATTTTAAAATGACGCCATGCCCATCTCAAAAGAAGATGACAAGAGTTTGTGGGACCAATATCATATAATACTTCTTTCACACATTGTCCTCTCCTGAATTTGATCCTCGCTTGATTCGGATGAAAGCTTGTTGGTAACTGGAATCTCTCCACCAATATTCGGCTTATAACATTGATGTCGCTTTCGTAAACGAATGCAACTAAACATGGGTGGCCTTCGATTAAACACCTTGTTTCTCTACTTCCTCTTCCATCATCTTTATCTTTTCTTCCTTTTCTTTTGCTTCAGTTTCCCTTCCTTCTGCAGTTTATATTTCTTCTTTTTCTATTTTCTCCTTCAACCTATGTTGATCCTTACTGGCTTGTCTTTATGTCATAAATTTCAAATTCATTTCATGTCCCTCATGCCTCAAATAAAGGGAACGTTCATAAAGATTGAGCGTTTTAAAATGAAGCCATGCCCATCTCAAAAGAAGATGACAAGAGTTCGTGGGAGCAATATGACATAATACTTCTTTCACTCATTGTCCTCTACTGAATTTGATCCTCGCTTGATTCGGATGAAAGCTTGTTGGTAACTGGAATCTCTCCACCAATCTTTGGCTTACAACATTGATGTCGCTTTCGTAAATGAATGCAACTAAACATGGGTGGCCTTCGACTAAACACTTTGTTTTTCTACTTCGTTTTCTATCATCTTTATCTTTTCTTCCTTTTCTTTTTCTTCAATTTCCCTTCCTTCTGCAGTTTATATTTCTTCTTTTTCTATTTTCTCCATCAGCCTATCTTCATTCTTACTACTTGTCTTGGTGTCATAAATTTCAACTTCATTTCATGTCCCTCATGCCTCAAATAACGGGAACGATCATCAAGATTGAGAGTTTTAAAATGAAGCCATGCCGATCTCAAAAGAAGATGACAAGAGTTCGTGGGAGCAATATCATATAATACTTCTTTCACACATTGTCCTCTCCTGAATTTGATCCTTGCTTGATTCGGA
Organism: Vigna unguiculata; assembly: GCF_037176805.1. Taxonomy (NCBI): domain Eukaryota; kingdom Viridiplantae; phylum Streptophyta; class Magnoliopsida; order Fabales; family Fabaceae; genus Vigna; species Vigna unguiculata. Next base: position 23,886,778 of record NC_140795.1, on the reverse strand, counting down.
TGAAAGCTTGTTGGTAACTGGAATTTCTCCACCAATCTTTGGCATACAACATTGATCTCGCTTTCGTAAAGGAATGCAACTAAACAAGGGTTGCCTTCGATTAAACACCTTGTTGCTCTACTTCCTTTTCCATCATCTTTATCTTTTCTTCCTTTTCTTTTGCTTTAGTTTCCCTTCCTTCTGCAGTTTATATTTCTTCTTTTTCTATTTTCTCCTTCAACCTATGTTGATCATTACTGGCTTGTCTTTGTGTCATAAATTTCAACTTCATTTCATGTCCCTCATGCTTCAAATAAAGGGAACGTTCATCAAGATTGAGCGTTTTAAAATGAAGCCATGCCCATCTCAAAAGAAAATGACAAGAGTTCGTGGGAGCAATATGACATAATACTTCTTTCACTCATTGTCCTCTACTGAATTTGATCCTCGCTTGATTCGGATGAAAGCTTGTTGGTAACTGGAATCTCTCCACGAATATTCGGCTTATAACATTAATGTCGCTTTCGTAAACGAATGCAACTAAACATGGGTGGCCTTCGATTAAACACCTTGTTTATCTACTTCCTCTTCCATCATCTTTATCTTTTCTTCCTTTTCTTTTGCTTCAGTTTCCCTTCCTTCTGCAGTTTATATTTCCTCTTTTTCTATTTTCTCCATCAGCCTATCTTCATTCTTACTACTTGTCTTGGTGTCATAAATTTCAACTTCATTTCATGTCCCTCATGCCTCAAATAACGGGAACGATCATCAAGATTGAGAGTTTTAAAATGAAGCCATGCCGATCTCAAAAGAAGATGACAAGAGTTCGTGGGAGCAATATCATATAATACTTCTTTCACACATTGTCCTCTCCTGAATTTGATTCTTGCTTGATTCGGATGAAAGCTTGTTGGTAACTGGAATTTCTCCACCAATCTTTGGCATACAACATTGATCTCGCTTTCGTAAAGGAATGCAACTAAACAAGGGTTGCCTTCGATTAAACACCTTGTTGCTCTACTTCCTTTTCCATCATCTTTATCTTTTCTTCCTTTTCTTTTGCTTTAGTTTCCCTTCCTTCTGCAGTTTATATTTCTTCTTTTTCTATTTTCTCCTTCAACCTATGTTGATCCTTACTGGCTTGTCTTTGTGTCATAAATTTCAACTTCATTTCATGTCCCTCATGCTTCAAATAAAGGGAACGTTCATCAAGATTGAGCGTTTTAAAATGAAGCCATGCCCATCTCAAAAGAAGATGACAAGAGTTCGTGGGAGCAATATGACATAATACTTCTTTCACTCATTGTCCTCTACTGAATTTGATCCTCGCTTGATTCGGATGAAAGCTTGTTGGTAACTGGAATCTCTCCACCAATCTTTGGCTTACAACATTGATGTCGCTTTCGTAAACGAATGCAACTAAACATGGGTGGCCTTCGATTAAACACCTTGTTTCTCTACTTCCTTTTCTATCATCTTTATCTATTCTTCCTTTTCTTTTTCTTCAATTTCCCTTCCTTCTACAGTTTATATTTCTTCTTTTTCTATTTTCTCCAGCAGCCTATCTTCATTCTTACTACTTGTCTTGGTGTCATAAATTTCAACTTCATTTTATGTCCCTCATGCCTCAAATAAAGGGAACGATCATCAAGATTGAGAGTTTTAAAATGAAGCCATGACCATCTCAAAAGAAGATGACAAGTGTTTGTGGGAGTAATATCATATAATACTTCTTTCACACATTGTCCTCTCCTGAATTTGATCCTTGCTTGATTCGGATGAAAGCTTGTTGGTAACTGGAATTTGTCCACCAATCTTTGGCATACAACATTGATGTCGCTTTCGTAAACGAATGCAACTAAACAAGGGTGGCCTTCGATTAAACACCTTGTTGCTCGACTACCTTTTCCATCATCTTTATCTTTTCTTCCTTTTCTTTTGCTTCAATTTCCCTTCCTTCTGCAGTTTATATTTCTTCTTTTTCTATTTTCTCCTTCAACCTATGTTGATCGTTACTGGCTTGTCTTTGTGTCATAAATTTCAACTTCATTTCATGTCCCTCATGCCTCAAATAAAGGGAACGTTCATCAAGATTGAGCGTTTTAAAATGAAGTCATGCCCATCTCAAAAGAAGATGACAAGAGTTCGTGGGAGCAATATGACATAATACTTCTTTCACTCATTGTCCTCTACTGAATTTGATCCTCGCTTGATTCGGATGAAAGCTTGTTGGTAACTGGAATCTCTCCACCAATATTCGACTTATAACATTGATGTCGCTTTCGTAAACGAATGCAACTAAACATGGGTGGCCTTCGATTGAACACCTTGTTTCTCTACTTCCTCTTCCATAATCTTTATCTTTTCTTCCTTTTCTTTTGCTTCAGTTTCCCTTCCTTCTGCAGTTTATATTTCCTCTTTTTCTATTTTCTTATTCAGCCTATGTTGATCCTTACTGGCTTGTCTTTGTGTCATAAATTTCAAATTCATTTCATGTCCCTCATGCCTCAAATAAAGGGAACGTTCATCAAGATTGAGCGTTTTAAAATGAAGCCATGCCCATCTCAAAAGAAGATGACAAGAGTTCGTGGGAGCAAAATGACATAATACTTCTTTCACTCATTGTCCTCTACTGAATTTGATCCTCGCTTGGTTCGGATGAAAGCTTGTTGGTAACTGGAATCTCTCCACCAATCTTTGGCTTACAACATTGATGTCGCTTTCGTAAACGAATGTAACTAAACATGGGTGGCCTTCGATTAAACACTTTATTTTTCTACTTCGTTTTCTATCATCTTTATCTTTTCTTCCTTTTCTTTTTCTTCAATTTCCCTTCCTTCTGTAGTTTATATTTCTTCTTTTTCTATTTTCTCCATCAGCCTATCTTCATTCTTACTGCTTGTCTTGGGGTCATGAATTTCAACTTCATTTCATGTCCCTCATGCCTCAAATAAAGGGAACGATCATCAAGATTAAGAGTTTTAAAATGAAGCCATGCCCATCTCAAAAGAAGATGACAAGAGTTCGTGGGAGCAATATCATATAATACTTCTTTCACTCATTGTCCTCTCCTGAATTTGATCCTTGCTTGATTCGGATGAAAGCTTGTTGGTAACTGGAATTTCTCCACCAATATTTGGCATACAACATTGATGTCGCTTTCGTAAACGAATGCAACTAAACAAGGGTGGCCTTCGATTAAACAGCTTGTTGCTCTACTTCCTTTTCCATCATCTTTATCTTTTCTTCCTTTTCTTTTGCTTCGGTTTCCCTTCCTTCTGAAGTTTATATTTCTTCTTTTTCTATTTTCTCCTTCAACCTATATTGATCGTTACTGGCTTGTCTTTGTGTCATAAATTTCAACTTCATTTCATGTCCCTCATGCCTCAAATAAAGGGAACGTTCATCAAGATTGAGCGTTTTAAAATGAAGCCATGCCCATCTCAAAAGAAGATGACAAGAGTTCGTGGGAGCAATATCATATAATACTTCTTTCACACATTGTCCTCTCCTGAATTTGATCCTTGCTTGATTCGGATCAAAGCTTGTTGGTGACTGGAATTTCTCCACCAATCTTTGGCTTACAACATTGATGTCGCTTTCGTAAACGAATGCAACTAAACAAGGGTGGCCTTCGATTAAACACCTTGTTGCTCTACTTCCTTTTCCATCATCTTTATCTTTTCTTCCTTTTCTTTTGCTTCAGTTTCCCTTCCTTCTGAAGTTTATATTTCTTCTTTTTCTATTTTCTCCTTCAACCTATATTGATCGTTACTGGCTTGTCTTTGTGTCATAAATTTCAACTTCATTTCATGTCCCTCATGCCTCAAATAAAGGGAACGTTCATCAAGATTGAGCGTTTTAAAATGAAGCCATGCCCATCTCAAAAGAAGATGACAAGAGTTCGTGGGAGCAATATGACATAATACTTCTTTCACTCATTGTCCTCTACTGAATTTGATACTCGCTTGATTTGGATGAAAGCTTCTTGGTAACTGGAATCTCTCTACCAATCTTTGGCTTACAACCTTGATGTCGCTTTCGTACACGAATGCAACTAAACATGGGTGGCCTTGGATTAAACACCTTGTTTCTCTACTTCCTTTTTTATCATCTTTATCTGTTCTTACTTTTTTTTTTCTTCAATTTCCCTTCCTTCTACAGTTTATATTTCTTCTTTTTCTATTTTCTCCATCAGCCTATCTTCATTCTTACTACTTGTCTTGGTGTCATAAATTTCAACTTCATTTCATGTCCCTCATGCCTCAAATAAAGGGAACGTTCATCAAGATTGAGCGTTTTAAAATGAAGCCATGCCCATCTCAAAAGAAGATGACAAGAGTTCGTGGGAGCAATATCATATAATACTTCTTTCACACATTGTCCTCTCCTGAATTTGATCCTTGCTTGATTCGGATGAAAGCTTGTTGGTGACTGGAATTTCTCCACCAATCTTTGGCTTACAACATTGATGTCGCTTTCGTAAACGAATGCAACTAAACAAGGGTGGCCTTCGATTAAACACCTTGTTGCTCTACTTCCTTTTCCATCATCTTTATCTTTTCTTCCTTTTCTTTTGCTTCAGTTTCCCTTCCTTCTGAAGTTTATATTTCTTCTTTTTCTATTTTCTCCTTCAACCTATATTGATCGTTACTGGCTTGTCTTTGTGTCATAAATTTCAACTTCATTTCATGTCCCTCATGCCTCAAATAAAGGGAACGTTCATCAAGATTGAGCGTTTTAAAATGAAGCCATGCCCATCTCAAAAGAAGATGACAAGAGTTCGTGGGAGCAATATGACATAATACTTCTTTCACTCATTGTCCTCTACTGAATTTGATCCTCGCTTGCTTCGGATGAAAGCTTATTGGTAACTGGAATCTCTCCACCAATATTCGGCTTATAACATTGATGTCGCTTTCGTAAACGAATTTAACTAAACATGGGTGGCCTTCGATTAAACACCTTGTTTCTCTACTTTCTCTTCCATCATCATTATCTTTTCTTCCTTTTCTTTTGCTTCAGTTTCCCTTCCTTCTGCAGTTTATATTTCTTCTTTTTCTATTTTCTCCTTCAACCTATGTTGATCGTTACTGGCTTGTCTTTGTGTCATAAATTTCAACTTCATTTCATTTCCCTCATGCCTCAAATAAAGGGAACGTTCATCAAGATTGAGCGTTTTAAAATGAAGCCATTCCCATCTAAAAAGAAGATGACAAGAGTTCGTGGGAGCAATATGACATAATACTTCTTTCACTCATTGTCCTCTACTGAATTTGATCCTCGCTTGATTTGGATGAAAGCTTGTTGGTAACTGGAATCTCTCTACCAATCTTTGGCTTACAACATTGATGTCGCTTTCGTACACGAATGCAACTAAACATGGGTGGCCTTGGATTAAACACCTTGTTTCTCTACTTCCTTTTTTATCATCTTTATCTGTTCTTACTTTTTTTTTTCTTCAATTTCCCTTCCTTCTACAGTTTATATTTCTTCTTTTTCTATTTTCTCCATCAGCCTATCTTCATTCTTACTACTTGTCTTGGTGTCATAAATTTCAACTTCATTTCATGTCCCTCATGCCTCAAATAAAGGGAACGTTCATCAAGATTGAGCGTTTTAAAATGAAGCCATGCCCATCTCAAAAGAAGATGACAAGAGTTCGTGGGAGCAATATCATATAATACTTCTTTCACACATTGTCCTCTCCTGAATTTGATCCTTGCTTGATTCGGATGACAGCTTGTTGGTAACTGGAATTTTTCCACCAATCTTTGGCTTACAACATTGATGTCGCTTTCGTAAATGAATGCAACTAAACATGGGTGGCCTTCGATTAAACACCTTGTTTCTCTACTTCCTTTTCCATCATCTTTATCTTTTCTTCCTTTTCTTTTGCTTCAGTTTCCCTTCCTTCTTCAGTTTATATTTCTTCTTTTTCTATTCCTTCTTTTTCTATTTTCTCCTTCAGCCTATGTTGATCCTTACTGGCTTGTCTTGGTGTCATAAATTTCAACTTCATTTCATGTCCCTCATGCCACAAATAAAGGGAACGTTCATCAAGATTCAGTGTTTTAAAATGAAGTCATGCCCATCTCAAAAGAAGATGACAAGAGTTTGTAGGAGCAATATCACATAATACTTGTTTCACACATTGTCCTGTACTGAATTTGATCGTCGCTTGATTCGGATGAAAGCTTGTTGGTAACTAGAATTTCTCCACCAATCTTTGGCTTACAACATTGATGTCGCTTTCGTAGACGAATGCAACTAAACATGGGTGGCCTTCGATTAAAGACCTTGTTTCTCTACTTCCTTTTCCATCATCTTTATCTTTTCTTCCTTTTCTTTTGCTTCAGTTTCCCTTCCTTTTGAAGTTTATATTTCTTCTTTTTCTATTTTCTCCTTCAACCTATATTGATCGTTACTGGCTTGTCTTTGTGTCATAAATTTCAACTTCATTTCATGTCCCTCATGCCTCAAATAAAGGGAACGTTCATCAAGATTGAGCGTTTTAAAATGAAGCCATGCCCATCTCAAAAGTAGATGACAAGAGTTCGCGAGAGCAATATGACATAATACTTCTTTCATTCATTGTCCTCTACTGAATTTGATCCTCGCTTGATTCGGATGAAAGCTTGTTGGTAACTGGAATCTCTCCACCAATATTCGGCTTATAACATTGATGTCGCTTTCGTAAACCAATGCAACTAAACATGGGTGGCCTTCGATTAAACACCTTGTTTCTCTACTTCCTCTTCCATCATCTTTATCTTTTCTTCCTTTTTTTTGCTTCAGTTTCCCTTCCTTCTACAATTTATATTTCCTCTTTTTCTATTTTCTTATTCAGCCTATGTTGATCCTTACTGGCTTGTCTTTGTGTCATAAATTTCAAATTCATTTCATGTCCCTTATGCCTCAAATAAAGGGAACGTTCATCAAGATTGAGCGTTTTAAAATTAAGCCATGCCCATCTCAAAAGAAGATGACAAGAGTTCGTGGGAGCAATATGACATAATACTTCTTTCACTCATTGTCCTCTACTGAATTTGATCCTCGCTTGATTCAGATGAAAGCTTGTTGGTAACTGGAATCTCTCTACCAATCTTTGGCTTACAACATTGATGTCGCTTTTGTAAACGAATGCAACTAAACATGGGTGGCCTTGGATTAAACACCTTGTTTCTGTACTTCCTTTTTTATCATCTTTATCTATTCTTCCTTTTCTTTTTCTTCAATTTCCCTTCCTTCTACAGTTTATATTTCTTCTTTTTCTATTTTCTCCATCAACCTATGTTGATCGTTAGTGGCTTGTCTTTGTGTCATAAATTTCAACTTCATTTCATGTCCCTCATGCCTCAAATAAAGGGAACGTTCATCAAGATTGAGCGTTTTAAAATGAAGCCATGCCCATCTCAAAAGAAGATGACAAGAGTTCGTGGGAGCAATATCATATAATACTTCTTTCACACATTGTCCTTTCCTGAATTTGATCCTTGCTTGATTCGGATGAAAGCTTGTTGGTGACTGGAATTTCTCCACCAATCTTTGGCTTACAACATTGATGTCGCTTTCGTAAACGAATGCAACTAAACAAGGGTGGCCTTCGATTAAACACCTTGTTGCTCTACTTCCTTTTCCATCATCTTTATCTTTTCTTCCTTTTCTTTTGCTTCAGTTTCCCTTCCTTCTGAAGTTTATATTTCTTCTTTTTCTATTTTCTCCTTCAACCTATATTGATCGTTACTGGCTTGTCTTTGTGTCATAAATTTCAACTTCATTTCATGTCCCTCATGCCTCAAATAAAGGGAACGTTCATCAAGATTGAGCGTTTTAAAATGAAGCCATGCCCATCTCAAAAGAAGATGACAAGAGTTCGTGGGAGCAATATGACATAATACTTCTTTCACTCATTGTCCTCTACTGAATTTGATCCTCGCTTGCTTCGGATGAAAGCTTATTGGTAACTGGAATCTCTCCACCAATATTCGGCTTATAACATTGATGTCGCTTTCGTAAACGAATTTAACTAAACATGGGTGGCCTTCGATTAAACACCTTGTTTCTCTACTTTCTCTTCCATCATCATTATCTTTTCTTCCTTTTCTTTTGCTTCAGTTTCCCTTCCTTCTGCAGCTTATATTTCTTCTTTTTCTATTTTCTCCTTCAACCTATGTTGATCGTTACTGGCTTGTCTTTGTGTCATAAATTTCAACTTCATTTCATTTCCCTCATGCCTCAAATAAAGGGAACGTTCATCAAGATTGAGCATTTTAAAATGAAGCCATTCCCATCTCAAAAGAAGATGACAAGAGTTCGTGGGAGCAATATCATATAATACTTCTTTCACACATTGTCCTTTCCTGAATTTGATCCTTGCTTGATTCGGATGAAAGCTTGTTGGTGACTGGAATTTCTCCACCAATCTTTGGCTTACAACATTGATGTCGCTTTCGTAAACGAATGCAACTAAACAAGGGTGGCCTTCGATTAAACACCTTGTTGCTCTACTTCCTTTTCCATCATCTTTATCTTTTCTTCCTTTTCTTTTGCTTCAGTTTCCCTTCCTTCTGAAGTTTATATTTCTTCTTTTTCTATTTTCTCCTTCAACCTATATTGATCGTTACTGGCTTGTCTTTGTGTCATAAATTTCAACTTCATTTCATGTCCCTCATGCCTCAAATAAAGGGAACGTTCATCAAGATTGAGTGTTTTAAAATGAAGCCATGCCCATCTCAAAAGAAGATGACAAGAGTTCGTGGGAGCAATATGACATAATACTTCTTTCACTCATTGTCCTCTACTGAATTTGATCCTTGCTTGCTTCGGATGAAAGCTTATTGGTAACTGGAATCTCTCCACCAATATTCGGCTTATAACATTGATGTCGCTTTCGTAAACGAATTTAACTAAACATGGGTGGCCTTCGATTAAACACCTTGTTTCTCTACTTTCTCTTCCATCATCATTATCTTTTCTTCCTTTTCTTTTGCTTCAGTTTCCCTTCCTTCTGCAGTTTATATTTCTTCTTTTTCTATTTTCTCCTTCAACCTATGTTGATCGTTACTGGCTTGTCTTTGTGTCATAAATTTCAACTTCATTTCATTTCCCTCATGCCTCAAATAAAGGGAACGTTCATCAAGATTGAGCATTTTAAAATGAAGCCATTCCCATCTCAAAAGAAGATGACAGGAGTTCGTGGGAGCAATATGACATAATACTTCTTTCACTCATTGTCCTCTACTGAATTTGATCCTCGCTTGATTCGGATGAAAGCTTGTTGGTAACTGGAATCTCTCTACCAATCTTTGGCTTACAACATTGATGTCGCTTTCGTAAACGAATGCAACTAAACATGGGTGGCCTTGGATTAAACACCTTGTTTCTCTACTTCCTTTTTTATCATCTTTATCTATTCTTCCATTTCTTTTTCTTCAATTTCCCTTCCTTCTACAGTTTATATTTCTTCTTTTTCTATTTTCTCCATCAACCTATGTTGATCGTTAATGGCTTGTCTTTGTGAAATAAATTTCAACTTCATTTCATGTCCCTCAAGCCTCAAATAAAGGGAAGGTTCATCAAGATTGAGCGTTTTTAAATGAAGCCATGCCCATCTCAAAAGAAGATGACAAGAGTTCGTGGGAGCAATATCATATAATACTTCTTTCACACATTGTCCTCTCCTGAATTTGATCCTTGCTTGATTCGGATGAAAGCTTATTGGTAACTGGAATTTCTCCACCAATCTTTGGCTTACAACATTGATGTCGCTTTCGTAAACGAATGCAACTAAACATGGGTGGCCTTTGATTAAACACCTAATTTCTCTACTTCCTTTTCCATCATCTTTATCTTTTCTTCCTTTTCTTTTCCTTCAGTTTCCCTTCCTTCTTCAGTTTATATTTCTTCTTTTTCTATTCTTTCTTTTTCTATTTTCTCCTTCAGCCTATGTTGATCCTTACTGGCTTGTCTTGGTGTCATAAATTTCGACTTCATTTCATGTCCATCATTCCTCAAATAAAGGGATCGTTCATCAAGATTCAGTGTTTTAAAATAAAGTCATGCCCATCTCAAAAGAAGATGACAAGAGTTTGTAGGAGCAATATCACATAATACTTGTTTCACACATTGTCCTGTACTGAATTTGATCGTCGCTTGATTCGGATGAAAGCTTGTTGGTAACTGGAATCTCTCCACCAAATGAAGCCATTCCCACCTCAAAAGAAGATGACAAGAGTTCGTGAGAGCAATATGACATAATACTTCTTTCACTCATTGTCCTCTACTGAATTTGATCCTCGCTTGATTTGGATGAAAGCTTGTTGGTAACTAGAATTTCTCCACCAATCTTTGGCTTACAACATTGATGTCGCTTTCGTAGACGAATGCAACTAAACATGGGTGGCCTTCGATTAAAGACCTTGTTTCTCTACTTCCTTTTCCATCATCTTTATCTTTTCTTCCTTTTCTTTTGCTTCAGTTTCCCTTCCTTCTGAAGTTTATATTTCTTCTTTTTCTATTTTCTCCTTCAACCTATTTTGATCGTTACTGGCTTGTCTTTGTGTCACAAATTTCAACTTCATTTCATGTCCCTCGTGCCTCAAATAAAGGGAACGTTCATCAAGATTGAGCGTTTTAAAATGAAGCCATGCCCATCTCAAAAGAAGATGACAAGAGTTCGCGGGAGCAATATGACATAATACTTCTTTCACTCATTGTCCTCTACTGAATTTGATCCTCGCTTGATTCGGATGAAAGCTTGTTGGTAACTGGAATCTCTCCACCAATATTCGGCTTATAACATTGATGTCGCTTTCGTAAACGAATGCAACTAAACATGGGTGGCCTTCGATTAAACACCTTGTTTCTCTACTTCCTCTTCCATCATCTTTATCTTTTCTTCCTTTTCTTTTGCTTCAGTTTCCCTTTGATGAGTTCAAATTTTTGTCCTCATTTAATATTTAAATTTGGGGATTTAATTGAATTTTTTGTGCTTAAAGATTGATTTAATTAGGATTTGTGATTATTGGATTTATTGTGTAAGTTTGGTAAAAGTGGCGTAAAAATTGATTTTAGTTGCATAAAATATTATTGGATATTCTAACGTTTGTTAATGCAGCTGGAATTTATTTTTGGTCAATTAATAGTGTGATTTTAAAATATTCAAAGTTACAAAATAAGTCCAAGATCAAGAAATTTTGAAAAAGAATAAATCAGGAGCTAAATGCACCCCCAGTTTTTATTTGCACACTCCTTGCTCAAGTGGACCATAAAAACCTGTTCTGCACCCCCAGTTTTCACTAAGTTGCACCCCTCCTACCACTTAAACTCCACTCAACCAGATCATGCCATGTGGCAATCCTCACCTTTTAAAATTAGCCAACCATAAGCCGCCACGTGTCATAATCCTCCACTCACCCAATTGACCACTCAGATCTTGCCACGTCATCATCTCCTCCATCTCACACATGAAACCCTAACCCTAGTTTCCCTACCACTCTCCACACAGCCGCCGCCGCCAAGCTCGCCGGCCACCGGACACCACTGCACCACGTCGGCAACCACCATTTTCGCACCAGAACAGCCTTCCATTGCAGATCTACACCTTGCGCCACCATCTTCCCCATCGTTTCGCGTCGCACTACTACTCCGCGCATCTTCCTCACCGTCTCGCCTCCGCACCTGCAGCGACGCGCATCCATCTCCAGTCGCGCAGCCTCCACCTTCAGATTCACGGCCACCGCGAGATCTTCACGTTCTCTGCACCTCACGCAGCAGCCATGGCTGCACCAGTTCCGCCACCATCAACAACACGACTTCTCGCCGGAATCTGCACCACGAACACCATCTTCTTCGTCATTCATTCGCGCCACCACAGATCGCGCAAGCGCCTCCGCACCGCAGCAGCATCACAGATCTTCGTGCGAACCAGTGCCGCCACTGCACCTGCACCACCGCGCCCACCGAAGAAGCCACCACGCCATCGCAGCAACTTCCACACGAACCTTGCACTTCTCTGCAGCCAAAGGAGCAAGCGGAAACCCTAATTTGGGAGAGAGAAGGAGCTGCCACGTGTCAGTCTCTCAATGGACATTGAAATGGTCAAAGCTGGTCAACTCTGGTCAACTCTGGTCAACTGGTCAAAGTCAGCAGTCAACTCTGGTCAAAACTGCAAATATGGTTAAATGAGAAGGTCAAAATTGGAAATTGGACAGGAATTAAGTTGCTAATTAATTAAATAAAAATAAAAGATCTTAGCAACTGATAGATAAAGCCCAAAGTCCAGTTGAAGCCTATATAAAGAGACTTAAGGGAGCAGAAGGGACTGACATTTTACAACTGAACTGAGACACTTAGAACTCTCTGGTTTTGGCAGATACCGTCTCCACCACATCTCTCTTTCTTTTATTTTCTTTCCATCATATTATCATGTATTCCATCAAAGCCATGGAGGGCTAAGCTTTTAAGGGTTGATTCCACTGTAATTTCTTAAATGGATTCTGAGGTTAGATGAATTTATGTGTTTGTTATTTTGATTATTGTTGTGGTTTTTGTTTATCTATGTCCTTTGCTTCTTAATCGAATAGAAAATAATGATTTTAAATCTACATGCATGCTAATCATATGAGTTAAAAGGTTTTTAAATTAAATTGAGACTTTACTTTGATTTTGTTTAGGAACTTTCATTTGATTAAATAAGTTTTTGCCAATAATTGAGACTTTATTTGATTAGAGGTAATTACTTTAACTAAAATTAGTCAAGACTTTACTTTGATTAATTAAGTTTTCTATTTGGTAAAGAAACAAAGGAATAGACATGATTAGGCATAGTAAAATTAATTGAGACTGTACTTTGATTGAATTTACTATGGACAATCTAATAATTCTCACTTTTAATTGAGACTGTACTTTGATTAAAAGTGAGGATGCCAACAAATGAATTGAGTCTTTACATTGATTTATTTGTAAATCAACAACAATAATTAATTTAACAATAATCTCTAGATAACCAATGAAGAATCTTATTTAGAAAAAGCAGTGGAATTGACCTATTTACTATTACTGTGTTTACAATCTTCCGTGTCATTTTCTTTGCATATCAAAACCTCCCTATTTTTATAGTTGCTAGTTTTAAATTGCATTTTTGAGAATCAAATATTTGAGATCAATTCCGTATTCGTTGTGAGATGACTCAGGGTTATCTTAACCCTAACTATTTTCTTCACTACAAACTGGCAATACTGAAGTTGCTAAAGTAGTGGTAATTTGATCGCCTAACGACAGCGATATCACCCTTCCTTCTGCAGTTTATATTTCCTCTTTTTCTATTTTCTTATTCAGCCTATGTTGATCCTTACTGGCTTGTCTTTGTGTCATAAATTTCAAATTCATTTCATGTCCCTCATGCCTCAAATAAAGGGAACATTCATCAAGATTGAGCGTTTTAAAATGAAGTCATGCCCATCTCAAAAGAAGATGACAAGAGTTCGTGGGAGCAATATGACATAATACTTCTTTCACTCATTGTCCTCTACTGAATTTGATCCTCGCTTCATTCGGATGAAAGCTTTTTGGTAACTGAAATCTCTCTACCAATCTTTGGCTTACAACATTGATGTCGCTTTCGTAAATGAATGCAACTAAACATGGGTGGCCTTGGATTAAACACCTTGTTTCTCTACTTCCTTTTTTATCATCTTTATCTATTCTTCCTTTTCTTTTTCTTCAATTTCCCTTCCTTCTACAGTTTATATTTCTTCTTTTTCTATTTTCTCCATCAGCCTATCTTCATTCTTACTGCTTGTCTTGGTGTCATAAATTTCAACTTCATTTCATGTCCCTCATGCCTCAAATAAAGGGAACGTTCATCAAGATTGAGCGTTTTAAAATGAAGCCATGCCCATCTCAAAAGAAGATGCAAGAGTTTGTAGGAGCAATATCACATAATACTTCTTTCACACATTGTCCTCTATTGAATTTGATCCTTGCTTGATTCGGATGAAAGCTTGTTGGTAACTGGAATTTCTCCACCAATCTTTGGCTTACAACATTGTTCTCACTTTTTTAAAGGAATGCAACTAAACATGGGTGGCCTTCGATTAAACACCTTGTTGCTCTACTTCCTTTTCCATCATCTTTATCTTTTCTTCCTTTTCTTTTGCTTCACTTTCCCTTCCTTCTGTAGTTTATATTTCTTCTTTTTCTATTTTCTCTTTCAACCTATGTTGATCGTTAATGGCTTGTCTTTGTGTCATAAATTTCAAATTCATTTCATGTCCCTCATGCCTCAAATAAAGGGAACGTTGATCAAGATTGAGCGTTTTAAATGAAGCCATGCCCATCTCAAAAGAAGATGACAAGAGTTCGTGGGAGCAATATGACATAATACTTCTTTCACTCATTGTCCTCTACTGAATTTGATCCTTGCTTGATTCGGATAAAAGCTTGTTGGTAACTGGGATTTCTCCACCAATCTTTGGCTTACAACATTGATGTCGCTTTCGTAAACGAATGCAACTAAACATGGGTGGCCTTCGATTAAACACCTTGTTGCTCTACTTCCTTTTCCATCATCTTTATCTTTTCTTCCTTTTCTTTTGCTTCAGTTTCCCTTCCTTCTGCAATTTATATTTCTTCTTTTTCTATTTTCTCCTTCAACCTATGTTGATCGTTAATGGCTTGTCTTTGTGTCATAAATTTCAAATTCATTTCATGTCCCTCATGCCTCAAATAAAGGGAACGTTGATCAAGATTGAGCGTTTTAAATGAAGCCATGCCCATCTCAAAAGAAGATGACAAGAGTTCGTGGGAGCAATATGACATAATACTTCTTTCACTCATTGTCCTCTACTGAATTTGATCCTTGCTTGATTCGGATAAAAGCTTGTTGGTAACTGGGATTTCTCCACCAATCTTTGGCTTACAACATTGATGTCGCTTTCGTAAACGAATGCAACTAAACATGGGTGGCCTTCGATTAAACACCTTGTTGCTCTACTTCCTTTTCCATCATCTTTATCTTTTCTTCCTTTTCTTTTGCTTCAGTTTCCCTTCCTTCTGCAATTTATATTTCTTCTTTTTCTATTTTCTCCTTCAACCTATGTTGATCGTTAATGGCTTGTCTTTGTGTCATCAATTTCAACTTCATTTTATGTCCCTCATGCCTCAAATAAAGGGAACGTTCATCAAGATTGAGCATTTTAAAATGAAGCCATGCCCATCTCAAAAGAAGATGACAAGAGTTCGCGGGAGCAATATGACATAATACTTCTTTCACTCATTGTCCTCTACTGAATTTGATCCTCGCTTGATTCGGATGAAAGCTTGTTGGTAACTGGAATCTCTCCACCAATATTCGGCTTATAACATTGATGTCGCTTTCGTAAACGAATGCAACTAAACATGGGTGGCCTTCGATTAAACACCTTGTTTCTCTACTTCCTCTTCCATCATCTTTATCTTTTCTTCCTTTTCTTTTGCTTCAGTTTCCCTTTGATGAGTTCAAATTTTTGTCCTCATTTAATATTTAAATTTGGGGATTTAATTGAATTTTTTGTGCTTAAAGATTGATTTAATTAGGATTTGTGATTATTGGATTTATTGTGTAAGTTTGGTAAAAGTGGCGTAAAAATTGATTTTAGTTGCATAAAATATTATTGGATATTCTAACGTTTGTTAATGCAGCTGGAATTTATTTTTGGTCAATTAATAGTGTGATTTTAAAATATTCAAAGTTACAAAATAAGTCCAAGATCAAGAAATTTTGAAAAAGAATAAATCAGGAGCTAAATGCACCCCCAGTTTTTATTTGCACACTCCTTGCTCAAGTGGACCATAAAAACCTGTTCTGCACCCCCAGTTTTCACTAAGTTGCACCCCTCCTACCACTTAAACTCCACTCAACCAGATCATGCCATGTGGCAATCCTCACCTTTTAAAATTAGCCAACCATAAGCCGCCACGTGTCATAATCCTCCACTCACCCAATTGACCACTCAGATCTTGCCACGTCATCATCTCCTCCATCTCACACATGAAACCCTAACCCTAGTTTCCCTACCACTCTCCACACAGCCGCCGCCGCCAAGCTCGCCGGCCACCGGACACCACTGCACCACGTCGGCAACCACCATTTTCGCACCAGAACAGCCTTCCATTGCAGATCTACACCTTGCGCCACCATCTTCCCCATCGTTTCGCGTCGCACTACTACTCCGCGCATCTTCCTCACCGTCTCGCCTCCGCACCTGCAGCGACGCGCATCCATCTCCAGTCGCGCAGCCTCCACCTTCAGATTCACGGCCACCGCGAGATCTTCACGTTCTCTGCACCTCACGCAGCAGCCATGGCTGCACCAGTTCCGCCACCATCAACAACACGACTTCTCGCCGGAATCTGCACCACGAACACCATCTTCTTCGTCATTCATTCGCGCCACCACAGATCGCGCAAGCGCCTCCGCACCGCAGCAGCATCACAGATCTTCGTGCGAACCAGTGCCGCCACTGCACCTGCACCACCGCGCCCACCGAAGAAGCCACCACGCCATCGCAGCAACTTCCACACGAACCTTGCACTTCTCTGCAGCCAAAGGAGCAAGCGGAAACCCTAATTTGGGAGAGAGAAGGAGCTGCCACGTGTCAGTCTCTCAATGGACATTGAAATGGTCAAAGCTGGTCAACTCTGGTCAACTCTGGTCAACTGGTCAAAGTCAGCAGTCAACTCTGGTCAAAACTGCAAATATGGTTAAATGAGAAGGTCAAAATTGGAAATTGGACAGGAATTAAGTTGCTAATTAATTAAATAAAAATAAAAGATCTTAGCAACTGACAGATAAAGCCCAAAGTCCAGTTGAAGCCTATATAAAGAGACTTAAGGGAGCAGAAGGGACTGACATTTTACAACTGAACTTAGACACTTAGAACTCTCTGGTTTTGGCAGATACCGTCTCCACCACATCTCTCTTTCTTTTATTTTCTTTCCATCATATTATCATGTATTCCATCAAAGCCATGGAGGGCTAAGCTTTTAAGGGTTGATTCCACTGTAATTTCTTAAATGGATTCTGAGGTTAGATGAATTTATGTGTTTGTTATTTTGATTATTGTTGTGGTTTTTGTTTATCTATGTCCTTTGCTTCTTAATCGAATAGAAAATAATGATTTTAAATCTACATGCATGCTAATCATATGAGTTAAAAGGTTTTTAAATTAAATTGAGACTTTACTTTGATTTTGTTTAGGAACTTTCATTTGATTAAATAAGTTTTTGCCAATAATTGAGACTTTATTTGATTAGAGGTAATTACTTTAACTAAAATTAGTCAAGACTTTACTTTGATTAATTAAGTTTTCTATTTGGTAAAGAAACAAAGGAATAGACATGATTAGGCATAGTAAAATTAATTGAGACTGTACTTTGATTGAATTTACTATGGACAATCTAATAATTCTCACTTTTAATTGAGACTGTACTTTGATTAAAAGTGAGGATGCCAACAAATGAATTGAGTCTTTACATTGATTTATTTGTAAATCAACAACAATAATTAATTTAACAATAATCTCTAGATAACCAATGAAGAATCTTATTTAGAAAAAGCAGTGGAATTGACCTATTTACTATTACTGTGTTTACAATCTTCCGTGTCATTTTCTTTGCATATCAAAACCTCCCTATTTTTATAGTTGCTAGTTTTAAATTGCATTTTTGAGAATCAAATATTTGAGATCAATTCCGTATTCGTTGTGAGATGACTCAGGGTTATCTTAACCCTAACTATTTTCTTCACTACAAACTGGCAATACTGAAGTTGCTAAAGTAGTGGTAATTTGATCGCCTAACGACAGCGATATCACCCTTCCTTCTGCAGTTTATATTTCCTCTTTTTCTATTTTCTTATTCAGCCTATGTTGATCCTTACTGGCTTGTCTTTGTGTCATAAATTTCAAATTCATTTCATGTCCCTCATGCCTCAAATAAAGGGAACATTCATCAAGATTGAGCGTTTTAAAATGAAGCCATGCCCATCTCAAAAGAAGATGACAAGAGTTCGTGGGAGCAATATGACATAATACTTCTTTCACTCATTGTCCTCTACTGAATTTGATCCTCGCTTCATTCGGATGAAAGCTTGTTGGTAACTGGAATCTCTCTACCAATCTTTGGCTTACAACATTGATGTCGCTTTCGTAAATGAATGCAACTAAACATGGGTGGCCTTGGATTAAACACCTTGTTTCTCTACTTCCTTTTTTATCATCTTTATCTATTCTTCCTTTTCTTTTTCTTCAATTTCCCTTCCTTCTACAGTTTATATTTCTTCTTTTTCTATTTTCTCCATCAGCCTATCTTCATTCTTACTGCTTGTCTTGGTGTCATAAATTTCAACTTCATTTCATGTCCCTCATGCCTCAAATAAAGGGAACGTTCATCAAGATTGAGCGTTTTAAAATGAAGCCATGCCCATCTCAAAAGAAGATGCAAGAGTTTGTAGGAGCAATATCACATAATACTTCTTTCACACATTGTCCTCTATTGAATTTGATCCTTGCTTGATTCGGATGAAAGCTTGTTGGTAACTGGAATTTCTCCACCAATCTTTGGCTTACAACATTGTTCTCACTTTTTTAAAGGAATGCAACTAAACATGGGTGGCCTTCGATTAAACACCTTGTTGCTCTACTTCCTTTTCCATCATCTTTATCTTTTCTTCCTTTTCTTTTGCTTCACTTTCCCTTCCTTCTGTAGTTTATATTTCTTCTTTTTCTATTTTCTCCTTCAACCTATGTTGATCGTTAATGGCTTGTCTTTGTGTCATAAATTTCAAATTCATTTCATGTCCCTCATGCCTCAAATAAAGGGAACGTTGATCAAGATTGAGCGTTTTAAAATGAAGCCATGCCCATCTCAAAAGAAGATGACAAGAGTTCGTGGGAGCAATATGACATTATACTTCTTTCACTCATTATCCTCTACTGAATTTGATCCTTGCTTGATTCGGATAAAAGCTTGTTGGTAACTGGGATTTCTCCACCAATCTTTGGCTTACAACATTGATGTCGCTTTCGTAAACGAATGCAACTAAACATGGGTGGCCTTCGATTAAACACCTTGTTGCTCTACTTCCTTTTCCATCATCTTTATCTTTTCTTCCTTTTCTTTTGCTTCAGTTTCCCTTCCTTCTGCAATTTATATTTCTTCTTTTTCTATTTTCTCCTTCAACCTATGTTGATCGTTAATGGCTTGTCTTTGTGTCATAAATTTCAACTTCATTTTATGTCCCTCATGCCTCAAATAAAGGGAACGTTCATCAAGATTGAGCGTTTTAAAATGAAGCCATGCCCATCTCAAAAGAAGATGATAAGAGTTTGTGGGAGCAATATGACATAATACTTCTTTCACTCATTGTCCTCTACTGAATTTGATCCTCGCTTGATTCGGATGAAAGCTTGTTGGTAACTGGAATCTCTCCACCAATATTCGGCTTATAACATTGATGTCATTTTCGTAAACGAATGCAACTAAACATGGGTGGACTTCGATTAAACACCTTGTTTCTCTACTTTCTCTTCCATCATCTTTATCTTTTCTTCCTTTTCTTTTGCTTCAGTTTCCCTTCCTTCTGCAGTTTATATTTCCTCTTTTTCTATTTTCTTATTCAGACTATGTTGATCCTTACTAGCTTGTCTTTGTGTCATAAATTTCAAATTCATTTCATGTCCCTCATGCCTCAAATAAAGGGAACGTTCATCAAGATTGAGCGTTTCAAAATGAAGCCATGCCCATCTCAAAAGAAGATGACAAGAGTTCGTGGGAGCAATATGACATAATACTTCTTTCACTCATTGTCCTCTACTGAATTTGATCCTCGCTTGATTCGGATGAAAGCTTGTTGGTAACTGGAATCTCTCCACTAATCTTTGGCTTACAACATTTATGTCGCTTTCGTAAACGAATGTAACTAAACATGGGTGGCCTTCGCTTAAACACCATGTTTCTCTACTACCTGTTCCATCATCTTTTTCTTTACTTCCTTTTCTTTTGTTTCAGTTTCCCTTCGTTCTGCATTTTATATTTCTTCTTTTTCTATTGTTTCTTTTTCTATTTTCTCCTTCAGCCTATGTTGATCCTTACTGGCTTGTCTTGGTGTCGTAAATTTCAACTTCCTTTCATGTCCGTCATTCCTCAAATAAAGGGAACGTTCATCAAGATTGAGCGTTTTAAAATGAAGCCATGCCCATCTCAAAAGAAGATGACAAGAGTTTGTAGGAGCAATATCACATAATACTTCTTTCACACATTGTCCTGTACTGAATTTGATCCTTGCTTGATTCGGATGAAAGCTTGTTGGTAACTTGAGTTCCTCCACCAATCTTTGCCTTACAACAATGTTGTCGCTTTCCTAAACGAATGCAACTAAACATGGGTGGCCTCTGATTAAACAACTTGTTTCTCTACTTTCTTTTCCATCATCTTATTCTTTTCTTCCTTTTCTTTTTCTTCAATTTCCGTTCCTTCTGCAGTTTATATATCTTCTTTTTCTATTTTCTCCTTCAGCCTATGTTGATCGTTATTGGCTTGTCTTTGTGTCATAAATTTTAACTTCATTTCATGTCCCGCATGCCTCAAATAAAGGGAACGTTCATCAAGATTGAGCGTTTTAAAATTAAGCCATGCCCATCTCAAAAGAAGATGACAAGAGTTCGTGGGACCAATATGGCATAATACTTCTTTCACTCATTATCCTCTACTGAATTTGATCCTCGCTTGGTTCGGATGAAAGCTTGTTGGTAACCGGAATCTCTCCCCCAATCTTTGGCTTTCAACATTGATGTCGCTTTCGTAAACGAATGCAACTAAACATGGGTTGCCTTCTATTAAACACCTTGTTTCTCTACTTCCTTTTCCATCGTCTTTATCTTTTCTTCCTTTTCTTTTTCTTCAATTTCCCTTCCTTTTGCAGTTAATATTTCAGATTTTTCTATCTTCTCCATCAGCCTATCTTTATTCTTACTGCTTGTCTTGGTGTCATAAATTTCAATTTCATTTCATGTCCCTCATGCCTCAAATAAAGGGAACGTTCATCAAGATTGAGCGTTTTAAAATGAAGCTGATGAGTGCGTATTTTTGCCCTCATTTAATGTTTAATTCTAGGTATTTAATTGAATTTGTGTGCCTAAAGAGTGATTTAATTGATAATTCTGATAATTAGGTTGTTTGAGCTTGTGTGATAAAAATGTCTTAAAAAGTGATTTTTAGCTGCATAAATTATTTTTGGATATTTTAACGTTTGTTGATGCAGCTGAAGTTAAGTTTTAAGCTCATTTAGAGGTGTGGAAATAAATTGATTAAAGCTTCATGACACCTTAATCCAAGAATAAGAAATTATCAAAAGCACAAAACTTCAAGCCAAGCATTGCATGAAGACGGCAAGAAAAACTTGAAAAAGTGAGGAAGTTTGGCTAAACCGAGAAGAGAGGAACAAAAACATTGGACCCTGCGGTTTTCTTTATCTTTATGATAGAAGATAATTTGGGAAAATATATCTTTAGATATTTTATTTGATATTTTTAAATAATTATCTTATTTAATTATATCATAAAATATTAAAAGATAATAACTACCAAATCTTTTTAAATATGACAAGATCTTCTTGAATCTTTTTAGTTCCACAACAAACAAATATATCTTGAAGATATTGGATTATTTAGAAGATAATTTAAGGAGATTGCAAAGGGTTGATTTGGAAAATTAATACAAATATTAATTGGTGATAATTTATCATATATCTTTAAGTAATTAATTAATTTAATTATATTAGATATTGATATTATCAACCAATTATATTTGTCAAATAGTCTATATCTCTCCAAGTATTTTTAAATATTTATATTTATCTTTATTTCAAAAGATATTTGAGAGATTTTAGCAACAGAAAAGCCCAGTCCAATTCCTATATAAAGAGACCAAGGGAGAAGTAGAAAACAAGCTCGACACTTCGGAATTTAGGAACCCTTAGGGGGACCTAATTTCTTTCTCTCTCTTTTCTTCTCTTTATTCTTCTTTTATTCTTATTTTGTATTCCATGGATTGCTAAACTTCTTGGGTTGATTCCATTGTAATTTCATTATGGATTCTGAGGTTAGAATGAAATAATTTCTTTGTTCTTTTTATTATTGTCGAGGTTTTAATTCATCTATGTCTTTTATCTTTGAATCACGTAACAAGTAATGATTTTAAATCTATATGCATGTTGATCATATGAGTTCAAGGGTTTTTAAATTTAATTGAGACTTTACTTTGATTTTATTTAGAAACTTTCATATGATTAAATGAGTTTTTACCAATAATTGAGACTTTACTTTGGTTAAAGGTATTTACTCTAACTACAATTAATTGAGACTTTACTTTGATTAATTAAGCTTTTTATTTGGTGAGGAGATAAAAGAATAGACATGATTAGGCATAGTAAATTTGATTGAGACTGTACTTTGGTTGAATTTACTGTGGATAATCTAAAAGTTCTCACTTTTAATTGAGACTGTACTTTGGTTAAAAGTGAGAACACCAACAAATTAATTAAGACTTTACATTGATTAATTTGTAAATCTATAACAATAATTAATTGAGCAATAATCTTTAGATAACCGAGGATGAATCTATTTTGAAAAAGCAATGGAATCAATCTATTTTCTTTACTATTGTTTTTATTTCTTTTTATCTTTTAAATTTTATTTCTATCTTTGTTTATCTTAATCCCTTATATTTTTTTAATTTTATTTGACTAACTCTTGTATAGTTTTATAAGAACTAACTTGTTAAAAATCAATTCCGTGTTCGTTGGGAGACGACTTTGGGTTACTTTACCCTTACTATTTTGTTGACTACTTTCTTAACAATACTGAAGTTGTTATAGATAAGTAGTATTAATTTGATCGCGTCAACGACAACGTTATCAGAAGCCATGCCCATCTCAAAAGAAGATGACAAGAGTTTGTAGGAGCAATATCATATAATACTTCTTTCACACATTGTCCTGTAATGAATTTGATCCTTGCTTGATTCAGATGAAAGCTTGTTGGTAACTTGAGTTTCTCCACCAGTCTTTGGCTTTCGTAACCGAATGCAACTAAACATAGGTGGCCTTCGATTAAACACTTTGTTTCTCTACTTCCTTTTCATCATCTTTATCCTTTCTTCCTTTTCTTTTTCTTCAATTTCACTTCCATCTTTTATTTCTATTCTTTCTTTTTCTATTTTCTCCTTTAGCCTATGTTGATCCTTACTGGCTTGTCTTGGTATCATAAATTTCAACTTAATTTCATGTCCCTCATTCCTCAAATAAAGGGAACGTTCATAAAGATTGAGCGTTTTAAAATGAAGCCATGCTAATCTCAAAAGACGATGACAAGAGTTCGTGGGAGATATATCACATAATACTTCTTTCACACATTGTCCTCTACTGAATTTGATCCTTGCTTGATTCAGATGAAAACTTGTTGGTAACTGGGATTTCTCTACCAATCTTTGGCTTAACACATTGATGTCGCTTTCGTAAACGAATGCAACTAAACATGGGTGGCCTCCGATTAAACACCTTGTTTCTCTACTTTCTTTTCCATCATCTTTATCTTTTCTTCCTTTTCTTTTTCTTCAGTTTCCCTTCCTTCTGCAGTTTATATTTCTTCTTTTTCTATTTTCTCCTTCAGCCTATGTTGATCATTACTGGCTTGTCTTGGTGTCATAAATTTCAACTTCAATTCATGTGCCTCATGCCTCAAATAAAGGGAACGTCATCAAGATTGAGCGTTTTAAAATGAAGCAATGCGCATCTCAAAAGAAGATGACAACAGTTCGTGGGAGATATATCACATAATAGTTCTTTCACACATTGTCCTCTACTGAATTTAATCCTTGCTTGATTCAGATGAAAACTTGTTGGTAACTAGGATTTCTCCACCAATCTTTGGCTTACAACATGGATGTCGCTTTCGTATACGAATTCAACTAAACATGGGTGGCCTCCGATTAAACACCTTGTTTCTCTACTTTCTTTTCCATCATCTTTATCTTTTCTTCCTTTTCTTTTTCTTCAATTTCCCTTCCTTCTGCAGTTTATATTTCTTTTTTTTTCTATTTTCTCCTTCAGCTTATGTTGATCCTTACTGGATTGTCTTGGTGCCATAAATTTCAACTTCAATTCATGTGCCTCATACCTCAAATAAAGGGAACGTTCATCAAGATTGAGCGTTTTAAAATGAAGCAATGCGCATCTCAAAGGAAGATGACAATAGTTCGTGGGAGCAATATCACATAATACTTCTTTCACACATTGTCCTGTACTGAATTTGATCCTTCCTTGATTCAGATGAAATCTTGTTGGTAACTGGACTTTCTCCACCAATCTTTGGCTTACAACATTGTTGTCGCTTTCGTAAACGAATGCAACTAAACATGGGTGGCCTTCGATTAAACACCTTGTTTCTCTACTACCTTTTCCATCATCTTTTTCTTTACTTTCTTTTCTTTTTCTTTAGTTTCCCTTCCTTCTGCAGTTTATATTTCTTCTTTTTCTATTTTCTCCTTCAGCCTATGTTGATCCTTACTTACTTGTCTTGGTGTCATAAATTTCAACTTCAATTCATGTGCCTCATGCCTCAAATAAAGGGAACGTCATCAAGATTGAGCGTTTTAAAATGAAGCAATGCGCATCTTAAAAGAAGATGACAATAGTTCGTGGGAGATATATCACATAATACTTCTTTCACACATTGTCCTCTACTGAATTTGATGCTTGCTTGATTCAGATGAAAACTTGTTGGTAACTGGGATTTCTCCACCAATCTTTGGCTTACAACATTGATGTACTTCGTAAACGAATTCAACTAAACATGGGTGGTGATATCGCTGTCGTTAGGCGATGAAATTACCACTACTCTAGAAACTTCAGTATTGCCAGTTTGTAGTGAAGAAAATAGTTAGGGTTAAGATAACCCTGAGTCGTCTCACAACGAATACGGAATTGATCTCAAATATTTGATTCTCAAAAATGCAATTTAAAACTAGCAACTATAAAAATAGGGAGGTTTTGATATGCAAAGAAAATGACACGGAAGATTGTAAACACAGTAATAGTAAATAGGTCAATTCCACTGCTTTTTCTAAATAAGATTCTTCATTGGTTATCTAGAGATTATTGTTAAATTAATTATTGTTGTTGATTTACAAATAAATCAATGTAAAGACTCAATTCATTTGTTGGCATCCTCACTTTTAATCAAAGTACAGTCTCAATTAAAAGTGAGAATTATTAGATTGTCCATAGTAAATTCAATCAAAGTACAATCTCAATTAATTTTACTATGCCTAATCATGTCTATTCCTTTGTTTCTTTACCAAATAGAAAACTTAGTTAAAGTAATTACCTCTAATCAAATTAAAGTCTCAATTATTGGCAAAAACTTATCTAATCAAATGAAAGTTTCTAAACAAAATCAAAGTAAATTCTCAATTTAATTTAAAAACCTTTTAATTCATATGATTAGCATGCATGTAGATTTAAAATCATTATTTTCTATTCGATTAAGAAGCAAAGGACACAAATAAACAAAAACCACAACAATAATCAAAATAACAAAACATATAAATTCATCTAACCTCAGAATCCATTTAAGAAATTACAGTGGAATCAACCCTTAAAAGCTTAGCCCTCCATGGCTTTGATGGAATACATGATGATATGAAGGAAAGAAAATAAAAGAAAGAAAATGAGAGATGTGGTGGAGACGGTATCTGCCAAAACCAGAGAGTTCTAAGTGTCTAAGCTGTGAGTTGTAAAATTGTCAGTCGTCCGTTTCTGCTCCCTTAAGTCTCTTTATATAGGCTTCCACTGGACTTTCGGCTTTATCTGTCAGTTGCTAAAATCTTTTATTTTTATTTAATTAATTAGCAACTTAATTTCTGTCCAATTTCCAATTCTGCCCCTCTTATTTAAGCATTTTTACCAAATTGACCAGAGTTTGACCAGTTTGACCAGAGTTTGACCAGTTGACTGCCTATCAGATGCTGACACGTGGCAGTGCAGATTCTCTCTCCAGAAATTAGGGTTTCACTCTCACACTCTTCTCCTTGGCTGCGCGGCTGACGGCGGCTGCTCCGGCTTCTTCTCCGGCGAGCGTGGTGGTGACGCGTCGCGGTGCTGGTTCGCGCAGATGGTGGTGCGTGGTGCGGCGGAGCTTGCGCGATCTGTGGTGGCGCGAGTGAATGACGAAGAAGATGGTGTTCGTGGTGGCCGGAAAAGGTTCGCGCTGTTGATGGTGGCGGAACTGGTGATTGCGGAGCGTGAACGGAGCTGCTGGACGCGAGAAGAAGATGGCTTTGTTGTTCTGGTTTTGCTCCTGCGTTTTCCGTGGCTGCTGCGTGAGGAAGAAGAACTCGCCGCGCGAGATGCAGAGATGGTGGTGGTGCCGCGCGAGATGCAGAGATGATGGAGGCTGGATGCGCAGAGCAGTAGCGGATCTGTTGCAGCGGCGTGGTGGTCGTGGTGGATGCGATGCGCGAGTGAAGTGGCGCGGAGGCGAGAAGATGGTGTGTGCTGCAGAATCATGGTGGTCGCGGACGAAGATGGTGGTTGCCGTGGTTTCTGGTGCGTCGCCGGCGAGGTGAGGAGGTGCGGCGGCGGCTACTATGGTGGTGGAAGGAGAGGAGAAAATTAGGGTTAGGGTTTTGGGAGATGAAGATGATGACGTGGCAGAGTCTAAGTGGTCAATTTGGTGAGGTGGGGATTATGACACGTGGCGGCTTATGGTTGGCTAATCTTAAAAGGTGGGGATTGCCACATGGCATGATCTGGTTGAGTGGAGTTTAAGTGGTAGGAGGGGTGCAACTTAGTGAAAACTGGGGGTGCAGAACAGGTTTTTGTGGTCCACTTGAGGGAGGAGTGTGCAAATAAAATCTGGGGGTGCATTTAGCTCCTGATTTATTCTTTTTCAGAATTTCTTGATTTTGGACTTATTTTGTAACTTTGAATATTTCAAAATCACATTATTAATTGACCAAAAATAAATTCCAGCTGCATCAACAAACGTTAGAATATCCAATAATATTTTATGCAACTAAAATCAATTTTTACGCCACTTTTACCAAACTTACTCAATAAATCCAATAATCACAAATCCTAATTAAATCAATCTTTAAGCACAGAAAATTCAATTAAATTCCCAAATTTAAATATTAAATGAGGGCAAAAATTTGAACTCATCAGGTGGCCTCCAATTAAACACCTTGTTTCTCTACTTTCTTTTCCATCATCTTTATCTTTTCTTCCTTTTCTTTTTCTTCAATTTCCCTTCCTTCTGCAGTTTATATTTCTTTTTTTTTCTATTTTCTCCTTCAGCCTATGTTGATCCTTACTGGATTGTCTTGGTGCCATAAATTTCAACTTCAATTCATGTGCCTCATGCCTCAAATAAAGGGAACGTTCATCAAGATTGAGCGTTTTAAAATGAAGCAATGCGCATCTCAAAAGAAGATGACAATAGTTCGTGGGAGCAATATCACATAATACTTCTTTCACACATTGTCCTGTACTAAATTTGATCCTTCCTTGATTCAGATGAAATCTTGTTGGTAACTGGACTTTCTCCACCAATCTTTGGCTTACAACATTGTTGTCGCTTTCGTAAACGAATGCAACTAAACCTGGGTGGCCTTCGATTAAACACCTTGTTTCTCTACTACCTTTTCCATCATCTTTTTCTTTACATCCTTTTCTTTTGCTTCAGTTTCCCTTCCTTCTGCGGTTTATATTTCTTCTATTTCTATTCTTTCTTTTTCTATTTTCTCCTTCAACCTATGTTGATCCTTACTAGCTTGTCTTGGTGTCATAAATTTCAACTTAATTTCATGTCCCTCATTCTTCAAATAAAGGGAACGTTCATCAAGATTGAGCGTTTTAAAATGAAGCAATGCGCCTCTTAAAAGAAGATGACAATAGTTCGTGGGAGCAATATCACATAATACTTCTTTCACACATTGTCCTGTACTGAATTTGATCCTTCCTTGATTCAGATGAAAGCTTGTTGGTTACTGGACCTTCTCCACCAATCTTTGGCTTACAACATTGTTATCGCTTTCGTAAACAAATGCAACTAAACATGGGTGGCCTTCGATTAAACACCTTGTTTCTCTACTACCTTTTCCATCATCTTTTTCTTTACTTCCTTTTCTTTTGCTTCAGTTTCCCTTCCTTCTGCGGTTTATATTTCTTCTATTTCTATTCTTTCTTTTTCTATTTTCTCCTTCAGCCTATGTTGATCGTTACTGGCTTGTCTTGGTGTCATAAATTTCAACTTTATTTCATGTCCCTCATTCCTCAAATAAAGGGAACGTTCACCAAGATTGAGCATTTTAAAATGAAGCCATACCCATCTCAAAAGAAGATGACAAGAGTTCGTAGGTGATATATCACATAATACTTCTTTCACACATTGTCCTGTACTGAATTTGATCCTTCCTTGATTCAGATGAAAGCTTGTTGGTACTTGGACTTTCTCAACCAATCTTTGGCTTACAACATTGTTGTCGCTTTCGTAAACGAATGCAACTAAACATGGGTGGCCTTCGATTAAACACCTTGTTTCTCTACTACCTTTTCCATCATCTTTTTCTTTACTTCCTTTTCTTTTGCTTCAGTTTCCCTTCCTTCTGCGGTTTATATTTCTTCTATTTCTATTCTTTCTTTTTCTATTTTCTCCTTCAGCCTATGTTGATCGTTACTGGCTTGTCTTGGTGTCATAAATTTCAACTTTATTTCATGTGGCTCATGCCTCCAATAAAGGGAACATTCATCAAGATTGAGAGTTTTAAAATGAAGCAATGCGCATCTCAAAAGAAGATGACAATAGTTGGTGGGAGCAATATCACATAATACTTCTTTCACACATTGTCCTGTACTGAATTTGATCCTTCCTTGATTCAGATGAAAGCTTGTTGGTACTTGGACTTTCTCCACCAATCTTTGGCTTACAACATTGTTGTCGCTTTCGTAAACGAATGCAACTAAACATGGGTGGCCTTCGATTAAACACCTTGTTTCTCTACTTCCTTTTCATCATCTTTATCTTTTCTTCCTTTTCTTTTTCTTCAATTTCCCTTCCTTCTGCAGTTTATATTTCTTCTTTTTCTATGGTTTCTTTTTCTATTTTCTCCTTCAGCTTATGTTGATCCTTACTGGCTTGTCTTTGTGTCATATAATTCAACTTCATTTCTATCCCTCAAGCCTCAAATAAAGAGAACGTTCATCAAGATTGAGCATTTTAAAATGAAGCCATCCTCATCTGAAAAGAAGATGACAAGAGTTCGTGGGAGCAACATCACATAATACTTCTTTCACACATTGTCCTGTATTGAATTTGATCCTTGCTTGATTTGGATGAATGCTTGTTGGTAACTTGCGTTTCTCAACCAATCTTTGGCTTACGACATTGTTGTCGCTTTCGTAAATGAATGCAACTAAACATGGGCGGCCTCCGATTAAACACCTTGTTTCTCTACTTTCTTTTCCATCATCTTTTTCTATTCTTCGTTTTCTTTTTCTTCAATTTCCCTTCCTTCTGCAGTTTATATTTCTTCTTTGTCTATTTTCTCCATCAGCATATATTGATCCTTACTGGCTTGTCTTGGTGTCATAAATTTCAACTTCATTTTGTGTCCCTCATGCCTCAAATAAAGGGAACGTTCATCAAGATTGAGCGTTTTAAAATGAACCCATGCCCATCTCAAAAGAAGATGACAAGAGTTCGTGGGAGCAATATCACATAATACTTCTTTCACACATTGTCCTGTACTGAATTTGATCCTTGCTTGATTCGGATGAAAGCTCTTTGGTAACTAGGATTTCTCCACCAATCTTTGGCTTACAACATTGATATCGCTTTCGTAAATGAATGCAACTAAACATGGGTGGCTTTCGATTAACCAAGTTGTTTTTCTACTACCTTTTCCATCATCTTTTTCTTTACTTCCTTTTCTTTTTCTTCAGTTTCCCTTCCTTCTGCAGTTTATATTTCTTCCTTTTCTATTCTTTCCTTTTCTATTTTGTCCTTCACCCTATGTTGATCCTTACTAGCTTGTCTTGGAGTCATAATTTCAACTTCATTTCATGTCCCTCATGCCTCAAATAAAGGGAACGTTCATCAAGATTGAGCATTTTAAAATGAACCCATGCCCATCTCAAAAGAAGATGACAAGAGTTTGTGGGAGCAATATCACATAATACTTCTTTCACACATTGTCGTGTACTGAATTTGATCCTTCCTTGATTCAGATGAAAGCTTGTCGGTAACTGGAATTTCTCCACCAATCTTTGGCTTACGACATTGTTGTCGCTTTCATAAACGAACGCAACTAAACATGGGTGGCCTCTGACTAAACCCCTTGTTTCTCTACTTTCTTTTCCATCATCTTTTCTATTCTTTGTTTTCTTTTTCTTCAATTTCCCTTCTCTCTGTAGTTTATATTTCTTCTTTTTCTATTTTCTCCTTTAGCCTATGTTGATCCTTACTAGCTTGTCTAGGTGTCATAAATTTCAACTTCATTTCATGTCCTTCATGCCTCAAATAAAGGGAACGTTCATCACGATTGAGCGTTTTAAAATGAAGCCATGCCCATCTCAAAAGAAGATGACAAGAGTTCGTGGGAGCAATATCACAATACTGCTTTCACACATTGTCCTGTACTGAATTTGATCCTTGCTTGATTCGGATGAAAGCTTGTTGGTAACTAGGATTTCTCCACCATTCTTGGGCATACAACATTGATGTCACTTTCGTAAAGGAATCCAACTAAACATGGGTAGCCTTCGGTTAAACATCTTGTTTCTCTACTACCTTTTCCATCATCTTTTTCTTTACTTCCTTTTCTTTTTCTTTAGTTTTCCTTCCTTCTGCAGTTTATATTTCTTCTTTTTCTATTCCTTCTTTTTCTATTTTCTCCTTTAGCCTATGTTGATACTTACTGGCTTGTCTTGGTGTCATAAATTTCAACTTCATTTCATGTCCTTCATGCCTCAAATAAAGGGAACGTTCATCACGATTGAGCGTTTTAAAATGAAGCCATGCCCATCTCAAAAGAAGATGACAAGATTTCGTGGGAGCAATATCACAATACTTCTTTCAAACATTGTCCTGTACTGAATTTGATCCTTGCTTGATTCGGATGAAAGCTTGTTGGTAACTGGGATTTCTCCACCATTCTTTGGCACACAACATTGATGTCACTTTCGTAAAGGAATCCAACTAAACATGGGTAGCCTTCGGTTAAACACCTTGTTTCTCTACTACCTTTTCCATCATCTTTTTCTTTACTTCCTTTTCTTTTTCTTTAGTTTTCCTTCCTTCTGCAGTTTATATTTCTTCTTTTTCTATTCTTTCTTTTTCTATTTTCTCCTTTAGCCTATGTTGATACTTACTGGCTTGTCTTGGTGTCATAAATTTCAACTTCATTTCATGTCCCTCATTCCTCAAATAAAGGGAACGTTCGTCAAGATTGAGCGCTTTAAAATGAAGCCATGCCCATCTCAAAAGAAGATGACAAGAGTTCGTGGGAGCAATATCACATAATACTTCTTTCACATATTATCCTGTACTGAATTTGATCCTTGCTTGATTCAGATGAAAGCTTGTTGGTAACTGGAATTTCTCCACCAATCTTTAGCTTACAACATTGATGTCGCTTTCGTAAACGAATGCAACTAAACATGGGTGGCCTTCGGTTAAACACCTTGTTTCTCTACTACCTTTTCCATCATCTTTTTCTTTACTTCCTTTTCTTTTTCTTTAGTTTTCCTTCCTTTTGCAGTTTATATTTCCTCTTTTTCTATTCTTTCTTTTTCTATTTCCTCCTTTAGCCTATGTTGATACTTAATGGCTTGTCTTGGTGTCATAAATTTCAACTTCATTTCATGTCCCTCATTCCTCAAATAAAGGGAACGCTCATCTAGATTAAGCGTTTTAAAATGAAGCCATTCCTATCTCAAAAGAAGATGACAATAGTTCGTGGGAGCAATATCACATAATACTTCTTTCACACATTGTCCTGTACTGAATTTGATCCTTGCTTGATTCAGATGAAAGCTTGTTGGTAACTGGGATTTCTCCACCAATCTTTGGCTTACCACATTGACGTCGCTTTTGTAAACGAATGCAACTAAACATGGGTGGCCTTCGATTAAACACCTTGTTTCTTTACTAACTTTTCCATCATCTTTTTCTTTACTTCCTTTCTTTTGCTTCAGTTTCCCTTCCTTCTGTAGTTTATATTTCTTATTTTTCTATTCTTTCTTTTTCTATTTTCTCCTTCAGCCTATGTTGATCCTTACTGGCTTGTCTTGGTGTCATAAATTTCAACTTCATTTCATATCCCTCATGCCTCAAATAAAGGGAACGTTCATCAAGATTTAGCGCTTTAAAAGGAAGCAATTCCCATATCAAAAGAAGATGACAAGAGTTCGTGGGAGCAATATCACATAATACTTCTTTCACACATTGTCCAGTACTGAATTTGATCCTTCCTTGATTCAGAATAAAGCTTGTTGGTAACTGGACTTTCTCCACCAATCTTTGGCTTACAAGATTGATGTCACTTTCATAAATGAATGCAACTAAACATGGGTGGCCTTCGGTTAAACACCTTGTTTCTCTACTACCTTTTCCATCATCTTTTGCTTTACTTCCTTTTCTTTTTCTTCGGTTTCCCTTCCTTCTGCAGTTTATATTTCTTCCTTTTCTATTCTTTGTTTTTCTATTTTCTCCATCAGCCTATGTTGACCCTTACTGGCTTGCCTTGGTGTCATAAATTTCAACTTCATTTGATGTCCCTCATGCCTCAAATAAAGGGAACAGTTATCCAGATTGAGTGTTTTAAAATGAAGCCATGCCCATCTCAAAAGAAGAGGACAAGAGTTTGTGGGAGCAATATCACATTATAATTCTTTCACACATTGTCTTGTACTGAATTTGATCCTTCCTTGATTCAGATGAAAGCTTGTTGGTAACTTGAATTTCTCCACCAATCTTTGGCTTACAACATTGATGTCCCTTTCGTAAACGAATGCAACTAAACATGGTTGGCCTTCGATTAAATACCTTGGTTCTCTACTTCCTCTTCATAATCTTTATCTTTTCTTCCTTTTCTTTTTCTTCAATTTCCCTTGCTTCTGCAGTTTATATTTCTTCTTTTTGTATGCTTTCTTTTTCTATTTTCTCCTTCAGCCTATGTTGATCCTTACTGGCTTGTCTTGGTGTCATAAATTTCAACTTCATTTCATGTCCCTCATTTCTCAAATAAAGGGAACGTTCATCAAGATTGAGCGTTTTAAAATGAAGCCATGCCCATCTCAAAACAAGATAACAAGAGTTTATGGGAGCAATATCACATAATACTTCTTTCACACATTATCCTGAACTGAATTTGATCCTTGCTGGATTCAGATGAAAGCTTGTTGGTAACTCGAGTTTCTCCACCAATCTTTGGCTTACGACATTGTTGTCGCTTTCGTAAACGAATGCAAGTAAAAATGGGTGGCCTCCGATTAAACACCTTGTTTCTCTACTTTCTTTTCCATCATCTTTTTCCTATTCTTCATTTTCTTTTTCTTCAATTTCCCTTCCTTCTGCAGTTTATATTTCTTCTTTTTCTATTTTATGCTCCAGCCTGTGTTGATCCTTACTGGCTTGTCTTGGTGTCATAAATTTCAACTTCATTTCATATCCCTCATGCCTCAAATAAAGGGAACGTTCATCAAGATTGACCGTTTTAAAATGAAGACATGCCCATCTGAAAAGAAGATGACAAGAGTTCGTGGGAGCAACATAACATAATACTTCTTTCAGACATTGTCCTGTACTGAATTTGATCCTTGCTTGATTCGAATGAAAATTGTTGGTAACTGGAGTTGCTCCACCAATATTTTGCTTACAACATTGTTGTCGCTTTCGTAAATGAATGCAACTGAACATGGGTGGCCTTTGATGAAACACCTTGTATCTCTGCTACCTTTTCCATCCTCTTTATCTTTTCTTCCTTTTCTTTTTCTTCAATTTCCCTTCCTTCTGCAGTTTATATTTCTTCTTTTTCTATTCTTTCTTTTTCTATTTTCTCCTTCAGCCTATGTTGATCCTTACTTACTTGTCTTGGTGTCATAAATTTCAACTTCATTTCATGTCCCTCATGCCTCAAATAAAGGGAACCTTGATCAAGATTGAGCGTTTTAAAATGAAGCCATGCCCATCTCGAAAGAAGATGACAAGAGTTCGTGGGAGCAATATCACATAATACTTCTTTCACACATTGTCCCGTACTGAATTTGATCCTTCCTTGATTCAGATGAAAGCTTGTTGGTAACTTGAATTTCTCCACCAATCTTTCGTTTACAACATTGTTGTCCCTTTCGTAAACGAATGCAACTAAACATGGGTGGCCTTTGATTAAACACCTTATTTCTCTACTACCTTTTCCATCATCTTTATCTTTTCTTCCTTTTCTTTTTCTTCAATTTCCCTTCCTTCTGCACTTTATATTTCTTCTTTTTCTATTTTCTCCTTCAGCCTATGTTGATCCTTACTAGCTTGTCTTTGTGTCATAAATTTCCACTTCATTTCATGTCACTCATGCCTCAAATAAAGAGAACGTTTTTCAAGATTGGGTGTTTTAAAATGAAGCCATGTCCATCTAGAAAGAAGATGATAAGAGTTCGTCGGAGCAATATCACATAATACTTCTTTCACATATTGTCCCGTACTTAATTTGATCCTTGCTTGATTCGAATGAAAGCTTGTTGATAACTATAGTTTATCCACCAATCTTTGGCTTTCAACATTGTTGTCGTTTTCTTAAACGAATGCAACTGAACATGGGTGGCCTTCGATTAAACACCTTGTTTCTCTACTTCCTTTTCATCATCTTTATCTTTTCTTCCTTTTCTTTTTCTTCAATTTCCTTTGCTTTTGCAGTTTATATTTCTTCTTTTTGTATGCTTTCTTTTTCTATTTTCTCCTTCAGCCTATGTTGATCCTTACTGGCTTGTCTTGGTGTCATAAATTTCAACTTCATTTCATGTCCCTCATTCCTCAAATATAGGAAACGTTCATCAAGATTGAGCGTTGTAAAATGAAGCCATCCCATCTCAAAAGAAGATAACAAGAGTTCATGGGAGCAATATCACATAATACTTCTTTCACACATTGTCCTGTACTAAATTTGATCCTTGCTGGATTCAGATGAAAGCTTGTTGGTAACTTGAGTTTCTCCACCAATCTTTGGCTTACAAAATTGTGGTCGCTTTCGTAAACGAATGCAAGTAAAAATGGGTGGCCTCTGATTAAACACCTTGTTTATCTACTTTCTTTTCCATCATCTTTTTTCTATTCTTCGTTTTCTTTTTCTTCAATTTTTCTTCCTTCTGCAGTTTATATTTCTTCCTTTTCTATTTTCTCCTTCAGCCTGTGTTGATCCTTACTGGCTTGTCTTGGTGTCATAAATTTCAACTTCATTTCATATCCCTCATGCCTCAAATAAAGCGAATGTTCATCAAGATTGACCGTTTTAAAATGAAGCCATGCCCATCTGAAAAGAAGATGACAAGAGTTCGTGGGAGCAACATCACATAATACTTCTTTCACACATTGTCCTGTACTGAATTTCATCCTTACTTGATACGGATGAAAGCTTGGTGGTAACTGTAGTTTCTCCATCAATCTTTGGCTTCCAACATTGTTGTCGCTTTCGTAAATGAATGCAACTGAACATGGGTGGCCTTTGATTAACCACCTTGTTTCTCTGCTACCTTTTCCATCATCTTTATCTTTTCTTCCTTTTCTTTGTCTTCAATTTCCCTTCCTTCTGTAGTTTATATTTCTTCTTTTTCAATTCTTTCTTTTTCTATTTTCTCCTTCAGCCTATGTTGATCCTTACTGGCTTGTCTTGGTGTCATAAATTTCAACTTCATTTCATGTCCCTCATGCCTCAAATAAAGGGAACCTTGATCAAGATTGAGCGTTTTAAAATGAAGCCATGCCCATCTCGAAAGAAGATCACAAGAGTTTGTGGGAGCAATATCACATAACACTTCTTTCACACATTGTCCCGTACTGAATTTGATCCTTGCTTGATTCGAACGAAAATTGTTGGTAACTGGAGTTTCTCCACCAATATTTTGCTTACAACATTAATGTCGCTTTCGTAAACGAATGCAACTCAACATGGGCGGCCTTTGATTAAACACCTTGTTTCTCTACTACCTTTTCCATCATCTTTATCTTTTCTTACTTTTATTTTTCTTCAATTTCCCTTCCTTCTGCACTTTATATTTCTTCTTTTTGTATGCTTTCTTTTCTATTTTCTCCTTCAGCCTATGTTGATCCTTACTGGCTTGTCTTGGTGTCATAAATTTCAACTTCATTTCATGTCCCTCATGCCTCAAATAAAGGGAACGTTCATCAAGATTGAGCGTTTTAAAATGAAGCCATGTCCATCTAGAAAGAAGATGATAAGAGTACGTGGGATACAATATCACATAATACTTCTTTCACATATTGTCCCGTACTTAATTTGATCCTTGCTTGATTCGAATGAAAGCTTGTTGATAACTGTAGTTTATCCACCAATCTTTGGCTTACAACATTGTTGTCGTTTTTGTAAACGAATGCAACTGAACATGGGTGGCCTTCGATTAAACACATTGTTTCTCTACTTCCTTTTCATCATCTTTATCTTTTCTTCCTTTTCTTTTTCTTCAATTTCCCTTGCTTTACTGGCTTGTCTTGGTGTTAAAATTTCAACTTCATTTCATGTCCCTCATGCCTCAAATAAAGGGAACGTTTATCAAGATTGAGCGTTTTAAAATGTAGCCATGCCCATCTCAAAAGAAGATGACAAAAATTTGTCGGAGCATTATCACAGAATACTTCTTTCACACATTGTCATGTACTGGATATGATGCTTGCTTGATTCGGATGAAAGCTTGTTGGTAACTTGAGTTTCTCCACCAATCTTTGGCTTACAACATTGTTGTCGCTTTCGTAAAAGAATACAACTGAACATGGGTGGCCTTCGATTAAGCACATTGTTTCTGTACTGCCTTTAAAATCATCTTTATCTTTACTTCCTTTTCTTTTCCTTCCATTTCCCTTCCTTCTACATTTTATATTTGTTCTTTTTCTATTCTTTCTTTTTCTATTTTCTCCTTCAGCCTCTGTTTATCCTTACTGGCTTATCTTGGTGTTATAAATTTCCACTTCATTTCATGTCCCTCATGCCTTAAATAAAGCGAACGTTCATCTAGATTGAGCGCTTTAAAATGAAGCCATGCCCATCTCAAAAGAAGATGACAAGAGTTCGTGGGAGCACTATCACATGATACTTCTTTCACACATTGTCATGTACTAGATTTGATCCTTACTTGGTTCGGATGAAAACTTGTTGGTAACTTGAGTTTCTCCACTAATCTTTGGATTATAACATTGTTGTCGCTTTCGTAAACGAATGGAACTGAACATTGGTGACCTTCGATTAAACACCTTATTTCTGTACTTCCTTTTCCATCATCTTTATCTTTACTTACTTTTCTTTTTCTTCAATTTCCCTTCCTTCTATAGTTTATATTTGTTCTTTTTCTATTTTCTCTTTCAACCTCTATTGATCCTTACTGGCTTGTCTTGGTGTCATAAATTTCAACTTCATTTCATGTCCCTCAAGCCTCAAATAGAGGGAACGTTCATCAAGATTGAGCGCTTTAAAATGAAGTCATGTCCATCTCAAAAGAAGTTGACAAGAGTTCGTGGGAGCACTATCACATAATACTTCTTTCACATATTGTCATGTACTGGATATGATCCTTGCTTGATTCGGATGAAAGATTGTTGGTAACTTGAGTTTCACCACCATTCTTTGGCTTACAACATTGTTGTCGCTTTCGCAATCGAATGCAACTAAACATGGGTGGCCTTCGATTAAACACCTGGTTTCTGTACTTCCTTTTCCATCATCTTTATCTTTACTTCCTTTTCCTTTTCTTCAATTTCCCTTCCTTCTACATTTTATATTTGTTCTTTTTGTATTCTTTCTTTTTCTATTTTATCCTCCAGCCTCTGTTTATCCTTACTGGGTTGTCTTGGTGTTATGAATTTCAACTTCATTTCATGTCCCTCATGCCTTAAATAAAGCGAACATTCATCAAGATTGAGCGCTTTAAAATGAAGCCATGCCCATCTGAAAAGAAGATGACAAGAGTTCGTGGGAGCAATATCACATAATATTTCTTTCACACATTGTCCCGTACTGAATTTGATCCTTGCTTGATTCAAATGAAAGCTTGTTGGTGACTGGAGTTTCTCCACCAATCTTTGGCTTACAACATTGTTGTCACTTTCGTAAACGAATGCAACTGAACATGGGTGGCCTTCAATTAAACACATTGTTTCTGTACTGCCTTTTCCATCATCTTTATCCTTACTTCCTTTTCTTTTTCTTTAATTTCCCTTCCTTCTATAGTTTATATTTGTTCTTTTTCTATTTTCTCCTTCAGCCTCCATTGATCCTTACTGGCTTGTCTTGGTGTCATAAATTTGGAACTTCATTTCATGTCCCTCATGCGTTAAATAAAGCGAATGCTCATCAAGATTGAGCGCTTTAAAATGAAGCCATGCCCATCTCAAAAGAAGATTACAAGAATTCGTGGGAGCAATATCACATAATACTTCTTTCACACGTTGTCATGTACTGGATATGATCCTTGCTTGATTCGGATGAAAGCTTGTTGGTAACTTGAGTTTCTCCACCAATCTTTGGCTTACAACATTGTTGTCGCTTTCGTAATCGAATGCAACTAAACATGGGTGGCCTTCGATTAAACACCTTGTTCTCTACTGCCTTTTCCATCATCTTTATCTTTACTTCCTTTTCTTTTTCTTCAATTTCCCTTCCTTCTATAGTTTATATTTGTTCTTTTTCTATTCTTTCTTTTTCTATTTTCTCCTTCAGCCTATGTTTACCCTTACTGGCTTGTCTTGGTGTTATAAATTTCAACTTCATTTCATGTCCCTCATGCCTCAAATAAAGGGAACGCTTATCAAGATTGAGTGTTTTAAAATGAAGCCCTACCCATCTGAAAAGAAGATGACAAAAGTTCGTGGGAGCAATATCACATAATATTTCTTTCACACATTGTCCCGTACTGAATTTGATCCTTGCTTGATTCAAATGCAAGCTTATTGGTGACTGGAGTTTCTCCACCAATCTTTGGATTACAACATTGTTGTCACTTTCGTAAACGAATGGAACTGAACATTGGTGGCCTTCGATTAAGCACCTTATTTCTGTACTTCTTTTTCCATCATCTTTATCTTTACTTACTTTTCTTTTTCTTCAATTTCCCTTCCTTCTATAGTTTATATTTGTTCTTTTTCTATTTTCTCCTTCAGCCTCTATTGATCCTTACTGGCTTGTCTTGGTGTCATAAATTTCAACTTCATTTCATGTCCCTCAAGCCTCAAATAAAGGGAACGTTCATCAAGATTGAGCGCTTTAAAATGAAGTCATGTCCATCTCAAAAGAAGATGACAAGAGTTTGTGGGAGCACTATCACATAATACTTCTTTCACATATTGTCATGTACTGGATATGATCCTTGCTTGATTCGGATGAAAGCTTGTTGGTAACTTGAGTTTCTCCACCAATCTTTGGCTTCCAACATTGTTGTCACTTTCGTAATCGAATGCAACTAAACATGGGTGGCCTTCGATTAAACACCTTGTTCTCTACTACCTTTTCCATTATCTTTTTCTTTACTTCCTTTTCTTTTTCTTCAATTTCCCTTCCTTGTACAGTTTATATTTCTTCTTTTTCTATTCTTTCTTTTTCTATTTCTCCTTCAGCCTCTGTTTATCCTTACTGGCTTGCCTTGGTGTCATAAATTTCAAGTTCATTTCATGTCCCTCATGCCTCAAATAAAGGGAACGTTCATCAAGATTGAGCGCTTTAAAATGAAGCCATGCCCATCTCAAAAGAAGATGACAAGAGTTCGTGGGAGCACTATCACATAATACTTCTTTCACACATTGTCATGTACTGGATTTGATCCTTGCTTGATTCGGATGAAAGCTTGTTGGTAACTTGGGTTTCTCCACCAATCTTTGGCTTACAACATTGTTGTCACTTTCGTAAACGAATGCAACTGAACATGGGTGGCCTTCGATTAAACACATTGTTTCTGTACTGCCTTTTCCATCATCTTTATCTTTACTTCCTTTTCTTTTTCTTCAATTTCCCTTCCTTCTGCAGTTTATATTCGTTCTTTTTCTATTCTTTCTTTTTCTATTTTCTCCTTCAGCCTCTGTTTATCCTTACTGGCTTGTCTTGGTGTCATAAATTTCAACTTCATTTCATGTCCCTCATGCCTCAAATAAAGGGAACGTTCATCAAGATTGAGCGCTTTAAAATGAAGTCATGCACATCTCAAAAGAAGATGACAAGAGTTTGTGGGAGCACTATCACATAATACTTCTTTCACATATTGTCATGTACTGGATATGATCCTTGCTTGATTCGGATAAAAGCTTGTTGGTAACTTGAGTTTCTCCACCAATCTTTGGCTTACAACATTGTTGTCGCTCTCGTAATCAAATGCAACTAAACATGGGTGACCTTTGATTAAACACCTTGTTCTCTATTACCTTTTCCATTATCTTTTTCTTTACTTTCTTTTCTTTTTCTACAATTTCCCTTCCTTCTACAATTTATATTTGTTCTTTTTCTATTTTCTCCTTCAGCCTTTGTTGATCCTTACTGGCTTGTCTTGGTGTCATAAATTTCAACTTCATTTCGTGTCCCTTATGCCTCAAATAAAGGGAACGTTCATCAAGATTGAGCGCTTTAAAATGAAGTCATGCACATCTCAAAAGAAGATGACAAGAGTTCGTGGGAGCACTATCACATAATACTTCTTTCACAAATTGTCATGTACTGGATATGATCCTTGCTTGATTCAGATGAAAGCTTGTTGGTAACTTGAGTTTCTCCACCAATCTTTGGCTTACAACATTGTTGTCGATTTCGTAATCGAATGCAACTAAACATGGGTGGCCTTCAATTAAACACCTTGTTCTCTACTACCTTTTCCATTATCTTTTTCTTTACTTCCTTTTCTTTTTCTTCAACTTCCCTTCCTTCTACAGTTTATATTTGTTCTTTTTCTATTCTTTCTTTTTCTATTTCCTCCTTCAGCCTCTGTTTATCCTTACTGGCTTGTCTTGGTGTTATAAATTTCAACTTCATTTCATGTCCCTCATGCCTTGAATAAAGCGAACATTCATCAAGATTGAGCGCTTTAAAATGAAGCCATGCCCATCTCAAAAGAAGATGACAAGAGTTCGTGGGAGCACTATCACATAATACTTCTTTCACACATTGTCATGTACTGGATATGATCCTTGCTTGATTCGGATGAAAGTTTGGGGGTAACTTGAGTTTCTCCACCAATCTTTGGCTTACAACATTCTTGTCGCTTTCGCAATCGAATGCAACTAAACATGGGTGGCCTTCGATTAAACACCTGGTTTCTGTACTTCCTTTTCCATCATCTTTATCTTTACTTTCTTTTCCTTTTCTTCAATTTCCCTTCCTTCTACATTTTATATTTGTTCTTTTTGTATTCTTTCTTTTTGTATTTTCTCCTTCAGCCTCTGTTTATCCTTACTGGCTTTTCTTGGTGTTATAAATTTCAACTTCATTTCATGTCCCTCATGCCTTAAATAAAGCGAACATTCATCAAGATTGAGCGCTTTAAAATGAAGCCAGCCCATCTCAAAAGAAGATGACAAGAGTTCGTGGGAGCACCATCACATGATACTTCTTTCACACATTGTCATCTACTGGATTTAATCCTTGCTTGGTTCGGATGAAAGCTTGTTGGTAACTTGAGTTTCTCCACCAATCTTTGGCTTACATCATTGTTGTCGCTTTCGTAAACAAATGCAACCAAACATGGGTTGCCTTCGATTAAAAAACCTTGTTTCTGTACTTCCTTTTCCATCATCTTTATCTTTACTTCCTTTTCTTTTTCTTCAATTTCCCTTCCTTCTGCAGTTTATATTCATTCTTTTTCTATTCTTTCTTTTTCTATTTTCTCCTTCAGCCTCTGTTTATCCTTATTGGCTTGTCTTGGTGTCATAAATTTCAACTTCATTCCGTGTCCCTCATGCCTCAAATAAAGGGAACGTTCATCAAGATTGAACGCTTTAAAATGAAGCCATGCCCATCTCAAAAGAAGATGACAAGAGTTCGTGGGAGCACTATCACATAATACTTCTTTCACACATTGTCATGTACTGGATTTGATCCTTGCTTGATTCGGATGAAAGCTTTTTGGTAACTTGAGTTTCTCCACCAATCTTTGGCTTACAACATTGTTGTCGCTTTTGTAAACAAATGCAACTAAACATGGGTGGCCTTCGATAAAACACATTGTTTTTGTAGTTCCTTTTCTATTATTTTTATCTTTACTTTCTTTTCCTTTTCTTCAATTTCCCTTCTTTCTACAGTTTATATTTCTTCTTTTTCTATTCTTTCTTTTTCTATTTTCTCCTTCAGGCTATGTTGATCCTTACTGACTTGTCTTAGTGTCATAAATTTCAACTTCATTTCATGTCCCTCATGCCTCAAATAAAGGGAACGTTTATCAAGATTGAGCGTTTTAAAATGAAGCCATGCCCATCTCAAAAGAAGATGACAAAAATTCATGGGAGCAATATCACATAATACTTCTTTCACACATTGTCATGTACTGGATATTATCCTTGCTTGATTCGGATGAAAGCTTGTTCGTAACTTGAGTTTCTCCACCAATCTTTGGCTTACAACATTGTTGTCGCTTTTGTAAACAAATGCAACTAAACATGGGTGGCCTTCGATAAAACACATTGTTTTTGTACTTCCTTTTCTATTATTTTTATCTTTACTTCCTTTTCCTTTTCTTCAATTTCCCTTCTTTCTACAGTTTATATTTCTTCTTTTTCTATTCTTTCTTTTTCTATTTTCTCCTTCAGGCTATGTTGATCCTTACTGACTTGTCTTAGTGTCATAAATTTCAACTTCATTTCATGTCCCTCATGCCTCAAATAAAGGGAACGTTTATCAAGATTGAGCGTTTTAAAATGAAGCCATGCCCATCTCAAAAGAAGATGACAAAAATTCATGGGAGCAATATCACATAATACTTCTTTCACACATTGTCATGTACTCGATATGATCCTTGCTTGATTCGGATCAAAGCTTGTTGGTAACTTGAGTTTCTCCACCAATCTTTGGCTTACAACATTGTTGTCGCTTTCGTAATCGAATGCAACCAAACATGGGTGGCCTTCGACTAAACACCCGGTTTCTGTACTTCCCTTTCCATCATCTTTATCTTTACTTCCTTTTCCTTTTCTTCAATTTCCCTTCCTTCTACATTTTATATTTCTTCTTTTTCTATTCTTACTTTTTCTACTTTCTCCTTCAACCTATGTTGATCCTTACTGGCTTCTCTTAGTCCCATAAATTTGAACTTCATTTCATGTCCCTCATGCCTCAAATAAAGGGAACGCTTAGCAAGATTGAGCGTTTTAAAATGAAGCCCTGCCCATCTGAAAAGAAGATGACAAGAGTTCGTGGGAGAAATATCACATAATATTTCTTTCACAAATTGTCTCGTACTGAAATTGATCCTTGCTTGATTCGAATGAAAGCTTGTTGGTGACTGGAGTTTCTCCACCAATCTTTGGCTTACAACATTGTTGTCACTTTCGTAAACGAATGCAACTGAACATGGGTGGCCTTCGATTAAACACATTGTTTCTGTACTGCCTTTTCCATCATCTTTATCTTTACTTCCTTTTCTTTTTCTTCAATTTCCCTTCCTTCTGCAGTTTATATTCGTTCTTTTTCTATTTTCTCCTTCAGCCTCTGTTTATCCTTACTGGCTTGTCTTGGTGTCATAAATTTCAACTTCATTTCATGTCCCTCATGCCTCAAATAAAGGGAACGTTCATCAAGATTGAGCGCTTTAAAATGAAGTCATGCACATCTCAAAAGAAGATGACAAGAGTTTGTGGGAGCACTATCACATAATACTTCTTTCACATATTGTCATGTACTGGATATGATCCTTGCTTGATTCGGATGAAAGCTTGTTGGTAACTTGAGTTTCTCCACCAATCTTTGGCTTACAACATTGTTGTCGCTCTCGTAATCAAATGCAACTAAACATGGGTGACCTTTGATTAAACACCTTGTTCTCTATTACCTTTTCCATTATCTTTTTCTTTACTTTCTTTTCTTTTTCTACAATTTCCCTTCCTTCTACAATTTATATTTGTTCTTTTTCTATTTTCTCCTTCAGCCTTTGTTGATCCTTACTGGCTTGTCTTGGTGTCATAAATTTCAACTTCATTTCGTGTCCCTTATGCCTCAAATAAAGGGAACGTTCATCAAGATTGAGCGCTTTAAAATGAAGTCATGCACATCTCAAAAGAAGATGACAAGTGTTCGTGGGAGCACTATCACATAATACTTCTTTCACAAATTGTCATGTACCGGATATGATCCTTGCTTGATTCAGATGAAAGCTTGTTGGTAACTTGAGTTTCTCCACCAATCTTTGGCTTACAACATTGTTGTCGATTTCGTAATCGAATGCAACTAAACAT
Source organism: Vigna unguiculata (assembly GCF_037176805.1). Taxonomy (NCBI): domain Eukaryota; kingdom Viridiplantae; phylum Streptophyta; class Magnoliopsida; order Fabales; family Fabaceae; genus Vigna; species Vigna unguiculata. Next base: position 23,842,058 of record NC_140795.1, on the reverse strand, counting down.
GGGTGGCCTTCAATTAAACACCTTGTTCTCTACTACCTTTTCCATTATCTTTTTCTTTACTTCCTTTTCTTTTTCTTCAACTTCCCTTCCTTCTACAGTTTATATTTGTTCTTTTTCTATTCTTTCTTTTTCTATTTCCTCCTTCAGCCTCTGTTTATCCTTACTGGCTTGTCTTGGTGTTATAAATTTCAACTTCATTTCATGTCCCTCATGCCTTGAATAAAGCGAACATTCATCAAGATTGAGCGCTTTAAAATGAAGCCATGCCCATCTCAAAAGAAGATGACAAGAGTTCGTGGGAGCACTATCACATAATACTTCTTTCACACATTGTCATGTACTGGATATGATCCTTGCTTGATTCGGATGAAAGTTTGGGGGTAACTTGAGTTTCTCCACCAATCTTTGGCTTACAACATTCTTGTCGCTTTCACAATCGAATGCAACTAAACATGGGTGGCCTTCGATTAAACACCTGGTTTCTGTACTTCCTTTTCCATCATCTTTATCTTTACTTCCTTTTCCTTTTCTTCAATTTCCCTTCTTTCTACATTTTATATTTGTTCTTTTTGTATTCTTTCTTTTTGTATTTTCTCCTTCAGCCTCTGTTTATCCTTACTGGCTTTTCTTGGTGTTATAAATTTCAACTTCATTTCATGTCCCTCATGCCTTAAATAAAGCGAACATTCATCAAGATTGAGCGCTTTAAAATGAAGCCAGCCCATCTCAAAAGAAGATGACAAGAGTTCGTGGGAGCACCATCACATGATACTTCTTTCACACATTGTCATCTACTGGATTTAACCCTTGCTTGGTTCGGATGAAAGCTTGTTGGTAACTTGAGTTTCTCCACCAATCTTTGGCTTACATCATTGTTGTCGCTTTCGTAAACGAATGAAACTGAACATGGGTTGCCTTCGATTAAAAAACCTTGTTTCTGTACTTCCTTTTCCATCATCTTTATCTTTACTTCCTTTTCTTTTTCTTCAATTTCCCTTCCTTCTACAGTTTGTATTTGTTCTTTTTCTATTCTTTCTTTTTCTATTTTCTCCTTCAGCCTCTATTTACCCTTACTGGCTTGTCTTGGTTTTATAAATTTCAACTTCATTTCATGTCCCTCATGCCTTAAATAAAGCGAACATTCAATAAGATTAAGCGCTATAAAATGAAGCCATGCCCATCTCAGAAGAAGATGACAAGAGTTCGTGGGAGCACTATCACATGATACTTCTTTCACACATTGTCATGTACTGGATTTGATCCTTACTTGGTTCGGATGAAAGCTTGTTGGTAACTTGAGTTTCTCCACCAATCTTTGACTTACAACATTCTTGTCGCTTTCGTAAACGAATGGAACTGAACATGGGTGGCCTTCGATTAAAAAACCTTGTTTCTGTACTTCCTTTTCCATCATCTTTATCTTTACTTCCTTTTCTTTTTCTTCAATTTCCTTTCCTTCTATAGTTTATATTTGTTCTTTTTCTATTTTCTCCTTCAGCCTCTGTTGATCCTTACTGGCTTGTCTTGGTGTCATAAATTTCAACTTCATTTCATGTCCCTCATGCCTCAAATAAAGGGAACGTTCATCAAGATTGAGCGCTTTAAAATGAAGTCATGCCCATCTCAAAAGAAGATGACAAGAGTTCGTGGGAGCACTATCACATAATACTTTTTTCACACATTGTCATGTACTGGATATGATCCTTGCTTGATTCGGATGAAAGCTTGTTGGTAACTTGAATTTCTCCACCAATCTTTGGCTTATAACATTGTTGTCGCTTTCGCAATCGAATGCAACTAAACATGGGTGGCCTTCGATTAAACACGTCCTTTCTGTACTTCCTTTTCCATCATCTTTATCTTTACTTCCTTTTCCTTTTCTTCAATTTCCCTTCCTTCTACATTTTATATTTGTTCTTTTTGTATTCTTTCTTTTTCTATTTTCTCCTTCAGCCTCTGTTTATCCTTACTGCCTTGTCAAGGTGTTATAAATTTCAACTTCATTTCATGTCCCTCATGCCTTAAATAAAGCGAACATTCATCAAGATTGAGCGCTTTAAAATGAAGCCATGCCCATCTCAAAAGAAGATGACAAGAGTTCGTGGGAGCACTATCACATAATACTTCTTTCACACATTGTCATGTACTGGATTTGATCTTTGCTTGATTTAGATGAAAGCTTGTTGGTAACTTGAGTTTCTCCACCAATCTTTGCCTTACAACATTCTTGTCGCTTTCGTAAACGAATGCAACTAAACATGGGTGGCCTTCGATTAAACACCTTGTTCTCTACTACCTTTTCCATTATCTTTTTCTTTACATCCTTTTCTTTTTCTTCAATTTCCCTGCCTTCTACAGTGTATATTTCTTCTTTTTCTATTCTTACTTTTTCTATTTTCTCCATCAGCCTATGTTAATCCTTACTGGCTTGTCTTAGTGTCATAAATTTGAACTTCATTTCATGTCCCTCATGCCTCAAATAAAGGGAACGCTTATCAAGATTGAGCATTTTAAAATGAAGCGCTGTCCATATGAAAAGAAGATGACAAGAGTTCGTGGGAGCAATATCACATAATATTTCTTTCACACATTGTCCCGTACTGAATTTGATCCTTGCTTTATTCGAATGAAAGCTTGTTGGTGACTGGAGTTTCTCCACCAATCTTTGGCTTACAACATTGTTGTCACTTTTGTAAACGAATGCAACTGAACATGGGTGGCCTTCGATTAAACACATTGTTTCTGTACTGCCTTTTCCATCATCTTTATCTTTACTTCCTTTTCTTTTTCTTCAATTTCCCTTCCTTCTATAGTTTATATCTGTTCTTTTTCTATTCTTTCTTTTTCTATTTTCTCCTTCAGCCTATGTTTATCCTTACTGGCTTGTGATGAGTTCAAATTTTTGCCCTCATTTAATATTTAAATTTGGGGATTTAATTGAATTTTCTGTGCTTAAAGATTGATTTAATTAGGATTTGTGATTATTTGATTTATTGAGTAATTTGGTAAAAGTGGCGTAAAAATTGATTTTAGTTGCATAAAATATTATTGGATATTCTAACGTTTGTTAATGCAGCTGGAATTTATTTTTGGTCAATTAATAGTGGGATTTTAAGTTACAAAATAAGTCCAAAATCAAGAAATTCTGAAAAAGAATAAATCAGGAGCTAAATGCACTCCCAGATTTTATTTGCACACTCCTCCCTCAAATGGACCACAAAAACCTGTTCTGCACCCCCAGTTTTCACTAAGTTGCACCCTTCCTACCACTTAAACTCCACTCAACGAGATCATGCCATGTGGCAATCCCCACCTTTTAAAATTAGCCAACCATAAGCTGCCACGTGTCATAATCCTACCATCACCAAATTAACCAATCAGATCTTGCCACGTCATCATCTCCTCCATCTCACTCATGAAACCCTAACCCTAATTTCAGCCACCATGACCACCCTCCACGGCAGCCGCCGCCGCCATCTCCGTCAGCCACCATGGAAGCTTGTTTTCCGACCACCATCGCGCCTCACCGTGACAGCACCACCATCTTCCTCCATTCGCGCAGCAACGGCGGCGCCACCGTTCTCGCCACCACCACGAATCTGCACCTTGCGCCACCATCTTCCTCACCGTCTCGCCTCCACACCTCCATCTTCTCGCGCAGAACGCCACCGTGAGCACACAGCCACGAACCTGCAACACTTCGCCGGAATCTGCGCCACCACCATCTCTGCACCTTGCGCCACCGCGAGTTCTTCTTCCTCACGCAGCAGCCACGGAAAACGCAGGAGCAAAACCAGAACAGCAACAACCTCCGCGCGCCACCTTCGCCTAAACCGTCGCGCGAACCTGTGCAGCGCACATGAACCACCGCATCGCACTCCATAGAAGCTTGCTACACCACCACAGTTCCGACGTAGGAACGTCACCGCTGCCATAGCTACCACTGCGCGAGCCTCCATCGCGCCTGCATCCTCCATACCATCCTCACGCCGTCGCAGCAGCTTCCACACGAACCTTGCACTTCTCTGCAGCCAAAGGAGCAAGCGGAAACCCTAATTTGGGAGAGAGAAGGAGTTGCCACGTGTCATCCTCTCAATGGACACTGAATAGTCAAAGTTTGTCAAAGCTGGTCAAAGCTGGTCAAAGCTGGTCAAACAGTCAAAGACTGGTCAAAGGAGAGGGGCAGAATTGGAAATTGGATAGAAATTAAGTTGCTAATTAATTAAATAAAAATAAAAGATTTTAGCAACTGACAGATAAAGCCCAAAGTCCAGTTGAAGCCTATATAAAGAGACTTAAGGGAGCAGAAACGATGGACGACTGACAATTTTGACAGCTTACAACTTAGACACTTAGAACTCTCTGGTTTTGACAGATACCGTCTCCACCACATCTCTCATTCTTTCTTTTATTTTCTTTCTTTGATATCATCATGTATTTCATCAAAGCCATGGAGGGCTAAGCTTTTAGGGTTGATTCCACTGTAATTTCTTAAATGGATTCTGAGGTTAGATGAATTTATATGTTTTGTTATTTTGATTATTGTTGTGGTTTTTGTTTATCTATGTCCTTTGCTTCTTAATTGAATAGAAAATAATGATTTTAAATCTACATACATGCTAATCATATGAGTTAAAAGGTTTTTAAATTAAATTGAGACTTCACTTTGATTTTGTTTAGAAACTTTCATTTGATTAAATAAGTTTTTGCCAATAATTGAGACTTTAATTTGATTAATGGTAATTACTTTAACTAAAATTAGTCAAGACTTTACTTTGATTAATTAAGTTTTCTATTTGGTAAAGAAACAAAGGAATAGACATGATTAGGCATAGTAAAATTAATTGAGACTGTACTTTGATTAAATTTACTATGATTCTGTACTATTTACTATTGAGAATTTTAATCTAACAATTCTCACTTTTAATTGAGACTGTACTTTGATTAAAAGTGAGGATGCCAACAAATGAATTGAGTCTTTACATTGATTGATTTGTAAAACAACAACAATAATTAATTTAACAATAATCTCTAGATAACCAATGAAGAATCTTATTTAGAAAAAGCAGTGGAATTGGCCTATTTACTATTACTGTGTTTACAATCTTCTTTGCATATCAAAACCCCCTATTTTTATAATTGCTAATTGGATTTTTAAGAATCAAATATTTGAGATCAATTCCGTATTCGTTGTGAGACGACTCAGGGTTATCTTAACCCTAACTATTTTGTTCACTACTAACTGGCAATACTGAAGTTGCTAAAGTAGTGGTAATTTGATCGCCTAACGACAGCGATATCAAATTTGGCGCCGTTGCCGGGGAATACGGTTAGTATTTCTTTTATTTTGATTCTGTTTTTATTTATTTATTTTATTTTATTTTATTTTATTTATTTTATTTTTATTTTTATTTTTTATTTATTTATTTTACGCATATGCGTTTGATATAGTTTGTTATTTTGTAGTATCTAGTTTTCTGTTAATATATTCCAAGCAAAGTTCTATTTTTGATTTGATTAAGAATTTCTTTTAAGAAATTTTTGAGACTAGTTTGGAAAACTCTGTCTAGGAAAGACTTGGTATTTAAGTTGTCCATTGTGACGCACCTCTCTTTCCTGGGAGTAGACCCAACGACATCTTAATTCATTTCTTTCTTGAAATCTTTCTCCAAAACAAGAATAGGAAAAAAAAAACACACAGGGAAACACTTTCAGGTGGACTGCAAAGTGCATGACTCGGGCCAATTCGGGTCAATTTTATCAACTTGATTCAGAACTTGAAAGGAACTTGCGTAAATCACGTAGGAGACTTGAACTCAGGTGTTCTACTAAAGGAGCACCATCATCATCTGAACCTACCACTGAAAGTGTACCACTAGAATCACCTCCGGTGATTAACATATCTTCTGATCCATCACCTGAACCAGAAATTCAAGAAGATAGAATGGAAGAAAGAACAATAAGAGAGTTGGCTTCACCGGATGCAGCAATTACACAAAACATGTGCATCCAATATCCAGATGGAGAATGTGAGCTTAAGTCTGGGTTAATCCATCTTTTACCCAAATTCCATGGATTAGCAGGAGAAGACCCGTACCATCATTTGAAGGAATTTCATGTTGTTTGTTCATCCATGAGACCTACGACAGTGACAGAGGAACATATCAAGCTTAAGGCTTTTCCATTCTCACTGCAAGATGCCGCTAAGAATTGGTTATACTGCCTTCCGCCAGGATCCATCAATACCTGGGAGACTCTGAAAAGATTATTTCTGGAAAAGTTTTTTCCAGCATCTAGAGTTGCTGCTATTCGCAAAGATATTTATGGGATAAGGCAACAAGAAAGAGAAAGTCTTCACGAGTATTGGGAAAGATTCAAAAAGTTGTGTGCTTCCTGTCCTCATCACCAAATAAACGAGCATCTCCTCATTCAATACTTTTATGAGGGATTGAGTATCATGGATAGACAAATGATAGATGCTGCAAGTGGAGGGTCATTGGTGGACAAAACGCCAACAAATGCAAGACAGTTGATTGAAACTATGGCGTCAAACCATCAATAATTTTCCACAAGGAGTAATTCTATAACTCTATTGAAGGGAACCCATGGAGTAGAAGCTTCATATCTTGCAGATCACAAGAAATTAGAAGGGAAGTTGGATTACTTAGCAGCCATGGTAAGGACCTTGACAGACTTACAGAAAAAGCCTATCCCTTCTACTTTATGTGGAATTTGTGCTTCTACTAATCATCCTACAGAGGCTTGTTCTATGTTAAAAGAGACAAGGACGTTAGACAATGAACAACCTCAGGCATATGTTGCAAACATCTATGGCAATAATAGACCACCTCGGCAGCAGTACAACCATGATTTGTCCTCCAACAAGTACAACCCAGATTGAAAGGAATATCCCAGCCAGAAATGGGGAAATCAACAGCCTCAACACCAACAAGTCTATGTTCCACCTCAACAGAGGCAACAACCACAACCAGCTGCAACCTCTGGTGAGTCAAACATGGAAGCAATGATGAAAATGATGGCTGACATGATGAAGGGACAAATCAATGAGTTGAAACAGACGATGGAAGCAACCAATCAAAACTTGCAGAACCAGATTGGACAAATGGCAAATGAGTTAAATCAGATGAAGTCTCAACAAGGCTCGAGCAATTTGCCTGCACAAACTGTAATCAACCCGCGAAATGTAAGTGCTATTACTTTAAGATCGGGTAAGCAAATACAAGGTCTTGGGGATGCCCAAGAAGATGAAGATAAGGACAATGAAGTTGTACCTAATGATGAAAGAGGAAGATCAGATGAAGCAACACAAGTAACATCTGAGATGCCTACACCCAGTGATAACTCCAGGTTGGTATCCCCTAATACTTCCTCTGAAAATCCTTCTCCTTATTCTCCTCCTCCTCCCTATCCAAATCGTTTGAAACCAAAAACTAAAAAGATGGAGGAGTTAGACAAAGAAATCCTGAATACTTTCAAGAAAGTGGAGATAAACATTCCTTTGTTGGATGCTGTGAGACAAATTCCTAAATACGCCAAGTTTCTCAAAGAATTATGTACACATAAAAGGCGTATTATGGACAAAGAGGTAGTGAACATGGGAAGAAATGTCTCTAGCTTAATTAAGAAGCCTGCAGTCAGAATGCCGCAAAAGTGTAAGGATCCAGGTATGTTTTTTGTTCCCTGCATTATAGGTAGTACTAAGTTTGACAATGCTATGTTAGATTTAGGAGCTTCCATTAATGTAATGCCTTTATCTGTTTTTACTTCACTTCATCTTGGACCTCTTAAGTCTACTGGTGTGGTCATTCAATTGGCCAACCGTAGCACAGTTAACCCTGCAGGTGTGCTAGAAGATGTGCTTGTCCGTGTGGACAAGTTAATTTTTCCTGCAGATTTCTATATCTTGGACATGAAGGATGATGAAGGAATGAGTTCAACCACAATCATCTTGGGAAGACCATTCATGATGACAGCACGTACCAAGATAGACGTGCATGCAGGATCCTTGACTATGGAGATAGGAGATGAGAAGGTGCAGTTCAATGTGCTAGAAGCCATGAAGCACCCAATTGAAGACCATTCTTTGTTTTGTATTGATTTATTGAGTAATGTAGTGAACAATTATGCTTTTGGACTTTTGGACGTTTTATCTGGTTTTTCTTCTTCTTTGGATTTTTCTCTTTCGAATATTTCGGGCTCAATTTTAGACGAAAGAGAAAATTATAAAACAGGTGATGTTGAGGACGCGGTGTCACTATTTGATACCTCTGTGGCGTCCAAGTGTGATGCTGAGGTGGCTGAAATTACCTTAGGCAGTAAAATGTTGCCATCTGTGGAACAGCCACCCATTTTGGAGTTGAAACCTTTACCATCTCATTTGAAATATGTTTATCTTGAGAGGGATGGGAAACTCCCTGTTATTATATCTGCCTTGCTTACTGACGAGCAGGAACAAAAGCTATTGCAGGTTATCAAAGATCACAAGCGAGCAATAGGCTGGACTTTGGCAGATATTCCTGGTATTAGTCCTTCTTTCTGCATGCACAGAATACTCTTGGAGGAGGATGCTAAGCCAGTGAGGCAACCTCAGAGGAGACTGAATCCTCAGCTGATGGAGGTTGTGAAGAAAGAAGTCACCAAGTTGCTACAAGCAGGTATTATATATCCCATTTCTGACAGCACTTGGGTGAGTCCTGTACATGTGGTCCCCAAGAAATCTGGGATCACCGTGGTCAAGAATGAGAAGAACGAGTTGATTCCTACTCGTATTCAGAATAGCTGGAGGGTCTGTATTGATTATAGAAGACTAAACCAGGCCACCAGGAAGGACCACTTTCCTTTACCATTCATGGACCAGATGTTAGATCGATTGGCAGGTAAGTCTCATTACTGTTTTCTTGATGGATTCTCTGGGTATTTTCAGATTTGTATTGCCCCAGAGGACCAACATAAAACTACTTTTACTTGTCCATTCGGTACATATGCTTATAGGAAAATGCCATTTGGCCTTTGCAATGCTCCTGGAACATTTCAGCGATGTATGATGAGTATTTTTACAGATTTGTTGGAGCATTGTATTGAGGTTTTTATGGATGATTTTAGTGTATATGGTTCATCTTTTGACCACTGCTTGTCTAATCTTGCTAGAGTCTTGGAGAGATGTGAAGAAACTAACCTTGTTCTGAATTTTTAAAAATGTCATTTTATGGTGGAACAAGGTATAGTTTTAGGTCACGTTGTTTCCAAGAATGGTATATCTGTAGATCCTGCTAAAATTGATATTATTTCACAATTGCCTTACCCCTCTTCTGTGAAAGAGATTCGATCTTTTCTTGGACATGCAGGATTTTACAGGAGGTTTATCAAGGACTTCAGCAAGATAGCCAACCCTCTCTCCAACTTGTTGCAAAAGGATGTAGTATTTGACTTTGGAGAGAGGTGCAAAGATGCATTTGATACATTGAAAAAGGCGCTTACCACCACTCCTATCATCCAGCCACCTGACTGGACATTACCGTTCGAGTTGATGTGTGATGCATCAAACTTTGCAGTAGGAGCGGTGCTTGCACAAAAAGATGGGAAGCTATCACATGTGATATATTATGCTTCCAGAACATTGGATACAGCGCAGGCTAACTACACCAGGACTGAGAAGGAATTATTGGCTGTTGTGTTTGCCTTGGACAAATTCAGACCGTATATACTTGGTTCCAAGGTAATTGTTTATACTGATCATGCAGCATTAAAATTCCTTCTGAAGAAAGCAGATTCGAAACCAAGGTTGATCAGATGGATGCTACTGCTCCAAGAGTTTGACATTGAGATTCTAGACAGAAGTGGAGCACATAACTTAGTAGTCAATCATCTTAGCAGGATTGAAAATGGAGAAGATAACATTCCTATTAAGGATGACTTTCCTGATGAAGTCCTCCTAGCATTGACTGCTGTGAAATGTATGTTTCCTGAACCTTGGTTTGCTGACATTGTTAATTATTTGGTTGTTTCTGCTATTCCTCCTTCCTTCTCCAAATATGAAAGAATCAAGCTAAAAAGTGAGGCAAAGTACTATATCTGGGAAGACCCAATCTTATGGCGCATTGGTAGTGACCAAGTCATAAGGAGGTGTGTTCCAGATATCGAGATACCTCATGTGCTTGAGTTCTGTCATTCATCTCCTTTTGGCGGACATTATGGCACACAACGAACAGGTAGGAAGGTGTTGGATTGTGGATTATATTGGCCTACCATTTTTAAAGATGCACAGATGGTATATGAAAACTGTGAGCAGTGCCAAAGGGCAGCCAGATCCATTACAAGAAGGGATGAAATGCCTCAACAACCCATGCTATATTGTGAGGTATTTGATATTTGGGGTATTGATTTTATGGGTCCTTTTCCTCCTTCTTTTGGGTTTTCTTATATTTTGCTTGCTGTAGACTATGTCTCCAAATGGGTGGAAGCCATAGCTACAAGGACTAATGATTCTCGAGTTGTTATGAGTTTTGTCAGGTCTAACATTTTCTGCAGATTTGGGATACCACGAGCCATCATCAGTGACCAGGGGACTCATTTCTGTAATAGGCTACTTGAGAACATGTTGAAGAAGTATGGGGTGACACATCGCATTGCTACACCACATCACCCCCAAACCAATGGGCAAGCAGAGATCTCTAACAGAGAGATTAAAAAGATACTAGAGAAAGTAGTGAAGCCTAGTCGAAAGGATTGGGCCACAAGATTGGATGAAGCACTTTGGGCACACAGGACAGCCTACAAAACACCTATAGGTATGTCACCTTTCAGGGTGGTTTTTGGAAAGGCTTGTCATCTACTTGTGGAGATTGAACATCGGGCCTATTGGGCCGTGAAAGCATGCAACTTGGATTTGGAAGAAGCAGGAAATGAGCGAAAACTTCAGTTGCAAGAACTAGAGGAGATTAGGCTTGCAGCCTATGAAAAATCAAAGTTCTACAAAGAGAAAACCAAGAAGTTCCATGACCAAAAGCTTGTGGCTAGAAAGGATTTCAAGGTAGGCCAGAAGGTGTTACTATACAAATCCAAGCTTGGTCACATGAGTGGTAAGTTGCGTTCTACTTGGGAAGGACCATACATTGTTACAAAAGTCTTCCCTTATGGAGCAGTGGAAATCAAGGAAGAATCTTCAGCAAGAACTTTTAAAGTTAATGGGCATCGTCTTCGGATATTCAATGAAAATCAAGATATGCTGAATAAGACGATGGATGGGATGAACTTGACTTCTCCCTCATACCTTCCACCTTGAGGAGGTAAGTACACTTCATACTTTTTCTTTGCATTTTATACATATTGAATACATTGAGGACAATTCATGGATAAAGTGTGGGGGTGTGGGGAGATTTCCCCCTTTTCTGTTTTTGTTTTCTATTTGTTTTGTTTTTCCTTTTCTAATTTTGTTTTCTGTTTGTTTTTATAAAAAAAAAAAGTTTCTGCTTTCAATAAAACATATTGACATTGGATTTTTGGATTTGATTTACTAATTGGAACGATCATAATTCTGGGAAAATAAAAGTCATGTGCTATGAATGGATTGTTTCTGTGATTTACTAATTGAGTTGATTTGAGAGTTTCTGGAATAAATCTTTTGTGAAAGAGTTTTTGACCTTGTGAGTTTTGAGCTTTATTGTAAGGATGAACTACCATGTGTGATTCCTATTTTTCTTGTGTGATTTGCTCATGTCTTGTTGGTACTCAAATGTTTAGCTTGATTCTGTTGTTTTGCATTTTAGGTGAACATGCATGATTTGATATGACTGAGGCATTTCTTGTTTTTAGCTACTTGGCCAAATAAGCTAACCATAACATTGATCCATTGGTAGCCCCTTGAGCTTAAACCTCTTTTTCTTGTTTTAAGCATACTGTTAAACCTTAAAAAGAAAAAGACCATTTTTTTCCTTACCTTAGGGAGAAAGAAGGAGCTAGTGGATTATGTTGAGATTGGTTGAGGAATAAAGTGTGGGGGTGAGTATTTCCCCCACAAAGTTGTAAAAATGGCAAAAAGGAAAATAATTGTTGATGACAGAGTGTTGAAATGAAAAATGATTGCTGTCTGAAAAAGAGAAACAAAGGATAAAAGAGAAAAAGAAGAAGAAGAAGTAAATATTGTTTTTGAAACTGTGCTCCATAACTCTTTCTTCCTTACTATTTCAAAAACACACAAATCCTAAAGTTTTTCCTACCTTTGCCTTGGCCTCATTATAACCTGTTAAAAGTCCTCATGATTTTTGAATGCATGTTTTCTGAAAGCTGTGAATATTAGAGTCTTGCTAAGCATTGAGAGTGTTTACATGCATGGGTATTTTGAGTGAAAACACAAGCCAAAACACTTGAGCGAATCTTGGTGAGAAAATATATATTTAACTTGAGTGTTTCTCTTTCATATTTGATTATCTTGTAAACTCAAAAGATTAACTCATGTGTGAAAAACAGAATTTTATCCATTTGTTTGTGCATGACAATATGATTTCTAGAAGATTGATCTGTTTCCATTGGTATTCATTTCTAGAAGATTGTCTTGGTGTTATAAATTTCAACTTCATTTCATGTCCCTCATGCCTTAAATAAAGCGAACATTCAATAAGATTAAGCGCTATAAAATGAAGCCATGCCCATCTCAAAAGAAGATGACAAGAGTTCGTGGGAGCACTATCACATGATACTTCTTTCACACATTGTCATGTACTGGATTTGATCCTTACTTGGTTCGGATGAAAGCTTATTGGTAACTTGAGTTTCTCCACCAATCTTTGGCTTACAACATTCTTGTCGCTTTCGTAAACGAATGGAACTGAACATGGGTGGCCTTCGATTAAAAAACCTTGTTTCTGTACTTCCTTTTCCATCATCTTTATCTTTACTTCCTTTTCTTTTTCTTCAATTTCCCTTCCTTCTATAGTTTATATTTGTTCTTTTTCTATTTTCTCCTTCAGCCTCTGTTGATCCTTACTGGCTTGTCTTGGTGTCATAAATTTCAACTTCATTTCATGTCCCTCATGCCTCAAATAAAGGGAACGTTCATCAAGATTGAGCGCTTTAAAATGAAGTCATGCCCATCTCAAAAGAAGATGACAAGAGTTCGTGGGAGCACTATCACATAATACTTCTTTCACACATTCTCATGTACTGGATATGATCCTTGCTTGATTCGGATGAAAGCTTGTTGGTAACTTGAATTTCTCCACCAATCTTTGGCTTATAACATTGTTGACGCTTTCGCAATCAAATGCAACTAAACATGGGTGGCCTTCGATTAAACACTTGGTTTCTGTATTCCTTTTCCATCATCTTTATCTTTACTTCCTTTTCCTTTTCTTCAATTTCCCTTCCTTCTACATTTTATATTTGTTCTTTTTGTATTCTTTCTTTTTCTATTTTCTCCTTCAGCCTCTGTTTATCCTTACTGGCTTGTCAAGGTGTTATAAATTTCAACTTCATTTCATGTCCCTCATGCCTTAAATAAAGCGAACATTCATCAAGATTGAGCGCTTTAAAATGAAGCCATGCCCATCTCAAAGGAAGATGACAAGAGTTCGTGGGAGCACTATCACATAATACTTCTTTCACACATTGTCATGTACTGGATTTGATCTTTGCTTGATTTAGATGAAAGCTTGTTGGTAACTTGAGTTTCTCCACCAATCTTTGCCTTACAACATTCTTGTTGCTTTCGTAAACGAATGCAACTAAACATGGGTGGCCTTCGATTAAACACCTTGTTCTCTACTACCTTTTCCATTATCTTTTTCTTTACTTCCTTTTCTTTTTCTTCAATTTCCCTGCCTTCTACAGTGTATATTTCTTCTTTTTCTATTCTTACTTTTTCTATTTTCTCCATCAGCCTATGTTAATCCTTACTGGCTTGTCTTAGTGTCATAAATTTGAACTTCATTTCATGTCCCTCATGCCTCAAATAAAGGGAACGCTTATCAAGATTGAGCGTTTTAAAATGAACCGCTGCCCATATGAAAAGAAGATGACAAGAGTTCGTGGGAGCAATATCACATAATATTTCTTTCACACATTGTCCCGTACTGAATTTGATCCTTGCTTTATTCGAATGAAAGCTTGTTGGTGACTGGAGTTTCTCCACCAATCTTTGGCTTACAACATTGTTGTCACTTTTGTAAACGAATGCAACTGAACATGGGTGGCCTTCGATTAAACACATTGTTTTTGTACTGCCTTTTCCATCATCTTTATCTTTACTTCCTTTTCTTTTTCTTCAATTTCCCTTCCTTCTATAGTTTATATTGTTCTTTTTCTATTCTTTCTTTTTCTATTTTCTCCTTCAGCCTATGTTTATCCTTACTGGCTTGTGATGAGTTCAAATTTTTGCCCTCATTTAATATTTAAATTTGGGGATTTAATTGAATTTTCTGTGCTTAAAGATTGATTTAATTAGGATTTGTGATTATTTGATTTATTGAGTAATTTGGTAAAAGTGGCGTAAAAATTGATTTTAGTTGCATAAAATATTATTGGATATTCTAACGTTTGTTAATGCAGCTGGAATTTATTTTTGGTCAATTAATAGTGGGATTTTAAGTTACAAAATAAGTCCAAAATCAAGAAATTCTGAAAAAGAATAAATCAGGAGCTAAATGCACTCCCAGATTTTATTTGCACACTCCTCCCTCAAATGGACCACAAAAACCTGTTCTGCACCCCCAGTTTTCTCTAAGTTGCACCCCTCCTACCACTTAAACTCCACTCAACGAGATCATGCCATGTGGCAATCCCCACCTTTTAAAATTAGCCAACCATAAGCTGCCACGTGTCATAATCCTACCATCACCAAATTAACCAATCAGATCTTGCCACGTCATCATCTCCTCCATCTCACTCATGAAACCCTAACCCTAATTTCAGCCACCATGACCACCCTCCACGGCAGCCGCCGCCACCATCTCCGTCAGCCACCATGGAAGCTTGTTTTCCGACCACCATCGCGCCTCACCGTGACAGCGCCACCATCTTCCTCCATTCGCGCAGCAACGGCGGCGCCACCGTTCTCGCCACCACCACGAATCTGCACCTTGCGCCACCATCTTCCTCACCGTCTCGCCTCCACACCTCCATCTTCTCGCGCAGAACGCCACCGTGAGCACACAGCCACGAACCTGCAACACTTCGCCGGAATCTGCGCCACCACCATCTCTGCACCTTGCGCCACCGCGAGTTCTTCTTCCTCACGCAGCAGCCACGGAAAACGCAGGAGCAAAACCAGAACAGCAACAACCTCCGCGCGCCACCTTCGCTTGAACCGTCGCGCGAACCTGTGCAGCGCACACGAACCACCGCATCGCACTCCATAGAAGCTTGCTACACCACCACAGTTCCGACGCAGGAACGTCACCGCTGCCATAGCTACCACTGCGCGAGCCTCCATCGCGCCTGCATCCTCCATACCATCCTCACGCCGTCGCAGCAGCTTCCACACGAACCTTGCACTTCTCTGCAGCCAAAGGAGCAAGCGGAAACCCTAATTTGGGAGAGAGAAGGAGCTGCCACGTGTCATCCTCTCAATGGACACTGAATAGTCAAAGTTTGTCAAAGCTGGTCAAACAGTCAAAGACTGGTCAAAGGAGAGGGGCAGAATTGGAAATTGGACAGAAATTAAGTTGCTAATTAATTAAATAAAAATAAAAGATTTTAGCAACTGACAGATAAAGCCCAAAGTCCAGTTGAAGCCTATACAAAGAGACTTAAGGGAGCAGAAACGATGGACGACTGACAATTTTGACAGCTTACAACTTAGACACTTAGAACTCTCTGGTTTTGGCAGATACCGTCTCCACCACATCTCTCATTCTTTCTTTTATTTTCTTTCTTTCATATCATCATGTATTTCATCAAAGCCATGGAGGGCTAAGCTTTTAGGGTTGATTCCACTGTAATTTCTTAAATGGATTCTGAGGTTAGATGAATTTATATGTTTTGTTATTTTGATTATTGTTGTGGTTTTTGTTTATCTATGTCCTTTGCTTCTTAATTGAATAGAAAATAATGATTTTAAATCTACATACATGCTAATCATATGAGTTAAAAGGTTTTTAAATTAAATTGAGACTTTACTTTGATTTTGTTTAGAAACTTTCATTTGATTAAATAAGTTTTTGCCAATAATTGAGACTTTAATTTGATTAATGGTAATTACTTTAACTAAAATTAGTCAAGACTTTATTTTGATTAATTAAATTTTCTATTTGGTAAAGAAACAAAGGAATAGACATGATTAGGCATAGTAAAATTAATTGAGACTGTACTTTGATTAAATTTACTATGGACAATCTAACAATTCTCACTTTTAATTGAGACTGTACTTTGATTAAAAGTGAGGATGCCAACAAATGAATTGAGTCTTTACATTGATTGATTTGTAAAACAACAACAATAATTAATTTAACAATAATCTGTAGATAACCAATGAAGAATCTTATTTAGAAAAAGCAGTGGAATTGGCCTATTTACTATTACTATGTTTACAATCTTCTTTGCATATCAAAACCCCCTATTTTTATAATTGCTAATTGGATTTTTAAGAATCAAATATTTGAGATCAATTCCGTGTTCGTTGTGAGACGACTCAGGGTTATCTTAACCCTAACTATTTTGTTCACTACTAACTGGCAATACTGAAGTTGCTAAAGTAGTGGTAATTTGATTGCCTAACGACAGCGATATCAAATTTGCCATATCATCAGCTTGTCTTGGTGTTATAAATTTCAACTTCATTTCATGTCCCTCATGCCTTAAATAAAGCGAACGTTCATCAAGATTAAGCGCTTTAAAATGAAGCCATGCCCATCTCAAAAGAAGATGACAAGAGTTTGTGGGTGCACTATCACATAATACTTCTTTCACACATTGTCATGTACTGGATTTGATCCTTGCTTTATTCGGATGAAAGCCTGTTGGTAACTTGAGTTTCTCCACCAATCTTTGGATTACAACATTCCTGTCGCTTTCGTAAACGAATGGAACTGAACATTGGTGGCCTTCGATTAAACACCTTATTTCTGTACTTCTTTTTCCATCATCTTTATCTTTACTTACTTTTCTTTTTCTTCAATTTCCCTTCCTTCTATAGTTTATATTTGTTCTTTTTCTATTTTCTCCTTCAGCCTCTATTTATCCTTACTGGCTTGTCTTGGTGTCATAAATTTTAACTTCATTTCATGTCCCTCAAGCCTCAAATAAAGGGAACGTTCATCAAGATTGAGCGCTTTAAAAGGAAATCATGTCCATCTCAAAAGAAGATGACAAGAGTTTGTGGGAGCACTATCACATAATACTTCTTTCACATATTGTCATGTACTGGATATGATCCTTGCTTGATTCGGATGAAAGCTTGTTGGTAACTTGAGTTTCTCCACCAATCTTTGGCTTACAACATTGTTGTCACTTTCGTAATCGAATGCAACTAAACATGGGTGGCCTTCGATTAAACACCTTGTTCTCTACTACCTTTTCAATTATCTTTTTCTTTACTTCCTTTTCTTTTTCTTCAATTTCCCTTCCTTGTACAGTTTATATTTCTTCTTTTTCTATTCTTTCTTTTTCTATTTTCTCCTTCAGCCTCTGTTTATCCTTACTGGCTTGTGTTGGTGTCATAAATTTCAAGTTCATTTCATGTCCCTCATGCCTCAAATAAAGGGAACGTTCATCAAGATTGAGCGCTTTAAAATGAAGCCATGCCCATCTCAAAAGAAGATGACAAGAGTTCGTGGGAGCACTATCACATAATACTTCTTTCACACATTGTCATGTACTGGATTGGATCTTTGCTTGATTCGGATGAAAGCTTGTTGGTAACTTGAGTTTCTCCACCAATCTTTGGCTTACAACATTGTTGTCGCTTTTGTAAACAAATGCAACTAAACATGGGTGGCCTTCGATTAAACACATTGTTTTTGTACTTCCTTTTCCATTATTTTTATCTTTATTTCCTTTTCCTTTTCTTCAATTTCCCTTCTTTCTACAGTTTATATTTCTTCTTTTTCTATTCTTTCTTTTTCTATTTTCTCCTTCAGGCTATGTTGATCCTTACTGACTTGTCTTAGTGTCATAAATTTCAACTTCATTTCATGTCCCTCATGCCTCAAATAAAGGGAACGTTTATCAAGATTGAGCGTTTTAAAATGAAGCCATGCCCATCTCAAAAGAAGATGATAAAAATTCATGGGAGCAATATCACATAATACTTCTTTCACACATTGTCATGTACTGGATATGATCCTTGCTTGATTCGGATGAAAGCTTGTTGGTAACTTGAGTTTCTCCACCAATCTTTGGCTTACAACATTGTTGTCGCTTTTGTAATCGAATGCAACCAAACATGGGTGGCCTTCGACTAAACACCCGGTTTCTGTACTTCCTTTTCCATCATCTTTATCTTTACTTCCTTTTCCTTTTCTTCAATTTCCCTTCCTTCTACATTTTATATTTCTTCTTTTTCTATTCTTACTTTTTCTATTTTCTCCTTCAACCTATGTTGATCCTTACTGGCTTCTCTTAGTCCCATAAATTTGAACTTCATTTCATGTCCCTCATGCCTCAAATAAAGGGAACGCTTAGCAAGATTGAGCGTTTTAAAATGAAGCCCTGCCCATCTGAAAAGAAGATGACAAGAGTTCGTGGGAGAAATATCACATAATATTTCTTTCGCACATTGTCTCGTACTGAATTTGATCCTTGCTTGATTCGAATGAAAGCTTGTTGGTGACTGGAGTTTCTCCACCAATCTTTGGCTTACAACATTGTTGTCACTTTCGTAAACGAATGCAACTGAACATGGGTGGCCTTCGATTAAACACATTGTTTCTGTACTGCCTTTTCCATCATCTTTATCTTTACTTCCTTTTCTTTTTCTTCAATTTCCCTTCCTTCTACAGTTTGTATTTGTTCTTTTTCTATTCTTTCTTTTTCTATTTTCTCCTTCAGCCTCTGTTTATCCTTACTGGCTTGTCTTGGTGTTATAAATTTCAACTTCATTTCATGTCCCTCATGCCTTAAATAAAGCGAACATTCAATAAGATTAAGCGCTATAAAATGAAGCCATGCCCATCTCAAAAGAAGATGACAAGAGTTCGTGGGAGCACTATCACATGATACTTCTTTCACACATTGTCATGTACTGGATTTGATCCTTACTTGGTTCGGATGAAAGCTTATTGGTAACTTGAGTTTCTCCACCAATCTTTGGCTTACAACATTCTTGTCGCTTTCGTAAACGAATGGAACTGAACATGGGTGGCCTTCGATTAAAAAACCTTGTTTCTGTACTTCCTTTTCCATCATCTTTATCTTTACTTCCTTTTCTTTTTCTTCAATTTCCCTTCCTTCTTCATTTTATATTTGTTCTTTTTCTATTTTCTAGTTCAGCCTCTGTTGATCCTTACTGGCTTGTCTTGGTGTCATAAATTTCAACTTCATTTCATGTCCCTCATGCCTCAAATAAAGGGAACGTTCATCAAGATTGAGCGCTTTAAAATGAAGTCATGCCCATCTCAAAAGAAGATGACAAGAGTTCGTGGGAGCACTATCACATAATACTTCTTTCACACATTGTCATGTACTGGATATGATCCTTGCTTGATTCAGATGAAAGCTTGTTGGTAACTTGAGTTTCTCCACCAATCTTTGGCTTACAACATTGTTGTCGCTTTCGTAATCAAATGCAACTAAACATGGGTGGCCTTCGATTAAACACCTTGTTCTCTACTACCTTTTCCATTATATTTTTCTTTACTTCCTTTTCTTTTTCTTCAATTTCCCTTCCTTCTACAGTTTATATTTGTTCTTTTTCTATTTTCTCCTTCAGCCTCTATTGATCCTTACTGGCTTGTCTTGGTGTCATAAATTTCAACTTCATTCCGTGTCCCTCATGCCTCAAATAAAGGGAACGTTCATCAAGATTGAGCGCTTTAAAATGAAGTCATGCACATCTCAATAGAAGATGAAAAGAGTTCATGGGAGCACTATCACATAATACTTCTTTCACATATTGTCATGTACTGGATATGATCCTTGCTTGATTCGGATGAAAGCTTGTTGGTAACTTGAATTTCTCTACCAATCTTTGGCTTACAACCTTGTTACCGCTTTCGTAATCGTATGCAACTAAACATGGGTGGTGTTCGATTAAACACCTTGTTCTCTACTACCTTTTCCATTATCTTTTTCTTTACTTCCTTTTCTTTTTCTTCAATTTCCCTTCCTTCTATAGTTTATATTTGTTCTTTTTCTATTCTTTCTTTTTCTATTTTCTCCTTCAGCCTCTGTTTATCCTTATTGGCTTGTCTTAGTGTTATAAATTTCAACTTCATTTCATGTCCCTCATGCCTTGAATAAAGGGAACGCTCATAGAGATTGAGCGCTATAAAATGAAGCCATGCCCATCTCAAAAGAAGATGCCAAGAGTTCGTGGGAGCACTATCACATAATACTTCTTTCACACATTGTCATGTACTGGATTTGATCCTTACTTAGTTCGGATCAAACCTTGTTGGTAACTTGAGTTTCTCGACCAATCTTTGGCTTAGAACAATGTTGTCGCTTTCGTAAACGAATGGAACTGAACATGGGTGGCCTTCGATTAAATACCTTGTTTCTGTACTTCCTTTTCCATCATCTTTATCTTTACTTCCTTTTCTTTTTCTTCAATTTCCCTTCCTTCTATAGTTTATATTTGTTCTTTTTCTATTTTCTCCTTCAGCCTCTATTGATCCTTACTGGCTTGTCTTGGTGTCATAAATTTCAAGTTCATTTCATGTCCCCCATGCCTCAAATAAAGGGAACGTTGATCAAGATTGAGCGGTTTAAAATGAAGCCATGCCCATCTCAAAAGAAGATGCCAAGAGTTCGTGGGAGCACTATCACATAATACTTCTTTCACACATTGTCATGTACTGGATATGATCCTTGCTTGATTCGGATGAAAGCTTGTTGGTAACTTGAGTTTCTCCACCAATCTTTGGCTTACAACATTGTTGTCGCTTTCGCAATCGAATGCAACGAAACATGGGTGGCCGTCGATTAAACACCTGGTTTCTGTACTTCCTTTTCCATCATCTTTATCTTTACTTCCTTTTCCTTTTCTTCAATTTCCCTTCCTTCTACAGTTTATATTTGTTCTTTTTCTATTCTTTCTTTTTCTATTTTCTCCTTCAGCCTCTGTTTATCCTTATTGGCTTGTCTTAGTGTTATAAATTTCAACTTCATTTCATGTCCCTCATGCCTTGAATAAAGGGAACGCTCATAGAGATTGAGCGCTATAAAATGAAGCCATGCCCATCTCAAAAGAAGATGCCAAGAGTTCGTGGGAGCACTATCACATAATACTTCTTTCACACATTGTCATGTACTGGATTTGATCCTTACTTAGTTCGGATGAAACCTTGTTGGTAACTTGAGTTTCTCGACCAATATTTGGCTTACAACAATGTTGTCGCTTTCGTAAACGAATGGAACTGAACATGGGTGGCCTTCGATTAAATATCTTGTTTCTGTACTTCCTTTTCCATCATCTTTATCTTTACTTCCTTTTCTTTTTCTTCAATTTCCCTTCCTTCTATAGTTTATATTTGTTCTTTTTCTATTTTCTCCTTCAGCCTCTATTGATCCTTACTGGCTTGTCTTGGTGTCATAAATTTCAAGTTCATTTCATGTCCCCCATGCCTCAAATAAAGGGAACGTTCATCAAGATTGAGCGCTTTAAAATGAAGCCATGCCCATCTCAAAAGAAGATGCCAAGAGTTCGTGGGAGCACTATCACATAATACTTCTTTCACACATTGTCATGTACTGGATATGATCCTTGCTTGATTCGGATGAAAGCTTGTTGGTAACTTGAGTTTCTCCACCAATCTTTGGCTTACAACATTGTTGTCGCTTTCGCAATCGAATGCAACTAAACATGGGTGGCCTTCGATTAAACACATTCTTTCTATATTGCCTTTTCCATCATCTTTATCTTTACTTCCTTTTCTTTTTCTTCAATTTCCCTTCCTTCTATAGTTTATATTTGTTCTTTTTCTATTCTTTTGTTTTTCTATTTTCTCCTTCAGCCTCTGTTTATCCTTACTGGCTTGTCTTGGTGTTATAAATTTCAACTTCATTTCATGTCCCTCATGCCTTAAATAAAGGGAACGTTCATCAAGATTGAGCGCTATAAAATGAAGCCATGCCCATCTCAAAAGAAGATGACAAGAGTTCGTGGGAGCACTATCACATGATACTTCTTTCACACATTGTCATGTACTGGATTTGATCCTTGCTTGATTCGAACGAAAGCTTGTTGGTAACTTGAGTTTTTCGACCAATCTTTGGCTTACAACATTGTTGTCGCTTTCGTAAACGAATGGAACTGAACATGGGTGGCCTTCGATTAAACACCTTGTTTCTGTACTTCCTTTTCCATCATCTTTATCTTTACTTCCTTTTCTTTTTCTTCAATTTCCCTTCCTTCTATACTTATATTTGTTCTTTTTCTATTCTTTTGTTTTTCTATTTTCTCCTCCAGCCTCTGTTTATCCTTACTGGCTTGTCTTGGTGTTATAAATTTCAACTTCATTTCATGTCCCTCATGCCTTAAATAAAGGGAACGTTCATCAAGATTGAGCGCTATAAAATGAAGCCATGCCCATCTCAAAAGAAGATGACAAGAGTTCGTGGGAGCACTATCACATGATACTTCTTTCACACATTGTCATGTACTGGATTTGATCCTTGCTTGATTCGAACGAAAGCTTGTTGGTAACTTGAGTTTTTCGACCAATCTTTGGCTTACAACATTGTTGTCGCTTTCGTAAACGAATGGAACTGAACATGGGTGGCCTTCGATTAAACACCTTGTTTCTGTACTTCCTTTTCCATCATCTTTATCTTTACTTCCTTTTTTTTTTCTTCAATTTCCCTTCCTTCTATAGTTTATATTTGTTCTTTTTCTATTTTCTCCTTCAGCCTCTATTGATCCTTACTAGCTTGTCTTGGTGTCATAAATTTCAAGTTCATTTCATGTCCCCCATGCCTCAAATAAAGGGAACGTTCATCAAGATTGAGCGCTTTAAAATGAAGCCATGCCCATCTCAAAAGAAGATGACAAGAGTTCGTGGGAACACTATCAGATAATACTTCTTTCACACATTGTCATGTACTGGATTTGATCCTTGCTTGATTCGGATGAAAGCTTGTTGGTAACTTGAGTTTCTCCACCAATCTTTGGCTTACAACATTGTTGTCGCTTTCGTAAACGAATGGAACTGAACATGGGTGGCCTTCGATTAAACACATTCTTTCTGTACTGCCTTTTCCATCATCTTTATCTTTACTTCATTTTCTTTTTCTTCAATTTCCCTTCCTTCTATACTTATATTTGTTCTTTTTCTATTCTTTTGTTTTTCTATTCTCTCCTCCAGCCTCTGTTTATCCTTACTGGCTTGTCTTGGTGTTATAAATTTTAACATCATTTCATGTCCCTCATGCCTTAAATAAAGCGAACGTTCATCAAGATTGAGCGTTATAAAATGAAGCCATGCCCATCTTAAAAAAAGATGAGAAGAGTTCGTGGGAGCACTATCACATGATACTTCTTTCACACATTGTCATGTACTGGATTTGATCCTTACTTGGTTCGGATGAAAGCTTGTTGGTAACTTGAGTTTCTCCACCAATCTTTGGCTTACAACATTCTTGTCGCTTTCGTAAACGAATGGAACTGAACATGGGTGGCCTTCGATTAAAAAACCTTGTTTCTGTACTTCCTTTTCCATCATATTTATCTTTACTTCCTTTTCTTTTTCTTCAATTTCCCTTCCTTCTATAGTTTATATTTGTTCTTTTTCTATTTTCTCCTTCAGCCTCTATTGATCCTTACTGGCTTGTCTTGGTGTTATAAATTTCAAGTTCATTTCATGTCCCCCATGCCTCAAATAATGGGAACGTTCATCAAGATTGAGCGCTTTAAAATGAAGCCATGCCCATCTCAAAAGAAGATGACAAGAGTTCGTGGGAACACTATCAGATAATACTTCTTTCACACATTGTCATTGATGAGTACGTATTTTTGCCCTCATTTAATGTTTAAGTCTGGGTATTTAATTGAATTTGTGTGCCTAAAGAGTGATTTAATTGATAATTTTGTTAATTAGGTTGTTTGAGCTTGTGTGATAAAAATGTCTTAAAAAGTGATTTTTAGCTGCATAAATTATTTTTGGATATTTTAACGTTTGTTGATGCAGCTGAAGTTAAGTTTTAAGCTCATTTAGAGGTGTGGAAATAAATTGATTAAAGCTTCATGACACCTTAAAGATAAATCAAAGAATAAGAAATTATCAAAAGCACAAAAATTCAGGCCAAGCATTGCATGAAGACGACAAGAAAAACTTGGAAAAGTGAAGAAGTTTGGCTAAACCAAGAAGAGAGGAACAAAAAAATTGGACCTTGCGGTTTTCTTTATCTTTATGATAGAAGATAATTTGGGAAAATATATCTTTAGATATTTTATTTGATATTTTTAAATAATTATCTCATTTAATTATATCATAAAATATTAAAAGATAATAACTACCAAATCTGTTTAAATATGACAAGATCTTCTTGAATCTTTTTAGTTACACAACAAACAAATATATCTTGAAGATATTGGATTATTTCGAAGATAATTTAAGGAGATTGCAAAGGGTTGATTTGGAAAATTAATACAAATACTAATTGGTGATAATTTATCATATATCTTTAAGTAATTAATTAATTTAATTATATTAGATATTGATATTATCAACCAATTATATTTGTCAAACAGTCTATATCTCTCCAAATATTTTTAAATATTTATCTTTATCTTTATTTTAAAAGATATTTGAGAGATTTTAGCAACAGAAAAGCCCACTCCAATTCCTATATAAAGAGACCAAGGGAGAAGCAGAAAAAAAAACAAGCTCGGGACTTCGGAGTTTTGGAACCCTTAGGGGTGCCTAATTTCGTTTCCTTTCTCTCTCTTTTCTTCTCTATATTCTTCTTTTGTATTCCATGGATTGCTAAACTTCTTAGGTTGATTCCATTGTAATTTCATTATGGATTTTGAGGTTAGAATGAATTAATTTCTTTGTTCTTTTTATTATTGTTGAGGTTTTAATTCATCTATGTCTTTTATCTTTGAATCTCGTAAAAAGTAATGATTTTAAATCTATATGCATGTTGATCATATGAGTTCAAGGGTTTTTAAATTTAATTGAGACTTTACTTTGATTTTATTTAGAAACTTTCATATGATTAAATGAGTTTTTACCAATAATTGAGACTTTACTTTGGTTAAAGGTATTTACTCTAACTACAATTAATTGAGACTTTACTTTGATTAGTTAAGCTTTTTATTTGGTGAGAAGATAAAAGAATAGACATGATTAGGCATAGTAAATTTGATTGAGACTGTACTTTGGTTGAATTTACTGTGGATAATCTAAAAGTTCTCACTTTTAATTGAGACTGTACTTTGGTTAAAAGTGAGAACGCCAACATATTAATTGAGACTTTACATTGATTAATTTGTAAATCTATAACAATAATTAATTGAGCAATAATCTTTAGATAACCGATGATGAATCTATTTTGAAAAAGCAATGGAATCAATCTATTTTCTTTACTATTATTTTTATTTCTTTTTATCTTTTAAATTTTATTTCTATCTTTGCTTATCTTAATCCCCTATATTTTTTTATAATTTTATTTGACTAACTCTTGTATAGTTTTATAAGAACTAATTTGTTAAAAATCAATTTCGTGTTCGTTGGGAGACGACTTTGGGTTACTTTACCCTTTCTATTATGTTGACTACTATCTTAACAATACTGAAGTTGTTATAGATAAGTAGTATTAATTTGATCGCGTCAACGACAGCGTTATCAGTCATGTACTGGATTTGATCCTTGCTTGATTCGGATGAAAGCTTGTTGGTAACTTGAGTTTCTCCACCAATCTTTGGCTTACAACATTGTTGTCGCTTTCGTAAACGAATGGAACTGAACATGGGTGGCCTTCGATTAAACACATTCTTTCTGTACTGCCTTTTCCATCATCTTTATCTTTACTTCCTTTTCTTTTTCTTCAATTTCCCTTCCTTCTATACTTATATTTGTTCTTTTTCTATTCTTTTGTTTTTCTATTTTCTCCTCCAGCCTCTGTTTATCCTTACTGGCTTGTCTTGGTGATATCGCTGTCGTTAGGCGATCAAATTACCACTACTTTAGCAACTTCAGTATTGCCAGTTTGTAGTGAAGAAAATAGTTAGGGTTAAGATAACCCTGAGTCGTCTCACAACGAATACGGAATTGATCTCAAATATTTGATTCTCAAAAATGTAATTTAAAACTAGCAACTATAAAAATAGGGGGTTTTGATATGCAAAGAAAAT
This sequence comes from Vigna unguiculata, assembly GCF_037176805.1. NCBI lineage: Eukaryota > Viridiplantae > Streptophyta > Magnoliopsida > Fabales > Fabaceae > Vigna > Vigna unguiculata. Next base: position 23,815,591 of record NC_140795.1, on the reverse strand, counting down.
GACACGGAAGATTGTAAACACAGTAATAGTAAATAGGTCAATTCCACTGCTTTTTCTAAATAAGATTCTTCATTGGTTATCTAGAGATTATTGTTAAATTAATTATTGTTGTTGATTTACAAATAAATCAATGTAAAGACTCAATTAATTTGTTTTAACCAAAGTACAGTCTCAATTAAAAGTGAGAACTTTTAGATTATCCATAGTAAATTCAATCAAAGTACAGTCTCAATTAATTTTACTATGCCTAATCATGTCTATTCCTTTGTTTCTTTACCAAATAGAAAACTTAATTAATCAAAGTAAAGTCTTGACTAATTTTAGTTAAAGTAATTACCTCTAATCAAATTAAAGTCTCAATTATTGGCAAAAACTTATTTAATCAAATGAAAGTTTCTAAACAAAATCAAAGTAAAGTCTCAATTTAATTTAAAAACCTTTTAACTCATATGATTAGCATGCATGTAGATTTAAAATCATTATTTTCTATTCAATTAAGAAGCAAAGGACATAGATAAACAAAAACCACAACAATAATCAAAATAACAAAACATATAAATTCATCTAACCTCAGAATCCATTTAAGAAATTACAGTGGAATCAACCCTTAAAAGCTTAGCCCTCCATGGCTTTGATGGAATACATGATGATATGAAAGAAAGAAAATAAAAGAAAGAATGAGAGATGTGGTGGAGACGGTATCTGCCAAAACCAGAGAGTTCTAAGTGTCTAAGCTGTGAGTTGTAAAATTGTCAGTTCCCCCGCTTCTGCTCCCTTAAGTCTCTTTATATAGGCTTCCACTGGACTTTGGGCTTTATCTGTCAGTTGCTAAATTCTTTCATTTTTATTTAATTAATTAGCAACTCAATTTCTGTCCAATTTCCAATTCTGCCCCTCTTATTTAAGCATTTTTACAAAATTGACCAGAGTTTGACCAGTTTGACCAGAGTTTGACCAGAGTTTGACCAGTTGACCAGTTTGACTGTCCAATAGCAGCCTGACACGTGGCGCAGAGTGTCTCTCTCCAGAATTAGGGTTTCACTCTCACACTCTTCTCCCTCCCTCGTGACGGCGCGGCTGCCGGCGTGGTGCTGCTCCGGCGAGCTCTTCCGACGCGGTTCCTGTTCGAAGATGGTGGTGAAGCTGCCTCGAATGGAGGACCAAAGTGTGGAGGCGCGACTGCCGGCGTTGCGCTGCTGCGATGTGAAGTGCGACGCGGTGGTGTTGCGGAGGCGCGAACGAAGAGATGCGACGCGGGGGCTGATGCGCGGTGGCCGTCGGCGCTGTTTCGCGAAGGAAGAGATGCGCGAGGTGCAGAGATGGAGGTTGAAGTTTCCGGCGAGGACAGTGGTTGCGGGTTCGTGGTGGCTCTCTGCGGAGAAGATGACCGCGAGTGGCACCGCTGGATGGTTCGCGTGGTGGTGGTGGTGACGCGTCGCTGCAGAATCGTGGTGGCCGGAAACGGCGGTGGCTGCCGTGGAGGTTGATGGTGGCGGCTAGGGTTTGGGGAAAATTAGGGTTTCTGTTTTGGGAGATGAAGATGATGACGTGGCAGAATCTGATTGGTTAATTTGGTGAGGGTAGGATTATGACACGTGGCTTATTTTGGTTGGCTAATTTTAAGAGGTGGGGATTGCCACATGGCATGATCTGGTTGAGTGGAGTTTAAGTGGTAGGAGGGGTGCAACTTAGTGAAAACTGAGGGTGCAGAACAGGTTTTTTGTGGTCCACTTGAGGGAGGAGTGTGCAAATAAAATCTGGGGGTGCATTTAGCTCCTGATTTATTCTTTTTCAGAATTTCTTGATTTTGGACTTATTTTGTAACTTTGAATATTTCAAAATAACATTATTAATTGACTAAAAATAAATTCCAGCTGCATTAACAAACGTTAAAATATCCAATAATATTTTATGCAACTAAAATCAATTTTTACGCCACTTTTACCAAACTTACTCAATAAATCCAATAATCACAAATCCTAATTAAATCAATCTTTAAGCACAGAAAATTTAATTAAATCCCCAAATTTAAATATTAAATGAGGGCAAAAATTTGAACTCATCACTTGGTGTTATAAATTTTAACATCATTTCATGTCCCTCATGCCTTAAATAAAGCGAATGTTCATCAAGATTGAGCGCTATAAAATGAAGCCATGCCCATCTCAAAAAAAGATGAGAAGAGTTCGTGCGAGCACTATCAGATGATACTTCTTTCACACATTGTCATGTACTGGATTTGATCCTTACTTGGTTCGAATGAAAGCTTGTTGGTAACTTGAGTTTCTCCACCAATCTTTGGCTTACAACATTCTTGTCGCTTTCGTAAACGAATGGAACTGAACATGGGTGGCCTTCGATTAAAAAACCTTGTTTCTGTACTTCCTTTTCCATCATATTTATCTTTACTTCCTTTTCTTTTTCTTCAATTTCCCTTCCTTCTATAGTTTATATTTGTTCTTTTTCTATTTTCTCTTTCAGCCTCTATTGATCCTTACTGGCTTGTCTTGGTGTCATAAATTTCAAGTTCATTTCATGTCCCCCATGCCTCAAATAAAGGGAACGTTCATCAAGATTGAGCGCTTTAAAATGAAGCCATGCCCATCTCAAAAGAAGATGACAAGAGTTCGTGGGAGCACTATCACATAATACTTCTTTCACACATTGTCATGTACTGGATTTGATCCTTGCTTGATTCGGATGAAAGCTTGTTGGTAACTTGAGTTTCTCCACCAATCTTTGGCTTACAACATTGTTGTCACTTTCGTAAACGAATGGAACTGAACATGGGTGGCCTTCGATTAAACACATTCTTTCTGTACTGCCTTTTCCATCATCTTTATCTTTACTTCCTTTTCTTTTTCTTCAATTTCCCTTCCTTCTACAGTTTATATTTGTTCTTTTTCTATTCTTTTGTTTTTCTATTTTCTCCTTCAGCCTCTGTTTATCCTTACTGGCTTGTCTTGGTGTTATAAATTTCAACTTCATTTCATGTCCCTCATGCCTTAAATAAAGCGAACGTTCATCAAGATTGAGCGCTATAAAATGAAGCCATGCCCATCTCAAAAGAAGATGACAAGAGTTCGTGGGAGCACTATCACATGATACTTCTTTCACACATTGTCATGTACTGGATTTGATCCTTACTTGGTTCGGATGAAAGCTTGTTGGTAACTTGAGTTTCTCGACCAATCTTTGGCTTACAACATTGTTGTTGCTTTCGTAAACGAATGGAATTGAACATGGGTGGCCATCGATTAAACACCTTGTTTCTGTACTTCCTTTTCAATCATCTTTATCTTTACTTCCTTTTCTTTTTCTTCAATTTCCCTTCCTTCTATAGTTTATATTTGTTCTTTTTCTATTTTCTCCTTCAGCCTCTGTTTATCCTTACTGGCTTGTCTTAGTGTTATAAATTTCAACATCATTTCATGTCCCTCATGCCTTGAATAAAGGGAACGTTCATAGAGATTGAGCGGTTTAAAATGAAGTCATGCCCATCTCAAAAGAAGATGCCAAGAGTTAGTGGGGTCGACCAATCTTTGGCTTACAACATTGGTGTTACTTTCGTAAACGAATGGAATTGAACATGGGTGGCCATCGATTAAACACCTTGTTTCTGTACTTCCTTTTCCATCATCTTTATCTTTACTTCCTTTTCTTTTTCTTCAATTTCCCTTCCTTCTATAGTTTATATTTGTTCTTTTTCTATTTTCTCCTTCAGCCTCTCTTGATCCTTACTGGCTTGTCTTGGTGTCATAAATTTCAAGTTCATTTCATGTCCCCCATGCCTCAAATAAAGGGAACGTTCATCAAGATTGAGCGCTTTAAAATGAAGTCATGCCCATCTCAAAAGAAGATGACAGGAGTTCGTGGGAGCACTATCACATGATACTTCTTTCACACATTGTCATGTACTGGATTTGATTCTTCCTTGATTCGGATGAAAGCTTGTTGGTAACTTGAGTTTCTCCACCAATCTTTGGCTTACAACATTGTTGTCGCTTTCGTAAACGAATGGAACTGTACATGGGTGGCCTTCGATTAAACACATTCTTTCTGTACTGCCTTTTCCATCATCTTTATCGTTACTTCCTTTTCTTTTTCTTCAATTTCCCTTCCTTCTATAGTTTATATTTGTTCTTTTTCTATTCTTTTGTTTTTCTATTTTCTCCTTCAGCCTCTGTTTATCCTTACTGGCTTGTCTTGGTGTTATTCATTTCAACTTCATTTCATGTCCCTCATGCCTTAAATAAAGCGAACGTTCATCAAGATTGAGCGCTATAAAATGAAGCCATGCCCATCTCAAAAGAAGATGACAAGAGTTCGTGGGAGCACTATCACATGATACTTCTTTCACACATTGTCATGTACTGGATTTGATCCTTACTTGGTTCGGATGAAAGCTTGTTGGTAACTTGAGTTTCTCGACCAATCTTTGGCTTACAACATTGTTGTTGCTTTCGTAAACGAATGGAACTGAACATGGGTGGCCATCGATTAAACACCTTGTTTCTGTACTTCCTTTTCCATCATCTTTATCTTTACTTCCTTTTCTTTTTCTTCAATTTCCCTTCCTTCTATAGTTTATATTTGTTCTTTTTCTATTTTCTCCTTCAGCCCTTGTTTATCCTTACTGGCTTGTCTTAGTGTTATAAATTTCAACTTCATTTCATGTCCCTCATGCCTTGAATAAAGGGAACGTTCATATAGATTGAGCGGTTTAAAATGAAGCCATGCCCATCCCAAAAGAAGATGCCAAGAGTTCGTGGGAGCACTATCACATAATACTTCTTTCACACATTGTCATGTACTGGATATGATCCTTGCTTGATTCGGATGAAAGCCTGTTGGTAACTTGAGTTTCTCCACGAATCTTTGGCTTACAACATTGTTGTCGCTTTCGCAATCGAATGCAACTAAACATGGGTGGCCTTCGATTAAACACCTGGTTTCTGTACTTCCTTTTCCATCATCTTTATCTTTACTTCCTTTTCCTTTTCTTCAATTTCCCTTCCTTCTACAGTTTATATTTGTTCTTTTTCTATTCTTTCTTTTTGTATTTTCTCCTTCAGCCTCTGTTTATCCTTACTGACTTGTCTTAGTGTTATAAATTTCAACTTCATTTCATGTCCCTCATTCCTTGAATTAAGGGAACGTTCATAGAGATTGAGCGCTTTAAAATGAAGCCATGCCCATCTCAAAAGAAGATGCCAAGAGTTCTTGGGAGCACTATCACATAATACTTCTTTCACACATTGTCATGTACTGGATTTGATCCTTGCTTGATTCGGATGAAAGCTTGTTGGTAACTTGAGTTTTTCGACCAATCTTTGGCTTACAACATTGTTGTCGCTTTCGCAAACGAATGGAACTGAACATGGGTGGCCTTCGATTAAACACCTTGTTTTTGTACTTCCTTTTCCATCATCTTTCTCTTTACTTCCTTTTTTTTTCTTCAATTTCCCTTCCTTCTATAGTTTACATTTGTTCTTTTTCTATTTTCTCCTTCAGCCTCCCTTGATCCTTACTGGCTTGTCTTGGTGTCATAAATTTCAAGTTCATTTCATGTCCCCCATGCCTCAAATAAAGGAAATGTTCATCAAGATTGAGCGCTTTAAAATGAAGTCATGCCCATCTCAAAAGAAGATGACAAGAGTTCGTGGGAGCACTATCAGATAATACTTCTTTCACACATTGTCATGTACTGGATTTGATCCTTGCTTGATTCGGATGAAAGCTTGTTGGTAACTTGAGTTTCTCCACCAATCTTTGGCTTACAACATTGTTGTCACTTTCGTAAACAAATGGAACTGAACATGGGTGGCCTTCGATTAAACACATTCTTTCTGTACTGCCTTTTCCATCATCTTTATCTTTACTTCCTTTTCTTTTTCTTCAATTTCCCTTCCTTCTATAGTTTATATTTGTTCTTTTTCTATTCTTTTGTTTTTCTATTTTCTCCTTCAGCCTCTGTTTATCCTTACTGGCTTGTCTTGGTGTTATAAATTTCAACTTCATTTCATGTCCCTCATGCCTTAAATAAAGCGAACGTTCATCAAGATTGAGCGCTATAAATGAAGCCATGCCCATCTCAAAAAAAGATGAGAAGAGTTCGTGGGAGCACTATCACATGATACTTCTTTCACACATTGTCATGTACTGGATTTGATCCTTACTTGGTTCGGATGAAAGCTTTTTGGTAACTTGAGTTTCTCCACCAATCTTTGGCTTACAACATTCTTGTTGCTTTCGTAAACGAATGGAACTGAACATGGGTGGCCTTCGATTAAAAAACCTTCTTTCTGTACTTCCTTTTCCATCATAATTATCTTTACTTCCTTTTCTTTTTCTTGAATTTCCCTTCCTTCTATAGTTTATATTTGTTCTTTTTCTATTTTCTCCTTCAGCCTCTGTTGATCCCTCCTGGATTGTCTTGGTGTCATAAATTTCAACTTCATTTCATGTCCCTCGTGCCTCAAAAAAAGGGAACGTTCATCAGGATTGAGCGCTTTAAAATGAAGTCATGCCCATCTCAAAAGAAGATGACAAGAGTTCGTGGGAGCACTATCACATAATAATTCTTTCACACATTGTCATGTACTGGATATGATCCTTGCTTGATTCGGATGAAAGCTTGTTGGTAACTTGAGTTTCTCTACCACTCTTTTGCTTACAACCTTGTTGTCGCTTTCATAATCGAATGCTACTAAACATGGGTGGCCTTCGATTAAACACCTTGTTCTCTACTACCTTTTCCATTATCTTTTTCTTTACTTCCTTTTCTTTTTCTTCAATTTCCCTTCCTTCTACAGTTTATATTTGTTCTTTTTCTATTCTTTCTTTTTCTATTTTCTCCTTCAGCCTCTCTTGATCCTTACTGGCTTGTCTTGGTGTCATAAATTTCAAGTTCATTTCATGTCCCCCATGCCTCAAATAAATGGAACGTTCATCAAGATTGAGCGCTTTAAAATGAAGTCATGCGCATCTCAAAAGAAGATGACAGGAGTTCGTGGGAGCACTATCACATGATACTTCTTTCACACATTGTCATGTACTGGATTTGATTCTTCCTTGATTCGGATGAAAGCTTGTTGGTAACTTGAGTTTCTCCAACAATCTTTGGCTTACAAGATTGTTGTCGCTTTCGTAAACGAATGGAACTGAACATGGGTGGCCTTCGATTAAACACATTCTTTCTGTACTGCCTTTTCCATCATCTTTATCGTTACTTCCTTTTCTTTTTCTTCAATTTCCCTTCCTTCTATAGTTTATATTTGTTCTTTTTCTATTCTTTTGTTTTTCTATTTTCTCCTTCAGCCTCTGTTTATCCTTACTGGCTTGTCTTGGTGTTATTCATTTCAACTTCATTTCATGTCCCTCATGCCTTAAATAAAGCGAACGTTCATCAAGATTGAGCGCTATAAAATGAAGCCATGCCCATCTCAAAAGAAGATGACAAGAGTTCGTGGGAGCACTATCACATGATACTTCTTTCACACATTGTCATGTACTGGATTTGATCCTTACTTGGTTCGGATGAAAGCTTGTTGGTAACTTGAGTTTCTCGACCAATCTTTGGCTTACAACATTGTTGTTGCTTTCGTAAACGAATGGAACTGAACATGGGTGGCCATCGATTAAACACCTTGTTTCTGTACTTCCTTTTCCATCATCTTTATCTTTACTTCCTTTTCTTTTTCTTCAATTTCCCTTCCTTCTATAGTTTATATTTGTTCTTTTTCTATTTTCTCCTTCAGCCCTTGTTTATCCTTACTGGCTTGTCTTAGTGTTATAAATTTCAACTTCATTTCATGTCCCTCATGCCTTGAATAAAGGGAACGTTCATATAGATTGAGCGGTTTAAAATGAAGCCATGCCCATCCCAAAAGAAGATGCCAAGAGTTCGTGGGAGCACTATCACATAATACTTCTTTCACACATTGTCATGTACTGGATATGATCCTTGCTTGATTCGGATGAAAGCTTGTTGGTAACTTGAGTTTCTCCACGAATCTTTGGCTTACAACATTGTTGTCGCTTTCGCAATCGAATGCAACTAAACATGGGTGGCCTTCGATTAAACACCTGGTTTCTGTACTTCCTTTTCCATCATCTTTATCTTTACTTCCTTTTCCTTTTCTTCAATTTCCCTTCCTTCTACAGTTTATATTTGTTCTTTTTCTATTCTTTCTTTTTGTATTTTCTCCTTCAGCCTCTGTTTATCCTTACTGACTTGTCTTAGTGTTATAAATTTCAACTTCATTTCATGTCCCTCATTCCTTGAATTAAGGGAACGTTCATAGAGATTGAGCGCTTTAAAATGAAGCCATGCCCATCTCAAAAGAAGATGCCAAGAGTTCTTGGGAGCACTATCACATAATACTTCTTTCACACATTGTCATGTACTGGATTTGATCCTTGCTTGATTCGGATGAAAGCTTGTTGGTAACTTGAGTTTTTCGACCAATCTTTGGCTTACAACATTGTTGTCGCTTTCGCAAACGAATGGAACTGAACATGGGTGGCCTTCGATTAAACACCTTGTTTCTGTACTTCCTTTTCCATCATCTTTCTCTTTACTTCCTTTTTTTTTCTTCAATTTCCCTTCCTTCTATAGTTTACATTTGTTCTTTTTCTATTTTCTCCTTCAGCCTCCCTTGATCCTTACTGGCTTGTCTTGGTGTCATAAATTTCAAGTTCATTTCATGTCCCCCATGCCTCAAATAAAGGAAATGTTCATCAAGATTGAGCGCTTTAAAATGAAGTCATGCCCATCTCAAAAGAAGATGACAAGAGTTCGTGGGAGCACTATCAGATAATACTTCTTTCACACATTGTCATGTACTGGATTTGATCCTTGCTTGATTCGGATGAAAGCTTGTTGGTAACTTGAGTTTCTCCACCAATCTTTGGCTTACAACATTGTTGTCACTTTCGTAAACAAATGGAACTGAACATGGGTGGCCTTCGATTAAACACATTCTTTCTGTACTGCCTTTTCCATCATCTTTATCTTTACTTCCTTTTCTTTTTCTTCAATTTCCCTTCCTTCTATAGTTTATATTTGTTCTTTTTCTATTCTTTTGTTTTTCTATTTTCTCCTTCAGCCTCTGTTTATCCTTACTGGCTTGTCTTGGTGTTATAAATTTCAACTTCATTTCATGTCCCTCATGCCTTAAATAAAGCGAACGTTCATCAAGATTGAGCGCTATAAATGAAGCCATGCCCATCTCAAAAAAAGATGAGAAGAGTTCGTGGGAGCACTATCACATGATACTTCTTTCACACATTGTCATGTACTGGATTTGATCCTTACTTGGTTCGGATGAAAGCTTTTTGGTAACTTGAGTTTCTCCACCAATCTTTGGCTTACAACATTCTTGTTGCTTTCGTAAACGAATGGAACTGAACATGGGTGGCCTTCGATTAAAAAACCTTCTTTCTGTACTTCCTTTTCCATCATAATTATCTTTACTTCCTTTTCTTTTTCTTGAATTTCCCTTCCTTCTATAGTTTATATTTGTTCTTTTTCTATTTTCTCCTTCAGCCTCTGTTGATCCCTCCTGGATTGTCTTGGTGTCATAAATTTCAACTTCATTTCATGTCCCTCGTGCCTCAAAAAAAGGGAACGTTCATCAGGATTGAGCGCTTTAAAATGAAGTCATGCCCATCTCAAAAGAAGATGACAAGAGTTCGTGGGAGCACTATCACATAATAATTCTTTCACACATTGTCATGTACTGGATATGATCCTTGCTTGATTCGGATGAAAGCTTGTTGGTAACTTGAGTTTCTCTACCACTCTTTTGCTTACAACCTTGTTGTCGCTTTCATAATCGAATGCTACTAAACATGGGTGGCCTTCGATTAAACACCTTGTTCTCTACTACCTTTTCCATTATCTTTTTCTTTACTTCCTTTTCTTTTTCTTCAATTTCCCTTCCTTCTACAGTTTATATTTGTTCTTTTTCTATTCTTTCTTTTTCTATTTTCTCCTTCAGCCTCTCTTGATCCTTACTGGCTTGTCTTGGTGTCATAAATTTCAAGTTCATTTCATGTCCCCCATGCCTCAAATAAATGGAACGTTCATCAAGATTGAGCGCTTTAAAATGAAGTCATGCGCATCTCAAAAGAAGATGACAGGAGTTCGTGGGAGCACTATCACATGATACTTCTTTCACACATTGTCATGTACTGGATTTGATTCTTCCTTGATTCGGATGAAAGCTTGTTGGTAACTTGAGTTTCTCCAACAATCTTTGGCTTACAACATTGTTGTCGCTTTCGTAAACGAATGGAACTGAACATGGGTGGCCTTCGATTAAACACATTCTTTCTGTACTGCCTTTTCCATCATCTTTATCGTTACTTCCTTTTCTTTTTCTTCAATTTCCCTTCCTTCTATAGTTTATATTTGTTCTTTTTCTATTCTTTTGTTTTTCTATTTTCTCCTTCAGCCTCTGTTTATCCTTACTGGCTTGTCTTGGTGTTATTCATTTCAACTTCATTTCATGTCCCTCATGCCTTAAATAAAGCGAACGTTCATCAAGATTGAGCGCTATAAAATGAAGCCATGCCCATCTCAAAAGAAGATGACAAGAGTTCGTGGGAGCACTATCACATGATACTTCTTTCACACATTGTCATGTACTGGATTTGATCCTTACTTGGTTCGGATGAAAGCTTGTTGGTAACTTGAGTTTCTCGACCAATCTTTGGCTTACAACATTGTTGTTGCTTTCGTAAACGAATGGAACTGAACATGGGTGGCCATCGATTAAACACCTTGTTTCTGTACTTCCTTTTCCATCATCTTTATCTTTACTTCCTTTTCTTTTTCTTCAATTTCCCTTCCTTCTATAGTTTATATTTGTTCTTTTTCTATTCTTTTGTTTTTCTATTTTCTCCTTCAGCCTCTGTTTATCCTTACTGGCTTGTCTTGGTGTTATAAATTTCAACTTCATTTCATGTCCCTCATGCCTTAAATAAAGCGAACGTTCATCAACATTGAGCACTATAAAATGAAGCCATGCCCATCTCAAAAGAAGATGACAAGAGTTCGTGGGAGCCCTATCACATGATACTTCTTTCACACATTGTCATGTACTGGATTTGATCCTTACTTGGTTCGGATGAAAGCTTGTTGGTAACTTGAGTTTCTCGACCAATCTTTGGCTTACAACATTGTTGTCGCTTTCGTAAACGAATGGAACTGAACATGGGTGGCCTTCGATTAAAAAACCTTGTTTCTGTACTTCCTTTTCCATCATCTTTATCTTTACTTCCTTTTCTTTTTCTTCAATTTCCCTTCCTTCTATAGTTTATATTTGTTCTTTTCTCTATTTTCTCCTTCAACCTCTGTTGATCCTTACTGGCTTGTCTTGGTGTCATAAATTTCAACTTCATTTCATGTCCCTCATGCCTCAAATAAAGGGAACGTTCATCAAGATTAAGCGGTTTAAAATGAAGGCATGCCCATCTCAAAAGAAGATGACAAGAGTTCGTGGGAGCACTATCACATAATACTTCTTTCACACATTGTCATGTACTGGATATGATCCTTGCTTGATTCAGATGAACGCTTGTTGGTAACTTGAGTCTCTCTACCACTCTTTGGCTTACAACATTGTTGTCGCTTTGGTAATCGAATGCAACTAAAAATGGGTGGCCTTCGATTAAAAAACCTTGTTTCTGTACTTCCTTTTCCATCATTTTTATCTTTACTTCCTTTTCTTTTTCTTCAATTTCCCTTCCTTCTATAGTTTATATTTGTTCTTTTTCTATTTTCTCCTTCAGCCTCTGTTGATCCTTATTGGCTTGTCTTGGTGTCATAAATTTCAACTTCATTTTATGTCCCTCATGCCTCAAATAAAGGGAACGTTCATTATGATTGAGCGGTTTAAAATGAAGTCATGCCCATCTCAAAAGAAGATGACAAGAGTTCGTGGGAGCACTATCACATAATACTTCTTTCACACATTGTCATGTACTGGATTTGATCCTTGCTTGATTCGGATGAAAGCTTGTTGGTAACTTGAGTTTCTCAACCACTCTTTGGCTTACAACATTGTTGTCGCTTTCGTAAACGAATGGAACTGAACATGGGTGGCCTTCGATTAAACACCTTGTTTCTGTACTTCCCTTTCCATCATCTTTTTCTTTACTTCCTTTTCTTTTTCTTCAATTTCCCTTCCTTCTATAGTTTATATTTGTTCTTTTTCTATTTTCTCCTTCAGCCTCTGTTGATCCTTACTGGCTTGTCTTGGTGTCATAAATTTCAAGTTCATTTCATGTCCCTCATGCCTCAAATAAAGGGAACGTTCATCAAGATTGAGCGCTTTAAATTGAAGCCATGCCCATCTCAAAAGAAGATGACAAGAGTTCGTGGGAGCACTATCACATAATACTTCTTTCACACATTGTCATGTACTGGATTTGATCCTTGCTTGATTCGGATGAAAGCTTGTTGGTAACTTGAGTTTCTCCACCAATCTTTGGCTTACAACATTGTTGTCGCTTTCGTAATCGAATGGAACTAAACATGGGTGGCCTTCGATTAAACACCTTGTTTCTGTACTTCCCTTTCCATCATCTTTTTCTTTACTTCCTTTTCTTTTTCTTCAATTTCCCTTCCTTCTATAGTTTATATTTGTTCTTTTTCTATTTTCTCCTTCAGCCTCTGTTGATCCTTACTGGCTTGTCTTGGTGTCATAAATTTCAAGTTCATTTCATGTCCCTCATGCCTCAAATAAAGGGAACGTTCATCAAGATTGAGCGCTTTAAATTGAAGCCATGCCCATCTCAAAAGAAGATGACAAGAGTTCGTGGGAGCACTATCACATAATACTTCTTTCACACATTGTCATGTACTGGATTTGATCCTTGCTTGATTCGGATGAAAGCTTGTTGGTAACTTGAGTTTCTCCACCAATCTTTGGCTTACAACATTGTTGTCGCTTTCGTAATCGAATGCAACTAAACATGGGTGGCCTTCGATTAAACACCTTATTCTGTACTTCCTTTTCCATCATTTTTATCTTTACTTTCTTTTCTTTTTCTTCAATTTCCCTTCCTTCTTTAGTTTATATTTCTTCTTTTTCTATTCTTTCCTTCAGCCTCTGTTGATCCTTACTGGCTTGTCTTGGTGTTATAAATTTCAAGTTCATTTCATGTCCCTCATGCCTCAAATAAAGGGAACGTTCATCAAGATTGAGCGGTTTAAATTGAAGCCATGCCCATCTCAAAAGAAGATGACAAAAGTTCGTGGGAGCACTATCACATAATACTTCTTTCACACATTGTCATGTACTGGATTTGATCCTTGCTTGATTCGGATCAAAGCTTGTTGGTAACTTGAGTTTCTCAACCACTCTTTGGCTTACAACATTGTTGTCGCTTTCGTAAACGAATGGAACTGAACATGGGTGGCCTTCGATTAAACACCTTGTTTCTGTACTTCCCTTTCCATCATCTTTTTCTTTACTTCCTTTTCTTTTTCTTCAATTTCCCTTCCTTCTATAGTTTATATTTGTTCTTTTTCTATTTTCTCCTTCAGCCTCTGTTGATCCTTACTGGCTTGTCTTGGTGTCATAAATTTCAAGTTCATTTCATGTCCCTCATGCCTCAAATAAAGGGAACGTTCATCAAGATTGAGCGCTTTAAATTGAAGCCATGCCCATCTCAAAAGAAGATAACAAGTATTCGTGGGAGTAATATCACATAATACTTCTTTCACACATTGTCATGTACTGGATTTGATCCTTGCTTGATTCGGATGAAAGCTTGTTGGTAACTTGAGTTTCTCCACCAATCTTTGGCTTACAACATTGTTGTCGCTTTCGTAATCGAATGGAACTAAACATGGGTGGCCTTCGATTAAACACCTTGTTTCTGTACTTCCCTTTCCATCATCTTTTTCTTTACTTCCTTTTCTTTTTCTTCAATTTCCCTTCCTTCTATAGTTTATATTTGTTCTTTTTCTATTTTCTCCTTCAGCCTCTGTTGATCCTTACTGGCTTGTCTTGGTGTCATAAATTTCAAGTTCATTTCATGTCCCTCATGCCTCAAATAAAGGGAACGTTCATCAAGATTGAGCGCTTTAAATTGAAGCCATGCCCATCTCAAAAGAAGATGACAAGAGTTCGTGGGAGCACTATCACATAATACTTCTTTCACACATTGTCATGTACTGGATTTGATCCTTGCTTGATTCGGATGAAAGCTTGTTGGTAACTTGAGTTTCTCCACCAATCTTTGGCTTACAACATTGTTGTCGCTTTCGTAATCGAATGCAACTAAACATGGGTGGCCTTCGATTAAACACCTTATTCTGTACTTCCTTTTCCATCATTTTTATCTTTACTTTCTTTTCTTTTTCTTCAATTTCCCTTCCTTCTTTAGTTTATATTTCTTCTTTTTCTATTCTTTCCTTCAGCCTCTGTTGATCCTTACTGGCTTGTCTTGGTGTTATAAATTTCAAGTTCATTTCATGTCCCTCATGCCTCAAATAAAGGGAACGTTCATCAAGATTGAGCGGTTTAAATTGAAGCCATGCCCATCTCAAAAGAAGATGACAAAAGTTCGTGGGAGCACTATCACATAATACTTCTTTCACACATTGTCATGTACTGGATTTGATCCTTGCTTGATTCGGATCAAAGCTTGTTGGTAACTTGAGTTTCTCAACCACTCTTTGGCTTACAACATTGTTGTCGCTTTCGTAAACGAATGGAACTGAACATGGGTGGCCTTCGATTAAACACCTTGTTTCTGTACTTCCCTTTCCATCATCTTTTTCTTTACTTCCTTTTCTTTTTCTTCAATTTCCCTTCCTTCTATAGTTTATATTTGTTCTTTTTCTATTTTCTCCTTCAGCCTCTGTTGATCCTTACTGGCTTGTCTTGGTGTCATAAATTTCAAGTTCATTTCATGTCCCTCATGCCTCAAATAAAGGGAACGTTCATCAAGATTGAGCGCTTTAAATTGAAGCCATGCCCATCTCAAAAGAAGATGACAAGAGTTCGTGGGAGCACTATCACATAATACTTCTTTCACACATTGTCATGTACTGGATTTGATCCTTGCTTGATTCGGATGAAAGCTTGTTGGTAACTTGAGTTTCTCCACCAATCTTTGGCTTACAACATTGTTGTCGCTTTCGTAATCGAATGCAACTAAACATGGGTGGCCTTCGATTAAACACCTTGTTTCTGTACTTCCCTTTCCATCATCTTTTTCTTTACTTCCTTTTCTTTTTCTTCAATTTCCCTTCCTTCTATAGTTTATATTTGTTCTTTTTCTATTTTCTCCTTCAGCCTCTGTTGATCCTTACTGGCTTGTCTTGGTGTCATAAATTTCAAGTTCATTTCATGTCCCTCATGCCTCAAATAAAGGGAACGTTCATCAAGATTGAGCGCTTTAAATTGAAGCCATGCCTATCTCAAAAGAAGATGACAAGAGTTCGTGGGAGCACTATCACATAATACTTCTTTCACACATTGTCATGTACTGGATTTGATCCTTGCTTGATTCGGATGAAAGCTTGTTGGTAACTTGAGTTTCTCCACCAATCTTTGGCTTACAACATTGTTGTCGCTTTCGTAATCGAATGCAACTAAACATGGGTGGCCTTCGATTAAACACCTTGTTTCTGTACTTCCCTTTCCATCATCTTTTTCTTTACTTCCTTTTCTTTTTCTTCAATTTCCCTTCCTTCTATAGTTTATATTTGTTCTTTTTCTATTTTCTCCTTCAGCCTCTGTTGATCCTTACTGGCTTGTCTTGGTGTCATAAATTTCAAGTTCATTTCATGTCCCTCATGCCTCAAATAAAGGGAACGTTCATCAAGATTGAGCGCTTTAAATTGAAGCCATGCCCATCTCAAAAGAAGATGACAAGAGTTCGTGGGAGCACTATCACATAATACTTCTTTCACACATTGTCATGTACTGGATTTGATCCTTGCTTGATTCGGATGAAAGCTTGTTGGTAACTTGAGTTTCTCAACCACTCTTTGGCTTACAACATTGTTGTCGCTTTCGTAAACGAATGGAACTGAACATGGGTGGCCTTCGATTAAACACCTTGTTTCTGTACTTCCCTTTCCATCATCTTTTTCTTTACTTCCTTTTCTTTTTCTTCAATTTCCCTTCCTTCTATAGTTTATATTTGTTCTTTTTCTATTTTCTCCTTTAGCCTCTGTTGATCCTTACTGGCTTGTCTTGGTGTCATAAATTTCAAGTTCATTTCATGTCCCTCATGCCTCAAATAAAGGGAACGTTCATCAAGATTGAGCGCTTTAAATTGAAGCCATGCCCATCTCAAAAGAAGATGACAAGAGTTCGTGGGAGCACTATCACATAATACTTCTTTCACACATTGTCATGTACTGGATTTGATCCTTGCTTGATTCGGATGAAAGCTTGTTGGTAACTTGAGTTTCTCCACCAATCTTTGGCTTACAACATTGTTGTCGCTTTCGTAATCGAATGGAACTAAACATGGGTGGCCTTCGATTAAACACCTTGTTTCTGTACTTCCCTTTCCATCATCTTTTTCTTTACTTCCTTTTCTTTTTCTTCAATTTCCCTTCCTTCTATAGTTTATATTTGTTCTTTTTCTATTTTCTCCTTCAGCCTCTGTTGATCCTTACTGGCTTGTCTTGGTGTCATAAATTTCAAGTTCATTTCATGTCCCTCATGCCTCAAATAAAGGGAACGTTCATCAAGATTGAGCGCTTTAAATTGAAGCCATGCCCATCTCAAAAGAAGATGACAAGAGTTCGTGGGAGCACTATCACATAATACTTCTTTCACACATTGTCATGTACTGGATTTGATCCTTGCTTGATTCGGATGAAAGCTTGTTGGTAACTTGAGTTTCTCCACCAATCTTTGGCTTACAACATTGTTGTCGCTTTCGTAATCGAATGCAACTAAACATGGGTGGCCTTCGATTAAACACCTTGTTTCTGTACTTCCCTTTCCATCATCTTTTTCTTTACTTCCTTTTCTTTTTCTTCAATTTCCCTTCCTTCTATAGTTTATATTTGTTCTTTTTCTATTTTCTCCTTCAGCCTCTGTTGATCCTTACTGGCTTGTCTTGGTGTCATAAATTTCAAGTTCATTTCATGTCCCTCATGCCTCAAATAAAGGGAACGTTCATCAAGATTGAGCGCTTTAAATTGAAGCCATGCCCATCTCAAAAGAAGATGACAAGAGTTCGTGGGA
Source organism: Vigna unguiculata (assembly GCF_037176805.1). Classification (NCBI taxonomy): domain Eukaryota; kingdom Viridiplantae; phylum Streptophyta; class Magnoliopsida; order Fabales; family Fabaceae; genus Vigna; species Vigna unguiculata. The sequence goes on along the minus strand of NC_140795.1, from coordinate 23,798,360 downwards.
GCACTATCACATAATACTTCTTTCACACATTGTCATGTACTGGATTTGATCCTTGCTTGATTCGGATGAAAGCTTGTTGGTAACTTGAGTTTCTCCACCAATCTTTGGCTTACAACATTGTTGTCGCTTTCGTAATCGAATGCAACTAAACATGGGTGGCCTTCGATTAAACACCTTGTTTCTGTACTTCCCTTTCCATCATCTTTTTCTTTACTTCCTTTTCTTTTTCTTCAATTTCCCTTCCTTCTATAGTTTATATTTGTTCTTTTTCTATTTTCTCCTTCAGCCTCTGTTGATCCTTACTGGCTTGTCTTGGTGTCATAAATTTCAAGTTCATTTCATGTCCCTCATGCCTCAAATAAAGGGAACGTTCATCAAGATTGAGCGCTTTAAATTGAAGCCATGCCCATCTCAAAAGAAGATGACAAGAGTTCGTGGGAGCACTATCACATAATACTTCTTTCACACATTGTCATGTACTGGATTTGATCCTTGCTTGATTCGGATGAAAGCTTGTTGGTAACTTGAGTTTCTCAACCACTCTTTGGCTTACAACATTGTTGTCGCTTTCGTAAACGAATGGAACTGAACATGGGTGGCCTTCGATTAAACACCTTGTTTCTGTACTTCCCTTTCCATCATCTTTTTCTTTACTTCCTTTTCTTTTTCTTCAATTTCCCTTCCTTCTATAGTTTATATTTGTTCTTTTTCTATTTTCTCCTTTAGCCTCTGTTGATCCTTACTGGCTTGTCTTGGTGTCATAAATTTCAAGTTCATTTCATGTCCCTCATGCCTCAAATAAAGGGAACGTTCATCAAGATTGAGCGCTTTAAATTGAAGCCATGCCCATCTCAAAAGAAGATGACAAGAGTTCGTGGGAGCACTATCACATAATACTTCTTTCACACATTGTCATGTACTGGATTTGATCCTTGCTTGATTCGGATGAAAGCTTGTTGGTAACTTGAGTTTCTCCACCAATCTTTGGCTTACAACATTGTTGTCGCTTTCGTAATCGAATGGAACTAAACATGGGTGGCCTTCGATTAAACACCTTGTTTCTGTACTTCCCTTTCCATCATCTTTTTCTTTACTTCCTTTTCTTTTTCTTCAATTTCCCTTCCTTCTATAGTTTATATTTGTTCTTTTTCTATTTTCTCCTTCAGCCTCTGTTGATCCTTACTGGCTTGTCTTGGTGTCATAAATTTCAAGTTCATTTCATGTCCCTCATGCCTCAAATAAAGGGAACGTTCATCAAGATTGAGCGCTTTAAATTGAAGCCATGCCCATCTCAAAAGAAGATGACAAGAGTTCGTGGGAGCACTATCACATAATACTTCTTTCACACATTGTCATGTACTGGATTTGATCCTTGCTTGATTCGGATGAAAGCTTGTTGGTAACTTGAGTTTCTCCACCAATCTTTGGCTTACAACATTGTTGTCGCTTTCGTAATCGAATGCAACTAAACATGGGTGGCCGTCGATTAAACACCTTATTCTGTACTTCCTTTTCCATCATTTTTATCTTTACTTTCTTTTCTTTTTCTTCAATTTCCCTTCCTTCTTTAGTTTATATTTCTTCTTTTTCTATTCTTTCCTTCAGCCTCTGTTGATCCTTACTGGCTTGTCTTGGTGTTATAAATTTCAAGTTCATTTCATGTCCCTCATGCCTCAAATAAAGGGAACGTTCATCAAGATTGAGCGGTTTAAATTGAAGCCATGCCCATCTCAAAAGAAGATGACAAAAGTTCGTGGGAGCACTATCACATAATACTTCTTTCACACATTGTCATGTACTGGATTTGATCCTTGCTTGATTCGGATCAAAGCTTGTTGGTAACTTGAGTTTCTCAACCACTCTTTGGCTTACAACATTGTTGTCGCTTTCGTAAACGAATGGAACTGAACATGGGTGGCCTTCGATTAAACACCTTGTTTCTGTACTTCCCTTTCCATCATCTTTTTCTTTACTTCCTTTTCTTTTTCTTCAATTTCCCTTCCTTCTATAGTTTATATTTGTTCTTTTTCTATTTTCTCCTTCAGCCTCTGTTGATCCTTACTGGCTTGTCTTGGTGTCATAAATTTCAAGTTCATTTCATGTCCCTCATGCCTCAAATAAAGGGAACGTTCATCAAGATTGAGCGCTTTAAATTGAAGCCATGCCCATCTCAAAAGAAGATAACAAGTATTCGTGGGAGTAATATCACATAATACTTCTTTCACACATTGTCATGTACTGGATTTGATCCTTGCTTGATTCGGATGAAAGCTTGTTGGTAACTTGAGTTTCTCCACCAATCTTTGGCTTACAACATTGTTGTCGCTTTCGTAATCGAATGGAACTAAACATGGGTGGCCTTCGATTAAACACCTTGTTTCTGTACTTCCCTTTCCATCATCTTTTTCTTTACTTCCTTTTCTTTTTCTTCAATTTCCCTTCCTTCTATAGTTTATATTTGTTCTTTTTCTATTTTCTCCTTCAGCCTCTGTTGATCCTTACTGGCTTGTCTTGGTGTCATAAATTTCAAGTTCATTTCATGTCCCTCATGCCTCAAATAAAGGGAACGTTCATCAAGATTGAGCGCTTTAAATTGAAGCCATGCCCATCTCAAAAGAAGATGACAAGAGTTCGTGGGAGCACTATCACATAATACTTCTTTCACACATTGTCATGTACTGGATTTGATCCTTGCTTGATTCGGATGAAAGCTTGTTGGTAACTTGAGTTTCTCCACCAATCTTTGGCTTACAACATTGTTGTCGCTTTCGTAATCGAATGCAACTAAACATGGGTGGCCTTCGATTAAACACCTTATTCTGTACTTCCTTTTCCATCATTTTTATCTTTACTTTCTTTTCTTTTTCTTCAATTTCCCTTCCTTCTTTAGTTTATATTTCTTCTTTTTCTATTCTTTCCTTCAGCCTCTGTTGATCCTTACTGGCTTGTCTTGGTGTTATAAATTTCAAGTTCATTTCATGTCCCTCATGCCTCAAATAAAGGGAACGTTCATCAAGATTGAGCGGTTTAAATTGAAGCCATGCCCATCTCAAAAGAAGATGACAAAAGTTCGTGGGAGCACTATCACATAATACTTCTTTCACACATTGTCATGTACTGGATTTGATCCTTGCTTGATTCGGATCAAAGCTTGTTGGTAACTTGAGTTTCTCAACCACTCTTTTGGCTTACAACATTGTTGTCGCTTTCGTAAACGAATGGAACTGAACATGGGTGGCCTTCGATTAAACACCTTGTTTCTGTACTTCCCTTTCCATCATCTTTTTCTTTACTTCCTTTTCTTTTTCTTCAATTTCCCTTCCTTCTATAGTTTATATTTGTTCTTTTTCTATTTTCTCCTTCAGCCTCTGTTGATCCTTACTGGCTTGTCTTGGTGTCATAAATTTCAAGTTCATTTCATGTCCCTCATGCCTCAAATAAAGGGAACGTTCATCAAGATTGAGCGCTTTAAATTGAAGCCATGCCCATCTCAAAAGAAGATGACAAGAGTTCGTGGGAGCACTATCACATAATACTTCTTTCACACATTGTCATGTACTGGATTTGATCCTTGCTTGATTCGGATGAAAGCTTGTTGGTAACTTGAGTTTCTCCACCAATCTTTGGCTTACAACATTGTTGTCGCTTTCGTAATCGAATGCAACTAAACATGGGTGGCCTTCGATTAAACACCTTGTTTCTGTACTTCCCTTTCCATCATCTTTTTCTTTACTTCCTTTTCTTTTTCTTCAATTTCCCTTCCTTCTATAGTTTATATTTGTTCTTTTTCTATTTTCTCCTTCAGCCTCTGTTGATCCTTACTGGCTTGTCTTGGTGTCATAAATTTCAAGTTCATTTCATGTCCCTCATGCCTCAAATAAAGGGAACGTTCATCAAGATTGAGCGCTTTAAATTGAAGCCATGCCCATCTCAAAAGAAGATGACAAGAGTTCGTGGGAGCACTATCACATAATACTTCTTTCACACATTGTCATGTACTGGATTTGATCCTTGCTTGATTCGGATGAAAGCTTGTTGGTAACTTGAGTTTCTCCACCAATCTTTGGCTTACAACATTGTTGTCGCTTTCGTAATCGAATGCAACTAAACATGGGTGGCCTTCGATTAAACACCTTGTTTCTGTACTTCCCTTTCCATCATCTTTTTCTTTACTTCCTTTTCTTTTTCTTCAATTTCCCTTCCTTCTATAGTTTATATTTGTTCTTTTTCTATTTTCTCCTTCAGCCTCTGTTGATCCTTACTGGCTTGTCTTGGTGTCATAAATTTCAAGTTCATTTCATGTCCCTCATGCCTCAAATAAAGGGAACGTTCATCAAGATTGAGCGCTTTAAATTGAAGCCATGCCCATCTCAAAAGAAGATGACAAGAGTTCGTGGGAGCACTATCACATAATACTTCTTTCACACATTGTCATGTACTGGATTTGATCCTTGCTTGATTCGGATGAAAGCTTGTTGGTAACTTGAGTTTCTCAACCACTCTTTGGCTTACAACATTGTTGTCGCTTTCGTAAACGAATGGAACTGAACATGGGTGGCCTTCGATTAAACACCTTGTTTCTGTACTTCCCTTTCCATCATCTTTTTCTTTACTTCCTTTTCTTTTTCTTCAATTTCCCTTCCTTCTATAGTTTATATTTGTTCTTTTTCTATTTTCTCCTTTAGCCTCTGTTGATCCTTACTGGCTTGTCTTGGTGTCATAAATTTCAAGTTCATTTCATGTCCCTCATGCCTCAAATAAAGGGAACGTTCATCAAGATTGAGCGCTTTAAATTGAAGCCATGCCCATCTCAAAAGAAGATGACAAGAGTTCGTGGGAGCACTATCACATAATACTTCTTTCACACATTGTCATGTACTGGATTTGATCCTTGCTTGATTCGGATGAAAGCTTGTTGGTAACTTGAGTTTCTCAACCACTCTTTGGCTTACAACATTGTTGTCGCTTTCGTAAACGAATGGAACTGAACATGGGTGGCCTTCGATTAAACACCTTGTTTCTGTACTTCCCTTTCCATCATCTTTTTCTTTACTTCCTTTTCTTTTTCTTCAATTTCCCTTCCTTCTATAGTTTATATTTGTTCTTTTTCTATTTTCTCCTTCAGCCTCTGTTGATCCTTAGTGGCTTGTCTTGGTGTCATAAATTTCAACTTCATTTCATGTCCCTCATGCCTCAAATAAAGGGAACGTTCATCAAGATTGAGCGCTTTAAATTGAAGCCATGCCCATCTCAAAAGAAGATGACAAGAGTTCGTGGGAGCACTATCACATAATACTTCTTTCACACATTGTCATGTACTGGATTTGATCCTTGCTTGATTCGGATGAAAGCTTGTTGGTAACTTGAGTTTCTCAACCACTCTTTGGCTTACAACATTGTTGTCGCGTTCGTAAACGAATGGAACTGAACATGGGTGGCCTTCGATTAAACACCTTGTTTCTGTACTTCCCTTTCCATCATCTTTTTCTTTACTTCCTTTTCTTTTTCTTCAAATTCCCTTCCTTCTATAGTTTATATTTGTTCTTTTTCTATTTTCTCCTTCAGCCTCTACTAATCCTTACTGGCTTATCTTGGTGTCATAAATTTCAACTTCATTTCATGTCCCTCATGCCTCAAATAAAGGGAACGTTCATCAAGATTGAGCATTTTAAAATGAAGCCATGCCCATCTCAAAAGAAGATAACAAGTATTCGTGGGAGTAATATCACATAATACTTCTTTCACACATTGTCATGTACTGGATTTGATCCTTGCTTGATTCGGATCAAAGCTTGTTGGTAACTTGAGTTTCTCCACCAATCTTTGGCTTACAACATTGTTGTCGCTTTCGTAATCGAATGCAACTAAACATGGGTGGCCTTCGATTAAACACCTTGTTTCTGTACTTCCCTTTCCATCATCTTTTTCTTTACTTCCTTTTCTTTTTCTTCAATTTCCCTTCCTTCTATAGTTTATATTTGTTCTTTTTCTATTTTCTCCTTCAGCCTCTGTTGATCCTTAGTGGCTTGTCTTGGTGTCATAAATTTCAAGTTCATTTCATGTCCCTCATGCCTCAAATAAAGGGAACGTTCATCAAGATTGAGCGCTTTAAATTGAAGCCATGCCCATCTCAAAAGAAGATGACAAGAGTTCGTGGGAGCACTATCACATAATACTTCTTTCACACATTGTCATGTACTGGATTTGATCCTTGCTTGATTCGGATGAAAGCTTGTTGGTAACTTGAGTTTCTCAACCACTCTTTGGCTTACAACATTGTTGTCGCTTTCGTAAACGAATGGAACTGAACATGGGTGGCCTTCGATTAAACACCTTGTTTCTGTACTTCCCTTTCCATCATCTTTTTCTTTACTTCCTTTTCTTTTTCTTCAAATTCCCTTCCTTCTATAGTTTATATTTGTTCTTTTTCTATTTTCTCCTTCAGCCTCTACTGATCCTTACTGGCTTGTCTTGGTGTCATAAATTTCAAGTTCATTTCATGTCCCTCATGCCTCAAATAAAGGGAACGTTCATCAAGATTGAGCATTTTAAAATGAAGCCATGCCCATCTCAAAAGAAGATAACAAGTATTCGTGGGAGTAATATCACATAATACTTCTTTCACACATTGTCCTATACTGAATTGATCCTTGCTTGAGTCGGATTCAAGCTTGTTGGTGATTTGAGTTTCTCCACCAATCTTTGGCTTACAACATTGTTGTCGCTTTCGTAAACGAATGCAACTGAACATGGGTGGCCTTCGATTAAACACCTTGTTTCTGTACTTCCTTTTCCATCATCTTTTTCTTTACTTCCTTTTCTTTTTCTTCAACTTCCCTTCCTTCTACAGTATATATTTGTTCTTTTTCTATTCTTTCTTTTTCTATTTTCTCCTTCAGCCTCTGTTGATCCTTACTGGCTTGTCTTGGTGTCATAAACTTTCACTCCATTTCATGTCCCTCACGCCTCAAATAAAGGGAACGTTCATTATGATTGAGCACTTTAAAATGAAGCCATGCCCATCTCAAAAGAAGATGACAAGAGTTCGTGGGAGCACTATCACATACCACTTCTTTCACACATTGTCATGTACTGGATTTGATCCTTGCTTGATTCGGATGAAAGCTTGTTGGTAACTTGAGTTTCTCGACCAATCTTTGGCTTACAACATTGTTGTCGCTTTCGTAAACGAGTGGAACTGAACATGGGTGGCCTTCGATTAAAAAACCTTGTTTCTGTACTTCCTTTTCCATCATCTTTATCTTTACTTCCTTTTGTTTTTCTTCAATTTCCCTTCCTTCTATAGTTTATATTTGTTCTTTTTCTATTTTCTCCTTCAGCCTTTACTGATCCTTACTGGCTTGTCTTGGTGTCATAAATTTCAAGTTCATTTCATGTCCCTCATGCCTCAAATAAAGGGAACGTTCATCAAGATTGAGCGCTTTAAATTGAAGCCATGCCTATCTCAAAAGAAGATGACAAGAGTTCGTGGGCGCACTATCACATGATACTTCTTTCACACATTGTCATGTACTGGATTTTATACTTGCTTGATTCGGATTAAAGCTTGTCGGTAACTTGAGTTTCTCCACCAATCTTTGCCTTACAACATTGTTGTCGCTTTCGTAATCGAATGCAACTAAGCATGCGTGGCCTTCGATTAAAAAACCTTGTTTCTGTACTTCCTTTTCCATCATTTTTATCTTTACTTCCTTTTCTTTTTCCTCAATTTCCCTTCCTTCTATAGTTTCTATTTGTTCTTTTTCTATTTTCTCCTTCAGCCTCTGTTGATCCTTACTGGCTTGTCTTGGTGTCATAAATTTCAACTCCATTCCATGTCCCTCATGCCTCAAATAAAGGGAACGTTCATTATGATTGAGCGCTTTAAAGTGAAGCCATGCCCATCTCAAAAGAAGATGACAAGAGTTCGTGGGAGCACTATCACACACTACTTCTTTCACACATTGTCATGTACTGGATTTCATCCTTGCTTGATTCGGATGAAAGCTTGTTGGTAACTTGAGTTTCTCCACCAATCTTTGGCTTACAACATTGTTGTCGCTTTCGTAATCGAATGCAACTAAACATGGGTGGCCTTCGATTAAACACCTTGTTCTGTACTTCCTTTTCCATCATCTTTATCTTTACTTCCTTTTCTTTTTCTTCAATTTCCCTTCCTTCTATAGTTTATATTTCTTCTTTTTCTATTCTTTCTTTTTCTATTTTCTCCTTCAGCCTATGTCAATCCTTACTGGCTTGTTTTGATGTCCTAAATTTCAACTTCATTTCATGTCCCTCATACCTCAAATAAAGGGAACGTTCATCAAGATTGAGCATTTTAAAATGAAGCCATGCCCATCTCAAAAGAAGATAACAAGTATTCGTGGGAGTAATATCACATAATACTTCTTTCACACATTGTCCTATACTAAATTGATCCTTGCTTGAGTCGGATGAAAGCTTGTTGGTGACTGGAGTTTCTCCACCAATCATTGGCTTACAACATTGTTGTCGCTTTCGTAAACGAATGCAACTGAACATGGGTAGCCTTCGATTAAACACCTTGTTTCTGTACTTGCTTTTCCATCATCTTTATCTTTACTTCCTTTTCTTTTTCTTCAACTTCCCTTCCTTCTATAGTTGATATTTGTTCTTTTTCTATTCTTTCTTTTTCTATTTTCTCCTTCAGCCTCTGTTGATCCTTACTGGCTTGTCTTGGTGTCATAAATTTTCACTCCATTTCATGTCCCTCACGCCTCAAATAAAGGGAACGTTCATTATGATTGAGCACTTTAAAATGAAGCCATGCCCATCTCAAAAGAAGATGACAAGAGTTCGTGGGAGCACTATCACATACCACTTCTTTCACACATTGTCATGTACTGGATTTGATCCTTGCTTGATTCGGATGAAAGCTTGTTGGTAACTTGAGTTTCTCGACCAATCTTTGGCTTACAACATTGTTGTCGCTTTCGTAAACGAGTGGAACTGAACATGGGTGGCCTTCGATTAAAAAACCTTGTTTCTGTACTTCCTTTTCCATCATCTTTATCTTTACTTCCTTTTGTTTTTCTTCAATTTCCCTTCCTTCTATAGTTTATATTTGTTCTTTTTCTATTTTCTCCTTCAGCCTTTACTGATCCTTACTGGCTTGTCTTGGTGTCATAAATTTCAAGTTCATTTCATGTCCCTCATGCCTCAAATAAAGGGAACGTTCATCAAGATTGAGCGCTTTAAATTGAAGCCATGCCTATCTCAAAAGAAGATGACAAGAGTTCGTGGGCGCACTATCACATGATACTTCTTTCACACATTGTCATGTACTGGATTTTATACTTGCTTGATTCGGATTAAAGCTTGTTGGTAACTTGAGTTTCTCCACCAATCTTTGCCTTACAACATTGTTGTCGCTTTCGTAATCGAATGCAACTAAGCATGCGTGGCCTTCGATTAAAAAACCTTGTTTCTGTACTTCCTTTTCCATCATTTTTATCTTTACTTCCTTTTCTTTTTCCTCAATTTCCCTTCCTTCTATAGTTTCTATTTGTTCTTTTTCTATTTTCTCCTTCAGCCTCTGTTGATCCTTACTGGCTTGTCTTGGTGTCATAAATTTCAACTCCATTCCATGTCCCTCATGCCTCAAATAAAGGGAACGTTCATTATGATTGAGCGCTTTAAAGTGAAGCCATGCCCATCTCAAAAGAAGATGACAAGAGTTCGTGGGAGCACTATCACACACTACTTCTTTCACACATTGTCATGTACTGGATTTCATCCTTGCTTGATTCGGATGAAAGCTTGTTGGTAACTTGAGTTTCTCCACCAATCTTTGGCTTACAACATTGTTGTCGCTTTCGTAATCGAATGCAACTAAACATGGGTGGCCTTCGATTAAACACCTTGTTCTGTACTTCCTTTTCCATCATCTTTATCTTTACTTCCTTTTCTTTTTCTTCAATTTCCCTTCCTTCTATAGTTTATATTTCTTCTTTTTCTATTCTTTCTTTTTCTATTTTCTCCTTCAGCCTATGTCAATCCTTACTGGCTTGTTTTGATGTCCTAAATTTCAACTTCATTTCATGTCCCTCATACCTCAAATAAAGGGAACGTTCATCAAGATTGAGCATTTTAAAATGAAGCCATGCCCATCTCAAAAGAAGATAACAAGTATTCGTGGGAGTAATATCACATAATACTTCTTTCACACATTGTCCTATACTAAATTGATCCTTGCTTGAGTCGGATGAAAGCTTGTTGGTGACTGGAGTTTCTCCACCAATCATTGGCTTAAAACATTGTTGTCGCTTTCGTAAACGAATGCAACTGAACATGGGTAGCCTTCGATTAAACACCTTGTTTCTGTACTTGCTTTTCCATCATCTTTATCTTTACTTCCTTTTCTTTTTCTTCAACTTCCCTTCCTTCTATAGTTGATATTTGTTCTTTTTCTATTCTTTCTTTTTCTATTTTCTCCTTCAGCCTCTGTTGATCCTTACTAGCTTGTCTTGGTGTTATAAATTTAAACTTCATTTCATGTTCCTCATGCCTTAAATAAAGCGAATGTTCATCAAGATTGAGCGCTTTAAAATGAAGCCATGCCCATCTCAAAAGAAGATGACAAGAGTTCGTGGGCGCACTATCACATGATACTTCTTTCACACATTGTCATGTACTGGATTTTATCCTTGCTTGATTCGGATGAAAGCTTGTTGGTAACTGGAGTTTCTCCACCAATCTTTTGCTTACAACATTGTTTTCGCTTTCGTAAACGAATGCAACTGAACATGGGTGGCCTTCGATTAAACACCTTGTTTCTGTACTTCCTTTTCAATTATCTTTATCTTTACTTCCTTTTCCTTTTCTTCAATTTCCCTTCTTTCTAAAGTTTCTATTTCTTGTTTTTCTATTCTTTCTTTTTCTATTTTCTCCTTCAGGCTATGTTGATCCTTACTGGCTTGTCTTAGTGTCAAAAATATCAACTTCATTTCATGTCCCTCACGCCTCAAATAAAGGGAACGTTCATCAAGATTGAGTGCTTTAAAATGAAGCCATGCCCATCTCAAAAGAAGATGACAAGAATTCGTGAGAGCAATATCACATGATACTTCTTTCACACATTGTCATGTACTGGATTTGATCCTTGCTTGATTCGGATGAAAGCTTGTTGGTAACTTGAGTTTCTCCACCAATCTTTGGCTTACAACATTGTTGTCGCTTTTGTAAACGAATGCAACTAAACATGGGTGGCGTTCGATTAAACACTTTGTTCTCTACTACCTTTTCCACTATCAATTATGAGGGAGCAAGTTTTGTTGTTGATTTGGCACCTTGAGTGAAAAATATTTTCTCTTTGGTTTTCAAATTCTTTAGGCACTTGGCCTAGCATGCGCCTAACCACCAACAAACCTCCTTCATTAGGTTTGATTTCATCCTCACTTGAAGATTGGGAAGAAGTGTGGGAGGAAGAACTTTTAGGGGAGGGGGGAGAAGAATGTTCACTTTCAACCTCTCCTTTAGGGTTCAAGATCATGTTCCTTTTTGTTGGGCAATTTGAAGCAATGTGACCATAGCCCAAACACTTAAAACATTTGATGGAACTAGTTCCTGAATTTTGAGAAGAGTTTGCATTTTCATGGGAGGTTCTAGACGAATTGGTCCTAGGTGGGTGGTCTTTGGAAGGAGGTTTCTCATCCTTTCTTTATTTTCCTTTCCAAGTTCTAGAGTAGTATTCATTGTATGAAGTATTCCTCTTGGCCTCTTGTTTCTTTTTCAATTGACTTTCAACTTTTAAGGCCAAGTGTAAAATTTTGTCAAGAGTGGAATACTCATACAACTCAACTACATCTTGAACTTCTCTTCTAAGACCACTCACAAATCTAGCTACCTTTTCTTCTTCACTTTCAAATTGGAGTCCTACTTTGAGAAGCATTGACTCCATCATTTTAAAATATTCATTCACACACATAGACCCTTGTTGAAGCCTTTGGAGCTTCAAAAGAGTCTCCCTCCTATAGTAGGAAGGAACAAATCTAGCGCGTATCAAAGTTTTAATGTCCATCCAAGAGGCCGCGGGTGGCTCTTCATTAATATTGTCCATACACAATTGATGCCACCATGTCATGGCATAATCTTCAAATTCTAAAACTACTAAATCTACTTGTTCTTGATCACTAACTAAATGAATATTGAAGATTTGGTCCACTTTTTGCTCCCACTCTATGTAGAGGTTTGGATCATTCTCCCCCTTGAACTTTGGAATCTTGATTGGTGGAGGTTGTCTTTGTGGGAGTTGATTGCGCCTTCCACCACCATCATAGCCGTGTCTTCTTCTTCTTCCACCATGGCTAGAGTCCTCGGAAGAGGACCTCCTCCTTCTCCTCTCATCTTCCCTAAGCTCAAGTCTTTGGATGTGCTCTTGTAGGAAGATCTCACTTTGCCTCCAATCCGCCCTCAATTGGTCAAAAGTTTCTCTCCTACTCACTTCCATCTCACGTAAGATGTTGGCAAGGGTCATTTGTTCACTTTCTTGGGCCATAGGAGTCACCATGGGAGGAGAATAAGGTGAGACCGACTCCTCTTCTTCTACCTCCAAGGTTGGATCCATATTCATGTTCCTACACCAAATACTCACCAAAAACCGAGACAAGGAAGAGGTTAGCTAACAAAAAATTCCAAACCCGAGACCAAGTGTGGTCTTCTCAAGCACCCAAGTGTTTTTGATCACACTCCCAAAGCACACAAGCAAGGCTAGCACTCAAAAACCTTCCAAACAAGTGAAAATACCTTTAAAGAGATGAAAACCTTTTCAAAGCTCAAACAAGTGGCTCGACCACAACACTCTAGGAAGACAAGGAAAAGAAAACTACTAAGACAAAACAAAGATTACCTAAAGACAAGCAAGAAAAGCTGAAAAAACAAGAAAGTTTAACTTCTAAGGAAACTTGTTTTTAAAGACAAAACTTGAACAAGACTAAAGCAGCGAAAAGCACTTTCAAAGACTCTATGGAAAGCATTTGAACAAGCCAAGATTATACCTCAAATTATGCATACAACAAGAAAGATCATAACCAAGTTAAAGCATAGAACTAATTTGCCAATATCACCCAAAATCCAAGTATAAAATTTGGTAGCATAACACCTAGTAAAAATGGCCAAATGGATTCCCCAAGCAACACATTAGCTCTCGGCCAAACTGTTTTTGGTCATGAAAATAATTTTTCTTTTCAAAACTAGGTACTTAAGATGATGAGAAGGATATTTTAGGGTGTCTTGAACACTTAGTTCCCAAAAAAATTAGGTCAAAAAATCAATTTCAATACCTCAAATACTTAGAAACAAGAACAAGAAAACTCAAAGAAACATATGACAAGAGACTCAAGCATCCAAAGACATGTTATCCAACCACATTTAGGAGCAAAAGAGTCACAAAACCGAAGCCAAAATTGCCACAACATAACCTGAAAACGTTGTTTTTCGCATTCTCGGCAGCTCTGACCTTTGCTCACTCATTTGATCATAACTCTCTCCACAGAACTCCAAATGCGTTAATTCTTTTTTTGTTCGAAACTAGACTCACATAGCTTTCTTTTGATATAAAGAACGTTACTTTTGGATCACTGAGGTAGCTGCAGTATTTTTTTCAAAAACGCACACGTTGCTGCCAACACTGTTTTTATGTGGACCATTCAAAGATAGCTACACAAGACAAGGTTAGAACATGAAAACACCATATTCAAGGACAACCAAAGCTCTAGATACCAAATGATGAAGGATTATCTTGTTTCCTTTTAGAGTTATGAATATGGTGAAGTTGTTTAAGAAAGCTTTTTGAAAATTCCCACTGGACATTAAGATAGCATGCTATCTAGATGTGAAGGTTCATTTCTCAAGCTCATGAAAGGAAGAAGAGAGTTGGATTCAAGCTTAAACACACACGGCAATAACAACACTAAAGAGGAAAATGAAAGAAGAAACAATAAAAATGGAAAGCATAGAAGATGAAGCATGGAAGAAGCACGCCACTCATAGGGGGGGATCTAAGCCAACCAAGCCCTAGAGATGAGTGATGGTGCCGCCACTTGCAAGCAAGATAAGGCAAAGGTGAGTTCACTTCTAGGAAGGAGAGCTCACGAGAATTTAATGGTTGAAACACAATAGTTTAGAAACAAAATGATCAACCCTTTTACAAGACAAGGAGCACCCTTTAAAATGGAGTTCATAGGGGTCCTTTAGCAAATACAAAAACATGAAAAAGGATTAACTAGCAAACCCTAAACCTAATGTGAGAGTGAGTCTTGACCAAGTGAAGGGAGATGATTGGTGGAGGCATAAACCACAAAGGCAAAAGGAGACAAGGTACATGTCTACTTTTGCTTTTGCTTTATGCTTTTTGCTTTCCTCTCTCTTCCACTTCATCCAAGTGCTCCAATCACCAAGTGCCACCTAGCCATGCTCTACTTTCTCTTAATTACCTACAAAACAAGACAAACAAGGATTAGCATGTTGGTTTAAGTTAATCTAATCTTGGTCAAAGGTCAACTTTGGATCAAAGTCAACAAGTCAACCAAAATAAGTCAACTAGAAACCAACTTAGGGAATTCAAACTATAGTAATGCAAAACAAAGATAAAGGTGATGGAATAGAAGACTCCCCTCTAGACATGCTTCTAGTGATCCTTCTTGAGGGAGCTTCTAAGGAGGTGGTTACGCCTTCATCATCCTCCCCTTCTTGGAGAGAATTCGACCACGAATTCTTAAACCATTCTTTGGGGGAGGCCAACCCTTGATGGCCATCACTTTTTCTTGGTCCACATGGACCCCATGTTGATTTATTTTAAAACCTAGGAAGATCACATGATCCATCCCAAACACACATTTCTCCATGTTAGCATACAAAGATGCTTTCCTTAAGGTCTCTAACACACTTCTTAAATGATGCAAGTGGTCATCTTGAGACATACTATAAATGAGAATGTCATCAAAGTACACCACAACAAACTTTCCTATGAACTCTCTAAGAACATGGTGCATGAGTCTCATGAATGTACTAGGTGCATTGGTCAAGCCAAAAGGCATGACTAACCACTCATATAATCCAAACTTAGTCTTGAAAGAGGTTTTCCATTCATCACCTTCTTTGATTCTAATTTGATTGTACCCACTCTTCAAGTCTATTTTGGAAAATATAGTTGCACCATGTAACTCATCAATCAAATCATCTAATCTAGGAATAGGATGCCTATACTTGATGGTTATGTTGTTGATAGCCCTACAATCTATGCACATTCTCCATGTTTCATCCTTTTTGGGGACAAGAATCATGGGCATTGCACAAGGACTCATGCTATGTTGCACCCACCCCTTTTCTAACAACTCATTCACTTGTTTTTGAATTTCCTTAGCCTCCTCAGGACTAGTCTTATAGGCTGGCCTATTAGGCAAAGATGAGCCTTGTATGAAATCAATTTGGTGTGCTATACCTCTTAGGGGTGGGAGACCCTTTGGAGGTTCTTGAAAAACATCTTTGAATTCATCTAAGACTAATGACAAGTCTAAGGGACATCTAGAGTGAGGGTTTTGGAAGGAGGGGGAAGATTCACTAGGATAAGCTAGGAAGATGGGTTTTTGGGTAAGCATTACCTTTTTCACCCCTTTGAGGGTGATCATGCTCTTCTTGGACTCATTGCCATGCCCTTGCACCTTCTCTTCTTTTCTTTTCTTTATCATTTGCAATTGGTCCTCATTGACTTCTCTTGGTGAAAGAGGTAGTAATGTGATCTTTTTGCCTTGGAAGCTAAATGTAAATTTGTTGGCATGGCCATCATGAAAAGCTTTCCTATCAAATTGCCATGGCCTTCCTAATAAAATGTGGGTTGCTTCCATGGGCACTAAGTCACATAATACCTCATCTTTGTAGTTTCCAATGGAGAAGTTAATAAGGACTTGTTTGTCCACTTTAATCTCACCTTCCTCACTAAGCCAAGAAAGCTTATAGGGCTTGGCATGAGGGATGGTTTTCAAGCCAAGCTTGTCCACAACCCTTGTGCTAGCCACATTAACACAACTTCCACTATTAATTATGAGGGAGCAAGTTTTGTTGTTGATTTGGCACCTTGAGTGAAAAATATTTTCTCTTTGGTTTTCAAATTCTTTAGGCACTTGGCCTAGCATGCGCCTAACCACCAACAAACCTCCTTCATTAGGTTTGATTTCATCCTCACTTGAAGATTGGGAAGAAGTGTGGGAGGAAGAACTTTTAGGGGAGGGGGGAGAAGAATGTTCACTTTCAACCTCTCCTTTAGGGTTCAAGATCATGTTCCTTTTTGTTGGGCAATTTGAAGCAATGTGACCATAGCCCAAACACTTAAAACATTTGTTGAAACTAGTTCTTGAATTTTGAGAAGAGTTTGCATTTTCATGGGAGGTTCTAGACGAATTGGTCCTAGGTGGGTGGTCTTTGGAAGGAGGTTTCTCATCCTTTCTTTCTTTTCCTTTCCAAGTTCTAGAGTAGTATTCATTGTATGAAGTATTCCTCTTGGCCTCTTGTTTCTTTTTCAATTGACTTTCAACTTTTAAGGCCAAGTGTAAAATTTTGTCAAGAGTGGAATACTCATACAACTCAACTACATCTTGAACTTCTCTTCTAAGACCACTCACAAATCTAGCTACCTTTTCTTCTTCACTTTCAAATTGGAGTCCTACTTTGAGAAGCATTGACTCCATCATTTTAAAATATTCATTCACACACATAGACCCTTGTTGAAGCCTTTGGAGCTTCAAAAGAGTCTCCCTCCTATAGTAGAAAGGAACAAATCTAGCGCGTATCAAAGTTTTAATGTCCATCCAAGAGGCCGCGGGTGGCTCTTCGTTAATATTGTCCATACACAATTGATGCCACCATGTCATGGCATAATCTTCAAATTCTAAAACTACTAAATCTACTTGTTCTTGATCACTAACTAAATGAATATTGAAGATTTGGTCCACTTTTTGCTCCCACTCTATGTAGAGGTTTGGATCATTCTCCCCCTTGAACTTTGGAATCTTGATTGGTGGAGGTTGTCTTTGTGGGAGTTGATTGCGCCTTCCACCACCATCATAGTCGTGTCTTCTTCTTCTTCCACCATGGCTAGAGTCCTCGGAAGAGGACTTCCTCCTTCTCCTCTCATCTTCCCTAAGCTCAAGTCTTTGGATGTGCTCTTGTAGGAAGATCTCACTTTGCCTCCGATCCGCCCTCAATTGGTCAAAAGTTTCTCTCCTACTCACTTCCATCTCACGTAAGATGTTGGCAAGGGTCATTTGTTCACTTTCTTGGGCCATAGGAGTCACCATGGGAGGAGAATAAGGTGAGACCGACTCCTCTACTTCTACCTCCAAGATTGGATCCATATTCATGTTCCTACACCAAATACTCACCAAAAACCGAGACAAGGAAGAGGTTAGCTAACAAAAAATTCCAAACCCGAGACCAAGTGTGGTCTTCTCAAGCACCCAAGTGTTTTTGATCACACTCCCAAAGCACACAAACAAGGCTAGCACTCAAAAACCTTCCAAACAAGTGAAAATACCTTTAAAGAGATGAAAACCTTTTCAAAGCTCAAACAAGTGGCTCGACCACAACACTCTAGGAAGACAAGGAAAAGAAAACTACTAAGACAAAACAAAGATTACCTAAAGACAAGCAAGAAAAGCTCAAAAAACAAGAAAGTTTAACTTCTAAGGAAACTTGTTTTTAAAGACAAAACTTGAACAAGACTAAAGCAGTGAAAAGCACTTTCAAAGACTCTATGGAAAGCATTTGAACAAGCCAAGATTATACCTCAAATTATGCATACACCAAGAAAGATCATAACCAAGTTAAAGCATGGAACTAATTTGCCAATATCACCCAAAATCCAAGTATAAAATTTGGTAGCATAACACCTAATAAAAATGGCCAAATGGATTCACCAAGCAACACATTATAGCTCTCGGCCAAACTGTTTTTGGTCATGAAAATAATTTTTCTTTTCAAAACTAGGTACTTAAGATGATGAGAAGGATATTTTAGGGTGTCTTGAACACTTAGTTCCCAAAAAAATTAGGTCAAAATCAATTTCAAGGAGCATACAACAACAAAAGGCATAGATCTCATGCAATAGCTCAAATACTTAGAAACAAGAACAAGAAAACTCAAAGAAACATATGACAAGAGACTCAAGCATCCAAAGACATGTTATCCAACCACATTTAGGAGCAAAAGAGTCACAAAACCGAAGCCAAAATTGCCACAACATAACCTGAAAACGTTGTTTTTCGCATTCTCGGCAGCTCTGACCTTTGCTCACTCATTTGATCATAACTCTCTCCACAGAACTCCAAATGCGTTAATTCTTTTTTTGTTCGAAACTAGACTCACATAGCTTTCTTTTGATATAAAGAACGTTACTTTTGGATCACTGAGGTAGCTGCAGTATTTTTTTCAAAAACGCACACGTTGCTGCCAACACTGTTTTTATGTGGACCATTCAAAGATAGCTACACAAGACAAGGTTAGAACATGAAAACACCATATTCAAGGACAACCAAAGCTCTAGATACCAAATGATGAAGGATTATCTTGTTTCCTTTTAGAGTTATGAATATGGTGAAGTTGTTTAAGAAAGCTTTTTGAAAATTCCCACTGGACATTAAGATAGCATGCTATCTAGATGTGAAGGTTCATTTCTCAAGCTCATGAAAGGAAGAAGAGAGTTGGATTCAAGCTTAAACACACACGGCAATAACAACACTAAAGAGGAAAATGAAAGAAGAAACAATAAAAATGGAAAGCATAGAAGATGAAGCATGGAAGAAGCACGCCACTCATAGGGGGGGATCTAAGCCAACCAAGCCCTAGAGATGAGTGATGGTGCCGCCACTTGCAAGCAAGATAAGGCAAAGGTGAGTTCACTTCTAGGAAGGAGAGCTCACGAAAATTTAATGGTTGAAACACAATAGTTTAGAAACAAAATGATCAACCATTTTACAAGACAAGGAGCACCCTTTAAAATGGAGTTCATAGGGGTCCTTTAGCAAATACAAAAACATGAAAAAGGATTAACTAGCAAACCCTAAACCTAATGTGAGAGTGAGTCTTGACCAAGTGAAGGGAGATGATTGGTGGAGGCATAAACCACAAAGGCAAAAGGAGACAAGGTACATGTCTACTTTTGCTTTTGCTTTATGCTTTTTGCTTTCCTCTCTCTTCCACTTCATCCAAGTGCTCCAATCACCAAGTGCCACCTAGCCATGCTCTACTTTCTCTTAATTACCTACAAAACAAGACAAACAAGGATTAGCATGTTGGTTTAAGTTAATCTAATCTTGGTCAAAGGTCAACTTTGGATCAAAGTCAACAAGTCAACCAAAATAAGTCAACTAGAAACCAACTTAGGGAATTCAAACTAAAGTAATGCAAAACAAAGATAAAGGTGATGGAATAAAAGACTCCCCTCTAGACATGCTTCTAGTGATCCTTCTTGAGGGAGCTTCTAAGGAGGTGGTTACGCCTTCATTAGTTGGTAACTTGAGTGTCTCCACCAATCTTTGGCTTACAACATTGTTGTCGCTTTCGCAATCGAATGCAACTAAACATGGGTGGCCTTCGATTAAACACCTGGTTTCTGTACCTCCTTTTCCATCATCTTTATCTTTACTTCATTTTCCTTTTCTTCAATTTCCCTTCCTTCTACATTTTATATTTGTTCTTTTTGTATTCTTTCTTTTTCTATTTTCTTCTTCAGCCTCTGTTTATCCTTACTGGCTTGTCTTGGTGTTATAAATTTCAACTTCATTTCATGTCCCTCATGCCTTAAATAAAGCGAACATTCATCAAGATTGAGCGTTTTAAAATGAAGCCACGCCCATCTCAAAAGAAGATGACAAGAGTTCGTGGGCGCACTATCACATGATACTTCTTTCACACATTGTCATGTACTGGATATTATCCTTGCTTGATTCGAATGAAAGCTTGTTGGTAACTGGAGTTTCTCCATGAATCTTTGGCTTACAACATTGTTGTCGCTTTCGTAAACGAATGCAACTGAGCATGGGTGGCCTTCGATTAAACACCTTGTTTCTGTACTTCCTTCTCAATCATCTTTATCTTTACTTCCTTTTCTTTTTCTATTTTCTTCATCAGCCTGTGTCAATCTTTATTGGCTTGTCTTGGTGTCCTAAATTTCAACTTCATTTCATGTCCCTCATGCCTCAAATAAAGGGAACGTTGATCAAGATTGAGCTCATTAAAATGAAGCCATGCCCATCTCAAAAGAAGATGACAAGAGTTCGTGGGAGTAATATCACATAATACTTCTTTCACACATTGTCCTGTACTGAATTTGATCCTTGCTTGATTCGGATGAAAGCTTGTTGGTAACCGGAGTTTCTCCACCAATCTTTGGCTTACAACATTGTTGTCGCTTTCGTAAACGAATGCAACTGAACATGGGTGGACTTTGATTAAACACCTTGTTTCTCTACTACCTTTTCTATCATCTTTATCTTTTCTTCCTTTTCTTTTTCTTCAATTTCCATTCCTTCTGCAATTTATATTTCTTCTTTTTCTATTCTCCCCTTCAGCCTATGTTGATCCTTACTAGCTTGTCTTGGTGTCCTAAATTTCAACTTCATCTCATGTCCCTCATGCCTCCAATAAAGGGAACGTTCATCAAGATTGAGCGTTTTAAAATGAAGCCATGCCCATCTCAAAAGAAGATGACAAGAGTTCGTGGGAGTAATATCACATAATACTTCTTTCACACATTGTCCTGTACTGAATTTGATCCTTGCTTGATTCGGATGAAAGCTTGTTGGTAACTGGAGTTTCTCCACGAATCTTTGGCTTACAACATTGTTGTCGCTTTCGTAAACGAATGCAACTGAGCATGGGTGGCCGTTGATTAAACACCTTGTTTCTCTACTACCTTTTCCATCATCTTTATCTTTTCTTCCTTTCCTTATTCTTCAATTTCCCTTCCTTCTGCAATTTATATTTCTTTTTTTTCTATTTTCTCCTTCAGCTTATGTTGATCCTTACTTGCTTGTCTTGGTGTCCTAAATTTCAACTTCATTTCATGTCCCTCATGCATCAAAAAAAGGGAACGTTTATCAAGATTGAGCGTTTTAAAATGAAGCCATGTCCATCATATTTTTTTTTTACTTCGTTTTCCTTTTCTTCAATTTCCCTTCTTTCTACAGTTTATATTTCTTCTTTTTCTATTCTTTCTTTTTCTATTTTCTCCTTCAGGCTATGTTGATCCTTACTTGCTTGTCTTAGTCTCATAAATTTCAACTCCATTTCATGTCCCTCAGACATCAAAAAAAGGGAACGTTTATCAAGATTGAGCGTTTTAAAATGAAGCCATGCCCATCTCAAAACGAGATGACAAGAGTTCGTGGGACCAATATCACATAATACTTCTTTACACATTGTCCCTTACTGAATTTGATCCTTGCTTGATACGAATGAAAGCTTGTCGGTAACTTGAGTTTCTCCACCAATCTTTGGCTTACAACAGTGTTGTCGCTTTCGTAAACAAATGCAACTAAACATGGGTGGCCTTTGATTAAACACCTTGTTTCTCTACTACTTTTTCCATCATCTTTATCTTTTCTTCCTTTTCTTTTTCTTCAATTTCCCTTCCCTCTGCAGTTTCTATTTCTTCTTTTTCTTTTCTTTCTTTTTCTATTTTCTCCTTCAGCCTATGTCAATCTTTACTGGCTTGTCTTGGTGTCCTAAATTTCAACTTCATTTCATGTCCCTTATGCATCAAAAAAAGGGAACGATTATCAAGATTGAGCGTTTTAAAATGAAGCCATGTCCATCATCTTTTTTTTTTACTTCGTTTTCCTTTTCTTCAATTTCCCTTCTTTCTACAGTTTATATTTCTTCTTTTTCTATTCTTTCTTTTTCTATTTTCTCCTTCAGGCTATGTTGATCCTTACTTGCTTATCTTAGTCTCTTGAATTTCAACTTCATTTCATGTCCCTCAGACATCAAAAAAAGGGAACGTTTATCAAGATTGAGCGTTTTAAAATGAAGCCATGCCCATCTCAAAAAAATATGACAAGAGATTGTGGGAGCAATATCACATAATACTTCTTTACAAATTGTCCCTTACTGAATTTGATCCTTGCTTGATACGAATGAAAGCTTCTCGGTAACTTGAGTTTCTCCACCAATCTTTGGCTTACAACAGTGTTGTCGCTTTCGTAAACAAATGCAACTAAACATGGGTGGCCTTTGATTAAACACCTTGTTTCTCTACTACCTTTTCCATCATCTTTATCTTTTCTTCCTTTTCTTTTTCTTCAATTTCCCTTCCCTCTGCAGTTTCTATTTCTTCTTTTTCTTTTCTTTCTTTTTCTATTTTCTCCTTCAGCCTATGTCAATCTTTACTGGCTTGTCTTGGTGTCCTAAATTTCAACTTCATTTCATGTCCCTTATGCATCAAAAAAAGGGAACGTTTATCAAGATTGAGCGTTTTAAAATGAAGCCATGTCCATCATCTTTTTTTTTTACTTCGTTTTCCTTTTCTTCAATTTCCCTTCTTTCTACAGTTTATATTTCTTCTTTTTCTATTCTTTCTTTTTCTATTTTCTCCTTCAGGCTATGTTGATTCTTACTTGCTTGTCTTTGTCTCATAAATTTCAACTTCATTTCATGTCCCTCAAACATAAAAAAAAGGGAACGTTTATCAAGATTGAGCGTTTTAAAATGAAGCCATGCCCATCTCAAAAAGAGATGACAAGAGTTCGTGGGAGCAATATCACATAATACTTCTTTACACATTGTCCCGTACTGAATTTGATCCTTGCTTGATTCGAATGAAAGCTTGTTCGTAACTTGAGTTTCTCCACCAATGTTTGGCTTACAACAGTGTTGTCGCATTCGTAAACAAATGCAACTAAACATGGGTGGCCTTTGATTAAAGACCTTGTTTCTCTACTACTTTTTCCATCATCTTTATCTTTTCTTCCTTTTCTTTTTCTTCAATTTCCCTTCCCTCTGCAGTTTATATTTCTTCTTTTTCTTTTCTTTCTTTTTCTATTTTCTCCTTCAGCCTATGTCAATCTTTACTGGCTTGTCTTGGTGTCCTAAATTTCAACTTTATTTCATGTCCCTTATGCCTCAAATAAAGGGAACGTTCATCAAGATTGAGCGCTTTAAAATGAAGCCATGCCCATCTCAAAAGAAGATGACAAAAGTTCGTGGGAGTAATATCACCTAATACTTGTTTCACCCATTGTCCTGTACTGAATTTGATCCTTGCTTGATTCGGATGAAAGCTTGTTGGTAACTAGAGTTTCTCTAGCAATCTTTGGCTTACAACATTATTGTCGCTTTCGTAAACGAAGGCAACTGAACATGGGTGGCCGTTGATTAAACACCTTTTTTCTCTACTACCTTTTCCATCATCTTTATCTTTTCTTCCTTTTCTTTTTCTTCAATTTCCCTTCCCTCTGCAGTTTCTATTTCTTCTTTTTCTTTTCTTTCTTTTTCTATTTTCTCCTTCAACCTATGTCAATCTTTACTGGCTTGTCTTGGTGTCCTAAATTTCAACTTCATTTCATGTCCCTTATGCATCAAAAAAAGGGAACGTTTATCAAGATTGAGCGTTTTAAAATGAAGCCATGTCCATCATCTTTTTTTTTTACTTCGTTTTCCTTTTCTTCAATTTCCCTTCTTTCTACAGTTTATATTTCTTCTTTTTCTATTCTTTCTTTTTCTATTTTCTCCTTCAGGCTATGTTGATCCCTACTTGCTTATCTTAGTCTCATGAATTTCAACTTCATTTCATGTCCCTCAGACATCAAAAAAAGGGAACGTTTATCAAGATTGAGCGTTTTAAAATGAAGCCATGCCCATCTCAAAAAAATATGACAAGAGATTGTGGGAGCAATATCACATAATACTTCTTTACAAATTGTCCCTTACTGAATTTGATCCTTGCTTGATACGAATGAAAGCTTCTCGGTAACTTGAGTTTCTCCACCAATCTTTGGCTTACAACAGTGTTGTCGCTTTCGTAAACAAATGCAACTAAACATGGGTGGCCTTTGATTAAACACCTTGTTTCTCTACTACTTTTTCCATCATCTTTATCTTTTCTTCCTTTTCTTTTTCTTCAATTTCCCTTCCCTCTGCAGTTTATATTTCTTCTTTTTCTTTTCTTTCTTTTTCTATTTTCTCCTTCAGCCTATGTCAATCTTTACTGGCTTGTCTTGGTGTCCTAAATTTCAACTTCATTTCATGTCCCTTATGCCTCAAATAAAGGGAACGTTCATCAAGATTGAGCGCTTTAAAATGAAGCCATGCCCATCTCAAAAGAAGATGACAAAAGTTCGTGGGAGTAATATCACCTAATACTTCTTTCACCCATTGTCCTGTACTGAATTTGATCCTTGCTTGATTCGGATGAAAGCTTGTTGGTAACTAGAGTTTCTCTAGCAATCTTTGGCTTACAACATTATTGTCGCTTTCGTAAACGAAGGCAACTGAACATGGGTGGTCGTTGATTAAACACCTTTTTTCTCTACTACCTTTTCCATCATCTTTATCTTTTCTTCCTTTTCTTTTTCTTCAATTTCCCTTCCCTCTGCAGTTTCTATTTCTTCTTTTTCTTTTCTTTCTTTTTCTATTTTCTCCTTCAGCCTATGTCAATCTTTACTGGCTTGTCTTGGTGTCCTAAATTTCAACTTCATTTCATGTCCCTTATGCATCAAAAAAAGGGAAGGTTTATCAAGATTGAGCGTTTTAAAATGAAGCCATGTCCATCATCTTTTTTTTTTACTTCGTTTTCCTTTTCTTCAATTTCCCTTCTTTCTACAGTTTATATTTCTTCTTTTTCTATTCTTTCTTTTTCTATTTTCTCCTTCAGGCTATGTTGATCCTTACTTGCTTATCTTAGTCTCATGAATTTCAACTTCATTTCATGTCCCTCAGACATCAAAAAAAGGGAACGTTTATCAAGATTGAGCGTTTTAAAATGAAGCCATGCCCATCTCAAAAAAATATGACAAGAGATTGTGGGAGCAATATCACATAATACTTCTTTACAAATTGTCCCTTACTGAATTTGATCCTTGCTTGATACGAATGAAAGCTTCTCGGTAACTTGAGTTTCTCCACCAATCTTTGGCTTACAACAGTGTTGTCGCTTTCGTAAACAAATGCAACTAAACATGGGTGGCCTTTGATTAAACACCTTGTTTCTCTACTACCTTTTCCATCATCTTTATCTTTTCTTCCTTTTCTTTTTCTTCAATTTCCCTTCCCTCTGCAGTTTCTATTTCTTCTTTTTCTTTTCTTTCTTTTTCTATTTTCTCCTTCAGCCTATGTCAATCTTTACTGGCTTGTCTTGGTGTCCTAAATTTCAACTTCATTTCATGTCCCTTATGCATCAAAAAAAGGGAACGTTTATCAAGATTGAGCGTTTTAAAATGAAGCCATGTCCATCATCTTTTTTTTTTACTTCATTTTCCTTTTCTTCAATTTCCCTTCTTTCTACAGTTTATATTTCTTCTTTTTCTATTCTTTCTTTTTCTATTTTCTCCTTCAGGCTATGTTGATCCTTACTTGCTTGTCTTAGTCTCATGAATTTCAACTTCATTTCATGTCCCTCAGACATCAAAAAAAGGGAACGTTTATCAAGATTGAGCGTTTTAAAATGAAGCCATGCCCATCTCAAAACGAGATGACAAGAGTTCGTGGGACCAATATCACATAATACTTCTTTACACATTGTCCCTTACTGAATTTGATCCTTGCTTGATACGAATGAAAGCTTGTCGGTAACTTGAGTTTCTCCACCAATCATTGGCTTACAACAGTGTTGTCGCTTTCGTAAACAAATGCAACTAAACATGGGTGGCCTTTGATTAAACACCTTGTTTCTCTACTACTTTTTCCATCATCTTTATCTTTTCTTCCTTTTCTTTTTCTTCAATTTCCCTTCCCTCTGCAGTTTCTATTTCTTCTTTTTCTTTTCTTTCTTTTTCTATTTTCTCCTTCAGCCTATGTCAATCTTTACTGGCTTGTCTTGGTGTCCTAAATTTCAACTTCATTTCATGTCCCTCATGCATCAAAAAACGGGAACGTTTATCAAGATTGAGCGTTTTAAAATGAAGCCATGTCCATCATCTTTTTTTTTTACTTCGTTTTCCTTTTCTTCAATTTCCCTTCTTTCTACAGTTTATATTTCTTCTTTTTCTATTCTTTCTTTTTCTATTTTCTCCTTCAGGCTATGTTGATTCTTACTTGCTTGTCTTAGTCTCATAAATTTCAACTTCATTTCATGTCCCTCAGACATCAAAAAAAGGGAACGTTTATCAAGATTGAGCGTTTTAAAATGAAGCCATGCCCATCTCAAAAAGAGATGACAAGAGTTCGTGGGACCAATATCACATAATACTTCTTTACACATTGTCCCGTACTGAATTTGATCCTTGCTTGATTCGAATGAAAGCTTGTTCGTAACTTGAGTTTCTCCATCAATGTTTGGCTTACAACAGTGTTGTCGCATTCATAAACAAATGTAACTAAACATGGGTGGCCTTTGATTAAAGACCTTGTTTCTCTACTACTTTTTCCATCATCTTTATCTTTTCTTCCTTTTCTTTTTCTTCAATTTCCCTTCCCTCTGCAGTTTATATTTCTTCTTTTTCTTTTCTTTCTTTTTCTATTTTCTCCTTCAGCCTATGTCAATCTTTACTGGCTTGTCTTGGTGTCCTAAATTTCAACTTCATTTCATGTCCCTTATGCCTCAAATAAAGGGAACGTTCATCAAGATTGAGCGCTTTAAAATGAAGCCATGCCCATCTCAAAAGAAGATGACAAGAGTTCGTGGGAGTAATATCACCTAATACTTCTTTCACCCATTGT
Source organism: Vigna unguiculata (assembly GCF_037176805.1). Taxonomy (NCBI): domain Eukaryota; kingdom Viridiplantae; phylum Streptophyta; class Magnoliopsida; order Fabales; family Fabaceae; genus Vigna; species Vigna unguiculata. Next base: position 23,771,456 of record NC_140795.1, on the reverse strand, counting down.
CCTGTACTGAATTTGATCCTTGCTTGATTCGGATGAAAGCTTGTTGGTAACTAGAGTTTCTCCAGCAATCTTTGGCTTACAACATTATTGTCGCTTTCGTAAACGAAGGCAACTGAACATGGGTGGCCGTTGATTAAACACCTTTTTTCTCTACTACCTTTTCCATCATCTTTATCTTTTCTTCCTTTTCTTTTTCTTCAATTTCCCTTCCCTCTGCAGTTTCTATTTCTTCTTTTTCTTTTCTTTCTTTTTCTATTTTCTTTTCAGCCTATGTCAATCTTTACTGGCTTGTCTTGGTGACCTAAATTTCAACTTCATTTCATGTCCCTTATGCCTCAAATAAAGGGAACGTTCATCAAGATTGAGCGCTTTAAAATGAAGCCATGCCCATCTCAAAAGAAGATGACAAGAGTTCGTGGGAGTAATATCACCTAATACTTCTTTCACGCATTGTCCTGTACTGAATTTGATCCTTGCTTGATTCGGATGAAAGCTTGTTGGTAACTAGAGTTTCTCCAGCAATCTTTGGCTTACAACATTATTGTCGCTTTCGTAAACGAAGTCAACTGAACATGGGTGGCCGTTGATTAAACACCTTATTTCTCTACTACCTTTTCCATCATCTTTATCTTTTCTTCCTTTCCTTATTCTTCAATTTCCCTTCCTTCTGCAATTTATATTTCTTCTTTTTCTATTTTCTCCTTCAGCTTATGTTGATCCTTACTTGCTTGTCTTGGTGTCCTAAATTTCAACTTCATTTCATGTCCCTTGTGCATAAAAAAAAGGGAACGTTTATCAAGATTGAGCGTTTTAAAATGAAGCCATGCCCATCTCAAAAAGAGATGACAAGAGTTCGTGGGACCAATATCACATAATACTTCTTTACACATTGTCCCTTACTGAATTTGATCCTTGCTTGATTCGAATGAAAGCTTGTTCGTAACTTGAGTTTCTCCATCAATGTTTGGCTTACAACAGTGTTGTCGCATTCATAAACAAATGCAACTAAACATGGGTGGCCTTTGATTAAAGACCTTGTTTCTCTACTACTTTTTCCATCATCTTTATCTTTTCTTCCTTTTCTTTTTCTTCAATTTCCCTTCCCTCTGCAGTTTATATTTCTTCTTTTTCTTTTCTTTCTTTTTCTATTTTCTCCTTCAGCCTATGTCAATCTTTACTGGCTTGTCTTGGTGTCCTAAATTTCAACTTCATTTCATGTCCCTTATGCCTCAAATAAAGGGAACGTTCATCAAGATTGAGCGCTTTAAAATGAAGCCATGCCCATCTCAAAAGAAGATGACAAGAGTTCGTGGGAGTAATATCACCTAATACTTCTTTCACCCATTGTCCTGTACTGAATTTGATCCTTGCTTGATTCGGATGAAAGCTTGTTGGTAACTAGAGTTTCTCCAGCAATCTTTGGCTTACAACATTATTGTCGCTTTCGTAAACGAAGGCAACTGAACATGGGTGGCCGTTGATTAAACACCTTTTTTCTCTACTACCTTTTCCATCATCTTTATCTTTTCTTCCTTTTCTTTTTCTTCAATTTCCCTTCCCTCTGCAGTTTCTATTTCTTCTTTTTCTTTTCTTTCTTTTTCTATTTTCTTTTCAGCCTATGTCAATCTTTACTGGCTTGTCTTGGTGACCTAAATTTCAACTTCATTTCATGTCCCTTATGCCTCAAATAAAGGGAACGTTCATCAAGATTGAGCGCTTTAAAATGAAGCCATGCCCATCTCAAAAGAAGATGACAAGAGTTCGTGGGAGTAATATCACCTAATACTTCTTTCACGCATTGTCCTGTACTGAATTTGATCCTTGCTTGATTCGGATGAAAGCTTGTTGGTAACTAGAGTTTCTCCAGCAATCTTTGGCTTACAACATTATTGTCGCTTTCGTAAACGAAGTCAACTGAACATGGGTGGCCGTTGATTAAACACCTTATTTCTCTACTACCTTTTCCATCATCTTTATCTTTTCTTCCTTTCCTTATTCTTCAATTTCCCTTCCTTCTGCAATTTATATTTCTTCTTTTTCTATTTTCTCCTTCAGCTTATGTTGATCCTTACTTGCTTGTCTTGGTGTCCTAAATTTCAACTTCATTTCATGTCCCTTGTGCATAAAAAAAAGGGAACGTTTATCAAGATTGAGCGTTTTAAAATGAAGCCATGCCCATCTCAAAAAACTATGACAAGAGATTGTGGGAGCAATATCACATAATACTTCTTTACAAATTGTCCCTTACTGAATTTGATCCTTGCTTGATACGAATGAAAGCTTGTCGGTAACTTGAGTTTCTCCACCAATCTTTGGCTTACAACAGTGTTGTCGCTTTCGTAAACAAATGCAACTAAACATGGGTGGCCTTTGATTAAACACCTTGTTTCTCTACTACTTTTTCCATCATCTTTATCTTTTCTTCCTTTTCTTTTTCTTCAATTTCCCTTCCCTCTGCAGTTTCTATTTCTTCTTTTTCTTTTCTTTCTTTTTCTATTTTCTCCTTCAGCCTATGTCAATCTTTACTGGCTTGTCTTGGTGTCCTAAATTTCAACTTCATTTCATGTCCCTCATGCATCAAAAAAAGGGAAGGTTTATCAAGATTGAGCGTTTTAAAATGAAGCCATGTCCATCATCTTTTTTTTTTACTTCGTTTTCCTTTTCTTCAATTTCCCTTCTTTCTACAGTTTATATTTCTTCTTTTTCTATTCTTTCTTTTTCTATTTTCTCCTTCAGGCTATGTTGATTCTTACTTGCTTGTCTTAGTCTCATAAATTTCAACTTCATTTCATGTCCCTCAGACATCAAAAAAAGGGAACGTTTATCAAGATTGAGCGTTTTAAAATGAAGCCATGCCCATCTCAAAAAGAGATGACAAGAGTTCGTGGGACCAATATCACATAATACTTCTTTACACATTGTCCCGTACTGAATTTGATCCTTGCTTGATTCGAATGAAAGCTTGTTCGTAACTTGAGTTTCTCCACCAATGTTTGGCTTACAACAGTGTTGTCGCATTCATAAACAAATGCAACTAAACATGGGTGGCCTTTGATTAAAGACCTTGTTTCTCTACTACTTTTTCCATCATCTTTATCTTTTCTTCCTTTTCTTTTTCTTCAATTTCCCTTCCCTCTACAGTTTATATTTCTTCTTTTTCTTTTCTTTCTTTTTCTATTTTCTCCTTCAGCCTATGTCAATCTTTACTGGCTTGTCTTGGTGTCCTAAATTTCAACTTCATTTCATGTCCCTCATGCATCAAAAAAAGGGAACGTTTATCAAGATTGAGCGTTTTAAAATGAAGCCATGTCCATCATCTTTTTTTTTTTACTTCGTTTTCCTTTTCTTCAATTTCCCTTCTTTCTACAGTTTATATTTCTTCTTTTTCTATTCTTTCTTTTTCTATTTTCTCCTTCAGGCTATGTTGATTCTTACTTGCTTGTCTTAGTCTCATAAATTTCAACTTCATTTCATGTCCCTCAGACATCAAAAAAAGGGAACGTTTATCAAGATTGAGCGTTTTAAAATGAAGCCATGCCCATCTCAAAAAGAGATGACAAGAGTTCGTGGGACCAATATCACATAATACTTCTTTACACATTGTCCCCTACTGAATTTGATCCTTGCTTGATTCGAATGAAAGCTTGTTCGTAACTTGAGTTTCTCCACCAATGTTTGGCTTACAACAGTGTTGTCGCATTCATAAACAAATGCAACTAAACATGGGTGGCCTTTGATTAAAGACCTTGTTTCTCTACTACTTTTTCCATCATCTTTATCATTTCTTCCTTTTCTTTTTCTTCAATTTCCCTTCCCTCTGCAGTTTATATTTCTTCTTTTTCTTTTCTTTCTTTTTCTATTTTCTCCTTCAACCTATGTCAATCTTTACTGGCTTGTCTTGGTGTCCTAAATTTCAACTTCATTTCATGTCCCTTATGCCTCAAATAAAGGGAACGTTCATCAAGATTGAGCGCTTTAAAATGAAGCCATGCCCATCTCAAAAGAAGATGACAAGAGTTCGTGGGAGTAATATCACCTAATACTTCTTTCACCCATTGTCCTGTACTGAATTTGATCCTTGCTTGATTCGGATGAAAGCTTGTTGGTAACTAGAGTTTCTCCAGCAATCTTTGGCTTACAACATTATTGTCGCTTTCGTAAACGAAGGCAACTGAACATGGGTGGCCGTTGATTAAACACCTTTTTTCTCTATTACCTTTTCCATCATCTTTATCTTTTCTTCCTTTCCTTATTCTTCAATTTCCCTTCCTTCTGCAATTTATATTTCTTCTTTTTCTATTTTCTCCTTCAGCTTATGTTGATCCTTACTTGCTTGTCTTGGTGTCCTAAATTTCAACTTCATTTCATGTCCCTTGTGCATCAAAAAAAGGGAACGTTTATCAAGATTGAGCGTTTTAAAATGAAGCCATGCCCATCTCAAAAAGAGATGACAAGAGTTCGTGGGACCAATATCACATAATACTTCTTTACACATTGTCCCGTACTGAATTTGATCCTTGCTTGATTCGAATGAAAGCTTGTTCGTAACTTGAGTTTCTCCACCAATGTTTGGCTTACAACAGTGTTGTCGCATTCATAAACAAATGCAACTAAACATGGGTGGCCTTTGATTAAAGACCTTGTTTCTCTACTACTTTTTCCATCATCTTTATCTTTTCTTCCTTTTCTTTTTCTTCAATTTCCCTTCCCTCTGCTGTTTATATTTCTTCTTTTTCTTTTCTTTCTTTTTCTATTTTCTCCTTCAGCCTATGTCAATCTTTACTGGCTTGTCTTGGTGTCCTAAATTTCAACTTCATTTCATGTCCCTCATGCATCAAAAAAAGGGAACGTTTATCAAGATTGAGCGTTTTAAAATGAAGCCATGTCCATCATCTTTTTTTTTTTACTTCGTTTTCCTTTTCTTCAATTTCCCTTCTTTCTACAGTTTATATTTCTTCTTTTTCTATTCTTTCACGCATTGTCCTGTACTGAATTTGATCCTTGCTTGATTCGGATGAAAGCTTGTTGGTAACCAGAGTTTCTCCAGCAATCTTTGGCTTACAACATTATTGTCGCTTTCGTAAACGAAGTCAACTGAACATGGGTGGCCGTTGATTAAACACCTTATTTCTCTACTACCTTTTCCATCATCTTTATCTTTTCTTCCTTTCCTTATTCTTCAATTTCCCTTCCTTCTGCAATTTATATTTCTTCTTTTTCTATTTTCTCCTTCAGGCTATGTTGATTCTTACTTGCTTGTCTTAGTCTCATAAATTTCAACTTCATTTCATGTCCCTCAAATATCAAAAAAAGGGAACGTTTATCAAGATTGAGCGTTTTAAAATGAAGCCATGCCCATCTCAAAAAGAGATGACAAGAGTTCGTGGGACCAATATCACATAATACTTCTTTACACATTGTCCCGTACTGAATTTGATCCTTGCTTGATTCGAATGAAAGCTTGTTCGTAACTTGAGTTTCTCCACCAATGTTTGGCTTACAACAGTGTTGTCGCATTCATAAACAAATGCAACTAAACATGGGTGGCCTTTGATTAAAGACCTTGTTTCTCTACTACTTTTTCCATCATCTTTATCTTTTCTTCCTTTTCTTTTTCTTCAATTTCCCTTCCCTCTGCTGTTTATATTTCTTCTTTTTCTTTTCTTTCTTTTTCTATTTTCTCCTTCAGCCTATGTCAATCTTTACTGGCTTGTCTTGGTGTCCTAAATTTCAACTTCATTTCATGTCCCTCATGCATCAAAAAAAGGGAACGTTTATCAAGATTGAGCGTTTTAAAATGAAGCCATGTCCATCATCTTTTTTTTTTACTTCGTTTTCCTTTTCTTCAATTTCCCTTCTTTCTACAGTTTATATTTCTTCTTTTTCTATTCTTTCTTTTTCTATTTTCTCCTTCAGGCTATGTTGATTCTTACTTGCTTGTCTTAGTCTCATAAATTTCAACTTCATTTCATGTCCCTCAGACATCAAAAAAAGGGAACGTTTATCAAGATTGAGCGTTTTAAAATGAAGCCATGCCCATCTCAAAAAGAGATGACAAGAGTTCGTGGGACCAATATCACATAATACTTCTTTACACATTGTCCCGTACTGAATTTGATCCTTGCTTGATTCGAATGAAAGCTTGTTCGTAACTTGAGTTTCTCCACCAATGTTTGGCTTACAACAGTGTTGTCGCATTCATAAACAAATGCAACTAAACATGGGTGGCCTTTGATTAAAGACCTTGTTTCTCTACTACTTTTTCCATCATCTTTATCTTTTCTTCCTTTTCTTTTTCTTCAATTTCCCTTCCCTCTGCAGTTTATATTTCTTCTTTTTCTTTTCTTTCTTTTTCTATTTTCTCCTTCAGCCTATGTCAATCTTTACTGGCTTGTCTTGGTGTCCTAAATTTCAACTTCATTTCATGTCCCTCATGCATCAAAAAAAGGGAACGTTTATCAAGATTGAGCGTTTTAAAATGAAGCCATGTCCATCATCTTTTTTTTTTTACTTCGTTTTCCTTTTCTTCAATTTCCCTTCTTTCTACAGTTTATATTTCTTCTTTTTCTATTCTTTCTTTTTCTATTTTCTCCTTCAGGCTATGTTGATTCTTACTTGCTTGTCTTAGTCTCATAAATTTCAACTTCATTTCATGTCCCTCAGACATCAAAAAAAGGGAACGTTTGTCAAGATTGAGCGTTTTAAAATGAAGCCATGCCCATCTCAAAAAGAGATGACAAGAGTTCGTGGGACCAATATCACATAATACTTCTTTACACATTGTCCCCTACTGAATTTGATCCTTGCTTGATTCGAATGAAAGCTTGTTCGTAACTTGAGTTTCTCCACCAATGTTTGGCTTACAACAGTGTTGTCGCATTCATAAACAAATGCAACTAAACATGGGTGGCCTTTGATTAAAGACCTTGTTTCTCTACTACTTTTTCCATCATCTTTATCTTTTCTTCCTTTTCTTTTTCTTCAATTTCCCTTCCCTCTGCAGTTTATATTTCTTCTTTTTCTTTTCTTTCTTTTTCTATTTTCTCCTTCAGCCTATGTCAATCTTTACTGGCTTGTCTTGGTGTCCTAAATTTCAACTTCATTTCATGTCCCTTATGCCTCAAATAAAGGGAACGTTCATCAAGATTGAGCGCTTTAAAATGAAGCCATGCCCATCTCAAAAGAAGATGACAAGAGTTCATGGGAGTAATATCACCTAATACTTCTTTCACCCATTGTCCTGTACTGAATTTGATCCTTGCTTGATTCGGATGAAAGCTTGTTGGTAACTAGAGTTTCTCCAGCAATCTTTGGCTTACAACATTATTGTCGCTTTCGTAAACGAAGGCAACTGAACATGGGTGGCCGTTGATTAAACACCTTTTTTCTCTACTACCTTTTCCATCATCTTTATCTTTTCTTCCTTTTCTTTTTCTTCAATTTCCCTTCCCTCTGCAGTTTCTATTTCTTCTTTTTCTTTTCTTTCTTTTTCTATTTTCTTTTCAGCCTATGTCAATCTTTACTGGCTTGTCTTGGTGACCTAAATTTCAACTTCATTTCATGTCCCTTATGCCTCAAATAAAGGGAACGTTCATCAAGATTGAGCGCTTTAAAATGAAGCCATGCCCATCTCAAAAGAAGATGACAAGAGTTCGTGGGAGTAATATCACCTAATACTTCTTTCACGCATTGTCCTGTACTGAATTTGATCCTTGCTTGATTCGGATGAAAGCTTGTTGGTAACTAGAGTTTCTCCAGCAATCTTAGGCTTACAACATTATTGTCGCTTTCGTAAACGAAGTCAACTGAACATGGGTGGCCGTTGATTAAACACCTTATTTCTCTACTACCTTTTCCATCATCTTTATCTTTTCTTCCTTTCCTTATTCTTCAATTTCCCTTCCTTCTGCAATTTATATTTCTTCTTTTTCTATTTTCTCCTTCAGCTTATGTTGATCCTTACTTGCTTGTCTTGGTGTCCTAAATTTCAACTTCATTTCATGTCCCTTGTGCGTCAAAAAAAGGGAACGTTTATCAAGATTGAGCGTTTTAAAATGAAGCCATGCCCATCTCAAAAAAATATGACAAGAGATTGTGGGAGCAATATCACATAATACTTCTTTACAAATTGTCCCTTACTGAATTTGATCCTTGCTTGATACGAATGAAAGCTTGTCGGTAACTTGAGTTTCTCCACCAATCTTTGGCTTACAACAGTGTTGTCGCTTTCGTAAACAAATGCAACTAAACATGGGTGGCCTTTGATTAAACACCTTGTTTCTCTACTACTTTTTCCATCATCTTTATCTTTTCTTCCTTTTCTTTTTCTTCAATTTCCCTTCCCTCTGCAGTTTCTATTTCTTCTTTTTCTTTTCTTTCTTTTTCTATTTTCTCCTTCAGCCTATGTCAATCTTTACTGGCTTGTCTTGGTGTCCTAAATTTCAACTTCATTTCATGTCCCTCATGCATCAAAAAAAGGGAAGGTTTATCAAGATTGAGCGTTTTAAAATGAAGCCATGTCCATCATCTTTTTTTTTTTACTTCGTTTTCCTTTTCTTCAATTTCCCTTCTTTCTACAGTTTATATTTCTTCTTTTTCTATTCTTTCTTTTTCTATTTTCTCCTTCAGGCTATGTTGATTCTTACTTGCTTGTCTTAGTCTCATAAATTTCAACTTCATTTCATGTCCCTCAGACATCAAAAAAAGGGAACGTTTATCAAGATTGAGCGTTTTAAAATGAAGCCATGCCCATCTCAAAAAGAGATGACAAGAGTTCGTGGGACCAATATCACATAATACTTCTTTACACATTGTCCCGTACTGAATTTGATCCTTGCTTGATTCGAATGAAAGCTTGTTCGTAACTTGAGTTTCTCCACCAATGTTTGGCTTACAACAGTGTTGTCGCATTCATAAACAAATGCAACTAAACATGGGTGGCCTTTGATTAAAGACCTTGTTTCTCTACTACTTTTTCCATCATCTTTATCTTTTCTTCCTTTTCTTTTTCTTCAATTTCCCTTCCCTCTGCAGTTTATATTTCTTCTTTTTCTTTTCTTTCTTTTTCTATTTTCTCCTTCAGCCTATGTCAATCTTTACTGGCTTGTCTTGGTGTCCTAAATTTCAACTTCATTTCATGTCCCTTATGCCTCAAATAAAGGGAACGTTCATCAAGATTGAGCGCTTTAAAATGAAGCCATGCCCATCTCAAAAGAAGATGACAAGAGTTCGTGGGAGTAATATCACCTAATACTTCTTTCACCCATTGTCCTGTACTGAATTTGATCCTTGCTTGATTCGGATGAAAGCTTGTTGGTAACTAGAGTTTCTCCAGCAATCTTTGGCTTACAACATTATTGTCGCTTTCGTAAACGAAGGCAACTGAACATGGGTGGTCGTTGATTAAACACCTTTTTTCTCTACTACCTTTTCCATCATCTTTATCTTTTCTTCCTTTTCTTTTTCTTCAATTTCCCTTCCCTCTGCAGTTTCTATTTCTTCTTTTTCTTTTCTTTCTTTTTCTATTTTCTTTTCAGCCTATGTCAATCTTTACTGGCTTGTCTTGGTGACCTAAATTTCAACTTCATTTCATGTCCCTTATGCCTCAAATAAAGGGAACGTTCATCAAGATTGAGCGCTTTAAAATGAAGCCATGCCCATCTCAAAAGAAGATGACAAGAGTTCGTGGGAGTAATATCACCTAATACTTCTTTCACGCATTGTCCTGTACTGAATTTGATCCTTGCTTGATTCGGATGAAAGCTTGTTGGTAACTAGAGTTTCTCCAGCAATCTTTGGCTTACAACATTATTGTCGCTTTCGTAAACGAAGTCAACTGAACATGGGTGGCCGTTGATTAAACACCTTATTTCTCTACTACCTTTTCCATCATCTTTATCTTTTCTTCCTTTCCTTATTCTTCAATTTCCCTTCCTTCTGCAATTTATATTTCTTCTTTTTCTATTTTCTCCTTCAGCTTATGTTGATCCTTACTTGCTTGTCTTGGTGTCCTAAATTTCAACTTCATTTCATGTCCCTTGTGCGTCAAAAAAAGGGAACGTTTATCAAGATTGAGCGTTTTAAAATGAAGCCATGCCCATCTCAAAAAAATATGACAAGAGATTGTGGGAGCAATATCACATAATACTTCTTTACAAATTGTCCCTTACTGAATTTGATCCTTGCTTGATACGAATGAAAGCTTGTCGGTAACTTGAGTTTCTCCACCAATCTTTGGCTTACAACAGTGTTGTCGCTTTCGTAAACAAATGCAACTAAACATGGGTGGCCTTTGATTAAACACCTTGTTTCTCTACTACTTTTTCCATCATCTTTATCTTTTCTTCCTTTTCTTTTTCTTCAATTTCCCTTCCCTCTGCAGTTTCTATTTCTTCTTTTTCTTTTCTTTCTTTTTCTATTTTCTCCTTCAGCCTATGTCAATCTTTACTGGCTTGTCTTGGTGTCCTAAATTTCAACTTCATTTCATGTCCCTCATGCATCAAAAAAAGGGAAGGTTTATCAAGATTGAGCGTTTTAAAATGAAGCCATGTCCATCATCTTTTTTTTTTTACTTCGTTTTCCTTTTCTTCAATTTCCCTTCTTTCTACAGTTTATATTTCTTCTTTTTCTATTCTTTCTTTTTCTATTTTCTCCTTCAGGCTATGTTGATTCTTACTTGCTTGTCTTAGTCTCATAAATTTCAACTTCATTTCATGTCCCTCAGACATCAAAAAAAGGGAACGTTTATCAAGATTGAGCGTTTTAAAATGAAGCCATGCCCATCTCAAAAAGAGATGACAAGAGTTCGTGGGACCAATATCACATAATACTTCTTTACACATTGTCCCGTACTGAATTTGATCCTTGCTTGATTCGAATGAAAGCTTGTTCGTAACTTGAGTTTCTCCACCAATGTTTGGCTTACAACAGTGTTGTCGCATTCATAAACAAATGCAACTAAACATGGGTGGCCTTTGATTAAAGACCTTGTTTCTCTACTACTTTTTCCATCATCTTTATCTTTTCTTCCTTTTCTTTTTCTTCAATTTCCCTTCCCTCTGCAGTTTATATTTCTTCTTTTTCTTTTCTTTCTTTTTCTATTTTCTCCTTCAGCCTATGTCAATCTTTACTGGCTTGTCTTGGTGTCCTAAATTTCAACTTCATTTCATGTCCCTTATGCCTCAAATAAAGGGAACGTTCATCAAGATTGAGCGCTTTAAAATGAAGCCATGCCCATCTCAAAAGAAGATGACAAGAGTTCGTGGGAGTAATATCACCTAATACTTCTTTCACCCATTGTCCTGTACTGAATTTGATCCTTGCTTGATTCGGATGAAAGCTTGTTGGTAACTAGAGTTTCTCCAGCAATCTTTGGCTTGCAACATTATTGTCGCTTTCGTAAACGAAGGCAACTGAACATGGGTGGCCGTTGATTAAACACCTTGTTTCTCTACTACCTTTTCCATCATCTTTATCTTTTCTTCCTTTCCTTATTCTTCAATTTCCCTTCCTTTTGCAGTTTATATTTCTTCTTTTTTGTATTTTCTCCTTCAGCCTATGTCAATCTTTACTGGCTTGTCTTGGTGTCCTAAATTTCAACTTCATTTCATGTCCCTTATGCCCCAAATAAAGGGAACGTTTATCAAGATTGAGCGCTTTAAAATGAAGCCATGCCCATCTCAAAAGAAGATGACAAGAGTTCGTGGGAGTAATATCACCTAATACTTCTTTCACCCATTGTCCTGTACTGAATTTGATCCTTGCTTGATTCGGATGAAAGCTTGTTGGTAACTAGAGTTTCTCCAGCAATCTTTGGCTTACAACATTATTGTCGCTTTCGTAAACGAAGGCAACTGAACATGGGTGGCCGTTGATTAAACACCTTGTTTCTCTACTACCTTTTCCATCATCTTTATCTTTTCTTCCTTTCCTTATTCTTCAATTTCCCTTCCTTCTGCAATTTATATTTCTTCTTTTTCTATTTTCTCCTTCAGCTTATATTGATCCTTACTTGCTTGTCTTGGTGTCCTAAATTTCAACTTCATTTCATGTCTCTCGTGCATCAAAAAAAGGGAACGTTTATCAAGATTGAGCGTTTTAAAATGAAGCCATCTCCATCATCTTTTTTTTTTACTTCGTTTTCCTTTTCTTCAATTTCCCTTCTTTCTACAGTTAATATTTCTTCTTTTTCTATTCTTTCTTTTTCTATTTTCTCCTTCAGGCTATGTTGATCCTTACTTGCTTGTCTGAGTCTCATAAATTTCAACTTCATTTCATGTCCCTCAGACATCAAAAAAAGGGAACGTTTATCAAGATTGAGCGTTTTAAAATGAGGCCATGCCCATCTCAAAAAGAGATGACAAGAGTTCGTGGGACCAATATCACATAATACTTCTTTACACATTATCCCGTACTGAATTTGATCCTTGCTTGATTCGAATGAAAGCTTGTTCGTAACTTGAGTTTCTCCACCAATCTTTGGCTTACAACAGTGTTGTCGCATTCGTAAACAAATGCAACTAAACATGGGTGGCCTTTGATTAAAGACCTTGTTCCTCTACTACTTTTTCCATCATCTTTATCTTTTCTTCCTTTTCTTTTTCTTCAATTTCCCTTCCCTCTGCAGTTTATATTTCTTCTTCTTCTTTTCTTTCTTTTTCTATTTTCTCCTTCAGCCTATGTCAATCTTTACTGGCTTGTCTTGGTGTCCTAAATTTCAACTTCATTTCATGTCCCTTATGCCTCAAATAAAGGGAACGTTCATCAAGATTGAGCGCTTTAAAATGAAGCCATGCCCATCTCAAAAGAAGATGACAAGAGTTCGTGGGAGTAATATCACCTAATACTTCTTTCACGCATTGTCCTGTACTGAATTTGATCCTTGCTTGATTCAGATAAAAGCTTGTTGGTAACTAGAGTTTCTCCAGCAATCTTTGGCTTGCAACATTATTGTCGCTTTCGTAAACGAAGGCAACTGAACATGGGTGGCCGTTGATTAAACACCTTGTTTCTCTACTACCTTTTCCATCATCTTTATCTTTTCTTCCTTTCCTTATTCTTCAATTTCCCTTCGTTTTGCAGTTTATATTTCTTCTTTTTTGTATTTTCTCCTTCAGCCTATGTCAATCTTTACTGGCTTGTCTTGGTGTCCTAAATTTCAACTTCATTTCATGTCCCTTATGCCCCAAATAAAGGGAACGTTTATCAAGATTGAGCGCTTTAAAATGAAGCCATGCCCATCTCAAAAGAAGATGACAAGAGTTCGTGGGAGTAATATCACCTAATACTTCTTTCACCCATTGTCCTGTACTGAATTTGATCCTTGCTTGATTCGGATGAAAGCTTGTTGGTAACTAGAGTTTCTCCAGCAATCTTTGGCTTACAACATTATTGTCGCTTTCGTAAACGAAGGCAACTGAACATGGGTGGCCGTTGATTAAACACCTTGTTTCTCTACTACCTTTTCCATCATCTTTATCTTTTCTTCCTTTCCTTATTCTTCAATTTCCCTTCCTTCTGCAATTTATATTTCTTCTTTTTCTATTTTCTCCTTCAGCTTATATTGATCCTTACTTGCTTGTCTTGGTGTCCTAAATTTCAACTTCATTTCATGTCTCTCGTGCATCAAAAAAAGGGAACGTTTATCAAGATTGAGCGTTTTAAAATGAAGCCATCTCCATCATCTTTTTTTTTTACTTCGTTTTCCTTTTCTTCAATTTCCCTTCTTTCTACAGTTTATATTTCTTCTTTTTCTATTCTTTCTTTTTCTATTTTCTCCTTCAGGCTATGTTGATCCTTACTTGCTTGTCTGAGTCTCATAAATTTCAACTTCATTTCATGTCCCTCAGACATCAAAAAAAGGGAACGTTTATCAAGATTGAGCGTTTTAAAATGAGGCCATGCCCATCTCAAAAAGAGATGACAAGAGTTCGTGGGACCAATATCACATAATACTTCTTTACACATTGTCCCGTACTGAATTTGATCCTTGCTTGATTCGAATGAAAGCTTGTTCGTAACTTGAGTTTCTCCACCAATCTTTGGCTTACAACAGTGTTGTCGCATTCGTAAACAAATGCAACTAAACATGGGTGGCCTTTGATTAAAGACCTTGTTCCTCTACTACTTTTTCCATCATCTTTATCTTTTCTTCCTTTTCTTTTTCTTCAATTTCCCTTCCCTCTGCAGTTTATATTTCTTCTTCTTCTTTTCTTTCTTTTTCTATTTTCTCCTTCAGCCTATGTCAATCTTTACTGGCTTGTCTTGGTGTCCTAAATTTCAACTTCATTTCATGTCCCTTATGCCTCAAATAAAGGGAACGTTCATCAAGATTGAGCGCTTTAAAATGAAGCCATGCCCATCTCAAAAGAAGATGACAAGAGTTCGTGGGAGTAATATCACCTAGTACTTCTTTCACTCATTGTCCTGTACTGAATTTGATCCTTGCTTGATTCAGATGAAAGCTTGTTGGTAAGTAGAGTTTCTCCAGCAATCTTTGGCTTACAACATTATTGTCGCTTTCGTAAACGAAGGCAACTGAACATGGGTGGTCGTTGATTAAACACCTTGTTTCTCTACTACCTTTTCCATCATCTTTATCTTTTCTTCCTTTCCTTATTCTTCAATTTCCCTTCCTTCTGCAATATATATTTCTTCTTTTTCTATTTTCTCCTTCAGCTTATGTTGATCCTTACTTGCTTGTGTTGGTGTCCTAAATTTCAACTTCATTTCATGTCCCTCATGCATCAAAAAAAGGGAACATTTATCAAGATTGAGCGTTTTAAAATGAAGCCATGTCAATCTCAAAAAAATATGACAAGAGTTTGTGGGAGCAATATCACATAATACTTCTTTACAAATTGTCCCGTACTGAATTTGATCCTTGCTTGATACGGATGAAAGCTTGTTGGTAACTGGAGTTTCTCCAGCAATCTTTGGCTTACAACATTGTTGTCGCTTTCGTAAAGGAATGCAACTGAACATGGATGGACTTTGATTAAACACCTTGTTTCTCTACTACCTTTTCGATCATCTTTATCTTTTCTTCCTTTTCTTTTTATTCAATTTCCATTCCTTCTGCAATTTATATTTCTTCTTTTTCTATTCTCTCCTTCAGCCTATGTTGATCCTTACTAGCTTGTCTTGGTGTCCTAAATTTCAACTTCATCTCATGTCCCTCATGCCTCAAATAACGGGAACGTTCATCAAGATTGAGCGTTTTAAAATGAAGCCATGCCCATCTCAAAAGAAGATGAGAGGAGTTCGTGGGAGTAATATCACATAATACTTCTTTCACACATTGTCCTGTACTGAATTTGATCCTTGCTTGATTCAGATGAAAGCTTGTTGGTAACTGGAGTTTCTCCACGAATCTTTGGCTTACAACATTGTTGTCGCTTTCGTAAACGAATGCAACTGAGCATGGGTGGCCTTCGATTAAACACTTTGTTTCTGTACTTCCTTCTCAATCATCTTTATCTATACTTCCTTTTCCTTTTCTTCAATTTCCCTTCGTTCTACAGTTTATATTTCTTCTTTTTGTATGCTTTCTTTTTCTATTTTCTCCTTCAGGCTATGTTGATCCTTACTGGCTTGTCTTAATGTCAGAAATTTCAACTTCATTTGATCTCCCTCATGATTCAAATAATGGGAACGTTTATCAAGATTGAGCGTTTTAAAATGAAGCCATGCCCATCTCAAAAGAAGATGACAAGAATTCGTGGGAGCAATATCACATAATACTTCTTTCACACATTCTCCCATAATGAATTTGATCCTTGCTTGATTTGAATGAAAGCTTGTTGGTAACTTGAGTTTCTCCACCAATCTTTGGCTTACAACAGTGTTGTCGCTTTCGTAAACGAATGCAACTAAACATGGGTGGCCTTTGATTAAACACCTTGTTTCTATACTACCTTTTCCATCATGTTTATCTTTTCTTCCTTTTCTTTTTCTTCAATTTCCCTTTCTTCTGTAGTTTATATTTCTTCTTTTTCTACTTTTTCTTTTTCTATTTTCTCCTTCAGCCTATGTCAATCTTTTCTTGCTTGTCTTGGTGTCCTAAATTTCAACTTCATTTCATGTCCCTCATGCCTCAAATAAAGGGAACGTTCATCAAGATTGAGCGTTTTAAAATGAAGCCATGCCCATCTCAAACGAAGATGACAAGAGTTCGTGGGAGCAATATCACATAATACTTCTTTCACACATTGTCCTGTACTGAATTTGATCCTTGCTTGATCCGAATGAAAGCCTTTTGGTAACTTGAGTTTCTCCACCAATCTTTTGCTTACAACATCGTTGTCGTTTTCGTAAATGAATGCAACTCAACATGGGTGGCCTTCGATTAAACACCTTGTTTATGTACTTCCTTTTCCATCATCTTTATCTTTACTTCGTTTTCCTTTTCTTGAATTTCCCTTCTTTCTACAGTTTATATTTATTCTTTTTCAATTCTTTCATTTTCTATTTTCTGCTTCAGGCTATGTTGATCCTTACTGGCTTGTCTTAGTCTCATAAATTTCAACTTCATTTCATGTCCCTCATGCATCAAAAAAAGGGAACGTTTATCAAGATTCAGCGTTTTAAAATGAAGCCATGCCCATCTCAAAAAAAGATGACAAGAGTTCGTAGGAGCAATATCACATAATAATTCTTTACACATTGTCCCGTACTGAATTTGATCCTTGCTTGATTCGAATGAAAGCTTGTTCGTAACTTGAGTTTCTCCACCAATCTTTGGCTTACAACAGTGTTGTCGCTTTCGTAAACAAATGCAACTGAACATGGATGGACTTTGATTAAACACCTTGTTTCTCTACTACCTTTTCCATCATCTTTATCTTTTCTTCCTTTTCTTTTTCTTCAATTTCCCTTTCTTTTGCTGTTTATATTTCTTCTTTTTCTATTCTTTCTTTTTCTATTTTCTCCTTTAGCGTATGTCAATCTTTACTGGCTGGTCTTGGTGTCCTAAATTTCAACTTCATTTCTTGTACCTCATGCCTCAAATAAAGGGAACATTTATCAAGATTGAGCGTTTTAAAATGAAGCCATGCCCATCTCAAAAGAAGAGGACAAGATTTCGTGGGAGTAATATCACATAATACATCTTTCACACATTGTCCTGTACTGAATTTGATCCTTACTTGATTCGAATGAAAGCTTATTGGTAACTGGAGTTTTTCCAGCAATCTTTGGCTTACAACATTGTTGTCGCTTTCGTAAAGGAATGCAACTGAACATGGGTGGACTTTCATTAAACACCTTGTTTCTCTACTACCTTCTCCATCATCTTTATCTTTTCTTCCTTTTCTTTTTCTTCAACTTCCATTCCTTCAACAATTTATATTTCTGCTTTTTCTATTCTCTCCTTCAGCCTAAGTTGATCCTTACTGGCTTGTCTTGGTGTCCTAAATTTCAACTTCATCTCATGTCCCTCATGCCTCAAATAAAGGGAACGTTTATCAAGATTGAGCGTTTTAAAATGAAGTCATTCCCATCTCAAAAGAAGATTACAAGAGTTCGTGGGAGCAATATCACATAACACTTCTTTCACACAATGTCCCGTACTGAATTTGATCCTTTCTTGATTCGAATGAAAGCTTTTTGGTAACTAGAGTTTCTCCACCAATCTTTGGCTTACAACATTGTTGTCGTTTTCGTGAACGAATGCAACTGAACATGTGTGGCCTTCGATTAAACACCTTGTTTCTGTACTACCTTTTCCATCATCTTTATCTTTTCTTCCTTTTCTTTTTCTTCAATTTCCCTTCCTTCTGCAGTTTATATTTCTTCTTTTTCTATTCTCTCCTTCAGCCTATCTTGATCCTTACTGGCTTGTCTTGGTGTCCTAAATTTCAACTTCAACTCATGTCCCTCATGCCTCAAATAAAGGGAACGTTCATCAAGATTGAGCGTTTTAAAATGAAGCCATGCCCATCTCAAAAGAAGATGACAAGAGTTCGTGGGAGCAATATCACATAACACTTCTTTCACACAATGTCCCGTACTGAATTTGATCCTTGCTTGATTCGAATGAAAGCTTGTTGGTAACTAGAGTTTCTCCACCAATCTTTGGCTTACAACATTGTTGTCGTTTTCGTAAACAAATGCAACTGAGCATGGGTGGCCTTCGATTAAACACCTTGTTTCTGTACTACCTTTTCCATCATCTTTATCTTTTCTTCCTTTTCTTTTTCTTCAATTTCCCTTCCTTCTGCAGTTTATATTTCTTCTTTTTCTATTCTTTCTTTTTCTATTTTCTCCTTCAGCCTATGTTGATCCCTACTGGCTTGTCTTGGTGTCCTAAATTTCAACTTCATTTCCTGTCCCTCATGCCTCAAATCAAGGGAACGTTTGTTAAGATTGAGCGTTTTAAAATGAAGCCATGTCCATCTCAAAAGAAGATGACAAGAATTCGTGGGAGCAATATCACATAATACTTCTTTTACACATTCTCCTACACTGAATTTGATCCTTGCTTGATTCGAATGAAAGCTTGTTGGTAACTTGAGTTTCTCCACCAATCTTTGGCTTACAACAGTGTTGTCGCTTTCGTAAACGAATGCAACTAAACATGGGTGGCCTTTGATTAAACACCTTGTTTCTCTACTACCTTTTCCATCATCTTAATCTTTTCTTCCTATTCTTTTTCTTCAATTTCCCTTCCTTTTGCAGTTTATATTTCTTCTTTTTCTATTCTTTCATTTTCTATTTTCTCCTTCAGCCTATGTCAATCTTTACTGGCTTGTCTTGGTGTCCTAAATTTCAACTTCATTTCATGTCCCTCATGCCTCAAATAAAGGGAACGTTGATCAACATTGAGCGTTTTAAAATGAAGCCATGCCCATCTCAAAAGAAGATGACAAGAGTTCGTGGGAGTAATATCACATAACACTTCTTTCACACATTGTCCTGTACTGAATTTGATCCTTGCTTGATTCGGATGAAAGCTTGTTGGTAACTGGAGTTTCCCTATAAATCATTGGCTTACAACATTGTTGTCGCTTTCGTAAACGAATGCAACTGAACATAGGTGGACTTTGATTAAACACCTTGTTTCTCTACTACCTTTTCCATCATCTTTATCTTTTCTTCCTTTTCTTTTTATTCAATTTCCATTCCTTCTGCAATTTACATTTCTTCTTTTTCTATTTTTTCTTTTTCTATTTTCTCCTTCAGCCTATGTCAATCTTTTCTTGCTTGTCTTGGTGTCCTAAATTTCAACTTCATTTCATGTCCCTCATGCCTCAAATAAAGGGAACGTTCATCAAGATTGGGTGTTTTAAAATGAAGCCATACCCATCTCAAAAGAAGATGACAAGAGTTCGTGGGAGCAATATCACATAATACTTCTTTCACACATTATCCCGTACTGAATTTGATCCTTGTTTGAGTTGGATTAAAGCTTGTTGGTAACTGGAGTTTCTCCACCAATCTTTGGCTTACAACATTGTTGTCGCTTTCGTAAACGAATGCAACTGAACATGTGTGGCCTTCGATTAAACACCTTGTTTCTGTACTACCTTTTCCATCATCTTTATCTTTTCTTCCTTTTCTTTTTCTTCAATTTCCCTTCCTTCTGCAATTTATATTTCTTCTTTTTTTATTCTCTCCTTCAGCCTATGTTGATCCTTACTGGCTTGTCTTGGTGTCCTAAATTTCAACTTCATCTCATGTCCCTCATGCCTCAAATAAAGGGAACGTTCATCAAGATTGAGTGTTTTAAAATGAAGCCATGCCCATCTCAAAAGAAGATGACAAGAGTTCGTGGGAGCAATATCACATAACACTTCTTTCACACAATGTCCCGTACTGAATTTGATCCTTGCTTGATTCGAATGAAAGCTTGTTGGTAACTAGAGTTTCTCCACCAATCTTTGGCTTACAACATTGTTGTCGTTTTCGTAAACGAATGCAACTGAGCATGGGTGGCCTTCGATTAAACACCTTGTTTCTGTACTACCTTTTCCATCGTCTTTATCTTTTCTTCCTTTTCTTTTTCTTCAATTTCCTTTCCTTCTGCTGTTTATATTTCTTCTTTTTCTATTCTTTCTTTTTCTATTTTCTCCTTTAGCGTATGTCAATCTTTACTGGCTGGTCTTGGTGTCCTAAATTTCAACTTCATTTCCTGTTCCTCATGCCTCAAATAAAGGGAACATTTATCAAGATTGAGCGTTTTAAAATGAAGCCATGCCCATCTCAAAAGAAGAGGACAAGATTTCGTGGGAGTAATATCACATAATACATCTTTCACACATTGTCCTGTACTGAATTTGATCCTTACTTGATTCGAATGAAAGCTTATGGGTAACTGGAGGTTCCCTAGAAATCATTGGCTTACAACATTGTTGTCGCTTTCGTAAACGAATGCAACTGAACATGGGTGGACTTTGATTAAACACCTTGTTTCTCTACTACCTTTTCCATCATCCTAATCTTTTCTTCCTATTCTTTTTCTTCAATTTCCCTTCCTTCTGCAGTTTATATTTCTTCTTTTTCTATTCTTTCTTTTTCTATTTTCTCCTTCAGCCTATGTCAATCTTTACTGGCTTGTCTTGGTGTTCTAAATTTCAACTTCATTTCATGTCCCTCATGCCTCAAATAAAGGGAACGTTGATCAACATTGAACGTTTTAAAATGAAGCCATGCCCATCTCAAAAGAAGATGACAAGAGTTCGTGGGAGTAATATCACATAACACTTCTTTCACACATTGTCCTGTACAGAATTTGATCCTTGCTTGATTCGGATGAACGGTTGTTGGTAACTGGAGGTTCCCTAGAAATCATTGGCTTACAACATTGTTGTCGCTTTCGTAAACGAATGCAACTGAACATGGGAGGACTTTGATTAAACACCTTGTTTCTCTACTACCTTTTCCATCATCTTTATCTTTTCTTCCTTTTCTTTTTCTTCAATTTCCATTCCTTCTGCAGTTTATATTTCTTCTTTTTCTATTCTTTCTTTTTCTATTTTCTTCTTCAGCCTATGTCAATCTTTACTGGCTTGTCTTGGTGTTCTAAATTTCAACTTCATTTCATGTCCCTCATGCCTCAAATAAAGGGAACGTTGATCAACATTGAGCGTTTTAAAATGAAGCCATGCCCATCTCAAAAGAAGATGACAAGAGTTTGTGGGAGTAATATCACATAACACTTCTTTCACACATTGTCCTGTACTGAATTTGATCCTTGCTTGATTCGGATGAAAGGTTGTTGGTAACTGGAGTTTCCCTATAAATCATTGGCTTACAACATTGTTGTCGCTTTCGTAAACGAATGCAACTGAACATGGGTGGACTTTGATTAAACACCTTGTTTCTCTACTACCTTTTCCATCATCTTTATCTTTTCTTCCTTTTCTTTTTCTTCAATTTCCATTCCTTCTGCAATTTACATTTCTTCTATTTCTATTCTTTCTTTTTCTATTTTCTCCTTCAGCCTATGTCAATCTTTTCTTGCTTGTCTTGGTGTCCTAAATTTCAACTTCATTTCATGTCCCTCATGCCTCAAATAAAGGGAACGTTCATCAAGATTGGGCGTTTTAAAATGAAGCCATACCCATCTCAAAAGAAGATGACAAGAGTTCGTTGGAGCAATATCACATAATACTTCTTTCACACATTATCCCGTACTGAATTTGATCCTTGCTTGATATGAATGAAAGCTTGTTGGTAACTTGAGTTTCTCCACCAATCTTTGGCTTACAGCATTGTTGTCGTTTTCGTAAACGAATGCAACTGAACATAGGTGGCCTTCGATTAAACACCTTGTTTCTCTACTTCCTTTTCAATCATCTTTATCTTTACTTACTTTTCTTTTTCTTCAATTTCCCTTCTACAGTTTATATTTCTTCCTTTTCTATTCTTTCTATTCCTATTTTCTCCTTTAGCCTATGTTGATCCTTACTGGCTTGTCTTGGTGTCATCAATTTCAACTTCGTTTCATGTCCCTCATGCATCAAAAAATGGGAACGTTTATCAAGATTGAGCGTTTTAAAATGAAGCCATGCCCATCTCAAAAGAAGATGAGAAGAGTTCGTGTGAGCAATATCACATAATACTTCTTTCACACACTGTCCTATACTGAATTTGATCCTTGTTTGAGATGGATTCAAGCTTGTTGGTAACTGGAGTTTCTCCACCAATCTTTGGCTTACAACATTGTTGTCGCTTTCGTAAACGAATACAACTGAAGATGGGTGGCCTTTGATTAAACACCTTGTTTCTCTACTACCTTTTCCATCATCCTTATCTTTACTTCCTTTTCTTTTTCTTCAATTTCCCTTTCTTCTGCAGTTTACATTTCTTCTTTTTCTAATCTTTCTTTTTCTATTTTCTCCTTCAGCCTATGTCAATCTTTTCTTGCTTGTCTTGGTGTCCTAAATTTCAACTTCATTTCATGTCCCTCATGCCTCAAATAAAGGGAACGTTCATCAAGATTGAGCGTTTTAAAATGAAGCCATACCCATCTCAAAAGAAGATGACAAGAGTTCGTGGGAGCAATATCACATAATACTTCTTTCACACATTATCCCGTACTGAATTTGATCCTTGCTTGATATGAAAGAAAGCTTGTTGGTAACTTGAGTTTCTCCACCAATCTTTGGCTTACAGCATTGTTGTCGTTTCCGTAAACGAATGCAACTGAACATAGGTGGCCTTCGATTAAACACCTTGTTTCTCTACTTCCTTTTCAATCATCTTTATCTTTACTTACTTTTCTTTTTCTTCAATTTCCCTTCTACAGTTTATATTTCTCCCTTTTCTATTCTTTCTATTCCTATTTTCTCCTTCAGCCTATGTTGATCCTCACTGGCTTGTCTTGGTGTCATCAATTTCAACTTCGTTTCATGTCCCTCATGCATCAAAAAATGGGAACGTTTATCAAGATTGAGCGTTTTAAAATGAAGCCATGCCCATCTCAAAAGAAGATGAGAAGAGTTCGTGTGAGCAATATCACATAATACTTCTTTCACACACTGTCCTATACTGAATTTGATCCCTGTTTGAGTTGGATTAAAGCTTGTTGGTAACTGGAGTTTCTCCACCAATCTTTGGCTTACAACATTGTTGTCGCTTTCGTAAACAAATACAACTGAACATGGGTGGCCTTCGATTAAACACCTTGTTTCTGTACTTCCTTTTCTATCATCTTTATCTTTACTTCCTTTTCCTTTTCTTCAATTTCCCTTCTTTCTACAGTTTATATTTCTTCTTTTTCTATTCTTTCTTTTTCTATTTTCTCCGTCAGGGTATGTTGATCCTTACTGGCTTGTCTTACTCTCATAAATTTCAACTTCATTTCATGTCCCTCATGCATAAAAAAAAGGGAACGTTTATCAAGATTGAGCGTTTTAAAATGGAGCCATGCCCATCTCAAAAGAAGATGAGAAGAGTTCTTGGGAGCAATATCACATAATGCTTCTTTCACACATTGTCCTGTACTGAATTTGATCCTTGCTTGATTCGGATGAAAGCTTGTTGGTAACCAGAGTTTCTCCACCAATCTTTGGCTTACAACATTGTTGTCGCTTTCGTAAACGAATGCAATTAAACAAGGGTGGCCTTCGATTAAACACCTTATTTCTCTACGTCTTTTTCCATCATCTTTATCTTTACTTCCTTTTCTTTTTCTTCAATTTCACTTCCTTCTATAGTTTATATTTCGTCCTTTTGTATTCTTTCTTTTTCTATTTTCTCCTTCAGCCTATGTTGATCCTTATTGGCTTGTCTTGGTGTCATAAATTTCATCTTCATTTCATGGCCCTCATGCCTAAAATAAAGGGAACGTTTATCAAGATTTAGCATTTTAAAATGAAGCCATCCCATCTCAAAAGAAGATAACAAGAGTTCGTGGGAGCAATATCATATAATACTTCTTTCACACATTGTCCCGTACTGAATTTGATCCTTGCTTGATTCGGATGAAAGCCTGTTGGTAACTGGAGTTTCTCCACCAATCTTTGGCTTACAACATTGTTGTCGCTTTCGTAAACGAATACAACTGAACATGGGTGGCCTTCGATTAAACACCTTGTTTCTGTACTTCCTTTTCTATCATCTTTATCTTTACTTCCTTTTCCTTTTCTTCAATTTCCCTTCTTTCTACAGCTTATATTTCTTCTTTTTCTATTCTTTCTTTTTCTATTTTCTCCTTCAGGCTATGTTGATCCTTACTGGCTTGTCTTAGTCTCATAAATTTCAACTTCATTTCATGTCCCTCATGCATCAAAAAAAGGGAACATTTATCAAGATTGAGCGTTTTAAATGAAGCCATGCCCATCTCAAAAGAAGATGAGAAGAGTTCTTGGGAGCAATATCACATAATGCTTCTTTCACACATTGTCGTGTACTGAATTTGATCCTTGCTTGATTCGGATGAAAGCTTGTTGGTAACCGGAGTTTCTCCACCAATCTTTGGCTTACAACATTGTTGTCGCTTTCGTAAACGAATGCAACTAAACATGGGTGGCCTTCGATTAAACACCTTGTTTCTCTACGTCTTTTTCCATCATCTTTATCTTTACTTCCTTTTCTTTTTCTTCAATTTCACTTCCTTCTATAGTTTATATTTGTTCTTTTTCTATTCTTTCTTTTTCTATTTTCTCCTTCAGCCTATGTTGATCCTTACTGGCTTGTCTTGGTGTCATAAATTTCAACTTCATTTCATGTCCCTCATGTCTCAAATAAAGGGAACGTTTATCAAGATTGATTGTTTTAAAATGAAGCCATGCCCATCTTAAAAGAAGATGACAAGAGTTCGTGGGAGCAATATCACATAATACTTCTTTCATACATTGTCATGTAATGAATTTGATCCTTGCTTGATTCGAATGAAAGCTTGTTGGTAACATGAGTTTTTCCACCAATCTTTGGCTTACAACAGTGTTGTCGCTTTCGTAAACTAATGCAACTAAACATGAGTGGCCTTTGATTAAACACCTTGTTTCTCTACTACCCTTTCCATCATCTTCATTTTTTTTTCCTTTTCTTTTTCTTCAATTTCCCTTCCTTCTGCACTTTATATTTCTTCTTTTTGTATTCTTTCTTTTTCTATTTTCTCCTTCAGCCTATGTTGATCCTTACTGGCTTGTCTTGGTGTCATAAATTTCAACTTCATTTCATGTCCCTCATGCCTCAAATAAAGGGAACGTTTATCAAGATTGAGCGTTTTAAAATGAAGCCATCCCATCTCAAAAGAAGATAACAAGAGTTCGTGGGAGCAATATCACATAATACTTCGTTCACACATTGTCCCGTACTGAATTTGATCCTTGCTTGATTCGGATGAAAGCTTGTTGGTAACTGGAGTTTGTCCACCAATCTTTGGCTTACAACATTGTTGTCGCTTTCGTAAACGAATGCAACTAAACACTTTGTGGCCTTCGATTAAACACCTTGTTTCTCTACGTCCTTTTCCATCATCTTTATCTTTACTTCCTTTTCTTTTTCTTCAATTTCCCGTCCTTCGACAATTTATAGTTGTTCTTTTTCTATTTTCTCCTTCAGCCTATGTTGATCCTTAATGGCTTGTCTTGGTGTCATAAATTTCAACTTCATTTCGTGTCCCTCATGCCTCAAATAAAGGGAACGTTTATCAAGATTAAGCATTTTAAAATGAAGTCATGCCCATCTCAAAAGAAGATGACAAAGTTCGTGGGAGCAATATCACATAATACTTCTTTCAGACATTGTCCCGTACTGAAAGCCTTGCTTGATTCGAATGAAAGCTTGTTGGTATCATCAGTTTCTCCACCAATCTTTGGCTTACAACAGTGTTGTCGGTTTCGTAAACTAAAGCAACTAAACATGAATGGCCTGTGATTAAACACCTTGTTTCTCTACTACCTTTTCCATCATCTTTATCTTTTCTTCCTGTTCTTTTTCTTCAATTTCACTTCCTTTTGCACTTTATATTTCTTCTTTTTGTTTTATTTCTTTTTCTATTTTCTCCTTCAGCCTATGTTGATCCTTACTGGCTTGTCTTGGTGTCATAAATTTCAACTTCATTTCAAGTCCCTCATGCCTCAAATAAAGGGAACGTTTATCAAGATTGAGCATCTTAAAATGAAGTCATCCCATCTCAAAAGACGATGAGAAGAGTTCTTGGGAGCAATATCACATAATGCTTCTTTCACACATTGTCGTGTACTGAATTTGATCCTTGCTTGATTCGGATGAAAGCTTGTTGGTAACCGGAGTTTCTCCACCAATCTTTGGCTTACAACATTGTTGTCGCTTTCGTAATCGAATGCAACTAAACGTGGGTGGCCTTCGATTAAACACCTTGTTTGTCTACATCTTTTTCCATCATCTTTATCTTTACTTTTCTTTTTCTTCAATTTCACTTCCTTCTATAGTTTATATTTGTTCTTTTTCTATTCTTTCTTTTTCTATTTTCTCCTTCAGCCTATGTTGATCCTTACTGGCTTGTCTTGGTGTCATAAATTTGAACTTCATTTGATGTCCCTCATGTCTCAAATAAAGGGAACGTTTATCAAGATTGATTGTTTTAAAATGAAGCCATGCCCATCTTAAAAGAAGATGACAAGAGTTCGTGGAAGCAATATCACATAATACTTCTTTCACACATTGTCCCGTACTGAATTTGATCCTTGCTTGATTCGGATGAAAGCTTGTTGGTAACTGGAGTTTGTCCACCAATCTTTGGCTTACAACATTGTTGTCGCTTTCGTAAACGAATGCAACTGAACGTGGGTGGCCTTCGATTAAACACCTTGTTTCTCTACGTCCTTTTCCATCATCTTTATCTTTACTTCCTTTTCTTTTTCTTTAATTTCCCGTCCTTCGACAATTTATAGTTGTTCTTTTTCTATTTTCTCCTTCAGCCTATGTTGATCCTTAATGGCTTGTCTTGGTGTCATAAATTTCAACTTCATTTCATGTCCCTCATGCCTCAAATAAAGGGAACGTTTATCAAGATTGAGCATTTTAAAATGAAGCCATGCCCATCTCAAAAGAAGATGACAGAGTTCGTGGGAGCAATATCACATAATACTTCTTTCAGACATTGTCCCGTACTGAAAGCCTTGCTTGATTCGAATGAAAGCTTGTTGGTAACATGAGTTTCTCCACCAATCTTTGGCTTACAACAGTGTTGTCGGTTTCGTAAACTAAAGCAACTAAACATGAATGGCCTGTGATTAAACACCTTGTTTCTCTACTACCTTTTCCATCATCTTTATCTTTTCTTCCTGTTCTTTTTCTTCAATTTCACTTCCTTCTGCACTTTATATTTCTTCTTTTTGTTTTATTTCTTTTTCTATTTTCTCCTTCAGCCTATGTTGATCCTTACTAGCTTGTCTTGGTATCATAAATTTCAACTTCATTTCAAGTCCCTCATGCCTCAAATAAAGGGAATGTTTATCAAGATTGAGCATCTTAAAATGAAGTCATCCCATCTCAAAAGACGATAACATGAGTTCGTGGGAAGAATATGACACAATACTTCTTTCACACATTGTCCCGTACTGAATTTGATCCTTGCTTGATTCGGATGAAAGCTTGTTGGTAACTGGAGTTTCTCCAGCAATCTTTGACTTACAACATTGTTGTCACTTTCGTAAACGAATGCAACTGAACACGGGTGGCCCTCGATTAAACACCTTGTTTCTCTACGTCCTTTTCCATCATCTTTATCTTTATTTCCTTTTCTTTTTCTTCAATTTCCCGTCCTTCGACAGTTTATATTTCTTATTTTTCTATTCTTTCTTTTTCTATTTTCTCCTTCAGCCTATGTTGATCCTTAATGGCTTGTCTTGGTGTCATAAATTTCAACTTCATTTCATGTCCCTAATGCCTCAAATAAAGGGAACGTTTATCAAAATTGAGCGTTTTAAAATGAAGCCATGCCTATCTCAAAAGAAGATGACAAGAGTTCTTGGGAGCAATATCACATAATACTACTTTCACACATTGTCCTGTACTGAATTTGATCCTTGCTTGATTCGAATGAAAGCTTGTTGGTAACATGAGTTTCTCCACCAATGTTTGGCTTACAACAGTGATGTCGCTTTTGTAAACTTATGCAACTAAACATGAATGGCCTGTGATTAAACACCTAATTTCTCTACTACCTTTTCCATCATCTTTATCTTTTCTTCCTTTTCTTTTTCTTCAATTTCACTTCCTTCTGCACTTTATATTTCTTCTTTTTCTATTTTTTCTTGTTCTATTTTCTCTTTCAGCCTATGTTGATCCTTACTGGATTGTCTTGGTGTCATAAATTTCAACTTCATTTCATGTCCCTCATGCCTCAAATAAAGGGAACGTTCATCAAGATTGAGCGTTTTAAAATGAAGCCATCCCATCTCAAAAGAAGATAACAAGAGTTCGTGGGAGCAATATTACATAATACTTCTTTCACACATTGTCCCGTACTGAATTTGATCCTTGCTTGATTCGGATGAAAGCTTGTTGGTAACTGGAGTTTCTCCACCAATCTTTGGCTTACAACAGTGTTGTCGATTTCGTAAACTAATGCAACTAAACATGAGTGGCCTTTGTTTAAACACCTTGTTTCTCTACTACCCTTTCCACCATCTTTATCTTTTCTTCCTTTTGTTTTTCTTCAATTTCCCGTCCTTCGACAATTTATATTTGTTCTTTTTCTATTCTTTCTTTTTCTATTTTCTACTTCAGCCTATGTTGATCCTTAATGGCTTGTCTTGGTGTCATAAATTTCAACTTCATTTCATGTCCCTCAAGCCTCAAATAAAGGGAACGTTTATCAAAATTGAGCGTTTTAAAATAAAGCCATGCCTATCTCAAAAGAAGATGACAAGAGTTCCTGGGAGCAATATCACATAATACTACTTTCACACATTGTCCTGTACTGAATTTGATCCTTGCTTGATTCGAATGAAAGCTTGTTGGTAACATGAGTTTCTCCACCAATGTTTGGCTTACAACAGTGATGTCGCTTTTGTAAACTTATGCAACTAAACATGAATGGCCTGTGATTAAACACCTAATTTCTCTACTACCTTTTCCATCATCTTTATCTTTTCTTCCTTTTCTTTTTCTTCAATTTCACTTCCTTCTGCACTTTATATTTCTTCTTTTTCTATTCTTCCTTGTTCTATTTTCTCCTTCAGTCTATGTTGATCCTTACTGGCTTGTCTTGGTGTCATAAATTTCAACTTCATTTCATGTCCCTCATGCCTCAAATAAAGGGTACGTTTATCAAGATTGAGCGTTTTAAAATGAAGCCATGCCCATCTCAAAAGAAGATCATAAGAGTTCGTGGGAGCAATATCACATAATACTTCTTTCACACATTGTCCTGTACTGAATTTGATCCTTGCTTGATTCGGATGAAAGCTTGTTGGTAACTGGAGTTTCTCCACCAATCTTTGGCTTACAACATTGTTGTCGCTTTCGTAAACAAATGCAACTAAACATGGGTGGCCTTCGATTAAACACCTTGTTTCTGTATGTCCTTTTCCATCATTTTCATCTTTTCTTCCTTTTCTTTTTCTTCAATTTCCCTTCTACTGTTTATATTGCTTCCTTTTCTATTCTTTCTTTTTCTATTTTCTCCTTCAGCTTATGTGGATCCTTACTGGCTTGTCTTGGTGTCATCAATTTCAACTTCGTTTCTTGTCCCTCATGCATCAAATAAAGGGTACGTTTATCAAGATTGAGCGTTTTAAAATGAAGCCATGCCCATCTCAAAAGAAGATGAGAAGAGTTCGTGTGAGCAATATCACATAATACTTCTTTCACACACTGCCCTATACTGAATTTGATCCTTGTCTGAGTTGGATTAAAGCTTGTTGGTAACTGGAGTTTCTCCACCAAATTTTTGGCTTAAAACATTGTTGTCGCTTTCGTAAACGAATACAACTGAACATGGGTGGCCTTTGATTAAACACTTTGTTTCTCTACTACCTTTTCCATCATCCTTATCTTTACTTCCTTTTCTTTTTCTTCAATTTCCCGTCCTTCGACAGTTTATATTTGTTATTTTTCTATTCTTTCTTTTTCTATTTTCTCCTTCAGCCTATGTTGATCCTTAATGGCTTGTCTTGGTGTCATAAATTTCAACTTCATTTCATGTCCGTAATGCCTCAAATAAAGGGAACGTTTATCAAAATTGAGCGTTTTAAAATAAAGCCATGCCTATCTCAAAAGAAGATGACAAGAGTTCCTGGGAGCAATATCACATAATACTACTTTCACACATTGTCCTGTACTGAATTTGATCCTTGCTTGATTCGAATGAAAGCTTGTTGGTAACATGAGTTTCTCCACCAATGTTTGGCTTACAACAGTGATGTCGCTTTTGTAAACTTATGCAACTAAACATGAATGGCCTGTGATTAAACACCTAATTTCTCTACTACCTTTTCCATCATCTTTATCTTTTCTTCCTCTTCTTTTTCTTCAATTTCACTTCCTTCTGCACTTTATATTTCTTCTTTTTCTATTCTTCCTTGTTCTATTTTCTCCTTCAGTCTATGTTGATCCTTACTGGCTTGTCTTGGTGTCATAAATTTCAACTTCATTTCATGTCCCTCATGCCTCAAATAAAGGGTACGTTTATCAAGATTGAGCGTTTTAAAATGAAGCCATGCCCATCTCAAAAGAAGATCATAAGAGTTCGTGGGAGCAATATCACATAATACTTCTTTCACACATTGTCCTGTACTGAATTTGATCCTTGCTTGATTCGGATGAAAGCTTGTTGGTAACTGGAGTTTCTCCACCAATCTTTGGCTTACAACATTGTTGTCGCTTTCGTAAACAAATGCAACTAAACATGGGTGGCCTTCGATTAAACACCTTGTTTCTGTATGTCCTTTTCCATCATTTTCATCTTTTCTTCCTTTTCTTTTTCTTCAATTTCCCTTCTACTGTTTATATTGCTTCCTTTTCTATTCTTTCTTTTCCTATTTTCTCCTTCAGCTTATGTGGATCCTTACTGGCTTGTCTTGGTGTCATCAATTTCAACTTCGTTTCTTGTCCCTCATGCATCAAAAAAAGGGAACGTTTATCAAGATTGAGCGTTTTTAAATGAAGCCATGCCCATCTCAAAAGAAGATGAGAAGAGTTCGTGTGAGCAATATCACATAATACTTCTTTCACACACTGCCCTATACTGAATTTGATCCTTGTCTGAGTTGGATTAAAGCTTGTTGGTAACTGGAGTTTCTCCACCAAATTTTTGGCTTACAACATTGTTGTCGCTTTCGTAAACGAATACAACTGAACATGGGTGGCCTTTGATTAAACACTTTGTTTC
The DNA here is from genome assembly GCF_037176805.1 of Vigna unguiculata. NCBI lineage: Eukaryota > Viridiplantae > Streptophyta > Magnoliopsida > Fabales > Fabaceae > Vigna > Vigna unguiculata. Next base: position 23,740,189 of record NC_140795.1, on the reverse strand, counting down.
TCTACTACCTTTTCCATCATCCTTATCTTTACTTCCTTTTCTTTTTCTTCAATTTCCCGTCCTTCGACAGTTTATATTTGTTATTTTTCTATTCTTTCTTTTTCTATTTTCTCCTTCAGCCTATGTTGATCCTTAATGGCTTGTCTTGGTGTCATAAATTTCAACTTCATTTCATGTCCGTAATGCCTCAAATAAAGGGAACGTTTATCAAAATTGAGCGTTTTAAAATAAAGCCATGCCTATCTCAAAAGAAGATGACAAGAGTTCCTGGGAGCAATATCACATAATACTACTTTCACACATTGTCCTGTACTGAATTTGATCCTTGCTTGATTCGAATGAAAGCTTGTTGGTAACATGAGTTTCTCCACCAATGTTTGGCTTACAACAGTGATGTCGCTTTTGTAAACTTATGCAACTAAACATGAATGGCCTGTGATTAAACACCTAATTTCTCTACTACCTTTTCCATCATCTTTATCTTTTCTTCCTTTTCTTTTTCTTCAATTTCACTTCCTTCTGCAGTTTACATTTCTTCTTTTTCTATTTTCTCCTTCAGCCTATGTTGATCCTTACTGGCTTGTCTTGGTGACATAAATTTCCACTTCATTTCATGTCCCTCATGCCTCAAATAAAGGGAACGTTCATCAAGATTGAGCGTTTTAAAATGAAGCCATCCCATCTCAAAAGAAGATAACAAGAGTTCGTGGGAGCAATATTACATAATACTTCTTTCACACATTATCCCGTACTGAATTTGATCCTTGCTTGATTCGGATGAAAGCTTGTTGGTAACTGGAGTTTCTCCACCAATCTTTGGCTTACAACAGTGTTGTCGATTTCGTAAACTAATGCAACTAAACATGAGTGGCCTTTGATTAAGCACCTTGTTTCTCTACTACCCTTTCCATCATCTTTATCTTTTCTTCCTTTTCTTTTTCTTCAATTTCCCGTCCTTCGACAGTTTATATTTGTTATTTTTCTATTCTTTCTTTTTCTATTTTCTCCTTCAGCCTATGTTGATCCTTAATGGCTTGTCTTAGTGTCATAAATTTCAACTTCATTTCATGTCCGTAATGCCTCAAATAAAGGGAACGTTTATCAAAATTGAGCGTTTTAAAATAAAGCCATGCCTATCTCAAAAGAAGATGACAAGAGTTCTTGGGAGCAATATCACATAATACTACTTTCACACATTGTCCTGTACTGAATTTGATCCTTGCTTGATTCGAATGAAAGCTTGTTGGTAACATGAGTTTCTCCACCAATGTTTGGCTTACAACAGTGATGTCGCTTTTGTAAACTTATGCAACTAAACATGAATGGCCTGTGATTAAACACCTAATTTCTCTACTACCTTTTCCATCATCTTTATCTTTTCTTCCTTTTCTTTTTCTTCAATTTCACTTCCTTCTGCAGTTTACATTTCTTCTTTTGATATTTTCTCCTTCAGCCTATGTTGATCCTTACTGGCTTGTCTTGGTGACATAAATTTCCACTTCATTTCATGTCCCTCATGCCTCAAATAAAGGGAACGTTCATCAAGATTGAGCGTTTTAAAATGAAGCCATGCCCATCTCAAAAGAAGATAACAAGAGTTCGTGGGAGCAATATTACATAATACTTCTTTCACACATTGTCCCGTACTGAATTTGATCCTTGTTTGAGTTGGATTAAAGCTTGTTGGTAACTGGAGTTTCTCCACCAATCTTTGGCTTACAACAGTGTTGTCGCTTTCGTAAACGAATACAACTGAACATGGGTGGCCTTTGATTAAACACCTTGTTTCTCTACTACCTTTTCCATCATCCTTATCTTTACTTCCTTTTCTTTTTCTTCAATTTCCCGTCCTTCGACAGTTTATATTTGTTATTTTTCTATTCCTTCTTTTTCTATTTTCTCCTTCAGCCTATGTTGATCCTTAATGGCTTGTCTTGGTGTCATAAATTTCAACTTCATTTCATGTCCGTAATGCCTCAAATAAAGGGAACGTTTATCAAAATTGAGCGTTTTAAAATAAAGCCATGCCTATCTCAAAAGAAGATGACAAGAGTTCCTGGGAGCAATATCACATAATACTACTTTCACACATTGTCCTGTACTGAATTTGATCCTTGCTTGATTCGAATGAAAGCTTGTTGGTAACATGAGTTTCTCCACCAATGTTTGGCTTACAACAGTGATGTCGCTTTTGTAAACTTATGCAACTAAACATGAATGGCCTGTGATTAAACACCTAATTTCTCTACTACCTTTTCCATCATCTTTATCTTTTCTTCCTTTTCTTTTTCTTCAATTTCACTTCCTTCTGCAGTTTACATTTCTTCTTTTTCTATTTTCTCCTTCAGCCTATGTTGATCCTTACTGGCTTGTCTTGGTGACATAAATTTCCACTTCATTTCATGTCCCTCATGCCTCAAATAAAGGGAACGTTCATCAAGATTGAGCGTTTTAAAATGAAGCCATCCCATCTCAAAAGAAGATAACAAGAGTTCGTGGGAGCAATATTACATAATACTTCTTTCACACATTGTCCCGTACTGAATTTGATCCTTGCTTGATTCGGATGAAAGCTTGTTGGTAACTGGAGTTTCTCCACCAATCTTTGGCTTACAACAGTGTTGTCGATTTCGTAAACTAATGCAACTAAACATGAGTGGCCTTTGATTAAACACCTTGTTTCTCTACTACCCTTTCCATCATCTTTATCTTTTCTTCCTTTTCTTTTTCTTCAATTTCCCGTCCTTCGACAATTTATATTTGTTCTTTTTCTATTCTTTCTTTTTCTATTTTCTCCTTCAGCCTATGTTGATCCTTCAAATAAAGGGAACGTTTATCAAAATTGAGCGTTTTAAAATAAAGCCATGCCTATCTCAAAAGAAGATGACAAGAGTTCTTGGGAGCAATATCACATAATACTACTTTCACACATTGTCCTGTACTGAATTTGATCCTTGCTTGATTCGAATGAAAGCTTGTTGGTAACATGAGTTTCTCCACCAATGTTTGGCTTACAACAGTGATGTCGCTTTTGTAAACTTATGCAACTAAACATGAATGGCCTGTGATTAAACACCTAATTTCTCTACTACCTTTTCCATCATCTTTATCTTTTCTTCCTTTTCTTTTTCTTCAATTTCACTTCCTTCTGCAGTTTACATTTCTTCTTTTTCTATTTTCTCCTTCAGCCTATGTTGATCCTTACTGGCTTGTCTTGGTGACATAAATTTCCACTTCATTTCATGTCCCTCATGCCTCAAATAAAGGGAACGTTCATCAAGATTGAGCGTTTTAAAATGAAGCCATCCCATCTCAAAAGAAGATAACAAGAGTTCGTGGGAGCAATATTACATAATACTTCTTTCACACATTGTCCCGTACTGAATTTGATCCTTGCTTGATTCGGATGAAAGCTTGTTGGTAACTGGAGTTTCTCCACCAATCTTTGGCTTACAACAGTGTTGTCGATTTCGTAAACTAATGCAACTAAACATGAGTGGCCTTTGATTAAACACCTTGTTTCTCTACTACCCTTTCCATCATCTTTATCTTTTCTTCCTTTTCTTTTTCTTCAATTTCCCGTCCTTCGACAATTTATATTTGTTCTTTTTCTATTCTTTCTTTTTCTATTTTCTCCTTCAGCCTATGTTGATCCTTAATGGCTTGTCTTGGTGTCATAAATTTCAACTTCATTTCATGTCCCTCATGCCTCAAATAAAGGGTACGTTTATCAAGATTGAGCGTTTTAAAATGAAGCCATGCCCATCTCAAAAGAAGATCATAAGAGTTCGTGGGAGCAATATCACATAATACTTCTTTCAGACATTGTCCCATACTGAATTTGATCCTTGCTTGATTCGAATGAAAGCTTGTTGGTAACATGAGTTTCTCCACCAATCTTTCGCTTACAACAGTGTTGTCGCTTTCGTAAACTAATGCAACTAAACATGAATGGCCTATGATTAAACACCTTATTTCTCTACTACCTTTTCCATTATCTTTATCTTTTCTTCCTTTTCTTTTTCTTCAATTTCACTTCCTTCTGCACTTTATATTTCTTCTTTTTCTATTCTTTCTTGTTCTATTTTCTCCTTCAGCCTATGTTGATCCTTACTGGCTTGTCTTGGTGTCATAAATTTCAACTTCATTTCATGTCCCCCATGCCTCAAATAAAGGGAACGTTTATCAAGATTGAGCATTTTAAAATGAAGCCATGCCCATCTCAAAAGAAGATGATAAGAGTTCGTGGGAGCAATATCACATAATACTTCTTTCACACATTGTCCCGTACTGAATTTGATCCATGCTTGATTCGGATGAAAGCTTGTTGGCAACTGGAGTTTCTCCACCAATCTTTGGCTTACAACATTGTTGTCGCTTTCGTAAACAAACGCAACTGAACATGGGTGGCCTTTGATTAAACACCTTGTTTCTCTACTACCTTTTCCATCATCCTTATCTTTACTTCCTTTTCTTTTTCTTCAATTTCCCTTCCTTCTGCAGTTTACATTTCTTCTTTTTCTATTCTTTCTTTTTCTATTTTCTCCTTCAGCCTATGTCAATATTTTCTTGCTTGTCTTGGTGTCCTAAATTTCAACTTCATTTCATGTCCCTCATGCCTCAAATAAAGGCAACGTTCATCAAGATTGGGCGTTTTAAAATGAAGCCATACCCATCTCAAAAGAAGATGACAAGAGTTCGTGGGAGCAATATCACATAATACTTCTTTCAGACATTGTCCCATACTGAATTTGATCCTTGCTTGATTCGAATGAAAGCTTGTTGGTAACATGAGTTTCTCCACCAACCTTTCGTTTACAACAGTGTTGTCGCTTTCGTAAACTAATGCAACTAAACATGAATGGCCTATGATTAAACACTTATTTCTCTACTACCTTTTCCATCATCTTTATCTTTACTTCCTTTTCTTTTTCTTCAATTTCCCTTCTACAGTTTATATTTCTTCCTTTTCTATTCTTTCTATTCCTATTTTCTCCTTCAGCCTATGTTGATCCTTACTGGCTTGTCTTGGTGTCATCAATTTCAACTTCGTTTCATGTCCCTCATGCATCAAAAAACGGGAACGTTTATCAAGATTGAGCGTTTTAAAATGAAGCCATGCCCATCTCAAAAGAAGATGAGAAGAGTTCGTGTGAGCAATATCACATAATACTTCTTTCACACACTGTCCTATACTGAATTTGATCCTTGTTTGAGTTGGATTAAAGCTTGTTGGTAACTGGAGTTTCTCCACCAATATTTGGCTTACAACATTGTTGTCGCTTTCGTAAACGAATACAACTGAACATGGGTGGCCTTTGATTAAACACCTTGTTTCTCTACTACCTTTTCCATCATCCTTATCTTTACTTCCTTTTCTTTTTCTTCAATTTCCCTTCCTTCTGCAATTTACATTTCTTCTTTTTCTATTCTTTCTTTTTCTATTTTCTCCTTCAGGCTATGTTGATCCTTACTGGCTTGTCTTAGTCTCATAAATTTCAACTTCATTTCATGTCCCTCATGCATCAAAAAAAGGGAACGTTTATCAAGATTGAGCGTTTTAAAATGGAGCCATGCCCATCTCAAAAGAAGATGAGAAGAGTTCTTGGGAGCAATATCACATAATGCTTCTTTCACACATTGTCCTGTACTGAATTTGATCCTTGCTTGATTCGGATGAAAGCTTGTTGGTAACTGGAGTTTCTCCACCAATCTTTGGCTTACAACATTCTTGTAGCTTTCGTAAACGAACGCAACTAAACATGGGTGGCTTTTGATTAAACACCTTGTTTCTCTACGTCTTTTTCCATCATCTTTATCTTTACTTCCTTTTCTTTTTCTTCAATTTCACTTCCTTCTATAGTTTATATTAGTTCTTTTTCTATTCTTTCTTTTTCTATTTTCTCCTTCAGCCTATGTTGATCCTTACTGGCTTGTCTTGGTGTCATAAATTTCAACTTCATTTCATGTCTCAAATAAAGGGAACATTTATCAAGATTGAGCGTTTTAAAATGAAGCCATGCCATCTCAAAAGAAGATGACAAGAGTTCGTGGGAGTAGTATAACATAATACATCTTTCACACATTGTCCTGTACTGAATTTGATCCTTGCTTGATTCGAATGAAAGCTTGTTGGTAACTTGAGTTTCTCCACCATTATTTGGCATACAACATTGTTGTCGCTTTTGTAAACGAATGCAACTGAACATGGGTGGCCTTCGATTAAACACCTTGTTTCTCTACGTATTTTTCCATCATCTTTATCTTTACTTCCTTTTCTTTTTCTTCAATTTCTCTTCCTTCAGCACTTTATATTTCGTCTTTTTGTATTCTTTCTTTTTCTATTTTCTCCTTCAGCCTATGTTGATCCTTATTGGCTTGTCTTGGTGTCATAAATTTCATCTTCATTTCATGGCCCTCATGCCTAAAATAAAGGGAACGTTTATCAAGATTTAGCATTTTAAAATGAAGCCATCCCATCTCAAAAGAAGATAACAAGAGTTCGTGGGAGCAATATCACATAATACTTCTTTCACACATTGTCCCGTACTGAATTTGATCCTTGCTTGATTCGGATGAAAGCTTGTGGGTAACTGGAGTTTCTCCACCAATCTTTGGCTTACAACATTGTTGTCGCTTTCGTTAACGAATACAGCTGAACATGGGTGGCCTTCGATTAAACACCTTGTTTCTGTACTTCCTTTTCTATCATCTTTATCTTTACTTCCTTTTCCTTTTCTTCAATTTCCCTTCTTTCTACAGTTTATATTTCTTCTTTTTCTATTCTTTCTTTTTCTATTTTCTCCTTCAGGCTATGTTGATCTTTACTGGCTTGTCTTAGTCTCATAAATTTCAACTTCATTTCATGTCCCTCATGCATCAAAAAAGGGAACGTTTATCAAGATTGAGCGTTTTAAAATGAAGTCATGCCCATCTCAAAAGAAGATGAGAAGAGTTCTTGGGAGCAATATCACATAATGCTTCTTTCACACATTGTCCTGTACTGAATTTGATCCTTGCTTGATTCGGATGAAAGCTTGTTGGTAACTGGAGTTTCTCCACCAATCTTTGGCTTACAACATTGTTGTCGCTTTCGTAAACTGATGAAGGATTATCTTGTTTCCTTTTAGAGTTATGAATATGGTGAAGTTGTTTAAGAAAGCTTTTTGAAAATTCCCACTGGACATTAAGATAGCATGCTATCTAGATGTGAAGGTTCATTTCTCAAGCTTAAACACACACGGCAATAACAACACTAAAGAGCAAAATGAAAGAAGAAACAATAAAAATGGAAAGCATAGAAGATGAAGAATGGAAGAAGCACGCCACTCATAGGGGGGGATCTAAGCCAACCAAGCCCTAGAGATGAGTGATGGTGCCGCCACTTGCAAGCAAGATAAGGCACAGGTGAGTTCACTTCTAGGAAGGAGAGCTCACGAAAATTTAAAGGTTGAAACACAATAGTTTAGAAACAAAATGATCAACCCTTTTACAAGACAAGGAGCACCCTTTAAATAGGAGTTCATAGGGATCCTTTAGCAAATACAAAAATATGAAAAAGGATTAACTAGCAAACCCTAAACCTAATGTGAGAGTGAGTCTTGGCCAAGTGAAGGGAGATGATTGGTGAAGGCATTCCCATGAGGATTCTAGGCCAAAAGAGGAAGGAGACCAAGTGACCTTCTAAGGCATAAACCACAAAGGCAAAAGGAGACAAGGTACATGTCTACTTTTGCTTTTGCTTTATGCTTTTTGCTTTCCTCTCTCTTCCACTTCATCCAAGTGCTCCAATCACCAAGTGCCACCTAGCCATGCTCTACTTTCTCTTAATTACCTACAAAACAAGACAAACAAGGATTAGCATGTTGGTTTAAGTTAATCTAATCTTGGTCAAAGGTCAACTTTGGATCAAAGTCAACAAGTCAACCAAAATAAATCAACTAGAAACCAACTTAGGGAATTCAAACTAAAGTAATGCAAAACAAAGATAAAGGTGATGGAATAGAAGACTCCTCTCTAGACATGCTTCTAGTGATCCTTTTTGACGGAGCTTCTAAGGAGGTGGTCATGCCTTTATCATCCTCCCCTTCTTGGAGAGAATTCGACCACGAATTCTTAAACCCTACATCAAAAGGAGAAAGGTCACAAACATTAAATGAGTTACTTATGTTGTAGCTTGGGGGTAAGTCTAACTCATAAGCATTGTTGTTAATTCTCCTAATGACTTGAAAGGGGCCATCCCCTCTAGGGAGGAGCTTAGACTTCCTTTGAGTAGGGAATCTCTCCTTTCTCAAGTGAAGCCAAACCCAATCTCCCTCGTGGAAGATGTCCTCCTTCCTTCCCTTATTACCATCCTCTTGTTGTTTCTTAACTCTCCTCTCAATGGTTTCCTTAACTTGTGAATGCAAGTCTTGGATGTACTTGGCTTTGGTCTCACCATCTTGGCAAGTCCATGCCTCATAAGTGGGTAGGGGAAGGAGGTCTAAAGGAGTTAGGGGATTGAACCCATACACAACCTCAAAAGGGGAATGAGAAGTAGTGGAATGCACAACCCTATTGTAGGCAAACTCTATGTGGGGAAGAAGTTCCTCCCACTCTCTAATGTTTTGCATTATCATACATCTTAGCATTTGTCCTAGGGTTCTATTAACCACCTCGGTTTGGCCATCACTTTGGGGATGACAAGTGGTGGAGAAAAGAAGCTTGGTGCCAAGTTTACCCCACAAGGTTCTCCAAAAATGGCTTAGGAACTTGGAGTCCCTATCACTTACAATGGACCTAGGTAGGCCATGTAGTCTTACCACTTCCTTGAAGAAAAGATTTGCAATATAAGTTGCATCATCAATCTTATGGCAAGGAATGAAATGAGCCATCTTAGAGAACCTATCCACCACTACAAAAATGGAATCCCTACCTTTTTTGGTCCTTGGGAGACCTAAGACAAAATCCATAGAAATGTCAACCCAAGGCTTGGAAGGGATAGGCAAGGGGGTGTAAAGACCATGGGGTTGGACTCTAGATTTGGCTTTCATGCATGCTATGCAACCTTTGCAATGCCTATCTACATGCTTCCTCATGTGAGGCCAATAGAAGTGTTCTTTCAAGACTTCCAAAGTCTTGTTTGGCCCAAAATGCCCCATTAATCCTTCCTTATGTGCCTCTCTAATGAGTGAGGCTCTTAAGGAACCTTGGGGAATGCAAAGTCTCTTACCTTTGAAAAGATATTGATTGAGAAGGTAAAAGTCTTTGTAAGCCCCTTGGTGGCACTCACTAAGAATGGGGGAGAAATCAACATCCTTTGGATACAATTCCTTAATATGATCAAAACTAAGAAATTTAGTTTCAATAATGGAAAGAAGGGAATGCCTTCTTGAAAGTGCATCCGCCACAATGTTAGCCTTTCCTTGCTTATGTTTGATCACATATGGGAATTGTTCTAAGAACTCTACCCACCTAGCATGTCTCTTGTTTAACTTGCCTTGGCTTTTCAAAAATTTGAGTGACTCATGGTCACTATGTATCACAAACTCCTTTGAAAGAAGATAGTGTTGCCAAGTTTGCAAAGTTCTCACAAGAGCATAAAGCTCTTTGTCATAGGTGGAGTAGTTGATGTGACTCCCCTTGAGTTTCTCACTAAAATAAGCTATAGGGTGCCCTTCTTGGAGAAGCACGGCCCCAATGCCTACATTGGATGCATCACACTTAATTTCAAAAGTTTTGGAGAAGTTAGGGAGGGCTAAGAGTGGTGCATTGATCAATTTTTGTTTTAAAGTTTCAAAAGCCTTTTCTTGATCTTTGCCCCACTTATAGGCCACACCTTTCTTGACCAATTCATTGAGAGGGGCAGCTATGGTGCTAAAGTTTGGCACAAACCTCCTATAGAAACTAGCTAACCCATGGAAAGACCTAAGCTCACTTACATTCTTTGGGGGAGGCCAATCCTTGATTGCCATCACTTTTTCTTGGTCCACATGGACCCCATGTTGATTTATTTTGAAACCTAGGAAGATCACATGATCCATCCCAAACACACATTTCTCCATATTAGCATACAAGGATGCCTTCCTTAAGGTTTCTAACACACTCCTTAAATGATGCAAGTGGTCATCTTGAGACATACTATAAATGAGAATGTACTAGGTGCATTGGTCAAGCCAAAAGGCATGACTAACCACTCATATAATCCAAACTTAGTCTTGAAAGAGGTTTTCCATTCATCACCTTCTTTGATTCTAATTTGATTGTACCCACTTTTCAAGTCTATTTTGGAAAATATGGTTGCACCATGTAACTCATCAATCAAATCATCTAACCTAGGAATGGGATGCCTATACTTGATGGTTATGTTGTTGATAGCCCTACAATCTATGCACATTCTCCATGTTCCATCCTTTTTGGGGACTAGGATCACGGGCATTGCACAAGGACTCATGCTATGTTGCACCTACCCCTTTTCTAACAACTCATTCACTTGTTTTTGAATTTCTTTAGCCTCCTCGGGACTAGTCCTATAGGCTGGCCTATTAGGCAAAGATGAGCCTTGTATGAAATCAATTTGGTGTTCTATACCTCTTAGGGGTGGGAGACCCTTTGGAGGTTCTTGAAAAACATCTTTGAACTCATCTAAGACTAATGACAAGTCTAAGGGACATCTAGAGTGAGGGTTTTGGAAGGAGGGGGAAGATTCACTAGGATAAGCTAGGAAGATGGGTTTTTGGGCAAGCATTACCTTCTTCACCCCCTTGAGAGTGATCATGCTCTTCTTGGACTCATGCCCTTGCGCCTTCTTTTGCGCCTTCTCTTCTTTTCTTTTCTTAATCATTTGCAATTGGTCCTCATTGACTTCTCTTGGTGAAAGAGGTAGTAATGTGATCTTTTTACCTTGGAAGCTAAAGGTAAACTTGTTAGCATGGCCATCATGAAAAGCTTTTCTATCAAATTGCCATGGCCTTCCTAATAAAATGTGAGTTGCTTCCATGGGCACTAAGTCACATAATACCTCATCCTTGTAGTTTCCAATGGAGAAGTTAATAAGGACTTGTTTGTCCACTTTAATTTCACCTTCCTCACTAAGCCAAGAAAGCTTATAGGGCTTGGCATGAGGGATGGTTTTCAAGCCAAGCTTGTCCACAACCCTTGTGCTAGCTACATTAACACAACTTCCACTATCAATTATGAGGGAGCAAGTTTTGTTGTTGATTTGGCACCTTGAGTGAAAAATATTTTCTCTTTGGTTTTCAAATTCTTTAGGCACTTGGCCTAGCATGCGCCTAACCACTAACAAACCTCCTTCATTAGGTTTGATTTCATCCTCACTTGAAGATTGGGAAGAAGTGTGGGAGGAAGAACTTTTAGGGGAGGGGGGAGAAGAATGTTCACTTTCAACCTCTCCTTTAGGGTTCAAGATCATGTTCCTTTTTGTTGGGCAATTTGAAGCAATGTGACCATAGCCCAAACACTTAAAACATTTGATGGAACTAGTTCTTGAACTTTGAGAAGAGTTTGCATTTTCATGGGAGGTTCTAGACGAATTGGTCCTAGGTGGGTGGTCTTTGGAAGGAGGTTTCTCATCCTTTCTTTCTTTTCCTTTCCAAGTTCTAGAGTAGTATTCATTGTATGAAGTATTCCTCTTGGCCTCTTGTTTCTTTTTCAATTGACTTTCAACTTTTAAGGCCAAGTGTAAAATTTTGTCAAGAGTGGAATACTCATACAACTCAACTACATCTTGAACTTCTCTTCTAAGACCACTCACAAATCTAGCTACCTTTTCTTCTTCACTTTCAAATTGGAGTCCTACTTTGAGAAGCATTGACTCCATCATTTTAAAATATTCATTCACACACATAGACCCTTGTTGAAGCCTTTGGAGCTTCAAAAGAGTCTCCCTCCTATAGTAGGAAGGAACAAATCTAGCGCGCATCAAAGTTTTAATGTCCATCCAAGAGGCCGCGGGTTGCTCTTGGTTAATATTGTCCATACACAATTGATGCCACCATGTCATGGCATAATCTTCAAATTCTAAAACTACTAAATCTACTTGTTCTTGATTACTAACTAAATGAATATTGAAGATTTGGTCCACTTTTTGCTCCCACTCTATGTAGAGGTTTGGATCATTCTCCCCCTTGAACTTTGGAATCTTGATTGGTGGAGGTTGTCTTTGTGGGAGTTGATTGCGCCTTCCACCACCATCATAGCCGTGTCTTCTTCTTCTTCCACCATGGCTAGAGTCCTCGGAAGAGGACCTCCTCCTTCTCCTCTCATCTTCCCTAAGCTCAAGTCTTTGGATGTGCTCTTGTAGGAAGATCTCACTTTGCCTCCTATCCGCCCTCAATTGGTCAAAAGTTTCTCTCCTACTCACTTCCATCTCACGTAAGATGTTGGCAAGGGTTATTTGTCCACTTTCTTGGGCCATAGGAGTCACCATGGGAGGGGAATAAGGTGAGGCCGACTCCTCCTCTTCTTCTACCTCCAAGATTGGATCCATATTCATGTTCCTACACCAAAAACTCACCAAAAACCGAGACAAGGAAGAGGTTAGCTAACAAACAATTCCAAACCCGAGACCAAGTGTGGTCTTCTCAAGCACCCAAGTGTTTTTGATCACACTCCCAAAGCACACAAGCAAGGCTAGCACTCAAAAACCTTCCAAACAAGTGAAAACACCTTTAAAGAGATGAAAACCTTTTCAAAGCTCAAACAAGTGGCTCGGCCACAACACTCTAGGAAGACAAGGAAAAGAAAACTACTAAGACAAAACAAAGATTACCTAAAGACAAGCAAGCAAAGCTCAAAAAAAACAAGAAAGTTTAACTTCTAAGGAAACTTGTTTTTAAAGACAAAACTTGAACAAGACTAAAACAATGAAAAGCACTTTTAAGGACTCTATGGAAAGCATTTGAACAAGCCAAGATTATACCTCAAATTATGCATACACCATGAAAGATCATAACCAAGTCAAAGCATGGAACTAATTTGCCAATATCACCCAAAATCCAAGTATAAATTTTGGTAGCATAACACCTAGTAAAAATGACCAAATGGATTCACCAAGCATTGTAAAAGCTCTCGGCCAAACTGTTTTTGGTCTTGAAAACACTTTTTCTTTTCAAAACTAGGTACTTAAAATGATAAGAAGGATGTTTTAGGGTGTCTTGAACACTTAGTTCCTTAAAATTAGGTCAAAATCAATTTCAAGGAGCATACAACAACACAAGGCATAGATCTCATGCAATACTTCAAAAACTTAGAAACAAGAACAAGAAAACTCAAAGAAGCATATGACAAGAGACTCAAGCAAAAGTTAGACACATTTAGAGACTCAACATGACATACACAAAGACACAAACATGTAGCTATCATGCATTTAAACTCATGGATTTGAGGCTCAAAGAGTAAGCATCAAAAGACATGTTATCCAACCACATTTAGGAGCAAAATAGTCACAAAACCGAAGCCAAAATTGCCACAACATAACCTGAAAATGTTGTTTTTCGTATTCTCGGCAGCTCTGACCTTTGCTGACTCATTTGATCATAACTCTCTCCACAGAACTCCAAATGCGTTAATTCTTTTTTTGTTGGAAACTAGACTCACAGAGCTTTCTTTTGATATAAAGAACGTTAATTTTGGACCACTGAGCTAGCTGCAGTATTTTTTTAAAAAACGTACACGTTGCTGCCAGCACTGTTTTTTTGTGGACCATTCAAAGATAGCTACACAAAACAAGGTTAGAACATGAAAACACCATATTCAAGCACAACCAAAGCTCTAGATACCAAATGATGAAGGATTATCTTGTTTCCTTTTAGAGTTATGAATATGGTGAAGTTGTTTAAGAAAGCTTTTTGAAAATTCCCACTGGACATTAAGATAGCATGCTATCTAGATGTGAAGGTTCATTTCTCAAGCTCATGAAAAGAAGAAGAGAGTTGGATTCAAGCTTAAACACACACGGCAATAACAACACTAAAGAGCAAAATGAAAGAAGAAACAATAAAAATGGAAAGCATAGAAGATGAAGAATGGAAGAAGCACGCCACTCATAGGGGGGGATCTAAGCCAACCAAGCCCTAGAGATGAGTGATGGTGCCGCCACTTGCAAGCAAGATAAGGCACAAGTGAGTTCACTTCTAGGAAGGAGAGCTCACGAAAATTTAAAGGTTGAAACACAATAGTTTAGAAACAAAATGATCAACCCTTTTACAAGACAAGGAGCACCCTTTAAATAGGAGTTCATAGGGATCCTTTAGCAAATACAAAAATATGAAAAAGGATTAACTAGCAAACCCTAAACCTAATGTGAGAGTGAGTCTTGGCCAAGTGAAGGGAGATGATTGGTGAAGGCATTCCCATGAGGATTCTAGGCCAAAAGAGGAAGGAGACCAAGTGACCTTCTAAGGCATAAACCACAAAGGCAAAAGGAGACAAGGTACATGTCTACTTTTGCTTTTGCTTTATGCTTTTTGCTTTCCTCTCTCTTCCACTTCATCCAAGTGCTCCAATCACCAAGTGCCACCTAGCCATGCTCTACTTTCTCTTAATTACCTACAAAACAAGACAAACAAGGATTAGCATGTTGGTTTAAGTTAATCTAATCTTGGTCAAAGGTCAACTTTGGATCAAAGTCAACAAGTCAACCAAAATAAATCAACTAGAAACCAACTTAGGGAATTCAAACTAAAGTAATGCAAAACAAAGATAAAGGTGATGGAATAGAAGACTCCCCTCTAGACATGCTTCTAGTGATCCTTTTTGACGGAGCTTCTAAGGAGGTGGTCATGCCTTCATCATAAACGAATGCAACTAAACATGGGTGGCCTTCGATTAAACACCTTGTTTCTCTACGTCTTTTTCCATCATCTTTATCTTTACTTCCTTTTCTTTTTCTTCAATTTCACTTCCTTCTATAGTTTATATTTGTTCTTTTTCTATTCTTTCTTTTTCTATTTTCTCTTCAGCCTATGTTGATCCTTACTGGCTTGTCTTGGTGTCATAAATTTCAACTTCATTTCATGTCCCTCATGTCTCAAATAAAGGGAACGTTTATCAAGATTGAGCGTTTTAAAATGAAGCCATGCCCATCTTAAAAGAAGATGACAAGAGTTCGTGGGAGCAATATCACATAATACTTCTTTCATACATTGTCATGTACTGAATTTGATCCTCGCTTGATTCGAATGAAAGCTTGTTGGTAACATGAGTTTCTCCACCAATCTTTGGCTTACAACAGTGTTGTCGGTTTCGTAAACTAATGCAACTAAACATGAATGCCCTGTGATTAAACACCTTGTTTCTCTACTACCTTTTCCATCATCTTTATCTTTTCTTCCTTTTCTTTTTCTTCAATTTCACTTCCTTCTGCAGTTTACATTTCTTCTTTTTCTATTTTCTCCTTCAGCCTATGTAGATCCTTCCTGGCTTGTCTTGGTGACATAAATTTCCACTTCATTTCATGTCCCTCATGCCTCAAATAAAGGGAACGTTCATCAAGATTGAGCGTTTTAAAATGAAGCCATCCCATCTCAAAAGAAGATAACAAGAGTTCGTGGGAGCAATATTACATAATACTTGTTTCACACATTGTCCCGTACTGAATTTGATCCTTGCTTGATTCGAATGAAAGCTTGTTGGTAACTGGAGTTTCTCCACCAATCTTTGGCTTACAACAGTGTTGTCGATTTCGTAAACTAATGCAACTAAACATGAGTGACCTTTGATTAAACACCTTGTTTCTCTACTACCCTTTCCATCATCTTTATCTTTTCTTCCTTTTCTTTTTCTTCAATTTCACTTCCTTCTGCACTTTATATTTCTTCTTTTTCTATTCTTTCTTATTCTATTTTCTCCTTCAGCATATGTTGAACCTTACTGCCTTGTCTTGGTGTCATAAATTTCAACTTCATTTCATGTCCCTCATGCCTCAAATAAAGGGAACGTTTATCAAGACTGAGCGTTTTAAAATGAAGCCATCCCATCTCAAAAGAAGATAACAAGAGTTCGTGGGAGCAATATCACATAATACTTCTTTCACACATTCTCGCGTACTGAATTTGATCCTTGCTTGATTCGGATGAAAGCTTGTTGGTAACTGGAGTTTCTCCACCAATCTTTGGCTTACAACATTGTTGTCGCTTTCGTAAACGAATACAACTAAACATGGGTGGCCTTCGATTAAACTCCTTGTTTCGCTACGTCCTTTTCCATCATCTTCATTTTCTTTTTCTTCAATTTCACTTCCTTCTGCACTTTATATTTCTTCTTTTTCTATTCTTTCTTTTTCTATTTTCTCCTTCAGCCTATGTTGATCCTTACTGGCTTGTCTTGGTGTCATAAATTTCAACTTCATTTCATGTCCCTCATGCCTTATATAAAGGGAACGTTTATCAAGATTGAGTGTTTTAAAATGAAGCCATGCCCATCTCAAAAGAAGATGCCAAGAGTTCGTGGGAGCAATATCACATAATACTTCTTTCATACATTGTCTCATATTGAATTTTATCCTTGCTTGATTCGAATGAAAGCTTGTTGGTAACATGAGTTTCTCCACCAATCTTTGGCTTACAATAGTGTTGTCGCTTTCGTAAACTAAGGCAATTAAACATGAATGGCCTGTGATTAAAACACCATGTTTCTCTACGTCCTTTTCCATCATCTTTATCTTTACTTCCTTTTCTTTTTCTTCAATTTCCATTCCTTCTACAAATTATATTTGTTCTTTTTCTATTCTTTCTTTTTCTATTTTCTCCTTCAGCCTATGTTGATCCTTACTGGCTTGTCTTGGTGTCGTAAATTTCAACTTCATTTCATGTCACTCATGCCTTAAATAAAGGGAACGTTCATCAAGATTGAGCGTTTTAAAATGAAGCCATGCCCTTCTCAAAATAAGATGACAAGAGTTCGTGGGAGCAATATCACATAATACTTCATTCAGACATTCTCCTGTACTAAATTTGAGCCTTGCTTGATTCGGATGAAAGCTTGTTGGTAACTGGAGTTTCTCCACCAATCTTTGGCTTACAACATCGTTGTTGCTTTCGTAAACGAATGCAACTCAACATGGGTGGCCTTCGATTAAACACTTTGTTTCTCTACGTCCTTTTCCATCATCTTTATCTTTACTTCCTTTTCTTTTTCTTCAATTTCCCTTCCTTCTACAGTTTATATTCGTTCTTTTTCTATTCTTTCTTTTTCTATTTTCTCCTTCAGCCTATGTTGATCCTTACTGGCTTGTCTTGGCGTCATAAATTTCAACTTCATTTCATGTCCTTCATGCTTGAAATAAAGGGAACGTTTATCAAGATTCAGCGTTTTAAAATGAAGCCATGCCTATCTCAAAACAAGATGACAAGAGTTCGTAGGAGTAGTATCACATAATACTTCTTTCACACATTGTCCCATACTGAATTTGATCCTTGCCTGATTCGAATGAAAGCTTGGTTGTAACTGGAGTTTCTCCACCAATCTTTGGCTTACAACATTGTTGTCATTTTCGTAAACGAATGCAATTGAACGTGGGTGGCCTTCGATTAAGCACCTTGTTTCTCTACGTCCTTTTCCATCATCTTTATCTTTACTTCCTTTTCTTTTTCTTCAATTTCTGTTCCTTCCACAGTTTATATTTGGTCTTTTTCTATTATTTCTTTTTCTCTTTTCTCCTTCAGCCTATGTTGATCCTTACTGGCTTGTCTTGGTGTCATAAATCTCAAGGGGAGTCACATCAACTACTCCACCTATGACAAAGAGCTTTATGCCCTTGTGAGAACTTTGCAAACTTGGCAACAATATCTTCTTTCAAAGGAGTTTGTGATACATAGTGACCATGAGTCACTCAAATTTTTGAAAAGCCAAGGTAAGTTAAACAAGGGACATGCTAGGTGGGTAGAGTTCTTAGAACAATTCCCATATGTGATCAAACATAAGCAAGGAAAGGCTAACATTGTGGCGGATGCACTTTCAAGAAGGCATTCCCTCCTTTCCATTCTTGAAACTAAATTTCTTAGTTTTGATCATATTAAGGAATTGTATCCAAAGGATGTTGATTTCTCCTCCATTCTTAGTGAGTGCCACCAAGGGGCTTACAAAGACTTTTACCTTCTCAATCAATATCTTTTCAAAGGTAAGAGACTTTCCATTCCCCAAGGTTCCTTAAGAGCCTCACTCATTAGAGAGGCACATGAGGGAGGATTGATAATGAAGGATTGACCCCAACCAAGGATTGAGGCACATGCTTAAGAAGACTAAGCATGTTTAGAAAGGAAGTTCACTAATCCTTCATCCCTTTCATTTGTGCTTGTTATTTTTTGATTCCCTAAGTTGGCTTAGTTGAATCAACTTTAGTTAACTTGTTGACCTTTTGACTAGGTTTGCCTTGTTGACTATAGTTGACTTGACTTAAGCCAACATGCTAATCTATGTTTATTTGCTTTGTAGGTTAATTAGGAGTAAGAAAGCAATGCTAGGTGGCGCATGGTGATTGGGGAGCATAAATGATGTGGAGGAGAGAGTAAAGCAAAGGCATAAAGCATAAAGTAAAAGGCATGAAGCAAGTGTACCTATGTACCTTTGGTCTCCTTTATTTTTAGCACACTTTGGCCACTTTTTGGAGACATATGAGACACATTCTTTGTCTCCTTTTGTGCTAGAACGAAATTAACCTTGCACACTGATGAGTTCAAATTTTTGCCCTCATTTAATATTTAAATTTGGGGATTTAATTGAATTTTCTGTGCTTAAAGATTATTGGATTATTGGATTTATTGAGTAATTTTGGTAAAAGTGGCGTAAAAATTGATTTTAGTTGCATAAAATATTATTGGATATTCTAACGTTTGTTAATGCAGCTGGAATTTATTTTTGGTCAATTAATAGTGTGATTTTAAAATATTCAAAGTTACAAAATAAGTCCAAAATCAAGAAATTCTGAAAAAGAATAAATCAGGAGCTAAATGCACCCCCAGATTTTATTTGCACACTCTTCCCTCAAGTGCACCACAAAAACCTGTTCTACACCCCCAGTTTTCACTAAGTTGCACCCCTCCTACCACTTAAACTCCACTCAACCAGATTATGCCATGTGGCAATCCCCACCTCTTAAAATTAGCCAACCAGAACAAGCCACGTGTCATAATCCTACCCTCACCAAATTAACCAATCAGATTCTGCCACGTCATCATCTTCATCTCCCAAAACCCTAACCCTAATTTTCTCCTCTCCTTCCACCCTCCACGGCAGCCGCCGCCGCCAACCTCGCCGACCACCACGCACCACCATCTGCGCGAACCAGCACCGTCACGCCGCAACCACCATGCCTCTCCATCTTCTCCATGGCAGCAGCGAACACGAGCATTTACCAGCCGCGACCACCACGAATCTGCAGAACCTCCACACCTCCATTTTCTCTCCATCATCTTCTTCGTTCACGCCGGAAACAGCACCTGCAACGTGCAACCAGCGTGACCAGTCGCGGCCGTCACAGATCTTCGCGCGAACCAGAACGCCATCGCAGCACCTCTTTTAGCTACCATTAACGTTGCAGAACCTCCATTACAGCAGAAATGCAGATCTGCACCGCACCATTGCACCTGCTCCAGCTCCGCATACCACCACCGCGAACCTTCTCCGCAGCGCATCCGCCAGCGCGACCTGCGCAGCTGCCACAACCACCTCCATCTCCATAGCAGCGAACACCACCACGCCGGAAATGAAACGCAACCTCTACAGCACGAGTTCCGCCGTTTCCATTACAGCAGCGTCGCCGGAGGAGAAGAAGAAGAAGCCTGCCGCCATTGCCGTCACGAGGGAGGGAGGAGAGTGTGAAAGTGAAACCCTAATTCTGGAAAGTGTACTCTGCGCCACGTGTCAGCCTCTGATTGCACAGTCAAATTGGTCAAATTTGGTCAATTGGTCAACTCTGGTCAAACTGGTCAAACTCTGGTCAAATTCTGGTCAATTTTGTAAAAATGCTTAAATGCGAGGGGCAGAATTGGAAATTGGACAGGAATTAAGTTGCTAATTAATTAAATAAAAATAAAAGATTTTAGGAACTAACAGATAAAGCCCAAAGTCCAGTGGAAGCCTATATAAAGAGACTTAAGGGAGCAGAGAGACTGACAATTTACAACACACAACTTAAACACTTAGAACTCTCTGGTTTTGGAAAATACCGTCTCCACCACATCTCTCATTCTTTCTTTTATTTTCTTTCCTTCATATCATCATGTATTCCATCAAAGCCATGGAGGGCTAAGCTTTTAGGGTTGATTCCACTGTAATTTCTTAAATGGATTCTGAGGTTAGATGAATTTATATGTTTTGTTATATTGATTATTGTTGTGGTTTTTCTGTTTATCTATGTCCTTTGCTTCTTAATCGAATAGAAAATAATGATTTTAAATCTACATGCATGCTAATCATATGAGTTAAAAGGTTTTTAAATAAAATTGAGACTTTACTTTGATTTTGTTTAGAAACTTTCATTTGATTAAATAAGTTTTTGCCAATAATTGAGACTTTAATTTGATTAGAGGTAATTACTTTAACTAAAATTAGTCAAGACTTTACTTTGATTAATTAAGTTTTCTATTTGGTAAAGAAACAAAGGAATAGACATGATTAGGCATAGTAAAATTAATTGAGACTGTACTTTGATTGAATTTACTATGGACAATCTAATAATTCTCACTTTTAATTGAGACTGTACTTTGATTAAAAGTGAGGATGCCAACAAATGAATTGAGTCTTTACATTGATTGATTTGTAAAACAACAACAATAATTAATTTAACAATAATCTCTAGATAACCAATGAAGAATCTTATTTAGAAAAAGCAGTGGAATTAACCTATTTACTATTATTGTGTTTACAATCTTCCGTGTCATTATCTTTGCATATCAAAACCCCCCTATTTTATAGTTGCTAGTTTTAATTGCATTTTTGAGAATCAAATATTTGAGATCAATTCCGTATTCGTTGTGAGACGACTCAGGGTTATCTTAACCCTAACTATTTTCTTCACTACAAACTGGCAATACTGAAGTTGCTAAAGTAGTGGTAATTTGATCGCCTAACGACAGCGATATCAAATTTGGCGCCGTTGCCGGGGAATACGGTTAGTATTTCTTTTATTTTGATTCTGTTTTTATTTATTTATTTTATTTTATTTTATTTTTATTTCATTTTTTTTTTATTTTTTATTTATTTTACGCATATACGTTTGATATAGTTTGTTATTTTGTAGTATCTAGTTTTCTGTTAATATATTCCAAGCAAAGTTCTATTTTTGTTTTGATTAAGAATTTCTTTTAAGAAATTTTTGAGACTAGTTTGGAAAACTCATTCTCGGAAAGACTTGGTATTTAAGTTGTCCATTGTGACACACCTCTCTTTCCTGGGAGTAGACCCAACGACATCTTAACTCATTTCTTTCTTGAAATCTTTCTCCAAAACAAGAATAGGAAGAAAAAAAAAACACACAGGGAAACACTTTCAGGTGGACTTGCATAGTGCATGACTCGGGCCAATCCGAGTCAATTTTATCAACTTGATTCAGAACTTGAAAGGAACTTGCGTAAATCACGTAGGAGACTTGAACTCAGGTGTTCTACTGAAGGAGCACCATCATCATCTGAACCTACCACTGAAAGTGTACCACTAGAATCACCTCCGGTGATTAACATATCTTCTGATCCATCACCTGAACCAGAAATTCAAGAAGATAGAATGGAAGAAAGAACAATAAGAGAGTTGGCTTCACCGGATGCAGCAATTACACAAAACATGTGCATCCAATATCCAGATGGAGAATGTGAGCTTAAGTCTGGGTTAATCCATCTTTTACCCAAATTCCATGGATTAGCAGGAGAAGACCCATACCATCACTTGAAGGAATTTCATGTTGTTTGTTCATCCATGAGACCTACGACAGTAACAGAGGAACATATCAAGCTTAAGGCTTTTCCATTCTCATTGCAAGATGCCGCTAAGAATTGGTTATACTGCCTCCCGCCAGGATCCATCAATACTTGGGAGACTCTGAAAAGATTATTTCTGGAAAAGTTTTTTCCAGCATCTAGAGTTGCTGCTATTCGCAAAGATATTTATGGGATAAGGCAACAAGAAAGAGAAAGTCTTCACGAGTATTGGGAAAGATTCAAAAAGTTATGTGCTTCATGTCCTCATCACCAAATAAACGAGCATCTCCTCATTCAATACTTTTATGAGGGATTGAGTATCATGGATAGACAAATGATAGATGCTGCAAGTGGAGGGTCATTGGTGGACAAAACGCCAACAAATGCAAGACAATTGATTGAAACTATGGCGTCGAACCATCAACAATTTTCCACAAGGAGTAATTCTATAACTCTATTGAAGGGAACCCATAGAGTAGAAGCTTCATATGTTGCAGATCACAAGAAATTAGAAGTTGGATGACTTAGCGGCCATGGTAAGGACCTTGACAGACTTACAGAAAAAGCCTATCCCTTCTACTTTATGTGGAATTTGTGCTTCTACTAATCATCCTACAGAGGCTTGTTCTATGTTAAAAGAGACAGGGACGTTAGACAATGAACAACCTCAGGCATATGCTGCAAACATCTATGGCAATAATATACCACCTCGGCAGCAATACAACCATGATTTGTCCTCCAACAAGTACAACCCAGATTGGAAGGAATATCCCAGCCAGAAATGGGGAAATCAACAGCCTCAACACCAACAAGTCTATGTTCCACCTCAACAGAGGCAACAACCACAACCAGCTGCAACCTGTGGTGATTCAAACATGGAAGCAATGATGAAAATGATGGCTGACATGATGAAGGGACAAATCAATGAGTTGAAACAGACGATGGAAGCAACCAATCAAAACTTGCAGAACCAGATTGGACAAATGGCAAATGAGTTAAATCAGATGAAGTCTCAACAAGGCTCGAGCAATTTGCCTGCACAAACTGTAATCAACCCGAGAAATGTAAGTGCTATTACTTTAAGATCGGGTAAGCAAATACAAGGTCTTGGGGATGCCCAAGAAGATGAAGATAAGGACAATGAAGTTGTACCTAATGATGAAAGAGGAAGATCAGATGAAGCAATACAAGCAACATCTGAAATGCCTGCACCCAGTGATAACTCCAGGTTGGTATCCCCTAATACTTTCTCTGAAAATCCTTCTCCTTATTCTCCTCCTCCTCCCTATCCAAACCGTTTGAAACCAAAAACTAAAAAGATGGAGGAGTTAGACAAAGAAATCTTGAATACTTTCAAGAAAGTGGAGATAAACATTCCTTTGTTGGATGCTGTTAGACAAATTCCTAAATACGCCAAGTTTCTCAAAGAATTATGTACACATAAAAGGCGTATTATGGACAAAGAGGTAGTGAACATGGGAAGAAATGTCTCTAGCTTAATTAAGAAGCCTGTAGTCAGAATGCCGCAAAAGTGTAAGGATCCAGGTATGTTTTCTGTTCCCTGCATTATAGGTAGTACTAAGTTTGACAATGCTATGTTAGATTTAGGAGCTTCCATTAATGTAATGCCTTTATCTGTTTTTACTTCACTTCATCTTGGACCTCTTAAGTCTACTGGTGTGGTCATTCAATTGGCCAACCGTAGCACAGTTAACCCTGCAGGTGTGCTAGAAGATGTGCTTGTCCGTGTGGACAAGTTAATTTTTGCTGCAGATTTCTATATCTTAGACATGAAGGATGATGAAGGAATGAGTTCAACCACAATCATCTTGGGAAGACCATTCATGATGACAGCACGTACCAAGATAGACGTGCATGCAGGATCCTTGACTATGGAGATAGGAGATGAGAAGGTGCAGTTCAACGTGCTAGAAGCCATGAAGCACCCAATTGAAGACAATTCTTTGTTTTGTATTGATTTATTGAGTAATGTAGTGAACAATTATGCTTTTGGACTTTTGGACGTTTTATCTGGTTTTTCTTCTTCTTTGGATTTTTCTTCTTCGAATGTTTCGGGCTCAATTTTAGACGAAAGAGAAAATTGTAAAACAGGTGATGTTGAGGACGCGGTGTCACTATTTGATACCTTTGTGGCGTCCAAGTGTGATGTTGAGGTGGCTGAAATTACCTTAGGCAATAAAATGTTGCCATCTGTGGAACAGCCACCCACTTTGGAGTTGAAACCTTTACCATCTCATTTGAAATATGTTTATCTTGAGAGGGATGGGAAACTCCCTGTTATTATATTTGCCTTGCTTACTGATGAGCAGGAACAAAAGCTATTGTAGGTTATCAAAGATCACAAGCGAGCAATAGGCTGGACTTTGGCAGATATTCCTGGTATTAGTCCTTCTTTCTGCATGCACAAAATACTCTTGGAGGAGGATGCTAAGCCAGTGAGGCAACCTCAGAGGAGACTGAATCCTCAGCTGATGGAGGTTGTGAAGAAAGAAGTCACCAAGTTGCTACAAGCAGGTATTATATATCCCATTTCTGACAGCACTTGGGTGAGTCCTGTACATGTGGTCCCTAAGAAATCTGGGATCACTGTGGTCAAGAATGAGAAGAACGAGTTGATTCCTACTCGTATTCAGAATAGCTGGAGGGTCTGTATTGATTATAGAAGACTAAACCAGGCCACCAGGAAGGACCACTTTCCTTTACCATTCATGGACCAGATGTTAGATCGATTGGCAGGTAAGTCTCATTACTGTTTTCTTGATGGATTCTCTGGGTATTTTCAGATTTGTATTGCCCCAGAGGATCAACATAAGACTACTTTTACTTGTCCATTCGGTACATATGCTTATAGGAAAATGCCATTTGGCCTTTGCAATGCTCCTGGAACATTTCAGCGATGTATGATGAGTATTTTTACAGATTTGTTGGAGCATTGTATTGAGGTTTTTATGGATGATTTTAGTGTATATGGTTCATCTTTTGATCACTGCTTGTCTAATCTTGCTAGAGTCTTGAGAGATGTGAAGAAACTAACCTTGTTCTAAATTTTGAAAAATGTCATTTTATGGTGGAACAAGGTATAGTTTTCGGTCACGTTGTTTCCAAGAATGGTATATCTGTAGATCCTGCTAAAATTGATATTATTTCACAATTGCCTTACCCCTCTTCTGTGAAAGAGGTTCGATCTTTTCTTGGACATGCAGGATTTTACAGGAGGTTTATCAAGGACTTCAGCAAGATAGCCAACCCTCTCTCCAACTTATTGCAAAAGGATATAGTATTTGACTTTGGAGAGAGGTGCAAAGATGCATTTGATACATTGAAAAAGGGGCTTACCACCACTCCTATCATCCAGCCACCTGACTGGACATTACCATTCGAGTTGATGTGTGATGCGTCAAACTTTGCAATAGGAGCGGTGCTTGCACAAAAAGATGGAAAGCTATCGCATGTGATATATTATGCTTCCAGAACATTGGACACAGCGCAGGCTAACTACACCACGACTGAGAAGGAATTATTGGCTGTTGTGTTTGCCTTGGACAAATTCAGACCGTATATACTTGGTTCCAAGGTAATTGTTTATACTGATCATGCAGCATTAAAATTCCTTCTGAAGAAAGCAGATTCGAAACCAAGGTTGATCAGATGGATGCTACTGCTCCAAGAGTTTGACATTGAGATTCTAGACAGAAGTGGAGCACATAACTTGGTAGCTGATCATCTTAGCAGGATTGAAAATGGAGAAGATAACATTCCTATTAAGGATGACTTTCCTGATGAAGTCCTCCTAGCATTGACTGCTGTGAAAGGTATGTTTCCTGAACCTTGGTTTGCTGACATTGTTAATTATTTGGTTGTTTCTGCTATTCCTCCTTCCTTCTCCAAATATGAAAGAATCAAGCTAAAAAGTGAGGCAAAGTACTATATCTGGGAAGACCCAATTTTATGGCGCATTGGTAGTGACCAAGTCATAAGGAGGTGTGTTCCAGATATCGAGATACCTCATGTGCTTGAGTTCTGTCATTCATCTCCTTTTGGTGGACATTATGGCACACAAAGAACAGGTAGGAAGGTGTTGGATTGTGGATTATATTGGCCTACTATTTTTAAAGATGCACAGAGGGTATATGAAAATTGTGAGCAGTGCCAAAGGGCAGCCAGATCCATTACAAGAAGGGATGAAATGCCTCAACAACCCATGCTGTATTGTGAGGTATTTGATATTTGGGGTATTGATTTTATAGGTCCTTTTCCTCCTTCTTTTGGGTTTTCTTATATTTTGCTTGCTGTAGACTATGTCTCCAAATGGGTGGAAGCCATAGCTACAAGGACTAATGATTCTCGAGTTGTTATGAGTTTTGTCAGGTCTAACATTTTCTGCAGATTTGGGATACCACGAGCCATCATCAGTGACCAGGGGACTCATTTCTGTAATAGGCTACTTGAGAACATGTTGAAGAAGTATGGGGTGACACATCGCATTGCTACACCATATCACCCCCAAACCAATGGATAAGCAGAGATCTCTAACAGAGAGATTAAAAAGATACTAGAGAAAGTAGTGAAGCCTAGTCGAAAGGATTGGGCCACAAGATTGGATGAAGCACTTTAGGCACACAGGACAGCCTACAAAACACCTATTGGTATGGCACCTTTCAGGGTGGTTTTTGGAAAGGCTTGTCATCTACCTGTGGAGATTGAACATCGGGCCTATTGGGCCGTGAAAGCATGCAACTTGGATTTGGAAGAAGCAGGAAATGAGCGAAAGCTTCAGTTGCAAGAACTAGAGGAGATTAGGCTAGCAGCCTATGAAAATTCAAAGTTCTACAAAGAGAAAACCAAGAAGTTCCATGACCAAAAGCTTGTGGCTAGAAAGGATTTCAAGGTAGGCCAGAAGGTGTTACTATACAAATCCAAGCTTGGTCACATGAGTGGTAAGTTGCGTTCTACTTGGGAAGGACCATACATTGTTACAGAAGTCTTCCCTTATGGAGCAGTGGAGATCAAGGAAGAATCTTCAGCAAGAACTTTTATAGTTAATGGGCATCGTCTTCGGATATTCAATGAAAATCAAGATATGTTGAACAAGACGATGGATGGGATGAACTTGACTTCTCCCTCATACCTTCCACCTTGAGGAGGTAAGTACACTTCATACTTTTTCTTTGCATTTTATACATATTGAATACATTGAGGACAATGCATGGATAAAGTGTGGGGGTGTGGGGAGATTTTCCCCCTTTTCTGTTTTCGTTTTCTATTTGTTTTGTTTTTCCTTTTCTAATTTTGTTTTCTGTTTGTTTTTATTAAAAAAAAAAGTTTTTGTTTTCAATAAAACATATTGACATTGGATTTTTGGATTTGATTCACTAATTGGAACGGTCATAATTCTGGGAAAATAAGAGTCATGTGCTATGAATGGATTGTTTCTGTGATTTACTGATTGAGTTGATTTGAGAGTTTCTGGAATAAATCTTTTGTGAAAGAGTTTTTGACCTTGTGAGTTTTGAGCTTTATTGTAAGGATGAACTACCATGTGTCATTCCTATTTTTCTTGTGTGATTTGCTCATGTCTTGTTGATACTCAAATGTTTAGCTTGATTCTGTTGTTTTGCATCTTAGGCAACATGCATGATTTGATATGACTGAGGCATTTCTTGTTTTTAACTACTTGGCCAAATAAGCTAACCATAGCATTGATCCATTGGTAACCCCTTGAGCTTAAACCTCTTTTTCTTGTTTTGAGCATATTGTTAAACCTTAAAAAGAAAAAGACCATGTTTGTCCTTAGGGAGAAAGAAGGAGCTAGTGGATTATGTTGAGATTGGTTGAGGAATAAAGTGTGGGGGTGAGTATTTCCCCCACAAAGTTGTAAAAATGGCAAAAAGGAAAATAATTGTTGATGACAGAGTTTTGAAATGAAAATGATTGCTGTCTGAAAAAGAGAAACAAAGGATAAAAGAGAAAAAAAAGAAGTAAGGATTGATTTTGAAACTATGCTCCATAATACTTTCTTCCCTACTATTTCAAAAACACACAAATCCTAAAGTTTTTCCTACCTTTGCCTTGGCCTCATTATAACCTGTTAAAAGTCCTCATGATTTTTGAATGCATGTTTTCTGAAAGCTGTGAATATTAGAGTTTTGCTAAGCATTGAGAGTGTTTACTTGCGTGGGTATTTTGAGTGAAAACACAAGCCAAAACACTTGAGCGAATCTTGGTGAGAAAATATATATTTAACTTGAGTGTTTCTCTTTCATATTTGATTATCTTGTAAACTCAAAAGATTAACTCATGTGTGAAAAACAAAATTTTATCCATTTGTTTGTGCATGACAACATGATTTATAGAAGATTGATTTGTTTCCATTTGTATTCATTTCTTTAATCCACTGAAAATATGGAATAAAAGACCTCAGAATAAAGTTTTGAAATTCTTCAATTTTGCCCAGGAGTGCAAAAGGATAAGTGTGGGTGTGTGATGAGTTCAAATTTTTGCCCTCATTTAATATTTAAATTTGGGGATTTAATTGAATTTTCTGTGCTTAAAGATTGATTTAATTAGGATTTGTGATTATTGGATTTATTGAGTAATTTTGGTAAAAGTGGCGTAAAAATTGATTTTAGTTGCATAAAATATTATTGGATATTCTAACGTTTGTTAATGCAGCTGGAATTTATTTTTGGTCAATTAATAGTGTGATTTTAAAATATTCAAAGTTACAAAATAAGTCCAAAATTAAGAAATTCTGAAAACGAATAAATCAGGAGCTAAATGCACCCCCAGATTTTATTTGCACACTCCTCCCTCAAGTGCACCACAAAAACCTGTTCTGCACCCCCAGTTTTCACTAAGTTGCACCCCTCCTACCACTTAAACTCCACTCAACCAGATTATGCCATGTGGCAATCCCCACCTCTTAAAATTAGCCAACCAGAACAAGCCACGTGTCATAATCCTACCCTCACCAAATTAACCAATCAGATTCTGCCACGTCATCATCTTCATCTCCCAAAACCCTAACCCTAATTTTCTCCTCTCCTTCCACCCTCCACGGCAGCCGCCGCCGCCAACCTTGCCGACCACCACGCACCACCATCTGCGCGAACCAGCGCCGTCACGCCGCAACCACCATGCCTCTCCATCTTCTCCATGGCAGCAGCGAACGCGAGCATCTACCAGCCGCGACCACCACGAATCTGCAGAACCTCCACACCTCCATTTTCTCTCCATCATCTTCTTCGTTCACGCCGGAAACAGCACCTGCAACGTGCAACCAGCATGACCAGTCGCGGCCGTCACAGATCTTTGCGCGAACCAGAACGCGCGAACCAGAACGCCATCGCAGCACCTCTTTTAGCTACCATTAACGTTGCAGAACCTCCATTACAGCAGAAATGCAGATCTGCACCGCACCATTGCACCTGCTCCAGCTCCGCATACCACCACCGCGAACCTTCTCCGCAGCGCATCCGCCAGCGCGACCTGCGCAGCTGCCACAACCACCTCCATCTCCATAGCAGCGAACACCACCACGCCGGAAATGAAACGCAACCTCTATAGCACGAGTTCCGCCATTTCCATTACAGCAGCGTCGCCGGAGGAGAAGAAGAAGAAGCCTGCCGCCATTGCCGTCACGAGGGAGGGAGGAGAGTGTGAAAGTGAAACCCTAATTCTGGAAAGTGTACTCTGCGCCACGTGTCAGCCTCTGATTGCACAGTCAAATTGGTCAAATTTGGTCAATTGGTCAACTCTGGTCAAACTGGTCAAACTCTGGTCAAATTCTGGTCAATTTTGTAAAAATGCTTAAATGCGAGGGGCAGAATTGGAAATTGGACAGGAATTAAGTTGCTAATTAATTAAATAAAAATAAAAGATTTTAGGAACTAACAGATAAAGCCCAAAGTCCAGTGGAAGCCTATATAAAGAGACTTAAGGGAGCAGAGAGACTGACAATTTACAACACACAACTTAAACACTTAGAACTCTCTGGTTTTGGAAAATACCGTCTCCACCACATCTCTCATTCTTTCTTTTATTTTCTTTCCTTCATATCATCATGTATTCCATCAAAGCCATGGAGGGCTAAGCTTTTAGGGTTGATTCCACTGTAATTTCTTAAATGGATTCTGAGGTTAGATGAATTTATATGTTTTGTTATATTGATTATTGTTGTGGTTTTTCTGTTTATCTATGTCCTTTGCTTCTTAATCGAATAGAAAATAATGATTTTAAATCTACATGCATGCTAATCATATGAGTTAAAAGGTTTTTAAATAAAATTGAGACTTTACTTTGATTTTGTTTAGAAACTTTCATTTGATTAAATAAGTTTTTGCCAATAATTGAGACTTTAATTTGATTAGAGGTAATTACTTTAACTAAAATTAGTCAAGACTTTACTTTGATTAATTAAGTTTTCTATTTGGTAAAGAAACAAAGGAATAGACATGATTAGGCATAGTAAAATTAATTGAGACTGTACTTTGATTGAATTTACTATGGACAATCTAATAATTCCCACTTTTAATTGAGACTGTACTTTGATTAAAAGTGAGGATGCCAACAAATGAATTGAGTCTTTACATTGATTGATTTGTAAAACAACAACAATAATTAATTTAACAATAATCTCTAGATAACCAATGAAGAATCTTATTTAGAAAAAGCAGTGGAATTAACCTATTTACTATTATTGTGTTTACAATCTTCCGTGTCATTATCTTTGCATATCAAACCCCCCTATTTTATAGTTGCTAGTTTTAATTGCATTTTTGAGAATCAAATATTTGAGATCAATTCCGTATTCGTTGTGAGACGACTCAGGGTTATCTTAACCCTAACTATTTTCTTCACTACAAACTGGCAATACTGAAGTTGCTAAAGTAGTGGTAATTTGATCGCCTAACGACAGCGATATCACACACACCATAGTGGCTCTTTTGTCTCTCATTTTTGTAACCTTATTTGACCTAGTTTCTAGAAGCTAGGGTTAGGTTTTTGTAGAGACATCCTTATGTATCTTTTATTTGCTTAGAGGCCCCTAAACTCTTCTATATAAGGGGTGCTCCTAGACATGTAAAAGGGTTGAACATTTTGGAGAAATTATACACTTTGTGTTTCAACCTTTTGTGAGAGCATTCCTCCTTAGGGAGTGGAGTTCTTTCAAGCCTTATCTTGCCTTGGCAAGTGGCGGCATACACCACTCATCTTCAAGGTTGTCATGGCTTCTTCTAGCCTAGCCTTGTAGTGGCGTGAATCCTCCATTCCTCCCATTTCCCTTGCTTTTCATTTTATGTTTCTTTACTCTTCTTGGTTTATATTGTTTCTATTATATGTTTTTTCTTTTTGATTTCTTACTCCCCATCAATCCATTCTCCTCCTCTCTAGAACCTTGGAAAGGAACCTTCACATCTAGATAGCTTGCTATCTTAATGTCCAGTGGGGATTTCCTTGGTTTTCTTAATCAACTCACACCATATTCAATAATCTTAAAAGAAAACAACATAATCCTTCATCAATTAATGGGGCATTTTGGGCCAAACAAGACTTTGGAAGTCTTGAAAGAACACTTCTATTGGCCTCACATGAGGAAGCATGTAGATAGGCATTGCAAAGGTTGCATAGCATGCATGAAAGCCAAGTCTAGAGTCCAACCCCATGGTCTTTACACCCCCTTGCCTATCCCTTCCAAGCCTTGGGTTGACATTTCTATGGATTTTGTCTTAGGCCTCCCAAGGACCAAAAAAGGTAGGGATTCCATTTTTGTAGTGGTGGATAGGTTCTCTAAGATGGCCCATTTCATTCCTGGCCATAAGATTGATGATGCAACTTATATTGCAAATCTTTTCTTCAAGGAAGTGGTAAGACTACATGGCCTACCTAGGTCCATTGTAAGTGATAGGGACTCCAAATTCCTAAGCCATTTTTGGAGAACCTTGTGGGGTAAACTTGGCACCAAGCTTCTTTTCTCCACCACTTGTCATCCCCAAAGTGATGGCCAAACCGAGGTGGTTAATAGAACCCTAGGGCAAATGCTAAGATGTATGATAGTGCAAAACATTAGAGAGTGGGAGGAACTTCTTCCCCACAAAGAGTTTGCCTACAATAGGGTTGTGCATTCCACTACTTCTCATTCCCCTTTTGAGGTTGTGAATGGGTTCAATCCCCTAACTCCCTTAGACCTTCTTCCCCTACCCACTCATGAGGCATAAACTTGCCAAGATGGTGAGGCCAAAGCCAAGTACATCCAAGACTTGCATTCACAAGTCAAGGAAACCATTGAGTGGAGAGTTAAAAAACAACAAGAGGATGGTAATAAGGGAAGAAAGGAAGTCATCTTCCAAGAGGGAGATTGGGTTTGGCTTCATTTGAGAAAGGAGAGGTTCCCTACTCAAAGGAAGTCTAAGCTCCTCCCTAGAGGGGATGGCCCCTTTCAAGTCATTAGGAGAATTAACAACAATGCTTATGAGTTAGACTTACCCCCAAGCTACAACATAAATAACTCATTTAATGTTTGTGACCTTTCTCCTTTTGATGTAAGGTTTAAGAATTCGTGGTCGAATTCTCTCCAAGAAGGGGAGGATGATGAAGGCATGACCACCTTCTTAGAAACTCCCTCAAGAAGGATCACTAGAAGCATGTCTAGAGGGGAGTCTTCTATTCCATCACCTTTATCTTTGTTTTGCATTACTTTAGTTTGAATTCCCTAAGTTGGTTTCTAGTTGATTTATTTTGGTTGACTGGTTGACTTTGATCCAAAGTTGACCTTTGACCAAGATTAGATTAACTTAAACCAACATGCTAATCCTTGTTTGTCTTGTTTTGTAGGTAATTAAGAGAAAGTAGAGCATGGCTAGGTGGCACTTGGTGATTGGAGCACTTGGATGAAGTGGAAGAGAGAGGAAAGCAAAAAGCATAAAGCAAAAGCAAAAGTAGACATGTACCTTGTCTCCTTTGGCCTTTGTGGTTTATGCCTTAGAAGGTCACTTGGTCTCCTTCCTCTGTTGGCCTAGAATCCTCATGGGAATGCCTCCACCAATCATCTCCCTTCACTTGGCCAAGACTCACTCTCACATTAGGTTTAAGGTTTGCTAGTTAATCCTTTTTCATGTTTTTGTATTTGCTTAAGGACCCCTATGAACTCCTATTTAAAGGGTGCTCCTTGTCTTGTAAAAGGGTTGATCATTTTGTTATAAACTTTGTACATTCCACCACCAATTTTCGTGAGCACTCCTTCCTAGAAGTGAACTCACCTTTGCCTTATCTTGCTTGCAAGTGGCGGCACCATCACTCATCTCTAGGGCTTAGTTGGCTTAGATCCCCCCCTATGAGTGGCGTGCTTCTTCCATTCTTCATCTTCTATGCTTTCCATTTTTATTGTTTCTTCTTTCATTTTGCTCTTTAGTGTTGTTATTGCTATGTGTGTTTAAGCTTGAATCCAACTCTTTTCTTCCTTTCATGAGCTTGAGAAATGAACCTTCACATCTAGATAGCATGCTATCTTAATGTCCAGTGGGAATTTTCAAAAAGCTTTCTTAAACAACTTCACCATATTCATAACTCTAAACGGAAACAAGATAATCCTTCATCACATGCTTAAAAAGACTAAGCATGTTTAGAAAGGAAGTTCACTAATCCTTCATCCCTTTCATTTGTGTTTGTTATTTTTAATTCCCTAAGTTAACTTAGTTGAATCAACTTTAGTTGACTTGTTGACCTTTAACTAGGTTTGACTTATTGACTATAGTTGACTTGACTTAAGCCAACATGCTAATCCATGTTTATTTGCTTTGTAGGTTAATTAGGAGTAAGAAAGCAATGCCAGTGGAAAGGAACCTTCACATCTAGATAGCTTGCTATCTTCATGTCCAGTGGGCATTTCCTTGAGTTTTCTTTAAACAACTGTTCACCATATTCATAATCTGAAAAGGAAACAAGTTAATCCTTCATCATTTGGTATCTAGAGCCTAGGTTATCTTGAATATGGTGTTTTTCATGTGGTAACCTAGTCTTGTTATAGCTATCTTTGTATGGTTCAAATGCACTTCCATTACACACAAAAACAGTGCGGGTAGAAAATGTGACGATTTTAAAACATTAAACTGCACCAGCTCAGCGGTCAAAAAATTACATTTTTGGTGTCAAAAGAAAGCCCTTTGAGTCTAGTTTCCAGAAAAAAAGAAAGAACCAACGCATTTGGAGTTTTGTGGAGAGAATTTGACCACAAATTCTTTAAGCCTTTATAGATGGAGCTTGACTTGATTTGGGGGAGGTTTTGCGCCTCCTTTTTATGAGATCTTGTTCCATCTTTTCTAAGGGTACTACCCCTAGCTTTGGTTAGGCCATCCCTCTTTTCTATACAACTCTTCTTCTCATGCAAGAGAAGGAAGAATGGTGATGTCCATCTTGCTTTGGAAATATTTTTTTAGAGGCAAGTAACACTTTGGAGGTAACTTGCTCTTTTTCTTTTTCATCTTTTCTCTTATCGTTCACTTTATTTTGGTCCTCATTTTCTTGATTGGGTAAGAGAGGTAGGAATGTGAACTTCTTGCCTTGGAAGGGGAAAGCATAGGTGTTAGCATGGCCATCATAAAATATTTTTCTATCAAATTGCCATGGCCTACCTAACAAAATATTTGTTTCTTCTATAGGCACAAAATCACATAACACCTCATCTTTAAAATTTCCAATTGAAAAGTTAATGAGGAGTTGTTGAGTTACTTTAATGTCTTTTTTCTTAATCCATGATAGCTTGTAGGGCTTGGCATGAGGGATAGTTTTCAAGCCAAGCTTGTCCACAACCCTTGTGCTAGCCACATTTACACAACTTCCATTATCTATGAGGAGGGGACATAGTTTGTCTTTGATATGCCACCTTGAATGAAAAAGGTTTTGCCTTTGAGAAGGGTCATGTTCCTTGGAAACTTATTTTAGTTGGTGCCTTATCATTAACAATCCACCTTCAAGGGGTTTAATCCTTTCACTTGAAGAAGAAGTGTGGGAAGAAGTACTTTTGGGGGAAGGGGGAGAAGAATGTTCACTCTCTACTTCTTTTTTAAGGTTTAAGGCCATGGTTCTTTTGGTAGGACAATTTGAAGCTATGTGCCCATATCCCAAACACTTAAAACATTTTATAGAACGTGTCCATGTACCTTGAGAAAAATTAGGAGTTTCATTAGAAGGCCTAAACTAATTAGTCTTAGGAGGTGGGTCTTGGGAACTCTTGGGTGGTGATTTATCATGTTTTCTTTCTTTATCTTTCCAAGTACTAGAATAGTAGTCATTGTATGAACCACTCCTTTTGGCCTCTTTTTTCTTTTGCAATTGAGTTTCAACTTTGGTAGCCAAATGTAAAACTTTGTCAAGAGAGGAGTACTTATATAACTCTACTAAATCTTGTATGTCCCTCCTTAACCCACTCACAAATCTAGCTACCTTTTCCTCTTCACTTTCAAATTGGAGTCCTACTTTTAGAAGCATGGAGTCCATCAACTTGTAATATTCATGATGAGTACGTATTTTTGCCCTCATTTAATGTTTAATTCTGGGTATTTAATTGAATTTGTGTGCCTAAAGAGTGATTTAATTGATAATTTTGATAATTAGGTTTTTTGAGCTTGTGTGATAAAAATGTCTTAAAAAGTGATTTTTAGCTGCATAAATTATTTTTGGATATTTTAACGTTTGTTGATGCAGCTGAAGTTAAGTTTTAAGCTCATTTAGAGGTGTGGAAATAAATTGATTAAAGCTTCATGACACCTTAAAGATAAATCAAAGAATAAGAAATTATCAAAAGCACAAAAATTCAGGCCAAGCATTACATGAAGACGGCAAGAAAAAGCAATGGAATCAATCTATTTTCTTTTCTATTGTTTTTATCTCTTTTTATCTTTTAAATTTTATTTCTATCTTTGTTTATCTGAATCCCCTATATTTTTTATTTTGTTTGACTAACCGCTTTGTATAGTTTTATAAGAACTAATTTGTTAAAAATCAATTCTGTGTTCGTTGGGAGACGACTTTGGGTTACTTTACCCTTACTATTTTGTTGACTACTTTCTTAACAATACTGAAGTTGTTATAGAGAATTAGTATTAATTTGAACGCGTCAACGACAGCGTTATCAAATTTGGCGCCGTTGCCGGGGAACACGGTTAGAATTTTTATCATTTTAGTTCTTATTTTTATTTTTATTCTTTTGATTTTATTTTTTTATTTTTGATTTTTATTTTTTGTTTATAACATTTTCTTTTCTCAATTTCTGTCCTAAGATTTTTTTTTTCTTTAGTTATTTTATTTTATTTAGTTATTTTTTTTAAGCATAGTTTTTGTTTGAGGAATTTTGTTGGGAAATTTGTGAAACTAGTTGGGAAAAACTTTGGCTAAGGAAAGACAAGGTACTTAAGTTGTCCATTGAGACGCACCTCTCTTTCCTGGAAGTCTACTCAACAAGCTTTCAACTTATTTCTTTTCAGAAAACCTCTTTCAAAAATGCAAAATAGTTTTTCATATGAAAATAATCAACAGTGTGATTTTCAAGTGAATTATGATTACTATCCACAGCAACCACGTGATTCATATGATTATCAGCAACAAATTGTCACACCTACTTCTGCACCTGATACAAGTGGGTTAACTTTACGACAATTTAATGATATATATCCTAGATCATCTTTTTTGGGATATGAGCAACAACCATATTCTGAGTGTCCACCTCAGCAACCATATGCTCCAAATAGTGTTCAGCAACAATATGTACCACCACAGCAAGTTGAAGCAACCAATGGACCATCCTAGAGGGAAGTTATGATATTAATGGGTGAAGTTATAGAGAAATTAGAGTCCATAGATGAAAGGTTGCGAGTTGATCAATGATGTAGAAATATTGAGCAAGAGTGGTATGAAAATAAGCAAATATTGTCTGATATGTTGAGGGATGCAAGTAAGAACAACTTCATAGAATTACTTGTAACTGTTAATACTACCCCTCAACACTATCAGATATTTCCTGAAAATCCAGATTTTAACAAACTTCGTCATGAAATCAAAGATGTGCTTCTGAAGTTGGCCATCAGAGCTGAACAAATGTCTGAAGATTTGAGTCAGCTAATGAATGATGCAGTGAGAAAGGTCACTTTGGAAGATATGATGAATATGATGACTGAAATGATGAAGATGAATCAGACAGATCAAAAAGAGATGATGAATGCCGCCAAACAAAGCTTGCAGAGTCAGTCTGAAAAACCAATGGTGGAGTCATATCACATTGATATATCTACTGATGGATATAATAATTGTCATAGTAATATGTCTACTGATGGACATATTAAGGATTTTGCTGAAGTTGATGAAGAAATTAAAGATTCTCACACAAACATATCTACTGATGGATATGTTGACGATGCTCAATGTGAATATAAAGTTGTACCCGTTGATGAGGATATGAGTATAAATGATCATTTTCAAGAGCAAAGTTGTGAGAACAATACAATGGAGGAACCAAGTGCAGTTGAAGAGCCTACATTATTCGAAGATGCAGCTGAAGCATCTACTATTGCAACTGGCTTGGTTAATGATGAAGCAGCAGAGTCAACAACACCAGGTGAAAAATTTTGCTCAGAAGATAAAATTATGAGGATTACTGATGATCCATTTAACCATCTGAATGCACCTGATGATGCTCAAGTTGAGTTGAAGCCACACACTCCACACATCAAGTTTGTTGATGTGAATGATGCAAATAAGTTTTCAGTGGTTATCTTTGTTGACATGGCTGCAGAAAAAGAAGAAAGGTTGCTACAACAGGTAAAAAGCTTAGATTCAAATTCTTTTGAAATCATTGTTGATAGAAAAGTTAATTTGCATGCATGTTTGTTTTTTGTTTCTGTTTTTAATTTTAAAAATATTAAAAAATTTTCAAAAATATGTGTTTTTGTTTTCTTTAATAAAATTGTACAAGCTGACTTGTACTTTATAAAATTAAAGAAAATAAATTTTGACATATGGCCAGATTGAGCCAGAAATCAAAAAAAAATTTCTGTTTCCTCCCCAAAATAAGTCCATCAAGGACAGTTTTTTTTTTTTGAAATAAGTGAGGGGGAGACAAACTGTAGCTAGGATTTTTTTTTCTTTTTTTATGTTTTTCAATTTTTTGTTTTTGTTTTCATTTAAAAAGAAAAAAAATTGTGATTTCTTTTTGAGAAAATTGTGAAAGTATTAACTTTTTACTAAGGGAAACTTTTAAACAATATGTCTCATAAGAAATCCACAAAAATATTTCCCTGCTTTCAATAAAACATATTGACATTGGATTTTGGGATTTGATTCAATAATTGGGATGATCATAATTCGGGAAAAATAAAAGTCATGTTGATATGAGTGGATTGTTTCTATGATTTGCTAATTGAGTTGATTTGAGAATTTCTTAATTAAATCTTTTGTGAAAGAATTTGACCTTGTGAGTCTTGAGCTTTAATGTAAAGGATGGACCGCCATGTGCCATTCCTATATTTTTTCTTGAGTGACTTGCTCATGTTTGTTTATACTTAAATGTTTAGCTTGACTCTTTTGTTTTGCATCTTAGGTGAATATGCATGATTTGATATGACTGAGGCATTTTTTGTTTTAGCTACTTGGCCAAATAAGCCCACCTTGATATTAATCCATTGGTAGCCCCTTTGAGCTTTAAACCTCTTTTTCTTGTTTTAAGCCTATTGCATAACCTTGAAAAGAAAAAGACCATATTCTACCTTAGGAAGAAAGAAGGAGCTAATGGATTATGTTCAGGAATGGTTGAGGAATAAAGTGTGTGGGTGAGTACCTCACCCACAAATTAATAAAAATGGCAAAAGGAAAAATTATTGATGAAAAAGTGTTGAAATAATTGCTTTCTAAAAGAAAGAGAGAGCAACAAAGCAATAAACGAAAAGGAGTTGTTTTTGAAATTATGCTCCATTATCTTTCTATATTTTAATTTCAAAATCCCAAAAATCTTAAATTTTTTCCTACCTTTGCCTTAGCCCCATTATAACCTGTGAAAAGTCCTCATGATCTTTGAATGCATATTTTCTGAAAGTTTGTGAATATTAGAGTCTTGTTAAGTATTATGAGAGTTTACTTACATGAGTATTTTGAGTGAAAACACAAGCCAAAACACTTGAGAGAATTTTGGTGAGAAAATACACATTTAACTTGAGTGCTTTCTTTTATAATTGATTGTCTTGTGAATTCAAAAGATTAACTCATGTGTGAAAAATAGAACCTTTCTATTTGTATATACATGATAATTTGATCTCTAGAGTATTGATTTGTCTCCAGTGATGTTCATTCCTTTGATCCAGTGTTGATGTGAAAAAAATACCTCAGATTAAGTTTTGAAATTGTTTGATTTTGCCCAGGAGTGCAAAAGGATAAGTGTGTGGGTATGATGAGGACGTATTTTTGCCCTCATTTAATGTTTAATTCTGGGTATTTAATTGAATTTGTGTGCCTAAAGAGTGATTTAATTGATAATTTTGATAATTAGGTTGTTTGAGCTTGTGTGATAAAAATGTCTTAAAAAGTGATTTTTAGCTGCATAAATTATTTTTGGATATTTTAATGTTTGTTGATGCAGCTGAAGTTAAGTTTTAAGCTCATTTAGAGGTGTGGAAATAAATTGATTAAAGCTTCATGACACCTTAAAGATAAATCAAAGAATAAGAAATTATCAAAAGCACAAAAATTCAGGCCAAGCATTACATGAAGACGGCAAGAAAAAGCAATGGAATCAATCTATTTTCTTTTCTATTGTTTTTATTTCTTTTTATCTTTTAAATTTTATTTCTATCTTTGTTTATCTGAATCCCCTATATTTTTTATTTTGTTTGACTAACCGCTTTGTATAGTTTTATAAGAACTAATTTGTTAAAAATCAATTCTGTGTTCGTTGGGAGACGACTTTGGGTTACTTTACCCTTACTATTTTGTTGACTACTTTCTTAACAATACTGAAGTTGTTATAGATAAGTAGTATTAATTTGAACGCGTCAACGACAGCGTTATCAAATTTGTGCATAAATTATTTTTGGATATTTTAACGTTTGTTGATGCAGCTGAAGTTAAGTTTTAAGCTCATTTAGAGGTGTGGAAATAAATTGATTAAAGCTTCATGACACCTTAAAGATAAATCAAAGAATAAGAAATTATCAAAAGCACAAAAATTCAGGCCAAGCATTACATGAAGACGGCAAGAAAAGCTTGAAAAAGTGAAGAAGTTTGGCTAAACCAAGAAGAGAGGAAAGAAAAATTGGACCTTGCGGTTTTCTTTATCTTTATGATAGAAGATAATTTGGGTTACTTTACCCTTACTATTTTGTTGACTACTTTCTTAACAATAGTGAAGTTGTTATAGATAAGTAGTATTAATTTGAACGCGTCAACGACAGTGTTATCAATTCATTCCCACACATGGACCCTTGTTGAAGCCTTTGGAGCTTCAAAAGAGTCTCCCTCCTACAGTAGGAAGGAACAAATCTAGCGCGCATCAAATTTTTAAGGTTCCTGCAAGAAGTCGCGAGTGACTCTTGGTTAATATTGTCCACACATAATTGATGCCACCAAGTCATGGCATAATCCTCAAACTCTAAGACTACCAAATCTACTTGCTTTTGATCACTAACTACATGAATGGTAAAAATTTTGTCCACTTTTTGTTCCCACTAGTACATTATAGAGCTTTTACATCGCAGTATATGCCTCGGTTCCTGCGGACCCGCTGCATATAAGCACACGGTGGTAGTTTTGTAATTAAATTCATCTTTTATGCCTCGGTTGTCATACTAACTAAGGCATATGCCTAAAAAAAATTTTGACTCACGCGTTGACCCATAAATTAATTAATTAATTTATTTTCTTGAAGTAATATGCCTCGATTCTCTTTTAACCGAGGCAATAGAGACAAGTAAAAATTTTGACCACAGCGTTGACCCATAATTTGAATTTTTTTTTACTGAAGCAATATGCCTCGGTTCTCTAATAACCGAGGCAGTAGTGAGAGAATAGGCCTTGGGCGAGTGCCTACTCGAGGCAGTAAGGATACAATATGCCTCGGTTTCGAATAACCGAGGCAGTATCCCTTCGTAGGGTTAAAAAACCCCAATTTCTTCATTATGCAGCGACCTTCTCCGATTTCTTCTGCGAGCCTTCAACATCTCCGGCCAGCCTTCATCTTCTCCAACGACCAACGCCACCGTCCCGCACAGCTCCCACCCTCCAGCACACCTCCAACGCACAGCTCCCACCATTCTGCACACCTCCGACGCTCCAAGCTATCGTTTCGTCGCTTGCACCGCACCGTTGCGGCTTCTTCTTCTTCTTCGACCAACCACCACCATCACATCACTGTTGAGGAGTCGTGCACTGTCACCGGAGCCGCTACGTGTTCTTCGAGCAACCATCACCTACGTCCACTACGATTCTGTTCAGTCTGCCTGCATCGCCACTGCACGCACCTCGAGGAGGTTCTTCCGGTGCCGCTGCTGATGAGTGCGTATTTTTGCCCTCAGTCAGTGTTTAATTCTGGGTATTTAATTGAATTTGTGTGTTTAAAGATTGATTTAATTGGAATTTCCTATAATTGGGTTTATTGAGCATGAGGTACAAAAGCATGTTAAAAATAGCTTTTTAGTTGCATAAATTTTCTTTGGATATTTTGAAGTGTGTTAATGCAGTTGCAGCTAAGTTGAGCTCATGGAGGTGTGGAAATAAATTGATTAAAGCTTCATGATACCTTAAAGATAAATCCAAGAATAGGAAATTATCAAAATCACAAAAATCCAAGCCAAGCATTCCATGAAGACGACAAGAAAAGCTTGAAAAAGTGAAGAAATTTGGCTGAGCCAAGAAGAGAGCAACAAAAAATTGGACCTTGCGATTTTCTTTATCTTTATGATAGAAGATAATTTGGGAAAAATATATCTTAGATATTTTATTTGATATTTTTAAATAATTATCTTATTTAATTATATCATAAAATATTAAAAGATAATAACTACCAAATCTTTTTAAATATCACAAGATCTTCTTGAATCTTTTTAGTTCCACAACAAACAAAAATATCTTGAAGATATTGAATTATTTAGAAGATAATTTACAGAGATTGCAAAAGGTTGATTTGGAAAATTAATACAAATACTAATTGGTGATAATTTATCATATATCTTTAATTAATTAATTAATTTAATTATATTACATATTGATATTATCAACCAATTATATTTGTCAAATAGTCTATATCTCTCCAAATATTTTTAAATATTTATCTTTATCTTTATTTTAAAAGATATTTGAGAGAGTTTAGCAACATAAAAGCCTAGTCCAATTCCTATATAAAGAGACCAAAGGAGAAGCAGAAAGAACAAGCTCGGGACTTCGGAATTTAGGAACCCTTAGGGGGACCTAATTTCTTTCTCTCTTTTCTTCTCTCTATTCTTCTTTTTATTTTGTATTCCATGGATTGCTAAACTTCTTGGGTTGATTCCATTGTAATTTCATTATGGATTTTGAGGTTAGAATGAAATAATTTCTTTGTTCTTTTTTATTATTGTTGAGGTTTTAATTCATCTATGTCTTTTATCTTTGAATCACGTAAAAAGTAATGATTTTAAATCTATATGCATGTTGATCATATGAGTTCAAAGGTTTTTAAATTTAATTGAAACTTTACTTTGATTTTATTTAAAAACTTTCATGTGATTGAATGAGTTTTTACCAATAATTGAGACTTTACTTTGATTAAAGGTATTTACTCTAACTAAAATTAATTGAGACTTTACTTTGATTAATTAAGCTTTTTATTTGATGAGGAGATAAAAGACTAGACATGATTAGGCATACTAAATTTGATTGAGACTGTACTTTGGTTGAATTTACCGTGGATAATCTAAAAGTTCTCACTTTTAATTGAGACTATACTTTGGTTAAAAGTGAGAACGCCAACAAATTAATTGAGACTTTACATTGATTAATTTGTAAATCTATAATAATAATTAATCGAGCAATAATCTTTAGATAACCGATGATGAAGCTATTTTGAAAAAGTAATGGAATCAATCTATTTTCTTTACTATTGTTTATATCTTATTTTATCTTCTTATCTTTATCCTTCATATTTTTATAATTTTATTTGACTAACTCTTGTATAGTTTTATAAGAACTAATTTGTTAAAAATCAATTCCGTGTTCGTTGGGAGACGACTTTGGGTTACTTTACCCTTACTATTTTGTTGACTACTTTCTTAACAATACTGAAGTTGTTATAGATAAGTAGTATTAATTTGATCGCGTCAACGACAGCGTTATCAAATTTGGCGCCGTTGCCGGGGAACACGGTTAGAATTTTTATCATTTTAGTTCTTATTTTTATTTTATTCTTTTGATTTTATTTTTTTTATTTTTATTTTTATTCTTTTGATTTTATTTTTTATTTATTTTTTTTTGTTTATCACTAACATTTTCTTTTCTCAATTTTTGTTCTAACATTTTTTTTATTTTCTTTAGTTATTTTATTTTATTTTATTTAGTTATTTTTTTTAAGCATAATTTTTGTTTGAGGAATTTTGTTGGGAAATTTGTGAAACTAGTTGGGAAAAACTTTGGCTAAGGAAAGATAAGGTACTTAAGTTGTCCATTGAGACGCACCTCTCTTTCCTGGAAGTCTACTCAACAAGCTTTCAACTTATTTCTTTTCAAAAAACCTCTATAAAAAAATGCAAAATAATTTTTCATATGAAAATAATCAAGAGTGTGATTTTCAAGTGAATTATGATTACTATCCACAGCAACCATGTGATTCATATGATTATCAGCAACAAATTGTCACACCTACTTCTGCACCTGATATAAGTGGGTTAACTTTACGACAATTTAATGATCTATATCCTAGATTATCTTTTTTGGGATATGAGCAACAACCATATTCTGAGTGTCCACCTCAACAACCATATATTCCTAATAGTTTTCAGCAACAATATGTACCACCACAACAAGTTGAAGAAACCAATGGACCATCCTATAGGGAAGTTATGATATTAATGGGTGAAGTTATAGAGAAATTAGAGTCCATGGATGAAAGGTTGCGAGTTAATCAACGATGTAGAAATATTGAGCAAGAGTGGTACGAAAATAAGCAAATATTGTCTGATATGTTGAGGGATGCAAGTAAGAACAACTTCATAGAATTACTTGTAACTGTTAATACTACCCCTCAACCCCATCAAAGATTTCCTGAAAATCCAGATTTTAACAAACTTCGTCATGAAATCAAAGATGTGCTTTTGAAGTTGGCCATCAGAGCTGAACAAATGTCTGAAGATTTGAGTCAGGTAATGAATGATGGAGTGAGAAAGGTCATTTTGGAAGATATGATGAAAATGATGACTGAAATGATGGAGATGAATCAGACAGATCAGAAAGAGATGATGAATGCCGCCAAACAAAGCTTACAAAATCAGTCTGAAAAGCCAATAGCAGAATCACATCACATTGATATATCTACTGATGGATATAATGATCTTCATAGTAATATGTCTACTGATGGACATATTAAGGATGTTGCTGAAGTTGATGAAGAAATTAAAGATTCTCACACAAACATATCTACTGATGGATATGTTGATAATGCTCAATGTGAATATAAATTTTTATCTGTTGATGATATTTTTGAAGAGAAAACTTGTTAGAATAATACAATGGAGGAACCAAGTGCAGTTGAAGAGCCAACAATATTCAAAGATGCAGCTGAAGCATCTACTATTGCAACTGAGTTGGTTAATGATGAAGCAGCAAATTCAA
The DNA here is from genome assembly GCF_037176805.1 of Vigna unguiculata. NCBI lineage: Eukaryota > Viridiplantae > Streptophyta > Magnoliopsida > Fabales > Fabaceae > Vigna > Vigna unguiculata. The sequence goes on along the minus strand of NC_140795.1, from coordinate 23,695,421 downwards.
CTACTTCAAGTCCAGATTTTTGCTCACAAGGTGAGATTATGAGGATTACTGATGATCCTGTTAACAATCTGAATGCACTTGATGATGCTCAAGTTGAGTTGAAGCCACACAATCCACACATCAAGTTTGTTGATGTGAATGATGCAAATAAGTTTTCAGTGGTTATCTTTGTTGACATGGCTGCAGAAAAAGAAGAAAGGTTGCTGCAACAAGAAAACATGTTAGATTCAAATTCTTTTGAAAGCATTGTTGATAAAAAATTTAAATTGCATGCATATTTGTTTTTTGTTTTTGATTTTAATAAAAAATATAAAAAAATTTCAAAAATATGTTTTTTTGTTTTTAGTTTTCATAAACTTCAAAAAGTAAAAATTAAAAAAATGGTACAAGCTGACTTGTACTTTATAAAATTAAAGAAAATAAATTTTGACATATGGCCAGATTGAGCCAGAAATGAAAAATTTTTTTGTTTCCTCCCCAAAATAAGTCCATCAAGGACATTTATTTTTTTTGAAATAAGTGTGGGGGAGACAAACTGTAGATAGGATTTTTCTTTTTTGTGTTTTTCAATTTTTTGTTTTTGTTTTCATTAAAAAAATTGTGATTTATTTTTGAGAAAATTGTGAAAGTATTAACTTTTTACTAAGTGAAACATTTAAACAATGTCTCATAAGAAATCCACCAAAAATATTTCCCTGTTTTCAATAAAACATATTGACATTGAATTTTTAGGAGTTGATTCAATAATTGGGATGATCATAATTCTGGAAAAATAAAAGTCATGTTGATATGAGTGGTTTGTTTCTATGAATTTATAATTGAGTTGATTTGAGAATTTCTTGATTAAATCTTTTGTGAAAGAATTTGACCTTATGAGTCTTGAGCCTTAATGTAAAGGATGAATTGCCATATGTCATTCCTATTTTTTCTTGGGTGACTTGCTCATGTTTGTTTATACTCAAATGTTTAGCTTGACTCTTTTGTTTTGCATCTTAGGTGAATATGCATGATTTGATATGATTGAGGCATTTCTTGTTTTTAGCTACTTGGCCAAATAAGTCCACCTTGATATTAATCCATTGGTAGCCTCTTTGAGCTTTTAAACCTTTTTTTTCTTGTTTTAAGCATATTGCATAACCTTGAAAAGAAAAAGACTATGTTTTACCTTAGGAAGAAAGAAGGAGCTAATGGATTGTGTTCAGGAATGGTTGAGGAATAAAGTGTGTGGGTGAGTACCTCACCCACAAATTAATAAAAATGGCAAAAGGAAAAATTATTGATGAAAAAGTGTTGAAATAATTGCTTTCTAAAAAAAAGAGAGAGCAACAAAGCAATAAACGAAAAAGACTTGTTTTTGAAATTATGCTCCATTATTCTTCCTACATTACTATTTCAAAAACCCAAGAGTCTTAAAATTTTTCTTACCTTTGCCTTGGCCCTGTTATAACTTGTGAAAAGTCCTCATGATCTTCGAAAGCATGTTTTCTGAAAGTTTGTGAATATGAGAGTCTTGTTAAGTATTAGGAGTGTTTACTTGCATGGGTATTTTGAGTGAAAACACAAGCCAAAACACTTGAGATAATTTTGGTGAGAAAATACACATTTAACTTGAGTACTTTCTTTCATAATTGATTGTCTTGTGAATTTTGGAATTTCTCAATTTTGCCCAAGAGTGCAAAAGAATAAGTGTGTGGGTATGATGAGTGCCTATTTTTGCCCTCAGTCAGTGTTTAATTCTGGGTATTTAATTGAATTTGTGTGTTTAAAGATTGATTTAATTGGAATTTCCTATAATTGGGTTTATTGAGCATGAGGTACAAAAGCATGTTAAAAATAGATTTTTAGTTGCATAAATTTTCTTTGGATATTTTGAAGTGTGTTAGTGCAGTTGCAGCTAAGTTGAGCTCATGGAGGTGTGGAAATAAATTGATTAAAGCTTCATGATACCTTAAAGATAAATCCAAGAATAGGAAATTATCAAAATCACAAAAATCCAAGCCAAGCATTCCATGAAGACGACAAGAAAAGCTTGAAAAAGTGAAGAAGTTTGGCTAAGCTAAGAAGAGAGCAACAAAAAATTGGACCTTGCGATTTTCTTTATCTTTATGATAGAAGATAATTTGGGAAAAATATATCTTAGATATTTTATTTGATATTTTTAAATAATTATCTTATTTAATTATATCATAAAATATTAAAAGATAATAACTACCAAATCTTTTTAAATATGACAAGATCTTCTTGAATCTTTTTAGTTCCACAACAAACAAAAATATCTTGAAGATATTGGATTATTTAGAAGATAATTTACGGAGATTGCAAAAGGTTGATTTGGAAAATTAATACAAATACTAATTGGTGATAATTTATCATATATCTTTAATTAATTAATTAATTTAATTATATTAGATATTGATATTATCAACCAATTATATTTGTCAAATAGTCTATATCTCTCCAAATATTTTTAAATATTTATCTTTATCTTTATTTTAAAAGATATTTGAGAGATTTTAGCAACATAAAAGCCTAGTCCAATTCCTATATAAAGAGACCAAAGGAGAAGCAGAAAGAACAAGCTCGGGACTTCGGAATTTAGGAACCCTTAGGGGGACCTAATTTCTTTCTCTCTTTTCTTCTCTCTATTCTTCTTTTTATTTTGTATTCCATGGATTGCTAAACTTCTTGGGTTGATTCCATTGTAATTTCATTATGGATTTTGAGGTTAGAATGAAATAATTTCTTTGTTATTTTTTATTATTGTTGAGGTTTTAATTCATCTATGTCTTTTATCTTTGAATCACGTAAAAAGTAATGATTTTAAATCTATATGCATGTTGATCATATGAGTTCAAGGGTTTTTAAATTTAATTGAAACTTTACTTTGATTTTATTTAAAAACTTTCATGTGATTGAATGAGTTTTTACCAATAATTGAGACTTTACTTTGATTAAAGGTATTTACTCTAACTAAAATTAATTGAGACTTTACTTTGATTAATTAAGCTTTTTATTTGATGAGGAGATAAAAGACTAGACATGATTAGGCATAGTAAATTTGATTGAGACTGTACTTTGGTTGAATTTACTGTGAATAATCTAAAAGTTCTCACTTTTAATTGAGACTATACTTTGGTTAAAAGTGAGAATGCCAACAAATTAATTGAGACTTTACATTGATTAATTTGTAAATCTATAATAATAATTAATCGAGCAATAATCTTTAGATAACCGATGATGAATCTATTTTGAAAAAGTAATGGAATCAATCTATTTTCTTTACTATTGTTTATATCTTATTTTATCTTCTTATCTTTATCCTTCATATTTTTATAATATTATTTGACTAACTCTTGTATAGTTTTATAAGAACTAACTTGTTAAAAATCAATTCCGTGTTCGTTGGGAGACGACTTTGGGTTACTTTACCCTTACTATTTTATTGACTACTTTCTTAACAATACTGAAGTTGTTATAGATAAGTAGTATTAATTTGATCGCGTCAACGATAGCGTTATCAGCTGCCATTGCCTCTATTCAATCCCCCACTCCTTGGTATGTTTATTTTTACGATTTGGATTGTTTTTGGATTCGCCTGGATTTAATTTTTTGGATTGCTTGTATGTTCTTATATTTTCAATCTTGAATTTGAGATTATTAAAAATATGGAAGAAATTTTGGATTGTTTGTACTAGGAGATAATTTGGATCCTAGGAGTTAGTATGTATCAATTTCATGAGAATTTATTTTAAACTTTTGACAGTGTTCACGTACTATCCTTGTTGTCCGACTGTGAGTACGATTGATTCTCCTCCGTTGTTACTCATGTCTCACGCTCCAAGTTCTTAATTTTATTATGAGCTTATAATTGTTTAGTATATTGTTTATTTAGTATGTTTTTTTATTTATATTTTAAAGTAAATCAGTTTATTTTGTTTGATCTCAAATTGTCGTTGCATGGAGTTAGCCATAGTTTCACGTTTGAGATTAAATACGAAAATTATTTACTTGTCTGTAAGTATTTTTTTTTAAAGAATATGTATTTTTTTAAAAGGAGACAATACTAATAATTTAAATGTATTCAATCTTGAATTGTCCGGTTGGACAGTTTAAGAAGATTAATCACTTTTTAATAGTTTATTAGTGCATGTCTATTTTAATATACATATCTCAATATTCATGAATATTTGTCAATTGTGTTTGTATTGATCTTTGGGTGCATATTTGATTGTGGTTAATAATCACTTTCTTTTCGTGTAACCTGAAGACCAATGCGAAATGCTGGTGAAATTTCGTGAAATTTAAGATATGTGTTTTAAAATTAGTATGCACCAATAAACTAGAAGAAGTGAATCTTCTTGAATGGGATGGGGTCACACCTTAAATACAAAAGCGAGGTGATCATTCATTTAAAGATTACTGAAATTGTTCACACAATTTCAGTATATAAATGTTGGATCGAGACTGGATTTACTTGCCACGCATCAATGTTGAGTATGAGAAAGGAGTAGAAGAATTTATACAATTTGCGCAACGTTATGAAGGTAGAAGTGATGATGAAGTGAAGTTTAGATGTCCTTGTGTGAACTGTTTGAATGCGAGAAAGTTGAATGCAACTGCAATTAGGGAACATCTTATCTGCGATGGTTTCCTTCCAAGTTATACAATATGGACATGGCATGGCGAATTAACAGACTTCCCAACTGTCTCTCGAACTGAAAATTTGTGGATTCCATCATGGAAGATCAACGTGAAGAAGACAAATTAGAGGACATGATTCGTGATGTTGGCGCTGAAGCTTTTGCCCAAGCACGTGTATGAGACAATCTCTACTGATTCAGAGACTCCGTTGTATGTTGGTTCAACTAAGTTTACAAGGTTGTCAGCGGTGTTAAGATTGATGAATTTGAAGGCGACTAATGGGTGGACCGATAAGAGTTTCACAGAATTATTAGTGTTGTTGAATGAAATGCTTCCAGACGGAAATACACTACCTACTCGCAACTATGATGCCAAAAAAATTCTTTGTCCGATGGGTATGGAGTATAAACGGATACATGCATGTCCTAATGATTGCATACTCTATAAGAAAGAATTTGAAGGATTGAAAAAGTGTCTGAAGTGTGGCTTATCACGGTACAAGGAGAAAATCAATAATGAAGATAAAGGTGAGTTAGAAAAGGATGGACCCGCTTTGAAAGTAGTCTGGTACCTTCCAATCGTACCTAGACTTAAACGTTTGTTTGCGAATCCAAAAGACGCTAAAAACCTTCGATGGCATGCAGATGAGAGAATATGTGACAGCCTGCTTCGTCATCCAGCTGATTCAATGCAATGGAAAAATATTGATCAAGAGTTCCCCCAATTTGGTGAAGAATGTAGAAATATTCGCTTTGGTTTAGCTACTGATGGAATGAATCCATTTGGTAATTTAAGTACCAACCACAGCTGCTGGCCCGTTGTATTATTTATTTACAAATTGTCTCCTGGACTTTGCATGAAGAGAAAGTACATAATGTTGTCTATGATGATATCCGGTCCAAGACAGCCTGGAAATGACATAGATGTTTATCTCAGTCCACTAGTTGAAGACTTGAATATTTTGTGGGAGGATGGGGTTGAAACATTTAATGCTTTTACTTCTAAGACTTTCATGATGCGTGCAATGTTATTTTGCACAATTAATGATTTTCCAGCTTATGGTAATTTGTCAGGGTATAGTGTCAAGGGTCATAAAGCATGTCCTATATGTGAAGAAAACACTACAGCTCATCAATTGAAATACGGAAGGAAAATAATATATATGATGAAGGATTATCTTGTTCCTTTTTAAGATTATTGAATATGGTGTGAGTTGATTAAGAAAGCTAAGTGAAATCCCCACTGGACATTAAGATAGCAAGCTATCTAGATGTGAAGGTTCCTTTTAAAAAGCTCAAGAGAAGAAGATGATGGATTGATTCAAAACAAAAAGGAAATGGAAAGCACATAAACCATAGAAAACCAAGAACAATTAAAGGAAGAAGAAAACATAAAATGGAAAGGAAAGAAATGGTAAAAATGTGAGAAGCACGCCACTACAAGGCTAGGCTAGAAGCCATGGCAACCTTGAAGATGAGTGGATGTGTGCCGCCACTTGCTATGCAAGATAAGGCTTAAAAGTATTCACTCCCAAGGGAGGAAACTCTCACAAATGGTTGAGACACAAGAGTGTTTTTACTTTAAAATGTTCAACCCTTTTACATGTCTAGGAGCACCCCTTATATAGAAGAGTTTAGGGGTCTCTAAGAAAATAAAAGATACCTAAGGATGTCTCTACAAAAACCTAACCCTAGCTTCTAGAAACTAGGTCAAATAAGGTTACAAAAATGAGAGACAAAAGAGCTAACTATGGTGTGTGCAAGGCTAATTTCGTTCTAGAAGAAAAGGAGACAAAGAATGTGTCTCATATGTCTCCAAAAAGTGGGCAAAGTGTGCTAAAAACAAAGGAGACCAAAGGTACATAGGTACACTTGCTTCATGCCTTTTACTTTATGCTTTATGGCTTTGCTTTACTCTCTCCTCCACATCATTTATGCTCCCAAATCACCATGCGCCACCTAGCATTGCTTTCTTACTCCTAATTAACCTACAAAGCAAATAAACATAGATTAGCATGTTGGCTTAAGTCAAGTCAACTATAGTCAACAAGTCAAACCTAGTCAAAGGTCAACAAGTCAACTAAAGTTGATTCAACTAAGTCAACTTAGGGAATCAAAAATAACAAACATAAATGAAAGCGATGAAGGATTAGTGAACTTCCTTTCTAAACATGCTTAGTCTTCTTAAGCATGTGCCTTCATCCTTGGTTGGGGTCAATCCTTCATCATCCTCCCCTTCTTGAAGAGAATTTGACCACAAATTCTTTAAGCCTTTATAGATGGAGCTTGACTTGATTTGGGGGAGGTTTGCGCCTCCCTTTTATGAGCTCTGGTTCCATCTTTTCTAAGGGTACTACCCCTAGCTTTGGTTAGGCCATCCCTCTTTTCTAGACCACTATTCTTCTCATGCTTGCGCATTGGGTCTTCCTTTTGAGCCTTGCAAGAGAAGAAAGGATGGTGATGTCCATCTTGCTTTGAAAATATTTTTTTAGAGGCAAGTAACACTTTGGAGGTAACTTGCTCTTTTTCTTTTTCATCTTTTCTCTTATCTTTCACTTTATTTTGGTCCTCATTTGCTTGATTGGGTGAGAGAGGTAGGAGTGTGAACTTCTTGCCTTGGGAGAAAGCATAGGTGTTAGCATGACCATCATAAAAGACTTTTCTATCAAATTGCCATGGCCTACCTAACAAAATATGAGTTTCTTCCATAGGCACAACATCACATAACACCTCATCTTTAAAATTTCCAATTGAAAAGTTAATGAGGACTTGTTGAGTTACTTTAATGTCTTCTTTATTAAGCCATGATAGCTTGTAGGGCTTGGCATGAGGGATAGTTTTCAAGCCAAGCTTGTCCACAACCCTTGTGCTAACCACATTTACACAACTTCCATTATCTATGAGGAGGGGACATAGTTTGTCTTTGATATGACACCTTGAATGAAAAAGGTTTTGTCTTTGAGAAGGGTCAAGTTCCTTGGAAACTTCTCTTAGTTGGTGCCTTATCATTAACAATCCACCTTCAAGGGGTTTAATCCTTTCACTTGAAGAAGAAGTGTGGGAAGAAGTACTTTTGGGGGAAGGGGGAAAAAATGTTCACTCTCTACTTCTTTTTTAAGGTTTAAGGCCATGGTTCTTTTGGTGGGACAATTTGAAGCTATGTGCCCATATCCCAAACACTTAAAACATTTTATAGAACTTGTCCTTGTACCTTGAGAAGAATTAGGAGTTTCATTAGAAGGCCTAGACGAATTAGTCCTAGGAGGTGGGTCTTTGGAACTCTTGAGTGGTGATTTATCATGTTTTCTTTCTTTATCTTTCCAAGTACTAGAATAGTAGTCATTGTATGAACCACTCCTCTTGGCCTCTTTTTTCTTTTGCAATTGAGTTTCAACTTTGATGGCCAAATGTAAAACTTTGTCAAGAGAGGAGTACTCATATAACTCTACTAAATCTTGTATGTCCCTCCTTAACCCACTCACAAATCTAGCTACCTTTTCCTCTTCACTTTCAAATTGGATTCCTACTTTTAAAAGCATGGACTCCATTAACTTGTAATATTCATCCACACACATGGACCCTTGTTGAAGCCTTTGGAGCTTCAAAAGAGTCTCCCTCCTATAGTAGGAAGGAACAAATCTAGCGCGCATCAAATTTTTAAGGTCCCTCCAAGAAGTCGCGAGTGATTCTTGGTTAATATTGTCCATACATAATTGATGCCACCAAGTCATGGCATAATCCTCAAACTCTAAGACTACCAAATCTACTTGCTTTTGATAACTAACTACATGAATGGTAAAAATTTGGTCCACTTTTTGTTCCCACTCAATGTAGATGTTTGGGTCATTTTCTCCTTTGAACTTAGGAATCTTTGGAGTTTGCTTCTCTTGTGATGGGTTGTGCCTAGAATGCCTTCTTTTCCTAGCCTTTCTTTCTTGCTCCCTAGCTTCAAGCCTTTGAATGTGCTCTTGGATTCTTAGGTCACTTTGCTCCTTGTCCTTTCTCAATTGTTCAAAGGACTCCATCCTAGACAACTCCAAATCCCGAAGCAATCTCATCAATGTATTGTTTTTGTTTGGAGTAGGAGCATTTGATGAACTTGCCATGATTCCTACAATAAAACACTCAAAGCCAAAACAAAATAAATGAATTAGGGGTTAGACAACATGAAAACCAAGACCAATTCCAACCCAAAATGTAACCCAAGTGTTTAGATCACTCTCCCAAAGTAACAAGGCAAGGCTAACACTCAAAATCCACCAAAGGAGTGAAGCAAAAACTTTTAAAAACTTGTTCAAAACCTTTCAAATGCAAGACAAGTGATTCGACCACAACATCCCAAGAGTTTCAAGAAAAGAAAACTATTAAGACACAACAAAGAACACCTAGTGACAAGGAAGAAAAGCACAAAAACAAGAAAGTTTAACTTCTAAGGAAATTTTGTTTTAAAGACAAAACTTGAACAAGACTAAAGCAATGAAAAACACTTTTAAAGACTATGGAAAGCATTTGAACAAGCCAAGATTATACCTCAAATTATGCATACACCAAGAAAGATCATAACCAAGTTAAAGCATGGAACTAATTTGCCAATATCACCCAAAATCCAAGTATAAAATTTGGTAGCATAACACCTAGTAAAAATGGCCAAATGGATTCACCAAGCAACACATTAGCTCTCGGCCAAACTGTTTTTGGTCATGAAAATTATTTTTCTTTTCAAAACTAGGTACTTAAGATGATGAGAAGGATATTTTAGGGTGTCTTGAACACTTAGTTCCTTAAAAATTAGGTCAAAATCAATTTCAAGGAGCATGCTACAACAAAAGGCATATATCTCATGCAATAGCTCAAATACTTAGAAACAAGAATAAGATAACTCAAAGAAGCATATGACATATGACTCAAGCAAAAGTTGGACACATTTAAAGACTCAACATGACATACACAAAGACACAAACATGTAGCTATCATGCATTTAAACTCATGGATTTGAGGCTCAAAGACTAAGCATCCAAAGACATGTTATCCAACCACATTTAGAAGTAAGAAGAGTAACAAAAACAGTAGCCAAAACTGCCCAACATAACCTGAAAAACGTTGATTCGCGATAATCTCGGCAGCTCTGACCTTTGCTCACTATTTCAATCATAACTCTCTCCACAAAACTCCAAATGCATTGGTTCTTTTTTTGTTAGAAACTAGACTAACAGAGCAGGTGCAGTTTAATCTTTTAAAATCGTGAACAGTTTCTGCCAGCATTGTTTTTGTGTGCAATGGAAGTGGATTTGAACCATACAAAGATAGCTACAACAAGACAAGGTTAGCACATGAAAAACACCATATTCAAGATAACCTAGGCTCTAGATACCAAATGATGAAGGATTATCTTGTTCCTTTTTAAGATTATTGAATATGGTGTGAGTTGATTAAGAAAGCTAAGTGAAATCCCCACTGGACATTAAGATAGCAAGCTATCTAGATGTGAAGGTTCCTTTCAAAAAGTTCAAGAGAAGAAGATGATGGATTGATTCAAAACAAAAAGGAAATGGAAAGCACATAAACCATAGAAAACCAAGAACAATTAAAGGAAGAAGAAAACATAAAATGGAAAGGAAAGAAATGGTAAAAATGTGAGAAGCACACCACTACAAGGCTAGGCTAGAAGCCATGGCAACCTTGAAGATGAGTGGATGTGTGCCGCCACTTGCTATGCAAGATAAGGCTTAAAAGTATTCACTCCCAAGGGAGGAAACTCTCACAAATGGTTGAGACACAAGAGTGTTTTTACTTTAAAATGTTCAACCCTTTTACATGTCTAGGAGCACCCCTTATATAGAAGAGTTTAGGGGTCTCTAAGAAAATAAAAGATACCTAAGGATGTCTCTACAAAAACCTAACCCTAGCTTCTAGAAACTAGGTCAAATAAGGTTACAAAAATGAGAGACAAAAGAGCTAACTATGGTGTGTGCAAGGCTAATTTCGTTCTAGAACAAAAGGAGACAAAGAATGTGTCTCATATGATGAAGGATTGACCCCAACCAAGGATGGAGGCACATGCTTAAGAAGACTAAGCATGTTTAGAAAGGAAGTTCACTAATCCTTCATCCCTTTCATTTATGTTTGTTATTTTTGATTCCCTAAGTTGACTTAGTTGAATCAACTTTAGTTGACTTGTTGACCTTTGACTAGGTTTGACTTGTTGACTATAGTTGACTTGACTTAAGCCAACATGCTAATCTATGTTTATTTGCTTTGTAGGTTAATTAGAAGTAAGAAAGCAATGCTAGGTGGCACATGGTGATTGGGGAGCATAAATGATGTGGAGGAGAGAGTAAAGCAAAGGCATAAAGCATAAAGAAAAAGGCATAAAGCAAGTGTACCTATGTACCTTTGGTCTCCTTTGTTTTTAGCACACTGTGGCTTCTTTCTAGAGACATATGAGACACATTCTTGGTCTCCTTTTGTGCTAGAACGAAATTAGCCTTGCACACACCATAGTTAGCTCTTTTATCTATCATTTTTGTAACCTTATTTGACCTAGTTTCTAGAAGCTAGGGTTAGGTTTTTGTAGAGACATCCTTAGGTATCTTTTATTTGCTTAGAGGCCCCTAAACTCTTCTATATAAGGGGTGCTCCTAGACATGTAAAAGGGTTGAACATTTTGAAGTAAAAACACTCTTGTGTCTCAACCATTTGTGAGAGTTTCCTCCCTTGGGAGTGAATACTTTTAAGCCTTATCTTGCATAGCAAGTGGCGGCACACATCCACTCATCTTCAAGGTTGCCATGGCTTCTAGCCTAGCCTTGTAGTGGCGTGCTTCTCACATTTTTACCATTTCTTTCATTTCCATTTTATATTTTCTTCTTCCTTTAATTGTTCTTGGTTTTCTATGGTTTATGTGCCTTCCATTTCCTTTTTGTTTTGAATCAATCCATCATCTTCTTCTCTTGAGCTTTGTGAAAGGAACCTTCACATCTAGATAGCTTGCTATCTTAATGTCCAGTGGGGATTTCACTTAGCTTTCTTAATCAACTCACACCATATTCAATAATCTTAAAAAGGAACAAGATAATCCTTCATCATTTGGTATCTAGAGCCTAGGTTATCTTGAATATGGTGTTTTTCATGTTCTAACCTTGTCTTGTTGTAGCTATCTTGGTATGGTTCAAATCCACTTCCATGACACACAAAAACAGTGCTGGCAGAAAACTTGACGATTTTAAAACATTAAACTGCACCAGCTCAGCGGCCCAAAAATTATGTTTTTGGTGTCAAAAGAAAGCTCTATGAGTCTAGTTTCCAGAAAAAAAAGAACCAACGCATTTGGAGTTATGTGGAGAAAGTTATGATCAAATTAGTGAGCAAAGGTCAGATCTGCCAAGAATACGTGAATCAACGTTTTCAGGTTTTGTTGTGGCAGTTTGGCTACGGTTTTTGCACCTCTTTAAGCTCCTAAATGTGGTTGGATAACATGTCTTTGGATGCTTAGTCTTTGAGCCTCAAATCCATGAGTTTAAATGCATGATAGCTACATGTTTGTGTCGTTGTGTATGTCATGTTGAGTCTTTAAATGTGCCTAACTTTTGCTTGAGTCATATGTCATATGTTAACTTGAAGTTTTCTTATTCTTGTTTTTCTAAGTATTTGAATCTTGCTTTCACTTTATGTCTTGCTTGATGTATGCTCCATGAAATTGATTTTGGCCTAAAACTTGAGGAACTAAGTGTTCAAGCCACCTAAAACTCTTTCTCACCATTTTATGAAACTAGTTGTGGAAAGAAGAAAATTTTTGCACCAAATATTGTCTAAAAACCAAGAGCAATCTTGCTCATTGGTGAACTAAAAGTGTGTTTTTCACTAAGTGTTATGCAACTAGTTTCATGCTTGAGAAGTGGGTGATATTGGCAAATTAGTTCCATGCTTTAACTTGGTTATGATCTTTCTTGGTGTATGCATGATTTAAGACTTGAAGATGCTTGTCAAGTGCTTTCCATAGAGTCTTTAAAATGTGCTTTTCTTGTTTTAGTCTTGTTAAAAGTTTTGTCTCAAACTTTTCTTCTTTAGAGTTTAGCTTTCCTTGTTTTTGTGCTTTTCTTGCTTGTCACTAGGTGTTCTTTGTTTTGTCTTAGTAGTTTTCTTTTCTTGAAACTCTTGGGATGTTGTGGCCGAATCACTTGTATTGCATTTGAAAGGTTTTGAACAAGTTTTTAAAAGTGTTTGCTTCACTCCTTTGGTGGATTTTGAGTGCTAGCCTTGCCTTGTTACTTTGGGAGAGTGATCTAAACACTTGGGTTGCAATTTTGGGTTGGATTTGGTCTCGGTTTTCATGTTTTCTAACCTTTAATCCATTTATTTTGTCTCGGATTTGAGTGTTTTTGTTGTAGGAATCATGGCAAGTTCATCAAATGCACCTACTCCAAACAAAAATAATACATTGATGAGATTGCTTCGGGATTTGGAGTTGTCTAGGAAGGAGTCCTTTGAACAATTGAGAAAAGACAAGGAGCAAAGTGACCTAAGAATCCAAGAGCACATTAAAAGGCTTGAAGCTAAAGAGCAAGAAAGAGAGGCTAGGAAAAGAGGGCATTCTAGGCGCAACCCATCACAAGAGATGGAAACTCCAAAGATTCCTAAGTTCTATGGAGGAAGTGATCCCAAAGTCTTCCTTGATTGGGAAGCTAAAGTTGATCAAATTTTCAATGAAAATGATGTAAAGGATCAAACACAAGTTGATCTAGTAGTTTTAGGATTTTTGGAGTATGCCAATACTTGGTGGCATAAAGTTTGTAAGAATTATGACCAAGGGCCACCCGCGGCTTCTTGGATGGACATTAAAACTCTTATGCGCGCTAGATTTGTTCCTCCCTCCTATAGGAAGGAACTTCTTTTGAAGCTCCAAAGGCTTCACCAAGGTTCTATGAGTGTGAGTGAGTACTTTAAAGAATTAGAGTCTCAAATGCATAGGGTTGAAATAAAAGAAACTAACAAAGAGAAAATAAAAAGATTTGTGAGTGGTCTTAGGAGAGACATACAAGACCAAGTAGAGTTGTATGAGTACTCCACTCTTGAAAATGTTTTCACACTTGCCCTTGGGATTGAAATTCAATTGAAAAGAAAAAGAAGGGCAAGGAAGAGTTACTCACCCAACCACTACTTTAGTCACTCATGGAAGGGAAAGCATAAAAAGAGACATGATAAGTTCCCTTCTAACTCTCATCAAGAACCACCAAGTAAAAGTAAATCTCCAAGTGATCACATTCACCATTCCACTTCTTCAAGATCAAGTTCCATTAAATGTTTTAAATGTTTGGGTTATAATCACATTGCTTTAAATTGCCCAACCAAGAAGACCATGGTCTTAAAGAAGAGTAATGATGTTGAAAGTGAACACTCATCTCCCCATTCTCTTTCAAAAGAATCTTCTTCCTCTAATAAAACTAAAATTTTTGAGAAAGACCCTATGTTATTAAGGCGCATGATAGGTCAAGATCAAAGTGAGCTTGAGCCAACTCAAAGAGAAAACATTTTTCAATCTAGATGCAAAATTAACAAATGGGTTTGCTCTCTAATTATTGATGGAGAAAGTAGTACCAATGTAGCTAGCACAAGGTTGGTGGAAAAGCTTAGCTTAGAGACCATTCCTCATGCTAAGCCCTACAAGCTTGCTTGGATAAGTAAAGAGGGAGAAATAGATGTCAATAAACAAGTCCTAATTAACTTCTCTATAGGAAGCTATAAAGATGAGGTGTTATGTGATGTTGTTCCCATGGAAGTCACACATATCTTACTAGGTAGGCCATGGCAATTTGATAAACAATCTTTACATGATGGTCATACCAACCAATACATTTTCTTCATAAATGGAAAAAAGACCACTTTACAACCTCTATCACCTCAAGAAGTTAATAAGGATAGAAATATAATAAGAAAAGATAAAGAAGAAAACGAAAATGGGCAAGCTTTGACTAAGGTGTTACTTGCCTACAAAAAAAATCTTCCAAAGCAACATGTGCATCACTCTTCCTTCTCTTCCCAAGCCAAAAAGGAAGGCCCAAAGCACAAGCAAGAGAGGAAGAGTACTCTAGAAAATAAAGATCGCCTAACCAAAGCTAAGGGTAATATCCTTAGAAAGGATGGAACAAGAGCTCAAAAAAAGGAGACGCAAATCCTCCCCCAAATCAAGTCAAGCTCCATCCACAAAGGCTTAAAGAATTTGTGGTCAAATTCTCTCCAAGGAGGGGAGGATGATGAAGGATTGACCCCAACCAAGGATGGAGGCACATGCTTAAGAAGACTAAGCATGTTTAGAAAGGAAGTTCACTAATCCTTCATCCCTTTCATTTATGTTTGTTATTTTTGATTCCCTAAGTTGACTTAGTTGAATCAACTTTAGTTGACTTGTTGACCTTTGACTAGGTTTGACTTGTTGACTATAGTTGACTTGACTTAAGCCAACATGCTAATCTATGTTTATTTGCTTTGTAGGTTAATTAGAAGTAAGAAAGCAATGCTAGGTGGCACATGGTGATTGGGGAGCATAAATGATGTGGAGGAGAGAGTAAAGCAAAGGCATAAAGCATAAAGAAAAAGGCATAAAGCAAGTGTACCTATGTACCTTTGGTCTCCTTTGTTTTTAGCACACTATGGCCACTTTCTAGAGACATATGAGACACATTCTTGGTCTCCTTTTGTGCTAGAACGAAATTAGCCTTGCACACACCATAGTTAGCTCTTTTATCTCTCATTTTTGTAACCTTATTTGACCTAGTTTCTAGAAGCTAGGGTTAGGTTTTTGTAGAGACATCCTTAGGTATCTTTTATTTGCTTAGAGGCCCCTAAACTCTTCTATATAAGGGGTGCTCCTAGACATGTAAAAGGGTTGAACATTTTGAAGTAAAAACACTCTTGTGTCTCAACCATTTGTGAGAGTTTCCTCCCTTGGGAGTGAATACTTTTAAGCCTTATCTTGCATAGCAAGTGGCGGCACACATCCACTCATCTTCAAGGTTGCCATGGCTTCTAGCCTAGCCTTGTAGTGGCGTGCTTCTCACATTTTTACCATTTCTTTCATTTCCATTTTATATTTTCTTCTTCCTTTAATTGTTCTTGGTTTTCTATGGTTTATGTGCCTTCCATTTCCTTTTTGTTTTGAATCAATCCATCATCTTCTTCTCTTGAGCTTTGTGAAAGGAACCTTCACATCTAGATAGCTTGCTATCTTAATGTCCAGTGGGGATTTCACTTAGCTTTCTTAATCAACTCACACCATATTCAATAATCTTAAAAAGGAACAAGATAATCCTTCATCATCATATGTCTCCAAAAAGTGGGCAAAGTGTGCTAAAAACAAAGGAGACCAAAGGTACATAGGTACACTTGCTTCATGCCTTTTACTTTATGCTTTATGGCTTTGCTTTACTCTCTCCTCCACATCATTTATGCTCCCAAATCACCATGCGCAACCTAGCATTGCTTTCTTACTCCTAATTAACCTACAAAGCAAATAAACATAGATTAGCATGTTGGCTTAAGTCAAGTCAACTATAGTCAACAAGTCAAACCTAGTCAAAGGTCAACAAGTCAACTAAAGTTGATTCAACTAAGTCAACTTAGGGAATCAAAAATAACAAACATAACTGAAAGGGATGAAGGATTAGTGAACTTCCTTTCTAAACATGCTTAGTCTTCTTAAGCATGTGCCTTCATCCTTGGTTGGGGTCAATCCTTCATCAGCCATCGAAGATTTTTTCAATCGAATCATCCTTATCGAAGGTTAAAAAAATCATTTAATGGACATCAAGAGAATAATGATGCACCAATTGCATTGAATGGCTTTCAAATTCATGAAAAAGTTAATAAAATACATCATGTATTTGGGAAAACCTCTAAGAAATCATCTACAACGAGCCCTTGGAAGAAAAAATCAATATTTTTTTATCTTCCATATTGGTCGAAGTTAGAGGTTAGACACTGCATAGATGTAATGCATGTGGAGAAGAATGTGTGTGATAGATTGATTGGTACACTACTTAACATTCAAGGAAAGACAAAAGATGGAGTAAATGCTCGGTTGGATATGCTTGAAATGAATATTTGCAAAGAATTGGCACCAAGGGAGGTGGGTAAGCGTACTTATTTGCCTCCCGCATGTTACACCGTGTCTAGACAAGAAAAGATAAGTTTTTGCCTTTGTCTTAAAAGTGTCAAGGTACCACAAGGTTACTCTTCAAATATTAAGAGCTTAGTGTCAATGCAGGATTTGAAGCTTGTTGGCCTGAAGTCTCATGATTGTCACGTCTTAATGCAACAATTGTTACCGGTGGCTATTCGTGGAATTTTACCAAAAAATGTTCGACAAACTATAACTCGTTTGTGTTCATTTTTCTCTTCAATTTGTAGTAAAGTCATTGATCCTTTAAAGTTAGATGACCTTCAAAGTGAGATTGTTATCATCTTGTGTCAGCTGGAGATGTTTTTCCCTCCATCCTTTTTTGATGTTATGGTACATTTTCTTGTTCATTTGGTAAGAGAAATCAAGTTCTGTGGGCCAGTATACTTAAGATGGATGTATCCTATTGAATGCTATATGAAGATTTTGAAAGGGTACGTGAAAAATCAATATTGTCCAGAAGCTTCAATGATTGAAAGGTATATAGCAAAAGAAAGTATTGCGTTTTTTTCAGATTACATGACAAAATCAAATCCGATAGGAGTTCCTCCTAGATCATGGTTGAACAGGTGTTCTATAAGTAACAACATCCGGGGTGTGAATGTGGTAACCAAAGATCGTGCAGAACTATTGCAAGCACATCTATACATATTGAACAACACTGATGAGCTGATCCCTTACTTATTTGCACATAAAGCCATTGTAAAGAAACAACATCCAAGACAATCAGAGAAATGGCAGTTGATGGAGCATAACAAAACATTCATGCTTTGGTTTAAATCTGAGGTTTTGAAAGATTCACAATCTTCTGAGACTTAGATGTGGCTAGTAAATGGATTGAAATTTGATGTCATAACTTGTACATATTATGAAATTAAGAATTGCACATTCTACACAAAGTCTTTGGATGATAAAAGCACAGTACAAAATAGTGGAGTGAGTCTTGAAGTTGAGTCGCTGCAATTTTCTACATCCAAAGATCAAAATCTGGTAATTGGGTCAATGACGTACTATGGTGTAATAGAAGAGATATGGGAGGTTGACTATACTGTGTTCACTATTCCATTGTTCAAATGTAAGTGGATTGATAATAAGAGTGGTGTCAAAATTGATGAATCGGGTATGACTCTAGTTGATTTTTGAAAGGTGAGTTATCGAGACGAGCCTTTTATCATGGCACATCAACCATCTCAAGTTTTTTATGTAAAAGATCCTGCAACTGAACATTGGTTTGTTGCTCTTCATGGCAAGAGACAAATTGATGTTAATGAACAGAATTTGAGTAACCTTCATATTGCTGACACTCATCCATTTAAAACAACGATAAATTTTGATGAGGCCCCAGTACTTGACGATGTACAAGAAATTCCGGAAGATCACGATGAGGGAATATACATATGACCAATCCATAACTTTATGTATGAATCTAAATTGTTTATATAAATTTACGTGTTTTGTTAAATAATGTTATTTGTTATTAATCTTTTGTATTTTTTTCTTTTAACAATATATATATGGCTAACCATCAAACTTCATCATCGGAGGACTCATCGGAGGACTTCATCATCAGACTTCATCATCAGACTACATCAGACTTCAAAAATTTGTTGAAATTGTCTACAAGTTGAACTAATTCATAAAATCAATTATATGTTACAGGAAATAAGGACAAAAGCCCAAGCAATAAGTAAACAAAATAAAAATCCACACATATTGTCTCGTGGTGGGTATAGAAAGCTTGAAGAAAAGATATTGAAGGAAAAAGAAAAATCTAGGCCCCCACCTTCTGAAGATGATTGTCTTGCGCCTCCTTCACCACCATCTCGTCATCAAAAGTGGAAGGTAGCCCACCTATGATCATCGGGCACCTACACTTCTGAAACTGCACAAGAATTCTCTGAAAAAATTGTTAGAGTTAACTTTACTTAAACATTAATATCATTTTATACCGATTTTCTCTTAATTTTCTTTTGTTATATTGTAGGACTCCTTGGTTGAGTAGAGCTCCCAAGGTACTTTCATTCCAGAAGGTCGTCATGATATTCTTGCTATTGTAATTAGACGACTTGAGCACCCCAGACGTGTGCGTGCTGCTGGATCAAGAGTCGACACTCGTCAATTTTTTGGTGGCTCCTCTAGTCAATCTTCATGGATACATAGTGCTGAGTATGAAGAAAAACTTACACAACGGTTGACAGAACAAATCACTGAAAGGGTTATGCGTCAGTTCGAGCAACATTTTGGTGGTCATGGCAACCCTCCGCAACTAATTCCCCAACCAGAACCTTTTGTGCCCCCAACAGGTAGAAGCAGAAAGGGGAGTTGCTCGGGTCCAGCTGTACCAGGGGATGATGCAAAAAACACTCATCGATGTGAACTATATGTTCTGCATGGTACAGGGAAGACATTAGTTGCTCGTTGAACAAAATTTCACGCAGCCACTTTTCTTCATGGTATGGAGCTGGCGGATGATGAGGTTAAGGTCACGATAGAGGAAGTTATTATACCAGATGCTATAGTCCCTGTGCCAACAGATGAGGTATATACTGTGGCATATGCATTTCAATCTTATAGTACGTTGGTTCTATTTCTGACCCTTCGGTATGGATCCCCAAACTCACCTTATAGTACTTTGCATTTTAAGTTTACATGTTATTTATGTTCACAATCAAATTATTTTTTCCATGTACTAATAGTCGCATGAAGTGGAAAGTCCTGAACCTATGAAGATTCCAATATCTTTGGACGATCCTCTTGGTGCCTTACACCAGCTTGCTGACATCATTAGTGATAAGCCGATGGTAGTTCCATGGGATTCTGATGTATTTGGGAGAGATAATGACATCCCAATGTACCTGCATAAGCAATATGTCTTAGAGCTTGCGTCGGGTACAGAAGAACTGAATATTACCCTTATTCAGTTATGGATGATGTAAGCATCTAAACTATTCATTATGTTTAATTAATTTATATAGTAACTTATATTAAATAAATTTTTTTGTCCAGGTATATGTTTAGTGTCAGTAACAATATGGGGTTGAGTGATGTATATGGGTTCATAGACCCCTAACTCACTCATGTAGGCAATAAATTTGATGACATTCAAGCATACATCACCGAATGCTTTGGACAAGGGAAGAAAATATATTTTGTCCCTTATATTTCAGGGTAAGTGTAGTTTGTTGACTTCTAATTATAATATATTATTTTAAGGTACAACAACGAATTTTGTTTTTATTGCAGGCATCATTGGCAACTAGTTGTGATTTCCATGAAGGATAACATTGCTGTGTGGCTTTGTTCCTTGCACAGGCCTCCACCTAACCATCTTAGACAAGTTATAGATTGGTAAGAACCTCAATTTTATGAACTTTCTTTCTTATATAATTGTATCTTAACACCTTACCTTTTTCATAGTTCAATCGCTGCACATAGCATGTTGTTAGGGAAATCAACTACTATAACAAAAAGGCTAGCATGGTTGAGCCTCAAGGTTTGCTATTTTGGTCTACAGTATTATAATTATTCAATTTCTTTTCTTCATCAATTACTTATAAATGTGCATTCATTGTAGTATAATTTACAAACCGGCTTATATGAGTGCGATTACTATGTAATGCAATGGATATCAACCATTGTACGTGCTCATATCACAAGTGGTTGGGAAACGGTAATAATTTCACTATATGAAATACTTATATGCAATTTTGTCTTAGTTTATATACTAATTTAAATTATTCTCTTGTGTGTAGAGATTTGGTACCAGTACATCAATCCCCGTCAACTCCATCAAATATTTAAGGATAGCTTTGACAAAGTATATTATTCAAATGTACAATAGTACTTAGTATATATGTTTATGAAAGCATATGATATTGTAATGAGTGCTACAATATGAATAGTATTTAAGTATTGTAATGAGTCCATCAATTGTACTATGATATTGTTTCTGGCTTGTTCTAGTTTTCTGGTTCAAAATTTGAAGGTTAAATGTGTTACATTTGAATAAAATAGGACTAGAATTTAAAAAAAAAAATACCTTTATGCCTCGGTTGTAACCAAAATCGAGGCAGAAGATTATTCAAATTTTTAATTTGTTTTTTTAATTGGCCATATGCCTCGGTTAGACCAGAACCGAGGCAGTAAAGTTAACTTTCTGTCGCGGTTAAAACAGACCCGAGGTAGAAAGTATATTAAATTTTTTTTATTTTTTGAATTTCTGATACTCATTAGGCCTCGGTTGTGCGAAAACCGAGGCAGTAAAGATTAAATATGCCTCGGGTTGTAACCGAGGCATAAAATACTAGCTTTTTACCTCGGTCGTATATGCAGCGGTTGCAGACCCGAAGTCAAAAGCTGGAAATAACCGCTGTCATTTCCCTTCCCTGCACTAGTGTCCCACTCAATGTAGATGTTTGGGTCATTTTCTCCTTTGAACTTAGTAATCTTTGGAGTTTGCTTCTCTTGTGATGGGTTGTGCCTAGAATGCCCTCTTTTCCTAGCCTCTCTTTCTTGCTCCCTAGCTTCAAGCCTTTGAATGTGCTCTTGGATTCTCTAGGTCACTTTGCTCCTTGTCCTTTCTCAATTGTTCAAAGGACTCCTTCCTAGACAACTCAAAATCCCGAAGCAATCTCATCAATGTATTGTTTTTGTTTGGAGTAGGTGCATTTGATGAACTTGCCATGATTCCTACAACAAAACACTCAAAGCCAAGACAGAATAAATGAATTGGGGGTTAGACAACATGAAAACCGAGACCAATTCCAACCCAAAATGCAACCCAAGTGTTTAGATCACACTCCCAAAGTAACAAGGCAAGGCTAACACTCAAAATCCACCAAAGGATTGAAGAAAACACTTTTAAAAACTTGTGCAAAACCTTTCAAATGCAAGACAAGTGATTCGGCCCCAATATCCCAAGAGTTTCAAGAAAAGAAAACTAGTAAGACAAAACAAAGAACACCTAGTGACAAGCAAGAAAAACATAAAAACAAGGAAAGCTAAACTCTAAAGAAGAAAAGTCTGAGACAAAACTTTTAACAAGACTAAAACAAGAAAAACACATTTTAAAGAATCTATGAAAAGTACTTGACAAAAATCTTCAAGTCTTAAATCATGCATACACCAAGACAGATCATAACCAAGTTAAAGCATGAAACTAATTAGCCAATATCACCCAATTCTCAAGTATGAGCAAGGTTGCTCTCGGTTTTTAGGCAAAAATTGGTGCAAAATTTTCTCCTTTAATAACTAGTTTCATAAAATGGTGAGAAAGAGTTTTAGGTGGCTTGGACACTTAGTTCCTCAAGTTTTAGGCCAAAATCAATTTCATGGAGCATACATCAAGCAAGACATAAAGTGAAAGCAAGATTCAAACACTTGGAAAAAAAAGAATAAGAAAAAGTTAGCTACATTTAAAGAATTAACATGCCATACACAAAGACACAAACATGTAGCTATCATGCATTTAAACTCATGGATTTGAGGCTCAAAGACTAAACATCCAAAGACATGTTATCCAACCATATTTAGGAGCTTAAAGAGGTGCAAAAATCGTAGCCAAACTGCCACAACAAAACCTGAAAACGCTGATTCACGTATTCTTTGCAGATCTGACATTTGCTCACTAATTTGATCATAACTTTCTCCACAAAACTCCAAATGCATTGGTTCTTTTTTTTCTGGAAACTATACTCAAAGAGCTTTCTTTTAGCTACGGTGTCCGAATAGTGTCCGAATCTGGCATTTAACTTCTGAATTTTTGTTCTGGTAGCTATGGTGCTTGTTTTGACTTGAAATTTTTTCCCCCACTTCTAAAACATTGAATTTGATGGGAAAAATAGTTGGAGCAGTTGGTATGGTCTAAGTTGAGAGTTTCAAAAAAAATTTGGACTGATTTTTAGTCAAACTTCAGAGGACCATAACCTTTGCTCTAGTTATCAGAATCACTATTATTTTATATGCATTTGGGGTGGAATTTGATTTCCCACCTTGTCGGACCTAGCTTTTCCGGTTTGCAAACTCAGATTCTCCAGAAAATGCCATTTTCTACATTTCAGTAATGTTTTTTGTGATTTTTCTTCATTTTTTCCACTTTTGAAAAATTGTTAAAAATACTTGTACTTTGATTTTTGATCTGATTTTTTTTTGTGCTTCTTTTTGACCACTCACAGGAATATCCTACCAATTTTCAAGTCATTTGGAGATCGTTTGAGTATACTTGTAGTTATACCCTATGTTATGCCAATGTCACTAAAATTCATGTTTTTTGGTGCATGACTAGGGGAAACCCAAGTGAATTACAACCATTTGACCCTGAGATTGATCGGACATTCCATAGAGGAAGTAGGCATCTTAGGAATCCATCTTTGCATGCTGAATATTCAGTGACTTTTCCTGACTCTTATGATTCTTATCACATTCCTGACACTCCTCATTCTTTGCATTCTGAGCATACTATTTATTCTGAGCATTTTGATTTTCATACTGATAACATGGCTCAACCTCCTCCACCTCATGAGAGAACCATGAGTGAGCTCACTGCACCAGAGTTCACTTATGATAGTTTATGCATTCAATACCCTGAGGAGGAAGTTCCATATGTGCTGAAAACTAGTTTAATACACTTGTTGCCAAAGTTGCATGGTCGTGCAGGTGAGGACTCGTGCAAACACTTGAAGCAATTTCATGTCGTCTGTTCCACCATGAAGCCTACATATGTCCAAGAGGACCATGTAAACTTGAAGGCTTTCCCTCATTCTTTGGAGGGTAATGCGAAAGACTAGTTGTACTACCTAAAGAGATTGTTCCTTGCCAAGGTCTTCCCTACTTCAAGGACAACAACCATAAGGAAGGAAATTTCTGGCATCAAGCAGCAATCTAGGGAGACCCTTTATGAGTACTGGGAGAGGTTCAAGAATCTCTGTTCAAGCTGCCCACACCATCAGATCTTTGAACATCTCCTTTTGCAGTATTTTTATGAAGGTCTGCACCACATGGATCGAAATATGATTGATGCCGCAAGTGGTGGTGCCCTTGGTAATGATGGACGACCTTGGTGTAGGAGAGGAAGGGGATCCATGGAAGACACCAAAAAGAAGATGAAATGCAGCGGAAATGAAGATAAGAGCAAGAAGAGCTCTAAGCAATGGAGGTTTTTGGTGAAGATGAAGAGTAGAAGTGGAGCTATGGTATGGAAGGTGCCTAGAGGAGATGAAGGAGAAGGTTAGCCATGAGTGCTCTCAAAATAATAGAAGAGTGGAGTGATCTCAACACAAACATTTTATTAGAAATTTCAAGAGTTTCCTTTACAATATTTGAGTGGCTCTATTTATAGGCACATGGCTGGCCAAATGAAGAGAAAATGCAACAAAGATGAAATGCAAATGTAGCTTGGAGAAGAAGCTTGATTGTAGACCATGTGATGTAGTAGATGAGTCTTGATGATGCCAAGTGGCATATCACACTCTTCTTGCCCAAGTCACATGGACCATGCTTCCATCACATTCTCCTTGCTTAGTTCATGCTTTGCTTGCATCCAAATGGAGAGTCACACAAGTAATTCTTGGCCAAAGGTAGCAAATTGGGCTCGACCCAATTGATCCCAAAAAGTGTTCTAGCTTTTATTGAAAATAAAGCCTAAACAATGGCCCAATTTAAATCTAGACTACTTCCTTCATGCATCATCTCATATTTTAGAGATTTCTTTAGCCCTTGTGAATAATGTAAAAAGCCCATGATTGACTTGATCATCTTGTGAGAGGCCCATGTGAATCTTTGTCATCATGCTTCTAGTGATTGGGCCTTTATGTGGGCTTGGGCTTGTTGATGCATTTGAGGTTGGGCTTGTTGGGGTCACATCATCCCCTCCCCCTTGAAGAGGATTTGCCCTCAAATCTTGGTGTTCATCATCCATGGATCCTACAAATGGAATTAAATGAGATATATTGAAAGTGGAATGAACACCATACTGATAAGCAGGAATATATCTAAAGTAAGGACAAAAGAAGTCTTGTTGTATTGTTGAAAGTTACTTGAAGATGAACAAGACCTACTTCACAAAAATAATTTTGTGTACTTTGAGTTGTCTCAAACCTAGTAGGCAACATTAACTCAAAGTCTGATTTTGTAAAATCTTTGAGGAGTTTAAAACAATAGGAAGGGAAATTGGCTTTGAAAAACTCAGCAAAAGTAAAGATTGGTTTGAACAAATGAGAATGATTGATGTAATGAGAAGAGTTAAAAGATTTGAGCACTCCCTTTAAAATTCCTGATTCAATGAGAATTGTGGAGGTCGGAAGTGCCTTTAGTAGCACTCCTTTATTGAGTAGGATTTCTTCTTCCTCTTTCTCTTTCTTTTCAAGCTCTATTTTTGCTCTCTTTTCTCTCAATGCCCTGTCAGATTCTTTCCTTGCCTCTTCTTCTCTATCTCTTCTTTCCTTCTCCTCTTTCCCTTTTTGCACATGGTTTCTTTGCTGTTTAATTTCTCTTTGCTTTTCAATTTCTCTTTTCTTACTCAAGAGCAAGTCAAGTTTATCTTTAAAATCTCTTTCTTGATGAGAAAACTTCTTTAGATTCTGAATGAAAGCATCTCCTATATCAATGAAGTTTTCTAGTCGAGACTGTTGCTCTCGAGTGATCCTATATGAAGAGGGAACAAAATGTTTCCACATGCATGCTTTCAGTTCATAAAAGGTATGAACGCATGATGCTTTTCCCTTTTCAACTTGAAATTGCCTTTGATGCCACCACTCACGTGCACGTCCTACAAATCTAGAAATAACATGCCTAAGAATATCATACTGACTATATCTATTAAAGAATGGTTGCACCAACTTCTCTATATCCCACATCCAATCTATGAATGATAGTGGACCTATATCCTCCCCAAAGAATGGAATGTCACTATGAAATGTATGATGCAACTCATGACTATCATGCTTATGCAACCTAGGACTATATGTAGAATATGTACTCATGATGATTGAATGAACTTATGCACTTGGATAAAAGGGTGAAAGAAGAGGACTAGCACAAGTGTACCTCCAGGTAAGCGAGGTGAGTCTCACAGACTGCTTAAGTACCAAGGCTAATCCTTGCCAAGGTTACACTTGCAAAAGTACTCAAAGTTCACACAAATGTTCAAGTAATAAGTAGATAGAATCACATGAGGAAAAACTCACAACAAGCACAAACAAGACTCAAAGAAAAGAAAAGATTAACACTAAGAACGGACCCCTAAATGGAAAAAATTTTAGAGACTTTGGTCTCACAAATTTAAACCATTAAGCGTCTAACTATGCGGCCTAAAAGTAAGGTGAGAAAGCACTTAGAACTTTTAACACACTCACTTACTAAAACGTTGCACTATAATATGAAAAAGGTTCTACTTAGGAGATGGGATTGAACACCTTTGGTTCCCCAAGACACCTAAGTAGGCCATGAATACAATTGATAACTTGAAAGCCAATTTGGTTCACTAATTTGGTACTCAAAATGAAGCAACCTCAAGCCACTTAATATCTCAAATTTTGATGCTCAAAAGATGCAATTTCACAATCAAGGAGGCTTCAAAATGGTACCAAATAAGATGTGCCAAAAAGAAGTACAAATTACAAAGAAATAAAGCCAAAAAAATAAGAAACAATGCAACTCCAAATGTGCTGCCAAAGTGCTGCCAAAATGCTGCCAATTTGCACAAAATCAAGAGCCAAGAGCTTGGCTTGTAGCCTCCTTTTGATTTGAACAAAGACCACCACCAAGTAAGGCACTTGTAAGCACCTTAAGCCACCAAAATGAAATGCAAAACAACAACTATATTCTTGGTTTTAAGGCCAAAATAGCCACCAAACTTGCACCAAAAAACAAAACAGCAAAAAAACTATACCCAGCAATGGAGTTAGCACACACACTCTCAAATGAATAGGTCCAAAACTCTCAATAGGTGAGGAAAAGGATAAGCACACAAACTAAAATTCTACTCCAATATCCACCACCTAAGATGCTACCAAATCATAGAAACCATTCTAAACTTCATAGCATCTTCAATCACAACCAATAACCAAGAGTCAAATATTTTAACCCAAACAAAGGAGAAAGCAAGAAAAGCTAATTAGAAATGTTAAACCAAAAGATAATTGAAATGAAACATGACTAGAAGGAGATTCAAGAAGTGACAAGCAAGAAAGGCTAGACAGAAAGGAAAGCACCACAAAAAGGAACCTAGAAATGCATTAGAATAGATGAAAAAAAACTGAAAACAGAGAAGAAAAAGTGCTCAGAAACAGCCACTGTACTCATTGAAATTTTGTGCCAAATTGAGGAAATAAATTCCACTTCTATTGAAGGCAAACTCAAGCCAATATAGAGTACACAATCAAGGAATCAATTAGAGTAACAAAGAGCACTTAAAAGCACCACAAAACGCACAAAACAGTAGTAAAACACAAAATTCCCAAAACCAATGCGCCAGAAAACGTCAAAATTTTCCTCAACTTCGCCGATTTTTCATTTTTTTTGTACTCAACATTTTTTAATGATTCTTTTTTTTTGTATTTTTCGTGTGGATGTTAGCTAAATAAGGAAAAATTCATATTAAAATTTGGACCAGGCAGTAAGTCATGAAAAATCTCAAACAGTAGGTGTGCGTGCAGTGAAATCTGGAAAAACAGACTAGAACAGAATTGCTCACGGAAATTGTAAGATGTTCTATGAAAATTCAAGATGAATGAACTTGATTATGATCTAAAATCAAGTATGAATCATAGAAGAACATCTTAAACACTCAAAAGCACAATCCAATCGGTGAAATGGACGAAAAACAGTGAGACCATTGTCTTACACATCCATAAGCATCACTTGAAGTTCATAGCTCATTTTGTGTGATGTAGGACTTGGTTCTCATCAAGCAAGTGCAGAATTCAGCCATATGAACAAAAATTAAGATGAATTAAAGTGCTAAAACATGACTTAAGACAAAACACAACATAAGGAACTAAAAATTGAAAAATGCACCGATTAAAATGAAGAAAAACAACAAGGAAGAGAAGAACAAGTACTGGAAAACGAAAATGGAACCTAAAACAGATTTGCACCAATGAAGCAAGGAGTACTACAAGATGAATTAATGGAGATTCATGTAGCCTCAATGTCAAATGGTGGAGAGCAACAAGAACATGAAAAAACATTAGAAGAATTGAAGAAAACAGTGGAGAAGAGAGACAAAACGGAAATTGAAAACAAGAGACAAGTATGGACCAAGAACCTTACCCAAACCAAGAGGATGGATGCACCAAAGGCTTGGATGGCAATAGATACCCATTGATGGACATCCTTGGTGTAGGAGAGGAAGGGGATCCATGGAAGACACCAAAAAGAAGATGAAATGCAGCGGAAATGAAGATAAGAGCAAGAAGAGCTCTAGGCAATGGACGTTTTTGGTGAAGATGAAGAGTAGAAGTGGAGCTATGGTATGGAAGGTGCCTAGAGGAGATGAAGGAGAAGGTTAGCCATGTGTGCTCTCAAAATAATAGAAGAGTGGAGTGATCTCAACACAAACATTCTATTAGAAATTTCAAGAGTTTCCATTACAATATTTGAGTGGCTCTATTTATAGGCACATGGCCAACCAAATGAAGAGAAAATGCAACAAAGATGAAATGCAAATGTAGCTTGGAGAAGAAGCTTGATTGTAGACCATGTGATGTAGTAGATGAGTCTTGATGATGCCAAGTGGCATATCACACTCTTCTTGCCCAAGTCACATGGACCATGCTTCCATCACATTCTCCTTGCTTAGTTCATGCTTTGCTTGCATCCGAATGGAGAGTCACTCAAGTAATTCTTGGCCAAAGGAAGCAAATTGAGCTCGGCCCAATTGATCCCACAAAGTGTTCTAGCTTTTATTGAAAACAAAGCCTAAACAATGGCCCAATTTAAATCTACACTACTTCCTTCATGCATCATCTCATATTTTAGAATTTTCTTTAGCCCATGTGAATAATGTAAAAAGCCCATGATTGACTTGATCATCTTGTGAGAGGCCCATGTGAATCTTTCTCATCATGCTTCTAGTGATTGGGCCTTTATGTGGGCTTGGGCTTGTCGATGCATTTGAGGTTGGGCTTGTTGGGATCACATCAGGTAACATAACCCTAACTGTAGCTAGACAACTAATAGAGAACATGGCTTCAAATTCTCAACAATTTGGCACAATGAGTGATGCCATAGTTGTTAGAGGTGTTCATGATGTAGCAGCAGCCGAGTACACGAAGAAGTTGGAGAGTAAGATTAATGCTCTTACCACATTGGTCAACCAACTTGCTTCCAATCAGAGAGCTCCAGCTGCAAGAGTTTGTGGCCTTTGTACATCTGTTGATCATTTTACAGACTCTTGCTCAGCATTGCAACAACAGGCTTCTTCTTCTACACCAGTGGATACCCCTCAGGCCTATGCATCAAATATTTTCAACAACAATAGGCCCCAACAACAACAACAAAACCACCATGATTTGTCAACCAAGATATATAATCCAGGATGGAGGAATCACCCTAATTTGAGATGGGGAAACCAGGGTAACCAACAGCCTTAACAATTTCAAAATGTGCAGCCACCTCCACAGCAAAGAGTTGCACTTGCACAAGCTGCTCCAATTCCACCTGTACTCACACCAGCTCCTCCTACTACAGCACCTGCACCTTCTTCTTCTACTTCATTGGAGGAGCTAGTCAGGATGATGACCCTTCAAAATATGCAATTTCAACATGAGACTAGGGCCTCAATCCAGAGTCTGACAAATCAAGTGGGGCAGATGGCCACTCAGCTAAACCAGGCACGGGCTCAGAATTCTAACAAGCTTCCATCACAAACGGTGGAAAATCCGAGGAATGTGATTGCAATTACATTGAGATCTGGGAAGAACATTGAAGTTCCCACTCCCGAGCCTACACCTCTAAAGGAAGTCGACCTGTCACACTTCAGAGAAAGCATGATGCTCATCCAGCTGGTCCTTCCACATCTAGTGTGACTTCTACGCCTTTCACCTCTTGATGAAGGATTATCTTGTTCCTTTTTAAGATTATTGAATATGGTGTGAGTTGATTAAGAAAGCTAAGTAAAATCCCCACTGGACATTAAGATTGCAAGCTATCTAGATGTGAAGGTTCCTTTCACAAAGCTCAAGAGAAGAAGATGATGGATTGATTCAAAACAAAAAGGAAATGGAAAGCACATAAACCATAGAAAACCAAGAACAATTAAAGGAAGAAGAAAACATAAAATGGAAAGGAAAGAAATGGTAAAAATGTGAGAAGCACGCCACTACAAGGCTAGGCTAGAAGCCAATGGCAACCTTGAAGATGAGTGGATGTGTGCCGCCACTTGCTATGCAAGATAAGGCTTAAAAGTATTCACTCCCAAGGGAGGAAACTCTCACAAATGGTTGAGACACAAGAGTGTTTTTACTTCAAAATGTTCAACCCTTTTACATGTCTAGGAGCACCCCTTATATAGAAGAGTCTAAGGGCCACTAAGCAAATAAAAGATACCTAAGGATGTCTCTACAAAAACCTAACCCTAGCTTCTAGAAACTAGGTCAAATAAGGTTACAAAAAATGAGAGACAAAAGAGCTAACTATGGTGTGTGCAAGGCTAATTTCGTTCTAGCACAAAAGGAGACAAAAAATATGTCTCATATGTCTCCAAAAAGTGGCCAAAGTGTGCTAGAAACAAAGGAGACCAAAGGTACATAGGTACACTTGCTTCATGCCTTTTATTTTATGCTTCATGCCTTTTATTTTATGCTTTATGCCTTTGCTTTACTCTCTCCTCCACATCATTTATGCTCCCCAATCACCATGCGCCACCTAGCATTGCTTTCTTACTCCTAATTAACCTACAAAGCAAATAAACATAGATTAGCATGTTGGCTTAAGTCAAGTCAACTATAGTTAATAAGTCAAACCTAGTCAAAGGTCAACAAGTCAACTAAAGTTGATTCAACTAAGTCAACTTTGGGAATCAAAACTAACAAACACAAATGAAAGGGATGAAGGATTAGTGAACTTCCTTTCTAAACATGCTTAGTGTTCTTAAGCATGTGCCTCCATCCTTTGTTGGGGTCAATCCTTCGTCACCTCTACTGCTGCACCTTCCATACCTCTTCCTTTCCCTCCAAGAGCCATTCCAAGCAAAAAGATGGAAGAGGTTGACACAGAGATCTTAGAAACATTCAGGAAGGTGGAGGTGAACATACCTCTGTTGGATGCCATTAAACAAATTCCCAGATATGCAAATTTTTTGAAGGAGCTATGCACGCACAAGAGGAGGCAAAAGGGAAACGAAAAGATCAGCATGGGGAGAAATGTGTCAGCATTGATAGGTAAATCTGTTCCTCAAATTCTTGAGAATTGCAAGGACCCAGGTACATTTTGTGTACCTTGCATCATAGGTAACAATAAATTTGAAAATGCTATCCTTGATCTTAGTGCTTCAATAAATGTAATGCCTCTGTCTATTTTTAAATCTCTTTCTCTTGGACCCCTGCAACCTACGGGTGTGGTCATTCAGTTGGCAAATAGAAGTGTTGCCCACCCCACAGGTTTGGTTGATAATGTTTTGGTTCGTGTTGGTGATTGATTTTCCCTGCTGATTTTTACATTCTTGATATGGAAGAGGGATTTTCGCATGGTTCTGCACCAATCATTTTAGGCACACCATTTTCGAAAACTGCACGAACCAAAATTGATGTCCATGCAGGTACTTTATCCATGGAGTTTGATGATATTGTTGTGCGATTTAACATTCTGGATGCCATGAAACATCGTTCTGAGGATCACTCTGTTTTTCATGTTGATATTATTGATGATGTTGTTGATGGATTGATTTCTGATTTCCACTCTTTGCATGCATTAAAACATTCATTTGTGTCTGAGTTATCTGAATTTGCATGCATTGATGTATTTGAATCTGATTCTGACTCTGATGATGCTGAATATGATGTGGATAATGTTGAATCTACTGAGTTTGACTCCCTAGATGTTGTACCTATTGACTTTGATGTTATACAATCAGGTTGCACTAACCATCTTGCAAGAAGTACATATGCATCTGATTATTATGCTTAGGTACTGGCTGTGGAACCCATTTCTCCATGCCCTCTAGTTCCTAATATTCAGCCAGCATCCAGTACTCCAGAGTTGAAACCACTACCAGACAACCTTAAGTATGTCTACTTAGAAGTTGAGGACAAACTGCCTATCATCATTTCCACCTCCCTCACTACTGAACAAGAGTAGAGGTTGTTGCACGTTCTTAAAAAGCATAAGAAGGCAATTGGATGGACATTGGCTGACATTCCTGGTATTAGGCCATCAACATGCATGCATAGGATATTATTGGAAGATGGAGCAAAGGTAGTGAGACAACCACAAAGGCGACTCAACCCTGTCATCTCAGATGTTGTCAAGAAGGAGGTGAACAAGCTTCTACAAGCTGGGATCATCTACCCCATTTCTGACAGTCAGTGCGTCAGCCCCATCCATGTTGTTCCAAAGAAGACAGGCCTCATTGTAGTCAAGAACGAAAAAGAAGAGTTGAATCAAAAAAGAGTGCAAAATAGTTGGCGAGTTTGCATTGACTACAGAAGGCTAAATCAAGAAACCAGAAAAGACCACTTCCCCCTACCTTTTATTGATCAGATGCTTGAGCGCTTGGTAGGTAAGTCCCGCTATTGCTTTCTTGATGGGTTTTCTGGTTACTTTCAAATTCACATTGCACTTGAGGACCAAGAGAAAACCATATTCACCTGCCCCTTTGGCACTTTTACCTATAGGAGGATGCCGTTTGGCCTATGCAATTCCCCTGGCACATTCCAGCGGTGCATGCTAAGCATTTTTAGTGATTT
Organism: Vigna unguiculata; assembly: GCF_037176805.1. Classification (NCBI taxonomy): domain Eukaryota; kingdom Viridiplantae; phylum Streptophyta; class Magnoliopsida; order Fabales; family Fabaceae; genus Vigna; species Vigna unguiculata. The sequence continues at coordinate 23,662,707 of NC_140795.1, read as the reverse complement.
TCTTGAAAATTGCATAGAGGTGTTTATGGACGACTTTACTGTATATGGGTCCTCATTTGATGGATGTTTGGATAGTTTGGACAGAGTTTTAAACAGGTGCATTGTATCTAACCTTGTTCTCAATTTTGAGAAATGTCATTTCATGGTAGAACAAGGCATAGTATTGGGGCACATAATTTCATTAAAGGGCATTGAAGTTGACCCTGCCAAGATCTCAATTATTTCACAATTGCCTTACCCCTCTTCTGTGCGAGAGGTTCGTTCTTTTCTTGGCCATGCAGGGTTTTACAGGCGCTTCATTCAAGACTTCAGTAAGAAGGCCCTCCCACTGTCCAACCTACTGCAAAAGGATGTTGACTTCATCTTTGATGAAGGATGCAAAGAGGCTTTTGATAGCCTCAAGAAGGCCCTGACCACAATTCCAATCATTCAGGCGCCCGACTGGACAGCCCCATTTGAGCTTATGTGTGATGCATCCAACTATGCATTAGGGGTTGTTCTAGCTAAAAGGATTGATAAACAACCGAGGGTAATCTACTACGCCTCCAGGACATTAGATGTTGCCTAATCAAATTACACCACAACAGAAAAGGAGCTCTTTGCGGTAGTTTTTGCACTTGAAAAGTTTCGATCTTATCTGCTTGGTTCTCCTGTTGTTGTGTTTACTGACCATGCAACTCTTAAGTACCTGTTGAAGAAGGCAGAATCAAAACCTCAGCTGATAAGATGGATGCTCTGGCTCCAAGAATTCGATTTGGAGATTCGTGATAGGAGAGGAGCACAAAACCTGGTTGCAGACCACCTAAGCAGGATTGAGAGGTCTACTGATGATGGTTCACGGATCCGGCATGACTTTCCTGATGAAAGTTTGTTGACACTCTCTACTTCTTCCTCACCTTTGATTACTAACATTGTTAATTATCTTGCTGCTTCCGTTTTTCCTCCCCTAGCATCCAGAGCTCAATGTGATAAACTCAAGAGCGATACTAGGTATTACATTTGGGATGACCCCTATCTGTGGAAAATCTGCAGTGATCAGGTTACCAGGAGATACATTCTGGACCATGAGATTGACTCGGTCCTCAAATTTTGTCATTCATCTGCACCTGGTGGTCACCTTGGCATGTAAAGGACAGCTTGCAAGGTGCGAGATTGCGGATTTTATTGGCCCACCATCTTTAAGGATGCGTGGAGGATTTGTAGCACATGTGAGGAATGCCAACGAGCAGGAGGAGCCATTTCTTGGAGACAACTGATGCCTCAACAACCCATGCTATTTTGTGAGGTGTTTGATGTTTGGGGTATAGATTTCATGGGCCCTTTCCCTGTCTCTTTTGGTTTTACTTTCATCTTGCTTACTGTCGATTATGTTTCAATATGGGTGGAAGCCAAAGCCACTAGAACTAATGATGCTCGAGTTATTCTGGACTTTGTTAGGTCTCACATATTTTGCAGGTTTGGAGTTCCTCGATGATGAAGGCGTGACCACCTCCTTAAAACCTCCCTGAAGAAGGATCACTAGAAGCATGTCTAGAGGGGAGTCTTCTATTCCATCACCTTTATCTTTGTTTTGCATTACTTTAGTTTGAATTCCCTAAGTTGGTTTCTAGTTGACTTAGTTTGGTTGACTTGTTGACTTTTTTCCAAAGTTGACCTTTGACCAAGATTAGATTAACTTAAACCAACATACTAATCCTTGTTTGTCTTGTTTTGTAGGTAATTAAGAGAATGTAGAGTATGGCTAGGTGGCACTTGGTGATTGGAGCACTTGGATGAAGTGGAAGAGAGAGGAAAGCAAAAAGCATAAAGCAAAAGCAAAAGTAGACATGTACCTTGTCTCCTTTTACCTTTGTGGTTTATGCCTTAGAAGGTCACTTGGTCTCCTTCCTCTTTTGGCCTAGAATCCTTATGGGAATGCCTCCACCAATCATCTCCCTTCACTTGGCCAAGACTCACTCTCACATTAGGTTTAGGGTTTGCTAGTTAATCCTTTTTCATGTTTTTGTATTTTCTAAAGGACCCCTATGAACTCCTATTTAAAGGGTGCTCCTTGTCTTGTAAAAGGGTTGATCATTTTGTTTCTAAACTATTGTGTTTCAACCTTTAAATTTTCGTGAGCTCTCCTTTCTAGAAGTGAACTCACCTTTGCCTTATCTTGCTTGCAAGTGGCGGCACCATCACTCATCTCTAGGGCTTGGTTGGCTTAGATCCCCCTATGAGTGGCGTGCTTCTTCCATGCTTCATCTTCTATGCTTTCCATTTTTAATGTTTCTTCTTTCATTTTGGTTCTTTAAATGTTGTTAATGTCGTGTGAGTTTAAGCTTGAATCCAACTCTTTTCTTCCTATCATGAGCTTGAGAAATGAACCTTCTCATCTAGATAGCTTGCTATCTTAATGTCTAGTGGGAATTTTCAAAAAGCTTTCTTAAATAACTTCACCATATTTATAACTCTAAAAGAAAACAAGATAATCCTTCATCACTCGAGCTATTGTTAGTGACCAGGGCACCCATTTTTGCAACAGATCCATGGAGGTTTTGCTTCAAAAGTACGGGGTTGTGCACAAACTTTCTACACCATATCACCCCCAAACTAATGGGCAAGCCGAGATCCCAAACAGAGAAATCAAGAGGATCTTAGAGAAGATTGTGCAGCCCAATAGGAAGGATTGAAGCGATAGACTTGAGGACGCTCTATGGGCTCACAAGACTGCTTACAAGGCACCTATAGGGATGTCTCCTTATCGAGTTGTCTTTGGTAAGCCATGCCACCTTCCAGTGGAGATAGAGCATCGAGCCTACAGGGCTGTCAAGTTATGCAACTTCTCTCTTGCTCAAGCTGAGGAGGAAAGGAAGCTGCAATTGAACGAGTTGGATGAGATCCGTTTGGAGGCATATCAGAACTCTATGTTCTACAAGGAGATGACCAAGAGATTCCATGATAGCGCCATAGCTAGAAAGGAGTTTGTTGTTGGTCAACAAGTTTTATTGTATAACTCTAGACTTGGACTCATTGGGGGTAAGTTGCGATCAAAGTGGATTGGTCCTTTTGTTGTCACTAATGTTTATCCTTATGGTGCAGTTGAAATCAAAAGCCAGTCCATAGATAAGAGCTTCAAAGTGAATGGGCATCGTTTGAAGCCATTCCTTAGCAATCCTACCTTGGTGGATACTGTTGTGGAGGAGACTTCCCTACTTGACCCCACTACTATTTCACCATGATTCAAGGAGTCTTCTTTCCCCTTCTTTACTTTTATTGCACTTGTCCAGGTTTGTCTGTTTGTTGTTGTTTCCTTTTGTTTGTTTCCTTTTTGTTAATTTGTGTTAGTTAGTGTTATATTTTTGTTTTCTGTTTGGGACACTCACCTCACTCTTGGAGGATGATTTGTTGGTTACTTTGTGGACTGATATCCTTGCTTTCTCTTTGCATGTCAAGTTGCTTTCCTGTGTGACCATGTGTGAGAAATTGAGCCACTCTCTGTTCTTTGACTGTGTGATATATGCCTCTTGAATTCTTTCACAGTGGACTTGGCTTTACTCTTTCTTATGCTTTTCTAATACACATGCATGTTGGGATATGATTAAGGCAATTTTGTTTTGTGACCCTATAGCCAGATGAGCCTACCTTGAACTGTTTTTGTTGATTTGAGCCTACATACCCTTTCATTGTTCTACAACTCATTACAAGCCCTTAGCTTGAAAAACCATGATTATTCCTACCTTAGGAAATTTTGGAGCTTTGGAATTGTTTTGGGAATGGGTGCTCAATTGAGTGTGGTCGAGCACAACAAGTGTGGTTGTGCACGCACTTGTTATTTGTTCTTGGGATTGCTCATTTGTATACCCAGGTGGGATTTCAAAATTGTTGTTTCTCTACATGTTCTTTGTATAGAAAACAAAAAGAAAAAGAAAGAGAGAAAACAAAAAGAAAAAAAAAAGAAAACAAAGAAAAGAAATAAAAGGAGTTTTTTTGGATTTGAGCATTGTGTGAGAACCGAAGTTGGAAATGTTGGTGTTTGGGCATTGTGTGAGAACTGAACCTTGGTTAGCTACTTATCCATATGTTCCACACCTTGTCCTCAGCCCCATTACAACCTTGAAAAGTCCTTCTGATCTTGACCTGCTTGTGTTTTTGGTTTGGTTGTTGGTTCTAGAGGCTTGCCAAGTTTGTTGATGTTTGTTTTTCAGGGGTGCTTTGAGAGTAAACTGTAGCCTAGACATTTGAGTGACACAGTGCATATTTCGTAAGGTTATGTTGCTTTTAATTCTCTCCTTGAGTTGAACTGAGTACTTGACATGTTTTGAATTGCTAAGATGATGTTCATGGATACCTTGCAACTTTGAATCCTTCTGTGTTGGATGTGTTTCCATTTGTCTGTGTCGAGTCTGTTTGTCTGGTGTCTTTTTATCTCTCTTGTTATGTCTGTGATGTCCTTGCTTTGCTTTACTCTTTAATTTTGCCCAGGAGTGCAAAAGGGTAAGTGTGGTCGATTTTGATGAGTCATTATTTTCTTCCATTCCACTAGCCTTTGTGTACCCATTCGACAGTTGTTCAGTGCTTAATTGTTCATCTTTAGAGTGTTTTTCATCTGTTGGGCTTTATTAGGCCACTGTTTTGAATTTGCACTAATTTCACATTATTTGGCCTAATTTGTGTTTTTTTAATTATTTTTAGGTATTTAGGTGAAGCAATTTTAGAGCTTGGACGTCAATATTCAGTTGAAGAGAGTCACCACATCATTTCCACATCATTTCCATGTCATTTCCACGTCAGCAAAGTCAATGGGTCAACATTTGAGGCCCAGAGTGGCATTTTTGTAATTCTACAGCTCATAATGGTAGTTTCGTAATTCTGAGTGGCAGGGGTGATATGACCACGAAATTAGGTCTGCATGAGGGAGACTAGCCGCTCCTTCTTCTTCTCCACTCTCTCAAACCTCCATTTGTGTTGTTTTTAAGCTTTGGAAGGTGACCCATGGGGGCACACACGAATTTTTCACGTTTTCCATTGGTTTTTCACGTTTTATGAGTCTTGGACAACACATTGAAGTTGTATTAACGTTTTCTACCATTTGGGTAACATTTATATTGAAGTATTTTCGTTTTTGGTGGTTGTTTTCGTTGTTCTTCTATTATCCCTTGCCCATTTCGTTTGCTGCACCATTTTAAGCTTTCAGTATCAATTTGAAGTCATTTGACTGTTGAATTGCAATTTCTGTTTCAGATTCGAAGTGGTTGGTTGTTCATTTTCCATGTCTAGCTAAGTTTTTCGTATTGGTTCCTTGAAGAAATTGAATTGAAACCATGAGGTTGATGTTTTGCAGTGCACTCCAATTCCTATTTTCTCTTCATCCTATTCAATTTCGTAGCTTTGAATGAAATGGAATTTGTGATGCTTAATCATGGGTTCATGTGTTCCACAATTCCAGAATCCTTGTCATGCTTAGTGAGTTTGGGTTTTGGCCACAGTTGCTTAATCTGTGTGTGTGTGTGTGTGAAATTGAAAGAAGGATGTGTGCTATGCTTAATGGTATAATGAAGTTGTGTTAATTTTCGCATAGTTGATTAATTCGAATTTCATGAGAGTAAATTGGATATGAGAATTGATTTAGTAACCTGTGATTGGTGGATTTTCAGTGGAATCAAGGAATCAGTACATTTTGAATTCTGTGTTTAATTCAGTTTCGTTCTTTTTATTACAATTTAGCAAACTTGGGTGAATCTGCCAACCCCCCACCCCTTTGTGTTATTATTGTGTTCATCTGGAAATTTCGCTTTGAATGAAAATATTAGTCGTTGGGAGACGACTTTGTTCACTTTCATGTACTGCATTTAATATGTTTTAATTTGGTGGGGTACGGCCTCTATCAACAAGTCTCCCAGCCTTTCTCGATATAGGTATGTCGGTCAAGGGTGATATGTGTTAATATGCCAGTGGGACCGGTTAGGTGTGGTACACCAGTCCCCTAGCCTTTAAGTGTGATGAACAATATTAAGGCTAAAGGCGGGAAAGGGTTAATGACAGGTGAAGGGATGTCAGAGGTCAAATCAAAGGGGTTTTTACGCTGTCATTTCTAATACTCATGTCTTTTGAGATGGTTGTGTCGGTTGGTGTGGGTTGTGATTTTGGCGGGAAGAGGTTTTTATCGTTTGGAATTCAGGCATATAAATGTGGATTTTACGATGGGTGAATGTTTGTTGGTTCATTTGCGAGAATTTTCATAATCAGAGATCTTATGTGTGTTATACTTGTCCGACTAGTTCTTAGTTCCAGCCGTCAACTTTCCAGAAAAAAGTATGTCTAGTAGAGATAGTGTGTCATTGTCTTCGTCCAGTAGTGAGAGTATAGAGTCCGGGGGGAGTATAGGTAGACATGGTGAGGGGGAGAACACCAATTCTGCGGGTTTGGTAGGCAGAATACCTATGGAAACGGTGACTGAGGTGCGAGAAGACCCTCTAGAGGAGTTAGCGGAGAGTAACTGGCCGGCCAAGGGTGGCTATGGGTGGGTGGCTGCTAACGTTCGTAATCAATCGTCCTTATTTTGGTGGTCTCGTTTGCTGAATTCTTGGCTAAATTGTACCCCTGTTATCGCGAAAGGTGTAAACAGGGGTATCGTTTCCTTGGAGTGGGTGAGCGCCATTGACCGCGTATGCTACGGGCAAGAGGGGGCGACTGAGAAGTTTTTCTATATGTACATGTGCCATTTCTCCCAGCTACATGTGAGGTTGTCGCTGAACGACTTTACCATGGGGGTGTTGCGTGCCTTCCATGTTTTGTGCCAATCACTATATCTACAACCTTCTCCTGATGCATTTTTGTACTTCTATGATACTAGCCCTTGCCTTCTGACTACTTGGCTATCTTTGGTGAGTCGTCCTAGCATCAGCAGATTGGACGCGTTCTCTCAATCGTTCAAGCATTTCAAAGACGGGTACTTTAAAGTTGTGGTGAAAGAGGAGGGGTCCCATTTCCTTAACGCAGATGGGAGTACGAAGTTCTCATTCAGCTGGATGGGAACCCCTTCTCGATATAAGGATATGAGCACCGACGAGTTGTCGACGGTGGATAAGGAGGTGGTGGAGGTCTTGATGAAGTTTACCGATAAGTTGCCCACTAAGGGTCTAGTTAGAGTTTATAATTCGGTGCACCCGATTATTGATATTGAAGGTATCTGTTTATTACTTAAACTGTGTTAATGATTCTAAGTTGACTTAACCGGGTTTTGATGTGTTGTTGTAGGGCACATGGCTGAAATATTCAAGATAACCTAGGCTCTAGATACCAAATGATGAAGGATTATCTTGTTCCTTTTTAAGAATATTGAACATGGTGTGAGTTGATTAAGAAAGCTAAGTGAAATCCCCACTGCACATTAAGCTAGCATGCTATTTAGATGTGAAGGTTCCTTTCACAAAGCTCAAGAGAAAAAGATGATGGATTGATTCAAACAAAAAGGAAATGGAAAGCACATAAACCATAGAAAACCATGAACAATTAAAGGAAGAAGAAAACATAAAATGGAAAGGAGAGAAATGGTAAAAAGGTGAGAAGCACGCCACTACAAGGCTAGGCTAGAAGTCATGGCAACCTTGAAGATGAGTGGATGTGTGCCGCCACTTGCTATGCAAGATAAGGCTTAAAATTATTCAGTCCCTAGGGAGGAAACTCTCACAAATGGTTGAGACACAAGAGTGTTTTTACTTCCAAAATGTTCAACCCTTTTACATGTCTAGGAGCACCCCTTATATTGAAGAGTTTAGGGACCTCTAAGCAAATAAAAGATACCTAAGGATGTCTCTACAAAAACCTAACCCTAGCTTCTAGAAGCTAGGTCAAATAAGGTTACAAAAATGAGAGACAAAAGAGCCAACTATGGTCTGTGCAAGGCTAATTTCGTTCTAGCCCCAAAGGAGACAAAGAATGTATCTCATATGTCTCCAAAAAGTGGCCAAAGTGTGCTAAAAACAAAGGAGACCAAAGGTATATAGGTACACTTGATTCATGCCTTTTACATTATGCTTTATGCCTTTGCTTTACTCTATCATCCACATCATTTATGCTCCCCAATCACCATGCACCACCTAGCATTGCTTTCTTACTCCTAATTAACCTACAAAGCAAATAAACATAGATTAGCATGTTTGCTTAAGTCAAGTCAACTATAGTCAACAAGTCAAACCTAGTCAAAGGTCAATAACTCAACTAAATTTGATTCAACTAAGTCAACTTAGGGAATCAAAAATAACAAACACAAATGAAAGGGATGAAGGATTAGTGAACTTCCTTTCTAAACATGCTTAGTCTTCTTAAGCATGTGCCTTCATCCTTGGTTGGGGTCGATCCTTCATCATCCTCCCCTTCTTGGAGAGAATTTGACCACAAATTCTTTAAGCCTTTGTAGATGGAGCTTGACTTGATTTGGGGGAGGTTTTGCGCCTCCCTTTTATGAGCTCTTGTTCCATCCTTTCTAAGGGTACTACCCGTAGCTTTGGTTAGGCCATCCCTCTTTTCTAGACCACTCTTCCTCTCATGCTAATGCATTGGGTCTTCCTTCTGAGCCTGGCAAGAGAAGGAAGAATGGTGATGTCCATCTTGCTTTGGAAATATTTTTTTGGAGGCAAGTAACACTTTGGAGGTAACTTGCTCTTTTTCTTTTTCATGTTTTCTCTTATCTTTCACTTTATTTTGGTCCTCATTTGCTTGATTGGGTGAGAGAGGTAGGAGTGTGAACTTCTTACTTTGGAAGGAGAAAGCATAGGTGTTAGCATGACCATCATAAAAGACTTTTCTATCAAATTGCCATGGCCTACCTAGCAAAATATGAGTTGCTTCCATAGGCACAACATCACATAACACCTCATCTTTAAAATTTCCAATTGAAAATTTAATGAGGACTTGTTGAGTTACTTTAATGTCTTCTTCCTTAAGCCATGATAGTTTGTAAGGCTTGGCATGAGGGATAGTTTTCAAGCCAAGCTTGTCCACAACCCTTGTGCTAGCCACATTTACACAACTTCCATTATCTATGATAAGGGGACATAGTTTGTCATTGATATGGCACCTTGAATGAAAAAGGTTTTGTCTTTGAGAAGGGTCAAGTTCCTTGGAAACTTGTCTTAGTTGGTGCCTTATCATTAACAATCCACCTTCAAGGGGTTTAATCCTTTCATTTGAAGAAGAAGTGTGGGAAGAAGTACCTTTGGAGGAAAAGGGAGAAGAATGTTCACTCTCTACTTCTTTTTTAAGGTTTAAGGCCATGGTTGTTTTGGTAGGACAATTTGAAGTTATGTGCCCATATCCCAAACACTTAAAATATTTTATAGAACTTGTCCTTGTACCTTGAGAAGAATAAGGAGTTTCATTAGAAGGCTTAAACGAATTAGTCCTAGGAGGTGGGTCTTGGGAACTCTTGGGTGGTGAGTTATCATGTTTTCTTTCTTTATCTTTCGAAGTACTAGAATAGTAGTCATTGTATGAACCACTCCTCTTGGCCTTTTTTTTTCTTTTGCAATTGAGTTTCAACTTTGGTGGCCAAATGTAAAACTTTGTCAAGAGAGGAGTACTCATATAACTCTACTAAATCTTGTATGTCCCTCCTTAACCCACTCACAAATCTAGCTACCTTTTCCTCTTCACTTTCCAATTGGAGTCCTACTTTTAGAAGCATGGACTCCATTAACTTGTAATATTCATCCACACATGGACCCTTGTTGAAGCCTTTGGAGCTTCAAAAGAGTCTCCCTCCTATAGTAGGAAGGAATAAATCTAGCACGCATCAAATTTTTAAGGTCCCTCCAAGAAGTCGCGAGTGACTCTTGGTTAATATTGTCCATACATAATTCATGCCACTAAGTCATGGCATAATCCTCAAACTCTAAGACTGCCAAATCTACTTGCTTTTGATGACTAACTACATGAATGGTAAAAATTTGGTCCACTTTTTGTTCCCACTCAATGTAGATGTTTGGGTCATTTTCTCCTTTGAACTTAGGAATCTTTGGAGTTTGCTTCTCTTGTGATGGTTTGCGCCTAGAATGCCCTCTTTTCCTAGTCTCTCTTTCTTGCTCCTTAGCTTCAAGCCTTTGAATGTGCTATTGGATTCTTAGGTCACTTTGCTCCTTGTCTTTTCTCAATTGTTCAAAGGCCTCCTTCCTAGACAACTCCAAATCCCGAAGCAATCTCATCAATGTATTATTTTTGTTTGGTGTAGGTGCATTTGATGAACTTGCCATAATTCCTATAACAAAAACACTCAAACTCGAGACAAAATAATTTGATTAGAGGTTAGACAACATGAAAACCAAGACCAAATGCAACCCAAAATGTAACCCAAGTGTTTAGATCACTCTCCCAAAGTAACAAGGCAAAGCTACACTGAAAGCTCCTCCAAGGAGTGAAGAAAACACTTTGTTCAAAAATCCTCTTCTTGCATACAAGTGGCTCGGTTAAAACACTCAATAATTTCAACAAGACAAACTTACTATGACCAAACCAAGAGTACCTAAAGACAAGCAAGAAAAGCACAAAAACAAGAAATGCTAAACTCTAAAGAAGAAAAGTTTGAGACAAAACTTTTAACAAGACTAAAACAAGAAAAGCACATTTTAAAAACTCTATGGAAAGTACTTGACAAGCATCTTCAAGTCTTAAATCGTGCATACACCAAGAAATATCATAACCAAGTTAAAGCATGGAACTAATTAGCCAATATCACCCAATTCTCAAGTATGAAAACTAGTAGCATAACACACTTTTAGTTCACCAAGGAGCAAGGTTGCTCTCGGTTTTTAGGCAAAAATTGGTGCAAAATTTTCTTCTTTCACAACTAGTTTCATAAAATGGTGAGAAAGAGTTTTAGGTGGCTTGGACACTTAGTTCCTCAAGTCAATTTCATGGAGCATACATCAAGCAAGACATAAAGTGAAAGCAAGATTCAAATACTTGGAAAAACAAGAATAAGAAAACTTCAAGCTAACATATGACATATGACTCAAGCAAAAGTTAGGCACATTTAAAGACTCAAACATGTAGCTATCATGCATTTAAACTCATGGATTTGAGGCTCAAAGACTAAGCATCCAAAGACATGTTATCGAACCACATTTAGGAGCTTAAAGAGGTGCAAAAACCGTAGCCAAACTGCCACAACAAAACCTGAAAACGCTGATTCACGTATTCTTGGCAGATCTGACCTTTGCTCACTAATTTGATCATAACTTTCTCCACAAAACTCCAAATGCTTTGGTTCTTCTTGTTCTGGAAACTAGACTCCAAGAGCTTTCATTTGACACCAAAAGCGTAATTTTTGGACCTCTGAGCTGGTGCAGTTTAATGTTTTAAAATCGTCAAGTTTTCTGCCAGCACTGTTTTTGTGTGTCATGGAAGTGGATTTGAACCATACCAAGATAGCTACAACAAAACAAGGTTAGCACATGAAAAACACCATATTCAAGATAACCTAGGCTCTAGATACCAAATGATGAAGGATTATCTTGTTCCTTTTTAAGAATATTGAACATGGTGTGAGTTGATTAAGAAAGCTAAGTGAAATCCCCACTGGACATTAAGATAGCATGTTATCTAGATGTGAAGGTTCCTTTCACAAAGCTCAAGAGAAGAAGATGATGGATTGATTCAAACAAAAAGGAAATGGAAAGCACATAAACCATAGAAAACCAAGAACAATTAAAGGAAGAAGAAAACATAAAATGGAAAGGAAAGAAATGCTAAAATGGTGAGAAGCATGCCACTACAAGGCTAGGCTAGAAGCCATGGCAACCTTGAAGATGAGTGGATGTGTGCCGCCACTTGCTATGCAAGATAAGGCTTAAAATTATTCACTCCCTAGGGAGGAAACTCTCACAAATGGTTGAGACATAAGAGTGTTTTTACTTCCAAAATGTTCAACCCTTTTACATGTCTAGGAGCACCCCTTATATAGAAGAGTTTAGGGACCTCTAAGCAAATAAAAGATACCTAAGGATGTCTCTACAAAAACCTAACCCTAGCTTCTAGAAGCTAGGTCAAATAAGGTTACAAAAATGAGAGACAAAAGAGCCAACTATGGTGTGTGCAAGGCTAATTTCGTTCTAGCCCAAAAGGAGACAAAGAATGTGTCTCATATGTCTCCAAAAAGTGGCCAAAGTGTGCTAAAAACAAAGGAGACCAAAGGTACATAGGTACACTTGCTTCATGCCTTTTACTTTATGCTCTATGCCTTTGCTTTACTCTCTCCTCCACATCATTTATGCTCCCCAATCACCATGCGCCACCTAGCATTGTTTTCTTACTCCTAATGAACGTACAAAGCAAATAAACATAGATTAGCATGTTGGCTTAAGTCAAGTCAAATATAGTCAACAAGTCAAACCTAGTCAAAGGTCAACAAGTCAACTAAAGTTGATTCAACTAAGTCAACTTAGGGAATCAAAAATAACAAACATAAATGAAAGGGATGAAGGATTAGTGAACTTCCTTTCTAAACATGCTTAGTCTTCTTAAGCATTTGCCTTCATCCTTGGTTTGGGTCAATCCTTCATCAGGAAGCAAGGCATTGATACTGAGTGTCGTGTTGGGTCTCTGGACCGACGAGAAGTAAAGGAGGGAGGTAGGGAAAAGGTGGAGGAGTTGTAGGGAAAAGTTGATAAGTTTGAGAAGGAGAGGGCCGCTTGGAAGAAGGAGAGGGGGAGTTAGGAGGAGGAGAGGAAAAGGTTGGGAACTTGGAAAGTCCGTTGCTTGGATTCGGAGGGAAAACTTAACAAGAGGATAGCGGATTTGGAGGCGGACTATGATGAGTTGAAAGAGAAGTATGATGGTGCTGAGGTTGAACTTGATGACTTGAAGGGTTGTATCATCCAAGAGCATATTAATGGTTTTCAGAAGGGATTGCGGCAAGCAACCTTCTTTCATCAGGATGTTGACGCAGCCGATTCAAGATTTGATGTTAACAAGGATGTTGTTGATGGGCAACTTATCAATGAGGACGAGAGCAGCCCGGATGGGGAAGTAGAGAAGGAAGTAGTGGAGGATGAGAAGGAGACGGAAGATACCGTGGAGGGGGGCAACGATACAGCAGAATAGGACCTTTACTTTTTTAATGATTTGAAACAGTTATTGAGCCTATGTTTGTAATAACCGGTACATTATGTTCGTAACATTTCGTACATAGCTTTGCGTTTATGTTTAATGTGATAAATGCTTTCTGTTTCCTATCTTGTATGTCGGATGTTGATGATTTGTGATGTATGTTATGTTTGGTGAACTCGACCGTATGTTAAGGGTGTTCGACCCAGGCCGCTCACTTGTGGTAAGGGTGGGAAATTAAACGAATGAACCAATGAGTTAAGGGTGTTCGACCCAGGCCGCTTACTTGTGGTAAGGGTGGAGAACTTAAACGAATTAATCAACAAGTTAAGGGTGTTCGACCCTGGCCACTTACTTGTGGTAAGGGTGGGGAACTTAAACGAATTAATCAACAAGTTAAGGGTGTTCGACCCAGGTCGGTTACTTGTGGTAAGGGTGGGGAACTTAAACAAATGTGAGAAGTGAAGTAAAAAATGGTTGTAAAGTTGGGAACCCTTTGTATTATTCATTGAGTGTGGGGTGCCTCGTTAAAACCACCCTGGCCAAAACCCTCCTTAGGGAAAAACGACCAGGTGAGGAAAAATAGTACACCCAGGGTTACAAATATTTCGATGTGATACAGTATATGTTTAACTAAAGTAAAACTTGAGATGGGACACATTCCATGTATTGGGTATTTCTTTCCCAGATAAATGCTCCAAGCGATATGCTCCTCCTCCCGCGTCTTCACGTATTCAGTATGGGCCATCCCAATTGGCGGAGAACTTGCCATCCTTCTTTCTTGCCCTACTGGCCATTCTCCATACTAAGTATCCTTTTATGAACGATCTTGGACATAGGTTTGCGTTACAGTATATGTTTAACTAAAGTAAAACTTGAGATGGGACACATTCCATGTATTGGGTATTTCTTTCCCAGATAAATGCTCCAAGCGATATGCTCCTCCTCCCGCGTCTTCACGTATTCAGTATGGGCCATCCCAATTGGCGGAGAACTTGCCATCCTTCTTTCTTGCCCTACTGGCCATTCTCCATACTAAGTATCCTTTTATGAACGATCTTGGACATAGGTTTGCGTTACAGTATATGTTTAACTAAAGTAAAACTTGAGATGGGACACATTCCATGTATTGGGTATTTCTTTCCCAGATAAATGCTCCAAGCGATATGCTCCTCCTCCCGCGTCTTCACGTATTCAGTATGGGCCATCCCAATTGGCGGAGAACTTGCCATCCTTCTTTCTTGCCCTACTGGCCATTCTCCATACTAAGTATCCTTTTATGAACGATCTTGGACATAGGTTTGCATTATACTTTCTGGTAGCTCTTTGTTTGGCAGCTAGGTTGCGTATCTGGGCTTTTTCTCTAAGTTCGGGTAGGAGGTCGAGGTGAGTGGCCATGTTTTGATGGTTGTGGGTTGGGTCATATAGTTCTCGGTGCAAGGATGGTTCGCAAATTTCAACGGGTATCATGGCGTCTACCCCGTAAATTAGGCTGAATGGGGACTCGTTTGTTGCTGACTGAGGGGTGCACCTGTAGGCCCATAGCACTTCTACCAGTTCTTCGGGCCATCGGCCTTTTGCGCTGTCTAATCATTTGCGTAGTTCCACTATGATAACTTTGTTGGCCGCCTCTGCCTGTCCATTGGTTTGTGGGTGTTTTACAGAACTAGTTATGTTTTTGATGTCCAGACCAGTGTAGAACTTGGCTAGTTCCTTATCTATGAATTGTCGACCATTATTGGTGATGATAGTATGTGGAACACCATATCGGCATATAATATCTTTCCAGACAAATTGCTGGACCTGCTGGGCTGTGATAGTGGTCAGTGGTTTGGCTTCTATCCACTTGCTGAAATAATCAACGGCTACTATTAGGAATTTCACCTGGCCCTTGCCAGGGGAGAAGGGGCGAGGATATCCATTTCCCATTTAGCGAAGGGCCATGGGGATAGTATGGAATGGAGTTGTTCTTGTTTCTCGTGGATGAGGTTGCCATGTTTTTGACATGGTTTGCAATTTTTGACGTAATCTTGACAATCCGCTTCTATAGTCGACCAAAAGTAACCAGCTCGAAGGATTCTGGTGCCATAGTACGTGTGCCGGAATGGTAGCCGCAAATGCCTTCATGCAACTCCTTAATGATATATTGCGCTGGTTCTGCAGTGACACATTTGAGAAGCGGTTGACCATATCCGTGTTTATAGAGGTCATCGCCTACCATGGTATATCTGGCGGCCTTGCCCAGCCATGTTTTGTCAGCATCTTGTGGGGGGTTGCCGGTTTGGAGATATTGGATATAAGGGGTCGTCTAGTTGTGGGTTTGGGGAGGGGTGATATTGTCGGTTGGGGTGTGGGTTAGGTTGTGGCAAGTATTTGTGATGGAAGGTGTGGATAGTGTTTATTGCAATAGGGATCGGTGACGACTTTTTAATTTGGTGCTGGCTAATTTGGATAGGATGTTGGCTCTGATGTTGTCGGTCTTAGTAATGTGTTCAATGCGGACTTGTTTAAAAGCGGATTGAATGATCGCGCGGACCAGATCTGGAATTCGTCATTTAGGTGGCCCATAGTAAGCTTGGAATCGATTTTGCACGTTAGAGTTTTGACGCCGACTTCGTAGATAAGGGAAAGGGCGACGAGGATTGCTTCGTACTCAGCTTGATTGTTGGATGTTTTGAAGGCGAAGTGGAGGGATTTCTCAATGAGGATATTGTTGAGCCCTTCTAACACGGTACCAGCTCCAGCACCTTTCAGATTTGAAGAACCATCTACATGAAGCATCCACTAGTCCTCTGTGGGTGTCTATTGGAGGTCATTAACGAAGTCTACCGACTTCGTAGATAAGGGAAAGGGCGACGAGGATTGCTTCGTACTCAGCTTGATTGTTGGATGTTTTGAAGGCGAAGTGGAGGGATTTCTCAATGAGGATATTGTTGAGCCCTTCTAACACGGTACCAGCTCCAGCACCTTTCAGATTTGAAGAACCATCTACATGAAGCATCCACTAGTCCTCTGTGGGTGTCTATTGGAGGTCATTAACGAAGTCTAGGAGGCATTGGGCTTTAATAGGGCCATGAGGTTCATAACGAATGTTAAATTCCGATAACTCGACGGCCCAGGATGACATCCGTCTTGCAAGTTCTGGTTTTTGTAATATCTCCGTGATTGGGTAGTCAATTTTGACGATGATGCTGTGGTTTTGGAAGTATGGGCGTAGGTGACAAGCTACGTGGACTAAGGACAGGGCCAACTTTTCCACCATTTGATATTTGGTTTCAGGATCTTGCAGCGTTCTGCTAACGAAGTAAACAGGATGCTGCGTGCCGCCTACATCCTGGACAAGAGCGGCACTGACAGTGTGGTTAGTGGCTGTGATGTAAACTAGCAAGGGTTGATGAGTATTCAGCTTGTGGAGGATAGGTGGTGAGGTAAGGGTGGTTTTCAGTTTTTGGAAAATTTGTTCACAGTCCTCAGTCCACGTGAACATGGCGGATATTTTGAGGAGTTGTATTATGGGTTGGGTTTGTTCAACTAGTTTGGGCAGGAAGTGGGAAATGGCTGTAAGGCGGCCTATGAGGCGTTGGACTCTTTGATGTTGGTGGGACTACGCATTTCGATAATCGCTTTGCACTTTTCAGGATTGGCCTCTATGCCGCGCTGGGTTAGCATGAAGCCGAGGAACTTACCATGGTTGATGCTGAATACACACTTGTCTGGGTTGAGGCAAAGGTTGTATTGGCATAATGCGGAGAAGACTACTGAGAGGTCTTGGGCGTGTTGGTGATGGCTTGGAGATTTGACAACCATGTCATCGACGTATACTTCGACACATTGTCACATCAGATGGCTGAAAACTTTGTCCATCAATCGTTGGTAGGTTGTTCCGGCGTTTTTGAGACCAAAAGGCATAACTCTGTAAAAATAATTTGCATCGTCTGTGATGAAGGTGGTTTTGTTAATGTCGGATGCGGCCATGGGGATTTGATTGTAACTGGAATATGCATCCAAGAAACTAAGGACTTTATTCCCCGTCGGCGCCGTCAACAAGTCGGTCGATGTTAGGTAAGGGGTAGGCATCTCAAGGGCAGGCTTTGTTTAGATCTGTGTAATCTACACACATCCGCCATTTGCCCGTTGGCTTTCTTCACCAAGACGACGTTAGAAAGCCAAGTGGTGTATTGATCTTCTTCAATGAATCCTACGCTTAGTAACTTATTGGCCTCGGCCTTAGCCGCTAGGCATCGTTCTTTGCTGAGTTTGATTTTTTCTAGGAGATGTAGCGGGCTTCTTTGTAGATGGATACTTGTGGGGTGCTTGATGAATAATTATTTTCTTCCATTCCACTAGCCTTTATGTACCCATTAGACAGTTGTTCAGTGCTTAATTGTTCATCTTTAGAGTGTTTTTCATCTATTGGGCTTTATTAGGCCACTATTCCGAATATGGACTAATTTCACATTATTTGGCCTAATTTTCATTTTTAATTATTTTTTAGGTATTTGGGTGAACAAATTTTGGAGCTTAGAACATCAATATTCAGTTGAAGAGAGTCGCCACATCATTGCCACATCATTTCCACGTCATTTCCACGTCAACTGAGTGAATGCGCCAACATTTGAGGTCCAAGAGTGGCATTTTTGTAATTATGAGTGGCAGAGTGGCAGTTTTGTAAATATCAATGGCAAGGGTGAAGTGACCACGAAATTAGGTCTGTATGGAATCCACCAGCCGCTCCTTCTTCTTGCACATTCTCTCAAACCTCCATTTTTGTTGTTTTTCAGCTTTGAAAGGTGACCCATGGTGGCACAAGCGAATTTTTCACGTTTTCCATTGGTTTTTCACGTTTTATAAGTCTTGGACAGCACATTGAAGTTGTATTAACGTTTTCTACCATTTGGGTAATATTTATATTGAAGTATTCTCATTTTTGGTTGTTGTTTTCGTTCTTGCCCAATTCTTTCCTTGCTCATTTTCGTTCCTGCACCAATTTAGGTTTCCTGCATCAATTTGCACTTATTTGGATGGTTGAATCAAAATTTATGTTTAAGCCTTATTCGGATTCCATGAGGAACTAAGTTTATGTGTTAATTCTTTGCAGATAATGGATTGAAACCTTGAGATTAGTGTTTTGTTCGGTGGAGTTATGTTAATCTTTGAAATCTGAATTTGGGTTTGGGTTTAAATGAAGAAACCATTTTGTTTTTGCTTAAATTGCAGAGTGGAATCATTGTGTGTTCATGCTTAGTGAACTATAGCAGATTCATGAATGTGTGCTTTGCTTAATTGCACTTGAGTTCGGGTTAATTTGCGCTTAGTAGTTAATTCGGGTTCCATGAGAGTTAATATAACCATTTTGAGTTGTAATCCATAATTAGTGGATGTTCATTTGAAGGAAGGAATCAACACTGCTTTTACATTGATTTTAGACGTCTGCATTTAAGTTTTCAGTTGTGTGTTACATCCGTAAATCTACCAAACCCCCCCTCTGTGTTGTATTGTTGTGTTCATCTGGAAATTGAAGCTTTCAATGAAAATATTGGTCGTTGGTAGTTGACTTGGTTGACTTTCATATACTGCATTTATTCTGATTTAATTTGGTGGGATACGGCCTCTATCAGTGCTACTAGAGGGTCTACTCCAGGTAAGTCAGTGGCTGACCAAGCGAAAAGGTCCATGTTGCTGACTAGGATAGGTGTGATGATGGCACGCTCGTCAGAGTTTAATCCGGTGCCTAGGTTGATGGAGTGGCCATTCGGAAGTTCCACAGGGGAGGTTTCTTCAACAAGTTCGAGACGAACATCCCGACCCACTTTAGGGTCTAGCTTCGCCCGATAGAGCGATCCCGGAGCCAGGTGGTCGCTCGATGTGGTTGGTTTGCTGGATTGGGAGTTGTGGGCGTAGGTTGGCCATATAGCATTTGCGTGCCAGGCGTTGGTCGCAATGAACGGTGAGGATGTCACTAGAAGGGGAAGGGAATTTCATGGCCAAGTGAGGGGTGGAGACGACGGCGCCGAGGGTGTTGAGCGAGGGGCGGCCAAGGAGGACATTGTAGGATGTGGGCACGTCAACGATAAGGAAGCGGATGGGAATGGTTTTATTCTAGGCTCTATCACGAAACATAGTGTGAAGGTTAATGTAGCCGGGAGTGGAAACTTGTTTGCCAGAGAAGCCATAGATTGATTCGTCATACGAGACCATGGTAGTGTCTAGGAGTTGGAGTTTTTGATATGTGGCCCAATAGAAGATGTTAACAGAGCTGCCTTGCTCAACAAGGACTTTCTTGACTGCGTAGTTTTCGATCTCAACAGTGATGACCATGGGGTCGTCTTGTTGGTCGTTGAGGTCGTGAAAGTCATCGTCCGTGAAGGTGATGGGAGGCATGCGGCGTCTGTGATGGGGATGGGTAATATGGTTGATGGATTGTATATGGCGGAGGTGTTTCTTTCTGGTAGAAGAGGTGGATCCTCCACTAGGGAAACCACCAGAGATGGTGTTGACAGTGCCACGTAGGGGAGGATCAGCAAGGATAATATCAGTGCGAGCCGGTTGAGGGTCCTGGTTGGCGGGTTGGGTAGGGTGTCTGTTGTGGCGAGAGTCGTGTGAAGGGCGTCTGTGGTCAGCTCAAGGGGGGTGACGGGCTCGAGAGGGATGATCATCTCTGCGGATGAAGCGGCGAAAAGTATGATGACATTTTGATGAAGGATTGACCCCAACCAAGGATGGAGGCACATGCTTAAGAAGACTAAGCATGTTTAAAAAGGAAGTTCACTAATCCTTCATCCCTTTCATTTGTGTTTGTTAGTTTTGATTCCCTAAGTTGACTTAGTTGAATCAACTTTACTTGACTTGTTGACCTTTGACTAGGTTTGACTTGTTGACTATAGTTGACTTGACTTAAGCCAATATGCTAATCTATGTTTATTTGCTTTGTAGGTTAATTAGGAGTAAGAAAGCAATGCTAGGTGGCGCATGGTGATTGGGGAGCATAAATGATGTGGAGGAGAGAGTAAAGCAAAGGCATAAAGTATAAAGTAAAAGGCATGAAGCAAGTGTACCTATGTACCTTTGGTCTCCTTTGTTTTTAGCACACTTTGGCCACTTTTTGGAGACATATGAGACACATTCTTTGTCTCCTTTTGTGCTAGAACGAAATTAGCCTTGCACACACCATAGTTAGGTCTTTTGTCTCTCATGTTTGTAACCTTATTTGACCTAGTTTCTAGAAGCTAGGGTTAGGTTTTTGTCGAGACATCCTTAAGTATCTTTTATTTTCTTAAAGGCCCCTAAACTCTTCTATATAAGGGGTGCTCCTAGACATGTAAAGGGGTTGAACATTTTGAAGTAAAAACACTCTTGTGTCTCAACCATTTGTGAGAGTTTCCTCCCTAGGGAGTGAATACTTTTAAGCCTCATCTTGCATAGCAAGTGGCGGCACACATCCACTCATCTTCAAGGTTTTCATGGCTTCTAGCCTAGCCTTGTAGTGGCGTGCTTCTCACATTTTTACCATTCCTTTCCTTTCCATTTTATGTTTTCTTCTTCCTTTAATTGTTCTTAGTTTTCTATGGTTTATGTGCTTTCCATTTCCTTTTTGTTTTGAATCAATCCATCATCTGCTTCTCTTGAGCTTTGTGAAAGGAACCTTCACATCTAGATAGCTTGCTATCTTAATGTCCAATGGGGATTTCACTTAGCTTTCTTAATCAAATCACACCATATTCAATAATCTTAAAAAGGAACAAGATAATCCTTCATCACATTTTAAATAGGAAGACTAAAAAAAGAAAGTGGACTAAGGCCAAAAACCGTACTCAAGATTTTAATGAATGGTTCAAAGATAGAGCAATGAAAGATGACGTACCAGTTTAGCTTAAAGAATTATCCCCTGGTCCAAATAATGTTGCAAAAAGATTTTCAGGTTACCTTATAAATTGTCATAGATTCCATACTACAAAGAGAGATGCTAGACGCAAAACTCAAAATTCCTGTGTAACTTTGGTTTCGTTAACTCCAAGTTATGGAAGTTCTAAGGATGAAAATTCTAGGATAGAACCTATTACTTATTATGGGGCAATCAATGACATAATTGAGTTAGACTATTATGGTCATTCCAAGTTTGTGATGTTTAGGTGTGAATGGTTTGAGGGTGTTGAAGACAAACATGGACTTACATGTGTTTACTTTAACAAAATGGTACCAAAATGATCCCTCTGTGTTGGCTTCTCAAGTCCACAATTGTTTTTATGTTCAAGATCCTTTAGAAATAAATAGACAATATGTTTTGAAGACCGCTCCAAGAGACTTATTCAATATGGATGACCAATCACAATAGAATGTTGTTGATAATGATGATGATTTTAATTGGGTTAAGGAAGACTTCTCACTATAGCTGAGAAACCTAAAGATAAGGAGAAAAATTATTTTGATGATCTTGAGTTTGATGACACTTTGTTTGACTACATGGACTAAGAGGTGAAGCATTATTGTTGATTCAAAACTTTAGTCGTATAAGTATTTAATTTGTTTTCCTTTTGATTTTGCTATGCCTGAAATGGTACAAAATTGCTAATATGTTTACTTTTTCAGTTTGGAACCTTTTAGTACTTATAATATCAATTTGGACCCCTTCTGATTTTTACTTGAATCATTTTCTGCTACACCACCTATTATTGCAACTTGAATTCTTGAGCATTTTTGTTCAAGATAATATCCAATTGTATGAGTTTTATCTTGATCTTGTTGTTGTTCATGAGGCCTTGTTAGATCATGCCTAAAACAGGAATCGGCCCACCACAAGTAAATCAAAATATTAATCGTAGTTATTTTTAAGTATATGTATGTTGAGACTACAAGTAGATCAAAATTAAATTAGACACACCCACACTACTATTATTAGTCAAAAGTTCCAACCAACTTAGAAACTTCTTTTTCTCTAGTACATTATCTTATTTTAATTAGTTATTTTCTCCATCTTGGTAACTACAAAACTTAGCAGCCATTGAGTTTGGATATAGGCAAGTCATATATGATCTAAAAGAACAGAATCTGTAATTATTATAATAAGCTATTAATAAAACTTCACGATGTCATACATCATGAAGGATACAGAATAAGCAAGCTAATTAAAAGATTACTAAATCACAAGAAAGAAGTGAACTATAAGTGATGTACAAATTGTATTTATGCAATGGTCTCGTGCATGTAATTGGGACATTTATTTGAGAACACAATTTGTCACTATACAATTTGTCATCAGTTTTTACTAATATTTTTCTTTCTTTATCTCTTTGTAGTGTATATTTGTTTAGGCACAATCTCTTATTACCATTTTGCCTTGTTAATTTAGATTTCTACACAAATTTAATTTCCTTGACTTAACTTCAATCTCTTGTAGTAATTAGTTTTGATTTTTGTTTCTTATTATTAGTTTGGCTGAACTCCTTACTTTCATGCATTTTATCAGTTTCTGTTGTCATAGGATATTTTTTACTAGTGTCAAATCTTGCTCAAAATGATGAGATGCCTCGAGCCAAGGGTCCTACAACAAGAGCCATGCCTAGGAGAATACAAGAGGAATAGGCCTTAAATGTGTATGCAAGGCCCAAGATGAACTTCAAATGGGCCAAGGAAGATGTGAAGACCTAGCCTAGGACTCTTTGCTTGTAAATAGTAGATTAGGATTTTATTTTGGGCTTTGTATTTTGGGCCCAATAGAATAGGATTTTCTTTGTGTCATGTATTGGGCCTTAGGGGAAATTGGGCTTTAAAAGTAATTTTGGACCAAAAAGGGGAATTGGGCCAAATGGGCCAAGAGTAGTGTGTCTACTCTAGAAAAGCATAAAAGCTTCTCAAACTTGCTCTCCAAGGATGAGAGTTAGCTTCCCATGGCAAGACAAGTGTGACTTGCTTAGGTGGCAAGTCACACCTCCCACATGCTCCTTTTTTACTCCAAAATTCAACTTTCTAGACTCCTTTTTCCCTCCACTTTTTGGAGACTCATTGGTCTCATTTTAGCTTATAAATAGAATGCTTAGGAGATGTATTTTTCAGCTTGAAATTAAGTAATGAATTGCTGCCCAAATTTGTGCACAAATTTCTTTTGAGCTCACCTTAGAGTAAACTCTTCTCTAGTTTACTCTAGTCTTCTTCCTTAGGAGTTGGCCTCACCTCTCTTAAGAATCCTTTCACCTACACCAAGCCAAACACCTTAAGCTTCTTTCCTTCATGCTTCCGCATCCAACACCATCCATGGAGCCTCTATTCTTCATGCATGCTTCGATGGAGACAAGAAGAAGCCATCATTAAATCTGCCATTTTTAGAAGTCTTGCATTAGTGTCCTGTATTTACTTTAGCATCCTAAACTATTTTGAAGTCTTGCATTAGTGTCTTGCATGGGTTTATAACATGTTGCATATGTTATGCCTCTACATCTTTCACTTTCCCTTACATCATACATCTGGATATTCTGTTTGAGGTCCCCTTAAATAGACAAGTCTAGGGGCCTCTTTGTAAAAGAACTATGTTAAAGGATTACAAAAGAAACGTAGAATGTTCTAGAGAGTAGGTCATCGTAGGGTGCACATGGGTGAATTATCGTCCAAGCCATCTAGGTGGCAAGTCTCCATGGCCAAGGCTCCCAAAGGAAGGTTCTAGAACATTCTAGAAGACTTGGTATCCAAGACATGTCGGCCTCCCCTTTCTAGATGCTTCTAGAAAGTCTTGTTCCTTCTCTTTCTTCCTTAGGACGCCAAGTGTCTCCTATGTGGTCCTCCTCCTTTCTTATTCCTACAAAAGCAAATTAAGAAATTTATTAGCATGTTGGTTTAAGGATAAGCTAATCTTTTGAATCAACAAGTCAACCCAAAGTCAACGTCAACAAGTCAACTTAAAAATAGTCAACCAAGCCAACTTAATGAAATTTTAAACTAAAGAAAATAAAAGCAAAGGAAGGTTCCTAACTAGAACCTCTTCTATACATTAGTGAAGCACTTTTAGTGGTGAAGTTTGAAGGTTCCAAGTGCCTTCTACTTCTACCAAAACTTAGGCCGCATATAGCTTCTAATCTTTCTTGTTTTTAATTTTCTTGTTTGATAGTTTAGTGTGTGCCAACTTAGTCTTTGAATTAATTTCATTTAAGAAGTTTTGTACAAAAGTTTCAAGTTCCCTTGGCTAGGAAAGTCTTGGTATGTAAGCAATCCAAGTGGTTCACCTCTCTTTCCTGGAGGAGAACTAAAAGCTTTTACTATCTACTTCTTCTTTGAAATTTTCTTTTAAAAACCAAAGTCTTCTAAAATCTAAAAAACAATGTCTCAACCTCTTTCTCAATATATGGGTGCTTCAAATGAAGAAGAAATAAGTTTGAAACAAATTGCCTTTGATTTGATAGCACTACTACGAGCAGGGAGGTTCGTAGAGGCAGGACCACGAGCGGGCAGGTTCGTGTGAGGCTAACCATTTGTGTGATTGAAGGCTGAAAAGCTTTGGGGTTAAGGTCTTGGACAAGAACTAAGTAGATTGAATAAGATGGGTGTATGACTTATCTTACGTATTATATATATGTTACTTTTATATTATCAGCTCATCCTTTCTGTTTGTGTATGGCGATGATTGTGTGATTCGTTACACAGGAGCAGATGTTGATACAGGTGATACTTAGGATGCTTAGGCGACGGAGTGAGGGCTAGCTTGGGAATTAGAGTTAGGAGATGTTTACTATTTTTACTATGTTTCAGTTATGGTTTTGTATTTTTAGAGATTGTAATGTTTTCTTCTACTACAGTTTATAAATTTTGGCGCGTGTTTTACATTTTAAATTTTCCCGCATTTGGGAATAATAATATTGCGAATTTTGAGATTCAATTTTCTATTTTTAATTATTTATTTAAGTAATATTCCTTAGGGATGTTACATGAGGTGGGAGAGATTGGTGTTCCTTCTCCCAAGGTCATTCAACGTGAGAACATTTTGACTATAAAATCTTTGAACCAAGTTCTCAATGATGAACAACCCTCATGCCTCTTGTTGTGTAAAGGAACACTCACATGCACTGCCACATTTCTTGAACTTAAGAGTGTACCTCCTAAAATTGAAAATCTTTTGAAAGAGTTTGAGATATATTCCCTAAGGAAGGGCCAATTGGGCTTCCTCCTTTTAGAGGAATTGAGCATCAAATAGGTTTAGTGCTTACGGCAAGTCTTCCAAATAGACTAGCCTATAGGACAAATCCTCAAGAAACAAAGGAGATAGAGTCTCAAGTGCAAGAATTGTTAGAAAAGGGTTAGGTCCAAAAGAGCCTTTGTCCTTGTGTTGTCCCTGTTTTGTTAGTGCCTAAAAAGGATGGAAAGTGGACAATGTGTTGTGATTGTAGGGCTATAAATAACATCACCATCAAATATAGGCATCCAATCCCTAGGCTTGATGACATGCTTGATATGGGTCCCTCATGTTTTCTAAAACTCATCTAAAGAGTGGTTATCACGAAATAAGAATCAAAGAAGTTGATTAATGGAAAACTGCTTTTAAGACCAAATTTGGACTATATGAGTGGTTGGTGATGCCCTTTGGGCTTACTAATGTACCTAGCACATTCATGAGGCTAATGAATCATGTCCTTAGAGAGTGCATAGGAAATTTTGTGGTTGTCTATTTTGATGATATCTTCATTTATAGCAAGAGCTTGCATGAGCACATAGACCATCTGAGGTCTATCCTTACCATCCTTAGGGTAAATAGTTTGTTTGCTAATAAAGAGAAATGTACTTTCTATGTAGATAGTGTAGTTTTCTTAGGTTTTGTTGTGAACAAAAATGGGGTCCATGTTGACCCTACAAAAATAAAGGCCATCCAAGAATGGCCTACTCCTACAATTGTTGGAGAAGTTAGGAGCTTCCATGATTTGGAAAGCTTTGATAGAAGATGCGTTCCTAATTTCTCTACTTTGGCTTCATCTCTCAATGAGCTTGTCAAGAAAGATGTGTCTTTTAATTGGGGTGAAAAACAAGAGTATGCTTTTCAGCAACTCAAAGAAAAACTCCCCCATTCTACCTTTACCAAAATTTTCAAAAACTTTTGAACTAGAATGCGATGCATCTGGGGTAGGAATAGGTGTCGTGTTATTGCAAGGAGGACACCCTATTGCTTGTTTCAAAGAAAAACTTAATGGTGCCTCCCTCAACTATCCCACCTATGACAAGGAATTGTATGCCTTAGTTAGGGCCTTTCAAACTAGGGAACACTACCTTGTGTCCAAAGAGTTTGTCATTCATAGTGACCATGAGTCGCTAAAATACTTGAAGGGCCAACACAAGTTGAATAAAAGACATGCTAAGTGGATGGAATTCTTAGAACAATTCCCTTATGTGATAAAGTACAAGAACGACAAAAGTAATGTGGTGGCTAATGCCTTTTCTAGAAGGCACGCCTTGTTTTCAAAATTGGGAGCCCAAATTCTTGGATTTGATCACATTCTAGAAATGTATATTCAAGATTCTGTGTTTTCCTCCACTTATGCTGAGTGTATGGAAAGACCTCAAGGAGGTTTCTATGTGAATGAGAGGTATTTGTTTAAAGAAGGAAAAATTTGTATTCCCCAATGTTCACAAAGAAAACTCCTTGTCCAAGAAACACAGGAAGGGGGATTAATAGGTCACTTTGGGGTAGAAAAAACCCTAGGTCTTTTGAAAGAAAAATTCTTTTGGCCCCATATGAGGAAGGATGTCCAAAGGCATTGTAATAGATGTATTTCATGTTTGCAATCCAAGTCTAAGACATTGCCCCATGGATTATACACCCCCTTGCCTGTTGCTTCAGCCCCTTGGGAAGATATAAGCATGGATTTTGTCTTAGGACTCCCAAGAACACAAAGGGGTCTAGATTCTATTTTTGTAGTGGTAGATCATTTTAGCAAAATGACACATTTTATACCTTGCCACAAAGTGGATGATGCTAGCAACATTGCTAGGCTTTTCTTTAGCGATGTGGTCAAGCTTCATGGTATACCTCACACCATAAGTTCTGATAGAGACACCAAGTTCCTTAGCCACTTTTGGAAAACACTTTCGTCAAGGCTAGGAACTAAGCTTAATTTCTCTACTTCATGTCACCCATAAACTGATGGGCAAACTGAAGTTGTTAATAGGTCTTTGTCTACTTCGTTAAGGGCAATTTTGAAAGGGAACCACAAATCTTGGGATGAATGCCTTCCCCACATTGAGTTTTCCTACAATAGAGTAGTTCTTAGAACTACTAAAATCTCTCCATTTTAAGTTGTTTATGGCTTTAATCCTCTCACTCCCATGGACTTGCTACCACTTCCTACATCTTTTGATTGTATTCATAAAGAAGGGGTGGAAAAATATGATTTTGTTAAGAAAATGCAAAAAAAGATTAAAAGCCAAATTCAGCAACAAACAAAGAGGTATGCTAAGTACAACAATAAAGGAAAGAGGGAAATGATTTTTGAAGAAGGGGATTGGGTGTGGCTACACCTTAGAAAAGATAGATTTCCTAAGCAAAGGAAGTTTAAACTTAGCCCTAGAGGCGATGGTCCCTTTAAAGTGCTCAAGAGAGTAAATGATAATGCGTATAGGCTAGAGTTGTCTGAAGGCTATGATGTGCATGCCACCTTTAATGTTGTTGACTTAATACCTTTTACAGCTGGTACAGATGATGAGGTAGAGACTACAGATTTGAGGACAAATCCTTCTCAAGAGGGAGGGGATGATGAGATGCCTCGAGCCAAGGGTCATACAACAAGAGCCATGGCTAGGAGAATACAAGAGGAATGAGCCTTAAATGCGCATGCAAGGCCCAAGATGAACTTCACATAGGCCAAGGAAGATGTGAAGACCTAGCCTAGGACTCTTTGCTTGTAAATAGTAGATTAGGATTTTATTTTGGGCTTTGTATTTTGGGCCCAATAGAATAGGATTTTCTTTGGGTCATGTATTGGGCCTTAGGGGAAATTGGGCTTTAAAAGTAATTTTGGACCAAAAAGGGGAATTGGGCCAAATGGGCCAAGAGTAGTGTGTCTACTCTAGAAAAGCATAAAAGCTTCTCAAACTTGCTCTCCAAGGATGAGAGTTAGCTTCCCATGGCAAGACAAGTGTGACTTGCTTAGGTGGCAAGTCACACCTCCCACATGCTCCTTTTTGACTCCAAAATTCAACTTTCTAGACTCCTTTTTCCCTCCACTTTTTGGAGACTCATTGGTCTCATTTTAGCTTATAAATAGAATGCTTAGGAGATGTATTTTTCAGCTTGAAATTGAGTAATGAATTGCTGCCCAAATTTGTGCACAAATCTCTTTTGAGTTCACCTTAGAGTAAACTCTTCTCTAGTTTACTCTAGTCTTCTTCCTTAGGAGTTGGCCTCACCTCTCTTAAGAATCCTTTCACCTACACTAAACCAAACACCTTAAGCTTCTTTCCTTCATGCTTCCGCATCCAACACCATCCATGGAGCCTCCATTCTTCATGCATGCTTCGATGGAGACAACAAGAAGCCATCATTAAATCTGCCATTTTTAGAAGTCTTGCATTAGTGTCCTGTATTTACTTTAGCATCCTAAACTGTTTTGAAGTCTTGCATTAGTGTCTTGCATGGGTTTATAACATGTTGCATATGTTATGCCTCTACATCTTTCACTTTCCCTTACATCATACATCTGCATATTCTGTTTGACTTATTTTTTTCTTGCCACCAATTAGTTCCATTTATATTTTCATTTGCATTGCAAATATTGCTTTAAATTTTCTGCTACATTAGTTATAACATGATTCATTTATTTTGCATTCACAATGACTTGTAGTAGATCTTAAAACCTTAATAAAAAAATATGATGTTGGAATTTGTTAAGATTGCGGGTTGTGAAAATTGAATACATTGAAGTTGTTTGCTCACAAGCACTCACAAGTAATGAATAAGAAAGTAAACTCCAAAAGACAAATGAAAGCTCAAGGAAAGATACAAGGGGTTGGTCCAAATTTGGAACTTCCTGAAGTAAGATCAAGGAAAGAGTTACTAAGGAAAATGCAAATCAATTGTGAAAAAATGGCAACCAATGAATGTACAACTAATGCACCGACTGTTGTTACCCACAGAAAAGTGAACTTCCCTAATTTTAAGGTGCGTGATCAAACAAAATAGAATGTTGCACTTCCAACTCCTGTTCACCATAAATTTCAAAGTAATAAGAAACTTCAAATGGAAGAAATGAAAACTAAAAGCGTAGAACATATACAACTTCAAGATCCAAAAAGGAAAGTTGTGAAGAAGGCAACAATTGAAAGTAAAAAGTCAAAGGGAAGGCTAAAATCAATTGAAACAACCTTGAGTGAACTCAAAAACTTTAGTGCCAATCAACATTCCAACAAAAAAGGAGTATCACAAGAAGAGAATTCAAAGAAAAGGTCATTTTCTACGAAAATAAAAGAAGTTGAAATTGATAGTTCAAAATCTAGGGCAGGAGTACCTTTTGGAAGCATTGAATCAATGACAAGACAACAACATGCTTCTAAGAAGACACAAAAACAACTAAGTAAGTCAATGTTAATTGTTGAATTTCTTAAAGAAAGTGGAAACAATGAAGATGAAGAAGAAAATGTACAAGTTATTGGAGCTGAAGATGAAGTGAATGAGCAAGAAGGTAAATATTCTATTATTATAAATTTATGTGTTTTTTTATTTATGTTAATTATTAATATTTCATGTGTGGCTAATAAAAATGTTCCTTTAAGACTTTCAAATTCTTGTTAGGCCGAAAATGTCTCATTAATCTCCCCTCATGTGCCTCCCTAATGAGTGATGCTGTTAAGGAACCTTGGGGAATGCAAAGTCTTTTACCTTTAAAAAGATATTCATTAAAAGATAAAAGTCCTTGTAAGCCCCTTGGTGGCAGTCACTAACAATGGAAGAGAAGTCATTATCATTTGCATACAATTACTTATTACTTAATATGATCAAAGTTAAAACATTTTGTTTCAAGCATGGAAATGAGAGAATGCCTTCTTGAAAGCGCATCCGCAACAATGTTGGCCTTTCCTTATTAGTGCTTGATCACATAGGGGAATTGTTCAAGAAACTCTACCTACCTTGCATGCCTCTTGTTCAACTTGCCTTGGCTTTTCAAAAACTTTAGGGATTCATGATCATTATGGATCAAAAACTCCTTGGAAAGGAGATAGTGTTTCCAAGTTTGCAAAGTTCTCACAAGAGCATAAAGTTCCCTATCATAGGTGGAGTAGTTGATGTGGCTTCCTTTAAGTTTCTCACTAAAGTAGGCTATGGGGTGTCCTTCTTAGAGAAGCACGACGCCAATACCAACATTGGAGGCATCACATTCAATTTCAAAAAAAAAGTTAGGAATGACTAGGAGTGGTGCATTGATCAATTTTTATTTTAAAGTTTTAAGTGCCTTTGTTTGATCAATTCCCTACTTGAAGTCCACACATTTCTTGACCAATTCATTTAAAGCAGTGGCTATTGTGCTAAAGTTGGGCACAAATCTTCTACAAAAACTAGCCAACCCATGAAAAGATCTAAGCTCACTCACATTTTTGGGTCTAGGCCACTCCTTTATGGTCATCATTTTTTCTTGGTCCACATGGAAGATCACATGATCCATCCCAAAGATGCATTTCTCCATGTTAGCAAACAATGATTCCTTCCCTAGGGTGTCTAGGATACTTGTTAAATGATGCACATGATCTTCTTTGGACAAGCTATAGATGAGGATGTCATCAAAGTACACCACTACAAACTTGCCTAAGAACTCTCTAAGCACATGATGCATGAGTCTCATGAAGGTACTAGGTGCATTGGTCAAGCCAAAAGGCATGACTAGCCACTCATACAATCCAAACTTAGTCTTGAAAGAGGTTTTCCATTCATCACCTTTTTCTATCCTTATTTGGTTGTATCCACTTTTCAAGTCTATTTTGGAAAATATGGTTGCACCATGTAATAGCTCTAGCAAATCATGCAATCTAGGAATGGGATGCCTATACTTGATAGTTATGTTGTTAATGGCCCTACAATCTATGCACATTCTCCATGTTCCATCCTTTTTAGGGACAAGGATCACGAGCATTGCATAAGGACTCATGTTACGTTGCATCCACCTGTTTTCTAACAACTCATTAACTTGTTTTTGGATTTTCTTGGCCTCCTTGGGACTAGTGTAAGACCCAGGAAATTCATACAATTAATAATTAATAAAGTATAAGAAATGAGGGGTTGAGAATACCTTAAGGGAGTTCTTTGATAAACCTTAGACAAGAAACAATGATAACTTAAGGGGTTTAGAGTACTTGGTTATGTTGGGAGGACTTGGGTTCAAGTCTAGTCTGTGCCATTAGTGTGATTTTAATTGTGTTTTATATTACCAAAATATTATGAATGCAGAAACATGGTTTAACCTTATATGAATGTGTGAATTGACAAGAATAATGGGATGGTTTGTTGGTGTGCATGTGTTTGATGGATTGGAAGGTTGTGGGTTCGAATCTTGACTAGAGTAAGTAGGTCGTTTATATTTTTATATTTTTGCTAAGTGATGGAAAAATCTAGAAACTGTAGAAATCCCCTGAGAAACCAGAGAGGTAGCAGTTGGGGGAAATTGGAGTGGAGGCAAGGAGGGGAGCTTTGGGAACAAGGAAGAATTCATTGAAAATTGTTTGAAGCTAAGAAACCGGGTAAGGGGAGTTGATTTCGTTTGTTGTTTTCGTTTCTTCCATTGATTGTCTGTTGTATGAGAATTGATATAGGAAATGGGTGGATATTATTTCAGAATTCTGTGAGGGGTTCTTGTGCCCCTTTGTTTGTGTACGTAGTGTGGTGTTTGGCCCATTTTATGCGTGGTTAAGTTGTCATGGTTGCCAAAAGTATGCTATACTTGTGTTTATGCCGATTTAGTTGTCTCGCTGCCTCCATGTTGACACAAGCATGATATATGTATTGTGATGTTGTTCTCAGTACTCTTGAAGGTTCTTTTAGTGAAGTAATTGCTTATAAATTTATGTACTCGTTGATGGTTATTGGAAGCCATTGCTGTGTGAAAATTTATTGGTTTCACCTTATTATTTTTAGTGTTGTCGTTTTGTTTCTGGTGTGGAGGATTCCTACTGCTATATGGGATCCTTAGTTGATTGATTCAACGAAAAAGAAATGAATCTGGTAGTATTGTTATATTGGGACGGAGTGATTCATACTGTCGTATGGGTTCGACCCTTTATCACTGATTCATGCATGGGTTTCATTTTAGTTGACATCCTTTATTATAAGTGTGTGCACGAAACCATAGGGTAAAGCTTTGTCCTTGATTGGTTTTCCTACTATTTGTCTCGGTGCATGTCAGGTGGTAATTATTAAGAAAAAAGGTCATGAATCAAATTCTTCACAATGGGACCTGTGGTGGTACGATCAGCAATGTTTGGGCTTCCTCGTAGAATTAGTTGGCCTTTATATTGGTTTATGACTTTGATACCTTGGCGGGACCCATAGAGGCATATAAGTTGTAATTTCGTTGGGGTGCAGAGCTTGCATTAGTTAACATGCGTGACTTTTCAAGTAATAAAGCATTTTAAGTTTTTCTTTTCTTTTTATTATTATATTATTTTAATGGTATGATTGGGTGGTTGAAAGGGGGGCCACGTGTGCTAATAAAAGTGTAAGCATATTGTTTTTATGGAGGGTCGTGAATGTTCAGGGTCATAGTGGTAGAAATCATGATACTCCTTCCATTTGCTTGCATTTCCAATGTATTACCATGTGTTGGAATTTGGCCACTTTACGGCTAGTCCTTTTTTTTTCTTTCTTCCTTTCTTGTTTTTCTTTTAATGCACATGTTAATTGAATTGGTACAAGAAATGTCACACATGTAAATTTAATTGCAATTTACGTGAATATGTGTTAGTAAAAGTATTAGTTAAAGTTATCTCTATTATATATATATATATATATATATATATATATATATATATATATATTAGATTACATTGTTGTCTCATAAATATATAATTAGGGGACTAATAAAGTGTGATTTTGATGTTTAAGATTAGTGTTTAGTAAATTTGTTATGTGGTGGCATAAGAAAAGTTATAAAGGCATGTTCTATTAAGTATTTGTCACATGTAGTTGGAAATTTAGTTTGTTATTTTCTTGTGATGTTTTGACATTGGAATAATTAACATATATAATATATGTATATATAAAAAAAAGTAAAATAATATAATTGATAACCAGGAGTATTACCTTTTTATAAGAAGTGAGATTCACGTAATTGGATAAGTGAATATACTTTAAATTAAAATAAGATGTGTGTGATAGTCACAAAACAGTGGGTTTGGAAGTGTTCGGTGCTTGGTGACGCTTATACAGTGACAAGCGATAGTGAAGGGGCAGAGGTCCATTGTAGATGGATTTCCAAGGATGGGTTTGATGGCTTCGTCAGGGATATGCTGGATTAGTTACGAGCGAGGAGGTTCGTAACGGAGATTTGAGATGCGTGATTGATGCGAGCGGGGAGGTCCGTATCTTTTGTACTCTTGTGTGGGGATACGAGCGGGGAGGTTCGTATGTTCCGTGCTCACACTTGAGGCTACTATGAGCGGGGAGGTTCATAGTAGGTGTTCACGCATGTTGGACTACGAGCGGGCAGGTTCGTAGAGTTGGACTACGGGCAGAGAGGTCCGTAGAGTTGGACCACGAGTGGGTAGGTTCGTGGGACAATGATAATCCCTAAGGACCAAGGTTGTGAATGGATCTTTCTCATATAAGTTATGAGATTGGGGTATAATGTTATAGAAAGGTCAATGATCTAAAATTAATTAAGTTGGACTGGGTGAGGGTCAATTCTTATTATTTTATTGTTTGTATTATTTTTCTTTCTCAGCTCACCCTTCTTGTTTGTGTGTTTGTGTTTGGCAATGATCACACGACTTGTTACATGGGAGCAGATGTGAATTCAGGTGAGAACGCTGATGCTTAGCGACAGAGCGAGGCTGACAATGGGAGATTTTTTGTTATATTATATTTTCCTGCATTTTGTAATAGACATTATGATGCTTTTATCTATAATGAACATGTAATAAAGATGAAGTAGTATGACTGGATTATCGCGAGAAAAGTTTTAAATTTTCCCGCGCTTGGGAACTTTATAAATGTCTGAATTTCCAAAAGAAAATTTTATGAAATAAGCTTTATCTAGTAATATCCATCTGGGGTGTTACAACTAGTCCTATAGGTTGTCTTATTAGACAAAGATGGCCCTTTAATGAAATCACTTTGGTGTTTTATTCCTCTTAAGGGTGGAAGCCCCTTTGGAGGCTCTTGAAAAACATCTTGGTACTCATCTAAGACTAAAGACAAGTCTTGAGGACATGTAGAGTGAGGCTTTGGGAAGGAGGGAGAAGAGTCACTAGGATAAGCAAGAAACATTTATTTGTTAGCAAGCATTACCTTTTTTACCCTTTTGAGGGAGATCATGCTCTTCTTGGCTTCCTTGACGTGCCTTTGTGCCTTCATTTGTGCCTTTTTCTCTTTTCTTTTCTTTATCATTTGCATTTGGTCCGCATTAACTTCCTTAAAGGAAAGAGGTAAAAGTGTAATCTTTTTGCCTTGGAATTTGAAAGAAAATTTGTTGGTATGACCATCATGAAAAGTTTTTTTTATCAAAATATGTGGCCTCCCAAGTAAAATATGAGTTACTTCCATAGGCACTAAGTACACAAAACCTCATCCTTGTAATTTCCAATGGAAAAGTTGATGATGACTTATTTGTCAACTTTTATCTCTCCTTCCTTACTAAGCCAAGAAGGCTTATAAGATTTGGCATGATGAATGGTTTTCAAGTTAAGCTTGTCCACAACCCTTGTCTTAGCCACATTAACACAACTTCCACTATAAATTATGAGGGAGCAAAGCTTGTTGTTGATTAGGCATCTAGAGGGAAAAATATTTTCCCTTTGAGATTCTAAATCTTTTGGGACTTGGCCCAACATATGCCTAACCACCAACAAACCTCCTTCATTAGGGTTGATTTCGTCCCCACTTGAAGAACAGGAAGAAGTGTGTAAGGAAGTGCTTTTAGGGGAAGAGGGGTAAAAGTTTTCACTTTC
The DNA here is from genome assembly GCF_037176805.1 of Vigna unguiculata. NCBI lineage: Eukaryota > Viridiplantae > Streptophyta > Magnoliopsida > Fabales > Fabaceae > Vigna > Vigna unguiculata. Next base: position 23,627,508 of record NC_140795.1, on the reverse strand, counting down.
AATCTGATGAAGTATTATCTTGTTCCTTTTTAAGATTATTGAATATGGTGTGAGTTGATTAAGAAAGCTAAGTGAAATCCCCACTGGACATTAAGATAGCAACCTATCTAGATGTGAAGGTTCCTTTCACAAAGCTCAAGAGAAGAAGATGATGGATTGATTCAAAACAAAAAAGGAATTGGAAAGCACATAAACCATAGAAAACCAAGAACAATTAAAGGAAGAAGAAAACATAAAATGGAAAGGAAAGGAATGGTAAAAATGTGAGAAGCACGCCACTACAAGGCTAGGCTAGAAGCCATGGCAACCTTGAAGATGAGTGGATGTGTACTGCCACTTGCTATGCAAGATAAGGCTTAAAAATATTCACTCCCAAGGGAGGAAACTCTCACAAATGGTTGAGACACAAGAGTGTTTTTACTTCAAAATGTTCAACCCTTTTACAAGACAAGGAGCACCCTTTAAATAGGAGTTCATAGGGGTCCTTTAGCAAATACAAAAACATGAAAAAAGATTAACTAGCAAACCCTAAACCTAATGTGAGAGTGAGTCTTGGCCAAGTGAAGGGAGATGATTGGTGGAGGCATTCCCATGAGGATTCTAGGCCAAAAGAGGAAGGAGACCAAGTGACCTTCTAAGGCATAAACCACAAAGGCAAAAGGAGACAAGGTACATGTCTACTTTTGCTTTTGCTTTATGCTTTTTGCTTTCCTTTCTCTTCCACTTCATCCAAGTGCTCCAATCACCAAGTGCCACCTAGCCATGCTCTACTTTCTTTTAATTACCTACAAAACAAGACAAACAAGGATTATCATGTTGGTTTAAGTTAATCTAATCTTGGTCAAAGGTCAACTTTGGATTAAAGTCAACAAGTAAACCAAAATAAATCAACTAGAAACCAACTTAGGGAATTCAAACTAAAGTAATGCAAAACAAAGATAAAGGTGATGGAATAGAAGACTCCCCTCTAGACATGCTTCTAGTGATCCTTCTTGAGGGAGCTTCTAAGGAGGTGGTCACCCCTTCATCACAATCTCCCCTTTAGAGTTTAAGATCATATTCCTTTTTGTTGGGCAATTTGAAGCAATGTGACCATAACCTAAACACTTAAAACATTTGATGGAACTTGTTCTTGAATCTTGAGAGGAGTTTGGATTGTCATCGGGAGTTATAGACGTATTACTCCTAGGTAGGTGTTCTTGGAGAACCTTGGAGGGTGCTCTTTCATCTTTCTTTTCTTTATCCTTCCATGATTTTGAGTAGTATTCATTGTATGGAGTATTCTTGTTTCTTTTTCAATTGACTTTCAACTTTTAGGGCCAAGTGCAAAATTTTATTAAGTGTGGAATACTCATACAATTCCACTACATCTTGGATTTCCCTTTTAAGACCACTCACAAACCTAGCTACCTTTTTTTCTTCACTTTCAAATTGGAGTCCTACTTTGAGAAGCATGGACTCCATGAGTATCCCTCCTACAATAGGAAGGAAAAAATCTAGCGTACATTAAATGTTTAATGTCCCTCCAAGAAGCCGTGAGTGGATCTTGGTTAATATTGTCCATATACAATTGATGCCACCAAGTCATGGCATAATCCTCAAATTTTAGGACAACTAAATCTACTTGCTCTTGGTCACTAACTAAATGGATGTTGAAGATTTGGTCCACTTTTTGCTCCCATTAAAAGTAGATGTTGGGGTCATGCTCTCCTTTGAACTTAAAAATCCTAATTAGAGGTGGTTGCCTTTAGGGAAGATTGTTGTGCCTCCTTTCACCATCAAATTTGTGCCTCATCCTTCTTCTTTCACTTCCATTGGAGCTATTGGATGAAGACCTTCTTCTTTTCCTCTCTTATTCTGCATTCTCAAGCCTTTGAATATGTTCTTGAAGCATTATCTCACGTTGCCTTCTATTCGTCCTTAATTGGTCAATAGTTTCTCTCCTACTAATCTCCATTTCCCTTAAGATGTTAGCAAGGTTGGTATTATCATTTTGTTGTGTCACAGGCGTCACCTTGGGAGGAGAGTAAGGTGAGACCAACTCCTCATCCTCTTCTTCCTCCACAATTGGATCCAAGTTCATCTTTCCTACAAGAAAAACTCAAAATCGATATTTAGTTAGTAAAACAATAGGATGTAAATAGACTAAAAATTACAAATTAATTGCATAAAAAACTTAGAAGACAATTACCCATGTTGACAACATCTTTATTTTTAGTGTTGCATTCTTAAATCTTTGCATGAAGTTTTGTGCAATAAGATGAATGCAATACACATGCACATAGTTATTGTTGTTCCAACCGCTACCTTCCCTAGAGTATGTCATTTTGATTGATTCACGGCAATCCAAAACAAGAAGAAGGTCATCTTGTGGAGTAACGTATCTTCATTGGTTGCGTAAGAAAAAGAACCATGCATCAGTTGTCTCACCCTCTACTACGACAATGCAATTGGTAATATCTTGTTGCGTCGGTCTTGCAAACCTACGACCAATAATGTGTCCCTATATTTGTTGACAAGAAAGCCTCGTCAACTAGGACAATTGGCTTGCAAAATTTGAAGCCATCAATGCAAGGTTTAAATGTCCATAACACCCTCTTGAAGATGATGTGGTCCTTATCCAATTGGATTTTCATTTTCCAAAAATACCCAAGAACATAAACTTCTTTTGTGTTTAGGGGACATGGTAATTTTTTGTACGATTCTTCCCAATTTTCATAAATCTTTTCTATGGCTAGTTGTTTTCCGTTCCATGCCTTATTGTAACTAACTATGTACCCTAGGGTGGACTTTAAGTGAGCAATTATGGTGGAGATTGGGGTGGAAGGATCAGCCTAGTTGATTTCGTGGATGCTTTGTCCAATTATTTGAGACTGCAACTTGTTATGGTCTTGTGAGATCATGGGAGAAACACAAGTATGGACACTTTCCAACTTAATAATTTCCCATTGGTTATCTATAGTGCGCATAATTGCTCTACACATCCAGTCACAATCAGCATGGACAATTAAACCACAAACCTTGATTGATTTGAGAATTGAATGTTATATGTACAATGGTTTTGAATGTGGAAACAATTTATGAAATCTTTCACTTCTTCCTTTCTATTGAACCTTTGGCTAATAAATAGTGTATCTGGAGGATAGATTGAATTTAAATACTGCAAGGCATGACCAAATTCTGCGTCGTATACAATTGGTTCCATTGGGAAGTTTAAAAAAAGTTATGGAGGTTGATAGGTTGATGAAGGCGTGACCAACCATGAGACCTCCATAGAAGCACCCTCAAGAAGGATCACTAGAAGCATGTCTAGAGGGGAGCCTTCTATTCTATCACCTTTATCTTTGTTTTCCATTACTTTAGTTTAAAATTCCCTAAGTTGGTTTTTAGTTGACTTATTTTGGTTGACTTGTTGACTTTGACCAAAGTTGACCATATTGGTAAATCTAAAAGGAAACAAGATAATCCTTCACCATTTGGTATCAAAGCTTTGGTTGTCTTGAATATGGTCCTTTTTTATGCTAACCAATGATGTTTGTGTTTTTTTGTTCTTAGTAGACTCTCGACCTTGTGGTATTCAAGATGGTGTGCACATAATTTTTCCACTTCTCTTGAGGTTAAAGTATCCAAAAAGTCCATCTCTTGCTATATGTTGCTTCGTGAAGTGAAAACATGAATTTTGGTGCTTATTTGTCCTTTTGACCGAGAGCTTGCTAGTTGTTACCATGCCTAAAAATTTTCTTCACATGTTGAAAGTTTCTTAAAATGTTCCTAGCTACTTTTGAGTCTCTTGTCATATGCTTATTTGAGTTTATTGTTCTTGTTTCTAAGTATTTGAGCTATTGCATGAGATTTATGCCTTGTGTTGTTGTATGCTCCTTGAAATTAATTTTGACCTAAATTTTAAGGAACTAAGTGTTCAAGACACCCTAAAATATCCTTTTCATCATCTTAAGCACCTAGTTTTGAAAAGAAAAAGTGTTTCCATGGCAAAAACCTATTTGGCTGTGAGCTTTTGTGTTGTTTGGTGATTCCATTTGGCAATTTTTTACTAGGTGTCATGCTACCAAATTTTATGCTTCGATTTTAAGTGATATTGGCAAATTAGTTCCACCTTTTTACATGAGTTATGATCTTTCTTGGTGTATGCATAATTTAAGGTATAATCTTGGCTTGTTCAAATGCTTTCCATGGAGTCTTTAAAAGTGTTTTTCCTTGCTTTAGTCTTGTTCAAGTTTTGTCTTCAAAACAAATTTTCTTAGAAGTTTAACTATCTTGTTTTTGAGCTTTGCTTGCTTGTCTTTAGGTAATCTTTGTTTTGTCTTAATTGTTTCCATTTTCATGCTTTCCTAGAGTGTTGTGGTCGAGCCACTTGTCTTGCTTTTGAAAGGTTTCCATCAATTTTAAGGTGTTTTTCCCTTGTTTGGAAGGACTTGAGTGTTAGCCTTGCTTGTGTGCTTTGGGAATGTGACCAAAAACACTTGGGTGCTTTTGAAGACCACACTTGGTCTCGAGTTTAGCTTGTTTTTCTTCCCTAACCTCTTTCTTGTCTCAGTTTTTGTGAGTTTTGGTGTAGGAACATGAATATGGATCCAATCTTGGAGGTAGAAGAGGAGGAGGAATCAACTTCACCTTATTCTCCTCCCATGGTGACTCCTATGGCCCAAGAAAGTGAACAAATCAGCCTTTCCAACATCCTACATGAAATGGAAGTTAGTAAGAGGGAAACTTTTGACCAATTGAGGGTGGATAGGAGGCAAAGTAAGATATCCCTTCAAGAACACATTCAAAGGCTTGAACTTAGAGAAGATGAAAGGAGAAGGAGGAGATCTTCTTCTGACGATTCAAGCCATGGTGGAAGAAGAAGAAGGCATGGCCATGATGGTGGGGAAGGTGCAATCAACTCCCACAAAGACAACCTCCACCAATCAAAATTCCAAAGTTCAAAGGAGAGAATGATCCAAACCTCTACATTGAATGGGAGCAAAAAGTGGACCAAATTTTTAACATTCATTTAGTTAGTGATCAAGAGCAAGTAGATTTAGTAGTCTTAGAATTTGAAGATTATGCCATGACATGGTGGCATCAATTGTGTATGGACAATATTAACCAAGAGCCACCTGCTATAGGAGGGAGACTCTATTGAAGCTACAAAGGCTTCAACAATGGTCCATGTGTGTGGATGAATATTACAAAATGATGAAGTCCATGCTTCTCAAAGTAGGACTCCAATTTGAAAGTGAAAAGGAAAATGAAGCTAGATTTGTGAGTGGCGTTAGAAGAGAAGTTCAAGATGTAGTTGAATTGTATGAGTACTCTACTCTTGATAAAATTTTACACTTGGCCCTAAAAGTTGAAAGTCAATTGAAAAAGAAACAAGAGGCTAAGAAGAATACTCCTTACAATGACTACTACTCTAGAGCTGGGAAAGGAAAAGAAAGAAAGGATGAGAAAACATCTTCCAAGGACTACCCACCTAGATCAAGTGCACCTAGAGTTCCCCATTAGAATCCAAACTCTTCCCAAGGTTCAAGAACTAGTTCCATAAAATGTTTTAAATGTTTGGGATATGGTCATATTGCTTCAAATTTCCCAACAAAAGGGAACATGATCTTGAACCCAAAGGGAGAGGTTGAAAGTGAGCATTCTTCTCCCCCCTCCCCTAAAAGTTCTTCCTCCCACACTTCTTCCCAATCTTCAAGTGAGGATGAAATCAAACCCAATGAAGGAGGTTTGTTGGTGGTTAGGCGCATGCTAGGCCAAGTGCCCAAAGAATTTGAAAACCAAAGAGAAAATATTTTTCACTCAAGGTGCCAAATCTATAACAAAACTTGCTCCCTCATAATTGATTGTGGAAGTTGTGTCAATGTGACTAGCACAAGGGTTGTGGACAAGCTTGGCTTGAAAACCATCATTCATGCCAAGCCCTATAAGCTATCTTGGCTTAGTGAGGAAGGTGAGATCAAAGTTTACAAACAAGTTTTTATCAACTTCTCCATTGGAAATTACAAAGATGAGGTATTATGTGACTTAGTGCCCATGGAAGCAACTCATATTTTACTAGGAAGGCCATGGGAATTTGATCAAAAAGCTTTTCATGATGGCCATGCCAACAAGTTTTCCTTCAACTTCCAAGGCAAAAAGATTACATTATTACCTCTCTCACCAAGAGAAGTCAATGAGGACCAAATTCAAATGTTAAAGAAAAGAAAGGAAGAGAAGGCGCAAAAGAAGGCACAAGGGCATGGCAAAGAGGCCAAGAAGAGCATGATTTCCCTCAAAGGGGTGAAGAAAGTAATGCTTGCCCAAAAACCTCTTTTCTTAGTCTATTCTAGTGAATCTCCCCCTTCCTTCCAAAGCCCTCCCTCTAGATATCCCCAAGACTTATCATTAGTCTTAGATAAGTTCCAAGATGTTTTCCAAGAACCTCCAAAGGGCCTTCCACCCCTAAGAGGTATATAACACCAAATTGATTTTATACAAGGCTCATCTTTGCCTAATAGGCCAGCCTATAGGACTAGTCTCGAGGAGGCTAAGGAAATCCAAAAACAAGTGAATGAGCTGTTAGAGAAAAGGTGGGTACAACATAGCATGAGTCCTTGTGCAATGCCCATGATTCTTGTCCCCAAAAAGGATGAAACATGGAGAATGTGCATAGATTGTAGGGCTATCAACAACATCACCATCAAGTATAGGCATCCCATTCCTAGGTTAGATGACTTGATTTATGAGTTACATGGTGCAACCATATTTTCCAAAATAGACTTGAAGAGTAGATACAATCAAATTAGAATTAAAGAGGGTGATGAATGAAAAACCTCTTTCAAGACTAAGTTTGGATTATATAAGTGGTTAGTCATGCCTTTTGGCTTGACCAATGCACCTAGTACATTCAAGAGACTCATGCATCGTGTTCTTAGAGAGTTCTTAGGGAAGTTTGTTGTGGTGTACTTTGATGACATTCTCATTTATAGTTTGTCTCAAGATGATAACTTGCATCATTTGAGGAGTGTGTTAGAGACCTTAAGGAAGGCATCCTTATATGCCAACATGGAAAAATGTGTGTTTGGAATGGATCATGTGATCTTCCTAGGTTTCAAGATAAATCAACATGGGGTCCATGTGGACCAAGAAAAGGTGATGGCCATCAAGGATTGGCCTCCCCGAAAGAGTGTGAGTGATCTTAGGTCCTTCCATGGGTTGGCTAATTTTTATTAGAGATTTGTGCCAAATTTTAGCACCATAGTCGCCCCTCTAAATGAATTGGTCAAGAAAGGTGTGGTCTATAACTATGGCAAAGATCAAGAAAAGGCTTTTGAAACTTAAAAACAAAAATTGATCAATGCACCACTCTTAGCCCTTCCTAACTTCTCCAAAAGTTTTGAGATTGAGTGTGATGCATTCAATGTAGGTATTGGGGTCGTGCTTTTCTAAGAGGGACACCCCATGGCCTATTTTAGTGAGAAACTCAAAGGGAGTCACATCAACTACTCCACCTATGACAAAGAACTTTATGCTCTTGTGAGGACCTTGCAAACTTGGCAACACTATCTTCTTTCAAAGGAGTTTGTGATAGATAGTGACCATGAGTCACTCAAATTTTTGAAAAGCCAAGGGAAGTTGAACAAGAGACATGCTAGGTGGGTAGAGTTCTTAGAGCAATTCCCATATGTGATCAAACATAAGCAAAGTAAGGCTAATATTGTGGCGGATGCGCTTTCAAGAACGCATTCCCTCCTTTCCATTCTTGAAACTAAATTTCTTAGTTTTGATCATATTAAGGAGTTGTATCCAAAGGATGTTGATTTCTCCCCCATTCTTAGTGAATGCCACCAAGGGGCTTACAAAGACTTTTACCTTCTCAATTAATATCTTTTTAAGATAAGAGACTTTGCATTCCCCAAGGTTCTTTAAGAGCATCACCCATTAGAAAGGCACATGAGGAAGGTTTAATGGGGCATTTTGAGCCAAACAAGACTTTAGAAGTCTTAAAGGAGCATTTCTATTAGCCCCATATGAGAAAGCATGTAGATAAGCATTGCAAGAGTTGCATAGCATGCATGAAAGCCAATATTGATGATGCAACTTATATTGCAAATCTCTTCTTCAAGGAAGTTGTGAGACTACATGGCCTACCTAGGTCCATTGTGAGTGATAGGGACACCAAGTTCCTAAGCCATTTTTGGAGAACTTTGTACGGTAAACTTGATGAAGGATTATCTTATAGGGGCCTCTAAGCAAATAAAAGATACCTAAGGATGTCTCTACAAAAACCTAACCCTAGCTTCTAAAAACCAGGTCAAATAAGGTTACAAAAATGACAGACAAAAGAGCCAACTATGGTGTGTGCAAGGCTAATTTCGTTCTAGCACAAAAGGAGACAAAGAATGTGTCTCATATGTCTCCAAAAAGTGGCCAAAGTGTGCTAAAAACAAAGGAGACCAAAGGTACATAGGTACACTTGCTTTATGCCTTTTACTTTATGCTTTATGTTTTTGCTTTACTCTCTCCTCCACATCATTTATGCTCCCCAATCACCATGCGCCACCTAGCATTACTTTCTTACTCCTAATTAACCTACAAAGCAAATAAACATAGATTAGCATGTTGGCTTAATTTTTGGTTAGGCCATCTTTATTTTCTAGAGTACTCTTCCTCTCTTGCTTGTGCTTTGGGTCTTCCTTTTTGGCTTGCGAAGAGAAGGAAGGGTGATGCACATCTTTCTTTGGAAGAATTTTTTTGTAGGCAAGTAACACCTTAGTGAAAGCTTGCCCCTTTTCTTTTTCTTCTTTATCTTTTCTTATTATATTTCTATCCTTATTCACTTCTTGAGGTGATAGAGGTTGTAAAGTGGTCTTTTTCCCATTTATGAAGAAAATGTATTGGTTGGTATGACCATCATGTAAAGTTCTTTTATCAAATTGCCATGGCCTACCTAGTAAGATATGTGTGACTTCCATGGGAACAACATCACATAACACCTCATCTTTGTAGCTTCCTATAGAGAAGTTAATTAGGACTTGTTTATTGACATCTATTTCTCCCTCTTTACTTATCCAAGCAAGCTTGTAAGGCTTAGAATGAAGAATGGTCTTTAAGCTAAGCTTTTCCACCAACCTTGTGCTAGTTATATTGGTACTACTTCCTCCATCAATAATTAGAGAGCAAACCCATTTTTTAATTTTGCATCTAGATTGAAAAATGTTTTCTCTTTGAGTTGGCTTAATCTCACTTTGATCTTGACCTATCATGCGCCTTAATAACATAGGGTCTTTCTCAAAAATTTTAGTTTTACTAGAGGAAGAAGATTCTTTTGAAAGAGAATGGGGAGATGAGTGTTCACTTTCAACATCATTTCTCTTCTTTAAGATCATGGTCCTTTTGGTTAGGCAATTTAAAGCAATATGATTATAACCCAAACATTTAAAACATTTAATGGAACTAGATTTTTGAGAAGTGGAATGGTGAATGTGATCACTTGGTGACTTACTTTTACTTGGTGGTTCTTGATGAGAGTTAGAAGGGAACTTATCATGTTTCTTTTTATCCTTTCCCTTCCATGAGTGACTAAAGTAGTGGTTGGGTGAGTAACTCTTCTTTGCCCTTCTTTTTCTTTTCAATTGAATTTCAATCCCAAGGGCAAGTGTGAAAACATTTTCCAGAGTGGAGTACTCATACAACTCTACTTGGTCTTGTATGTCTCTCTGATAACGTTGTCGTTGATGCGATCAAATTAATACTACTTATCTATAACAACTTCAATATTGTTAAGAAAGTAGTCAACAAAATAGTAAGGGTAAAGTAACCCAAAGTCGTCTCCCAATGAACACGAAATTTATTTTTGACAAGTTAGTTCTTATAAAACTATACAAGAGTTAGTCAAATAAAATTATAAAAATATGAGGGATAAAGATAAGAAGATAGAAATAGAAAAGATAAAAAGAGATAAAAACAATTGTAAAGAAAATAGATTGATTCCATTCCTTTTTTAAAATAGATTCATCATCGGTTATCTAAAGATTATTGTTCAATTAATTATTGTTGTAGATTTGCAAATTAATCAATGTAAAGACTCAATTAATTTGTTGGCATTCACACTTTTAACCAAAGTACAGTCTCAATCAAATTTTACTATGCCTAAACATGTCTATTCTTTTATCTCCTCACCAAAAAAAAAAGCTTAATTAATCAAAGTAAAGTCTCAATGAATTTTCGTTAGAGTAAATACCTTTAATCAAAGTAAAGTCTCAATTATTGGTAAAAACTCATTTAATCACATGAAAGTTTCTAAATAAAATCAAAGTAAAGTCTCAATTAAATTTAAAAACCCTTGGACTCATATGATCAACATGCATATAGATTTAAAATCACTACTTTTTACGTGATTCAAAGATAAAAGACATAGATGAATTAAAACCTCAACAATAATAAAAAGAATAAACAAATTAATTGATCTAACCTCAGAATCCAATTAAGAAATTACAATGGAATCAACCCAAGAAGTTTAGCAATCCATGGAATACAAAAGAAGAATAGAGAGAAGAAAAGAGAGAGAAAGGAAACAAAAATAGGCACCCGTAAGGGTTCCAAAACTCCGAAGTCCCGAACTTTTTTGCTTCTCCCTTGGTCTCTTTATATAGGAATTAGACTAGGCTTTTCTGTTGCTAAAATCTCTCAAATATAGTTGGTTGATAATATCAATATCTAATATAATTAAATTAATTAATTACTTAAAGATATATGATAAATTATCACCAATTAATATTTGTATTAATTTTCCAAATCAACCCTTTGCAATCTCCTCAAATTATCTTCTAAATAATCCAATATCTTCAAGATATATTTGTTTGTTGTGGATCCAAAAAGATTCCAAAAGATCTTGTCATATTTAAAAAGATTTGGTAGTTAATATCTTTTAATATTTTATGATATAATTAAATAAGATAATTATATTAAAATATCAAATAAAATATCTAAAGATATATTTTTCCCAAATTATCTTCTATCATAAAGATAAAGAAAACCGCAAGGTCCAAATTTTTTTGTTCCTCTCTTCATGGTTTAGCCAAACTTCTTCACTTTTTCAAGCTTTTCTTGCCGTCTTCATGCAATGCTTGGCTTGAATTTTTGTGCTTTCGATAATTTCTTATTCTTGAATTTATCTTTAAGGTGTCATGAAGCTTTAATCAATTTATTTCCACACCTCCATGAGCTCAACTTAGCTGCAGCTGCACTAACACACCTCAAAATATCCAAAGAACATTTATGCAACTAAAAAGCTATTTTTAACATGTTTTTGTATCTCATGCTCAATAAACCCAATTATAGGAAATCCCAATTAAATCAATCTTTAAACACACAAATTCAATTAAATACCCAGAATTAAACACTGAATGAGGGCAAAAATATGCACTCATCAGATGCCAAAAAAAATGCAGGAATTTTTTAGAGTAGCATGTGATGAAGCTGAGGAGTTTGTGGACTCTGTGAAGCAAAGGATGAGATTTCAGTGCCTGTGAAACAAAGGATAGAAGCCAAAGAAAACATAACCTCTTTCTGTAAAAATGGATTTGAAAATTTAACTTGGTCATGGCATGTACATGTCTTTCGATAATTTTTAGTAAAAATATAGGTTTCAGTAGTTTTCTCTACAAGGCTAAAGTTTTGTCCTATCATGGCAGATTCTAACATTTTAGATGAGTGTGCTTAGTATGTAGACATCATGTCCTTAATAAAGAGACATCATGTGGGCATGTCTTAATTTATTAGGTTGTTTTTGTCCCAAAGACAATTAAGTGTGGAATTGTTCTTCCATACTTCTCCCTCTTCAATTAGAACATACAACTCCCAAAGGAAAGTAAATGGGAAAAAAGTAGCAACCTCTGAACCATAGCCTTCAATATAACAGTACGAATAGGATGATTATTTATGTGGATGAAAAATGAGGTTAATTGTAAATGCAAGAAAAAGAAAAACCTGATTTTTCAAGTAGTTGATGTAATGAAGATTGAACATTGAATGTTTCGTCACTACTTTCTTTGTCATATTGTTCAGAGGTTTCAAAATTTTAGATGCTTTAATCTTTGATAAAGATTTTTTTCGCACCGCCTTTAATTATTTGTTTTGTACGTGTGATGAACTATTAGGGTGGAATTCATGACTTCCTGGGCTCACCAATTGGAGTGAAATTTGACCCAAATGAACAAGAAATGCTAGAGCATTTAAAGGAAGAAGTAGTGTCTGATGCATGCAAGCTTCATTCCATTATTAATGAGTTCATACCGACTATTGAAGGAAAGAATGGAATTTGCTCTATGCACCCAGAAAAACTACCAGGTGTTACATGTTTAACTTTATTTTATTTTTAGTTATATTATTTTTGTATAATTAGTAGTATGGTATAGTGTTTTAGAATACCTGATTTATATATGTTGTGTATTGCTTGCTAATGGGACATGTCATGCAGGAATTAATTAGTAGTAAAACCAAATCATTGGGTTTGAGGTATACTAATTCTATTATTTGGGTGAGACACACAACACTGTTTCAATTTTGATCAGATATGTTATGGTTGATTGCATCTATCGTATATCAGTATAAGTTTATACTCTAACGCAACTCTTCACCAAATAGAATTCTATCATGATTTTATAATTCATAACACTACTAAGGAAGGGATTAGCCAATTATTTTCTCAACAGCTATCATAAGATGGACATATATAAAAAGATTGAGTTTTTCCATCACATGATTGTAGTTAGGTGGGAATTTTGGCAGTAGTTATTGAATTTGCACGTGATAAGCAAAGCTATATTGATATCACTAAGAATGAATGATTTCATGGTACTCTTATAAATTGTTTAGAAATATCAGTTGTTTTTGAACATGTTGTTTATTGAGATGCAGGTGTTGTGGTCCGCTTGTGTTGGCAAATGAGGGGACTAGAAAATTGCTACTCTAGTACTCATAATTTTCTCAAATTTTCCTGAAAATGATTTTTGTCATAGCCAATTTTTGTTTTCTAATTTCTTCATATATTTTTCATATTGTATATTGGTTAAATATTTTTACAAAACTTTTAAGAGTTTTAGATTCAAATGATGTTTCTATGCACCTTCCATGATCGAAGAAGAGATAAATACTCTTCCAGTTCACAAATATAAAGATTGTTGTTCCCCAGAGGTAATTAATCAATTAAATATGTTGTTGTGTTCTTCCTTTAAATGGATATTAATATTTTATACTAAGAACTCATGTTTCTTTTATGTAACAAAAAGTACTACTCTTTATTTTCGTGTTATTAATTAAATATCAATACATTTGTTATTAATTCAATTTTTGTACATTTTTTAGGTTAAAGATTATAAATGGTAAATGAATAAAACACTCATGATCAAAATATTTTTAAATAGTTATTTAATATCCAAAAAATATTAATTATTTATAAATATATAATACTGTAAAAACTCACTGCCTTATTCCCTATTTTTACTCTATAAAAATGACTTATGGAATGTAAGGTTCAATTGCAAAGTAAGATATAAGTTTCACTCGGTCAAAAACATTCGTATCTTCTGAATATATTAATACTTTTTCCTCGTGATATTGCTTTATACATTACATTATTTTTATCTTTCTTCCTATTTACAAATAAAATACATGAAATAAATAATTAAAACCTGCACCAAGATGCGTACAACTATTCCTCAAATATTCACTAGGTAAGTCACAGTAGAAACAATTCCAAGTGAAACAAATTTACAATACAATGATAACAAAGATAATGCAGTTACTGTTGATATAGATTGGAACTGTCCGACCCTTTTTTTAACATCTTATGAATGTAGATTTCATGATATGAGACCAAATCAAATAGGTTACAAATGATAAATAAGAAGTTAAATTGTACTAAAGCGTCTACAAAAACCAATTATAAATACAGTTTGTTACTCAACAAGTCTTAGATATACCTAACCTCAAGTTAAATATTACAAGGCATAAAAGCAGCTTATATGCATGAAGTCATAAACACCTCACAATAAGATCATATGCCTTTAGCACCAAGAAAATCAATCCACTGCAACGAATTTTCACTTCATTACATTCCACATTTGCAATCTAAGGATCATATCTTGCACAACCTTACCATTGACATAAGTGATACCTCTAATCTATTTAAATATAATATGACTATATTATTCAATTAGTCGATAATCAATAACAACACCAATTTCATTACTCATCAACACATTTTGAAAAAAGTTCCTGAAATACAATGGTTTATTTGCGATCATGAAATCCAACAACATAACTTACTATTATCCCTTCCAGCTTATAGTTTGATACTTCTCAATCACAAATCCAATACATCAAATTACTTTCTAATAGATAAGTAAAATAATATAGAAACTAATAAAATAAAATATTATTTATTTTTATTATTATATAACTGGAAGTAAAATATAACATACACTAATATAACATAAACTAATATTATACGTTGTTAATAAATATATTTTTCTACCTGCACTATTTTTGTGAAAATTAATTTTTATTTGTAGTAACATATTTTTATTTGCGCAGTAGTAAGATTATTATTATTATTATTAGTAGTAGTAATGTTAGTACTATTATCTTTGATTTTATATATCAATATATTTAATATTTATATGTGTTTGTCGATATTTACATGTGTTTCTATTTATAAATTTTAACATTAATTTTATGCTATTTTTATTTTCTACACGACCATATCTGTGCGTAAACATTTTACTTTAATATAAGATATAAGCATCTATACATTTATATGTGTTTCTATTTAAAGATTTTAACATCAATTTGATGTTGTATTTTTTTTGTACGAGACCATATTATACACTATGCCTGCATTTTACCATAAGAACAACATGTGTATATGAATTTGGAAGGCCCAGGAAAATACACCTTACTTTTCTGCCCTAAAGTTAGTGGGCTGCCCTACAGTATTGGGCCTAAAGGCCGGCCCATAGGATAAAAGCTTTCATGTTGCCCTAATCTCACACTCACTTTCATTCTCACAGATCCAGCAGCCGTCACTCTCCTTACCCCTCACAGAACGCTCTGCTAGGGTTTTGCCTAAGGTCCCTTTCGAGCTAGCTCAGACCAGTTCCTACTCCGCGTAAGTGCCCTTCTAGCTTGTATGTATTTTTCCTTGGCATTAAGTCCAGTCAGGTCTTCGTAACAAAATCCCCTTTGTTCTGTTCCCCCACTGTTTTCCAACTCTTTAGTAGTTCTCGGGACAGCAGTGCTAGCTACCGTACTGCCAGGACTTCCGTTAACCCTTCCTCCAGGTACGGGAAGCTAGACCCTCTTCGTGTGGTGTGTTTTGTTTTGTATCGTTGTGAGTTGTGGTTTGCTTGAGTTTGTGTACTGCTATGGGCGTATGAACTGCTTAGAAATCTCTGTTGGGTGTGGGTACGCGTTGTGCAGGTGCGAACAGTGGCGAACACTGATAGTCTCGCCCAGGCGAGCTTGACTCGCCCAGGCGAGATGTGCGGGGGCTCGCCCAGGGTTTCCTGCGCGAGTGGTCCCCCAGGCGACCAGAGTGTGTTTTGAGCGAGCAGAAAACTCGCCCAGGCGAGAGGGGTCTCGCCTAAGCGAGATCCCGCATTGCTTTCTTATTCCTTTTTGAGCCCTCGCTTAGGCGGAGGAGGACTCGCCTTAGCGGGATTGTCTCGCCTGAGTGAGATCCCTCAGCCTTGGCGAGGTGCTGGGCGAAACAGTGTTGTGTTTTTGGATGTTTGTTGTTCCTGGATGGTCTGTTTTGGTTGGGTATGAATGTATGATGAGTGGTATGTATATAATGGGGTATGAGGTATAAGTAGTATGATTCCTAAATTACAAATGATGGGTTTGGTATGAAAGTTGGCATGATCTCTACATGACTTGTATATGATGAGTTGGTTACATATGTATGTGTGTGAGGCCACAAACTTGGCATGAGTAATAATGAATCTTAGTGGTTGGTAAAGCTTTGGTATGGTTGGCATGAGGAGAAACACCTCCCGCATGATAGAGGATAACGAGTTGGTAAAGGTTTAACATATGAGAAATGAAGATTTGTTATGGGTTTTGGGTTAAAACCTCATGTGCAACGTATGTATAAGTCCTTGGTTGTTTATGTGTGCTGGTCCGCGTCAGTGCATAATCCCCTGGGGTCTCTAGGTGAGACTTTCAGGGTTGCGCTTCAGTGGTCGGGACGTAATCCCATGGCCCCTATTAGTGGGTGTCCATGGTGGTGCCCCATCTGTATAACTAAGTAAGGATTCAAGGTAAGGACTGTATCCTGACACTCTAAGGGGCCAGTTAGTCTCACTTAGAGCGGACTGACTCCTGTGGTGAGAGTAGCAGGAGGCCTGAAATTCATTAAGGGCTAACCTTGTGGTGAGGGAGATTTGATTCATCGTAACGCTTGTAACACATAGCTCGGGGATGAGCAGCTCAGGTTCGAGCAGAGGTATCCACCACAAGTGCAAGCATTCGCTGAATCCGACCAAGTTATACGTATCCGGATGAGTCGAGTCGAGTCGTAGTGTATTGAATGAAGAGTCATAACATGTTTGGCTGTTATATGGATATGAAATGATGAAAATATATTTAACTGTATGATGAATATGTGTTGGCTCTAGCTTACCCGTTTCGTTGCATGGTTGTGTTGTATGTGGTTGTTCTTCCTTGCGATCAACTTGGTTGATGGGAGCAGATGGGCGAGGTTCTCGTGGTCACCAAGGGAACGACGATTCTGCTACCTAGCCATCTGGGTTGTACCTTAGACTTCTTTCTGTCATGTTTTCTTTAGGGCTATGGCCCCTGTATTCATGGTTATTAGATTGTAAACTCTTAGTTGAATAGTTTTCTGCTTTTGTTGGCATCGTGGTGTGCCTAGTTTTGTAGGGGTGATGTTGGAAACCCCAGGACTGCGTGGTTATACTATCTTATGTGTGGCGTTTCCTTTAATTGCGTTTATAAATTAAATGGGACGTTACAAATTTCATTTTAATATAATATACATGTATTTATTTTTACATGTTTTTTTATTTAAAAATTTTAATATTAATTTCATATTGTATTTATTTTGTACGGGACATTATTTCACAATATACCTACATTTTATTTTAACCACGACCGTGCATATATATTTTATTTTAATATAGTATATAACTCCAAAGTATTATTTAAATTTTAATCATGTAATTTTATTAGGCATTACTAATTAATTATCAATTTTATGATTTAAAATAAATAAAATCATATTTAATTATTATTTTTTAATTTTATTATTATTAATATAATCTATTATTATTATTAATATAACAATAATTATATTAATTATATAATAGTAAAATATAACTATATAAATAAATAATTCATTTAAATATAATAATTATTATATTAACTTTTTTATCCAAATAAAAAAATGACTCGTGCGTAGGCACAGGTCTCATACTAGTTAAATGAAAAAAAATAGAGTAGAACCAGTATGTAAGTGGGCATAAATTAAATAAAATGAAAAACGGAGGACCAATGTGTAACTGGAGATAAATCAAATGAAAAAGGTACAACCAATGTGTAACTAGATATAAAATAAATGAAAAAAAAAGAAAGCATGTATTGTGTGTAGTTGGACATAAATTAAACAAAATAAAAAAAAGGATGACCACTGTATAACTTGAGATAAATTAAATGATAAAAAAAAAGGCAAGACTTGTTTGTAACTAGAGATAAATAAAATGAAAATAAAGAAATAAGCAAGACCATTGTGTAACTGCACGTAAATTACAAGAAAGAAAAAGCAAAACTAGTGTGTAATTAGAGATGCATTAAATAAAAAAATTAAGACTAGTGTGCAATTAGTGATAAATTAAATGGTAGAAATTAGAGGGGTCAATGTGTAACTAGAGAATAAGTAAATAAATATATAAGGAGGACCAATGTGTAATTGAAATATATAAGCAAGACTAATGTATACCTAAAGACAATTTCACTAATTTAAGTATAAATAAATTTATTAATAATAAAATAAGAAGTTCAGCTCAGTCCATCCTTACCTTATTGGTACAACTCCTTACTCCAAAAAAAATAGTGTCTTTATGTTTGTGTTTATCTCTCCCTTTGTTTTTGTGTACTGTACCTAGCCAAACTCAACCTCATCCGCCAGAAAGAAACACCTCCGCCACGTACAATCTATCAACCACATCACCCAAACCCACCACAGACGACGTATGCCCCCCATCGTTTTTACTGATGATGACTTTCACGGCCTCGACCACCAACAAGACGACCCCATGGTCATCACAGTTGAAATCGAAAACTATGCCGTTAAAAAAGTACTGGTAGATCAAGGCAGCTCAGTTGACATCCTCTACTGGGCCACTTACCAAAAATTGCAACTCCCTGACACCGCTATGATCCCATATGACGAGCCCATATACGGCTTTTCTGGCGAACAAGTCTCTACCCGGGGCTACATAGACCTCCATACCGTCTTTCGGGAAGGAACCCAAACAAAAACAATCCCAATCCGCTTCCTAATAATCGACGCACCCACATCCTACAACATACTCTTGGGCCGTCCTTCCCTCAACACCCTCGGAGCAGTCGTCTCCACCCCGCATTTGGCCATGAAGTTCCCAGCACCATCCGATGATATCCTAACCATCCACTGTGACTAGCGTTTGGCACGGGAATGCTACATGGCAAGCTTAAGGCCCCAACTCCCAATCCAACAGACAAACCACATCGAGCGACCACCTAATTCACGCATAGTCTTATCCGGCGAAGACCTTGATCCCAGAATAGGCCGAGATGCCCGCCTCGAACCAGTCGAGGACACAACCCCCCTGGGACTCCCCAACGGCCATTCCATCAACTTGGGCACTGGTTTAAGTCTTGATGAGCGTGCCACAATTACACCCATCCTTATAAACAACACCGATCTCTTCGCTTGGTCAGCCGCCGACCTCCCAGGGGTAGACCCCAACGTCGCATCCCACAAGCTCTCGGTATATAAAGAAGCCCGCTACGTATCTCAGAAAAATCGCAAACTTGGTGAAGAACGCAGACAGGCAGCCAAAATAGAAGCCGACAAGTTGCTGAGCGCAGGATTCATAGATGAAGCGCATTACACCACCTGGCTCTCTAACGTTGTCTTGGTGAAGAAAGCCAATGGTAAATGGCGGATGTGCGTGGACTACACAGATCTAAACAAGGCATGCCCTCGCGATGCCTACCCCCTACCCAACATCGACCGCCTTGTAGACGGCGCGGCAGGAAATAAAGTACTTAGCTTTCTGGACGCATACTCAGGTTATAACCAAATACCCAGGGCCACAGCAGACATGCACAAGACCGCCTTCATCACAGACGATGCCAACTACTTCTATAGAGTCATGCCCTTCGGCCTCAAAAACGCTGGGGCAACCTACCAGCGGCTAATGGACAAAGTCTTCAGCCACCTCACAGGTCACTGTGTCGAAGTCTACGTCGATGACATGGTCGTCAAATCCCCAAGCCATCATCAACACGCTATAGATTTGGAAGCGGTTTTCTCCGCATTGCGCCAGTACAACCTCCACCTGAACCCTGAGAAGTGCGTATTCGGCATGGACCGGGGTAAATTCCTCGGTTTCATGTTAACTCAGCGCGACATAGAGGTCAACCCCGAAAAATGCAAGGCTATCATCGAGATGCGTAGCCCAATCACCATCAAAGAAGTACAGCGACTAATTGGCTGCCTCACAGCTATATCTCGTTTCCTACCAAAACTAGCAGAACAAACTCAACCCATAATTCAGCTCCTAAAGAAATCCGCCCGGTTCACGTGGACTGAAGATTGTGAACAAATATTCCTCAAGCTCAAAGCATCCCTAACCTCACCCCCCATCCTCCGCAAACCTGACACTAGCCAACCCCTGCTAGTGTACATCACGGCCACCGATCACACCGTCAGCGCTGCCCTTGTCCAAGAAGCAGAAGGCACCCAGCACCCTGTTTAGTTTGTAAGCAGGACACTCCAAGACCCTGAAACCAGATACCAAATGGTAGAAAAACTAGCCCTATCCTTGGTCCACGCCGCACGCCGCTTACGTCCATATTTCCAAAACCACACCATAACCGTCAAGACCGATTATCCAATTCAGAAAATATTACAAAAACCAGACTTAGCCGGGCGCATGTCATCATGGGCCGTGGAGCTCTCCGAATTTAACATCCGCTATGAACCACACGGCCCCATCAAAGCCCAATGCCTCTTGGACTTCGTCAACGACCTACAACAAACACCTACCGAGGACCAATGGACGCTTCACGTAGATGGCTCCTCAAACCCAAGGGGTGCGGGTGCCGGCATCGTACTGGAAGGCCCCAACGACATCCTCATTGAGAAATCTCTCCATTTCGCTTTCAAAACGTCGAATAATCAAGCCGAATACGAAGCTATACTGGCCGGTCTCTCTCTAGCCCGTGAAGTAGGCGTCAAAAAGCTAACATGTAAAATCGACTCCAAACTCACAGTAGGTCATCTGAACGACGAGTTCCAAATTAAAGACCCCGTCCTCCAACAATATTACCATTTGGTTCGCGCAATCATCCAATCCGCTTTCGAACTAGTCCGCATCGAACACATACCCAGAACCGACAACGTCAGAGCAGACATCCTTTCCAAGTTAGCCAGCACCAAACTCAAAAGCCGCAACCGATCCTTGCTACAACAAACACTATCCACACCCTCCGCCACACACACTTGCCAAACGCTAACCCACCCCCCGTCAGACAATCCCACCCCTACCCAAAACCCAAACTGGACCACCCCTTACATCCAGTACCTCAAAACTCGCAACCCCCCGGCCGACGCGGACAAAACTTGGCTGGCCAAGGCCGCCAGGTACACTATGGTAGGCGACGACCTCTACAAACGCGGATACGGCCAGCCCCTACTTAAATGTGTCACGCCAGAACAAGCCTAGTACGTCATTAAAGAACTACACGAAGGGATCTGCGGTTATCATTCAGGCGCTCGCACCATGGCCACAAGAATTCTCAGAGCCGGGTACTTCTGGCCTACAATAGAGGCGGACTGCCAAGACTACGTCAAAAGGTGCAAACCATGTCAGAAGCACGGCAACCTTATACATCAGAAACAAGAACAACTACACCACATACTGTCCCCCTGGCCGTTCGCTAAATGGGGGATGGACATCCTAGGCCCATTCACACCCGGCAAAGGACAGGTTAAGTTCCTAATTGTAGCCGTTGACTACTTCACCAAGTGGATTGAAGCCAAACCGTTGACCACTATCACGGCCCAGCAAGTCCAGCAGTTTGTGTGGAAGGACATCATATGCAGATATGGCGTACCGCATACCATCATAACAGATAACGGCTGACAATTCATTGACAAGGAACTAGCAAAATTCTACACCGGTTTGGGCATCAAACATATCACAAGCTCTGTAGAACACCCGCAGACCAATGGGCAGGCGGAAGCGGCAAACAAAGTTATCCTCGTGGAACTGCGTAAAAGATTGGATACCGCTAAAGGTCGATGGCCAGAAGAGTTAATTGAAGTACTATAGGCCTACAGATGCACCCCGCAATCGTCAACTAACGAATTCCCCTTCAGCCTGGTCTACGGCGCAGACGCCATGATACCAGTAGAAATTGGCGAACCATTCCTGCGCCGAGAACTATACGACCCAGCTAATAACCAACAAAACATGGCCTTGCATCTCAACCTCCTCCCCGAACTCAGAGAAAAAGCCCAAATACGCAATCTCGCCGCCAAACAACGAGCCGCCAGGAAATATAACGCAAACTTGCACCCGCGATCGTTTGTCATTGGAGACCTAGTATGGAGAATGGCCAGCAGTGCTAGAAAGAAGGATGGCAAGTTCTCTGCCAATTGGGACGGCCCATACCGCATACGAGAAGACACAGGAGGTGGGGCTTATCGCCTAGAACAACTATCCGGGGAAGAAATCCCCAACACATGGAATGTATCCCACCTCAAGTTTTATTTCAGTTGAACATACACCATAAGCAGATCCATACTTGTAACCACGGGTGTACTCTTTTTCCTCACTTGGTCTTTTTTCCCTAAGGAGGGTTTTGGCCAAGGAGGTTTTAACGAGGCACCCCCATTTCAATTAATAAAATGAGTGGTTCCCTACTTCATAACTTTGTACTACTTTACTTGTGCTTAATTCGTTTAAGTTCCCCACCCTTACCACAAGTAAGCGGCCTGGGTCGAACACCCTTTACTCGTGTTTAATTCGTTTAAGTTCCCCACCCTTACCACAAGTAAGCGGCCTGGGTCGAACACCCTTTACTCGTGTTTAATTCGTTTAAGTTCCCCACCCTTACCACAAGTAAGCGGCCTGGGTCGAACACCCTTTACTCGTGTTTAATTCGTTTAAGTTCCCCACCCTTACCACAAGTAAGCGGCCTGGGTCGAACACCCTTTTCTCGTGTTTAATTCGTTTAAGTTCCCCACCCTTACCACAAGTAAGCGGCCTGGGTCGAACACCCTTTACTCGTGTTTAATTCGTTTAAGTTCCCCACCCTTACCACAAGTAAGCGGCCTGGGTCGAACACCCTTTACTCGTGTTTAATTCGTTTAAGTTCCCCACCCTTACCACAAGTAAGCGGCCTGGGTCGAACACCCTTTTCTCGTGTTTAATTCGTTTAAGTTCCCCACCCTTACCACAAGTCAGCGGCCTGGGTCGAACACCCTTTACTCGTGTTTAATTCGTTTAAGTTCCCCACCCTTACCACAAGTAAGCGGCCTGGGTCGAACACCCTTTACTCGTGTTTAACATACAAACGCCAACAATGCTCCCCTACGCATACAACACAACATATCGCATATTCCTATCACATGCTATTATCAATAACCACAACATATATATCCACAACATGCATCACATTAAAAAACAAATAAAAATATTGTACGAGTTATTACAGACTTAGGATTCATTACGAAATAGAACAATCATAAAAACTACATCCTAAGCTGTTTTGTCATCCTCCACGGGCGCATCCACATCTTTCTCCGCCTCGGCCACCTCATTCCCAACCTCCTCCCCACCCTCTTCATCCTCCCCTACCAGCTTTCCACCAACCATGTCTTTATCTACATCAAACCTTGAATCCAGGGCATCCACTTCCTTATAAAAGAAGGCCGCCTGCCGCAACCCCTTCTCAAAGCCATTTATATGCTCCTGAATAACACTGTTCTTCAAGTCATCCAATTCACCAACAGCCCCGTCATACTTGTCCTTTAAATCCTCATAGTCTTCTTCAAACTCCCCTATACGCTTATTCAATTTCTCCTCAGAATCTAAACAACGAACCTTCCACGACGCCAACCTCTTTCTCTCAGCCTCCCAACTTTCCTTCTCCTTCTCCAACGCCGCCTTCTCCTCCGCCAACTTGTCCACTTTATCCTGCAGCCCTCCCGCCTCCTTCACTTCCCTTCTGTAAAGGGACCCCACACGTCTACTCAACACCAATGCCTTACTCCCAAACTCAACCATGGTTCTCACAATATGATCAACCTCCATATTGTCGATGGAGTTCACAACAGTATCTGGCAAGTTAATTGAGATGTCCTTTCTCACGCATATCTCCAGCAACTCAATTAGCCCGGCTTCCGGCAACTTCTCGCCACTGGCCGACCCCGCCCCATCACCTGACCCGAGAATAGCCGCCCTCACTTTCTTCACATCCTTACCCTTCCCGGGTCGAGGCGGAAGCTCAACCTTCCTCTTTGTGCCGCCATGAACGTGTACTTCCACCACAGATTCCTGCAGATTGGGAACACCAGTTTTCCCAGCCTCCTTGGCCTTGGCGGCCATCTCCTTCCTCAGCGCTTGAAAGAGCGCCAAGTTCTTCTTGCCAGACTGTGCCATATGTCCTGCAATAACATATCACAACTCGGATCAAAACAACTTAGCATCATTAACACAGTTTAAGTAATAAACAGATACCTTCAATATCTATAATCGGATGCACCGAATTATAAACCCTAACTAAGCCCTTAGTGGGCAACTTATCCACAAATCTTAACAACATCCCCACCACCTCCTTATCTCCAGACGACAACTCCTCCACCCCCATATCCTTGTAACGCAAAGGGTTATTGGTCCAACTGAAAGGGAACTTTGTACTCCCATCCGCATTAAGGAAATGCGGCTCACCTCCCTCCTTCACCACAACCTTGAAGTATCCGTCCTTGAAGTGCTTGAAAGATTGGGAGAATGCATCCAACCTGCTAATGCTAGGACGACTTATCAATGACAACCAGGTAGCCGGCCTCCGGGGTCTGGTATCATAGAAATACAAAAACGCATAAGGTGAAGGCTCCAAGTACAGCGACTCGCACAGAATGCGGAAGGCCTGTAAGTAAGCCCAACTGTTAGGGTGTAGTTGAGTAGGCGCCACATTCAAAGCCCGCAGCACACCCATAGTAAAGTCGTCGAAAGGTAGTCGTATATGAAGCTGAGAAAAATGACACATGTACATGTAAAAGAATTTCTCGGTAGCCCCCTCTTGACCGTGGCATACCCGGTCGATGGCGCTCACTCTTTCCAGTGAAACAATATCTCCACTGACCCCTCTAGATATGACGGGCGTACAGTTAAGCCAAGAATTCAGCAGACGAGACCACCTAAACAAGGATGACTGTTCACGAACATCGGACGCAACCCACGCATAACCGCCCTTAGCCGGCCAATTACT
The DNA here is from genome assembly GCF_037176805.1 of Vigna unguiculata. Classification (NCBI taxonomy): domain Eukaryota; kingdom Viridiplantae; phylum Streptophyta; class Magnoliopsida; order Fabales; family Fabaceae; genus Vigna; species Vigna unguiculata. Next base: position 23,602,734 of record NC_140795.1, on the reverse strand, counting down.
TTCCTCCAGCTCTTCAGGAGGATCTTCTCGGACCTCCCTCACTACTTCCATTGGCATCCCACTTGTGCCAACTCCAGCACTTATACCTTCTCCACGAAGCCGGTCATCTCTACTCCTATCCGACTCAATACTCTGACTACTACTAGATGCAGATAACGATGAGCTATCGCTACTAGACATACCTGTTTTCGTGTTTACGGAAAGATGTCGGCGGAATTTGGGAACTAGTCGGACAATATTATGCGCACAAGGTCTCTGATTTCAAAACTCGCAAATGAACCAAGTAAACCCTCAGCTGCTTTCAAGCCCATATTTATAGTCCACGATCCCAAACGACTAAAAAACTCTTCCCGCCAATATGAAACCCCAGACCAATCGACACCATTATGAAGGATATGACACATAAAAAACGACGACGCCAAAGTTTTAACGATGTGACCACCTGACGCCTTTTCACCTACCTTCTGACACTTCCAAGCCTTAACACTGTTCACCATACTTAAAGGCTGGGGGACTGGTGTATCACACCTAGCCGGTTTTGCTAGTTAACCAACACATATCATCCTTGACCGACAACCCATATCGGACAAGGCTGGGGGACTGGTGTACTGTACCTAGCCAAACTCAACCAAGTAAACAAATATACACATCAAAACCGCCTAGTATCTAGTGCCCGGACACCACCAGCACAAGACATCTAGGCAAGTGGCCGGTCAAGGCCGACTACTTACCTAGAAAGTTAGCTAACATCAATGCTCCTCCTTCAATAGGTCCCCAGGGCCAGGTTTGGGCCCAGGCCCACTCATGCCCCAAGCTAGGGCCCAGGTCAAAACCCAGCCCATGCAATGGTCAAACATCATTAATGTTCTATAAATACACATGGACCCCATCATTTAAAGGTACGCATTCATTAATTGCTGATTTGACTCTTTGAGCGCTTTGACTTACTTGAGCTTCGGAGATTCTTCTGCAGGTAACCCCTCCTGGGTTCAAGCCGACATGTATTGAATGGGAAGAGGCCAACTAAGGAGATAGCGGACTACATGGTAAGGTGACACTCGTGCCTAACTTATCTTATTTGTCCCTCTGCAGGAACAATTTGTATTCTTTCTTTTTATCTTTCTCTCTTTGTTTTGGTTTTTGTATGTCGTCCCTTCTCATTGTGTATGTCCATATATTTATAAGTTTGAAAATAATTTATTTTTTCTTTAATTTGAAAAGTCAAGATTACATGTGGGTCATGTAATCTTATCCTATACTTTTATGTCATCTTATCTTATCCCATTATGTCTTTGTTTTTTACTGCATGTTATTTTTTAATTTTTTCCTTGTTATCTCCCAATGTTTTTTTCATTGTGTTTTTTATGCAATTACATGACCCCACATAATGTCTAAGAATGATCATATAACATTTGTTCAATTATAAATGTAGGTTGGCATAGCCTCTATTTGCACAACCATCAAACCTCTACGTTTTAAACTTTTCTTTACTACTAAATGACTTCTTCATCTAGCATGGCCTTAGTTCACTGTAATGTTGAAATCATAACTGATGAATTACAATCAATGACTTTGATCAATAACATATCACACTTATTTGAAGTTCAACAAATAATGCCCCTCTATCACGTAAAATAACTCATTTTACAATTATTTGTACCCAACTCATTTTACATGACAACTATAAGGACTAATATATATGTGTGCATGTTCAAGATGACGAAGATGTGCATAACGTGGTTGGTTTTGGGTTGAAATACAAAACTTATTCAAGGTTTGAACTTATGGTGTTCATTCGCGAGCATTACGATTGTCCAAAACACTATGCTTCGACGACATGGATGTAAATGGAAAAAAAATGAATGAATCTTTAAGGATCAATTCATGATGTACTTGTTTGATTCATCCTCATTTCAATTTGGTGTGTCTCTCTTGAAGCCTTAAGTTGTTTCATTTCATAATTTTTTTTTGCTTGTGATCATGTTTTATGTTTATTTAACTACAAGAAAATTGCGTTTTACAGACTAATTATTATATATAGATTTAAATCCATAGATAAATCAAGTATTACATATGGATTTTACCTACAAATATGTAAAATTGCGTTACATACAAATTTTTCTATAGCTAAGATAAAAAGTTATTTCTTGCCGAATTTTTGTAGACAAAATCTGAATGTAAATAATATGCGTTAGCACAGGAATTTTGTAGAAGGATATTATCCGTATATAATAGTACAAAATTTGTTGGTAAGTAAAAAGAACATTACCTACTAATTTTACGTATGAATTTGAAGATAAATAACTAAAAATTAAAACCCTAAATGTAAAGATTTTACTCTCGCATTTTACTCTTGCTGAAGAGAGAAGAAGAATCTTTCACGCTCATTCACTTTTTTTGCACATCATGCTCACCTAAGAGATCTTTATTCAACTGGTAAGTTCTCTATTTATACTATTTCTTAAATCCCCTAAATCCATAAATTCTTAAATCCCTAAATTATTAAAGCATTTTGATGTTTCCTATTAGAGGCAAGAAGAACTATCCACCTTCTCTTCTTTTTAAGCAGAGGAAAATCACGTTAGGGGAGTTCTTTCGCATGTCTATATAATTGTGAATTTTCGTGTACTCCAGAATGCATGACTAAGTCCAATCTTTGTTTGAAATTTTCATGCCTCTGTGATATGATGATGAGATGCCTCTAACCAAGGGACCAACAACAAGAGCCATGGCTAGGACAATACAAGAGGAATGGGCCTTAAATGCGCATGCAATGCCCAAGATGAACTTCACATGGGCCGAGGAAGATGTGAAGACCTAGTCTAGGACACTTTGCTTGTAAATACTAGATTAGGATTTTATTTTGGGCTTTGTATTTTGGGCCCAGTAGAATAGGGTTTTCTTTGGGCCATGTATTGGGCCTTAGAGGAAATTGGGCTTTAGAAGTAATTTTGGACCAAAAAGGGGAATTGGGCCAAATAGGCCAAGAGTAGTGTGTCTACTCTAGAAAAGCCTAGAAGCTTCTCAAACTTGCTCTCCAAGGATGAGAGTTAGCTTCACATGGCAAGACAAGTGTGACTTGCTTAGGTGGCAAGTCACACCTCCCACATGCTCATTTTTGGCTCCAAAAGTCAACTTTCTAGACTCTTTTTTCCCTCCACTTTCTGGAGACTCCTTGGTCTCATTTTAGCCTATAAATAGAGAGCTTAGGACCCTTGTATTTTCATTCATGAATATAGTAGAGAAACTCTATTGAGATGAATCCAGACTCATCTCTTTTTGTGAATCAACTTAGGCTAGAGTTCTCCTTCTTGGTTTCCTCTAGCCCCCTTCCTTGAGTGTTGGCCGAACCTTACTTGAGAGCTTCTCCAAACACCATTGCCGCACCACTTCTCCTCTGTCCTCTAACTTCCACACCTTCATCCTTCTCCATGGAAGCGTCATCAATTCCGCATGGCTTCTCCTTGGCTTCCTTACTCTTGAATTTTTGTGCAATAGACAATTTGAGTTGAGAACACTCCTCATTATTGCCACTTGAGAGTCATCTTTTAGAGAGCTTACTCTCTTTACCTCTAGCCCCCTTCCTAGGCTAGAACCACCTCTAAATCATTCATCCTTTCACCTATCCATTGCAAGCAAGAGCCTACAAACTTGCCTTCCACTCTTCCATGCTTCCTCCATCATTTTCGCTGCACTTGGAGCTTCGTGTCTCCACCAAGCTCCATCATGTGGTATCTAAAGCCTTGGTTGATCAAGCTTGACGTCAAGAGATAAGTTCATCTTCCTTGTGGTTTTTCATTCAATTTTCGTGTTGTTCATTACTTCCTTTGATTGTCTTGTTATGTTTCTTCTTTTCACCTCATTGGTTATATGGTTCTTATCATTGTTCCTTTGGAACCATTCACCCATTGTGCCTAAGAACTCAACCATGATGAATTTGTGTGCCTTTTACATTTTTGTTTGAGTCTTGTTCATTTTCTATTTCATCTATTTGAGTCATTTTAATTCTCTCATCCATATGTTTTGTCTAGAGTATTTGTAGTTCAAATATGTCTTAAATTTCTTTGTTTAGCTTTCCATTTTGCTGCTGTTTTGCTGCTGTATTGCTACTATTTTGCTGCTATTTTTGGTTCACAAATACACCTTCTCTTCTCCCTTTGAGCCTTGAAAATGAACCTTCACATCTAGATAACCTTTGTTATCTTAATGTCCAGTGGGAATTTTCCTTGTGCTTGCTTAATCACCTAAGTTTCATTTAAGTTTCCTGCTCTTTTTTTTCTATTAAAATGCAAATGATCAAGCATAGTGTGGTGGTGATTCTAATTTGTGGTAGAAACTAGCTGCTGTAAGAGCTATAAAAAAAAGAAAGAAAAAGAGCACAAAAAGAGTACAAGCAAGTGCCAAAAATAATCAAAAGAAAGTGACAAAAGAAGTACACTAGAATCACAACCATCACTTGAGTTTGAGAGCTTTTGTCTGTTGCATTTTACTACTGTTCCAGTGCGGTCTGTCTGCACACTTTCTGTATTTGTTTTATCACAAAAAATTGGCTATTGCAAATCCAGATCTGATTTTTGCCTCTTGTAGCTAAAACATAGACGAAAAAAAGAAAACAAAAATCATTGAAAAATGTTGAGAAATGAAAAAATGATAAATCTCTGAAGTAGAGGCTGAATTTCACGTTTTTGGACTGACAGTGGCTGAAAATTCAAATTTTGTGCAAATTTCTAGCTTGTTTTTGGTTATTTTCAATGAGTTGCAATACAAATCAAGTTTGAATGAAAATGGTTTCCTTGAGTTGGTTAATGAGTATCTAGAAAATGACATAAGCTTGATTGTGATGAATCATATATGATAGTGGGTTGGGAATTGCAGTCTTATAGAAGAAAAGTTTGGGATGCATGTAGTAAGATTTATTAGGACGTGTTAGAATTGTTGCACATGATCTGAGGCCGGTTTAGCATGGAAGCTAATGAATTGGTAAATTTGAGATGTAGTGTAGTTAAGTGTATTAATAATAATATGATATGAAGTGAGTCAATGTGATCCAGTAATTATCATGGACTCAAAACATAGTGGGTACTGTTACAAAATTTGGATACGAATATTGGATCTGATGGAGCAGCTAGCTGAGTAAGCATGTCAATAACTAGTGCCTGAGTCCAAACCAGAACTAGTACTGAACAAGTACTGGTGTGGCGCCTGGCGACTGTATGGGTTACAGACGTGTTACAGATGATAGCAGTGTTACAGAGGATAACCTTCACTTGTGGCTCCTAGCGACAAGGAGCTTCTTGCAAGGCGATAGATGCCAAAACAGTGGGTGCTGGTGCTTGTGCGCCTGGCGGCGTGGGTATTCCCGCCAAGCAATAACTACAACAAAGGTATTTCTTGAGGCGCTATGCACCTGGAGGTACGCATCCCCCCGCCAAGCGGTCTGGAAGTGGGCAGTGCTTGGTAGTACGTGTGCCCCAACAAGCAATTTTGTTGTTGTGACTTTGGGTTGCTGTCTCAGTAGGCGTGATCTACAAGGCTTTTGGTGATGCTTCAAACGCGGGTTTGCTAGTGTTCCTTGAGTTGAGCTCGGAATGTATCCCTTGAGTTGAGCTCGGGATAGGGGTTAAGCACATGGCATTCCTCGAGTTGAGCTCGAAATTTAATCCTTCGAGTTGAGCTCGGTATGGCGGATGAACACAAAGAACCCTTGAGTTGAGCTCGGGTTGATGAGTGTTGCCGGTGTGAGTGTGTTGGTTGTGGCCAGTTGATGGCTTCTTCTTGTCTCCATTGAAGCTTGCATGAAGAATGGAGGCTCCATGGATGGTGTTGGATGCGGAAGCATGAAGGAAAGAAGCTTAAGGTGTTTGGTTTGGTGTAGGTGAAAGGATTCTTAAGAGAGGTGAGGCCAACTCCTAAGGAAGAAGACTAGAGTAAACTAGAGAAGAGTTTACTCTAAGGTGAGCTCAAAAGAGATTTGTGCACAAATTTGGGCAGCAATTCATTACTCAATTTCAAGCTGAAAAATACATCTCCTAAGCCTTCTATTTATAGGCTAAAATGAGACCAAGGGGTCTCCAAAAAGTGGAGGGAAAAAGGAGTCTAGAAAGTTGAATTTTGGAGCCAAAAAGGAGCATGTGGGAGGTGTGACTTGCCACCTAAGCAAGTGATATCGCTGTCGTTAGGTGATCAAATTACCACTACTTTAGCAACTTCAGTATTGCCAGTTTGTAGTGAAGAAAATAGTTAGGGTTAAGATAACCCTGAGTCGTCTCACAACGAATACGGAATTGATCTCAAATATTTGATTCTCAAAAATGCAATTTAAAACTAACAACTATAAAAATAGGGGAGGTTTTGTTATGCAAAGAAAATGACACGGAAGATTGTAAACACAGTAATAGTAAATAGGTCAATTCCACTGCTTTTTCTAAATAAGATTCTTCATTGGTTATCTAGAGATTATTGTTAAATTAATTATTGTTGTTGATTTACAAATCAATCAATGTAAAGACTCAATTCATTTGTTGGCATCCTCACTTTTAATCAAAGTACAGTCTCAATTAAAAGTGAGAATTGTTAGATTGTCCATAGTAAATTCAATCAAAGTACAGTCTCAATTAATTTTACTATGCCTAATCATGTCTATTCCTTTGTTTCTTTACCAAATAGAAAACTTAATTAATCAAAGTAAAGTCTTGACTAATTTTAGTTAAAGTAATTACCTCTAATCAAATTAAAGTCTCAATTATTGGCAAAAACTTATTTAATCAAATGAAAGTTTCTAAACAAAATCAAAGTAAAGTCTCAATTTTATTTAAAAACCTCTTAACTCATATGATTAGCATGCATGTAGATTTAAAATCATTATTCTCTATTCGATTAAGAAACAAAGGACATAGATAAACAAAAACCACAACAATAATCAAAATAACAAAACATATAAATTCATCTAACCTCAGAATCCATTTAAGAAATTACAGTGGAATCAACCCTTAAAGCTTAGCCCTCCATGGCTTTGATGGAATACATGATGATATGAAAGAAAGAAAATAAAAGAAGAGAATGAGAGATGTGGTGGAGACTGTATCTGCCAAAACCAAAGAGTTCTAAGTGTCTAAGCTGTCAGCTGTAAAATTTGTCAGTTCCCCTCTTCTGCTCCCTTAAGTCTCTTTATATAGGCTTCCACTGGACTTTGGGCTTTATCTGTCAGTTGCTAAAATCTTTTATTTTTATTTAATTAATTAACAACTCAATTTCTGTCCAATTTCCAATTCTGTCCCTCTTATTTAAGCACTTTTACAAAATTGACCAGAATTTGACTGCTGACTTTGACCAGTTGACCAGAGTTGACCAGTTGACCAGTTTGACTGTCCAATAGCAGCCTGACACGTGGCGCGTCTCTCTCCAGAACTAGGGGTTCTCTCTCACACTCTTCTCCCTCCCTCGTGACGGCGGCTGCTCCGTTTTCCGGCGAACTCTTCTTCTCCGATCTGGTGCAGTGATGGTGTTTTGCGGTGGTGATTGAACAAGGAAGAAGGAGATGCGCGTTGTTCGCGCTGGCAGTGTGCTCGCGGAGGTTGTTGCTGTTTTGGAGATGGTTCGACGGTGCGTCTGCCATGGCTGGAATGGAGCTTGCGCGATGGCGGCAGCGGGACTCACGGTGGCTAACAGATCTGGTGCGGAGGTCGTGGCTGAACGCTGCTGGTGCAGTGGTGACGGAACTGCGGCGAGAAGCTGCGCGCTGTTCTGGTTCGCGTGCGCTGCGGAAAAGATGGAGATGGTGGTGGCGCCGCCATGGTTGTGCGCGAGGAAGAAGATGGTGGTCCTGTCACGGTGCAGATTCCGGCGAAGTGCAGGGACGGTGGTGACGGAACAGTGGCGGCACTGCTGCAGCGGCGTGGTGGTCGGCGAGGTTGGCGGCGGCGGCTGCCGTGGAGGGTGGAAGAAGAGGAGAGAATTAGGGTTAGGGTTTTGGGAGATGAAGGTGATGACGTGGCAGAATCTGATTGGTTAATTTGGTGAGGGTAGGATTATGACACGTGGCTTGTTCTGGTTGGCTAATTCTAAGAGGTGGGGATTGCCACATGGCATGATCTGGTTTAGTGGAGTTTAAGTGGTAGGAGGGGTGCAACTTAGTGAAAACTGGGGGTGCAGAACAGGTTTTTGTGGTCCACTTGAGGGAGGAGTGTGCAAATGAAAACTGGGGGTGCATTTAGCTCCTGATTTATTCTTTTTCAGAATTTCTTGATTTTGGACTTATTTTGTAACTTTGAATATTTCAAAATCACATTATTAATCGACCAAAAATAAATTCCAGCTGCATTAACAAACGTTAAAATATCCAATAATATTTTATGCAACTAAAATCAATTTTTATGCCACTTTTACCAAACTTACTCAATAAATCCAATAATCACAAATCCTAATTAAATCAATCTTTAAGCACAGAAAATTCAATTAAATCCCCAAATTTAAATATTAAATGAGGGCAAAAATTTGAACTCATCACACACCCACACTTATCCTTTTGCACTCCTGGGCAAAATTGAACAATTTCAAAACTTTTTCTGAGGTCTTTTATTCCATATTTTCAGTGGATTAAAGAAATGAATACCAATGGAAACAGATCAATCTTCTAGAAAACATGTTGTCATGCACAAACAAATGGATAAAATTCTGTTTTTCACACATGAGTTAATCTTTTGAGTTTACAAGATAATCAAATATGAAAGAGAAACACTCAAGTCAAATGTATATTTTCTCACCAAGATTCGCTCAAGTGTTTTGGCTTGTGTTTTCACTCAAAATACCCATGCAAGTAAATACTCTCAATGCTTAGCAAGACTCTAATATTCACAGCTTTCAGAAAACATGCATTCAAAAATCATGAGGACTTTTAACAGGTTATAATGAGGCCAAGGCAAAGGTAGGAAAAACTTTAGGATTTGTGTGTTTTTGAAATAGTAAGGAAGAAAGAGTTATGGAGCACAGTTTCAAAAACAATCTTTACTTCTTCTTCTTTTTTTTTTTTTTTTTTTTAATCCTTTGTTTCTCTTTTTCAGACAGCAATCATTTTTCATTTCACACTCTGTCATCAACAATTATTTTCCTTTTTGCCATTTTTACAACTTTGTGGGGGAAATACTCACCCCCACACTTTATTCCTCAACCAATCTCAACATAATCCACTAGCTCCTTCTTTCTCCCTAAGGTAAGGAAAAAAATGGTCTTTTTCTTTTTAAGGTTTAACAGTATGCTCAAAATAAGAAAAAGAGGTTTAAGCTCAAGGGGCTACCAATGGATCAATGTTATGGTTAGCTTATTTGGCCAAGTAGCTAAAAACAAGAAATGCCTCAGTCATATCAAATCATGCATGTCCACCTAAGATGCAAAACAACAGAATCAAGCTAAACATTTGAGTACCAACAAGACATGAGCAAATCACACAAGAAAAATAGGAATGACACACAGTAGTTCATCCTTACAATAAAGCTCAAAACTCACAAGGTCAAAAACTCTTTCACAAAAGATTTATTCCAGAAACTCTCAAATCAACTCAATCAGTAATTCACAGAAATAATCCATTCATAGCACATGACTCTTATTTTCCCAGAATTATGATCGTTCCAATTAGTGAATCAAATCCAAAAATCCAATGTCAATATGTTTTATTTTTTTTTATAAAAACAAACCAAAAACAAAATTTGAAAAAGAAAACAAAACAAATAGAAAACAAAAACAGAAAGGGGGAAATCTCCCCACACCCCCACACTTTATCCATGCATTGTCCTCAATGTATTCAATATGTATAAAATGCAAAGAAAAAGTATGAAGTGTACTTACCTCCTCAAGGTGGAAGGTATGAGGGAGAAGTCAAGTTCATCCCATCCATCGTCTTATTCAGCATATCTTGATTTTCATTGAATATCCGAAGACGATGCCCATTAACTTTAAAAGTTCTTGCTGAAGATTCTTCCTTGATCTCCACTGCTCCATAAGGGAAGACTTCTGTAACAATGTATGGTCCTTCCCAAGTAGAACGCAACTTACCACTCATGTGACCAAGCTTGGATTTGTATAGTAACACCTTCTGGCCTACCTTGAAATCCTTTCTAGCCACAAGCTTTTGGTCATGGAACTTCTTGGTTTTCTCTTTGTAGAACTTTGAATTTTCATAGGCTGCTAGCCTAATCTCCTCTAGTTCTTGCAACTGAAGTTTTCGCTCAGTTCCTGCTTCTTCCAAATCCAAGTTGCATGCTTTCACGGCCCAATAGGCCCGATGTTCAATCTCCACAGGTAGATGACAAGCCTTTCCAAAAACCACCCTGAAAGGTGACATGCCTATAGGTGTTTTGTAGGCTGTCCTGTGTGCCCAAAGTGCTTCATCCAATCTTGTGGCCCAATCCTTTCGACTAGGCTTCACTACTTTCTCTAGTATCTTTTTAATCTCTCTGTTAGAGATCTCTGCTTGTCCATTGGTTTGGGGGTGATATGGTGTAGCAATGCGATGTGTCACCCCATACTTCTTCAACATGTTCTCAAGTAGCCTATTACAGAAATGAGTCCCCTGGTCACTGATGATGGCTCGTGGTATCCCAAATCTGCAAAAAATGTTAGACCTGACAAAACTCATAACAACTCGAGAATCATTAGTCCTTGTAGCTATGGCTTCCACCCATTTGGAGACATAGTCTACAGCAAGCAAAATATAAGAAAACCCAAAAGAAGGAGGAAAAGGACCCATAAAATCAATACCCCAAATATCAAATACCTCACAATAAAGCATGGGTTGTTGAGGCATTTCATCCCTTCTTGTAATGGATCTGGCTGCCCTTTGGCACTGCTCACAATTTTCATATACCCTCTGTGCATCTTTAAAAATGGTAGGCCAATATAATCCACAATCCAACACCTTCCTACCTGTTCTTTGTGTGCCATAATGTCCACCAAAAGGAGACGAATGACAGAACTCAAGCACATGAGGTATCTCGATATCTGGAACACACCTCCTTATGACTTGGTCACTACCAATGCGCCATAAGATTGGGTTTTCCCAGATATAGTACTTTGCCTCACTTTTTAGCTTGATTCTTTCATATTTGGAGAAGGAAGGAGGAATAACAGAAACAACCAAATAATTAACAATGTCAGCAAACCAAGGTTCAGGAAACATACCTTTCACAGCAGTCAATGCTAGGAGGACTTCATCAGGAAAGTCATCCTTAATAGGAATGTTATCTTCTCCATTTTCAATCCTGCTAAGATGATCGGCTACTAAGTTATGTGCTCCACTTCTGTCTAGAATCTCAATGTCAAACTCTTGGAGCAGTAGCATCCATCTGATCAACCTTGGTTTTGAATCTGCTTTCTTCAGAAGGAATTTTAATGCTGCATGATCAGTATAAACAATTACCTTGGAACCAAGTATATACGGTCTGAATTTGTCCAAGGCAAACACAACCGCCAATAATTCCTTCTCAGTCGTGGTGTAGTTGGCCTGCGTTGTATCCAATGTTCTGGAAGCATAATATATCACATGTGATAGCTTCCCATCTTTTTGTGCAAGCACCGCTCCTACTGCAAAGTTTGATGCATCACACATCAACTCGAACGGTAATGTCCAGTCAGGTGGCTGGATGATAGGAGTGGTGGTAAGCGCCTTTTTCAATGTATCAAATGCATCTTTGCACCTCTCTCCAAAGTCAAATACTATATCCTTTTGCAACAGGTTGGAGAGAGGGTTGGCTATCTTGCTGAAGTCCTTGATAACCCTCCTGTAAAATCCTGCATGTCCAAGAAAAGATCGAACCTCTTTCACAGAAGAGGGGTAAGGCAATTGTGCAATAATATCAATTTTAGCAGGATCTAAAGATATACCATTCTTGGAAACAACGTGACCTAAAACTATACCTTGTTCCACCATAAAATGACATTTTTCAAAATTTAGAACAAGGTTAGTTTCTTCACATCTCTCCAAGACTCTAGCAAGATTAGACAAGCAATGATCAAAAGATGAACCATATACACTAAAATCATCCATAAAAACCTCAATACAATGCTCCAACAAATCTGTAAAAATACTCATCATACATCGTTGGAATGTTCCAGGAGCATTGCAAAGGCCAAATGGCATTTTTCTATAAGCATATGTACCGAATGGACAAGTAAAAGTAGTCTTATGTTGATCCTCTGGGGCAATACAAATCTGAAAATACCCAGAGAATCCATCAAGAAAACAGTAATGAGACTTACCTGCCAATCGATCTAACATCTGGTCCATGAATGGTAAAGGGAAGTGGTCCTTCCTGGTGGCCTGGTTTAGTCTTCTATAATCAATACAGACCCTCCAGCTATTCTGAATACGAGTAGGAATCAACTCGTTCTTCTCACTCTTGACCACGGTGATCCCAGATTTCTTGGGGACCACATGTACATTACTCACCCAAGTGCTGTCAGAAATGGGATATATAATACCTGCTTGTAGCAACTTGGTGACTTCTTTCTTCACAACCTCCATCAGCTGAGGATTCAGTCTCCTCTGAGGTTGCCTCACTGGCTTAGCATCCTCCTCCAAGAGTATTCTGTGCATGCAGAAAGAAGGACTAATACCAGGAATATCTGCCAAAGTCCAGCCTATTGCTCGCTTGTGATCTTTGATAACCTGCAATAGCTTTTGTTCCTGCTCGTTAGTAAGCAAGGCAGATATAATAACAGGGAGTTTCCCATCCCTTTCAAGATAAACATATTTCAAATGAGATGGTAAAGGTTTCAACTCCAAAGTGGGTGGCTGTTCCACAGATGGCAACATTTTATTGCCTAAGGTAATTTCAGCCACCTCAGCATCACACTTGGACGCCACAGAGGTATCAAATAGTGACACCGCGTCCTCAACATCACCTGTTTTATAATTTTCTCTTTCGTCTAAAATTGAGCCCGAAATATTCGAAAGAGAAAAATCCAAAGAAGAAGAAAAACCAGATAAAACGTCCAAAAGTCCAAAAGCATAATTGTTCACTACATTACTCAATAAATCAATACAAAACAAAGAATGGTCTTCAATTGGGTGCTTCATGGCTTCTAGCACGTTGAACTGCACCTTCTCATCTCCTATCTCCATAGTCAAGGATCCTGCATGCACGTCTATCTTGGTACGTGCTGTCATCATGAATGGTCTTCCCAAGATAATTGTGGTTGAACTCATTCCTTCATCATCCTTCATGTCCAAGATGTAGAAATCTGCAGGAAAAATTAACTTGTCCACACGGACAAGCACATCTTCTAGCACACCTGCAGGGTTAACTGTGCTACGGTTGGCCAACTGAATGACCACACCAGTAGACTTAAGAGGTCCAAGATGAAGTGAAGTAAAAACAGATAAAGGCATTACATTAATGGAAGCTCCTAAATCTAACATAGCATTGTCAAACTTAGTACTTCCTATAATGCAAGGAACAGAAAACATACCTGGATCCTTACACTTTTGCGGCATTCTGACTGCAGGCTTCTTAATTAAGCTAGAGACGTTTCTTCCCATGTTCACTACCTCTTTGTCCATAATACGCCTTTTATGTGTGCATAATTCTTTGAGAAACTTGGCGTATTTAGGAATTTGTCTCACAACATCCAACAAAGGAATATTTATCTCCACTTTCTTGAAGGTATTCAGGATTTCTTTGTCTAACTCCTCCATCTTTTTAGTTTTTGGTTTCAAACGGTTTGGATAGGGAGGAGGAGGAGAATAAGGAGTAGGATTTTCAGAGGAAGTATTAGGGGATACCAACCTGGAGTTATCACTGGGTGCAAGCATCTCAGATGTTGCTTGTGTTGCTTCATCTGATCTTCCTCTTTCATCATTAGGTACAACTTCATTGTCCTTATCTTCATCTTCTTGGGCATCCCCAAGACCTTGTATTTGCTTACCCGATCTTAAAGTAATAGCACTTACATTTCTCGGGTTGATTACAGTTTGTGCAGGCAAATTGCTCGAGCCTTGTTGAGACTTCATCTGATTTAACTCATTTGCCATTTGTCCAATCTGGTTCTGTAAATTTTGATTGGTTGCTTCCATCGTCTGTTTCAACTCATTGATTTGTCCCTTCATCATGTCAGCCATCATTTTCATCATTGCCTCCATGTTTGAATCACCAGAGGTTGCAGTTGGTTGTGGTTGTTGCCTCTGTTGAGGTGGAACATAGACTTGTTGGTGTTGAGGCTGTTGATTTCCCCATTTCTGGCTGGGATATTCCTTCCAATCTGGGTTGTACTTGTTGGAGGACAAATCATGGTTGTATTGCTGCCGAGGTGGTCTATTATTGCCATAGATGTTTGCAGCATATGCCTGAGGTTGTTCATTGTCTAACGTCCCTGTCTCTTTTAACATAGAACAAGCCTCTGTAGGATGATTAGTAGAAGCACAAATTCCACATAAAGTAGAAGGGATAGGCTTTTTCTGTAAGTCTGTCAAGGTCCTTACCATGGCTGCTAAGTCATCCAACTTCCCTTCTAATTTCTTGTGATCTGCAACATATGAAGCTTCTACTCCATGGGTTCCCTTCAATAGAGTTATAGAATTACTCCTTGTGGAAAATTGTTGATGGTTCGACGCCATAGTTTCAATCAATTGTCTTGCATTTGTTGGCGTTTTGTCCACCAATGACCCTCCACTTGCAGCATCTATCATTTGTCTATCCATGATACTCAATCCCTCATAAAAGTATTGAATGAGGAGATGCTCGTTTATTTGGTGATGAGGACAGGAAGCACACAACTTTTTGAATCTCTCCCAATACTCGTGAAGACTTTCTCTTTCTTGTTGCCTTATCCCATAAATATCTTTGCGAATAGCAGCAACTCTAGATGCTGGAAAAAACTTTTCCAGAAATAATCTTTTCAGAGTCTCCCAGGTATTGATGGATCCTGGCGGAAGGCAGTATAACCAATTCTTAGCGGCATCTTGCAATGAGAATGGAAAAGCCTTAAGCTATGTTCCTCTGTCACTGTTGTAGGTCTCATGGATGAACAAACAACATGAAATTCCTTCAAATGATGGTACGGGTCTTCTCCTGCTAATCCATGGAATTTGGGTAAAAGATGGATTAACCCAGACTTAAGCTCACATTCTCCATCTGGATATTGGATGCACATGTTTTGTGTAATTGCTGCATCCGGTGAAGCCAACTCTCTTATTGTTCTTTCTTCCATTCTATCTTCTTGAATTTCTGGTTCAGGTGATGGATTAGAAGATATGTTAATCACCGGAGGTGATTCTAGTGGTACACTTTCAGTGGTAGGTTCAGATGATGATGGTGCTCCTTCAGTAGAACACCTGAGTTCAAGTCTCCTACGTGATTTACGCAAGTTCCTTTCAAGATCTGAATCAAGTTGATAAAATTGACCCGGATTGGCCCGAGTCATGCACTATGCAGTCCACCTGAAAGTGTTTCCCTGTGTGTTTTTTTTTCTTTTTTTTTCTTCCTATTCTTGTTTTGGAGAAAGATTTCAAGAAAGAAATGAGTTAAGATGTCGTTGGGTCTACTCCCAGGAAAGAGAGGTGCGTCACAATGGACAACTTAAATACCAAGTCTTTCCTAGACAGAGTTTTCCAAACTAGTCTCAAAAAAATTTCTTAAAAGAAATTCTTAATCAAAACAAAAATAGAAATTTGCTTGGAATATATTAACAGAAAACTAGATACTACAAAATAACAAACTATATCAAACGTATATGCGTAAAATAAATAAAAAATAAAATAAAAAAAATAAAATAAAATAAAAATAAAAAATAAAATAAAATAAAATAAAATAAAATAAATAAATAAAAACAGAATCAAAATAAAAGAAATACTAACCGTATTCCCTGGCAACGGCGCCAAATTTGATATCGCTGTCGTTAGGCGATCAAATTACCACTACTTTAGCAACTTCAGTATTGCCAGTTTGTAGTGAAGAAAATAGTTAGGGTTAAGATAACCCTGAGTCGTCTCACAACGAATACGGAATTGATCTCAAATATTTGATTCTCAAAAATGCAATTTAAAACTAACAACTATAAAAATAGGGGAGGTTTTGTTATGCAAAGAAAATGACACGGAAGATTGTAAACACAGTAATAGTAAATAGGTCAATTCCACTGCTTTTTCTAAATAAGATTCTTCATTGGTTATCTAGAGATTATTGTTAAATTAATTATTGTTGTTGATTTACAAATCAATCAATGTAAAGACTCAATTCATTTGTTGGCATCCTCACTTTTAATCAAAGTACAGTCTCAATTAAAAGTGAGAATTGTTAGATTGTCCATAGTAAATTCAATCAAAGTACAGTCTCAATTAATTTTACTATGCCTAATCATGTCTATTCCTTTGTTTCTTTACCAAATAGAAAACTTAATTAATCAAAGTAAAGTCTTGACTAATTTTAGTTAAAGTAATTACCTCTAATCAAATTAAAGTCTCAATTATTGGCAAAAACTTATTTAATCAAATGAAAGTTTCTAAACAAAATCAAAGTAAAGTCTCAATTTTATTTAAAAACCTCTTAACTCATATGATTAGCATGCATGTAGATTTAAAATCATTATTCTCTATTCGATTAAGAAGCAAAGGACATAGATAAACAAAAACCACAACAATAATCAAAATAACAAAACATATAAATTCATCTAACCTCAGAATCCATTTAAGAAATTACAGTGGAATCAACCCTTAAAGCTTAGCCCTCCATGGCTTTGATGGAATACATGATGATATGAAAGAAAGAAAATAAAAGAAGAGAATGAGAGATGTGGTGGAGACTGTATCTGCCAAAACCAAAGAGTTCTAAGTGTCTAAGCTGTCAGCTGTAAAATTTGTCAGTTCCCCTCTTCTGCTCCCTTAAGTCTCTTTATATAGGCTTCCACTGGACTTTGGGCTTTATCTGTCAGTTGCTAAAATCTTTTATTTTTATTTAATTAATTAACAACTCAATTTCTGTCCAATTTCCAATTTTGTCCCTCTTATTTAAGCATTTTTGCAAAATTGACCAGAATTTGACTGCTGACTTTGACCAGTTGACCAGAGTTGACCAGTTGACCAGTTTGACTGTCCAATAGCAGCCTGACACGTGGCGCGTCTCTCTCCAGAACTAGGGGTTCTCTCTCACACTCTTCTCCCTCCCTCGTGACGGCGGCTGCTCCGTTTTCCGGCGAACTCTTCTTCTCCGATCTGGTGCAGTGATGGTGTTTTGCGGTGGTGATTGAACAAGGAAGAAGGAGATGCGCGTTGTTCGCGCTGGCAGTGTGCTCGCGGAGGTTGTTGCTGTTTTGGAGATGGTTCGACGGTGCGTCTGCCATGGCTGGAATGGAGCTTGCGCGATGGCGGCAGCGGGACTCACGGTGGCTAACAGATCTGGTGCGGAGGTCGTGGCTGAACGCTGCTGGTGCAGTGGTGACGGAACTGCGGCGAGAAGCTGCGCGCTGTTCTGGTTCGCGTGCGCTGCGGAAAAGATGGAGATGGTGGTGGCGCCGCCATGGTTGTGCGCGAGGAAGAAGATGGTGGTCCTGTCACGGTGCAGATTCCGGCGAAGTGCAGGGACGGTGGTGACGGAACAGTGGCGGCACTGCTGCAGCGGCGTGGTGGTCGGCGAGGTTGGCGGCGGCGGCTGCCGTGGAGGGTGGAAGAAGAGGAGAGAATTAGGGTTAGGGTTTTGGGAGATGAAGGTGATGACGTGGCAGAATCTGATTGGTTAATTTGGTGAGGGTAGGATTATGACACGTGGCTTGTTCTGGTTGGCTAATTCTAAGAGGTGGGGATTGCCACATGGCATGATCTAGTTTAGTGGAGTTTAAGTGGTAGGAGGGGTGCAACTTAGTGAAAACTGGGGGTGCAGAACAGGTTTGTGTGGTCCACTTGAGGGAGGAGTGTGCAAATGAAAACTGGGGGTGCATTTAGCTCCTGATTTATTCTTTTTCAGAATTTCTTGATTTTGGACTTATTTTGTAACTTTGAATATTTCAAAATCACATTATTAATCGACCAAAAATAAATTCCAGCTGCATTAACAAACGTTAAAATATCCAATAATATTTTATGCAACTAAAATCAATTTTTATGCCACTTTTACCAAACTTACTCAATAAATCCAATAATCACAAATCCTAATTAAATCAATCTTTAAGCACAGAAAATTCAATTAAATCCCCAAATTTAAATATTAAATGAGGGCAAAAATTTGAACTCATCAGCAAGTCACACTTGTCTTGCCATGGGAAGCTAACTCTCATCCTTGGAGAGCAAGTTTGAGAAGCTTCTAGGCTTTTCTAGAGTAGACACACTACTCTTGGCCCATTTGGCCCAATTCCCCTTTTTGGTCCAAAATTACTTCTAAAGCCTAATTTCCTCTAAGGCCCAATACATGGCCCAAAGAAAATCCTATTCTACTGGGCCCAAAATACAAAGCCCAAAATAAAATCCTAATCTAGTATTTACAAACAAAATGTCCTAGGCTAGGTCTTCACATCTTCCTTGGCCAATGTGAAGTTCATCTTGGGCCTTGTATGCGCATTTAAGGCCCATTCCTCTTGTATTCTCCTAGCCATGGCTCTTGTTGTAGGTCCCTTGGCTCGAGGCTTCTCATCATCCCCTCCCTCTTGAGAAGGATTTGTCCTCAAATCTGTAGTCTCTGCCTCAGCATCTGTACCACCTGCAAAAGGTATTAAGTCAGCAACATTAAAGGTGGCATGCACATCATAGCCTTCAGGCAACTCTAGCCTATACGCATTATCATTTACTCTTTTCAACACTTTAAAGGGACCATCACCTCGAGGACTAAGTTTAGACTTCCTTTGCTTAGGAAATCTATCTTTTCTAAGGTGTAGCCACACCCAATCCCCTTCTTCAAAAATCATTTCCCTCTTCCCCTTATTGTTGTACTTAGCATACCTCTCTGTTTGTTGCTGGATTTGGCTTTTAATCTTTTCATGCATTTTCTTAACAAAATCAGATTTTGCCACCCCTTCTTTATGAATAAAATCAAAAGATGTAGGAAGTGGTAGCAAGTCCATGGGAGTGAGAGGATTAAAGCCATAAACTGCTTCAAATGGAGAGATTTTAGTAGTCCTATGAACTACTCTATTGTAGGCAAACTCAATATGGGGAAGGCATTCATCCCAAGATTTGTGGTTCCCTTTCAAAATTGCCCTTAACATAGTAGACAGAGACCTATTAACAACTTCAGTTTGCCCATCAGTTTGTGAGTGACATGAAGTAGAGAAATTAAGCTTAGTTCCTAACCTTGACCAAAGTGTTTTCCAAAAGTGGCTAAGGAACTTGGTGTCTCTATCAGAAACTATGGTGCGAGGTATACCATGAAGCTTGACCACATCTCTAAAGAAAAGCCTAGATATGTTGCTAGCATCATCCACTTTGTGGCAGGGTATAAAGTGTGTCATTTTGCTAAAACGATCTACCACCACAAAAATGGAATCAAAACCCCTTTGTGTTCTTGGGAGTCCTAAGACAAAATCCATACTTATATCTTCCCAAGGGGCTGAAGCAACAGGCAAGGGGGTGTATAATCCATGAGGCATTATTTTAGACTTAGATTGTAAGCATGAAATACATCTATTACAATGCCTTTGGACATCTTTCCTCATATGGGGCCAAAAGAATTTCTCTTTTAAAAGACCTAGGGTTTTTTCTACCCTAAAATGACCCATTCATCCCCCTTCATGTGTTTCTTGAACAAGGAGTTTTCTTTGTGAACATTGGGGAATACAAATTTTTCCTTCTTTAAACAAATACCCCTCATTCACATAGAAACCTCCTTGAGGTTTTTCCATACATTCAGCATAAGTAGAGGAAAACTCAGAATCTTGATTATAAATTTCTGGAATGTGATCAAATCCAAGAATTTGGGCTCCCAATTTTGAAAACAAGGTGTGCCTTCTAGACAAGGCATCAGCCACCACATTACTTTTGCCCTTCTTGTACTTTATCACATAAGGAAATTGTTCCAAGAATTCCATCCACTTAGCATGTCTTTTATTCAGCTTATGTTGGCCCTTCAAATATTTTAGCGACTCATGGTCACTATGAATGACAAACTCTTTGGACACAAGGTAGTGTTCCCAAGTTTGAAGGGCCCTAACTAAGGCGTACAATTCCTTATCATAGGTGGGATAGTTGAGGGAGGCACCATGAAGTTTTTCACTGAAATAAGCAATTGGGTGCCCTCCTTGCAACAACACAACACCTATTCCTACACTGGATGCATCACACTCTAGCTCAAAGGTTTTTGAAAAGTTTGGTAAAGCTAGAATGGGTGCATTGGTGAGATTTTCCTTGAGTTGTTGAAAAGCAGACTCTTGTTTTTCACCCCAATTAAAAGATACATCTTTCTTGACAAGTTCATTGAGGGGTGAAGCCAAAGTAGAGAAGTTAGGAATAAATCTCCTATAAAAGCTTGCCAAACCATGGAAGCTCCTAACCTCTCCAACATTTTTAGGAGTAGGCCATTCTTGGATGGCCTTTATTTTTGTAGGGTCAACATGGACCCCATTTTTGTTCACAACAAAACCTAAGAAAACTACACTATCTACACAGAAGGTACATTTCTCTTTATTAGCAAACAAACTATTTACCCTAAGGATGGTAAGGACAGACCTCAAATGGTCTATGTGCTCATGCAAGCTCTTGCTATAAATCAAGATATCATCAAAATAGACAACCACAAACTTTCCTATGCACTCTCTAAGGACATGGTTCATTAGCCTCATGAATGTGCTAGGTGCATTAGTAAGCCCAAAGGGCATCACTAACCACTCATATAGTCCAAATTTGGTCTTAAAAGCGGTTTTCCACTCATCACCTTCTTTGATTCTTATTTGGTGATAACCACTCTTTAGATCAATTTTAGAAAACATGAGGGACCCATGCAACTCATCAAGCATGTCATCAAGCCTAGGGATTGGATGCCTATATTTAATGGTGATGTTATTTATGGCTCTACAATCACAGCACATTCTTCATTTCCCATCCTTTTTAGGTACTAACAAAACAGGCACAGCACAAGAGCTAAGGCTCTTTTGAACCCAACCCTTCTCCAACAACTCTTGGACTTGAGACTCTACCTCCTTTGTTTCTTGAGGATTTGTGGTCTATTTGGTAGACTAGCCCCAGGCACTAAATCTATTTGATGTTCAATTCCTCTAAAGGGAGGAAGCCCAATAGGCCCTTCCTTAGGGAATATATCCTCAAACTCTTTCAAAAGATTTTCAATTTTAGGAGGTAGATTCTTACGTTCAAGAGTTGTGGCAGTACATGTGAGTGTTCCTTTACACAACAAGAGGCATGAAGGTTGTTCATCATTGAGAACTTGGTTCAAAGATTTTATAGTCAAAATGTTCTCATGTTGAATGACCTTGGGAGAAGGAACACCAATCTCTCCCACCTCAGATTCATCTTTAGTTACTTTTTTTGGGAGAGAGGGAGGACTTTTTTTTTATCCTCTTTTCTCTCCTTTTCCAACTTCTTTCTCATTTGGGTTTGATCCTCTACCACTTGGGATGGTGATAAAGGATGCAAGACAAATTTTCTATCCTTGTGAGTGATAGTGATTTCATTGGTAAGACCATTATGCATGGTTTTCTTGTCAAATTGCCAAGGTCTTCCCAATAAAACATGGCAAGCTTCCATAGGTACCACATCACATAGCACACTATCTTCATATTTCCCTATGGATAACTTGACCTTCACTTGATGTTGGACTGTCAAATCCCCACTTTCATTAAGCCAATGCAATTTGTAAGGTTTTGGATGGGGAATGATAGTCAAAGCCAACTTATCAACCAACCTTGTACTACAACAATTGCAACATGAACCACTATCAACAATGAGAGAACAAGTGTTTTCTAAAATTTTACATCTTGTATGAAAGATGTTCTCTCTTTGTGTTGGCTCTTTTGGAATGGGTTGGTTGCTAAGAAGTCTTCTAATCATTAGAAGGTCTCCTTCACAAGGATAGGCAATTTCCTTAGCCTCATCATTAGACTCCTCACTAGAAGTCTCACTCTCACTTTCTTGCTCATCTTGGCTACTATAGTGGTCAACACCCCTTAAGATCATGGTCTTTTTGGTGGGGCATTGAGATGCAACATGACCTCTACCAAGACACTTGAAACATTTGATTTCACTAGTGCGAGTGTGTGAAGATGTGCCTTCCCTTGGTTTCTCCTTTTCCTTGAAACTTTTGGAGGGTTCCTCTTTGACTTGTTTACCCTCCCTCTTGAATTCTTTCTTGGTATAAGAGTTAGAGTAGTCATTTCGAAAATTTTTCCTTAGAATTTGTTGCTCTACCTTTATGCAAAGTTGAACCAAATCATTTAAGTCTTGGTAGGGCAACAATTATACTCTATCTCTTATCTCAAGACTTAAACCACTAAGAAACCTTGCAATGGTGGTATCCTCGGACTCCCTAATCCCAGCCCTCATCATATATAACTCCATCTTTTGTCTATATTCTTCCACTTTCATTTTATTTTGATGGAGTCTTTGGAGCTTATCCTTTAGCTCTCTATGATAATAGGAGGGAATATGTCTTCTCCTAAGGGCTCCTTTGAGGTCATTCCAATATTTGACCTCGGGACTTTGATTGATTCTCCTATCTCTTTCGAGGGCAGTCCACCAATACATAGCATTGCCCTGGAAGCTAAGGGTAGCTAAGGGTACTTTCCTCTCCTCACTTATTTGATGGCAAGCAAAGAGTTGCTCAACCTTCATTTCCCAATCAAGATAAGCTTCAACATCATCTTTCCCATAAAAGTGAGGAAGGTCTATTCTAATGGCTCTTGGTTCCCTAGGCTCTCTTCTTTCTCTTCTTAGAGGAGGAGGAGGTTGATAGAAGTTGTCAACTAGTCTACTATCTTCTTCATAGTGTGTGACTAGTGTTGGAGTGTGGGAGTACAAATGTTGACTCCTATTACTCATCCTCTCATGCAACCTTTCCATATTTCTTGTTCCCCTCCTCTCTTCATCTAAAAGTTGATGAAACCTATCTCTTTCTTGTTTTTCCCTTTCCCTTGCAATTATTTCATCTTCCTTCCAACGTAGTAGTGCTCTCAAATCAAAGGCAATTTGTTTCAAACTTATTTCTTCTTCATTTGAAGCATTCATACATTGAGAAGGAGGTTGAGACATTTTTTTTTTTAAGATTTTAGAAGACTTTGGTCTTTAAAAGAAAATTTCAAAGAAGAAGTAGATAGCAAAAGCTTTTAGTTCTCCTCAAGGAAAGAGAGGTGAATCACTTGGAGTGCTTACATACCAAGTCTTTCCTAGCCAAGGGAACTTGAAACTTTTGTACAAAACTTCTTAAATGAAATTAATTCAAAGACTAAGTTGACACACACTAAACTATCAAATAAGAAAATTAAAAACAAGAAAGATTATAAGCTATATGCGGCCTAAGTTTTGGTAGAAGTAAAAGGCACTTGGAACCTTCAAACTTCACTACTAAAAGCGTTTCACTAATGTATAGAAGAGGTTCTAGTTAAGAGATGGGATTGAGTACCTAAGACTCCCCCAAGACACCTAACTAGGCCATGAACACAAGAAGGAAAGCATTACAATTTTACAACTCAATTTGAATACAATCAAAGTGCACAAAATGTAAAAGGTCTTCTTGGCTTTGTCTTCTTGGCTTGGTCCTCACAAGTGTTTCACTCTTGCACTTCCTCTTGATCTCACCAAAGAGGATTCTCTTTCGGGACTAGGTACTCCACCTCCTAGGATGCTACCTTAGGAAAATTAGATCACCTCCAAAAAGAAGTATGCACCAAATATAGAAACCAAACCAAAAGAGGTCAAGAAATAAAGCAAGAAAATCACAAAATTATAATTGCTAAACCAAAAGTGAATAATGCCATGACAAACTCAAAGGATCACTAAAGAAATGACAAACTAGAAATAAGGTAAAGAAACAAGATAAGCACTCAAATGAATTACCTAATGAATGGCACTAGAATGGATGAAAAACAACCAAAATAAGCTAGAAAACTGCACTGAAATTTGATTTTTCACTCACTGCCAGTCCAAAAACGTGAATTCAGGCCTCTGCTTCAGATATTTTTCATTTTTTCATTTCTCAACATTTTTCAATGATTATTTTTTTCAATTTTTCGTCTATGTCTTAGCTAAAAGAGGCAAAAATTAGATTTGGATTTGCACCGGCCAATTTTTTTATGATAAATCAAATACAAACAGTGTGCAGTCAGACAAAAACTGGAACAACAGTAAAATGCAACAAAATAATGCTCTCAAACTCAAGTGATGGTAGTGATTCTAGTGTACTTCTTTTGCCATTTTCTTTTGATCTTTTCTTTTGATTCTTTTTGGCACTTGCTTGTATTCTTTTTGTGCTCTTTTTCTTTCTTTTTATAGCTCTTACAGCAGCTAGTTTCCACCACAAAACAGAATCACCACCACACTATGCTTGATCATTTGCATTTTAATGTAAACAAAAAGCACAAAGGAGAAGGAAACTTAAAGGAATCAAAAGAAGATCATGAAACACAATGAAACACAATGGAAATTGACTCTAAGACATTGCTAAGATCTAAATAGCAATCTGAACTCAAAAACAGAAATGAAAAAGCACCAAAGCACAATTAATTGAAAGGAAATTTAGTGTGGTTTATGGTGATTTTAAGCAAGCACAAGGAAAATTCCCATTGGACATTAAGATAACCACCAGTGCAGGAAGGGCCTTTGGCAGCGGTTGTTTATCATATTCTGTACCGGTTCGCGAACCGAAGCATATTGGGGTGAGGCCAAAAGAGCACAGCTTTCGGCCTCGGTTAAGGCCCAAAGCCATAGAATGCCCTTCTGCCTCGGTTCAGACGAACCCGAGGCCATAGAGCCCACCTTTTGGCCTCGGTTTTCTGTGCCACCCGAGGCCATATGAGCTATTTTTTTTTTTTTTTAAAAATTCGAAATCCTCCATCGTCATCATTTTCCTCTTCCTCTCCCTCTTCAGACCCTGCAACACTCAAACATGCTCTTCCAATAACACAAACCCGTGTCCTCCGTTCTCCTCTCACCCTCCTTTCCCTTTCTCCTCCACACCAGGCTGTGGCCACCCCTCCTTCCACATAACCTGTTCCAGCCCCCATTCTTTCATCTCCATCAACAACCTCTCCTTCTCCATACTCTCCCTACTTCACTAATTCCACCATCTGCCGCGCCAACAACAGCACCTGCGGCTTCAACTCCTTCTCCCAGAACAAACCGTTCCTCTGCTTCGGCTACCGCTCCCAATCCACCCTCGCCCCACCATGGATTTGCAAATTCAAACCGAACAAAATGGCCCTTTTCAGCACCGTCATCGCCATCACCTCCCTGCTTCTCCTCATCTCAGTAGCCACCGCCATCCTCCGCTCCGCCAGATCAAAGGCCTCCTCCGCCGCCACGCAGCAAGACCCCACCACGCTCTTCCTCCGCCTCCACCGCTCTGCCAGTCTACTGCCCCCGGTCTTCTCCTACGACGACCTCGCTGCTGCTACCCACAACTTCGACCCCAAGCAGAAAATCGGCGACGGCGGGTTTGGGTCCGTCTACCTCGCGCAGCTCCGCGACGGCTGTTCTGGTTGTTGCTGCCGCTGGTTTTGCTCCTGTAGAGAGAAATGGAGGAGCTGCACGCGCGAGGAAGAAAGGGGCTGCAGTTTTGAGCCCTAATTAAACATTATGGCCTCGGTTCAATTTAGAACCGAGGCATATACCCCCTTTTGCCTTCGGGTTTTTCACAACCGAGGCCTATAAGTCAAAACGAGAATGGCATTTTTGAAATTTTGGGCATCCTTTTTGGCTTCGGGCCTTCTTAACCGAGGCCTAACAGGGCTTTTGGCTTCGGGTTTTTTACAACCGAGGCCTATCACTGGTTTTGGCTTCGGGTTGTAGGGGAACCGAGGCATAAAAGTTGCCAATAATTGCAAAATTGCCACCGTGCCATTATAGGCTTCGGTTCCTGGCCAACCGAGGCCTATAAGGCGAGGTAAAAATCCAATTCTGCACTAGTGAACTAAGGTTATCTAGATGTGAAGGTTCATTTCCAAGGCTCAAAGAGACAAGAGAGTGTTAATTTTTAAGGATTAAAAACTGCACTCAAATCTGAAAAAAAATTCAGCAACACATCACCAACAAATTCAAAGAAAATTAAAAGCTAAACAAGGAATTAATGACATATATGGACTAAACATGACTCTAGACAAAACATATGGATCTTAAAATCAAAATAAACTCAAGAATCAAGAGAATGAACTGAACAAAAAAAACAAATACTCAATTAAAATGAAAAGTAAATGGTAGAAACCAAATAGAACACCTAAAGCACACAAGGATGGTTCAAGATGAAGCAAATGAAGATGAACCAAAGTAAAAAGACATTGATACTCAAAATAAAATGAACAAAATCAGCAAGACAAGTAGGAGAAGTGATGAACAACACGGAATTGAAAGAAAAATGGAGAAGAAACACTTAACTCACTAAAACCAAGGCTCATGATACCACATGATGGCTTCTTCTTGTCTCCATTGAAGCTTGATGAAGAATGGAGGCTCCATGGATGGTGTTGGATGCGGAAGCATGAAGGAAAGAAGCTTAAGGTGTTTGGTTTGGTGTAGGTGAAAGGATTCTTAAGAGAGGTGAGGCCAACTCCTAAGGAAGAAGACTAGAGTAAACTAGAGAAGAGTTTACTCTAAGGTGAGCTCAAAAGAGATTTGTGCACAAATTTGGGCAGCAATTCATTACTCAATTTCAAGCTGAAAATACATCTCCTAAGCCTTCTATTTATAGGCTAAAATGAGACCAAGGGGTCTCCAAAAAGTGGAGGGAAAAAGGAGTCTAGAAAGTTGAATTTTGGAGCCAAAAAGGAGCATGTGGGAGGTGTGACTTGCCACCTAAGCAAGTCACACTTGTCTTGCCATGGGAAGCTAACTCTCATCCTTGGAGAGCAAGTTTGAGAAGCTTCTAGGCTTTTCTAGAGTAGACACACTACTCTTGGCCCATTTGGCCCAATTCCCCTTTTTGGTCCAAAATTACTTCTAAAGCCCAATTTCCTCTAAGGCCCAATACATGGCCCAAAGAAAATCCTATTCTACTGGGCCCAAAATACAAAGCCCAAAATAAAATCCTAATCTAGTATTTACAAACAAAATGTCCTAGGCTAGGTCTTCACATCTTTCTTGGCCCATGTGAAGTTCATCTTGGGCCTTGCATGCGCATTTAAGGCCTATTCCTCTTGTATTCTCCTAGCCATGGCTCTTGTTGTAGGTCCCTTGGCTCGAGGCTTCTCATCATCAGTACGGATGGGTCCAGATAGATTGCCCTCCTCAATAGTTAGCTGACGAGTTTGGTAGTCTTGGGACGTTGCGAACTATGTTCATATTTCGGAACTCCACCTGGCATTACATTGTATGATCCGTAACAATGATTTCCCGCACGTGCTCTATCGGTTGTGGCCGATAGGTATGGCAGCAAGTCATCTTGATGTAATCACCAGAAGATGTAGAACATGAATAACATGGTTGTGGCCATGTGATATGGAACTTCTGAGGTGATTGTATGATATAAATATATGAGTGTTGTACATGTATATGAATTTTTATATATTTTATTTGTGAAGTTCACCCTATCTGCTTGTGTTTAAAATTATGCTTAAAATCATTTTCTAATCTAGAAAACTTAGAAGGATTTTGGATGAAAGCATCCCCTATGTCAATGAAGTTTTCTATCCTAGCTTGTTGCTGGTGAAGGATTGACCTCAACCAATGATGGAGGCACATGCTTAAGAAGACTAAGCATGTTTAGAAAGGAAGTTCACTAATCCTTCATCCCTTTCATTTATGTTTGTTATTTTTGATTCCCTAAGTTGACTTTGTTGAATCAACTTTAGTTGACTTGTTGACCTTTGACTAGGTTTGACTTGTTGACTATAGTTGACTTGACTTAAGCAAACATGCTAATCTATGTTTATTTGCTTTATAGGTTAATTAGGAGTAAGAAAGCAATGCTAGGTGGCGCATGGTGATTGGGGAGCATAAATGATGTGGAGGAGAGAGTAAAGCAAAGGCATAAAGCATAAAGTAAAAGGCATAAAACAAGTGGACCTATGTACCTTTGGTCTCCTTTGTTTTTAGCACACTTTGGCCACTTTTTGGAGACATATGAGACACATTCTTTGTCTCCTTTTGTGCTAGAACGAAATTAGCCTTGCACACACCATAGTTGGCTCTTATGTCTCTCATTTTTGTAACCTTATTAGACCTAGTTTCTAGAAGCTAGGGTTAGGTTTTTGTAAAGACATCCTTAGGTATCTTTTATTTGCTTAGAGGCCCCTAAACTCTTCTATATAATGGGTGCTCCTAGACATGTAAAAGGGGTTAACATTTTGAAGTAAAAACACTCTTGTGTCTCAACCATTTGTGAGAGTTTCCTCCCTTGGGAGTGAATACTCTTAAGCCTTATCTTGCATAGCAAGTGGCGGCACACATCCACTCACATTTTTACCATTTCTTTCCTTTCCATTTTATTTTTCTTCTTCCTTTAATTGTTCTTGGTTTTCTATGGTTTCTGTGCTTTCCATTTCCTTTTTTTTTGAATCAATCCATCATCTTCTTCTCTTGAGCTTTGTGAAAAGAACCTTCACATCTAGATAGCTTGCTATCTTAATGTCCAGTGGAGATTTCACTTAGCTTTCTTAATCAACTCACACCATATTCATAACTCTAAAAGAAAACAAGATAATCCTTCATCATTTGGTATCTAGAGCCTAGGTTATCTTGAATATGGTGTTTTTAATGTGCTAACCTTGTCTTGTTGTAGCTATCTTTGTATGGTTCAAATCCACTTCCATTACACACAAAAACAATGCTGGCAGAAAACGTGACGATTTTAAAACATTAAACTGCACCAGCTCAGCGGTCCCAAAATTACGTTTTTGGTGTCAAAAGAAAGCTCTTTGAGTCTAGTTTCCAGAAAAAAAAAAGAACTAACACATTTGGAGTTCTGTGGAGAAAGTTATGATCAAATTAGTGAGAAAAGGTCATATCTGCCAAGAATACGTGAATCAGCGTTTTCAGGTTCTGTTGTGGCAGTTTCGCTACGGTTTTTGCACATCTTTAAGCTTCTAAATGTGGTTGGATAACATGTATTTGGATGCTTAGTCTTTGAGCCTCAAATCCATGAGTTTAAATACATGATAGCTACATGTTTGTGTCTTTGTGTATGGCATGTTGAGTCTTTAAATGTACCTAACTTTTGCTTGAGTCATATGTCATATGTTAACTTGAAGTTTTCTTATTCTTGTTTTTCCAAGTGTTTGAATCTTGCTTTCACTTTATGTCTTGCGTGATGTATACTCCATGAAATTGATTTTGGCCAAAAACTTGAGGAACTAAGTGTTCAAGCCACCTAAAACTCTTTCTCACCATTTTATGAAACTAGTTGTGAAAGAAGAAAATTTTGCACCAATTTTTGCCTAAAAACCAAGAGCAACTAAAAGTGTGTTTTTCACTAGGTGTTATGCTACTAGTTTTCATACTTGAGAATTGG
Organism: Vigna unguiculata; assembly: GCF_037176805.1. Classification (NCBI taxonomy): domain Eukaryota; kingdom Viridiplantae; phylum Streptophyta; class Magnoliopsida; order Fabales; family Fabaceae; genus Vigna; species Vigna unguiculata. The sequence continues at coordinate 23,573,161 of NC_140795.1, read as the reverse complement.
GTGATATTGACTAATTAGTTCCATGTTTTAACTTGGTTATGATCTTTCTTGGTGTATGCGTGATTTAATACTTGAAGATGCTTGTCAAGTACTTTCCATAGAGTCTTTAAAATGTGTTTTTCTTGTTTTAGTCTTGTTAAAAGTTTTGTCTCAAACTTTTTGATGAGTTCAAATTTTTGCCCTCATTTAATATTTAAATTTGGGGATTTAATTGAATTTTCTGTGCTTAAAGATTGATTTAATTAGGATTTGTGATTATTGGATTTATTGAGTAAGTTTGGTAAAAGTGGCGTAAAAATTGATTTTAGTTGCATAAAATATTATTGGATATTCTAACGTTTGTTAATGCAGCTGGAATTTATTTTTGGTCAATTAATAGTGTGATTTTAAAATATTCAAAGTTACAAAATAAGTCCAAAATCAAGAAATTCTGAAAAAGAATAAATTAGGAGCTAAATGCACCCCCAGATTTTATTTGCACACTCCTCCCTCAAGTGGACCACAAAAACCTGTTCTGCACCCCCAGTTTTCACTAAGTTGCACCTCTCCCACCTCTTAAAATTAGCCAACCAAAGCAAGCCACGTGGCAACAATCCTTGCACTAACAAGCTGTCCAATGGAAGGCTGCCTCGTCATCATCTTCATCTCCCAAAACCCTAACCTTAATTTTCTCCTCTCCTTCCACCCTCCACGGCAGCCGCCGCCGCTATCTCCGTCAGCCACCATGGAAGCTTTCTTTCTGACCACCGCGAGTTACCACACCTCTTCATCTCGTCGGCCACCACCACGCATCTTCTTCCTTCACACACCTGCAGCGTTTCACCCACGCCGGCCACTACCAACCTGGAACAGCAACGCGCCGCTCCGTCGCGCGAACCTGCGCAGCGCACACGAACCACCACCTCGCCACCGTGAAGCTTAATCTCGCACAACCATGGCAGCAGCTTCACGCCACCTACAGAACCACCACACCACCACCGCGAGTTCTTCCCGCGAGCGCGTCAGCCACCGCTGCAGCAACAATTCCTCCATCAAAGCGCGAGTTCTTCTTCCTCGCGTACAACCATAACAGCACGCCATCATTTCCCGCACCACCGCTGCAGATCGAACGAGAGGAACGTTTCCACCTTGCGCCACCACGAACCTGCACTGCGGAGCAGTGTCGCCAGAGAAGAAGAAGAAGCCTGCCACCATCACGTTTCAGCCGTCACGAGGGAGGGAGAAGAGTGTGAGAGTGAAACCCTAATTTCTAGAGATAGAATCTGCACTGCCACGTGTTAGCATCTGATAGGACAGTCAAACTGGTCAACTCTGGTCAACTGGTCAACTCTGGTCAACTGGTCAAAGTCAGCAGTCAACACTGGTCAAAACTGCAAATATGGTTAAATGCGAGGGGCAGAATTGGAAATTGGACAGAAATTAAGTTGCTAATTAATTAAATAAAAATAAAAGATTTTAGCAACTGACAGATAAAGCCCAAAGTCCAGTGGAAGCCTATATAAAGAGACTTAAGGGAGCAGAAGAGGGGAGACTTACGACTTACAATTTTTACAGCTTACAGCTTAGACACTTAGAACTCTCTGGTTTTGGCAGATACCATCTCCACCACATCTCTCATTCTTTCTTTTATTTTCTTTCCTTCATATCATCATGTATTACATCAAAGCCATGGAGGGCTAAGCTTTTAGGGTTGATTCCACTGTAATTTCTTAAATGGATTCTGAGGTTAGATGAATTTATATGTTTTGTTATTTTGATTATTGTTGTGGTTTTTGTTTATCTATGTCCTTTGCTTCTTAATCGAATAGAAAATAATGATTTTAAATCTACATACATGCTAATCATATGAGTTAAAAGGTTTTTAAATTAAATTGAGACTTTACTTTGATTTTGTTTAGAAACTTTCATTTGATTAAATAAGTTTTTGCCAATAATTGAGACTTTAATTTGATTAGAGGTAATTACTTTAACTAAAATTAGTCAAGACTTTACTTTGATTAATTAAGTTTTCTATTTGGTAAAGAAACAAAGGAATAGACATGATTAGGCATAGTAAAATTAATTGAGACTGTACTTTGATTGAATTTACTATGGATAATCTAACAATTCTCACTTTTAATTGAGACTGTACTTTGATTAAAAGTGAGGATGCCAACAAATGAATTGAGTCTTTACATTGATTGATTTGTAAATCAACAACAATAATTAATTTAACAATAATCTCTAGATAACCAATGAAGAATCTTATTTAGAAAAAGCAGTGGAATTGACGTATTTACTATTACTGTGTTTACAATCTTCTGTGTCATTTTCTTTGCATATCAAAACCCCCTATTTTTATAATTGCTAGTTTTAATTGCATTTTTAAGAATCAAATATTTGAGATCAATTTCGTATTCGTTGTGAGACGACTCAGGGTTATCTTAACCCTAACTATTTTGTTCACTACTAACTGGCAATACTGAAGTTGCTAAAGTAGTGGTAATTTGATCGCCTAACGACAACGATATCAAATTTGGCGCCGTTGCCGGGGAGTACGGTTAGTATTTCTTTTATTTTGATTCTATTTTTATTTATTTATTTATTTATTTTATTTTTTTATTTTTTATTTTTATTTATTTATTTATTTTACGCATATACGTTTAATATTGTTTGTTATTTTGTAGTCTTTAGTTTTATTTTAATATATTTCAAGCAAAGTTCTATTTTTGTTTCGATTAAGAATTTCTTTTAAGAAATATTTTGAGACTAGTTTGGAAAACTCTGTCTAGGAAAGACTTGGTATTTAAGTTGTCCACTGTGACGCACCTCTCTTTCTTGGGAGTAGACCCAACGACATCTTAACTCATTTCTTTCTTGAAATATTTATCCAAAACAAGAATAGGAAGAAAAAAAAAACACACAGGGAAACACTTTCAGGTGGACTTGCATAGTGCATGACTCGGGCCAATCTGGGTCAATTTTATCAACTTGATTCAGAACTTGAAAGGAACTTGCGTAAATCACTGATGAGTACGTATTTTTGGCCTCATTTAATGTTTAATTCTGGGTATTTAATTGAATTTATGTGCCTAAAGAGTGATTTAATTGATAATTTTGATAATTAGGTTGTTTGAGCTTGTGTGATAAAAATGTCTTAAAAAGTGATTTTTAGGTGCATAAATTATTTTTGGATATTTTAACGTTTGTTGATGCAGCTGAAGTTAAGTTTTAAGCTCATTTAGAGGTGTGGAAATAAATTGATTAAAGCTTCATGACACCTTAAAGATAAATCAAAGAATAAGAAATTATCAAAAGCACAAAAATTCAGGCCAAGCATTGCATGAAGACGACAAGAAAAACTTGGAAAAGTGAAGAAGTTTGGCTAAACCAAGAAGAAAGGAACAAAAAAATTGGACCTTGCGGTTTTCTTTATCTTTATGATAGAAGATAATTTGGGAAAATATATCTTTAGATATTTTATTTGATATTTTTAAATAATTATCTTATTTAATTATATCATAAAATATTAAAAGATAATAACGACCAAATCTGTTTAAATATGACAAGATCTTCTTGAATCTTTTTAGTTACACAACAAACAAATATATCTTGAAGATATTGGATTATTTAGAAGATAATTTAAGGAGATTGCAAAGGGTTGATTTGGAAAATTAATACAAATACTAATTGGTGATAATTTATCATATATCTTTAATTAATTAATTAATTTAATTATATTAGATATTGATATTATCAACCAATTATATTTGTCAAACAGTCTATATCTCTCCAAATATTTTTAAATATTTATCTTTATCTTTATTTTAAAAGATATTTGAGAGATTTTAGCAACAGAAAAGCCCAGTCCAATTCCTATATAAAGAGACCAAGGGAGAAGCAGAAAAAAAACAAGCTCGGGACTTCGAAGTTTTGGAACCCTTAGGGGTGCCTAATTTTGTTTCCTTTCTCTCTCTTTTCTTCTCTCTATTCTTCTTTTTATTTTGTATTCCATGGATTGCTAAACTTCTTGGGTTGATTCCATTGTAATTTCATTATGGATTTTGAGGTTAGAATGAATTAATTTCTTTGTTCTTTTTATTATTGTTGAGGTTTTAATTCATCTATGTCTTTTATCTTTGAATCTCGTAAAAAGTAATGATTTTAAATCTATATGCATGTTGATCATATGAGTTCAAGGGTTTTTAAATTTAATTGAGACTTTACTTTGATTTTATTTAGAAACTTTCATGTGATTAAATGAGTTTTTACCAATAATTGAGACTTTACTTTGGTTAAAGGTATTTACTCTAATGAAAATTAATCGAGACTTTACTTTGATTAATTAAGCTTTTTATTTGGTGAGGAGATAAAAGAATAGACATGATTAGGCATAGTAAAATTTGATTGAGACTGTACTTTGATTGAATTTACTATGGATAATCTAAAAGATCTCACTTTTAATTGAGACTGTACTTTGGTTAAAAGTGAGAACGCCAACAAATTAATTGAGACTTTACATTGATTAATTTGCAAATTTACAACAATAATTAATTGAGCAATAATCTTTAGATAACCGATGATGAATCTATTTTGAAAAAGCAATGGAATCAATCTATTTTCTTTTCTATTGTTTTTATTTCTTTTTATCTTTTAAATTTTATTTCTATCTTTGTTTATCTGAATCCCCTATATTTTTTATTTTGTTTGACTAACCTCTTTGTATAGTTTTATAAAAACTAATTTGTTAAAAATCAATTCTGTGTTCGTTGGGAGACGACTTTGGGTTACTTTACCCTTACTATTTTGTTGACTACTTTCTTAACAATACTGAAGTTGTTATAGATAAGTAGTATTAATTTGAACGCGTCAACGACAGCGTTATCAATCACGTAGGAGAATTGAACTCAGGTGTTCTACTGAAGGAGCACCATCATCATCTGAACCTACCACTGAAAGTGTACAGCTAGAATCACCTCCGGTGATTAACATATCTTTTGATCTATCACCTGAACCAGAAATTCAAGAAGATAGAATGGAAGAAAGAACAATAAGAGAGTTGGCTTCGCCGGATGCAACAATTACACAAAACATGTGCATCCAATATCCAGATAGAGAATGTGAGCTTAAGTCGGGGTTAATCCATCTTTTACCCAAATTCCATGGATTAGCAGGAGAAGACCCGTACCATCATTTGAAGGAATTTCATGTTGTTTGTTCATCCATGAGACGTACAACAATGACAGAGGAACATATCAAGCTTAAGGCTTTTCCATTCTCATTGCAAGATGCCGCTAAGAATTGGTTATACTGCCTTCCGCCAAGATCCATCAATATCTGGGAGACTTTGAAAAGATTATTTCTAGAATAGTTTTTTCCAGCATCTAGAGTTGCTGCTATTCGCAAAGATATTTATGGGATAAGGCAACAAGAAAGAGAAAGTCTTCACGAGTATTGGGAAAGATTCAAAAAGTTATGTGCTTCCTGTCCTCATCACCAAATAAACGAGCATCTCCTCATTCAATACTTTTATGAGGGATTGAGTATCATGGATAGACAAATGATAAATGCTGCAAGTGGAGGGTCATTGGTGGACAAAACGCCAACAAATGCAAGACAATTGATTGAAACTATGGCGTCGAACCATCAACCATTTTCCACAAGGAGTAATTCTATAACTCTATCACAAGAAATTAGAAGGGAAGTTGGATGACTTAGCGGCAATGGTAAGGACCTTGACAGACTTACAGAAAAAGCCTATCCCTTCTACTTTATGTGGAATTTGTGCTTCTACTAATCATCCTACAGAGGCTTGTTCTATGTTAAAAGAGACAGGGACGTTAGACAATGAACAACCTCAAGCATATGCTGCAAACATCCATTGCAATAATAGACCACCTCGGCAGCAATACAACCATGATTTGTCCTCCAACAAGTACAACCCAGATTGGAAGGAATATCCCAGCCAGAAATGGGGAAATCAACAGCCTCAACACCAACAAGTCTATGTTCCACCTCAACAGAGGCAACAACCACAACCAGCGGCAACCTCTGGTGATTCAAACATGGAGGCAATGATGAAAATGATGGCTGACATGATGAAGGGACAAATCAATGAGTTGAAACAGACGATGGAAGCAACCAATCAAAACTTGCAGAACCAGATTGGACAAATGGCAAATGAGTTAAATCAAATGAAGTCTCAACAAGGCTCGAGCAATTTGCCTGCACAAACTGTAATCAACCCGCGAAATGTAAGTGCTATTACTTTAAGATCGGGTAAGCAAATACAAGGTCTTGGGGATGCCCAAGAAGATGAAGATAAGGACCATGAAGTTGTACCTAATGATGAAAGAGGAAGATCAGATGAAGCAACACAAGCAACATCTGAGATGCCTGCACCCAGTGATAACTCCAGGTTGGTATCTCCTAATACTTCCTCTGAAAATCCTTCTCCTTATTCTCCTCCTCCTCCCTATCCAAACCGTTTGAAACCAAAAACTAAAAAGATGGAGGAGTTAGACAAAGAAATCTTGAATACTTTCAAGAAAGTGGAGATAAACATTCCTTTGTTGGATGTTGTGAGACAAATTCCTAAATACGCCAAGTTTCTCAAAGAATTATGTACACATAAAAGGTGTATTATGGACAAAGAGGTAGTGAACATGGGAAGAAACGTCTCTAGCTTAATTAAGAAGCCTGCAGTCAGAATGCCGCAAAAGTGTAAGGATCCAGGTATGTTTTTTGTTCCCTGCATTATAGGAAGTACTAAGTTTGATAATGCTATGTTAGATTTAGGAGCTTCCATTAATGTAATGCCTTTATCTGTTTTTACTTCACTTCATCTTGGACCTCTTAAGTCTACTGGTGTGGTCATTCAATTGGCCAACCGCAGCACAGTTAACCCTGCAGGTGTGTTAGAAGATGTGCTTGTCCGTGTGGACAAGTTAATTTTTCCTGCAGATTTCTACATCTTGGACATGAAGGATGATGAAGGAATGAGTTCAACCACAATTATCTTGGGGAGACCATTCATGATGACAGCACGTACCAAGATAGACGTGCATGCAGGATCCTTGACTATGGAGATAGGAGATGAGAAGGTGCAGTTCAACGTGCTAGAAGCCATGAAGCACCCAATTGAAGACCATTCTTTGTTTTGTATTGATTTATTGAGTAATGTAGTGAACAATTATGCTTTTGGACTTTTGGACGCTTTATCTGGTTTTTCTTCTTCTTTGGATTTTTCTTTTTCGAATATTCCGGGCTCAATTTTAGACGAAAGAGAAAATTGTAAAACAGGTGATGTTGAGGACGCGGTGTCACTATTTGATACCTCTGTGGCGTCCGAGTGTGATGCTGAGGTGGCTGAAATTACCTTAGGCAGTAAAATGTTGCCATCTGTGGAACAACCACCCACTTTGGAGTTGAAACCTTTACCATCTCATTTGAAATATGTTTATCTTGAGAGGGATGGGAAACTCCCTGTTATTATATATGCCTTGCTTACTGACGAGCAAGAACAAAAGCTATTGCAGGTTATCAAAGATCACAAGCGAGCAATAGGCTGGACTTTGGCAGATATTCCTGGTATTAGTCCTTCTTTCTGCATGCACAGAATACTCTTGGAGGAGGATGCTAAGCCAGTAAGGCAACCTCAGAGGAGACTGAATCCTCAGCTGATGGAGGTTGTGAAGAAAGAAGTCACCAATTTGCTACAAGCAGGTATTATATATCCCATTTCTGACAGCACTTGGGTGAGTCCTGTACATGTGGTTCCCAAGAAATCTGGGATCACCAGGAAGGACCACTTCCCTTTACCATTCATGGACCAGATGTTAGATCGATTGGCAGGTAAGTCTCATTACTGTTTTCTTGATGGATTCTCTGGGTATTTTCAGATTTGTATTGCCCCAGAGGATCAACATAAGACTACTTTTACTTGTCCATTCGGTACATATGCTTATAGAAAAATGCCATTTGGCCTTTGCAATGCTCCTGGAACATTTCAACGATGTATGATGAGTATTTTTACAGATTTGTTGGAGCATTGTATTGAGGTTTTTATGGATGATTTTAATGTATATGGTTCATCTTTTGATCACTGCTTGTCTAATCTTACTAGAGTCTTGGAGAGATGTGAAGAAACTAACCTTGTTCTAAATTTTGAAAAATGTCATTTTATGGTGGAACAAGGTATAGTTTTAGGTCACGTTGTTTCCAAGAATGGTATATCTGTAGATCCTGCTAAAATTGATATTATTTCACAATTGCCTTAACCCTCTTCTGTGAAAGAGGTTCGATCTTTTCTTGGACATGCAGGATTTTACAAGAGGTTTATCAAGGACTTCAGCAAGATAGCCAACCCTTTCTCCAACTTGTTGCAAAAGAATGTAGTATTTGACTTTGGGGAGAGGTGCAAAGATGCATTTGATACATTGAAAAAGGCGCTTACCACCACTCCTATCATCCAGCCACCTGACTGGACATTACCATTCGAGTTGATGTGTGATGCATCAAACTTTGCAGTAGGAGCGGTGCTTGCACAAAAAGATGGGAAGCTATCACATGTGATATATTATGCTTCCAGAACGTTGGACACAGCGCAGGCTAACTACACCACGATTGAGAAGGAATTATTGGCTGTTGTGTTTGCCTTGGACAAATTCAGACCGTATATACTTGGTTCCAAGGTAATTGTTTATACTGATCATGCAACATTAAAATTCCTTCTGAAGAAAGCAGATTCGAAACCAAGGTTGATCAGATGGATGCTACTGCTCCAAGAGTTTGACATTGAGATTCTAGACAGAAGTGGATCACATAACTTGGTAGCCGATCATCTTAGCAGGATTGAAAATGGAGAAGATAACATTCCTATAAAGGATGACTTTCCTGATGAAGTCCTCCTAGCATTGACTGCTGTGAAAGGTATGTTTCCTGAACCTTGGTTTGCTGACATTGTTAATTATTTGGTTGTTTTTGCTATTCCTCCTTCCTTCTCCAAATATGAAAGAATCAAGCTAAAAAGTGAGGCAAAATACTACATCTGGGAAGACCCAATCTTATGGCGCATTGGTAGTGACCAAGTCATAAGGAGGTGTGTTCTAGATATCAAAATACCTCATGTGCTTGAGTTCTGTCATTCGTCTCCTTTTGGTGGACATTATGGCACACAAAGAACAGGTAGGAAGGTGTTGGATTGTGGATTATTGATAACGCTGTCGTTGACGCGTTCAAATTAATACTACTTATCTATAACAACTTCAGTATTGTTAAGAAAGTAATTAACAAAATAGTAAGGGTAAAGTAACCCAAAGTCGTCTCCCAACGAACACGGAATTGATTTTTAACAAATTAGTTCTTATAAAACTATACAAAGCGGTTAGTCAAACAAAATAAAAAATATAGGGGATTCAGATAAACAAAGATAGAAACAAAATTTAAAAGATAAAAAGAAATAAAAACAATAGAAAAGAAAATAGATTGATTCCATTGCCTTTTCAAAATAGATTCATCATCGGTTATCTAAAGATTATTGCTCAATTAATTATTGTTGTAGATTTCCAAATTAATCAATGTAAAGTCTCAATTAATTTGTTGGCGTTCTCACTTTTAACCAAAGTACAGTCTCAATTAAAAGTGAGAACTTTTAGATTATCCATAGTAAATTTAATCAAAGTACAGTCTCAATCAAATTTTACTATGCCTAATCATGTCTATTCTTTTATCTCCTCACCAAATAAAAAGCTTAATTAATCAAAGTAAAGTCTCGATTAATTTTCATTAGAGTAAATACCTTTAACCAAAGTAAAGTCTCAATTATTGGTAAAACCTCATTTAATCACATGAAAGTTTCTAAATAAAATCAAAGTAAAGTCTCAATTAAATTTAAAAACCCTTGACTCATATGATCAATATGCATATAGATTTAAAATCATTATTTTTTATGTGATTCAAAGATAAAAGACATAGATAAATTAAAACCTCAACAATAATAAAAAGAACAAAGAAATTAATTCATTCTAACCTCAGAATCCATAATGAAATTACAATGGAATCAACCCAAGAAGTTTAGCAATTCATGGAATACAAAATAAAAAGAAGAATAGAGAGAAGAAAAGAGAGAGAAAGGAAACGAAATTAGGCACCCCTAAGGGTTCCAAAACTCCGAAATCCCGAGCTTTTTTTCTACTTCTCCCTTGGTCTCTTTATATAGGAATTGGACTGGGCTTTTCTGTTGCTAAAATCTCTCAAATATCTTTTAAAATAAAGATAAAGATAAATATTCAAAGATATTTGGAGAGATATAGACTATTTAATAAATATAGTTGGTTAATAATTTATGATATAATTAAATAAATAAATTATTTAAAGATATCTAATAAATTATCACCAAATAATATTTGTATTAATTTTCTAAATAGCCTATTTTCAATTTTGTAGTCCAATTTTGCAAAGGCATCCAAAAATATCAATATTTGCAGTTAAACCCCTCTCCTTTGACCAGTCTTTGACCAGAGTTGACTGTTTGACCAGCTTTTGAATGCTTGACCAGATTTGACCATTTGACCGTGCAATAGCAGACTGACACGTGGCAGCTCCTTTTCTCTCCAGAATTAGGGTTTCACTCTCTTACTCTTCTCCAACAAAGCTACTACCTGATGATGCCTGCGGCTGCCGTTTTCCGACGACGAAGGCGCGGTGGTGGAAGCGATGAACGGCTGCTGGTTCAGATGCGCGCTGGTTCGTGGATTCTGGCTCGCGTTTTGCTGCGTTCCCAATCTGTTCGAAGGTTCGAACTGCCACTGGTGCGTTCTGGTTACAGGTGGTGGTGCAGGTTCGCGGTGGCCATGGTTGCACACTTTGATTGCAGGTCTGCGGTGGCCACGGTGGTGCGCGATGTTGCTGTGATGTGCAGATGCGAAACAGAGAGGCAACAGATGCGTGAAGAAGAGGACACGATCTGCGTGGAGATGATGAGGAAACTGTGGTGGCTGACGCAGATCTACTTCCGAATGGGTGCTACTCCGGCGAGATCCATGGCTGACGGTGCGGGAAGAAAAACTCGCGGTGGCTGTGAAGCTGGTGCAGGGATGAACTCCGCGTCTCTGTGGTTTTCCGCTGCCATGGATCTGTGTGTGTGGCGCGCTGCAGCATTTTCCGGCGAAGAGGACGGCAGAGAGGTGGTTGCCGACATGGAGATGGAGGCTAGGGTTTGGGAGGTTGAAGGTGATGACGTGGCAATATGCTATTGGCTGAATTTTGAGTTGCTAGATCATGACACGTGGCATTATATTATTGGTTAATTTAATTAGTGGAGGATTGCCACATGGCATGATCTGAGTGAATTGGGTTTAAGTGATAGGAGGGGTGCAAATAGACATATTAGGGGGTGCAGAATAGGTTTTGGTGAGACCCATTTAGAAAGAGGGGAGTGTATGAGTAAAAACTGGGGTGCAGAAGTGATTCTTCCAACTAATTTTAGCTTTATTTAAAGGTGTTTTGTAATTTCAATCTATTTATTTTCTCACCTTTAAATAAGATTAATCTTAACTTCAGCTGCATCAACAAACGTTAAAATATCCAAAAATAATTTATGCAGCTAAAAATCACTTTTTAAGACATTTTTATCGCACAAGCTCAAACAACCTAATTATCATAATTATCAATTAACTCACTCTTTAAGCACACAAATTCAATTAAATACCCAGAGTTAAATACTGAATGAGGGCAAAAATACGCACTCATCATACCCACACACTTATCCTTTTGCACTCCTGGGCAAAATCAAGCAATTTCAAAACTTCTTCTGAGGTATTTTATTTCACATCGACACTGGATCAAAGGAATGAACCTTACTTGAGACAAATCAATATTCTAGAAATCAAATTATCATGTATATACAAACGGAAAGGTTCTTTTTTTCACACATGAGTTAATCTTTTGAATTCACAAGACAATCAATTATGAAAGAAAGCACTCAAGTTAAATGTGTATTTTCTCACCAAAATTCTCTCAAGTGTTTTGGCTTGTGTTTTCACTCAAAATACTCATGTAAGCAAACTCTCATAATACTTAACAAGACTCTAATATTCACAAACTTTCAGAAAATATGCATTCAAAGATCTTGAGGACTTTTCACAGGTTATAACAGGGCCAAGGCAAAGGTAGGAAAATTTTTAAGACTCTTGGGTTTTTGAAATAGTAATGTAGGAAGAATAATGGAGCATAATTTCAAAAACAAGTCTTTTTCGTTTATTGCTTTGTTGCTCTCTTTTTTTTTATAGAAAGCAATTATTTCAACACTTTTTCATCAACAATTTTTCCTTTTGCCATTTTTATTAATTTGTGTGTGAGGTACTCACCCACACACTTTATTCCTCAACCATTCCTGAACATAATCCATTAGCTCCTTCTTTCTTCCTAAGGTAGAATATGGTCTTTTTCTTTTCAAGGTTATGCAATAGGCTTAAAACAAGAAAAAGAGCTTTAAAGCTCAAAGGGGCTACCAATGGATTAATATCAAGGTGGGCTTATTTGGCCAAGTAGCTAAAACAAAAAATGCCTCAGTCATATTAAATCATGCATATTCACCTAAGATGCAAAACAAAAGAGTCAAGCTAAACATTTGAGTATAAACAAACATGAGCAAGTCACTCAAGAAAAAATATAGGAATGGCACATGGCGGTCCATCCTTTACATTAAAGCTCAAGACTCACAAGGTCAAATTCTTTCACAAAAGATTTAATTAAGAAATTCTCAAATCAACTCAATTAGAAACAATCCACTCATATCAACATGACTTTTATTTTTCCCGAATTATGATCATCCCAATTATTGAATCAAATCCCAAAATCCAATGTCAATATGTTTTATTGAAAGCAGGGAAATATTTTTGTGGATTTCTTATGAGACATATTGTTTAAAAGTTTCCCTTAGTAAAAAGTTAATACTTTCACAATTTTCTCAAAAAGAAATCACAATTTTTTTCTTTTTAAATGAAAACAAAAACAAAAAATTGAAAAACATAAAAAAGAAAAAAAAAATCCTAGCTACAGTTTGTCTCCCCCTCACTTATTTAAAAAAAAACTGTCCTTGATGGACTTATTTTGGGGAGGAAACGGAAATTTTTTTTGATTTCTGGCTCAATCTGGCCATATGTCAAAATTTATTTTCTTTAATTTTATAAAGTACAAGTCAGCTTGTACCATTTTTTTAATTTTTACTTTTTGAAGTTTATGAAAACTAAAAACAAAAAAACATATTTTTGAAATTTTTTTATATTTTTTATTAAAATCAAAAACAAAAAACAAATATGCATGCAATTTAAATTTTTTATCAACAATGCTTTCAAAAGAATTTGAATCTAACCTGTTTACCTGTTGTAGCAACCTTTCTTCTTTTTCTGCAGCCATGTCAACAAAGATAACCACTGAAAACTTATTTGCATCATTCACATCAATAAACTTGATGTGTGGAGTGTGTGGCTTCAACTCAACTTGAGCATCATCAGGTGCATTTAGATGGTTAAGCGGATCATCAGTAATCCTCATAATTTCATCTTCTGAGCAAAATTTTTCACCTGGTGTTGTTGACTCTACTGCTTCATCATTAACCAAGTTAGTTGCAATAGTAGATGCTTCAGCTGCATCTTCGAATAGTGTAGGCTCTTCAACTGCACTTGGTTCCTCCATTGTATTGTTCTCACAACTTTGCTCTTGAAAATGATCATTTGTACTCATAACATCATCAACAGATACAACTTTATATTCACATGGAGCATCATCAACATATCCATCAGTAGATATGTTTGTGTGAGAATCTTTAATTTCTTCATCAGCAACATCTTTAGCAAAATTGATATGTCCATCAGTAGACATATTACTATGAAAATCATTATATCCATCAGTAGATATATCAATGTGATGTGATTCCGCTATTGGTTTTTTAGACTGACTCTGCAAGCTTTGTGTGGCGGCATTCATCATCTCTTTCTGATCTGTCTGATTCATCTTCATCATTTCAGTCATCATTTTCATCATATCTTCCAAAGTGACCTTTGTCACTGCATCATTCATTAGCTGACTCAAATCTTCAGACATTTGTTCAGCTCTGATGGCCAACTTCAGAAGCACATCTTTGATTTCATGACGAAGTTTGTTAAAATTTGGATTTTCAGGAAATCTTTGATGGGGTTGAGGGGTGGTATTAACAGTTACAAGTAATTCTATGAAGTTGTTCTTACTTGCATCCCTCAACATATCAGACAATATTTGCTTATTTTCGTACCACTCTTGCTCAATATTTCTACATCGTTGATCAACTCGCAACCTTTCATCCATGGACTCTAATTTCTCTATAACTTCACCCATTAATATCATAACTTCCCTGTAGGATGGTCCATTGGTTGCTTCAACTTGTTGTGGTGGTACATATTGTTGCTGAAAACTATTTGGAACATATGGTTGCTGAGGTGGACACTCAGAATATGGTTGTTGCTCATATCCCAAAAAAGATGATCTAGGATATAGATCATTAAATTGTCGTAAAGTTAACCCACTTATATCAGGTGCAGAAGTAGGTTTGACAATTTGTTGCTGATAATCATATGAATCATGTGGTTGCTGTGGATAGTAATCATAAATCACTTGAAAATCACACTGTTGATTATTTTCATATGAAAAACTATTTTGCATTTTTGAAAGAGGTTTTCTGAAAAGAAATAAGTTGAAAGCTTGTTGAGTAGACTTCCAGGAAAGAGAGGTGCGTCTCAATGGACAACTTAAGTACCTTGTCTTTCCTTAGCCAAAGTTTTTCCCAACTAGTTTCACAAATTTCCCAACAAAATTCCTCAAACAAAAACTATACTTAAAAAAAATAACTAAATAAAATAAAATAAAATAACTAAAGAAAAAAAATGTTAGTACAAAAATTGAGAGAAAAAAAAAATGTTAGTGATAAAACAAAATGAAAATGAAAATCAAAATGAAAATCAAAAATCAAAATCAAAAGAATAAAAATAAGAACTAAAATGATAAAAATTCTAACCGTGTTCCCCGGCAACGGCGCCAAATTTGATAACGCTGTCGTTGACGCGTTCAAATTAATACTACTTATCTATAACAACTTCAGTATTGTTAAGAAAGTAATTAACAAAATAGTAAGGGTAAAGTAACCCAAAGTCGTCTCCCAACGAACACGGAATTGATTTTTAACAAATTAGTTCTTATAAAACTATACAAAGCGGTTAGTCAAACAAAATAAAAAATATAGGGGATTCAGATAAACAAAGATAGAAACAAAATTTAAAAGATAAAAAGAAATAAAAACAATAGAAAAGAAAATAGATTGATTCCATTGCCTTTTCAAAATAGATTCATCATCGGTTATCTAAAGATTATTGCTCAATTAATTATTGTTGTAGATTTCCAAATTAATCAATGTAAAGTCTCAATTAATTTGTTGGCGTTCTCACTTTTAACCAAAGTACAGTCTCAATTAAAAGTGAGAACTTTTAGATTATCCATAGTAAATTTAATCAAAGTACAGTCTCAATCAAATTTTACTATGCCTAATCATGTCTATTCTTTTATCTCCTCACCAAATAAAAAGCTTAATTAATCAAAGTAAAGTCTCGATTAATTTTCATTAGAGTAAATACCTTTAACCAAAGTAAAGTCAATAAAATCAAAGTAAAGTCTCAATTAAATTTAAAAACCCTTGACTCATATGATCAATATGCATATAGATTTAAAATCATTATTTTTTATGTGATTCAAAGATAAAAGACATAGATAAATTAAAACCTCAACAATAATAAAAAGAACAAAGAAATTAATTCATTCTAACCTCAGAATCCATAATGAAATTACAATGGAATCAACCCAAGAAGTTTAGCAATTCATGGAATACAAAATAAAAAGAAGAATAGAGAGAAGAAAAGAGAGAGAAAGGAAACGAAATTAGGCACCCCTAAGGGTTCCAAAACTCCGAAATCCCGAGCTTTTTTTCTACTTCTCCCTTGGTCTCTTTATATAGGAATTGGACTGGGATTTTCTGGTTCTAAAATCTCTCAAATATCTTTTAAAATAAAGATAAAGATAAATATTCAAAGATATTTGGAGAGATATAGACTATTTAATAAATATAGTTGGTTAATAATTTATGATATAATTAAATAAATAAATTATTTAAAGATATCTAATAAATTATCACCAAATAATATTTGTATTAATTTTCTAAATAGCCTATTTTCAATTTTGTAGTCCAATTTTGCAAAGGCATCCAAAAGTATCAATATTTGCAGTTAAACCCCTCTCCTTTGACCAGTCTTTGACCAGAGTTGACTGTTTGACCAGCTTTTGAATGCTTGACCAGATTTGACCATTTGACCGTGCAATAGCAGACTGACACGTGGCAGCTCCTTCTCTCTCCAGAATTAGGGTTTCACTCTCTTACTCTTCTCCAACAAAGCTACTACCTGATGATGCCTGCGGCTGCCGTTTTCCGACGACGAAGGCGCGGTGGTGGAAGCGATGAACGGCTGCTGGTTCAGATGCGCGCTGGTTCGTGGATTCTGGCTCGCGTTTTGCTGCGTTCCCAATCTGTTCGAAGGTTCGAACTGCCACTGGTGCGTTCTGGTTACAGGTGGTGGTGCAGGTTCGCGGTGGCCATGGTTGCACACTTTGATTGCAGGTCTGCGGTGGCCACGGTGGTGCGCGATGTTGCTGTGATGTGCAGATGCGAAACAGAGAGGCAACAGATGCGTGAAGAAGAGGACACGATCTGCGTGGAGATGATGAGGAAACTGTGGTGGCTGACGCAGATCTACTTCCGAATGGGTGCTACTCCGGCGAGATCCATGGCTGACGGTGCGGGAAGAAAAACTCGCGGTGGCCGTGAAGCTGGTGCAGGGATGAACTGCGCGTCTCTGTGGTTTTCCGCTGCCATGGATCTGTGTGTGTGGCGCGCTGCAGCATTTTCCGGCAAAGAGGACGGCAGAGAGGTGGTTGCCGACATGGAGATGGAGGCTAGGGTTTGGGAGGTTGAAGGTGATGACGTGGCAATATGTTATTGGCTGAATTTTGAGTTGCTAGATCATGACACGTGGCATTATATTATTGGTTAATTTAATTAGTGGAGGATTGCCACATGGCATGATCTGAGTGAATTGGGTTTAAGTGATAGGAGGGGTGCAAATAGACATATTAGGGGGTGCAGAATAGGTTTTGGTGAGACCCATTTAGAAAGAGGGGAGTGTATGAGTAAAAACTGGGGTGCAGAAGTGATTCTTCCAACTAATTTTAGCTTTATTTAAAGGTGTTTTGTAATTTCAATCTATTTATTTTCTCACCTTTAAATAAGATTAATCTTAACTTCAGCTGCATCAACAAACGTTAAAATATCCAAAAATAATTTATGCAGCTAAAAATCACTTTTTAAGACATTTTTATCGCACAAGCTCAAACAACCTAATTATCATAATTATCAATTAACTCACTCTTTAAGCACACAAATTCAATTAAATACCCAGAGTTAAATACTGAATGAGGGCAAAAATACACACTCATCATACCCACACACTTATCCTTTTGCACTCCTGGGCAAAATCAAGCAATTTCAAAACTTCTTCTGAGGTATTTTATTTCACATCGACACTGGATCAAAGGAATGAACCTTACTTGAGACAAATCAATATTCTAGAAATCAAATTATCATGTATATACAAACGGAAAGGTTCTTTTTTTCACACATGAGTTAATCTTTTGAATTCACAAGACAATCAATTATGAAAGAAAGCACTCAAGTTAAATGTGTATTTTCTCACCAAAATTCTCTCAAATGTTTTGGCTTGTGTTTTCACTCAAAATACTCATGTAAGCAAACTCTCATAATACTTAACAAGACTCTAATATTCACAAACTTTCAGAAAATATGCATTCAAAGATCTTGAGAACTTTTCACAGGTTATAACAGGGCCAAGGCAAAGGTAGGAAAATTTTTAAGACTCTTGGGTTTTTGAAATAGTAATGTAGGAAGAATAATGGAGCATAATTTCAAAAACAAGTCTTTTTCGTTTATTGCTTTGTTGCTCTCTTTTTTTTATAGAAAGCAATTATTTCAACACTTTTTCATCAACAATTTTTCCTTTTGCCATTTTTATTAATTTGTGTGTGAGGTACTCACCCACACACTTTATTCCTCAACCATTCCTGAACATAATCCATTAGCTCCTTCTTTCTTCCTAAGGTAGAATATGGTCTTTTTCTTTTCAAGGTTATGCAATTAAAACAAGAAAAAGAGGTTTAAAGCTCAAAGGGGCTACCAATGGATTAATATCAAGGTGGGCTTATTTGGCCAAGTAGCTAAAACAAAAAATGCCTCAGTCATATCAAATCATGCATATTCACCTAAGATGCAAAACAAAAGAGTCAAGCTAAACATTTGAGTATAAACAAACATGAGCAAGTCACTCAAGAAAAAATATAGGAATGGCACATGGCGGTCCATCCTTTACATTAAAGCTCAAGACTCACAAGGTCAAATTCTTTCACAAAAGATTTAATTAAGAAATTCTCAAATCAACTCAATTAGAAACAATCCACTCATATCAACATGACTTTTATTTTTCCCGAATTATGATCATCCCAATTATTGAATCAAATCCCAAAATCCAATGTCAATATGTTTTATTGAAAGCAGGGAAATATTTTTGTGGATTTCTTATGAGACATATTGTTTAAAAGTTTCCCTTAGTAAAAAGTTAATACTTTCACAATTTTCTCAAAAAGAAATCACAATTTTTTTCTTTTTAAATGAAAACAAAAACAAAAAATTGAAAAACATAAAAAAGAAAAAAAAAATCCTAGCTACAGTTTGTCTCCCCCTCACTTATTTCAAAAAAAAACTGTCCTTGATGGACTTATTTTGGGAAGGAAACAGAAAATTTTTTTGATTTCTGGCTCAATCTGGCCATATGTCAAAATTTATTTTCTTTAATTTTATAAAGTACAAGTCAGCTTGTACCATTTTTTTAATTTTTACTTTTTGAAGTTTATGAAAACTAAAAACAAAAAAACATATTTTTGAAATTTTTTTATATTTTTTATTAAAATCAAAAACAAAAAACAAATATGCATGCAATTTAAATTTTTTATCAACAATGCTTTCAAAAGAATTTGAATCTAACCTGTTTACCTGTTGTAGCAACCTTTCTTCTTTTTCTGCAGCCATGTCAACAAAGATAACCACTGAAAACTTATTTGCATCATTCACATCAATAAACTTGATGTGTGGAGTGTGTGGCTTCAACTCAACTTGAGCATCATCAGGTGCATTTAGATGGTTAAGCGGATCATCAGTAATCCTCATAATTTCATCTTCTGAGCAAAATTTTTCACCTGGTGTTGTTGACTCTACTGCTTCATCATTAACCAAGTTAGTTGCAATAGTAGATGCTTCAGCTGCATCTTCGAATAGTGTAGGCTCTTCAACTGCACTTGGTTCCTCCATTGTATTGTTCTCACAACTTTGCTCTTGAAAATGATCATTTGTACTCATAACATCATCAACAGATACAACTTTATATTCACATGGAGCATCATCAACATATCCATCAGTAGATATGTTTGTGTGAGAATCTTTAATTTCTTCATCAGCAACATCTTTAGCAAAATTGATATGTCCATCAGTAGACATATTACTATGAAAATCATTATATCCATCAGTAGATATATCAATGTGATGTGATTCCGCTATTGGTTTTTTAGACTGACTCTGCAAGCTTTGTGTGGCGGCATTCATCATCTCTTTCTGATCTGTCTGATTCATCTTCATCATTTCAGTCATCATTTTCATCATATCTTCCAAAGTGACCTTTGTCACTGCATCATTCATTAGCTGACTCAAATCTTCAGACATTTGTTCAGCTCTGATGGCCAACTTCAGAAGCACATCTTTGATTTCATGACGAAGTTTGTTAAAATCTGGATTTTCACGAAATCTTTGATGGGGTTGAGGGGTGGTATTAACAGTTACAAGTAATTCTATGAAGTTGTTCTTACTTGCATCCCTCAACATATCAGACAATATTTGCTTATTTTCGTACCACTCTTGCTCAATATTTCTACATCGTTGATCAACTCGCAACCTTTCATCCATGGACTCTAATTTCTCTATAACTTCACCCATTAATATCATAACTTCCCTGTAGGATGGTCCATTGGTTGCTTCAACTTGTTGTGGTGGTACATATTGTTGCTGAAAACTATTTGGAACATATGGTTGCTGAGGTGGACACTCAGAATATGGTTGTTGCTCATATCCCAAAAAAGATGATCTAGGATATAGATCATTAAATTGTCGTAAAGTTAACCCACTTATATCAGGTGCAGAAGTAGGTTTGACAATTTGTTGCTGATAATCATATGAATCATGTGGTTGCTGTGGATAGTAATCATAAATCACTTGAAAATCACACTGTTGATTATTTTCATATGAAAAACTATTTTGCATTTTTGAAAGAGGTTTTCTGAAAAGAAATAAGTTGAAAGCTTGTTGAGTAGACTTCCAGGAAAGAGAGGTGCGTCTCAATGGACAACTTAAGTACCTTGTCTTTCCTTAGCCAAAGTTTTTCCCAACTAGTTTCACAAATTTCCCAACAAAATTCCTCAAACAAAAACTATACTTAAAAAAAATAACTAAATAAAATAAAATAAAATAACTAAAGAAAAAAAATGTTAGTACAAAAATTGAGAGAAAAAAAAAATGTTAGTGATAAAACAAAATGAAAATGAAAATCAAAATGAAAATCAAAAATCAAAATCAAAAGAATAAAAATAAGAACTAAAATGATAAAAATTCTAACCGTGTTCCCCGGCAACGGCGCCAAATTTGATAACGCTGTCGTTGACGCGTTCAAATTAATACTACTTATCTATAACAACTTCAGTATTGTTAAGAAAGTAATTAACAAAATAGTAAGGGTAAAGTAACCCAAAGTCGTCTCCCAACGAACACGGAATTGATTTTTAACAAATTAGTTCTTATAAAACTATACAAAGCGGTTAGTCAAACAAAATAAAAAATATAGGGGATTCAGATAAACAAAGATAGAAACAAAATTTAAAAGATAAAAAGAAATAAAAACAATAGAAAAGAAAATAGATTGATTCCATTGCCTTTTCAAAATAGATTCATCATCGGTTATCTAAAGATTATTGCTCAATTAATTATTGTTGTAGATTTCCAAATTCATCAATGTAAAGTCTCAATTAATTTGTTGGCGTTCTCACTTTTAACCAAAGTACAGTCTCAATTAAAAGGCCACCACCATGCATCTTCTTCCTTCACACACCTGCAGCGTTTCAGCCACGCCGGCCACTACCAACCTGGAACAGCAACGCGCCGCTCCGTCGCGCGAACCTGGGCAGCGCACACGAACCACCACCTCGCCACCGTGAAGCTTAATCTCGCACAACCATGGCAGCAGCTTCACGCCACCACTGCAGAACCACCACACCGTCACCGCGAGTTCTTCTTCCCACGAGCGCGTCAGCCACCGCTGCAGCAACAATTCCTCCATCAAAGCGCGAGTTCTTCTTCCTCGCGCACACCCATAACAGCACGCCATAATTCCCGCACCACCGCGTCGCAAACTCCATTTCCGCAGCCATCGTCGCAGATCGAACGAGATGAACGTTTCCACCTTGCGCCACCACGAACCTGCACTGCGGAGCAGCGTCGCCGGAGAAGAAGAAGAAGCCTGCCACCATCACGTTTCAGCCGTCACGAGGGAGGGAGAAGAGTGTGAGAGTGAAACCCTAATTTCTGGAGAGAGAATCTGCACTGCCACGTGTCAACATCTGATAGGACAGTCAAACTGGTCAACTCTGGTCAACTGGTCAAAGTCAGCAGTCAACACTAGTCAAAACTGCAAATATGGTTAAATGCGAGCGGCAGAATTGGAAATTGGACAGAAATTAAGTTGCTAATTAATTAAATAAAAATAAAAGATTTTAGCAACTGACAGATAAAGCCCAAAGTCCAGTGGAAGCCTATATAAAGAGACTTAAGGGAGCAGAAGAGGGGGGACTTACGACTTACAATTTTTACAGCTTACAGCTTAGACACTTAGAACTCTCTAGTTTTGGCAGATACCATCTCCACCACATCTCTCATTCTTTCTTTTATTTTCTTTCCTTCATATCATCATGTATTACATCAAAGCCATGGAGGGCTAAGCTTTTAGGGTTGATTCCACTGTAATTTCTTAAATGGATTCTGAGGTTAGATGAATTTATATGTTTTGTTATTTTGATTATTGTTGTGGTTTTTGTTTATCTATGTCCTTTGCTTCTTAATCGAATAGAAAATAATGATTTTAAATCTACATACATGCTAATCATGAGTTAAAAAGTTTTTAAATTAAATTGAGACTTTACTTTGATTTTGTTTAGAAACTTTCATTTGATTAAATAAGTTTTTGCCAATAATTGAGACTTTAATTTGATTAGAGGTAATTACTTTAACTAAAATTAGTCAAGACTTTACTTTGATTAATTAAGTTTTCTATTTGGTAAAGAAACAAAGGAATAGACATGATTAGGCATAGTAAAATTAATTGAGACTGTACTTTGATTGAATTTACTATGGATAATCTAACAATTCTCACTTTTAATTGAGACTGTACTTTGATTAAAAGTGAGGATGCCAACAAATGAATTGAGTCTTTACATTGATTGATTTGTAAATCAACAACAATAATTAATTTAACAATAATCTCTAGATAACCAATGAAGAATCTTATTTAGAAAAAGCAGTGGAATTGACCTATTTACTATTACTGTGTTTACAATCTTCCGTGTCATTTTCTTTGCATATCAAAACCCCCTATTTTTATAATTGCTAGTTTTAATTGCATTTTTAAGAATCAAATATTTGAGATCAATTCCGTATTCGTTGTGAGACGACTCAGGGTTATCTTAACCCTAACTATTTTGTTCACTACTAACTGGCAATACTGAAGTTGCTAAAGTAGTGGTAATTTGATTGCCTAACGACAGCGATATCACTTTTCTTCTTTAGAGTTTAGCTTTCCTTGTTTTTGTGCTTTTCTTGCTTGTGTTTAGGTACTCTTGGTTTTGTCATAGTATGTTTGTCTTCTTGAAATTCTTGAGTGTTTGAACCGAGCCACTTGTATGCAAGAAAAGGATTTTTGAACAAAGTGTTTTCTTCACTCCTTGGAGGAGCTTTGAGTGTAGCCTTGCCTTGTTACTTTGGGGGAGTGATCTAAATACTTGGGTTACATTTTGGGTTGGGTTTGGTCTTGGTTTTCATGTTGTCTAACCTCTAATCCATTTATTTTGTCATAGATTTGAGTGTTTTTGTTGTAGGAATCATGGCAAGTTCTTCAAATGTACCTACTCCAAACAAAAACAATACATTGATGAGATTTCTTCGGGATTTGGAGTTATCTAGGAAGGAGTCCTTTAAACAATTGAGAAAAGACAAGGAGCAAAGTGACCTAAGAATCCAAGAGCATATTCAAAGGCTTGAATCTAAAGAGCAAGAAGGAGAAGCTTTGAAAGAGGGCATTCTAGGTGCAACCCATCACAAGAGAAGCAAACTCCAAAGATTCCTAAGTTCTATGGTGGAAGTGATCCCAAAGTCTTCCTTGATTAGGAAGCTAAAGTTGAGCAAATTTTCAATGAAAATCATGTAAAGGATCAAGCACAAGTTGATCTAGTAGTTTTAGGATTTTTGGAGTATGTCAATACTTGGTGGCATAAAGTTTGTAAGAATTATGACCAAGGGCCACCCGCGGCTTCTTGGATGGACATTAAAACTCTTATGCGCACTAGATTTGTTCCTCCCTCCTATAGGAACTTCTTTTGAAGCTTCAAAGGCTTCACCAAGGTCCTATGAATGTGAGTGATTTAAAGAATTAGAGTCTCAAATGCGTAGGGTTGAAATAAAAGAAACCAACAAAGAGAAAATAAAAAGATTTGTGAGTGGTCTTAAGAGAGACATACAAGACGAAGTAGAGTTGTGTGAGTACTCCACTCTTGAAAATGTTTTCACACTTGCCCTTGGATTGAAATTCAATTGAAAAGAAAAAGAAGGGCAAAGAAGAGTTACTCACCCAACCACTACTTTAGTCACTCATGGAAGGGAAATGATAAAAGGAAACATGATAAATTCCCTTCTAAGTCTCATAAAAAACCACCAAGTAAAAGCAAGTCACCAAGTGATCACATTCACCATTCCACTTCTCCAAGATCAAGTTCCATTAAATGTTTTAAATGTTTGGGTTATAATCACATTGCTTTAAATTGCCCAACCAAGACGACCATGATCTTAAAGAAGAGTGATGATGTTGAAAGTGAACACTCATCTCCCCATTCTCTTTCAAAGGGATCTTCTTCCTCTAGTAAAACAAAAATTTTTGAGAAAGACACTATGTTATTAAGACGCATGATAGGTCAAGATCAAAGTGAGCTTGAGCCAACTCAAAGAGAAAACCATTTTCAATCTAGATGCAAAATTAACAAATAGGTTTGCTCTCTAATTATTGATGGAGGAAGTAGTACCAATGTAGCTAGCACAAGGTTGGTGGAAAAAGCTTAGCTTAGAAACCATTCCTCATGCTAAGCGCTACAAGCTTGCTTGGATAAGTAAAGAGGGAGAAATAGATGTCAATAAACAAGTCCTAATTAACTTCTCTACAGGAAGCTACAAAGATGAGGTGCTATGTGATGTTGTTCCCATGGAAGTCACACATATCTTACTAGGTAGGCCATGGCAATTTGATAAACAAACTTTACATGATGGTCATACCAACCAATACATTTTCTTCATAAATGGGAAAAAGACCACTTTACAACCTCTATCACCTCAAGAAGTTAATAAGGATAGAAATATAACAAGAAAAGATAATGAAGAAAAAGAAAAGGGGCAAGCTTTCACTAAGGTGTTACTTGCCTACAAAAAAATTCTTCCAAAGCAAGATGTGTATCACCCTTCCTTCTCTTCCCAAGCTAAAAAGGAAGGCCCAAAGCACAAGCAAGAGAGGAAGAGTACTCTAGAAAATAAAGATGGCCTAACCAAAGCTAGGGGTAATATCCTTAGAAAGGATGAAAAAAGAGCTCATGAAAGGGAGGCGCAAATCCTCCCCCCAATCATGTCGTGCTCCATCTACAAAAGCTTAAAGAATTTGTGGTCAAATTCTCTCCAAGGAGGGGAGGATGATGAAGGATTGACTCCAACCAAGGATGGACGCACATGCTTAAGAAGACTAAGCATGTTTAGAAAGGAAGTTCACTAATCCTTCATCCCTTTCATTTGTGTTTGCTATTTTTGATTCCCTAAGTTGACTTAATTGAATCAACTTTAGTTGACATGTTGACCTTTGACTAGGTTTGACTTGTTGACTATAGTTGACTTGACTTAAGCCAACATGCTAATCTATGTTTATTTTCTTTGTAGGTTAATTAGGAGTAAGAAAGCAATGCTAGGTGGCGCATGGTGATTGGGGAGCATAAATGATGTGAAGGAGAGAGTAAAGCAAAGGCATAAAGCATAAAATAAAAGGCATGAAACAAGTGTACCTATGTAACTTTTATCAACACCCTTGGACAACTTTTAATTACCAAAAGAAATGTGGAGAAGACATCACAAAACAAAATTTGGAGGGAAATTCAAATCTGCCTACAGAAAACACAAAACTCAACTACAAATTGGTCAAAATGAGCTTAAGACTATCCAATCAGCAAAGGAAATGTTGATGAATGATGCAAAAACAATGTATTTAGTATATGAAACATGAAAACTAATGTAAGAGTTAGCAATATCAAGGAAAACGAAAACTGAGGTGGAGACTAACTTGTATGGCTAGTTTATGAATCTCTAGTCTAGTTAAATACCTAACTCCATTATTTTTTCATTCAATTAGTGTGACTAAGTTGTGTGGCCTATTTCTATGCAGAAAAAGTAAACCAAGGACAAAAAAACTAACAAAAACAAAGAAAGAATGCAGTAACTTGGCTGAAAAGTTGACCAAGAG
This sequence comes from Vigna unguiculata, assembly GCF_037176805.1. Classification (NCBI taxonomy): domain Eukaryota; kingdom Viridiplantae; phylum Streptophyta; class Magnoliopsida; order Fabales; family Fabaceae; genus Vigna; species Vigna unguiculata. The sequence goes on along the minus strand of NC_140795.1, from coordinate 23,547,116 downwards.
TTGACGTTTTGCCTGTTTCCTCTAATCTGAAATCTATTATGCGAAACTGGTATAAATAGGACCAAGGACCTACTCAACAAATTTAAAATGACTCAGGGATCCTAAGGAACAACTCAAAACTGAAATCCTACCTAAAACTCAAAATTTCACTACCTAAAACCTCTAAAAACACCTTAAAGATAGGCTAAAACTAATTTTATGCTAAATTACGGAGAGAACTACCACCAAACTACCTAGACAAGGTTAAAATGACTTAAGAAAACTTAATCGTAAGTCACAAACTATCTCCTAAATGATTTACTAAAAATCACTACCTAAAACCGAGACTAATCTACAAAATTGACCCTTTTGTCTATGCATGTACTAAGCTAACCTATGGAAGTTTAATGTAACTATCCTAACATCTTTCTAATGGCAAAATATGAATAGAAAACAACTCACACAGCTAAAACTTACTACAGCTCAAAATCTAGCTACCTAAGACCTAATATTAGTACTAAACTTTGCTAAAACTCCAAAAATTTAGAGCTGAAATAAACTACTGCATAAAACTTTTATCAACACCCTTGGACAACTTTTAATTACCAAAAGAAATGTGGAGAAGACATCACAAAACAAAGTTTGGAGGGAAATTCAAATCTGCCTACAGAAAACACAAAAATGAACTACAAATTGGTCAAAATGAGCTTAACACTATCCAATCAGCAAAGGAAATGTTGAGGAATGATGCAAAAACAATGTACTTAGTATATGAAAGATGAAAACTAAGCTAAAAGTGACCAATATCAAGGAAAACAAAAACAAAGGTGGAGACTAACTTGTATGGCTACTTTATGAATCTCTAGCTAGTTAAATACCTAACTTCATTATTTATCCATTCAATTAGTGTGACTAAGTGGTGTGGCGTATTTTTATGCAGAAAAAGTAAACCAAGGACAGAAAAACTAACAAAAACAAAGAAAGAAAGCAGTAACTTGGCTGAAAAGTTGAGCAAGAGTTGACTTTTGCCTTTTTCCTCTAATCTGAAATCTATTATGCGAAACTGGTATAAACAGGACCAAGGACCTACTCAACAAAGTTAAAATGACTCAAGGATCCTGAGGAACAACTCAAAACTGAAATCCTACCTAAAATTCAAAATTTCACTACCTAAAACCTCTAAAAACACCTTAAAGATAGGCTAAAACTATGTTTATGCTAAAGCACAGGTAGAAATACCACTAAACTACCTAGACAAGGTTAAAATGACTTAAGAAAACTTAATCCTAAGTCACAAACTATCTCCTAAATGATTTACCAACAATCACTACCTAAAACCGAGACTAGTCTGCAAAATTGACCCTTTTGTGTATGCATGTACTAAGCTAACCTATGGAAGTTCAATCTAACTATCCTAACATGTTTCTAACGGCAAAATATGAATAGAGAACAACTCACACTGCTAAAAATCTAGCTACCTAAGACCTAATATTAGCATTGAACTATGCTAAAACTCCAAAAAATTAGAGCTGAAATAAACTACTGCTTAAAACTTTTATCAACACCCTTGGACAACTTTTAATTACCAATAGAAATATGGAGACGACATCACAAAACAAAGTTTGGAGGGAAATTCAAATCTGCCTACAGAAAACACAAAAATCAACTACAAATTGGTCAAAATGAGCTTAAGACTATCCAATAAGCAAAGGCAATGTTGAGCAATGATGCAAAAACAATGTATTTAGTATATGAAAGATGAAAAGTAAGCCAAAAGTGAGCATTATCAAGGAAAACGAAAACTGATGTGGACACTAACTTGTATGGCTAGTTTATGAATCTCTAGTCTAGTTAAATACCTAACTTCATTATTTTTTCATTCAATGAGTGTGACTAAGTTGTGTGACCTATCTTTATGCAGAAAAAGTAAACCAAGGACAGAAAAACTAACAAAGACAAAGAAAGAATGCAGTAACTTGGCTGAAAAGTTGACCAAGAGTTGACTTTTTGCCTTTTTCCTCTAATCTGAAATCAATTATGCGAAACTGGTATAAACAGGACCAAGGACCTACTCAACAAATATAAAATGACTCAGGGATCCTAAGGAACAACTCAAAACTGAAATCCTACCTAAAACTCAAAATTTCACTACCTAAAACCTCTAAAAACACCTTAAAGATAGGCTAAAACTAAGTTTATGCTAAAGGACGGAGAGAACTACCACCAAACTACCTAGACAAGGTTAAAATGACTTAAGAAAACTTAATCCTAAGTCATAAACTATCTTCTAAATGATTTACTAAAAATCACTACTTAAAACCGAGACTAGTCTACAAAATTGACCCTTTTGTCTATGCATGTACTAAGCTAACCTATGGAAGTTTAATCTAACTATCCTAACATTTTTCTATTGGCAAAATATGAATAGAAAACAACTCACACTGCTAAAACTTACTACAGCTAAAAATCTAGCTACCTAAGACCTAATATTAGTATATGAAGTATCGTCTCGGATTTAGGGTGAAATTCATCTAGAACGAAAATGGGTATGAACCCTAGAACGAATTGGGGAAAATGGAGGATGTCGATTTGGGGGTTTTCGGAACGGGAGGAATTCACGTCACTTGGAGGGGGTTCCAAGATAAGTGAGGAAGATCCGCCACTCTGAATCAGAGATTCAAAGATAAGGATCGGTGGTTCTGGGGAAAACGTCGAGACTTGAGAGAAAACTCAAATTTTCATATCATTCAAATCTGCCTCATATGTTTCTCACAAGGGCTTATATACTATGGGCCGAAACATAAAAAGGCCCAACATAACTTAAGGTCCGAAAAGCCCCAAACAAAAACATTACAATATATATATATATATATATATATAAAAGAGTTCCTATTCTACGATTTGAAGCTAATTTGAGATCTCTCTGAAGATCCTGGGCATGATTCCATCATCTGTTTTCTAATCACTTGACGGTCTCGAACCACGCCTCCATCATTGCCTCCGGGTTGGAGAAAATTCAACCTCGAATTTTAGCGCTTCATTACCTACAAACAAACACACAAACATAAGTGCTGAGAAGCATGCAAAACCAGAATAGTCTAAAAACATAAATAAAATGTTATCTAAAAAAGATGAGATTGGAATCATGGGAGAGGCCAATCTGTTATTATCAAGGGGCTAAAAGATTGTCCTCCAGGATCAAAGATAAACCTGCAGAACACGTCAAAGAGTTTAACCACAAGTATAATATTCACTGTGGAACAAAAAGGCGAACAACCAATAATAGTCAGAATAGAAAAAGAGTGTCCCTGAAATCCTTCAGGATTTTCATGATAGGCCAAACACAAAATCAGATGATTAAAGGCAGGTTCATGTTTGGCCCATGTTGTTGCTGCCTTTTCTATCATCTTTTCCTGACCCCATTGCTTATGCCATTGTTCCTTAATGTATAAGTCTTCCCTAGGCATTAAGACAAAAAGAGATGGGTTAGTAAGTGTTCCCAATGAAAATGCAATATCATGATGTGAATGGGAGCAACAATTTAACGCATTATCATCCCCCTTTAAGGATTTCATCTCAACCATGCATGTTAGGGGTGTGAGGAGAGACTCCTTCTCGTGTTTTTCTCTTTGTTCGTCTTCTTCCTTTTCTCTTTGCTCTTTCTCTTCTCGCTTCTCTAGCTCTTTCTCTTGTTTAGCTTTTTCCCACATTTCCTTTAGTACTCTTTTTGCATTTTCTCTCTCCCTTTGTGCTTGTTGTCCCTGTTTGACTTTGAGCTTTTTCCTAACACTCCTTTTCACCTCCTTTAAGTATACAATGTAATCTTGGAGTTCCTGAAGAGTCATGTACTTGGAGTTTGATGAGTTCCCCATTTCTGGCTGGGATATTCCTTCCAATCTGGGTTGTACTTGTTGGAGGACAGATCATGGTTGTATTGTTGCCGAGGTGGTCTATTATTGCCATAGATGTTTGCAGCATATGCTTAAGGTTGTTCATTGTCTAACGTCCCTGTCTCTTTTAACATAGAACAAACCTTTGTAGGATGATTAGTAGAAGCACAAATTCCACATAAAGTAGAAGGGATAGGCTTTTTCTGTAAGTCTGTCAAGGTCCTTACCATTGCCGCTAAGTCATCCAACTTCCCTTCTAATTTCTTGTGATCTGCAACATATGAAGCTTCTACTCCTTGGGTTCCCTTCAATAGAGTTATAGAATTACTCCTTGTGGAAAATTGTTGATGGTTCGATGCCATAGTTTCAATCAATTATCTTGCATTTGTTGGCGTTTTGTCCACCAATGACCCTCCACTTGCAGCATCTATCATTTGTCTATCCATGATACTCAATCCCTCATAAAAGTATTGAATGAGGAGATGCTCGTTTATTTGGTGATGAGGACATGAAGCACATAACTTTTTGAATCTTTCCCAATACTCGTGAAGACTTTCTCTTTCTTGTTGCCTTATCCCATAAATATCTTTGCGAATAGCAGCAACTCTAGATGCTGGAAAAAACTTTTCCAGAAATAATCTTTTCAGAGTCTCCCAGGTATTGATGGATCCTGGCGGAAGGCAGTATAACCAATTCTTAGCGGCATCTTGCAATGAGAATGGAAAAGCCTTAAGCTTGATATGTTCCTCTGTCACTATTGTAGGTCTCATGGATGAACAAACAACATGAAATTCCTTCAAGTGATGGTACGGGTCTTCTCCTGCTAATCCATGGAATTTGGGTAAAAGATGGATTAACCCAGACTTAAGCTCACATTCTCCATCTGGATATTGGATGCACATGTTTTGTGTAATTGCTGCATCTGGTGAAGCCAACTCTCTTATTGTTCTTTCTTCCATTCTATCTTCTTGAATTTCTGGTTCAGGTGATGGATCAGAAGATATGTTAATCACCGGAGGTGATTCTAGCGGTACACTTTCAGTGGTAGGTTCAGATGATGATGGTGCTCCTTCAGTAGAACACCTGAGTTCAAGTCTCCTACGTGATTTACGCAAGTTCCTTTCAAGTTCTGAATCAAGTTGATAAAATTGACCCGGATTGGCCCGAGTCATGCACTATGCAGTCCACCTGAAAGTGTTTCCCTGTGTGTTTTTTTTCTTCCTATTCTTGTTTTGGAGAAAGATTTCAAGAAAGAAATGAGTTAAGATGTCGTTGGGTCTACTCCCAGGAAAGAGAGGTGCGTCACAGTGGACAACTTAAATACTAAGTCTTTCCTAGACAGAGTTTTCCAAACTAGTCTCAAAAATTTCTTAAAAGAAATTCTTAATCAAAACAAAAATAGAACTTTGCTTCGAATATATTAACAGAAAACTAGATACTACAAAATAGCAAACTATATCAAACGTATATGCGTAAAATAAATAAAAAATAAATAAATAAAAAAAATAAAATAGAATAAAAAAATAAAAACAGAATCAAAATAAAAGAAATACTAACCGTACTCCTCGGCAACGGCGCCAAATTTGATATCGCTGTCGTTGACGCGATCAAATTACCACTACTTTAGCAACTTCAGTATTGCCAGTTTGTAGTGAAGAAAATAGTTAGGGTTAAGATAACCCTGAGTCGTCTCACAACGAATACGGAATTGATCTCAAATATTTGATTCTCAAAAATGCAATTTAAAACTAGCAACTATAAAAATAGGGAGGTTTTGAGATGCAAAGAAAATGACACGTAAGATTGTAAACACAGTAATAGTAAATAGGTCAATTCCACTGCTTTTTCTAAATAAGATTCTTCATTGGTTATCTAGAGATTATTGTTAAATTAATTATTGTTGTTGATTTACAAATAAATCAATGTAAAGACTCAATTCATTTGTTGGCATCCTCACTTTTAGTCAAAGTACAGTCTCAATTAAAAGTGAGAATTGTTTAGATTGTCCATAGTAAATTTAATCAAAGTACAGTCTCAATTAATTTTACTATGCCTAATCATGTCTATTCCTTTGTTTCTTTACCAAATAGAAAACTTAATTAATCAAAGTAAAGTCTTGACTAATTTTAGTTAAAGTAATTACCTCTAATCAAATTAAAGTCTCAATTATTGGCAAAAACTTATCTAATCAAATGAAAGTTTCTAAACAAAATCAAAGTAAAGTCTCAATTTAATTTAAAAACCTTTTAATTCATATGATTAGCATGCATGTAGATTTAAAATCATTATTTTCTATTCGATTAAGAAGCAAAGGACATAGATAAACAAAAAAACCACAATAATAATCAAAATAACAAAACATATAAATTCATCTAACCTCAGAATCCATTTAAGAAATTACAGTGGAATCAACCCTAAAAGCTTAGCACTCCATGGCTTTGATGGAATACATGATGATATGAAGGAAAGAAAATAAAAGAAAGAATGAGAGATGTGGTGGAGATGGTATCTGCCAAAACCAGAGAGTTCTAAGTGTCTAAGCTGTCAGCTGTAAAATTATCAGTCGTCCCGCTTCTACTCCCTTAAGTCTCTTTATATAGGCTTCCAATGGACTTTGGGCTTTATCTGTCAGTTGCTAAAATCTTTTATTTTTATTTAATTAATTAGCAACTTAATTGCTGTCAAATTTCCAATTCTGCCCCTCTCATTTAACCATATTTGCAGTTTTGACCAATGTTGACTGCTGACTTTGACCAGTTGACCCCAGTTGACCAGTTGACCAGTTTGACTGTCCTATCAGACGCTGACACGTGGCGCAGAGTACTCTCTCTCCAGAATTAGGGTTTCTGCCCCTTCCTCCTTCCTCCCTTGGCTGCGCGGTTGACGGCAATGGCGGCTAGCTTCTTCTTCTTCTCCGGCGACGATGGCGCGACGCGGTGGTGCTGCTGCAGTGGTGGCTGACAGAGGTGTTGCGATGGCGTTCTGGTTCGCGCGTTCTGGTTCGATCTGCAGTGAAGATGAACTCATGGTGGTGCGGAGAAATGGACGAGAATGAGGGTGGTTTGTGTGCGGACGCGATGGTTGCAAGTGCGGTCTCCGACGCGGTGGTTGATGGTGGAAAGGCAGTGGATGCGCGCTGCAGGTGATGCGTCGCGGTGGCCGGCGGAACTGGTGCATCGCATCGCAGACCTTGCGCTGCAGAGGTTGGTTGCGCGTTGGTGGAGGCGCGAGAAGAAGATGGTGGCGCCGCGGTGAAGCTTGCGCGATCTATGGTGGTGGCGAGAACGGTGGCGCTGCTGGAGAGATGGAGGAGTAAGTTGGGACGCGAGAAGAAGATGGCGTTGCTGTTCGTGGTGGCCGGCGAGGAGATGGCGGCGGCGGCTGCCATGGTGGGTGGAAGGAGAGGAGAAAATTAGGGTTAGGGTTTTGGGAGATGAAGATGATGACGTGGCAGAATCTGATTGGTTAATTTGGTGAGGGTAGGATTATGACACGTGGCTTGTTCTGGTTGGCTAATTTTAAGAGGTGGGGATTGCCACATGGCATGATCTGGTTTAGTGGAGTTTAAGTGGTAGGAGGGGTGCAACTTAGTGAAAACTGGGGGTGCAGAACAGGTTTTTGTGGTCCACTTGAGGAAGGAGTGTGCAAATAAAATCTGGGGGTGCATTTAGCTCCTGATTTATTCTTTTTCAGAATTTCTTGATTTTGGACTTATTTTGTAACTTTGAATATTTCAAAATCACACTATTAATTGACCAAAAATAAATTCCAGCTGCATTAACAAACGTTAGAATATCCAATAATATTTTATGCAACTAAAATCAATTTTTACGCCACTTTTACCAAACTTACTCAATAAATCCAATAATCACAAATCCTAATTAAATCAATCTTTAAGCACAGAAAATTCAATTAAATCCCCAAATTTAAATATTAAATGAGGGCAAAAATTTGAACTCATCAGCGTTCCAATTAGGACATTGATAAATTTCATGTCCATAACCTTCACACTTGGTGCACCTAATAGCACTTGTTTTGTCTTTTGGCAATGATCGTCTATCTTCATGGTTCTCCCTTCTAAGATTCCCAAGTTTGCTATTCAACCTGATAATTCTAGACACAATGAAGTTGATATCTTCTATCAAGCTCGAACGTGTATGGAACATTCTAGAGTGCTCAAAATTCCTAATTCCTGTCGGGAAAGAGAGAAAACAAGAACTAACACAAAACACAGTAAGTGGTTAGCAAAAGTAAGGTGGGTAAAATTCTCAAATGGGTCTCACCACTCCTTACGTGTTTACACTCAATTCCACTCGTGTTTCACTCTCAAAGTGTATTCACTCGCTCTCAAGTTCCTGTTCAGTTCTTCAAAGAACCTCCAATCAACCCATCAAGAATGCAACATCAAAGTGAAAGATATAACGGGTCTAAGCTCAACTCAAGAGGCCAAGGAAAGAAATATCTAAGACAAAACCAAGGAAATTTGAAGACAAACTAAAAAGCACCAAAATCAACAAAATGGCTAAACCAAAAGGAGTAAATAGGTGACAAAACTAGATTATGACAACGAGAGAAGCACTTTTAAAGACAAGAGTAATCTAAACAGTGTATTTAGAATTACTACTAGAAATATGAAGCAAAATACTCAAGCTAAAAGGTGATGATTAATTCAAACTCCCACAAACAGTACTTCCAACAATTTAGCTCAAGGTACATTGCCCCATAACACAAGAAACCAAGGAAAAATCAAACTCAAAGAGAAATGATGGACAAGAGACTCAAGCAAAGAAATAATGAACAATTACTAACTCTAAATGACTAAAGTGCATCAGAAATTCAACAAGAAACATGACTAAAGTGCCACAATTTTGCACCAAACAATACCCCAAAACAGCACCAAAAATCACCTTAGGATAGCATCCACGGTGGTAGGCCAAAGCAATAGTAAAAGATGAATAACACTGCATTAAAAGGCTGTTGTTTCAAGCTTGAAATCAGCACCAAGGACAGCTACCCAACACAACAGCCCAAACTGTTCCAGCTATTCAAGTCACGCGGTCCAGCCAAAATAAATAAAAAATAAATAAATAAAAAAAATAAAATAGAATAAAAAAATAAAAACAGAATCAAAATAAAAGAAATACTAACCGTACTCCCCGGCAACGGCGCCAAATTTGATATCGCTGTCGTTGACGCGATCAAATTACCACTACTTTAGCAACTTCAGTATTGCCAGTTTGTAGTGAAGAAAATAGTTAGGGTTAAGATAACCCTGAGTCGTCTCACAACGAATACGGAATTGATCTCAAATATTTGATTCTCAAAAATGCAATTTAAAACTAGCAACTATAAAAATAGGGAGGTTTTGAGATGCAAAGAAAATGACACGTAAGATTGTAAACACAGTAATAGTAAATAGGTCAATTCCACTGCTTTTTCTAAATAAGATTCTTCATTGGTTATCTAGAGATTATTGTTAAATTAATTATTGTTGTTGATTTACAAATAAATCAATGTAAAGACTCAATTCATTTGTTGGCATCCTCACTTTTAGTCAAAGTACAGTCTCAATTAAAAGTGAGAATTGTTTAGATTGTCCATAGTAAATTTAATCAAAGTACAGTCTCAATTAATTTTACTATGCCTAATCATGTCTATTCCTTTGTTTCTTTACCAAATAGAAAACTTAATTAATCAAAGTAAAGTCTTGACTAATTTTAGTTAAAGTAATTACCTCTAATCAAATTAAAGTCTCAATTATTGGCAAAAACTTATCTAATCAAATGAAAGTTTCTAAACAAAATCAAAGTAAAGTCTCAATTTAATTTAAAAACCTTTTAATTCATATGATTAGCATGCATGTAGATTTAAAATCATTATTTTCTATTCGATTAAGAAGCAAAGGACATAGATAAACAAAAAAACCACAACAATAATCAAAATAACAAAACATATAAATTCATCTAACCTCAGAATCCATTTAAGAAATTACAGTGGAATCAACCCTAAAAGCTTAGCACTCCATGGCTTTGATGGAATACATGATGATATGAAGGAAAGAAAATAAAAGAAAGAATGAGAGATGTGGTGGAGATGGTATCTGCCAAAACCAGAGAGTTCTAAGTGTCTAAGCTGTCAGCTGTAAAATTGTCAGTCGTCCCGCTTCTACTCCCTTAAGTCTCTTTATATAGGCTTCCAATGGACTTTGGGCTTTATCTGTCAGTTGCTAAAATCTTTTATTTTTATTTAATTAATTAGCAACTTAATTGCTGTCAAATTTCCAATTCTGCCCTTCTCATTTAACCATATTTGCAGTTTTGACCAATGTTGACTGCTGACTTTGACCAGTTGACCCCAGTTGACCAGTTGACCAGTTTGACTGTCCTATCAGACGCTGACACGTGGCGCAGAGTACTCTCTCTCCAGAATTAGGGTTTCTGCCCCTTCCTCCTTCCTCCCTTGGCTGCGCGGTTGACGGCAATGGCGGCTAGCTTCTTCTTCTTCTCCGGCGACGATGGCGCGACGCGGTGGTGCTGCTGCAGTGGTGGCTGACAGAGGTGTTGCGATGGCGTTCTGGTTCGCGCGTTCTGGTTCGATCTGCAGTGAAGATGAACTCATGGTGGTGCGGAGAAATGGACGAGAATGAGGGTGGTTTGTGTGCGGACGCGATGGTTGCAAGTGCGGTCTCCGACGCGGTGGTTGATGGTGGAAAGGCAGTGGATGCGCGCTGCAGGTGATGCGTCGCGGTGGCCGGCGGAACTGGTGCATCGCATCGCGGACTTGCGCTGCAGAGGTTGGTTGCGCGTTGGTGGAGGCGCGAGAAGAAGATGGTGGCGCCGCGGTGAAGCTTGCGCGATCTGTGGTGGTGGCGAGAACGGTGGCGCTGCTGGAGAGATGGAGGAGTAAGTTGGGACGCGAGAAGAAGATGGCGTTGCTGTTCGTGGTGGCCGGCGAGGAGATGGCGGCGGCGGCTGCCATGGTGGGTGGAAGGAGAGGAGAAAATTAGGGTTAGGGTTTTGGGAGATGAAGATGATGACGTGGCAGAATCTGATTGGTTAATTTGGTGAGGGTAGGATTATGACACGTGGCTTGTTCTGGTTGGCTAATTTTAAGAGGTGGGGATTGCCACATGGCATGATCTGGTTTAGTGGAGTTTAAGTGGTAGGAGGGGTGCAACTTAGTGAAAACTGGGGGTGCAGAACAGGTTTTTGTGGTCCACTTGAGGAAGGAGTGTGCAAATAAAATCTGGGGGTGCATTTAGCTCCTGATTTATTCTTTTTCAGAATTTCTTGATTTTGGACTTATTTTGTAACTTTGAATATTTCAAAATCACACTATTAATTGACCAAAAATAAATTCCAGCTGCATTAACAAACGTTAGAATATCCAATAATATTTTATGCAACTAAAATCAATTTTTACGCCACTTTTACCAAACTTACTCAATAAATCCAATAATCACAAATCCTAATTAAATCAATCTTTAAGCACAGAAAATTCAATTAAATCCCCAAATTTAAATATTAAATGAGGGCAAAAATTTGAACTCATCAGCGTTCCAATTAGGACATTGATAAATTTCATGTCCATAACCTTCACACTTGGTGCACCTAATAGCACTTGTTTTGTCTTTTGGCAATGATCGTCTATCTTCATGGTTCTCCCTTCTAAGATTCCCAAGTTTGCTATTCAACCTGATAATTCTAGACACAATGAAGTTGATATCTTCTATCAAGCTCGAACGTGTATGGAACATTCTAGAGTGCTCAAAATTCCTAATTCCTGTCGGGAAAGAGAGAAAACAAGAACTAACACAAAACACAGTAAGTGGTTAGCAAAAGTAAGGTGGGTAAAATTCTCAAATGGGTCTCACCACTCCTTACGTGTTTACACTCAATTCCACTCGTGTTTCACTCTCAAAGTGTATTCACTCGCTCTCAAGTTCCTGTTCAGTTCTTCAAAGAACCTCCAATCAACCCATCAAGAATGCAACATCAAAGTGAAAGATATAACGGGTCTAAGCTCAACTCAAGAGGCCAAGGAAAGAAATATCTAAGACAAAACCAAGGAAATTTGAAGACAAACTAAAAAGCACCAAAATCAACAAAATGGCTAAACCAAAAGGAGTAAATAGGTGACAAAACTAGATTATGACAACGAGAGAAGCACTTTTAAAGACAAGAGTAATCTAAACAGTGTATTTAGAATTACTACTAGAAATATGAAGCAAAATACTCAAGCTAAAAGGTGATGATTAATTCAAACTCCCACAAACAGTACTTCCAACAATTTAGCTCAAGGTACATTGCCCCATAACACAAGAAACCAAGGAAAAATCAAACTCAAAGAGAAATGATGGACAAGAGACTCAAGCAAAGAAATAATGAACAATTACTAACTCTAAATGACTAAAGTGCATCAGAAATTCAACAAGAAACATGACTAAAGTGCCACAATTTTGCACCAAACAATACCCCAAAACAGCACCAAAAATCACCTTAGGATAGCATCCACGGTGGTAGGCCAAAGCAATAGTAAAAGATGAATAACACTGCATTAAAAGGCTGTTGTTTCAAGCTTGAAATCAGCACCAAGGACAGCTACCCAACACAACAGCCCAAACTGTTCCAGCTATTCAAGTCACGCGGTCCAGCCAAAATTTTTCTTTCACCAAATTGCTTAGAAAAGCTGCCAACGAATGGATCCGCCTGCTGCAGCACCGCTGTCAATTCTTACATTCATCACCACTACTTCACTGCATGGAGTTTTCTTTTCTGGAAGCAATGCCCAACAGTACCAACAAAACACCTAGCAAGTAGCTCAAAAAAAGGCTTTCAATCATTTGCACTGCACCAAATCAACAAGACGAACTAAGTCCGCTTCTGCCCAAATGTGTTCCTTGCCAAACTGCATTAATCCATGTTCACTGAATGTACCTTGAGCCACAAAGGCATTAGCCAATTGAAGAATGCTGCACCAAAATCATGGCTTTGGTCATAAAGTCCTACACCAACACATTTTGTTTCAAAAATTTCTGCACCAAATGGTCTAGGCAAGTTGCGAGCCAACTTTCAACTCTACACCATATCAATCAACATTTTGCTGCTATGAGGATAAAAGAGAGGCTGCCAATAATGGGAAACGTTGCCTCAATTTCAAAGGACCGCCATGCTGCTATTGTGCACTAACTAAACTAAACTCCACTAATTAGTTTAAATGAGTTGCTGCCACAGATTGCCAATTTGAATCTGACAATGTTGCACTACAGAATGCTGCACTCCAAAAACCACAATTGTTTTGCTGGAACATATTGGATTCTTGCATTACACAAGTGGATTGGATGATGCACCGAATGAATTGTAATTGGGTGATGGTTCAAGCCACATCCAACTGCAATGCCATGCTGCTGCCACTGATCCGCACTAGAAATACACTTACCGCAACCGAACAAATTGGCTGCTGCTGACAAACTTTTGCTAAGGCGTTGTCCACTAAGAAAAAAAAACAAACACGTGCGCTGGAACCAACTAACCGAACCAATTTTGCTTGCACACTGAACTGACGACAATATCGGTGGCTTCCGCAAACTTCTAACAATCTCCGCCAGAGCTTTAGGGTCTTGAGGTAGCGTTTCAGAATTTGTCGATTCTTGGGATGCACACTCGCAATAGCAAGGCACAACAATATTAAGAAGAATGCTCTGATCAACTCCAAAACAAATCGCAGATAGTACCTCTTTGGGTCAAGACCACTTAAAAACACTGAGTCAAAAGCCACACGAAGAGAGACGAAAATAACCACCACAACTTGATTGGAAAAGAAGATGAGAGTACAAAATGAACCACGAGAAAACCAAATCAACGAACGAGAACAACCCGACAAAACCCAAAAAGCGAAGAACTTGAGAACGACAATCCGAAATGAATTCGAAAGCGAAACAACCGAGCTCTGATTACCAGATGATGAAGGATCGTCTCGGATTTAGGGTGAAATTCATCTAGAACGAAAATGGGTATGAACCCTAGAACGAATGGGGGAAAATGGAGGATGTCGATTTGGGGGTTTTTGGAACGGGAGGAATTCACGCCACTTGGAGGGGGTTCCAAGATAAGTGAGGAAGATCCGCCACTCTGAATCAGAGATTCAAAGATAAGGATCGGTGGGTCTGGGGAGAACCTCGAGACTTGAGAGAAAACTCAAATTTTCATATCATTCAAATCTGCCTCATATGTTTCTCACAAGGGCTTATATACTATGGGCCGAAACACAAAAAGGCCCAACATAACTTAAGGTCCGAAAAGCCCCAAACAAAAACATTACAAAATATATATATATATATATATATATATATATATATATATATATATATATATATATATATATAAAAGAGTTCCTATTCTACGATTTGAAGCTAATTTGAGATCTCTCTGAAGATCCTGGGCATGATTCCATCATCTGTATTCTAATCACTTGACGGTCCCGAACCACGCCTCCATCATAAACTATGCTAAAACTCCAAAAATTTAAAGCTGAAATAAACTACTGCATAAAACTTTTATCAACACCCTTGGACAACTTTTAATTACCAAAAGAAATGTGGAGAAGACATCACAAAACCAAATTTGGAGGGAAATTCAAATCTGCCTACAGAAAACACAAAAATCAACTACAAATTGGTCAAAATGAGCTTAACACTATCGAATCAGCAAAGGAAATGTTGAGGAATGATGCAAAAACAATGTATTTAGTATATGAAAGCTGAAAACTAAGCTAAAAGTGAGCAATATCAAGGAAAACGAAAACTAAGGTGGAGACTAACTTGTATGGCTACTTTATGAATCTCTAGCTAGTTAAATACCTAACTTCATTATTTATTTATTCAATTAGTGTGACTAAGTGGTGTGACCTATTTTTTTGCAGAAAAACTAAACCAAGGACAGAAAAACTAACAAAAACAAAGAAAGAATGCAGTAACTTGGCTGAAAAGTTGACCAAGAGTTTACTTTTTGCCTTTTTCCTCTATTCTGAAATCTATTATGCGAAACTGGTATAAACAGGACCAAGGACCTACTCAACAAAGTTAAAATGACTCAGGGATCCTAAGGAACAACTCAAAACTGAAATCCTACCATAAAATCAAAATTTCACTACGTAAAACCTCTAAAAACACCTTACAAATAGGCTAAAACTAAGTTTATGTTAAAGCACGCATAGAACTACCACCAAACTACCTAGACAAGGTGAAAATGACTTATGAAAACTTAATCCTAAGTCACAAACTATCTCCTAAATGATTTACCAAAAATCACTACCTAAAACCGAGACTAGTCTACAAAATTGACCCTTTTGTGTATGCATGTACTAAGCTAACCTATGGAAGTTTAATCTAATTATCCTAACATGTTTCTAATGGCAATATATGAATAGAAAACAGCTCACACTGCTAAAACTTACTATAGCTCAAAATCTAGCTACCTAAGACCTAATATTAGCACTAAACTATGCTAAAACTCCAAAAATTTAGAGCTGAAATAAACTACTGCATAAAACTTTTATCAACACCCTTGAACAACTTTTAATTACCAAAAGAAATGTGGAGAAGTCATCACAAAGCAAAATTTGGATGGAAATTCAAATTTGCCTACAGAAAACACAAAAATCAACTACAAATTGATCAAAATGAGCTTAACACTATCCAATAAGCAAAGGAAATGTTGAGGAATGATGCAAAAACAATCTATTTAGTATATGAAAGATGAAAACTAAGCTAAAAGTGAGCAATATCAAGGAAAACGAAAATTGAGGTGGAGACTAACTTCTATGGCTAGTTTATGAATCTCTTGTCTAGTTAAATACCTAACTTCATTATTTATTCACTCAATTAGTGTGACTAAGTGGTGTGGCCTATTTTTGTGCAGAAAAACTAAACCAAGGACAGAAAAACTAACAAAAACAAAGAAAGAATGCAGTAACTTGGCTGAAAAGTTGACCAAGAGTTGACTTTTTGCCTTTTTCCTCTATTTTGAAATCTATTATGCAAAACTGGTATAAATAGGACCAAGGACCTACTCAACAAAGTTAAAATGACTCAGGGATCCTAAGGAACAACTCAAAACTGAAATCCTACCATAAACTCAAAATTTCACTACGTAAAACCTCTAAAAACACCTTACAAATAGGCTAAAACTAAGTTTATGCTAAAGCACGCATAGAACTACCACCAAACTACCTAGACAAGGTGAAAATGACTTATGAAAACTTAATCCTAAGTCACAAACTATCTCCTAAATGATTTACCAAAAATCACTACCTAAAACCGAGACTAGTCTACAAAATTGACCCTTTTGTGTATGCATGTACTAAGCTAACCTATGGAAGTTTAATCTAATTATCCTAACATGTTTCTAATGGCAATATATGAATAGAAAACAGCTCACACTGCTAAAACTTACTACAGCTCAAAATCTAGCTACCTAGGACCTAATATTAGCACTAAACTATGCTAAAACTCCAAAAATTTAGAGCTGAAATAAACTACTGCATAAAACTTTTATCAACACCCTTGAACAACTTTTAATTACCAAAAGAAATGTGGAGAAGTCATCACAAAGCAAAATTTGGACGGAAATTCAAATTTGCCTACAGAAAACACAAAAATCAACTACAAATTGATCAAAATGAGCTTAAGACTATCCAATAAGCAAAGGAAATGTTGAGGAATGATGCAAAAACAATCTATTTAGTATATGAAAGATGAAAACTAAGCTAAAAGTGAGCAATATCAAGGAAAACGAAAATTGAGGTGGAGACTAACTTCTATGGCTAGTTTATGAATCTCTTGTCTAGTTAAATACCTAACTTCATTATTTATTCATTCAATTAGTGTGACTAAGTGGTGTGGCCTATTTTTGTGCAGAAAAACTAAACCAAGGACAGAAAAACTAACAAAAACAAAGAAAGAATGCAGTAACTTGGCTGAAAAGTTGACCAAGAGTTGACTTTTTGCCTTTTTACTCTAATCTGAAATCTATTATGCCAAACTGGTATAAATAGGACCAAGGACCTACTCAACAAATTTAAAATGACTCAGGGATCCTAAGGAACAACTTAAAATTGAAATCCTACCTAAAACTCAAAATTTCACTACCTAAAACCTCTAAAAACACATTAAAGATAGGCTAAAACTATGTTTATGCTAAAGCACAGTTAGAACTACCACTAAACTACCTAGACAAGGTTAAAATGACTTAAGAAAACTTAATCCTAAGTCACAAACTATCTCCTAAATGATTTACCAAAAATCACTACCTAAAACCGAGACTAGTCTACAAAATTGACCCTTTTGTGTATGCATGTACTAAGCTAACCTATGGAAGTTTAATCTAACTATCCTAACATGTTTCTAATGGCAAAATATGAATAGAAAACAGCTCACACTGCTAAAACTTAATACAGCTCAAAATCTAGCTACCTAAGACCTAATATTAGCACTAAACTATGCTAAAAGTCCCAAAATTTAGAGCTGAAATAAACTACTGCATAAAACTTTTATCAACACCCTTGGACAACTTTTAATTACCAAAAGAAATGTGGAGAAGACATCACAAAACAAAATTGGGGTGGAAATTCAATTCTGCCTACAGAAAACACAAAAATAAACTACAAATTGGTCAAAATGAGCTTAACACTAACCAATCTAATGAAGGATTATCTTGTTCCTTTTTAAGATTATTGAATATGGTGTGAGTTGATTAAGAAAGCTAAGTGAAATCCCCACTGGACATTAAGATAGCAAGCTATCTAGATGTGAAGGTTCCTTTCAAAAAGCTCAAGAGAAGAAGATGATGGATTGATTCAAAACAAAAAGGAAATGGAAAGCACATAAACCATAGAAAACCAAGAACAATTAAAGGAAGAAGAAAACATAAAATGGAAAGGAAAGAAATGGTAAAAATGTGAGAAGCACGCCACTACAAGGCTAGGCTAGAAGCCATGGCAACCTTGAAGATGAGTGGATGTGTGCCGCCACTTGCTATGCAAGATAAGGCTTAAAAGTATTCACTCCCAAGGGAGGAAACTCTCACAAATGGTTGAGACACAAGAGTGTTTTTACTTTAAAATGTTCAACCCTTTTACATGTCTAGGAGCACCCCTTATATAGAAGAGTTTAGGGGTCTCTAAGAAAATAAAAGATACCTAAGGATGTCTCTACAAAAACCTAACCCTAGCTTCTAGAAACTAGGTCAAATAAGGTTACAAAAATGAGAGACAAAAGAGCTAACTATGGTGTGTGCAAGGCTAATTTCGTTCTAGAACAAAAGGAGACAAAGAATGTGTCTCATATGTCTCCAAAAAGTGGGCAAAGTGTGCTAAAAACAAAGGAGACCAAAGGTACATAGGTACACTTGCTTCATGCCTTTTACTTTATGCTTTATGGCTTTGCTTTACTCTCTCCTCCACATCATTTATGCTCCCAAATCACCATGCGCCACCTAGCATTGCTTTCTTACTCCTAATTAACCTACAAAGCAAATAAACATAGATTAACATGTTGGCTTAAGTCAAGTCAACTATAGTCAACAAGTCAAACCTAGTCAAAGGTCAACAAGTCAACTAAAGTTGATTCAACTAAGTCAACTTAGGGAATCAAAAATAACAAACATAAATGAAAGGGATGAAGGATTAGTGAACTTCCTTTCTAAACATGCTTAGTCTTCTTAAGCATGTGCCTTCATCCTTGGTTGGGGTCAATCCTTCATCATCCTCCCCTTCTTGAAGAGAATTTGACCACAAATTCTTTAAGCCTTTGTAGATGGAGCTTGACTTGATTTGGGGGAGGTTTTGCGCCTCCCTTTTATGAGCTCTTGTTCCATCTTTTCTAAGGGTACTACCCCTAGCTTTGGTTAGGCCATCCCTCTTTTCTAGACCACTATTCTTCTCATGCTTGCGCATTGGGTCTTCCTTTTGAGCCTTGCAAGAGAAGAAAGGATGGTGATGTCCATCTTGCTTTAAAAATATTTTTTTAGAGGCAAGTAACACTTTGGAGGTAACTTGCTCTTTTTCTTTTTCATCTTTTCTCTTATCTTTCACTTTATTTTGGTCCTCATTTGGTTGATTGGGTGAGAGAGGTAGGAGTGTGAACTTCTTGCCTTGGAAGGAGAAAGCATAGGTGTTAGCATGGCCATCATAAAAGACTTTTTGATAACGCTGTCGTTGACGCGTTCAAATTAATACTACTTATCTATAACAACTTCAGTATTGTTAAGAAAGTAGTCAACAAAATAGTAAGGGTAAAGTAACCCAAAGTCGTCTCCCAACGAACACGGAATTGATTTTTAACAAATTAGTTCTTATAAAACTATACAAAGCGGTTAGTCAAACAAAATAAAAAATATAGGGGATTCAGATAAACAAAGATAGAAATAAAATTTAAAAGATAAAAAGAAATAAAAACAATAGAAAAGAAAATAGATTGATTCCATTGCCTTTTCAAAATAGATTCATCATCGGTTATCTAAAGATTATTGCTCAATTAATTATTGTTGTAGATTTGCAAATTAATCAATGTAAAGTCTCAATTAATTTGTTGGCGTTCTCACTTTTAACCAAAGTACAGTCTCAATTAAAAGTGAGAACTTTTAGATTATCCATAGTAAATTCAATCAAAGTACAGTCTCAATCAAATTTTACTATGCCTAATCATGTCTATTCTTTTATCTCCTCACCAAATAAAAAGCTTAATTAATCAAAGTAAAGTCTCGATTAATTTTCATTAGAGTAAATACCTTTAACCAAAGTAAAGTCTCAATTATTGGTAAAAACTCATTTAATCACATGAAAGTTTCTAAATAAAATCAAAGTAAAGTCTCAATTAAATTTAAAAACCCTTGAACTCATATGATCAACATGCATATAGATTTAAAATCATTACTTTTTACGAGATTTAAAGATAAAAGACATAGATGAATTAAAACCTCAACAATAATAAAAAGAACAAAGAAATTATTTCATTCTAACCTCAGAATCAATAATGAAATTACAATGGAATCAACCCAAGAAGTTTAGCAATCCATGGAATACAAAATAAGCATAAAAGAAGAATAGAGAGAAGAAAAGAGAGAGAAAGAAATTAGGTCCCCTTAAGGGTTCCTAAATTCCGAAGTGCCGAGCTTGTCTCTTTTTCTGCTTCTCCCTTGGTCTCTTTATATAGGAATTGGACTGGGCTTTTCTGTTGCTAAAATCTCTCAAATATCTTTTGAAATAAAGATAAATATAAATATTTAAAAATACTTGGAGAGATATAGACTATTTGACAAATATAATTGGTTGATAATATCAAAATCTAATATAATTAAATTAATTAATTACTTAAAGATATATGATAAATTATCACCAATTAATATTTGTATTAATTTTCCAAATCAACCCTTTTGCAATCTCCTTAAATTATCTTCTAAATAATCCAATATCTTCAAGATATATTTGTTTGTTGTGGAACTAAAAAGATTCAAGAAGATCTTGTCATATTTAAAAAGATTTGGTAGTTATTATCTTTTAATATTTTATGATATAATTAAATAAGATAATTATTTAAAAATATCAAATAAAATATCTAAAGATATATTTTCCCAAATTATCTTCTATCATAAAGATAAAGAAAACCGCAAGGTCCAATTTTTCTTTCCTCTCTTCTTGGTTTAGCCAAACTTTTTCACTTTTTCAAGCTTTTCTTGCCGTCTTCATGTAATGCTTGGCCTGAATTTTTGTGCTTTTGATAATTTCTTATTCTTTGATTTATCTTTAAGGTGTCATGAAGCTTTAATCAATTTATTTCCACACCTATAAATGAGCTTAAAACTTAACTTCAGCTGCATCAACAAACGTTAAAATATCCAAAAATAATTTATGCCGCTAAAAATCACTTTTTAAGACATTTTTATCACACAAGCTCAAACAACCTAATTATCAGATTTATCAATTAAATCACTCTTTAAGCACACAAATTCAATTAAATACCCAAAATTAAACATTAAATGAGGGCAAAAATACGCACTCATCACTTTTCTATCAAATTGCCATGGCCTACCTAACAAAATATGAGTTTCTTCCATAGGCACAACATCACATAACACCTCATCTTTAAAATTTCCAATTGAAAAGTTAATGAGGACTTGTTGAGTTACTTTAATGTCTTCTTTATTAAGCCATGATAGCTTGTAGGGCTTGGCATGAGGGATAGTTTTCAAGCCAAGCTTGTCCACAACCCTTGTGCTAGCCACATTTACACAACTTCCATTATCTATGAGGAGGGGACATAGTTTGTCTTTGATATGACACCTTGAATGAAAAAGGTTTTGTCTTTGAGAAGGGTCAAGTTCCTTGGAAACTTGTCTTAGTTGGTGCCTTATCATTAACAATCCACCTTCAAGGGGTTTAATCCTTTCACTTGAAGAAGAAGTGTGGGAAGAAGTACTTTTGGGGGAAGGGGGAAAAGAATGTTCACTCTCTACTTCTTTTTTAAGGTTTAAGGCCATGGTTCTTTTGGTGGGACAATTTGAAGCTATGTGCCCATATCCCAAACACTTGAAACATTTTATAGAACTTGTCCTTGTACCTTGAGAAGAATTAGGAGTTTCATTAGAAGGCCTAGACGAATTAGTCCTAGGAGGTGGGTCTTTGGAACTCTTGAGTGGTGATTTATCATGTTTTCTTTCTTTATCTTTCCAAGTACTATAATAGTAGTCATTGTATGAACCACTCCTCTTGGCCTCTTTTTTCTTTTGCAATTGAGTTTCAACTTTGATGGCCAAATGTAAAACTTTGTCAAGAGAGGAGTACTCATATAACTCTACTAAATCTTGTATGTCCCTCCTTAACCCACTCACAAATCTAGCTACCTTTTCCTCTTCACTTTCAAATTGGATTCCTACTTTTAGAAGCATGGACTCCATTAACTTGTAATATTCATCCACACACATGGACCCTTGTTGAAGCCTTTGGAGCTTCAAAAGAGTCTCCCTCCTATAGTAGGAAGGAACAAATCTAGCGCGCATCAAATTTTTAAGGTCCCTCCAAGAAGTCGCGAGTGACTCTTGGTTAATATTGTCCATACATAATTGATGCCACCAAGTCATGGCATAATCCTCAAACTCTAAGACTACCAAATCTACTTGCTTTTGATGACTAACTACATGAATGGTAAAAATTTGGTCCACTTTTTGTTCCCACTCAATGTAGATGTTTGGGTTATTTTCTCCTTTGAACTTAGGAATCTTTGGAGTTTGCTTCTCTTGTGATGGATTGTTCCTAGAATGCCTTCTTTTCCTAGCCTTTCTTTCTTGCTCCCTAGCTTCAAGCCTTTGAATGTGCTCTTGGATTCTTAGGTCACTTTGCTCCTTGTCCTTTCTCAATTGTTCAAAGGACTCCATCCTAGACAACTCCAAATCCCGAAGCAATCTATCAATGTATTGTTTTTGTTTGGAGTAGGTGCATTTGATGAACTTGCCATGATTCCTACAATAAAACACTCAAAGCCAAAACAAAATATATGAATTAGGGGTTAGACAACATGAAAACCAAGACCAATTCCAACCCAAAATGTAACCCAAGTGTTTAGATCACTCTCCCAAAGTAACAAGGCAAGGCTAACACTCAAAATCCACCAAAGGAGTGAAGCAAACACTTTTAAAAACTTGTTCAAAACCTTTCAAATGCAAGACAAGTGATTCGGCCACAACATCCCAAGAGTTTCAAGAAAAGAAAACTACTAAGACACAACAAAGAACACCTAGTGACAAGCAAGAAAAGCACAAAAACAAGAAAGTTTAACTTCTAAGGAAATTTTGTTTTAAAGACAAAACTTGAACAAGACTAAAGCAATGAAAAACACTTTTAAAGACTCTATGGAAAGCATTTGAACAAGCCAAGATTATACCTCAAATTATGCATACACCAAGAAAGATCATAACCAAGTTAAAGCATGGAACTAATTTGCCAATATCACCCAAAATCCAAGTATAAAATTTGGTAGCATAACACCCAGTAAAAATGGCCAAATGGATTCACCAAGCAACACATTAGCTCTCGGCCAAACTGTTTTTGGTCATGAAAATTATTTTTCTTTTCAAAACTAGGTACTTAAGATGATGAGAAGGATATTTTAGGGTGTCTTGAACACTTAGTTCCTTAAAAATTAGGTCAAAATCAATTTCAAGGAGCATGCTACAACAAAAGGCATAGATCTCATGCAATAGCTCAAATACTTAGAAACAAGAATAAGACAACTCAAAGAAGCATATGACATATGACTCAAGCAAAAGTTGGACACATTTAAAGACTCAACATGACATACACAAAGACACAAACATGTAGCTATCATGCATTTAAACTCATGGATTTGAGGCTCAAAGACTAAGCATCCAAAGACATGTTATCCAACCACATTTAGAAGTAAGAAGTGTAACAAAAACAGTAGCCAAAACTGCCCAACATAACCTGAAAAAACGTTGATTCGCGGTAATCTCGGCAGCTCTGACCTTTGCTCACTATTTCAATCATAATTCTCTCCACAAAACTCCAAATGCATTGGTTCTTTTTTTGTTAGAAACTAGACTAACAGAGCTTTCTTTTGACATCAAAAACATAATTTTGGGATCACTGAGCAGGTGCAGTTTAATCTTTTAAAATCGTGAACAGTTTCTGCCAGCATTGTTTTTGTGTGCAATGGAAGTGGATTTGAACCATACAAAGATAGCTACAAGAAGACAAGGTTAGCACATGAAAAACACCATATTCAAGATAACCTAGGCTCTAGATACCAAATGATGAAGGATTATCTTGTTCCTTTTTAAGATTATTGAATATGGTGTGAGTTGATTAAGAAAGCTAAGTGAAATCCCCACTGGACATTAAGATAGCAAGCTATCTAGATGTGAAGGTTCCTTTCAAAAAGCTCAAGAGAAGAAGATGATGGATTGATTCAAAACAAAAAGGAAATGGAAAGCACATAAACCATAGAAAACCAAGAACAATTAAAGGAAGAAGAAAACATAAAATGGAAAGGAAAGAAATGGTAAAAATGTGAGAAGCACGCCACTACAAGGCTAGGCTAGAAGCCATGGCAACCTTGAAGATGAGTGGATGTGTGCCGCCACTTGCTATGCAAGATAAGGCTTAAAAGTATTCACTCCCAAGGGAGGAAACTCTCACAAATGGTTGAGACACAAGAGTGTTTTTACTTTAAAATGTTCAACCCTTTTACATGTCTAGGAGCACCCCTTATATAGAAGAGTTTAGGGGTCTCTAAGAAAATAAAAGATACCTAAGGATGTCTCTACAAAAACCTAACCCTAGCTTCTAGAAACTAGGTCAAATAAGGTTACAAAAATGAGAGACAAAAGAGCTAACTATGGTGTGTGCAAGGCTAATTTCGTTCTAGAACAAAAGGAGACAAAGAATGTGTCTCATATGTCTCCAAAAAGTGGGCAAAGTGTGCTAAAAACAAAGGAGACCAAAGGTACATAGGTACACTTGCTTCATGCCTTTTACTTTATGCTTTATGGCTTTGCTTTACTCTCTCCTCCACATCATTTATGCTCCCAAATCACCATGCGCCACCTAGCATTGCTTTCTTACTCCTAATTAACCTACAAAGCAAATAAACATAGATTAACATGTTGGCTTAAGTCAAGTCAACTATAGTCAACAAGTCAAACCTAGTCAAAGGTCAACAAGTCAACTAAAGTTGATTCAACTAAGTCAACTTAGGGAATCAAAAACAACAAACATAAATGAAAGGGATGAAGGATTAGTGAACTTCCTTTCTAAACATGCTTAGTCTTCTTAAGCATGTGCCTTCATCCTTGGTTGGGGTCAATCCTTCATCACAATCAGCAAAGGAAATGTTGAGGAATGATGCAAAAACAATGTATTTAGTATATGAAAGATGACAACTAAGCTAAAAGTGAGCAATATCAAGGAAAACGAAAACTGAGGTGGAGACTAACTTGCATGGCTAGTTTATAAATCTCTTGTCTAGTTAAATACCTAACTTCATTATTTATTCATTCAATTAGTGTGACTAAGTGGTGTGGCCTATTTTTATGCAGAAAAAGTAAACCAAGGACAGAAAAACTAACAAAAACAAAGAAAGAATGCAGTAACTTGGCTAAAAAGTTGACCAAGGGTTGACTTTTTGCCTTTTTACTCCAATTTGAAATCTATTATGCGAAACTGGTATAAATAGGACAAAGGACCTAGTCAACAAAGTTAAAATGACTCAGGGATCCTAAGGAATAACTCAAAACTGAAATCCTACCTAAAACTCAAAATTTCACTACCTAAAACCTCTAAAAACACATTAAAGATAGGCTAAAACTAATTTATGCTAAAGCACGGGTAGAACTACCACTAAACTACCTAGACAAGGTTAAAATGACTTAAGAAAACTTAATCCTAAGTCACAAACTATCTCCTAAATGATGTACCAAAAATCACTACCTAAATCCGAGACTAGTCTACAAAATTGACCCTTTTGTGTATGCATGTACCAAGCTAACCTATGGAAGTTTAATCTAACTATCCTAACATCTTTCTAATGGCAAAATATGAATAGAAAACATCTCACACTGCTAAAACTTACTACAGCTCAAAATCTAGCAACCTAAGACCTATTAGCACTAAACTATGCTAAAACTCCAAAAATTTAGAGCTGAAGTAAACTACTGCATAAAACATTTATCAACACCCTTGGACAACTTTTAATTACCAAAAGAAATTTGGAGAAGACATCACAAAACAAAATTTGGAGGGAAATTCAGATTTGCCTACTGAAAACACAAAAATCAACTACAAATTGGTCAAAATGAGCTTAAGACTATCCAATAATAAAAAGAAATGTTGAGGAATGATGGAAAAACAATGTATTTAGTATATGAAAGATGAAAACTAAGCTAAAAGTGAGCAATATCAAGGAAACTGAACACTGAGGCGGAGACTAACTTGTATGGCTAGTTTGTGAATCTCTAGTCTAGTTAAATACCTAACTTCATTATTTTTTTCATTCAATTAGTGTGACTAAGTGGTGTGGCCTATATTTATGCAGAAAAAGTAAACCAAGGACAAAAAAACTAACAAAAACAAGGAAAGAATGCAGTAACTTGGTTGAAAAGTTGACCAAGAGTTGACTTTTTGCCTTTTTACTCTAATTCGAAATCTATTATGCGAAACTGGTATAAATAGGACCAAGGACCTACTCAACAAAGTTAAAATGACTCGGGGATCCTAAGGAACAAACCAAATTGAAATCCTACCTAAAACTCAAAATTTCACTACCTAAAACCTCTAAAAACACATTAAAGATAGGCTAAAACTAATTTATGCTAAAGCACGGTTAGAACTACCACTAAACTACCTAGACAAGGTTAAAATGACTTAAGAAAACTTAATCCTAAGTCACAAACTATCTCCTAAATGATGTACCAAAAATTACTACCTAAAACCGAGAGTAGTCTACAAAATTGACCCTTTTGTGTATGCATGTACTAAGCTAACCTATGGAAGTTTAATCTAACTATCCTAACATCTTTCTAATGGCAAAATATGAATAGAAAACATCTCACACTGCTAAAACTTACAACAACTCAAAATCTAGCTACCTAAGACCTAATATTAGCACTAGACTATGCTTAAACTCCAAAAATTTAGAGCTGAAGTAAACTATTGCATAAAACTTTTATCAACACCCTTGGACAACTTTTAATTACCAAAAGAAATGTGGAGAAGACATCACAAAACAAAATTTGGGTGGAAATTCAAATCTGCCTACAGAAAACACAAAAATAAACTACAAATTGGTCAAAATGAGCTTAACACTATCCAATCAGCAAAGGAAATGTTGAGGAATGATGCAAAAACAACGTATTTAGTATATGAAAGATGACAACTAAGCTAAAAGTGAGCAATATCAAGGAAAACGAAAACTGAGGTGGAGACTAACTTGCATGGCTAGTTTATAAATCTCTTGTCTAGTTAAATACCTAACTTAATTATTTATTCATTCAATTAGTGTGACTAAATGGTGTGGCGTATTTTTATGCAGAAAAAGTAAACCAAGGACAGAAAAAATAACAAAAACAAAGAAAGAATGCAGTAACTTAGTTGAAAAGTTGACTAAGAGTTGACTTTTTGCCTATTTACTCTAATTTGAAATCTATAATGCGAAATTGGTATAAATAGGACCAAGGACCTACTCAACAAAGTTAAAATGACTCAGGGATCCTAAGGAACAACACAAAACTGAAATCCTACCTAAAATTCAAAATTTCACTCCCTAAAACCTCTAAAAACACATTAAAGATAGGCTAAAACTAACTTTATGCTAAAGCACAGGTAGAACTACCACTAAAGGACCTAGACAAGGTTAAAATGACTTAAGAAAACTTAATCCTAAGTCACAAACTATCTCCTAAATGATTTACCAAAAATCACTACCTGAAACCGAGACTAGTCTACAAAATTGACCTTTTTGTGTATGCATGTACTAAGCTAACCTATGGAAGTTTAATCTAACTATCCTAACATTTTTCTAATGGAAAAATATGAATAGAAAACAGCTCATACTGCTAAAACTTACTACAACTCAAAATCTAACTACCTAAGACCTAATATTAGCACTAGACTATGCTAAACCTCCTAAAATTTAGAGCTGAAATAAACTACTGCATAAAACTTTTATCAACACCCTTGGACAACGTTTAATTACCAAATGAAATGTGGAGAAGACATCACAAAACAAAATTTGGAGGGAAATTCAAATTTGCCAACAAAAAACACAAAAATCAACTACAAATTGGTCAAAATGAGCTTAAGACTATCCAATAAGCAAAAGAAATGTTGAGGAATGATGCAAAAACAATGTATTTAGTATATGAAAGATGAAAACTAAGCTAAAAGTGAGCAATATCAAGGAAAACGATAACTGAGGCGAAGACTAACTTTTATGGCTAGTTTATGAATCTCTAGTCTAGTTAAATACCTAACTTCATTATTTTTTTCATTCAATTAGTGTGACTAAGTGGTGTGGCCTATTTTTATGCAGAAAAAGTAAACCAAAGACAAAAAAACTAACAAAAACAAAGACAGAATGCAGTAACTTGGCTAAAAAGTTGACCAAGAGTTGACTTTTTGCCTTTTTACTCCAATTTGAAATCTATTATGCGAAACTGGTATAAATAGGACCAAGGACCTAGTCAACAAAGTTAAAATGACTCAGGGATCCTAAAGAATAACTCAAAACTGAAATCCTACCTAAAACTCAAAATTTCACTACCTAACACCTCTAAAAACACATTAAAGATAGGCTAAAACTAATTTATGCTAAAGCACGGGTAGAACTACCACTAAACTACCTAGACAAGGTTAAAATGACTTAAGAAAACTTAATCCTAAGTCACAAACTATCTCCTAAATGATGTACCAAAAATCACTACCTAAATCCGAGACTAGTCTACAAAATTGACCCTTTTGTGTATGCATGTACCAAGCTAACCTATGGAAGTTTAATCTAACTATCCTAACATCTTTCTAATGGCAAAATATGAATAGAAAACATCTCACACTGCTAAAACTTAGTACAGCTCAAAATCTAGCAACCTAAGACCTAATATTAGCACTAAACTATGCTAAAACTCCAAAAATTTAGAGCTGAAATAAACTACTGCATAAAACTTTTATCAACACCCTTGGACAACTTTTAATTACCAAAAGAAATGTGGAGAAGACATCACAAAACAAAATTTGGAGGGAAATTCAGATTTGCCTACTGAAAACACAAAAATCAACTACAAATTGGTCAAAATGAGCTTAAGACTATCCAATAATAAAAAGAAATGTTGAGGAATGATGGAAAAACAATGTATTTAGTATATGAAAGATGAAAACTAAGCTAAAAGTGAGCAATATCAAGGAAACCGAACACTGAGGCGGAGACTAACTTGTATGGCTAGTTTATGAATCTCTAGTCTAGTTAAATACCTAACTTCATTATTTTTTTTCATTCAAATAGTGTGACTAAGTGGTGTGGCCTATATTTATGCAGAAAAAGTAAACGAAGCACAAAAAAACTAACAAAAACAAGGAAAGAATGCAGTAACTTGGTTGAAAAGTTTACCAAGAGTTGACTTTTTGCCTTTTTACTCTAATTCGAAATCTATTATGCGAAACTGGTATAAATAGGACCAAGGACCTACTCAACAAAGTTAAAATGACTCAGGGATCCTAAGGAACAAACCAAACTGAAATCCTACCTAAAACTCAAAATTTCACTACCTAAAACCTCTAAAAACACATTAAAGATAGGCTAAAACTAATTTATGCTAAAGCACGGTTAGAACTACCACTAAACTACCTAGACAAGGTTAAAATGACTTAAGAAAACTTAATCCTAAGTCACAAACTATCTCCTAAATGATGTACCAAAAATTACTACCTAAAACCGAGAGTAGTCTACAAAATTGACCCTTTTGTGTATGCATGTACTAAGCTAACCTATGGAAGTTTAATCTAACTATCCTAACATCTTTCTAATGGCAAAATATGAATAGAAAACATCTCACACTGCT
This sequence comes from Vigna unguiculata, assembly GCF_037176805.1. Lineage (NCBI taxonomy): Eukaryota > Viridiplantae > Streptophyta > Magnoliopsida > Fabales > Fabaceae > Vigna > Vigna unguiculata. Next base: position 23,517,628 of record NC_140795.1, on the reverse strand, counting down.
AAAACTTACTACAACTCAAAATCTAGCTACCTAAGACCTAATATTAGCACTAGACTATGCTTAAACTCCAAAAATTTAGAGCTGAAGTAAACTATTGCATAAAACTTTTATCAACACCCTTGGACAACTTTTAATTACCAAAAGAAATGTGGAGAAGACATCACAAAACAAAATTTGGAGGGAAATTCAAATTTGCCTACAGAAAACACAAAAATAAACTACAAATTGGTCAAAATGAGCTTAAGACTATCCAATAAGCAAAAGAAATGTTGAGGAATGATGCAAAAACAATGTATTTAGTATATGAAAGATGAAAACTAAGCTAAAAGTGAGCAAAATCAAGGAAAACGATAACTGAGGCGAAGACTAACTTTTATGGCTAGTTTATGAACTCTAGTCTAGTTAAATACCTAACTTCATTATTTTTTTTCATTCAATTAGTGTGACTAAGTGGTGTGGCCTATTTTTATGCAGAAAAAGTAAACCAAGGACAAAAAAACTAACAAAAACAAAGACAGAATGCAGTAACTTGGCTAAAAAGTTGACCAAGAGTTGACTTTTTGCCTTTTTACTCTAATTTGAAATCTATTATGTGAAACTGGTATAAATAGGACCAAGGACATACTCAACAAAGTTAAAATGACTCAGGGATCCTATGGAACAACTCAAAACTGAAATCCTACCTAAAACTCATAATTTCACTACCTAAAACCTTTAAAAACACATTAAAGATAGGCTAAAACTAATTTATGCTAAAGCACGGGTAAAACTACCACTAAACTACCTAGACAAGCTTAAAATGACTTAAGAAAACTTAATCCGAAGTCACAAACTATCTCCTAAAAGATGTACCAAAAGTCACTACCTAAAACCGAGACTAGTCTACAAAATTGACCCTTTTGTGTATGCATGCACTAAGCTAACCTATGGAAGTTTAATCTAACTATCATAACATCTTTCTAATGGCAAAATATGAATAGAAAACATCGCACACTGCTAAAACTTAATACAACTCAAAATCTAGCTACCTAAGACCTAATATTAGCACTAGAGTATGCTAAACTTCCAAAAATTTAGAGCTGAAATAAACTACTGCATAAAACTTTTCTCAACACCCTTGGACAACTTTTAATTACCAAAAGAAATGTGGAGAAGACATCACAAAACAAAATTTGGAGGGAAATTCAAATCTGCCTACAGAAAACACAAAAATCAACTACAAATTGGTCAAAATGAGCTTAAGACTATCCAATAAGCAAAGTAAATGTTGAGGAATGATGCAAAAACAATGTATTTAGTATATGAAAGATCAAAACTAAGCTAAAAGTGAGCAATATCAAGGAAAACGAAAACTGAGGCGGAGACTAACTTGTATGGCTAGTTTATGAATCTCTAGTCTAGTTAAATACCTAACTTCATTATTTTTTTCATTCAATTAGTGTGACTAAGTGGTGTGGCCTATTTTTATGCAGAAAAAGTTAACCAAGGACAAAAAAACTAACAAAAACAAAGAAAGAATGCAGTAACTTGGCTGAAAAGTTGACCAAGAGTTGACTTTTTGCCTTTTTACTCTAATTTGAAATCTATTATGTGAAACTGGTATAAATAGGACCAAGGACATACTCAACAAAGTTAAAATGACTCAGGGATCCTAAGGAACAACTCAAAACTGAAATCCTACCTAAAACTCAAAATTTCACTACCTAAAACCTCTAAAAATACATTAAAGATAGGCTAAAACTAATTTATGCTAAAGCACGGGTAGAACTACCACTAAACTACCTAGACAAGCTTAAAATGACTTAAGAAAACTTAATCCTAAATCACAAACTATCTCCTAAAAGATGTACCAAAAATCACTACCTAAAACCGAGACTAGTCTACAAAATTGACCCTTTTGTGTATGCATGCACTAAGCTAACCTATGGAAGTTCAATCTAACTATCCTAACATGTTTCTAATGGCAAAATATGAATAGAAAACAGCTCACACTGCTAAAGCTTACTACAGCTCAAAATCTAGCTACCTAAGAACTAATATTAACACTGAACTATGCTAAAACTCCAAAAATTTAGAGCTGAAATAAACTACTGCATAAAACTTTTACCAACACCCTTGGACAACTTTTAATTACCAAAAGAAATGTGGAGAAGACATCACAAAACAAAATTTGGAGGGAAATTCAAATCTACCTACAGAAACCACAAAAATCAACTACAAATTGGTCAAAATGAGCTTAACGCTATCCAATCAGCAAAGGAAATGTTGAGGAATGATGCAAACACAATGTATTTAGTATATGAAAGATAAAAACTAAGCTAAAAGTGAGCAATATCAAGGAAAACGAAAACAGAGGTGGAGACTAACTTGTATGGCTAGTTTATGAATCTCTAGTCTAGTTAAATACCTAACTCCATTATTTTTTCATTCAATTAGTTTAACTAAGTGGTGTGGCCTATTTTTATGCAGAAAAAGTAAACCAAGGACAGAAAAACTAACAAAAACAAAGAAAGAATGCAGTAACTTGGCTGAAAAGTTGACCAAGAGTTGACTTTTTGCCTTTTTCCTCTAATCTGAAATCTATTATGCGAAACTGGTATAAACAGGACCAAGGACCTACTCAATAAAGTTAAAATGACTCAGGGATCCTAAGGACAACTCAAAACTGAAATCCAACCTAAAACTCAAAATTTCACAACCTAAAACCTCTAAAAACACCTTAAAGATAGGCTAAAACTAAGTTTATGCTAAAGCACGGATAGAACTACCAGCAAACTACCTAGACAAGGTTAAAATGACTTAAGAAAACTTAATCCTAAGTCACAAACAATCTCCTAAATGATTTACCAAAAATCAATACCTAAAACCGAGACAGGTCTACAAAACTGACCCTTTTGTGTATGCATGTACTAAGCTAACCTATGGAAGTTTAATCTAACTATCCTAACATCTTTCTAATGGCAAAATATGAATAGAAAACAGCTCACACTGCTAAAACTTACTACAGCTCAAAATTTAGCTACCTAAGACCTAATATTAGCACTAAACTATGCTAAAACTCCAAAAATTTAGAGGTGAAATAAACTACTGCATAAAACTTTTATCAACACCCTTGGACAACTTTTAATTACCAAAAGAAATGTGGAGAAGACATCACAAAACAAAATTTGGTGGGAAATTCAAATCTGCCTACAGAAAACACAAAAATCAACTACAAATTGGTCAAAATGAGCTTAACACTATCCAATCAGCAAAGGAAATGTTGAGGAATGATGCAAAAACAATGTATTTAGTATATGAAAGATGAAAACTAAGCTAAAAGTGAGCAATATCAAGGAAAACGAAAACTTAGGGTGAGACTAACTTGTATGGCTAGTTTTTGATCTCTAGTCTAGTTAAATACCTAACTTCATTATTTATTCATTCAATTAGTGTGACTAAGTGGTGTGGCCTATTTTTATGCAGAAAAAGTAAACCAAGGACAGGAAAACTAACAAAAACAAAGAAAGAATGGCGTAACTTGGCTGAAAAGTTGACCAAGAGTTGACTTTTTGCCTTTTTCCTCTGATCTGAAATCTATTATGCGAAACTAGTATAAACAGCACCAAGGACCTACTCAACAAAGTTAAAATGATTCAGGGATCCTAGGGAACAACTCAAAACTGAAATCCTACCTAAAACTCAAAATTTCACAACCTAAAACCTCTAAAAACACCTTAAAGATAGGCTAAAACTAAGTTTATGCTAAAGCACGGATAGAACTACCACCAAACTACCTAGACAAGGTTAAAATGACTTAAGAAAACTTAATCTTCAGCCACAAACTATCTCCTAAATGATTTACAAAAAATCACTACCTAAAACCGAGACTAGTCTACAAAATTGACCCTTTTCTGTATGCATGTACTAAGCTAACCTATGGAAGTTTAATCCAACTATCCTAACATATTTCTAATGGCAAAATATGAATAGAAAACAGCTCACACTGCTAAAACTTACTACAGCTCAAAATCTAGCTACCTAAGACCTAATATTAGTACTAAACTATGCTAAAACTCCAAAAATTTACAGCAGAAATAAACTATTGCATAAAACTTTTATCAACACCCTTGGACAACTTTTAATTACCAAAAGAAATGTGGAGAAGACATCACAAAACAAAATTTGGAGGGATTTCCAAATCTACCTACAGAAAACACAAAAATGAACTACAAATTGGTCAAAATGAGCTTAACGCTATCCAATCAGCAAAGGAAATGTTGAGGAACGATGCAAAAACAATGTATTTAGTATATGAAAGATAAAAACTAAGGTAAAAGTGAGCAATATCAAGGAAAATGAAAACTGAGGTGGAGACTAACTTGTATGGCTAGTTTATGAATCTCTAGTCTAGTTAAATACCTAACTCCATTATTTTTTCATTCAATTAGTTTAACTCAGTGGTGTGGCCTATTTTTATGCAGAAAAAGTAAACCAAGGACAGAAAAACTAACAAAAACAAAGAAAGAATGCAGTAACTTGGCTGAAAAGTTGACCAAGAGTTGACTTTTTGCCTTTTTCCTCTAATCTGAAATCTATTGTGCGAAACTAGTATAAACAGGACCAAGGACCTACTCAACAAAGTTAAAATGACTCAGGGATCCTAAGGAACAACTCAAAACTGAAATCCTACCGAAAACTCAAAATTTCACTACGTAAAACCTCTAAAAACATCTTACATATAGGCAAAAACTATGTTTATGCTAAAGCACGGATAGAACTACCACCAAACTACGTAGACAAGGTTAAAATGACTTAAGAAAACTTAATCCTAAGTCACAAACTATCTCCTAAATGATTTACCAAAAATCACTACCTAAAACTGAGACTAGTCTACAAAATTGACCCTTTTGTGTATGCATGTACTAAGCTAACCTATGGAAGTTTAATCTAACTATCCTAACATCTTTCTAATGGCAAAATATGAATAGAAAACATCTCACACTGCTAAAACTTAGTACAACTCAAAATCTAGCTACCTAAGACCTAATATTAGCACTAGACTATGCTTAAACTCCAAAAATTTAGAGCTGAAATAAACTACTGCATAAAACTTTTATCAACACCCTTAGACAACTTTTAATTACCAAAACAAATGTGGAGAAGACATCAGAAAAAAAAATTGGGGTGGAAATTCAAATCTGCCTACAGAAAACACAAAAATAAACTACAAATTGGTCAAAAAAAGCTTAACACTATCCAATCAGCAAAGGAAATGTTGAGGAATGATGCAAAAACAATGTATTTAGTATATGAAAGATGACAACTAAGCTAAAAGTGAGCAATATCAAGGAAAACGAAAACTGAGGTGGAGACTAACTTGCATGGCTAATTTATAAATCTCTTGTCTACTTAAATACCTAACTTCATTATTTATTCATTCAATTAGTGTGACTAAGTGGTGTGGCGTTTTTTTATGCAGAAAATGTAAACCAAGGACAGAAAAAATAACAAAAACAAAGAAAGAATGCAGTAACTTGGCTGAAAAGTTGACCAAGAGTTGACTTTTTGCCTATTTACTCTAATTTGAAATCTATAATCCGAAACCGGTATAAATAGGACCAAGGACCTACTCAACAAAGTTAAAATGACTCAGGGATCCTAAGGAACAACTCAAAACTGAAATCCTACCTAAAATTCAAAATTTCACTACCTAAAAACCTCCAAAAACACATTAAAGATAGGCTAAAACTAAATTTATGCTAAAGCACAGGTAGAACTACCACTAAAGTACCTAGACAAGGTTAAAATGACTTAAGAAAACTTAATCCTAAGTCACAAACTATCTCCTAAATGATTTACCAAAAATCACTACCTAAAACTGAGACTAGTCTACAAAATTGACCTTTTTGTGTATGCATGTACTAAGCTAACCTATGGAAGTTTAATCTAACTATCCTAACATGTTTCTAATGGCAAAATATGGATAGAAAATAGCTCACACTGCTAAAACTTACTACAACTCAAAATCTAACTACCTAAGACCTAATATTAGCACTAGACTATGCTAAACCTCCAAAAATTTAGAGCTGAAATCAACTACTGCATAAAACTTTTATCAACACCCTTGGACAACGTTTAATTACCAAAAGAAATGTGGAGAAGACATCACAAAACAAAATTTGGAGGGAAATTCAAATTTGGCTACAGAAAACACAAAAATCAACTACAAATTGGTCAAAATGAGCTTAAGACTATAAAATAAGCAAAAGAAATGTTGAGGAATGATGCAAAAACAATGTATTTAGTATATGAAAGATGAAAACTAAGCTAAAAGTGAGCAATATCAAGGAAAACGAAAACTGAGGCAGAGACTAAGTTGTATGGCTAGTTTATGAATCTCTAGTCTAGTTAAATACCTAACTTCATTATTTTTTTCATTCAATTAGTGTGACTAAGTGGTGTGGCCTATTTTTATGCAGAAAAAGTAAACCAAGGACAAAAAAACTAACAAAAACAAAGAAAGAATGCAGTAACTTGGCTGAAAAGTTGACCAAGAGTTGACTTTTTGCTTTTTTCCTCTAATCTGAAATCTATTATGCGAAACTGGTATAAACAGCACCAATGACCTACTCAATAAAGTTAAAATGACTCAGGGATCCTAAGGAACAACTCAAAACTGAAATTCTACCTAAAACTCAAAATTTCACTAACTAAAACCTCTAAAAACACCTTAAAGATAGGCTAAAACTAAGTTTATGCTAAAGCACGGATAGAACTACCACCAAACTACCTAGACAAGGTCAAAATGACTTAAGAAAACTTAATCCTAAGTCACAAACAATCTGCTAAATGATTTACCAAAAATCACTACCTAAAACCGAGACTAGTCTACAAAATTGACCCTTTTGTGTATGCATGTACTAAGCTAACCTATGGAAGTATAATCTAACTATCCTAACATGTTTATAATGGAAAAATATGAATAGAAAACAGCTCACACTGTTAAAACTTACTACAGCTCAAAATCTAGCTATCTAAGACCTAATATTAGCACTAAACTATGCTAAAACTCCAAAAATTTACAGCAGAAATAAACTATTGCATAAAAATTTTATCAACACCCTTGGACAACTTTTAATTACCAAAAGAAATGTGGAGAAGACATCACAAAACAAAATTTGGAGGGATTTCCAAATCTACCTACAGAAAACACAAAAATGAACTACAAATTGGTCAAAATGAGCTTAACGCTATCCAATCAGCAAAGGAAATGTTGAGGAACGATGCAAAAACAATGTATTTAGTATATGAAAGATAAAAACTAAGGTAAAAGTGAGCAATATCAAGGAAAATGAAAACTGAGGTGGAGACTAACTTGTATGGCTAGTTTATGAATCTCTAGTCTAGTTAAATACCTAACTCCATTATTTTTTCATTCAATTAGTTTAACTCAGTGGTGTGGCCTATTTTTATGCAGAAAAAGTAAACCAAGGACAGAAAAACTAACAAAAACAAAGAAAGAATGCAGTAACTTGGCTGAAAAGTTGACCAAGAGTTGACTTTTTGCCTTTTTCCTCTAATCTGAAATCTATTATGCGAAACTAGTATAAACAGGACCAAGGACCTACTCAACAATGTTAAAATGACTCAGGGATCCTAAGGAACAACTCAAAACTGAAATCCTACCGAAAACTCAAAATTTCACTACGTAAAACCTCTAAAAACATCTTACATATAGGCAAAAACTATGTTTATGCTAAAGCACGGATAGAACTACCACCAAACTACGTAGACAAGGTTAAAATGACTTAAGAAAACTTAATCCTAAGTCACAAACTATCTCCTAAATGATTTACCGAAATTCACTACCTAAAACCGAGACTAGTCTACAAAATTGACCCTTTTGTGTATGCATGCATGATGAAGGATTGACCCCAACCAAGGATGGAGGAACAAGCTTAAGAAGACTAAGCATTTTTAGAAAGGAAGTTCACTAATCCTTCATCCCTTTCATTTGTGTTTGTTATTTTTGATTCCCTAAGTTGACTTAGTTGAATCAACTTTAGTTGACTTGTTGAACTTTGACTATGTTTGACTGGTTAACTATAGTTGACTTGACTTAAGCCAACATGCTAATTTATGTTTATTTGCTTTATAGGTTAATTAGGAGTAAGAAATCAATGCTAGGTGGCACATGGTGATTGGGGAGCATAAATGATGTGGAGGAGAGAGTAAAGCAAAGACATAAAGCATAAAGAAAAAGGCATAAAGCAAGTGTACCTATGTACCTTTGGTCTCCTTTGTTTTTAGCACACTATGGCCACTTTTTGGAGACATATGAGACACATTATTTATCTCCTTTTGTGCTAGAACGAAATTAGCCTTGCACACACTATAGATAGCTCTTTTGTCTCTCATTTTTGTAACCTTATTTGACATAGTTTCTAGAAGCTAGGGTTAGGTTTTTGTAGAGACATCCTTAGGTATCTTTTATTTGCTTAGAGGCCCCTAAACTCTTCTATATAAGGGGTGCTCCTAGACATGTAAAAGGGTTGAACATTTTGAAGTAAAAACACTCTTGTGTCTCAACGATTTGTGAGAGGTTCCTCCCTTGGGAGTGAATACTTTTAAGCCTTATCTTGCAAAGCAAGTGGTGGCACACATCCACTCATCTTCAAGGTTGCCATGGCTTCTAGCCTAGCCTTGTAGTGGCGTGCTTCTCACATTTTTACCATTCCTTTCCTTTCCATTTTATGTTTTCTTCTTCCTTTAATTGTTCTTGGTTTTATATGGTTTATGTGGTTTCCATTTCCTTTTTGTTTGAATCAATCCATCATCTTCTTCTCTTGAGCTTTGTGAAAGAAACCTTCACATCTAGATAGCTTGCTATCTTAATGTCCAGTGGGGATTTCACTTAGCTTTCTTAATCAACTCACACCATATTCAATAATCTTAAAAAAAAACAAGATAATCCTTCATCAATGTACTAAGCTAACCTATGGAAGTTTAATCTAACTATCCTAACATGTTTCTAATGGCAAAATATGAATAGAAAACAGCTCACACTGTTAAAACTTACTACAACTCAAAATCTAGCTATCTAAGACCTAATATTAGGACTAGACTATGCTAAAACTCCAAATATTTAGAGCTGAAATAAACTACCGCATAAAACTTTTATCAACACCCTTGGACAACTTTTAATTACCAAAAGTAATGTGGAGAAGACATCACAAAACAAAATTTGGAGGGAAATTCAAATTTGCCTACAGAAAACACAAAAATGAACTACAAATTGGTCAAAATGAGCTTAAGACTATCCAATAAGCAAAGGAATTGTTGAGGAATGATGCAAAAACAATGTATTTAGTATATGAAAGATGAAAACTAAGCTAAAAGTGAGCAATATCAAGGAAAACGAAAACTGAGGTGGAGACTAACTTGTATGGCTAGTTTATGAATCTCTAGTCTAGTTAAATACCTAACTTCATTATTTTTTTCATTCAATTAGTGTGACTAAGTGGTGTGGCCTATTTTTATGCAGAAAAAGTAAACCAAGGACAAAAAAACTAACAAAAACAAAGAAAGAATGCAGTAACTTGGCTGAAAAGTTGACCAAGAGTTGACTTTTTGCCTTTTTCCTCTAATCTGAAATCTATTGTGCGAAACTGCTATAAATAGGACCAAGGACCTACTCAACAAAGTTAAAATGACTCAGGGATCCTAAGGAACAACTCAAAACTGAAATCCTACCTAAAACTCAAAATTTCACTACCTAAAACCTCTAAAAACACCTTAAAGATAGGCTAAAACTAAGTTTATGCTGAAGCACGGGTAGAACTACCACTAAACTACCTAGACAAGGTTAAAATGACTTAAGAAAACTTAATCCTAAGTCACAAACTATCTCCTAAATGATTTACCAAAAATCACTACCTAAAACCGAGACTAGTTTACAAAATTGACCCTTTTGTGTATGCGTGTACTAAGCTAACCTATGGAAGTTTAATCTAACTATCCTAACATCTTTCTAATGGCAAAATATGAATAGAAAACAGCTCACACTGCTAAAACTTACTACAACTCAAAATCTAGCTACCTAACACCTAATATTAGCACTAAACTATGCTAAAACTCCAAAAATTTAGAGCTGAAATAAACTACTGCATAAAACTTTTATCCACACCCTTGGACAACTTTTAATTACCAAAAGAAATGTGGAAAAGACATCACAAAACAAAATTTGGAGGGAAATTCAAATCTGCCTACAGAAAACACAAAAATGAACTACAAATTGGTCAAAATGAGCTTAAGACTATCCAATCAGCAAAGGAAATGTTGAGGAATGATGCAAAAACAATGTATATAGTATATGAAAGATGAAAACTAAGCTAAAAGTGAGCAATATCAAGGAAAACGAAAACTGAGGCGGAGACTAACTTGTATGACTAGTTTATGAATCTCTAGTCTAGTTAAATACCTAACTTCATTATTTTTTTCATTCAATTAGTGTGACTAAGTGGTGTGGCCTATTTTTATGCAGAAAAAGTAAACCAAGGACAGAAAAACTAACAAAAACAAAGAAAGAATGTAGTAACTTGGCTGAAAAGTTGACCAAGAGTTGACTTTTTGCCTTTTTCCTCTAATCTGAAATCTATTATGCGAAACTGGTATAAACAGCACCAATGACCTACTCAATAAAGTTAAAATGACTCAGGGATCCTAAGGAACAACTCAAAACTGAAATCGTACCTAAAACTCAAAATTTCACTACCTAAAACCTCTAAAAACACCTTAAAGATAGGCTAAGACTAAGTTTATGCTAAATCACGGATAGAACTACCACCAAACTACCTAGACAAGGTTAAAATGACATAAGAAAACTTAATCCAATGTCACAAACTATCTCCTAAATGATTTACCAAAAATCACTACCTAAAACCGAGACTAGTCTACAAAATTGACCCTTTTGTGTATGCATGTACTAAGCTAACCTATGGAAGTATAATCTAACTATCCTAACATCTTTCTAATGGCAAAATATGAATAGAAAACAGCTCACACTGCTAAAACTTACTATAGCTCAAAATCTAGCTACCTAACACCTAATATTAGCACTAAACTATGCTAAAACTCCAAAAATTTAGTGCTGAAATAAACTACTGCATAAAACATTGATCAACACCCTTGGACAACTTTTAATTACCAAAAGAAATGTGGAGAAGAGATCACAAAACAAAATTTGGACGGAAATTCAAATCTGCCTACAGATAAAACATAAATGAACTACAAATTGGTCAAAATGAGCTTAAGACTATCCAATAAGCAAAGGAAATGTTTAGGAATGATGCAAAAACAATGTATTTAGTATATGAAAGATGAAAACTAAGCTAAAAGTGAGCAATATCAAGGAAAACGAAAACTGAGGCGGAGACTAACTTGTATGGCTAGTTTATGAATCTCTAGTTTAGTTAAATACCTAACTTCATTATTTTTTTAATTTAATTAGTGTGACTGAGTGGTGTGGCCTATTTTTATACAGAAAAACTAAACCAAGTACAGAAAAACTAACAAAAACATAGAAAGAATGCAGTAACTTGGCTGAAAAGTTGACCAAGAGTTGACTTTTTGCCTTTTTCCTCTAATCTGAAATCTATGATGCGAAACTGGTATAAACAGGACGAAGGACCTACTCAATAAAGTTAAAATGACTCAGGGATCCTAAGGAACAACTCAAAACTGAAATCCTACCTAAAACTCAAAATTTCACTACCTAAAACCTCTAAAAACACCTTAAAGATAGGTTAAAACTAAGTTTATGCTGAAGCACGGGTAGAACTACCACCAAACTTCCTAGACAAGGTTAAAATGACTTAAGAAAACTTAATTCTAAGTCACAAACAATCTCCTAAATGAATTACCAAAAATCACTACCTAAAACCGAGACTAGTCTACAAAATTGACCCATTTGTGTATGCATGTATTAAGCTAACCTATGGAAGTTTAATCTAACTATCCTAACATGTTTCTAATGGAAAAATATGAATAGAAAACAGCTCACACTGCTAAAACTTACTCCAGCTCAAAATCTAGCTACCTAAGATCTAATATTAGCACTAAATTATGCTAAAAGTCCAAAAATTTAGAGGTGAAATAAACTACCGCATAAAACTTTGATCAACACCCTTGGACAACTTTTAATTACCAAAAGAAATGTGGAGAAGACATCACAAAACAAAATTTGGAGGGAAAATCAAATCTGTCTACAGAAAACACAAAAATGAACTACAAATTAGTCAAAATGAGCATAACACTATCCAATCAGCAAAGGAAATGTTGAGGAATGATGCAAAAACAATGTATATAGTATATGAAAGATGAAAACTAAGCTAAAAGTGAGCAATATCAAGGAAAACGAAAAGAGGCGGAGACTAACTTGTATGACTAGTTTATGAATCTCTAGTCTAGTTAAATACCTAACTTCATTATTTTTTTCATTCAATTAGTGTGACTAAGTGGTGTGGCCTATTTTTATGCAGAAAAAGTAAACCAAGGACAGAAAAACTAACAAAAACAAAAGAAAGAATGCAGTAACTTGGCTGAAAAGTTGACCAAGAGTTGACTTTTTGCCTTTTTCCTCTAATCTGAAATCTATTATGCGAAACTGGTATAAACAGCACCAATGACCTACTCAATAAAGTTAAAATGACTCAGGGATCCTAAGGAACAACTCAAAACTGAAATCCTACCTAAAACTCAAAATTTCACTACCTAAAACCTCTAAAAACACCTTAAAGATAGGCTAAAACTAAGTTTATGCTAAAGCACGGAAAGAACTACCACCAAACTACCTAGACAAGGTCAAAATGACTTAAGAAAACTTAATCCTAAGTCACAAACAATCTCCTAAATGATTTACCAAAAATCACTACCTAAAACCGAGACTAGTCTACAAAATTGACCCATTTGTGTATGCATGTACTAAGCTAACCTATGGAAGTTTAATCTAACTATCCTAACATGTTTCTAATGGAAAAATATGAATAGAAAACAGCTCACACTGCTAAAACTTACTCCAGCTCAAAATCTAGCTACCTAAGATCTAATATTAGAACTAAACTATGCTAAAAGTCCAAAAATTTAGAGGTGAAATAAAATACTGCATAAAACTTTTATCAACACCCTTGGACAACTTTTAATTACCAAAAGAAATGTGCAGAAGACATCACAAAACAAAATTTGGAGGGAAATTCAAATCTGCCTACAGAAAATAGAAAAATGAACTACAAATTGGTCAAAATGAGCTTAAGACTATCCAATAAGCAAAGGAAATGTTGAGGAATGATGCAAAAACAATGTATTTAGCATATGAAAGATGAAAACTAAGCTAAAAGTGAGCAATATCAAGGAAAACGAAAACTGAGGTGGAGACTAACTTGTATGGCTAGTTTATGAATCTCTAGTCTAGTTAAACACCTAACTTCATTATTTTTTTATTCAATTAGTGTGACTAAGTTGTGTGGCCTATTTTTGTGTAGAAAAAGAAAACCAAGGACAGAAAAACTAACAAAAACAAAGAAAGAATGCAGTAACTTGGCTGAAAAGTTGACCAAGAGTTGACTTTTTGCCTTTTTCCTCTAATCTGAAATCTATTATGCGAAACTGTTATAAAAAGGACCAAGGACCTACTCAACAAAGTTAAAATGACTCAGGGATCCTAAGGAACAACTCACAATTGAAATCCTACCTAAACCTCAAAATTTCACTACCTAAAACCTCTAAAAACACCTTAAAGATAGGCTAAAACTAAGTTTATGCTAAAGCACGGGGAGAACTACCACTAAACTACCTAGACAAGGTTAAACTGACTTAATAAAACTTAATCCTAAGTCACAAACTATCTTCTAAATGATTTACCATAAATCACTACCTAAAACGAGGACTAGTCTACAAAATTGACCCTTTTGTGTATTCATGTACTAAGCTAACCTATGAAAGTTTAATCTATCTATCCTAACATGTTTCTAATGGCAAAATATGAAAAGAAAACAGCTCACACTGCTAAAACTTACTACAGCTCAAAATCTAGCTACCTAAGACCTAATATTAGCTCTAAACTATGCTAAAACTCCAAAAATTTAGAGCTGAAATAAACTACTGCAAAAACTTTTATCAACACCCTTGGACAACTTTTAATTACCAAATGAAATGTGGAGAAGAAATCACAAAATAAATTTTGGGGGGAAATTCAAAGCTGCCTCTAGAAAACACAAAAATCAACTACAAATTGGTCAAAATGAGATTAAGACTATCCAATCAGCAAAGGAAATGTTGAGGAATGATGCAAAAACAATGTATTTAGTATATGAAAGATGAAAACTAAGCTAAAAGTGAGCAATATCAAGAAAAAAGAAAACTGAGGTGGAGACTAACTTGTATGGCTAGTTTATGAATCTTTAGTCTATTTAAATACCTAACTTCATTATTTTTTCATTCAATTAGTGTGACTAAGATGTGTGGCCTATTTTTATGCGTAAAAAGTAAACCAAGGATAGAAAAACTAACAAAAACAAAGAAAGATTGCAGTCACTTGGCTGAAAAGTTGACCAAGAGTTGACTTTTTGCCTTTTTCCTCTAATCTGAAACCTATTATGCGAAATTGGTATAAACAGGACCAAGGACCTACTCAACAAAGTTAAAATGACACAGGGATCCTAAGGAACAACTCATACCTGAAATCCTACCTAAAACACAAAATTTCACTACCTAAAACCTCTAAAAACACCTTAAAGATAGGGTAAAACTAAGTTTATGCTAAAGTACGGGTAGAACTACCAATAAACTACCTAGACAAGGTTAAAATGACTTAAGCAAACTTAATCCTAAGTCACAAACCATCTCCTAAATGATTTACCAAAAATCTCTACCTAAATCTGAGACTAGTCTACAAAATTGACGCTTTTGTGTATGCATGTACTAAGCTAACCTATGGAAGTTTAATCCAACTTCCTAACATCTTTCTAGTGGCAAAATATGAATAGAAAACAGCTCACCTTGCTAAAACTTACTACAGCTCAAAATCTAGCTACCTAAGACCTAATATTAGCACTAAACTATGTTAAAACTCCAAAAATTTAGAGCTGAAATAAAATACTGCATAAAACTTTTATCGACACCCTTGGACAACTTTTAATTACCAAAAGAAATGTGGAGAAGACATCACAAAACAAATTTTGGAGGAAAATTCAAATCTGCCTACAGAAAATAGAAAAATTGACTACAAATTTGTCAAAATGAGCTTAAGACTATCCAATCAGCAAAGGAAATGTTGAGGAATGATGCAAAAAGCATGTATTTAGTATATGAAAGATGAAAACTAAGCTAAAAGTGAGCAATATCAAGAAAAACAAAAACTGAGGTAGAGACTAACTTGTATTGCTAGTTTATGAATCTCTAGTCTAGTTAAATACCTAACTTCATTATTTTTTCATTCAATTAGTGTGACTAAGTTGTGTGGCCTATTTTTATGCAGAAAAAGTAAACCGAGGATAGAAAAACTAACAAAAACAAAGAAAGAATGCAGTCACTTGGCTGAAAAGTTGACCAAGAGTTGACCTTATGCCTTTTTCCTCTAATCTGAAATCTATTATGCGAAACTGGTATAAACAGGACCAAGGACCTACTCAACAAAGTTAAAATGACTCAGGGATCCTAAGGAACAACTCATAACTGAAATCCTACCTAAAACTCAAAATTTCACTACTTAAAACCTCTAAAAACACCTTAAAGATAGGGTAAAACTAAGTTTATGCTAAAGAACGGGTAGAACTACCACTAAACTACCAAGACAAGGTTAAAATGACTTAAGAAAACTTAATCCTAAGTCACAAACTATCTCCTAAATGATTTACCAAAAATCACTACCTAAAACCGAGACTAGTCTACAAAATTGACCCTTTTGTGTATGCATGTACTAAGCTAACCTATGGAAGTTTATTCTAACTTTCCTAACATCTTTCTAATGGCAAAATATGAATAGAAAACAACTCACCATGCTAAAAGTTACTACAGCTCAAAATCTAGCTACCTAAGACCTAATATTAGCACTAAACTATGCTAAAACTCCAAAAATTTAGAGCTGAAGTAAAATACTGCATAAAAATTTTATCGACACCCTTGAACAAATTTTAATTACCAAAGGAAATGTAGAGAAGACATCACAAAACAAAATTTGGAGGGAAATTCAAATTTGCCTACAGAAAACACAAAAATCAACTACAAATTGGTCAAAATGAGCTTAAGACTATCCAATCAGCAAAGGAAATGTTGAGGAATGATGCAAAACCAATGTATTTAGTATATGAAAGATGAAAACTAAGCTAAAAGTGAGCAATATCAAGAAAAACAAAAACTGAGGTGGAGACTAACTTGTATGGCTAGTTTATGAATCTCTAGTCTAGTTAAATACCTAACTTCATTATTTTTTTCATTCAATTAGTGTGACTAAGTTGTGCGGCCTATTTTTATGCAGAAAAAGTAAACCAAGGATAGAAAAACTAACAAAAACAAAGAAAGAATGCAGTAACTTGGCTGAAAAGTTGACCAAGAGTTGACTTTTTGCCTTTTTCCTCTAATCTGAAATCCATTATGCGAAACTGGTTTAAACAGGACCAAGGACCCACTCAACAAAGTTAAAATGACTCACGGATCCTAAGGAACAACTCAAAACTGAAATCCTACCTAAAACTCAAAATTTCACTACCTAAAACCTCTAAAAACACCTTAAAGATAGGCTAAAACTAAGTTTATGCTAAAGCACGGGTAGAACTACCACAAAACTACCTAGACAAGGTTAAAATGACTTAAGAAAACTTAATCCTAAATCACAAACTATCTCATAAATGATTTACTAAAGACTGGTCTACAAAATTGACCCTTTTGTGTATGCATATACTAAGCTAACCTATGGAAGTTTAATCCAACTATCCTAACATGTGTGTAATGGCAAAATATGAATAGAAAACAGCTCACACTGCTAAAACTTACCACAGCTCAAAATCTAGCTACCTAAGACCTAATATTAGCACTAAACTATGCTAAAACACCAAAAATTTAGAGCTGAAATAAACTATTGCATAAAACTTTTATCAAAACTCTTGGACAACTTTTAATTACCAAAAGAAATGTGGAGAAGACATCACAAAACAAAATTTGGAGGGAAATTCGAATCTGCCTACAGAAAACACAAAAATCAACTACAAATTGGTCAAAATGAGCTTAAGACTATCCAATCAGCAAAGGAAATGTTGAG
This sequence comes from Vigna unguiculata, assembly GCF_037176805.1. Taxonomy (NCBI): domain Eukaryota; kingdom Viridiplantae; phylum Streptophyta; class Magnoliopsida; order Fabales; family Fabaceae; genus Vigna; species Vigna unguiculata. The sequence continues at coordinate 23,500,335 of NC_140795.1, read as the reverse complement.
GAATGATGCAAAAACAATGTATTTAGTTTTTGAAAGATGAAAACTAAGGTAAAAGTGAGCAATATCATGGAAAACGAAAACTGAGGCGGAGATTAACTTGTATGGCTAGTTTAGGAATCTCTAGTCTAGTTAAATACCTAACTTCATTATTTTTTCATTCAGTTGTGTGACTAAGCTGTGTGGCCTATTTTTATGCAGAAAAAGTAAACCAGGGACAGAAAAACTTAAAAAAACAAAGAAAGAATGCAGTAACTTGGTTGAAAAGTAGAAAAGTTGACCCTGAGTTGAGTTTTTGCCTTTTTCCTCTAATTTGAAATCTATTACGCAAAACTGGTATAAACAGGACCAAGGACCTACTCAACAAAGTTACAATGACTCAGGGATCCTAAGGAACAACTCAAAACTGAAATCCTACCTAAAACTCGAAATTTCACTAACTAAAACCTCTAAAAACACCTTAAAGATAGGCTAAAACAAAGTTTATGCTAAAGCACGGGTAGAACTACCACTAAACTACCTAGACAAGGTTAAAATGACTTAAGAAAACTTAATCCTAAGTTACAAACTATCTCCTAAATGATTTACCAAAAATCACTACCTAAAACCAAAACTAGTCTACAAAATTGACCCTTTTATGTATGCATGTACTAAGCTAACCTATGGAAGTTTAATCTAACTATCCAAACATGTTTCTAATGGGAAAATATGAATAGAAAACAACTCACACTGCTAAAACTTACTAAAACTCAAAATCTAGCTACCTAAGACCTAATATTAGCACTAAACTATGCGAAAACTCCAAAAATTTAGAGCTAAAATAAACTACTGCATAAAACTTTTATCAACACCCTTCAACAACTTATAATTACCAAAAGAAATGTGTAGAAGACATCACAAAACAAAATTTGGAGGGAAATTCAAATCTGCCTACAGAAAACACAAAAATCAACTACAAATTGGTCAAAATGAGCTTAAGACTATCCAATCAGTAAAGGAAATGTTGAGGAATGATGCAAAAACAATGTATTTAGTATATGAAAGATGAAAACTAAGCTAAAAGTTAGCAATATCAAGGAAAACGAAAATTGAGCCGGAGACTAACTTGTAAGGCTAGTTTATGAATCTCTAGTCTAGTTAAATACCTAACTTCATTATTTTTTCATTCAATTAGTGTGACCAAGCTGTGTGGCCTATTTTTATGCAGAAAAAGTAAACCAAGGATAGAAAAACTAACAAAAACAAAGAAAGAATGCAGTAAGTTTGCTGAAAAGGTGAAAAGTTGACCAAGAGTTGACGTTTTGCCTTTTTCCTCTTATCTGAAATCTATTACGCGAAACTGGTATAAACAGAACCAAGGACCTACTCAACAAAGTTAAAATGACCCAGGGATCCTAAGGAACAACTCAAAACTGAAATCCTACCAAAAACTCAAAATTTCACTACCTAAAACCTCTAAAAACACCTTAAAGATAGGCTAAAACTAAGTTAATGCTAAAGCACGGGTAGAACTACCACTAAACTACCTAGACAAGGTTAAAATAACTTAAGAAAACTTAATCCTAAGTCACAAACTATCTCCTAAATGATTTACCAAAAAGCACTACCTAAAACCAAGACTAGTCTAAAAAATTGACCCTTTTGTGTATGCATGTACTAAGCTAACCTATAGAAGTTTAATCTAACCATCCTAACATGTTTCTAATGGGAAAATATGAATAGAAAACAGCTCACACTCCTAAAACTTACTACAGCTCAAAATCTAGCTACCTAAGACCTAATATTAGCTCTAAACTATGCTAAAACTCCAAAAATTTAGAGCTGAAATAAACTACTGCAAAAACTTTTAAAAACACCCTTGGACAACTTTTAATTACCAAAAGAAATGTGGAGAAGACATCACAAAACCAAATTTGGAGGGAAATTCAAATCTGCCTACAGAAAACACAAAAACCAACTACAAATTGGTCAAAATGAGCTTAAGACTATCCAATAGGCAAAGGAAATGTTGAAGAATGATGCAAAAACAATGTATTTAGTATATGAAAGATGAAAACTAAGCTAAAAGTGACCAATATCAAGGAAAACGAAAACTGAGGCAGAGACTTACTTGTATGGCTAGTTTATGAATCTCAAGTCTAGCTACATACCTAACTTCATTATTTTTTCAGTCAATTAGTGTGACTAAGTTGTGTCGCCTATTTTTATGCAGAAAAAGTAAACCAAGGAATGAAAAACTCACAAAAGCAAAGAAAGAATGCAGTAACTTGGCCGAAAAGTTGAAAACTTGACCAAGAATTGACTTTTTGCCTTTTTCATCTAATCTGAAATCTATTACGCGAAACTGGTATAAACAGGACCAAGGACCTACTCAACAAAGTTAAAATGACCCAGGGATCCTAAGGAACAACTCAAAACTGAAATCCTACCTAAAACTCAAAATTTCACTACCTAAAACCTCTAAAAACACCTTAAAGATAGGCTAAAACTAAGTTTATGCTAAAGCACGGGTAGAACTACCACTAAACTACCTAGACAAGGTTAAAATGACTTAAGAAAACTTAATCCTAAGTCACAAACTATCTCCTAAATGATTTACCAAAAATCACTACCTAAAACCAAGACTAGTCTACAAAATTGACCCTTTTGTGTATGCATGTACTAAGCTAACCTATGGAAGCTTAATCTAACTATCCTAACATGTTTCTAATGGCAAAATATGAATAGAAAACAGCTCACACTGCTAAAACTTACTACAGCTCAAAATCTAGCTACCTAAGACCTAATATTATCACTAAACTATGCTAAAACTCCAAAAATTTAGAGCTAAAATAAACTACTGCATAAAACTTTTAAAAAAACCTTTGGACAACTTTTAATTACCAAAAGAAATGTGGAGAAGACATCACAAAACCAAATTTGGAGGGAAATTCAAATCTGCCTACAGAAAACACAAAAATCAACTACAAATTGGTCAAAATGAGCTTAAGACTATCCAATAAGCAAAGGAAATGTTGAGGAATGATGCAAAAACAATGTATTTAGTATATGAAAGATGAAAACTAAGCTAAAAGTGAGCAATATCAAGGAAAACGAAGACTGAGGTGGAGACTAACTTGTATGGCTAGTTTATGAATCTCTAGTCTAGTTAAATACCTAACTTCATTATTTTTCATTCAATTAGTGTGACAAAGTGGTGTGGCCTATTTTTATGCAGAAAAAGCAAACCAAGGACAGGAAAACTAACAAAAACAAAGGAAGAATGCAATAACTTGGCTGAAAAGTTGAAAACTTGACCAAGAGTTGACTGTTTGCCTTTTCGCTCTAATCTAAAATCTAGTATGCGAAACTGGTATAAATAGGACCAAGGACCTACTCACCATAGTTAAAATGACTCAGGGATCCTAAGGAACAACTCAAAACTGAAATCCTACCTAAAACTCAAAATTTCACTACCTAAAACCTCTAAAAACACCTTAAAGATAAGCTAAAACTAAGTTTATGCTAAAGCACGGGTAGAACTACCACTAAACTACCTAAACATGGTTAAAATGACTTAAGAAAACTTAATCCTAAGTCACAAACTATCTTCTAAATGATTTACCAATAATCACTACCTAAAAGCAAGACTAGTCTACAAAATCGACCCTTTTGGGTATGCATGTACTAAGCTAACCTATGGAAGCTTAATCTAACTATCCTAACATGTTAGGCGGAGACTAACTTGTATGGCTAGTTTATGAATCTCTAGTCTAGTTAAATACCTAATTTCATTATTTTTTCATTCAATTAGTGTGACTTAGTTGTGTGGCCTATTTTTATGTAGAAAAAGTAAACCAAGGACAGAAAAACTAACAAAAACAAAGAAAGAACGCAGTAACTTGGCTGAAAAGTTCACCAAGAGTTGACCAAGAGTTGACTTTTTGCCTTTTTCCTCTAATTTGAAATCTATTATGCGAAATTGGTATAAACAGGACCAAGGACCTACTCAACAAAGTTAAAATGACTCAGGGATCCTAAGGAACAACTCAAAACTGAAATCCTACCTAAAATTCAAAATTTCACTACCTAAAACCTCTAAAAACACTTTAAAGATATGCTAAAACTAAGTTTATGCTAAAGCACGGGTAGAACTACCATTAAATTACCTAGACAAGGTTAAAATGACTTAATCCTTTTGTGTATGCATGTAGTAAGCTAACCTATGGAAGTTTAATCTAACTATCCTAACATGTTTCTAACCGCAAAATATGAATAGAAAACAACTCACACTGCTAAAACTTACTATAGCTCAAAATCTAGCTACCTAAGACCTAATATTAGCACTAAACTATGCTAAAACTCCAAAAATTTAGAGCTGAAATAAAGTACTGCATAAAACTTTTATCAACACCCTTGGACAACTTTTATTTACCAAAAGAAATGTGGAGAAGACATCACAAAATAAAATTTGGAGGGAAATTCAAATCTGCCTAAAGAAAACACAAAAATCAACTACAAATTGGTCAAAATGAGCTTAAAACTATCCAATCAGCAAAGGAAATGTTGAGGAATGATGCAAAGACAATGTATTTAGTATATGGAAGATGAAAACTAAGCTAAAAGTGAGCAATATCAAGGAAAACGAAAACTGAGGCAGAGACTAACTTGTTGATGAAGGATTGATCCCAACCAAGGATGGAGACACATGCTTAAGAAGACTAAGCATGTTTAGAGAGGAAGTTCATTAATCCTTCATCCCTTTCATTTGTGTTTGTTATTTTTGATTCCCTAAGTTGACTTAGTTTAATCAACTTTAGTTGACTTGTTGACCTTTGACTAGGTTTGACTTGTTGACTATAGTTGACTTGACTTAAGCCAACATGCTAATCTATATTTATTCGCTTTGTAGGTTAATTAGGAGTAAGAAAGCAATGCTAGGTGGTGCATGGTGATTGGGGAGCATAAATGATGTGGAGGAGATCCTAAATGATTTACCAAAAATCACTACCTAAAACCAAGACTAGTCTACAAAATTGACCCTTTTGTGTGTGCATGTACTAAGTTAACCTATGGAATTTTAATCTAACTATCCTAACATGTTTCTAATGGCAAAATATGAATATAAAACAGCTCACACTGCTATAACTTACTACAACTCAAAATCTAGCTACCGAAGACCTAATATTAGCACTAAACAATGCTAAAACTCCAAAAATTTAGAGCTGAAATAAACTACTGCATATAACTTTTATCAACACCCTTGGACAACTTTTAATTACCAAAAGAAATGTGAAGAAGACATCACAAAACAAAATTTGGAGGGAAATTCAAATCTGCCTACAGAAAACAAAAAAATCAACTACAAATTGGTCAAAATGAGCTTAAGACTATCCAATCAGCAAAGGAAATATTGAGGAATGATGCAAAAACAATGTATTTAGTATATGAAAGATGAAAACTAAGCTAAAAGTGAGCAATATCAAGGAAAACGAAAACTGAGGCGGAGACTAACTTGTATGGCTCGTTTATGAATCTCTAGTCTAGTTAAATACCTAACTTCATGATTTTTTCATTCAATTAGTGTGACTAAGTTGTGTGGCCTATTTTTATCGAGAAAAAGTAAACCAAGGACAGAAAAACTAACAAAAACAAAGAAAGAATGCAGTAACTTGGCTGAAAAGTTGACCAAGAGTTAACTTTTTACCTTTCTCCTCTAATCTGAAATCTATTATGCAAAACTGGTATAAACAGGACCAAGGACCTACTCATCAAAATTAAAATGTCTCAGGGATCCTAAGGAACAACTCAAAACTAAAATATGATGAGATGCCTCGAGCCAAGGGACCTACAATAAGAGCCATGGCTAGGAGAATACAAAAGGAATAGGCCTTAAATGCGCATGCAAGGCCCAAGATGAACTTCACATGGGCCAAGGAAGATGTGAAGACCTTGCCTAAGACATTTTGCTTGTAAATACTAGATTAGGATTTTATTTTGGGCTTTGTATTTTAGGCCCAGTAGAATAGGGTTTTCTTTAGACCATGCATTGGGCCTTAGAGGAAATTGGGCTTTAGAAGTAATTTTGGACCAAAAAGGGGAATTGGGCCAAATGGGCCAAGAGTAGTGTGTCTACTCTAGAAAAGCCTAGAAGCTTCTCAAACTTGCTCTCCAAGGATGAGAGTTAGCTTCCCATGGCAAGACAAGTGTGACTTGCTTAGGTGGCAAGTCACACCTCCCACATGCTCCTTTTTGGCTCCAAAATTCAACTTTCTAGACTCCTTTTTCCCTCCACTTTTTGGAGACCCCTTGGTCTCATTTTAGCCTATAAATAGAAGGCTTAGGAGATGTATTTTTCAGCTTGAAATTGAGTAATGAATTGCTGCCCAAATTTGTGCACAAATCTCTTTTTAGCTTACCTTAGAGTAAACTCTTCTCTAGTTTACTCTAGTCTTCTTCCTTAGGAGTTGGCCTCACCTCTCTTAAGAATCCTTTCACCTACACCAAACCAAACACCTTAAGCTTCTTTCCTTCATGCTTCCGCATCCAACACCATCCATGGAGCCTCCATTCTTCATGCAAGCTTCAATGGAGACAAGAAGAAGCCATCATGTGGTATCATGAGCCTTGGTTTTAGTGAGTTAAGTGCTTCTTCTCCATTTTTTTATCAATTCCGTGTTGTTCATCACTTCTTCTACTTGTCTTGCTGTTTTTGTTCATTTTATTTTGAGTATTAATGTCTTTTTACTTTGGTTCATCTTCATTTGCTTCATCTTGAACCATCCTTGTGTGCTTTAGGTGTTCTATTTGGTTTCTACCGTTTACTTTTCATTTTAATTGAGTATTTGTTGTTTTTTGTTCAGTTCATTCTCTTGTTCTTGAGTTTATTTTGATTTTAAGATCCATATGTTTTGTCTAGAGTCATGTTTAGTCCATATATGTCATTAATTCCATGTTTAGCTTTTAATTTTCTTTGAATTTGTTAGTGATGTGCTGCTGAATTTTTTTCAGATTTGAGTGCAGTTTTGAATCCTTAAAAATTAACACTCTCTTCTCTCTTTGAGCCTTGAAAATGAACCTTCACATCTAGATAACCTTAGTTATCTTAATGTCCAGTGGGAATTTTTCTTGTGCTTGCTTAACATCACCATAAATGACACTAAATTTCCTTTCAATTAATTGTGCTTTGGTGCTTTTTCATTTTTGTTTTTGAGTTCAAATTGCTAGTTAGATCTTAGCAATGTCTTAGAGTCAATTTCCATTGTGTTTCATTGTGTTTCATGATCTTCTTTTGATTCCTTTAAGTTTCCTTCTCCTTTGTGCTTTTTGTTTCCATTAAAATGCAAATGATCAAGCATAGTGTGGTGGTGATTCTGTTTTGTGGTGGAAACTAGCTGTTGTAAGAGCTATAAAAAGAAAGAAAAAGAGCACAAAAAGAATACAAGTGATAACGCTGTCGTTGACGCGATCAAATTAATACTACTTATCTATAACAACTTCAGTATTGTTAAGAAAGTAGTCAACAAAATAATAAGGGTAAAGTAACCCAAAGTCGTCTCCCAACGAACACGGAATTGATTTTTAACAAATTAGTTTTTATAAAACTATACAAGAGTTAGTCAAATAAGATAAAAAATATAGGGGATTAAGATAAACAAAGATAGAAATAAAATTTAAAAGATAAAAAGAAATAAAAACAATAATAAAGAAGATAGATTGATTCCATTGCTTTTTCAAAATAGATTCATCATCGGTTATCTAAAGATTATTGCTCAATTAATTATTGTTGTAGATTTACAAATTAATTAATGTAAAGTCTCAATTAATTTGTTGGAGTTCTCACTTTTAACCAAAGTACAGTCTCAATTAAAAGTGAGAACTTTTAGATTATCCATAGTAAATTCAACCAAAGTACAGTCTCAATCAAATTTACTATGCCTAATCATGTCTATTCTTTTATCTTCTCACCAAATAAAAAGCTTAATTAATCAAAGTAAAGTCTCAATTAATTTTCGTTAGAGTAAATACCTTTAACCAAAGTAAAGTCTCAATTATTGGTAAAAACTCATTCAATCACATGAAAGTTTCTAAATAAAATCAAAGTAAAGTCTCAATTAAATTTAAAAACCCTTGAACTCATATGATTAACATGCATATAGATTTAAAATCATTACTTTTTACGCGATTCAAAGATAAAAGACATAGATAAATTAAAACCTCAACAATAATAAAAAGAACAAAGAAATTAATTCATTCTAACCTCAAAATCCATAATGAAATTACAATGGAGTCAACCCAAGAAGTTTAGTAATTCATGAATGCAAAATAAAGAGAGAAGAATAGAGAGAAGAAAGAAATTAGGCCCCCCTAAGGGTTCCTAAATTCCGAAGTGCCGAGCTTGTTTTCTGCTTCTCCCTTGGTCTCTTTATATAGGAATTGGATTGGGCTTTTCTGTTGCTAAAATCTCTTAAATATCTTTTAAAATAAAGATAAATATAAATATTTAAAAATACTTGGAGAGATATAGACTATTTGACAAATATAATTGGTTGATAATATCAATATCTAATATAATTAAATTAATTAATTACTTAAAGATATATGATAAATTATCACCAATTAATATTTGTATTAATTTTCCAAATCAACCCTTTGCAATCTCCTTAAATTATCTTCTAAATAATCCAATATCTTCAAGATATATTTGTTTGTTGTGGAACTAAAAAGATTCAAGAAGATCTTGTCATATTTAAAAAGATTTGGTAGTTATTATCTTTTAATATTTTATGATATAATTAAATAAGATAATTATTTAAAAATATCAAATAAAATATCTAAAGATATATTTTCCCAAATTATCTTCTATCATAAAGATAAAGAAAACCGCAAGGTCCAATTTTTCTTTCCTCTCTTCTTGGTTTAGCCAAACTTCTTCACTTTTTTCAAGCTTTTCTTGCCGTCTTCATGTAATGTTTGGCCTGAATTTTTGTGCTTTTGATAATTTCTTATTCTTTGATTTATCTTTAAGGTGTCATGAAGCTTTAATCAATTTATTTCCACACCTCTAAATGAGCTTAAAACTTAACTTCAGCTGCATCAACAAACGTTAAAATATCCAAAAATAATTTATGCAGCTAAAAATCACTTTTTAAGACATTTTTATCACACAAGCTCAAACAACCTAATTATCAAAATTATCAATTAAATCACTCTTTAGGCACACAAATTCAATTAAATACCCAGAATTAAACATTAAATGAGGGCAAAAATACGTACTCATCATACCCACACACTTATCCTTTTGCACTCCTGGGCAAAATCAAACAATTTCAAAACTTAATCTGAGGTATTTTATTTCACATCAACATTGGATCAAAGGAATGAACATCACTGGAGACAAATCAATACTCTAGAGATCAAATTATCATGTATATACAAACAGAAATGTTCTATTTTTCACACATAAGTTAATCTTTTGAATTCACAAGACAATCAATTATGAAAGAAAGCACTCAAGTTAAATGTGTATTTTCTCACCAAAATTCTCTCAAGTGTTTTGGCTTGTGTTTTCACTCAAAATACTCATGTAAGTAAACTCTCATAATACTTAACAAGACTCTAATATTCACAAACTTTCAGAAAATATGCATTCAAAGATCATGAGGACTTTTCACAGGTTATAATGGGGCTAAGGCAAAGGTAGGAAAAATTTTAAGATTTTTGGGTTTTTGAAATTAAAATATAGAAAGAATAATGGAGCATAATTTCAAAAACAACTATTTTTCGTTTATTGCTTTGTTGCTCTCTCTTTTTTTTAGAAAGCAATTATTTCAACACTTTTTCATCAACAATTTTTCCTTTTGCCATTACACACTTTATTCCTCAACCATTCCTGAACATAATCCATTAGCTCCTTCTTTCTTCCTAAGGTAGAATATGGTCTTTTTCTTTTCAAGGTTATGCAATAGGCTTAAAACAAGAAAAAGAGGTTTAAAGCTCAAAGGGGCTACCAATGGATTAATATCAAGGTGGGCTTATTTGGCCAAGTAGCTAAAAACAAGAAATGTCTCTGTCATATCAAATCATGCATATTCACCTAAGATGCAAAACAAAAGACTCAAGCTAAACATTTGAGTATAAACAAACATGAGCAAGTCACTCAAGAAAAAAATAGGAATGACATATGGCAGTTCATCCTTTACATTAAGGCTCAAGACTCACAAGGTCAAATTCTTTCACAAAAGATTTAATCAAGAAATTCTTAAATCAACTCAATTAGCAAATCATAGAAACAGTCCAATCATACCAACATGACTTTTATTTTTCTAGAATTATGATCATCCCAATTATTGAATCAAATCCCAAAATCCAATGTCAATATGTTTTATTGAAAGTAGGGAAATATTTTTGGTGGATTTCTTATGAGACATATTGTTTAAAAGTTTCACTTAGTAAAAAGTTAATACTTTCACAATTTTCTCAAAAAGAAATCACAATTTTTTTTCTTTTTAAATGAAAACAAAAACAAAACAAAAAAAAATCCTACCTACAGTTTGTCTCCCCCACACTTATTTCAAAAAAATGTCCTTAATGGACTTATTTTGGGGAGGAAACGAAAAAATTTGTGACTATTGGCTCAATCTGGCCATATGTCAAAATTTATTTTCTTTAATTTTATAAAGTACAAGTCAGCTTGTACAATTTTATTAAAGAAAAAAAAAACACATATTTTTGAAAATTTTTTAATATTTTTAAAATTAAAAACAGAAACAAAAAACAAACATGCATGCAAATTAACTTTTCTATCAACAATGATTTCAAAAGAATTTGAATCTAAGCTTTTTACCTGTTGTAGCAACCTTTCTTCTTTTTCTGCAGCCATGTCAACAAAGATAACCACTGAAAACTTATTTGCATCATTCACATCAACAAACTTGATGTGTGGAGTGTGTGGCTTCAACTCAACTTGAGCATCATCAGGTGCATTCAGATGGTTAAACGGATCATCAGTAATCCTCATAATTTTATCTTCTGAGCAAAATTTTTCACCTGGTGTTGTTGACTCCGCTGCTTCATCATTAACCAAGTCAGTTGCAATAGTAGATGCTTCAGCTGCATCTTCGAATACTGTTGGCTCTTCAACTGCACTTGGTTCCTCTATTGTATTATTCTCACAACTTTGCTCTTGAAAATGATCATTTGTACTCATAACATCATCAACAGGTACAACTTTATATTCACATGGAGCATCATCAACATATCCATTAGTAGATATGTTTGTGTGAGAATCTTCAATTACTTCATCAGCAACATCTTTAGCAAAATTGATATGTCCATCAGTAGACATATTACTATGAAAATCATTATATCCATCAGTAGATATATCAATGTGATGTGATTCCGCTATTGGTTTTTCAGACTGATTCTGCAAGCTTTGTGTAGCGGCATTCATCATCTCTTTCTGATCTGTCTGATTCATCTTCATCATTTCAGTCATCATATTCATCATATCTTCCAAAGTGACCTTTCTCACTACAACATTCATTAGCTGACTCAAATCTTCAGACATTTGTTCAGCTCTGATGGCCAACTTCAGAAGCACATCTTTGATTTTATGACGAAGTTCGTTAAAATATGGATTTTCAGGAAATCTCTGATGGGGTTGAGGGGTGGTATTAACAGTTACAAGTAATTCTATGAAGTTGTTCTTACTTGCATCCCTCAACATATCAGACAATATTTGCTTATTTTCATACCACTCTTGCTCAATATCTCTGCATCGTTGATCAACTCGCAACCTTTCATCCATGGACTCTAATTTCTCTATAACTTCACCCATTAGTATCATAACTTCCCTATAGGATGGTCCATTGGTTGCTTCAACTTGCTGTGGTGGTACATATTGTTGCTGAAAACTATTTGGAACATATGATTGCTGAGGTGGACACTCAGAATATGGTTGTTGCTCATATCCCAAAAAAGATGATCTAGGATATAGATCATTAAATTGTCGTAAAGTTAACCCACTTGTATCAGGTGCAGAAGTAGGTGTGATAATTTGTTGCTGATAATCATATGAATCACGTGGTTGCTGTAGATAGTAATCATAATTCACTTGAAAATCACACTGTTGATTATTTTCATATGAAAAACTATTTTGCATTTTTGAAAGAGGTTTTCTGAAAAGAAATAAGTTGAAAGCTTGTTGAGTAGACTTCCAGGAAAGAGAGGTGCGTGTCAATGGACAACTTAAGTACCTTGTCTTTCCTTAGCCAAAGTTTTTCCCAACTAGTTTCACAAATTTCCCAACAAAATTCCTCAAACAAAAATTATGCTTACAAAAAAAAAGTAACTAAATAAAATAAAATAAAATAACTAAAGAAAATAAAAAAAATGTTAGAACAAAAATTGAGAAAAGAAAATGTTAGTGATAAACAAAAAAATAAAAAAATAAAAAATAAAAATAAAAAATAAAATCAAAAGAATAAAAATAGAAATAAGAACTAAAATGATAAAAATTCTAACCGTGTTCCCCGGCAACGGCGCCAAATTTGATAACGCTGTCGTTGACGCGATCAAATTAATACTACTTATCTATAACAACTTCAGTATTGTTAAGAAAGTAGTCAACAAAATAGTAAGGGTAAAGTAACCCAAAGTCGTCTCCCAACGAACACGGAATTGATTTTTAACAAATTAGTTTTTATAAAACTATACAAGAGTTAGTCAAATAAGATAAAAAATATAGGGGATTAAGATAAACAAAGATAGAAATAAAATTTAAAAGATAAAAAGAAATAAAAACAATAATAAAGAAGATAGATTGATTCCATTGCTTTTTCAAAATAGATTCATCATCGGTTATCTAAAGATTATTGCTCAATTAATTATTGTTGTAGATTTACAAATTAATTAATGTAAAGTCTCAATTAATTTGTTGGAGTTCTCACTTTTAACCAAAGTACAGTCTCAATTAAAAGTGAGAACTTTTAGATTATCCATAGTAAATTCAACCAAAGTACAGTCTCAATCAAATTTACTATGCCTAATCATGTCTATTCTTTTATCTTCTCACCAAATAAAAAGCTTAATTAATCAAAGTAAAGTCTCAATTAATTTTCGTTAGAGTAAATACCTTTAACCAAAGTAAAGTCTCAATTATTGGTAAAAACTCATTCAATCACATGAAAGTTTCTAAATAAAATCAAAGTAAAGTCTCAATTAAATTTAAAAACCCTTGAACTCATATGATCAACATGCATATAGATTTAAAATCATTACTTTTTACGCGATTCAAAGATAAAAGACATAGATAAATTAAAACCTCAACAATAATAAAAAGAACAAAGAAATTAATTCATTCTAACCTCAAAATCCATAATGAAATTACAATGGAATCAACCCAAGAAGTTTAGTAATTCATGAATGCAAAATAAAGAGAGAAGAATAGAGAGAAGAAAGAAATTAGGCCCCCCTAAGGGTTCCTAAATTCCGAAGTGCCGAGCTTGTTTTCTGCTTCTCCCTTGGTCTCTTTATATAGGAATTGGACTGGGCTTTTCTGTTGCTAAAATCTCTTAAATATCTTTTAAAATAAAGATAAATATAAATATTTAAAAATACTTGGAGAGATATAGACTATTTGACAAATATAATTGGTTGATAATATCAATATCTAATATAATTAAATTAATTAATTACTTAAAGATATATGATAAATTATCACCAATTAATATTTGTATTAATTTTCCAAATCAACCCTTTGCAATCTCCTTAAATTATCTTCTAAATAATCCAATATCTTCAAGATATATTTGTTTGTTGTGGAACTAAAAAGATTCAAGAAGATCTTGTCATATTTAAAAAGATTTGGTAGTTATTATCTTTTAATATTTTATGATATAATTAAATAAGATAATTATTTAAAAATATCAAATAAAATATCTAAAGATATATTTTCCCAAATTATCTTCTATCATAAAGATAAAGAAAACCGCAAGGTCCAATTTTTCTTTCCTCTCTTCTTGGTTTAGCCAAACTTCTTCACTTTTTTCAAGCTTTTCTTGCCGTCTTCATGTAATGTTTGGCCTGAATTTTTGTGCTTTTGATAATTTCTTATTCTTTGATTTATCTTTAAGGTGTCATGAAGCTTTAATCAATTTATTTCCACACCTCTAAATGAGCTTAAAACTTAACTTCAGCTGCATCAACAAACGTTAAAATATCCAAAAATAATTTATGCAGCTAAAAATCACTTTTTAAGACATTTTTATCACACAAGCTCAAACAACCTAATTATCAAAATTATCAATTAAATCACTCTTTAGGCACACAAATTCAATTAAATACCCAGAATTAAACATTAAATGAGGGCAAAAATACGTACTCATCAACAAGCAAGTGCCAAAAAGAATCAAAAGAAAAGATCAAAAGAAAGTGGCAAAAGAAGTACACTAGAATCACTACCATCACTTGAGGTTGAGAGCATTATTTTGTTGCATTTTACTGTTGTTCCAGTTTCTGTCTGACTGCACACTGTTTGTATTTGATTTATCATAAAAACTTGGCCGGTGCAAATCCAAATCTAATTTTTGCCTCTTTTAGCTAAGACATAGACGAAAAATTAAAAATAAGAATCATTGAAAAATGTTGAGAAATGAAAAAATGAAAAATATCTGAATCAGAGGCATGAATTCACGTTTATGGACTGGCAGTGAGTGAAAAATCAAATTTCAGTGCAGTTTTCTAGCTTATTTTGGTTCTTTTTCATCCATTCTAGTGCCATTCATTAGGTAATTCATTTGAGTGCTTATCTTGTTTCTTTACCTTATTTCTAGTTTGTCATTTCTTTGATAATCCTTTGAGTTTGTCATGGCATTATTCACTTTTGGTTTAGCAATTATAATTTTGTGCTTTTCTTGCTTTATTTCTTGACCTCTTTTAGTTTGGTTTCTATATTTGGTGCATACTTCTTTTTGGAGGTGATCTAACTTTCCTAAGGTAGCATCCTAGGAGGTGGAGTACCTAGTCCCGAAAGAGAATCCTCTTTGGTGAGATCAAGAGGAAGTGCAAGAGTGAAACACTTGTGAGGACCAAGACAAGAAGACAAAGCCAAGAAGACCTTTTACATTTTGTGCACTTTGATTGTATTCAAATTGAGTTGTAAAATTGTAATGCTTTCTTTCTTGTGTTCATGGCCTAGTTAGGTGTCTTGGGGGAGTCTTAGGTACTCAATGCCATCTCCTAACTAGAACCTCTTCTATATATTAGTGAAGCGCTTTTAGTGGTGAAGTTTGAAGGTTCCAAGTGCCTTCTACTTCTACCAAAACTTAGGCCGCATATAGCTTATAATCTTTCTTGTTTTTAATTTTCTTGTTTGATAGTTTAGTGTGTGTGTTAACTTAGTCTTTGAATTAATTTCATTTAAGAAGTTTTGTACAAAGGTTTGAAGTTCCCTTGGCTAGGAAAGACTTGGTATGTAAGCAATCCAAGTGATTCACCTCTCTTTCCTAGAGGAGAACTAAAAGCTTTTGCTATCTACTTCTTCTTTGAAATTTCTTTTAAAGACCAAAGTCTTCTAAAAAAAAATGTCTCAACCTCCTTCTCAATGTATGAGTGCTTCAAATGAAGAAGAAATAAGTTTGAAACAAATTGCCTTTGATTTGAGAGCACTACTATGTTGGAAGGAAGATGAAATAATTGCAAGGGAAA
Source organism: Vigna unguiculata (assembly GCF_037176805.1). Classification (NCBI taxonomy): domain Eukaryota; kingdom Viridiplantae; phylum Streptophyta; class Magnoliopsida; order Fabales; family Fabaceae; genus Vigna; species Vigna unguiculata. The sequence goes on along the minus strand of NC_140795.1, from coordinate 23,484,651 downwards.
GGGAAAAACAAGAAAGAGATAGGTTTCATCAACTTTTAGATGAAGAGAGGAGGGGAACAAGAAATATGGAAAGGTTGCATGAGAGGATGAGTAGTAGGAGTCAACATTTGTACTCCCACACGCCAACACTAGTCACACACTATGAAGAAGATAGTAGACTAGTTGACAACTTCTATCAACCTCCTCCTCCTCTAAGAAGAGAAAGAAGAGAGCCTAGGGAACCAAGAGCCATTAGAATAGACCTCCCTCACTTTTATGGGAAAGATGATGTTGAAGCTTATCTTGATTGGGAAATGAAGGTTGAGCAACTCTTTGCTTGCCATCAAATAAGTGAGGAGAGGAAAGTACCCTTAGCTACCCTTAGCTTCTAGGGCAATGCTATGTATTGGTGGACTGCCCTCGAAAGAGATAGGAGAATCAATCAAAGTCCCGAGGTCAAATATTGGAATGACCTCAAAGGAGCCCTTAGGAGAAGACATATTCCCTCCTATTATCATAGAGAGCTAATGGATAAGCTCCAAAGACTCCATCAAAATAAAATGAAAGTGGAAGAATATAGACAAAATATGGAGTTATATATGATGAGGGCTGGGATTAGGGAGTCTGAGGATACCACCATTGCAAGGTTTCTTAGTGGCTTAATTCTTGAGATAAGAGATAGAGTAGAATTGTTGCCCTACCAAGACTTAAATGACTTGGTTCAACTTTGCATAAAGGTAGAGCAACAAATTCTAAGGAAAAATTTTCGAAATGACTACTTTAACTCTTATACCAAGAAAGAATTCAAGAGGGAGGGTAAACAAGTCAAAGAGGAACCCTCCAAAAGTTTCAAGGAAAAGGAGAAACCAAGGGAAGGCACATCTTCACACACTCGCACTAGTGAAATCAAATGTTTCAAGTGTCTTGGTAGAGGTCATGTTGCATCTCAATGCCCCACCAAAAAGACCATGATCTTAAGGGGTGTTGACCACTATAGTAGCCAAGATGAGCAAGAAAGTGAGAGTGTGACTTCTAGTGAGGAGTCTAATGATGAGGCTAAGGAAATTGCCTATCCTTGTGAAGGAGACCTTCTAATGATTAGAAGACTTCTTAGCAATCAACCCATTCCAAAAGAGCCAACACAAAGAGAGAACATCTTTCATACAAGATGTAAAATTTTAGAAAACACTTGTTCTCTCATTGTTGATAGTGGTTCATGTTGCAATTGTGGTAGTACAAGGTTGGTTGATAAGTTGGCTTTGACTATCATTCCCCATCCAAAACCTTACAAATTGCATTGGCTTAATGAAAGTGGGGATTTGACAGTCCAACGTCAAGTGAAGGTCAAGTTATCCATAGGGAAATATGAAGATAGTGTGCTATGTGATGTAGTACCTATGGAAGCTTGCCATGTTTTATTGGAAGACCTTGGAAATTTGACAAGAAAACCATGCATAATGGTCTTACCAATGAAATCACCTTCACTCACAAGGATAGAAAATTTGTCTTGCATCCTTTATCACCATCCCAAGTGGTAGAGGATCAAATCCAAATGAGAAAGAAGTTGGAAAAGGAGAGAAAAGAGGATAAAAAAAAAGTCCTCCCTCTCTCCCAAAAAAGTAACTAAAGATGAATCTGAGGTGGGAGAGATTGGTGTTCCTTCTCCCAAGGTCATTCAACATGAGAACATTTTGACTATAAAATCTTTGAACCAAGTTCTTAATGATGAACAACCTTCATGCCTCTTGTTGTGTAAAGGAACACTCACATGTACTGCCACAACTCTTGAGCTTAAGAATCTACCTCCTAAAATTGAAAATCTTTTGAAAGAGTTTGAGGATATATTCCCTAAGGAAGGGCCTATTGGGCTTCCTCCCTTTAGAGGAATTGAACATCAAATAGATTTAGTGCCTGGGGCTAGTCTACCAAATAGACCAGCCTATAGGACAAATCCTCAAGAAACAAAGGAGATAGAGTCTTAAGTCCAAGAGTTATTGGAGAAGGGTTGGCTTTAAAAGAGCCTTAGCCCCTATGTTGTGCCTGTTTTGTTAGTACCTAAAAAGGATGGGAAATGGAGAATGTGCTGTGATTGTAGAGCCATAAATAACATCACCATTAAATATAAGTATCCAATCCCTAGGCTTGATGACATGCTTGATGAGTTGCATGGATCCCTCATGTTTTCTAAAATTGATCTAAAGAGTGGTTATCACCAAATAAGAATCAAAGAAGGTGATGAGTGGAAAACCGCTTTTAAGACCAAATTTGGACTATATGAGTGGTTGGTGATGCCCTTTGGGCTTACTAATGTACCTAGCACATTCATGAGGCTAATGAACCATGTCCTTAGAGAGTGCATAGGAAAGTTTGTGGTTGTCTATTTTGATGATATCTTGATTTATAGCAAGAGCTTGCATGAGCACATAGACCATCTGAGGTCTGTCCTTACCATCCTTAGGGTAAATAGTTTGTTTGCTAATAAAGAGAAATGTACTTTCTGTGTAGATAGTGTAGTTTTCTTAGGTTTTGTTGTGAACAAAAATGGGGTCCATGTTGACCCTACAAAAATAAAGGCCATCCAAGAATGGCCTACTCCTAAAAATGTTGGAGAGGTTAGGAGCTTCCATGGTTTGGCAAGCTTTTATAGGAGGTTTGTTCTTAACTTCTCTACTTTGGCTTCACCCCTCAATGAACTTGTCAAGAAAGATGTATCTTTTAAATGGGGTGAAAAACAAGAGTCTGCTTTTCAACAACTCAAGGAAAAGCTCACCAATGCACCCATTCTAGCTTTACCAAACTTTTCAAAAACCATTGAGCTAGAGTGTGATGCATCTGGTGTAGGAATATGTGCTGTGTTGTTGCAAGGAGGGCACCCAATTGCTTATTTCAGTGAAAAACTTCATGGTGCCTCCCTCAACTATTCCACCTATGATAAGGAATTGTATGCCTTAGTTAGGGCCCTTCAAACTTGGGAACACTACCTTGTGTCCAAAGAGTTTGTCATTCATAGCGATCATGAGTCGCTAAAATATTTGAAGGGCCAACATAAGCTGAATAAAAGACATGCTAAGTGGATGGAATTCTTGGAACAATTTCCTTATGTGATAAAGTACAAGAAGGGCAAAAGTAATGTGGTGGCTGATGCCTTGTCTAGAAGGCACACCTTGTTTTCAAAATTGGGAGCCCAAATTCTTGGATTAGATCACATTCCAGAAATGTATAATCAAGATTCTGAGTTTACCTCTACTTACGCTGAATGTATGGAAAGACCTCAAGGAGGTTTCTATGTGAATGAGGGGTATTTGTTTAAAGAAGGAAAAATTTGTATTCCCCAAGGGGGATTAATGGGTCATTTTGGGGTAGAAAAAACCCTAGGTCTTTTAAAAGAGAAATTCTTTTGGCCCCATATGAGGAAGGATGTCCAAAGGCATTGTAATAGATGTATTTCATGCTTACAGTCTAAGTCTAAAACAATGCCTCATGGATTATACACCTCCTTGCCTGTTGCTTCAGCCCCTTGGGAAGATATAAGTATGGATTTTGTCTTAGGACTCCCAAGAACACAAAGGGGTTTTGATTCCATTTTTGTGGTGGTAGATCGTTTTAGCAAAATGACACACTTCATACCCTGCCACAAAGTGGATGATGCTAGCAACATTGCTAGGCTTTTCTTTAGAGATGTGGTCAAGCTTCATGGAATACCCCGCACCATAGTTTCTGATAGAGACACCAAGTTCCTTAGCCACTTTTGGAAAAAACTTTGGTCAAGGTTAGGAACTAAGCTTAATTTCTCTACTTCATGTCACCCACAAACTGATGGGCAAACTGAAGTTGTTAATAGGTCTTTGTCTACTATGTTAAGGGCAATTTTGAAAGGGAACCACAAATCTTGGGATGAATGTCTTCCCCATATTGAGTTTGCCTACAATAAAGTAGTTCATAGGACTACTAAAATCTCTCCATTTGAAATTGTTTATGGCTTTAATCCTCTCACTCCCATGGACTTGCTACCACTTCCTACATCTTTTGATTTTATTCATAAAGAAGGGGTGTGATATCGCTGTCGTTAGGCGATCAAATTACCACTACTTTAGCAACTTCAGTATTGCCAGTTTGTAGTGAAGAAAATAGTTAGGGTTAAGATAACCCTGAGTCGTCTCACAACGAATACGGAATTGATCTCAAATATTTGATTCTCAAAAATGCAATTTAAAACTAGCAACTATAAAAATAGGGGGGTTTTGATATGCAAAAAAAATGACATGGAAGATTGTAAACACAGTAATAGTAAATAGGTCAATTCCACTGCTTTTTCTAAATAAGATTCTTCATTGGTTATCTAGAGATTATTGTTAAATTAATTATTGTTGTTGATTTACAAATCAATCAATGTAAAGACTCAATTCATTTGTTGGCATCCTCACTTTTAATCAAAGTACAGTCTCAATTAAAAGTGAGAATTGTTAGATTATCCATAGTAAATTCAATCAAAGTACAGTCTCAATTAATTTTACTATGCCTAACCATGTCTATTCCTTTGTTTCTTTACCAAATAGAAAACTTAATTAATCAAAGTAAAGTCTTGACTAATTTTAGTTAAAGTAATTACCTCTAATCAAATTAAAGTCTCAATTATTGGCAAAAACTTATTTAATCAAATGAAAGTTTCTAAACAAAATCAAAGTAAAGTCTCAATTTAATTTAAAAACCTTTTAACTCATATGATTAGCATGTATGTAGATTTAAAATCATTATTTTCTATTCGATTAAGAAGCAAAGGACATAGATAAACAAAAACCACAACAATAATCAAAATAACAAAACATATAAATTCATCTAACCTCAGAATCCATTTAAGAAATTACAGTGGAATGAACCCTAAAAGCTTAGCCCTCCATGGCTTTGATGGAATACATGATGAAATGAAGGAAAGACAATAAAAGAAAGAATGAGAGATGTGGTGGAGACGGTATCTGCCAAAACCAGAGAGTTCTTAGTGTCTAAGCTGTAAGTTGTCAATCGTAAGTCCCCCTCTTCTGCTCCCTTAAGTCTCTTTATATAGGCTTCCACTGGACTTTGGGCTTTATCTGTCAGTTGCTAAAATCTTTTATTTTTATTTAATTAATTAGCAACTTAATTCCTGCCCAATTTACAATTCTGCCCCTCTCATTTAGCCATATTCGCAGTTTTGACCAGAGTTGACTGCTGACTTTGACCAGTTGACCAGAGTTGACCAGTTGAGCAATTTGACTGCCCTATCAGATGCTGACACATGGCGCAGAGAGTCTCTTTTCAGAATTAGGGTTTCACTCTCACACTCTTCTCCCTCCCTCGTGACGGCGCGGTGGTTCATGGTGGTCCGACGGTGCGGCGCATTTCCGACGAGTTGCGCTGCTGCGATGGCTGCGGAAATGGTGGATTCGAAACTGGTTCACTGCTGCGTCGCAATGGATGATGGTGGTTTCGCTCCAGCAACGTTTATGGTGGCCAACGGTTGAAGATGGCGGTGCGGTGGTTCTGCACATGAAGTGTGGTGTGGAGTGCATCCTCGCGGTGGTGTTCGCTACAAGTGCGCGAACAGAGAAGATGATGGCGCTGTCACGGTTCCGATCTGTTCCTCGCTGCTGTTCTGGTTGTTGCTGCAGATGGAGTTGCGCTGGTGGTGTTGCGGAGGCGCGCTGGTCGGAAAGAAAACGAACTCGTGCTTTGATGGAGAAAGATGGTGGTGGAACAGTGGCGGCACTGCTGCAGTTCTGTGTGGAGATGGTGGTGGCGCCGCGCGAGATGCAGAGATGATGGAGGCTGGATGCGCGGAGCAGTAGCTGCCATGGTGGTCGTGAGTATGGTGTGCGATGGTGGTGCGGTGGCCGGCGAGATTGGCGGCGGCGGCTGTGTGGAGGGTGGAAGGGAAATTAGGGTTAGGGTTTCATGTGTGAGATGGAGGAGATGATGACGTGGCAAGATCTGAGTGGTCAATTTGGTGAGTGGAGGATTATGACACGTGGCAGCTTATGGTTGGCTAATTTTAAAAGGTGAGGATTGCCACATGGCATGATTTGGTTGAGTGGAGTTTAAGTGGTAGGAGGGGTGCAACTTAGTGAAAACTGGGGGTGTAGAACAGGTTTTTGTGGTCCACTTTAAAAGGAGTGTGCAAGTAAAAACTGGAGGTGCATTTAGCTCCTGATTTATTCTTTTTCAGAATTTCTTGATTTTGGACTTCTTTTGTAACTTTGAATATTTCAAAATCACATTATTAATTGACCAAAAATAAATTCCAACTGCATTAACAAACGTTAAAATATCCAATAATATTTTATGCAACTAAAATCAATTTTTACGCCACTTTTACCAAACTTACTCAATAAATCCAATAATCACAAATCCTAATTAAATCAATCTTTAAGCACAAAAAATTCAATTAAATCCCCAAATTTAAATATTAAATGAGGGCAAAAATTTGAACTCATCAGGGTGGCAAAATCTGATTTTGTTAAAAAAATGCATGAAAAGATTAAAAGCCAAATCCAACAACAAACAGAGAGGTATGCTAAGTACAACAATAAGGGGAAGAGGGAAATGATTTTTGAAGAAGGGGATTGGGTGTGGCTACACCTTAGAAAAGATAGATTTCCTAAGCAAAGGAAGTCTAAACTTAGTCCTCGAGCTGATGGTCCTTGTAAAGTGCTGAAAAGAGTAAATGATAATGCGTATAGGGTAGAGTTGCCAGAAGGCTATGATGTGCATGCCACCTTTAATGTTGCTGACTTAATACCTTTTGCAGGTGGTACAGATGATGAGGCAGAGACTATAGATTTGAGGACAAATCCTTCTCAAGAGGGAAGGGATGATGAGATGCCTCGAGCCAAAGGACCTACAACAAGAGCCATGGCTAGGAGAATACAAGAGGAATGGGCCTTCAATGCGCATGCAAGGCCCAAGATGAACTTCACATGGGCCAAGGAAGATGTGAAGACCTAGCCTAGGACATTTTGCTTGTAAATACTAGATTAGGATTTTATTTTGGGCTTTGTATTTTAGGCCCAGTAGAATAGGGTTTTCTTTAGGCCATGTATTGGGCCTTAGAGGAAATTGGGCTTTAGAAGTAATTTCGGACCAAAAAGGGGAATTGGGCCAAATGGGCCAAGAGTAGTGTGTCTACTCTAGAAAAGCCTAGAAGCTTCTCAAACTTGCTCTCCAAGGATGAGAGTTAGCTTCCCATGGCAAGACAAGTGTGACTTGCTTAGGTGGCAAGTCACACCTCCCACATGCTCCTTTTTGGCTCCAAAATTCAACTTTCTAGACTCCTTTTTCCCTCCACTTTTTGGAGACCCCCTGGTCTCATTTTAGCCTATAAATAGAAGGCTTAGGAGATGTATTTTTCAGCTTGAAATTTAGTAATGCATTGCTGCCCAAATTTGTGCACAAATCTCTTTTGAGCTCACCTTAGAGTAAACTCTTCTCTAGTTTACTCTAGTCTTCTTCCTTAGGAGTTGGCCTCACCTCTCTTAAGAATCCTTTCACCTACACCAAACCAAACACCTTAAGCTTCTTTCCTTCATGCTTCCGCATCCAACACCATCCATGGAGCCTCCATTCTTCATGCAAGCTTCAATGGAGACAAGAAGAAGCCATCAAAATCCTACCTAAAACTCAAAATTTCAGTACCTAAAACCTCTAAAAACACCTTAAAGATAGGCTATAACTAAGTTTATGCTAAAGCACGGGTAGAACTACCACTAAACTACCTAGACAATGTTAAAATGACTTAAGAAAACTTAATCCTAAGTCACAAACTATCTCCTAAATGATTTACCAAAAATCAATACCAAAAACCAACACTAGTCTACAAAGTTGACCCTTTGTGTATGCATGTACTAAGCTAACCTATGGAAGTTTAATCTAACTATCCTAACATGTTTCTAAGGGCAAAATATGAATAGAAAACATCTCACACTGCTAAAACTTACTACAGCTCAAAATCTAGCTACCTAAGACCTAATATTAGCACTAAACAATGGTAAAACTCCAAAAATTTAGTGCTGAAATAAACTACTGCATAAAACTTTTATCAATACCCTTGGACAACATTTAATTACCAAAAGAAATATGGAGAAGACATCACAAAACAAAATTAGGAGGGAAATTCAAATCTGCCTACAGAAAACACAATAATCGACTACAAATTGGTCAAAATGAGCTTAAGACATCAAATCAGCAAAGGAAATGTTGAGGAATGATGCAAAAACAATGTATTTAGTATATGAAATATGAAAACTAAGCTAAAAATGAGCAATATCAAGGAAAACGGAAACTTAGGCGGAGACCAACTTGTATGGCTAGTTTATGAATCTCTAATCTAGTTAAATAGCTAACTTCATTAGTTTTACATTCAATTAGTGTGACTAAGTTGTGTGGCCTATTTTTATCCAGAAAAAATAAACTAAGGACAGAAAAACTAACAAAAACAAAGAAAGAATGTAGTAACTTGGCTGAAAATTTGACCAAGAGTTGACCAAGAGTTGACTTTTTGCCTATTTCCTCTAATCTGAAATCTATTATGCGAAACTGGTATAAACAAGACCAAGAACCTACTCAACAAAGTTAAAATGACTCCGAGATCGTAAGGAACAACTCAAAACTGAAATTCTACCTAAAACTCAAAATTTCACTACCCAAAACCTCTAAAAACACCTTAAAGATACACTAAAACTAAGTTTATCCAAAAGCACGGGTAGAACTACCACTAAACTACCTAGACAAGGTTAAAATCACTTAAGAAAACTTAATCCTAAGTCACAAACTATCTCCTAAATGATTTACCAAAAATCACTACTTAAAACCAAGACTAGTCTACAAAGTTGACCCTTTTATGTATGCATGTACTAAGCTAACCTATGGAAGTTTAATCTAACTATCCTAACATGTTTCTAACGCCAAAATATGAATAGAAAACAGCTCACACTGCTAAAACTTACTACAACTCAAAATCTAGCTACCTAAGACCTCATATTAGCACTAAACTATGCTTAAACTCCAAAAATTTAGAGCTGAAATAAACTATTGCATAAAACTTTTTTCAACACCCCTGGACAACTTTTAATTACCAAAGGAAATGTGTAGAAGACATCACAAAAAAATTTTTTGAGGGAAATTCAAATCTGCCTATAGAAAACACAAAAATCAATTACAAATTGGTAAAAATGAGCTTAAGACTATCCAATCAGCAAAGGAAATGTTCAGGAATGATGCAAAAAAATTGTATTTAGTATATGAAAGATGAAAACTAAGCTAAAAGTGAGCAATATCAAGGAAAACGAAAACTGAGGCGGAGACTAACTTGTATGTCTAGTTAAATACCTAACTTCATTATTTTTTCATTCAATTAGTGTGACTAAGTTGTGTGGCCTATTTTTATGCAGAAAAAGTAAACCAAGGACAGAAAAACTAACAAAAACAAAGAAAGAATGCAATAACTTGGATGAAAAGTTGACCAAGAGTTGACTTTTTACCTTTTTCCTCTAATCTGAAATCTATTATGCGAAACGGGTATAAACAGGACCAAGCACCAACTCAACAAAGTTAAAATGACTCAGGGATCCTAAGGAACAACTCAAAACTGAAATCCTACCTAAAACTCAAAATTTCACTACCAAAAACCTCTAAAAACACCTAAAAGATAGGCTAAAACTAAGTTTATGCTAAAGCACGGGTAGAACTACTACTAAACTACTTAGACAAGGTTCAAATGACTTAAGAAAACTTGATGCTAAGTCACAAACTATCTCCTAAATGATTTACCAAAAATCACTACCTAAAACCAAGACTAGTCTACAAAATTGATCGTTTTGTGTATGCATCTACTAAGCTTACCTATGGAAGTTTAATCTAACTATCCTAACATGTTTCTAATGGCAAAATATGAATATAAAACAGCTCACACTGCTAAAACTTACTACAGCTCAAAATCTAGCTACCTAAGACGTAATATTAGCACTAAACTATGTTAAAACTCCAAAAATTTAGAGCTAAAAGAAACTATTGCATAAAACTTTTATCAACACCCTTGGACAACTTTTAATTACCAAAAGAAATGTGGAGAAGACATCACAAAACAAAATTTGGAGGGAAATTCAAATCTGCCTACAGAAAACACAATAACCGACTACAAATTGGTCAAAATGAGCTTAAGACATCAAATCAGCAAAGGAAATGTTGAGGAATGATGCAAAAACAATGTATTTAGTATATGAAAGATGAAAACTAAGCTAAAAGTGAGCAATATCAAGGAAAACAAAAACTGAGGTGGAGACTAACTTGTATGGCTAGTTTATGAATCTCTAGTCTAGTTAAATACGTAACTTCATTATTTTTTCATTCAATTAGTGTGACTAAGTTGTGTGGCCTATTTTTATGCAGAAAAAATAAACTAAGGACAGAAAAACTAACAAAAACAAAGAAAGAATGTAGTAACTTGGCTGAAAATTTGACCAAGAGTTGACCAAGAGTTGACTTTTTGCCTATTTCCTCTAATCTGAAATCTATTATGCGAAACTGGTATAAACAAGACCAAGAACCTACTCAACAAAGTTAAAATGACTCCGAGATCGTAAGGAACAACTCAAAACTGAAATTCTACCTAAAACTCAAAATTTCACTACCCAAAACCTCTAAAAACACCTTAAAGATACACTAAAACTAAGTTTATCCAAAAGCACGGGTAGAACTACCACTAAACTACCTAGACAAGGTTAAAATCACTTAAGAAAACTTAATCCTAAGTCACAAACTATCTCCTAAATGATTTACCAAAAATCACTACTTAAAACCAAGACTAGTCTACAAAGTTGACCCTTTTATGTATGCATGTACTAAGCTAACCTATGGAAGTTTAATCTAACTATCCTAACATGTTTCTAACGCCAAAATATGAATAGAAAACAGCTCACACTGCTAAAACTTACTACAACTCAAAATCTAGCTACCTAAGACCTCATATTAGCACTAAACTATGCTTAAACTCCAAAAATTTAGAGCTGAAATAAACTATTGCATAAAACTTTTTTCAACACCCCTGGACAACTTTTAATTACCAAAGGAAATGTGTAGAAGACATCACAAAAAAATTTTTTGAGGGAAATTCAAATCTGCCTATAGAAAACAAAAAAATCAATTACAAATTGGTAAAAATGAGCTTAAGACTATCCAATCAGCAAAGGAAATGTTCAGGAATGATGCAAAAAAATTGTATTTAGTATATGAAAGATGAAAACTAAGCTAAAAGTGAGCAATATCAAGGAAAACGAAAACTGAGGCGGAGACTAACTTGTATGTCTAGTTAAATACCTAACTTCATTATTTTTTCATTCAATTAGTGTGACTAAGTTGTGTGGCCTATTTTTATGCAGAAAAAGTAAACCAAGGACAGAAAAACTAACAAAAACAAAGAAAGAATGCAGTAACTTGGCTGAAAAGTTGACCAAGAGTTGACCAACAATTGACTTTTTGCCTTTTTCCTCTAATCTGGAATCTATTATGCGAAACTGGTGTAAACAGGACCAAGGACCTACTCAACAAAGTTAAAATGACCCAGGGATCCTAAGGAACAACTCAAAACTGAAATCCTACCTAAAACTCAAAAATTTCACTACCCAAAACCTCTAAAAACACCTTAAAGATAGGCTAAAACTAAGTTTATGCTAAAGCACGGGTAGAACTACCACTAAGCTACCTAGACAAGGTTAAAATGACTTAAGAAAACTTAATCCTAAGTCACAAACTTTCTCCTAAATGATTTACCAAAAATCACTACCTAAAACCAAGTCTAGTCTACAAAGTTGACCCTTCTTTGTATGCATGTACTAAGCTAACCTATGGAAGTTTAATCTAACTATCCTTACATGTTTCTAATGCAAAATATGAATAGAAAACAGCTCACACTGCTAAAACTTACTACAGCTCAAAATCTAGCAACCTAACACCTAATATTAGCACTAAACTATGCTAAAACTCCAAAAATTTAGAGCTGAAATAAACCACTGCATAAAACTTTTATCAATACCCTTGGACACCTTTTAATTACCAAAAGAAATGTGGAGAAGACATCACAAAACAAAATTTGGAGGGAAACTCAAATCTGCCTACAAAAAACACAAAAATCAACTATAAATTGGTCAAAATGAGCATAAGACTATCCAATCAGCAAAGGAAATGTTGAGGCATGATGCAAAAACAATGTATTTAGTATATGAAACAAGAAAACTCAGCTAAAAGTGAGCAATATCAAGGAAAACGAAAACTGAGGCGGAGACTAACTTGTATGGCTAGTTTATGAATCTCTAGTCTAGTTAAATACCTACCTTCATTATTTTTTCATTGAATTAGTGTGACTAATTTGTATGGCCTATTTTTATGTAGAAAAAGTAAACCAAGGACACAAAAACTAACAACAACACAGAAAGAATGCAGTAACTTGGCTGAAAAGTTGACCAAGAGTTGACTAAGAGTTGACTTTTTGCCTTTTTCCTCTAATCTGAAATCTATTATGCGAAACTGGTATAAACAGGACCAAGGACCTACTCAACAAAGTTAAAATGACTCAGGGATCCTAAAGAACAACTCAAAACTGAAATCCTACCTAAAGCTCAAAAATTTCACTACCCAAAACCTCTAAAATCACCTTAAAGATAGGCTAAAACTAAGTTTATGCTAAAGCACGGGTAGAACTACCACTAAGCTACCTAGACAAGGTTAAAATGACTTAAGAAAACTTAATCCTAATTCACAAACTTTCTCCTAAATGATTAGCCAAAAATCACTACCTAAAACCAAGTCTAGTCTACAAAGTTGACCCTTCTATGTATGCATGTACTAAGCTAACCTATGGAAGTTTAATCTGACTATAATTACATGTTTCTAATCCAAAATATGAATAGAAAACAGCTCACACTGCTAAAACATACTACAGCTCAAAATCTAGCTACCTAACACCTAATATTAGCACTAAACTATGCTAAAACTCCAAAAATTTAGAGCTGAAATAAACCACTGCATAAAACTCTTATCAATACCCTTGGACACCTTTTAATTACCAAAAGAAATGTGGAGAAGACATCACAAAACAAAATTTGGAGGGAAACTCAAATTTGCCTACAAAAAACACAAAAATCAACTATAAATTGGTCAAAATGAGCTTAAGACTATCCAATCAGCAAAGGAAATGTTGAGGCATGATGCAAAAACAATGTATTTAGTATATGAAAGAAGAAAACTCAGCTAAAAGTGAGCAATATCAAGGAAAACGAAAACTGAGGCGGAGACTAACTTGTATGGCTAGTTTATGAATCTCTAGTCTAGTTAAATACCTACCTTCATTATTTTGTCATTGAATTAGTGTGACTAATTTGTATGGCCTATTTTTATGTAGAAAAAGTAAACCAAGGACACAAAAACTAACAACAACACAGAAAGAATGCAGTAACTTGGCTGAAAAGTTGACCAAGAGTTGACTAAGAGTTGACTTTTTGCCTTTTTCCTCTAATCTGAAATCTATTATGCGAAACTGGTATAAACAGGACCAAGGACCTACTCAACAAAGTTAAAATGACTCAGGGATCCTAAAGAACAACTCAAAACTGAAATCCTACCTAAAGCTCAAAAATTTCACTACCCAAAACCTCTAAAATCACCTTAAAGATAGGCTAAAACTAAGTTTATGCTAAAGCACGGGTAGAACTACCACTAAGCTACCTAGACAAGGTTAAAATGACTTAAGAAAACTTAATCCTAATTCACAAACTTTCTCCTAAATGATTAGCCAAAAATCACTACCTAAAACCAAGTCTAGTCTACAAAGTTGACCCTTCTGTGTATGCATGTACTAAGCTAACCTATGGAAGTTTAATCTGACTATAATTACATGTTTCTAATGCAAAATATGAATAGAAAACAGCTCACACTGCTAAAACTTACTACAGCTCAAAATCTAGCTACCTAACACCTAATATTAGCACTAAACTATGCTAAAACTCCAAAAATTTAGAGCTGAAATAAACCACTGCATAAAACTTTTATCAATACCCTTGGACACCTTTTAATTACCAAAAGAAATGTGGAGAAGACATCACAAAACAAAATTTGGAGGGAAACTCAAATTTGCCTACAAAAAACACAAAAATCAACTATAAATTGGTCAAAATGAGCTTAAGACTATCCAATCAGCAAAGGAAATGTTGAGGCATGATGCAAAAACAATGTATTTAGTATATGAAAGAAGAAAACTCAGCTAAAAGTGAGCAATATCAAGGAAAACGAAAACTGAGGCGGAGACTAACTTGTATGGCTAGTTTATGAATCTCTAGTCTAGTTAAATACCTACCTTCATTATTTTGTCATTGAATTAGTGTGACTAATTTGTATGGCCTATTTTTATGTAGAAAAAGTAAACCAAGGACACAAAAACTAACAACAACACAGAAAGAATGCAGTAACTTGGCTGAAAAGTTGACCAAGAGTTGACTAAGAGTTGACTTTTTGCCTTTTTCCTCTAATCTGAAATCTATTATGCGAAACTGGTATAAACAGGACCAAGGACCTACTCAACAAAGTTAAAATGACTCAGGGATCCTAAAGAACAACTCAAAACTGAAATCCTACCTAAAGCTCAAAAATTTCACTACCCAAAACCTCTAAAATCACCTTAAAGATAGGCTAAAACTAAGTTTATGCTAAAGCACGGGTAGAACTACCACTAAGCTACCTAGACAAGGTTAAAATGACTTAAGAAAACTTAATCCTAATTCACAAACTTTCTCCTAAATGATTAGCCAAAAATCACTACCTAAAACCAAGTCTAGTCTACAAAGTTGACCCTTCTGTGTATGCATGTACTAAGCTAACCTATGGAAGTTTAATCTGACTATAATTACATGTTTCTAATGCAAAATATGAATAGAAAACAGCTCACACTGCTAAAACTTACTACAGCTCAAAATCTAGCTACCTAACACCTAATATTAGCACTAAACTATGCTAAAACTCCAAAAATTTAGAGCTGAAATAAACCACTGCATAAAACTTTTATCAATACCCTTGGACACCTTTTAATTACCAAAAGAAATGTGGAGAAGACATCACAAAACAAAATTTGGAGGGAAACTCAAATTTGCCTACAAAAAACACAAAAATCAACTATAAATTGGTCAAAATGAGCTTAAGACTATCCAATCAGCAAAGGAAATGTTGAGGCATGATGCAAAAACAATGTATTTAGTATATGAAAGAAGAAAACTCAGCTAAAAGTGAGCAATATCAAGGAAAACGAAAACTGAGGCGGAGACTAACTTGTATGGCTAGTTTATGAATCTCTAGTCTAGTTAAATACCTACCTTCATTATTTTGTCATTGAATTAGTGTGACTAATTTGTATGGCCTATTTTTATGTAGAAAAAGTAAACCAAGGACACAAAAACTAACAACAACAAAGAAAGAATGCAGTAACTTGGCTGAAAAGTTGACCAACAGTTGACTAAGAGTTGACTTTTTGCCTTTTTCCTCTAATCTGAAATCTATTATGCGAAACTGGTATAAACAGGACCAAGGACCTACTCAACAAAGTTAAAATGACTCAGGGATCCTAAAGAACAACTCAAAACTGAAATCCTACCTAAAACTCAAAAATTTCACTACCCAAAACCTCTAAAATCACCTTATAGATAGAGTAAAACTAAGTTTATGCTAAAGCACGTGTAGAACTACCACTAAACTACCTATACAAGGTTAAAATGGCTTAACAAAACCTAATCCTAAGTCACAAACTATCTCCTAAATGATTTACCAAAAATCACTACCTAAAACCAAGACTAGTCTACAAAGTTGACCCTTTTGTGTATGCATGTACTAAGCTAACCTATGGAAGTTTAATCTAACTATCCTTACATGTTTCTAATGGCAAAATATGAATAGAAAACAGCTCACACTGCTAAAACTTACTACAGCTCAAAATCTAGCTACCTAAGACCTAATATTAGCACTAAACTATGCTAAAACTCCAAAAATTTAGAGTTGAAATAAACTACTGCATAAAACTTTTATCAACACCCTTGGACACCTTTTAATTACCAAAAGAAATGTTGAGAAGACATCACAATACAAAATTTGGAGGGAAACTCAAATCTGCCTACAGAAAACACAAAAATCAACTACAAATTGGTCAAAATGAGCTGAAGACTATCCAATCAACAAAGGAAATGTTGAGGAATGATGCAAAAACAATGTATTTAGTATATGAAAGATGAAAACTAAGCTAAAGGTGAGTAATATTAAGGAAAACAAAAACTGAGACCGAGACTAACTTATATGGCTAGTTGATGAATCTCTAGTCTAGTTAAATACCTAACTTCATTATTTTTTCATTGAATTAGTGTGACTAAGTTGTGTGGCCTATTTTTATGCAGAAAAAGTAAACCAAGGACAGAAAAACTAACAAAAACAAAGAAAGAATGCAGTAACTTGGCTGAAAAGTTGACCAAGAGTTGACTAAGAGTTGACTTTTTGCCTTTTTTCTCTAATCTGAAATCTATTATGCTTAACCGGTGTAACCAGGACCAAGGACCTACTCAAAAAAGTTAAAATGACCTAGGGATCCTAAGGAACAACTCAAAACGGAAATCCTACCTACAACTCAAAAATTTCACTACCCAAAACCTCTAAAAACACCTTAAAGATAGGCTAAAACTAAGTTTATGCTAAAGCACGGGTAGAACTACCACTAAGCTACCTAGACAAGGTTAAAATGACTTATGAAAACTTAATCCTAAGTCACAAACTTTCTCCTAAATGATTTACCAAAAATCACTACCTAAAACCAAGTCTAGTCTACAAAGTTGACCCTTCTGTGTATGCATGTACTAAGCTAACCTATGGAAGTTTAATCTAACTATCCTTACATGTTTCTACTGCAAAATATGAATAGAAAACAGCTCACACTGCTAAAACTTACTACAGCTCAAAATCTAGCTACCTAACACCTAATATTAGCACTAAACTATGCTAAAACTCCAAAAATTTAGAGCTGAAATAAACCACTGCATAAAACTTTTATCAATACCCTTGGACACCTTTTAATTACCAAAAGAAATGTGGAGAAGACATCACAAAACAAAATTTGGAGGGAAACTCAAATCTGCCTACAAAAAACACAAAAATCAACTATAAATTGGTCAAAATGAGCTTAAGACTATCCAAACAGCAAAGGAAATGTTGAGGCATGATGCAAAAACAATGTATTTAGTATATGAAAGAAGAAAACTCAGCTAAAAGTGAGCAATATCAAGGAAAACGAAAACTGAGGCGGAGACTAACTTGTATGGCTAGTTTATGAATCTCTAGTCTAGTTAAATACCTACCTTCATTATTTTGTCATTGAATTAGTGTGACTAATTTGTATGGCCTATTTTTATGTAGAAAAAGTAAACCAAGGACACAAAAACTAACAACAACAAAGAAAGAATGCAGTAACTTGGCTGAAAAGTTGACCAACAGTTGACTAAGAGTTGACTTTTTGGCTTTTTCCTCTAATCTGAAATCTATTATGCGAAACTGGTATAAACAGGACCAAGGACCTACTCAACAAAGTTAAAATGACTCAGGGATCCTAAAGAACAACTCAAAACTGAAATCCTACCTAAAACTCAAAAATTTCACTACCCAAAACCTCTAAAAACACCTGAAAGATAGCCTAAAACTAAGTTTATGCTAAAGCACGGGTAGAACTACCACTAAACTACCTAGACAAGGTTAAAATGGCTTAACAAAACCTAATCCTAAGTCACAAACTATCTCCTAAATGATTTACCAAAAATCACTACCTAAAACCAAGACTAGTCTACAAAGTTGACCCTTTTGTGTATGCATGTACTAAGCTAACCTATGGAAGTTTAATCTAACTATCCTTACATGTTTCTAATGGCAAAATGTGAATAGAAAACAGCTCACACTGCTAAAACTTACTACAACTCAAAATCTAGCTACTTAAGACCTAATATTAGCACTAAACTATGCTAAAACTCCAAAAATTTAGAGCTGAAATAAACCACTGCATAAAAATTTTATCAATACCCTTGGAAAACTTTTAATTACCAAAAGAAATGTGGAGAAGACATCAGAAAACAAAATTTGGAGGGAAACTGATGAGTTCAAATTTTTGCCCTCATTTAATATTTAAATTTGGGGATTTAATTGAATTTTCTGTGCTTAAAGATTGATTTAATTAGGATTTGTGATTATTGGATTTATTGAGTAAGTTTGGTAAAAGTGGCGTAAAAATTGATTTTAGTTGCATAAAATATTATTGGATATTTTAACGTTTGTTAATGCAGCTGGAATTTATTTTTGGTCAATTAATAATGTGATTTTGAAATATTCAAAGTTACAAAATAAGTCCAAAATCAAGAAATTCTGAAAAAGAATAAATCAGGAGCTAAATGCACCCCCAGATTTTATTTGCACACTCCTCCCTCAAGTGGACCACAAAAACATGTTCTGCACCCCCAGTTTTCACTAAGTTGCACCCCTCCTACCACTTAAACAATCCCCCTTTTTTTTTCTTTTATCCTTTGTTGCTCTTTTTTTGTTTTTTTTTTCAGACAACAATCATTTTTCATTTCAACACTCTGTCATCAACAATTATTTTCCTTTTTGCCATTTTTATAACTTTGTGGGGGAAATACTCACCCCCACACTTTATTCCTCAACCAATCTCAACATAATCCACTAGCTCCTTCTTTCTCCCTAAGGTAAGGAAAAACATGGTCTTTCTCTTTTTAAGGTTTAGCAATATGCTCAAAACAAGAAAAAGAGGTTTAAGCTCAAGGGGCTACCAATGGATCAATGTCATGGTTAGCTTATTTGGCCAAGTAGCTAAAAACAAGAAATGCCTCAGTCATATCAAATCATGCATGTTCACCTAAGATGTAAAACAACAGAATCAAGCTAAACATTTGAGTACCAACAAGACATGAGCAAATCACACAAGAAAAATAGGAATGACACATGGTAGTTCATCCTTACAATAAAGCTCAAAACTCACAAGGTCAAAAACTCTTTCACAAAAGATTTATTCTAGAAACTCTCAAATCAACTCAATCAGTAAATCACAGACAACAATCCACTCATAGCACATGACTTTTATTTTCCCAGAATTATGACCGTTCCAATTAGTAAATCAAATCCAAAAATCCAATGTCAATATGTTTTATTGAAAACAGAAACTTTTTTTTTTTAAATAAAAACAAGCAGAAAACAAAATTAGAAAAGGAAAAACAAAACAAATAGAAAACGAAAACAGAAAAGGGGGAAAATCTCCCCACACCCCCACACTTTATCCATGCATTGTCCTCAATGTATTCAATATGTATAAAATGCAAAGAAAAAGTATGAAGTGTACTTACCTCCTCAAGGTGGAAGGTATGAGGGAGAAGTCAAGTTCATCCCATCCATCGTCTTGTTCAGCATATCTTGATTTTCATTGAATATCCGAAGACGATGCCCATTAACTTTAAAAGTTCTTGCTGAAGATTCTTCCTTGATCTCCACTGCTCCATAAGGGAAGACTTCTGTAACAATGTATGGTCCTTCCCAAGTAGAACGCAACTTACCACTCATGTGACCAAGCTTGGATTTGTATAGTAACACCTTCTGGCCTACCTTGAAATCCTTTCTAGCCACAAGCTTTTGGTCATGGAACTTCTTGGTTTTCCCTTTGTAGAACTTTGAATTTTCATAGGCTGCTAGCCTAATCTCCTCTAGTTCTTGCAACTGAAGCTTTCGCTCATTTCCTGCTTCTTCCAAATCCAAGTTGCATGCTTTCACGGCCCAATAGGCCCGATGTTCAATCTCCACAGGTAGATGACAAGCCTTTCCAAAAACCACCCTGAAAGGTGACATACCTATAGGTGTTTTGTAGGCTGTCCTGTGTGCCCAAAGTGCTTCATCCAATCTTGTGGCCCAATCCTTTCGACTAGGCTTCACTACTTTCTCTAGTATCTTTTTAAACTCTCTGTTAGAGATCTCTGCTTGTAGCAACTTGGTGACTTCTTTCTTCACAACCTCCATCAGCTGAGGATTCAGTCTCCTCTGAGGTTGCCTCACTGGCTTAGCATCCTCCTCCAAGAGTATTCTGTGCATGCAGAAAGAAGGACTAATACCAGGAATATCTGCCAAAGTCCAGGCTATTGCTCGCTTGTGATCTTTGATAACCTG
Source organism: Vigna unguiculata (assembly GCF_037176805.1). Classification (NCBI taxonomy): domain Eukaryota; kingdom Viridiplantae; phylum Streptophyta; class Magnoliopsida; order Fabales; family Fabaceae; genus Vigna; species Vigna unguiculata. The sequence continues at coordinate 23,464,416 of NC_140795.1, read as the reverse complement.
CAATAGCTTTTGTTCCTGCTCGTCAGTAAGCAAGGAAGATATAATAACAGGGAGTTTCCCATCCCTCTCAAGATAAACATATTTCAAATGAGATGGTAAAGGTTTCAACTCCAAAATGGGTGGCTGTTCCACAGATGGCAACATTTTACTGCCTAAGGTAATTTCAGCCACCTCAGCATCACACTTGGACGCCACAGAGGTATCAAATAGTGACACCGCGTCCTCAACATCACCTGTTTTACAATTTTCTCTTTCGTCTAAAATTGAGCCCGAAATATTCGAAAAAGAAAAATCCAAAGAAGAAGAAAAACCAGATAAAACGTCCAAAAGTCCAAAAGCATAATTGTTCACTACATTACTCAATAAATCAATACAAAACAAAGAATGGTCTTCAATTGGGTGCTTCATGGCTTCTAGCACATTGAACTGCACCTTCTCATCTCCTATCTCCATAGTCAAGGATCCTGCATGCACGTCTATCTTGGTACGTGCTGTCATCATGAATGGTCTTCCCAAGATGATTGTGGTTGAACTCATTCCTTCATCATCCTTCATGTCCAAGATATAGAAATCTGCAGGAAAAATTAACTTGTCCACACGGACAAGCACATCTTCTAGCACACCTGCAGGGTTAACTGTGCTACGGTTGGCCAACTGAATGACCACACCAGTAGACTTAAGAGGTCCAAGATGAAGTGAAGTAAAAACAGATAAAGGCATTACATTAATAGAAGCTCCTAAATCTAGCATAGCATTGTCAAACTTAGTACTTCCTATAATGCAGGGAACAGAAAACATACCTGGATCCTTACACTTTTGCGGCATTCTGACTGCAGGCTTCTTAATTAAGCTAGAGACATTTCTTCCCATGTTCACTACCTCTTTGTCCATAATACGCCTTTTATGTGTACATAATTCTTTGAGAAACTTGGCGTATTTAGGAATTTGTCTAACAGCATCCAACAAAGGAATGTTTATCTCCACTTTCTTGAAAGTATTCAGGATTTCTTTGTCTAACTCCTCCATCTTTTTAGTTTTTGGTTTCAAACGGTTTGGATAGTTTGGAGGAGGAGAATAAGGAGAAGGATTTTCAGAGGAAGTATTAGGGGATACCAACCTGGAGTTATCACTGGGTGCAGGCATTTCAGATGTTGCTTGTGTTGCTTCATCTGATCTTCCTCTTTCATCATTAGGTACAACTTCATTGTCCTTATCTTCATCTTCTTGGGCATCCCCAAGACCTTGTATTTGCTTACCCGATCTTAAAGTAATAACACTTACATTTCTCGGGTTGATTACAGTTTGTGCAGGCAAATTGCTCGAGCCTTGTTGAGACTTCATCTGATTTAACTCATTTGCCATTTGTCCAATCTGGTTCTGCAAGTTTTGATTGGTTGCTTCCATCGTCTGTTTCAACTCATTGATTTGTCCCTTCATCATGTCAGCCATCATTTTCATCATTGCTTCCATGTTTGAATCACCACAGGTTGCAGCTGGTTGTGGTTGTTGCCTCTGTTGAGGTGGAACATAGACTTGTTGGTGTTGAGGCTGTTGATTTCCCCATTTCTGGCTGGGATATTCCTTCCAATCTGGGTTGTACTTGTTGGAGGACAGATCATGGTTGTATTGCTGCCGAGGTGGTCTATTATTGCCATAGATGTTTGCAGCATATGCCTGAGGTTGTTCATTGTCTAACGTCCCTGTCTCTTTTAACATAGAACAGGCCTCTGTAGGATGATTAGTAGAAGCACAAATTCCACATAAAGTAGAAGGGATAGGCTTTTTCTGTAAGTCTGTCAAGGTCCTTACCAAATGATAGGAATCTTAATGGGAAAAGGATCTAAAGGGTTTAGATTTGCTAGAAAAACAGAATTGAAATGGAATAGAATGGCACACACAACTGGACAAGGTCACGCTGCACCCCAATCTCAACATTCAGTTATCATCCAAAGGAATTACTATTCGTGGCTTTGGTTCGTTAAGGTTCCTTTAAGAATTATGTGCACGAGATCAATGAAGGTTCCATAACAGAAAAATAACAATGGCAACGAAAGGATTTCAGAACGTATTGGATTAGGCCCTGGATGTAAACATGCTTGACGTGAAAAAGGTTCTATGGACATTAGGTTCTTTAAGATTGATTCAAGAATTCTGGACCAAGAGTAGCGTAAACAACATACAAGGGAAACAATGTAACACGAATTCAAACAAGAAAACTTACAAGACAATGAAGGATAGCATCACACCATCCACACGTATACCACACATAAGCTTCACACCTATGATGGCTGGATTTTGCCTTGATTCACACAAGGATCAATGAGCATCACACTCACCCAAATTCTTCACGAAAATGGAAAGAGAATTCATTCAATAATCATCCAAAAAAAAAAAAAAAAAAAAAAAACTGAAGTTCACGTGTTCAGCCCTTGTTTTTGTCTAGGGTGCTGAATTTGCTACCAAGGTAACCACCCCACTATCAAAATAACCGCTCCACTACTCTAGAAGCACGGCCACATGGCTTTTTGGCTGAACAAGTCACTTAGTTCCCTTACATTTAATTGAAAATACACGGAAATTAACAAAAATAAACATTACATTAAATTAAAAACACCCTAAAAATAACACAATAAAAATTCCTATGCTACTATGTGCCACACGAACTAACACATAAAAATTTCCATGCCACTATGTGCCACCAATATTGCTTTCACGCATTTTGGAGCTCAACTTCATCCTTAGCTTCATCCTTCCAAGTGATCAAGTAAACAAGCTTATGTGTAGGATCCTTGACCACATCTTCTAAGAGATTTAGAATTAGCCTTTGTAATGTTGCCTTGGTTTGCTTGGCCTTGGATCTCGTCATAGGACCTCCTATCCCTTGTAGAGAGTTCTCCTCTTCTTTGGTTAGCTTGGATCCAGGTTGGTGAGAGATGTCCTCATCATTCCCTCCCTCTTGAACCGGATGGGTCTCCAAATCCGAACCAGCTTTCTTCAAAGCCGAACCATCTTCACCTGCATCAAACAAAGATAAGTCAACAACATTAAAAGTAGGAGACACATTATACTCACCTGGCATTTGGATCTTGTAAGCATTGTCATTGATCCTTTCCAAGACTTGGAATGGTCCATCTCCTCTAGGCAGCAACTTGGATTTCCTTTGTTCGGGAAATCTCTCTTTCCTCATGTGTACCCACACCCAATCTCCTGGTTGGAACACAACTCTCCTTCTACCTTTGTTGGCTTGCTTTGCGTAGCTCGCATTCTTCTTGGTGATTTGATCTTTAACTTTCTCATGAAGCTTCCGCACAAACTCTGCCTTTGCCTGTCCTTCAGTATGCTTAAACACAGAAATGTTAGGCACAGGTAATAAATCAAGTGGAGATAAAGGATTAAACCCATACACTACCTCAAAAGGAGAATGATTAGTGGAAGAATGGACAGCTCGGTTATAAGCAAACTCAATATGGGGTAGGCAAGCCTCCCAACGTTTCAGATTGTGCTTCAACACTGCTCTAAGCATAGCACCAAGTGTCCTATTAACCACCTCAGTTTGGCCATCTGTTTGGGGGTGACAAGTAGTAGAGAACAACAACTTAGTTCCTAATCTACCCCACAAACTTCTCCAAAAGTGACTCAAGAACTTAGAGTCCCTATCACTCACAATACTCCTAGGCATACCATGTATCCTAATGATCTCTTTAAAGACAAGGTCAGCAACGTGACTAGCATCATTTACCTTTTTGCATGGAATAAAATGAGCCATCTTGGAAAACCTATCCACCACAACTAGTATGGAGTCTCGGCCAGTACTTGATCGAGGCAATCCAAGCACAAAATCCATGGACAAATCCACCCAAGGGTGTTCAGGAACAGGAAGAGGAGTGTATAAACCTTGGGGAAGAACTTTAGACTTAGCTTGTCTACACTCAATGCATGACTCACACAGTTTGGCTACATCCTTTTTCATGTTAACCCAATAGAAATGCTCATGCAAGATGTCATAAGTTCTAAGCACTCCAAAATGACCCATCAACCCCCCTCTATGTGCTTCCTTCACTAAGAGTTCTCTAATGGAAGATTGAGGAACACATAGCCTATTTGCTCTAAACAAGAACCCCTCAAATCTATAGTACTCATCCTTGGCCATCTTTTCACACTCCTTGTACCTTTGGCCGAACTCTTTATCCTCCTCATACAACCCCTTCAACACTTCCAAACCCAACAACTTGGTCTCAACCATAGATAGTAGCGCATGTCTCCTAGATAGGGCATCCGCAACCACATTTCCTTTCCCTTTCTTGTACTTAATGACATATGGAAATTGCTCTAAGAATTCAACCCATTTGGCATGTCTTGTATTAAGCTTACCTTGACCCTTGAGATACTTAAGAGACTCATGGTCACTATGGATAACGAATTCCTTGGGAAAAAGATAATGTTGCCAAGTTTTGAGGGCTCTCACTAAGGCATAGAGTTCCTTGTCATAAGTAGAGTAATTCAAGGCTGCTCCACTCAATTTTTCACTAAAGTATGCTATGGGATGGCCTTCTTGAAGTAGAACAGCTCCTATACCTATGCCAGAAGCGTCACACTCTATCTCAAAGGATTTGGAAAAATTGGGCAATGCTAGGATGGGTGCACTCACTAGTCTTTGCTTAAGAGTTTGGAAAGCTTTCTCTTGTTTTTCCCCCCACTTGAAGCTCACGTTTTTCTTCACTAACTCATTTAAGGGGGCTGCCAAGGTGCTGAAATCTCTCACAAATCTCCTATAGAAACTAGCCAGGCCATGAAAACTCCTAATATCACTCACGGATTTGGGTGTTGGCCACTCTTGTATGGCCTTCACTTTGGATTGATCAACTTCTACCCCTTTTGAACTCACCACAAAACCCAGAAATACCACATGGTCTTGACAAAACATGCATTTCTCAAGATTAGCATACAACTTTTCATGTCTCAAAGCAGATAACACAGAATGCAAATGTTGAGCATGCAAGTCCAAATCAGCACTATAGATCAGAATATCATCAAAATACACTACCACAAAATGCCCTATAAAATCTCGTAGAACATGATTCATCAACCTCATGAATGTGCTTGGTGCATTAGTTAATCCAAATGGCATAACCAGCCACTCATACAACCCAAATTTGGTTTTAAAAGCAGTTTTCCATTCATCTCCTTCTCTAATCCTAATTTGGTTGTATCCACTTTTCAAATCAATTTTTGAAAACACTTGTGCACCATGCAATTCATCAAGTAAATCATCAAGTCTAGGAATGGGATGCCTATACTTAATGGTAATGCTATTCACACTTCTACAGTCACTACACATGCGCCAAGAACCATCTTTCTTAGGCACCAAAATCACAGGAACAGCACATGGAGATATAGAATCTCTTACCCAACCTTTCTCTAAGAGAGCTTCCACTTGCCTTTGTATCTCCTTGGTCTCCTCGGGATTGCTCCTATACGCTGGCCTGTTTGGAATGGTGGCTCCAGGTATCAAATCCACTTGATGTTCTATTCCCCTCAATGGTGGTAATCCACTAGGCAAATCCGAGGGGAAAACATCCTTGAATTCCTGCAAAATAGAAGAAATAGAAGATGGCAAGGAAGTGGGAAATTCAGGGTTAGTATTCAAAACAGGTTTGCATACAAGCATATATAAGGGTTGCCGTGCTAACAACACCTTCCTCACTTCCCTCTCTTTTGCTATCTCTCTCACATTGGTGTTTCTCTCCTTGCCTCTCTTTTCCTCTCTCTTAGTGTTTGATCTTTTCTCGTCACTCACACTCTCTACCACGCTCTCACTCTCAACTTTCTTTTCTCTCATGATTTTCTCTCTCAACCTCACTTGATCATGACACACCTCTTGTGGGCTTAAAGGTTTAAGCACCACCTTCTTTCCTTGATGTGTAAAAGAGATCTTGTTGGAGAATCCATCATGGATGGTCTTGTGGTCATGCTGCCATGGTCTCCCCAACAATAGATGACACGCCTCCATAGGCACCACATCACATGAAATCACATCAGAATAAGTCCCAATGACTATGGGCACCTCCACTTGCTGTTTCACTTTAATTTCTCCTTCATCACTTAGCCATTGCAAACGGTAAGGTCTGGGATGAGGCTTGGTAGGAAGATTCAACTTGGATACTAGCCTTGTACTAGCCACATTAGCGCAACTCCCACTATCCACAATCACCATGCAAAGTTGCCCTTGGACAATACACCTAGTGTGGAAAATGTTGTCCCTTTGGCTTTCATCCATGGCTTCTATATGAGATCCTAATAGTCTCCTCACCATCAACAATCCCTTCTCGTTCATTTCTGGTCCAACATCCTCATCCTCCTCTCCTTCAGATTCTTCATTTGCATCTGACTCACTAGAATATCCTCCATCATCTCTAATCACCACAGTCCTCTTGGTAGGACATTCATATGCATAGTGCCCCTTGCCTTGGCATTTGAAGCATGTAATGTCTCTAGTTCTTTTTGGTACAGCTTCATTGCCCTTAGAAGGCTTAGGATCCGCTTCTTTGGTGGCCTTGGTACTCATGGCCGAACTGGTCTCTCCCTTGGCCGAATAGGGTGATGACTTATATCCCTCCCTCTTAGCCTTGTCCTTCCACCCATAAGTAGAAGACGACGCCATTCTCCTTGAAGCTCCCTTCCTTTTGAGTTGCTCTTCTACTTGGATGGCTTTATGGAGAAGATCCTCCATCTCCACAAACTCCTGCAACTCAACCACATCACGGATATCATTATTCAACCCATTAATGAACCTAGCCATTGTTACCTCAGGATCTTCCTCAAGCTTAGCTTGGATCATTAACATCTCCATCTCTTTGTGGTAATCCTCCACACTTCGGCTTCCTTGAGTAATTCTTTGAAGCTTAAACTTCATATCCCTTTGATAGGATGCAGGGACATATCTCCTCCTCATGAGCCTCCTCAATTCCTCCCATGTGTCTACTGGTGGATCTCCATCTCTTTGCCTCTCCCTTTGAAGCTTGTGCCACCAAATCAATGCATAGTGTGAGAATTCGGATGCTGCCAACCTCACCTTTTGTTCCTCCTCAAAGTTGCCACAATCAAACACATTCTCCATCTTGAGCTCCCAATTAAAGTAAGCTTCGGGATCATTCTTTCCTGCAAAAGAGGGAATGTTTAGTTTAATTCCTTGGAGAGGATTGCCCCACTGCTCCCTATTCCTCCTTTCTTCATCATATCTCGCCACCCTTGTTTCTTGCCTCCTTACACCTCTTCTTGTTACTCCATCATTCTCCAACCTATCAATTCTCTCATGTATCTCATCATTGGCTTGTCGGAGTAATCTTTCAAGATGTTGAGTAAGAGCTTGCATTTGAATGGGACTAATGCCTGCCCCTCCTTCTTGGTTTGAATCTGCCATCTCACAAAATAATGCTTGTAGACAAGATAAAAGGTTAAGCCAAATAGAATCCAGCACCTAATCTACCTCACCAAATAATTTCCTCTCAAGTGTTTCTCTCAATTCGGCTTTTACTAATAATGTAAATTTCTCTCTAGCCTTTTACCACTCTTGATGCACTCAATCCTTGAGAGTCACAAGGTTACTTCAGCCACACAAAGATGATCTACCTAAATGCAGAATGCGCCTATAACAATTATAGTAATGATGCTATCACTAGAGGCCAAAAAACAAGACACCAAAACACAAAAAGAAGGCAAAGAACACCACACAAACAAAGACACACTAACTAGGTCACGGTTTTAACTCCAATGCAGACTTGAAAATTTCAGAATTCACCACTTGTAAAAACATACAGCAACTGCCCTTAAACCATGCCAATTCAGAATTCAATTTTGAACAAACACAATGCTGCACTTATATTCTTCAGTTTCGGAAATTTTTTATAGCAGCCCTCACATACAATAACAATTGGATTTCTTTTCTTTTCCAGAATTCAGAACACAAATTGGCACGTTGCAAAATAGATTAGTACCTTCTTGTTGCTGTTCAATACAAACCCTTAACTAGCTCTGATACCAAATGATAGGAATCTTAATGGGAAAAGGATCTAAAGGGTTTAGATTTGCTGGAAAAACAGAATTGAAATGGAATAGAATGGCACACACAACTGGACAAGGTCACGCTGCACCCCAATCTCAACATTCAGTTATCATCCAAAGGAATTACTATTCGTGGCTTTGGTTCGTTAAGGTTCCTTTAAGAATTATGTGCACGAGATCAATGAAGGTTCCATAACAGAAAAATAACAATGGCAACGAAAGGATTTCAGAACGTATTGGATTAGGCCCTGGATGTAAACATGCTTGACGTGAAAAAGGTTCTATGGACATTAGGTTCTTTAAGATTGATTCAAGAATTCTGGACCAAGAGTAGCGTAAACAACATACAAGGGAAACAATGTAACACGAATTCAAACAAGAAAACTTACAAGACAATGAAGGATAGCATCACACCATCCACACGTATACCACACATAAGCTTCACACCTATGATGGCTGGATTTTGCCTTGATTCACACAAGGATCAATGAGCATCACACTCACCCAAATTCTTCACGAAAATGGAAAGAGAATTCATTCAATAATCATCCAAAAAAAAAAAAAAAAAAAAAAAAAACTGAAGTTCACGTGTTCAGCCCTTGTTTTTGTCTAGGGTGCTGAATTTGCTACCAAGGTAACCACCCCACTATCAAAATAACCGCTCCACTACTCTAGAAGCACGGCCACATGGCTTTTTGGCTGAACAAGTCACTTAGTTCCCTTACATTTAATTGAAAATACACGGAAATTAACAAAAATAAACATTACATTAAATTAAAAACACCCTAAAAATAACACAATAAAAATTCCTATGCTACTATGTGCCACACGAACTAACACATAAAAATTTCCATGCCACTATGTGCCACCAATATTGCTTTCACGCATTTTGGAGCTCAACTTCATCCTTAGCTTCATCCTTCCAAGTGATCAAGTAAACAAGCTTATGTGTAGGATCCTTGACCACATCTTCTAAGAGATTTAGAATTAGCCTTTGTAATGTTGCCTTGGTTTGCTTGGCCTTGGATCTCGTCATAGGACCTCCTATCCCTTGTAGAGAGTTCTCCTCTTCTTTGGTTAGCTTGGATCCAGGTTGGTGAGAGATGTCCTCATCACCATGGCTGCTAAGTCATCCAACTTCCCTTCTAATTTCTTGTGATCTGCAACATATGAAGCTTCTACTCCATGGGTTCCCTTCAATAGAGTTATAGAATTACTCCTTGTGGAAAATTGTTGATGGTTTGACGCCATAGTTTCAATCAATTGTCTTGCATTTGTTGGTGTTTTGTCCACCAATGACCCTCCACTTGCAGCATCTATCATTTGTCTATCCATGATACTCAATCCCTCATAAAAGTATTGAATGAGGAGATGCTCATTTATTTGGTGATGAGGACAGGAAGCACACAACTTTTTGAATCTCTCCCAATACTCGTGAAGACTTTCTCTTTCTTGTTGCCTTATCCCATAAATATCTTTGTGAATAGCAGCAACTCTAGATGCTGGAAAAAACTTTTCCAGAAATAATCTTTTCAGAGTCTCCCAGGTATTGATGGATCCTGGCGGAAGGCAGTATAACCAATTCTTAGCGGCATCTTGCAATGAGAATGGAAAAGCCTTAAGCTTGATATGTTCCTCTGTTACTGTCGTAGGTCTCATAGATGAACAAACAACATGAAATTCCTTCAAATGATGGTACGGGTCTTCTCCTGCTAATCCATGGAATTTGGGTAAAAGATGGATTAACCCAGACTTAAGCTCGTATTCTCCATCTGGATATTGGATGCACATGTTTTGTGTAATGGCTGCATCCGGTGAAGCCAACTCTCTTATTGTTCTTTCTTCCATTCTATCTTCTTGAATTTCTGGTTCAGGTGATGGATCAGAAGATATGTTAATCACCGGAGGTGATTCCAGTGGTACACTTTCAGTGGTAGGTTCAGATGATGATGGTGCTCCTTCAGTAGAACACCTGAGTTCAAGTCTCCTACGTGATTTACGCAAGTTCCTTTCAAGTTCTGAATCAAGTTGATAAAATTGACCCGGATTGGCCCGAGTCATGCACTATGCAAGTCCACCTGAAAGTGTTTCCCTGTGTGTTTTTTTTTTCTTCCTATTCTTGTTTTGGAGAAAGATTTCAAGAAAGAAATGAGTTAAGATGTCGTTGGGTCTACTCCTAGGAAAGAGAGGTGTGTCACAATGGACAACTTAAATAGTCTTTCCTAGACAGAGTTTTCCAAACTAGTCTCAAAAATTTCTTAAAAGAAATTCTTAATCAAAACAAAAATAGAACTTTGCTTGGAATATATTAACAGAAAACTAGATACTACAAAATAACAAACTATATCAAACGTATATGCGTAAAATAAATAAAATAAAATAAAAATAAAATAAAATAAAATAAAAATAAAATAAAATAAAATAAAATAAAATAAAATAAATAAATAAAAACAGAATCAAAATAAAAGAAATACTAACAGTATTCCCCGGCAACGACGCCAAATTTGATAACGCTGTCGTTGACGCGATCAAATTACCACTACTTTAGCAACTTCAGTATTGCCAGTTTGTAGTGAAGAAAATAGTTAGGGTTAAGATAACCCTGAGTCGTCTCACAACGAATACGGAATTGATCTCAAATATTTGATTCAAAAATGCAATTTAAACTAGCAACTATAAAAATAGGGGATTTTGATATGCAAAGAAAATGACACGGAAGATTGTAAACACAATAATAGTAAATAGGTCAATTCCACTGCTTTTTCTAAATAAGATTCTTCATTGGTTATCTAGAGATTATTGTTAAATTAATTATTGTTGTTGATTTACAAATAAATCAATGTAAAGACTCAATTCATTTGTTGGCATCCTCACTTTTAATCAAAGTACAGTCTCAATTAAAAGTGAGAATTGTTTAGATTGTCCATAGTAAATTTAATCAAAGTACAGTCTCAATTAATTTTACTATGCCTAATCATGTCTATTCCTTTGTTTCTTTACCAAATAGAAAACTTAATTAATCAAAGTAAAGTCTTGACTAATTTTAGTTAAAGTAATTACCTCTAATCAAATTAAAGTCTCAATTATTGGCAAAAACTTATTTAATCAAATGAAAGTTTCTAAACAAAATCAAAGTAAAGTCTCAATTTAATTTAAAAACCTTTTAACTCATATGATTAGCATGCATGTAGATTTAAAATCATTATTTTCTATTCAATTAAGAAGCAAAGGACATAGATAAACAAAAACCACAACAATAATCAAAATAACAAAACATATAAATTCATCTAACCTCAGAATCCATTTAAGAAATTACAGTGGAATCAACCCTAAAAGCTTAGCCCTCCATGGCTTTGATGGAATACATGATAATATGATGAAGGAAAGTAAAAGAAAGAATGAGAGATGTGGTGGAGATGGTATCTGCCAAAACCAGAGAGTTCTAAGTGTCTAAGCTGTAAGCTGTAAAAATTGTCAGTCCCCCTTCTGCTCCCTTAAGTCTCTTTATATAGGCTTCCACTGGACTTTGGGCTTTATCTGTCAGTTGCTAAAATCTTTTATTTTTATTTAATTAATTAGCAACTTAATTCCTGTCCAATTTCCAATTCTGCCCCTCTCATTTAACCATATTTGCAGTTTTGACCAGAGTTGACTGCTGACTTTGACCAGTTGACCAGAGTTGACCAGTTGACCAGTTTGACTGTCCTATCAGATGCTGACACGTGGCGCAGAGAGTCTCCTTCCAGAATTAGGGTTTCACTCTCACACTCTTCTCCCTCCCTCGTGACGGCGCGGTGGTTCATGGTGGTCCGACGGTGCGGCGCGGTGGTTGCAGGTGCAGTGGCGGCGCTGGTTCGCGTTGTTGCTGCAGATGCGGAGGCGAGAAGATGGAGGTGTGGTGGTTCTGGAGTGGTGGTGTGCTCGCGGTGGCGTTCTGCGCGACAAGATGGAGACGGCGCGGTGCTGCAGAACAGGTGGTGAACTGCGCGATCTGGTGGCGCCACGGAGAAGATGATCGCGAGTGGCACCGCTGGATGGTTCGTCTGTGGCTGTGGGAGAAGAACTCGCGGTGGCGCAAGGTGCAGAGATGGTGGTGCGAAGGAGCTGCTGTAATGGTGGCGGCGACTGTGTGGAGATGGTGGTGCGAAGGAGCTGCTACGCGTGAATGGAAGAACGTGGTGGCCGCGCCTCTTCTGGTGCAATGAAGGCGTTGACGGCGTAGTGCAGGGACGGTGGTGGTGGAGCAGTGGCGACACTGCTGCAGCTGCGTGGATATCGGCGAGGTTGGCGGCGGCGGCTGCCGTGGAGGGTGGAAGGAGAGGAGAAAATTAGGGTTAGGGTTTTGGGAGATGAAGATGATGACGTGGGAGAATCTGATTGGTTAATTTGGTGAGGGTAGGATTATGACACGTGGCTTGTTCTGGTTGGCTAATTTTAAGAGGTGGGGATTGCCACATGGCATAATCTGGTTGAGTGGAGTCTAAGTGGTAGGAGGGGTGCAACTTAGTGAAAACTGGGGGTGCAGAACAGGTTTTTGTGGTCCACTTTAAAAGGAGTGTGCAAGTAAAAACTGGGGGTGCATTTAGCTCCTGATTTATTCTTTTTTAGAATTTCTTGATTTTGGAGTTATTTTGTAACTTTGAATAATTTAAAATCACACTATTAATTGACCAAAAATAAATTTCAGCTGCATTAACAAACGTTAGAATATCCAATAATATTTTATGCAACTAAAATCAATTTTTACGCCACTTTTACCAAACTTACTCAATAAATCCAATTATCACAAATCCTAATTAAATCAATCTTTAAGCACAGAAAAATCAATTAAATCCCCAAATTTAAATATTAAATGAGGGCAAAAATTTGAACTCATCATCCTCCAACAAGTACAACCCAGATTGGAAGGAATATCCCAACCAGAAATTGGGAAATCAACAGCCTCAACACCAACAAGTCTATGTTCCACCTCAACAGAGGCAACAACCACAACCAGCGGCAACCTCTGGTGATTCAAACATGGAGGCAATGATGAAAATGATGGTTGACATGATGAAGGGACAAATCAATGAGTTGAAACAAACGATGGAAGCAACCAATCAAAACTTGCAGAACCAGATTGGACAAATGGCAAATGAGTTAAATCAGATGAAGTCTCAACAAGGCTCAAGCAATTTGCCTGCACAAACTGTAATCAACCCGAGAAATGTAAGTGCTATTACTTTAAGATCGGGTAAGCAAATACAAGGCCTTGGGGATACCCAAGAAGATGAAGATAAGGACAATGAAGTTGTACCTAATGATGAAAGAGGAAGATCAGATGAAGCAACACAAGCAACATCTGAGATGCCTGCACCCAGTGATAACTCCAGGTTGGTATCCCCTAATACTTCCTCTAAAAATCCTTCTCCTTATTCTCTTCCTCCTCCCTATCCAAACCGTTTGAAACCAAAAACTAAAAAGATGGAGGAGTTAGACAAAGAAATCCTGAATACTTTAAGAAAGTGGAGATAAACATTCCTTTGTTGGATGCTGTGAGACAAATTCCTAAATACGCCAAGTTTCTCAAAGAATTATGTACACATAAAAGGCGTATTATGGACAAAGATGTAGTGAACATGGGAAGAAACGTCTCTAGCTTAATCAAGAAGCCTGCAGTAAGAATGCTGCAAAAGTGTAAGGATCCAGGTATGTTTTCTGTTCCCTGCATTATAGGAAGTACTAAGTTTGACAATGCTATGTTAGATTTAGGAGCTTCCATTAATGTAATGCCTTTATCTGTTTTTACTTCACTTCATCTTGGACCTCTTAAGTCTACTGGTGTGGTCATTCAATTGCCCAACCGTAGCACAGTTAACCCTGCAGGTGTGCTAGAAGATGTGCTTGTCCGTGTGGACAAGTTAATTTTTCCTGCAGATTTCTACATCTTGGATATGAAGGTTGATGAAGGAATGAGTTCAACCACAATCATCTTGGGAAGACCATTCATGATGACAGCACGTACTAAGATAGACGTGCATGCAGGATCCTTGACTATGGAGATAGGAGATGAGAAGGTGCAGTTCAACGTGCTAGAAGCCATGAAGCACCCAATTGAAGATCATTCTTTGTTTTGTATTGATTTATTGAGTAATGTAGTGAACAATTATGCTTTTGGACTTTTGGACGTTTTATCTAGTTTTTCTTCTTCTTTGGATTTTTCTTTTTCGAATATTTCGGGCTCAATTTTAGACGAAAGAGAAAATTGTAAAAGAGGTGATGTTGAGGACGCGGTGTCACTATTTGATACCTCTGTGGCGTCCAAGTGTGATGCTGAGGTGGCTGAAATTAACTTAGGCAGTAAAATGTTGCCATTTGTGGAACAGCCACCCATTTTGGAGTTGAAACCTTTACCATCTCATTTGAAATATGTTTATCTTGAGAGGGATGGGAAACTCCCTGTTATTATATCTGCCTTGCTTATTGACGAGCAGGAACAAAAGCTATTGCAGGTTATCAAAGATCACAAGCGAGCAATAGGCTGGTCTTTGGCAGATATTCCTGGTATTAGTCCTTCTTTCTGCATGCATAGAATACTCTTGGAGGAGGATGCTAAGCCAGTGAGGCAACCTCAGAGGAGACTGAATCCTCAACTGATGGAGGTTGTGAAGAATGAAGTCACCAAGTTGCTACAAGCAGGTATTATATATCCCATTTCTGACAGCACTTGGGTGAGTCCTGTACATGTGGTCCCCAAGAAATCTGGGATCACCGTGGTCAAGAATGAGAAGAACGAGTTGATTCTTACTCGTATTCAGAATAGCTGGAGGGTCTGTATTGATTAAAGAAGACTAAACCAGGCCACCAGGAAGGACCACTTCCCTTTACCATTCATGGACTAGATGTTAGATCGATTGGCAGGTAAGTCTCATTACTGTTTTCTTGATGGATTCTCTGGGTATTTTCAGATTTGTATTGCCCTAGAGGATCAACATAAGACTACTTTTACTTGTCCATTCGGTACATATGCTTATAGGAAAATGCCATTTGGCCTTTGCAATGCTCCTGGAACATTTCAGCGATGTTTGATGAGTATTTTTACAGATTTGTTGGAGCATTGTATTGAGGTTTTTATGGATGATTTTAGTGTATATGGTTCATCTTTTGATCATTGCTTGTCTAATCTTGCTAGAGTCTTGGAGAGATGTGAAGAAACTAACCTTGTTCTAAATTTTGAAAAATGTCATTTTATGGTGGAACAAGGTATAGTTTTAGGTCACGTTGTTTCCAAGAATGGTATATATGTAGATCCTGCTAAAATTGATATTATTTCACAATTGCCTTACCCCTCTTCTGTGAAAGAGGTTCGATCTTTTCTTGGACATGCAGGATTTTACAGGAGGTTTATCAAGGACTTCAGCAAGATAGCCAACCCTCTCTCCAACTTGTTGCAAAAGGATGTAGTATTTGACTTTGGAGAGAGGTGCAAAGATGCGTTTGATACATTGAAAAAGGAGCTTACCACTACTCCTATTATCCAGCCACCTGACTGGACATTACCATTCGAGTTGATGTGTGATGCATCAAACTTTGCAGTAGGAGCGGTGCTTGCACAAAAAGATGGGAAGCTATCACATGTGATATATGATGAAGGATTATCTTGTTTCCTTTTAGAGTTATGAATATGGTGAAGTTATTTAAGAAAGTTTTTTGAAAATTCCCACTGGACATTAAGATAGCAAGCTATCTAGATGTGAAGGTTCATTTCTCAAGCTCATGAAAGGAAGAAGAGAGTTGGATTCAAGCTTAAACTCACACAACATTAACAACACTTAAAGAACCAAAATGAAAGAAGAAACATTAAAAATGGAAAGCATAGAAGATGAAGCATGGAAGAAGCACGCCACTCATAGGGGGGGATCTAAGCCAACCAAGCCCTAGAGATGAGTGATGGTGCCGCCACTTGCAAGCAAGATAAGGCAAAGGTGAGTTCACTTCTAGGAAGGAGAGCTCACGAAAATTTAAAGGTTGAAACACAATAGTTTAGAAACAAAATGATCAACCCTTTTACAAGACAAGGAGCACCCTTTAAATAGGAGTTCATAGGGGTCCTTTAGCAAATACAAAAACATGAAAAAGGATTAACTAGCAAACCCTAAACCTAATGTGAGAGTGAGTCTTGGCCAAGTGAAGGAAGATGATTGGTGGAGGCATTCCCATGAGGATTCTAGGCCAAAAGACGAAGGAGACCAAGTGACCTTCTAAGGCATAAACCACAAAGGCAAAAGGAGATAAGGTACATGTCTACTTTTGCTTTTGCTTTATGCTTTTTGCTTTCCTCTCTCTTCCACTTCATCCAAGTGCTCCAATCACCAAGTGCCACCTAGCCATGCTCTACTTTCTCTTAATTACCTACAAAACAAGACAAACAAGGATTAGCATGTTGGTTTAAGTTAATCTAATCTTGGTCAAAGGTCAAATTTGGATCAAAGTCAACAAGTCAACCAAAATAAATCAACTAGAAACCAACTTAGGGAATTCAAACTAAAGTAATGCAAAACAAAGATAAAGGTGATGGAATAGAAGACTCCCCTCTAGACATGCTTCTAGTGATCCTTCTTGATGGAGCTTCTAAGGAGGTGGTCATGCCTTCATCATCCTCCCCTTCTTGGAGAGAATTCGACCACGAATTCTTAAACCCTACATCAAAAGGAGAAAGGTCACAAACATTAAATGAGTTACTTATGTTGTAGCTTGGGGGTAAGTCTAACTCATAAGCATTGTTGTTAATTCTCCTAATGACTTGAAAGGGGCCATCCCCTCTAGGGAGGAGCTTAGACTTCCTTTGAGTAGGGAATCTCTCCTTTCTCAAGTGAAGCCAAACCCAATCTCCCTCTTGGAAGATGACTTCCTTTCTTCCCTTATTACCATCCTCTTGTTGTTTCTTAACTCTCCTCTCAATGGTTTCCTTAACTTGTGAATGCAAGTCTTGGATGTACTTGGCTTTGGTCTCACCATCTTGGCAAGTCCATGCCTCATGAGTGGGTAGGGGAAGGAGGTCTAAGGGAGTTAGGGGATTGAACCCATACACAACCTCAAAAGGGGAATGAGAAGTAGTGGAATGCACAACCCTATTGTAGGCAAACTCTATGTGGGGAAGAAGTTCCTCCCACTCTCTAATGTTTTGCACTATCATACATCTTAGCATTTGCCCTAGGGTTCTATTAACCACCTTGGTTTGGCCGTCACTTTGGGGATGACAAGTGGTGGAGAAAAGAAGCTTGGTGCCAAGTTTACCCCACAAGGTTCTCCAAAAATGGCTTAGGAACTTGGAGTCCCTATCACTTACAATGGACCTAGGTAGGCCATGTAGTCTTACCACTTCCTTGAAGAAAAGATTTGCAATATAAGTTACATCATCAATCTTATGGCAAGGAATGAAATGGGCCATCTTAGAGAACCTATCCACCACTACAAAAATGGAATCCCTACCTTTTTTGGTCCTTGGGAGACCTAAGACAAAATCCATAGAAATGTCAACCTAAGGCTTGGAAAGGATTAGCAAGGGGGTGTAAAGACCATGGGGTTGGACTCTAGACTTGGCTTTCATGCATGCTATGCAACCTTTGCAATGCCTATCTACATGCTTCCTCATGTGAGGCCAATAGAAGTGTTCTTTCAAGACTTCCAAAGTCTTGTTTGGCCCAAAATGCCCCATTAATCCTCCCTCATGTGCCTCTTTAATGAGTGAGGCTCTTAAGGAACCTTGGGGAATGCAAAGTCTCTTACCTTTGAAAAGATATTGATTGAGAAGGTAAAAGTCTTTGTAAGCCCCTTGGTGGCACTCACTAAGAATGGGGGAGAAATCAACATCCTTTGGATACAATTCCTTAATATGATCAAAACTAAGAAATTTAGTTTCAAGAATGGAAAGGAGGGAATGCCTTCTTGAAAGTGCATCCGCCACAATGTTAGCCTTTCCTTGCTTATGTTTGATCACATATGGGAATTGTTCTAAGAACTCTACCCATCTAGCATGTCTCTTGTTTAACTTGCCTTGGCTTTTCAAAAATTTGAGTGACTCATGGTCACTATGTATCACAAACTCCTTTGAAAGAAGATAGTGTTGCCAAGTTTGCAAAGTTCTCACAAGAGCATAAAGCTCTTTGTCATAGGTAGAGTAGTTGATGTGACTCCCCTTGAGTTTCTCACTAAAATAAGCTATGGGGTGCCCTTCTTGGAGAAGCACGGCCCCAATGCCTACATTGGATGCATCACACTCAATTTCAAAAGTTTTGGAGAAGTTAGGGAGGGCTAAGAGTGGTGCATTGATCAATTTTTGTTTTAAAGTTTCAAAAGCCTTTTCTTGATCTTTGCCCCACTTATAGGTCACACCTTTCTTGACCAATTCATTGAGAGGGGCAGCTATGGTGCTAAAGTTTGGCACAAACCTCCTATAGAAACTAGCTAACCCATGGAAAGACCTAAGCTCACTTACATTCTTTGGGGGAGGCCAATCCTTGATTGCCATCACTTTTTCTTGGTCCACATGGACCCCATGTTGATTTATTTTGAAACCTAGGAAGATCACATGATCCATCCCAAACACACATTTCACCATGTTAGCATACAAGGATGCCTTCCTTAAGGTTTCTAACACACTCCTTAAATGATGCAAGTGGTCATCTTGAGACATACTATAAATGAGAATGTCATCAAAGTATACCACAACAAACTTCCCTAAGAACTCTCTAAGAACATGGTGCATGAGTCTCATGAATGTACTAGGTGCATTGGTCAAGCCAAAAGGCATGACTAACCACTCATATAATCCAAACTTAGTCTTGAAAGAGGTTTTCCATTCATCACCTTTTTTGATTCTAATTTGATTGTAACCACTTTTCAAGTCTATTTTGGAAAATATGGTTGCACCATGTAACTCATCAATCAAATCATCTAACCTAGGAATGGGATGCCTATACTTGATGGTTATGTTGTTGATAGCCCTACAATCTATGCACATTCTCCATGTTCCATCCTTTTTGGGGACTAGGATCACGGGCATTGCACAAGGACTCATGCTATGTTGCACCCACCCCTTTTCTAACAACTCATTCACTTGTTTTTGAATTTCTTTAGCCTCCTCGGGACTAGTCCTATAGGCTGGCCTATTAGGCAAAGATGAGCCTTGTATGAAATCAATTTGGTGTTCTATACCTCTTAGGGGTGGGAGACCCTTTGGAGGTTCTTGAAAAACATCTTTGAACTCATCTAAGACTAATGACAAGTCTAAGGGACATCTAGAGTGAGGGTTTTGGAAGGAGGGGGAAGATTCACTAGGATAAGCTAGGAAGATGGGTTTTTGGGCAAGCATTACCTTCTTCACCCCCTTGAGAGTGATCATGCTCTTCTTGGACTCATGCCCTTGCGCCTTCTTTTGCGACTTCTCTTCTTTTCTTTTCTTAATCATTTGCAATTGGTCCTCATTGACTTCTCTTGGTGAAAGAGGTAGTAATGTGATCTTTTTGCCTTGGAAGCTAAAGGTAAACTTGTTAGCATGGCCATCATGAAAAGCTTTTCTATCAAATTGCCATGGCCTTCCTAATAAAATGTGAGTTGCTTCCATGGGCACTAAGTCACATAATACCTCATCCTTGTAGTTTCCAATGGAGAAGTTAATAAGGACTTGTTTGTCCACTTTAATTTCACCTTCCTCACTAAGCCAAGAAAGCTTATAGGGCTTGGCATGAGGGATGGTTTTCAAGCCAAGCTTGTCCACAACCCTTGTGCTAGCCACATTAACACAACTTCCACTATCAATTATGAGGGAGCAAGTTTTGTTGTTGATTTGGCACCTTGAGTGAAAAATATTTTCTCTTTGGTTTTCAAATTCTTTAGGCACTTGGCCTAGCATGCGCCTAACCACCAACAAACCTCCTTCATTAGGTTTGATTTCATCCTCACTTGAAGATTGGGAAGAAGTGTGGGAGGAAGAACTTTTAGGGGAGGGGGGAGAAGAATGTTCACTTTCAACCTCTCCTTTAGGGTTCAAGATCATGTTCCTTTTTGTTGGGCAATTTGAAGCAATGTGACCATAGCCCAAACACTTAAAACATTTTATGGAACTAGTTCTTGAACTTTGAGAAGAGTTTGCATTTTCATGGGAGGTTCTAGACGAATTGGTCCTAGGTGGGTGGTCTTTGGAAGGAGGTTTCTCATCCTTTCTTTCTTTTCCTTTCCAAGTTCTAGAGTAGTATTCATTGTATGAAGTATTCCTCTTGGCCTCTTGTTTCTTTTTCAATTGACTTTCAACTTTTAAGGCCAAGTGTAAAATTTTGTCAAGAGTGGAATACTCATACAACTCAACTACATCTTGAACTTCTCTTCTAAGACCACTCACAAATCTAGCTACCTTTTCTTCTTCACTTTCAAATTGGAGTCCTACTTTGAGAAGCATTGACTCCATCATTTTAAAATATTCATTCACACACATAGACCCTTGTTGAAGCCTTTGGAGCTTCAAAAGAGTCTCCCTCCTATAGTAGGAAGGAACAAATCTAGCGCGCATCAAAGTTTTAATGTCCATCCAAGAGGCCACGGGTGGCTCTTGGTTAATATTGTCCATACACAATTGATGCCACCATGTCATGGCATAATCTTCAAATTCTAAAACTACTAAATCTACTTGTTCTTGATTACTAACTAAATGAATATTGAAGATTTGGTCCACTTTTTGCTCCCACTCTATGTAGAGGTTTGAATCATTCTCCCCCTTGAACTTTGGAATCTTGATTGGTGGAGGTTGTCTTTGTGGGAGTTGATTGCGCCTTCCACCACCATCATAGCCGTGTCTTCTTCTTCTTCCACCATGGCTAGAGTCCTCGGAAGAGGACCTCCTCCTTCTCCTCTCATCTTCCCTAAGCTCAAGTCTTTGGATGTGCTCTTGTAGGAAGATCTCACTTTGCCTCTTATCCGCCCTCAATTGGTCAAAAGTTTCTCTCCTACTCACTTCCATCTCACGTAAGATGTTGGCAAGGGTTATTTGTCCACTTTCTTGGGCCATAGGAGTCACCATGGGAGGGGAATAAGGTGAGGCTGACTCCTTCTCTTCTTCTACCTCCAAGATTGGATCCATATTCATGTTCCTACACCAAAAACTCACCAAAAACCGAGACAAGGAAGAGGTTAGCTAACAAATAATTCCAAACCCGAGACCAAGTGTGGTCTTCTCAAGCACCCAAGTGTTTTTGATCACACTCCCAAAGCACACAAGCAAGGCTAGCACTCAAAAACCTTCCAAACAAGTGAAAACACCTTTAAAGAGATGAAAACCTTTTCAAAGCTCAAACAAGTGGCTCGGCCACAACACTCTAGGAAGACAAGGAAAAGAAAACTACTAAGACAAAACAAAGATTACCTAAAGACAAGCAAGCAAAGCTAAAAAAAAACAAGAAAGTTTAACTTCTAAGGAAACTTGTTTTTAAAGACAAAACTTGAACAAGACTAAAACAATGAAAAGCACTTTTAAGGACTCTATGGAAAGCATTTGAACAAGCCAAGATTATACCTCAAATTATGCATACACCATGAAAGATCATAACCAAGTCAAAGCATGGAACTAATTTGCCAATATCACCCAAAATCCAAGTATAAATTTTGGTAGCATAACACCTAGTAAAAATGGCCAAATGGATTCACCAAGCATTGTAAAAGCTCTCGGCCAAACTGTTTTTGGTCTTGAAAACACTTTTTCTTTTCAAAACTAGGTACTTCAAATGATGAGAAGGATGTTTTAGGGTGTCTTGAACACTTAGTTCCTTAAAATTAGGTCAAAATCAATTTCAAGGAGCATACAACAACACAAGGCATAGATCTCATGCAATAGTTCAAAAACTTAGAAACAAGAACAAGAAAACTCAAAGAAGCATATGACAAGAGACTCAAGCAAAAGTTAGACACATTTAGAGACTCAACATGACATACACAAAGACACAAACATGTAGCTATCATGCATTTAAACTCATGGATTTGAGGCTCAAAGAGTAAGTATCAAAAGACATGTTATCCAACCACATTTAGGAGCAAAAGAGTCATAAAACCGAAGCCAAAATTGCCACAACATAACCAGAAAACGTTGTTTTTCGTATTCTCGGCAGCTCTGACCTTTGCTCACTCATTTGATCATAACTCTCTCCACAGAACTCCAAATGCGTTAATTCTTTTTTTGTTGGAAACTAGACTCACAGAGCTTTCTTTTGATATAAAGAACGTTACTTTTGGACCACTGAGCTATCTGCAGTATTTTTTTCAAAAACGCACACGTTGCTGCCAGCACTGTTTTTTATGTGGACCACTCAAGATAGCTACACAAGACAAGGTTAGAACATGAAAACACCATATTCAAGGACAACCAAAGCTCTAGATACCAAATGATGAAGGATTATCTTGTTTCCTTTTAGAGTTATGAATATGGTGAAGTTATTTAAGAAAGCTTTTTGAAAATTCCCACTGGACATTAAGATAGCAAGCTATCTAGATGTGAAGGTTCATTTCTCAAGCTCATGAAAGGAAGAAGAGAGTTGGATTCAAGCTTAAACTCACACAACATTAACAACACTTAAAGAACCAAAATGAAAGAAGAAACATTAAAAATGGAAAGCATAGAAGATGAAGCATGGAAGAAGCACGCCACTCATAGGGGGGGATCTAAGCCAACCAAGCCCTAGAGATGAGTGATGGTGCCGCCACTTGCAAGCAAGATAAGGCAAAGGTGAGTTCACTTCTAGGAAGGAGAGCTCACGAAAATTTAAAGGTTGAAACACAATAGTTTAGAAACAAAATGATCAACCCTTTTACAAGACAAGGAGCACCCTTTAAATAGGAGTTCATAGGGGTCCTTTAGCAAATACAAAAACATGAAAAAGGATTAACTAGCAAACCCTAAACCTAATGTGAGAGTGAGTCTTGGCCAAGTGAAGAAAGATGATTGGTGGAGGCATTCCCATGAGGATTCTAGGCCAAAAGACGAAGGAGACCAAGTGACCTTCTAAGGCATAAACCACAAAGGCAAAAGGAGATAAGGTACATGTCTAGTTTTGCTTTTGCTTTATGCTTTTTGCTTTCCTCTCTCTTCCACTTCATCCAAGTGCTCCAATCACCAAGTGCCACCTAGCCATGCTCTACTTTCTCTTAATTACCTACAAAACAAGACAAACAAGGATTAGCATGTTGGTTTAAGTTAATCTAATCTTGGTCAAAGGTCAACTTTGGATCAAAGTCAACAAGTCAACCAAAATAAATCAACTAGAAACCAACTTAGGGAATTCAAACTAAAGTAATGCAAAACAAAGATAAAGGTGATGGAATAGAAGACTCCCCTCTAGACATGCTTCTAGTGATCCTTCTTGGTGGAGCTTCTAAGGAGGTGGTCATGCCTTCATCATCCTCCCCTTCTTGGAGAGAATTCGACCACGAATTCTTAAACCCTACATCAAAAGGAGAAATGTCACAAACATTAAATGAGTTACTTATGTTGTAGCTTGGGGGTAAGTCTAACTCATAAGCATTGTTGTTAATTCTCCTAATGACTTGAAAGGGGCCATCCCCTCTAGGGAGGAGCTTAGACTTCCTTTGAGTAGGGAATCTCTCATAGACATGATTAGGCATAGTAAAATTAATTGAGACTGTACTTTGATTGAATTTACTATGGATAATCTAAAAGTTCTCACTTTTAATTGAGACTGTACTTTGGTTAAAAGTGAGAACGCCAACAAATTAATTGAGTCTTTACATTGATTGATTTGTAAATCAACAACAATAATTAATTTAACAGTAATCTCTAGATAACCAATGAAGAATCTTATTTAGAAAAAGCAGTGGAATTGACCTATTTACTATTATTGTGTTTACAATCTTCCGTGTCATTTTCTTTGCATATCAAAAGCCCCTATTTTTATAATTGCTAGTTTTAATTGCATTTTTAAGAATCAAATATTTGAGATCAATTCCGTATTCGTTGTGAGACGACTCAGGGTTATCTTAACCCTAACTATTTTGTTCACTACTAACTGGCAATACTGAAGTTGCTAAAGTAGTGGTAATTTGATCGCCTAACGACAGCGATATCAGAAACTCAAATCTGCCGACAAAAAACACAAAAATCAACTACAAATTGGTCAAAATCAGCTGAAGACGATCCAATCAGCAAAGGAAATGTTGAGGAATGATGCAAAAACAATGTATTTAGTATATGAAAGATGAAAACTCAGCTAAAAGTGAGCAATATAAAGGAAAACGAAAATTGAGGCGGAGACTAACTTGTATGGCTAGTTTATGAATCTCTAGTCTAGTTAAATACCTAACTTCATTATTTTTTCATTCTATTAGTGTGACTATGATGTGTGGCCTATTTTTATGCAGAAAAAGTAATCCAAGGAAAGAAAAACTAACAAAAACAAAGAAAGAATGCAGTAACTTGGCTGAAAAGTTGACCAAGAGTTGACCTAGAGTTGACTTTTTGCCTTTTTCCTCTAATCTGAAATCTATTATGCGAAACTGGTATAAAGAGGACCAAGGATCTACTCAACAAAGTTAAAATGACTCAGGGATCCTAAGGAACAACTCAAAACTGAAATCCTACCTAAAACTCAAAAATTTCACTACCCAAAACCTCTAAAAACTCCTTCAAGATAGGCTAAAACTAAGTTTATGCTAAAGCACGGATAGAACTACGACCAAACTACCTAGACAAGGTTAAAATGAGTTAAGAAAACTTAATCCTAAGTCACAAACCATCTCCTAAATGATTTACCAAAAATCACGACCTTAAACCAAGACTAGTTTACAAAGTTGACCCTTTAGTGTATGCATGTACTAAGGTAACCTATGGAAGTTTAATCTACCTATCCTTACATGTTTCTAATGGCAAAATATGAATAGAAAACAGCTCACACTGCTAAAACTTACTACAACTCAAAATCTAGCTACCTAAGACCTAATATTAGCACTAAACTATGCTAAAACTCCAAAAATTTAGAGCTGAAATAAACCACTGCATAAAACTTTTATCAACACCCTTGGACAACTTTTAATTACCAAAAGAAATGTGGAGAAGACATCACAATACAAAATTTGGAGGGAAACTCAAATCTGCCTATAGAAAACACAAAAATCAACTACAAATTGGTCAAAATGAGCTTAAGACTATCTAATCAACAAAGGAAATGTTGAGGAATGATGCAAAAACAATGTATTTAGTATATGAAAGATGAAAACTCAGCTAAAAGTGAGCAATATCAAGGAAAACGAAAACTGAGGCGGAGACTAACTTGTATGGCTAGTTTATGAATCTCTAGTCTAGTTAAATACCTAACTTCATTATTTTTTCATTCAATTAGTGTGACTAAGTTGTGTGGCCTATTTTTATGCAGAAAAAGTAAACCAAGGACAGAAAAACTAACAAAAACAAGGAAAGAATGCAGTAACTTGGCTGAAGAGTTGACTTTTTGCCTTATTGCTCTAATCTGAATTCTATTATGCGAAACTGATATAAACAGGACCAAGGACCTACTCAACAAAGTTAAACTGACTCAGGGATCCTAAGGAACAACTCAAAACTGAAATCCTACCTAAAACTCAAAATCTCACTACCCAAAACCTCTAAAAACACCTTAAAGATAGGCTGAAACTAAGTTTACGCTAAAGCACGGGTAGAACTACCACTAAACTACCTAGACAAGGTTAAAATGACTTAAGAAAACTTAATCCTAAGTCACAAACTATCTCCTAAATGATTTACCAAAAATCACTACCTAAAACCAAGACTAGTCTACAAAGTTGACCCTTTTGGGTATGCATGTACTAAGCTAACCTATGGATGTTTAATCTAACTATGCTAACATGTTTCTAATGGCAAAATATGAATAGAAAACAGCTCCAACTGCTAAAACTTACTACAGCTCAAAATCTAACTACCTAAGACCAAATATTAGCACTCAACTATGCTAAAACTCCAAAAATTTAGAGCTAAAATAAACTATTACATAAAACTTTTATCAACACCCTTGGACAACTTTTAATTACCAAAAGAAATGTGTAGAAGACATCACAAAACAAAATTTGGAGGGAAATTGAAATCTGCCTACACAAAACACAAAAATCAACTACAAATTAGTCAAAATGAGCTTAAGACTATCAGATCAGCAAAGGAAATGTTGAGGAATGATGCAAAAACAATGTATTTAGTATATGAAAGATGAAAACTAAGCTAAAACTAAGCAATATCAAGGAAAACGAAAACTGAGGTGGAGACTAACTTGTATGGCTAGTTTATGAATCTCTAGTCTAGTTAAATACCTACCTTCATTATTTTTTCATTCAATTAGTGTGACTAAGTTGTGTGGCCTATTTTTATGCAGAAAAAGTAAACCAAGGACAGAAAAGCTAACAAAAACAAGGAAAGAATGCAGTAACTTGGCTGAAAAGTTGACGAAGAGTTAACTTTTTGCTTATTCCTCTAATCTGAATTCTATTATGCGAAACTGATATAAACAGGACCGAGGACCTACTCAACAAAGTTAAATTGATTCAGGGATCCTAAGGAACAACTCAAAACTGAAATCCTACCTAAAACTCAAAATTTCACTACCCAAAACCTCTAAAAACACCTTAACGATAGGCTAAAACTAAGTTTATGCTAAAGCACGGGTAGAACTACCAATAAACTACCTAGACAAGGTTAAAATGACTTAAGAAAACTTAATCCTAAGTCACAAACTATCTCCTAAATGATTTACCAAAAATCACTACCTAAAACCAAGACTAGTCTACACAATGAACCCTTTTGTGTATGCATGTACTAAGCTAACCTATGGAAGCTTAATCTAACTATCCTAACATGTTTCTAATGGCAAAATATGAATAGAAAATAGCTCACACTGCTAAAAATTACTACAGCTCAAAATCCAGCGACCTAAGACCTAATATTAGCACTAAACTATGCTAAAACTCCAAAAATTTAGAGCTGAAATAAACTACTGCGTAAAATTTTTATCAACACCCTTGGACAACTTTTAATTCCCAAAAGAAATGTGGAGAAGACATCACAAAACAAAATTTGGAGGGACATTAAAATATGCCTATAGAAAACACAAAAATCAATTACAAATTGGTCAAAATAAGCTTAAGACTGTCCAATCAGCAAAGGAAATGTTGAGGAGTGATGCAAAAACAATGTATTTAGTATATGAAAGATGAAAACTAAGCTAAAAGTGAGCAATATCAAGGAAAACGAAAACTGAGGCGGAGACTAACTTGTATGGGTAGTTTATGAATCTCTAGTCTAGTAAAATACCTAACTTCATTATTTTTTCTTTCAAATAATGTGACTAAGTTGTGTGGCCTATTTTTATGAAGAAAAAGTAAACCAAGGACAGAAAAACTAACAAAAACAAAGAAAGAATGCAGTAACTTGGCTGAAAAGTTGACCAAGAGTTGACCAAGAGTTGACTTTTTCCCTTTTTCCTCTAATCTGAAATCTATTATGCGAAACTGATATAAACAGGACCTAGGACCTACTCAACAAAGTTAAAATGACTCATGGATCCTAAGGAACAACTCAAAACTGAAATCCTACCTAAAACTCAAAATTTCACTACCTAAAACCTCTAAAAACACCTTAAAGATAGGCTGAAACTAAGTTTATGCTAAAGCACGGGTAGAACTACCACTAAACTACCTAGACAAGGTTAAAATGACTTAAGAAAACTTAATCCTAAAAAAGTCACAAACTATCTCCTAAACGATTTACCACAAATCACTACCTAAAACCAAGACTAGTTTACAAAATGAAACCTTTTGTGTATGCATGTACTAAGCTAACCTATGGAAGCTTAATCTAACTATCCTAACATGTTTCTAATGGCAAAATATGAATAGAAAATAGCTCACACTGCTAAAAATTAATACAGCTCAAAATCCAGCTACCTAAGACCTAGTATTAGCACTAAACTATGCTAAATCTCCAAAAATTTAGGGTTGAAATAAACTACTGCGTAAAATTTTTATCAACACCCTTGGACAACTTTTAATTCGCAAAAGAAATGTGGAGAAGACATCACAAAACAAAATTTGGAGGGAAATTAAAATCTGCCTATAGAAAACACAAAAATCAATTACAAATTGGTCAAAATGAGCTTAAGACTGTCCAATCAGCAAAGGAAATGTTGAGGAGTGATGCAAAAACAATGTATTTAGTATATGAAAGATGAAAACTAAGCTAAAAGTGAGCAATATCAAGGCAAACGAAAACTGAGGCGGAGACTAACTTGTGTGGGTAGTTTATGAATCTCTAGTCTAGTAAAATACCTAACTTCATTATTTTTTCTTTCAATTAATGTGACTAAGTTGTGTGGCCTATTTTTATGCAGAAAAAGTAAACCAAGGACAGAAAAACTAACAAAAACAAAGAAAGAATGCAGTAACTTGGCTGAAAAGTTTACCAAGAGTTGACCAAGAGTTGACTTTTTCCCTTTTTCCTCTAATCTGAAATCTATTATGCGAAACTGATATAAACAGGACCAAGGACCTACTCAACAAAGTTAAAATAACTCATGGATCCTAAGGAACAACTCAAAACTGAAATCCTACCTAAAACTCAAAATTTCACTACCTAAAACCTCTAAAAACACCTTAAAGATAGGCTGAAACTAAGTTTATGCTAAAGCACGGGTAGAACTACCACTAAACTACCTAGACAAGGTTAAAATGACTTAAGAAAACTTAATCCTAAAAAAGTCACAAACTATCTCCTAAACGATTTACCAAAAATCACTACCTAAAACCAGGACTAGTCTACAAAATTGACCCTTTTGTGTATGCATGTACTAAGCTAACCTATGGATGTTTAATCTAACTATCCTAACATGTTTCTAATGGCAAAATCTGAATAGAAAACAGATCACACTGCTAAAACTTACTACAGCTCAAAATCTAGCTACCTAAGACCTAATATTAGCACTAACCTATGCTAAAACTCCAAAAATTTAGAGCTGAAATAAACTACTGCGTAAAATTTTTGTCAACACCCTTGGACAACTTTTAATTCCCAAAAGAAATGTGGAGAAGACATCACAAAACAAAATTTGGAGGGACATTAAAATATGCCTATAGAAAACACAAAAATCAATTACAAATTGGTCAAAATAAGCTTAAGACTGTCCAATCAGCAAAGGAAATGTTGAGGAGTGATGCAAAAACAATGTATTTAGTATATGAAAGATGAAAACTAAGCTAAAAGTGAGCAATATCAAGGAAAACGAAAACTGAGGCGGAGACTAACTTGTATGGGTAGTTTATGAATCTCTAGTCTAGTAAAATACCTAACTTCATTATTTTTTCTTTCAAATAATGTGACTAAGTTGTGTGGCCTATTTTTATGAAGAAAAAGTAAACCAAGGACAGAAAAACTAACAAAAACAAAGAAAGAATGCAGTAACTTGGCTGAAAAGTTGACCAAGAGTTGACCAAGAGTTGACTTTTTCCCTTTTTCCTCTAATCTGAAATCTATTATGCGAAACTGATATAAACAGGACCTAGGACCTACTCAACAAAGTTAAAATGACTCATGGATCCTAAGGAACAACTCAAAACTGAAATCCTACCTAAAACTCAAAATTTCACTACCTAAAACCTCTAAAAACACCTTAAAGATAGGCTGAAACTAAGTTTATGCTAAAGCACGGGTAGAACTACCACTAAACTACCTAGACAAGGTTAAAATGACTTAAGAAAACTTAATCCTAAAAAAGTCACAAACTATCTCCTAAACGATTTACCACAAATCACTACCTAAAACCAAGACTAGTTTACAAAATGAAACCTTTTGTGTATGCATGTACTAAGCTAACCTATGGAAGCTTAATCTAACTATCCTAACATGTTTCTAATGGCAAAATATGAATAGAAAATAGCTCACACTGCTAAAAATTAATACAGCTCAAAATCCAGCTACCTAAGACCTAGTATTAGCACTAAACTATGCTAAATCTCCAAAAATTTAGGGTTGAAATAAACTACTGCGTAAAATTTTTATCAACACCCTTGGACAACTTTTAATTCGCAAAAGAAATGTGGAGAAGACATCACAAAACAAAATTTGGAGGGAAATTAAAATCTGCCTATAGAAAACACAAAAATCAATTACAAATTGGTCAAAATGAGCTTAAGACTGTCCAATCAGCAAAGGAAATGTTGATGAGTGATGCAAAAACAATGTATTTAGTATATGAAAGATGAAAACTAAGCTAAAAGTCACCAATATCAAGGAAAACGAAAACTGAGGCGGAGACTAACTTGTATGGGTAGTTTATGAATCTCTAGTCTAGTAAAATACCTAACTTCATTATTTTTTCTTTCAATTAATGTGACTAAGTTGTGTGGCCTATTTTTATGCAGAAAAAGTAAAGGAAGGACAGAAAAACTAACAAAAACAAAGAAAGAATGCAGTAACTTGGCTGAAAAGTTGACCAAGAGTTGACTTTTTGCCTTTTTCCTCTAATCTGAAATCTATTATGCGAAACTGGTATAAACAGGACAAGGACATGCTCAACAAAGTTAAAATGACTCATGGATCTTAAGGAACAACTCAAAACTAAAATCCTACCTAAAACTCAAAATTTCACTACCTAAAACCTCTAAAAACACCTTAAAGATAGGCTGAAACTAAGTTTATGCTAAAGCACGGATAGAACTACCACTAAACTACCTAGACAAGGTTAAAATGACTTAAGAAAACTTAATCCTCAAAAAGTCACAAACTATCTCCTAAACGATTTACCAAAAATTACTACCTAAAACCAAGACTAATCTACAAAATGAAACCTTTTGTGTATGCATGTACTAAGCTAACCTATGGAAGCTTAGTCTAACTATCCTAACATGTTTCTAATGGCAAAATATGAATAGAAAATAGCTCACACTGCTAAAAATTACTACAGCTCAAAATCCAGCTACCTAAGACCTAGTATTAGCACTAAACTATGCTAAATCTCCAAAAATTTAGAGCTGAAATAAACTACTGCGTAAAACTTTTATCAACACCCTTGGACAACTTTTAATTACCAAAAGAAATGTGGAGAAGACATCACAAAACAAAATTTGGAGGGAAATTAAAATCTGCATTCAATTAGTGTGACTAAGTTGTGTGGCCTATTTTTATGCAGAAAAAGTAAATCAAGGACAAAAAAACTAAGAAAAACAAAGAAAGAATGCAGTAACTTGGCTAAAAGTTGAAAAGTTGACCAAGAGTTGACTTTTTGCCTTTTTCCTCTAATCTGAAATCTATTATGCGAAACTGGTATAAACAGGACCAAGGACCTACTCAACAAAGTTAAAATGACTCAGGGATCCTAAGGAACAACTTAAAACTGAAATCCTACCTAATACTCTAAATTTCACTACCTAAAATCTCTAAAAACACCTTAAAGATAGGCTGAAACTAAGTTTATGCTAAAGCACGGGTAGAACTACCACTAAACTACCTAGACAAGGTTAAAATGACTTAAGAAAACTTAATCCTAAGTCACAAACTATCTCCTAAATGATTTACCAAAAATCACTACCTAAAACCAAGACTAGTGTACAAAATTGACCCTATTGTGTAAGCATGTACTAAGCTAACCTATGGAAGTTTAATCTAACTATCCTAACATGTTTCTAATGGAAAAATATGAATAGAAAACAGCTCACACTACTAAAACTTACTACGGCTCAAAATCTAGCTACCTAAGACCTAATATTAGCAATAAACTATGCTAAAACTCCA
The DNA here is from genome assembly GCF_037176805.1 of Vigna unguiculata. Classification (NCBI taxonomy): domain Eukaryota; kingdom Viridiplantae; phylum Streptophyta; class Magnoliopsida; order Fabales; family Fabaceae; genus Vigna; species Vigna unguiculata. The sequence goes on along the minus strand of NC_140795.1, from coordinate 23,432,555 downwards.
AAAATTTAGAGCTGAAATAAACTACTGCATACAACTTTTATCAACACCCTTGGATAACTTTTAATTACCAAAAGAAATATGGAGAAGACATCACAAAACAAAATTTGGAGGGAAATTCAAATATGCCTACAGAAAACACAAAAATCAACTACAAATTGGTCAAAATGAGCTTAAGACTATCCAATCAGCAAAGGAAATGTTGAGGAATGATGCAAAAACAATGTATTTAGTATATGAATGATGAAAACTAAGGTAAAAGTAAGCAATATCAAGGAAAATGAAAACTGAGGCAGAGACAAATTTGTATGGCTAGTTTATGAATCTCTAGTCTAGTTAAATACCTAACTTCATTATTTTTTCATTCAATTAGTGTGACTAAGTTGTGTGGCCTATTTTTATGCAGAAAAAGTAAAGGAAGGACAGAAAAACTAACAAAAACAAAGAAAGAATGCAGTAACTTGGCTGAAAAGTTGAAAAGTTAACCAAGAGTTGACTTATTGCCTTTTTCCTCTAATCTGAAATCTTTTATGCGAAACTGGTACAAACAGGACCAAGGACATACTCAACAAAGTTAAAATGACTCTGGGATCCTAAGGAACAACTCAAAACTGAAATCCTACATAACACTCAAAATTTCACTACCTAAAACCTCTAAAAACACCTTAAAGATAGGCTAAAACTAAGTTTATGCTAAAGCACGGGTAGAACTACCACTAAACTACCTAGACAAGGTTAAAATGACTTAAGAAAACATAATCCTAAAATAGTCACAAACTATCTCCTAAACGATTTACCAAAAATCACTACCTAAAACCAAGACTAGTCTACAAAATTGACCCTTTTGTGTATGCATGTACTAAGCTAACCTATGGAAGTTTAATCTAACTATCCTAACATGTTTCTAATGGCAAAATATGAATAGAAAACAGATCACACTACTAAAACTTACTACAGCTCAAAATCTAGCTACCTAAGACCTAATATTAGAACTAACCTATGCTAAAATTCCAAAAATTTAGAGCGGAAATAAACTACTGCATAAAACTTTTATCAACACTCTTGGACAACTTTTAATTACCAAAAGAAATGTGGAGAAGACATCACAAAACAAAATTTGGAGGGAAATTCAAATATGGCTACAGAAAACACAAAAATCAACTACAAATTGGTCAAAATGAGCTTAAGACTATCCAATCAGCAAAGGAAATGTTGAGGAATGATGCAAAAACAATGTATTTAGTATATGAAAGATGAAAACTAAGCTAAAAGTGAGCAATATCAAGGAAAACGAAAACTGAGGCGGAGAATAACTTGTATGGCTAGCTTATGAATCTCTAGTCTAGTTAAATACCTAACTTCATTACTTTTTCATTCAATTAGTGTGACTAATTTCTGTGGCCTATTTTTATGCAGAAAAAGTAGACGAAGGACAGAAAAACTAACAAAAACAAAGAAAGAATGCAGTAACTTGGCTGAAAAGTTGACCAAGAGTTGACCAAGAGTTGACTTTTTGCCTTTTTCCTCTAATCTGAAATCTATTATGCGAAACTGGTATAAACAGGACCAAGGACATGCTCAACAAAGTTAAAATGACTCAGGGATCCTAAGGAACAACTCAAAACTGAAATCCTGCCTAAAACTCAAAATTTCACTACCAAAAACCTCTAAAAACACCTTAAAGATAGGCTAAAACTAAGTTTATGCTAAAGCACGGGTAGAACTACCACAAAACTACCTAGACAAGGTTAAAATGACTTAAGAAAACTTAATCCTAAGTCAAAAACTATCTCCTAAATGATCTACCAAAAATCACTACCTAAAACCAAGACTAGTCTACCAAATTGACCCTTTTGCGTATGCATGTACTAAGCTAACCTATGGAAGTTTAATCTAACTATCCTAACATGTTTCTAATGGCAAAATATGAATAGAAAACAGATCACACTACTAAAACTTACTACAGCTCAAAATCTAGCTACCTAAGACCTAATATTAGCACTAACCGATGCTAAAACTCCAAAAATTTAGAGCTGAAATAAACTACTGCATAAAACTTTTATCAACACTCTTGGACAACTTTTAATTACCAAAAGAAATGTGAAGAAGACATCACAAAACAAAATTTGGAGGGAAATTCAAATATGGCTACAGAAAACACAAAAATCAACTACAAATTGGTCAAAATGAGCTTAAGACTATCCAATCAGCAAAGGAAATGTTGAGGAATGATGCAAAAACAATGTATTTAGTATATGAAGATGAAAACTAAGCTAAAGTGAGCAATATCAAGGAAAACGAAAACAGAGGCGGAGACTAACTTGTATGGCTAGCTTATGAATCTCTAGTCTAGTTAAATACCTAACTTCATTACTTTTTCATTCAATTAGTGTGACTAATTTCTGTGGCCTATTTTTATGCAGAAAAAGTAGACGAAGGACAGAAAAACTAACAAAAACAAAGAAAGAATGCAGTAACTTGGCTGAAAAGTTGACCAAGAGTTGACCAAGAGTTGACTTTTTGCCTTTTTCCTCTAATCTGAAATCTATTATGCGAAACTGGTATAAACAGGACCAAGGACATGCTCAACAAAGTTAAAATGACTCAGGGATCCTAAGGAACAACTCAAAACTGAAATCCTGCCTAAAACTCAAAATTTCACTACCAAAAACCTCTAAAAACACCTTAAAGATAGGCTAAAACTAAGTTTATGCTAAAGCACGGGTAGAACTACCACAAAACTACCTAGACAAGGTTAAAATGACTTAAGAAAACTTAATCCTAAGTCAAAAACTATCTCCTAAATGATTTACCAAAAATCACTACCTAAAACCAAGACTAGTCTACCAAATTGACCCTTTTGTGTATGCATGTACTAAGCTAACCTATGGAAGGTTAATCTAACTATCCTAACATTTTTCTAATGGAAAAATATGAATAGAAAATAGCTCACACTGCTAAAACTTACTACAGCTCAAAATCTAGCTACTTAAGACCAAATATTAGCACTAAACATTGCTAAAACTTGAAAAATTTAGAGCTAAAATAAACTACTGCATAAAACTTTTATCAACACCCTTGGAAAACTTTTAATTACCAAAAGAGATGTGGAGAAGACATCACAAAACAAAATTTGCCGGGAAATTCAAATCTGCCTACAGAAAACACAAAAATCAACTACAAATTGGTCAAAATAAGCTTAAGACTATCCAATCAGCAAAGGAAATGTTGAGTAATGATGCAAAAACAATGTATTTAGTATATGAAAGATGAAAACTATGCTAAAAGTGAGCAATATCAAGGAAAACGAAAACTGAGGCGGAGACTAACTTGTATGGCTAGTTTATGAATCTCTAGTCTAGTTAAATACCTAACTTCATTACTTTTTCATTAAATTAGTGTGACTAAGTTGTGTGGCCTATTTTTATGCAGAAAAAGTAAACCAAGGACAGAAAAACTAACAAAAACAAAGAAAGAATGCAGTAACTTGGCTGAAAAGTTGAAAAGTTGACCAAGAGTTGCTTTTTGCCTTTTTCCTCTAATCTGAAATCTATTATGCAAAACTGGTATAAACAGGACCAAGGACCTTCTCAACAAAGTTAAAATGACTCAGGAATCCTAAGGAACAACTCAAAACTGAAATCCTACCTAAATCTCAAAATTTCACTACCTAAAACCTCCAAAAACACCTTAAAGATAGGCTAAAACTAAGTTTATGCTAAAGCACGGGTAGAACTACCACTAAACTACCTAGACAAGGTTAAAATGACTTAAGAAAACTTAATCCTAAGTCACAAACTATCTCCTAAATGATTTACCGAAAATCACTACCTACCAAAAATCACTACCTACCCTTTTGTGTATGCATCTACTAAGCTAACCTATGGAAGTTTAATCTAACTATCCTATCATGTTTCAAATGGCAAAATATGAATAGAAAGCAGCTCACACCGCTAAAACTTACTACAACTCAAAATCTAGCTACCTAAGACCTAATATTAGCACTAACCGATGCTAAAACTCCAAAAATTTAGAGCTGAAATAAACTACTGCATAAAACTTTTATCAACACTCTTGGACAACTTTTAATTACCAAAAGAAATGTGAAGAAGACATCACAAAACAAAATTTGGAGGGAAATTCAAATATGTCTACAGAAAACACAAAAATCAACTACAAATTGGTCAAAATGAGCTTAAGACTATCCAATCAGCAAAGGAAATGTTGAGGAATGATGCAAAAACAATGTATTTAGTATATGAAGATGAAAACAAAGCTAAAGTGAGCAATATCAAGGAAAACGAAAACTGAGGCGGAGACTAACTTGTATGGCTAGGTTATGAATCTCTAGTCTAGTTAAATACCTAACTTCATTACTTTTTCATTCAATTAGTGTGACTAAGTTGTGTGGCCTATTTTTATGCAGAAAAAGTAAACGAAGGACAGAAAAACTAACAAAAACAAAGAAAGAATGCAGTAACTTGGCTGAAAAGTTGATCAAGAGTTGACCAAGAGTTAACTTTTTACCTTTTTCGTCTAATCTGAAATCTATTATCCGAAACTGGTATAAACAGGACCAAGGACATGCTCAACAAAGTTAAAATGACTCTAGGATCCTAAGGAACAACTCAAAACTGAAATCCTACCTAAAACTCAAAATTTCACTAGCAAAAACCTCTAAAAACACCTGAAAGATAGGCTAAAACTAAGTTTATGCTAAAGCACGGGTAGAACTACCACTAAACTACCTAGACAAGGTTAAAATGACGTAAGAAAACTTAATCCTAAGTCACAAACTATCTCCTAAATGATTTACCAAAAATCACTACCTAAAACCACGACTAGTCTACAAAATTGACCCTTTTGTGTATGCATGTACTAAGCTAACCTATGGAAGTTTAATCTAACTATCCTAACATGTTTCTAATGGCAAAATATGAATAGAAAACAGATCACACTGGTAAAACTTACTACAGCTCAAAATCTTGCTACCTAAGACCTAATATTAGCACTAACCTATGCTAAAACTCCAAAAATTTAGAGCTGAAATAAACTACTGCATAAAACTTTTATCAACACTCTTGGACAACTTTTAATTACCAAAAGAAATGTGAAGAAGACATCACAAAACAAAATTTGGAGGGAAATTCAAATATGCCTACAGAAAACACAAAAATCAACTACAAATTGGTCAAAATGAGCTTAGGACTATCCAATCAGCAAAGGAAATGTTGAGGAATGATGCAAAAACAATGTATTTAGTATATGAAGATGAAAACAAAGCTAAAGTGAGCAATATCAAGGAAAACGAAAACTGAGGCGGAGACTAACTTGTATGGCTAGCTTATGAATCTCTAGTCTAGTTAAATACCTAACTTCATTACTTTTTCATTAAATTAGTGTGACTAAGTTGTGTGGCCTATTTTTATGCAGAAAAAGTAAACCAAGGACAGAAAAACTAACAAAAACAAAGAAAGAATGTAGTAACTTGGCTGAAAAGTTGAAAAGTTGACCAAGAGTTGCTTTTTGCCTTTTTCCTCTAATCTGAAATCTATTATGCGAAACTGGTATAAACAGGACCAAGGACCTTCTCAACAAAGTTAAAATGACTCATGGATCCTAAGGAAAAACTCAAAACTGAAATCCTACCTAAATCTCAAAATTTCACTACCTAAAACTTCTAAAAACACCTTAAAGATAGGCTAAAACTAAGTTTATGCTAAAGCACGGGTAGAACTACCAATAAACTACCTAGACAAGGTTAAAATGACTTAACAAAACTTAATCCTAAGTCACAAACTATCTCCTAAATGATTAGCCAAAAATCACTACCTAAAACCAAGACTAGTCTACCAAATTGACCCTTTTGTGTATGCATGTACTAAGCTAACCTATGGAAGGTTAATCTAACTATCCTAACATGTTTCTAATGGCAAAATATGAATAGAAAATAGCTCACACTGCTAAAACTTACTACAGCTCAAAATCTAGCTACCTAGGACCAAATATTAGCACTAAACATTGCTAAAACTTGAAAAATTTAGAGCTAAAATAAACTACTGCATAAAACTTTTATCAACACCCTTGGACAACGTTTAATTACCAAAAGAGATGTGGAGAAGACATCACAAAACAAAATTTGGAGGGAAATTCAAATATGCCTACAGAAAACACAAAAATCAACTACAAATTGGTCAAAATGAGCTTAAGACTATCCAATCAGCAAAGGAAATGTTGAGGAATGATGCAAAAACAATGTATTTAGTATATGAAGATGAAAACAAAGCTAAAGTGAGCAATATCAAGGAAAACGAAAACTGAGGCGGAGACTAACTTGTATGGCTAGCTTATGATTCTCTAGTCTAGTTAAATACCTAACTTCATTACTTTTTCATTAAATTAGTGTGACTAAGTTGTGTGGCCTATTTTTATGCAGAAAAAGTAAACCAAGGACAGAAAAAATAACAAAAACAAAGAAAGAATGCAGTAACTTGGCTGAAAAGTTGAAAAGTTGACCAAGAGTTGCTTTTTGCCTCTTTCCTCTAATCTGAAATCTATTCTGCAAAACTGGTATAAACAGGACCAAGGACCTTCTCAACAAAGTTAAAATGACTCAGGAATCCTATGGAACAGCTCAAAACTGAAATCCTACCTAAATCTCAAAATTTCACTACCTAAAACCTCCAAAAACACCTTAAAGATAGGCTAAAACTAAGTTTATGCTAAAGCACGGGTAGAACTACCACTAAACTACCTAGACAAGGTTAAAATAACTTAAGAAAACTTAATCCTAAGTCACAAACTATCTCCTAAATGATTTACCAAAAATCACTACCTACCCTTTTGTGTATGCATCTACTAAGCTAACCTATGGAAGTTTAATCTAACTATCCTATCATGTTTCTAATGGCAAAATATGAATAGAAAGCAGCTCACACCGCTAAAACTTACTACAGCTCAAAATCTAGCTACCTAAGACCTAATATTAGCACTAACCTATGCTAAAACTCCAAAAATTTAGAGCTGAAATAAACTACTGCATAAAACCTTTATCAACACTCTTGGACAACTTTTAATTACCAAAAGAAATGTGGTGAAGACATCACAAAACAAAATTTGGAGGGCAATTTAAATCTGCCTACAGAAAATACAAAAATGAACTACAAATTTGTCAAAATGAGCTTAAGACTATCCAATCATCAAAGGAAATGTTGAGGAATGATGCAAAAACAATGTATTTAGTATATGAAAGATGAAAACTAAGCTAAAAGTGAGCAATATCAAGGAAAACGAAAACTGAGGCGGAAACTAACTTGTATGGCTAGGTTATGAATCTCTAGTCTAGTTAAATACCTAACTTCATTACTTTTTCATTCAATTAGTGTGACTAAGTTGTGTGGCCTATTTTTATGCAGAAAAAGTAAACGAAGGACAGAAAAACTAACAAAAATAAAGAAAGAATGCAGTAACTTGGCTGAAAAGTTGATCAAGAGTTGACCAAGAGTTGGTTGAAATCTATTATCCGAAACTGGTATAAACAGGACCAAGGACATGCTCAACAAAGTTAAAATGACTCTAGGATCCTAAGGAACAACTCAAAACTGAAATCCTACCTAAAACTCAATATTTCACTACCAAAAACCTCTAAAAACACCTGAAAGATAGGCTAAAACTATGTTTATGCTAAAGCACGGGTAGAACTACCACTAAACGACCTAGACAAGGTTAAAATGACGTAAGAAAACTTAATCCTAAGTCACAAACTATCTCCTAAATGATTTACCAAAAATCACTACCTAAAACCAAGACTAGTCTACCAAATTGTCCCTTTTGTGTATGCATGTACTAAGCTAACCTATGGAAGGTTAATCTAACTATCCTAACATGTTTCTAATGGCAAAATATGAATAGAAAATAGCTCACACTGCTAAAACTTACTACAACTCAAAATCTAGCTACCTAAGACCAAATATTAGCACTAAACTTTGCTAAAACTTGAAATATTTAGAGCTAAAATAAACTACTGCTTAAAACTTTTATCAACACCCTTGGACAACTTTTAATTACCAAAGGAAATGTGGAGAAGACATCACAAAACAAAATTTGGAGGGAAATTCAAATATGCCTACAGAAAACACAAAAATCAACTACAAATTGGTCAAAATGAGCTTAAGACTATCCAATCAGCAAAGGAAATGTTGAGGAATGATGCAAAAACAATGTATTTAGTATATGAAGATGAAAACAAAGCTAAAGTGAGCAATATCAAGGAAAACGAAAACTGAGGCGGAGACTAACTTGTATGGCTAGCTTATGAATCTCTAGTCTAGTTAAATACCTAACTTCATTACTTTTTCATTAAATTAGTGTGACTAAGTTGTGTGGCCTATTTTTATGCAGAAAAAGTAAACCAAGGACAGAAAAACTAACAAAAACAAAGAAAGAATGCAGTAACTTGGCTGAAAAGTTGAAAAGTTGACCAAGAGTTGCTTTTTGCCTTTTTCCTCTAATCTGAAATCTATTATGCAAAACTCGTATAAACAGGACCAAGGACCTTCTCAACAAAGTTAAAATGACTCAGGAATCCTATGGAACAACTCAAAACTGAAATCCTACCTAAATCTCAAAATTTCACTACCTAAAACCTCCAAAAACACCTTAAAGATAGGCTAAATCTAAGTTTATGCTAAAGCACGGGTAGAACTACCACTAAACTACCTAGACAAAGTTAAAATGACTTAAGAAAACTTAATCCTAAGTCACAAACTATCTCCTAAATGATTTACCAAAAATCACTACCTACCAAAAATCACTACCTACCCTTTTGTGTATGCATCTACTAAGCTAACCTATGGAAGTTTAATCTAACTATCCTATCATGTTTCTAATGGCAAAATATGAATAGAAAGCAGCTCACACCGCTAAAACTTACTACAACTCAAAATCTAGCTACCTAAGACCTAATATTAGCACTAACCTATGCTAAAACTCCAAAAATTTAGAGCTGAAATAAACTACTGCATAAAACCTTTATCAACACTCTTGGACAACTTTTAATTACCAAAAGAAATGTGGTGAAGACATCACAAAACAAAATTTGGAGGGCAATTTAAATCTGCCTACAGAAAATACAAAAATGAACTACAAATTTGTCAAAATGAGCTTAAGACTATCCAATCATCAAAGGAAATGTTGAGGAATGATGCAAAAACAATGTATTTAGTATATGAAAGATGAAAACTAAGCTAAAAGTGAGCAATATCAAGGAAAACGAAAACTGAGGCGGAAACTAACTTGTATGGCTAGGTTATGAATCTCTAGTCTAGTTAAATACCTAACTTCATTACTTTTTCATTCAATTAGTGTGACTAAGTTGTGTGGCCTATTTTTATGCAGAAAAAGTAAACGAAGGACAGAAAAACTAACAAAAATAAAGAAAGAATGCAGTAACTTGGCTGAAAAGTTGATCAAGAGTTGACCAAGAGTTGGTTGAAATCTATTATCCGAAACTGGTATAAACAGGACCAAGGACATGCTCAACAAAGTTAAAATGACTCTAGGATCCTAAGGAACAACTCAAAACTGAAATCCTACCTAAAACTCAAAATTTCACTACCAAAAACGTCTAAAAACACCTGAAAGATAGGCTAAAACTAAGTTTATGCTAAAGCACGGGAAGAACTACCACTAAACTACCTAGACAAGATTAAAATGACGTAAGAAAACTTAATCCTAAGTCACAAACTATCTCCTAAATGATTTACCAAAAATCACTACCTAAAACCAAGACTAGTCTACAAAATTGACCCTTTTGTGTATGCATGTACTAAGCTAACCTATAGAAGTTTAATCTAACTATCCTAACATGTTTCTAATGGCAAAATATGAATAGAAAACAGATCACACTGGTAAAACTTACTACAGCTCAAAATCTAGCTACCTAAGACCTAATATTAGCACTAACCTATGCTAAAACTCCAAAAATTTAGAGCTGAAATAAACTACAGCATAAAACTTTTATCAACACTCTTGGACAACTTTTAATTACCAAAAGAAATGTGAAGAAGACATCACAAAACAAAATTTGGAGGGAAATTCAAATATGCCTACAGAAAACACAAAAATCAACTACAAATTGGTCAAAATGAGCTTAAGACTATCCAATCAGCAAAGGAAATGTTGAGGAATGATGCAAAAACAATGTATTTAGTATATGAAGATGAAAACAAAGCTAAAGTGAGCATTATCAAGGAAAACGAAAACTGAGGCGGAGACTAACTTGTATGGCTAGCTTATGAATCTCTACTCTAGTTAAATACCTAACTTCATTACTTTTTCATTAAATTAGTGTGACTAAGTTGTGTGGCCTATTTTTATGCAGAAAAAGTAAACCAAGGACAGAAAAACTAACAAAAACAAAGAAAGAATGTAGTAACTTGGCTGAAAAGTTGAAAAGTTGACCAAGAGTTGCTTTTTGCCTTTTTCCTCTAATCTGAAATCTATTATGCAAAACTGGTATAAACAGGACCAAGGACCTTCTCAACAAAGTTAAAATGACTCAGGGATCCTAAGGAACAACTCAAAACTGAAATCCTACCTAAATCTCAAAATTTCACTACCTAAAACCTCTAAAAACACCTTAAAGATAGGCTAAAACTATGTTTATGCTAAAGCACGGGTAGAACTACCACTAAACTACCTAGACAAGGTTAAAATGACTTAAGAAAACTTAATCCTAAGTCACAAACTATCTCCTAAATGATTTACCAAAAATCACTACCTAAAACCAAGACTAGTCTACCAAATTGTCCCTTTTGTGTATGCATGTACTAAGCTAAACTATGGAAGGTTAATCTAACTATCCTAACATGTTTCTAATGGCAAAATATGAATAGAAAATAGCTCACACTGCTAAAACTTACTACAACTCAAAATCTAGCTACCTAAGACCAAATATTAGCACTAAACTTTGCTAAAACTTGAAAAATTTAGAGCTAAAATAAACTATTGCTTAAAACTTTTATCAACACCCTTGGACAACTTTTAATTACCAAAAGAAATGTGGAGAAGACATCACAAAACAAAATTTGGAGGGAAATTCAAATATGCCTACAGAAAACACAAAAATCAACTACAAATTGGTCAAAATGAGCTTAAGACTATCCAATCAGCAAAGGAAATGTTGAGGAATGATGCAAAAACAATGTATTTAGTAAATGAAGATGAAAACAAAGCTAAAGTGAGCAATATCAAGGAAAACGAAAACTAACACGGAGACTAACTTGTATGGCTAGCTTATGAATCTCTAGTCTAGTTAAATACCTAACTTCATTACTTTTTCATTAAATTAGTGTGACTAAGTTGTGTGGCCTATTTTTATGCAGAAAAAGTAAACCAAGGACAGAAAAACTAACAAAAACAAAGAAAGAATGCAGTAACTTGGCTGAAAAGTTGAAAAGTTGACCAAGAGTTGCTTTTTGCCTTTTTCCTCTAATCTGAAATCTATTATGCAAAACTCGTATAAACAGGACCAAGGACCTTCTCAACAAAGTTAAAATGACTCAGAGATCCTAAGGAACAACTCAAAACTGAAATCCTACCTAAATCTCAAAATTTCACTACCTAAAACCTCTAAAAACACCTTAAAGATAGGCTAAAACTAAGTTTATGCTAAAGCACAGGTAGAACTACCACTAAACTACCTAGACAAGGTTAAAATGACTTAAGAAAACTTAATCCTAAGTCACAAACTATCTCCTAAATGATTTACCAAAAATCACTACCTAAAACCAAGACTAGTCTACCAAATTGTCCCTTTTGTGTATGCATGTACTAAGCTAAACTATGGAAGGTTAATCTAACTATCCTAACATGTTTCTAATGGCAAAATATGAATAGAAAATAGCTCACACTGCTAAAACTTACTACAGCTCAAAATCTAGCTACCTAAGACCAAATATTAGCAGTAAACTTTGCTAAAACTTGAAATATTTAGAGCTAAAATAAACTACTGCTTAAAACTTTTATCAACACCCTTGGACAACTTTTAATTACCAAAAGAAATGTGGAGAAGACATCACAAAACAAAATTTGGAGGGAAATTCAAATATGCCTACAGAAAACACAAAAATCAACTACAAATTGGTCAAAATGAGCTTAAGACTATCCAATCAGCAAAGGAAATGTTGAGGAATGATGCAAAAACAATGTATTTAGTAAATGAAGATGAAAACAAAGCTAAAGTGAGCAATATCAAGGAAAACGAAAACTAAGACGGAGACTAACTTGTATGGCTAGCTTATGAATCTCTAGTCTAGTTAAATACCTAACTTCATTACTTTTTCATTAAATTAGTGTGACTAAGTTGTGTGGCCTATTTTTATGCAGAAAAAGTAAACCAAGGACAGAAAAACTAACAAAAACAAAGAAAGAATGCAGTAACTTGGCTGAAAAGTTGAAAAGTTGACCAAGAATTGCTTTTTGCCTTTTTCCTCTAATCTGAAATCTATTATGCAAAACTCGTATAAACAGGACCAAGGACCTTCTCAACAAAGTTAAAATGACTCAGAGATCCTAAGGAACAACTCAAAACTGAAATCCTACCTAAATCTCAAAATTTCACTACCTAAAACCTCTAAAAACACCTTAAAGATAGGCTAAAACTAAGTTTATGCTAAAGCACAGGTAGAACTACCACTAAACTACCTAGACAAGGTTAAAATGACTTAAGAAAACTTAATCCTAAGTCACAAACTATCTCCTAAATGATTTACCAAAAATCACTACCTAAAACCAAGACTAGTCTACCAAATTGTCCCTTTTGTGTATGCATGTACTAAGCTAAACTATGGAAGGTTAATCTAACTATCCTAACATGTTTCTAATGGCAAAATATGAATAGAAAATAGCTCACACTGCTAAAACTTACTACAACTCACAATCTAGCTACCTAAGACCAAATATTAGCACTAAACTTTGCTAAAACTTGAAAAATTTAGAGCTAAAATAAACTATTGCTTAAAACTTTTATCAACACCCTTGGACAACTTTTAATTACCAAAAGAAATGTGGAGAAGACATCACAAAACAAAATTTGGAGGGAAATTCAAATATGCCTACAGAAAACACAAAAATCAACTACAAATTGGTCAAAATGAGCTTAAGGCTATCTAATCAGCAAAGGAAATGTTGAGGAATGATGCAAAAACAATGTATTTAGTATATGAAAGATGAAAACTAAGCTAAAAGTGAGCAATATCAAGGAAAACGAAAACTGAGGCGGAGACTAACTTGTATGGCTAGCTTATGAATCTCTAGTCTAGTTAAATACCTAACTTCATTATTTTTTCATTCAATTACTGTGACAAAGTTGCGTGGCCTATTTTTATGCAGAAAAAGTAAACCCAGGACAGAAAAACTAACAAAAACAAAGAAAGAATGCAGTAACTTGGCTGAAAAGTTGACCAAGAGTTGACTTTTTGCCTTTTTCCTCTAATCTAAAATCTATTATGCGAAACTGGTATAAACAGGACCAAAGACATGCTCAACAAAGTTAAAATGACTCAGGGATCCTAAGGAACAATTTAAAACTGAAATCCTACCTAAAACTAAAAATTTCACTACCAAAAACCTCTAAAAAGACCTTAAAGATAGGCTAAAACTAAGTTTATGCTAAAGCACGGGTAGATGATATCGCTGTCGTTGGGCGATCAAATTACCACTACTTTAGCAACTTCAGTATTGCCAGTTTGTAGTGAAGAAAATAGTTAGGGTTAAGATAACCCTGAGTCGTCTCACAACGAATACGGAATTGATCTCAAATATTTGATTCTCAAAAATGCAATTTAAAACTAGCAACTATAAAAATAGGGAGGTTTTGATATGCAAAGAAAATGACACGGAAGATTGTAAACACAGTAATAGTAAATAGGTCAATTCCACTGCTTTTTCTAAATAAGATTCTTCATTGGTTATCTAGAGATTATTGTTAAATTAATTATTGTTGTTGATTTACAAATAAATCAATGTAAAGACTCAATTCATTTGTTGGCATCCTCACTTTTAATCAAAGTACAGTCTCAATTAAAAGTAAGAATTATTAGATTGTCCATAGTAAATTCAATCAAAGTACAGTCTCAATTAATTTTACTATGCCTAATCATGTCTATTCCTTTGTTTCTTTACCAAATAGAAAACTTAATTAATCAAAGTAAAGTCTTGACTAATTTTAGTTAAAGTAATTACCTCTAATCAAATTAAAGTCTCAATTATTGGCAAAAACTTATTTAATCAAATGAAAGTTTCTAAACAAAATCAAAGTAAAGTCTCAATTTAATTTAAAAAACCTTTTAACTCATATGATTATCATGCATGTAGATTTAAAATCATTATTTTCTATTCGATTAAGAAGCAAAGGACATAGATAAACAAAAACCACAACAATAATCAAAATAACAAACACATAAATTCATCTAACCTCAGAATCCATTTAAGAAATTACAGTGGAATCAACCCTTAAAGCTTAGTCCTTCATGGCTTTGATGGAATACATGATGATATGAAAGAAAGAAAATAAAAGAAGAGAATGAGAGATGTGGTGGAGACTGTATCTGCCAAAACCAAAGAGTTCTAAGTGTCTAAGCTGTCAGCTGTAAATTGTCAGTCCCCGCATCTGCTCCCTTAAGTCTCTTTATATAGGCTTCAACTGGACTTTGGGCTTTATCTGTCAGTTGCTAAAATCTTTTATTTTTGTTTAATTAATTAGCAACTTAATTTCTGTCCAATTTCCAATTCTGCCCCTCTTATTTAAGCATTTTTACCAAATTGACCAGAATTTGACCAGAGTTTGACCAGTTTGACCAGAGTTTGACCAGTTGACTGCCTATCAGATGCTGACACGTGGCAGTGCAGATTCTCTCTCCAGAAATTAGGGTTTGCTGCTCCTTCCTCCCTTGGCTGCGCAGGTGCAATGACGGCAATGGCGGCAGCTGCTCCGGCTTCTTCTCCAGCGAGCGTGGCGCGGTGGCGTTGAAGAAATGGTGGATCTGCTTGCGTGGAGGATGCGCTACGGAACTGCTAGAACGGTGGTGGTTTTGCGCGACAAGATGGAGACGGCGCGTTGCGGAGCTGCGAAGTTGTGGCAGGTCTGCGGTGGCGGGTGAAGGACTCGCGGTGGCGCAAGGTGCAGAGATGGTGGTGCGAAGGAGCTGCTTCGCGTGAAGTTGGTGATCGTGTGGAGATGGTAGCGGAACTCGTTCATTGGTGGCCGGAAAAGGTTGGCGGCGACGGCTGTGTGGCTGCCGTGGTTTCTGGTGCGTCGCCGGCGAGGTGAGGAGGTGCGGCGGCGGTTGCCATGGTGGTGGAAGGAGAGAAGAAAATTAGGGTTAGGGTTTTGGGAGATGAAGATGATGACGTGGCAGAGTCTAAGTGGTCAATTTGGTGAGGTGGGGATTATGACACGTGGCGGCTTATGGTTGGCTAATCTTAAAAGGTGGGGATTGCCACATGGCATGATCTGGTTGAGTGGAGTTTAAGTGGTAGGAGGGGTGCAACTTAGTGAAAACTGGGGGTGCAGAACAGGTTTTTGGTGGTCCACTTTAGAAAGGAGTGTGCAAATAAAATCTGGGGGTGCATTTAGCTCCTGATTTATTCTTTTTCAGAATTTCTTGATTTTGGACTTATTTTGTAACTTTGAATATTTCAAAATCACATTATTAATTGACCAAAAATAAATTCCAACTGCATTAACAAACGTTAGAATATCCAATAATATTTTATGCAACTAAAATCAATTTTTATGCCACTTTCACCAAACTTACTCAATAAATCCAATAATCACAAATCCTAATTAAATCAATCTTTAAGCACAGAAAATTCAATTAAATCCCCAAATTTAAATATTAAATGAGGGCAAAAATTTGAACTCATCAGTAGAACTACCACTAAACTACCTAGACAAGGTTAAAATGACTTAAGAAAGCTTAATCCTAAGTCACAAACAATCTCCTAAATGATTTACCTAAAATCACTACCTAAAACCAAGACTAGTCTACCAAATTGACCCTTTTGTGTATGCATGTACTAAGCTAACCTATGGAAGGTTAATCTAACTATCCTAACATGTTTCTAATGGCAAAATATGAATAGAAAATAGCTCACACTGCTAAAACTTACTACAACTCAAAATCTAGCTACCTAAGACCAAATATTAGCACTAAACTTTGCTAAAACTTGAAATATTTAGAGCTAAAATAAACTACTGCTTAAAACTTTTATCAACACCCTTGGACAACTTTTAATTACCAAAAGAAATGTGGAGAAGACATCACAAAACAAAATTTGGAGGGAAATTCAAATATGCCTACAGAAAACACAAAAATCAACTACAAATTGGTCAAAATGAGCTTAAGACTATCCAATCAGCAAAGGAAATGTTGAGGAATGATGCAAAAACAATGTATTTAGTATATGAAACATGAAAACTAAGCTAAAAGTGAGCAATATCAAGGAAAACGAACACTGAGGCAGAGACAAACTTTTATGGCTAGTTTATGAATCTCTAGTCTAAGTAAATACCTAACTTCATTACTTTTTCATTAAATTAGTGTGACTAAGTTGTGTGGCCTATTTTTATGCAGAAAAAGTAAACCAAGGACAAAAAAACTAACAAAAACAAAAAAAGAATGTAGTAACTTGGCTAAAAAGTTGAAAAGTTGACCAAGAGTTACTTTTTGCCTTTTTCCTCTAATCTGAAATCTATTATGCAAAACTGGTATAAACAGGACCAAGGACCTTCTCAACAAAGTTAAAATGACTCAGGGATCCTAAGGAACAACTCAAAACTAAAATCCTACCTAAATCTCAAAATTTCACTACCTAAAACCTCTAAAAACACCGTAAAGATAGGCTAAAACTAAGTTTATTGTAAAGCACGGGTAGAACTACCACTAAGCTACCTAGACAAGGTTAAAATGACTTAAGAAAACACAATCCTAAGTCACAAACTATCTTCTAAATGATTTACCAAAAATCACTACCTAAACCCAAGACTAGTCTACCAAATTAACCCTTTTGTGTATGCATGTACTAAGCTAACCTATGGAAGGTTAATCTAACTATCGTAACATGTTTCTAATGGCAAAATATGAATAGAAAATAGCTCACACTGCTAAAACTTACTACAGCTCAAAATCTAGCTACCTAAGACCAAATATTAACACTAAACTATGCTAAAACTTGAAAAATTTAGAGCTAAAATAAACTACTGCCTAAAACTTTTATCAACACCATTGGACAACTTTTAATTACCAAAAGAAATGTGGAGAAGACATCACAAAACAAAATTTGCCAGGAAATTCAAATCTGCCTACAGAAAATACAAAAATCAACTACAAATTGGTCAAAATGAGCTTAAGACTATCCAATCAGCAGAGGAAATGTTGAGGAATGATGCAAAAACAATGTATTTAGTATATGAAAGATGAAAACTAAGCTAAAAGTGAGCAATATCAAGGAAAACGAAAACTGAGGAGGAAATTAACTTGTATGGCTAGTTTATGAATCTCTAGTCTAGTTAAATACCTAACTTCATTACTTTTTCCTTCAATTAGTGTGACTAAGTTGTGTGGCCTATTTATGTAGAAAAAGCTAACGAAGGACAGAAAAACTAACAAAAACAAAGAATGCAGTAACTTGGCTGAAAAGTTGACCAAGAGTTGACTTTTTGCCTTTTTCCTCTAATCTGAAATCTATTATGCGAAATTGGTATAAACAGGACCAAGGACATTGTCAACAAAATTAAAATGACTCAGGGATCCTAAGGAATACCTCAAAACTGAAATCCTGCCTAAAACTCAAAATTTCACTACCAAAAACCTCTAAAAACACTTTAAATATAGGGTAAAACTAAGTTTATGCTAAAGCACGAGTAGAACTACCACTAAGCTACCTAGACAAGGTGAAAATGACTTAAGAAAACTTAATCCTAAGTCACAAACTATCTCCTAAATGATTTACCAAAAATCACTACCTAAAACCAAGACTAGTCTACCAAATTGTCCCTTTTGTGTATGCATGTACTAAGCTAACCTATGGAAGGTTAATCTAACTATCCTAACATGTTTCTAATGGCAAAATATGAATAGAAAATAGCTCACACTGCTAAAACATACTACAGCTCAAAATCTAGCTACCTAAGACCAAATATTAGCACTAAACATTGCTAAAACTTGAAAAATTTAAAGCTAAAATAAACTACTGCATAAAACTTTTATCAACACCCTTGGACAACGTTTAAATACCAAAAGAGATGTGGAGAAGACATCACAAAACAAAATTTGCCGGGAAATTCAAATCTGCCTACAGAAAACACAAAAAACAACTACAAATTGGTCAAAATGAGCTTAAGACTATCCAATCAACAAAGGAAATGTTGAGGAATGATGCAAAAACAATGTATTTAGTATATGAAAGATGAAAACTAAGCTAAAAGTGAGCAATATCAAGGAAAACGAAAACTGAGGCGGAGACTAACTTGTATGGCTAGCTTATGAATCTCTAGTCTAGTTAAATACCTAACTTCATTATTTTTTCATTCAATTACTGTGACAAAGTTGCGTGGCCTATTTTTATGCAGAAAAAGTAAACCCAGGACAGAAAAACTAACAAAAACAAAGAAAGAATGCAGTAACTTGGCTGAAAAGTTGACCAAGAGTTGACTTTTTGCCTTTTTCCTCTAATCTAAAATCTATTATGCGAAACTGGTATAAACAGGACCAAAGACATGCTCAACAAAGTTAAAATGACTCAGGGATCCTAAGGAACAATTTAAAACTGAAATCCTACCTAAAACTAAAAATTTCACTACCAAAAACCTCTAAAAAGACCTTAAAGATAGGCTAAAACTAAGTTTATGCTAAAGCACGGGTAGATGATATCGCTGTCGTTGGGCGATCAAATTACCACTACTTTAGCAACTTCAGTATTGCCAGTTTGTAGTGAAGAAAATAGTTAGGGTTAAGATAACCCTGAGTCGTCTCACAACGAATACGGAATTGATCTCAAATATTTGATTCTCAAAAATGCAATTTAAAACTAGCAACTATAAAAATAGGGAGGTTTTGATATGCAAAGAAAATGACACGGAAGATTGTAAACACAGTAATAGTAAATAGGTCAATTCCACTGCTTTTTCTAAATAAGATTCTTCATTGGTTATCTAGAGATTATTGTTAAATTAATTATTGTTGTTGATTTACAAATAAATCAATGTAAAGACTCAATTCATTTGTTGGCATCCTCACTTTTAATCAAAGTACAGTCTCAATTAAAAGTAAGAATTATTAGATTGTCCATAGTAAATTCAATCAAAGTACAGTCTCAATTAATTTTACTATGCCTAATCATGTCTATTCCTTTGTTTCTTTACCAAATAGAAAACTTAATTAATCAAAGTAAAGTCTTGACTAATTTTAGTTAAAGTAATTACCTCTAATCAAATTAAAGTCTCAATTATTGGCAAAAACTTATTTAATCAAATGAAAGTTTCTAAACAAAATCAAAGTAAAGTCTCAATTTAATTTAAAAAACCTTTTAACTCATATGATTATCATGCATGTAGATTTAAAATCATTATTTTCTATTCGATTAAGAAGCAAAGGACATAGATAAACAAAAACCACAACAATAATCAAAATAACAAACACATAAATTCATCTAACCTCAGAATCCATTTAAGAAATTACAGTGGAATCAACCCTTAAAGCTTAGTCCTTCATGGCTTTGATGGAATACATGATGATATGAAAGAAAGAAAATAAAAGAAGAGAATGAGAGATGTGGTGGAGACTGTATCTGCCAAAACCAAAGAGTTCTAAGTGTCTAAGCTGTCAGCTGTAAATTGTCAGTCCCCGCATCTGCTCCCTTAAGTCTCTTTATATAGGCTTCAACTGGACTTTGGGCTTTATCTGTCAGTTGCTAAAATCTTTTATTTTTGTTTAATTAATTAGCAACTTAATTTCTGTCCAATTTCCAATTCTGCCCCTCTTATTTAAGCATTTTTACCAAATTGACCAGAATTTGACCAGAGTTTGACCAGTTTGACCAGAGTTTGACCAGTTGACTGCCTATCAGATGCTGACACGTGGCAGTGCAGATTCTCTCTCCAGAAATTAGGGTTTGCTGCTCCTTCCTCCCTTGGCTGCGCAGGTGCAATGACGGCAATGGCGGCAGCTGCTCCGGCTTCTTCTCCAGCGAGCGTGGCGCGGTGGCGTTGAAGAAATGGTGGATCTGCTTGCGTGGAGGATGCGCTACGGAACTGCTAGAACGGTGGTGGTTTTGCGCGACAAGATGGAGACGGCGCGTTGCGGAGCTGCGAAGTTGTGGCAGGTCTGCGGTGGCGGGTGAAGGACTCGCGGTGGCGCAAGGTGCAGAGATGGTGGTGCGAAGGAGCTGCTTCGCGTGAAGTTGGTGATCGTGTGGAGATGGTGGCGGAACTCGTTCATTGGTGGCCGGAAAAGGTTGGCGGCGACGGCTGTGTGGCTGCCGTGGTTTCTGGTGCGTCGCCGGCGAGGTGAGGAGGTGCGGCGGCGGTTGCCATGGTGGTGGAAGGAGAGAAGAAAATTAGGGTTAGGGTTTTGGGAGATGAAGATGATGACGTGGCAGAGTCTAAGTGGTCAATTTGGTGAGGTGGGGATTATGACACGTGGCGGCTTATGGTTGGCTAATCTTAAAAGGTGGGGATTGCCACATGGCATGATCTGGTTGAGTGGAGTTTAAGTGGTA
Source organism: Vigna unguiculata (assembly GCF_037176805.1). Taxonomy (NCBI): domain Eukaryota; kingdom Viridiplantae; phylum Streptophyta; class Magnoliopsida; order Fabales; family Fabaceae; genus Vigna; species Vigna unguiculata. The sequence continues at coordinate 23,411,777 of NC_140795.1, read as the reverse complement.
GGAGGGGTGCAACTTAGTGAAAACTGGGGGTGCAGAACAGGTTTTTGGTGGTCCACTTTAGAAAGGAGTGTGCAAATAAAATCTGGGGGTGCATTTAGCTCCTGATTTATTCTTTTTCAGAATTTCTTGATTTTGGACTTATTTTGTAACTTTGAATATTTCAAAATCACATTATTAATTGACCAAAAATAAATTCCAACTGCATTAACAAACGTTAGAATATCCAATAATATTTTATGCAACTAAAATCAATTTTTATGCCACTTTCACCAAACTTACTCAATAAATCCAATAATCACAAATCCTAATTAAATCAATCTTTAAGCACAGAAAATTCAATTAAATCCCCAAATTTAAATATTAAATGAGGGCAAAAATTTGAACTCATCAGTAGAACTACCACTAAACTACCTAGACAAGGTTAAAATGACTTAAGAAAGCTTAATCCTAAGTCACAAACAATCTCCTAAATGATTTACCTAAAATCACTACCTAAAACCAAGACTAGTCTACCAAATTGACCCTTTTGTGTATGCATGTACTAAGCTAACCTATGGAAGGTTAATCTAACTATCCTAACATGTTTCTAATGGCAAAATATGAATAGAAAATAGCTCACACTGCTAAAACTTACTACAACTCAAAATCTAGCTACCTAAGACCAAATATTAGCACTAAACTTTGCTAAAACTTGAAATATTTAGAGCTAAAATAAACTACTGCTTAAAACTTTTATCAACACCCTTGGACAACTTTTAATTACCAAAAGAAATGTGGAGAAGACATCACAAAACAAAATTTGGAGGGAAATTCAAATATGCCTACAGAAAACACAAAAATCAACTACAAATTGGTCAAAATGAGCTTAAGACTATCCAATCAGCAAAGGAAATGTTGAGGAATGATGCAAAAACAATGTATTTAGTATATGAAACATGAAAACTAAGCTAAAAGTGAGCAATATCAAGGAAAACGAACACTGAGGCAGAGACAAACTTTTATGGCTAGTTTATGAATCTCTAGTCTAAGTAAATACCTAACTTCATTACTTTTTCATTAAATTAGTGTGACTAAGTTGTGTGGCCTATTTTTATGCAGAAAAAGTAAACCAAGGACAAAAAAACTAACAAAAACAAAAAAAGAATGTAGTAACTTGGCTAAAAAGTTGAAAAGTTGACCAAGAGTTACTTTTTGCCTTTTTCCTCTAATCTGAAATCTATTATGCAAAACTGGTATAAACAGGACCAAGGACCTTCTCAACAAAGTTAAAATGACTCAGGGATCCTAAGGAACAACTCAAAACTAAAATCCTACCTAAATCTCAAAATTTCACTACCTAAAACCTCTAAAAACACCGTAAAGATAGGCTAAAACTAAGTTTATTGTAAAGCACGGGTAGAACTACCACTAAGCTACCTAGACAAGGTTAAAATGACTTAAGAAAACACAATCCTAAGTCACAAACTATCTTCTAAATGATTTACCAAAAATCACTACCTAAACCCAAGACTAGTCTACCAAATTAACCCTTTTGTGTATGCATGTACTAAGCTAACCTATGGAAGGTTAATCTAACTATCGTAACATGTTTCTAATGGCAAAATATGAATAGAAAATAGCTCACACTGCTAAAACTTACTACAGCTCAAAATCTAGCTACCTAAGACCAAATATTAACACTAAACTATGCTAAAACTTGAAAAATTTAGAGCTAAAATAAACTACTGCCTAAAACTTTTATCAACACCATTGGACAACTTTTAATTACCAAAAGAAATGTGGAGAAGACATCACAAAACAAAATTTGCCAGGAAATTCAAATCTGCCTACAGAAAATACAAAAATCAACTACAAATTGGTCAAAATGAGCTTAAGACTATCCAATCAGCAGAGGAAATGTTGAGGAATGATGCAAAAACAATGTATTTAGTATATGAAAGATGAAAACTAAGCTAAAAGTGAGCAATATCAAGGAAAACGAAAACTGAGGAGGAAATTAACTTGTATGGCTAGTTTATGAATCTCTAGTCTAGTTAAATACCTAACTTCATTACTTTTTCCTTCAATTAGTGTGACTAAGTTGTGTGGCCTATTTATGTAGAAAAAGCTAACGAAGGACAGAAAAACTAACAAAAACAAAGAATGCAGTAACTTGGCTGAAAAGTTGACCAAGAGTTGACTTTTTGCCTTTTTCCTCTAATCTGAAATCTATTATGCGAAATTGGTATAAACAGGACCAAGGACATTGTCAACAAAATTAAAATGACTCAGGGATCCTAAGGAATACCTCAAAACTGAAATCCTGCCTAAAACTCAAAATTTCACTACCAAAAACCTCTAAAAACACTTTAAATATAGGGTAAAACTAAGTTTATGCTAAAGCACGAGTAGAACTACCACTAAGCTACCTAGACAAGGTGAAAATGACTTAAGAAAACTTAATCCTAAGTCACAAACTATCTCCTAAATGATTTACCAAAAATCACTACCTAAAACCAAGACTAGTCTACCAAATTGTCCCTTTTGTGTATGCATGTACTAAGCTAACCTATGGAAGGTTAATCTAACTATCCTAACATGTTTCTAATGGCAAAATATGAATAGAAAATAGCTCACACTGCTAAAACTTACTACAACTCAAAATCTAGCTACCTAAGACCAAATATTAGCACTAAACATTGCTAAAACTTGAAAAATTTAGAGCTAAAATAAACTACTGCATAAAACTTTTATCAACACCCTTGGACAACTTTTAATTACCAAAAGAAATGTGGAGAAGACATCACAAAATAAAATTTGCCAGGAAATTAAAATCTGCCTACAGAAAACACAAAAATCAACTACAAATTGGTCAAAATGAGCTTAAGACTATCCAATCAGCAAAGGAAATGTTGAGGAATGATGCAAAAACAATGTATTTAGTATATGAAAGATGAAAACTAAGCTAAAATTGAGCAATATCAAGGAAAACGAAAACTGAGGCGGAAACTAACTTGTATGGCTAGCTTATGAATCTCTAGTCTAGTTAAATACCTAACTTCATTACTTTTTCATTAAATTAGTGTGACTAAGTTGTGTGGCCTATTTTTATGCAGAAAAAGTAAACCAAGGACAGAAAAACTAAAAAAAAACAAAGAAAGAATGCAGTAACTTGGCTGAAAAGTTGAAAAGTTGACCAAGAGTTGCTTTTTTCCTTTTTCCTCTAATCTGAAATCTATTATCCGAAACTGGTATAAACAGGACCAAGGACCTTCTCAATAAAGTTAAAATGACTCTAGGATCCTAAGGAACAACTCAAAACTGAAATCCTACCTAAAACTCAAAATTTCACTACCAAAAACCTCTAAAAACACCTGAAAGATAGCCTAAAACTAAGTTTATGCTAAACCACGGGTAGAACTACCACTAAACTACCTAGACAAGGTTAAAATGACTTAAGAAAACTTAATCCTAAGTCACAAACTATCTCCTAAATGATTTACCAAAAATCACTACCTAAAACCAAGACTAGTCTACCAAATTGTCCCTTTTGTGTATGCATGTACTAAGCTAACCTATGGAAGGTTAATCTAACTATCCTAACATGTTTCTAATGGCAAAATATGAATAGAAAATAGCTCACACTGCTAAAACTTACTACAACTCAAAATCTAGCTACCTAAGACCAAATATTAGCACTAAACTTTGCTAAAACTTGAAATATTTAGAGCTAAAATAAACTACTGCTTAAAACTTTTATCAACACCCTTGGACAACTTTTAATTACCAAAAGAAATGTGGAGAAGACATCACAAAACAAAATTTGGAGGGAAATTCAAATATGCCTACAGAAAACACAAAAATCAACTACAAATTGGTCAAAATGAGCTTAAGACTATCCAATCCGCAAAGGAAATGTTGAGGAATGATGCAAAAACAATGTATTTAGTATATGAAGATGAAAACAAAGCTAAAGTGAGCAATATCAAGGAAAACGAAAACTGAGGCGGAGACTAACTTGTATGGCTAGCTTATGAATCTCTAGTCTAGTTAAATACCTAACTTCATTACTTTTTCATTAAATTAGTGTGACTAAGTTGTGTGGCCTATTTTTATGCAGAAAAAGTAAACCAAGGACAGAAAAACTAACAAAAACAAAGAAAGAATGCAGGAACTTGGCTGAAAAGTTGAAAAGTTGACCAAGAGTTGTTTTTTGCCTTTTTCCTCTAATCTGAAATCTATTATGCGAAACTGGTATAAACAAGACCAAGGACATGCTCAACAAAGTTAAAATGACTTAGGGATCCTAAGGAAGAACTCAAAACTAAAATCCTACCTAAAACTCAAAATTTCACTACCAAAAACCTCTAAAAACACCTTAAAGATAGGCTAAAACTAAGTTTATGCTATAGCATGGGTAGAACTACCACTAAGCTACCTAGACAAGGTTAAAATGACTTAAGAAAACTTAATCCTAAGTCACAAACTATCTCCTAAATGATTTACCAAAAATCACTACCTAAAACCAAGACTAGTATACCAAATTGACCCTTTTGTGTATGCATGTACTAAGCTAACCTATGGAATGTTGATCTAACTATCCTAACATGTTTCTAATGGCAAAATATGAATATAAAATAGCTCACACTGCTAAAACTTACTACAGCTCAAAATCTAGCTACCTAAGACCAAATATTAACACTAAACTATGCTAAAACTTGAAAAATTTAGAGCTAAAATAAACTACTGCCTAAAACTTTTATCAACACCCTTGGACAACTTTTAATTACCAAAAGAAATGTGGAGAAGACATCACAAAACAAAATTTGCCAGGAAATTAAAATCTGCCTACAGAAAACACAAAAATCAACTACAAATTGGTCAAAATGAGCTTAAGACTATCCAATCAGCAAAGGAAATGTTGAGGAATGATGCAAAAACAATGTATTTAGTATATGAAAGATGAAAACTAAGCTAAAATTGAGCAATATCAAGGAAAACGAAAACTGAGGCGGAAACTAACTTGTATGGCTAGCTTATGAATCTCTAGTCTAGTTAAATACCTAACTTCATTACTTTTTCATTAAATTAGTGTGACTAAGTTGTGTGGCCTATTTTTATGCAGAAAAAGTAAACCAAGGACAGAAAAACTAACAAAAACAAAGAAAGAATGCAGTAACTTGGCTGAAAAGTTGAAAAGTTGACCAAGAGTTGCTTTTTCCCTTTTTCCTCTAATCTGAAATCTATTATGCGAAATTGGTATAAACAGGACCAAGGACATTGTCAACAAAGTTAAAATGACTCAGGGATCCTAAGGAACAACTCAAAACTGAAATCCTACCTAAAACTCAAAATTACACTACCAAAAACCTCTAAAAACACTTTAAAGATAGGCTAAAACTAAGTTTATGCTAAAGCACGGGTAGAACAACCACTAAGCTACCTAGACAAGGTTAAAATGACTTAAGAAAACTTAATCCTAAGTCACAAACTATCTCCTAAATGATTTACCAAAAATCACTACCTAAAACCAAGACTAGTATACCAAATTGACCCTTTTGTGTATGCATGTACTAAGCTAACCTATGGAATGTTGATCTAACTATCCTAACATGTTTCTAATGGCAAAATATGAATATAAAATAGCTCACACTGCTAAAACTTACTACAGCTCAAAATCTAGCTACCTAAGACCAAATATTAACACTAAACTATGCTAAAACTTGAAAAATTTAGAGCTAAAATAAACTACTGCCTAAAACTTTTATCAACACCCTTGGACAACTTTTAATTACCAAAAGAAATGTGGAGAAGACATCACAAAACAAAATTTGCCAGGAAATTAAAATCTGCCTACAGAAAACACAAAAATCAACTACAAATTGGTCAAAATGAGCTTAAGACTATCCAATCAGCAAAGGAAATGTTGAGGAATGATGCAAAAACAATGTATTTAGTATATGAAAGATGAAAACTAAGCTAAAATTGAGCAATATCAAGGAAAACGAAAACTGAGGCGGAAACTAACTTGTATGGCTAGCTTATGAATCTCTAGTCTAGTTAAATACCTAACTTCATTACTTTTTCATTAAATTAGTGTGACTAAGTTGTGTGGCCTATTTTTATGCAGAAAAAGTAAACCAAGGACAGAAAAACTAAAAAAAAACAAAGAAAGAATGCAGTAACTTGGCTGAAAAGTTGAAAAGTTGACCAAGAGTTGCTTTTTGCCTTTTTCCTCTAATCTGAAATCTATTATCCGAAACTGGTATAAACAGGACCAAGGACCTTCTCAATAAAGTTAAAATGACTCTAGGATCCTAAGGAACAACTCAAAACTGAAATCCTACCTAAAACTCAAAATTTCACTACCAAAAACCTCTAAAAACACCTGAAAGATAGCCTAAAACTAAGTTTATGCTAAACCACGGGTAGAACTACCACTAAACTACCTAGACAAGGTTAAAATGACTTAAGAAAACTTAATCCTAAGTCACAAACTATCTCCTAAATGATTTACCAAAAATCACTACCTAAAACCAAGACTAGTCTACCAAATTGTCCCTTTTGTGTATGCATGTACTAAGCTAACCTATGGAAGGTTAATCTAACTATCCTAACATGTTTCTAATGGACAAATATGAATAGAAAATAGCTCACACTGCTAAAACTTACTACAACTCAAAATCTAGCTACCTAAGACCAAATATTAGCACTAAACTTTGCTAAAACTTGAAATATTTAGAGCTAAAATAAACTACTGCTTAAAACTTTTATCAACACCCTTGGACAACTTTTAATTACCAAAAGAAATGTGGAGAAGACATCACAAAACAAAATTTGGAGGGAAATTCAAATATGCCTACAGAAAACACAAAAATCAACTACAAATTGGTCAAAATGAGCTTAAGACTATCCAATCCGCAAAGGAAATGTTGAGGAATGATGCAAAAACAATGTATTTAGTATATGAAGATGAAAACAAAGCTAAAGTGAGCAATATCAAGGAAAACGAAAACTGAGGCGGAGACTAACTTGTATGGCTAGCTTATGAATCTCTAGTCTAGTTAAATACCTAACTTCATTACTTTTTCATTAAATTAGTGTGACTAAGTTGTGTGGCCTATTTTTATGCAGAAAAAGTAAACCAAGGACAGAAAAACTAACAAAAACAAAGAAAGAATGCAGGAACTTGGCTGAAAAGTTGAAAAGTTGACCAAGAGTTGTTTTTTGCCTTTTTCCTCTAATCTGAAATCTATTATGCGAAACTGGTATAAACAAGACCAAGGACATGCTCAACAAAGTTAAAATGACTTAGGGATCCTAAGGAAGAACTCAAAACTAAAATCCTACCTAAAACTCAAAATTTCACTACCAAAAACCTCTAAAAACACCTTAAAGATAGGCTAAAACTAAGTTTATGCTATAGCATGGGTAGAACTACCACTAAGCTACCTAGACAAGGTTAAAATGACTTAAGAAAACTTAATCCTAAGTCACAAACTATCTCCTAAATGATTTACCAAAAATCACTACCTAAAACCAAGACTAGTATACCAAATTGACCCTTTTGTGTATGCATGTACTAAGCTAACCTATGGAATGTTGATCTAACTATCCTAACATGTTTCTAATGGCAAAATATGAATATAAAATAGCTCACACTGCTAAAACTTACTACAGCTCAAAATCTAGCTACCTAAGACCAAATATTAACACTAAACTATGCTAAAACTTGAAAAATTTAGAGCTAAAATAAACTACTGCCTAAAACTTTTATCAACACCCTTGGACAACTTTTAATTACCAAAAGAAATGTGGAGAAGACATCACAAAACAAAATTTGCCAGGAAATTAAAATCTGCCTACAGAAAACACAAAAATCAACTACAAATTGGTCAAAATGAGCTTAAGACTATCCAATCAGCAAAGGAAATGTTGAGGAATGATGCAAAAACAATGTATTTAGTATATGAAAGATGAAAACTAAGCTAAAATTGAGCAATATCAAGGAAAACGAAAACTGAGGCGGAAACTAACTTGTATGGCTAGCTTATGAATCTCTAGTCTAGTTAAATACCTAACTTCATTACTTTTTCATTAAATTAGTGTGACTAAGTTGTGTGGCCTATTTTTATGCAGAAAAAGTAAACCAAGGACAGAAAAACTAAAAAAAAACAAAGAAAGAATGCAGTAACTTGGCTGAAAAGTTGAAAAGTTGACCAAGAGTTGCTTTTTGCCTTTTTCCTCTAATCTGAAATCTATTATCCGAAACTGGTATAAACAGGACCAAGGACCTTCTCAATAAAGTTAAAATGACTCTAGGATCCTAAGGAACAACTCAAAACTGAAATCCTACCTAAAACTCAAAATTTCACTACCAAAAACCTCTAAAAACACCTGAAAGATAGCCTAAAACTAAGTTTATGCTAAACCACGGGTAGAACTACCACTAAACTACCTAGACAAGGTTAAAATGACTTAAGAAAACTTAATCCTAAGTCACAAACTATCTCCTAAATGATTTACCAAAAATCACTACCTAAAACCAAGACTAGTCTACCAAATTGTCCCTTTTGTGTATGCATGTACTAAGCTAACCTATGGAAGGTTAATCTAACTATCCTAACATGTTTCTAATGGACAAATATGAATAGAAAATAGCTCACACTGCTAAAACTTACTACAACTCAAAATCTAGCTACCTAAGACCAAATATTAGCACTAAACTTTGCTAAAACTTGAAATATTTAGAGCTAAAATAAACTACTGCTTAAAACTTTTATCAACACCCTTGGACAACTTTTAATTACCAAAAGAAATGTGGAGAAGACATCACAAAACAAAATTTGGAGGGAAATTCAAATATGCCTACAGAAAACACAAAAATCAACTACAAATTGGTCAAAATGAGCTTAAGACTATCCAATCCGCAAAGGAAATGTTGAGGAATGATGCAAAAACAATGTATTTAGTATATGAAGATGAAAACAAAGCTAAAGTGAGCAATATCAAGGAAAACGAAAACTGAGGCGGAGACTAACTTGTATGGCTAGCTTATGAATCTCTAGTCTAGTTAAATACCTAACTTCATTACTTTTTCATTAAATTAGTGTGACTAAGTTGTGTGGCCTATTTTTATGCAGAAAAAGTAAACCAAGGACAGAAAAACTAACAAAAACAAAGAAAGAATGCAGGAACTTGGCTGAAAAGTTGAAAAGTTGACCAAGAGTTGTTTTTTGCCTTTTTCCTCTAATCTGAAATCTATTATGCGAAACTGGTATAAACAAGACCAAGGACATGCTCAACAAAGTTAAAATGACTTAGGGATCCTAAGGAAGAACTCAAAACTAAAATCCTACCTAAAACTCAAAATTTCACTACCAAAAACCTCTAAAAACACCTTAAAGATAGGCTAAAACTAAGTTTATGCTATAGCATGGGTAGAACTACCACTAAGCTACCTAGACAAGGTTAAAATGACTTAAGAAAACTTAATCCTAAGTCACAAACTATCTCCTAAATGATTTACCAAAAATCACTACCTAAAACCAAGACTAGTATACCAAATTGACCCTTTTGTGTATGCATGTACTAAGCTAACCTATGGAATGTTGATCTAACTATCCTAACATGTTTCTAATGGCAAAATATGAATATAAAATAGCTCACACTGCTAAAACTTACTACAGCTCAAAATCTAGCTACCTAAGACCAAATATTAACACTAAACTATGCTAAAACTTGAAAAATTTAGAGCTAAAATAAACTACTGCCTAAAACTTTTATCAACACCCTTGGACAACTTTTAATTACCAAAAGAAATGTGGAGAAGACATCACAAAACAAAATTTGCCAGGAAATTAAAATCTGCCTACAGAAAACACAAAAATCAACTACAAATTGGTCAAAATGAGCTTAAGACTATCCAATCAGCAAAGGAAATGTTGAGGAATGATGCAAAAACAATGTATTTAGTATATGAAAGATGAAAACTAAGCTAAAATTGAGCAATATCAAGGAAAACGAAAACTGAGGCGGAAACTAACTTGTATGGCTAGCTTATGAATCTCTAGTCTAGTTAAATACCTAACTTCATTACTTTTTCATTAAATTAGTGTGACTAAGTTGTGTGGCCTATTTTTATGCAGAAAAAGTAAACCAAGGACAGAAAAACTAACAAAAACAAAGAAAGAATGTAGTAACTTGGCTGAAAAGTTGAAAAGTTGACCAAGAGTTGCTTTTTCCCTTTTTCCTCTAATCTGAAATCTATTATGCGAAATTGGTATAAACAGGACCAAGGACATTGTCAACAAAGTTAAAATGACTCAGGGATCCTAAGGAACAACTCAAAACTGAAATCCTACCTAAAACTCAAAATTTCACTACCAAAAACCTCTAAAAACACTTTAAAGATAGGCTAAAACTAAGTTTATGCTAAAGCACGGGTAGAACAACCACTAAGCTACCTAGACAAGGTTAAAATGACTTAAGAAAACTTAATCCTAAGTCACAAACTATCTCCTAAATGATTTACCAAAAATCACTACCTAAAACCAAGACTAGTCTACCAAATTGACCCTTTTGTGTATGCATGTACTAAGCTAACCTATGGAAGGTTAATCTAACTATCCTAACATGTTTCTAATGGCAAAATATGAATAGAAAATAGCTCACACTGCTAAAACTTACTACAGCTCAAAATCTAGCTACCTAAGACCAAATATTAGCACTAAACATTGCTAAAACTTGAAAAATTTAGAGCTAAAATAAACTACTTCATAAAACTTTTATCAACACCCTTGGACAACTTTTAATTACCAAAAGAGATGTGGAGAAGACATCACAAAACAAAATTTGCCGGGAAATTCAAATCTGCCTACAGAAAACACAAAAATCAACTACAAATTGGTCAAAATGAGCTTAAGACTATCCAATCAGCAAAGGAAATGTTGAGTAATGATGCAAAAACAATGTATTTAGTATATGAAAGATGAAAACTAAGCTAAAAGTGAGCAATATCAAGGAAAACGAAAACTGAGGCGGAGAATAACTTGTATGGCTAGCTTATGAATCTCTAGTCTAGTTAAATACCTAACTTCATTACTTTTTCATTCAATTAGTGTGACTAAGTTGTGTGGCCTATTTTTATGTAGAAAAAGCTAACGAAGGACAGAAAAACTAACAAAAACAAAGAAAGAATGCAGTAACTTGGCTGAAAAGTTCACCAAGAGTTGTCTTTTTGCCTTTTTCCTCTAATCTGAAATCTATTATGCGAAATTGGTATAAACAGGACCAAGGACATTGTCAACAAAGTTAAAATGACTCTGGGATCCTAAGGAACAACTCAAAACTGAAATCCTACCTAAAACTCAAAATTTCACTACCAAAAACCTCTAAAAACAATTTAAAGATACGCTAAAACTAAGTTTATGCTAAAGCACGGGTAGAAATACCACTAAGCTACCTAGACAAGGTTAAAATGACTTAAGAAAACTTAATCCTAAGTCACAAACTATCTCCTAAATGATTTACCAAAAATCACTACCTAAAACCAAGACTAGTATACCAAATTGACCCTTTTGTGTATGCATGTACTAAGCTAACCTATGGAATGTTGATCTAACTATCCTAACATGTTTCTAATGGCAAAATATGAATATAAAATAGCTCACACTGCTAAAACTTACTACAGCTCAAAATCTAGCTACCTAAGACCAAATATTAGCACTAACCTATGCTAAAACTCCAAAAATTTAGAGTTGAAATAAGCTACTGCATAAAACTTTTATCAACACTCTTGGACAACTTTTAATTACCAAAAGAAATGTGGAGAAGACATCACAAAACAAAATTTGGAGGTAAATTCAAATCTGCCTACAGAAAACACAAAAATCAACTACAAATTGGTCAAAATGAGGTTAAGACTATCCAATCAGCAAAGGAAATGTTGAGGAATGATGCAAAAACAATGTATTTAGTATATGAAAGATGAAAACTAAGCTCAAAGTGAGCAATATCAAGGAAAACGAAAACTGAGGCGGAAACTAACTTGTATGGGTAGTTTTTGAATCTCTAGTCTAGTTAAGTACCTAACTTCATTATTTTTTCATTCAATTAGTGTGACTAAGTTGTGTGGCCTATTTTTATGCAGAAAACATAAACCAAGGACAGAAAAACTAACAAAAACAAAGAAAGAATGCAATAACTTGGCTGAAAAGTTGAAAAGTTGACCAAGAGTTGACTTTTGGCCTTTTTCCTCTAATCTGAAATCTATTATGCGAAACTGGTATAAACATGACCAAAAACCTACTCATCAAAGTTTAAATCACTTAGGGATCCTAAGGAACAACTCAAAACTGAAATCCTACCTAAAACTCAAAATTTCACTACCTAAAACCACTAAAAACACCTTAAAGATAGGCTAAAACTAAGTTTATGCTAAAGCACTGGTAGAAGTACCACTAAACTACCTAGACAAGGTTAAAATGACTTAAGAAAAATTAATCCTAAGTCACAAACTATCTCCTAAATGATTTACCAAAAATCACTACCTAAAACCAAGACTAGTCTACAAAATTGACCCTTTTGTGTATGCATGTACTAAGCTAAGCTATGAAAGTTTAATCTAACTATCCTAATATGTTTCTAATGGCAAAATATGAATTGAAAACAGCTCACACTGCTAAAACTTACTACAGCTCAAAATCCAACTACCTAAGACCTAATATTAGCATTAAACTATGCCAAAAGTCTAAAAATTTAGAGCTGAAATAAACTACTGCATAAAGCTTTTATCAACACCCTTGGACAACTTTAAATTACCAAAAAACATGTGGAGAAGACTTCACAACACAAAATTTGGAGGGAAATTCAAATCTGCCTGCAGAAAACACAAAAATCAACTACAAATTGGTCAAAATGAGCTTAAGACTATCCAATCAACAAAGGAAATGTTGAGGAATGATGCAAAAACAATGTATTTAGTATATGAAAGATGAAAACTAAGCTGAAAGTGAGCAATATCAAGGAAAACGAAAACTGAGGCGGAGACTAACTTGTATGGCTAGTTTATGAATCTCTAGTCTAGTTAAATACCTAACTTAACTACTTTTTCATCAATTAGTGTGACTAAGTTGTGTGGCCTATTTTTATGCAGAAAAAGTAAGCGAAGGACAGAAAAACTAACAAAAACAAAGAAAGAATGCAGTAACTTGGCTGAAGAGTTGACCAAGAGTTGACTTTTTGCTTTTTTCCTCTAATCTGAAATCTATTATGCGAAACTGGTATAAACAGGACCAAGGACATGCTCAACAAAGTTAAAATGACTCAGGGATCCTGAGGAACAACTCAAATCTGAAATCCTGCCTAAAACTCAAAATTTCACTACCAAAAACCTCTAAAAACGCCTTAAAGATAGGCTAAAACTAAGTTTATGCTAAAGCACAGGTAGAACTACCACTAAACTACCTAGACAAGGTTAAAATGACTCAAGAAAACTTAATCCTAAAGTCACAAACTATCTCCTAAATGAATTACCAAAAATCACTACCTAAAACCAAAACTAGTATACCAAATTGCCCTTTTTTGTATGCATGTATTAAGCTAACCTATGGAAGGTTAATCTAACTATCCTAACATGTTTCTAATGGCAAAATATGAATAGAAAACAGCTCACACTGCTAAAACTTACTAGAACTCAAAATCTAGCTACCTAAGACCTAATATTAGCACTAACCTATGCTAAAACTCCAAAAATTTAGAGCTGAAATAAGCTACTGCATAAAACTTTTATCAACACTCTTGGACAACTTTTAATTACCAAAAGAAATGTGGAGAAGACATCACAAAACAAAATTTGGAGGGAAATTCAAATCTGCCTACAGAAAACACAAAAATCAACTACAAATTGGTCAAAATGAGGTTAAGACTATCCAATCAGCAAAGGAAATGTTGAGGAATGATGCAAAAACAATGTATTTAGTATATGAAAGATGAAAACTAAGCTCAAAGTGAGCAATATCAAGGAAAACGAAAACTGAGGCGGAAACTAACTTGTATGGGTAGTTTTTGAATCTCTAGTCTAGTTAAGTACCTAACTTCATTATTTTTTCATTCAATTAGTGTGACTAAGTTGTGTGGCCTATTTTTATGCAGAAAACGTAAACCAAGGACAGAAAAACTAACAAAAACAAAGAAAGAATGCAGTAACTTGGCTGAAAAGTTGAAAAGTTGACCAAGAGTTGAGTATTGGCCTTTTTCCTCTAATCTGAAATCTATTATGCGAAACTGGTATAAACATGACCAAAAACCTACTCATCAAAGTTTAAATTACTTAGGGATCCTAAGGAACAACTCAAAACTGAATTCCTACCTAAAACTCAAAATTTCACTACCTAAAACCACTAAAAACACCTTAAAGATAGGCTAAAACTAAGTTTATGCTAAAGCACTGGTAGAAGTACCACTAAACTACCTAGACAACGTTAAAATGACTTAAGAAAAATTAATCCTAAGTCACAAACTATCTCCTAAATGATTTACCAAAAATCACTACCTAAAACCAAGACTAGTCTACAAAATTGACCCTTTTGTGTATGCATGTACTAAGCTAAGCTATGGAAGTTTAATCTAACTATCCTAATATGTTTCTAATGGCACAATATGAATTGAAAACAGCTCACACTGCTAAAACTTACTACAGCTCAAAATCCAGCTACCTAAGACCTAATATTAGCATTAAACTATGCCAAAAGTCTTAAAATTTAGAGCTGAAATAAACTACTGCATAAAGCTTTTATCAACACCCTTGGACAACTTTAAATTACCAAAAAACATGTGGAGAAGACTTCACAAAACAAAATTTGGAGGGAAATTCAAATCTGCCTGCAGAAAACACAAAAATCAACTATAAATTGGTCAAAATGAGCTTAAGACTATCCAATCAGCAAAGGAAATGTTGAGGAATGATGCAAAAACAATGTATTTAGTATATGAAAGATGAAAACTAAGCTAAAAATGAGCAATATCAAGGAAAACGAAAACTGAGGCGAAGACTAACTTGTATGGCTAGTTTATGAATCTCTAGTTTAGTTAAATAGCTAACTTTATTATTTTTTTCATTCAATTAGTGTGACTAAGTTGTGTGGCCTATTCTTATGCAGAAAAAGTAAACCAAGGACAGAAAAACTAACAAAAACATAGAAAGAATGCAGTAACTTGGCTGAAAAGTTGACCAAGAGTTGACTTTTTGCCTTTTTCCTCTAATCTGAAATCTATTTTGCGAAATTGGTATAAACAGGACCAAGGACCTACTCTACAAAGTTAAAATGACTCAGAGATCCTAAGGAACAACTCAAAACTGAAATCCTACCTAAAACTCAAAATTTAACTTCCTAAAACCTCTAAAAAAACCTTAAAGATAGGCTGAAACTAAGTTTATGCTAAAGCATGGGTAGAACTACCATTGAACTACCTAGACAAGGTTAAAATGACTTAAGAAAACTTAATTTTAAGTCACAAACTATCTGATGTGACCCCAACAAGCCCAAGCTCAAGTGCATCAACAAGCCCAAGCCCACATCAAGGCCCAATCACTAGAAGCATGATGAGAAAGATTCACATGGGCCTCTCACAAGAGGATCAAGTCAATCATGGGCTTTTTACATTATTTACATGGGTTAAAGAAATCTCTAAAATATGAGATGATGCATGAAGGAAGTAGTCTAGATTTAAATTGGGCCATTGTTTAGGCTTTGCTTTCAATAAAAGCTAGAACACTTGTTGGGATCATTTGGGCCGAGCCCAATGTGCCACCTTTGGCCAAGAGTTACTAGAGTGGCTCTCCTTTTGGATGCAAGCAAAGCATGAACTAAGCAAGGAGCATGTGATGGAAGCATGGTGTGTGTGACTTGGGCAAGGAGAGTGTGATACGCCACTTGGCACCATCTAGACTCATTTACTACATCACATGGTCTACAATCAAGCTTCTTCTCCAAGCTACATTTGCATTTCATCTTTGTTGCATTTTCTCTTTATTTGGCCGGCCATGTGCCTATAAATAGAGCCACTCAAATATTGTAATGGTAACTCTTGAAATTTCTAATAGAATGTTTGTTTTGAGATCACTCCACTCTTCTATTATTTTAAGAGCACACATGGCTAACCTTCTCCTTCATCTCCTCTAAAACCTCTAAAAACACCTTAAAGATAGGCTGAAACTAAGTTTATGGTAAAGCACGGGTAGAACTACCACTAAACTACCTAGACAAGGTTGAAATGACTCAAGAAAACTTAATTCTAAGTCACAAACTATCTCCTAAATGATTTACCAAAAATCACTACCTAAAACCAAGACCAGTCTACAAAATGAACCCTTTTGTGTACTAAGCTAACCTATGGAAGCTTAATATAACTATCCTAACATGTTTCTAATGGCAAAATATGAATAGAAAACAACTCACACTGCTAAAACTTACTACAGCTCAAAATGTAGCTACCTAAGATCTAATATTATCACTAACCTATGCTAAAACTCCAAAAATTTAGAGCTGAAAAAAACTAATGCATAAAACTTTTATCAACACTCTTGGACAACTTTTAATTACCAAAAGAAATGTGGAGAAGACATCAGAAAACAAAATTTGGAGGGAAATTCAAATCTGGCTACAGAAAACACAAAAATCAACTACAAATTGGTCAAAATGAGCTTAAGACTATCCAATCAGCAAAGGAAATGTTGAGGAATGATGCAAAAACAATGTATTTAGTATATGAAAGATGAAAACTAAGCTAAAAGTGAGCAATATCAAGGAAAACGAAAACTGAGGCGGAGAGTAACTTGTATGGCTAGTTTATGAATCTCTAGTCTAGTTAAATACCTAACTTCATTACTTTTTCATTCAATTAGTGTGACTAAGTTGTGTGGCCTATTTTTATGCAGATAAAGTAAACCAAGGACAGAAAAACTAACAAAAACAAAGAAAGAAAGCAGTAACTTGGCTGAAAAGTTGACCAGGATTTGACCAAGAGTTGACCTTTTTCCTTTTTCCTCTAATCCGAAATCTATTATGCGAAACTGGTATAAACAGGACCGAGGACATGCTCAACAAAGTTAAAATGACTCAGGGATCCTAAGGAACAACTCAAAATTGAAATCCTACCTAAAACTCAAAATTTCACTACCTAAAACCTCTAAAAACACCTGAAAGATAAGCTAAAACTAAGTTTATCCTAAAGCACGGGTAGAACTACCACTAAACTACCTAGACAAGGTTAAAATGACTTAAGAAAACATAATCCTACGTCACAAACTATCTCCTAAATGATTTACCAAAAATCACTACCTACCCTTTTGTGTATGCATCTACTAAGCTAACCTACGGAAGTTTAATCTAACTATCCTAACATGTTTCTAATGGCAAAATATGAATAGAAAAGAGCTCACACTGCTAAAACTTACTACAGCTCAAAATCTAGCTACCTAAGACCTAATATTAGGACTAACCTATGCTAAAACTCCAAAAATTTAGAGTTGAAGTAAACTACTGCATAAAACTTTTATATACACTCTTGGACAACTTTTAATTACCAAAAGAAATGTGGAGAAGACATCACAAAACAAAATTTGGAGGGAAATTCAATTCTGCCTACTGAAAACACAGAAATCAAGTACAAATTGGCCAAAATGAGCTTAAGACTATCCAATCAGCAAAGGAAATGTTGAGGAATGATGCAAAAACAATGTATTTAGTATATGAAAGATGAAAACTAAGCTAAAAGTGAGCAATATCAAGGAAAACGAAAACTGAGGCGGAGACTAAATTGTATGGCTAGTTTATGAATCTCTAGTCTAGTTAAATACCTAACTTCATTACTTTTTCATTCAATTAGTGTGACTAAGTTGTGTGGCCTATTTTTATACAGAAAAAGTAAGGGAAGGAAAAAAAACTAACAAAAACAAAGAAAGAATGCAGTAACTTGGCTGAAAAGATGAAAAGTTGGCCAGGAGTTGACTTTTTGCCTTTTTCCTCTAATATGAAATCTATTATGCGAAACTGGTATAAACAGGACCAAGGACATGCTCAACAAAGTTAAAATGACTCAGGGATCCTAAGGAACAACTCAAAACTGAAATCCTACCTAAAACTCAAAATTTCACTACCAAAAACCTCTAAAAACACCTTAAAGATAGGCTAAGACTAAGTTTATGCTAAAGCACGGGTAGAACTACCACTAAACTACCTAGACAAGGTTAAAATGACTTAAGAAAACTTAATCCTAAGTCACAAACTATCTCCTAAATGATTTACCAAAAATCACTACCTAAAACCAAGACTAGTCTACAAAATTGACCCTTTTGTGTATGCATGTACTAAGCTAACCTATGCAATTTTAATCTAACTATCCTAACATGTATCTAATGGCAAAATATGCATAGAAAACAGCTCACACTGCTAAAACTTACTACAACTCAAAATCAAGCTACCTAAGACCTAATATTAGCACTAAACTATGTTAAAACTCTAAAAATATAGAGCTGAAATAAACTACTGCATACAGCTTTTATCAACACCCTTGGACAACTTTAAATTACCAAAAGAAATGTGGAGAAGACATCACAAAACAAATTTGGAGGGAAATTCAAATCTGCGTACAGAAAACACACAAATCAACTACAAATTGGACAAAATGAGCTTAAGACTATCTAATCAGCGAAGGAAATGTTGAGGAATGATGCAAAAACAATGTATTTAGTATATGAAAGATGAAAACTAAGCTAAAGGTGAGCAATATCAAGGAAAACGAAAACTGAGGCGGAGATTAACTTGTATGGCTAGTTTATGAATCTCTAGTCTAGTTAAATACCTAACTTTATTATTTTTTCATTCAATTAGTGTGACTAAGTTGTGTGGCCTATTCTTATGCAGAAAAAGTAAACCAAGGATAGAAAAACTAACAAAAACAAAGAAAGAATGCAGTAACTTGGCTGAAAAGTTGACCAAGAGTTGACTTTTTGCCTTTTTCCTCTAATCTGAAATCTATTAAGCGAAATTGGTATAAACAGGACCAAGGACCTACTCAACAAAGTTAAAATGACTCAGAGATCCTAAGGAACAACTC
Source organism: Vigna unguiculata (assembly GCF_037176805.1). Classification (NCBI taxonomy): domain Eukaryota; kingdom Viridiplantae; phylum Streptophyta; class Magnoliopsida; order Fabales; family Fabaceae; genus Vigna; species Vigna unguiculata. The sequence continues at coordinate 23,392,679 of NC_140795.1, read as the reverse complement.
AAAACTGAAATCCTACCTAAAACTCAAAGTTTCACTACCTAAAACCTCTAAAAACACCTTAAAGATAGGCTGAAACTATGTTTATGCTAAAGCACGGGTAGAACTACCACTAAACTACCTAGACAAGGTTAAAATGACTTAAGAAAACTTAATCCTAAGTCACAAACTATCTCCTAAATGATTTACCAAAAATCACTGCCTAAAACCAAGACTAGTCTACAAAATTGACCCTTTTGTGTATGCATGTACTAAGCTAACCTATGGAAGCTTAATATAACTATCCTAAGATGTTTCTAATGGCATAATATGAATAGAAAATAGCTCACACTCCTAAAACATACTACAGCTCAAAATCCAGCTACCTAAGACCTAATATTAGCACTAAACTATGCTAAAACTCCAAAAATTTAGAGCTGAAATAAACTACTGCGTAAAATTTTTTTCAACACCCTTGGACAACTTTTAATTCCCAAAAAAAATGTCGAGAAGACATCACAAAACAAATTTGGAGGGAAATTCAAATCTGCGTACAGAAAACACAAAAATCAATTACAAATTGGTCAAAATGAGCTTAAGACGGTTCAATCAGCAAAGGAAATGTTGAGGAATGATGCAAAAACAATGTATTTAGTATATGAAAGATGAAAACTAAGCTAAAAGTGAGCAATATCAAGGAAAACGAAAACTGAGGCGGAGACTAAATTGTATGGGTAGTTTATGAATCTCTAGTCTAGTAAAATACCTAACTTCATTATTTTTTCTTTCAATTAATGTGACTAAGTTGTGTGGCCTATTTTTATGCAGAAAAAGTAAACCAAGGACAGAAAAACTAACAAAAACAAAGAAAGAATGCAGTAACTTGGCTGAAGAGTTGACCAAGAGTTGACTTTTTCCCTTTTTCCTCTAATCTGAAATCTATTATGCGAAACTGGTATAAACAGGACCAAGGACCTACTCAACAAAGTTAAAATGACTCCAGGATCCTAAGGAACAACTCAAAACGGAAATCCTACCTAAAACTCTAAGTTTCACTACCTAAAACCTCTAAAAACACCTTAAAGATAGGCTGAAACTAAGTTTATGGTAAAGCACGGGTAGAACTACCACTAAACTACCTAGACAAGGTTGAAATGACGCAAGAAAACTTAATTCTAAGTCACAAACTATCTCCTAAATGATTTACCAAAAATCACTACCTAAAACCAAGACCAGTCTACAAAATGAACCCTTTTGTGTACTAAGCTAACCTATGGAAGCTTAATATAACTATCCTAACATGTTTCTAATGGCAAAATATGAATAGAAAACAACTCACACTGCTAAAACTTACTACAGCTCAAAATGTAGCTACCTAAGACCTAATATTATCACTAACCTATGCTAAAACTCCAAAAATTTAGAGCTGAAAAAAACTAATGCATAAAAATTTTATCAACACTCTTGGACTACTTTTAATTACCAAAAGAAATGTGGAGAAGACATCAGAAAACAAAATTTGGAGGGAAATTCAAATCTGGCTACAGAAAACACAAAAATCAACTACAAATTGGTCAAAATGAGCTTAAGACTATCCAATCAGCAAAGGAAATGTTGAGGAATGATGCAAAAACAATGTATTTAGTATATGAAAGATGAAAACTAAGCTAAAAGTGAGCAATATCAAGGAAAATGAAAACTGAGGCGGAGAGTAACTTGTATGGCTAGTTTATGAATCTCTAGTCTAGTTAAATACCTAACTTCATTACTTTTTCATTCAATTAGTGAGACTAAGTTGTGTGGCCTATTTTTATGCATATAAAGTAAACCAAGGACAGAAAAACTAACAAGAACAAAGAAAGAAAGCAGTAACTTGGCTGAAAAGTTGACCAGGAGTTGACCAAGAGTTGACCTTTTTCCTTTTTCCTCTAATCCGAAATGTATTATGCGAAACTGGTATAAACAGGACCGAGGACATGCTCAACAAAGTTAAAATGACTCAGGGATCCTGAGGAACAACTCAAAATTGAAATCCTACCTAAAACTCAAAATTTCACTACCTAAAACCTCTAAAAACACCTGAAAGATAGGCTAAAACTAAGTTTATCCTAAAGCACGGGTAGAACTACCACTAAACTACCTAGACAAGGTTAAAATGACTTAAGAAAACATAATCCTACGTCACAAACTATCTCCTAAATGATTTACCAAAAATCACTACCTACCCTTTTGTGTATGCATCTACTAAGCTAACCTACGGAAGTTTAATCTAACTATCCTAACATGTTTCTAATGGCAAAATATGAATAGAAAAGAGCTCACACTGCTAAAACTTACTACAGCTCAAAATCTAGCTACCTAAGACCTAATATTAGGACTAACCTATGCTAAAACTCCAAAAATTTAGAGTTGAAGTAAACTACTGCATAAAACTTTTATCAACACTCTTGGACAACTTTTAATTACCAAAAGAAATGTGGAGAAGACATCACAAAACAAAATTTGGAGGGAAATTCAATTCTGCCTACTGAAAACACAGAAATCAAGTACAAATTGGTCAAAATGAGCTTAAGACTATCCAATCAGCAAAGGAAATGTTGAGGAATGATGCAAAAACAATGTATTTAGTATATGAAAGATGAAAACTAAGCTAAAAGTGAGCAATATCAAGGAAAACGAAAACTGAGGCGGAGACTAAATTGTATGGCTAGTTTATGAATCTCTAGTCTAGTTAAATACCTAACTTCATTACTTTTTCATTCAATTAGTGTGACTAAGTTGTGTGGCCTATTTTTATGCAGAAAAAGTAAGGGAAGGAAAAAAAACTAACAAAAACAAAGAAAGAATGCAGTAACTTGGCTGAAAAGATGAAAAGTTGGCCAGGAGTTGACTTTTTGCCTTTTTCCTCTAATATGAAATCTATTATGCGAAACTGGTATAAACAGGACCAAGGACATGCTCAACAAAGTTAAAATGACTCAGGGATCCTAAGGAACAACTCAAAACTGAAATCCTACCTAAAACTCAAAATTTCACTACCAAAAACCTCTAAAAACACCTTAAAGATAGGCTAAGACTAAGTTTATGCTAAAGCACGGGTAGAACTACCACTAAACTACCTAGACAAGGTTAAAATGACTTAAGAAAACTTAATCCTAAGTCACAAACTATCTCCTAAATGATTTACCAAAAATCACTACCTAAAACCAAGACTAGTCTACAAAATTGACCCTTTTGTGTATGCATGTACTAAGCTAACCTATGCAATTTTAATCTAACTATCCTAACATGTATCTAATGGCAAAATATGCATAGAAAACAGCTCACACTGCTAAAACTTACTACAACTCAAAATCCAGCTACCTAAGACCTAATATTAGCACTAAACTATGTTAAAACTCTAAAAATATAGAGCTGAAATAAACTACTGCATACAGCTTTTATCAACACCCTTGGACAACTTTAAATTACCAAAAGAAATGTGGAGAAGACATCACAAAACAAATTTGGAGGGAAATTCAAATCTGCGTACAGAAAACACACAAATCAACTACAAATTGGACAAAATGAGCTTAAGACTATCTAATCAGCGAAGGAAATGTTGAGGAATGATGCAAAAACAATGTATTTAGTATATGAAAGATGAAAACTAAGCTAAAGGTGAGCAATATCAAGGAAAACGAAAACTGAGGCGGAGATTAACTTGTATGGCTAGTTTATGAATCTCTAGTCTAGTTAAATACCTAACTTTATTATTTTTTCATTCAATTAGTGTGACTAAGTTGTGTGGCCTATTCTTATGCAGAAAAAGTAAACCAAGGATAGAAAAACTAACAAAAACAAAGAAAGAATGCAGTAACTTGGCTGAAAAGTTGACCAAGAGTTGACTTTTTGCCTTTTTCCTCTAATCTGAAATCTATTATGCGAAATTGGTATAAACAGGACCAAGGACCTACTCAACAAAGTTAAAATGACTCAGAGATCCTAAGGAACAACTCAAAACTGAAATCCTACCTAAAACTCAAAGTTTCACTACCTAAAACCTCTAAAAACACCTTAAAGATAGGCTGAAACTATGTTTATGCTAAAGCACGGGTAGAACTACCACTAAACTACGTAGACAAGGTTTAAATGACTTAAGAAAACTTAATCCTAAGTCACAAACTATCTCCTAAATGATTTACCAAAAATCACTGCCTAAAACCAAGACTAATCTACAAAATTGACCCTTTTGTGTATGCATGTACTAAGCTAACCTATGGAAGCTTAATATAACTATCCTAAGATGTTTCTAATGGCATAATATGAATAGAAAATAGCTCACACTCCTAAAACATACTACAGCTCAAAATCCAGCTACCTAAGACCTAATATTAGCACTAAACTATCCTAAAACTCCAAAAATTTAGAGCTGAAATAAACTACTGCGTAAAATTTTTATCAACACCCTTGGACAACTTTTAATTCCCAAAAGAAATGTCGAGAAGACATCACAAAACAAATTTGGAGGGAAATTCAAATCTGCGTACAGAAAACACAAAAATCAATTACAAATTGGTCAAAATGAGCTTAAGACGGTCCAATCAGCAAAGGAAATGTTGAGGAATGATGCAAAAACAATGTATTTAGTATATGAAAGATGAAAACTAAGCTAAAAGTGAGCAATATCAAGGAAAACGAAAACTGAGGCGGAGACTAAATTGTATGGGTAGTTTATGAATCTCTAGTCTAGTAAAATACCTAACTTCATTATTTTTTCTTTCAATTAATGTGACTAAGTTGTGTGGCCTATTTTTATGCAGAAAAAGTAAACCAAGGACAGAAAAACTAACAAAAACAAAGAAAGAATGCAGTAACTTGGCTGAAGAGTTGACCAAGAGTTGACTTTTTCCCTTTTTCCTCTAATCTGAAATCTATTATGCGAAACTGGTATAAACAGGACCAAGGACCTACTCAACAAAGTTAAAATGACTCCAGGATCCTAAGGAACAACTCAAAACGGAAATCCTACCTAAAACTCTAAGTTTCACTACCTAAAACCTCTAAAAACACCTTAAAGATAGGCTGAAACTAAGTTTATGGTAAAGCACGGGTAGAACTACCACTAAACTACCTAGACAAGGTTGAAATGACTCAAGAAAACTTAATTCTAAGTCACAAACTATCTCCTAAATGATTTACCAAAAATCACTACCTAAAACCAAGACCAGTCTACAAAATGAACCCTTTTGTGTACTAAGCTAACCTATGGAAGCTTAATATAACTATCCTAACATGTTTCTAATGGCAAAATATGAATAGAAAACAACTCACACTGCTAAAACTTACTACAGCTCAAAATGTAGCTACCTAAGACCTAATATTATCACTAACCTATGCTAAAACTCCAAAAATTTAGAGCTGAAATAAACTACTGCGTAAAATTTTTATCAACACCCTTGGACAACTTTTAATTCCCAAAAGAAATGTCGAGAAGACATCACAAAACAAATTTGGAGGGAAATTCAAATCTGCGTACAGAAAACACAAAAATCAATTACAAATTGGTCAAAATGAGCTTAAGACGGTCCAATCAGCAAAGGAAATGTTGAGGAATGATGCAAAAACAATGTATTTAGTATATGAAAGATGAAAACTAAGCTAAAGGTGAGCAATATCAAGGAAAACGAAAACTGAGGCGGAGATTAACTTGTATGGCTAGTTTATGAATCTCTAGTCTAGTTAAATACCTAACTTTATTATTTTTTCATTCAATTAGTGTGACTAAGTTGTGTGGCCTATTCTTATGCAGAAAAAGTAAACCAAGGACAGAAAAACTAACAAAAACAAAGAAAGAATGCAGTAACTTGGCTGAAAAGTTGACCAAGAGTTGACTTTTTGCCTTTTTCCACTAATCTGAAATCTATTATGCGAAATTGGTATAAACAGGACCAAGGACCTACTCAACAAAGTTAAAATGACTCAGAGATCCTAAGGAACAACTCAAAACTGAAATCCTACCTAAAACTCAAAATTTCACTACCAAAAACCTCTAAAAACACCTTAAAGATAGGCTGAAACTAAGTTTATGCTAAAGCACGGGTAGAACTACCACTAAACTACCTAGACAAGGTTGAAATGACTTAAGAAAACTTAATCCTAAGTCACAAAGTATCTCCTAAATGATTTACCAAAAATTACTACCTAAAACCAAGACTAGTCTACAAAATGAACCCTTTTGTGTATGCATGTACTAAGCTAACCTATGGAAGCTTAATCTAACTATCCTAACATGTTTCTAATGGCAAAATATAAATAGAAAACAGCTCACACTACTAAAATTTACTACAGCTCAAAATGTAGCTACCTAACACAAAATATTAGCACTAAACTATGCTAAAACTCTAAAAATTTAGAGCTGAAATAAACTACTGCATAAAACATTTATCAACACCCTTCGACAACTCTTAATTACCAAAAGAAATGTGGAGCAGACATCGCAAAATAAAATTTGGAGGGAAATTCAAATCTGCCTGTAGAAAACACAAAAATCAACTACAAATTGGTCAAAATGAGGTTAAGACTATCCAATCAGCATAGGAAATGTTGAGGAATGATGCAAAAACAATGTATTTAGTATATGAAAGATGAAAACTAAGCTCAAAGTGAGCAATATCAAGGAAAACGAAAACTGAGGCGGAAACTAACTTGTATGGGTAGTTTTTGAATCTCTAATCTAGTTAAGTACCTAACTTCATTATTTTTTCATCCAATTAGTGTGACTAAGTTGTGTGGCCTATTTTTATGCAGAAAAAGTAAACCAAGGACAGAAAAACTAACAAAAACAAAGAAAGAATGCAGTAACTTGGCTGAAAAGTTGAAAAGTTGACCAAGAGTTGACTTTTGGCCTTTTTCCTCTAATCTGAAATCTATTATGTGAAACTGGTATAAACATGACCAAAAACCTACTCATCAAAGTTTAAATGACTTAGGGATCCTAAGGAACAACTCAAAACTGAAATCCTACCTAAAACTCAAAATTTCACTACCTAAAACCACTAAAAACACCTTAAAGATAGGCTAAAACTAAGTTTATGCTAAAGCACGGGTAGAAGTACCACTAAACTACCTAGACAAGGTTAAAATGACTTAAGAAAAATTAATCCTAAGTCACAAACTATCTCCTAAATGATTTACAAAAAATCACTACCTAAAACCAAGACTAGTCTACAAAATTAACCCTTTTGTGTATGCATGTAATAAGCTAACCTATGGAAGTTTAATCTAACTATCCTAACATGTTTCTAATGGCCAAATATGAATAGAAAACAGCTCACACTGCTAAAACTTACTACAGCTCAAAATGTAGCTACCTAAGACCTAATATTAGCACTAAACTATGCTGAAATTTTAAAAATTTAGAGCTGAAATAAACTACTGCATAAAACTTTTATCAACACCCTTGGACAACTTTTAATTACCAAAATCAATGTGGAGAAGACATCACAAAATAAAATTTGGAGGGGAATTAAAATCTGCCTACAGAAAACACAAAAATCAACTACAAATTGTTCAAAATGAGCTTAAGACTGTCCAATCAGCAAAGGAAATGTTGAGGAATGATGCAAAAACAATGTATTTAGTATATGAAAGATGAAAACTAAGCTAAAAGTGAGCGATATCAAGGAAAACGAAAACTTAGGCGGAGACTAACTTGTATGGCTAGTTTATGAATCTCTAGTCTAGTTAAATACCTAACTTCATTACTTTTTCATTCAATTAGTGTGGCTAAGTTGTGTGGCCTATTTTTATGCAGAAAAAGTAAAAAAGGACAAAAAACCTAACAAAAATAAAAAAAGAAAGCAGTAACTTGGTTGAAAAGTTGAAAAGTTGACCAAGAGTTGACTTTTTGCCTTTTTCCTCTAATCTGAAATCTATTATGCGAAACTGGTATAATCAGGACAAAGGACATACTCAACAAAGTTAAAATGACTCAGGGATCCTAAGGAACAACTCAAAACTGAAATCCTACCTAAAACTCAAAATTACACTACCTAAAACCTCTAAAAACACCTTAAAGATAGGCTAAAACTAAGTTTATGCTAAAGCACTGGTAGAACTACCACTAAACTACCTAGACAAGGTTAAAATGACTTAAAAATATTTAATCCTAAGTCACAAACTATCTCCTAAATGATTTACGAAAAATCCCTACCTAAAACCAAGACTAGTCTACAAAGTTTACCCTTTTGTGTATGCATGTACTAAGCTAACCTATGGAAGTTTAATCTAACTATCCTAACATGTTTCTAATGGCAAAATATGAATAGAAAACAACTCACACTGCTAAAACTTACTACAGCTTAAAATCTAGCTACCTTAGACCTAATATTAGCATTAAACTATGCTAAAACTCTATAAATTTAGAGCTGAAGTAAACTACTGCATAAAACTTTTGTCAACACCCTTGGACAACTTTTAATTACCAAAAGAAATGTGGAGAAGACATGACAAAACAAAATTTGGAGGCAATTTCAAATCTGCCTGCAAAAAACACAAAAATCAACTACAAATTGGTCAAAATGAGCTTAAGACTATTCAATCAGCAAAGGAAATGTTGAGGAATGATGCAAAAACAATGTATTTAGTATATTAAAGATGAAAACTAAGCTAAAAGTGAGCAATATCAAGGAAAACGAAAACTGAAGCGGAGAATAACTTGTATGGCTAGTTTATGAATCTCTAGTCTAGTTAAATACTTAACTTCATTATTTTTTCATTCAATTAGTGTAACTAAGTTGTGTGGCCTATTTTTATGCAGTAAAAGTAAACCAAGGACAAAAAAACTAACAAAAACAAAGAAAGAATGCAGTAACTTGGCTGAAAAGTTGACCAAAAGTTGACAAAAAGTGGACTTTTTGCCTTTTTCCTCTAATATGAAATCTATTATGCGAAACTGGTATAAACAGGACCAAGGACCTACTCAACAAAGTTAAAATGACTCTAGGATCTTAAGGAACAACTCAAAATTGAAATCCTACCTAAAACTTAAAATTTCACTACCTAAAAGCTCTAAAAACACCTAAAAGATAGGCTAAAACTAAGTTTATGCTAAAGCACGTGAAGAACTACCACTAAACTACCTAGACAAGGTTAAAATGACTTAAGAAAACTTAATCCTAAGAGACAAACTATCTCCTAAATGATTTACCAAAAATCACTACCTAAAACCAAGACTAGTCTACAAAGTTGACGCTTTTGTGTATGCATGTACTAAGCTAACCTATGGAAGTTTAATCTAACTATCCTAACATGTTTCTAATGGCAAAATATGAATAGAAAACAGCTCACACTGCTAAAACATACTACAACTCAAAATCTAGCTACCTAAGACCTAATATTAGCACTAAACTATGCTAAAACTCCAAAAATTTAGAGCTGAAATAAACTACTGCATAAAACTTTTATCAACACACTTGGAAAACTTTTAATTACCAAAAAAAATGTGGAGAAGACATCACAAAACAAAATTTGGAGGGAAATTGAAATCTGCCTATCGAAAACACAAAAATCAACTACAAATTGTTCAAAATGAGCTTAAGACTATCGAATCAGCAAAGGAAACGTTGAGGAATGATGCAAAAACAATGTATTTAGTATATTAAAGATGAAAACTAAGCTAAAAGTGAGCAATATCAAGGAAAACGAAAACTGAGGCGGAGAATAACTTGTATGGCTAGTTTATGAATCTCTAGTCTAGTTAAATACTTAACTTCATTATTTTTTCATTCAATTAGTGTGACTAAGTTGTGTGGCCTATTTTTATGCAGAAAAAGTAAACCAAGGACAGAAAAACTAACAGAAACAAGAAAGAATGCAATAACTTGGCTGAAAAGTTGACCAAAAGTTGACTTTTTGCATTTTTTCCTCTAATCTGAAATCTATTATGAGAAAGTGGTATAAACAGGACCAAGGACCTACTCAACAAAGTTAAAATGACTCAGTGAACCTAAGGATGAACTCAAAATTGAAATCCTATCTAAAACTCAAAATTTCACTACCTAAAACCTCTAAAAACACCGTACAGATAAGCTAAAACTAAGTTTATGCTAAAGCACGGGTAGAACTACCACTAAACTACATAGCCAAGGTTTAAGAAAACTTAATCCTAAGAGTCAAACTATCTTCTAAATGATTTACTAAAAATCACTACCTAAAACTAAGACTAGTCTACAAAATTGACGCTTTTGTGTATGCATGTACTAAGCTAACCTATGGAAGTTTAATCTAACTATCCTAAGATGTTTCTAATGGAAAAATATGAATAGAAAACAGCTCACACTGCTAAAACTTACTACAACTCAAAATCTAGCTACCTAAGACCTAATATTAGCACTAAACTATGCTAAAACTCCAAAAATTTAGAGCTACAATAAACTACTGCATAAAACATTTATCAACACCCTTGCACAACTTTTAATTACCAAAAGAAATGTGGAGAAGACATCACAACACAAAATTTGGAGGGAAATTCAAATCTGCCTACGGAAAACACAAAAAACAACTACAAATTGGTCAAAATGAGCTTAAGACGGTCCAATCAGCAAAGGAAATGTTGAGGAATGATGCAAAAACAATGTATTTAGTATATGAAAGATGAAAACTAAGCTAAAAGTGAGCAATATCAAGGGAAACGAAAACTGAGGCGGAGACTAACTTGTATGGCTAGTTTATGAATCTCGAGTCTAGTTAAATACCTAACATCATTATTTTTTCATTCAATTAGTGTGAGTAAGTTGTGTGGCCTATTTTTATGCAGAAAAAGTAAACCAAGGACAGAAAAACTAACAGAAACAAGAAAGAATGCAGTAACTTGGCTGAAAAGTTTGCCAAGAGTTGACTTTTTGCGTTTTTCCTCTAATCTGAAATCTATTATGCGAAACTGGTATAATCCGGACCAAGGACCTACTCAATAAAGTTAAAATGACTCAGGGATCCTAAGGAACAACTCAAAACTGAAATTCTATCTAAAACTCCAAATTTGACTACCCAAAACCTCTAAAAACACCTTAAAGATAGGCTAAAACTAAGTTTATGCTAAAGCGCTGGTAGAACTACCACTAAACTACCTAGACAAGGTTAAAATCACTTAAGAAAACTTAATCCTAAGTCACAAACTATCTCCTAAATGATTTACCAAAAATCACTACCTAAAACCAAGACTAGTGTACAAAATTGACCCTTTTGTGTATGCATGTACTTCGCTACCCTCTGAAAGTTTAATCTAACTATCCTAACATCTTTCTAATGGCAAAATATGAATAGAAAATAACTCACACTGCTAAAACTTACTACAGCTCAAAATCTAGCTACCAAAGACCTAATATTATCATTAAACTATGCTAAAACTCTAAAAATTTAGAGTTGAAATAAAGTACTGCATAAAACTTTTATCAACACCCTTGGACAACTTTTAATTACCAAAAGAAAGGTGCAGAAGACATCACAAAACAAAATTTGGAGGGAAATTCAAATTTGCCTACAGAAAACACAAAAGTCAACTATAAATTGGTCAAAATGAACTTAAGACTATCCAATCGACAAAGGAAATGTTGAGGAGTGATGCAGAAACATGTATTTAGTATATGAAAGATGAAAACTAAGCTAAAAGTGAGCAATATCAAGGAAAACGAAAACTGAGGCGGAGAGTAACTTGTATGGCTAGTTTATGAATGTCTAGTCTAGTTAAATACCTAACTTCATTATTTTTTCATTCAATTAGTGTGACTAAGTTGTGTGGCCTATTTTTATGGAGAAAAAGTAAACCAAGGACAGAAAAACTAACAAAAACAAAGAAAGAATGCAGTAACTTGGCTGAATGGTGGACCAAGAGTTGACTTTTTGCCTTTTTCCTCTAATCTGAAATCTATTATGCGAACGTGGTATGAACAGTACCAAGGACCTACTCAACAAAGTTAAAATGACTCAGGGATCCTAAGGAACAACTCAAACCTGCAATCCTACCTAAAACTCAAAATTTCACTACCTAAAACCTCTAAAAACACCTAAAAGATAGGATAAAACTAAGTTTATGCTAAAGCACGGGTAGAACTACCCCTAAACTACCTAGACAAGGTTAAAATGACTTAAGAAAACTTAATCCTAAGTCAGAAACAATCTCCTAAATGATTGACCAAAAATCACTACCTAAAACCAAGACTAGTCTACAAAATTGACCCTTTTGTGTATGCATGTACGAAGCTAACCTATGGAAGCTTAATCTAACTATCCTAACATGTTTCTAATTGCAAAATATGAATAGAAAACAACTCACACAGCTAAAACTCTCTACAGCTCAAAATTTAGCTACCTAAGACCTAATATTAGAACTAAACTATGCTAAAAGTCCAAAAATTTAGAGCTGAAATAAACTACTGCATAAAACTTTTATCAACAACCTTGGACATCTTTTAATTACCAAAAGAAATGTGTAGAAGACATCACAAAACAAAATTGGGAGGGAAATTCAAATCTGGCTACAGAAAACACAAAAATCGACTACAAATTGGTCAAAACGAGCTTAGGACTATCCAATCAGCAAAGGAAATGTTGAGGAATGATGCAAAAACCATGTATTTAGTACATGAAAGATGAAAACTAAGCTAAAAGTGTGCAATATCAAGGAAAACGAAAACTGAGGCGGAGACTAACTTGTATGGCTAGTTTATGAATCTCTAGTCTAGTTAAATACCTAACTTCATTATTTTTTCATTCAATTAGTGTGACTAAGTTGTGTGGCCTATTTTTATGCAGAAAAAGTAAACCAAGGACAAAAAAACTAACAAAAACAAGAAAGAATGCAGTAACTTGGCTGAAAAGTTGACCAAGAGTTGACCAAAAGTTGACTTTTTGCTATTTACCTCTAATCTAAAATCTATTATGCGAAACTGGTATAAACAGGACCAAGGACCTACTCAACAAAGTTAAAATGACTCAGGGATCCTCAGGAACAGCTCAAAACTGCAATCCTACGTAAAACTCAAAATTTCACTACCTAAAACCTCTAAAAACACCTTAAAGATAGGCTAAAACTAAGTTTATGCTAAAGCACGGGTAGAACTACCGCTAAAATACATAGCCAAGGTTAAAATGAGTTAAGAAAGCTTAATCCTAAGTCACAAACTATCTCCTCAATGATTTACCAAAAATCAATACCTAAAACCAAGACTAGTCTACAAAAGTTGACCCTTTTGTGTATGCATGTACTAAGCTCACGTATGGAAGTTTAATCTAACTATCCAAACATGTTTCTAATGGAAAAATATGAATAGAAAACAGTTCACACTGCTAAAACTTACTACAGCTCAAAATCTATCTACCTAAGACCTAATATTAGCACTAAACTATGCTAAAACTCCAAAAATTTAGAGCTGAAATAAACTACTTCATAAAACCTTTATCAACACCCTTGGACAACTTTTAATTAACAAAAGAAATGTGGAGAAGACATCACAAAACAAAATTGGGAGGGAAATTCAAATATGGCTACAGAAAACACAAAAATTAACTACAAATTGGTCAAAATGAGCTTAGGACTATCTAATCAGCAAAGCAAATGTTAAGGAATGATGCAAAAACCATGTATTTAGTACATGAAAGATGAAAACTAAGCTAAAAGTGTGCAATATCAAGGAAAACGAAAACTGAGGCGGAGACTAACTTGTGTGGCTAGTTTATGAATCTCTAGTCTAGTAAAATACCTAACTTCATTATTTTTTCATTCAATTAGTGTGACTAAGTTGTGTGGCCTATTTTTATGCAGAAAAAGTAAACCAAGGACAGAAAAACTAACAAAAACAAGAAAGAATGCAGTAACTTGGCTGAAAAGTTGACCAAGAGTTCACCAAAAGTTGACTTTTCGCGTTTTTCCTCTAATCTGAAATCTATTATGCGAAACTGGTATAAACAGGACCAAAGACCTACTCAACAAAGTTAAAATGACTAAGGGATCCTAAGGAACAACTCTAAACAGAAATCCTACCTAAAACTCAAAATTTCACTACCCAACACCTCTAAAAACACCTTAAAGATAGGCTAAAACTAAGTTTATGCTAAAGCACGGGTAGAACTACTACATAAAACTTTTATCAACACCCTTGAACAACTTTTAATTACCAAAAGAAATGTGGAGAAGACATCACAAAACAAAATTTGGAGGGAAATTGAAATCTGCCTATCGAAAACACAAAAATCAACTACAAATTCTTCAAAATGAGCTTAAGACTATCCAATCAGCAAAGGAAATGTTGAGGAATGATGCAAACACAATGTATTTAGTATATGAAAGATGAAAACTATGCTAAAAGTGAGCAATATCAAGGAAAACAAAAACTGAGGCGGAGACTAACTTGTACGGCTAGTTTATGAATCTCTAGTCTCGTTAAATACCTAACATCTTTATTTTATTCATTCAATTAGTGTGACTAAGTTGTGTGGCCTATTTTTATGCAGAAAAAGTAAACCAAGGACAAAAAAACTAAGAAAAACAAAGAAAGAATGCAATAACGTGGCTGAAAAGTTAACCAAGAGTTGACTATTTGCCTTTTTCCTCTAATCTGAAATCTGTTATGCGAAAGTGGTATGAACAGGACCAAGGACCTACTCAACAAAGTTAAAATGACTCATGGATCGTAAGGAACAACTCAAAATTGCAATGTTACGTAAAACTCAAAATTTCACTACCTAAAACCTCTAAAAACACCTTAAAGATAGGCTAAAACTAAGTTTATGCTAAAGCAGGGGTAGAACTACCACTAAACTACATAGCCAAGGTTGAAATGACTTAAGAAAACTTAATCGTAAGTCACAAACTATCTCCTAAATGATTTACCAAAAATCAATACCTAAAACCAAGACTAGTCTACAAAAGTTGACCCTTTTGTGTATGCATGTACTAAGCTCACGTATGGAAGCTTAATCTAACTATCCTAACATGTTTCTAATGGAAAAATATGAATAGACACTAACACAAAAAAGCCTTTTAACGTCCGACATTTTCGACCTTTGACGTCTGCCCAAACACCGACGTCGTATCGAGTGACGTTAAAATAACGTCAGCAAAATAGCAGACGTCACTTGACGTCGGTCCTTTTGGAAGTCCGACGTTATCCAACGTCGGGACCAGTAATAGCAGACGTCAATTTTTGCACCAGAAAGAGGGAAAAACCTGAGCAATTTAACGTCTGTCAGAGACTGTCAGACGTTAAATAACGTCGGCCCTGCAACAGTCAGACGTTAAATTACGTCGGCCCTGGTACAGTCCGACGTTAAATTACGTCTGTCAGGGCACACCAGACGTGAAACTGCACCATTTTTTTTAAAAAATTTGACTGTTTTTACAATATCCACACACCTGAAAATCAGAAAATTCCCAGAACAATTTCATAAAACTTTCAGCACAATTTTAGAGTTACAGTTATATATAATAGAACTAAAGTTTCAACATATATTCTAAACTAATATAAATAACAACAAAATAAAAGTTTCAACATGAAATTCTTGTACAATAAAGTTTTTAAAACGAGTTCTAATTCATGTGGTATCAACTCCATCTCTCCAATAGATATGCTGCCCATTCCTGTCTTAGTGTGTGGATAATGTCATCTGGTAGAGGTGATGGATTCTTGAATCGCTGAAAAAGTAATACAATTTCATTATGTATGAATATCATTCTTTAAAGTTTGATATGATTTATAATATGTGAAAGATATATATAATTACCTCTATCCATTCATCTTTAACTGCAGCTCGAATGATTGTTCTTATCCAAGACATGACATAATATCCACATTCCCATGAATCTTCTTGCTTGTTACACTGAACATTACAAATAAAATAAACACATCAAAGTCATAAGTTGACATACAGAAATTAATAACTTTAAAATGAATGAGTTCTAACCTTTGGATATATGACTTTAAGTTGTTGGCCTCTAGGTTTACCCACAATTCTAATGAAATTTTGGAAACATAAAACATATACAAGTTTTTATAACTAAGTAGATACATAGGTTAGGATTGAAAAAAAAATAATACTTACTCTTGTAACATGTTTTTAAAAGCTGGTGGAATCTTCCTATGGCATGAACAAAACCATACAACTAGGCATTGTCTTGGAATGATGAGACAAAGTTGCCAATGATACCTACCATCAATCACAAGTACTTAGCCAAAATAATTAATAATACTTCACAAAATATTATTAGCAAAAACACTTATGAATCAATGTATGGCGCAAAGTAGATCTCTCTATTTGACTCAACCATCCATGTTTGCAAATAAAGTTTGATTTGGTCAGGTGAGTTTCCCGAAGGTTGAATTGTTTGAGGTTCAATGAATCCATAGACGGAAACTATAAGTATAATAAATATACATATATAAAATAACACTGCAACAATAATATTCAAAAATAAAATGCAATGAGAATTATTTAAAATGCATATATCTAATAATAAATATAATTTTATTTACTAATTTTACAAATATTATTATAAAATTTTAAATAAAATATAAAAATAGTCTAAGACTAAAACTATAATGACATTTATAAATTAATACAAGTAATTCTATACATACAATGAACAAATATATACATACAATGAAAAACTAACCTCCTCTAATTGAAAGACGAACTTTGAGAGGAAGTCTAGGGTCTCCGCACACTGCTGGCCAAATGGGAACGAAGAGCAAGTGGGACGAATCTCAAAACGCTGCAAATGGGGATGAAAACGGAAAATAATCGGTTCAAAACGCGTAAAATCAACCCATAATTAAACCCCAACAAGTTTGATGGCGAAAACCTTTCGAAACTCACCTGGAGGGGGTCGGAAATGGCGTCGCCGGCGGGAACTCTCGCGAAAACGATGAACAGCGCGAGGGTTTCTGCTTTTCGCGCATAGATAAAGCAAAACTTAACGTCGGGGGTGTTATGTCCGACATTAAGTGACGTCGGGGGTGGGAGGGGCCGACGTTAAGTGACGTCCGGCGCGCGCTGGTCCGACGTCCCTTGACGTCTGTCGAGCTGGGGGCCGACGTCCTTTTTTGAGTGACGTCGGGGTATTTTTGAACAGACGTTAAGTAACGTCTGCCCGCTCCACGTCAGACGTTAAAAATGTCTCATTATTTACAAAAATACCACCGCTCATTTTTAACGTTGGACTTTTTTTAGGCAGACGTTATTGGAGTGACGTTAAAGGCCTTTTTTGTGTTAGTGAGAAAACAGCTCACACTGCTAAAACTTACTACAACTCAAAATCTAGCTACCTAAGACCTAATATTAGCACTAAACTATGCTAAAACTCCAAAAATTTAGTGCTGAAATAAACTACTGCATAAAACTTTTTTCAACGCCCTTGGACAACTTTTAATTACCAAAAGAAAAGTGGAGAAGACATCACAAAACAAAATTTGGAGGGAAATTCAAATTTGCCTACAGAAAACAATAAAATCAACTACAAATTGGTTAAAATGAGCTTAAGACTATCCAATCAGCAAAGGAAATGCTGAGGAACAATGCAAAAACAATGTATTTAGTATATGAAAGATGAAAACTAAGCTAAAAGTGAGCAATATCAAGGAAAACGAAAACTGAGGCGGAGACTAACTTGTATGGCTAGTTTAAGAATTTCTAGTCTAGTTAAATACCTAACTTCATTATTTTTTCATTCAATTACTGTGACTAAGTTGTGTGGCCTATTTTTATGCAGAAAAAGTAAACCAAGGAAAGAAAAACTAACAAAAACAAAGAAAGACTGCAGTAACTTGGCTGAAAAGTGGACAAAGAGTTGACTTTTTGCCTTTTTCCTCTAATATGAAATCTATTATGCGAAAGTGGTATGAACAGGACCAAGGACCTACTTAACAAAGTTAAAATGACTCAGGGATCCTAAGGAACAACTCAAAACTGAAATCCTACCTAAAACTCAAAATTTCACTACCTAAAACCTCTAAAAACACCTTTAAGATTCGCTAAAACTACGTTTATGCTAAAGCACGGGTAGGACTACCACTAAACTAGCTAGACAAGGTTAAAATGACTTAAGAAAATTTAATCCTAAGTCACAAACTATCTCCTAAATGATTTACCAAAAATCACTACCTAAAACCAAGACTAGTCTACAAAATTGACCCTTTTGTGTATGCATGTACTAAGCTAACCTATGGAAGTTTAATCTAACTATCCTGACATGTTTCTAATGGGAAAATATGAATAGAAAACAGCTCACACTACTAAACCTTACTACAGCTCAAAATCTAGCTACCTAAGACCTAATATTAGCACTAAACTATGCTAAAACTCCAAAAATTTAGTGCTGAAATAAACTACTACATAAAACTTTTATCAACACCCTTCGACAACTTTTAATTACCAAAAGAAATGTGGAGAAGACATCACAAAACAAAGATTGGAGGAAAATTCAAATCTGCCTACAGAAAACACCAAAATCAACTACAAATTGGTCAAAATGAGCTTAAGACTATCCAATCCACATAGGAAATGTTGAGGAATGATGCAAAAACAATGTATTTAGTATACGAAAGATGAAAACTAAGCTAAAAGTGAGCAATATCAAGGAAAACGAAAACTGAGGCGGAGACTAACTTGTATGGCTAGTTTATGAATCTCTAGTCTAGTTAAATACCTAACTTCATTATTCTTTCATTCAATTAGTGTGACTAAGTTGTGTGGCCTATTTTTATGCAGAAAAAGTAAACCAAGGACAGAAAAACTAACAAAAACAAAGAAAGAATGTAGTAACTTGGCTGAAAAGTTGAAAAGTTGACAAAGAGTTGACTTTTTGCCTTTTTCCTCTAATCTGAAATGTATTATGCGAAACTGGTATAAACAGGACCAAGGACCTATTCAACAAAGTTAAAATGACTCAGGGATCCTAAGGAACAACTCAAAACTGAAATACTACCTAAAACTCAAAATTTCACTACCTAAAACCTCTAAAAACACCTTAAAGATAGGCTAAAACTAAGTTTATGCTAAAGCACGGGTAGAACTACCACTAAACTACCTAGACAAGGTTAAAATGACTTAAGAAAACTTAATCCTAAGTCACAAACTATCTCCTAAATGATTTACCAAAAATCACTACCTAAAACCAAGACTAGTCTACAAAATTGACCCTTTTGTGTATGCATGTACTAAGCTAACCTATGGAAGTTTAATCTAACTATCCTGACATGTTTCTAATGGGAAAATATGAATAGAAAACAGCTCACACTGATAAAACTCTCTACAACTCAAAATCAAGCTACCTAAGACCTAATATTAGCACTAAACTATGCTAAAACTCCAAAAATTTAGAGCTGAAATAAACTACTGCATAAAACTTTTATCAACACCATTGGACAACTTTTAATTACCAAAAGAAATGTGGAGAAGACATCAAAAAACCAAAATTGGGGGGAAATTCAAATCTGCTTACAGAAAACACCAAAATCAACTACAAATTGGTCAAAATGAGCTTAAGACAATCCAATCAGCAAAGGAAATGTTGAGGAATGATGCAAAAACAATGTATTTACTATATGAAAGATGAAAACTAAGCTAAAAGTGAGCAATATCAAGGAAAACGAAAACTGAGGCGGAGACTAACTTCACTAGTGCAGAATTCCCATTTTACCTCGCCTTATATGCCTCGGTTGACCAGAAACCGAAGCATATAATGGCGCGGTGGCATTTTTGTTATTAGAGTCAAGTTTTAGGCCTCGGTTCTCCAAATACCCGAAGCCAAAGAGGGGTATAGGCCCCGGTTCGCTCAAAACCGGTGCCAAAGAGGGGTATAGGCCTCGGTCCAATAGGACTCGAAGCCAAAAAGTTGCTGGAAGTCAGGGGTATAGGCCTCAGTCCAAGGAGACCCGGTGCCAAAAGGGGGTCAATCGCTTCGGTTCCTCTAACAACCGAAGCCATACTCTTTATTTAGGGTTCAAAATTCTTCCGCCCCGCACCACCAGTGCCTCTCTCTCTCCGTGAGCACGATCCTTCCCCAAAATCTTCCACAGGCTGTGATGAATGGCTTCTCGGAGTCGCGCATCCCCCTCCTCCGTTCCCTGGCTGTGGCATACTCCCTCTCCCCCATTGTCTCCTCCGTGCTTGTCCTCTAGGGAAATCCCTCCACAGCGTCAACTGTTCTCAACCAACTTGCCCGCAACCTCTCCCTCTCCCCTTCCTCCACGCCCATCTCGCTTCTCCCCCAACCCTTCGCCAGCCTCAACAACCGCTTTCTCCCCCGTCCTAGCCACATCTCCACCGACGCCGTTTTGATCTGCGATGACGACGTCGAGGTGGACTCAAAGTCGTTGGAATTCGCATTTCGCGTGTGGGAGAAAAACCCTAACAGGCTAGTGGGACTCTTTGCGCAGTCCCATGACATCGATCTGAACCGGAGGGAGTGGGTCTACACGGTCCACAAAGTTCATGCTTCTGAGAGCCCATTACCTGTTCCTGTATACGTGCGTGGGTGGGGTTGGAATGGCGCGCGCGCGGGGGATCGTGGACGCGGTGCGGAACTGTGAGGATCGAAGGGGTTTTCTGACCAGGTGGGTTTGCAGAGTACCTATGGCCTCGGTCCTAACTGACCCGAGGCAGAAAGCTTTGTATATGGCACCGGTTTCAAACCCGAGGCCAAAAGGTTTACCTTTTGGCCTCGCCCCAATATGCCTCGGTTCCAGACCCGAGGCAAAATGCGAAAAATAACCGGGGCAGAAAGCCCTTACTGCACTGGTGCTTGTATGGCTAGTTTATGAATTTCTAGTCTAGTTAAATACCTAACTTCATTATTCTTTCATTCAATTAGTGTGACTAAGTTGTGTGGCCTATTGTTATGCAGAAAAAGTAAACCAAGGACAGAAAAACTAACAAAAACAAAGAAAGAATGCAGTAACTTGGCTGAAAAGTTGAAAAGTTGACCAAGAGTTGACTTTTTGCCTTTTTCCTCTAATCTTAAATCTATTATGCGAAACTGGTATAAACAGGACCGAGGACCTACTCAACAAAGTTAAAATAACTCAGGGATCCCAAGGAACGACTCAAAACTGAAATCCTACCTAAAACTCAAAATTTCAATACCTAAAACCTCTAAAAACACCTTAAAGATAGGCTAAAACTAAGTTTATGCTAAAGCACGGGGAGAACTACCACTAGACTACCTAGACAAGGTTAAAATGACTTAAGAAAACTTAATCCTAAGTCACAAACTATCTCCTAAATGATTTACCAAAAATCACTACCTAAAACCAAGACTAGTCTACAAAATTGACCCTTTTGTGTATGCATGTACTAAGCTAACCTATGGAAGTTTAATCTAACTATCCTTCCATGTTTCTAATGGCAAAATATGAATAGAAAACAGCTCACACTGATAAAACTCTCTACAGCTCAAAATCTAGCTACCTAAGACCTAATATTAGCACTACACTATGCTAAAACACCAAAAATTTAGAGCTAAAATAAACTACTGCAT
Organism: Vigna unguiculata; assembly: GCF_037176805.1. Taxonomy (NCBI): domain Eukaryota; kingdom Viridiplantae; phylum Streptophyta; class Magnoliopsida; order Fabales; family Fabaceae; genus Vigna; species Vigna unguiculata. The sequence goes on along the minus strand of NC_140795.1, from coordinate 23,371,192 downwards.
AAAACTTTTATCAACACCATTGGACAACTTTTAATTACCAAAAGAAATGTGGAGAAGACATCAAAAAACCAAAATTGGGGGGAAATTCAAATCTGCTTACAGAAAACACCAAAATCAACTACAAATTGGTCAAAATGAGCTTAAGACAATCCAATCAGCAAAGGAAATGTTGAGGAGTGATGCAAAAACAATGTATTTAGTATATGAAAGATGAAAACTAAGCTAAAAGTGAGCAATATCAAGGAAAACGAAAACTGAGGCGGAGACTAAGTTGTATGGCTAGTTTATGAATTTCTAGTCTAGTTAAATACCTAACTTCATTATTTTTTCATTCAATTACTGTGACTAAGTTGTGTGGCCTATTGTTATGCAGAAAAAGTAAACCAAGGACAGAAAAACTAACAAAAACAAAGAAAGAATGCAGTAACTTGGCTGAAAAGTTGAAAAGTTGACCAAGAGTTGACTTTTCGCCTTTTTCCTCTAATCTTAAATCTATTATGCGAAACTGGTATAAACAGGACCGAGGACCTACTCAACAGAGATAAAATGACTCAGGGATCCTAAGGAACAACTCAAAACTGAAATACTACCTAAAACTCAAAATTTCAATACCTAAAACCTCTAAAAACACATTAAAGATAGGCTAAAACTAAGTTTATGCTAAAGCACGGGGAGAACTACCACTAGACTACCTAGACAAGGTTAAAATGACTTAAGAAAACTTAATCCTAAGTCACAAACTATCTCCTAAATGATTTACCAAAAATCACTACCTAAAACCAAGACTAGTCTACAAAATTGACCCTTTTGTGTATGCATGTACTAAGCTAACCTATGGAAGTTTAATCTAACTATCCTTCCATGTTTCTAATGGCAAAATATGAATAGAAAACAGCTCACACTGATAAAACTCTCTACAGCTCAAAATCTAGCTACCTAAGACGTAATATTAGCACTAAACTATGCTAAAACTCCAAAAATTTAGAGCTGAAATAAACTACTGCATAAACCTTTGATCAACACCCTTGGACAACCTTTAATTACCAAAAGAAATGTGGAGAAGACATCAAAAAATCAAAATTGGGGGGAAATTCAAATCTGCTTACAGAAAACACCAAAATCAACTACAAATTGGTCAAAATGAGCTTAAGACAATCCAATCAGCAAAGGAAATGTTGAGGAATGATGCAAAAACAATGTATTTAGTATATGAAAGATGAAAACTAAGCTAAAAGTGAGCAATATCAAGGAAAACGAAAACTGAGGCGGAAACTAAGTTGTATGGCTAGTTTATGAATTTCTAGTCTAGTTAAATACCTAACTTCATTATTTTTTCATTCAATTAGTGTGACTAAGTTGTGTGGCCTATTGTTATGCAGAAAAAGTAAACCAAGGACAGAAAAACTAACAAAAACAAAGAAAGAATGCAGTAACTTGGCTGAAAAGTTGAAAAGTTGACCAAGAGTTGACTTTTCGCCTTTTTCCTCTAATCTTAAATCTATTATGCGAAACTGGTATAAATAGGACCGAGCACCTACTCAACAGAGTTAAAATGACTCAGGGATCCTAAGGAACAACTCAAAACTGAAATACTACCTAAAACTCAAAATTTCAATACCTAAAACCTCTAAAAACACCTTAAAGATAGGCTAAAACTAAGTTTATGCTAAAGCACGGGGAGAACTACCACTAGACTACCTAGACAAGGTTAAAATGACTTAAGAAAACTTAATCCTAAGTCAGAAACTATCTCCTAAATGATTTACCAAAAATCACTACCTAAAACCAAGACTAGTCTACAAAATTGACCCTTTTGTGTATGCATGTACTAAGCTAACCTATGGAAGTTTAATCTAACTATCCTTCCATGTTTCTAATGGCAAAATATGAATAGAAAACAGCTCACACTGATAAAACTCTCTACAGCTCAAAATCTAGCTACCTAAGACGTAATATTAGCACTAAACTATGCTAAAACTCCAAAAATTTAGAGCTGAAATAAACTACTGCATAAAACTTTGATCAACACCCTTGGACAACCTTTAATTACCAAAAGAAATGTGGAGAACACATCAGAAAACAAAATTTGGAGGGAAATTCAAATCTGCATACAGAAAACACAAAAATCAATTACAAATTGGTCAAAATGAGCTTAAGACTATAAAATCAGCAAAGGAAACGTTGAGGAATCATGCCAAAACAATGTATTTAGTATATGAAAGATGAAAACTAAGCTAAAACTGAGCAATATCAAGGAAACCGAAAACTGAGGCGGAGACTAAGTTGTATGGCTAGTTTATGAATTTCTAGTCTAGTTAAATACCTAACTTCATTATTCTTTCATTCAATTAGTGTGACTAAGTTGTGTGGCCTATTGTTATGAAGAAAAAGTAAACCAAGGACAGAAAAACTAACAAAAACAGAGAAAGAATGCAGTAACTTGGCTGAAAAGTTGAAAAGTTGACCAAGAGTTGACTTTTTGCCTTTTTCCTCTAATCTTAAATCTATTATGCGAAACTGGTATAAAGAGGACCAAGGACCTACTCAACAAAGTTAAAATGACTCAGGGATCCTAAGTAACGACTCAAAACTGAAATCCTACCTAAAACTCAAATGTTCACTACCTAAAACCTCTAAAAACACAATCAAGATAGGCTAAAACTAAGTTCATGCTGAAGCACGGGTAGAACTACCACTAAACTACCTAGACAAGGTTAAAATGACTTAAGAAAACCTAATCCTAAGTCACAAACTATCTCCTAAATGATTTACCAAAAATCACTACCTAAAACCAAGACTAGTCTACAAAATTGACCCTTTTGTGTATGCATGTACTAAGCTAACCTATGTTTCTAATGGGAAAATATGAATAGAAAACAACTCACACTGCTAAAACTTACTACAGCTCAAAATCTAGCTACCTAAGACCTAATATTAGCACTACACTATGCTAAAACACCAAAAATTTAGAGCTAAAATAAACTACTGCATAAAACATTTATCAACACACTTGGACAACTTTTAATTACCAAAAGAAATGTGGAGAAGACATCACAAAACCAAAATTGGAGGGAAATTCAAATCTGCCTACAGAAAACACAAAAATCAACTACAAATTGGTCAAAATGAGCTTAAGACTATCCAATCAGCAAAGGAAATGTTGAGGAATGATGCAAAAACAATGTATTTAGTATATGAAAGATGAAAACTAAGCTAAAAGTGAGCAATATCAAGGAAAACGAAAACTGAGGCGGAGACTAACTTGTATTGCTAGTTTATGAATCTCTAGTCTAATTAAATACCTCACTTCATTATTTTTTCATTCAATTAGTGTGACTAAGTTGTGTGGCCTATTTTTATGCAGAAAAAGTAAACCAAGGACAGAAAAACTAACAAAAACAAAGAAAGAATGCAGTAACTTGGCTGAAAAGTTGACCAAGATTTGACTTTTTGCCTTTTTCCTCTAACTGAAATCTGTTATGCGAAACTAGTATAAACAGGACCAAGGACCTATTCAACAAAGTTAAAATGACTCAGGGATCCTAAGGAACAACTCAAAACTGAAATCCTACCTAAAACTCAAAATTTCACTACCTAAAACCTCTATTAACTCCTTAAAGATAGGCTAAAACTAAGTTTATGCTAAAGCACGGGGAGAACTACCACTAGACTACCTATACAAGGTTAAAATGACTTAAGAAAACTTAATCCTAAGTCACAAACTATGTCCTAAATGATTTACCAAAAATCACTACCTAAAACCAAGACTAGTCTACAAAATTGACCCTTGTGTGTATGCATGTACTAAGCTAACCTATGGAAGTTTAATCTAACTATCCTGACATGTTTCTAATGGCAAAATATGAATAGAAAACAGCTCACACTGCTAAAACTTACTACAGCTCAAAATCTAGCTACCTAAGACATAATATTAGCACTAAACTATGCTAAAACTCCAAAAATTTAGAGCTGAAATAAACTACTGCTTAAAACTTTGATCAACACCCATGGAGAACCTTTAATTACCAAAAGAAATGTGGAGAAGACATCAGAAAACAAAATTTGATGGGAAATTCAAATTTGCATACAGAAAACACAAAAAGCAATTACAAATTTGTCAAAATGAGCTTAAGACTATAAAATCAGCAAAGGAAACGTTGAGGAATGATGCCAAAACAATGTATTTAGTATATGCAAGATGAAAACTAAGCTATAAGTGAGCAATATCAAGGAAAACAAAAACTGAGGCGGAGACTAACTTGTATGGCTAGTTTATGAATCTCTAGTCTAGTTAAATACCTAACTTCATTATTTTTTCATTCAATTAGTGTGACTAAGTTGTGTGGCCTATTTTTGTGCAGAAAAAATAAACCAAGGACAGAAAAACTAACAAAAACAAAGAAAGAATGTAGTAACTTGGCTGAAAAGTTGACCAAGAGTTGACTTTTTGCCTTTTTCCTCTAATCTGAAATCTATTATGCGAAACTGGTATAAATGTTGGTATCGCGCAGCGGAATGTCTGAGCGTGCGGACAAAACCAAGAAGGGGGTGAACTGGTTTTTGAATAATAAAATTAATACTTTAAAATTTTTCCAAAATTTATCAAGTAGATCAATAAATAATTTCTTTATAACACAATAATAGATGAAATAAAGAGATAGAGAAGAAGATTGAACACAAATATTTATACTGGTTCGGATCAAAAGACCCTACGTCCAGTTGTTAATCTCTTAAAAACGAGATTAACTAAATCACTAGCAAGTAACAGATTTACAATCAGATATTTAGAGTGTAAGGAAAGAAAACACCTCTCTTGAATCACACAAGAGATGAACACCTTTCTCTGAATCACACAGAGAACCTTGACCTTAGCTTTCCTAGCAACAGCAGCAGCACTCAATCTCCTAGAACACCTCTCAGGAAAAGTTATCGCTCTACCCACACTAGGTTTTTCAAAGCTTCTATTGAGAACACTCAGAGAACTCTCTTGCAGTCACAGCACTAGTACTCTAGCTTCTCAAAAAGGTAATTGAGAAGTAACTCTGAAGTTCCTTAAATAGGGGTTCCAGAAATTAGGTCAAAAAGTTGAACAGTCGCACCCAACAGACCAGGATAATCGATTATCACTAGTGATAATCGATTATTCTAGTGTGGTTTATGGAAAACAAATTTTTGAGCAGATAATCGATTATCAGAAGTAATAATCGATTATTCCAGTGCTTTCTTGAAAAAATTTGTTCAGCTCAGGATAATCGATTATTCCAAGTGATAATCGATTATCATTTTGATATTTCGAGAAATACTAGAATTTTCTTGTACAATACTGCTTCTAACTTAATCTAATTACATTTTACAAGATAGCTTTAAATATAATAACATGTAGTCTTCATATTGTCTTCTAGATGGCTATCAGGCTTCTTTTATCATCATCAAAATCTTGCTTCAGCATTTAGACTTGTATTGCTTTTGCCATCAATCTCCCCCTTTTTGATGATGATCAAAACAATATGTTTAAAGTATCTGCAATCAAAATATCTTACAAGGAGATTTGTTAGTAGTACTGTTTGGTTTAAATGTTTAAACTTTTTCTCCCCCTGTTTTGATCATAAGAAAAAGGTTTTAATAAAGAAGCTCCCCCTCAATTTGGCATAGGTAAAGAATAACAAGATAAATATACTTATATTAAAAATAAAACTGGAAAACATATTACAATTGCAAACAATGAGACTATGATGTAGACTTTTAAAAGTCTTGACTCATGTCATCATCGTCCTCATATTTATCAAATTTATGTTCTAAGTTAGAGATCCTAGAATCTAATCCTCTAATTAAGCCAGTGACTTCTTCATGTCTGTGAGTGGAGAGAAGAAATAATTCTTCAAGCCTCTGATTGAGATTTAAAATGTGATCCTCTAAAGAAGAGGATGAGCCACCAACACCACTGGATGATCCAATATGTGTGTCAACAGAAGGAATAGGAGCAGTGGGAGGATTTTCTTCTTCTTCATTGTCCGAAGAAGGCATATCATCCTTGTGAATTTAGGTATTCCCAAAAGGAATAAATTTCATCTGCTTTAAGGAGTTTTCTGCAATTTTGTTTGCTGCAATTGTCTTGTGAGACTGTTCATCAGAGACATTTACCCCTTTATACTCACAAATATGAGAGATGAGCAAGGAATACGGAAGAGGATATTGAGGCAATCGTTTGGCTTTTAGCATGGTGTCAAGAATGATGCTTGGCCAATAGATAGGGATGTGGTTGAGCATGGCATATATTATCATAAGATCGGCTTCACTGCACTGTGCCTGATTTGTACCACGTGGACATAAAATCCAAACAATGAGATAGTGAAATAGACGCTCATTGATTTTGAGAGGTCTAGCTAGTAATTGACGGCCAATTTCTTGATCTGGGCGTCGCATAAAGGATCTATATGCAAAAATTCTGTTGAACCCTTCTATGCCAGCCGTGAGAATGGGAGATGTGCCATCATGAATGGGAAATTGTGCAACATTTTCCCAAATATCATCATCTAAAATGATGTCGATACCTTTCACTTTTGTGAACCCAACTCCATCTTTGAATTTGTAGTTGAAATAAAAGGCTCGAACCAAATCTGGATAGTAAGTGCCTTGCATCTCTGTGAAGAATTTCACACCTTGTTCAGCCAGAAAGTTTTGAATGGTGAAATGGCGATTTACAAACCATTGAGACTGGATGAATTTTGGAGTGATGAGGGGTTTGTCTTTCCATAGTGTGATGAATTCAGAACGTCTTTCTTCATCCGAAATCCATCCTTCAATGGAGGTTGTTCTTGGTGCAGTTGAGGGATGAGAGGCATGAGATGCAGTCCTTCTGCGTGTAGGAATTACTCTACGAGAGGATTCAGCCATGGTTTAGGTAAAAGAGAGGGAAGCCTTTGAGAGCTTTGTGAGAAAATGAGAAAAGGTGAGGGTCTTGAGTGTTGATGGAGAGAAAAGAGTGTTCTGGTGACAAAAATGACTAATATTTATAGAGAGAAGACTCCAACGGCCATATACACGCGATTTGATGAAAATCTAGCCGTTGCAACGGCTAGTTTTTGAAATTTTGTTGGTCCAACGACGTGTAATAATCGATTATTCTAAGATGATAATCGATTATTGGTTCATAAACTGGGCAAAATATGAAGTCTGACGAGCTGATAATCGATTATCCTAAGTGATAATCGATTATTCCAGTGAGTTTTGGTTTTTGGCTCAGAATTAAAGATAATCGATTATGGCCCTGAATAATCGATTATTACAAAATGTTTTTGAATTTTTAGGAGGAGATTTTAAGGATAATCGATTATTACCCAAAATAATCGATTATTCCAGTGAGTTTTGGGATTTTTGAAGAGAGTCTGATAATCGATTATTGACACTTGTAATCGATTATTTACGCTATTTTTCGGATATTTTAAGGATTGTGAATTTTTAGCATTTTAAGAGATCTCTAATATGCCTAAGTCTCTTCTTAGTTCATAAAATCTATCTTTAGCTAAAGGTTTTTGTAAAGATATCAGCTAATTGATGCTTTGTATCTACATATTCTATTTCACAATTTCCTTTATTAATGTGATCTTTTAGGAAATGATGTCTTATTTCAATATGCTTTGTCCTAGAGTGCATTATGGGATTTTTTGTTAAATTAATAGCACTAGTATTATCACATTTTAGAGGTATGTGATTTAAAAAGATATTATAGTCTTCTAGTTGTTGTTTCATCCAAAGAATTTGAGCACAACAATTTCCAGCTGCTATGTATTCAGCCTCTGTAGTTGACAAAGCCACACAAGCTTGTTTCTTTGAGTGCCAAGAGACTAATGAACTACCTAAGAGGTGACAAGTACCACTAGTACTTTTTCTATCTATTTTACAACCACCATAATCAGCATCTGAATAGCCTATCAAATTAGGAGACGCTCCTGAAGGATACCATAGTCCAAAACATGCAGTACCTTTTAAGTATTTTAAAATTCTTTTTACTGCAGTAAGATGTGATTCTTTTGGATTGGCTTGAAAACGAGCACACACACATACAGATTGCATAATGTCAGGCCTACTAGCAGTAAGATACAACAAAGAACCTATCATGCCTCTAAACATAGTTTGATTTACCTCTATTCCTGATTCATCTTTATCTAAGTAGTAGGAGGTTCCCATAGGAGTACTTGCTTCCTTAGCAGTATCCATTCCAAATTTCTTAAGTACTTCTTTGTAGTACTTAGATTGAGAAATGAAAGTTCCATTTTCCATTTGCTTAATTTGAAGACCCAAAAAGAATGTCAACTCTCCCATCATTGACATTTCAAACTCTCCTTGCATTATGCTTGCAAAGCCTTTACATAGTGAACTATCAGTAGACCCAAATATTATGTCATCTACATAAATCTGAACTAGCAAAATATGTTTATTTACTCTTTTGATAAACAGAGTTAAATCAATTTTACCTCTTTCAAAATCATTTTCTAACAAAAATGTACTTAATCGTTCATACCAAGATCTAGGTGCTTGTTTTAATCCATACAATGCTTTCTTTAATTTATAAATGTGATCAGGAAACTTATAGTCTTCAAAGCCAGGTGGTTGTTCAACATACACATTTTCTTTTATAAATCCATTTAAAAAAGCACTTTTGACATCCATCTGATATAGTTTGAATTTCATGAGAGAAGCATAGGCAAGAAGTAAGCGTATAGCTTCTAACCTGGCAACTGGAGCATAAGTCTCATCATAGTCTATACCTTTTTCTTGTCTGTATCCCTTTGCTACAAGTCTGGCTTTGTTTTTAGTGATGTTTCCATCCTCATCCAGCTTGTTTCTGAACACCCATTTTGTTCCTATTACTTGGTGTGAATCATCCTTAGGAATGAGTTCCCAAACTTCATTTCTTTCAAATTGATTCAGCTCTTCTTGCATTGCAATGCACCATTGATCATCTTGAAGAGCTTCGTCTACACTTTTGGGTTCTATCTGTGAAACAAAGGCAACAGTCATACAGAAATTTGACATATTTCTAGTAACAACTCCCTTTGATATGTCTCCAATGACATTTTCCAAAGATAATCCTCTAGGTGATTTCCAACTTTTGGCAAGATCTTCAGGTTCAGTCAGTGGATTTTCATTTAGATACATCTCATCAAGGGCTTCTTTAAAATATTCTTCATCACCTGCATTTGTTTTATTTGACTCAAGAGGGTTCTCCTCAAGGTCCACAATTTCATCAAAAACAACATGCACATATTCTTCCATATTCAAGGTTCTTCTATTAAAAATCCTATAGGCTTTACTAGTTAATGAATAACCTAAGAAAATAGCTTCATCAGCTTTAGAATCAAGTTTACCCAAATTTTCTTTTCCGTTATTCAGAACAAAGCATTTGCATCCAAATATTTTTAAATGTGCTACATTAGGCTTTCTTCCTTTAAACAATTCATAGGGGGTAACCTTTAAAATTGGTCTAATGAGCATTCTATTTAATACATAACAAGCAGTGCTCACAGCATCAGCCCAAAAATATTTAGGCACATCATATTCGTTCAACATGGTGCGAGCTAATTCTTCTAAAGATCTATTTTTCCTTTCTACAACTCCATTTTGTTGAGGAGTTCTAGGTGCAGAAAAATTATGCATAATTCCGTTTTCTTCACAAAAGTTTTCAAATAATTCATTTTGAAATTCTCCACCATGGTCGTTTCTTAAAACTTTAATTTTCAAATCTTTTTCATTTTGAACAGCTTTTGCAAATTTTTTAAAAGCTTTGAATGCCTCACTTTTTAGTGTGAGAAAGAAAGTCCATGTATATCGTGAGTAATCATCAACAATAACAAGAGCATAATAATTTCCTCCAAAGCTTTTTGTCCTTGAAGGGCCAAATAAATCCATATGCAAAAGTTCTAAAGGTTTTGATGTAGAAATTACATTTTTTGAATGAAATGAAGATTTTACTTGTTTTCCTTTTTGACATGCATCACATAGTTTATCTTTTTCAAACTTTATTTTTGGTAATCCAATTACTAATTCTTTGGAAATTAGTTTGTTTAATTGTTGCATGTTAATATGAGCAGCTCGTTTATGCCATAACCAAGGATTTTCTTCTTTAACAACCAAACAAGTTATATCACTAGATGATGCAGTATCAAGATCAATTAAGTAAATATTATTGTGTCTCATACCTTTTAATGCTACTTCTTTGGAGTCCTTTTGATGAATAGTGCAGTAGTCACTCTCAAATATTACTTTGAGTCCTTTATCACATAATTGGCTTATACTGAGAAGATTGTGTTTTAGTCCTTCCACATATAGTACATCCTTGATCTCCAAAGTATTTCCTCCACCTACATCACACGTTCCAAGTATTTTTCCTTTGTTGTTATCCCCATAAGTGACAAATCCTTGTTCCTTCTTTTTAAAGTTCTTAAACTTCTTTTTATCTCCAGTCATGTGTCTTGAACAACCACTGTCAAGATACCACATTGATCTTCTGGATTTAGAAGTCATCTGCAAAATAAGGAAACAATTCATTTAGGTCCCCAACAACTTGTTTGGGTCCTTGGGGTTAAAAAAAATATCTACTTATGAACAGGAACCCAAATATATTTCTTATTAGGAACACTAAGATGTTTGATATTGCATTTGTTTGAAGTATGACCCTTTTTCATGCAATAAAAACATGTAGTAGTACATGCATATGTATTTATAGAATGATATGTTCCTTTTTCTACCCAAACTCTACGAGTTCTTTTAGTTTTATTTTTAAAACTATGATTATGAGCATGCTTGGTCTTATTTGGATTTTTCTTGATTTTAAACTTTTCACAACTTTTATTTTCTAAAGCATCTGCGAGATGTTTTTCCAAAATACATATATCAAACATGTAACTTTTGCATGAAGCACATTCAACAGTTTCTTTATTTTCTAAATTTGAAATTTTATTTTTCAAAAATTCTTCTTCTTCAAGAGATTTTTCAAATTTACTTTGCAAATCTTTAAAATCAGATTTTAACTTTTTATGAGCAGTATCCAATTTACTAGATTTAATAAGCAATTGTTGAAAGGCGTCATACAAATCATCATAATCATTTTCGTGGCAAGTAGAATTTACCTCACTATCAGAATCATCATGATTGGCCATCAGACATAGATTTGCTTTTTCAATTTCAGAATCGCTAGAGTTTGATGAACTTGAGGCATTGTCTTCCCAAGCTATATATGATAAAGGATTGATCACTACCAAGGATGATGGCCCATGGCACATGCTTAGAAGAAAGGGAGTTCCTTGATCCCTTCCTTTGCTTTTATTTTCTTTAGTTTAAAATTCCTTTAAGTTGGCTTGGTTGACTATTTTTGAGCTGACTTGTTGACCTTGACTTTGGGTTGACTTGTTGACTCAAAAGATTAGCTTAACCTTAAACCAACATGCTAATAAATTCCTTAAATTGCTTTTGTAGGAATAAGAAAGGAGGAGGACCACATAGGAGACACTTGGCGTCCTAAGGAAGAGAGAGAAGGAATAAGACTTTCTAGAAGCATCTAGAAAGAGGAGGCCCACATGCCTTGGACACCAAGTCTTCTAGAATGTTCTAGAACCTTCCTTTGGGAGCCTTGGCCATGAAGACTTGCCACCTAGATGGCTTGGACGAAAATTCACCCATGTGCACCCTAGGATGACCTACTTTCTAGAACATGCTAGGTTTCTTTTGTAATCCTTTAACTTAGTTGTTTTGCTAAGGGGCCCCTAGACTTGTCTATTTAAGGGGACCTCTAACACTTGTACAAGGGTTGAACATTTTGGAGAAATTATACACTTTGTGTTTCAACCTTTTGTGAGAGCATTCCTCCTTAGGGAGTGGAGTTCTTTCAAGCCTTATCTTGCCTTGGCAAGTGGCGGCATACACCACTCATCTTCAAGGTTGCCATGGCTTCTTCTAGCCTAGCCTTGTAGTGGCGTGAATCCTCCATTCCTCCCATTTCCCTTGCTTTTCATTTTATGTTTCTTTACTCTTCTTGGTATATATTGTTTCTATTATATGTTTTTCCTTTTGATTTCTTACTCCCCATCAATCCATTCTCCTCCTCTCTAGAACCTTGGAAAGGAACCTTCACATCTAGATAGTTTGCTATCTTAATGTCCAGTGGGGATTTCCTTGGTTTTCTTAATCAACTCACACCATATTCAATAATCTTAAAAAGGAACAAGATAATCCTTCATGATGAAGGATTATCTTGTTTCCTTTTAGAGTTATGAATATGGTGAAGTTATTTAAGAAAGCTTTTTGAAAATTCCCACTGGACATTAAGATAGCAAGCTATCTAGATGTGAAGGTTCATTTCTCAAGCTCATGAAAGGAAACAAGATAATCCTTCATCATTTGGTATCTAGAGCTTTGGTTGTCCTTGAATATGGTGTTTTCATGTTCTAACCTTGTCTTGTGTAGCTATCTTTGAATGGTCCACATAAAAACAATGTTGGCAGAAACTGTTCACGGTTTTAAAAGATTAAACTGCACCTGCTCAGTTGTCCAAAAATTACGTTCTTGATGTCAAAAGAAAGCTCTGTTAGTCTAGTTTTTAACAAAAAAAGAACCAATGCATTTGGAGTTTTGTGGAGAGAGTTATGATTAAAATAGTAAGCAAAGGTCAAAGCTGCCAAGATCACCGCGAATCAACGTTTTTCAGGTTATGTTGGGCAGTTTTGGCTACTGTTTTTGTTACTCTTCTTACTCCTAAATGTTGTTGGATAACATGTCTTTGTGTGCTTAATCATTGACCTTCATTTCCAAAAGTTTAAATGCATGATAGCTACATGTTTGAGTCTTTAAATGTGCCTAACTTTTGCTTGAGTCATATGTCATATGTTAGCTTGAAGTTTTCTTGTTCTTGTTATTCTAAGTATTTGATTATTGCATTCACCTTATGTCTTGTTTGATGTATGCTCCTTGAACTTGATTTTTGGCCTAAAAATTTGGGAACTAAGTGTCCAAGCCACCCAAAACACCTTTCTCATCATTTTGTGAAACTAGTTTTTGAAAGAAGAAAAATTTTGGTACACTTTTACAATCTTACCGAGAGAAATATGGCTCTTTGATGAACCAAAACTGTGTTTCTACTAAGTGTTATGGTACTAGTTTTCATATTTGGGTGTTGGGTGATATTGGCTAATTAGTTTCATGCTTAAAACTTGGTTATGATCTTTCTTGGTGTATGCACGATTTGAGACTTGGTGATGTATAGTTCAAGTATTTTTCCAATAGAGTCTTTTCATGTGCTTTTCTTGCTTGTTTTGATTTAAAGTTTTGTCACCTTGATATCCTTTCCTTAGAGTTTAGCTTTCTTGGCTTAAGTACTTTTATTGCTTGTCTTTAGGTTCTTTGTTTTGTCTTAGTAGTTTTCTTCCTTTGCTTTCTTTTGAGTGTAGTGGCCAAGCCACTTGAACTTGTCTTGAAAAGGTTTCCAAAAACTTTGAAAGCATTTCACTCCTTGGAGGAGCTTTGAGTGTAGCCTTGCCTTGTTACTTTGGGAGAGTGATGTAAACACTTGGGTCACATTTTGGGTTGGAATTGGTCTCGGTTTTCATGTTGTCTAACCCCTAATTCATTTATTTTGTCTCGGATTTGAGTGTTTTTGTTGTAGGAATCATGGCAAGTTCATCAAATGCACCTACACCAAACAAAAACAATACATTGATGAGATTGCTTCGGGATTTGGAGTTGTCTAGGAAGGAGGCCTTTGAACAATTGAGAAAAGACAAGGAGCAAAGTGACCTAAGAATCCAAGAGCACATTCAAAGGCTTGAAGCTAAAGAGCAAGAAAGAGGGGCTAGGAAAAGAGGGCATTTTAGGCGCAACCCATCACAAGAGAAGCAAACTCCAAAGATTCCTAAGTTCTATGGAGGAAGTGATCCCAAAATCTTCCTTGATTGGGAAGCTAAAGTTGATCAAATTTTCAATGAAAATCATGTAAAGGATCAAACACAAGTTGATCTAGTAGTGTTAGGATTTTTTGAGTATGCCAAAACTTGGTGGCATAAAGTTTGTAAAAATTATGACCAAGGGCCACCCGCGGCTTCTTGGATGGACATTAAAACTCTTATGCGCGCTAGATTTGTTCCTCCCTCCTATAGGAAGGAACTTCTTTTGAAGCTCCAAAGGCTTCACCAAGGTCCTATGTGTGTGAGTGAGTACTTTAAAGAATTAGAGTCTCAAATGTTTAGGGTTGGAATAAGAGAAACTAACAAAGAAAAAATGAAAAGGTTTGTGAATGGTCTTAGGAGAGACATACAAGACCAAGTAGAGTTGTATGAGTACTCCACTCTTCAAAATGTTTTCACACTTGCTCTTAGGATTGAAACTCATTTGAAAAGAAAGAATAGGGCAAGGAAGAGTTACTCACCCAACCACTACTATAGTCACTCATGGAAGGGAAAAGCTAAAGAGAAACATGATAAATTTCCTTCTAAGTCTCACCAAGCACCATCAAGTAAAAATAAGTTACCAAGTGGTCACACTCACCATTCCACTTCTCAAAGATCAAGTTCCATTAAATGTTTTAAATGTTTGGGGTATAAACACATTGCTTTGAATTGCCCAATCAAGAAGACAATGATCTTAAAGAAGAGTGATGATGAGAGTGAACATTTTTCTTCCCCTTTTCCCCAAAATACTTCTTCCCACACTTCTTCAATTGAAAGGAGTAAACCCTTTGAAAATGGATTGTTAATGGTAAGGCGCCAACTAGGGCAAGTTCCCAAAGAACTTGATCCTTCTCAAAGACAAAACCTTTTTCATGGAGGGTGCCTTATCAATGACAAGATATGTCACTTCATCATAGATAGTGGAAGTTGTGTAAATATGGCTAGCCCAAGAGTGGTGGACAAGTTTGGCTTGAAAACAATTCCTCATGTCAAACCCTACAACCTATCATGGCTTAAGGAAGAAGAAATAAAAGTAACTAAACAAGTCCTCATTAACTTTTCAATTGGCATTTTTAAGGATGAGGTATTATGTGACATTGTGCCTATGGAAGCCAACCATATTTTGCTAGGTAGGCCATGGCAATTTGATCGAAAAGTTGTTTATGATGGCCATGCAAACACTTATGTTTTCTCCTCCCTAGGAAAGAAGTTCACAATCCTACCTCTCCCACCTCCACAAGAAAATGAGGACAAAAATAAAATAAAAGATGAAAAAGAAAAAGAAAAGGGGCAAGCTTTCACCAAGGAGTTACTTGCCTACAAAAAGAGTTTTTCAAAGCAAGAGGTGCAACACCACTCTTCATTCTCTTCCCAAACAAAGAGAGATGAACAAAAACACAAGCAAGAAAAGGAGAGTGGCATTAAAAAGAAAGAGGACATCTCCAAGACTAGGGATCAAATCATTAAAGATGAAGAAAGTTCTCATCAACTCAAGTCAAGCTCCATCAACAAAGACTTCAAGAATTTGAGGTCAAATTCTCTCCAACAAAGGGAGAATGATAAAGGATTGATCACTACCAAGGATGATGGCCCATGGCACATGCTTAGAAGAAAGGGAGTTCCTTGATCCCTTCCTTTGCTTTTATTTTCTTTAGTTTAAAATTCCTTTAAGTTGGCTTGGTTGACTATTTTTGAGCTGACTTGTTGACCTTGACTTTGGGTTGACTTGTTGACTCAAAAGATTAGCTTAACCTTAAACCAACATGCTAATAAATTCCTTAAATTGCTTTTGTAGGAATAAGAAAGGAGGAGGACCACATAGGAGACACTTGGCGTCCTAAGGAAGAGAGAGAAGGAATAAGACTTTCTAGAAGCATCTAGAAAGAGGAGGCCCACATGCCTTGGACACCAAGTCTTCTAGAATGTTCTAGAACCTTCCTTTGGGAGCCTTGGCCATGAAGACTTGCCACCTAGATGGCTTGGACGAAAATTCACCCATGTGCACCCTAGGATGACCTACTTTCTAGAACATGCTAGGTTTCTTTTGTAATCCTTTAACTTAGTTGTTTTGCTAAGGGGCCCCTAGACTTGTCTATTTAAGGGGACCTCTAACACTTGTACAAGGGTTGAACATTTTGGAGAAATTATACACTTTGTGTTTCAACCTTTTGTGAGAGCATTCCTCCTTAGGGAGTGGAGTTCTTTCAAGCCTTATCTTGCCTTGGCAAGTGGCGGCATACACCACTCATCTTCAAGGTTGCCATGGCTTCTTCTAGCCTAGCCTTGTAGTGGCGTGAATCCTCCATTCCTCCCATTTCCCTTGCTTTTCATTTTATGTTTCTTTACTCTTCTTGGTTTATATTGTTTCTATTATATGTTTTTCCTTTTGATTTCTTACTCCCCATCAATCCATTCTCCTCCTCTCTAGAACCTTGGAAAGGAACCTTCACATCTAGATAGCTTGCTATCTTAATGTCCAGTGGGGATTTCCTTGGTTTTCTTAATCAACTCACACCATATTCAATAATCTTAAAAAGGAACAAGATAATCCTTCATCAATATATGCTTTCTTTTTGAAGAATTTTCTACTTTTCTTTTCTTCACTTTTCTTTGAATTTGGGCAGTCAGCTTTGACGTGTCCAGGTTCTCCACATCCATAGCATTTGAAATTTGAGGATGATCCTTGATTATCCTTCTTGTTGCTCTTGAATTGATTTTTACCTTTGGCCTTCATGAATTTTGTAAACTTCTTAATCATGAGACTAAGATTTTCATCATCATCTGAATCTTCTTCTTCCTTTTGTCTTTTGCCTTTAACCACTTCGGTTTTAAAAGCTATGTTCTTCTTTCTTCCAATATCTTCTTCATCATTTAATCTGCCCAATTCAAGCTCATGTTCTCTCAACTTTCCAAACAGAGCTGCCATCGTCATTGTAGCAAGGTTTTGTGACTCCGTGATGGCTGTCACCTTTGGCTGCCAAGTCCTGTTCAATGATTGAAGAACTTTTATATTTAATTCATCAGTGTCAAAAGTTTTACCTAAACCTTTGAGATGATTGACGATATGTGTGAATCGTTTCTGCACATCGTATATAGTTTCTCCTTGCTGCATCCGAAACATTTCGTATTCTTGAATCAAGGAGTTCTTGCGTGCTCTTTTTACATCGTCGGTTCCTTCATGGGTTACACGTAATATTTCCCACATTTCTTGTGCACTGGTGCATACTGAGATCCTGTAAAACTCATCTAGGGTTAAGGCAGATGAAATTATATTTCTAGCTTTTACATCATATTGGGCTCTTCTATTTTCGTCTGATGTCCATTGCGAGAATGGCTTTGGTTCCTGCACATAATTTACAATATTAACAGGAACAAATGTACCATTTAAAACAGCATCCCAAATACCCCTATCAACAGATTCCAGAAAAAATTGCATCCCAACTTTCCAGAAAGGATAGTTTTCACCAGTAAATAGAGGAGGTCTGATAGATACGCCCTCGGCAAAGGTTTGATTTTGTCCAACCATTTTCGAAAATTTTGAATAACTATCAAAGCAAGCTCTGATACCAATTGTTGGTATCGCGCAGCGGAATGTCTGAGCGTGCGGACAAAACCAAGAGGGGGGTGAATTGGTTTTTGAATAATAAAATTAATACTTTAAAATTTTTCCAAAATTTATCAAGTAGATCAATAAATAATTTCTTTATAACACAATAATAGATGAAATAAAGAGATAGAGAAGAAGATTGAACACAAATATTTATACTGGTTCGGATCAAAAGACCCTACGTCCAGTTGTTAATCTCTTAAAAACGAGATTAACTAAATCACTAGCAAGTAATAGATTTACAATCAGATATTTAGAGTGTAATGAAAGAAAACACCTCTCTTGAATCACACAAGAGATGAAAACCTTTCTCTGAATCACACAGAGAACCTTGACCTTAGCTTCTCAGGAAAAGTTATCGCTCTACCCACACTAGGTTTTTCAAAGCTTCTATTGAGAACACTCAGAGAACTCTCTTGCAGTCACAGCACTAGTACTCTAGCTTCTCAAAAAGGTAATTGAGAAGTAACTCTAAAGTTCCTTAAATAGGGGTTCCAGAAATTAGGTCAAAAAGCTTAACAGTCGCGCCCAACAGACCAGGATAATCGATTATCACTAGTGATAATCGATTATTCCAGTGTGGTTTATGGAAAACAAATTTTTGAGCAGATAATCGATTATCAGAAGTAATAATCGATTATTCCAGTGCTTTCTTGAAAAAATTTGTTCAGCTTAGGATAACCGATTATTCCAAGTGATAATTGATTATCATTTTGATATTTCGAGAAATACTAGAATTTTCTTGTACAATACTGCTTCTAACTTAATCTAATTACATTTTACAAGATAGCTTTAAACATAATAACATGTAGTCTTCATATTGTCTTCCAGATGGCTTTCAGGCTTCTTTTATCATCATCAAAATCTTGCTTCAGCATTTAGACTTGTATTGCTTTTGCCAACAATAAGCAGGACCAAGGACCTACTTAACAAAGTTAAAATGACTCAAGGATCCTCAGGAACAACTCAAAACTGAAATCCTACCTAAAACTCAAAATTTCACTATCTAAAACCTCTAAAAACACCTTAAAGATAGGCTAAAACTAAGTTTATGCTGAAGCACGGGTAGAACTACCACTAAACCTCCTAGACAAGGTTAAAATGACTTAAGAAAACTTAATCCTAAGTCACAAACTATCTCCTAAATGATTTACCAAAAATCACTACCTAAAACCAAGACTAGTCTACAAAATTGACCCTTTTGTGTATGCATGTACTAAGCTAACCTATGGAAGTTTAATCTAACTATCCTAACATGTTTCTAATGGGAAAATATGAATAGAAAACAGCTCACACTGCTAAAACTTACTACAGCTCAAAATCTAGCTACCTAAGACCTAATATTAGTACTACACTATGCTAAAACTCCAAAAATTTAGAGCTGAAATAAACTATTGCATAAAACTTTTATCAACACCCTTAGACAACTTTTAATTACCAAAAGAAATGTGGAGAAGACATCACAAAACCAAAATTGGAGGGAAATTCAAATCTGCCTACAGAAAACACCAAAATCAACTACAAATTGGTCAAAATGAGCTTAAGACTATCCAATCAGCAAAGGAAATGTTGAGCAATGATGCAAAAAACAATGTATTTAGTATATGAAAGATGAAAACTAAGCTAAAAGTGAGCAATATCAAGGAAAACGAAAACTGACGCAGAGACTAACTTGTATGGCTAGTTTATGAATCTCTAGTCTAGTTAAATACCTAACTTCATTATTTTTTCATTCAATTAGTGTGACTAAGTTGTGTGGCCTATTTTTATGCAGAAAAAGTAAACCAAGGACAGAAAAACTAACAAAAACAAAGAAAGAATGCAGTAACTTGGCTGAAAAGTTGAAAAGTTGACCAAGAGTTGACTTTTTGCCTTTTTCCTCTAATCTGAAATCTATTATGCGAAACTGGTATAAACAGGACCAAGGATCTACTCAACAAAGTTAAAATGACTCAGGGATCCTAAGGAACAACTCAAAACTGAAATCTTACCTAAAACTCAAATTTTCACTACCTAAAACCTCTAAAAACACGTTAAAGATAGGCTGAAACTAAGTTTATGCTAAAGCACGGGTAGAACTACCACTAAACTACCTAGACAAGGTTAAAATGACTTAAGAAAACTTAATCCTAAGTCACAAACTATCTCCTAAATGATTTACCAAAAATCACTACCTAAAACCAAGACTAGTCTACAAAATTGACCCTTTTGTGTGTGCATGTACTAAGCTAACCTATGGAAGTTTAATCTAACTATCCTGACATATTTCTAATGGGAAAATATGAATAGAAAATAGCTCACACTGCTAAAACTTACTATAGCTCAAAATCTAGCTACCTAAGACCTAATATTAGCACTACACTATGCTAAAACTCCAAAAATTTAGAGCTGAAATAAACTACTGCATAAAACTTTTATCAACACCCTTGGACAACTTTTAATTACCAAAACAAAATGTGGAGAAGACATCACAAAACAAAATTTGAAGGGAAATTCAAATCTGCCTACAGAAAACACAAAAATCAACTACAAATTGGTTAAAATGAACTTCAGACTCTCCAGGCAGCAAAGGAAATGTTGAGCAATGATGCAAAAAACAATGTATTTAGTATATGAAAGATGAAAACTAAGCTAAAAGTGAGCAATATCAAGGAAAACGAAAACTGACGCAGAGACTAACTTGTATGGCTAGTTTATGAATCTCTAGTCTAGTTAAATACCTAACTTCATTATTTTTTCATTCAATTAGTGTGACTAAGTTGTGTGGCCTATTTTTATGCAGAAAAAGTAAACCAAGGACAGAAAAACTAACAAAAACAAAGAAAGAATGCAGTAACTTGGCTGAAAAGTTGAAAAGTTGACCAAGAGTTGACTTTTTGCCTTTTTCCTCTAATCTGAAATCTATTATGCGAAACTGGTATAAACAGGACCAAGGATCTACTCAACAAAGTTAAAATGACTCAGGGATCCTAAGGAACAACTCAAAACTGAAATCCTACCTAAAACTCAAATTTTCACTACCTAAAACCTCTAAAAACACGTTAAAGATAGGCTGAAACTAAGTTTATGCTAAAGCACGGGTAGAACTACCACTAAACTACCTAGACATGGTTAAAATGACTTAAGAAAACTTAATCCTAAGTCACAAACTATCTCCTAAATGATTTACCAAAAATCACTACCTAAAACCAAGACTAGTCTACAAAATTGACCCTTTTGTGTGTGCATGTACTAAGCTAACCTATGGAAGTTTAATCTAACTATCCTGACATATTTCTAATGGGAAAATATGAATAGAAAATAGCTCACACTGCTAAAACTTACTATAGCTCAAAATCTAGCTACCTAAGACCTAATATTAGCACTACACTATGCTAAAACTCCAAAAATTTAGAGCTGAAATAAACTACTGCATAAAACTTTTATCAACACCCTTGGACAACTTTTAATTCCCAAAAGAAATGTGGAGAAGACATCACAAAACCAAAATTGGAGGGAAATTCAAATCTGCCTACAGAAAACACCAAAATCAACTACAAATTGGTCAAAATGAGCTTAAGACTATCCAATCAGCAAAGGAAATGTTGAGGAATGATGCAAAAACAATGTATTTAGTATATGAAAGATGAAAACTAAGCTAAAAGTGAGCAATATCAAGGAAAACGAAAACTGAGGCAGAGACTAACTTGTATGGCTAGTTTATGAATCTCTAGTCTAGTTAAATAACTAACTTCATTATTTTTTCATTCAATTAGTGTGACTAAGTTGTGTGGCCTATTTTTATGCAGAAAAAGTAAACCAAGGACAGAAAAGCTAACAAAAACAAAGAAAGATTGCAGTAACTTGGCTGAAAAGTTGAAAAGTTGACCAAGAGTTGACTTTTTGCCTTTTTCCTCTAATCTGAAATCTATTATGCGAAACTGGTATAAACAAGACCAAGGACCTACTCAACAAAGTTAAAATGACTCAGGGTTCCTAAGGAACAACTCAAAACTGAAATCCTACCTAAAACTCAAAATTTCACTATCTAAAACCTCTAAAAACACCTTAAAGATAGGCTAAAACTAAGTTTATGCTGAAGCACGGGTAGAACTACCACTAAACTACCTAGACAAGGTTAAAATGACTTAAGAAAACTTAATCCTAAGTCACAAACTATCTCCTAAATGATTTACCAAAAATCACTACCTAAAACCAAGACTAGTCTACAAAATTGACCCTTTTGTGTATGCATGTACTAAGCTAACCTATGGAAGTTTCATCTAACTATCCTTACATGTTTCTAATGGGAAAATATGAATAGAAAACAGCTCACAGTGCTAAAACTTACAACAGCTCAAAATCTAGCTACCTAAGACCTAATATTAGTACTACAGTATGCTAAAACTCCAAAAATTTAGAGCTGAAATAAACTACTGCATAAAACTTTTATCAACACCCTTGGACAACTTTTAATTCCCAAAAGAAATGTGGAGAAGACATCACAAAACCAAAATTGGAGGGAAATTCAAATCTGCCTACAGAAAACACCAAAATCAACTACAAATTGGTCAAAATGAGCTTAAGACTATCCAATCAGCAAAGGAAATGTTGAGGAATGATGCAAAAACAATGTATTTAGTATATGAAAGATGAAAACTAAGCTAAAAGTGAGCAATATCAAGGAAAACGAAAACTGAGGCAGAGACTAACTTGTATGGCTAGTTTATGAATCTCTAGTCTAGTTAAATAACTAACTTCATTATTTTTTCATTCAATTAGTGTGACTAAGTTGTGTGGCCTATTTTTATGCAGAAAAAGTAAACCAAGGACAGAAAAGCTAACAAAAACAAAGAAAGAATGCAGTAACTTGGCTGAAAATTTGAAAAGTTGACCAAGAGTTGACTTTTTGCCTTTTTCCTCTAATCTGAAATCTATTATGCGAAACTGGTATAAACAAGACCAAGGACCTACTCAACAAAGTTAAAATGACTAAGGGTTCCTAAGGAACAACTCAAAACTGAAATCCTACCTAAAACTCAAAATTTCACTATCTAAAACCTCTAAAAACACCTTAAAGATAGGCTAAAACTAAGTTTATGCTGAAGCACGGGTAGAACTACCACTAAACTACCTAGACAAGGTTAAAATGACTTAAGAAAACTTAATCCTAAGTCACAAACTATCTCCTAAATGATTTACCAAAAATCACTACCTAAAACCAAGACTAGTCTACAAAATTGACCCTTTTGTGTATGCATGTACTAAGCTAACCTATGGAAGTTTCATCTAACTATCCTTACATGTTTCTAATGGGAAAATATGAATAGAAAACAGCTCACAGTGCTAAAACTTACAACAGCTCAAAATCTAGCTACCTAAGACCTAATATTAGTACTGCACTATGCTAAAACTCCAAAAATTTAGCGCTGAAATAAACTACTGCATAAAACTTTTATCAACACCCTTGGACAACATTTAATTACCAAAAGAAATGTGGAGAAGACATCACAAAACCAGAATTGGAGGGAAATTCAAATCTGCCTACAGAAAACACCAAAATCAACTACAAATTGGTCAAAATGAGCTTAAGACTATCCAATCAGCAAAGGAAATGTTGAGGAATGATGCAAAAACAATGTATTTAGTATATGAAAGATGAAAACTAAGCTAAAAGTGAGCAATATCAAGGAAAACGAAAACTGAGGCAGAGACTAACTTGTATGGCTAGTTTACTAATCTCTAGTCTAGTTAAATAACTAACTTCATTATTTTTTCATTCAATTAGTGTGACTAAGTTGTGTGGCCTATTTTTATGCAGAAAAAGTAAACCAAGGACAGAAAAGCTAACAAAAACAAAGAAAGAATGCAGTAACTTGGCTGAAAAGTTGAAAAGTTGACCAAGAGTTGACTTTTTGCCTTTTTCCTCTAATCTTTAATCTATTATGCGAAACTGCTATAAACAAGACCAAGGACCTACTCAACAAAGTTAAAATGACTCAGGGATCCTAAGGAACAACTCAAAACTGAAATCCTACCTAAAACTCAAATTTTCACTACCTAAAACCTCTAAAAACACGTTAAAGATAGGCTGAAACTAAGTTTATGCTAAAGCACGGGTAGAACTACCACTAAACTACCTAGACATGGTTAAAATGACTTAAGAAAACTTAATCCTAAGTCACAAACTATCTCCTAAATGATTTACCAAAAATCACTACCTAAAACCAAGACTAGTCTACAAAATTGACCCTTTTGTGTGTGCATGTACTAAGCTAACCTATGGAAGTTTAATCTAACTATCCTGACATATTTCTAATGGGAAAATATGAATAGAAAATAGGTCACACTGCTAAAACTTACTATAGCTCAAAATCTAGCTACCTAAGACCTAATATTAGCACTACACTATGCTAAAACTCCAAAAATTTAGAGTTGAAATAAACTACTGCATAAAACTTTTATCAACACCCTTGGACAACTTTTAATTACCAAAACAAAATCTGGAGAAGACATCACAAAACAAAATTTGAAGGGAAATTCAAATCTGCCTACAGAAAACACAAAAATCAACTACAAATTGGTTAAAATGAACTTCAGACTCTCCAGGCAGCAAAGGAAATGTTGAGGAATCATGTCAAAACAATGTCTTTCGTATATGAAAGATGATAACTAAGCTAAAAGTGAGCAATATCAAGGAAAACGAAAACTGAGGCGGAGACTAACTTGTATGGCTAGTTTATGAATCTTTAGTCTAGTTAAATACTTAACTTCATTATTGTTTCATTCAATTAGTGTGACTAAGTTGTGTGGCCTATTTTTATGCAGAAAAAGTAAACCAAGGACAGAAAAGCTAACAAAAACAAAGAAAGAATGCATTAACTTGGCTGAAAAGTTGAAAAGTTGACCAAGAGTTGACTTTTTGCCTTTTTCCTCTAATCTGAAATCTATTATGCGAAACTGCTATAAACAAGACCAAGGACCTACTCAACAAAGTTAAAATGACTCAGGGTTCCTAAGGAACAACTCAAAATTGAAATCCTACCTAAAACTCAAAATTTCACTATCTAAAACCTCTAAAAACACCTTAAAGATAGGCTAAAACTAAGTTTATGCTAAAGCACGGGTAGAACTACCACTAAACTACCTAGACAAGGTTAAAATGACTTAAGAAAACTTAATCCTAAGTCACAAACTATCTCCTAAATGATTTACCAAAAATCACTACCTAAAACCAAGACTAGTCTACAAAATTGACCCTTTTGTGTATGCATGTACTAAGCTAACCTATGGAAGTTTCATCTAACTATCCTTACATGTTTCTAATGGGAAAATATGAATAGAAAACAGCTAACAGTGCTAAAACTTACAACAGCTCAAAATCTAGCTACCTAAGACCTAATATTAGTACTACACTATGCTAAAACTCCAAAAATTTAGAGCTGAAATAAACTACTGCATAAAACTTTTATCAACACCCTTGGACAACTTTTAATTCCCAAAAGAAATGTGGAGAAGACATCAGAAAACCAAAATTGGAGGGAAATTCAAATCTGCCTACAGAAAACACCAAAATCAACTACAAATTGGTCAAAATGAGCTTAAGACTATCCAATCAGCAAAGGAAATGTTGAGGAATGATGCAAAAACAATGTATTTAGTATATGAAAGATGAAAACTAAGCTAAAAGTGAGCAATATCAAGGAAAACGAAAACTGAGGCAGAGACTAACTTGTATGGCTAGTTTATGAATCTCTAGTCTAGTTAAATAACTAACTTCATTATTTTTTCATTCAATTAGTGTGACTAAGTTGTGTGGCCTATTTTTATGCAGAAAAAGTAAACCAAGGACAGAAAATCTAACAAAAACAAAGAAAGAATGCAGTAACTTGGCTGAAAAGTTGAAAAGTTGACCAAGAGTTGACTTTTTGCCTTTTTCCTCTAATCTGAAATCTATTATGCGAAACTGGTATAAACAAGACCAAGGACCTACTCAACAAAGTTAAAATGACTCAGGGTTCCTAAGGAACAACTCAAAACTGAAATCCTACCTAAAACTCAAAATTTCACTATCTAAAACCTCTAAAAACACCTTAAAGATAGGCTAAAACTAAGTTTATGCTGAAGCACGGGTAGAACTACCACTAAACTACCTAGACAAGGTTAAAATGACTTAAGAAAACTTAATCCTAAGTCACAAACTATCTCCTAAATGATTTACCAAAAATCACTACCTAAAACCAAGACTAGTCTACAAAATTGACCCTTTTGTGTATGCATGTACTAAGCTAACCTATGGAAGTTTCATCTAACTATCCTTACATGTTTCTAATGGGAAAATATGAATAGAAAACAGCTCACAGTGCTAAAACTTACAACAGCTCAAAATCTAGCTACCTAAGACCTAATATTAGTACTACACTATGCTAAAACTCCAAAAATTTAGGGCTGAAATAAACTACTGCATAAAACTTTTATCAACACCCTTGGACAACTTTTAATTACCAAAAGAAATGTGGAGAAGACATCACAAAACCAGAATTGGAGGGAAATTCAAATCTGCCTACAGAAAACACCAAAATCAACTACAAATTGGTCAAAATGAGCTTAAGACTATCCAATCAGCAAAGGAAATGTTGAGGAATGATGCAAAAACAATGTATTTAGTATATGAAAGATGAAAACTAAGCTAAAAGTGAGCAATATCAAGGAAAACGAAAACTGAAGCAGAGACTAACTTGTATGGCTAGTTTATGAATCTCTAGTCTAGTTAAATAACTAACTTCATTATTTTTTCATTCAATTAGTGTGACTAAGTTGTGTGGCCTATTTTTATGCAGAAAAAGTAAACCAAGGACAGAAAAGCTAACAAAAACAAAGAAAGAATGCAGTAACTTGGCTGAAAAGTTGAAAAGTTGACCAAGAGTTGACTTTTTGCCTTTTTCCTCTAATCTGAAATCTATTATGCGAAACTGGTATAAACAAGACCAAGGACCTACTCAACAAAGTTAAAATGACTCAGGGTTCCTAAGGAACAACTCAAAACTGAAATCCTACCTAAAACTCAAAATTTCACTATGTAAAACCTCTAAAAACACCTTAAAGATAGGCTAAAACTAAGTTTATGCTGAAGCACGGGTAGAACTACCACTAAACTACCTAGACAAGGTTAAAATGACTTAAGAAAACTTAATCCTAAGTCACAAACTATCTCCTAAATGATTTACCAAAAATCACTACCTAAAACCAAGACTAGTCTACAAAATTGACCCTTTTATGTATGCATGTACTAAGCTAACCTATGGAAGTTTAATCTAACTATCCTTACATGTTTCTAATGGGAAAATATGAATACAAAACAGCTCACAGTGCTAAAACTTACTACAGCTCAAAATCTAGCTACCTAAGACCTAATATTACTACTACACTATGCTAAAACTCCAAAAATTTAGAGCTGAAATAAACTACTGCATAAAACTTTTATCAACACCCTTGGACAACTTTTAATTCCCAAAACAAAATGTGGAGAAGACATCACAAAACAAAATTTGGAGGGAAATTCAAATCTGCCTACAGAAAAAACAAAAATCAACTACAAATTGGTTAAAATGAACTTAAGACTATCCAGGCAGCAAAGGAAATGTTGAGGAATCATGTCAAAACAATGTCTTTCGTATATGAAAGATGATAACTAAGCTAAAAGTGAGCAATATCAAGGAAAACGAAAACTGAGGCGGAGACTAACTTGTATGGCTAGTTTATGAATCTTTAGTCTAGTTAAATACCTAACTTCATTATTGTTTCATTCAATTAGTGTGACTAAGTTGTGTGGCCTATTTTTATGCAGAAAAAGTAAACCAAGGACAGAAAAACTAAGAAAAACAAAGAAAGAATGCAGTAACTTGGCTGAAAAGTTGAAAAGTTGACCAAGAGTTGACTTTTTGCCTATTTCCTCTAATCTGAAATCTATTACGCGAAACTGGTATAGACAGGACCAAGGACCTACTCAACAAAGTTAAAATGACTCAGGGATCCTAAGGAACAACTCAAAACTGAAATCCTACATAAAACTTAAATTTTCACTACCTAAAACCTCTAAAAACACCTTAAAGATAGGCTAAAACTAAGTTTATGCTGAAGCACGGGTAGAACTACCACTAAACTACCTAGACAACGTTAAAATGACTTAAGAAAACTTAATCCTAAGTCACAAACTATCTCCTAAATGATTTACCAAAAATCACTACCTAAAACCAAGACAAGTCTACAAAATTGACCCTTTTGTGTATGCATGTACTAAGCTAACCTATGGAAGTTTCATCTAACTATCCTTACATGTTTCTAATGGGAAAATATGAATAGAAAACAGCTCACAGTGCTAAAACTTACAACAGCTCAAAATCTAGCTACCTAAGACCTAATATTAGTACTACACTATGCTAAAACTCCAAAAATTTAGCGCTGAAATAAACTACTGCATAAAACTTTTATCAACACCCTTGGACAACTTTTAATTACCAAAAGAAATGTGGAGAAGACATCACAAAACCAGAATTGGAGGGAAATTCAAATCTGCCTACAGAAAACACCAAAATCAACTACAAATTGGTCAAAATGAGCTTAAGACTATCTAATCAGCAAAGGAAATGTTGAGGAATGATGCAAAAACAATGTATTTAGTATATGAAAGATGAAAACTAAGCTAAAAGTGAGTATTATCAAGGAAAACGAAAACTGAGGCAGAGACTAACTTGTATGGCTAGTTTATGAATCTTTAGTCTAGTTAAATACCTAACTTCATTATTGTTTCATTCAATTAGTGTGACTAAGTTGTGTGGCCTATTTTTATGCAGAAAAAGTAAACCAAGGACAGAAAAACTAACAAAAACAAAGAAAGAATGCAGTAACTTGGCTGAAAAGTTGAAAAGTTGATCAAGAGTTGACTTTTTGCCTTTTTCCTCTAATCTGAAATCTATTATGCGAAACTTGTATAGACAGGACCAAGGACCTACTCAACAAAGTTAAAATGACTCAGGGATCCTAAGGAACAACTCAAAACTGAAATCCTACATAAAACTCAAATTTTCACTACCTAAAACCTCTAAAAACACCTTAAAGATAGGCTAAAACTAAGTTTATGCTGAAGCACGGGTAGAACTACCACTAAACTACCTAGACAACGTTAAAATGACTTAAGAAAACTTAATCCTAAGTCACAAACTATCTCCTAAATGATTTACCAAAAATCACTACCTAAAACCAAGACTAGTCTACAAAATTGACCCTTTTGTGTATGCATGTACTAAGCTAACCTATGGAAGTTTCATCTAACTATCCTTACATGTTTCTAATGGGAAAATATGAATAGAAAACAGCTCACAGTGCTAAAACTTACAACAGCTCAAAATCTAGCTACCTAAGACCTAATATTAGTACTACACTATGCTAAAACTCCAAAAATTTAGCGCTGAAATAAACTACTGCATAAAACTTTTATCAACACCCTTGGACAACTTTTAATTACCAAAAGAAATGTGGAGAAGACATCACAAAACCAGAATTGGAGGGAAATTCAAATCTGCCTACAGAAAACACCAAAATCAACTACAAATTGGTCAAAATGAGCTTAAGACTATCTAATCAGCAAAGGAAATGTTGAGGAATGATGCAAAAACAATGTATTTAGTATATGAAAGATGAAAACTAAGCTAAAAGTGAGTATTATCAAGGAAAACGAAAACTGAGGCGGAGACTAACTTGTATGGCTAGTTTATGAATCTTTAGTCTAGTTAAATACCTAACTTCATTATTGTTTCATTCAATTAGTGTGACTAAGTTGTGTGGCCTATTTTTATGCAGAAAAAGTAAACCAAGGACAGAAAAACTAACAAAAACAAAGAAAGAATGCAGTAACTTGGCTGAAAAGTTGAAAAGTTGATCAAGAGTTGACTTTTTGCCTTTTTCCTCTAATCTGAAATCTATTATGCGAAACTTGTATAAACAGGACCAAGGACCTACTCAACAAAGTTAAAATGACTCGAGGATCCTAAGGAACAACTCAAAACTGAAATCCTACCTAAAACTCAAAATTTCACTATCTAAAACCTCTAAAAACACCTTAAAGATAGGCTAAAACTAAGTTTATACTGAAGCACGGGTAGAACTACCACTAAATTACCTAGACATGGTTAAAATGACTTAAGAAAACTTAATCCTAAGTCACAAACTATCTCCTAAATGATTTACCAAAAATCACTACCTAAAACCAAGACTAGTCTACAAAATTGACCCTTTTGTGTATGCATGTACTAAGCTAACCTATGGAAGTTTAATCTAACTATCCTGACATGTTTCTAATGGGAAAATGTGAATAGAAAACAGCTCACACTGCTAAAACTTACTACAACTCAAAATCTAGCTACCTAAGACCTAATATTAGTACTACACTATGCTAAAACTCCAAAAATTTAAAGCTGAAATAAACTACTGCATAAAACTTTTATCAACACCCTTGGACAACTTTTAATTACCCAAAGAAATGTGGAGAAGACATCACAAAACCAAAATTGGAGGGAAATTCAAATCTGCCTACAGAAAACACCACAATCAACTACAAATTGGTCAAAATGAGCTTAAGACTATCCAATCAGCAAAGGAAATGTTGAGGAATGATGCAAAAACAATGTATTTAGTATATTCAAGATGAAAACTAAGCTAAAAGTGAGCAATATCAAGGAAAACGAAAACTGAGGCAGAGACTAACTTGTATGGCTAGTTTATGAATCTCTAGTCTAGTTAAATACCTAACTTCATTATTTTTTCATTCAATTAGTGTGACTAAGTTGTGTGGCCTATTTTTAAGCAGAAAAAGTAAACCAAGGATAGAAAAACTAACAAAAGCAAAGAAAGAATGCAGTAACTTGGCTGAAAAGTTGAAAAGTTGACCAAGAGTTGACTTTTTGCCTTTTTCCTCAAATCTGAAATCTATTATGCGAAACTGCTATAAACAGGACCAAGGACCTACTCAACAAAGTTAAAATGACGCAAGGATCCTAAGGAACAACTCAAAACTGAAATTCTACCAAAAACTCAAAATTTCAATACCTAAAACCTCTAAAAGCACCTTAAAGATAGGCTAAAACTAAGTTTATTCTAAAGCACGGGTAGAACTACCACTAAACTACCTAGACAAGGTTAAAATGACAAGAAAACTTAATCCTATGTCACAAACTATCTCCTAAATGATTTACCAAAAATCACTACCTAAAACCAAGACTAGTCTACAGAATTGACCGTTTTGTGTATGCATGTACCAAGCTAACCTATGGAAGTTTAATCTAACTATCCTGACATGTTTCTAATGGCGAAATATGAATAGAAAACAACTCACACTGTTAAAACTCTCTACAGCTCAAAATCTAGCTACCTAAGACCTAATATTAGCACTAAACTATGCTAAAACTCTAAAATTTTAGACCTGAAATAAACTACTGCATAAAACTTTTATCAACACCCTTGGATAACTTTTAATTACCAAAAGAAATGTGGAGAAGACATCAGAAAACAAAATTTGGAGGGAAATTCAAATCTGCCTACAGAAAACACAAAAATCAACTACAAATTGGTCAAAATGAGCTTAAGACTATCTAATCAGCAAAGGAAATGTTGAGGAATGATGCCAAAACAATGTATTTAGTATATGAAAGATGAAAACTAAGCTAAAAGTGAGCATTATCAAGGAAATCGAAAACTAAGGCAGAGACTACTTGTATGGCTAGTTTATGAATCTCTAGTCTAGTTAAATACCTAACTTCATTATTTTTTCATTCAATTAGTGTGACTATGTTGTGTGGCCTATTTTTATGCAGAAAAAGTAAACCAAGGACAGAAAAACTAACAAAACCAAAGAAAGAATGCAGTAACTTGGCTGAAAAGTTGAAAAGTTAACCAAAGGTTGACTTTTTGCCTTTTTCCTCTAATCTGAAATCTATTATGCGAAACTGGTATAAACAGGACCAAGGACCTACTCAACAAAGTTAAAATGACTCAGGGAGCCTAAGGAACAACTCAAAACTGAAATCCTACCTAAAACTCAAAATTTCACTACCTAAAACCTCTAAAAACACCTTAAAGATAGGCTAAAACTAAGTTTATGCTAAAGCACGGGTAGAACTACCGCTAAACTACCTAGACAAGGTTAAAATGACTTAAGAAAACTTAATCCTAAGTCACAAACTATCTCCTAAATGATTTACCAAAAATCACTACCTAAAACCAAGACTAGTCTACAAAATTGACACTTTTGTGTATGCATGTACTAAGCTAACCTATGGAGGTTTAATCTAACTATCCTGACATGTTTCTAATGGCAAAATATGAATAGAAAACACCTCACACTGCTAAAACTCTCTACAGCTCAAAATCTAGCTACCTAAGACCTAATATTAGCACTAAACTATGCTAAAACTCTAAAAATTTAGAGCTGAAATAAACTATTGCATAAAACTTTTATCCACACCCTTGCACAACTTTTAATTACCAAAAGAAATGTGGAGAAGACATCACAAAACAAAATTTGGAGGGAAATTCAAATCTGCCTACAGAAAACACAAAAATCAACTACAAATTGGTCAAAATGAGCTTAAGACTATCTAATCAGCAAAGGAAATGTTGAGGAATGATGCCAAAACAACGTATTTAGTATATGAAAGATGAAAACTAAGCTAAAAGTGAGCAATATCAAGGAAATCGAAAACTAAGGCAGAGACTAACTTGTATGGCTAGTTTATGAATCTCTAGTCTAGTTAAATACCTAACTTCATTATTTTTTCATTCAATTAGTGTGACTATGTTGTGTGGCCTATTTTTATGCAGAAAAAGTAAACCAAGGACAGAAAAACTAACAAAAACAAAGAAAGAATGCAATAACTTGGCTGAAAAGTTGAAAAGTTGACCAAGAGTTGACTTTTTGCCTTTTTCCTCTAATCTGAAATCTATTATGCGAAACTGGTATAAACAGGACCAAGGACCTACTCAACAAAGTTAAAATGACTCAAGGATCCTAAGGAACAACTCAAAACTGAAATCCTACCTAAAACTCAAAATTTCACTATCTAAAACCTCTAAAAACACCTTAAAGATAGGCTAAAACTAAGTTTATTCTAAAGCACGGGTAGAACTACCAATAAACTACCTAGACAAGGTTAAAATGACTTAAGAAAACTTAATCCTAAGTCACAAACTATCTCCTAAATGATTTACCAAAAATCACTACCTAAAACCAAGACTAGGCTACAAAATTGACCCTTTTGTGTAAGCATGTACTAAGCTAACCTATGGAAACTTAATCTAACTATCCTAACATGTTTCTAATGGAAAAATATGTATAGAAAACAGCTCACACTGCTAAAATTTACTACACCTCAAAATCTAGCTACCTAAGACCTCATATTGGCACTAAACTATGCTAAAACTCCAAAAATTTAGAGCTGAAATAAACTACTGCATAAAACTTTTATCAACATCCTTGGACAACTCTTAATTACCAAAAGAAATATGGAGAAGATATAACAAAACAAAATTTGGAGGGAAATTCAAATCTGCCTACAGAAAACACAAAAATCAACTACAAATTGGTCAAAATGAGCTTAAGACTATCCAGGCAGCAAAGGAAATGTTGAGGAATGATGCCAAAACAATGTATTTAGTATATGAAAGATGAAAACTAAGCTAAAAGTGAGCAATATCAAGGCAAACGAAAACTGAGGCGGAGACTAACTTGTATGGCTAGTTTATGAATCTCTAGTCTAGTTAAATACCTAACTTCATTATTTTTTCATTCAATTAGTGTGACTAGGTTGTGTGGCCTATTTTTATGCAGAAAAAGTAAACCAAGGACAGAAAAACTAAAAAAAACAAAGAAAGAATGCAGTAACTTAGCTGAAAAGTTGAAAATTTGAGCAAGAGTTGACTTTTTGCCTTTTTCCTCTAATATGAAATCTATTATGCGAAACTGGTATAAACAGGACCAAGGACCTACTCAACAAAGTTAAAATGACTTAGGGATCCTAAGGAACAACTCAAAACTGAGATCCTACGTAAAACTCAAAATTTCTGATGAAGGATTATCTTGTTCCTTTTTTTAAGATTATTGAATATGGTGTGAGTTGATTAAGAAAGCTAAGTGAAATCCCCACTGGACATTAAGATAGCAAGCTATCTAGATGTGAAGGTTCCTTTCACAAAGCTCAAGAGAAGAAGATGATGGATTGATTCAAAAGAAAAAGGAAATGGAAAACACATAAACCATAGAAAACCAAGAACAATTAAAGGATGAAGAAACCATAAAATGGAAAGGAAAGAAATGGTAAAAATGTGAGAAGCACGCCACTACAAGGCTAGGCTAGAAGCCATGGCAACCTTGAAGATGAGTGGATGTGTGCCGCCACTTGCTATGCAAGATAAGGCTTAAAAGTATTCACTCCCTAGGGAGGAAACTCTCACAAATGGTTGAGACACAAGAGTGTTTTTACTTCAAAATGTTCAACCCTTTTACATGTCTAGGAGCACCCCTTATATAGGAGAGTTTAGGAGCCTCTAAGCAAATAAAAGATACCTAAGGATGTCTCTACAAAAACCTAACCCTAGCTTCAAGAAACTAGGTCAAATAAGATTACAAAAATGAGAGACAAAAGACCTAACTATGGTGTGTGCAAGGCTAATTTCGTTCTAGCACAAAAGGAGACAAAGAATGTGTCTCATATGTCTCCAAAAAGTGGCCAAAGTGTGCTAAAAACAAAGGTACATAGGTACACTTGTTTTATGCCTTTTACTTTATGCTTTATGCCTTTGCTTTACTCTCTCATCCACATCATTTATGCTCCCCAATCACCATGTGCCACCTAACATTGCTTTCTTACTCGTAATTCACCTACAAAGCAAATAAACATAGATTAGCATGTTGGCTTAAGTCAAGTCAACTATAGTCAACAAGTCAAACCTAGTCAAAGGTCAACCAGTCAACTAAAGTTGATTCAACTAAGTCAACTTAGGGAATAAAAAATAGCAAACACAAATGAAAAGGATGAAGGATTAGTGAACTTCCTTTCTAAACATGCTAAGTCTTCTTAAGCATTTGCCTCCATCCTTGGTTGGGGTCAATCCTTCGTCAATTTCACTACCTAAACTCAAAATTTCACTACCTAAAACCTCTAAAAACATCTTAAAGATAGGCTAAAACTAAGTTTATGCTAAAGCACGGGTAGAACTACCAATAAAATACCTAGACAAGATTAAAATGACTTAAGAATAGTTAATCCTAGGTCACAAACTATCTCCTAAATGATTTACCAAAAATCACTACCTAAAACCAAGACTAGTCTACAAAATTGACCCTTTTGTGTATGCATGTACTAAGCTAACCTATGGAAGTTTAATCTAACTGTCCTGACATGTTTGTAATGGCAAAATATGAATAGAAAACAACTCACACTGCTAAAACTCTCTGCAGCTTAAAATCTAGCTACCTAAGACCTAATATTAGCATTAAATTATTCTAAAACTCTAAAAATTTAGAGCTGAAATAAACTACTGCATAAAACTTTTATCAACGCCCTTGGACAACTTTTAATTACCAAAAGAAATGTGGAGAAGACATCACAAAACAAAATTTGGAGGGAAATTCAAATATGACTACAGAGAACACAAAAATCAACTACAAATTGGTCAAAATGAGCTTAAGACTATCCAATAAGCAAAGGAAATGTTGAGGAATGATACAAAAACAATGTATTTAGTATATGAAAGATGAAAACTAAGCTAAAAGTGAGCAATATCAAGGAAAACGAAAACAGAGGCGGAGACTAACTTGTATGGCTAATTTATGAATCTCTATTCTAGTTAAATACCTAACTTCATTATTTTTTCATTCAATTAGTGTGACTAAGTTGTGTGGCCTATTTTTATGCAGAAAAATTAAACCAAGGACAGAAAAACTAACAAAAACAAAGAAAGAATGCAGTAACTTGACTGAAAAGTTGAAAAGTTGACCAAGAGTTAGCTTTTGGCCTTTTTCCTCTAATCTGAAATCTATTATGCGAAACTGGTATAAACAGGACCAAGGACCTACTCAACAAAGTTAAAATGACTCAGGGAACCTAAGGAACAACTCAAAACTGAAATCCTACCTAAAACTCAAAATTTCACTACCTAAAACCTCTAAATACACCATAAAGATAGTCTAAAACTAAGTTTATTCTAAAGCACGGGTAGAACTACCACTAAACTTCCTAGACAAGGTTAAAATTACTTAAGAAAACTTAATCCTAAGTTACAAACTATCCCCTAAATAATTTACCAAAAATCACTACCTAAAACCAAGACTAGTCTACAAAATTGACCCTTTTGTGTATGCATGTACTAAGCTAACCTATCAAAGTTTAATCTAACTGTCCTGACATGTTTGTAATGGAAAAATATGAATAGAAAACAACTCAGACTGCTAAAACTCTCTACAGCTCAAAATCTAGCTACCTAAGACCTAATATTAGCACTAAATTATGCTAAAACTCTAAAAATTTAGAGCTGAAATAAACTACTCCATAAAACTTTTATCAACACCCTTGGACAACTTTTAATTACCAAAAGAAATGTGGAGAAGACATCACAAAACAAAATTTGGAGGGAAATTCAAATCTACATACAGAAAACACAAAAATCAACTACAAATTGGTTAAAATGAGCTTAAGACTATCCAGGCAGCAAAGGAAATGTTGACGAATGATGCCAAAACAATGTATTTAGTATATGAAAGATGAAAACTAAGCTAAAAGTGAGCAATATAAAGGAAAACGAAAACTGAGGCGGAGACTAACTTGTATGGCTAGTTTATGAATCTCTAGTCTAGTTAAATACCTAACTTCATTATTTTTTCATTCAATTAGTTTGACTAAGTTGTGTGGCCTATTTTTATGGAGAAAAAGTAAACCAAGGACAGAAAAACTAACAAAAACAAAGAAAGAATGCAGTAACTTGGCTGAAAAGTTGAAAAGTTAACCAAGAGTTGACTTTTTGCCTTTTTCCTCTAATCTGAAATCTATTATGCGAAACTGCTATAAACAGGACCAAGGACCTACTCAACAAAGTTAAAATGACTTAGGGATCCTAAGGAACAACTCAAAACTGAAATCCTACCTAAAACTCAAAATTTCACTACCTAAAACCTCTAAAAACACCTTAAAGATAGGCTAAAACTAAGTTTATGCTAAAGCACGGGTAGAACTACCACTAAACTACCTAGACAAGGTTAAAATGACTTAAGAAAACTTAATCCTAAGTCACAAACTATCTCCTAAATGATTTACCAAAAATCACTGCCTAAAACAAAGACTAGTCTACAAAATTGACCTTTTTGTGTAAGCATGTAGCAAGCTAACTGATGGAAACTTAATCTAACTATCCTAACATTTTTCTAATGGAAAAATATGAATAGGAAACCGCTCACACTGATAAAACTTACTACAGCTCAAAATCTAGCTACCTAAGACCTAATATTACCACTAAACTATGCTAAAACTCTAAAAATTTAGAGCTGAAATAAACTACTGCATAAAACCTTGATCAACACCCTTGAACAACTTTTAATTACCAAAAGAAATATGGAGAAGATATCACAAAACAAAATTTGGAGGGAAATTCAAATCTGCCTACAGAAAACACAAAAATCAACTACAAATTGGTCAAAATGAGCTTAAGACTATCCAATCAGCAAAGGAAATGTTGAGGAAGGATGCCAAAACAATGTATTTAGTATATGACAGATGAAAACTAAGTTAAAAGTGAGCAATATCAAGGAAAACGAAAACTGAGGCGGAGACTAACTTGTATGGCTAGTTTATGAATCTCTAGTCTAGTTAAATACCTAACTTCATTATTTTTTCATTCAATTAGTGTGACTAAGTTGTGTGGCCTATTTTTATGCATAAAAAGTAAACCAAAGACAGAAAAACTAAAAAAAACAAAGGATTAATGCAGTAACTTGGCTGAAAAGTTGAAAAGTTGACCAAGAGTTGACTTTTTGCCTTTTTCCTCTAATCTGAAATCTATTATGCGAAACTGGTATAAATAGGACCAAGGACCTACTCAACAAAGTTAAAATGACTCAGGGATCCTAAGGAACAACTCAAAACTGCAATCCTACTTAAAACTCAAAATTTCACTACCTAAAACCTCTCAAAACACCTTAAAGATAGGCTAAAACTAAGTTTATTCTAAAGCAGAGGTAGAACTACCACTAAACTACCTAGACAAGGTTAAAATGACTTAAGAAAGCTTAATCCTAAGTCACAAACTATCTCCTAATTGATTTACCAAAAATCACTACCTAAAACCAAGACTAATCTACAAAATTGACCCTTTTGTGTATGCATGTACTAAGCTAACCTATGGAAGCTTAATCTAACTATCCTAACATGTTTCTAACGGCAAAATATGAATAGAAAACAACTCACACTGCTAAAACATACTACAGCTTAAAATCTAGTTACCTAAGACCTAATATTAGAACTAAATTATGCTAAAACTCTAAAAATTTAGAGCTGAAATAAACTACTGCATAAAACTTTTATCAACACCCTTGAACAACTTTTAATTACAAAAGAAATATGGAGAAGATATCCCAAAACAAAATTTGGAGGGAAATTCAAATCTGCCTACAGAAAACACAAAAATCAACTACAAATTGGTCAAAATGAGCTTAAGACTATCCAATCAGCAAAGGAAATGTTGAGGAAGGATGCCAAAACAATGTATTTAGTATATGACAGATGAAAACTAAGCTAAAAGTGAGCAATATCAAGGAAAACGAAAACTGAGGCGGAGACTAACTTGTATGGCTAGTTTATGAATCTCTAGTCTAGTTAAATACCTAACTTCATTATTTTTTCATTCAATTAGTGTGACTAAGTTATGTGGCCTATTTTTATGCATAAAAAGTAAACCAAAGACAGAAAAACTAAAAAAAACAAAGGATTAATGCAGTAACTTGGCTGAAAAGTTGAAAAGTTGACCAAGAGTTGACTTTTTGCCTTTTTCCTCTAATCTGAAATCTATTATGCGAAACTGGTATAAATAGGACCAAGGACCTACTCAACAAAGTTAAAATGACTCAGGGATCCTAAGGAACAACTCAAAACTGAAATCCTACTTAAAACGCAAAATTTCACTACCTAAAACCTCTCAAAACACCTTAAAGATAGGCTAAAACTAAGTTTATTCTAAAGCAGAGGTAGAACTACCACTAAACTACCTAGACAAGGTTAAAATGACTTAAGAAAACTTAATCCTAAGTCACAAACTATCTCCTAATTGATTTACCAAAAATCACTACCTAAAACCAAGACTAGTCTACAAAATTGACCCTTTTGTGTATGCATGTACTAAGCTAACCTATGGAAGCTTAATCTAACTATCCTAACATGTTTCTAACGGCAAAATATGAATAGAAAACAACTCACACTGCTAAAACATACTACAGCTTAAAATCTAGTTACCTAAGACCTAATATTAGAACTAAATTATGCTAAAACTCTAAAAATTTAGAGCTGAAATAAACTACTGCATAAAACTTTTATCAACACCCTTGAACAACTTTTAATTACCAAAAGAAATATGGAGAAGATATCACAAAACAAAATTTGGAGGGAAATTCAAATCTGCCTACAGAAAACACAAAAATCAACTACAAATTGGTCAAAATGAGCTTAAGACTATCCAATCAGCAAAGGAAATGTTGAGGAAGGATGCCAAAACAATGTATTTAGTATATGACAGATGAAAACTAAGCTAAAAGTGAGCAATATCAAGGAAAACGAAAACTGAGGCGGAGACTAACTTGTATGGCTAGTTTATGAATCTCTAGTCTAGTTAAATACCTAACTTCATTATTTTTTCATTCAATTAGTATGACTAAGTTGTGTGGCCTATTTTTATGCATAAAAAGTAAACCAAAGACAGAAAAACTAAAAAAAACAAAGAAAGAATGCAGTAACTTGGCTGAAAAGTTGAAAAGTTGACCAAGAGTTGACTTTTTGCCTTTTTCCTCTAATCTGAAATCTATTATGCGAAACTGGTATAAACAGGACCAAGGACCTACTCAACAAAGTTAAAATGACTCAGGGATCCTAAGGAACAACTCAAAACTGAAATCCTACCTAAAACTCAAAATTTCACTACCTAAAACCTCTAAAAACACCTTAAAGATAGGCTAAAACTAAGTTTATTCTAAAGCAGAGGTAGAACTACCACTAAACTACCTAGACAAGGTTAAAATGACTTAAGAAAACTTAATCCTAAGTCACAAACTATCTCCTAATTGATTTACCAAAAATCACTACCTAACACAAAGACTAGTCTACAAAATTGACCCTTTTGTGCATGCATGTACTAAGCTAACCTATGGAAGTTTAATCTAACTGTCCTGACATATTTCTAATGGCACAATATGAATAGAAAACAGCTCACACTGCTAAAACTCTCTACAGCTCAAAGTCTAGCTACCTAAGACCTAATATTAGAACTAAATTATGCTAAAACTTTAAAAATTTAGAGCTGAAATAAATTACTGCATAAAACTTTTATCAACACCCTTGGACAACTTTTAATTACCAAAAGAAATGTGGAGAAGACATCACAAAACAAAATTTGGAGGGAAATTCAAATCTGCATACAAAAAACACAAAAATCAACTACAAATTGGTTAAAATAAGATTAAGACTATCCAGGCAGCAAAGGAAATGTTGAGGAATGATGCCAAAACAATGTATTTAGTATATGAAAGATGAAAACTAAGCTTAAAGTGAGCAATATCAAGGCAAACGAAAGCTGAGGCGGAGACTAACTTCTATGGCTAGTTTATGAATCTCGAGTCTAGTTCAATACCTAACTTCATTATTTTTTCATTTAATTAGTGTGACTAAGTTGTGTGGCCTATTTTTATGCAGAAAAAGTAAACCAAGGACAGAAAAACTAACAAAAACAAAGAAAGAATGCAGTAACTTGGATGAAAAGTTGAAAAGTTGACCAAGAGTTCACTTTTTGCCTTTTTCCTCTAATCTGAAATCTATTATGCGAAACTGGTATAAATAGGACCAAGGACCTACTCAACAAAGTTAAAATGACTCAGGGATCCTAAGGAACAACTCAAAACTGAAATCCTACTTAAAACGCAAAATTTCACTACCTAAAACCTCTAAAAACACCTTAAAGATAGGCTAAAACTAAGTTTATTCTAAAGCAGAGGTAGAACTACCACTAAACTACCTAGACAAGGTTAAAATGACTTAAGAAAACTTAATCCTAAGTCACAAACTATCTCCTAATTGATTTACCAAAAATCACTACCTAACACAAAGACTAGTCTACAAAATTGACCCTTTTATGTAAGCATGTACTAAGCTAACCTATGGAAACTTAATCTAACTATCCTAACATGTTTCTAATGGAAAAATATGAATAGAAAACAGCTCACACTGCTAAAACTTACTACAGCTCAAAATCTAGCCTCCTAAGACCTAATATTAGCACTAAACTATGCTAAAACTCCAAAATTTTATAGCTGAAATAAACTACTGCATAAAACTTTTATCAACACCCTTGGACAACTTTTAATTACCAAAAGAAATGTGGAGAAGATATCACAAAACAAAATTTGGAGGGAAATTCAAATCTACCTACAGAAAACACAAAAACCAACTACAAATTGGTCAAAATGAGCTTAAGACTATCCAATCAGCAAAGGAAATGTTGAGGAATGATGCAAAAACAATGTATTTAGTACATGAAAGATGAAAACTATGCTAAAATTGAGCAATATCAAGGAAAACGAAAATTAAGGCGGAGACTAACTTGTATGGCTAGTTTATGAATCTCTAGTCTAGTTAAATACCTAACTTCATTATTTTATCATTCAATTAGTGTGACTAAGTTGAGTGGCCTATTTGTATGCAGAAAAATTAGAGCAAGGACAGAAAAACTAACAAAAACAAAGAAAGAATGCAGTAACTTGGCTGAAAAGTTGACCAAGAGTTGACTTTTTGTCTTTTCCCTCTAATCTGAAATCTATTATGCGAAATTGGTATAAACAGGACCAAGGACCTACTCAACAAAGTTAAAATGACTTCGGGATCCTAAGGAACAACTCAAAACCAAAATCCTACCTAAAACTCAAAATTTCACTACCTAAAACCTCTAAAAACATGTTAAAGATAGGCTAAAACTAAGTTTATTCTCAAGACCGGGTAGAACTACCACTAAACTACCTATACAAGGTTAAAATGACTTAAGAAAAGTTAATCCTATATCACAAACTATCTCCTAAATGATTTACCAATAATCACTACCTAAAACCAAGACTAGTCTACAAAATTGACCGTTTTGTGTATGCATGTACTAAGCTAACCTATGGAAACTTAATCTAACTATCCTAACATATTTCTAATTGAAAAATATGAATAGAAAACAGCTCAAACTGCTAAAACTTACTACAACTCAAAATCTAGCTACCTAAGACCTAATATTAGCACTAAACTATGCTAAAACTCTAATAATTTAGAGCTGAAATAAACTACTGCATAAAAATTTTATCAACACCCTTGAACAACTTTTAATTACCAAAAGAAATGTGGAGAAGACATCACAACAAAATTTGGAGGGAAATTCAAATATGCCTACAATAAATACAAAAATAAACTACAAATTGGTCAAAATGAGCTTAAGACTATCCAATCAGCAAAGGAAATGTTGAGCAATGATGCCAAAACAATGTATTTAGTATATGAAAGATGATAACTAAGCTAAAAGTGAGCAATATCAAGGAAAACGAAAATATAGGCGGAGACTAACTTGTATGGCTAGTTTATGAATCTCTAGTCTAGTTAAATACCTAACTTCATTATTTTTTCATTCAATTAGTGTGACTAAGTTGTGTGGCCTGTTTTTATGCAGAAAAAGTAAACCAAGGACAGAAAAACTAAAAAAAACAAAGAAAGAATTGAGCAACTTGGCTGAAAAGTTGAAAAGTTGACCAAGAGTTTACTTTTTGCCTTTTTCCTCTAATCTGAAATCTATTATGCGAAACTGGTATAAACAAGACCAAGGACGTACTCAACAAAGTTAAAATGACTAGAGGATCGTAAGGAACAACTAAAAACTTAAATCCTACCTAAAACTCAAAATTTCACTACCTAAAACCTCTAAAAACACCTTAAAGATAGGCTAAAACTAAGTTTATTCTAAAGAACGGGTAGAACTACCACTAAACTACCTAGACAAGGTTAAAATGACTTAAGAAAACTTAATCCTAAGTCACAAACTATCTCCTAAATGATTTACCAAAAATCACTACCTAAAACCAAGACTAGTCTACAAAATTGACCCTTTTGTGTATGCATGTACTAAGTTAACCTATGGAAGTTTAATCTAACTGTCCTGACATGTTTCTAATGGCTAAATATGAATAAAAAAAAACTCACACTGCTAAAACTCTCTACAGCTCAAAATCTAGAAACCTAAGACCTAATATTAGCACTAAATTATGCTAAAACTCTAAAAAATTAGAGCTGAAATAAACTACTGCATAAAAATTTTATCATCACCCTTGGACAACTTTTAATTACCAAAAGAAATGTGGAGAAGACATCACAAAACAAAATTTGGAGGGAAATTCAAATCTGCCTACAGAAAACACAAAAATCAACTACAAATTGGTTAAAATGAGCTTAAGACTATCCAGGCAGCAAAGGAAATGATGAGGAATGATGCCAAAAAAATGTATATAGTATATGAAAGATGAAACTAAGCTAAAAGTGAGTAATATCAAGGAAAATGAAAACTGAGGCGGAGACTAACTTGTATGGCTAGTTTATGAATCTCTAGTCTAGTTAAATACCTAACTTCATTATTTTTTCATTCAAT
This sequence comes from Vigna unguiculata, assembly GCF_037176805.1. NCBI lineage: Eukaryota > Viridiplantae > Streptophyta > Magnoliopsida > Fabales > Fabaceae > Vigna > Vigna unguiculata. Next base: position 23,327,701 of record NC_140795.1, on the reverse strand, counting down.
TAGTATGACTAAGTTTTGTGGCCTATTTTTATGCAGAAAAAGTAAACCAAGGACAGAAAAACTAACAAAAACAAAGAAAGAATTCAGTAACTTAGCTGAAAAGTTGAAAATTTAAGCAAGAGTTTACTTTTGGCCTTTTTCCTCTAATCTGAAATCTATTATGCGAAATTGGTATAAAAAGGACCAAGGACCTACTCAACAAAGTTAAAATGACTTGGGGATCCTAAGGAACATCTTAAAACTGAAATCCTACCTAAAACTCAAAATTTCACTTCCTAAAACCTCTAAAAACATCTTAAAGATAGGCTAAAACTAAGTTTATGCTAAAGCACGGGTAGAACTACTAATAAAATACCTAGACAAGATTAAAATGACTTAAGAAAAGTTAATCATAAGTCACAAACTATCTCCTAAATGATTTACCAAAAATCACTACCTAAAACCAAGACTAGTCTACAAAATTGACCCTTTTGTGAATGCATGTGCTAAGCTAACCTATGGAAACTTAATCTAACTATCCTAACATGTTTCTAATTGAAAAATATGAATAGAAAACAGCTCACACTGCTAAAACTTACTACAGCTCAAAATCTAGCTACCTAAGACCTAATATTAGCACTAAACTATGCTAAAACTCCAAAAAATTAGAGCTGAAATAAACTACTGCATAAAACTTTTATCAACACCCTTGGACAACTTTTAATTACCAAAAGAAATGTGGAGAAGACATCACAAAACAAAATTTGGAGGGAAATTCAAATCTGCCTACAGAAAACACAAAAATCAATTACAAATTTGTCAAAATGAGCTTAAGACTATCCAATCAGCAAAGGAAATTTTGAGGAATGATGCCAAAACAATGTATTTATTATATGAAAGATGAAAACTAAGCTAAAAGTGAGCAATATCAAGGAAAACGAAAACTGAGGCGGAGACTAACTTGTATGGCTAGTTTATGAATCTCTAGTCTAGTTAAATACCTAACTTCATTATTTTTTCACTCAATAAGTGTGACTAAGTTGTGTGGCCTATTTTTATGCAGAAAAAGTAAACCAAGGACAAAAACACTAATAAAAACAAGGAAAGAATGCAGTAACTTGGCTGAAAAGTTAAAAAGTTGACCAAGAGTTTACTTTTTGCCTTTTTCCTTTAATCTAAAATCTATTATGCGAAACTGGTATAAACAGGACCAAGGTCCTACTCAACAAAGTTAAAATGACTCAGGGATCCTAGGGAACAACTGAAAACCTAATTTCACTACCTAAAACTCAAAATTTCACTACCTAAAACCTCTAAAAACACCTTAAAGATAGGCTAAAACTAAGTTTATGCTAAAGCACGGGTCGAACTACCAATAAACTACCTAGACAAGGTTAAAATGACTTAAGAAAACTTAATCCTAAGTCACAAACTATCTCCTAAATGATTTACCAAAAATCACTACCTAAAACCAAGACTAGTCTACAAAATTGACCCTTTTATGAATGCATGTACTAAGCTAACCTATGGAAACTTAATCTAACTATCCTAACATGTTTCTAATTGAAAAATATGAATAGAAAACAACTCACACTGCTAAAACTCTCTACAGCTCAAAATCTAGCTACCTAAGACCTAATATTAGCACTAAACTATGGTTCAACTCTAAAAATTTGGAGCTGAAATAAACTACTGCATAAAACTTTTATCAACACCCTTGGACAACTTTTAATTACCAAAAGAAATGTGGAGAAGACATCACAAAACAAAGTTTGGAGGGAAATTCCAATATGCCTACAGAGAACACAAAAATCAACTACAAATTGGTCAAAATGAGCTTAAGACTATCCAATCAGCAAAAGAAATGTTGAAGAATGATGCCAAAAAAATATATTTAGTATATGAAAGATGAAAACTAAGCTAAAAGTGAGCAATATCAAGGAAAACGAAAACTGAGGCGGAGACTAACTTGTATGGCTAGTTTATGAATCTCTAGTCTAGTTAAATACCTAACTTCATTATTTTCTCATTCAATTAGTGTGACTAAGTTGTGTGGCCTATTTTTATGCAGAAAAAGTAAACCAAGGAAAAAAAAACTAACAAAAACAAAGAAAGAATGTAGTAACTTGGCTGAAAAGTTGAAAAGTTGACCAAGAGTTTACTTTTTGCCTTTTTCCTCTAATCTGAAATCTATTATGCGAAACTGGTATAAACAGGACCAAGGTCCAACTCAACAAAGTTAAAATGACTCAGGGATCCTAAGGAACAACTCAAAACCTAATTTCACTACCTAAAACTCAAAATTTCACTACCTAAAACCTCTAAAAACACCTTAAAGATAGGCTAAAACTAAGTTTATTCTAAAGCACGGGTATAACTACCACTAAACTACCTAGACAAGGTTAGAATGACTTAAGAAAACTTAATCCTAAGTCACAAACTATCTCCTAAATGATTTACCAAAAATCACTACCTAAAACCAAGACTAGTCTACAAAATTGACCCTTTTGTGTATGCATGTACTAAGCTAACCTATGGAAGTTTAATCTAACTATCCTGACATGTTTCTAATGGCAAAATATGAATAGAAAACAGCTCACACTGCTAAAACTCTCTACAGCTGAAAATCTAGCTACCTAAGACCTAATATTAGCACTAAACTATGCATAAAACTCTAAAAATTTAGAGCTGAAATAAAGGACTGCATAAAACTTTTATCAACACCCTTGTACAACTTTTAATTACCAAAAGAAATGTGGAGAAGACATCACAAAACAAAATTTGGAGGGAAATTCAAATCTGCCTACAGAAAACACAAAAATCAACTACAAATTGGTCAAAATGAGCTTAAGATTATCCAATCAGCAAAGGGAATGTTGAGGAATGATGCCAAAACAATGTATTTAGTATATGAAAGATGAAAACTAAGCTAAAAGTGAGCAATATAAAGGAAAACGAAAACTGAGGCGGAGACTAACTTGTATGGCTAGTTTATGAATCTCTAATCTAGTTAAATACCTAACTTCATTATTTTTTCATTCAATTAGTGTGACTAAGTTGTGTCGCCTATTTTTATGCAGAAAAAGTAAACCAAGGACAGAAACACTAACAAAAACAAAGAAAGAATGCAGTAACTTGCCTGAAAAGTTAAAAAGTTAACCAAGAGTTTACTTTTTGCCTTTTTCCTCTAATCTGAAATCTATTATGCGAAACTGGTATAAACAGGACCAAGGTCCAACTCAACAAAGTTAAAATGACTAAGGGATCCTAAGGAACAACTCAAAACCTAATTTCACTACCTAAAACTCAAAATTTCACTACCTAAAACCTCTAAAAACACCTTAAAGATAGGCTAAAACTAAGTTTATTCTAAAGCACGGGTAGAACTACCACTAAACTACCTAGACAAGGTTAGAATGACTTAAGAAAACTTAATCCTAAGTCACAAACTATCTCCTAAATGATTTACCAAAAATCACTACCTAAAACCAAGACTAGTCTACAAAATTGACCCTTTTGTGTATGCATGTACTAAGCTAACCTATGCAAGTTTAATCTAACTATCCTGACATGTTTCTAATGGCAAAATATGAATAGAAAACAGCTCACACTGCTAAAACTCTCTACAGCTGAAAATCTAGCTACTTAAGACCTAATATTAGCACTAAACTATGCATAAAACTCTAAAAATTTAGAGCTGAAATAAAGGACTGCATAAAACTTTTTTCAACACCCTTGTACAACTTTTAATTACCAAAAGAAATGTGGAGAAGACATCACAAAACAAAATTTGGAGGGAAATTCCAATATGCCTACAGAAAACACAAAAATCAACTACAAATTGGTCAAAATGAGCTTAAGATTATCCAATCAGCAAAGGGAATGTTGAGGAATGATGCCAAAATAATGTATTTAGTATATGAAAGATGAAAACTAAGCTAAAAGTGAGCAATATCAAGGAAAACGAAAACTGAGGCGGAGACTAACTTGTATGGCTAGTTTGTGAATCTCTAGTCTAGTTAAATACCTAACTTCATTATTTTATCATTCAATTAGTGTGACTAAGTTGTGTGGCCTATTTTTATGCAGAAAAAGTAAACCAAGGACAAAAAAACTAACAAAAACAAAGAAAGAATGCAGTAACTTGGCTGACAAGTTGAAAAGTTGACCAATAGTTGACTTGTTGCCTTTTTCCTCTAATTTGAAATCTATTATGCGAAATTGGTATAAACAGGACCAAGGACCTACTCAACAAAGTTAAAATGACTCAGGGATCCTATGGAACAACTCAAAACTGAAATCCTACCGAAAACTCAAAATTTCACTACCTAAAACCTCTAAAAACATCTTAAAGATAGGCTAAAACTAAGTTTATTCTAAAGCACGGGTAGAACTACCACTAAACTACCTAGACAAGGTTAGAATGACTTAAGAAAACTTAATCCTAAGTCACAAACTATCTCCTAAATGATTTACCAAAAATCACTACCTAAAACCAAGACTAGTCTACAAAATTGACCCTTTTGTGTATGCATGTACTAAGATAACTTATGGAAGCTTAATCTAACTATCCTAACATGTTTCTAATGGCAAAATATGAATAGAAAACAGCTCACACTGCTAAAACTTACTACAACTCAAAATCTAGCTACCGAAGACCTAATATTAGCATTAAACTATGCTTAAACTCCAAAAATTTAGAGCTGAAATAAACTACTGCATAAGACTTTTATCAATACCCTTGGACAACTTTTAATTACCTAAAGAAATGTGGAGAAGACATCACAAAACAAAATTTGGAGGGATATTCAAATCTGCCTACAGAAAACACAAAAATTAACTACGAATTGGTCAAAATGAGCTTAAGACATTCCAATCAGCAAAGGAAATGTTGAGGAGTGATGCAAAAACAATGTATTTAGTATATGACAGATGACAACTAAGCTAAAAGTGAGCAATATCAAGGAAAACGAAAACTCAGGCGGAGACTAACTTGTATGGCTAGTTTATGAATCTCTAGTCTAGTTAAATACCTAACTTCATTATTTTTTCATTCAATTAGTGTGACTAAGTTGTGTGGCCTATTTTTATGCAGAAAAAGTAAACCAAGGACAGAAAAACGAACAAAAACAAAGAAAGAATGCAGTAACCTTGCCGAAAAGTTGAAAAGTTGACCAAGAGTTGACCTTTTGCCTTTTTCCTCTAATCTGAAATCTCTTATGCGAAACTGGTATAAACAGGATCAAGGACCTATTCAACAAAGTTAAAATGACTCAGGGATCATAAGGAACAACTTAATACTGAAATCCTACGTAAAACTCAAAATATCACTACCTAAAACCTCTAAAAACACCTAAAAGATAAGCTAAAACTAAGTTTATGCTAAAGCACGGGTAGAACTACCACTAAACTACCTATAAAAGGTTAAAATGACTAAAGAAAACTTAATCCTAAGTCACAAACTATCTCCTACATAATTTACAAAAATCACTACCTAAAACCAAGACTAGTCTACCAAATTGACCCTTTTGTGTATGCATGTACTAAGCTAACCTATGGAAGTTTAATCTAACTATCCTAACATGTTTCTAATGGCAAAATATGAATAGAAAACAGCTCACACTGCTAAAACTCTCTACAGCTGAAAATCTAGCTACCTAAGACCTAATATTAGCACTAAACTATGCATAAAACTCTAAAAATTTAGAGCTGAAATAAAGGACTGCATAAAACTTTTATCAACACCCTTGTACAACTTTTAATTACCAAAAGAAATGTGGAGAAGACATCACAAAACAAAATTTGGAGGGAAATTCAAATCTGCCTACAGAAAACACAAAAATCAACTACAAATTGGTCAAAATGAGCTTAAGATTATCCAATCAGCAAAGGGAATGTTGAGGAATGATGCCAAAACAATGTATTTAGTATATGAAAGATGAAAACTAAGCTAAAAGTGAGCAATATAAAGGAAAACGAAAACTGAGGCGGAGACTAACTTGTATGGCTAGTTTATGAATCTCTAATCTAGTTAAATACCTAACTTCATTATTTTTTCATTCAATTAGTGTGACTAAGTTGTGTCGCCTATTTTTATGCAGAAAAAGTAAACCAAGGACAGAAACACTAACAAAAACAAAGAAAGAATGCAGTAACTTGCCTGAAAAGTTAAAAAGTTAACCAAGAGTTTACTTTTTGCCTTTTTCCTCTAATCTGAAATCTATTATGCGAAACTGGTATAAACAGGACCAAGGTCCAACTCAACAAAGTTAAAATGACTAAGGGATCCTAAGGAACAACTCAAAACCTAATTTCACTACCTAAAACTCAAAATTTCACTACCTAAAACCTCTAAAAACACCTTAAAGATAGGCTAAAACTAAGTTTATTCTAAAGCACGGGTAGAACTACCACTAAACTACCTAGACAAGGTTAGAATGACTTAAGAAAACTTAATCCTAAGTCACAAACTATCTCCTAAATGATTTACCAAAAATCACTACCTAAAACCAAGACTAGTCTACAAAATTGACCCTTTTGTGTATGCATGTACTAAGCTAACCTATGCAAGTTTAATCTAACTATCCTGACATGTTTCTAATGGCAAAATATGAATAGAAAACAGCTCACACTGCTAAAACTCTCTACAGCTGAAAATCTAGCTACTTAAGACCTAATATTAGCACTAAACTATGCATAAAACTCTAAAAATTTAGAGCTGAAATAAAGGACTGCATAAAACTTTTTTCAACACCCTTGTACAACTTTTAATTACCAAAAGAAATGTGGAGAAGACATCACAAAACAAAATTTGGAGGGAAATTCCAATATGCCTACAGAAAACACAAAAATCAACTACAAATTGGTCAAAATGAGCTTAAGATTATCCAATCAGCAAAGGGAATGTTGAGGAATGATGCCAAAATAATGTATTTAGTATATGAAAGATGAAAACTAAGCTAAAAGTGAGCAATATCAAGGAAAACGAAAACTGAGGCAGAGACTAACTTGTATGGCTAGTTTGTGAATCTCTAGTCTAGTTAAATACCTAACTTCATTATTTTATCATTCAATTAGTGTGACTAAGTTGTGTGGCCTATTTTTATGCAGAAAAAGTAAACCAAGGACAAAAAAACTAACAAAAACAAAGAAAGAATGCAGTAACTTGGCTGACAAGTTGAAAAGTTGACCAATAGTTGACTTGTTGCCTTTTTCCTCTAATTTGAAATCTATTATGCGAAATTGGTATAAACAGGACCAAGGACCTACTCAACAAAGTTAAAATGACTCAGGGATCCTATGGAACAACTCAAAACTGAAATCCTACCGAAAACTCAAAATTTCACTACCTAAAACCTCTAAAAACATCTTAAAGATAGGCTAAAACTAAGTTTATTCTAAAGCACGGGTAGAACTACCACTAAACTACCTAGACAAGGTTAGAATGACTTAAGAAAACTTAATCCTAAGTCACAAACTATCTCCTAAATGATTTACCAAAAATCACTACCTAAAACCAAGACTAGTCTACAAAATTGACCCTTTTGTGTATGCATGTACTAAGATAACTTATGGAAGCTTAATCTAACTATCCTAACATGTTTCTAATGGCAAAATATGAATAGAAAACAGCTCACACTGCTAAAACTTACTACAACTCAAAATCTAGCTACCGAAGACCTAATATTAGCATTAAACTATGCTTAAACTCCAAAAATTTAGAGCTGAAATAAACTACTGCATAAGACTTTTATCAATACCCTTGGACAACTTTTAATTACCTAAAGAAATGTGGAGAAGACATCACAAAACAAAATTTGGAGGGATATTCAAATCTGCCTACAGAAAACACAAAAATTAACTACGAATTGGTCAAAATGAGCTTAAGACATTCCAATCAGCAAAGGAAATGTTGAGGAGTGATGCAAAAACAATGTATTTAGTATATGACAGATGACAACTAAGCTAAAAGTGAGCAATATCAAGGAAAACGAAAACTCAGGCGGAGACTAACTTGTATGGCTAGTTTATGAATCTCTAGTCTAGTTAAATACCTAACTTCATTATTTTTTCATTCAATTAGTGTGACTAAGTTGTGTGGCCTATTTTTATGCAGAAAAAGTAAACCAAGGACAGAAAAACGAACAAAAACAAAGAAAGAATGCAGTAACCTTGCCGAAAAGTTGAAAAGTTGACCAAGAGTTGACCTTTTGCCTTTTTCCTCTAATCTGAAATCTCTTATGCGAAACTGGTATAAACAGGATCAAGGACCTATTCAACAAAGTTAAAATGACTCAGGGATCATAAGGAACAACTTAATACTGAAATCCTACGTAAAACTCAAAATATCACTACCTAAAACCTCTAAAAACACCTAAAAGATAAGCTAAAACTAAGTTTATGCTAAAGCACGGGTAGAACTACCACTAAACTACCTATAAAAGGTTAAAATGACTAAAGAAAACTTAATCCTAAGTCACAAACTATCTCCTACATGATTTACAAAAATCACTACCTAAAACCAAGACTAGTCTACCAAATTGACCCTTTTGTGTATGCATGTACTAAGCTAACCTATGGAAGTTTAATCTAACTATCCTAACATGTTTCTAATGGCAAAATATGAATAGAAAACAGCTCACACTGCTAAAACTTACTACAGCTCAAAATCTAGCTACCTAAAACCTAATATTAGCACTAAACTATGCTAAAACTCCAAAAATTTAGAGGTGAAATAAACTACTGCATAAAAATTATATCAACACCCTTGGACAACTTTTAATTACCAAAAGAAATGTGGAGATAATATCACAAAATAAAATTTGGAGGGTAATTCAAATCTGCCTACAGCAAACACAAAAATCAACTACAAATTGGTCAAAATGAGCTTAAGACTATCCAATCAGCAAAGGAAATGTTGAGGAATGATGCAAAAACAATGTATTTAGCATATGAAAGATGAAAACTAAGCTAAAAGCGAGCAATATCAAGGAAAACGAAAACTAAGGCGGAGACTAACTTGTATGGCTAGTTTATGAATCTCTAGTCTAGCTAAATACCTAACTTCATTATTTTTTCATTCAATTAGTGTGACTAAGTTGTGTGGCCTATTTTTATGCAGAAAAAGTAAACCAAGGACAAAAAAACTAACAAAAACAAAGAAAGAATGCAGTAACTTGGTTGAAAAGTTGACCAAGAGTTCACCAAGAGTTGAGTTTTTGCCTTTTTCCTCTAATCTAAAATATATTATGCGAAAGTGGTATGAACAGGACCAAGGACCTACTCAACAAAGTTAAAATGACTCAGGGATCCTAAGGAACAACTCAAAACTGAAATCCTACCTAAAACTCAAAATTTCACTACCTAAAACCTCTTAAAACACCTTAAACATAGGCCAAAACTAATTTTATGCTGAAGCACGGGTAGAACTACCACTAAACTACCTAGACAAGGTTAAAATGACTTAAGAAAACTTAATCCCAAGTCACAAACTATCTCCTAAATGATTTACCAAAAATCACTACCTAAAACCAAGACTAGTCTACAAAATTGACCCTTTTGTGTATGGATGTACTAAGCTAACCTATGGAAGTTTAATCTAACTATCCTGACATGTTTCTAATGGCAAAATATGAATAGAAAACAGCTCACACTGCTAAAACTTACTACAACTCAAAATCTAGCTACCTAAGACCTAATATTAGCACTAAACTATGCTAAAACTCCAGAAATTTAGAGCTGAAATCAACTACTGCATAAAACTTTTATCAACACCCTTGGACAACTTTTAATTACCAAAATAAATGTGGAGAAGACATTACAAAACCAAATTTGGATGGAAATTCAAATCTGCCTACAGAAAAAACAAAAATCAACTACAAATTGGTTAAAATGAGCTTAAGACTATCCAACCAGCAAAGGAAATGTTGAGGAATGATGCCCAAACAATGAATTTAGTATATGAAAGATGAAAACTCAGCTAAAACTGAGCAATATCGAGGAAAACGAAAACTGAGGCGGAGACTAACTTGTATGGCTAGTTTATGAATCTTTAGTCTAGTTAAATATCTAACTTCATTATTTTTTCATTCAATTAGTGTGACTCAGTTGTGTGGCCTATTTTTATGCAGAAAAATTAAACCAAGGACAGAAAAACTAACAAAAACAAAGAAAGAATGCAGTAACTTGGCTGAAAAGTTGACCAAGAGTTGACCAAGAGTTGACTTTTTGCCTTTTTCCTCTAATCTGAAATCTATTATGCGAAATGGGTATAAACAGGACCAAGGACCTACTCAACAAAGTTAAAATGACTCTGAGATCCTAACGAACAACTCAAAACCGAAATCCTACCTAAAACTCAAAATTTCACTACCTAAAACCTCTAAAAACACCTTAAAGATAGGCTAAAACTAAGTTTATGCTAAAGCACTGGTAGAACTACAACTAAACTACCTAGACAAGGTTAAACTAACTTAAGAAAACTTAATCTTATGTCACAAACTATCTCCTAAATGATTTACCAAAAATCACTACCTAAAACCAAGACTAGTCTACAACATTGAACCTTTTGTGTATGCATGTACTAAGCTAACCTATGGAAGTTTAATCTAACTATCCTGACATGTTTCTAATGGCAAAATATGAATAGAAAACAGCTCACACTGCTAAACCTTACTACAGCTCAAAATCTAGCTACCTAAGACCTAATATTAGCACTAAACTGTGCTAAAACACCAAAAATTTAGAGCTGAAATAAACTACTGCATAAGACTTTTATCAACACCCTTCGACAACTTTTAATTACCAAAAGAAAGGTGGAGAAGACATCACAAAACAAAATTTGGAGGGAAATTCAAATCTGCCTACAGAAAACACAAAAATCAACTACAAGTTGGTCAACATGAGCTTAAGACTATCCAATCAGCAAAGGAAATGCTTAGGAATGATGCAGAAACAATGTATTTAGTATATGAAAGATGAAAACTAATCTAAAGGTGAGCAATATCAAGGAAAACAAAAATTGAGGCAGAGACTAACTTGTATGGCTAGTTTATGAATCTCTAGTCTAGTTAAATACCTAACTTCATTATTTTTTCATTCAATTAGTGTGACTAAGTTGTGTGGCCTATTTTTATGGAGAAAAAGTAAACCAAGGAGAGAAAACCTAACAAAAACAAAGAAAGAATGCAGTAACTTGGGTAAAAAGTTTAAAAGTTGACCAAGAGTTCACTTTTTGACTTTTTCCTCTAATCTGAAATCTATTATGCAAAACTGGTATAAACAGGACCAAGGACCTACTCAACAAAGTTAAAATGACTCAGGGATCCTAAGGAACAACTCAAAACTGAAATCCTACCTAAAACTCAAAATTTCACTACCTAAAACCTCTTAAAACACCTTAAAGATAGGCCAAAACTAATTTTATGCTGAAGCACGGGTAGAACTACCACTAAACTACCTAGACATGGTTAAAATAACTTAAGAAAACTTAATCCCAAGTCACAAACTATCTCCTAAATGATTTACCAAAAATCACTACCTAAAACCAAGACTAGGCTACAAAATTGACCATTTTGTGTATGCATGTACTAAGCTAACATATGGAAGCTTAATCTAACTATCCTAAAATGTTTCTAATGGCAAATTATGAATAGAAAACAACTCATACTGCTAAAACTTACTATAGCTCAAAATGTAGCTACTTAAGACCTAATATTAGCACTAAACAATGCTAAAACTCCAAAAATTTAGAGCTGAAATAAACTACTGCATAAAACTTTTATCAACACCCTTGGACAACATTTAATTACCAAAATAAATGTGGTGAAGACATCATAAAACAAAATTTGGAGGGAAATTCAAATCTGCCTACAGAAAACACAAAAATGAACTACAAATTGGTCAAAATGAGGTTAAGACTATCCAATCAGCAAAGGAAATGTTGAGGAATGATGCAATACAATGTATTGGGTATATGAAAGATGAAAACTAAGCTAAAATTGAGCAATATAAAAGAAAACGAAAACTGAGGCGGAGACTAACTTCTATGGCTAGTTTATGAATTTCTAGTCTAGTTAAATACCTAACTTCATTATTTTTTCATTCAATTAGTGTGACTAAGTTTTGTGGCCTATTTTTATCCAGAAAAAGTAAACCAAGGACAGAAAAACTAACAAAAACAAAGAAAGAATGCAGTAACTTGGCTGAAAAGTTGAAAACTTGACCAAGAGTTGACTTTTTGCCTTTGTCCTCCAATCTAAAATCTATTGTGCGAAACTGGTATAAACAGGACCAAGGACCTACTCAACAAAGTTAAAATGACTCAGGGATGCTAAGGAACAACTTAAAACTCTAATCCTACCTAAAACTCAAAAATTCAATACCTAAAACCTCTAAAAACACCTTAAAGTTAGGCTAAAACTAAGTTTATGCTAAAGCACGGGTATAACTACCACTAAACTACCTATACATGGTTAAAATGACTTAAGCAAACTTAATCCTAAGTCACAAACTATCTCCTAAATGATTTACCAAAAATCACTAGCTAAAACCAAGACTAGTCTATAAAATTGACCCTTTTGTGTATGCATGTACTAAGCTAACCTATGGAAGTTTAATCTAACTATCTTAATATGTTTCTAATGGCAAAATATTAATAGAAAACAACTCACACTGTTAAAACTTACTACAGCTCAAAATCTAGCCACCTAAGACCTAATATTAGCACTAAACTATGCTAAAACTCAAAAAATTTAGAGCTGAAATAAACTACTGCATAAAACTTTTATCAACACCCTTGGACAACTTTTAATTACCAAAATAAATGTGGAGAAGACATCGAAAAACAAAATTTGGAGGGAAATTCAAATCTGCCTACAGAAAACACAAAAATCACCTACAAATCTTTCAAAATGAGGTTAAGACTATCCAATCAGCAAAGCAAATGTTGAGGAATGATGCAAAAACAATGTATTTAGTATATGAAAGATGAAAACTAAGCTAAAAGTGAGCAGTATCAAGGAAAATGAAAAGTGAGGCAGAGACTAACTTGTATGGCTAGTTTATGAATCTCTAGTCTAGTTAAATACCTAACTTCATTATTTTTTCATTCAACTAGTGTGAATAAGTTGTGTGGCCTATTTTTATGTAGAAAAAGTAAACCAAGGACAGAAAAACTAACAAAAACAAAGAAAGAATGCAGTAACTTGGCTGAAAAGTTGAAAAGTTGACCAAGAGTTGACTTTTTGCCTTTGTCCTCCAATCTAAAATCTATTGTGCGAAACTGGTATAAACAGGACCAAGGACCTACTCAACAAAGTTAAAATGACTCAGGGATGCTAACGAACAACTCAAAACCCTAATCCTACCTAAAACTCAAAATTTCACTACCTAAAACTTCTAAAAACACCTTAAAGATAGGCTAAAACTAAGTTTATGCTAAAGCACGGGTAGAACTACCACTAAACTACCTATACATGGTTAAAATGACTTAAGAAAACTTAATCCTAAGTCACAAACTATCTCCTAAATGATTTACCAAAAATCACTACCTAAAACCAAGACTAGTCTACAAAATTCACCCTTTTGTGTATGCATGTACTAAGCTAACCTATGGAAGCTTAATCTAACTATCCTAAGATGTTTCTAATGGAAAAATATGAATAGAAAACAACTCACACTTCTAAAACTTACTACAGCTCAAAATCTAGCTACCTAAGACCTAATATTAGTACTAAACTATGCTAAAACTCCAAAAATTTAGAGCTGAAATAAACTAATGCATAAAACTTTTATCAACACCCTTGAACAACTTTTAATTACCAAAATAAATGTGGAGAAGACATCACAAAACAAAATTTGGAGGGAAATTCGAATCTGCCTACAGAAAACACAAAAATCACCTACAAATCTTTCAAAATGAGGTTAAGACTATCCAATCAGCAAAGCAAATGTTGAGGAATGATGCAAAAACAATGTATTTAGTATATGAAAGATGAAAACTAAGCTAAAAGTGAGCAGTATCAAGGAAAATGAAGAGTGAGGCGGAGACTAACTTGTATGGCTAGTTTATGAATCTCTAGTCAAGTTAAATACCTAACTTCATTATTTTTTCATTCAACTAGTGTGAATAAGTTGTTTGGCCTATTTTTATGTAGAAAAAGTAAACCAAGGACAGAAAAACTAACAAAAACAAAGAATGAATGCAATAACTTGGCTGAAAAGTTGAAAAGTTGACCAAGAATTGACTTTTTGCCTTTTTCCTCTAATATGAAATATATTATGTGAAACTGCTATAAACAGGACCAAGGACCTACTCAACAAAGTTAAAATGACTCAGGGATGCTAAGGAACAACTCAAAACTGAACTCCTAAATAAAACTCAAAATTTCACTACGTTAAACCTCTAAAAACACCTTAAAGATAGGCTAAAACTAAGTTTATGCTAAAGCACGGGTAGAACTACCACTAAACTACCTAGACAAGGTTAAAAGGACTTAAGAAAACTCAATCCTATGTCACAAACTATCTCCTAAATGATTTACCAAAAATCACTACCTAAAACCAAGACTAGTCTACAAAATTGACCCTCTTGTTTATGCATGTACTAAGCTAACCTATGGAAGCTTAATCTAACTATCCTCACATGTTTCTAATGGCAAAATATGAATAAAAACAACTCACACTGCTAAACCTTACTACAGCTCAAAATCTAGCTACCTAAGACCTAATATTAGCACTAAACTATGCTAAAACTCCAAAAATTCAGAGCTGAAATAAACTACTGCATAAAACTTTTATCAACACCCTTGGACAACTTTCAAGTACCAAAAGAAATGTGGAGAAGACATCACAAAACAAAATTTCGAGGAAAATTCAAATCTGCCTACAGAAAACACAAAAATCAACTACAAATTGGTCAAAATGAGGTTAAGACTATCCAATCAGCAAAGGAAATGTTGAGGAATGATGCAAAAACAATGTATTTAGTATATAAAAGATGAAAACTAAGCTAAAAGTGAGCAATATCAAGGCAAACGAAAATTGAGGCGGAGACTAACTTGTATGCCTAGTTTATGAATCTCTCGTCTAGTTAAATACCTAACTTCATTATTTTTTCATTCAACAAGTGTGAATAAGTTGTGTGGCCTATTTTTATGTAGAAAAAGTAATCCAAGGACAGAAAAACTAACAAAAACAAAGAATGAATGCAGTAACTTGGCTGAAAAGTTGAAAAGTTGACCAAGAATTGACTTTTCGCCTTTTTCCTCTAATCTGAAATCTATTAATCGAAACTGCTACAAACAGGACCAAGGACCTACTCAACAAAGTTAAAATGACTCAGGGATCCTAAGGAACAACTCAAAACTGAAATCCTAACTAAAACTCAAAATTTCACTACCTAAAACCTCTAAAAACACCTTAAAGATAGGCTAAAACTAAGTTTATGGTAAAGCACAGGTATAACTACCACTAAACTACCTAGACAAGGTTAAAATGACTTAAGAAAACTTAAGCCTAAGTCACAAACTATCTCCTAAACGATTTAACAAAAATCACTACCTAAAACCAAGACTAGTCTACAAAATTGACCCTTTTGTGTATGCATGTACTAAGCTAACCTATGGAAGCTTAATCTAACTTTCCTAACATGTTTCTAATGGCAAAATATGAATAGAAAACAACTCACACTGCTAAAACTTACTACAACTCAAAATCTAGCTACCTAAGACCAAATATCAACACTAAACTTTGCTAAAACTCCAAATATTTAGAGCTGAAATAAACTAATGCATAAAACTTTTATCAACACCCTTGGACAACTTTCAAGTACCAAAAGAAATGTGGAGAAGACATCACAAAACAAAATTTCGAGGGAAATTCAAATCTGCCTACAGAAAACACAAAAATCAACTACAAATTGGTCAAAATGAGGTTAAGACTATCCAATCAGCAGAGGAAATGTTGAGGAATGATGCAAAAACAATGTATTTAGTATATGAAAGATGAAAACTAAGCTAAAAGTGAGCAATATAAAAGAAAATGAAAACTGAGGCGGAGACTAACTTGTATGGCTAGTTTATGAATCTCTAGTCTAGTTAAATACCTAACTTCATTATTTTTTCATTCAACTAGTGTGAATAAGTTGTGTGGCCTATTTTTATGTAGAAAAAGTAAACCAAGGACAGAAAAACTATCAAAAAGAAAGAATCAATGCAGTAACTTGGCTGAAAAGTTGAAAAGTTGACCAAGAGTTGACTTTTCGCCTTTTTCCTCTAATCTGAAATCTATTATGCGAAACTGCTATAAACAGGACCAAAGACCTACTCAACAAAGTTAAAATGACTCAGGGATCCTAAGGAACAACTCAAAACTGAAATCCTAACTAAAAGTCAAAATTTCACTACCTAAAACCTCTAAAATCACCTTAAAGATAGGCTAAAACTAAGTTTGATCTAAAGCACGGGTATAACTACCACTAAACTACCTAGGCAAGGTTAAAATGACTTAAGAAAACTTAAGCCTAAGTCACAAACTATCTCCTAAATGATTTACCGAAAATTACTACCTAAAACCAAGACTAGTCTACAAAATTGACCCTTTTGTGTATGCATGTACTAAGCTAACCTATGGAAGCTTAATCTAACTATCCTAACATGTTTCTAATGGCAAAATATGAATAGAAAACAAGTCACACTGCTAAAACTTACTACAACTCAAAATCTAGCTACCTAAGACCTAATATCAGCACTAAACTTTGCTAAAACTCCAAAAATTTAGAGTTGAAATAAACTAATGCATAAAACTTTTATCAACACCCTTGGACAACTTTTAATTACCAAAAGAAATGTGGAGAAGACATCACAAAAGAAAATTTGGAGGGAAATTCAAATCTGCCTACAGAAAACACAAAAATCAACTACAAATTGGTCAAAATGAGGTTAAGACTATCCAATCAGCAAAGGAAATGTTGAGGAATGATGCAAAAACAATGTATTTAGTATATGAAAGATGAAAACTGAGCTAAAAGTGAGCAATATCAAGGAAAATGAAAACTGAGGCGGAGACTAACTTGTATGGCTAGTTTATGAATCTCTAGTCTAGTTAAATACCTAACTTCATTATTTTTTCATTCACCTAGTGTGAATAAGTTGTGTGGCCTATTTTTATGTAGAAAAAGTAAACCAAGGACAGAAAAATTAACAAAAACAAAGAATGAATGTAATAAATTGCTGAAAAGTTGAAAAGTTGACCAAGAATTGACCTTTCGCTTTTTTCCTCTAATCTGAAATCTATTATGCGAAACTGCTATAAAAAGGACCAAGGACCTACTCAACAAAGATAAAATGACTCAGGGATCCTAAGGAACAACTCAAAACTGAAATCCTAACTAAAAGTCAAAATATCACTACCTAAAACCTCTAAAAACACCTTAAAGATAGGCTAAAACTAAGTTTATCCTAAAGCATGGGTATAACTACCACTAAACTACCTATGCATGGTTAAAATGACTTAAGAAAACTTAATCCTAAGTGACAAACTATCTCCTAAATGATTTACCCAAAATCACTACCTAAAACCAAGACTAGTCTACAAAATTGACCCTTTTGTGTATGCATGTACTAAGCTAACCTATGGAAGTTTAATCTAACTATCCTAACATGTTTCTAATTGCAAAATATGAATAGAAAATAGCTCACACTGCTAAAACTTACTACAGCTCAAAATCTAGCTACCTAAGACCTATATTAGCACAAAACTATGCTAAAACTCCAAAAATTTAGAGCTGAAATAAACTACTGCATAAAACTTTTATCAACACCCTTGGACAACTTTTAATTACCAAAAGAAATGTGGAGAAGACATCACCAAACAAAATTTGGAGGGAAATTCAAATCTGCCTACGGAAAACACAAAAATCAACTCCAAATTGGTCAAAATGAGCTTAAGACTATCCAATCAGCAAAGGAAATGTTGAGGAACGATGCAAAAACAATGTATTTAGTATATGAAAGATGAAAACTAAGCTAAAAGTGAGCAATATCATGGAAAACGAAAACTGAGGCGGAGACTAACTTGTATGGCCAATTTATGAATCTCTAGTCTAGTTAAATACCTAACTTTATTATTTTTTCATTCAACTAGTGTGAATAAGTTGTGTAGCCTATTTTTATGTAGAAAAATTAAACCAAGGACAGAAAAACTAACAAAAACAAAGAATGAATGCAATAAATTGGCTGAAAAGTTGAAAAGTTGACCAAGAATTGACTTTTCGCCTTTTTCCTCTAATCTGAAATCTATTATGCGAAACTGCTATCAACAGGACCAAAGACCTACTCAACAAAGCTAAAATGACTCAGGGATCCTAAGGAACAACTCAAAACTGAAATCCTAACTAAAACTCAAAATTTCACTACCTAAAACCTCTAAAAACACCTTAAAGATAGGCTAAAACTAAGTTTATTCTAAAGCACGGGTAGAACCACCACTAAACTACCTAGACAAGGTTAAAATGACTTAAGAAAACTTAAGCCTAAGTCACAAACTATCTCCTAAATGATTTACCAAAAATCACTACCTAAAACCAAGACTAGTGTACCAAATTAACCCTTTTGTGTATGCATGTACTAAGCTAACCTATGGAAGTGTAATCTAACTATCCTAACATGTTTCTAATGGCAAAATATGAATAGAAAATAGCTCACACTGCAAAAACTTACTACAGCACAAAATCTAGCTATCTAAGACCTAATATTAGCACTAACCTAAGCTAAAACTCCAAAAATTAGAACTGAAATAAACTATTGGATAAAAATTTTGTCAACACTCTTGGACAACTTTTAATTACCAAAAGAAATGTGGAGAAGACATCACAAAAGAAAATTTGGAGGGAAATTCAAATCTGCCTACAGAAAACACAAAAATCAACTACAAATTGGTCAAAATGAGCTTAAGACTATCCAATCAGCAAAGGAAATGTTGAGGAATGATGCAAAAACAATGTATTTAGTATATGAAAGATGAAAACTAAGCTAAAAGTGAGCAATATCAAGGAAAATGAAAACTGAGGCGGAGACTAACTTGTATAGCTAGTTTATGAATCTCTAGTCTAGTTAAATACCTAACTTCATTATTTTTTCATTCACCTACTGTGAATAAGTTGTGTGGCCTATTTTTATGTAGAAAAAGTAAACCAAGGACAGAAAAATTAACAAAAACAAAGAATGAATGTAATAAATTGCTGAAAAGTTGAAAAGTTGACCAAGAATTGACCTTTCGCTTTTTTCCTCTAATCTGAAATCTATTATGCGAAACTGCTATAAAAAGGACCAAGGACCTACTCAACAAAGATAAAATGACTCAGGGATCCTAAGGAACAACTCAAAACTGAAATCCTAACTAAAAGTCAAAATTTCACTACCTAAAACCTCTAAAAACACCTTAAAGATAGGCTAAAACTAAGTTTATCCTAAAGCATGGGTATAACTACCACTAAACTACCTATGCATGGTTAAAATGACTTAAGAAAACTTAATCCTAAGTGACAAACTATCTCCTAAATGATTTACCCAAAATCACTACCTAAAACCAAGACTAGTCTACAAAATTGACCCTTTTGTGTATGCATGTACTAAGCTAACCTATGGAAGTTTAATCTAACTATCCTAACATGTTTCTAATTGCAAAATATGAATAGAAAATAGCTCACACTGCTAAAACTTACTACAGCTCAAAATCTAGCTACCTAAGACCTATATTAGCACAAAACTATGCTAAAACTCCAAAAATTTAGAGCTGAAATAAACTACTGCATAAAACTTTTATCAACACCCTTGGACAACTTTTAATTACCAAAAGAAATGTGGAGAAGACATCACCAAACAAAATTTGGAGGGAAATTCAAATCTGCCTACGGAAAACACAAAAATCAACTCCAAATTGGTCAAAATGAGCTTAAGACTATCCAATCAGCAAAGGAAATGTTGAGGAACGATGCAAAAACAATGTATTTAGTATATGAAAGATGAAAACTAAGCTAAAAGTGAGCAATATCATGGAAAACGAAAACTGAGGCGGAGACTAACTTGTATGGCCAGTTTATGAATCTCTAGTCTAGTTAAATACCTAACTTTATTATTTTTTCATTCAACTAGTGTGAATAAGTTGTGTAGCCTATTTTTATGTAGAAAAATTAAACCAAGGACAGAAAAACTAACAAAAACAAAGAATGAATGCAATAAATTGGCTGAAAAGTTGAAAAGTTGACCAAGAATTGACTTTTCGCCTTTTTCCTCTAATCTGAAATCTATTATGCGAAACTGCTATCAACAGGACCAAAGACCTACTCAACAAAGCTAAAATGACTCAGGGATCCTAAGGAACAACTCAAAACTGAAATCCTAACTAAAACTCAAAATTTCACTACCTAAAACCTCTAAAAACACCTTAAAGATAGGCTAAAACTAAGTTTATTCTAAAGCACGGGTAGAACCACCACTAAACTACCTAGACAAGGTTAAAATGACTTAAGAAAACTTAAGCCTAAGTCACAAACTATCTCCTAAATGATTTACCAAAAATCACTACCTAAAACCAAGACTAGTGTACCAAATTAACCCTTTTGTGTATGCATGTACTAAGCTAACCTATGGAAGTGTAATCTAACTATCCTAACATGTTTCTAATGGCAAAATATGAATAGAAAATAGCTCACACTGCAAAAACTTACTACAGCACAAAATCTAGCTATCTAAGACCTAATATTAGCACTAACCTAAGCTAAAACTCCAAAAATTAGAACTGAAATAAACTATTGGATAAAAATTTTGTCAACACTCTTGGACAACTTTTAATTACCAAAAGAAATGTGGAGAAGACATCACAAAAGAAAATTTGGAGGGAAATTCAAATCTGCCTACAGAAAACACAAAAATCAACTACAAATTGGTCAAAATAAGCTTAAGACTATCCAATCAGCAAAGGAAATGTTGAGGAATGATGCAAAAACAATGTATTTAGTATATGAAAGATGAAAACTAAGCTAAAAGTGAGCAATATCAAGGAAAATGAAAACTGAGGCGGAGACTAACTTGTATGGCTAGTTTATGAATCTCTAGTCTAGTTAAATACCTAACTTCATTATTTTTTCATTCACCTACTGTGAATAAGTTGTGTGGCCTATTTTTATGTAGAAAAAGTAAACCAAGGACAGAAAAATTAACAAAAACAAAGAATGAATGTAATAAATTGCTGAAAAGTTGAAAAGTTGACCAAGAATTGACCTTTCGCTTTTTTCCTCTAATCTGAAATCTATTATGCGAAACTGCTATAAAAAGGACCAAGGACCTACTCAACAAAGATAAAATGACTCAGGGATCCTAAGGAACAACTCAAAACTGAAATCCTAACTAAAAGTCAAAATTTCACTACCTAAAACCTCTAAAAACACCTTAAAGATAGGCTAAAACTAAGTTTATCCTAAAGCATGGGTATAACTACCACTAAACTACCTATGCATGGTTAAAATGACTTAAGAAAACTTAATCCTAAGTGACAAACTATCTCCTCAATGATTTACCCAAAATCACTACCTAAAACCAAGACTAGTCTACAAAATTGACCCTTTTGTGTATGCATGTACTAAGCTAACCTATGGAAGTTTAATCTAACTATCCTAACATGTTTCTAATTGCAAAATATGAATAGAAAATAGCTCACACTGCTAAAACTTACTACAGCTCAAAATCTAGCTACCTAAGACCTATATTAGCACAAAACTATGCTAAAACTCCAAAAATTTAGAGCTGAAATAAACTACTGCATAAAACTTTTATCAACACCCTTGGACAACTTTTAATTACCAAAAGAAATGTGGAGAAGACATCACCAAACAAAATTTGGAGGGAAATTCAAATCTGCCTACGGAAAACACAAAAATTAACTCCAAATTGGTCAAAATGAGCTTAAGACTATCCAATCAGCAAAGGAAATGTTGAGGAACGATGCAAAAACAATGTATTTAGTATATGAAAGATGAAAACTAAGCTGAAAGTGAGCAATATCATGGAAAACGAAAACTGAGGCGGAGACTAACTTGTATGGCCAGTTTATGAATCTCTAGTCTAGTTAAATACCTAACTTTATTATTTTTTCATTCAACTAGTGTGAATAAGTTGTGTAGCCTATTTTTATGTAGAAAAATTAAACCAAGGACAGAAAAACTAACAAAAACAAAGAATGAATGCAATAAATTGGCTGAAAAGTTGAAAAGTTGACCAAGAATTGACTTTTCGCCTTTTTCCTCTAATCTGAAATCTATTATGCGAAACTGCTATAAACAGGACCAAGGACCTACTCAAAAAAGTTAAAATGACTCAGGGATCCTAAGGAACAACTCAAAACTGAAATCCTAACTAAAACTCAAAATTTCACTACCTAAAACCTCTAAAAACACCTTAAAGATAGGCTAAAACTAAGTTTATTCTAAAGCACGGGTAGAACCACCACTAAACTACCTAGACAAGGTTAAAATGACTTAAGAAAACTTAAGCCTAAGTCACAAACTATCTCCTAAATGATTTACCAAAAATCACTACCTAAAACCAAGACTAGTGTACCAAATTAACCCTTTTGTGTATGCATGTACTAAGCTAACCTATGGAAGTGTAATCTAACTATCCTAACATGTTTCTAATGGCAAAATATGAATAGAAAATAGCTCACACTGCAAAAACTTACTACAACACAAAATCTAGCTATCTAAGACCTAATATTAGCACTAACCTATGCTAAAACTCCAAAAATTAGAACTGAAATAAACTATTGGATAAAAATTTTATCAACACTCTTGGACAACTTTTAATTACCAAAAGAAGTGTGGAGAAGACATCACAAAAGAAAATTTGGAGGGAAATTCAAATCTGCCTACAGAAAACACAAAAATCAACTACAAATTGGTCAAAATGAGCTTAAGACTATCCAATCAGCAAAGGAAATGTTGAGGAATGATGCAAAAACAATGTATTTAGTATATGAAAGATGAAAACTAAGCTAAAAGTGAGCAATATCAAGGAAAATGAAAACTGAGGCGGAGACTAACTTGTATGGCTAGTTTATGAATCTCTAGTCTAGTTAAATACCTAACTTCATTATTTTTTCATTCACCTACTGTGAATAAGTTGTGTGGCCTATTTTTATGTAGAAAAAGTAAACCAAGGACAGAAAAATTAACAAAAACAAAGAATGAATGTAATAAATTGCTGAAAAGTTGAAAAGTTGACCAAGAATTGACCTTTCGCTTTTTTCCTCTAATCTGAAATCTATTATGCGAAACTGCTATAAAAAGGACCAAGGACCTACTCAACAAAGATAAAATGACTCAGGGATCCTAAGGAACAACTCAAAACTGAAATCCTAACTAAAAGTCAAAATTTCACTACCTAAAACCTCTAAAAACACCTTAAAGATAGGCTAAAACTAAGTTTATCCTAAAGCATGGGTATAACTACCACTAAACTACCTATGCATGGTTAAAATGACTTAAGAAAACTTAATCCTAAGTGACAAACTATCTCCTCAATGATTTACCCAAAATCACTACCTAAAACCAAGACTAGTCTACAAAATTGACCCTTTTGTGTATGCATGTACTAAGCTAACCTATGGAAGTTTAATCTAACTATCCTAACATGTTTCTAATTGCAAAATATGAATAGAAAATAGCTCACACTGCTAAAACTTACTACAGCTCAAAATCTAGCTACCTAAGACCTATATTAGCACAAAACTATGCTAAAACTCCAAAAATTTAGAGCTGAAATAAACTACTGCATAAAACTTTTATCAACACCCTTGGACAACTTTTAATTACCAAAAGAAATGTGGAGAAGACATCACCAAACAAAATTTGGAGGGAAATTCAAATCTGCCTACGGAAAACACAAAAATTAACTCCAAATTGGTCAAAATGAGCTTAAGACTATCCAATCAGCAAAGGAAATGTTGAGGAACGATGCAAAAACAATGTATTTAGTATATGAAAGATGAAAACTAAGCTGAAAGTGAGCAATATCATGGAAAACGAAAACTGAGGCGGAGACTAACTTGTATGGCCAGTTTATGAATCTCTAGTCTAGTTAAATACCTAACTTTATTATTTTTTCATTCAACTAGTGTGAATAAGTTGTGTAGCCTATTTTTATGTAGAAAAATTAAACCAAGGACAGAAAAACTAACAAAAACAAAGAATGAATGCAATAAATTGGCTGAAAAGTTGAAAAGTTGACCAAGAATTGACTTTTCGCCTTTTTCCTCTAATCTGAAATCTATTATGCGAAACTGCTATAAACAGGACCAAGGACCTACTCAAAAAAGTTAAAATGACTCAGGGATCCTAAGGAACAACTCAAAACTGAAATCCTAACTAAAACTCAAAATTTCACTACCTAAAACCTCTAAAAACACCTTAAAGATAGGCTAAAACTAAGTTTATTCTAAAGCACGGGTAGAACCACCACTAAACTACCTAGACAAGGTTAAAATGACTTAAGAAAACTTAAGCCTAAGTCACAAACTATCTCCTAAATGATTTACCAAAAATCACTACCTAAAACCAAGACTAGTGTACCAAATTAACCCTTTTGTGTATGCATGTACTAAGCTAACCTATGGAAGTGTAATCTAACTATCCTAACATGTTTCTAATGGCAAAATATGAATAGAAAATAGCTCACACTGCAAAAACTTACTACAACACAAAATCTAGCTATCTAAGACCTAATATTAGCACTAACCTATGCTAAAACTCCAAAAATTAGAACTGAAATAAACTATTGGATAAAAATTTTATCAACACTCTTGGACAACTTTTAATTACCAAAAGAAGTGTGGAGAAGACATCACAAAAGAAAATTTGGAGGGAAATTCAAATCTGCCTACAGAAAACACAAAAATCAACTACAAATTGGTCAAAATGAGCTTAAGACTATCCAATCAGCAAAGGAAATGTTGAGGAATGATGCAAAAACAATGTATTTAGTATATGAAAGATGAAAACTAAGCTAAAAGTGAGCAATATCAAGGAAAACGAAAACTGAGGCGAATATTAACTTGTATGGCTAGTTTATGAATCTCTAGTCTAGTTAAATACCTAACTTCATTATTTTTTCATTCAATTAGTGTGACTAAGTTGTGTGGCTATTTTTATGCAGAAAAAGTAAACCAAGGACAGAAAAACTAACAAAAACAAAGAAAGAATGCAGTAACTTGGCTGAAAAGTTGAAAAGTTGACCAAGAGTTGACTTTTTGCCTTTTTCCTCTAATCTGAAATCTATTATGCGAAACTGGTATAAATAGGACAAAGGACCTAATCAACAAAGTTAAAATGACTCAGGGATCCTAAGGAACAACTTAATACTGAAATCCTATGTAAAACTCAAAATTTCACTACCTAAAACCTCTAAAAAGACCTTAAAGATAGGCTAAAACTAAGTTGATGCTAAAGCACGGGTAGAACTACCACTAAACTACCTAGACAAGGTTAAAATGACTTAAGAAAACTTAATCGTAAGTCACAAACTATCTCCTAAATGATTTACCAAAAAGCACTTCCTAAAACTAAGACTAGTCTACAAAATTGACCCTTTTGTGTATGCATGTACTAAGGTAACCTATGGAAACTTAATCTAACTATCCTGACATATTTCTAATGGCAAAATATGAAAAGAAAACAGCTCACACGGCTAAAACTTACTACAACTCAAAATCTAGCTACCTAAGACCTAACATTAGCACTAAACTATACTCAAACTCCAAAAATTTAGAGCTGAAATAAACTACTGCATAAAACTTTTATCAACACCCTTGGACAACTTTTAATTAGCTTAAGAAATGTGGAGAAGACATCACAAAAGAAAATTTGGAGGGAAATTCAAATCTGCCTGCAGAAAACACCAAAATCAACTACGAATTGGTCAAAATGAGCTTAAGACTATCCAATCAGCAAAGGAAATGTTGAGGAATGATGCCAAAACAATGTATTTAGTATATGAAAGATGAAAACTAAGCTAAAAGTGAGCAATATCAAGGAAAACGAAAACTGAGGCGGAGACTAAGTTGTATGGCTACTTTATGAATCTCTAGTCTAGTTAAAGACCTAACTTCATTATTTTTTCATTCAATTAGTGTGACTAAGTTGTGTGGCCTATTTTTATGCAGAAAAAGTAAACCAATGACAGAAAAACTAACAATAACAAAGAAAGAATGCAGTAACTTGGCTGAAAAGTTGAAAAGTTAACCAAGAGTTGACTTTTTGCCTTTTTCCTCTAATCTGAAATCTATTATGCAAAACTGGTATAAACAGGACCAAGGACCTACTCAACAAAGTTAAAATGACTCAGGGATCCTAAGGAACAACTCAAAACTGAAATCCTACCTAAAACTCAAAATTTCACTACCTAAAACCTCTAAAAACACCTTAAAGATAGGCTAAAACTAAGTTTATGCTAAAGCACGGGTAGAACTACCACTAAACTACCTAGACAAGGTTAAAATGACTTAAGAAAACTTAATCCTAAGTCACAAACTATCTCCTAAATGATTTACCAAAAATCACTACGTAAAACCAAGACTAGTCTACAAAATTGACCCTTTTGTGTATGCATGTACTAAGCTAACCTATGGAAGTTTAATCTAACTATCCTGACATGTTTCTAATGGCAAAATATGAATAGAAAATAGCTCACACTGCTAAAACTTACTACAGCTCAAAATCTAGCCACCTAAGACCTAATATTAGTACTAAATTATGCTAAAACTCCAAAAATTTAGAGCTGAAATAAACTACTGCATAAAAATTTTATCAACGCCCTTGGAAAACTTTTAATTATCAAAAGAAATGTGGAGAAGACATCATAAAAAAAAATTTGGAGGGAAATTCAAATCTGCCTACAGAAAACACAAAAATCAACCACAAATTGGTCAAAATGAGCTTAAGACTATCCAATCAGCAAAGGAAATGTTAAGGAATGATGCAAAAATAATGTATTTAGTATATGAAAGATGAAAACTAAGCTAAAAGTAAGCAATATCAAGGTGATGAGTTCAAATTTTTACCCTCATTTAATATTTAAATTTGGGGATTTAATTGAACTTTCTGTGCTTAAAGATTGATTTAATTAGGATTTGTGATTATTGGATTTATTGAGTAAGTTTGGTAAAAGTGGCGTAAAAATTGATTTTAGTTGCATCAAATATTATTGGATATTCTAACGTTTGTTAATGCAGCTGGAATTTATTTTTGGTCAATTAATAGTGTGATTTTGAAGTATTCAAAGTTACAAAATAAGTCCAAAATCAAGAAATTCTGGAAAAGAATAAATCAAGAGCTAAATGCACCCCTAGATTTTATTTGCACACTCCTCCCTCAAGTGGACCACAAAAACCTGTTCTGCACCCCTAGTTTTCACTAAGTTGCACCCCTCCTACCACTTAAACTCCACTAAACCAGATCATGCCATGTGGCAATCCCCACCTCTTAAAATTAGCCAACCAAAGCAAGCCACGTGGCAACAATCCTTGCACTAACAAGCTGTCCAATGGAAGGCTGCCACGTCATAATCTTCATCTCCCAAAACCCTAACCCTAATTTTCTCCTCTCCTTCCAGCACCATGGCAGCCGCCGCCGCCATCTCCTTGCCGGCCACCACTGAAACTCGCCGGAAACAGCAGAAACCTCGCGTCGCACCTTCTCCGCACCACAGCAGCAACCAATCCGAACACCACCATCTTCTTCCATTCGCGCCGCCGTTTTCTACCACCATCGCAGCTCCGCGCACCACCACTGCACCTGCAACGCAGCGCTCACCAGCAGCGCCTTCTCCACAGCGCATCCTCATCGCTTAGCCATGGCAGCCACCTTCACGCACCATCGCAGCACCTCTTCGTTCACGCCAGCAGCAGCACCACAACCTCCGCCACCGCAGTGTGCCTCCGGCCACCACAATTCGCGCACCTGCAACCACCGCGCCCACCGGAGCAGCCGCCATTGCCGTTAGCCGCGCAGCCAAGGGAGGGAGGAAGGGGCAGAAACCCTAATTCTGGAGAGAGAGTACTCTGCGCCACGTGTCAGCATATGATAGGACAGTCAACTGGTCAACTCTGGTCAACTGGTCAAAGTCAGCAGTCAACTCTGGTCAAAACTGCAAATATGGTTAAATGAGAGGGGCAGAATTGGAAATTGGACAGGAATTAAGTTGCTAATTAATTAAATAAAAATAAAAGATATTAGGAACTGACAGATAAAGCCCAAAGTCCAGTGGAAGCCTATATAAAGAGACTTAAGGGAGCAGAAGAGGGGGACTAACAATTTACAACTTACAGCTTAGACACTTTGAACTCTCTGGTTTTGGCAGATATCGTCTCCACCACATCTCTCATTCTTTCTTTTATTTTCTTTTCATCATATTATCATGTATTCCATCAAAGCCATGGAGGGCTAAGCTTTAAGGGTTGATTCCACTGTAATTTCTTAAATGGATTCTGAGGTTAGATGAATTTATATGTTTTGTTATTTTGATTATTGTTGTGGTTTTTGTTTATCTATGTCCTTTGCTTCTTAATCAAATAGAAAATAATGATTTTAAATCTACATGCATGCTAATCATATGAGTTAAAAGGTTTTTAAATTAAATTGAGACTTTACTTTGATTTTGTTTAGAAACTTTCATTTGATTAAATAAGTTTTTGCCAATAATTGAGACTTTAATTTGATTAGAGGTAATTACTTTAACTAAAATTAGTCAAGAATTTACTTTGATTAATTAAGTTTTCTATTTGGTAAAGAAACAAAGGAAAAGACATGATTAGGCATAGTAAAATTAATTGAGACTGTACTTTGATTAAATTTACTATGGACAATCTAACAGTTCTCACTTTTAATTGAGACTGTACTTTGATTAAAAGTGAGGATGCCAACAAATGAATTGAGTCTTTACATTGATTTATTTGTAGATCAACAACAATAATTAATTTAACAATAATCTCTAGATAACCAATGAAGAATCTGATTTAGAAAAAGCAGTGGAATTGACCTATTTACTATTACTGTGTTTACAATCTTCCGCGTCATTTTCTTTGCATATCAAAACCCCCTATTTTTATAATTGCTAGTTTTAATTGCATTTTTAAGAATCAAATATTTGAGATCAATTCCGTATTCGTTGTGAGACGACTCAGGGTTATCTTAACCCTAACTATTTTGTTCACTACTAACTGGCAATACTGAAGTTGCTAAAGTAGTGGTAATTTGATCGCCTAACGACAGCGATATCACAAGGAAAATGAAAACTGAGGCGGAGACTAACTTGTATGGCTAGCTTATGAATCTCTAGTCTAGTTAAATACCTAACTTCATTATTTTTTTATTCAATTAGTGTGACTAAGTTGTGTGGCCTATTTTTATGCAGAAAAAGTAAACCAAGGACAGAAAAACTAACAAAAACAAAGAAAGAATGTAGTAACTTGGCTGAAACGTTGAAAAGTTGACCAAGAGTTGAGTTTTTGCCTTTTTCTTCTAATCTGAAATCTATTATGCGAAACTGGTATAAACAGGACCAATGACCTACTCAACAAAGTTAAAATGACTCAGGGATCCTAAGGAACAACTCAAAACTGAAATCCTACCTAAAACTCAAAATTTCACTACCCAAAAGCTCTATAACACCTTAAAGATAGGCTAAAACTAAGTTTATGCTAATGCACGGGTAGAACTACCAATAAACTACCTAGACAAGGTTAAAATGACTTAAGAAAACTTAATCCTAAGTCACAAACTATCTCCTAAATGATTTACCAAAAATCACTACCTAAAACCAAGACTAGTTTACAAAATTGACCCTTTTGCGTATGCATGTACGAAGCTACCCTATGGAAGTTTAATGTAACTATCCTGACATGTTTCTAATGGCAAAATATGAATACAAAACAGCTCACACTGCTAAAACTTACTACAGCTCAAAATCTAGCTACCTAAGACCTAATATTAGCATTAAAGTATGCTAAAACTTCAAAAATTTAGAGCTGAAATAAACTATTGCATAAAACTTTTATCAACACCCTTGGACAACTTTTAATTACCAAAAGAAAAGTGGAGAAGAAATCATAAAAAAAAAATTGGAGGGAAATTCAAATCTGCCTATAGAAAACACAAAAATCAACTACAAATTGGTCAAAATGAGTTTAAGACTATCTAATCAGCAAAGGAAATGTTGAGGAAGGATGCCAAAACAATGTATTTAGTATATGAAAGATGAAAACTAAGCTAAAAGTGAGCAATATGAAGGAAAACGAAAACTGAGGCGGAGACTAACTTGTATGGCTAGTTTATGGATCTCTAGTCTAGTTAAATACCTAACTTCATTATTTTTTCATTCAATTAGTGTAACTAAGTTGTGTGGCCTATTTTTATGCAGAAAAAGTAAACCAAGGACAAAAAAACTAACAAAAACAAAGAAAGAATGCAGTAACTTGGCCGAAAAGTTGACCAACAGTTGACTTTTTGCCTTTTTCCTCTAATCTGAAATCTATTATGCCAAACTGGTATAAACAGGACCAAGGACCTACTCAACAAAGTTAAAATGACTCAGGGATCCTAAGGAACAACTCAAAACTGAAATCCTACCTAAGACTCAAAATTTCACTACCTAAAACCTCTAAAAACACATTAAAGATAGGCTAAAACTAAGTTTATGCTAAAGCACGGGTAGAACTACCACTAAACTACCTAGACAAGGTTAAAATGACTTAAGAAAACTTAATCCTAAGTCACAAACTATCTCCTAAATGATTTACCAAAAATCACTACCTAAAACCAAGACTAGTCTACAAAATTGACTGTTTTGTGTAGGCATGTACTAAGCTAACGTATGGAAGTTTAATCTAACTATCCTGACATGTTTCTTGTAACACCCCAGATGGATATTACTAGATAAAACTGATTTTTCACAAAATATACTTTAAGAAAATCAGACATTACAATAAATTCCCAAGCGCGGGAAATTTCACGTCTGCTCCCACGTAACTAGTCACGTGATCATCGCCAAACACAAACACACAAACAAGCAAGGGTGAGCTGAAAAGAAAAATAATACCAACAATAAAATAATAAGAATTGACCCTCACCCAGTCCAACTTAATCAATTTTAGATTATTGACCTTTCTATAACATTATACCCCAATCTCATAACCTATATGAGAAAGATCCATTCACAACCTTGGTCCTTAGGGACTATCAAGCTCCCACGAACCTACCCGCTCATGGTCCAACTCTACGGACCTCCCCACCCATAGTCCAACTCTACGAACCTGCCCGCTCGTAGTCCAACATGCGTGAACACCTACTATGAACCTCCCCGCTCATAGTAGCCTCAAGTGTGAGCACGGAACATACGAACCTCCCCGCTCGTATCCCCACACAAGAGTACAAAAGATACAGACCTCCCCGCCCGCATCAATCACGCATCTCAAATCTCCGTTACGAACCTCCCCGCTCGTAACTAATCCAGCATGTCCCTGACCAAACCCTCAAGACCATCGATGTAAAACGCTACAAAATAATATATTGTCCGCACGCTATTGCCTGGCGTTGCCTAGGCACCGCCATACAAAGTTGCGTTGCAGACCGCTTGGCAAAAACCTCTCGCCGTCAGGCGCCAGGCACTTCCAAAAATCATAGCACATATCTCATAAATCAATTATTCATACATAGAGGTATACATTCCCAATTGAGACTATGCTAACACTTGAGTTTATTCAAGAGTTAATCATACTCGATAGTTTAAATAAAGTCGCAATCCTCGCCCAATAAGACAAAATCTTTAACTTTTAGGAATTACACATTTTAATACTCACTGCATCTAACCCGATGCAGTCCGCATAATAGTATTTAAATACTTTAAATTTCCACCACTGCATATACATTATATACCTTGGTTACTTTTAGAATTATTAAAATCTTATACCTCCCTCCAAATAAATAGTAATAAAAAAACTATAAGGACATATTTCTTATGCACTGTCCTGATCTATAAAACTACTGAACCCGAGTTTTTCTTTGCCCTCTACACGTAATTAACTATCAAGCATCACGAAATAAAAATCTGCACTTTTATTACAACTCCAAAACAAGCCATACGTATAAATTAAAGATAAACTTTAACTTTTATATACTTTATATATTGTTTCAAAATTAAGTCAACTTAATTGACGTGAATTAACAACACTCAGTATACTAAAAGCCTATGAATTATATATACATCCTATTAATTATTGATAACTAGGCAACCCTGACTACTAATATACTAAAATAATATTTATATAATTGTACCCATTGCCTTGCACTTTCATATGCATAGAAAGTTTACCTGCCGCATGATAGCATATTCACTACCTATTATCCCACCTAAGATTTACATCCAATAATTAATTAATATATATATAATTTTCATTATCCACACCTGACACAAAAAAATATAACTAAATTTTCTTTTCACTCCCAAACCCGACAACCCCAACTTTTCACCATTTCCAGAAACTAATAGGTTATACAATTTAAAATCCATGAGAAATCATTGCAATCAAAACCCTATACGAATTCATGAAGTTTTAACTTTTATATACTTAATATATATAATAATACCGCAAACTTTGATCAAATGAACAATCCCCCAAAACTCCAAATTCTTATGGCATAGAAAAGTGTTTTTCCCATCCTTCACATGAAATTCATGATTGATTTTTGTGTTTAACAAAATCCTTGTCCAGATTGAGGGAACGTAACAAGAAAGAAAAAGAAAGAAAAGGAATGAACATTACTTTTGTGAGTGAGAGGAAAAATAAGTTAGCATTTGAATTTAGGAAAATCGTATATATTCAGAAGCATATCAATTGTTGCCGAATAAAATAGTATGTGCAATAAATACCCAAAATTAAAAAAAACATATATTTCTGGTAAATTGGTTCATGTTTGACAGATAGAGACAAAAGATGAGTCCAACACATCATGGCATGCGATTTCTATCCAACAACCACAACACGCATATGTGACGTTAACATGGAAGCATCGTCATGCAGATAAATAATCACAGAGATGAATAATCACACAGCAATTTCAAAGACAAGCAAATCAGTTCCCCTTACCCGGTTTCTTAGCTTCAAACAATTTCCAATGAATTCTTCCTTGTTCCCAAAGCTCCCCTCTTTGCCTCCACTCCAATTTCCTTCTCTAGATTGCAATTCTCAGCCCTCACTTGACACACACACTATGACTTTTTGATTTCCCCACTCACTCTTCTCTCTCTCCCCCCAACTTCAGCCCAAAATAAATAATACACATAATAAAACGAAATTTATTTAAATTCAAGGTTTTATGACCATTATTTTGGATTACTGCACCCTAACTGCTACCTCTCTGGTTTCTCGGGGAATTTCTACAGTCTCTAGATTTTTCCATCACTTAGCAAAAATTTAAAAATATAAATAGCCTATTTACTCTAGTCAAGATTCGAACCCACAACCTCCCAATCCATCAAACACATGCATACCAACAAACCATCCCATTATTCTTGTTAATTCACACATTCATATAATGTTAAACCATGTTTCCACATTCATAATATTTTGGTAATATAAAACACAATTAAAATCACAATAATGGCACACACTAGACTTGAACCCAAGTCCTCCCAACATAACCAAGTACTCTAAACCCTTTAATTTATCATTGTTTCTTGTCTAAGGT
Organism: Vigna unguiculata; assembly: GCF_037176805.1. Taxonomy (NCBI): domain Eukaryota; kingdom Viridiplantae; phylum Streptophyta; class Magnoliopsida; order Fabales; family Fabaceae; genus Vigna; species Vigna unguiculata. The sequence continues at coordinate 23,293,929 of NC_140795.1, read as the reverse complement.
TTATCAAAGAACTCCCTTAAGGTATTCTCAACCCCTCATTTCTTTATTCCATTACTTATTAATTTCCATAAATTTCCTGGATCTCACATCAACTGGCAGCATCTGCTGGTGTGCCAGAGGTGTTAAAGGTCAGGTTGGGGGTTCGATTCCCACTGGCAACAACCCACCCAGTATGAACGGACGGAGAAGGGTGATGGGTTGGGATGTATTGGGCTGCAGACCTAACACAACCGGTTTGAGGGTGGCAGGTGGGATGCCTGGTAAGCCCAAGAGGATCCGGGGGTGTTACATTTCTAATGGCAAAATTTGAATAGAAAACAACTCACACTGCAAAACTTTACTACAGCTCAAAATCTAGCTACCTAAGACCTAATATTAGCACTAAACTATGCTAAAACTCCAAAAATTTAGAGCTGAAATAAACTACAGCATAAAACTTTTATCAACACCCTTGGACAACTTTTAATTACCAAAAGAAATGTGGAGAAGACATTACAAAACAAAATTTGGAGAGACATTCAAATCTGCCTATAGAAAACACAAAAATCAACTACAAATTGGTCAAAATGAACTTAAGACTATCCAATCAGCAAAGGAAATGTTGAGGAATGGTGCCTGTAAAATAAGATGAAATAATATTATATCATCTAACAGTGCAAAAACAATGTATTTAGTATATGAAAGATGAAAACTAAGCTAAAAGTGAGCAATATCAAGGAAAACGAAAACTGAGGCGGAGACTAACTTGTATGGGTAGTTTATGAATCTCTAGTCTAGTTAAATACCTAACTTCATTATTTTTTCAGTCAATTAGTGTGACTAAGTTGTGTGGCCTATTTTTATGCAGAAAAATTAAACCAAGGACAGAAAAACTAACAAAAACAAAGAAAGAATGCAGTAACTTGGCTGAAAAGTTGCAAAGTTGACCAAGAGTTGACTTTTTGCCTTTTTCCTCTAATCTGAAATCTATTATGCAAAATTGGTATAAACAGGACCAAGGACCTAGTCAACAAAGTTAAAATGACTCAGGGATCCTAAGGAACAACTCAAAACTGAAATTCTACCTAAAACTCCAAATTTCACTACCCAAAACCTCTAAAAACACCATAAAGATAGGCTAAAACTAAGTTTATGCTAAAGCACGGGTAGAACTACCACTAAACTACCTATACAAGGTTAAAATGACATAACTTAATCCTAAGTCACAAACTATCTCCTAAATGATTTATCAAAAATCACTACCTAAAACCAAGACTAGTTTACAAAATTGACCCTTTTGTGTATGCATGTACTAAGCTACCCTATGGAAGTTTAATCTAACTATCCTGACATGTTTCTAATGGCAAAATATGAATACCAAACAGCTCACACTGCTAAAATTTACTACAGCCCAGAACCTAGCTACCTAAGACCTAATATTAACATTAAACTATGCTAAAACTCAAAAAATTTAGAGCTGAAATAAACTACTGCATAAAACTTTTATCAACACCCTTGGACAACTTTTAATTACCAAAATAAATGTGGAGAAGACATCACCAAACAAAATTTGGAGGGAAATTCAAATTTGCCTACAGAAAACACAAAAATCATCTACAAATTGGTCAAAATGAGCTTAAGACTATCCAATCAGCAAAGGAAATCTTGAGGAATGACGCAAAGACAATGTGTTTAGTATATGAAAGATGAAAACTAAGCTAAAAGTGAGCAATATCAAGGAAAACGAAAACTGAGGAGGAGACTAACTTGTATGGCTATTTTATGAATCTCTAGTCTAGTTAAATACCTAACTTCATTATTTTTTCATTCAATTAGTGTGACTAAGTTGTATGGCCTATTTTTATGCAGAAAATGTAAACCAAGGACAGAAAAACTAACAAAAACAAAGAAAGAATGCAGTAACTTCGCTGAAAAGTTAACCAAGAGTTGACTTTTTGCCTTTTTCCTCTAATCTGAAATCTATTATGCAAATTTGATATAAACAGGATCAAGGACCTAGTCAACAAAGTTAAAATGACTCACGGATCCTAAGGAACAACTCAAAACTGAAATTCTACCTAAAACTCAAAATTTCACTACCGAAAACCTCTAAAAACACCTTAGAGATAGGCTAAAACTAAGTTTATGCTAAAGCACGGGTAGACCTACCACTAAACTACCTAGACAAGGTTAAAATGACATAAGAAAACTTAATCCTAAGTCACAAACTATCTCCTAAATGATTTACCAAAAATCACTACCTAAAACCAATAGTAGTCTACAAAATTGATCCTGTTGTGTATGCATGTACTAAGCTAACCTATGGAAGTTTCATCTAACTATCTTGACATGTTTCTGATGGCAAAATATGAATAGAAAACAGCTCACACTGCTAAAACTTACTACAGCTCAAAATCCAGCTACCTAAGACCTCACATTAGCACTAAACTATGCTAAAACTCCAAAAATTTAGAGCTGAAATAAACTACTGCATAAAAATTTTATCAACACCCTTGGACAACTTTTAATTACCAAAAGAAATATGGAGAAGACATCACAAAAAAAAATTGGAGGGAAATTCAAATCTGCCTATAGAAAACACAAAAATCAAATACAAATTGGTCAAAATGAGCTTAAGACTATCCAATCAGCAAAGGAAATGTTGAGGAATGATGCCAAAACAATGTATTTAGCATATGAAAGATGAAAACTAAGTTAAAAGTGAGCAATATCAAGGAAAACGAAAACTGAGGCGGAGACTAACTTGTATGGCTAGTTTATGAATCTTTAGTATAGTTAAATACCTAACTTCATTATTTTTTCATTCAATTAGTGTGACTAGGTTGTGTGGCCTAGTTTTATGCAGAAAAATTAAACCAAGGACCGAAAAACTAACAAAAACAAAGAAAGAATGCAGTAACTTGGCTGAAAAGTTGAAAAGTTGAGTTGACTTTTTGCATTTTTCCTCTAATCTGAAATCTATTATGCAAAATTGGTATAAACAGGACCAAGGACCTAGTCAACAAAATTAAAATGACTCGGGGATCCTAAGGAACAACTCAAAACTGAAATCCTACCTAAAACTCAAAATTTCACTACTTAAAACCTCTAAAAACACCTTAAAGAAAGGCTAAAACTACGTTTATGCTAAAGCACGGGTAGAACTACCACTAAACTACCTAGACAAGGTTAAAATGACATAAGAAAACTTAATCCTAAGTCACAGACTATCTCCTAAATTATTTACCAAAAATCACTACGTAAAACCAAGACTAGTCTACAAAATTGATCCTTTTTTTGTATGCATGTACTAAGCTAACCTATGGATGTTTAATCTAACTATCCTAACATGTTTCCACTGGCAAAATATGAATAGAAAACAGCTCACACTACTAAAACTTACCACATCTCAAAATCTAGCTACCTATGACCTAATATTAGCACTAAACTATGCTAAAACTCCAAAAATTTAGAGTTGAAATAAACTACTGCATAAAACATTTATCAACACCCTTGGAAAACTTTTAATTACCAAAAGAAATGTGGAGAAGACATCACAAAACAAAATTTGGAGGAAAATTCAAATCTGCCTACAGAAAACACAAAAATCAAATACAAATTGGTCAAAGTGAGCTTAAGACTATCCAATCAGCAAAGGAAATGTTGAGGAATGATGCAAAAACAATGTATTTAGTATATGAAAGATGAAAACTAAGCTAAAAGTGAGCAATATCATGGAAAACGAAAACTGAGGCGGAGACTAACTTGTATGGCTAGTTTATGAATCTCTAGTCTAGTTAAATACCTAATTGCATTATTTTTTCATTCAATTAGTGTGACTAAGTTGTGTGGCCTATTTTTATGCAGAAAAAGTAAACCAAGGACAGAAAAACTAGCAAAAACAAAGAAAGAATGCAGTAACTTGGCTGAAAAGTTGACCAAGAGTTGACCAAAAGTTGACTTTTTGCCTTTTTCCTCTAATCTGAAATCTATTATGCGAAACTGGTATATACTGGACCAAGCACTTACTCAACAAAGTTAAAATGATGCAGGAATCCTAAAGAACAACTCAAAACTGAAATCCTACCTAAAACTCAAAATTTCACAACTCAAAACCTCTAAAAAGACCTTAATGATAAGCTAAAACTAAGTTTATACTAAAGCACGGGTAGAACAACCACAAATTACCTAGACAAGGTTCAAATCACTTAAGAAAACTTAATCCTAACTCACAAACTATCTCATAAATGATTTACCAAAAATCACTACCTAAAACAAAGACTAGTCTACAAAATTGACCCTTTTGTGTATGCATGTACTAAGCTAACCTATGCAAGTTTAATCTAACTATCCTAACATGTTTCTAATGGCAAAATATGAATAGAAATTAGCGCACACCGCTAAAACTTACTACATCTCAAAATCTAGCTATCTAAGACGTAATATTAGCACTAAACTATGCTAAAACTCCAAAAATTTAGAGTTGAAATAAACTACTGCATAAAACTTTTATCAGCACCCTTGGACAACTTTAAATTACCGAAAGAAATGTGGAGATAATATCACAAAATAAAATTTGGAGGAAAATTCAAATCTGCCTACAGAAAACACTAAAATCAACTACAAATTGGTCAAAATGAGCTTAAGATTATCCAATCAGCAAAGGAAATGTTGATGAATGATGCAAAGCAATGTATTTAGTGTATGAAAGATGAAAACTAAGCTAAAAGTGAGCAATACCAAGGAAAATGAAAATTGAGGCGGAGACTAACTTGTATGGCTAGTTTATGAATCTCTAATCTAGTTAAATACATAACTTCATTATTTTTTCATTTAATTAGTGTGACTAAGTTGTGTGGCCTATTTTTATGCAGAAAAAGTAAACCAAGGACAGAAAAACTAACAAAAACAAAGAAAGAATGCAGTAACTTGGTTAAAAGGTTGACCAAGAGTTGGCCAAAAGTTGACTTTTTGCCTTTTTCCGCTAATCTGAAATCTATTATCTGAAACTGTTATAAACAACACCAAGGACCTACTCAACAAAGTTAAAATGACTCAGGGATCCTAAGGAACAACTCAACTGAAATCCTACCTAAAACTCAAAATTTCACTACCTAAAACCTCTAAAAACACCTTAAAGATAGGCTAAAACTATGTTTATGCTAAAGCACGGGTAGAACTACCACTAAACTACCTAGACAAGCTTAAAATGACTTAAAAAAACTTAATCCTAAGTCACAAACTATCTCCTAAATGATTTATCAAAAATCACTACCTGAAACCAAGGCTAGTCTACAAAATTGATCCTTTTGTGTATGCATGTACTAAGCTTACCTATAAAAGTTTAATCTAACTATCCTAACATGTTTCTAATGGAAAAATACGAATAGAAAAAAGCTCACACTGCTAAAACATACTACAGCTCAAGATCTAGCTACCTAAGACCTAATATTAGCACAGAACTATGCTAAAACTCCAAAAATTTAGAGCTGAAATAAACTACTGCATAAAACTTTTATCAACACCCTTGGACAACTTTGAATTACCAAAAGAAATGTGGAGAAGACATCACAAAAAAAAAATTGGAGTGAAATTCAAATCTGCCTACAGAAAACACAAAAATCAAATACATATTGGTCAAAATGAGCATAAGACTATCCAATCAGCAAAGGAAATGTTGAGGAATGATGCAAAAACAATGTATTTAGTATATGAAAGATGAAAACTAAGTTAAAAGTGAGCAATATCATGGAAAACGAAAACTGAGGCAGAGACTAACTTGTATGGCTAGTTTATGAATCTCTAGTCTAGTTAAATACCTAACTGCATTATTTTGTCATTCAATTAGTGTGACTAAGTTGTGTGGCCTATTTTTATGCAGATAAAGTAAACCAAGGACAGAAAAACTAACAAAAACAAGAAAGAATGCAGTAAGTTGGCTGAAAAGTTGACCAAGAGTTGCCTTTTTCCTCTAATCTGAAATCTATTATGCGAAATTGGTATAAACAGGACCAAGGACCTACTCAACAAAGTTAAAATGACTTCGGACTCCTAAGGAACAACTCAAAATTGAAATCCTACCTAAAACTCAAAATTTCACTACCCAAAACCTCTAAAACACCTTAAAGATAGGCTAAAACTAAGTTTATGCTAAAGCACGGGTAGAACTACCACTAAACTACCTAGACAAGGTTAAAATGACTTAAGAAAACTTAATCCTAAGTCACAAACGATCTCCTAAATGATTTACCAAAAATCACTACCTACAACCAACACTAGTCTACAAAATTGACCCTTTTGTGTATGCATGTACTAAGCCAACCTATGGATGTTTAATCTAACTATCCTAACATGTGTCTAATGGCAAAATATGAATAGAAAACAGCTCACTCTACTAAAACTTACTACAGCTCAAAATCTAGCAACCTAAGACCTAATAATAGCGCTAAACTATGCTAAAACTCCAAAAATTTAGAGCTGAAATAAACTACTGCAAAACAAATTTATCAACACCCTTGAACAACTTTTAATTACCGAAAGAAATGTGGAGAAGACATCACAAAACAAAATTTGGAGGGAAATTCAAATCTGCCTACAGAAAACACAAAAATCAAATACAAATTGGTCAAAATGAGCTTAAGACTATCCAATCAGCAAAGGAAATCTTGAGGAATGACGCAAAGACAATGTGTTTAGTATATGAAAGATGAAAACTAAGCTAAAAGTGAGCAATATCAAGGAAAACGAAAACTGAGGAGGAGACTAACTTGTATGGCTGTTTTATGAATCTCTAGTCTAGTTAAATACCTAACTTAATTATTTTTTCATTCAATTAGTGTGACTAACTTGTGTGGCCTATTTTTATGCAGAAAGAGTAAACCAAGGACAGAAAAACTAACAAAATCAAGAAAGAATGCAGTAACTTGGCTGAAAAGTTGACCATTAGTTGCCTTTTACCTCTAATCTGAAATCTATTATGCGAAATTGGTATAAACAGGACCAAGGACCTACTCAACAAAGTTAAAATGACTCCGGGCTCCTAAGGAACAACTCCAAATTGAAATCCTACCTAAAACTCAAAATTTCACTACCCAAAACCTCTAAAACACCTTAAAGATAGGCTAAAACTAAGTTTATGCTAAAGCACGGGTAGAACTACCACTAAACTACCTAGACAAGGTTAAAATGACTTAAGAAAACTTAATCCTAAGTCACAAACGATCTCCTAAATGATTTACCAAAAATCACTACCTATAACCAACACTAGTCTAGAAAATTGACCCTTTTGTGTATGCATGTACTAAGCCAACCTATGGATGTTTAATCTAACTATCCTAACATGTTTCTTATGGCAAAATATGAATAGAAAATAGCTCACACTGCTAAAACTTACTACAGCTCAAAATCTAGCAACCTAAGACCTAATAGTAGCACTAAACTATGCTAAAACTCCAAAAATTTAGAGCTGAAATAAACTACTTCATAAAACTTTTATCAACACCCTTGGACAACTTTGAATTACCAAAAGAAATGTGGAGAAGACATCACAAAACAAAATTTGGAGGGAAATTCAAATCTGCCTACAGAAAACACAAAAATCAACTACAAATTGGTCAAAATGAGCTTAAGACTATCCCATCAGCAAAGGAAATGTTGAGGAATGATGCAAAAACAATGTATTTAGTATATGAAAGATGAAAACTAAGCTAAAAGGGAGCAATATCAAGGAAAACAAAAACTGAGGCGGAGACTAACTTGTATGGCTAGTTTATGAATCTCTTGTCTAGTTAAATACCTAACTTAATTATTTTTTCATTCAATTAGTGTGACTAACCTGTGTGGCCTATTTTTATGCAGAAAGAGTAAACCAAGGACAGAAAAACTAACAAAATCAAGAAAGAATGCAGTAACTTGGCTGAAAAGTTGACCAAGAGTTGCCTTTTACCTCTAATCTGAAATCTATTATGCGAAATTGGTATAAACAGGACCAAGCACCTACTCAACAAAGTTAAAATGACTCCGGGCTCCTAAGGAGCAACTCAAAATTGAAATCCTACCTAAAACTCAAAATTGCACTACCCAAAACCTCTAAAACACCTTAAAGATAGGCTAAAACTAAGTTTATGCTAAAGCACGGGTAGAACTACCACTAAACTACCTAGACAAGGTTAAAATGACTTAAGAAAACTTAATCCTAAGTCACAAACGATCTCCTAAATGATTTACCAAAAATCACTACCTACAACCAACACTAGTCTACAAAATTGACCCTTTTGTGTATGCATGTACTAAGCCAACCTATGGATGTTTAATCTAACTATCCTAACATGTTTCTAATGGCAAAATATGAATAGAAAACAGCTCACACTGCTAAAACTTACTACAGCTCAAAATCTAGCAACCTAAGACCTAATAATAGCACTAAACTATGCTAAAACTCCAAAAATTTAGAGCTGAAATAAACTACTGCAAAACAAATTTATCAACACCCTTGGACAACTTTTAATTACCAAAAGAAATGTGGAGAAGACATCACAAAACAAAATTTGGAGGGAAATTCAAATCTGCCTACAGAAAACACAAAAATCAAATACAAATTGGTCAAAATGAGCTTAAGACTATCCAATCAGCAAAGGAAATGTTGAGGAATGATGCAAAAACAATGTATTTAGTATATGAAAGATGAAAACTAAGCTAAAAGGGAGCAATATCATGGAAAACGAAAACTGAGGCGGAGACTAACTTGTATGGCTAGTTTATGAATCTCTAGTCTAGTTAAATACCTAACTTAATTATTTTTTCATTCAATTAGTGTGACTAACTTGTGTGGGCTATTTTTATGCAGAAAGAGTAAACCAAGGACAGAAAAACTAACAAAAACAAGAAAGAATGCAGTAACTTGGCTGAAAAGTTGACCAAGAGTTGCCTCTTACCTCTAATCTAAAATCTATTATGCGAAATTGGTATAAACAGGACGAAGGACCTACTCAACAAAGTTAAAATGACTCTGGGCTCCTAAGGAACAACTCAAAATTGAAATCCTACCTAAAACTCAAAATTTCACTACCCAAAACCTCTAAAACACCTTAAAGATAGGCTAAAACTAAGTTTATGCTAAAGCACGGGTAGAACTACAACTAAACTACCTAGACAAGGTTAAAATGACTTAAGAAAACTTAATCCTAAGTCACAAACGATCTCCTAAATGATTTACCAAAAATCACTACCTACAACCAACACTAGTCTAGAAAATTGACCCTTTTGTGTATGCATGTACTAAGCCAACCTATGGATGTTTAATCTAACTATCCTAACATGTTTCTTATGGCAAAATATGAATAGAAAATAGCTCACACTGCTAAAACTTACTACAGCTCAAAATCTAGCAACCTAAGACCTAATAGTAGCACTAAACTATGCTAAAACTCCAAAAATTTAGAGCTGAAATAAACTACTTCATAAAACTTTTATCAACACCCTTGGACAACTTTGAATTACCAAAAGAAATGTGGAGAAGACATCACAAAACAAAATTTGGAGGGAAATTCAAATCTGCCTACAGAAAACACAAAAATCAACTACAAATTGGTCAAAATGAGCTTAAGACTATCCCATCAGCAAAGGAAATGTTGAGGAATGATGCAAAAACAATGTATTTAGTATATGAAAGATGAAAACTAAGCTAAAAGGGAGCAATATCAAGGAAAACAAAAACTGAGGCGGAGACTAACTTGTATGGCTAGTTTATGAATCTCTTGTCTAGTTAAATACCTAACTTAATTATTTTTTCATTCAATTAGTGTGACTAACCTGTGTGGCCTATTTTTATGCAGAAAGAGTAAACCAAGGACAGAAAAACTAACAAAATCAAGAAAGAATGCAGTAACTTGGCTGAAAAGTTGACCAAGAGTTGCCTTTTACCTCTAATCTGAAATCTATTATGCGAAATTGGTATAAACAGGACCAAGCACCTACTCAACAAAGTTAAAATGACTCCGGGCTCCTAAGGAGCAACTCAAAATTGAAATCCTACCTAAAACTCAAAATTGCACTACCCAAAACCTCTAAAACACCTTAAAGATAGGCTAAAACTAAGTTTATGCTAAAGCACGGGTAGAACTACCACTAAACTACCTAGACAAGGTTAAAATGACTTAAGAAAACTTAATCCTAAGTCACAAACGATCTCCTAAATGATTTACCAAAAATCACTACCTACAACCAACACTAGTCTACAAAATTGACCCTTTTGTGTATGCATGTACTAAGCCAACCTATGGATGTTTAATCTAACTATCCTAACATGTTTCTAATGGCAAAATATGAATAGAAAACAGCTCACACTGCTAAAACTTACTACAGCTCAAAATCTAGCAACCTAAGACCTAATAATAGCACTAAACTATGCTAAAACTCCAAAAATTTAGAGCTGAAATAAACTACTGCAAAACAAATTTATCAACACCCTTGGACAACTTTTAATTACCAAAAGAAATGTGGAGAAGACATCACAAAACAAAATTTGGAGGGAAATTCAAATCTGCCTACAGAAAACACAAAAATCAAATACAAATTGGTCAAAATGAGCTTAAGACTATCCAATCAGCAAAGGAAATGTTGAGGAATGATGCAAAAACAATGTATTTAGTATATGAAAGATGAAAACTAAGCTAAAAGGGAGCAATATCATGGAAAACGAAAACTGAGGCGGAGACTAACTTGTATGGCTAGTTTATGAATCTCTAGTCTAGTTAAATACCTAACTTAATTATTTTTTCATTCAATTAGTGTGACTAACTTGTGTGGGCTATTTTTATGCAGAAAGAGTAAACCAAGGACAGAAAAACTAACAAAAACAAGAAAGAATGCAGTAACTTGGCTGAAAAGTTGACCAAGAGTTGCCTCTTACCTCTAATCTAAAATCTATTATGCGAAATTGGTATAAACAGGACGAAGGACCTACTCAACAAAGTTAAAATGACTCTGGGCTCCTAAGGAACAACTCAAAATTGAAATCCTACCTAAAACTCAAAATTTCACTACCCAAAACCTCTAAAACACCTTAAAGATAGGCTAAAACTAAGTTTATGCTAAAGCACGGGTAGAACTACAACTAAACTACCTAGACAAGGTTAAAATGACTTAAGAAAACTTAATCCTAAGTCACAAACGATCTCCTAAATGATTTACCAAAAATCACTACCTACAACCAACACTAGTCTACAAAATTGACCCTTTTGTGTATGCATGTACTAAGCCAACCTATGGATGTTTAATCTAACTATCCTAACATGTTTCTTATGGCAAAATATGAATAGAAAATAGCTCACACTGCTAAAACTTACTACAGCTCAAAATCTAGCAACCTAAGACCTAATAGTAGCACTAAACTATGCTAAAACTCCAAAAATTTAGAGCTGAAATAAACTACTGCAAAACAAATTTATCAACACCCTTGGACAACTTTTAATTACCGAAAGAAATGTGGAGAAGACATCACAAAACAAAATTTGGAGGGAAATTCAAATTTGCCTACAGAAAACACAAAAATCAAATACAAATTGGTCAAAATGAGCTTAAGACTATCCAATCAGCAAAGGAAATGTTGAGGAATGATGCAAAAACAATGTATTTAGTATATGAAAGATGAAAACTAAGCTAAAAGGGAGCAATATCAAGGAAAACAAAAACTGAGGCGGAGACTAACTTGTATGGCTAGTTTATGAATCTCTTGTCTAGTTAAATACCTAACTTAATTATTTTTTCATTCAATTAGTGTGACTAACCTGTGTGGCCTATTTTTATGCAGAAAGAGTAAACCAAGGACAGAAAAACTAACAAAATCAAGAAAGAATGCAGTAACTTGGCTGAAAAGTTGACCAAGAGTTGCCTTTTACCTCTAATCTGAAATCTATTATGCGAAATTGGTATAAACAGGACCAAGCACCTACTCAACAAAGTTAAAATGACTCCGGGCTCCTAAGGAGCAACTCAAAATTGAAATCCTACCTAAAACTCAAAATTGCACTACCCAAAACCTCTAAAACACCTTAAAGATAGGCTAAAACTAAGTTTATGCTAAAGCACGGGTAGAACTACCACTAAACTACCTAGACAAGGTTAAAATGACTTAAGAAAACTTAATCCTAAGTCACAAACGATCTCCTAAATGATTTACCAAAAATCACTACCTACAACCAACACTAGTCTACAAAATTGACCCTTTTGTGTATGCATGTACTAAGCCAACCTATGGATGTTTAATCTAACTATCCTAACATGTTTCTAATGGCAAAATATGAATAGAAAACAGCTCACACTGCTAAAACTTACTACAGCTCAAAATCTAGCAACCTAAGACCTAATAATAGCACTAAACTATGCTAAAACTGCAAAAATTTAGAGCTGAAATAAACTACTGCAACACAAATTTATCAACACCCTTGGACAACTTTTAATTACCAAAAGAAATGTGGAGAAGACATCGCAAAACAAAATTTGGAGGGAAATTCAAATCTGCCTACAGAAAACACAAAAATCAAATACAAATTGGTCAAAATGAGCTTCAGACTATCCAATCAGCAAAGGAAATGTTGAGGAATGATGCAAAAACAATGTATTTAGTATATGAAAGATGAAAACTAAGCTAAAAGGGAGCAATATCATGGAAAACGAAAACTGAGGCGGAGACTAACTTGTATGGCTAGTTTATGAATCTCTAGTCTAGTTAAATACCTAACTTAATTATTTTTTCATTCAATTAGTGTGACTAACTTGTGTGGCCTATTTTTATGCAGAAAGAGTAAACCAAGGACAGAAAAACTAACAAAATCAAGAAAGAATGCAGTAACTTGGCTGAAAAGTTGACCAAGAGTTGCCTCTTACCTCTAATCTAAAATCTATTATGCGAAATTGGTATAGACAGGACCAAGGACCTACTCAACAAAGTTACAATGACTCCGGGCTCCTAAGGAACAACTCAAAATTGAAATCCTACCTAAATCTCAAAATTTCACTACCCAAAACCTCTAAAACACCTTAAAGATAGGCTAAAACTATGTTTATGCTAAAGCACGGGTAGAACTACCACTAAACTACCTAGACAAGGTTAAAATGACTTAAGAAAACTTAATCCTAAGTCACAAATGATCTCCTAAATGATTTACCAAAAATCACTACCTACAACCAACACTAGTCTAGAAAATTGACCCTTTTGTGTATGCATGTACTAAGCCAACCTATGGATGTTTAATCTAACTATCCTAACATGTTTCTAATGGAAAAATACGAATAGAAAAAAGCTCACACTGCTAAAACATACTACAGCTCAAGATCTAGCTACCTAAGACCTAATATTAGCACAAAACTATGCTAAAACTCCAAAAATTTAGAGCTGAAATAAACTACTGCAAAACAAATTTATCAACACCCTTGGACAACTTTTAATTACCGAAAGAAATTTGGAGAAGACATCACAAAACAAAATTTGGAGGGAAATTCAAATCTGCCTACAGAAAACACAAAAATCAAATACAAATTGGTCAAAATGAGCTTAAGACTATCCAATCAGCAAAGGAAATGTTGAGGAATGATGCAAAAACAATGTATTTAGTATATGAAAGATGAAATCTAAGCTAAAAGGGAGCAATATCAAGGAAAACAAAAACTGAGGCGGAGACTAACTTGTATGGCTAGTTTATGAATCTCTAGTCTAGTTAAATACCTAACTTCATTATTTTTTCAGTCAATTAGTGTGACTAAGTTGTGTGGCCTATTTTTATGCAGAAAAATTAAACCAAGGACAGAAAAACTAACAAAAACAAAGAAAGAATGCAGTAACTTGGCTGAAAAGTTGCAAAGTTGACCAAGAGTTGACTTTTTGCCTTTTTCCTCTAATCTGAAATCTATTATGCAAAATTGGTATAAACAGGACCAAGGACCTAGTCAACAAAGTTAAAATGACTCAGGGATCCTAAGGAACAACTCAAAACTGAAATTCTACCTAAAACTCCAAATTTCACTACCCAAAACCTCTAAAAACACCTTAAAGATAGGCTAAAACTAAGTTTATGCTAAAGCACGGGTAGAACTACCACTAAACTACCTATACAAGGTTAAAATGACATAAGAAAACTTAATCCTAAGTCACAAACTATCTCCTAAATGATTTACCAAAAATCACTACCTAAAACCAAGACTAGTTTACAAAATTGACCCTTTTGTGTATGCATGTACTAAGCTACCCTATGGAAGTTTAATCTAACTATCCTGACATGTTTCTAATGGCAAAATATGAATACCAAACAGCTCACACTGCTAAAATTTACTACAGCCCAGAATCTAGCTACCTAAGACCTAATATTAACATTAAACTATGCTAAAACTCAAAAAATTTAGAGCTGAAATAAACTACTTCATAAAACTTTTATCAACACCCTTGGACAACTTTTAATTACCAAAAGAAATGTGGAGAAGACATCACAAAACAAAATTTGGAGGGAAATTCAAATTTGCCTACAGAAAACACAAAAATCATCTACAAATTGGTCAAAATGAGCTTAAGACTATCCAATCAGCAAAGGAAATCTTAAGGAATGACGCAAAGACAATGTGTTTAGTATATGAAAGATGAAAACTAAGCTAAAAGTGAGCAATATCAAGGAAAACGAAAACTGAGGAGGAGACTAACTTGTATGGCTGTTTTATGAATCTCTAGTCTAGTTAAATACCTAACTTAATTATTTTTTCATTCAATTAGTGTGACTAACTTGTGTGGCCTATTTTTATGCAGAAAGAGTAAACCAAGGACAGAAAAACTAACAAAATCAAGAAAGAATGCAGTAACTTGGCTGAAAAGTTGACCATTAGTTGCCTTTTACCTCTAATCTGAAATCTATTATGCGAAATTGGTATAAACAGGACCAAGGACCTACTCAACAAAGTTAAAATGACTCCGGGCTCCTAAGGAACAACTCCAAATTGAAATCCTACCTAAAACTCAAAATTTCACTACCCAAAACCTCTAAAACACCTTAAAGATAGGCTAAAACTAAGTTTATGCTAAAGCACGGGTAGAACTACCACTAAACTACCTAGACAAGTTTAAAATGACTTAAGAAAACTTAATCCTAAGTCACAAACGATCTCCTAAATGATTTACCAAAAATCACTACCTACAACCAACACTAGTCTAGAAAATTGACCCTTTTGTGTATGCATGTACTAAGCCAACCTATGGATGTTTAATCTAACTATCCTAACATGTTTCTTATGGCAAAATATGAATAGAAAATAGCTCACACTGCTAAAACTTACTACAGCTCAAAATCTAGCAACCTAAGACCTAATAGTAGCACTAAACTATGCTAAAACTCCAAAAATTTAGAGCTGAAATAAACTACTTCATAAAACTTTTATCAACACCCTTGGACAACTTTGAATTACCAAAAGAAATGTGGAGAAGACATCACAAAACAAAATTTGGAGGGAAATTCAAATCTGCCTACAGAACACACAAAAATCAACTACAAATTGGTCAAAATGAGCTTAAGACTATCCAATCAGCAAAGGAAATGTTGAGGAATGATGCAAAAACAATGTATTTAGTATATGAAAGATGAAAACTAAGCTAAAAGGGAGCAATATCAAGGAAAACAAAAACTGAGGCGGAGACTAACTTGTATGGCTAGTTTATGAATCTCTTGTCTAGTTAAATACCTAACTTAATTATTTTTTCATTCAATTAGTGTGACTAACCTGTGTGGCCTATTTTTATGCAGAAAGAGTAAACCAAGGACAGAAAAACTAACAAAATCAAGAAAGAATGCAGTAACTTGGCTCAAAAGTTGACCAAGAGTTGCCTCTTACCTCTAATCCAAAATCTATTATGCGAAATTGGTATAAACAGGACGAAGGACCTACTCAACAAAGTTAAAATGACTCTGGGCTCCTAAGGAACAACTCAAAATTGAAATCCTACCTAAAACTCAAAATTTCACTACCCAAAACCTCTAAAACACCTTAAAGATAGGCTAAAACTAAGTTTATGCTAAAGCACGGGTAGAACTACAACTAAACTACCTAGACAAGGTTAAAATGACTTAAGAAAACTTAATCCTAAGTCACAAACGATCTCCTAAATGATTTACCAAAAATCACTAGCTACAACCAACACTAGTCTACAAAATTGACCCTTTTGTGTATGCATGTACTAAGCCAACCTATGGATGTTTAATCTAACTATCCTAACATGTTTCTTATGGCAAAATATGAATAGAAAACAGCTCACACTGCTAAAACTTACTACAGCTCAAAATCTAGCAACCTAAGACCTAATAATAGCACTAAACTATGCTAAAACTCCAAAAATTTAGAGCTGAAATAAACTACTGCAAAACAAATTTATCAACACCCTTGGACAACTTTTAATTACCGAAAGAAATGTGGAGAAGACATCACAAAACAAAATTTGGAGGGAAATTCAAATCTGCCTACAGAAAACACAAAAATCAAATACAAATTGGTCAAAATGAGCTTAAGACTATCCAATCAGCAAAGGAAATGTTGAGGAATGATGCAAAAACAATGTATTTAGTATATGAAAGATGAAAACTAAGCTAAAAGGGAGCAATATCAAGGAAAACAAAAACTGAGGCGGAGACTAACTTGTATGGCTAGTTTATGAATCTCTAGTCTAGTTAAATACCTAACTTAATTATTTTTTCATTCAATTAGTGTGACTAACTTGTGTGGCCTATTTTTATGCAGAAAGAGTAAACCAAGGACAGAAAAACTAACAAAATCAAGAAAGAATGCAGTAACTTGGCTGGAAAGTTGACCAAGAGTTGCCTTTTACCTCTAATCTGAAATCTATTATGCGAAATTGGTATAAACAGGACCAAGGACCTACGCAACAAAGTTACAATGACTCCGGGCTCCTAAGGAAGAACTCAAAATTGAAATCCTACCTAAATCTCAAAATTTCACTACCCAAAACCTCTAAAACACCTTAAAGATAGGCTAAAACTATGTTTATGCTAAAGCACGGGTAGAACTACCACAAAACTACCTAGACAAGGTTAAAATGACTTAAGAAAACTTAATCCTAAGTCACAAACGATCTCCTAAATGATTTACCAAAAATCACTACCTACAACCAACACTAGTCTAGAAAATTGACCCTTTTGTGTATGCATGTACTAAGCCAACCTATGGATGTTTAATCTAACTATCCTAACATGTTTCTAATGGAAAAATACGAATAGAAAAAAGCTCACACTGCTAAAACATACTACAGCTCAAGATCTAGCTACCTAAGACCTAATATTCGCACAAAACTATGCTAAAACTCCAAAAATTTAGAGCTGAAATAAACTACTGCAAAACAAATTTATCAACACCCTTGGACAACTTTTAATTACCGAAAGAAATGTGGAGAAGACATCACAAAACAAAATTTGGAGGGAAATTCAAATCTGCCTACAGAAAACACAAAAATCAAATACAAATTGGTCAAAATGAGCTTAAGACTATCCAATCAGCAAAGGAAATGTTGAGGAATGATGCAAAAACAATGTATTTAGTATATGAAAGATGAAAACTAAGCTAAAAGGGAGCAATATCAAGGAAAACAAAAACTGAGGCGGAGACTAACTTGTATGGCTAGTTTATGAATCTCTAGTCTAGTTAAATACCTAACTTAATTATTTTTTCATTCAATTAGTGTGACTAACTTGTGTGGCCTATTTTTATGCAGAAAGAGTAAACCAAGGACAGAAAAACTAACAAAATCAAGAAAGAATGCAGTAACTTGGCTGGAAAGTTGACCAAGAGTTGCCTTTTACCTCTAATCTGAAATCTATTATGCGAAATTGGTATAAACAGGACCAAGGACCTACGCAACAAAGTTACAATGACTCCGGGCTCCTAAGGAAGAACTCAAAATTGAAATCCTACCTAAATCTCAAAATTTCACTACCCAAAACCTCTAAAACACCTTAAAGATAGGCTAAAACTATGTTTATGCTAAAGCACGGGTAGAACTACCACAAAACTACCTAGACAAGGTTAAAATGACTTAAGAAAACTTAATCCTAAGTCACAAACGATCTCCTAAATGATTTACCAAAAATCACTACCTACAACCAACACTAGTCTAGAAAATTGACCCTTTTGTGTATGCATGTACTAAGCCAACCTATGGATGTTTAATCTAACTATCCTAACATGTTTCTAATGGAAAAATACGAATAGAAAAAAGCTCACACTGCTAAAACATACTACAGCTCAAGATCTAGCTACCTAAGACCTAATATTCGCACAAAACTATGCTAAAACTCCAAAAATTTAGAGCTGAAATAAACTACTGCAAAACAAATTTATCAACACCCTTGGACAACTTTTAATTACCGAAAGAAATGTGGAGAAGACATCACAAAACAAAATTTGGAGGGAAATTCAAATCTGCCTACAGAAAACACAAAAATCAAATACAAATTGGTCAAAATGAGCTTAAGACTATCCAATCAGCAAAGGAAATGTTGAGGAATGATGCAAAAACAATGTATTTAGTATATGAAAGATGAAAACTAAGCTAAAAGGGAGCAATATCAAGGAAAACAAAAACTGAGGCGGAGACTAACTTGTATGGCTAGTTTATGAATCTCTAGTCTAGTTAAATACCTAACTTAATTATTTTTTCATTCAATTAGTGTGACTAACTTGTGTGGCCTATTTTTATGCAGAAAGAGTAAACCAAGGACAGAAAAACTAACAAAATCAAGAAAGAATGCAGTAACTTGGCTGGAAAGTTGACCAAGAGTTGCCTTTTACCTCTAATCTGAAATCTATTATGCGAAATTGGTATAAACAGGACCAAGGACCTACGCAACAAAGTTACAATGACTCCGGGCTCCTAAGGAAGAACTCAAAATTGAAATCCTACCTAAATCTCAAAATTTCACTACCCAAAACCTCTAAAACACCTTAAAGATAGGCTAAAACTATGTTTATGCTAAAGCACGGGTAGAACTACCACAAAACTACCTAGACAAGGTTAAAATGACTTAAGAAAACTTAATCCTAAGTCACAAACGATCTCCTAAATGATTTACCAAAAATCACTACCTACAACCAACACTAGTCTAGAAAATTGACCCTTTTGTGTATGCATGTACTAAGCCAACCTATGGATGTTTAATCTAACTATCCTAACATGTTTCTAATGGAAAAATACGAATAGAAAAAAGCTCACACTGCTAAAACATACTACAGCTCAAGATCTAGCTACCTAAGACCTAATATTCGCACAAAACTATGCTAAAACTCCAAAAATTTAGAGCTGAAATAAACTACTGCATAAAACTTTTATCAACACCCTTGGACAACTTTGAATTACCAAAAGAAATGTGGAGAAGACATCACAAAACAAAATTTGGAGGGAAATTCAAATCTGCCTACAGAAGACACAAAAATCAACTACAAATTGGTCAAAATGAGCTTAAGACTATCCAATCAGCAAAGGAAATGTTGAGGAATGATGCAAAAACAATGTATTTAGTATATGAAAGATGAAAACTAAGCTAAAAGGGAGCAATATCAAGGAAAACAAAAACTGAGGCGGAGACTAACTTGTATGGCTAGTTTATGAATCTCTTGTCTAGTTAAATACCTAACTTAATTATTTTTTCATTCAATTAGTGTGACTAACCTGTGTGGCCTATTTTTATGCAGAAAGAGTAAACCAAGGACAGAAAAACTAACAAAATCAAGAAAGAATGCAGTAACTTGGCTGAAAAGTTGACCAAGAGTTGCCTTTTACCTCTAATCTGAAATCTATTATGCGAAATTGGTATAAACAGGACCAAGCACCTACTCAACAAAGTTAAAATGACTCCGGGCTCCTAAGGAGCAACTCAAAATTGAAATCCTACCTAAAACTCAAAATTGCACTACCCAAAACCTCTAAAACACCTTAAAGATAGGCTAAAACTAAGTTTATGCTAAAGCACGGGTAGAACTACCACTAAACTACCTAGACAAGGTTAAAATGACTTAAGAAAACTTAATCCTAAGTCACAAACGATCTCCTAAATGATTTACCAAAAATCACTACCTACAACCAACACTAGTATACAAAATTGACCCTTTTGTGTATGCATGTACTAAGCCAACCTATGGATGTTTAATCTAACTATCCTAACATGTTTCTAATGGCAAAATATGAATAGAAAACAGCTCACACTGCTAAAACTTACTACAGCTCAAAATCTAGCAACCTAAGACCTAATAATAGCACTAAACTATGCTAAAACTGCAAAAATTTAGAGCTGAAATAAACTACTGCAAAACAAATTTATCAACACCCTTGGACAACTTTTAATTACCAAAAGAAATGTGGAGAAGACATCGCAAAACAAAATTTGGAGGGAAATTCAAATCTGCCTACAGAAAACACAAAAATCAAATACAAATTGGTCAAAATGAGCTTCAGACTATCCAATCAGCAAAGGAAATGTTGAGGAATGATGCAAAAACAATGTATTTAGTATATGAAAGATGAAAACTAAGCTAAAAGGGAGCAATATCAAGGAAAACAAAAACTGAGGCGGAGACTAACTTGTATGGCTAGTTTATGAATCTCTAGTCTAGTTAAATACCTAACTTAATTATTTTTTCATTCAATTAGTGTGACTAACTTGTGTGGCCTATTTTTATGCAGAAAGAGTAAACCAAGGACAGAAAAACTAACAAAATCAAGAAAGAATGCAGTAACTTGGCTGGAAAGTTGACCAAGAGTTGCCTTTTACCTCTAATCTGAAATCTATTATGCCAAATTGGTATAAACAGGACCAAGGACCTACGCAACAAAGTTACAATGACTCCGGGCTCCTAAGGAAGAACTCAAAATTGAAATCCTACCTAAATCTCAAAATTTCACTACCCAAAACCTCTAAAACACCTTAAAGATAGGCTAAAACTATGTTTATGCTAAAGCACGGGTAGAACTACCACAAAACTACCTAGACAAGGTTAAAATGACTTAAGAAAACTTAATCCTAAGTCACAAACGATCTCCTAAATGATTTACCAAAAATCACTACCTACAACCAACACTAGTCTAGAAAATTGACCCTTTTGTGTATGCATGTACTAAGCCAACCTATGGATGTTTAATCTAACTATCCTAACATGTTTCTAATGGAAAAATACGAATAGAAAAAAGCTCACACTGCTAAAACATACTACAGCTCAAGATCTAGCTACCTAAGACCTAATATTCGCACAAAACTATGCTAAAACTCCAAAAATTTAGAGCTGAAATAAACTACTGCATAAAACTTTTATCAACACCCTTGGACAACTTTGAATTACCAAAAGAAATGTGGAGAAGACATCACAAAACAAAATTTGGAGGGAAATTCAAATCTGCCTACAGAAGACACAAAAATCAACTACAAATTGGTCAAAATGAGCTTAAGACTATCCAATCAGCAAAGGAAATGTTGAGGAATGATGCAAAAACAATGTATTTAGTATATGAAAGATGAAAACTAAGCTAAAAGGGAGCAATATCAAGGAAAACAAAAACTGAGGCGGAGACTAACTTGTATGGCTAGTTTATGAATCTCTTGTCTAGTTAAATACCTAACTTAATTATTTTTTCATTCAATTAGTGTGACTAACCTGTGTGGCCTATTTTTATGCAGAAAGAGTAAACCAAGGACAGAAAAACTAACAAAATCAAGAAAGAATGCAGTAACTTGGCTGAAAAGTTGACCAAGAGTTGCCTTTTACCTCTAATCTGAAATCTATTATGCGAAATTGGTATAAACAGGACCAAGCACCTACTCAACAAAGTTAAAATGACTCCGGGCTCCTAAGGAGCAACTCAAAATTGAAATCCTACCTAAAACTCAAAATTGCACTACCCAAAACCTCTAAAACACCTTAAAGATAGGCTAAAACTAAGTTTATGCTAAAGCACGGGTAGAACTACCACTAAACTACCTAGACAAGGTTAAAATGACTTAAGAAAACTTAATCCTAAGTCACAAACGATCTCCTAAATGATTTACCAAAAATCACTACCTACAACCAACACTAGTATACAAAATTGACCCTTTTGTGTATGCATGTACTAAGCCAACCTATGGATGTTTAATCTAACTATCCTAACATGTTTCTAATGGCAAAATATGAATAGAAAACAGCTCACACTGCTAAAACTTACTACAGCTCAAAATCTAGCAACCTAAGACCTAATAATAGCACTAAACTATGCTAAAACTGCAAAAATTTAGAGCTGAAATAAACTACTGCAAAACAAATTTATCAACACCCTTGGACAACTTTTAATTACCAAAAGAAATGTGGAGAAGACATCGCAAAACAAAATTTGGAGGGAAATTCAAATCTGCCTACAGAAAACACAAAAATCAAATACAAATTGGTCAAAATGAGCTTCAGACTATCCAATCAGCAAAGGAAATGTTGAGGAATGATGCAAAAACAATGTATTTAGTATATGAAAGATGAAAACTAAGCTAAAAGGGAGCAATATCATGGAAAACGAAAACTCAGGCGGAGACTAACTTGTATGGCTAGTTTATGAATCTCTAGTCTAGTTAAATACCTAACTTAATTATTTTTTCATTCAATTAGTGTGACTAACTTGTGTGGCCTATTTTTATGCAAAAAGAGTAAACCAAGGACAGAAAAACTAACAAAAAGAAGAAAGAATGCAGTAACATGGCTGAAAAGTTGACCAAGAGTTGCCTTTTACCTCTAATCTAAAATCTATTATGCGAAATTGGTATAAACAGGACCAAGCACCTACTCAACAAAGTTAAAATGACTCCGGGCTCCTAAGGAGCAACTCAAAATTGAAATCCTACCTAAAACTCAAAATTGCACTACCCAAAACCTCTAAAACACCTTAAAGATAGGCTAAAACTAAGTTTATGCTAAAGCACGGGTAGAACTACCACTAAACTACCTAGACAAGGTTAAAATGACTTAAGAAAACTTAATCCTAAGTCACAAACGATCTCCTAAATGATTTACCAAAAATCACTACCTACAACCAACACTAGTCTACAAAATTGACCCTTTTGTGTATGCATGTACTAAGCCAACCTATGGATGTTTAATCTAACTATCCTAACATGTTTCTAATGGCAAAATATGAATAGAAAACAGCTCACACTGCTAAAACTTACTACAGCTCAAAATCTAGCAACCTAAGACCTAATAATAGCACTAAACTATGCTAAAACTCCAAAAATTTAGAGCTGAAATAAACTACTGCAAAACAAATTTATCAACACCCTTGGACAACTTTTAATTACCAAAAGAAATGTGGAGAAGACATCGCAAAACAAAATTTGGAGGGAAATTCAAATCTGCCTACAGAAAACACAAAAATCAAATACAAATTGGTCAAAATGAGCTTAAGACTATCCAATCAGCAAAGGAAATGTTGAGGAATGATCCAAAAACAATGTCTTTAGTATATGAAAGATGAAAACTAAGCTAAAAGTGAGCAATATCATGGAAAACGAAAACTGAGGCGGAGACTAACTTGTATGGCTAGTTTATGAATCTCTAGTCTAGTTAAATACCTAACTGCATTATTTTTTCATTCAATTAGTGTGACTAAGTTGTGTCGCCTATTTTTATACAGAAAAAGTAAACCAAGGACAGAAAAACTAGCAAAAACAAAGAAAGAATGCAGTTAGTTGGCTAAAAAGTTGACCAAGAGTTGGCCAAAACTTGACTTTTTGCCTTTTTCCGCTAATCTGAAATCTATTTTGCGAAACTGTTATAAACAGGACAAACCACCTACTCAACAAAGTTAAAATGACTCAGGGATCCTAAGGAACAACTGAAAACTGAAATCCTACCCAAAACTCAAAATATCACTACCTAAAAGGTCTAAAAACACCTTAAAGATAGGCTAATACTAAGTTTATGCTAAAGCACGGGTAGAACTACCACTAAACTACCTTGACAAGGTTAAAATGACTTAAGAAAACTTAATCCTAAGTCACAAACTATCTCCTAAATGATTTACCAAAAATCACTACCTGAAACCAAGACTAGTCTACAAAATTGACACTTTTGTGTATGCATGTACTAAGTTTACCTATAAAAGTTTAATCTAACTATCCTAACATGTTTCTAATGGAAAAATACGAATAGAAAAAAGCTCACACTGCTAAAACATATACAGCTCAAGATCTAGCTACCTAAGTCCTCATATTAGCACAGAACTATGCTAAAACTCCAAAAATTTAGAGTTGAAATAAACTACTGCATAAAACATTTATCAGCACCCTTGGACAACTTTTAATTACCAAAAGAAATGTGGAGATAATATCACAAAGTAAAATTTGGAGGGAAATTCAAATCTGCCTACAGAAAACACTAAAATCAACTACAAATCGGTCAAAATGAGCTTATGACTATCCAATCAGCAAAGGAAAGGTTGATGAATGATGCAAAAACAATGTATTTAGTATATGAAAGATGAAAACTAAGCTAAAAGTGAGCAATATCAAGGAAAATGAAAATTGAGGCGGAGACTAACTTGTATGGCTAGTTTATGAATCTCTAGTCTAGTTAAATACCTAACTTCATTATTTTTTCATAAAAATTAGTATGACTAACTTGTGTGGCCTATTTTTATGCAGAAAAAGTAAACCAAGGACAAACAAACTAACAAAAACAAGAAAGAATGCAGTAACTTGGCTGAAAAGTTGACCAAGAGTTGAACAAAAGTTGACTTTTTGCCTTTTTCCTCTAATTTGAAATCTATTATGCGACACTTGTATAAACTAGACCAAGGACCTACTCAACAAAGTTAAAATGACTCAGGGATCCTAAGGAACAACTCAAAACTGAAATCCTACCTAAAACTCAAAATTTCACTACCTAAAACCACTAAAAATACCTTAAAGATAGGCTAAAACTACGTTTATGCTAAAGCACGGGTAGAACTACGACTAAACTACCTAGACAAGGTTAAAATGACTTAAGAAAACTTAATCCTAAGTCACAAACTATCTCCTAAATGATTTACCAAAAATCACTACCTGAAACCAAGACTAGTCTACAAAATTTACCCTTTTGTGTATGCATGTACTAAGCTTACCTATGGAAGTTTAATTAACTATCCTAACATGTTTCTAATGGAAAAATACGAATAGAAAAAAGCTCACACTGCTAAAACATACTACAGCTCAAGATCTAGCTACCTAAGACCTAATATTAGCACAAAACTATGCTAAAACTCCAAAAATTTAGAGCTGAAATAAACTACTGCATAAAACTTTTATCAACACCCTTGGACAACTTTGAATTACCAAAAGAAATGTGGAGAAGACATGACAAAACAAAATTTGGAGGGAAATTTAAATCTGCCTACAAAAAACACAAAAATCAACTACAAATTGGTCAAAATGAGCTTCAGACTATCCAATCAAAAAAGGAAATGTTGAGGAATGATGCAAAAACAATGTATTTAGTATATGAAAGATGAAAACTAAGCTACAAGTGAGCAATATCAAGGAAAACGAAAATTGAGGCGGAGACTAACTTGTATGGCTAGTTTATGAATCTCTAATCTAGTTAAATACCTAACTTCATTATTTTTTCATTCAATTAGTATGACTAACTTTTGTGGCCTATTTTTATGCAGAAAAAGTAAACCAAGGACACACAAACTAACAAAAACAAGAAAGAATGTAGTAACTTGGCTGAAAAGTTGACCAAGAGTTGACCAAAAGTTGACTTTTTGCCTTTTTCCTCTAACCGAAAATCTATTATGCGATACTGGTATAAACAGGACCAAGCACCTACTCAACAAAGTTAAAATGACTCAGGGATGTTAAAGAACAACTCAAAACTGAAATCCTACCTAAAACTCAAAATTTCACTACCCAAAACCTCTAAAAACACGTTAATGATAGGCTAAAACTAAGTTTATACTAAAGCACGGGTAGAACAACCACTAAATTACCTAGACAAGGTTAAAATGACTTAATAAAACTTAATCCTAAGTCACAAACTATCTCCTAAATGATTTACCAAAAATCACTACCTAAAGCAAAGACTAGTCTACAAAATTGACCCTTTTTTGTATGCATGCACTAAGGTAACCTATGGAAGTTTAATCTAACTATCCTAACATGTTTCTAATGGCAAAATATTAATAGAAAACAACTCACACTGCTAAAACTTACTACATCTCAAAATCTAGCTACCTAAGACCTAATATTAGCACTAAACTATGCTAAAACTCCAAAAATTTAGAGCTGAAATAAACTACTGCATAAAACTTTTATCAACACCCTTGGACAACTTTGAATTACCAAAAGAAATTTGCAGAAGACATCACAAAACAAAATTTGGAGGGAAATTTAAATCTGCCTACAAAAAACACAAAAATCAACTACAAATTGGTCAAAATGAGCTTCAGACTATCCAATCAAAAAAGGAAATGTTGAGGAATGATGCAAAAACAATGTATTTAGTATATGAAAGATGAAAACTAAGCTACAAGTGAGCAATATCAAGGAAAACGAAAATTGAGGCGGAGACTAACTTGTATGGCTAGTTTATGAATCTCTAATCTAGTTAAATACCTAACTTCATTATTTTTTCATTCAATTAGTGTGACTAAGTTGTGTGGCCTATTTTTATGCAGAAAAAGTAAACCAAGGACGGACAAACTAACAAAAACAAGAAAGAATGCAGTAACTTGGCTGAAAAGTTGACCAAGAGTTGACCAAAACTTGACTTTTTGCCTTTTTCCTCTAATATGAAATCTATTATCCGAAACTGGTATAAACTGGACCAAGCACCTACTCAACAAAGTTAAAATGACTCAGGGATGTTAAAGAACAACTCAAAACTGAAATCCTACCTAAAACTCAAAATACCACTACCCAAAACCTCTAAAAACACCTTAATGATAGGCTAAAACTAAGTTTCTACTAAAGCACGGGTAGAACAACCAGTAAATTACCTAGACAAGGTCAAAATGACTTAAAAAAACTTAATTCTAAGTCACAAACTATCTCCTAAATGATTTACCAAAAATCACTACCTAAAGCAAAGACTAGTCTACAAAATTGACCCTTTTGTGTATGCATGTACTAAGCTAACCTATGGAATTTTCATCTAACTATCCTAACATGTTTCTAATGGCAAAATATAAATAGAAAACAGCGCACACCGCTAAAACTTACTACATCTCAAAATCTAGCTACCTAAGACCTAATATTAGCACGAAATTATGCTAAAACTCCAAAAATTTAAAGCTGAAATAAACTAATGCATAAAACTTTTGTCAACACCCTTGGACAACTTTTAATTACCAAAAGAAATGTGGAGATAATATCACGAAATAAAATTTGGAGGGAAATTCAAATCTGCCTACAGAAAACACTAAAATCAACTACAAATTGGTCAAAATGAGCTTAAGACTATCTAATCAGCAAAGGAAATGTTGATGAATGATGCAAAAACAATGTATTTAGTATATGAAGGATGAAAACTAAGCTAAAAGTGAGCAATGTCAAGGAAAACGAAAATTGAGGCGGAGACTAACATGTATGGCTAGTTTATGAATCTCTAGTCTAGTTAAATACCTAAATTCATTATTTTTTCATTCAATTAGTGTGACTGAGTTGTGTGGCCTATTTTTAGGCAGAAAAAGTAAACCGAGGACAGAAAAACTAACAAAACCAAAGAAAGAATGCAGTAACTTGGCTGAAAAGTTGACCAAGAGTTGACATTTTGCCTTTTTCCTCTAATCCGAAATCTATTATGCGAAACTGGTATAAACAGGACCAAGGACCTATTGAACAAAGTTAAAATGTGTCAGGGATCCTAAGCAACAACTCAAAACTGAAATCCTACCTAAAACTCAAAATTTCACTACCTAAAACCTCTAAAAACACCTTAAAGATAGGTTAAAACTAAGTTTATGCTAAAGCACGAGTAGAACTACGACTAAACTACGTAGACAAGGTTAAAATGACTTAAGAAAAATTAATCCTAAGTCACAAGCTATCTCCTAAATGATTTTCCAAAAATAAGTACCTAAAACCAAGACTAGTCTACAAAGTTGACCCTTTTGTGTATGCATGTACTAAGCTAACCTATGGAAGTTTAATCTAACTATCCTAACATGTTTCTAATGGCAAAATATGAATAGAAGCTCACACTGCTAAAACTTACTACAACTCAAAATCTAGCTACCTAAGACCTAATATTAGCATTGAATTATGCTAAAACTCCAAAAATTTAGAGCTGAAATAAACTACTGCATAAAACTTTTATCAACACCCTTGGACAACTTTTAATTACCGAAAGAAATGTGGAGAAGACATCACAAAACAAAATTTGGAGGGAAATTCAAATCTGCCTACAGAAAACACAAAAATCAACTACAAATTGGTCAAAATGAGCTTAGGACTATCCAATCAGCAAAGGAAATGTTGAGGAATGATGCAAAAACAATGTATTTAGTATATGAAAGATGAAAACTAAGCTAAAAGTGAGCAATATCAAGGAAAACGAAAACTGAGGCGGAGACTAACTTGTATGGCTAATTTTTGAATCTCTAGTCTAATTAAATACCTAACTTCATTATTTTTTCATTCAATTAGTGTGACTAAGTTGTGTGGCCGAATTTTATGGAGAAAAAGTAAACCAAGGACAGAAAAACTAACAAAAACAAAGAAAGAATGCAGTAACTTGGTTGAAAAGTTGAAAATTTGACCAAGAGTTGACTTTTTGCCTTTTTCCTCTAATCTAAAATCTATTATGCGAAACTGGTATAAACAAAACCAAAGACCTACGCAAAAAAGTTTAAATGACTCAGGGATACTAAGGAACAACTCAAAACTGAAATCCTACCTAAAACGCAAAATTTCACTCTCTAAAACCTCTAAAAACAGCTTAAAGATAGGCTAAAACTAAGTTTATGCTAAAGCACGGGTAGAACTACCACTAAACTACCTAGACAAGGTTAAAATGACTTAAGAAAACTTAATCCTAAGTCACAAACTATCTCCTAAATGATTTACCAAAAATCACTACCTAAAACCAAGACTAGTCTACAAAGTTGACCCTTTTGTGTATGCATGTACTAAGCTAACCTATGGAAGTTTAATCTAACTATCCTAACACGTTTCTAATGGCAAAATATGAATAGAAAACAGCTCACACTGCTAAAACTTAATACGACTCAAAATCTAGCTACCTAAGACCTAATATTAGCACTACACTATGCTAAAACTCCAAAAATTTAGAGCTGAAATACACTACTGCATAAAACTTTTATCAACACCCTTGGACAACTATTAATTACCAAAAGAAATGTGGAGAACATATAACAAAGCAAAATTTGGAGGGAAATTCAAATATGCCTATAGAAAACACAAAAATCAACTACAAATTGGTCAAAATGAGATTAAGACTATCCAATCAGCAAAGGAAATGTTGAGGAATGATGCAAAAACCATTTATTTAGTATATGAAAGATGAAAACTAAGCTAAAAGTGAGCAATATCAAGGAAAACGAAAACTGAGGCGGAGGCTAACTTGTATGGCTAGTTTATGAATCTCTAGTCTAATTAAATACCTAACTTCTATATTTTTTTCGTTCAATTAGTGTGACTATGTTGTGTGGCCTATTTTTATGCAGAAAAAGTAAACCAAGGACAGAAAAACTAACAAAAACAAAGAAAGAATGCAGTAACTTGGCTGAAAAGTTGACTAAGAATTGACTTTATGCCTTTTTCCTCTAATCTGAAATCTATTATGCGAAACTGGTATAAACAAGACCAAGAACCTACGCAACAAAGTTAAAATGACTCAGGGATCCTAAGGAACAACTCAAAACTGAAATCCTACCGAAAACTCAAAATTTTACTACCTAAAAGCTCTAAAAACACCTTAAAGATAGGCTAAAACTAAGTTTATGCTAAAGCACGGGTAGAACTACCACTAAACTACCTAGACAAGGTTAAAATGACTTAAGAAAACTTAATCCTAAGTCACAAACTATCTCCTAAATGATTTACCAAAAATCACTACCTAAAACCAAGACTAGTATACAAAATTGACCGTTTTCTGTATGCATGTACTAAGCTAACCTATGGAAGCTTAATCTAACTATCCTAACATGTTTCTAATGGCAAAATATGAATAGAAAACAGCTCACATTGCTCAACCTTACTACAACTAAAAATCTAGCTACCTAAGACCTAATATTAGCACTAAACTATGCTAAAACTCTAACCACCAGTTGACTTTTTGCCTTTTTCCTCTAATCCGAAATCTATTATGCGAAACTGGTATAAACAGGACGAAGGACCTACTCAACAAAGTTAAAATGACTCAGGGATCGTAAGGAACAACTCAAAACTGAAATCCTACCTAAGACCTAATATTAGCACTAAACTATGCTAAAACTCTAACCACCAGTTGACTTTTTGCCTTTTTCCTCTAATCCGAAATCTATTATGCGAAACTGGTATAAACAGGACGAAGGACCTACTCAACAAAGTTAAAATGACTCAGGGATCGTAAGGAACAACTCAAAACTGAAATCCTACCTAAAACTCAAAATTTCACTACCTAAAACCTCTAAAAACACCTTAAAGATAGGCTAAAACTAAGTTTATTCTAAAGCACGGGTAGAACTACCACTAAACTACGTAGACAAGGATAAAATGACTTAAGAAAACTTAATCCTAAGTCACAAACTATCTCCTAAATGATTTACCAAAAATCACTACCTAAAACCAAAACTAGTCTACAAAATTGACCCTTTTGTGTATGCATGTACTAAGCTATCCTATGGAATTTTAATCCAAGTATCCTAACATGTTTCTAATGGCAAAATATGAATAGAAAACAACTCAACTTGCTAAACCTTACTACAACTAAAAATCTAGCTACCTAAGACCTAATATTAGCACTAAACTATGCTAAAACTCCAAAAATTTAGAGCTGAAATAAACTACTGCATAAAACTTTTATCAACACCCTTGGACAACTTTTAATTACCAAAAGAAATGTGGGGAAGACATCACAAAACAAAATTTGGAGGGAAATTCAAATATGCCTACAGAAAACACAAAAATCAACCACAAATTGGTCAAAATGAGCTTAAGACTATCCAATCAGCAAAGGAAATGTTGAGGAATGATGCAAAAACAATGTATTTAGTATATGAAAGACGAAAACTAAGCTAAAAGTGAGCAATATCAAGGAAAACGAAAACTGAGGCGGAGACTAACTTGTATGGGTAGTTTATGAATCTCTAGTCTAGTTAAATACCTAACTTCATTATTTTTTCATTCAATTAGTGTGACTAAGTTGTGTGGCCTATGTTTATGCAGAAAAAGTAAACCAAGAATAGAAAAGCTGACAAAAACAAAGAAAGAATGCGATAACTTGGCTGAAAAGTTGAAAAAATGACCAAGAGTTGACTTTTAGCCTTTTTCCTCTAATCTGAAATCTATTATGCGAAACTGGTATAAACAGAACCAAGGACCTACTCAACAAATTTAAAATGACTCACGGATCCTAAGGAACAACTCAAAACTGAAATCCTACCTAAAACTCAAAATTTCACTACCTAAAACCTCTAAAAACACCTTAAAGATAGGCTAAAACTAAGTTTATGCTAAAGCACGGGTAGAACTACCACTCAACTACCTAGACAAGGTTAAAATGACTTAGGAAAACTTAATCCTAAGTCACAAACTATCTTCTAAATGATTTACCAAAACTCACTACCTAAAACCAAGACTAGTCTACAAAATTGAGCCTTGTGTGTATGCATGTACTAAGCTAACCTATGGAAGTTTAATCTAGGTATCCTGACATGTTTCTAATGGCAAAATATGAATAGAAAACAGCTCACATTGCTCAACCTTACTACAACTAAAAATCTAGCTACCTAAGACCTAATATTAGCACTAAACTATGCTAAAACTCTAAAAATTTAGAGCTGAAATAAACTACTGCATAAAACTTTTATCAACACCCTTGGACAACTTTTAATTACCAAAAGAAATGTGGAGAAGACATCACAAAATAAAATTTGGAGGGAAATTCAAATATGCCTACAGAAAACACAAAAATCAACTCCTAATTGGTCAAAATGAGCTTAAGACTATCCAATCAGCAAAGCAAATGTTGAGGAATGATGCAAAAACAATGTATTTAGTATATGAAAGATGAAATCTAAGCTTAAAGTTAGATATATCAAGGAAAACGAAAACTGAGGCGGAGACTAACTTGTATGGCTAGTTTATGAATCTCTAGTCTAGTTCAATACCTAATTTCATTATTTTTTTATTCGATTAGTGTGACTAAGTTGTGTGGCCTATTTTGATGCAGAAAAAGTAAACCACGTACAGAAAAGCTAACAAAAACAAAGAAAGAATGCGGTAACTTGGCTGAAAAGTTGAAAAGTTGACCAAGAGTTGACTTTTAGCCTTTTTCCTCTAATCTGAAATCTATTATGCGAAACTGGTATAAACAGAACCAAGGACCTACTCAACAAAGTTAAAATGACTCACGGATCCTAAGGAACAACTCAAAACTGAAATCCTACCTAAAACTCAAAATTTCACTACCTAAAACCTCTAAAAACACCTTAAAGATAGGCTAAAACTAAGTTTATGCTAAAGCACGGGTAGAACTACCACTAAACTACCTAGACAAGGTTAAAATGACTTAGGAAAACTTAATCCTAAGTCACAAACTATCTTCTAAATGATTTACCAAAACTCACTACCTAAAACCAAGACTAGTCTACAAAATTGAGCCTTTTGTGTATGCATGTACTAAGCTAACCTATGGAAGTTTAATCTAAGTATCCTGACATGTTTCTAATGGCAAAATATGAATAGAAAACAGCTCACATTGCTAAACCTTACTACAACTAAAAATCTAGCTACCTAAGACCTAATATTAGCACTAAACTATGCTAAAACTCTAAAAATTTAGAGCTGAAATAAACTACTGCATAAAACTTTTATCAACACCCTTGG
The DNA here is from genome assembly GCF_037176805.1 of Vigna unguiculata. Taxonomy (NCBI): domain Eukaryota; kingdom Viridiplantae; phylum Streptophyta; class Magnoliopsida; order Fabales; family Fabaceae; genus Vigna; species Vigna unguiculata. The sequence goes on along the minus strand of NC_140795.1, from coordinate 23,260,870 downwards.
ACAACTTTTAATTACCAAAAGAAATGTGGAGAAGACATCACAAAATAAAATTTGGAGGGAAATTCAAATATGCCTACAGAAAACACAAAAATCAACTCCTAATTGGTCAAAATGAGCTTAAGACTATCCAATCAGCAAAGCAAATGTTGAGGAATGATGCAAAAACAATGTATTTAGTATATGAAAGACGAAAACTAAGCTAAAAGTGAGCTATATCAAGGAAAACGAAAACTGAGGCGGAGACTAACTTGTATGGCTAGTTGATGAATCTCTAGTCTAGTTAAATACCTAACTTCACTATTTTTTCTTTCAATTAGGTGACTAAGTTGTGTGGCCTATTTTTATGCAGCAAAAGTAAACCAAGCACAGAAAAACTAACAAAAACAAAGAAAGAATGCAGTAACTTGGCTTAAAAGTTGAAAACTTGACCAAGAGTTGACTTTTTGCCTTTTTCCTCTAATATGAAATCTATTATGCGAAACTGGTGTAAACAAAACCAAGGACCTAGTCAACAAAGTTAAAATGACTCAGGGATCCTAAGGAACAACTCAAATCTGAAATCCTACCTAAACCTCAAAATTTCACTACCGAAAACCTCTAAAAACACCTTAAAGATAGGCTAAAACTAAGTTTATGCTAAAGCACAGGTAGAACTACCACTAAACTACCTAGACAAGGTTAAAATGACTTAAGAAAACTTAATCCTAAGTCACAAACTATCTCCTAAATGATTTACCAAAAATCACTACCTAAAACCAAGACTAGTGTACAAAATTGAACCTTTTGTGTATGCATGTACTAAGCTAACCTATGGAAGTTTAATCTAAGTATCCTGACATGTTTCTAATGGCAAAATATGAATAGAAAACAGCTCAAATTGCTAAACCTTACTACAACTAAAAATCTAGCTACCAAAGACCTAATATTACCACTAAATTATGCTAAAACTCTAAAAATTTAGAGCTGAAATAAACTACTGCATAAAACTTTTATCAACACCCTTGGACAACTTTTAATTACCAAAAGAAATGTGGAGAAGACATCACAAAATAAAATTTGGAGGGAAATTCAAATATGCCTACAGAAAACACAAAAATCAACTACAAATTGGTCAATATGAGCTTAAGACTATCCAATCAGCAAAGGAAATGTTGAGGAATGATGCAAAAACAATGTATTTAGTATATGAAAGACGAAAACTAAGCTAAAAGTGAGCAATATCAAGGAAAACGAAAACTGAGGCGGAGACTAACTTGTATGGGTAGTTTATGAATCTCTAGTCTAGTTAAATACCTAACTTCACTATTTTTTCTTTCAATTAGGTGACTAAGTTGTGTGGCCTATTTTTATGCAGCAAAAGTAAACCAAGCACAGAAAAACTAACAAAAACAAAGAAAGAATGCAGTAACTTGGCTTAAAAGTTGAAAAGTTGACCAAGAGTTGACTTTTTGCCTTTTTCCTCTAATATGAAATCTATTATGCGAAACTGGTGTAAACAAAACCAAGGACCTACTCAACAAAGTTAAAATGACTCAGGGATCCTAAGGAACAACTCAAATCTGAAATCCTACCTAAACCTCAAAATTTCACTACCGAAAACCTCTAAAAACACCTTAAAGATAGGCTAAAACTAAGTTTATGCTAAAGCACAGGTAGAACTACCACTAAACTACCTAGACAAGGTTAAAATGACTTAAGAAAACTTAATCCTAAGTCACAAACTATCTCCTAAATGATTTACCAAAAATCACTACCTAAAACCAAGACTAGTCTACAAAATTGAACCTTTTGTGTATGCATGTACTAAGCTAACCTATGGAAGTTTAATCTAACTATCCTGACATGTTTCTAATGGCAAAATATGAATAGAAAACAGCTTACATTGCTAAACCTTACTACAACTAAAAATCTAGCTACCTAAGACCTAATATTAGCACTAAACTATGCGAAAACTCTAAAAATTTAGAGCTGAAATAAACTACTGCATAAAACTTTTATCAACACCCTTGGACAACTTTTAATTACCAAAAGAAATGTGGAGAAGACATCACAAAATAAAATTTGGAGGGAAATTCAAATATGCCTACAGAAAACACAAAAATCAACTCCTAATTGGTCAAAATGAGCTTAAGGCTATCCAATCAGCAAAGCAAATGTTGAGGAATGATGCAAAAACAATGTATTTAGTATATGAAAGACGAAAACTAAGCTAAAAGTGAGCAATATCAAGGAAAACGAAAACTGAGGCGGAGACTAACTTGTATGGCTAGTTGATGAATCTCTAGTCTAGTTAAATACCTAACTTCACTATTTTTTCTTTCAATTAGGTGACTAAGTTGTGTGGCCTATTTTTATGCAGCAAAAGTAAACCAAGCACAGAAAAACTAACAAAAACAAAGAAAGAATGCAGTAACTTGGCTTAAAAGTTGAAAAGTTGACCAAGAGTTGACTTTTTGCCTTTTTCCTCTAATATGAAATCTATTATGCGAAACTGGTGTAAACAAAACCAAGGACCTACTCAACAAAGTTAAAATGACTCAGGGATCCTAAGGAACAACTCAAATCTGAAATCCTACCTAAACCTCAAAATTTCACTACCGAAAACCTCTAAAAACACCTTAAAGATAGGCTAAAACTAAGTTTATGCTAAAGCACAGGTAGAACTACCACTAAACTACCTAGACAAGGTTAAAATGACTTAAGAAAACTTAATCCTAAGTCACAAACTATCTCCTAAATGATTTACCAAAAATCACTACCTAAAACCAAGACTAGTCTACAAAATTGAACCTTTTGTGTATGCATGTACTAAGCTAACCTATGGAAGTTTAATCTAAGTATCCTGACATGTTTCTAATGGCAAAATATGAATAGAAAACAGCTTATATTGCTAAACCTTACTACAACTAAAAATCTAGCTACCTAAGACCTAATATTAGCACTAAACTATGCTAAAACTCTAAAAATTTAGAGCTGAAATAAACTACTGCATAAAACTTTTATCAACACCCTTGGACAACTTTTAATTACCAAAAGAAATGTGGAGAAGACATCACAAAATAAAATTTGGAGGGAAATTCAAATATGCCTACAGAAAACACAAAAATCAACTCCTAATTGGTCAAAATGAGCTTAAGGCTATCCAATCAGCAAAGCAAATGTTGAGGAATGATGCAAAAACAATGTATTTAGTATATGAAAGACGAAAACTAAGCTAAAAGTGAGCAATATCAAGGAAAACGAAAACTGAGGCGGAGACTAACTTGTATGGCTAGTTGATGAATCTCTAGTCTAGTTAAATACCTAACTTCACTATTTTTTCTTTCAATTAGGTGACTAAGTTGTGTGGCCTATTTTTATGCAGCAAAAGTAAACCAAGCACAGAAAAACTAACAAAAACAAAGAAAGAATGCAGTAACTTGGCTTAAAAGTTGAAAAGTTGACCAAGAGTTGACTTTTTGCCTTTTTCCTCTAATATGAAATCTATTATGCGAAACTGGTGTAAACAAAACCAAGGACCTACTCAACAAAGTTAAAATGACTCAGGGATCCTAAGGAACAACTCAAATCTGAAATCCTACCTAAACCTCAAAATTTCACTACCGAAAACCTCTAAAAACACCTTAAAGATAGGCTAAAACTAAGTTTATGCTAAAGCACAGGTAGAACTACCACTAAACTACCTAGACAAGGTTAAAATGACTTAAGAAAACTTAATCCTAAGTCACAAACTATCTCCTAAATGATTTACCAAAAATCACTACCTAAAACCAAGACTAGTCTACAAAATTGAACCTTTTGTGTATGCATGTACTAAGCTAACCTATGGAAGTTTAATCTAACTATCCTGACATGTTTCTAATGGCAAAATATGAATAGAAAACAACTTACATTGCTAAACCTTACTACAACTAAAAATCTAGCTACCTAAGACCTAATATTAGCACTAAACTATGCGAAAACTCTAAAAATTTAGAGCTGAAATAAACTACTGCATTAAACTTTTATCAACACCCTTGGACAACTTTTAATTACCAAAAGAAATGTGGAGAAGACATCACAAAATAAAATTTGGAGGGAAATTCAAATATGCCTATAGAAAACACAAAAATCAACTCCTAATTGGTCAAAATGAGCTTAAGGCTATCCAATCAGCAAAGCAAATGTTGAGGAATGATGCAAAAACAATGTATTTAGTATATGAAAGACGAAAACTAAGCTAAAAGTGAGCAATATCAAGGAAAACGAAAACTGAGGCGGAGACTAACTTGTATGGCTAGTTGATGAATCTCTAGTCTAGTTAAATACCTAACTTCACTATTTTTTCTTTCAATTAGGTGACTAAGTTGTGTGGCCTATTTTTATGCAGCAAAAGTAAACCAAGGACAGAAAAACTAACAAAAACAAAGAAAGAATGCAGTAACTTGGCTTAAAAGTTGAAAAGTTGACCAAGAGTTGACTTTTTGCCTTTTTCCTCTAATATGAAATCTATTATGCGAAACTGGTGTAAACAAAACCAAGGACCTACTCAACAAAGTTAAAATGACTCAGGGATCCTAAGGAACAACTCAAATCTGAAATCCTACCTAAACCTCAAAATTTCACTACCGAAAACCTCTAAAAACACCTTAAAGATAGGCTAAAACTAAGTTTATGCTAAAGCACAGGTAGAACTACCACTAAACTACCTAGACAAGGTTAAAATGACTTAAGAAAACTTAATCCTAAGTCACAAACTATCTCCTAAATGATTTACCAAAAATCACTACCTAAAACCAAGACTAGTCTACAAAATTGAACCTTTTGTGTATGCATGTACTAAGCTAACCTATGGAAGTTTAATCTAAGTATCCTGACATGTTTCTAATGGCAAAATATGAATAGAAAACAGCTTATATTGCTAAACCTTACTACAACTAAAAATCTAGCTACCTAAGACCTAATATTAGCACTAAACTATGCTAAAACTCTAAAAATTTAGAGCTGAAATAAACTACTGCATAAAACTTTTATCAACACCCTTGGACAACTTTTAATTACCAAAAGAAATGTGGAGAAGACATCACAAAATAAAATTTGGAGGGAAATTCAAATATGCCTACAGAAAACACAAAAATCAACTCCTAATTGGTCAAAATGAGCTTAAGGCTATCCAATCAGCAAAGCAAATGTTGAGGAATGATGCAAAAACAATGTATTTAGTATATGAAAGACGAAAACTAAGCTAAAAGTGAGCAATATCAAGGAAAACGAAAACTGAGGCGGAGACTAACTTGTATGGCTAGTTGATGAATCTCTAGTCTAGTTAAATACCTAACTTCACTATTTTTTCTTTCAATTAGGTGACTAAGTTGTGTGGCCTATTTTTATGCAGCAAAAGTAAACCAAGCACAGAAAAACTAACAAAAACAAAGAAAGAATGCAGTAACTTGGCTTAAAAGTTGAAAAGTTGACCAAGAGTTGACTTTTTGCCTTTTTCCTCTAATATGAAATCTATTATGCGAAACTGGTGTAAACAAAACCAAGGACCTACTCAACAAAGTTAAAATAACTCAGGGATCCTAAGGAACAACTCAAATCTGAAATCCTACCTAAACCTCAAAATTTCACTACCGAAAACCTCTAAAAACACCTTAAAGATAGGCTAAAACTAAGTTTATGCTAAAGCACAGGTAGAACTACCACTAAACTACCTAGACAAGGTTAAAATGACTTAAGAAAACTTAATCCTAAGTCACAAACTATCTCCTAAATGATTTACCAAAAATCACTACCTAAAACCAAGACTAGTCTACAAAATTGAACCTTTTGTGTATGCATGTACTAAGCTAACCTATGGAAGTTTAATCTAAGTATCCTGACATGTTTCTAATGGCAAAATATGAATAGAAAACAGCTTATATTGCTAAACCTTACTACAACTAAAAATCTAGCTACCTAAGACCTAATATTAGCACTAAACTATGCTAAAACTCTAAAAATTTAGAGCTGAAATAAACTACTGCATAAAACTTTTATCAACACCCTTGGACAACTTTTAATTACCAAAAGAAATGTGGAGAAGACATCACAAAATAAAATTTGGAGGGAAATTCAAATATGCCTACAGAAAACACAAAAATCAACTCCTAATTGGTCAAAATGAGCTTAAGACTATCCAATCAGCAAAGCAAATGTTGAGGAATGATGCAAAAACAATGTATTTAGTATATGAAAGACGAAAACTCTGCTAAAAGTGAGCAATATCAAGGAAAACGAAAACTGAGGCGGAGACTAACTTGTATGGCTAGTTGATGAATCTCTAGTCTAGTTAAATACCTAACTTCACTATTTTTTCTTTCAATTAGGTAACTAAGTTGTGTGGCTTATTTTTATGCAGAAAAAGTAAACCAAGAATAGAAATTCTAACAAAAATAAAGAAAGAATGCAGTAACTTGGCTAAAAAATTGAAAAGTTCACCACGAGTTGACTTTTTGCCTTTTTCCTCTAATCCGAAATCTATTATGCGAAACTGGTATAAACAGGACGAAGGACCTACTCAACAAAGTTAAAATGACTCAGGGATCGTAAGGAACAACTCAAAACTGAAATCCTACCTAAAACTCAAAATTTCACTACCTAAAACCTCTAAAAACACCTTAAAGATAGGCTAAAACTAAGTTTATTCTAAAGCACGGGTAGAACTACCACTAAACTACGTAGACAAGGATAAAATGACTTAAGAAAACTTAATCCTAAGTCACAAACTATCTCCTAAATGATTTACCAAAAATCACTACCTAAAACCAAAACTAGTCTACAAAATTGACCCTTTTGTGTATGCATGTACTAAGCTATCCTATGGAAGTTTAATCCAAGTATCCTAACATGTTTCTAATGGCAAAATATGAATAGAAAACAACTCAACTTGCTAAACATTACTACAACTAAAAATCTAGCTACCTAAGACCTAATATTAGCACTAAACTATGCTAAAACTCTAAAAATTTAGAGCTGAAATAAACTACCGCATAAAACTTTTATCAACACCCTTGGACAACTTTTAATTACCAAAAGAAATGTGGGGAAGACATCACAAAACAAAATTTGGAGGGAAATTCAAATATGCCTACAGAAAACACAAAAATCAACTACAAATTGGTCAAAATGAGCTTAAGACTATCCAATCAGCAAAGGAAATGTTGAGGAATGATGCAAAAACAATGTATTTAGTATATGAAAGATGAAATCTAAGCTTAAAGTTAGATATATCAAGGAAAACGAAAACTGAGGCGAAGACTAACTTGTATGGCTAGTTTATGAATCTCTAGTCTAGTTCAATACCTAATTTCATTATTTTTTTATTCGATTAGTGTGACTAAGTTGTGTGGCCTATTTTGATGCAGAAAAAGTAAACCACGGACAGAAAAGCTAACAAAAACAAAGAAAGAATGCGGTAACTTGGCTGAAAAGTTTAAAAGTTGACCAAGAGTTGACTTTTAGCCTTTTCCTCTAATCTGAAATCTATTATGCGAAACTGGTATAAACAGAACCAAGGACCTACTCAACAAAGTTAAAATGACTCACGGATCCTAAGGAACAACTCAAAACTGAAATCCTACCTAAAACTCAAAATTTCACTACCTAAAACCTCTAAAAACACCTTAAAGATAGGCTAAAACTAAGTTTATGCTAAAGCACGGGTAGAACTACCACTAAACTACCTAGACAAGGTTAAAATGACTTAGGAAAACTTAATCCTAAGTCACAAACTATCTTCTAAATGATTTACCAAAACTCACTACCTAAAACCAAGACTAGTCTACAAAATTGAGCCTTTTGTGTATGCATGTACTAAGCTAACCTATGGAAGTTTAATCTAAGTATCCTGACATGTTTCTAATGGCAAAATATGAATAGAAAACAGCTTACATTGCTAAACCTTACTACAACTAAAAATCTAGCTACCTAAGACCTAATATTAGCACTAAACTATGCTAAAACTCTAAAAATTTAGGGCTGAAATAAACTATTACATAAAACTTTTATCAAAACCCTTGGACAACTTTTAATTACCAAAAGAAATGTGGAGAAGACATCACAAAACAAATTTTGGAGGGAAATTCAAATATGCCTACAGAAAACACAAAAATCAACTACAAATTGGTCAAAATGAGCTTAAGACTATCCAATCAGCAAAGGAAATGTTGAGGAATGATGCAAAAACAATGTATTTAGTATATGAAAGATGAAAACTAAGCTTAAAATGAGATATATCAAGGAAAACGAAAACTGAGGCGGAGACCAACTTGTATAGCTAGTTTATGAATCTCTAGTCTAGTTAAATACCTAACTTCATTATTTTTTCATTCATTTAGTGTGACTAAGTTGTGTGGCCTATTTTTATGCAGAAAAAGTAAACCAAGGACAGAAAAACTAACAAAAACAAAGAAAGAATGCAGTAACTTGGCTTAAAAGTTGAAAAGTTGACCAAGAGTTGACTTTTTGCCTTTTTCCTCTAATCTGAAATCTATTATGTGAAACTGGTCTAAACAGAACCAAGGACCTACTCAACAAAGTTAAATTGACTCAGGGATCCTAAGGAACAACTCAAATCTGAAATCCTACCTAAACCTCAAAATTTCACTACCGAAAACCTCTAAAAACACCTTAAAGATAGGCTAAAACTAAGTTTATGCTAAAGCACAGGTAGAACTACCACTAAACTACCTAGACAAGGTTAAAATGACTTAAGAAAACTTAATCCTAAGTCACAAACTATCTGCTAAATGATTTACCAAAAATCACTATCTAAAACCAAGACTAGTCTACAAAATTGACCCTTTTGTGTATGCATGTACTAAGCTAACCTATGGAAGTTTAATCTAACTATCCTAACATGTTTCTAATGGCAAAATATGAATAGAAAACAGCTCACACTGCTAAAACATACTACAACTCAAAATCTAGATACTTAAGACTTAATATTAGCACTAAACTAAGCTAAAACTCCAAAAATTTAGAGCTGAAATATACTACTGCATAAAACTTTTATCAACACCCTTGGACAAATTTTAATTACCAAAAGAAATGTGGAGAAGAAATCACAAAACAAATTTTGGAGGGAAATTCAGATCTTCCTATAAAAAACACAAAAATCAACTACAAATTGGTCACAATGAGCTTAAGACTATCCAATCAGCAAAGGAAATGTTGAGGAATGATGCAAAAACAATGTATTTAGTATATGAAAGATGAAAACTAAGCTTAAAATGAGATATATCAAGGAAAACGAAAACTGAGGCGGAGACTAACCTGTATGGCTAGTTTATGAATCTCTAGTCTAGTTAAATACCTTACTTCATTATTTTTTCATTCGATTAGTGTGACTAAGTTGTGTGGCCTATTTTTATGCAGAAAAATTAAACCAAGGACAGAAAAGCTAACAAAAACAAAGAAAGAATGCGGTAACTTGGCTGAAAAGTTGAAAAGTTGACCAAGAGTTGACTTTTTGCCTTTTTCCTCTAATCTGAAATCTATTATGCGAAACTGGTATAAACAGAACCAAGGACCTACTCAACAAAGTTAAAATGACTCACGGATCCTAAAGAACAACTCAAATCTGAAATCCTACCTAAAGCTCAAAACTTCACTACCGAAAACCTCTAAAAACACCTTAAAGATAGCCTAAAACTAAGTTTATGCTAAAGCACAGGTAGAACTACCACTAAACTACCTAGACAAGGTTAAAATGACTTAAGAAAACTTAATCCTAAGTCACAAACTATCTCCTAAATGATTTACCAAAAATCACTACCTAAAACCAAGACTAGTCTACAAAATTGACCCTTTTGTGTATGCATGTACTAAGCTAACCTATGGAAGTTTAATCTAACTATCCTAACATGTTTCTAATGGAAAAATATGAATAGAAAATAGCTCAAATTGCTAAACCTTACTACAACTAAAAATCTAGCTACCTAAGACCTAATATTAGCACTAAACTATGCTAAAACTCTAAAAATTTAGAGCTGAAATAAACTATTACATAAAACTTTTATCAAAACCCTTGGACAACTTTTAATTACCAAAAGAAATGTGGAGAAGACATCACAAAACAAATTTTGGAGGGAAATTCAAATATGCCTACAGAAAACACAAAAATCAACTACAAATTGGTCAATATGAGCTTAAGACTATCCAATCAGCAAAGGAAATGTTGAGGAATGATGTAAAAACAATGTATTTAGTATATGAAAGATGAAAACTAAGCTTAAAATGAGATATGTCAAGGAAAACGAAAACTGAGGCGGAGACCAACTTGTATAGCTAGTTTATGAATCTCTAGTCTAGTTAAATACCTAACTTTATTATTTTTTCATTCAATTAGTGTGACTAAGTTGTGTGGCCTATTTTTATGCAGATAAAGTAAACCAAGGACAGAAAAACTAACAAAAACAAAGAAAGAATGCAGTAACTTGGCTTAAAAGTTGAAAAGTTGACCAAGAGTTGACTTTTTGCCTTTTTCCTCTAATCTGAAATCTATTATGCGAAACTGGTATGAACAGGACCAAGGACCTACTCAACAAAGTAAAAATGACTTAGGGATCCTAAGGAAAAACTCATAAGTGAAATCGTACCTAAAACTCAAAATTTCAATACCTAAAACCTCTAAAAACACCTTAAAGATAGGCTAAAATTAAGTTTATGCTAAAGCACGGGTAGAACTACCACTAAACTACCCAGACAAGGTTAAAATGACTTAGGAAAACTTAATCCTAAGTCACAAACTATCTCCTAAATGATTTACCAAAAATTACTACCTAAAACCAAGACTAGTCTACAAAGTTGACCCTTTTGTGTATGCATGTACTAAGCTAACCTATGGAAGTTTAATCTAACTATCCTAACATGTTTCAAATGGCAAAATATAAATAGAAAACAGCTCACACTACTAAAACTTACTATAGCTCAAAATCTAGCATCCTAAGACCTAATATTAGCACTAAACTATGCTAAAACTCCAAAAATTTAGAGCTGAAATAAACTACTGCATAAAACTTTTATCAACACCCTTGGACAACTTTTAATTACCAAAAGAAATGTGGAGAAGACATCACAAAATAAAATTTGGAGGGAAATTCAAATATGCCTACAGAAAACACAAAAATCAACTACAAATTGGTCAAAATGAGCTTAAGACTATCCAATCAGCAAAGGAAATGTTGAGGAATGATGCAAAAACAATGTATTTAGTATATGAAAGATGAAAACGAAGCTTAAAGTGATATATATCAAGGAAAACGTAAACTGAGGCGGAGACTAACTTGTATGGCTAGTTTATGAATCTCTAGCGTAGTTAAATACCTAACTTCATTATTTTTTCATTCAATTAGTGTGACTAAGTTGTGTGGCCTATTTTTATGCAGAAAAAGTAAACCAAGGACAGAAAAGCTAACAAAAACAAAGAAAGAATGCAGTAACTTGGCTGAAAAAGTTGAAAAGTTAGCCAAGAGTTCACTTTTTGTCTTTTTCCTCTAATCTGAACTCTATTATGCGAAACTGGTATAAACAGAACCAACGACCTACTCAACAAAGTTAAAATGACTCAGGGGTCCTAAGGAACAACTCAAAACTGAAATCCTACCTAAACCTCAAAATTTCACTACCTAAAACCTCTAAAACACCTTAAAGATAGGCTAAACCTAAGTTTATGCTAAAGCACGGGTAGAACTACCACTAAACTACCTAGACAAGGTTAAAATAACTTAAGAAAACTTAATCCTAAGTCACAAACTATCTTCTAAATGATTTACCAAAACTCACTACCTAAAATCAAGACTAGTCTACAAAATTGACCCTTTTGTGTATGCATGTACTAAGCTAACCTATGGAAGTTTAATCTAAGTATCCTGACATGTTTCTAATGGCAAAACATGAATAGAAAACAGCTCACATTGCTAAACCTTACTACAACTAAAAATCTAGCTACCTAAGACCTAATATTAGCACTAAACTATGCTAAAACTCTAAAAATTTAGAGCTGAAATAAACTACTACATAAAAGTTTTATCAACACCCTTGGAAAACTTTTAATTACCAAAAGAAATGTGGAGAAGACATCACAAAACAAAATTTGGAGGGAAATTCAAATATGTCTACAGAAAACACAAAAATCAACTACAAATTGGTCAAAATGAGCTTAAGACTATCCAATCAGCAAAGGAATTGTAGAGGAGTGATGCAAAAACAATGTATTTAGTATATGAAAGATGAAATCTAAGCTAAAAGTGAGCAATATCAAGGAAAACGAAAACTGAGGCGGAGACTAACTTCTATGGCTAGTTTATGAATCTCTAGTCTAGTTAAATATCTAATTTCATTATTTTTTCATTCAATTAGTGGGACTAACTTGGGTGGCCTTTCTTATGCCGAAAAAGGAAACCAAGGATGGAAAAACGAACAAAAACAAAGAAAGAATGCAGTAACTTGGCTGAAAAGTTGAAAAGTTGACAAAGAGTTGACTTTTTGCCATTTTCCTCCAATCTGAAATCTATTATGCGAAACTGGTATCAACAGGACCAAGGACATAATCAACAAAGTTAAAATGAGTCAGGGATCCTAAGGGACAACTCAAAACTAAAATCCTACCTAAAACTCAAAATTTCACTACCTAAAACCTCTAAAAACACCTTAAAGTTAGGTTAAAACAAAGTTTATGCTAAAGCACAGGTAGAACTATCACTAAACTACCTAGACAAGGTTAAAATGACTTAAGAAAACTTAATCCTAAGTCACAAACTATCTCCTAATTGATTTACCAAAAATCACAACCTAAAACCAAGACTAGTCTACAAAGTTGACCCTTTTTTGTATGCATGTACTAAGTGATATCGCTGTCGTTGACGCGATCAAATTAATACTACTAAACTATAGCAACTTCAGTATTGCTAAGATAGTAGTCAAGAAAATAGAAAGGGTAAATTAACTCTAAGTCGTCTCCCAACGAACACGGAATTGATTTTTAACAAATTAGTTCTTATAAAACTATACAAATGAGTTAGTCAAATAAAATAAAAAATATAGGGGATTAATATAAACAAAGATAGAAATAAAGTTTAAAAGATAAAAAGAAATAAAAACAATAGTAAAGAAAATAGATTGATTCCATTGCTTTTTCAAAATAGATTCATCATCTGTTATCTAAAGATTATTGCTCAATTAATTATTGTTGTAGATTTACAAATTAATCAATGTAAAGTCTCAATGAATTTGTTGGCGTTCTCACTTTTAACCAAAGTATAGTCTCAATTAAAAGTGAGAACTTTTAGATTATCCACAGTAAATTCAACCAAAGTACAGTCTCAATTAAATTTTACTATGCCTAATCATGTCTATTCTTTTATCTCCTCACCAAATAAAAAGCTTAATTAATCAAAGTAAAGTCTCAATTAATTTTCGTTAGAGTAAATACCTTTAATCAAAGTAAAGTCTAAATTATTGGTAAAAACTCATTTAATCATATGAAAGTTTCTAAATAAAATCAAAGTAAAGTCTCAATTAAATTGAAAAACCCTTGACTCATATGATCAATATGCATATAGATCTAAAATCATTACTTTTTATGTGATTCAAAGATAAAAAACATAGATAAATTAAAACCTCAACAATAATAAAAAGAACAAAGAAATTAATTCATTCTAACCTCAGAATCCATAATGAAATTACAATGGAATCAACCCAAGAAGTTTAGCAATTCATAGAATACAAAATAAGAATAAAAGAAGAATAAAGAGAAGAAAAGAGAGAGAAAGAAATTAAGTCCCCCTAAGGGTTCCTAAATTCCGAAGTGCCGAGCTTGTTTTCTACTTCTCCCTTGGTCTCTTTATATAGGAATTGGACTGGGCTTTTCTGTTGCTAAAATCTCTCAAATATCTTTAATATAAAGATAAATATAAATATTTTAAAATATTTGGAGAGATATAGAGTATTTGACAAATATAGTTGGTTGATAATATCAATATCTAATATAATTAAATTAATTAATTACTTAAAGATATATGATAAATTATCACCAATTAATATTTGTATTAACTTTCCAAATCAACCCTTTGCAATCTCCTCAAATTATCTTCTAAATAATCCAATATCTTCAAGATATTTTTGTTTGTTGTGGATCTAAAAAGATTCCAGAAGATCTTGTCATATTTAAAAAGATTTGGTAGTTAATATCTTTTAATATTTTATGATATAATTAAATAAGATAATTATTTAAAAATATCAAATAAAATATCTAAAGATATATTTTCCCAAATTATCTTCTATCATAAAGATAAAGAAAACCGCAAGGTCCAACTTTTTTGTTCCTCTCTTCTTGGTTTAGCCAAACTTCTTCACTTTTTCAAGTTTTTCTTGTCGTCTTCATGTAATGCTTGACTTGAATTTTTATGCTTTTAATAATTTCTTATTCTTGGATTTATTTTTAAGGTGTCATGAAGCTTTAATCAATTTATTTCCACACCTCCATGAGCTCAACTTAGCTGCAGCTGCACTAACACACCTTAAAATATCCAAAGAACATTTATGCAACTAAAAAGCTATTTTTAACATGTTTTTGTATCTCATGCTCAATAAACCCAATTATAGGAAATCCTAATTAAATCAATCTTTAAACACACAAATTCAATTAAATACCCAGAATTAAACACTAAATGAGGGCAAAAATACGCACTCATCATACCCACACACTTATCCTTTTGCACTCCTGGGCAAAATTGAGTAATTTCAAAACTTGTTCTGAGGTATTTTATTTCACATCAACATTAGATCAAAGGAATGAACATCATTGGAGACAAATCAATCTTCTTGAAATCAAATTATTATGTATATACAAACGGAAAGGTTCTATTTTTCACACATGAGTTAATCTTTTGAATTCACAAGACAATCAATTATGAAAGAAAGCACTCAAGTTAAATGTGTATTTTCTCACCAAAATTCTCTCAAGTGTTTTGGCTTGTGTTTTCACTCAAAATACTCATGTAAGCTAACTCTCATAATACTTAACAAGACTCTAATGTTCACAAACTTTTAGAAAAATATGCATTCAAAGATCATGAGGATTTTTCACAGGTTATAATGGGGCCAAGGCAAAGGTAGGAAAAATTTTAGGACTTTTGGGTTTTTGAAATTAAAATATAGAAAGAATAATGGAGCATAATTTCAAAAACAACTCTTTTTCGTTTATTGCTTTGTTGCTCTCTCTTTTTTTAGAAAGCAATTATTTCAACACTTTTTCATCAACAATTTTTCCTTTTGCCATTTTTATTAATTTGTGGGTGAGGTACTCACCCACACACTTTATTCCTCAACCATTCCTGAACATAATCCATTAGCTCCTTCTTTTTTCCTAAGGTAGAATATGGTCTTTTTCTTTTCAAGGTTATGCAATAGGCTTAAAACAAGAAAAAGAGGTTTAAAGCTCAAAGGGGCTACTAATGGATTAATATCAAGGTGGGCTTATTTGGCCAAGTAGCTAAAAACAAGAAATGCCTCAGTCATATCAAATCATGCATATTCACCTAAGTTGCAAAACAAAAGAATCAAGCTAAATATTTGAGTATAAACAAACATGAGCAAGTCACTCAAGAAAAAATAGGAATGACACATGACAATTCATCCTTTACATTAAGGCTCAAGACTCACAAGGTCAAATTCTTTCACAAAAGATTTAATCAAGAAATTCTCAAATCAACTCATTTAGCAAATCATAGAAACAATCCACTCATATCAACATGACTTTTATTTTTCAAGAATTATGATCATCCCAATTACTGAATCAAATCCTAAAAATCCAATGTCAATATGTTTTATTGAAAGTAGGGAAATATTTTTGGTGGATTTCTTATGAGACATATTGTTTAAAAGTTTCACTTAGTAAAAAGTTAACTTTCACAATTTTCTCAAAAAGAAATCACAATTTTTTTTCTTTTTAAATGAAAACAAAAACAAAAAATTGAAAAACACAAAAAAGAAAAATCCTACCTACAGTTTGTCTCCCCCACACTTATTTCAAAAAAATGTCCTTGATGGACTTATTTTAGGGAGGAAACGAAAAATCTTGTGACAATTGGCTCAATCTGGCCATATGTCAAAATTTATTTTCTTTAATTTTATAAAGTACAAGTCAGCTTGTACAATTTTATTAAAGAAAACAAAAAGACATATTTTTGAATTTTTTTTAATATTTTTAAAATTAAAAATAGAAACAAAAAATAAACATGCATGGAAATTAACTTTTCTATCAACAATGATTTCAAAAGAATTTGAATCTAAGCTTTTTACCTGTTGTAGCAACCTTTCTTCTTTTTCTGCAGCCATGTCAACAAAGATAACCACTGAAAACTTATTTGCATCATTCACATCAACAAACTTGATGTGTGGAGTGTGTGGCTTCAACTCAACTTGAGCATCATCAGGTGCATTCAGATGGTTAAGCGGATCATCAGTAATCCTCATAATCTCATCTTCTGAGCAAAAATTTTCACCTGGTGTTGTTGACTCTGCTGCTTCATCATTAACCAAGTCAGTTGCAATAGTAGATGCTTCAGCTGCATCTTCGAATAGTGTAGGCTCTTCAACTGCACTTGGTTCCTCCATTGTATTGTTTTCACAACTTTGCTCTTGAAAATGATCATTTGTACTCATATCCTCATTAATGGGTACAACTTTATATTCACATTGAGCATCATCAACATATCCATCAGTAGATATGTTTGTGTGAGAATCTTCAATTACTTCATCAGCAACATCTTTAGCAAAATTGATATGTCCATCAGTAGACATATTACTATGAGCATCATTATATCCATCAATAGATATATAAATGCGATGTGATTCCGCTATTGGTTTTTCAAACTGACTCTGCAAGCTTTGTGTGGCGGCATTCATCATCTCTTTCTGATCTGTCTGATTCATCTTCATCATTTCAGTCATCATTTTCATCATATCTTCCAAAGTGACCTTTGTCATTGCATCATTCATTAGCTGACTCAAATCTTCAGACATTTGTTCAGCTCTGATGGCCAACTTCAGAAGCACATCTTTGATTTCATGACGAAGTTTGTTAAAATCTGGATTTTCAGGAAATCTTTGATGGGGTTGAGGGGTAGTATTAACAGTTACAAGTAATTCTATGAAGTTGTTCTTACTTGCATCCCTCAACATATCAGACAATATTTGCTTATTTTCGTACCACTCTTGCTCAATATTTCTACATCGTTGATCAACTCGCAACCTTTCATCCATGGACTCTAATTTCTCTATAACTTCACCCATTAATATCATAACTTCCCTGTAGGATGGTCCATTGATTGCTTCAACTTGCTGTGGTGGTACATATTGTTGCTGAACACTATTTGGAACATATGGTTGCTGAGGTGGACACTCAGAATATGGTTGTTGCTCATATCCCAAAAAAGATGATCTAGTATATAGATCATTAAATTGTCGTAAAGTTAACCCACTTATATCAGGTGCAGAAGTAGGTGTGACAATTTGTTGCTGAAAATCACGTGGTTGCTGTGGATAGTAATCATAATTCACTTGAAAATCACACAGTTGATTATTTTCATATGAAAAATTATTTTGCATTTTTGAAAGAGGTTTTCTGAAAAGAGATAAGTTGAAAGCTTGTTGAGTAGACTTCCAGGAAAGAGAGGTGCGTCTCAATGGGCAACTTAAGTACCTTATCTTTCCTTAGCCAAAGTTTTTCCCAACTAGTTTCACAAATTTCCCAACAAAATTCCTCAAACAAAAATTATGCTTAAAAAAAATAACTAAATAAAATAAAATAAAATAACTAAAGAAAATAAAAAAAATGTTAGAACAAAAATTGAGAAAAGAAAATGTTAGTGATAAACAAAAAATAAAAAAAATAAAATCAAAAGAATAAAAATAAAAATAAATAAAATAAAATCAAAAGAATAAAATAAAAATAAGAACTAAAATGATAAAAATTCTACCCGTGTTCCCCGGCAACGGCGCCAAATTTGATATCGCTGTCGTTGACGCGATCAAATTAATACTACTAAACTATAGCAACTTCAGTATTGCTAAGATAGTAGTCAAGAAAATAGAAAGGGTAAAGTAACCCTAAGTCGTCTCCCAACGAACACGGAATTGATTTTTAACAAATTAGTTCTTATAAAACTATACAAATGAGTTAGTCAAATAAAATAAAAAATATAGGGGATTAATATAAACAAAGATAGAAATAAAGTTTAAAAGATAAAAAGAAATAAAAACAATAGTAAAGAAAATAGATTGATTCCATTGCTTTTTCAAAATAGATTCATC
Organism: Vigna unguiculata; assembly: GCF_037176805.1. Lineage (NCBI taxonomy): Eukaryota > Viridiplantae > Streptophyta > Magnoliopsida > Fabales > Fabaceae > Vigna > Vigna unguiculata. The sequence goes on along the minus strand of NC_140795.1, from coordinate 23,242,534 downwards.
ATCGGTTATCTAAAGATTATTGCTCAATTAATTATTGTTGTAGATTTACAAATTAATCAATGTAAAGTCTCAATGAATTTGTTGGCGTTCTCACTTTTAACCAAAGTATAGTCTCAATTAAAAGTGAAAACTTTTAGATTATCCACAGTAAATTCAACCAAAGTACAGTCTCAATCAAATTTTACTATGCCTAATCATGTCTATTCTTTTATCTCCTCACCAAATAAAAAGCTTAATTAATCAAAGTAAAGTCTCAATTAATTTTCGTTAGAGTAAATACCTTTAATCAAAGTAAAGTCTCAATTATTGGTAAAAACTCATTTAATCATATGAAAGTTTCTAAATAAAATCAAAGTAAAGTCTCAATTAAATTGAAAAACCCTTGACTCATATGATCAATATGCATATAGATCTAAAATCATTACTTTTTATGTGATTCAAAGATAAAAAACATAGATAAATTAAAACCTCAACAATAATAAAAAGAACAAAGAAATTAATTCATTCTAACCTCAGAATCCATAATGAAATTACAATGGAATCAACCCAAGAAGTTTAGCAATTCATAGAATACAAAATAAGAATAAAAGAAGAATAAAGAGAAGAAAAGAGAGAGAAAGAAATTAGGTCCCCCTAAGGGTTCCTAAATTCCGAAGTGCCGAGCTTGTTTTCTACTTCTCCCTTGGTCTCTTTATATAGGAATTGGACTGGGCTTTTCTGTTGCTAAAATCTCTCAAATATCTTTAATATAAAGATAAATATAAATATTTAAAAATATTTGGAGAGATATAGAGTATTTGACAAATATAGTTGGTTGATAATATCAATATCTAATATAATTAAATTAATTAATTACTTAAAGATATATGATAAATTATCACCAATTAATATTTGTATTAACTTTCCAAATCAACCCTTTGCAATCTCCTCAAATTATCTTCTAAATAATCCAATATCTTCAAGATATTTTTGTTTGTTGTGGATCTAAAAAGATTCCAGAAGATCTTGTCATATTTAAAAAGATTTGGTAGTTAATATCTTTTAATATTTTATGATATAATTAAATAAGATAATTATTTAAAAATATCAAATAAAATATCTAAAGATATATTTTCCCAAATTATCTTCTATCATAAAGATAAAGAAAACCGCAAGGTCCAACTTTTTTGTTCCTCTCTTCTTGGTTTAGCCAAACTTCTTCACTTTTTCAAGTTTTTCTTGCCGTCTTCATGTAATGCTTGACTTGAATTTTTATGCTTTTAATAATTTCTTATTCTTGGATTTATCTTTAAGGTGTCATGAAGCTTTAATCAATTTATTTCCACACCTCCATGAGCTCAACTTAGCTGCAGCTGCACTAACACACCTTAAAGTATCCAAAGAACATTTATGCAACTAAAAAGCTATTCTTAACATGTTTTTGTATCTCATGCTCAATAAACCCAATTATAGGAAATCCTAATTAAATCAATCTTTAAACACACAAATTCAATTAAATACCCAGAATTAAACACTAATTGAGGGCAAAAATACGCACTCATCACTAAGCTAACCTATGGAAGTTTAATCTAACTATCCTAACATGTTTCTAACGGCAAAATATGAATAGAAAACAACCTACACTGCTAAAACTTACTACAACTCAAAATCTAGCTACCTAAGAGCTAATATTAGCCCTAAACTATGCTAAAACTCCAAAAATTTAGAGCTGAAATAAACTACAGCAAAAAACTTTTATCAACACACTTGGACAACTTTTAATTACCAAAAGAAATGTGGAGAACACGTCAAAAAACAAAATTTGGAGGGAAATTCAAATCTGCCTACAGAAAACACAAAAATCACCTACAAATTGGTCAAAATGAGCTTAAGACTATCCAATCAGCAAAGGAAATGTTGAGGAATGATGCAAAAACATTGTGTTTAATATATGAAAGATGAAAACTAAGCTAAAAGTGAGCAATATCAAGGAAAACGAAAACTGAGGCGGAGACTAACTATATGGCTAGTTTATGAATCTCTAGTCTAGTTAAATACCTAACTTCATTATTTTTTCATTCAATTAGTGTGACTAAGTTGTGTGGCCTATTTTTATGAAGAAAAAGTAAATCAAGGACAGAAAAACTAACAAAAACAAAGAAAGAATGCAGTAACTTGGCTGAAAAATTGAAAAGTTGACAAAGAGTTGACTTTTTGCCTTTTTCCTCTAATCTAAAATCTATTATGCGAAACTGGTATGAACAGGACCAAGGACCCAATCAACAAAGTTAAAACGAGTCAGGGATCCTAAGGAACAACCCAAAACTGAAATCCTACCTAAAAGTCAAAATTTCACTACCTAAAACCTCTAAAAACACCTTAAATATAGGTTAAAACTAAGTTTATGCTAAAGCACAGGTAGAACTACCACTAAACTACCTAGACAAGGTTAAAATGAGTTAAGAAATCTAAATCCTAAGTCACAAACTATCTCCTAAATGATTTTCCAAAAATCACTACCTAAAACCAGGACTAGTCTACAAAGTGGACCGTTTTGTGTATGCATGTACTAAGCTAACCTGTGGAAGTTTAATCTAACTATCCTAACATGTTTCTAATGGCAAAATATGAATAGAAAGCAGCTCACACTGTTAAAACTTACTACAGCTCAAAATCTAGCTACCTAAGACCTAATATTAGAACAAAATTATGCTAAAACTCCAAAAATTTAGACCTGAAATAAACTATTGCATAAAACTTTTATCAACACCCTTGGACAACTTTTAATTACAAAAAGAAATGTGGAGAACACATCACAAAATAGAATTTCGATGGAAATTCAAATCTGCCTACAGAAAACACAAAAATCAACTACAAATTGGTCAAAATGAGCTTAAGAATATCCAATCAGCAAAGGAATTTTGAGGAATGATGCAAAAACAATGTATTTAGTATATGAAAGGTGAAAACTAAGCTAAAAGTGAGCAATATCAAGGAAAACGAAAACTGAGGCGAAGAGTAACTTGTATGGCTAGTTTATGAATCTCTAGTCTTCTTAAATACCTAATTTCATTATTTTTTCATTCAATTAGTGGGACTAAGTTGGGTGGCCTATTTTTTTGCTGAAAAAGTAAACCAAGGACGGAAAAACTAACCAAAACAAAGAAAGAATGCAGTAACTAAGCCGAAAATTTAAAAAGTTGACCAAGAGTTGACTTTATGCCATTTTCCTCTAATCCGAAATCTATCATGCGAAACTGGTATAAACAGGACCAAGGACCTACTCAACGAAGTTAAAATGACTCTGGGATCCTAAGCAACAACTCAAAACTGAAATTCTACCTAAAACTCAAAATTTCACTACCTAAAACCTCTAAAAACACCTTAAAGATAGGCTAAAACTAAGTTTATGCTAAAGCACGGGTAGAACTACCACTAAACTACCTAGACAAGGTTAAAATGACTTAAGAAAACTTAATCCTAAGCCACAAACTATCTCCTAAATGATTTTCCAAAAATCACTAAACTAAGTTTATGCTAAAGCACGGGTAAAACTACCACTAAACTACCTAGACAAGGTTAAAATGAGTTAAGAAAACTTAATACTAAGTCACAAACTATCTCCTAAATGATTTACCAACAATCACTACCTAAAACCAAGACTAGTCTACAAAATTGACCCTTTTTGTGTATACATGTACTAAGCTAACCTATGGAAGTTTAATCTAAGTGTCCTGACATGTTTTTAATGGCAAAATATGAATAGAAAACAGCTCACACTGCTAAAACTTACTACAACTCAAAATTTAGGTACCTAAGACCTCATATTAGCACTAAACTATGCTAAAACTCCAAAAATTTAGAGCTGAAATAAACTACTGCATAAAATCTTTATCAACACCCTTGGACAACTTTTAATTACAAAAAGAAATGTGGAGAAGACATCACAAAACAGAATTTGGATGCAAATTCAAATCTGCCTACAGAAAACACAAAAATCAACTACAAATTGGTCAAAATGAGCTTAAGACTATCCAATCAGCAAAGGAAATGTTGAGGAATGATGCAAAAACAATGTATTTAGTATATGAAAGATGAAAACTAAGCTAAAAGGGAGCAATATCAAGGAAAACGAAAACTGAGGCAGAGACTAACTTGTATGGCTAGTTTATGAATCTCTAGTCTAGTTAAATACCTAATTACATTATTTTTTCATGCAATTAGTGGGACTAAGTTGGGTGGCCTATTTTTTTGCTGAAAAAGTAAACCAAGGACGAAAAAACTAACAAAAACAAAGAAAGAATGCAGTAATTAAACCGAAAAGTTAAAAAGTTGACCAAGAGTTGACTTTATGCCATTTTCCTCTAATCTGAAATCTATCATGCGAAACTGGTATAAACAGGACCAAGGACCTACTCAAGGAAGTTAAAATGACTCAGGGATCCTAAGCAACAACTCAAAACTGAAATTCTACCTAAAACACAAAATTTCACTACCTAAAACCTCTAAAAACACCTTAAAGATGGGCTAAAACTAACTTTATGGTAAAGCACGGGTAGAACTACCACTAAACTACCTAGACAAGGTTAAAATGACTTAAGAAAACTTAATCCTAAGTCACAAACTATCTCCTAAATGATTTACCAAAAATCACTACCTAAAACCAAGACTAGTCTACAAAATTGACCCTTTTGTGTATGCATGTACTAAGCTAACCTATGGCAGTTTAATCTATCTATCCTAACATGTTTCTAATGGCAAAATATGAATAGAAAACAGCTCACACTGCTAAAACTTACCACAACTCAAAATCTAGCTCCCTAACACCTAATATTAGCACTAAACTATGCTAAAACTCCAAAAATTTAGAGTTGAACTAAACTACTGCATAAAACCTTTGTCAATACCCTTGGACAACTTTTAATTACAAAAAGAAATGTGGAGAACACATCACAAAACAAAAATTGGATGGAAATTCAAATCTGCCTACAGAAAACACAAAAATCAACTACAAATTGGTTTAAATAAGCTTAAGACTATCCAATCAGTAAAGGAAAGGTTGAGGGATGATGCAAAAACAATGAATTTAGTATATGAAAGATAAAAACTAAGCTAAAAGTGAGCAATATCAAGGAAAACACTAACTGAGGCGGAGACTAACTTGTATGGCTAGTTTATGAATCTCTAGTCTAGTTAAATACCCAATTTCATTATTTTTTCGTTCAATTAGTGGGACTAAGTTGTGTGGCCTATTTTTATGCAGAAAAAGTAAACCAAGGACGGAAAAACGAACAAAAACAAAGAAAGAATGCAGTAACTTGGCTGAAAAGTTGACAAAGAGTTGAAATTTTGCCTTTTTCCTCTAATTTGAAATCTATCATGCGAAACTGGTATAAACAGGACTAGGACCTACTCAACAAAGTTAAAATGACTCAGGGATCCTAAGGAACAACTCAAAACTGAAATCCTACCTAAAACTCAAAATTTCACTACCTAAAACCTCTAAAAACACCTTAAAGCTAGGCTAAAACTAAGTTTATGCTAAAGCACGGGTAGAACTACCACTAGACTACCTAGACAAGGTTAAAATGACTTAAGAAAACTTAATCCTAAGTCACAAACTATCTCCTAAATGATTTTCCAAAAATCATTACCTAAAACCAAGACTAGTCTACAAAGTTGACCCTTTTGCGTATGCATGTACTAAGCTAACCTCTCGAAGTTTAATCTAACTATCCTAAAATGTTTCTAATGGCAAAATACGAATAGAAAACAGCTCACACTGCTAAAACTTACTACAGCTCAAAATCTAGCTACCTAAGACCTAATATTAGAACTAAACTATGCTAAAACTCCAAAGATTTAAAGCTGAAATAAACTATTGCATAAAACCTTTATCTTCATTACCAAAACAAATGTGCAGAAGACATCACAAAACAAAATTTGGAGGGAAATTCAAATCTGCCTACAGAAAACACTAAAATCAACTACAAATTGGTCAAAATGAGCTTAAGACTATCCAATCAACAAAGGAAATGTTGAGGAATGATGCAAAAACAATGTATTTAGTATATGAAAGATGAAAACTAAGCTAAAAGTGAGCAATATCAAGGAAAACGAAAACTGAGGCGGAGACTAACTTGTATGGCTATTTTATGAATCTCTAGTCTAGTTAAATACCTAACTTCATTATTTTTTCATTCAATTAGTGTGACTAAGTTGTGTGGCCTATTTTTATGCAGAAAAAGTAAACCAAGGACGGAAAAGCGGACAATAACAAAGAAAGAATGCAGTAACTTGGGTGAAAAGTTGAAAAGTTAACAAAGAGTTGACTTTTTACCTTTTTCCTCTAATCTGAAATCTATTATCCGAAACTGGTATAAACAGGACCAAGGACTTACTCAATAAAGTTAAAATGACTCACGGATCCTAAGGAACAACTCAAAACTGAAATCCTACCTAAAACTCAAAATTTCACTACCTAAAACCTCTAAAAACACCTTAAAGATAGGCTAAAACTAAGTTTATGCTAAAGCATGGGTAGAACTACCCCTAAAGTACCTAAACAAGGTTAAAATGACTTAAGAAAACTTAATCCTAAGTCACAAACTATCTCCTAAATGATTTACCAAAAATCACTACCTAAAACAAAGAATAGTCTACAAAATTGACCCTTTTGTGTATGCATGTACTAAGCTAACCTATGGAAGTTTAATCTAACTATCCTAACATGTTTCTAATGGCAAAATATGAATAGAAAATAGCTCAAAACTTACTACAGCTCAAAACTTACTACAACTCAAAATCTAGCTACCTTAGACCTAATATTAGCACTAAACTATGCTAAAACTCCAAAAATGTAGAGCTGAAATAAACTACTGCATAAAACCTTTATCAACACCCTTGGACAAATTTTAATTACAAAAAGAAATGTGGAGAAGACATCACAAAACAAAATTTGGAGGGAAATTCAAATCTGCCTACAGAAAACACAAAAATCAACTACAAATTGGTCCAAATGAGCTTAAGACTATCCAATCAGCAAAGGAAATGTTGAGGAATGATGCAATAACAATGTATTTAGTATATGAAATATGAAAACTAAGCTAAAAGTGAGCAATATTAAGGAAAACGAAAACTGAGGCGGAGACTAACTTGTATGGCTAGTTTGTGAATCTCTAGTCTAGTTAAATACCTAACTTCATTATTTTTTTATTCAATTAGTGTCACTAAGTTGGGTGGCCTATTTTTATCCAGAAAAAGTAAATCAAGGACGTAAAAACTAACAAAAACAAAGAAAGAATGTAGTAACTTGGCTGAAAAGTTGAAAAGTTGACTAAGAGTTGACTTTTTGCCTTTTTCCTCTAATCTGAAATCTATTATGCAAAACTGGTATAAACAGGACCAAGGACCTACTCAACAAAGTTAAAATGACTCAGGGATCCTAAGGAACAACTCAAAACTGAAATTCTACCTAAAACTCAAAATTTCACTACCTAAAACCTCTAAAAACACCTTAAAGATAGCCTAAAACTAAGTTTATGCTAAAGCATGGATAGAACTACCACTAAACTACCTAGACAAGGTTAAAATGACTTAAGAAAACTTAATCCTAAGTCACAAACTATCTCCTAAATGGTTTACCAAAAATCACTACCTAAAGCCAAGACTAGTTTACAAAATTGACCCTTTTGTGTATGCATGTACTAAGCTAACCTATGGAAGTTTAATCTAACTATCCTAACATTTTTGTAATGGCAAAATATGCACAGAAAACAGCTCACACTGCTAAAACTTACTACAGCTCAAAATCTAGGTACCTCAGACCTTATATTAGCACTAAACTATGCTAAAACTCAAAAAATTTAGAGCTGAAATCAAGTACTGCATAAAACTTTTATCAACACCCTTGGACAACTTTTAATTACGAAAAGAAATGTGGAGAAGACATCACAAAACAAAATTTGAAGGGAAATTCAAATCTGCATAAAGAAAACACAAAAACCAACTACCAATTGGTCAAAATGAGCTTAAGACTATCCAATCAGCAAAGGAAATGTTGCGGAATGATGTAAAAACAATGTATTTAGTATATGAAAGATGAAAACTAAGCTAAAAGTGAGCAATATCAAGGAAAACGAAAACTGAGGCGGAGACTAACTTGTATGGCTAGTTTATGAATCTCTAGTCTAGTTAAATACCTAACTTCATTATTTTTTCATTCAATTAGTGTGGCTAAGTTGTGTGGCCTATTTTTATGCAGAAAAAGTAAACCAAGGACAGAAAAACTAACAAAAACAAAGAAAGAATGCAGTAACTTGGCTGAAAAGTTGAAAGGTTGACAAAGAGTTGACTTTTTGCCTTTTTCCTCTAATCTGAAATCTATCATGCGACACTGGTATAAACAGGACCAAGGACCTACTCAACAATGTTATAATGACTCAGGGATCCTAAGGAACAACTCAAAACTAAAATCCTACCTAAAACTCAAAATTTCACTACCTAAAACCTCTAAAAACACCTTAAAGATAGGCTAAAACTAAGTTAATGGTAAAGCATGGATAGAACTACCACTAAACTACCTAGACAAGGTTAAAATGACTTAAGAAAACTTAATCCTAAGTCACAAACTATCTCCTAAATGATTTACCAAAAATCACTTCCTAAAACCAAGACTAGTCTACAAAATTGACGCTATTGTGTATGCATGTACTAAGCTAACCTATGGAAGTTTAATCTAACTATCGTAACATGATTGTTGTGGCAAACTATGAATAGAAAACAGCTCACACTGCTAAAATGTACTACAGATCAAAATCAAGCTACCTAAGACCTAATATTAGCACTAAACTATGCTAAAACTCCAAAAATTTAGAGCTGAAATAAACTACTGCATAAAACTTTTATCAACACCCTTGGACAACTTTTAATTACAAAAAGAAATGTGGAGAAGACATCACAAAACAAAATTTGGAGGGAAATTCAAATCTGCCTACAGAAAACACAAAAATCAACTACAAATTGGTCAAAATGAGCTTAAGAATATCCAATCAGCAAAGGAAATGTTGAGGAATGATGCAAAAACAATGTATTTAGTATATGAAAGATGAAAACTAAGCTAAAAGTGAGCAATATCAAGGAAAATGAAAACTGAGGCGGAGACTAACTTGTATGGCTAGTTTATGAATCTCTAGTATACTTAAATACCTAATTTCATTATTTTTTCATTCAATTAGTGGGACTAAGTTGGGTGGCCTATTTCTTTGCTGAAAAAGTAAACCAAGGACGAAAAAACTAACAAAAACAAAGAAAGAATGCAGTAACTAAGCCGAAAAGTTAAAAAGTTGACCAAGAGTTGACTTTATGCCATTTTCCTCTAATCTGAAATCTATCATGCGAAACTGGTATAAACAGGACCAAGGACCTACTCAACGAAGTTAAAATGACTCACGGATCCTAAGCAACAACTCAAAACTGAAATTCTACCTAAAACTCAAAATTTCACTACCTAAAACCTCTAAAAACACCTTAAAGACAGGCTAAAACTAACTTTATGGTAAAGCACGGGTAGAACTACCACTAAACTACCTAGACAAGGTTAAAATGACTTAAGAAAACTTAATCCTAAGTCACAAACTATCTCCTAAATGATTTACCAAAAATCACTACCTAAAACCAAGACTAGTCTACAAAATTGACCCTTTTGTGTATGCATGTACTAAGCTAACCTATGGCAGTTTAATCTATCTATCCTAACATGTTTCTAATGGCAAAATATGAATAGAAAACAGCTCACACTGCTAAAACTTACCACAACTCAAAATCTAGCTCCCTAACACCTAATATTAGCACTAAACTATGCTAAAACTCCAAAAATTTAGAGTTGAACTAAACTACTGCATAAAACCTTTATCAATACCCTTGGACAACTTTTAATTACAAAAAGAAATGTGGAGAACACATCACAAAACAAAAATTGGATGGAAATTCAAATCTGCCTACAGAAAACACAAAAATCAACTACAAATTGGTTTAAATAAGCTTAAGACTATCCAATCAGTAAAGGAAAGGTTGAGGGATGATGCAAAAACAATGAATTTAGTATATGAAAGATAAAAACTAAGCTAAAAGTGAGCAATATCAAGGAAAACACTAACTGAGGCGGAGACTAACTTGTATGGCTAGTTTATGAATCTCTAGTCTAGTTAAATACCCAATTTCATTATTTTTTCGTTCAATTAGTGGGACTAAGTTGTGTGGCCTATTTTTATGCAGAAAAAGTAAACCAAGGACGGAAAAACGAACAAAAACAAAGAAAGAATGCAGTAACTTGGCTGAAAAGTTGACAAAGAGTTGAAATTTTGCCTTTTTCCTCTAATTTGAAATCTATCATGCGAAACTGGTATAAACAGGACTAGGACCTACTCAACAAAGTTAAAATGACTCAGGGATCCTAAGGAACAACTCAAAACTGAAATCCTACCTAAAACTCAAAATTTCACTACCTAAAACCTCTAAAAACACCTTAAAGCTAGGCTAAAACTAAGTTTATGCTAAAACACGGGTAGAACTACCACTAAACTACCTAGACAAGGTTAAAATGACTTAAGAAAACTTAATCCTAAGTCACAAACTATCTGCTAAATGATTTTCCAAAAATCACTACCTAAAACCAAGATTAGTCTACAAAGTTGACCCTATTGCGTATGCATGTACTAAGCTAACCTATGGAAGTTAAATCTAACTATCCTAACATGTTTCTAATGGCAAAATATGAATAGAAAACAGCCCACACTGCTAAAACGTACTATAGATCAAAATCTAGCTACCTAAGACCTAATATTAGCACTAAACTATGCTAAAACTCCAAAAATTTAGAGCTGAAATAAACTACTGCATAAAACCTTTATCAACACCCTTGGACAACATTTAATTACAAAAAGAAATGTGGAGAAGACATCACAAAACAAAATTTGGAGGGAAATTCAAATCTGCCTACAGAAAACACAAAAATCAACTACAAATTGGTCAAAATGAGCTTAAGACTATCCAATCAGTAAAGGAAAGGTTGAGGAATGATGCAAAAACAATGTATTTAGTATATTAAAGATGAAAACTAAGCTAAAACTGAGCAATATCAAGGAAAACGAAAACTGAGGCAGAGACTAACTTGTATGGCTAGTTTATGAATCTCTAGTCTAGTTAAATACCTAACTTCATTATTTTTTCATTCAATTAGTGTGACTAAGTTGTGTGGCTTATTTTTGTTCAGAAAAAGTAAACCGAGGATGGAAGAACGAACAAAAACAAAGAAAGAAAGCAGTAACTTGGCTGAAAAGTTGGCAAAGAGTTGACTATTTGCCATTTTCCTCTAATCTGAAATCTATCATGCGAAACTGGTATAAACAGGACCAAGGACCTAATCAACAAAGTTAAAATGACTCAGGGATCCTAAGGAACAACTCAAAACTGAAATCCTACCTAAAATTCAAAATTTCACTACCTAAAACCTCTAAAAACACCTTAAAGATAGGCTAAAACTAAGTTTATGCTAAAGCACGGGTAGAACTACCACTAAACTACCTAGACAAGGTTAAAATGACTTAAGAAAACTTAATCCTAAGTCACAAACTATCTCCTAAATGATTTTCCAAAAATCATTACCTAAAACCAAGACTAGTCTACAAAGTTGACCCTCTTACGTATGCATGTACTAAGCTAACCTCTGGAAGTTTAATCTAACTATCCTAACATGTTTCTAATGGCAAAATACGAATAGAAAACAGCTCACACTGCTAAAACTTACTACAGCTCAAAATCTAGCTACCTAAGACCTAATATTAGAACTAAACTATGCTAAAACTCCAAAGATTTAGAGCTGAAATAAACTATTGCATAAAACCTTTATCTTCATTACCAAAAGAAATGTGCAGAAGACATCACAAAACAAAATTTGGAGGGAAATTCAAATCTGCCTACAGAAAACACAAAAATCAACTACAAATTGGTCAAAATGAGCTTAAGATTATCCAATCAGCAAAGGAAATGTTGAGGAATGATGCAAAAACAATGTATTTAGTATATGAAAGATGAAAACTAAGCTAAAAGTGAGCAATATCAAGGAAAACGAAAACTGAGGCGGAGACTAACTTGTATGGCTATTTTATGAATCTCTAGTCTAGTTAAATACCTAACTTCATTATTTTTTCATTCAATTAGTGTGACTAAGTTGTGTGGCCTATTTTTATGCAGAAAAAGTAAACCAAGGACGGAAAAGCGGACAATAACAAAGAAAGAATGCAGTAACTTGGGTGAAAAGTTGAAAAGTTGACAAAGAGTTGACTTTTTGCCTTTTTCCTCTAATCTGAAATCTATTCTGCGAAACTGGTATAAACAGGACCAAGGACTTACTCAACAAAGTTAAAATGACTCAAGGATCCTAAGGAACAACTCAAAACTGAAATCCTACCTAAAACTCAAAATTTCACTACCTAAAACCTCTAAAAACACCTTAAAGATAGGCTAAAACTAAGTTTATGCTAAAGCATGGGTAGAACTACCCCTAAACTACCTAAACAAGGTTAAAATGACTTAAGAAAACTTAATCCTAAGTCACAAACTATCTCCTAAATGATTTACCAAAAATCACTACCTAAAACAAAGAATAGTCTACAAAATTGACCCTTTTGTGTATGCATGTACTAAGCTAACCTATGGAAGTTTAATCTAACTATCCTAACATGTTTCTAATGGCAAAATATGAATAGAAAACAGCTCAAAACTTACTACAGCTCAAAACTTACTACAACTTAAAATCTAGCTACCTTAGACCTAATATTAGCACTAAACTATGCTAAAACTCCAAAAATGTAGAGCTGAAATAAACTACTGCATAAAACCTTTATCAACACCCTTGGACAAATTTTAATTACAAAAAGAAATGTGGAGAAGACATCACAAAACAAAATTTGGAGGGAAATTCAAATCTGCCTACAGAAAACACAAAAATCAACTACAAATTGGTCCAAATGAGCTTAAGACTATCCAATCAGCAAAGGAAATGTTGAGGAATGATGCAATAACAATGTATTTAGTATATGAAATATGAAAACTAAGCTAAAAGTGAGCAATATCAAGGAAAACGAAAACTGAGGCGGAGACTAACTTGTATGGCTAGTTTGTGAATCTCTAGTCTAGTTAAATACCTAACTTCATTATTTTTTTATTCAATTAGTGTCACTAAGTTGGGTGGCCTATTTTTATCCAGAAAAAGTAAATCAAGGACGGCAAAACTAACAAAAACAAAGAAAGAATGTAGTAACTTGGCTGAAAAGTTGAAAAGTTGACTAAGAGTTGACTTTTTGCCTTTTTCCTCTAATCTGAAATCTATTATGCAAAACTGGTATAAACAGGACCAACGACCTACTCAACAAAGTTAAAATGACTCAGGGATCCTAAGTAACAACTCAATACTGAAATTCTACCTAAAACTAAAAATTTTACTACCTAAAACCTCTAAAAACACCTTAAAGATAGCCTAAAACTAAGTTTATGCTAAAGCATGGATAGAACTACCACTAAACTACCTAGACAAGGTTAAAATGACTGAAGAAAACTTAATCCTAAGTCACAAACTATCTCCTAAATGATTTACCAAAAATCACTACCTAAAACCAAGACTAGTCTACAAAATTGACCCTTTTGTGTATGCATGTACTAAGCTAACCTATGGAAGTTTAATCTAACTATCCTAACATGTTTCTAATGGCAAAATATGAATAGAAAACAGCTCACACTGCTAAAAGTTACCACAACTCAAAATCTAGCTACCTAAGACCTAATATTAGCATTAAACTATGCTAAAACTCCAAAACTTTAGAGCTGAAATAAACTACTGCATAAAACCTTTATCAACTCCCTTGGACAACTTTTAATTACGAAAAGAAATGTGGGGAAGACATCATAAAACAAAATTTGGATGGAAATTCAAATCTGCTAACAAAAAACACAAAAATCAACTACAAATTGATCAAAATGAGCTTAAGACTATCCAATCAGCAAAGGAAATGTTGAGGAATGATGCAAAAACAATGTATTTAGTATATGAAAGATGAAAACTAAGCTAAAAGTGAGCAATATGAAGGAAAACGAAAACTGAGGCGGAGACTAACTTGTATGGCTAGTTTATGAATCTCTAGTCTAGTTAAATACCTAACTTCATTATTTTTTCATTCATTTAGTGTGACTAAGTTGTGTGGCCTATTTTTATGCAGAAAAGGTAAACCAAGGATGGAAAAACGAACAAAAACAAAGAAAGAATGTTGTAACTTGGCTGAAAAGTTGAAAAGTTGATAAAGAGTTGACTTTTTGCCTTTTTCCTCTAATCTGAAATCTGTCATGCGAAACTAGTATAAACAAGACCAAGGACCTACTCAACATAGTTAAAATGACTCAGGGATCCTAAGTTACAACTCAAAACTGAAATCCTACCTAAAACTCAAAATTTCACTACCTAAAACCTCTAAAAACACCTTAAAGATAGGCTAAAACTAAGTTTATGCTAAAGCACGGCTAGAACTACCACTAAACTACCTAGACAAGGTCAAAATAACTTATGAAAACTAAATCGTAAGTCACAAACTATCTCCTAAATGATTTTCCAAAAATCACTTCCTAAAACGAAGACTAGTCTTAAAAGTTGACCCTATTGCGTATGCATGTACTAAGCTAACCTATGGAAGTTAAATCTAACTATCCTAACATGTTTCTAATGGCAAAATATGAATAGAAAACAGCTCACACTGCTAAAACTTACCACAACTCAAAATCTAGCTCCCTAACACCTAATATTAGCACTAAACTATGCTAAAACTCGAAAAATTTAGAGTTGAACTAAACTACTGCATAAAACCTTTATCAATACCCTTGGACAACTTTTAATTACAAAAAGAAATGTGGAGAACACATCACAAAACAGAATTTGGATGCAAATTCAAATCTGCCTACAGAAATCACAAAAATCAACTACAAATTCGTCAAAATGAGCTTAAGACTATCCAATCAGCAAAGGAAATGTTGAGGAATGATGCAAAAACAATGTATTTAGTATATGAAAGATGAAAACTAAGCTAAAAGTGAGCAATATCAAGGAAAACGAAAACTGAGGCGGAGTCTAACTTGTATGGCTAGTTTATAAATCTCTAGTCTAGTTAAATACCTAACTTCATTATTTTTTCACTCAATTAGTGTGACTAAGTTGTGTGGCTTATTTTCATTCAGAAAAAGTAAACTGAGGACGGAAAAATGAACAAAAACAAAGAAAGAATGCAGTAACTTGGCTGAAAAGTTGGCAAAGAGTTGATTTTTTGCCATTTTCCTCTAATCTGAAATCTATCATTCGAAACTGGTATAAACAGGACCAAGGACCTACTCAACAAAGTTAAAATGACTCAGGGATCCTAAGGAACAACTCAAAACTGAAATCCTACCTAAAAGTCAAAATTTCACTACCTAAAACCTCTAAAAACACCTTAAAGATAGGCTAAAACTAAGTTTATGCTAAAGCACGGGTAGAACTACCACTAAACTACCTAGACAAGGTTAAAATGACTTAAGAAAACTTAATCCTAAGTCACAAAATATCTCCTAAATGATTTACCAAAAATCACTACCTAAAACCAAGACTAGTCTACAAAGTTGACCGTTTTGCGCATGCATGTACTAAGCTAACCTATGGAAGTTTAATCTAACTATCCTAACATGTTTCTAATGGCAAAATATGAATAGAAAACAGCTCACACTGCTAAAACTTACTATAGCTTAAAATCTAGCTACCTAAGACCTAATATTAGCACTAAACTATGCTAAAACTCCAAAAATTTAGAGCAGAAATAAACTACTGCATAAAACCTTTATCAAAACCCTTGGACAACTTGTAATTACAAAAAGAAATGTGGAGAAGACATCACAAAACAAAATTTGGAGGGAAATTCAAATCTGCCTATAGAAAACACAAAAATCAACTACAAATTGGTCACAATGAGCTTAAGACTATCCAATCAGCAAAGGAAATGTTGAGCGATGATGCAAAAACAATGTATTTAGTATATGAAAGATGAAAACTAAGATAAAAGTGAGCAATATCATGGAAAACAAAAATTGAGGCGAAGACTAACTTGGATGGCTAGTTTATGAATCTCTGGTCTAGTTAAATACCTAACTTCATTATTTTTTCGTTATATTAGTGTGACTAAGTTGTGTCGCCTATTTTTATGCAAAAAAAGTAAACCAAGGACGGAAAAACGAACAAAAACAAAGAAAGAATGTCGTAACTTGGTTGAAAAGTTGACAAAGAGTTGACTTTTTGGCTTTTTCCTCTAATCTGAAATCTATCATGCGAAACTTGTATAAACAGAACCAAGGACCTACTCAACAAAGTTAAAATGACTCAGGGATCCTAAGGAACAACTCAAAACTGAAATCCTACCTTAAACTCAAAATTTAACTACCTAAAACCTCTAAAAACACCTTAAAGATAGGGTAGAACTAAGTTTATGCTAAAGCACGGGTAGAACTACCACTAAACTACCTAGACAAGGTTAAAATGACTTAAGAAAACTTAATCCTAAGTCAAACTATCTCCTAAATGATTTTCCAAAAATCACTTCCTAAAACGAAGACTAGCCTTAAAAGTTGACCCTTTTGCGTATGCATGTACTAAGCTAACCTATGGAAGTTAAATCTAACTATCCTTGCATGTTTCTAATTGCAAAATATGAATAGAAAACAGCACACACTGCTAAAACGTACTACAGATCAAAATCTAGCTACCTAAGACCTAATATTAGCACTAAACTATGCTAAAACTCCAAAAATTTAGAGCTGAAATAAACTACTGCATAAAACCTTTATCAACACCCTTGGACAACTTTTAATTACAAAAAGAAATGTGCAGAAGACATCACAAAATAAAATTTGGAGGGTAATTCAAATCTGCCTACAGAAAACACAAAAATCAACTACAAATTGGTCAAAATGAGCTTAAGACTATCCAATCAGCAAAGGAAATGCTGAGGAATGATGCAAAAACAATGTATTTAGTATATGAAAGATGAAAACTAAGCTAAAAGTGAGCAATATCAAGGAAAACGAAAACTGAGGCGGAGACTAACTTGTATGGCTAGTTTATAAATCTCTAGTCTAGTTAAATACCTAACTTCATTATTTTTTCATTCAATTAGTGTGACTAAGTTGTGTGGCTTATTTTCATTCAGAAAAAGTAAACTGAGGACGGAAAAACGAACAAAAACAAAGAAAGAATGCAGTAACTTGGCTGAAAAGTTGGCAAAGAGTTGATTTTTTGCCATTTTCCTCTAATCTGAAATCTATCATTCGAAACTGGTATAAACAGGACCAAGGACCTACTCAACAAAGTTAAAATGACTCAGGGATCCTAAGGAACAACTCAAAACTGAAATCCTACCTAAAAGTCAAAATTTAACTACCTAAAACGTCTAAAAACACCTTAAAGATAGGCTAAAATTAAGTTTATGCTAAAGCACGGGTAGAACTACCACTAAACTACCTAGACAAGGTTAAAATGACTTAAGAAAACTTAATCCTAAGTCACAAACTATCTCCTAAATGATTTACCAAAAATCACTACCTAAAACCAAGACTAGTCTACAAAGTTGACCGTTTTGCGCATGCATGTACTAAGCTAACCTATGGAAGTTTAATCTAACTATCCTAACATGTTTCTAATGGCAAAATATGAATAGAAAACAGCTCACACTGCTAAAACTTACTATAGCTTAAAATCTAGCTACCTAAGACCTAATATTAGCACAAAACTATGCTAAAACTCCAAAAATTTAGAGTTGAAATCAACTACTGCATAAAAACTTTATATACATCCTTGGACAACTTTTAATGACAATAAGAAACGTGGAGAAGACATCACAAAACAAAATTTGGAGGGAAATTCAAATCTGCCTACAGAAAACACAAAACTCAACTACAAATTGGTCAAAATGAGCTTAAGACTATCCAATCAGCAAAGGAAATGTTGAGGAATGATGCAAAAACAATGTATTTAGTATATGAAAGATGAAAACTAAGCTAAAAGTGAGCAATATCAAGGAAAACGAAAACTGACGCCGAGACTAACTTGTATGGCTAGTTTATGAATCTCTAGTCTAGTTAAATACCTAACTTCATTATTTTTTCATTCAATTAGTGTGACTAAGTATTGTGGCCTATTTTTATGCAGAAAAAGTAAACCAAGGACGAAAAAGCGAACAATAACAAAGAAAGAATGCAGTAACTTGGCTGAAAAGTTGAACACTTGACTAAGAGTTGACTTTTTGCGTTTTTCCTCTAATCTGAAATCTATTATGCAAAACTGGTATAAACAGGACCAAGGACTTACTCAACAAAGTTAAAATGACCTAGGGATCCTAAGGAACAACTCCAAACTGAAATTCTACCCAAAACTCAAAATTTCACTACCTAAAACCTCTAAAAACACCTTAAAGATAGGCTAAAACTAAGTTTATGCCAAAGCACGGGTAGAACTACCACTAAACTACCTAGACATGGTTAAAATGACTTAAGAAAACTTAATCCTATGTAACAAATTACCTCCTAAATGATTTACCAAAAATCATTACCTAAAACCAAGACTAGTCTACATAGTTGACCCTTTTGCGTATGCATGTACTAAGCTAACCTATGGAAGTTTAATCTAACTATCCTAACATGTTTCTAATGGCAAAATATGAATAGAAAACAGCTCACACTGCTAAAACTTACTACAACTCAAAATCTAGCTACCTAAGACCTAATATTAGCACTAAACTATGCTAAAACTCCAAAAATTTAGAGCTGAAATAAACTACTGCATAAAAATTTTATCAACACTCTTGGACAACTTTTAATTTCCAAAAGAAATGTGGAGAAGACATCACAAAACAAAATTTGGAGGGAAATTCAAATCTACCTACAGAAAACACAAAAATCAACTACAAATTGGTCAAAATGAGCTTAGGTCTATACAATCAGCAAAGGAAACGTTGAGGAATGATGCAAAAACAATGCACTTAGTATATGAAAGATGAAAACTAAGCTAAAAGTGAGCAATATCAAGGAAAACGAAAACTGAGGCGGAGACTAACTTGTATGGCTAGTTTATGAATCTCTAGTCTAGTTAAATACCTAACTTCATTATTTTTTCATTCAATTAGTGTGACTAAGTTGTGTGGCCTATTTTTACACAGAAAAAGTAAACCATGGACGGAAAAACTAACAAAAACAAAGAAAGAATGCAGTAACTTGGCTGAAAAGTTGAAAACTTGACTAAGAGTTGACTTTTTGCCTTTTTCCTCTAATCTGAAATCTATTATGCAAAATTGGTATAAACAGGACCAAGGACCTACTCAACAAAGTTAAAATGACTCAGGGATCCTAAGGAACAACTCAAAACTGAAATTCTACCCAAAACTCAAAATTTCACTACCTAAAACCTCTAAAAACACCTTAAAGATAGGCTAAAACAAAGTTTATGCTAAAACACGGGTAGAACTACCACTAAACTACCAAGACAAGGTTAAAATGACTTAAGAAAACTTAATCCTAAGTCACAAACTATCTCCTAAATGATTTACCAAAAATCACTACCTAAAACCAAGACTAGTCTACAAAATTGACCCTTTTGTGTATGCATGTACTAAGCTAACCTATGGAATTTTAATCTAACTATCCTAACATGTTTCTAATGGCAAAATATGAATAGAAAACAGCTCACACTGCTAAAACTTACTACAACTCAAAATCTAGCTACCTAAGACATAATATTAGCACTAAACTATGCTAAAACTCCAAAAATTTAGGGCTGAAATAAACTACTGCATAAAACTTTTATCAACACTCTTGGACAACTTTCAATTTCAAAAACAAATGTGGAGAAGTCATCACAAAACAAAATTTGGAGGGCTATTCAAATCTGCCTACAGAAAACACAAAAATCAACTACAAATTGGTCAAAATGAGCTTAGGACTATCCAATCAGCAAAGGAAATGTTGAGGAACGATGCAAAAACAATGTATTGAGTATATGAAAGACGAAAACTAAGCTAAAAGTGTGGAATATCAAGGAAAACGAAAACTGAGGCGGAGACTAACTTGTATGGCTAGTTTATGAATCTCTAGTCTAGTTCAATACCTAACTTCATTATTTTTTCATTCAATTAGTGTGACTAAGTTGTGTGGCCTATTTTTATGCAGAAAAAGTAAACCAAGGACAAAAAAACTAACAAAAACAAAGAAAGAATGCAGTAACTTGGCTGAAAAAGTTGACCAAGAGTTGACTTTTTGCCTTTTTCCTCTAATCTGAAATCTATTATGCGAAACTTGTATAAACAGGACCAGGGACCTACTCAACAAAGTTAAAATGACTCAGGGATCCTAAGGAACAACTCAAAACTGAAATCCTACCTAAAACTCAAAATTTCACTACCTAAAACCTCTAAAAACACTTAAAGATAGGCTAAAACTAAGTTTATGCTAAAGCACTGTAGAACAACCACTAAACTACCTAGACAAGGTTAAAATGACTTAAGAAAACCTAATTCTAAGTCACAAACTATCTCCTAAATGATTTTCCAAAAATCAGTACCTAAAACCAAGACTACTATACAAATTTGTCCCTTTTGTGTATGCATGTACTAAGCTAACCTATGGAAGTTTAATCTAACAATCCTAGCATGTTTCTAATGGAAAAATATGAATAGAAAACAGCTCACACTGCTAAAACTTAGTACAGCTCAAAATCTAGCTACCTAAGACCTAATATTAGCACTAAACTATGCTAAAACTCCAAAAATTTAGAGCCGAAATAAACTACTGCATAAAACTTTTATCAACGCCCTTGGACAACTTTTAATTACCCAAAGAAATGCGGAGAAGACATCCAAAAACAAAATTTGGAGGGAAATTCAAATCTGCCTATAGAAAACACAAAAATACACTATAAATTGGTCTAAATGAGCTTAGGACTATCCAATCAACAAAGGAAATGTTGAGGAATGATGCAAATACAATGTATTTAGTATATGAAAGATGAAAACTAACTTAAAAGTGAGCAATATCAGGGAAAACGAAAATTGCGGCGGAGACTAACTTGTATGACTAGTTTATGAATCTCTAGTCTAGTTAAATACCTAACTTCATTATTTTTTCATTCAATTAGTGTGACTAAGTTGTGTGGCCTATTTTTATGCAGAAAAAGTAAACCAAGGACAAAAAAACTAACAAAAACAAAGAAAGAATGCAGTAACTTGGCTGAAAAAGTTGACCAAGAGTTGACTTTTTGCCTTTTTCCTCTAATCTGAAATCTATTATGCGAAACTTGTATAAACAGGACCAGGGACCTACTCAACAAAGTTAAAATGACTCAGGGATCCTAAGGAACAACTCAAAACTGAAATCCTACCTAAAACTAAAAATTTCACTACCTAAAACCTCTAAAAACACTTAAAGATAGGCTAAAACTAAGTTTATGCTAAAGCACGGTAGAACAACCACTAAACTACCTAGACAAGGTTAAAATGACTTAAGAAAACCTAATTCTAAGTCACAAACTATCTCCTAAATGATTTACCAAAAATCAGTACCTAAAACGAAGACTACTATACAAATTTGTCCCTTTTGTGTATGCATGTACTAAGCTAACCTATGGAAGTTTAATCTAAATATCCTAACATGTTTCTAATGGAAAAATATGAATAGAAAATAGCTCACACTGCTAAAACTTAGTACAGCTCAAAATCTAGGTACCTAAGACCTAATATTAGCACTAAACTATACCAAAACTCCAAAAATTTAGAGCCGAAATAAACTACTGCATAAAACTTTTATCAACGCCCTTGGACAACTTTTAATTACCCAAAGAAATGTGGAGAAGTCATCCAAAAACAAAATTTGGAGGGAAATTCAAATCTGCCTATAGAAAACACAAAAATACACTATAAATTGGTCTAAATGAGCTTAGGACTATCCAATCAGCAAAGGAAATGTTGAGGAATGATGCAAAAACAATGTATTTAGTATATGAAAGATGAAAACTACGCTAAGAGTGAGCAATATCAAGGAAAACGAAAATTGAGGCGGATACTAACTTGTATGGCTAGTTTATGAATCTCTAATCTAATTAAATACCTAACTTCATTATTTATTCATTCAATTACTGTGACTAAGTTGTGTGGCCTATTTTTATGGAGAAAAAAGAAACCAAGGACAGAAAAACTAACAAAAACAAAGAAAGAATGCAGTAACTTGGCTAAAAAGTTGAAAAGTTGACCAAGAGTTGACTTTTTGCCTTTTTCCTCTAATTTGAAATCTATTATGCGAAACTTGTATAAAGAAGACCAAGGACCTACTCAACAAAGTTAAAATGACTCAGGGATCCTAACGAACAAATCAAAACTGAAATCCTACCTAAAACTCAAAATTTCACTACCTAAAACCTCTAAAAACACCTTAAAGTTAGGCTAAAACTAAGTTTATGCTAAAGCACGGGTAGAACTACCACTAAACTACCTAGACAAGGTTAAAATAACTTAAGAAAACCTAATCCTAAGTAACAAACTATCTCATAAATGATTTACCAAAAATCACTTCCTAAAACCAAGACTAGTCTACAATGTTGACCGTTTTGTGTATGCATGTACTAAGCTAACCTCTGGAAGTTTAATCTAACTATCCTAACATGTTTCTAAAATATGAATAGAAAATAGCTCACAATGCTAAAACTTACTACAGCTCAAAATCTAGCTACCTAAGACCTAATATTAGCACTAAACTATGCTAAAACTCCAAAAATTTAGAGCTGAAATAAACTACTGCATTAAACTTTTATCAATACCCTTGGACAACTTTTAATTACCAAAACAAATGTGGAGAAGACATGACAAAACAAAATTTGGAGGGAAATTCAAATCTGCCTACATAAAACACAAAAATCAACTACAAATTTGTCAAAATGAGCTTAAGACTATCCAATCAGCAAAGGAAATGTTGAGGAATGATGCAAAAACAATGTATTTAGTGTATGAAAGATGAAAACTACGCTAAAATTGAGCAATATCAAGGAAAACGAAAACTGAGGCGGAGATTAACTTGTATGGCTAGTTTTTGAATCTCTAGTCTAGTTAAATACCTAACTTGATTATTTTTTCATTCAATTAGTGTGACTAAGTTATGTGGCCTATTTTTATGCAGAAAGAGTAAACCAAGGACAGAAAAACTAACTGAAACAAAGAAAGAATGTAGTAACTTGGCATAAAAGTTTACCAAGAGTTGACCAAGAGTTGACTTTTTGCATTTTTCCTCTAATCTGAAATCTATTATGCGAAACTGTTATAAAAAAGACCAAGGACCTACTCCACAAAGTTAAAATGACTCAGGGATCCTAAGGAACAACCCAAAACTGAAATCCTACCTAAAACTCCAAATTTCACTACCTAAAACCTCTAAAAAGACCTAAAAGATAGGCTAAAACTAAGTTTATACTAAAGCACGGGTAGAACTACCACTAAACTACCAAGACAAGGTTAAAATAACTTAAGAAAACTTAATCCTAAGTCACAAACTATCTCCTAAATGATTTACCAAAAATCACTACCTAAAACCAAGACTAGTCTACAAAGTTGACCCTTTTGTGTATGCATGTACTACGCTAACCTCTGGAAGTTTAATCTAACTATCCTAACATGTTTCTAACGGCAAAATATGAATAGAAAACAGCTCACACTGCTAAATCTTACTACAGGTCAAAATCTAGCTACCTAAGACCTAATATTAGTACTAAACTATGCTAAAACTCCAAAAATTTAGAGCTGAAATAAACTACTGCATAAAACTTTTATCAACACCCTTGGACAACTTTTAATTACCAAAAGTCATGTGGAGAAGACATCACAAAACAAAATTTGGAGGGAAATTGAAATCTGCCTACAGAAAACACAAAAATCAACTACAAATTGGTCAAAATGAGCTTAAGACTATCCAATCCGCAAAGGAAATGTTGAGGAATGATTCAAAAACAATGAATTTAGTATATGAAAGATGAAAACTAAGCTAAAAGTGAGCAATATCAAGGAAAACGAAAACTGAGGCGGAGACCAACTTGTATGGCTAGTTTATGAATCTCTAGTCTAGTTAAATACCTAACTTCATTATTTTTTCATTCAATTAGTGTGACTAAGTTGTGTGGCCTATTTTTATGCAGAAAAAGTAAACCAAGGACAGAAAAACTAACAAAAACAAAGAAAGAATGCAGTAACTTGGCTGAAAAGTTGACCAAGAGTTGACTTTTTGCCTTTTTCCTCTAATTTGAAATCTATTATGCGAAACTGTTATAAACAAGACCAAGGACCTACTCAACAAAGTTAAAATGACTCAAGGATCCTAAGGAACAAGTCAAAACTGAAATCCTACCTAAAACTCAAAATTTCACTACCTAAAACCTCTAAAAACACCTAAAAGATAGGCTAAAACTAAGTTTATGCTAAAGCACGGGTAGAACTACCACTAAACTACCAAGACAAGGTTAAAATAACTTAAGAAAACTTAATCCTAAGTCACAAACTATCTCCTAAATGATTTACCTAAAATCACTACCTAAAACCAAGACTAGTCTACAAAGTTGACCCTTTTGTGTATGCATGTGCTAAGTAACCTCTCGAAGTGTAATCTAACTATCCTAACATGTTTCTAACGGAAAAATATGAATAGAAAACAGCTCACACTGCTAAATCTTACTACAGCTCAAAATCTAGCTACTTAAGACCTAATATTGGTACTAAACTATGCTAAAACTCAACAAATTTAGAGCTGAAATAAACTATTGCATAAAACTTTTATCAACACCCTTGGACAACTTTTAATTACCAAAAGACATGTGGAGAAGACATCACAAAACAAAATTTGGAGGGAAATTCAAATCTACCTACAGAAAACATAAAAATCAACTACAAATTGTTCAAAATGAGCTTAAGACTATCCAACCAGCAAAGGAAATGTTGAGGAATGATGCAAAAACGATGAATTTAGTATATGAAAGATGAAAACTAAGCTAAAAGTGAGCAATATCAAGGAAAACGAAAACTGAGGCGGAGACCAACTTGTATGGCTAGTTTATGAATCTCTGGTCTAATTAAATACCTAACTTCATTATTTTTTCATTCAATTAGTGTGACTAAGTTGTGTGGCCTATTTTTGTGCAGAAAAAGTAAACCAAGGGCAGAAAAACTAACAAAAACAAAGAAAGAATGCAGTAACTTGGCTGAAAAGTTGACCAAGAGTTGACCAAGAGTGGACTTTTTGCCTTTTTCCTCTAATCTGAAATCTATTATGCGAAAGTGGTATAAACAAGACCAAGGACCTACTCAACAGAGTTAAAATGACTCAGCGATCCTAAGGAACAACTTAAAGCTGAAATCCTACCTAAAACTCAAAATTTCACTACCTAAAACCTCTAAAAACACCTAAAAGATAGGCTAAAACTAAGTTTATGCTAAAGCACGGGTAGAACTAGCACTAAACTACCTAGACAAGGTTAAAATGACATAAGAAAACTGAATCCTAAGTCACAAACTATCTCGTAAATGAATTACCAAAAATCATTACCTAAAACAAAGACTACTCTACAAAATTGACCCTTTTGTGTATGCATGTACTAAGCTAACCTATGGATGTTTAATCTAACTATCCTAACATGTTTCTAATGGCAAAATATGAATAGAAAACAGCTCACACTGCTAAAACTTACTACAACTCAAAATCTAGCTACCTAAGACCTAATATTAGCACTAAACTATGCTAAAACTCCAAAAATTTAGAGCTGAAATAAACTACTGCATAAAACTTTTATCAACACCCTTGAAAACTTTTAATTACCACAAGAAATGTGGAGAACACACCACAAAAAAAAATGTGGAGGGAAATTCAAATCTACCTACAGAAAACACAAAAATCAACTACAAATTGGTCAAAATGAACTTAAGACTATCCAATCAGCAAAGGAAATGTTGAGGAATGATGCAAAAACAATGTATTTAGTATATGAAAGATGAAAACTAAGATAAAAGTGAGCAATTTCAAGGAAAACTATAACTGAGGCGGAAACTAACTTGTATGGCTAGTTTATGAATCTCTAGTCTAGTTAAATACCTAACTTCATTATTTTTTCATTCAATTAGTGTGACTAAGTTGTATGGCCTATTTTTATGCAGAAAAAGTAAACCAAGGACAGAAAAACTAACAAAAACAAAGAAAGAATGCAGTAACTTGGCTGAAAAGTTGACCAAGAGTTGACCAAGAGTGGACTTTTTGCCTTTTTGCTCTAATCTGAAATCTATTATGCGAAAGTGGTATAAACAGGACCAAAGACCTATTGAACAAAGTTAAAATGCTCAGGTATCCTAAGGAACAACCCAAAACTGAAATCCAACCTAAAACTCAAAATTTCACTACCTAAAACCTCTAAAAACAAGTTAAAGATAGGCTAAAACTAAGTTTATGCTAAAGCACGGGTAGAACTACCACAAAAATACCTAGACAAGGTTAAAATGACTTAAGAAAACGTAATCCTAAGTCACAAACTATCTCTTAAAGTATTTACCAAAAATCACTACCTAAAACCAAGACTCCTCTACAAAATTGACCCTTTTGTGTATGCATGTACTAAACTAACCTCTGGAAGTTTAATCTAACTATCCTAACATGTTTCTAATGGCAAAATATGAATAGAAAACAACTCACACTGCTAAAACTTACTACAGCTTAAAATCTAGCTACCAAAGACCTAATATTAGCACTAAACTATGCTAAAACTCCAAATATTTACAGCTGAAATAAACTACTGCATAAAACTTTTATCAACACACTTCGACAACTTTTAATTACCAAAAGAAATGTGGAGAAGACATCACAAAACAAAATTTGGAGGGAAATTCAAATCTGCCTACAGAAAACACAAAATCAACTACAAATTGGTCAAAATGAGCTTAAGACTATCCAATCAGCAAAGGAAATGTCGAGGAATGATGCAAAAACAATGTATTTAGTTTATGAAAGATGAAAACTAAGCTAAAAGTGAGCAATATCAAGGAAAACAAAAACTGAGGCGGAAACTAACTTGTATGGCTAGTTTATGAATCTCTAGTCTAGTTAAATACCTAACTTCATTATTTTTTTCATTCAATTAGTGTGACTAAGTTGTGTGGCCTATTTTTTTCGCAGAGAAAGTAAACCAAGGACAGAAAAACTAACAAAAACAAAGAATGAATGCAGTAACTTGGCTGAAAAGTTGACCAAGAGTAGCCCAAGAGTTGTGTTTTTGCCTTTTTCCTCTAATTTGAAATCTATTACGCGAAACTGGTATAAACAGGACCAAGGACCTACTCAACAAAGTTAAAATGACTCAGGGATCCTAAGGAACAACTGAAAACTGAAATCCTACCTAAAACTCAAAATTTCACTACCTAAAACCTCTAAAAACACGTTAAAGATAGGCTAAAACAAAGTTTCTGCTAAAGCACGGGTAGAACTAGCACTAAACTATCTAGACAAAGTTAAAATGACTTAAGAAAACTCAATCCTAAGTCACAAACTATCTCCTAAATGATTTACCAAAAATCACTACCTAAAACCAAGAATAGTCTACAAAATTAACCCTTTTGTGTATGCATGTACTAACCTAACCTATGGAAGTTTAATCTAACTATCCTAACATGTTTCTAATGGCAAAATATGAATAGAAAACAGCTCAAACTGCTAAAACTTACTACAACTCAAAATCTAGCTACCTAAGACCTAATATTAGCACTAAACTATGCTAAAACTCCAAAAATTTAGAGCTGAAATAAACTACTGCATAAAACTTTTATCAACACCCTTGAAAACTTTTAATTACCAAAAGAAATATGGAGAAGACATCACAAAACAAAATTTGGAGGGAAATTCAAATCTGCCTACAGAAAACACAAAAATCAACTACAAATTGCTCAAAATGAGCTTAAGACTATACAATCAGCAAAGGAAATGTCGAGGAATGATGCAAACATAATGTATTTAGTTTATGAAAGATTAAAACTAAGCTAAAAGTGAGCAATATCAAGGAAAACGAAAATTGAGGCGGAAACTAACTTGTATGGCTAGTTTATGAATCTCTAGTCTAGTTAAATACCTAACTTCATTATTTTTTTCATTCAATTAGTGTGACTAAGTTGTGTGTCCTATTTTTTCGCAGAAAAAGTAAACCAAGGACAGAAAAACTAACAAAAACAAAGAAAGAATGCAGTAACTTGGCTGAAAAGTTGACCAAGAGTTGCCCAAGAGTTGACTTTTTGCCTTTTGAAATCTATTATGCGAAACTGGTATAAATAGGACCAAGGACCTACTCAACAAAGTTAAAATGACTCAGGGATCCTAAGGAACAACTGAAAACTGAAATCCTACCTAAAACTCAAAATTTCACTACCTAAAACCTCTAAAAACACGTTAAAGATAGGCTAAAACAAAGTTTCTGCTAAAGCACGGGTAGAACTACCACTAAACTACCAAGACAAAGTTAAAATGACTTAAGAAAACTCAATCCTAAGTCACAAACTATCTCCTAAATGATTTACCAAAAATCACTACCTAAAACCAAGACTAGTCTACAAAATTAACCCTTTTGTGAATGCATGTACTAACCTAACCTATGGAAGTTTAATCTAACTATCCTAACATGTTTCTAATGGAAAAATATGAATAGAAAACAGGTCACACTGCTAAAACTTACTACAACTCAAAATCTAACTACCTAAGACCCAATATTAGCACTAAACTATGCTAAAACTCAAAAAATTTAGATCTGAAATAAACTACTGCATAAAACTTTTAACAACACTCTTGGAAAACTTTTAATTACCGAAAGAAATGTGGAGAAGACATCACAAAATTACATTTGGAGGGAAATTCAAATCTGCCTACAGAAAACACAAAAATCAACTATAAATTGGTCAAAATGAGCTTAAGACTATCCAATCAGCAAAGGAAATGTTGAGGAATGATGCAAAAACAATGTATTTAGTATATGAAAGATGAAAACTAAGATAAAAGATAGCAATATCAAGGAAAACTATAACTGAGGCGGAAACTCACTTGTAGGGCTAGTTTATGAATTTCCAGTCTAGTTAAATACCTAACTTCATTATTTTTTCATTCAATTAGTGTGACTAAGTTGTGTGGCCTATTTTTATGCAGAAAAAGTAAACCAAGGACAGCAAAACTAACAAAAACAAAAAAAGAATGCAGTAACTTGGCTGAAAAGTTGAAAAGTTGACCAAGAGTTGACTTTTTGCCTTTTTCCTCGAATCTGAAATCTATTACGCGAAACTAGTATAAATAGGAACAAGGAACTACTCCACAAAGTTAAAATGACTTAGGGATCCTCAGGAACAAATCAAAACAAAAATTTTAGCTAAAACTCAAAATTTCACTACATAAAACCTCTAAAAACACCTAAAAGATAGGCTAAAACTAAGTTTATGCTAAAGCACGGGTAGAACTACCACTAAACTACCTAGACAAGGTTAAAATGACTTAAGAAAACTGAATCCTAAATCACAAACTATCTCCTAAATGAATTACCAAAAATCATTACCTAAAACCAAGATTACTCTATAAAATTGACCCTTTTGTGTATGCATGTACTAAGCTAACCTATGGAAGTTTAATCTTACTATCCTAATATGTTTCTAATGGCAAAATATGAATAGAAAACAGCTCACACTGCTAAAACTTACTACAGCTCAAAATCTAGCTACCTAAGACCTAATATTAGCACTAAACTATGCTAAAACTTGAAAAATTTAGAGCTGAAAGAAACTACTGCATAAAATGATGCAAAAACAATGAATTTAGTATATGAAAGATGAAAACTAAGCTAAAAGTGAGCAATATCAAGGAAAAAGAAAACTGAGGCGGAAACTAACTTGTATGGCTAGTTTATGAATCTCTAGTATAGTTAAATACCTAACTTCGTTATTTTTTCATTCAATTACTGTGACTAAGTTGTGTGGCCTTTTTTTAAGCAGAAAAAGTAAACCAAGGACAGAAAAACTAACAAAAACAAAAAAAGAATGCAGTAACTTAGCTAAAAAGTTGAAAAGTTTACCAAAAGTTGACTTTTTGCCTTTTTCCTCTAATCTGAAATCTATTACGCGAAACTGGTATAAACAGGAACAAGGACCTACTCAACAAAGTTAAAATGACTTAGGGATCCTCAGGAAGAACTCAAAACAAAAATCTTAGCTAAAACTCAAAATTTCACTACCTAAAACCTCTAAAAACACCTTAAAGATAGGCTAAAACTAAGTTTATGCTAAAGCACGGGTAGAACTACCACAAAACTACCTAGAGAAGGTTAAAATGACTTAAGAAAACTTAATTGTAAGTCACAAACTGTCTCCTAAATTATTTAACAAAAATCACTACCTAAAACCAAGACTAGTCTACAAAATTGACCCTTTTGTGTATGCATATACTAAGCTAACCTCTGGAAGTTTAATCTAACTATGCTAACATGTTTATAATGGCAAATAATGAATAGAAAACAGCTCACACTGCTAAAACTTACTACAGCTCAAAATCTAGCTACCTAAGACCTAATATTAGCACTAAACTATGCTAAAACTCCAAAAATTTAGAGCTGAAATAAACTACTGCATAAAACTTTTATCAACCTTTTAATTAGCAAAAGAAATGTGGAGAAGACATCACAAAACAAAATTTGGAGGGAAATTCAAATCTACCTACAGAAAACACAAAAATCAACTACAAATTAGTCAAAATGAACTTAAGACTATCCAATCAGCAAAGGAAATGTTGAGGAATGATGCAAAAACAATGTATTTAGTATATGAAAGATGAAAACTAAGATAAAAGAGAGCAATATCAAGGAAAACGAAAACTGAGGCGGAAACTCACTTGTATGGCTAGTTTATGAATCTCTAGTCTACTTAAATACCTAACTTCATTATTTTTTCATTCAATTACTGTGACTAAGTTGTGTGGCCTATTTTTAAGCAGAAAAAGTAAACCACGGAAAGAAAAACTAACAAAAACAAAAAAAAAGAATGCAGTAACATGGCTGAAAAGTTGGCAAAGAGTTGATTTTTTGCCATTTTCCTCTAATCTGAAATCTATCATTCGAAACTGGTATAAACAAGACCAAGGACCTACTCAACAAAGTTAGAATGACTCAGGGATCCTAAGGAACAACTCAAAACTGAAATCCTACCTAAAATTCAAAATTTCACTACCTAAAACCTCTAAAAACACCTAAAAGATAGGGTAAAACTAAGTTTATGCTAAAGCACGGGTAGAACTACCACTAAACTACCTAGACAAGGTTAAAATGACTTAAGAAAACTGAATCCTAAGTCAAACTATCTGCTAAATGAATTACCAAAAATCATTACCTAAAGCAAAGACTACTCTACAAAATTGACCCTTTTGTGTATGCATGTACTAAGCTAAACTATGGAAGTTTAATCTAACTATCCTAACATGTTTCTAATGGCAAAATATGAATAGAAAACAACTCACACTGCTAAAACATACTACAGCTCAAAATCTAGCTACCTAAGACCTAATATTAGCACTAAACTATGCTAAAACTCTAAAAATTTAGAGCTGAAATAAACTACAGCATAAAACTTTTATCAACACTCTTGAACAAATTTTAATTACCAAAAGAAATGTGGAGAAGACATCACAAAACAAAATTTGGAGGGAAATTCAAATCTGCCTACAGAAAACACAAAAATCAACTACAAGTTAGTCAAAATGAGCTTAAGACTATCCAAATAGCAAAGGAAATGTTGAGGAATGATGCAAAAACAATGTTTTTAGTATATGAATGATGAAAACTAAGATAAAAGTGAGCAATATCAAGGAAAACTATAACTGAGGCGGAAACTAACTTGTATGGCTAATTTATGAATCTCTAGTGTAGTAAAATACCTAACTTCATTATTTTTTCATTCAATTAGTGTGACTAAGTTGTGTGGCCTATTTTTATGCAGAAAAAGTAAACCAAGGACAGAAAAACTAACGAAAACAAAGAAAGAATGCAGTTACTTGACTGAAAAGTTTACCAAGAGTTGACTTTTAGCCTTTTACCTCTAATCTGAAATCTATTATGCGAAACTTGTATAAACAGGACCAAGGACCTACTCAACAAAGTTAAAATGACTCAGGGATCCTAAGGAATAACTCAAAACTGAAATCCTACCTAAAACTCAAAATTTCACTAACTAAAACCTCTAAAAACACCTTAAAGATAGGCTAAAACTAAGTTTATGCTAAAGCACGGGTAGAACTACCACTAAACTACCTAGACAAGGTTAAAATGACTTAAGAAAACTTAATCCTAAGTCACAAACTATCTCCTAAATGATTTACCAAAAATCACTTCCTAAAACCAAGACTAGTCTACAAAGTTGACCCTTTTGTGTATGCATGTTCTAAGCTAACCTATGGAAGTTTAATATAACTATCCTAACATGTTTCTAATGGCAAAATATGAATAGAAAACAGCTCACACTGCTAAAACTTACTACAGCTCAAAATCTAGCTACCTAAGACCTAATATTAGCACTAAACTATGCTAAAACTCCAAAAATTTACAGTTGAAATAAACTACTGCATAAAACTTTTATCAACACCCTTGGACTACTTTTAATGACCAAAAGAAATGTGGAGAAGAGACACAAAACAAAATTTGGAGGGAAATTCAAATCTGCCTACAGAACACACAAAAATCATCTACAAATTGGTCAAAATGAGCTTAAGACTATCCAATCAGCAAAGGAAATGTTGAAGAATGATGCAAAAACAATGTATTTAGTATATGAAAGATGAAGACTAAGCTAAAAGTGAGCAATATCAAGGAAAATGAAAACTGAGCTGGAGACTAACTTGTATAGCTAGTTTATGAATCTCTAGTCTAGTTAAATACCTAACTTCATTATTTTTTCATTTAATTAGTGTGACTAAGTTGTGTGGCCTATTTTTATGCAGAAAAAGTAAACCAAGGACAGAAAAACTAACAAAAACAAAGAAAGAATGTAGTAACATGACTGAAAAGTTGACCAAGAGTTGACTTTTTGCCTTTTTCCTCTAATCTGAAATCTATTATGCGAAACTGGTATAAAAAGGACCAAGGACCTACTCAACAAAGTTAAAATGACTCAGGGATCCTAAGGAACAACTCAAAACAAAAATCCTACCTAAAACTCAAAATTTCACTACCTAAAACCTCTAAAAACACCTTAAAGATAGGCTAAAACTAAGTTTATGCTAAAGCACGGGTAGAACTACCACTAAACTACCTAGACAAGGTTAAAATGACTTAGGAAAACTTAATCCTAAGTCACAAACTATCTCTTAAATGATTTACCAAAAATCACTACCTAAAACCAAGACTAGTCTACAAAGTTGACCCTTTTGTGTATGCATGTACTAAGCTAACCTCAGGAAGTTTAATCTAACTATGCTAACATGTTTCTAATGGCAAAATATGAATAGAAAACAGCTCACACTGCTAAAACTTACTACAACTCAAAATCTAGCTACCTAAGACCTAATATTAGCATTAAACCATGCTAAAACTCCAAAAATTTATAGCTGAAATAAACTACTACATAAACCTTTTATCAACACCCTTGGACAACTTTTAATTACCAAAAGAAATGTGGAGAAGACATAACAAAACAAAATTTGGAGGGAAATTCAAATCTGCCTACAGAAAACACAAAAATCATCTACAAATTGGTCAAAATGAGCTTAAGACTATCCAATCAGCAAAGGAAATGTTGAGGAATGATGCAGAAACAATGTATTTAGTATATGAAAGATGAAATCTAAGCTAAAAGTGAGCAATATCAAGGAAAACGAAAACTGAGGTGGAGACTAACTTGTATAGCTAGTTTATGAATCTCTAGTCTGGTTAAGTACCTAACTTCATTATTTTTTCATTCAATTAGTGTGACTAAGTTGTGTGGCCTATTTTTATGTAGAAAAAGTAAACCAAGGACAGAAAAACTAACAAAAACAAAGAAAGAATGCAGTAACTTGGCTGAAAAGTTGACCCAGAGTTGACTTTTTGCCTTTTTCCTCTAATTTGAAATCTATTATGCGAAACTGGTATAAACAGGACCAAGGACCTACTCCACAAAGTTAAAATGACTCAGGGATCCTAAGGAACAACTCAAAACTGAAATCCTACCTAAAACTCAAAATTTCACTACCTAAAACCTCTAAAAACACCTTAAAGATAGGCTAAAACTAAGTTTATGCTAAAGCACGGGTAGAACTACCACTAAACTACCTAGACAAGGTTAAAATGACTTAAGAAAACTTAATCCTAAGTCACAAACTATCGCCTAAATGATTTACCAAAAATCACTACCTAAAACCAAGACTAGTCTACAAAGTTGACCATTTTGTGTATGCATGTACTAAGCTAACCTGTGGAAGTTTAATCTAACTATGCTAACATGTTCCTAATGGCAAAATATGAATAGAAAATAGCTCACACTGGTAAAACTTACTACAACTCAAAATCTAGCTACCTAAGACCTAATATTAGCACTAAACTATGCTAAAACTCTAAAAATTTAGAGCTGAAATAAACTACTGCATAAAACTTTTATCAACACCCTTGGACAACTTTTAATTGCCAAAAGAAATGTGGAGAAGACATCACAAAACAAAATTTGGAGGGAAATTCAAATCTGCCTACAGAAAACACAAAAATAAACTAAAAATTGGTCAAAATGAGCTTAGGACTATCCAATGGCTAAAGGAAATGTTGAGGAATGATGCAAAAACAATGTATTTAGTATATGAACGATGAAAACTGATGAAGGATTGACCCCAACCAAGGATGTAGGCACATGCTTAAGAAGACTAAGCATGTTTAGAAAGGAAGTTCACTAATCCTTCATCCCTTTCATTTGTGTTTGTTATTTTTGATTCCCTAAGTTGACTTAGTTGAATCAACTTTAGTTGACTTGTTGACCTTTGACTAGGTTTGACTAGTTGATTATAGTTG
Source organism: Vigna unguiculata (assembly GCF_037176805.1). NCBI lineage: Eukaryota > Viridiplantae > Streptophyta > Magnoliopsida > Fabales > Fabaceae > Vigna > Vigna unguiculata. Next base: position 23,207,391 of record NC_140795.1, on the reverse strand, counting down.
ACTTGACTTAAGCCAACATGCTAATCTATGTTTATTTGCTTTGTAGGTTAATTAGGAGTAAGAAAACAATGCTAGGTGGTACATGGTGATTGGGGAGCATAAATAATTTGGAGGAGAGAGTAAAGTAAAGGCATAAAGCATAAAGTAAAAGCCATGAAGCAAGTGTACCTATGTACCTTTGGTCTCCCTTTTTTTTTAGCACACTTTGACCACTTTTTGAGACATATGAGACACATTCTTTGTCTCCTTTTGTGCTAGAACGAAATTAGCCTTGCACGCATCATAGTTGGCTCTTTTGTCTCTCATTTTTGTAACCTTATTTGACCTAGCTTCTAGAAGCTAGGGTTAGGTTTTTGTAGAGACATCCTTAGGTATCTTTTATTTGCTTAGAGGCCCCTAAACTCTTCTATATAAGGGGTGCTCCTAGACATGTAAAAGGGTTGAACATTTTGAAGTAAAAACACTCTTGTATCTCTACCATTTGTGAGAGTTTCCTCCCTAGGGAGTGAATACTTTTAAGCCTTATCTTGCATAGCAAGTGGCGACACACATCGACTCATCTTCAAGGTTGTCATGGCTTCTAGCCTAGCCTTGTAGTGGCGTGCTTCTCACATTTTTACCATTTCTTTCCTATCCATTTTATGTTTTCTTCTTCCATTAGTTGTTCTTGGTTTTCTATGGTTTATGTGCTTTCCATTTCCTTTTTGTTTTGAATCCATCCATCACCTCTTCTCTTGAGCTTTGTGAAAGGAACCTTCACATCTAAATAACTTGCTATCTTAATGTCCAGTGGGGATTTCACTTAGCTTTCTTAATACTCTCACACCATATTCAATAACTCTAAAAAGGAACAAGTTAATCCTTCATCAAAAACTAAGCTAAAAGTGAACAATATCAAGGAAAACGAAAACTGAGGCGGAGACTAACTTGTATGACTAGTTTATGAATCTCTAGACTATTTAAATACCTAACTTCATTATTTTTTCATTCAATTAGTGTGCCTAAGTTGTGTGGCCTATTTTTATGCAGAAAAAGTAAACCAAGGACAGAAAAACTAACAAAAATAAAGAAAGAATGCAGTAACTTGGCTGAAAAGTTGACCAAGAGTTGACTTTTTGCCTTTTTCCTCTAATCTGAAATCTATTATGCGAAAGTGGTATAAAAAGCACCAAGGACCTACTCAACAAAGTTACAATTACTCAGGGATCCTAAGGAACAACTCAAAACTGAAATCCTACCTAAAACTCAAAATTTCACTAACTAAAACCTCTAAAAACACCTTAAAGATAGGCTAAAACTAAGTTTATCCCAAAGCACGGGTAGAACTACCACTAAACTACCTAGATAAGGTTAAAATGACTTAACAAAACATAATCCTAAGTCACAAACAATCTCCTAAATGATTTACCAAAAATCACTACCTAAAACCAAGACTAGTCTACAAAATTGACGCTTTTGTGTATGCATGTACTAAGCTAACCTATGGAAGTTTAATCTAACTATCCTAACATGTTTCTAATGGCAAAATATGAATAGAAAACAACTCACACTGATAAAACTTACTACAGCTCAAAATCTAGCTACCTAAGACCTAATATTAGCACTAAACTATGCTAAAACTCCAAAAATTTAGACCTGAAATAAACTACTGCATAAAACTTTTATCAATACCTTTGGACAAATTTTAATTACGAAAAGAAATATGGAGAAGACATAACAAAACAAAATTTGGAGGGAAATTCAAATCTGCCTATAGAAAACGCAAAAATCAACTACAAATTTGTCAAAATGAGTTTAAGACTGTCCAATCAGCAAAGGAAATGTTGAGGAATGATGCAAAAACAATGTATTTAGTATATGAAAAATGAAAACTAAGCTAAAAGTGAGCAATATCAAGGAAAACGAAAACACAGGCGAAGACTAACTTGTATGGCTAGTTTATGAATCTCTAGTCTAGTTAAATACCTAACTTCATTATTTTTTCATTCAATTAGTGTGACTAAGTTGTGTGGCCTATTTTTATGCAAAAAAAGTAAACCAAGGACAGAAAAACTAACAAAAACAAAGAAAGAATGCAGTATATTGGCTGAAGAGTTGACCAAGAGTTGACTTTTTGCCTTTTTCCTCTAATCTTAAATCTATTATGCGAAAGTGGTATAAACAGGACCAAGGACCTACTCAACAAACTTAAAATGACTCAGGGATCCTAAGGAACAACTCAAAACTGAAATCCTAACTAAAACTCAAAATTTCACTACCTAAAACCTTTAAAAACACCTTAAAGATAGGCTAAAACTAAGTGTATGCTAAAGCACGGGTAGAACTACCACTAAACTTCCTAGACAGGGTTAAAATGACTTAACAAAACTTAATCCTAAGTCACAAACTATCTCCTAAATGATTTACCAAAAATCACTGCCTAAAACCAAGACTAGTCTACAGAGTTGATCCCTTTGTGTATGCATGTACTAAGCTAACCTATGGCAGTTTAATGTAACTATCCTAACATGTTTCTAATGGCAAAATATGAATAGAAAACAACTCACACTGCTAAAACTTAATACAGCTCAAAATCTAGCTACCTAAGACCTAATATTACCACTAAACTAGGCTAAAACACCAAAAATTTACAACTGACATAAAATACTGCATAAAAATTTTATCAACACCCTTCGACAAGTTTTAATTACCAAAAGAAATGTGCAGAAGACATCACAAAACAAAATTTGGAGGGAAATTCAAATCTACCAACAGAAAACACAAAAATCAACTACAAATTGGTCAAAATGAGCTTCAGACTATCCAATCAGCAAAGGAAATGTTGAGGAATGATGCAAAAACAATGTATTTAGTATATGAAAGATGAAAACTAAGATAAAAGTGAGCAATACAAAGGAAAACTATAACTGAGGCGGAAACTAACTTGTATGGCTAGTTTATGAATCTCTAGTCTAGTAAAATGCCTAACTTATTTATTTTTTCATTCAATTAGTGTGACTAAGTTGTGTGGCCTATTTTTATGCAGAAAAAGTAAACCAAGGACAGAAAAACTAACAAAAACAAAGAAAGAATGCAGTAAATTGGCTGAAAAGTTGACCAAGGGTTGACTTTTTGCCTTTTTCCTCTAATCTGAAATCTATTATGCGAAACTAGTATAAACAGGACCAAGGACCTACTCAACAAAGTTCAAATGACTCAGGGATCGTAAGGAACAACTCAAAACTGAAATCCTACCTAAAACGCAAAATTTCACTACTTAAAACCTCTAAAAACACCTTAAGGATAGGCTAAAACTAACTTTATGCTAAAGCACGGGTAGAACTACCACTAAACTACCTAGACAAGGTTAAAATGACTTAAGAAAACTTAATCCTAAGTCACAAACTATCTCCTAAATGATTTACCAAAAATCACTCCCTAAAACCAAGACTAGTCTACAAAATTGACCCTTTTGTGTATGCATGTACTAAGCTAACCATTGGAAGTTTAATCTAACTATCCTAACATGATTCTAATGGCAAAATATGAATAGAAAACAGCTCACACTGCTAAAACTTACTACAGCTCAAAATCTAGCTACCTAAGACCTAATATTAGCACTAAACTACGCTAAAACTCTAAAAATTTCGGGCTGAAATAAACTACTGCATAAAAATTTTATCAACACCCTTGGTAACTTTTAATTACCAAAAGAAATGTGGAGAAGACATCACAAAACCAAATTTGGAGGGAAATTCAAATCTGCCTACAGAAAACACAAAAATCAGCTACAAATTGGTCAAAACTAGCTTAAGACTATCCAATCAGCAAAGGAAATGTTGAGGAATGATGCAAAAACAATGTATTTAGTATATGAAAGATGAAACCTAAGCTAAAATTGAGCAACATCATGGAAAACGAAAAGTAAGGCGGAGACTAACTTGTATGGCTAGTGTATGAATCTCTAGTCTAGTTAAATACCTAACTTCATTATTTTTTCATTCAATTAGTGTCACTAAGTTGGGTGACCTATTTTTATGCAGAAAAAGTAAACCAAGGACAAAAAAACTAAGAAAAACAAAGAAAGAATGCTGTAACTTGGCTGAAAAGTTCACCAAGAGTTAACCTAGAGTTGACTTTTTGCCTTTTTCCTCTAATCTGAAATCTATTATGCGAAACTGGTATAAACAAGACCAAGGACCTACACAAAAAAGTTAAAATGAATCAGGGATCCTATGGAACAACTCAAAACTGAAATCCTACCTAAAACGCAAAATTTCACTACTTAAAACCTCTAAAAACACCTTAAAGATAGGCAAAACTAAGTTTATGCTAAAGCACGGGAAGAACTACCACTAAACTACCTAGACAAGGTTAAAATGACTTAAGAAAACTTAATCCTAAGTCACAAACTATCTCCTAAATGATTTACCAAAAATCACTCCCTAAAACCAAGACAAGTCTACAAAATTGACCCTTTTGTGTATACATGTACTAAGCTAACCTACGGAAGTTTATTCTAACTATCCTTACATGTTTCTAATGGCAAAATATGAATAGAAAACAACTCACACTGCTAAAACTTAATACAGCTCAAAATCTAGCTACCTAAGACCTAATATTACCACTAAACTATGCTAAAACTCAAAAAATTTACAACTGAAATAAAATACTGCATAAAAATTTTATCAACACCCTTGGACAACTTTTAATTATCAAAAGAAATGTGGAGAAGACATCACAAAACAAAATTTGGAGGGAATTCAAATCTGCCTACAGAAAACACAAAAATCAACTACAAATTGGTCAAAATGAGCTTAAGACTATCAAATAAGCAAAGGAAATGTTGAGCAATGATGCAAAAATAATGTATTTAGTGTATGAAAGATGAAAACTAAGCTAAAAGTGAGCAACATTAAGGAAAACGAAAACTGAGGCGGAGACTAACTTGTATGGCCAGTTTATGAATCTCTAATCTAGTTAAATACCTAACTTCATTATTTTTTCATTCAATTAGTGTGACTAAGTTGTGTGGCCTATTTTTATGCAGAAAAAGTAAACCAAGGACAGAAAAACTAACAAAAACAAAGAAAGAATGCAGTAACTTGGCTGAAAAGTTGACCAAGAGTTAACCTCGAGTTGACTTTTTGCCTGTTTCCTCTAATCTGAAATCTATTATGCGAAACTGGTATAAACAAGACCAAGGACCTACACAAAAAAGTTAAAATGAATCAGGGATCCTATGGAACAACTCAAAACTGAAATCCTACCTAAAACGCAAAATTTCACTACTTAAAACCTCTAAAAACACCTTAAAGATAGGCAAAAGTAAGTTTATGCTAAAGCACGGGAAGAACTACCACTAAACTACCTAGAAAAGGTTAAAATGACTTAAGAAAACTTAATCCTAAGTCACAAACTATCTCCTAAATGGTTTACCAAAAATCACTCCCTAAAACCAAGACTAGTCTACAAAATTGACCCTTTTGTGTATGCATGTACTAAGCTAACCATTGGAAGTTTAATCTAACTATCCTAACATGTTTCTAATGGCAAAATATGAATAGAAAACAGCTCACAGTGCTAAAACTTACTACAGCTCAAAATCTAGCTACCTAAGACCTAATATTAGCACTAAACTACGCTAAAACTCTAAAAATTTCGGGCTGAAATAAACTACTGCATAAAAATTTTATCAACACCCTTGGTAACTTTTAATTACCAAAAGAAATGTGGAGAAGACATCACAAAACAAAATTTGGAGGGAAATTCAAATCTGCCTACAGAAAACACAAAAATCAGCTACAAATTGGTCAAAATGAGCTTAAGACTATCCAATCAGCAAAGGAAATGTTGAGGAATGATGCAAAAACAATGTATTTAGTATATGAAAGATGAAAACTAAGCTAAAAGTGAGCAACATCAAGGAAAACGAAAACTGAGGCGGAGACTAACTTGTATGGCTAGTTGATGAATCTCTAGTCTAGTTAAATACCTAACTTCATTATTTTTCATTAAATTAGTGTGACTAAGTTGTGTAGCCTATTTTTATGCAGAAAAAGTAAACCAAGGACAAAAAAACTAAGAAAAACAAAGAAAGAATGCAGTAACTTGGCTGAAAAGTTGACCAAGAGTTGACTTTTTGCCTTTTTCCTCTAATCTGAAATCTATTATGCGAATGTGGTATAAACAGGACCAAGGACCTACTCAACAAAGTTAAAATGACTCAGGGATCCTAAGGAATAACTCAAAACTGAAATCCTAGCTAAAACACAAAATTTCACCACCTACAACCTCTAAAAACACCTTAAAATTAGGCTAAAACTAAGTTTATGGCAAAGCACGGGTAGAACAATCACTAAACTACCTAGACATGGATAAAATGACATAATAAAATTTAATCCTAAGTCACAAACTATCTCCTAAATGATTTACGAAAAATCACTACGTAAAACCAAGACTAGTCTACAAACTTTACCCTTTTGTGTATGCATGTACTAAGCTAACCTATAGAAGTTTAATCTAACTATCCTAACATGTTTCTAATGGCAAAATATGAATAGAAAACAGCTCACACTGCTAAAACTTACTACAGCTCAAAATCTAGCTACCTAAGACCTAATATTAGCATTAAACTATGCTAAAACTCTAAAAATTTAGAGCTGAAATAAACTATAGCATAAAACTTTTATCAACACCCTTGGACAACTTTTAATTACCAAAAGTAATGTGGAGAAGACATCACAAAACTAAATTTGGAAGGAAATTCAAATCTACCTACAGAAAACACAAAAATCAACTACAAATTGGTCAAAATGAGCTTAAGACTATCCAATCAGCAAAGGAAATGTTGAGGAATGATGCAAAAACAATGTATTTAGTATATGAAAGATGAAAACTAAGCTAAAAGTGAGCAATATCAAGGAAAACGAAAATTGAGGCGGAGACTAACTTGTGTGGCTAGTTTTTGAATCTCTAATCTAGTTAAATACCTAACTTCATTATTTTTTCATTCAATTAGTGTGACTAAGTTGTGTGGCCTATTTTTATGCAGAAAAAGTAAACGAAGGGCAGAAAAACTAACAAAAACAAAGAAAGAATGCAGTAACTTGGCTGAAAAGTTGAGCAAGAGTTAACCTAGAGTTGACTTTTTGCCTTTTTCCTCTAATCTGAAATCTATTATGCGAAACTGGTATAAACAAGACCAAGGACCTACACAAAAAAGTTAAAATGAATCAGGGATCCTATGGAACAACTCAAAACTGAAATCCTACCTAAAACGCAAAATTTCACTACTTAAAACCTCTAAAAACACCTTAAAGATAGGCAAAAGTAAGTTTATGCTAAAGCACGGGAAGAACTACCACTAAACTACCTAGACAAGGTTAAAATGACTTTAGAAAACTTAATCCTAAGTCACAAACTATCTCCTAAATGATTTACCAAAAATCACTCCCTAAAACCAAGACTAGTCTACAAAATTGACCCTTTTGTGTATGCATGTACTAAGCTAACCGCTGGAAGTTTAATCTAACTATCCTAACATGTTTCTAATGGCAAAATATGAATAGAAAACAGCTCATACTGCTAAAACTTACTACAACTCAAAATCTAGCTACCTAAGACCTGATATTAGCACTAAACTATGCTAAAACTCTAAAAATTTCGAGCTGAAATAAACTACTGCATAAAAATTTTATCAACACCCTTGGTAACTTTTAATTACCAAAAGAAATGTGGAGAAGACATCACAAAACAAAATTTGGAGGGAAATTCAAATCTGCCTACAGAAAACACAAAAATCAACTACAAATTGGTTAAAATGAGCTTAAGACTATCCAATCAGCAAAGGAAATGTTGAGGAATGATGCAAAAACAATGTATTTAGTATATGAAAGATGAAAACTAAGCTAAAAGTGAGCAACATTAAGGAAAACGAAAACTGAGGCGGAGACTAACTTGTATGGCTACTTTATGAATCTCTAGTGTAGTTAAATACCTAACTTCATTATTTTTTCATTCAATTAGTGTGACTAAGTTGTGTGGCCTATTTTTATGCAGAGAAAGTAAACCAAGGACAAAAAAACTAAGAAAAACAATGAAAGAATGCAGTAACTTGGCTGAAAAGTTGACTAAGAGTTGACTTTTTGCTTTTTTCCTCTAATCTGAAATCTATTATGCGAATGTGGTATAAACAGGACCAAGGACCTACTCAACAAAGTTAAAATGACTCAGGGATCCTAAGGAACAACTCAAAACTGAAATCCTACCTAAAACACAAAATTTCACCACCTAAAACCTCTAAAAACACCTTAAAATTAGGCTAAAACTAAGTTTATGGCAAAGCACGGGTAGAACAATCACTAAACTACCTAGACATGGATAAAATGACATAAGAAAATTTAATCCTAAGTCACAAACTATCTCCTAAATGATTTACGAAAAATCACTACGTAAAACCAAGACTAGTCTACAAACTTTACCCTTTTGTGTATGCATGTACTAAGCTAACCTATAGAAGTTTAATCTAACTATCCTAACATGTTTCTAATGGCAAAATATGAATAGAAAACAGCTCACACTGCTAAAACTTACTACAGCTCAAAATCTAGCTACCTAAGACCTAATATTAGCATTAAACTATGCTAAAACTCTAAAAATTTAGAGCTGAAATAAACTATAGCATAAAACTTTTATCAACACCCTTGGACAACTTTTTATTACCAAAAGTAATATGGAGAAGTCATCACAAAACTAAATTTGGAAGGAAATTCAAATCTACCTACAGAAAACACAAAAATCAACTACAAATTTGTCAAAATGAGCTTAAGACTATCCAATCAGCAAAGGAAATGTTGAGGAATGATGCAAAAACAATGTATTTAGTATATGAAAGATGAAAACTAAGCAAAAGGTGAGCAACATCAAGGAAAACGAAAACTGAGGCGGACACTAACTTGTATGGCTAGTTGATGAATCTCTAGTCTAGTTAAATACCTAAGTTCATTATTTTTTCATTGAATTAGTGTGACTAAGTTGTGTGGCCTATTTTTATGCAGAAATAGTAAACCAAGGACAGAAAAACTAACAACAACAAAGAAAGAATGCAGTAACTTGGCTGAAAAGTTGACCAAGAGTTGACTTTTTACCTTTTCCTCTAATCTGAAATCTATTATGCGAAACTGGTATAAACAAGACCAAGGACCTACACAAAAAAGTTAAAATGAATCAGGGATCCTATGGAACAACTCAAAACTGAAATCCTACCTAAAACGCAAAATTTCACTACTTAAAACCTCTAAAAACACCTTAAAGATAGGCAAAAGTAAGTTTATGCTAAAGCAAGGGAAGAACTACCACTAAACTACCTAGACAAGGTTAAAATGACTTAAGAAAACTTAATCCTAAGTCACAAACTATCTCCTAAATGATTTACCAAAAATCACTCCCTAAAACCAAGACTAGTCTACAAAATTGACCTTTTTGTGGATGCATGTACTAAGCTAACCATTGGAAGTTTAATCTAACTATCCTAACATGTTTCTAATGGCAAAATATGAATCGAAAACAGCTCACACTGCTAAAACTTACTACAGCTCAAAATCTAGCTACCTAAGACCTAATATTAGCACTAAACTACGCTAAAACTCTAAAAATTTCGGGCTGAAATAAACTACTGCATAAAAATTTTATCAACACCCTTGGTAACTTTTAATTACCAAAAGAAATGTGGAGAAGACATCACAAAACAAAATTTGGAGGGAAATTCAAATCTGCCTACAGAAAACACAAAAATCAACTACAAATTGGTCAAAATGAGCTTAAGACTATCCAATCAGCAAAGGAAATGTTGAGGAATGATGCAAAAACAATGTATTTAGTATATGAAAGGTGAAAACTAAGCTAAAAGTGAGCAATATCAAGGAAAACGAAAACTGAGGCGGAGACTAACTTGTGTGGCTAGTTTTTGAATCTCTAATCTAGTTAAATACCTAACTTCATTATTTTTTCATTCAATTAGTGTGACTAAGTTGTGTGGCCTATTTTTATGCAGAGAAAGTAAACCAAGGACAAAAAAACAAAGAAAAACAAAGAAAGAATGCAGTAACTTGGCTGAAAAGTTGACCAAGAGTTAACCTAGAGTTGACTTTTTGCCTTTTTCCTCTAATCTGAAATCTATTATGCGAAACTGGTATAAACAAGACCAAGGACCTACAAAAAAAAGTTAAAATGAATCAGGGATCCTATGGAACAACTCAAAACTGAAATCCTACCTAAAACGCAAAATTTCACTACTTAAAACCTCTAAAAACACCTTAAAGATAGGCAAAAGTAAGTTTATGCTAAAGCACGGGAAGAACTACCACTAAACTACCTAGACAAGGTTAAAATGACTTAAGAAAACTTAATCCTAAGTCACAAACTATCTCCTAAATGATTTACCAAAAATCACTCCCTAAAACCAAGACTATTCTACAAAATTGACCTTTTTGTGTATGCATGTACTAAGCTAACCATTGGAAGTTTAATCTAACTATCCTAACATGTTTCTAATGGCAAAATATGAATCGAAAACAGCTCACACTGCTAAAACTTACTAAAGCTCAAAATCTAGCTACCTAAGACCTAATATTAGCACTAAACTACGCTAAAACTCTAAAAATTTCGGGCTGAAATAAACTACTGCATAAAAATTTTATCAACACCCTTGGTAACTTTTAATTACCAAAAGAAATGTGGAGAAGACATCACAAAACAAAATTTGGAGGGAAATTCAAATCTGCCTACAGAAAACACAAAAATCAACTACAAATTGGTCAAAATGAGCTTAAGACTATCCAATCAGCAAAGGAAATGTTGAGGAATGATGTAAAAACAATGTATTTAGTATATGAAAGATGAAAACTAAGCTAAAAGTGAGCAATATCAAGGAAAACGAAAACTGAGGCGGAGACTAACTTGTGTGGCTACTTTATGAATCTCTAGTGTAGTTAAATACCTAACTTCATTATTTTTTCATTCAATTAGTGTGACTAAGTTGTGTGGCCTATTTTTATGCAGAGAAAGTAAACCAAGGACAAAAAAACTAAGAAAAACAAAGAAAGAATGCAGTAACTTGGCTGAAAAGTTGACTAAGAGTTGACTTTTTGCTTTTTTCCTCTAATCTGAAATCTATTATGCGAATGTGGTATAAACAGGACCAAGGACCTACTCAACAAAGTTAAAATGACTCAGGGATCCTAAGGAACAACTCAAAACTGAAATCCTACCTAAAACACAAAATTTCACCACCTAAAACCTCTAAAAACACCTTAAAATTAGGCTAAAACTAAGTTTATGGCAAAGCACGGGTAGAACAATCACTAAACTACCTAGACATGGATAAAATGACATAAGAAAATTTAATCCTAAGTCACAAACTATCTCCTAAATGATTTACGAAAAATCACAACGTAAAACCAAGACTAGTCTACAAACTTTACCCTTTTGTGTATGCATGTACTAAGCTAACCTATAGAAGTTTAATCTAACTATCCTAACATGTTTCTAATGGCAAAATATGAATAGAAAACAGCTCACACTGCTAAAACTTACTACAGCTCAAAATCTAGCTACCTAAGACCTAATATTAGCATTAAACTATGCTAAAACTCTAAAAATTTAGAGCTGAAATAAACTATAGCATAAAACTTTTATCAACACCCTTGGACAACTTTTAATTACCAAAAGTAATGTGGAGAAGACATCACAAAACTAAATTTGGAAGGAAATTCAAATCTACCTACAGAAAACACAAAAATCAACTACAAATTGGTCAAAATGAGCTTAAGACTATCCAATCAGCAAAGGAAATGTTGAGGAATGATGCAAAAACAATGTATTTAGTATATGAAAGATGAAAACTAAGCTAAAAGTGAGCAATATCAAGGAAAACGAAAACTGAGGCGGAGACTAACTTGTGTGGCTAGTTTTTGAATCTCTAATCTAGTTAAATACCTAACTTCATTATTTTTTCATTCAATTAGTGTGACTAAGTTGTGTGGCCTATTTTTATGCAGAAAAAGTAAACCAAGGACAGAAAAACTAACAAAAACAAAGAAAGAATGCAGTATCTTGGCTGAAAAGTTGACCAAGAGTTAACCTAGAGTTGACTTTTTGCCTTTTTCCTGTAATCTGAAATCTATTATGCGAAACTGGTATAAACAAGACCAAGGACCTACACAAAAAAGTTAAAATGAATCAGGGATCCTATGGAACAACTCAAAACTGAAATCCTACCTAAAACGCAAAATTTCACTACTTAAAACCTCTAAAAACACCTTAAAGATAGGCAAAAGTAAGTTTATGCTAAAGCACGGGAAGAACTACCACTAAACTACCTAGACAAGGTTAAAATGACTTAAGAAAACTTAATCCTAAGTCACAAACTATCTCCTAAATCATTTACCAAAAATCACTCCCTAAAACCAAGACTAGTCTACAAAATTGACCCTTTTGTGTATGCATGTACTAAGCTAACCACTGGAAGTTTAATCTAACTATCCTAACATGTTTCTAATGGCAAAATATGAATAGAAAACAGCTCACACTGCTAAAACTTACTACAGCTCAAAATCTAGCTACCTAAGACCTAATATTAGCACTAAACTACGCTAAAACTCTAAAAATTTCGGGCTGAAATAAACTACTGCATAAAAATTTTATCAACACCCTTGGTAACTTTTAATTACCAAAAGAAATGTGGAGAAGACATCACAAAACAAAATTTGGAGGGAAATTCAAATCTGCCTATAGAAAACACAAAAATCAACTACAAATTGGTTAAAATGAGCTTAAGACTATCCAATCAGCAAAGGAAATGTTGAGGAATGATGCAAAAACAATGTATTTAGTATATGAAAGATGAAAACTAAGCTAAAAGTGAGCAATATCAAGGAAAACGAAAACTGAGGCGGAGACTAACTTGTGTGGCTACTTTATGAATCTCTAGTGTAGTTAAATACCTAACTTCATTATTTTTTCATTCAATTAGTGTGACTAAGTTGTGTGGCCTATTTTTATGCAGAGAAAGTAAACCAAGGACAAAAAAACTAAGAAAAACAAAGAAAGAATGCAGTAACTTGGCTGAAAAGTTGACTAAGAGTTGACTTTTTGCTTTTTTCCTCTAATCTGAAATCTATTATGCGAATGTGGTATAAAGAGGACCAAGGACCTACTCAACAAAGTTAAAATGACTCAGGGATCCTAAGGAACAACTCAAAACTGAAATCCTACCTAAAACACAGAATTTCACTACCTAAAACCTCTAAAAACACCTTAAAATTAGGCTAAAACTAAGTTTATGGCAAAGCACGGGTAGAACAATCACTAAACTACCTAGACATGGATAAAATGACATAAGAAAATTTAATCCTAAGTCACAAACTATCTCCTAAATGATTTACGAAAAATCACTACGTAAAACCAAGACTAGTCTACAAACTTTACCCTTTTGTGTATGCATGTACTAAGCTAACCTATAGAAGTTTAATCTAACTATCCTAACATGTTTCTAATGGCAAAATATGAATAGAAAACAGCTCACACTGCTAAAACTTACTACAGCTCAAAATCTAGCTACCTAAGACCTAATATTAGCATTAAACTATGCTAAAACTCTAAAAATTTAGAGCTGAAATAAACTATAGCATAAAACTTTTATCAAGACCCTTGGACAACTTTTAATTACCAAAAGTAATGTGGAGAAGACATCACAAAACTAAATTTGGAAGGAAATTCAAATCTACCTACAGAAAACACAAAAATCAACTACAAATTGGTCAAAATGAGCTTAAGACTATCCAATCAGCAAAGGAAATGTTGAGGAATGGTGCAAAAACAATGTATTTAGTATATGAAAGATGAAAACTAAGCTAAAAGTGAGCAATATCAAGGAAAACGAAAACTGAGGCGGAGACTAACTTGTGTGGCTAGTTTTTGAATCTCTAATCTAGTTAAATACCTAACTTCATTATTTTTTCATTCAATTAGTGTGACTAACTTGTGTGGCCTATTTTTATGCAGAAAAAGTAAACCAAGGACAGAAAAACTAACAAAAACAAAGAAAGAATGCAGTAACTTGGCTGAAAAGTTGACCAAGAGTTAACCTAGAGTTGACTTTTTGCCTTTTTCCTCTAATCTGAAATCTATTATGCGAAACTAGTATAAACAAGACCAAGGACCTACACAAAAAAGTTAAAATGAATCAAGGATCCTATGGAACAACTCAAAACTGAAATCCTACCTAAAACGCAAAATTTCACTACTTAAAACCTCTAAAAACACCTTAAAGATAGGCAAAAGTAAGTTTATGCTAAAGCACGGGAAGAACTACCACTAAACTACCTAGACAAGGTTAAAATGACTTAAGAAAACTTAATCCTAAGTCACAAACTATCTCCTAAATGATTTACCAAAAATAACTCCCTAAAACCAAGACTAGTCAACAAAATTGACCCTTTTGTGTATGCATGTACTAAGCTAACCACTGGAAGTTTAATCTAACTATCCTAACATGTTTCTAATGGCAAAATATGAATAGAAAACAGCTCACACTGCTAAAACTTACTACAGCTCAAAATCTAGCTACCTAAGACCTGATATTAGCTTTAAACTATGCTAAAACTCTAAAAATTTCGAGCTGAAATAAACTACTGCATAAAAATTTTATCAACACCCTTGGTAACTTTTAATTACCAAAAGAAATGTGGAGAAGACATCACAAAACAAAATTTGGAGGGAAATTCAAATCTGCCTACAGAAAACACAAAAATCAACTACAAATTGGTTAAAATGAGCTTAAGACTATCCAATCAGCAAAGGAAATGTTGAGGAATGATGCAAAAACAATGTATTTAGTATATGAAAGATGAAAACTAAGCTAAAAGTGAGCAACATTAAGGAAAACGAAAACTGAGGCGGAGACTAACTTGTATGGCTACTTTATGAATCTCTAGTGTAGTTAAATACCTAACTTCATTATTTTTTCATTCAATTAGTGTGACTAAGTTGTGTGGCCTATTTTTATGCAGAGAAAGTAAACCAAGGACAAAAAAACTAAGAAAAACAAAGAAAGAATGCAGTAAATTGGCTGAAAAGTTGACTAAGAGTTGACTTTTTGCTTTTTTCCTCTAATCTGAAATCTATTATGCGAATGTGGTATAAACAGGACCAAGGACCTACTCAACAAAGTTAAAATGACTCAGGGATCCTAAGGAACAACTCAAAACTGAAATCCTACCTAAAACACAAAATTTCACCACCTAAAACCTCTAAAAACACCTTAAAATTAGGCTAAAACTAAGTTTATGGCAAAGCACGGGTAGAACAATCACTAAACTACCTAGACATGGATAAAATGACATAAGAAAATTTAATCCTAAGTCACAAACTATCTCCTAAATGATTTACCAAAAATCACTACGTAAAACCAAGACTAGTCTACAAACTTTACCCTTTTGTGTATGCATGTACTAAGCTAACCTATAGAAGTTTAATCTAACTATCCTAACATGTTTCTAATGGCAAAATATGAATAGAAAACAGCTCACACTGCTAAAACTTACTACAGCTCAAAATCTAGCTACCTAAGACCTAATATTAGCATTAAACTATGCTAAAACTCTAAAAATTTAGAGCTGAAATAAACTATAGCATAAAACTTTTATCAAGACCCTTGGACAACTTTTAATTACCAAAAGTAATGTGGAGAAGACATCACAAAACTAAATTTGGAAGGAAATTCAAATCTACCTACAGAAAACACAAAAATCAACTACAAATTGGTCAAAATGAGCTTAAGACTATCCAATCAGCAAAGGAAATGTTGAGGAATGATGCAAAAACAATGTATTTAGTATATGAAAGATGAAAACTAAGCTAAAAGTGAGCAATATCAAGGAAAACGAAAACTGAGGCGGAGACTAACTTGTGTGGCTAGTTTTTGAATCTCTAATCTAGTTAAATACCTAACTTCATTATTTTTTCATTCAATTAGTGTGACTAAGTTGTGTGGCCTATTTTTATGCAGAAAAAGTAAACCAAGGACAGAAAAACTAACAAAAACAAAGAAAGAATGCAGTAACTTGGCTGAAAAGTTGACCAAGAGTTAACCTAGAGTTGACTTTTTGCCTTTTTCCTCTAATCTGAAATCTATTATGCGAAACTGGTATAAACAAGACCAAGGACCTACACAAAAAAGTTAAAATGAATCAGGGATCCTATGGAACAACTCAAAACTGAAATCCTACCTAAAACGCAAAATTTCACTACTTAAAACCTCTAAAAACACCTTAAAGATAGGCAAAAGTAAGTTTATGCTAAAGCACGGGAAGAACTACCACTAAACTACCTAGACAAGGTTAAAATGACTTAAGAAAACTTAATCCTAAGTCACAAACTATCTCCTAAATGATTTACCAAAAATCACTCCCTAAAACCAAGATTATTCTACAAAATTGACCTTTTTGTGTATGCATGTACTAAGCTAACCATTGGAAGTTTAATCTAACTATCCTAACATGTTTCTAATGGCAAAATATGAATCGAAAACAGCTCACACTGCTAAAACTTACTACAGCTCAAAATCTAGCTACCTAAGACCTAATATTAGCACTAAACTACGCTAAAATTCTAAAAATTTCGGGCTGAAATAAACTACTGCATAAAAATTTTATCAACACCCTTGGTAACTTTTAATTACCAAAAGAAATGTGGAGAAGACATCACAAAACAAAATTTGGAGGGAAATTCAAATCTGCCTACAGAAAACACAAAAATCAACTACAAATTGGTTAAAATGAGCTTCAGACTATCCAATCAGCAAAGGAAATGTTGAGGAATGATGCAAAAACAATGTATTTAGTATATGAAAGATGAAAACTAAGCTAAAAGCGAGCAACATCAAGGAAAACGAAAACTGAGGCGGAGACTAACTTGTATGGCTAGTTGATGAATCTCTAGTCTAGTTAAATACCTAACTTTATTATTTTTTCATTCAATTAGTGTGACTAAGTTGTGTGGCCTATTTTTATGCAGAAAAAGTAAACCAAGGACAAAAAAACTAAGAATAACAAAGAAAGAATGCAGTAACTTGGCTGAAAAGTTGACCAAGAGTTGACTTTTTGCCTTTTTCTTCTAATCTAAAATCTATTATACGAAACTGGTATAAACAGGACCAAGGACCTACTCAACAAAGTTAAAATGACTCAGGGATCCTGAGGAACAACTCAAAACTAAAATCCTACGTAAAACTCAAAATTTCTCTACCTAAAACAGCTAAAAACACCTTAAACATAGGCTAAAACTAAGTTTATGCTAAAGCACCGGTAGAACTACCACTAAACTACCTAGACAAGGTTAAAATGACTTAAGAAAACTTAATCCTAAGTCACAAACTATCTCCTAAATGATTTACCAAAAATCACTACCTAAAACCAAGACTAGTCGACGAAGTTTACCCTTCTGTGTATGCATGTACTAAGCTAACCTATGGAAGTTTAATCTAACTATCCTAACGTGTTTCTAATGGCAAAATATGAATAGAAAACAGCTCACACTGCTAAAACTTACTACAACTCAAAATCTAGCTATCTAAGACCGAATATTAGCACTAGACTATGCTAAAACTCCAAAAATTTAGAGTTGAAGTAAACTACTGCATAAAACTTTTACCAACACCCTTGGACAACTTTTGATTACCAAAAGAAATGTGGAGAAGACATCAAAAAACAAAATTTGGAGGGAAATTCAAATCTGTCTACAGAAAACACAAAAATCAACTACAAATTGGTCAAAATGAGGTTAAGACCATCCAATCAGCAAAGGAAATGTTGAGGAATGATGCAAAAATAATGTATTTAGTATATGAAAGATGAAAACTAAGCTGAAAGTGAGCAACATCAAGGAAAACGAAAACTGAGGCGGAGACTAACTTGTATGGCTAGTTGATGAATCTCTAGTGTAGTTAAATACCTAACTTCATTATTTTTTCATTCAATTAGTGTGACTAAGTTGTGTGGCCTATTTTTATGCAGAAAAAGTAAACCAAGGACAAAAAAACTAAGAAAAACAAAGAAAGAATGCAGTAACTTGGCTGAAAAGTTGATCAAGAGTTGACTTTTTGCCTTTTTCTTCTAATCTGAAATCTATTATGCGAAACTGGTATAAACAGGACCAAGGACCTACTCAACAAAGTTAAAATGACTCAGGGATGCTAAGCAACAACTCAAAACTAAAATCCTACCTAAAACTCAAAATTTCACTACCTAAAACTCAAAATTTATCTACCTAACACCACTAAAAACACCTTAAACATAAGCTAAAACTAAGTTTATGCTCAAGCACCGGTAGAACTACCACTAAACTACGTAGACAAGGTTAAAATGACTTAAGAAAACTTAATCCTAAGTCACAAACTATCTCCTAAATGATTTACCAAATATCACTACCTAAAACCAACACTAGTCGACGAAGTTTACCCTTCTGTGTATGCATGTACTAAGCTAACCTATGGAAGTTTAATCTAACTATCCTAACATGTTTCTAATGGCAAAATATGAATAGAAAACAGCTCACACTGCTAAAACTTACTACAGCTCAAAATCTAGCTACCTAAGACCTAATATTAGCACTAAACTATGCTAAAACTCCAAAAATTTGGAGTTGAAGCAAACTACTGCATAAAGCTTTTACCAACACCCTTGGACAACTTTTGATTACCAAAAGAAATGTGGAGAAGACATCAAAAAACAAAATTTGGAGGGAAATTCAAATATGTCTACAAAAAACACAAAAATCAACTACAAATTGGTCAAAATGAGGTTAAGACCATCCAATCAGCAAAGGAAATGTTGAGGAATGATGCAAAAACAATGTATTTAGTATATGAAAGATGAAAACTAAGCAAAAGGTGAGCAATATCAAGGAAAACGAAAACTGAGGCGGAGACTAACTTGTGTGGCTAGTTTTTGAATCTCTAATCTAGTTAAATACCTAACTTCATTATTTTTTCATTCAATTAGTGTGACTAAGTTGTGTGGCCTATTTTTATGCAGAAAAAGTAAACCAAGGACAGAAAAACTAACAAAAACAAAGAAAGAATGCAGTAACTTGGCTGAAAAGTTGACCAAGAGTTAACCTAGAGTTGACTTTTTGCCTTTTTCCTCTAATCTGAAATCTATTATGCGAAACTGGTATAAACAAGACCAAGGACCTACACAAAAAAGTTAAAATGAATCAAGGATCCTATGGAACAACTCAAAACTGAAATCCTACCTAAAACGCAAAATTTCACTACTTAAAACCTCTAAAAACACCTTAGAGATAGGCAAAAGTAAGTTTATGCTAAAGCACGGGAAGAACTACCACTAAACTACCTAGACAAGGTTAAAATGACTTAAGAAAACTTAATCCTAAGTCACAAACTATCTCCTAAATGATTTACCAAAAATAACTCCCTAAAACCAAGACTAGTCAACAAAATTGACCCTTTTGTGTATGCATGTACTAAGCTAACCACTGGAAGTTTAATCTAACTATCCTAACATGTTTCTAATGGCAAAATATGAATAGAAAACAGCTCACACTGCTAAAACTTACTACAGCTCAAAATCTAGCTACCTAAGACCTGATATTAGCTTTAAACTATGCTAAAACTCTAAAAATTTCGAGCTGAAATGAACTACTGCATAAAAATTTTATCAACACCCTTGGTAACTTTTAATTACCAAAAGAAATGTGGAGAAGACATCACAAAACAAAATTTGGAGGGAAATTCAAATCTGCCTACAGAAAACACAAAAATCAACTACAAATTGGTTAAAATGAGCTTAAGACTATCCAATCAGCAAAGGAAATGTTGAGGAATGATGCAAAAACAATGTATTTAGTATATGAAAGATGAAAACTAAGCTAAAAGTGAGCAACATTAAGGAAAACGAAAACTGAGGCGGAGACTAACTTGTATGGCTACTTTATGAATCTCTAGTGTAGTTAAATACCTAACTTCATTATTTTTTCATTCAATTAGTGTGACTAAGTTGTGTGGCCTATTTTTATGCAGAGAAAGTAAACCAAGGACAAAAAAACTAAGAAAAACAAAGAAAGAATGCAGTAAATTGGCTGAAAAGTTGACTAAGAGTTGACTTTTTGCTTTTTTCCTCTAATCTGAAATCTATTATGCGAATGTGGTATAAACAGGACCAAGGACCTACTCAACAAAGTTAAAATGACTCAGGGATCCTAAGGAACAACTCAAAACTGAAATCCTACCTAAAACACAAAATTTCACCACCTAAAACCTCTAAAAACACCTTAAAATTAGGCTAAAACTAAGTTTATGGCAAAGCACGGGTAGAACAATCACTAAACTATCTAGACATGGATAAAATGACATAAGAAAATTTAATCCTAAGTCACAAACTATCTCCTAAATGATTTACGAAAAATCACTACGTAAAACCAAGACTAGTCTACAAACTTTACCCTTTTGTGTATGCATGTACTAAGCTAACCTATAGAAGTTTAATCTAACTATCCTAACATGTTTCTAATGGCAAAATATGAATAGAAAACAGCTCACACTGCTAAAACTTACTACAGCTCAAAATCTAGCTACCTAAGACCTAATATTAGCATTAAACTATGCTAAAACTCTAAAAATTTAGAGCTGAAATAAACTATAGCATAAAACTTTTATCAACACCCTTGGACAACTTTTAATTACCAAAAGTAATGTGGAGAAGACATCACAAAACTAAATTTGGAAGGAAATTCAAATCTACCTACAGAAAACACAAAAATCAACTACAAATTGGTCAAAATGAGCTTAAGACTATCCAATCAGCAAAGGAAATGTTGAGGAATGATGCAAAAACAATGTATTTAGTATATGAAGGATGAAAACTAAGCTAAAAGTGAGCAATATCAAGGAAAACGAAAACTGAGGCGGAGACTAACTTGTGTGGCTAGTTTTTGAATCTCTAATCTAGTTAAATACCTAACTTCATTATTTTTTCATTCAATTAGTGTGACTAAGTTGTGTGGCCTATTTTTATGCAGAAAAAGTAAACCAAGGACAGAAAAACTAACAAAAACAAAGAAAGAATGCAGTAACTTGGCTGAAAAGTTGACCAAGAGTTAACCTAGAGTTGACTTTTTGCCTTTTTCCTCTAATCTGAAATCTATTATGCGAAACTGGTATAAACAAGACCAAGGACCTACAAAAAAAAGTTAAAATGAATCAGGGATCCTATGGAACAACTCAAAACTGAAATCCTACCTAAAACGCAAAATTTCACTACTTAAAACCTCTAAAAACATCTTAAAGATAGGCAAAAGTAAGTTTATGCTAAAGCACGGGAAGAACTACCACTAAACTACCTAGACAAGGTTAAAATGACTTAAGAAAACTTAATCCTAAGTCACAAACTATCTCCTAAATGATTTACCAAAAATCACTCCCTAAAACCAAGATTATTCTACAAAATTGACCTTTTTGTGTATGCATGTACTAAGCTAACCATTGGAAGTTTAATCTAACTATCCTAACATGTTTCTAATGGCAAAATATGAATCGAAAACAGCTCACACTGCTAAAACTTACTACAGCTCAAAATCTAGCTACCTAAGACCTAATATTAGCACTAAACTACGCTAAAATTCTAAAAATTTCGGGCTGAAATAAACTACTGCATAAAAATTTTATCAACACCCTTGGTAACTTTTAATTACCAAAAGAAATGTGGAGAAGACATCACAAAACAAAATTTGGAGGGAAATTCAAATCTGCCTACAGAAAACACAAAAATCAACTACAAATTGGTTAAAATGAGCTTCAGACTATCCAATCAGCAAAGGAAATGTTGAGGAATGATGCAAAAACAATGTATTTAGTATATGAAAGATGAAAACTAAGCTAAAAGTGAGCAACATTAAGGAAAACGAAAACTGAGGCGGAGACTAACTTGTATGGCTACTTTATGAATCTCTAGTGTAGTTAAATACATAACTTCATTATTTTTTCATTCAATTAGTGTGACTAAGTTGTGTGGCCTATTTTTATGCAGAGAAAGTAAACCAAGGACAAAAAAACTAAGAAAACAAAGAAAGAATGCAGTAACTTGGCTGAAAAGTTGACTAAGAGTTGACTTTTTGCTTTTTTCCTCTAATCTGAAATCTATTATGCGAATGTGGTATAACCAGGACCAAGGACCTACTCAACAGAGTTAAAATGACTCAGGGATCCTAAGGAACAACTCAAAACTGAAATCCTACCTAAAACATAAAATTTCACTACCTAAAACCTCTAAAAACACCTTAAAATTAGGCTAAAACTAAGTTTATGGCAAAGCACGGGTAGAACAATCACTAAACTACCTAGACATGGAGAAAATGACATAAGAAAATTTAATCCTAAGTCACAAACTATCTCCTAAATGATTTACGAAAAATCACTACGTAAAACCAAGACTAGTCTACAAACTTTACCCTTTTGTGTATGCATGTACTAAGCTAACCTATAGAAGTTTAATCTAACTATCCTAACATGTTTCTAATGGCAAAATATGAATAGAAAACAGCTCACACTGCTAAAACTTACTACAGCTCAAAATCTAGCTACCTAAGACCTAATATTAGCATTAAACTATGCTAAAACTCTAAAAATTTAGAGCTGAAATAAACTATAGCATAAAACTTTTATCAACACCCTTGGACAACTTTTTATTACCAAAAGTAATATGGAGAAGACATCACAAAACTAAATTTGGAAGGAAATTCAAATCTACCTACAGAAAACACAAAAATCAACTACAAATTTGTCAAAATGAGCTTAAGACTATCCAATCAGCAAAGGAAATGTTGAGGAATGATGCAAAAACAATGTATTTAGTATATGAAAGATGAAAACTAAGCAAAAGGTGAGCAACATCAAGGAAAACGAAAACTGAGGCGGACACTAACTTGTATGGCTAGTTGATGAATCTCTAGTCTAGTTAAATACCTAAGTTCATTATTTTTTCATTGAATTAGTGTGACTAAGTTGTGTGGCCTATTTTTATGCAGAAATAGTAAACCAAGGACAGAAAAACTAACAACAACAAAGAAAGAATGCAGTAACTTGGCTGAAAAGTTGACCAAGAGTTGACTTTTTGCCTTTTCCTCTAATCTGAAATCTATTATGCGAAACTGGTATAAACAAGACCAAGGACCTACACAAAAAAGTTAAAATGAATCAGGGATCCTATGGAACAACTCAAAACTGAAATCCTACCTAAAACGCAAAATTTCACTACTTAAAACCTCTAAAAACACCTTAAAGATAGGCAAAAGTAAGTTTATGCTAAAGCACGGGAAGAACTACCACTAAACTACCTAGACAAGGTTAAAATGACTTAAGAAAACTTAATCCTAAGTCACAAACTATCTCCTAAATGATTTACCAAAAATCACTCCCTAAAACCAAGACTAGTCTACAAAATTTACCCTTTTGTGTATGCATGTACTAAGCTAACCATTGGAAGTTTAATCTAACTATCCTAACATGTTTCTAATGGCAAAATATGAATCGAAAACAGCTCACACTGCTAAAACTTACTACAGCTCAAAATCTAGCTACCTAAGACCTAATATTAGCACTAAACTACGCTAAAACTCTAAAAATTTCGGGCTGAAATAAACTACTGCATAAAAATTTTATCAACACCCTTGGTAACTTTTAATTACCAAAAGAAATGTGGAGAAGACATCACAAAACAAAATTTGGAGGGAAATTCAAATCTGCCTACAGAAAACACAAAAGTCAACAACAAATTGGTCAAAATGAGCTTAAGACTATCCAATCAGCAAAGGAAATGTTGAGAAATGATGCAAAAACAATGTATGTAGTATATGAAAGACGAAAACTAAGCTAAAAGTGAGCAATATCAAGGAAAAAGAAAAGTGAGGCAGAGGCTAACTTGTGTGGCTAGTTTATGAATCTCTAGTCTAGTTACATACCTAACTTCATTATTTTTTAATTCAATTAGTGTGACTAAGTTGTGTGGCCTATTTTTATGCAGAGAAAGTAAACCAAGGACAAAAAAACTAAGAAAAACAAAGAAAGAATGCAGTAACTTGGCTGAAAAGTTGACTAAGAGTTGACTTTTTGCTTTTTTCCTCTAATCTGAAATCTATTATGCGAATGTGGTATAAACAGGACCAAGGACCTACTCAACAGAGTTAAAATGACTCAGGGATCCTAAGGAACAACTCAAAACTGAAATCCTACCTAAAACATAAAATTTCACTACCTAAAACCTCTAAAAACACCCTAAAATTAGGCTAAAACTAAGTTTATGGCAAAGCACGGGTAGAACAATCACTAAACTACCTAGACATGGATAAAATGACATAAGAAAATTTAATCCTAAGTCACAAACTATCTCCTAAATGATTTACGAAAAATCACTACGTAAAACCAAGACTAGTCTACAAACTTTACCCTTTTGTGTATGCATGTACTAAGCTAACCTATAGAAGTTTAATCTAACTATCCTAACATGTTTCTAATGGCAAAATATGAATAGAAAACAGCTCACACTGCTAAAACTTACTACAGCTCAAAATCTAGCTACCTAAGACCTAATATTAGCATTAAACTATGCTAAAACTCTAAAAATTTAGAGCTGAAATAAACTATAGCATAAAACTTTTATCAACACCCTTGGACAACTTTTTATTACCAAAAGTAATATGGAGAAGACATCACAAAACTAAATTTGGAAGGAAATTCAAATCTACCTACAGAAAACACAAAAATCAACTACAAATTTGTCAAAATGAGCTTAAGACTATCCAATCAGCAAAGGAAATGTTGAGGAATGATGCAAAAACAATGTATTTAGTATATGAAAGATGAAAACTAAGCAAAAGGTGAGCAACATCAAGGAAAACGAAAACTGAGGCGGACACTAACTTGTATGGCTAGTTGATGAATCTCTAGTCTAGTTAAATACCTAAGTTCATTATTTTTTCATTGAATTAGTGTGACTAA
This sequence comes from Vigna unguiculata, assembly GCF_037176805.1. NCBI lineage: Eukaryota > Viridiplantae > Streptophyta > Magnoliopsida > Fabales > Fabaceae > Vigna > Vigna unguiculata. The sequence continues at coordinate 23,182,340 of NC_140795.1, read as the reverse complement.
GTTGTGTGGCCTATTTTTATGCAGAAATAGTAAACCAAGGACAGAAAAACTAACAACAACAAAGAAAGAATGCAGTAACTTGGCTGAAAAGTTGACCAAGAGTTGACTTTTTGCCTTTTCCTCTAATCTGAAATCTATTATGCGAAACAGGTATAAACAGGACCAAGGACCTACTCAAAGAAGTTAAAATGACTCAAGGATCCTAAGGAACAACTCAAAACTGATATTGATGAAGGATTGACCCCAACCAAGGATGAAGGTACATGCTTAAGAAGACTAAGCATGTTTAAAATGGAAGTTCACTAATCCTTCATCCCTTTCATTTGTGTTTGTTATTTTTGATTCCCTAAGTTGACTTAGTTGAATCAACTTTAGTTGACTTGTTGACCTTTGACTAGGTTTGACTTGTTCACTATAGTTGACTTGACTTAAGCCAACATGCTAATCTATGTTTATTTGCTTTGTAGGTTAATTAGGAGTAAGAGAGCAATGCTAGGTGGCGCATGGTGATTGGGGAGCATAAATGATGTGGAGGAGAGAGTAAAGCAAAGGCATAAAGCATAAAGTAAAAGGCATGAAGCAAGTGTACCTATGTACCTTTGGTCTCCTTTGTTTTTAGCACACTTTGACCACTTTTTGGAGACATATGAGACACATTCTTTGTCTCCTTTTGTGCTAGAACGAAATTAGCCTTGCACACACCATAGTTAGCTCTTTTATCTCTCATTTTTGTAACCTTATTTGACCTAGTTTCTAGAAGCTAGGGTTAGGTTTTTGTAGAGACATCCTTAGGTATCTTTTATTTGCTTAGAGGCCCCTAAACTCTTCTATATAAGGGGTGCTCCTAGACATGTAAAAGGGTTGAACATTTTGAAGTAAAAACACTCTTGTGTCTCAACCATTTGTGAGAGTTTCCTCCCTTGGGAGTGAATACTTTTAAGCCTTATCTTGCATAGCAAGTGGCGGCACACATCCACTCATCTTCAAGGTTGCCATGGCTTCTAGCCTAGCCTTGTAGTGGCGTGCTTCTCACATTTTTACCATTTCTTTCCTTTCCATTTTATGTTTTCTTCTTCCTTTAATTGTTCTTTGTTTTCTATGGTTTATTTGCATTCCATTTCCTTTTTGTTTTGAATCAATCCATCATCTTCTTCTCTTGAGCTTTGTGAAAGGAACCTTCACATCTAGATAGCTTGCTATCTTAATGTCCAGTGGGGATTTCGCTTAGCTTTCTTAATCAACTCACACCATATTCAATAATATTAAAAAGGAACAACATAATCCTTCATCAGATATCCTACCTAAAACTCAAGATTTCACTACCTAAAATTTCTAAAAACTCCTTAAAGATAGGCAAAACTAAGTTTATGCTAAAGCACGGGAAGAACTACCACTAAACTACGTAGACAAGGTTAAAATGACTTAAGAAAACTTAATCCTATGTCACAAACTATCTCCTAAATGATTTACCAAAAATCACTCCCTAAAACCAAGACTAGTCTACAAAATTGACCCTTTTGTGTATGCATGTACTAAGCTAACCATTGGAAGTTTAATCTAACTATCCTAACAAGTCTCTAATGGCAAAATATGAATAGAAAACAGCTCACACTGCTAAAACTTACTACAGCTCAAAATCTAGCTACCTAAGACCTAATATTAGCACTAAACTATGCTAAAACTCCAAAAATTTAGAGTTGAAGTAAACTACTGCATAAAACTTTTATCAACACCCTTGGACAACTTTTGATTACCAAAAGAAATGTGGAGAAGACATCAAAAAACAAAATTTGGAGGGAAATTCAAATCTGTCTACAGAAAACACAAAAATCAACTACAAATTGGTCAAAATGAGGTTAAGACCATCCAATCAGCAAAGGAAATGTTGAGGAATGATGCAAAAACAATGTATTTAGTATATGAAAGATGAAAACTAAGCAAAAGGTGAGCAACATCAAGGAAAACGAAAACTGAGGCGGAGACTAACTTGTATGGCTAGTTGATGAATCTCTAGTCTATTTAAATACCTAAGTTCATTATTTTTTCATTGAATTAGTGTGACTAAGTTGTGTGGCCTATTTTTATGCAGAACAAGTAAACCAAGGACAGAAAAACTAACAACAACAAAGAAAGAATGCAGTAACTTGGCTGAAAAGTTGACCAAGAGTTGACTTTTTGCCTTTTCCTCTAATTTGAAATCTATTATGCGAAACTGGTATAAACAGGACCAAGGACCTACTCAAAGAAGTTAAAATGACTCAGGGATCCTAAGGAACAACTCAAAACTGATATCCTACCTAAAACTCAAGATTTCACTACCTAAAATTTCTAAAAACACCTTAAAGATAGGCAAAACTAAGTTTATGCTAAAGCACGGGAAGAACTACCACTAAACTACCTAGACAAGGTTAAAATGACTTAAGAAAACTTAATCCTAAGTCACAAACTATCTCCTAAATGATTTACCAAAAATCACTCCCTAAAACCAAGACTAGTCTACAAAATTGACCCTTTTGTGTATGCATGTACTAAGCTAACCATTGGAAGTTTAATCTAACTATCCTAAAAAGTTTCTAATGGCAAAATATGAATAGAAAACAGCTCACACTGCTAAAACTTACTACAGCTCAAAATCTAGCTACTTAAGACCTAATATTAGCAATAAACTATGCTAAAACTCCAAAAATTTAGAGCTGAAATAAACTACTGCATAAAAATTTTGATAAACACCCTTGGTAACTTTTAATTACAAAAAGAAATGTGGAGAAGACATCACAAAACAAAATTTGGAGGGAAATTCAAATCTGCCTACAGAAAACACAAAAATCAACTACAAATTGGTCAAAATGAGCTTAACACTATCCAAACAGCAAAGGAAATGTTGAGGAATGATGCAAAAACAATGTATTTAGTATATGAAAGATGAAAACTAAGCTAAAAGTGAGCAACATAAAGGAAAACGAAAACTGAGGAGGAGACTAACTTGTCTGGCTAGTTGATGAATCTCTAGTCTACTTAAATACCTAACTTCATTATTTTTTCATTCAATTTGTGTGACTAAGTTGTGTGGCCTATTTTTATGCAGAAAAAGTAAACCAAGGACAAAAAAACTAAGAAAAACAAAGAAAGAATGCAGTAACTTGGCTGAAAAGTTGATCAAGAGTTGACTTTTTGCCTTTTTCTTCTAATCTGAAATCTATTATGCGAAACTGGTATAAACAGGACCAAGGACCTACTCAACAAAGTTAAAATGACTCAGGGATCCTAAGGAACAACTCAAAACTAAAATCCTACCTAAAACTCAAATTTTCACTACCTAAAACTCAAAATTTATCTACCTAACACCGCTAAAAACACCTTAAACATAGGCTAAAACTAAGTTTATGCTCAAGCACCGGTAGAACTACCACTAAACTACGTAGACAAGGTTAAAATGACTTAAGAAAACTTAATCCTAAGTCACAAACTATCTCCTAAATGATTTACCAAAAATCACTACCTAAAACCAAGACTAGTCGACGAAGTTTACCCTTCTGTGTATGCATGTACTAAGCTAACCTATGGAAGTTTAATCTAACTATCCTAACATGTTTCTAATGGAAAAATATGAATAGAAAACAGCTCACACTGCTAAAACTTACTACAGCTCAAAATCTAGCTACCTAAGACCTAATATTAGCACTAAACTATGCTAAAACTCCAAAAATTTAGAGTTGAAGTAAACTACTACATAAAACTTTTACCAACACCCTTGGACAACTTTTGATTACCAAAAGAAATGTGGAGAAGACATCAAAAAACAAAATTTGGAGGGAAATTCAAATCTGTCTACAGAAAACACAAAAATCAACTACAAATTGGTCAAAATGAGGTTAAGACCATCCAATCAGCAAAGGAAATGTTGAGGAATGATGCAAAAACAATGTATTTAGTATATGAAAGATGAAAACTAAGCAAAAAGTGAGCAATATCAAGGAAAACGAACACTGAGGCAGAGACCAACTTGTATGGCTAGTTTATGAATCTCTAGTCTAGTTAAATACCTAACTTCATTATTTTTTTCATTCAATTAGTGTGACGAAGTTGTGTGGCCTTTTTTTATGGAGAAAATGTAAACCAAGGACAGAAAAACTAACAAAAACATAGAAAGAATGCAGTAACTTTGTTCAAAAGTTGACCAAGAGTTGGCTTTTTGCCTTTATCCTCTAATCTAAAATCTATTATGCGAAACTGGTATAAACAGGACCAAGGACCTACTTAACAAAGTTAAAATGACTCAGGGATCCTAAGGAACAAATCAAACTGAAATCCTACCTAAAACTCAAAATTTCACTACCTAAAGCCTCTAAAAACACCTTAAAGATAGGCTAAAACTAAGTTTATGCTATAGCACGGGTAGAAGTACCACTAAACTACCTAGACAAGGTTAAAATGACTTAAGAAAACTTAATCCTAAGTCATAAACTATCTCCTAAATGATTTACCAAAATTCACTACCTAAAACCAAGACTAGTCTACAAAATTTACCCTTTTGTGTATGCTTGTACTAAGCTAACCTATGGTAGTTTAATCTACCTATCCTAACATGTTTCTAATGGCAAAATATGAATAGAAAACAACTCACACTGCTAAAACTTACTACAGCTCAAAATCTATCAACCTAAGACCTAATATTAGCACTAAACTATGCTAAAACTCCAAAAATTTAGAGCTGAAATAGACTACTGCACAAAAATTTTATCAACACCCTTGGACAACTTTTAATTACCAAAAGAAATGTGGAGAAGACATCACAAAATAAAATTTGGAGGGAAATTCAAATCTGCCTACAGAAAACACAAAAATCAAATACAAATTCGTCAAAATGAGCTTAAGACTATCCAATCAGCAAAGGAAATGTTGATGAATGATGCAAAAACAATGTATTTAGTATATGAAAGAAGAAAACTAAGCTAAAAGTGAGCAATATCAAGGAAAACGAAAATTGAGGCGGAGACTAACTTGTATGGTTAGTTTATGAATGTCTAGTCTAGTTAAATACCTAACTTCATTATTTTTCATTCAATTAGTATGACTAAGTTGTGTGGCCTATTCTTATGCAGAAAAAGTAAACCAAGGACAGAAAAACTAACAAAAACAAAGAAAGAATGCAGTAACTTGGCTGAAAAGCTGACCAAGAGTTGACTTTTTCCCTTTTTCCTCTAATCTGAAATCTATTATGCGAAACTGGTATAAACAGGACCAAGGACCTACTCAACAAAGTTAAAATGACTCAGGGATCCTAAGGAAAAACTCAAAACTGAAATCCTACCTAAAACTCAAAATTTCACTACCTAAAACCTCTAAAAACACCTTAAAGATAGGCTAAAACTAAGTTTATGCTAAAGCACGGGTAGAACTACCACTAAAATACCTAGACAAGGTTAAAATGACTTAAGAAAACTTAATCTTAAGTCACAAACTATCTCCTAAATGATTTACCAAAAATCACTACCTAAAACCAAGACTAGTCTACAAAGTTGACCCTTTTGTGTATGCATCTACTAAGCTAACCTATGGAAGTTTAATCTAATTATCCTAACATGTTTCTAATGGCAAAATATGAATAGAAAAAAGCCCACACTGCTAAAACTTACTACAGCTCAAAATCTAGCTACCTAAGACCTAATATTAGCACTAAACTATGCTAAAACTCCAAAAATTTGGAGCTGAAATAAACTACTGCATAAAAGTTTTATCAACACCCTTGGACAACTTTTAATTACCAAAAGAAATGTGGAGAAGACATCACAAAAACAAATTTGGAGGGAAATTCAAATCTGCCTACAGAAAACATAAAAATCAACTACAAATTGGTCAAAATGAGCTCAAGACTATCCAATCAGCAAAGGAAATGTTGAGGAATGATGCAAAAAAAATGTATATAGTATATGAAAGATGAAAACTAAGCTAAAAGTGAGCAATATCAAGGAAAACGAAAACTGAGGCGGAGACTAACTTGTATGGCTAGTTTATGAATCTCTACTCTAGTTAAATACCTAACTTCATTATTTTTTCATTCAATTAGTGTGACTAAGTTGTGTGGCCATTTTTTATCCAGAAAATGTAAACCAAGGACAGAAAAACAATCAAAAACAAAGAAAGAATGCTGTAACATGGCTGAAAAGTTGAAAACTTGACCAAGGGTTGACTTTTTACCTTTTTCCTCTAATTTGAAATCTATTATGCGAAACTAGTATAAACAGGACCAAGGACCTACTCAACAAAGTTAAAATTACTCAGGGATCCTAAGGAACAACTCAAAACTGAAATCCTACCTAAAACTCACAATTTCACTACCTAAAACCTCTAAAAACACCTTAAAGATAGGCTAAAACTAAGTTTATGCTAAAGCACGGGTAGAACTACCACTAAACTACCTAGACAAGGTTAAAATGACTTAGGAAAACTTAATACTAAGTCACAAACTATCTCCTAAATGATTTACCAAAAATCACTACCTAAAACCAAGACTAGTCTACAAAGTTGACCCTTTTGTGTATGCATGTACTAAGCTAACCTATGGAAGTTTAATCTAACTATCCTAACATTTTTATAATGGCAAAATATGAATAGAAAGCAGCTCACACTGCTAAAACTTACTACAGCTCAAAATCTAGCTACCTAAGACCTAATATTTGCACTAAACTATGCTAAAACTCCTAAAATATAGACCTGAAGTAAACTACTGCATAAAACTTTTATCCACACCCTTAAACAACTTTTAATTACCAAAACAAATTTGGAGAAGACATCACAAAACAAAATTTGGAGGGAAATTCAAATCTGCCTACAGAAAACACAAAAATAAACTACAAATTCGTCAAAATGAGCTTAAGACTATCCAATCAGCAAAGGAAATGTTAAGGAATGATTCAAAAAAAATGTATTTAGTATATGAAAGATGAAAACTAAGCTAAAAGTGAGCAATATCAAGGAAAACGAAAACTGAGGCATAGACTAACTTGTATGGCTAGTTTATGAATCTCTAGTCTAGTTAAATACCTAACTTCATTATTTTTTCATTCAATTAGTGTGACTAAGTTGTGTGGGCTATTTTTATGCAGAAAAAGTAAACCAAGGACAGAAAAACTAACAAAAACAAAGAAAGAATGCAGTAACTTGGCTGAAAACTTGACCAAGACCTGACTTTTTGCCTTTTTCATCTAATCTAAAATCTATTATGCAAAACTGGTATAAACAGGACCAAGGACCTACTCAACAAAGTTAAAATGACTTAGGGATCCTATGGAACAACTCAAAACTGAAATCCTACCTAAAACTAAAAATTTCACAACCTAAAACCTCTAAAAACACCTTAAAGATAGGCTAAAACTAAGTTTATGCTAAAGAACGGGTAGAACTACCACTAAACGACCTAGACAAGCTTAAAATGACTTAAGAAAACTTAATCCTAAGTCACAAACTATCTCCTAAATGATTTACCAAAAATCACTACCAAAAACGAAGACTAGTCTACAAAATAGACCCTTTTGTGTATGAATGTACTAAGCTAACCTATGGTAGTTTAATCTACCTATCCTAACATGTTTCTAATGGCAACGTATGAATAGAAAACAGCTCACACTGCTAAAACTTACTACAACTCAAAATCTACCTACCTAAGACCTAATATTAGCACTAAACTACGCTAAAACCCCAAAAATTTAGAGCTGAAATAAACTACTACATAAAACTTTTATCAACACCATTGGACAACTTTTAATTACCAAAAGAAATGTGGAGAAGACATCACAAAACAAAATTTGGAGGGAAATTCAAATATGCCTACAGAAAACACAAAAATAAACTACAAATTGGTCAAAATGAGCTTAAGACTATCCAATCACCAAAGGAAATGTTGAGGTATGATGCAAAAACAATGTATTTAGTATATGAAAGATGAAAACCAGGCTAAAATTGAGCAATATCAAGGAAAACGAAAATTGAGGCGGAGACTAACTTGCATGGCTAGTTTATGATTCTCTAGTCTAGTTAAATACCTAACTTCATTATTTTTCATTCAATTAGTATGACTAAGTTGTGTGGCCTATTCTTATGCAGAAAAAGTAAACCAAGGACAGAAAAACTAACCAAAACAAAGAAAGAATGCAGTAACTTGGCTGAAAAGCTGACCAAGAGTTCACTTTTTGCCTTTTTCCTCTAATCTGAAATCTATTATGCGAAACTGGTGTAAATAGGACCAAGGACCTACTCAACAAAGTCAAAATGACTCGGTGATCCTAAGGAACAACTCAAAACTGAAATCCTACCTAAAACTCAATTTCACTACCTAAATCCTCTAAAACCACCTTAAAGATAGGCTAAAACTAAGTTTATGCTAAAGCACGTGTAGAACTACCACTAAACTACCTAGACAAGGTTAAAATGACTTAAGAAAACTTAATCCTAAGTCACAAACTTTCTCCTAAATGATTTACCAAAAATCACTACCTAAAACCAAGACTAGTCTACGAAATTGACCCTTTTGTGTATGCATCTACCAAGCTAACCTACGGAAGTTTAATATAACTATCCTAACATTTTTATAATGGCAAAATATGAATAGAAACCAACTCACACTGCTAAAACTTACTACAGCTCAAAATCTAGCTACCTAAGACCTAATATTAACACTAAACTATGCTAAAACTCCAAAAATTTAGAGCTGAATAAACTACTGCATAAAACCTTTATCAACACCCTTGGGCAACTTTTAATTACCAAAACAAATGTGGAGAAGACATCACTAAACAAAATTTGGAGGGAAATTCAAATCTGCCAATAGAAAACACAAAAATCAACTACAAATTGGTCAAAATGAGCTTAAGAGTATCCAATCAGCAAAGGAAATATTGAGGAATGATGCAAAAATAGTGTATTTAGTATATGAAAGATGAAAACTAAGCTAAAAGTGAGCAATATCAAGGAAAACGAAAACTGAGGCGGACACTAACTTGTATGGCTAGTTTATGAATCTCTAGTCTAGTTAAATACCTAACTTTATTATTTTTCAATCAATTAGTGTGACTAATTTGTGTGGCCTATTTTTATGCAGAAAAAGTAAACCCAGGACAGAAAAACAAACAAAAACAAAGAAAGAATGCAGTAACTTGGCTAAAGAGTTGACCAAGAGTTGACCAAAAGTTGACTTTTTGCGTTTTTCCTCTAATCTGAAATCTATTATGCGAAACTGGTATAAACAGGACCAAGGACCTACTCAACAAAGTGAAAATGACTCGGGGATCCTAAGGAACAACTCAAAACTGAAATCCTACCTAAAACTCAAATTTTCACTACCTAAAACCTCTAAAAACACCTTAAAGATAGGCTAAAACTAAGTTTATGCTAAAGCACGAGTAGAACTACCACTAAACTACCTAGACAAGGTTAAAATGACTTAAGAAAACTTAATCCTAAGTCACAAACTATCTCCTAAATGAGTTACCAAAAATCACTACCTAAAACCAACACTAGTCTATAAAATTGACCCTTTTGTGTATGCATGTACTAAGCTAAGCTATGGAAGTTTAATCTAATTATCCTAACATGTTTCTAATGGCAAAATATGAATAGAAAATAGCTCACACTGTTAAAACTTACTACAGTTTAAAATCGAGCTACCTAAGACCTAATATTAGCACTAAATTATGCTAAAACTCCAAAAAATTAGAGCTGAAATAAACTACTGAATAAAACTTTTCTCAACACCCCTGGAACACTTTTAATTACCAAAAGAAATTTGGAGAAGACATCACAAAACAAAATTTGGAGGGAAATTCAAATCTGCCTATTGAAAACCCAAAAATCGTCTACAAATTGGTCAAAATGAGCGTAAGACTATCCAATCAGCAAAGGAAATGTTGAGGATTGATGCAAGAAAATGAATTTAGTATATGAAAGATGAAAACTAAGCTAAAAGTGAGCAATATCAAGGAAATCAAAAACTGAGGTGGAGACTAACTTGTATGGCTCGTTTATGAATCTCTAGTCTAGTTAAATACCTAACTTGATTTTTTTTTTCATTCAATTAGTGTGACTAAGTTTTGTGACCTATTTCTATTGAGAAAAACTAAACCAAGGACAGAAAAACTAACAAAAACAAAGAAAGAATGCAGTAACTTGGCTGAAAAGTTGAAAAGTAGACCAAGAGTTGACTTTTTGCCTATTTCCTCTAATCTGAAATCTATTATGCGAAACTGGTATAAATAAGACCAAGGACCTACTCAACAAAGTTAAAATGACTCAGGGATCCTAAGGAACAACTCAAAACTGAAATCCTATCAAAATTTCACTATCTAAAACCTTTAAAAACACCTTAAAGATAGGCTAAAACTAAGTTTATGCTAAGGCATGGGTAGAACTACCACTAAACTACCTAGACAAGGTTAAAATGACTTAAGAAAACTTAATCGTAACTCACAAACTATCTCCTAAATGATTTACCAAAAATCACTACCTAAAACCAAGACTAGTCTACAAAGTTGACCCTTTCGCGTATGCATGTATTAAGCTAACCTATGGAAGTTTAATCTAACTATTCTAACATGTTTCTAATGGCAAAATATGAATAGAAAACAACTCACACTGCTAAAACTTACTACAGCTCAAAATCTAGCTACCTAAGACCTAATAATAGCACTAAACTATGCTAAAACTCCGAAAATTTAGAGCTGAAATAAACTACTGAATAAAACTTTTCTCAACACCCCTGGAACACTTTTAATTACCAAAAGAAATTTGGAGAAGACATCACAAAACAAAATTTGGAGAGAAATTCAAATCTGCCTATTGAAAACACAAAAATCGTCTACAAATTGGTCAAAATGAGCGTAAGACTATCCAATCAGCAAAGGAAATGTTGAGGATTGATGCAAGAAAATGAATTTAGTATATGAAAGATGAAAACTAAGCTAAAAGTGAGGAATATCAAGGAAATCAAAAACTGAGGCGGAGACTAACTTGGATGGCTAGTTTATGAATCTCTAGTCTAGTTAAATACCTAACTTCATTATTTTTTCATTCAATTAGTGTGACTAAGTTGTGTGGCCTATTTTTATGCACAAAAAGTAAACTAAGGAAAAAAAAACTAACAAAAACAAAAAAAGAATGCAGTAACTTGGCTGAAAAGTTTAAAAGTTGACCAAGAGTTAACTTTTTGCCTTTTTCCTCTAATCTGAAATCTATTATGCGAAAGTGGTATAAACAGGACCAAGGACCTACTCAACAAAGTTAAAATGACTCAGGGATCCTACGTAACAACTCAAAACTGAAATCCTATCTAAAACTCAAAATTTCACTACCTAAAACCTCTAAAAACACCTTAATGATAGGCTAAAATTAAGTTTATGCTAAAGCACGGGTAGAACTACCACTAAACTACCTAGACAAGGTTAAAATGACTTAAGAAAACCTAATCCTAAGTCACAAACTATCTCATAAATGATTTACCAAAAATCACTACCTAAAACCAAGACTAGTCTACAAAGTTGACCCTTTTGTGTATGCATGTACTAAGCTAACCTCGGGAAGTTTAATCTAACTATCCTAACATGTTTCTAAAGGCAAAATATGAATAGAAAACAGCTCACATTGCTAAAACTTACTACAACCCAAAATCTAGCTACCTAAGACCTAATATTAGCACTGAACTATGCTAAAACTCCAAAAATTTAGAGTTGAAATAAACTATTGCATAAAACTTTTATCAACGCCCTTGGACAACTTTTAATTAGCAAAAGAAATGTGGAGAAGAAATCACAAAACAAAATTTGGAGGGAAATTCAAATCTACCTACAGAAAACACAAAAATCGTCTACAAATCGGTCAAAATGAGCTTAAGACTATCCAATCAGCAAAGGAAATGTTGAGGAATGATGCAAAAACAATGTATTTAGTATATGAAAGATGAAAACTAAGCTAAAAGTGAGCAATATCAATGAAAACGAAAACTGAGGCAGAGACCAACTTGTATGGCTAGTTTATGAATCTCTAGTCTAGTCAAATACCTAACTTCATTATTTTTTCATTCAATTAGTGTGACTAAGTTGTGTGGCCTATTTTTATTCAGAAAAAGTAAGCTAAGGACAGAAAAACTAACAAAAACAAAAAAAGAATGCAGTAACTTGGCTGAAAAGTTGACCAAGAGTTGACTTTTTGCCTTTTTTCTCTAATCTGAAATCTATTATGCGAAAGTGGTATAAACAGGACCAAGGACCTACTCAACAAAGTTAAAATGACTCAGGGATCCTACGTAACAACTCAAAACTGAAATCCTATCTAAAACTCAAAATTTCACTACCTAAAACCTCTAAAAACACCTTAAAGATAGGCTAAAACTAAGTTTATGCTAAAGCACCGGTAGAACTACCACTAAACTACCTAGACAAGGTTAAAATAAGTTAAGAAAATTTAAGCCTAAGTCACAAACTATCTCCTAAATGATTTACCAAAAATCACTACCTAAAACCAAGACTAGTCTACAAAGTTGACCCTTTTGTGTATGCATGTACTAAGCTAACCTCTTGAAGTTTAATCTAACTATCCTAACATGTTTCTAATGGCAAAATATGAATAGAAAACAGCTCACACTGCTAAAACTTACTAAAACTCAAAATCTAGCTACCTATGACCTAATATTAGCACTGAACTATTGTAAAACTCCAAAAATTTAGAGCTAAAATAAACTACTGCATTAAACTTTTATGAACACCCTTGGACAACTTCTAATTACCAAAAGAAATGTGGAGAAGACATCACAAAACAAAATTTGGAGGGAATTCAAATCTGCCTACAGAAAACACAAAAATCAACTACAAATTGGTCAAAATGAGCTTAAGACTATCCTATCAGCAAAGGAAATGTTGAGGAATGATGCAAAAACAATGTATTTAGTATATGAAAGATGAAAACTAAGCTAAAAGTGAGCAATATCAAGGAAAACGAAAACTGAGGCAGAGACCAACTTGTATGGCTAGTTTTTGAATCTCTAGTCTAGTCAAATACCTAACTTCATTATTTTTTCATTCAATTAGTGTGACTAAGTTGTGTGGCCTATTTTTATGCACAAAAAGTAAACCAAGGACAAAAAAACTAACAAAAACAAAAAAAGAATGCAGTAACTTGGCTGAAAAGTTTAAAAGTTGACCAAGAGTTGACTTTTTGCCTTTTTCCTCTAATTTGAAATCTATTATGCGAAAGTGGTATAAACAGGACCAAGGACCTACTCAACAAAGTTAAAATGACTCAGGGATCCTAAGGAACAACTCAAAACTGAAATCCTACCCAAAACTCAAAATTTCACTACCTAAAACCTCTAAAAACACCTTAAAGATAGGCTAAAACTAAGTTTATGCTAAAGCACGGGTAGAACTACCACTAAACTACCTAGACAAGGTTAAAATAAGTTAAGAAAACTTAAGCCTAAGTCACAAACTATCTCCTAAATGATTTACCAAAAATCACTACCTAAAACCAAGACTAGTCTACAAAGTAGACCCTTTTGTGGATGCATGTACTAAGCTAACCTCTGGAAGTTTAATCTAACTATCCTAACATGTTTCTAGTGGAAAAATATGAATAGAAAAAAGCTCACAGTGCTAAAACTTACTACAACTCAAAATCTAGCTACCTAAGACCTAATATTAACACTAAACTATGCGAAAACTCCAAAAATTTAGAGCTGAAAGAAACTACTACATAAAAATTTTATCAACACCTTTGGACAACTTTTAATTACCAAAAGAAATGTGGAGAACACATCACAAACCAAAATTTGGAGGGAAATTCAAATCTGCCTACAGAAAACACAAAAATCGTCTACAAATCGGTCAAAATGAGCTTAAGACTATCCAATCAGCAAAGGAAATGTTGAGGAATGATGCAAAAACAATGAATTTAGTATATGAAAGACGAAAACTAAGCTAAAACTGAGCAATATCAAGGAAAACGAAAACTGAGGCAAAGACCAACTTGTATGGCTAGTTTATGAATCTCTAGTCTAGTCAAATACCTAACTTCATTATTTTTTCATTCAATTAGTGTGACTAAGTTGTGTGGCCTATTTTTATTCAGAAAAAGTAAGCTAAGGACAGAAAAACTAACAAAAACAAAAAAAGAATGCAGTAACTTGGCTGAAAAGTTGACCAAGAGTTGACTTTTTGCCTTTTTTCTCTAATCTGAAATCTATTATGCGAAAGTGGTATAAACAGGACCAAGGACCTACTCAACAAAGTTAAAATGACTCAGGGATCCTACGTAACAACTCAAAACTGAAATCCTATCTAAAACTCAAAATTTCACTACCTAAAACCTCTAAAAACACCTTAAAGATAGGCTAAAACTAAGTTTATGCTAAAGCACCGGTAGAACTACCACTAAACTACCTAGACAAGGTTAAAATAAGTTAAGAAAATTTAAGCCTAAGTCACAAACTATCTCCTAAATGATTTACCAAAAATCACTACCTAAAACCAAGACTAGTCTACAAAGTTGACCCTTTTGTGTATGCATGTACTAAGCTAACCTCTTGAAGTTTAATCTAACTATCCTAACATGTTTCTAATGGCAAAATATGAATAGAAAACAGCTCACACTGCTAAAACTTACTAAAACTCAAAATCTAGCTACCTATGACCTAATATTAGCACTGAACTATTGTAAAACTCCAAAAATTTAGAACTAAAATAAACTACTGCATTAAACTTTTATGAACACCCTTGGACAACTTCTAATTACCAAAAGAAATGTGGAGAAGACATCACAAAACAAAATTTGGAGGGAATTCAAATCTGCCTACAGAAAACACAAAAATCAACTACAAATTGGTCAAAATGAGCTTAAGACTATCCTATCAGCAAAGGAAATGTTGAGGAATGATGCAAAAACAATGTATTTAGTATATGAAAGATGAAAACTAAGCTAAAAGTGAGCAATATCAAGGAAAACGAAAACTGAGGCAGAGACCAACTTGTATGGCTAGTTTTTGAATCTCTAGTCTAGTCAAATACCTAACTTCATTATTTTTTCATTCAATTAGTGTGACTAAGTTGTGTGGCCTATTTTTATGCACAAAAAGTAAACCAAGGACAAAAAAACTAACAAAAACAAAAAAAGAATGCAGTAACTTGGCTGAAAAGTTTAAAAGTTGACCAAGAGTTGACTTTTTGCCTTTTTCCTCTAATTTGAAATCTATTATGCGAAAGTGGTATAAACAGGACCAAGGACCTACTCAACAAAGTTAAAATGACTCAGGGATCCTAAGGAACAACTCAAAACTGAAATCCTACCCAAAACTCAAAATTTCACTACCTAAAACCTCTAAAAACACCTTAAAGATAGGCTAAAACTAAGTTTATGCTAAAGCACGGGTAGAACTACCACTAAACTACCTAGACAAGGTTAAAATAAGTTAAGAAAACTTAAGCCTAAGTCACAAACTATCTCCTAAATGATTTACCAAAAATCACTACCTAAAACCAAGACTAGTCTACAAAGTAGACCCTTTTGTGGATGCATGTACTAAGCTAACCTCTGGAAGTTTAATCTAACTATCCTAACATGTTTCTAGTGGAAAAATATGAATAGAAAAAAGCTCACAGTGCTAAAACTTACTACAACTAAAAATCTAGCTACCTAAGACCTAATATTAACACTAAACTATGCGAAAACTCCAAAAATTTAGAGCTGAAAGAAACTACTACATAAAAATTTTATCAACACCTTTGGACAACTTTTAATTACCAAAAGAAATGTGGAGAAGACATCACAAACCAAAATTTGGAGGGAAATTCAAATCTGCCTACAGAAAACACAAAAATCGTCTACAAATCGGTCAAAATGAGCTTAAGACTATCCAATCAGCAAAGGAAATGTTGAGGAATGATGCAAAAACAATGAATTTAGTATATGAAAGACGAAAACTAAGCTAAAACTGAGCAATATCAAGGAAAACGAAAACTGAGGCAAAGACCAACTTGTATGGCTAGTTTATGAATCTCTAGTCTAGTCAAATACCTAACTTCATTATTTTTTCATTCAATTAGTGTGACTAAGTTGTGTGGCCTATTTTTATTCAGAAAAAGTAAACTAAGGACATAAAAACTAACAAAAACAAAAAAATAATGCAGTAACTTGGCTGAAAAGTTGACCAAGAGTTGACTTTTTGCCTTTTTCCTCTAATCTGAAATCTATTATGCGAAAGTTCTATAAACAGGACCAAGGACCTACTCAACAGAGTTAAAATGACTTAGGGATCCTAAGAAACAACTCAAAACTGAAATCCTACATAAAACTCAAAATTTCACTACCTAAAACCTCTAAAAACACCTTAATGATAGGCTAAAAGTAAGTTTTTGCTAAAGCACGGGTAGAACCACCACTAAACTACCTAAACAAGGTTAAAATGACTTAAGAAAACTGAATCCTAAGTCACAAACTATCTCCTAAATGAATTACCAAAAATCATTACCTAAAACCAAGACTAGTTTACAAAATTGACCCTTTTGTGTATGCATGTACTAAGCTAACCTCTGGAAGTTTAATCTAACTATCCTAACATGTTTCTAAAGGCAAAATATGAATAGAAAATAGCTCACATTGCTAAAACTTACTACAACCCAAAATCTAGCTACCTAAGACCTAATATTAGCACTAAACTATGCTAAAACTCCAAAAATTTAGAGCTGAAATAAACTACTGCATAAAACTTTTATCAACACCCTTGGACAACTTTTAATTACCAAAAGAAATGTGGAGAAGACATCACAAAACAAAATTTGGAGGGAAATTCAAATCTGCATACAGAAAAAACAAAAATCAACTACAAATTAGTCAAAATGAGCTTTAGACTATCAAATCAGCAAAAGAAATGTTGAGGAATGATGCAAAAACAATGTATTTAGTATATGAAAGAAGAAAACTAAGCTAAAAGTGAGCAATATCAAGGAAAACGAAAATTGAGGCGAAGACTAACTTGTATAGCTAGTTTATGAATCCCTATTCTAGTTAAATACCTAACTTCATTATTTTTCATTCAATTAGTGTGACTAAGTTGTGTGGCCTATTTTTATGCAGAAAAATTAAACCAAGGACAGAAAAACTATCCAAAACAAAGAAAGAATGCAGTAACTTGGCTGAAAAGTTGAAAAGTTGACCAAGAGTTGACTTGTTCCCTTTTTCCTCTAATTTGAAATCTATTATGCGAAAGTGGTATAAACAGGACCAAGGACCTACTCAACAAAGTTAAAATGACTCAGGGATCATAGGAACAACTCAAAACTGAAATCCTATCTAAAACTCAAAATTTCACTACCCAAAAACTCTAAAAACACTTTAAAGATAGGCTAAAACTAAGTTTATGCTAAAGCACGAGTAGAACTACCACTAAACTACATAGACAAGGTTAAAATGACTTAAGAAAACTTAATCCTAAGTCACAAACTATCTCCTAAATGATTTACCAAAAATCACTACCCAAAACCAAGACTAGTGTACAAAGTTTACCCTTTTGTGTATGCATGTACTAAGCTAACCTCTGGAAGCTTAATCTCACTATCCTAACATGTTTCTAATGGCAAAATATGAATAGAAAACAACTCACACTGCTAAAACTTACTACAGCTCAAAATCTAGCTACCTAAGACCTAATATTAACACTAAACTACGCTGAAACTCTAAAAATTTGGAGCTGGAATAAACTCCAGCACAAAACTTTTATCAACACCCTTCGAAAACTTTTAATTACCCAAAGAAATGTGGAGAAGACATCACAAAAGTAAATTTGGAGGGAAATTCAAATCCGCCTACAGAAAACACAAAAATCAACTACAAGTTGGTCAAAATTAGCTTAAGACTATCCAATCAGCAAAACAAATGTTGAGGAATGATGCAAAAACAATGTATTTAATATATGAAAGATGAAAACTACGCTAAAATTGAGCAATATAAAGGAAAACGAAAACTGAATCGGAGACTAACTTGTATGGCTAGTTTATGAATCTCTAGTCTTGTTAAATACCTAACTTCATTATTTTTTCATTCAATTAGCGTGACTAAGTTGTGTGCCCTATTTCTATGCAGAAAAATTAAACCAAGGACAAAAAAACTAACAAAAACAAAGATAAAAAATGTATTTAGTATATGAAAGATGAAAATATAAAGGAAAACGAAAACTGAGGCGGAGACTAACTTGTATTGCTAATTTATGAATCTCTAGTCTAGTTAAATACCTAACTTCATTATTTTTTCATTCAATTAGTGTGACTAAGTTATGTGCCCTATTTATATGCAGAAAAATTAAACCAAGGATAGAAAAACTAACAAAAACAAAGAAAGAATGCAGTAACTTGGCTGAAAAGTTGAAAAGCTGACCAAGAGTTGACTTTTTGCCTTTTTCCTCTAGTCTGAAAACTATTATGCGAAACTTGTATAAACAGGACCAAGGACCTACTCAACAAAGTTAAAATGACTCAAGGATCCTAAGGAACAACTCAAAATTGAAATCCTACCTAAAACTCAAAATTTCACTACCCAAAACCTTTAATAACGCCTTAAACATAGGCTAAAACGAAGCTTATGCTAAAGCACGGGTAGAACTACCACTAAACTACCTAGACAAGCATAAAATGACTTAAGAAAACCTAATCCTAAGTCACAAACTATCTCCTTAATGATTTACCAAAAATCACTATCTAAAACCAAGACTAGTTTACAAAATTGACCCTTTTGTGTATGCATGTACTAAGCTAACCTATGGAAGTTTAATCTAACTATCCTAACATGTTACTAATGGCAAAATATGAATAGAAAGCAGCTCACACTGCTAAAACTTACTACAACTCAAAATCTAGCTACCTAAGACTTAATATTAGCACTAAACTATGCTAGAACTCTAAAAATTTAGAGCTGAAATAAACTACTACATAAAACTTTGATCAACACCCTTGGACAACTTTTAATTACCAAAAGAAATCTGGAGAAGACATCACAAAACAAAATTTGGAGGGACATTAAAATCTGCCTACAGAAAACACAAAAATCAACTACAAATTGGTCAAAATGAGCTTAAGACTATCCAATCAGCAAAGGAAATGTTGAGGAATGATGCAAACAATGTATTTAGTATATGAAAGAAGAAAACTAAGCTAAAAGTTAGCAATATCAAGGAAAACGAAATTTGAGGCGGAGAATAACTTGTATGGCTAGTTTATGAATCTCTAGTGTAGTTAAATACCTAACTTCATTATTTTTTCATTCAATTAGTGTGACTAAGTTGTGTGGCCTATTTTAATGCAGAAAAAGTAAACCAAGGACAGAAAAACTAACAAAAACAAAGAAAGAATGCAGTAACTTGACTGAAAAGTTGAAAAGCTGACCAAGAGTTGACTTTTTGCCTTTTTCCTCTAATCTATTATGCGAAACCGGTATAAACAGGACCAAGGACCTACTCAACAAAGTTAAAATGACTCAGGGATCCTAAGGAACAACTCCAAACTGAAATCCTACCTAAAATTCAAAACTTCACTACCTAAAACCTCTAAAAACACCTTCAAGATAGGCTAAAACTAAGTTTATCCTAAAACACGGGTAGAAATACCACTAAACTACCTAGACAAAGTTAAAATGACTTAAGAAAACTTAATCCTAAGTCACAAACTATCTCCTAAATGATTTACCAAAAATCACTACCTAAAACCAAGACTAGTCTACAAAATTGACCCTTTTGTGTATGCATGTACTAAGCTAACCTATGGAAGTTTAATCTAACTATCCTAACATGTTACTAATGGCAAAATACGAATAGAAAACAGCTCACACTGCTAAAACATACTACAACTGAAAATCTAGCTACCTAAGACATAATATTAGCATTAAACTATGCTAAAACTCCAAAAATTTAGAGCTGAAATAAACTACTGAATAAAACTTTTATCAACACCCTTGGGCAACTTTTAATTACCAAAAGAAATGTGAAGAAGACATGACAAAACAAAATTTGGAGGGAAATTCAAATCTGCCTATAGAAAGCACAAAAATCAACTACAAATTGGTCAAAATGAGCTTAAGACTATCCAATCAACAAAGAAAATGTTGAGGATGATGCAAAAACAATGTATTTAGTATATGAAAGATGAAAACTAAGCCTAAAGTGAGCAATATCAAGGAAAATGAAAACTGAGGCGGAGACTAACTTGTATGGCTAGTTTATGAATCTTTAGTCTAGTTAAATACCTAACTTCATTATTTTTTCATTCAATTAGTGTGATTAAGTTGTGTGGCCTATTTTTCTGCAGAAAACGTAATCCAAGGATAGAAAAACTAACAAAAACAAAGAAAGAATGCAAAAGTAAACCAAGGACACAAAAACTAAGAAAAACAAAGAAAGAATACAGTAACTTGGGTGAAAAGTTGACCAAGAGTTGACCAAGAGTTGACTTTTTGCCTTTTTCCTTGAATCTGAAATCTATTATGCGAAACTGGTATAAACAGGACCAAAGACCTACTCAACAAAGTTAAAATGACTCAGAGATCCAAAGGAACAACTCCAAACTGAAATCCTACCTAAAACTAAAAATTTCACTACCTAAAACCTCTAAAAACACCTTAAAGATAGGCTAAAACCAATTTTATGCTAAAGCACGGGTAGAACTGCCATTAAACTACCTAGACAAGGTTAAAATGACTTAAGAAAACTTAATCCTAAGTCGCAAACTATCTCCTAAATGATTTACCAAAAATCACTACCTAAAACCAAGACTAGTCTACAAAGTTGACCCTTTTGTGTATGCATGTACTAAGCTAACCTATGGAAGTTCAATCTAGCTATCCTAACATGTTTCTAATGGCAAAATACGAATAGAAAACAACTCACACTGCTAAAACTAAGTACAACTCAAAATCTAGCTACCTAAGACCTAATATTAACACTAAACTATGCTCAAACTCCAAAAATTTAGAGTTGAAATAAACTACTGCATAAAACTTTTATCAACACCCTTGGACAACTTTTAATTACCAAAAGAAATGTGCAGAAGACATCGCAAAACAAAATTTGGAGGGAAATTCAAATCTGCCTACAGAAAACACAAAAATCAACTACAAATTGGTCAAAATGAGCTTAAGACTATCCAATCAGCATAGGAAATGTTGAGGAATGATGCAAAAACAATGCATTTAGTGTATGAAGGATGAAAACTAAGCTAAAAGTTAGCAATATCAAGGAAAACGACAACTGAGGCGGAGACTAACTTGTATGGCTAGTTTATGAATCTCTAGTCTAGTTAAATACCTAACTTCATTATTTTTTCATTCAATTAGTGTGACTAAGTTGTGTGACCTATTTTTAAGCAGAAAAGTAAACCAAGGACAGAAGAACTAACAAAAACAAGAAAGAATACAGTAACTTGACTGAAAAGTTGACCAAGAGTTGAACAAAAGTTGACTTTTTGCCTTTTTCCTTTAATCTGAAATCTATTATGCGAAACTGGTATAAACAGGACCAACGACCTACTCAACAAAGTTAAAATGACTCAGGGATCCTAAGGAACAACTCAAAACTGAAATCCTACCTAAAACTAAAAATTTCACTACCTAAAACCTCTAAAAACACCTTAAAGATAGGCTAAAACCAATTTTATGCTAAAGCACGAGTAGAACTGCCATTAAACTACCTAGACAAGGTTAAAATGACTTAAGAAAACTTAATCCTAAGTCACAAACTATCACCTAAATGATTTACCAAAAATCACTACCTAAAACCAAGACTAGTCTACAAAATTGACCCTTTTGTGTATGCATGTACTAAGCTAACCTATAGAAGTTTAATTTAAGTATCCTAACATGTTTCTAGTGGCAAAATATGAATAGAAAACAGCTCACACTGCTAAAACATAGTACAACTGAAAATCTAGCTAGCTAAGACCTAATATTAGCACTAAACTATGCTAAAACTCCAAAAATTTAGAGCTGAAATAAACTACTGCATAAAACTTTTATCAACACCCTTGGACAACTTTTAATTACCAAAAGAAATGTTGAGAAGAGATCACAAAACAAAATTTGGAGGGAAATTCAAATATGCCTACAGAAAACACAAAAATCAACTACAAATTGGTCAAAACGAGCTTAAGACTATCCAATCAGCAAAGAAAATGTTGAGGAATGATGCAAAAACAATGTATTTAGTGTATGAAAGATGAAAACTAAGCGAAAAGTGAGAAACATCAAGGAAAACGAAAATTGAGACGAAGACTAACTTGTATGGCTAGTTTATGAATCTCTAGTCTAGTTAAATACCTAACTTCATTATTTTTTCATTCAATTAGTGTGACTAAGTTGTGTGGCCTATTTTTAAGCAGATAAAGTAAACCAAGGACACAAAAACTAAGAAAAACAGAGAAATAATGCAGTAACTTGGCTGAAAAGTTGAGTAAGAATTGACCAACAGTTGACTTTTTTCCTTTTTCCTCTAATCTGAAATCTATTATGCGAAACTGGTATAAACAGGACCAAGGACCTACTCCACAAAGTTAAAATGACTCAGGGATCCTAAGGAACAACTCAAAACTGAAATCCTACCTAAAACTAAAAATTTCACTACCTAAAGGCTCTAAAAACACCTTAAAGATAGGCTAAAACCAATTTTATGCTAAAGCACGGGTAGAACTACCATTAAACTACCTAGACAAGGTTAAAATGACTTAAGAAAACTTAATCCTAAGTCACAAACTATCTCCTAAATGATTTACCAAAAATCACTACCTAAAACCAAGACTAGTCTTCAAAGTTGACCCTTTTGTGTATGCATGTACTAAGCTAACCTATGGAAGTTCAATCTAGCTATCCTAACATGTTTCTAATGGCAAAATATGAATAGAAAACAGCTCACACTGCTAAAATTAAGTACAACTCAAAATCTAGCTACCTAAGACCTATTATTAACACTAAACTATGCTAAAACTCCAAAAATTTAGAGTTGAAATAAACTACTGCATAAAACTTTAATCAACACCCTTGGACAACTTTTAATTACCAAAAGAAATGTGCAGAAGACATCGCAACACAAAATTTGGAGGGAAATTCAAATCTGCCTACAGAAAACACAAAAATCAACTACAAATTGGTCAAAATGAGCTTAAGACTATCCAATCAGCATAGGAAATGTTGAGGAATGATGCAAAAACAATGTATTTAGTGTATGAAAGATGAAAACTAAGCTAAAAGTGAGACTCATCAAGGAAAACGAAAACTGAGGCGGAGACTAACTTGTATGGCTAGTTTATGAATCTCTAGTCTAGTTAAATACCTAACTTCATTATTTTTTCATTCAATTAGTGTGACTAAGTTGTGTGGCCTATTTTTAAGCAGAAAAAGTAAACCAAGGACACAAAAACTAAGAAAAACAAAGAAAGAATACAGTAACTTGGGTGAAAAGTTGACTAAGAATTGACCAAGAGTTGATTTTTGCCTTTTTCCTTGAATCTGAAATCTATTATGCGAAACTGGTATAAACAGGACCAACGACCTACTCAACAAAGTTAAAATGACTCAGAGATCCTAAGGGACAACTCCAAACTGAAATCCTACCTAAAACTAAAAATTTCACTACCTAAAACCTCTAAAAACACCTTAAAGATAGGCTAAAACCAATTTTATGCTAAAGCACGGGTAGAACTGCCATTAAACTACCTAGACAAGGTTAAAATGACTTAAGAAAACTTAATCCTAAGTCACAAACTATCTCCTAAATGATTTACCAAAAATCACTACCTAAAACCAAGACTAGTCTACAAAATTGACCCTTTTGTGTATGCATGTACTAAGCTATCCTATGGAAGTTTAATCTAAGTATCCTAACATGTTTCTAGTGGCAAAATATGAATAGAAAACAGCTCACACTGCTAAAACATAGTACAACTGAAAATCTAGCTAGCTAAGACCTAATATTAGCACTAAACTATGCTAAAACTCCAAAAATTTAGAGTTGAAATAAACTACTGCATAAAACTTTTATCAACACCCTTGGACAACTTTTAATTACCAAAAGAAATGTTGAGAAGAGATCACAAAACAAAATTTGGAGGGAAATTCAAATATGCCTACAGAAAACACAAAAATCAACTACAAATTGGTCAAAATGAGCTTAAGACTATCCAATCAGCAAAGGAAATGTTAAGGAATGATGCAAAAACAATGTATTTAGTGTATGAAAGATGAAAACTAAGCTAAAAGTGAGAAACATCAAGGAGAACAAAAACTGAGGCGGAGACTAACTTGTATGGCTAGTTTATGAATCTCTAGTCTAGTTAAATACCTAACTTCATTATTTTTTCATTCAATTAGTGTGACTAAGTTGTGTGGCCTATTTTTAAGCAGATAAAGTAAACCAAGGACACAAAAACTAAGAAAAACAGAGAAAGAATGCAGTAACTTGGCTGAAAAGTTGACTAAGAATTGACCAAGAGTTGACTTTTTTCCTTTTTCCTCTAATCTGAAATCTATTATGCGAAACTGGTATAAACAGGACCAAGGACCTACTCCACAAAGATAAAATGACTCAGGGATCCTAAGGAACAACTCAAAACTGAAATCCTACCTAAAACTAAAAATTTCACTACCTAAAGGCTCTAAAAACACCTTAAAGATAGGCTAAAACCAAGTTTATGCTAAAGCACGGGTACAACTACCATTAAACTACCTAGACAAGGTTAAAATGACTTAAGAAAACTTAATCCTAAGTCACAAACTATCTCCTAAATGATTTACCAAATATCACTACCTAAAACCAAGACTAGTCTACAAAGTTGACCCTTTTGTGTATGCATGTACTAAGCTAACCTATGGAAGTTCAATTTAGCTATCCTAACATGTTTCTAGTGGCAAAATATGAATAGAAAACAGCTCACACTGCTAAAACTAAGTACAACTCAAAATCTAGCTACCTAAGACCTAATATTAACACTAAACTATGCTAAAACTCCAAAAATTTAGAGTTGAAATAAACTACTGCATAAAACTTTTATCAACACCCTTGGACAACTTTTCATTACCAAAAGAAATGTGCAGAAGACATCGCAAAACAAAATTTGGAGGGAAATTCAAATCTGCCTACAGAAAACACAAAAATCAACTACAAATTGGTCAAAATGAGCTTAAGACTATCCAATCAGCATAGGAAATGTTGAGGAATGATGCAAAAACAATGCATTTAGTGTATGAAGGATGAAAACTAAGCTAAAAGTTAGCAATATCAAGGAAAACGACAACTGAGGCGGAGACTAACTTGTATGGCTAGTTTATGAATCTCTAGTCTAGTTAAATACCTAACTTCATTATTTTTTCATTCAATTAGTGTGACTAAGTTGTGTGACCTATTTTTAAGCAGAAAAGTAAACCAAGGACAGAAGAACTAACAAAAACAAGAAAGAATGCAGTAACTTGACTGAAAAGTTGACCAAGAGTTGAACAAAAGTTGACTTTTTGCCTTTTTCCTTTAATCTGAAATCTATTATGCGAAACTGGTATAAACAGGACCAACGACCTACTCAACAAAGTTAAAATGACTCAGGGATCCTAAGGAACAACTCAAAACTGAAATCCTACCTAAAACTAAAAATTTCACTACCTAAAACCTCTAAAAACACCTTAAAGATAGGCTAAAACCAATTTTATGCTAAAGCACGAGTAGAACTGCCATTAAACTACCTAGACAAGGTTAAAATGACTTAAGAAAACTTAATCCTAAGTCACAAACTATCACCTAAATGATTTACCAAAAATCACTACCTAAAACCAAGACTAGTTTACAAAATTGACCCTTTTGTGTATGCATGTACTAAGCTAACCACTGGAAGTTTAATCTAACTATCCTAACATGTTTCTAAAGGCAAAATATGAATAGAAAATAGCTCACATTGCTAAAACTTACTACAACCCAAAATCTAGCTAGCTAAGACCTAATATTAGCACTAAACTATGCTAAAACTCCAAAAATTTAGAGCTGAAATAAACTACTGCATAAAACTTTTATCAACACCCTTGGACAACTTTTAATTACCAAAAGAAATGTGGAGAAGACATCACAAAACAAAATTTGGAGGGAAATTCAAATCTGCATACAGAAAAAACAAAAATCAACTACAAATTAGTCAAAATGAGCTTTAGACTATCAAATCAGCAAAAGAAATGTTGAGGAATGATGCAAAAACAATGTATTTAGTATATGAAAGAAGAAAACTAAGCTAAAAGTGAGCAATATCAAGGAAAACGAAAATTGAGGCGAAGACTAACTTGTATAGCTAGTTTATGAATCCCTATTCTAGTTAAATACCTAACTTCATTATTTTTCATTCAATTAGTGTGACTAAGTTGTGTGGCCTATTTTTATGCAGAAAAATTAAACCAAGGACAGAAAAACTATCCAAAACAAAGAAAGAATGCAGTAACTTGGCTGAAAAGTTGAAAAGTTGACCAAGAGTTGACTTTTTCCCTTTTTCCTCTAATCTATTATGCGAAACTGGTATAAACAGGACCAAGGACCTACTCAACAAAGTTAAAATGACTCAGGGATCCTAAGGAACAACTCCAAACTGAAATCCTACCTAAAATTCAAAACTTCACTACCTAAAACCTCTAAAAACACCTTCAAGATAGGCTAAAACTAAGTTTATCCTAAAACACGGGTAGAAGTACCACTAAACTACCTAGACAAAGTTAAAATGACTTAAGAAAACTTAATCCTAAGTCACAAACTATCTCCTAAATGATTTACCAAAAATCACTACCTAAAACCAAGACTAGTCTACAAAATTGACCCTTTTGTGTATGCATGTACTAAGCTAACCTATGGAAGTTTAATCTAACTATCCTAACATGTTACTAATGGCAAAATACGAATAGAAAACAGCTCACACTGCTAAAACATACTACAACTGAAAATCTAGCTACCTAAGACATAATATTAGCATTAAACTATGCTAAAACTCCAAAAATTTAGAGCTGAAATAAACTACTGAATAAAACTTTTATCAACACCCTTGGACAACTTTTAATTACCAAAAGAAATGTGAAGAAGACATGACAAAACAAAATTTGGAGGGAAATTCAAATCTGCCTACAGAAAGCACAAAAATCAACTACAAATTGGTCAAAATGAGCTTAAGACTATCCAATCAGCAAAGAAAATGTTGAGGATGATGCAAAAACAATGTATTTAGTATATGAAAGATGAAAACTAAGCCTAAAGTGAGCAATATCAAGGAAAATGAAAACTGAGGCGGAGACTAACTTGTATGGCTAGTTTATGAATCTTTAGTCTAGTTAAATACCTAACTTCATTATTTTTTCATTCAATTAGTGTGATTAAGTTGTGTGGCCTATTTTTCTGCAGAAAACGTAATCCAAGGATAGAAAAACTAACAAAAACAAAGAAAGAATGCAAAAGTAAACCAAGGACACAAAAACTAAGAAAAACAAAGAAAGAATACAGTAACTTGGGTGAAAAGTTGACCAAGAGTTGACCAAGAGTTGACTTTTTGCCTTTTTCCTTGAATCTGAAATCTATTATGCGAAACTGGTATAAACAGGACCAAAGACCTACTCAACAAAGTTAAAATGACTCAGAGATCCAAAGGAACAACTCCAAACTGAAATCCTACCTAAAACTAAAAATTTCACTACCTAAAACCTCTAAAAACACCTTAAAGATAGGCTAAAACCAATTTTATGCTAAAGCACGGGTAGAACTGCCATTAAACTACCTAGACAAGGTTAAAATGACTTAAGAAAACTTAATCCTAAGTCGCAAACTATCTCCTAAATGATTTACCAAAAATCACTACCTAAAACCAAGACTAGTCTACAAAATTGACCCTTTTGTGTATGCATGTACTAAGCTAACCTATGGAAGTTTAATCTAAGTATCCTAACATGTTTCTAGTGGCAAAATATGAATAGAAAACAGCTCACACTGCTAAAACATAGTACAATTGAAAATCTAGCTAGCTAAGACCTAATATTAGCACTAAACTATGCTAAAACTCCAAAAATTTAGAGTTGAAATAAACTACTGCATAAAAGTTTTATCAACACCCTTGGACAACTTTTAATTACCAAAAGAAATGTTGAGAAGAGATCACAAAACAAAATTTGGAGGGAAATTCAAATCTGCCTACAGAAAACACAAAAATCAACTACAAATTGGTCAAAATGAGCTTAAGACTATCCAATCAGCATAGGAAATGTTGAGGAATGATGCAAAAACAATGCATTTAGTGTATGAAGGATGAAAACTAAGCTAAAAGTTAGCAATATCAAGGAAAACGACAACTGAGGCGGAGACTAACTTGTATGGCTAGTTTATGAATCTCTAGTCTAGTTAAATACCTAACTTCATTATTTTTTCATTCAATTAGTGTGACTAAGTTGTGTGACCTATTTTTAAGCAGAAAAGTAAACCAAGGACAGAAGAACTAACAAAAACAAGAAAGAATGCAGTAACTTGACTGAAAAGTTGACCAAGAGTTGAACAAAAGTTGACTTTTTGCCTTTTTCCTTTAATCTGAAATCTATTATGCGAAACTGGTATAAACAGGACCAACGACCTACTCAACAAAGTTAAAATGACTCAGGGATCCTAAGGAACAACTCAAAACTGAAATCCTACCTAAAACTAAAAATTTCACTACCTAAAACCTCTAAAAACACCTTAAAGATAGGCTAAAACTAAGTTTATCCTAAAACACGAGTAGAACTGCCACTAAACTACCTAGACAAGGTTAAAATGACTTAAGAAAACTTAATCCTAAGTCACAAACTATCACCTAAATGATTTACCAAAAATCACTACCTAAAACCAAGACTAGTCTACAAAATTGACCCTTTTGTGTATGCATGTACTAAGCTAACCTATGGAAGTTTAATCTAACTATCCTAACATGTTACTAATGGCAAAATACGAATAGAAAACAGCTCACACTGCTAAAACATACTACAACTGAAAATCTAGCTACCTAAGACATAATATTAGCATTAAACTATGCTAAAACTCCAAAAATTTAGAGCTGAAATAAACTACTGAATAAAACTTTTATCAACACCCTTGGACAACTTTTAATTACCAAAAGAAATGTGAAGAAGACATGACAAAACAAAATTTGGAGGGAAATTCAAATATGCATACAGAAAGCACAAAAATCAACTACAAATTGGTCAAAATGAGCTTAAGACTATCCAATCAGCAAAGAAAATGTTGAGAATGATGCAAAAACAATGTATTTAGTATATGAAAGATGAAAACTAAGCCTAAAGTGAGCAATATCAAGGAAAATGAAAACTGAGGCGGAGACTAACTTGTATGGCTAGTTTATGAATCTTTAGTCTAGTTAAATACCTAACTTCATTATTTTTTCATTCAATTAGTGTGATTAAGTTGTGTGGCCTATTTTTCTGCAGAAAACGTAATCCAAGGATAGAAAAACTAACAAAAACAAAGAAAGAATGCAAAAGTAAACCAAGGACACAAAAACTAAGAAAAACAAAGAAAGAATACAGTAACTTGGGTGAAAAGTTGACCAAGAGTTGACCAAGAGTTGACTTTTTGCCTTTTTCCTTGAATCTGAAATCTATTATGCGAAACTGGTATAAACAGGACCAAAGACCTACTCAACAAAGTTAAAATGACTCAGAGATCCAAAGGAACAACTCCAAACTGAAATCCTACCTAAAACTAAAAATTTCACTACCTAAAACCTCTAAAAACACCTTAAAGATAGGCTAAAACCAATTTTATGCTAAAGCACGGGTAGAACTGCCATTAAACTACCTAGACAAGGTTAAAATGACTTAAGAAAACTTAATCCTAAGTCGCAAACTATCTCCTAAATGATTTACCAAAAATCACTACCTAAAACCAAGACTAGTCTACAAAATTGACCCTTTTGTGTATGCATGTACTAAGCTAACCTATGGAAGTTTAATCTAAGTATCCTAACATGTTTCTAGTGGCAAAATATGAATAGAAAACAGCTCACACTGCTAAAACATAGTACAATTGAAAATCTAGCTAGCTAAGACCTAATATTAGCACTAAACTATGCTAAAACTCCAAAAATTTAGAGTTGAAATAAACTACTGCATAAAAGTTTTATCAACACCCTTGGACAACTTTTAATTACCAAAAGAAATGTTGAGAAGAGATCACAAAACAAAATTTGGAGGGAAATTCAAATCTGCCTACAGAAAACACAAAAATCAACTACAAATTGGTCAAAATGAGCTTAAGACTATCCAATCAGCATAGGAAATGTTGAGGAATGATGCAAAAACAATGCATTTAGTGTATGAAGGATGAAAACTAAGCTAAAAGTTAGCAATATCAAGGAAAACGACAACTGAGGCGGAGACTAACTTGTATGGCTAGTTTATGAATCTCTAGTCTAGTTAAATACCTAACTTCATTATTTTTTCATTCAATTAGTGTGACTAAGTTGTGTGACCTATTTTTAAGCAGAAAAGTAAACCAAGGACAGAAGAACTAACAAAAACAAGAAAGAATGCAGTAACTTGACTGAAAAGTTGACCAAGAGTTGAACAAAAGTTGACTTTTTGCCTTTTTACTTTAATCTGAAATCTATTATGCGAAACTGGTATAAACAGGACCAACGACCTACTCCACAAAGTTAAAATGACTCAGGGATCCTAAGGAACAACTCAAAACTGAAATCCTACCTAAAACTAAAAATTTCACTACCTAAAGGCTCTAAAAACACCTTAAAGATAGGCTAAAACCAAGTTTATGCTAAAGCACGGGTACAACTACCATTAAACTACCTAGACAAGGTTAAAATGACTTAAGAAAACTTAATCCTAAGTCACAAACTATCTCCTAAATGATTTACCAAATATCACTACCTAAAACCAAGACTAGTCTACAAAGTTGACCCTTTTGTGTATGCATGTACTAAGCTAACCTATGGAAGTTCAATCTAGCTATCCTAACATGTTTCTAATGGC
The DNA here is from genome assembly GCF_037176805.1 of Vigna unguiculata. NCBI lineage: Eukaryota > Viridiplantae > Streptophyta > Magnoliopsida > Fabales > Fabaceae > Vigna > Vigna unguiculata. The sequence goes on along the minus strand of NC_140795.1, from coordinate 23,151,293 downwards.
AAAATATGAATAGAAAACAGCTCACACTGCTAAAACTAAGTACAACTCAAAATCTAGCTACCTAAGACCTAATATTAACACTAAACTATGCTAAAACTCCAAAAATTTAGAGTTGAAATAAACTACTGCATAAAACTTTTATCAACACCCTTGGACAACTTTTAATTACCAAAAGAAATGTGCAGAAGACATCGCAAAACAAAATTTGGAGGGAAATTCAAATCTGCCTACAGAAAACACAAAAATCAACTACAAATTGGTCAAAATGAGCTTAAGACTATCCAATCAGCATAGGAAATGTTGAGGAATGATGCAAAAACAATGTATTTAGTGTATGAAAGATGAAAACTAAGCTAAAAGTGAGCAACATCAAGGAAAACGAAAACTGAGGCGGAGACTAACTTGTATGGCTAGTTTATGAATCTCTAGTCTAGTTAAATACCTAACTTCATTATTTTTTCATTCAATTAGTGTGACTAAGTTGTGTGGCCTATTTTTAAGCAGAAAAAGTAAACCAAGGACACAAAAACTAAGAAAAACAAAGAAAGAATACAGTAACTTGGGTGAAAAGTTGACTAAGAATTGACCAAGAGTTGATTTTTGCCTTTTTCCTTGAATCTGAAATCTATTATGCGAAACTGGTATAAACAGGACCAACGACCTACTCAACAAAGTTAAAATGACTCAGGGATCCTAAGGAACAACTCAAAACTGAAATCCTACCTAAAACTAAAAATTTCACTACCTAAAACCTCTAAAAACACCTTAAAGATAGGCTAAAACCAATTTTATGCTAAAGCACGAGTACAACTGCCATTAAACTACCTAGACAAGGTTAAAATGACTTAAGAAAACTTAATCCTAAGTCACAAACTATCACCTAAATGATTTACCAAAAATCACTACCTAAAACCAAGACTAGTCTACAAAATTGACCCTTTTGTGTATGCATGTACTAAGCTAACCTATGGAAGTTTAATCTAAGTATCCTAACATGTTTCTAGTGGCAAAATATGAATAGAAAACAGCTCACACTGCTAAAACATAGTACAACTGAAAATCTAGCTAGCTAAGACCTAATATTAGCACTAAACTATGCTAAAACTCCAAAAATTTAGAGCTGAAATAAACTACTGCATAAAACTTTTATCAACACCCTTGGACAACTTTTAATTACCAAAAGAAATGTTGAGAAGAGATCACAAAACAAAATTTGGAGGGAAATTCAAATATGCCTACAGAAAACACAAAAATCAACTACAAATTGGTCAAAACGAGCTTAAGACTATCCAATCAGCAAAGGAAATGTTGAGGAATGATGCAAAAACAATGTATTTAGTGTATGAAAGATTAAAACTAAGCGAAAAGTGAGAAACATCAAGGAAAACGAAAATTGAGGCGGAGACTAACTTGTGTGGCTAGTTTATGAATCTCTAGTCTAGTTAAATACCTAACTTCATTATTTTTTCATTCAATTAGTGTGACTAAGTTGTGTGGCCTATTTTTAAGCAGATAAAGTAAACCAAGGACACAAAAACTAAGAAAAACAGAGAAATAATGCAGTAACTTGGCTGAAAAGTTGACTAAGAATTGACCAACAGTTGACTTTTTTCCTTTTTCCTCTAATCTGAAATCTATTATGCGAAACTGGTATAAACAGGACCAAGGACCTACTCCACAAAGTTAAAATGACTCAGGGATCCTAAGGAACAACTCAAAACTGAAATCCTACCTAAAACTAAAAATTTCACTACCTAAAGGCTCTAAAAACACCTTAAAGATAGGCTAAAACCAAGTTTATGCTAAAGCACGGGTAGAACTACCATTAAACTACCTAGACAAGGTTAAAATGACTTAAGAAAACTTAATCCTAAGTCACAAACTATCTCCTAAATGATTTACCAAAAATCACTACCTAAAACCAAGACTAGTCTTCAAAGTTGACCCTTTTGTGTATGCATGTACTAAGCTAACCTATGGAAGTTCAATCTAGCTATCCTAACATGTTTCTAATGGCAAAATATGAATAGAAAACAGCTCACACTGCTAAAACTAAGTACAACTCAAAATCTAGCTACCTAAGACCTAATATTAACACTAAACTATGCTAAAACACCAAAAATTTAGAGTTGAAATAAACTACTGCATAAAACTTTTATCAACACCCTTGGACAACTTTTAATTACCAAAAGAAATGTGCAGAAGACATCGCAAAACAAAATTTGGAGGGAAATTCAAATCTGCCTATAGAAAACACAAAAATCAACTACAAATTGGTCAAAATGAGATTAAGACTATCCAATCAGCATAGGAAATGTTGAGGAATGATGCAAAAACAATGTATTTAGTGTATGAAAGATGAAAACTAAGCTAAAAGTGAGACTCATCAAGGAAAACGAAAACTGAGGCGGAGACTAACTTGTATGGCTAGTTTATGAACCTCTAGTCTAGTTAAATACCTAACTTCATTATTTTTTCATTCAATTAGTGCGACTAAGTTGTGTGGCCTATTTTTAAGCAGAAAAAGTAAACCAAGGACACAAAAACTAAGAAAAACAGAGAAAGAATACAGTAACTTGGGTGAAAAGTTGACTAAGAATTGACCAAGAGTTGATTTTTGCCTTTTTCCTTGAATCTGAAATCTATTATGCGAAACTGGTATAAACAGGACCAACGACCTACTCAACAAAGTTAAAATGACTCAGAGATCCTAAGGAACAACTCCAAACTGAAATCCTACCTAAAACTAAAAATTTCACTACCTAAAACCTCTAAAAACACCTTAAAGATAGGCTAAAACCAATTTTATGCTAAAGCACGGGTAGAACTGCCATTAAACTACCTAGACAAGGTTAAAATGACTTAAGAAAACTTAATCCTAAGTCACAAACTATCTCCTAAATGATTTACCAAAAATCACTACCTAAAACCAAGACTAGTCTACAAAATTGACCCTTTTGTGTATGCATGTACTAAGCTAACCTATGGAAGTTTAATCTAAGTATCCTAACATGTTTGTAGTGGCAAAATATGAATAGAAAACAGCTCACACTGCTAAAACATAGTACAACTGAAAATCTAGCTAGCTAAGACCTAATATTAGCACTAAACTATGCTAAAACTCCAAAAATTTAGAGCTGAAATAAACTACTGCATAAAACTTTTATCAACACCCTTGGATAACTTTTAATTACCAAAAGAAATGTTGAGAAGAGATCACAAAACAAAATTTGGAGGGAAATTCAAATATGCCTATAGAAAACACAAAAATCAACTACAAATTGGTCAAAACGAGCTTAAGACTATCCAATCAGCAAAGGAAATGTTGAGGAATGATGCAAAAACAATGTATTTAGTGTATGAAAGATGAAAACTAAGCGAAAAGTGAGAAACATCAAGGAAAACGAAAATTGAGGCGGAGACTAACTTGTGTGGCTAGTTTATGAATCTCTAGTCTAGTTAAATACCTAACTTCATTATTTTTTCATTCAATTAGTGCGACTAAGTTGTGTGGCCTATTTTTAAGCAGATAAAGTAAACCAAGGACACAAAAACTAAGAAAAACAGAGAAATAATGCAGTAACTTGGCTGAAAAGTTGACTAAGAATTGACCAACAGTTGACTTTTTTCCTTTTTCCTCTAATCTGAAATCTATTATGCGAAACTGGTATAAACAGGACCAAGGACCTACTCCACAAAGTTAAAATGACTCAGGGATCCTAAGGAACAACTCAAAACTGAAATCCTACCTAAATCTAAAAATTTCACTACCTAAAGGCTCTAAAAACACCTTAAAGATAGGCTAAAACCAATTTTATGCTAAAGCACGGGTAGAACTACCATTAAACTACCTAGACAAGGTTAAAATGACTTAAGAAAACTTAATCCTAAGTCACAAACTATCTCCTAAATGATTTACCAAAAATCACTACCTAAAACCAAGACTAGTCTTCAAAGTTGACCCTTTTGTGTATGCATGTACTAAGCTAACCTATGGAAGTTCAATCTAGCTATCCTAACATGTTTCTAATGGCAAAATATGAATAGAAAACAGCTCACACTGCTAAAACTAAGTACAACTCAAAATCTAGCTACCTAAGACCTAATATTAACACTAAACTATGCTAAAACACCAAAAATTTAGAGTTGAAATAAACTACTGCATAAAACTTTTATCAACACCCTTGGACAACTTTTAATTACCAAAAGAAATGTGCAGAAGACATCGCAAAACAAAATTTGGAGGGAAATTCAAATCTGCCTATAGAAAACACAAAAATCAACTACAAATTGGTCAAAATGAGATTAAGACTATCCAATCAGCATAGGAAATGTTGAGGAATGATGCAAAAACAATGTATTTAGTGTATGAAAGATGAAAACTAAGCTAAAAGTGAGACTCATCAAGGAAAACGAAAACTGAGGCGGAGACTAACTTGTATGGCTAGTTTATGAACCTCTAGTCTAGTTAAATACCTAACTTCATTATTTTTTCATTCAATTAGTGCGACTAAGTTGTGTGGCCTATTTTTAAGCAGAAAAAGTAAACCAAGGACACAAAAACTAAGAAAAACAGAGAAGGAATACAGTAACTTGGGTGAAAAGTTGACTAAGAATTGACCAAGAGTTGATTTTTGCCTTTTTCCTTGAATCTGAAATCTATTATGCGAAACTGGTATAAACAGGACCAACGACCTACTCAACAAAGTTAAAATGACTCAGAGATCCTAAGGAACAACTCAAAACTGAAATCCTACCTAAAACTAAAAATTTCACTACCTAAAACCTCTAAAAACACCTTAAAGATAGGCTAAAACCAATTTTATGCTAAAGCACGGGTAGAACTACCATTAAACTACCTAGACAAGGTTAAAATGACTTAAGAAAACTTAATCCTAAGTCACAAACTATCTCCTAAATGATTTACCAAAAATCACTACCTAAAACCAAGACTAGTCTTCAAAGTTGACCCTTTTGTGTATGCATGTACTAAGCTAACCTATGGAAGTTCAATCTAGCTATCCTAACATGTTTCTAATGGCAAAATATGAATAGAAAACAGCTCACACTGCTAAAACTAAGTACAACTCAAAATCTAGCTACCTAAGACCTAATATTAACACTAAACTATGCTAAAACTCCAAAAATTTAGAGTTGAAATAAACTACTGCATAAAACTTTTATCAACACCCTTGGACAACTTTTAATTACCAAAAGAAATGTTGAGAAGAGATCACAAAACAAAATTTGGAGGGAAATTCAAATATGCCTATAGAAAACACAAAAATCAACTACAAATTGGTCAAAATGAGATTAAGACTATCCAATCAGCATAGGAAATGTTGAGGAATGATGCAAAAACAATGTATTTAGTGTATGAAAGATGAAAACTAAGCTAAAAGTGAGACTCATCAAGGAAAACGAAAACTGAGGCGGAGACTAACTTGTATGGCTAGTTTATGAACCTCTAGCCTAGTTAAATACCTAACTTCATTATTTTTTCATTCAATTAGTGTGACTAAGTTGTGTGGCCTATTTTTAAGCAGATAAAGTAAACCAAGGACACAAAAACTAAGAAAAACAGAGAAATAATGCAGTAACTTGGCTGAAAAGTTGACTAAGAATTGACCAAGAGTTGACTTTTTTCCTTTTCCCTCTAATCTGAAATCTATTATGCGAAACTGGTATAAACAGGACCAAGGACCTACTCCACAAAGTTAAAATGACTCAGGGATCCTAAGGAACAACTCAAAACTGAAATCCTACCTAAAACTAAAAATTTCACTACCTAAAGGCTCTAAAAACACCTTAAAGATAGGCTAAAACCAAGTTTATGCTAAAGCACGGGTAGAACTACCATTAAACTACCTAGACAAGGTTAAAATGACTTAAGAAAACTTAATCCTAAGTCACAAACTATCTCCTAAATGATTTACCAAAAATCACTACCTAAAACCAAGACTAGTCTACAAAGTTGACCCTTTTGTGTATACATGTACTAAGCTAACCTATGGAAGTTCAATCTAGCTATCCTAACATGTTTCTAATGGCAAAATATGAATAGAAAACAGCTCACACTGCTAAAACTAAGTACAACTCAAAATCTAGCTACCTAAGACCTAATATTAACACTAAACTATGCTAAAACTCCAGAAATTTAGAGTTGAAATAAACTACTGCATAAAACTTTTATCAACACCCTTGGACAACTTTTAATTACCAAAAGAAATGTGCAGAAGACATCGCAAAACAAAATTTGGAGGGAAATTCAAATCTGCCTACAGAAAACACAAAATTCAACTACAAATTGGTCAAAATGAGCTTAAGACTATCCAATCAGCATAGGAAATGTTGAGGAATGATGCAAAAACAATGTATTTAGTGTATGAAAGATGAAAACTAAGCTAAAAGTGAGCAACATCAAGGAAAACGAAAACTGAGGCGGAGACTAACTTGTATGGCTAGTTTATGAATCTCTAGTCTAGTTAAATACCTAACTTCATTATTTTTTCATTCAATTAGTGTGACTAAGTTGTGTGACCTATTTTTAAGCAGAAAAAGTAAACCAAGGACAGAAGAACTAACAAAAACAAGAAAGAATGCAGTAACTTGACTGAAAAGTTAACCAAGAGTTGACCAAAAGTTGACCTTTTTGCCTTTTTCCTTTAATCTGAAATCTATTATGCGAAACTGGTATAAACAGGACCAACGACCTACTCAACAAAGTTAAAATGACTCAGGGATCCTAAGGAACAACTCAAAACTGAAATCCTACCTAAAACTAAAAATTTCACTACCTAAAACCTCTAAAAACACCTTAAAGATAGGCTAAAACCAATTTTATGCTAAAGCACGAGTAGAACTGCCATTAAACTACCTAGACAAGGTTAAAATGACTTAAGAAAACTTAATCCTAAGTCACAAACTATCACCTAAATGATTTACCAAAAATCACTACCTAAAACCAAGACTAGTCTACAAAATTGACCCTTTTGTGTATGCATGTACTAAGCTAACCTATGGAAGTTCAATCTAGCTATCCTAACATGTTTCTAGTGGCAAAATATGAATAGAAAACAGCTCACACTGCTAAAACATAGTACAACTGAAAATCTAGCTAGCTAAGACCTAATATTAGCACTAAACTATGCTAAAACTCCAAAAATTTAGAGCTGAAATAAACTACTGCATAAAACTTTTATCAACACCCTTGGACAACTTTTAATTACCAAAAGAAATGTTGAGAAGAGATCACAAAACAAAATTTGGAGGGAAATTCAAATATGCCTACAGAAAACACAAAAATCAACTACAAATTGGTCAAAATGAGCTTAAGACTATCCAATCAGCAAAGGAAATGTTGAGGAATGATGCAAAAACAATGTATTTAGTGTATGAAAGATGAAAACTAAGCTAAAAGTGAGAAACATCAAGGAGAGCGAAAACTGAGGCGGAGACTAACTTGTATGGCTAGTTTATGAATCTCTAGTCTAGTTAAATACCTAACTTCATTATTTTTTCATTCCATTAGTGTGACTAAGTTGTGTGGCCTATTTTTAAGCAGATAAAGTAAACCAAGGACACAAAAACTAAGAAAAACAGAGAAAGAATGCAGTAACTTGGCTGAAAAGTTGACTAAGAATTGACCAAGAGTTGACTTTTTTCCTTTTCCCTCTAATCTGAAATCTATTATGCGAAACTGGTATAAACATGACCAAGGACCTACTCCACAAAGTTAAAATGACTCAGGGATCCTAAGGAACAACTCAAAACTGAAATCCTACCTAAAACTAAAAATTTCACTACCTAAAGGCTCTAAAAACACCTTAAAGATAGGCTAAAACCAAGTTTATGCTAAAGCACGGGTAGAACTACCATTAAACTACCTAGACAAGGTTAAAATGACTTAAGAAAACTTAATCCTAAGTCACAAACTATCTCCTAAATGATTTACCAAAAATCACTACCTAAAACCAAGACTAGTCTACAAAGTTGACCCTTTTGTGTATGGATGTACTAAGCTAACCTATGGAAGTTCAATCTAGCTATCCTAACATGTTTCTAATGGCAAAATATGAATAGAAAACATCTCACACTGCTAAAACTAAGTACAACTCAAAATCTAGCTACCTAAGACCTAATATTAACACTAAACTATGCTAAAACTCCAAAAATTTAGAGTTGAAATAAACTACTGCATAAAACTTTTATCAACACCCTTGGACAACTTTTAATTACCAAAAGAAATGTGCAGAAGACATCGCAAAACAAAATTTGGAGGGAAATTCAAATCTGCCTACAGAAAACACAAAAATCAACTACAAATTGGTCAAAATGAGCTTAAGACTATCCAATCAGCATAGGAAATGTTGAGGAATGATGCAAAAACAATGTATTTAGTGTATGAAAGATGAAAACTAAGCTAAAAGTGAGCAACATCAAGGAAAACGAAAACTGAGGCGGAGACTAACTTGTATGGCTAGTTTATGAATCTCTAGTCTAGTTAAATACCTACCTTCATTATTTTTTCATTCAATTAGTGTGACTAAGTTGTGTGACCTATTTTTAAGCAGAAAAAGTAAACCAAGGACAGAAGAACTAACAAAAATAAGAAAGAATACAGTAACTTGACTAAAAAGTTGACCAAGAGTTGACCAAGAGTTGAATTTTTGCCTTTTTCCTTGAATCTGAAATCTATTATGCGAAACTGGTATAAACAGGACCAACAACCTACTCAACAAAGTTAAAATGACTCAGGGATCCTAAGGAACAACTCAAAACTGAAATCCTACCTAAAACTAAAAATTTCACTACCCAAAACCTCTAAAAACACCTTAAAGATAGGCTAAAACCAATTTTATGCTAAAGCACGAGTAGAACTGCCATTAAACTACCTAGACAAGGTTAAAATGACTTAAGAAAACTTAATCCTAAGTCACAAACTATCACCTAAATGATTTACCAAAAATCACTACCTAAAACCAAGACTAGGCTACAAAATTGACCCTTTTGTTTATGCATGTACTAAGCTAACCTATGGAAGTTTAATCTAAGTATCCTAACATGTTTCTAGTGGCAAAATATGAATAGAAAACAGCTCACACTGCTAAAACATAGTACAACTGAAAATCTAGCTAGCTAAGACCTAATATTAGCACTAAACTATGCTAAAACTCCAAAAATTTAGAGGTGAAATAAACTTCTGCATAAAACTTTTATCAACACCCTTGGACAACTTTTAATTACCAAAAGAAATGTTGAGAAGAGATCACAAAACAAAATTTGGAGGGAAATTCAAATATGCCTACAGAAAACACAAAAATCAACTACAAATTGGTCAAAACGAGCTTAAGACTATCCAATCAGCAAAGGAAATGTTGAGGAATGATGCAAAAACAATGTATTTAGTGTATGAAAGATGAAAACTAAGCGAAAAGTGAGAAACATCAAGGAAAACGAAAATTGAGGCGGAGACTAACTTGTATGGCTAGTTTATGAATCTCTAGTCTAGTTAAATACCTAACTTCATTATTTTTTCATTCAATTAGTGTGACTAAGTTGTGTGGCCTATTTTTAAGCAGATAAAGTAAACCAAGGACACAAAAACTAAGAAAAACAGAGAAAGAATGCAGTAACTTGGCTGAAAAGTTGACTAAGAATTGACCAATAGTTGACTTTTTTCCTTTTTCCTCTAATCAGAAATCTATTATGCGAAACTGGTATAAACAGGACCAAGGACCTACTCCACAAAGTTAAAATGACTCAGGGATCCTAAGGAACAACTCAAAACTGAAATCCTATCTAAAACTAAAAATTTCACTACCTAAAGGCTCTAAAAACACCTTAAAGATAGGCTAAAACCAATTTTATGCTAAAGCACGGGTAGAACTACCATTAAACTACCTAGACAAGGTTAAAATGACTTAAGAAAACTTATTCCTAAGTCACAAACTATCTCCTAAATGATTTACCAAAAATCACTACCTAAAACCAAGACTAGTCTACAAAGTTGACCCTTTTGTGTATGGATGTACTAAGCTAACCTATGGAAGTTCAATCTAGCTATCCTAACATGTTTCTAATGGCAAAATATGAATAGAAAACAGCTCACACTGCTAAAACTAAGTACAACTCAAAATCTAGCTACCTAAGACCTAATATTAACACTAAACTATTCTAAAACTCCAAAAATTTAGAGTTGAAATAAACTACTGCATAAAACTTTTATCAACACCCTTGGACAACTTTTAATTACCAAAAGAAATGTGCAGAAGACATCGCAAAACAAAATTTGGAGGGAAATTCAAATCTGCCTACAGAAAACACAAAAATCAACTACAAATTGGTCAAAATGAGCTTAAGACTATCCAATCAGCATAGGAAATGTTGAGGAATGATGCAAAAACAATGTATTTAGTGTATGAAAGATGAAAACTAAGCTAAAAGTGAGCAACATCAAGGAAAACGAAAACTGAGGCGGAGACTAACTTGTATGGCTAGTTTATGAATCTCTAGTCTAGTTAAATACCTACCTTCATTATTTTTTCATTCAATTAGTGTGACTAAGTTGTGTGACCTATTTTTAAGCAGAAAAAGTAAACCAAGGACAGAAGAACTAACAAAAACAAGAAAGAATGCAGTAACTTGACTAAAAAGTTGACCAAGAGTTGACCAAGAGTTGAATTTTTCCCTTTTTCCTTGAATCTGAAATCTATTATGCGAAACTGGTATAAACAGGACCAACGACCTACTCAACAAAGTTAAAATGACTCAGAGATCCTAAGGAACAACTCCAAACTGAAATCCTACCTAAAACTAAAAATTTCACTACCTAAAGGCTCTAAAAACACCTTAAAGATAGGCTAAAACCAAGTTTATGCTAAAGCACGGGTAGAACTACCATTAAACTACCTAGACAAGGTTAAAATGACTTAAGAAAACTTAATCCTAAGTCACAAACTATCTCCTAAATGATTTACCAAAAATCACTACCTAAAACCAAGACTAGTCTACAAAGTTGACCCTTTTGTGCATGCATGTACTAAGCTAACCTATGGAAGTTCAATCTAGCTATCCTAACATGTTTCTAATGGCAAAATATGAATAGAAAACAGCTCACACTGCTAAAACTAAGTACAACTCAAAATCTAGCTACCTAAGACCTAATATTAACACTAAACTATGCTAAAACTCCAAAAATTTAATGTTGAAAGAAACTACTGCATAAAACTTTTATCAACACCCTTGGACAACTTTTAATTACCAAAAGGAATGTGCAGAAGACATCGCAAAACAAAATTTGGAGGGAAATTCAAATCTGCCTACAGAAAACACAAAAATCAACTACAAATTGGTCAAAATGAGCTTAAGACTATCCAATCAGCATAGGAAATGTTGAGGAATGATGCAAAAACAATGTATTTAGTGTATGAAAGATGAAAACTAAGCTAAAAGTGAGCAACATCAAGGAAAACGAAAACTGAGGCGGAGACTAACTTGTATGGCTAGTTTATGAATCTCTAGTCTAGTTAAATACCTACCTTCATTATTTTTTCATTCAATTAGTGTGACTAAGTTGTGTGACCTATTTTTAAGCAGAAAAAGTAAACCAAGGACAGAAGAACTAACAAAAACAAGAAAGAATGCAGTAACTTGACTAAAAAGTTGACCAAGAGTTGACCAAGAGTTGAATTTTTCCCTTTTTCCTTGAATCTGAAATCTATTATGCGAAACTGGTATAAACAGGACCAACGACCTACTCAACAAAGTTAAAATGACTCAGAGATCCTAAGGAACAACTCCAAACTGAAATCCTACCTAAAACTAAAAATTTCACTACCTAAAGGCTCTAAAAACACCTTAAAGATAGGCTAAAACCAAGTTTATGCTAAAGCACGGGTAGAACTACCATTAAACTACCTAGACAAGGTTAAAATGACTTAAGAAAACTTAATCCTAAGTCACAAACTATCTCCTAAATGATTTACCAAAAATCACTACCTAAAACCAAGACTAGTCTACAAAGTTGACCCTTTTGTGCATGCATGTACTAAGCTAACCTATGGAAGTTCAATCTAGCTATCCTAACATGTTTCTAATGGCAAAATATGAATAGAAAACAGCTCACACTGCTAAAACTAAGTACAACTCAAAATCTAGCTACCTAAGACCTAATATTAACACTAAACTATGCTAAAACTCCAAAAATTTAATGTTGAAAGAAACTACTGCATAAAACTTTTATCAACACCCTTGGACAACTTTTAATTACCAAAAGGAATGTGCAGAAGACATCGCAAAACAAAATTTGGAGGGAAATTCAAATCTGCCTACAGAAAACACAAAAATCAACTACAAATTGGTCAAAATGAGCTTAAGACTATCCAATCAGCATAGGAAATGTTGAGGAATGATGCAAAAACAATGTATTTAGTGTATGAAAGATGAAAACTAAGCTAAAAGTGAGCAACATCAAGGAAAACGAAAACTGAGGCGGAGACTAACTTGTATGGCTAGTTTATGAATCTCTAGTCTAGTTAAATACCTAACTTCATTATTTTTTCATTGAATTAGTGTGACTAAGTTGTGTGACCTATTTTTAAGTAGAAAAAGTAAACCAAGGACAGAAGAACTAACAAAAACAAGAAAGAATGCAGTAACTTGACTGAAAAGTTGACCAAGAGTTGACCAAAAGTTGACTTTTTGCCTTTTTCCTTTAATCTGAAATCTATTATGCGAAACTGGTATAAACAGGACCAACGACCTACTCAACAAAGTTAAAATGACTCAGGGATCCTAAGGAACAACTCAAAACTGAAATCCTATCTAAAACTAAAAATTTCACTACCTAAAACCTCTAAAAACACCTTCAAGATAGGCTAAAACTAAGTTTATGCTAAAGCACGGGTAGAACTACCACTAAACTACCTAGAAAAGGTTAAAATGACTTAAGAAAACTTAATCCTAAGTCACAAACTATCTCCTAAATGATTTACCAAAAATCACTACCTAAAACCAAGACTAGTCTACAAAGTTGACCCTTTTGTGTATGCATGTACTAAGCTAACCTATGGAAGTTCAATCTAGCTATCCTAACATGTTTCTAATGGCAAAATATGAATAGAAAACAGCTCACACTGCTAAAACTAAGTACAACTCAAAATCTAGCTACCTAAGACCTAATATTAACACTAAACTATGCTAAAACTCCAAAAATTTAGAGTTGAAATAAACTACTGCATAAAACTTTTATCAACACCCTTGGACAACTTTTATTTACCAAAAGAAATGTGCATAAGACATCGCAAAACAAAATTTGGAGGGAAATTCAAATCTGCCTACAGAAAACACAAAAATCAACTACAAATTGGTCAAAATGAGCTTAAGACAATCCAATCAGCATAGGAAATGTTGAGGAATGATGCAAAAACAATGCATTTAGTGTATGAAGGATGAAAACTAAGCTAAAAGTTAGCAATATCAAGGAAAACGAAAACTGAGGCGGAGACTAACTTGTATGGCTAGTTTATGAATCTCTAGTCTAATTAAATACCTAACTTCATTATTTTTTCATTCAATTAGTGTGACTAAGTTGTGTGACCTATTTTTAAGCAGAAAAAGTAAACCAAGGACAGAAGAACTAACAAAAACAAGAAAGAATGCAGTAACTTGACTGAAAAGTTGACCAAGAGTTGACCAAAAGTTGACTTTTTGCATTTTTTCCTTTAATCTGAAATCTATTATGCGAAACTGGTATAAACAGGACCAACGACCTACTCAACAAAGTTAAAATGACTCAGGGATCCTAAGGAACAACTCAAAACTGAAATCCTACCTAAAACTTAAAATTTCACTACCTAAAACCTCTAAAAACACCTTAAAGATAGGCTAAAACTAATTTTATGCTAAAGCACGAGTAGAACTGCCATTAAACTACCTAGACAAGGTTAAAATGACTTAAGAAAACTTAATCCTAAGTCACAAACTATCACCTAAATGATTTACCAAAAATCACTACCTAAAACCAAGACTAGTCTACAAAATTGACCCTTTTGTGTATGCATGTACTAAGCTAACCTATGGAAGTTTAATCTAAGTATCCTAACATGTTTCTAGTGGCAAAATATGAATAGAAAACAGCTCACACTGCTAAAACATAGTACAACTGAAAATCTAGCTAGCTAAGACCTAATATTAGCACTAAACTATGCTAAAACTCCAAAAATTTAGAGGTGAAATAAACTTCTGCATAAAACTTTTATCAACACCCTTGGACAACTTTTAATTACCAAAAGAAATGTTGAGAAGAGATCACAAAAAGAAATTTGGAGGGAAATTCAAATATGCCTACAGAAAACACAAAAATCAATTACAAATTGGAAAAAACGAGCTGAAGACTATCCAAACAGCAAAGGAAATGTTGAGGAATGATGCAAAAACAATGTATTTAGTGTATGAAAGATGAAAACTAAGCGAAAAGTGAGAAACATCAAGGAAAACGAAAATTGAGGCGGAGACTAACTTGTATGGCTAGTTTATGAATCTCTAGTCTAGTTAAATACCTAACTTCATTATTTTTTCATTCAATTAGTGTGACTAAGTTGTGTGGCCTATTTTTAAGCAGATAAAGTAAACCAAGGACACAAAAACTAAGAAAAACAGAGAAATAATGCAGTAACTTGGCTGAAAAGTTGACTAAGAATTGACCAACAGTTGACTTTTTTCCTTTTTCCTCTAATCTGAAATCTATTATGCGAAACTGGTATAAACAGGACCAAGGACCTACTCCACAAAGTTAAAATGACTCAGGGATCCTAAGGAACAACTCAAAACTGAAATCCTACCTAAAACTAAAAATTTCACTACCTAAAGGCACTAAAAACACCTTAAAGATAGGCTAAAACCAATTTTATGCTAAAGCACGGGTAGAACTACCATTAAACTACCTAGACAAGGTTAAAATGACTTAAGAAAACTTATTCCTAAGTCACAAACTATCTCCTAAATGATTCACCAAAAATCACTACCTAAAACCAAGACTAGTCTTCAAAGTTGACCCTTTTGTGTATGCATGTACTAAGCTAACCTATGGAAGTTCAATCTAGCTATCCTAACATGTTTCTAATGGCAAAATATGAATAGAAAACAGCTCACACTGCTAAAACTAAGTACAACTCAAAATCTAGCTACCTAAGACCTAATATTAACACTAAACTATGCTAAAACTCCAAAAATTTAGAGTTGAAATAAACTACTGCATAAAACTTTTATCAACACCCTTGGACAACTTTTAATTACCAAAAGAAATGTGCAGAAGACATCGCAAAACAAAATTTGGAGGGAAATTCAAATATGCCTACAGAAAACACAAAAATCAACTACAAATTGGTCAAAATGAGCTTAAGACTATCCAATCAGCAAAGGAAATGTTGAGGAATGATGCAAAAACAATGTATTTAGTGTATGAAAGATGAAAACTAAGCTAAAAGTGAGCAACATCAAGGAGAACGAAAACTGAGGCGGAGACTAACTTGTATGGCTAGTTTATGAATCTCTAGTCTAGTTAAATACCTAACTTCATTATTTTTTCATTCAATTAGTGTGACTAAGTTGTGTGGCCTATTTTTAAGCAGATAAAGTAAACCAAGGACACAAAAACTAAGAAAAACAGAGAAAGAATGCAGTAACTTGGCTGAAAAGTTGACTAAGAATTGACCAACAGTTGACTTTTTTCTTTTTTCCTCTAATCTGAAATCTATTATGCGAAACTGGTATAAACAGGACCAAGGACCTACTCCACAAAGTTAAAATGACTCAGGGATCCTAAGGAACAACTCAAAACTGAAATCCTACCTAAAACTAAAAATTTCACTACCTAAAGGCTCTAAAAACACCTTAAAGATAGGCTAAAACCAAGTTTATGCTAAAGCACGGGTAGAACTACCATTAAACTACCTAGACAAGGTTAAAATGACTTAAGAAAACTTAATCCTAAGTCACAAACTATCTCCTAAATGATTTACCAAAAATCACTACCTAAAACCAAGACTAGTCTACAAAATTGACCCTTTTGTGTATGCATGTACTAAGCTAACCTATGGAAGTTTAATCTAAGTATCCTAACATGTTTCTAGTGGAAAAATATGAATAGAAAACACCTCACACTGCTAAAACATAGTACAACTGAAAATCTAGCTAGCTAAGACCTAATATTAGCACTAAACTATGCTAAAACTCCAAAAATTTAGAGCTGAAATAAACTACTGCATAAAACTTTTATCAACACCCTTGGACAACTTTTAATTACCAAAAGAAATGTGCAGAAGAAATCGCAAAACAAAATTTGGAGGGAAATTCAAATCTGCCTACAGAAAACACAAAAATCAACTACAAATTGGTCAAAATGAGCTTAAGACTATCCAATCAGCATAGGAAATGTTGAGGAATGATGCAAAAACAATGTATTTAGTGTATGAAAGATGAAAACTAAGCTAAAAGTGAGCAACATCAAGGAAAACGAAAATTGAGGCGGAGACTAACTTGTATGGCTAGTTTATGAATCTCTAGTCTAGTTAAATACCTAACTTCATTATTTTTTCATTGAATTAGTGTGACTAAGTTGTGTGACCTATTTTTAAGTAGAAAAAGTAAACCAAGGACAGAAGAACTAACAAAAACAAGAAAGAATGCAGTAACTTGACTGAAAAGTTGACCAAGAGTTGACCAAAAGTTGACTTTTTGCCTTTTTCCTTTAATCTGAAATCTATTATGCGAAACTGGTATAAACAGGACCAACGACCTACTCAACAAAGTTAAAATGACTCAGGGATCCTAAGGAACAACTCAAAACTGAAATCCTATCTAAAACTAAAAATTTCACTACCTAAAACCTCTAAAAACACCTTCAAGATAGGCTAAAACTAAGTTTATGCTAAAGCACGGGTAGAACTACCACTAAACTACCTAGAAAAGGTTAAAATGACTTAAGAAAACTTAATCCTAAGTCACAAACTATCTCCTAAATGATTTACCAAAAATCACTACCTAAAACCAAGACTAGTCTACAAAGTTGACCCTTTTGTGTATGCATGTACTAAGCTAACCTATGGAAGTTCAATCTAGCTATCCTAACATGTTTCTAATGGCAAAATATGAATAGAAAACAGCTCACACTGCTAAAACTAAGTACAACTCAAAATCTAGCTACCTAAGACCTAATATTAACACTAAACTATGCTAAAACTCCAAAAATTTAGAGTTGAAATAAACTACTGCATAAAACTTTTATGAACACCCTTGGACAACTTTTAATTACCAAAAGAAATGTGCATGAGACATCGCAAAACAAAATTTGGAGGGAAATTCAAATCTGCCTACAGAAAACACAAAAATCAACTACAAATTGGTCAAAATGAGCTTAAGACTATCCAATCAGCATAGGAAATGTTGAGGAATGATGCAAAAACAATGCATTTAGTGTATGAAGGATGAAAACTAAGCTAAAAGTTAGCAATATCAAGGAAAACGAAAACTGAGGCGGAGACTAACTTGTATGGCTAGTTTATGAATCTCTAGTCTAGTTAAATACCTAACTTCATTATTTTTTCATTCAATTAGTGTGACTAAGTTGTGTGACCTATTTTTAAGAAGAAAAAGTAAACCAAGGACAGAAGAACTAACAAAAACAAGAAAGAATGCAGTAACTTGACTGAAAAGTTGACCAAGAGTTGACCAAAAGTTGACTTTTTGCCTTTTTCCTTTAATCTGAAATCTATTATGCAAAACTGGTATAAACAGGACCAACGACCTACTCCACAAAGTTAAAATGACTCAGGGATCCTAAGGAACAACTCAAAACTGAAATCCTACCTAAAACTAAAAATTTCACTACCTAAAGGCTCTAAAAACACCTTAAAGATAGGCTAAAACCAATTTTATGCTAAAGCACGGGTAGAACTACCATTAAACTACCTAGACAAGGTTAAAATGACTTAAGAAAACTTAATCCTAAGTCACAAACTATCTCCTAAATGATTTACGAAAAATCACTACCTAAAACCAAGACTAGTCTTCAAAGTTGACCCTTTTGTGTATGCATGTACTAAGCTAACCTATGGAAGTTCAATCTAGCTATCCTAACATGTTTCTAATGGCAGAATATGAATAGAAAACAGCTCACACTGCTAAAACTAAGTACAACTCAAAATCTAGCTATCTAGGACCTAATATTAACACTAAACTATGCTAAAACTCCAAAAATTTAGAGTTGAAATAAACTACTGCATAAAACTTTTATCAACACCCTTGGACAACTTTTAATTACCAAAAGAAATGTGCATAAGACATCGCAAAACAAAATTTGGAGGGAAATTCAAATCTGCCTATAGAAAACACAAAAATCAACTACAAATTGGTCAAAATGAGATTAAGACTATCCAATCAGCATAGGAAATGTTGAGGAATGATGCAAAAACAATGTATTTAGTGTATGAAAGGTGAAAACTAAGCTAAAAGTGAGAAACATCAAGGAGAACGAAAACGGAGGCGGAGACTAACTTGTATGGCTAGTTTATGAATATCTAGTCTAGTTAAATACCTAACTTCATTATTTTTTCATTCAATTAGTGTGACTAAGTTGTGTGGCCTATTTTTAAGCAGATAAAGTAAACCAAGGACACAAAAACTAAGAAAAACAGAGAAAGGATGCAGTAACTTGGCTGAAAAGTTGACTAAGAATTGACCAACAGTTGACTTTTTTCCTTTTTCCTTTAATCTGAAATCTATTATGCGAAACTGGTATAAACAGGACCAAGGACCTACTCCACAAAGTTAAAATGACTCAGGGATCCTAAGGAACAACTCAAAACTGAAATCCTACCTAAAACTAAAAATTTCACTACCTAAAGGCTCTAAAAACACGTTAAAGATAGGCTAAAACCAAGTTTATGCTAAAGCACGGGTAGAACTACCATTAAACTACCTAGACAAGGTTAAAATGACTTAAGAAAACTTAATCCTAAGTCACAAACTATCTCCTAAATGATTTACCAAAAATCACTACCTAAAACCAAGACTAGTCTTCAAAGTTGACCCTTTTGTTCATGCATGTACTAAGCTAACCTATGGAAGTTCAATCTAGCTATCCTAACATGTTTCTAATGGCAGAATATGAATAGAAAACAGCTCACACTGCTAAAACTAAGTACAACTCAAAATCTAGCTATCTAAGACCTAATATTAACACTAAACTATGCTAAAACACCAAAAATTTAGAGTTGAAATAAACTACTGCATAAAACTTTTATCAACACCCTTGGACAACTTTTAATTACCAAAAGAAATGTGCATGAGACATCGCAAAACAAAATTTGGAGGGAAATTCAAATCTGCCTACAGAAAACACAAAAATCAACTACAAATTGGTCAAAATGAGCTTAAGACTATCCAATCAGCATAGGAAATGTTGAGGAATGATGCAAAAACAATGTATTTAGTGTATGAAAGATGAAAACTAAGCTAAAAGTGAGCAACATCAAGGAAAACGAAAACTGAGGCGGAGACTAACTTGTATGGCTAGTTTATGAATCTCTAGTCTAGTTAAATACCTAACTTCATTATTTTTTCATTCAATTAGTGTGACTAAGTTGTGTGACATATTTTTAAGCAGAAAAAGTAAACCAAGGACAGAAGAACTAACAAAAACAAGAAAGAATGCAGTAACTTGACTGAAAAGTTGACCAAGAGTTGACCAAAAGTTGACTTTTTGCCTTTTTCCTTTAATCTGAAATCTATTATGCGAAACTGGTATAAACAGGACCAACGACCTACTCAACAAAGTTAAAATGACTCAGGGATCCTAAGGAACAACTCAAAACTGAAATCCTACCTAAAACTAAAAATTTCACTACCCAAAACCTCTAAAAACACCTTAAAGATAGGCTAAAACCAATTTTATGCTAAAGCACGAGTAGAACTGCCATTAAACTGCTAAAACTCCAAAAATTTAGAGCTGAAATAAACTACTGCATAAAACTTTTATCAACACCCTTGCACAACTTTTAATTACCAAAAGAAATGTTGAGAAGAGATTATAAAACAAAATTTTTAGGGATCTTCAAATCTGCCTATAGAAAACACAAAAATCAACTACAAATTGGTCAAAATGAGCTTAAGGCTATCCAATCAGCAAAGGAAATGTTGAGGGATGATGCAAAAACAATGTATTTAGTGTATGAAAGATGAAAACTAAGCTAAAAGTGAGACTCATCAAGGAAAACGAAAACTGAGGCGGAGACTAACTTGTATGGCTAGTTTATGAACCTCTAGTCTAGTTAAATACCTAACTTCATTATTTTTTCATTCAATTAGTGTGACTAAGTTGTGTGGCCTATTTTTAAGCAGATAAAGTAAGCCAAGGACACAAAAACTAAGAAAAACAGAGAAAGAATGCAGTAACTTGGCTGAAAAGTTGACTAAGAATTGACCAACAGTTGACTTTTTTCCTTTTTCCTTTAATCTGAAATCTATTATGCGAAACTGGTATAAAAAGGACCAAGGACCTACTCCACAAAGTTAAAATGACTCAGGGATCCTAAGGAACAACTCAAAACTGAAATCCTACCTAAAACTAAAAATTTCACTACCTAAAGGCTCTAAAAACACCTTAAAGATAGGCTAAAACCAAGTTTATGCTAAAGCACGGGTAGAACTACCATTAAACTACCTAGACAAGGTTAAAATGACTTAAGAAAACTTAATCCTAAGTCACAAACTATCTCCTAAATGATTTACCAAAAATCACTACCTAAAACCAAGACTAGTCTACAAAGTAAACCCTTTTGTGTATGGATGTACTAAGCTAACCGATGGAAGTTCAATCTAGCTATCCTAACATGTTTCTAGTGGCAAAATATGAATAGAAAACAGCTCACACTGCTAAAACTAAGTACAACTCAAAATCTAGCTACCTAAGACCAAATATTAACACTACACTATGCTAAAACTCCAAAAATTTAGAGTTGAAATAAACTGCTGCATAAAACTTTTATCAACACCCTTGGACAACTATTAATTACCAAAAGAAATGTGTAGAAAACATCGCAAAATAAAATTTGGAGGGAAATTCAAATTTGCCTACAGAAAACACAAAAATCAACTACAAATTGGTCAAAATGAGCTTAAGACTATCCAATCAGCATAGGAAATGTTGAGGAATGATGCAAAAACAATGTATTTAGTGTATGAAAGATGAAAACTAAGCTAAAAGTGAGCAACATCAAGGAAAACAAAAACTGAGGCGGAGACTAACTTGTATGGCTAGTCTATGAATCTCTAGTCTAGTTAAATACCTAACTTCATTATTTTTTCATTCAATTAGTGTGACTAAGTTGTGTGGCCTATTTTTAAGCAGATAAAGTAAACCAAGGACACAAAAACTAAGAAAAACAGAGAAATAATGCAGTAACTTGGCTGAAAAGTTGACTAAGAATTGACCAACAGTTGACTTTTTTCCTTTTTCCTCTAATCTGAAATCTATTATGCGAAACTGGTATAAACAGGACCAAGGACCTACTCCACAAAGTTAAAATGACTCAGGGATCCTAAGGAACAACTAAAAACTGAAATCCTACCTAAAACTAAAAATTTCACTACCTAAAGGCTCTAAAAACACCTTAAAGATAGGCTAAAACCAATTTTATGCTAAAGCACGGGTAGAACTACCATTAAACTACCTAGACAAGGTTAAAATGACTTAAGAAAACTTAATCCTAAGTCACAAACTATCTCCTAAATGATTTACCAAAAGTCACTACCTAAAACCAAGACTAGTCTACAAAATTGACCCTTTTGTGTATGCATGTACTAAGCTAACCTATGGAAGTATAATCTAAGTATCCTAAGATGTTTCTAGTGGCAAAATATGAATACAAAACAGCTCACACTGCTAAAACATAGTACAACTGAAAATCTAGCTAGCTAAGACCTAATATTAGCACTAAACTATGCTAAAACTCCAAAAATTTAGAGCTGAAATAAACTACTGCATAAAACTTTTATCAACACCCTTGGACAACTTTTAATTACCAAAAGAAATGTTGAGAAGAGATCACAAAACAAAATTTGGAGGGAAATTCAAATATGCCTACAGAAAACACAAAAATCAACTACAAATTGGTCAAAATGAGCTTAAGACTATCCAATCAGCAAAGGAAATGTTGAGGAATGATGCAAAAACAATGTATTTAGTGTATGAAAGATGAAAACTAAGCTAAAAGTGAGAAACATCAAGGAAAACAAAAACTGAGGCGGAGACTAACTTGTATGGCTAGTTTATGAATCTCTGGTCTAGTTAAATACCTAACTTCATTATTTTTTCATTCAATTAGTGTGACTAAGTTGTGTGGCCTATTTTTAAGCAGATAAAGTAAACCAAGGACACAAAAACTAAGAAAAACAAAGAAAGAATGCAGTAACTTGGCTGAAAAGTTGACTAAGAATTGACCAACAGTTGACTTTTTTCCTTTTTCCCCTAATCTAAAATCTATTCTGCGAAAATGGTATAAACAGGACCAAGGACCTACTCCACAAAGTTAAAATGACTCAAGGATCCTAAGGAACAACTCAAAACTGAAATCCTACCTAAAACTAAAAATTTCACTACCTAAAAGCTCTAAAAACACCTTAAAGATAGGCTAAAACCAAGTTTATGCTAAAGCACGGGTAGAACTACCATTAAACTACCTAGACAAGGTTAAAATGACTTAAGAAAACTTAATCCTAAGTCACAAACTATCTCCTAAATGATTTACCCCAAATCACTACCTAAAACCAAGACTAGTCTACAAAATTGACCCTTTTGTGTATGCATGTACTAAGCTAACCTATGGAAGTTCAATCTAGCTATCCTAACATGTTTCTAATGGCAAAATATGAATAGAAAACAGCTCACACTGCTAAAACTAAGTACAACTCAAAATCTAGCTACCTAAGACCTAATATTAGCACTAAACTATGCTAAAACTCCAAAAATTTAGAGCTGAAATAAACTACTGCATAAAATTTTATGAACACCCTTGGACAACTTTTAATTACCAAAAGAAATGTGGAGAAGAGATCACAAAACAAAATTTGGAGGGAAATTCAAATATGCCTACAGAAAACACAAAAATCAACTACACATTGGTCAAAATGAGCTTAAGACTATCCAATCAGTAAAGGAAATGTTGAGGAATGATGCAAAAACAATGTATTTAGTGTATGAAAGATGAAAATTAAGCTAAAAGTGAGCAACATCAAGGAAAACGAAAATTGAGGCGGAGACTAACTTTTATGGTTCGTTTATGAATGTCTTGTCTAGTTAAATACCTAACTTCATTATTTTTTCACTCAATTAGTGAGACTAAGTTGTGTGGCCTATTTTTAAGCAGAAAAAGTAAACCAAGGACACAAAAACAAAGAAAAACAGCGAAAGAATGCAGTAACTTGGCTGAAAAGTTGACTAAGAATTGACCAAGAGTTGACCTTTTTCCTTTTTCCTCTAATCTAAAATCTATTATGCAAAACTGGTATAAACAGGACCAACGACCTACTCAACAAAGTTAAAATGACTGAGGGATCCTAAGGAACAACTCAAAACTGAAATCCTACCTAAAACTAAAAATTTCACTACCTAAAGCCTCTAAAAGCACCTTAAAGATAGGCTAAAACACAGTTTATGCTAAAGCACGGGTAGAACTACCACTAAACTACCTAGACAAGCTTAAAATGACTTAAGAAAACTTAATCCTAAGTCACAAACTATCTCCTAAATGATTTACCAAAAATCACTACCTCAAACCAAGACTAGTCTACAAAATTGACCCTTTTGTGTATGCATGTACTAAGCTAACCTATGGAAGTTTAATCTAACTATCCTAACATGTTTCTAATGGCAAAATATCAATAGAAAACAGCTCACAATGCTAAAATTTAGTACAGCTCAAAATCTAGCTAGCTAAGACCTAATACTAGCACTAAACTATGCTAAAACTCTAAAAATTTAGAGCTGAAATAAACTACTGCATAAAACTTTTATCAACACCCTTGGACAACTTTTAATTACCAAAAGAAATGTTGAGAAGAGATCACAAAACAAAATTTGGAGGGAATTTCAAATCTGCCTACAGAAAACACAAAAATCAACTACAAATTGGTCAAAATGAGCTTAAGGCTATCCAATCAGCAAAGGAAATGGTTAGGGATGATGCAAAAACAATGTATTTAATGTTTGAAAGATGAAAAGTAAGCTAAAAGTGAGCAACATCAAGGAAAGCGAAAAATGAGGCGGAGACTAACTTGTATGGTTAGTTTATGAATCTCTAGTCTAGTTAAATACCTAACTTCATTATTTTTTCATTCAATTAGTGTGACTAAGTTGTGTGGCCTATTTGTAAGTAGAAAAAGTAAACCAAGGACACAAAAACTAAGAAAAACAAAGAAAGAATGCAGTAACTTGGCTGAAAATTTGACTAAGAATTGACCAAGACTTGACTTTTTTCCTTTTCCCTCTAATCTGAAATCTATTATGCGAAACTGGTATAAACAAGACCAACGACCTACTCAACAAAGTTAAAATGACTGAGGGATCCTAAGGAATAACTCAAAACTGAAATCCTACCTAAAACTAAAAATTTCACTACCTAAAACCTCTAAAAACACATTAAAGATAGGCTAAAACCAAGTTTATGCTAAAGCACGGGTAGAACTACCACTAAACTACCTAGACAAGGTTAAAATGACTTAAGAAAACTTAATCCTAAGTCACAAACTATCTCCTAAATGATTTACCAAAAAGCACTACCTAAAACCAAGACTAGTCTACAAAATTGACCCTTTTGTGTATGCATGTACTAAGCTAACCTATGGAAGTTTAATCTAAGTATCCTAACATGTTTCTAGTGGCAAAATATGAATACAAAAAAACTCACACTGCAAAAACTTAGTACAACTCAAAATCCAGCTAGCTAAGACCTAATATTAACACTAAACTATGCTAAAACTCAAAAAATTTAGAGCTGAAATAAACTACTGCATAAAACTTTTATCAACACCCTTGGACAACTTTTAATTACCAAAAGAAATGTTGAGAAGAGATCACAAAATAAAATTTGGAGGGAAATTCAAATCTGCCTACAGAAAACACAAAAATCAACTACAAATTGGTCAAAATGAGCTTAAGACTATCCAATCAGTAAAGGAAATGTTGAGGAATGATGCAAAAACAATGTATTTAATGTATGAAAGATGAAAACTAAGCTAAAAGTGAGCAACATCAAGGAAAACGAAAATTGAGGCGGAGACAAACTTGTATGGTTCGTTTATGAATCTCTTGTCTAGTTAAATACCTAACTTCATTATTTTTTCACTCAATTAGTGTGACTAAGTTGTGTGGCCTATTTTTAAGCAGAAAAAGTAAGCCAAGGGCACAAAAACTAGAACAGCGAAAGAATGCAGTAACTTGGCTGAAAAGTTGACTAAGAATTGACCAAGAGTTGACCTTTTTCCTTTTTCCTCTAATCTGAAATCTATTATGCGAAACTGGTATAAACAAGACCAACGACCTACTCAACAAAGTTAAAATGACTCAGGGATCCTAAGGAACAACTCAAAACTGAAATCCTACCTAAAACTAAAAATTTCACTACCTAAAACCTCTAAAAGCACCTTAAAGATAGGCTAAAACACAGTTTATGCTAAAGCACGGGTAGAACTTCCACTAAACTACCTAGACAAGGTTAAAATGACTTAAGAAAACTTAATCCTAAGTCACAAACTATCTCCTAAATGATTTATCAAAAATCACTACCTAAAACAAAGACTAGTCTACAAAATTGACCCTTTTGTGTATGCATGTACTAAGCTAACCTATGGAAGTTTAATCTAACTATGCTCACATATTTCTAATGGCAAAATATCAATAGAAAACAGCTCACAATGCTAAAACTTAGTACAGCTCAAAATCTAGCTAGGTAAGACCTAATATTAGCACTAAACTATGCTAAAACTCCAAAAATTTAGAGCTGAAATAAACTACTGCATAAAACTTTTATCAACACCCTTGCACTACTTTTAATTACCAAAAGAAATGTTGAGAAGAGATTATAAAACAAAATTTTTAGGGAACTTCAAATCTGCCTACAGAAAACACAAAAATCAACTACAAATTGGTCAAAATGAGCTTAAGGCTATCCAATCAGCAAAGGAAATGTTGAGGGATGATGCAAAAACAATGTATTTAGTGTTTGAAAGATGAAAACTAAGCTAAAAGTGAGCAACATCAAGGAAAGCGAAAACTGAGGCGGAGACTAACTTGTATGGCTAGTTTATGAATCTCTAGTCTAGTTAAATACCTAACTTCATTATTTTTTCATTCAATTAGTGTGACTAAGTTGTGTGGCTTATTTGTAAGCAGAAAAAGTAAACCAAGGACACAAAAACTAAGAAAAACAAAGAAAGAATGCAGTAACTTGGCTGAAAGGTTGACTAAAAATTGACCAAGAGTTGACTTTTTTCCTTTTCCCTCTAATCTGAAATCTATTATGCGAAACTGGTATAAACAGGACCAACGACCTACTCAACAAAGTTAAAATGACTGAGGGATCCTAAGGAATAACTCAAAACTGAAATCCTACCTAAAACTAAAAATTTCACTACCTAAAACCTCTAAAAACACCTTAAAGATAGGCTAAAACCAAGTTTATGCTAAAGCACGGGTTGAACTACCACTAAACTACCTAGACAAGGTTAAAATGACTTCAGAAAACTTAATCCTAAGTCACAAACTATCTCCTAAATGATTTACCAAAAAGCACTACCTAAAACCAAGACTAGTCTACAAAATTGACCCTTTTGTGTATGCATGTACTAAGCTAACCTATGAAAGTATAATCTAACTATCCTAACATGTTTCTAATGGCAAAATATGAATAGAAAACAGCTCACACTGCTAAAACATAGTACAGCTCGAAATCTAGCTACCTAAGACCTAATATTAGCACTAAATTATGCTAAAACTCCAAAAATTTAGAGCTGAAATAAACTACTGCATAAAACTTTTAGCAACACCCTTGGACAACTTTTAATTACCAAAAGAAATGTGGAGAAGAGATCACAAAACAAAATTTGGAGGGAAATTCAAATCTGCCTACAAAAAACACAAAAATCAACTACAAATTGGTCAAAATGAGCTTAAGACTATCCAATCAGCAAAGGAAATGTTGAGGAATGATGCAAACACAACGTATTTAGTGTATGAAAGATGAAAACTAAGCTAAAAGTGAGCAACATCAAGGAAAACGAAAACTGAGGCGGAGACTAACTTGTACGGCTAGTTTATGAATCTCTTGTCTAGTTAAATACCTAACTTCATTATTTTTTCATTGAATTAGTGTGACTAAGTTGTGTGGCCTATTTTTATACAGAAAAAGTAAACCAAGGACAAAAAAACTAAGAAAAACAAAGAAAGAATGCAGTAACTTGGCTGAAAAGTTGACCAAGAATTGACCAAGAGTTGACTTTTTGCCTTTTTCCTCTAATCTGAAATCTATTATGCGAAACTGGTATAAACAGGACCAACGACCTAGCCAACAAAGTTAAAATGACTGAGGGATCCTAAGGAACAACTCAAAACTGAAATACTACCTAAAACTAAAAATTTCACTACCTAAAACCTCTAAAAACACCTTAAAGATAGGCTAAAACTAAGTTTATGCTAAAGCACGGGTAGAACTAGCACTAAACTACCTAGACAAGGTTAAAATGACTTAAGAAAACTTATTCCTAAGTCACAAACTATCTCCTAAATCATTTACCAAAAATCACTAATTAAAACCAAGACTAGTCTACAAAATTGACCCTTTTTTGTATGCATGTACTAATCTAACCTATGGAAGTTTTATCTAATTATCCTAACATGTTTCTAATGGCAAAATATGAATAGAAAGTAGTTCACACTGCTAAAACTTAGTACAGCTCAAAATCTAGGTACCTAAGACCTAATATTAGTACTAAACTATGCTAAAAGTCCAAAAATTTAGAGCTGAAATAAACTACTGCATAAAACTTTTATCAACACCCTTGGACAACTTTTAATTACCAAAAGAAATGTGGAGAAGAGATCACAAAACAAAATTTGGCGGGAAATTCAAATCTGCCTAAAGAAAACACAAAAATCAACTACAAATTGGTCAATATAAGCTTAAGACTATCCAATCAGTAAAGGAAATATTGAGGAATGATGCAAAAACAATGTATTTAGTATATGAAAGATGAAAACTAAGCTAAAAGTGAGCAATATCAAGGAAAACGAAAACTGAGGCGGAGACTAACTTGTATGGCTAGTTTATGAATCTCTAGTCTAGTTAAATACCTAACTTCAGTATTTTTTTATTCAATTAGTGTGACTAAGTTGTGTGTCCTATTTTTATGCAGAAAAAGTAAACCAAGGACAGAAAAACAAACAAAAACAAAGAAAGAATGCAGTAACTTGGCTGAAAAGTTGACCAAGAGTTGACCAAGAGTTAACTTTTTACCTTTTTCCTCTAATATGAAATCTATTATGCGAGATTGGTATAAACAGGACCAAGGACCTACTCAACAAAGTTAAAATGACTCAGGGATCCTAAGGAAGAACTCAAAACTGAAATCCTACCTAAAACTAAAAATTTCACTACCTAAAACCTCTAAAAACACCTTAAAGATAGGCTAAAACTAAGTTTATACTAAAGCACGGGTAGAACTAGCACTAAACTACCTAGACAAAGTTAAAATGACTTAAGCAAACTTAGTCCTAAGTCACAAACTATCTCCTAAATGATTTAGAGAAAATGACTACCTAAAACCAAGACTAGTCTACAAAATGGACCGTTTTGTGTATGCATTTACTAAGCTAACCTATGGAAGTTTAATCTAAGTATCCGAACTTGTTTCTATTGGCAAAATATGAATAGAAAATAGCTCACACAGGTAAAACTTAGTACAAATCAAGATTTAGCTACCTAAGACCTAATATTAGCACTAAACTATGCTAAAACTCCAAAAATTTAGAGCTGAAATAAACTACTGCATAAAGCTTTTATGAACACCCTTGGACAAATTTTAATTACCAAAAGAAATGTGGAGAAGACATGACAAAACAAAATGTTGAGGGAAATTCAAATCTGCCTACAGAAAACACAAAAATCAACTACAAATTCGTCAAAATGAGCTTAAGACTATCCAATCAGTAAAGGAAATGTTGAGTAATGATGCAAAAACAATGTATTTAGTATATGAAAGATGAAACCTAAGCTATAAGTGAGCATCATCAAGGAAAATGAAAACTGAGGCGGAGACTAACTTTTATGGCTAGTTTATGAATATCTAGTCTAGTTAAATACCTAACTTCATTATTTTTTCATTCAATTGTTGTGACTTAGTGGTGTGGCCTATTTTTATGCAGAAAAAGTAAACCAAGGACACAAAAACTAAGAAAAACAAAGAAAGAATGCAGTAACTTGGCTGAAAAGTTGACTAAGAATTGACCAAGAGTTGACTTTTTTCCTTTTCCCTCTAATCTGAAATCTATTATGCGAAAATGGTATAAACAGGACCAACGACCTACTCAACAAAGTTAAAATGACTGAGGGATCCTAAGGAATAACTCAAAACTAAAATCCTACATAAACTCAAAATTTCACTACCTAAAACCTCTAAAAACACGTTAAAGATAGGCTAAAACTAAGTTTATGCTAAAGCCAGGGTAGAACTACCACTAAAATACCTAGACAAGGTTAAAATGACATAAGAAAACTTAATCCTAAGTCACAAACTATCTCTTAAATGATTTACCAAAAATCACTACCTAAAACCAAGACTAGTCTAGAAAATTGACCCTTTTGTGTATGCATGTACTAAGCTAACCTATGTAAGTTTAATCTAACTATCCTAACATGTTTCTAATGGCAACATATGAATAGAAAACAGCTCACACTGTTAAAACTTACTACAACTCAAAATCTAGCTACCTAAGATGTAATATTAGCACTAGACTTCGCTAAAACTCTAAAAATTTAGAGCTGAAATAAACTACTGCATAAAACTTTTATCAACACCCTTGGACAACTTTTAATTACCAAAAGAAATGTGGAGAAGACATGACAACAAAATTTGGAGGGAAATTCAAATCTGCCTACAGAATACACAAAAATCAACTACAAATTGGTCAACATGAGCTTAAGTCTATCCAATCAGCAAAGGAAATGTTGAGGAATGATGCAAAAACAATGTATTTAGTATATGAAAGATGAAAACTAAGCTAAAAGTGAGCTATATCAAGGAAAACGAAAATTGAGGCAGAGACTAACTTGTATGGCTAGTTTATGAATCTCTAGTCTAGTTAAATACCTTACTTCATTATTTTTTCATATAATTAGTGTGACTAAGTTGTGTGGCCTATTTTTATGCAGAAAAACTAAAAAAAACAAAGAAAGAATGCAGTAACTTGGCTGAAAAGTTGAAAAGTTGACCAA
The DNA here is from genome assembly GCF_037176805.1 of Vigna unguiculata. NCBI lineage: Eukaryota > Viridiplantae > Streptophyta > Magnoliopsida > Fabales > Fabaceae > Vigna > Vigna unguiculata. The sequence goes on along the minus strand of NC_140795.1, from coordinate 23,120,748 downwards.
GAGTTGACTTTTTGCCTTTTTCCTCGAATCTGAAATCTAATACGTGAAATTGGTATAAACAGGACCAAGGACCTACTCAAGAAAGTTAAAATGACTCAGGGATCCTAAGAAACAACTCAAAACTAAAATCCTACCTTAAACTCAAAATTTAACTACCTTAAACCTCTAAAAACACCTTAAAGAGAGGCTAAAACTAAGTTTATGCTAAAGCACGGTAGAACTACCACTAAACTACCTAGACAAGGTTAAAATGACTTAAGAAAACTTAATCCTAAGTCACAAACTATCTACTAAATGATTTACCAAAAATCACTACCTAAAACCAAGACTAGTCTAGAAAATTGACCCTTTTGTGTATGCATGTACTAAGCTAACCTATGGAAGTTTAATCTAACTATCCTAACATGTTTCTAATAGCAAAATATGAATAGAAAACACCTCACACTGCTAAAACTTACTGCAGCTCAAAATCTAGCTACCTAAGACCTAATATTAGATCTAAACTATGCTAAAACTCCAAAAATTTAGAGTTGAAATAAACTACTGCAAAAAAATTTTATCAACACCGTTGGACAACTTTTAATTACCAAAAGAAATGTGGACAAAACATCACAAAACAAAATTTGGAGGGAAATTCAAATCTGCCTACAAAAAGAGCAAAAATCAACTACAAATTGGTCAACATGAGCTTAAGTCTATCCAATCAGCAAAGGAAATATTGAGGAATGATGCAAAAACAATGTATTTAGTATATGAAAGATGAAAACTAAGCTAAAAGTGAGCAATATCAAGGAAAACGAAAACTGAGGCGGAGACTAACTTGTCTGTCTAGTTTATGAATCTCTAGTCTAGTTAAATACCTAACTTCATTATTTTTTCATTCAATTAGTGTGACTAAGTAGTGTGGCCTATTTTTATGCAGAAAAAGTAAACCAAGGACAGAAAAACTAACAAAAACAAAGAAAGAATGTAGTAACTTGGCTGAAAAGTTGAAAAGTTGACCAACAATTGACTTTTTGCCTTTTTCCTCTAATCTGAAATCTATTATGCAAAACTGGTATAAACAGGACCAAGGACCTACTCAACAAAGTTAAAATGACTCAGGGAACCTAAGGAACAACTCAAAACTAAAATCCTACCTAAAACTCAAAATTTCACTACCTAAAACCTCTAAAAACACCTTAAAGATAGGCTAAAACTAAGTTTATGCTAAAGCACGGGTAGAACTACCACTAAACTACCTAGACAAGGTTAAAATGACTTAAGAAAACTTAATCCTAAGTCACAAACTATCTCCTAAATGATTTACCAAAAATCACTACCTAAAACCAAGACTAGTCTACAAAATTGACCCTTTTGTGTATGCATGTACTAAGTTAACCTATGTAAGTTTAATCTAACTATCCTAACATGTTTCTAATGGCAAAATATGAATAGAAAACTGATATCGTTGTCGTTAGGCGATCAAATTACCACTACTTTAGCAACTTCAGTATTGCCAGTTAGTAGTGAACAAAATAGTTAGGGTTAAGATAACCCTGAGTCGTCTCACAACGAATACGGAATTGATCTCAAATATTCGATTCTTAAAAATGCAATTAAAACTAGCAACTATAAAAATAGGGGGATTTTGATATGCAAAGAAAATGACACGGAAGATTGTAAACACAATAATAGTAAATAGGTCAATTCCACTGCTTTTACTAAATAAGATTCTTCATTGGTTATCTAGAGATTATTGTTAAATTAATTATTGTTGTTGTTTTACAAATCAATCAATGTAAAGACTCAATTCATTTGTTGGCATCCTCACTTTTAATCAAAGTACAGTCTCAATTAAAAGTGAGAATTGTTAGATTGTCCATAGTAAATTCAATCAAAGTACAGTCTCAATTAATTTTACTATGCCTAATCATGTTTATTCCTTTGTTTCTTCACCAAATAGAAAACTTAATTAATCAAAGTAAAGTCTTGACTAATTTTAGTTAAAGTAATTACCTCTAATCAAATTAAAGTCTCAATTATTGGCAAAAACTTATTTAATCAAATGAAAGTTTCTAAACAAAATCAAAGTAAAGTCTCAATTTAATTTAAAAACCTTTTAACTCATATGATTAGCATGCATGTAGATTTAAAATCATTATTTTCTATTCGATTAAGAAGCAAAGGACATAGATAAACAAAAACCACAACAATAATCAAAATAACAAACACATAAATTCATCTAACCTCAGAATCCATTTAAGAAATTACAGTGGAATCAACCCTAAAAGCTTAGCCCTCCATGGCTTTGATGGAATACATGATGATATGAAGGAAAGAAAATAAAAGAAAGAATGAGAGATGTGGTGGAGAACGTATTTGCCAAAACCAGAGAGTTCTAAGTGTCTAAGCTGTAAGTTGTTAGTTCCCCGTTTCTGCTCCCTTAAGTCTCTTTATATAGGCTTCCACTAGACTTTGGGCTTTATCTGTCAGTTGCTAAAATCTTTTATTTTTATTTAATTAATTAGCAACTTAATTCCTATCCAATTTCCAATTCTGCCCCTCTCATTTAACCATATTTGCAGTTTTGACCAGATTTGACTGCTGACTTTGACCAGTTGACCAGAGTTAACCAGTTGACCAGAGTTGACCAGTTTGACTGTCCTATCAGATGCTGACACGTGGCGCAGAGTACTCTCTCTCCAGAATTAGGGTTTGCTGCTCCTTCCTCCTTCCTCCCTTGGCTGCACAGGTGCAATGACGGCGCGACTCCTCCTTCTCCGGCGAGGCTTGACGGTGGCGGAGCAATGGCTGCCATGGCTGCTGCTGCGGATGTTTTGCAGGTGCAGGCGTGAATGAAGATGGTGAAGTTGCTCGCGCAAATCTGGTCCAGGTGCGTTTGCGAGGTGAAGTGGTGGCCGCTGCTCTGATCTGGTCTGTGTGCGGACGTGATTGCAGGTCTGCGGTGGCCATGGTGGTGCGCGGAACAAGCTTCGCGGAGGCGTGGTGATGTGCGTCGGATCTGCTGCAGGTTGACGGAGATGGCGCCGCTGGTGCGTTGCAGGTGAAGGTGGCACGAAGGAGGATGATGGTTGGTGGCTGCCATGGTTGAGGCGCGATGGTGGTCGGAAAATAAGCTTCCATGGTGGCTGACGGAGATGGCGCCGCTGGTGCGTTGCAGGTGAAGGTGGCGCAAAGGAGGAAGATGGTTGGTGGCTGCCATGGCTGAGGGGCGATGGTGGTTGGAAAACAAGCTTCCATGGTGGCTGACGGAGATGGCGGCGGCGGCTGCCGTGGAGGGTGGAAGGGAAACTAGGGTGAGGGTTTCATGCGTGAGATGGAGGAGATGATGACGTGGCAAGATCTGAGTGGTCAATTTGGTGAGTGGAGGATTATGACACGTGGCAGCTTATGGTTGGCTAATTTTAAAAGGTGGGGATTGCCACATGGCATGATCTGGTTGAATGGAGTTTATGTGGTAGGAGGGGTGCAACTTAGTGAAAACTAGGGGTGCAGAACAGGTTTTTGGGGTCCACTTGCAGGAGGAGTGTGCAAATAAAATCTGGGGGTGCATTTAGCTCCTGATTTATTCTTTTCCAGAATTTCTTGATTTAGGACTTATTTTGTAACTTTGAATATTTCAAATCCACACTATCAATGACCAAAAATAAATTCCAGCTGCATTAACAAACGTTAGAATATCCAATAATATTTTATGCAACTAAAATCAATTTTACGCCACTTTTACCAAACTTACTCAATAAATCCAATAATCACAAATTCTAATTAAATCAATCTTTACGCACAGAAAATTCAATTAAATCCCCAAATTTAAATATTAAATGAGGGCAAAAATTTGAACTCATCAAAAACACCTCACACTGCTAAAACTTACTACAGCTCAAAATCTAGCTACCTAAGACCTAATATTAGCACTAAACTATGCTAAAACTCCAAAAATTTAGAGTTAAAATAAACTACTGCAAAAAAATTTTATCAACACCGTTGGAACACTTTTAATTACCAAAAGAAATGTGGAGAAGACATCACAAAACAAAATATGGAGGGAAATTCAAATCTGCCTCAAGAAAAAGCAAAAATCAACTACAAATTCGTCAAAATGAGCTAATAACTATCCAATCAGCAAAGGAAATTTTGAGGAATGATGCAAAAACAATGTATTTAGTAAATGAATTATGAAAACTAAGCTAAAAGTGAGCAATATCAAGGAAAACGAAAACTGAGGCGGAGACTAACTTGTATGGGTAGTTTATGAATCTCTAGTCTAGTTAAAAACCTAACTTCATTACTTTTTCATTCAATTAGTGTGACTAAGTTGTGTGGCCTATTTTTATGCAGAAAAAGTAAACCAAGGACAGAAAAACTAACAAAAACAAAGAAAGAATGCAGTAACTTGGCTGAAAAGTTGAAAAGTTGACCAAGAGTTGACTTTTTGCCTTTTCCCTCTAATCTGAAATCTATTATGCGAAACTGGTATAAACAGGACCAAGGACCTACTCAACAAAGTTAAAATGACTCAGGGATCCTAAGGAACAACTCAAAACTGAAATCCTCCCTAAAACTCAAAATTTCACTACATAAAACCTCTAAAACCACCGTAAAGATAGGCTAAAACTAAGTTTATACTAAAGCACAGGTAGAACTACCACTAAACTACCTAGACAAGGTTAAAATGACTTAAGAAAACTTAATCCTAAGTCACAAACTATCTCCTAAATGATTTCCCAAAAATCAGTACCTAAAACAAAGACTAGTCTACAAAATTGACCCTTTTGTGTATGCATGTACTAAGCTAACCTATGGAAGTTTAATCTAACTATCCTAACATGTTTCTAATGGCAAAATATGAATAGAAAACACCTCACACTACTAAAACTTACTACAGCTCAAAATCTAGCTACTTAAGACCTAATATTAGCATTAAACTATGCTAAAACTCCAAAAATTTAGAGCTGAAATAAACTACTGCAACAAAATTTTATCAACACCCATGGACAACTTTTAATTACCAAAAAAATGTGGAGAAGACATCACAAAACAAAATTTTGGATGGAAATTCAAATCTGCCGATAGAAAAAGCAAAAATCAACTACAAATTCGTCAAAATGAGCTTATAACTATCCAATCAGCAAAGCAAATGTTGAGGAATGATGCAAAAATAATGTATTTAGTAAATGAAAGATGAAAGCTAAGCTAAAAGTGAGAAATATCAAGGAAAACGAAAATTGAGGCGGAGACTAACTTGTATGGCTAGTTTATGAATCTCTAGTCTAGTTAAATACCTAACTTCATTATTTTTTCATTCAATTAGTGTGACTAAGTTGTGTGGCCTATTTTTATGCAGAAAAAGTAAACCAAGGACAAAAAAACTAACAAAAATAAAGAAAGAATGTAGTAACTTGGCTGATAAGTTGAAAACTGACCAAGAGTTGACTTTTTGCCTTTTTCCTCTAATCTGAAATCTATTATGCGAAATGGTATGAACAGGACCAAGGACCTACTCAACAAAGTTAAAATGACTCAGGGATCCTAAGGAACAACTCAACACTGAAATCCTACCTAAAACTCAAAATTTCCCTACCTAAAACCTCTAAAAAAACCTTAAAGATAGGCTAAAACTACGTTTATGCTAAAGCACGGGTAGAACTACCACTAAACTACCTAGACAAGGTTAAAATGACTTAAGAAAACTTAATCCTAAGTCACAAACTATCTCCTAAATGATTTACCAAAAATCACTACCTAAAACCAAGACTAGTCTACAAAATTGACCCTTTTGTGTATGCATGTACTAAGCTAACCTATGGAAGTTTAATCTAACTATCCTAAAATGTTTCTAATGGCAAAATATAAATAGTAGACAACTCACACTGCGAAAACTTTGTAGAGCTCAAAATCTAGCTACCTAAGACGTAATATTAGCACTAAAGTATGCTAAAACTCCAAAAGTTTAGAGCTAAAATGAACTACTGCAAAAAAATTTTATCAACACCCTTGGACAACTTTTAATTACCAAAAGAAATATGGAGAAGACATCACAAAACAAAATTTGGAGGGAAATTAAAATCTGCCTACAGAAAACACAAAAATCAACTACAAATTCGTCAAAATGAGCTTATAACTATCCAATCAGCAAAGAAAATGTTGAGGAATGATGCAAAAACAATGTATTTAGTATATGAAAGATGAAAACTAAGCTAAAAATGAGCAATATCAAGGAAAACGAAAACTGGGGCGGAGACTAACTTGTATGGCTATTTTATGAATCTCTAGTCTAGTTAAGTACCTAACTTCATTACTTTTTGATTCAATTAGTGTGACTAAGTTGTGTGGCCTATTTTTATGCAGAAAAAGTAAACCAAGGATACAAAAGCTAACAAAAACAAAGAAAGAATGCAGTAACTTGGCTGAAAAGTTGAAAACTTGACCAAGAGTTGACTTTCTGCCTTTCTCCTTTAATCTGAAATCTATTATACGAAACTGGTATAAACAGGACCAAGGACCTACTCAACAAAGTTAAAATGACTCAGGGATCCTAAGGAAACTCTCAAAACTGAAATCCTACCTAAAACTCAAAATTTCACTACTTAAAACCCCTAAAAACAACTTAAAGATAGGCTAAAACTAAGTTTATGCTAAAGCACGGGTAGAACTACCACTAAATTACCTAGACAAGGTTAAAATAACTTAAGAAAACTTAATCCTAAGTTACAAACTATCACCTAAATGATTTACCAATATCACTACTTAAAACCAAGACTAGTCTACAAAATTGACCCTTTTGTGTATGCATGTACTAAGCTAACCTATGGAAGCTTAATCTAACTATCCTAACATGTTTCTAATGGCAAAATATGAATAGAAAACAGCTAACACTGCTAAAACTCTCTACAACTCAAAGTCTAGCTACCTAAGACTTAATATTAGAACTAAACTATGCTAAAACTCCAAAACTTTAGAGCTGAAATAAACTACTGCATAAAACTTTTATCAACACACTTCGACAACTTTTAATTACCAAAAGAAATGTGGAGAAGACATCACAAAGCAAAATTTGGAGGGAAATTCAAATCTGCCTACAGAAAACACAAAAATCAACTACAAATTCCTCAAAATGAGCTTATAACTATCCAATCAGCAAAGAAAATGTTGAGGAATGATGCAAAAACAATGTATTTAGTATATGAAAGATGAAAACTAAGCTAAAAATGAGCAATATCAAGGAAAACGAAAACTGAGGCGGAGACTAACTTGTATGGCTATTTTATGAATCTCTAGTCTAGTTAAATACCTAACTTCATTACTTTTTGATTCAATTAGTGTGACTAAGTTGTGTGGCCTATTTTTATGCAGAAAAAGTAAAACAAGGACAGAAAAACTAACAAAAACAAAGAAAGAATGCAGTAACTTGGCTGAAAAGTTGACCAAGAGTTGACTTTTTGCCTTTTTCCTCTAATCTGAAATCTATTATGCAAAAGTGGTATGAACAGGACCAAGGACCTACTCAACAAAGTTAAAATGACTCAGGGATCCAAAGGAACAACTCAACACTGAAATCCTACCTAAAACTCAAAATTTCCCTACCTAAAACCTCTAAAAACACATTAAAGATAGGCTAAAACTACGTTTATGCTAAATCACGGGTAGAACTACCACTAAACCACGTAGACAAGGTTAAAATGACTTAAGAAAACTTAATCCTAAGTCACAAACTATCTCCTAAATGATTTACCAAAAATGACTACCTAAAACCAAGACTAGTCTAGAAAATTGACCCTTTTGTGTATGCATGTACTAAGCTAACCTATGGAAGTTTAATCTAACTATCCTAAAATGTTTCTAATGGCAAAATATGAATAGTAGACACCTTACATTGCAAAAACTTTCTAGAGCTCAAAATCTAGCTACCTAAGACCTAATATTAGCACTAAAGTATGCTAAAACTCCAAAAGTTTAGAGCTGAAATCAATTACTGCAAAAAAATTTTATCAACACCCTTAGACAACTTTTAATTACCAAAAGAAATGTGGAGAACACAATTCAAAACAAAATTTGGAGGGAAATTCAAATCTTCCTACAGAAAACACAAAATTCAACTACAAATTCGTCAAAATGAGCTTATAATTATCCAATCAGCAAAGGAAATGTTGAGGAATGATGCAAAAACAATGTATTTAGTATATGAAAGATGAAAACTAAGCTAAAAGTGAGCAATATCAAGGAAAACGAAAACTGAGGCGGAGACTAACTTGTATGGCTATTTTATGAATCTCTAGTCTAGTTAAATACCTAACTTCATTATTTTTTCATTCAATTAGTGTGACTAAGTTGTGTGGCCTATTTTTATGCAGAAAAAGTAAACCAAGGACAAAAAAACTAACAAAAATAAAGAAAGAATGTAGTAACTTGGCTGATAAGTTGAAAACTGACCAAGAGTTGACTTTTTGCCTTTTTCCTCTAATCTGAAATCTATTATGCGAAATGGTATGAACAGGACCAAGGACCTACTCAACAAAGTTAAAATGACTCAGGGATCCTAAGGAACAACTCAACACTGAAATCCTACCTAAAACTCAAAATTTCCCTACCTAAAACCTCTAAAAAAACCTTAAAGATAGGCTAAAACTACGTTTATGCTAAAGCACGGGTAGAACTACCACTAAATTACCTAGACAAGGTTAAAATGACTTAAGAAAACTTAATCCTAAGTCATAAACTATCTCCTAAACGATTTACCAAAAATCACTACCTAAAACCAAGACTAGTCTACAAAATTGACCCTTTTGTGTATGCATGTACTAAGCTAACCTATGGAAGTTTAATCTAACTATCCTAAAATGTTTCTAATGGCAAAATATAAATAGTAGACAACTCACACTGCGAAAACTTTGTAGAGCTCAAAATCTAGCTACCTAAGACGTAATATTAGCACTAAAGTATGCTAAAACTCCAAAAGTTTAGAGCTGAAATGAACTACGGCAAAAAAATTTTATCAACACCCTTGGACAACTTTTAATTACCAAAAGAAATATGGAGAAGACATCACAAAACAAAATTTGGAGGGAAATTCAAATCTGCCTACAGAAAACACAAAAATCAACTACAAATTCGTCAAAATGAGCTTATAACTATCCAATCAGCAAAGAAAATGTTGAGGAATGATGCAAAAACAATGTATTTAGTATATGAAAGATGAAAACTAAGCTAAAAATGAGCAATATCAAGGAAAACGAAAACTGAGGCGGAGACTAACTTGTATGGCTATTTTATGAATCTCTAGTCTAGTTAAGTACCTAACTTCATTACTTTTTGATTCAATTAGTGTGACTAAGTTGTGTGGCCTATTTTTGTGCAGAAAAAGTAAACCAAGGATACAAAAGCTAACAAAAACAAAGAAAGAATTCAGTAACTTGGCTGAAAAGTTGAAAACTTGACCAAGAGTTGACTTTCTGCCTTTCTCCTTTAATCTGAAATCTATTATACGAAACTGGTATAAACAGGACCAAGGACCTACTCAGCAAAGTTAAAATGACTCAGGGATCCTAAGGAAACTCTCAAAACTGAAATCCTACCTAAAACTCAAAATTTCACTACTTAAAACCCCTAAAAACAACTTAAAGATAGGCTAAAACTAAGTTTATGCTAAAGCACGGGTAGAACTACCACTAAATTACCTAGACAAGGTTAAAATAACTTAAGAAAACTTAATCCTAAGTTACAAACTATCACCTAAATGATTTACCAATATCACTACTTAAAACCAAGACTAGTCTACAAAATTGACCCTTTTGTGTATGCATGTACTAAGCTAACCTATGGAAGCTTAATCTAACTATCCTAACATGTTTCTAATGGCAAAATATGAATAGAAAACAGCTAACACTGCTAAAACTCTCTACAACTCAAAGTCTAGCTACCTAAGACTTAATATTAGAACTAAACTATGCTAAAACTCCAAAACTTTAGAGCTGAAATAAACTACTGCATAAAACTTTTATCAACACACTTCGACAACTTTTAATTACCAAAAGAAATGTGAAGACATCACAAAGCAAAATTTGGAGGGAAATTCAAATCTGCCTACAGAAAACACAAAAATCAACTACAAATTCCTCAAAATGAGCTTATAACTATCCAATCAGCAAAGAAAATGTTGAGGAATGATGCAAAAACAATGTATTTAGTATATGAAAGATGAAAACTAAGCTAAAAATGAGCAATATCAAGGAAAACGAAAACTGAGGCGGAGACTAACTTGTATGGCTATTTTATGAATCTCTAGTCTAGTTAAATACCTAACTTCATTACTTTTTGATTCAATTAGTGTGACTAAGTTGTGTGGCCTATTTTTATGCAGAAAAAGTAAAACAAGGACAGAAAAACTAACAAAAACAAAGAAAGAATGCAGTAACTTGGCTGAAAAGTTGACCAAGAGTTGACTTTTTGCCTTTTTCCTCTAATCTGAAATCTATTATGCAAAAGTGGTATGAACAGGACCAAGGACCTACTCAACAAAGTTAAAATGACTCAGGGATCCAAAGGAACAACTCAACACTGAAATCCTACCTAAAACTCAAAATTTCCCTACCTAAAACCTCTAAAAACACATTAAAGATAGGCTAAAACTACGTTTATGCTAAATCACGGGTAGAACTACCACTAAACCACGTAGACAAGGTTAAAATGACTTAAGAAAACTTAATCCTAAGTCACAAACTATCTCCTAAATGATTTACCAAAAATGACTACCTAAAACCAAGACTAGTCTAGAAAATTGACCCTTTTGTGTATGCATGTACTAAGCTAACCTATGGAAGTTTAATCTAACTATCCTAAAATGTTTCTAATGGCAAAATATGAATAGTAGACACCTTACATTGCAAAAACTTTCTAGAGCTCAAAATCTAGCTACCTAAGACCTAATATTAGCACTAAAGTATGCTAAAACTCCAAAAGTTTAGAGCTGAAATCAATTACTGCAAAAAAATTTTATCAACACCCTTAGACAACTTTTAATTACCAAAAGAAATGTGGAGAAGACAATTCAAAACAAAATTTGGAGGGAAATTCAAATCTGCCTACAGAAAACACAAAATTCAACTACAAATTCGTCAAAATGAGCTTATAATTATCCAATCAGCAAAGGAAATGTTGAGGAATGATGCAAAAACAATGTATTTAGTATATGAAAGATGAAAACTAAGCTAAAAGTGAGCAATATCAAGGAAAACGAAAACTGAGGCGGAGACTAACTTGTATGGCTATTTTATGAATCTCTAGTCTAGTTAAATACCTAACTTCATTACTTTTTGATTCAATTAGTGTGACTAAGTTGTGTGGCCTATTTTTATGCAGAAAAAGTAAACCAAGGATAGAAAAACTAACAATAACAAAGAAAGAATGCAGTAACTTGGCTGAAAAGTTGACCAAGAGTTGACTTTTTGCCTTTTTCCTCTAATCTGAAATCTATTATGCGAAACTTGTATAAACAGGACCAAGGACCTACTCAACAAAGTTAAAATGACTCAGGGATCCTAAGGAACAACTCAAAACTGAAATCCTACCTAAAACTCAAAATTTCACTACCTAAAACCTCTAAAAACATCTTAAAGATAGGCTAAAACTAACTTTATGCTAAAGCGCGGGTAGAACAACCACTAAACTACTTAGACAAGTTTAAAATAACTTAAGAAAACTTGATCCTGTCACAAGCTATCTGCTAAATGATTTACCAAAAATCACTACCTAAAACCAAAACTAGTCTACAAAATTGACCCTTTTGTGTATGCATGTACTAAGCTAACCTATGGAAGTCTAATCTAACAATCCTAACAAGTTTCTAATGGCAAAATATGAATAGAAAACACCTCACACTGCTAAAACTTACTTCAGCTCAAAATCTAGCTACCTAAGACCTAATATTATCACGAAACTATGCTAAAACTCAAAAAATGTAGAGCTGAAATAAACTACTGCAAAAAAATTTTATCAACACCCCTGGACAAATTTTAATTACCAAAAGAAATGTGGAGAAGACATCACAAAACAAAATTTGGAGGGAAATTCAAATCTGCCTACAGAAAAAGCAAAAATAAACTACAAATACGTCAAAATGAGTTTATAACTATCCAATCAGAAAAGGAAATGTTGAGGAATGATGCAAAAACAATGTATTTTGTAAATGAAAGATGAAAACTAAGCTAAAAGTGAGCAATATCAAGGAAAACGAAAACTAAGGCGGAGACTAAATTGTATGGCTAGTTTATGAATCTCTAGTCTAGTTAAATACCTAACTTCATTACTTTTTCATTCAATTAGTGTGACTAAGTTGTGTGGCCTTTTTTTATGCAGAAAAGGTAAACCAAGGACAGAAAAACTAACAAAAACAAAGAAAGAATGCAGTAACTTGGCGGAAAAGTTGACCAAGAGTTGACTTTTTGCCTTTTTCCTCTAATCTGAAATCTATTATGCGAAACTTGTATAAACAGGACCAAGGACCTACTCAACAAAGTTAAAATGACTCAGGGACCCTAAGGAACAACTCAAAACTGAAATCCTACCTAAAAGTCATAATTTCACTACCTAAAACCTTTAAAAACACCTTAAAGATAGGCTAAAATTAAGTTTATGCTAAAGCACGGGTAGAACTTCCCCTAAACTACCTAGACAAGGTTAAAATGACTTAAGAAAACTTAATCGTAAGTCACAAACTATCTCCTAAATGATTTACCAAAAATCACTACCTAAAACCAAGACTAGTCTACAAAATTGACCCTTTTGTGTATGCATGTACTAAGCTAACCTATGGAAGCTTAATCTAACTATCCTAACATGTTTCTAAAGGCAAAATATGGGTAGAAAACAACTCACGCTGTTAAAACTCTCTGCAGCTCAAAATCTAGCTACCTAAGACCTAATATTAGAACTAAATTATGCTAAAACTCCAAAACTTTAGAGCTGAAATAAACTACTGCATAAAACTTTTATCAACACACTTAGACAACATTTAATTACCAAAAGATATGTGGAAAAGACATCACAAAGCAAAATTTGGAGAGAAATTCAAATCTGCCTACAGAAAACACAAAAATCAACTACAAATTGGTCAAAATGAGCTTATGACTATCCAATCAGCAAATTAAATGTTGAGGAATGATGCAAAAACAATGTATTTAGTATATGAAAGATGAAAACTAAGCTAAAAGTGAGCAATATCAAGGAAAACGAAAACTGAGGCGGAGACTAACTTGTATGGCAAGTTTATGAATCTCTAGTGTAGTTAAATACCTAACTTCATTATTTTTTCATTCAATTAGTGTGACTAAGTTGTGTGGCCTATTTTTATGCAGAAAAAGTAAACCAAGGACAGAAAAACTAACAAAAACAAAGAAAGAATGCAGTAACTTGGCTGAAAAGTTGAAAAGTTGACCAAGAGTTGACTTTTTTCCTTTTTCCTCTAATCAGAAATCTATTATGCGAAAGTGGTATGAACAGGACCAAGGACCTACTCAACAAAGTTAAAATGACTCAGGGATCCTAAGGAACAACTCAAAACTAAAATCCTACCTAAAACTCAAAATTTCACGACCTAAAACCTCTATAAACACCTTAAAGATAGGCTAAAACTACGTTTATGCTAAAGCACGGGTAGAACTACCACTAAACTACCTAGACAAGGTTAAAATGACTTAAGAAAACTTAATCCTAAGTCACAAACTATCTCCTAAATGATTTACCAAAAATCAGTACCTAAAACCAAGACTAGTCTACAAAATTGACCCTTTTGTGTATGCATGTACTAAGCTAACCTATGGGAGCTTAATCTAACTATCCTAACATGTTTCTAATGGCAAAATATGAATAGAAAACAGGTCACACTGCTAAAACTCTCTACAGCTCAAAATCTAGCTACCTAAGACCTAATATTAGAACTAAACTATGCTAAAACTCCAAAACTTTAGAGCTGAAATAAACTACTGCATAAGACTTTTATCAACACACTTGGACAACTTTTAAATACCAAAAGAAATGTGGAGAAGACATGACAAAGCAAAATTTGGAGGGAAATTCATATCTGCCTACAGAAAACACAAAAATCAACTACAAATTGGTCAAAATGAGCTTATGACTATCCAATCAGCAAAGTAAATGTTGAGGAATGATGCAAAAACAATGTATTTAGTATATGAAAGATGAAAACTAAGCTAAAAGTGAGCAATATCAAGGAAAACGAAAACTGAGGCGGAGACTAACTTGTATGGCTAGTTTATGAATCTCTAGTCTAGTTAAATACCTAACTTCATTATTTTTTCATTCACTTAGTGTGACTAAGTTGTGTGGCCTATTTTTATGCAGAAAAAGTAAACCAAGGACAGAAAAACTAACAAAAACAAAGAAAGAATGCAGTAACTTGGCTGAAAAGTTGAAAAGTTGACCAAGAGTTGACTTTTTTCCTTTTTCCTCTAATCAGAAATCTATTATGCGAAAGTGGTATGAACAGGACCAAGGACCTACTCAACAAAGTTAAAATGACTCAGGGATCCTAAGGAACAACTCAAAACTGAAATGTTACCTAACACTCAAAATTTCACGACCTAAAACCTCCAAAAACACCTTAAAGATAGGCTAAAACTACGTTTATGCTAAAGCACGGGTTGAACGACCACTAAACTACCTAGACAAGGTTATAATGACTTAGAAAACTTAATCCGAAGTCAGAAACTATCTCCTAAATGATTTACCAAAAATCACTACCTAAAACCAAGACAAGTCTACAAAATTGACCATTTTGGGTATGCATGTACTAAGCTAACCTTTGGAAGTTTAATCTAACTATCCTAAAATGTTTCTAATGGCAAAATATGAATAGTAAACACCTCACACTCCTAAAACTTTCTACAGCTCAAAATCTAGCTACCTTAGACCTAATATTAGCACTAAACTATGCTAAATCTCGAAAAATTTAGAGCTGAAATAAACTACTGCAAAAAAATTTTATCAACACCCTTGGACAACTTTTAATTACCAAAAGAAATGTAGAGAAGACATCACAAAACAAAATTTGGAGGAAAATTCGAATATGCCTGCAGAAAACACAAAAATCAACTACAAATTGGTCAAAATGAGCTTAAGACTATCCAATCAGCAAAGGAAATGTTGAGGAATGATGCAAAATAATGTATTTTGTATATGAAAGACGAAAACTAAGCTAAAAGTGAGCAATATCAAGGAAAACTAAAACTGAGACGGAGTCTAACTTGTATGGCTAGTTTATGAATCTCTCATCTAGTTAAATCCCTAACTTCATTATTTTTTCATTCAATTAGTGTGACTAAGTTGTGTGGCCTATTTTTATGCAGAAAAAGTAAACCAAGCACAGAAAAACTAACAAAAATAAAGAAAGAATGCAGTAACTTGGCTGAAATGTCGAAAAGTTGACCAAGAGTTGACTTTTTGCCTTTTTCCTCTAATCAGAAATCTATTATGCGAAAGTGGTATGAACAGGACCAAGGACCTACTCAACAAAGTTAAAATGACTCAGGGATCCTAAGGAACAACTCAAAACTGAAATGTTACCTAACACTCAAAATTTCACGACCTAAAACCTCCAAAAACACCTTAAAGATAGGCTAAAACTACGTTTATGCTAAAGCACGGGTTGAACGACCACTAAACTACCTAGACAAGGTTATAATGACTTAGAAAACTTAATCCGAAGTCAGAAACTATCTCCTAAATGATTTACCAAAAATCACTACCTACAACCAAGACTAGTCTACAAAATTGACCATTTTGTGTATGCATGTACTAAGCTAACCTATGGAAGTTTAATTTAACTATCTTATCATGTTTCTATTGGCAAAATATGAATAGAAAACACCTCACACTGCTAAGACTTACTACAGCTCAAAGGCAAGCTACCTAAGACCTAATATTAGCACTAAACTATGCTAAAACTCCAAAAATTTAGAGCTGAAATAAACTAGTGCAAAAAATTTTTATCAACACTCTTGGACAACTATTAATTACCAATAGAAATGTGGAGAAGACATCACAAAACAAAAATTGGAGGGAAATTCATGTCTGCCTACAGAAAACACAAAAATCAACTACAAATTGGTCAAAATGAGCTTAAGACTATCATATTAGCAAAGGAAATGTTGAGGAATGATGCGAAAACAATGTATTTAGTATATGGAAGATGAAAACTAAGCTAAAAGTGAGCAATATCAAGGAAAACGAAAACTGAGGCAGAGACTAACTTGTATGGCTAGTTTATGAATCTCTAGTCTAGTTCAATAGATAACTTCATTATTTTTTCATTCAATTAGTGTGACTAAGTTGTGTGGCCTATTTGTATGCAGGAAAAGTAAACCAAGGACAGAAAAACTAATAAAAACAAAGAAAGAATGTAGTAACTTGGCTGAAAAGTTGAACAGTTGACCAAGAGTTGACTTTTTGCCTTTTTCCTGTAATCTGAAATCTATTATGCAAAACTTGTATAAACAGGACCAAGGACCTACTCAACAAAGTTAAAATGACTCAGGGATCCTAAGGAACAACTCAAAACTGAAATGCTACCTAAAACTCAAAATTTCACTACCTAACACCTCTAAAAACACCTTAAAGATAGGTTAAAACTTAGTTTATGCTAAACCACAGGTAGATCTAGCACTAAACTACCTAGACAAGGTTAAAATGACTTAAGAAAACTGAATTCTAAGTCACAAACTATCTCCTAAATGATTTACCAAAAATCACTACCTAAAACCAAGACTAGTCTACAAAAGTGACCCTTTTGTGTATGCATGTACTAAGCTAACCTATGGAATTTTCAGCTAATTATCCTAACATGTTTCTAATGGAAAAATATGAATAGAAAACACCTCACACTGCTAAAACTTACTACAGCTCAACACCGAGCTACCTAAGACCTAATATTAGCACTAAACTATACTAAAACTCCAAAAATTTAGAGCTGAAATAAACTACTGCATAAAACTTTTATCAACACCCTTGGAAAACTTTTAATTACCAAAAGAAATGTGGAGAAGACATCACAAAACAAAATTTGGAGGAAAATTCAAATCTGCCTTCAGAAAAACACAAAAATCAACTACAAATTGGTCAAAATGAGCTTAAGACTATCCAATCAGCAAAGGAAATGTTGAGGAATGATGCCAAAACAATGTATTTAGTATATGGAAGATGAAAACTAAGCTAAAAGTGAGCAATATCAAGGAAAACGAAAACTGAGGCAGAGACTAACTTGTATGGCTAGTTTATGCATCTCTAGTCTAGTTAAATACCTAACTTCATTATTTTTTTATTCAATTAGTGTGACTAACTTGTGTGGCCTATTTGTATGCAGAAAAAGTAAACCAAGGATATAAAAACTAATAAAAACAAAGAAAGAATGCAGTAACTTGGCTGAAAAGTTGAACAGTTGACCAAGAGTTGACATTTTGCCTTTTTCCTCTAATCTGAAATCTATTATGCGAAACTGGTATAAACAGGACCAAGGACCTACTCAACAAAGTTAAAATGACTCAGGGATCCTAAAGAATAACTCAAAACTGAAATCCTACCTAAAACTCAAAATTTCACCACCTAAAACCTCTAAAAACACCTAAAGGATAGGCTAAAACTAAGGTTATGCTAAAGCACGGGTAGAACTACCACTAAACTATCTAGACAAGGTTAAAATGACTTAAGAAAACGAAATCCGAAGTTACAAACTATCTTGATAATGCTGTCGTTGACGCGATTAAATTAATACTACTTATCTATAACAACTTCAGTATTGTTAAGAAAGTAGTCAACAAAATAGTAAGGGTAAAGTAACCCAAAGTCGTCTCCCAACGAACACGGAATTGATTTTTAACAAATTAGTTCTTATAAAACTATACAAGAGTTAGTCAAATAAGATAAAAAATATAGGGGATTAAGATAAACAAAGATAGAAATAAAATTTAAAAGATAAAAAGAAATAAAAACAATAATAAAGAAGATAGATTGATTCCATTGCTTTTTCAAAATAGATTCATCATCGGTTATCTAAAGATTATTGCTCAATTAATTATTGTTGTAGATTTACAAATTAATTAATGTAAAGTCTCAATTAATTTGTTGGCGTTCTCACTTTTAACCAAAGTACAGTCTCAATTAAAAGTGAGAACTTTTAGATTATCCATAGTAAATTCAACCAAAGTACAGTCTCAATCAAATTTACTATGCCTAATCATGTCTATTCTTTTATCTTCTCACCAAATAAAAAGCTTAATTAATCAAAGTAAAGTCTCAATTAATTTTCGTTAGAGTAAATACCTTTAACCAAAGTAAAGTCTCAATTATTGGTAAAAACTCATTCAATCACATGAAAGTTTCTAAATAAAATCAAAGTAAAGTCTCAATTAAATTTAAAAACCCTTGAACTCATATGATCAACATGCATATAGATTTAAAATCATTACTTTTTACGCGATTCAAAGATAAAAGACATAGATAAATTAAAACCTCAACAATAATAAAAAGAACAAAGAAATTAATTCATTCTAACCTCAAAATCCATAATGAAATTACAATGGAATCAACCCAAGAAGTTTAGTAATTCATGAATGCAAAATAAAGAGAGAAGAATAGAGAGAAGAAAGAAATTAGGCCCCCCTAAGGGTTCCTAAATTCCGAAGTGCCGAGCTTTTTTTTCTACTTCTCCCTTGGTCTCTTTATATAGGAATTGGACTGGGCTTTTCTGTTGCTAAAATCTCTCAAATATCTTTTAAAATAAAGATAAAGATAAATATTCAAAGATATTTGGAGAGATATAGACTATTTAATAAATATAGTTGGTTAATAATTTATGATATAATTAAATAAATAAATTATTTAAAGATATCTAATAAATTATCACCAAATAATATTTGTATTAATTTTCTAAATAGCCTATTTTCAATTTTGTAGTCCAATTTTGCAAAGGCATCCAAAAATATCAATATTTGCAGTTAAACCCCTCTCCTTTGACCAGTCTTTGACCAGAGTTGACTGTTTGACCAGCTTTTGAATGCTTGACCAGATTTGACCATTTGACCGTGCAATAGCAGACTGACACGTGGCAGCTCCTTCTCTCTCCAGAATTAGGGTTTCACTCTCTTACTCTTCTCCAACAAAGCTACTACCTGATGATGGCTGCGGCTGCCGTTTTCCGACGACGAAGGCGCGGTGGTGGAAGCGATGAACGGCTGCTGGTTCAGATGCGCGCTGGTTCGTGGATTTTGGCTCGCATTTTGCTGCGTTCCCAATCTGTTCGAAGGTTCGAACTGCCACTGGTGCGTTCTGGTTACAGGTGGTGGTGCAGGTTCGCAGTGGCCATGGTTGCACACTTTGATTGCAGGTCTGCGGTGGCCACGGTGGTGCGCGATGTTGCTGTGATGTGCAGATGCGAAACAGAGAGGCAACAGATGCGTGAAGAAGAGGACACGATCTGCGTGGAGATGATGAGGAAACTGTGGTGGCTGACGCAGATCTACTTCCGAATGGGTGCTACTCCGGCGAGATCCATGGCTGACGGTGCGGGAAGAAAAACTCGCGGTGGCCGTGAAGCTGGTGCAGGGATGAACTGCGCGTCTCTGTGGTTTTCCGCTGCCATGGATCTGTGTGTGTGGCGCGCTGCAGCATTTTCCGGCGAAGAGGACGGTAGAGAGGTGGTTGCCGACATGGAGATGGAGGCTAGGGTTTGGGAGGTTGAAGGTGATGACGTGGCAACATGCTATTGGCTGAATTTTGAGTTGCTAGATCATGACACGTGGCATTATATTATTGGTTAATTTAATTAGTGGAGGATTGCCACATGGCATGATCTGAGTGAATTGGGTTTAAGTGATAGGAGGGGTGCAAATAGACATATTAGGGGGTGCAGAATAGGTTTTGGTGAGACCCATTTAGAAAGAGAGGAGTGTATGAGTAAAAACTGGGTGCAGAAGTGATTCTTCCAACTAATTTTAGCTTTATTTAAAGGTGTTTTGTAATTTCAATCTATTTATTTTCTCACCTTTAAATAAGATTAATCTTAACTTCAGCTGCATCAACAAACGTTAAAATATCCAAAAATAATTTATGCAGCTAAAAATCACTTTTTAAGACATTTTTATCGCACAAGCTCAAACAACCTAATTATCATAATTATCAATTAACTCACTCTTTAAGCACACAAATTCAATTAAATACCCAGAGTTAAATACTGAATGAGGACAAAAATACGCACTCATCATATCTCCTAAATCAATTACCAAAAATCATTACCTAAAACGAAGACTAGTCTACAAAATTGACCCTTTTGTGTATGCATGTACTAAGCTAACCTATGGAAGTTTAATCTAGCTATCCTATCATGTTTCTAATGGCAAAATATGAATAGAAAACAACTCACACTGCTACAACCTACTACAGCTCAAAATCTAGCTACCTAAGACCTAATATTAGCACTAAACTATGCTAAAACTCCAAAAATTTAGAGCTGAAATAAACTACTGCATAAAACTTTTATCAACACACTTGGACAACTTTTAAATACCAAAAGAAATGAGGAGAAGACATCACAAAGCAAAATTTGGAGGGAAATTCAAATTTGCCTATAGAAAACACAAAAATCAACTACAAATTGGTCAAAATGAGCTTATGACTATCCAATCAGCAAAGTAAATGTTGAGGAATGATGCAAAAACAATGTATTTAGTATATGAAAGATGAAAACTAAGCTAAAAGTGAGCAATATCAAGGAAAGCGAAAACTGAGGCGAAGACTAACTTGTATGGCTAGTTTATGAATCTCTAGTCTAGTTAAATACCTAACTTCATTATTTTTTCATTCAATTAGTGTGACTAAGTTGTGTTGCCTATTTTTATGCAGAAAAAGTAAACCAAGGACAGAAAAACTAACAAAAACAAAGAAAGAATGCAGTAACTTGGCTGAAAAGTTGACCAAGAGTTGACTTTTTGCCTTTTTCCTGTAATCTGAAATCTATTATGCAAAACTGGTATAAACAGGACCAAGGACCTACTCAACTAAGTTAAAATGACTCAGGGGTCCTAAGGAACAACTCATAACTGAAATCCTACCTAAAACTGAAGATTTCACTACC
Source organism: Vigna unguiculata (assembly GCF_037176805.1). Taxonomy (NCBI): domain Eukaryota; kingdom Viridiplantae; phylum Streptophyta; class Magnoliopsida; order Fabales; family Fabaceae; genus Vigna; species Vigna unguiculata. Next base: position 23,099,609 of record NC_140795.1, on the reverse strand, counting down.
TAAAACCTCTAAAAACACCTTAAAGATAGGCTAAAATTAAGTTTATGCTAAAGCACGGGTAGAACTACCACTAAACTACCTAGACAAGGTTAAAATGACTTAAGAAAACTTAATCCTAAGTCACAAACTTTCTCCTAAATGATTTACCAAAAATCACTACCTAAAACCAAGACTAGTCTACAAAATTGACCCTTTTGTGTATGCATGTACTAAGCTAACCAATGGAGGTTTAATCTAACTATCCTAACATTTTTATAATGGCAAAATATGAATAGAAACCAAGTCACACTGCTAAAACTTACTGCAGCTCAAAATCTAGCTACCTAAGACCTAATATTAGCACTAAACTATGCTAAAACTCCCAAAATTTAGAGCTGAATAAACTACTGCATAAAACTTTATCAACACCCTTGGACAACTTTTAATTACCAAAAGAAATGTGGAGAAGACATCACAAAACAAAATTTAGAGGGAAATTCAAATCTGCCTACAGAAAACACAAAAATCAACTACAAATTGGTCAAAATGAGCTTAAGACTATCCAATCAGCAAAGGAAATGTTGAGGAATGATACAAAAACAATGTATTTAGTATATGAAAGATGAAAACTAAGCTAAACGTGAGCAATATCAAGGAAAACGAAAACCGGGGCGAAGACTAACTTGTATGGCTAGTTTATGAATCTCTAGTGTAGTTAAATACCTAACTTCATTATTTTTTCATTCAATTAGTGTGACTAAGTAGTGTGGCCTATTTTTATGCAGAAAAAGTAAACCAAGGACAGAAAAACTAACAAAAACAAAGAAAGAATGCAATAACTTGGCTGAAAAGTTGACCAAGAGTTGACAAAGAGTTGACTTTTTGCCTTTTTCCTCTAATCTGAAATCTATCATGCGAAACTGGTATAAACAGGACAAAGGACCTACTCAACAAAGTTAAAATGACTCAGGGATCCTAAGGAACAATTCAAAACTGAAATCCTACCTAAAACTCAAAATTTCACTACCGAAAACTTCTCAAAACACCTTAAAGATAGGCTAAAACTAAATTTATGCTAAAGCACGGGTAGACCTACCACTAAACTACCTAGACAAGGTTAAAAAGACTTAAGAAAACATAATCCTACGTCACAAACTGTCTCCTAAATGATTTTCCAAAAATCACAACCTAAAACCAAGACTAGTATACAAAGTTGACCCTTTTGTGTATGCATGTACTAAGCTAACCTATGGAAGTTTAATCTAACTATCCTAACATGTTTCTAATGGCAAAATATGAATACAAAACAGCTCACACTGTTAAAACTTACTACAACTCAAAATCTAGCTACCTAAGACCTAATATTAGCAGTAAACTATGCTAAAACTCCAAAAACTTAGAGCTGAAATAAACTACTGCATAAAACCTTTATCAACAACTTTTAATTACAAAAAGAAATGTGGAGAAGACATCACAAAACAAATTTTGGAGGGAAATTCAAATCTGCCTACAGAAAACACAAAAATCAACTACAAATTGGTCAAAATGAGCTTAAGACTATCCAATCAGCAAAGTAAATGTTGAGGAATGATGCAAAAACAATGTATTTAGTATATGAAAGATGAAAACTAAGCTAAAAGTGAGCAATATGAACGAAAACGAAAACTGAGGCGGACACTAACTTGTACGGCTAGTTTATGAATCTCTAGTCTAGTTAAATACCTAACTTCATTATTTTTTCATTCAATTACTGTGACTAAATTGTGTGGCCTATTTTTATGCAGAAAAAGTAAACCAAGGACCAAAAAACGAAAAAAAAACAAAGAAAGATTGCAAAAACTTGGGTGAAAAGTTGAAAAGTTAACCAATAGTTGACTTTTTGCCTTTTTCCTCTAATCTGAAATCTATTATGCGAAACTGGTATAAATAGGACCAAGGACCTACTCAACAAAGTTAAAATGAAGCAAGGATCCTCAGGAACAACTCAAAACTGAAATCCTTTCAAAATTGCACTACCTAAAACCTCTAAAAACACCTTAAAGATAGGCTAACACTGAGTTTATGCTACAGCACGGGTAGAACTACCACTAAACTACTTAGACAAAGTTAAAATAACTTAAGAAAACTTAACCCTAAGTCACAAACTATCTCCTAAATGATTTACCAAAAATCACTACCTAAAACCAAGACTAGTGTACAAAGTTGACCCTTTCGAGTATGCATGTGATAAGCTAACCTATGGAAGTTTAATCTAACTATCCTAACATGTTTCTAATGGCAAAATATGAATAGAAAACAACTCACACTGCTAAAACTTACTACAGCTCAAAATCTAGCTACCTAAGACCTAATAATAGCACTAAACTATGCTAAAACTCCAAAAATTTAGAGCTAAAATAAAATACTTTATAAAACTTTTATCAACACCCCTGGAACACTTTTAATTACCAAAAGAAATTTGGAGAAGACATCACAAAACAAAATTTGGAGGGAAATTCAAATCTGCCTATTGAACACACAAAAATCAACTACAAATTGGTCAAAATGAGCGTAAGACTATCCAATCAGCAAAGGAAATGTTGAGGATTGATGCAAGAAAATGAATTTAGTATATGAAAGATGAAAACTAAGCTAAAAGTGAGCAATATCAAGGAAATCGAAAACTGAGGTGGAGACTAACTTGTATGGCTAGTTTATGAATCTCTAGTCTAGTTAAATACCTAACTTGATTATTTTTTCATTCAACGAGTGTGACTAAGTTGTGTGGCCTATTTCTATGCAGAAAAATTAAACCAAGGACAGAAAAACTAACAAAAACAAAGAAAGAATGCAGTAACTTGGCTGAAAAGTTGAAAAGTTGACCAAGAGTTGACTTTTTGCCTTTTTCCTCTAATCTGAAATCTATTATGCGAAACTGGTATAAATAGGACCAAGGACCTACTCAACAAAGTTAAAATGAATCAGGGATCCTCAGGAACAACTCAAAACTGAAATCCTTTCAAAATTGCACTACCTAAAACCTCTAAAAACACCTTAAAGATAGGCTAACACTGAGTTTATGCTACAGCACGGGTAGAACCACCACTAAACTACTTAGACAAAGTTAAAATAACTTAAGAAAACTTAATCCTAAGTCACAAACTATCTCCTAAATGATTTTCCGAAAATCACTACCTAAAACCAAGACTAGTCTACCAAGTTGACCCTTTTGTGTATGCATGTACTAAGGTAACCTATGGAAGTTTAATCTAACTATCCTAACATGTTTCTAATGGCAAAATATGAATAGAAAACAACTCACACTGCTAAAACTTACTACAGCTCAAAATCTAGCTACCTAAGACCTAATAATAGCACTAAACTATGCTAAAACTCCAAAAATTTAGAGCTAAAATAAAATACTTTATAAAACTTTTATCAACACCCCTGGAACACTTTTAATTACCAAAAGAAATTTGGAGAAGACATCACAAAACAAAATTTGGAGGGAAATTCAAATCTGCCTATTGAACACACAAAAATCAACTACAAATTGGTCAAAATGAGCGTAAGACTATCCAATCAGCAAAGGAAATGTTGAGGATTGATGCAAGAAAATGAATTTAGTATATGAAAGATGAAAACTAAGCTAAAAGTGAGCAATATCAAGGAAATCGAAAACTGAGGTGGAGACTAACTTGTATGGCTAGTTTATGAATCTCTAGTCTAGTTAAATACCTAACTTGATTATTTTTTCATTCAACGAGTGTGACTAAGTTGTGTGGCCTATTTCTATGCAGAAAAATTAAACCAAGGACAGAAAAACTAACAAAAACAAAGAAAGAATGCAGTAACTTGGCTGAAAAGTTGAAAAGTTGACCAAGAGTTGACTTTTTGCCTTTTTCCTCTAATCTGAAATCTATTATGCGAAACTGGTATAAATAGGACCAAGGACCTACTCAACAAAGTTAAAATGAATCAGGGATCCTCAGGAACAACTCAAAACTGAAATCCTTTCAAAATTGCACTACCTAAAACCTCTAAAAACACCTTAAAGATAGGCTAACACTGAGTTTATGCTACAGCACGGGTAGAACCACCACTAAACTACTTAGACAAAGTTAAAATAACTTAAGAAAACTTAATCCTAAGTCACAAACTATCTCCTAAATGATTTTCCGAAAATCACTACCTAAAACCAAGACTAGTCTACCCAGTTGACCCTTTTGTGTATGCATGTACTAAGGTAACCTATGGAAGTTTAATCTAACTATCCTAACATGTTTCTAATGGCAAAATATGAATAGAAAACAACTCACACTGCTAAAACTTACTACAGCTCAAAATCTAGCTACCTAAGACCTAATAATAGCACTAAACTATGCTAAAACTCCAAAAATTTAGAGCTAAAATAAAATACTTTATAAAACTTTTATCAACACCCCTGGAACACTTTTAATTACCAAAAGAAATTTGGAGAAGACATCACAAAACAAAATTTGGAGGGAAATTCAAATCTGCCTATTGAACACACAAAAATCAACTACAAATTGGTCAAAATGAGCGTAAGACTATCCAATCAGCAAAGGAAATGTTGAGGATTGATGCAAGAAAATGAATTTAGTATATGAAAGATGAAAACTAAGCTAAAAGTGAGCAATATCAAGGAAATCGAAAACTGAGGTGGAGACTAACTTGTATGGCTAGTTTATGAATCTCTAGTCTAGTTAAATACCTAACTTGATTATTTTTTCATTCAACGAGTGTGACTAAGTTGTGTGGCCTATTTCTATGCAGAAAAATTAAACCAAGGACAGAAAAACTAACAAAAACAAAGAAAGAATGCAGTAACTTGGCTGAAAAGTTGAAAAGTTGACCAAGAGTTGACTTTTTGCCTTTTTCCTCTAATCTGAAATCTATTATGCGAAACTGGTATAAATAGGACCAAGGACCTACTCAACAAAGTTAAAATGAATCAGGGATCCTCAGGAACAACTCAAAACTGAAATCCTTTCAAAATTGCACTACCTAAAACCTCTAAAAACACCTTAAAGATAGGCTAACACTGAGTTTATGCTACAGCACGGGTAGAACCACCACTAAACTACTTAGACAAAGTTAAAATAACTTAAGAAAACTTAATCCTAAGTCACAAACTATCTCCTAAATGATTTTCCGAAAATCACTACCTAAAACCAAGACTAGTCTACCAAGTTGACCCTTTTGTGTATGCATGTACTAAGGTAACCTATGGAAGTTTAATCTAACTATCCTAACATGTTTCTAATGGCAAAATATGAATAGAAAACAACTCACACTGCTAAAACTTACTACAGCTCAAAATCTAGCTACCTAAGACCTAATATTAGCACTAAACTATGCTAAAACTCCAAAAATTTAGAGCTGAAATAAACTACTGCATAAAACCTTTATCAACACCCTTGGACAACTTTTAATTACAAAAAGAAATGTGGAGAAGTGATAACGCTGTCGTTGACGCGATCAAATTAATACTACTTATCTATAACAACTTCAGTATTGTTAAGAAAGTAGTCAACAAAATAGTAAGGGTAAAGTAACCCAAAGTCGTCTCCCAACGAACACGGAATTGATTTTTAACAAGTTAGTTCTTATAAAACTATACAAGAGTTAGTCAAATAAAATTATAAAAAAATATAGGGGATTAAGATAAACAAAGATAGAAATAAAATTTAAAAGATAAAAAGAAATAAAAATAATAGTAAAGAAAATAGATTGATTCCATTGCTTTTTCAAAATAGATTCATCATCGGTTATCTAAAGATTATTGCTCAATTAATTATTGTTGTAGATTTGCAAATTAATCAATGTAAAGTCTCAATTAATTTGTTGGCGTTCTCACTTTTAACCAAAGTACAGTCTCAATTAAAAGTGAGAACTTTTAGATTATCCATAGTAAATTCAATCAAAGTACAGTCTCAATCAAATTTTACTATGCCTAATCATGTCTATTCTTTAATCTCCTCACCAAATAAAAAGCTTAATTAATCAAAGTAAAGTCTCGATTAATTTTCATTAGAGTAAATACCTTTAACCAAAGTAAAGTCTCAATTATTGGTAAAAACTCATTTAATCACATGAAAGTTTCTAAATAAAATCAAAGTAAAGTCTCAATTAAATTTAAAAACCCTTGAACTCATATGATCAACATGCATATAGATTTAAAATCATTACTTTTTACGAGATTCAAAGATAAAAGACATAGATGAATTAAAACCTCAACAATAATAAAAAGAACAAAGAAATTAATTCATTCTAACCTCAAAATCCATAATGAAATTACAATGGAATCAACCCAAGAAGTTTAGCAATCCATGGAATACAAAAGAAGAATAGAGAGAAGAAAAGAGAGAGAAAGGAAACGAAATTAGGCACCCCTAAGGGTTCCAAAACTCCGAAGTCCCGAGCTTGTTTTCTACTTCTCTCTTGGTCTCTTTATATAGGAATTGGACTGGGCTTTTGGGCTTTATCTGTCAGTTGCTAAAATCTTTTATTTTTATTTAATTAATTAGCAACTTAATTTCTGTCCAATTTCCAATTCTGCCCCTCTTATTTAAGCATTTTTACCAAATTGACCAGAATTTGACCAGAATTGACTGCTGACTTTGACTAGTTGACCAGAGTTGACCAGTTGACCAGTTTGACTGTCCTATCAGACGCTGACACGTGGCAGTGCAGATTCTCTCTCCAAAATTAGGGTTTCACTCTCACACTCTTCTCCCTCCCTCGTGACGGCGGCTGCTCCGACGTGTGGCTGCTCCGGCGAGCTCGCGGTGGCTGCAGAACAGGTGGTGAACTGCGCGGTGGTCCGGCGAGCGGAGGTGTGGCAGTTCTGTTGCAGCGGCGTGGTGGTCGTGGTGGTGTGCTCGTCTCGCGCGTTGCAGAGGTGAGAAGATGGTGCCGCGATGATGGTGGCGCGCGGAGTTCAGTGGTGGCGTGAAGCTGCGCAGGTTCATGGCTCGCGCAGATGCAGGTGTAGGCGCGGTGGAGATGGCGATGGTGGTGGCGCGCGGAGCTCGCGGTGGCTGCGGAAACGGAGCACGCGATTTGTGGTTGCAGGTTCGTGGTGGCTCTCTGCGGAGAAGATGACCGCGAGTGGCACCGCTGGATGGTTCGCGGTGGTGGCTGCGCGGAGCTTCTGCTGCTGTTGCGTTCTGCTCCGGCGAAGTGAAGGAAGATGGTGGCGCTGTCACGGTGCAGATTCCGGCGAGGCGGCGGCGGCTGCCGTGGAGGGTGGAAGGAGAGGAGAAAATTAGGGTTAGGGTTTTGGGAGATGAAGATGATGACGTGGCAGAATCTGAGTGGTCAATTGAGTGAGTGGAGGATTATGACACGTGGCGGCTTATGGTTAGCTAATTTTAAAAGGTGAGGATTGCCACATGGCATGATCTGGTTGAGTGGAGTTTAAGTGGTAGGAGGGGTGCAACTTAGTGAAAACTGGGGGTGCATTTAGCTCCTGATTTATTCTTTTTCAGAATTTCTTGATTTTGGACTTATTTTGTAACTTTGAATATTTAAAATCACACTATTAATTGACCAAAAATAAATTTCAGCTGCATTAACAAACGTTAGAATATCCAATAATATTTTATGCAACTAAAATCAATTTTTACGCCACTTTTACCAAACTTACTCAATAAATCCAATAATCACAAATCCTAATTAAATCAATCTTTAAGAACATTAAATGAGGGCAAAAATATTAAATGAGGGCAAAAATACGCACTCATCAAGAAGACATCACAAAACAAAATTTGGAGGGAAATTCAAATCTGCCTACAGAAAACACAAAAATCATCTACAAATTGGTCAAAATGAGCTTAAGACTATCCAATCAGCAAAGGAAATGTTAAGGAATGATGCAAAAACAATGTATTTAGTATATGAAAGATGAAAACTAAGCTAAAAGTGAGCAATATCAAGGAAAACGAAAACTGAGTCGGAGACTAACTTGTATGGCTAGTTTATGAATCTCTAGTCTAGTTAAATACCTAACTTCATTATTTTTTCATTCAATTAGTGTGACTAAGTTGTGTGGCCTATTTTTATCCAGAAAAAGTTAACCAAGGACGGAAAAACTAACAAAAACAAAGAAAGAATGCAGTAACTTGGCTGAAAAGTTGACCAAGAGTTGACTTTTTGCCTTTTTCCTCTAATCTGAAATCTATTATGCGAAAGTGGTATAAACAGGACCAAGGACCTACTCAATAAAGTTAAAATGACTCAGGGATCCTAAATAACAACTCAAAACTAAAATCCTACCAAAAATCAAAATTTCACTACCTAAAACCTCTGAAAACACCTAAAAGATAGGCTAAAACTAAGTTTATGCTAAAGCACGGGTAGAACTACCACTAAACTACCTAGACAAGGTAAAAATGACTTAAGAAAACTTAATCCTAAGTCACAAACTTTCTCCTAAATGATTTACCAAAAATCACTACCTAAAACCAAGACTAGTCTACAAAATTGACCCTTTTGTGTATGCATGTACTAAGCTAAGCTTTGGAAGTTTAATCTAATTATCCTAACATGTTTCTAATGGCAAAATATGAATAGAAAACAACTCACAGTGATAAAATTTACTACAGCTTAAAATCGAGCTACCTAAGACCTAATATTCGCACTAAATTATGCTAAAACTCAAAAAATTTTGAGCTGAAATAAACTACTGCATAAAACTTTTATGAACACCCTTGGACAACTTTTAATTACCAAAAGAAATGTGGAGAAGACATCACAAAACAAAGTTCGGAGGGAAATTCAAATCCGCCTACAGAAAACACAAAAATCAACTACAAATTGGTCAAAATGAGCTTAAGACTATCCAATAAGCAAAGGAAATGTTGAGGAATGACGCAAAAACAATGTATTTAGTATATGAAAGATGAAAACTAAGCTAAAAGTGAGCAATATCAAGGAAAACGAAAACTGAAGCGGAGACTCACTTTTATGGCTAGTTTAGGAATCTCTAGTCTAGTTAAATATCTAACTTCATTATTTTTTCATTGAATTAGTGTGACTAAGTTGTGGGGCCTATTTTTATGCAGAAAAAGAAAACCAAGGACATAAAAACTAACAAAAACACAGAAAGAATGCAGTAACTTGGCTGAAGAGTGGAGCAAGAGATGACCAAGAGTTGACTTTTTGCCTTTTTCCTCTAATCTGAAATTTATTATGCGAAAGTGGTATAAACAGGACCAAGGACCTACTCAATAAAGTTAAAATGACTCAGGGATCCTAAGGAAAAACTTAAAACTAAAATCCTACCAAAAATCAGAATTTCACTACCTAAAACCTCTGAACACACCTAAAAGATAGGCTAAAACTAAGTTTATGCTAAAGCACGGGTAGAACTACCACTAAACTACCTAGACAAGGTTAAAATGACTTAAGAAAACTTAATCCTAAGTCACAAACTATCTCCTAAATGATTTACCAAAAATCACTACCTAAAACCAAGACTAGTCTACAAAATTGACCCTTTTGTGTATGCATGTACTAAGCTAACCTATGGAAGTTTAATCTAACTATTCTAACATTTTTATAATGGCAAAATATGAATAGAAAAGAACTCACACTGCTAAAACTTACTACAGCTCAAAATCTAGCTACCTAAGACCTAATATTAGCACTAAACTATGCTAAAACTCCAAAAATTTAGAGTTGAAATAGACTACTGCACAAAACTTTTATCAACACCCTTGGACAACTTTTAATTACCAAAAGAAATGTGGAGAAGACATGACAAAACAAAATTTGGAGAGAAATTCAAATCTGCCTACAGAAAACATAAAAATCAACTACAAATTAGTCAAAATGAGCTTTAGACTATCAAATCAGCAAAAGAAATGTTGATGAATGATGCAAAAACAATGTATTTAGTATATGAAAGAAGAAAACTAAGCTAAAAGTGAGCAATATCAAGGAAAACGAAAACTGAGGCGGAGACTAACTTGTATGGCTAGTTTATGAATCTCTAGTCTAGTTAAATACCTACTTCATTATTTTTCATTCAATTAGTGTGACTAAGTTGTGTGGCCTATTTTTATGCAGAAAAAGTAAACCAAGGACAGAAAAACCAACAAAAACAAAGAAAGAACGCAGTAACTTGGCTGAAAAGTTGAGCAAGAGTTGACTTTTTGCCTTTTTCATCTAATTTGAAATCTATTATGCGAAACTGGTATAAACAGGACCAAGGACCTACTCAACAAAGTTAAAATGACTCAGGGATCCTAAGGCACAACTCAAAACTGAAATCCTATCTAAAACTCAAAATTTCACTACCTAAAACTTCTAAAAACACCTTAAAGATAGGCTAAAACTAAGTTTATGCTAAAGCACAGGTAGAACTTCCACTAAATTACCTAGACAAGGTTAAAATGACTTAAGAAAACTTAATCCTAAGTCACAAACTTTCTCCTAAATGATTTACCAAAAATCACTACCTAAAACCAAGACTAGTCTACAAAATTGACCCTTTTCTGTATGCATGTACTAAGCTAACCTATGGAAGTTTAATCTAACTATCCTAACATTTTTGTAATGGCAAAATATGAATAGAAACCAACTCACACTGCTAAAACTTACTACAGCTCAAAATCTAGCTACCTAAGACCTAATATTAGCACTAAACTATGCTAAAACTCCAAAAATTTAGAGCTGAATAAACTACTGCATAAAACCTTTATCAACACCCTTGGACAACTTTTAATTACCAAAAGAAATGTGGAGAAGACATCACAAAACAAAATTTGGAGGGAAATTCAAATCTGCCTACAGAAAACACAAAAATCAACTACAAATTGGTCAAAATGAGCTTAAGACTATCCAATCAGCAAAGGAAATGTTGAGGAATGATACAAAAACAATGTATTTAGTATATGAAAGATGAAAACTAAGCTAAACGTGAGCAATATCAAGGAAAACGAAAACCGGGGCGAAGATTAACTTGTATGGCTAGTTTATGAATCTCTAGTGTAGTTAAATACCTAACTTCATTATTTTTTCATTCAATTAGTGTGACTAAGTAGTGTGGCCTATTTTTATGCAGAAAAAGTAAACCAAGGGCAGAAAAACTAACAAAAACAAAGAAAGAATGCAGTAACTTGGCTGAAGAGTTGACCAAGAGTTGACCAAGAGTTGACTTTTTGCCTTTTTCCTCTAATCTGAAATCTATCATGCGAAACTGGTATAAACAGGACAAAGGACCTACTCAACAAAGTTAAAATGACTCAGGGATCCTAAGGAACAATTCAAAACTGAAATCCTACCTAAAACTCAAAATTTCACTACCTAAAACTTCTCAAAACACCTTAAAGATAGGCTAAAACTAAATTTATGCTAAAGCACGGGTAGACCTACCACTAAACTACCTAGACAAGGTTAAAAAGACTTAAGAAAACATAATCCTACGTCACAAACTATCTCCTAAATGATTTTCCAAAAATCACAACCTAAAACCAAGACTAGTATACAAAGTTGACCCTTTTGTGTATGCATGTACTAAGCTAACCTATGGAAGTTTAATCTAACTATCCTAACATGTTTCTAATGGCAAAATATGAATACAAAACAGCTCACACTGTTAAAACTTACTACAACTCAAAATCTAGCTACCTAAGACCTAATATTAGCAGTAAACTATGCTAAAACTCCAAAAACTTAGAGCTGAAATAAACTACTGCATAAAACCTTTATCAACACCCTTGGACAACTTTTAATTACAAAAAGAAATGTGGAGAAGACATCACAAAACAAATTTTGGAGGGAAATTCAAATCTGCCTACAGAAAACACAAAACTCATCTACAAATTGGTCAAAATGAGCTTAAGACTATCCAATCAGCAAAGGAAATGTTAAGGAATGATGCAAAAACAATGTATTTAGTATATGAAAGATGAAAACTAAGCTAAAAGTGAGCAATATCAAGGAAAACGAAAACTGAGTCGGAGACTAACTTGTATGGCTAGTTTATGAATCTCTAGTCTAGTTAAATACCTAACTTCATTATTTTTTCATTCAATTAGTGTGACTAAGTTGTGTGGCCTATTTTTATCCAGAAAAAGTTAACCAAGGACGGAAAAACTAACAAAAACAAAGAAAGAATGCAGTAACTTGGCTGAAAAGTTGACCAAGAGTTGACCTTTTGCCTTTTTCCTCTAATCTGAAATCTATTATGCGAAAGTGGTGTAAACAGGACCAAGGACCTACTCAATAAAGTTAAAATGACTCAGGGATCCTAAATAACAACTCAAAACTAAAATCCTACCAAAAATCAAAATTTCACTACCTAAAACCTCTGAAAACACCTAAAAGATAGGCTAAAACTAAGTTTATGCTAAAGCACGGGTAGAACTACCACTAAACTACCTAGACAAGGTAAAAATGACTTAAGAAAACTTAATCCTAAGTCACAAACTTTCTCCTAAATGATTTACCAAAAATCACTACCTAAAACCAAGACTAGTCTACAAAATGACCCTTTTGTGTATGCATGTACTAAGCTAAGCTTTGGAAGTTTAATCTAATTATCCTAACATGTTTCTAATGGCAAAATATGAATAGAAAACAACTCACAGTGATAAAATTTACTACAGCTTAAAATCGAGCTACCTAAGACCTAATATTCGCACTAAATTATGCTAAAACTCAAAAAATTTTGAGCTGAAATAAACTACTGCATAAAACTTTTATGAACACCCTTGGACAACTTTTAATTACCAAAAGAAATGTGGAGAAGACATCACAAAACAAAGTTCGGAGGGAAATTCAAATCAGCCTACAGAATATACAAAAATCAACTATAAATTGGTCAAAATGAGCTTAAGACTATCCAATAAGCATAGGAAATGTTGAGGAATGATGCAAAAACAATGTATTTAGTATATGAAAGATGAAAACTAAGCTAAAAGTGAGCAATATCAAGGAAAACAAAAACTGAGGTGGAGACTAACTTGTATGGCTAGTTTATGAATCTCTAGTCTAGTTAAATACCTAACTTCATTATTTTTTCATTCAATTAGTGTGACTACGTTGTGTGGCCTATTTTTATGCAGAAAAAGTAAACCAAGGAAAGAAAAACTAACAAAAACAAAGAAAGAATGCAGTAACTTGGCTGAAAAGTTGAAAAGTTGACCAAGAGTTGACTTTGTGCCTCTTTCCTCTAATCTGAAATCTATTATGCGAAAGCGGTATAAACAGGACCAAGGACCTACTCAACAAAGTTAAAATGACTCAGGGATCCTACGGAACAACTCAAAACTGAAATCCTATCTAAAACTCAAAATTTCACTACCTAAAACCTCTAAAAACACCTTAATGATAGGCTAAAATTAAGTTTATGCTAAAGCACAGGTAGAACTACCACTAAACTACCTAGACAAGGTTAAAATGACTTAAGAAAACCTAATCCTAAGTCACAAACTATCTCATAAATGATTTACCAAAAATCACTACCTAAAACCAAGACTAGTCTACAAAGTTGACCCTTTTGTGTATGCATGTACTAAGCTAACCTCTGGAAGTTTAATCTAACTATCCTAACATGTTTCTAAAGGCAAAATATGAATAGAAAACAGCTCACATTGCTAAAACTTACTACAACCCAAAATCTAGCTACCTAAGACCTAATATTAGCACTAAGCTATGCTAAAACTCCAAAAATTTAGAGCTGAAATAAACTATTGCATAAAACTTTTATCAACGCCTTTGGACAACTTTTAATTAGCAAAAGAAATGTGGAGAAGACATCACAAAACAAAATTTGGAGGGAAATTCATATCTGCCTACAGAAACCACAAAAATCATCTACAAATTGGTCAAAATGAGCTTAAGACTATCCAATCAGCAAAGGAAATGTTGAGGAATGATGCAAAAACAATGTATTTAGTATATGAAAGATGAAAACTAAGCTAAAGGTGAGCAATATCAAGGAAAACGAAAACGGAGGCGGAGACTAACTTGTATGGCTAGTTTATGAATCTCTTGTTTGGTTAAAAACCTAACTTCATTATTTTTTCATTCAATTAGTGTGACTAAGTTGTATGGCCTATTTTTATGCAGAAAAAGTAAACCAAGGACCGAAAAACTAACAAAAACAAGAAAGAATGTGGTAACTTGGCTGAAAAGTTGACCAAGAGTTGACAAAAAGTTGACATTTTACCTTTTTCCTCTAATCTGAAATCTATTACGCGAAACTGGTATAAACAGGTCCAAGCACCTACTCAATAAAGTTAAAATGACTCAGGGATCCTAAGGAACAACTCAAAACTGAAATCCTACCTAAAACTCAGAATTTCACTACCCAAAACCTCTAAAAACACCTTAAAGATAGGCTAAAACTAAGTTTATGCTAAAGCACGGGTAGAACTACCACTAAACTACATAGACAAGGTTAAAATGACTTAAGACAACTTAATCCTAAGTCACAAACTATCTCCTAAATGATTTACCAAAAATCACTACCTAAAACCAAGACTAGTCTACAAAGTTGACCCTTTTGTGTATGCATGTACTAAGCTAACCTCTGGAAGTTTAATCTCACTATCCTAACATGTTTCTAATGGCAAAATATGAATAGAAAACAACTCACACTGCTAAAACTTACTACAACTCAAAATCTAGCTACCTAAGACCTAATATTAACACTAAACTCTGCTGAAACTCTAAAAATTTGGAGCTGGAATAAACTGCAGCATAAAACTTTTATCAACACCCTTGGACAACTTCTAATTACCAAAAGAAATCTGGAGAAGACATCACAAAACAAAATTTTGAGGGACATTCAAATCTGCCTACAGAAAACACAAAAATCAACTACAAATTGGTCAAAATGAGCTTAAGACTATCCAATCAGCAAAGGAAATGTTGAGGAATGATGCAAAAACAATGTATTTAGTATATGAAAGATGAAAACTAAGCTCAAGGTGAGGAAAATCAAGGAAAACGAAAACTGAGGCGGACACTAACTTGTATGGCTAGTTTATGAATCTCTAGTCTAGTTAAATACCTAACTTCATTATTTTTTCATTCAATTAGTGCGACTAAGTTGTGTGGCCTATTTTTATGCAGAAAAAGTAAACCAAGGACAGAAAAACTAACAAAAACAAAGAAAGAATGCAGTAACTTGGCCGAAAAGTTGAAAAGCTGACCAAGAGTTGACTTTTTGCCTTTTCCTGTCATTTGAAATCTATTATGCGAAACTGGTATAAACAGGACCAAGCACCTACTCAGCAAAGTTAAAATGACTCCAGGAGCCTAAGGAACAACTCAAAACTGAAATCCTACCTAAAACTAAAAATTTCACTACCTAAAACCGCTAAAAACACCTTAAAGATAGGCTAAAACTTAGTTTATGCTAAACCACGGGTAGACCTACCACTAAACTACCTAGACAAGGTTAAAATGACTTAAGAAAACTTAATCCTAAGTCACAAACTATCTCCTAAATGATTTACCAAAAATCACTACCTAAAACCAAGACTAGTCTACAAAATTGACCCTTTTGTGTATGCATGTACTAAGCTAACCTATGGAAGTTTAATCTAACTATCCTAACATGTTTCTAATGGCAAAATATGAATAGAAAAAAGCTCACACTGCTAAAACTAAGTACAACTGAAAATCTAGCTACCTAAGACCTAATATTAACACTAAACTATGCTAAAAGTCCAAAAATTTAGAGCTGAAATAAACTACTGCATAAAACTTTTATCAACACCCTTGGACAACTTTTAATTACCAAAAGAAATGTGGAGAAGACCTCGCACAACAAAATTTGGAGGGAAATTCAAATCTGCCTACAGAAAACACAAAAATCAACTACAAATTGGTCAAAATGAGCTTAAGACACTAGTGCAGGAAGGCCTTTTGGCAGCGGTTATTTTTCACATTCTGCACCGGTTCCCGGACCGAGGCATATTGGGGCGAGGCCAAAGGAGGATAGCCTTTGGCCTCGGTCGCAACCCGAGGCCATATGTCACCTTTTTGCCTCGGTTCTGGTATGAACCGAGGCCTAATATTCCTTCTCATAATTAGGGTTTCCTTGTTCTACAGTTTAGGCGAGGCTGCGTTTTGGCTTGATTCGCGGTGGTTTAACATTCCGATCTGCTTCATGAGTTTTGTGGTGCGCGATTTAGGTTCAAAGTGCAGGTGGCATCGTTCTGCTCCAATGGTTGCGATGAGGGTGGTGGACGGCGGCAACGACAAAGCGCGAACCGAACCAGAGAGAAGACTTTGCCGTGTTTCTGAGAAAGGGCGTGGAAGGTGCGGTGGAGCGGTTGTCTCATCTGGTGGAGGTTTCCGATTATGAGGATGGAGAAGGGCCCTGGGGGAAGGTTCCAGAACCTTCTTGTTTTGAATAAGAAGCTCCAAGAGAAGAGAAGAACGATGCATGTGAGAAAGTGCAGGTGGACGCAGATGATGGCAGCGTTGAGGGTGGTGGACGGCGACAGGGGCTCGCGTGGTGGTGTCGGGTGGTGGGCTCGCCGGAAGTCGTGGAGAGAAGAGGAGACAACAATTGGCCGAAATTTGCAGAGAAAAATGCAGAGCAGCTGGCGCGCGCGAGGAAGAAAGGGGTTCTGTTTTTGAGCCCTAATTAAACCATATGGCCTCGGTTCAATTTAGAACCGAGGCATATAACACCTATTTGGCCCCGGTTCCCTGAAACCCGAGGCATATAACACCTTTCTGGCAACCCTTTTGGCTTCGGGCCTCCTTAACCGAGGCCTATAACAGCTTTTGGCACCGGTTTTTTTTGAACCGAGGCCTATAACTACATTTGGCACCGGTTTTTGTGTGAACCGAGGCCTATAAGTTGCCTTTAATTTCAAAATTGCCACCGCATCGTTATATGCTTCGGTTCCTCGCCAACCGAAGCCTATATGGCGAGGTAAAAATGCAATTCTGCACTAGTGAGACTATCCAATCAGCAAAGGAAATGTTGAGGAATGATGCAAAAACAATGTATTTAGTGTATGAAAGATGAAAACTAAGCTAAAAGTGAAAAACATCAAGGAAAACGAAAACTGAGGCGGAGACTGACTTGTATAGCTAGTTTATGAATCTCTTGTCTAGTTAAATACCTAACTTCATTATTTTTTCATTTAATTAGTGTGACTAAGTTGTGTGGCCTATTTTTATGCAGAAAAAGTAAACCAAGGACACAAAAACTAACAAAAACAAAGAAAGAATGCAGTAACTTAGTTGAAAAGTTGACTAAGAATTGACCAACAGTTGACTTTTTTCCTTTTTCCTCTAATCTGAAATCTATTATGCGAAACTGGTATAAACAAGACCAAGGACCTACTCAACAAAGTTAAAATGACTCAGGGATCCTAATGAACAACTCAAAACTGAAATCCTACCTAAAACTAAAAATTTCACTACCTAAACCTCTTAAAACACCTTAAAGATAGGCTAAAACTAAGTTTATGCTACAGCACGGGTAGAACTACCACTAAACTACCTAGACAAGGTTAAAATGACTTAAGAAAACTTAATCCTAAGTCACAAACTATCTCCTAAATGATTTACCAAAAATCACTACCTAAAACCAAGACTAGTCTACAAAATTGACCCTTTTGTGTATGCATGTAATAAGCTAACCTATGGAAGTTTAATCTAACTATCCTAACATGTTTCTAATGGCAAAATATGAATAGAAAACAGCTCACACTGCTAAAACTTAGTACAACTCAAAATCTAGCTAGCTAAGACCTAATATTAGCACTAAACTATGCTAAAACTCCAAAAATTTAGAGCTGAAATAAACTACTGCATAAAACTTTTATCAACACCCTTGGACAACTTTTAATTACAGAAATAATTTGAGAAGAGATCATAAAACAAAATTTGGAGAGAAATTCAAATCTGCCTACAGAAACACAAAAATCAACTACAAATTGGTGAAAATGAGCTTAAGACTATCCAATCAGCAAAGGAAATGTTGAGGAATGATGCAAAAACAATGTATTTAGTGTATGAAAGATGAAAACTAAGCTAAAAGTGAGCAACATCAAGGAAAACGAAAGCTGAGGCGGAGACTAACTTGTATGGCTAGTTTATGAATCTCTCGTCTAGTTAAATACCTAACTTCAATATTTTTTCATTCAATTAGTGTGACTAAGTTGTGTGGCCTATTTTTATGCAGAAAAAGTAAACCAAGGACACAAAAACTAAGAAAAACAAAAAAAGAATGCAGTAACTTAGCTGAAAAGTTGACTAAGAATTGACCAATAGTTGACTTTTTTACTTTTTCCTCTAATCTGAAATCTATTATGCGAAACTGGTATAAACAAGACCAAGGACCTACTCAACAAAGTTAAAATGACTCAGGGATCCTAAGGAACAACTCAAAACTGAAATCCTACCGAAAACTGAAAATTTCACTACCTAAACCTCTAAAAACACCTTAAAGATAGGCTAAAACTAAGTTTATGCTAAAGCACGGGTAGAACTACCACTAAACTACCTAGACAAGGTTAAAATGACTTAATTAAACTTAATCCTAAGTCACAAACTATCTCCTAAATGATTTACCAAAAATCACTACCTAAAACCAAGACTAGTCTATAAAATTGACCCTTTTGTGTATGCATGTACTAAGCTAACCTATGGAAATTTAATCTAACTATCCTAACATGTTTCTAATGGCAAAACATGAATAGAAAACAGCTCACACTGCTAAAACTTAGTACAGCTCAAAATCTAGCTACCGAAGACCTAATATTAGCACTAAACTATGCTAAAAACTCCAAAAATTTAGAGCTGAAATAAACTACTGCATAAAACTTTGTCAACACCCTTGGACAACTTTGAATTACCAAAAGAAATGTGGAGAAGACATCACAAAAGAAAATTTGGAGGGAAATTCAAATCTGCCTACAGAAAACACAAAAATCAACTACAAATTGGTCAAAATGAGCTTAAGACTATCCAATCAGTAAAAGAAATGTTGAGGAATGATGCAAAAACAGTGTATTTAGTATATGAAAGATGAAAACTAAGCTAAAAGTGAGCAATATCAAGGAAAACGAAAACTGAGGCGGAGAATAACTTGTCTGGCTAGTTTATGAATCTCTAGTCTAGTTAAATACCTAACTTCATTATTTTTTCATTCAATTAGTGTGACTAAGTTGTGTGGCCTATTTTTATGCAGAAAAAGTAAACCAAGGACAGAAAAACTAACAAAAACAAAGAAAGAATGCAGAAACTTGGCTGAAAAGTTGAAAAGTTGACCAAGAGTTGACTTTTTGCCTTTTTCCTCTAATCTGAAATCTATTATGCGAAACTGGTATAAACAGGACCAAGGACCTACTCAACAAAGTTAAAATGACTCAGGGAACCTAAGGAACAACTCAAAACTCAAATCCTACCTAAAACTCAAAATTTCACTACCTAAAACCTCTAAAAACACCTTAAAGATAGGCTAAAACTAAGTTTATGCTAAAGCACGGGTAGAACTACAACTAAACTACCTAGAGAAGGTTAAAATGACTTAAGAAAACTTAATCCTAAGTCACAAACTATCTCGTAAATGATTTACCAAAAATCACTACCTAAAACCAAGACTAGTCTACAAAATTGACCCTTTTGTGTATGCATGTACTAAGCTAACCTTTGTAAGTTTAATCTAACTATCGTAACATGTTTCTAATGGCAAAATATGAATAGAAAACTGATATCGTTGTCGTTAGGCGATCAAATTACCACTACTTTAGCAACTTCAGTATTGCCAGTTAGTAGTGAACAAAATAGTTAGGGTTAAGATAACCCTGAGTCGTCTCACAACGAATACGGAATTGATCTCAAATATTTGATTCTTAAAAATGCAATTAAAACTAGCAACTATAAAAATAGGGGGATTTTGATGTGCAAAGAAAATGACACGGAAGATTGTAAACACAATAATAGTGAATAGGTCAATTCCACTACTTTTTCTAAATAAGATTCTTCATTGGTTATCTAGAGATTATTGTTAAATTAATTATTGTTGTTGTTTTACAAATCAGTCAATGTAAAGACTCAATTCATTTGTTGGCATCCTCACTTTTAATCAAAGTACAGTCTCAATTAAAAGTGAGAATTGTTAGATTGTCCATAGTAAATTCAATCAAAGTACAGTCTCAATTAATTTTACTATGCCTAATCATGTTTATTCCTTTTTTTCTTCACCAAATAGAAAACTTAATTAATCAAAGTAAAGTCTTGACTAATTTTAGTTAAAGTAATTACCTCTAATCAAATTAAAGTCTCAATTATTGGCAAAAACTTATTTAATCAAATGAAAGTTTCTAAACAAAATCAAAGTAAAGTCTCAATTTAATTTAAAAACCTTTTAACTCATATGATTAGCATGCATGTAGATTTAAAACATTATTTTCTATTCGATTAAGAAGCAAAGGACATAGATAAACAAAAACCACAACAATAATCAAAATAACAAACACATAAATTCATCTAACCTTAGAATCCATTTAAGAAATTACAGTGGAATCAACCCTAAAAGCTTAGCCCTCCATGGCTTTGATGGAATACATGATGATATGAAGGAAAGAAAATAAAAGAAAGAATGAGAGATGTGGTGGAGACGGTATTTGCCAAAACCAGAGAGTTCTAAGTGTCTAAGCTGTAAGTTGTTAGTTCCCCGTTTCTGCTCCCTTAAGTCTCTTTATATAGGCTTCCACTGGACTTTGGGCTTTATCTGTTAGTTGCTAAAATCTTTTATTTTTATTTAATTAATTAGCAACTTAATTCCTGTCCAATTTCCAATTCTGCCCCTCTCATTTAACCATATTTGCAGTTTTGACCAGATTTGACTGCTGACTTTGACCAGTTGACCAGAGTTGACCAGTTGACCAGAGTTGACCAGTTTGATTGTCCTATCAGATGCTGACACGTGGCATAGAGTACTCTCTCTCCAGAATTAGGGTTTGCTGCTCCTTCCTCCTTCCTCCCTTGGCTGCACAGGTGCAATGACGGCGCGGCTGACGGCGCGGCTCCTCCTTCTCCGGCGAGGCTTGACGGTAGCGGAGCAATGGCTGCCATGGCTGCTGTTGCGGACGTTTTGCAAGTGCAGGCGTGAATGAAGATGGTGAAGTTGCTCGCGCAAATCTGGTCCAGGTGCGTTTGCGAGGTGAAGTGGTGGCCGCTGCTCTAATCTGGTCTGTGTGCGGACGTGTGATAAAGGATTGATCACTACCAAGGATGATGGCCCATGGCACATGCTTAGAAGAAAGGGAGTTCCTTGATCCCTTCCTTTGCTTTTATTTTCTTTAGTTTAAAATTCCTTTAAGTTGGCTTGGTTGACTATTTTTGAGTTGACTTGTTGACCTTGACTTTGGGTTGACTTGTTGACTCAAAAGATTAGCTTAACCTTAAACCAACATGCTAATAAATTCCTTAAATTGCTTTTGTAGGAATAAGAAAGGAGGAGGACCACATAGGAGACACTTGGCGTCCTAAGGAAGAGAGAGAAGGAATAAGACTTTCTAGAAGCATCTAGAAAGAGGAGGCCCACATGCCTTGGACACCAAGTCTTCTAGAATGTTCTAGAACCTTCCTTTGGGAGCCTTGGCCATGAAGACTTGCCACCTAGATGGCTTGGACGAAAATTCACCCATGTGCACCCTAGGATGACCTACTTTCTAGAACATGCTAGGTTTCTTTTATAATCCTTTAACTTAGTTGTTTTGCTAAGGGGCCCCTAGACTTGTCTATTTAAGGGGACCTCTAACACTTGTACAAGGGTTGAACATTTTGAAGTAAAAACACTCTTGTGTCTCAACCATTTGTGAGAGTTTCCTCCCTTGGGAGTGAAACTTTTAAGCCTTATCTTGCATAGCAAGTGGCGGCACACATCCACTCATCTTCAAGGTTGCCATGGCTTCTAGCCTAGCCTTGTAGTGGCGTGCTTCTCACATTTTTACCATTTCTTTCCTTTCCATTTTATGTCTTCTTCTTCCTTTAATTGTTCTTGGTTTTCTATGGTTTATGTGCTTTCCATTTCCTTTTTGTTTTGAATCAATCCATTATCTTCTTCTCTTGAGTTTTGTGAAAGGAACCTTCACATCTAGATAGCTTGCTATCTTAATGTCCAGTGGGGATTTCACTTAGCTTTCTTAATCAACTCACACCATATTCAATAATCTTAAAAAGGAACAAGATAATCCTTCATCATTTGGTATCTAGAGCCTAGGTTATCTTGAATATGGTGTTTTTCATGTTCTAACCTTGTCTTGTGTAGCTATCTTTGAATGGTCCACATAAAAACAATGCTGGCAGAAACTGTTCACGATTTTAAAAGATTAAACTGCACCTGCTCAGTGGTCCAAAAATTACGTTCTTGATGTCAAAAGAAAGCTCTGTGAGTCTAGTTTCTAACAAAAAAAGAACCAATGAATTTGGAGTTCTATGGAGAGAGTTATGATTGAAATAGTGAGCAAAGGTCAGAGCTGCCAAGATTACCGCGAATCAACGTTTTTCAGGTTATGTTGGGCAGTTTTGGCTACTGTTTTTGTTACTCTTCTTACTCCTAAATCTGGTTGGATAACATGTCTTTTGATGCTTAGTCTTTGAGCCTCAAATCCATGAGTTTAAATGCATGATAGCTACATGTTTGTGTCTTTGTGTATGTCATGTTGAGTCTTTAAATGTGTCTAACTTTTGCTTGAGTCTCTTGTCATATGCTTCTTTGAATTTTCTTGTTCTTGTTTCTAAGTTTTTGAACTATTGCATGAGATCTATGCCTTGTGTTGTTGTATGCTCCTTGAAATTGATTTTGACCTAATTTTAAGGAACTAAGTGTTCAAGACACCCTAAAACATCCTTCTCATCATTTTAAGTACCTAGTTTTGAAAAGAAAAAGTGTTTTCAAGACCAAAAACAGTTTGGCCGAGAGCTTTTACAATGCTTGGTGAATCCATTTGGCAATTTTTACAAGGTGTTATGCTACCAAATTTTATACTTGGATTTTGGGTGATATTGGCAAATTAGTTCCATGTTTTGACTTGGTTATGATCTTTCATGGTGTATGCATGATTTGAGGTATAATCTTGGCTTGTTCAAATGCTTTCCATAGAGTCCTTAAAAGTGCTTTTCATTGTTTTAGTCTTGTTAAAAGTTTTGTCTCAAACTTTTCTTCTTTAGAGTTTAGCTTTCCTTGTTTTTGTGCTTTTCTTGCTTGTCACTAGGTGTTCTTTGTTTTGTTTTAGTAGTTTTCTTTCTTGAAACTCTTGGGATGTTGTGGCCAAATCCCTTGTATTGCATTTGAAAGGTTTTGAACAAGTTTTGAAAAGTGTTTGCTTCACTCCTTTGGTGGATTTTGAGTGCTAGCCTTGCCTTGTTACTTTGGGAGAGTGATCTAAACACTTGGGTTACATTTTGGGTTGGATTTGGTCTCGATTTTCATGTTGTCTAACCTCTAATCCATTTATTTTGTCTCGGAATTGAGTTTTTTTGTTGTAGGAATCATGGCAAGTTCATCAAATGCACCTACACCAAACAAAAACAATACATTGATGAGATTGCTTCGGGATTTGGAGTTGTCTAGGAAGGAGGCCTTTGAACAATTGAGAAAAGACAAGGAGCAAAGTGACCTAAGAATCCAAGAGCACATTCAAAGGCTTGAAGCTAAAGAGCAAGAAAGAGGGGCTAGGAAAAGAGGGCATTTTAGGCGCAACCCATCACAAGAGAAGCAAACTCCAAAGATTCCTAAGTTCTATGGAGGAAGTGATCCCAAAATCTTCCTTGATTGGGAAGCTAAAGTTGATCAAATTTTCAATGAAAATCATGTAAAGGATCAAACACAAGTTGATCTAGTAGTGTTAGGATTTTTTGAGTATGCCAAAACTTGGTGGCATAAAGTTTGTAAAAATTATGACCAAGGGCCACCCGCGGCTTCTTGGATGGACATTAAAACTCTTATGCGCGCTAGATTTGTTCCTCCCTCCTATAGGAAGGAACTTCTTTTGAAGCTCCAAAGGCTTCACCAAGGTCCTATGTGTGTGAGTGAGTACTTTAAAGAATTAGAGTCTCAAATGTTTAGGGTTGGAATAAGAGAAACTAACAAAGAAAAAATGAAAAGGTTTGTGAATGGTCTTAGGAGAGACATACAAGACCAAGTAGAGTTGTATGAGTACTCCACTCTTCAAAATGTTTTCACACTTGCTCTTAGGATTGAAACTCATTTGAAAAGAAAGAATAGGGCAAGGAAGAGTTACTCACCCAACCACTACTATAGTCACTCATGGAAGGGAAAAGCTAAAGAGAAACATGATAAATTTCCTTCTAAGTCTCACCAAGCACCATCAAGTAAAAATAAGTTACCAAGTGGTCACACTCACCATTCCACTTCTCAAAGATCAAGTTCCATTAAATGTTTTAAATGTTTGGGGTATAAACACATTGCTTTGAATTGCCCAATCAAGAAGACAATGATCTTAAAGAAGAGTGATGATGAGAGTGAACATTTTTCTTCCCCTTTTCCCCAAAATACTTCTTCCCACACTTCTTCAATTGAAAGGACTAAACCCTTTGAAAGTGGATTGTTAATGGTAAGGCGCCAACTAGGGCAAGTTCCCAAAGAACTTGATCCTTCTCAAAGACAAAACCTTTTTCATGGAGGGTGCCTTATCAATGACAAGATATGTCACTTCATCATAGATAGTGGAAGTTGTGTAAATATGGCTAGCCCAAGAGTGGTGGACAAGTTTGGCTTGAAAACAATTCCTCATGTCAAACCCTACAACCTATCATGGCTTAAGGAAGAAGAAATAACAGTAACTAAACAAGTCCTCATTAACTTTTCAATTGGCAATTTTAAGGATGAGGTATTATGTGACATTGTGCCTATGGAAGCCAACCATATTTTGCTAGGTAGGCCATGGCAATTTGATAGAAAAGTTGTTTATGATGGCCATGCAAACACTTATGTTTTCTCCTCCCTAGGAAAGAAGTTCACAATCCTACCTCTCCCACCTCCACAAGAAAATGAGGACAAAAATAAAATAAAAGATGAAAAAGAAAAAGAAAAGGGGCAAGCTTTCACCAAGGAGTTACTTGCCTACAAAAAGAGTTTTTCAAAGCAAGAGGTGCAACACCACTCTTCATTCTCTTCCCAAACAAAGAGAGATGAACAAAAACACAAGCAAGAAAAGGAGAGTGGCATTAAAAAGAAAGAGGGCATCTCCAAGACTAGGGATCAAATCATTAAAGATGAAGAAAGTTCTCATCAACTCAAGTCAAGCTCCACCAACAAAGACTTCAAGAATTTGAGGTCAAATTCTCTCCAACAAGGGGAGAATGATAAAGGATTGATCACTACCAAGGATGATGGCCCATGGCACATGCTTAGAAGAAAGGGAGTTCCTTGATCCCTTCCTTTGCTTTTATTTTCTTTAGTTTAAAATTCCTTTAAGTTGGCTTGGTTGACTATTTTTGAGTTGACTTGTTGACCTTGACTTTGGGTTGACTTGTTGACTCAAAAGATTAGCTTAACCTTAAACCAACATGCTAATAAATTCCTTAAATTGCTTTTGTAGGAATAAGAAAGGAGGAGGACCACATAGGAGACACTTGGCGTCCTAAGGAAGAGAGAGAAGGAATAAGACTTTCTAGAAGCATCTAGAAAGAGGAGGCCCACATGCCTTGGACACCAAGTCTTCTAGAATGTTCTAGAACCTTCCTTTGGGAGCCTTGGCCATGAAGACTTGCCACCTAGATGGCTTGGACGAAAATTCACCCATGTGCACCCTAGGATGACCTACTTTCTAGAACATGCTAGGTTTCTTTTATAATCCTTTAACTTAGTTGTTTTGCTAAGGGGCCCCTAGACTTGTCTATTTAAGGGGACCTCTAACACTTGTACAAGGGTTGAACATTTTGAAGTAAAAACACTCTTGTGTCTCAACCATTTGTGAGAGTTTCCTCCCTTGGGAGTGAAACTTTTAAGCCTTATCTTGCATAGCAAGTGGCGGCACACATCCACTCATCTTCAAGGTTGCCATGGCTTCTAGCCTAGCCTTGTAGTGGCGTGCTTCTCACATTTTTACCATTTCTTTCCTTTCCATTTTATGTCTTCTTCTTCCTTTAATTGTTCTTGGTTTTCTATGGTTTATGTGCTTTCCATTTCCTTTTTGTTTTGAATCAATCCATTATCTTCTTCTCTTGAGTTTTGTGAAAGGAACCTTCACATCTAGATAGCTTGCTATCTTAATGTCCAGTGGGGATTTCACTTAGCTTTCTTAATCAACTCACACCATATTCAATAATCTTAAAAAGGAACAAGATAATCCTTCATCAACGTGGTTGCAGGTCTGCGGTGGCCATGGTGGTGCGCGGAACAAGCTTCGCGGAGGCATGGTGGTGTGCGTCGGATCTGCTGCAGGTTGACGGAGATGGCGCGGTGGTGCGTTGCAGGTGAAGGTGGCGCGAAGGAGGATGATGGTTGGTGGCTGCCATGGCTGAGGCGCGATGGTGGTCGGAAAACAAGCTTCCATGGTGGCTGACGGAGATGGCGCCGCTGGTGCGTTGCAGGTGAAGGTGGCGCGAAGGAGGAAGATGGTTGGTGGCTGCCATGGCTGAGGCACGATGGTGGTCGGAAAACAAGCTTCCATGGTGGCTGACGGAGATGGCGGCGGTGGCTGCCGTGGAGGGTGGAAGGGAAACTAGGGTTAGGGTTTCATGTGTGAGATGGAGGAGATGATGACGTGGCAAGATCTGAGTGGTCAATTTGGTGAGTGGAGGATTATGACACGTGGCAGCTTATGGTTGGCTAATTTTAAAAGGTGGGGATTGCCACATGGCATGATCTGGTTGAGTGGAGTTTATGTGATAGGAGGGGTGCAACTTAGTGAAAACTGGGGGTGCAGAACAGGTTTTTGTGGTCCACTTGCAGGAGGAATGTGCAAATAAAATCTGGGGGTGCATTTAGCTCCTGATTTATTCTTTTCCAGAATATCTTGATTTTGGACTTATTTTGTAACTTTGAATATTTCAAATCCACACTATCAATGACCAAAAATAAATTCCAACTGCATTAACAAACGTGAGAATATCCAATAATATTTTATGCAACCAAAATCAATTTTACACCACTTTTACCAAACTTACTCAATAAATCCAATAATCACAAATTCTAATTAAATCAATCTTTAAGCACAGAAAATTCAATTAAATCCCCAAATTTAAATATTAAATGAGAGCAAAAATTTGAACTCATCAAAAACACCTCACACTGCTAAAACTTACTACAACTCAAAATCTAGCTACCTAAGACCTAATATTAGCACTAAACTATGCTAAAACTCCAAAAATTTAGAGCTGAGATAAACTACTGCAACAAAATTTTATCAACACCCTTGGACAACTTTTAATTACCAAAAGAAATGTGGAGAAGACATCACAAAACAAAATTTGGAGGGAAATTCAAATCTGCCTAAAGAAAAAGCAAAAATCAACTACCAATTCGTCAAAAAGAGCTTATAACTATCCAATCAGCAAAGGAAATGTTGAGGAATGATGCAAAAAAAATGTATTTAGTAAATGAAATATGAAAACTAAGCTAAAAGTGAGCACTATCAAGGAAAACGAAAACTGAGGCAGAGACTAACTTGTATGGGTAGTTTATGAATCTCTAGTCTAGTTAAATACCTAACTTCATTACTTTTTCATTCAATTAGTGTGACTAAGTTGTGTGGCCTATTTTTATGCAGAAAAAGTAAACCAAGGACAGAAAAACTAACAAAAACAAAGAAAGAATGCAGTCACTTGGCTGAAAAGTTGACCAAGAGTTGAACAGGAGTTGACTTTTTGCCTTTTTCCTCTAATCTGAAATCTATTATGTGAAAGTGGTATGAACAGGACCAAGGACCTACTCAACAAAGATAAAATGACTCAGGGATCCTAAGGAACAACACAAACCTGAAATCCTACCTAAAACTCAAAATTTCACTACCTAAAACCTCTAAAAACACCTTAAAGATAGGCTAAAACAAAGTTTATGCTAGAGCACGGGTAGAACTACCACTAAACTACCTAGACAAGGTTAAAATGACTTAAGAAAACTTAATCCTAAGTCACAAACTATCTCCTAAATGATTTACCAAAAATCACTACCTAAAACCAAGACTAGTCTACAAAATTGACCCTTTTGTGTATGCATGTACTAAGCTAACCTATGGAAGTTTAATCTAACTATCCTAACATGTTTCTAAAGGCAAAATAAGAATAGAAAACACCTCACACTGCTAAAACTTACTACAGGTCAAAATCTAGCTACCTAAGACCTAATATTAGCACGAAACTATGCTAAAACTCCAAAAATTTAGAGCTGAAATAAACTACTGCAACAAAATTTTATAAACATCCTTGGACAACTTTTAATTATCAAAAAAATGTGGAGAAGACATCACAAAACAAAATTTGGATGCAAATTCAAATCTGCCGACAGAAAAAGCAAAAATCAACTACAAATTCGTCAAAATGAGCTTATAACTATCCAATCAGTAAAGGAAATGTTGAGGAATGATGCAAAAACAATGTATTTAGTAAATGAAAGGTGAAAACTAAGCTAAAAGTGAGCAATATCAACGAAAACGAAAACTGAGGCGGAGACTAACTTGTATGGCTAGTTTATGAATCTCTAGTCTAGTTAAATACCTAACTTCATTATTTTTTCATTCAATTAGTGTGACTAAGTTGTGTGGCCTATTTTTATGCAGAAAAAGTAAACCAAGGACCTAAAACTGAAATCCTACCTAAAACTCAAAATTTCACGACCTAAAACCTCTAAAAACACCTTAAAGATAGGCTAAAACTAAGTTTATGCTAGAGCACGGGTAGAACTACCACTAAACTACCTAGACAAGGTTAAAATGACTTAATAAAACTTAATCCTAAGTCACAAACTATCTCCTAAATGATTTACCAAAAATCACTACCTAAAACCAAGACTAGTCTACAAAATTGACCCTTTTGTGTATGCATGTACTAAGCTAACCTATGGAAGTTTAATCTAACTATCCTAACATGTTTCTAAAGGCAAAATAAGAATAGAAAACACCTCACACTGCTAAAACTTACTACAGGTCAAAATCTAGCTACCTAAGACCTAATATTAGCACGAAACTATGCTAAAACTCCAAAAATTTAGAGCTGAAATAAACTACTGCAACAAAATTTTATAAACATCCTTGGACAACTTTTAATTATCAAAAAAATGTGGAGAAGACATCACAAAACAAAATTTGGATGCAAATTCAAATCTGCCGACAGAAAAAGCAAAAATCAACTACAAATTCGTCAAAATGAGCTTATAACTATCCAATCAGTAAAGGAAATGTTGAGGAATGATGCAAAAACAATGTATTTAGTAAATGAAAGGTGAAAACTAAGCTAAAAGTGAGCAATATCAACGAAAACGAAAACTGAGGCGGAGACTAACTTGTATGGCTAGTTTATGAATCTCTAGTCTAGTTAAATACCTAACTTCATTATTTTTTCATTCAATTAGTGTGACTAAGTTGTGTGGCCTATTTTTATGCAGAAAAAGTAAACCAAGGACCTAAAACTGAAATCCTACCTAAAACTCAAAATTTCACGACCTAAAACCTCTAAAAACACCTTAAAGATAGGCTAAAACTAAGTTTATGCTAGAGCACGGGTAGAACTACCACTAAACTACCTAGACAAGGTTAAAATGACTTAATAAAACTTAATCCTAAGTCACAAACTATCTCCTAAATGATTTACCAAAAATCACTACCTAAAACCAAGACTAGTCTACAAAATTGACCCTTTTGTGTATGCATGTACTAAGCTAACCTATGGAAGTTTAATCTAACTATCCTAACATGTTTCTAATGGCAAAATATGAATAGAAAACAAGTCACACTGCCAAAACTCTCTACATCTCAAAATCTAGCTACCTAAGACCTAATATTAGAACTAAACTATACTAAAACGCCAAAACTTTAGAGCTGAAATAAACTACTACATAAAAATTTTATCAACGCCCGTGGACAACTTTTAATTACCAAAAGAAATGGGGAGAAGACATCACAAAGCAAAATTTGGAGGGAAATTCAAATCTGCCTACAGAAAACACAAAAATCAACTACAAATTGGTCAAAATGAGCTTAAGACTATCCAATCAGCAAAGTAAATATTGCGGCATGGTGCAAAAACAATGTATTTAGTATATGAAAGATGAAAACTAAGCTAAAAGTGAGCAATATCAGGGAAAACGAAAACTGAGGTGGAGACTAACTTGTGTGGCTAGTTTGTGAATCTCTAATCTAGTTAAATACCTAACTTTATTATTTTTTCATTCAATTAGTGTGACTAAGTTGTGTGGCCTATTCTTATGCAATAACGTAAACCAAGGACAGAAAAACTAACAAAAACAAAGAAAGAATGTAGTAACTTGGCTGAAAAGTTGACCAAGAGTTGACTTTTTCCCATTTTCCTATCTGAAATCTATTATGCGAAAGTGATATGAACAGGACCAAGGACCTACTTAACAAAGTTAAAATGACTCAGGGATCCTAAGGAACAACTCAAAACTGAAATCCTACCTAAAACTCAAAATTTCACTACCTAAAACCTCTAAAAACACCTTAAAGATAGGCTAAAACTAAGTTTATGCTAAAGCACGGGTAGAAGGACCACCAAACTACCTAGACAAGGTTAAAATGACTTAAGAAAACTTAATCCTAAGCCACAAACTATCTCCTAAATGATTTACCAAAAATCACTACCTAAAACCAAGACTAGTCTACAAAATTGACCCTCTTGTGTATGCATGTACTAAGCTAACCTATGGAAGCTTAATCTAACTATCCTAACATGTTTCTAATGGCAAAATATGAATAGAAAACAGCTCACACTGCTAAAACTCTCTACAGCTCAAAATCTAGCTACCTAAGACCTAATATTAGAACTAAACTATGCTAAAACTCCAAAACTTTAGAGCTGAAATAAACTACTGCATAAAAATTTTATCAACGCCCTTGGACAACTTCTAATTACCAAAAGAAATGTGGAGAAGTCATCACAAAACAAAATTTGGAGGAAAATTCAAATCTGCCTACAGAAAACACAAAAATCAACTACAAATTGGTCAAAATGAGCTTAAGACTATCCAATCAGCAAAGGAAATGTTGAGGAATGATGCAAAAATAATGTATTTAGTATATGAAAGACGAAAACCAAGCTAAAAGTGAGTAATATCAGGGAAAACGAAAACGGAGGCGGAGACTAACTTGTATGGCTAGTTTATGAATATCTAGTCTAGTTAAATACCTAACTTCATTATTTTTTCATTCAATTAGTGTGACTAAGTTGTGTAGCCTATTTTTATGCAGAAAAAGTAAACCAAGCACAGAAAAACTAACAAAAACAGAGAAAGAATGCAGTAACTTGGCTGAAAAGTTGACCAAGAGTTGACTTTTTTCCTTTTTCCTCTAATCTGAAATCTATTATGCGAAACTGGTATAAACAGGACCAAGGACATACTCAACAAAGTTAAAATGACTCAGGGATCCTAAGGAAAGACTCAAAACTGAAATCCTACCTAAAACTCAAAATTTCACTACCTAAAACCTCTAAAAACACCTTAAAGATAGGCTAAAACTTAGTTTATGCTAAAGCACGGGTAGAACTACGACTAAACTACCTAGACAAGGTTAAAATGACTTAAGAAAACTTAATCCTAAGTCACAAACTATCTCCTAAATGATTTACCAAAAATCAATACCTAAAACCAAGACTAGTCTACAAAATTGACCCTTTTGTGTATGCATGTACTAAGCTAACCTATGGAAGTTTAATCTAACTATCCTGACATGTTTCTAATGGCAAAATATGAATAGAAAACAGCTCACACGGCTAAAACTTACTACAGCTCAAAATCTAGCTACCTAAGACCTAATATTAGCACTAAACTATCCTAAAACGCCAAAAATTTAGAGCTGAAATAAACTACTGCATAAAACTTTTATCAACACCCTTGGAAAACTTTTTATTACCAAAAGAAATGTGGAGAAGACATCACAAAATAAAATTTGGAGAGAAATTAAAATCTGCCTACAGAAAACACAAAAATCAACTACAAATTGGTCAAAATGAGCTTAAAACTATCCAATCAGCAAAGGAAATGTTGAGGAATGATGCAAAAACAATGTATTTAGTATATGAAAGATGAAAACTAAGCTAAAAGTGAGCAATATCAAGGAAAACGAAAACTGAGACGAAGACTAACTTGTATGGCTAGTTTATGAATCTTTAGTCCAGTTAAATACCTAACTTCATTATTTTTTTAGTCTAGTTAAATACCTATTCTTATGCAATAACGTAAACCAAGGACAGAAAAACTAACAAAAACAAAGAAAGAATGCAGTAACTTGGCTGAAAAGTTGACCAAGAGTTGACTTTTTGCCTTTTTCCTCTAATCTGAAATCTATTATGCGAAACTGGTATAAACAGGACCAAGGACCTACTCATCAAAGTTAAAATGACTCAGGCATCCTAAGGAACACCTCAAAACTGAAATCCTACCTAAAACTCAAAATTTCACTTCCTAAAACCTCTAAAAACACCTTAAAGATAGGCTAAAACTTAGTTTATGCTAAAGCACGGGTAGAACTAGGACTAAACTACCTAGACAAGGTTAAAATGACTTAAGAAAACTTAATCCTAAGTCACAAACTATCTCCTAAATGATTTACCAAAAATCAATACCTAAAACCAAGAGTAGTCTACAAAATTGACCCTTTTGTGTATGCATGTACTAAGCTAACCTATGGAAGTTTAATCTAACTATCCTGACATGTTTCTAATGGCAAAATATGAATAGAAAACAGCTCACACGGCTAAAACTTACTACAGCTCAAAATCTAGCTACCTAAGACCTAATATTAGCACTAAACTATGCTAAAACTCCAAAAATTTAGAGTTCAAATCAACTACTGCATAAAACTTTTATCAATACCCTTGGCCAACTTTTAATTTCCAAACGAAATGTTGAGAAGACATCACAAAATAAAATTTGGAGGGAACTTCAAATCTGCCTACAGAAAACACAAAAATCAACTACAAATTGGTGAAAATGAGCTTAAGACTATCCAATCGGCAAAGGAAATGTTGAGGAATGATGCAAAAACAATGTATTTAGTATATGAAAGATGAAAACTAAGCTAAAAGTGAGCAATATCAAGGAAAACGAAAACTGAGGCGGAGACTTACTTGTATGGCTAGGTTATGAATCTCTAGTCTAGTTCAATACCTAACTTCATTATTTTTTCATTCAATTAGTGTTACTAAGTTTTGTGGCCTATTTTTATGCAGAAAAACTAAACCAAGGACACAAAAACTAACAAAAACAAAGAAAGCATGCTGTAACTTCGCTGAAAAGTTGAAAAGTTGACTAAGAGTTGACATTTTGCCTTTTTCCTCTAATCTGAAATCTATTATGCGAAACTGGTATAGACAGGACCAATGACCTACTCAACAAAGTTAAAATGACTCAGGGATCCTAAGGAACAACTCAAAACTGAAATCCTACCTAAAACTAAAAATTTCACTACCTAAAACCTCTAAAAACACCTAAAAGATAGGCTAAAACTATATTGATGCTAATCCACGGGTAGAACTACCACTAAGCTACCTAGACAAAGTTAAAATGACTTAAGAAAACTGAATCCTAAGTTACAAACTATCTCCTAAATCAATTACCAAAAATCATTACCTAAAACCAAGACTAGTCTATAAAATTGACCCTTTTGTGTATGCATGTACTAAGCTAACCTATGGAAGTTTAATCTAACTATCTTAACATGTTTCTAATGGCAAAATAGGAATAGAAAACAACTCACACTGCTAAAACTTACTACAGCTCAAAATCTAGCTACCTAAGACCTAATATTAGCACTAAACTATGCTAAAACTCCAAAAATTTAGAGCTGAAATCAACTACTGCGTAAAACTTTTATCAACACCCTTGGAAAACTTTTAATTACCTAAAGAAATGTGGAGAAGACATCACAAAACAAAATTTGGAGGGAAATTCAAATCTACCTACAAAAAACACAAAAATCAACTACAAATTGGTCAAAATGAGCTTAAGACTATCCAATCAGCAAAGGAAATGTTGAGGAATGATGCCAAAAAGTTGTATTTAGTTTATGGAAGATGAAAACTAAGCTAAAAGTGAGCAATATCAAGGAAAACGAAAACGGAGGCAGAGACTAACTTGTATGGCTAGTTTATGAATCTCTAGTCTAGTTCAATACCTAACTTCATTATTTTCTCAATCAATTAGTGTGACTAAGTTGTGTGGCCTATTTTTATGCAGAAAAAGTAAACCAAGGAAAGAAAAACTAATAAAAACAAAGAAAGAATGCAGTAACTTGGCTGAAAAGTTGAACACTTGACCAAGAGTTGACTTTTTCCCTTTTTCCTCTTATCTGAAATCTATTATGCGAAACTAGTATAGACAGGACCAATGACCTACTCAACAAAGTTAAAATGACTCAAGGATCCTAAGGAACAACTCAAAACTGAAATCCTACCTAAAACTAAAAATTTCAATACCTAAAACCTCTAAAAACACCTTAAAGATAGGCTAAAACTAAGTTTATGCTAAAGCACAAGTAGAACTACCACTAAACTACCTAGACATGGTTAAAATGACTTAAGAAAACTTAATCCTAAGTCACAAACTATCTCCTAAATGATTTACCAAAAATCATTACCTAAAACCAAGACTAGTCTACAAAATTGACCCTTTTGTGTACGCATGTACTAAGCTAACCTATGGAAGTTTAATCTAACTATCCTAACATGTTTCTAATGGCAAAATATGAATAGAAAACAACTCACACTGCTAAAACTTACTACAGCTCAAAATCTAGCTACCTAAGACCTAAGACTTAATGCTAAAACTCCAAAAATTTAGAGCTGAAATCAACTACTGCTTAAAACTTTTATCAACACCCATGGAAAACTTTTAATCACCAGAAGAAATGTGGAGGAGACATCACAAAACAAAATTTGGAGGGAAATTCAAATCTGCCTACAGAAAATACAAAAATTTAGTGTGACTAAGTTGTGTGGCCTATTTTTATGCAGAAAAAGTAAACCAAGGACAGAAAAAATAATAAAAACTAAGAAGGAATGCAGTAACTTGGCTAAAAAGTTGAAAAGTTGACCAAGAGTTGACTTTGTGACATTTTCCCCTAATCTGAAATCTATTATGCGAAACTGGTATAAACAGGACCAAGGACCTACTCAACAAAGTTAAAACGACTCAGGGATCCCAAGGAACAACTCAAAACTGAAATCCTACCTAAAACTCAAAATTTCACTACCTAAAACCTCTAAAAACACCTTAAAGATAGGCTAAAACTAAGTTTATGCTAAAGCACGGGTAGAACTACCACTAAACTACCTAGACAAGGTTAAAATGACTTAAGAAAACTTAATCCTAAGTGACAAACTATCTCCTAAATGATTTACAAAAAATCACTACCTAAAACCAAGTCTAGTCTACAAAATTGACCCTTTTGTGTATGCATGTACTAAGCTAACCTATGGAAGTTTAATCTAACTATCCTAACATGTTTCTAATGGCAAAATATGAATAGAAAACAGCTCACACTGCTAAAACTTACTACAGCTCAAAATCTAGCTACCTAAGACGTAATATTAACACTAAACTATGCTAAAACTCAAAAAATTTAGAGCTGAAATAAACTACTGCCTTAAACTTTTATCAACACCCTTGGACAACTTTTAATTACAAAAAGAAATGTGGACAAAACATCACAAAACAAAATTTGGAGGGAAATTCAAATCTGCCTACAGAAAACACAAAAATCAACTACAAATTGGTTATAATGAGCTTAAGACTATCCAATTAGCAAAGGAAATGTTGAGGAATGATGCCAAAACAATGTATTTAGTAAATGAAAGATGAAAACTAAGCTAAAAGTGAGCAATATCAAGGAAAACGAAAACTGAGGCGGAGACTAACTTGTATGGCTAGTTTATGAATCTCTAGTCTAGTTCAATAGGTAACTTCATTATTTTTTCATTCAATTAGTGTGACTAAGTTGTGTGGCCTATTTTTATGCAGAAAAAGTAAACCAAGGACAGAAAAACTAATAAAAACAAAGAAAGAATGCAGTAACTTGGCTAAAAAGTTGAAAAGTTCACCAATAGTTGACTTTGTGACTTTTTACCCTAATCTGAAATCTATTATTTGAAACTGGTATAAACAGGACCAAGGACCTACTCAACAAAGTTAAAATGACTCAGGGATCCTAAGGAACAAATCAAAACTGAAATCCTACTGACAACTCAAAATTTCACCACCTAAAACCTCTAAAAACACCTAAAAGATAGGCTAAAACTAAGTTTATGCTAAAGCACGGGTAGAACTACCACTAAACTACCTAGACAAGGTTAAAATGACTTAAGAAAACTGAATCCTAAGTTACAAACTATCTCCTAAATCAATTACCAAAAATCATTACCTAAAACCAAGACTAGTCTATAAAATTGATCCTTTTGTGTATGCATGTACTAAGCTAACCTATGGAAGTTTAATCTAACTATCCTGACATGTTTCTAATGGCAAAATATGAATAGAAAACAACTCACACTGCTAAAACTTACTACAGCTCAAATTCTAGCTACCTAAGACCTAATATTAGCACTAAACTATGCTAAAACTCCAAAAATTTAGTGATGAAATAAACTACTGCATAAAACTTTTATCAACACCCTTGAAAAACTTTTTATTACCAAAACAAATGTCGAGAAGACATCACAAAACAAAATTTGGAGGGAAATTAAACTCTGCCTACAGAAAACACACAAATCAACTACAAATTGGTTATAATGAGCTTAAAACTATCCAATCAGCAAAGGAAATGTTGAGGAATGATGCAAAAACAATGTATTTAGTATATGAAAGATGAAAACTAAGCTAAAAGTGAGCAATATCAAGGAAAACGAAAAGTAGGCGGAGACTAACTTGTATGGCTAGTTTACGAAGGTCTAGTCTAGTTCAATAGATAATTTCATTATTTTTTCATTCAATTTGTGTGACTATCTTGTGTGGCCTATTTTTATGCAGAAAAAGTAAACCAAGGACAGAAAAACTAACAAAAACAAAGAAGAATGTCGTAACTTGGCTAAAAAGTTGAAAAGTTGACCAAGAGTTGACTTTGTGACTTTTTCCTCCAATCTGAAATCTATTATGCGAAACTGGTATAAACATGACCAAGGACCTACACAACAAAGTTAAAATGACTCAAGCATCCTAAGGAACAACTCAAAACTGAAATCCTACCTAAAACTCAAAATTTCACTACCTAAAACCTCTAAAAACACCTGAAAGATAGGCTAAAACTAAGTTTATGATAAAGCACGGGTAGAACTACCACTAACCTAGCTAGACAAGGTTAAAATGACTTAAGAAAACTGAATCCTAAGTTACAAACTATCTCCTAAATAAATTACCAAAAATCATTACCTAAAACCAAGACTAGTCTATAAAATTGACCCTTTTGTGTATGCATGTAATAAGCTAACCCATGGAAGTTTAATCTAACTATCCTAACATGTTTCTAATGGCAAAATATGAATAGAAAACAACTCACACTGCTAAACCTTACTATAGCTCAAAATCTAGCTACCTAAGACCTAATATTAGCAATAAACTATGCTAAAACTCCAATCAGCATAGGAAATGTTGAGAAATGATGCAAAAACAATGTATTTAGTATATCAAAGATGAAAACTAAGCTAAAAGTGAGCAATATCAAGGAAAACGAAAACTGAGGCGGAGACTAACTTGTATGGCTAGTTTACGAATGTCTAGTCTAGTTCAATAGATAACTTCATTATTTTTTCATTCAATTAGTGTGACTAACTTGAGTGGCCTATTTT
The DNA here is from genome assembly GCF_037176805.1 of Vigna unguiculata. Lineage (NCBI taxonomy): Eukaryota > Viridiplantae > Streptophyta > Magnoliopsida > Fabales > Fabaceae > Vigna > Vigna unguiculata. The sequence goes on along the minus strand of NC_140795.1, from coordinate 23,061,659 downwards.
TATAGAGAAAAAGTAACCCAAGGACAGAAAAACTAACCAAAACAAAGAAAGCATGCAGTAACTTGGCTAAAAAGTTGACCAAGAGTTGACTTTTTGCCTTTTTCCTCTAATCTGAAATCTATTATGCGAAACTGGTATAAACAGGATCAAGGACCTACTCAACAAAGTTAAAATGACTCAGGCATCCTAAGGAACAACTCAAAACTGAAAGCGTACCTAAAACTAAAAATTTCACTACCTAAAACCTCTAAAAACACCTAAAAGATAGGCTAAAACTAAGTTTATGCTAATCCACGGGTAGAACTACCACTAAGCTACCTAGACAAGGTTAAAATGACTTAAGAAAACTGAATCCTAAGTTACAAACTATCTCCTAAATCAATTACCAAAAATCATTACCTAAAACCAAGACTAGTCTATAAAATTGACCCTTTTGTGTATGCATGTACTAAGCTAACCTATGGAAGTTTAATCTAACTATCTTAACATGTTTCTAATGGCAAAATATGAATAGAAAACAACTCACACTGCTAAAACTTACTACAGCTCAAAATCTAGCTACCTAAGACCTAATATTATCACTAAACTATGCTAAAACTCCAAAAATTTAGAGCTGAAATAAACTACTGCCTTAATCTTTTATCAACACCCTTGGACAACTTTTAATTACCAAAAGAAATGTGGAAAAGATATCACAAAACAAAATTTGGAGGGAAATTCAAATCTGCCTACAGAAAATACAAAAATCAACTACAAATTGGTCAAAATGAGCTTAAGACTATCCAATCAGAAAAGGAAATGTTGAGGAATGATGCAAAAACAATCTATTTAGTATATGAAAGATGAAAACTAAGCTAAAAGTGAGCAATATGAGGGAAAACGAAAACTGAGGCGGAGACTAACTTGTATGGCTAGTTTATGAATGTCTAGTCTAGTTCAATAGATAACTTCATTATTTTTTCACTCAATTAGTGTGACTAACTTGTGTGGCCTATTTTTATGCAGAAAAAGTAAACCAAGGACAGAAAAACTAACAAAAACAAAGAAAGAATGTCGTAACTTGGCTAAAAAGTGGAAAAGTTGACCAAGAGTTGACTTTTTGCCTTTTTCCTCTAATCTGAAATCTATTATGCGAAACTGGTATAAACAGGACCAAGGACCTACTCAACAAAGTTAAAATGATTCAGGCATCCCAAGGAACAACTCAAAATTGAAATCCTACCAAAAACTCAAAATTTCACTACCTACAACCTCTAAAAACACCTTAAAGATAGGCTAAAACTTAGTTTATGCTAAAGCACGGGTAGAACTAGCACTAACCTACCTAGACAAGGTTAAAATGACTTAAGAAAACTTAATCCTAAGTCACAAACTATCTCCTAAATGATTTACCAAAAATCACTACCTAAAACCAAGACTAGTCTACAAAATTGACCCTTTTGTGTATGCATGTACTAAGCTAACCTATGGAAGTTTAATCTAACTATCCTGACATGTTTCTAATGGAAAAATATGAATAGAAAACAACTCACACTGCTAAAACTTACCACAGCTCAAAATCTAGCTACCTAAGACCTAATATTAGCACTAAACTATGCTAAAACTCTAAAAATTTAGAGCTGAAATCAACTACTGTATAAAACTTTTATCAACTCCCTTGGACAACTTTTAATTACCAAAAGAAATGTGGATAAGATATCACAAAACAAAATTTGGAGGGAAATTCAAATCTGCCTACAGAAAACACAAAAATCAACTACAAATTGGTCAAAATGAGCTTAATACTATCCAATCAGCAAAGGAAATGTTGAGGAATGATGCAAAAACAATGTATTTAGTATACGGAAGATGAAAACTAAGCTAAAAGTGAGCAATATCAAGTAAAACGAAAACTGAGGCGGAGACTAACTTGTATGGCTAGTTTATGAATCTCTAGTCTAGTTCAATACCTAACTTTATTATTTTTTCATTCAATTAGTGTGACTAAGTTGTGTGGCCTATGTTTATGCAGAAAAAGTAAATCAAGGACAGAAAAACTAACAAAAACAAAGAAAGAATTCATTAACTTGGCTAAAAAGTTGAAAAGTTGACCAAGAGTTGACTTTTTGCCTTTTTCCTCTAATCTGAAATCTATTATGCGAAACTGGTATAAACAGTACCAAGGACCTGCTCAACAAAGTTAAAATGACTCAGGGATCCTAAGGAACAACTCAAAACTGAAATCCTACCTAAAACTCAAAATTTCACTACCTAAAACCTCTAAAAACACTTTAAAGATAGGCTAAAACTAAGTTTATACTAAAGCACGGGTATAACTACCACTAAACTACCTATACATGGTTAAAATGACTTAAGAAAACTTAATCCTAAGTCACAAACTATCTCCTAAATGATTTACCAAAAATCACTACCTAAAACCAAGACTAGTTTACAAAATTGACCCTTTTGTGTATGCATGTACTAAGCTAACCTATGGAAGTTTAATCTAACTATCCTAACATGTTTCTAATGGAAAAATATGAATAGAAAACAGCTCACACTGCTAAAACTTACTACAGCTCAAAATGTAGCTACCTAAGACCTAATATTAGCACTAAACTATGCTAAAACTCCAAAAATTTAGAGCTGAAATAAACTACAGCATAAAACTTTTATCAACACCCTTGGACAACTTTTAATTACCAAAAGAAATGTGGAGAAGACATCACAAAACAAAATTTGGAGGGAAATTCATATCTGCCTACAGAAAACACAAAAATCAACTACAAATTGGTCAAGATGAGCTTAAAACTATCCAATCAGCAAAGGAAATGTTGAGGAATGATGCAAAAACAATGTATTTAATATATGAAAGATGAAAACTTAGCTAAAAGTGTGCAATATCAAGGAAAACAAAAACTGAGGCGGAGACTAACTTGTATGGCTAGTTTATGAATCTCTAGTCTAGTTCAATACCTAACTTCATTATTTTTTCGTTCAATTAGTGTGACTAAGTTGTGTGGCCTATGTTTATGCAGAAAAAGTAAATCAAGGACAGAAAAACTAACAAAAACAAAGAAAGAATGCATTAACTTGGCTAAAAAGTTGAAAAGTTGACCAAGAGTTGACTTTTTGCCTTTTTCCTCTAATCTGAAATCTATTATGCGAAACTGGTATAAACAGTACCAAGGACCTGCTCAACAAAGTTAAAATGACTCAGGGATCCTAAGGAACAACTCAAAACTGAAATCCTACCTAAAACTCAAAATTTCACTACCTAAAACCTCTAAAAACACTTTAAAGATAGGCTAAAACTAAGTTTATACTAAAGCACGGGTATAACTACCACTAAACTACCTATACATTGTTAAAATGACTTAAGAATACTTAATCCTAAGTCACAAACTATCTCCTAAATGATTTACCAAAAATCACTACCTAAAACCAAGACTAGTTTACAAAATTGACCCTTTTGTGTATGCATGTACTAAGCTAACCTATGGAAGTTTAATCTAACTATCCTGACATGTTTCTAATGGAAAAATATGAATAGAAAACAGCTCACACTGCTAAAACTTACTACAGCTCAAAATGTAGCTACCTAAGACCTAATATTAGCACTAAACTATGCTAAAACTCCAAAAATTTAGAGCTGAAATAAACTACAGCATAAAACTTTTATCAACACCCTTGGACAACTTTTAATTACCAAAAGAAATGTGGAGAAGACATCACAAAACAAAATTTGGAGGGAAATTCAAATCTGCCTACAGAAAACACAAAAATCAACTACAAATTGGTCAAGATGAGCATAAAACTATCCAATCTGCAAAGGAAATGTTGAGGAATGATGCAAAAACAATGTATTTAATATATGAAAGATGAAAACTTAGCTAAAAGTGTGCAACATCAAGGAAAATGAAAACTGAGGCGGAGACTAACTTGTATGGCTAGTTTATGAATCTCTAGTCTAGTTCAATACCTAACTTCATTATTTTTTCATTCAATTAGTGTTTCTAAGTTGTGTGGCCTATGTTTATGCAGAAAAAGTAAATCAAGGACAGAAAAACTAACAAAAACAAAGAAAGAATGCATTAACTTGGCAAAAAAGTTGAAAAGTTGACCAAGAGTTGACTTTTTGCCTTTTTCCTCTAATCTGAAATCTATTATGCGAAACTGGTATAAACAGTACCAAGGACCTGCTCAACAAAGTTAAAATGACTCAGGGATCCTAAGGAACAACTCAAAACTGAAATCCTACCTAAAACTCAAAATTTCACTACCTAAAACCTCTAAAAACACTTTAAAGATAGGCTAAAACTAAGTTTATGCTAAAGCACGGGTATAACTACCACTAAACTATCTATAAATGGTTAAAATGACTTAAGAAAACTTAATCCTAAGTCACATACTATCTCCTAAATGATTTACCAAAAATCACTACCTAACACCAAGACTAGTTTACAAAATTGACCCTTTTATGTATCATCTACTAAGCTAACCTATGGAAGTTTAATCTAACTATCCTAACATGTTTCTAATGGAAAAATATGAATAGAAAACAGCTCACACTGCTAAAACATACTACAGCTCAAAATGTAGCTACCTAAGACCTAATATTACCACTAAACTATGCTAAAACTCCAAAAATTTAGAGCTGAAATAAACTACAGCATAAAACTTTTATCAACACCCTTGGACAAATTTTAATTACCAAAAGAAATGTGGAGAAGACATCACAAAACAAAATTTGGAGGGAAATTCATATCTGCCTACAGAAAACACAAAAATCAACTACAAATTGGTCAAGATGAGCTTAAGACTATCCAATCAGCAAAGGAAATGTTGAGGAATGATGCGAAAACAATGTATTTAATATATGAAAGATGAAAACTTAGCTAAAAGTGTGCAATATCAAGGAAAACGAAAACTGAGGCGGAGACTAACTTGTATGGCTAGTTTATGAATCTCTAGTCCAGTTAAATACCTAAGTTCATTATTTTTTCATTCAATTAGTGTGACTAAGTTGTGTGGCCTATTTTTATGCAGAAAAAGTAAAACAGGGACAGAAAAACTAACAAAAACAAAGAAAGAATGCATTAACTTGGCTAAAAAGTTGAAAAGTTGACCAAGAGTTGACTTTTTGCCTTTTTCCTCTAATCTGAAATCTATTATGCGAAACTGGTATAAACAGTACCAAGGACCTGCTCAACAAAGTTAAAATGACTCAGGGATCCTAAGGAACAACTCAAAACTGAAATCCTACCTAAAACTTAAAATTTCACTACCTAAAACCTCTAAAAACACTTTAAAGATAGGCTAAAACTAACTTTATGCTAAAGCACGGGTATAACTACCACTAAACTATCTATAAATGGTTAAAATGACTTAAGAAAACTTAATCCTAAGTCACATACTATCTCCTAAATGATTTACCAAAAATCACTACCTAACACCAAGACTAGTTTACAAAATTGACCCTTTTGTGTATCATCTACTAAGCTAACCTATGGAAGTTTAATCTAACTATCCTGACATGTTTCTAATGGAAAAATATGAATAGAAAACAGCTCACACTGCTAAAACTTACTACAGCTCAAAATGTAGCTACCTAAGACCTAATATTACCACTAAACTATGCTAAAACTCCAAAAATTTAGAGCTGAAATAAACTACAGCATAAAACTTTTATCAACACCCTTGGACAAATTTTAATTACCAAAAGAAATGTGGAGAAGACATCACAAAACAAAATTTGGAGGGAAATTCATATCTGCCTACAGAAAACACAAAAATCAACTACAAATTGGTCAAGATGAGCTTAAGACTATCCAATCAGCAAAGGAAATGTTGAGGAATGATGCGAAAACAATGTATTTAATATATGAAAGATGAAAACTTAGCTAAAAGTGTGCAATATCAAGGAAAACGAAAACTGAGGCGGAGACTAACTTGTATGGCTAGTTTATGAATCTCTAGTCCAGTTAAATACCTAAGTTCATTATTTTTTCATTCAATTAGTGTGACTAAGTTGTGTGGCCTATTTTTATGGTGAAAAAGTAAAACAGGGACAGAAAAACTAACAAAAACAAAGAAATAATGCAGTAACTTGGCTGAAAAGTTGAAAAGTTGACCAAGAGTTGACTTTTTGCCTTTTTCCTCTCATCTGAAATCTATTATGCGAAACTGGTAGAAAACGGACCAAGGACCTACTCAACAAAGTTAAAATGACTCAGGGATACCAAGGAACAACTCAAAACTGAAATCCTACCTAAAACTCAAAATTTCACTACCGAAAACCTCTAAAAACACCTTAAAGATGGGCTAAAACTAAGTTTATGCTAAAGCACGGGTATAACTACCACTAAACTATCTATAAATGGTTAAACTGACTTAAGAAAACTTAATCCTAAGTCACAAACTATCTCCTAAATGATTTACCAAAAATCACAACCTAAAACAAAGACTAGTTTACAAAATTGACCCTTTTGTGTATGTATGTACTAAGCTAACCTATGGAAGTTTAATCTAACTATCCTGACATGTTTCTAATGGAAAAATATGAATAGAAAACAGCTCACACTGCTAAAACTTACTACAGCTCAAAATGTAGCCACCTAAGACCTAATATTAGCACTAAACTATGCTAAAACTCCAAAAATTTAGAGCTGAAATAAACTACAGCATAAAACTTTTATCAACACCCTTGGACAACTTTTAATTACCAAAAGAAATGTGGAGAAGACATCACAAAACAAAATTTGGAGGGAAATTCAAATCTGCCTACAGAAAACACAAAAATCAACTACAAATTGGTCAAGATCAGCGTAAAACTATCCAATCAGCAAAGGAAATGTTGAGGAATGATGCAAAAACAATGTATTTAATATATGAAAGATGAAAACTTAGCTAAAAGTGTGCAACATCAAGGAAAATGAAAACTGAGGCGGAGACTAACTTGTATGGCTAGTTTATGAATCTCTAGTCTAGTTCAATACCTAACTTCATTATTTTTTCATTCAATTAGTGTGACTAAGTTGTGTGGCCTATGTTTATGCAGAAAAAGTAGATCAAGGACCGAAAAACTAACAAAAACAAAGAAAGAATGCATTAACTTGGCTAAAAAGTTGAAAAGTTGACCAAGAGTTGACTTTTTGCCTTTTTCCTCTAATCTGAAATCTATTATGCGAAACTGGTATAAACAGTACCAAGGACCTGCTCAACAAAGTTAAAATGACTCAGGGATCCTAAGGAACAACTCAAAACTGAAATCCTACCTAAAACTCAAAATTTCACTACCTAAAACCTCTAAAAACACTTTAAAGATAGGCTAAAACTAAGTTTATGCTAAAGCACGGGTATAACTACCACTAAACTATCTATAAATGGTTAAAATGACTTAAGAAAACTTAATCCTAAGTCACATACTATCTCCTAAATGATTTACCAAAAATCACTACCTAACACCAAGACTAGTTTACAAAATTGACCCTTTTGTGTATCATCTACTAAGCTAACCTATGGAAGTTTAATCTAACTATCCTGACATGTTTCTAATGGAAAAATATGAATAGAAAACAGCTCACACTTCTAAAACTTACTACAGCTCAAAATGTAGCTACCTAAGACCTAATATTAGCACTAAACTATGCTAAAACTCCAAAAATTTAGAGCTGAAATAAACTACAGCATAAAACTTTTATCAACACCCTTGGACAACTTTTAATTACCAAAAGAAATGTGGAGAAGACATCACAAAACAAAATTTGGAGGGAAATTCATATCTGCCTACAGAAAACACAAAAATCAACTACAAATTGGTCAAGATGAGCTTAAGACTATCCAATCAGCAAAGGAAATGTTGAGGAATAATGCGAAAACAATGTATTTAATATATGAAAGATGAAAACTTAGCTAAAAGTGTGCAATATCAAGGAAAACGAAAACTGAGGCGGAGACTAACTTGTATGGCTAGTTTATGAATCTGTAGTCCAGTTAAATACCTAAGTTCATTATTTTTTCATTCAATTAGTGTGACTAAGTTGTGTGGCCTATTTTTATGCAGAAAAAGTAAAACAGGGACAAAAAAACTAACAAAAACAAAGAAATAATGCAGTAACTTGGCTGAAAAGTTGAAAAGTTGACCAAGAGTTGACTTTTTGCCTTTTTCCTCTCATCTGAAATCTATTATGCGAAACTGGTAGAAAACGGACCAAGGACCTACTCAACAAAGTTAAAATGACTCAGGGATACCAAGGAACAACTCAAAACTGAAATCCTACCTAAAACTCAAAATTTCACTACCTAAAACCTCTAAAAACACCTTAAAGATAGGCTAAAACTAAGTTTATGCTAAAGCATGGGTATAACTACCACTAAACTATCTATAAATGGTTAAAATGACTTAAGAAAACTTAATCCTAAGTCATATACTATCTCCTAAATGATTTACCAAAAATCACTACCTAACACCAAGACTAGTTTACAAAATTGACCCTTTTGTGTATCATGTACTAAGCTAACCTATGGAAGTTTAATCTAACTATCCTGACATGTTTCTAATGGAAAAATATGAATAGAAAACAGCTCACACTGCTAAAACTTACTACAGCTCAAAATGTAGCTACCTAAGACCTAATATTAACACTAAACTATGCTAAAACTCCAAAAATTTAGAGCTGAAATAAACTACAGCATACAACTTTTATCAACACCCTTGGACAACTTTTAATTACCAAAAGAAATGTGGAGAAGACATCACAAAACAAAATTTGGAGGGAAATTCATATCTGCCTACAGAAAACACAAAAACCAACTACAAATTGGTCAAGATGAGCTTAAGACTATCCAATCAGCAAAGGAAATGTTGAGGAATGATGCAAAAACAATGTATTTAATATATGAAAGATGAAAACTAAGCTAAAAGCGTGCAATATCAAGGAAAACGAAAACTGAGGCGGAGACTAACTTGTATGGCTAGTTTATGAATCTCTAGTCCAGTTAAATACCTAAGTTCATTATTTTTTCATTCAATTAGTGTGACTAAGTTGTGTGGCCTATTTTTATGCAGAAAAAGTAAAACAGGGACAGAAAAATTAACAAAAACAAAGAAAGAATGCAATAACTTGGCTGAAAAGTTGAACAGTTGACCAAGAGTTGACTTTTTGCCTTTTTCCTCTCATCTGAAATCTATTATGCGAAACTGGTAGAAAACGGACCAAGGACCTACTCAACAAAGTTAAAATGACTCAGGGATACTAAGGAACAACTCAAAACTGAAATCCTACCTAAAACTCAAAATTTCACTACCTAAAACCTCTAAAAACACCTTAAAGATAGGCTAAAACTAAGTTTATGCTAAAGCACGAGTATAACTACCACTAAACTACCCATACATGGTGAAAATGACTTAAGAAAACTTCATCCTAAGTCACAAACTATCTCCTAAATGATTTACCAAAAATCACTACCTAAAACCAAGACTAGTCTACAAAATTGACCCTTTTGTGTATGCATGTACTAAGCTAACCTATGGAAGTTTAATCTAACTATCCTGACATGTTTCTAATGGAAAAATATGAATAGAAAACAGCTCACACTGCTAAAACTTACTACAACTCAAAATCTAGCTACCTAAGACCTAATGTTAGCACTAAACTATGCTAAAGCTCCAAAAATTTAGAGCTGAAATAAACTACTGCATAAAACTTTTATCAACACCCTTGGACAAATTTTAATTACCAAAAGAAATGTGGGGAAGACATGACAAAACAAAATTTGGAGGGAAATTCAAATCTGCCTACAGAAAACATAAAAATCAACTACAAATTGGTCAAAATGAGCTTCAGACTATCCAATCAGCAAAGGAAATGTTGAGGAATGATGCAAAAACAATGTATTTAGGATACCGAAGATGAAAACTAAGCTAAAAGTGTGCAATATCAAGGAAAACGAAAACTAAGGCGGAGACTAACTTGTATGGCTAGTTTATGAATCTCTAGTCTAGTTCAATACCTAACTTCATTATTTTTTCATTCAATTAGTGTGACTAAGTTGTGTGGCCTATGTTTATGCAGAAAAAGTAAATCAAGGACAGAAAAATTAACAAAAACAAAGAAAGAATGCATTAACTTGGCTAAAAAGTTGAAAAGTTGACCAAGAGTTGACTTTTTTGCCTTTTTCCTCTAATCTGAAATCTATTATGCGAAACTGGTATAAACAGTACCAAGGACCTGCTCAACAAAGTTAAAATGACTCAGGGATCCTAAGGAACAACTCAAAACTGAAATCCTACCTAAAACTCAAAATTTCACTACCTAAAACCTCTAAAAACACTTTAAAGATAGGCTAAAACTAAGTTTATGCTAAAGCACGGGTATAACTACCACTAAACTATCTATAAATGGTTAAAATGACTTAAGAAAACTTAATCCTAAGTCACAAACTATCTCCTAAATGATTTACCAAAAATCACTACCTAACACCAAGACTAGTTTACAAAATTGACCCTTTTGTGTATCATCTACTAAGCTAACCTATGGAAGTTTAATCTAACTATCCTGACATGTTTCTAATGGAAAAATATGAATAGAAAACAGCTCACACTGCTAAAACTTACTACAGCTCAAAATGTAGCTACCTAAGACCTAATATTAGCATTAAACTATGCTAAAACTCCAAAAATTTAGAGCTGAAATAAACTACTGCATAAAACTTTTATCAACACCCTTGGACAACTTTTAATTACCAAAAGAAATGTGGAGAAGACATCACAAAACAAAATTTGGAGGGAAATTCAAATCTGCCTACATAAAACAAAAAAATCAACTACAAATTGGTCAAAATGAGCTTAAGACTATTCAATCAGCAAAGGAAATGTTGAGGAATGATGCAAAAACAATGTATTTAGTATATGAAATATCAAAACTAAGCTAAAAGTGAGCAATATCAAGGAAAACGAAAACTGAGGCGGAGACTTACTTGTATGGCTAGTTTATGAATCTCTAGTCTAGTTAAATACCTAACTTCATTATTTTTTCATTCAATTAGTGTGTCTAAGTTGTGTGGCCTATTTTTATGCAGAAAAAGTAAACCAAGGAAAGAAAAACTAACAAAAATAAAGAAAGAATGCAGTAACTTGGCTGAAAAGTTGAAAAGTTGACCAAGAGTTGACTTCTTGACTTTTTCCTCTAATCTTAAATCTATTATGCGAAACTGGTATAAACAGGACCAAGGACCTACTCAACAAAGTTAAAATGACTCAGGGATCCTAAGGACCAACTCAAAACTGAAATCCTACCTAAAACTCAAAATTTCACTACCTAAAACCTCTAAAAACACCTTAAAGATAGGCTAAAACTAAGTTTATGCTAAAGCACGGGTAGAACTACCACTAAACTACCTAGACAAGGTTAAAATGACTTAAGAAAACTTAATCCTAAGTCACAAACTATCTCCTAAATGATTTACCAAAAATCACTACCTAAAACCAAGACTAGTCTACAAAATTGACCCTTTTGTGTACGCATGTACTAAGCTAACCTATGGAAGTTTAATCTAACTATCCTGACATGTTTCTAATGGCAAAATATAAATAGAAAACAACTCACACTGCTAAAACTCTCTACAACTCAAAATCTAGCTACCAAAGACCTAATATTAGCACTAAACTATGCTAAAACTCCAAAAATTTAGAGCTGAAATAAACTACTGCATAAAACTTTTATCAATACCCTTGGACAACTTTTAATTACCAAAAGAAATGTGGAAAAGACATCAACAAAATTTGGAGGGAAATTAAAATCTGCCTACAGAAAATACAAAAATCAACTACAAATTGGTCAAAATGAGCTTAAGACTATCCAATCAACAAAGGAAATGTTGAGGAATGATGCAAAAACAATGTATTTAGTATATGAAAGATGAAAACTAAGCTAAAAGTGAGCAATATCAAGGAAAACGAAAACTGAGGCGGAGACTAACTTGTATGGCTAGTTTATGAATCTCTAGTCTAGTTCAATACCTAACTTCATTATTCTTTCATTCAATCAGTCTGACTAAGTTGTGTGGCCTTATTTTATGCAGAATAAGTAAACCAAGGACAGAAAAACTAACAAAAACAAAGAAAGAATGCAGTAAGTTGGTTAAAAAGTTGAAAAGTTGACCAAGAGTTAACTTTTTGCCTTTTTCCTCTAATCTGAAATCTATTAGAGGAACAACTCTAATAGATTTAAAATGACTCAGGGATCCTAAGGAACAACTCAAAACTGAAATCCTTCTCAAGATTTAAATGCGCATGCAAGGCCCAAGATGAAGTTCATCATGATGGCTTCTTCTTGTCTCCATTGAAGCTTGCATGAAGAATGGAGGCTCCATTGATGGTGTTGGATGCGGAAGCATGAAGGAAAGAAGCTTAAGGTGTTTGGTTTGGTGTAGCTGAAAGGATTCTTAAGAGAGGTGAGGCCAACTCCTAAGGAAGAAGACTAGAGTAAACTAGAGAAGAGTTTACTCTAAGGTGAGCTCAAAAGAGATTTGTGCACAAATTTGGGCAGCAATTCATTACTCAATTTCAAGCTGAAAAATACATCTCCTAAGCCTTCTATTTATAGGCTAAAATGAGACCAAGGGGTCTCCAAAAAGTGGAGGGAAAAAGGAGTCTAGAAAGTTGAATTTTGGAGCCAAAAAAGGAGCATGTGGGTGGTGTGACTTGCCACCTAAGCAAGTCACACTTGTCTTGCCATGGGAAGCTAACTCTCATCCTTGGAGAGCAAGTTTGAGAAGCTTCTAGGCTTTTCTAGAGTAGACACACTACTCTTGGCCCATTTGGCCCAATTCCCCTTTTTGGTCCAAAATTACTTCTAAAGCCTAATTTCCTCTAAGGCCCAATACATGGCCCAAAGAAAATCCTATTCTACTGGGCCCAAAATACAAAGCCCAAAATAAAATCCTAATCTAGTATATACAAGCAAAATATCCTAGGCTAGGTCTTCACATCTTCCTTGGCCCATGTGAAGTTCATCTTGGGCCTTGCATGCGCATTTAAGGCCCATTCCTCTTGTATTCTCCTAGCCATGGCTCTTGTTGTAGGTCCCTTGGCTCGAGGCTTCTCATCATCCCCTCCCTCTTGAGAAGGATATGTCCTCAAATCTGTAGTCTCTGCCTCATCATCTGTACCACCTGCAAAAGGTATTAAGTCAGCAACATTAAAGGTTGCATGCACATCATAGCCTTCAGGCAACTGTAGCCTATACGCATTATCATTTAGTCTTTTCAGCACTTTAAAGGGACCATCACCTCGAGGACTAAGTTTAGACTTCCTTTGCTTAGGAAATCTATCTTTTCTAAGGTGTAGCCACACCCAATCCCCTTCTTCAAAAATCATTTCCCTCTTCCCCTTATTATTGTACTTAGCATACCTCTCTGTTTGTTGCTGGATTTGGCTTTTAATCTTTTCATGCATTTTTTTAACAAAATCAGATTTTGCCACCTCTTCTTTATGAATAAAATCAAAAGATGTAGGAAGTGGTAGCAAGTCCATGGGAGTGAGAGGATTAAAGACATAAACAACTTCAAATGGAGAGATTTTAGTAGTCCTATGAACTACTCTATTGTAGGCAAACTCAATATGGGGAAGGCATTCATCCCAAGATTTGTGGTTCCCTTTCAAAATTGCCCTTAACATAGTAGACAGAGACCTATTAACAACTTCAGTTTGCCCATCAGTTTGTGGGTTACATGAAGTAAAGAAATTAAGCTTAGTTCCTAACCTTGACCAAAGTGTTTTCCAAAAGTGGCTAAGGAACTTGGTGTCTCTATCAGAAACTATGGTGCGGGGTATACCATGAAGCTTGACCACATCTCTAAAGAAAAGCCTAGCAATGTTGCTAGCATCATCCACTTTGTGGCAGGGTATAAAGTGTGTCATTTTGCTAAAACGATCTACCACCACAAAAATGGAATCAAAACCCCTTTGTGTTCTTGGGAGTCCTAAGACAAAATCCATACTTATATCTTCCCAAGGGGCTGAAGCAACAGGCAAGGGGGTGTATAATCCATGAGGCATTGTTTTAGACTTAGATTGTAAGCATGAAATACATCTATTACAATGCCTTTGGACATCCTTCCTCATATGGGGCCAAAAGAATTTCTCTTTTAAAAGACCTAGGGTTTCTTCTACCCCAAAATGACCCATTAATCCCCCTTCATGTGTTTCTTGAACAAGGAGTTTTCTTTGTGAACATTGGGGAATACAAATTTTTCCTTCTTTAAACAAATACCCCTCATTCACATAGAAACCTCCTTGAGGTCTTTCCATACATTCAGCATAAGTAGAGGAAAACTCAGAATCTTGATTATACATTTCTGGAATGTGATCAAATCCAAGAATTTGGGCTCCCAATTTTGAAAACAAGGTGTGCCTTCTAGACAAGGCATCAGCCACCACATTACTTTTACCCTTCTTGTACTTTATCACATAAGGAAATTGTTCCAAGAATTCCATCCACTTAGCATGACTTTTATTCAGCTTATGTTGGCCCTTCAAATATTTTAGCGACTCATGGTCACTATGAATGACAAACTCTTTGGACACAAGGTAGTGTTCCCAAGTTTGAAGGGCCCTAACTAAGGCATACAATTCCTTATCATAGGTGGGATAGTTGAGGGAGGCACCATGAAGTTTTTCACTGAAATAAGCAATTGGGTGCCTTCCTTGCAACAACACAGCACCTATTCCTACACCGGATGCATCACACTCTAGCTCAAAGGTTTTTGAAAAGTTTGGTAAAGCTAGAATGGGTGCATTGGTGAGATTTTCCTTGAGTTGTTGAAAAGCAGACTCTTGTTTTTCACCCCAATTAAAAGATACATCTTTCTTGACAAGTTCATTGAGGGGTGAAGCCAAAGTAGAGAAGTTAGGGACAAACCTCCTATAAAAGCTTGCCAAACCATGGAAGCTCCTAACCTCTCCAACATTTTTAGGAGTAGGCCATTCTTGGATGGCCTTTATTTTTGTAGGGTCAACATGGACCCCATTTTTGTTCACAACAAAACCTAAGAAAACTACACTATCTACACAGAAAGTGCATTTCTCTTTATTAGCAAACAAACTATTTACCCTAAGGATGGTAAGGACAGACCTCAGATAGTCTGTGTGCTCATGCAAGCTCTTGCTATAAATCAAGATATCATCAAAATAGATAACCACAAACTTTCCTATGCACTCTCTAAGGACATGGTTCATTAGCCTCATGAATGTGCTAGGTGCATTAGTAAGCCCAAAGGGCATCACTAACCACTCATATAGTCCAAATTTGGTCTTAAAAGCGGTTTTCCACTCATCACCTTCTTTGATTCTTATTTGGTGATAACCACTCTTTAGATCAATTTTAGAAAACATGAGGGACCCATGAAACTCATCAAGCATGTCATCAAGCCTAGGGATTGGATGCCTATATTTAATGGTGATGTTATTTATGGCTCTAGAATCACAGCACATTCTCCATTTCCCATCCTTTTTAGGTACTAACAAAACAGGCACAGCACAAGGGCTAAGGCTCTTTTGAACCCAACCCTTCTCCAACAACTCTTGGACTTGAGACTTTATCTCCTTTGTTTCTTGAGGATTTGTCCTATAGGCTGGTCTATTTGGTAGACTAGCCCCAGGCACTAAATCTATTTGATGTTCAATTCCTCTAAAGGGAGGAAGCCCAATAGGCCCTTCCTTAGGGAATATATCCTCAAACTCTTTCAAAAGATTTTCAATTTTAGGAGGTAGATTCTTACGTTCAAGAGTTGTGGCAGTACATGTGAGTGTTCCTTTACACAACAAGAGGCATGAAGGTTGTTCATCATTGAGAACTTGGTTCAAAGATTTTATAGTCAAAATGTTCTCATGTTGAATGACCTTGGGAGAAGGAACACCAATCTCTCCCACCTCAGATTCATCTTTAGTTACTTTTTTTGGGAAAGAAGGAGGACTTTTTTTTTTATCCTCTTTTCTCTCCTTTTCCAACTTCTTTCTCATTTGGATTTGATCCTCTACCACTTGGGATGGTGATAAAGGATGCAAGACAAATTTTCTATCCTTGTGAGTGAAGGTGATTTCATTGGTAAGACCATTATGCATGGTTTTCTTGTCAAATTGCCAAGGTCTTCCCAATAAAACATGGCAAGCTTCCATAGGTACTACATCACATAGCACACTATCTTCATATTTCCCTATGGATAACTTGACCTTCACTTGATGTTGGACTGTCAAATCCCCACTTTCATTAAGCCAATGCAATTTGTAAGGTTTTGGATGGGGAATGATAGTCAAAGCCAACTTATCAACCAACCTTGTACTATAACAATTGCAACATGAACCACTATCAACAATGAGAGAACAAGTGTTTTCTAAAATTTTACATCTTGTATGAAAGATGTTCTCTCTTTGTGTTGGCTCTTTTGGAATGGGTTGGTTGCTAAGAAGTCTTCTAATCATTAGAAGGTCTCCTTCACAAGGATATGCAATTTCCTTAGCCTCATCATTAGACTCCTCACTAGAAGTCTCACTCTCACTTTCTTGCTCATCTTGGCTACTATAGTGGTCAACACCCCTTAAGATCATGGTCTTTTTGGTGGGGCATTGAGATGTAACATGACCTCTACCAAGACACTTGAAACATTTGATTTCACTAGTGCGAGTGTGTGAAGATGTGTCTTCCCTTGGTTTCTCCTTTTCCTTGAAACTTTTGGAGGGTTCCTCTTTGACTTGCTTACCCTCCCTCTTGAATTCTTTCTTGGTATAAGAGTTAGAGTAGTCATTTCGAAAATTTTTCCTTAGAATTTGTTGCTCTACCTTTATGCAAAGTTGAACCAAGTCATTTAAGTCTTGGTAGGGCAACAATTCTACTCTATCTCTTATCTCAAGACTTAAACCACTAAGAAACCTTGCAATGGTGGTATCCTCGGACTCCCTAATCCCAGCCCTCATCATATATAACTCCATCTTTTGTCTATATTCTTCCACTTTCATTTTATTTTGATGGAGTCTTTGGAGCTTATCCATTAGCTCTCTATGATAATAGGAGGGAATATGTCTTCTCCTAAGGGCTCCTTTGAGGTCATTCCAATATTTGACCTCGGGACTTTGATTGATTCTCCTATCTCTTTCGAGGGCAGTCCACCAATACATAGCATTGCCCTGGAAGCTAAGGGTAGCTAAGGGTACTTTCCTCTCCTCACTTATTTGATGGCAAGCAAAGAGTTGCTCAACCTTCATTTCCCAATCAAGATAAGCTTCAACATCATCTTTCCCATAAAAGTGAGGGAGGTCTATTCTAATGGCTCTTGGTTCCCTAGGCTATCTTCTTTCTCTTCTTAGAGGAGGAGGAGGTTGATATAAGTTGTCAACTAGTCTACTATCTTCTTCATAGTGTGTGACTAGTGTTGGAGTGTGGGAGTACAAATGTTGACTCCTATTACTCATCCTCTCATGCAACCTTTCCATATTTCTTGTTCCCCTCCTCTCTTCATCTAAAAGTTGATGAAACCTATCTCTTTCTTGTTTTTCCCTTTCCCTTGCAATTATTTCATCTTCCTTCCAACGTACTAGTGCTCTCAAATCAAAGGCAATTTGTTTCAAACTTATTTCTTCTTCATTTGAAGCACTCATGCATTGAGAAGGAGGTTGAGACATTTTTTTTTTAAGACTTTGGTCTTTAAAAGAAAATTTCAAAGAAGATGTAGATAGCAAAAGCTTTTAGTTCTCCTCCAGGAAAGAGAGGTGAATCACTTGGATTGCTTACATACCAAGTCTTTCCTAGCCAAGGGAACTTGAAACTTTTGTACAAAACTTCTTAAATGAAAATAATTCAACGACTAAGTTGACACACACTAAACTATCAAACAAGAAAATTAAAAACAAGAAAGATTATAAGCTATATGCGGCCTAAGTTTTGGTAGAAGTAGAAGGCACTTGGAACCTTCAAACTTCACCACTAAAAGCGCTTCACTAATGTATAGAAGAGGTTCTAGTTAGGAGATGGGATTGAGTACCTAAGACTCCCCCAAGACACCTAACTAGGCCATGAACACAAGAAGGAAAGCATTACAATTTTACAACTCAATTTGAATACAATCAAAGTGCACAAAATGTAAAAGGTCTTCTTGGCTTTGTCTTCTTGGCTTGGTCCTCACAAGTGTTTCACTCTTGCACTTCCTCTTGATCTCACCAAAGAGGATTCTCTTTCGGGACTAGGTACTCCACCTCCTAGGATGCTACCTTAGGAAAATTAGATCACCTCCAAAAAGAAGTATGCACCAAATATAGAAACCAAACCAAAAGATGTCAAGAAATAAAGCAAGAAAAGCACAAAATTATAATTGCTAAACCAAAAGTGAATAATGCCATGACAAACTCAAAGGATTACCAAAGAAATGACAAACTAGAAATAAGGTAAAGAAACAAGATAAGCACTCAAATGAATTACCTAATGAATGGCACTAGAATGGATGAAAAACAACCAAAATAAGCTAGAAAACTGCACTGAATTTGATTTTTCACTTACTGCCAGTCCAAAAACGTGAATTCAGGCCTCTACTTCAGATATTTTTCATTTTTTCATTTCTCAACATTTTTCAATGATTCTTTTTTTATATTTTTCGTCTATGTCTTAGCTAAAAGAGGCAGAAATTAGATTTGGATTTGCACCGGCCAATTTTTTATGATAAATCAAATACAAACAGTGTGCAGTCAGACAGAAACTGGAACAACAGTAAAATGCAACAAAATAATGCTCTCAAACTCAAGTGATGGTAGTGATTCTAGTGTACTTCTTTTACCACTTTCTTTTGATCTTTTCTTTTGATTCTTTTTGGCACTTTCTTGTATTCTTTTTGTGCTCTTTGTCTTTCTTTTTATAGCTCTTACAGCAGCTAGTTTCCACCAGAAAACAGAATCACCACCACACTATGTTTGATCATTTGCATTTTAATGGAAACAAAAAGCACAAAGGAGAACGAAACTTAAAGGAATCAAAAGAAGATCATGAAACACAATGGAAATTGACTCTAAGACATTGCTAAGATCTAAATAGCAATCTGAACTCAAAAACAGAAATGAAAAAGCACCAAAGCACAATTAATTGAAAGGAAATTTAGTGTGGTTTATGGTGATTTTAAGCAAGCACAAGGAAAATTCCCACTGGATATTAAGATAACTAAGGTTATCTAGATGTGAAGGTTCATTTCCAAGGCTCAAAGAGAGAAGAGAGTGTTAATTTTTTAAGGATTAAAAACTGCACTCAAATCTGAAAAAAAAATTCAGCAACACATCACCAACAAATTCAAAGAAAATTAAAAGCTAAACAAGGAATTAATGACATATATGGACTAAACATGACTCTAGACAAAACATATGGATCTTAAAATCAAAATAAACTTAAGAATCAAGAGAATGAACTGAACAAAAAAAACAAATACTCAATTAAAATGAAAAGTAAATGGTAGAAACCAAATAGAACACCTAAAGAACACAAGGATGGTTCAAGATGAAGCAAATGAAGATGAACCAAAGTAAAAAGACATTAATACTCAAAATAAAATGAACAAAAACAGCAAGACAAGTAGGAGAAGTGATGAACAACACGGAATTGAAAAAAAAATGGAGAAGAAGCACTTAACTCACTAAAACCAAGGCTCATGATACCACATGATGGCTTCTTTTTGTCTCCATTGAAGCTTGCATGAAGAATGGAGGCTCCATGGATGGTGTTGGATGCGGAAGCATGAAGGAAAGAAGCTTAAGGTGTTTGGTTTGGTGTAGGTGAAAGGATTCTTAAGAGAGGTGAGGCCAACTCCTAAGGAAGAAGACTAGAGTAAACTAGAGAAGAGTTTACTCTAAGGTGAGCTCAAAAGAGATTTGTGCACAAATTTGGGCAGCAATTCATTACTCAATTAAAAGCTGAAAAATACATCTCCTAAGCCTTCTATTTATAGGCTAAAATGAGACCAAGGGGTTTCCAAAAAGTGGAGGGAAAAAGGAGTCTAGAAAGTTGAATTTTGGAGCCAAAAAAGGAGCATGTGGGTGGTGTGACTTGCCACCTAAGCAAGTCACACTTGTCTTGCCATGGGAAGCTAACTCTCATCCTTGGAGAGCAAGTTTGAGAAGCTTCTAGGCTTTTCTAGAGTAGACACACTACTCTTGGCCCATTTGGCCCAATTCCCCTTTTTGGTCCAAAATTACTTCTAAAGCCTAATTTCCTCTAAGGCCCAATACATGGCCCAAAGAAAATCCTATTCTACTGGGCCCAAAATACAAAGCCCAAAATAAAATCCTAATCTAGTATATACAAGCAAAATGTCCTAGGCTAGGTCTTCACATCTTCCTTGGCCCATGTGAAGTTCATCTTGGGCCTTGCATGCGCATTTAAGGCCCATTCCTCTTGTATTCTCCTAGTCATGGCTCTTGTTGTAGGTCCCTTGGCTCGAGGCTTCTCATCATACCTAAAACTCAAAATTTCTCTACATAAACTTCTAAAAAAACCTTAAAGATAGGCTAAAACTAAGTTAATGCTAAAGCACGAGTATAACTACCACTAAATTACCTATACATGGTTAAAATGACTTAAGAAAACTTTATCCTAAGTCACAAACTATCTCTTAAATGATTTACCAAAAATCACTACCTAAAACCAAGACTAGTCTACAAAATTGACCCTTTTGTGTATGCATGTACTAAGCTAACTGATATCACTGTCGTTAGGCGATCAAATTACCACTACTTAGCAACTTCAGTATTGCCAGTTTGTAGTGAAGAAAATAGTTAGGGTTAAGATAACCCTGAGTCGTCTCACAACGAATACGGAATTGATCTCAAATATTTGATTCTCAAAAATGCAATTTAAAACTAGCAACTATAAAAATAGGGGGGTTTTGATATGCAAAGAAAATGACACGGAAGATTGTAAACACAGTAATAGTAAATAGGTCAATTCCACTGCTTTTTCTAAATCAGATTCTTCATTGGTTATCTAGAGATTATTGTTAAATTAATTATTGTTGTTGATTTACAAATAAATCAATGTAAAGACTCAATTCATTTGTTGGCATCCTCACTTTTAATCAAAGTACAGTCTCAATTAAAAGTGAGAATTGTTAGATTATCCATAGTAAATTCAATCAAAGTACAGTCTCAATTAATTTTACTATGCCTAATCATGTCTATTCCTTTGTTTCTCTACCAAATAGAAAACTTAATTAATCAAAGTAAAGTCTTGACTAATTTTAGTTAAAGTAATTACCTCTAATCAAATTAAAGTCTCAATTATTGGCAAAAACTTATGTAATCAAATGAAAGTTTCTAAACAAAATCAAAGTAAAGTCTCAATTTAATTTAAAAACCTTTTAACTCATATGATTAGCATGTATGTAGATTTAAAATCATTATTTTCTATTCGATTAAGAAGCAAAGGACATAGATAAACAAAAACCACAACAATAATCAAAATAACAAAACATATAAATTCATCTAACCTCAGAATCCATTTAAGAAATTACAGTGGAATCAACCCTAAAAGCTTAGCCCTCCATGGCTTTGATGGAATACATGACGATATGAAGGAAAGAAAATAAAAGAAAGAATGAGAGATGTGGTGGAGACGGTATCTGCCAAAACCAGAGAGTTCTAAGTGTCTAGGCTATCAGCTGTAAAATTGTCGGTCGTCCCCGTTTCTGCTCCCTTAAGTCTCTTTATATAGGCTTCAACTGGACTTTGGGCTTTATCTGTCAGTTGCTAAAATCTTTTATTTTTATTTAATTAATTAGCAACTTAATTCATGTCCAATTTCCAATTCTGCCCCTCTCATTTAAGCATTTTTACAAAATTGACCAGAGTTTGACCAGTTTGACCAGAGTTAACCAGAGTTGACCAGTTTTGACCATTTCAGTATCCATTGAGAGGATGACACGTGGCAGCTCCTTCTCTCTCCCAAATTAGGGTTTCCGCTTGCTCCTTTGGCTGCAGAGAAGTGCAAGGTTCGTGTGGAAGCTGCTGCGACGGCGTGGTGGCTTCTCAGGTGGGCGCGGTGGTTGCAGGTGCAGTGGTGGCACTGGTTCGCGCGAAGATGGTGCTGCAGAACAGGTGGTGAAGAGGCGTTGCTGTTCGTGGTGGCCGTGCGCGGAGGCGCACTGCAGAGGTTGTGAGTGCCTCCTCGCGGTGGTCAGAAACGCGAAGAAGATGGAGATGGCGGTGTTCTGGTTCGCTCTCGGTGGCTGCCATGGCTGACGCGTTGTGGAGAAGCTTCGCGGAGGAGATGAAAATGGCGTCGCGATGGTGGAAGATGGTGGCGGAACAGTGGCGTTCTGCGCGAGGCTCGATGGAGATGGTGGTGGCGTGATGGATGCTCGCGTTCGCTGCTGCCATGGAGAAGAAGGTGCGTTGCTCCGGTGGTGTTGCGGAGGCGCGCTGGTTTCCATCGCTGCTCGCGGAGGCGTGGTGGTCTTGCGGTGGCAGTTTCGAAGGCTGCGGTGACTGCGGAAATGGTGGCCGGCGGGAAGGAGATGAATGTGCGGTGGAGATGGCGGCGGCGGCGGCTGCCATGGTGGTGGAAGGAGAGAAGAAAATTAGGGTTAGGGTTTTGGGAGATGAAGATGATGACGTGGCAGAATCTGATTGGTTAATTTGGTGAGGTGGGGATTATGACACGTGGCGGCTTATGGTTGGCTAATTTTAAAAGGTGGGGATTGCCACATGGCATGATCTGGTTGAATGAAGTTTAAGTGGTAGGAGGGGTGCAACTTAGTGAAAACTGGGGGTGCAGAACAGGTTTTTGTGGTCCACATGAGGGAGGAGTGTGCAAATAAAATCTGGGGGTGCATTTAGCTCCTGATTTATTCTTTTTCAGAATTTCTTGATTTTGGACTTATTTTGTAACTTTGAATATTTTAAAATCACACTATTAATTGACCAAAAATAAATTCCAGCTGCATCAACAAACGTTAGAATATCCAATAATATTTTATGCAACTAAAATCAATTTTTACGCCACTTTTACCAAACTTACTCAATAAATCCAATAATCACAAATCCTAATTAAATCAATCTTTAAGCACAGAAAATTCAATTAAATCCCCAAATTTAAATATTAAATGAGGACAAAAATTTGAACTCATCACTAACCTATGGAAGTTTAATCTAACTATCCTAATATGTTTCTAATGGCAAAATATGAATAGTAAACAACTCACACTGCTAAAACTTACTACAGCTCAAAATCTAGGTACCTAAGACCTTATATTAGCACTAAACTATGTTAAAACTCCAAAAATTTAGAGCTAAAAATTTAGAAAAACTAACAAAAACAAAGAAAGAATGCAGTAACTTGGCACAAAAGTTGAAAAGTTGACCAACAGTTGACTTTTTGCCTTTTTTCTCTAATCTGAAATCTGTTATGCGAAACTGGTATAAACAGGACCAAGGAACTACTCAACAAAGTTAAAATGACTCAGGGATGCTAAGGAACAACTCAAAACTGAAATCCTACCTAAAACTCAAAATTTCACTACCTAAAACCTCTAAAAACACCTTAAAGATAGGCTAAAACTAAGTTTATGCTAAAGCACGGGTATAACTACCACTAAACTACCTATACATGGTTAAAATGACTTAAGAAAACTTAATCCTAAGTCACAAACTATCTCCTAAATGATTTACCAAAAATCACTACCTAAAACCAAGACTAGTCTACAAAATTGACCCTTTTGTGTATGCATGTACTAAGCTAACCTATGGAAGCTTAATCTAACTATACTAACATGTTTCTAACGGCAAAATATGAATAGAAAACAACTCACACTGCTAAAACATACTACAGCTTAAAATCTAGTTACCTAAGACCTAATATTAGTACTAAACTATGCTAAAACACCAAAAATTTAGAGTTGAAATAAACTACTGCATATAACTTTTATCAATGCCCCTGGACAACTTTTAATTACCAAAAGAAATGTGGAGAAGACATCACAAAACAAAATTTGGAGGGAAGTTCAAATCTCCCTACAGAAAACACAAAAATCAACTACAAATTGGTCAAAATGAGCTTAAGACTATCCAATCAGCAAAGGAAGTGTTGAGGAATGATGCAAAAACAATGTATTTAGTATATGAAAGATGAAAACTAAGCTAAAAGTGAGCAATATCAAGGAAAACGAAAACTGAGGCGGAGACCAACTTGTATGGCTAGTTTATGAATCTCTAGTCTAGTTAAATACCTAACTTCATTATTTTTTCATTCAATTAGTGTGACTAAGTTGTGTGGCCTATTTTTATGCAAAAAAAGTAAACCAAGGAAAGAAAAACTAACAAAAACAAATAAAGAATGCAGTAACTTGGCTGAAAAGTTGAAAAGTTGACCAAGAGTTGACTTTTTGCCTTTTTCCTCTAATCTGAAATCTATTATGCGAAACTGGTATAAACAGGACTAAGGACCTACTCTACAAAGTTAAAATAACTCAGGGATCCTAAGGAACAACTCAAAACTGAAATCCTACCTAAAACTCAAATTTCACTACCTAAAACCTCTAAAAACACCTTAAAGATAGGCTAAACTTAAGTTTATGCTAAAGCACGGGTATAACTACCATTAAACTACCTATACATGGTTAAAATGACTTAAGAAAACTTAATCCTAAGTCACAAACTATCTCCTAAATGATTTACCAAAAATCACTACCTAAAACCAAGATTAGTATAACAAAATTGACCCTTTTGTGTATGCATGTACTAAGCTAACCTATCGAAGTTTAATCTAACAATCCTAACATGTTTCTAATGGCAAAATATGATTTGAAAACAGCTCACACTGCTAAAAGTTACGACAGCTCAAAATCTAGCTACCTAAGACCTAATATTAGCACTAAACTATGCTAAAACTCAAAAAATTTAGAGCTGAAATAAACTACTGCATAAAAATTTTATCAACACCCTTGCACAACTTTTAATTACCAAAAGAAATGTGGAGAAGACATCACAAAACAAAATTTGGAGGGAAATTCAAATCTGTCTACAGAAAACACAAAAATCAACTACAAATTGGTCAAAAATGAGCTTAAGACTATCCAATCAGCAAAGGAAATGTTGAGGAATAATTCAAAAACAATGTATTTAGTATTTGAAAGACGAAAACTAAGCTAAAAGTGAGCAATATCAAGGAAAACGAAAACTGAGACGGAGGCTAACTTATATGGCTAGTTTATGAATCTCTAGTCTAGTTAAATAGCTAACTTCATTATTTTTTCATTTAATTAGTGTGACTAAGTTGTGTGGCCTATTTGTATGCAGAAAAGGTAAACCAAGGACAGAAAAACTAACAAAAACAAAGAAAGATTGCAGTAACTTGGCTGAAAAATTGAAAAGTTGACCAAGAGTTCACTTTTTGCCTTTTTCCTCTAATCTGAAATCTATTATGCGAAACTGGTATAAACAGGACCAAGGACCTACTCAACATAGTTAAAATGACTCAGGGATCCTAAGGAACAACTCAAAACTGAAATCCTACCTAAAACTCAAAATTTCACTACCTAAAACCTCTAAAAACACCTTAAAGATAGGCTAAAACTAAGTTTATGCTAAAGCACGCGTAGAACTACCACTAAACTACCTATACAAGGTTAAAATGACTTAAGAAAACTTGATCCTAAGTCACAAACTATCTCCTAAAAGATTTACCAAAAATCACTACCTAAAACCAAGATTAGTATAACAAAATTGACCCTTTTGTGTATGCATGTACTAAGCTAACCTATCGAAGTTTAATCTAACAATCCTAACATGTTTCTAATGGCAAAATATGATTTGAAAACAGCTCACACTGCTAAAACTTACGACAGCTCAAAATCTAGCTACCTAAGACCTAATATTAGCACTAAACTATGCTAAAACTCAAAAAATTTAGAGCTGAAATAAACTACTGCATAAAAATTTTATCAACACCCTTGCACAACTTTTAATTACCAAAAGAAATGTGGAGAAGACATCACAAAACAAAATTTGGAGGGAAATTCAAATCTGCCTACAGAAAACACAAAAATCAACTACAAATTGGTCAAAAATGAGCTTAAGACTATCCAATCAGCAAAGGAAATGTTGAGGAATAATTCAAAAACAATGTATTTAGTATTTGAAAGACAAAAACTAAACTAAAAGTGAGCAATATCAAGGAAAACGAAAACTGAGACGGAGGCTAACTTGTATGGCTAGTTTATGAATCTCTAATCTAGTTAAATACCTAACTTCATTATTTTTTCATTTAATTAGTGTGACTAAGTTGTGTGGCCTATTTGTATGCAGAAAAAGTAAACCAAGGACAGAAAAACTAACAAAAACAAAGAAAGATTGCAGTAACTTGGCTGAAAAATTGAAAAGTTGACCAAGAGTTCACTTTTTGCCTTTTTCCTCTAATCTGAAATCTATTATGCGAAACTGGTATAAACAGGACCAAGGACCTACTCAACACAGTTAAAATGACTCAGGGATCCTAAGGAACAACTCAAAACTGAAATCCTACCTAAAACTTAAAATTTCACTACCTAAAACCTCTAAAAACACCTTAAAGATAGGCTAAAACTAAGTTTATGCTAAAGCACGGGTAGAACTACCACTAAACTACCTAGACAAGGTTAAAATGACTTAAGAAAACTTGATCCTAAGTCACAAACTATCTCCTAAAAGATTTACCAAAAATCACTACCTAAAACCAAGATTAGTATAACAAAATTGACCCTTTTGTGTATGCATGTACTAAGCTAACCTATCGAAGTTTAATCTAACAATCCTAACATGTTTCTAATGGCAAAATATGATTTGAAAATAGCTCACACTACTAAAACTTACGAGAGCTCAAAATCTAGCTACCTAAGACCTAATATTAGCACTAAACTATGCTAAAACTCCAAAAATTTAGAGCTGAAATAAACTACTGCATAAAAATTTTGTCAACACCCTTGGACAACTTTTAATTGCCAAAAGAAATGTGGAGAAGACATCACAAAACAAAATTTGGAGGGAAATTCAAATATGCCTACAGAAAACACAAAAATCAACTACAAATTGGTCAAAATGAGCTTAAGTCTATCCAATCAGCAAAGGAAATGTTGAGGAATAATTCAAAAACAATGTATGCAGTATTTGAAAGACGAAAACTAAGCTAAAAGTGAGCAATATCAAGGAAAACGAAAACTGAGGCGGAGGCTAACTTGTAAGGCTAGTTTATGAATCTTTAGTCTAGTTAAATACCTAACTTCATTATTTTTTAAATTAATTAGTGTGACTAAGTTGTGTCGCATATTTGTATGCAGAAAAAGTAAACCAAGGACAGAAAAACTAACAAAAGCAAAGACAGATTGCAGTAACTTGGCTGAAAAATTGAAAAGTTGACCAACAGTTGACTTTTTGCCTTTTTCCTCTAATCTGAAATCTATTATGCGAAACTGGTATAAACAGGACCAAGGACCTACGCAACAAAGGTAAAATGACTCAGGGATCCCAAGGAACAACTCAAAACTGAAATCCTACCTAAAACTCAAAATTTCACTACCTAAAACCTCTAAAAACACCTTATAGATAGGCTAAAACTAAGTTTATGCTAAAGCACGGGTAGAACTACCACTAAACTACCTAGACAAGGTTAAAATGACTTAAGAAAACTTGATCCTAAGTCACAAATTATCTCCTAAAAGATTTAACGAAAATCACTACCTAAAACCAAGATTAGTATAACAAAATTGACCCTTTTGTGTATGCATGTACTAAGCTAACCTATGGAAGTTTAATCTAACTATCCTAACATGTTTCTAATGGCAAAATATGATTAGAAAGTAGCTCACACTGCTAAAACTTACCACAACTCAAAATCTAGCTACCTAAGACCTAATATTAGCACTAAACTATGCTAAAACTCAAAAAATTTAGAGCTGAAATAAACTACTGCACAAAACTTTTATCAACACCCTTGGATAACTTTTAATTACCAAAAGAAATGTGGAGAAGACATCAGAAAATAAAATTTGGAGGGAAATTCAAATCTGCCTACAGAAAACACAAAAATCAACTACAAATTGGTCAAAATGAGCTTAAGACTATCCAATTAGCAAAGGAAATGTTGAGGAATGATGCAAAAACAATGGATCTAGTATATGAAAGATGAAAACTAAGCTAAAAGTGAACAATATCAAGGAAAACGAAAACTGAGGCGGAGGCTAACTTGTATGGCTAGTTTATGAATCTCTAGTCTAGTTAAATACCTAACTTCATTATTTTTTCATTCAATTAGTGTGACTAAGTTGTGTGACCTATTTTTATGCAGATAAAGTAAACCAAGGATAGAAAAACTAACAAAAAAAAAGAAAGAATGCAGTAACTTGGCTGAAAAGTTGACCAAGAGTTGAGTTTTTGCCTTTTTCCTCTATTCTGAAATCTATTATGCGAAACTGGTATAAACAGGACCAATGACCTACGCAACAAAGTTAAAGTGACTCAGGGATCCCAAGGAACAACTCAAAACTGAAATCCTACCTAAAACACAAAATTTCACTACCTAAAACCTCTAAAAACATCTTAAAGATAGGCTAAAACTAAGTTTATGCTAAAGCACGGGTAGAACTACCACTAAACTACCTAGACAAGGTTAAAATGACTTAAGAAAACTTAATCCTAAGTCACAAACTATCTCCTAAATGATTTACCAAAAATCGCCACCTAAAACAAAGATTAGTACACAAAATTTACCCTTTTGTGTATGCACGTACTAAGCTAACCTATGGAAGTTTAATCTAACTATCCTAACATGTTTCTTATGGCAAAATATGAGTAGAAAACAACTCACACTGCTAAAACTTACTACAACTCAAAATCTAGCTACCTAAGACCTAATATTAGCACTAAACTATGCTAAAACTCCAAAAATTTAGAGCTGAAATAAACTACTGCATAAAACTTTTATCAACACGCTTGGACAACTTTTAATTACCAAAAGAAATGTGGAGAAGACATCATAAAACAAAATTTGGAGGGAAATTCAAATCTGCCTACAGAAAACACAAAAATCAACTACAAATTGGTCAAAATGAGCTTAAGACAATCCAATCAGCAAAGGAAATGTTGAGGAATGATGCACAAACAATTTAATTAGTATATAAAGATGAAAACTAAGCTACAAGTGAGCAATATCAAGAAAAACGTAAACTGAGGCGGAGGCTAACTCGTATGGCCAGTTTCTGAATCTCTAGTCTAGTTAAATACCTAACTTCATTATTTTTTCATTTAATTAGTGTGACTAAGTTGTGTGGCCTATTTTTATGCAGAAAAACTAACAAAAACAAAGAAAGAATGCAGTAACTTGGCTAAAAAGTTGAAAAGTTGACCAAGAGTTGACTTTTTGCCTTTTTCCTCTAATCTGAAATCTATTATGCGAAACTGGTATAAACATGACCAAGGACCTACACAACAAAGTTAAAATGACTCAGGGATCCTAAGGAACAACTCAAAACTGAAATCCTACCTAAAACTCAAAATTTCACTACCTAAAACCTCTAAAAACACCTTAAAGATAGGCTAAAACTAAGTTTATGCTAAAGCACGGGTAGAACTACCACTAAACTACCTAGAAATGGTTAAAATGACTTAAGAAAACTTAATCCTAAGTCACAAACTATCTCCTAAGTGATTTACCAAAAATCACCACCTAAAATCAAGATTAGTATTCAAAATTGACCCTTTTGTGTATGCATGTACTAAGCTAACCTATGGAAGTTTAATCTAACTATCCTAACATGTTTCTAATGGCAAAATATGATTTGAAAACAGCTCACACTGCGAAAACTTACTACAGCTCAAAATCTAGCTACCTAAGACCTAATACTAGCACTAAACTATGCTAAAACTCAAAAAATTTAGAGCTGAAATAAAGTACTGAATAAAATTTTTATCAACACCCTTGGACAACTTTTAATTACCAAAAGAAATGTGGAGAAGACATCACAAAACAAAATTTGGAGGGAAATTCAAATCTACCTATAGAAAACACAAAAATCAACTACAAATTCGTCAAAAGGAGCTTAAGACTATCCAATCAGCAAAGGAAATGTTGAGGAATGATTCAAAAACAATGTATTTAGTATATGAAAGATTAAAACTAAGCTAAAAGTGAGCTATATCAAGTAAAACGAAAACTGAGGCGGAGGATAACTTGTATGGCTAGTTTATGAATCTCTAATCTAGTTAAATACCTAACTTCATTATTTTTTCATTCAATTAGTGTGACTAAGTTGTGTGACCTATTTTTATGTAGATAAAGTAAACCAAGGATAGAAAAACTAACAAAAAAAAAGAAAGAATGCAGTAACTTGGCTGAAAAGTTGACCAAGAGTTGAGTTTTTGCCTTTTTCCTCTATTCTGAAATCTATTATGCGAAACTGGTATAAACAGGACCAAGGACCTACGCAACAAATTTAAAGTGACTCAGGGATCCCAAGGAACAACTCAACTGAAATCCTACCTAAAACGCAAAATTTCACTACCTAAAACCTCTAAAAACATCTTAAAGATAGGCTAAAACTAAGTTTATGCTAAAGCACGGGTAGAACTACCACTAAACTACCTAGAAATGGTTAAAATGACTTAAGAAAACTTAATCCTAAGTCACAAACTATCTCCTAAATGATTTACCAAAAATCACCACCAAAAATCAAGATTAGTATTCAAAATTGACCCTTTTGTGTATGCATGTACTAAGCTAACCTATGGAAGTTTAATCTAACTATCCTAACATGTTTCTAATGGCAAAATATGATTTGAAAACAGCTCACACTGCGAAAACTTACTACAGCTCAAAATCTAGCTACCTAAGACCTAATACTAGCACTAAACTATGCTAAAACTCAAAAAATTTAGAGCTGAAATAAAGTACTGAATAAAATTTTTATCAACACCCTTGGACAACTTTTAATTACCAAAAGAAATGTGGAGAAGACATCACAAAACAAAATTTGGAGGGAAATTCAAATCTACCTACAGAAAACACAAAAATCAACTACAAATTGGTCAAAAGGAGCTTAAGGCTATCCAATCAGCAAAGGAAATGTTGAGGAATGATTCAAAAACAATGTATTTAGTATATGAAAGATTAAAACTAAGCTAAAAGTGAGCTATATCAAGTAAAACGAAAACTGAGGCGGAGGCTAACTTGTATGCCTAGTTTATGAATCTCTAATCTAGTTAAATACCTAACTTCATTATTTTTTCATTCAATTAGTGTGACTAAGTTGTGTGACCTATTTTTATGCAGATAAAGTAAACCAAGGATAGAAAAACTAACAAAAAAAAAGAAAGAATGCAGTAACTTGGCTGAAAAGTTGACCAAGAGTTGAGTTTTTGCCTTTTTCCTCTATTCTGAAATCTATTATGCGAAACTGGTATAAACAGGACCAAGGACCTACGCAACAAATTTAAAGTGACTCAGGGATCCCAAGGAACAACTCAAAACTGAAATCCTACCTAAAACGCAAAATTTCACTACCTAAAACCTCTAAAAACACCTTAAAGATAGGCTAAAACTAAGTTTATGCTAAAGCACGGGTAGAACTACCACTAAACTACCTAGACAAGGTTAAAATGACTTAAGAAAACTTAATCCTAAGTCACAAACTATCTCCTAAATGATTTACCAAAAATCGCCACCTAAAACCAAGATTAGTACACAAAATTTACCCTTTTGTGTATGCACGTACTAAGCTAACCTATGGAAGTTTAATCTAACTATCCTAACATGTTTCTTATGGCAAAATATGAGTAGAAAACAACTCACACTGCTAAAACTTACTACAACTCAAAATCTAGCT
Organism: Vigna unguiculata; assembly: GCF_037176805.1. Taxonomy (NCBI): domain Eukaryota; kingdom Viridiplantae; phylum Streptophyta; class Magnoliopsida; order Fabales; family Fabaceae; genus Vigna; species Vigna unguiculata. Next base: position 23,029,805 of record NC_140795.1, on the reverse strand, counting down.
ACCTAAGACCTAATATTAGCACTAAACTATGCTAAAACTCCAAAAATTTAGAGCTGAAATAAACTACTGCATAAAACTTTTATCAACACGCTTGGACAACTTTTAATTACCAAAAGAAATGTGGAGAAGACATCATAAAACAAAATTTGGAGGGAAATTCAAATCTGCCTACAGAAAACACAAAAATCAACTACAAATTGGTCAAAATGAGCTTAAGACAATCCAATCAGTAAAGGAAATGTTGAGGAATGATGCACAAACAATTTAATTAGTATATAAAGATGAAAACTAAGCTACAAGTGAGCAATATCAAGAAAAACGTAAACTGAGGCGGAGGCTAACTCGTATGGCCAGTTTCTGAATCTCTAGTCTAGTTAAATACCTAACTTCATTATTTTTTCATTCAATTAGTGTGACTAAGTTGTGTGGCCTATTTTTATGCAGAAAAACTAACAAAAACAAAGAAAGAATGCAGTAACTTGGCTAAAAAGTTGAAATGTTGACCAAGAGTTGACTTTTTGCCTTTTTCCTCTAATCTGAAATCTATTATGCGAAACTGGTATAAACATGACCAAGGACCTACACAACAAAGTTAAAATGACTCAGGGATCCTAAGGAACAACTCAAAACTGAAATCCTACCTAAAACTCAAAATTTCACTACCTAAAACCTCTAAAAACACCTTAAAGATAGGCTAAAACTAAGTTTATGCTAAAGCACGGGTAGAACTACCACTAAACTACCTAGAAATGGTTAAAATGACTTAAGAAAACTTAATCCTAAGTCACAAACTATCTCCTAAATGATTTACCAAAAATCAAGATTAGTATTCAAAATTGACCCTTTTGTGTATGCATGTACTAAGCTAACCTATGGAAGTTTAATCTAACTATCCTAACATGTTTCTAATGGCAAAATATGATTTGAAAACAGCTCACACTGCGAAAACTTACTACAGCTCAAAATCTAGCTACCTAAGCCCTAATACTAGCACTAAACTATGCTAAAACTCAAAAAATTTAGAGCTGAAATAAAGTACTGAATAAAATTTTTATCAACACCCTTGGACAACTTTTAATTACCAAAAGAAATGTGGAGAAGACATCACAAAACAAAATTTGGAGGGAAATTCAAATCTACCTACAGAAAACACAAAAATCAACTACAAATTGGTCAAAAGGAGCTTAAGACTATCCAATCAGCAAAGGAAATGTTGAGGAATGATTCAAAAACAATGTATTTAGTATATGAAAGATTAAAACTAAGCTAAAAGTGAGCTATATCAAGTAAAACGAAAACTGAGGCGGAGGCTAACTTGTATGGCTAGTTTATGAATCTCTAGTCTAGTTAAATACCTAACTTCATTATTTTTTCATTCAATTAGTGTGACTAAGTTGTGTGACCTATTTTTATGCAGATAAAGTAAACCAAGGATAGAAAAACTAACAAAAAGAAAGAATGCAGTAACTTGGCTGAAAAGTTGACCAAGAGTTGAGTTTTTGCCTTTTTCCTCTATTCTGAAATCTATTATGCGAAACTGGTATAAACAGGACCAAGGACCTACACAACAAAGTTAAAATGACTCAGGGATCCTAAGGAACAACTCAAAACTGAAATCCTACCTAAAACTCAAAATTTCACTACCTAAAACCTCTAAAAACACCTTAAAGATAGGCTAAAACTAAGTTTATGCTAAAGCACGGGTAGAACTACCACTAAACTACCTAGAAATGGTTAAAATGACTTAAGAAAACTTAATCCTAAGTCACAAACTATCTCCTAAATGATTTACCAAAAATCACCACCTAAAATAAAGATTAGTATTCAAAATTGAATCTTTTGTGTATGCATGTACTAAGCTAACCTATGGAAGTTTAATCTAACTATCCTAACATGTTTCTAATGGCAAAATATGATTTGAAAACAGCTCACACTGCGAAAACTTACTACAGCTCAAAATCTAGCTACCTAAGACCTAATACTAGCACTAAACTATGCTAAAACTCAAAAAATTTAGAGCTGAAATAAAGTACTGAATAAAATTTTTATCAACACCCTTGGACAACTTTTAATTACCAAAAGAAATGTGGAGAAGACATCACAAAACAAAATTTGGAGGGAAATTCAAATCTACCTACAGAAAACACAAAAATCAACTACAAATTCGTCAAAAGGAGCTTAAGACTATCCAATCAGCAAAGGAAATGTTGAGGAATGATTCAAAAACAATGTATTTAGTATATGAAAGATTAAAACTAAGCTAAAAGTGAGCTATATCAAGTAAAACGAAAACTGAGGCGGAGGCTAACTTGTATGGCTAGTTTATGAATCTCTAATCTAGTTAAATACCTAACTTCATTATTTTTTCATTCAATTAGTGTGACTAAGTTGTGTGACCTATTTTTATGCAGATAAAGTAAACCAAGGATAGAAAAACTAACAAAAAAAAAGAAAGAATGCAGTAACTTGGCTGAAACGTTGACCAAGAGTTGAGTTTTTGCCTTTTTCCTCTATTCTGAAATCTATTATGCGAAACTGGTATAAACAGGACCAAGGACCTACGCAACAAATTTAAAGTGACTCAGGGATCCCAAGGAACAACTCAAAACTGAAATCCTACCTAAAACGCAAAATTTCACTACCTAAAACCTCTAAAAACATCTTAAAGATAGGCTAAAACTAAGTTTATGCTAAAGCACGGGTAGAACTACCACTAAACTACCTAGACAAGGTTAAAATGACTTAAGAAAACTTAATCCTAAGTCACAAACTATCTCCTAAATGATTTACCTAAAATCGCCACCTAAAACCAAGATTAGTACACAAAATTTACCCTTTTGTGTATGCACGTACTAAGCTAACCTATGGAAGTTTAATCTAACTATCCTAACATGTTTCTTATGGCAAAATATGAGTAGAAAACAACTCACACTGCTAAAACTTACTACAACTCAAAATCTAGCTACCTAAGACCTAATATTAGCACTAAACTATGCTAAAACTCCAAAAATTTAGAGCTGAAATAAACTACTGCATAAAACTTTTATCAACACGCTTGGACAACTTTTAATTACCAAAAGAAATGTGGAGAAGACATCATAAAACAAAATTTGGAGGGAAATTCAAATCTGCCTACAGAAAACACAAAAATCAACTACAAATTGGTCAAAATGAGCTTAAGACAATCCAATCAGTAAAGGAAATGTTGAGGAATGATGCACAAACAATTTAATTAGTATATAAATATGAAAACTAAGCTACAAGTGAGCAATATCAAGAAAAACGTAAACTGAGGCGGAGGCTAACTCGTATGGCCAGTTTCTGAATCTCTAGTCTAGTTAAATACCTAACTTCATTATTTTTTCATTCAATTAGTGTGACTAAGTTGTGTGGCCTATTTTTATGCAGAAAAACTAACAAAAACAAAGAAAGAATGCAGTAACTTGGCTAAAAAGTTGAAAAGTTGACCAAGAGTTGACTTTTTGCCTTTTTCCTCTAATCTGAAATCTATTATGCGAAACTGGTATAAACATGACCAAGGACCTACACAACAAAGTTAAAATGACTCAGGGATCCTAAGGAACAACTCAAAACTGAAATCCTACCTAAAACTCAAAATTTCACTACCTAAAACCTCTAAAAACACCTTAAAGATAGGCTAAAACTAAGTTTATGCTAAAGCACGGGTAGAACTACCACTAAACTACCTAGAAATGGTTAAAATGACTTAAGAAAACTTAATCCTAAGTCACAAACTATCTCCTAAATGATTTACCAAAAATCGCCACCTAAAACCAAGATTAGTACACAAAATTTACCCTTTTGTGTATGCACGTACTAAGCTAACCTATGGAAGTTTAATCTAACTATCCTAACATGTTTCTTATGGCAAAATATGAGTAGAAAACAACTCACACTGCTAAAACTTACTACAACTCAAAATCTAGCTACCTAAGACCTAATATTAGCACTAAACTATGCTAAAACTCAGAAAATTTAGAGCTGAAATAAACTACTGCATAAAACTTTTATCAACACGCTTGGACAACTTTTAATTACCAAAAGAAATGTGGAGAAGACATCATAAAACAAAATTTGGAGGGAAATTCAAATCTGCCTACAGAAAACACAAAAATCAACTACAAATTGGTCAAAATGAGCTTAAGACAATCCAATCAGTAAAGGAAATGTTGAGGAATGATGCACAAACAATTTAATTAGTATATAAAGATGAAAACTAAGCTACAAGTGAGCAATATCAAGAAAAATGTAAACTGAGGCGGAGGCTAACTCGTATGGCCAGTTTCTGAATCTCTAGTCTAGTTAAATACCTAACTTCATTATTTTTCCATTCAATTAGTGTGACTAAGTTGTGTGGCCTATTTTTATGCAAAAAAACTAACAAAAACAAAGAAAGAATGCAGTAACTTGGCTAAAAAGTTGAAAAGTTGACCAAGAGTTGACTTTTTGCCTTTTTCCTCTAATCTGAAATCTATTATGCGAAACTGGTATAAACATGACCAAGGACCTACACAACAAAGTTAAAATGACTCAGGGATCCTAAGGAACAACTCAAAACTGAAATCCTACCTAAAACTCAAAATTTCACTCCCTAAAACCTCTAAAAACACCTTAAAGATAGGCTAAAACTAAGTTTATGCTAAAGCACGGGTAGAACTACCACTAAACTACCTAGAAATGGTTAAAATGACTTAAGAAAACTTAATCCTAAGTCACAAACTATCTCCTAAATGATTTACCAAAAATCACCACCTAAAATCAAGATTAGTATTCAAAATTGACCCTTTTGTGTATGCATGTACTAAGCTAACCTATGGAATTTTAATCTAACTATCCTAACATGTTTCTAATGGCAAAATATGATTTGAAAACAGCTCACACTGCGAAAACTTACTACAGCTCAAAATCTAGCTACCTAAGACCTAATACTAGCACTAAACTATGCTAAAACTCAAAAAATTTAGAGCTGAAATAAAGTACTGAATAAAATTTTTATCAACACCCTTGGACAACTTTTAATTACCAAAAGAAATGTGGAGAAGACATCACAAAACAAAATTTGGAGGGAAATTCAAATCTACCTACAGAAAACACAAAAATCAACTACAAATTGGTCAAAAGGAGCTTAAGACTATCCAATCAGCAAAGGAAATGTTGAGGAATGATTCAAAAACAATGTATTTAGTATATGAAAGATTAAAACTAAGCTAAAAGTGAGCTATATCAAGTAAAACGAAAACTGAGGCGGAGGCTAACTTGTATGGCTAGTTTATGAATCTCTAATCTAGTTAAATACCTAACTTCATTATTTTTTCATTCAATTAGTGTGACTAAGTTGTGTGACCTATTTTTATGCAGATAAAGTAAACCAAGGATAGAAAAACTAACAAAAAAAAAGAAAGAATGCAGTAACTTGGCTGAAACGTTGACCAAGAGTTGAGTTTTTGCCTTTTTCCTCTATTCTGAAATCTATTATGCGAAACTGGTATAAACAGGACCAAGGACCTACGCAACAAATTTAAAGTGACTCAGGGATCCCAAGGAACAACTCAAAACTGAAATCCTACCTAAAACGCAAAATTTCACTACCTAAAACCTCTAAAAACATCTTAAAGATAGGCTAAAACTAAGTTTATGCTAAAGCACGGGTAGAACTACCACTAAACTACCTAGACAAGGTTAAAATGACTTAAGAAAACTTAATCCTAAGTCACAAACTATCTCCTAAATGATTTACCTAAAATCGCCACCTAAAACCAAGATTAGTACACAAAATTTACCCTTTTGTGTATGCACGTACTAAGCTAACCTATGGAAGTTTAATCTAACTATCCTACCATGTTTCTTATGGCAAAATATGAGTAGAAAACAACTCACACTGCTAAAATTTACTACAACTCAAAATCTAGCTACCTAAGACCTAATATTAGCACTAAATTATGCTAAAACTCCAAAAATTTAGAGCTGAAATAAACTACTGCATAAAACTTTTATCAACACGCTTGGACAACTTTTAATTACCAAAAGAAATGTGGAGAAGACATCATAAAACAAAATTTGGAGGGAAATTCAAATCTGCCTACAGAAAACACAAAAATCAACTACAAATTGGTCAAAATGAGCTTAAGACAATCCAATCAGCAAAGGAAATGTTGAGGAATGATGCACAAACAATTTAATTAGTATATAAAGATGAAAACTAAGCTACAAGTGAGCAATATCAAGAAAAACGTAAACTGAGGCGGAGGCTAACTCGTATGGCCAGTTTCTGAATCTCTAGTCTAGTTAAATACCTAACTTCATTATTTTTCCATTCAATTAGTGTGACTAAGTTGTGTGGCCTATTTTTATGCAGAAAAACTAACAAAAACAAAGAAAGAATGCAGTAACTTGGCTAAAAAGTTGAAAAGTTGACCAAGAGTTGACTTTTTGCCTTTTTCCTCTAATCTGAAATCTATTATGGGAAACTGGTATAAACATGACCAAGGACCTACACAACAAAGTTAAAATGACTCAGGGATCCTAAGGAACAACTCAAAACTGAAATCCTACCTAAAACTCAAAATTTCACTACCTAAAACCTCTAAAAACACCTTAAAGATAGGCTAATACTAAGTTTATGCTAAAGCACGGGTAGAACTACCACTAAACTACCTAGAAATGGTTAAAATGACTTAAGAAAACCTAATCCTATGTCACAAACTATCTCCTAAATGATTTACCAAAAATCACCACCTAAAATCAAGATTAGTATTCAAAATTGACCCTTTTGTGTATGCATGTACTAAGCTAACCTATGGAAGTTTAATCTAACTATCCTAACATGTTTCTAATGGCAAAATATGATTTGAAAACAGCTCACACTGCGAAAACTTACTACAGCTCAAAATCTAGCTACCTAAGACCTAATACTAGCACTAAACTATGCTAAAACTCCAAAAATTTAGAGCTGAAATAAAGTACTGAATAAAATTTTTATCAACACCCTTGGACAACTTTTAATTACCAAAAGAAATGTGGAGAAGACATCACAAAACAAAATTTGGAGGGAAATTCAAATCTACCTACAGAAAACACAAAAATCAACTACAAATTGGTCAAAAGCAGCTTAAGACTATCCAATCAGCAAAGGAAATGTTGAGGAATGATTCAAAAACAATGTATTTAGTATATGAAAGATTAAAACTAAGCTAAAAGTGAACTATATCAAGTAAAACGAAAACTGAGGCGGAGGCTAACTTGTATGGCTAGTTTATGAATCTCTAATCTAGTTAAATACCTAACTTCATTATTTTTTCATTCAATTAGTGTGACTAAGTTGTGTGACCTATTTTTATGTAGATAAAGTAAACCAAGGATAGAAAAACTAACAAAAAAAAAAGAAAGAATGCAGTAACTTGGCTGAAAAGTTGACCAAGAGTTGAGTTTTTGCCTTTTTCCTCTATTCTGAAATCTATTATGCGAAACTGGTATAAACAGGACCAAGGACCTACGCAATAAATTTAAAGTGACTCAGGGATCCCAAGGAACAACTCAAAACTGAAATCCTACCTAAAACGCAAAATTGCACTACCTAAAACCTCTAAAAACATCTTAAAGATAGGCTAAAACTAAGTTTATGCTAAAGCACGGGTAGAACTACCACTAAACTACCTAGAAATGGTTAAAATGACTTAAGAAAACTTAATCCTAAGTCACAAACTATCTCCTAAATGATTTACCAAAAATCACCACCTAAAATCAAGATTAGTATTCAAAATTGACCCTTTTGTGTATGCACGTACTAAGCTAACCTATGGAAGTTTAATCTAACTATCCTAACATGTTTCTAATGGCAAAATATGATTTGAAAACAGCTCACACTGCGAAAACTTACTACAGCTCAAAATCTAGCTACCTAAGACCTAATACTAGCACTAAACTATGCTAAAACTCAAAAAATTTAGAGCTGAAATAAAGTACTTAATAAAATTTTTATCAACACCCTTGGACAACTTTTAATTACCAAAAGAAATGTGGAGAAGACATCACAAAACAAAATTTGGAGGGAAATTCAAATCTACCTACAGAAAACACAAAAATCAACTACAAATTGGTCAAAAGGAGCTTAAGACTATCCAATCAGCAAAGGAAATGTTGAGGAATGATTCAAAAACAATGTATTTAGTATATGAAAGATTAAAACTAAGCTAAAAGTGAGCTATATCAAGGAAAACGAAAACTGAGGCGGAGGCTAACTTGTATGGCTAGTTTATGAATCTCTAATCTAGTTAAATACCTAACTTCATTATTTTTTCATTTAATTAGTGTGACTAAGTTATGTGGCCTATTTGTATGCAGAAAAAGTAAAGCAAGGACAGAAAAACTAACAAAAACAAAGAAAGATTGCAGTAACTTGGGTGAAATGTTTAAAAGTTGACCAAGAGTTGACTTTTTGCCTTTTTCCTCTAATATGAAATCTATTATGCGAAACTGGTATAAACAGGACCAAGGACCTACTCAACAAAGTTAAAATGACTCAGGAATCCTAAGGAACAACTCAAAACTAAAATCCTACCTAAAACTCAAAATTTCATTACCTAAAACCTCTAAAAACACCTTAAAGATAGGCTAAAACTAAGTTTATGCTAAAGCACGGGTAGAACTACCACTAAACTACCTAGAGAAGGTTAAAATGACTTAAGAAAAATTAATCCTAAGTCACAAACTATCTCCTAAATGATTTACCAAAAATCACCACCTAAAATCAAGATTAGTATTCAAAATTGACCCTTTTGTGTATGCATGTACTAAGCTAACCTATGGAAGTTTAATCTAACTATCCTAACATGTTTCTAATGGCAAAATATGATTTAAAAATAGCTGACACTGCGAAAACTTACTACAGCTCAAAATCTAGCTACCTAAGACCTAATATTAGCACTAAACTATGCTAAAACTCCAAAAATTTAGAGCTGAAATAAACTACTGCATAAAACTTTTATCAACACCCTTGGACAACTTTTAATTACCAAAGAAATGTGGAGAAGACATCACAAAACAAAATTTGGAGGGAAATTCAAATCTGCCTACAGAAAGCACAAAAGTCAACAACAAATTGGTCAAAATGAGCTTAAGACTATCCAATCAGCAAAGGAAATGTTGAGAAATGATGCAAAAACAATGTATGTAGTATATGAAAGACGAAAACTAAGCTAAAAGTGAGCAATATCAAGGAAAAAGAAAAGTGAGGCAGAGGCTAACTTGTGTGGCTAGTTTATGAATCTCTAGTCTAGTTAAGTACCTAAATTAATTATTTTTTCATTCAATTAGTGTGACTAAGTTGTTTGGCCTATTTTTATGCAGAAAAAGTAAACAAAGGACAGAAAAACTAACAAAAACAAAGAAAGAATGCAGTAATTTGGCTGAAAAGTTGACCAAGAGTTGACTTTTTGCCTTTTTCCTCTAATACAAAAAATCGTGTAAGTTGTGACGTTTATTTTTGTATATTACGACGTTTTTAAACGTCGTTATTTACGCGCGCGGCGTTTTCTGAAAACGTCGTAATTCTTGCCGTCACAAAATGTAATATGGCGTTTTAAAGTGAAACGCCGCAACAAACGCCATTTTATACGATGTATAAAATTACGTTTTTAAGAAGTAATTAATGACAGTTAAAAATGACGTTATTTACTTACTGAAAAACAAATCCAATGAAAAGAACGACACTTATAAATGTCATAATTCACATTGTATTATTACATTTATAAATGTTCCTATTATAAATAATTCTTAAATAAAATATTTCATTATTTATTATTATCCACTTATATTTATAATTTTTTAATTCAATATAATATTTTTTTAATAATAACAATTTAAATTATATAAAAACCTGTAAAAATAAAATGAAAATATACAAAAGAAATGACAATTTTTTTATTTCATTGATTGTTTAAAAATTACAAGTACCCACCAAGAATTCAAATATACAAACATAAAATAGATAATATTAAAAGATATTATCAAGTCATAATACATTTTTATACATAAACCTAATCCTAAACTATTTTTTTCCTCCTATTTTGCTCCTCCATTTGATCATGCTTCATCATTGGGAGACGATACCTCACTTTGAACATCATCTGTCCACGGAATGAATAAATAATATAAGTATTTGAATAATTTTAAAATAACAAAACAATAAGTTTAATAAATTTTCTTAAGTAAATTATCTAGATTTTTTCTTAAGTAGAAAATCTAAATAAAAAGTGGCAAAGAAATATGACAGAGATTGATGCTTATCTATAAAACTGATAAATGATGCTTAGCATTGTTAAAAGAAACACGTGTATGTAGGTGATGGTACAACTATATGTTATAATATATTATTGAAAAATAGTTATATATTAGATGAAACTTTAGTCATGGATAAATTTTAGTAAATACTAGTGTGATAGAAAGAATGTGATGTCATATCTCAAATAATAATACTAATAAGAAAATAATAAACAATAGTAGCAATCAACAAAGGGTTGGATTTCCCCTACAGCAGATCTTAGCAGAGAAGCTTTCTTTGCATACTTTTCTAACCATTCCTGCAAATAATCAAGGAATGCCGAGTCTTGATTAATTAGCACATGTGAGGCAAACACATGAAGACGAATATAAACTTAATCTCAAGTCACATGTACCTCAATTTTATGATGGAAGATTGAACCAATCAAGAAAGGAAGTGATACTCCGATTGTTGTTGCAATAATAATTAGAAAGAATCTCAATCACATTCTTTATGTTAAACTAATTCTATAATTCCTTAAGGATGAAACCCTTTAGAATACATAGCTTCCAGTATGATGAAGCATGACATCAATTTGTTCACCATCCTCAATTTCCAACTGCAACAACAAAATTATAAGTTAAAACCAAAAACTGCAGAGTTAAGAACATGAACAGAAAAGAAGAAAACACAAACCTCATCAGGAGTATGTTCATAGCAACAAGCCAATAACAATTAAATGTCATTATCAAATACTAGAGAATCTCCTTAATATCTACTTCAATACCAAGTTCAATATTCATGTTTAAATACCTCAGTTGGGTGAATTTGGCATCGGAAGGTAGCTAGAGCATGAGATTGAGTCTGAGTATAGGTATAAGAACAAGAAAACAACATCAATCAAAAGTGACCATTTAAGATTGGGAGAGACATCAAGAGTAGGGGGCACAATATGGTATCTTCCTCTTGAAAGCTTGCAGAAACCAAGCAATGCTACCTCCAAATCTGATGTCTTTAGTGTTGGGAATTTTTGTGGTAGAAGTGGCGTCTGAAAGGAGAGTAATTGATCTCACGCAACCAGATGAACAAATGATTCTGCTTGACTAGATTACAAGGCTTTCTAATGAAGGGAAAATCCTGAAAGCACCTCATACAAAGCTAAACCCAAACATTTAAAAAAAATCAAGATTTAATTTTTACCCAACACCAAAAATCTGAAATAAAAAAAGAAACATAATCAAAGTATCCCAAAAATGAAACGCCAATTCAATAAAAAAAGAAAAGACAAAAGGTAAGAGATAGTCACAACAACAAACAACGTCACACCAATGCAATAGAAGAAACACGAAATAGGTAAGAGACACGAAATAGAAGAACGATCAGTGAGATGCACAAATCAAAGCACAAAACAAAAAGTGGGAAACCTAATTTCAAGAAAAAACCACTGGCTCACAATAGAAGTAAGATTAAAACGGTTTAGCTGGAAAAACTAAGAAATCGAGAAATCGAGAAGCTAGAATTTGGGAGGTACCAAATGTATATACGTTAATAGGATTGGAGGGTGAAAAGTGGATTCCAAGCAAAGACTCACCAGAGTGAGGGTTTAGGATGAGCGATTCCGATGAGGGTGGGCGATTTGGGGTGGTTTTGGTGAGCTTCATTAGGATGAGCGATTTCGATGAGGGTGGACGGTTTCGGGTGGTTTTGGTGAGCTTCAATGGTGTTGGTGTGAAAGGATCGTAAGAGAGCCGACATGTGGTGAGGTACAAGTGTGATGACATGCAATGAGGTATAAGTGTGATACCCACGTTGAGCTCCAAGTAGAGTTGGAGAAGGTCCATCTACGGTGGATATGAGGTATGTGAAGGTGGCGGTGTTGGTAAGGAGAGGTGCAATGGTGGTGAAGTTTTTGCGAGGAGTGACTGCGGTGGGAGAAATTGAAGAAAATTAGGGTTTAGAAGGAGGAATTTGAATAAGAACATTGAGTTAGGGTTCAGGGGAGGGGGAAAGAAATTTGATAAAAAAGGTTCTCAAAATTTTAAACAAAAACTTTCCGAGACTTGAAAATTAAAGGTTGCAAGAAATTTTAGACAAGAAAAAAAAATTTTATTGTAGAATGATATTTATAAAATGTCATAATTTTTAATAATAGTATGACATTTAATAATACGACACCTAAAAACGTCATATATTGCATGTAAATTATGACAGTTCCATAAACGTTGTATTATATTGCAAAAAGTGACATTTTCAAATAAACGTCATATTAAAAATGCCATAATATACATGATTTTTTGTAGAATCGGAAATCTATTCTGCGAAACTGGTCTAAACAGGACCAAGGACCTACGCAACAAAGGTAAAATGACTCAGGGATCCCAAGGAACAACTCAAAACTGAAATCCTACCTAAAACGCAAAATTTCACTACCTAAAACCTCTAAAAACACCTTAAAGATAGGCTAAAACTAAGTTTATGCTAAAGCACGGGTAGAACTACCACTAAACTACCTAGACAAGGTTAAAATAACTTTAGAAAACTTAATCCTAAGTCACAAACTATCTCCTAAATGATTTACAAAAAATCACCACCTAAAATCAAGATTAGTATTCAAAATTGACCCTTTTGTGTATGCATGTACTAAGCTAACCTATGGAAGTTTAATCTAACTATCCTAACATGTTTCTAATGGCAAAATATGATTTAAAAACAGCTCACACTGCGAAAACTTACTACAGCTCAAAATCTAGCTACCTAAGACCTAATATTAGCACTAAACTATGCTAAAACTCCAAAAATTTAGAGCTGAAATAAACTACTGCATAAAACTTTTATCAACACCCTTGGACAACTTTTAATTACCAAAGAAATGTGGAGAAGACATCACAAAACAAAATTTGGAGGGAAATTCAAATCTGCCTACAAAAAGCACAAAAGTCAACAACAAATTGGTCAAAATGAGCTTAAGACTATCCAATCAGCAAAGGAAATGTTGAGAAATGATGCAAAAACAATGTATGTAGCATATGAAAGATGAAAACTAAGCTAAAAGTGAGCAATATCAAGGAAAAAGAAAAGTGAGGCAGAGGCTAACTTGTGTGGCTAGTTTATGAATCTCTAGTCTAGTTAAATACCTATCTTCATTATTTTTTCATTCAATTAGTGTGACTAAGTTGTGTGGCCTATTTTTATGCAGAAAAACTAACAAAAACAAAGAAAGAATGCAGTAACTTGGCTGAAAAGTTGAAAAGTTGACCAACAGTTGACTTTTTGCCTTTTTCCTCTAATCTGAAATCTATTATGCGAAACTGGTATAAACATGACCAAGGACCTACACAACAAAGTTAAAATGACTCAGGGATCCTAAGGAACAACTCAAAACTGAAATCCTACCTAAAACTCAAAATTTCACTACCTAAAACCTCTAAAAACACCTTAAAGATAGGCTGAAACTAAGTTTATGCTAAAGCACGGGTAGAACTACCACTAAACTACCTAGACAAGGTTAAAATGACTTAAGAAAACTTAATCCTAAGTCACAAACTATCTCCTAAATGATTTACCAAAAATCACCACCTAAAATCAAGATTAGTATTCAAAATTGACCCTTTTGTGTATGCATGTACTAAGCTAACCTATGGAAGTTTAATCTAACTATCCTAACATGTTTCTAATGGCAAAATATGATTTAAAAACAGCTCACACTGCGAAAACTTACTACAGCTCAAAATCTAGCTACCTAAGACCTAATATTAGCACTAAACTATGCTAAAACTCCAAAAATTTAGAGCTGAAATAAACTACTGCATAAAACTTTTATCAACACCCTTGGACAACTTTTAATTACCAAAGAAATGTGGAGAAGACATCACAAAACAAAATTTGGGGGGAAATTCAAATCTGCCTACAGAAAGCACAAAAGTCAACAACAAATTGGTCAAAATGAGCTTAAGACTATCCAATCAGCAAAGGAAATGTTGAGAAATGATGCAAAAACAATGTATTTAGTATATGAAAGACGAAAACTAAGCTAAAAGTGAGCAATATCAAGGAAAAAGAAAACTAAGGCAGAGGCTAACTTGTGTGGCTAGTTTATGAATCTCTAGTCTAGTTAAGTACCTAAATTAATTATTTTTTCGTTCAATTAGTGTGACTAAGTTGTTTGGCCTATTTTTATGCAGAAAAAGTAAACAAAGGACAGAAAAACTAACAAAAACAAAGAAAGAATGCAGTAACTTGGCTGAAAAGTTGACCAAGAGTTGACTTTTTGCCTTTTTCCTCTAATCTGAAATCTATTATGCGAAACTGGTATAAACAGGACCAAGGACCTACGCAACAAAGGTAAAATGACTCAGGGATCCCAAGGAACAACTCAAAACTGAAATCCTACCTAAAACGCAAAATTTCACTACCTAAAACCTCTAAAAACACCTAAAAGATAGGCTAAAACTAAGTTTATGCTAAAGCACGGGTAGAACTACCACTAAACTACCTAGACAAGGTTAAAATAACTTAAGAAAACTTAATCCTAAGTCACACACTATCTCCTAAATGATTTACCAAAAATCACCACCTAAAACCAAGATTAGTATACAAAATTGACCCCTTTGTGTATGCATGTACTAAGCTAACCTATGGGAGTTCAATCTAATTGTCCTAACATGTTTCTAATGGCAAAATATGATTAGAAAACAGCTCACACTGCTAAAACTTACTACAGCTCAATATCTAGCTCCCTAAGACCTAATATTAGCACTAAACTATGTTAAAACTCCAAAAATTTAAAGCTGAAATAAACTGTTGCATATAACTTTTATCAACGCCCCTGGACAACTTTTAATTACCAAAAGAAATGTGGAGAAGACATCACAACACAAAATTTGGAGTGAAATTCAAATCTGCCTACAGAAAGCACAAAAATCAACTACAAATTGGTCAAAATGAGCTTAAGACTATCCAATCAGCAAAGGAAATGTTGAGGAATGATGCAAAAACAATGTATTTAGTATATGAAAGATGAAAACTAAGCTAAAAGTGAGCAATATCCAGGAAAACAAAAACTGAGGCGGAGGCTAACTTCTATGGCAAGTTTATGAATCTCTAGTCTAGTTAAATACCTAACTTCATTATTTTTTCATTCAATTAGTGTGACTAAGTTGTGTGGCCTATTTTTATGCGGAAAAAGTAAACCAAGGACAAAAAAACTAACAAAAACAAAGAGAGAATGCAGTAACTTGGCTGAAAAGTTGACCAAAAGTTGAATTTTGCCTTTTTCCTCTAATCTGAAATCTATTATGCGAAACTGGTATAAACAGGATCAAGGACCTACTCAACAAAGTTAAAATGACTCAGGGATCCTAAGGAACAACTCAAAACTGAAATCCTACCTAAAACTCAAAATTTCAGTACCTAAAACCTCTAAAAACACCTTAAAGATAGGCTAAAACTAAGTTTATGCTAAAGCATGGGTAGAACTGCCACTAAACTACCTAGACAAGGTTAAAATGACTTTAGAAAACTTAATCCTAAGTCACAAACTATCTCCTAAATAAGTTACCAAAAATCACCGCTTAAAACCAAGATTAGTATACAAAATTGACCCTTTTGTGTATGCATGTACTAAGCTAACCTATGGAAGTTTAATCTAACTATCCTAACATGTTTCTAATGGCAAAATATGATTTAAAAACAGCTCACACTGCGAAAACTTACTACAGCTCAAAATCTAGCTACCTAAGACCTAATATTAGCACTAAACTATGCTAAAACTCCAAAAATTTAGAGCTGAAATAAACTACTGCATAAAACTTTTATCAACACCCTTGGACAACTTTTAATTACCAAAGAAATGTGGAGAAGACATCACAAAACAAAATTTGGAGGGAAATTCAAATCTGCCTACAGAAAGCACAAAAGTCAACAACAAATTGGTCAAAATGAGCTTAAGACTATCCAATCAGCAAAGGAAATGTTGAGAAATGATGCAAAAACAATGTATTTAGTATATGAAAGACGAAAACTAAGCTAAAAGTGAGCAATATCAAGGAAAAAGAAAACTGAGGCAGAGGCTAACTTGTGTGGCTAGTTTATGAATCTCTAGTCTAGTTAAGTACCTAAATTAATTATTTTTTCGTTCAATTAGTGTGACTAAGTTGTTTGGCCTATTTTTATGCAGAAAAAGTAAACAAAGGACAGAAAAACTAACAAAAACAAAGAAAGAATGCAGTAACTTGGCTGAAAAGTTGACCAAGAGTTGACTTTTTGCCTTTTTCCTCTAATCTGAAATCTATTATGCGAAACTGGTATAAACAGGACCAAGGACCTACGCAACAAAGGTAAAATGACTCAGGGATCCGAAGGAACAACTCAAAACTGAAATCCTACCTAAAACGCAAAATTTCACTACCTAAAACCTCTAAAAACACCTAAAAGATAGGCTAAAACTAAGTTTATGCTAAAGCACGGGTAGAACTACCACTAAACTACCTAGACAAGGTTAAAATAACTTAAGAAAACTTAATCCTAAGTCACACACTATCTCCTAAATGATTTACCAAAAATCACCACCTAAAACCAAGATTAGTATACAAAATTGACCCCTTTGTGGATGCATGTACTAAGCTAACCTATGGGAGTTCAATCTAATTATCCTAACATGTTTCTAATGGCAAAATATGATTAGAAAACAGCTCACACTGCTAAAACTTACTACAGCTCAATATCTAGCTCCCTAAGACCTAATATTAGCACTAAACTATGTTAAAACTCCAAAAATTTAAAGCTGAAATAAACTGTTGCATATAACTTTTATCAACGCCCCTGGACAACTTTTAATTACCAAAAGAAATGTGGAGAAGACATCACAACACAAAATTTGGAGTGAAATTCAAATCTGCCTACAGAAAGCACAAAAATCAACTACAAATTGGTCAAAATGAGCTTAAGACTATCCAATCAGCAAAGGAAATGTTGAGGAATGATGCAAAAACAATGTATTTAGTATATGAAAGATGAAAACTAAGCTAAAAGTGAGCAATATCCAGGAAAACGAAAACTGAGGCGGAGGCTAACTTCTATGGCAAGTTTATGAATCTCTAGTCTAGTTAAATACCTAACTTCATTATTTTTTCATTCAATTAGTGTGACTAAGTTGTGTGGCCTATTTTTATGCGGAAAAAGTAAACCAAGGACAAAAAAACTAACAAAAACAAAGAAAGAATGCAGTAACTTGGCTGAAAAGTTGACCAAAAGTTGAATTTTTGCCTTTTTCCTCTAATATGAAATCTATTATGCGAAACTGGTATAAACAGGATCAAGGACCTACTCAACAAAGTTAAAATGACTCAGGGATCCTAAGGAACAACTCAAAACTGAAATCCTACCTAAAACTCAAAATTTCACTACCTAAAACCTCTAAAAACACCTTAAAGATAGGCTAAAACTAAGTTTATGCTAAACCATGGGTAGAACTGCCACTAAACTACCTAGACAAGGTTAAAATGACTTTAGAAAACTTAATCCTAAGTCACAAACTATCTCCTAAATAATTTACCAAAAATCACCGCCAAAAACCAAGATTAGTATACAAAATTGACCCTTTTGTGTATGCATGTACTAAGCTAACCTATGGAAGTTTAATCTAACTATCCTAACATGTTTCTAATGGCAAAATATGATTAGAAAAAAGCTCACACTGCTAAAACTTACTACAACTCAATATCTAGCTACCTAAGACCTAATATTAGCACTAAACTATGCTAAAACTCCAAAAATTTAGAGCTGAAATAAACTACTGCATAAAACTTTTATCAACACCCTTCGACAACTTTTAATTACCAAAAGAAATGTGGAGAAGACATCACAAAACAAAATTTGGAGGGAAATTCAAATCTGCCTACAGAAAACACAAAAATCAACTACAAATTGGTCAAAATGAGCTTAAGACTATCCAATCAGCAAAGGAAATGTTGAGGAATGATGCAAAAACAATGTATTTAGAATATGAAAGATGAAAACTAAGCTAAAAGTGAGCAATATCAAGGAAAACGAAAATTGAGGCAGAGGCTAACTTGTTTGGCTAGTTTATGAATCTCTAGTCTAGTTACATACCTAACTTCATTATTTTTTCATTCAATTAGTGTGACTAAGTTGTGTGGCCTATTTTTATGCGGAAAAAGTAAACCAAGGACAGAAAAACTAACAAAAACAAAGAAAGAATGCAATAACTTGGCTGAAAAGTTGACCAAGAGTTGAATTTTTGCCTTTTTCCTCTAATCTGAAATCTATTATGCGAAACTGGTATAAACAGGATCAAGGACCTACGCAACAAAGTTAAAATGACTCAGGGATCCTAAGGAACAACTCAAAACTGAAATCCTACCTAAAACTCAAAATTTCACTACCTAAAACCTCTAAAAACACCTTAAAGATAGGCTAAAACAAAGTTTATGCTAAAGCACGGGTAGAACTACCACTAAACTACCTAGACAAGGTTAAAATGACTTAAGAACACTTGATCCTAAGTCACAAACTATCTCCTAATTGATTTACCAAAGATCACTACCTAAAACCAAGATTAGTATACCAAAATTGACCCTTTTGTGTATGCATGTACTAAGCTAACCTATGGAAGTTTAATCTAACTATCCTAACATGTTTCTAATGGCAAAATATGATTAGAATACAGCTCACACTGCTAAAACTTACTACAACTCAATATCTATCTCCCTAAGACCTAATATTAGCACTAAACTATGTTAAAACTCCAAAAATTTAGAGCTGAAATAAACTGCTGCATAAAACTTTTATCAACAGCCTTGGACAACTTTTAATTACCAAAAGAAATGTGGAGAAGACATCACAAAACAAAATATGGAGTGAAATTCAAATCTGCCTACAGAAAACACAAAAATCAACTACAAATTGGTCAAAATGAGCTTAAGACTATGCAATCAGCAAAGATAATGTTGAGGAATGATGCAAAAACAATGTATTTAGTATATGAAAGATGAAAACTAAGCTAAAAGTGAGCAATATCAAGGAAAACAAAAACTGAGGCGGAGGCTAACTTGTATGGCTAGTTTATGAATCTCTAGTCTAGTTAAATACCTAACTTCATTATTTTTTCATTCAATTAGTGTAACTAAGTTGTGTGGCCTATTTTTATGTAGAAAAAGTAAACCAAGGATAGAAAAACTAACAAAAACAAAGAAAGAATGCAGTAACTTGGCTTAAAAGTTGAAAAGTTGACCAAGAGTTGACTTTTTGCCTTTTTCCTCTAATCTGAAATCTATTATGCAAAACTGGTATAAACAGGACCAAAGACCTACTCAACAAAGTTAAAATGACTCAGGGATCCTAAGGAACAACTCAAAACTGAAATCCTACCTAAAACTCAAAATTTCACTACCTAAAACCTCTAAAAACACCTTAAAGATAGGCTAAAACTAAGTTTATGCTAAACCATGGGTAGAACTGCCACTAAACTACCTAGACAAGGTTAAAATGACTTAAGAAAACTTAATCCTAAGTCACAAACTATCTCCTAAATAATTTACCAAAAATCACCGCCTAAAACCAAGATTAGTATACAAAATTGACCCTTTTGTGTGTGCATGTACTAAGCTAACCTATGGAAGTTTAATCTAACTATCCTAACATGTTTCTAATGGCAAAATATGATTAGAAAAAAGCTCACACTGCTAAAACTTACTACAACTTAATATCTAGCTACCTAAGACCTAATATTAGCACTAAACTATGCTAAAACTCCAAAAATTTAGAGCTGAAATAAACTACTGCATAAAACTTTTATAAACACCCTTCGACAACTTTTAATTACCAAAAGAAATGTGGAGAAGACATCACAAAACAAAATTTGGAGGGAAATTCAAATCTGCCTACAGAAAACACAAAAATCAACTACAGATTTGTCAAAATGAGCTTAAGACTATCCAATCAGCAAAGGAAATGTTGAGGAATGATGCAAAAACAATGTATTTAGTATATGAAAGATGAAAACTAAGCTAAAAGTGAGCAATATCAAGGAAAACGAAAACTGAGGCGGAGGCTAACTTGTTTGGCTAGTTTATGAATCTCTAGTCTAGTTACATACCTAACTTCATTATTTTTTCATTCAATTAGTGTGACTAAGTTGTGTGGCCTATTTTTATGCGGAAAAAGTAAACCAAGGACAAAAAAACTAACAAAAACAAAGAAAGAATGCAGTAACTTGGCTGAAAAGTTGACCAAAAGTTAAATTTTTGCCTTTTTCCTCTAATCTGAAATCTATTATGCGAAACTGGTATAAACAGGATCAAGGACCTACGCAACAAAGTTAAAATGACTCAGGGATCCTAAGGAACAACTCAAAACTGAAATCCTACCAAAAACTCAAAATTTCACAACCTAAAACCTCTAAAAACACCTTAAAGATAGGCTAAAACTAAGTTTATGCTAAAGCACGGGTAGAACTACCACTAAACTACCTAGACAAGGTTAAAATGACTTAAGAAAACGTAATCCTAAGTCACAAACTATCTCCTAAATGATTTACCAAAAATCACTACCTAAAACCAAGATTAGTATACAAAATTGACCCTTTTGTGTATGCATGTTCTAAGCTAACCTATGGAAGTTTAATCTAACTATCCTAACATGTTTCTAATGGCAAAATATGAGTAGAAAACAGCTGACACTGCTAAAACTTACTACAGCTCAAAATCTAGCTACCTAAGACCTTATATTAGCACTAAACTATGCTAATACTCCAAAAATTTAGAGCTGAAATAAACTACTGCATAAAACTTTTATCAACACCCTTGGACAACTTTTAATTACCAAAAGAAATGTGGAGAACGCATCACAAAACAAAATTTGGAGGGAAATTCAAATCTGCCTACAGAAAACACAAAAATCAACTACAAATTGGTCAAAATGAGCTTAAGACTATCCAGCAGCAAACAAAATGTTGAGGAATGATGCAAAAACAATGTATTTAGTATATGAAAGATGAAAACTAAGCTAAAAGTGAGCAATATCAAGGAAAACGAAAGCTGAGGCGGAGGCTAACTTGTATAGCGAGTTTATGAATCTCTAGTCTAGTTAAATACCTAACTTCATTATTTTTTCATTCAATTAGTGTGACTAAGTTGTGTCGCCTATTTTTATGCAGAAAAAGTAAACCGAGGACAGAAAAACTAACAAAAACAAAGAAAGAATGCAGTAACTTGGTTGAAAAGTTGACAAAGAATTGACTTTTTGCCTTTTTCCTCTAATCTAAAATCTATTATACGAAACTGGTACAAACAGGAGCAAGGACCTACTCAACAAAGTTAAAATGACTCAGGGATCCTAAGGTACAACTCAAAAATGAAATCCTATCTAAAACTCAAAATTTCACTACCTAAAACCTCTAAAAACACCTTAAAGATAGGCTAAAACTAAGTTTATGCTAAAGCACGGGTAGAACTACCACAAAACTACCTAAACAAGGTTAAAATGACTTAAGAAAACTTAATCCTAAGTCACAAACTATCTCCTAAATGATTTACCAAAAATCACTACCTAAAACCAAGATTAGTATACAAAATTGACCCTTTTGTGTATGTATGTACTAAGCTAACCTATGGAAGTTTAATCTAACTATCCTAACATGTTTCTAATGGCAAAATATGAGTAGAAAACAACTCACACTGCTAAAACTTGCTACAGCTCAAAGTCTAGCTACCTAAGACCTAATATTAGCACTAAACTATGCTAAAACTCCAAAAATTTAGAGCTGAAATAAAATACTGCATAAAACTTTTATCAACACCCTTGGACAACTTTTAATTACCAAAAGAAATGTGGAGAACACATCACAAAACAAAATTTGGAGGGAAATTCAAATCTGCCTACATAAAACACAAAAATCAACTACAAATTTGTCAACATGAGCTTAAGACTATCCAATCAGCAAACGAAATGTTGAGGAATGATGCAAAAACAATGTATTTAGTATATGAAAGATGAAAACTAAGCTAAAAGTGAGCAATATCAAGGAAAACGAAAACGAAGGCGGAGGCTAACTTGTATGGCTAGTTTATCAATCTCTAGTCTAGTTAAATACCTAACTTCATTATTTTTTCATTCAATTAGTGTGACTAAGTTGTGTGGCCTATTTTTATGCAGAAAAAGTAAACCAGGGACAAAAAAACTAACAAAAACAAAGAAAGAATGCATTAACTTGGCTGAAAAGTTGAAAAGTTGACCAAGAGTTGACTTTTTGCCTTTTTCCTCTAATCTGAAATCTATTATCCGAAACTGGTATAAACAGGTACAAGGACCTACTCAACAAAGTTAAAATGACTCAGGGATCCTAAGGAACAACTCAAAACTGAAATCCTACCCAAAACTCAAAATTTCACTACCTAAAACCTCTAAAAACACCTTAAAGATAGGCTAAAACTAAGTTTATGCTAAAGCACAGGTAGAACTACCACTAAACTACCTAGACAAGGTTAAAATGACTTAAGAAAACTTAATCCTAAGTCACAAACTATCTCCTAAATGATTTACAAAAACTCACCACCTAAAACCAAGATTAGTATACAAAATTGACCCTTTTGTGTATGTATGTACTAAGCTAACCTATGGAAGTTTAATCTAACTATCCTAACATGTTTCTAATGGCAAAATATGAGTAGAAAACAACTCACACTGCTAAAACTTGCTACAGCTCAAAGTCTAGCTACCTAAGACCTAATATTAGCACTAAACTATGCTAAAACTCCAAAAATTTAGAGCTGAAATAAAATACTGCATAAAACTTTTATCAACACCCTTGGACAACTTTTAATTACCAAACGAAATGTTGGGAAGACATCACAAAACAAAATTTGGAGGGAAATTCAAATCTGTGTACAGAAAATACAAAAATCAACTTCAAATTGGTCAAAATGAACTTAAGACTATCCAATCATCAAACGAAATGTTGAGGAATGATGGAAAAACAATGTATTTAGTATATGAAAGTTGAAAACTAAGCTAAAAGTGAGCAATATCAAGGAAAACGAAAACTGAGGCGGAGGCTAACTTGTATGGCTAGTTTATGAATCTCTAGTCTAGTTAAATACCTAACTTCATTATTTTTTCATTCAATTAGTGTGACTAAGTTGTGTGGCCTATTTTTATGCAGAAAAAGTAAACCAAGGACAGAAAAACTAACAAAAACAAAGAAAGAATGCATTAACTTGGCTGAAAAGTTGACCAAGAGTTGACTTTTTGCCTTTTTCCTCTAATCTGAAATCTATTATGCGAAACTGGTATAAACAGGATCAAGGACCTACGCAACAAAGTTCAAATGACTCAGGGATCCTAAGGAACAACTCAAAATTGAAATCCTACCTAAAACGCAAAATTTCACTACCTAAAACCTCTAAAAACACCTTACAGAAGGCTAAAACTAAGTTTATGCTAAAGCACGGGTAGAACTACCACTAAACTACCTAGACAAGGTTAAAATGACTTAAGAAAACTTAATCCTAAGTCACAAACTATCTCCTAAATGAATTACCAAAAATCACCACCTAAAACCAAGATTAGTATACAAAATTGACCCTTTTGTGTATGCGTGAACTAAGCTAACCTATGGAAGTTTAATCTAACTATCCTAACATGTTTCTAATGGCAAAATATGATTAGAAAAAAGCTCACACTGCTAAAACTTACTACAGCTCAAAATCTAGCTACCTAAGACCTAATATTAGCACTAAACTATGCTAAAACTCCAAAAATATAGAGCTGAAATAAACTACTGCATAAAACTTTTATGAACACCCTTGGAAAACTTTTAATTACCAAAAGAAATGTGGAGAAGACATCACAAAACAAAATTTGGATGGAAATTCAAATCTGCATGTAGAAAACAAAAAAATCAAGTACAAATTGGTCAAAATGAGCTTAAGACTATCCAATCAGCAAAGGAAATGTTGAGGAATGATGCAAAAACAATGTATTTAGTATATGAAAGATGAAAACTAAGCTAAAAGTGAGCAATATCAAGGAAAACGAAAACTGAGGCGGAGGCTAACTTGTATGGCTAGTTTATGAATCTCTATTCTAGTTAAATACCTAACTTCATTTTTTTTTCATTCAATTAGTATGACTAAGTTGTGTGGCCTATTTTTATGCAGAAACAGTAAACCAAGGACAGAAAAACTAACAAAAACAAAGACAAAATGCAGTAACTTGGCGGAAAAGTTGACCAAGAGTTGACTTTTTGCCTTTTTCCTCTAATCTGAAATCTATTATGCGAAACTGGTATAAACAGGTCCAAGGACCTACTCAAAAAAGTTAAAATAACTCAGGGATCCTAAGGAACAAATTAAAACTGAAATCCTACCTAAAACTCAAAATTTCACTACCTAGAACCTCTAAAAACACCTTAAAGATAGGCTAAAACACAGTTTATGCTAAAGCACGGGTAGAACTACCACTAAACTACCTAGACAAGTTCAAAATGACTTGAGAAAACTTAATCCTAAGTTACAAACTATCTCCTAAATGATTTACCAAAAATCACTACCTAAAACCAAGATTAGTATACAAAATTGACCATTTTGTGTATGCATGTACTAAGCTAACCTATGGAAGTTTAATCTAACTATCCTAACATGTTTCTAATGGCAAAATATGAGTAGAAAACAGCTCACACTGCTAAAACTTACTACAGCTCAAAATCTAGCTACTTAAGACCTAATATTAGCACTAAACTATGCTAAAACTCCAAAAATTTTGAGATGAAATAAACTACTGCATAAAACTTTTATCAACACCCTTGGACAACTTTTAATTACCAAAAGAAATGTGGAGAACACATCACAAAACAAAATTTGGAGGGAAATTCAAATCTGCCTACAGAAAACACAAAAATCAACTACAAATTGGTCAAAATGAGCTTAAGACTATCCAACAGCAAACGAAATGTTGAGGAATGATGCAAAAACAATGTATTTAGTATATGAAAGATGAAAACTAAGCTAAAAGTGAGCAATATCAAGGAAAACGAAAACTGAGGCTGAGGCTAACTTGTATGGCGAGTTTATGAATCTCTAGTCTAGTTAAATACCTAACTTCATTATTTTTTCATTCAATTAGTGTGACTAAGTTGTGTGGCCTATTTTTATGCAGAAAAAGTAAACCAAGGACAGAAAAACTAACAAAAACAAAGAAAGAATGCAGTAACTTGGTTGAAAAGTTGAAAAGGTGACAAAGAATTGACTTTTTGCCTTTTTCCTCTAATCTGAAATCTATTATGCGAAACTGGTACAAGCAGGAGCAAGGACCTACTCAACAAAGTTAAAATGACTCAGGGATCCTAAGGTACAACTCAAAACTGAAATCCTACCTAAAACTCAAAATTTCACTACCTAAAACCTCTAAAAACACCTTAAAGATAGGCTAAAACTAAGTTTATGCTAAAGCACGGGTAGAACTACCACAAAACTACCTAAACAAGGTTAAAATGACTTAAGAAAACTTAATCCTAAGTCACAAACTATCTCCTAAATGATTTACCAAAAATCGCTACCTAAAACCAAGACTAGTCTACAAAATTTACCCTTTTGTGTATGCATGTACTAAGCTAACCAATGGAAGTTTAATCTAACTATCCTAACATGTTTCTAGTTGTAAAATATGAATAGAAAACAACTCACACTGCTAAAACTTACTACAACTCAAAAATAAAGCTACCTAAGACCTAATATTAGCACTAAACTATGCTAAAACTCCAAAAATTTAGAGCTCAAATAAACTACTGCATAAAACTTTTATCAACACCCTTGGACAACTTTTAATTACCAAAAGAAATGTGGAGAAGACATCACAAAACAAAATTTGGAGGGAAATTCAAATCTGCCTACAGAAAACACAAAAATCAACTACAAATTGGTCAAAATGAGCTTAAGACTATCCAATCAGCAAAGGAAATGTTGAGGAATGATGCAAAAACAATGTATTTAGTATATGAAAGATGAAAACTAAGCTAAAAGTGAGCAATATCAAGGAAAACGAAAACTGAGGCGGAGGCTAACTTGTATGGCTGGTTTATGAATCTCTACTCTAGTTAAATACCTAACTTTACTATTTTTTTCATTCAATTAGTGTGACTAAGTTGTGTGGCCTTTTTTTATGCAGAAAATGTAAACTAAGGACAGAAAAACTAACAAAAACAAAGAAAGAATGCAGTAACTTGGTTGAAAAGTTGACCAAGAGTTGACTTTTTGCCTTTTTCCTCTAATGTGAAATCTATTATGCGAAACTGGTATAAACAGGACCAAGGACCTACTCAACAAAGTTAAAATGACTCAGGGATCCTAAGGAATAACTCAAAACTGAAATCCTACTTACAACTCAAAATTTCACTACCTAAAACCTCTAAAAACACCTTAAAGATAGGCTAAAACTAAGTTTATGCTAAAGCACGGGTAGAACTACCACTAAACTACCTAGACAAGGTTAAAATGACTTAAGAAAACTTAATCCTAAGTCACAAACTATCTCCTAAATGATTTACCAAAAATCACTACCTAAAATCAAGTCTAGTCTACAAAATTGACCCTTTTGTGTATGCATGTACTAATCTAACAAATGGAAGTTTAATCTAACTATCCTAACATGTTTCTCATTTTAAAATATGAATAGAAAACAACTCACACTGTTAAAACTTACTACAGCTCAAAAATAAAGCTACCTAAGACCTAATATTAGCACTAAACTATGCTAAAACTCCAAAAATTTAGAGCTGAAATAAACTACTGCATAAAACATTTATCAACACCCTTGGACAACTTTTAATTACCAAAAGAAGTGTGGAGAAGACATCACAAAACAAAATTTGGAGTGAAATTCAAATCTGCCTACAGAAAACACAAAAATCAACTTCAAATTGGTCAAAATGAGCTTAAGACTATCCAATCAGCAAAGGAATTTTGAGGAATGATGCAAAAACAATGTATTTAGTATATGAAAGATGAAAACTAAGCTAAAAGTGAGCAATATCAAGGAAAACGAAAACTGAGGCAGAGACTAACTTGTATGGCTAGTTTATGAATCTCTAATCTAGTTAAATACCTAACTTCATTATTTTTTTCATTCAATTAGTGTGACTAAGTTGTGTGGCCTGTTTTTATGCAGAAAAAGCAAACCAAGGACAGAAAAACTAACAAAAACAAAGAAAGAATGCAGTAACATGGTTGGAAACTTGACCAAGAGTTGTCTTTTTGCCTTTTTCCTCTAATGTGAAATCTATTATGCGAAACTGGTATAAACAGGACCAAGGACCTACTCAACAAAGTTAAAATGACTCAGGGATCCTAAGGAATAACTCAAAACTGAAATCCTACTTAAAACTCAAAATTTCACTACCTAAAACCTCTAAAAACACCTTAAAGATAGGCTAAAACTAAGTTTATGCTAAAGCACGGGTAGAACTACCACTAAACTACCTAGACAAGGTTAAAATGACTTAAGAAAACTTAATCCTAAGTCACAAACTATCTCCTAAATGATTTACCAAAAATCACTACCTACAACCAAGACCAGTCTACAAAATTTACCCTTTTGTGTATGCATGTACTAAGCTAACCAATGGAAGTTTAATCTAACTATCCTAACATGTTTCTAATTGTAAAATATGAATAGAAAACAACTCACACTGCTAAAACTTACTACAACTCCAAAATAAAGCTACCTAAGACCTAATATTAGCACTAAACTATGCTAAAACTCCAAAAGTTTAGAGCTGAAATAAACTACTGCATAAAACTTTTATCAACACCCTTGGACAACTTTTAATTACCAAAAGAAGTGTGGAGAAGACATCACAAAACAAAATTTGGAGGGAAATTCAAATCTGCCTACAGAAAACAAAAATAACAACTACAAATTGGTCAAAATGAGCTTAAGAGTATCCAATCAGCAAAGGAAATGTTGAGGAATGATGCAAAAACAATGTATTTATTATATGAAAGATGAAAACTAAGCTAAAAGTGAGCAATATCAAGGAAAACAAAAACTGAGGCGGAGACTAACTTGTATGGCTAGTTTATGAATCTCTAGTCTAGTTAAATACCTAACTTCATTATTTTTTTCATTCAATTAGTGTGACTAAGTTGTGTGGCCTATTTTTATGCAGAAAATGTAAACCAAGGACAGAAAAACTAACAAAAACAAAGAAAGAATGCAGTAACGTGGTTAAAAAGTTGACCAAGAGTTGAGTTTTTGCCTTTTTCCACTAATATGAAATCTATTATGCGAAACTGGTATAAACAGGACCAAGGACCTACTCAACAAAGTTAAAATGACTCAGGGATCCTAAGGAACAACTCAAAACTGAAATCCTACTTAAAACTCAAAATTTCACTACCTAAAACCTCTAAAAACACCTTAAAGATAGGCTAAAACTAAGTTTATGCTAAAGCACGGGTAGAACTACCACTAAACTACCTAGACAAGGTTAAAATGACTTAAGAAAACTTAATCCTAAGTCACAAACTATCTCCTAAATGATTTACCAAAAATCACTACCTACAACCAAGACTAGTCTACAAAATTTACCCTTTTGTGTATGCATGTACTAAGCTAACCAATGGAAGTTTAATCTAACTAACCTAACATGTTTCTAATTGTAAAATATGAATAGAAAACAACTCACACTGCTAAAACTTACTACAACTCCAAAATAAAGCTACCTAAGACCTAATATTAGCACTAAACTATGCTCAAACTCCAAAAGTTTAGAGCTGAAATAAACTACTGCATAAAACTTTTATGAACACCCTTGGACAACTTTTAATTACCAAAAGAAGTGTGGAGAAGACATCACAAAACAAAATTTGGAGGGAAATTCAAATCTGCCTACAGAAAACAAAAATAACAACTACAAATTGGTCAAAATGAGCTTAAGAGTATCCAATCAGCAAAGGAAATGTTGAGGAATGATGCAAAAACAATGTATTTAGTATATGAAAGATGAAAACTAAGCTAAAAGTGAGCAATATCAAGGAAAACGAAAACTGAGGCGGAGACTAACTTGTATGGCTTGTTTATGAATCTCTAGTCTAGTTAAATACCTAACTTCATTATTTTTTTCATTCAATTAGTGTGACTAAGTTGTGTGGCCTATTTTTATGCAGAAAATGTAAACCAAGGACAGAAAAAGTAACAAAAACAAAGAAAGAATGCAGTAACTTGGTTAAAAAGTTGACCAAGAGTTGACTTTTTCCCTCTTTCCTCTAATCTAAAATCTATTATGCGAAACTGGTATAAACATGACCAAGGACCTACTCAACCAAGTTAAAATGACTCAGGGATCCTAACGAACAACTCAAAACTGAAATCCTACCTACAACTCAAAATTTCACTACCTAAAACCTCTAAAAACACCTTAAAGATAGGCTAAAACTAAGTTTATGCTAAAGCACGGGTAGAACTACCACTAAACTACCTAGACAAGGCTAAAATGACTTAAGAAAACTTAATCCGAAGTCACAAACTATCTCGTAAATGATTTACCAAAAATCACTACCTAAAACCAAGACTAGTATACAAAATTGACCCTTTTGTGTATGCATGTACTAAGCTAACCTATGGAAGTTTAATCTAACTATCCTAACATCTTTCTAATGGCAAAATATGAATAGAAAACAACTCACACTGCTAAAACATACTACAGCTCAAAATCTAGCTACCTAAGACCTAATATTAGCACTAAACTACGCTAAAACTCTAAAAATTTAGAGGTGAAATAAACTACTGCATAAAACTTTTATCAACACCCTTGGATCACTTTTAATTACCAAAAGAAGTGTGGAGAAGACCTCACAAAACAAAATTTGGAGGGAAATTCAAATCTGCCTACAGAAAACAAAAATAACAACTACAAATTGGTCAAAATGAGCTTAAGAGTATCCAATCAGCAAAGGAAATGTTGAGGAATGATGCAAAAACAATGTATTTACTATATGAAAGATGAAAACTAAGCTAAAAGTGAGCAATATCAAGGAAAACGAAAACTGAGGCGGAGACTAACTTGTATGGCTAATTTATGAATCTCAAGTCTAGTTAAATACCTAACTTCATTATTTTTTTCATTCAATTAGTGTGACTAAGTTGTGTGGCCTATTTTTATGCAGAAAATGTAAACCAAGGACAGAAAAACTAACAAAAACAAAGAAAGAATGCAATAACTTGGTTAAAAAGTTCACCAAGAGTTGACTTTTTGCATTTTTCCTCTATTTTGAAATCTATTATGCGAAACTACTATAAACAGTACCAAGGACCTACTCAACAAAGTTAAAATGACTCAGGGATCCTAAGGAACAACTCAAAACTAAAATCCACCCTAAAACTCAAAATTTCACTACCTAAAACCTCTAAAAACACCTTAAAGATAGGCTAAAACTAAGTTTATGCTAAAGCACGGGTAGAACTACCACTAAACTACCTAGACAAGGTTAAAATGACTTAAGAAAACTTAATCCTAAGTCAGAAACTATCACCTAAATGATTTACCAAAAATCACTACCTAAAACCAAGACTAGTCTACAAACTTTACCCTTTTGTGTATGCATGTACTAAGCTAACCAATGGATGTTTAATCTAACTATCCTAACATGTTTCTAATTGTAAAATATGAACAGAAAACAACTCACACTGCTAAAACTTACTACAGCTCAAAAATAAAGCTTCCTAAGACCTAATATTAGCACTAAACTATGCTAAAACTCCAAAAATTTGAGTTGAAGTAAACTACTGCATAAAAATTTTATCAACACCCTTGGACAACTTTTAATTACCAAAAGAAATGTGGAAAAGACATCACAAAACAAAATTTGGAGGGAAATCCAAATCTGCCCACAGAAAACACAAAAATCAACTACAAATTGGTCAAAATGAGCTTAAGACTATCCAATCAGCAAAGGAAATGTTGCGGAATGATGCAAAAACAATGTATTTACTATATGAAAGATGAAAACTAAGCTAAAAGTGAGCAATATCAAGAAAAACGAAAACTGAGGCGGAGACTAACTTGTATGGCTAGTTTATGAATCTCTAGTCTAGTTAAATACCTAACTTCATTATTTTTTTCATTCAATTAGTGTGACTAAGTTGTGTGGCCTTTTTTATGCAGAAAATGTAAACCAAGGACAGAAAAACTAACAAAAACAAAGAAAGAATGCAGTAACTTGGTTAAAAAGTTGACCAAGAGTTGACTTTTTGCCTCTTTCCTCTAATCTAAAATCTATTCTGCGAAACTGGTATAAACATGACCAAGGACCTACTCAACAAAGTTAAAATCACTCAGGAATCCTAAGGAACAACTCAAAACTGAAATCCTACCTACAACTCAAAATTTCCCTACCTAAAACCTATAAAAACACCTTAAAGATAGGCTAAAACTAAGTTTATGCTAAAGCACGGGTAGAACTACCACTAAACTACCTAGACAAGTTCAAAATGACTTGAGAAAACTTAATCCTAAGTTACAAACTATCTCCTAAATGATTTACCAAAAATCACTACCTAAAACCAAGACTAGTCTACAAACTTTACCCTTTTGTGTATGCATGTACTAAGCTAACCAATGGATGTTTAATCTAACTATCCTAACATGTTTCTAATTGTAAAATATGAACAGAAAACAACTCACACTGCTAAAACTTACTACAGCTCAAAAATAAAGCTTCCTAAGACCTAATATTAGCACTAAACTATGCTAAAACTCCAAAAATTTGAGTTGAAGTAAACTACTGCATAAAAATTTTATCAACACCCTTGGACAACTTTTAATTACCAAAAGAAATGTGGAAAAGACATCACAAAACAAAATTTGGAGGGAAATCCAAATCTGCCCACAGAAAACACAAAAATCAACTACAAATTGGTCAAAATGAGCTTAAGACTATCCAATCAGCAAAGGAAATGTTGCGGAATGATGCAAAAACAATGTATTTACTATATGAAAGATGAAAACTAAGCTAAAAGTGAGCAATATCAAGAAAAACGAAAACTGAGGCGGAGACTAACTTGTATGGCTAGTTTATGAATCTCTAGTCTAGTTAAATACCTAACTTCATTATTTTTTTCATTCAATTAGTGTGACTAAGTTGTGTGGCCTTTTTTATGCAGAAAATGTAAACCAAGGACAAAAAAACTAACAAAAACAACGAAAGAATGCAGTAACTTGGTTGAAAAGTTGTCAAAGAGTTGACTTTTTGCCTTATTCTCTAACCCGAAATCTATTATGCGAAACTGTTATAAACAAGACCAAGGACCTACTCAACAAAGTTAAAATGACTCAGGGATCTTAAGGAACAACTCAAAACTGAAATCCTACCTAAAACTCAAAATTTCCCTACCTAAAACCTCTAAAAACACCTTAAAGATAGGCTAAAACAAAGTTTATGCTAAAGCACGGGTAGAACTACCACTAAACTACTTAGAAAGGTTAAAATGACTTAAGAAAACTTAATCCTAAGTCACAAACTATCTCCTAAATGATTTACCAAAAATCACTACCTAAAACCAAGACTAGTCTACAAAATTTACCCTTTTGTGTATGCATGTACTAGGCTAACCTATGGAAGTTTAATATAACTATCCTAACATGTTTCTAATGGCAAAATATGAGTAAAATGCACCTCACTCTGCTAAAACTTACTACAGCTCAAAATCTAGCTACCTAAGACCTAATATTAGCACTAAACTATGCTAAAACTCCAAAAATTTGAGTTGAAGTCAACTACTGCATAAAAATTTTATCAACACCCTTGGACAACTTTTAATTACCAAAAGAAATGTGGAAAAGACATCACAAAACAAAATTTGGAGGGAAATCCAAATCTGCCCACAGAAAACACAAAAATCAACTACAAATTGGTCAAAATGAGCTTAAGACTATCCAATCAGCAAAGGAAATGTTGCGGAATGATGCAAAAACAATGTATTTACTATATGAAAGATGAAAACTAAGCTAAAAGTGAGCAATATCATGAAAAACGAAAACTGAGGCGGAGACTAACTTGTATGGCTAGTTTATGAATCTCTAGTCTAGTTAAATACCTAACTTCATTATTTTTTTCATTCAATTAGTGTGACTAAGTTGTGTGGCCTTTTTTATGCAGAAAATGTAAACCAAGGACAGAAAAACTAATAAAAACAAAGAAAGAATGCAGTAACTTGGTTAAAAAGTTGACCAAGAGTTGACTTTTTGCCTCTTTCCTCTAATCTAAAATCTATTGTGCGAAACTGGTATAAACATGACCAAGGACCTACTCAACAAAGTTAAAACCACTCAGGAATCCTAAGGAACAACTCAAAACTGAAATCCTACCTACAACTCAAAATTTCCCTACCTAAAACCTATAAAAACACCTTAAAGATAGGCTAAAACTAAGTTTATGCTAAAGCACGTGTAGAACTACCACTAAACTACCTAGACAAGGCTAAAATGACTTAAGAAAACTTAATCCTAAGTCACAAACTGTCTCCTAAATGATTTACCAAAAATCACTACCTAAAACAGAGACTAGTCTACAAAATTGACCCTTTTGTGTATGCATGTACTAAGCTAACCTATGGAAGTTTAATCTAACTATCCTAACATGTTTCTAAAGGCAAAATATGAGTAAAAAGCACCTCACTCTGCTAAAACTTACTACAGCTCAAAATCTAGCTACCTAAGACCTAATATTAGCACTAAATTATGCTAAAACTCCAAAAATTTAGAGCTGAAATACACTACTGCATAAAACTTTTATCAACACCCTTGGACAACTTTTAATTACCAAAAGAAATGTGGAGAAGACATCACAAAACAAACTTTGGAGGGAAATCCAAATCTGCCCACAGAAAACACAAAAATCAACTACAAATTGGTCAAAATGAGCTTAAGACTATCCAATCAGCAAAGGAAATGTTGCGGAATGATGCAAAAACAATGTATTTACTATATGAAAGATGAAAACTAAGCTAAAAGTGAGCAATATCATGAAAAACGAAAACTGAGGCGGAGACTAACTTGTATGGCTAGTTTATGAATCTCTAGTCTAGTTAAATACCTAACTTCATTATTTTTTTCATTCAATTAGTGTGACTAAGTTGTGTGGCCTTTTTTATGCAGAAAATGTAAACCAAGGACAGAAAAACTAATAAAAACAAAGAAAGAATGCAGTAACTTGGTTAAAAAGTTGACCAAGAGTTGACTTTTTGCCTCTTTCCTCTAATCTAAAATCTATTATGCGAAACTGGTATAAACATGACCAAGGACCTACTCAACAAAGTTAAAACCACTCAGGAATCCTAAGGAACAACTCAAAACTGAAATCCTACCTACAACTCAAAATTTCCCTACCTAAAACCTATAAAAACACCTTAAAGATAGGCTAAAACTAAGTTTATGCTAAAGCACGTGTAGAACTACCACTAAACTACCTAGACAAGGCTAAAATGACTTAAGAAAACTTAATCCTAAGTCACAAACTGTCTCCTAAATGATTTACCAAAAATCACTACCTAAAACAGAGACTAGTCTACAAAATTGACCCTTTTGTGTATGCATGTACTAAGCTAACCTATGGAAGTTTAATCTAACTATCCTAACATGTTTCTAAAGGCAAAATATGAGTAAAAAGCACCTCACTCTGCTAAAACTTACTACAGCTCAAAATCTAGCTACCTAAGACCTAATATTAGCACTAAATTATGCTAAAACTCCAAAAATTTAGAGCTGAAATACACTACTGCATAAAACTTTTATCAACACCCTTGGACAACTTTTAATTACCAAAAGAAATGTGGAGAAGACATCACAAAACAAACTTTGGAGGGAAATCCAAATCTGCCCACAGAAAACACAAAAATCAACTACAAATTGGTCAAAATGAGCTTAAGACTATCCAATCAGCAAAGGAAATGTTGCGGAATGATGCAAAAACAATGTATTTACTATATGAAAGATGAAAACTAAGCTAAAAGTGAGCAATATCATGAAAAACGAAAACTGAGGCGGAGACTAACTTGTATGGCTAGTTTATGAATCTCTAGTCTAGTTAAATACCTAACTTCATTATTTTTTTCATTCAATTAGTGTGACTAAGTTGTGTGGCCTTTTTTATGCAGAAAATGTAAACCAAGGACAGAAAAACTAATAAAAACAAAGAAAGAATGCAGTAACTTGGTTAAAAAGTTGACCAAGAGTTGACTTTTTGCCTCTTTCCTCTAATCTAAAATCTATTATGCGAAACTGGTATAAACATGACCAAGGACCTACTCAACAAAGTTAAAACCACTCAGGAATCCTAAGGAACAACTCAAAACTGAAATCCTACCTACAACTCAAAATTTCCCTACCTAAAACCTATAAAAACACCTTAAAGATAGGCT
Organism: Vigna unguiculata; assembly: GCF_037176805.1. Taxonomy (NCBI): domain Eukaryota; kingdom Viridiplantae; phylum Streptophyta; class Magnoliopsida; order Fabales; family Fabaceae; genus Vigna; species Vigna unguiculata. The sequence continues at coordinate 22,994,098 of NC_140795.1, read as the reverse complement.
AAAACTAAGTTTATGCTAAAGCACGTGTAGAACTACCACTAAACTACCTAGACAAGGCTAAAATGACTTAAGAAAACTTAATCCTAAGTCACAAACTGTCTCCTAAATGATTTACCAAAAATCACTACCTAAAACAGAGACTAGTCTACAAAATTGACCCTTTTGTGTATGCATGTACTAAGCTAACCTATGGAAGTTTAATCTAACTATCCTAACATGTTTCTAATGGCAAAATATGAGTAAAAAGCACCTCACTCTGCTAAAACTTACTACAGCTCAAAATCTAGCTACCTAAGACCTAATATTAGCACTAAATTATGCTAAAACTCCAAAAATTTAGAGCTGAAATAAACTACTGCATAAAACTTTTATCAACACCCTTGGACAACTTTTAATTACCAAAAGAAATGTGGAGAAGACATCACAAAACAAAATTTGGAGGGAAATCCAAATCTGCCCACAGAAAACACAAAAATCAACTACAAATTGGTCAAAATGAGCTTAAGACTATCCAATCAGCAAAGGAAATGTTGCGGAATGATGCAAAAACAATGTATTTACTATATGAAAGATGAAAACTAAGCTAAAAGTGAGCAATATCATGAAAAACGAAAACTGAGGCGGAGACTAACTTGTATGGCTAGTTTATAAATCTCTAGTCTAGTTAAATACCTAACTTCATTATTTTTTTCATTCAATTAGTGTGACTAAGTTGTGTGGCCTTTTTTATGCAGAAAATGTAAACCAAGGACAGAAAAACTAATAAAAACAAAGAAAGAATGCAGTAACTTGGTTAAAAACTTAACCAAGAGTTGACTTTTTGCCTCTTTCCTCTAATCTAAAATCTATTATGCGAAACTGGTATAAACATGACCAAGGACCTACTCAACAAAGTTAAAACCACTCAGGAATCCTAAGGAACAACTCAAAACTGAAATCCTACCTACAACTCAAAATTTCCCTACCTAAAACCTATAAAAACACCTTAAAGATAGGCTAAAACTAAGTTTATGCTAAAGCACGTGTAGAACTACCACTAAACTACCTAGACAAGGCTAAAATGACTTAAGAAAACTTAATCCTAAGTCACAAACTGTCTCCTAAATGATTTACCAAAAATCACTACCTAAAACAGAGACTAGTCTACAAAATTGACGCTTTTGTGTATGCATGTACTAAGCTAACCTATGGAAGTTTAATCTAACTATCCTAACATGTTTCTAATGGCAAAATATGAGTAAAAAGCACCTCACTCTGCTAAAACTTACTACAGCTCAAAATCTAGCTACCTAAGACCTAATATTAGCACTAAAATATGCTAAAACTCCAAAAATTTAGAGCTGAAATAAACTACTGCATAAAACTTTTATCAACACCCTTGGACAACTTTTAATTACCAAAAGAAATGTGGAGAAGACATCACAAAACAAAATTTGGAGGGAAATCCAAATCTGCCCACAGAAAACACAAAAATCAACTACAAATTGGTCAAAATGAGCTTAAGAGTATCCAATCAGCAAAGGAAATGTTGCGGAATGATGCAAAAACAATGTATTTACTATATGAAAGATGAAAACTAAGCTAAAAGTGAGCAATATCAAGAAAAACGAAAATTGAGGCGGAGACTAACTTGTATGGCTACTTTATGAATCTCTAGTCTAGTTAAATACCTAACTTCATTATTTTTTTCATTCAATTAGTGTGACTAAGTTGTGTGGCCTTTTTTATGCAGAAAATGTAAACCAAGGACAGAAAAACTAACAAAGAAAGAATGCAGTAACTTGGTTAAAAAGTTGACCAAGAGTTGACTTTTTGCCTCTTTCCTCTAATCTAAAATCTATTATGCGAAACTGGTATAAACAGCACCAAGGACCTAATCAACAAAGTTAAAATCACTCAGGAATCCTAAGGAACAACTCAAAACTGAAATCCTACCTACAACTCAAAATTTCACTACCTAAAACCTATAAAAACACCTTAAAGATAGGCTAAAACTAAGTTTATGCTAAAGCACGGGTAGAACTACCACTAAACAACCTAGACAAGGCTAAAATGACTTAAGAAAACTTAATCCTAAGTCACAAACTGTCTCCTAATTGATTTACCAAAAATCACTACCTAAAACCAAGACTAGTCTACAAAATTTACCCTTTTGTGTATGCATGTACTAGGCTAACCTATGGAAGTTTAATATAACTATCCTAACATGTTTCTAATGGCAAAATATGAATAGAAAACTCCTCACACTACTAAAACTTACTACAGCTGAAAATCTAGCTACCTAAGACCTAATATTAGCACTAAATTATGCTAAAACTCCAAAAATTTAGAGGTGAAATAAACTACTGCATAAAACTTTTATCAACACCCTTGGACAACTTTTAATTACCAAAAGAAATGTGGAGAAGACATCACAAAACAAAATTTGGAGGGAAATTCAAATCTGCCTACAGAAAACACAAAAATCAACTACAAATATGTCAAAATGAACTTAAGACTATCCAATCAGAAAAGGAAATGTTGCGGAATGATGCAAAAACAATATATTTACTATATGAAAGATGAAAAATAAGCTAAAAGTGAGCAATATCAAGAAAAACGAAAACTGAGGCGGAGACTAACTTGTATGGCTAGTTTATGAATCTCTAGTCTAGTTAAATACCTAACTTTATTATTTTTTTCATTCAATTAGTGTGACTAAGTTGTGTGGCCTTTTTTTATGCAGAAAATGTAAACCAAGGACAGAAAAACTAACAAAAACAAAGAAAGAATGCAGTAACTTGGTTGAAAAGTTGTCCAAGAGTTGACTTTTTGCCTTATTCTCTAACCCGAAATCTATTATGCGAAACTGGTATAAACAGGACCAAGGACCTACTCAACAAAATTAAAATGACTCAGGGATCTTAAGGAACAACTCAAAACTGAAATCCTACCTAAAACTCAAAATTTCACTACCTAAAAGCTCTAAAAACACCTTAAAGATAGGCTAAAACTAAGTTTATGCTAAAGCACGGGTAGAACTACCACTAAACTACCTAGAAAGGTTAAAATGACTTAAGAAAACTTAATCCTAAGTCACAAACTATCTCCTAAATGATTTACCAAAAATCACTACCTAAAACCAAGACTAGTCTACAAAATTTACCCTTTTGTGTATGCATGTACTAGGCTAACCTATGGAAGTTTAATCTAACTATCCTAACATGTTTCTATTGGCAAAATATGAGTAAAAAGCACCTCACTCTGCTAAAACTTACTACAGCTCAAAATCTAGCTACCTAAGACCTAATATTAGCACTAAACTATGCTAAAACTCCAAAAATTTGAGTTGAAGTAAACTACTGCATAAAAATTTTATCAACACCCTTGGACAACTTTTAATTACCAAAAGAAATGTGGAGAAGACATCACAAAACAAAATTTGGAGGGAAATCCAAATCTGCCCACAGAAAACACAAAAATCAACTACAAATTGGTCAAAATGAGCTTAAGACTATCCAATCAGCAAAGGAAATGTTGCGAAATGATGCAAAAACAATGTATTTACTATATGTAAGATGAAAACTAAGCTAAAAGTGAGCAATATCAAGAAAAACGAAAACTGAGGCGGAGACTAACTTGTATTGCTAGTTTATGAATCTCTAGTCTAGTTAAATACCTAACTTCATTATTTTTTTCATTCAATTAGTGTGACTAAGTTGTGTGGCCTTTTTTATGCAGAAAATGTAAACCAAGGACAGAAAAACTAACAAAAACAAAGAAAGAATGCAGTAACTTGGTTAAAAAGTTGACCAAGAGTTGACTTTTTGCCTCTTTCCTCTAATCTAAAATCTATTATGCGAAACTGGTATAAACATGACCAAGGACCTACTCAACAAAGTTAAAATCACTCAGGAATCCTAAGGAACAACTCAAAACTGAAATCCTACCTACAACTCAAAATTTCCCTACCTAAAACCTATAAAAACACCTTAAAGATAGGCTAAAACTAAGTTTATGCTAAAGCACGGGTAGAACTACCACTAAACTACCTAGACAAGGCTAAAATGACTTAAGAAAACTTAATCCTAAGTCACAAACTGTCTCCTAATTGATTTACCAAAAATCACTACCTAAAACAGAGACTAGTCTACAAAATTGACCCTTTTGTGTATGCATGTACTAGGCTAACCTATGGAAGTTTAATCTAACTATCCTAACATGTTTCTAATGGCAAAATATGAGTAAAAAGCACCTCACTCTGCTAAAACTTACTACAGCTCAAAATCTAGCTACCTAAGACCTAATATTAGCACTAAACTGTGCTAAAACTCCAAAAATTTGAGTTGAAGTAAACTACTGCATAAAAATTTTATCAACACCCTTGGACAACTTTTAATTACCAAAAGAAATGTGGAAAAGACATCACAAAAGAAAATTTGGAGGGAAATCCAAATCTGTCCACAGAAAACACAAAAATCAACTACAAATTGGTCAAAATGAGCTTAAGACTATCCAATCAGCAAAGGAAATGTTGCGAAATGATGCAAAAACAATGTATTTACTATATGAAAGATGAAAACTAAGCTAAAAGTGAGCAATATCAAGAAAAACGAAAACTGAGGCGGAGACTAACTTGTATGGCTAGTTTATGAATCTCTAGTCTAGTTAAATACCTAACTTCATTATTTTTTTCATTCAATTAGTGTGACTAAGTTGTGTGGCCTTTTTTATGCAGAAAATGTAAACCAAGGACAGAAAAACTAACAAAAACAAAGAAAGAATGCAGTAACTTGGTTAAAAAGTTGACCAAGAGTTGACTTTTTGCCTCTTTCCTCTAATCTGAAATCTATTATGCGAAACTGGTATAAACATGACCAAGGACCTACTCAACAAAGTTAAAATGACTCAGGGATCTTAAGGAACAACTCAAAACTGAAATCCTACCTAAAACTCAAAATTTCACTACCTAAAACCTCTAAAAACACCTTAAAGATAGGCTAAAACTAAGTTTATGCTAAAGCACGGGTAGAACTACCACTAAACTACCTAGAAAGGTTAAAATGACTTAAGAAAACTTAATCCTAAGTCACAAACTATCTCCTAAATGATTTACCAAAAATCACTACCTAAAACCAAGACTAGTCTACAAAATTTACCCTTTTGTGTATGCATGTACTAGGCTAACCTATGGAAGTTTAATCTAACTATCCTAACATGTTTCTAATGGCAAAATATGAGTAAAAAGCACCTCACTTTGCTAAAACTTACTACAGCTCAAAATCTAGCTACCTAAGACCTAATATTAGCACTAAACTATGCTAAAACTCCAAAAATTTGAGTTGAAGTAAACTACTGCATAAAAGTTTTATCAACACCCTTGGACAACTTTTAATTACCAAAAGAAATGTGGAAAAGACATCACAAAAAAAAATTTGGAGGGAAATCCAAATCTGCCCACAGAAAACACAAAAATCAACTACAAATTGGTCAAAATGAGCTTAAGACTATCCAATCAGCAAAGGAAATGTTGCGGAATGATGCAAAAATAATGTATTTACTATATGAAAGATGAAAACTAAGCTAAAAGTGAGCAATATCAAGAAAAACGAAAACTGAGGCGGAGACTAACTTGTATGGCTAGTTTATGAATCTCTAGTCTAGTTAAATACCTAATTTCATTATTTTTTTCATTCAATTAGTGTGACTAAGTTGTGTGGCCTTTTTTATGCAGAAAATGTAAACCAAGGATAGAAAAACTAACAAAAACAAAGAAAGAATGCAGTAACTTGGTTGAAAAGTTGACCAAGAGTTGACTTTTTTCCTTTTTCCTCTAATGTGAAATCTATTATGCGAAACTGGTATAAACAGCACCAAGGACCTACTCTACAAAGTTAAAATGACTCAGGGATCCTAAGGAACAACTTAAAACAGAAATCCTACCTAACACTCAAAATTTCACTACCTAAAACCTATAAAAACACCTTAAAGATAGGCTAAAACTAAGTTTATGCTAAAGCACGGGTAGAACTACCACTAAACTACCTAGACAAGGTTAAAATGACTTAAGAAAACTTAATCCTAAGTCACAAACTATCTCCTAATTGATTTACCAAAAATCACTACCTAAAACCAAGACTAGTCTACAAAAATGATCCTTTTGTGTATGCATGTACTAAGCTAACCTATGGAACTTTAATCTAACTATCCTAACATGTTTCTAATGGCAAAATATGAATAGAAAACAGCTCACACTTCTAAAATTTACTACAGCCTAGAACCTAGCTACCTAAGACCTAATACTGCCACTAAACTATGCTAAAACTCTAAAAATTTAGAGCTGAAATAAACTACTGCATAAAACTTTTATCAACACCCTTGGACAACTTTTAATTACAAAAAGAAATGTGGACAAAACATCACAAAACAAAATTTGGAGGGAAATTCAAATCTGCCTACGGAAAACACAAAAATCAACTATACATTTGTCAAAATAAGCTTGAGACTATCCAATCAGCAAAGGAAATGTTGAGGAATGGTGCAAAAACAATGTATTTAGTATATGAAAGATGAAAACTATGCTAAAAGTGAGCAATATCAAGGAAAACGAAAACTGAGGCAGAAACTAACTTGTATGGCTAGTTTATGAATCTCTAGTCTAGTTAAATACCTAACTTCATTATTTTTTCATTCAATTAGTGTGACTAAGTTGTGTGGCCTTTTTTGATGAAGAAAATATAAACCAAGGACTGAAAAACTAACAAAAACAAAGAAAGAATGCAGTAACTTGGCTAAAAAGTTGACCAAGAGTTGACTTTTTGCCTCTTTCCTCTAATCTGAAATCTATTATGCGAAACTGGTATAAACATGACCAAGGACCTACTCAACAAAGTTAAAATGACTCAGGGATCTTAAGGAACAACTCAAAACTGAAATCCTACCTAAAACTCAAAATTTCACTACCTAAAACCTCTAAAAACACCTTAAAGATAGGCTAAAACTAAGTTTATGCTAAAGCACGGGTAGAACTACCACTAAACTACCTAGAAAGGTTAAAATGACTTAAGAAAACTTAATCCTAAGTCACAAACTATCTCCTAAATGATTTACCACAAATCACTACCTAAAACCAAGACTAGTCTACAAAATTTACCCTTTTGTGTATGCATGTACTAGGCTAACCTATGGAAGTTTAATCTAACTATCCTAACATGTTTCTAATGGCAAAATATGAGTAAAAAGCACCTCACTTTGCTAAAACTTACTACAGCTCAAAATCTAGCTACCTAAGACCTAATATTAGCACTAAACTATGCTAAAACTCCAAAAATTTGAGTTGAAGTAAACTACTGCATAAAAGTTTTATCAACACCCTTGGACAACTTTTAATTACCAAAAGAAATGTGGAAAAGACATCACAAAAAAAAATTTGGAGGGAAATCCAAATCTGCCCACAGAAAACACAAAAATCAACTACAAATTGGTCAAAATGAGCTTAAGACTATCCAATCAGCAAAGGAAATGTTGCGGAATGATGCAAAAATAATGTATTTACTATATGAAAGATGAAAACTAAGCTAAAAGTGAGCAATATCAAGAAAAACGAAAACTGAGGCGGAGACTAACTTGTATGGCTAGTTTATGAATCTCTAGTCTAGTTAAATACCTAATTTCATTATTTTTTTCATTCAATTAGTGTGACTAAGTTGTGTGGCCTTTTTTATGCAGAAAATGTAAACCAAGGATAGAAAAACTAACAAAAACAAAGAAAGAATGCAGTAACTTGGTTGAAAAGTTGACCAAGAGTTGACTTTTTTCCTTTTTCCTCTAATGTGAAATCTATTATGCGAAACTGGTATAAACAGCACCAAGGACCTACTCTACAAAGTTAAAATCACTCAGGGATCCTAAGGAACAACTTAAAACAGAAATCCTACCTAACACTCAAAATTTCACTACCTAAAACCTATAAAAACACCTTAAAGATAGGCTAAAACTAAGTTTATGCTAAAGCACGGGTAGAACTACCACTAAACTACCTAGAGAAGGTCAAAATGACTGAAGAAAACTTAATCCTAAGTCACAAACTATCTCCTAAATGATTTACCAAAAATCACTACCTACAACCAACACTAGTTTACAAAATTGACCCTTTTGTGTATGCATGTACTAAGCTAACCTAAGGAAGTTTAATCTAACTATCCTAACATGTTTCTAATGGCAAAATATGAATAAAAAACAGCTCACACTGCTAAAACTTACTACGGCCCAAAATCTAGCTACCTAAGACCTAATATTAGCACTAAACTATGCTAAAACTCCAAAAATTTAGAGCTGAAATAAACAACTGCATAAAACTTTTATCAACACCCTTGGACAACTTTTAATTACCAAAAGAAATGTGGAGAAGACATCACAAAAAAAAAAATTGGAGGGAAATTCAAATCTGCCAACAGAAAACACAAAAATCAACTACACATTTGTCAAAATGAGCTTAAGAATATCTAATCAGCAAAGGAAATGTTGAGGAATGATGCAAAAACAGTGTATTTAGTATATGAAAGATGAAAACTAAGTTAAAAGTTAGCAATATCAAGGAAAACGAAAACTGAGGCGGAGACTAACTTGTATGGCTAGTTTATGAATCTCTAGTCTAGTTAAACACCTAACTTCAATATTTTTTCATTCAATTAGTGTGACTAACTTGTGTGGCCTTTTTTATGCAGAAAATGTACACCAAGGACAGAAAAGCTAAAAAAAAACAAAGAAAGAATGCAGTAACTTGGCTGAAAAGTCGACCAAGAGTTGACTTTTTACCTTTTTCCTCTAATCTAAAATCTATTATGCGAAACTGGTATAAACAAGACCAAGGACCTACTCAACAATGTTAAAATGATTCGGGGATCCTAAGGAACAACTCAAAACTGAAATCCTACCTAAAACTCAAAATTTCACTACCTAAAACCTCTAAATACACCTTAAAGATAGGCTAAAACTAAGTTTATGCTAAAGCACGAGTAGAACTACCACTAAACTACCTAGACAAGCTTAAAATGACTTCAGAAAACTTAATCCTAAGTCAAAAACTATCTCCTAAATGATTTACCAAAAATCACTACCTAAAACCAAGACTTGTCTACAAAATTGACCCTTTTGTGTATGCATGTACTAAGCTAACCTATGGAAGTTTAATCTAACTATCCTAACATGTTTCTAATCGCAAAAGATGAATAGAAAACAGCTCACACTACTAAAATTTACAATAGCTCAAAATCTAGCTACCTAAGACCTAATATAAGCACTAAACAATGCTAAAACTCCAAAAATTTAGAGCTGAAATAAACTACTGCATAAAACTTTTATCAACACCCTTGGACAACTTTTGATTACCAAAAGAAATGTGGAGAAGACATCACAAAACAAAATTTGGAGGGAAATTCAAATCTGCCTACAAAAAACACAAAAATCAACTACAAATTGCTCAAAATGAGCTTAAGACTATCCAATCAACAGAGGAAATGTTGAGGAATGATGCAAAAACAATGTATTTAGTATATGAAAGATGAAAACTAGGCTAAAAGTGAGCAATATCAAGGAAAACGAAAACTGAGGCGGTGACTAACTTGTATGGCTAGTTTATGAATCTCTAGTCTTGTTAAATACCTAAGTTCATTATTTTTTCATTCAATTAGTGTGACTAAGTTGTGTGGGCTATTTTTATGCAGAAAAAGTAAACCAAGGACAGAAAAACTAACAAAAACAAAGAAAGAATAAAGTAACTTGGCTGAAAAGTTGAAAAGTTGACCAAGAGTTGACTTTTTGCCTTTTTCCTCTAATCTGATATCTATTATGCGAAAGTGGAATAAACAGGACCAAGGATCTACTCAACAAAGTTAAAATGACTCAGGGATCCTAAGGAACAACTCAAAACTGAAATCCTACCTACAACTCAAAATCTCACAACCTAAACCCTCTAAAAACACCTGAAAGAGAGGCTAAAGCTAACCTTATGCTAAAGCTGGGGTAGAACTACCACTAAACTACCTAGACAAGGTTAAAATGACTTAAGAAAACTTAATCCTAAGTCACAAACTATCTCCGAAATGATTTACCAAAAATCACTACCTAAAACCAAGTCTAGTCTACAAAATTGACCCTTTTGTGTATGCATGTATTAAGCTAACCTATGGAAGTTTAATCTAACTATCCTAGCATGTTTCTAATGGGAAAATATGAATAGAAAACAGCTCACACTACTAAAACTTACTACAGCCTAAAATCTAGCTACCTAAGATCTAATATTAGCACTAAACTATGCTAAAACTCCAAAAATTTAGAGCTGAAATAAACTACTGCATAAAACTTTTATCACCACCCTTGGACAACTTTTAATTACCAAAAGAAATGTGGAGAAGACATCACAAAACAAAATATGGAGGGAAATTCAAATCTGCCTACAGAAAACACAAAAATCAACTACAAATTGGTCAAAATGAGCTTAAGACTATCCAATCAGCAAAGGAAATTTTGAGGAATGATGCAAAAACAGTGTATTTAGTATATGAAAGATGAAAACTAGGCTAAAAGTGAGCAATATCAAGGAAAACGAAAACTGAGGCGGTGACTAACTTGTATGGCTAGTTTATGAATCTGTAGTCTAGTTAAATACCTAAGTTCATTATTTTTTCATTCCATTAGTGTGACTAAGTTGTGTGGGCTATTTTTATGCAGAAAAAGTAAACCAACGACAGAAAAACTAACAAAAACAAAAAAGAATGAAGTAACTTGGCTGAAAAGTTGAAAACTTGAACAAGAGTTGAATTTTTGCCTTTTTCCTCTAATCTGAAATCTATTATGCGAAACTGGAATAAACATGACCAAGGACCTACTCAACAAAGCTAAAATGACTCAGGGATCCTAAGGAACAACTCAAAACTGAAATCCTACCTAAAATTCAAAATTTCACTACCTAAACCCTCTAAAAACACCTTAAAGAGAGGCTAAAACTAACTTTATGCTAAAGCACGGGTAGAACAACCACTAAACTACCTAGAAAGGTTAAAATGACTTAAGAAAACTTAATCCTAAGTCACAAACTATCTCCTAAATGATTTACCAAAAATCACTACCTAAAACCAAGACTAGTCTACAAAATTTACCCTTTTGTGTATGCATGTACTAGGCTAACCTATGGAAGTTTAATCTAACTATCCTAACATGTTTCTAATGGCAAAATATGAGTAAAAAGCACCTCACTTTGCTAAAACTTACTACAGCTCAAAATCTAGCTACCTAAGACCTAATATTAGCACTAAACTATGCTAAAACTCCAAAAATTTGAGTTGAAGTAAACTACTGCATAAAAGTTTTATCAACACCCTTGGACAACTTTTAATTACCAAAAGAAATGTGGAAAAGACATCACAAAAAAAAATTTGGAGGGAAATCCAAATCTGCCCACAGAAAACACAAAAATCAACTACAAATTGGTCAAAATGAGCTTAAGACTATCCAATCAGCAAAGGAAATGTTGCGGAATGATGCAAAAATAATGTATTTACTATATGAAAGATGAAAACTAAGCTAAAAGTGAGCAATATCAAGAAAAACGAAAACTGAGGCGGAGACTAACTTGTATGGCTAGTTTATGAATCTCTAGTCTAGTTAAATACCTAATTTCATTATTTTTTTCATTCAATTAGTGTGACTAAGTTGTGTGGCCTTTTTTATGCAGAAAATGTAAACCAAGGATAGAAAAACTAACAAAAACAAAGAAAGAATGCAGTAACTTGGTTGAAAAGTTGACCAAGAGTTGACTTTTTTCCTTTTTCCTCTAATGTGAAATCTATTATGCGAAACTGGTATAAACAGCACCAAGGACCTACTCTACAAAGTTAAAATGACTCAGGGATCCTAAGGAACAACTTAAAACAGAAATCCTACCTAACACTCAAAATTTCACTACCTAAAACCTATAAAAACACCTTAAAGATAGGCTAAAACTAAGTTTATGCTAAAGCACGGGTAGAACTACCACTAAACTACCTAGACAAGGTTAAAATGACTTAAGAAAACTTAATCCTAAGTCACAAACTATCTCCTAATTGATTTACCAAAAATCACTACCTAAAACCAAGACTAGTCTACAAAAATGATCCTTTTGTGTATGCATGTACTAAGCTAACCTATGGAACTTTAATCTAACTATCCTAACATGTTTCTAATGGCAAAATATGAATAGAAAACAGCTCACACTTCTAAAATTTACTACAGCCTAGAACCTAGCTACCTAAGACCTAATACTGCCACTAAACTATGCTAAAACTCTAAAAATTTAGAGCTGAAATAAACTACTGCATAAAACTTTTATCAACACCCTTGGACAACTTTTAATTACAAAAAGAAATGTGGACAAAACATCACAAAACAAAATTTGGAGGGAAATTCAAATCTGCCTACGGAAAACACAAAAATCAACTATACATTTGTCAAAATAAGCTTGAGACTATCCAATCAGCAAAGGAAATGTTGAGGAATGGTGCAAAAACAATGTATTTAGTATATGAAAGATGAAAACTATGCTAAAAGTGAGCAATATCAAGGAAAACGAAAACTGAGGCAGAAACTAACTTGTATGGCTAGTTTATGAATCTCTAGTCTAGTTAAATACCTAACTTCATTATTTTTTCATTCAATTAGTGTGACTAAGTTGTGTGGCCTTTTTTGATGAAGAAAATATAAACCAAGGACTGAAAAACTAACAAAAACAAAGAAAGAATGCAGTAACTTGGCTAAAAAGTTGACCAAGAGTTGACTTTTTGCCTCTTTCCTCTAATCTGAAATCTATTATGCGAAACTGGTATAAACATGACCAAGGACCTACTCAACAAAGTTAAAATGACTCAGGGATCTTAAGGAACAACTCAAAACTGAAATCCTACCTAAAACTCAAAATTTCACTACCTAAAACCTCTAAAAACACCTTAAAGATAGGCTAAAACTAAGTTTATGCTAAAGCACGGGTAGAACTACCACTAAACTACCTAGAAAGGTTAAAATGACTTAAGAAAACTTAATCCTAAGTCACAAACTATCTCCTAAATGATTTACCACAAATCACTACCTAAAACCAAGACTAGTCTACAAAATTTACCCTTTTGTGTATGCATGTACTAGGCTAACCTATGGAAGTTTAATCTAACTATCCTAACATGTTTCTAATGGCAAAATATGAGTAAAAAGCACCTCACTTTGCTAAAACTTACTACAGCTCAAAATCTAGCTACCTAAGACCTAATATTAGCACTAAACTATGCTAAAACTCCAAAAATTTGAGTTGAAGTAAACTACTGCATAAAAGTTTTATCAACACCCTTGGACAACTTTTAATTACCAAAAGAAATGTGGAAAAGACATCACAAAAAAAAATTTGGAGGGAAATCCAAATCTGCCCACAGAAAACACAAAAATCAACTACAAATTGGTCAAAATGAGCTTAAGACTATCCAATCAGCAAAGGAAATGTTGCGGAATGATGCAAAAATAATGTATTTACTATATGAAAGATGAAAACTAAGCTAAAAGTGAGCAATATCAAGAAAAACGAAAACTGAGGCGGAGACTAACTTGTATGGCTAGTTTATGAATCTCTAGTCTAGTTAAATACCTAATTTCATTATTTTTTTCATTCAATTAGTGTGACTAAGTTGTGTGGCCTTTTTTATGCAGAAAATGTAAACCAAGGATAGAAAAACTAACAAAAACAAAGAAAGAATGCAGTAACTTGGTTGAAAAGTTGACCAAGAGTTGACTTTTTTCCTTTTTCCTCTAATGTGAAATCTATTATGCGAAACTGGTATAAACAGCACCAAGGACCTACTCTACAAAGTTAAAATCACTCAGGGATCCTAAGGAACAACTTAAAACAGAAATCCTACCTAACACTCAAAATTTCACTACCTAAAACCTATAAAAACACCTTAAAGATAGGCTAAAACTAAGTTTATGCTAAAGCACGGGTAGAACTACCACTAAACTACCTAGAGAAGGTCAAAATGACTGAAGAAAACTTAATCCTAAGTCACAAACTATCTCCTAAATGATTTACCAAAAATCACTACCTACAACCAACACTAGTTTACAAAATTGACCCTTTTGTGTATGCATGTACTAAGCTAACCTAAGGAAGTTTAATCTAACTATCCTAACATGTTTCTAATGGCAAAATATGAATAAAAAACAGCTCACACTGCTAAAACTTACTACGGCCCAAAATCTAGCTACCTAAGACCTAATATTAGCACTAAACTATGCTAAAACTCCAAAAATTTAGAGCTGAAATAAACAACTGCATAAAACTTTTATCAACACCCTTGGACAACTTTTAATTACCAAAAGAAATGTGGAGAAGACATCACAAAAAAAAAATTGGAGGGAAATTCAAATCTGCCAACAGAAAACACAAAAATCAACTACACATTTGTCAAAATGAGCTTAAGAATATCTAATCAGCAAAGGAAATGTTGAGGAATGATGCAAAAACAATGTATTTAGTATATGAAAGATGAAAACTAAGTTAAAAGTTAGCAATATCAAGGAAAACGAAAACTGAGGCGGAGACTAACTTGTATGGCTAGTTTATGAATCTCTAGTCTAGTTAAACACCTAACTTCAATATTTTTTCATTCAATTAGTGTGACTAACTTGTGTGGCCTTTTTTATGCAGAAAATGTACACCAAGGACAGAAAAGCTAAAAAAAAACAAAGAAAGAATGCAGTAACTTGGCTGAAAAGTCGACCAAGAGTTGACTTTTTACCTTTTTCCTCTAATCTAAAATCTATTATGCGAAACTGGTATAAACAAGACCAAGGACCTACTCAACAATGTTAAAATGATTCGGGGATCCTAAGGAACAACTCAAAACTGAAATCCTACCTAAAACTCAAAATTTCACTACCTAAAACCTCTAAATACACCTTAAAGATAGGCTAAAACTAAGTTTATGCTAAAGCACGAGTAGAACTACCACTAAACTACCTAGACAAGCTTAAAATGACTTCAGAAAACTTAATCCTAAGTCAAAAACTATCTCCTAAATGATTTACCAAAAATCACTACCTAAAACCAAGACTTGTCTACAAAATTGACCCTTTTGTGTATGCATGTACTAAGCTAACCTATGGAAGTTTAATCTAACTATCCTAACATGTTTCTAATCGCAAAAGATGAATAGAAAACAGCTCACACTACTAAAATTTACAATAGCTCAAAATCTAGCTACCTAAGACCTAATATAAGCACTAAACAATGCTAAAACTCCAAAAATTTAGAGCTGAAATAAACTACTGCATAAAACTTTTATCAACACCCTTGGACAACTTTTGATTACCAAAAGAAATGTGGAGAAGACATCACAAAACAAAATTTGGAGGGAAATTCAAATCTGCCTACAAAAAACACAAAAATCAACTACAAATTGCTCAAAATGAGCTTAAGACTATCCAATCAACAGAGGAAATGTTGAGGAATGATGCAAAAACAATGTATTTAGTATATGAAAGATGAAAACTAGGCTAAAAGTGAGCAATATCAAGGAAAACGAAAACTGAGGCGGTGACTAACTTGTATGGCTAGTTTATGAATCTCTAGTCTTGTTAAATACCTAAGTTCATTATTTTTTCATTCAATTAGTGTGACTAAGTTGTGTGGGCTATTTTTATGCAGAAAAAGTAAACCAAGGACAGAAAAACTAACAAAAACAAAGAAAGAATAAAGTAACTTGGCTGAAAAGTTGAAAAGTTGACCAAGAGTTGACTTTTTGCCTTTTTCCTCTAATCTGATATCTATTATGCGAAAGTGGAATAAACAGGACCAAGGATCTACTCAACAAAGTTAAAATGACTCAGGGATCCTAAGGAACAACTCAAAACTGAAATCCTACCTACAACTCAAAATCTCACAACCTAAACCCTCTAAAAACACCTGAAAGAGAGGCTAAAGCTAACCTTATGCTAAAGCTGGGGTAGAACTACCACTAAACTACCTAGACAAGGTTAAAATGACTTAAGAAAACTTAATCCTAAGTCACAAACTATCTCCGAAATGATTTACCAAAAATCACTACCTAAAACCAAGTCTAGTCTACAAAATTGACCCTTTTGTGTATGCATGTATTAAGCTAACCTATGGAAGTTTAATCTAACTATCCTAGCATGTTTCTAATGGGAAAATATGAATAGAAAACAGCTCACACTACTAAAACTTACTACAGCCTAAAATCTAGCTACCTAAGATCTAATATTAGCACTAAACTATGCTAAAACTCCAAAAATTTAGAGCTGAAATAAACTACTGCATAAAACTTTTATCACCACCCTTGGACAACTTTTAATTACCAAAAGAAATGTGGAGAAGACATCACAAAACAAAATATGGAGGGAAATTCAAATCTGCCTACAGAAAACACAAAAATCAACTACAAATTGGTCAAAATGAGCTTAAGACTATCCAATCAGCAAAGGAAATTTTGAGGAATGATGCAAAAACAGTGTATTTAGTATATGAAAGATGAAAACTAGGCTAAAAGTGAGCAATATCAAGGAAAACGAAAACTGAGGCGGTGACTAACTTGTATGGCTAGTTTATGAATCTGTAGTCTAGTTAAATACCTAAGTTCATTATTTTTTCATTCCATTAGTGTGACTAAGTTGTGTGGGCTATTTTTATGCAGAAAAAGTAAACCAACGACAGAAAAACTAACAAAAACAAAAAAGAATGAAGTAACTTGGCTGAAAAGTTGAAAACTTGAACAAGAGTTGAATTTTTGCCTTTTTCCTCTAATCTGAAATCTATTATGCGAAACTGGAATAAACATGACCAAGGACCTACTCAACAAAGCTAAAATGACTCAGGGATCCTAAGGAACAACTCAAAACTGAAATCCTACCTAAAATTCAAAATTTCACTACCTAAACCCTCTAAAAACACCTTAAAGAGAGGCTAAAACTAACTTTATGCTAAAGCACGGGTAGAACAACCACTAAACTACCTAGACAAGGTTAAAATGACTTAAGAAAACTTAATCCTAAGTCACAAACTATCTCCTAAATGATTTACCAAAAATCACTACCTAAAACCAAAATTAGTATGCAAAATTGACCCTTTTGTGTATGCATGTACTAAGCTAACCTATGGAAGGTTAATCTAACTATCCTAACATGTTTCTAATGGCAAAATATGAATAGAAAACAACTCACACTGCTAAAAATTACTACGGCCCAAAATCTAGCTACCTAAGACCTAATATTAGCACTAAACTATGCTAAAACTCCAAAAATTTAGAGCTGAAATAAACAACTGCATAAAACTTTTATCAACACCCTTGGACAACTTTTAATTACCAAAAGAAATGTGGAGAAGACATCACAAAAAAAAATTTGGAGGCAAATTCAAATCTGCCAACAGAAAACACAAAAATCAACTACACATTTGTCAAAATGAGCTTAAGAATATCTAATCAGCAAAGGAAATGTTGAGGAATGATGCAAAAACAATGTATTTAGTATATGAAAGATGAAAACTAAGTTAAAAGTTAGCAATATCAAGGAAAACGAAAACTGAGGCGGAGACTAACTTGTATGGCTAGTTTATGAATCTCTAGTCTAGTTAAACACCTAACTTCAATATTTTTTCATTCAATTAGTGTGACTAACTTGTGTGGCCTTTTTTATGCAGAAAATGTACACCAAGGACAGAAAAGCTAAAAAAAAACAAAGAAAGAATGCAGTAACTTGGCTGAAAAGTCGACCAAGAGTTGACTTTTTACCTTTTTCCTCTAATCTAAAATCTATTATGCGAAACTGGTATAAACAAGACCAAGGACCTACTCAACAATGTTAAAATGATTCGGGGATCCTAAGGAACAACTCAAAACTGAAATCCTACCTAAAACTCAAAATTTCACTACCTAAAACCTCTAAATACACCTTAAAGATAGGCTAAAACTAAGTTTATGCTAAAGCACGAGTAGAACTACCACTAAACTACCTAGACAAGCTTAAAATGACTTCAGAAAACTTAATCCTAAGTCAAAAACTATCTCCTAAATGATTTACCAAAAATCACTACCTAAAACCAAGACTTGTCTACAAAATTGACCCTTTTGTGTATGCATGTACTAAGCTAACCTATGGAAGTTTAATCTAACTATCCTAACATGTTTCTAATCGCAAAAGATGAATAGAAAACAGCTCACACTACTAAAATTTACAATAGCTCAAAATCTAGCTACCTAAGACCTAATATAAGCACTAAACAATGCTAAAACTCCAAAAATTTAGAGCTGAAATAAACTACTGCATAAAACTTTTATCAACACCCTTGGACAACTTTTGATTACCAAAAGAAATGTGGAGAAGACATCACAAAACAAAATTTGGAGGGAAATTCAAATCTGCCTACAAAAAACACAAAAATCAACTACAAATTGCTCAAAATGAGCTTAAGACTATCCAATCAACAGAGGAAATGTTGAGGAATGATGCAAAAACAATGTATTTAGTATATGAAAGATGAAAACTAGGCTAAAAGTGAGCAATATCAAGGAAAACGAAAACTGAGGCGGTGACTAACTTGTATGGCTAGTTTATGAATCTCTAGTCTTGTTAAATACCTAAGTTCATTATTTTTTCATTCAATTAGTGTGACTAAGTTGTGTGGGCTATTTTTATGCAGAAAAAGTAAACCAAGGACAGAAAAACTAACAAAAACAAAGAAAGAATAAAGTAACTTGGCTGAAAAGTTGAAAAGTTGACCAAGAGTTGACTTTTTGCCTTTTTCCTCTAATCTGATATCTATTATGCGAAAGTGGAATAAACAGGACCAAGGATCTACTCAACAAAGTTAAAATGACTCAGGGATCCTAAGGAACAACTCAAAACTGAAATCCTACCTACAACTCAAAATCTCACAACCTAAACCCTCTAAAAACACCTGAAAGAGAGGCTAAAGCTAACCTTATGCTAAAGCTGGGGTAGAACTACCACTAAACTACCTAGACAAGGTTAAAATGACTTAAGAAAACTTAATCCTAAGTCACAAACTATCTCCGAAATGATTTACCAAAAATCACTACCTAAAACCAAGTCTAGTCTACAAAATTGACCCTTTTGTGTATGCATGTATTAAGCTAACCTATGGAAGTTTAATCTAACTATCCTAGCATGTTTCTAATGGCAAAATATGAATAGAAAACAGCTCACACTACTAAAACTTACTACAGCCTAAAATCTAGCTACCTAAGATCTAATATTAGCACTAAACTATGCTAAAACTCCAAAAATTTAGAGCTGAAATAAACTACTGCATAAAACTTTTATCACCACCCTTGGACAACTTTTAATTACCAAAAGAAATGTGGAGAAGACATCACAAAACAAAATATGGAGGGAAATTCAAATCTGCCTACAGAAAACACAAAAATCAACTACAAATTGGTCAAAATGAGCTTAAGACTATTCAATCAACAAAGGAAATGTTGAGGAATGATGCAAAAACAATGTATTTAGTATATGAAAGATGAAATCTAAGCTAAAAGTGAGCAAGATCAAGGAAAACGAAATTGAGGCGGAGATAAACTTGTATGGCTAATTTAGGAATCTGTAGTCCTGTTAAATACCTAACTTCATTATTTTTCCATTGAATTAGTGTGACTAAGTTGTGTGGCCTATTTTTATGCAGAAAAAGTAAACCAAGGAAAGAAAAACTAATAAAAACAAAGAAAGAATGCAGTAACTTGGCTGAAAAGTTGAAAAGTTGACCAAGAGTTGACTTTTTTCCTTTTTCCTCTAATCTGAAATCTATTATGCGAAACTGGTATAAACAGGACCAAGGACCTACTCAACAAAGTTAAAATGAGTCAGGGACCCTAAGGAACAACCCAAAACTGAAATCCTACCTAAAACTCAAAATTTCACTACCTAAAACCTCTAAAAACACCTTAAAGATAGACTAAAACTATGTTTATGCTAAAGCCCATGTAGAACTACCACTAAACTACCTAGACAAGGTTAAAATGACTTAAGAAAACTTAATCCTAAGTCACAATCTATCTCCTAAATGATTTACCATAAATCACTACCTAAAACCAAGACTAGTCTACAAAATTGACCCTTTTGTGTATGCATGTACTAAGCTTACCTATGGAAGTTTAATCTAACTATCCTAACATGTTTCTAACGGCAAAATATGAATAGAAAATAGCTCACACTGCTAAAACTAACTACAACTCAAAATCTAGCTACCTAAGACCTAATATTAGCGCTAAACTATGCTAAAACTCCAAAAATTTAGAGCTGAAATAAATTACTGCATAAAACTTTTATCAACACCCTTGGACAACTTTTAATTACAAAAAGAAATGTGGAGATAACATCACAAAACAAAATTTGGAGGGAAATTCAAATCTGCCTACAGAAAACACAAAAATCAACTACAAATCGGTCAAATTGAGCTTAAGACTATTCAATCAACAGAGGAAATGTTGAGGAATGATGCAAAAACAATGTATTTTGTATATGATAGATGAAATCTAAGCTAAAAGTGAGCATTATCAAGGAAAACGAAAACTGAGGCAAAGACTAACTTGTATGGCTAGTTTAGGAATCTCTAGTCTAGTTAAATACCTAACTTCATTATTTTTTCATTCAATTAGTGTGACTAAGTTGTGTGGCCTATTTTTACGTAGAAAAAGTGTTGGCAAAAGGAATACAAGTCTAAATGTTGAAGCAAGATTTTGATGATGATAAAAGAAGCCTGAAAGCCATCTGGAAGAGCATATGTTGTTATGTTTAAAGCTATCTTGTAAAATGTAATTAGATTAAGTTAGAAGCAGTATTATACAAGAAAATTCTAGTATTTCTCGAAATATCAAAATGATAATCGATTATCACTTAGAATAATCGATTATCCTGAGTTGAACCAATTTTTTCAAGAAAGCACTGGAATAATCGATTATCACTTCTGATAATCGATTATCTTCTCAAAAATTTGTTTTCCATAAACCACACTGTAATAATCGATTATCACTAGTGATAATGGATTATCCTGGTCTGTTGGGCGCGACTGTTCAACTTTTTGACCTAATTTCTGGAACCCCTGTTTAAGGAACCTCAGAGTTACTTCTCACTTACCTTTTTGAGAAGCTAGAGTACTAGTGTTGTGACTGTAAGAGAGTTCTCTGAGTGTTTGAAAAACCTAGTGTGGGTAGAGCGATAACTTTTTCTGATAGGTGTTCTAGGAGATTGAGTGCTGCTGCTGTTGCTAGGAAAGCTAAGGTCAAGGTTCTCTGTGTGATTCAGAGAAAGGTGTTCATCTCTTGTGTGATTCAAGAGAGGTGTTTTCTTTCCTTACACTCTTAATATCTGATTGTAAATCTGTTACTTGTTAGTGATTTAGTTAATCTCGTTTTTAAGAGATTAACAACTGGACGTAGGGTCTTTTGATCCGAACCAGTATAAATACTTGTGTTCAATCTTCTTCTCTATCTCTTTATTTCATCTATTATTGTGTTTAAAAGAAATTATTTATTGATCTAATTGATAAATTTTGGAAAAATTTTAAAGTATTAATTTTATTATTTAAAAACCAATTCACCCCCCTCTTGGTTTTGTCCGCACGCTCAAACATTCCGCTGCGCGATACCAACAATTAGTATCAGAGCTTGCTTTGATAGTTATTCAAAATTTTCGAAAATGGTTGGACAAAATCAAACCTTTGCCGAGGGCGTGTCTATCAACAGACCTCCTCTATTTACTGATGAAAATTATCCTTTCTGGAAAGTTAGGATGCAAATTTTTCTGGAATCTGTTGATAGGGGTATTTGGGATGCTGTTTTAAATGGTCCATTTGTTCCTGTTAATATTGTAAATGATGTGCAGGAACCAAAGCCATTCTCGCAATGGACAGCAGACGAAAATAGAAGAGCCCAATATGATGTAAAAGCTAGAAATATAATTTCATCTGCCTTAACCCTAGATGAGTTTTACAGGATCTCAGTATGCACCAGTGCATAAGAAATGTTGGAAATATTGCGTGTAACCCATGAAGGAACAGACGATGTGAAAAGAGCACGCAAGAACTCCTTGATCCAAGAATACGAAATGTTTCGGATGCAGCAAGAAGAAACTATATACGATGTGCAGAAACGATTCACACATATCGTCAATCATCTCAAAGGTCTAGGTAAAACTTTTGACACTAATGAATTAAGTATAAAAGTTCTTAAATCCTTGAACAGGACTTGGCAGCCAAAGGTGACAGCCATCACGGAGTCACAAAACCTTGCCACAATGACGATGGCAGCTCTGTTTGGAAAGCTGGGAGAACATGAGCTTGAACTGGGTAGATTAAATGATGAAGAAGATATTGGAAGAAAGAAGAACATAGCCTTTAAAACCGAAGTGGTTAAAGGCAAAAGACAAAAGGAAGAAGAAGATTCGGATGATGATGAAAATCTTAGTCTCATGATTAAGAAGTTTACAAAATTCATGAAGGCCAAAGGTAAAAATCAATTCAAGAGCAACAAGAAGGATAATCAAGGATCATCCTCAAATTTCAAATGTTATGAATGTAGGAAATCTGGACACGTCAAAACTGACTGCCCAAATTCAAAGAAAAGTGAAGAAAAGAAGGGTAGAAAATTCTTCAAAAAGAAAGCATATATAGCTTGGGAAGACAATGCCTCAAGCTCATCAAATTCTAGTGATTCTGAAAATGAAGAAGCAAATCTATGCTTGATGGCTAATCATGATGATTCTGATAGTGAGGTAAATTCTACTTGCCACGAAAATGACTATGATGATTTGTATGATGCCTTTCAACAATTGCTTATTAAATCTAGTAAATTGGATACTGCTCATAAAAAGTTAAAATCTGATTTTAAAGATTTGTAAAGTAAATTTGAAAAATCTCTTGAAGAAGAAGAATTTTTGAAAAATAAAATTTCAAATTTAGAAAATAAAGAAACTGTTGAATGTGCTTCATGCAAAAGTTACATGTTTGATATATGTATTTTGGAAAAACATCTCGAAGATGCTTTAGAAAATAAAAATTGTGAAAAGTTTAAAATCAAGAAAAATCCAAATAAGACCAAGCATGCTCATAATCATAGTTTTAAAAATAAAACTAAAAGAACTCGTAGAGTTTCGGTAGAAAAAGGAACATATCATTCTATAAATACTTATGCATGTACTGCTACATGTTTTTACTGCATGAAAAAGGGTCATACTTCAAACAAATGCAATATCAAACATTTTGGTGTTCCTAATAAGAAATATCTTTGGGTTACTATTCATAAGTAGATTTTTTTTTTAACCCCAAGGACCCAAACAAGTTGTTGGGGACCTAAATGAATTGTTTCCTTATTTTGCAGATAACTTCTAAATCCAGAAGATCAATGTGGTATCTTGACAGTGGTTGTTCAAGACACATGACTGGAGATAAAAAGAAGTTTAAGAACTTTAGAAAGAAGGAACAAGGATTTGTCACTTATGGGGATAACAACAAAGGAAAAATACTTGGAACAGGTGATGTAGGTGGAGGAAATACTTTGGAGATCAAGGATGTACTGTATGTAGAAGGACTAAAGCACAATCTTCTCAGTATAAGCCAATTATGTGATAAAGGACTCAAAGTAATATTTGAGAGTGATTACTGCACTATTCATCAAAAGGACTCCAAAGAAATAGCCTTAAAAGGTATGAGACATAATAACATTTACTTAATTGATCTTGATACTGCATCATCTAGTGATATAACTTGTTTGGTTGTTAAAAAAGAAAATCCTTGGTTATGGCATAAACGAGCTGCTCATATTAACATGCAACAATTAAACAAACTGATTTCTAAAGAATTAGTAATTGGATTACCAAAAATAAAGTTTGAAAAGGACAAACTATGTGATGCATGTCAAAAAGGAAAACAAGTAAAATCTTCATTTCATTCAAAGAATGTGATTTCCACATCAAAACCTTTAGAACTTTTGCATATGGATTTGTTTGGTCCTTCAAGGACAAAAAGCTTTGGAGGAAATTATTATGCTCTTGTTATTGTTGATGATTACTCACGATACACATGGACTTTCTTTCTCACACTAAAAAGTGAAGCATTTAAAGCTTTTAAAAAGTTTGCAAAAGCAGTTCAAAATGAAAAAGATCTGAAAATTAAAGTATTAAGAAGTGATCATGGTGGAGAATTTCAAAATGAATTATTTGAAAACTTTTGTGAAGAAAATGGAATTATGCATAATTTTTATGCACCTAGAACTCCTCAACAAAATGGAGTTGTAGAAAGGAAAAATAGATCTTTAGAAGAATTAGCTCGCACAATGTTGAACGAATATGATGTGCCTAAATATTTTTGGGCTGATGCTGTGAGCACTGCTTGCTATGTATTAAATAGAATGCTCATTAGACCAATTTTAAAAGTTGCCCCCTATGAATTGTTTAAAGGAAGAAAGCCTAATGTAGCACATTTAAAAATATTAGGATGCAAATGCTTTGTTCTAAATAACGGAAAAGAAAATTTGGGTAAATTTGATTCTAAAGCTGATGAAGCTATTTTCTTAGGATATTCATTAACTAGTAAAGCCTATAGGATTTTTAATAGAAGAACCTTGAATATGGAAGAATTTGTGCATGTTGTTTTTGATGAAATTGTGGACCTTGAGGAGAACCCTCTTGAGTCAAATAAAACAAATGCAGGTGATGAAGAATATTTCAAAGAAGCCCTTGTTGAGATGTATCTAAATGAGAATCCACTGAATGAACCTGAAGATCTTGCCAAAAGCTGGAAATCACCTAGAGGATTATCTCTAGAAAATGTCATTGGTGATATATCAAAAGGAGTTGTTACTAGAAATATGTCAAATTTATGTATGACTGTTGCCTTTGTTTCACAGATAGAACCGAAAAGTGTAGACGAAGCTCTTCAACATGATCAATGGTGCATAGCAATGCAAGAAGAGCTTAATCAATTTGAAAGGAATGAAGTTTGGGAACTCATGCCTAGGGATGATTCACACCAAGTAATAGGAACAAAATGGGTTTTCAGAAACAAGCTGGATGAGGATGGAAACATCACTAAAAACAAAGCCAGACTTGTAGCAAATGGATACAGACAAGAAGAAGGTATAGACTATGATGAGACTTATGCTCCAGTTGCCAGGTTAGAAGCTATACGTTTACTTCTTGCTTATGCTTCTCTCATGAAATTCAAACTATATCAGATGGATGTCAAAAGTGCTTTTTTAAATGGATTTATAAAAGAAAATGTGTATGTTGAACAACTACCTGGCTTTGAAGACTATAAGTTTCCTAATCACATTTATAAATTAAAGAAAGCATTGTATGGATTAAAACAAGCACCTAGATCTTGGTATGAACGATTAAGTACATTTTTGTTAGAAAATGATTTTGAAAGAGGTAAAATTGATTTAACTCTGTTTATCAAAAGAGTAAATAAGCATATTTTGCTAGTTCAGATTTATGTAGATGACATAATTTTTGGGTCTACTGATAGTTCACTATGTAAAGGCTTTGCAAGCATAATGCAGGGAGAGTTTGAAATGTCAATGATGGGAGAATTGACATTCTTTTTGGGTCTTCAAATTAAGCAAATGGAAAATGGAACTTTCATTTCTCAATCTAAGTACTGTAAAGAAGTACTTAAGAAATTTGGAATGGATACTGCTAAGGAAGCAAGTACTCCTATGGGAACCTCCTGCTACTTAGACAAAGATGAATCAGGAATATAGGTAAATCAAACTATGTTTAGAGGTATGATAGGTTCTTTGTTGTATCTTACTGCTAGTAGGCCTGACATTATGCAATTTGTATGTGTGTGTGCTCGTTTTCAAGCCAATTCAAAAGAATCACATCTTACTACAGTAAAAAGAATTTTAAAATACTTAAAAGGAACTACATGTTTTGGACTATGGTATCCTTCAGGAGCATCTCCTAATTTGATAGGCTATTCAGATGCTGATTATGGTGGTTGTAAAATAGATAGAAAAAGTACCAGTGGTACTTGTCACCTCTTAGGTAGTTCATTAGTCTCTTGGCACTCAAAGAAACAAGCTTGTGTGGCTTTGTCAACTACAGAGGCCGAATACATAGCAGCTGGAAATTGTTGTGTTGAAATTCTTTGGATGAAACAACAACTAGAAGACTATAATATCTTTCTAAATCACATACCTCTAAAATGTGATAATACCAGTTCTATTAATTTAACCAAAAATCCCATAATGCACTCTAGGACAAAGCATATTGAAATAAGACATCATTTCCTAAGAGATCACATCAATAAAGGAAATTGTGAAATAGAATACGTAGATACAAAGCATCAATTAGCTGATATCTTTACAAAACCTTTAGCTAAAGATAGATTTTATGAACTAAGAAGAGACTTAGGCATATTAGAGATCTCTTAAATTGCTAAAAACTCACAATCCTTAAAAAATCTAAAAAATAGCGTTAATAATCGATTACAAGTGTCAATAATCGATTATCAGACTCTCTTCAAAAATCCCAAAACATACTGGAATAATCGATTATTTTGGGTAATAATCGATTATCCTTAAAACTCTGCCTTAAAATTCAAAAACATTTTGTAATAATCGATTATTTAGGGCCATAATCGATTATCCTTAATACTGAGCCAAAAATAAAAAAACTCACTGGAATAATCGATTATCACTTAGGATAATCGATTATCAGCTCGTCAGACTTCATATTTTGCCCAGTTCATGAACCAATAATCGATTATTACACGTCGTTGGACCAACAAAATTCAAAAACTAGCTGTTGCAACGGCTAGATTTGCATCAAATCGTGTGTATATGGTCGTTGGAGTCTTCTCTCTATAAATATTAGCCATTTTTGTCACCAGAACACTCTTTTCTCTCCATCAACACTCAAGACCCTCTCCTTTTCTCATTTTCTCACAAACTCTCAAAGGCTTCCCTCTCTTTTACCTAAACCATGGTGGAATCCTCTCGTAGAAAGATTCCTACACGTAGAAGGACTGCATCTCGTGCCCCTCACCCTTAACTGCACCTAGAACAACCTCCATTGAAGGATGGATTTCGGATGAAGAAAGACGCTCTGAATTCATCACATTGTGGAAAGACAAACCCCTCATCACTCCGAAATTCATCCAGTCTCAATGGTTTGTAAATCGCCATTTCACAATTCAAAACTTCCTGGATGAACAAGGTGTAAAATTCTTCACAGAGATGCAAGACACCTACTATCCAGATTTGGTACGAGCCTTTTACTTCAATTACAAATTCAGAGATGGAGTTGGGTTCACAAAAGTGAAAGGTGTCGACATCATTTTAGATGATGACATTTGGGAAAATGTTGCATAATTTCCCATTCATGATGGCACATCTCCCATTCTCACGGCTGGCATAGAAGGTTTCAACAGAATTTTTGCATATAGATCCTTTATGCGACACCCAGATCAAGAAATTGGCCGCCAATTACTAGCTGGACCTCTCAAAATCGATGAGCGTCTACTTCACTATCTCATTGTTTAGATTCTATGTCCACGTGGTACAAACCACGCACAGTGCAGTGAAGCAGATCTTATGATCATATATGCCATGCTCAACCACATCCCCATCTATTGGCCAAGTATCATTCTTGACACCATGCTAAAAGCCAAAAGATTGCCTCAATATCCTCTTCCGTATTCCTTGCTCATCTCTCGTATTTGTGAGTATAAAGGGGTAAATGTCTCTGATGAACAGTCTCATAAGACAACTGCAGCAAACAAAATTGCAGAAAACTCCTTGAAGCAGATGAAATTTATTCCTTTTGGGAATACCTACATTCACAAGGATGATATGCCTTCCTCAAACAATGAAGAAGAAGAGAATCCTCCCACTGCTCTTATTCCTCCTGTTGACACACATATTGGATCATCCAGTGGTGTTGGTGGCTCATCCTCTTCTTTAGAGGATCACATTTTAAATCTCAACCAGAGGCTTGAAGAATTCTTTCTTCTCTCCACTCACAGATATGAAGAAGTCATTGGCTTAATTAGAGGATTAAATTCTAGGATCTCTAACTTAGAACATAAATTTGATAAATATGAGGACGATGATGACATGAGTCAAGACTTTTAAAAGTCTACATCATAGTCTATTTGTTGGCAATTGTAATATGTTTTCCAGTTTTATTTTTTCATAAAAGTATATTTGTCTTGTTATTATTTACCTATGCCTAATTGAGGGGGAGCTTCTTTCTTAAATTTTTTTTTCATATGATCAAAACAGGGGGAGAAAAATTTTAAACGTTTAAACCAAATAGTGCTACTAACAAATCTCCTTGTAAGATATTTTGATTGCAGATACTTTAAACATATTGTTTTGATCATCATCAAAAAGGGGGAGATTGTTGGCAAAAGCGATACAAGTCTAAATGCTGAAGCAAGATTTTCATGATGATAAAAGAAGCTTGAAAGCCATCTGGAAGACCATATGTTGTTATGTTTAAAGCTATCTTGTAAAATGTAATTAGATTAAGTTAGAAGCAGTATTGTACAAGAAAATTCTAGTATTTCTCGAAATATCAAAATGATAATCGATTATCACTTAGAATAATCGATTATCCTGAGCTGAACCAATTTTTTCAAGAAAGCACTGGAATAATCGATTATCACATCTGATAATCGATTATCTGCTCAAAAATTTGTTTTCCATAAACCACACTGGAATAATCGATTATCACTAGTGATAATCGATTATCCTGGTCTGTTGGGCATGACTGTTCAGCTTTTTGACCTAATTTTTGGAACCCCTATTTAAGGAACCTCAGAGTTACTTCTCACTTACCTTTTTGAGAAGCTAGAGTACTAGTGTTGTGACTGCAAGAGAGTTCTCTGAGTGTTCTCAATAGAAGCTTTGAAAAACCTAGTGTGGGTAGAGCGATAACTTTTCCTGAGAGGTGTTCTAGGAGATTGAGTGCTGCTGCTTTTGCTAGGAAAGCTAAGGTCAAGGTTCTCTGTGTGATTCAGAGAAAGCTGTTCATCTCTTGTGTGATTCAAGAGAGGTGTTTTCTTTCCTTACACTCTTAATATCTGATTGTAAATCTGTTACTTGTTAGTGATTTAGTTAATCTCGTTTTTAAGAGATTAACAACTGGACGTAGGGTCTTTTGATCCGAACCAGTATAAATACTTGTGTTCAAACTTCTTCTCTATCTCTTTATTTCATCTACTATTGTGTCTAAAAGAAATTATTTATTGATCTAATTGATAAATTTTGGTAAAATTTTCAAGTATTAGTTTTATTATTTAAAAACCAATTAACCCCCCTCTTGGTTTTGTCCGCACACTCAAACATTCCGCTGCGCGATACCAACAAAAAGTAAACCAAGGACAGAAATACTAACAAGAAAGAACGCAGTAACTTGGCTGAAAAGTTGAAAAGTTGACCAAGAGTTGACTCGTTGCCTTTTTCCTCTAATCTGAAATCTATTATGCGAAACTGGTATAAACAGGACCAAGGTCCTACTCAACAAAGTTAAAATGACTCAGGGATCCTAAGGAACAACTCAAAACTGAAATCCTACCTAAAACTCAAAATTTCACTACCTAAAACCTCTAAAAACACCTTAAAGATAGGCTAAAACTAAGTTTATGCTAAAGCACGGGTAGAACTACCACTAAACTACCTAGACAAGGTTAAAATAACTTAAGAAATCTTAATCCTGAGTCACAAACTATCTCCTAAATGATTTACCAAAAATCACTACCTAAAACAAAGACTAGTCTACTAAATTGACCATTTTGTGTATGCATGTATAAGATAACCTTTGGAAGTTTAATCTAACTATCCTAACATGTTTCTAATGGCAAAATATGAATAGAAAACAACTCACACTGCTAAAACATACTACAACTCAAAATCTAGTTACCTAAGACCTAATATTAGCACTAAACTTTGCTAAAACTCCAAAAATTTAGAGCTGAAATAAACTACTGCATGAAAATTTTATCAACACTCTTGGACAACTTTTAATTACCAAAAGAAGTGTGGAGAAGACATCACAAAACAAAATTTGGAGGGAAATTCAAATCTGCCTACAAAAAACACAAAAATCAACTACAAATTGGTCAAAATGAGCTTAAGAAAATCCAATCAGCAAAGGAAATGTTGAGGAATGATGCAATAACAATGTATTTAGTATATGAAAGATGAAAACTAAGCTACAAGTGAGCAATATCAAGGAAAACGAAAACTGAGGCGGAGACTAAATTGTATGGCTAGTTTAGGAATCTCTAGTCTAGTTAAATACCTAACTTCATTATTTTTTCACTCAATTAGTGTGACTAAGTTGTGTGGTCTATTTTTATGCAGAAAAAGTAAACAAAGGACAGAAAAACTAACAAAAACAAAGAAAGAATGCAGCAACTTGGCTGAAAAGTTGAAAAGTTGACCAAGATTTGACTTTTTGCCTTTTTACTCTAATCTGAAATCTATTATGCGAAACTAGTATAAACAGGACCAAGGACCTACTCAAGAAAGTTAAAATGACTCAGGGATCCTTAGGAACAACTCAAAACTGAAATCCTACTTAAAACTCAAAATTTCACTACCTAAAACCTCTAAAACCACCTTAAAGATAGGCTAAAACTAAGTTTATGCCAAAGCACGGGCAAAACTACCAATAAACTACCTAGACAAGGTTAAAATGACTTAAGAAAACTTAATCCTAAGTCACAAACTATCTCCTAAAGTATTTACCAAAAATCACTACCTAAAACCAAGACTAGTCTACAAAATTGACCCTTTTATGTATGCATGTACTAAGCTAACCTATGGAACTTTAATCTAACTATCCTAACATGTATCTAATGGGAAAATATGAACAGAAAAAAGCTAACACTGCTAAAACTTAATACAGCTCAAAATCTAGCTACCTAAGACCAAATATTAGCACTAAACTATGCTAAAACTCCAAAAATTTAGAGCTGAAACAAACTACTGCATAAAACTTTTATCAACACCCTTGGAAAACTTTTAATTACAAAAAGAAATGTGGAGAAGACATCACAAAACAAAATTTGGAGGGAAATTCAAATCTGCCTACAGAAATCCCAAAAATCAACTACAAATTGGTCAAAATGAGCTTAAAACTATCCAATCAACAAAGGAAATGCTGAGGAATGATGCAAAAAAAATGTATTTAGTATATGAAAGATGAAAACTAAGCTAAAAGTGAGCAATGTCAAGGAAAACGAAAACTGAGGCGGAGACTAACTTGTATGGCTAGTTTATGAATCTCTAGTCTAGTTAAATACCCAACTTCATTATTTTTTCATTCAATTAATGTGACTAAGTTGTGTGGCCTATTTTTATGCAGAAAAAGTAAACCAAGGGCAGAAAAACTAACAAAAACAAAGAAAGAATGCAATAACTTGGCTGAAAAGTTGAAAAGTTGACCTTTTACCTTTATCCTCTAATCTGAATTCTATTATGCGAAACTGGTATAAACAGGACCAAGTACCTACTCAACAAAGTTAAAACGACTCAGGGATCCTAAGGCACAACTCAAAACTTAAATCCTACCTAAAACTTAAATATAGGCTAAAACTAAGTTTATGCTAAAGCACAGGTAGAACTACCACTAAACTACCTAGACAAGGTTAAAATGACTTAAGAAAACTTAATCCTAAGTCACAAACTATCTCCTAAATGATTTACCAAAAATCACTACCTAAAACCAAGACTAGTCTACAAAGTTGACCCTTTTGTGTATGCATGTACTAAGCTAACCTATGGAAGTTTAATCTAAGTATCCTAACATGTTTCTAATGGCAAAATATGAATAGAGAGCATCTCACACTGCTAAATCTTACTACAGCTCAAAATCTAGCTACCTAAGACCTAGTATTAGCACTAAACTATGCTAAAACTCCAAAAATTTAGTGCTGAAATAAACTCTTGCATAAAACTTTTATCAACACCCTTGGACAACTTTTAATTACCAAAAGAAATGTGGAGAAGACATCACAAAACAAAATTTGGAGAGAAATTCAAATCTGCCTACAGAAAATACAAAAATCAACTACAAATTGGTCAAAATGAGCTTAAGACTATCCAATCAGCAAAGGAAATGTTGAGGAATGATGCAAAAACAATGTATTTAGTATATGAAAGATGAAAACTAAGCTAAAAGTGAGCAATATCAAGGAAAACGAAAACTGAGGCGGAGACTAACTTGGATGGCAGGTTTATGAATCTCTAGTCTAGTTAAATACCCAACTTCATTATTTTTTCATTCAATTAGTGTGACTGAGTTGTGTGGCCTATTTTTATGCAGAAAAAGTATACCAAGGACAGAAAAACTAACAAAAACAAAGAAAGAATGCAATAACTTGGCTGAAAAGTTAAAAAGTTGACCTTTTACCTTTATCCTCTAATCTGAATTCTATTATGCGAAACTGGTATAAACAAGACCAAGGACCTACTCAAGAAAGTTAAAATGACTCAGGGATCCTTAGGAACAACTCAAAACTGAAATCCTACCTAAAACTCAAAATTTCACTACCTAAATCCTCTAAAACCACCTTAAAGATAGGCTAAAACTAAGTTTATGCCAAAGCACGGGCAAAACTACCAATAAACTACCTAGACAAGGTTAAAATGACTTAAGAAAACTTAATCCTAAGTCACAAACTATCTCCTAAAGTATTTACCAAAAATCACTACCTATAACCAAGACTAGTCTACAAAATTGACCCTTTTATGTATGCATGTACTAAGCTAACCTATGGAACTTTAATCTAACTATCCTAACATGTATCTAATGGGAAAATATGAATAGAAAAAAGCTAACACTGCTAAAACTTAATACAGCTCAAAATCTAGCTACCTAAGACCAAATATTAGCACTAAACTATGCTAAAACTCCAAAAATTTAGAGCTGAAACAAACTACTGCATAAAACTATTATCAACACCCTTGGAAAACTTTTAATTACAAAAGGAAATGTGGAGAAGACATCACAAAACAAAATTTGGAGGGAAAAATTCAAATCTGCCTACAGAAATCCCAAAAATCAACTACAAATTGGTCAAAATGAGCTTAAAACTATCCAATCAACAAAGGAAATGCTGAGGAATGATGCAAAAAAAAATGTATTTAGTATATGAAAGATGAAAACTAAGCTAAAAGTGAGCAATGTCAAGGAAAACGAAAACTGAGGCGGAGACTAACTTGTATGGCTAGTTTATCAATCTCTAGTCTAGTTAAATACCCAACTTCATTATTTTTTCATTCAATTAGTGTGACCAAGTTGTGTGGCCTATTTTTATGCAGAAAAAGTAAACCAAGGACAGAAAAACTAACAAAAACAAAGAAAGAATGCAGTTACTTGGCTGAAAAGTTGAAAAGTTGACCTTTTACCTTTATCCTCTAATCTGAATTCTATTATGCGAAACTGGCATAAACAGGATCAACGACCTACTCAACAAAGTTAAAATGACTTAGGGATCCTAAGGAACAACTCAAAACTGAAATCCTACCTAAAACTCAAAATTCCACTACCTAAAACCTCTAAAAAGACCTTAAATATAGGCTAAAACTAAGTTTATGCTAAAGCACGGGTAGAACTACTACTAAACTACCTAGACAAGGTTAAAATGACTTAAGAAAACTTAATCCTAAGTTACAAACTATCTCCTAAATGATTTACCAAAAATCACTACCTAAAACCAAGACTAGTCTACAAAGTTGACCCTTTTGTGTATGCATGTACTAAGCTAACCTATGGAAGTTTAACCTAACTATCCTAACATGGTTCTAATGGCAAAATATGAATAGAAAATAGCTCACACTGCAAAAACTTACTACAGCTCAAAATCTAGCTACCTTAGACCTAGTATTAGCACTAAACTATGGTAAAACTCGAAAAATTTAGAGCTGAAATAAACTACTGCATAAAACTTTTGTCAACACACTTGGACAACTTTTAGTTACCAAAAGAAATTTGGAGAAGATATCACAAAACAAAATTTGGAGGGAAATTCAAATCTGCCTAAAGAAAACACAAAAATTAACTACAAAATTGGTCAAATTGAGCATAAGACTATCCAATCAACAAAGGAAATGTTGAGGAATGATGCAAAAACAATGTATTTAGTATATGAAAGATGAAAACTAAGCTAAAAGTGAGCAATATCAAGGAAAACAAAAGCTGAGGTGGAGATTAACTTGTATGACTATTTATGAATCTCTAGTCTAGTTAAATACCTAACTTCATTATTTTTTCATTCAATTAGTGTGACTAAGTTGTGTGGCCTATTTTTATGCAGAAAAAGTAAACCAAGGACAGAAAAACTAACAAAAACAAAGAAAGAATGCAGTAACATGGCTGAAAAGTTGACCAATAGTTGACTTTTTGCCTTTTTCCTCTAATCTGAAATTTATTATGCGAAACTGGTATAAACAGGACCAAGGACCTACTCAACAAAGTTAAAATGACTCAGGGATCCTAAGGAACAAGTCAAAACTGAAATCCTACCTAAAACTCAAAAATTCACTACTGAAAACCTCTGAAAACACCTTAAAGATAGGCTAAAACTAAGTTTATGCTAAAGCACGGGTAGAACTACCACTAAACTACCTAGACAAGGTTAAAATGACTTAAGAAAACTTAATCCTAAGTCACAAACTATCTCCTAAATGATTTACCAAAAATCACTACCTAAAACCAAGACTAGTCTACAAAATTGACCCTTTTGTGTATGCATGTACTAAGCTAACCTATGGAAGTTTAATCTAAGTATCCTAACATGTTTCTAATGGCAAAATATGAATAGAGAACATCTCACACTGCTAAATCTTACAATAGCTCAAATCTAGCTACCTAAGACCTAGTATTAGCACTAAACTATGCTAAAACTCCAAAAATTTAGAGCTGAAATAAACTACTGCATAAAACTTTTATCAACACCCTTGGACAACTTTTAATTACCAAAAGAAATGTGGAGAAGACATCACAAAACAAAATTTGGAGGGAAATTCAAATCTGCCTACAGAAAACACAAAAATCAACTACAAATTGGTCAAAATGAGCTTAAGTATATCCAATCAGCAAAGGAAATGTTGAGGAATGATGCAAAAATAATGTATTTAGTATATGAAAGATGAAAACTAAGCTAAAAGTGAGCAATATCAAGGAAAACAAAAGCTGAGGTGGAGATTAACTTGTATGACTATTTATGAATCTCTAGTCTAGTTAAATACCTAACTTCATTATTTTTTCATTCAATTAGTGTGACTAAGTTGTGTGGCCTATTTTTATGCAGAAAAAGTAAACCAAGGACAGAAAAACTAACAAAAACAAAGAAAGAATGCAGTAACATGGCTGAAAAGTTGACCAATAGTTGACTTTTTGCCTTTTTCCTCTAATCTGAAATCTATTATGCGAAAGTGGTAAAAACAAGACCAAGGACCTACTCAACAAAGTTAAAATGACTCAGGCATCCTAAGGAACAACTCAAAACTAAAA
The DNA here is from genome assembly GCF_037176805.1 of Vigna unguiculata. Classification (NCBI taxonomy): domain Eukaryota; kingdom Viridiplantae; phylum Streptophyta; class Magnoliopsida; order Fabales; family Fabaceae; genus Vigna; species Vigna unguiculata. The sequence goes on along the minus strand of NC_140795.1, from coordinate 22,958,539 downwards.
TCCTACCTAAAATTCAAAATTTCACTAACTAAAACCTCTGAAAACACCTTAAAGATAGGCTAAAACTAAGTTTATGCTAAAGCACGGGTAGAACTACCACTAAACTACCTAGACAAGGTTAAAATGTCTTAAGAAAACTTAATCCTAAGTCAAAAACTATCTCCTAAATGATTTACCAAAAATCACTACCTAAAACCAAGACTAGTCTACAAAATTGACCCTTTTGTGTATGCATGTACTAAGCTAACCTATGAAAGTATAATCTAACTATCCCAACATTTTTATAATGGCAAAATATGAAGAGAAAACAACTCACACAGCTAAAACTTACTACAGCTCAAAATCTAGCTACCTAAGACCTAATATTAGCACTAAACTATGCTAAATCTCAAAAAATTTAGAGCTGAAATAAACTACTTCATAAAACTTTTATCAACACCCTTGGACAACTTTTAATTAGCAGAAGAAATGTGGAGAAGACATCACTAAACAAAATTTGGAGGGAAATTCAAATCTGCCTACAGAAAACACAAAAATCAACTACAAATTGGTCAAAATGAGCTTAAGACTATCCAATAAGCAAAGGAAATGTTGAGGAATGATGCAAAAACAATGTATTTAGTATATGAAAGATGAAAACTAAGCTAAAAGTCAAGAATATCAAGGAAAACAAAAATTGAGGCGGAGACTAACTTGTATGGCTAGTTTATGAATCTCTAGTCTAGTTAGATACCTAACTTCTTATTTTTTCATTCAATTAGTGTGACTAAGTTGTGTGGCCTATTTTTATGCAGAAAAAGTAAACCAAGGACAGAAAAACTAACAAAAACAAAGAAAGAATGCAGTAACTTGGCTGAAAAGTTGACCAAGAGTTGACTTTTTGCCTTTTTCCTCTAATCTGAAATCTATTATGCGAAACTGGTATAAACAGGACCAAGGACCTACTCAACAAAGTTAAAATGACTCAGGGATCCTAAGGAACAAGTCAAAACTGAAATCCTACCTAAAACTCAAAAATTCACTACCGAAAACCTCTGAAAAAACCTTAAAGATAGGCTAAAAGTAAGTTTATGCTAAAGCACGGGTAGAACTACCACTAAACTACCTAGACAAGGTTAAAATGACTTAAGAAAACTTAATCCTAAGTCACAAACTATCTCCTAAATGAGTTACCAAAAATCACTACCCTAAACCAAGACTAGTGTACAAAATTGACCCTTTTGTGTATTCATGTACTAAGCTAACCTATGAAAGTATAATCTAACTATCCTAACATTTTTATAATGGCAAAATATGAATAGAAAACAACTCACACTGCTAAAACTTACTACAACTTAAAATCTAGCTACCTAAGACCTAATATTAGCACTAAATTATGCTAAAACTCCAAAAATTTAGAGCTGAAATAAATTACTGCATAAAACTTTTATCAACACCCTTGGACAACTTTTAATTACCAAAAGAAATGTGGAGAAGACATCACAAAACAAAATTTGGAGGGAAATTCAAATCTGCCTACAGAAAACACAAAAATCAACTACAAATTGGTCAAAATGAGCTTAAGTATATCCAATCAGCAAAGGAAATGTTGAGGAATGATGCAAAACTAATGTATTTAGTATATGAAAGATGAAAACTAAGCTAAAAGTGAGCAATATCAAGGAAAACAAAAGCTGAGGTGGAGATTAACTTGTATGACTATTTATGAATCTCTAGTCTAGTTAAATACCTAACTTCATTATTTTTTCATTCAATTAGTGTGACTAAGTTGTGTGGCCTATTTTTATGCAGAAAAAGTAAACCAAGGACAGAAAAACTAACAAAAACAAAGAAAGAATGCAGTAACATGGCTGAAAAGTTGACCAATAGTTGACTTTTTGCCTTTTTCCTCTAATCTGAAATCTATTATGCGAAATTGGTATAAACAGGACGAAGGACCTACTCAACAAAGTTAAAATGACACAGGGATCCAAAGGAACAACTCAAAACTGAAATCCTACCTAAAACTCAAAATTTCACTACCTAAAACCTCTAAAAACACCTTAAAGATAGGCTAAAACTAAGTTTATGCTAAAGCACGGGTAGTACTACCACTAAACTACCTAGACAAGGGCTAAATGACTTAAGAAAACTTAATCCTAAGTCACAAACTATCTCCTAAATGATTTACCAAAAATCACTACCTAAAACCATGACTAGTGTACAAAATTGACCCTTTTGTGTATGCATGTACTAAGCTAACCTATGGAAGTTTAATCTAACTATCCTAACATGTTTCTAATGGCAAAATATGAATAGAAAACAGCTCACACTGCTAAAACTTATTATAGCTCAAAATCTAGCTACCTAAGACCTAATATTAGCAATAAACTACACTAAAACTCCAAAAATTTAGAGCTGATATAAACTACTGCATAAAACTTTTATCAACACGATTGGACAACTTTTAATTACCAAAAGAAATGTGGAGAAGACATCACAAAACAAATTTTGGAGGGAAATTCAAATCTGCCTACTGAAAACACAAAAATCAACTACAAATTGGTCAAAATGAGCTTAAAACTATCCAATCAGCAAAGGAAATGTTGAGGAATGATGCAAAAACAATGTATTTAGTATATGAAAGATGAAAACTAAGCTAAAAGTGAGCAATATGAAGGAAAACGAAAACTGAGGCGAAGACTAACTTGTATGGCTAGTTTATGAATCTTTAGTCCAGTAAAATACCTAACTTCATTATTTTTTCATTCAATTAGTGTGACTAAAATGTGTGGCCTATTTTTATGCAGAAAAGGCAAACCAAGGACAGAAAAACTAACAAAAACAAAGAAAGAATGCAGTAACTTGGCTGAAAAGTTCACCAACAGTTGACTTTTTGGCTTTTTCCTCTAATCTAAAATCTATTATACGCAACTGGTATAAACAGGACCAAGGACCTACTCAACAAAGTTAAAATGACTCAGGAATCCTAAGGAACAACTCAAAACTGAAATCCTACTGGAAACTCAAAATTTCACTACCTAAAACCTCTAAAAACACCTCAAAGATAGGCTAAAACGAAGTTTATGCTAAAGCACTGGTAGAACTACATCTAAACTACCTAGACAAGGATAAAATGACTTAAGAAAATTTAATCCTAAGTCACAAACTATCTCCTAAATGATTTACCAAAAATCATTACCTAAAACCAAGACTAGTCTACAAAATTGACCCTTTTATGTATGCATGTACTAAGCTAACGAATGGAAGGTTAATCTAACTATCCTAACATGTTTCTAATGGCAAAATATGAATAGAAAAGAGCTCACACTGCTTAAACTTACTACAGCTCAAAATCGAGCTACCTAAGACCTAGTATTAGCACTAAACTATGCTAAACTCCAAAAATTTAGAGCTGAAATAAACTACTTCAAAAAAATTTTATCAACACCCTTGGACAACTTTTAATTACCAAAAGAAATGTGTAGAAGACATCACAAAACAAAAGAACTACAAATTGGTCAAAATGAGCTTAAGAGTATCCAATCAGCAAAGGAAATGTTGAGGAATGATGCAAAAACAATTTATTTAGTATATGAAAGATGAAAACTAAGCTAAAAGTGAGAAATATCAAGGAAAACGAAAATTGAGGCGGAGACTAACTTGTATGGCAAGTTTAGGAATCTCTAGTCTAGTTAAATTCTTAACTTCACTATTTTTTCATTCAATTCGTGTGACTAAGTTGTGTGGCCTATTTTTATGCAGAAAGAGTAAACCAGGGACAAAAAAACTAACAAAAACAAAGAAAGAATGCAGTAACTTGGCTGAAAAGTGGACCAAGAGTTGACTTTTTGCATTTTTCCTCTAATCTGAAATGTATTATGCGAAACTGGTAGAAACAGGACCAAGGACCTACTCAACAAAGTTAAAATGACTCAGGGATCCTAAGCAACAACTCAAAACTGAAATCCTACCTAAAACTCAAAATTTCACTACCTAAAACCTCTAAAAACACCTTAAAGATAGGCTAAAACTAAGTTTATGCTAAAGCACGTGTAGAACTACCACTAAACTACCTAGACAAGGTTAAAATAACTTAAGAAAACTTAATCATAAGTCACAAACTATCTCCTATATGATTTACCAAAAATCACTATCTAAAACCAAGACTAGTGTACAAAATTGACCCTTTTTTGTATGCATGTACTAAGCTAACCTATGGAAGTTTAATCTAACTATCCTAATATGTTTCTAATGGCAAAATATGAATAGAAAACAGCTCACACTGCTAAAGCTTACTACAGCTCAAAATCTAGCTACCTAAGACCTAATATTGGCACTAAACTATGCTAAAACTATAAAAATTTAGAGCTGATATAAACTACTGCATAAAACTTTTATCAACACCCTTGGACAAATTTTAATTACCAAAAGAAATGTGGAGAAGACATCAGAAAACAAAATTTGGAGGGAAATTCAAATCTGCCAACAGAAAACACAAAAAGGAACACTAGTGCAGATTTGACATTTTACTTCGCCTTATAGGCCTCGGTTATAACGGAACCGAAGCCTATAAGGAGGCGGTGGCATTTTTGCTATTTCGTCCAACTATATTGCCTCGGGTGAATGCAAAATCGGTGCGGTAAGAGGTTTTAATTCTCGGTTGCAAAAGAACCGAAGCCTATAAGGCAGCCCAGTAACCAAAATTTAAAAAATGTCATCAGCGTCAGCACTTTTGGCCTCGGTTATTAATTGAACTGAGGCAATATGAAGAGGTTTTTGGCCTCGGTTAAAAAAGAACCGAGGCCTATAAGTCAGCCAGTAACCCTAATTTCAAAAGTCACCTGTGCCGCCACATTTGGCTTCGGGTCTTTATTGACCGAGGCCATAATGGGACTTTTGGCCTCGGTTATTAATTGAACCGAGGCAATATGAAGAGGTTTTTAGCCTCGGTTAAAAAAGAACCGAGGCCTACAAGTCAGCCAGTAACCCTAATTTCAAAAATGTCACCTACGCCGCCACATTTGGCTTCGGGTCTTTATTGACTGAGGCCATAAAGGGACTTTAGGCCTCAGTTATTAATTGAACCGAGGCCATATGCCATATTTAGGTTCCCAAATTCGCGACTTCGCATTGTTCACCTTCGTCCCTGAGCGAAAACTTTGCGCACGGTGGATGCATTCTCGTCTTCGTTTTCTCGTGTGGTGGTGTTTGGTTCGTCATTGGTGAAGGAGGCATGCTCGCGGCTCACGGCAAAGGCGTGATTTGGTGGTCATTGTCTTCCTTTGTCTGCGGTGGTGATGGCGACACAGTGGTAGGGTTGCCCGCAACAGTGGATTGAAGTTATGCTTCGAACGGCAGTGGAGGTGCTGGATCTCTATATCTCTTGGCTCTACTGGTTCATGGTGGTTTGTTGTTGTCGCATTCAAACCAGTGAGCGTCGAGGTGAGTTGCTCGTTCAGTGCTGGTGAAGGTCTGGCTGCGACAACGTTTGCCGACGATCTCGGCGGCGAGGACGAGCGCAACAGTGCTAATGGTGGTGCGAGCGAAGTACCCCTATGGCTTCGGGTCCCAGGGAACCGAGGCAGAAAAGTACCCCCTATGGCTTCGGTTGACACCCGAGGCCAAAAACCACCCTTTTTTGCCTCACCCCAATATGCCTCGGTTTTGGAACCGGGACAGAATATCATAAACAACCGGGGCCAAAAGCCCTTACTGCACTAGTGGAACTACAAATTGGTCAAAATGAGCTTAAGACTATCCAATCAGGAAAGGAAATGTTGAGGAATGATGCAAAAAATTTGTATTTAGTATATGAAAGATGAAAACAAGCTAAAAGTGAGCTATATCAAGGAAAACGAAAACTAAGGCGGAGACTAACTTGTATGGCTAGTTTAGGAACTCTAGTCTAGTTAAATTCTTAACTTCATTATTTTTTCATTCAATTCGTGTGACTAAGTTGTGTGGCCTATTTTTATGCAGAAAGAGTAAACCAGGGACAGAAAAACTAACAAAAACAAAGAAAGAATGCAGTAACTTGGCTGAAAAGTTGACCAAGAGTAAACTTTTTGCATTTTTCCTCTAATCTGAAATCTATTATGAGAAACTGGTATAAACAGGACCAAGGACCTACTCAACAAACTTAAAATGACTCAGGGACCCTAAGCAACAACTCAAAACTGAAATCCTACCTAAAACTCAAAATTTCACTACCTAAAACATCTAAAAACACCTTAAAGATAGGCTAAAACTAAGTTTATGCTAAAGCACGGGTAGAACTACCACTAAACTACCTAGACAAGGTTAAAATAACTTAAGAAATCTTAATCATAAGTCACAAACTATCTCCTATATGATTTACCAAAAATCACTATCTAAAACCAAGACTAGTCTACAAAATTGACCCTTTTGTGTATGCATGTACTAAGCCAACCTATGGAAGTTTAATCTAACTATCCTAACATGTTTCTAATGGCAAAATATTAATAGAAAAGAGCTCACACTGCTAAATCTTACTACAGCTCAAAATCTAGCTACCTAAGACCTAATATTGGCACTAAACTATGCTAAAACTATAAAAATTTAGAGCTGATATAAACTACTGCATAAAACTTTTATCAACACCCTTGGATAAATTTTAATTACCAAAAGAAATGCGGAGAAGACATCACAAAACAAAATTTGGAGGGAAATTCAAATCTGCCTACAGAAAACACAAAAATAAACAACAAATTGGTCAAAATGAGCTTAAGACTATCCAATCATCAAAGGAAATGTTGAGGAATGATGCAAAAACAATGTATTTAGTATATGAAAGATGAAAACTAAGCTAAAAGTGAGCAATATGAAGGAAAACGAAAATTGAGGCGGAGACTAACTTGTATGGCTAGTTTATGAATCTCTAGTCTAGTTAAATACCTAACTTCATTATTTTTTCAATCAATTAGTGTGACTAAGTTGTGTGGCCTATTTTTATGCAGAAAAAGTAAACCAAGGACAGAAAAACTAACAAAAACAAAGAAAGAATGCAGTAACTTGGCTGAAAAGTTGACCAAAAGTTGACTTTTTGCCTTTTTCCTCTAATCTGAAATCTATTATGCGAAACTGGTATAAACTGGACCAAGGACCTATTCAACAAAGTTAAAATGACTAAGGGATCCTAAGGAACAACTCAAAACTGAAATCCTACTTAAAACTCAAAATTTTACTACCTAAAACCTCTGAAACACCTTAAAGATAGGCTAAAACTATGTTTATGCTAAAGCACGGGTAGAACTACCACTAAACTACCTAGACAAGGTTAAAATAACTTAAGAAAACTTAATCCTAAGTCGCAAACTATCTCCTATATGATTTACCAAAAATCACTATCTAAAACCAAGACTAGTCTACAAAATTGACCCTTTTGTGTATGCATGTACTAAGCTAACCTATGGAAGTTTAATCTAACTATCCTAACATGTTTCTAATGGCAAAATATGAATAGAAAAGAGCTCACACTGCTAAATCTTACTACAGCTCAAAATCTAGCTACCTCAGACCAAATATTTGCACTAAACTATGCTAAAACTCCAAAAATTTAGAGCTGATATAAACTACTGCATAAAACTTTTATCAACACCCTTGGACTACTTTTAATTACCAAAAGAAATGCGGAGAAGACATCACAAAACAAAATTTGGAGGGAAATTCAAATCTGCCTACAGAAAACACAAAAATAAACTACAAATTGGTCAAAATGAGCTTAAGACTATCCAATCAGCAAAGGAAATGTTGAGGAATGATGCAAAAACAATGTATTTAGTATATGAAAGATGAAAACTAAGCTAAAAGTGAGCAATATGAAGGAAAACGAAAACTAAGGCAGACACTAACTGGTATGCCTAGTTTAGGAAACTCTAGTCTAGTTAAATACCTAACTTCATTATTTTTTCATTCAATTCGTGTGACTAAGTTGTGTGGCCTATTTTTATGCAGAAAAAGTAAACTAAGGACAGAAAAACTAACAAAAACAAAGAAAGAATGCAGTAACTTGGTTGAAAAGTTGACCAAGAGTTGACTTTTTGCCTTCTTCATCTAATCTGAAATCTATTATGCGAAACTGGTATAAACAGGACCAAGGACCTACTCCACAAAGTTAAAATGACTAAGGGATCTAAGGAACAACTCAAAACTGAAATCCTACCTAAAACTCAAAATTTCACTACCTAAAACCTCTAAAAACACCTTAAAGATAGGCTAAAACAAAGTTTATGCTAAAGCACGGGTAGAACTACCACTCAACTACCTAGACAAGGTTAAAATAACTTAATAAAACTTAATCCTAAGTCACAAACTATCTCCTAAATGATTTACCAAAAATCACTACGTAAAACCAAAACTAGTCTACAAAATTGACCCTTTTGTGTATGCATGTTCTAAGCTAACATATGGAAGTTTAATCTAACTATCCTAACATGTTTCTAATGGGAAAATATGAATAGAAAAGAGCTCACACTGCTAAAACTTACTACAGCTCAAAATCTAGCAACCTAAGACCTAATATTAGCACTAAGCTATGCTAAAACTCCAAAAATTTAGAGCTGATATAAACTACTGCAAAAAACTTTTATCAACACCCTTGGACAACTTTTAATTACCAAAAGAAATGTGGAGAAGACATCACAAAACAAAATTTGGAGGGAAATTCAAAAAATCTGCCTACAGAAAACACAAAAATCAACTACAAATTGGTCAAAATGAGCTTAAGACTATCCAATCAGCAAAGGAAATATTGAGGAATGATGCAAAAAGAATGTATTTAGTATATGAAAGATGAAAACTAAGCTAAAAGTGAGCAATATGAAAGAAAACGAAATCTGAGGCAGAGACTAACTTGTATGGCTAGTTTTGGAATCTCTAGTCTAGTTAAATACCTAACTTCATTATTTTTTCATTCAATTAGTGTGACTAAATTGTGTGGCCTATTTTTATGCAAAAAAAGTAAACTAAGGACAGAAAAACTAACAAAAACAAAGAAAGAATGCAGTAACTTGGCTGAAAAGTTGACCAATAGTTGACTTTTTGCCTTTTTCCTCTAATCTGAAATCTATTATGCGAAACTGGTATAAACAGGACCAAGGACCTACTCAACAAAGTTAAAATGACTAAGGGATCCTAAGGAACAACTCAAAACTGAAATCATACTTAAAACTCAAAATTTTACTACCTAAAACCTCTGAAAACACCTTAAAGATAGGCTAAAGCTAAGTTTATGCTAAAGCACGGGTAGAACTACCACTAAACTACCTAGACAAGGTTAAAATGTCTTAAGAAAACTTAATCCTAAGTCACAAACTATCTCCTAAATGATTTACCAAAAATCACTACCTAAAACCAAGACTAGTCTACAAAATTGACCCTTTTGTGTATACATGTACTAAGCTAACCTATGGAAGTTTAATCTAACTATCCTAACATGTTTCTAATGGGAAAATATGAATAGAAAAGAGCTCACACTGCTTAAACTTACTACAGCTCAAAATCTAGCTACCTCAGACCAAATATTTGCACTAAACTATGCTAAAACTCCAAAAATTTAGAGCTGAAATAAACTACTGCATAAAACTTTTATCAACACCCTTGGACAACTTTTAATTACCAAAAGAAATGTGGAGAAGACATCACAAAACAAAATTTGGAGGGAAATTCAAATCTGCCTACAGAAAACACAAAAATCAACTACAAATTGGTCAAAATGAGCTTAAGACTATCCAATCAGCAAAGGAAATGTTGAGGAATGATGCAAAAACAATGTATTTAGTATATGAAAGATGAAAACTAAGGTAAAAGTGAGCAATATGAAGGAAAACGAAAACTGAGGCAGAGACTAACTTGTATGGCTAGTTTAGGAATCTCTACTCTAGTTAAATACCTAACTTCATTATTTTTTCATTTAATTACTGTGACTAAGTTGTGTGGCCTATTTTTATGCAGAAAAAGTAAACCAAGGACAGAAAAACTAACAAAAACAAAGAAAGAATGCAGTAACTTGGTTGAAAAGTTGACCAAGAGTTGACTTTTTGCCTTTTTCCTCTAATCTGAAATCTATTTTGCGAAACTGGTATAAACTGGACCAAGGACCTACTCAACAAAGTTAAAATGACTCATGGATCCTAAGGAACAACTCAAAACTGAAATCCTACCTAAAACTCAAAATTTCACTACCTAAAACCTATAAAAACACCTTAAAGATAGGCTAAAACTAAGTTTATGCTAAAGCACGGGTAGAACTACAACTAAACTACCTAGACAAGGTTAAAATGACTTCAGAAAACTTAATCCTAAGTCACAAACTATCTCCTAAATGATTTACCAAAAATACTACCTAAAACCAAGACTAGACTACAAAATTGACCCTTTTGTGTATGCATGTACTAAGGTAACCTATGGAAGTTTAATCTAACTATCCTAACATGTTTCTAATGGAAAAATATGAATAGAAAACAGCTCACACTGCTAAAACTTACTACAGCTCAAAATCTAGCTACCTAAGACCTAATATTAGCAATAAACTACGCTAAAACTCCAAAAATTTAGAGCTGATATAAACTACTGCATAAAAATTTTATCAACATCCTTGAACAACTTTTAATTACCAAAAGAAATGTGGAGAAGACATCACAAAACAAAATTTGGAGGGAAATCCAAATCTGCCTACAGAACACACAAAAATCAACTATAAATTGGTCAAAATGAGCTTAAAACTATCCAAACAGCAAAGGAAATGTTGAGGAATGATGCAAAAACAATGTATTTAGTATATGAAAGATGAAAAACTAAGCTAAAAGTGAGCAATATGAAGGAAAACGAAAACTGAGGCGGAGACTAACATGTATGGCTAGTTTATGAATCTCTAGTCTAGTTAAATACCTAACTTCATTATTTTTTCATTCAAATAGTGTGACTAAAATGTGTGGCCTATTTTTATGCAGAAAAAGTAATCCAAGGACAGAAAAACTAACAAAAACAAAAAAAGAATGCAGTAACTTGGTTGAAAAGATGACCAACAGTTGACTTTTTGCCTTTTTCCTCTAATCTGAAATCTATTATGCGAAACTTGTATAAACAGGACCAAGGACCTACTCAACAAAGTTAAAATGACTCAGGGATCCTAAGGAACAACTCAAAACTGAAATCCTACTTAAAACTCAAAATTTTACTACCTAAACCCTCTGAAAACACCTTAAAGATAGGCTAAAACTAAGTTTATGCTAAAGCACGGGTAGAACTACCACTAAACTACCTAGACAAGGTTAAAATGACTTAAGAAAACTTAATCCTAAGTCACAAACTATCTCCTAAATGATTTACCAAAAATCACTACCTAAAACCAAGACTAGTCTACAAAATTGACCCTTTTGTGTATGCATGTACTAAGCTAACCTATGGAAGTTTAATCTAACTATCCTAACATGTTTCTAATGGAAAAATATGAATAGAAAACAGCTCACACTGCTAAAACTTACTACAACTCAAAATCTAGCTACCTAAGACCTAATATTAGCAATAAACTACGCTAAAACTCCAAAAATTTAGAGCTGATATAAACTACTGCATAAAAATTTTATCAACACCCTTGAACAACTTTTAATTACCAAAAGAAATGTGGAGAAGACATCACAAAACAAAATTTGGAGGGAAATCCAAATCTGCCTACAGAACACACAAAAATCAACTATAAATTGGTCAAAATGAGCTTAAAACTATCCAAACAGCAAAGGAAATGTTGAGGAATGATGCAAAAACAATGTATTTAGTATATGAAAGATGAAAAACAAAGCTAAAAGTGAGCAATATGAAGGAAAACGAAAACTGAGGCAGAGACTAACTTGTATGGCTAGTTTAGGAATCTCTAGTCTAGTTAAATACCTAACTTCATTATTTTTTCATTCAATTAGTGTGACTAAGTTGTGTGGCCTATTTTTATGCAGAAAAAGCAAACCAAGGACAGAAAAACTAACAAAAACAAAGAAAGAATGCAGTAACTTGGTTGAAAAGTTGACCAACAGTTGACTTTTTGCCTTTTTCCTCTAATCTGAAATCTATTATGCGAAACTCTTATAAACAGGACCAAGGACCTACTCAACAAAGTTAAAATGACTCAGGGATCCTAAGGAACAACTCAAAACTGAAATCCTACTTAAAACTCAAAATTTTACTACCTAAAACCTCTAAAAACACCTTAAAGATAGGCTAAAACTAAGTTTATGCTAAAGCACGGGTAGAACTACCACTAAACTACCTAGACAAGGTTAAAATGTCTTAAGAAAACTTAATCCTAAGTCACAAACTATCTCCTAAATGATTTACCAAAAATCACTACCTAAAACCAAGACTAGTCTACAAAATTGACCCTTTTGTGTATGCATGTACTAAGCTAACCTATGGAAGTTTAATCTAACTATCCTAACATGTTTCTAATGGGAAAATACGAATAGAAAAGAGCTCACACTGCTAAAACTTACTACAGCTCAAAATCTAGCTACCTAAGACCTAATATTAGCAGTAAACTATGCTAAAACTCCAAAAATTTAGAGCTGATATAAACTACTGCATAAAACTTTTATCAACACCCTTGGACAACTTTTAATTACCAAAAGAAATGTGGAGAAGACATCACAAAACAAAATTTGGAGGGAAATTCAAATCTGCCTACAGAAAACACAAAAATCAACTACAAATTGGTCAAAATGAGCTTAAAACTATCCAATCAGCAAAGGAAATGTTGAGGAATGATGCAAAAACAATGTATTTAGTATATGAAAGATGAAAACTAAGCTAAAAGTGAGCAATATGAAGGAAAACGAAAACTGAGGCAGAGACTAACTTGTATGGCTAGTTTAGGAATCTCTAGTCTAGTTAAATACCTAACTTCATTATTTTTTCATTCAATTAGTGTGACTAAGTTGTGTGGCCTATTTTTATGCAGAAAAAGCAAACCAAGGACAGAAAAACTAACAAAAACAAAGAAAGAATGCAATAACTTGGTTGAAAAGTTGACCAAGAGTTGACTTTTTGCCTTTTTCCTCTAATCTGAAATCTATTATGCGAAACTGGTATAAACAGGACCAAGGACCTACTCAACAAAGTTAAAATGTCTCAAGGATCCTAAGGAACAACTCAAAACTGAAATCCTACCTAAAACTCAAAATTTTACTACCTAAAACCTCTAAAAACACCTTAAAGATAGGCTAAAACTAAGTTTATGCTAAAGCACGGGTAGAACTACCACTAAACTACCTAGACAAGGTTAAAATGTCTTAAGAAAACTTAATCCTAAGTCACAAACTATCTCCTAAATGATTTACCAAAAATCACTACCTAAAACCAAGACTAGTCTACAAAATTGACCCTTTTGTGTATGCATGTACTAAGCTAACCTATGGAAGTTTAATCTAACTATCCTAACATGTTTCTAATGGGAAAATATGAATAGAAAAGAGCTCACACTGCTAAAACTTACTACAGCTCAAAATCTAGCTACCTAAGACCTAATATTAGCAGTAAACTATGCTAAAACACCAAAAATTTAGAGCTGATATAAACTACTGCATAAAACTTTTATCAACACCCTTGGACAACTTTTAATTACCAAAAGAAATGTGGAGAAGACATCACAAAACAAAATTTGGAGGGAAATTCAAATCTGCCTACAGAAAACACAAAAATCAACTACAAATTGGTCAAAATGAGCTTAAAACTATCCAATCAGCAAAGGAAATGTTGAGGAATGATGCAAAAACAATGTATTTAGTATATGAAAGATGAAAACTAAGCTAAAAGTGAGCAATATGAAGGAAAACGAAAACTGAGGCAGAGACTAACTTGTATGGCTAGTTTAGGAATCTCTAGTCTAGTTAAATACCTAACTTCATTATTTTTTCATTCAATTAGTGTGACTAAGTTGTGTGGCCTATTTTTATGCAGAAAAAGCAAACCAAGGACAGAAAAACTAATAAAAACAAAGAAAGAATGCAGTAACTTGGTTGAAAAGTTGACCAACAGTTGACTTTTTGCCTTTTTCCTCTAATCTGAAATTTATTATGCGAAACTGGTATAAACAGGACCAAGGACCTACTCAACAAGGTTAAAATGACTAAGGGATCCTAAGGAACAACTCAAAACTGAAATCCTACTTAAAACTCAAAATTTTACTACCTAAACCCTCTGAAAACACCTTAAAGATAGGCTAAAACTAAGTTTATGCTAAAGCACGGGTAGAACTACCACTAAACTACCTAGACAAGGTTAAAATGACTTAAGAAAACTTAATCCTAAGTCACAAACTATCTCCTAAATGATTTACCAAAAATCACTACCTAAAACCAAGACTAGTCTACAAAATTGACCCTTTTGTGTATGCATGTACTAAGCTAACCTATGGAAGTTTAATCTAACTATCCTAACATGTTTCTAATGGGAAAATATGAATAGAAAAGAGCTCACACTGCTAAAAGTTACTACAGCTCAAAATCTAGCTACCTAAGACCTAATATTAGCACTAAACTATGCTAAAACTCCAAAAATTTAGAGCTGATATAAACTACTGCAAAAAAATTTTATCAACACCCTTGGACAACTTTTCATTACCAAAAGAAATGTGGAGAAGACATCACAAAACAAAATTTGGAGGGAAATTCAAATCTGCCTACAGAAAACACAAAAATCAACTACAAATTGGTCAAAATGAGCTTAAGACTATCCAATCAGCAAAGGAAATGTTGAGGAATGATGCAAAAACAATGTATTTAGTATATGAAAGATGAAAACTAAGCTAAAAGTGAGCAATATGAAGGAAAACGAAAACTGAGGCAGAGACTAACTTGTATGGCTAGTTTAGGAATCTCTAGTCTAGTTAAATACCTAACTTCATTATTTTTTCATTCAATTAGTGTGACTAAAATGTGTGGCCTATTTTTATGCAGAAAAAGCAAACCAAGGACAGAAAAACTAACATAAACAAAGAAAGAATGCAGTAACTTGGTTGAAAAGATGACCAAGAGTTGACTTTTTGCCTTTTTCCTCTAATCTGAAATCTATTATGCGAAACTGGTATAAACAGGACCAAGGACCTACTCAACAAAGTTAAAATGTCTCAGGGATCCTAAGGAACAACTCAAAACTGAAATCCTACTTAAAACTCAAAATTTTACTACCTAAAACCTCTAAAAACACCTTAAAGATAGGCTAAAACTAAGTTTATGCTAAAGCACGGGTAGAACTACCACTAAACTACCTAGACAAGGTTAAAATGTCTTAAGAAAACTTAATCCTAAGTCACAAACTATCTCCTAAATGATTTACCAAAAATCACTACCTAAAACCAAGACTAGTCTACAAAATTGACCCTTTTGTGTATGCATGTACTAAGCTAACCTATGGAAGTTTAATCTAACTATCCTAACATGTTTCTAATGGAAAAATATGAATAGAAAACAGCTCACACTGCTAAAACTTACTACAACTCAAAATCTAGCTACCTAAGACCTAATATTAGCAATAAACTACGCTAAAACTCCAAAAATTTAGAGCTGATATAAACTACTGCATAAAAATTTTATCAACACCCTTGAACAACTTTTAATTACCAAAAGAAATGTGGAGAAGACATCACAAAACAAAATTTGGAGGGAAATCCAAATCTGCCTACAGAACACACAAAAATCAACTATAAATTGGTCAAAATGAGCTTAAAACTATCCAAACAGCAAAGGAAATGTTGAGGAATGATGCAAAAACAATGTATTTAGTATATGAAAGATGAAAAACAAAGCTAAAAGTGAGCAATATGAAGGAAAACGAAAACTGAGGCAGAGACTAACTTGTATGGCTAGTTTAGGAATCTCTAGTCTAGTTAAATACCTAACTTCATTATTTTTTCATTCAATTAGTGTGACTAAGTTGTGTGGCCTATTTTTATGCAGAAAAAGCAAACCAAGGACAGAAAAACTAACAAAAACAAAGAAAGAATGCAGTAACTTGGTTGAAAAGTTGACCAACAGTTGACTTTTTGCCTTTTTCCTCTAATCTGAAATCTATTATGCGAAACTCTTATAAACAGGACCAAGGACCTACTCAACAAAGTTAAAATGACTCAGGGATCCTAAGGAACAACTCAAAACTGAAATCCTACTTAAAACTCAAAATTTTACTACCTAAAACCTCTAAAAACACCTTAAAGATAGGCTAAAACTAAGTTTATGCTAAAGCACGGGTAGAACTACCACTAAACTACCTAGACAAGGTTAAAATGTCTTAAGAAAACTTAATCCTAAGTCACAAACTATCTCCTAAATGATTTACCAAAAATCACTACCTAAAACCAAGACTAGTCTACAAAATTGACCCTTTTGTGTATGCATGTACTAAGCTAACCTATGGAAGTTTAATCTAACTATCCTAACATGTTTCTAATGGGAAAATACGAATAGAAAAGAGCTCACACTGCTAAAACTTACTACAGCTCAAAATCTAGCTACCTAAGACCTAATATTAGCAGTAAACTATGCTAAAACTCCAAAAATTTAGAGCTGATATAAACTACTGCATAAAACTTTTATCAACACCCTTGGACAACTTTTAATTACCAAAAGAAATGTGGAGAAGACATCACAAAACAAAATTTGGAGGGAAATTCAAATCTGCCTACAGAAAACACAAAAATCAACTACAAATTGGTCAAAATGAGCTTAAAACTATCCAATCAGCAAAGGAAATGTTGAGGAATGATGCAAAAACAATGTATTTAGTATATGAAAGATGAAAACTAAGCTAAAAGTGAGCAATATGAAGGAAAACGAAAACTGAGGCAGAGACTAACTTGTATGGCTAGTTTAGGAATCTCTAGTCTAGTTAAATACCTAACTTCATTATTTTTTCATTCAATTAGTGTGACTAAGTTGTGTGGCCTATTTTTATGCAGAAAAAGCAAACCAAGGACAGAAAAACTAACAAAAACAAAGAAAGAATGCAATAACTTGGTTGAAAAGTTGACCAAGAGTTGACTTTTTGCCTTTTTCCTCTAATCTGAAATCTATTATGCGAAACTGGTATAAACAGGACCAAGGACCTACTCAACAAAGTTAAAATGTCTCAAGGATCCTAAGGAACAACTCAAAACTGAAATCCTACCTAAAACTCAAAATTTTACTACCTAAAACCTCTAAAAACACCTTAAAGATAGGCTAAAACTAAGTTTATGCTAAAGCACGGGTAGAACTACCACTAAACTACCTAGACAAGGTTAAAATGTCTTAAGAAAACTTAATCCTAAGTCACAAACTATCTCCTAAATGATTTACCAAAAATCACTACCTAAAACCAAGACTAGTCTACAAAATTGACCCTTTTGTGTATGCATGTACTAAGCTAACCTATGGAAGTTTAATCTAACTATCCTAACATGTTTCTAATGGGAAAATATGAATAGAAAAGAGCTCACACTGCTAAAACTTACTACAGCTCAAAATCTAGCTACCTAAGACCTAATATTAGCAGTAAACTATGCTAAAACACCAAAAATTTAGAGCTGATATAAACTACTGCATAAAACTTTTATCAACACCCTTGGACAACTTTTCATTACCAAAAGAAATGTGGAGAAGACATCACAAAACAAAATTTGGAGGGAAATTCAAATCTGCCTACAGAAAACACAAAAATCAACTACAAATTGGTCAAAATGAGCTTAAGACTATCCAATCAGCAAAGGAAATGTTGAGGAATGATGCAAAAACAATGTATTTAGTATATGAAAGATGAAAACTAAGCTAAAAGTGAGCAATATGAAGGAAAACGAAAACTGAGGCAGAGACTAACTTGTATGGCTAGTTTAGGAATCTCTAGTCTAGTTAAATACCTAACTTCATTATTTTTTCATTCAATTAGTGTGACTAAGTTGTGTGGCCTATTTTTATGCAGAAAAAGCAAACCAAGGACAGAAAAACTAACATAAACAAAGAAAGAATGCAGTAACTTGGTTGAAAAGATGACCAAGAGTTCACTTTTTGCCTTTTTCCTCTAATCTGAAATCTATTATGCGAAACTGGTATAAACAGGACCAAGGACCTACTCAACAAAGTTAAAATGTCTCAGGGATCCTAAGGAACAACTCATAACTGAAATCCTACTTAAAACTCAAAATTTTACTACCTAAACCCTCTGAAAACACCTTAAAGATAGGCTAAAACTAAGTTTATCCTAAAGCACGGGTAGAACTACCACTAAAATACCTAGACAAGGTTAAAATGACTTAAGAAAACTTAATCCTAAGTCACAAACTATCTCCTAAATGATTTACCAAAAATCACTACCTAAAACCAAGACTAGTCTACAAAATTGACCCTTTTGTGTATGCATGTACTAAGCTAACCTATGGAAGTTTAATCTAACTATCCTAACATGTTTCTAATGGGAAAATATGAATAGAAAAGAGCTCACACTGCTAAAACTTACTACAGCTCAAAATCTAGCTACCTAAGACCTAATATTAGGACTAAACTATGTTAAAACTCCAAAAATTTAGAGCTGATATAAACTAGTTGATAAAAATTTTATCAAAACCCTTGGACAACTTTTAATTACCAAAAGAAATGTGGAGAAGACATCACAAAACAAAATTTGGAGGGAAATTCAAATCTGCCTACAGAAAACACAAAAATCAACTACAAATTGGTCAAAATGAGCTTAAGACTATCCAATCAGCAAAGGAAATGTTGAGGAATGATGCAAAAACAATGTATTTAGTATATGAAAGATGAAAACTAAGCTAAAAGTGAGCAATATGAAGGAAAACGAAAACTGAGGCAGAGACTAACTTGTATGGCTAGTTTAGGAATCTCTAGTCTAGTTAAATACCTAACTTCATTATTTTTTCATTCAATTAGTGTGACTAAGTTGTGTGGCCTATTTTTATGCAGAAAAAGCAAACCAAGGACAGAAAAACTAACATAAACAAAGAAAGAATGCAGTAACTTGGTTGAAAAGATGACCAAGAGTTCACTTTTTGCCTTTTTCCTCTAATCTGAAATCTATTATGCGAAACTGGTATAAACAGGACCAAGGACCTACTCAACAAAGTTAAAATGTCTCAGGGATCCTAATGAACAACTCATAACTGAAATCCTACTTAAAACTCAAAATTTTACTACCTAAACCCTCTGAAAACACCTTAAAGATAGGCTAAAACTAAGTTTATCCTAAAGCACGGGTAGAACTACCACTAAAATACCTAGACAAGGTTAAAATGACTTAAGAAAACTTAATCCTAAGTCACAAACTATCTCCTAAATGATTTACCAAAAATCACTACCTAAAACCAAGACTAGTCTACAAAATTGACCCTTTTGTGTATGCATGTACTAAGCTAACCTATGGAAGTTTAATCTAACTATCCTAACATGTTTCTAATGGCAAAATATGAATAGAAAAGAGCTCACACTGCTAAAACTTACTACAGCTCAAAATCTAGCTACCTAAGACCTAATATTAGGACTAAACTATGTTAAAACTCCAAAAATTTAGAGCTGATATAAACTAGTTGATAAAAATTTTATCAACACCCTTGGACAACTTTTAATTACCAAAAGAAATGTGGAGAAGACATCACAAAACAAAATTTGGAGGGAAATTCAAATCTGCCTACAGAAAACACAAAAATCAACTACAAATTGGTCAAAATGAGCTTAAGACTATCCAATCAGCAAAGG
Source organism: Vigna unguiculata (assembly GCF_037176805.1). NCBI lineage: Eukaryota > Viridiplantae > Streptophyta > Magnoliopsida > Fabales > Fabaceae > Vigna > Vigna unguiculata. The sequence goes on along the minus strand of NC_140795.1, from coordinate 22,938,812 downwards.
AAATGTTGAGGAATGATGCAAAAACAATGTATTTAGTATATGAAAGATGAAAACTAAGCTAAAAGTGAGCAATATGAAGGAAAACGAAAACTGAGGCAGAGACTAACTTGTATGGCTAGTTTAGGAATCTCTAGTCTAGTTAAATACCTAACTTCATTATTTTTTCATTCAATTAGTGTGACTAAGTTGTGTGGCCTATTTTTATGCAGAAAAAGCAAACCAAGGACAGAAAAACTAACATAAACAAAGAAAGAATGCAGTAACTTGGTTGAAAAGATGACCAAGAGTTGACTTTTTGCCTTTTTCCTCTAATCTGAAATCTATTATGCGAAACTGGTATAAACAGGACCAAGGACCTACTCAACAAAGTTAAAATGTCTCAGGGATCCTAAGGAACAACTCAAAACTGAAATCCTACTTAAAACTCAAAATTTTACTACCTAAAACCTCTAAAAACACCTTAAAGATAGGCTAAAACTAAGTTTATGCTAAAGCACGGGTAGAACTACCACTAAACTACCTAGACAAGGTTAAAATGTCTTAAGAAAACTTAATCCTAAGTCACAAACTATCTCCTAAATGATTTACCAAAAATCACTACCTAAAACCAAGACTAGTCTACAAAATTGACCCTTTTGTGTATACATGTACTAAGCTAACCTATGGAAGTTTAATCTAACTATCCTAACATGTTTCTAATGGGAAAATATGAATAGAAAAGAGCTCACACTGCTAAAACTTACTACAGCTCAAAATCTAGCTACCTAAGACCTAATATTAACTGTAAACTATGCTAAAACTCCAAAAATTTAGAGCTGATATAAACTACTGCATAAAAATTTTATCAACACCCTTGGACAACTTTTCATTACCAAAAGAAATGTGGAGAAGACATCATAAAACAAAATTTGGAGGGAAATTTAAATTTGCCTACTGAAAACACAAAAATCAACTACAAATTGGTCAAAATGAGCTTAAGACTATCCAATCAGCAAAGGAAATGTTGAGGAATGATGCAAAAACAATGTATTTAGTATATGAAAGATGAAAACTAAGCTAAAAGTGAGCAATATGAAGGAAAACGAAAACTGAGGCAGAGACTAACTTGTATGGCTAGTTTAGGAATCTCTAGTCTAGTTAAATACCTAACTTCATTATTTTTTCATTCAATTAGTGTGACTAAGTTGTGTGGCCTATTTTTATGCAGAAAAAGCAAACCAAGGACAGAAAAACTAACATAAACAAAGAAAGAATGCAGTAACTTGGTTGAAAAGATGACCAAGAGTTCACTTTTTGCCTTTTTCCTCTAATCTGAAATCTATTATGCGAAACTGGTATAAACAGGACCAAGGACCTACTCAACAAAGTTAAAATGTCTCAGGGATCCTAAGGAACAACTCATAACTGAAATCCTACTTAAAACTCAAAATTTTACTACCTAAACCCTCTGAAAACACCTTAAAGATAGGCTAAAACTAAGTTTATCCTAAAGCACGGGTAGAACTACCACTAAAATACCTAGACAAGGTTAAAATGACTTAAGAAAACTTAATCCTAAGTCACAAACTATCTCCTAAATGATTTACCAAAAATCACTACCTAAAACCAAGACTAGTCTACAAAATTGACCCTTTTGTGTATGCATGTACTAAGCTAACCTATGGAAGTTTAATCTAACTATCCTAACATGTTTCTAATGGGAAAATATGAATAGAAAAGAGCTCACACTGCTAAAACTTACTACAGCTCAAAATCTAGCTACCTAAGACCTAATATTAGGACTAAACTATGTTAAAACTCCAAAAATTTAGAGCTGATATAAACTAGTTGATAAAAATTTTATCAACACCCTTGGATAACTTTTAATTACCAAAAGAAATGTGGAGAAGACATCACAAAACAAAATTTGGAGGGAAATTCAAATCTGCCTACAGAAAACACAAAAATCAACTACAAATTGGTCAAAATGAGCTTAAGACTATCCAATCAGCAAAGGAAATGTTGAGGAATGATGCAAAAACAATGTATTTAGTATATGAAAGATGAAAACTAAGCTAAAAGTGAGCAATATGAAGGAAAACGAAAACTGAGGCAGAGACTAACTTGTATGGCTAGTTTAGGAATCTCTAGTCTAGTTAAATACCTAACTTCATTATTTTTTCATTCAATTAGTGTGACTAAGTTGTGTGGCCTATTTTTATGCAGAAAAAGCAAACCAAGGACAGAAAAACTAACATAAACAAAGAAAGAATGCAGTAACTTGGTTGAAAAGATGACCAAGAGTTCACTTTTTGCCTTTTTCCTCTAATCTGAAATCTATTATGCGAAACTGGTATAAACAGGACCAAGGACCTACTCAACAAAGTTAAAATGTCTCAGGGATCCTAAGGAACAACTCAAAACTGAAATCCTACTTAAAACTCAAAATTTTACTACCTAAAACCTCTAAAAACACCTTAAAGATAGGCTAAAACTAAGTTTATGCTAAAGCACGGGTAGAACTACCACTAAACTACCTAGACAAGGTTAAAATGTCTTAAGAAAACTTAATCCTAAGTCACAAACTATCTCCTAAATGATTTACCAAAAATCACTACCTAAAACCAAGACTAGTCTACAAAATTGACCCTTTTGTGTATACATGTACTAAGCTAACCTATGGAAGTTTAATCTAACTATCCTAACATGTTTCTAATGGGAAAATATGAATAGAAAAGAGCTCACACTGCTAAAACTTACTACAGCTCAAAATCTAGCTACCTAAGACCTAATATTAGCACTAAACTATGCTAAAACTCCAAAAATTTAGAGCTGATATAAACTTTTGCATAAAACTTTTATCAACACCCTTGGACAACTTTTAATTACCAAAGGAAATGTGGAGAAGACATCACAAAACAAAATTTGGAGGGAAATTCAAATCTGCCTACAGAAAACACAAAAATCAACTACAAATTGGTCAAAATGAGCTTAAGACTATCCAATCAGCAAAGGAAATGTTGAGGAATGATGCAAAAACAATGTATTTAGTATATGAAAGATGAAAACTAAGCTAAAAGTGAGCAATATGAAGGAAAACGAAAACTGAGGCAGAGACTAACTTGTATGGCTATTTTAGGAATCTCTAGTCTAGTTAAATACCTAACTTCATTATTTTTTTATTCAATTAGTGTGACTAAGTTGTGTGGCCTATTTTTATGCAGAAAAAGCAAACCAAGGACAGAAAAACTAACAAAAACAAAGAAAGAATGCAGTAACTTGGTTGAAAAGTTGACCAACAGTTGACTTTTTGCCTTTTTCCTCTAATCTGAAATCTATTATGCGAAACTGGTATAAACAGGACCAAGGACCTACTCGACAAAGTTAAATTGACTCAGGGATCCTAAGGAACAACACAAAACTGAAATCCTACCTAAAACTCAAAATTTCACTACCTAAAACCTCTAAGAACACCTTATACATAGGCTAAAACTAAGTTTATGCTAAAGCACGGGTAGAACTACCACTAAACTACCTAGACAAGGTTAAAATAACTTAATAAAACTTAATCCTAAGTCACAAACTATCTCCTAAATGATTTACCAAAAATCACTACCGAAAACCAAAACTATTCTACAAAATTGACCCTTTTGGGTATGCATGTACTAAGCTAAACTATGGAAGTTTAATCTAACTATCCTAACATGTTTCTAATGGGAAAATATCAATAGAAAACAGCTCACACTGCTAAAACTTACTACAGCTCAAAATCGAGCTACCTAAGACCTAATATTAGCACTAAACTATGCTAAAACTCCAAAAATTTAGAGCTGATATAAACTACTGCATAAAACTTTTATCAACACCCTTGGACAACTTTTAATTACCAAAAGAAATGTGGAGAAGACATCACAAAACAAAATTTGGAGGGAAATTCAAATCTGCCTACAGAAAACACAAAAATCAACTACAAATTGGTCAAAATGAGCTTAAGACTATCCAATCAGCAAAGGAAATGTTGAGGAATGATGCAAAAACAATGTATTTAGTATATGAAAGATGAAAACTAAGCTAAAAGTGAGCAATATGAAGGAAAACGAAAACTGAGGCGGAGACTAACTTGTATGGTTAGTTTAGGAATCTCTAGTCTAGTTAAATACCTAACTTCATTATTTTTTCATTCAAATAGTGTGACTAAAATGTGTGGCCTACTTTTATGCAGAAAAAGTAAACAAAGGACAGAAAAACTAACAAAAACAAAGAAAGAATGCAGTAACTTGGTTGAAATGTTGACCAAGAGTTGACTTTTTGCCTATTTCCTCTAATCTGAAATCTATTATGCGAAACTAGTATAAACAGCACCAAGGACCTACTCGACAAAGTTAAAATGACTCAGGATCCTAAGGAACAACACAAAACTGAAATCCTACATAAAACTCAAAATTTCACTACCTAAAACCTCTAAAAACACCTTATAGATAGGCTAAAACTAAGTTTAAGCTAAAGCACGGGTAGAACTACCACTAAACTACCTAGATAAGGTTAAAATAACTTAATAAAACTTAATCCTGAGTCACAAACTATCTCCTAAATGATTTACCAAAAATCACTACCGAAAACCAAAACTATCCTACAAAATTGACCCTTTTGTGTATGCATGTACTAAGCTAAACTATGGAAGTTTAATCTAACTATCCTAACATGTTTCTAATGGGAAAATATCAATAGAAAACAGCTCACACTGCTAAAACATACTACAGCTCAAAATCTAGCTACCTAAGACCTAATATTAGCACTAAACTATGCTAAAACTCCAAAAATTTAGACCTGATATAAACTACTGCATAATACTTTTATCAACACCCTTGGACAACTTTTAATTACCAAAAGAAATGTGGAGAAGACATCACAAAACAAAATTTGGAGGGAAATTCAAATCTGCCTACAGAAAACACAAAAATCAACTACAAATTGGTCAAAATGAGTTTACGACTATCCAATCAGCAAAGAAAATGTTAAGGAATGACGGAAATTCAATGTATTTAGTATATGAAAGATGAAAACTAAGCTAAAAGTGAGCAATATGAAGGAAAACGAAAACTGAGGCGGAGACTAACTTGTATGGTTAGTTTAGGAATCTCTAGTCTAGTTAAATACCTAACTTCATTATTTTTTCATTCAAATAGTGTGACTAAGTTGTGTGGCCTACTTTTATGCAGAAAAAGTAAACCAAGGACAGAAATACTAACAAAAACAAAGAAAGAATGCAGTAACTTGGTTGAAATGTTGACCAAGAGTTGACTTTTTGACTTTTTCCTCTAATCTGAAATCTATTATGCGAAACTAGTATAAACAGGACCAAGGACCTACTCGACAAAGTTAAAATGACTCAGGGATCCTAAGGAACAACACAAAACTGAAATCCTACATAAAACTCAAAATTTCACTACCTAAAACCTCTAAAAACACCTTATAGATAGGCTAAAACTAAGTTTATGCTAAAGCACGGGTAGAACTACCACTAAACTACCTAGATAAGGTTAAAATAACTTAATAAAACTTAATCCTGAGTCACAAACTATCTCCTAAATGATTTACCAAAAATCACTACCGAAAACCAAAACTATCCTACAAAATTGACCCTTTTGTGTATGCATGTACTAAGCTAAACTATGGAAGTTTAATCTAACTATCCTAACATGTTTCTAATGGGAAAATATCAATAGAAAACAGCTCACACTGCTAAAACATACTACAGCTCAAAATCTAGCTACCTAAGACCTAATATTAGCACTAAACTATGCTAAAACTCCAAAAATTTAGACCTGATATAAACTACTGCATAATACTTTTATCAACACCCTTGGACAACTTTTAATTACCAAAAGAAATGTGGAGAAGACATCACAAAACAAAATTTGGAGGGAAATTCAAATCTGCCTACAGAAAACACAAAAATCAACTACAAATTGGTCAAAATGAGTTTACGACTATCCAATCAGCAAAGAAAATGTTAAGGAATGACGGAAATTCAATGTATTTAGTATATGAAAGATGAAAACTAAGCTAAAAGTGAGCAATATGAAGGAAAACGAAAACTGAGGCGGAGACTAACTTGTATGGCAAGTTTAGGAATCTCTAGTCTAGTTAAATACCTAACTTCATTATTTTTTCATTCAACTAGTGTGACTAAAATGTGTGGCCTATTTTTATGCAGAAAAAGCAAACCAAGGACAGAAAAACTAACAAAAACAAAGAAAGAATGCAGTAACTTGGTTGAAAAGTTGACCAAGAGTTGACTTTTTGCCTTTTTCCTCTAATCTGAAATCTATTATGCGAAACTGGTATAAACAGGACCAAGGACCTACTCAACAAAGTTAAAATGTCTCAGGGATCCTAAGGAACAACTCAAAACTGAAATCCTACTTAAAACTCAAAATTTTACTACTTAAAACCTCTAAAAACACCTTAAAGATACGCTAAAACTAAGTTTATGCTAAAGCACGGGTAGAACTACCACTAAACTACCTAGACAAGGTTAAAATGTCTTAAGAAAACTTAATCCTAAGTCACAAACTATCTCCTAAATGATTTACCAAAAATCACTACCTAAAACCAAGACTAGTCTACAAAATTGACCCTTTTGTGTATGCATGTACTAAACTAACCTATGGAAGTTTAATCTAACTATCCTAACATGTTTCTAATGGGAAAATATGAATAGAAAAGAGCTCACACTGCTAAAACTTACTACAGCTCAAAATCTAGCTACCTAAGACCTAATATTAGCACTAAACTATGCTAAAACTCCAAAAATTTAGAGCTGATATAAACTACTGCATAAAACTTTTATCAACACCCTTGGACAACTTTTAATTACCAAAGGAAATGTGGAGAAGACATCACAAAACAAAATTTGGAGGGAAATTCAAATCTGCCTACAGAAAACACAAAAATCAACTACAAATTCGTCAAAATGAGCTTAAGACTATCCAATCAGCAAAGGAAATGTTGAGGAATGATGCAAAAACAATGTATTTAGTATATGAAAGATGAAAACTAAGCTAAAAGTGAGCAATATGAAGGAAAACGAAAACTGAGGCAGAGACTAACTTGTATGGCTAGTTTAGGAATCTCTAGTCTAGTTAAATACCTAACTTCATTATTTTTTTATTCAATTAGTGTGACTAAGTTGTGTGGCCTATTTTTATGCAGAAAAAGCAAACCAAGGACCGAAAAACTAACAAAAACAAAGAAAGAATGCAGTAACTTGGTTGAAAAGTTGACCAAGAGTTGACTTTTTGCCTTTTTCCTCTAATCTGAAATCTATTATGCGAAACTGGTATAAACAGGACCAAGGACCTACTCAACAAGGTTAAAATGACTCAGGGATCCTAAGGAACAACTCAAAACTGAAATCCTACTTAAAACTCAAAATTTTACTACCTAAACCCTTTGAAAACACCTTAAAGATAGGCTAAAACTAAGTTTATGCTAAAGCACGGGTAGAACTACCACTAAACTACCTAGACAAGGTTAAAATGACTTAAGAAAACTTAATCCTAAGTCACAAACTATCTCCTAAATGATTTACCAAAAATCACTACCTAAAACCAAGACTAGTCTACAAAATTGACCCTTTTGTGTATGCATGTACTAAGCTAACCTATGGAAGTTTAATCTAACTATCCTAACATGTTTCTAATGGGAAAATATGAATAGAAAAGAGCTCACACTGCTAAAACTTACTACAGCTCAAAATCTAGCTACCTAAGACCTAGTATTAGCTGTAAACTATGCTAAAACTCCAAAAATTTAGAGCTGATATAAACTACTGCATAAAAATTTTATCAACACCTTTGGACAACTTTTAATTACCAAAAGAAATGTGGAGAAGACATCACAAAACAAAATTTGGAGGGAAATTCAAATTTGCCTACAGAAAACACAAAAATCAACTACAAATTGGTCAAAATGAGCTTAAGACTATCCAATCAGCAAAGGAAATGTTGAGGAATGAAGCAAAAACAATGTATTTAGTATATGAAAGATGAAAACTAAGCTAAAAGTGAGCAATATGAAGGAAAACGAAAACTGAGGCAGAGACTAACTTGTACGGCTAGTTTAGGAATCTCTAGTCTAGTTAAATACCTAACTTCATTATTTTTTCATTCAATTAGTGTGACTAAGTTGTGTGGCCTATTTTTATGCAGAAAAAGCAAACCAAGGACAGAAAGACTAACAAAAACAAAGAAAGAATGCAGTAACTTGGTTGAAAACTTGACCAAGAGTTCACTTTTTGCCTTTTTCCTCTAATCTGAAATCTATTATGCGAAACTGGTATAAACAGGACCAAGGACCTACTCAACAAGGTTAAAATGACTCAGGGATACTAAGGAACAACTCAAAACTGAAATCCTACTTAAAACTCAAAATTTTACTACCTAAACCCTCTGAAAACACCTTAAAGATAGGCTAAAACTAAGTTTATCCTAAAGCACGGGTAGAACTACCACTAAAATACCTAGACAAGGTTAAAATGACTTAAGAAAACTTAATCCTAAGTCACAAACTATCTCCTAAATGATTTACCAAAAATCACTACCTAAAACCAAGACTAGTCTACAAAATTGACCCTTTTGTGTATGCATGTACTAAGCTAACCTATGGAAGTTTAATCTAACTATCCTAACATGTTTCTAATGGGAAAATATGAATAGAAAAGAGCTCACACTGCTAAAACTTACTACAGCTCAAAATCTAGCTACCTAAGACCTAATATTAGGACTAAACTATGTTAAAACTCCAAAAATTTAGAGCTGATATAAACTAGTTGATAAAAATTTTATCAACACCCTTGGACAACTTTTAATTACCAAAAGAAATGTGGAGAAGACATCACAAAACAAAATTTGGAGGGAAATTCAAATCTGCCTACAGAAAACACAAAAATCAACTACAAATCGGTCAAAATGAGCTTAAGACTATCCAATCAGCAGAGGAAATGTTGAGGAATGATGCAAAAATAATGTATTTAGTATATGAAAGATGAAAACTAAGCTAAAAGTGAGCAATATGAAGGAAAACGAAAACTGAGGCAGAGACTAACTTGTATGGTTAGTTTAGGAATCTCTAGTCTAGTTAAATACCTAACTTCATTATTTTTTCATTCAACTAGTGTGACTAAAATGTGTGGCCTATTTTTATGCAGAAAAAGTAAACCACGGACAGAAAAACTAACAAAAACAAAGAAAGAATGCAGTAACTTGGTTGAAAAGTTGACCAAGAGTTGACTTTTTGCCTTTTTCCTGTAATCTGAAATCTATTATGCGAAACTGGTATAAACAGGACAAAGGACTTACTCGACAAAGTTAAAATGACTCAGGGATCCTAAGGAACAACACAAAACTGAAATCCTACCTAAAACTCAAAATTTCACTACCTAAAACCTCTAAAAACACATTAAAGGTAGGCTAAAACTAAGTTTGTGCTAAAGCATGGGTAGAACTACGACTAAACTACCTAGACAAGGTTAAAATAATTTAAGAAAACTTAATCCTAAATCGCAAACTATCTCCTAAATGATTTACCAAAAATCACTACCTAAAACCAAGACTAGTCTACAAAATTGACCCTTTTGTGTATGCATGTACTAAGCTAACCTATGGAAGTTTACTCTAACTATCCTAACATGTTTATAATGGGAAAATATGAATAGAAAATAGCTCACACTGCTAAAACTTACTACAGCTCAAAATCTAGCTACCTAAGACCTAATATTAGCAGTAAACTATGCTAAAACTCCAAAAATTTAGAGCTGATATAAACTACTGCATAAAACTTTTATCAACACCCTTGGACAACTTTTAATTACCAAAAGAAATGTGGAGAAGACATCACAAAAAAAAATTTGGAGGGAAATTCAAATCTGCCTACAGAACACACAAAAATCAACTACAAATTGGTCAAAATGAGCTTAAGACTATCCAATCAGCAAAGGAAATGTTGAGGAATGATGCAAAAACAATGTATTTAGTATATGAAAGATGAAAACTAAGCTAAAAGTTAGCAATATGAAGGAAAACGAAAACTGAGGCGGAGACTAACTTGTATGGTTAGTTTAGGAATCTCTAGTCTAGTTAAATACCTAACTTCTTTATTTTTTCATTCAACTAGTGTGACTAAAATGTGTGGCCTATTTTTATGCAGAAAAAGTAAACCAAGGACAGAAAAACTAACAAAAACAAAGAAAGAATGCAGTAACTTGGTTGAAAAGTTGACCAAGGGTTGACTTTTTGCCTTTTTCCTCTAATCTGAAATCTATTATGCGAAACTGGTATAAACAGGACCAAGGACCTACTCGACAAAGTTAAATTGACTCAGGGATCCTAAGGAACAACACAAAACTGAAATCCTACCTAAAACTCAAAATTTCACTACCTAAAACCTCTAAGAACACCTTATACATAGGCTAAAACTAAGTTTATGCTAAAGCACGGGTAGAACTACCGCTAAACTACCTAGACAAGGTTAAAATAACTTAATAAAACTTAATCCTAAGTCACAAACTATCTCCTAAATGATTTACCAAAAATCACTACCGAAAACCAAAACTATTCTACAAAATTGACCCTTTTGGGTATGCATGTACTAAGCTAAACTATGGAAGTTTAATCTAACTATCCTAACATGTTTCTAATGGGAAAATATCAATAGAAAACAGCTCACACTGCTAAAACTTACTACAGCTCAAAATCGAGCTACCTAAGACCTAATATTAGCACTAAACTATGCTAAAACTCCAAAAATTTAGAGCTGATATAAACTACTGCATAAAACTTTTATCAACACCCTTGGACAACCTTTAATTACCAAAAGAAATGTGGACAAGACATCACAAAACAAAATTTGGAGGGAAATTCAAATCTGCCTACAGAAAACACAAAAATCAACTACAAATTGGTCAAAATGAGCTTAAGACTATCCAATCAGCAAAGGAAATGTTGAGGAATGATGCAAAAACAATGTATTTAGTATATGAAAGATGAAAACTAAGCTAAAAGTGAGCAATATGAAGGAAAACGAAAACTGAGGCGGAGACTAACTTGTATGGTTAGTTTAGGAATCTCTAGTCTAGTTAAATACCTAACTTCATTATTTTTTCATTCAAATAGTGTGACTAAAATGTGTGGCCTACTTTTATGCAGAAAAAGTAAACAAAGGACAGAAAAACTAACAAAAACAAAGAAAGAATGCAGTAACTTGGTTGAAATGTTGACCAAGAGTTGACTTTTTGCCTATTTCCTCTAATCTGAAATCTATTATGCGAAACTAGTATAAACAGCACCAAGGACCTACTCGATAAAGTTAAAATGACTCAGGATCCTAAGGAACAACACAAAACTGAAATCCTACATAAAACTCAAAATTTCACTACCTAAAACCTCTAAAAACACCTTATAGATAGGCTAAAACTAAGTTTATGCTAAAGCACGGGTAGAACTACCACTAAACTACCTAGATAAGGTTAAAATAACTTAATAAAACTTAATCCTGAGTCACAAACTATCTCCTAAATGATTTACCAAAAATCACTACCGAAAACCAAAACTATTCTACAAAATTCACCCTTTTGTGTATGCATGTACTAAGCTAACCTATGGAAGTTTAATCTAACTATCCTAACATGTTTCTAATGGGAAAATATCAATAGAAAACAGCTCACACTGCTAAAACATACTACAGCTCAAAATCTAGCTACCTAAGACCTAATATTAGCACTAAACTATGCTAAAACTCCAAAAATTTAGACCTGATATAAACTACTGCATAATACTTTTATCAACACCCTTGGACAACTTTTAATTACCAAAAGAAATGTGGAGAAGACATCACAAAACAAAATTTGGAGGGAAATTCAAATCTGCCTACAGAAAACACAAAAATCAACTACAGATTGGTCAAAATGAGTTTACGACTATCCAATCAGCAAAGAAAATGTTAAGGAATGACGGAAATTCAATGTATTTAGTATATGAAAGATGAAAACTAAGCTAAAAGTGAGCAATATGAAGGAAAACGAAAACTGAGGCGGAGACTAACTTGTATGGCAAGTTTAGGAATCTCTAGTCTAGTTAAATACCTAACTTCATTATTTTTTCATTCAACTAGTGTGACTAAAATGTGTGGCCTATTTTTATGCAGAAAAAGCAAACCAAGGACAGAAAAACTAACAAAAACAAAGAAAGAATGCAGTAACTTGGTTGAAACGTTGACCAAGAGTTGACTTTTTGCCTTTTTCCTCTAATCTGAAATCTATTATGCGAAACTGGTATAAACAGGACCAAGGACCTACTCAACAAGGTTAAAATGACTCAGGGATCCTAAGGAACAACTCAAAACTGAAATCCTACTTAAAACTCAAAATTTTACTACCTAAACCCTTTGAAAACACCTTAAATATAGGCTAAAACTAAGTTTATGCTAAAGCACGGGTAGAACTACCACTAAACTACCTAGACAAGGTTAAAATGACTTAAGAAAACTTAATCCTAAGTCACAAACTATCTCCTAAATGATTTACCAAAAATCACTACCTAAAACCAAGACTAGTCTACAAAATTGACCCTTTTGTGTATGCATGTACTAAGCTAACCTATGGAACTTTAATCTAACTATCCTAACATGTTTCTAATGGGAAAATATGAATAGAAAAGAGCTCACACTGCTAAAACTTACTACAGCTCAAAATGTAGCTACCTAAGACCTAATATTAGCTGTAAACTATGCTAAAACTCCAAAAATTTAGAGCTGATATAAACTACTGCATAAAAATTTTATCAACACCTTTGGACAACTTTTAATTACCAAAAGAAATGTGGAGAAGACATCACAAAACAAAATTTGGAGGGAAATTCAAATTTGCCTACAGAAAACACAAAAATCAACTACAAATTGGTCAAAATGAGCTTAAGACTATCCAATCAGCAAAGGAAATGTTGAGGAATGATGCAAAAACAATGTATTTAGTATATGAAAGATGAAAACTAAGCTAAAAGTGAGCAATATGAAGGAAAACGAAAACTGAGGCAGAGACTAACTTGTACGGCTAGTTTAGGAATCTCTAGTCTAGTTAAATACCTAACTTCATTATTTTTTCATTCAATTAGTGTGACTAAGTTGTGTGGCCTATTTTTATGCAGAAAAAGCAAACCAACGACAGAAAGACTAACAAAAACAAAGAAAGAATGCAGTAACTTGGTTGAAAAGTTGACCAAGAGTTCACTTTTTGCCTTTTTCCTCTAATCTGAAATCTATTATGCGAAACTGGTATAAACAGGACCAAGGACCTACTCAACAAGGTTAAAATGACTCAGGGATCCTAAGGAACAACTCAAAACTGAAATCCTACTTAAAACTCAAAATTTTACTACCTAAACCCTCTGAAAACACCTTAAAGATAGGCTAAAACTAAGTTTATCCTAAAGCACGGGTAGAACTACCACTAAAATACCTAGACAAGGTTAAAATGACTTAAGAAAACTTAATCCTAAGTCACAAACTATCTCCTAAATGATTTACCAAAAATCACTACCTAAAACCAAGACTAGTCTACAAAATTGACCCTTTTGTGTATGCATGTACTAAGCTAACCTATGGAAGTTTAATCTAACTATCCTAACATGTTTCTAATGGGAAAATATGAATAGAAAAGAGCTCACACTGCTAAAACTTACTACAGCTCAAAATCTAGCTACCTAAGACCTAATATTAGGACTAAACTATGTTAAAACTCCAAAAATTTAGAGCTGATATAAACTAGTTGATAAAAATTTTATCAACACCCTTGGACAACTTTTAATTACCAAAAGAAATGTGGAGAAGACATCACAAAACAAAATTTGGAGGGAAATTCAAATCTGCCTACAGAAAACACAAAAATCAACTACAAATTGGTCAAAATGAGCTTAAGACTATCCAATCAGCAAAGGAAATGTTGAGGAATGATGCAAAAACAATGTATTTAGTATATGAAAGATGAAAACTAAGCTAAAAGTGAGCAGTATGAAGGAAAACGAAAACTGAGGCAGAGACTAACTTGTATGGCTAGTTTAGGAATCTCTAGTCTAGTTAAATACCTAACTTCATTATTTTTTCATTCAATTAGTGTGACTAAGTTGTGTGGCCTATTTTTATGCAGAAAAAGCAAACCAAGGACAGAAAAACTAACAAAAACAAAGAAAGAATGCAGTAACTTGGTTGAAAAGTTGACCAACAGTTGACTTTTTGCCTTTTTCCTCTAATCTGAAATATATTATGCGAAACTGGTATAAACAGGACCAAGGACCTACTCAACAAGGTTAAAATGACTAAGGGATCCTAAGGAACAACTCAAAACTGAAATCCTACTTAAAACTCAAAATTTTACTACCTAAACCCTCTGAAAACACCTTAAAGATAGGCTAAAACTAAGTTTATGCTAAAGCACGGGTAGAACTACCACTAAATTACCTAGACAAGGTTAAAATGACTTAAGAAAACTTAATCCTAAGTCACAAACTATCTCCTAAATGATTTACCAAAAATCACTACCTAAAACCAAGACTAGTCTACAAAATTGACCCTTTTGTGTATGCATGTACTAAGCTAACCTATGGAAGTTTAATCTAACTATCCTAACATGTTTCTAATGGGAAAATATGAATAGAAAAGAGCTCACACTGCTAAAACTTACTACAGCTCAAAATCTAGCTACCTAAGACCTAATATTAGGACTAAACTATGTTAAAACTCCAAAAATTTAGAGCTGATATAAACTAGTTGATAAAAATTTTATCAACACCCTTGGACAACTTTTAATTACCAAAAGAAATGTGGAGAAGACATCACAAAACAAAATTTGGAGGGAAATTCAAATCTGCCTACAGAAAACACAAAAATCAACTACAAATTGGTCAAAATGAGCTTAAGACTATCCAATCAGCAAAGGAAATGTTGAGGAATGATGCAAAAACAATGTATTTAGTATATGAAAGATGAAAACTAAACTAAAAGTGAGCAATATGATGGAAAACGAAATCTGAGGCAGAGACTAACTTGTATGGCTAGTTTAGGAATCTCTAGTCTAGTTAAATACCTAACTTCATTATTTTTTCATTCAATTAGTGTGACTAAGTTGTGTGGCCTATTTTTATGCAGAAAAAGCAAACCAAGGACAGAAAAACTAACAAAAACAAAGAAAGAATGCAGTAACTTGGTTGAAAAGTTGACCAAGAGTTGACTTTTTGCCTTTTTCCTCTAATCTGAAATCTATTTTGCGAAACTGGTATAAACTGGACCAAGGACCTACTCAACAAAATTAAAATGACTCAAGGATCCTAAGGAACAACTCAAAACTGAAATCCTACCTAAAACTCAAAATTTTACTACCTAAACCCTCTGAAAACACCTTAAAGATAGGCTAAAACTAAGTTTATGCTAAAGCACGGGTAGAACTACAACTAAACTACCTAGACAAGGTTAAAATAACTTAAGAAAACTTAATCCTAAATCACAAACTAACTCCTAAATGATTTACCAAAAATCACTACCTAAAATCAAGACTAGTCTAAATAATTGACCCTTTTGTGCATGCATGTACTAAGCTAACCTATGGAAGTTTAATCTAACTATCCTAACATGTTTCTAACGGGAGAATATGAATAGAAAAGAGCTCACACTGCTAAAACTTACTACAGCTCAAAATCTAGCTACCTAGGACCTAATATTAGCACTAAACTATGCTAAAACTCCAAAAATTTAGAGCTGATATAAACTACAGCATAAAACTTTTATCAACACCCTCGGAAAACTTTTAATTACCAAAAGAAATGTGGAGAAGACATCACAAAACAAAATTTGGAGGGAAATCCAAATCTGCCTACAGAAAACACAAAAATCAACTACAAATTGGTCAAAATGAGCTTAAGACTATCCAATCAGCAAAGGAAATGTTGAGGAATGATGCAAAAACATTGTATTTAATATATGAAAGATGAAAACTAAGCTAAAAGTGAGCAATATGAAGGAAAACGAAAACTGAGGCAGAGACTAACTTGTATGGCTAGTTTAGGAATCTCTAGTCTAGTTAAATACCTAACTTCATTATTTTTTCATTCAGTTAGTGTGACTAAGTTCTGTGGCCTATTTTTATGCAGAAAAAGCAAACCAAGGACAGAAAAACTAACAAAAACAAAGAAAGAATGCAGTAACTTGGTTGAAAAGTTGACCAAGAGTTGACTTTTTGCCTTTTTCCTCTAATCTGAAATCTATTTTGCGAAACTGGTATAAACTGGACCAAGGACCTACTCAACAAAGTTAAAATGACTCAGGGATCCTAAGGAACAACTCAAAACTGAAATCCTACCGAAAACTCAAAATTTCACTACCTAAAACCTCTAAAAACACCTTAAAGATAGGCTAAAACTAAGTTTATGCTAAAGCACGGGTAGAACAACAACAAAACTACCTAGACAAGGTTAAAATAACTTAAGAAAACTTAATCCTAAATCACAAACTATCTCCTAAATGATTTACCAAAAATCACTACCTAAAACCAAGACTAGTCTACAAAATTGACCCTTTTGTGCATGCATGCACTAAGCTAACCTATGGAAGTTTAATCTAACTATCCTAACATGTTTCGAACGGGAAAATATGAATAGAAAAGAGCTCACACTGCTAAAACTTACTACAGCTCAAAATCTAGCTACCTAAGACCTAATATTAGCACTAAACTATGCTAAAACTCCAAAAATTTAGAGCTGATATAAACTACTGCATAAAACTTTTTTCAACACCCTTGGACAACTTTTAATTAGCAAAAGAAATGTGGAGAAGGCATCACAAAACAAAATTTGGAGGGAAATCCAAATCTGCCTACAAAACACACAAAAATCAACTATAAATTGGTCAAAATGAGCTTAAAACTATCCAAACAGCAAAGGAAATATTGAGGAATGATGCAAAAACAATGTATTTAGTATATGAAAGATTAAAAACTAAGCTAAAAGTGAGCAATATGAAGGAAAACGAAAACTGAGGCGGAAACTAACATGTATGGCTAGTTTATGAATCTCTAGTCTAGTTAAATACCTAACTTCATTATTTTTTCATTCAAATAGTGTGACTAAAATGTGTGGCCTATTTTTATGCAGAAAAAGTAATCCAAGGACAGAAAAACTAACAAAAACAAAAAAAGAATGTAGTAACTTGGTTGAAAAGATGACCAACAGTTGACTTTTTGCCTTTTTCCTCTAATCTGAAATCTATTATGCGAAACCGGTATAAACAGGACCAAGGACCTACTCAACAAAGTTAAAATGACTCAGGGATCCTAAGGAACAAGTCAAAACTGAAATCCTACTTAAAACTCAAAATTTTACTACCTAAACCCTCTGAAAACACCTTAAAGATAGGCTAAAACTAAGTTCATGCTAAAGCACGGGTAGAACTACCACTAAACTACCTAGACAAGGTTAAAATGACTTAAGAAAACTTAATCCTAAGTCACAAACTATCTCCTAAATGATTTACCAAAAGTCACTACCTAAAACCAAGACTAGACTACAAAATTGACCCTTTTGTGTATGCATGTACTAAGGTAACCTATGGAAGTTTAATCTAACTATCCTAACATGTTTCTAATGGAAAAATATGAATAGAAAACAGCTCACTCTGCTAAAACTTACTACAGCTCAAAATCTAGCTACCTAAGACCAAATATTAGCAATAAACTACGCTAAAACCCAAAAATTTATAGCTGATATAAACTACAGCATAAAAATTTTATCAACACCCTTGGACAACTTTCAATTACCAAAAGAAATGTGGAGAAGACATCACAAAACAAAATTTGGAGGGAAATCCAAATCTGCCTACAGAACACACAAAAATCAACTATAAATTGGTCAAAATGAGCTTAAAACTATCCAAACAGCAAAGGAAATGTTGAGGAATGATGCAAAAACAATGTATTTAGTATATGAAAGATGAAAAACTAAGCTAAAAGTGAGCAATATGAAGGAAAACGAAAACTGAGGCGGAGACTAACATGTATGGCTAGTTTATGAATCTCTAGTCCAGTTAAATACCTAACTTCATTATTTTTTCATTCAAATAGTGTGACTAAAATGTGTGGCCTATTTTTATGCAGAAAAAGTAATCCAAGGACAGAAAAACTAACAAAAACAAAAAAAGAATGCAGTAACTTGGTTGAAAAGTTGACCAAGAGTTGACTTTTTGCCTTTTTCCTCTAATCTGAAATCTATTATGCGAAACTGGTATAAACAGGACCAAGGACCTACTCAACAAGGTTAAAATGACTAAGGGATCCTAAGGAACAACTCAAAACTGAAATCCTACCTAAAACTCAAAATTTCACTACCTAAACCCTCTGAAAACACCTTAAAGACAGGCTAAAACTAAGTTTATGCTAAAGCACGGGTAGAACTACAACTAAACTACCTAGACAAGGTTAAAATGACTTAAGAAAACTTAATCCTAAGTCACAAACTATCTCCTAAATGATTTACCAAAAATCACTACCTAAAACCAAGACTAGTCTACAAAATTGACCCTTTTGTGTATGCGTGTACTAAGCTAACCTATGGAAGTTTAATCTAACTATCCTAACATGTTTCTAATGGGAAAATATGAATAGAAAAGAGCTCACACTGATAAAGCTTACTACAGCTCAGAATCTAGCTACCTAAGACCTAATATGAGCACTAAACTATGCTAAAACTCAAACAATTTAGAGCTGATATAAACTACTGCATAAAACTTTTATCAACACCCTTGGACAACTTTTAATTACCAAAAGAAATGTGGAGAAGACATCACAAAAAAAAATTTGGAGGGAAATTCAAATCTGCCTACAGAAAACGCAAAAATCAACTACAAATTGGTCAAAATGAGCTTAAGACTATCCAATCAGCAAAGGAAATGTTGAGGAATGATGCAAAAACAATGTATTTAGTATATGAAAGATGAAAACTAAGCTAAAAGTGAGCAATATGAAGGAAAACGAAAACTGAGGCAGAGACTAACTTGTATGGCTAGTTTAGGAATCTCTAGTCTAGTTAAATACCTAACTTCATTATTTTTTCATTCAATTAGTGTGACTAAGTTGTGTGGCCTATTTTTATGCAGAAAAAGTAAACCAAGGACAGAAAAACTAACAAAAACAAAGAAAGAATGCAGTAACTTGGTTTAAAAGTTGACCAAGAGTTGACTTTTTGCCTTTTTCCTCTAATCTGAAATCTATTACGCGAAACTGGTATAAACAGGACCAAGGACCTACTCAACAAAGTTAAAATGTCTCAGGGATCCTAAGGAACAACTCAAAACTGAAATCCTACCTAAAACTCAAAATTTCACTACCTAAAACCTCTAAAAACACCTTAAAGACAGGCTAAAACTAAGTTTATGCTAAAGCACGGGTAGAACTACCACTAAACTACCTAGACAAGGTTAAAATGACTTAATAAAACTTAATCCTAAGTCATAAACTATCTCCTAAATGATTTACCAAAAGTCACTACCTAAAACCAAGACTAGACTACAAAATTGACCCTTTTGTGTATGCATGTACTAAGGTAACCTATGGAAGTTTAATCTAACTATCCTAACATGTTTCTAATGGAAAAATATGAATAGAAAACAGCTCACACTGCTAAAACTTACTACAGCTCAAAATCTAGCTACCTAAGACCAAATATTAGCAATAAACTACGCTAAAACCCAAAAATTTATAGCTGATATAAACTACAGCATAAAAATTTTATCAACACCCTTGGACAACTTTCAATTACCAAAAGAATTGTGGAGAAGACATCACAAAACAAAATTTGGAGGGAAATCCAAATCTGCCTACAGAACACACAAAAATCAACTATAAATTGGTCAAAATGAGCTTAAAACTATCCAATCAGCAAAGGAAATGTTGAGGAATGATGCAAAAACAATGTATTTAGTATATGAAAGATGAAAAACTAAGCTAAAAGTGAGCAATATGAAGGAAAACGAAAACTGAGGCGGAGACTAACATGTATGGCTAGTTTATGAATCTCTAGTCTAGTTAAATACCTAACTTCATTATTTTTTCATTCATATAGTGTGACTAAAATGTGTGGCCTATTTTTATGCAGAAAAAGTAATCCAAGGACAGAAAAACTAACAAAAACAAAAAAAGAATGCAGTAACTTGGTTGAAAAGTTGACCAAGAGTTGAATTTTTGCCTTTTTCCTCTAATCTGAAATCTATTATGCGAAACTGGTATAAACAGGACCAAGGACCTACTCAACAAGGTTAAAATGACTCAGGGATCCTAAGGAACAACTCAAAACTGAAATCCTACCTAAAACTCAAAATTTCACTACCTAAACCCTCTGAAAACACCTTAAAGACAGGCTAAAACTAAGTTTATGCTAAAGCACGGGTAGAACTACAACTAAACTACCTAGACAAGGTTAAAATGACTTAAGAAAACTTAATCCTAAGTCACAAACTATCTCCTAAATGATTTACCAAAAATCACTACCTAAAACCAAGACTAGTCTACAAAATTGACCCTTTTGTGTATGCGTGTACTAAGCTAACCTATGGAAGTTTAATCTAACTATCCTAACATGTTTCTAATGGGAAAATATGAATAGAAAAGAGCTCACACTGATAAAGCTTACTACAGCTCAGAATCTAGCTACCTAAGACCTAATATGAGCACTAAACTATGCTAAAACTCAAAAAATTTAGAGCTGATATAAACTACTGCATAAAACTTTTATCAACACCCTTGGACAACTTTTAATTACCAAAAGAAATGTGGAGAAGACATCACAAAACAAAATTTGGAGGGAAATTCAAATCTGCCTACAGAAAACACAAAAATCAACTACAAATTGGTCAAAATGAGCTTAAGACTATCCAATCAGCAAAGGAAATGTTGAGGAATGATGCAAAAACAATGTATTTAGTATATGAAAGATGAAAACTAAGCTAAAAGTGAGCAATATGAAGGAAAACGAAAACTGAGGCAGAGACTAACTTGTATGGCTAGTTTAGGAATCTCTAGTCTAGTTAAATACCTAACTTCATTATTTTTTCATTCAATTAGTGTGACTAAAATGTGTGGCCTATTTTTATGCAGAAAAAGTAAACCAAGGACAGAAAAACTAACAAAAACAAAGAAAGAATGCAGTAACTTGGTTTAAAAGTTGACCAAGAGTTGACTTTTTGCCTTTTTCCTCTAATCTGAAATCTATTATGCGAAACTGGTATAAACAGGACCAAGGACCTACTCAACAAAGTTAAAATGTCTCAGGGATCCTAAGGAACAACTCAAAACTGAAATCCTACCTAAAACTCAAAATTTCACTACCTAAAACCTCTAAAAACACCTTAAAGACAGGCTAAAACTAAGTTTATGCTAAAGCACGGGTAGAACTACAACTAAACTACCTAGACAAGGTTAAAATGTCTTAAGAAAACTTAATCCTAAGTCACAAACTATCTCCTAAATGATTTACCAAAAATCACTACCTAAAACCAAGACTAGTCTACAAAATTGACCCTTTTGTGTATGCATGTACTAAGCTAACCTATGGAATTTTAATCTAACTGTCCTAACATGTTTCTAATGGGAAAATATGAATAGAAAAGAGCTCACACTGCTAAAACTTACTACTGCTCAAAATCTACCTTCCTAAGACCTAATATTAACACTAAACTATGCTAAAACTCCAAAAATTTAGAGTTGATATAAACTACTGCATAAAACTTTTATCAACAACCTTGGACAACTTTTAATTACCAAAAGAAATGTGGAGAAGACATCACAAAACAAAATTTGGAGGGAAATTCGAATCTGCCTACAAAAAACACAAAAATCAACTACAAATTGGTCAAAATGAGCTTAAGACTATCCAATCAGCAAAGGAAATGTTGAGGAATGATGCAAAAACAATGTATTTAGTATATGAAAGATGAAAACTAAACTAAAAGTGAGCAATATGAAGGAAAACGAAAACTGAGGCGGAGACGAACTTGTATGGTTAGTTTAGGAATCTCTAGTCTAGTTAAATACCTAACTTCATTATTTTTTCATTCAACTAGTGTGACTAAAATGTGTGGCCTTTTTATGCAGAAAAAGTAAACCAAGGACAGAAAAACTAACAAAAACAAAGAAAGAATGCAGTAACTTGGTTGAAAAGTTGACCAAGAGTTGACTTTTTGCCTTTTTCCTCTAATCTGAATTCTATTATGCGAAACTGGTATAAAACGGACCAAGGACCTACTCCACAAAGTTAAAATGACTCAGGGATCCTAAGGAACAACTCAAAACTGAAATCCTACCTAAAACTCAAAATTTCACTACCTAAAACCTCTAAAACCACCTTATAGATAGGCTAAAACTAAGTTTATGCTAAAGCACGGGTAGAACTACCACTAAACTACCTAGACAAGGTTAAAATAACTTAATAAAACTTAATCCTAAGTCACAAACTATCTCCCATATGATTTACCAAAAATCACTACCGAAAACCAAAACTATTCTACAAAATTGACCTTTTTGTGTATGCATGTACTAAGCTAAACTATGGAAGTTTAATCTAACTATCCTAACATGTTTCTACTGGGAAAATATCAATAGAAAACAGGTCACACTGCTAACACTTACTACAGCTCAAAATCTAGCTACCTAAGACCTAATATTAGCACTAAACTATGCTAAAACTCCAAAAATTTAGAGCTGATATAAACTACTGCATAAAACTTTTATCAACACCCTTGGACAACCTTTAATTACCAAAAGAAATGTGGACAATACACCACAAAACAAAATTTGGAGGGAAATTCAAATTTGCCTACAGAAAACACAAAAATCAACTACAAATTGGTCAAAATGAGCTTAAGACTATCCAATCAGCAAAGGAAATGTTGAGGAATGATGCAAAAATAATGTATTTAGTATATGAAAGATGAAAACTAAGCTAAAAGTGAGCAATATGAAGGAAAACGAAAACTGAGGCAGAGACTAACTAAAATGGTTAGTTTAGGAATCTCTAGTCTAGTTAAATACCTAACTTCATTATTTTTTCATTCAACTAGTGTGAGTAAAATGTGTGGCCTATTTTTATGCAGAAAAAGTAAACCACGGACAAAAAAACTAACAAAAACAAAGAAAGAATGCAGTAACTTGGTTGAAAAGTTGACCAAGAGTTGACTTTTTGCCTTTTTCCTGTAATCTGAAATCTATTATGCGAAACTGGTATAAACAGGACAAAGGACTTACTCGACAAAGTTAAAATGACTCAGGGATCCTAAGGAACAACACAAAACTGAAATCCTACCTAAAACTCAAAATTTCACTACCTAAATCCTCTAAAAACACCTTATAGATAGGCTAAAACTAAGTTTATGCTAAAGCACGGGTAGAACTACCACTAAACTACCTAGACAAGGTTAAAATAACTTAATAAAACTTAATCCTGAGTCACAAACTATCTCCTAAATGATTTACCAAAAATCACAACCGAAAACCAAAACTATTCTACAAAATTGACCCTTTTGTGTATGCATGTACTAAGCTAAACTATGGAAGTTTAATCTAACTATCCTAACATGTTTCTAATGGGAAAATATCAATAGAAAACAGCTCACACTGCCAAAACATACTACAGCTCAAAATCTAGCTACCTAAGACCTAATATTAGCACTAAACTATGCTAAAACTCCAAAAATTTAGAGCTGATATAAACTACTGCATAATACTTTTATCAACACCCTTGGACAACTTTTAATTACCAAAAGAAATGTGGAGAAGACATCACAAAACAAAATTTGGAGGGAAATTCAAATCTGCCTACAGAAAACACAAAAATCAACTACAAATTGGTCAAAATGAGCTTAAGACTATCCAATCAGCAAAGGAAATGTTGAGGAATGATGCAAAAACAATGTATTTAGTATATGAAAGATGAAAACTAAGCTAAAAGTTAACAATATGAAGGAAAACGAAAACTGAGGCGGAGACTAACTTGTATGGCAAGTTTAGGAATCTCTAGTCTAGTTAAATACCTAACTTCATTATTTTTTCATTCAACTAGTGTGACTAAAATGTGTGGCCTATTTTTATGCAGAAAAAGCAAACCAAGGACAGAAAAACTAACAAAAACAAAGAAAGAATGCAGTAACTTGGTTGAAAAGTTGACCAAGAGTTGACTTTTTGCCTTTTTCCTCTAATTTGAAATCTATTATGCGAAACTGGTATAAACAGGACCAAGGACCTACTCAACAAAGTTAAAATGTCTCAGGGATCCTAAGGAACAACTCAAAACTGAAATCCTACTTAAAACTCAAAATTTTACTACCTAAAACCTCTAAAAACACATTAAAGGTAGGCTAAAACTAAGTTTATGCTAAAGCATGGGTAGAACTACGACTAAACTACCTAGACAAGGTGAAAATAATTTAAGAAAACTTAATCCTAAATCACAAACTATCTCCTAAATGATTTACCAAAAATCACTACCTAAAACCAAGACTAGTCTACAAAATTGACCCTTTTGTGTATGCATGTACTAAGCTAACCTATGGAAGTTTAATCTAACTATCCTAACATGTTTCTAATGGGAAAATATCAATAGAAAACAGCTCACACTGCTAAAACTTACTACAACTCAAAATCTATCTACCTAAGACCTAATATTAGCACTAAACTATGCTAAAACTCCAAAAATTTAGAGCTGATATAAACTACTGCATAAAACTTTCATCAACACCCTTGGACAACTTTTAATTACCAAAAGAAATGTGGAGAAGACATCACAAAACAAAATTTGGAGGGATATTCAAATCTGCCTACAGAAAACACAAAAATCAACTACAAAATTGGTCAAAATGAGCTTAAGCCTATCCAATCAGCAAAGGAAATGTTGACGAATGAGGCAAAAACAATGTATTTAGTATATGAAAGATGAAAACTAAGCTAAAAGTGAGCAATATGAAGGAAAACGAAAACTGAAGTGGAGACTAACTTGTATGGCTAGTTTAGGAATCTCTAGTCTAGTTAAATACCTAACTTCATTATTTTTTCATTCAATTCGTGTGACTAAGTTGTGTGGCCTATTTTTATGCAGAAAAAGTAAACCAAGGACAGAAAAACTAACAAAAACAAAGAAAGAATGCAGTAACTTGGTTGAAAAGTTGACCAAGAGTTGACTTTTTGCCTTTTTCCTCTAATCTGAAATCTATTATGCGAAACTGGTATAAACTGGACCAAGGACCTACTCAACAAAGTTAAAATGACCCAGGGATCCTAAGGAACAACTCAAAACTGAAATCCTACCTAAAACTCAAAATTTCACTACCTAAAACCTCTAAAAACACCTTAAAGACAGGCTAAAACTAAGTTTATGCTAAAGTACGGGTAGAACTACAACTAAACTACCTAGACAAGGTTAAAATAACTTAAGAAAACTTAATCCTAAATCACAAACTATCTCCTAAATGATTTACCAAAAATCACTACCTAAAACCAAGACTAGTCTACAAAATTGACCCTTTTGTGTATGCATGTACTAAGCTAACCTATGGAAGTTTAATCTAACTATTCTAACATGTTTCTAATGGCAAAATATGAATAGAAAACAGCTCACACTGCTAAAACTTACTACAGCTGAAAATCTAGGTACCTAAGACCTAATATTAGCACTAAACTATGCTAAAACTCCAAAAATTTAGAGCTGATATAAACTACTGCATAAAACTTTTATCAACACCCTTGGACAACTTTTACTTACCAAAAGAAATGTGGAGAAGACATCACAAAACAAAATTTGGAGGGAAATTCAAATCTGCCTACAGAAAACACAAAAACCAACTACACATTGGTCAAAATGAGCTTAAGACTATCCAATCAGCAAAGGAAATGTTGAGGAATGATGCAAAAACAATGTATTTAGTATATGAAAGATGAAAACTAAGCTAAAAGTGAGCAATATGAAGGAAAACGAAAACTGAGGTGGAGACTAACTTGTATGGCTAGTTTAAGAATCTCTAGTCTAGTTAAATACCTAACTTCATTATTTTCTCATTCAATTCGTGTGACTAAGTTGTGTGGCCTATTTTTATGCAGAAAAAGTAAAGCAAGGACAGAAAAACTAACAAAAACAAAGAAAGAATGCAGTAACTTGGTTTAAAAGTTGACCAAGAGTTGACTTTTTGCCTTTTTCCTCTAATCTGAAATCTATTATGCGAAACTGGTATAAACTGGACCAAGGACCTACTCAACAAAGTTAAAATGACCCAGGGATCCTAAGGAACAACTCAAAACTAAAATCCTACCTAAAACTCAAAATTTCACTACCTAAAACCTCTAAAAACACCTTAAAGATAGGCTAAAACTAAGTTTATGCTACAACACGGGTAGAACTACAACTAAACTACCTAGACAAGGTTAAAATAACATAAGAAAACTTAATCCTAAATCACAAACTATCTCCAAAATGATTTACCAAAAATCACTACCTAAACCCAAGACTAGTCTACAAAATTGACCCTTTTGTGTATGCATGTACTAAGCTAACCTATGGAAGTTTAATCTAACTATTCTAACATGTTTCTAATGGCAAAATATGAATAGAAAACAGCTCACACTGCTAAAACTTACTACAGCTCAAAATCTAGATACCTAAGACCTAATATTAGCACTAAACTATGCTAAAACTCCAAAAATTTAGAGCTGATATAAACTACTGCATAAAACTTTTATCAACACCCTTGGACAACTTTTACTTACCAAAAGAAATGTGGAGAAGACATCACAAAACAAAATTTGGAGGGAAATTCAAATCTGCCTACAGAAAACACAAAAACCAACTACACATTGGTCAAAATGAGCTTAAGACTATCCAATCAGCAAAGGAAATGTTGAGGAATGATGCAAAAACAATGTATTTAGTATATGAAAGATGAAAACTAAGCTAAAAGTGAGCAATATGAAGGAAAACGAAAACTGAGGTTGAGACTAACTTGTATGGCTAGTTTAGGAATCTCTAGTCTAGTTAAATACCTAACTTCATTATTTTTTCATTCAATTCGTGTGACTAAGTTGTGTGGCCTATTTTTATGCAGAAAAAGTAAACCAAGGACAGAAAAACTAACAAAAACAAAGAAAGAATGCAGTAACTTGGTTGAAAAGTTGACCAAGAGTTGACTTTTGTCTTTTTCCTTTAATCTGAAATCTATTATGCGAAACTGGTATAAATTGGACCAAGGACCTACTCAACAAAGTTAAAATGACTCAGGGATCCTAAGGAACAACTCAAAACTGAAATCCTACCTAAAACTCAAAATTTCACTACCTAAAACCTCTAAAAACACCTTAAAGGTAGGCTAAAACTATGTTTATGCTAAAGCACGGGTAGAACTACAACTAAACTACCTAGACAAGGTTAAAATAACATAAGAAAACTTAATCCTAAATCACAAACTATCTCCTAAATGATTTACCAAAAATCACTACCTAAAACCAAGACTAGTCTACAAAATTGACCCTTTTGTGTATGCATGTACTAAGCTAACCTATGGAAGTTTAATCTAACTATTCTAACATGTTTCTAATGGCAAAATATGAATAGAAAACAGCTCACACTGCTAAAACTTACTACAGCTCAAAATCTAGATACCTAAGACCTAATATTAGCACTAAACTATGCTAAAACTCCAAAAATTTAGAGCTGATATAAACTACTGCATAAAACTTTTATCAACACCCTTGGACAACTTTTACTTACCAAAAGAAATGTGGAGAAGACATCACAAAACAAAATTTGGAGGGAAATTCAAATCTGCATATAGAAAACACAAAAACCAACTACACATTGGTCAAAATGAGCTTAAGACTATCCAATCAGCAAAGGAAATGTTGAGGAATGATGCAAAAACAATGTATTTAGTATATGAAAGATGAAAACTAAGCTAAAAGTGAGCAATATGAAGGAAAACGAAAACTGAAGTGCAGACTAACTTGTATGGCTAGTTTAGGAATCTCTAGTCTAGTTAAATACCTAACTTCATTATTTTTTCATCCAATTCGTGTGACTAAGTTGTGTGGCCTATTTTTATGCAGAAAAAGTAAACCAAGGACAGAAAAACTAACAAAAACAAAGAAAGAATGCAGTAACTTGGTTGAAAAGTTGCCAAGAGTTGACTTTTTGCCTTTTTCCTCTAATCTGAAATCTATTATGCGAAACTGGTATAAACTGGACGAAGGACCTACTCAACAAAGTTAAAATGACCCAGGGATCCTAAGGAACAACTCAAAACTAAAATCCTACCTAAAACTCAAAATTTCACTACCTAAAACCTCTAAAAACACCTTAAAGATAGGCTAAAACTAAGTTTATGCTAAAGCACGGGTAGAACTACAACTAAACTACCTAGACAAGGTTAAAATAACTTAAGAAAACTTAATCCTAAATCACAAACTATCTCCTAAATGATTTACCAAAAATCACTACCTAAAACCAAGACTAGTCTACAAAATTGACCCTTTTGTGTATGCATGTACTAAGCTAACCTATGGAAGTTTAATCTAACTATTCTAACATGTTTCTAACGGCAAAATATGAATAGAAAACAGCTCACACTGCTAAAACTTACTACAGCTGAAAATCTAGGTACCTAAGACCTAATATTAGCACTAAACTATGCTAAAACTCCAAAAATTTAGAGCTGATATAAACTACTGCATAAAACTTTTATCAACACCCTTGGACAACTTTTACTTACCAAAAGAAATGTGGAGAAGACATCACAAAACAAAATTTGGAGGGAAATTCAAATCTGCCTACAGAAAACACAAAAACCAACTACACATTGGTCAAAATGAGCTTAAGACTATCCAATCAGCAAAGGAAATGTTGAGGAATGATGCAAAAACAATGTATTTAGTATATGAAAGATGAAAACTAAGCTAAAAGTGAGCAATATGAAGGAAAACGAAAACTGAGGTTGAGACTAACTTGTATGGCTAGTTTAGGAATCTCTAGTCTAGTTAAATACCTAACTTTATTATTTTTTCATTCAATTCGTGTGACTAAGTTGTGTGGCCTATTTTTATGCAGAAAAAGTAAACCAAGGACAGAAAAACTAACAAAAACAAAGAAAGAATGCAGTAACTTGGTTGAAAAGTTGACCAAGAGTTGACTTTTTGCCTTTTTCCTCTAATCTGAAATCTATTATGCGAAGCTGGTATAAACTGGACCAAGGACCTACTCAACAAAGTTAAAATTACTCAGGGATCCTAAGGAACAACTCAAAACTGAAATCCTACCTCAAACTCAAAATTTCGCGACCTAAAACCTCTAAAAACACCTTAAAGGTAGGCTAAAACTAAGTTTATGCTAAAGCACGGGTAGAACTACGACTAAACTACCTAGACAAGGTTAAAATAATTTAAGAAAACTTAATCCTAAATCACAAACTATCTCCTAAATGATTTACCAAAAATCACTACCTAAAACCAAGACTAGTCTACCAAATTGACCCTTTTGTGTATGCATGTACTAAGCTAACCTATGGAAGTTTAATCTAACTATTCTAACATGTTTCTAATGGCAAAATATGAATAGAAAAAAGGTCACACTGCTAAAACTTACTACAGCTCAAAATCTAGATACCTAAGACCTAATATTAGCACTAAACTATGCTAAAACTCCAAAAATTTAGAGCTGATATAAACTACTGCATAAAACTTTTATCAACACCCTTGGACAACTTTTACTTACCAAAAGAAATGTGGAGAAGACATCACAAAACAAAATTTGGAGGGAAATTCAAATCTGCCTACAGAAAACACAAAAACCAACTACACATTGGTCAAAATGAGCTTAAGACTATCCAATCAGCAAAGGAAATGTTGAGGAATGATGCAAAAACAATGTATTTAGTATATGAAAGATGAAAACTAAGCTAAAAGTGAGCAATATGAAGGAAAACGAAAACTGAGGTGGAGACTAACTTGTATGGCTAGTTTAAGAATCTCTAGTCTAGTTAAATACCTAACTTCATTATTTTTTCATTCAATTCGTGTGACTAAGTTGTGTGGCCTATTTTTATGCAGAAAAAGTAAACCAAGGACAGAAAAACTAACAAAAACAAAGAAAGAATGCAGTAACTTGGTTGAAAAGTTGACCAAGAGTTGACTTTTTGCCTTTTTCCTCTAATCTGAAATCTATTATGCGAAACTAGTAAAAACTGGACCAAGGACCTACTCAACAAAGTTAAAATGACCCAGGGATCCTAAGGAACAACTCAAAACTAAAATCCTACCTAAAACTCAAAATTTCACTACCTAAAACCTCTAAAAACACCTTAAAGATAGGCTAAAACTAAGTTTATGCTAAAGCACGGGTAGAACTACAACTAAACTACCTAGACAAGGTTAAAATAACTTAAGAAAACTTAATCCTAAATCACAAACTATCTCCTAAATGATTTGCCAAAAATCACAACCTAAAACCAAGACTAGTCTACAAAATTGACCCTTTTGTGTATGCATGTACTAAGCTAACCTATGGAAGTTTAATCTAACTATCCTAACATGTTTCTAACGGCAAAATACGAATAGAAAACAGCTCACACTGCTAAAACTTACTACAGCACAAAATCTAGGTACCTAAGACATAATATTAGCACTAAACTATGCTAAAACTCCAAAAATTTAGAGCTGATATAAACTACTGCATAAAACTTTCATCAACACCCTTGGACAACTTTTAATTACCAAAAGAAATGTGGAGAAGACATCACAAAACAAAATTTGGAGGGAAATTCAAATCTGCCTACAGAAAACACAAAAACCAACTACACATTGGTCACAATGAGCTTAAGACTATCCAATCAGCAACGGAAATGTTGAGGAATGATGCAAAAACAATGTATTTAGTATATGAAAGATGAAAACTAAGCTAAAAGTGAGCAATATGAAGGAAAACGAAAACTGAAGTGGAGACTAACTTGTATGGCTAGTTTAGGAATCTCTAGTCTAGTTAAATACCTAACTTCATTATTTTTTCATTCAATTCGTGTGACTAGGTTGTGTGGCCTATTTTTATGCAGAAAAAGTAAACCAAGGACAGAAAAACTAACAAAAACAAAGAAAGAATGCAGTAACTTGGTTGAAAAGTTGCCAAGAGTTGACTTTTTGCCTTTTTCCTCTAATCTGAAATCTATTATGCGAAACTGGTATAAACTGGACGAAGGACCTACTCAACAAAGTTAAAATGACCCAGGGATCCTAAGGAACAACTCAAAACTAAAATCCTACCTAAAACTCAAAATTTCACTACCTAAAACCTCTAAAAACACCTTAAAGATAGGCTAAAACTAAGTTTATGCTAAAGCACGGGTAGAACTACAACTAAACTACCTAGACAAGGTTAAAATAACTTAAGAAAACTTAATCCTAAATCACAAACTATCTCCTAAATGATTTACCAAAAATCACTACCTAAAACCAAGACTAGTCTACAAAATTGACCCTTTTGTGTATGCATGTACTAAGCTAACCTATGGAAGTTTAATCTAACTATTCTAACATGTTTCTAACGGCAAAATATGAATAGAAAACAGCTCACACTGCTAAAACTTACTACAGCTGAAAATCTAGGTACCTAAGACCTAATATTAGCACTAAACTATGCTAAAACTCCAAAAATTTAGAGCTGATATAAACTACTGCATAAAACTTTTATCAACACCCTTGGACAACTTTTACTTACCAAAAGAAATGTGGAGAAGACATCACAAAACAAAATTTGGAGGGAAATTCAAATCTGCCTACAGAAAACACAAAAACCAACTACACATTGGTCAAAATGAGCTTAAGACTATCCAATCAGCAAAGGAAATGTTGAGGAATGATGCAAAAACAATGTATTTAGTATATGAAAGATGAAAACTAAGCTAAAAGTGAGCAATATGAAGGAAAACGAAAACTGAGGTTGAGACTAACTTGTATGGCTAGTTTAGGAATCTCTAGTCTAGTTAAATACCTAACTTCATTATTTTTTCATTCAATTCGTGTGACTAAGTTGTGTGGCCTATTTTTATGCAGAAAAAGTAAACCAAGGACAGAAAAACTAACAAAAACAAAGAAAGAATGCAGTAACTTGGTTGAAAAGTTGACCAAGAGTTGACTTTTGTCTTTTTCCTTTAATCTGAAATCTATTATGCGAAACTGGTATAAATTGGACCAAGGACCTACTCAACAAAGTTAAAATGACTCAGGGATCCTAAGGAACAACTCAAAACTGAAATCCTACCTAAAACTCAAAATTTCACTACCTAAAACCTCTAAAAACACCTTAAAGGTAGGCTAAAACTATGTTTATGCTAAAGCACGGGTAGAACTACAACTAAACTACCTAGACAAGGTTAAAATAACATAAGAAAACTTAATCCTAAATCACAAACTATCTCCAAAATGATTTACCAAAAATCACTACCTAAAACCAAGACTAGTCTACAAAATTGACCCTTTTGTGTATGCATGTACTAAGCTAACCTATGGAAGTTTAATCTAACTATTCTAACATGTTTCTAATGGCAAAATATGAATAGAAAACAGCTCACACTGCTAAAACTTACTACAGCTCAAAATCTAGATACCTAAGACCTAATATTAGCACTAAACTATGCTAAAACTCCAAAAATTTAGAGCTGATATAAACTACTGCATAAAACTTTTATCAACACCCTTGGACAACTTTTACTTACCAAAAGAAATGTGGAGAAGACATCACAAAACAAAATTTGGAGGGAAATTCAAATCTGCCTACAGAAAACACAAAAACCAACTACACATTGGTCAAAATGAGCTTAAGACTATCCAATCAGCAAAGGAAATGTTGAGGAATGATGCAAAAACAATGTATTTAGTATATGAAAGATGAAAACTAAGCTAAAAGTGAGCAATATGAAGGAAAACGAAAACTGAGGTTGAGACTAACTTGTATGGCTAGTTTAGGAATCTCTAGTCTAGTTAAATACCTAACTTCATTATTTTTTCATTCAATTCGTGTGACTAAGTTGTGTGGCCTATTTTTATGCAGAAAAAGTAAACCAAGGACAGAAAAACTAACAAAAACAAAGAAAGAATGCAGTAACTTGGTTGAAAAGTTGACCAAGAGTTGACTTTTGTCTTTTTCCTTTAATCTGAAATCTATTATGCGAAACTGGTATAAATTGGACCAAGGACCTACTCAACAAAGTTAAAATGACTCAGGGATCCTAAGGAACAACTCAAAACTGAAATCCTACCTAAAACTCAAAATTTCACTACCTAAAACCTCTAAAAACACCTTAAAGGTAGGCTAAAACTATGTTTATGCTAAAGCACGGGTAGAACTACAACTAAACTACCTAGACAAGGTTAAAATAACATAAGAAAACTTAATCCTAAATCACAAACTATCTCCTAAATGATTTACCAAAAATCACTACCTAAAACCAAGACTAGTCTACAAAATTGACCCTTTTGTGTATGCATGTACTAAGCTAACCTATGGAAGTTTAATCTAACTATTCTAACATGTTTCTAACGGCAAAATATGAATAGAAAACAGCTCACACTGCTAAAACTTACTACAGCTGAAAATCTAGGTACCTAAGACCTAATATTAGCACTAAACTATGCTAAAACTCCAAAAATTTAGAGCTGATATAAACTACTGCATAAAACTTTTATCAACACCCTTGGACAACTTTTACTTACCAAAAGAAATGTGGAGAAGACATCACAAAACAAAATTTGGAGGGAAATTCAAATCTGCCTACAGAAAACACAAAAACCAACTACACATTGGTCAAAATGAGCTTAAGACTATCCAATCAGCAAAGGAAATGTTGAGGAATGATGCAAAAACAATGTATTTAGTATATGAAAGATGAAAACTAAGCTAAAAGTGAGCAATATGAAGGAAAACGAAAACTGAGGTTGAGACTAACTTGTATGGCTAGTTTAGGAATCTCTAGTCTAGTTAAATACCTAACTTTATTATTTTTTCATTCAATTCGTGTGACTAAGTTGTGTGGCCTATTTTTATGCAGAAAAAGTAAACCAAGGACAGAAAAACTAACAAAAACAAAGAAAGAATGCAGTAACTTGGTTGAAAAGTTGACCAAGAGTTGACTTTTTGCCTTTTTCCTCTAATCTGAAATCTATTATGCGAACCTGGTATAAACTGGACCAAGGACCTACTCAACAAAGTTAAAATTACTCAGGGATCCTAAGGAACAACTCAAAACTGAAATCCTACCTCAAACTCAAAATTTCGCGACCTAAAACCTCTAAAAACACCTTAAAGGTAGGCTAAAACTAAGTTTATGCTAAAGCACGGGTAGAACTACGACTAAACTACCTAGACAAGGTTAAAATAATTTAAGAAAACTTAATCCTAAATCACAAAATATCTCCTAAATGATTTACCAAAAATCACTACCTAAAACCAAGACTAGTCTACCAAATTGACCCTTTTGTGTATGCATGTACTAAGCTAACCTATGGAAGTTTAATCTAACTATTCTAACATGTTTCTAATGGCAAAATATGAATAGAAAAAAGGTCACACTGCTAAAACTTACTAC
The DNA here is from genome assembly GCF_037176805.1 of Vigna unguiculata. Lineage (NCBI taxonomy): Eukaryota > Viridiplantae > Streptophyta > Magnoliopsida > Fabales > Fabaceae > Vigna > Vigna unguiculata. The sequence goes on along the minus strand of NC_140795.1, from coordinate 22,904,141 downwards.
AGCTCAAAATCTAGATACCTAAGACCTAATATTAGCACTAAACTATGCTAAAACTCCAAAAATTTAGAGCTGATATAAACTACTGCATAAAACTTTTATCAACACCCTTGGACAACTTTTACTTACCAAAAGAAATGTGGAGAAGACATCACAAAACAAAATTTGGAGGGAAATTCAAATCTGCCTACAGAAAACACAAAAACCAACTACACATTGGTCAAAATGAGCTTAAGACTATCCAATCAGCAAAGGAAATGTTGAGGAATGATGCAAAAACAATGTATTTAGTATATGAAAGATGAAAACTAAGCTAAAAGTGAGCAATATGAAGGAAAACGAAAACTGAGGTGGAGACTAACTTGTATGGCTAGTTTAAGAATCTCTAGTCTAGTTAAATACCTAACTTCATTATTTTTTCATTCAATTCGTGTGACTAAGTTGTGTGGCCTATTTTTATGCAGAAAAAGTAAACCAAGGACAGAAAAACTAACAAAAACAAAGAAAGAATGCAGTAACTTGGTTGAAAAGTTGACCAAGAGTTGACTTTTTGCCTTTTTCCTCTAATCTGAAATCTATTATGCGAAACTAGTAAAAACTGGACCAAGGACCTACTCAACAAAGTTAAAATGACCCAGGGATCCTAAGGAACAACTCAAAACTAAAATCCTACCTAAAACTCAAAATTTCACTACCTAAAACCTCTAAAAACACCTTAAAGATAGGCTAAAACTAAGTTTATGCTAAAGCACGGGTAGAACTACAACTAAACTACCTAGACAAGGTTAAAATAACTTAAGAAAACTTAATCCTAAATCACAAACTATCTCCTAAATGATTTGCCAAAAATCACAACCTAAAACCAAGACTAGTCTACAAAATTGACCCTTTTGTGTATGCATGTACTAAGCTAACCTATGGAAGTTTAATCTAACTATCCTAACATGTTTCTAATGGCAAAATACGAATAGAAAACAGCTCACACTGCTAAAACTTACTACAGCACAAAATCTAGGTACCTAAGACATAATATTAGCACTAAACTATGCTAAAACTCCAAAAATTTAGAGCTGATATAAACTACTGCATAAAACTTTCATCAACACCCTTGGACAACTTTTAATTACCAAAAGAAATGTGGAGAAGACATCACAAAACAAAATTTGGAGGGAAATTCAAATCTGCCTACAGAAAACACAAAAACCAACTACACATTGGTCAAAATGAGCTTAAGACTATCCAATCAGCAAAGGAAATGTTGAGGAATGATGCAAAAACAATGTATTTAGTATATGAAAGATGAAAACTAAGCTAAAAGTGAGCAATATGAAGGAAAACGAAAACTGAGGTTGAGACTAACTTGTATGGCTAGTTTAGGAATCTCTAGTCTAGTTAAATACCTAACTTTATTATTTTTTCATTCAATTCGTGTGACTAAGTTGTGTGGCCTATTTTTATGCAGAAAAAGTAAACCAAGGACAGAAAAACTAACAAAAACAAAGAAAGAATGCACTAACTTGGTTGAAAAGTTGACCAAGAGTTGACTTTTTGCCTTTTTCCTCTAATCTGAAATCTATTATGCGAAGCTGGTATAAACTGGACCAAGGACCTACTCAACAAAGTTAAAATTACTCAGGGATCCTAAGGAACAACTCAAAACTGAAATCCTACCTCAAACTCAAAATTTCGCGACCTAAAACCTCTAAAAACACCTTAAAGGTAGGCTAAAACTAAGTTTATGCTAAAGCACGGGTAGAACTACGACTAAACTACCTAGACAAGGTTAAAATAATTTAAGAAAACTTAATCCTAAATCACAAACTATCTCCTAAATGATTTACCAAAAATCACTACCTAAAACCAAGACTAGTCTACCAAATTGACCCTTTTGTGTATGCATGTACTAAGCTAACCTATGGAAGTTTAATCTAACTATTCTAACATGTTTCTAATGGCAAAATATGAATAGAAAAAAGGTCACACTGCTAAAACTTACTACAGCTCAAAATCTAGATACCTAAGACCTAATATTAGCACTAAACTATGCTAAAACTCCAAAAATTTAGAGCTGATATAAACTACTGCATAAAACTTTTATCAACACCCTTGGACAACTTTTACTTACCAAAAGAAATGTGGAGAAGACATCACAAAACAAAATTTGGAGGGAAATTCAAATCTGCCTACAGAAAACACAAAAACCAACTACACATTGGTCAAAATGAGCTTAAGACTATCCAATCAGCAAAGGAAATGTTGAGGAATGATGCAAAAACAATGTATTTAGTATATGAAAGATGAAAACTAAGCTAAAAGTGAGCAATATGAAGGAAAACGAAAACTGAGGTGGAGACTAACTTGTATGGCTAGTTTAAGAATCTCTAGTCTAGTTAAATACCTAACTTCATTATTTTTTCATTCAATTCGTGTGACTAAGTTGTGTGGCCTATTTTTATGCAGAAAAAGTAAACCAAGGACAGAAAAACTAACAAAAACAAAGAAAGAATGCAGTAACTTGGTTGAAAAGTTGACCAAGAGTTGACTTTTTGCCTTTTTCCTCTAATCTGAAATCTATTATGCGAAACTAGTAAAAACTGGACCAAGGACCTACTCAACAAAGTTAAAATGACCCAGGGATCCTAAGGAACAACTCAAAACTAAAATCCTACCTAAAACTCAAAATTTCACTACCTAAAACCTCTAAAAACAACTTAAAGATAGGCTAAAACTAAGTTTATGCTAAAGCACGGGTAGAACTACAACTAAACTACCTAGACAAGGTTAAAATAACTTAAGAAAACTTAATCCTAAATCACAAACTATCTCCTAAATGATTTGCCAAAAATCACAACCTAAAACCAAGACTAGTCTACAAAATTGACCCTTTTGTGTATGCATGTACTAAGCTAACCTATGGAAGTTTAATCTAACTATCCTAACATGTTTCTAATGGCAAAATACGAATAGAAAACAGCTCACACTGCTAAAACTTACTACAGCACAAAATCTAGGTACCTAAGACATAATATTAGCACTAAACTATGCTAAAACTCCAAAAATTTAGAGCTGATATAAACTACTGCATAAGACTTTCATCAACACCCTTGGACAACTTTTAATTACCAAAAGAAATGTGGAGAAGACATCACAAAACAAAATTTGGAGGGAAATTCAAATCTGCCTACAGAAAACACAAAAACCAACTACACATTGGTCACAATGAGCTTAAGACTATCCAATCAGCAAAGGAAATGTTGAGGAATGATGCAAAAACAATGTATTTAGTATATGAAAGATGAAAACTAAGCTAAAAGTGAGCAATATGAAGGAAAACGAAAACTGAAGTGGAGACTAACTTGTATGGCTAGTTTAGGAATCTCTAGTCTAGTTAAATACCTAACTTCATTATTTTTTCATTCAATTCGTGTGACTAAGTTGTGTGGCCTATTTTTATGCAGAAAAAGTAAACCAAGGACAGAAACACTAACAAAAACAAAGAAAGAATGCAGTAACTTGGTTGAAAAGTTGCCAAGAGTTGACTTTTTGCCTTTTTCCTCTAATCTGAAATCTATTATGCGAAACTGGTATAAACTGGACCAAGGACCTACTCAACAAAGTTAAAATGACCCAGGGATCCTAAGGAACAACTCAAAACTAAAATCCTACCTAAAACTCAAAATTTCACTACCTAAAACCTCTAAAAACACCTTAAAGATAGGCTAAAACTAAGTTTATGCTAAAGCACGGGTAGAACTACAACTAAACTACCTAGACAAGGTTAAAATAACTTAAGAAAACTTAATCCTAAATCACAAACTATCTCCTAAATGATTTACCAAAAATCACTACCTAAAACCAAGACTAGTCTACAAAATTGACCCTTTTGTGTATGCATGTACTAAGCTAACCTATGGAAGTTTAATCTAACTATTCTAACATGTTTCTAACGGCAAAATATGAATAGAAAACAGCTCACACTGCTAAAACTTACTACAGCTGAAAATCTAGGTACCTAAGACCTAATATTAGCACTAAACTATGCTAAAACTCCAAAAATTTAGAGCTGATATAAACTACTGCATAAAACTTTTATCAACACCCTTGGACAACTTTTACTTACCAAAAGAAATGTGGAGAAGACATCACAAAACAAAATTTGGAGGGAAATTCAAATCTGCCTACAGAAAACACAAAAACCAACTACACATTGGTCAAAATGAGCTTAAGACTATCCAATCAGCAAAGGAAATGTTGAGGAATGATGCAAAAACAATGTATTTAGTATATGAAAGATGAAAACTAAGCTAAAAGTGAGCAATATGAAGGAAAACGAAAACTGAGGTTGAGACTAACTTGTATGGCTAGTTTAGGAATCTCTAGTCTAGTTAAATACCTAACTTTATTATTTTTTCATTCAATTCGTGTGACTAAGTTGTGTGGCCTATTTTTATGCAGAAAAAGTAAACCAAGGACAGAAAAACTAACAAAAACAAAGAAAGAATGCAGTAACTTGGTTGAAAAGTTGACCAAGAGTTGACTTTTTGCCTTTTTCCTCTAATCTGAAATCTATTATGCGAAACTAGTAAAAACTGGACCAAGGACCTACTCAACAAAGTTAAAATGACCCAGGGATCCTAAGGAACAACTCAAAACTAAAATCCTACCTAAAACTCAAAATTTCACTACCTAAAACCTCTAAAAACAACTTAAAGATAGGCTAAAACTAAGTTTATGCTAAAGCACGGGTAGAACTACAACTAAACTACCTAGACAAGGTTAAAATAACTTAAGAAAACTTAATCCTAAATCACAAACTATCTCCTAAATGATTTGCCAAAAATCACAACCTAAAACCAAGACTAGTCTACAAAATTGACCCTTTTGTGTATGCATGTACTAAGCTAACCTATGGAAGTTTAATCTAACTATCCTAACATGTTTCTAATGGCAAAATACGAATAGAAAACAGCTCACACTGCTAAAACTTACTACAGCACAAAATCTAGGTACCTAAGACATAATATTAGCACTAAACTATGCTAAAACTCCAAAAATTTAGAGCTGATATAAACTACTGCATAAGACTTTCATCAACACCCTTGGACAACTTTTAATTACCAAAAGAAATGTGGAGAAGACATCACAAAACAAAATTTGGAGGGAAATTCAAATCTGCCTACAGAAAACACAAAAACCAACTACACATTGGTCACAATGAGCTTAAGACTATCCAATCAGCAAAGGAAATGTTGAGGAATGATGCAAAAACAATGTATTTAGTATATGAAAGATGAAAACTAAGCTAAAAGTGAGCAATATGAAGGAAAACGAAAACTGAAGTGGAGACTAACTTGTATGGCTAGTTTAGGAATCTCTAGTCTAGTTAAATACCTAACTTCATTATTTTTTCATTCAATTCGTGTGACTAAGTTGTGTGGCCTATTTTTATGCAGAAAAAGTAAACCAAGGACAGAAACACTAACAAAAACAAAGAAAGAATGCAGTAACTTGGTTGAAAAGTTGACCAAGAGTTGACTTTTTGCCTTTTTCCTCTAATCTGAAATCTATTATGCGAAACTGGTATAAACTGGACCAAGGACCTACTCAACAAAGTTAAAATGACCCAGGGATCCTAAGGAACAACTCAAAACTGAAATCCTACCTAAAACTCAAAATTTCACTACCTAAAACCTCTAAAAACACCTTAAAGATAGGCTAAAACTAAGTTTATGCTAAAGCACGGGTAGAACTACAACTAAACTACCTAGACAAGGTTAAAATAACATAAGAAAACTTAATCCTAAATCACAAACTATCTCCTAAATGATTTACCAAAAATCACTACCTAAAACCAAGACTAGTCTACAAAATTGACCCTTTTCTGTATGCATGTACTAAGCTAACCTATGGAAGTTTAATCTAACTATTCTAACATGTTTCTAATGGCAAAATATGAATAGAAAACAGCTCACACTGCTAAAACTTACTACAGCTCAAAATCTAGATACCTAAGACCTAATATTAGCACTAAACTATGCTAAAACTCCAAAAATTTAGAGCTGATATAAACTACTGCATAAAACTTTTATCAACACCCTTGGACAACTTTTACTTACCAAAAGAAATGTGGAGAAGACATCACAAAACAAAATTTGGAGGGAAATTCAAATCTGCCTATAGAAAACACAAAAACCAACTACACATTGGTCAAAATGAGCTTAAGACTATCCAATCAGCAAAGGAAATGTTGAGGAATGATGCAAAAACAATGTATTTAGTATAAGAAAGAAGAAAACTAAGCTAAAAGTGAGCAATATGAAGGAAAACGAAAACTGAGGTGGAGACTAACTTGTATGGCTAGTTTAGGAATCTCTAGTCTAGTTAAATACCTAACTTCATTATTTTTTCATTCAATTCGTGTGACTAAGTTGTGTGGCCTATTTTTATGCAGAAAAAGTAAACCAAGGACAGAAAAACTAACAAAAACAAAGAAAGAATGCAGTAACTTGGTTGAAAAGTTGACCAAGAGTTGACTTTTTGCCTTTTTCCTCTAATCTGAAATCTATTATGCGAAACTGGTATAAATTGGACCAAGGACCTACTCAACAAAGTTAAAATGACTCAGGGATCCTAAGGAACAACTCAAAACTGAAATCCTACCTAAAACTCAAAATTTCACTACCTAAAACCTCTAAAAACACCTTAAAGATAGGCTAAAACTAAGTTTATGGTAAAGCATGGGTAGAACTACAACTAAACTACCTAGACAAGGTTAAAATAACTTAAGAAAACTTAATCCTAAATCACAAACTATCTCCTAAATGATTTACCAAAAATCACTACCTAAAACCAAGACTAGTCTACAAAATTGACTCTTTTGTGTATGCATGTACTAAGCTAACCTATGGAAGTTTAATCTAACTATTCTAACATGTTTCTAATGGCAAAATATGAATAGAAAACAGCTCACACTGCTAAAACTTACTACAGCTCAAAATCTAGATATCTAAGACCTAATATTAGCACTAAACTATGCTAAAACTCCAAAAATTTAGAGCTGATATAAACTACTGCATAAAACTTTTATCAACACCCTTGGACAACTTTTACTTACCAAAAGAAATGTGGAGAAGACATCACAAAACAAAATTTGGAGGGAAATTCAAATCTGCCTATAGAAAACACAAAAACCAACTACACATTGGTCAAAATGAGCTTAAGACTATCCAATCAGCAAAGGAAATGTTGAGGAATGATGCAAAAACAATGTATTTAGTATAAGAGAGATGAAAACTAAGCTAAAAGTGAGCAATAAGAAGGAAAACGAAAACTGAGGTGGAGACTAACTTGTATGGCTAGTTTAGGAATCTCTAGTCTAGTTAAATACCTAACTTCATTATTTTTTCATTCAATTCGTGTGACTAAGTTGTGTGGCCTATTTTTATGCAGAAAAAGTAAACCAAGGACAGAAAAACTAACAAAAACAAAGAAAGAATGCAGTAACTTGGTTGAAAAGTTGACCAAGAGTTGACTTTTTGCCTTTTTCCTCTAATCTGAAATCTATTATGCGAAACTGGTATAAACTGGACCAAGGACCTACTCAACAAAGTTAAAATGACCCAGGGATCCTAAGGAACAACTCAAAACTAAAATCCTACCTAAAACTCAAAATTTCACTACCTAAAACCTCTAAAAACACCTTAAAGATAGGCTAAAACTAAGTTTATGCTAAAGCACGGGTAGAACTACAACTAAACTACCTAGACAAGGTTAAAATAACTTAAGAAAACTTAATCCTAAATCACAAACTATCTCCTAAATGATTTACCAAAAATCACTACCTAAAACCAAGACTAGTCTACAAAATTGACCCTTTTGTGTATGCATGTACTAAGCTAACCTATGGAAGTTTAATCTAACTATTCTAACATGTTTCTAATGGCAAAATATGAATAGAAAACAGCTCACACTGCTAAAACTTACTACAGCTCAAAATCGAGATACCTAAGACCTAATATTAGCACTAAACTATGCTAAAACTCCAAAAATTTAGAGCTGATATAAACTACTGCATAAAACTTTTATCAACACCCTTGGACAACTTTTACTTACCAAAAGAAATGTGGAGAAGACAACACAAAACAAAATTTGGAGGGAAATTCAAATCTGCCTATAGAAAACACAAAAACCAACTACACATTGGTCAAAATGAGCTTAAGACTATCCAATCAGCAAAGGAAATGTTGAGGAATGATGCAAAAACAATGTATTTAGTATATGAAAGATGAAAACTAAGCTAAAAGTGAGCAATATGAAGGAAAACGAAAACTGAGGTGGAGACTAACTTGTATGGCTAGTTTAGGAATCTCTAGTCTAGTTAAATACCTAACTTTATTATTTTTTCATTCAATTCGTGTGACTAAGTTGTGTGGCCTATTTTTATGCAGAAAAAGTAAACCAAGGACAGAAAAACTAACAAAAACAAAGAAAGAATGCAGTAACTTGGTTGAAAAGTTGACCAAGAGTTGACTTTTTGCCTTTTTCCTCTAATCTGAAATCTATTATGCGAAGCTGGTATAAACTGGACCAAGGACCTACTCAACAAAGTTAAAATTACTCAGGGATCCTAAGGAACAACTCAAAACTGAAATCCTACCTCAAACTCAAAATTTCGCGACCTAAAACCTCTAAAAACACCTTAAAGGTAGGCTAAAACTAAGCTTATGCTAAAGCACGGGTAGAACTACGACTAAACTACCTAGACAAGGTTAAAATAATTTAAGAAAACTTAATCCTAAATCACAAACTATCTCCTAAATGATTTACCAAAAATCACTACCTAAAACCAAGACTAGTCTACAAAATTGACCCTTTTGTGTATGCATGTACTAAGCTAACCTATGGAAGTTTAATCTAACTATTCTAACATGTTTCTAATGGCAAAATATGAATAGAAAACAGCTCACACTGCTAAAACTTACTACAGCTCAAAATCTAGATACCTAAGACCTAATATTAGCACTAAACTATGCTAAAACTCCAAAAATTTAGAGCTGATATAAACTACTGCATAAAACTTTTATCAACACCCTTGGACAACTTTTACTTACCAAAAGAAATGTGGAGAAGACAACACAAAACAAAATTTGGAGGGAAATTCAAATCTGCCTATAGAAAACACAAAAACCAACTACACATTGGTCAAAATGAGCTTAAGACTATCCAATCAGCAAAGGAAATGTTGAGGAATGATGCAAAAACAATGTATTTAGTATATGAAAGATGAAAACTAAGCTAAAAGTGAGCAATATGAAGGAAAACGAAAACTGAGGTGGAGACTAACTTGTATGGCTAGTTTAGGAATCTCTAGTCTAGTTAAATACCTAACTTTATTATTTTTTCATTCAATTCGTGTGACTAAGTTGTGTGGCCTATTTTTATGCAGAAAAAGTAAACCAAGGACAGAAAAACTAACAAAAACAAAGAAAGAATGCAGTAACTTGGTTGAAAAGTTGACCAAGAGTTGACTTTTTGCCTTTTTCCTCTAATCTGAAATCTATTATGCGAAGCTGGTATAAACTGGACCAAGGACCTACTCAACAAAGTTAAAATTACTCAGGGATCCTAAGGAACAACTCAAAACTGAAATCCTACCTCAAACTCAAAATTTCGCGACCTAAAACCTCTAAAAACACCTTAAAGGTAGGCTAAAACTAAGCTTATGCTAAAGCACGGGTAGAACTACGACTAAACTACCTAGACAAGGTTAAAATAATTTAAGAAAACTTAATCCTAAATCACAAACTATCTCCTAAATGATTTACCAAAAATCACTACCTAAAACCAAGACTAGTCTACAAAATTGACCCTTTTGTGTATGCATGTACTAAGCTAACCTATGGAAGTTTAATCTAACTATCCTAACATGTTTCTAATGGCAAAATACGAATAGAAAACAGCTCACACTGCTAAAACTTACTACAGCTCAAAATCTAGGTACCTAAGACATAATATTAGCACTAAACTATGCTAAAACTCCAAAAATTTAGAGCTGATATAAACTACTGCATAAAACTTTCATCAACACCCTTGGACAACTTTTAATTACCAAAAGAAATGTGGAGAAGACATCACAAAACAAAATTTGGAGGGAAATTCAAATCTGCCTACAGAAAACACAAAAACCAACTACACATTAGTCAAAATGAGCTTAAGACTATCCAATCCGCAAAGGAAATGTTGAGGAATGATGCAAAAACAATGTATTTAGTATATGAAAGATGAAAACTAAGCTAAAAGTGAGCAATATGAAGGAAAACGAAAACTGAAGTGGAGACTAACTTGTATGGCTAGTTTAGGAATCTCTAGTCTAGTTATATACCTAACTTCATTATTTTTTCATTCAATTCGTGTGACTAAGTTGTGTGGCCTATTTTTATGCAGAAAAAGTAAACCAAGGACAGAAACACTAACAAAAACAAAGAAAGAATGCAGTAACTTGGTTGAAAAGTTGACCAAGAGTTGACTTTTTGCCTTTTTCCTCTAATCTGAAATCTATTATGCGAAACTGGTATAAACTGGACCAAGGACCTACTCAACAAAGTTAAAATGACCTAGGGATCCTAAGGAACAACTCAAAACTGAAATCCTACCTAAAACTCAAAATTTCACTACCTAAAACCTCTAAAAACACCTTAAAGATAGGCTAAAACTAAGTTTATGCTAAAGCACGGGTAGAACTACAACTAAACTACCTAGACAAGGTTAAAATAACATAAGAAAACTTAATCCTAAATCACAAACTATCTCCTAAATGATTTACAAAAAATCACTACCTAAAACCAAGACTAGTCTACAAAATTGACCCTTTTGTGTATGCATGTACTAAGCTAACCTATGGAAGTTTAATCTAACTATTCTAACATGTTTCTAATGGAAAAATATGAATAGAAAACAGCTCACACTGCTAAAACTTACTACAGCTCAAAATCTAGATACCTAAGACCTAATATTAGCACTAAACTATGCTAAAACTCCAAAAATTTAGAGCTGATATAAACTATTGCATAAAACTTTTATCAACACCCTTGGACAACTTTTACTTACCAAAAGAAATGTGGAGAAGACATCACAAAACAAAATTTGGAGGGAAATTCAAATCTGCCTACAGAAAACACAAAAACAAACTACACATTGGTCAAAATGAGCTTAAGACTATCCAATCAGCAAAGGAAATGTTGAGGAATGATGCAAAAACAATGTATTTAGTATATGAAAGATGAAAACTAAGCTAAAAGTGAGCAATATGAAGGAAAACGAAAACTGAGGTTGAGACTAACTTGTATGGCTAGTTTAAGAATCTCTAGTCTAGTTAAATACCTAACTTCATTATTTTTTCATTCAATTCGTGTGACTAAGTTGTGTGGCCTATTTTTATGCAAAAAAAGTAAACCAAGGACAGAAAAACTAACAAAAACAAAGAAAGAATGCAGTAACTTGGTTGAAAAGTTGACCAAGAGTTGACTTTTTGCCTTTTTCCTCTAATCTGAAATCTATTATGCGAAACTGGTAAAAACTGGACCAAGGACCTACTCAACAAAGTTAAAATGACCCAGGGATCCTAAGGAACAACTCAAAACTAAAATCCTACCTAAAACTCAAAATTTCACTACCTAAAACCTCTAAAAACACCTTAAAGATAGGCTAAAACTAGGTTTATGCTAAAGCACGGGTAGAACTACAACTAAACTACCTAGACAAGGTTAAAATAACTTAAGAAAACTTAATCCTAAATCACAAACTATCTCCTAAATGATTTGCCAAAAATCACCACCTAAAACCAAGACTAGTCTACAAAATTGACCCTTTTGTGTATGCATGTACTAAGCTAACCTATGGAAGTTTAATCTAACTATCCTAACATGTTTCTAATGGCAAAATACGAATAGAAAACAGCTCACACTGCTAAAACTTACTACAGCTCAAAATCTAGGTACCTAAGACATAATATTAGCACTAAACTATGCTAAAACTCCAAAAATTTAGAGCTGATATAAACTACTGCATAAAACTTTCATCAACACCCTTGGACAACTTTTAATTACCAAAAGAAATGTGGAGAAGACATCACAAAACAAAATTTGGAGGGAAATTCAAATCTGCCTACAGAAAACACAAAAACCAACTACACATTGGTCAAAATGAGCTTAAGACTATCCAATCCGCAAAGGAAATGTTGAGGAATGATGCAAAAACAATGTATTTAGTATATGAAAGATGAAAACTAAGCTAAAAGTGAGCAATATGAAGGAAAACGAAAACTGAAGTGGAGACTAACTTGTATGGCTAGTTTAGGAATCTCTAGTCTAGTTATATACCTAACTTCATTATTTTTTCATTCAATTCGTGTGACTAAGTTGTGTGGCCTATTTTTATGCAGAAAAAGTAAACCAAGGACAGAAACACTAACAAAAACAAAGAAAGAATGCAGTAACTTGGTTGAAAAGTTGACCAAGAGTTGACTTTTTGCCTTTTTCCTCTAATCTGAAATCTATTATGCGAAACTGGTATAAACTGGACCAAGGACCTACTCAACAAAGTTAAAATGACCTAGGAATCCTAAGGAACAACTCAAAACTGAAATCCTACCTAAAACTCAAAATTTCACTACCTAAAACCTCTAAAAACACCTTAAAGATAGGCTAAAACTAAGTTTATGCTAAAGCACGGGTAGAACTACAACTAAACTACCTAGACAAGGTTAAAATAACATAAGAAAACTTAATCCTAAATCACAAACTATCTCCTAAATGATTTACCAAAAATCACTACCTAAAACCAAGACTAGTCTACAAAATTGACCCTTTTGTGTATGCATGTACTAAGCTAACCTATGGAAGTTTAATCTAACTATTCTAACATGTTTCTAATGGCAAAATATGAATAGAAAACAGCTCACACTGCTAAAACTTACTACAGCTCAAAATCTAGATACCTAAGACCTAATATTAGCACTAAACTATGCTAAAACTCCAAAAATTTAGAGCTGATATAAACTACTGCATAAAACTTTTATCAACACCCTTGGACAACTTTTACTTACCAAAAGAAATGTGGAGAAGACATCACAAAACAAAATTTGGAGGGAAATTCAAATCTGCCTATAGAAAACACAAAAACCAACTACACATTGGTCAAAATGAGCTTAAGACTATTAAATCAGCAAAGGAAATGTTGAGGAATGATGCAAAAACAATGTATTTAGTATAAGAAAGATGAAAACTAAGCTAAAAGTGAGCAATATGAAGGAAAACGAAAACTGAGGTGGAGACTAACTTGTATGGCTAGTTTAGGAATCTCTAGTCTAGTTAAATACCTAACTTCATTATTTTTTCATTCAATTCGTGTGACTAAGTTGTGTGGCCTATTTTTATGCAGAAAAAGTAAACCAAGGACAGAAAAACTAACAAAAACAAAGAAAGAATGCAGTAACTTGGTTGAAAAGTTGACCAAGAGTTGACTTTTTGCCTTTTTCCTCTAATCTGAAATCTATTATGCGAAACTGGTATAAATTGGACCAAGGACCTACTCAACAAAGTTAAAATGACTCAGGGATCCTAAGGAACAACTCAAAACTGAAATCCTACCTAAAACTCAAAATTTCACTACCTAAAACCTCTAAAAACACCTTAAAGATAGGCTAAAACTAAGTTTATGGTAAAGCATGGGTAGAACTACAACTAAACTACCTAGACAAGGTTAAAATAACTTAAGAAAACTTAATCCTAAATCACAAACTATCTCCTAAATGGTTTACCAAAAATCACTACCTAAAACCAAGACTAGTCTACAAAATTGACCCTTTTGTGTATGCATGTACTAAGCTAACCTATGGAAGTTTAATCTAACTATTCTAACATGTTTCTAATGGCAAAATATGAATAGAAAACAGCTCACACTGCTAAAACTTACTACAACTCAAAATCTAGATACCTAAGACCTAATATTAGCACTAAACTATGCTAAAACTCCAAAAATTTAGAGCTGATATAAACTACTGCATAAAACTTTTATCAACACCCTTGGACAACTTTTACTTACCAAAAGAAATGTGGAGAAGACATCACAAAACAAAATTTGGAGGGAAATTCAAATCTGCCTACAGAAAACACAAAAACCAACTACACATTGGTCAAAATGAGCTTAAGACTATCCAATCAGCAAAGGAAATGTTGAGGAATGATGCAAAAACAATGTATTTAGTATATGAAAGATGAAAACTAAGCTAAAAGTGAGCAATATGAAGGAAAACGAAAACTGAGGTTGAGACTAACTTGTATGGCTAGTTTAGGAATCTCTAGTCTAGTTAAATACCTAACTTCATTATTTTTTCATTCAATTCGTGTGACTAAGTTGTGTGGCCTATTTTTATGCAGAAAAAGTAAACCAAGGACAGAAAAACTAACAAAAACAAAGAAAGAATGCAGTAACTTGGTTGAAAAGTTGACCAAGAGTTGACTTTTGTCTTTTTCCTTTAATCTGAAATCTATTATGCGAAACTGGTATAAATTGGACCAAGGACCTACTCAACAAAGTTAAAATGACTCAGGGATCCTAAGGAACAACTCAAAACTGAAATCCTACCTAAAACTTAAAATTTCACTACCTAAAACCTCTAAAAACACCTTAAAGGTGGGCTAAAACTATGTTTATGCTAAAGCACGGGTAGAACTACAACTAAACTACCTAGACAAGGTTAAAATAACATAAGAAAACTTAATCCTAAATCACAAACTATCTCCTAAATGATTTACCAAAAATCACTACCTAAAACCAAGACTAGTCTACAAAATTGACCCTTTTGTGTATGCATGTACTAAGCTAACCTATGGAAGTTTAATCTAACTATTCTAACATGTTTGTAATGGCAAAATATGAATAGAAAACAGCTCACACTGCTAAAACTTACTACAGCTCAAAATCTAGATACCTAAGACCTAATATTAGCACTAAACTATGCTAAAACTCCAAAAATTTAGAGCTGATATAAACTACTGCATAAAACTTTTATCAACACCCTTGGACAACTTTTACTTACCAAAAGAAATGTGGAGAAGACATCACAAAACAAAATTTGGAGGGAAATTCAAATCTGCCTACAGAAAACACAAAAATCAACTACAAAATTGGTCAAAATGAGCTTAAGCCTATCCAATCAGCAAAGGAAATGTTGAGGAATGATGCAAAAACAATGTATTTAGTATATGAAACATGAAAACTAAGCTAAAAGTGAGCAATATGAAGGAAAACGAAAACTGAGGCGGAGACTAACTTGTGTGACTAGTTTAGGAATCTCTAGTCTAGTTAAATACCTAACTTCATTATTTTTTCATTCAATTCGTGTGACTAAGTTGTGTGGCCTATTTTTATGCAGAAAAAGTAAATCAAGGACAGAAAAACTAACAAAAACAAAGAAAGAATGCAGTAACTTGGTTGAAAAGTTGACCAAGAGTTGACTTTTTGCCTTTTTCCTCTAATCTGAAATCTATTATGCGAAGCTGGTATAAACTGGACCAAGGACCTACTCAACTAAGTTAAAATTACTCAGGGATCCTAAGGAACAACTCAAAACTGAAATCCTACCTAAAACTCAAAATTTCGCGACCTAAAACCTCTAAAAACACCTTAAAGGTAGGCTAAAACTAAGTTTATGCTAAAGCACGGCTAGAACTACCACTAAACTACCTAGACAAGGTTAAAATAATTTAAGAAAACTTAATCCTAAATCACAAACTATCTCCTAAATGATTTACCAAAAATCACTACCTAAAACCAAGACTAGTCTACAAAATTGACCCTTTTGTGTATGCATGTACTAAGCTAACCTATGGAAGTTTAATCTAACTATTCTAACATGTTTCTAATGGGAAAATATGAATAGAAAACAGCTCACACTGCTAAAACTTACTACAGCTGAAAATCTAGATACCTAAGACCTAATATTAGCACTAAACTATGCTAAAACTCCAAAAATTTAGAGCTGATATAAACTACTGCATAAAAATTTTATCAACACCGTTGGACAACTTTTACTTACCAAAAGAAATGTGGAGAAGACATCACAAAACAAAATTTGGAGGGAAATTCAAATCTGCCTATAGAAAACACAAAAACCAACTACACATTGGTCAAAATGAGCTTAAGGCTATCCAATCAGCAAAGGAAATGTTGAGGAATGATGCAAAAACAATGTATTTAGTATAAGAAAGATGAAAACTAAGCTAAAAGTGAGCAATAAGAAGGAAAACGAAAACTGAGTGGGAGACTAACTTGTATGGCTAGTTTAGGAATCTCTAGTCTAGTTAAATACCTAACTTCATTATTTTTTCATTCAATTCGTGTGACTAAGTTGTGTGGCCTATTTTTATGCAGAAAAAGTAAACCAAGGATAGAAAAACTAACAAAAACAAAGAAAGAATGCAGTAACTTGGTTGAAAAGTTGACCAAGAGTTGACTTTTTGCCTTTTTCCTCTAATCTGAAATCTATTATGCGAAACTGGTATAAATTGGACCAAGGACCTACTCAACAAAGTTTAAATCACTCAGGGATCCTAAGGAACAACTCAAAACCGAAATCCTACCTAAAACTCAAAATTTCACTACCTAAAACCTCTAAAAACACCTTAAAGGTAGGCTAAATCTAAGTTTATGCTAAAGCATGGATAGAACTACGACTAAACTACCTAGACAAGGTTAAAATAACTTAAGAAAACTTAATCCTAAATCACAAACTATTTCCTAAATGATTTACCAAAAATCACTACCTAAAACCAAGACTAGTCTACAAAATTGACGCTTTTGTGTATGCATGTACTGATCTAACCTATGGAAGTTTAATCTAACTATTATAACATGTTTCCAATGGCAAGATATGAATAGAAAACAGCTCACACTGCTAAAACTTACTACAGCTCAAAATCTAGCTACCTAAGAACTAATATTAGCACTAAACTATGCTAAAACTCCAAAAATTTTGAGCTGATATAAACTACTGCATATAACTTTTATCAACACCCTTGGACAACCTTTAATTACCAAAAGAAATGTGGAGAAGACATCACAAAAAAAAATTTGGAGGGAAATTCAAATCTGCCTACAGAAAACACAAAAATCAACTACAAAATTGGTCAAAATGAGCTTAAGCCTATCCAATCAGCAAAGGAAATGTTGAGGAATGATGCAAAAACAATGTATTTAGTATATGAAAGATGAAAACTAAGCTAAAAGTGAGCAATATGAAGGAAAACGAAAACTGAGGCGGAGACTAACTTGTGTGACTAGTTTAGGAATCTCTAGTCTAGTTAAATATCTAACTTCATTATTTTTTCATTCAATTCGTGTGACTAAGTTGTGTGGCCTATTTTTATGCAGAAAAAGTAAACCAAGGACAGAAAAACTAACAAAACAAAGAAAGAATGCAGCAACTTGGTTGAAAAGTTGACCAAGAGTTGACTTTTTGCCTTTTTCCTCTAATCTGAAATCTATTATGCGAAACTGGTATAAACAGGACAAAGGACCTACTCGACAAAGTTAAAATGACTCAGAGACCCTAAGGAACAACTCAAAACGGAAATCATACTTAAAACTCAAAATTTTACTACCTAAAACCTCTGAAAACACCTTAAAGATAGGCTAAAAATAAGTTTATGCTAAAGCACGGCTAGAACTACCACTAAACTACCTAGACAAGGTTAAAATGACTTAAGAAAACTTAATCCTAAGTCACAAACTATCTCCTAAATGATTTACAAAAAATCACTACCTAAAACCAAGACTAGTCTTCAAAATTGACCCTTTTGTGTATGCATGTATGAAGCTAACCTATGGAAGTTTAATCTAACTATCCTAACATGTTTCTAATGGCAAAATATGAATAGAAAACAGCTCACACTGCTAAAACTTACTACAGCTCAAAATCTAGATACCTAAGACCTAATATTAGTAATAAACTATGCTAAAACTCCAAAAATTTAGTGCTGATATAAACTACTGCATAAAACTTTTATCAACACCCTTGGACAACTTTTAATTACCAAAAGAAATGTGGAGAAGACATCACAAAACAAAATTTGGAGGGAAATTCAATTCTGCCTACAGAAAACACAAAAATCAACTACAAATTGGTCAAAATGAGCTTAAGACTATCCAATCAATAAAGAATTTGTTGAGGAATGATGGAAATTCAATGTATTTAGTATATCAAAGATTAAAACTAAGCTAAAAGTGAGCAATATGAAGGAAAACGAAAACTGAGGTTGAGACTAACTTGTATGGCTAGTTTAGGAATCTCTAGTCTAGTTAGATACCTAACTTCATTATTTTTTCATTCAATTAGTGTGACTAAGTTGTGTGGCGTATTTTTATGCAGAAAAAGTAAACCAAGGACAGAAAAACTAACAAAAACAAAGAAAGAATGCAGTAACTTGGCTGAAAAGTTGACCAAGAGTTGACTTTTTGCCTCTTTCCTCTAATCAGAAATCTATTATGCGAAACTGGTATAAACAGGACCAAGGACCTACTCGACAAAGTTAAAATGACTCAGGGACCCTAAGGAACAACACAAAATTGAAATCCTACCTAAAACTCAAAATTTCACTACCTAAAACCTTTAAAAACACCTTAAAGATAGGCTAAAACTAAGTTTATGCTAAAGCACGGGTAGAACTACCACTAAACTACCTAGACATGGTTAAAATAACTTAAGAAAACTTAATCCTAAATCACAAACTATCTCCTAAATGATTTACTAAAAATCACTACCTAAAACCAAGACTAGTCTACAAATTTGACCGTTTTGTGTATGCATGTACTAAGCTAAACTATGGAAGTTTAATCTAACTATTCTAACATGTTTATACTACCAAAATATGAATAGAAAACAGCATACACTGCTAAAACTTACTACAGCTCAAAATCTAGCTACCTAAGGCCTAATATTGGCACTAAACTATGCTAAAACTCCAAAAATTTAGAGCTGATATAAACTACTGCATAATACTTTTATCAACACCCTTGAACAACTTTTAATTACCAAAAGAAATGTGGAGAAGGCATCACAAAACAAAATTTGGAGGGAAATTCAAAACTGCCTACAAAAAACACATAAATCAACTACACATTGGTCAAAATGAGCTTAAGACTATCCAATCAGCATAGGAAATGTTGAGGAATGATGCAAAAACAATGTATTTCGTATATGAAAGATGAAAACTAAGCTAAAAGTGAGCAATATGAAGGAAAACCAAAACTGAGGCGGAGACTAACTTGTATGGTTAGTTTAGGAATCTCTAGTCTAGTTAAATACCTAACTTCATTATTTTTTCATTCAACTAGTGTGACTAAAATGTGTGGCCTATTTTTATGGAGAAAAAGTAAACCAAGGACAGAAAAACTAACAAAAACAAAGAAAGAATGCAGTAACTTGGTTGAAAAGTTGACCAAGAGTTGACTTTTTCCCTTTTTCCTCTAATCTGAAATCTATTATGCGAAACTGGTATAAACCGGACCCAGGACCTACTCCACAAAATTAAAATCACTCAGGGATCCTAAGGAACAACTCAAAACTGAAATCCAACCTAAAACTGAAAATTTCACTACCTAAAACCTCTAAAAACACCTTAAAGATAGGCTAAAACTAAGTTTATGCTAAAGCACGGGTAGAACTACCACTAAACTACCTAGACAAGGTTAAAATAACTTAATAAAACTTAATCCTAAGTCACAAACTATCTCTTAAATGATTTACCAAAAATCACTACCTAAAACAAAAACTAGTCTACAAAATTGACCCTTTTGTGTATGCATGTACTAAGCTAACCTATGCAAGTTTAATCGAACTATCCTAACATGTTTCTAATGGGAAAATATGAATAGAAAACAGCTCACACTACTAAAACTTACTACAGCTCAAAATCTAGCTACCTAAGGCCTAATATTGGCACTAAACTATGCTAAAACTCCAAAAATTTAGAGCTGATATAAACTACTGCATAATACTTTTATCAACACCCTTGAACAACTTTTAATTACCAAAAGAAATGTGGAGAAGGCATCACAAAACAAAATTTGGAGGGAAATTCAAAACTGCCTACAAAAAACACATAAATCAACTACAAATTGGTCAAAATGTGCTTAAGACAATCCAATCAGCAAAGGAAATGTTGAGGAATGATGCAAAAACAATGTATTTAGTATATGAAAGATGAAAACTAAGATAAAAGTGAGCAATATGAAAGAAAACGAAATCTGAGGCAGAGACTAACTTGCATGGCTAGTTTAGGAATCTCTATTCTAGTTAAATACCTAACTTCATTATTTTTTCATTCAACTAGTGTGACTAAAATGTGTGGCCTATTTTTATGCAGAAAAAGTAAACCAAGGACAGAAAAACTAACAAAAACAAAGAAAGAATGCAGTAACTTGGTTGAAAAGTTGACCAAGAGTTGACTTTTTGCCTTTTTCCTCTAATCTGAAATCTATTATGCGAAACTGGTATAAACCGGACCAAGGACCTACTCGACAAAGTTAAAATGACTCAGGGATCCTAAGGAACAACTCAAAACTGAAATCCTACTTAAAACTGAAAATTTTACTACCTAAAACCTCTGAAAACACCTTAAAGATAGGCTAAAACTAAGTTTATGCTAAAGCACGGGTAGAACTACCACTAAACTACCTAGATAAGGTTAAAATGACTTAAGAAAACTTAATCCTAAGTCACAAACTATCTCCTAAATGATTTACCAAAAATCACTACCTAAAACCAACACTAGTCTACAAAATTGACCCTTTTGTGTATGCATGTACGAAGCTAACCTATGGAAGTTTAATCTAACTATCCTAACATGTTTCTAATGGGAAAATATGAATATAAACAGCTTACACTGCTAAAACTTACTACAGCTCAAAATCTAGCTACCTAAGACCTAATATTAGCACTAAACTATGCTAAAACTCCAAAAATTTAGAGCTGATATAAACTACTTCAGAGAACTTTTATCAACACCCTTGGACAACTTTTAATTACCAAAAGAAATGTGGAGAAGACATCACAAAACAAAATTTGGAGGGAAATTCAAATCTGCCTAAAGAAAACACAAAAATCAACTACAAATTGGTCAAAATGAGCTGAAGACTATCCAATCAGCAAAGGAAATGTTGAGGAATGATGCAAAAACAATGTATTTAGTATATGAAAGATGAAAACTAAGATAAAAGTGAGCAATATGAAAGAAAACGAAATCTGAGGCAGAGACTCACTTGCATGGCTAGTTTAGGAATCTCTAGTCTAGTTAAATACCTAACTTCATTATTTTTTCATTCAATTAGTGTGACTAAGTTGTGTGCCATTTTTATGCAGAAAAAGTAAACCAAGGACAGAAAAACTAACAAAAACAAAGAAAGAATGCAGTAACTTGGTTGAAAAGTTGACCAAGAGTTGACTTTTTGCCTTTTTCCTCTAATCTGAAATCTATTATGCGAAACTGGTATAAACCGGACCAAGGACCTACTCCACAAATTTAAAATGACTCAGGGATCCTAAGGAACAACTCAAAACTGAAATCCTACCTAAAACTCAAAATTTCACTACGTAAAACCTCTAAAAACACCTTAAAGATAGGCTAAAACTAAGTTTATGCTAAAGCACGGGTAGAACTACCACTAAACTACCTAGACATGATTAAAATAACTTAAGAAAACTTAATCCTAAATCACAAACTATCTCCTAAATGATTTACTAAAAATCACTACCTAAAACCAAAACTAGTCTACAAATTTGACCGTTTTGTGTATGCATGTACTAAGCTAAACTATGGAAGTTTAATCTAACTATTCTAACATGTTTATACTGCCAAAATATGAATAGAAAACAGCATACACTGCTAAAACTTACTACAGCTCAAAATCTAGCTACCTAAGACCTAATATTAGCACTAAACTATGTTAAAACTCCAAAAATTTAGAGCTGATATACACTACTGCATAAAACTTTTATCAACACCCTTGGACAACTTTTAATTACCAAAAGAAATGTGGAGAAGGCATCACAAAACAAAATTTGGAGGGAAATTCAAAACTGCCTACAAAAAACACAAAAATCAACTACACATTGGTCAAAATGAGCTTAAGACTATCCAATCAGCATAGGAAATGTTGAGGAATGATGCAAAAACAATGTATTTAGTATATGAAAGATGAAAACTAAGCTAAAAGTGAGCAATATGAAGGAAAACCAAAACTGAGGCGGAGACTAACTTGTATGGTTAGTTTAGGAATCTCTAGTCTAGTTAAATACCTAACTTCATTATTTTTTCATTCAACTAGTGTGACTAAAATGTGTGGCCTATTTTTATGCAGAAAAAGTAAACCAAGGACAGAAAAACTAACAAAAACAAAGAAAGAATGCAGTAACTTGGTTGAAAAGTTGACCAAGAGTTGACTTTTTGCCTTTTTCCTCTAATCTGAAATCTATTATGCGAAACTGGTATAAAACGGACCAAGGACCTACTCCACAAAGTTAAAATAACTCAGGGATCCTAAGGAACAACTCAAAACTGAAATCCTACCTAAAACTCAAAATTTCACTACCTAAAACCTCTAAAAACACCTTAAAGATAGGCTAAAACTAAGTTTATGCTAAAGCACGGGTAGAACTACCACTAAACTACCTAGACAAGGTTAAAATAACTTAATAAAACTTAATCCTAAGTCACAAACTATCTCCTAAATGATTTACCAAAAATCACTACCTAAAACCAAAACTAGTCTACAAAATTGACCCTTTTGTGTGTGCATGTACTAAGCTAACCTATGGAAGTTTAATCTAACTATCCTAACATGTTTCTAATGGGAAAATATGAATAGAAAACAGCTCACACTGCTAAAACTTACTACAGCTCAAAATCTAGCTACCTAAGACTTAATATTAGCACTAAACTATGCTAAAACTCCAAAAATTTAGAGCTGATATAAACTACTGCATAAAACTTTTATCAACACCCTTGGACAACTTTTAATTATCAAAAGAAATGTGGAGAAGACATCACAAAACAAAATTTGGAGGGAAATTCAAATCTGCCTACAGAAAACACAAAAATCAACTACAAATTGGTCAAAATGTGCTTAAGATAATCCAATCAGCAAAGGTAATGTTGAGGAATTGTGCAAAAACAATGTATTTAGTCTATGAAAGATGAAAACTAAGCTAAAAGTGAGCAATATGAAGGAAAACGAAAACTGAGGTAGAGACTAACTTGTATGGCTAGTTTAGGAATCTCTAGTCTAGTTAGATACCTAACTTCATTATTTTTTCATTCAATTAGTGTGACTAAGTTGTGTGGCCTATTTTTATGCAGAAAAAGTAAACCAAGGACAGAAAAACTAACAAAAACAAAGAAAGAATGCAGTAACTTGGCTGAAAAGTTGACCAAGAGTTGACTTTTTGCCTCTTTCCTCTAATTAGAAATCTATTATGCGAAACTGGTATAAACAGGACCAAGGACCTACTCGACAAAGTTAAAATGACTCAGGGACCCTAAGGAACAACACAAAATTGAAATCCTACCTAAAACTCAAAATTTCACTACTTAAAACCTCCAAAAACACCTTAAAGATAGGCTAAAACTAAGTTTATGCTAAAGCACGGGTAGAACTACCACTAAACTACCTATACATGGTTAAAATAACTTAAGAAAACTTAATCCTAAATCACAAACTATCTCCTAAATGATTTACTAAAAATCACTACCTAAAACCAAGACTGGTCTACAAATTTGACCGTTTTGTGTATGCATGTACTAAGCTAAACTATGGAAGTTTAATCTAACTATTCTAACATGTTTATACTGCCAAAATATGAATAGAAAACAGCATACACTGCTAAAACTTACTACAGCTCAAAATCTAGCTACCTAAGACCTAATATTAGCACTAAACTATGCTAAAACTCCAAAAATTTAGAGCTGATATACACTACTGCATAAAACTTTTATCAACACCCTTGGAACACCTTTAATTACCAAAAGAAATGTGGAGAAGACATCACAAAATAAAATTTGGAGGGCAATTCAAATCTGCCTACAGAAAACACAAAAATCAACTACAAATTGGTCAAAATGAGCTTAAGACTATCCAATCAGCATAGGAAATGTTGAGGAATGATGCAAAAACAATGTATTTAGTATATGAAAGATGAAAACTAAGCTAAAAGTGAGCAATATGAAGGAAAACCAAAACTGAGGCGGAGACTAACTTGTATGGTTAGTTTAGGAATCTCTAGTCTAGTTAAATACCTAACTTCATTATTTTTTCATTCAACTAGTGTGACTAAAATGTGTGGCCTATTTTTATGGAGAAAAAGTAAACCAAGGACAGAAAAACTAACAAAAACAAAGAAAGAATGCAGTAACTTGGGTGAAAAGTTGACCAAGAGTTGACTTTTTGCCTTTTTCCTCTAATCTGAAATCTATTATGCGAAACTGGTATAAAACGGACCAAGGACCAACTCCACAAAGTTAAAATGACTCAGGGATCCTAAGGAACAACTCAAAACTGAAATCCTACCTAAAACTCAAAATTTCACTACCTAAAACCTCTAAAAACACCTTAAAGATAAGCTAAAACTAAGTTTATGCTAAAGCACGGGTAGAACTACCACTAAACTACCTAGACAAGGTTAAAATAGCTTAATAAAACTTAATCCTAAGTCACAAACTATCTCCTAAATGATTTACCAAAAATCACTACCTAAAACAAAAACTAGTCTACAAAATTGACCCTTTTGTGTATGCATGTACTAAGCTAACCTATGGAAGTTTAATCGAACTATCCTAACATGTTTCTAATGGGAAAATATGAATAGAAAACAGCTTACACTACTAAAACTTACTACAGCTCAAAATCTAGCTACCTAAGACCTAATATTAGCATTAAACTATGCTAAAACTCCAAAAATTTAGAGCTGATATAAACTACTGCATAAAACTTTTATCAACACCCTTGGACAACTTTTAATTACCAAAAGAAATGTGGAGAAGACATCACAAAACAAAATTTGGAGGGAAATTCAAATCTGCCTACAGAAAACACAAAAATCAACTACAAATTGGTCAAAATGAGCTTAAGACAATCCAATCAGCAAAGGAAATGTTGAGGAATGATGCAAAAATAATGTATTTAGTATATGAAAGATGAAAACTAAGATAAAAGTGAGCAATATGAAAGAAAACGAAATCTGAGGCAGAGACTAACTTGCATGGCTAGTTTAGGAATCTCTATTCTAGTTAAATACCTAACTTCATTATTTTTTCATTCAACTAGTGTGACTAAAATGTGTGGCCTATTTTTATGGAGAAAAAGTAAACCAAGGACAGAAAAACTAACAAAAACAAAGAAAGAATGCAGTAACTTGGTTGAAAAGTTGACCAAGAGTTTACTTTTTGCCTTTTTCCTCTAATCTGAAATCTATTATGCGAAACTGGTATAAACCGGACCAAGGACCTACTCGACAAAGTTAAAATGACTCAGGGATCCTAAGGAACAACTCAAAACTAAAATCCTACTTAAAACTGAAAATTTTACTACCTAAAACCTCTGAAAACACCTTAAAGATAGGCTAAAACTAAGTTTATGCTAAAGCACGGGTAGAACTACCACTAAACTACCTAGATAAGGTTAAAATGACTTAAGAAAACTTAATCCTAAGTCACAAACTATCTCCTAAATGATTTACCAAAAATCACTACCTAAAACCAACACTAGTCTACAAAATTGACCCTTTTGTGTATGCATGTACGAAGCTAACCTATGGAAGTTTAATCTAACTATCCTAACATGTTTCTAATGGGAAAATATGAATATAAACAGCTTACACTGCTAAAACTTACTACAGCTCAAAATCTAGCTACCTAAGACCTAATATTAGCACTAAACTATGCTAAAACTCCAAAAATTTAGAGCTGATATAAACTACTTCAGAGAACTTTTATCAACACCCTTGGACAACTTTTAATTACCAAAAGAAATGTGGAGAAGACATCACAAAACAAAATTTGGAGGGAAATTCAAATCTGCCTACAGAAAACACAAAAATCAACTACAAATTGGTCAAAATGAGCTTAATACTATCCAATCAGCAAAGGAAATGTTGAGGAATGATGCAAAAACAATGTATTTAGTATATGAAAGATGAAAACTAAGCTAAAAGTGAGCAATATGAAGGAAAACGAAAACTGAGGCGGAGACTAACTTGTATGGTTAGTTTAGGAATCTCTAGTCTAGTTAAATACCTAACTTCATTATTTTTTCATTCAACTAGTGTGACTAAAATGTCTGGCCTATTTTTATGCAGAAAAAGTAAACCAAGGACAGAAAAACTAACAAAAACAAAGAAAGAATGTTGTAACTTGGTTGAAAAGTTGACCAAGAGTTGACTTTTTGCCTTTTTCCTCTAATCTGAAATCTATTATGCGAAACTGGTATAAACTGGACCAAGGACCTACTCGACTAAGTTAAAATGACTCAGGGATCCTAAGGAACAACTCAAAACTGAAATCCTACCTAAAACTCAAAATTTCACTACCTAAAACCTCTAAAAACACCTTAAAGGTAGGCTAAAACTAAGTTTATGCTAAAGCACGGGTAGAACTACCACTAAACTACCTAGACAAGGTTAAAATGACTTAAGAAAACTTAATCCTAAGTCACAAACTATCTCCTAAACGATTTACCAAAAATCACTACCTAAAACCAAGACTAGTCTACAAAATTGACCCTTTTGTGTATGCATGTACTAAGCTAACCTATGGAAGTTTAATATAACTATCCTAACATGTTTCTAAAGGGAAAATACAAATAGAAAACATCTCACACTGCTAAAACTTACTACAGCTCAAAATCTAGCTACCTAAGACCTAATATTAGCACTAAACTATGTTAAAACTCCAAAAATTTAGAGTTGATATAAACTACTGCATAATACTTTTATCAACACCCTTGGACAACTTTTAATTAACAAAAGAAATGTGGAGAAGACATCACAAAACAAAATTTGGAGGGAAATTCAAATCTGCCTACAGAAAACACAAAAATCAACTACAAATTGGTCAAAATGAGCTTAAGACTATCCAATCAGCAAAGGAAATGTTGAGGAATGATACAAAAACAATGTATTTAGTATATGAAAGATGAAAACTAAGCTAAAAGTGAGCGATATGAAG
The DNA here is from genome assembly GCF_037176805.1 of Vigna unguiculata. Taxonomy (NCBI): domain Eukaryota; kingdom Viridiplantae; phylum Streptophyta; class Magnoliopsida; order Fabales; family Fabaceae; genus Vigna; species Vigna unguiculata. The sequence goes on along the minus strand of NC_140795.1, from coordinate 22,876,869 downwards.
GAAAACGAAAACTGAGGCAGAGACTAACTTGTATGGCTAGTTTAGGAATCTCTAGTCTAGTTAGATACCTAACTTCATTATTTTTTCATTCAATTAGTGTGACTAAGTTGTGTGGCCTATTTTTATGCAGAAAAAGTATACCAAGGACAGAAAAACTAACGAAAACAAAGAAAGAATGCAGTAACTTGGCTGAAAAGTTGACCAAGACTTGACTTTTTGCCTTTTTCCTCTAATCAGAAATCTATTATGCGAAACTGGTATAAACCGGACCAAGGACCTACTCGACAAAGTTAAAATGACTTAGGGATCCTAAGGAACAACACAAAACTGAAATCCTACCTAAAACTCAAAATTTCACTACCTAAAACCTCTAAAAACACCTTAAAGATAGGCTAAAACTAAGTTTATGCTAAAGGACGGGTAGACCTACCACTAAACTACCTAGACAAGGTTAAAATAACTTAAGAAAACTTAATCCTAAATCACAAACTATCTCCTAAATGATTTACCAAAAATCACTACCTAAAACCAAGACTGGTCTACAAAATTGACCCTTTTGTGTATGCATGTACTAACCTAAACTATGGAAGTTTAATCTAACTATTTTAACATGTTTCTAATGGCAAAATATGAATAGAAAACAACATACACTGCTAAAACTTACTACAGCTCAAAATCTAGCTACCTAAGACCTAATATTAGCAGTAAATTATGCTAAAACTCCAAAAATTTAGAGTTGATATAAACTATTGCATAATAATTTTATCAACACCCTTGAACAACTTTTAATTACCAAAAGAAATGTGGAGAAGACATCACAAAACAAAATTTGGAGGGAAATTCAAATCTGCCTACAGAAAACACAAAAATCAACTACAAATTGGTTAAAATGAGCTTAAGACTACCAATCAGCAAAGAAAATGTTGAGGAATGATGCAAATTCAATGTATTTAGTATATGAAAGATGAAAACTAAGCTAAAAGTGAGCAATATGAAGGAAAACGAAAACTGAGGCGGAGACTAACTTGTATGGCTAGTTTAGGAATCTCTAGTCTAGTTAAATACTTAACTTCATTATTTTTTCATTCAATTCGTGTGACTAAGTTGTGTGCCCTATTTTAATGCAGAAAAAGTAAACCAAGGACAGAAAAACTAACAAAAACAAAGAAAGAATGCAGTAACTTGGCTGAAAAGTTGACCAAGAGTTGACTTTTTGCGTTTTTCCTCTAATCTGAAATCTATTATGCGAAACTGGTATAAACAAGACCAAGGACCTACTCAACAAAGTTAAAATGACTAAGGGATCCTAAGGAACAACTCAAAACGGACATCATACTTAAAACTCAAAATTTTACTACCTAAAACCTCTGAAAACACCTTAAAGATAGGCTAAAACTAAGTTTATGCTAAAGCACGGGTAGAACTACCACTAAACTACCTAGACAAGGTTAAAATGACTTAAGAAAACTTAATCCTAAGTCACAAACTATCTCCTAAACGATTTACCAAAAATCACTACCTAAAACCAAGACTAGTCTACAAAATTGACCCTTTTGTGTATGCATGTACTAAGCTAACCTATGGAAGTTTAATATAACTATCCTAACATGTTTCTAAAGGGAAAATATGAATAGAAAACATCTCACACTGCTAAAACTTACTACAGCTCAAAATCTAGCTACCTAAGACCTAATATTAGCACTAAACTATGTTAAAACTCCAAAAATTTAGAGCTGATATAAACTACTGCATAATACTTTTATCAACACCCTTGGACAACTTTTAATTACCAAAAGAAATGTGGAGAAGACATCACAAAACAAAATTTGGAGGGAAATTCAAATCTGCCTATAGAAAACACAAAAATCAACTACAAATTGGTCAAAATGAGCTTAAGACTATCCAATCAGCAAAGGAAATGTTGAGGAATGATGCAAAAACAATGTATTTAGTATATGAAAGATGAAAACTAAGCTAAAAGTGAGCGATATGAAGGAAAACGAAAACTGAGGCAGAGACTAACTTGTATGGCTAGTTTAGGAATCTCTAGTCTAGTTAGATACCTAACTTCATTATTTTTTCATTCAATTAGTGTGACTAAGTTCTGTGGCCTATTTTTATGCAGAAAAAGTATACCAAGGACAGAAAAACTAACAAAAACAAGAGTTGACCAAGAGTTGACTTTTTGCCTTTTTCCTCTAATCAGAAATCTATTATGCGAAACTGGTATAAACAGGACCAAGGACCCACTCGACAAAGTTAAAATGACTCAGGGATCCTAAGGAACAACACAAAACTGAAACCTACCTAAAACTCAAAATTTCACTACCTAAAACCTCTAAAAACACCTTAAAGACAGGCTAAAACTAAGTTTATGCTAAAGCACGGGTAGAACTACCACTAAACTACCTAGACAAGGTTAAAATAACTCAAGAAAACTTAATCCTAAATCACAAACTATCTCCTAAATGATTTACCAAAAATCACTACCTAAAACCAACACTAGTCTACAAAATTGACCCTTTTGTGTATGCATGTACTAAGCTAAACTATGGAAGTTTAATCTAACTATTTTAACATGTTTTTAATGGCAAAATATGAATAGAAAACAGCACACACTGCTAAAACTTACTACAGCTCAAAATCTAGCTACCTAAGACCTAATATTAGCAGTAAACTATGCTAAAACTCCAAAAATTTAGAGCTGATATAAACTACTGCATAAAACTTTTATCAACACCCTTGGACAACTTTTAATTACCAAAAGAAATGTGGAGAAGACATCACAAAACAAAATTTGGAGGGAAATTCAAATCTGCCTACAGAAAACACAAAAATCAACTACAAATTGGTTAAAATGAGCTTAAGACTATCCAATCAGCAGAGAAAATGTTGAGGAATGATGGAAATTCAATGTATTTAGTGTATGAAAGATGAAAACTAAGCTAAAAGTGAGCAATATGAAGGAAAACGAAAACTGAGGCGGAGACTAACTTGTATGGCTAGTTTAGGAATCTCTAGTCTAGTTAAATACCTAACTTCATTATTTTTTCATTCAATTCGTGTGACTAAGTTGTGTGGCCTATTTTTATGCAGAAAAAGTAAACCAAGGACAGAAAAACTAACAAAAACAAAGAAAGAATGCAGTAACTTGGTTGAAAATTTGACCAAGAGTTGACTTTTTGCGTTTTTCCTCTAATCTGAAATCTATTATGCGAAACTGGTATAAACAGGACCAAGGACCTACTCAACAAAGTTAAAATGACCCAGGGATCCTAAGGAACAACTCAAAACGGACATCATACTTAAAACTCAAAATTTTACTACCTAAAACCTCTGAAAGCACCTTAAACATAGGCTAAAACTAAGTTTATGCTAAAGCACGGGTAGAACTACCACTAAACTACCTAGACAAGGTTAAAATGACTTAAGAAAACTTAATCCTAAGTCACATACTATCTCCTAAGTGATTTACCAAAAATCACTACCTAAAACCAAAACTAGTCTACAAAATTGAACCTTTTGTGTATGCATGTACTAAGCTAACCTACGGAAGTTTAATCTAACTATCCTAACATGTTTCTAATGGGAAAATATGAATAAAAAAGAGCTCACACTGCTGAAACTTACTGCAACTCAAAATCTAGCTACCTAAGACCTAATATTAGCACTAAACTATGTTAAAACTCCAAAAATTTAGAGCTGATATAAACTACTGCATAAAACTTTTATCAACACCCTTGGACAGCTTTTAATTACCAAAAGAAATGTGGAGAAGACATCACAAAACAAAATTTGGAGGGAAATTCAAATCTGCCTACAGAAAACACAAAAATCAACTACAAATTGGTCAAAATGAGCTTAAGACTATCCAATCAGCAAAGGAAATGTTGAGGAATGATGCAAAAACAATGTATTTAGTATATGAAAGATGAAAACTAAGCTAAAAGTGAGCGATATGAAGGAAAACGAAAACTGAGGCAGAGACTAACTTGTATGGCTAGTTTAGGAATCTCTAGTCTAGTTAGATACCTAACTTCATTATTTTTTCATTCAATTAGTGTGACTAAGTTGTGTGGCCTATTTTTATGCAGAAAAAGTATACCAAGGACAGAAAAACTAACGAAAACAAAGAAAGAATGCAGTAACTTGGCTGAAAAGTTGACCAAGACTTGACTTTTTGCCTTTTTCCTCTAATCAGAAATCTATTATGCAAAACTGGTATAAACCGGACCAAGGACCTACTCGACAAAGTTAAAATGACTCAGGGATCCTAAGGAACAACACAAAACTGAAATCCTGCCTAAAACTCAAAATTTCACTACCTAAAACCTCTAAAAACACCTTAAAGATAGGCTAAAACTAAGTTTATGCTAAAGGACGGGTAGACCTACCACTAAACTACCTAGACAAGGTTAAAATAACTTAAGAAAACTTAATCCTAAATCACAAACTATCTCCTAAATGATTTACCAAAAATCACTACCTAAAACCAAGACTGGTCTACAAAATTGACCCTTTTGTGTATGCATGTACTAAGCTAAACTATGGAAGTTTAATCTAACTATTTTAACATGTTTCTAATGGCAAAATATGAATAGAAAACAACATACACTGCTAAAACTTACTACAGCTCAAAATCTAGCTACCTAAGACCTAATAGTAGCAGTAAATTATGCTAAAACTCCAAAAATTTAGAGTTGATATAAACTACTGCATAATAATTTTATCAACACCCTTGAACAACTTTTAATTACCAAAAGAAATGTGGAGAAGACATCACAAAACAAAATTTGGAGGGAAATTCAAATCTGCCTACAGAAAACACAAAAATCAACTACAAATTGGTTAAAATGAGCTTAAGACTATCCAATCAGCAAAGAAAATGTTGAGGAATGATGCAAATTCAATGTATTTAGTATATGAAAGATGAAAACTAAGCTAAAAGTGAGCAATATGAAGGAAAACAAAAACTGAGGCGGAGACTAACTTGTATGGCTAGTTTAGGAATCTCTAGTCTAGTTAAATACTTAACTTCATTATTTTTTCATTCAATTCGTGTGACTAAGTTGTGTGGCCTATTTTTATGCAGAAAAAGTAAACCAAGGACAGAAAAACTAACAAAAACAAAGAAAGAATGCAGTAACTTGGCTGAAAAGTTGACCAAGAGTTGACTTTTTGCGTTTTTCCTCTAATCTGAAATCTATTATGCGAAACTGGTATGAACAGGACCAAGGACCTACTCAACAAAGTTAAAATGACTAAGGGATCCTAAGGAACAACTCAAAACGAACATCATACTTAAAACTCAAAATTTTACTACCTAAAACCTCTGAAAACACCTTAAAGATAGGCTAAAACTAAGTTTATGCTAAAGCACGGGTAGAACTACCACTAAACTACCTAGACAAGGTTAAAATAACTTAAGAAAACTTAATCCTAAATCACAAACTATCTCCAAAATGATTTACCAAAAATCACTACCTAAAACCAAGACTAGTCTACAAAATTGACCCTTTTGTGTATGCATGTACTAAGCTAACCTATGGAAGTTCAATCTAACTATTCTAACATGTTTCTAATGGGAAAATATGAATAGAAAACAGCACCCACTGCTAAAACTTACTACAACTCAAAATCTAGCTACCTAAGACCTAATATTAGCACTAAACTATGCTAAAACTCCAAAAATTTAGATCTGATATAAACTACTGCATAAAACTTTTATCAACACCCTTGGACAGCTTTTAATTACCAAAAGAAATGTGGAGAAGACATCACAAAACAAAATTTGGAGGGAAATTCAAATCTGCCTACAGAAAACAAAAAAATCAACTACAAATTGGTCAAAATGAGCTTAAGACTATCCAATCAGCAAAGGAAATGTTGAGGAATGATGCAAAAACAATGTATTTAGTATATGAAAGATGAAAACTAAGCTAAAAGTGAGCGATATGAAGGAAAACGAAAACTGAGGCAGAGACTAACTTGTATGGCTAGTTTAGGAATCTCTAGTCTAGTTAGATACCTAACTTCATTATTTTTTCATTCAATTAGTGTGACTAAGTTGTGTGGCCTATTTTTATGCAGAAAAAGTATACCAAGGACAGAAAAACTAACGAAAACAAAGAAAGAATGCAGTAACTTGGCTGAAAAGTTGACCAAGACTTGACTTTTTGCCTTTTTCCTCTAATCAGAAATCTATTATGCAAAACTGGTATAAACCGGACCAAGGACCTACTCGACAAAGTTAAAATGACTCAGGGATCCTAAGGAACAACACAAAACTGAAATCCTGCCTAAAACTCAAAATTTCACTACCTAAAACCTCTAAAAACACCTTAAAGATAGGCTAAAACTAAGTTTATGCTAAAGGACGGGTAGACCTACCACTAAACTACCTAGACAAGGTTAAAATAACTTAAGAAAACTTAATCCTAAATCACAAACTATCTCCTAAATGATTTACCAAAAATCACTACCTAAAACCAAGACTGGTCTACAAAATTGACCCTTTTGTGTATGCATGTACTAAGCTAAACTATGGAAGTTTAATCTAACTATTTTAACATGTTTCTAATGGCAAAATATGAATAGAAAACAACATACACTGCTAAAACTTACTACAGCTCAAAATCTAGCTACCTAAGACCTAATAGTAGCAGTAAATTATGCTAAAACTCCAAAAATTTAGAGTTGATATAAACTACTGCATAATAATTTTATCAACACCCTTGAACAACTTTTAATTACCAAAAGAAATGTGGAGAAGACATCACAAAACAAAATTTGGAGGGAAATTCAAATCTGCCTACAGAAAACACAAAAATCAACTACAAATTGGTTAAAATGAGCTTAAGACTATCCAATCAGCAAAGAAAATGTTGAGGAATGATGCAAATTCAATGTATTTAGTATATGAAAGATGAAAACTAAGCTAAAAGTGAGCAATATGAAGGAAAACGAAAACTGAGGCGGAGACTAACTTGTATGGCTAGTTTAGGAATCTCTAGTCTAGTTAAATACTTAACTTCATTATTTTTTCATTCAATTCGTGTGACTAAGTTGTGTGGCCTATTTTTATGCAGAAAAAGTAAACCAAGGACAGAAAAACTAACAAAAACAAAGAAAGAATGCAGTAACTTGGCTGAAAAGTTGACCAAGAGTTGACTTTTTGCGTTTTTCCTCTAATCTGAAATCTATTATGCGAAACTGGTATGAACAGGACCAAGGACCTACTCAACAAAGTTAAAATGACTAAGGGATCCTAAGGAACAACTCAAAACGAACATCATACTTAAAACTCAAAATTTTACTACCTAAAACCTCTGAAAACACCTTAAAGATAGGCTAAAACTAAGTTTATGCTAAAGCACGGGTAGAACTACCACTAAACTACCTTGACAAGGTTAAAATAACTTAAGAAAACTTAATCCTAAATCACAAACTATCTCCTAAATGATTTACCAAAAATCACTACCTAAAACCAAGACTAGTCTACAAAATTGACCCTTTTGTGTATGCATGTACTAAGCTAACCTATGGAAGTTCAATCTAACTATTCTAACATGTTTCTAATGGGAAAATATGAATAGAAAACAGCACCCACTGCTAAAACTTACTACAACTCAAAATCTAGCTACCTAAGACCTAATATTAGCACTAAACTATGCTAAAACTCCAAAAATTTAGATCTGATATAAACTACTGCATAAAACTTTTATCAACACCCTTGGACAATCTTTAATTACCAAAAGAAATGTGGAGAAGACATCACAAAACAAAATTTGGAGGGAAATTCAAATCTGCCTACAGAAAACACAAAAATCAACTACACATTGGTCAAAATGAGCTTAAGAGTATCCAATCAGCAACGGAAATGTTGAGGAATGATGCAAAAACAATGTATTTAGTATATGAAAGATGAAAACTAAGCTAAAAGTGAGCAATATGAAGGAAAATGAAAACTGAGGCGGAGACTAACTTGTATGGTTAGTTTAGCAATCTCTAGTCTAGTTATATACCTAACTTCATTATTTTTTCATTCAATTAGTGTGACTAAGTTGTGTGGCCTAATTTTATGCAGAAAAAGTAAACCAAGGACAGAAAAACTAACAAAAACAAAGAAAGAATGCAGTAACTTGGCTGAAAAGTTGACCAAGAGTTGACTTTTTGCCTTTTTCCTCTAATCTGAAATCTATTATGCGAAACTGGTATAAACTGGACCAAGGACCTACTCAACAAAGTTAAAATGACTCAGGGATCCTAAGGAACAACTCAAAACTTAAATCCTACCTAAAACTCAAAATTTCACTACCTAAAACCTCTAAAAACACCTTAAAGGTAGGCTAAAACTAAGTTTATGCTAAAGCACGGGTAGAACTATAACTAAACTACCTAGACAAGGTTAAAATAATTTAAGAAAACTTAATCCTAAATCACAATCTATCACCTAAATGATTTACCAAAAATCACTACCTAAAACCAAGACTAGTCTACAAAATTGACCATTTTGTGTCTGCATGTACTAAGCTAACCTATGGAAGTTTAATCTAACTATTCTAACAAGTTTCCAATGGCAAAATATGAATAGAAAACAGCTCACACTGCTAAAACTTACTACAGCTCAAAATCTAGCTACCTAACACCTAATATTAGCACTAAACTATGCTAAAACTCCAAAAATTTAGAGCTGATATAAACTACTGCGTAAAACTTTTATCAACACCCTTGGACAACTTTTAATTACCAAAAGAAATGTGGAGAAGACATCACAAAATAAAATTTGGTGGGAAATTCAAATCTGCCTACAAAAAACACAAAAATCAACTACACATTGGTCAAAATGAGCTTAAGACTATCCAATCAGCAAAGGAAATGTTGAGGAATGATGCAAAAACAATGTATTTAGTATATGAAAGATGAAAACTAAGCTAAAAGTGAGCAATATGAAGGAAAACGAAAACTGAGGCGGAGACTAACTTGTATGGCTAGTTTAGGAATCTTTAGTCTAGTTAAATACCTAACTTCATTATTTTTTCATTCAATTCGTGTGACTAAGTTGTGTGGGCTATTTTTATGCTGAAAAAGTAAACCAAGGACAGAAAAACTAACAAAAACAAAGAAAGAATGCAGCAACTTGGTTGAAAAGTTGACCAAGAGTTGACTCTTTGCCTTTTTCCTCTAATCTGAAATCTATTATGCGAAACTGGTATAAACTGGACCAAGGACCTACTCGACAAAGTTAAAATGACTCAGGGATCCTACGGAACAACACAAAACTGAAATCCTACCTAAAACTCAAAATTTCACTACCTAAAACCTCTAAAAATACCTTAAAGATAGGCTAAAACTAAGTTTATGCTAAAGCACGGGTATAACTACCACTAAACTACCTTGACAAGGTTAAAATAACTTAAGAAAACTTAATCCTAAATCACAAACTATCTCCTAAATGATTTACTAAAAATCACTACCTAAAACCAACACTAGTCTACAAAATTGACCCTTTTGTGTATGCATGTACTAAGCTAACCTACGGAAGTTCAATCTACCTATTCTAACATGTTTCTAATGGGAAAATATGAATAGAAAACAGCACCCACTGCTAAAACTTACTACAACTCAAAATCTAGCTACCTAAGACCTAATATTAGCACTAAACTATGCTAAAACTCCAAAAATTTAGAGCTGATATAAACTACTGCATAAAACTTTTATCAACACCCTTGGAAAACTTTTAATTACCAAAAGAAATGCGGAGAAGACATCACAAAACAAGATTTGGAGGGAAATTCAAATCTGCCTACAGAAAACACAAAAATCAACTACACATTGGTCAAAATGAGCTTAGGACTATCCAATCAGCAAAGGAAATGTTGAGGAATGATGCAAAAACAATGTATTTAGTATATGAAAGATGAAAACTAAGCTAAAAGTGAGCAATATGAAGGAAAACGAAAACTGAGGCGGAGACTAACTTGTATGGCTAGTTTAGGAATCTTTAGTCTAGTTAAATACCTAACTTCATTATTTTTTCATTCAATTCGTGTGACTAAGTTGTGTGGCCTATTTTTAAGCTGAAAAAGTAAACCAAGGACAGAAAAACTAACAAAAACAAAGAAAGAATGCAGTAACTTGGTTGAAAAGTTGACCAAGAGTTGACTCTTTGCCTTTTTCCTCTAATCTAAAATCTATTATGCGAAACTAGTATAAACTGGACCAAGGACCTACTCGACAAAGTTAAAATGACTCAGGGATCCTACGGAATAACTCAAAACTGAAATCCTACCTAAAACTCAAAATTTCACTACCTAAAACCTCTAAAAACACCTTAAAGATAGGCTAAAACTAAGTTTATGCTAAAGCACGGGTAGAACTACCACTAAACTACCTTGACAAGGTTAAAATAACTTAAGAAAACTTAATCCTAAATCACAAACTATCTCCTTAATGATTTACCAAAAATCACTACCTAAAACCAACACTAGTCTACAAAATTGACCCTTTTGTGTATGCATGTACTAAGCTAACCTATGGAAGTTCAATCTAACTATTCTAACATGTTTCTAATGGGAAAATATGAATAGAGAACAGCACCCACTGCTAAAACTTACTACAACTCAAAATCTAGTTACCTAAGACCTAATATTAGCACTAAACTATGCTAAAACTCCAAAAATTTAGAGCTGATATAAACTACTGCATAAAACTTTTATCAACACCCTTGGACAACTTTTAATTACCAAAAGAAATGTGGAGAAGACATCACAAAACAAAATTTGGAGGGAAATTCAAATCTGCCTACAGAAAACACAAAAATCAACTACAAATTGGTCAAAATGAGCTTAATATTATCCAATCAGCAAAGGAAATCTTGAGGAATGATGCAAAAACAATGTATTTAGTATATGAAAGATGAAAACTAAGCTAAAAGTAAGCAATATGAAGGAAAACAAAAACTGAGGCGGAGACTAACTTGTATGGCTAGTTTAGAAATCTCTAATCTAGTTCAATACCTAACTTCATTATTTTTTCATTCAATTCGTGTGACTAAGTTGTGTGGCCTACTTTTATGCTGAAAAAGTAAACCAAGGACAGAAAAACTAACAAAAACAAAGAAAGAATGCAGTAACTTGGTTGAAAAGTTGACCAAGACTTGACTCTTTGCCTTTTTCCTCTAATCTGAAATTTATTATGCAATACTGGTATAAACTGGACCAAGGACATACTCGACAAAGTTAAAATGACTCAGGGATCCTACGAAACAACACAAAACTGAAATCCTACCTAAAACTCAAAATTTCACTACTACCTAAAACCTCTAAAAACACCTTAAAGATAGGCTAAAACTAAGTTTATGCTAAAGCACGGGTAGAACTACCACTAAACTACCTTGACAAGGTTAAAATAACTTAAGAAAACTTAATCCTAAATCACAAACTATCTCCTTAATGATTTACCAAAAATCACTACCTAAAACCAACACTAGTCTACAAAATTGACCCTTTTGTGTATGCATGTACTAAGCTAACCTATGGAAGTTCAATCTAACTATTCTAACATGTTTCTAATGGGAAAATATGAATAGAGAACAGCACCCACTGCTAAAACTTACTACAACTCAAAATCTAGTTACCTAAGACCTAATATTAGCACTAAACTATGCTAAAACTCCAAAAATTTAGAGCTGATATAAACTACTGCATAAAACTTTTATCAACACCCTTGGACAACTTTTAATTACCAAAAGAAATGTGGAGAAGACATCACAAAACAAAATTTGGAGGGAAATTCAAATCTGCCTACAGAAAACACAAAAATCAACTACAAATTGGTCAAAATGAGCTTAATATTATCCAATCAGCAAAGGAAATCTTGAGGAATGATGCAAAAACAATGTATTTAGTATATGAAAGATGAAAACTAAGCTAAAAGTAAGCAATATGAAGGAAAACAAAAACTGAGGCGGAGACTAACTTGTATGGCTAGTTTAGAAATCTCTAATCTAGTTCAATACCTAACTTCATTATTTTTTCATTCAATTAGTGTGACTAAGTTGTGTGGCCTATTTTTATGCAGAAAAAGTAAACCAAGGACAGAAAAACTAACAAAAACAAAGAAAGAATGCATTAACTTGGCTGAAAAGTTGACCAAGAGTTGACTCTTTGCCTTTTTCCTCTAATCAGAAATCTATTATGCGAAACTGGTATAAACAGGACCAAGGACCTTACTCGACAAAGTTAAAATGACTCAGGGATCCTAAGGAACAACACAAAACTGAAATCCTACCTAAAACTCAAAATTTCACTACCTAAAACCTCTAAAAACAACTTAAAGATAGGCTAAAACTAAGTTTATGCTAAAGCACGGGTAGAACTACCACTAAACTACCTAGACAAGGTTAAAATAACTTAAGAAAACTTAATCCTAAATCACAAACTATCTCCAAAATGATTTACCAAAAATCACTACCTAAAACCAAGACTAGTCTACAAAATTGACCCTTTTGTGTATGCATGTACTAAGCTAAACTATGGAAGTTTAATCTAACTATTATAACATGTTTCTAATGGCAAAATATGAATAGAAAACAGCTCATACTACGAAAACTTACTACAGCTCAAAATCTAGCTACCTAAGACCTAATATTAGCACTAAACTATACTAAAACACCAAAAATTTAGAGTTGATATATACTACAGCATAAAACTTTTATCAACACCCTTGGACAACTTTTAATTACCAAAAGAAATGTGGAGAAGACATCACAAAACAAAATTTGGAGCGAAATTCAAATCTGCCTACAGAAAACACAAAAATCAACTACACACTGTTCTAAATGAGCTTAAGACTATCCAATCAGCAAAGGAAACGTTAAGGAATGATGCAAAAACAATGTATTTAGTATATGAAAGATGAAAACTAAGCTAAAAGTGAGCATTATGAAGGAAAACGAAAACTGAGGAGGACTCTAACTTAGGTGGCTAGGTTAGGAATCTCTAGTCTAGTTAAATACCTAACTTCATTATTTTTTCTTTCAATTCGTGTGACTAAGTTGTGCGGCCTATTTTGATGCAGAAAAAGTAAACCAAGGACAGAAAAACTAACAAAAACAAAGAAAGAATGCAGTAAGTTGGTTGAAAAGTTGACCAAGAGTTGACTTTTTGCCTTTTTCCTCGAATCTGAAATCTATTATGCGAAACTGGTATAAACTGGACGAAGGAGCTACTCAAAAAAGTTAAAATGACCCAGGGATCCTAAGGAACAACTCAAAACTGAAATCCTACCTAAAACTCAAAATTTCACTACCTAAAACCTCTAAAACCACCTTAAAGATAGGCTAAAACTAAGTTTATGCTAAAGCACGGGTAGAACTACCACTAAACTACCTTGACAAAGTTAAAATAACTTAAGAAAACTTAATCCTAAATCACAAACTATCTCCTAAATGATTTACAAAAAATCACTACCTAAAACCAACACTAGTCTACAAAATTGACCCTTTTGTGGATGCATGTACTAAGCTAACCTATGGAAGTTTAATCTAACTATTCTAACATGTTTCTAATGGCAAAATATGAATAGAAAACAGCTCGCACTGCTAAAACTTACTACAGCTCAAAATCTAGCTACCTAAGACCTAATATTAGCACTAAACTATGCTAAAACTCCAAACATTTCGAGATGATATAAATTACTGCATAAGACTTTTATCAACACCCTTGGACAACTTTTAATTACCAAAAGAAATGTGGAGAAGACATCACAAAACAAAATTTGGAGGGTAATTCAAATCTGCCTACAGAAAACACAAAAACCAACTACAAATTGGTCAAAATGAGCTTAAGACTATCCAATCAGCAAAGGAAATGTTGAGGAATGATGCAAAAACAATGTATTTAGTATATGAAAGATGAAAACTAAGCTAAAAGTGAGCAATATGAAGGAAAACGAAAACTGAGGCGGAGACAAACTTGTATGGCTAGTTTAGAAATCTCTAGTCTAGTTAAATACCTAACTTCATTATTTTTTCATTCAATTTGTGTGACTAAGTTGTGTGGCCTATTTTTATGCAGAAAAAGTAAACCAAGGACAGAAAAACTAACAAAAACTAAGAAAGAATGCAGCAACTTGGTTGAAAAGTTGACCAAGAGTTGACTCTTTGCCTTTTTCCTCTAATCTGAAATCTATTATGCGAAACTGGTATAAACAGGACCAAGGACCTACTCGACAAAGTTAAAATGACTCAGGGATCCTACAGAACAACACAAAACTGAAATCCTGCCTAAAACTCAAAATTTCACTACCTAAAACCTCTAAAAACACCTTAAAGATAGGCTAAAACTAAGTTTATGCTGTAGCACGGGTAGAACTACCACTAAACTACCTTGACAAGGTTAAAATAACTTAAGAAAACTTAATCCTAAATCACAAACTATCTCCTAAATGATTTACCAAAAATCACTACCTAAAACCAAGACTAGTCTACAAAATTGACCCTTTTGTGTATGCATGTACTAAGCTAACCTATGAAAGTTCAATCTAACTATTCTAACATGTTTCTAATGGGAAAATATGAATAGAAAACAGCTCACACTGCTTAAACTTACTACAGCTCAAAATCTAGCTACCTAAGACCTAATATTAGCACTAAACTATGCTAAAACTCCAAAAATTTAGAGCTGATATAAACTACTGCATAAAACTTTTATCAACACCCTTGGACAACTTTTAATTACCAAAAGAAATATGGAGAAGACATCACAAAACAAGATTTGGAGGGAAATTCAAATCTGCCTACAGAAAACACAAAAATCAACTACACATTGGTCAAAATGAACTTAAGACTATCCAATCAGCAAAGGAAATGTTGAGGAATGATGCAAAAACAATGTATTTAGTATATGAAAGATGAAAACTAAGCTAAAAGTGAGCAATATGAAGGAAAACGAAAACTGAGGCGGAGACTAACTTGTATGGCTAGTTTAGAAATCTCTAATCTAGTTAAATACCTAACTTCATTATTTTTTCATTCAATTCGTGTGACTAAGTTGTGTGGCGTATTTTTATGCAGAAAAAGTAAACCAAGGACAGAAAAACTAACAAAAACAAAGAAAGAATGCAGCAACTTGGTCGAAAAGTTGACCAAGAGTTGACTTTTTGCCTTTTTCCTCTAATCTGAAATCTATTATGCGAAAATGGTATAAACAGGACCAAGGACCTACTCCACAAAGTTAAAATGACTCAGGGATCCTAAGGAACAACTCAAAACTGAAATCCTACCTAAAACTCAAAATTTCACTACGTAAAACCTCTAAAACCACCTTAAAGATAGGCTAAAACTAAGTTTATGCTAAAGCACGGGTAGAACTACCACTAAACTACCTTGACAAGGTTAAAATAACTTAAGAAAACTTAATCCTAAATCACAAACTATCTCTTAAATGATTTACCAAAAATCACTACCTAAAACCAACACTAGTCTACAAAATTGACCCTTTTGTGGATGCATGTACTAAGCTAACCTATGGAAGTTTAATCTAACTATTCTAACATGTTTCTAATGGCAAAATATGAATAGAAAACAGCTCGCACTGCTAAAACTTACTACAGCTCATAATCTAGCTACCTAAGACCTAATATTAGCACTAAACTATGCTAAAACTCCAAACATTTCGAGATGATATAAATTACTACATAAGACTTTTATCAACACCCTTGGACAACTTTTAATTACCAAAAGAAATGTGGAGAAGACATCACAAAACAAAATTTGGAGGGTAATTCAAATCTGCCTACAGAAAACACAAAAACCAACTACAAATTGGTCAAAATGAGCTTAAGATTATCCAATCAGCAAAGGAAATGTTGAGGAATGATGCAAAAACAATGTATTTAGTATATGAAAGATGAAAACTAAGCTAAAAGTGAGCAATATGAAGGAAAACGAAAACTGAGGCGGAGACAAACTTGTATGGCTAGTTTAGAAATCTCTAGTCTAGTTAAATACCTAACTTCATTATTTTTTCATTCAATTTGTGTGACTAAGTTGTGTGGCCTATTTTTATGCAGAAAAAGTAAACCAAGGACAGAAAAACTAACATAAACAAAGAAAGAATGCAGCAACTTGGTGGAAAAGTTGACCAAGAGTTGACTCTTTGCCTTTTTCCTCTAATCTGAAATCTATTATGCGAAACTGGTATAAACAGGACCAAGGACCTACTCGACAAAGTTAAAATGACTCAGGGATCCTACGGAACAACACAAAACTGAAATCCTACCTAAAACTCAAAATTTCACTACCTAAAACCTCTAAAAACACCTTAAAGATAGGCTAAAACTAAGTTTATGCTGTAGCACGGGTAGAACTACCACTAAACTACCTTGACAAGGTTAAAATAACTTAAGAAAACTTAATCCTAAATCACAAACTATCTCCTAAATGATTTACCAAAAATCACTACCTAAAACCAAGACTAGTCTACAAAATTGACCCTTTTGTGTATGCATGTACTAAGCTAACCTATGGAAGTTCAATCTAACTATTCTAACATGTTTCTAATGGGAAAATATGAATAGAAAACAGCTCCCATTGCTAAAACTTAATACAACTCAAAATCTAGCTACCTAAGACCTAATATTAGCACTAAACTATGCTAAAACTCCAAAAATTTAGAGCTGATATAAACTACTGCATAAAACTTTTATCAACACCTAAGACCTAATATTCGCACTAAACTATGCTAAAACTCCAAAAATTTAGAGCTGATATAAACTACTGCATAAAACTTTTATCAACACCCTTGGACAACTTTTAATTACAAAAAGAAATGTGGAGAAGACATCACAAAACAAAATTTGGAGGGTAATTCAAATTTGCCTACAGAAAACACAAAAACCAACTACAAATTGGTCAAAATGAGCTTAAGACTCTCCAATCAGCAAAGGAAATGTTGAGGAATGATGCAAAAACAATGTATTTAGTATATGAAAGATGAAAACTAAGCTAAAAGTGAGCAATATGGAGGAAAACGAAAACTGAGGCGGAGACTAACTTGTATGGCTAGTTTAGAAATCTCTAGTCTAGTTAAATACCTAACTTCATTATTTTTTCATTCAATTCGTGTGACTAAGTTGTGTGGCCTATTTTTATGCAGAAAAAGTAAACCAAGGACAGAAAAACTAACAAAAACAAAGAAAGAATGCAGCAACTTGGTTGAAAAGTTGACCAAGAGTTGACTCTTTGCCTTTTTCCTCTAATCTGAAATCTATTATGCGAAACTGGTATAAACAGGACCAAGGACATACTCGACAAAGTTAAAATGACTCAGGGATCCTACGGAACAACACAAAACTGAAATCCTACCTAAAACTCAAAATTTCACTACCTAAAACCTCTAAAAACACCTTAAAGATAGGCTAAAACTAAGTTTATGCTATAGCACGAGTAGAACTACCACTAAACTACCTTGACAAGGTTAAAATAACTTAAGAAAACTTAATCCTAAATCACAAACTATCTCCTAAATGATTTACCAAAAATCACTACCTAAAACCAAGACTAGTCTACAAAATTGACCCTTTTGTGTATGCATGTACTAAGCTAACCTATGAAAGTTCAATCTAACTATTCTAACATGTTTCTAATGGGAAAATATGAATAGAAAACAGCTCACACTGCTTAAACTTACTACAGCTCAAAATCTAGCTACCTAAGACCTAATATTAGCACTAAACTATGCTAAAACTCCAAAAATTTAGAGCTGATATAAACTACTGCATAAAACTTTTATCAACACCCTTGGACAACTTTTAATTACCAAAAGAAATATGGAGAAGACATCACAAAACAAGATTTGGAGGGAAATTCAAATCTGCCTACAGAAAACACAAAAATCAACTACACATTGGTCAAAATGAACTTAAGACTATCCAATCAGCAAAGGAAATGTTGAGGAATGATGCAAAAACAATGTATTTAGTATATGAAAGATGAAAACTAAGCTAAAAGTGAGCAATATGAAGGAAAACGAAAACTGAGGCGGAGACTAACTTGTATGGCTAGTTTAGAAATCTCTAATCTAGTTAAATACCTAACTTCATTATTTTTTCATTCAATTCGTGTGACTAAGTTGTGTGGCGTATTTTTATGCAGAAAAAGTAAACCAAGGACAGAAAAACTAACAAAAACAAAGAAAGAATGCAGCAACTTGGTCGAAAAGTTGACCAAGAGTTGACTTTTTGCCTTTTTCCTCTAATCTGAAATCTATTATGCGAAAATGGTATAAACAGGACCAAGGACCTACTCCACAAAGTTAAAATGACTCAGGGATCCTAAGGAACAACTCAAAACTGAAATCCTACCTAAAACTCAAAATTTCACTACGTAAAACCTCTAAAACCACCTTAAAGATAGGCTAAAACTAAGTTTATGCTAAAGCACGGGTAGAACTACCACTAAACTACCTTGACAAGGTTAAAATAACTTAAGAAAACTTAATCCTAAATCACAAACTATCTCTTAAATGATTTACCAAAAATCACTACCTAAAACCAACACTAGTCTACAAAATTGACCCTTTTGTGGATGCATGTACTAAGCTAACCTATGGAAGTTTAATCTAACTATTCTAACATGTTTCTAATGGCAAAATATGAATAGAAAACAGCTCGCACTGCTAAAACATACTACAGCTCATAATCTAGCTACCTAAGACCTAATATTAGCACTAAACTATGCTAAAACTCCAAACATTTCGAGATGATATAAATTACTACATAAGACTTTTATCAACACCCTTGGACAACTTTTAATTACCAAAAGAAATGTGGAGAAGACATCACAAAACAAAATTTGGAGGGTAATTCAAATCTGCCTACAGAAAACACAAAAACCAACTACAAATTGGTCAAAATGAGCTTAAGACTATCCAATCAGCAAAGGAAATGTTGAGGAATGATGCAAAAACAATGTATTTAGTATATGAAAGATGAAAACTAAGCTAAAAGTGAGCAATATGAAGGAAAACGAAAACTGAGGCGGAGACAAACTTGTATGGCTAGTTTAGAAATCTCTAGTCTAGTTAAATACCTAACTTCATTATTTTTTCATTCAATTTGTGTGACTAAGTTGTGTGGCCTATTTTTATGCAGAAAAAGTAAACCAAGGACAGAAAAACTAACATAAACAAAGAAAGAATGCAGCAACTTGGTGGAAAAGTTGACCAAGAGTTGACTCTTTGCCTTTTTCCTCTAATCTGAAATCTATTATGCGAAACTGGTATAAACAGGACCAAGGACCTACTCGACAAAGTTAAAATGACTCAGGGATCCTACGGAACAACACAAAACTGAAATCCTACCTAAAACTCAAAATTTCACTACCTAAAACCTCTAAAAACACCTTAAAGATAGGCTAAAACTAAGTTTATGCTGTAGCACGGGTAGAACTACCACTAAACTACCTTGACAAGGTTAAAATAACTTAAGAAAACTTAATCCTAAATCACAAACTATCTCCTAAATGATTTACCAAAAATCACTACCTAAAACCAAGACTAGTCTACAAAATTGACCCTTTTGTGTATGCATGTACTAAGCTAACCTATGGAAGTTCAATCTAACTATTCTAACATGTTTCTAATGGGAAAATATGAATAGAAAACAGCTCCCATTGCTAAAACTTAATACAACTCAAAATCTAGCTACCTAAGACCTAATATTAGCACTAAACTATGCTAAAACTCCAAAAATTTAGAGCTGATATAAACTACTGCATAAAACTTTTATCAACACCTAAGACCTAATATTCGCACTAAACTATGCTAAAACTCCAAAAATTTAGAGCTGATATAAACTACTGCATAAAACTTTTATCAACACCCTTGGACAACTTTTAATTACAAAAAGAAATGTGGAGAAGACATCACAAAACAAAATTTGGAGGGTAATTCAAATTTGCCTACAGAAAACACAAAAATCAACTACAAATTGGTCAAAATGAGCTTAAGACTCTCCAATCAGCAAAGGAAATGTTGAGGAATGATGCAAAAACAATGTATTTAGTATATGAAAGATGAAAACTAAGCTAAAAGTGAGCAATATGGAGGAAAACGAAAACTGAGGCGGAGACTAACTTGTATGGCTAGTTTAGAAATCTCTAGTCTAGTTAAATACCTAACTTCATTATTTTTTCATTCAATTCGTGTGACTAAGTTGTGTGGCCTATTTTTATGCAGAAAAAGTAAACCAAGGACAGAAAAACTAACAAAAACAAAGAAAGAATGCAGCAACTTGGTTGAAAAGTTGACCAAGAGTTGACTCTTTGCCTTTTTCCTCTAATCTGAAATCTATTATGCGAAACTGGTATAAACAGGACCAAGGACATACTCGACAAAGTTAAAATGACTCAGGGATCCTACGGAACAACACAAAACTGAAATCCTACCTAAAACTCAAAATTTCACTACCTAAAACCTCTAAAAACACCTTAAAGATAGGCTAAAACTAAGTTTATGCTATAGCACGGGTAGAACTACCACTAAACTACCTTGACAAGGTTAAAATAACTTAAGAAAACTTAATCCTAAATCACAAACTATCTCCTAAATGATTTACCAAAAATCACTACCTAAAACCAAGACTAGTCTACAAAATTGACCCTTTTGTGTATGCATGTACTAAGCTAACCTATGGAAGTTCAATCTAACTATTCTAACATGTTTCTAATGGGAAAATATGAATAGAAAATAGCTCCCACTGCTAAAACTTAATACAACTCAAAATCTAGCTACCTAAGACCTAATATTAGCACTAAATTATCCTAAAACTCCAAAAATTTAGAGCTGATATAAACTACTGCATAAAACTTTTATCAACACCCTTGGACAACTTTTAATTACAAAAAGAAATGTGGAGAAGACATCACAAAACAAAATTTGGAGGGTAATTCAAATCTACCTACAGAAAACACAAAAACCAACTACAAATTGGTCAAAATGAGCTTAAGACTATCCAATCAGCAAAGGAAATGTTGAGGAATGAAGCAAAAAAAATGTATTTAGTATATGAAAGATGAAAACTAAGCTAAAAGTGAGCAATATGAAGGAAAATGAAAACTGAGGCTGGGACTAACTTGTATAGCTAGTTTTGAAATCTCTAGTCTAGTTCAATACGTAACTTCATTATTTTTTCATTCAATTCGTGTGACTAAGTTGTGTGGCCTATTTTTATGCAGAAAAAGTAAACCAAGGACAGAAAAACTAACAAAAACAAAGAAAGAATGCAGTAACTTGGTTGAAAAGTTGACCAAGAGTTGACTCTTTGCCTTTTTCCCCTAATCTGAAATCTATTATGCGAAAGTGGTATAAACAGGACCAAGGACCTACTCGACAAAGTTAAAATGACTCAGGGATCCTAAGGAACAACTCAAAACTGAAATCCTACCTAAAACTCAAAATTTCACTACCTAAAACCTCTAAAACCACCTTAAAGATAGGCTAAAACTAAGTTTATGCTAAAGCACGGGTAGAACTACCCCTAAACTACCTTGACAAGGTTAAAATAACTTAAGAAAACTTAATCCTAAATCACAAACTATCTCCTAAATGATTTACCAAAAATCACTACCTAAAACCAACACTAGTCTACAAAATTGACCCTTTTGTGGATGCATGTACTAAGCTAACCTATGGAAGTTTAATCTAACTATTCTAACATGTTTCTAATGGCCAAATATGAATAAAAAACAGCTCGCATTGCTAAAACTTACTACAACTCAAAATCTAGCTACCTAAGACCTAATATTAGCACTAAACTATGCTAAAACTCCAAACATTTCGAGCTGATATAAATTACTGCATAAAACTTTTATCAACACCCTTGGACAACTTTTAATTACCAAAAGAAATGTGGAGAAGACATCACAAAACAAAATTTGGAGGGTAATTCAAATCTGCCTACAGAAAACACAAAAACCAACTACAAATTGGTCAAAATGAGCTTAAGACTATCCAATCAGCAAAGGAAAGGTTGAGGAATGATGCAGAAACAATGTATTTAGTATATGAAAGACGAAAACTAAGCTAAAAGTGAGCAATATGAAGGAAAACGAAAACTGTGGCGGAGACTAACTTGTATGGCAAGTTGAGAAATCTCTAGTCTAGTTAAATACCTAACTTCATTATTTTTTCATTCAATTTGTGTGACTAAGTTGTGTGGACTATTTTTATGCAGAAAAAGTAAACCAAGGATAGAAAAACTAACAATAACAAAGAAAGAATGGAGCAACTTGGTTGAAAAGTTGACCAAGAGTTGACTCTTTGACTTTTTCCTCTAATCTGAAATCTATTATGCGAAACTGGTATAAACAGGACGAAGGACCTACTCGACAAAGTTAAAATGACTCAGGGATCCTACGGAACAACACAAAACTGAAATCCTACCTAAAACTCAAAATTTCACTACCTAAAACCTCTAAAAACACCTTAAAGATAGGCTAAAACTAAGTTTATGCTAAAGCACGGTTTGAACTACCACTAAACTACCTTGACAAGGTTAAAATAACTTAAGAAAACTTAATCCTAAATCACAAACTATCCCCTAAATGATTTACCAAAAATCACTACCTAAAACCAAGACAAGTCTACAAAATTGAACCTTTTGTGTATGCATGTACTAACCTAACCTATGGAAGTTTAATCTAACTATCCTAACATGTTTCTAATGGCAAAATATGAATAGAAAACAGCTCACACTGCTAAAACTTACTACAGCTCAAAATCTAGCTACCTAAGACCTAATATTAGCACTAAACTATGCTAAAACTCAAAAAATTTAGAGCTGATATAAACTACTGCATAAAAATTTTATCAATTGCCATGGACATCTTTTAATTAGCAAAAGAAATGTGGAGAAGACATCATAAAACAAAATTTGGAGCGAAATTCAAATCTGCCTACAGAAAACACAAAAATCAACTACAAATAGGTTAAAATGAGCTTAAGACTATCCAATCAGCAAAGGAAACGTTGAGGAATGATGCAAAAACAATGTATTTAGTATATGAAAGACGAAAACTAAGCTAAAAGTGAGCAATATCAAGGAAAAGAGAAACTAAGGCGGAGACTAACTTCCATGGCTAGTTTATGAATCTCTAGTCTAGTTAAATACCTAACTTCATTATTTTTTCATTCAATTAGTGTGACTAAGTTGTGTGGCCTATTTTGATGCAGAAAAACTAAACCAAGGACAGAAAAACTAACAAAATCAAAGAAAGAATGCAGTAACTTGGCTGAAAAGTTGAGCAAGAGTTGACTTTCTGCCTTTTTTCCTTTAATCTGAAATCTATTATGCGAAACTGCTATAAACTGGACCAAGGACCTACTCGACAAAGTTAAAATGACTCAGGGATCCTAAGGAACAACTCAAAACTTAAATCCAACCTAAAACTAAAAATTTCACTACCTAAAACCTCTAAAAACACCTTAAATATAGGCTAAAACTAAGTTTATGCTAAAGCACGGGTAGAACTACCACCAAACTACCTAGACAAGGTTAAAATAACTTAAGAAAACTTAATCCTAAGTCACAAACTATCTCCTAAATGATTTACCAAAAATCACTACCTAAAACCAAGACTAGTCTACAAAATTGACTCTTTTGTGCATGCATGTACTAAGCTAACCTATGGAAGTTTAATCTAACTATCCTAACATGTTTCTAACGGCAAAATATGAATAGAAAACAGCTCGCATTGCTAAAACTTACTACAACTCAAAATCTAGCTACCTAAGACCTAATATTATTACTAAACTATGCTAAAACTCCAAACATTTCGAGCTGATATAAACTACTGCATAAAACTTTTATCAACACCCTTGGACAACTTTTAATTACCAAAAGAAATGTGGAGAAGACATCACAAAACAAAATTTGGAGGGTAATTCAAATCTGCCTACAGAAAACACAAAAACAACCTACAAATTGGTCAAAATGAGCTTAAGACTATCCAATCAGCAAAGGAAAGGTTGAGGAATGATGCAGAAACAATGTATTTAGTATATGAAAGACGAAAACTAAACTAAAAGTGAGCAATATGAAGCAAAACGAAAACTGAGGCGGAGACTAACTTGTATGGCTAGTTTAGGAATCTCTAGTCTAGTTAAATACCTAACTTCATTATTTTTTCATTCAATTAGTGTGACTAAGTTGTGTGGCCTATTTTTATGCAGAAAAAGTAAACCAAGGACAGAAAAACTAACAAAAACAAAGAAAGAATGCAGTAACTTGGCTGAAAAGTTGACCAAGAGTTGACTTTTTGCCCTATTCCTTTAATCTGAAATCTATTATGCGAAACTGGTATAAACAGGACCAAGGACCTACTCAACAAAGTTAAAATGACTCTGGGATTCTAACGAACAACTCAAAACTTAAATCCTACCTAAAACTAAGAATTTCACTACCTAAAACCTCTAAAAACACCTTAAAGATAGGCTAAAACTAAGTTTATGCTAAAGCACGGGTAGAACTACCACTAAACTACCTAGACAAGGTTAAAATAACTTAAGAAAACTTAATCCTAAGTCAGAAACTATCTCATAAATGATTTACCAAAAATCACTACCTAAAACCAAGACTAGTCTACAAAATTGACTCTTTTGTGTATGCATGTACTAAGCTAACCTATGGAAGTTTAATCTAACTATCCTAACATGTTTCTAATGGCAAAATATGAATAGAAAACAGCTCACACTGGTAAAACTTACTACAGCTCAAAATCTAGCTACCTAAGACCTAATATTAGCACTAAACTATGCTAAAACTCCAAACATATAGAGCTGATATAAACTACTGCATAAAACTTTTATCAACACCCTTGGACAACTTTTAATTAACAAAAGAAATGTGGAGAAGACATCACAAAACAAAATTTGGAGGGAAATTAAAATCAGCCTACAGAAAAAACAAAAATCAACTACAAAATTGTCCAAATGATCTTAAGACTATCCAATCAGCAAAGGAAATGTTGAGGAATGATGGAAAAACAATGTATTTAGTATATGAATGATGAAAACAAAGCTAAAAGTGAGCAATATGAAGGAAAACGAAAACTGAGGCGGAGACTAACTTGTATGGCTAGTTTAGGAATATCTAGTCTAGTTAATTACCTACCTTCATTATTTTTTCATTCCATTAGTGTGACTAAGTTGTGTGGCCTATTTTTATGCAGAAAAAGTAAACCAAGGATAGAAAAACTAACAAAAACAAAGAAAGAATGCATTAACTTGGCTGAAAAGTTGACCAAGACTTGAGTGTTTGCCTTTTTCCTCTAATCTGAAATCTATTATGCGAAACTGGTATAAACAGGACCAAGGACCTACTCAACAATGTTAAAATGACTCAGGGATCCTAAGGAACAACTCAAAACTGAAATCCTACCTAAAACCTCTAAAAACACCTTAAAGATAGGCTAAAACTAAGTTTATGCTAAAACAGGGTAGAACTACCACTAAACTACCTAGACAAGGTTAAAATGACTTAAGAAAACTTAATCCTAAGTCACAAACTATCTCCTAAATGATTTACCAAAAATCACTACCTAAAACCAAGACTAGTCTACAAAATTGACCCTTTTGTGTATGCATGCACTAAGCTAACCTATGGAAGTTTAATCTAACTATCCTAACATGTTTCTAATGGCAAAATATGAATAGAAAACAGCTGACACTGCTAAAACTCTCTACAGCTCAAAATCTAGCTATCTCAGACCTAGAATTAACACTAAACTATGCTAAAACTCCAAAAATTTAGAGCTGAAATAAACTACTGCATAAAACTTTTATCAACACCCTTAGACAACTTTTAATTACCAAAAGAAATGTGGAGAAGACATCGCAAAACAAAATTTGGAGGGAAATTCAAATCTGCCTACAGAAAACACAAAAATCAACTACAAATTGGTCAAAATGAGCTTAAGACTATCCAATCAGCAAAGGAAATGTTGAGGAATGATGCAAAAAAAATGTATTTAGTATATGAAAGATGAAACCTAAGCTAAAAGTGAGCAATATCAAGGAAAACGAAAATTGAGGCGGAGACTAACTTGTATGGCTAGTTTATTAATCTCTAGTCTAGTTAAATACCTAACTTCATTATTTTTTAATTCAATTAGTGTGACTAAGTTATTTCGCCTATTTTTATGCAGAAAAAGTAAACCAAAGACAGAAAATCTAACAAAAACAAAAAAAGAATGCAGTAACTTGGCTGAAAAGTTGAAAAGTTGACCAAGAGTTGACTCTTTGCCTTTTTCCTCTAATCTGAAATCTATTATGCAAAATTGGTATAAACAGGACCAAGGACCTACTCAACAAAGTTAAAATGACTCAGGGATCCTAAGGAACAACTCAGAACTAAAATCCTACCTAAAACCTCTAAAAACACCTTAAAGATAGGCTAAAACTAAGTTTATGCTAAAGCACGGGTAGAACTACCACTAAACAACCTAGACAAGGTTAAAATGACTTAAGAAAACTTAATCCTAAGTCACAAACTATCTCCTAAATGATTTACAAAAAATCACTACCTAAAACCAAGACTAGTCTACAAAATTGACCCTTTTGTGTATGCATGCACTAAGCTAACCTATGGAAGTTTAATCTAACTATCCTAACATGTTTCTAATGACAAAATATGAATAGACAACAGCTGACACTGCTAAAACTCTCTACAGCTCAAAATCTAGCTATCTCAGACCTAGAATTAAAACTAAACTATGCTAAAACTCCAAAAATTTAGAGCTGAAATAAACTACTGCATAAAACTTTTATCAACACCCTTAGACAACTTTTAATTACCAAAAGAAATGTGGAGAAGACATCACAAAACAAAATTTGGAGGGAAATTCAAATCTGCCTACAAAAAACACAACAATCAACTACAAATTGATCAAAATGAGCTTAAGAGTATCCAATAAGCTAAGGAAATGTTGAGGAATGATGCAAAAACAATGTATTTAGTATATGAAAGATGAACACTAAGCTAAAAGTGAGCAATATGAAGGAAAACGAAAACTGAGGCGGAGACTACTTTGTTTGGCTAGTTTATGAATCTCTATTCTAGTTAAATACCTAACTTCATTATTTTTTCATTCAATTAGTGTGACTAAGTTGTGTTGCCTATTTTTATGCAGAAAAAGTAAACCAAGGACAAAAAAACTAACAAAAACAAAGAAATAATGCAGTAACTTGGCTGAAAAGTTGAAAAGTTGACCAAGAGTTGACTTTTTGCCTTTTTCCTCTAATCTGAAATCTATTATGCGAAACTGGTATAAACAGGACCAAGGAACTACTCAACAAAGTTAAAATGACTCAGGGATCCTTACGAACAACTCAAAACTGGAATCCTACCTAAAGCTCAAAATTTCACTACCTAAAACCTCTAAAAACACCTTAAAGATAGGCTAAAACTAAGTTTACGCTAAAGAACGGGTAGAACTACCACTAAACTACCTAGACAAGGTTAAAATGACTTAAGAAAACTTAATCCTAAGTCACAAACTATCTCCTAAATGATTTACCAAAAATCACTACCTAAAACAAAGACTAGTCTACAAAATTGACCCTTTTGTGTATGCATGTACTAAGCTAACCTATGGAAGTTTAATCTAACTATCCTAACATGTTTCTAGTGGGAAAATATGAATAGAAAACAGCTCACACTGCTAAAACTAACTACAGCTCAAAATCTAGCTACATAAGACCTAAAACTACCACTAAACTATGCGAAAACTCCAAAAAATTAGAAATTAAATAAACTACTGCACATAACTTTTATAGAACTACTTGGACAACTTCCAATTATCAAAAGAAAGGTTGAGAACATATGAGAACTCAGAATTAACAACCTAATTCGAATTTGCCTAGTAAAAACCCAAAAAATGAACTAGAAATTGTCAAAATGAGCTAAGACATCCCAATTCAGCAAAGGAAATATGAAGCAATGGAACAAACACATTGTAATTGGTATATGAATGATGAAAAGTAATGTAAAAGTCTGCAATAACATGTTGTACGAAAATTGATGTTTGGAGACCCAAACTTTAACAATTCCACATAAAACATGTGCATGAAACAAGCAATACAACAAAATTGGTCAAGATAGCACCAAGGACCTACTCAACAAAGTTAAAACGACTCAAGGATCCTAAGGAACAACTCAAAACTGAAATCCTACCTAAAACTCAAAATTTCACTACCTAAAACCTCTAAAAACACCCTAAAGATAGGCTAAAACTAAGTTTATGCTAAAGCACGAGTAGAACTACCACTAAACTACCTAGACAAGGTTAAAATGACTTAAGAAAACTTAATCCTAACTCACAAACTATCTCCTAAATGATTTACCAAAAATCACTACCTAAAACCAAGACTAGTCTACAAAATTGATCCTTTTGTGTATGCATGTACTAAGCTAACCTATGGAAGTTTAATCTAACTATCCTAACATGTTTCTAATGGCAAAATATGAATAGAACACAACTCACACTGCTAAAACTTACTACAGCTCAAAATCTAGCTACCTAAGACCTAAAACTACCACTAAACTATGCTAAAACTCCAAAAAATTAGAAATTAAATAAACTACTGCACATAACTTTTATAGAACTACTTGGACAACTTCCTATTATCAAAAGAAAGGTTGAGAATAGATGAGAACTCGGAATTAACAACCTAATTCGAATATGCCTAGTAAAAACCCAAAAAATGAACTAGGAATGGTCAAAATGAGCTAAGACAATATGAACTAAGTGAAAACACACTATTTTTTCAGATTTAAAAACAATTCCAATTTAAGTTTCTTTCTCAGGGGGTTTCTCTCTCCCTTTTTAGGATTGAGGTCTCATAACCTAATTGATATAGGCTCATACTATTCAAATTCTTGGCAGCTTTGAAACTCTATTCGCTACCTTTAATGCAATTCATATTTTTGTTAACCATACCCTATGTGGTTCATATTTTTAGAATGAGATTATTCTGAAAAATGATTCTAAACTATTCTCATAAGACTTAACTTATAAAAAATTAAATTTGTGTCTTTTTTGTATGAAAGTTGAGATTGATTCAATGGATGTGGTTGTGGCTGTAAAGGATGCCCAATTTCACAGTTTATCACCCATCCTTGTGGCTGTTAAGGATGCCCAATTTCAAAGTTTTAGAAATAAGAACATAATTAAACTTGATGCACAATTTGATCAACGAATTGGTTCAAAACTACACCAAATCCCTAATCAACCAACTCAATTAAATAAAAAACAGAACACATCACTCAATAAGGGATCGAGATAATGAAATGGGAAAATGGCACACACCTAACAATGACCACTGAATTGGGAAACACAACCAATCGAGACATGCTTGTATGAGACATGAACACATTCACACAATGAATCAATCAACTTAATAACTTAATGGAATCCAAAACAAAACCAACCAATCAAATTCGGATCCAACAAAGCAATCAATTCGTAAATGCAGTGAAATCAGAAAGGGAAAATTGATCAAACCTAGTGTCTCACGTCTCTTGCAAACAACCCACAATATCAATGAATTTCACGCCTTCCCGCCACTACTAAACTCAACCGGACATCATCTCCCCTTACCAATTTCAGAATCAATGACAGTGAGAACAAGTTTTGCGATAAAAAATTCAAACAAACATCATGGCAGTTGACACTTACCACTACATTGACGTTGCCGGAGAACGCGTCGTCGTCCAAGACCCCCACACACTACGCTACATGATGAAGGATTGAAC
The DNA here is from genome assembly GCF_037176805.1 of Vigna unguiculata. Taxonomy (NCBI): domain Eukaryota; kingdom Viridiplantae; phylum Streptophyta; class Magnoliopsida; order Fabales; family Fabaceae; genus Vigna; species Vigna unguiculata. Next base: position 22,847,055 of record NC_140795.1, on the reverse strand, counting down.
CCAACCAAGGATGGAGGCACATGCTTAAGAAGACTAAGCATGTTTAGAAAGGAAGTTCACTAATCTTTCATCCCTTTCATTTGTGTTTTTTTGATTCCCTAAGTTGACTTAGTTGAATCAACTTTAGTTGACTTGTTGCCCTTTGACTAGGTTTGACTTGTTGACTATAGTTGACTTGACTTAAGCCAACATGCTAATCTATGTTTATTTGCTTTGTAGGTTAATTAGGAGTAAGAAAGCAATGCTAGGTGGTGCATGATGATTGGGGAGCATAAATGATGTGGAGGAGAGAGTAAAGCAAAGGCATAAAGCATAAAGTAAAAGGCATGAAGCAAGTGTACCTATGTACCTTTGGTCTCCTTTGTTTTTAGCACACTTTGGCCACTTTTTGGAGACATATGAGCACATTCTTTGTCTCCTTTTGTGCTAGGACGAAATTAGTCTTGCACACACCATACTTGGCTCTTTTGTCTCTCATTTTTGTAACCTTATTTGACATAGTTTCTAGAAGCTAGGGTTAGGTTTTTGTAGAGACATCCTTAGGTATCTTTTATTTGCTTAGAGGCCCCTAAACTCTTCTATATAAGGGGTGCTCCTAGACATGTAAAAGGGTTGAAGATTTTGAAGTAAAAACACTCTTGTGTCTCAACCATTTGTGAGAGTTTCCTCCCTAGGGAGTGAATACTTTTAAGCCTTATCTTGCATAGCAAGTGGCGGCACACATCCACTCATCTTCAAGGTTGCCATGGCTTCTAGCCTAGCCTTGTAATGCCGTGCTTCTCACATTTTTACCATTTCCTTCCTTTCCATTTTATGTTTTCTTCTTCCTTTAATTGTTCTTGGTTTTATATGATTTATGTGTTTTCCATTGCCTTTTCATTTTGAATCAATTTATCATCTTCTTCTCTTGAGCTTTGTGAAAGGAACATTCACATTTAGATAGCTTGCTATCTTAATATCCAGTGGGGATTTCACTTACCTTTCTTAATCAACTCACACCATATTCAATAATGTGAAAAAGGAACAAGTCAATCCTTCATCACTACAAGAGGCTCGCACCGGAGAATGGACGAAGCAGATGAGGTAGCGACAGATTATGCCAGAGAACGCGCGTCAGGGCATGAACGGAAGAATCACGGTGGAGCGGCACAGGCGGTGGTCACGACGATTTGCAGAAAGGCACTAGGTTTTGGTGATTTTGGGGGAAGGGGGTAAACTGAAAATGGTGGAGGGGAAAATGAAATCTTATTTTCATTTGGCTGAGAATTTACCGAAGGATCTTCTCCGTCGGTAAATATCAACACGCCGCTGGTAACTTACACTATGACATTACCGACGGATCCTTCCGTCGATAAATAAGAAACCCATTTCACATCGGACATTACAGACGGATCCTTTCGTCGGTAAATAAGAAACCCAATTCATATAAGCCATTACGGACGGATCTTTTCGTCGGTAAATAAATCATCAATATCCGTCGGAAAATAAACTTTACTGACGGATAATTATCCGTCGGAACATATCCGTCGGTAATCAATGAATTTCTTGTAGTGAGCAAGATTCACCGATTAAAATGCAAGGAAACAAGGAAAACTAAACAAGCTATGGATAAAACCCTTACCAAACCAAGACAAGGTACTACTCAACAATTTGGATGGCTCTAGATACCACTATGATGGAGCTTGGTGGAGACATGAAGCTCCAAGTGCAGCGGAAATGATGGAGGAAGCATGAAAGAGTGGAAGGCAAGTTTGTAGGCTCTTGCTTGCAATGGATAGGTGAAAGGTTGAGTGATTTAGAGGTAGCTCTAGCCTAGGAAGGGGGCTAGAGGTAAAGAGAGTAAGCTCTCTAAAAGATGACTCTCAAGTGGCAATAGTGAGGAGTGTTCTCAACTCAAAGTGTCTATTGCACAAAAATTCAAGAGTGAGTACAATGCTGAAAAATTAAGGCATTTATACTCAAGCCATTACACATGAGGAATCTTGGCCCTTGGATGAGAAGGGCCTTTGATGCTAGCTTGGAGAAGAAGGCTTGATCTTGGCTGTGAGATCCTAGCGTGAAAAGGAAGCCAAGTCTCCTAGCCCTTGGATGCGTGAGGTGTAGGAAGGAATGTTGACTTCCACTTAGTCCACCTTGGACCTTTGGTAGCTCATGGAAAAATCTCCTATTGGGCTTAGTCAAGCCCAATTTATCAATTCAACTACACATTGTTTGACTTATTATTCTAGGGTTTAGGGTTTAGGGTTATTGTTTTGTATTTTTTGATTTGAAATAATTTGTAAACTCTTATAAGAGGCCTTTATGTTATTTCCAATTTATAAACTATGGATTTTGGATTTTAATTGGAAGTAATAAAATGTTTTAATTTTCCCGCGTTTTTGGGAAATGAGGTATTATTAAATGAAGTTGTTGCTTAATTCTTTATTTTATTATTTAAATTCGTAATATTCGATCGGGATGTTACACTTACTTTTTTCTTTCTTTCTTTTACTTTGTCCTTTTTTACCTAGACCGCCCTCTTGGGTTTTCAGTCTTGAAATTCACGAATGAAAGAATGATGCAACTTGAGCAAAATCCTTATATCCACAATGTGTGGAAGACAATCCAGTTATCTGAACGAAATATCAAAAACATAACATTTCTCATTTTTACAAAAACTTCCTTCAACGTAAATGTCTTCCTTCCCAGGCATGGATTGTCTTCAACTCTCAACATTGGGTTGTCCTTCTTCAAAGCTTAGTCATCCTGAATCTATCAACAACTGCATTTTTTTCTTAAGAGCCACACATGCTTCTGTTGAATGACTTGGCGCCCCTCCATGGTAATCGCATTTGGTATTTGGATCGTAATTCTTTGGATATAGAGGTTTAACAGGCCTGGTGTTGCAAACCTCTATCAAATTATCGCGAAGAAGCTTTGGCAGGAGTTTTGTGTAAGTCATTGGAATATGAATGAAATTCACAATCTTTTTGTCTCGATTGTAACTTTTCTGCACATTGGCCTGATTAGATTTTCGGGATTGAGATGCTTGAATCTAGACAATGTGGTGAGGATTAACTATTATTCCTTTCTTCTTCCCAGAATTAGATCCACACTCATTCATATTTTCTACCATATTTGAGCCAAACGCAATTTTCCCATTTCTTATGCCAGTCTCGACTCTATCCCCAATCATGATAATATCAACAAAGTTAGAGGACACATTGCCTATCATGTGCTCATAGAATGGATATTGCAAAGTGCTTATAAAAAAGATTACCATCTCCTTATCACTCAATGGGGGGTTCCACTTGGGCAACCATTTCTCTCCATTGTTGAGCATATTCTCTGAACGCCTCTACCTCACCCTTAGTTATACTCTATAATTGCATTCTATCAGGCGCCATATTGTTGTTGTATTCATATTGTTTCAAGAATGCATTAGTCAAATCCTTCCATGAATGAATGCGAGCTGGTTCTAGCTGCATATACCAATTCAATGTTAGGCCAACTAAGCTTTCCTGAAAGAAGTGAATCAACAACTTGTCATAATGAGCATAGGTGATGTAGGATTATCTTGTTCCTTTTAGAAGATTAATGATATGGTGATGATTGATTAAGAAAACCAAGGAAATCCCCACTGGACATTAAGATAGCAAGCTATCTAGATGTGAAGGTTCCTTTCCAAGGTTCTAAAGAGGATGAGGATGGATTGATAGAGAGTAAGAAACCAAAAGGAAAAACATATAATAGAAATAATATAAACCAAGAAGAGTAAAGAAACATAAAATGAAAAGTAAGGGAAAGGGGAGGAATGGAGGATTCACGCCACTACAAGGCTAGGCTAGAAGAAGTCATGGCAACCTTGAAGATGAGTGGTGTATGCCGCCACTTGCCAAGGCAAGATAAGGCTTGAAAGAACTCCACTCCCTAAGGAGGAATACTCTCACAAAAGGTTGAAACACAAAGTGTATAAATTCTCCAAAATGTTCAACCCCTCTACAAGTGTTAGAGGTCCCCTTAAATAGACAAGTCTAGGGGCCCCTTAGCAAAACAACAAAGTAGAAGGTTACAAAAGAAACCTAGCATGTTCTAGAAAGTAGGTCATCCTAGGGTGCACATGGGTGAATTTTTGTACAAACCATCTAGGTGGCAAGTCTTCATGGCCAAGGCTCCCAAAGGAAGGTTCTAGAACATTCTAGAAGACTTGGTGTCCAAGGCATGTGGGCCTCCCCTTTCTAGATGCTTCTAGAAAGTCTTATTCCTCCTCTCTCTTCCTTAGGACGCCAAGTGTCTCCTATGTGGTCCTCCTCCTTTCTTATTCCTACAAAAGCAAATTAAGGAATTTATTAGCATGTTAGTTTAAGGTTAAGCTAATCTTTTGAGTCAACAAGTCAACCCAAAGTCAAGGTAAACAAGTCAACTTAAAAATAGTCAACCAACCCAACTTAATGGAATTTTAAACTAAAGCAAATAAAAGCAAAGGAAGGGATCAAGGAATTCCCTTTCTTCTAAGCATGTGCCATGGGCCATCATCCTTGGTAGGGATCAATCCTTTATCAATAATGAGCCATTTTTCTACAATACATGGTTATATGGCTCTTTGGGCAGGATATCCCTTTGTATTTTTCAAATTCTAGCACTTTAAATTTTGGCAGTATAACCACATCTGGAACTAAGCATAATCCTACAACATCTCCAAACTCAAAACTTATTTTTCCTTCTATGACTCTCAGTCTTTCCTCTAACATTTCTAATTTGCCCCTGGTATTTTCAACATCAATTGGCATGGTATCATGGGGTAAATAGTTCACCTCAAGTTGCTTTGTTGGCTCCACGCGTACTGCATTTGATTCAACAATTCCTTGATTGGATGTGAAAACAAATGCCCCTAGTTCATTTACTCCTGCATCAACAGAGTTTACAGCCTTCTAGGTGTATGTTTGCTTTGAGTCATCTTCAATAGGTGGAGTGTACTTCAGAGGGAGACCATATGGAGGTTGGATCATTTGAGCTCCTTATTGTTGTGGCAAAACAGAAGTTTCTCCATTACTTTTCAATGCCATCAAGGCCTCCAAAATGTGGCGCATTTGCTCCTTTAATTGTTGGATTTCGACTTTCATCCCTTCGTGAACTTCTCCTATATTTTCCATGATCTCAACAAGTCCTATCAGGTGTCATTATGTTTTTTTATTTTATTAACATGGACCAATGATTGCATAAACAAGTGCATGGAGACTCACTATGTGTATATAGACAATATCAACCTACAAATGCATTATACAACATTAATTCAATATGCATGTTATTTGTATGAAACTATGTACATCGTATTATGAATGAAAACTGAATGTTTAATGCAAATGCATATATGTGCCCCACTGGGTACTTATTCACAACATGAAATGCTAATGAAAATTGTGATGCATTTATCAAAAACATGCATGATATGCGAATAATTTATGCAATGTATGTTTGTGCCTTAAAAGGCATTCATCCACATGATATGCTGGTAAAATGGTCATGCTCTCAATAAAAACATGAATGATATGCAATGTAAATGACATGCCTAACTCTTATGTAAGATGCAATGCATGCTTGGTGCTTATTCATATAACATATTGATGCAAAGATGATAAATTTAAAAATTAATTACATAGTATCATTAATAACAACAGGATTAAAGGATATGGAGGTATAAAACATGCTCCCACTTTGTGTCCTATTAGGTGTGGAGAAAACCTATTTTAGGTCTATGGACTTTCATATGATTCTTCTAAGGATAGCTCTAAATTATCTCACAAGCCTCTAGAGCTGAAGTCAACCTCAGGACATAATCCACAACGTTAGACGACCTAATAGATGTGGCATGTCAAGAGGAAGCAAACTCTAGATGAAGTCTTCCCAATAAAGAGATGAGACATCATAATCAAACTTTATTTAAGAAAAAAATATTTAATTATCAAGCAAGTCTGAGACTAGACATGATAATCAAACTTTATTTTAAGAAAAATATTTAATTATCAAGCAAGTTCGAGACTAGACATTATAATCAAACTTTATTCAAATCGGATGAAAATTATAATTATCAAGTAAGTCCGAGACTTAACATGATAATTAATAATATCCAATATTAAAAATATAATTTTGATTTAAATGAGAGATGGATCTATTTGTAACACAAGGCTCAAATAAAAATATGAAGTATAGGTCTAGATAGCCAAATCTGGGGCACAGGCAGCATATAAGGGTAGAAGTGCAATACCAAAAATATGGGAGGTGCTTAGTAAATTATATCAATCGCAAACATTTAAGCTTTGATAAAAAAATTCAATTACATCAATCCCTAAATCCTATATTTTAACTAACCTGTGCAAATGAATCCCTCTCCCAATTCAACATTTTTCACCATTAACAGAATAACAAACTCTTGCAAAAATCAAATACTTCATCTTCAAAACAAAACTACGTAATCTATTTTATAAATGATACATGAATCATAAAACTACCGTTTAAAAGTGATGAATGAACCTAAGTTTAAATATGAAAATAGAACTATTTAGAAATGTACCTCGATGCGCTTATGAGTTAATGACCTAATCTTTTATCCATGAAATCGAATGCATGAGAATGTATTATGAATGTATCAAACATGTTCCCAGACGATATGAATTTTAAACAATGCATATGGACTGGGAAGAAACCGAAAAGCTGCAAAACTCATAGAATTACTTACCAAAATAGATTTAGCACCAAAGTGCTTGTTAAAATGCATGAAAAAATAAAACTTTTGTAGAAATCAAATTAAAAGCTGGAACACCTCTAACCTGGGCTAGACGGGCCGGGTTGGTACGGGTTAACGGGTTCTGTTTTCTAACCCGTCCCGCTTTTTTTTTTGGCAGGCTAACAGGCCGTCCCGTCGGGCCTGAGCCATTTTGACAACCCTAGTAGAAACCCCTTATTCTACCTCGATTCTATTGAAACTGAAACCATATAGAGTTTGACACGTCCATCTCTCTCCCCCATTAGGGTTTCATTCCAACGTTGGTGAGTGACTACAATGGAGGTTTGTGTTCACATCGTGTTTTGTTGCATTTCAGCAGACGTGGTTGATAGTGGAGCTCCGGTTTCACTTTTATTTTCCAACCTATTGGTGCACGAGGCTTGTGACGAGCGCTTCCATGGAGGTTTCACGGTGGCTCGATCTGTTGCGCGAAGGCTCGCGTGGGTGATATTGTTGTGTCGAGGCTGAACGCAATTAGTTGACGCATGGATGGTGGTGTGTCATGGTTGATCGGATGGTTCGTTGGAGTTCTGATGAAGGAGCAGGGTGAGGGATAAACTAGTGGTTGTCGTGGAACCCAAATGACCGTAGTGGCGTGGAAGGAGGCTCGACAATGGCTAACGGCGCGAAAGGAGGATGGACGATGGCGGTTGTTGATGGAGGCATGAATCAAAGGAGAAAAAAATGAAGGTGCAACGTTGTGGAAGATGAAGAACATTTGCATTTTTTATTCCCTAATTAGGTATGTGGCCTCGGTTCAATTTTAATCGAGGCAAAATAAGTCTTTTGGCACCTATTCATTTCAACCCGAAGCCAAATGTCACTCTCCTAGTCGCATTTTTGAAATATCAACGCACTTTTTTCCTTCGGGTCAGTGAAAACCAAAGGCTATAAAGCTTTATAACAGCAGGTATTTTTTTAACCGAGGCAAAAAAGCATATTCTACCTCAGGTATTTGGGGAACCAAGGAAGAAAAGTTGGCAGGAATTGCAAAAATACAATGGCGCCATTATATGCTTCGATTTTGTGATAATTGAAGCCTATAACGCGAGGCAAAATCCCAAAACTACACTAGTGGGAGAGGCATGCTTTTGGTCATCTTGAATGGATGGATGCACGTGAAGTTTCACTATTAAAAATTCTCATATTACATGAGATTTTTTTTTGCAAATTTGTTAAAATAATTTGCAAGAAAAGACTTTTTCCTTTTAATTTTTCTAAGAATCTTAATTGGCAGGTAATTTCTTCGTGGGTAACTATTTCCTACAAAATTATAAAATTCATAAGTATTTCCTACAAAATTTGTTGTGAAAAGTGTTTTATACGAAATATTTTGCAAAAAAATTGGAAGCAATTTCCTACAATTTTTTTTCATAACAAAATGTATTAGTATTTCCTACAAAAATATTTCAAAACAAAATTGGCAAGAAATATGAGTTTTTTCAGTAGTGTGTTTGTTGTCTAGGGCTACTTCTTGGCTGTAGATGCTCACGTTAACATGAGAGGCCATGTGTTTGGTTTCTTTTCGTATAGGTCCACTTTAAGATTTGTTCTTCTTTCTTTCATTTTAGGTGCATAATCATGTGAGTGTCGATTCCTTGTTAATTGCCAAACACCTGAGTGTGTTTGTGGCCTTTGATGGGAGGTGGTACGTAGGGATTTTTTACTTGATTTTCCTATTTCACATTTGGGAAATGATACTTTGACAAAGTTTGTTTTGGCAAACTTTGACAAATAACCATTTTTGGTAAAAAAAAAATCCTAAAACTTTATTACTTTATTTTCTTAACTTCCATAAAAAAATAAAAAAAAAACTACTCTATTTAGTAACTTTGTCAACTTTGTCAATAAAATTTTGTCAAAAAATTATTTTCCCTCACGTTTGGGTGCAAACCACCCATAGTGTTTCGTCCTTTTAGATTAATGTTAAAGCATCTTCATAGTTTGGATGGGACTCTTCCTTTACCATTATGGTTGGTGGTGAGCAAAATGTGAAAGACCGACTGAAACCGGAAAACTAGAAAAATAAAATTAGACATGGGTTAGATTTTAATGGATACGTATTAAAATGGATAAAGGAATGGGGTTTGATGCGTATATATGGTCGGGTTCAGATATAGATTTACTTTTTAAAAGATACCCTACCCAACCAGTACATATGTTATATTGTTATGTTATAAGTAAAAAGTCCAATCCAATTCTACCACACACCATCCCTCACGTTACCACACACTATTGGTGCACCTTTATTGAACCTTCGCGTTACCACACACCACCGCCCCTCACCCTTCTTCACTCATGGTTCCCATTTCACATTCAAAAAGGGTAACTTTCTTATTCCCTATTTCAAATAGTGAAGAAAGAACCCATGTCTGTTTGCTTGATTTGGTGGATTTTTTGCTTTTGGCTTACTCTACAAGATTGCAACATTTGAAAAAAAAAGATGGTTTCAGGTTTGTAAATTATGCACTACTTTCATTCATATCCTGAAATTCTATTTTATTATGCACTTTGTAATTCTTCAATTGTATCCATCATTTCACCTTTTTCACGGTATCAATCTCACCATTTTCTTCAACTATATTATAACTTTAATCCTAAAATTCTATTTTAAACAACTATATTATTACTTTAATCATAAAATTCTATTTTAAAGCTACAATCTTTTATAAAATTTTAAAAAATTATAACTATCACCGTGAAGAATTTATGGTTTTAATAAAGTTTAGATCATATTTAATAAATTATAGCTTGAATGATAATATCATGTTAAGAGTTATTTAAGAAAGTTTAGATCTCTATTTAATAAATTATAGCTTGCATGATAATATCATTGTGAAAAGTATATGGTTTTAAAAGATAGTTTAGATATATTTAAAAATAATATTTTTAAGAATTAATGTGATGGTATTATGTATTTTAAGAAGTTTTAATGTTATGGGTTACTATTTTTTTAATGATTTTTCGTTTCCTTTATAATGTGAAATATTTTTTTTATTATCTTTCTTATGATTGATTGAATATAATTTTTTTTCTAAATAAAAATAGCATGTTATTTTTGTGGTATCCTCTATTTTGCTAATTGATATGTGTCGCCTAAAATAAATTACACAAATATGATTGGTAGTTATTGATTATGATTTCTTCATTATAGTTGTAATAGAGAGACATAGCCAAGAATTGCCTCCAAGTTCACAACAATCTGACCTGCCAAACGCTACAACTGAACTTGTAGGAGCTGTAGGAGGGGAACATGATGTTCCTCATTCCCAAAATACAAAAAAGAGAAAACCAAATGCTAGTGGTAAGAAAACAACCTCTGTTGTTTGGGACCACTTCACAAGATCTCTTGAATCCACAGATTCAATTGAACATGTAATCATTGTGGTAAGCGATTTAGATGTGATCCAAAGATACATGGAACATCTAACCTTCTTAATCACCTTAAAAGGTTGTGTTCTAAATATCCATCTGCTGCCATTAATGACCCCAACCAAAACTCTCACCTTTAAAAGTGGTGACAATAAAAATATCCTTGCAACACCCCAAAAGTATAATGTTGAAGCTTGTCAAAAGGCAATTGCTATGTTTGTTATTATGGATGAACAACCATTCAAGGTGGTGGAGGGTGTGGGTTTTAAAATCTTGTGCAGACAATTATAACCTTTGTTTATTGTCCAATCAAGATTCACCATAGCGAGAGATTGTTTTCAATTATATATGGATGAAAAAGTTTGGTTAAAGGAGTTCTTTAAGACAAATTGTGTTAGAGTAGCACTCACTATCGATTGTTGGACATCAATTAAGAACTTAGGCTACCTAACACTCACTTCACATTTGATAGACAATGATTGGAGGTATCAGAAAAGGATAACCAGTTTTTCATTCATAACCTAATCATAAAGGGGAAACAATTGGAAGGAAAGTTGAAGAAATTTTAAGGGAATGGGGAATTAGGAATGTGTCAACACTCACTGTTAATAATGCATCATCTAATTATGTGGTTGTTACATATTTAAAAAAAAAAGGATGAAGAATATGGGTGGATTAGTAATGGATGGACAATTTTTTCATATGAGGTGTTGTGCTCATATACTAAACTTAGTTGTGAGTGATGGCTTAAAAGAGTTGCACAAGTCAATCACAAGTATTAGGAATTTTGTAAGATTTGTAAGGTCTTCACCACAAAGATTGGATAAGTTTAGAGAGTGCATAGAGTTTTTAAAAATTGAATGCAAAAAATTGTTATGTCTTGATGTTCCCACAAGGTGGAATTCCACATATATGATTTTAGATGCAGCAATCAAATTTCAAGTTGCATTTGAAAAGCTTAACAATGAAGACACTAGCTATATGGCTTGTTTTTGTGATGAAGGTGCCCCATCTCCTAGTGATTGGAAACATGCCCAATATTTTTTGAAGTTTCTAAAAAATTTCTGTGAAGCCACTAAATATTTTTCAACATCATTGCATGTGAGTATACATATTATGTTTTACCAAATGGCTATTATTCGTTTTGCACTTGACAAGACAACCATGAATCTAAATAGTATATTAGCATGATGAAGGATTATCTTGTTTCTTTTTAAGATTATTGAATATGGTGTGAGTTGATTAAGAAAACTAAGTGAAATCCCCACTGGACATTAAGATAGCAAGCTATCTAGATGTGAAGGTTCCTTTCACAAAGCTCAAGAGAAGAAGATGATGGATTGATTCAAACAAAAAGGAAATCGAAAGCACATAAACCATAGAAAACCAAGAACAATTAAAGGAAGAAGAAAACATAAAATGGAAAGGAAAGAAATGGTAAAAATGTGAGAAACACGCCACTACAAGGCTAGGCTAGAAGCCACGGTAACCTTGAAGATAAGTGGATGTGTGCCGCCACTTGCTATGCAAGATAAGGCTTAAACGTATTCACTCCCAAGGGAGGAAACTCTCACAAATGGTTGAGACACAAGAGTGTTTTTACTTCAAAACGTTCAACCCTTTTACATGTTTAGGAGCGCCCCTTATATAGAAGAGTTTAGGGGCCTCTAAGCAAATAAAAGATACCTAAGGATGTCTCTACAAAAACCTAACCCTAGCTTCTAGAAACTAGGTCAAATAAGGTTACAAAAATGAGAGACAAAAGAGCTAACTATGGTGTGTGCAAGGCTAATTTCGTTCTAGCACAAAAGGAGACAAAGAATGTGTCTCATATATCTCCAAAAAGTGGTCAAAGTGTGCTAAAAACAAAGGAGACCAAAGGTACATAGGTACACTTGCTTCATGCCTTTTATTTTATGCTTTATGTATTTGCTTTACTCTCTCCTCCACATCATTTACTCCTAATTAACCTACAAAGCAAATAAACATAGATTAGCATGTTGGCTTAAGTCAAGTCAACTATAGTCAACAAGTCAAACCTAGTCAAAGGTCAACAAGTCAACTAAAGTTGATTCAACTAAGTCAACTTAGGGAATCAGAAATAATAAACACAAATGAAAGGGATGAAGGATTAGTGAACTTCCTTTCTAAACATGCTTAGTCTTCTTAAGCATGTGTCTTCATCCTTGGTTGGGATCAATCCTTCATCATAGCACCTAGTAGTTGTGATATGAGGTTGAATTATCACAAGTATTAGGATAATGTTGACAACATCAATCACTTGTTATATTTTGGTGTCATTTTTTATCCTCGTTACAAGTTTGAGTATGTCATTTGGAATTTTCAAGAAATGTACAAATATGATTCAAACAAAGTTGTTGAATTAACTAACTGTGTAAAAGATAGTTTGAAGAAAATGTATGATTGGTACAAATCACTTCATAATGAACAACATAAACCTGAGCAAGTACTTGAACATCAAGTTGATGCATAAACCATTCCTGTAAATTTTGCAAGGCATGATGCTTTTAAGAAACATTTGAGAGAAAAGGACACCATAGATAGAAAGAATGAGTTAGAGAGGTATTTAAATGAATTTATTGTTGATGGTGATGACCAACTTGATATTTTGGTTTGGTGGAAAATAAACTCTTCACGGTTTCCCATTCTATAAAGAATGGTTAGAGATGTGTTGGCCACCTGATAAAGGATTATCTTGTTCCTTTTTAAGATTATTGAATATGGTGTGAGTTGATTAAGAAAGCTAAGTGAAATCCCCACTGGACATTAAGATAGCAAGCTATCTAGATGTGAAGGTTCCTTTCACAAAGCTCAAGAGAAGAAGATGATGGATTGATTCAAAATGAAAAGGAAATGGAAAGCACATAAATCATAGAAAACCACGAACAATTAAAGGAAGAAGAAAACATAAAATGGAAAGGAAAGAAATGGTAAAAATGTGAGAAGCACGCCACTACAAGGCTAGGCTAAAAGCCATGACAACCATGAAGATGAGTGGATGTGTGCCGCCACTTGCTATGCAAGATAAGGCTTAAAAGTATTCACTCCCAAGGGAGGAAACTCTCACAAATGGTTGAGACACAAGAGTGTTTTTACTTTAAAATGTTCAACCTTTTTACATGTCTAGGAGCACCCCTTATATAGAAGAGTTTAGGGGCCTCTAAGCAAATAAAAGATACCTAAGGATGTCTCTACAAAAACCTAACCCTAGCTTCTAGAAACTAGGTCAAATAAGGTTACAAAAATGAGAGACAAAAGAGCCAACTATGGTGTGTGCAAGGCTAATTTCGTTCTAGCACAAAAAGAGACAAAGAATGTGTCTCATATGTCTCCAAAAAGTGGCCAAAGTGTGGTAGAAACAAAGGAGACCAAAGGTACATAGGTACACTTGCTTCATGCCTTTTACTTTATGCTTTATGCCTTTGCTTTACTCTCTCCTCCACATCATTTATGCTCCCCAATCACCATGTGCCACCTAGCATTGCTTTCTTACTCCTAATTGTCCAAGTGTGAATTTTGGGTGGACGAAGTGCAATTCTTGGGACATGTGATATCCGCCCAAGGGATAACAATGGACCCAGCAAAGGTAGAGGCAGTGGTGAAGTGGGAAAGTCCCAAATCAACGACGGAGACAAGGAGCTTTGTGGGTTTAGAAGGGTAATATAGAAGGTTTATTGAGCGGTTTTCCAAGATAGTGGCGCCCTTCACGCAACTTACACGAAAGGACCAACCTTTCACTTGGACGGACAAGTGTGAGGAAAGTTTCCAAGAGCTTAAGCGGAGGTTAACGAGTGCTTCAATCCTAGTGATCCCCGATATTGGAAAACCTTTTGAGGTCTATTGTGATGCCTCTCATCTAGGGTTCGGCTGTGTGTTGATGCAGGAGAAGAATGTCGTGGCCTACGCTTCGAGGCAACTCAAGGTGCATGAGAGAAACTACCCCACTCATGACCTGGAGTTGGCGGCTATTGCGTTTGCCCTGAAGATCTGGAGGCACTACCTCTATGGTGCTCAATTTTAGGTATTCAATGATCACAAAAGTATGAAGTACCTATTTGATCAGAAGGAGTTAAACATGAGACAGAGAAGATGGATGGAATTTTTGAAGGATTATGATTTTGAGCTTTTGTACCATCCAAGGAAGGCAAACGTAGTAGCCGATGCTTTGAGTAGGAAGACGGTGCACACCGCTCACCTCATGATCAAAGAGGTGGAACTGCTGGACAAATTCAGAGACATGAAACTGCAAGTGGAGTTGGAATCAGGATTCATTAGATGTAGTAACCTGATCATATCTAGTGACTTCCTGAACTCGGTTAGAGAAAGATAGTTATTGGATGCTAGTCTGAACAAGGTGAGAAAGCAATTGGGGTCGGAAGAGGCAAAGGACTTTGCTTTGGGTAATGACGACATATTGAGATTCCAGGGCAGAGTGTGTGTGCCTAATGATGTTGAGGTGAAAAGGCTAATCCTTGAGGAAGGGCACAAGAGTCGCCTTAGCTTACATTCGGGCATGACTAAGATGTACCAGGACTTCAAGGAAAATTTCTGGTGGTAGGGTATGAAGAAAGAAGTAGCACAGTTCGTGTCGGGCTGTCTGACCTATCAGAAGGCAAAGGTGGAGCATTAGAGACCCGGTGGGATTATTCAACCCTTAGAGATACCAGTGTGGAAATGGGATAGCATCTTGATGGACTTTGTGACCCATCTGCCACGAACTTTTAGAGGGCATGACACCATTTGGGTCATAATGGACCGATTAACCAAAAGTGCGCATTTTCTAGCAATGAACCTGAGGATGTCTATAGTTAAGTTGGCCTAGTTGTACATCAAGGAGATTGTGAGGTTGCATGGGGTGCCTTCGAGCATTGTATCAGACAGAGATTCACGGTTCACATCACGGTTTTGGCAAACCTTGCAGGGTGCTTTGGGAAGCAAACTCATGATGAGTTCAACCTATCATCCTCAGACAGATGGTTAGTTTGAGAGGATGATCCAGTCACTTGAGGACTTACTACGGACATGCATACTGGATCATTTGGGTGCTTCGGATGAAGTGTTATCGTTGATTGAATTCACCTACAACAATAGTTTCCATGCAAGCATTGGGATGGCGCCATAGGAGGCTCTTTATGGTTAGAAGTGCATGACTCCTTTGTGTTGGTATCAAGATAGGGATGTCGTGTTAGTTGGGCCAGAATTATTGGAGCAGACCACCGAGAAGGTAAGATTGGTGAGAAATAGAATGCAGGCTTCATAGAGCAGACAAAAGGCTTATGCAGATCGTAGGAGGAGGCCCTTGGAATTCGAGGCTGGAGATCACGTGTTCTTAAGGATGACCTGAACCACTGGTGTGGGAAGGGCTCTCCGCTCAAGAAAACTTTCTCCTAAGTTCCTTGGTCCTTATCAGATCTTGAGGCAGATTGGACCAGTAGCTTATGAGATAGCTTTGCCTCCTCAGTTGGAAAATCTTCACCCGGTGTTCCACGTGTCGCAGTTGAGGAAGTATGTGTTTGATTCGGCTCATGTGTTGGAAGCTGAGGATATACAAATCAGGGAGGGCCTCACTGTGGAAGTACCACCCATTGCTCTAGAGGATAGCAAGGTTGAGGAACGCAAAGGAAAAACAGCCAGATTGGTCAAGGTCATCTGGGATCGGAGGGCAGGTGACTCTACTTGGGAGTTGGAGGAGGATATGAGGAAATCACACCCACACCTTTTTACCTAGTAAGCTTTCATTTTCGAGGTCGAAAAATTTTTCTTGTTGGGGAGAATGTAAGGCCCATTAATTTTCGTTTTCTCTTTCTGCCCTAAAGTAAAGGGTTGCCCCTTGAAATTGGGCCTATAGCTGGCCCAAGTGATATAACCGAACCCCAAGTCTGCCCTAACTCACTTTGCTTGTTGATTCTTAGAAAAACCTTAGAGCCGCAACCGTCTCCCACTCCGTTAGGGTTTGGTGTTACTGTGGTCAAGCGAGTTCGAACCAGTGTTTCCCTCCCCACGTAAGCATTTCCTCCACCGTGCTTGAAACTCCTACTATTGTTACTCTGAGTAGCTCATGCCTCTACTGCCATTCTTTTTCCAGTTTGTTAAGTTATCCCCGAGCTAGTATCGGAGCTGCTGTGCTAATCAAGTTTGGTCTAGGAGCCTTCTGCTAAACCCTTCCAAGTAAGGGAAGTTAGGGTCCATTTGTCTAGATCGCTTTTCTACTTGTTCTACTGCTATTGTATGATTCTATAGATTATATGCTACTATGATGTGATAAGAATGTCGTTTGGCTTTTGGGTTTGGTGTTTGTGTAACTGTTGTATGAAGAAACAATGGCAGGCACTGGTTTTCTCGCCCAAGCGAGCATGCCTCTCCTAGGCGAGACTAGCATAGGCTCGCCCAAGCTTTCTGCGTGAACAATCGCTCAAGCGACTCGTCTGCATTTTTTAGCGAAGCGTAATCTCGCTTAGGCGAGAGGGGACTCGCTTGAGCGAGAATCCCCATGAGCCACTGTTTCACTTCTCGTACTCTCACCTAGGCGAGAAGGGACTCGCTTGAGCGAGGGGATGTCTCGCCTGAGCGAGGTCTTCTAGCCTGAGCGAGGTTGGGGCAAGTTTTGTGCTATAACGCAAATGGCCAATGTTGTGGTTAATTGTTTGTCTGACTTGAAAGCTTGACTGGAAAAGTTTGAGGGATGATGCCTTGATTTATATATGAGGTTAAAATGTAAATGATATGTTGCTTCATTGTGTATGATTTGGAAAGCATGAGTTGTATGATTGGTTGTTATACATGATATTAGTATTATGGGAACTTTCTGATTAGTTGGTGAAACATGTACATAGTGTGAGTAGGGCATAATTCCATGACTCTTGTAGTGAGAGCTCTTGGTAGCCCCTCATCTATTAGACGTAATCCCATGGACCCTCCTAATGGGAGTCCCTGGTGGTGCCTCACCTATTGGACTTAATTCTATGAACCTCATGGTGAGAGTTCATGGTGGTGCCTCAACATAAGAACGTAATTCCATGCGACTATCGTGGTGGTGCCTCAAGGGCAGGACGTAATTTCACGAAGGCCACGTGGTGGTGCGTCTTGTAAGGGTATAATTCCGCGAAGGCCTCGTGGTGACGCCTCACTGCTAGGACATAATTCCACTGTCACGTGGTGGTGCTTCATTATGCGTATCCAGATAGTCAAGTCTTGGGAGTCTTAAATGATTTTGGTAATCCATGTGTGAATGTCTGTTATTCATGTTTGACTCTGAGATTGCATGTTGACTGTTGTGACATAAGATTTCTCTACTCTAGCTTACCCTGTTTGGTTGTCTTGTATGTGGTTCTTCTCCTATTGCGATGATCATCGATTTTATTGATGTGAGCAGATGGGAGAACTCCTGGAAGTGGTAATGATAATAGGAATGCTACAGCTTGATGGACTGGTCGAGTATTGGGCCCACCCCGGGGCCCATCGCTGAAGAATTTATTTGATATGCTTTCTTGTCTGGACCAGACTTAGTACTATTAGTTATCTAGTATTTTATGTTTTGGACCGTGTGTGGCCTCTTTTATGTTTATGGATATGTTAGGGTACGGAGTACTTTATATCCCAAATCTTCGTACCCTTTAGATATTATGTATGTGGTGTTTTTATTAAATAAGTTTTATCTATTTATTTAGGACGTTACAATTACAATGAAATCATGGTTTCTTTTTCTAGTTCAAAGATAAAAAACAGATTTTTTAAATAATAAATGAATTGTGAGTTAAATGAACCCAACACACTCAAACTCGCATAACTTGAATTAAGTGAACCCAACTTATTTTTGTCCACAATAATTTATTTTTTAAATTTCTCAATCTAAATCAACTCAAACTTGTAATAAATTGGATTGATTCACGAATTCAGACTATTTTCACATGCTAAAACAACCACTAAAGTTGTTTAGGTATTACTTTAGTATATTTTATTTTATATTTTTTTGTGACATTTGTTACGGTGTTAAAAAGGGTAAATAAAAAAGACTTGGAGTTTTACATTTTGTATATTTTACAAATATATTTATTGATTATTCATTCACATCAAACAAATATGATATTTATATTGAGAAATGGTTAGAATGTAATTTGATGAAAGAGAGGGCAATTTCAGGTCTCCACGTAGGTCATTAGCAGCTACACTGCCCTCATAAGAGCAGCTGCAGATTTACATTCTAAAACCCAAAACCCTAGAAAAAGCTCCCAAAATATCTCTTGTCTCAAGCTGCCATGGATTTGCAACAGGGTGAGTTTGATCGTCTCTTGTTCTTCGAGCACGCTCGTAAGGCTGCAGAAGCCGAATACATCAAGAACCCTACAGATGCCGAGGTTCGTATATCTTTTTCCTTTCTATGTTTTATTTTATTTTAGCTTCGTCGTTTCCTTCGAACTCCGAATGTTTCTCTCAGAGGATTGGCTCATGGGTACTCTATTTAGATTATAATCGCAATTAATCTGTTCGTTTTCGTTTTTATCATTTTCTTGGTTTATTTTGATATGAATTGGTCGTTGCCTGCTAGATTGGGAAAAAATTTCTGCAATTTTCGAGAAATTATTCGCCTTTTCCATTTGTCTCTACAGAACTTAACACGATGGGGTGGAGCTTTATTAGAGTTGTCTCAGTTTCAGAACTTTCCTGAGTCGAAGAAAATGACCCAAGGTACTGCTAATTTTCTTATTCTACTTAAATCATTTTTTGGTCGATTTAGGGCCAATTATCACTTATTTCTTTCAAGAAAATGATTTTCATGCGGTTCAGCTTTTCAAATAATCAGAAAGTAGTTAAAGAATTTAAAATCTGATCAAAATCAAGAGATATTTTGAAGTGCGTAGAATATAACAAGTGCGCCCTACATTTGTTTGGACATGGAATTTTCAAAGTAGAGGCTTTTTTGTTTTTTATTTTAAAGATTTAAATGGAGCATCTAATGATATGATATGATATGGTGAGTATTTGTATGTTTATGATTTTGAATTTTTGTCTGTGTTCTGTTCTTGAGCAGAGGCTATTTCGAAGCTAGAGGAGGCACTTGAGGTGAATCCCAAGAAGCATGACACCCTTTGGTGCCTTGGAAATGCTCACACCTCGATGGCATTTTTAAATCCAGATCAGGAGGAGGCAAAGGTTTATTTTGATAAGGCAGCTCAGTACTTTCGACAAGCTGTTGATGAGGTACCATTGATTTATTCAGTGTCAATAGCAGTCTCAGATTCATAGTGGGATGTATTTTACGTTTGTCTCAGTTGAAATAATTTGTAATGGAGTACTTTTGTCTTATGTAGGATCCTTCAAATGAACTTTACCTTAAATCATTGGAAGTGGCTGCTAAGGTATGTTTTGTATTATATCGGTTTTGTACCATCAAATTGGTTGCAGGGCTCCTTTGTCTTATGATTTGTGTTTGGAAGCTGTAATGGAATATAGAAACGGTTGTTGCAGTTTGTTCAATTTTGTTGTCACTTTTGTGTCTGGGTTTGAGATAAGTAAGGCAGATATTGTGATTTTCAATTTTTTATTGTAAAGCCGTTCTGATATCTATTTATGGCTGAAACTTTGAGATTGCCTTGATTTGTAGATTGTCAATACATCCATGTTGATCACATCTTAATGAATTTATCTGATTGACAAAGTTTCGATCACAATTGTTTTGGCAGAGTCATGACAAAATTTTACCAGATTTGTACTGTCTGTGATGAGCATAAATCTGGCATCTCCTGGTTCCATCTTTTATCCAGGTTGTGTCCTTAGTAACCCAATTTTATAAAGCCAACAGTGTGTGAAGCTTTTTGACCTCCCTGCTCCACCCTGCCCTGCCCTTCTGTCCTGCCTTTTCTGAGACTATTCGAAGTCAAATAATCTTTAACTTCTATACAGTGTCTAGATGGATTGAGTTTTTCTTATTGAAATTTTAATTAATTATTATCATAGTTGTTAATCAGAAAAGCACTCCCACAGTGCCTCAAAAAGTGAGAGGAGGGGGAACAGAGTGTTCTTGTCATGGTGAATGGAGGATGCTATTATGTCACTTTCTAATTATAATGATTTGGCAGAAACTAAGATCGGAGAAAGCCATTGCTAGTTCTAGGAAGGGGAAGGGAGTTGCAGAAGATGAAGAGGAAATTGAATGAGGAAAAACGCATCTACTGATCTAGTTTTGAGGAGAGTTGTTAGGAACTAAATATAGAAATGGGAAAGAAAAACTTGCTTTTATTGAATTCAATTCAAAGAATGGAAAATGAGAGGAAAATCTCTATTCCAAAGGTTTTGTCTTCACAAAAAGGTTCCCCTTCACAAAAGATTGATACCATAATTGACTATTCTTTGAAGTTGATCTGTTCCTTGTTTTTTACTGGATGGTACCTTATCCACAGCCTCATTTATATTCTTTCTAGAGTAAACTTTCTCTGTTTTTAAATAGAAAAAGGTTCATGAACTTGTTCTGAGATTGGCTTCTGGTCAAATTAGTAATGCCTTTCTTCTTTTCAGGCTCCTGAGCTTTATGTAGAAATTCGTCAGCATGGATTGGGTCAGCAGCAGCAGGCAGCAACCGCTGGATCTTCTACATCTTCGGCTACAAAGGTAATATTTCTGTCTTGTTTCCCTGCCTTAACCTTGTGATATTTTGTATGAATTTTTTTGGTTTTTTGTATTGTTCTTGACCTTTTATGAACAAACAATATATATTTTACGCAATTTGTTAATGAATCGATTTTTCTGAGATTTAATTTACCTTGAAATCATCTTCCATAAATGCACTGCTCTCTGACGGACGACAAAATCAAGGATTGCCGGTGCAGTGAAATAAAGGAGTTTGTTGACTCGAATGTGTTGTCATTACACTTGCAAGTTAATGGTTCTAAATGTTCACTTTTCTACGATAACTTTGATTTTTGTAGTGAAATAGGAACTTAGTGACTAAGGCATGTGGGAAATATTTTATACCACGGGCTCATAGGTTTTACCATGGGTGCACCAAATTGAATTTGTATAGATCTTATTTACCTTATCAGTATATACAAGCTTTGAGATAGATTGGATATGCATTTTATTTGAAGAGTACAAGAGCCAAGTGCAACCCAAACAGGACAAATAGCAGTAAGCATGTCTTCTGCTTTGTATGAGTTTAATCACCTATTTTTGTTTCTTTGTCAGACGCAGAAGAAAAAGAAGAGCAGTGATCTGAAGTATGACATATTTGGATGGGTAATTCTGGCAGTTGGCATTGTTGCATGGGTGGGATTCGCAAAATCGAACCTGCCTCAACCTCCTCCTCCACCTCCTCGATAAGTGAACCATTTGATTGTCTCATACATTATTGATAATTGAGAATGATATTTAATTTGGTTCAGTGCCGTTTGTTACTTTTTGACAGCAGTAATGTTTGTAATGATGTAGCCATTGGCGTATCTTATCCGTCATACGAAATTTTTTGCTACTGTGGGTTGAGCAGTTAAATATGTCCGGCTTAGTCTTTGCTAGTGTTGCAGAATCAAAAGCATCGCCTTCAGTCAAGTATCTAATATAATAAGAGTTTTACGCCAAGGTTTTGGTTTTTCATTTATGGCTCAGTTTCAGTAGTGTTGGTGCCACTTTGATAAATAGGCCTTACTGACGTGCTTTAATAAATTTGTGATTGAGAATTTAATTTTGGGTCTGAAGGGAAAACTTCGCTTCCGCTGTCTTTTTTTGGAACGAAAAATAAGCTAAATGAAGAAATTTTTTTAAAAGCTAAAATTGCTTATGTCCAAGTTAAAATAATGATAGAGAAGTGATATTTTTGACACATAAGTTCATGTGTAAAATGATCTTAATTTTTTAAGTTCATTACATATTTTTATTTTTCTCCTGGATGGGATAGATGGAGATTTGTCCGAATGGGTCCTTTCTCAGAACTAGTATTATTCAGCTTACAAAGTAAAGTTATTAAGGGTGACCATGATTTTAAGATTTTATTTCTAGAATTTTCTTTCTAGAAATAATGTACTTAATATATTTTTCTGACAGCGGGTTATTTATTAAATTATTACTATTTTGTAAAAGGTATTGCCTGCGCTGTTTGTAATACATAAATAACAAATAAAATATTACATTTACGTGCTCGTTCTCTATTAATGATTTCTAAAATTAATATTTGCATATTTTTATGAAAACATGTTTACTACCATTATGCAACTTTAATACAACACGAGTCTGTATAATATCTTTCATTTCCAAAAACTACCAAAGAAATTATACAATTGTATATACAAACTCGTGTTTCACTGAAATGAAAGAAAAGGATGTGACTCGTCTAAAGGCTTGTGCTACGTGGTAGAGAAAGTAAGACGTCTGATGGAGTGTGAATGTGTATCATCTGATGACTAAAAGCTTGAGAAGGACAATGGTGATGGACTTTGAAGCACGAAAATGAAGACGAGAAGCTCCATGGTTGGAGCTAGAATGGAGGAATGGAGTCAAGTTTTGAAAGCCCTTGAAGCAGTGGAGATGAAGTCTAGAATAGAGGTCCATTCTAGGGAAGGAGGCTAGAGGAGTTTAGAGTAGAAACTAGTCTAGCAAGTGACTCTTGAGGTAATAAGGGTGGAGTGATCTTAATAACTAGCATATTACCATTCAAAAGTAACCAAATAAAATAGTAAGAAGGCCCCATTTATAGGATGGATGGCTGGCCTAAATGAAATGAAATGTAACATCAAATGTAATGGAAATGTAGCTTGGAGAAGAAGCTCAATTTATGGCCGTGAGATGAAAAGGAGTGAGGGATCAATAGCCATGTGTCCACTCATACTCTCCATGCCTTGCTCCATGTGAAACATGCGCACCAATCTAGCTTCCTCCAAGCATTCTCGGCCAAGCTTCAAATTGGGCTTGGATTAGCCCAATTTTGAAGGCTAATTACAAAGTACTTTGGCATTTTTTTTTTCTACAAAGCATGACCTAACATTTGGTCCAAAATAAAATCTACTCTAATGCTTGACATGCCACCTCTTATATTTTAACATCCTCTTTGGCCCATGAGAAGAGCATTTGAAGCCCATGAGGATTTTAGCCATTTTGAGAGAAACCCATTTGAATCTTTCTAATCATGCCTCTTGTTATTGGGCCTTTGATTGGACTTGGGCCTTGAAGTGCATGTGGGCCTATAATTAGGCCTAGTATGGACTCATCAAATGTGTAATAAAGTCTGTTTAAAGAGAGCTTCTCTAAAACAATTTGTAGACATCAATTAAGTGAGGTGTGTGTTGTTATGTGTATTGTTTGTTGAAGGTGAATCGTCTGAAGTAGATGAAGGGCGAGGAAAAGCATGTGTTGGGTAGGTTTGGGGGAGGTATGTGAATGGTTAGATGTTGTTTGAAAATGCTATTAAGAGAAGTGTTTAAAAGAGTGTTGTTCATAAGATTTTTTTTTCATATGAGGAGAAGGAACCGTCTAATGCAGTAATAGTATGAATTGTTTGACAAACATTATATTGGTGAGACACTATGGTTTTTGTTTCATCTGTTGAGTTGTTTGACGAATTTCAATCATTTGATGGAAAATGTGCAAATGTTTTGATGAAAGTATAATATGCTTTCCTATGAAGCTCGTGCCAGGCATTAGGCATCATTATGCACTTTGATATCTCAGCTTAACTGACACCCTAAAGCACATCTATCATTTGTCTTGACATGAGAAAGAGAGACAATAAAGATAAAGATAAAAAGAAAAAGAAGGAACGAGTTGAGTCCAAGGAAAGAAATGAAGAAAGGTGGCCCTTTAATAGAAACTAAACAAATCTAATCAGGAATACATGATATTTATTGTGACAAAGGTAAAGACGGTTAGCATTGCATGTTATAAAACCCTATTAAACGAACTTGATAGTAAATAGGTTTTGATGATAAAACAAGAGGATAAGTGAGTATAGTAAACTTCCAAGATAACTAAAGATGATTACACTATACTCTTAGACAAGCACTGTACATAAAGGTTAACTAGGTCAAAAACCTTGTTAGACGCTTAAATGTAACCATTAAATGACCATGTTCTTTACTGTGAATATATGTTTTTATTCATGTAATGATTGTTCAATCAGTGTAAGAAAAACATAGCAAAATAGCACAAAACAGAAGTTGCTTGAAGTATGACGACACATGAAAGAAAGTGAAGCTTAGATGAGCTCAATCAGAAGTATTGATTATGTGACTAACGATGTTAGACGACCAAGCCATCAGACGACTGAAATAGTGCAGCCTCAGTTGAACTTAGTGGACAAGAACATTGGCCAAACAATTCAACATAATGAGGCAAGTCATTAGACTTCCACAAGTAGCAGATGAGTTAAAGCAAATCGTTAAACTAGCCAACGCAAACACAAAATGGTACTAGTCGAGTAACAATATTAGATGAGTTAAAGTCAATTCATGAAGTTGAATGTTGAATATCCCTATTAGACGAGTACTTCCATTAGATAAATCAAATGGAAAAATGAATAGACGAGTAAAGCTAAGGCACACATTAAACGATCCAAGTTCAGATAAAGCAAAGGAGTTAACAGATCAAGTATTATTTGATCAGCGAAGCCACAACGTTGAAATTGATTATCAAATCAATTAAGAGAATTGTGATTCAAGGCTCAATGTTATTTGAAGATATTTTGATTAAAGACTTGATTGGAGATATATCTGAAGAATATAAAAGATGATTGAATATCTAATTGAATAGATATAAAAGGAAATCCTCTCTAATTAAAGATCGTTAATGCCGTCATATAATTATCAACCAATCACGTGAATGGAAAAGACTTTGCATATCAAAAGACTATCAGAGAATCTCTAGAATATTGAAGCCACAATGTTATTAACTAGAGTACAAATCCTTGTAGGCCACAATGAGGATAAACAAGTTGAAAAATGTCCACTTGCTTTCAAAGGAGAAAAGTGTGATCTATGGAAGAAAAGGATGATGTCATTCTTACAAACTATTAATCTGGAGTTACTTGAAACCATTGAGAATGATATTCCTACATTGCTCGATGATAAGAGAAAATTACTTGTCGACAACACATGAAATAAAAGCCAGGGATACAAAGCCGAATTGAAGGCCAAAGCAAGGTATGCTCTACTTTATGCCCTATTAAAAGACAAAACTAACAAAGTTATTACTATGGTCACTACCAAGGAGATGTGGAATGTTATTGTACTGTTTTATGAGGAATCGAAGGAGAATCCTAACATTTCAAAGCCAGAATCAGATAAAAAAGGTCATCCCGATATCATGACAAATGCTATAGACAAATCTTCATCAAATAAGGCAACTAGAGAAAAAGTAAAGTTATCTAGTTTAAATCCTATGCATCTTGCACAATATAAAGTTATCTCTAATAATATTAGAATTATGAACACACACAAAATATTAAAAAAGGATTTATATTTACACTAACACAGAAAAGATAATTTACGTCTGCGATTTTACGTCTGACCAATCAGAATCAGACATAAAAATGACCGGTGGCAAACTTGTAATTAAATTATCAATTTTTACGTCTGACTGACACTAGTCAGACGTAAATTTATGTCTGACTTCAGTGCGTCAAATGTAAATGTTGAAACTTAAATCCTTAACCTTCTTCTCTATAGCGTCGCAACAGTGCGAGACGGGAACACGATTTTACCATTTTCGAACTGCACCGGTGGAGATCAAGTGATTAACTTTTGAAAGGTTAGTTTGTCTCTTGATTCCGTTTTGGTGCACCTCCATTTACCTTGAAACCCCTAATTTTCTGCAATTTTTGGTAGAGGCAGCGACAACGAGAACAGAACTGTAGTGGCGGCGAAACTGTAGCAGCGGAGGAACTGCAACGACGGAGGACTGTGTAGTTGGCACACCATTGCAGAAACGCGAGCAGCCACCATCGAAGCGCGACCACGATGCAAACAGCAGAACCTCCACGCATGAGACGAACCAGATACACCGTCGCAGCAGCCACCACGACCTTCAGAAGTGGCACTTGTTCGAACTTCCAACGCAGAGCTTCGTTCACGAATCACTTTCTACATCTCTTTCGCGAACCTATGGCAGCAGCTTTGTGAAACGTGAACTCATTGCCATTGTCTCCCACCTGCAGAGCTACAACTAACTTTACGTCTGCTCTCTTGGGTCAGACGTAAATTTATGTCCAGTTTAAAGTCAGACGTAAATTTACGACTACCGCTACTATGTCTGACCTGAACCAGACGAGAAAAGCAAAAAAACGCCGGACGTAAAAGACCTTTTTTTTTGTTAGTGTTAAAAACATAAACATAAAATCCTTAAATATGTTAATGAGATAGTTAATAAGATTTCATGATAAATTGAGATTGATCTATAATTAGAAAACAAATTAAAAAATTAACAAAAAAAAATTCTTTTATTCGTTTACTAATACTTTATAGGTTAAAATATCTTTTTGGTCCCAATTTTCATCAATTTTTTTCAAATAAGTCCTAATTTTGGTTGTGTTCAAATAGGTCCCAATTTTCGTCAATTTTGTTCAATTGGGTCTTTTTTTGCTAACACTGTTTAAATCATTAACGGCCATGAACAGTGACTGCCACGTGTCACTTCGTGGTTTTTTTGAATTTTTATTTATTTTTATTTTTTTAAAATTTTTTTAATTTTTTTTTAAAAATGTACACGTGTCAACCCAGGAGTGTGCCACGTGTCACTTCGTGATTCTTTTGAATTTTTTTTGAATTTTTTTTAAATCTTTTTAATTTTTTTTAAATGTCCACGTGTCAATCCAGTAGCGTGCCACGTGTCAAAGTCAATGTTTTAAATTCATTTTGGTCCCTATATTTGTTATATTTGTTCAATTAGGTCCCAATTTTTGTTAACATTAACCAATTTGGTCCCTCTCCAAATTAAAACCAAATTTAATTTTTATATTAAAATTCACATTTTTTATTAAATATTTTTATATAATATATTAAAATTCACGTCATTAAGTTAACATTGAAGCAAAAATGTGTCAAACAATATAAATAATTTAAATACTATCATGAAATGTGCTTGAAACGTCAAATAAACTTAACAAAATTTGGTTAAAAGGACTAAATTCACGCATTTTGAAAGATAAATGACTAAATTGGTCAAAAGTTTTGATAAGGAACTAATTCCAAATTTCGCTGAAACTTGAAGGACCAAAAACATATTTAACCCAAAAATAAATTTGGTCACATCTTCTATAGGGACCAAATTGGTTAATGTTAACAAAAATTGGGACCTAATTGAACAAAAATAACAAATATAGGGACCAAATTGAATATAGGTATTGACTTTGACACGTGGCACGCTACTGGGTTGACACGTGAACATTTAAAAAAATTCAAAAGAAATTCAAAAAAAATTCAAAAAAATAAAATAAAAAATTCAAAAAAAACCACGAAGTGACACATGGCACGCTCCTAGGTTGACACGTGTACATTTAAAAAATATTAAAAAAATATTAAAAAATATTAAAAAAACCACAAAGTGACACGTGGCAGTCACTATTCATGGCCGTTAATAATTTAAACGGTGTTAGCAAAAAAGGACCCAATTGAACAAAATTGACGAAAATTGGGACCTATTTGAACACAAAACCAAAATTAGGGCTTATTTGAAAAAACTTGATGAAAATTGGGATCAAAAAGGTATTTTAACCTACTTTATAAAAAGAAGACTTTTTATTGCATTAGTTGATAATTTTGTAAAAGTTATATTGTGTAAAGCTAACTTCAAAGGACCCAAAGATTTATATGTACCAAAATAAAAAACTAAGCGGCTTACATCCATATATAGCCATAACAGAAAATGAGGATGTCTTTGGAGGAAACCTCCATGGAAGGACGACTTCTCTTGGTGAGGTACATAAGACTTATTTGTATTTAGGTTTATTAGAATAGGCTTTCATTTTGGGCCATGTATTTGGGCTTTATTTCAAATAAATGGGCTTTTGGGATCATGAGAGATCATCTAAGGTTTTAATTAGGCTTCCATAGGCCCAATCAAAACCCTAGGCCAATCACTGAATTTGCACATGTTTCAAAGTATGTAAAATGTGAGTGCTACATGACACTTGATCCATGATATATGGAGCTAGTTTAGGCCATGAGGAGGAATTTAATTTGAATTCTCCCTCCCTTTTTCATCCAGAATTTGGAGACCTACACTCTTATAAATTGAGGTCTCCACCCTATTGTATACTACATTGTAAACTACTCTCAAATGTATAGTAAACCTTTGTCGAGATTACTCAAACCACTTTTCTTTGGGAGTCACTCAGCTGAAGCTTCTCTTAGAGCTTCCTCTAGCCCCTTTCCTCTAAAATTGGCCTAACCTTTCTAGAGAACCTTCACCATACTCCATCTTAATAACCAAACACTAAATTGTTGCTCAATGCTTTCATTGATCTTTGCCCAACCAAGACTCCATTTCCCTTCCATCAATGAAGCTTAGAGTTAACAAATGGTATCATGAGCAAAATCAATCTAAGGGCTTCATGAGCTAAGCCTTAGTTTCTTTCATCTGAATCCATGTTATTTCTTAATTTTCCTTACTTGTCTTGATATTTTGTACTAAGTGACTCTCTTGTATGAGTTTAAATTTTGGTTCAAAGCTTTGTTCATCTTGAACCAATTAGTAAATGTATGTTTAAGCTTCTTAATTGATAAAACATGAGTGCTTTTCATTTTTTTTGGTGAAATCATGTTGATTTGAAAATATTTTCTTTTTTTGAGATCATTTCCATGTTGTGAAGCCTTGTTAATTCTTTTACATGTCATAGACTACAACCGGTGAGGTTCGTAGAGTTGGACTACGAGCTAGAAGTTTCGTAGGGTTAGACCACGAGCGGACAAGTTCGTGGAAGCATATGAAATCCTTAAGTAAGACCATGGTTGAGTATGTGCTAATCTTATATAGGTTATGAGACTAGGGTTGCCTATGTACCTTTTGGTATAAAGGTCTTTAAAAATGAGAAACTGGTTAAGTTATTTTGGGTGAGAATTTATATTATTACTTATGCATGTTTATTCCTTTTAAGCTCATCCTTTCTATTTGTGTTTGACGATGATCGTGTGACTTGTCACACGGGAGTAGATGGGATTCTAGGTAAGGATGGCGATGATCGTGTGAATCTTATTTTGTTTATAAATTTTGTTTTATCAAGTAATATCTGCCTAAGATGTTACACTAAGCTACAACTAAAGTTATATTAATCAACTAAACTAGCTAAAACTAGAATTTGAATTTTAATGTAGCTCTTGTCCACTTTTCAGTCCTTTCAAGACCAGTACAAATGTGATTTAATGTTCTAAAACTTCCCCATAAGTGCCATGTCATTTGGACATGAAAATCAAAAAGTCAACTATGTCAACTCTGGTAAACTCTTTTCAACAAAAGTCAACTCTGCCCTTTTTCAATAAATTTTGATTGATTCAGATTCTTCCATGGATTTCTTTGCACATTTGAATGCTTGCCTTAATCTTTATTTCTGCATTTAAACTCAAAAAAATCTCACAATAGATGTTAGTCAACCAAACTCTTCTTAAAAGCTTATAAAACTAGACCACAAACTAGACTAACTCTATTTCTAAGCCTATGTTTCCAAACTAAGACCAAACTAATATGATATTACCTATTTATGAACCTATATTGCAAGCTAAACTAGACCATACCAACAGTACTTCTAAAGATTACACTAAGATGAATTAAAAACATCTAATTAAATTGCTTTTGCAAAACTAGACTAGAAACCTACTAAACTAATTCTAGGCTAAAAACTCCTAATTAACACCTTAAACCAACCCATAACAATGCAATTAGCTAAGAAAAAGTCTAGAGATAAGGGACTTATCAATGAGCTTAGCAAGAGTGCTCTTACTCAAGACTTTGTTGAGCAAGTAGAGTTGTTGTTTGTAAGTCTATGGAAAGTAGGGACTTGAGATTGAAAATGAACAATGCATGAGTAGTGGGCCTATTAGACCCCTCTCACTTTCTTCTATTTATAATGAAAAACTGAACAAGGTTACATGGAAAACTAAGAGACTGCACTAGGACCCTAGGTGTAGAACTAGATACAGTAGAAGGAGGTTTCCCACACTCTACACCCTATACACAGGGTTAATGATACTACATAGAAGTAATAATTCTAACACTCCTCCTCAAGTTGGAGCATACAAATTGTATGAACCAAGCTTAGAACAAATGAACTCAATATGAGGTCCCCTTAATGACTTGGTCAACACATCTACAAGTTGGTCATTTGACCCAACAAACTCAGTACAAATATCCTTGGTCATCATTTTTTTCCTAACAAAATGGCAGTCAATTTCTATGTGTTTAGTTCTCTCATGAAACACTAGATTTGATGCGATGTGGAGAGCAACTTGGTTGTCACAAAACATCTTCATGGTTTGAATTTCACAGAAATTAAGCTCTCAAAGAAATTGCTTTACCCATATGAGTTCACAAGTGATAGATGTCATTGCTCGATATTCAGCTTTAGCGGTTGATCGAGCCACTACATTTTGCTTCTTACTTTTCCAAGAGATAACATTTCTTCCAAGGAAGACACAATATCACGTAGTAGAGCGTTTGTCAATAGGGGAGCTTGCCCAATCAGCATGATAATACCCGAGACTTGAACATTTCCTTTATCTTCATATAGCAAACCTTATCCCGAAGCTTTCTTGAGGTACCTTAAAATATGAATAATGGCATTCCAATTTCCAAGACATGGAGCCTGCATAAACTAACTAACCACTCCAACTGCAAAAAATAGACCAAGTCTCGTAATAATGAGATAAATTAGCTTTCCAACAAACCTCCTATATCTCTTTGGATCGGAGAATAATTCACCTTCTTTTGTTGTTAACTTCTGATTTGGGTCCACAGGATTGTCTACTGGTTTGCAGTTAATCATGCATGTTTCTCGTAATATATAAAGAGCATACTTCTTTTGAGAGATTACAACTCCATCTTTTGACTAAGCTACTTCAATCAAGAAGTATTTAAGGCTTCCAAGATCCTTGGTTTGAAAATGTCTACACAAGTACTCCTTCAGTTGAGATATTCCAACATTATCATTTCTTGTAATAGTTATATTATCAACATATACTATTAAAAAAACACTTTTTCTGAGAGGTGTATGACAGTAAAAGACAAAATGATCTCTTTCACTATGATGCTATGATGCATTTAAACTCATGGATTTGAAGCTTAATGACTAAGTATCCAAAGACATGTTATCCAACAACATTTAAGAGCTTAAAGAGTCACAAAACCGAAGAAAAAATTGCCATGACATAACCTGAATGTTATTTTTCGTATTCTCGGCAACTCTGACCTTTGCTCACTAATTTGATCATAACTCTCTCCATAGAACTCCAAATGCATTCATTCTTTTTTTTGTTGGAAACTAAACTCACATGATTTTCTTTTGATATAAACAACGTTACTTTTGTACCTTTGAGCTAGTTGCAGTATTTTTTTTTTTAAAAACACACACGTTACTACCAACACTATTTTTTTTTATGGAAGAGAAGTTGATTTTGGACCATTCAAAGATAGATGCACAAGACAAGGTTAGAACATGAAAAACACCATACAAGGACAACCAAAGCTCTTGATACCAAATGATGTAGGATTATCTTATTCCTTTATTAGATTCATGAAGATAACATGCTATCTAGATGTGAAGGTTCCTTTCACAAAGCTCAAGAGAAGAAGATGATGGATTGATTCAAAGAAAATAAGAGTGGAAAACATATAAAAAGAGTAAAACCCGAGATACACATACAAAGGAAGAAGAAAACATAAAATGGAAAGGAAAGGAATGCTAAAAATGTGAAAAGCACGCCACTACAAGGCTAGGCTAGAAGCCATGGCAACCTTGAAGATGAGTGGATGTGTGCCGCCACTTGAGTCTAGGCTCAATATTAGGCTTAAAAGTTATTCACTCCCTAAGGAGGAAAAACCTCACAAATGGTTGAAACACAAAGGTGTATAATTTCTCCAAAATGTTCTACCCTTGTAAAAGTGTTAGAGGCACCTTAAATAGAAGTGTCTAGGGCCTCTTAGCAAAAACAAATAAGCTAAAAAGGATTACAATGCAAATAACAAAACCTAGAGTTTAGAAAGTGGGTCAACAAAGGAGCACATAGACACATTCTAGAAGCCTTCTTGGCCAAAGCAAGGTGGATGCTCCTTCTAGATGTTTCTAGACTTCTTGGTGGCCAAGGCATTGGTCATCCTTTCTAGATGTTTCTAGAAAGCTTTTCCATCTCTCTCTCCCCCACATGGGCTTGTCTTCATGTGCCACTTGTCTACTTTGTGCACCACCTTCTTGATTATCCTACAAGACAAATAAAGCTAGTTTAACATGTTGGCTTTAGGTTAAGCTAATCTTTTGAGCCAACAAGTCAACCCAAAGTCAAGGTCAACAAGTCAACTTAAAAATAGTCAACCAAGCCAACTTTATGGAACTCAAAGTAAAGAAAATAAAAACAAAGGAAGGGACCAAGGAACTCCCTTTCTTCTAAGCATGTGCCATGGGCCATCATCCTTGGTAGGGATCAAGCCTTCATCATCCAACAACCTTCTTGCCCGGTGGGTGGAGCACGATCTCCCAAGTATGATTGTGTTTAAGATCATGCATGTCTGTAATCACGGCTTGTCGCCATCCAGGATGATCAAGTACTTCATTTACATATTTAGGAATAACTATAGAAGACACTGAGGATAAAAGGGAACAATAGGAAGGCAACAACATGTGATAGCTAAGAAAATTATAAATGGGATATGGGTTTCGAGTGGAACAAGTACCTTTTCTGAGAGCAATGGGCCAGCCTGAATCAACTTCACCAAGAGTCATGGTATCAAGAGACGAAGGAGAAGAGTCTGAAGTAGGGGGGATTCATCATGTTCTTAAAAAGTTGGACTATTCATTGAGGTCCTGTGTTGAAGGGTATCAATAGGTGGAGATGATGGCTCAAGAGAACCTTGATAAAGACTTGGATTGACAAAGGCATTGGAAAGATTGGACTCAACCACTGGAGTAGGGAGCACCTACTGTATGACCTGAATATCTTGAACAAATGGAAAGAAAAAGGGGGTCTGTTCAAAGAATGTAACATTGGCAAACATGTCGTATTTCTTGATTTTAGGAGGGTAAAATCGATACCCTTTATGAAGCCATGAATAGCCCAAGAAGACACATTTGATAGCGCGAGCAGAAAGCTTGTCTAACCTTGGAGACATGTCATGAATAAAACATACACAACCAAAAATTCTTGGAGAAATGTGGAAGAGAGGATTATCTGGAAACAAAATGGAGAAATGGACCTTATGATTGAGAGAGAAAGATGACATCCTATTAATAAGAAAACATGCAGTTAAGATGACATTTCCCTAGTGATGGACGGGAATATGGGCACCAAGCAAAATGGTACGAGCAGTTTCAACCAAGTGTCTATTTTTTCTTTCTGCTATACCATTTTGTTGTGGTGTATAAGGACAAGTGGACTGATGCAAGATACCATGTGAACTCAAAATGATAGACAAAGCAGATGAAAAGTACTCTTTGGCATTGTCACTTCTAAAGATTTTAATTACTTGACCGAATTGATTCTTGATTTCATTTAAAAAAGATGTGAATATGGATAACAATTCAGAATGATCTTTCATAAGATAAAACCAAGTACATCTTGAATATTCATCAATTAATGTAACAAAATACCTAAAACCAAAAGATGAGACATTATTAGGTCCAAAAATATCAGAATGGATGATAGAAGAACTAGCATTACACTTTGATTGAGACCTTTTAGGAAAGGTAGATCTAATATGTTTGCCTAGTTGACATAACTCACATTCTAAAGTTTGGAGATCACTAAGTTCAGACACATTTTTTTTTTTAATTTGGATATATGAGGATGGCCAAGTCGATCATGTAACATTTTAGGACTAGCAACTATAGCACATGACAACTACAACACATGACACTCGTGGACGAGATCCAAAATGATATAATCCATTTACTTCATATCCTTCTCCAATTTGTCTCCCCGAACCACGCTCATGTATAATAAAAGATTTTGTGGTCGAAGGTTATTGAACAAATTAACATTTTGGTTAACTGGCTTAAGAAAATTAAATTGAATGGACACTTAAGGACAAAAAGGACAAATTTTAGATTTAAAGAGGGAGACAGGATGGATTGACCGACTCCCTTTGAGGAAGTTTTAGAACCATTTGCAAGGGTTATAAAATGATGTTTTTCTTGAAAAGAAATGGTTGAGAACAAGGAGGTATTACTATGTGGTCAGAAGCACCTGAATAAATTACCAATGAGTTTTGACCTTCCATAGATTGAGAGAGGCAAGTTGTTGATATACTTAGAGCTTAAGATGACTGTGACAAGTTGTTTGACTTGAGTCGTAGATACTTTTGATACTCGTCCTCAGTGAACTTGGATTCAACAGTTTTAGCCTTAGAGACATTGGCCGTTTTGGTAGGAAATCCATGGAGGGAGTAGTAGTTTTCTTGGGTGTGACCTATTCTTGTACAGTAGGTGCATTAAGGATGCCCTCGACCTCCACGTCCTCCGCCTCTGGTGCCACGTCCTTCTCTTCCTCGGTTGGCAACTATGACAGATGGTTCTACTAGAGCAAGAGTCTCTAGGGTTTGAGGTGTTGGGACACGAACCATGGGTGAGATTAGAGTGTCTATGGAAGGGACCTCATGAGTGGTCAAAAGTTGATCTCTGAT
Organism: Vigna unguiculata; assembly: GCF_037176805.1. Lineage (NCBI taxonomy): Eukaryota > Viridiplantae > Streptophyta > Magnoliopsida > Fabales > Fabaceae > Vigna > Vigna unguiculata. The sequence continues at coordinate 22,812,107 of NC_140795.1, read as the reverse complement.
ATGATTAAAGTCTAGATGTATAACGCAGAGGATCATCACCATATAATACTTATCAATCTTTTTCTTAATTTCATTTAGAGATTTGATTGCCAAGAACATTCGCAGTTCTTCCATAACAGATTGGGCTTCATTCATGAAAGAGATCATATCAAGGTTGGTCATTCTTAGAGATGCTAACTTATTTGCCGAATCATAGAGGCGTTGGATATCATTTGCATAGATATTTTGAGCCCTCTTCCAAAACGAGTGGCATGTTTTGAAGGCTTAGAGGGACATCAAAAGTCGTGGTTCCATCGACTGCCACAATAGAGCACATAATTGGAAATCTTCTTGTTTCCAATGCTCAACTTTTTTGATAGGTACGTGGCTGTCATCTTTCTCAAGGTGGTCGTGATGTCCTTGACTAAGAAACCACATTTCGACGGCAGTCAACCAAGAAAGATAATTTTGGCCATTTAGTTTCTCGGAAGTAATGCAAAGGCTTTCGGAAAATGAAATACCACTTGTAGTGGCCATTTCGAATCAGGGAGATGAAGTATAATGAACAGAGGTAAAAAACAGCAAGAGAAACCCTAAACCCTAGGGTGATTTCCATAAGGCAGGCTTTGAGACCTTACGCAAACAAGTTTCTAGGAGGTTGAAGAAAGAGAGGAAGCTCCGACAATCCCTACAATGGTGTCGTGACGAAGTTATGGCGGTGGGAAGGCGGCGTGTGAAGGACACGCACCTGGCTGCAGCGGAGTGTGAAGCGACGCGTAGCAGCAAATTGGCCTTCGGCACCCGCGAGGTTGGCCATCACTCGAAGAGGTGATTCAGATCCGGTGGTCGTCGAACGAATCTACGGGGACGAACAACGATAGACTGACATACAATAGTGATGGACAATTAAAACAACAGTGGGTAACTTCAGATAGTGACGAACCAAGCTAGACAGTTGCTAATGATGGTGACTAATGATGGTGGACAGGACAAGACAGAAACCAGAACGGGATCAACCCACTCTTATACTAACTTGAGATTGAAACTGAACAATTTATGACTAGTGGGCTTATTGGACCTCTCTCGCTTTCTTTTATTTATAATGAAAAACTGATACAAGCGTACATGGAAAACTAACATACTACAATAGGACCCTAGGTGCAGAACTAGATACAATAGGAGGAGGTTTCCCACACTCTACACCCTATACATAGGGCTAATGATACTACATAGAAGTAATAATTCTAACATAGGGGAAAGGTCTTTTCCAAGAGGCATTGTTGCGGAGGAAAGGTAGAGTGATTGGTTATGAGAGAATATCATACCGTTTAGTAATATGTTGATGATTGCATGTTGTGGTTTTGGGAAAATGTGATAGGTTATTATCTTGATTGAGGTTATGCATATATTGTGATAATGCAAGGTGAGTTGGATGTTGACAATATAATGTGGTATGATGTTTTATTTGGTTAGCTTACCCTTTATTCGGAGAAACATAGTTGGGAGAAGCTCGTTGAGAAAGCTTTTGGAAATCAAATGGTTTGTCATTTTAATAAGATGTAATAGTTGACTTTAGTAAAAGTCTATTTTGAATTGGAAGGGTTTGTAATAACTTTCCTTTGATGACTTATATTGGTTTGGTTGATTTAAAATGTTGCTTTTTTGGTTGAAGAAATAAAGTTTTTGAAATAAAATTTTTGAAATTTTCACTTTCAAGTGATGGTATCAAAGTTATGTTTTTGGAAGTATTGACGATTTATAAATTACACGTGGCATCTCGAAAGGGATGTTACAACTTAGGATCACATCAAACTCTTATTGAATAGACAATTTTGTTAAACAATAATCAGATGAAATATCTTTAAAGCTTAATCGTGTCCATATCACATGCACTAACTATAATGTTATGCTACCCAGAGTACATCTAAGGGTACAAGGACAATGTGCTTTATCTAACCCAACATATTTAGCTCGATCGTGCTCTTCAACAATATATTGTAAAGCATACTTTGATACAAACCCTGCAATTTTTTATATATTGATACATTAAACACATTACCTATGACATGGACACTATGCTGACATAAAGCTTTTATTGAATTGTGTTACAAGGTTATCATGTTAATAGAACCCCAACAAAAAACATGTCTCCTATCCAGGTTTAAAGAATCCTCTTTTGACTCCAATGTGCAACACCAACCCTACACAGGAAAACAACAATTATCAATGGACATAACTTGTTCTCTTAAGTAGTTGGTCATATATGTTACTTGTTATATTACTTAGGAGCATTGACTTATATATCCATGCCTTAACAAAATTTTATTTGTGTGGAATTAACCAAATACTACCTACATATTCAACAAAGATAGACCATTGACAAAAAACAACTTCAAAAGCTTAAATACGATGTTCAAATTGTTATAAATCATCACAGTCCACAATAGTTCCCTATGCTTCCTTGACTTGATCCCATTTCTCTCTTAGATGCACTAACATTTCACATTTTTCTTTCACGTTTTTGTCAATGTGAAATCAACATAGCAAATTAGAAGCTTGGAAAAATATCTTTTATTACATTTGACGGCGCAAATAGAGTACAAATTTTGGTCCTTGTTTAACCTTTAAATTTATCTTCTTAATTGATTTTTATGCTTACAAAATTATTTTAATTAAATTTTGTTATAATTAGAGTTATTGAACTTGTGATATAAAAACATGTTAAAAATAATTTTGTTTATTCTTTTTCATACCATAAATATTGTACTTTTGGGTTTTTCTTTTTCTTCTGGGTTTTCCCTTGTTTTGTTATTGTTTTCTTTTTCATTATTTCATATTTCAATGGATATAATATTTGAAAGGTAAATTCTTGTTTAACTTTAAACATTTTTTTAATTCATTGATATGTTTTTATAGCATAAATACATCTATTGATTAAAAAAAATAAACAACTACAGAGAAACTGAAAACCATCATGTAATGTATTATTGTTTGGTGTCCTAATTAACATCTTTATGTTACAAAATCATATAAATGTAAAAATTGCTTTTCTTTTTACAAAATTATAAGTATAACATAATATGCTTTTATTTTTATTTATTTTACTTACAATAAATAATATATTCAATTGTCCATAAAATAACCACATAAATTAACAAATATGGGATAAAAAATAGTATAAATATTAAAATTTTAACTTAATAAAAACTAATATGATTAAGGTCAACTATTGAATCTTATCATAAATTATTAAGTTTATTTAAATGTAAAACTTACGATATTAATAGTTTCTTCTTGATTATTTAACTTATACAAATCATTTGTTAATTATTTATATTAAAAATCTCACGGTACCAACTAAATATAATCTCACTTATAAAGATAATATTATAGTCTTACCGTTTCTATCGTATTCAAGTTTATTGGGATGGTTATACTTCGCCAGCTAAACTCTTATTAAACTATCCACAGGTATGGATATGTTAAAAATCTAACATCAAATAGAAATATAATCACCTCATAATATGTAAATAAGATGCAAATTTGAATTAGAAATATACTCACCTACTAAGAATTAAGATTGTGTTACCCATATTTAATATTTGATTCTTTCCCTGGTGTATAATAAAAACTAACTAAAGAGTGTGCAGGAATACATATACATTGCTTGCATAGAAAATGATATTCAGTTCAACGCCAAAACTGAATATTCACGGCACCCGGATGACCAAAACTTTAATACCAACCCTCATGTGCATTGCTCTTCAATTCAACACTAAGACTGAAAATATTTAATGCATCCGAAGGTTACCAAAATTGAATATCATCCCTATTAAGTGTCACAAGTACATTGCTTACACTAACCTAATATTCACTTCATATGACCAAAATATTTATGGCATCAAAATATCATAAAAATTCATTATCATCCTTCCCAATGGCATTTAACCACAAAAGAGGGGCAAAAAGGCTCTATAGATCAGTCATCAGGAAAACCAAGGAAACTGTTTATATGCTGGGCCACCGGTGTAGCATCACCTGGAGAATAAGGAGAGAGAGAACTTAAATCCATATCCGTAATAGTTTGCTGGAGTGTTTGAGGACCGGCACAATACAGATGTTTTCTATCAGCAAGTTCTTCGGCTAGTTCACTTTGATGATTATCCATCAAATCTTCATTTACAACCACTATTAAAGGTTTGCCAAGCCGCAACGTCTCAAATATGCTACCGGACCCTGCATAAATTCGCAGTTACAATAAGTTACCAGGTCCCAAACAATAAAAATAGAAAAATAGAGATTACCTAACCCTTGACTTGACAATAACACAACAGAGGTTACTTAAAATTTTGTCTTATTATGCATTGTCCTTTTCTTTTATGTGAATGATGTTCTCCCAGCTTAATCACAATACAACAACAAATTTAAGTGTTGAGTTTGATGAAAGTAATAATAGTGCTAGTAATGGAATAAACATCAGTGCCTACACCTCAAAAATCCATTTTAAATAAGATACAACAAAATGACTCTTAATACTCATCAAATCCATTATAAATCTCGTGACTAATGAAGGAAATACTGATATTGAATACTATACAGCTGGTGTGGGCAGCACACAATTAGGAATAAAAGGAACTCGTTTACTAACAATGTTGGTGTTCTCCATATACTTCTTGGCAACCAATTATACTTCTTGGCCACCACGTTGCACACCAATTTACACTGCTTGGCTTGCATGAGTGCTGCCACCAATTAAATCCAAAAACTGTCAACTATTTTCACCAGTTTGTTTGCTGCACCGAAAGGGAAAAAAAAAAAGGAAAGCTGCTGCATAATTGACGGACTCCCTTTGCACCGTTTCGCTGCTGCTGCTGCAGTTGGTCCAAACTGTTTTAGCACTTCTAACTCCAATTTCACGTTATTGTCCCAGCTTTGGATAAATGAAGGTGGTTGCTGCACAAAATTCAATGCCCACTGCAACACACCGCTTCCCTCTTGTGGAATGGTCCAGCTGCTGCATCAATTGGTTCACGTGGCCAAAGAAACCAAAGTTGCACCATGCTGGAACAAGTCAAAGCTGTAATTTCTCTGAACCATTTTCACAAACACACGCTATGCATCCAAATAAACAGCCATGGAGTAATTCACTTACAACACCAACTCAAAACAGGGTCATAACGTCTCCAAGTGAAACCAGCTGATAGGGACAATTAGTAATACAGAACAATCAAGATTAATTCTTGATTACTTTTATTGAACAACACTGCTTGTGCCAAAAGAGAAGAAGCCAGAACTCAAGATTACAACTGATGAAGCTTTGAGAGATCCTCACTCTCCTACCAATCCTTTCAGGAAAAACCAAAACTGCCTTTTTCCTATAACCTCTGATTATTTATAATAATCAGTTATAAGACAGTTTTAAAAAAACGAAAACAGAATTACTCTACAGAGGTTATAACTGTCATAGTCAGTTATTCCTCTTTTCCCTCCTTTTATAAACTATTCCAAACCTATCATTACTCCGCCCCTGCAGATTCACCTTGTCCTCAAGGTGAAAGTCTGGAAACTCTTGCTGGATGGTTGTGGCAGACTCCCAGCTGTTTTCCAAATCTGGAAGATGCCTCCACTTTAGAAGAACCTCCAAATCTCCTTTAGCATCCTGGCGAGTATCCAACACTTTCTCAGGTGTCACCTCCAATATATAATCTTCAGAAAGCATGGGGGGTAAAGGTTGTGATGTGGGGATAGCCGTGGCAGCAGACTTTAGTAAGGATACATGAAAAACTGGGTGAATACGACTGTGGGCTGGAAGGAGTAGTTTGTATGCCACTGGACCAATACGTTCCAAAATCTGATATGGCCCGTCGATACGAGGACTCAGTTTTTCATTAGGTCGTCTGGCCAAAGATTTAAACCTATAAGGTTGTATTTTAAGTGTAAAATAAGATGAAATAGGGTTTTGGGATTAATCTCCCTTGTGTAAACCCTACACAAAGGACAGTTTATTTATATTGATAATGGGCCAAATCCCAGAAATACATAATGGGCTGAGCCCAACTATTAAACACAATATTATATCATCTAACACTCCCCCTCAAGCTGGTGCATACAAATCGTATGTACCAAGCTTGTTACAAAGATAATCAATTCTAGGTCCTCGAAGAGACTTAGTGAAAATATCTGCTAATTGATCACTTGAATTGACAAACTCGGTCTTGATGTCCCCGGATAGGATTTTTTCTCGAATGAAGTGACAGTCAATTTCAATGTGTTTGGTCCTCTCATGAAAGACAGGATTAGAGCTAATATGAAGAGCAGCCTGATTGTCACATATGAGTGTCATTTGAGTGACATCTCCAAATTGCAATTCTTGAAGCAATTGCTTAAGCCAAACAAGTTCACATGTGGCTAAAGCCATAGCTCTATATTCTGCTTCTGCACTAGATCTTGCCACAACACTTTGTTTCTTGCTCTTCCAAGAGATCAAATTACCACCAATTGAGACACAATATCCGGAAGTAGATCTTCTGTCGGAAGGAGATCCTGCCCAGTCAGCATCTGAATAACATACAACTTTTGTATCAGAGTTGGAATCATATAGTAAACCTTTTCCAGGAGAGCTTTTGATATACTTTAATATGCGAATAACTGCATTCCAATGTTCTTCACATGGGGAATTAAGGAATTGACTCACCATGCTAACAGCAAAGGAAATATCAGGACGAGTAACAGTAAGATAATTCAACTTTCCAACTAACCGTCTGTACTGTTCAGGATCTGAGAAAGGCTCCCCCTGTTTAGGTAGAAGTTTAATATTAGGATCCATGGGTGTTTCTACTACTTTAGAATTCATTAATCCAGTTTCCTCCAGAATATCCAATGCATATTTCCTCTGAGATATGACAATACCACTATTGGATTGTGCTACTTCAATACCCAAGAAATACCTGAGTTTTCCAAGATCTTTGGTCTGAAAATGACGACAAAGATGTTGCTTTAAGAGGGAGATGCCAAGGTTGTCGCTTCCTGTGAGAACAATGTCATCAACATACACTATTAAGTAGATACATCCAGCACTGGAGTGACGATAAAAAACTGAATGATCCACTTCACTGCGAGACATGCCAAATTGTTGAACAACACTACTGAATTTTCCAAACCAGGCCCGAGGAGACTGCTTTAGGCCATATAAAGATTTGTGAAGACGACAAACCAATCCAGAAGACTCCCCCTGAGCAACAAAACCCGGAGGTTGCTCCATATAAATTTCTTCATTCAAATCGCCATTGAGGAATGCATTTTTGACATCAAGTTGGTGAAGAGGCCATTGGCGAAGAGCAGCCATGGCAATGAATAAGCGAACAGATGCCATCTTGGCCACTGGAGAAAAAGTATCACCATAATCCAAACCAAAGATCTGTGTGTAACCTTTGGCAACAAGGCGAGCTTTGAGACGGTCAACAGTGCCATCAGGGCCAACTTTGATAGCATAGACCCACCTGCAACCAACAACAGATTTCCCGGATGGTAATTGAACAAGATCCCATGTTCCACTATGCCTGAGAGCACTCAATTCATCAAGCATGGCCTGACGCCAACCAGGGTGGGCTAATGCATCACCTAAAGATTTTGGAATTGACAAAGAGGAAATAGACGAAAGGCATGTATAGAAAGATGGAGAGATTCTATGATAACTCAAAGCAGCATAATGAGGAGAATGATTACGGGTAGAACGCATACCTTTACGAAGGGCAATGGGAAGATCAGACTCAGTTGTTGGAACCGGAGGAGACAAATAACTCGGCACTTGATGTGAGTCATGAGTTGGTGGTTGGCAACGATGTCTTCTGCTATAAACCTGAAGAGGTGGTCTATCCGCAATAGGTACACTCGGAGGTGGCTGAGGAGAATCCGAGGTGGCACTGGAAGTGGGCACACTAGGAGGATCACACACAACAGGGATATCTATAGTAGTAGATGGTGGCTCACAACGAGAAGAGGGGTGTGTGAAGTAAAAAGAAGACTCGTCAAAGGTGACATCAGCGGAGATAAAATGACGATTGAGGGAAGGAGAGAAACACTTATACCCTTTTTGTGAGCGGGGGAATCCTAAGAAGACACATTTGTGGGCTCTCGGAGACAACTTATCCAAGCCAGGACTAAAATCATGAACAAAACATGTGGACCCAAAGACTTTAAGAGGTAAAGGGTGAAGAGGGTCGTGAGGAAATAAAATAGAATGAGGAACTTGGTTATGCAAGACTGAAGAAGGCATGCGATTAATAAGATAACAAGCAGTAAGAACCGCATCACCCCAAAAATGTGAAGGAACTGCACCATGAATTAAAAGAGTGCGAGTTGTTTCAATAAGGTGCCTATTCTTGCGCTCAGCCACTCCATTTTGTTGGGGTGTATAAGCGCATGATGTTTGATGAAGAATGCCCTGAGAAGCCATAAAATGTTTGAAGGATTGAGAGAGATATTCACGACCATTATCACTCCGCAAATTTCGAATAGAAACCCCAAACTGTGTTTTAATTTCATGAAAGAATGATTGAAAAATAGAGAACAACTCAGAACGATTTTTCATTAAATATAACCAAGTACATCTTGAATAATCATCAATAAAAGTAACAAAATACTGAAAACCTAAAGTAGACTTAACACGACTAGGTCCCCAAATGTCCGAATGAACTAATGCAAAAGGGGACAAAGCTCGTTGTGAGACACTACAAGGAAACGAACTACGACTATGCTTTCCTAATTGACAAGACTCACACGACAAACTAGATAACTTGGACAAGCTGGGGACAAGTTGTTGCAGTTTGGCAAGGCTGGGATGACCAAATTGTGCATGAAGAAGGGATGGTGATTCCATAGCCGCGCCAACATGTGAAGGAGGACGAAGATGATACAGACCATGAGACTCACATCCGGTGCCAATCATGTGTCTCGAACTCCGGTCATGTAAACAAACAGAATCTTTGGTAAAGGAAATAATACAATCAAGAGAACGAGTTAGTCGACTGACAGATAATAAATTGAATGGAGACCTAGGAACATAAAGAACATGATCAATGGATATGGATGGAAAAATATTAACAGTACCAACACCATGAGATGAGACTCTAGACCCATCAGCCATTGTAACTGAGGGTAAATGATCCGGACAAGACAAAGAAGAAAACAAAGATTTGTTACCAGTAATATGGTCTGTGGCGCCTGAGTCAAGAACCCAAGGACCAAGAGAATCAGAGTGAGTCAGGCCAACGAATGATGTACCTGTGCGTGCAACAGAGGCAGATGTAGTGGAACTAGAACTTTGACGTTCCTCATACCATTTGAGAAAGTCGTTGAAAATGGCAGGGTGCCCTGCGGTATCAGATGAAGCAGGATCCACAGTCGCTGATCGGGGAGGAGGATCAGAGTGAACTACTGCAGCAGACCGAGGAGGACGTCCATGTAGAGCATAACATTTGTCAATCTTGTGGCCTAATTTGCCACAATGGTCACACTTGGGTCGTCCCTTTCCCGGCTTGCGAGAACGATTGCGATCATCCCGCTGAGAGACCAAGACTGAGGAATCATCAGCACAAGTAGATGTATCAATGATTTGTTTTCTTGGCACACGTAAAAGGGCAGAACTAGTAGCAGTGAAGTTGGGCACAACAGGAGACCCCAAAATCTGGTCGCGAACATGGGAATATTCATCAGAAAGACCATGTAATGCCAATAACATAAAGAACTTTGACCGTTGCTCAAGTTCTTCAGCTGGAGTGGAGGCCGGAGGCAATAACTCATTAAACTCATGCAGAAGGGCATGAATTTTGCCCAAATATTCAGCCATGGGTCCAGGACTCTGCGGAGCAACAACTTTGAAAAGATCCTGACAAACACCATAAAGACGTTGAGTGTCATTGGTGTATAACAACTTGGCCTGTGCCCAAACGTCTGAACATGTTTCATATGAACGAAACATTTGTTTCAGCGAAGAGTTAATGGTGGACTTAATGACGATGCATAATTGGGCATCAATTTTCGTCCAGCGGGAAACTTCATCTGCAGCAACTGTAGTTACACTCTGGGTGAGATGATCTTCATATCCTTGACTCTTGAGCCAAAGTTTGATATCGGATGCCCATGTCGCGTAATTTGTGCCATCCAACTTGTCAATGGATAAATGCACATTGACGTAGTTGGTATAAACAGAGGGTTCAGACAGCGGAGTGCTTGAAGATGACACACTCGAATTGGCAGCGGAAGAAGCCATAGAGGGAGAAACCCTAAAAATTCAAGGTGCTCCGATTGAAACAACAACCACAGATTCAGAAAGAGCTCAAGAAGGCGATTCAGGCGAAGTTGATCGGCGCAGAAAACGACCGGCGACGCGCCGTCACGCGCGGCGGAGAGGTGGCGGCTGCCGGAGCTTGCGGCGGCGCGTGGAGGCGCGTGAGAGCTCCGATGGCGGCGATCTCTGCGGCGTTGGAGTCGCCTGGCCGAGACGAACAAAACCGTCTGGTCGTCGGTCGAAACTGCAGCTCCGGCGACGGCGGCGGCGGCGGCGGCGGCGTAGGCGACGGTGACGACGACAGAAGCGGCGGCAATGAGCGGCGGCGGGACGGTGGCTGTAGTAAACTAACCTAAGCTCTAGATACCATGTAAAATAAGATGAAATAGGGTTTTGGGATTAATCTCCCTTGTGTAAACCCTACACAAAGGACAGTTTATTTATATTGATAATGGGCCAAATCCCAGAAATACATAATGGGCTGAGCCCAACTATTAAACACAATATTATATCATCTAACATTAAGGAACACCCAATCACCAATTTGATATGTAACATCTCTTCTATGCTTGTTGGCTTGAAGTCGATTCTGCTCTTGAGCTCGACAGAGATTGGACTTTAATGCTTTCAAAATCGCATCACGTTCATCTTGCAACTGGTTGACACTCTCTATTTTAGAAGGAATGGTTGTCCCTTTCAAAAGCAAGGGTGGGTTGCGACCATATAAAGCTTTAAATGGTGTCATTTTTGAGGAAGCATGGTAATTAGTGTTAAACCAGAATTCGGCCCAAGGTAACCAGCTAGGCCATAACTTAGGTTGAGATCCTGTCATACACCTTAGATAAGTTTCCAAACAACGATTAACCACCTCCGTTTGACCATCCGTTTGGGGATGGTATGCTGTACTGTATTTGAGCTTTGTACCTGCTGTTTTGAACAATTCCTTCCAAAATTGACTTAAAAACAGTTTGTCCCTATCTGAAACAATTGTTGAAGGAAACCCATGTAACCGAACCACCTCTTTAACAAAAATGGCAGCCACATCTGCAGCAGTATAAGGATGTGCTAAAGCAAAGAAATGGGCATACTTAGTGAGGCGATCGACCACTACAAGAATAGTGTCCATCCCCTTTGCTTTAGGTAGACCCCCAATAAAATCCATGGAGATATCACTCCAAACCTAAGTTGGAATTGGCAATGGTTGTAGTAAACCAGCAGGAGCTAGAGTCTCAGTTTTATTCCTCTGGCAAGTGTCACACTGCATCACAAAATTCTTAATATCTCCTCTCATGCCCTCCCAATATAGAACACCTGCAATTCGTTTAAGAGTGCGAAAGTACCCACTATGACCACCTAATGGAGATTCATGAAGCTCTTTAATGATAGTAGGGATTCGACTATAATGTTTAGGCAAAACAAGTTTGCCTTGATAGTACAATTTCCCCTTTTTTTTAGTTGAAACTGTGCATGAGCAGTAGGATCCACTAACAAATTCTGCATAATGCTGCTCATTTTCACATCCTTTTGGATTTCTGTATCCCAATCGTCCCACTCTTGAGGTTGTAGGACAGAAATGTTAAAGAAGACTTGTCGGGATAATGCATCAGCAACCATATTTTCCTTCCCAGGTCGATACTTGATGTCAAAATCCAACCCAATGAGCTTCGAAGCCCATTTAAATTGTTCCTCTGTCAACAATTTCTAATCATTCAAAAACTTTAAGCTTTTTTGATCAGTGACAATGGTAAAGTGAGTACCCATCAAGTAATGTTTCCATTTTTGCACAGCTTGGACGATAGCCATGAGTTCTCGTTCATAAACTGATTTTCTTTGACCCCTTTCTGTCAAGGCTTGGCTCCAAAAGGCCAAGGGTCTGCCCTCTTGTAATAACACAGCTCCTAACCCTTTACTGGAAGCATCAGTCTCAACCACAAAAGATTTGGAAAAATCGGACACCCCTAGTGTGGATAATTGGGAGACAGCAGTCTTCAATGCTTCGAAGGCGTGTTGTGCTTCATTAGACCAAACAAAACCTTCCTTTTTAAGCAATTGTGTTAGAGGTTGTGCAATTTTACCATAATCTCGAACAAACCTTCTACAGTAACCCGTGAGACCAAGAAAACCTCTTAAAGCAGTGACGTCCTTCGGTCTAGGCCATTTAGACATAGCTTCTACCTTCTTAGGGTCAGCAGATACCCCATTTCCCGAGATCACATGGCCCAAGTATTCAATGTTGTCTTGGCCAAAGCTGCATTTCTTTCTATTAACTTTTAAGTGATGATCACATAGTAGTTGAAGAACTTGTGATAAATGTTGGAGGTGCAGATCCATAGAAGTGCTGTAAACCAAGATATCATCGAAAAACACCAACACAAATTTTCGCAAAAAAGGCTTGAGAACTTCATTCATTAGAGATTGGAATGTTGTTGGCGCATTTGTCAAACCAAAAGGCATGACTAGAAATTCATAGTGGCCCTCATGGGTTCGAAAAGCTGTCTTCTCAATATCACTTTCTTTCATACGAATCTGGTGGTAACCAGACTTGAGATCTAGCTTAGAAAAGATAGTTGCACCAGCCAGTTCATCCAATAATTCATCTATGACTGGAATAGGAAATTTATTTGGAATGGTTACCTTGTTAAGAGCCCTGTAATCTACACAAAACCTCCATCCACCATCTTTCTTTTTCACCAAGATAATAGGGCTGGAATAAGGACTAATACTAGGCCGAATAATACCAACATTCAGCATATCACCAATCAATCTTTCAATCTCATTCTTTTGTGAGTGTGAATACTTATATGGTCTTAAGTTTGGAATGGATGCTCCCTCCTTGAGATGAATAGCATGATCTTGTTTTCGGGTAGGAGGTAATTCCTGGAACTCTTGAAAAACCACACCATAGGATGCCAACACTTGCTCCACTTCCTTTGTACAAGCCGTGGAATCCACAACGTCATGATTCTGAACCATATCCACCAAAAACCCCTGGTCCCCTTGCTGCAATTCATGTATCAACCTTTTAAATGAAGTTGCAGTAGTGGATAAAGCAGGATCCCCCATTACCATGTGCTGCTGGTCCCCTCCACCAATGGTAAGTTTTAAGTTGCCAAAATTTGCCTTAACCTCCCCTAAACTGGCCAACCACTCTAAGCCCAACACAATATCAGCTCCACCTATCTCAAAAATGAAAAAGTCTTGTTGAATTTGTAATCCTTGGATTTCCAAGATAAAATCTGCACATTTTCCTTGACACTCAATCTTTCTACCATCTCCAACTTCCACCACATAAGAGGGAGTAGCCATTGTCTGCAACCCACATCTACCAATCAAATTATTTGAAATAAAATTGTGGGAAGCTCCACAATCCAACAAAACAATCACTGTTTCCTCTCCAATTTTACCCCAAAGTTTCCAAGACTTCTTGGTAGTGAGACCAGCCATGGTACACAAGGATAACTGTAAAACCTGTCTTGTGTCCTTCAAGGTATCTTCTGTTGTCGCTGTGTGGTGTTGGAATTCCCCCAATTCAGTTATTTCGTCTTCTGACAGTAGTAACATGTGCAACTGTTTGTTTCTACAGACATGTTGAGGCCCAAACTTCTCATCACATCTAAAACATAACCTTTTTTCATCTTGTCTTGCAATTCTGCATCAGATAATTTTCGAAAAGGGGCTCCTCGTTGTCGCAGCCCCCCTGAATTTCTTATAGACACCTCACTGCTCTCCCCCTTTTCCTTATTGGTAGTACTAGAAGCGACCGAGTGACTGCCTTCTCTTGAAAAGGTTCTGGTGGCTGAATATGGTTTGGCCCCTGAAATATTGCTGCTAACCCCTGTAAGGCCGCTTTTAGATGTGACTCTAATTTTTTCCTCCACCATTTTAGCTTTCATCATTAGTTCAGCAAGACTTTTTGGTTCATGTAGCTTCACTTCCGCCTTGATACCTTCTGTTAACCCGTTCAAGAAAATGCCTACCAAATAATCTTGCTCCACGTTTTTCAAGAACCCAGCATATTGTTCAAAATTTTCAATATACTCTTCAACCGGACCTGTTTGTTTTAAGCCAAGCAAAACCTCAAACAGATTATCCAACATGGTTGGTTGAAACCTGCGCACCACTGCAATCTTGAAAGCATCCCATGTAGGCTTGGGATTACACGTTTCCCACCATTGGAACCAATTCAAAGCCTTTCCTTCCAAAGCAATAAGAACTGCCTGCATCCTTTCGTCCTCTGTTACCGCTTTTAAACGAAAATAGCGCTCCAACCTATTGGTCCAGCCATAAGCATCCTCTCCTATAAAAACTGGAGTATCCAGTTTTCTCCATCTGGACAAAGAAGAAGAATGTACTCCATTTGTGACTGAAATGTCATCACTATCCGATTTTCCTGTTGACGATATTTTCTCCACCACCACTGTAAGACCACGAATCATGTCTTCTAAACGTTGGAACCGTTGATGAGCCTCATTTTCCTGTCTGTCCCGATCTTGAGCCATTTCTTGGACCATGCGTTCAACCCCATCCATGCGTGACTCCATTCTGGTATGGACCATGCTCTAACGAACCCTTCCCACAGAACCCAGAAGGCGCTCTGAATACCAATTGATAGGGACAATTAGTAATACAGAACAATCAAGATTAATTCTTGATTACTTTTATTGAACAACACTGCTTGTGCCAAAAGAGAAGAAGCCAGAACTCAAGATTACAACTGAGGAAGCTTTGAGAGATCCTCACTCTCCTACCAATCCTTTCAGGAAAAACCAAAACTGCCTTTTTCCTATAACCTCTGATTATTTATAATAATCAGTTATAAGACAGTTTTAAAAAAACGAAAACAGAATTACTCTACAGAGGTTATAATTGTCATAGTCAGTTATTCCTCTTTTCCCTCCTTCAGTTATTCCTCTTTTCCCTCCTTTTATAAACTATTCTAAACCTATCACCAGCCAACATTCAAAAACAATCATGCACCAGAAAACTCCAAAAAGAGATCTTTAACGCTACAACACAGAAAACTAGTTTAGGCAAAACACACTCTCTCAAATGTATCTCTCGGCCAAACAGGTGTGGGGTACGGTTCACTCAATTCTTTTCTCTCCACAAGCCAGAATGCATCTCTTTACTTGGCCAATCTCTTGAGCTAACGTCTCAAGAAAAAGTGGAACAACTCCACCTCAATCTCTAGGGCAGACAAAACCAGAGCAATTCAATACCAAAAGGAATAAGAGAAAGGATTTTAACAGGGACAAAACAGCACCTAAAACAAGCAAACACAGCACTTTTAAGGTCTCTAGAGGTGTTTGTTCAAGGTAACGTGAATGACACAATATATCAAACACCTGGACTGCACACAAGACAATTATACAGAATGAAATTAAGCACATATGTAAAAACACCGAATACGAGACAATTGCAGAACTAAACAATCTGAAGGCAACAATTGCAGAACTAAACAATCTGAAGGCACAAGACAACATTACCAAAAGAAGCACTTAGATGAAAATAAGAAAAACAAAAACTCAACAAAATTAATCACGCGAGTAGAAAATGGATTACGATCCGCAAGTGAACTGAAAACACGAACATAACTAAAATTGAATGTCTAAAGCATCAATCAGGAACCAGTACACGAATGCCCCAATTTCAGATAACCACAAATTCATCAAAACCTAAGCTCTGAATACCAAATGACGTAGGACGAGATTCGAAATTTGGGGAACATGTGAACTGAGGGTTCGTGAATGGATGCAAACAAAAAAGGGGTGGACGAAGAGTACGACAAACACATACTCGAAACACAAAAATCAAAAGGAGAATGTGAAACAAACCCTAAAACATGAATAAACCCTAAAACATGAGTGGGATGGAGTAGGGGATGACGTCGAAACGTGAATCGATCGGAAGATGGAGCGAGCGAAGGAAGCCACGCCACTTGGGGATAAAGCCAAGATAAGTGGGCAAATCCAAATTCAGCATGCCACTCGAATAGCCATCCGAGATAAGTGCAACAGCTTTAACACGCCACTTGCATGCTTGCAAGATAAGTGAAGACAGCCACGAAGAAATGGAATTGTGCTCCTCTCCACGCCACTTAATAGGTTCCATGAGATAAGTGGAGGAGTCGCCACTTAAGCCACTTGCTCAAGATAAGACTCGAGTGCACATACACAAGAGAAAACACTCAACAATGTCCCTTCATGTATCTTCCAAATCTCTCTTTACAAAGAAGGAAACTTTCTATTTATAGTCTAAGAGTAAGTTGCCCTAAAATTAGGTCAAACTAAACATGGCTTAACTCCTAAATACAACCCTTAATTAAAGAAAACAAAAAATAAAAAACATAGGTGAAGCTTTCAAGACGTGTCACTCTCGCTGGGCGCCACCTTCCGTTGGTTAGGCTCTCATCAACAATAAAAACTAATAGTTTTATTAACCAAGTTTGTGCTTGAAACAGAACATAAATTGGGGAAAGCTAACATCAAATAGGCCCAAGGAATCAAGTAGGTTAGCAACTACTAATTAAGATGATGAGTTGAGATCCAAGTGAATTAGGAAAGGATTCATTAATAATGGACTGGTGGTAGTAATCAACAAGAACATGTCATTGAAAATAACTGATTACGTGTTACAAGTATTGAATTAAAAATAGCATAGCGGTTATACAATAAAAAGAAATCATTAGGAGTATATATCGGTAGATGGGTGTGTATAAAAGATAAGCGTGCTTATAGAATAATCTCCACAGAACCGTTGTCTCTACAATAACCAGTCTATTGCCATAGTGTTCATCATGTTTGGCTGGGAAGGACTCATACCTACAAATTCATGCACATAAAGACTTGGAACAAAACATCGAGAAACAAACTTATGTGCATACGCATGTATTCTTTCATTCTTTCAAGTTTCTAAGTGCTTGGTGGGAGCATCTTCTAGACAACTTGTAAAAGGAGTGCTCATATTTGTAAATCTTTCATGTGTTAAGTTAATCTCTTACAAAAAGGTGTTCTTGTATTTGATATCCAATCGGCTGAGAATGAAACCTTTTACATAACATTTTTTTTATCTTATAGCCAAGAGAGAATGTGTATTTATCCTGGAGAGTTGTTGTTGTGTACTTGTACTTAAACACATGGAAATTTGAGCGGATACTGGAAAGACTTTGTGCACATGTATGCCAAAAGTGGTAGTGAAAAATACTTGTAAACAATTATTTGTTCAGTGGAACATTTTACAACATTGAAGAATAGGATGTAACCTAGGTTAAGAATGAGCTAGAATAAAAACAAAAATGACCAGTCTCTTTTTATTACTTGCACATTGCTTCTCTTCGCCAATGGCCAGCAATAAAATGTTTTAAAAAAGCTTTGGTGAATGTTTCAGAAAACCTTCAGATGACCAACTTTTAAGCCCCTAATAGAACATATTGCAAAAATATTCAAAGGTGACCTTTTAGCTCTATTTGAACCCACTCCCCTTTCTAAAGTTAACATATCCCAAAGCAAACTTCTTGGGGTTAGTTCTTTATAGGGCAAGATGTAATGATCCTAGCTACAATGGAGAACAAAAGACAAATTGCAAACAAACCTTCGCTATTTAAGGGCGAAAAGTTTGATTACAAGAAATAACATATGATTGTGTTCTTCAAATCAAATCATAGATATGAGAAGTAATTGAAAATGGAAACCACATACCAGTACTTGTAAACATTTGTTTGTTTAGTGGAACACTTTGCAATTTGCATTGAAAAATTGGACATAACTCAAGTTACGGGTGATCTAATATAAAAAAGAAAAAAAGGTGTTGATTGTCACTTTCTATTACTTGTGCACTGCCTCTCTTGGCCATTAAAAAAATGTTCTAGAAACCGTTTGTGAACTTATTGCGAAAACCATTAGATATTTTCTCCTCTTAATCATGCAGTTTTAGACAGCACTTTTGTAATAAGGAGTTGAGGGAAAAGGATAAACAACATTACCAAAGAAAAGTTGCTCATTCAGAGAATTAATGCTACTCCAGCTGTAATGGAAACCCAACAGGTGTTATTTCATAGTTCAGAGCACTTACCCAATGCTTCAATAATAGTTTGGACTTTAAGCTTCTAATAAAGGGATTCAGATGGGTGTTTTATATTATAGCATTGAGGCCAAGCATTTTAGTGTTCTTCCTATTTAGGTTTAGTTAATTGACATATTATTTAAACCGTTACCCTGCATATTTTTATTTGTTTTTACTCTTATATTAAGCAAATTGCATTCTTAGGTGCT
This sequence comes from Vigna unguiculata, assembly GCF_037176805.1. NCBI lineage: Eukaryota > Viridiplantae > Streptophyta > Magnoliopsida > Fabales > Fabaceae > Vigna > Vigna unguiculata. The sequence continues at coordinate 22,793,570 of NC_140795.1, read as the reverse complement.
CATTATGTATGCAGGGGATTTCTAGGATGGAATGAGATTATAATTGGTGAATGCCAAAACATGCACATTGATGAATGTGATCCACAAACAAAATTTGAAGAAAATTCTCGAAGACCTTAAATTTGAAGAAAATTCTCAAATGCACCTTACATGTCACAAGCAACTAGCATTACGTATTACCTCTAATATTGTCTTTCATGAAAGAACAACAAATATTGTGGTAGGTCGTCATTCTTTTTCATAAGAGAAAAGTTGGACTCTAGAGACAAATTCACCAAATCTCTAAAAGAGGGCCAAGGATCAATCACATTAGCAGCAAGCTGAGCACATATAATTTTACATGCACCATCTCAAGGGGGAGTGCTATAATTACATAAATAAGAAATACATCTTTATAATTATACATATTAAGATCATGAACATATTTATCATATCTTTATAATCACAAATATCTTGACCATATCATTAATCTTATAGGATCATATCTTTCTTACTAGAGGATATCAAGTCATTGGCATAAAGTGTGATACGATCCTATTCAGGAAAGTTGACGATCATTGTTAATTTTTGAAAATTAGATGAAATATAAAAAAGATAAATCATAGTTTATAATTTTTATAATTATAAAAAATGCGGAATAAGCAGAGATGGAAGAACATTACGATCTAACATATCGATAAGTAAGATCCGCTACAAAGAAGTCCTTCTTTGATAAGGACCGATAATAGAGACGCCACAATCAATAAGACCGATAAGTCAAGGAAGATTTCCACAAAGAGGTCACTCTTTGATAAGAACCAATAATAGAGATGCCAAAATCAATAAGACTGATAAAGTCAAGGAAAAGTTAGGCATACACACAAAAACATTCATACTGAAAGCTGATTAATCTACATGGATACGATAGCAGAATACGGAATTAGGTACCAAGACAACGTACATGATAAGCTCTACCAATATAGACATAAGAATACACAAAAAATCATGCAATAGACTAGTTGTAACCAACATACCTGCGTGGCTAATGACAAGAGAAGCTGATCTGAGATGAGCTGCAATACTGGATGAAAAAGTGAAGTAGTCTACAGCCAGAGCACCATCTCCTTCAGACTACAAATAAAAAAGAAAATGTTAATAATAAGAACGAAAACACTTAGTAAACGAGACCATGAAAAAGAGAATAATAAAGTCTGCAAATTGTTATCTCCCTCCATTTTTGGAATTAGTTAAACTTTTTTGCATACAGTTACTAGATGTCAGCTTGCTTAAATTAAGTTTGTTACAATATCCATACATATTTATCTAATAACCAATGATATGTAAACCTTTTTTTCAAGCAAGTAGCTTGCAATGTTGATTCAAGAAACGATCAAGTGAGAATTTCACAACCCCCATCAGCACAAATTGATTTATAATTTAACTATTACAAAAGAAATTCTCAACCAAAAAGTATCAAATGAGTTTTTCTCAGGATGGAAAGAAATCATAAAGGGGAAAGTACCTTTGTGGGAAGATATGATCCTCGACCCATTTGAATAAGAAGGTGGGTGTATCCTTTAGCAAACAAGGCTTGTTTAACGATATTGGAATCCACAGCTCTCACAAGAGCATCAAAACAGGTCGTCCCTACAGTCACAAAAACCACTCTCTTTTGCTTATCACAACCTTCATCGTTCCCCATTTAGCTACTCCAATGTGCTGACATCAGAAGCAACAATTAGGCTTAAAGAGAATTTGAAAACGGCAGCCACCACAGTAGTTTGGTGTGAGAAACTGAAGAAAACTCACCTACGTAGGTTTTTAATCGCCGGGCTCACCAAGCCGTTGTTCGATCGCCGTCGTTCGCTTGCCGCTCCTCAATCGGGTCTCCGTTGTTGTGCTGCAGGGTTTAGTTGGGGAAGAAAACTGTTGATTGTGGAGGAAACTAATTTTATTGTTCTGTAGCTTTTAGGAGAGGAATGTAATATAATATTAATTATATTATATTAATTATTTAATTATTATTTTAATTGAATTTGACGGTTTTGGAATTAGGTGTTTTAATTTCAGATTTCAATTAAGAATTAGGATTTATTTTTAATTATTTAATAATTATATAATAACACTAATAAACATTCTTTTATAATATTAATATTTTAACCCGTGCAACGGGACTTACAAAATAGAAAAATATGTTTTGTAAAATAAATTTATAGTAATAAAAATATAATTAAAATTTAATATAAATATTCTATTTTGTAAATTTAAATAATAAATGTTTTATTATAAAAATATATTTAAGTTTTTTCGTATATTTTTTTAGTAAAACATATTTTATTATATAATTGTTTTAAATAATGTACGATAATTGAGTCGATCAAAATAAAATATTTAAATTTAAATATAGTAACAATTAATAATTTATATATTATTAAATATTCTATTTTAGTACATAAATATAAATAAGTTTTACAAATTTAAATTATATTTAATACTGAATTAAAATTATTTTATGACTATAATAATTAAATGATTTTAATGGTTTAATTCCTAACTTTTTCTTAATACCAAAAGAAAAAAAAATTAAATTATACCTAAATGGACTTAGAATTTATAATTTATAATATATATAAATTTTAATGTGAAATTGTTTTTGATATTTATAATTTATAATATTTTCTCTTAATCATGAATTTAATTTCGTTACATCAATTAGAATTAACTAAAATAGTTTGAAATGTGTATCTAATCATAGGCTTTGAAACATTAACAAAATGACATTAGTTGGTACCTAAATAAAAAAATGTAAATAAAACAAAATTTGTGTTTTTTTTATTTTAAAAATAATGACTTGTAACGAAGAAAAAGATAAAATTCAATTTTAGAAAGTGGTTTGTCGTATTTAAAACTTTATGGACGATCAAAGAATCAAATATATTTTTAGCATACATGTTTATCAATATTTCTAAATTTATTACTTTTAACTAAAAGATCTCGTGATATCATGGTATCTCAATATTATTTTCACTTCCTCGTTTAAATCTCTCTACCTCCTCGGACCAAGATAATCTAATCATCAATTTTTTTTTAATGTGTTTAGTTTTTATTTATTTTTCCAAAATTTTGTCTCATACTCTACTAAATCTTGAATTGTGTAAATAATATGACTTGATAACAATATATAAATGATTGCATAAATTTACATATTAAGCGTTTTATGGATAATTTATAAACTAATTTGAAAAATAATTATTATAGATGCAAGACCCATTTATTTTCTGCCTTTTTTTTAAGAGTTGCCCTAATCTTGTTGGGCCTAAGGGCTGGCCCAAAGGGGAAGATCAGACCTAATCTGCCTTAAACTTAAACTTTGTGCTCACTTTCGAAAAACAGAACCCTTCCACCCTTTGAGCGGCTGCTGTTTTTCCTCTGCTAGGGTTTTGGATCTCGTTCGTTTCCAAGTGCAAACAAGCTCTCTTCCGTCCATGTAAGTTGATCTCAACCATGCTCTTCTTCCTTCAACGTACTCCTTGTAAGTTCAGCTAGGGTTTGTACTGATAAACCCGTTTAACTCTGACCGCTTCACTTTTACACTGTTGTGATCTCTTTCTAGAGTCGTGGTGTTCCGTTGTTCGGTGTTGTGATCTTATTTTAGCCCATTCAAGGTAAGGGAAGCTAGGGATCTTTGTTAAAGTCTGTTTCTCGCACATTTTGCCACTGTTTTTATGCTTTGTACGAGTGTGGTGTCATTGTGAAATATTAAATGAATGTATGCTGCTGTTTGGAGTGTGTTTGGATGGTTGTGCAGGGCGAACAATGGCGAGGACCGACGTTCTCACCCAAGCGACCAGGCCTCGCCCAGGCGAGACTTGCAGAAACAAACCCAAACTCGCGCTCGAGCTCGAGCTCAGGCGGAGAGCTTTCGTTTGAGCGAGACACCATCTCGCTCAAGCGAGAGAGGCTCGCCTAAGCGAGGACGCGTAGGGGTTTGAGGTATGTTGCTGTAGGCATAGCTCAAGCGAGGAAGCCCTTTTTTGGGCAAGGGATATGCTCGCCCAGGCGAGTAGCGGCTCGCTTAAGCGAGAATCCGGGAGTTTCGTAGGGTTTCCCTGATGACAATCTCGCCTAAGCGAGCCTTACGGCTTGAGCGAGACTGGCACGGGACTTCTCTATATAACTGTACCTTTCATGTTTTTGGGCCCTTAACTGTATGTTTGGCTTATTATGCTTTACCTTGGGTATGAATTGTATGAATTGAGTGACCTTGTATGAATAAGATGGAATTACGATTCATGAGTTTTAACATGAGGTGAGCATGATGTTTGTATGGGGTGCTTCATGGAATTAAAATGATGGCTTTGGTATGGGTTTGACATGAGACATGAGTGAAAGTGGATCAATGAATGTGGCATGGTGCTGGTAGAAAATACACTCCTGCATTTGTGATTTGTGAAGGATGAGTGGAATGGATTGTAAAGGTTGACATGATATATATATATATATATATATATATATATATATATATATATATATATATATATACATGTGCATGTTAAATAGTACGGGTTTGATTATGATTTGTCTGTGTCAGTGCGTAATTCCTTGGAGCCTCTAGGTGAGACTTTCAGGGTCGCGCTTCAGTGGTCGGGACATAATTCCATGGCCATGTTAGTGGGTGTCCATGGTGGTGCCCCATCTATATGTTCTGGTAAGGATTCAAGGTAAGGTTGCATCCTGACGCTCTAAGGAGTCAGTTAGTCTCACTTAGAGCGGACTGACTCTTGTGGTGAGAGTAGTAGGAGGCCTGGAAATCATTAAGGGCTAACCTTGTGCGTGAGGGAATGGATTCATTGTAACACTTGTAACACATAGCTCGGGGTGAGCAGAGGTATCCACCACAAGTGCAAGCATCCGCTGAATCCGACCAGATTATATGTATCCGGATGAGTCGAGTCGAGTCTTAGTGTATTGATTGAAATGTGATAACATGATTGGATGATATAGGTGTATTGGATTGTGAAGGTGTATCTAATTGTATGATAAAAATATTGTTGGCTCTAGTTTATCTTTCTGTTTTGTTGTGTGTTCTGCTGTGTGGTTCTCTCTTTTGCGATGATCGTCAACTTGTTGATGTGAGCAAATGCGAGGAACACCCGTGGTCAACAGGGAGGTGATGGTTCCGCTGCTTAGTCGACTGGACTTGGGTTTCTCTTTTCATGTCTTTTGCTAGGGCCATGGCCCATGTATTATTTGATTTTTATTGTGTTTCTGGTTATTTTTAGACCTCGTACTTTGTCTTGTCTGGCATCGTGGTGTGTCCTAGGATTTTCTTTTTATAACTCTTGGATATCTTTAAGGAGGGAGTTCCTACTCTGCATCTATGCTCTTATTATTATATTGTGTGACGTGTCATTGAAGTAAGTTTATTTATTTAAATGGAACGTTACAATAGACACAAGTAACTAAGTCATATCAAAATATAAACATTATAAAGTAATAATAACATTTTTCGTTCTAATACGTTTATAATTACGTTTCTAGAATATATAACTCGAAAAAGTCAACTTTTATATCTTTAAACAAAATATACATTTTAACAACAGGAAAAAGACAACTACTTTTTGTGTATTTTTTTGACTAACAAAATTCTCTATGTTTAACTTAAAATTTATAACACAAATAATATTATAAATGAAAGAATATTAATAATGTTGATAAAGTTTTAGAATAACATAATTCATTTATAATAAAGCATATCAAATATATTCAAAAGTTTTCTTTACCATATATTTTTAATTGAATATCAATACTTATTCATAATTAAATGTATTTACATATGGTAAGCATGCTTATTTTGAACAATAGTATTCATAGGGATAAGCAAAATTTTACTTATATAATACTTGATGATAATTAATTAAGAAAAATTACATTATTTAGTATTAGCAAGTAAGTAAATTTAAAATTATAATGGTTCATGTATCAAACAAAAATGTTTACACTAAAAGACTTAAATATTTTAATTTGTATGAAAAAAAATGATATTTTTCATATATTTGAAAGTTATTAATAAACATCATAAATAAAATATAACATAAATACCATTAAATTTGTCACTAATTAATTAGAGACTAATTTAAAAACTAATTCATTTTGGTAGCGAAAACCTTAGTAATAACTTTCTAGTGGCTAATTTTATTTGGTAGCTAAAATCATAGTAATTAATTTCAAAAAATAATTTAGTGACCAATTATAATTTTTTATTCATAATATTGACTATTTTAGTAACTAATAATTTTTTATTTTATAAATTGGTATCTAAATTAGTCACTATAATTACTAAATCACCATAATTAAAAAAATAATCCAATATTGAAACACAAAACCTCCAAATGAAAATAATAAAGTATGATAAATTTTTTGAGTTTACAATAAGTTCCAATGCAAAATTTGTAATTAAAGAATAATAATAAATTGAATAAATTAAAAAAAAAATATAATTATTAACTCGACATATGATAATATTAAATAATATTAATGTTATTAATATTATTAATTCAACGAAAAGGTTAAACTAAAATACATAATAACTTAAATCATACAATGATTGATTAAGAATAACGTTAAAACAAAATATATATAACATTAAATAATAATAATAATAATAATTAAAGAAAAAATAGAATTATAATATAATTATTAATTAAATGAACAATAATATTAATATTAATATTAATAATTAAATTAACTAATCTATTTATAATACAATTGAAAGGATCACAAAAAGTAACTTCTTACACGTGGCATCTTCTCAGACAATCTTCCATTTCAAAATTCAAATAATTTTTACCTCTTTAAATAATTCTTACACGTGTCATTTCCTCAACTTGCCACGTATACAACTTCACTTTTTTTCCCTCTCAAAACCAAAACACAGCACAAAATCCTATCTCACTTTTTTTCTAAAAGTCTCTTCACTTTCCATCTCTCTGCCGTATCAAACCCTAACATCTCTTTCCCACTTTCCACCTCACTGCCATATCAAACCCTACTATCTCTTTCTCATTTCTTCTTCCAATCCTACTCTCCATATTCATCATTGAAACTCTACGCTTTTCTTACTCCTCGATCATCACTGAAACCCTACAAAATGTGTATACTATACTGCATTATAGGATTTCATCTCGCAAGTACCCATCTCAAACCTTTTTCAATTTTAAACCCTAAATGTTGTTTTTCATCATTTCAGTGATTGTTCTCACAATTTCTTTTCATCATTGGCTTATTCGACTACTAATTGGTAAGGTTTTGTTTGTTTTTTTTGTGTGTAGATGATTATTTTTATGTTTTTTCCAACTTCGTTTTTGTTTATTTTTTGGTCATGCCTTCACTGACGAAGAAGAAGATCGAAGAAGTCTTCAAGTCCAAAGATCGAAGAAGGTTTTGGTTTTTTTTTACCGTACATTCTCTTCCAATAGATCCAAATTTCTCTGTTTTTTTTGTTCATTTTGTTTGGGTTTTTTTATCGTTCATTCTCTTCCATTAGATTGTTGTATTGCGGAGTAAAGACGCGATAATGGATCCAGATTGTTCAAAGCTACTCCACTTAAATCCAGGTTATGCACATTTTTCTTTATTTAACATGTTTTCTTATTCTTTCAATTTCCTATGCGCATCAGGTTGAAGTTCATTTCCTGTACGCATCATGCTCATTCGTTATGCTGATTGCAGTTTTTTTTTTCATTTTTAGTCTCTATAACACTTCAAATCACAATGATCAGTTAAAGGTGAGGTCGCTGTTATGTTTAGGATGCAGAGTTTTTCTGTTTGAAATTATGTCGTTGAATTGCTAAGTGCGAGTGTTATGTAGTTAGGAGCAAGCCGTCCTGAAGAAGCGGTGAGGCGGATTCAATCTTTCCATGAAGCATCATTAAAGGTATGTGATCTGAAATGTTTTAAGCCTGAGGTGGAATTGTTTCAAATGAAGGATTACATTATTAATTTGAACTTCAAAGGGTGTGCCCGATGGAGGAGATGATGTTGTAGGTTGTTCTAAGAGGAGATGGCAATCCTTTAGGTAGAGTGATCTAATTTTTTATATGTGATCTATGTTTTGGTGATATAGCTTATGCGTGATCTTTTGATTATTTTTGCAGTACCATCCTTTCAGACTCACCCAAATAGTTTCTTCTGTTGTTTGGGTTGTCATTGTTTTGTAAAAGCTGTTTTAAAATTTCACATAAGTACTACAGCAGGGTAAAAGTGGTATGAATGATTTTATGGTCGCATAACGAAGGTTTACGACTATTCAAGGAATCAAAAGACAAGGATTCTGGTGGGAACTTGGGAAGGTTGGCAGAATTTGATCTCAGTAACTATTTTTTATATTTGGAGTAGAAATATGACTTTTTTTAATATTGTCCTTTCTCCATAAATATGATTATCACCTTGCAATAATGGTTGTTAGTGTGGTTGATGGAACTTCAGAAGCCATTTTCCATACTCTTATGTCTCTTGGCCCTTCAAGATCAGAGTAAGTTCATTAGTTGCATTGTGATCTTCCAGCAGAGGCATTGTTTTATTAACAAGACATTTTTGTTTTATTATCACAACATATTGTCATGTTACTTCTATCAAATTTTACTATATCATCATTCTTATTCTTAAGATTCGATGATTGGATGTAGAAGGAATTATGACGTTACAACATAATGAAAAGTGTATAAGAGCCAAGCAAATAAAAACTAGAGCAGAATTTTGTAACAAGATCGTGCAGAATTTTTAAGTGGACATTGAGCACAGATAGTATCGTTTTATGTCTAATGATCATGGATAGGCCTAGGTGAAATAGGTTTCTTCCATTGAAAAGAAAAAATTCAATGAACTGCAAATAAAAAATGTGTAATATTCCACAATGGGATTTTGGGAGTGGGAAACAGATGGGGTGGTTTTCATAGATATTATAATTTATAATTGTTGTTCAACCCTCCACCCAACCCAAGTTTCGACCATTTTATTTAAGGATTTGGATGCATTGAGATAGTCTGTACTAGCTTTAAAATATTCCCATAAGTGTTGGATGTGAAGTCAAACTATATTTGTTGGGTATTTTATGTATATCCCCATAAGATTGTGATGAAATTGTTGTTCAATCATTGAGATTGAGTTCGTGTTGGTGGCTGAAGGTTCTTTTTGTGCTTTTAGTTGATACATTAGTAATTCATCATGTTCTCTTTGACTAACATTTTCACTCTGGGTGTTTCCAAATGATGCAGGAGAATGCAAGAACAGAAGCATCGTGGTCGCTTCTGGAAATAAGATTGCTAGTTTCATTGCAAGTCGATAACAATTGTTCTTTGTTGAGGCTAGCAAATGAGATTGTCAATTTCATTCGATTAATCAGTTTCCGATTGATTTTAAGGTCACTGCGAGTTGACAAGTTATTACGTACTATAGAGAAAATGTAGGTTTTGTTTTACGGGAGTCTTGCAACCCATGTCTTTGAACCATTATTTTTTTGCCTGTTGTAATTTTGTTGCTAGAAAGCACACATTAATTGAGGAGTTATTAATCTTGATTATATTTACTCATAATTCCATGGATTCAGTTGCACAGTTTTACAACTGACATAATATCAAGGGAGTTTTGATACGGTCAAATACTATCCTTTGTATTGTGCTTGGAGTTTTTGGGATTGCATTCTTCTTCTTTTTTAATGTATTGGTTCTTTCAAATTTTCAAATGTATCTTTATATATATATATATATATATATATATATATATATAAAGACTTTTTAATTCTTAATTTTTATTTTATTTACTTTTTGTTATTTCAAGTTTTAGATTCGAAACGTATTTATTGCAAACAGTTAGACTTATTGGTTTCCAGTAAAATTTGATCATATCATGAGGAGTTTTGATACGGTCAAATAGTATCTTTTGTATTATGTTTGGAGTTCTCGGGATTGTATTCTTTTTTTTAATGTATTGGTTCTTTCAAATTTTCAAATGTATCTTTATATATATATATATATATATATATATATATTATTTTTTTGTAATTTATAATTTAAATTGATAATTTATAATAATTATTTTATTTTCATAAAAAAAGTAATATAATTTTGTAATTTTAAATCTTTCTTATTAATTTTTTTAGGATTAAGTTTTGATATAAATTGATATATTCTCATCCAAAATTTATGTCATAGACAATGTATTATTGATTATTAGCATTTCTTTATGTATTGCTTCTTTACTCTTTATAAATATAAATATAAAAAAATATATAAATAATATATATATATATATATATATATATAATTGTGGTTGCAAAATTAGGAAATTATAATTGTATTAAATTTTAATTGAAAATTTTTGTGATGTATAGTAGCTAGATTTTAATTATATTATTTTTTTATTGTAGTTATGTGACTAATACATATAACAAAAGACAAACGCAAACCCTCTCTAAAGGTGGACTTTATCTTTCTCGCCTCATATTCATTTATGGACAACTATATGTAACAAATTCTAGAGTGAAATAAAAAATAAGATTGGATTAAAAATACTAATTATGGATGAAAATGTAACTAGCCACTACAACTACAAATGTGATTTACAAATAAATATTTAAAAATATTTGATATGAGGTATTCAAATTAATCTTATACTATTTTGATTATTTGTCAATTATTGTATTGCATTTTTTTTGTTTTTTTGATCAAATTTTAAATTTAATAAAGTTATATCAATTTTATATTGTAGATTATGATGGTCTTCTAACCTATGAAATCAATCAGAAATTTTGTATACATTATTATAGCATGTACATATATAAATGTTTAAAAAGTTAAAACTTTATATTAGACAAAATAATAATTACTACAATTAGTATTGTTATAATCCACATAACTTTTTACATTTATTTATAAATATGATAAAATTAATATCATTTATTTTAAATCATATTTATCATTACTATTAATATTTATTTTTAATTTCTTTATTTTTTTTTCATTTACTATAAAAAAACAAAATTCATTCATCTAAATATTAACCCGTTGCATGGGTCATAATTCTAGTTAAGATAAAATATAACCATTGATTGTAACTATAATAACAATATTAATAGTAATAATAGCATTAATAATTAAAAAATATTAAAATGAAATATAATTATTACAATAAAATTATAGATAGTTATATTAATAATTAAGGAAGATAATGTATGTAAAGTAGGAATGATATAATCAAATAGTAATAAAAAGAAAAAATGGGAGAGAACATAATACAAGATGCTTATTCTTTCATATCTATCATTTTTTTCTCTCTCCAATGAGTATATATGTTTTTTTGTTTGGACACTTTGCATTAGTTGTATAGTTGGAAGTAGCTCAATTTGTTGAGTTGTGGGTAAAATATTTGACATTGATGAGTTAAATATAAAAATGTTGAAATCTTTGAACAAGACTTGGCAACCAAAGGCCACTACCATAATGGAGTCACAAAATCTTACCAACATGTCTATGACTACTCTATTTGGAAGCTAAGAGAACATGAGTTGGAGTTGAGAGGACTCAATGAGGAAGAAGAAAGGGAAAAGAAATATATAGCCTTTAAATATGAAATCTAAAAGGGTAAGAGTCATGAAGAGGACAATGGCTCAAACTGTGAAAATATGAATTTTATGATGAAGCAATTCACAAAGTTCATGAAGAACAAAAACAAAGGGCATCACAAAAGTTATAAAAAAGAGAACCAAATTTTGTTTCAAATTACAAGTGGTACGGATGTAGTCAAACAGGTCATGTTAAAGTCGGGTGCCAAAATTCAAAGAAAAGTGAAGAAAACAAAGATAGAAATTTATAAATATGAAGAAAGCCTACATAGCTTGGGAAAAGAATGATTCAAGCTCTTTATTTATCTCAAGTGTTTCGGGTGAAGAAGCAAACATTGGCTTAATGGTAGACAATAAATCCACAAGTAGCGAGGTAAGTAATTTTAGTGACCTAAATGAATATTATGAAATGCATACTACTTTTCAACAACTTTATATTGAATCTGAAAAGTTGTTAACATTGAATAATAAACTGAAAATTGAATATAAAGTTCTTGAACAAAAACTTGAACAATCTCAACAAAAGGAAGATACGTGGAGAACAAAAATGTCTAGCTTTGGAAAAGGTGAAACGATAATTGTTGAGTGTGAAAATTGCAATATTTGTGAAAATAAAATTGTTGATCTAGAAAAGTCTAGCAAATTTTTCTCTAGGTCAAAATAATACTTTGAAAAATTCAAGATAAAGGTTTTTCAATAGAAATAGACAAGTGTTTAGAAACTATAACAAGAAGTTTTCATTTTGAATTAGTTTGGCAAATGGAGTCAAACCCAAGCTCTTTCCTCAAAAATCACTTCCCTCTTACCCTTGTTGTTTTGCTTGGTGTATCTCTCAGTTTGGTGTTGTATTTGAGACTTCACCTTCTCATGCATTTTCTTCACAAATTCAAGCCTAGATACCCATTCCTTATGAATGAAGTCACTAGGATTTGGAAAAGGTATGAAGTTTAAAGGAGTGAGAGGGTTGAAGCCTTATACAACCTCAAATGGAGAGATTTTAGTGGTCTTGTGAACCACCCTATTATATGCAAACTTAATGTGGAGAGGTATTCATCCCAAGACTTGCGGTTTCCTTTCAAAATAGACCTCAAAATGGTTCCTAAAGACCTATTCACCACCTCGGTTTGCCCATTGGTTTGTGGGTGACTAGAGGTGAAAAAATGAAGCTTGGTTCCTAGCCTAGACCAAAGTGTCTTCCAAAAATGGCTGAGGAACTTAGAATTCCTATTAGAAACAATGGTTTTAGGCAAACCATAGAGTTTCACCACATCTCTAAAGAAGAGTTTTTCTATGTACCTTGCATCATCTACCTTATGGCATGATATAAAATGAGTCATCTTGCTAAACCTATCCACAACCACAAAGAGAGAGTCAAATCCCTTGAGTTTTGGGTATACCATGGATGAAATCCAAGCTAATGTCTTCCTATGGAGATGAAGCAATGGGTAGGGGGATTACAAACCATGAAGCATAGTCTTAGCCTTGGGTTGCAAGCATGCAATGCACTTATGACAATGTCTTTGAACTTCCTTCCTCATATAAGACCAATACAATTTCTCTTAAAGAATTTTCTGAGTTTTATCAACTCCAAAATGGTCCATGAGACCTCCCTCATGTAACTTCTTGATGAGGAGTTTCCTATGGTAACCTTGAGGCACACACAACCTACCCTCTTTAAACAAGTACCCTTTGGACACATAGTAACCCCCTTGAGCCTTCTATTGATAACTAGAAAAAATGGAGGAAAAGAAGTCATCTTGTTCACACAACTCTCATATGTGATCAAAACCAAGAATTTATGATCCAAATTTTGTGAAAAGGTTGTGCCTTCTAGAGATAGTACTCCCAAGTTTGAAGTAACCTCACAAGAGCATACAACTTCGTAACATAGTTAGGGTAGTTAAGAGTGACGTCATTGAATTTTTCACTAAAATAGGCAATGGGGTGCCCCTCTTATAACAAAACTCCACCTATTCCCATACCACTTGCATCATATTCTATCTCAAAATTTTTTGAAAAGTTTGGAAGAGATAGAATGGGTGCATTGGTGAGCTTCTCCTTAAGTTGTTTGAAAGTTAACTCTTATCTTATTCCTACACAAATTTAACATCGTTTTTCGCCAACTTATTAAGTGGTGAAGCTATGCTTGAGAAGTTAGGGACAAATCTCCTATAGAATGATGTTAAACCATGAAAACTCCTAACTTTTCCTACCTTTTAGGGAGTTGGCCAATCTTGAATGGCTTGGACTTTGGTGGGATCAACATGCACACCATGCTTGTTCACTATGAATCCTAGGAAGACTATATTATCCTCACAAAATGTGCACTTCTCCTTGTTTCCAAAAGATGGTTATCCCTCAAAGTGGAGAGAACAACCTTCAAATGTCCTAGAAGATCATGAAGACTCTTGTTATACACTAGGATGTCATTAAAGTACATAACCACAAATTTCCCAATGCAATCCCTAAGGACATGATTCATTAGCCTCATGAATGTTTTAGGTGCATTAGTTAAGCCAAATGGCATCACTAACGACTCATAAAGACCAAATTTAGTATTAAATGCAGTTTTACACTCATCACCCTCTCTTATTTGGTGATAACCACTTTTAAGTATATTTTGGAAAATATAGTGAACCCATGCAACTCATCCAATTAGGTGCTTATACTTAATGGTAATGTTGTTGATAACCTACAATCACAACACATTGTCCACTTTCCATCTTTCCTAGAGGCTAATAACCCAAGTACGACACATGGACTTAAGCTCTTTTGAATCCATCCTTTGTCTAACAAATATTGCAGTTGAGTCTCAATCTCCTTTGTTTATTGGGGATTTGTTCTATAGGTTAACCTATTTGGTAAGCTTGCCCTAAGAACAAAATCTATTTGATGCTCCATTCCCCTAATTGGTGAAAGACCTTTAGGATCTTCTTGGGGGAACATATCATCAAATTCTCATAAAAGTTTTTTCAAAGGAGATGGATACTTGGATTCTAGATTTGAACAAATGCATGAAAGTACTCCTTCACAAAAGAGAAGGTAGGAAAGTTACTTACAAAGGAGAGTTTCCTTTGATAAATTCTTCTCCTTTTGAGTGACCTTGGGAGGAGCACTACTTTCCCCCTCTTCATGAATGCATGCGTTGGGAGCTTGCTCCCCCAACTCTTTGCACATGCTCTCTTCTTTTCTCTCATCATCCCTTAGTTTCTTCATTTGTATTTGATCCTTAAACACTTTAAAAGGTGCTAGGGGATGAAGAACAAACTTCTTTTCCTTGTGTTGGAAAGTAGTCTCATTGGTAAGACCATTGTGCATAGTTTTCTTGTGAAATTGCTAAGGTCAACCTAAGAGAATGTGACAAGCTTCCATAGGTATTATGTCACAAAGAACTTTATCCTCATAGTTTCCTATAGAGAGCTTGACCTCCTCTTGTTAGTCCACATTCAAATCCGCTTCTTCATTAAGCCATTGAAGTTTGTAAGGTTTTGGATTATTGTGAGACCCAATTTTTCCACAAACCTAGTGCTACAACTATTGTAACATGAGCCACTATCCATAATGAGAGAACATGTTTTGTTTGAAACTTTACATCTTGTATGAAAGATGTTCTCTCTTTGGGTCAAGACTTAATGATGTAGGATTATCTTGACCTTTTAAAGATTATTGAATATGGTGTGAGTTGATTAAGAAAGCTAAGTGAAATCTCCACTAGACCTTAAGATAGCATGTTATCTAGATGTAAAGGTTCCTTTCACAAAGCTCATAAGAAGAAGATGATAGATTGATTCAAAATAAAAAGAAGATAAAATGTGAATAAACATATAAGAACTGAGAACAATTAAAGGAAGAAGAAAGTAATAAAATGGCAAGAAGAGAAATGGAAAAGGTGTAAGAAGCACACCACGTTAGGGGAGAGGCAAAGCCATGGACTCTACTAAAGATAAGTGATGGTGCCGCCACTTGAATCAAGATTCAAGATAAGGCTAAAAGCATTAACTCCCTAGGGAGGAAACTCTCACAAGGTTGATACACAAATGTGTTTGATTTCTCCAAAATGTTCAACCTCTTGTACAAGTGTTAGAGGTACCATTAAATAGAAGTGTCTAGGGGTCTCTTAGCAAAAACAAATAATCTCAAAAGGGTTACGTAACAAATGGCGAAACTAGTGTCTAGAAAGTAGGTCAACAAAGGAACACATGGACACATTCTAGAAGCCTTCTTGGCCAAGGCATGGTGGATGCTCTTCTAGATGTTTCTAGACTTCTTGGTGGCCAAGGCATGTGGTCATCCTTTCTAAATGTTTCTGAAAGCTTTGCCATCTCTCTCTCCTCTGTATGGACTTGTCTTCATATGCCACTTATCCACTTTGTGCGTCACCTCCTTAGTTATCCTACAAAACAAATAAAGCTAGATTAACATGTTGGCTTTAGGCTAAGCTAATCTTTGGGTCAACTAGTCAACCTAAGGTCAAGGTCAATAAGTCAACTTAAAATAGTCAACCAAGTCAACTTCATGGAATTCAAACTAAAGAAATAAAACAATGAAAAGGAATTAAGGAACTCCCTTTCTCTTAGGCATGTGTCATGAGTCATCATCCTTGTTAGGGATCAAGCCTTCATCACTTGAGGACTAGGTTGATTTTTTAGAACTATTTTCATAATAAGGAGGTCTCCCTCACAAGGGTAGGAATCTTCTCCCTCACTCTCATCCTCACTTACACTTTTCTCTTTCTTTTCTTCACTATTATATCATCAACACCCCTTAGGATTTTGGTCTTATTGGAGGGGCATTGTGATGATATATGACCTCTACCTTGACACTTAAAACACTTAATCTCACTTGTGTGCATAGTTGATGATGATCCCTCCCTGTGTTTCTCCTTTCCTTTCTCAAATTTTCTAGGGGGCTCCTCTCTTTTCTCAAATCTTGACATATGAGCTTGAGTGGTTATCTGTCAAACCTTTTCTCAAATGTTATTGTTCTACCTTAATCCAAATTTGTACCAAGTCATTTAAGTATTGATAGGGCAACAATTTCACTCTATCACTAATGTCAAGATTGAGATCACTTAAAAACCTAGAAATAGTGGTTTCTTCCCCTTCCCTAGTTCCCACCCTTATCATATAGAGCTTCATTTTTTGTCTATACTCTTCCACACTCATGTTCTATTGTTGGCCCCTTTGGAGTTTATCCATAAGCTCCTCTTAGCACTCTAATTTTGCTTATTTTCCTTTTAGAAAAAGGTTTTGTTTTAGTTTAAATAAATTTGTTTTTATCTTTATTTAATTAGTTTTTGTTGAGCATTTAGAAAACTGGAGTTTTCACAAAAAATGTGATAAAAGGGTTAATTTTAATAGTATTTTGTTTCATTTAATTTGCCCTGTTTAAAACTCCATTTTAATAAAAGTTGTTTTGCTAGGAGACCCTTTATTCTTGCTTAATTGCATGTGAGCCCTTAATTCCAATTGTTTGATTTTGCGAAGCATCCCCTGCCTTGGTCAACCGCAATTTTCCCAAGCCTTCATTCATGTTCATCATAACACACCGTTTTACTAAAATCATGGTTGATCCTTTGTTTTGGTGAAACGCAAGAAGCAAAACACACATCATAATTAAGCACTACTCCACTACACAAGCAAAATGGAAGCTCTGATGCATGAATATGATACGTGAGATCCTAGTTTTAGAGAAGGGAGCCAACGTTGATCATGATGGATGGAGACAATTGGAAGATCAAATTAGAGTGAGAGCGTGGAAAATTCGTGGAGAAAAAAAAGGGAAAAGTCAAGTTGATCAAGGGCGTAAGATCTCTGATTCAAGGTTTGTGATTCTGTTTCGAGATGCAGGGAATTGGGATTGCAATTTCTGTTTGTTTTTCTAATTTTTCCTTAGGGGTTTTTAAAGGGCATGATTAGGTTTTGTAAACGTGAGTTCTAGAATATACATGCTAGACTTTTGTGGTAAGAGCTAGGGTTCAAGGTTCTTGCGCAAGGGGGAGAAAGTATACTATAATAGGGTTTTTTCCATCTTTGATGAGCACAAAAAGGCCTTTAGAGATTGGATTTTTCCCTAGTGTGTCAGTAGGTCTACTTAGTCTTTCACCCACACAAAGTGGTCGGGATTGCTAAGTGAGTTCCTTGCATCATTTTAATTTTAGCACTATTCTTGAACTCATGTAATCCTCCTTTGATTTTTTTAGTGAAATACAATGACTAAATTCTAGTTGTGAATCGTGTTTGTTTATGTTTTGCTGAAGTTTAAGTTTTCTTTTTAGGTTTCTCATTTCAAAATCATTTTAATTTTGCTTATTGCTTTCTTAATGTTATTGTAGTTTCATGTTTCCAAGTTAGTGACTTAAGTATGGATGAACATTGCACACTTTAAGGATTGAAAACCAAGTGACCCCAAAGTGGGCACATTTTATCGAGTGGTCTTCTCGAGTGTAGAATAGTCCATGATTAAATCACTACATTTGTTTCTGTTCAATTTGTGCTACTGATTTAGTGTTTTAAGTAGGATTCTTGTTTTTCACATAATTTTAGTTCCTTTTTGGAATCCATATGAACTCAAAGTGGGCATACATTCCTGAAATGTCTTCTCGAGTGCAAAAGAACTTTAGTTTGATAACCAAATTAGTTTCCACATTCACTTTTGTTCTACGATATTTAAATTTGTTTTCTTTGGTTGTCATTCTGTTACTGATTTGAGATTCTGCATTAATTTAATTCTACTGTCTTTGCTTTAAATTCATGTAACAAGTAGTTTAGGATCATGTTTTCTATTGTAATTGTGGTAGGGAATTTTATTTCCATGCATTTTATATGATTTTGCCATGTTATTTTCTTTGTTTATAATAGGAGTGCATATTATCTTAACCATCCGGTGTGACAAGGCTAAATCCATTCATTAATGCTTATACTATTACGTGGGAGTTTTAAAGGCTAGAAATTATGGGTTAGTTAATCATTTTGAGTGTTTAGCCCTCAACTCATGCATGGCCTTCATAAATTTAATTTAGTATCCTAATATTCTAAAGTCTTGCATCAGTGTCCTAATCCCTTCATTTTAGTCATTATGCACCACTAGCATTTTAGTTTCCATTGCATCCTACATCAACATTGCATGATCTATTTCGTTTTTCTATATAGAATCAAGGTTTTTGGTGGGTAGGGGTGGACAAAAAATCTAATTTTCTTGATTTGATCCACTTTTGCTCTGATCCAATCCATTTAAATTCCATTTTATTGAAAATCCAATCCATTTAAAATCCATTTTTTTGGATCTGGATTTCAATCTAATTGACATTTTATATATTTTATGGATTGAATATTCATTATCTAAATCAAGATTTTCAAATATGGATAATCCAAAAAATCCAATCTAAATTTTTAATAGAAATTTTTAGTTGGGCTAGGCTAAAGGTTGAGATGGACTAGGCTATATCCAAACTCGGACAGGCCGTACTCGACGACATGTACGGACCGAGCAGGCCCGACGACCTTGAAGGGCCGGATGGGTCCGATGACCAGAACAGGCTGGGCGGGCTTGATGACTCAGATAAGTCATTGGGTATGAACCCCTGAACGGGTTGGGCGGGCCCAAAGACACAAATAGGTTGGATGGGTCCGAAGACCTATATGGGCTAGGCTGGTTAGACGACTCGGACAGGTCGTGCCCGACAACCTGTGTAAGATCCGAGAAAATTAAATAATTAAATAAATAATTATTTAGTAAATGAGGGTAATGGGATCTCTATGGCAATAAATGCTAGAAGTTATGACAAGCAGAAATACTAGCTTAAGTGGTTGAGAGTATATGGCCATGATTAAAGGACTTGGATTCAAGTCCTGTGTATGCCATTTGTATGTAAATTAATTATTTTATTATTTTAATAATATGCTTGACCATGGTGCGTGATAATATAATCCTAGATGTGTAGGTATTAGGTAATTGGGTGGCTGTGGTGTTTGGGAGTGCCTTTGGGAGCAGAAATTCCAACACTTGGAGTGCCTTTGGAAGCAGAAATTCCAGATTAGGGGAGCTGCACTTCGTGCTTTAAACTTTAATTATATAATTGTGTAATGTATGGGATACATTTGTGTGTTTTGTTTCTACCAAGTTTATAGATTTTTCGTGTTTCAGGAATTTTTCAGAAACCGCTTGGCGATAATGAAGGCCTGTCAGGCGACGAATGATATTTGAACTAAGATTCTGGGTTCTGCCCATAAATCGCCTGACGACAATGAAGGCCCACCAAGCGATACGAATTGGATTGGTTCGTTTTCTGTGACTTTGTAGTTTTTTTTTTGAACGTACACCTTTGGTTTTGGGTAGTTTTACACGCAATAGGGACCGCCGGGTGGTGGTTTCCTATTGCTAGGCGCTAGGTCTCTGGTCTTGTTTCATTGGGCGGCAAGATCTAGTCGTTGGGCGACTACGATTTTTCTAATCTGCGCAATTTTCGTAAAACTATATGTCTCATTTCGTTAGTCGTCCGATTTACCTGAAAGTTTGACATGTGATCCATAACATGTTATTCTTTACTTTCAACGGTGGAGATTTGAATTGGAGTTTTGTAGCTAGAGTTATATGTTACTCGTGATTATTGGTTTGAATTCCCTAACAATATGATTAGTATTGGATGCTTCAGTGTGATTGGGCCATGCTAGGATAAATGGATTTGTGGTTTCGGTGCTCTGGTTGACATGTGGTGTTTGGGTCATTAGAACCTGTCTTGGGGTGCACAAACCAGCAACTCTCACGTTACTGGTGTGGCGCCTAGTGGTGTGTCCCGTGCAGCGTCCAACGACATGTTGAGATCACCAAACAGTCTACGCTAGAATGTCGCCTGGCAGCGCTTAGGCAGCGCCAGGCGATAGCACATGGCAGTGTTTGTTATTATTGCATTTTGCATGTCTTGTTGTGTTGGTCCTGGTCTAGATATGCTTGACTGTATCACAAGCGAGTAGGTTCGTGATTGGTGATGGAACGCGTGGTTAATATGAGCGGGAAGGTTCATATTAATGATACTCTCGTGTGAGGATATGATCAGGGACGTTCATATGTTCCGTTCTCACACTTGAGAGTTGCTGTGAGCGAGGAGGTTCATAGCTGGATGAATCATACGTCTTGGACTACAGGTGGAGAGGTCCGTAGAGTTGGACTACAAGCGGGGAGGTTCGTAGAGTTAGACCACAAGCGGATAGGTTCGTGGAAGCATTGGAATCCCTAAAACCAGCTTGAGTGTGTATCTTGTATAAGGTAATGTGTTTTTCTTAATTTCTTTTGAATGTGTTGAGATGTGGACTTAGACTAGGAGATGCTTGACTATGTCATGAGCAGGTAGGTTCATGGCTGGTGGTGAACACATGATAATATAAGTGGGGAGGTTCATATTATGATGCTCTTGTGTGAGGATACGAATGGGGAGGTTCATATGTTTCATGCTCAAACTTGAGGGTTGTTGCGAGTGTGGATGTTTGTAGTTGTTGGATCACGTGTGTTAGACTACGGGTAGGGAGGTCTGTAGAGTTGGATTACGAGCGGGGATGTTTGTAGAGGCAGGACCACGAGCAGACAAGTTCGTGGAAGCATATATATCCTAGGTCCATGGTCAAGAAATTGTGGGTTGGAAAGCGTAGGGCAGTAAGGTTTCTTGGTTAAGCATTGGCTGGAATAAAGTAATTTTGGGTGAACTTCTATGTATTAAATTATATGTTTATATTATTACATGAGCTCACCCTTTTTGTGTGTGTTTAGCGATGATCGTGTAATTCGTTACACGGGAGCAGACATTGTTTCAAGTGGAGCTAGTAACGCTTAGAGCTGAAGAAGGGCTAGCTTGGGAAGTTTTATAACTATATTTGACTATGTTGTAAACATTTAGTTGATCAGTTTTGAACTATGTAAACCTAGAGTTTAATTTATGGTTTTGAATTTTGAGACATTTTATTAAGGCATATTTAATAATGGCATAATTAATATTATTTTACTTTATTTTATTTAAATTAGTAATATCTGGCCAAGATGTTACAACCTGTATGGACTGGGCAGGCCCGACAACCCTAATGGGCCAAGTCGGCTCGACAACTCGGACGAGCCATGCCAAAATGACTTGTACGAATCGGGCAGGCCCAACGACCCTAATGGGCCAAGCGAGCCCAACGACCCGATAGTGTGAGGTTGGGCCAGCACAACTAGTCAGATAAATCGGGCTGACCCGACGACCTAGACGGGTTGGCTGGACCTGGCCTGATGGCCTGGATGGGTCCTAGACCTATCGACCCTTAGCCGACGACAAAAAGTTTAATAATATATTTTTCATGTTTAAGAAGAAAGCCCATGGGTGGGGCTTGACCCACACGACTTTTGTGTGGTTCTTGGCCCCGTGGGCTTCTTTAATGGGGGGCTTTTTTGGCCCTAGTCCTGTAGGTTGGGCAAAATTGACAACTCTAGCATAATTGTATCTTGTCGGCCTTAAGGAGACAAGTTTTAGAAAATTCAATTTAAATTTCTTATATCAAAAATGAATTCTTGATTTTGAACTTGATCCAAATATTTGGACTATATTTAAATCTTGATCTAAATATTTGGATCTAGATTTAAAAAAAATTCAAACTAGGTTTGATGAAAAAATGGATTTGGATCGAAAATCTTATCCAATTATTTGGATCTAAACTAGATGGAATTGGATCATTAAAAATCCAATACATGACCACCCCTACTAGTGGGTTAAGATTTTTATTTGGCCTTGCACTGCACTTGAAAAGGAGTTGTATTGCCTTGTTGCTATGAGTTGTTACCCCAATATGCCATTAGCATTTGCATTGCATTTTAATATAATCTCGAACTTGCACATTGAGTGAATTGAATTGGAATCCTAAATCCTGAATTGAATTTTGGTTAACAGTTAATTAAGAACCCTTGTTTGAGATCAGCTTGAGCTTACATGAATTCCAAAGCATGCACATGATTTACTTGCATTTGCCATATCATGATATCACTTTAAGCTTGGTTCAATTATAGGGGCATGAATAACACGTGAACTCTATCTTGGATCTTGAATTGAATTGATATAGATTTTCATGCATATTTTCATCTAATTCAGTGTTGCATTCATGTTAGTTCTCTATTGCCATCTAATTTCTAGATTTGTATCATAGCACATGCACATTCTGTTTGGGTGTGATGTGATGAAGGATTGACCCCAACCAAGGATGGAGGCACATGCTTAAGAAGACTAAGCATATTTAGAAAGGAAGTTCACTAATCCTTCATCCCTTTCATTTGTATTTGTTATTTTTGATTCCCAAAGTTGACTTAGTTGAATCAACTTTAGTTGACTTGTTGACCTTTGACTTGGTTTGACTTGTTGACTATAGTTGACTTGACTTAAGCCAACATGCTAATCTATGTTTATTTTCTTTGTAGGTTAATTAGGAGTAAGAAAGCAATGCTAGGTGGTGCATGGTGATTGGGGAGCATAAATAATGTGGAGGAGAGAGTAAAGCAAAGGCATAAAGCATAAAGTAAAAGGCATGAAGCAAGTGTACCTATGTACCTTTGGTCTCCTTTGTTTTTAGCTCACTTTGGCCACTTTTTGGAGACATATGAGACACATTCTTTGTCTCTTTTTGTGCTAGAACGAAATTAGCCTTGCACACACCATAGTTAGTTCTTTTGTCTCTCATTTTTGTAACCTTATTTGACCTAGTTTCTAGAAGCTAGGGTTAGGTTTTTGTAGAGACATCCTTAGGTATCTTTTATTTGCTTAGAGGCCCTTAAACTCTTCTATATAAGGGGTGCTCCTAGACATGTAAAAGGGTTGGACATTTTGAAGTAAAAACACTCTTGTGTCTCAACCATTTGTGAGAGTTTCCTCCCTAGGGACTGAATACTTTTAAGCCTTATCTTGCATAGCAAGTGGCGACACACATCCATTCATCTTCAAGGTTGCCATGGCTTCTAGCCTAGCCTTGTAGTGGCGTGCTTCTCACATTTTTACCATTTCTTTCCTTTCCATTTTATGTTTTCTTCTTCCTTTAATTGTTCTTGGTTTTCTATGGTTTATGTGCTTTCCATTTCCTTTTCATTTTGAATCAATCCATCATCTTCTTCTCTTGAGCTTTGTGAAAGGAACCTTCACATCTAGATAACTTGCTATCTTAATGTTCAGTAGGGATTTCACTTAGCTTTCTTAATCAACTCACACCATATTCAATAATCTTAAAAGAAACAAGATAATCCTTCATCATGATGTTGTTGAGATGCACTAGTTCACTGATGTCATGCACTGGTTTAAAGCGATTTTCTATTCTAAATACACGTGGTTTGGTTTTAGTGTATTAACTAACTTTTATCATGAATCCAAATTGATCCATGGATTTTGCATTCTGCAGCGTCTGCATAATGGCACATGTGTAGCCTTTTAGTTGCATATTTGCATTCACAATTTCCTACTGAGAAATTTGCATTTGCATCATTCATAGTTCTTCATGTTGGTTAACAATGTTGTCCCAAATCTACTCCCATTTTCCAATATTCAAGGACCATTCTGCACTTGGTAAAGTCTAGAATCCTTTCATTCACGCACATCTTCTTGTTCTTGTGTCAAGTTCAATTTGCACTAGGCTTTAACATTGTTCGTGGTCCATAATCATTCCTCAATTGTGCATAATATCCAAATTTGCATAAGGTCTGCATCTTCATCCATATCCCATTCAACTATGCTCATCTTCATTCCAATTAAAATTCATTTCACCATTACCATTAGATTCTACGCATGCATTGCATTCTTGGTATACTTCCATTCATGCATTTAGATAGTTTAGTTTCAATTAAAATAACTCTGCACTTTTTCATAATTTAATTTTATTTACTTTCCCACATTTTCAAGTTTTACTTTCTTTATTAATAAGATTATTTTTTTAAAATTATGCAAGTTAAACTTAACACACACCATTTCCTTGGATTTGATACCTAGGGTTTCCCTATATTTCATTAGGGGGATTTGGTTTTTCTTTGCCTTAACACGACTAAAAAGGCTGCTAACAAAATGGCTTAAAGATACGGTTGTACCAATTGAAATGGATATGGTTAATTCTTAGGTAGCCTATCAATATGAAAGCACTCAAAGCTTACAAGATTTAGAAGTCAGCAACTACGATTTCCTATATAAGTTGATCAAGAGGCTTCATAAGTACCATGGAGTTGATGGAGAAGATCCACACATGCATTTCAAGGAGTTCCACATGATGTGCTTAATATTTAAACTAGCTAAAATTGTTGAAGAATGGGTCAAATTCAAGGCATTTCCTTTTTCTTTGAGGGACAGAGCAAAGGATTGGTTGTATTACAAGACTTATGCAACACCAATCACTTCATGGACTAAAATGCAAAGAAGTTTTCTAGAGAAGTTGTTCCCAACCTCAATGGTGTCATCTATCAGGAAGCAAATATGCACCATTGAACAAGGACAATACGAAGAGTTGGATCACTACTGAGAGAGATTCAATAGGCTCTGTATAGCTTACCCAAATCATCAAATTTATGGGTCATTACTTCTTGTGCAATTTTATGATGGGTTTTTGTTCAAAGATAAGAGTTACATTGATGTTGCTGCTGCAAGATCTCTACTGGACAAGACACCAACTACAACAAAGAAGTGACTGTGTAAAATGGCTGTTAATTATCCTGATGAGGTAGCTAGTGTAGAAACAATATAGGTTTTCTCTGAAGTTGAAATTCAAACTTATTTGCCTGAGGTGCAAACTGACTTTGATGGTATTGAATTGTAAAAAATTGAACCTATAGAGTCTATTATGGATTATGTTACTATGATGCCTAATCATTCTTATATCCTTGATCAAGAATTTTCTATTGATCATATTGATATACCCTCTGTTATTGATTCATGTACTGATTTTGACATTATATCACTCGATAAAAGTTGTGCAGTAGGTGTTGATCTGATGAAGGATTGACCCCAACCAAGGATGAAGGCACATGCTTAAGAAGACTAAGCATGTTTAGAAAGGAAGTTCACTAATCCTTCAT
This sequence comes from Vigna unguiculata, assembly GCF_037176805.1. Taxonomy (NCBI): domain Eukaryota; kingdom Viridiplantae; phylum Streptophyta; class Magnoliopsida; order Fabales; family Fabaceae; genus Vigna; species Vigna unguiculata. The sequence goes on along the minus strand of NC_140795.1, from coordinate 22,767,913 downwards.
CCCTTTCATTTGTGTTTGTTATTTTTGATTCCCTAAGTTGACTTAGTTGAATCAACTTTAGTTGACTTGTTGACCTTTGACTAGGTTTGACTTGTTGACTATAGTTGACTTGACTTAAGCCAACATGCTAATCTATGTTTATTTGCTTTGTAGGTTAATTAGGAGTAAGAAAGCAATGCTAGGTGGCGCATGATGATTGGGGAGCATAAATGATGTGGAGGAGAGAGTAAAGCAAAGGCATAAAGCATAAAGTAAAAGGCATGAAGCAAGTGTACCTATGTACATGTGGTCTCCTTTGTTTTAACACACTTTGACCACTTTTTGGAGACATATGAGACACATTCTTTGTCTCCTTTTATGCTAGAACGAAATTAGCCTTGCACACACCATAGTTAGCTCTTTTGTCTCTCATTTTTGTAACCTTATTTGACCTAGTTTCTAGAAGCTAGGGTTTGGTTTTTGTAGAGACATCCTTAGGTATCTTTTATTTGCTTAGAGGCCCTTAAACTCTTCTATATAAGGGGTGCTCCTAGACATGTAAAAGGGTTGAACATTTTGAAGTAAAAACACTCTTGTGTCTCAACCATTTGTGAGAGTTTCCTCCCTAGGGACTGAATACTTTTAAGCCTTATCTTGCATAGCAAGTGGCGGCACACATCCACTCATCTTCAAGGTTGCCATGGCTTCTAGCCTAGCCTTGTAGTGGCGTGCTTCTCACATTTTTACCATTTCTTTTCTTTCCATTTTATGTTTTCTTCTTCCTTTAATTGTTCTTGGTTTTCCATGGTTTATGTGCTTTCCATTTCCTTTTTGTTTTGAATCAATCCATCATCTTCTTCTCTTGAGCTTTGTGAAAGGAACCTTCACATTTAGATAGCTTGCTATCTTAATGTCCAGTGGGGATTTCGCTTAGCTTTCTTAATCAACTCACACCATATTCAAAAATCTAAAAAGGAACAAGTTAATCCTTCATCATGATCCAATTGCTGACTTTGTGGAGATGACAAAATTAAATAAGAATATAACTATTGGCAACAATGATGTAGTCCTTTTGGATGAAGAAGGAATAATTGATGCAAGTGAAGGACTTGTACAACATGCTCCAATTTCAGCTACCCAACAACTACCAGTACATGATGAGCTTTTTCTACTAAAAAGGCAATTAACAGCTCCCTATTGTAGTAGGAAGGTATGTGACTTCTTCTTAGGACACTCTTTATATCATTCTAATACTCAACTTGAGGGGAGTTGGAGAGTCCTCTTTCTCTCACTAGGGAAGTCCACCAATACACGACATTCCCTTAGAATCTTAAAGTAGCTAGGGAGACCTTTATTTCTTCACTCAGATGGTGGCACTCAAAAAGTTGCTAATCTTTTATCTCCCAATCTAAATAGACCTCTATATATTTCTTTCCCATGGAAAAGCAAAAAGTCAACCATAACTTTTCTAGGCTTTTGTTGCTCACGCTCCCTTTCAAACTAAGTGTGATGTCTTACCCCTAATGAATGAACTCTTTGCATTACTGATTAAGACTCTTTACACCAGCTGATTGATATAGGGACATGTCTACCTTCTAACAACCTCATATGGCTCAACTAGATTTATAAGATGAGTTAGCTTTCGCCTAACTCAAGTTATATATGCAATAGGTGATTGATCAAGTCATCACACATGAAACGTGAATTAAATCACTAACAAATGAATGAATAATTAATTAAAACAATAAAACAATACCATTCATAACTTCAGAAGATTTATATATAATCCCAACACTTGGATGTTCAACAACTCATGATGATTCTAACAATTCATCCTAGGAGAAATTGCATTTTCCTCGTGTTTTCTCTAAATTCTAAGAGATTTTACAAGTGAAGAGAAAGAATCTAGAGAGAGAAACTATGATCCTAAAGAATTCTTGATGAAGATCTAGATGATATGAAGGGGGGTTTGCCCCTTAATTTATAGAAAAATCTAGGTTGGTTGTAGCTCCAATCTAATGGCCAAGCATGTAAGATTTCCTCCCGTGGAGGGTTTCCTTCAAGCTTGAGTGCATTTCTTGCAATTTGATCACAAAGTTTTCCTTCAATGGTGGGTTTCCTTCATGGGTTTAGCTCTAATCTTGATGCTTGAGGTTACTTTTGGGTGAAGTTTTCTTTGTGTGGCTTAAGCACCATATCTTCTGCTAGAGTTGTGGAGGCAAAATTCAAATGTTCTAGAAACCACCTTAAAGTTGCTCAAACACTGATTCTACAAGTCAAACCATTTTGCTTTGTTTCACGAAATATTGCAAAAAATCATCAAAAATACATTAAATTGTCACACATGATCATTTCCAAATGCTTTTAATTTAAATTAGATGAAAAAGAGTAAAATCCAAAAGATATTCAATGAAATCAAACTATATAAGTGCTAAAATGCATGTGAAAAATAGGCAAAATGGGCACTTATCACAATCCCCCTTTTTAAACCTTTGTTTTGCTAAGCAAAGTACTTTGGATTTTATGAAAGATCAGATACTGGAATTGGTTGGACTCAAAAGTTGTGACTTCACTAAAAAAGGATTTAAGAGAGATGCATTCATAATATAAGATGATATAACCCTTAACATTTCAGTTCAAGATGCTTAAACATTTCAATTGCACAGCCTAAATCGATCATTGGATCCCTAGTGTGTAATTATGATTTTCAGTTTGCCCTCCCAGTTTGAAGTGTTTCACTCTAAGCAACTTTTTGCAATCCTTTCATACAACTTTGTATCTCATGTTAAATCATTGACTACACAAAACTTGGTGAGGATCACTAATGACTTTACATAGCTTGTAACATGGTTGGGCTATAAAGGGAAATTCATTTTTCAAGGCGAGCAATACTCACTAAAAGGAAATGATGTCACAAAATACATGTGTAGTGAATATTCCAAATATCACAATCTCCCTTTTTTAGGTATTTTCATTCTTTTCTTTACCCAACTCTTTCATGGCCTATGATTGGATTTTTCTATCTTTATGCTCTACATTGGTTGTCCTTTGTCCATTCAGTCACCTTTTCTAACTCACACATTTTGTTCCACCTTCCCTATTAGTGATTAAGGTATGATTCATCATTTTTCAGGCTAGGTGTGCGTTTTTAGGTTCAAAAGGGATTTTCAGTTGAAATATCAGGGTGGTTGTTTGGCTCGAGCTAAAATTAAAAACAAAGATGGCCTTGATCCTTCCCTCACCTCCTAATGTGCAAGTCATAAACAAACATTCAACAGAAAATAAGTGTAGGCTTAGCCCAAGGTGCTTCGGTCATCTAATCTCATAGTGTTTGACTATCAATTCTCATTGGTTGGGTTCTCATCCTATGTCAATTTGTAGTTGTGCAATATCCATACAAATCATTAAATAAATTCATGTAGAGCTTATTCATCATTTCTTCCTTACGTTCCTACATTTCAAAATCATTTTCAGCTCAAAAGTGACTTGTCCCACTTTTTTTTCCAAGCAATTTTCAAACATTTTCATGCTTTTTCAAGTGGTTTATCATTCTCTATGAGTTTTTCCAGAGAAAGTGTGTTTTTATCTTGATTGTGATTTTGCGTGTGGTAGATCATTTGCCTACTCTCTCAGAGGTCCTAAGATCAAACCCAATTGACCATTTTTTATTAGTACTTTAATTAAATATCTACAGTATGAAAAAAAAATAAAAACAAATAACAGACATGTACTAGCTAACTCTCTCAACTAATAAAAGTATAAAAGTATGAAATAGGTGGTTTATTGAAATTACCTTTTACTCATTCTGACATCTAATAGGTGGCTATACTTTCTTTGGTTCAATCCCTCTATATCCATTTTGAACTATATGTCTTAAAGCAACAACATAAAAAACATATTGATTTGCTGCAACACTGACCCCAATTCCATTTCCGCACTATTCATACCTTGCCCCTAATAAAAGACTCCCTTATGGTTAATCCACATACAAGATGGCTTTATTGACTTTGCTTATACAACACCATAGTTAATTCTAAAGAAGTAAAGTTGCATTTTATTTCTTGTAGCAAAAAAATTGATGATTACAACTATTCATATAAAAATTTAAATATGTACAGTGAACTCATGTGTGATAAAAGATAATGTTAACATCAACCCTTACAATTTTCATGTCTAGTCTTATTGTTCAAGTTGCACAGTACATTTAAAGTGTGGTAATGGGAGCAACACAGTCTTACCAAGTTCCTAACTATGGGTGTAGTTCCCAAGTCCAACAGCAAAACCAGACTTTATAGGTTTTCCAACAAGCTCATTTAATCCAAAGATAACCTTAACCCTGAAATATAACTATCATTGTATGTTAAACTTGAGTTCAATAATTAGCTACAAACACAATTAGTGAGAAAACACTAATCGTTTCAGTTAATGTTGCTGAAAGGAGTAAAAATATAATGATAGTTTTATATGAGCCTTAAGAAAGAAACAAGATGTAGTGAGACACCTAACTTTCTTCAATTTCGATTGCTTCCTTCTCTTCCTTAAACGAATACATCCTCTTGGATTTTTATTTTTATTTTCATAAAAGAGGTTATCTATTCTTTTGTTGTTACCATTAGATGTCACTTAGGAAATGACAGAGTCATCAATTCTGTCTAATGAGTGGCATGGTCAACCAACACACAAAACATTTCATTACCAAAAATTTTGCCCCAAATAGAGAATAAAGACATTCAACAAGTCACGTAAAGCATCGTCGAGAAGGAGAAAATTCATTGTTGCAACTAAATTTGCTTCACGAAAGTTAAGGTTCCAATGAGATAGGATTTGTGACCCAAAATTAGATTAATGAGGAGTGAAATAAAACAAAGAAATTTTGTACGAAAAGGAAGTTAGGGGTTGCAGACAAAACCTTGTAATTTAATTGCCTTCAATGCTGATGGGTTAGATGGTACTAACGACCAAGACGAGACGAACGGTACAAATGACGACGTCTCGGATGACGGCGACGTGCACAATTTTGATGACGCGGACGGCAACGCGGACAACTCTAATGATGCAGACGGCAATGCGAACAACGTTGATGATGTAGACAGTGAGGCAGACAATGCTGATGACGCGAAAGACGCAGACAAACAACAAGAGGGAGGGTAGTCTTAGGAGGAAGAACATAAAGTTTTGTGGGAATTTTAGGTTTAATTTAGGTTACATTATTTTTAATTAAAAAAGTTATATAAATTTTACATATGAAACTTTTTCGTAGATAATCATTTTCAAAATAACTTTCTTTAATTTTTTTATTATATTTATTTTCTACACTTATTTGTAACTTGTCATATGAAAGATTCTGATCACGTTATCTACGAAATTTTCATATATAATTTATTTTTATTTTACCCATGAACTTTTCCTTTATCTTTTTCCTTTATCTACGAGTAATTTTCGTAGATAAAATAAAATTATCTACGAAAAATATTTCATAGATAACCTTTCGTAGATAATATCTTAAGCAAATTTTCTACGCAAATTATCTTGTAGTGATATCTTATGTGAGATTACCTAGTTAAAACCATTAGTCGTGTTTGTACAATTTATCTTTTAATTAATAAACTTATTCTAATATAGAATTGTTGTCAATCATCATACATCCAAGTATTGTATGCTTTGGAAGTGAGTTTCGTCACAATTTTGTCCTTAAAAAGTGTATCTATAGCTGTCAAAATGGGCCACTCGGCCCAGCCCGACCCGACCCACCACGGGTTGGCCACTTAGTGGATCAATCCAACCCGACTCACTTATAAGCGAGCCAAAAAATTTCGAACCCGACCCGGCCCACCACGGGTTGGTGGGTTAAATGGGTTGGCTCACTAGCCCACTTAATTAAAATAAAATATAATTTTTTTCTTAAGTCAAATTAAAATTTAAATAAACTTCAATACAATCTAAATACAATCCAAAATGATGTTAAACACCAATACAAACCAAAATTAGAAAAAAAAAACAAATTACTATCTAAGATCAAAGCATTCTTGTCACTTATCCAACTATAATATTAGAGTCTTGAATGGATATATCCACAACATTTTCATCTCTTGAAGCATATTCTTTATCCCCATCTATTTGGAGTTAAAGCTAGGTTTCTATTTGCCAACCCACTAATCAGTGGCGGAACTTGGACAAAAAATGTAGGGGTGCCAAATTAGATTTGTTATATATAATTTGTTTCTAGTTAGAAAAAAAGCTCTTCATCTTTTCTCTTCATTTCTTCTGCTTAAAACAAGCATACATAATAGTAGAATTCAAGAAAATATTACTATCATTCGCTATTATATCATGATACCAAACCATGAATACCATTTTAGATAAGTCCTTCATACTTCATCAATTTGATTTGGTGGTATTGTCAAATTTGAGGTTGTTTTTCCCGAATCGCGTTCTAATGAATTTTTAAATTAATTATATGCAAGTCTAAGAACTTTAGAGATTTGCTTTTTTTATTGTCTTGAATTCTTGGTTTTCATGAAATTTCTCAAGTTTAGTTAACGTAAATGCATTTTTTTCATCTTTATCACAAACCTTCCTCTTTAAAACAAAAATCAATTTTTCTACTTTTTATCATAATCTTTCTAATATAAATTTATCACCTCTCGCCTATCTAGAAAAAAAATTTATATTCACAAATCACAATTATCACAATGCAAAACATAACAAAACTCATACCACTTTAATTAAATAAGCAACATTGTATAAATTCAAAACTTATAATTAAGGGTTATAATAATTTCATAATTAAGGGTTATAATAATTTGGGAAAAATTATAATTAGGGTTCATGCCAATTTCATAAAAGAATCCCTAAAATCATAATTAGAGTTTATATTAATTTGAGATAAACTTAATTTGGGAGAAACATCCTAAAAAGAACCATAAATTTAATATACATAAATCATAATAAGATACTAACCTTGATATGTGATAGATCATGCCAGAATGTATACTTCAATATCAATCTATGTGTTTCTCAACCTCTATTTCCCAATCTATCTCTTTGTATTTATTTATTTTCACACACTTTCATGATAATTTAAATGGTTAAAAGATCTTATAGCCAGAAAAAAAATCTTAATCTCTTTTATAAATCAATATCTCCATTAAATTTTTTATTTTCTTTTATTATAATTTTTCATAATATAAATAATATATAAATATAATTTTAAAAATATATAAATATATAAATATATATATATATATATATATATATAAAATTCAAAAAAAAAAATTGGGGGAGTCATGGCTCCCTTCTGTCACCATGTAGTTCCGTCAATGCCACTAATGTGTTTGGTTAAAAAAATAGCTCAACATTGCAAAGCTCAACATAATGTGTGTGACCATACGGGTTGGTGGGCCAACCCGGCTCACCAGGGTTCAACCTGGGTAAGCCGGATTCTTGGTGGACCGGGTCAAAAATTGACCCGTACTAACATTTGTAAAAAATATTCAACCCAATCCGGCCCAAACCTGTGGTGGGTCGGGTTGACCCATGGGTTCTGACCCACTTTGACGGCTCTAAGTGTATTGAATGATGAAAGAGAAATGAGTATTTAAATAGCCTTAGACCTTAACTTCTAAACAATAATACGAGACTATTAACTCAGAAATAGGAACAACATATAAGTTATTAACTTCATTTTAATTGTTTTGTCTTGCATTTGTATTTAATATAATAAAATGTTTATTTAAGTAAATATTATATATATTCAAATAATAAGATCATAACTATAAAATTAAATATAAATAATTTTTTCAAATTTATAATAGATAACTTTTATTAATTTTATAGTAATTTTTTATTATAGATAATCATTTTAGTTTAAAAATATTAATTTTAAAAAATAATTAAAAATAGTTAAATTAAACAAATAGTATTGATAAAATAATTGTTTTTATTTTAAAAAAATAGTTAAATTTTCAAAAAATAATTAAAATAATTAAAATTTTAAAAATATCACTTAAAAATTAAAAATACTAAAAATAATTTCTTTTTCATAATAAAATTAGAAAATAAAATATATAGAAAAAGGTAAATCTTTTATAATATACATGTTATTCTTCCAAAATTTTCCAACAGTTTAATTGCTTTAATTTGCTCTGGATAAAAACTAAACATTTCATGTATTAAAATTTGAAACTTAAAACTTTTAATATACTATTATATATCAAATAATAATTGAAAGGCTTAAATATACATTTGGTCCTTATTTTCGTCAAAATTATTCAATTTGATCTCTATTTTTGTTTTGTGGTCAATTTGGTCCTCATTTTTGTAAAATTGGATTCAATCAAGTCCTTTTAGCAAACAACGTTAGAATTGTTAACAACACAGTGACAACGTGGAACTGTTTGGGGAACGTGGCAAGTATGTAAATTAAAATTGTTAACAACACAGGAAAAAATAAATTAAAATTAAGTATGTAAAAGAATGTGTAAGTTAAAAAATTAAAAAGTTGGAAGTGAAAATTAAATGCAGCGAGAGAAAGTGGAAGTGAATAAGTTAAAAGTTAGAGATTCGACTTCGAGAGAAAGGGGAAAAATAGGGTTTGTGAGCATCAAATTAGGGTTCGTGAGAAAGGAGAAAATCAAGAACGATTGGAGATTGTGCTTCGAGATTGTGCTTTGTTCGTTGGTGAAGTTCGTCTTCAAGCGTCTGAACGATTGGAGCGTCAACCAGGTTAGTTCATTGTAAATATTTGTGTTGTGTAGTTTCGTTTGCGGTGGGTTTTATAGTTTTGTTGTTTATTATTTCTAAATGTCACGTTTTGGTTGATTTGTTGTTTGTGTTGTCGCTTTCATTAGTGTGGTGTGTTAATGTTTTATGTGTTTGGTGGTCCCCTTATGTTCTCCTTTATTTATGCGTTTTTCAGTTGTGGTCCCCCATTTAATTGATAGCATGTTATTTTATTTCTATATTTAGATGTGTGACGAGAGATTCAAGGTTATGGTCCACCATGGTGGACATTTTGTTCAGAATGGTGCACTTTTTTATATGTGGGTGGATTTACTGATGATTGGTCATGTGACCTAGACACATGGGGGTATTTTGAGGTGTTAGACACACTTAAGTCTATGGGTTATTTAGCTCTTAAAGAGTTGTGGTATGTTGTTGATAGAAGGTTGCAATTATTGTATGATGATAATGGGTCAATTAATATGTTTAACGTTTCTAAGGGTAATGGAGAAGTCCACTTGTATGTGGTCAACATTGTGTCAGAAGCAGTAGTGGTAGATGATGATTTAGAAAGTAATTTAGAATATGCAATTGTTGAAGTTAATGCTGAGTTGGGAGGTGGAGGTTTGACTAAGGTTGTCTTGGGGGGTAGAGGTGAGACTGTGGGTGAGTTGGGAGGTAGAGGTGAGAATGAGGCTGACTTGGGAGGTGGAGGTGAGACTGAGTTTGACATGGGAGGTGGAGGTGAGACTAAGGATGACTTGGGAGGTGGAGGTGAGACTGACTTAGGAGGTGGAGGTGAGGAAGATTTGGGAGTTGGACGTGAGGATGAGTTTCATGCAAACCTAGGTGGTGGAGGAGGTCAGGAGGGGGTGTTTGAAACTGAGGTAGAAATTGAGGTCGAGGTGCACAGTTGGGTTGATTTGAAGACTGGGGATGAGGACTTTGTTAATGTTCCTATCAGTGTAATGGGGGCCATTAATAATTGTTATAATGATGTGGGTTTTGTCGCAGTTGAAGTGGGTATAACTGAAGAAGAGAATGAAAGTGAATGTGAGCAAAGGGGGGATGTACGAAAACACTTTGATAGGGGGCTTTATAATGATCAGTGGCAGTCATATAAATTGTCGAGTGATGGGGAAACTGATTGTGAATCAGAGGATGATGATAGCAATCAAGATGTGTTTGGGATGTTTGTGATGACCAAATCCATGGCAGACTATAAGTGGGATGTGGGAACATATTTCCTTGACAAGGAACAGTTTAGAGATGTTGTTAGAACATATGCAATTCATGGTGGAAGAAATATAAGATTTGTCAAAAATGATAAACATAGAGTTAGGGTGAGACGAATAGGGGTCCAAGGAAATTGTCCCTGGTTGGTTATTGTACATTGTTGACTTCCCATAATAATTGGCAATTAAGGAAAGTTGTTGATGTTCATACTTGCAGTAGAGAATTTAGCATTGATATAATAAATGTTAAGTGGTTGAGTGGGACTTTAGAGATAGACTTAAGAGAAAATCCAAGTTTAAAAATAAATGAAATACGTAACAAGGTTGTTAGGAAATGGAATACTGGAGTGTAAATGTCTATGGCGTGTAGGACGAAAGCAATGGCAATAGACCAAGTGCAAGGTTCATTAAAGAGCAGTTTAGGAGAATTTATGATTATGCAAATGAATTGTTGAAATCTAATATGAGATCTACAATAAAATTGAAAGTGGAAGACGTTTAGGTCAAGCAACATTCAAAAGGTTTTACACTTGTTTAAAAGCGTGTAAAGATAGTTTTGTGTCATGTAGACCAATAATTGGGTTCGATGGATGCTTTTTGAAAGGAAGGTATGGGGTGAGTTATTAACTACTGTTGGTCGAGATGGTAATGACCAAATGCTGCAACTATGCTTTGCACTTGTTGAAGTTGAGAACAAAGAGACATGGACTTGGTTTATGGAGCTATTGATTGAAGATCTAGGTGGGCCTGAAGTATGTAAGTCCATCAACTTCATGTCAGACCAACAAAAGGTAAATATAAGTAATGATTTAATAAATATTTTAAAGCGTTTGTGTAACATCCCGACCGGATATTACAGATTTAAATAATAAAATAATGAAGTAAATAATAAAAAATTCATTTATTATAACTGATATTCCCAAAACTCGGGAAAATTAAAAACTTTTATTACTTTCACAATAAACCAAAATTCATAAGTATAAATAAGATTGTAATTATCTAAAAGTCCAGAATATTTATAATTACAATTTATTTGAAAGCATAAAAACTTCATAAAAGTTCTGGTAAAATCTTCTCCCAAAACTAGCCCTGCTATGTCTCTAGGCCTCACCAGATCTACCTGCAATAACATATGCTCCCGTGTACCGCGTACACGATCATCGCAAAACACAAGCAGATAGGGTGAACTAACAAATTACACATATATATAAATATTGCATAGTTATATATATATCACACAATCACACCAATACTGCGGCAATAAAAATCGTCTAGCGGGGACACGTACCGCCAAACACTGCCGCTTCCAGACCATCTGGAAGGTATGATGAGTCGAACCTTGGCTCATATTCAATAATTAACTTTTGGGGAATTTAATATTATTTTTGCGCTTACAAATTTGATATTAGTTGCATCAAATTTATTATTGGATATTCTTGAGTTTAATAATGCAACAATAATTTAATTTAGGTCCTTAAGAGTGTAAATAATGAATATTTTAATTTATTCATTAAGTCCCAAAATAGGAATTTTGGAGAGAAATAGTTCTGGTACTAAATGCACCCGCAATTCTCATGTTTACACCCTTTTCAATTGGATTATCTATTTTTGAACAAAGACATTTTTGGGGCTAACTGCACCCCCTTCTGCAATTGGACTTTATATTTCTTTTCTGCACCCCTTCTTTTTACTAATTTTCACCGCTAATATCACTTAAACTCTAGTCCACCAGATTACGCCACATGGCAATCCTCCACTTACTACATTAACCAATTAAAACTTGCCACTTCCTCAATCCCCCACTCTCTAGAATAACCACTCACAGTTTGCCACATCATCAATCCTCCACTAACTCAAATCACCAATCAAAACATGCCACCTCGTCACTCTCTCTCTCCTTCACACAACCAAAACCTTAACCCTAATCCCATTCTCTCTCTCTCTTCCGCACCAACCCCTTTCCGCAGCCGCCACCTCCGACCACCGCTGCAACTCGCCGAAATTGCAACCGCCAGTCGCGCCCTCGTTGGAAACCACAATCTCCTATCGTGCTGCCAGCGGCTCGAACCTGCATCTCCTGCACCGCCGTGAATCGGCCACCACATCTCCTCCATCATGCCTCCGTCGTGCCTCCTTCTTCATCACGAAGCCACCACCAACGCGTGCATGCCAGAACCGCAACCCTCACTTTTCGTATCACGCCGGAACACCATGGCAACGGCACTAGTGAGACCTGCAGCAGCTATCTCGAGCTCCGCTACGTTGTTCTCGCACCACCATCGAAGCCATGGAAGCCACCGTGAGTTCGTACCTGCACCTGCACCCCCTCATCGCGCTCACGTCAGAACTGCGTCGACCCCATTCAGTCCTGCGCCGTCGTCGACGAGCATCGCTTCCATGGCAGCCACCACATCGCACTCCCGCCTCCTGCTTCCTCCACCATCTAGCCCCACCGTGACGCCACTCCCCCCTGTGACAGTCGCGGACCCAACAACACCTTTCGCGACAATTCTGCAGCCACCGCGACAACCACCATAATCTCGCCTAAACCGCTCACGGCAGCCAGACCCTAATGGGGAGAGAGACTTCCCTGACACGTGGCAGTCTCTTAATGGGCTGTCAAAAGGTCAAGACTGGTCAACCAGTCAACTTTGGCAAGAATTTGGATAACAAGGGTTAATTGCCTATTTTACGCTATATCTGGCAGATGGTTCCTTTGCAGGAACCCTAAAAGGCCTAGACTAGTAAGAATCGTCTGGCGGCTGTTCATTGCCGACCAGACTATTTCTGGAAATTTCCAGAAACAATAAATTAAAAGGAAATAACATATCCATCATAACCATACCAAATTCAGCATACCAATCAGAATTAAATTAATCGACGCATGAAATTTCCCTATTTAGCATGCCATTCAAATTAAAATTAAAGTTAACGCGTAAAGCTCCCCTAACCTGAATTCCTTTGCCAAATTTGAAAATTGCAAGCTCTTTCCTTGATCACTAAAAGCTTTCCTTGGTTCTTCTCAATTCAACTCCAAAAACCTCGTTCAAGCCTCGCCACTCTAACAAAATTCGTGTCCTATTTTCTGAGTGCAATTTCAGCTTTGCAAAACCCTTCTCCTAACCTAATTTCTTGCCTTTTAAAGGTGCCTTACCAATAGGTAATTACCAAAAACGAAATTTAAGTTTTTAATGGTAATGTTTATTATCATTCGTTACTCCTTTATGGTCTGTTTTTCAGCCAACCTGCCCATGCATCTAGGTTTTCCTTCACTCTTCACATTCAAGCCACAACTAAGTTTGGCAAAAATAAAGTTTAATTAATGATCAAGCCAATTCATGTTTCATGATATTTAATATAATTCTATGATTATATTATCACTCAACATGATCAAGCATATTATTAAAAATAATAATAAATTAAATAACACACAATTGGCATACATAGGACTTGAACTCAAGTCCTCACACATAATCAAGTACTCTCAACCACTTGAGTTATTACTTTTCCACATTATATAAATAAATAATTAATGCCTTAAAGGCTCCCACTACCCGCATTTATTAATTAATTAATTAATTAATTATTTAATTTTCACGGGTCTTATAGTTTGCATTGTGGTTATGGACTTATATATTTGATTTTGCCTTATGATAAGGACTAAGTTTGTATTTAGGCCTCTTTTGGTGTAATTTTGTAGTAATTGGTACTCTATTCTATTCAATTCTTTAGTCCAGCACCTGACTGTTTTTTGGAATCTGAATTGCTTGAGTAAATAGGTTCTGATTGCACTTAAATGAATATTGGACTCCAATATTGGAGTTGTGATTGGCATTTGTGCTTTTTCTACTTTAAGAATAGGGAGTTAATTGAATTATGCTTTTGTGCTTGGCAGGTTGTCTTACCAAAATATGGACTGAATTACATTATGCACTTCTGATTGGCAGGTTGTGTTATAAAATTAGGGACTTCATTACACAATTTTTCACGAAAATAAGGACTTAATGGAACATATTTAAATCAAATTAGGGACCAAATTGAACACTTTAAACGAAATTAGGGACTTAATTAAACATATTTAAACCACATTAGGGACCAAATTGAACAACTTAAACGAAGATAAAGATTCATATTCATTCATCTAGAGCAAAATAAAGATTTCCCAAGCCTGGTTCATCCAGAACACAAAAAAGATTCATAACTTCATTTATAAATTACAAAGCAGAACCAGACATTGGTTTTTTAACATTCATAAGTTGATCAACATCCAAAAAACAACATCCTCACCTAAACACATTGTTTTTTTAACATTACTGGAACCATTACTATATTGATTACAATAATAACAATAACCAATCCTAAGAAAAATTGTATCGTTTTCTTCATAACCCTGACTGAAGTCTCCAATTTAGAAATCTTCATCCTTTGCTGGGCTATATACCATCCCTTGCATCATATAATTCTTCATCACACCACTTGAAGTAATTACACCACACCACATCATTGGAAGCAGTACTTTGTTATTGAACACAAAATTATCGAAGCATAAATTTTGTCTTATCAATCTATATGAAAGGCAAAAGACAATGAGTTTTTTAAGGCACATCAATCTAACCTTGTACTTAAGACAACCCCAAAATTTCCTACCTTATTCCTTGAAGTTCTTGCCACTCGGATCACTGCAAGTTCTCCATATTTGCAAATAAGGTTTAAACCTATACCCTTGGAACCACGAATATGAGACTCACTACAACTTGGTTGCCCCAACTATTACAGCAAGAGGAGGAAGACAAATGGTGGCAAGACACACCACACAAAAATGAATTCAAACTCACCAAGTCGTTTGTGCACATTATGTTCTTGCTAGCCACAAATTTCATGTAAACCCTAATTCAATTTCTTCCTCAATTAGATTTCAATAAGTTTTAAACCTACAACGGTCGTAAAAATGAACAACGACCCATGTTAATACAAAAATTTGCCACGTCTCCCAAACAGTTCCACGTTTTCACTGTGTTGTTAACAATTTTAACACTGTTTGCTAATTGAATCCAGTTTTACAAAAATAGGACTAAATTGACCACAAAACGAAAATAAAGACTAAATTTAATAATTTTGATGAAAATAGGGACCAAATGTATATTTAAGCCTAATTGAAAAAACTTAGGTAGTTTATTAAGATAATGTTAAATTATTTATTTTAGTACAATTTTTAAGGGATTGAGGATGGAAATCATAATTCTTAGAAAAAACGGTAAAACATATTTAAACATTTTCTTGTAGTATTACTTTTGGGTCATGCAAATTTTCAATTGAATATTAAATTTCCAAAATTTATTATAAAGTAGAGAAAATAAGTTATGCATTATTATGTCAAGAGGTGTATCGTGTTTGTACAATTCTATATTAGAGAAAATAAGATTATCTAGTCAAAATCATTAGTCGTATAATTTATTTTTTAATTAATAAACTTATTCTAATATAAAATTGTTGTCAATCACCATACATCTAAAATATTGTCTGCTTTGGAGTGTGAGCTCTGTCACGGTTTTGTCCTTACAAGACATATCGGAGAAGGATGGAAGGGGAAGGAGTATTTAAACCGCCATAGACCCCAACCTCTAAACGATGTGACTATTAATTGAGAAGTAGGAATAACATATAAGTTATTAAAAGAATGGTTAAATTACTCTTTTGATCCTTGTATTTGTCAAGTAGTGTCAAATTGGTCCTCAAGTTCTGTTTTGTCTCAATTTGGTCATTATTTTTTTAAAATGATTTAATTTGGTCCTTGCTGTCAATTTTGACCAAGCAGTGTTAAAGTCAACACTAAGTGTCAATTTGTGGTTTTTTGGACTTTTTTAATATATATATATATATATTTTAATTTTCTTTAATTTTTTTTAATTTCTTTTACACATGTCACTTCACAATTGTGTCACGTGTCAAAATAATTTAATTTTGTCCTATATTTGTTTTTAGTTTCAATTTAGTACTAACTTTTTGTAAAAATGAAGAAATATTAACCCTCCTTAAATTGACACTCAATTTACTTTTTGTATTAAATATTACGATGATATTCTTATTAAAATTGACATTTTTATTAAATATTTGTAGAAATATTATTGTACCACACCTAGCCAAACTCGACCAAATAAGTAAACAATGTGTATATTAAGGCAGCCAAGTTTCCAGCCTAGGCCGAGTTAGCCTAAACTTGTACTGGTTTTAACCTAAACTAAACATCTAAAGGAACAACCTGCATCTCATATCACCAACATAAGCCATCAAGACAAGTAGCCGGCCCAGACCGACTACTCCAGCATATCTGGTAAGATTAGAGCCTAGGCCGACCACTCCAATGGACTCAGTATGATAGAAGCCCCCGCGTTCAATAAACCTTAAGGGCCTGGGTTAGGGCCCAGGCCCACTCATAGCCCAAGCTAGAGCCCAAGTCAAGGCCCAGCCCATGAAGTGGTCAAACAGCATTAAATGCTCTATAAATACACGTGGACCCCAGCAATTGAAGGTACGTATTCATTAATCATTGATTTGACTCTCTGAGAGCTTGGACTTACTTGAGCTTCAAAGACTCTTCTGCAGGAACAATTGGCGCCCACCGTGGGGCACGAGACGAACACTTTTAGTACCCGCTTTTCTCTGAAGATGGTTTCCATCCGCAACAAAGCTGGAGCGAACAAGCAAGCGGATGTTGGTCCCTCTGGACCTCCTGGCATCACCCCCAATTTGGCCGCTGATGAGTGCGTATTTTTGCCCTCATTTAATGTTTAATTTTGGGTATTTAATTGAATTTGTGTGCTTAAAGAGTGATTTAATTGATAAATCTGATAATTAGGTTGTTTGAGCTTGTGTGATAAAAATGTCTTAAAAAGTGATTTTTAGCGGCATAAATTATTTTTGGATATTTTAACGTTTGTTGATGCAGCTGAAGTTAAGTTTTAAGCTCATTTAGAGGTGTGGAAATAAATTGATTAAAGCTTCATGACACCTTAAAGATAAATCAAAGAATAAGAAATTATCAAAAGCACAAAAATTCAGGCCAAGCATTGCATGAAGACGACAAGAAAAACTTGGAAAAGTGAAGAAGTTTGGCTAAACTAAGAAGAGAGGAACACAAAAATTGGACCTTGCGGTTTTCTTTATCTTTATGATAGAAGATAATTTGGGAAAATATATCTTAGATATTTTTGATATTTTTAAATAATTATCTTATTTAATTATATCATAAAATATTAAAAGATAATAACTACCAAATCTGTTTAAATATGACAAGATCTTCTTGAATCTTTTTAGTTACACAACAAACAAATATATCTTGAAGATATTGGATTATTTAGAAGATAATTTAAGGAGATTGCAAAGGGTTGATTTGGAAAATTAATACAAATACTAATTGGTGATAATTTATCATATATCTTTAATTAATTAATTAATTTAATTATATTAGATATTGATATTATCAACCAATTATATTTGTCAAACAGTCTATATCTCTCCAAATATTTTTAAATATTTATCTTTATCTTTATTTTAAAAGATATTTGAGAGATTTTAGCAACAGAAAAGCCCAGTCCAATTCCTATATAAAGAGACCAAGGGAGAAGCAGAAAAAGAGACAAGCTCGGGACTTCGGAGTGTAGGAACCCTCAGGGGGGCCTAATTTCGTTTCCTTTCTCTCTCTATTCTTCTTTTATTTCTATTTTGTATTTCATGGAGTGCTAAACTTCTTGGGTTGATTCCATTGTAATTTCATTATGGATTCTGAGGTTAGAATGAATTAATTTCTTTGTTCTTTTTATTATTGTTGAGGTTTTAATTCATCTATGTCTTTTATCTTTGAATCACGTAAAAAGTAATGATTTTAAATCTATATGCATGTTGATCATATGAGTTCAAGGGTTTTTAAATTTAATTGAGACTTTACTTTGATTTTATTTAGAAACTTTCATATGATTAAATGAGTTTTTACCAATAATTGAGACTTTACTTTGGTTAAAGGTATTTACTCTAACTACAATTAATTGAGACTTTACTTTGATTAGTTAAGCTTTTTATTTGGTGAGAAGATAAAAGAATAGACATGATTAGGCATAGTAAAATTTGATTGAGACTGTACTTTGGTTGAATTTACCGTGGATAATCTAAAAGTTCTCACTTTTGATTGAGACTGTACTTTGGTTAAAAGTGAGAACGCCAACAAATTAATTGAGACTTTACATTGATTAATTTGTAAATCTATAACAATAATTAATTGAGCAATAATCTTTAGATAACCGATGATGAATTTATTTTGAAAAAGCAATGGAATCAATCTATTTTCTTTACTATTGTTTTTATTTCTTTTTATCTTTTAAATTTTATTTCTATCTGTGTTTATCTTAATCCCCATATTTTTATTATTTTATTTGACTAACTCTTTTGTATAGAATTTATAAGAACTAATTTGTTAAAAATCAATTCCGTGTTCGTTGGGAGACGACTTTGGGTTACTTTACCCTTTCTATTTTGTTGACTACTTTCTTAATAATACTGAAGTTGTTATAGATAAGTAGTATTAATTTGATCGCGTCAACGACAGCGTTATCAAATTTGGCGCCGTTGCCGGGGAACATGGTTAGAATTTTTATCATTTTAGTTCTTATTTATATTCTTTTGATTTTGATTTTTGATTTTGATTTTGATTTTGATTTTTTTTTATCACTAGCATTTTTTTTTCTCTCAATTTTTGTACTAACATTTTTTTTCTTTAGTTATTTTATTTTATTTTATTTAGTTATTTTTTTAAGCATAGTTTTTGTTTGAGGAATTTTGTTGGGAAATTTGTGAAACTAGTTGGGAAAAACTTTGGCTAAGGAAAGACAAGGTACTTAAGTTGTCCATTGAGACGCACCTCTCTTTCCTGGAAGTCTACTCAACAAGCTTTCAACTTATTTCTTTTCAGAAAACCACTTTCAAAAATGCAAAATAGTTTTTCATATGAAAATAATCAACAGTGTGATTTTCAAGTGAATTATGATTACTATCCACAGCAACCACGTGATTCATATGATTATCAGCAACAAATTGTCACACCTACTTCTGCACCTGATATAAGTGGGTTAACTTTACGACAATTTAATGATCTATATCCTAGATCATCTTTTTTGGGATATGAGCAACAACCATATTCTGAGTGTCCAACTCAGCAACCATATGTTCCAAATAGTTTTCAGCAACAATATGTACCACCACAACAAGTTCAAGCAACCAATGGACCATCTTACAGGGAAGTTATGATATTAATGGGTGAAGTTATAGAGAAATTAGAGTCCATGGATGAAAGGTTGCGAGTTGATCAAAGATGTAAAAATATTGAGCAAGAGTGGTATGAAAATAAGCAAATATTGTCTGATATGTTGAGGGATGCAAGTAAGAACAACTTCATAGAATTACTTGTAACTGTTAATACCACCCCTCAACCCCATCAGAGATTTCCTGAAAATCCAGATTTTAACGAACTTCGTCATAAAATCAAAAATGTGCTTCTGAAGTTGGCGATCAGAGCTGAACAAATGTCTGAAGATTTGAGTCAGCTAATGAATGATGCAGTGAGAAAGGTCACTTTGGAAGATATGATGAAAATGATGACTGAAATGATGAAGATGGATCAGACAGATCAGAAAGAGATGATGAATGTCGCGACACAAAGCTTACAAAATCAATCTGAAAAACCAATAGCGGAATCACATCACATTGATATATCTACTGATGGATATAATCATTTTCATAGTAATATGTCTACTGATGGACATATCAATTTTGCTAAAGATGTTGCTGATGAAGTAATTGAAGATTCTCACACAAACATATCTACTGATGGATATGTTGATGATGCTCAATGTGAATATAAAGTTGTACCCATTGATGAGGATATGAGTACAAATGATTATTTTCAAGAGCAAAGTTGTGAGAACAATACAATGGAGGAACCAAGTGTAGTTGAAGAGCCTACACTATTCGAAGATGCAGCTGAAGCATCTACTATTGCAACTGACTTGGTTAATGATGAAGCAGCAGAGTCAACAACACCAGGTGAAAATTTTTGCTCAGAAGATGAGATTATGAGGATTACTGATGATCCGCTTAACCATCTGAATTCACCTGATGATGCTCAAGTTGAGTTGAAGCCACACACTCCACACATCAAGTTTGTTGATGTGAATGATGCAAATAAGTTTTCAGTGGTTATCTTTGTTGACATGGCTGCAGAAAAAGAAGAAAGGTTGCTACAACAGGTAAAAAGCTTAGATTCAAATTCTTTTGAAATCATTGTTGATAGAAAAGTTAATTTGCGTGCATGTTTGTTTTTTGTTTTTGTTTTTAATTTTAAAAATATTAAAAAAATTTCAAAAATATGTGTTTTTGTTTTCTTTAATAAAATTGTACAAGCTGACTTGTACTTTATAAAATTAAAGAAAATAAATTTTGACATATGGCCAGATTGAGCAAATAGTCACAAATTTTTTCGTTTCCTCCCCAAAATAAGTCTATCAAGGACCATTTTTTTTTAAATAAGTGAGGGGGAGACAAACTGTAGGTAGGATTTTTTTTCTTTTTTGTGTTTTTCAATTTTTGTTTTTGTTTTCATAAAAAATTGTGATTTCTTTTTGAGAAAATTATGAAAGTATTAAATTTTTACTAAGTGGAACTTTTAAACAATATCTCTCATAAGAAATCCACAAAAATATTTACCCGCTTTCAATAAAACATATTGGATTTTTAGGATTTGATTCAGTAATTGGGATGATCATAATTCTAGAAAAATAAAAGTCATGTTGATATGAGTGGATTGTTTCTATGATTTGCTAATTGAGTTCATTTGAGAATTTCTTGATTAAATCTTTTGTGAAAGAGTTTGACCTTGTGAGTCTTGAGCCTTAATGTAAAGGATGGTTTACCATGTGCCATTCCTATTTTTTCTTGAGTGACTTGCTCATGTTTGTTTATACTCAAATGTTTAGCTTGACTCTTTTGTTTTGCATCTTAGGTGAATATGCATGATTTGATATGACGGAGGCATTTCTTGTTTTAAGCTACTTGGCCAAATAAGCCCACCTTGATATTAATCCATTGGTAGCCCCTTTGAGCTTTAAACCTCTTTTTCTTGTTTTAAGCCTATTGCATAACCTTGAAAAGAAAAAGACCATATTCTACCTTAGGAAGAAAGAAGGAGCTAATGGATTATGTTCAGGAATGGTTGAGGAATAAAGTGTGTGGGTGAGTACCTCACCCACAAATTAATAAAAATGGCAAAAGGAAAAATTGTTGATGAAAAAGTGTTGAAATAATTGCTTTCTAAAAAAAAGAGAGAGCAACAAAGCAATAAACGAAAAGGAGTTGCTTTTGAAATTATGCTCCATTATCTTTCTATATTTTAATTTCAAAATCCCAAAAATCTTAAATTTTTTCCTACCTTTGCCTTAGCCCCATTATAACCTGTGAAAAGTCCTCATGATCTTTGAATGCATATTTTCTGAAAGTTTGTGAATATTAGAGTCTTGTTAAGTATTATGATAGTTTACTTACATGAGTATTTTGAGTGAAAACACAAGCCAAAACACTTGAGAGAATTTTGGTGAGAAAATACACATTTAACTTGAGTGCTTTCTTTCATAATTGATTGTCTTGTGAATTCAAAAGATTAACTCATGTGTGAAAAATAGAACCTTTCTGTTTGTATATACATGATAATTTGATCTCTAGAGTATTGAATTGTCTCCAGTGATGTTCATTCCTTTGATCCAGTGTTGATGTGAAATAAAATACCTCATATTAAGTTTTGAAATTGATTGATTTTGCCCAGGAGTGCAAAAGGATAAGTGTGTGGGTATGATGAGTGCGTATTTTTGCCCTCATTTAATGTTTAATTTTGGGTATTTAATTGAATTTGTGTGCTTAAAGAGTGATTTAATTGATAAATCTGATAATTAGGTTGTTTGAGCTTGTGTGATAAAAATGTCTTAAAAAGTGATTTTTAGCGGCATAAATTATTTTTGGATATTTTAACGTTTGTTGATGCAGCTGAAGTAAGTTTTAAGCTCATTTAGAGGTGTGGAAATAAATTGATTAAAGCTTCATGACACCTTAAAGATAAATCAAAGAATAAGAAATTATCAAAAGCACAAAAATTCAGGCCAAGCATTGCATGAAGACGACAAGAAAAACTTGGAAAAGTGAAGAAGTTTGGCTAAACTTAGAAGAGAGGAACACAAAAATTGGACCTTGCGGTTTTCTTTATCTTTATGATAAAAGATAATTTGGGAAAATATATCTTAGATATTTTTGATATTTTTAAATAATTATCTTATTTAATTATATCATAAAATATTAAAAGAAAATAACTACCAAATCTGTTTAAATATGACAAGATCTTCTTGAATCTTTTTAGTTACACAACAAACAAATATATCTTGAAGATATTGGATTATTTAGAAGATAGTTTAAGGAGATTGCAAAGGGTTGATTTGGAAAATTAATACAAATACTAATTGGTGATAATTTATCATATATCTTTAATTAATTAATTAATTTAATTATATTAGATATTGATATTATCAACCAATTATATTTGTCAAACAGTCTATATCTCTCCAAATATTTTTAAATATTTATCTTTATCTTTATTTTAAAAGATATTTGAGAGATTTTAGCAACAGAAAAGCCCAGTCCAATTCCTATATAAAGAGACCAAGGGAGAAGCAGAAAAAGAGACAAGCTCGGGACTTCGGAGTTTAGGAACCCTCAGGGGGGCCTAATTTCGTTTCCTTTCTCTCTCTATTCTTCTTTTATTTCTATTTTGTATTTCATGGAGTGCTAAACTTCTTGGGTTGATTCCATTGTAATTTCATTATGGATTCTGAGGTTAGAATGAATTAATTTCTTTGTTCTTTTTATTATTGTTGAGGTTTTAATTCATCTATGTCTTTTATCTTTGAATCACGTAAAAAGTAATGATTTTAAATCTATATGCATGTTGATCATATGAGTTCAAGGGTTTTTAAATTTAATTGAGACTTTACTTTGATTTTATTTAGAAACTTTCATATGATTAAATGAGTTTTTACCAATAATTGAGACTTTACTTTGGTTAAAGGTATTTACTCTAACTACAATTAATTGAGACTTTACTTTGATTAGTTAAGTTTTTTATTTGGTGAGAAGATAAAAGAATAGACATGATTAGGCATAGTAAAATTTGATTGAGACTGTACTTTGGTTGAATTTACTGTGGATAATCTAAAAGTTCTCACTTTTGATTGAGACTGTACTTTGGTTAAAAGTGAGAACGCCAACAAATTAATTGAGACTTTACATTGATTAATTTGTAAATCTATAACAATAATTAATTGAGCAATAATCTTTAGATAATCGATGATGAATTTATTTTGAAAAAGCAATGGAATCAATCTATTTTCTTTACTATTGTTTTTATTTCTTTTTATCTTTTAAATTTTATTTCTATCTGTGTTTATCTTAATCCCCATATTTTTATTATTTTATTTGACTAACTCTTTTGTATAGAATTTATAAGAACTAATTTGTTAAAAATCAATTCCGTGTTCGTTGGGAGACGACTTTGGGTTACTTTACCCTTTCTATTTTGTTGACTACTTTCTTAATAATACTGAAGTTGTTATAGATAAGTAGTATTAATTTGATCGCGTCAACGACAGCGTTATCAGCCGCCATCCTAGATGGCCAAGCAAAGATGCAACAGGAA
Organism: Vigna unguiculata; assembly: GCF_037176805.1. Taxonomy (NCBI): domain Eukaryota; kingdom Viridiplantae; phylum Streptophyta; class Magnoliopsida; order Fabales; family Fabaceae; genus Vigna; species Vigna unguiculata. Next base: position 22,744,198 of record NC_140795.1, on the reverse strand, counting down.
CTCGCTGATCTGAAGAAACACAGTGCTGAAGAAATGGAGGCGTTGAGACAGGAAAACTCCCGCCTCAGGCGAAGGATCGAGGCTGATCCAAAACTGAAGGGAAAAGCCAAAGAAACCTCTGAAGTTGTGAAGTCTCCGGCTTTCCAGCCTACAGAGGAAGAAAGTGAATACAATCCTACCCCCCACACCTTCACCACCACCCAACAGACACCCGTTACCTCCACCCATCCCCATCACTTTCCATCTGGTCAAATGGGGCTTACCGCACCCCCAACCCCCGTCGGCACCCTTCTTACTACCCAGATCCCCTATAACATACCCACCACCCTCCACACCACACATATTCCACCCTATAACCCATAATATCTTCCCACAACCCACATTCCCCCTCACAACATCACCTCTACCTTTCCTACTATGATCAACCACCCCGTCCCACCTCACATGCTCCCTCCTCACCAGCCCAGACGCCGCCACCCATTCACAGACTTTATCGCCAACACCCCCCTCCCAGCCCAGTGGGAACCTTTCACCCTCGATCGCTATACTGGCGAAACCGACCCCGACGAGCACCTTAAAGTTTACATCACCCATGTCGCCTTGTACACGTCCCAAGACGCAGTATTTTGCAAAGCTTTCCTCACCGCCCTCAAAGGCCCTGTCCTAGAATGGTTCACAACTCTTCCGCCCTACTCAATCGACAGTTTCGACATCCTCTCTCACATGTTTTCCACCCACTTCGCCGGAAGCCGTCCCCATCAAACCACCACCATATCCCTACTGGGCATCAGACATGAACCTATCAAACCACTCATAGTGTTCATCGATCGCATTAGTAAAGCCGCCGTTCACACACCGCACCTCGACCAGGAGATGATTCTCCAATGCATGACTCTTACCCTACAACCCGGCCCCTTCGCCAACAACGTCTATCTCCACCCACCTGCCTCCATGCACGAACTCAAGCTGTGTGCAGCCGACTACGTCCGCATGGAGGAAATGCAAACACTTCACACCAAATTCTGCAACGACTACGTCGCCACCACCTCCAACCCCACCCCACCCCACAGCCTAACCCACGCCCTGATACCCGCCCACGTGAACCCCGCCAACCTCACTTCACCAGATACGCCCCCCTCACAGTAGCCCATTCCTGTATTCTGGATGAAGCCCTCCAAGCCGATCTAATCCCTCCACCACGCAAGACAACCACACCCCCCAACGCCGACATGACCAAATACTGCCATTACCACCGCAACCATGGCCACACTACAGAAGAATGCAAAGCACTCCAGGACAAAATAGAAGAACTGGTCTGTGCTGGCCACTTTCACCGCTTCATCCGTAGAGATGACCATTCCTCCTCCTCTCGATCCCGTCACCACCCGCGATCTGACCACAGACGTCAACCAAATGACTCCCATCATAACAGCCACCCCTCCCAAGCCAACAATCAACAATTAGAGCCCGCCCGCACCGACATCACCCTTGCCGACCCCCCCTTACGAGGCACCATTAACACCATCTCTGGTGGCTTCGCAAGCGGAGGCTCCACCTCTTCTGCCAGAAAAAGACACCTCCGCCATATACAATCCATCAACCACATCACCCATTCCCACCACAGACGCCGTATGCCCCCCATTGTATTCACAGATGATGACTTCCACGGCCTCGACCACCAACAAGATGACCCCATGGTCATCATTGTCGAAATAGAGAATTATGCTGTTAAGAAAGTCCTTGTTGATCAGGGCAGCTCAGTTGACATCCTCTATTGGGCCACTTATCAAAAATTACAACTTCCTGACACCGCCATGGTCCCATATGATGAGCCCATATATGGCTTTTCCGGTGAACAAGTATCCACGCGGGGCTACATCGACCTCCACACCGTCTTTCGGGACGGAACCCAAACCAAAACCATCCCCATTCGCTTCCTTATTGTCGATGCGCCAACATCTTACAACATCCTCCTGGGTCGTCCTTCCCTCAATACACTTGGCGCAGTCGTCTCCACCCCTCACTTGGCCATGAAGTTCCCCGCCCCATCCGGCGACATCCTGACCATACACTACGACCAGCGCTTGGCACGCGAATGCTACATGGCAAGCTTGCGACCACAACTCCCAATCCAACAAACCAACCATATCGAACGACCCCCTGGTGCCAGCACAGCCCTATTTGGCGAAGACCTTGACCCCAGAATAGGCCGGGATGTCCGCCTCGAACCAGTTGAGGACACCACTCCTCTAGAGCTTCCCAATGGTCACTCTATTAACTTAGGCACCGGTTTGAACTCTGACGAGCGTGCCACTCTGACAAGCGTGCCACAATCACACCTATCTTCATCAACAACACAGATCTTTTCGCCTGGTCGGCCGCCGGCCTCCTTGGAGTAGACCCCCAGGTGGCATCCCACAAGCTGTCCATATATAAAGAAGCCTGCTACGTATCCCAGAAAAAACGCAAGCTTGGTGAAGAACGCCGACAAGCATCCAAGGTGGAAGCCGACAAGTTACTGAGCGCAGGATTTATAGAAGAAGCTCAATACACCACTTGGCTTTCTAATGTTGTCTTGGTGAAGAAAGTCAATGGCAAATGGCGGATATGCGTAGACTACACGGACTTGAACAAGGCTTGCCCTCGCGACGCCTACCCCTTACCCAACATTGATCGACTCGTAGACGGCGCGGCAAGAAACAAGGTGCTTAGCTTTTTGGATGCATATTCAGGGTATAACCAAATCCCCATTGCCACAGCAGATATGCACAAAACCGCCTTCATCACAGACGATGCCAACTACTTCTATAGGGTCATGCCCTTTGGCCTCAAAAACGTCGGGGCAACTTACCAACGACTAATGGATAAAGTTTTCAGCCACCTAACAGGGCACTGTGTCGAAGTATACGTCGATGACATGGTTGTCAAGTCCCCAAGCCATCATCAACACGCTGAAGACCTGGCAGCAGTGTTCTCCACACTGCGCCAGTATAACCTTCGCCTCAATCCTCACAAGTGCGTATTCGGTGTTGACCGGGGTAAATTCCTTGGTTTCATGTTAACCCAACGCGGCATAGAGGCTAACCCTGAAAAATGCAAGTCTATCATAGAAATGCGCAGCCCCACTACTGTCAAAGAAGTCCAACGTCTCATTGGCCGTCTCACAGCCATCTCTCGCTTTCTACCCAAACTAGCCGAACAAACCCAACCCATAATCCAACTCCTAAAGAAATCCACCCGGTTCACGTGGACTGATGACTGTGAACAAATCTTCCAAAGACTCAAAACAACCTTAACCTCACCGCCTATCCTCCACAAACCGGATACCAGCCAACCCCTACTGGTATACATCACGGCCACCGACTATACCGTCAGCGCAACGCTTGTTCAAGAAATAGAAGGCACACAACATCCTGTGTATTTTGTGAGCAAAACACTGCAAGATCCAGAAACCAGATATTAGATGGTAGAAAAACTAGCCCTATCCTTGGTCCATGCAGCACGCCGCCTTCGCCCGTATTTCCAAAATCATACCATAACCGTTAAGACCGATTACCCAATCCAAAAAATATTACAAAAACCAGATCTACCCGGACGCATGTCATCATGGGCTGTGGAACTGTTAGAGTTCAACATCCGCTATGAACCCCACGGCCATATCAAAGCCCAATGTCTTTTAGATTTCGTCAACGACCTACAGCAAACACCCATTGAGGACCAGTGGACACTTCATGTAGATGGCTCCTCAAATCCAAGGGGTGCCGGCGCCAACATCATGTTAGAAGGCCCCAACGACATCCTCATCGAAAAATCCCTTCACTTTGCTTTCAGAACGTCAAATAACCAAGCCGAATACGAAGCCATCCTCGCCGGCCTTTCCCTAGCCCGTGAAGTCGGCGTCAAGAAGTTAACGTGCAAAACCGACTCCAAACTCACTGTAGGTCATCTAAATGACGAGTTTCAGATCAAAGACCCCATCCTTCTACAATATTACCATCTGGTCCGTGCAGTTATTCAATCCGCTTTTGAACAAGTCCGCGTCAAACACATCCCAAGAACCGACAACGTCAGGGCCGACATCCTTTCAAAATTAGTCAACACCAAGCTCAAAAACCGTAACGGATCCCTACTACAGCAAACACTATCCACACCTTCCATCACACACACTTGCCAAAACTTAACCCACACCCCAGCTAACAACGTCACCCCCTCCCAAACCCAAAACTGGACCACTCCCTACATTCAATACCTCAAAACCGGCAACCCCCCTCAACGCGGACAAAACTTGGCTAGCTAAGGCCGCCAGGTATACCATTATAGGCGATGACCTCTACAAACGCGGATACGGCCAACCCATACTTAAGTGTGTCACAGTAGAACAAGCCCAATATATCATCAAAGAGCTACACGAAGGAATTTGTGGTTATCATTCCGGTGCACGCACCATGGCTACAAGAGTTCTCAGAGCCGGATACTTCTGGCCCACTATCGAAGCAGACTGCTAGGATCATGTCAGGAAGTGCAAGCCATGTCAGAAACATGGCAACCTTATTCATCAGAAACAGGAACAACTACATCACATACTATCCCCATGGCCATTCGCTAAATGGGGAATGGACATCCTCGGCCCCTTCTCACCCGGCAAGGGCCAAGTAAAATTCCTAATTGTAGCCGTCGATTATTTTACCAAATGGATCGAAGCCAAGCCGCTAACCATCATCACGGCCCAGCAAGTCCAGCAATTTGTGTGGAAAGACATTATATGCAGATATGGTGTACCACATACCATCACCACAGACAATGGCCGACAATTTGTTGACAAGGAGTTAGCCAAATTCCACACCGGCCTAGGCATCAAGCACATCACAAGCTCTGTAGAACATCCACAAACCAATGGGCAAGCAGAGGCAGCAAATAAAGTCATCCTCGTAGAGCTGCGCAAGAGGTTGGATACCGCCAAAGGCCGATGGCCTGAAGAGTTAATAGAAGTACTATGGGCTTACAAATGCACCCCCTAATCATCAACAAACGAATCCCCATTCAGCTTAGTCTACGGCGCAGACGCCATGATACCAGTAGAAATTGGCGAACCATCCCTGCGCTGAGAACTATACGACCCAACCCACAATCACCAAAACATGGCCTTACATCTCGACCTCCTACCCGAACTCAGAGAAAAAGCCCAAATACGCAATCTAGCTACCAAACAACGGGCTGCCAAGAAATATAATGCAAATCTACACCCACGATCATTTGTCGTTGGGGACCTAGTATGGAGAATGGCCAGCAGTGCTAGAAAGAAGGATGACAAGTTCTCTGCCAATTGGGACGGCCCGTACCGCATACGAGAAGATGCAGGAGGAGGAGCTTATCGCCTAGAACGACTGTCTGGGGAAGAGATTCCTAACACATGGAATGTATCCCACCTCAAGTTCTACTTCAGCTAAATGTGTATTGTAATCGAACCAATAGTTGTAACCCCGGGTGTACTCTTTTTCCTCACTTGGTCTTTTTTCCCTAAGGAGGGTTTTGGCCAAGGAGGTTTTAACGAGGCACCCCTATTCGATAAATAAAAATAAGGGTTCCCTACTTTATGACTCTATATGTTTTTACTTGTGCTTTATTCGTTTAAGATCCCCTTCCTTACCACAAGTAAGCGGCCTGGGTCGAACACCCTTAACTTGTGCTTTATTCGTTTAAGTTCCCCACCCTTACCACAAGTAAGCGGCCTAGGTTGAACACCCTTAACTTGTGCTTTATTCGTTTAAGTTCCCCACCCTTACCACAAGTAAGCGGCCTGGGTCGAACACCCTTAACTTGTGCTTTATTCGTTTAAGATCCCCACCCTTACCACAAGTAAGCGGCCTGGGTCGAACACCCTTAACTTGTGCTTTATTCGTTTAAGTTCCCCACCCTTACCATAAGTAAGCGGCCTGGGTCGAACACCCTTAACTTGTGCTTTATTCGTTTAAGTTCCCCACCCTTACCACAAGTAAGCGGCCTGGGTCGAACACCCTTAACTTGTGCTTTATTCGTTTAAGATCCCCACCCTTACCACAAGTAAGCGGCCTGGGTCGAACACCCTTAACTTGTGCTTTATTCGTTTAAGTTCCCCACTGATATCGTTGTCGTTAGGCGATCAAATTACCACTACTTTAGCAACTTCAGTATTGCTAGTTAGTAGTGAACAAAATAGTTAGGGTTAAGATAACCTTGAGTCGTCTCACAACGAATACGGAATTGATCTCAAATATTTGATTCTTAAAAATTGCAATTAAAACTAGCAACTATAAAAATAGGGGGATTTTGGTGTGCAAAGAAAATGACACGAAAGATTGTAAACACAATAATAGTAAATAGGTCAATTCCACTGCTTTTTCTAAATAAGATTCTTCATTGGTTATCTAGAGATTATTGTTAAATTAATTATTGTTGTTGTTTTACAAATCAATCAATGTAAAGACTCAATTCATTTGTTGGCATCCTCACTTTTAATCAAAGTACAGTCTCAATTAAAAGTGAGAATTGTTAGATTGTCCATAGTAAATTCAATCAAAGTACAGTCTCAATTAATTTTACTATGTCTAATCATGTCTATTCCTTTGTTTCTTTACCAAATAGAAAACTTAATTAATAAAAGTAAAGTCTTGACTAATTTTAGTTAAAGTAATTACCTCTAATCAAATTAAAGTCTCAATTATTGGCAAAAAGTTATTTAATCAAATGAAAGTTTCTAAACAAAATCAAAGTAAAGTCTCAATTTAATTTAAAAACCTTTTAACTCATATGATTAGCATGCATGTAGATTTAAAATCATTATTTTCTATTCGATTAAGAAGCAAAGGACATAGATAAACAAAAACCACAACAATAATCAAAATAACAAAACATATAAATTCATCTAACCTCAGAATCCAGTTAAGAAATTACAGTGGAATCAACCCTAAAAGCTTAGCCTTCCATGGCTTTGATGGAATACATGATGATATGAAGGAAAGAAAATAAAAGAAAGAATGAGAGATGTGGTGGAGACGGTATCTGCCAAAACCAGAGAGTTCTCAGTGTCTAAATTGTAAGTTGTAAGTTGTTCCACTTCTGCTCCCTTAAGTCTCTTTATATAGGCTTCCACTGGACTTTGGGCTTTATCTGTCAGTTGCTAAAATATTTTATTTTTATTTAATTAATTAGCAACTTAATTCTTGTCCAATTTCCAATTCTGCCCCTCTCATTTAACCATATTTGCAGTTTTGACCAGATTTGACTACTGACTTTGACCAGTTGACCAGAGTTGACCAGTTTGACTGTCCTATCAGATGTTGACACGTGGCGTAGAGTACTCTCTCTCCAGAATTAGGGTTTGCTGCTCCTTCCTCCTTCCTCCCTTGGCTGCACAGGTGCAATGACAGCGCGGCTGATGGCGCGGCTCCTCCTTCTCCGACGAGGCTTGACGGTGGCGGAGCAATGGCTGCCATGGCTACTGCTGTGGACGTTTTGCAGGTGCAGGCGTGAATGAAGATGGTGAAGTTGCTCGCGCAAATCTGGTCCAGGTGCGTTTGCGAGGTGAAGTGGTGGCCGCTGCTCCGATCTGGTCTGTGTGCAGACGTGGTTACAAGTCTGCGGTGGCCATGATGGTTCGCGGAACAAGCTTCGCGGAGGCGTGGTGGTGTGCGTCGGATCTGCTGCATGTCATGGTGAGGTGGTGGTTGCTGGTTCGTGCGAAGATGGACGAGAATGAGGGTGCAGATTCGTGGTTGCGCTACTACAGCGGGAACGGTGATGACAAACGTCTCCGCTGCTGCCATGAGATGGTGCGAGCGTGGCGGAGTTGCGGTGCTCATGGTGGTTGACGGAGATGGCGCCGCTGATGCGTTACAAGTGAAGGTGGCGCGAAGGAGGAAGATGGTTGGTGGCTGCCATGGCTGAGGCGCGATGGTGGTCAGAAAACAAGCTTCCATGGTGGCTGACGAAGATGGCGGCGGCGGCTGCCGTGGAGGGTGGAAGGGAAACTAGGGTTAGGGTTTCATGTGTGAGATGGAGGAGATGATGACGTGGCAAGATCTGAGTGGTCAATTTGGTGAGTGGAGGATTATGACACGTGGCAGCTTATGGTTGGCTAATTTTAAAAGGTGGGGATTGCCACATGGCATGATCTGGTTGAGTGGAGTTTAAGTGGTAGGAGGGGTGCAACTTAGTGAAAACTGGGGTGCAAAACAGGTTTTTGTGATCTACTTGCAGGAGGAGTGTGCAAATAAAATCTAGGGGTGCATTTAGCTCCTGATTTATTCTTTTCCAGAATTTCTTGATTTTGGACTTATTTTGTAACTTTGAATACTTCAAATCCACACTATCAATGACCAAAAATAAATTCCAGCTGCATTAACAAACGTTAGAATATGCAATAATATTTTATGCAACTAAAATCAATTTTTACGCCACTTTTACCAAACTTACTCAATAAATCCAATAATCACAAATTCTAATTAAATCAATCTTTAAGCACAGAAAATTCAATTAAATCCCCAAATTTAAATATTAAATGAGGGCAAAAATTTGAACTCATCACCCACCCTTACCACAAGTAAGTGGCTTGGGTCGAACACCCTTAACTTGTGCTTTATTCGTTTAAGTTCCCCACCCTTACCACAAGTAAGCGGCCTGGGTCGAACACCCTTAACTTGTGCTTTATTCGTTTAAGATCCCCACCCTTACCACAAGTAAGCGGCCTGGGTCGAACACCCTTGACATACAATCGATTACGCCATACATAACATACACCACAAATCATCAAAACCCGGTATACACAATAACATACAGAAATTAATCACATTAAGCATAAACGCAAAGAAATGTACCAACGCAATGAACATAATGTACCAGTTATTACAGACATAGGCTCAATAATACTTTTAAATCATTAAAAAATCGATGTCCTATTCTGCTGAATCACGGGCCACCTCCGCAGCATCATCCACCTTCTTCTCCTCCTCTGCCGCCTTCTCCTCCACCTTCTCCTCCACCTCCTCATCTGCACTGCTCTCGTCCTCCTTCACCAACTTTCCGTCAACAATGTCCTTATTCACATCGAACTTTGAATCCGTGACGTCCACATCTTGATGGAAAAAGGCCGTCTGCCGCAACCCCTTCTCAAAACCATTGATGTGCTCCTGAATAATGTTGTTCTTCAAATCATCAAGCTCACCAACAACTCCATCATACTTCTCCTTCAAATCATCATAGTCCTCCTCCAACTCCCCTATACGTTTGTTCAGCTTCTCCTCAGAGTCCAAGCAATGCACCCTCCATGTTGCCAACCTTTTCCTCTCCGCTTCCCAGCCTTCTTTTGCCTTTTCCAAAGCAGCCTTCTCCTCCTCTAGTTTATCCACCTTACCCTGCAACTCCCCCACCTCCTTCACTTCCCTCCTATACAGCGACCCTACACGCCGGCTCAGAACTAAAGCCTTGCTCCCAAACTCGACCATTATTCTCACAATGTGCTCCGCGTCCATGTTGTCAATAGAATTTACAACGGTATCCGGGAGGGTGATGGAAATATCCTTCCTCACGGATATCTCCGGCAACTCAATCAACCGCGCTTCCGGCCCCTTCTCTCCGCTAGCTGACCCCGCCCCGCTAGCCGTTCCAAGCAGAGCCGCCCTTATCTTCTTCACATCTTTTCCCTTCCCGGGTCGAGGCGGAAGCTCAGCCTTCCTTTTCGTCCCGCCGTGCACGTGCACCTCCACCACCGACTCTTGTAAGTTGGGAACATCAGCTTTCCCAGCCGCCTTGGCCTTAGCGGCCATTTCCTTCCTCAACGTTTGAAAGAGCGCCAGATTCTTCTTTCCAGACTGCGCCATATGCCCTACAATGATACATCACAACTCGGATCAAAACAACTTAGTATTATTAACACAGCTTAAGTAATAAATAGATACCTTCGATATCTATTATCGGGTGCACCGAATTATAAACCCTAACTAGGCCCTTAGTGGGCAACTTATCGACAAACTTCAACAAGGTCTCCACAACCTCCTTATCACCAATCGACAATTCATCCATCCCCATATCCTTATACCGAGAAGGGTTGTTTGTCCAACTCAAAGAGAACTTGGGACTTCCGTCTGCGTTCAAAAAATAAGCGTTTCCTCCTTCCTTGACGATGACCTTGAAGTACCCATCTTTGAAATGCTTGAAAGACTGGGAGAAAGCATCCAGTTTGCTGATGCTGGGGCGACTAATCAAAGAGAGCCAAGTAGCCGGCCGTCGAGGTCTGGTGTCGTAAAAATATAAGAAAGCATAGGGAGTGGGCTCCAAATATAAGGACTTGCACAGAATGCGGAAAGCTTGCAAGTAGGCCCAACTATTAGGATGTAGCTGGGTAGGTGCCACATTCAACGCCCGCAACACACCCATAGTGAAATCGTCTAAGGGTAGTCGCACATGAAGTTGAGAAAAATGGCACATATACATGTAGAAGAACTTCTCGGTAGCCCCCTCCTGTCCATGGCATACCCAGTCGACGACACTCACCCTCTCTAGCGAAACAATGTCTCCACTGACACCCTTGGAGATGACGGGTGTGCAGTTCAGCCAAGAGTTCAACAGACGAGACCATCTGAATAAAGATGATTGATTACGAACATCAGCAACAACCCACCCATAGCCGCCTTTCGCCGACCAGTTGCTCTCCTCCAACTCTTCGGGGGGATCCTCTCGAACCTCCCTCACAACCTCCATTAACATCTTGCTCGTAACAACTCCAGAACTCGTACCCTCTCTGCCAAGTTGCCTATCCTTACTTCTATCTAACTCGGTACTTTCACTACTACTAGACGTAGACACGCTACCACTACTAGACATACCTGGTTTCATTTTTTACGAGAAGATGTCGGTCGAAATTGAGGACTAGTCGGACAGTTTTACGCGCACAAGATCTCTGAATTCAGAACTCACAAATGAAACAAGTAGCCCCTCATCTGTTTGCAAACCCATATTTATAGTCCATGATCCCAAACGACGAAACTCTTCCCGCCAAAATCATACCCCAGACCAATTGACACCATCATTGCAAAGGATATGACACTTCAAAATGACGGCGCCAAAACTTTTTCGATTTGACCACTGACGCCTCTTCACCTACCCTCTGACGGTTACCACCTTTTAGCCTTAACATTGTTCACCACACTTAAAGGCTGGGGGACTGGTGTACCACACCTAGCCGGTTCCGCTAGCATACCAACACATATCACCCTTGACCGACAACTCATATCGGACAAGGCTAGGGGACTAGTGTACCACACCTAGCCAAACTCGACCAAATAAGTAAACAATGTGTATATTAAGGCAGCCAAGTTTCCAGCCTAGGCCGAGTTAGCCTAAACTTGTACTGGTTTTAACCTAAACTAAACATCTAAAGGAACAACCTGCATCTCATATCACCAACATAAGCCATCAAGACAAGTAGCCAGCCTAGACCGACTACTCCAGCATATCCGGTAAGATTAGAGCCTAGGCCGACCACTCCAATGGACTCAGTATGATAGAAGCCCCCGCGTTCAATAAACCTTAAGGGCCTGGGTTAGGGCCCAGGCCCACTCATAGCCCAAGCTAGAGCCCAAGTCAAGGCCCAACCCATGAAGTGGTCAAACATCATTAAATGCTCTATAAATACACGTGGACCCCATCAATTGAAGGTACGCATTCATTAATCACTGATTTGACTCTCTGAGAGCTTTGACTTACTTGAGCTTCAGAGACTCTTCTACAGGTAACCCCTCATGGGTTCAAGCTGACATGTATCGACCAGAAAGAGGCCAACCGAAGAGATAGCGGACTACATGGTAAGGTGACGCTTGTGCCTAACTTATCTTATTTGTTCTCTGCAGGAACAATTATTAAACAAACTTTTTGTTTTTAGTTTTATTATTAAACAAAGTTAAAGTTAATTTAAAAATATTTCTAGAAATATTTATTAAAAATGTTAATTTTAATAAGAATATCATCATATGAAGAGGAACAATATTGCTCTATTTTTTTTTACAAAAATTAAGATTAAATTGAAACTAAAAGCAAACATATGATCAAATTGAATTATGTTGACATGTGACACAATTGTGAGGTGATAGGTATAAAATAAAAAATTCACAAAAAATTCACAAATAATTCAAAAAATTCAATTAAATGTATTGTTTGGTCAAACTAACACCAACCCCAAATTGAATATTTAAAAAAAAAAGCAAGAACCAAATCTAAACAAAAAAAAAAATCTGAAGGACTAATTTCACACTACTTAATAAATACAAAGACCAAAAGAATAATTTAACCTAAAAGAATTAATAAATATTTTATATAAAATAATTGATAAATAAATAATTTTTATTTAGTGGATTAGTTCGTACCTTTTAACTCTTCCCAAACTTTTAAAAACTCGTTTCTAAATTTTTCAGAATATTCCTTTTATAAACGAGTTCATCAACTATTTGATGTTAATTTTCATCATTCTTGTTATAATTTTTTTACAATATCATATTATAAAACGTTGTCGCTAATAATATAACTTAAAGATAATTAGAACAAAAAATAAATATCTTTATATAGTATTGTTTTATAATTGAATGAGTTTAAAAATCATTTACACCTATACTATTTATTAAAAATCTATTATTTAAAAAAAATATTGAATGTAACTTTTCCCCCTTTAGAAACTTCTAATTCAATCATGGAATGAACGAATAGAAGGTTTAAGTATATTACTTAAACCATGGAATATTTCTATATAACATGACAACACTCTCTGTAATGGAATCATTTTATTTTTTCCATCAAGTATTACCAATAATTGTCGAAAAAGTTTTGAATATTCTTAGACTTTTTTTGTAAATTACTAGATCAATTAATTAAGAACTACAATTGGTGTAATTTTTAAGTAGTTATTAACGGTAATAAATTATATATAAGTATTGTATTTAACTTTTCTATTTAAAATAATTTTTATATTCATTTTAATTTTTTTGTCTTACATTTGTATTTAATATAATAAAATGTTTATTTAAGTAAATATTATATATATATATATATATATATATATATATTCAAATAATAATATTATAATTATAAAATTAAATATAAATAATGTTTGCAAATTTATAATAGATAACTTTTATTAATTTTATAGTAATTTTTTATTATAGATAATTATTTTAGTTTAAAAATATTAATTCAAAAACAATTAAAAAACCAGTTAAATTAAACAAATAGTATTGATAAAATAGTTGTTTTTAGTTTAAAAAAATAGTTAAATTTTTTAAAAATAATTAAAATAATTAAAATTTAAAAAATATCACTTAAAAATTAAAAATTCTAAAAATAATTTCTTTTTAAGAATAAAGTTAGAAAATAAAATATATAAGAAAAGGTGAATCTCTTTTATATATATATATATATATAATGTACATGTTATTCTTCCAAAAATTTCCAACAGTTTTAATTGCTTTAATTTGCTCTGGATTAAAAACTAAAACATTTCTTGTATTAAAATTTGAAACTTAAAACTTTAATACACTATTACTTATCCAATAATAATTGAAAAAACTAAGGTAGTTATTAAGATAGTATGAAATTATTTATTTTATTAAACGTTTTTAAGGGATCGAGGATGGAAATGATAATTCTTAGAAAACAAAAGGTAAAACATATTTAAACATTTTTTTGTAGTATTAGGTTTGGGTCATGCAAATTTTCAGTTAAATCTTAAATTTCCAAAATTCGTTATAAAGTAGAGAAAATAAGTTATTCATTATCATGCCAAAAAGAAATTATAATGAAATGAAACTTTGTTGATTTTTACAATAATTATTTAAAATTACATTAATAATAAAATTTTAATTAATTATTATGTTAAAACTATTTCATAGTTATTAAACTCCGCAAAGTATCGGCTTGTACTATTTTAACACTCTCACTATAAACTAACTCTAAAACTTACTATTTCGTAATTGCCAATTTGCCACTAAACATATTTTACAAAATTAAATTATATTTATTGACTTTTATAATAATTACATCTTAGCAATTTGCGATATAAATGAATTATTATATAAAGATATTTTTTCATTATCACTAAAAAGATAAATTGTTGAGAAAATTCTTACTAATTAAACCTAAATGAAATTCATAATTTTAATTTAGAATGTCAAAGTTGTTTGTTTCTGGTGTAGGAAGAAACTGATCTCACTGTACAAAGCTACACCATTTTCATTTTGTATATCCTTTCACCTTTCTTTCATTTCCCTCTTGTGTCTCTTCCTTTTCTCTCTATAAAGATCCCAATGGCGACTCTCCCCGTGGTAAGTTTTCCGATCTTCACGGTGGTCAGGGTGGTCGGCGTTGCCGTCACCGTTCTTCTCCTCACATGGGCTCTCCATTTTCGGGGTGGCCTCGCCCTCGTCTCTGACAACAAAGATCTCATCTTTAACGTAACTATCCCTCTTCACGGCCTTCTCTTTTCATTTTTGGGTGATGGGTATGCGGGATTTGCTCAATCTTTTCGTTTTTCTGTTGTGGGGAATTTGATTTTGAACGAGAAACTGAAAAGGGTGGAGTGGTTTTAGTTTTTGATTGTGAATATTGTTTTGTCTTGTTGACTTCTTCTTTTGATCACTTTGTTTTAGGTCCATGTTTGTTTGATTTTTTTAGCTTTGTTGTCTTGGCTTGGTTTTTCCAATGTAGGTTCATCCAGTGTTGATGGTGATTGGGCTTGTTCTAATCAATGGGGAAGGTAAATGTTTCTTATATTTTTTACTTTTCTTAAGTATCTCACTGGTACATCATTTGATGCATATTGGTCACTCTGAAACATTTTGTGGTCACTGATCATATTTCAGTTGCATTGGAGAGTTGTTATTAGATCTTTGTATTAAAATCAAATTTTGGTGTCTTTGTATTTGCGTAATGCAAACATTGATAACAGAAACTCATTTGTCCATTTACGTATGGTGCTATTCATGATTGTTGATTCACTCATTCATGATGAAGCTGGTCATGGCTCGAATATGGAAACAATCCTTTTGCATACACTTCCTCTGTTCCAGATGATTGTAGTTTAAGGTTTTCTCACCCATATTAAGGAGAATAAGAAATATAACCCTGTTTGAAACCATTTTACTGAAATAGTCTCGGTTTTTTTCAACATAAATGCATTGTTTTGAATAAGAGAGGGTAATTGATTTGATGATAAATTAGGAAGAAAAAAACATAATACTTGGTATATGAAAACATTAGTCAACTTGAAAAAGAAAATTTACATAGGTAAAACTGTAGTCCTTGAATGAAGAATACACTCTCGCGTAAATTGTTGCACAGTGAGGAGTCTTTTGGCACCATGGTACTAGTTAGGTTGTTGATTCACAATGTTTCTCAATGGTTAGAGTATTTTAGGAGGTGAAGCATTCTATGATCTTTATTCTTGTTTACATTCTGTGAAGCCTGAGTACTTGATTCAACATGAGTACCATATGACATTGATACAAGGATGCGAAAACTATAAAAGTGTAAGATATAATATTACATCGATATGTTAAATGAGAGCATAAATTTTGAAAAATACTTTTAAATGGATACACAATATTTTTAAGTGTTGACCATTTCTCATCAATACATAATTCTATCATTTCTGTCAGCAGTTGACGATCACGATTTACAAAAGCAATACGTGTGATCATTTCCAAGATCCAGGGTTAGATATAAAAGCATCTAGGAGTCTTGGTTCTATATAATTGCCTACTGTTTGCTATAGGTTTAAGGATACAGAGGGAAAAATAGAAGTATATGTGATTGAAGTCTTATTCAACGTGTTTGATCCAAACATATTAGTCAGTAAAATTCAAAGAAGCCAAAAAGGAGGATATATGTTGGATACATATCTATAAGTATTGGTATTGGATAGGAGGATACCGATACTTTGCCATATTTTGGAGTATACGTGCTTTGTATAAATTTATTATCAACTAGTTGTAAGTTTCCATTTTGTAGGATATTGTTTGCGATCCTCTAAAGAAATACATAAGTTCAAATAAGATTTGATGTATGTTTTATCTCCATGTATGATTTCTGTCCTGATCTGAATGTAGATTAATATCAATCATTGTTGTCCTAGGAATATGGTGTTTTCCACTTAGTTTACAAAGTTTATCTTATGGTTAGTTATCCCCTATCATTTGACATGCTTGTGGTGCTACTGAGTGTTATAAAACATTGTTTCCATCATATGTCTTGATTACATTTGGTATCTAAAATGAAACTTCAGAGGCCAAATTAGAATTAAAATGTTGGTGTTTTATTGTGGTAGATTGTAAAGGATAGCAAACTTGAGCTGGCTAGTACCTTCAACATGCTCGTATTAACTTTTTATGAAAATGTAACTTCCCAAGTCAAAGGAACTTGTTGTCTTTAAATTCAATACAATGTTTCTTCTTACCAACCCTTGATTGTTTATAAATACTTTCATGTTAGAACTACCTTTTATTCACTATGGCAATTTGCAGGGATGCTTGCATACAAGACTCTATCTGGAACTAAAAGCTTCAAAAAATCAGTTCATCTCACATTACAGTTTGTTGCTCTCATTTTGAGCTTGATCGGTATCTGGGCTGCTTGGAAGTTTCACGTTGACAAGGGCATTGACAACTTCTACAGCCTCCATTCGTGGTTGGGCCTTGCCTGCTTTTTCCTGTTCTTCATCCAGGTATGATAGCTACACTTCATCTTACAAGTTGTTCTAAACCTTGTTGGTTAAACATCTCCATTAGTACTTATATTTAAGACAAAAATAAGAAAGAACAATCAACTAAACTTCTTCCATAAACTAAAATTAGCTTATATGCATAGTTAAAGTTAGTTTTTTTTATCTTTTGTAAGTGTTTTTTGGAAGTTGGATTGTATCATTTGGTTGTATCTAATTATTTGGTACAATATTAATCAGTGGGCTTGTGGGTTTGCAACATTTTGGTACCCCGGAGGGTCAAGAAATAGAAGAGCAACCTTACTGCCATGGCATGTTTTCTTTGGTATGTATATCTATGCCTTGGCCATAGCCACAACTGCTACTGGTATTTTGGAAAAAGCTACATTCCTTCAGGTCAACAATATCATATCACGCTATTCCAATGAATCACTTCTGATCAATTCTTTAGGCATTTTGATAGTCATTTTAGGTGGCTTTGTGATTCTTGGACTTGTTACTCCGGTTTATGGTAAAGCTGACGTCATACGGGGAAATGAGTAACCATATTGTAATATATGTAATCCAAAATTGAGGAACATGGACATGGATGTATCAAAAACTCATTGAACGTGTATACATGTTTATTTCTCAATTTTATTTATTTACTTTCTGTATTCTTCTATTAAAATGAGAATTCGTGTTTCGTGCATATTAAAAGGTGTCGGCGTTTAACTATAGAATTTCTTATTGTTATCAATGTATTTGCATTTTTCTCGAGCATTTTTTTGGTTAAGAGACTATAATATCTTAGCCGAGAAATAATCATGTTGAGTAATGTAGAACTATTGTAGTATTGATGGTAAACTATTCTAAATGTTTTATATAATCCCTTCATATTCAAGGTTTAACTTGAGAGTATTGATTAAATTAAAATAATTGTCTTGGTATATCTATGAGATTAGTGATTTATGGTTAAGATAGATGCATACAAGAAAAACATGGATGATTTTTATACGATAAAAATAAGAGCAAACATTTAAAAAAAATAAAATAAATAATTCAAATTTTGATCCTTTTCTCCATTCGAACAAATATTGAACGTGAATATTTAGCACCCTCATATGGTTTGGTCCATCAAACATATTGCAGCCCATTACTAATTATAAACTAATAATTGGTCATTTGGTATTTAGACGAGTTTTAAGTAAGCGTCTTTAAGAGAAATAAACTACTTTTAATAAACTAAAATTAATTTATGAGTTTTAAAAAATATATTAACTTTTATAAACTACCTTATGTATACACTAATTTTAATTTATAATTATTTTTTTACTTATAAAAGGATTATTTATTTCTAAAACTTTTAAGAAAAAGCTTATAAAAAATATCTTTTATAATAATACTACCACTTATTTCAACAGCTTGTCACATCATTAATATTTAATGTTTTTGTGGTTGTAAAATAATTGTTATTTTTGAGACAGTATGAAAGTGGAGAAAAGATTCCGCATGATTTGCAATGTAAAAAAATACGAGTCCATGTGATGTACGTTGACACTCTTAAAACTAATACTTAAAGAATCATTTTTCATATTTTTTTACTAAATTAATGTAATATTAATAGGCGACCATCAATGCCAACATTCAATATCTTATTAAGAAAAAAAAAAGTTTAAATACTATTTTGATATCTGTTTTGGTTTAGTTTGTTCAATTTGATATCCGATTTGTTAAACTATGTTTAGTTCGTCATTTTCGTTGACATTGTAATTTGATACAGACATGGTGTATAGGCTGACACTGTTCACATGATATGACATCGTTCATATTGTGACTAGTTGTGGTTTGTTTAAATAAGTGTTTATTTTAGTTAAATTTGTTCAATTTAATCCATATTTCAGTTAAATTGGTTTAATTTAGTCTCACCTTTCATTTCAAGATCTTTCACCACTTCCACCACTACCACTGTCACTACCACTACCACTGCCACCACCACCACCACCACCATTGTCGTTGCCACCACCACCACCAACACTACAACCACCATCACACTAAAATCACCGCCAACAAACCACACCCAGAATCACCACCACCACATTAGAAAATTTGTATTCTACCATGCATATGTATGTAGGCTTGAAAAAATTTGATACTTTTTATCCTAGTTTTTGATTAAGTTTTTGGTAGTCCAAGCCTGGATCAATATAAGGGTATAGATTTTAGGGTTGTTTTTTGGTTGCCATTTTTACTCATCTCTTTTTCATAGATGTTATGAACCTCTCATTCACTTTTTCTTTCTTTTCCATATGTTTTAGGGTGGTTTGTGTTAGAAAATGATTACTCAAACAATACTATTAATAATAAAAATATTAAATAATATAATAATAATTATTAAATCAATAATAATACTAAGACATATAACTAAAACAATGAATATTAATCAAAGATCAACAATTACAATAACAATAATAAATAAAAAGTAGATGAGGAAAGGAGTAGAAATAGTCTGAGTTGAGGCACGCATAGTGCTATCCTTAGAGAGAAAATGCCCCTACTGCACAGAACTAAACAAATACACAATCATATGTGTTTCAAATCATGTGTCTTAACACTCTTAAGAAAAATGTAGTGTTTTTGTTGTTTCTGTTGTTGTCTTTTTCTCCATGCACCTAGGTGGTATTTATAGGTAGAAAGAGGAGACAAAAGAGTAAATTGTAATAAGAATATAACCGTTAGTCATAAAAAACATTAACTCATAAATTAAAGGTTTATAAACACATGAGTAACAGTAAGTTTTTTATTTTAATTATTTATTTTTTAAATTATATTAAAATATTTCTAACTGTTTGAATCCGTGGTTGTAGGGTGATAGTGGTGGCAGTGGTGACAATAGTGATGGCAGTGGTGGTAGTGGTGACAATGGTGAAGAGTCATGAAATGGAGGGATGAATAAATTGAACCAATTTAATAAAAATAGAGATTAAAATTGAACAAATTTAACTAAAATAGAAACTTATTTGAACATTGAACAAAACACAACCCATTATAATATGAATATTGTCACTTCATGTGAACAATGTCAGTCTGTATGCTCTGTTATGTTGTTATCAATTTAAACACATCAACGGAAAAGACGAAATTAAACATAATTTAGCAAATTAGGGACTAAATTGAACGTGAAAAAAAAAGAAACCAAATTGAATAAAGTGGACCAAAATAATATTTAAACCTAAAAAAAACTAACATCTTCATAGATCAGGATCTCCAACATTTATTTTAAATTGCATGTAAATGATTAAGAAAGAATTATTTTTCAAAAGATTATATTTTGATGTACTTCCATGTAAAGTCATTGAGAATTTATGACATGTAATAATTTTAAATGTTAGAGTTTGACCTCAATGCATACTCTCTTACGAGTGGTGTGGAGATGTGGAGGGCATTTCCGGTTATTGCGGTGGTTGCTGCCTCATGGTGAAGGAAGTTGTGGCCGTAGATTCTGAGAGCATGCTTTTTTATACACTTTCTACTTTTCCCTTGCATTGTTTCAAGGAAAATGAGGTTTTAACAAAAAATATTTTGACAAAGTTGATAAATTTTCTATAAATAGGATTAAAGTAGATTAAATTTTTATTTTTTAATGAAAAAGAAGTAATAAAAGTAGTACTTTTTTACTTTATTTAGTAGTTTGTCAATTTTTTTTTGTTAATGTATCATTTCCCTTGTTTCAATTGATGATGGGCGGTGTGGAGTGGTGCACATTTTGAATTTTGAGCTCGCAGGAAATCTCGTCACATCTCTTCCTCCCGACTTAGACACTTACCTCTCCGCCAACCCTTACCCTGTCAAGCCCAGATCTTGAATTCTCTTCTAGAAATAAACACCTACCCTTAGTTCCTTACTTCAAGATTGGTACCCTAACTTGAAAACATAATTCAACCACCTCTCATTTTCTTGGTCCAACTTCCTCTGTGCAACCCTACACTTCCAACTCTGAATGATCATTGCACCCTTTTACCTGACACTCACAAGGACGAAACCTTTGATGTTTTTAAGGATCTGGTTTTCGTAGTGATCTTTAGGTCTTGAATAAGATAGTTCTTCTCGCGCACCTATTACCATTTCTAAGCATCATCTACCACCATCCCGCTGCACTACTTTGGTCCATACCCAAGCTCACTTGTTTGTTTACTCCAAATAATGATCCTTTCATGTCCGCCATGACAAGGAAGCAATCAAACTTACAGAACCCCTTAAACTCCTCTTTTGATAGCCTTAGCGTTCCATTTTCTCAACAACGTACCTATCCTTTTAAAACCATATTCCTTTTTAGTCACTCCAACCTTAGTCAATACTCTTCTTGAACGGCTTGACACCACAACTTTTTTTTCCCCAAACTCGCAATCATCCTGATGATTATATTGAGTTTATACCATTATGTCTCCAACAACTCTTTCACTCTTGAGATTATGTCCCAACCTTGTAAAGGAAACATTTCAAATTGGCTTCAAATTTAAACACTTTGATCACCGCGAAGGCACCACACACCCGAGCGAGTCTCCACTTGGTCCCAATTGTAGCGAAACCATCATCTTAACCTCAGTCCTTTCCTAAAGGCAACCGTGATTCCTATACCATACTGGCGACATCAAGGAGTACACAATTCCAAGAAAACTGACTCTTAGTCCAAGCATCACTTCGTAAGGTGCATCTCTGTATGAGATTTATTTGTGCTAACCACTTTAGCATCAACCATCGTAGACACCATGTCAACTACTTAAAACTTTTCTTTTCATTCCCTCCATCATTGTGCTCCGACATCAGTTGGGTTGTCCTTCCATACGAGAATAACCTTTAAAGGTGTGTCCTTCCTTCGGGTGCGTGAAACCTTCCACTTTATACCCAAGGTCGAATGACTTGCTCATGGGAACTACTTTTCCTTGAAACATCCCACTAACGAAGTTGAAAAGACCCCTATCCACCTGCTGACTGTTAATTCTAGTATGAACCTCTTATCCATCCCAGCCTCTCACTAGAGGTTTGTCATCTCTTTGCACTTCACGGTCTTTTCTTTTCTTAGCTTGCTCATTGTTAAGCAATCTCTCCACTTTCTGCAGCTTAGAATTTGCCAATTGTCCCTCTTCCACTACTCCAAGAAGCACTAGGTGTGGCCATATGACCATATTCAATGACACTTTTCCTAACACTGTATGCATTTGCATGACTCTGAACTTCAACCTTGTCGGAATGTAGAATCAGCTTGATTTCTTCAAACGATGTGGCACTTGCATGCACTGATACCCCTTAGTATTCTTAACCTTTAGATTCAACTCCTTTAGAAATTGTGTACTATCCGTTTCCGAGAGTTTATCTTTAAAGCTCCCTCTGACGAATCGTTATGTTGGGAACTCTAGCATCTTCTCCAGTTTATTAATCCAAGACTTAGCTTTCCTTGTTCAATTATATACATCATACATCAACTTCCTATCTTTGAGGTAAGACGTTGTCTCAAAGACCCCATCTAACACTTGTAAAGGTGAGCAGACCAAGTTGACATTGAATTTGGATTCCCTTATCTCCGTAGACACTAGACACAAAGCACAGAGGCGCGACAGGACAAACTAGATCATACAAAGCAATAATCTATCACTTACAAACAACGAACCCCTTTTTGTCTGTCACCCTCCTTTCCCCCAAACCATTAGAATTAAGAAAGGAAAACAACCTTTAATCTAGTCATGAGTGTGCACCCTCATTACTCTATCAAGGCGTTTTCTGTTCTTACAACTTTCGATTTCACTGACAAACCTGACTAGACTTGACAAATTATGCCTGCGAGGCATGACAAACCCACAACCTCAGATCATCCTAAGGACGAATTGCTCTGATACCATTAATGTAACACCCCATTTATTTAATAAAGCTAAATAAAGGATATGTCACACAATATAATATAAGAAGCGAGGATAAAAGAGTATAACGTCATTCTTATAGATATCCCAATTGCTTAGAGGACGAATAAAAGAGATACACCACGATGCCAGGTACAAAGTAAAGTAAGAGAGTGAAAATGACTTAAACAAATTCCTGGAGAAAATAATACATGGGCCTTAGCCCTAAATGAAGAGCCCAAAGGCAGAAGTCAACCCAAAGGCTAAGCAGCGGAACCATCACCTCCCTGTTGACCACGAGTGTTCCTCGCATCTGCTCACATCAACAAGTTTATGATCATCGCAAAAGAGAGTACCACACAGCAGGACACACAACAAAAACAAAAGGGTAAGCTAGAGCCAAAAATGGTTTTATCATGCAATCAGATATGCTTTCACAGTCAATTATACATACATCACCCAAGCATGTTATGACCTTCCAAAACAATACACTAAGACTCGACTCATCTGGATACATTTAACCTGATCGGATTCAGCGAATGCTTGCACTTGTGGTGGATACCTCTGCTCACCCCCAAGTTATGTGTTACAAGTGTTACAATGAATCAATTTCCCTCACACACAAGGTTAGCCCTTAATGAGTGTCAGGCCTCCTGCTACTCTCACCACAGGAGCCAGTCCGCTCTAAGTGAGACTAACTGACTCCTTAGAGTGTTAGGATGCGATCTTTACCTTGAATCCTTACCCAGTTATATAGATGGGACACCACCATGGACACCCACTAACAGGGGCCATGGAATTACGTCCCGACCACTGAAGCACGACCCTGAAGTCCCACCTAGAGACTTCAAGGAATTACGTACTAACCACACGACAAACATACACAAACAGCCAAGTAACAGATACATATATCATACATAGGAACCTCATCCCCTCATTCGTAACCAATCCTTATTTATCATACGTTGAATCAATACCAACTCGTCATTTCCAACCATGAGTAAAGAGTTTCTCCTCACACCAAAGCCATGCCACTGGATTACCAACCATCATGTCCATTGTTGCTTATGTCAAACTCGTGACCACATATATACATATATTCAACCTCTCGAGTATAATTCATATAAAGATTATGTCAAACTCATGATTCACACATAAAACCCTCTCCCAATCATACATAAACATTCCCATTAAGCCATCATACAATAACTTATACAAGTACCAGCTAAACATTCAAGCACAGAGGGACCAAATTCAGGATGCATTCTCGCTCAGCTCGTCGCTCAGACTGGAGGATCTCGCTCAAGCGAGAAGGACTCTCGCTCAGTCGAGCTCCCTCCGCCTAGGCGAGAGCTCGAAACACACACCACAATGGCCTCTGCACATTCTCACTTAGGCGAGACTCCCCTCGCCTGAGCGAGACACTCGATCGCTCAAAACTGAGCTGGTCGCCTGAGCGACCCCTCGTGTAAAAAGTTTGGACGAGCCTCTACTCATCTTGCCTGGGCGAGACAGGCTCGCCTGGGCGAGATTATCAGGTCTCACCATTGTTTTCCTGCGACAACCATTCATACCAAGCCAAGAATAACACACTAAAGCATTTCACGCATCCAGGAATCATATCAACCACAAAATTGTAGTACAACAACGAAACAGTGAAAAGGACGAATACAAGATTAGGTTCTAGCTTCCCTTACCTGGAATGAGCTAGTGCAAGGCCTCGGCACCAACAACGGAGCACCACAGCTCAAGGAACAAATTTAGAAGGTGGGGTCGAAAGAGCTTGAGCAACCTTGACGAAGGCTAAGGATCAAACCCTAGCAGAGCTTCCGTTGAGAACGAAGGGGTTTGAGGACAAATGTTTTCTGAAAGTGAGATGGGAGTGAGAGTGTTAGGCTGGTTTAGGGTCTTTGGCTCCTCATGGACCAGCCCTTAGGCCCAATTAGATCTGAGGCAGCCCTTAAACATAAGGGCAGAAATATTGGGTCTTACATAAAGAGTTTTCAAGATTTAAATATTTTTTTAAAGTAATCTAATGACTTTAATTTAATATATTTATTTTTAAATTATTAGTCACTTATAATATTTTAATTAAATTTTAATATCAAACATAATTTTATAATTAATTTAATATAAATATATTAGTATTAAACATATTTGGGCATTACACTAACCATGATCATATAAGCATCCATTCTTAAAGAATGAGAATTGTGGTGTGAAGGGTGAAATTATGGTTAAGGCAGGGTTGTCAGGGTGTAGTGCAAGCTTCGTGATAGAGAAGTTAGGGAAGTCGAAGCGATGGTGTAATATAGACAAAGTTGTAGAGAAAAAGTAGGCAATGTTGGTGATTGTGAGATTCTTATCACCATGTTCATTGAAAACAGAGTGAGTTGGTGGCATTGATGGCGATTATGTTGCTATCGCTTTGTTCAACGAGAACGAAGGAAGCAGATATTAGAGAGGATACTATTATTTTTACCTCCTTCCATAGTCAAAAACACCCTTATCAACTTATACAAGTAGTGTAAAAGAACATTTTCCTATCAGATACAATGAGATCACTAGCACCGTGTTAAACAAAAACGAATAAGTAGAAATCATTATATTTTAATACCATTCCAAAGATAAGTGTTGATGACATTTGAAAAGTGACATTTGAGATTAATATATGTGAAACATTTGAGAAAATCCACATATATAAACATTAAAACGGATAATTTTAAGGCTTAAATATATATTTGGTCTTTATTTTTGTTGTTTTTATTCAATTTGGTTCTTATTTTCGTTTTGTGTTTAATTAGGTCATTATTTTCGTCAAATTTTGGTCAATTTAGTCCTTTTGACTAACGATATTTAAATAATTAAAGTTTTTGAACAATAAACGTCACGTGTCGACTTCTGGTTTTAAATTTTTTTTATAAATTTTTTATAAATTTTGTTAATTTCAAGAAAATAGTTCACGTGTCAAGTCACAATTGTGTCACATGCTAGTGTCACGTATCAGTTTGTGGTTGTATTATTATTTTTTCTTTAATTTAGTCTCGATATTCGTTATTTTTGTTCAATTCAGTATCTATATTCGTTATTTTTGTTTAATTTAGTTCAAATTTTTGTTAAAATAAAACAATTTAATTTTTAAAATTGACATTATTATTAGTTATTTTTGAAATTCAATTATAAATTACTATATTTAATTATATATTGAATATAATTCTTAGATTCAATTGTTAAATAAGATATAATTATTTAAATATTATTAAAATATAATTATTAAAATTTTAAAAATATATATTAACAATTGTAAAATTGACATTTAAATTTAAAATATTTAATATTTTTATTGCATTTGTTTATTTTACAAATATTAGTTTATTTTTCTAAAATATTTTGAATATTTAAAATATTTTTAAATATCAATTTTAAAAGTATTTTAGAATATAAATATTAGAAAAAAACATTTAATAATTATATTCTTATAATATTTTAAATAATTATATTCTATTTAGCAATTAAATATAAAAATTTATTCAATTTATAATTAAATTTAATAATTTATAATTGAATTTTAAAAATAATTAATAAAAATGTCAATTTAGAAAAAATATTCATATAATTTGTATAAAAGATATTAAATTTAGTGTCAATTTGAAAGTGACAAAATTGATTTATTTTAATAAAAATTAAAATTAAATTGAACAAAAATAACGAATATAGAAATTAGAAACTAAATTGAAAAAAAAAATAACATAGCCACAAACTGATACATGACACATTGACAAGTGACACAATTGTAACTTATCACGTAGACAATTTTTTTAAAATTAAAAAATTAAAAAAACAAACTAATAACTAATATGTGACATATACTAAGACACGTTACATATAGTAAATAGGAACCAAATTAATATTTAAACCTAATTTGAAAAGGATACCGAAACATTACCTATTGAATCATTCCTAAAACATTTTCATTATGATTTTTCTCGGACATGATAGACGGTGTAGAGAACAAGGTGAATATTTCGAAACTAGCAAGTCACATAATGTTTTTTAAAAACGATTTTAAATTGACATCTTATTTTCATCTGATTCTTAATATTGATACACACTTGGACGCAAATCTATGGTCCATCACCAAACAAAAGAAATGATTCAAATTCTGTCAGCTTCAAATTATTTATTCCTTGCAAACTAATACCCTTCACATGCGAAAGGGGTGAAATGACAACAGCATGTTTTCGTCCAACCATTTCCACTTTCCATTTTCTGACAATTAGAGCTATCACACGCAACACAATTTTTCAATGATAACTTCAATCCATGGTAATGATTTTCGTAATTCCAGTACATCAACTAAAGAAGGGGCTAAGCTCAACTACAACTTGCTAAACCAAAATTGTAACAGAATAATTATCCAAAATTTGAAGAATAATCGAAAATGAACTGTTACAGATGCTGATAATGCAAGGCTAAATCTTCCTGGAGAGGCGAAAATTTGCACTCTTCTCTAGGATAGGCGAATACAGACAGAAATGTCCAAAATTTCGAAACAGGAAGGCTCATTAACATTATTCCAAGGTGACAAAATAATACAAAAACATGCATGCCAACATATCAGGCTTCTAAATAGGGATCTTGCACGCCCACAAAATGGCTGATGGTACAAAATTTGCGTAGTTTATATCCAGACCTGTTCTCTCCCGTATTCTCTTACAATTACAGGCACACTTGTAGGGGGAACCTGAGCAAGCAAAACACGTTTTCTTAGTAAATCATCAAGATCTAAAAGTGAAAAACATGTAAAGGACCCTATTGCCTTTGATAGTTATGTATATAATAAAAAATATATACTTTGTTTTTATGGTTCTTTACCTCTATTCTTCTAATGTCCCTCCTTGCTTCATTTCCATATTTTCTTTTTCCTTATATAAATGTTTAATGAAAGAGGAAAAATTATATAACAAAATGCACATTGTGCTGTCCTGAACCAACAATCCTGAAAGCTTATCTATCTGGTCAACACTCGGCAATGGCTTCTATACTTTATTATTTCTCTAACACACTGGCACGAGCCTTTGAGGTAGGCTTAATGCATGGATGTAATGCACACCGCCACTGACAGTGAGCAATATTCAACTTTTTTTTTTAAGAATAGAGAAGTGACGAAGTTACAGCTCAAGCTCTAGATCACTAATAGAACACCGAGGCAATCCCAATCTTAAGCTTTTACGTAAATATGTAATTAGTTTAATACAATATTATATCATCTTCTGACAGTATTTTTCCATTTTTTTTTGTTGTTTTATGTTATTCTTTTAGGATTTTCAAAGTGGTATTATATGCTCATTCAAAATTAATTTTCCAAAAATAGAGACAGAATTTGTGTTCTCAATTCATCTACACAATATAAGTTAGAAACAATGCACACCGTACTAAAATCCTGTAGCTGACTTTTAGGCATGTTTTAGCAGCAAAGACATAAATACTCTTAAGATTTCAGTACTTACCATGCCATAATCTGTGACAATCATTGAAACATAATCTGAAGGTGTTGCATCATAACTGCCATCAATTTAAATAGAAGTGCAATGTTAAGAATGGGAAAATGAGAATTTGGAGGGTATCTCAGCAATATGAATGCTTACATCAGATTTAAGAGTTGCAGATTTTCAATATTGGCCCAGCCATCCAAGTGGTTGACATCCTCTCTACCCAATACATTTGAAATTGCATCTGGATCACCTGTAAGAATATCATAGAAACATCAACCTTCTTACAGACATAATGCAAAAAGCTAACCGTGAACTGTAAACAGAATCCTCATCTTATACAACTGTTCTATGTACATACCAAGTTCATTAGAGCATATTGAGTCTAGCTGTACCCGTTCATGAAATTTATAGGCCTCACAACATACTATGACAGGCACACGGAATGCATGAGCAACCATTGCAACACATGCAGTCCCTACTCTTGAATATACTGTTCCATTAGATAAAACTGATGAAGCACCCAGAAATACTCGAGTAACTTCATGCATTATATAGGAAACGGCATTTATATGAGTGTATGTACAGCTAAGACCTTTCTCCACCAGCCTGCGCAGCAAAAGTTGCCCTCTAAGCTTTGGACAAGAGTCAACTACCACAACGCGAAACTGTCTTCCTAACTCATGTGCATGTAATAGTACCATTTCAACAGCTGACGAGGACCCATAAGTTAGAAGAACATCACCATCTCTTATTTTGGTGACAGCATGCTTCACTATCACTTTGTTGGCTAGTATAATCTTCTCACTAATAAAACGCTCAATATCTGAATGGAGAGAAGCTTTTGCTTCTGATTCAGACAAGGTCAAAGGTAACTTGGCTATCCGACTTTTGAGAAACCTAATAGCATTTCCCATGCTGATTGACAGAGGTCGACACTCAATAAGAAATGATACATAACTACTAATTTTTGCTGTTAAGTCCCTCACAAGAGTCTTCTCGTGTGGAACCTTGTAGTCTTTGATTGCCTCCTGAAATGCTTGAAGCATTGCAATACACCGAGCATTGGCACCAGATATATCTCCAGTTAGATACTGCAAACCCACCTGTAACAAAAAATGGAGATCTTAAGATTTGAGAAAAAATATTTAAAAAGGTCTAACAACTTTCCTACTCGTTAAAAGTAAAACACCATATGTTTTAATTTTGAATTGGCTCATAAAGCTGTATCCTTTCTGCAAATGTATAGAAGGTTAAATGCACTTTATTTTCATGTGGATGTCATTCAACTCAACCCTTAAGTTGCAGAAAGTATGATAGGCAATAAGATGCAGTGAATGTAACAGTCAATGACATTGACAATTGCATTATGCAAGTTGCACAGAATCCTTTCACTCCGCAGATTTAGAAGAATTGATCTATATAAACTACACCACTGTACACAAACAAGTAGTACATAATCTTTCTTTTAGTTTTTCCTACTTCTGTTGGCATCGGCACATAAGGAACAATGGAAGCACTGCATGGTGCCTATCAATGAACCATATTATCTCATCTACTGAAAAGAGTGTTCAGAGTTACTACTGCAAGTGACATATGTTGATGCATTCAGGTTCCAGAAGGGCTCACATGCAATGCTCTCAGTGCAGTACATACTATATTAAATTGCTATAACCAAAAAATAATGGTAACAAGATGACATAACAAAAAATGCAAAATACCTTATAAACAGCTGGGTGCACTGGAGAAAGATGGAAAAACCTTGCCTCGAGATCTGGAAGCTGACTCCCATGTTCATATTGCGGCAAATGCCTGAACAACTCAACTCTGTTCCTAGCTTCAGTTTGTTTTACCACTGCACGACGTTTAGCTTTCTCCACTCGACTCTTGTCATCATACTGCATCCGTGGTTGAGGAGCATCTTTTTTTCTATCCTTTTCTGGTGGAATCTCACCTCCCTTCTTCTCAGATGCTGCAACAGCTGCATTATCAATTTTCTGAGCAGGCTTTGCAGCTTTAGCTGGTTTGGCATTTACTGAGGCTGCAGTTCCAGATGCTTTATTTCCTTCAGCTAGAAACACAATTTTTATTGAAGCTAACTAATCAGCATTATCTCAATGAATTGTGCAGAAAAGCGACCCATGAAAGAGCATCATAAAATCCCACTTTTAGGCATGTTATGATCATTAGAAACAAAGTATTAGGGTCTATGAACACAGTAGTTCTGACAAAGAATTAGTCATAAATACACATAAAAGAATTCGATGAGCACATAATTGCTTATCACAGATAATATGTTCAGCTTAAGAACTTAAGTCAGATAGCTTAAATGCATACTCACAGGACACATTATAAACTACGCACCTTTTGCTGCAGCCTTTGCGGCTCTTTGAGCTTCTTGAAGGGCCCGTCTTTCAGCCTTTGAGGTTTTTGGTTTCTGTTTTGAACTAGCAGGTTGCTCTTTCACTTCCGCTGCTGACCCTCCTCCTCGGCTTGCTTTTTCTTTTTCTAATGGGGATTAGGGAAGAAGATGAAAAAAATGGGTAACAGAATCTGTTAGGTTTCTTAGAGCTAGAAACCCAAGCTACTCGGGCAGAACTCACTCACACCAACACAGAAAGAAACAGAAATAGACTTTTATTATTCTCTCAAAGAATGCGTCCAGGGAAAGACAACAATTCCCCCCTCACAGGATCTGTTATGACTCCTGTTTACACTTACAAAAACAAAACGAATACCCCCTTTTACAACACTACCCCCCTTCTTATTTATACTTTTCCTAAAACAAACTTTCATTCCCAAACAACCTACTAACAGACTAACTAACTAACTAACTCAGTTCTTATTTCTTCTCACATACACCTTTAATATTCTATCATTACTCCCCTCTGGCTGAGCAACCTTGTCCTCAAGGTTGAAGTCAGGGAACTGCTGTTGGATAGTTGTGACGTCTTCCCAAGTAGCTGTTTCTACCCCTTTATCCTTCCACTGAATTAAGACTTGCGGTCTTGCATCTTCCTTCCCTGGTATAGGTCCCCATCTGTTATCCAATATCTTCTCTGGGAACCAATTAGAGGTCCTGCCTTGCAAACCTTCTGGCAGGTCTTTCTCAACTTGATGAGTGCCTACTGCTTTTTTTAATTGTGAAACATGAAATACTGGGTGGATCCTGGCAGTTTCTGGAAGTTGTAATCCAAAGGCTACTGGACCTACCTGTTTCAGCACTAGAAAAGGACCATAATATCTAGCAGATAGCTTTGGGTGCAGTCTGGTGGGCATTGAGACCTGTCTATGGGGGCGAATTTTCAGAAAAACCCAGTCCCCTACTTGGATGGAGGATTGTTTCCTGTGTTTATTCGCATATTTCGTCATATGCTCTTGGGCTCTTGCGAGGTGGAACTTGAGTTGGCTCAAAGCTTCATCTCTGGTCATGAGGTCTTGTGCTACTGCTTCCACAATGGTTTCTCCTGGAATAAATCTGCTGATGGAAGGAGGTGGTCTGCCATAAACTATTTCAAAAGGGGATTTTTGGGCTGCCCCGTGAAAACTGGTGTTATACCAGTATTCTGCCCATGAGAGAAAGTGAGACCAAGATTTGGGTTGTTCTGAGCTAAAGCATCTCAAGTATGTTTCTAAGGTTCTATTTAAGACTTCAGTTTGGCCATCTGACTCAGGATGGTACGCAGTGCTCATGTTTAACTGTGTTCCCTGCATTCTGAATAACTCCTTCCAGAAGAGACTTAAAAATGTAGGGTCTCTGTCACTAACAATAGATGCAGGAATCCCATGTAGTCTCACTATTTCTTTGGCAAACACCTCTGCTATGCTCTTGGCTGAATAAGGATGTTTAATTGGTATGAAATGCCCATATTTACTTAGTCTATCCACCACCACCAAGACTGAATCATACCCATTGGATTTTGGTAGCCTGACAATGAAGTCCAAACTAATGTCCTCCCATACTGCATTGGGTATGGGTAAAGGTTGTAGCAACCCTTGTGGTGAAGATGCTAGGTACTTGTGTTGTTGACACACCAAACAAGCAGCCACAAAATCTGTTACCATCTTCTTCATTCCAATCCAGTATAGTGATTGGCTTATCCTCCTGTAAGTTCTGAACACCCCTGAGTGACCTCCTGTAGATGTGGTATGGTATTCAGCCAGCAGTCTTGGAATCCAAGCAGAGTTGGCTGATAGCACGAGCCTGCCTTTATGATGAAGTCTTCCATGTTCTAAAGTATACTGCCCCTGCTTCCCAGGATTCTCTTTCAGCCCTTTTATGATCTTCTGTAATTCTGCATCTTCTTCCACTTCTGCCAATATCTTCTGGAAGTCCTGCCAGAATGGTATGGACATTATAGTCAATTCTTTGTCATCCTCCTCATTCTCGCCCCTTCGAGAAAGGGCATCAGCTACTTTGTTGGATGCTCCAATTTTATAAACAATATTAAATTCATATCCCATCAATTTGGCCAACCAATTCTGCTGGTTTTGTGTGGTGATACGCTGCTCTAACAAATACCTTAGACTCCTCTGATCTGTATATACTGTAAATTTTTGCCCCAATAAATAAGGTCTCCAATGCTGTATGGCTAAAACTAAAGCCATCAACTCCTTTTCATAAATGGACTTAGTTAAGGAAGTGTCCGATAGGCCTTTGCTGAAGAAAGCAATAGGACGTTTGTCCTGTGTTAGCACAGCACCCAGCCCACTGCCTGATGCATCACACTCAATGGAAAAAGGTTGGCTGAAGTCTGGTAGTTTTAGAACAGGGGCTGTTGTTATAGCTTTCTTTAGAGCCTCCATAGCCTTAGTGCTTTCTTCATTCCAGCAGAAACATCCCTTCTTTAATAGACGTGTTAATGGTTTTGCTACTTTTCCATAGTCTCGGATGAATCTTCTATAATACCCAGTCAACCCAAGAAAACCCCTCAAGGCTTTAAGATTTTTTGGCAAAGGCCACTGATGAATTGCTGCCAGCTTGTCTTGATCCATCTCTACCCCTTTTTTAGATATTACGTGGCCCAAATATTTCACCTCTTGTCTCCCAAACTCACACTTCTTTTTATTTGCAAAGAACTGTTGCTGCTGCAGTGTATGCAACACCTGTTTTAAGTGACCCATGTGATCCTCCCATGATTGGCTGTAGATTAAGATGTCGTCAAAGAACACCAATACGAACTTCCTTAAGTATGGCTGCAAAACTGTGTTCATGGCACATTGGAAGGTTGCTGGCGCGTTGGTTAGCCCAAAGGGCATGACCAAGAACTCATAGTGGCCCTGATGTGTGCGGAAAGCTGTTTTCTGTATATCCCCTTCATACATCCTGATTTGGTGATAACCTGCCTTCAAATCAACTTTGGAGAAATAGGTAGCACCATGTAGTTCATCCAATAACTCTTCTATCACGGGTATTGGAAATTTATCAGCCACAGTGACCTTATTCAAGGCCCTATAGTCTATGCAAAACCTCCAACTCCCATCTTTTTTCTTTACTAGGATGACTGGACTGGAATATGGGCTATTGCTGGGCCTGATGATTCCAGATTTCAGCATTTCCTCCACCTGTTTTTCTATCTCAGATTTCAGCAGATGAGGGTACCTATATGGTCTCACATTGACAGGGTTTTCACCTACTTTGATAGGTATTTTATGATCAATCCCCCTCCTTGGTGGCAGCTCCAGTTTTTCTTGGAAAATGATCTTATGTTCCTGCAAAACCTCCTCCAATTCCTCCTGCTGCTTGGCTGACAATCCTTTCCCCCCTTCTTCCTCTTCGTGACTGGTTAATCCCAACTCCCACACTAAGGAGATTGCTTCAATTTCAGTTTCCTTCAACAGGGCTTGTGGTGTCACAATTCTTTTTGTCAGAGTGGGATCCCCTTGAATGTTCACCACTTTTCCAGCCACATTAAAACTCATGGTTAAGGTGTTCCAATTTACCTTAACTTCTCCTAAAGATGCTAGCCATTCCACTCCTAAAATCACATCAACTCCTCCTAATTCAAACAGGAAAAATGTCTCTTTAACAACATGATTCTCCAAATTAACTTCTACATCTTTGCAACACCCTTGTGTTTGCTTCTTGTGTCCATCCCCTAATCTGACACAGTAAGGAGGGGTATCTTCCACCATTAATCCCAATTCTGTCACCAATTGTGCTGAAACAAAATTATGACTCGCCCCACTATCAATTAAAATTAATACCTTTCGCCCATTGATATCTCCCTGCAATTTCATGGTATTATTTTGCGTTAAGCCTCCTGCTGAGAACAGAGATAGCTCCATTCTTTTGTTTTCCAACACTCCAATTCTCTCCTCTCCTCCATCCTCCTCTCTGCCCTCACTATTCTCCTCATCTTCTGCTAGAATTACCACTCTCAAGCTTTTTTCTGGGCAGCGGTGGCCTGGCCCAAAAGCTCCTCCACAATGAAAACATCTTCCTTCTTCCCTTCTCTTTAGGTACTCTGGGTAAGGCAAGTTTCTGACTGCCCTGTTTTTACTCCCTCCTGTTGTTGGATTTCCACTTGTCCTAGAGCCCATAGATGAGGTTCCCCCTCCTTCTTTCCTTGCTGTACTCATATTGCTGGGAGAAGACTGAGAGTTTCCAGCCCCTTTAAAAGTCTCAGTTCTTGATACCACACCCATTCCTCTCTGAAATCTGGTGTCTGCTGCTGATGTTGTCCGATAGGTGTTTGTTCTTCCTGCCCATGATTCATTAAGAGACTCCTCCACATCCCTAGAGATCTCCATTGCCCTCATTAAATCCCTTGGATCATGTGGCTTTACTTGGCTTCTGATCCGGCTTTGTAATCCTGCAAAAAAATACCCCAGTAGTTGTTCTTCTGATAAATCTGGAATTTGAGCCACCAATCTTTCAAATTCTTGTACGTATTCTTCTACTCCCTCATTCTGCCTTATGGATGCTAATTTCTCAAAGACTGTACTCCTATCCTTGCCTCCCAATCTTTTATTCAAAGCTTCGACAAAACTCTCCCAAGATGGGTTCTTGGATTTCTTTTTCCAGAAGCTAAACCAATGACTAGCGTTTCCTTCCATACTTATGAATGCTAATCGTAATTTCTCTTTTGGAGAAATATTTTGAATCTCAAAGAACTTTTCTGCTCTAGCAATCCAGCCCATAGGATCACTGCCTTCAAAAGTTGGTAACTCTACCCTTTTCATCCACTGCTTCTGGACCTCTTCTTCACTGTCAGAATCAGACTCCTCCTTTCTGATCATCTTTACAACTCCTTTCTTGTTGTTAACAGAATTCTCCCCATTTTCAGAACTCTTCTCAGACCCTTCTTCTGATTTCTTGCTATTCTTAATCATATTTCTGATTTCGTGAAGATTTTCTTGAATTTCCAAGATAATCTTCCCATTCTCGCTGGTCCACCTTTCCAACGCAGCAACTCTTCCCTCCATGATAACAGGCCCTTGGATCCGGCAGGTCGGACCAATTGTTAGGTTTCTTAGAGCTAGAAACCCAAGCTACTCGGGCAGAACTCACTCACACCAACACAGAAAGAAACAGAAATAGACTTTTATTATTCTCTCAAAGAATGCGTCCAGGGAAAGACAACAATTCCCCCCTCACAGGATCTGTTATGACTCCTGTTTACACTTACAAAAACAAAACGAATACCCCCTTTTACAACACTACCCCCCTTCTTATTTATACTTTTCCTAAAACAAACTTTCATTCCCAAACAACCTACTAACAGACTAACTAACTAACTAACTCAGTTCTTATTTCTTCTCACATACACCTTTAATATTCTATCAGAATCAAGAAAAAAAAGTAAATAAAAGTAAAAACAGACTATAGATAGAGACAACATATTTAAACTGATCTCTTGAGATCTAAATATACACATTGATAAGAAACAAGTTGAACCAATTCAAAACTTCAAATCATGCATTCAAGTTTGCAAATAGTAAAACTCAACTCACAAAATCTAAGTAGAGATTAAAAGAACATGTAGCAAAAGATATATTATATATTCAATTAAATAATACAAATAAATAAATAATATAACTTCAACTTCTGTTACATTTCTTGTAAACATCACAAGGAATTCAAAGATGTTCCTTCTTTATAAGCATGCATGCGATGTAATAGTCAAATTCACGAACTCAATAAAGATTGCTTCCCTTCATGAAACACATTACCTTACTTCTCAAGAAGCCGACCCTATCCACTCTAGAACCTATCGAAGGTTGATTTTGATTATTAGCCCACGCCTTTATAAACAGTTTCTCACGAGCTACACAAAAAGCTCATCTAAGTGCATGTTTGAGTAAAATGCCAACTAAGTAACTTTTGGATTCAGTAGGATTCTCACTGAAATACAAACTAAGGCTTCGGGTTTCAGTTTAGGTAGCTCCATACTATGTTTAGAAAGTATATGCTTAGTTTCATCACATGTTTAGAAAAGTTTGTTTATACACTTTGTAAAGCCAGACTTGAGTTGCTATTGCAAACCCAGTTGCAAACTATATTACCACAAACTATAATCCAAATGCTCTAACATGATTTAAGGCGAATGTTTACATGTTTAGTTTTCATTGAGAAATTGATTGAGAATCCAAAATTAATTGGTTTGAAGCAATTCTAGCATTGGATTCAAACGTTTTTACCAAAACTTATTATTAATGTCCCTATACAATAAACATAAATCACATCACTTCAAAATCAATTTTGCAAAATTTATTTCGTCCAAATCAATAATTCTGCAAATGCTACCCCAATCGCGCTCTAAATCACTTAAACCACAGTTCCTACTTCCACACTAAACACGACAAAAATTCACATTCAACGCATATTTCTACCATTTCATATCCCGAACCACTTCAAATTCAAACCTAAGCATTGACAAGAAGCTCACCGGGAATCCCTAGCGAATCATTCACCACGGAAACCGTGGTCAGCTCGCTTGCCGGCACAACGACGCTCGCGGCCGCCGCCGCCTTCATTGCCGTCAGGTCGAAACCTCCGCGGGGGAAAGACGACGCTGCGAGCTTCCCACCGTTTCCCTTGTAGAAGTCGCCGGCGATCCTGCTGGAGTACGACGACGACGGCAGAACGGGCGACAGCGGCGCGGTGAACAAGTCCGCGTGGTCGAAGGAGGTTCCGCCGCTGCCGGAGTCTGCGCGAAGGGGAGATGAGGCGGGGGGCGCGTGGAGGAGAAGGTTGTCCGATAGGTGGCGCGGCGGCGGGATCATGACCGGCGAGAGGGAGTTGGAGAT
Source organism: Vigna unguiculata (assembly GCF_037176805.1). Classification (NCBI taxonomy): domain Eukaryota; kingdom Viridiplantae; phylum Streptophyta; class Magnoliopsida; order Fabales; family Fabaceae; genus Vigna; species Vigna unguiculata. Next base: position 22,706,846 of record NC_140795.1, on the reverse strand, counting down.
TGGGGGCGAAGAGTGGGTCGTGTTTGGAGGACCAGATTGGGAGCGTTCGGGCGGGGCGAAGAACCCGACTTGGCGGAACTTGGGGACGGGGTCGATCACGGCGCGCGGGGCGCGGCGAGAGGGATCCATCGAAGAAGATGAAAGAAAAGTAGGGTTTACGAGAGACAGTGACTGTGTTTGGATGGAAGGAAAATTTGGTTTGTTTTCTCGGGAAAATTTTGAGGGGCTGGAATTTGATGGAGTGAAGTAAAGGAAAGAGTGAAACCGTGAAAGCACTAACACAGTTGCTTGCTTTGCAGCCGAAATGAATAATGAGTTGTTCGCGATGGAAAGGTTGATAAGTTTATGATTATGGAGGGGCTCATAGTTTACCTTAATAAACCAGTTAAAGGTTTTGAATTACGGTTAATAATTTAAATATATAGATATACAAATTTAAATATTATATATACATATATAATATTAAGATTTATTCACTTTTTATTTCTAAAATATAATTTGTATTTACTAAGAGTATTGAATTATATTATCATAGGAGAGATGTCGGAAAACATTTTAATTTAACTAAGTTTTTTTTGTTTAAGTTTTTTTTATTTATTTTGCTATTAATTTTGTTAAATCGGTTAATAAAAGTGATTTTGTAAGGTCCATTAATTTTATTATTTTTTTCTGTCTAAGTCCTTAAGGGCTGCCCCAAAGTTGGTTGGGCCTAGGGAGTTATAGACTAAATGAATAAAGATTGCAAGTAGCTGTAAAAGCTTGATTTATTGAACGAATAACTGGACTATATAAAGCCAATCAGTCTTAACAGAAAAGCTGCCCATGATTTAATCAAGGCTACAATCAAGGAAATAACAACTGTAAATAATAAATATCTACTCCTAAATAATAGGAACCAGATTTATTTTGAATAACAAACTCTAACAAATCCCCCCTTAAACTGAACTGTTTTATACATTCAGTTTATCTCTTCAAAATTGCATATTCCCAACCTTTTCCTAAGCTTTGTGTATGCTTCCAACGTTAATGCGTTAGTCATGATGTCAGCCACTTGATCTTTGGTCCCACAGTGTATTAGTTCTACTTCTCCTTGATTTGCTAATTCTCGAAGAAAATGAAATCGAACGTGAATGTGCTTACTTTTACCATGCATAACAGGATTCTTTGACAATTTAATGGTTGAACTGTTATCACACCTAATGATACACTTCTCTTGCTTTACTCCCAACTTTTCAAGAACACGTCTCATCCAAATGCTGTGAGCCGCACAAGCTGCTGCAGAAATAAATTCTGCTTCTGTGGTGGATAACGATACAACTGGTTGTTTTTTCGAACTCCAAGCAACTACCCCATTTGGCATTTTGAAGACATATCCCGAGGTGCTTTTTCGATCCTTAATGTCTCCCGCATAATCACTATCACAATAAGCAATCAAATTCTCCCCTGCTTCACGTGTATAGAACAACCCCATGTCAATAGTTCCTTTCACATAGCGTAGAATCCTTTTTACAACTTGTTGATGCATTACTGTGGGAGCCTCCATGAAACGAGCAACTAGACTTACAACATACATTAAGTCTGGTCTCGTTGCTGTCAAATACATAAGGGTTCCTACCATTTCCTTGTAACGTGTTGCTTCAACCTTTATCCCGCCAATGTCTGTTGTAAGCTTGCACCCATGGAACAATTGGATTTTTAACTGAAGAACAATTTGCTAAGCTAAACTTCTCCAAAATTTCGTTGGCATATTTTTTCTGACAGATAAATATGCCATTTGGAGTTTGTGTGACTTCTACACCAAGAAAATATCTCATGCACCCTAGATCAGTCATTTCAAACTCCATTTTCATTGAGTTCTTGAATTCTTCTAGCATCTGCTTACTATTTCCTGTATAGATAAGATCATCCACATACAAATTGACAAATAAAACACTCGTTTCTCCTTCTTTCTTTGTAAAGAGTGTGTGTTCACTTGTGCTTCTTTCAAACCCTTCTTTTACGAAGTATGACTCAATTTTACTGAACCATGTCCGAGGGGCTTGTTTCAGTCCATAAAGAGCTTTCTTGAGTCTATGTACTTTGTTTTCCTTACCTTTGACTTCATATCCTTTTGGCTGCTCTACATAGACCTCTTCCGTTATCTCACCATGTAAAAAGGCGCTTTTGACATCAAGCTGATAGACTTTCCATCCACGACTGGCTGCAATGGACAAAGTTAGTCTAATGGTATCCCATCGTGCTACAGGTGCAAATACCTCATTATAATCAATCCCAGCTTGTTGTGCATACCCCTTTACTACCAACCTAGCTTTGCATTTGTCTACCTCTCCTCTTTCATTAATCTTAGTCTTGAAAATCCATTTGACACCAATTTTCTTTGTGCCTATTGGTAAGTCCGTTAGCTCCCAAGTACCATTTCTGTTTATTGCTGCAATTTCAGACTCCATTGCATTCCTCCATACCTGACTTTTGACAGCTTCCTCAAACGTAGTGGGATCATTTGCAACGAACATGGCCAATTGTTGCATCTCTTGTGTTAGTTGCTCAACTTGCTTTTCCAGAACAATTTGTGCAACTTCTTCTTTTTCTGATAGTCCTTCTCCAGATTCATAGTCTTGCATCCAAACTGGTTGCCTTCTTGTTCTCTCTGTATTTCTTGCTCTCTGATCTCCTACAGTAGTAGCCTCTCTAGGTGAATCTTCATTTTCCTCTTTTTCATCAATTTCTGCACATAAGAAATCTTGAGATGTGGTTTCTCCTGATTGATTCCAGTCCCATTTCTCCATTTCTTCAAAGATTACATCTCGGCTGATAATGATCTTCTGAGTTTCTGGATCATACATTCTGAAGGCTTTAGACTCCTCACTGATTCCCATGAAGACACATTTGATGCTCTTGTTATCCAACTTTTTCCGTGAAGCATTTGGAAGGTGAACATGTCCAATGCATCCAAATACTTTAAAATGCTGCACTGACGGTGTTCTATTCTGCCAAGCATTTTCTGGAGTAATGTTTGCTAGAGCTGTAGTGGGACATCTATTCAAGATATGTGTAGCTAGATTAACTGCTTCTGGCCAATATTGTTTTGGTACATCACGTGCTATCAGCATGCATCTAACCATGTTCATCAATGTTCGATTTCTCCTTTCTGCCACTCCATTTTGCTGGGGTGAATAGGCTGCAATTAGTTGCCTTGTGATACCATGAGTGCTACAGTATTCATTAAACTCGGATGATGTGAACTCCCCACCTCTGTCAGTGCACAGACACAAAATCTTATCACCAGATGCTTTTTCTACTAAAGATTTGAACCTTTTGAATGCATCAAAGGCTTCAGATTTTTCCTGCAGAAAATAAGACCACATTTTTCTGCTATAATCATCAATAAAGGTAATTACATACCGTTTCTTACTATGTGATTCAGGTGTAATTGCACCACATAAATCTGAGTGGATGAGTTGCAATGGTTTAGATGCTCTCCAAGTGCTTTTCTTTGGAAATGAATGACGTTGTTGTTTTCCTGCCATACATATGGAGCACATTTGGGATGGATTCTTTAAAATAGGCAATCCGTAAACCATCTTCCGATAGGCAAGTGTCCTTAGCCCTTTCATATTGAGATGACCAAACCTTTGGTGCCATAAACTTGTGATATTGTTAGAGGTCACATTAAGAGTCGATGAAAAATTAATAGATACAGGAGGAACTGAAGCCAAAAGCACAAACATACGATTTGCAGATATCATAGTTTGCATAAGTAATCATTTGTTTTCATGATAGATACTACAACAATCAGCCTTGATTAATATAGTCAAGTTTTTCTCTTGGAGTTGACCAATACTAAGCAGGTTAGTTTTGAGATCAGGGACAAAGAATACTTCAGTAATCACCAAAATTTGTCCATTCACCTTCATGCGAACATTTCCTTTGCCCACTACCTCCATTCTGGAATCATTTCCCAGCTTGACACCATGTTTGAAGGATTGATCTAGTTCGCTGAACCATTTTTTGTCGCCACTCATGTGATTACTGCATCCCGAATCCAAGAACCACCTCTCGTCTTGATTGGAGTGTTGCATTTCCACATATGACATGAGCAACATCTCCTCTTCCTCGTCTAGTTCCGTGTGTTCTGCATACTTGGCATAGGTGGGACATTCATATCGAAAGTGTCCCAATTTATGACAGCCATAACATTCAATTGTGGATTTATCAAATACTCTTCCTCTACCGTGACCTCTGCCTCTTCCTCTGTATCCACCACGCCATTTGTTGTTGCTGCCACGATCATCAATTCGAGGAGTGAGACTTTCTCATGTAACCTTCAGGGCTTGTTCAGTCATCTCCTTCCGCTTCACCTTGTGTTCATGCACTAATAGCGAACTATGTAACTCATCCACGGTCATCTTGTTGATATCCTTTGATTCTTCAATAGAGCATACAATAAAGTTGTATTTATCGGACAAAGTACGTAGAATTTTCTCCACAATTTGTCCATCCTCCATAGTATCATCGGCACTTCTCATATTATTGGCAATTAGCATAACACGAGAGATATAATCATTGACACACTCATTTGCTTGCATTTCCAGAACTTCAAATTCTCTACGTAGCCTTTGAAGCTGAGCACGTTGCACACGGACATTACCTTGGTACTTTTGCTTCATGGAATCCCATAGGGCTTTGGAAGTTGCTTTGTTGGTTATCGTTTTCAAAATATTTTTATCAATAGATTGAAAAAGATAATTCTTTGCTCTCAGGTCCTTTAATGTGAGCTCCTCCAAGGACCTTCTTTCTACACTTGTAAGGGTCTCCGTGGGCTTGTTCTCCTCAAAGCCTTGTTCCACCACACTCCAATACTCCTTTGATCTCAGTAGATTTTCCATAAGCATCGACCAGTGATCATAATCTCCATCAAATTTGGGAATACAGAGAAAACTGTTACTGTCAGCCATGGTTGAGAATGGTTTACGCTTTCGTTCTCTAAATGTTTAAGTATCAGGCCCCGTGTGAAATGAAGCTCTTGATACCACTGTTATAGACTAAATGAATAAAGATTGCAAGTAGTTGTAAAAGCTTGATTTATTGAACGAATAACTGGGCTATATAAAGCCAATTAGTCTTAACAGAAAAGCTACCCATGATTTAATCAAGGCTACAATCAAGGAAATAACAACTGTAAATAATAAATATCTACTCCTAAATAATAGGAACCAAATTTATTCTGAATAACAAACTCTAACATAGGGCTGGCCCAAGAAGGGGGAACCATACCCTAAGTCTGCCCTAACGCACTCTTCTCTTCTCACTTTCAGAAACAGCCGCCTTACTCTCCTCTCCTCACCAAATCAGTGCTCTGCTAGGTTTGATCTCCAGCCTCCGTCGAGTTCGCTCAAGCTCATTTTGCTCAACGTAAGTTACCCTTCATCTCAGACCATTTCTTTCTTGGCATGATTTTCGTGTTTTCCTGATGTGACCCCAATAAGGCTTATAGCATTGGACCAACGCCTAGGCCCATTCCTTTTAATTCCTTTTAATTTCTTTTATTTTTAATTACATAAAACTTGTCTAATTGGGTTTGTTTTCTACATAAAACATAAATCATGCTTCCTCTATCATTTTCGCTGCACTTGGAGCTTCATGTCTCCACCAGGCTCCATCATAGTGGTATCTAGAGCCATCCAAATCGTGGAGTAGTCACTTGTCTTGGTTTGGTAAGGGTTCTATCCATAGGTTGTTTAGTTTTCCTTGTTTCCTTGTTGTTTCATCTCTTCTCTTCTTCTTCTTCTTTTATTGTTCTTCATCATTCACGGTTCATTTGTTGTGTTTATGTGTTTCTATTGTGTTTCTCCATTGAGTCCATGCAACTATGAGACTACAAGAGTGTTCTACACTCTATTTGTAGATTTCCATACTTGCTATGGTTCACATAATTTACTAGTTTTCCTTTAAAGTTCAGCACTATTTACTTCTTTCTATTGAGTTTCTTGCATTTAAAAATCGGTGAATCTTGCTTGTTTTTCATTTTTCTACCGTTTAAGTTTTGTCTATGGTCTTCTTCTTCACTTTTGCTTCATTTCCACCGTTTATTTCTTTCATTTTGTTGTTTTACTAAGCTTGAAACAGTGCCACCATTTCACAACTACGCAAATGATGCTTACACTATGTGTGTGGATGGTTGGACAGTTTTCTTGCCAAGATTAAACCATTTTCACCGTTAGTTGTGGTACCTGAGGGTCTTGAGATGTTCATCTTTTATTCATGTATGATTTTAGTTCATAGTCATGCTCCAATCCACTGGATTTTCTTTTGAACATCTCCAAAAAAATTTCAGAGAGCAATCTGCTCCAGTTTCTTTGTTTTTCAGAGCGCACACCTTCTGTTTGTTAATTCTCTTGAGTGATACAGTGCCTGTTAATTTTAGTTGTTTGTTGTGCCTAAAAGATAAGACATAAACAAAATTTTTGCAACAAGAATCACTCAAAACCATTGAGATATGAATTCACAATAATTCATCAAAGTCTGGCCAACAATCAGCGTTTTCAGGCTTGTTGTGCCTTTTTTTTTTCACTTTGTTTTCCAGATGCACACTGTTTTTGTTTGATTTAACTGGAACGATCCACTGCACCAATTCACTTGCTACTTTTTGCTGACTTAAAGAACATCTGGACAAAAATTTTAAAAAATATTATGACAAAAAATGTGAAATACAAAAAATATGATAAATCCTCAAAGCTGAGGCAACTGTCAGCATTTTTACTGGTGCAGTATTTTTTCCAGCTTTCTCTGTTTGTGCGTTTTGGTTTGTTTTCAGCTATAATTTTAGTGCTTTTTGTCCATCAATGTCTTGGTCTAAGTGTGTCTCCTTTATTGCTATCAAATGCCTTCAATTTGGAGTGGTGTACACCCTCCCATTGGCATCAATGCATAACGGACTATAGGCCTTCTTACAAGCACTGCATTTTCTGTTTTGTTTTTGTAGATCCATTCTAGTTCCCTTCTAGGATTCTCTTTGTTGTGCTTCCCCCCTTGTGTGTCTTTAATTTTTTTGCTTGTCCATTCGTGGAATTTCAATTCTGTCTTATCACTATAATTTCATTTGGTTTAGCATTTTCTAATTCGCTTTTCTTGTGTTTCTTCTTTCATTTGGCAAGTAATGTTGGTTCCAATGCTTATGGATATGAATTAAGTGTTTGATTTTGATTTGGTTGCTAGCATAGGTAGCATCTTAGGGGGTGGTTGAGGAGTAAATCTCTAAAGGTTGTGCTCATCTTTTTTTTACCCCTCCCTTCACCAAATTTGGAGAGTTTGAGCCTTAATTTTCTTGGCATGAGTGTTGAGTACTAACATTTGCCTTGGCATAGTTTTGTGTATTGTTTTGTTGTATTTTTTTTTTTGCAGCTATATTGTGGTCATTTGGTGCCAATTCAAAGCAATTTCAAGAGGTGTTTGCTGCCTCACAAAGTCCCCAATTGGTGCTTACCTTTGGCCATCAACTAAGGCCTCCAAATTCACAAAAAATTGGTGCTCTCGGGTGGTCTCTTGGAAGCAACAATCGGAGTGCTTTGGCTGCACATTATTGCATGCAAATTGTTAAAACTTTGTAGTTTATTCTTTGCTTTGTAATTTGGACTACTTAGGTGTCTTGGGGAACCACAAGGTGTTCAATCTCATCTGCTAAGTAGAACCTTCATCCTCCATTAGTGAATCATTTTTAGTTGTAAGTGTGTTGAAAGTTCTAAGTGCTTTCTCACCTTACATTAGGCCGCATAGTTATATTCAAGTTTTCCCGTTGTTTAGTGGCTTAAAATTTTGAGACCAAAGTCTCTTCATATTTTGGCCAATTATGGGTTCGTTTTTAGTGTTAAATTTCTTTGGGTCTTATTTGTATGTTTTGTGCTTAGTGACTCAAGTGATTTTATTTACTTAGCACTTAGACAATTGTGTGATCTTTGACACCTTTTACAAGTGTATCTTGGCAAGGATTGACCTTGGTATTTAAGAAGTCTTAAAGACTCACCTCGCGTAACCTGGAGGTCCACTTGTGATTGATTTCCTCTACCACACTTTGTTCAAGTTGCATAAGTTCATTCAATCACCATGAGTACATATTCTACATATAGTCCTAGGTTGCATAAGCATGGTAGTCATGAGTTGCATCATACATTTCATAGTGACATTCCATTCTTTGGGGAGGATATAGGACCAATATCATTTAGAGATTGGATGTGGGATACAGAGAAGTTGGTGCAACCATTGTTTAGTAAATATAGTCAACTTGACATTCTTAGGCATGTTACTTCTAGGTTTATAGGACGTGCATCCGAGTGGTGGCAAGAGAGGCAGTATATTGAAAAAGGGGAGAAAATCATGCATTAACACTTTTTTTGAATTAAAAGCATGCATGTGGAAATATTTCATTCCCCCTTCATTTAGGATCACTAAAGAGCAACAAGTTAGGATAGAAAACTTCATTGACATAGGGGATGCTTTCATCCAAAATCTTGCTAAGTTTTCTAGACTAGAAAAAGATTTTAAGCACAATTTGGACTTGCTCTTGAGTGAACAAAGAAAGAGAGTAAAACATAAGAAAGAGCAAGCAAAATTTAAAAAGCTTAAGAGTATGAAAAGAAAAGAGAAAAAGAAGAGCTTGAGAAGCTTTGTGCTAAAAAAGAACAAGAGGACAAAGAGATAAAAGAGAAAAAGAAAATAGATGAAGAAGAAAAGGCAAAAAAGGATAATATTAGAAAAGCCAAAAAAGAGAACGAGAGAAAAGACTTTGAAGCAAGAGAGAAATTAAAAAAAGAGAGTGAGTTTGAAAGAAAATCAAAAGTGGTCGAGTTAAAGAGTAATTCAACCTCAAGGGAACTCATTGTTAGGGATTTGGTGTGTAATCCTTCACCAATTCCTTTCATGAAGACCCAAGTTCCAAAGGGAGTTTCCTATCTTTAAACTCTTCTCACTTTTTCATTAAATCTCTTGTTTTGTTTCCTTCTCAAACTTTTTGTTCTTTATCTCATTCCCTTATTTCATCCTTTTCAAAATATAGTGCCAAAATACACTTTGACTTTAAAATTCTTTTCAAAAATCATCCAAGTCAAATTGTGAAACACTCTTTTTGTGAAGTGGGCCTAATAACAACTTTTTCCAAATTTATAAGCCCACTTTCACACATTCCCCAATCAATTATACTACAGGGTCTTCATGATTTTAATCCAATTCTGTTTGATGATTGTTGCAGATATGTTTTTGATCCTGGTGGAACCCAGCTTTAGTTGTTGTGAGCCTTAAATGACCCTCTTGATCTAAGGTCAGATCCTCTTCAAGTGGGAGGGGATTATGTGATCCCAACAAGGCTTATAGCTTGGGCAACGCCTAGGCCCAAATCATGCTTAAGGCCCAATACATGGCCTACATGCACCTTCAAGTCCAAGCCCATCAAGATGCCCAATAACAAAGAGCATGCTCAAAAAGATCCAATTAGGCTTCATTTAAGATGGCCTAAACCCACATGGGCTTCTTATACTCTTCACATGGGCTAAAGAAGATGTGAAGATTTAAAGAGGTGTCTCAAAGAGCAATAAAATAGCAATAATATTGGCCCATTGTTTAGGCTTTGCTTTCTAGAATAATAAGTCAAACAATGAGTAGTTTAATTGATAAAATTGGGCTTGACTAAGCCTAATAGGAGATTTGGCCATGAGCTATCAAAAGAGCAAGGGTGGACTAAGTGGAAGTCAACACTTCTTCCTACACCTCATGGATCTAAAGCTTCCAAGGGTTAGGAATGCTTCCTACTTTTCCAAGGCATCATCCAATGGCCAAGATCAAGCCTCCTTCTCCAAGCTTGATCTAAGGGCCAAGATCAAGGTCCACTCCATCCAATGGCTCTCCTTTCTCATGTGTAAATGGCTTCATATAAAAGCCAAAATTTCACTCATTTGTAAACACTCTTGAATTTTTGTGCAATAGACACTTTGAGTTGAGAACACTCCTCACTATTGCCACTTGAGAGTCATCTTTTAGAGAGCTTACTCTCTTTACCTCTAGCCCCCTTCCTAGGCTAGAACCACCTCTAAATCATTCACCCTTTCACCTATCCATTACAAGCAAGAGCCTACAAACTTGCCTTCCATTCTTCCATGCTTCCTCCATCATTTCCGCTGCACTTGGAGCTTCATGTCTCCACCAAGCTCTATCACACTATATGCGCGTTATCGCCTGACGTTGCCTAGGCGCCACTAGGCGAAGTTACGTTGCAAACTGATTAAAGCTCTCGACTTACCGCCGGATGGCGCTCGTTTCGAGGACTTCCCTGGTTCACCTATCACCTTGCGATTTCCCCCGTGCCGCCAAGCACTATACCAGTAGCGTGAAACTACTAGTTTAGGCACTCCAAAACAGGTTCTTAACACATCAGTCACCCAGGCTCACATCCATATTACCAAATGCATACTCATACATTTCAACATGCCCTAAAATTGCATAATATCACGTATCACAACACGTTGACAACATACAATCATCAACATTATATTAAACATAAATCATTCATCATTCAAACATAGTAATAAAATATATCTCAACATCAACCTGTTATTTCACACATATTTACATGTCATTCCCATCATAGTAAATAACTTCAACTTCACAATCTACACTCAATCAACACATGTTTAACTAGAATCCCATGATGGTATCGCGCAGCGGAATGGTTGGCGTTTGGACAAAAACCAAGAGGGGGGTGAATTGATTTTGATTAATAAAATTAATACTTTAAAATTTTTTCGAAATTCTACCGATTAATTTGATATTAGTTCCTTTATATGCAACAGTAGATTCAATATAGAGATAGAGAAGAAGATTTGAACACATGTATTTATACTGGTTCAAATCAAAAGATCCTACGTCCAGTTGTTAATCTCTTCAAATAAAGAGATTAACTCAATCACTAACTAATATCATATTACAATAAGATAATAAAAGATTAAGGAAATAAAACACCTCTCTTGAACACACAAGGGATGAACACCTTTCTCTGAATCACATAGAGAACCTTGACCTTAGCTTTCCTAGCAACAACATCAACACTCAATCTCGTAGAAAAACTCTCAGGAAAAGTTATCGCTCTACCCACACTAGGTTTTTCAAAGCTTCTTTTGAGAACACTCAGAGAACTCTCTTTGCAGTCACAATACCAACACTATGGCTTCTAAAAAAGGTAAGTTCGAAGTAACTCTGATGTTCCTTAATTAGAGGTTCCAAAAATTAGGTCAAAAACTGAACAGTCACGTTCAAACTGACAAAGGTGATAATCGATTATTCCAGTGCTTTTCTGAAAAATTTGACTCAACTCAGGATAATCGATTATCCTAAGCAATAATCAATTATCACATTGGTTTTTCGAGAAATACCAGAATTTTGATATTGCTTGTTGATTCTAACTATTCTAAGTACAATTTACAAGATAACTTTAAACATAAAAACACATGTTCTTCATATTGACTTCCAGATGGCATTTAGGCTTCTTTTATCATCATCAAAATCTTGCTTCAACATTTGACTTGTATTTTGCTTTTGCCAACAATCTCCCTCTTTTTGATGATGATCAAAACTTTATGTTTAAAGTATCTGCAATCAGAAATCTCAGAAATAGATTTATTAGTAGCACTATTTATTTAAACTTTTAAACTTTTTCTCCCCTTGTTTTGATCCTATGAAAAAAGTTTAAGAGAAAAGCTACCCCTCAATTAGATATTGGTAAATAAAATGCACTTTTATTAAGAAATCAAACACTTTACAATAACAAAAATAATAATAACAATGATGCAAAAACCTAAAATTATGGACTCACGTCATCATCATCTTATTTGTCAAATTTATGTTCTAGATTAGAAATCCTAGAATCTAGTCCTCTAATTAAGCCAATGACTTCTTCATGTCGGGTAGTGGAGATGAGAAAGAATTCTTCAAGTCTCTGGTTTAAGTTTAAAATGTGATCTCTAGAGAAGAGGATGAGCCACCAACCCCACTTGATGAGCCAATATTGGTGTCAACATGATGGATAGGAGCAGTGGGGGGATTTTCTTTTTCTTCATTTTCAGAGGGAGGCAGATCATCCTTGTGAATGTAAGTATTCCCAAAAGGAATAAATTTCATTTGTTTCAAGGAATTTTCTGCAATTTTGTTTGCATTAGTGGTTTGATGAGATTGTTCATCAGAGACGTTGACGTCCTTGTACTCACAAATGCGAGAGATTAGCAGAGAATACGAGAGTGGATATTGAGGCAATCGCTTGGCTTTGAGCATTGTGTCAAGGATAATACTTGGTCAATGGATAGGAATGTGATTGAGCATATCATTGATAATCATGAGATCAGCTTCACTGCATTGTGCATTATTTGTACCACATGGACATAAAATCCAGACAATAAGATAGTGAAGTAGATACTCATCAACCTTAAGAGGTCCTGCTAGCAATTGTCGGCCTATTTCTTGATCCGGTCTTCGCAGAAATGATCTATAGGCAAATATTCTGTTAAATCCTTCAATGCCAGTAGTGAGGATTGGAGAGGTGCCATCATGAATGAGAAATTGAGCAACATTTTCCCAAATATCATCATCCAGAATGATGTCTACCCCTTTCACTTTTGTAAACCCCACTCCATCTCTGAATTTATAGTTGTAGTAGAAGGCTCGTACCAGATCAAGATAATAGGTACCTTGCATCTTTGTCAAGAATTTGACCCCTTGTTCAGCAAGAAAGGTAGGGATTGTAAAACAACGATTTATAAACCTTTGAGATTTGATGAATTTTGGAGTGGTAAGAGGCTTGTCTTTCCATAAAGTGATGAATTCAGATCTCCTTTCTTCATCTAAAATCTAGCCTTCAATGGATGCAGTCCTAGATGCAGTTGAGGGTTGAGTGGCACGAAATGCAGTTCTTTTGTAGGTAGGAATCTTTGTCCGAGATGCTTCAGCCATTGTTCAAGTAAAGGCGAAGAGAAGCTTGTAGGTCTTGAGAGAATGAAGGGTTCTTTGAGTTCTAGATGGGTGAAAAAGAGTGTAACAATGAACACAATGATTTATTTTTATATGGAAGGGTCTCCAACGACCAAATGCACGTATTTTAATGCAAATCTAGCCATTACAATAACTAGTTTTTGAAATAATTTGGTCCAACGATGTGTAATAATCGATTATCTGGAAGTGATAATCGATTATTCCAGAGTTGTTTTGATACTTTGGCTCAGAATTAATGATAATCGATTATTACATCTGTTCCTGCAGAGAACAAACAAGATAAGTTAGGCACAAACGTCACCTTACCCATGTAGTCCGCTATCTCCTCAGTTGGCCTCTTCCCGGTTGGTACACGTCGGCTTGGACCCATGAGGGGTTACCTACAAAAGGGACTCCGAAGCTCAAGTAAGTCAAAGCTCTTAGAAGGTCAAATCAGTGATTAATGGAGTAATGAATGCGTACCTTTAATTAATGGGGTCCACGTGTATTATAGAGTATTAATTATTTCTGGTTATGGCATGGGCTGGGCCCTGGTTTGGGCCTCAGTTTGGGCTGTAAGTGGACCTGGGCCTTGGCCCAGGCGCTTAGTTCGACTATTGTGGGCTCATTGGATGGCAGGAGGGATTTCATTTTGCTAAGTCTTTAGGAGCGGTCTGATCCGGCTACTTCTCAACTTGACGAATGTCGTCCTTGCCCGTGCACTGTCCTAGGTTGGCCGTTCTGTTGTTAGTTTAGACTTCGTTCAGTTACGAGTTTAAGTTTATGCCGGCCTAAGTCGTGTACTTGGGTTGTTTCCGGCATATACGTAAGGGTTGTAATTTATATGGTAAGGGTGGGGAACATAAATGATTTAACCAACGAGTTGAGGGTGTTCGTTCCAGGCCGCTTACTTGTGGTAAGGGTGGGGAACTTAAAACGATTAACATCAAGTTAAGGGTGTTCGACCCAGGCCACTTACTTATGGTAAGGGTGGGAAACTTAAATGATTTAACCAACTAGTTTAGGGTGTTCGACACAGGCCGCTTACTTGTGGTAAGGGTGGGGAACTTAAATAATTTAACCAAGGAGTTGAGGGTGTTCGACCCAGGTCGCTTACTTGTGGTAAGGGTGGGGAAGTTAAAACGATTAACATCAAGTTAAGGGTGTTCGACTCAGGACGCTTACTTGTGGTAAGGGTGGGGAACATAAAACGATTTAACCGAGGAGTTGAGGGTGTTCGACCCAGGCCGCTTACTTGTGGTAAGGGTGAGGAACTTAAATGATTTAACAAACGAGTTGAGGGTGTTCAACCTAGGACGCTTACTTATGGTAAGGGTGGGGAACTTAAACGATTTAACCAACGAGTTAAGGGTGTTCGACACATGCCGCTTAGTTGTGGTAAGGGTGGGGAACTTAAAATGATTATGAAAGTGAAACAGAGAAAAGATGTATAGTTGAGAACCCTTCGTTTTATTCATTGAATCTGGGGTGCCTCGTTAAAACCTCCCTGCCAAAACCCTCCTTAGGGAAAAAAGACCGGGTAAGGAAAAAGAGTACACCCAGGGTTACAAGTATTCGGTTTAATATAGTATGCATTTAACTAAAGTAGAATTTAAGGTGGGACACATTCCAGGTATTGGGGATCTCTTCTCCAGATAAGTGTTCCAGGTGATAAGCTCCTCCTCTTGTGTCTTCACGTATGCAGTATGGGCTGTCCCAGTTGGCGGAGAATTTGCCATCCTTATTTCTTGCACTGTTGGCCATTCTCCATACCAAGTCCCCGATTGCGAATGATCGTGGACATAGGTTTGCGTTATACTTTATGGCAGCTCTTTGTTTGGCAGCTAAGTTGCGTATCTGGGCTTTTTTTTTAGTTCGGGTAGGAGGTTAAGATGAGTGGCCACGTTTTGATGGTTGTGGGTTGGGTCGTATAGTTCTCGACGCAGGGATGGTTCGCCAATTTCAACCGGTATAATGACGTCTGCACCGTAAACTAGGCTGAATGGGGATTCGTTTATTGATGATTGGGGGGTGCACCTGTAAGCCCATAGCACTTCTACTAACTCTTCGGGCCATCGGCCTTTGGCGCTATCTAATCTCTTCTTGGCCACTAGGATAACCTTGTTGGCCACCTCTGCTTGTCCATTGGTTTGTGGGTGTTCTACAGAACTTGTGATGTGTTTGATGCCCAGACCAGTGTAGAACTTGGCTAGCTCCTTATCTATAAATTGTCGGTCATTGTCGGTGATGATGGTATGTGGGACACCATATCTGCATATAATATCTTTCCAAACAAACTGCTGAACTTGCTGGGCCGTGATAATGGTTATTGGCTTGGCTTCTATCCATTTGGTGAAGTAGTCGACGGCTACAATCAGGAATTTCACTTGCCCCTTGCCGGGTGAGAAGGGGCCAAGGATGTCCATTCCCCATTTAGCAAAGGGCCATGGGGATAGTATGTGATGGAGTTGTTATTGCTTCTGGTAGATGAGGTTGCCATGTTTTTGGCATAGTTTGCACTTTTTGACATAGTCCTGGCAGTCTGCTTCTATAGTCGGCCAGAAGTACCTGGCTCTAAAGACTCTAGTAGCCATGGTACGTGCGTCGAAATGGTAGCCGCAAATGCCTTTGTGTAGCTCTTTAATAATATATTGTGCTTGCTCTGCCGTGACACATTTGAGGAGAGGTTGGCCGTATCCGTGTTTTTAAAGGTCATCGTCTATCATGGTATACCTGGCGGCCTTAGCCAGCCAAGTTTTGTCCGCATCTTGTGGGGGGTTGTCGGTTTTTAGGTATTGGATATAGGGGGTGGTCTAGTTATGGCTTTGGGGAGGGGTGGTGTTGTCAGTTGGGGCGTGGGTTAGGTTTTGACAGGTATGTGTGATGGAGGGTGTAGATAATGTTTGTTGTAATAGGGATCGGTGGCGGCTTTTTAATTTGGTGCTGGCCAATTTGGAGAGGATGTCGGCTTTGATATTGCCGGTCCTTGGGATGTGTTCGATGCGGACTCGTTCAAAGGCGGATTGAATGACTGCACGGACCAGATGGTAATATTGTAGAAGGATGGGGTCTTTAATCTGGAACTCATCATTTAGGTGCCCTATAGTAAGCTTAGAGTCGGTTTTGCATGTTAGCGTCTTGACACCTACTTTGCGGGCAAGGGAAAGGCCGGCGAGGATAGCTTCGTATTCGGCCTAGTTGTTTTATGTTTTGAAGGCAAAGTGAAGGGATTTTTCAATGAGGATGTCGTTAGGCCCTTCTAACACGATGCCAACACCGACACCTTTTGGATTTGAGGAACCATCTATATGAAGCGTCCACTAGTCCTTTGTGGGTGTGTGCTGGAGGTCATTGACAAAATCTAAGAGACATTGGACTTTAATGGGGCCATGGGGTTTGTAGCGAAAGTTGAATTCCGACAGCTCGATCACTACAAGAAATATGCTTATTATCTACGCTTAGAATTCGTAGATAATAGACAATTTTCGTAGGTAACTTGATGTTATCTATGAATTATCTACGAAATAGATTTCGTAGATATTCAACTGGTAGGTAACTTTATTACGAAATATGTATTCGTAGGTAATTTTATCTACAAAAATTATCTACGAAGCTAGTCGTAAGAAAAAACTTCAGTTACCTATGAAAATTTTTGTACATAAATTATCTACGAAAATCTTCGTAGATAAGTTACCTACGAAAGTTTTCATAGATAACTTACATACGAATTTTTCGTAGGTAACTTAAATATATATTAAAAAAAGATTCTAGAATATATATAGAAACTAGTGCATTTATTAACATTTCATACTCTTTAGCTTAGTGGAAGGGTATTTGTCTATAGAAATTATTGGAACCATATATAGAAATCAATGATGTAATTAAAACATATGGTGATTGGCTAAGTGGCAGAGCATTTGCATACTATCAAATAGGTCTTGAGTTCGAACTCAATTCATCATTTTTTATTAGCAATTTAATTAAATATCCATAATTTGAAAAAAAAATCTAACAGCTAACTCTCTGCACATCCATTACATGAAGAAGATGTTCCATCACTTGGCCAAGCTTTTGAAAGCTCAAATCCCTAGCTTCTACAAGTAGGTAGATAAAATAACATAAAAACAAGTAGGTAGAGTACAAAACCAAATACAAATAACTAAATTAGATAGATAACATAATTGGAGTAAATACATGCAAACTTACCATTCACACACAAAACAATATCTCCATTGTCCCCTATGTTTTAAATAGATTTCAAGACATACACACTATCTTATATTATACAAGTAGAGGCTATAGGTACAAAACAAAAATGTTGAGGCAATTAATATAATGAGTTCATAAGAGTTAATTGTCAAACATGTAAATCTTATTGTTGAACTTGAAAGAGAAAAGAATAGAAACAGAATTATATATAGAATTCTGTACAAACAGAAAAGTGAAAAGATAAAAGAATCTGTTTGTAACTTATTAAAGTATAAAAAGCAGGTAGCTACTGATATGAAAGGAAAGAATGTACTAATATAGGTTAACAGATAATAAGAGAGAATATGGCATCTTCTTCCACCAAATTGACTTTGAAATTGTTTATAGACTCAAAGCGTGAGATATTTCTTTTCGTAGAAACATCAAAAACGGTTGTAGACTCTTTCTTTACCTTGCTCTGCTTGCCCTTCGGTACTGTCATAAGGATTCTCAACAAGAATCAAATGATTGGCAGCTTAGGCAATTTGTATCAAAGTGTTGGGAGTCTGGATGAAACGTACATGTAAGAAGAGTAGCATAAGGATCTACTGTTGAAGCCAAGTACCCCCATGTATTCACAAATCTCTGGCCTTCTTTCTTCAATCATGGCACTTCTTTTAACACCTCCACGAGTGTGTTCTTCTATAGGTGCCCAAAACACTGTGATTTTGTCACATGCGATTTGTTTAATTTCTATATATTTCAGCCGAGGAAAGAATGCTTTCAAATAGTCTACGTCCACATTCAACCACCATTTAAATTTTGGAGCTATCATACTTTATCTTTTTCCTCTAGTTATATTTAGCTCTGTCAATGGCAATATATTGTATATAACATAATATGAAAATGTCGAGATAACACTCCACCTTAAGATTGAACTAAATAGGCATTAGGAAACCCAAAACAAAAGTGGATAGTGATAATATACTAAGTAAATCAAATTCATAATCACAGTTTCATTCAAGTTTCTTAAACAACTAACACACTAAAACCATTTCACTGTTCAAACTCAACCTGGTTTATATCCTCATCGTAATCGCTAACGTTAAAATTGATATCCGCAGCTCGATCATAAACCCTGAAACAAAAATAACAATAAAAAACTGTATGAATAAAAAGGCGGATTGAGCGGTGGAGACGTGGGCAGTAAAAGAAGCAGTAGTTTTGAGCTGTTGAAACCAAAAATAGAAACATGCGTTGAAGAATAAAAGATTGAAGGAATAGAGAGAGACATAAAGAGAATCATTGTCCCACCGAAAAAACGTAGATGCATGGTTGCATTCTCCCGCTTCATGCTCTATTCCTTAATCATCCTCGTTCAGCCGTCTTTTTTCTCCACGCAGCCCCCCAATCTCGACCTTAACAGCATCAACCTCTTCGGCGACGCCATGTTGTCACCAACAACGACGCCGCTCCCCACGTGCGCCTCACCAACCCCTCCATCTCTTCCTCTAGTCTCATCCGTCGCCTTTAGCCCCTCGTCGATGATGAAGAAAAGTGAAGCTCTAAAACAAATCCTCTAATGGAAACCTCACCTAAGTACACTTGTTTGCCACAATCCCTGTAAAAATAAAAAATCACACAGCATGTTCAGACACAATAGCATGTTATCACAAAGCAAAACTACCAAAAACCACAAAGCAAAACTACCAAAGCACCGTGCGGGTCCACGTTCGACGAAAGTGAGACTGAGAGTGAATCAGGAGGGAGTGGGTTTCGGATTGAGTATTTTTTAAATGAGAGGATCAAAGCTGTTAGCACGATGACCAAAAACCCTTATGCGAGTAAATGGTTTGTGAAGAGAAACCTAAGAAAAAAAATAAAGGAGAAAGGGTTGAGAAATCAGAGAGGGAACAAAAGCAAGAAAGAAATTTTTAATATAATAAAATTATAATTCTTATATATGAGTTATGTTCGTAGATAACTTCTTTTATAAATAATTTTTATATATCTTTTTTATAATATTTATTTTCTACCATAGTTTTGTAGGTAATATTTTGTACGAAAAATTCTCACCAAAGTTTGTTATGTTTATCTACGAAATTTTCGTATGTAATTTATTTTTTCGTTACCCATGAATTTTAATATGATCTACGAACTTCTTTCGTAGATAAAATAAAATTATCTACGAAAAAATTTTCATAGATAATATTTCGTAGATAAGAAGCAATTTTTTTGTAGTGGACGGCCCAGGATGACATCCGTCCGGCTAGATCTGTTTTTTGCAATAATTTTTTAGATTGGGTAGTCGGTTTTGACGATGATGTTGTAGTTTTGGAAGTATGGGCGTAGGTGGCGAGCTGCGTGGACTAAGGATAGGGCCAACTTCTCCACCATTTGATATCTGGTTTCAGGATCTTGCAGCGTTCTGCTAACGAAGTAGACAGGATGCTGCGTGCCTTCTATTTCTTGAACGAGCGCGGCACTGACGGTGTGGTCGATGGCTGTGATGTATACGAGGAGAGGTTGGCGAGTGTCCGACTTGTGGAGGATAAATGGTGAGGTTAGGGTAGTTTTAAGTTTTTGAAAGATTTGTTCACAATCGTCAGTCCACGTGAACCGGGTGGATTTCTTTAGGAGTTGGACTATGGGTTGGGTTTGTTCAACCAGTTTGGGTAGGAAGCGGGAAATGGCTGTGAGGCGGCCTATGAGGTGTTGGACCTCTTTGATGGTAGCGGGACTGCACATCTCGATAATTGCCTTGCATTTTTCGGGATTGGCCTCTATGTCGCGTTGGGTCAACATAAACCCAAGAAATTTACCACAGTCGACGCCGAATACACACTTGTCAGGGTTGAGGCGAAGGTTGTATTGGCATAGCGTAGAGAAGACCGCCGAGAGGTCCTCGGCATGTTGGTGGTGGCTTAGGGACTTGACAACCATGTCGTCAACATATACTTCGACACATTGTCCCATTAGATGACTGAAAACCTTGTCCATTAACCGTTGGTAGGTTGCTCCAGCATTCTTAAGACCAAAAGGCATAACTCTATAGAACTAGTTGGCATCATCCGTGATGAAGGCGGTCTTGTTCATGTCAGATGCAGCCATGGAGATTTGGTTGTACCTAGAATATGCATCCAAAAAGCTAAGCACTTTATTCCCTGTCACGCCGTCAACAAGTCGGTCGATATTTGGTAAGGGGTAGGCATCGTGAGGGCAAGCCTTGTTCAGATCCGTGTAGTCTACACACATCCGCCATTTGCCATTGGCTTTCTTCATCAAGACTACCTTAGAAAGCCAAGTGGTGTACTAAGCTTCTTCTATGAATCCTGCATTCAGTAACTTGTCGGCCTCAACCTTAGTCGCTAGTCAACGTTCTTCGCCAAGTTTGCGCTTCTTCTGGTAGATGTAGCGGGCTTCTTTGTAGATGGATAGTTTGTGGGATGCTACTAGAGGGTCCACCCTAGGTAGGTCAGCGGCTGACCAGGCAAAAAGGTCTGTGTTGCTGATGAGGATGGGTGTGATGATGGCACGCTCGTCAGAGTTCAAACTGGTGCCTAGGTTAATGGAGTGGCCGTTGGGAAGCTCTAGAGGGGAGGTCTCCTCAACTGGTTCGAGACGAACGTCTCGGCCTACTCTGGGGTCGAGATCTTCACCTGATAGGGCAATGTCGGAGCCAGGTGGTCGCTCAATGTGGTTGGTTTGTTGAATTGGGAGTTGTGGGCGCAGGCTGGCAATGTAACATTCACGTGCTAGGCACTGGTCGTAGTGGACGGTGAGGATGTCATCGGAAGGAGAAGGGAACTTCATGGCCAAGTAGGGGGTGGAGACAATAGCGCCAAGGGTGTTGAGGGAAGGACGATCCAGGAGGACATTGTAGGATGTTGGCGTGTCGACGATAAGGAAGCGGATTGAAATGGTTTTGGTTTGGGTTCCTTTGTGAAACACGGTGTGAAGGTCGATGTAGCCGCAGGTGGATACCTGTTCGCCAGAAAAGCCATAGATTGGTTCGTCATACGGGACCATAGCAGTGTCCGGGAGTTGGAGATTTTGGTAGGTGGCCCAGTAAAGAAAGTCAATGGAGCTGCCCTGGTCAACAAGGACTTTCTTAACGGCGTAGTTCTCGTTTTCAACGTTGATGACCATGGAGTCATCTTGGTGATGGTCGAGGCCATAAAAGTCGTCATCTGTGAAGAAGATGGGAGGCATACGACGTCTATGGTGGGAATGCGTGATATGATTGATGGATTGGATATGGCGGAGGTGTTTCTTTCTGGCAGAAGAAGTGGATCCTCCACTAGCGAAGCCACCAGAGATGGTGTTGATAGTGCCACGTAGTGGAGGTTTTGTGGGGGTGATATCGGTACAGGCCGGTTGGGGTTCCTGGTTAGCGGGTTGGGTCGGGCGTCTGTCGTGGCGAGGGTCGTGTGCAGGGCATCTATGGTCGAATCGAGGAGGGTGGCGGGATCGAGAGTGATGGTCATCCCTGCGGATGAAACGGCGAAGGTGGCCAACACGGACCAATTCTTCTATTTTATCCTGGAGTGCTTTGCAGTCTTCTGTGGTGTGGCCATGATTGCGGTGGTAGCGGCAATACTTGGTCATATCGGCATTAGGAGGAGTGGTGGTCTTGCGTGGTGGAGGGATGAGGTCAGCTTGTAGGGTCTCATCAAGGATGCGGGATCGGGCTACGGTAAGAGGGGCATATCTGGTGAAGCGGGGTTGGCAGGGCTCGCGTGGGCGAGTATCAGGGCAGGGAGGTTGTGGGGTAGGGTGGGAGGTGGTGGCTGCATAGTCATTGCAGAATTTGGTATGGAGGGTCTGTATTTCCTCCATGCAGACATAGTCGGCCACACGCAATTTGAGTTCGTGCATAGAGGCAGGTGGGTGGAGGTAGACATTGTTGGCGAAGGGGCCGGGTTGTAAGGTAAGTGCCATGCACTGGAGGATCATCTCTTGGTTGAGGTGTGGGGTTCGAAGAGCTGCCTTACTGAAGCGATCTATGAACGCTCTGAGTGGTTCGCCTTGTTCTTGTCTAATGCCCAGAAGGGAGATTGTGGTAGTTTGGTGTGGACGGCTGCCAGCGAAATGGGTGGAGAACATATGGGATAGAACGTCGAAGCTGTCGATGGAGTAAGGTGGAAGGGTTGTGAACCACTCTAGAGTAGGGCCCTTAAGGGTGGTGGGGAAGGCTTTGCAGAAGACTATGTCTTGGGACGTGTACAGGGCGACGTGGGTGATGTATACTTTGAGGTGTTCATCAGGATCAGTTTCGCTGGTGTAGCGGTCCAACGTGAAGAGTTCCCACTGGACAAGAAGGGGGGTGTTGGCGATAAAGTCTATGAAGGGGTGACGACGTCTAGGCTAGTGGGGAGGGAACAAATGAGGTGGGATGGGATGGTTGATCATAGCGAGGAAGGTGGAGGTAAGGTTGTGAGGGGGGATGTGGGTTGTTGGCAGGTATTGGGGGTTGTAGGGTGGTACGTGTGTGGTGTGTAGGGTGGTGGGTACATTGTAAGGGATATGGGTGGTGGGGAGGGTAGCAGTACGGGTTGGGGCTGCAGTATGCACTGGTTGAGTGGATGGGAAATGAGTGGGATGGGTGGAGGGAATGGGTGTTTGTTGGGTGGTGGTGAAGGTGTGAGTGGTGGGGTTGTATTTGCTTTCCTCTTTTGTGGGCTGGAAGGCCGGGGACCTTGCAGCCTTAGACGCCTCCTTGGCTTTTCTCTTCAAGGTGGGATCAACCTCGATCTTTCGCCTTAGGCGAGAGTTCTCTTGCCGCAGTGCCTCCATCTCATCAGTGTTGCGCTTCTTCAGATCTGCTAGCTCTTGTTGCATCTACGCTTGGCCATCCACGATGGCGGCTAGGTCAGGGGTGATGACAACGGGTCCTTAGGGACTGGCATCCGCCTGCTTGTTCACTCCAGCTCTGCTGCGGGTGGAAACCATCTTCAGAGAAAAACGGGTACTAAGGTGTTCGTCTCGTGCCCCACGGTGTCGTTACCACTACTTTAGCAACATGGAAAACGCTGCTGAACCACCATGGAAGCACCTGCAGGAATCACGAAGCTGCCACGCAAACGCAACAGCAGCCAAGTCGCCAGAGCAGCCACCACGTCGGAGCAGCCGCGCCGTCACGAGGGAGGGAGAAGAGTGTGAGAGTGAAACCCTAATTCTGGAAAGAGACTCTCTGCGCCACGTGTCAGCATCTGATAGGACAGTCAAACTGGTCAACTGGTCAACTCTGGTCAAATGGTCAAAGTCAGCAGTCAACTCTGGTCAAAACTGCAAATATGGTTAAATGAGAGGGGCAGAATTGGAAATTGGACAGCAATTAAGTTGCTAATTAATTAAATAAAAATAAAAGATTTTAGCAACTGACAGATAAAGCCCAAAGTCCAATGGAAGCCTATATAAAGAGACTTAAGGGAGCAGAAGCGGGACGACTTACAACTTACAACTTAGACACTTAGAACTCTCTGGTTTTGGCAGATACCGTCTCCACCACATCTCTCATTCTTTCTTTTATTTTCTTTCCTTCATATCATCATGTATTCCATCAAAGCCATGGAGGGCTAAGCTTTTAGGGTTGATTCCACTGTAATTTCTTAACTGGATTCTGAGGTTAGATGAATTTATATGTTTTGTTATTTTGATTATTGTTGTGGTCTTTGTTTATCTATGTCCTTTGCTTCTTAATCGAATAGAAAATAATGATTTTAAATCTACATGCATGCTAATCATATGAGTTAAAAGGTTTTTAAATTAAATTGAGACTTTACTTTGATTTTGTTTAGAAACTTTCATTTGATTAAATAGGTTTTTGCCAATGATTGAGACTTTAATTTGATTAGAGGTAATTACTTTAACTAAAATTAGTCAAGACTTTACTTTGATTAATTAAGTTTTCTATTTGGTGAAGAAACAAAGGAATAGACATGATTAGGCATAGTAAAATTAATTGAGACTGTACTTTGATTGAATTTACTATGGACAAACTAACAATTCTCACTTTTAATTGAGACTGTACTTTGATTAAAAGTGAGGATGCCAACAAATGAATTGAGTCTTTACATTGATTGATTTGTAAAACAACAACAATAATTAATTTAACAATAATCTCTAGATAACCAATGAATAATCTTGTTTAGAAAAAGCAGTGGAATTGACCTATTTACTATTATTGTGTTTACAATCTTCCGTGTCATTTTCTTTGCACATCAAAATCCCCCTATTTTTATAGTTGCTAGTTTTAATTGCATTTTTAAGAATCAAATATTTGAGATCAATTCCGTATTCGTTGTGAGACGACTCAGGGTTATCTTAACCCTAACTATTTTGTTCACTACTAACTGGCAATACTGAAGTTGCTAAAGTAGTGGTAATTTGATCGCCTAACGACAGCGATATCAAATTTGGCGCCGTTGCCGGGGAGGGTGGAAGGGAAACTAGGGTTAGGGTTTCATGTGTGAGATGGAGGAGATGATGACGTGGCAAGATCTGAGTGGTCAATTTGGTGAGTAGAGGATTATGATACGTGGCAGCTTATGGTTGGCTAATTTTAAAAGGTGGGGATTGCCACATGGCATGATCTGGTTGAGTGGAGTTTAAGTGGTAGGAGGGGTGCAACTTAGTGAAAATTGGGGGTGCAGAACAGGGTTTTTGGTGGTCCACTTTGCAGGAGTGTGCAAATAAAATCTGGGGGTGCATTTAGCTCCTGATTTATTCTTTTTCAGAATTTCTTGATTTTAGACTTATTTTGTAACTTTGAATATTTTAAAATCACACTATTAATTGACCAAAAATAAATTCCAGCTGCATTAACAAACGTTAGAATATCTAATAATATTTTATGCAACTAAAATCAATTTTTACGCCACTTTTACTAAACTTACTCAATAAATCCAATAATCACAAATCCTAATTAAATCAATCTTTAAGCACAAAAAATTCAATTAAATCCCCAAATTTAAATATTAAATGAGGGCAAAAATTTGAACTCATCAGCGCCAATTGTTCCTGCAGAGAACAAACAAGATAAGTTAGGCACAAGCATCACCTTACCCATGTAGTCCGCTATTTCACAACAAGTAAGATGTGATTCTTTTGGATTGGCTTGAAAACGAGCAAACACATATACATATTGCATAATATCAGGGCTACTTGTAGTAAGATACAACAAAGAACCTATCATGCCTCTAAACATAGTCTAATTTACCTATATTTCTGATTCATCTTTGTCTAAATAGCAAAAGGTTCCCATAGGAGTACTTGTTTCCTTAGCAGTATCCATTCCAAATTTCTTAAGTACTTTTTTACAGTACTTAGATTGAGAAATGAAGGTTCCATTTTCCATTTACTTAATTTGTAGACCCAAAAAGAATGTCAATTCTCCCATCATTGACATTTCAAATTCTCCCTGCATTATACTTGCAAAGCCCTTACATAGAGAATTATCAGTAGATCCAAAGATTATGTCATCTACATAAATTTGAACTAATAAAATATGCTCATCTACTCTTTTAATAAACAGAATTAAATCAATTTTACCTCTTTCAAAATTATTTTCTAACAAATATGTACTTAATCGTTCATACCAAGATCTAGGTGCTTGTTTTAATCCATACAATGTTTATAAATGTGATTAGGAAACTTATAATCTTCAAAACCAGGTGGTTGTTCAACATACACATTTTCTTTAATAAATCCATTTAAGAAAGCACTTTTAACATCTATCTGATACAGTTTAAATTTCATGAGAGAAGCATAAGCAAGAAGTAAATGTATAGCTTCTAACCTAGCAATTGGAGCATATGTCTCATCATAATCTATACCTTCTTCTTGTCTGTATCCCTTTGCTACAAGTCTGGCTTTGTTCTTAGTGATGTTTCCATCTTCATCCAACTTGTTTCTGAGTTCCAAACTTCATACCCACTTTGTTCCTATAACTTGGTGTGAATCATCCCTAGGAATGAGTTCCAAACTTCATTCCTTTCAAATTGATTCAGCTCTTCTTGCATTGCAATACACCATTGATCATCTTGAAGAGCTTCTTCTACATTTTTTAGTTCTATTTGTGAAACAAAAGCAACAGTCATACATAAATTTGACATATTTCTTGTTACTACTCCCTTTGATATATCTCCAATTACATTTTCCAAAGACAATCCTCTAGGTGATTTCCAGCTTTTGGCAAGATCTTCAGGTTCAGCCAGTGGGTTTCTCATTTAGGTATATCTCATCAAGAGCTTCTTTAAAATATTTTTCATCACCTACATTTGTTTTATTTCACTCAAGAGGATTCTCCTCAAGGTCCACAATTTCATCAAAAACAACATGCATAGATTCTTCTACATTCAAGGTTCTTCTATTAAAAACTCTATAGGCTTTACTAATTAATGAATATCCTAAGAAAATAACTTCATCTGCTTTAGAGTCAAATTTACCCAAATTTTCTTTTCCATTGTTTAGGACAAAACATTTGCATCTAAATATTTTTAAATGTGCTACATTAGGCTTTCTTCCTTTAAACAATTCATAGGGGGTAATTTTCAATAATAGTCTAATAAGCATTCTATTTAGTACATAACAAGCCGTGCTCACAGCATCAGCCCAAAAATATTTAGGCACTTCATATTCGTTCAACATTGTGCGAGCTAGTTCCTCTAAGGATATATTTTTCCTTTCCACAATACCATTTTGTTGAGAAGTTCTAGGTGCAGAAAAAATATGCATAATTCCATTTTCTTCACAAAATTTTTCAAACAATTCATTTTGAAATTCTCCACCATGATCACTTCTCAAAACTTTAATTTTCAAGTCTTTTTCATTTTGAACTACTTTTGCAAATTTCTTAAAAGCCTTAAAAGCCTCACTTTTTAAGGCGAGAAAGAAAGTCCAAGTATATATTGAGTAATCATCAACAATGACAAGAGCATAGTAATTTCCGCCAAAGCTTTTTATCCTTGAAGGACCAAACAAATCAATGTGCAAAAGTTCTAATGGCTTTGATGTAGAAATCACATTTTTTGAATGAAATGATGATTTTACTTGTTTTCCTTTTTTACATGTAGCACATAGTTTATCTTTCTCAAACTTTATTTTTTGCAATCCAATTACTAATTCTTTAGAAATCAGTTAGTTTAATTGTTGCATATGAATATGAGCAGCTCGTTTATGCCACAACCATGGATTTTATTCTTTAACAACCAAGCAAGTTATATCACTAGATAATGCATTATCAAGATCAATCAATTAAATGTTATTGTGTCTCATACCTTTCAAGACTACTTCTTTGGAGTCCTTTTGATGAATAGTGCAGTAGTCACTCTCAAATATTACTTTGAGTCCTTTATCACATAATTGACTTATGCTGAGAAGATTGTGCTTTAGTCCTTCCACAAATAGTACATCCTTGATCTCCAAAGTATTTCCTCCACCTACATCACATGTTCCAAGTATTTTTCCTTTGTTGTTATCCCCATATGTAACATATCCTTGTTCCTTTCTTTTAAAGTTCTTAAACTTCCTTTTGTCTCCGGTCATGTGCCTTATGTAACACCCTCTATTTTATATTAATTATATTTAACTTTCTTGTTTAAATATATAGAGTGAAGTAATTTTATGATTTCATAAGTAAATTGACAAAGGGTTTTATACAATGTAAAAGATGATATTTTTTTGTACTAACTACTTATTTTGAGTTGTCTAAGCAAAATTGTGATTAAGGCTTCATTAACCATTGGATTAGGCTGAAATTTTTATAGAGCATTCTTAAAATATAGTTCTTCAATATGAACAATGGATTTTGAATTGGAGGTGTATGCAAGGAGCAATTACTTCCACACTTTAGAGTAAAAGTAAGGTCTCCAGCTACTGTCCAGTTCTGAGTTACCTTAGTAAATATTTTATTCCTGCTTTGTTAACCGTTGGAGCAAGATGAAATTTTTATAGAGAGTTATTAAGACATAGTACTAAAGTTTGATGGTTTGGATTTGTATTTAGAGGTCTGTGGTTAGAGAAAGAATTCTTGCAGTTTGAACTAGCGTCAGTTACGTCCTGTTTTGGGTTATTTTAGTAAAAATTTGATTCCCATTTTATTAACCGTTAGATTGATCTCCAATTTCTTCTACCTATTATAGAGACATAGGTATTTAGTTTCACCGTTGGGATTTACAAATAGAGTTGTGTGTTAAGAGATATGAATTTTACACTTTGGAGTGAAAACAAGTCTTCTAGAAAGTCAAGGTATGGGGGGTCTATCTCAAATCTCTTGGGAGAAAATTGAAGTAAGAGAGGGAAATCCAGAATCTTGAAGTCTTCATTTTCATGTTAGAGTATAATTAGCATCTCCAAGGTATGGGGGGTCTATCTCAAATCTCTAAGTCTTTATCTTAGCAAGTTTTCTTTAAGTATACAATCTATCTTCTTGATTCAGAAATTTTTATACATTATCTTGAAATTTTGAGTTGAAAAATGGATTCCTTGGGTATGAAAACCTAGGGTTAGGTTCAAGAATCATCTTATTTGGAGTTTTACACAAAAAGTTATAAATAAAACAAGTTTGCTATTTTACTTATAAAATTTTATACCAAAATTATGTTTTAATTATGATTACTGTTTTGATTTTGATATCCAAAGTATATAGAGAAAGAATATGAGATGAATATACTGATGAGTTGAAACTCAGACTTATATGGATATGATTATTAAAAGATTGAAAATGAGGATTTTGATATCCTAAATTTAAAACATACGGAAATTATTATTTGATTGATTAATTTGATTTTGATATTTTTGGGCATGGTTAGTTATGACATCATGAAGATTTAAAATTTTGTGAAAATGTTTCATTCAATTGAAAGTTTATTCAAATCACCATATTTTGAAATGTTATGATGAAGCTTCAGAGTTAAGGGAAAGACTCACCCTTACTTTATTTTTCAGAGGAAGAAATTGCAGACCTAGAATGTAACAATGAGATTGTATAGTTTAACTTTTCATGCAAATTTGGATTCTGTTAAAGCTACAAATGATATGGTGTGACTTGTTTGTGATGTATTTCAAACTAAGAAGTATCTTTAGTTGGTTGTAAAAGTATACACAAACTTCTATTACAAACACTAATATGTATAATAACATTTTTTTCGCATAAATATCATGTAAGTCTAACTGATGATACATTTGAGTGATGTATTATAATTTTTTTTAGTTTGGTATTTGTTAAATGAATACAAATAAATTTTCCTTACATAAGTAAATGATACATTAGACAAGTAAAGAACATCTAGTAGCACCGGGTTTTAGTTGGGGTGTTACACCTTAAACAACCACTGTCAAGATACCACATTGATCTTCTGGATTTAGAAGTCATTTGCAAAATAAGGAAACAATTCATTTAGGTCCCCAACATGTTTGGGTCCTTGGGGTTAGAAGAAAAATATTTACTTATGAATAGGCACCCAATGATACTTCCCATTTGGAACACCAAAATGTTTAATATTGCATTTATTTGAAGTATGTCCCTTTTTCATGTAATAAAAACAAGTAGCAGTATATGCATATGTATTCATAGTATAAGAAGTTCCTTTTTCTACCCAAACCCTACGAGTTCTTTTTTTATTTTTCTTATTATGAGTATGAGCATGCTTGATCTTATTTAGATTTTTCTTGAGATCAAATTTTTCACAGTTTTTATTTTCCAAAGCATCTTCAAGATGTTTCTCCAAAATACATATATCAAACATGTAACTTTTACAGGAAGCACATTCAACAATTTCTTTTTCTTTATTTTCTAATATTTTTTCTTCTTCAAGAGATTTTTCAAATTTCCTTTGCAAATCTTTAAAATCATATTTTAACTTTCTGTGAGCAGTATCCAATTTACTAGATTTAACAAGTAATTGTTGAAAAGCATCATACATATCATCATAGTCATTTTCATTGCAAGTAGAATTAACCTCACTGTTAGAATCATCATGATTAGTCATCAAACAGAGATTTGCTTCTTCATTATCAGAATCGCTAGAATTTGATGAGCTTGAGGTATTGTCTTCCCATGCTATGTATGCCTTCTTTTTAAAGAATTTTCTGCCCTTCTTTTCTTCACTTTTCTTTGAATTTGGACAATCAGCCTTGACGTGTCCAGACTCTCCACATCCGTAGCACTTGAAATTTGAGGATGATCCTTGATTCTCCTTCTTATTGTTCTTGAATTGATTTTTACCTTTGCCCTTCATGAATTTTGTAAACTTCTTAATCATGAGACTAAGATTCTCATCGTCATCCGAATCTTCTTCTTCCTATTGCTTTTTGCTTTTTGCCTTTAACCACTTCAGTTTTGAAAGTAATGTTCTTCTTTCTTCCAACATCTTCTTCATCATTTAGTCTGCCCAGTTCAAGCTCATGCTCCCTTAGCTTTCCAAATAAGGCCGCCATCGTCATCGTTGCAAGATTTTGTGACTCAGTGATGGCCGTCACCTTTGGCTGCCAAGTCCTGTTCAAGGATTTAAGAATTTTTATATTTAATTCATCAGTGTCAAAATTTTTACCTAGACCTGTGAGATGATTGAAGATTTGTGTGAATCGTTTATGCACATCGTAGATGGTTTCTCCTTGTTGCATCCAAAACATTTTGTATTCTTGGATTAAGGAGTTCTTGCGTGCCCTTTTCACGTCGTTTGTTCCTTCATGAGTCACACGCAATATTTCCCACATATCTCGTGCACTAGTGCATACTGAGATTCTGTAAAACTCATCAAGGGTTAAAGCAGATGAAATTATATTTCTAGCTTTTACATCATACTGAGCTCGTCTATTTTCGTCTGCTGTCCATTGCGAGAATGGCTTTGGTTCCTGCACATCATTTACAACATTAACAGGAACAAATGGTCCATTTAACACTGCATCCCAAATACCTCTATCAATAGATTCCAGAAAAATTTGCATCCTAACTTTCCAGAAAGGATAATTTTCACCAGTAAAAAGAGGGGGTATGTTGATAGACGCATCCTCAGCAAAAGTTTGATTTTGTCCAACAATTTTTGAAAAATTTGAATAACTATCAAAGCAAGCTCTTATACCAATTGATGGTATCGCGCAGCGGAATGTTTGGCGTTTGAACAAAAACCAAGAGGGGGGTGAATTGGTTTTGAGTAATAAAATTAATACTTTAAAATTTTTTCAAATTTTACTGATTAATTTGATATTAGTTCCTTTATATGCAACAGTAGATTCAATATAGCGATAGAGAAGAAGATTTGAACACAGGTATTTATACTAGTTCAGATCAAAAGATCCTACGTCCAATTGTTAATCTCTTCAAATAAAGAGATTAACTCAATCACTAACAAATATCAGATTACAATAAGATAATAAAAGATTAAGGAAAGAAAACACCTCTCTTGAACACACAAGAGATGAACACCTTTCTTTGAATCACACAGAGAACCTTGACCTTAGCTTTCCTAGCAACAGCAGCAACACTCAATCTCCTAGAAAAACTCTTTGGAAAAGTTATCGCTCTACCCACACTAGGTTTTTCAAAGCTTCTTTTGAGAACACTTAGAGAACTCTCTTTGCAGTCACAACACCAACACCCTAGCTTCTAAAAAAGGTAAGTTCGAAGTAACTCTGATGTTCCTTAAATAAAGGTTCCAAAAATTAGGTCAAAAACTGAACAATCATGTTCAAACTAACAAGAATAATTGATTATTCTAGTGTATTTTCTGAAAACAATATTTTGAGCAGATAATCGATTATCAGAGGTGATAATCGATTATTCAGTGCTTTTCTGAAAAATTTGACTCAATTAAGGATAACCGATTATCCTAAGTGATAATCGATTATCACATTGGTTTTTTGAGAAATACCAGAATTTTGATCTTGCTTGTTGATTCTAACTATTCTAAGTACAATTTACAAGATAGCTTTAAACATAAAAACACATGTTCTTCATACTGACTTCCAGATGACATTTAGGCTTCTTTTATCATCATCAAAATCTTGCTTCAACATTTGACTTGTATTTTACTTTTTCCAACATCCCATACATCAACTCAATCCCACATGTAACAAGAATATGCTACCGTATAAAATATAAATTTTTGCATATTTAAGAATAATCGATAAACATATCTCCCTAATTTTATCACTATAAATTATTTTAATAAGGGTTAAATATGGTTTTGGTCCCTTAACTTTCAGTGAATTTTGAAATTAGTTCATTTCGAAACTTTGGACCAATTTAGTCCTTCATCTTTTGAAATATGTGGATTTAATCCTTTTAATCAAATTTTATTAGGTTTATTTGATGTTTCGTATACATTTCAAGATTGTATTTGAGTTGTTTATACTGTTTGACATATTTTTGCTCTAATGTTAAGTTAATTACTATTATGAAACACGCTTGAAATGTCAAATAAACTTAACAAAATTTGATTAGAATGACTAAATCCATATATTTTGAAAGATGAAGGACTAAATTGGTCCAAAATTTCGAAATAGACTAATTTCAAAATTCACTAAAAATTAAGGAACCAAAAATATATTTAACTCTTTTAATAATCACCGAATAGGATTAAACCTAATAAACTAAACATATCATATATCCAATGGTGTTATCATCAACCCTCAATCAAATGGAATTATATTTTTATATTATAAAACATTAATCAAAACCAAACAAATAAATACATACTACCACGAACCAAATAGTAATCTTTAGTAAAATCAAATAAACTAATATTATATTAATAACATGCTGAAAGTAATAATATAACTCTCGTAAATTTAGCCATTAACTAAATCAAAATAAAACATCACACCCACATTTTCCTTTTCCTATCCCAAATAATAAAACGTATATTATTATTATATACATCTTTTTACACATTGACTTTAATTTATTTTTATACATTTAGAATGCATATTAATATATAATATATACTATTCTTGCAAACACCATAAATTATCATATACTACTTTATTTATTTTCTTATACCAACCCACAGATCAACTTTTCAATTAGGAATCACCAACCCGTTAATATACCTAACTGCCAACCTATATCAACTTCTAACAATTGAATTTATTTATTTATTCATTTTATATAATAATAATTTCTCAGGTTTTTAAACAAATTACAAAATTATACATTATATCTTTTATATTATATGAATTCACACACAAGGCAAGAAAGCTACTTTTATTATGCTCATATATAATTTAATTTGACTCCACTAACAAAATCAGGATGCACCCGAAAGTTTAAACACATGCCAAACTAAAAAATTATACTCCCACACTTGCAAGTTAAATTCTATAATATACTCATATGCATGTAATTTCTTTTTTTTTAATATTGTATGATTTATTATAAACTATAAGCTAAACAATATCACCTTTAATTTTATACTCTACGTTTTATATATATATATATATATATATATATATATATATATATATATATATATATATATATATATATATATATATATATATATATATAAATACTAACCAAGCCATACAAGCGAATACATTACCTCATCAAATCCAACACCTTACCCATTTTCTCCAGACTAATACATTATAATACATGCATGCATGCAAAGCATCTAAATAATAAAATTAGCACACTAATTGATGAAGGCGTGACCACCTCCTTAGAAGCTCCCTCAAGAAGGATCACAAGAAGCATGTCTAGAGGGGAGTCTTTTATTCCATCACCTTTATCTTTGTTTTGCATTACTTTAGTTTGAATTTCCTAAGTTGGTTTCTAGTTGACTTATTTTGGTTGACTTGTTGACTTTGATCCAATATTGACCTTTGACCAAGATTAGATTAACTTAAACCAACATGCTAATCCTTGTTTGTCTTGTTTTGTAGGTAATTAAGAGAAAGTAGAGCATGGCTAGGTGGCACTTGGTGATTGGAGCACTTGGATGAAGTGGAAGAGAGAGGAAAGCAAAAAGCATAAAGCAAAAGCAAAAGTAGACATGTATCTTGTCTCCTTTTGCCTTTGTGGTTTATGCCTTAGAAGGTCACTTGGTCTCTTTCCTCTTTTGGCCTAGAATCCTCATGGGAATGCCTCCACCAATCATCTCCATTCACTTGGCCAAGACTTACTCTCACATTAGGTTTAGGGTTTGCTAGTTAATCCTTTTTCATGTTTTTGTATTTGCTAAAGGACCCCTATGAACTCCTATTTAAATGGTGCTCCTTGTCTTGTAAAAGGGTTGATCATTTTGTTTCTAAACTATTGTGTTTCAACCTTTAAATTTTCGTGAGCTCTCCTTCCTAGAAGTGAACTCACCTTTGCCTTATCTTGCTTGCAAGTGGCGGCACCATCACTCATCTCTAGGGCTTGGTTGGCTTAGATCCCCCCCTATGAGTGGCGTGCTTCTTCCATGCTTCATCTTCTATGCTTTCCATTTTTAATGTTTCTTCTTTCATTTTGGTTCTTTAAGTGTTGTTAATGTCGTGTGAGTTTAAGCTTGAATCCAACTCTCTTCTTCCTTTCATGAGCTTGAGAAATGAATCTTCTCATATAGATAGCTTGCTATCTTAATGTCGAGTGGGGATTTCACTTAGCTTTCTTAATCAACTCACACCATATTCAATAATCTTAAAAAGAAACAAGATAATCCTTCATCATTTGGTATCTAGAGCTTTGGTTGTCCTTGAATATGGTGGTTTCATGTTCTAACCTTGTCTTGTGTAGCTATCTTTGAATGGTCCACATAAAAACAGTGCTGGCAGCAACGTGTGCGTTTTTGAAAAACATACTACAGCTAGCTCAGTGGTCCAAAAGTAACGTTCTTTATATCAAAAGAAAGCTATGTGAGTCTAGTTTCCAACAAAAAAAGAATTAACGAATTTGGAGTTCTGTGGAGAGTGTTATGATCAAATGAGTGAGCAAAGGTCAGAGCTTCCAAGAATACGAAAAACAACGTTTTCAGGTTATGTTGTGCCAATTTTGGCTTCGGTTTTGTGACTCTTTTGCTCC
The DNA here is from genome assembly GCF_037176805.1 of Vigna unguiculata. Taxonomy (NCBI): domain Eukaryota; kingdom Viridiplantae; phylum Streptophyta; class Magnoliopsida; order Fabales; family Fabaceae; genus Vigna; species Vigna unguiculata. The sequence goes on along the minus strand of NC_140795.1, from coordinate 22,671,649 downwards.
TAAATGTGGTTGGATAACATGTCTTTTGATGTTTAGTCTTTGAATCTCAAATCCATGAGTTTAAATGCATGATAGCTACATATTTGTGTCTTTGTGTATGTCATGTCGAGTCTTTAAATGTGTCTAACTTTTGCTTGAGTCTCTTGTCATATGCTTCTTTGAATTTTCTTGTTCTTGTTTCTAAGTTTTTGAACTATTGCATGAGATCTATGCCTTATGTTGTTGTATGCTCCTTGAAATTGATTTTATCCTAATTTTAAGGAACTAAGTGTTCAAGACACCCTAAAACATCCTTCTCATTATTTTAAGTACCTAGTTTTGAAAAGAAAAAGTGTTTTCAAGACCAAAAACAGTTTGACCAAGAGATTTTACAATGCTTGGTGAATCCATTTGGCAATTTTTACTAGGTGTTATGCTACCAAATTTTATACTTGGATTTTGGGTGATATTGGCAAATTAGTTCCATGTTTTGACTTGGTTATGATTTTTCATGGTGTATGCATGATTTGAGGTATAATCTTGGCTTGTTCAAATGCTTTCCATAGAGTCCTTAAAAGTGCTTTTCATTGTTTTAGTCTTGTTAAAAGTTTTGTCTCAAACTTTTCTTCTTTAGAGTTTAGCTTTCCTTATTTTTGTGCTTTTCTTGCTTGTCACTAGGTGTTCTTTGTTTTGTCTTAGTAGTTTTCTTTTCTTGAAACTCTTAGGATGTTGTGGCCGAATCACTTGTATTGCATTTGAAAGGTTTTGAACAAGTTTTGAAAAGTGTTTGCTTCACTCCTTTGGTGGATTTTGAGTGCTAGCCTTGCCTTGTTACTTTAGGAGAGTGAACTAAACACTTGGGTTACATTTTGGGTTGGATTTGGTCTCGGTTTTCATGTTGTCTAACCTCTAATCCATTTATTTTGTCTCCGATTTGAGTGTTTTTGTTGTAGGAATCATGGCAAGTTCATCAAATGCACCTACACCAAACAAAAACAATACATTGATGAGATTGCTTCAGGATTTGGATTTGTCTAAGAAGGAGGCCTTTGAACAATTGAGAAAAGACAAGGAGCAAAGTGACCTAAGAATCCAAGAGCACATTCAAAGGCTTGAAGCTAGGGAGAAAGAAAGAGAGCCTAGGAAAAGAGGGCATTCTAGGCGCAACCCATCACAAGAGAAGCAAACTCTAAAGATTCCTAAGTTCTATGGTGGAAGTGATCCCAAGATCTTCCTTGATTGGGAAGCTAAAGTTGATCAAATTTTCAATGAAAATCATGTAAAGGATCAAGCACAAGTTGATCTAGTAGTTTTAGGATTTTTGGAGTATGCCAATACTTGGTGGCATAAAGTTTGTAAGAATTATGACCAAGGGCCACCCGCGGCTTCTTGGATGGACATTAAATCTCTTATGCGCGCTAGATTTGTTCCTCCCTCTTATAGGAAGGAACTTCTTTTGAAGCTCCAAAGGCTTCACCAAGGTTCTATGAGTTCTATGAGTGTGAGTGAGTACTTTAAAGAATTAGAGTCTCAAATGCATAGGGTTGAACATTTTGAAGTAAAAACACTCTTGTGTCTCAACCATTTGTGAGAGTTTCCTCCCTTGGGAGTGAATACTTTTAAGCCTTATCTTGCATAGCAAGTGGCGGCACACATTCACTCATCTTCAAGGTTGCCATGGCTTCTAGCCTAGCCTTGTAGTGGCGTGCTTCTCACATTTTTTACCATTTCTTTCCTTTCCATTTTATGTTTTCTTCTTCCTTTAATTATTCTTGGTTTTTTATGGTTTATGTGCTTTCCATTTCATTTTTGTTTTGAATCAATCCATCATCTTCTTCTCTTGAGCTTTGTGAAAGGAACCTTCACATATAGATAGCTTGCTATCTTAATGTCCAGTGGGGATTTCACTTAGCTTTCTTAATCAACTCACACCATATTCAATAATCTTAAAAAGAAACAAGATAATCCTTCACCCCAAGGTTCCTTAAGAGCCTCACTCATTAGAGAGGCACATGAGGGAGGATTAATGGGGCATTTTGGGCCAAATAAGACTTTGGAAGTCTTGAAAGAACACTTCTATTGGCCTCACATGAGGAAGCATGTAGATAGGCATTGCAAAAGTTGCATAGCATGCATGAAAGCCAAGTCTAGAGTCCAACCCCATGGACTTTACACTCCCTTGCCTATCCCTTCCAAGCCTTGGGTTGACATATCTATGGATTTTGTCTTAGGCCTCCCAAGGACCAAAAAAGGTAGGGATTCCATTTTTATAGTGGTGGATAGGTTCTCTAAGATGGCCCATTTCATTCCTTGCCATAATATTGATGATGCAACTTATATTGCAAATCTTTTTTTCAAGGAAGTGGTAAGACTACATGGCCTACCTAGGTCCATTGTAAGTGATAGGGACTCCAAGTTCGTAAGCCATTTTTGGAGAACCTTGTGGGGTAAACTTGGCACCAAGCTTCTTTTCTCCACCACTTGCCATCCCCAAAGTGATGGCCAAACCGAGGTGGTTAATAGAACCCTAGGGCAAATGCTAAGATGTATGATAGTGCAAAACATTAGAGAGTGGGAGGAACTTCTTCCCCACATAGAGTTTGCCTACAATAGGGTTGTGCATTCCACTACTTCTCATTCCCCTTTTGAGGTTGTGTATAGGTTCAATCCCCTAACTCCCTTAGACCTCCTTCCCCTTCCCACTCATGAGGCATGGACTTGCCAAGATGGTGAGGCCAAAGCCAAATACATCCAAGACTTGCATTCACAAGTCAAGGAAACCATTGAGAGGAGAGTTAAGAAACAACAAGAGGATGGTAATAAGGGAAGAAAGGAAGTCATCTTCCAAGAGGGAGATTGGGTTTGGCTTCACTTGAGAAAGGAGAGATTCCCTACTCAAAGGAAGTCTAAGCTCCTCCCTAGAGGGGATGGCCCCTTTCAAGTCATTAGGAGAATTAACAACAATGCTTATGAGTTAGACTTACCCCCAAACTACAACATAAGTAACTCATTCAATGTTTGTGACCTTTCTCCTTTTGATATAGGGTTTAAGAATTTGTGGTCGAATTCTCTCCAAGAAGGGGAGAATGATGAAGGCGTGACCACCTCCTTAGAAGCTCCCTCAAGAAGGATAACTAGAAGCATGTCTAGAGGGGAGTCTTCTATTCCATCACCTTTATCTTTGTTTTGCATTACTTTAGTTTAAATTTCCTAAGTTGGTTTCTAGTTGACTTATTTTGGTTGACTTGTTGACTTTGATCCAAAGTTGACCTTTGACCAAGATTAGATTAACTTAAACCAACATGCTAATCCTTGTTTGTCTTGTTTTGTAGGTAATTAAGAGAAAGTAGAGCATGGCTAGGTGGCACTTGGTGATTGGAGCACTTGGATGAAGTGGAAGAGAGAGGAAAGCAAAAAGCATAAAACAAAAGCAAAAGTAGACATGTACCTTGTCTCCTTTTACCTTTGTGGTTTATGCCTTAGAAGGTCACTTGGTCTCCTTCCTCTTTTGGCCTAGAATCCTCATGGGAATGCCTCCACCAATCATCTCCCTTCACTTGGCCAAGACTCACTCTCACATTAGGTTTAGGGTTTGCTAGTTAATCCTTTTTCATTTTTTTGTATTTGCTAAAGGACCCCTATGAACTCCTATTTAAAGGGTGCTCCTTGTCTTGTAAAAGGGTTGATCATTTTGTTTCTAAACTATTGTGTTTCAACCTTTAAATTTTCGTGAGCTCTCATTCCTAGAAGTGAACTCACCTTTGCCTTATCTTGCTTGCAAGTGGCGGCACCATCACTTATCTCTAGGGCTTGGTTGGCTTAGATCCCCCCTATGAGTGGCGTGCTTCTTCCATGCTTCATCTTCTATGCTTTCCATTTTTAATGTTTCTTCTTTCATTTTGGTTCTTTAAGTGTTGTTAATGTCGTGTGAGTTTAAGCTTGAATCCAACTCTCTTTTTCCTTTCATGAGCTTGAGAAATGAACCTTCACATATAGATAGCTTGCTATCTTAATGTCCAATGGGGATTTCACTTAGCTTTCTTAATCAACTCACACCATATTCAATAATCTTAAAAAGAAACAAGAAAATTCTTCATCACTAATGGCATACACAAGACTCAAACCCACATCCTCTTAACACCATTCCACACGCTCAACCATTTAAGCTACCATTACTCCTTGTTAAATATCTTTGCATTAAGTACTATAAAGATCCTTACAATTGCATTTATATTAAATATTTATTTATTTATTTAATTTTCTCGAGTCTTACATGTCCACTCATACCTTTCACATTTCAACATATGTTCAATGTGGTAAGTATGGTAAGCATCCTAGGGCACTTATTCGGCCAAGGCTTGGTTTAATGAGGCCGTGAGAAAAATCAAGTCAAGCTTGGTGAATTCTTGATCCAATAATTCAATGCATCATTGTTCAAGGGTTTGGCCCAATTACATTTGCCGAGAATTACATGTAAACAAATGTTCATCTAAATTTTAATATCCTCCTTAGCCCATTTGAGTAGTAATGTGATCTTTGTGGGCTTTGAGGGATTTTGAGTTTCCCTAGCTTCTTAGATCTTTCTAAGCATACCTCTAGTGATTGGGCCTTGTATGGGCTTGAGCTCAAGTCATCATCTCCTCTTTCTTGGAAAGGATTTGTCCCTAAATCTTGATGTTCATCATCTTCCACTGCATCTAGAAAAGGAATTAAGTCAATAACATTAAAAGTGGAATGAACACCATACTCGGAAGGAAGATCTAATAGATAAACATTGTCATTAATCTTCCTTAAAATTTGAAAAGGACCATTACCACAGGGGTTGAGTTTGGATTTTCCTTAAAATTCCAAAGACATGGATCCCATCTTTAAACTCTCTATCATTTTCCATTCATTCTTTTGTTGTAATTCTTTCTAAAACTATTTTTCCACCTTTGCCAATTATTTCAAACTCCTCCAAATATTTTGCAACAACACCCTTTAACTTAAGCTTATTGATGATTGTTTTTCAACAACCATTTCCCAGCAAGTGTACTAGTACGTAGTAGTATCAACAAGTGTTGTATCCATAAGGATTTAGCCAGAATATTGGTAGTTTGATTAATGTGTTCTTGGTTTATATAGAGTGCAAGTAAATAAAAATAGTAGTATTAGATTGGTTGAGTGGAGTAGGGGCTATTAATTGATTTCATGTCATCTTCTTTTACTACACCACTACCATCTTGTTTACTTACTTTGCAAATATTCAATGTCCTGGGAGTACTCTTTCCATGTAGATCTAGGTTCATCTCTAAATACACTAGAACCTAAGGACTCCAAACCTTAATGTGATCTTTCTACTCTTGGTAGAATGAGTCCTTGCATTAATGTGCAAGACTCTTTCCTCCAGTATCCACTCTGGTATACCACGAAGCATCCAATACATGTATGATGATTTGATTGGACCACAATTTGGACTGGTTTCTCAACTCAAAATCTAAACCAGTTAAACAGATGAGTGATTAAGTCATCATTAAGCATAAATCAAAGCACAAATAACTGAATGAAAGCAAAGATAAATACCTAAGAAGTAGAAGTGAGTAGAATTAGAATTAATTACATTAAACATGGACACGAGGGAGTTCAACTACTTATAGAATATTACAATGCAATTCTAGTAGCATCTACACGTAAGATTTACACTAAGAGCACCTTCATTGTGCCTCACAGACCTTATTCTGCCCTACTACTACATTGTGGAACCTTCACTCAATGCTTAGAATCATGACCCAATGTCTTTATTTATAGAAAATTTTGAGCGGTGCTCAACGCAACTTTTGGCGCTCAACCACGCGCCGCCTTAAGTGCTTGAGCACATTCTTTTGTGGCTCAGCCATGCACCGCCTTAAGTGTTGAGCCCATTCTTTCGCGGCTCAACCATGCACCACCTTAAGTGTTGAGCCCATTCTTTCATAGCTCATCCATGCACCGCTTTAATTGCTGAGCACATCTCTCGTGGCTTAGTCATGCATCGCCCTAAGTGCTTAGCAGCTTTTTGTTGTGGCTCAACTTCAAAAGTTATATTTTGGATCCACCGCCTTACTAGAGCTCGGCCGTGAATTTATTGGCTTAGTTGCATCACTTTTAATTCTTCGAGAAATTATTGCAAAATCATCAAAAATTCATTAATTTCTTATTTTTCTTCTTTTTAATACCTTATTATGTAATTATAAGCTAAAATGGGTTGTTTATTTAAAAATTATGATCAATTAAAGCATGATAAGTGTCATGTTTGTAAATTTTACACATTCTAGACACTTATCACTTACCTTTTAAGTACCAATTAAGTCAAAATGTACTTCACCACTTGTGTACAACGAGCCTCATAATTTTTTTTTTCCAAAATTAAATGTCCATCTTCCCGTATATCATATAAAAACATTTTGCATGGTATCCAAAATTTAATGAAATTTTGTTTGATGACTATTGCATATGTATATTTGATCCTGGAGGATAATGCATCCAATGCTATGGGCCTACAAGTACCTTCTTGATTTGAGGTCAGATCCTCTTCAAGAGGGAAGGGATGATGACAATCACCCTAAGAGCCTTTCAGCATGAGCCAATGGCTAGGCCCATTTATCTTTCCTTGTTTTTAAATTCTTAGATAATTGTATAAGTTCAATACTTTGTGGTGTAATTAGCATTCATGGGTTGTATTCTGGCCCACATTTTTAATTGTTGTTTTCATATATTTTTTTCATGTATTTTGGTTTGGGACACAAAGCATCTAACAAGACCAATTTGATGGCCAACCAACGTTAGTAGCCCATTCTTTCTTCCTTCTATGCGTGACTTTTGTTTGGGCCATCATCTTGATTCATTGCATCATGTTCTTTGTTAGCTGAAAGCGTCTTTCAACATTTGTTGTTGGGCCTAAAGCATAAAGCCTAAGTCCATCAATGCACAAACCACTTCAGCATACGAATTTGAAGTCAACCCATTACGTATGTGGAGCATCAGCTAGAGTTCATTCATCCTCTTTGCAAAGAACTCTGCTAGAGTTCATTAGGAAGCAGTCCTTTCCGTTAGGGTTTTAGTCTTTGTTCCTACCTTAGCACCTAGGGTTCCACTTTATCTAATCTTCTTGCCGCTAGGACTATGCTAGATGACCTCCTTTTCCTTCTCTTCCGTTTATTTTTCTAGTTGCCTTTCTAGATCTATAAAAGGTAGGCCAACCTTTTGGATAGTTTAGCTTTGATGAATATTGAGAGGTTTAACCCTTATTTTTCAAAGCTCATCTTCTAGTTGAGGTTTCTACCTCCTAGGGTTTTCGATTCAGTGAGAATCTAATAGGTTCCCCACTAGAACTCGTTCGAGAGAGAATCGTTCTCTGACGGAAAGGACCTTATTCTTCTGTTGCGTAGATCCTACAATCGAAGGCTTCGCAAGGATTTTCCACCTAACCGAACACGGATTTGGCGAGTTGATGAGTTCATATTTATGCCCCCATTTAATGTTTGTTTACGAACTTTTAATTGATTTTTATTCTTTAAAGATTGATTTAATTGAGATTTCTTATAATTGTGTTTATTGAGCATGAGATAGAAAAACATGTTAAAAGTAACTTTTTAGTTGCACAAATGTTTTTTGCATATTTTGATGTATGTTAGTGCAGCTGCAGCTAAGTTAAGCTCATGGAAGTGTGAAAATAAATTGATTAAAGCTTCATGACACCTTAAAGATAAATCCAAGAGTAGAAAATTATCAAAATCTCAAAACTCCAAGCCAAGCATTGCATGAAGAAGGCAAGAATAGCTTGAAAAAAATGAAGAAGTTTGACTAAGCCAAGAAGAGGGAATCGGCAAAATAATTTGGACCTTGTGGTTTTGGTGGAACTCCTTGGATGTAGGTAAAGAAGAGAGCTCCATGGAAGAGTGTGGGTTAGCGGAAGCAAGGTGAAGGATGAAGGTTATTCTCGGAATTGGAGTTAAAGGTGAGTAATGAACTCTATCTTAGAGAAGATAGAGGAAGGTGGCTAGAGGAGATGATTCAATCCTCTAAATCAAGTGACTCTCAAAAGGCAAGAGGAGTGGAGTACTCTCAACACTAGGCATCTATTGCTTAAAATTCAAGAGTGATTACAATAGCCTAAAATTTATCCTTTTATATGAAAGTAAATACACATAAGCACTCTTAGCCCTTGGATGAGAAAGACATTCAATCTTGGTCGTGGAAGATGGCTTAGAGAAGGAGCAATGCTCACGACCATTGGACGAAGCCTTGGAAAAGGAGGAAGCATTCATAGCCCTTGGATCCATGAGGTGTAGGAAGGAATGTTGACTTCCATTTAGTCCACCTTGGACCTTTGGTAGCTTATGGCCAAATCTCCTATTGGGCTTAGTCAAGCCCAATTTTAGCAATTCAACTACACATTGTTTGACTTATTATTCTAGAAAACAAGGCCTAAACAATGGGCCAATCTTATTGTTATTCTACTACTCTTTGATACACCTATTCAAATCTTCACATCTTCTCTAGCCCATGTGATAAGTTTAAGAAGCACATGTGGATTTGGGCCATCTTGGATGAAGCCCAATTGGATCTTTTTTAGCATGCATCTTGTTATTAGGCCTCTTGATGGGCTTGGGCTTGAAAGTATACCTTGTCTTGATACTGGGCTTGTTGGGGTCACATCATCCCCTCCCCCATGAAGAGGATTTGACCTCAAATCCTGGTGTTCATCATCCATGGATCCTACAAAGGAGTTAAATCAAATATATTGAAAGTGGAATGAACACCATACTTTTAAGGAAGATCTAATTGATAAGCAAAAGTATATCTATAGTAGAGGACAAAAGAAGAAGGTCTTGTTGTATTGTTGAAAGTTACTTGAAAATAAACAAGGTCGACTTTAAAAAAAAAAATTGGTGTACTGATGAGTGCGTATTTTTGCCCTCATTTAATGTTTAATTATGGGTATTTAATTGAATTTGTGTGCTTAAAGAGTGATTTAATTGATAATTCTAATAATTAGGCCATTTGAGCTTGTGTGATAAAATTGTCTTAAAAAGTGATTTTTAGCTGCATAAATTATTTTTGGATATTTTAACGTTTGTTGATGCAGCTGAAGTTAAGATTAAGCTTATTTAAAGGTGGAAAAATAAATTGATTGAAATTACAAACACCTCTAAAGAAGGCTGAAATTAACAAGTTTTGGAAAAATCACTTTTGCACCCCTAAATTACATATGCACTCCCCTCCTTCCAAATGGGCTACAGAAAACTTACTTCTACACCCCTACATTTGTCTATTTTCACTCCCTCTTACCACTTAAACCCAACTCACTCAGATCAGGCCATGTGGCAATCCCCAACTTTTAAATCTGTCCAATTAAAACATTCCACGTGGCATTAATCCTTGCACATGCATGTGAACCAATTAAGTAGTGCCATGTCATCATCATCTTCTTCCCTCAAACCCTAGCAGCCAACACTCACGACCACCATGGCAGCTACTGCTCCGCCACCACCGTCCCTGCACCACGCCGTCAACGCCTTCACTGCACCAGAAGCGGCGCGGCCACCACGTTCATCAATGGCAGCGCCTGCACCGTGAATGACGCCTCAACTGCAGCAGCTCGCACCTGCAACCACTCTCGGCCACCATTGCGGAACGCTGCCACCATTGACGCAGAACCATCGTTCGTTGTCCTCCCCACGTCGTCACAGCAGCGTCTCCGCACCGCCATAGCAGCGAAAACCTCAACCTGCGAAGGCGAAACAGAACCAACGAGCACTCACGCCAGCAGCCATGGAAACCACCTTCTCCATCGCGCAAATGCAGCAGCCACCGCGAGCCAGAACAACAGCGAAAACGCGGGCAACATCGAGCCTCCCTGCACCTGTTTGATCTGCAGCAAACACCATCTTCAGTCACGAAAAAAACGCAGCGCCTCCACCACTACGAACCAACCAGAACCTCAACTGTGACGGACCATGAACCTGCGTGTGTGACAAACCAGAGTAGCTGTTCGAACAGCCATGGAAAGTGGCCGCTGCAACGCGCCTTCAAGCATCCACCGTCGTGCCTTCGCCGGAGAAGAAAAGGAAGCCACCACAGCCGCAGCCGTCATCAGGTAGTAGCTTTGTTGGAGAAGAGTAAGAGAGTGAAACCCTAATTCTGGAGAGAGAAGGAGCTGCCACGTGTCAGTCTGCTATTGCACGGTCAAATGGTCAAATCTGGTCAAGCTTTCAAAAGTTGGTCAAACAGTCAACTCTGGTCAAAGACTGGTCAAAGGAGAAGGGTTTAACTGCAAATATTGATATTTTTGGATGCCTCTGCAAAATTGGACTACAAAATTGAAAATAGGCTATTTAGAAAATTAATACAAATATTATTTGGTGATAATTTATAAGATATCTTTAAATAATTAATTTATTTAATTATATCATAAATTATTAACCAACTATATTTGTTAAATAGTCTATATCTCTCCAAATATTTTTAAATATTTATATTTATCTTTATTTTAAAAGATATTTGAGAGATTTTAGCAACAGAAAAGCCCAGTCCAATTCCTATATAAAGAGACCAAGGGAGAAGCAGAAAGGATAGACAAGCTCGGCACTTCGGAAATTAGGAACCCTTAGGGGGGCCTAATTTCTTCCTTTCTCTCTCTTTTCTTCTCTCTATTCTTCTTTTGTATTCCATGGATTGCTAAACTTCTTGGGTTGATTCCATTGTAATTTCATTATGGATTTTGAGGTTAGAATGAATTAATTTCTTTGTTCTTTTTATTATTGTTGAGGTTTTAATTCATCTATGTCTTTTATCTTTGAATCACGTAAAAAGTAATGATTTAAAATCTATATGCATGTTGATCATATGAGTTGAAGGGTTTTTAAATTGAATTGAGACTTTACATTGATTTTATTTAGAAACTTTCATATGATTAAATGAGTTTTTACCAATAATTGAGACTTTACTTTAGTTAAAGGTATTTACTCTAACTACAATTAATTGAGACTTTACTTTGATTAATTAAGCTTTTTATTTGGTAAGGAGATAAAAGAATAGACATGATTAGGCATAGTAAATTTGATTGAGACTGTACTTTGGTTGAATTTACTGTGGATAATCTAAAAGTTCTCACTTTTAATTGAGACTGTACTTTGGTTAAAAGTGAGAACGCCAACAAATTAATTGAGACTCTACATTGATTAATTTGTAAATCTATAACAATAATTAATTGAGCAATAATCTTTAGATAACCGATGATGAATCTATTTTGAAAAAGCAATGGAATCAATCTATTTTCTTTACTATTGTTTTTATTTCTTTTTATCTTTTAAATTTTATTTCTATCTTTGTTTATCTTAATCACCTATATTTTTTATTTTATTTGACTAACCGCTTTGTATAGTTTTATAAGAACTAATTTGTTAAAAATCAATTCCGTGTTCGTTGGGAGACGACTTAGGGTTACTTTACCCTTTCTATTTTGTTGACTATTATCTTAGCAATACTGAAGTTGCTATAGTTTAATAGTATTAATTTGAACGCGTCAACGACAGCGTTATCAAATTTGGCGCCGTTGCCGGGGAACACGGTTAGAATTTTTATCATTTTAGTTCTTATTTTTATTTTTCTTCTTTTGATTTTATTTGATTTGATTTTTTTTATTTTATTTTTTTTATCACTAACATTTTTTTTCTCTCAATTTTTGTACTAACATTTTTTTTTCTTTAGTTATTTTATTTTATTTTATTTAGTTATTTTTTTTTAAGCATAGTTTTTGTTTGAGGATTTTTGTTGGGAAATTTGTGAAACTAGTTGGGAAACACTTTGGCTAAGGAAAGACAAGGTACTTAAGTTGTCCATTGAGACGCACCTCTCTTTCCTGGAAGTCTACTCAACAAGCTTTCAACTTATTTCTTTTCAGAAAACCTCTTTCAAAAATGCAAAATAGTTTTTCATATGAAAATAATCAACAGTGTGATTTTCAAGTGAATTATGATTACTATCCACAGCAACCACGTGATTCATATGATTATCAGCAACAAATTGTCACACCTACGTCTGCACCTGATACAAGTGGGTTAACTTTACGACAATTTAATGATCTATATCCTAGATCATCTTTTTTGGGATATGAGCAACAACCATATTCTGAGTGTCCACCTCAGCAACCATATGTTCCAAATAGTTTTCAGCAACAATATGTACCACCACAGCAAGTTGAAGCAACCAATGGACCATCCTACAGGGAAGTTATGATATTAATGGGTGAAGTTATAGAGAAATTAGAGTCCATGGATGAAAGGTTGCGAGTTGATCAACGATGTAGAAATATTGAGCAAGAGTGGTACGAAAATAAGCAAATACTGTCTGATATGTTGAGGGATGCAAGTAAGAACAACTTCATAGAATTACTTGTAACTGTTAATACCACCCCTCAACCCCATCAGAGATTTCTTGAAAATCCAGATTTTAACGAACTTCGTCATAAAATCAAAGATGTGCTTCTGAAGTTGGCCATCAAAGCTGAACAAATGTTTGAAGATTTGAGTCAGCTAATGAATGATGCAGTGAGAAAGGTCACTTTGGAAGATATGATGAAAATGATGACTGAAATGATGAAGATGAATCAGACAGATCAGAAAGAGATGATGAATGCCGCCACACAAAGCTTGCAGAGTCAGTCTGAAAAACCAATAGCGGAATCACATCGCATTGATATATCTAATGATAGATATAATGATTGTCATAGTAATATGTCTACTGATGGACATATCAATTTTGCTAAAGATGTTGCTGATGAAGAAATTAAAGATTCTCACACAAACATATCTACTGATGGATATGTTGATGCTGCTCAATGTGAGTATAAAGTTGTACCCATTGATGATGTTATGAGTACAAATGATCATTTTCAAGAGCAAAGTTGTGAGAACAATACAATGGAGGAACCAAGTGCAGTTGAAGAGCCAACAATATTCGAAGATGCAACTGAAGCATCTACTATTGCAACTGACTTGGTTAATGATGAAGCAGTAGAGTCAACAACACCAGGTGAAAATTTTTGCTCAGAAGATGAGATTATGAGGATTACTGATGATCCGCTTAACCATTCGAATGCACCTGATGATGCTCAAGTTGAGTTGAAGCCACACACTCCACACATCAAGTTTATTGATGTGAATGATGCAAATAAGTTTTCAGTGGTTATCTTTGTTGACATGGCTGCAGAAAAAGAAGAAAGGTTGTTGCAACATGTAAACAGGTTAGATTCAAATTCTTTTGAAAGCATTATTGATAAAAAATTTAAATTGCATGCATATTTGTTTTTTGTTTTTGATTTTAATAAAAAATATAAAAAAATTTCAAAAATATGTTTTTTTGTTTTTAGTTTTCATAAACTTTAAAAAGTAAAAATTAAAAAAATGGTACAAGCTGACTTGTACTTTATAAAATTAAAGAAAATAAATTTTGACATATGGCCAGATTGAGCCAGAAATCAAAAAATTTTCGTTTCCTCCCCAAAATAAGTCCATCAAGGACATTTTTTTTGAAATAAGTGTGGGGGAGACAAACTGTAGGTAGGATTTTCCTTTTTATGTTTTTTGTTTTTTGTTTTTTGTGTTTTTTTTCATTTAAAAAAAATTGTGATTTCTTTTTGAGAAAATTGTGAAAGTATTAACTTTTTACTAAGTGAAACTTTTAAACAATATGTCTCATAAGAAATCAACCAAAAATATTTCCCTGCTTTCAATAAAACATATTGACATTGGATTTTGGGATTTGATTCAATAATTGGGATGATCATGATTATAGAAAAATAAAAGTCATGTTGGTATGAGTGGACTGTTTCTATGATTTGCTAATTGTGTTGATTTGAGAATTTCTTGATTAAATCTTTTGTGAAAGAATTTGACCTTGTGAGTCTTGAGCCTTAATGTAAAGGATGAACTGCCATATGTCATTCCTATTTTTTTCTTGAGTGACTTGCTCATGTTTGTTTATACTCAAATGTTTAGCTTGAGTCTTTTGTTTTGCATCTTAGGTGAATATGCATGATTTGATATGACTGAGGCATTTCTTGTTTTTAGCTACTTGGCCAAATAAGCCCACCTTGATATTAATCCATTGGTAGCCCCTTTGAGCTTTAAACCTCTTTTTCTTGTTTTAAGCCTATTGCATAACCTTGAAAAGAAAAAGACTATATTCTACCTTAGGAAGAAAGAAGGAGCTAATGGATTATGTTCAGGAATGGTTGAGGAATAAAGTGTGTGGGTGAGTACCTCACCCATAAATTAATAAAAATGGCAAAAGGAAAAATTGTTGATGAAAAAGTGTTGAAATAATTGCTTTCTAAAAAAAAGAGAGAGAGAGCAACAAAGCAATCAACGAAAAAGAGTTGTTTTTGAAATTATGCTCCATTATTCTTTCTATATTTTAATTTCAAAAACCCAAAATCCTAAAATTTTTCCTACCTTTGACTTGGCCCTGTTATAACCTATGAAAAGTCCTCATGATCTTTGATTGCATATTTTCTGAAAGTTTGTGAATATTAGAGTCTTGTTAAGTATTATGAGTGTTTACTTGCATGGGTATTTTGAGTGAAAACACAAGCCAAAACACTTAGCGAATTTTGGTGAGAAAATACACATTTAACTTGAGTGCTTTCTTTCATAATTGATTGTCTTGCGAATTCAAAAGATTAACTCATGTGTGAAAGAACCTTTCTGTTTGTATATACATGATAATTTGATCTCTAGAGTATTGATTTGTCTCCAGTTATGTTCATTCCTTTGATCCAGTGTTGATGTGAAATAAAATACCTCAGATTAAGTTTTGAAATTGTTTGATTTTGCCCAGGAGTGCAAAAGGATAAGTGTGTGGGTATGATGAGTGCGTATTTTTGCCCTCATTTAATGTTTAATTATGGGTATTTAATTGAATTTGTGTGCTTAAAGAGTGATTTAATTGATAATTCTAATAATTAGGCCATTTGAGCTTGTGTGATAAAATTGTCTTAAAAAGTGATTTTTAGCTGCATAAATTATTTTTGGATATTTTAACGTTTGTTGATGCAGCTGAAGTTAAGATTAAGCTTATTTAAAGGTGGAAAAATAAATTGATTGAAATTACAAACACCTCTAAAGAAGGCTGAAATTAACAAGTTTTGGAAAAATCACTTTTGCACCCCTAAATTACATATGCACTCCCCTCCTTCCAAATGGGCTACAGAAAACTTACTTCTACACCCCTACATTTGTCTATTTTCACTCCCTCTTACCACTTAAACCCAACTCACTCAGATCAGGCCATGTGGCAATCCCCAACTTTTAAATCTGTCCAATTAAAACATTCCACGTGGCATTAATCCTTGCACATACATGTGAACCAATTAAGTAGTGCCATGTCATCATCATCTTCTTCCCTCAAACCCTAGATGCCAACACTCACGACCACCATGGCAGCTACTACTCCGCCACCACCGTCCCTGCACCACGCCGTCAACGTGAAGAACTCTAAATTCCCAAATCTCATTCCATTCAATTACACGCATAAAGTTACAACCATTTGGTTTCTTCCCCAACATATTCATCCAGTACAATCATATAATTGTAGTTTCATCATGGTTAAAACCCCGAAATTCATATTAACAGTTTCGACCCAAAACTCTAACATGAACCCTTCATGATTTGCAATCCATTTTGTCATTCAAGTATCATAAAACACAGTAAATATTAACGATCATACAAGATCACTGATTCAATATGCCTAGGATACTTTCGTAACAACCCAAAATATCATAAAGTCCATAAAAAAAACACAAAAATCATACTACTATTCATGCCACCTGGCAGAAACACCCGTGTCGCCCGGCGGTTCATCTGAAAAAATCCAGAAATGGGTATCATGCTCTTGCATCACCTGGCGGGCCTTCAAAGTCGCCAGGCGATTTCTGGGAATTTCCAGAAACTCAAAACTAGTGGAATTTTAATGCAGAAAAGTCACCCAATCATACAACATACCACGTAAAATCATACAATTTAATATGAAAAATAAAGTAGCTCCCTAACCTTGTGTTCCTTGCTCCAATTAGAAATCCTAGAGTCCTTCTTGCACCACAATTGATCTAGCTCCAAGTCTTTCTCTAACCTTTGCAAAAAAGTCTCTCTGCACTCTTCTTTCTCACGTTCTTGTGCCCTCCAGAACTCTCCCCAACAATCCACACGAAATTCAACTCTTCCCCCCTTCTAACACTCCTTCCCCTCACAAATTAGCCTAATAATTGTCCTTTACTCACCAAAAACGAAAATATTAATTTACACCATTAAGTGAATTCATTACACTCTAACTGATTATTCCATACCTCTTTGGTTTCTCTGACGGCTACTAGTGTTTCTAGGTTTTCCCTAACCTAGCAGAACCAAAAAAAAAATATAATAAAACACAAACAAGTCAAGGCTAAATTGTGCTAGCCAAGGTTCGAACCCACAACAACTTAATTATCAAGACAATGCCCAATCATTCAACCCATTCATGTTTCATGATAATTCCAATAAATCTAGGATTTTATTATCACTTATCATGATCAAGCAGTTTATTATTAAAATAATAAACAATTAAAAATACACAGAATTAACAGACACAAGACTCAAACCTATGTCCTCTCACATAACCAAATACTCTCAACCACTTGAGTTAGTACTACTCCATATCATGCAAGCTAGCATTAATTACCATAAAGGCTCCCACTACCTGCATTAATTAATTAATTATTTAATTACTTAAATTTCTCGGGTCTTACAGTGTGTAACCTTGCAATTCCTTAGCTATGGTGCTCACAATGGAAATATCACAAGAATGTATGCATATGTTTTATAAGAGACTAACAACTATGGCAAAGATGTTTTCATTGATCAACCAAAGGAACCAATCCTCACTAGAAAAAGGTGTTTCACTGAAGCACATTAGTGTATGAGAGTGTGTGTTCTTCTATCTTCTACCACTAATTGCACACAATTTGACTCTGCTTTTCATTTCAAGTGCTAAGAGTTATCAAAACATGCATACATCAATAAGGACTTTATTTGGTGAATTGTGACAAGGCTAGGAAGGGGAATGGTGTTTCTAGGTAGCATGAATGAGTAAAGAGAGCAATCACATCAACTTATCAAATTTTTGTATTCACCCTTCTTCTATTTGAATTGGAACACTATGAATCACCGTATTGTAGCCACATTATTCATTTTTTTTTCTCTTTTTCATTTTTTTTCTTTTTCTTTTTCTTTTAAAGATGACATATTTACAAGAAAGCATCACATCAACCCCAACCAACTCCATTTTGTTCCTCATGCTTCCCCTCTTTTGACAACTCCTCCAACACTTGAATCACACTAATGTCCATAAAATTTATTCTCCTACTAAAGCTGAGGTGGTCAATCATTTTCAACAAAATTCAAGGGTTCAAAGGTGAAAGAAAGTTTATTTAAAATACTCAAAGAGTTGCACAAGGGTTGTATTCCTCAAAACAAGATTGATCTTTAGGGTCAAAATATGATGAAAGGAATGAAAGGGAAAATGTCATGTTTAGATGTAGACACGCAATTGAAAAAGAACCAGCAATGAAAATGAAGCAAAGTTAATTGCGCATCAAAAAAGATATCTCTTAATAGATAAAAACTATAAGGCTCTAAATCTCGCCCGGTTTAGTCCTAAGTTTGTCATACAATTTGCCACAGTCATTAATTGCAGTAAAAACAATAATAACATTCTCAGCATACAAAATAAGTACAACCACAAGTATCGATTTTCACAAGGTCACAACGCACTTTCAATGTAATACAAAATCAATTTATGAGCAAACACAAATGGTTCTCCTCAAAGTCATGCAAAAATCACTCAAAGTCATGAAACCAATGCATTCATATTTTTCAGACCAACCAGGTCACACTTTTGATTATTGAAAGCAGGAAATGAAAATAGAAAAGGAAAGAAAACAAACTCTTTTTTAGGTGGGTACACTTGTTGCTCAAATCTCTCTACTCCTTGTGTCTTCTTCCTCCTCATCATCAATACCTTGCACTCATAATGCACAAAAGATACTCGAACAAACAAGCTAACCCAATAATTTTAGAAACCAAGATTTGAGAATTGAAAATCAAAAAACATAAAAACAAAGGAAGATAATTGAAAGGAGAAAACATAAAAATAACAAGAAGAAAATAAAAAAAAGCAGAACATAAACACAAGCACATCAACCACACAACAATTCCAATATGCAGAATGATTAAAATAGATTTCCCAAGTAACCTCACTCAGACCCCTCTTGTTGCAAGATCACTTAGTATTCCCATAAGGTGATGAATACTAATTTCCTTGTTCTCTAAGGTAAAAACACTCAGATTCCTCTTGTTGCGCCTATCTAAGCCCAACAAACCTTAACCAATCCCTTGACCTGATAATGCATCAAGACTTGCCTTAAGAACTAGAACAGTGTGGACAATCCCATCCCTGGTGACTTGTATTATCTGGGTTGATTTGGTTAGTTCGGTTGCTGAAATCCCATTCATAGGACCTTCCAACAACTACATCATGCTCTAAGGCGTACCCTGAGACAAGCATTAAGCACAAAACAAACCAAGAAAAGCATAAACATATATAAACAAACTGCATAAAGGAAAGCACAAGAAAGAAACAAATAACAAAGTCTAAAAAGAGTCACAAATGCTCTAATTGTCGTGTGTTAGAACACAAGTGCCTGGCAACGGTGCCAAAAACTTGTTATGTGAAAAAATGGAAAGTACACAAGTCGCACGTAGTAAGTAATAAAATATCGTTCTCTCCATAGGGACTTGTGCAACACATGACAAATCTCACAACTCAAATAGACAACAAAGCTCACAAAAATACAATGAAACTCTTTTTGGTATTTTATCAAACAGTTGGTGTGCAATAGAAATTTAACATAGATTATATACAATTGTCAAGACTAGATTTCATTCACTTTATTCTCATGCATTCACAAACATCTCAATGCCAATTTCATGTCAAAATCAACTCACAAGAATACTCAAATCCTATTCCTAGTGACTTTGAGTCTATGATAATTCATCAAGTTCCAATTCCTTGAATCCTCAACAAGTAAAATCATGCATTAAGATCAAGAGTCTTAAGATTTCTAATGAATCATGTTCTATCCCTAGATGCAAGCTCCATTAGGAATTCAATTTCAGTTCTAGGTTCAAAAGACATTTTTCAACACCTCAAGAACCACAAATCATGCATGGGTGGCCAAACCAAAGCAAACATTAAGCATGGAAATCAAATACTAACATAAAAATGGAAAAGCATATGGATTAACATCACACAATACACAATAATTCAATTCATTACATAGGTTTAGCTCTCCATGGTGGAGAACCTAGGTTTTACAAATCGAAGAGATGAGGAAGAAATGGAAACCAAAGAGAAGATGCAAGCCCTCTCCCAAGGTTCTTAGCAACTACTCCATGCTCCAATTTGGCCTCCATTTGCATCTTCATCTCCAATTCACAACCCATCTTCCTCTCCAACCCCAAAAAGGGGAAAAACCCACCATGAATGGAGGAGAAGACCCAAGGAGGAGTGGGAGAGTTTCCCAACACCCCTAGCAACCTCCAAGAGGCTCTCCAAGCACCCAAAAGTGTTTCTTTGTGGTGCAAAATAAGGAACGGTCCAAACCCTCGCGAGAAACAAGATTAAAAACCTATTTTTTGACATGTCAGCAACGCCACCGCTCAGCCTTGTCTTAGCAGCGCTCAGTGCCAAATTTTACGAATTGAATGGCGCTCAGCCCTACTTTCCACCGCTTACCCTTGGACAGTTTGACAACATTTTGTATTTAAAGCACTAGGTGTGATTCTAGTGGTTCCCCGACGCGAGTATTTGTTTCAAAATCAATCTTTTCTTGTCCAATCATGCTTCCTTGAGTTCTTGCTTGTTTTCCTCCACCACAAATGCTTCCTATATTAACTTATTTAACACACTTATAAAAGATATTAGAGGCAAAACAAACATAAAACAACTATAACACAAAACAATGCAAAACACACTAAACTTGAGGATAAAACACGATAAAAGCTAGAAAAGAGTTTATTTATTCATGACAATAAACACACAAAAAGAAGTAAAAATGGACATTATCAAGCAGCGACCAATTGTTCTCTTTTCCATTTTTGAACGTCAGTTTCATTGCAAAACGCTATTATTCCTTCGTTGTAGTTTTATTGCAAAACACAAAGGTTCCTTTGTTGCTCCACTACCAGTTCACCGTCGCACAAGCCTCCTCCATTGTCATCATCGTAGATGTCACGGAGCCGCCATTGTCGCCATTCAATCTCGCTTGTAGGTATGTCAAATGCACGATTTGGCTCACGATGGTTTAGTTGTTGGTGGTTTCACGTTTTTTGTTTTGATATGGTGGTGAAGGGAGACTGTTCTGCATCGCCGACAAGATTAATGCAGGCGTCGTGAAGCTGTTCTGGCGTGATGCGATGGTCGAAGATGGTAGTGACGGCCACTGGCAGCATTTAAGGTTTGAATGGTGGCTAGGATTTCTGATTTGAGAGAATGTTGAAGATAATGATGTGACACACTATGGTTGGTGCATATGTGTGTACAAGGATCATGACCACGTGTCATGCTGTTATTGGATCAATTTTTTTTTCAATTTGTGATATCCATTAGGCCTCGATTCCCTCTAGAACCGAAACAGTAACCCTCGCATATGTCTCTGTTGAGGCATAAACAAATCTCTTTTTTACCTCGCTAGCATATATTTTGGGTGTGAAACCGAAACCAAAAGACCAAAATAATCGCGGCTAAATCTCTCCTTTGCACTAGTGGGGGAACAAAAGATTGAAACTATTATTTTCCCATTAAATTATAAGTAGCTAAAGTATTAACTAAACCTATGAAGAAAAACAAATTTGAGAGATGAAAGTTAAGTTGAATATGGTATTTACGAGTACTTGAATTAGGATAAATGTTATAGTCAACACAAGTAAAAATTTGTTAATTAGTGTGTATACTCAAATACTCTATAAACTATGAATATAATATGTTGTATTCACCTTTTTAAAAATAATAGTTTCTTTCTCTTTTCCTTTTTTTTTTATTCTTTCCTTCATCAATTTAAAATTGGTTTGAGCTACTAGTCATCCTCAAACTAAGATTTTATTCATCATAACCAGTGCCTCATGTTTGATTCAACTGTTCAATAAATTATATGCATAACTTATTTTTGTAAAAATGAAATAACCCACATAATGCATTTTTTTTTCAATTAAATTTCGTTGATAATTAAACAGATGAATGAAAGGGGGGGATAACGTCAAGACACAGCGAGGTTGGTCAAACTATTAAAGGTGATTTTCATTATGTCCTATATGCCTAGCTAGGGTTCATTATCATACACTCACACGTACTCCTCGTACAATTTTATTCTTGGAAAGTATTAAAATATTGATTAAATTGCATGTAGCAATGCTAAGTTGGTCAAAACAATTTCGTGGCAGTCAATGAATACAGGCTATGTCGTAGTAGCGATCATTTGCATGTAACTTAGCCGAATCCAACATTGAAATTATATTCAAAGTTGAAATTCAGAAACTATTAATAGGTGTTTGTGCAAACAAACCATTCAACATCTTTCATTAAATTAATCAAATAATTTAAGAATGATGTTATTTTGACTATTAAATTTTACAACTTTTTCTTATAATATGTCATTTTTTAAATAATCTTAAAATATTAAAAATAAAAAAATAAAGAAAATGAAAAATTATTTAAAAGTTGTCACGTAAGATTATAAGAGAAAGTTATCAAAATTTAGTAGTCAAAAAGTTATTTTTCATAATTTAAATAAGAAAACATTTTCGTTGTTGTAAAAATTATGAAATTGTAAATTGGAAACTGGTTTATCTTTTAAGCTTAATTATATAAATGTAGTAGCTTAAAGCCTCAATACTAGGAAACTGGTTCGAATTTTGTGGTGATTAAGGATAACAAATGAGGGTTGATTTGCTAGTTATGTGGCTGTCATGAGTTCGTTATATTGAGTACAAAATGGGGAGTGGTGAATAATAATAATGTATTTGAATGAAATGACACACATTCCAAAGACTATGGCAAATCACTATCAGTAATTTGATAATCTCAGTGGAAGCAGTTCTAAGCATTTGAAAATACATACAAAAACAACTTTCTGTATCTATAATATTTTATAAATTTAGAAGAAAAAAACTTTTATAAATTACCTTAAGCATAAGTTAATTTAATATTTTTCATTAGAACTTACAAAAAGAAAAAAGAAGATCTTCTAAAGAAAGTGTCTATAATATATGGCCTAAGTTGTTAGGGGATGAAGTAGGTTAATTATTGGTGATGCTTTGGAGTTGATGAGAAAATTAAGGTCCAAAATATGAAATCTAATAATGCATTAATAGTTGGTGAGCCTTGAGATTCTGCATCATATGCAAGGAATTGGTAGTGCATAAGAGGGACAGGAAAATAGCTGGAGAAAGAGATGTGTCATGAAGTAGATTTCATATTCCAATGATGCTGCAATCTATGCCGTATTTCTGATGAAGGATCGTTTTGTAAGATTTGTTCATATTATAATATTGGATTTTCTGCTATTCTTTGCAGAACTATAGTGCATGCATAGAGAAATATCCCAGACCATTTCATGAGTGAAAGAAACAAGAAAATTTAATGACAATGATGCTTCTGCGACTCATTGTCATGGCTCAAGAACATAAAATCTTACTAACCCATCTTCACTAAATAAACAAATAAATTATTTAATGTTTAAAATTGTACCTGTTAAAAAAAAAAACAAAATAGATCACTAGATATAGAAGAATAAGCTACGTAAGTACCATTTATCACCATTAATACCCACAAAATATGCCAAATTTAATCAATAATTTTGAATTCAAATTTTGAATATGCATGTGTTAATTTCTAATCACATGCAGAGATTATCTAATTTATTCCAAATAAAAATGAGGTTAAACAACTTTTGCATAGGTAAAGATTTAAGGAAAAATCCAACAATAATAACACTTAAAACAGAATTTAAAAAAAAAATGATTTATGAGTCTTATAATAATTTTATAAGCTGTTCATTTTTCTCGTCTCTACATAATATTCACCGTTCTCGTGCAGTATCATAGGGTTGTGTAGACCCAATGAACCATTTTTTTCTTCTTAAATTTAGATTAAGAAATTTAATATAATTATTTTTAAATTTAAACGAATAATTTATGCATAAAATATTATAATTATGTATAATTATATATAATATTTAAGTAATATAAGAAAAATTAAATAAATTATTATTATTCTTATTTTATAAAAAATTAATTAAAAATAAATAGTATTACTTTAATTTTTATTTCTTTATATTAAAGTAATAGATTATAGAAAATATAACTAATAATAATAATGGATAATATACTAATAATAATAATAATAATAATAATAATAATAATGCTAAATAATATTAAAAGATAATAGTTAGATTTGAATTTGTTTATTTTAAATTATAAAATTCACATAATTGATCAGGATGTGTAGTAAAATAATATTGTTATATAATTAAAATTTATATTTAAATTTTTAAGCTATATATTATATTAAAAATAATATTATCAAATTTTTAAATTCATAAATTCACACTAATTGGTTAATATGTATGCACCGGTATTCTCCAACTTGTATAAAAGGAGAAGCCAAGGCTATCAAGATCATAAAGAGGAAAACAAAATTGTTCTCTAACATAATGATACTTGTTCAGAACTTTGAAATCTTTGAAGCCACGTTCAAGAAATGGAATGTTGTTACTTTTGGGAAAGGCTTCTTTGACCAAAAAAGGAAAAAAGAAAAACTCGAGAAAGAAAAGAAAAATACTTGTTAAAATGAAAAAAAAGGACCAAAGAAAAATTACTTTTCAAATAAGTTAGTTAAATTATACTCAGGTTTCAAAAATTTATTCCAATCCTTTTACAAATTTTGAATCTATTTTTTATTTTGAAATTATTAATCTCAAATTTTATAATTTTGTCTGTTAAGTGAATATTTATATATTTAAAGAACAATAATAGAAATAACTTGAAGAGAAAAATGGGATACTAGAAGAGCAAACCACACATATAGTAGAAAATGTTCTTAAGAATATTATTCCTTAAATATTTATGTATGACTATAGGAGTTTATATAAACATTTTATTTATGCTAAATTTTATACGCAAAAACTACATATTATAAGTGGAACATATTACAAATTATTTGTTCATACTCTTTTCACTATATTGAAAAATATTTTGCAAAACATTTGGTAACATTGAGAAACTTTTTATTCTGAAATACAATAAAATAAATTAAACAAATATGTAAATATTATTAATAATTTATATTTTTTATAAAATTAAGTCCATATATTAATTATATAAAAAGAAAGGGAAGTTGATTAATCCTATTTCTATTTACAATAAATTTGATATTACCTCACTTTAAAGAAAAGCTCTTCCCCTCATTTTGTTACTTTGAATAATGGTTTATGATCATATATACATCTAAATTAGTGATATATCTAAATCAACACGGATTCCCATTTTCTTTTTCTATGAATTCCAACTTCTGAATCAACACCACCTATATTTTTATCACTGTTTGCTTTTTCTTCATTTTCTTCAAAAGGGTGCAAGATAATTATTTTTGCATAATCAATAATAATTTTTTTTTTCTTTTATAATTGCTGCAGCATACAGCCCACAGAGAAAGCCTAAGGAGGAGAGTGACGTATGATACTGCAACATCTGCATCTGCATCTCATGCACACACATACATTAAATTCTCTCTCTATTTCTGCATTGTAGCAATTAGGCTTCTACCATATGACATCAAAAGCTTGCAGAGTACTAGTCAGATCTTTTTTTTATGCAATAGAACCTAAGAACTACTTCACTTTACTCATATTCTGCAAACATTTCTCTCTCCAAATATAACACAAACTCACTCTCTTACCATTTACTTATCTTTGTGTCTATGCATTGCTACTTAGTTTTCTTCTGTTCTTCAAGCAGTGTTCTTGTGGATGCTGATAACTCTCACACACACCACTCACTATCTAGCTGACAAAGAATACTATAAGATCTGAAGTTGCTGTGTTCAACAAGTTTTTTCTCTCAGGTAACTTTTTCTGTCTTCTCTTTCTCTCTTTCAGAGTTTGGTTTGGTCTATTTCTCTCTGCATTAACAACTTATTGCTCCTTTCTTTTGCTTCATGTTTACCATTGTTTCATAAATAGACCATCTTGTTTTCTTTTGTTATGTATAAATTCCCTTGAAAGAATCTAGTTTTCTAAAAGAAAATTATTTCTTCTGCAAAAGGTTTTCTAAATTATAATACAAAATTATAAGTATGATCTTCAAACTACTGATTATAACAGTTAATAAACTAATCACTTCTGGTAGTTCATGATTAAAGGTTAATATATGAACTATTTATTACAAATAAAATATTCACTTTATTAAAAATAATAGTATAATAACTATTTTATGTTCAATAAAACTTGAATCTTAAACACTATTTAAAATCAACCAAAACTCTTGTCTATATACCTTTCTTTCAATTTCCATTCACGGATGTGGTGATTAATTCACTTTTCAAGTTACTTTCTATAAGAATTTTTATATTCTTTTTTAATGTTTTAATCCATTGAAACAGAAGAATATAGGTTGTGCATTTGGTCAAGAATAGTGTTATTTTCACTTCATATTTTACAATATTTATTTTTTCTTTCTTTATCATATCACATTTGTTCTTGTTGCTTTTTTATATTTTCTTTTGATGTATCAAAGCTTTCATAACAATATATTGCATTTCTCTCTTTATAATAAAAGTTATAGTGTGAAAATATGAAACCGTGAGCATAATATATACTACTCTATGTAGTGAATTACATTCATGCACATGATATATATATATATATATATATATATATATATATATATATATATATATATATATATATATATATATATATATATATATATTTCAATAACAAAATATCTCACAGGTAGTAAATAGTACGACATAATTTGATACCTTTTACACAGTGAATAAAAAATTTATTTTTCATGTACTAAATTGCATGACTTTATACGATTGTTAATAATCGTAATGAGAATTTACCCATACCACAACTTTGAATTCGCAAATCTTTTCTTTCGTCACTTATCAATGGGAAGATATTGATTGTATTGACTTTTTGAATGATGGCTTTATCACTTATGCCTAGATTGACTCAGTTGTGGAAGCGAGCCATGAAAAAAGTTCACTGCTATCTAGGTCAGCAATCATTGCCATTTTCATTTTTTCTTTCTTCTTCTTTAATTTTTATCAAAATTTCATTCCTTACCCTAAAAAGAAAACTATGACAATCGCAAGTTTTCTAATCCCGTTTGATTTTTATTTATTTTGCTAAATATAGCTAGGTAATCAACAAGACAACAATGAGACATATTTCTATGAATTTTGTCCTTCACGAGGTACCACCACCTTTGAGGTAAGTCCTTTGTATCTTGAAACATTATTATTATTATTATTATTATTATTATTGAGAAGAATGCCTTGTTTGTGGGAGTGTATTTCAACTTCATGTTTTTTTTTATTGCTTATACATTGTGATGAAGTTGTTGCAGCAATTCTTAGATGTTTAAAATTTCTGTCATTCTATTAATTTCACTTCTCTTTTATTGTTGAAATATATTAATCTAAATTTAGACACTCAAATTTCTCCCTTTGATTAAAATAAAAATCACAGTTATAACCTATTATAAGATCTTAGATACAATTAATTTACCATCAAAAGCACTTGGAACTATCATAACTTATTTTAATTTAATTAATAGATTTGCAAAAGGGTTGGTCTTGCACCACCTATATATATATATATATATATATATATATATATATATATATATATATATATATATATATATATATATATATATATATATTCCTTTTTTTTGTTTAAAAAAGAAGTAAATTAATGAATTTAAAATTGAGTTTTAGGGTACTCAAAAATCTAACTTAAGCATCTAACTCGAACTTGTTTCCAATAATAATAAATGGAAATATGAACTGAGCATGTATTTAGCAGATGAATACATAGGCCAACAAGAAGACACGTTCACCAAAAGAGAAAAAACCAATACTAGACACGTTTCATGGCCCCTACTCCGATTGCAGAAATCACAGAAGGAAATGATTAATGCAAGTTATGTATTTTGGAGGAAGAGAAAACCCCAGAAGAAATATTTCTGTAACTATTTCTCTAATAATATTAATTAACTAAATTCTTAAAGCTTATAGATATATATTCACAACATAGTATACAGATGAAAATTATTTTCTCTTTTACTGAAAAGCTTTTGTAAAACTCAGTTCAACTCAAACTGAAATCGTAATTTATATTTGTGAGTAAATTATATAGCTAAAAGTATAATAAAAATATAATATAACAACTTTTGTTTAACAAATTAGATTTACAATATTAAATGAGATTCAAATTAAATTATGAGAAAGTGAATAAGTGTCCTATCTAATGGTCTCCATTGGTAGAAAGAAATGTTTAATTAAAGCGATTGAGTAAAATAAAAATGATTTTGTATCAATAATATTTTTTTATTAATAATATTTTTTATAGTTAGTTATATGTATAATGATTTTGTATCTATATATTTCTTTCCAATTATGTAAAAAGCTGTCCATATATTTTCCATCTCTCTTTCCAAAACCATCTTCCTCTTTCCTTGGGTGCATCCAAATCAAGCATAAGGGATAAAACTCTTCGAAGTATATGTATATTAAAAGTATCAAATATGAACAATATGCACATATGACTATTATTCATGGCAAGAAGAAACATTTAAAAAAATAATTAGCTACATTCTCCAATAGTTTTAACACATAATATATTGTTTTTCTTCATCGACAACAATAAATTGTTAGAGTGTTTAAATGATTATGATAGGGATAGGAATGTGATTTATTTGATGGTTTTGGAGGGTATGAGAAGAGAGTATTTGAAGGCATAGTTATTGGATACAACTACAGACAAGAGAGTGGTTGCTTTGAACATTATTCACTCTGTCACCATCTTCCTTTGTCAGATATTTATTATGGAACAATGGCGAATTTTTTTAACTTCAAAAATACCCTTGTGGATCTATTCTAATTCCCTCATGTTCGGATTAGAAAACAAGATCACTAAAACAACTATAAAAGTACATTAATAAAAGGTTTGGTTTGTCCCTCCCCATCAAACTTTTAATTAAAATTCATTGAAAATTTTATATGGTTATAAATAGTAGATACTTCCATGTATCTTTTCTTGATTTACTAGGCGAGTGGCCTAATATCTGTAGTAGCAATTATGTTACCTCAAGTATTCTAATTCAAATCATTTCCATTCTCAAGTGTTATCATCATGTCTCCCCAAAGTATTGTCTTTGAATTTTGAGTTTCCAAATGATGTAGGATTTTGTGTGATCTTCCATCATTTCGTTTATCTTTCCAAAACTTAATACATGTGCCCAAACCTATTTTCCATCATTGATTTTTATCAAATTAATTTACATGTTTTCATGTCCCCATACACCTTTCTTTTAATCTCCCCACAATCAAGATTCTCATTCAAACTCATCTATGTCTCATTAACTCTTAGCTTTCCTTTCACATATAAATAAAGTATCTTCAAATTATATCATATTAACCCTAATATCGTTTTTTCTTACTCTTACACATTCATATATATATATATATCTATTTCTTTATGACTTGTCTAACCATCTCGGACAAACCTTTAACTACAATAAAAAGCAAAAATGGAGCTAAGGGATCTCCTTGCCTTAATCATATAGGTTTGAATTATAATGTAAGACTACCATTTACTAGCACATGTATTATGGGGATGATTCTACACATCCATTTAATTAACTAATTACAAAACCTAGTCTATTGTATACAAAAGTAGTACTATTAAAAATTCTCATATTATATAAAAATTTTCTTGCAAATTTGTTAAAAAATTTTGCGAGAAAATACCATTTTTTCTATCATTTTTTCTAACAATTTTAATTGGCCGGTGTTTCATTCGTGAATAATTATTTCCTACAAAATTATAAAATTTGCAAGTATTTTTTATAAAATTTATTGCGAAAAGTGTTTTATATAAAATATTTTGCAAAAAAATTGATAACAATTTCTTGCAATTTTTTTTTCGTAACAAAATTTGTAGGTATTTCTTAAAAAAAATTCAAAAAAAAAATTAATAGAAAATTTGAGTTTTTCTAGTAGTGTAGTTCCATCTAAAATAGTCATATGTTTTTCAAAGTCAACCTTAATAATTACACATGATTTCTTTCATTAGCAACAAGTACACTATCCATCAACCTTTGATCCTCAATAAAAGAAACTAGTAGAAGTCTATTTTTTTTTTATCAACAATAAAAAATATGAATTGAAAATAGGGACAATAGGGTTGCCCCAACCCTTATACAAAAAAGAAAAAAGAAAAAGAAGAAAATGCTAGCAAATACACCAACACAGACAAAACAAAGGGTAAAGGTTCACATTCAACAACAAATTAACAACCGCAAACCCAATCAAAACAAACTTCCCAACAGAATAACAAGGGCTTTTACATCAAGGGCTTTAACATCAAAGCTTCCACAGTATCGACCTCCGAGACTAAAACCTTAAGGACATGATTGTTGGCATTTGCGTCCTAAACGTGAGTATATTCCTTTCCTTCAAAAGGTGGCATAAAATCCTTCTTTCCATTTTCAATGACGAACCTGCAATAGCAAACTTGAAAACACTGGAAAAAGGTGTTGTTTTGTGTCAACCCTTATCTGTTAAACAAATGACGAAACTCAGAGCATCATTCACCATTTTCTTGTTTTGCTTATTTAAAGGATGAGTAGACATTTAAAGGATGAGTAGGCATGTGATTGGGCATAGACACCAGTTAGAGTAAGAGAAAGTAGCCATTGAATACTTATTTGTGATCCATGCCCAAACTCTAGTTTGTGCTAACATAAAAACTTCCTCAGCGTCTACTCTAGCATTTCTAAAGATGACCTTATTTCTATGATTCTAAATGTCCCAAACAATAGCCAGCCACATGCATTGCCACACACTATTACGTTTATTACTAAGTCCAATGAGTTCAAACTGACTAAAATGTATTCTTGCACTATTATGGTAAACAAAGGATATTCCTATCCAATTACTAGTATTACTAGTAGAAGTCTATGATGTTGGGTAAAACACATATATCAATCTTTTTAACCTTTTTAGCTAATACTTTGGATGTTATCTTATGCATAACCAATTAACGATATAGGTTTATACTCTTTAAGACCAATAGAATCATTCTTCTAAGGGATTAGTGTTACGAATGATGCATTTTATTCTTTTAGTACTTTCATAGTGTACAACTTCCTTAACCTCTCTTTCCATCAAAGGTGCTGTGAAGTTTGTATTATTTTTCAAAGTGATGGCAAAGACTTCAATATTGTTAAGATTAGCTTTTAGATCATCCACCTTTATAAATCACTCTTCAAAATGTTCTTTAACTTTTCCTTTCACATTAATATTGTAATTATTTTAAACATAATTTTTTTTATCAAATATTAATATAATAAATTACCGCATAGAATCTTCATATCTATAGTGGTTATTTAATTATAATTTAATCAAACAAAACTATAAAGAAATTAATATTTTTTTTGGTCAGCATAAAGAAATTAATCATAACACTTGATAAATATTATTTATTAATGATAATGATAGTATCTTAACAAGAAATAAATAATAAAAAAGAGCTAACTTTTCAGTAGGGGAAGAAAATAATAAAGAGACTGAAAATGGATGAAAGAAAAATAGAAGAAGAATAGTTAAGAAATATATAAAATAAAAATTTTGGTTGTTTAAAATGAAAAAAGGTAAAATAATCGATTTTATAAAATAGTATAATTAATTTTGGTATATAAAATTACACAATACATTTTGTAACTACACTTTATCTGCTTATTTTTATTCTGAAATTTATTCATGGGCTCAGGGATATGCCAATGATTCCTATTGCAGAAGCCTAATTAGATATAATTGATTTTGTATCATTCTTACTCGCAATTATATAATATATTTTGTATTTATTACATGAAAGTGTTACATTTCCATTCATTTTTTAATTTGTTACAATTTTTTTTTTCAATTATGTCATGAAAATATGAGAAATCATGGTTTACTATACATATGTAATACCTACTTTTATTATATAAATTATTTTAGATTTTAAAAAAATATTTTAGATATAATCGAATGCAACCAGTTTTATTTCTATTATACCCCAAAATCACATTTTTATTATAGTATTTTTAGTAATATAAAAGATTTTTGGAAACGTAATATAATTGTGAAGAAGCAAAACATTAAATATTAAACAGAACTTGATCACACTATAACCATTGATGTACCTCACGTTACTAGACCAATTTATTCACTTTTTAACTTCTATATAATTTTAGGTAGATGAAAATAATAGAAAATAACTAAAAAAAATGCATTACCATAATAACCAATCTTTTCAACCAGGTTTCATGCCTATCTTTTTCAACCTCAATTAATTTTCTTACTTGTCATCTACCTTAGCCATGACCAATCTCTTTGAACTTTAATTAGTCACCACACCAATTTTTAGGTATATATTCTCATTAAATTCAGGGAACAAATCCCAAAAGTTATGGAATATTTTCAAGGTTAAATTAAAATCTACGGTGAGAAAACCTTTCTGTAACTCAACAAAGAATAAAATCAAAGTATAACTCCCACTAAAAGTCACCGTTTCATCATTATAGGAAAATAGGGTTTCAAATATGGAGTTAGGGTTTTAAAACAATTGAAAATATTGTTTCATTTTCTTTTTTATCAGTGTGTTCAAACTAATCTAATCAAAGTTGGTTTGATTCTAAGAAAAGCTTTGTTTGGCTTGTAATAGAAGCTTTAACTTCTAAAAAACGTTTAGACTTCTACTACATTAAATATTTCACGTTTTATTTTACAAGCTAAATATTCTTCACTTCTATAATAGTATCCTTGTATCTAAACATGTATTTTATTATATTTATATTTTCAAAATGTATTAAAACAAAAAAATATTTCTATTACAAAGAGTAGTTATTTTATATTTTAATCTTCTTATTAATCTTCCTTAGTTCTTTTTGGATTCTTTCTTGTAATTGTTATATGTTTATTTTACTTTCGATGTTTACTTCTCTTGTTAATTCTTAATTGATAAGATGTTTGTTAATGTATCAAAATCCTATTACCTTTCTAAGGATAGAATATTTTGAGGAGACACTAACTCTTACAAAACAATTACATTACTTAGATTACAAAACAATTAGAAGATTCTTTCCTTTTTTAAGAAAGAATTCATATATATATATATATATATATATATATATATATATATTTAACATCTTAGATAGACTATAACACTCAAAAAACATTTATTATTTATCATCACATAAAAATTTATCAAGTAAAAAAGAAAACAAAATACAAGAACTTAGTGAATATTTGTATATAATTGGTGATAAGAGTTGATGTAATAATATTGGTTTTTTTTCAAAGGTTAGAGGCCAAATATGTATAATTAAGCATGAAGTGGGTGGAGAAGTGATTGATTTGGAGGAAGTAGGTGGGGAACTATAGATAGAACTTAGCCTTTGATTGAATCTCTTATGCAAACCAATAGGGTAAAATTCAGTGTAAAGTTTGCATACATTGTTTTCTACCTATAGGAACATTTTCTCTTCCACAATTCACTTTTGTGCCAACTGTTTTCTTTCTAATTTGTGTTTGTTTTCAGTTTTTCCTTTTAAAGAAAAAGATACAAAAAACAAGCAAAAATACTTACTCTTCATCTTGGGCACCTTCTTCAACCATCATCTACTTTACCACTTTGCAACCCAACATGAATATGAAAAAATTGCAAAAGTGGAAGCAAATTTTTCAACCTTGAAGCCCCATTTCCTTTTAAACCAAAAGCTTCTTTCTCTTTTATCACAATAACTAATAATACAATTAAAAATATAAGATGTTAAAAATATCTTAATTTATATATATAAAACATTCGCTTCTAAAAAAACATATATTTCTTGTCATTTTTTTTTGAAAATTTTTCTTAAGAAATACTTACAAATTTTGTGAAGGATAATAGTTTGCTAGAATTTGCTACCAATGTTTTTGAAAAATATTTTGCACAAAAACACTTTTTGCGGATAATTTTGTATGAAATACTTACAAATTTTATAATTTTGTAAGAAATAATTATCCATGAAAGAATTATATATAAATTAAAATTCGTTGAAAAAATAACAATAAAAAAGTCTTTTCTTACACTATTTTATATCAAATTTGTAATAAAACTCACATGAAATATGAAAAATTATAATAGTGATTAAAAGATAAATTTAATTACAAGATTTGAAATTTAAATTCTCATTTTCTAATACTAATATTACAAAACCAAATAAAACAAAAATAAAATTTATTTTATCCATAAATTAACAACACATTCAATTTTTTTTTAAATCTTATTTTAGTTTATATATAAACTAATCGAAAAAATTGTTTAATTTTTTATTTTCCTTTCTTACAAGTACTTAAAGATAATATGTTGGATTTCGAATGCTAGGATTGGAATTATATTGTTTGCCCTTTTCCCATGGGAGACAGAAGTTTTTTTCCATTATATATGTCTAGAAATGTTTGTTCATAGGGACTTTATTAACGTTTTTATTCTAAACATGATAATTATTTTTAGGTGTAATTATATATAATACGTAAAAGTATTGTTTGGATAATAAATAGTTGCGTATATTATGTTTAGTATAAATATCTAATCAATCTTTTCGTATGAGCAAGTCTTATCATATTTTATAGTATTATTATGATGAATTAGACGAAAGTACTAGCTACTATATTCGGTTCTAACGTGTTTGGTACACCAACACATGATAGTACAAATCACTTTCCAACAAAAACAGCTACCCCAGCTTCTATGAATTCCAGTCATCTTACTCATTAATATTTTCACCCACCAACTACAATTCCTTACTAGGGTTCTAAGAACAAACGATCCAAACTAATTGCAAACTCAACTAATTATTTATCTACAAAAAAACAAAGATCCAGAATTTTCCTGCAAAGTATATTTTAAACATTCAAGTAATGAATAAAATAGTTTCAATCGTAATATCTTAGATAATTATTACCCTTTATAATGAAACATCCATTTTATGTATAACTACTTACCAATCTTATTGTCATATAATAACACGTGAATAAGATACTTTTTAAACTTTATGAATATTATATATTATAATCGGGTTGTTAATTGATTGTACAGGAGATTGAGGTCGTTAGAACATGATTTTCTTTTATGATATATATACTTTCATTTCTTTAGGCTGTATTGTGTGGAGCATTTAGACAAATTATGTGTGAAAAAAAAATCGTGTGTGTGAAAATTGAAATAGGATAATGTAATCAATTTTTTTTTATCATATAACCACATTAAAAAGACTCTATAATTTATTATGGATATCGTATGATTGATTATAGAGGTTACATAAATAATTATGGGCCCTTTTTATTTTTAATTTTTAGAATATAATATATAAATAAAAATAATATTATAAATAAAATAAATAATGAAATAAATAATCTTATAATAACATTACTTTTATATTATTTTTAATTCAAACCACTTTCATTTCCACTCATTTATATATTTTTCTTCCTTTTTCACATATTCACTTTCACAACATTATTTAAACACAAAGTTAATTACAGATTATATAAGGCAACCCTTCTTATCACGATTTATACTAGTATTCTACTGATAAATCTTTAAACGGAGATATTCTATAAAGATAAGAATAATTATCTCTAAAATATATCAATGTGATCTTCTGGACTTTTAGGTTCGTATATTGTTGAAAGAGAAAAAAAAAATCTATATGAAGTTCTACTATTTGTTACAAACGAGTATACTGCATGCCATAACTCAGATATGAATGGAAAGATCTAAGAAATTAATACTCGTTTTATCAGAAAATAAATAAATTAATAGAAAATAATAAGGTTGCCCAACTTATATACAAAAAAATAAAAGAAAAATACCACACTTTGAACTTCCCACTGTACAAAACCAACACCAGGCAACTGACGATCCTAATAAAGCCAATAAAAAATAGATGGTTACTTGCACCTAAGGCTATGTCCAATATCTTAAGTAAAATGTTTACAAAATTTCACTAATCAACGTCTTTGACTAGCAACGAGTATCATCCTCTCTAGATTATACGAGTTTCAATCTCTTTAGGACACAAGTACAAAACTCTCCAAGTTACACCAAGTATCAACCTCTCCAGATATCCTTTTTAATCTTCCTCCAAGATTAATAACTTCCAATTACAATGAATAATTAGAAATCACTCTCTCAACAAGAGTGTAAATTCAACTCACATGCTACAACTTCACTTAATGAAGGATTTACAATATGTGAGTACTGAACCCAATCCACTAATTACTAATGACAATTTCTTAACACTTTGATCTTTTTGATATAGCTTCATTGATCTTCTCGTTGCATCCTTTATATAGTTGTTGCATTTCCCAGTCGTTGAGATTCGAATTGTAGTGGTTCATCATAATCTTCTTAATATGAAATGACTTGATCAATTCTTTAATTTGACTTTTGAGCTTGAATATTCAACGTCATTTTTCAAAACTTCAATTTTGAATTTGCTTATGCTTTTTAAGATATTTTCTTTCCTTTCTTAAGTGAACTCAAGCGTAATTCAAATTCTACCCTTTCTTCAACTTTCACAATTGTAATGTTAAGGAAACTTTGTGCAATATGTTTCTGCATTTGAATTGTTAGAGCAATAATATTTAATAATCAATCAAATAGTTTGTCGATCAATTGTTTCCTAATTTTATTTTAATTTGATTGTTTGATTCGAAAACTTCCTTCTTTAAGAATGTGATTATCAAGAGATAATTTTCTTAAACATTATAACTCATAATTAATTTTCTTTTTTGAATACTTAGATCAACATATCAATTCTCACAATCAACCAAAGATTAAAGCATTTAGAATAACAAGGTCTGCTATAATTCGTTATAGTGTTTATTTAGTCATCTAATGCTTTTTGTACCTAGGTTGTCTAACACATTGTGTTATTCAAAGACTAAGGGGTTGCCTAATGACTTAGGTCCTCTAAATCTCAAAACTGATGATTACCATTTGTGTACTCATCTAACACCTTTGACTTGTTTACTGCATAAACTTGTCTAATTCTAAGACTTGCCTTTTGCATGTTCTAGACTTCATGCTTTCGCTAACATATATGATATATAAATATTAATCATTAAGCAGACCCAAGCAACAATCCATGGCATATATTTTGATCTTCAGGACATATTGATCAATTACTTAACCTCATTATATCTGTTAGACGTCCTCTTTTAGTAATCTAACGCTATTTCACTTCTAACCAGAGACTTACTCATCTAGTAGTGTGACTATTTTGATATCATCAAAACCTTATTGGTTATTGGGGATCATCTACTATTATAATCTCCTCCTTTTTTATGATGAAAAAAAAAAACAATATATGAGTAATTCAAATAATTAAATATCAGAGTATATGTTTGATCAATCATATTATGATATCGAGGTAAAATATATTAAAATATGTTAGATTGTCAATAGTGCAATCCATATCCAAGATATCAAAATATGCCAATAAACATACCATTCATTAAACATATCATTCATTAAGCTTGTTTCTATATACACATTTTTGCTCCAATGATGCTTTTGTTTAAGGGAGGACTCACCAATCTTCAAACATCATTCTTTTCAAATTGGTTTAGTTTTTCCCCGATTGCTTGTATCCAACTTTCATCCTTTGAGCTTCATTTACATTTTTATGCTCAATCTTAAATATCATTGTTTCATGATATTTGAGTTTTGATATAATTGTTACTCCTTTCTTGGGATTAAAATGACCTTATAGTTGGATGATATTTCTTTATGTGTGTAGATGGTTCTTTTTCCTCACCACAACTTCTAATGAGTTGTCCACTAAATTTTCTCCCTTTTTTCTAGTGAGGGGTCGTCTACTAGAGGAGTGTTTAGTGCAAGGTTGTCTAAAGTAGGTTCTGCTACCTTTTTCTTTTGAACTTGCATATCAAGACCATAATAATCTTCTAGCTCTGATAATTTTTTATCAGGTTTATAATTGTTAAACTTTCCATGTATGAATTTTTCCATAGTACACGTCCTACAGTTATGTACTCTATATATGCCTTGGACGTTTCTAAATAGCCAAGTAAAAATACCTTCATCGCTTCTAGAATCAAACTTTCCTAAATTATCTATTGTATTCAATATAATACATTGTATACCAAATGGATGAAATATGAAATGTTGGGCTTTCTATCTTTCAACAATTCATAAGGAGTCTTTTTGACCAAAGGGCTAATATAAACTATGTTTTGTAAATAGCAAGTTGTATTAACTACTTCTGCCCAACAACGTTTAGGTGTGGAGTTTTCATTCAACATTGCTTTATCCATTTATTGCAAAGTTCTATTTTTCCTCTCTATAACACCATTTTGTTATGGTGTTCTTGGACTTGAAAAAT
Organism: Vigna unguiculata; assembly: GCF_037176805.1. Taxonomy (NCBI): domain Eukaryota; kingdom Viridiplantae; phylum Streptophyta; class Magnoliopsida; order Fabales; family Fabaceae; genus Vigna; species Vigna unguiculata. The sequence goes on along the minus strand of NC_140795.1, from coordinate 22,633,832 downwards.
TATGCGCAATACCTAACTTTCAAATAGTTTGCAAAGATTTTCATTTTGAAATTCTCCACCATGATCACTTATTATAAAAATAATTGTTAGACATTTTTCAGTTTTAACTTGTTTAATAAATTTAGGAAAGACCATATAAGACTCGTCCTTGTGTTTTAATAATTTAACCCATGTTTATATGATGTAATAATCTACAATTACTAGGCCATACCTTTTGCTGCTAGAGATTAATTTCTTACTAGACCAAACAAATCAATATGAATAAGCTCAAGAGTTCTTTGTGTCAAAATATCATTTATACTTTTAATGACATTTCATCGATCCATTTATCATTCCAAATATTTTATTTTATTTCCTTTGCTATTGTTTCATCTTATATTACTAACAAACAAATTATTCCTTTGTCCTCCCCTACATAATGTCCTGATATCCCTCCACTACCTAGACTCACAATTTGAATCTTTTTCCTCATCCAAAAGATCTTCATGATCAATACTTTGACTCAAGAATTTCATTCCATAAACTAGGATCATCAATAATCTGCTAGAGTCAGATCAGTAGGGGAGTTCACACCGGGACTTTTGTAATAGAGAAAGAACCCATACCCTGAACCGGGGAAAGGCGATAACGAGAGCAAGCCAAGCCAGTGAATTGATCCTCACTAGGAAGATTGGTAGGACGGGAGGATAGTTGTTTTCTGGTATCCACTTCCCTTTTTCCAGTAAAGCCATGTTAGACAATTTCAAATTCTTTATTCTTAATCCACCTTCTTCCTTAGTTTTACATATACCCCATTTTACCCATGCAATTTTCTTTCCTCTAGAACCCCAACCCCATAAAAAAATCCATTTGTATTCTCTTAACACTCACAAATAATTTAAACAATAATAAGTAATATACTTGAATGGAAGTAATAACACATTGAGTGAGTTACCCTACTGGCAAAAGATAAATGCTTTCCTTTCCATACCGCTAGCCTCTTACATATTTTCAAGATCATATCTTGCCAAAATTATTCCCTTATATGATATGCCCCCACCTGAATACCCAAATATTTGAAAGGTACTTTCATCATGCTGCAAATCAAAATCGTAGAGAGCCTTTCAACTATCCTCAATTGCACTCCTATGCTTCCTAGCTCACTTTTATGAAAATTAACCTTAAGACTCGATGCTATTTCAAAACATCTAAGAATACTCTTATAACCACCATGTCTTTTGTTTCTGATTTGCACACAATTATAGTATCATCTACAAACTACATCATACTAACAAAAATTTGTTTTTGACCCACCCTAATTCCTTTAGTCAATTCTTTACTCTTGACCTGTCTAGCCACTTCTGCCAATGCAATTATAAGAAAAAAAAGGACCAAAGAATCACCTTTTTCTTACTCATTGATAGTTACAAATTACCCCATTAGGCTATTTTTACTAAAACAAATATAGTTGATGATTCTATGTAGCTACTAATCCATTTGACCTATTTAAGACAATATCCAAAACTTTCAAACATATAAAAAAAGAGTCCAGTTAATTGAGTTAATTGAATTGCAAGCTTTCTCAAAATTTGCCTTAATGCTAATGCGTTTTCTTTTTTTCCTTCTTACCTCCTTAATTCATTAGCCATAAGCACACTATCAATAATTCCCCATTCTTTATTAATGCAGATTGTTTGTGATCTATAATTTTGTAAGCAACATTTTACAATTTTTTTTAAGATATTTTATATTATTTTATACATACTTCACACTGAAAATATAAGTCTATACTTCTCAAGTCCTTGTTGGTTCTCAACTTTAAGGATTAAAATAATAAAAGAAGCATTATATCCCTTAGGCCACCTTCCACAACTATGAAAGCAATTAACAACCTCACTAAATCATATTTAATGATATCCCAAGATTGTTTAAATAAATTAAAATAAAAACCATAAAGACTGATTAGGATGTCATTATCCTGTCTATTTATTTGTGGAAACTCAACATTATTCAATCTAACTTTAAGATACATTTAGTAATTTTTTCCATGGTAGTCTCAAATTTAACACCTTTGATTCTTTTTTATTTATTTTTTATTTCTATTATTATGCTCCATCTTGTTATCCTATGGAAAAAAACATAGTGTTCAAATTACCCACCCTCAAACATCTTGACCTATATTTTTATTTTTCTATTATTTCTGACCTAAAACTAACATTTTTATGTTATGCAAATAATTGTTTTCACTTTGTCATACCTATTCTGCCTGAATGAACTCTTCCTCCATTTTATCCAATTCACTTATTTTCAATATAATATCCCCTTCACATCTATTAATTATATCAAACACGACCTTGTTCAAAATCCTTAATTCATATTTTAATAATTTTAAATTTTCTTTCATACTTTACACTTCATTTCTAAATACATCATACTTTTTCCAATAACTTATCTTAGAGATTAATATTATATTATGCTTTTTACCGAAAGAAAAATATTCGTATAAAATAATAAGTATAAAGGTACCTAAACACATATAATATTATTTGAATAAATTATTCCAATGTTTTTAAATACCTTAGAGGATTGAACATTTAGATAAAGAAAGAGAAAGAAAATTATATATATATATATATATATATATATATATATATATATATATATATATATATATATATATATATATATATATATATATATATATATATATATATATATATATATATATATACACCGATGCAAAACAGTTCATGTTTTCACCTTTGTTTTTCCTTCTAAAATACAGTCTATCGCAGTTTTAATTGTTAGATACACTTCAATTCCAAACCTCATGAGAGAGAGAGAAGAGTTCCCTCAAGGATATAAAAAAAATCTATATTTTATAGGTATCCGCAACAAAACCAGTAACAGATGGAAAATGAATATTATAAGTGGATATTCGCAGGTAACGGATACAAATATTTTTCATACCTATATGTTATAGTATCTGTACCGTGGATATCACGTATCACTATACTTTAATTTAAATTAAAGTAAATTATTAAAATAATAACACATTAATTTTAAATGGGTTACTTTTTATTAATTTGTTTTAAAAATTTCTATTTCTTTGTAAATTGTACTTATTAAATAGATTATTTCGACTTTGTTTGAGATTTATGAAGGTTATATATTATATTTTATTTGAATTTATAGTTAAAATATATACTTAAATATTTTAAACTTTTTTTTAAAATATAAATATTTGCGGGTACTTATCGATATCTATGGATATTAAAAAAATTGTGGGTAACTACTGGATACTTGCATGAATATGAGAAAGGGTACGGAACGAATATTTATGCGGCGGATAGAATATTTACTCTACAGGTTCGTTGACATTCCTAGTGCCTCATAAAATTTATTATTTTTTAAGTAACATAATTAAAAGTACATTTGGTAAAAAAAAAGAATGAAAACAAGAGAACATGAAAAGAATTGTAACAAGAGAACAAAGCTATACAACAAAACTCAGCAAAGAAACTGGACTCGATTTACCCTATGACTTTGTGGAATGTAAGAAATCAATAACTATAGAGAAAAAAATCTTTGCACGAGATTCATAATTATTGTCGAGAATAGATGATCATTGTGTTTATATATATATATATATATATATATATATATATATATATATATATATATTTTAAGGAAAATTATATTTTGACTCTTACAATTTGACTACCATCTTGTATTCACTGATGTGACTTAATGTGAAGCATTATTAATGTACCATTATTTTTTTTTTCTTTGAAAGAATAAATGCTTAATATTAAGTCAAATTGTGAAAGTCAAAATATCATTGTCCCTGTATTAAAATATTTCTTGACCTCTAAATAGTAATAAAAATTTCTGTAGTTAAAATATTTCGCTCTCAATTTTCTAAAATATTTCCAGACAAACAAACACTCATCTAGACTTATAATTAATATGAGAAAAAAATAGTTATGGGAGGCCATTAACTGTGATTGAATGGGCATAAAAGGCAGCACCATGTGTGAAAAAGGAAGATATATTGTAGTCTGTTCTCAACATGTTATAAGCAAGGGGCTGTGTATGTATGGCCATAGAAGGAAGCATAATTGTTCCATAACTAACAAATATAGTTCTAAGCCTAATACTAGCACTTAATTAGAATTATCGTGTGGAATTATAAGTTTAAGTTATGTTATTATCACAAACTCAATAATCTTATATTACTTAGAAGTTGAGGTCTAAGACGATTTAAATATTTTTTCTTATTTTTCATTTTTTAAATTACATTTGAAGGATAAAACTATGATGAAACACATGTTTCAAAACAGATAATACTTCAAATTATAGATGATTGACCATAACAATGTTACTCAACAAACTTGAAATCAGTTCGAATGTTAATTAGTTGTATAAGTCTATTAAAGATGTTGTTTGTAATGTTTTTTTGTTTTGTTTTTATTGTATTCTTATATGTCTGTTATGTGAAAGGGATTAATCTCTTAAATATGGTTAAATACATTTACAGTAACTTATAACCAAAAATAGCACAAGGTACAACACTCTTACAATTAATATATTCCACATACAAGAGATGCGTGAATGAAATACGCATATTTATAAGAAATGTGACCTCTTCCAAACCCTTGTTAGTGATGATGTGACTTATGAAAACATTAGAATAATGATTAAGAAAGTTATAAGATTAGCTTAATAGTAAATTTGAAAATGGGTGAAATAAGTTATGAGTTTAACTTTGTCCATTAATAAGGTTGATTTAATGGTTCGGGAGTGAGGGAGATAGGTTTTAGGTTAAAACGAATCTTATTAAGTATATCTCATGAAATATTTGGGGGTGTTTCAATCCTAATACACAATAGTTATCCCATCAAGTATCTCATGAAATAATTTTTTTCTTCTTTATTTCTTTTATTTTTTCTTTAAATATAATGTCATGATGAGTTTTACAATTATGTTAACATGTACTGAATAAATATTTCCATTGTCAAGAAAAATTTAAAAAGTATAAAAGGGTATTTAAATAATAAAATAGATTGATATCTTGAATTTAAAATTTGATTGAAAATCTAATGGAATTGTCTGGACAGATACATAGACAGAGACAGAGAAGCAAAGAGGGACAGAGGAAGTGAATGAAGAAAGGGATAGAGAAAAAGGTTAGTTTGATTAAGAAAACCTATATATACTTCTTACTGAAAGGTGAAAGTGGAAGAAGTAGATCTAGAATTCATTTCAAGTTTGCATGTTCAAGTAGGTCAAATGATATATAAATGATTGAACTGTTTTTTAAATCTTCTAAAAGAAATATTATCCATTTTATTTTAACTTAATATTAAATATAAGTTATTTGTTAAAAGTATTAAACTAAAAGAAAATAAAGGATTAAGATAAGGAGGAGCAACTTTTCCTCCTTGTCAACTGACTAACACAAGTGTTATCTTCAAAGCTTTCAAATGTAATTAGTATAAGTCTACCTTTCATGGACAAATTAAAATTAGAAAACAAGAGAAAAATATATGTTTGGCTTTTTGAACGCAATATAAATTGATTATTTTTTTTTTATTGAAAAGTTTATATTGATTTTTTTTTCTAGTTAACTTGTCCGGCTACTATACAAATCTTGACTTTTGTAAGAGAATTTCACAGGTATTTTCTCTTTTTCTTTAAATCAATAAAAAAAAAACAATTCTACAAGTGAAACTCACATTACATTGAATTGAAAAATTTAATTCATTAGATTTTTTTTTCTAATTTATATATTACTCATTTTGTTATTTTTTTCTTTTAATATGAGATTTTGATGTTCTCATATGTAGTTGTACTCTGATATAATAAGAATAAACAAGAAATGAGATTTGAGAGACACTGACAAATAAGATTAGTGGTGTAGAAATGAACAAGTGTTGTGAATGAAACAATAAATGATGGTTGCTTCAAAATGTTTAGGTTTTGTGGGAAGTTATTTCATCTGTAAAAATGTTCAATTTGTTGCTTTCACGTTTTTTTTTTTATCTAATAAATTTTTATGTGATGTTAAATGATAAATATTTGTAAAAGTATCAGCATATCTCAGATGTAAATAATATATAATGATTTAACACAAGTTTTATTAAAAATAAAAATATGATTATTGCATTTTTTCCTTTTGTTATTCATTTTCCGTTTCAACTTGTAAACTTTAACACCCAATCAAACTCCAAATTTTAAAGACAAGAAAATGTGTGTAGGCCATTTGAAAACTCCATGTCACTTACCAAAATTATGTTGGGACCAAATCAAGTGTTTTAGTGTGTAATATTACTCATGATTTACATCATTCATATATTTCAACTTTTCATAAAAAAAAAAGCTTCTCCACTATGTTGCACATCATGGAAAAGCTTCTCCACCAAAGCATAGAATCGTAGCAAAACTTTTCCAGTAATCGTTTTAACTTCTTATTCAGTGAATAACAAATTATCTTAGTTACACTATTATATATTTAGATGTTCAAAATTAATTCAATTTCATTTTGCGTTTTAATATGTATCATAATTAAGTATGGGAAGTGTTTCAACTGGAAGATCTTTTCAGTATCTGTGCAGATGCTCAAAGTAAACAGTGATTTTTGGATACTGTCTGCTGCGGAGTTTGTTTATGATCATTATTTCATCATGCATGTTTCTTTGAAATTTATTTACGATGGTAACAATGAAGAAAGAAACTTTCCCTATGAAGATTAACCTAAACACTCCACGGAAAAAGAATTAATTTTGGCAAATTCTATATATTTATTGACAAATCTTAATCAGTCATTTTGGGATAAAAAGATATATTTAAAGTAAGAGAAATTTTAATGTTTAATCTTTATATAAAGTTAATACAGAGTTTATTTTTTACAAGTCAAGGTAGTGAATTAGTATTAGTGAACTACTTTTATCTTAAACGTGAATAAATGATGTTAAAGAATTACATCGTGGTTAATTATCAAAAACAGTAATTCACTAATAAGGTGGTCTAGTCGGAAGGGAGGATGAGAGGAGTTCAACTTTTTTTATTAACATTTAAGAATTATACAGTTAGGTTGGTAGCTTTGAAAGAGATAAGTGAAAATTGTTAGTTTAAATCCCCTGATAAAATTCAAACGACTAATATTTGTCCGTAAAAAAAAAAAAAACTAATTCTGACTTTGCTTTAAAATAAACAAAATGTTTAAAAAATAATGGATGTTACAATGAGATTGAAAGTCCGAATTATTCTTGTCTCTTTATAAGCTCTGCCAATATCTACTTCTTTGTTCATTGGGCTATGTTCTTACCAAAGAAACTTTGAAATCACAGTACACGCTTAGAGGTTTAAAAATCATCACATACACTAAATGAGTGGCCAGTATCTTAGGTTAAAATGATGAAAGCAAAGATAATCTCAGACACACTTTTATGTACGAGGCTTGTATAGAGAGACTCTTTATGTTTGCATTTATTGTAGACGAATTGAGACTTTGTAAGAGAAAAGAAATGTAACACAAGTTTATGCAAGTAGAAACGAATCAACATAACATAAAAATTAGGAAAGTCAGGTGAAAATCAAATCAAATCATATCAAATGAAGTATCTGACATCCCAGATTGTCTTTGCCAACAATATTAGTTAAACATAAAATGCTCAAAGACAGTACTACATCTGTAATAATCTTTGCCATTTTATTCACCAATATAACCTACTAAAAAGTTAAGATATCCCATAAGAAAATGCCAGAATAGAAAAACTTTTATTTCTTCTGAATTAGACATTTTATTCTCATGAATGTTAATTGCACAATTAATGCTATTATTTCTAGGTGGGAATATTAATATACAGATGGCAATTCAGAAATTCAATTTACTCTTGGAAAGAAACTCATGCATTTGTTTCAACCAATTGATATTATATGACCTCCAATAGATGATCAAATATGCATTCTTTCAACAAAATTTCCATTGCTGTAAATTATCACATTTTCTTCCACTCATATAATTGTTGCTATATTTTTAGTGAACTAACCCTGTGACTGTATAAAATCGTTTATAACACCATTTTCTGCTATGATATATTGTTTAAGCATCATAGTGCTCAGAATGTTGTCCATATTGTATTCAAGATCTACAAGAGATGAAGATCTTCTCTTTGAACGAAAGAATTAGTGACAGACATGATAGGACAAAATGAAATTATTCAGAAAAGTCATCAGAAACATATAGTTTAAAATATGTAACTGCATAAGTGCATCAAATAGACATAAACATGAAGTACATGATCATTGCGATATTAATAATGGTACATACGAGTATAAATACCTGTGTCCATTCCCATACTTATTTATATAGCTGATACTTCAATCTGTCATGCATTTAGAAAATTAACTAATATATTACACCAAACGATTGAGACAAAAGAATCAGACTATTTTAACTTGAAATAGCTAAAAGAAAAAGAAAAAATGTTTGAGAGAAAGCAAATCATACTGTCAAAGATACACAAAAAAAAAAACACCCATTACTTGTTCAGAATTTCTCTATGATTTTGACAGTCTTGAATGATGTAAAATTTAACGTGGTTGACTCCTATTCTTCGGCATCTACATGAAATCTCTAAGAAAACTAGTATATTAATGAGCTCTTTTTTGTACTGACACTTAGTGATTAGTAATGTATGCTACATCAATATCTTGACAAGAATCGGAAGCGAAAAAACCTTGAGATTTGTTTTGTACCATCCTCTCTTGCAGGAAGGTATATATAATCAACTTCAACTTCTTGAAATGTTTTAATAACAAAGGAATATATAAATATTAGTCACTGTTGAACGATCTTAACCAAATATATAAATATTTAAAATCTGCAGGAAGGAACAGTTTCTTGATAACTAATTGGCATTATGCAATGCGAAGGACAGTTTAAATATTGGTCAGAAACCGATACACGCAGCAGCAACCTTTGTGCCAACTGTCACACGCCATTGGGTGATGATGAGGAAAAGAAGATGAGGTACAAACATTTTGTGGAAAGGGAATATAGGACAGAAAAGTTACTGGTTGAAAACACAGAAAGTTGCCTTCATATGATTCCTTGGCAAACAGCTAGAAGAGTTTCATTAGAATCAGATGATACTGAAAAATACAAAAGGAAAAGGAAAAGCTAACACACACACACACATACAATCTAGTGTAAACGTGGATTGGTGCACTCCTCCCAAGACTTTCCGAAGATTTGAAGCCCTGAAAATTGAAGACTTACACAACTATGAATATCATCAAAATAGAAGGTTTCTAGAAGAGAGCTTAGTTAGTACTAGTATCATTTTCATGAAACACACAACAACCACACATACCTGTGGATAGATTCATGCTAGCTATGGCACAGAAGTTGGAGCGCCCAGTGGATCCATTAGCATCCCAATTTGGAGATAAATTGGAGAAAGGGTGGTACTCACTGTTGTTGTTGCTGAAACATGGTGGTTCCTTAGGGATCATAAGGTTTTGGTGATGGTGATGAGAAGAGGACATCAATGATGGCTTCAACTTTCTCTTGATCACAATTGATTCCTCGATAACGTTGAAGTCATCTCTAGGTCCTTCACCTCCCACAAGGTGGTGAGAGTGGTTGTTTTCAATTGCAGGGCACTTTTTCTTCAGGTCTTGTTGCACCCTCCCTGTGTTGGAATTAACATTGCACATAATCTTGTTACAAGTCCTTTCCCTTGCTCTTGCTCTTGCTTTCTCCCTTGACTCCTTCATCTTTGCAGGTTCCTTCTGTGCCCTTTTCAACTTCATCCTCTCCCTTGCAGCCAGCAATGTCGGTGACTTGTTATCGCTTGAATCTAACCCTTGTTGAAGGTTGTTTGGAGCAGCAGCGTCAGCAGTGATGAGTTGGTGCTTCTGCTTGATCTCAGAAACCACTTCACAGTCATCATCACACTCAGATGAAGAAGAGAAGCTCTTGGCTCCTTCTTCACTGTTGTTGCTGTTCTTGCTCCTTGCCAGCTCCTTAATTGCTCTCTTGGACTTGTTGAAGAGCCACTCAAGGGTGTTGCTGGCTTTGTCAAACCCTAGCATGTCTTGAAGATCAAAGAACTTGCGAGCAATCTCAATGGACAACCTCACCCTCCGGTCCCTCAACCCCTGAGAGGTGTAAATCTTGCTGTGCCTGTCTTTCTTAGCTGGCTTCTTTGTGAGGAAACAAGAAAGGCCATAGTGAGGAGCACCACCACCACTTGGGTCAGGTTTGGTCATTGCAGAACCTCCACCACCACAGTTATGATCTGTGACTGGCAAATTGCTCAGTGCTTCTTGGAGGTTTGGAGGGTTGTGATGAGTTGGTAAGTAAGGCACAGAAAGTGGATCGTGAAGAAGGGTGTTGCTTGCAGAAGCATTCTCAAGGTTGAGGAAAGGAAAAGGATGGAATGAAGAAGATGATGAAGGGAAGGAAGGGTAGGGGGTGGAACTGTAAGGGAACATTTGAAGATTTTTCTTTTTTCTCTCTTTTCAATTAATGAGTTTGAGAGAGGGGACAAAAACCCTAGCTCTTGAAGAAGTGTATGTCTATCTTCCTCCGAACAATGAACTGGTTTTAACCCTCAGCTCCCAACTTAATGGTCCAAAGTGATGCCCCAACACACCCTTTAATATAAAGGGTTCAGAGAAGGGATAGAGATAGAGACTAGTTATGACTCATGCTAACACTATAACCCATCCCAGAACAAAAAGAAAAAATAGTGCTTAGAGAAATGGTTAAGAAGAAGTGGTCTTCAATTAGGCCAATGATGGAACTTGGATTTGCTTTGCTTGCATAGTGTCTATTGTTATGTGAATGGATTATCTGCTGGACCTGGTTCTTTGGCAGCGAGGAAGAGAGAGAAAGAGTGTTGTGTGTGTGTGTGAGTTTGAGTGAGAGAGAGAGAAAAAAAAAAGAAAAGAAAGAGAGAATAAGACAGTAATAGTGTAAGTAAACCGAGTACAAGACACATAATTTGTGGGTTTTTTGCCTCATTATGTCGAAGCAACGTAAGCAGAGCAGGGTCAAATCATTGAACTTTTGAACCCGTTAATATGTGTGTTTTTTCCCTGTGATTGTCTCTGGTGCCGTTAGGGTTAGGGTTCTGCTTAGCCCTCACAGAATTTGAAGACAAAGGGGTTAAAAGTAGGTCGACGTAATCTCTGATGTGTTAATTTCAAATTTTTCATGCTTAATTTTTGAGCAACCAAAATTGGGGTTCCTGGTGAAAAATTCATCACACATTGCTGTAGAAATTAACTAGGGAAAATTGGGGTTTTTTATTTTTTTTTTCCTATCGTGAGGCTTCAACTTTTTAACCCAAGGGTTCTAAAAGGAGGGTGGAAGTGAAACGGTGCAAACACGGTTCACTGTTTATTCTGTACAAAAAAGTTTTGATACTCCGCAACGAGGAAGGTAAGATAGTAAATAGTAGTAACCAATTAATCAATCAATCACGAAGAAAATCAAGAGATCAATTTCTATCTCTCTCTCTCTCTTCCTTTCCTTATATACAAAACATGCAGTTTCCATTCTGAATATTAATGAAAACATTCCACAGTCCATAATAATTTTTGAAAAATACAGAGTCTTCAGACATTGTCACAATATAAATGTTTTAAATTATTAGAATGATGAGAATGGAGATGTATGTAGAAAAAGCAGATATTTTGATTTAGTATCGAAAGAGTGAATAATGTTAAGTGAAAGAGTGGCGAAAAGGGGTTGATTCTGAATTAAAAATGTTTGGAAAAAGTACTAGCTACCGACTGAGCAAAAAAGACAAAATGGTAATTACAAAAATTAGGGTTCATTGGAGTGAACCGTACCTGCTAGTGTCATTTTCAGCCCGGAAAACTCATCCAATCTCTGACAACATTGCTATGGTTTGCAGTTTGAGAGTGGGGGTCATCCCTGCCCTCTTATCAGTTTGTATATTCAGTAACCTGTAGTTGGTGTTTACACAGAGTCATGGATGGCTTCTCGGTCCTCTTTCATAACCTAAGCTCTTTGGATTTCTTTTGTACCTCACAACCTGGGAAAAGAAACTATATTATATACATGCATCGTACGGTTCCAGAATCTGCACTTGGATCTCACTTTCAGTACTTGCCTTAGCCAATTCCTTCTCTCATTAACTTCTTAATTTTCATCACACCATTAATTACCCTTTTAATACTTCTTTAATTGCTATGGCTTTTTCTAAATTTCTACATTTCTAGCTTTCTTCCAACTCTTCCTTTGCAATCAACATACTTAAGAAACCTTTCAAATTATCTTCTTTGTGGTTCTTCATTAGGGGTTTTAATTCACTAATCTAACTTGTTATATCACTTGAAATATCCTAAATACTTCTATATTTATGCATATTTTCTTAATGAAAGAAAATTACCTATCTTAGATCTAATGTTTAATATAATTTTATTTAACTGTTTACATGTTGAAAGAAATAGTAATGCATATTAGTGTTCTGATATATAATATATTTCTAAAATTAGAAGTAGGATGTCAACGGAATGGGAATGGTATGAGTTCTAACTCTCCCGTATCTTGTATGTTGAATAAATATTTGTTCCGTACTCATTCTCATATCCGTGCAACTATCCATGCAAGTATTTACAAGAAAAATAAAATAAAATATTTAACAACATATTTTAATCATAAATTTAAATAAAATATAATACATAACATTTATAAATTTCAAAAAAAGTCCAAAAAATCCATTTAAATAGTGTAGAATAACAGTTTAAAAGAAATGAAGAATTTTTTAAAACTCACTAATAAAAAATAACCCCTTCAAAATCAATGTGTTAATATTTTAATCATGTTTTTTATTTAAATTATAGTATAGTGGATACGTGTATCTACGGGTATAGATACTAAAATATTCATACCCGTCCCGTTAACATGCGAGTATAAAATACTCGTATCCATTACTTGCGGTATCCATTTACAATATTCAATTCCTATTCATTATATGTTTTATTTGCGGATATCTCTAAATATGGATTCTTTTGACATCCCTACCTAGAAGTATTCTTAAAATTTATAAAACAAATTTTTATTTATTTATCTTAAAATGAATATTAAGAATCAAAAATAGTTAATCAAAGTTTTTGAAAAATAAAAACTAAAGAAAATACCTAAATTACAATCCAAACATTTTATAATAAGTATTTCAAATATTGCACAGATTAAAGGAAATAAAAAGAATTTATAGGATATAAAATAAAAATATACTAATTTTATAAAGAGCAAACCTTTTTTTTTTTGCTGTGAGGGGATTGGATTTCTCAATGGAAAGGAGCACCACACCTAACTAGATAAATAAAGTGTGTGATATTTCTTCTTATGGCTTTCCAATGCCATCCAAAAATGGCTTGTAAGTGTCTCTTCACCTATTTCTTTAACCTTCCATTTGTAGTAATATGGTAATCATAATTCACATTTCACAATGCACAATACAAAATGAAAGATCAAGTTGGATACAAACTCAAATGTTAAAACGTCACACTCATTAATATATTTTTTTAAAACACATTTAAGACCTATTATTCAATAATGACATTAAAAAAATCTTTGTTTTTTTTAAGTAAGGAAAGATGACATTAGGAAATGAGAACAGGGGTTGACTCATTTGCAAAGAAAGGCAAACAAGGTTTTCACATTGGAATAGACTTTAGGAGTTAATTGTTATTACTCTTGTTAATATGTCTTATCCTAATTTTATACATCAAACATCTGGAATTATTTTTAAGTTTTACATTATATTTTTCAATTTCATTTTTATTTAACAGCTAATTTAAAAAAAATGATTCTTGACTATCTCTCAAAAAGCACTTTTGTTTTTTACCTTAATATGTATATTTGTTTATTTTTAATTGTTATGTAGTTTTCAATCACTTTTCGACTCTTTATGATTTTGTAACTTTCAACATAATTTTTATTAAATAATGAAAAGCATTTAGAATTAATATATTCAAGAGTATATTGGTAGCACTTACTATTTAAAGAAAAATGTGTTTTGGTTCCCGAGCTTTTAGTCAAACTTCATGTAGTCTTTATACTTTTAACTTTGTAAATTTAATTTTAGAACTTTTAAAAACATGCGAGTATAGCTTCTTTTTTCTTTTGATGATACCTTATAAATGCTGCTAAAAACAAAAAAAGGGAGACCAATAACTATTAAAAATTGAAATACTAAATTCTTCAAATTAAAAATAGGATCCAAAATCAAATTCCACTTAAAGTTCAAGGAAAAAAAAAGGTTCTACAGATTCTTAATACAGGACACCGTATATACTCTTTCAAGCTTGCAAATAGTGCATTAAATTGTTGAGGTACTGTAATTGATGGAAATAAAACTATTGAAGTTAAACCATATGAGTGAGCATCCATTTTAAAATAATATTAAGATGAAAGTTAATAATTAAAAGTTATTGATTTTCAATTTAGAAAAAGAGATTAATTTAAGAAATGAAAGTTAAGATACGGTTGATCGATTTATCTAGAAAGGAAGTAATGATTCTTAATATAGAAAAAAAAAAAGTCTTCTGAATGAAGTTTCAGTAAATTGAAGAAGGGAATAAAAAAGATTATTAATTTGAAAAAACAAATTGTAGAGATATCCAAATATGACTTACCAAGAAGACAATTAGTTTGACTTAAAAAATAACCACTTTGTAGCCACATATTCGTGGACCAAGAATGAATGAATGAAAATGAATCAATAGTTCATATTATAATGATTGAAGTAATAATCTACAATCATTTATATAAATAAGGGGTTTATGTACAATTTTAGGGCTGAAAATATATATATATATATATATATATATATATATATATATATATATATATATATATATATATATATATATATATATATATAAACATTCGAATTTCATAATGCCAAAGAATATGACTGATGAAATGTGTGTTTGAGTCTAAGAGTTATTTACACCAGTAGTTTAGATCGTGTTTAATTATTAAAAAAACAACAATTTAATTTCTAAATATTAGTGTCGGCTAAATAGCAACTTTAACAACATTATAACTTAGTCAAACATTAATATGACATAAATAATTAATTTAAATAAAAGTAAAAAGAATAAAGATATTTTTAGTATTTTAATAAATAAGTATTATATTAATGTTTGATTAGTGTCAACTTAGACACGACTTAACTGACATTAAATTAATCTTTTAAAACAAAAATTAAAAAAACACAAAATTATTTTTATTAAATTATTATTTTTGTTAGTGTCGATTAAGAAGAAATTATTTCTAAACAAAACAAAATAATACTAAAATAAATGAATATAATGTCGATTTAACAAACATTAATTTTATTGATTTTTAATATTTATATTTATTTAAATTAGTATTAGATAAATAGATACTAAAGATTAAAAAAATAATATAAATATTTAAAGAAAATAAAATTAATGTAAATTTAATAATATGTTCGTAAGTAATTAATTATCTACCTCCCAATATATCCGTAGTTACTACCTATCCTACCGATATGTCTGTATTTAATCCTACCTAAACTGCTATAAAATTTGTACTTAAAAGCTACTTGTGAAATTACTTATATTATTTTTTTCGAGTTACAAGTTCTGATTGTGTATGTTCAGAAAATAGTGGTAGTTCAAATGGATTATTACCGGTGCATCTTCTTCCTGCATTACAAACCCATTGCATACTATCAAGACATAATTACAAGCAAACGGATAAATATTCGTTTTATATTAATGGGGTGGATAAATTACATATAGTAACTCTTTCGTACCCTGGATAAATATTCGTATTGTATCGGTATTTATTTACGTGCAACTATCCGTTATACGGGTACAATTCATAACATTTATAAATTTTGTATTGCACCTAAGTGGACCAAAAAAACCGCACGGCCAAGTCTGACTACATTTAACCCCATAGATGAAATTATCAAATAAATAACCGGTAAAACAGGAACACATAGCGGTCCAGGCTGCCTACTTCAAAAGATAAGACGCAACCTGTTGATGACACCAAACTTAGAAAATTACAGACAAGGCCCCTGGTACAATAAAACACTAACTCAAGGCTTGGGTTTGGCTCAGGCCCATCCAAAACCCAAACGATGGCCCATCCCATAAGAATGGCAAACATAATCAATGACTCTATAAATACAGGTGGACCCCATTAATTAAAGGTACACTTTCATTAATCCCTTAATCAGAGATTTGACTTTTTGAGAGCCTTTTCGCTGATTTGATCGTCGGAGCCCTCTCCACAGGTAACTCCTCAAGGGTCCAAACTGCATGCAACGGCAGATGGCATATGCAAACTGAGAAGGGGCCAACTCGAGAGGTTGAGGATTGAGGTAAGGTGATATTTGTGTCCCTAACATCTCTTATTTGTTTCCGCAAGAACAAATTTGAAACAAAGTCGAAACAATTCATTTAAATACAAATAAATGATTTTTTTAAAAGTAATTGATAAAAAATAACTTATTTAAAATCAATGTGTTAATGTTTTAATCTTTTCTTTTTAATTTTTTTTAATTTAAATTAAAATATAACGGGTAACCGTATCCACGAGTATGAATACTATGATACCCGTACCCGTCTCATTAATATGCGGATATAAAAAATACTCATATCCGTTATCCGCAGATACCCATTTATAATATCCATTTTCTATTTGTTGCGAGTTTTATCTGCAAATACCTGTGGGTATAGATTTTTTTGACATTCTTAATTACAAGTTTGCATAATTTCATTCAAAGTTTATTTCTATCTTTAATAGTTCGTTGTTTTCTATGACCAATGATCATTACAACCCCTATAGTAGGTTTAATGCAATTACCATCTATTATCTATATAACAAGTTCCTAAAGATTTAATCAATGAAAATGGTTGGAAATGATTTTATAAAGGGTTTGGTCCAACACTCTTTAGCATGTTAGCGTGGGGCACCTCAATGATATTGACTTACGAGTATCTAGGTAAAATCTTCCTCTTTGGTTATTGCATTTTATTTATGTGTACGCACTTGATTTTATGTGTACTATACTTAGGTGACTAGGACCTGTATAGCTAATTACCCAGCCCAAACCGCCAACGCATAGTCCTAGAATAAAAAGGAACAATTGGTTAACTACGCAAAATGATGACACAAACATAAGGGCTAACACCGCCTACTTCTAGAATAACGCATGAGAAAAGCCGCTCACTCTAAACTTAGGAAATAACAGGTGGGCCTCTGATATCAGATTACAAGCCAAAAGGAACAATTGGTTAACTACGCAAAACGATGACACATACATAAGGGCCAATGCCGCCTACTTCCAAAATAACGCATGAGTAAAAGTCGCTCACTCCAAACTTAGGAAATAACAGGTGGGCCTCTGATATCAGATTACAAGCTTGGAACTTGGGCCTGGCCCATACCCATTCAAAGCCTGAACATTGGCCCAACTCAATAAAGAAGGGCCTAGCCCATAAGAAAGGTAAAACATAGTTAATGACTCTATAAATACATGTGGACCCCAACAATTAAATGGGCGCTTTCATTAATTCACTAATATGTGATTTGACTTTGGAGAGCCTTTGCTAACTTGATCGTTGGAATCATTTCCGCAGGTAATCCTCTAAGGGTCCAATTCGCCAACATTAAAAGAAGACGCACCTAAACCAAGGAGTAGCCATCCTAAGGAGTCAACGATTGAGGTAAGATATGATTTGTGCTCCTTGATATTCTGTTATTGTTTTCGCAAGAACATTATGTTTATTATCTGTTTGTGTTTTCTGCTTTAGTGGAAGTAAATATTCCAATAACAACCATGCTTAAATTTTTTTTTGGTATAATGAATGATTTAATTAAAATTAAAATCCTATTTTTCTTCTCTAATTTTCATGAAAAATTCAATTACATCCATTATTTTTATTTAATTCAATTTAGTCTTCTAATTTTTTAAAATGATTCAATTAGATTTTTTTTGTTAGATTAAAGTTAAAATTTCTTTATAATTTATACATCAAATCACTCCACCTACAAAATAAAATTAATTTGAATATTTAGACTTTTAAAGTGAAGTGATTTGATATATTAATTTTAACAAAAATATAATATCTATCAAACGAAAAAAAACCAAATTAAATTATTTTATAGAATTGAAGGACTAAATTAAACCAAAATAAAAACTAATGAAATAATTGATTTTTTTTATAAGAATTAGAGGGTTAAAAAAAATAACATCCTATTCTTTAACCCTTCAAATTCTGCAATTTATATTTGAGAAAGTACATTTGGAGGCAGCATAAGAAATCCCCCACATTGAATAAAATATAGAAAAAAATAGTACCTAAAAACTACATCATATTGCAAAGTTGTCCAATATTTTTTTTCACATCAGCAATAGGACTTCCTTTTCAACACCATGAACAAAGAACACAAGGAGATGACATTAACATAATGAACATTGGTAAGGAACAAAGAGAGATCCTTAGAGTCACAAGCATTTTTGTCTATCAAGATACCGATATATCATACAACAACCAAGCTTTAGCCCATTAGGTGGTCATCCATGTGGATAAGTTTGTCGTGTTCTCCTAAAAAAAACCTTATTTTTATTGATGTAATATAGTTAAAAAATTTCTTATCATGGTTCATGTAATGTTTATTAAGTTTTCCCTTTTTATATTGAATTGTATTCCTTATGATTAGGGATGTCAATGGGGTGAATAGGGTACGTGTAGTAACTCTTATGTATCCTACATACTAGATAAATATCCGTCTCGTACCCGTCTCCATATCTGTGCGGATATTCGTTATGTTGGTACCTGTATATTTTTTTTAATATCCACGAATATTTATGGCTACCCATGGGTAGTGTTCATGCAGAGAACAAACAAGATAAGTTAGGCACAAGCGTCACCTTACCCATGTAGTTCGCTATCTCCTCAGTTGGCCTCTTCCCGGTTGGTACATGTCGGCTTGGACCCAGGAGGGGTTACCTGCAGAAGGGACTCCGAAGCTCAAGTAAGTCAAAGCTCTCAGAAGGTCAAATTAGTGATTAATGGAGTAATGAATGCGTACCTTTAATTAATGGGGTCCACGTGTATTTATAGAGTATTAATTATGTTTGGTTAAGGCATGGGTCGGGCCCTAGTTTGGGCCTTAGTTTGGGCTGTAAGTGGGCCTAGGCCTTGGCCTAGGCCCTTAGTTCGACTATCGTGGGCTTATTGGATGGCATGAGGGATTTCATTTTGCCAAGTCTTTAGGAGCGGTCTGATCCGGTTACTTCTCCAGTTGACGGATGTCTTCCTTGCCCGTGCACTGTCCTAGGTTGGCCGTTCTGTTGTTAGTTTAGACTTCGTTCAGTTACGAGTTTAAGTTTATGCCGGCCCAAGTCGTGTACTTGGGTTGTTTCCGGCATATACGTAAGGGTTGTCATTTATATGGTTAAGTTGACCAGGTCTAGTACACCAGTCCCCCAGCCTTTGTCGATACGATGTGTCAGTGAAGGATGATATGTGTTGATGTGCTAGTCGGGACCAACTAGGTGTGATACACCAGTCCCCCAACCTTTAAGTGTGATGAACAGTGTTAAGGCTAGAAGATGTGAAAGGGTATGGAGTAGGTGAAGAGGTTTGTGGCAGGTGAAAAGGTTTGTGGCAGGTGAAAGGGTTTTTGGCAGGTGAAAGGGTGTCAGAAGGCTCATTTAGGGAGGTTTGGCGCCACCATTTTGGTACTTTGTGATGATTGAAAAGAGTTATGTTTTTGGCAGGGAAGGGTTATGACGCTTGAAATTCGTATGTATAAATGAAGATGATGTTGGCATTTCATTCACTCTGTCTCATTTGCAAAAAAAAAAAAATTGTCCGCTTGCGTTTTAGAGCTGTTCGATATCTTCTCTTCTTCCTCCGTCATCTTTTCTAAAGAAATCAGGTATGTCTAGTAGTAGCGATAGGGTTTCGTTGTCAGATTCGGGTAATGAGCGGTCTAGGGATAGTGGGAGTAGTCGAGATGATACCAGCGATAGGGAAGAAGTGGGTAGTGTAGGGAGAATCCCAATGGAGAGGGTGGTTGAAGTTAGGGAAGATCCGCCCGAGGAGCTAGCGGAGAGCAATTGGCCGGCGAAGGCCGGATACGAATGGGTGGCGGCAGACGTGCGGACTCAGCGATCGTTGTTCCGATGGTCGCGTTTGTTAAGATCGTGGTTGAATTGTACACCTATTTTCGAGAAGGGGGCACAAAGGGACATAATTGCTCCAGAGCGGGTTACCGCTATTGAATGTGTGTGCCATGGCCGAGAGGGAGCAGCCGAAGAATTCTTCTACATGTATATGTGCCACTTCTCACAGCTGCACATCCGACTACTGTTCGACGAATTCACCATGGAAGTGCTATGATTGTTGAACGTTGCCCCTACTCAGCTTCATCTGAACAGTTGGGCGTATTTGCAAGCTTTCAGATTATTGTGCATGGCGTTGTACTTGGAACCGTCTCCTCGAGCGTTCCTATACTTTTTTTGTCACGAGGCCGAAGAGTCCGATAACATGGTTGTCGCTAATCAGCCGGCCTGGTCTCAACAAATTGGAGGCCTTCACTCAGTCATTCAAGCATTTTAAAGATGGGTTCTTCAAGGTTGTAGTAAAACCAGTTGGTCGGTCACACTTCTATACTGCTGATGGTAATACTAAATTCCCGTTCTTCTGGACCGGCAACCCTTGGAGATATAAGGTGATTTCGAGGGAGGATCTATCGGTGGTTGAGAAGGATGTGGTGGATACTTTGATGCAATTTAGCGATAAGATGCCCACTAAGGGCTTAGTTAGGGTGTATAATTCAGTTCACCCTATTATAGATATTGAAGGTATTTTTTTGTAACTTTGAGCATTGTTATACGTTCGAGTATTTTGACGATTTGTATGTTGTGTACTTCAGGGCATATGGCGCAACTTGGTAAGAAAAACATGACACTTTTCCAAACCTTGCGTAAGGAAAAGGTAGTGAAGGCTAAAGCTGCCGGGAATACTGTGGTCCCCAATCTGCAAGATTCGCTAGTAGACGTCCACGTGCATGGTGGTACTAAGAGGAAAGCGGAGTTACCGATTAGGCCAGGCAAGGGTAAAGACGTGAAGAGAGTTCGAGCTGTTGTGATGGGAGCAGGCTCCGCGAGTGGGGTGAAGGGGCCGAAAGCTGGGTTGATTGAGCTTCCAGAGACTACAATTCGAAATGATATTGAGATTAACGTGCCGGAGTCGCTGATGGACTCCATTGATAACATGGAGCCGAAAGGCTATGGTAGAGTTTAGTAGTAAGACATTGTTACTTAGTCGACATGTGGGATCTTTGTATGAGAGGGAGTTGAAGGAAGGTAGCCAGACTAAGATTGAAGAGTTGCAGGACAAGGTGGATAAGCATGCGGAAGAGAAAGAAGTGTGGAAGAAGGAAAAGGAAGAGTGGGAAACGGATAGGAAGAGGCTTGCTACTTGGAGGGTGCGCTGCCTTGACTCTGAGGAAAAGCTAAAGGGTCGAATTGCAGACCTAGAAGCCGACTACGATGATATCAAGGAGAAACATGACGGGCTGGAAGGTGAACTAGAGGACTTAAAAAGCTGCATAATTCAAGAACATATCAATGGCTTTCAGAAGGGGTTTGGTCAAGCGTCATTTTTTTATGATAATGTTGACGGTAATGACGTTATGTTTGATGTCAATAAAGATGTTATTGATTGGTGTGCTTATAGACGAGGCAGAATCTAGCCCAGAAGGGGATGGGGAGAAGGAGGCGGTCGACGCCGATGCTGGTGGTAACGAGGTGGTGACAAAAGAGGCCAAGCAAAAGGCGGTTTAGAATTTTTAACTTGATATTTCCAATCTGGTTTATTGATTCTAAGTTTTTAATAACTCGTACATTACTTTATTTTGATGTTTGCTACGAATGCCAGTTACTTCTGGGTTAATTGTTCGTTATATTTGTGTATGTATGGGATGTTTGTTTGCGTGCACTATTGTGTGTGAAGAGTGTTCGACCCAGGCCGTTCACTTGTGGTAAGGGTGGGGGACTTAAAACGATTAACATCAAGTTAAGGGTGTTCGACCCAGGCCGCTTACTTGTGGTAAGGGTGGGGAACTTAAACGAATTAACCAACGAGTTAAGGGTGTTCGACCCAGGCCGCTTACTTGTGGTAAGGGTGAGGAACTTAAAACGATTAATATCAAGTTAAGGGTGTTCGACCCAGGCCGCTTACTTGTGGTAAGGGTGGGGAACTTAAAACGATTAACGTCAAGTTAAGGGTGTTCGACCCAGGTCGCTTACTTGTGGTAAGGGTGGGGAACTTAAAACGATTAACATTAAGTTAAGGGTGTTCGACCCAGGCCGCTTACTTGTGGTAAGGGTGGGGAACTTAAAATGATTAACATCAAGTTAAGGGTGTTCGACCCAGGCCGCTTACTTGTGGTAAGGGTGGGGAACTTAAAACGAATGACATCAAGTTAAGGGTGTTCGACCCAGGCCGCTTACTTGTGGTAAGGGTGGGGAACTTAAAACGATTAACATCAAGTTAAGGGTGTTCGACCCAGGCCGGTTACTTGTGGTAAGGGTGGGGAACTTAAAACGAATGTGAAAGTGAAACAGAGAAAAGATGTATAGTTGAGAACCCTTCGTTTTATTCATTGAATCTGGGGTGCCTCATTAAAACCTCCCTGGCCAAAACCCTCCTTAGGAAAAAAGGACCGGGTGAGGAAAAAGAGTACACCCAGGGTTACAAGTATTCGGTTTAATACAATATGTATTTAACTAAAGTAGAATTTGAGGTCGAACACATTCCAAGTATTGGGGATCTCTTCCCCAGATAAGTGTTCCAGGCGATAAGCTCCTCCTCCTGTGTCTTCACGTATGCGGTATGGGCCGTCCCAATTGGCGGAGAATTTGACATCCTTCTTTCTTGCACTGCTTGCCATTCTCCATACTAAGTCCCCGATTGCGAATGATCATGGACATAGGTTTGCGTTATACTTTCTGGCAGCTCTTCGTTTGGCAGCTAAGTTGCGTATCTGGGCTTTTTCTCTGAGTTCGGGTAGAAGGTCGAGATGAGTGGCCATGTTTTAGTGGTTGTGGGTTGGGTCGTATAGTTCTCAGCGCAGGGATGGTTCACCAATTTCAACCGGTATCATGGCGTCTGCACCGTAAACTAGGCTGAATGGGGATTCGTTTGTTGATGATTGAGGGGTGCACCTGTAAGCCCATAGCACTTCTACTAACTCTTTGGGCCATCAGCCTTTGGCGCTATCTAATCTCTTGCGCAGTTCCATTAGGATAACCTTGTTGGCCGCCTCTACTTGTCCATTAGTTTGTGGGAGTTCTACAGAACTTGTGATGTGTTTGATGCCCAGGTCAGTGTAGAACTTGGCTAGCTCCTTATCTATAAATTGTCGGCCATTGTCGGTGATGATGGTATGTGGGACACCATATCTGCATATAATATCTTTCCAAACAAATTGCTGAACTTGTTGGGCCGTGATAGTGGTTAATGGCTTAGCTTCTATCCATTTGGTGAAGTAGTCGACGGCTACAATCAAGAATTTCACTTGCCCCTTGCCGGGTGAGAAGGGGCCGAGGATATCCATTCCCCATTTAGCGAAGGGCCATGGGGATAATATATGATGGAGTTGTTCTTGCTTCTGGTGGATGAGGTTGCCATGTTTTTGGCATGGTTTGAACTTTCTGACATAGTCCTGGCAGTCTGCTTCTATAGTCGGCCAGAAGTAGCCGGCTCTAAGGACTCTAATAGCCATGGTACGTGCGCCGGAATGGTAGCCGCAAATGCCTTCGTGTAGCTCTTTAATAATATATTGTGCTTGCTCTACTGTGACACATTTGAGGAGAGGTTGGCCGTATCTGCATTTGTAAAGGTCATCGCCTATCATGGTATACCTGGCAGCCTTAGCCAGCCAAGTTTTGTCCGCATCTTATGGAGGGTTGCCGGTTTTTAGGTATTGGATATAGGGGGTGGTCCAGTTATGGCTTTGGGGAGGGGTGGTGTTGTCAGTTGGGGCGTGGGTTAGGTTTTGACAAGTATGTGTGATGGAGGGTGTAGAAAATGTTTTTTGTAATAGGGATCGATGGCGACTTTTTAATTTGGTGCTGGCCAATTTGGAGAGGATGTCGGCTCTGATGTTGTCTGTCCTTGGGATGTGTTCGATGTGGACTCGTTCAAAGGAGGATTGAATGACTGCACGAACCAGATTGTAATATTGTAGAAGGATGGGGTCTTTAATCTGGAACTCATCATTTAGGTGCCCTACAGTAAGCTTGGAGTCGGTTTTGCACGTTAACGTCTTGACACCAACTTCGCGGGCAAGGGAAAGGCTGACGAGGATGACTTTGTATTCGCCTTGGTTGTTTGATGTTTTGAAGGCAAAGTGAAGGGATTTTTCAATGAGGATGTCATTAAGCCCTTCTAACACGATGCCGGCACCGACGCCTTTTGGATTCGAGGAACCATCTACATGAAGTGTCCACTGGTCCTCTGTGGGTGTGTGTTGGAGGTCATTGACAAAATCCAAGATTCATTGGGCTTTAATGTGGCCATGGGGTTCGTAGCGAATGTTGAATTCTAACAGCTCGACGACCCAGGATGACACCCGTCTGGCTAGATCTAGTTTTTGCAATATTTTTTGGATTGGGTAGTCGGTTTTGACGGTGATGCTGTGGTTTTGGAAGTATAGGCGTAAGCGGCGAGCTGCGTGTATTAAGGATAGGGCCAACTTCTCCACCATTTGATATCTGGTTTCAAGATCTTGCAGCGTTCTGCTAACGAAGTAGACAGGATGCTGCGTGCCCTCTATTTCTTGGACCAGCGCGGCGCTGACGGTGTGGTCGGTGGCTGTGATGTATACTAGGAGGGGTTGGTGAGTATCCTGCTTGTGGAGGATAGGTGGTGAGGTTAGGGTGGTTTTTAGTTTTTGAAAGATTTGTTCACAGTAGTCGGTCCACGTGAACCGGGTGGATTTCTTGAGGAGTTGGACTATGGGTTGGGTTTGTTCAGCCAGTTTGGGCAGGAAGTGGGAAATGGCTGTAAGGCGGCCTATGAGGCGTTGGACCTCTTTGATGGTAGTGGGACTGCGCATCTCAATAATTGCCTTGCATTTTTCGGGATTGACCTCTATGCCGCACTGGGTCAACATAAATCCGAGAAATTTACCACGGTCGACTCCGAATACACACTTATTAGGGTTGAGGTGAAGGTTGTATTGGCGTAGCGTGGAGAAGACCGTGGAGAGGTCTTGGGCATGTTGGTGGTGGCTTGGAGACTTGACAACCATGTCGTCAACATACACTTCGACACATTGTCCCATTAGATGACTGAAAACCTTATCCATTAGCCGCAGGTAGGTTGCTCCAGCGTTCTTAAGACCAAAAGGCATAACTCTATAGAAGTAGTTGGCATCGTCCGTGATGAAAGCAATCTTGTTCATGTCAGATGCGGCCATGGGGATTTGGTTGTACCCAGAATATGCATCCAAAAAGCTAAGTACTTTATTCCCTGTAGCGCCGTCAACAAGTTGGTTGATATTGGGTAGGGGTTAGGCATCGCGAGGGCAGGCCTTACACACATCCGCCATTTACCATTGGCTTTCTTCACCAAGACTACGTTAGAGAGCCAAGTGGTGTATTAAGCTTCTTCTATGAATCCTGCATTTAACTTGTCGGCCTCAACCTTAGCCGCTAGTCGGCGTTCTTCGCCAAGTTTGCGTTTTTTTCTGGAAGATGTAGCGGGCTTCTTTGTAGATAGATAGTTTGTGGGATGCTACTAGAGGGTCCACTCCGGGTAAGTCAGCGACTGACCAGGCGAAAAAGTCTGTGTTGCTGATAAGGATGGGTGTGATGATGGCACGCTCGTCAGAGTTCAAACCGGTGCCTAAGTTGATGGAATGGCAATTGGGAAGCTCTAGATGGGAGGTCTCCTCAATTGGTTCAAGACGAACATCCCAGCCTACTCTGGGGTCTAGATCTTTGCCTGATAGGGCGATGCTAGATGGTCGCTTAATGTGGTTGGTTTGTTGAATTGGGAGTTGTGGGCGCAGGCTGGCCATATAGCATTCGCGTGCCAGGCGTTGGTCGCAGTGGACGGTGAAGATGTTACCGGAAGGAGAAGGGAACTTCATGGCTAAATAAGGGGTGGAGACAATAGCGCCAAGGGTGTTGAGGGAAGGACGACCCAAGAGGACATTGTAGGATGTTGGCGCATCGACGATAAGGAAGCGAATTAGGATGGTTTTGGTTTGGGTTCCCTCATGAAACACGGTGTGAAGGTCAATGTAGCCGCGGGTGGATACTTGTTCGCCAGAAAAACCATAGATTGGTTCGTCATACGGGACCATAGCAGTGTCCGGGAGTTAGAGTTTTTGGTAGGTGGCCTAGTAGAGAATGTCAACGGAGCTGCCCTGGTCGACAAGGACTTTCTTAACGGCGTAGTTTTTGATTTCAACAGTGATGACCACGGGGTCATCTTATTGATGGTCGAGGCCATGAAAGTCATCGTCTGTGAAGATGATGGGAGGCATACGACGTCTGTGATGGGAATGTGTGATATGATTGATGGATTGGATATGGCGGAGGTGTTTCTTTCTGGCAGAAGAGGTGGATCCTCCACTAGCGAAGCCACCAGAGATGGTGTTGATAGTGCCACATAGGGGAGGATCGGTGGGGTGATGTCGATACAGGCCGGTTGGGGTTCCTGGTTAGCGGGATGGGCCGGGCGTCTGTCGTGGCGAGGGTCGTGTGCAGGGCGTCTGTGGTCGGATCGAGGGGGGTGGCGGGATCGTGAGGAATGGTCATCCTTGCGGATGAAACGGCAAAAATGGCCAGCACGAACCAATTCTTCTATTTTATCCTGGAGTGCTTTGCAGTCTTCTGTCGTGTGGCCATGATTACGGTGGTAACGAAAATAGTTGGTTATATCAGCATTAGGAGGAGTGGTGGTCTTGCGTGGTGGAGGGATGAGGTCAGCTTGTAGGGCCTCATCAAGGATGCGGGATCGGGCTACGGTAAGAGGGGCATATCTGGTGAAGCGGGGTTGGCGGGGCTCGCATGGGCGGGTATCAGGGCGGGGAGGTTGTGGGGTAGGGTTGACGGTGGTAGCTGCATAGTCATTGCAGAATTTGGTATGGAGGGTCTGCATTTCCTCCATGCGGACATAGTCAGCCGCACGCAATTTAAGTTTGTGCATAAAGGCAGGTGGGTGGAGGTAGACGTTGTTAGCGAAGGGGCCGGGTTGTAGGGTAAGTGCCATGCACTGGAGAATCATCTCTTGGTTGAGGTGTGGGGTGCGAAGGGCTGCCTTACTGAAGCGATCTATGAACGCTCTGAGTGGTTTGCCTTGTTCTTGTCTAATGCCCAAAAGGGAGATTGTGGTAGTTTGGTGTGGACGGCTGCCAGCGAAATGGGTGGAGAACATATGGGAGAGAGCGTCGAAGTTGTCGATGGAGTAAGGTGGCAGGGTTGTGAACCATTCTAGAGCAGGGCCCTTGAGGGTGGTGGGGAAGGCTTTGCAGAAGACCGCGTCTTGGGACGTGTACAAGGCGACATGAGTGATGTATACTTTGAGGTGTTCATCAGGGTCGGTTTCGCTGGTATAGCGGTCTAGTGTGAAGGGTTCCCACTGGGCAGGAAGGGGGTGTTGGCGATAAAGTCGGTAAAGGGATGACGACATCTGGGCTGGTGAGGTGGGAGCAGATGAGGTGGGATGGGATGGTTGATCATAGCGGGGAAGGTGGAGGTAAAGTTGTGAGGGAGGATGTGGGTTGTTGGAAGGTATTATGGGTTGTAAGGTGGAACATGTGTAGTGTGCAGGGTGGTGGATATGTTGTAGGGGATCTGGGTGGTGGGGAGGGTAGCAGCGGGGGTTGGGGCTGCAGTATGTCCTGGTTGAGCGGATGGGAAGTGAGTGGGATGGGTAGAGGGAATGGGTGTTTGCTGGGTGGTGGTGAAGGTGTGGGGGGTGGGGTTGTATTCGCTTTCCTCTTTTGTGGGCTGGAAGGCCGGGGACCTTGCAGCCTCAGACGCCTCCTTAGCCTTTCCCTTTAGGGTGGGATCATCTTCAATTTTTTGCCTAAGGCGCGAGTTCTCTTGTCGCAATGCCTCCATCTCATCAGCGCTGCGTTTCTTCAGATTTGCTAGTTCTTGTTGCATCTTCGCCTGGCCGTCCAGGATGGCGGCTAGGTCAGGGGTGATGCCAGGAGGTCCTAAGGGACCAGCATCCGCCTGCTTGTTCATTCCAGCTCTGCTGCAGGTGGAAACCATCTTCGGAGAAAAACGGGTACTAAGGTGTTCGTCTCGTGCCCCACGGTGGGCGTCAATTGTTCCTGCAGAGAACAAACAAGATAAGTTAGGCATAAGCGTCACCTTACCCATGTAGTCTGCTATCTCCTTAGTTGGCCTCTTCCCGGTTGGTACATGTTGGCTTGGACCCA
Organism: Vigna unguiculata; assembly: GCF_037176805.1. Lineage (NCBI taxonomy): Eukaryota > Viridiplantae > Streptophyta > Magnoliopsida > Fabales > Fabaceae > Vigna > Vigna unguiculata. The sequence continues at coordinate 22,605,337 of NC_140795.1, read as the reverse complement.
GGAGGGGTTACCTACAGAAGGGACTCCAAAGCTCAAGTAAGTCAAAGCTCCCAAAAGGTCAAATCAGTGATTAATGGAGTAATGAATGCGTACCTTTAATTAATGAGGTCCACGTGTATTTATAGATTATTAATTATGTTTGGTTATGGCATGGGCCGGGCCCTAGTTTGGGCCTTAGTTTGGGCTGTAACTGGGCCTTGGCCCAGGCCCTTAGTTCGACTATCGTGGGCTTATTGGATGGCATGAGGGATTTCATTTTGCCAAGTCTTTAGGAGCGGTCTGATCCGGTTACTTCACCAATTGACGGATGTCGCCCTTGCCCATGCATTGTCCTAGGTTGGCCGTGCTGTTGTTAGTTTAGACTTCGTTCAGTTACGAGTTTAAGTCTATGCCGGCCCAAGTCGTGTACTTGGGTTGTCATTTATATGGTTAAGTTGACCAGGTCCAGTACACCAGTCCCCCAGCCTTTGTCGATACGATGTGTCGGTGAAGGATGATATGTGTTGATGTGCTAGTCGGGATCGGCTATGTGTGATACAGGTAGTTACAAAAAAATAAAATAAAATATTTAATAACATATTTTAATCATAAATTCAAATACAATACAGTACATAACATTCATAAATTTCAAACAAAGTCCAAATAATCCTTTTAAATAGTGTTGAATGATAGTTTACAAAGAAATAGAGATTTTTTGAAAACCAATTGATAAAAAATAACTCATTCAAAATTAATGTGTTAATATTTAATCATATTTTCTTAATTTAACTTATAGTATAACAAGTACTTGTATTTGCGGGTACGGATACTATGATACTCGTACTCGCCCCATTAACATACGGGTATAAAAAAATACTCGTATTCGTTACCCGCGGGTATCCAATTACAATATCCATTTCCTACCTATTGCGGGTATTATCTGCGGATACTCGTGAGTACGAATTTTTTTGACATCCCTACTTGTGATAAACACTTTCCACTATAGAATGGGTTGCCACTAAAGAAAGGCTTGACACTAAAGAATGGGTTGATTCTAGTGTTACAAAATACAACCAAGAAGGTGAAATTGATGCTGAAAATCTGGCACAGTTAGAATCAAATGGCCACATGAAGAGAAAGCACATATTCAATTGAATATTAGTTTTCATATTAGTCACTCAGATGGCGTTGCATAGAACACAAACCACTTAGCATGTTCTAATCATGAATAATCTTTAATCTTACCTAAATTGTTTCTAAATTTTCTACCTAAAGCTACTTATAAAACTACTTAGAATTGTGGAAATGTATTACAAAATTAAAAACATGTTGCAACAGATTGCAAAGTAATAAATGCATAATTTGTTTATACTAATTTCATGGATACCTTAAATCACTGGAAGAAAAGACCTTTCTCTCTCTCTCTCTCTCTTAGGGATTATTACCCATGTTAAACATGGCTCATTTAATTACTGCTTAATGGCGGATGTGATGGCCTTTGATGGAATTTTTGATGGATAAAACCTACATGCCAAAAGAAATTTGAACAAGTCATCTCATTGAAATGTAGTAAATTCTTCTACCAAAAAAAAATTATATATACAAAAATTTATTATATTCTAACCCTACTCAAATAGGACGTATCATAGGATGCTCACCAACTTCCTCTTGCACATCAATATCACTAATTGTTGAACTTGAATGTGCCCATGGGATATGTGTTGAAGGTGATGGTGCAATGTTTGTTGCATGAGTTGATGGATTAGAACAAACAATATGAGGAAAAGGGATGAGGTGGATTAATCGACTGGTGGTACCATAGATGGGCCAACATGGGTTGCTAGTCCACTAGATCCAACAATAGGGGAGGTGTTTGTGTCAACCCAACAACATTCATTATTGGTGGGGTGGAGGCAATGATGGGGGTTGAAGTAGGTGTAGTAGGCTGAGTGGATGGTGAATTTAGATTGTTTATATGAGATAACAATTTTACCACATACGTTTTTTTTTCTTTCCCCTTCCCCTTATTGGCACAAGGTGATAAAGGAAGAGAACAATTAGAACCTCTTGACGACATCTACATGTAGAAAGTAAATTTTACCATTTATATGTTAGACTAAGCAAACAAACAATAAAACAAACAATTATACATAATAAAAAGTCTATCAAACATTAGGATGTGTGGTACAAGTTCTTTAAAACAAATGAGTCCAAAATACATCTACTTAACATGACTACATCTATTCAAAGCTAGAGATGTCAAATCCATCCTCATCTTCACGTTGTCCTTCTCCTTCTTCATTGCCTTCTTCATTTCTTTCTTCCCATTCATTTGTTTCTTCATTCATATGACCTTCAATTGATGATACTTTTGCGATCTACCAAGAGCACTAATTGAGTTTAGGATTCAAATGAGTTGTTTATCATAACCTTTGAAAGCCTCGCTGAAAGTGAGAAGAGGTGGTGGTGGTCACGAGAAGACAACTCCGTCACACGACGACAAGTGTATAAGCTTTAGATGCCAACTAACTTACAGCGAGCTCGAGTGGAGGTGGTTCCAAGAGAGGGCCAATGCTGAGGAGGCGCATATGGTGGAGGTTGGGGTTCTAAGAGAAGACCAATGTTGAGGATGCATGCATGGTGGAGGCAAGGGTTCCATGGGAGGCAAGGGTTCCTGTCCAACTAAATGAGAATTTTGTACTCCCATTTGCATTAAGAAAATGTGACTTGCCCTCCTCCTTCACCACAACCTTGAAATAGATATCCTTGAAATGCTTGAAGGACTGTGAAAAGGCGTCCAGCCTGCTAATACTTGGTCGGCTCACCAATGATAACTAGGTAGTCGGTTGTCGGGGTCTCGTGTCATAAAAATATAGAAACGCGTGAGGAGAGGGTCATAGATACAATGACTAGCACAAAACATGAAAGGCCTGCAGATATGCCCAATTGTTCAGATGTAACTGGGTAGGCACCACGTTGAGCTAGCGGAGTACCCCAACAATGGTGAAGTCATCTAGCGGCAACCTCACATGTAACTAAGAGAAATGACACATATACATATAAAAGAACTTCTCGGCAACCCCTTCTTGGCCGTGACAGACGCGCTCAACAGCGCTCACCCGCTTCAGCGACACGATACCACGGTCCACGCCTTTTGCGATAACGGGAGTGCAGTTCAACCAAGAATTTAGCAGACGGGACCACCGGAACAAGGACGACTGGTTACGAACATCAGCCGCTACCCAGTCATAACCGGCCTTGGCCGACCAATTACTCTCTGCTATCTCTTCAGGAGGGTCTTCCCTCACCTCGGTCACTGTCTCCATTGGAATCCTTCCCACCACAGTCACCGGACTATTACTCTCCTCTTCAACACGCCTACCTACACCCTTACCGGACTCCACACTCCCACTACTAGAAGAAGACAATGACACAGTATCACTACTACTAGACATACCTTTTTTGAAAGATGTCGGCAGAAACAGGGAACTAGTCGGACAGATCTAATGCACACAATTCTCTGATTACGAATTTCTCACAAATGAGCTAACAAACGCAAACTCTTCGCGAAATCCACATTTATAAGAATGAATTCCAAACGACACAACTTCTTCTTGCCAAAAGTCACAACCCATACCAATCAACATAAAGCACACCAAAGGTCATGAGTATTAGGAACGACGACGCAAAACCCTTTTTTTTATTAGACCCCTGACACCCCCTTACCTGCTACAAACCTTATCTTGTCTTTAGCATTAACATTGTTCATCACAGTTAAAGACTAGGGGACTAGTGTACTGCACCTAATTGGCCTAGACGAAATACAATGGACACTTATCACCCTTTACCGACATAATTATGACGATAAAGGCTGGGGGACTAGTGTACTGCACCTAGTCGGCCTAAGCTGAATAATAGCAAGCACCACGAACATGCTAAGGTACCCGGACTAAACCGCTAAAAAGCGACATTGATAAAAGAAACCATAAACAAAAATAGCGACCTAAGCCGTTAAAGGGTAACCAGTCGACAACTCTATAAACAGGACGCTCCAATGAAAGCCACTGGTCCCCAATAATCGAACTAGGGGCCTGGGCTAAGGCCCAGGCCCACCTACGGCCCAAGCAAGGGCCCAACCCATGACATGGCTAGACATAATTAAGCATTCATTACTTCTCTAATAATCTGATTTGACTTTCTGAGAGATTTTGCTGACTTGAGCTTCGGAGTCCCTTCTGCAGGTAACCCCTCCCGGGTCCAAGCAGACATATGCCAACCGGGAAGAGGCCTACTAAGGAGATGGCATACTATGGGTAAGGTGTTACTTGTGCCTAATTCATCTTATTTGTTCTCTGCAGGAACAAGGGTAAAAATACGCACTCATCATAACCACACACTTATCCTTTTCACTCCTGGGTAAAATTAAGCAATTTCAAAACTTTATTCTGAGGTATTTTACTTCATATCAACACTGGATCAAAGGAATGAACCTTACTTGAGACAAATCAATATTCTAGAAATTAAGTTACCATGCATAAACAAATAGAAAGATTCCATTTTTCACACATGAGTTAATCTTTTGAATTCACAAGACAATCAATTATGAAAGAAAGCACTCAAGTTAAATGTGTATTTTCTCACCAAAATTTGCTCAAGTGTTTTGGCTTGTGTTTTCACTCAAAATACTCATGCAAGTAAACACTCGTAATACTAAACAAGACTCTAATATTCACAAACTTTCAGAAAACATGCATTCAAAGATCATGAGGACTTTTTTACAGGTTATAATGGGGCCAAGGCAAAGGTAGGAAAAATTTTATGAGTTTTGAGTTTTTAAAATAGTAATGTAGGAAGAATAATGGAGCATAATTTCAAAAACAACTCTTTTTCATTTATTGCTCTTTGTTGCTCTCTTTTTTTTTTTTAGAAAGCAATTATTTTTTTCACTTCAACACTTTTTCATCAACAATTTTTCCTTTTGCCATCTTTATTAATTTGTGGATGAGGTACTCACGCATACACTTTATTCCTCAACCAATCCTATCATAATCTACTAGCTCCTTTCTTTCTCCCTAAGATAAGAAAAAACATGGTCTTTTTCTTTTTAAGGGTTTAGAATGGGCTTAAAATAAGGAAAAAGAGGTTTAAAGCTCAAAGGGGCTACAAATGGATTAATATCAAGGTGGCTTATTTGGCCAAGTAGCTAAAAACAAGAAATGCCTCAGTCATATCAAATCATGCATATTAACATAAGTTGCAAAACAAAAGAATCAAGCTAAATATTTGAGTATAAACAAACATGAGCAAGTCACTAAGGAAAAATAGGAATGGCACAACGCAGTCCATCCTTTGCATTAAGGCTCAAGACTCACAAGTTCAAACTCTTTCACAAAAGATTTAATCAAGAAATTCTCAAATCAACTCAATTAGCAAATCATAGAAACAATCCATTCATATCAACATGACTTTTATTTTTCCAGAATTATGATCATCCCAATTATTGAATCAAATCCTAAAAATCCAATGTCAATATGTTTTATTGAGAGCAGGGAAATATTTTTGGTGGATTTCTTATGAGACATATTGTTTAAAAGTTTCACTTAGTAAAAAGTTAATACTTTCACAATTTTCTCAAAAAGAAATCACAATTTTTTTTTCTTTTTAAATTAAAACAAAAACAAAAAATTGAAAAATAGAAAAAAGAAAAATCCTACCTACAGTTTGTCTCCCCCACACTTATTTAAAAAAAATGTCCTTGATGGACTTATTTTGGGGAGGAAACGAAAAAATTTGTGACATCTGGCTCAATTTGGCCATATGTCAAAATTTATTTTCTTTAATTTTACAAAGTATAAATCAGCTTGTACCATTTTTTTAATTTTTTAATTTTATAAAAACAAATATGCATACAATTTAACTTTTCTATCAACAATGATTTCAAAAGAATTTGAATCTAAGCTTTTTACCTGTTGCAGCATCCTTTCTTCTTTATCCGTAGCCATGTCAACAAAGATAACCACTGGAAACTTATTTGCATCATTCACATCAACAAACTTGATGTGTGAGTGTGTGCCTTCAACTCAATTTGAGCATCATCAGGTGCATTCAGATGGTTAACCGGATAATCAGTAATCCTTGTAATCTCATCTTGTGAGCAAAAATTTCCATCTGATGTTGTTGACTCTATTGCTTCATCATTAACCAAGTTAGTTGCAATGGTAGATGCTTCAGCTAGATCTTCGAATATTGTTGGCTCTTCAACTGCACTTGGTTCCTCCATTGTATTGTTCTCACAACTTTGCTCTTGAAAATGTTCATTTGTACCCATATCCTCATCAACGGGTACAACTTTATATTCACATTGAGCATCATCAACATATCCATCAGTAGATATGTTTATGTGAGAATCTTTAATTTCTTCATCAGCAACATCTTTTGCAAAATTGATATGTCCATCAGTAGACATATTACTATGAGCATTATTATATCTATCAGTAGATATATCAGTGTGATGTGATTCCACTATTAATTTTTCAGACTGATTCTGCAAGCTTTATGTGGAGGCATTCATCATCTCTTTCTGATCTGTGTGATTCATCTTCATCATTTCAGTCATCATATTAATCATATCTTCCAAAGTGACCTTTCTAACTGTATCATTCATTAGTTGACTCAAATCTTTCAAACATTTGTTCAGCTCTAATAGCCAACTTTAGAAGCATATATTTGATTTCATGACGAAGTTCGTTAAAATCTGGATTTTTAGGAAATCTCTGATGGGGTTGAGGGGTGGTATTAACAGTTACAAGTAATTCTATGAAGTTGTTCTTACTTGCATCCCTCAACATATCAGACAATATTTGCTTATTTTTGTACCAATTTTCCTCAATATTTCTGCATCTTAGATCAACTTGCAACCTTTCATCCATGGACTCTAATTTCTCTATAACTTCACCCATTAATATCATAACTTTACTCTAGGATGGTCCATTGGTTGCTTCAACTTGTTGTGGTGGTACATATTATTGCTGAAAACTATTTGGAACATATGGTTGCTGAGGTGGACACTCAGAATATGGTTGTTGCTCATATACCAAAAAAGATGATCTAGGATATAGATCATTAAATTGTCGTAAAGTTAACCCACTTATATCATGTGCAGAAGTAGGTGTGACAATTTGTTGCTGAAAATCACGTGGTTGCTGTGGATAGCAATTGTAATCCATTTGAAAACTACAATGTTGATTACTTTCGTATGAAAAATTATTTTGCATTTTTGAAAGAGGTTTTCTGAAAAGAAATAAGTTGAAAGCTTGTTGAGTAGACTTCCAAGAAAGAGAGGTGCGTCTCAATGGACAAATAGTTTCACAAATAGTTTCCCAAATAGTTTCACAAATTTTCCAGCAAAATTCCTCAAACAAAAATTATGCTTAAAATAAAATAAAATACAAATAAATAACTAAAGAAAATAAAATAAATGTTAGAAAAAAAATTGAGAGAAAAAAATGTTAGTGATAAACAAAAATAAAATAAAAAAAATAAAAAATAAGAACTAAAATGATAAAAATTCTAACCGTGTTCCCCGACAACGACGCCAAATTTGATAACGCTGTCATTGACGTGATTAAATTAATACTACTTATCTCTAACAACTTTAGTATTGTTAAGAAAGTAGTCAACAAAATAGAAAGGGTAAAGTAACCCAAAGTCGTCTCCCAACGAACACGAAATTGATTTTTAACAAGTTAGTTCTTATAAAATCTATACAAAACGGTTAGTCAAATAAAATAATAAAAATATGGGAGGATTAAGATAAACAAGAAAGAAATAGAAAAGATAAAAAGAGATAAAAACAATAGTAAAGAAAATAGATTGATTCCATTGCTTTTTCAAAATAGATTCATCATCAGTTATCTAAAGATTATTGCTCAATTAATTATTGTTGTAGATTTGCAAATTAATCAATGTAAAGTCCGAATTAATTTGTTGGCGTTCCCACTTTTAACCAAAGTACAGTCTCAATTAAAAGTGAGAACTTTTAGATTATCCACAGTAAATTCAACCAAAGTACATTCTCAATCAAATTTTACTATGCCTAATCATGTCTATTCTTTTATCTACTCACAAAAAAAAGCTTAATTAATCAAAGTAAAGTCTCAATTAATTTTCATTAGAGTAAATACCTTTAATCAAAGTAAAGTCTCAATTATTGGTAAAAACTCATTTAATCACATGAAAGTTTCTAAATAAAATCAAAGTAAAGTCTCAATTAGATTTAAAAACCCTTGGACTCATATGATCAACATGCATATAGATTTAAAATCATTAGTTTTTATGTGATTCAAAGATAAAAGACATAGATGAATGAAAACCTCAACAATAATAAAAAAAACAAAGAAATTATTTCATTCTAACCTCAAAATCCATAATGAAATTACAATGGAATCAACCCAAGAAGTTTAGAAATCCATAGAATGCGAAAATAAAATAAAAATAGAAGAATGGAGAGAGAGAAAGGAAATGAAATTAGGCCCCCCTAAGGGTTCCAAAACTTCGAACTCCTGAGCTTTTCCTTTCCGCTTCTCCCTTGGTCTTTTTATATAGGAATTGGACTAGGCTTTTTTGTTGTTAAAATCTCTCAAATATCTTTTAACATAAAGATAAAGATAAATATTTAAAAATATTTGGAGAGATATAAATTATTTGACAAATATAATTGGTTGATAATATCAATATCTAATATAATTAAATAAATTAATTAATTAAAGATATATGATAAATTATCACCAATTAGTATTTGTATTAGTTTTCCAAATCAACCCTTTGCAATCTCCTTAAATTATCTTCTAAATAATCCAATATCTTCAAGATATATTTGTTTGTTGTAGAACTAAAAAGATTCAAGAAGATCATGTCATATTTAAAAAGATTTGGTAGTTATTATCTTTTAATATTTTGATATAATTAAATAAGATAATTATTTAAAAATATCAAATAAAATATCTAAAGATATATTTTCCCCAAATTATCATAAAGATAAAGAAAACCGAAAGGTCCAATTTTTTTGTTCCTCTCTTCTTGGTTTAACCAAACTTCTTCACTTTTTCAAGCTTTTCTTGTCGTCTTCATGCAATGCTTGGCTTGGATTTTGTGTTTTTGATAACTTCTTATTCTTGGATTTATCTTTAAGGTGTCATGAAGCTTTAATTAATTTATTTCCACACCTCCATGAGCTCAACTTAGTTGCAACTGCACTAACACACCTCAAAATATTCAAAGAACATTTATGCAACTAAAAAGTTATTTTTAACATGTTTTTGTATCTCATGCTCAATAATCCCAATTATAGGAAATCCCAATTACATCAATCTTTAAGCACATAAATTCAATTAAATACCCAGAATTAAACATTAAATGAGGGCAAAAATACACACTTATCAAGACTGTAGTGAAGAAGATCCAAAAAGTTTAAATCAAATTTCTCAAGAGCTAAAGTCACTACAAATTTGAAGAATGCAAAAGGCCATTGAAAGGGAAAAAGATAAAATTGAAAGAGAGGTCCAACTTGCTATTCTAGAGGAGGCACTTAGACTCTTAAGACAAAAGGATAAGAAGTTGCAAGAGAAAATTAGGAGTAGGAGCCACTTAAAGAGCTCCAAGACTCCCACATTCATCACACACTATGAGGATGATAATAGGAAAATGGTTGATGACAAATGCCCCAGCCTTGGCCATAGGTAGACAAGAGGAATGGGACTCAACTACTGAGAGGGCCCAAACTCTTATCTTTTTAGTTAACATTGTTTAAATATTGAATTAGGATTTAATTTTGGGCTTTGTATTTTGGGTCTAGTAGAATAGGGTTTTCTTTTGATCATGTATTGGGCCTTGGAGGGCTTTTGGGCATTGGAAGTGATTTGGACCTCATGAGAGTTGGGCCTAACTTTTGACAATGAAAGAAGTGCATTCTACCAAGATCTAGGAACTTTTGTATTTTAGATATAGTTTAATAGATTTCCTCCAAATCTCATTTCCACACACTCACATTTACTCAAAATTAGGTTGTCTCTCCTTAGATTGACTCTTGATTTTCACTATGCTACATTAAGAGGGGAAATCATTTTTTCATAAATTCTTGGTGACAAAGAGTTGATCAAGTTCTCTGTGGGAAAATATGAGGATAGGGTGCTTTGCGATATAATGCCTATGGAAGCCTGTCACATCTTATTAGGAAGGCGTTGGCAATTTGAGAAGAAAACCATACATAATGGCCTCACCAACGAGATCACCTTCACTCACATAGAGAAGAAGTTTGAACTTCATCCTTTAACACCATTGTAAGTGCTTGAGGATCAATTACAAATGAAGAATGAAAGAGATGGAAAAAATAAAAGTCTAAGTCAAAAAGAAAGTCTAGAAAATAATGATGAGTTTGAGGTGGGGGAATTTTGTGTTCCTTCCCCCAAGGTCATTCAACATGAGAACATTTTGTCAAAAATAAAAAAATCAATAAAAAGATTTCTCCATGTTGAACAACCTACATACCTCCTTTTGTGTAAAGGAATACTCACATGCATTGTCAATACTCTTGAGCCTAAGAAACTATCTCTTACTATTGACATTTTTTTGAAGGAGTTTGATGATATATTTCCTAAGGAAGGCCTTATTTGGCTTCCTCCTTTTAGAGTAATAGAACATCAAATTTACCTTGTGCCTAAGGCTAATCTTCCGAATAGACTAGCCTATAAGACCAACCCCCCAGAAACCAAGGAGATAAAGTCTCAAGTTCAAGATTTGTTGGAGGATGGTTGGGTTCAAAAGAGTCTTAGCCCTTATATTTTTCCCATTTTTGTTAGTACCTAAAAACGAATGCAAGTGAAAGATGTGTTGTGATTGTAGGTCATTAAATAATATAAGCATTAAATATAGGCATCAAATTCCTAGGTTTAATGATATCTTGATGAGTTGCATGGGTCAACCATGTTATCCAAAATTTATCTGAAGAGTGGTTATCACCAAATAAGAATCAAGAAGGGTGAGGAGTGGAAAATCACTTTTAAGATCAATTGCCTTTTGGACTTACTAATGCACCTAGCACATTCATGAGGTTTATGGATGTTCTTAGGGATTGCATAGGTATGTTTGTATTTGGTTACTTTGATGATATTTTTGTGTATAGTAAGAGTCTAAATGAGCATCTAGGTCATCTTAGGTTTGTCCTTGCCATTCTTCGGGAACATAAACGTTTTTGTGAACATAGAAAAATGCACCTTTTTGTGTAAATGGTGTCATCTTTTTAGGATTTGTAGTCGATAAGCATAGGGTTCATGTAGACCTTGAGAAAATAAAGGCCATTCAAGAGTGGCCCACTCCAAAAAATATAGGAGGTTATGAGCTTCCATGGGTTAACAAACTTTTATATGATGTTTGTTCCTAATTTCTTTAGTGTTGCTTCACCTCTCAATGATTTTGGTGAAGAAGGAAGTGTTTGTTAGTTGGGGAAAAATAACTCTAATTTTTTTAGTAACTCAAGGATAAACTCATAAATGCACCCACTTGACTTTTCAAAAACCTTTGAGCTAGAGTGTGATGCATTCGATGTAGGCATATGTTCATTGTTGTTGCAAGGAGGTAAACCAATTGCTTACTTTAGTAAAACATTTATGGTGCCTCCCTCAACTATCCCACTATAACAAAGAGTTGTATGCTTTAATGAGAGCCCTTCAAACTAGGGAACAATATCTAGTGTCCAAGGAATTTGTCATTAATAGTGACGACCACAAGTCACTTAAATCATTGAAGGGCCAACACAAGTTGAATAAAAGACATGTTAAGTGGATGGAATTCTTGGAAAAATTTTCCCATGTAATTAAGTACAAGAAGGGCAAAAGTAACATTGTGGCTTATGCCTTGTCAAGAAGGCACACTTGGTCTTCAAAATTTGAAGCCCAATATCTTGGATTTAATCACATTCCAAAAATGCATGCTCAAGATTATGAGTTCTCCTTCACCTATGTTGCGTGTTTAGAGAGAGCACAAGGGGGATTCTATCTGGTTGAGAGGTACTTATTTAAAGAAGGAAAGATTTATATACCTCAAGGATCATAAAGAAAGCAACCCTTTGTCAAGGAAATACATGAAATGGAACTTGTGGGCCATTTTGGGGTAGAGAAGACCCTTAGTTTGCTTAAGGAAAAATTATTTTGGCCACATAGGAAGGATGTCCAAAGATAGTGTCATAGATGCATCTCATGTTTACAATCTAAGTCTAGGACAATGCCTCATGGACTTGACACCCACTTGCCTGTTGCTTCAACTCCTTGAGATATTAGTATGGACATTTTGTGGTGGTTAATCATTTTAGTAAAATGGCATGTTTTATACCATGCCACAAAGTGAACGATGCAAGCAACATTGCTAGGCTCTTCTTTAGAGATATGGCGAGACTTAATGGAATACCTTGCACTATAGTGTCAGATAGAGACTCCAAGTTCCTTAGTCATTTTTTGAAAACTCTTTGGTCAAGACTAGGAACTAAGCTTAACTTTTCTACTTCTTGTCACCCAAAAACTGAATGGCAAAAAAAGGTTGTCAATAGGTCTCTCTCCACTATGTTAATGTTAATCTTGAAGGGTAACCACAAATCTTGGGATGAGTTCCTTCCCCATATTAAGCTTTCTTACAATAGGTTAGTTCATAGAACTACTAAAACCTCCCTTTTTTTTAGGTTGTTTAGGATTTTAATCCTCTTACTCCATCGAAATTACTACCATTTCCTACATCTTTTGACTTTGTTCATAAAGAAGGGGTAGCCAAATCTAAATTTATCAAGAAATTACACGAGGGTTAAAAATTAAATTCAGCAAGAAATTGAGACATACATAAGGTATAACAATAGGGGAAAGAGAGAGGTCATCTTTGAGGAAGGAGATTGGGTTCGATTGCACTTGAGTAAAGATAGGTTTCCTAAGCAAACAATGTCCAAACTTACTCTTTGAGGTGATGGTCCTTTTAGAGTCCTTAAGTGAGTGAACAATAATGGTTATAGGTTAGTGCTGCCTTAGGTATATGATATTAATGCCACATGTAATGTCACTAACCTTATCCTTTTTGTAGGTGGAATTGATGATGAAGCAGATCCTTTAAATTTGAGGAAAAATCCTTCTCAAGAGCTTCGTAGGCCTAAGATGAAGTTCCCATGGTTTAAGGACAATGTGAAGACCTTGGAAGATGTGATGACCTAGTTCACATGGACAAATCCGTCAAGCTTTTTATTTGTAAATATTAGAATAGGTTTATTTTGAGCCAAGTAGTATAGGATTTTCTTTGTGCTTTGTATTTGAGCCTTTTGGCCTAGACGAATTGGGCCTTTATGTGAGATACATGAATTAGGGTTTTTACCCTACATTATGCACTAACTTGGAGAGTAAGCTATGGTTGTCTCTTCATATGCATCCCAAGCCATGAGAAGTGTGACCTTACCTCCTAGGCAAGTCACACTAGAAGCATGCTCTCATTTGGCTACAATTTTCAAATTCTAGAGCTTGAATTTCCCTTTCTTTTTGGAAACACCTAACTCTCTTTTACTCTTATAAATAGAGGAGCACCCATATTGTAAATTCATTCATGAAAATAGTAGAGAAACTTTGTTGAGATGACTTCAGACTTTTCCTCTCATTGTGAATCATTTGGACTAGAGCTCTCCTTTAGGTTTCCTCTAGCCACCCTTCCTTCAAAGTTGGCCTAACCACTCTTAAAAGCACTTCTACACTTTCATTTCACCATTGTCGAACCAGTATTACCTCCATACCTCTATTGCTTCCACACCAACCTAGTTTCTCTTCAAGCCATATGCATAGCATGCTTGGAGTAGGAGTCATCATTTGCTAAAGCAAAGAAAAAATTGTATTAAAGAAAAGGGAGAAACACAAAGATGATATAACATGAGGGATCACATATGTAGACATATCTATTTCCAAATAAGTCGTAACCTACGAACTAAAATTGTGTGACCACCATCATAAACTTTCATTGTCATCCAAACTATATATAGTTAGTAAAAATACTCACATATGTGAAAAGGGATGAAAAAAATATTTCACACTCGCAAATATTTATAGGAAAAATAAGGGATTGGATGATTCAATTATGTATCTTCTATAGATAGGTTATGAGGTCGATACACTTCAACTACACAAAGTATAGATTAGAATGCTTAAGCACAATATATACAATTATATAATATCATTATAACTCAACACATAGATGATTTATCAAGTCTTCTAAGAAATTTTCATACACAAGATTATCTAAATAGACACTTTGGGCTAGAATGTCTAGTACCTATCATCTACCTATAATAACCTTTTTTCTAGGAACTCAAGCCTGGGTTCCTCTCCCTAGGAAGGTCCCTCGTATAAGATCCCAAAAGGAGAATACTTATATTTAAAGTGAGCTTGCCAATTCTCATTCAGTAAAAAATGAAAATAACAAAAGGCATGGGGCTTTATATATAGGTGTTAGTCCACTTGCAAACTATGAACTAAGGGATGTGGGACTAAAGTACAAAGCAACTCAATTGTACTAAAAAGGCTCAAGTTTAGCATCTATCAAGGGAATTAAGTTCCACATCTATCATATCATTGCTTATAAGCACAAGCCTCTATAGATGAGATATAGTTGAATGAAAATGGTCTTGGACATGTTGAGAGAAGCCTTTGATGGAAAACCATCTAGCCACCAAAACCATGCTAAGAAGATAGAAGAAGATGAAGCCTCGTGGAGGAAGACTCTACAGTTGAATAGTGAAATACAAGTATTTTCTTCCTTCCTCTAAGTCTTATACAAAAATCTATTAAATAAATTTTGGGCTTTGTATTTTTGCCCCATAGCAAAGAATAAATTTTGGTTTTGTATTTTTTTGGCTATTTAGCATAGGAAGTTTTTGGAATAATTGATTAGGTAGAAAGTTATTAATACAAAGCTTGTTTATTAGGGTAGATTTCTGGATTTGAAAATAAGTTTCTTGAATGACAAGGACATAGTGAGCAAACTAAGGCTTCATTTGGGCTAGCTTAGGCCTCAAGGAACCCTGGAACACTTGTTTTGGAGCCATTTCAAATTTGAATTTTGAAAATTCTCCCTCTTTTTCTTTGATTTTTAGTCAACTCCTAAGCCTATAAATAGGAGTGCTCAATCTTGCAAAATCAACTTGGATTTGATATAAATAAACTTTGCCAAAGTTGTAGTTCTCTCTTGTTTTTTGAGTTCACTAGGGTAGTCTTTCTTTTAGAATTTTTCTCCTAGACCTTTTTCTTGAGAGTTGGTCGAGCCACTGTCAAGAAACACACTCCAATCAACTCACCAAATACATCTAAACATTCATCCAATTTGCTTTTGTAAGCTAGCACAATTCCTCATTGAGAAGCTTCAAGTCGTTTTAAGTTGGTTTCCATCAACCTTGACAACCAGTCTTAACTACCCATAAATCCATACATGAGGCTCAATACAAGCCTAATTATGCTTCTATTATTTTTTACAAAATAGAAGATTAAACCTATACATGTATCTACATTTTACAAAACTAGAAAGGGAGAGGGGAAACTAATACTCTATATAAGAGTTTTCTTCTTTTTGGTTTCTTCTTCTTAAACCCTTATAACTTTAGGTGTAGTGACTCGATGGTCCCCCGTGAGCTAATTTGAAGTCATATTTAATCCATGTATTATTCCATGTTGTATTATCCATATGTTCAAGGAGAATAATAATAACCATTCTAATTATGAATGTGATAGAGATATTTATTATTATCTATTTTTTTAATCACCTAAAAAAGCCCTTCTTGCTATAGGCATGATTATAAGAGGTGTTCCTTTATATGAATCATAAGATATATAGATCCATATACATGTGCAATGATGGGGAACTGTGAAGTTTTTTTGAGCTTTTTCTTGGTTCTTCGTTACGTTGAAACTTCAGACATTTGACAAGAGGATTTTCTTTCAACATGAACCCTTGCAGTTTCGTCCATATATACCATCATTATTCGAGCCAACAGTCCGAATTTATCAATTTTGAGTATTCAACATAGTTCATTTTAGATTCTTGATCCCATCATTTTTGTCTTTGCCATTGTACTACACACCAACAGATCAATCTATCAGCGACCAACTCTTACTACACTTCTTCATGGTTCATGTTGAAGTATCATAATATCCGTAGTGTTACTTCATAGAAATACATGAACCATCAGTAGACATAGAAGAAGCATTGACCAATGTATTATATGTTGTCCCTCTGTTATAGGATAGCCTCTATTCCTTTTTTCATATACTTTCAGTTAGTCCTTAATAGCTAAGACCTACCACACTTATTCTTTAGGACACTTTCCGATCACATTTGTAATGCCTAGACAAATTGCTTGCCATAATTATGTTCAATTAGCAAACTCAAGAAAGTTAAGTCCTTACTCCATTTATATATATGCCCTCATTTGACCCCTATAGAATTTGTATATTGAAATTATGATTACAAAGCAAACTCCCTTTCATATTGAATATTTATGAAACACAAAGGTATTATGGCGAAAGGTGTCATTTTTTATTGCTTCCTATACCACTCCACCCTCACAAGTCAAATGAGCTTAACACGATTCCATTTCAAAGATTAAGAGACGGTGAGAGGAGATACTAACGATTCCTTACCAATGGTAGATAATGTATTTATACTGAAATTATCTGATATTCCAAATCCCATGGTATTCACCTACTATTACAGGTTTTCCTTCAATTGGTTAGAGGGTTCCCATTCTTATTGTAACCTCACATTTCCCTACAAATTGTTTCTTCCAATTTTATTTATATTAATGGGCTCATTCATTAAACTCCCTTGTAGACTTGTCATGATTGTTTTATATTGTTTATTCTAATTTTACTACAAATCAGATCCAATTTCAGAGCAACAAATTCCAAAACTACTACTTTTATATTGGTAACACTCATACCTCCCTTTATAGTTGTGTCATAGTGTTTTCAAATATTCAATTGCGCATTGGTGTCAAACAAAATATGAGAATCTTACCCTAGGAATTTTATGTCTCATCCTTATCAAGATACCTAGTTGGGAAAAATAGAATATGTCATCCATATGATTGCTATTTGTAGTTTCTTCCCAACTTTGAAAGTGAAGTGTAGGTTGAAAGTGAAGTTCCATACCCATATGTTATCAATCCACCACCAAGCTCTCTTGTTCATTTTTCCTAACAAAATGATCGGTCCATGATTACTCATGAGAGCATAAAGGACCTTCCTAGGAAAATAATGAGAAGAATGACAAGAAGGGATACCTATAATCAATCTTTGAGTTTATTTAGAATTAGTTTATGTTGACTTTATTTTGTGCTGACTTTGCTAATGTTGACTTTCTTTGTGATGACCTTTGACTTATGTTTATTTTATAGGCTTTGCTAAGGGCATATAGAAGAGGAGAAGCACATACTTGGAAAGGGGAGGAGACTTGAGCTTGGCCCACTTGAGTAGGGCGTCTCCTTTGAAGTTTGGAGAGCTTGAATTGACCTTCCCTTTAAGAAGGTCTTAGGTGCTTTTGGAGAGACTTCACGCCTTCCACACCTCATGTCTCCTTATAGATGGCCTAGTTTCTGACGAGCCCCTAACCTCTACTAAGGATGGAGGTAAATGCTTTGGGAAAATAAACATGTGTAGTCACCTTCTTTCTTTCATTTGATTTAGTTTGTCTTCTTCTTGTCTTAGAATAAAATATAGACTCATGAATTACTCCTTTTTTTCTTTTGTAGGATTGCTCTTGGACACCCTTAGTTTGCTAAGGGGTAAACCTAGATTGATCAAGAAGGGCCTTAGGAGCTTGGCCTATCATGTGGAGGCTGCATTTGAAGAGGAGAGGAACTTTGCTGACCTTAGAACATAACATTTTGTATTTACTAAGAGGGTCCCTAACCATGCCTATTTAAGGGAGCCTCTGGACAACATTTAAAAGGTTGATTAATGTTAAATTGAGTGACACCTTTGTCAATTTTCGAGCTTTGCTCTTGTTAGAGTTTTCCACTCTTAGTCTCACATTGAACCTTGGTTCAAATGGCAACAACCACCGCTTATATTAGGTTTGGTGGGACTTTGTTCCCCCCAAGTGGCATACCTTCCTTTCTTCCTCATCCCTCTTCTATTTTCTCCATATTTTGCTATTGTAATTCATGTTCCTATGTTCTTTATGTTCTTTGTTCCTTTTTAATGCTTCCATACCTTTTATGTTCATTATTTTTGTCTTATTTCTTTGTTCAATTGAACCCTTTCTTCCTTTATTTTGAGCTTTTTGAAGTGCACCTACACTTTTACATAATCATTTGGATATTTGAATGTCGTGGCAATCTTCTTAAGGTTTTCTTAAGAAACTTTAACACAAACACCTTTCACTCATTCTAAATATAATATGGATTTGTATCAATTTATAAAAGCTTACATTTTGTATTTGCTTTTTTGTCCTTGGTTTTTGCTAGGAGACCTCTTTGTCTTGTAAAACGGTTCAATATTTCTAGTCTATGAACTTATATTTGACTACCCTTGTGATTAGAGCTCTCTCTAAAGAGTCTCTTTGTCTTAGTCTTATCTTGATATTAGTCTCAACTGGTGGAATCCCCACTTATCTTGAGTTGGTGAGACTTTGTTCCCCCTCAATAGGCATGATTGCACTCTCATCCCCTCCCTGTTCTAGTCTTTCATCTTTTGATCCTTTTTTCTTTGATGGTTAAGTTCATTTCATGCTTCATTTGGTTTGGCTATGTCTCTTATTTCTGATTTGTGTTTTCCATTTTGCTTAATTGAACTTCTTCTACTTTTGTGAATCCTTGGGAGTGAACCTTCACATCTACATAATCTCTTGGTTATCTTAATGTCAAGCAGCGATCTTCCTTGGGTTTTCTTCATCCTAAACACCATAATTGTAAGAACTGAAATGAGTCTTCATGATTTGGTAATCAGAGTTAAAGTTATATATATTATATGGTCTTTTTTCTTGTGATAACCTTTGAGTTGTGGCTTTTGTTGATTTGGTGTAGCTCCAGTCTTCGTTAAAAGTGTGTGGTTTGAGCCCATTGTTGACGTGGCCGAGAGGTTAGAGTATCCCAATTTCATCTTCTATATGTTTGTTCAAATGGCATGTTGTTAACATGTTGGTTTTGCTCTAGTCTTGTTGTGACTAAATACTTCTAGTCATGTTTGTATGCTAGCTACAATTTTTGTGTCTTTGTGAGTCTTTATATATGCCTAGCTTTTAGTACCTTTTCTTGATTGTCTTAGGTTCTTGATTTTCTTTTCTTGCTTCCTTAAGTATGTTTGCCAAAAGAGTTTCTACTTGATTGCTAAACTACAAGATTTTGACATAGAGAATTATACATTTCTATAGTAGAGCTTGAGTGAAATCCTTCCCTTTTGCATTGTGTGAGGAGACCAAACACCTTAGAGTTGCTTATTTTTAGTTTTTATTGCCTTGACTTTTGCTAGCAATCATTCTTTTCTAGTTTGTGTTGCTTCAACTTTGTGGCTTTGTTTATAGGAGCGATGGAAGAATAACCCATTGATTATACACCAAGCAAGGGTGAAGCATTGGTAGGCCAAAGGAATGGATGACGAAGGATTGACCCCAACCAAGGATGAAGGCACATGCTTAAGAAGACTAAGCATGTTTAGAAAGGAAGTTCATTAATCCTTCATCCCTTTCATTTGTGTTTGTTATTTTTGATTCCCTAAGTTGACTTAGTTGAATCAACATTAGTTGACTTGTTGACCTTTGACTAGGTTTGACTTGTTGACTATAGTTGACTTTACTTAAGCCAACATGCTAATCTATGTTTATTTGCTTTGTAGGTTAATTAGGAGTAAGAAAGCAATGCTAGGTGGCGCATGGTGATTGGGGAGCATAAATGATGTGGAGGAGAGAGTAAAGCAAAGGCATAAAGCATAAAGTAAAAGGCATAAAACAAGTGTACCTATGTACCTTTGGTCTCCTTTGTTTTTTGCACACTTTGGCAACTTTTTGGAGACATATGAGACACATTCTTTGTCTCCTTTTGTGCTAGAACGAAATTAGCCTTGCACACACCATAGTTAGCTCTTTTGTTTTTGTAACCTTATTTGACCTAGTTTCTAGAAGCTAGGGTTAGCTTTTTGTAGAGACATCCTTAGGTATCTTTTATTTGCTTAGAGACCCCTAAACTCTTCTATATAAGGGGTGCTCCTAGAGATGTAAAAGGGTTGAACATTTTGAAGTGAAAACACTCTTGTGTCTCAACCATTTGTGAGAGTTTCCTCCCTAGGGAGTGAATACTTTTAAGCCTTATCTTGCATAACAAGTGGCGGCACACACCCACTCATCTTCAAGGTTGCCATGGCTTCTAGCCTAGCCTTGTAGTGGCGTGCTTCTCACATTTTTACCATTCATTTCCTTTCCATTTTATGTTTTCTTCTTCCTTTAATTGCTCTTGGTTTTCTATGGTTTATGTGCTTTCCATTTCCTTTTTGTTTTGAATCAATCCATCATCTTCTTCTCTTAAGCTTTGTGAAAGGAACCTTCACATCTAGATAGCTTGCTATCTTAATGTCCAGTGGGGATTTCACTTAGCTTTCTTAATCAACTCACACCATATTCAATAATCTTAAAAAAGGAACAAGATAATCCTTCATCAATGGAGGCTTCTAGAAAAGAGAATGAGAAGTATCTAAGAGATAAAATGAAATGGAGAAAGTCGAAAGGGGGAGAAGAAGGAGAACCTCTTCGGATAACTCCTATGAAGAATGCGAAAGAAGAACCTATGGAGGAAGAAGCAGGCGCCAACAATCCTGAATGAAGCCATCAATCATGATCAAGATCCCCAAGTTCTTTGGTGACAGTGATCCTAGTGTCTAACGTGAGTGGAGGAAAAAGTGGATCAAATTTGCTATGCAAATCATGTAGGAGACCAATAACAAGTACATCTAGTAGTGGTAGAGTTGGAAGGGTATGTCATGACATGGTGGCATCAAATTTGTATGAACACTTACCAAGGGCCACTCGGATCTCTTGGATGGTCATTAAGGGACTAATGAACGCTAGATTTGTGACTTCCTACTTTAGGAGAGGGATTCTTTTGAAGCTCTAAAAGCTTCAACAATGGTCTATGTGTTTGAATGATTACTCAAAGTTGCTTGAGTTCTTACTACTGAAGGTGTATTTGCATAATGAATCCAAGGTAGCTAGATTTGTTAGTGGGCTTAGGAGAGATATACAAGATTTGGTAGAGTTATATAAGTACTCCTCCATTGAAAATGTTTTACACTTAGCGCTCAAAGTTGAATCTCAAATGAAAAGAAAATATAGGGGCAAGAGGAGAGGTTCCTATATTGACAACTACACTAGCTCGTGGAATAGTAAAGAAAAATAGAAACATGATAAACAACCTTTCGATCCTCTCCAAGATCGACCACATAGGTCCCCTTTAACTAGATCTTCCAATGCCACTCCTAATTCTTCTGGTGTGCATAAAGGTCAAGCTGGATCTAATGCTTAAAATGATTAGGGTATGGAAACATAGCTTCTAATTGTCCTACTAAGAAAGCCATGACCCTAAATACTAAAGCAGAGGTTCAGAATGAGCATTCTTCTCCCTCTTCCCTTATAGAGAATCCTCCTCCCATGCATCTTGCTCCTCAAGTGAAGATGAAATCAAAGCAAGTGAAGGAGACTTGTTGGTTGTAAGGCGCATGTTAGGACAAGTACCCAAAGAAATTGAGTCATCTCAAAGAGAAAATATTTTCCAAAAAAGGTGCCCTATAAACAACAAGGTTTGCTTCCTCATACTTTGGGCAAATGTAGCTAGAAAAAGGGTAGTGTACAAACTTTGCTTTGACAACTATCCCTCATGCAAATCACTATAAGTATCATGGCTTAGTGAGGAGGACAAAATAAAGGTAAACAAACCTTTCATGGTGGCCATTCCAACAAATTTACTTTTAAACTTCCAAGGTAAGAAGATTACATTGGTCCTCTCACTCCTCAAAAGGTTAGTGAGCACCAAGTTAAAATGAAAAAAAAAAAAAAAAGGAAGGAGGAAACACATAGGCAAGCAAAGGAGGCCAAGAAGAAGGACACCATGATATCCCACAAAGAAGTGAATAAGGTAATGCTTGCCCATAAGAGTGTGTATTTAGCTTATCATAATGGGTCTTCTCTATCCTTTCATAGTATAACCTCAAGTTGTCCTAGAGACTTGTCATTAGTTTTAGATGACTTCCAAGATGTGTTTCGAGATCCTCCCAATGGGCTTCCACCTTTAAGAGGGATTTAACACCAAATCCATTTGATACAAGGCTAATCTTTGCCTAATAGGTCAACCTATAACACTAACCCTAAGGTAAAAAGAGAGATCCAAAAGCAAGTGGTAGGTGCAACATAACATGATTCCTTGTGCAATGCCTGTAATTCTTGTCCTAAGAAACAATGACAGTTAGAGGATGTGCATAGATTGTAAGGACATCAAAAACATCACCATAAAATACATGCATCTAATTCTTAGATTAGATGACTTGCTTGATAAGTTACATGGTACCACCATATTCACCAAAATAGACTTGAAGAGTGTGTAAAATCAAATACGAATAAAAAAGGAGATGAATAGAAAATCACCTTCAAGACTAAGTTTGGGTTGTAAAATGGGTTAGACATACCTTTTCGCTTGACAAATGCACCTAGTACATTCATGAGGTTGATGCATCATGTTCTTAGAGATTTTATAGGCAAATTTGTTGTGGTCTACTTTGATGATGTTCACATCTATAGTTTGTTTAGGGAATAACACATGCTTCATTTAGGGATTGTACTAAAGAAGGAGTCCTTGTATGCTAATAAGGAAAATGCTAATAAGGAGTTTATGTGGATCAAGAGAAAGTGGTGGCAATAAGAGATTGGTCAAACCCAAAAACCATAAGTAAGTTGAGAAGCTTCAATGGGTTATCTAGTCAAATCATGTTTGTTCCAAAATTTAGCACAAACATTATATTTCATTAAACATAACAAAATTTAACAAGGTACCATGTTTTGGTAAAGAAGACATTAGTACATCAAGGTACCATGTTTAAGTGTCCATAAAATTTAACAAACATTATATTTCATTAAACATAACAAAATTTAACAAACATCATATTTTATTAAAAATAAAAAAGTTACACCAGAGTACCATACTCAAGTATATAAAAAAGAAGAAGACAACATTACATGTTCTACAACTACAATTTTTATCCTAATCCTAAAATGGTTTGCTTCCACCACTTGATATGATTACATCATTTGGAGACAACACGTCACTCCCAACATCTAGTGCCTACGATGAATAAAGAATGAAAATATAAGTACTTGAATTAGATAACAATACAATAAGATGTACGGAGACTCGTGATGTCTCAAAGAAGCTCTGTCATTTGGTCCAAAAAGCATGATATGTCATTATTTGTAATTTCAATTTAGAAATGATGACCAAAAAGAGAAATAGAAGCCCCAATAACATGCTAAATGTAAGACCCGTGAAATTTAATTAATTAAATAAATAAATAATTAATAAATGTAGTTGATGGGAGCCTTTATGGCATTAATTGTTGATTGTTGTGATGTGGAAAAGTACTAGTTCAAATGGTTGAGAGTACCTGATTGTGTGAGAGGACTTGGGTTTAAGTCTTATGTATGTCCTTTATGTGTTATTTAATGGATTATTATTTTAATAATATGCTTGATCATGATGAGTGATAGTATAATCCTAGAATTATAGGAATTACCACGAAACATGAATTGGTTAAATGATTGTGCATTGACTTAACATTTGCATGGTTGTGAGTTTGAACCTTGGTGGGCACAAAATAAGCTTTCTTTTTGCCAAAATTACTTTTTGGCAAGGATGAGAAAGACTGGAACCCTAGCAGCCATGAGAGGGCAGCCAAAAGGGTTGGAAAACCATCTCATAATGGTTCTTGAATGGTAGTTACCACCATCAATGAAGGAATTTTCGTTTTGAGTCATTAACCCACCATTAAGACATAATTAAGAGACTAGTGGGGGAGAGAAGGAGAGTTTTGAGACTGGACAAGTGAGAGCATTGTGAGGAGTGCAATTCCAGAGGAAAACAGAGTTTAGTGAGCGCATAAATGGAGCTGAATTGTGGGAGAGCTAAGGGAGGTCATTTTGATCAAGGAAGAACCCAAGAACCTTCAAGTTTTAGCAAGGAAAACCAGGTTAAGGGAGTTGCACTACGTGTATTTAATTTCGTGTTGTTATGCTTGCATGCTGTATGGAAAAAATGGATGTTAATTTCGACCTAAAGTGCATAATGACATGTTTATGGAAAATTTCCAAAAACCGCCTGGCGGGCCTTTATAGTCGCCACGCGACTCATACGAAATTCACTGCATTTTTGGGTTCCTACGAGGAACCGCCTGGCGGCAAACAACTTGCTGTTAGGCGATGATGAACACCTGCTAGGCAACGAGAGTTAAATTGACTCAATTTTTGATATCTTGGGGTTTCTGGGTTGATTTTGATCAAGGAATGAGGGAGTTGTATTAGTTGTGTGGTGATTGGATGCTAAAATTGTTGAATTAGATTGAGATTGGAAGTGAATTGGATGAAATTGCTACAAACATCTTTTAGGGTTTGAGAATTGGGGGTTTTAGATTCTAGACCAAATTAATGGGAGAATGTTATTATAATTATGTGAGTTGAAAGTTGTATGAAGAATTATGAATTTAAGCACATTAGTGTAGCCTCTTAAGTTGAAAATAAAGAGAAATTGGAGATGCGAACTCGTGCAGGTGCAGACTTCTGAGAAACGGATGCACCACCTAGCGGGGCATAGAGTGTTGCCAGGCGATAGTGCAGACTTCTGAGAGATTTTCTATTTTGGACGCATTAGGTGCGAAGCAGTTGCTATGGTATAATTTAGAGGAAATAGTTAACAAGTTTTAGAAAGAAACAGGTTAGGGCATGAATACCTTGGAAATGGGGGAGAAAGTGTGATGAATTGAAGGGGAATAGAGGAATTAAGTGCACATAATAGAGTGCCGCCAGGCGATAGTGCAGACATCTGGGAGATTTTCGAGTTTGGACGCGTTAGGTGCGGAGCAGCTGCTATGGTATAATTTAGAGGAAATAGTTAACAAGTTTTAGAAAGAAACAGGTTAGGGCATGAATACCTTGGAAATGAGGGAGAAAGTGTGACTGAGGGAATTGAAGGGGAATAGAGGAATTAAGTGTACATTATTTTCATAATTGATGTAGTGATTGGAGGCATAAAAATGATGCAATGAAGGTCTAGGTCAATTCTGACAGTGTATGGTCATTCTTAGTATTAATTCGTAAGCAAATTGATTTGTATCTATGCATGAATGAGTAAGTGGCATATTAAGAGATACTGTAGTGTGATGGCACATAGGTTGGGAATAAGAAGTATATTAAAGGGTCAAGATAGAAAATAATTAAGGAAAATCACAAAAGTATTGTATGTTGGCTGTATCAAATCAAATTTTGGCATTTACAAGGTTTGATCGGGTGGAAATCTAGTGATAAGAATCCGAGTTGAGGTACATGTGGAATGACCTCAAGTCTGCACATTATTTCTTTTACATGTTATGGTGCTTTGGATTAAGGGTAAGGTGGGTTGGTGTAGGAATTATTCCTGCAGAAACAATAACAGAATGTTAGGGGACACAACTCATATCTTACCCCAATCCCTAACTTCTTAGACTGGTTTCTCCTTGACTTGAATGCGTCTTCTCCTAATGTTGGCGGTCTAGTCCCTTAAGGGGTTACCTACGAAAAGGACTCTGACGATCAAGTTAGCAAGAGATCTCAAAAGTCAAATCTTAGATTAGTGAATTAATGAAAGCATACTTTTTAATTAATGGGGTCCACGTGTATTTATAGAGTCATTAATTGTGTCTGCCCCTTCTTATGGGTTGGGCACCCCTTAATTATGTTGGGCCAATATTTAGATTCTGGATGAGCTTGGGCTAAGCCCAGGTCCTGGTTCTTTGTGGGAAGAAAATAGGAGCCTCGCTTGTAATTCCTTAAGTTTTGGAGTTAGCGGCTCTTAATTATACACTATCATTTATAGTAGGCAACTTGGGCCATCATGTGTGTTATGTTGCTCAGTTGGCCATCCGTTTATTCCTTTTATAATAGGACTATATGTAGGCGGTTTAGACCGGGTAGTTGTTTGAGTTTGCCTAGGTATAGTATAGGAACAATCATGCCTAGACCAGTATAAAAATAAATACTGTGCGAGTTGTTGGTGTAGCGCCTGGCGGGAAGGTTTAAATCGCCAGGCGATAGCTACAATCACAATGGGCATTGGAAGCGCATGGCGCCTCGCGGTGAGGGTGGTCCCACCAAGCGATGTCTGCAGGTCAGTGAACTCTGAGGTGCTTGGCATCTGGCGGAACATATCCTTCGCCAGGCGGTCTAGAAGTGAGTTTCGCGTGGCGGCTTTGGAGCAGCGCCAGGCGATAACACAGTGATAGCAACTTTTTTTGCTTTGGATGTGCGTGATCTACAATCTTTTTGGTGATACCTTAAAGGTCGGCTTGCTGGATGTTCCTTGAGTTGTGGCTCGGAACGTATCCCTTGAGTTGTGGCTCGGGATAGGGGTTAAATACATGACATTCCTTGAGTTGTGGCTCAGAATAGCATCTTTTGAGTTGTGGCTCAGGATGGCGGATGAACACAAGGAACTCTTGAGTTGTGGCTCGGGTTGACGAGTGTTGCCGGTGTAAGTGTGCGAGTTATGGCTCGTACAGATGGGTCCAGATAGATTTCCCTCCTTAGTATGTGGCTGTAGAGTTTGGTAGTCTTGGGACGTTATTTACATGGGCCAAAGAGATCATAAAGACTTGAAGAAGTGCATGTAAATCTAGTAGTGTAGATTTAAATTTGGCCATTGTTTGGGCTTTGCCTGCAATAATGCATAAGGCATAAAAACATGTTGATTATGAGATACACATTGGGCTCGGCCAAATTTATGCTATGCTTGGCCGAGAGAATAACATGGTGCAAGGGAGGAGAGCTCATGGATTCATTACACCTTCATCCAAGGGCTAGGAGACTTGGCTTTCTTTTCAAGCTAGGATCTCAAGGCTAAGATCAAGCCTTCTTCTCCAAGCTAGCATCAAAGGCCAAGATGCTTTCTCCTTCTCATCCAAGGGCCGAGATTCCTCACGTGTAATGACTTGAGTATAAAAGCCATAATTTTTCAGTATTGTATTCACTCTTGAAATTTTATGCAATAGATGCTAACACCAGTGTAGTAAAGGCTTTTTGCCCCGGTTATTTTCCTTTTTTGCCTCAGGTCTGGAACTGAGGCATATTGGGGCGAGGCCCAAAGATACCCCCTTTTGGCCTCGGTTATTACCCGAGACCATAAAGTCCCTTTTATGCCTCAATTCTAAATGAACCGGACCCATAGGGCTGCTTTTCTGCCTCGGGTCCACGAGAACCGAAGCCATATGGTAAATGCAAAAACTTCTGTAGATTCTCCCGTGTGCACTCCTCCGAGTGTGACAACTATTACAACAGCCACCATTGCTGCCACAACTGTATGGTGGGCTGCCATGGACTACTTTCTCTGTGTACTCCACTTTACACACCCTTTGTGTGTCCTCCTATACCACCCAGTGCACCTCCATCCATGGCTCCAACTGAAACACAACACAAAATCCAGTAAGGAGAGGTTAAGCCAGAAAACCCTCCTCTGCAAGATCAGATACTGGATCCAGAACAATTGGAAGTTCTGCAAGCTCAACACTTGGTTTCGAATTCACCAGGTGTTTGTTCATCGGAATCTGAGGAGAAGAGTGATACCAATGTAAATACCGCATCAAAGGCTACTAATGATAAGATGAACCAAGCAATTTCGAACTCACCCGCGGCGAGAGGTGATTTACAATCGGTGAACCTGGACAACGCGACAGAGGCGACGACGCACGACTATTGACAGAGGATGCTGGTCGACGACGGAGGCAGAGCGTGGTGGTGGTAGAGCGGAGAAATTCGCTCAAAGAGAAGAGAGTTGGGGGAGACGATGAATAGTAGCTAGGGCTCGCGAATTGGGAATTTTAACAGCCCTTATGGCCTCGGTTCAATTAATAACCAAGGCCAAAAGCCCATATATTGCCTCGGTCCTTAAAGACCCGAGGCCAAAAGCTTGATGCTGATGACATTTTTGAAAATTTGAAAACTGACGTTGCCTTATATGCTTCGGTTCTGTTGCAACCGGGGCCAAAAGTCCCATTTATTGCTTCAGTCCTTAAAGACCCGAGGCCAAAAGCCTGATACTGATGGCATTTTTGAAAATTTGAATACTGACGCTGCCTTATATGCTTCGGTTCTATTGCAACCGGGGCCAAAAGTTGGACGAAAATTGCAAAAAAGTCACCGCCTCCTTATAGGCTTCGGTTCAGCGGCAACCGAGGCTTATAAGACGAAATAAAATGTCAAAACTGCACTAGTGTAATTGAGTTGAGATCACTCCACCCTCTATTTCCCTTTGAGAGTCACTTTTTGTAGAGATTTCCTCTCTCTGCCTCTAGCCACCTTCCTTAGGCTAGCATTGGTTAGGAAATCCTATCACCTCCTTCACCTACCATATCTTTCAAGTGCCTTCAAAACTTGCCTCCACTCATTCATCCATTTTTCGCTGCACCATGGAGTTCTTCACGCACCTTTGGAGCTCCACCATAATGGTATCAAGAGCCATCAAACCATGGTCTCTCACGGTTTGGTAAGGTTCTTTCCTAGTCATGTGTTTCCTTCACTTTTCCGTGTTGTTATCTCATCTTCTTCTATTTTTTTTCTTTCACTTTTAGCGTTCATTTGCCATTCCATTGTGTTTCTCCATTGATTCCATGCAACTATGAGACTACAAGAGTGTTCTACACTCTTTTTGTAGATTACCATGAATTCTATGGTTCACATCATTTACTAGCTTTCACTAGTGCAAAATTATGTTTTTACATCGTCTTATAGGCCTCTGTTATTGCAGAACCGAAGCCTATAAGGACGCGGTGGCATTTTTGAAAATTTTTGAACTCTTTTCCCTCGGGTCCCAATCCAACCGAGGCCTATAAAGGCTTTTATGCTTCGGTTATCACTCAACTGAGGCCTATAACGCGTCAAAGTTCCCCAAATTTTCAAAATTGCCACTGATAGCAGAGGCTTTGGCCTCGGGTGGAATAGGATCGAGGCCTATTCCACTTTATGCCTCGGTTATTAATTGAACCGAGACCATATCCCTTATTTAGGGTTCCAAATTCGCGAACCTAGCGTTGTTCATCTTTGTCCCAAACTTGAAGTTGTTGTTCCTCTCTGCGCGAACTCCACCACACTTTGTCGCACCATTGTGTCACCGTCCACCACAGCCACCATTGTGCTCCGACGAAGGTTGTCACTGTTATGTGCCTCTTTGTTGCGACATTGTCGCTATACGTCAACGATACAGGAAGGTGGCTTCGTTCCAGCAAGTTCGTGTTCGTGGCGAAGAAGAATGAGGTCCTATGCATTTTAGGGGTTGTTGCCGCAATGGTCTGATGCAGTTGCTCCGATGAAGGTTCGAAGGTGCTGCTGTGGAGGAACTCTGGTTCGTTCCAATGCCTCACTCGTGCTTTGGGGTTTCATGTTGGTGGCAGATGACTCGCGTTCTTCTGTTCATGGTGCAGAGGTGGTTCAGGCGCGATCTAGATCGCTATTGCATTGAAGATGGAGGCAACGCAGTGATCTCTCGCGATTTGGGTTTCGAACGGTGGTGAGGTTCGCTACGGTGGAGTTTGTTGCGGCGAACGGTGATGAGGTTCGCTGGGGTGAATCTCTAAAAATTTAGAGACTCTATGGCTTCGGTTTCCAGGATAACCGAAGCATAAACGTGGGTCTATGGCTTCAGGTCACACCTGAGGCCAAAAACCTTCACCTTTTGGCCTCATCCCAATATGCTTCGGTTCGGGAACCAATGCAGAACATAAAAAACAACTACTGCCAAAAGTCGTTCTTGCACTGGTGTTTCCTTTAAATTTCAACACCATTTTATTGCTTCTATAGTGTTTCTTGTCATTTTAATGGTGAATCTTCTTTGTTTTTCAATTTCTACCATTTAAGTTGTGTTATTTGTCTTGTTCTTCATTTGTTTACATTTTTACTTCCTTTTCCACCATTTAATTTCATCATATTGTTGTTTGTGATGCATGAAACTAAGCCACCATCATACATAAGCGCAATGAGGCGTGGTCTATGCGTGTGGATGTGTTGGTCAATTTTCTTGCCAGTTTTAAACCATTTTCACCGTTGGTTTTAGTGCCTTCATCTATGCTTGATTCTAGATCATAATCATGCTTCAATCACCGTGATTTTCATTGAACATCTTTAAATTTTAGTTCAGCATTCTGCTCCAGTTTTCAATTTTTTTTTTCAGTGCACACCTTCTGTTTGAGAGTTGTCACGAGTGACTCAGTGCACGAAATTTTAATCTGATTGTTGCTTAGAAAAGCTAAGTCATAGACGAAAATTCTCCAACAAGAATCATTCAATTATGTTGAGAATTGAATTTTAGACAAATTTTTGAAGTAAAAGCAACTTTCTGCTTTTTTCAGTGCAAATCTGCTACTGTTTTCACTTATGTCCTGATGCACACTTTTCTTGTTTGATTTAACTGGAACGATTCATAGTACGAAATCACCTTCTGATTTTTGCTTAATTTTGTTAACCTTTGGACGAAACATTAGCAAAAAGAATTATTCAAATATGTCCAGTAAAATAAATATGATAAATCTTCATAGTTAAGGCATCTGTCAGCGTTTTCTGGTGCTGTGTTTTCGGGAAAATCACTATTTAGTACGTTTTTTGTGTGTTTTGCTTCAGAATTTCAGTGGTCTTGCTCTATACATTTGCTTGTTTATGTGTGTATCACATATTGCCATCAATTGCTTTCATTTGGAGTGGCTTAGTACCCTCATATTGGCACACATGCAATGAATACCATAAGCATTTTATGAGTACTCACTACTAAAAAAACTCATATTTCTTACCAATTTTTTTTTGAAATTTTTTTTGTAGAAAATACTTATAAATTTTGTTATGAAAAAAAAATTACAGGAAATTGCTGCCAATTTTTTGCAACATATTTTGTATAAAACACTTTTCGCAACAAATTTTGTAGGAAATACTTGCGAATTTTATAATTTTGTAGAAAATAATTATCCACGAAGAAATTACCTATCAATTAAAATTCTTAGAAAAAATAGCAGGAACAAGTCTTTTCTTCCATATTTTTTTAACAAATTTGCAAGAAAATTCCCATGTAATATGAGAATTTTTAGTAGTGACTGCAGTTTCTGTTTTCAATTTTTAATTCATTCTACTTCCATTATAGGATTCCTTTTGATATGCTTTCCTTTCTTTCAACCCTTAATTTCTTGATTGTCCTTTTTGGCTATTCAATTCAGTTTTGTCAACTCATATTCAATGTGGTTTAGCTTTCTTAATTAGCTTTTCTTGTGTTACACATTTCAATTGGCAAGTAATGTTGGCTTCCATGCTCATGATTGTGAATTAAGTGATTTTTTCCAAATTGGTTGCTAGTCTACGGTAGCATTTTAGGTGGTGGTTGAGAAGTAAAGCTCTAGAGAGTGTGCTTGCTTTTCTTCCTCTCACTTTCACCAATTTTTGGAAAGTTTTGAGCATTTAATTTCTTGCTTGAGTGAGAGCTAACCAATGCTTTTGGCATAGTTTGTTTGCTGTTTTAGTTCATTATTTTGGCCAGGTTTTGTTGTTGTTTGGTGTTGCATTTTGCGTCCACAACGAGTCCAAATATTCCTCCAATTGGTGTATACTTCAAAGCCATCAACTAAGGCTTCATTTGGCACCAAAGTGCTCTCAGGAGTGCATTAATTTGTTGTCCAGAATTGTGAGGTTTAAGTTGGCCTTGGGAGTACCTTCAAACACTAATTTAAAGAATTTGTGTTACCCATTGTGGCTTGTAATTGTTGCATCTTTTTAGTTTACTAGTTTTTCTACAATTTGGTCACTTATTTTGGTCAATTTGGAGCATCCTTTGTGCCTCATTTTCTCCCCAAAGTTCACTAAAAGTTTTGGGCTCTCGGGTTGCTCCTCTTTGTCTAATTTTTGTGTACCAATTTTAATTCTCTTTGAACTTGTAAGTTTTGCCTACTTAGGTGTCTTGGGGAACCACAAGGTGTTCAATCTCATCTTCTAAGTAGAACCTTTATCCTCCTTTACTATTTCACTTTTAGTTGTAAGTGTGTTGAAAGTTCTAAGTGCTTTCTCACCCTACATTAGGCTGCATAGCTTATATTCAAGTTTTCACGTTGTTTAGTAGCTTAAAATTTTGAGACCAAAGTCTCTACATATTTTGGCCAATTAAGGGTTCGTCTTTAGTGTTTTATAGCTTTCTTTGTTCTCTATTCTTTGTTGTGAACTAGTGTCTAGTGATTCTCATCATTTAGCACTTAGCCATTGTGTGAATTTTTCTTTTCAAACTTGCACAAGTGTGCCTTGGCTAGGATTGGCCTTCGTTATTAAGTGGTCTTTTTAGACTCACCTCGCCTACCTGGAGGTTCACTTGTGTTCTTACAACTTTTATTCACACTTTTTCTAAAATTCTAGGTCGTGTCAATCATGAGCACTAGAAGGGCTACACGTGCAAGGGTGCAAACGCAACCAAATTCACCACCATCCACACACCATAACACCAGTGCGAATGATGAGGGAGATGTTTCCCCTTGTGTGCTTCACAATCTTACCAAAGAGGTGAGTGACATAAAGGCTCAAATGGCTGCCATGCAAGCCAATTTGCACTTCGTATCTGAGCAATTAAGGAATCCTCCACACACTCACCGTGCTTCTCCTAGATCTTCTCACCCCCATCAAGACATTACCATGATCTTAGTGGCGAGAAGGAAGATTTACAACACCCATTTCCAAGGCAATCTCCTCACACTAGGAGACAAAGGCGTGTTCCTCCTCACCCCAAAGAAACAAGAATAGAATTGCCACCCTTTCATGGAAAAGACAATGTTGAGGCATATCTAGATTGAGTGACAAAAGTTGAACAACTGTTTGACAGCTACGTGGTTAAGGAAGAGAGACGTGTCTCTCTTGCTGTTCTCAGCTTCCAAGGTCATTCCTTAAATTGGTGGACAGCCCTTGTCCTCCAAAAGAGAAAAAAAAAAGCGTTCC
The DNA here is from genome assembly GCF_037176805.1 of Vigna unguiculata. Taxonomy (NCBI): domain Eukaryota; kingdom Viridiplantae; phylum Streptophyta; class Magnoliopsida; order Fabales; family Fabaceae; genus Vigna; species Vigna unguiculata. The sequence continues at coordinate 22,572,073 of NC_140795.1, read as the reverse complement.
CGAGATTGAATATTGGTTTGATCTACATGCTCGCCATGTTCCTTCATACTACAAAAGAGAGCTTATGGATAAACTCCAAAGGCTCTAGCAAAAAACCATATATGTGGATGAATAAAGGTAAAAGATGGAGTTGTACATCTTGCGGGCTGGGATAGATGAGGAAGAGAATGTAACAATTGCTAGGTTCTTGAGTGGTATAAACTACAACATAAGAGATAAAGTTAAGTTACTCCCATATCAAAATTTAAATGAACTTGTTCAAATGTGCATCAAAGTTGAGCAACAATTCTTGAGGAAACCTATTCGCAAGGATTCTTCAATCTCTTTTTCAAAATCTGATTTTCAAAAGAAAGATTTTTCTCATGCAAAGGAGACCGCTCATAGACACCCAGCAAAAGGTCAAGATAAGGATGAGACCTCCAAGGGAGGTAGTGAGATCAAGTGTTTTAAATGTTTAGGTAGAGCTCATGTGGCATCACAATGTCCTACCAAGCGCACCATTGTGCTAAAGGGCCAAGACCTTTACAACAGTCAAGGGGAGTCTTCTAAGGAATCTTCCTACTCTAGTGACTCCCACGGTGACAAGTCGTCTAAGGACAAACTTCATTCATTTTCTCAAGAAGGGTCTCTCTTAATGATTAGGAGGCTTCTCAATAACCAACCAACCCTTCCTCTTAATGATCAAAGAGAAAAAATTTTCCACACTCATTGTCACTTTTTGAACAATACTTATTCTTTGATCATTGATAGTGGGTCTTGTTGCAACTGTTGTAGCACAAGAATGGTTGAGAAGTTGAACTTGACTTTGTTACCCCATCCTAAACCTTACAAACTTCATTGGCTTAATGACGATGGGGATCTCAAAGTCAAGCATCAAGTGTTGGTTAAGTTCTTTATTGGAAAGTACAAAGACAAAGTTTTATGTGATGTAATTCCAATGGAAGCTTGCCATATTCTCTTAGGTAGGCCGTGGCAATTTGACCGCAAAACCACCCACCATGGTCATACCAATGCCCTTACTCCTACTTAAGTTGCTAGTGACCAAGCTCAAATGAGAGCTACGAGGGAGGAAGAGAGTTCCACCAACTCTTCTAAGTTATCTAAGGATTCTAAGACAAAGGTAGCAAAAGTCTCTCCTTCTAAGGATGTTCATCATGAAGTGCTTCTCACTCATAAAAATCCTTTACAAACTCTTCATGTTGAACACCCTTCCTACCTTTTGCTTTGTCATGTTGTCCTTACATGTCTCCAACATCCTTCACTTAAGGATCTACCTCCTTCTGTCCGTGCTCTTCTGCGTGAATTTGAGGATCTTTTTCCTAAGGATGGTCCCCAAGGCCTTCCACCTTTTAGAGGAATAGAGCACAAGATTGATTTTGTCTCAAGGGCCAGTCTACCTAATAGACTAGCCTATAGGACAAATCCAATTGAGACTAAAGAGATAGAGACTCAAGTGATTGAATTGTTAGACAAAGGATAGGTCCAAAAGAGTCTTAGTCCTGGTGTTGTTCCCGTGTTGTTGGTGCCCAAAAAGGATGGAAAATGGCGCATGTGTTGTGATTGTAAGGCCATCAACAACATTACCATAAAGTATAGGCACCCCATCCCTAGACTAGATGATATGTTGGATGAATTGCATAGAGCCAAAATGTTTTCAAAAATAGACCTCAAGAGTGGTTATCACCAAATTCGTATTGCCAATAGTGATGAGTGGAAAATCCCTTTCAAAACTAAATTTGGTCTATATGAATGGTTAGTCATGCCTTTTGGCCTAACCAATGCTCCTAGCACATTCATGCGACTAATGAATCATGTCCTACGGGATTGTTTGGGAAAGTTTGTGGTTGTTTATTTTGATGACATTTTAATTTATCGCCATAGCTTCAAAGTTCATCTAGGACACCTTAGGGTAGGACACCTTAGGGTAGTCCTTTCTCTCCTTCAAGACCATCAACTTTATGCCAACATAAACAAGTGCACTTTCTGTGTAGAGAGTGTCATCTATCTTGGGTTTGTGGTCAATAAAAGTGGGGTACATGTGATGAGTTCAAATTTTTGCCCTCATTTAATATTTAAATTTGGGGATTTAATTGAATTTTCTGTGTTTAAAGATTGATTTAATTAGGATTTGTGATTATTGGATTTATTGAGTAAGTTTGGTAAAAGTGGCGTAAAAATTGATTTTAGTTGCATAAAATATTATTGGATATTTTAACGTTTGTTAATGCAGCTGGAATTTATTTTTGGTCAATTAATAGTGTGATTTTGAAATATTCAAAGTTACAAAATAAGTCCAAAATCAAGAAATTTTGGAAAAGAATAAATCAGGAGCTAAATGCACCCCCAGATTTTATTTGCACACTCCTCCCTCAAGTGGACCACAAAAAACCTGTTCTGCACCCCCAGTTTTCCCTAAGTTGCACCCCTCCTACCACTTAAACTCCACTCAACTAGATCATGCCATGTGGCAATCCCCACCTCTTAAAATTAGCCAACCAGAACAAGCCACGTGTCATAATCCTACCCTCACCAAATTAACCAATCAGATTCTGCCACGTCATCATCTTCATCTCCCAAAACCCTAACCCTAATTTTCTCCTCTCCTTCCACCCTCCACGGCAGCCGCCGCCAACCTCGCCGACCACCACGCACCACCATCTGCGCGAACCAGCGCCGTCACGCCGCAACCACCATGCCTCTCCATCTTCTCCATGGCAGCAGCGAACGCGAGCATCTACCAGCCACGACCACCACGAATCTGCAGAACCTCCACACCTCCATCATCTCGCCTCCGCACCTGCAGCGACACGCGTCTCCATCTTCTCCGCAGTTTTGTCACGCTACCATTAACGTTGCAGAACCTCCATTACAGCAGAAATGCAGACCGCACCATTGCACCTGCTCCACCGTCCCTGCAACTTCGAATCCACCGCGAGTTCATCTTCTCCGCGAGCGTGAAGCTTGTTCCAGCCATGGCAGCCGCATCCAACCTCTGCAGCCGTCTCCATCTTCATCGCATTGCACTCCATAGAAGCTTGCCACAACCACCTCCATCTCGCGAGCGCGTCGCGCCACCACGCCGGAAAACGGCAGCTGCCACCATCACGTTTTCAGCCGTCAAAGGAGGAACAAACCCTAAGGAAGGAGAGAAATCTGATTTGGAAGAGCTGACACGTGGCAGTCTCTCAATGGACACTGAAATGGTCAAAACTGGTCAACTCTGGTCAACTGGTCAACTAGTCAAAGTATGCAGTCAACTCTGGTCAAAACTGCAAATATGGTTAAATGAGAGGGGCAGAATTGGAAATTTGACAGGAATTAAGTTGCTAATAAATTAAATAAAAATAAAAGATTTTAGCAACTGACAGATAAAGCCCAAAGTCCAGTGGAAGCCTATATAAAGAGACTTAAGGGAGCAGAACGACTGACAATTTTTACAGCTTACAGCTTAAACACTTAGAACTCTCTGGTTTTGACAGATACCATCTCCACCACATCTCTCATTCTTTCTTTTATTTTCTTTCCTTCATATCATCATGTATTCCATCAAAGCCATGGAGGGCTAAGCTTTAAGGGTTGATTCCACTGTAATTTCTTAAATGGATTCTGAGGTTAGATGAATTTATATGTTTGGTTATTTTGATTATTGTTGTGGTTTTTGTTTATCTATGTCCTTTGCTTCTAAATTGAATAGAAAATAATGATTTTAAATCTACATGCATGCTAATCATATGAGTTAAAAGGTTTTTAAATTAAATTGAGACTTTACTTTGATTTTGTTTAGAAACTTTCATTTGATTAAATAAGTTTTTGCCAATAATTGAGACTTTAATTTAATTAGAGGTAATTACTTTAACTAAAATTAGTCAAGACTTTACTTTGATTAATTAAGTTTTCTATTTGGTAAAGAAACAAAGGAATAGACATGATTAGGCATAGTAAAATTAATTGAGACTGTACTTTGATTAAATTTACTATGGACAATCTAACAATTCTCACTTTTAATTGAGACTGTAATTTGATTAAAAGTGAGGATGCCAACAAATGAATTGAGTCTTTACATTGATTTATTTGTAAATCAACAACAATAATTAATTTAACAATAATCTCTAGATAACCAATGAAGAATCTTATTTAGAAAAAGCAGTGGAATTGACCTATTTACTATTACTGTGTTTACAATCTTCCGTGTCATTTTCTTTGCATATCAAAACCCCCCTATTTTTATAGTTGCTAGTTTTAAATTGCATTTTTGAGAATCAAATATTTGAGATCAATTCCGTATTCGTTGTGAGACGACTCAGGGTTATCTTAACCCTAACTATTTTCTTCACTACAAACTGGCAATACTGAAGTTGCTAAAGTAGTGGTAATTTGATCGCCTAACGACAGCGATATCAACATGTTGATCCCGAAAAAATCAAAGCCATCCAAGAATGGCCTATGCCAAAGAATGTTGGGGACATCCGTAACTTTCATGGGCTAGCTAGCTTCTATAGATGGTTTGTACCCCACTTCTCCACTATTGTCTCACCCCTCAATAAACTCGTCAAGAAAGACACACCTTTTGTGTGGGGTGATAAGCAATAACAAGCCTTTGATGAGATGAAGGTTAAACTCACTCAAGCACCAATTTTAGCTCTTCCAAACTTTGAGAAAACTTTTGAGCTAGAATGTGATGCTTCAAGGGTTGGAGTAGGTGCGGTTTTATTGCAAGAAAGTCATCCAATTGCTTACTTCAATGAAAAACTCAATGGCTCTTCTCGTAATTACCCTACCTACGACAAAGAGTTGTATGCCCTTATGCGAGCTCTTCATACTTGGGAATCTTGTGTCTAAAGAGTTTATAATTCACAGTGATCATGAAACTCTCAAGTATTTAAAAAGTCAGCACAAGCTTAACAAGAGGCATGCAAAGTGGGTTGAATTTCTAGAACAATTCCCTTATATCATCAAATACAAGAAAGGGAAATCCAATGTTGTGGTTGATGCACTTTCTAGAAGATATACTCTTTTAGCCAAATTTAGGTCTCAAATTCTTGGATTTGACAATATATGCGAATTGTGTAGTCAAGATCCCTTCTTTGCTTCCATTTATTCTGCTTGTTTCAATAAGTCCCAAGGCGGCTTCTATATCTCCAATGGATACCTTTTCAAGGAAGGCTGCCTATGCATTCCATTTGGTTCTCACCGCAAACTTCTCATCATTGAGATGCATGAGGGGGGTCAAAAGAAGTTGGAAGAGGCAATAGCAATGTGCGATTTCGGGGTCGCCAAAACTTTGGCAATGCTTAAAGAGAAATTCTTTTGGCCCCACATGAAAAGAGAAATCCAAAAACATTGCACTAGTTGTTTGACTTGTTTACATGCTAAGTCTAGTGCAATGCCTGCTGGGATGTATTCTCCTTTGCTTGTGGCTCCCACCCCTTGGGAGGATATAAGCATGGACTTTGTCCTAAGGCTTCCAAGGACTTCTAGGGGTGTTGATTCCATTTTTGTGGTTGTGGAACATTTTTCTAAAATGGCACATTTTATACCATGCCACAAAGTAGATGATGCAAGCCACATTGCAAAGTTGTTCTTTAGAGAAGTGGTTTGTCTCCATGGCTTACCCAAAACAATTGTGTCTAATAGGGATACTAAGTTCCTTAGCCATTTTTAGAGGACCTTGTGGTCTAGGCTTGGAACTCAACTTTCTTTTTCTACTTCCTGTCACCCTCAAACTGATGTGCAAACAAAGGTAGTTAATAGATCCCTCTCCACATTGCTTAGGGTTGTGCTTAAAGGGAACCATAAATCTTGAGATGAGTATCTTCCCCACATTAAGTTCGCTTACAATAGAGTGGTCCATAGCACCACCAAACTCTCACCTTTTGAGGTTGTTTCTAGCTTTAATCCTCTCACTCCACTAGACTTATTGCCTCTTCCAATTTCTTTTGACTTTTTCCATAAAGAAGGAGTTTCTAAGTCTCAATTTATCAAAGATTTTCATGAGAAGGTTAAAAGTCAAATTCAAGCCCAAATTGAAAAGATTGCACACTCTAAAAACAAGGGTAAGAGAGTTCGGTCATTCTATGAAGGTGACTTGGTTTGGCTTCATGTAAGGAAGGAAAAATTTCCTCACTTAAGAAAATCCAAACTTAGTCTTCGTAGTGATGGTCCATTCCAAATCATAAAAAAGATCAACAATAATGCTTATCAATTGGATCTTCCAACTGAATATGGTGTGCATCCTACTTTTAATATCACTGGCTTAGTTCCTTTTACATGTATTATAGCTTATAAGGATGACAACCAAGATTTGAGGGCAAATCCTCTTCAAGGGGGAGGGGATGATGTGACCCTAACAAGCCCAAATGCACCTTCAAGCCCCATTTCAAGTGCAAGCCCACTTAAAGGTCCAATTACAAAATCAATGATGAAGGATATTCAAAAAGGCCTCCCATTAGATGATCACAAATTCAATGGGCTTCTCACATTATTTACATGGGCCAAAGAGATCACAAAGACTTGAAGAAGTGCATGTAAATCTAGTAGTGTAGATTTAAATTGGGCCATTGTTTGGGCTTTGCTTTCAATAATGCATAAGACATAAAAACATGTTGATTGTGAGCTACACATTGGGCTCGACCCAATTTGTGCTATGCTTGGCTGAGAGCATCACATGGTGCAAGGGAGGAGAGCTCATAGATTCATTACACCTTCATCCAAGGGCTAGGAGACTTGGCTTTCTTTTCAATTAGGATCTCACAACCAAGATCAAGCCTTCTTCTCCAAGCTAGCATCAAAGGCCAAGATGCTTTCTCCTTCTCATCCAAGGGCCGAGATTCCTCGCGTGTAATGGCTTGAGTATAAAAGCCATAATTTTTCAGCATTGTACTCACTCTTTAAATTTTATGCAATAGATGTTAATTGAGTTGAGATCACTTCTCCCTCTATTTCCCTTTGAGAGTCACTCTTTCTAGAGATTTCCTCTCTCTACCTCTAGCCACCTTCCTTAGGATAGCATTGGTTAAGAAATCCTATCACCTCTTTCACCTACCATAGCTTGCAAGTGCCTTCAAAACTTTCCTTCACTCATTCATCCATTTTCCGCTGCACCATGGAGTTCTTCACGCACCTTTGGAGCTCCACCAGGAATTATAATTAATGAGGTTTTCATCATATTTATTAATCTTATTATTTAAATTAGTAATATCCGGATGGGATGTTACACTAAATTATTCCACATGATATTGAGAGTATATAATATAATTGACCATGGGTGGTTTACAACACTCATACTTCCTTTTGAAGTTGAAGATATTGCCTAGTCTTCTCTACAAGTTAAGCCCTTAATGCTTGAATTTCATGCTCCATATCCATGAGCTAGAAGAATTCAATCAATAATCAATATAAGTATTCTTAATAAAATGGAAAAAAGGAAGTCTAAGAAAATAAAGGAAAGAAAGCTACTTTAACAATGGAGATCAATCAAGATATTGATACACCTAAGAAAAACAAAACCCAAAAAAAGATAAAGCATTGGAAATAGCAATCAGATGACAAAAACAAAATAGTTATATATGTATAAGTTCATAAGGAAAAGCATGGCCTTCTTCTTTTTAATGATTTACAATGGGCTTAAAACATGAAAAACAGGTTTAAAGCTCAAAGGGACTACTAATGGATTAATCTCAGGTGTGCTTATTTGGCCAAGGAGCTAAAAACAAGAAATGTCTCAATCATATCAAATCATGCATATTCACCTAAGTTTCAACATAAAAGAATCAAGCTAAATATTTGAGTATAAACAAAACATGAGTAAGTCACTCAAGAAAAATAAGAATAGCACATGGTGGTCCATCCTCACTTTAAAGGCTCAAGAATCACAAGGTCAAATTCTCTCACAAAAGATTTAATCAAGTTAATCTCTAATACACTCAATTAGAAAATCACATAAATAATCCACTCATATCAACATGACTCCTATTTTCCCATAATTATGATTATCCCAGTTTCTGAATCAAATCCTAAAAGTCCAATGTCAATAAAGTTTATTGAAAGTAGGGAAATATTTTTGGTGGATTTCTTATAGACATGTTCTTTAAAAGTTTCACTAAGTAAAAAGTTACTACTTTCACAATTTTCTCAAAAACAAATCACATTTTTTTTAAATGAAAACAAAAATTGAAAAAAAAAATTGAATAAAAAAGCATACCTATAGTTTGTCTCCCCCACACTTATTTCAAAAATTGTCCTTGACGTCCTTGATTGACTTTTGGCTCAATACAACCATATGTCAAAATTTATTTTTTTTAATTTTACAAAGTACAAGTGAGCTTATACCATTTTTCTAATTTTGACATTTTTATTTTTATAACTAAAAACAAAAACACATATTTTTGAAGTTTTTGTAAAATTTTTATTAAAATCAAAAGAAAAAAACAATATGCATGCAATTTAAATTTTTTATCAACAATGTTTTCAAAAGAATTTGAGTCTAACTTGTTTTCGTGTTGTAGGAACCTATCCTTTTGCACCACAACCAAGTCAACAAAGATCACCACTGAAAATTTATTTTCATTGTTCACATAAAAAAACTTGATGTGTGAAGTGTGTGGCTTCAACTCAATTTCAGCATCATTAGGTGCATTAAAATGGTTAACCAAGTTAGTAATCCTCATAATCTCATCTTATGAGCAAAAATTTTCACCTGAAATAGCTGACTTTTCTGTTTTATCATTAACCAAGTCAGTTGCAGTAGTAGATGCTACATATGCATCTACTAATTTTGTTGTTTCTTCTACTGCACTTTGTTTCTCCATTGTATTATTCTCATAACTTTGCTCTTTTAAAAGATCATTTGTACTCATATCATCATTAATATATAAAACATTATACTCACATTGAGCATCATCATCATATCCATAAGTAGATATGTTAGTGTGAGAATCTTCAATTTCTTCATCCACAGGTTCAACAACACCTTTAGTAAAATTGATATGTCCATCAGTACACATATTAGTATGAGCATCCATGACTGCATCAATATATCCATCAGTAGATATATCAATGTGATGTGATTTCGGTGTTGGTTGATGTAACATTTGAATGTTGTACTCGTTCACATCATCGTTCAATTGTTCCATCTTCTAATTCAGGCCTTCTAAAATTTTTATTATATTAGCCTTCTACTCAACTATCGTTTTCATAAAGTTTCCTAAAGTGACCTCCATAGCTTTGTCATTCATTGACTATCTTAAAGCATCAGACATTTGTTCTGCTCTAATAGCCAACTTTAAAAGGATATCTTCTATGTCATGACGAAGTATTCTAAATTATAGGGTTTTAGAAAATCTCGGATGGCATTGGAGAGTGGTATTAACATTACCAAAGAATTCTACAAATTTATTTTACATTTATCTTCCATCATGTTGTTTAATATTTGATCATTTCATACCACTCTTGCTCAATATTTTTTTATCATTGATTAGTTCGCAACCTTTCATCTATGGTGTCTAATTTTTCTCTCAATCCATCCACTAATAACACAAATTCCCTATAGGATGGTCTATTGGTTGCTACAACTTGTCATGGTGGTGCATGTTGTTGTTGTTGAGAACCAAATGGAACATATGATGGCTGGAGTGGATACTTAGAATATGGTTGTTGCTCATAGTATGTTGGTTGCTCATATTCCAAAAAATATTATCTAGGATATATATATCATTAAATTGATGTATATTTAACCAACTTATATCAAGTGCAGAAGCAGGTGTGACAATTTTCTTCTAATAACCATATGGATCATGTGGTTGTTGTGGACACCAATCATAGTTCATTTGAAAATCCCATTGTTGATTTTTTTCAGATAAAAAAATATTTTGCATTTTTGAATGAGGTTTTCTAAAAAGAAATAAGTTGAAAGTTTGTTGAGTAGACTTTTAGGAAAGAGAGGTGCATCTCAATGGACAATTTAAATACCTTATCTTTCTTTAGCCAAAGTGTTTCCTAACTAGTTTCACAAAATTCCTCAAACAAAAATTATGCTTAAGAAAATTTACTAAAGAAAATAAAATAAATTTTAGAATAAAATAAAGAAAAAGAATACGTTAGTGATAAACAAAAATAAATCAAAACTGTAAGACCTGAGAAAATTAAATAAATAATAAATATTTAATTAACAACAATTGTGGGTTGGAAGTACCTCTAAGAGAAGTAGGTTGTCAAATTAAAGTAAGGAATAATGGTAGCTCAAGTGGTGAGGAGTGCTTGGTTGTTTTAGGAGGTCTTGGGTTCAAAACCTATGTAGGCTATTAGTGTGATGTTTTAATTATTTATTTTATTTTTGCATGTATGTGCGGTTGAGTGATGTAAACATGAAATGTCATGAAACAAGTGATGGCTTGGTGGTTGTGGATATGATTGGTAATTGAGTGGATGTGAGTTCGATTTGTGTTGTTTTTTATTGGCATTTTTCATATCATTCTAGCATTTTAAGCTTGATTCAATCAAGGCATTCTGCATAGAACTCTGATTTACATCTTAGACTTAGGCTATCATGCACATTCCTTTTAATCGTTGCCAATTTTAATTGTAATCACTGATGTTGATAGCATAATCAATTTCCTTTCATCCATTACATCTAAAATTTCAGTTCATTAGTTTAGATTTGCATGAACCAATTCTCTGCAGTTTTAGCTTGTGCATTAAACAACTATCGTCACGATTTAGATATCAACTCAATTCCTTTAGTCAATTTCAATTTTTGCACCTCTTTTTTGTATTTTCTCATATTCATCCATTCATACTAGGCATTTTAGAATTACATAAGCATTCATTTAGATAGTTAAAAACTTTCATGTTCATTTCATATTTTTTTCCCCATTTGCATTTGCACTTTCATTTTAAGCAAGGATTAAATATGGAGTATAAGATTTAACATGTACCATTCTCTCTTATTCGATCCAGAGTCCATTCCCTACTACATTAGAGGGAAAACTTGGATTTTAGTTTGCTTTAATTGCAATTAAAAAGGTAGTCAACGTGATGAAGGATTATCTTGTTGTTTTTTAAGATTATTGAATATGGTGTGAGTTGATTAAGAAAGCTAAGTGAAATCCCCACAGGACATTACGATAGCAAGCTATCTAGATGTGAAGGTTCCTTTCACAAAGTTCAAGAGAAGAAGATGATTGATTGATTCAAAACAAAAAGGAAATGGAAGGCACATAAACCATAGAAAACCATGAACAATTAAAGGAAGAAAAAAAACATAAAATGGAAAGGAAAGAAATGGTAAAAATGTGAGAAGCACGCCACTACAAGGCTAGGCTAGAAGCCATGGCAACCTTAAAGATGAGTGGATGTGTGCCGCCACTTGCTATGCAAGATAAGGCTTAAAAGTATTCACTCCCAAGGGAGGAAACTCCCACAAATGGTTGAGACACAAGAGTGTTTTTACTTCAAAATGTTCAACCCTTTTACATGTCTAGGAGCACCCCTTATATAGAAGAGTTTAGGGGCTTCTAAGCAAATAAAAGATACCTAAGGATGTCTCTACAAAAACCTAACCCTAGCTTCTAGAAACTAGGTGAAATAAGGTTACAAAAATGAGAGACAAAAGAGCCAACTATGTTGTGTGCAAGGCTAATTTCGTTCTAGCACAAAAGGAGACAAAGAATGTGTCTCATATGTCACCAAAAAGTGGCCAAAGTGTGCTAAAAACAAAGGAGACCAAAGGTACATATGTACACTTGCTTCATGCCTTTTACTTTATGCTTTATGCCTTTGCTTTACTCTCTCATCCACATCATTTATGCTCCCCAATCACCATGCACCACCTAGCATTGCATTTTTTACTCCTAATTAACCTACAAAGCCAATAAACATAGATTAGCATGTTGGCTTAAGTCAAGTCAACTATAGTCAACAAGTCAAACCTAGTCAAAGGTCAACAAGTCAACTAAAGTTGATTCAACTAAGTCAACTTGGGGAATCAAAAATAAAAAACACAAATGAAAGGGATGAAAGATTAGTGAACTTCCTTTCTGAACATGCTTAGTCTTCTTAAGCATGTGCCTTCATCCTTGGTTGGGGTCAATCCTTCATCATCCTCCCCTCCTTGGAGAGAATTTGACCACAAATTCTTTAAGCCTTTGTAGATTGAGCTTGACTTGATTTGGGGGAGGATTTGCGCCTCCCTATTATGAGCTCTTGTTTCATCCTTTCTAAGGGTACTACCCCTAGCTTTGGTTAGGCCATCCCTCTTTTCTAGACCACTCTTCCTCTCATGCTTGCGCATTGGGTCTTCCTTTTGAGCCTTGCAAGAGAAGGAAGAATGGTGATGTCCATCTTGCTTTGGAAATCTTTTTTTGGAGACAAGTAACACTTTGGAGGTAACTTGCTCTTTTTCTTTTTCATCTTTTCTCTTATCTTTCACTTTATTTTGGTCCTTATTTGCTTGATTGGGTGAGAGAGGTAGGAGTGTGAACTTCTTGCCTTGGAAGGAGAAAGCATAGGTGTTAGCATGGTCATCATAAAAGACTTTTCTATCAAATTCCCATGGCCTACCTAGCAAAATATGAGTTGCTTCCATAGGCACAACATCACATAACACCTCATCTTTAAAATTTCCAATTGAAAAGTTAATGAGGACTTGTTGAGTTACTTTAATGTCTTCTTTATTAAGCCATGATAGCTTGTAGGGCTTGGAATGAGGGATAGTTTTCAAGCCAAACTTGTCCACAACCCTTGTGCTAGCCACATTTACACAACTTTCATTATCTATGAGGAGGGGACATAGTTTGTCATTGATATGACACCTTGAATGAAAAAGGTTTTGTCTTTGAGAATGGTCAAGTTCCTTGGAAACTTGTCTTAGTTGGTGCCTTATCATTAACAATCCAACTTCAAGGGGTTTAATCCTTTCACTTGAAGAAGAAGTGTGGGAAGAAGTACTTTTGGGGGAAGGGAGAGAAGAATGTTCACTCTCTACTTTTTTTTAAGGTTTAAGGCCATGGTTCTTTTGGTAGGACAATTTGAAGCTATGTGCCCATATCCCAAACACTTAAAACATTTTATAGAACTTGTCCTTGTACCTTGAGAAGAATTAGGAGTTTCATTAGAAGGCCTAAACGAATTAGTCCTAGGAGGTGGATCTTGGGAACTCTTGGGTGGTGATTTATCATATTTTCATTCTTTATCTTTCCAAGTACTAGAATAGTAGTCATTGTATGAACCATTCCTCTTGGCCTCTTTTTTCTTTTGCAATTGAGTTTCAACTTTGGTGGCCAAATGTAAAACTTTGTCAAGAGAGGAGTACTCATATAACTCTACTAAATCTTGTATGTCCCTCCTTAACCCACTCACAAATCTAGCTACCTTTTCCTCTTCACTTTCAAATTAGAGTCCTACTTTTAGAAGCATGGACTCCATCAACTTGTAATATTCATCCACACACATGGATCCTTGTTGAAGCCTTTGGAGCTTCAAAAGAGTCTCCCTCCTATAGTAGGAAGGAACAAATCTAGCGCGCATCAAATTTTTAAGGTCCCTCCAAGAAGTCGCGAGTGACTCTTGGTTAATATTGTCAATACATAATTAATGCCACCAAGTCATGGCATAATCCTCAAACTCTAAGACTACCAAATCTACTTGTTTTTTATCACTAACTACATGAATGGTAAAAATTTGGTCCACTTTTTGTTCCCACTCAATGTAGATGTTTGGGTCATTTTCTCCTTTGAACTTAGGAATCTTTGGAGTTTGCTTCTCTTGTGATGGGTTGTGCCTAGAATGCCCTCTTTTCCTAGCCTCTCTTTCTTGCTCCCTAGCTTCAAGCCTTTGAATGTGCTCTTGGATTCTTAGTTCACTTTGCTCCTTGTCTTTTCTCAATTGTTCAAAGGCCTCCTTCCTAGACAACTCCAAATCCCGAAGCAATCTCATCAATGTATTGTTTTTGTTTGGTATAGGTGCATTTGATGAACTTGCCATGATTCCTACAACAAAAACACTCAAATCCGAGACAAAATAAATGGATTAGGTGTTAGACAAAAAATTGAGACCAAATCCAACTCAAAATGCAACCCAAGTGTTTAGATCACACTCTCAAAGTAACAAGGCAAGGCTAGCACTCAAAATCCACCAAAGGAGTGAAGCAAACACTTTTAAAAACTAGTTCAAAACCTTTAAAATGCAAGACAAGTGATTCGGCCACAACACCCAAGAGTTTCAAGAAAAGAAAACTACTAAGACAAAACAAAGAACACCTAGTGACAAGCAAGAAAAGCACAAAAACAAGGAAAGCTAAACTCTAAAGAAGAAACGTTTGAGACAAAAGTTTTAACAAGACTAAAACAAGAAAAACACATTTTAAAGACTCTATGGAAAGTACTTGACAAGCATTTTCAAGTCATAAATCATGCATACACCAAGAAAGATCATAACCAAGTTAAAATATGGAACTAATTAGCCAATATCACTCAATTCTCAAGTATGAAAACTAGTAGCATAACACCTAGTGAAAAAATACTTTTAGTTCACCAAGGAGCAAGGTTGCTCTCGGTTTTTAGGGAAAAATTGGTGCAAAATTTTCTTCTTTCACAACTAGTTTCATAAAATGGTGAGAAAGCATTTTAGGTGGCTTGGGCACTTAGTTCCTCAAGTTTCAGGCCAAAATCAATTTTATGGAGCATACATCAAGCAAGACATAGAGTGAAAGAAAGATTCAAATACTTGGAAAAACAAGAATAAGAAAACTTCAACTTAACATATGACATATGACTCAAGCAAAAGTTAGGCACATTTAAAGACTCAACATGAGATACACAAAGACACAAACATGTAGCTATCATGCATTTAAACTCATGGATTTGAGGCTCAAAGACTAAGCATCCAAAGACATGTTATCCAACCATATTTAGGAGCTTAAAGAGGTGCAAAAATCGTAGCCAAACAGCCACAACAAAACCTAAAAACGCTGATTCACGTATTCTTGGCACATCTGACCTTTGCTCGATAATTTGATCATAACTTTCTCCACAGAACTCCAAATGCGTTGGTTCTTTTTTTTATGGAAACTAGACTCAAAGGGCTTTCTTTTGACACCAAAAACGTAATTTTTGGGCCGCTGAACTGGTGCAGTTTAATGTTTTAAAATCGTTAAGTTTTCTGCCAGCACTGTTTTTTTGTGTGTAATGGAAGTGGATTCGAACCATACAAAGATAGCTACAACAAGACAAGGTTAGCACATGAAAAACACCATATTCAAGATAACCTAGGCTCTAGATACCAAATGATGAAGGATTATCTTGTTCCTTTTTAAGATTATTGAATATGGTGTGAGTTGATTAAGAAAGCTAAGTGAAATCCTCACTGGGCATTAAGATAGCAAGCTATCTAGATGTGAAGGTTCCTTTCACAAAGCTCAAGAGAAGAAGATGATGGATTGATTCAAAACAAAAAGGAAATGGAAAGCACATAAACCATAGAAAACCAAGAACAATTAAAGGAAGAAGAAAACATAAAATGGAAAGGAAAGAAATGGTAAAAATGTGAGAAGCACGCCACTACAAGGCTAGGCTAGAAGCCATGGCAACCTTGAAGATGAGTGGATGTGTGTCGCCACTTGCTATGCAAGATAAGGCTTAAAAGTATTCATTCCTAAGGAAGAAAACTCTCACAAATGGTTGAGACACAAGAATGTTTTTACTTCAAAATGTTCAACCCTTTTACATGTCTAGGAGCACCCCTTATATAGAAGAGTTTAGGGGCCTCTAAGCAAATAAAAGATACCTAAGGATGTCTCCACAAAAACCTAACCCTAGCTTCTAGAAACTAGGTGAAATAAGGTTACAAAAATGAGAGACAAAAGAGCCAACTATGGTGTGTGCAAGGCTAATTTCGTTCTAGCACAAAAGGAGACAAAGAATGTGTCTCATATGTCACCAAAAAGTGGCCAAAGTGTGCTAAAAACAAAGGAGACCAAAGGTACATATGTACACTTGCTTCATGCCTTTTACTTTATGTTTTATGCCTTTGCTTTACTATCTCCTCCACATCATTTATGTTCCCCAATCACCATGCGCCACCTAGCATTGCTTTTTTTACTCCTAGTTAATCTACAAAGCAAATAAACATAGATTAGCATGTTGGCTTAAGTCAAGTCAACTATAGTCAACAAGTCAAACCTAGTCAAAGGTCAACAAGTCAACTAAAGTTGATTCAACTAAGTCAACTTGGGGAATCAAAAATAACAAACACAAATGAAAGGGATGAAGGATTAGTGAATTCCTTTATGAACATGCTTAGTCTTCTTAAGCATGTGCCTCCATCCTTGGTTGGGGTCAATCCTTCATCACAACGACACCCCATGTAGCCCATATAGACATCCCTGAGCTAGCCACAAGCCTTGCAAATAACATAGTAAAGCCAACATATACAAACACTTGATAGAGAACGACTTTGGTCGACGTGGGACTTTTCCTACTCTATAAGCACATAAGACTATTGAAGCACTCGCAAGTCCCACACTGTCTAGTTCAACACATGAATGAAGTCCTACACTTAATAAATATCAAGCCACCCCCTCACCTTTTGTACTTTGAATATGAACTTGAATTGATGATGCCTATTTGTCCAATGTTTTCTTGTTCTTCAGAGTCACTAAAATGAGAGTATTTCTGCTAGGCTCACCACCAAGAATCCTTCCTTGGAAATGAAGGTCTCAAAGTTTCCAATTGTGGGACTTGTTAAAAGGTGAGTTTCTTTTATTTTCTTCTATTGTGTTATGAATTTGATAAGCCTCCAGGGAGCCCTCGATCACTTGATCTAATTGACACACCTTTATTAGTAATTATATAAAAGAAATAACTTAGGTGAATTGATCAAGATCTTTTAAGAACGTCTGATGTGAGTAGTCGTTTGGTTAGATGAGAAACAATGCAAGACAACTAAAGGAGAACATCAAATTGATATACATAATTGGAATGCCTAACAAACATGTTTTGCATATCAAAATACATATTTTGGAAAAGTGTTCTCATATGTTTAATCATTGATATTTAAGTTTTATAAGTGTATATAAGTTAGAAGAAGTCTATACCATTCAATAGAAAAAGTCTTTGCATTAGACGAGTCTAAGTTGTAGACTAGTTAGTGCATTAGACAAGTACAACCAAAGGAGATCACTGAATGTGTGCATTATATGATCTAGGGATTAGACGATCCAAGATGCTATACGACCTAAGCATTAGACGACCTAAGTCATTAAACGACCCAAGTCACTAGACAACTCAAGTCATTAGAAGATCAAGGCATTAGACGACTCAAACAACGTAGACTTAGGGGATCTCGGTAGACAAGTGCGTTGACTAGACGAATGAATACTATAGGCATAAGATTTTTACATATGTCAAACAAGTCAAAATGTGTTATGTTCTTTGACTGAATTCTTTCTTTCTTTAATCTCTAATTGATCAATTAAGTTTTATTTTATTTTTAGGTACAAATTATGCGTGAGGGTAACCTTTTAATTATTTTACTAGAATTTTATTTATTTTATAATTAACAAGTAATCTCAACAAAATATTTTATTCAAATAATTGATTGCAATTTGTTTATATCATTCAACAAATTCAAATCAAATTTGTACTTCCCCTCCTCCAAGTTGGAGAATAATATTAAATAAATATAAATGTCATCATAATATTATGTAATATGTGCATATTATTGTCGTAATAAATATCAAACCATAATAAATATAATTATGGGCATAATATGTTAATGATTCTATTAAATTCGATAATTTACCCACATATGGAAATAATAAATCAAAGTGATATTCCATCAATTAACTTTATTTGAATATCAATTACCACCTATACATTTTTTGTCCACCTCTTATTATAAATACAATGCATACTCACATGGAGTAGGGACTCAATTTCTCTCATACATACTCACTTTATATATTTATATATTTAATATTCTCTTTATATATTTATATATTTTATGCTCTTACTGACTTGAGAGTCAAGAAATCTTCTGCAGATGGCTATCCCTCTTATTCAATCTGTGACCAACCTTTCCACATCATCTTTAAAGACCCATGCTCTTTTTTAGTAAAAATATTTGGTGCCCACCGTGAGGCTACATAAAATTATTCTTACGACTCTCTAAGGTATCAACAAACTATCATTGTTGATATTATTACATTATTTATTTTATACATTTGGACAAACAACGTTTAAGTAGGTTAATGTTCGTGGCAAGCCTATTGTATTATGTACTATACCTAGGCGGTCAGGATCGATATGGCTAACTACCCGGTCCGAACTGCCTACGACTAATCATATCATAAAAGGAATAGACGGTTAATTAACTGAACAAGATAACAACACACATAACGATTAAGGCTGCCTACTTAAGGCTGCCTACTCCAAAGAATAATGCATAAGTAAAAGTCATCAACTCCAAACTTAGGAAATTATAGTGGGGCTTCTAGTGTCAGATCACAAACGTGGGACTTGGGCCTGGCCCAGGCTTAGTCGAAGCCTGAACATTGGCCCAACGCAATAAAGAGGGGCTAACCATAAAGGAGGTAAAACATAGTTAATATCTCTATAAGTACACGTGGACTCTAACAAATTAAAGGTACACTTTCATTAATTCACTAATCTGTGATTTGACCTTTGAGAGCCTTTGCTGACTTGATCTTCGTAGTCCTTTCCACAGGTAACCCCCTAAGGGTCCAATCTGCCAACATTAGAAGGAGACACATCCAAACCGAGGAGTAACCAGTCCAAAAAGTTAGTGATTTTGGTAAGATATGATTTGTGTTCCATGATGTTCTATTATTGTTTCTGCAGGAACATGTTGTCTAACTAAGAAGGGACTTTTATAACCATAACTCAAGAGGTTAGATTGACCAGAAACCAACTTATAAGCATGTTTCATGGTGAGTATGTCATCAGAAGAATGTTTCCAACATCGTCTATTACCAACATGCCAAGATTGACTCTTAAAATTATTGAATTTAATTTTTTAATGTTTGATCATGAATCAATAATAGAATTGTATCCACCAATTTTATTTATGTTCCAAGATTTGAGGATGAGTTTGCTATCTTTATTTTTAAATCTGTTAGCCAGAGATTGTAAATGAGACTACCTTCAAACAAAGGTGCAATAAGTTCAACATAATCATTATTGAACACTTATATATATTTGAAATTATTATTGCAAGAATAACCCAACACTTGTTTTCTTTTAGCTTATCAAAATTACATTCTTTATTTAAAATTCTATATTTTAATCACATAGTTCTTAAGGTAATTTCCTTTCGTGTTTTATTTGAAAATCACCTACAAAATATAATGTTAGGCATGGGAACTCTGCCTCCTTAAGGCGTGATTTGGTAGAAATTGTGGAGCTTACTCTATAACATGATAGAGCACAAGATAGCGTAGTTTGTGCTGATAAAATGTGAGAATCATGTTTACAAGAAGAAATTGTCTATTACTAGAATTTATGAAAATATTTTATGATATAACATGAGGTTCAGAGTAATGTCTCATTTAAAGCAATATGTGATTATGACATAATGAAAAAGAATGTGATTTTAAGTATTTTTTTAATAAGTGATTGAACATTATTTGTTAAGAAAAACCATACATGACTAATGTATGGCCTACATAACAAGTTAGCAATAACATGTTTGTTCTGTATTCATGTAGTTCTTAATATTTTCCTTTTATAGATCTCATGTTTAAAACAACATCACATAGAGACGTTGAGATTGAGCATCAGATATGTAAGAAAAGGCTATCCTAAAAAAATACAGAAACCTTTAAGGTGAACGTCGATTCGAAGCTACACCATTTGAATGTTAGTCAATATGTCATCCTTTAAGAAACATTTAATCTTCAAATAATTTGCAACTACTTAACTCGGATATTTATAAATATATACAATAATAAGTTATCATATAAGCAAATATTCAACAATCTAATTATATCTCTTGTTTATTGAAAATATCTCGAATAATTTGACTCAAGTCTAAAAAGAGTTATAAATATATATTGATACTACATGGAGTACTCACTCAATTCTCATAGTTACTCTTATATCCATAGTTTCTTGTATTCTTATTGTACAGATATTACACAGAGTGTCAAAAAAGATTTTACAAGCATATCTCTCCTCAATCTCCATCAATAACTCAACGATCAATTATTATGAATAAAGCTCAACTTTCTTAAAGTCTCACCCTTTTCACTCTAAAAGTATATGTTTTCTTCCGATAAAACTCTTCATATATAAAAAAACAGTTATACGCTATAATATGATCTGTTGATATATCTATATAGAACTTATTCCTATAATAATTTCTTTCATAAATTATGTTAGTTGCATAAAGATTTATTATTTCATATTAAATGACATAAATAAGTTGTAATTTATTAATGAGCTTTTATCGAAAAAAGAATTTAATGAAAGAGGAAGTATATAGAAAATATATTTAAATGTGTTTGAAGAAAGCAGTTATGGGGTGTGTGAGTATGAGAAAGTGAAAAATGTATTCTGAAAAGGGAATGACAAGACATAGTGCATTGAGTGAATAGAAAATGTTAGTAAATGGATCGTATAAAAAGGGAATGATGAGAGGGTGTTTGTTCCCAGAGTTCAGAGATCTAATTCAGCATCCAATTAATTGAGCAGCATGTGGAAGAGATATCGTACATACTCTATTACCCTACCCAAACTACCAAACTCTCTTAGCATCTGCACATGAGCTTTGGGTCTCTGGCCTTTTCGTGGGGTTCAACCCCATATGCAAGGGAATCGGGGTAGATATTTTCTACCATACATATATCTTTATAGTATTTCAGATTTTATGAATTAAGAATTTAAGGTAAGTTGAAACTTTCGTATAAATTAAGTAAGATGAAGAATATACAATTAATGACTAATTATTCATAAATTTATCTTCTAAGGTGTTGTTTTAGATTTTATATGAATTTGTTCGCATTTTATTAAATATTTTTTATATCTTTAAAGTTTTCGATTGAATTTGATATTTTGATATTTTAAATGAATTTCTTTACATCTCATTGACGAGGAATATCTTTAATATCTCTAATTCAAAAACCTTACATTTTATTGTTGTTAAAAAAACATCTACATTTTATTTTAACTTTAGATACATCTATTATATATTTTATAATTTTGTAACTTTTGTTTTATTATGTCTATTAATATTTTATGTGTTTATGAATTATTTTTCTATTAAAAATTGTTAGAAAATTATGGAAGATATTGTTTTGGAATTCTTTTATGGAAGATAGTCTTGCTGCAGTTATTGTGGATGATATCTCAACTTTATATAGATCACATTGATCAATGGTGTTGTAGAATTTATTAGTCTTTATGGAATGAACATTGGACATTCTGTTTAGAGTTTTTAAATCGCACGTGTCATTAGGGTTTATAAAAAAAAGAAAGTTAAACAATTATTTCTCATGGAAGCTTTTCATTTTCATATTTCAAGAATAAAACATAATCCTTTTTTTTTCGGTTTTTAACGTGGTCATGTAACATTTTCTAAAAATTAATATTATTGGGAAGTCAAATGATTTTTTCGGATACAACTTTTAAGCGTATTTTATACAATTAGATGGTTCTAATTTTATTTTAAATTTCTAAATAAATACTTTCGTTTTACTAGGATTAAAATAACTATTTCAAATTTTGAAATGATGAAAGATAGAATAAGATAAATCAATCACCTATTCGTTTTATTCTCATGCAAAAGTTGGTGTTTTCTTTTTTATTGTTTACCTGTGGAGAGATAAAAATCATTTTCTTACACCAATAAACCTCAAAATTCAATCATTGTATACCTTTATAGTAAAATAATTTTTTTGTCACGTATTTTATATAAACCAATTCACACTTAAGTGATATGAATATTTTGAAACTATTATAGTAAAAGAATTCCAACATCTGATTTGGTGTTTGGACATGAAATATATATGAAAGACACAAAGATCTTCTTCTTAACCCTATTTTGTGTGCACATGACATGTGAAGGTGAAGCAGGAAGCCGTGGATCTTTGGCTTCTGTTTTTGCAGTTTCTAGTTAACACTGTGTCCCTTCTTCTCTTCATTGATGAGGAAGAGGGTCCTGTCGCTGTTAACCCCTGTCTTCGCAGAATCATGAATAATCACCGGTGGGACACCCTTCCCTTTTGCATGCTTTTCAACACGTGTACTATCTCATTCTTCTCATCTTTAAACTTTTCCAAATTTATAATTTTAATTTTCATAACACTTTATCCATATTCCATCTTTCAATTTATTCAAATGGTAGGAAGTCTCGTATAGTTAAAATCAATTTAAAGTTGTATCACACCTAGCCGGTTTTGCTAGTTTACCAACATATGTTATCCTTGACCGACAACCCATATCGGACAATGCTGGGGGACTGGTGTACTGTACCTAGCCAAACTCAATCAAGTAAATAGTACACACGTCAAAACCACATACCATCTAGTACCCGGACATCACCAGCACTAGCCATCTAGGCAGGTAGCCGGCCAAAACCGACTACTTGCCTAGAAGGCTAGCCCATTTCAATACACCTCCGGAACCTGTTTTAAGACCAGGCCCACTCATGGCCCAAGCTGGGGCCCAAGCTAGAGCCCAAGTCAAGGCCCAGCCCATGAAATGGTCAAACGTCATTAATGTCTATAAATACACGTGGACCCCATCACTTAAAGGTACGCATTCATTAATTGCTGATTTGACTCTTTGAGAGCTTTGACTTACTTGAGCTTCGGAGATTCTTCTGCAGGTAACCCCTCCTGGGTTCAAGCCGACATCTATCGAATGGGAAGAGGCCAACTGAGGAGATAGCGGACTACATGGTAAGGTGACTCTTGTGTCTGACTTCTTGTTTGTTCTCTGCAGGAACAATTGGCGCCCACCGTGGGGCACGAGACGAATACCCTTAGTACCCGCTTTTCTCTGAAGATGGTTTCTACCCGCAGCAAAGTTGGAGCTAGCAAGCAAGTTGACGCTGGTCCCTCTGGACCTCCTGGCGTCACCCCTGACTTGGCCGCCATCCTAGACGGCCAGATAAAGATGCAACAGGAAATCGCAGACCTGAAGAAGCGCAACGCTGAAGAGATGGAAGCGCTCAAACAAGAGAACTCCCGCCTCAGGAGGAGAATCGAGGCAGATGCCGACCTGAAGGGAAAAGCCAAAGAGACCTCTGAAGCCGTGAAGTCTCCGGCTTTCCAACTACAGAGGAAGAGAGTGAATACAACCCCACCCCCCACACCTTCACCTCCACCCAACAAACCCCTCTCACTACCACACACCCCCAACACTTCCCACCCAGTCACCCAGGGCTTACAGCACCCTCAACGACCCACATTCCCCGCAACCTACCCACTACTCTCCACACCGCATACGTCCCACCCTACAACCCCCCATATCTCCCCACAACCCACATCCCTCCTCACAACATCACCTCCACTTTCCCTACCATGATCAACCACCCACCCCCACCCCACATTCCCACCCCCCACCAGCCCAGACGCCGCCACCTGTTCACAGACTTTATCGCTAACACCCCTCTCCCAACCCAGTGGGAACCATTCAACCTCGATCGATACACTGGCGAAACTGACCCCGATGAACACCTGAAAGTTTACATCACACACGTCGCCTTGTACACGTCCCAGGACGCAGTCTTCTGCAAAGCTTTCCCCACAACACTCAAAGGCCCCGCCCTAGAGTGGTTCACCACCCTCCCACCCTACTCCATTGATAACTTCGACACCCTTTCCCACATGTTCTCCACACATTTCGCCGGCAGCCGCCCTCACCAAACCACCACCATGTCCCTACTGGGCATCAAATAGGAGCCCAACGAACCACTCAGAACATTCATCGACCGCTTCAGCAAAGCAGCCCTCCGCACACCACACCTTAACCAGGAAATGATACTCCAATGCATGACCCTCACTCTGCAACCCGGACCCTTCGCTAACAACGTCTACCTTCACCCACCCACCTCCATGCACGAACTCAAGCTGCGCGCCGCCGACTACGTGCGCATGGAAGAAATGCAAACCCTTCACACCAAATTTTGCAACGACTATGCCGCCAACACCTCCAACCCCAATCCCAACCCCGTACCCAATCCCACCCCACAGCCTCACCCGCGCCCCGATACCCGTCCACGTGAACCCCGCCAACCACGTTTCACCAGATACGCCCCACTCACAGTCGCCCGCTCCTGCATCCTTGACGAAGCCCTCCAGGCTGACCTCCTCCCCCCACCACGCAAAATAACCACCCCTCCTAATGCTGACATGACCAAGTATTGTCGATACCACCGCAATCACGGTCATACTACAGAAGAGTGCAAAGCGCTACAGGATAAGATTGAAGAACTGGTACGCGCCGGCCACTTTCGCCGCTTCATCCGCAGAGATGACCACACCTCCTCCCGAACCCACCACCCCCCACGCCACGACCACAGACGACAACCAAGCACCACCAACCACAATAGCCAACCCGCCCAACCTAATGATCAACACTCACAACCCGCCCACACCAACATCACCCCTACCGACCCCCCCTTGCGAGGTACTATTAACACCATCTCTGGTGGCTTCGCAAGCGGAGGCTCCACCTCATCCGCCAGAAAGAGACACCTCCGCCACATACAATCTATCAACCACATCACCCAATCCCACCACAGACGACGTATGCCCCTATCGTGTTCACAGATGATGACTTTCACGGCCTCGACCACCAACAAGACGACCCCATGGTCATCACAGTTGAAATCGAAAACTATGCCGTTAAAAAGGTACTGGTTGATCAAGGCAGCTCTGTTGACATCCTCTACTGGGCCACCTACCAAAAATTACAACTCCCTGACACCGATATGATCCCCTATGACGAGCCCATATACGGCTTTTCCGGCGAGCAAGTATCTACCCGCGGCTACATAGACCTCCATACCGTCTTTCGGGAGGGAACCCAAACAAAAACAATCCCAATCCGCTTCCTAATAGTCGACGCACCCACATCCTACAACATACTCTTGGGCCGTCCTTCCCTCAACACCCTCGGAGCAGTCGTCTCCACCCCGCATTTGGCCATGAAGTTCCCGGCACCATCCGGTGACATCTTAACCATCCATTGTGACCAACGCTTGGCACGCGAATGCTACATGGCGAGCTTAAGGCCCCAACTCCCAATCCAACAGACAAACCACATCGCGCGACCGCCTAATTCCCGCATAGCCTTATCCGGCGAAGACCTTGACCCCAGAATAGGCCGAGATGCCCGCCTCGAACCAGTCGAGGACACAACCCCCATGGAACTCCCCAATGGCCATTCCATCAACTTGGGCACTGGTTTAAGTCTTGACGAGCGTGCCACAATTACACCCATCCTCACAAACAACACGGATCTCTTCGCTTGGTCAGCCGCCGACCTCCCAGGGGTAGATCCTAACGTCGCATCCCACAAGCTTTCGGTATACAAAGAAGCCCGCTACGTATCTCAGAAAAAATGCAAACTCGGAGAAGAACGCAGACAAGCAGCCAAAATAGAGGCCGACAAGTTGTTGAGCGTAGGATTCATAGACGAAGCGCATTACACAACCTGGCTTTCTAACGTTGTCTTGGTGAAGAAAGCCAATGGTAAATGGCGGATGTGCGTCGATTACACAGATCTAAACAAGGCATGCCCTCGCGACGCCTACCCCCTACCCAACATCGACCGCCTTGTAGACGGCGCGGCAGGAAATAAGGTACTCAGCTTTTTGGACGCATACTCAGGATATAACCAAATACCCATGGCCACAGCAGACATGCACAAAACCGCCTTTATCACAGACGATGCCAACTACTTCTATAGAGTCATGCCCTTCGGCCTCAAGAACGTTGGGGCAACCTACCAGCGTCTAATGGACAAAGTATTCAGCCACCTCACAGGACACTGTGTCGAAGTCTACGTCGATGACATGGTCGTCAAATCCCCAAGCCATCATCAACACGCTATAGATTTAGAGGCAGTTTTATCCGTATTACGCCAGTACAACCTCCGCTTGAACCCAGAAAAGTGCGTATTCGGCGTGGACCGGGGTAAATTCCTCGGTTTCATGTTGACACAGCGCGGCATAGAGGTTAACCCCGAAAAATGCAAGGCCATCATCGAGATGCATAGCCCCACCACCATCAAGGAAGTACAGCGACTAATTGGCTGCCTCACGGCCATATCTCGCTTCCTACCTAAACTAGCAGAACAAACTCAACCCATAATTCAACTCCTAAAGAAATCCGCCCGGTTCACGTGGACTGATGACTACGAACAAATATTTCTCAAGCTCAAAACATCCCTAACCTCACCCCCCATCCTTCGCAAACCTGACACCAGCCAACCCCTGCTGGTATACATCACGGCCACCAATCACACCGTCAGCGCTGCCCTTGTCCAAGAGGCAGAAGGCACCCAACACCCTGTTTACTTTGTAAGCAGGACACTCCAAGACCCTGAAACCAGATACCAAATGTAGAGAAACTAGCCCTGTCCTTGGTCCACGCTGCACGCCGCTTACGTCCATATTTCCAAAACCATACCATAACCGTCAAGACCGATTATCCAATCCAGAAAATATTGCAAAAACCAGACTTAGCCGGGCGCATGTCGTCATGGGCCGTGGAGCTCTCCGAATTTAACATTCGCTATGAACCACACGGCCCCATCAAAGCCCAATGTCTCTTGGACTTCGTCAACGACCTACAACAAACACCTATCGAGGACCAATAGACGCTTCATGTAGACGGCTCCTCGAACCCAAGGGGTGCAGGTGCCGGCATTGTACTGGAAGGCCCCAACGACATTCTCATTGAAAAATCTCTTCATTTTGCTTTCAAAACATCGAACAATCAAGCTGAGTACGAAGCTATCCTGGCCGGTCTCTCTCTAGCCCGTGAAGTAGGCGTCAAAAAGCTAACATGTAAAACCGACTCCAAACTCACAGTAGGTCATCTGAATGACGAGTTCCAAATCAAAGACCCCATCCTCCAACAATATTATCACTTGGTCCGCGCAATCATCCAATCCGCCTTCGAACTAGTCCGCGTCGAACACATACCCAGAGCCGACAATGTCAGAGCCGACATCCTTTCCAAATTAGCCAGCACCAAACTCACAAACCGCAACCGGTCCTTGCTACAACAAACATTATCCGCACCCTCCGTCACACACACTTGCCAAACGTTAACTCACACCCCATCAGACAACATCACCCCTACCCAAAACCCAAACTGGACCACCCCCTACATTCAGTACCTCAAAACTGGCAACCCCCTGGCCGACGCGGACAAATCTTGGCTGGCCAAAGCCGCCAGGTACACTATGGTAGGCGACGATCTCTACAAACGCGGATACGGCCAACCCTTGCTTAAATGTGTCACGCCAGAACAAGCCCATTACATCATTAAGGAACTACACGAAGGAATCTACGGGTATCATTCAGGCGCGCGCACCATGGCCACAAGAATTCTCAGAGCCGGGTACTTCTGGCCTACAATAGAGACCGACTGCCACGACTACGTCAAAAAGTGCAAGCCATGCCAGAAGCATGGCAACCTTATACATCAAAAGCAAGAACAGCTACATCACATATTATCCCCCTGGCCATTCGCTAAGTGGGGAATGGACATCCTAGGCCCATTCACACCCGACAAAGGACTGGTTAAATTCCTAATCGTAGCCGTCGACTACTTCACCAAGTGGATTGAAGCCAAACCATTGACCACTATCACGGCCCAACAAGTCCAGCAGTTCGTGTGGAAGGACATCATATGCAGATATGGTATACCGCATACCATCATAACAGATAACGGCCGACAATTCATTGACAAAGAGCTAGCAAAATTCTACACCGGTTTGGGCATCAAACATATCACCAGTTCAGTAGAACACCCACAAACCAATGGGCAGGCAGAAGCGGCAAACAAAGTCATCCTTGTGGAACTACGTAAAAGATTGGATACCGCGAAAGGCCGATGGCCAGAAGAGTTAATTGAAGTACTATGGGCCTACAGATGCACCCCGCAATCGTCAACTAACGAATCCCCCTTCTGCCTGGTCTACGGTGCAGACGCCATGATACCGGTAGAAATTGGCGAACCATCCCTGCGCCGAGAACTATACGACCCAGCTCAAAACCACCAAAACATGGCTTTGCATCTCAACCTCCTTCCCGAACTTAGAGAAAAAGCCCAAATACGCAACCTCGCCGCCAAACAACGAGCCGCCAGGAAATATAACGCAAATCTGCACCCGCGTTCGTTTGTCATAGGAGACTTAGTATGGAGAATGGCCAGCAGTGCTAGGAAGAAGGATGGCAAGTTCTCCGCCAATTGGGACGGCCCATACCGCATACGAGAAGACACAGGTGGTGGGGCTTATCGCCTAGAGCAACTATCTGGGGAAGAAATTCCTAACACATGGAATGTCTCCCACCTCAAGTTTTATTTCAGTTAAACATGTATCATAAGCGAATCCATACTTGTAACCATGGGTGTACTCTTTTTCCTCACTTGGTCTTTTTTCCCTAAGGAGGGTTTTGGCCAAGGAGGTTTTAACGAGGCACCCCCATTTGAATAAATAAAATGAGTGGTTCCCTACTTTATGACTCTATACTACTCTATTTGTGTTTAATTCATTTAAGTTCCCCACCCTTACCACAAGTAAGCGGCCTGGGTCGAACACCCTCTACTTGTGTTTAATTCGTTTAAGTTCCCCACCCTTACCACAAGTAAGCGGCCTGGGTCGAACACCCTCTACTTGTGTTTAATTCGTTTAAGTT
Organism: Vigna unguiculata; assembly: GCF_037176805.1. Lineage (NCBI taxonomy): Eukaryota > Viridiplantae > Streptophyta > Magnoliopsida > Fabales > Fabaceae > Vigna > Vigna unguiculata. Next base: position 22,543,186 of record NC_140795.1, on the reverse strand, counting down.
CCCCACCCTTACCACAAGTAAGCGGCCTGGGTCGAACACCCTCTACTTGTGTTTAATTCGTTTAAGTTCCCCACCCTTACCACAAGTAAGCGGCCTGGGTCGAACACCCTCTACTTGTGTTTAATTCGTTTAAGTTCCCCACCCTTACCACAAGTAAGCGGCCTGGGTCGAACACCCTCTACTTGTGTTTAATTCGCAAAACGCCAACAACGTTCCCCTATTTAAATACACATACAGCACAACATATCTCATATTCCTATCACATGCTATCATCAACAACCACAAAACATGTATATATCCACAAGATGCATCATATTAAAAACAAATCAAAATATTGTACGAGTTATTACAGACTTAGGATTCATTGCGAAATAAAACAATATAAAAACTACATCCTAAGCTGCTTGGTTGCCATCACCCTCCACGGTCACATCCGCTTCCTTCTCTGCCTCGGGCGCCTCACTCCCAACCCCTTCCTCACCCTCTTCATCCTCCCCTACCAGCTTTCCACCAACCACATCTTTATCTACATCAAACCTTGAATCCAGTGCATCCACATCCTTATAGAAGAAGGCCGCCTGCCGCAACCCTTTCTCAAAGCCGTTTATATGCTCCTGAATAACACTGTTCTTCAGGTCATCCAACTCACCGACAGCCCCATCATACTTATCCTTTAGATCCTCATAGTCCTCCTCCATCTCCCATATCCGCTTATTCAACTTCTCCTCAGAGTCTAGACAACGAACCTTCCACGACACCAACCTTTTTCTCTCAGCTTCCCATCCTTCCTTCTCCTTCTCCAACGTTGCCTTCTCCTCCGCCAACTTGTCCAACTTACCCTGCAGCTCCCCCACCTCCTTCACTTCCCTTCTGTAAAGGGACCCCACACGTCTACCCAACACCAATGCCTTACTCCCAAATTCAACCATGGTCCTCACAATATGATCAGCCTCCATATTGTCGATGGAGTTCACAACAGTATCAGGCAAGTTTATCGAGATATCCTTCCTCACGGATATCTCCGGCAACTCAATTAGCCCGGCCTCCGGCGCCTTCTCCCCGCTGGCCGATCCCGCCCCATCACCTGACCCAAGGATAGCGGCTCTTATCTTCTTTACATCCTTACCCTTCCCAGGTCGAGGCGGAAGCTCAGCCCTCCTCTTCGTGCCGCCATGTACATGCACTTCCACCACGGCCTCCTGTAGATTGGGAACACCAGCTTTCCCAGCCTCCTTGGCCTTGGCGGCCATCTCCTTCCTCAGTGCTTGAAAGAGCGCCAAGTTCTTCTTGCCGGATTGCGCCATATGTCCTGCAATAACATATCACAACTCGGATCAAAACAACTTAGCATCATTAACACAGCTTAAGTAATAAACAGATACCTTCAATATCTATAATCGGATGCACCGAATTATAAACCCTAACTAAGCCCTTAGTGGGCAACTTATCCACAAATCTTAACAACATCCCAACAACCTCCTTGTCTCCAGACGACAACTCCTCCATACCCATATCCTTGTAACGCGAAGGGTTATTGGTCCAACTAAAAGGGAATTTTGTACTCCCATCCGCATTCAGAAAATACGGCTCGCCTCCCTCCTTTACTACAACCTTGAAGTATCCGTCCTTGAAGTGCTTGAAAGATTGGGAGAACGCATCCAACCTGCTAATGCTAGGACGACTGATCAATGATAGCCAGGTAGTCGGCCTCCGGGGTCTGGTATCATAAAAATATAGGAACGCATAAGGTGAAGGCTCCAAGTACAGCGACTCACACAGGATGCGGAAAGCCTGTAAGTAAGCCCAACTATTAGGATGTAGTTGAGTAGGCGCCACATTCAAAGCCCGCAACACGCCCATGGTAAAGTCGTCGAAAGGTAGACGTATATGCAGTTGAGAAAAATGGCACATGTACATGTAAAAGAACCTCTCGGTAGCCCCTTCTTGCCCATGGCATACCCGGTCTATGGCGCTCACTCTTTCCAATGAAACAATATCTCCACTGACCCCTCTAGATATGATGGGCGTACAGTTTAGCCAGGAATTCAGCAGACGAGACCACCTGAACAGGGATGACTGGTCACGAACATCGGATGCAACCCACGCGTAACCACCCTTAGCCGGCCAGTTGCTTTCCTCCAGTTCTTCAGGGGGATCTTCTCGGATCTCCCTCACTACCTCCATTGGCACCCCGCTTGTGCCAACTCCAGCACTCACACCCTCTCCACGAAGCCGGTCATCTCTACTCCTATCCGACTCAGTACTCTGACTACTACTAGACGTAGATAACGATGAGCTATCGCTACTGGACATACCTGTTTGATTTTTTACGGAAAGATGTCGGCGGAATTTGGGAACTAGTCGGACAAGATGATGCGCACAAGATCTCTGATTTCGAAACTCGCAAATGAACCAAGTAAACCATCAGCTGCATTCAAACCTGTATTTATAGTCCACGATCCCAAACGACTTAAACTCTCCCCGCCAAAATGAAACCCCAGACCAAGCGACACCATCATTATGAAATGTATGACACATAAAAAATGACGGCGCCAAAAGTTTAACGATGTGACCACCTGACGCCCTTTCACCTACCTTCTGACACTTCAAAGCCTTAACACTGTTCATCACACTTAAAGGCTGGGGGACTGGTGTATCACACCTAGCCGGTTTTGCTAGTTTACCAACACATGTTATCCTTGACCGACAACCCATATCGGACAAGGCTGGGGGACTGGTGTACTGTACCTAGCCAAACTCAATCAAGTAAATAGTACACACGTCAAAACCACATACCATCTAGTACCCGGACACCACCAGCACTAGCCATCTAGGCAGGTAGCCGGCCAAAACCGACTACTTGCCTAGAAGGCTAGCCCATTTCAATACACCTCCGGAACCTGTTTTAAGACCAGGCCCACCCATGGCCCAAGCTGGGGCCCAAGCTAGAGCCCAAGTCAAGGCCCAGCCCATGAAATGGTCAAACGTCATTAATGTCTATAAATACACGTGGACCCCATCACTTAAAGGTACGCATTCATTAATTGCTGATTTGACTCTTTGAGAGCTTTGACTTACTTGAGCTTCGAAGATTCTTCTGCAGGTAACCCCTCCTGGGTTCAAGCCGACATCTATCGAATGGGAAGAGGCCAACTGAGGAGATAGCGGACTACATGGTAAGGTGACTCTTGTGTCTGACTTCTTGTTTGTTCTCTGCAGGAACAAAAGTATATAAATAGTCTTAAATTTTTCTTTACATAATAGTTTTGTAAAGTTAAATTAAGTTTAAATTCTACTTTTTAATATGGTATCAGAATAATGAGTTAGAATTCATTTTAAGAAAATTTATTGTTTGTTAAGTATATTGTTTCACCCATTATCGGATTATTCATTAATATCTAGTCACAAACTTGGTATGTATATGGTGTAAGGGATGTATTCAAAGTACACATCAACTAGAGATAAAATTAATTTACAATATATAAATGGATACAAATCCCATTTTATAAAATAATTTTGTCACATTAGATTAAGTTTTAAGTCAACTTCTAAATAGAAATTGTACAATTTGGATTATCCTATTCAATTAATATCATGTTAGTTGTCCTTATCAAGTATTTATGAACATAATATATAAAAAGTGAGAAATTAAACCTTTTCTTCTCTCACATTGTGTTTGGATCAATGATAATACTATTAAAGATTAAATATATTTTTAGTCCTTCAACTTTTAATAAAAATTGGAATTAGTCCCTCTTGAAAACCTTGAACCAATTTAGTCATTTATCTTTATAAATGCATGGATTTAGTCCTTTAAACCAAAAAATTATTTTACGTTTTAAATGACGTTTTTCAGTTAACATTGAAATGAACATGTATTAAACGATGTAAACAAACTAAAATACTATAATGAGATGTTTTGATTTAGGTGGAATCTTTTGTTTTGGTGGAGTTATGATGCTAAACTAAAGCATCAATGTGTATAACAATACTTTTTATTTAAGGGTTAGAGAATACCCCTCAAGTGCTCCTTTTAATTTAAATTTATTCTTTGGTGATAAAAAAAATATGTTTTAAACATCAAATAAACTTGATAAAATTTGGTTAAAATGACTAAACCCATGCATTTATAGAATTAACGAACAAAATTGGTTAAGACTTTCAAGAGAAACTAATTCCAATTTGTACTAAAAGATAAAAAATATATTTAATCTTAGTCTTTATGGATATGGATATGTGATGAATTCACCAAAAACAAAATTAAAAACACAAAACATGAAATTACTTTTACATGAAAAACTTTCCACACTACACCAAGTAGATTTTCGATCTTTTTCACTTTCACAAATTCATCCTATTATTCAAACATACCCTTAAGAATGCGATTGGTAGAACGGACTAAATTTAAATGTTATAAAAATAATAATTTATTATATGGTATAACAATTAAAACAAAACTTAAAAGATTAACTATTTATTATTTACTGTAAGTAAAAGGGTATATCACTAAAAAAGTATTTGACCATGTATACTTATGATATTGATGAAATAATAAATAAAAATGTTTAGATATATTTATATCAAAATAAATTTATATAATTATAAAAATTAAAAAAATAAACTATTATATGTCATAAAATAAAATAGAATTACTCTTTGACGGAGGGATCATGTGGAAAAAACGGGATATTTAAGTTTTTCAATTCATACACATTGCATTTATACATAACTTACGCCAAAGTCTAGATTGGTCTATTTTATTTTATGATCTATATTAATATTAATTGTTTTTTCCTAATCTTTTATCATATATATTTATTTGTTGAATGAACATGATTAAACATATTTATTTATTATGTTATTACTATTGAATTTATAAGTATGAATTTAAATTTTATTTTATAGTATTTTTAATATTTTTTTAATAATATATTTTCGTATTTATTTCACAGTTAATAATAAATAATTAACCTTTAAAATTTTTAATTTAGTTATTATACTTAGTGATAAATTTTTATTAATATAGATACTTAAATTTAGGACTGAAAGTTATGAAGTACTTTGTTGATTTTATTGTCAATTTTAAAATTTATATCAGACAAAGCGCAAACCCACCTTTATATAGAGCAAATACGACCCTATCTTTTCTAAAGCTATACTAAATAATTCGCATACCCTATTTTCCCTAAGTTTTTAATAAAGTAATCTTACCTTTATGTTTGTAAAGCTTCTTTTTATTAAAATTTCATTACATAATTTAAAACTATAAGGTTTTATGATATGCTACTATTAACCTAAAATGTGTGCTTGTCGAAGTGTTGTAGCCTCAAATTTGGTCTTTGAAAAAGACTACACATGGTTACTACTTGGTCTCGAAGAAACAAGATTCAACAACAAAACACTCACCATCGAACTTGTACTAGGTCTACTTATTATCGAGGCGAGAACCAGCCATCTTTAATATTACTGGTTTAAGCACTAGGAAAAAGATAAAATGTTTAAATGGAGGAATCAAAAAAGGTTAAATACAAAACATTTGTACAAGTTGTTCTCTTCTTTATTCAAGGATTAGGTTTGTGATTCGGTTTGGAAATGAAATTTAAATTCTGACTTTACCTTACCTCTAGTCCAAGTGCAAAAGAAAAATAGTTAGATGTTAAATATAAGATATTAGTGACAAAGGTGATACTCTTGGTGTATATGGAAAGACAGATACTTATGTTTCTTTGACAAAATATACTTTTGATACTTTAATAGGGATATTAACCAATAATTTTTGGACGAGTCAAAATAATACACTCAAAATTTATATATTTAATTATTGTCATTAATATAATAAAAATTAATACATAATTTAGTATAGTTGTAACTAAAAAAATTGTATCTACAAAAGAAATCATATATTATCATATATTGGGTATTCCTATATTTGAAGACATTTTCTTATATCATGTTCCAAACAATAAATACAAAACTCCTCACCTATAATTATTATTTGAACCTTAAGAAATGAATCCTCTAATTGAATGATTATATTATTAGTATGATGTTTCCTTGCATGTAAAGAAGTTGAATATGTCTTTAAAAAAATAAATCTATCCTTTAATTTTTATCAATATATCTATTTTTCTAAGTTTAAGATTAAAAAATAAGTTATCATAATCAAATCAAAATTCAAAAACACAATTATGAAAAAAAAACTTTATGATAATTGAACAACAATTAAAAATCGATTATGAAATAACATAGTACATTATTTTTTCTTTTAGATTCATAAAAAGTAAAAATACATCGGCTCAGGCTCAAGCTCATGAGATTAAAAAGATAATGCTAACTATTAAACTAATATTTCACTATCAACTGAAATAAAAAAATGTTATTTTTTTTTCTTTAAGAATAAAAGAAAACAGATGAAAGATGTGAGTAAAAATAATGAGTTTGTATCAAACTTACTTATCTCTTAGTAAATAGAAAGGAAAACATGTGAGAGTGAAGGATGGGTACAATATGTGATAAATTCAAAAGACAATGAAAAAGAAAATAAATAATATCTTAATAAATATTTTTATTCTTGTTTTATTATTTATTAACATTAAATGTTGTGTTATAAAAGAATAAAAAATGATCTAATTTAATTTTCACTATTTCTAATGTATAAACTACATTATAATTAAAAAAATTTAAACATATATATGTTAATTTACAAAAAATTTAACAATTTTGGGCTCTAGTCCCTTCTAACATTCGTCATTATTAATAGGTTAATACTAGTTTAATCTGAAGAGGTTGATACTCATGCTGTAATCAATTTTATTTTACTAGTGAAACCTCTTAATTGATATACCTAAGGGAGAACTAGACATTGAATGTGAGTTTTGGGTGAACGAATATCAAAATTTGTTTTATTCTTAATCTATTTTCTATTGAGTATTTCAGTTTTTATTGTGAAGGTTTAAAAGGCTTTATTCATTCTCTCCCTTCTAGAGTAGGGATGATAAATAAACTCGTCCCCATGGATATTGTCTGAACCCGTCCTCGTATATATTGTCTGAACTCATCCCCGTTTTAACGAGGAATCCCACATTGGCTAGGTATAGGTATGAGGAATCTCTGACTTTTTCAATTGGGTATGGGGATGGGTATGAGGATGTACATATCAACCCCGTCCCCATCCTCATACCCGCCATAATACTCGTCCCTGTTTAAATTATTAAAATATTCACAGTTAATTAAATAACCTTATACATATACATATACATATATATATATATATATATATATATATATATATATATATATATTACTACCCACTTTCTATTTTTTATTTCTTTTAATTGTTTGGTTTGTTATGAAATTCATTCGCATCTCCAATATATTTTTCATCTCATCATAAACTTTGTCAATTATGTTCAAATGATGTATGTCACTTAAATATTTATGATGTCTCATATTTGAATATTTATATTTTTCTTTAATATTTTTATTTATTATATATTTTCCTTTCACATGAGAATGTTTAACACTCTCAATTTAAGTATTTAATAGCATAAACATTTCATTTATAAGGTAATATAAAAAATTTATCTTTCTTTACTTTATTATTATTAATTTTATTTCATTTGAAGAACTCTTGTTTCGTTAAAACAAATTTCATTATTTCTCAATCATTGACTATGTTGATATTTGAAAAATTTTCTTAGGTCTCTAAGGTATTTTTCACCTTATCATTATTTCTCAACCATTGACTTTGTACAATTTCATTCAATAGTCTTTCAAATTGTTTATAAGACACACATTAGATAATTTTTTAATATTTTTTGTTGTTGTTTATTTTTATTATGTAGAATACTATTTTGATATATTTTATATAATTTTTATAAATCATACTATAATTTTTTCACTATAATTGTATAAATAAATTTTATTTACTATAATATAAAAATTTAATGTTATTTTCCATGAATTGTTTTTGTCACCATCTAACATATATTGAACATTGAAGTTTAAAAGATAGAAGATCTATATTAAAATTTTATTATTATTAGTTTAATATTTGTTCTTTACGTGATTTTAATCAAGTGATGTATTATAATTTTTTTTAAGTTTAATTACTCGTAAGGTACCCAGTTTGGTCAAAGGTGTCAAATTGGTACCCCGCAAAAAAAAGGTATCAATTTGGTACCCAAATAAGTTTAAGTGCATCAATTAGGTGCATCCCATCAGATTATCAGAAATGGCGTTAAATTTGTGGTGATGTGACAATGCATAACAGATACGTTTCATTGAAAGAAGAAGATGTGTAAAAAAACAATTGTACAATATTACGTGTGTAAATTATTTAATGAATGGTGAAGTTTGAATTTGCCCTAAGTCATTTGTGGTCGTTATCATCTTCTTCTTTCTCTCCATTTGCTTGCTGGTTCAGACCTGAAGAGGTGGTTTCATGGTGTGTGGTTCATAGTTGTAGAGGTGCTTTCCAATCAATTTTGCAATGTCTCGTAGTGAGGGTTGTGCGTGTTCTTCGTGGGCATAAAAAAATAGTGTATCCTCTAAACCTAACCCTCTTCCTAGTCCCAAATATACCCTCTTGATTTTACCCAATAAAAACAAAGCTTCCGAGGAAACCCTAATCTCGGGTTCCTTTCCCCCTCTTCCCAATCAATATCCCCCAGGGTTAGGCGTAGAAACTTCAGAACCCTAGAATCCAAACCTAAAAAGAAACAAAACAAATTCAGAATATTTAGAAATTGACATTGGAATTGAAATTACCCTATTGTAGCAACAAATGTTGTTGTACAGTTCAAAGAATAAAAGCGACAGAAAAATGAAAGAGGAAAAAAATAGAAGCTTGGTCTAACGTGATTGTGTCATGAATCGAAAGGGAGAGGAAATGGGAATTTAGGACTCACAGATTCGACATTGATGGTGAAAACTAGAAGATATAAATCGGTGGAAATGGGAGCGAAATGAGATTGGGGGCAGAGTATATGAAAGGGCGAGAAGAAGAGAGAAACAAGATAAGAAGAAAGAGAGAGAATGCACTGAAGAAGGAAATGACAAAAAAGAAGAGATTAATTAGGATTTAAAAAAAATGAAGTGAACAAACATTTAAATTATATTTTAATTTGAATATTTTTTTTCCTTTCATATTTTTAAAAAATATTTTTAAATTTTATCAACTTGTTTGCAAATTTAATACATGTGTTGGTTCTCATTAAATTTTATTTGGTATTCTAATTTAAAATGTATACAATTATAATTTCTTTCTAAATATTTAATATTGAAGAAACAACATTGCTCTTAATATTGAATATTTGATAATATTATGTTTACTTTATCGTAATTTTTTATTATTTTATAAAAATTAATTAATTAACACTCCAACATACTAAAACGAGTACGGGTATGAGAATATACCTGCTATCCGGTGGGAATGAGGTTAGGACAAAAATTTAATATCCAATAAATTTGAGTATGAAAATGAAAATAAATTTTTTATATAAAAATGAATATTAATAAATATGAGATAACAAAACTCTTTTCCATCTTAATATCATTCCTATAGAGCCACCTGCACCTATACGAATATCTTCTCCTCCAATCCTACAAAGAGCTAATCCTACGACCAAAAAAGTTACCAAAGTTTGTGTAATATAATTTGCCCTTGTATTAATATCTTTTTAGAATTGTTCGTCTTTAGGCTAATATATATCATTCGCTATTGCAATAAAAATGATGTGCAAATATTTAGATCCTTCATTATTATTATTATTATTATTATTATTATTATTATTATTATTATTATTATTATTATTATTATTATTATTATTATTATTATTATTATTATTATAATAGCATGTTGAATGAAAAAAAAAAACTATCTTTATTGGTGTACAATGTTAGAATTATCTCAGATATATGTTTTTGAATAATTTTTGTAACTCCAAAACATTTACTCAAAATATAATATTATTTCACCCGTAATCTGATATTATTTATTATAATTAAAATAATAAATATCATTTACTATGATGAAAATCATAGATGTTTTTAACATAGCTTCATATTATAACTTACATTACATCTTCTATTCTATTATTCTATATATATATATATATATATATATATATATATATATATATATATATAATTAGGGTGTTAAATTCTTTACAGTCCCATATTTTCGATAAGCACAAATGAATTATTTTTATTAAGCTATAAACTTAATAATTAATGAATGACATATTTATTAATCAATGAATTATTATAAAAATACTTCATGATTTTTTTTTTCGTAATATCATAATTCAAATCAAATTAGCAATATTATTTGCGAATATCCTATAAAATCATAATATGAAAAGGCCTTCACAAATAACTAAAAAGCTTCACAACAATAAATATTATGGAAGCCTCATTTAGATAAACTTTAGACAAACTTGTGAATTTATGCAACATTGTTGCAACCTGCTACTTTGGTGCAGTTTGTTACTGTGTTACAAACTACTAGAATGTTACTTCCACGGGAAATAGTTTTCTGGACTTACGACAAATTGATTTTCACATTAGAAGTTGTCAAATAATTTGTAATCGCCTTATGTCTAAGCACCGAAGAATCTCGATAAAAAATTTTGGAGAAGTCAAAATAATATAATTCTTTCATTATTATTGGATTAAATCATTAGTATAATGCTTCAAAGAACGACTCTTCTAACTAATAATTAGCTCGTTAGATTTGATAATTACTACAATGTTTCAAAATATGTGAAGAAATATAATCTATCTTGTTTTCATCTTCGTGAAAAGTTTCATTTTTATCACTTCTAAATAATGAATCTATTCTTTTATTCTTCATCTATATACCTTTTTTTTAAATAGAATTAAAAAATAATTTATCATAATATAATAAAAAACTAAGAGACATAATTATTAAAAGAAAAATATATATAGTCGAGTCACAATTAAAATCGGTTATGAAAAAAACATAATACATTATTTTTTTCCTTCTATATTCATAAATAATGAATATACAAAAGGTTCATGAGATAAAAAATAATGTTAACTATTAAACTAATATTTCATTATCAAGTGAAACAAGAGAGAATTTTCTCTTTTTTTTTTCTTCAAGAAAGGAAGAAAACTAATGAAAAATGATAGCAAAAGTAATGAGTTTGTGTCTATCTTTCTTATTTCTTCAAAAACATAAAGAAAACTTATGAGAGTGAGAGATAAGTATAATTTCTAAAAAAACTAAAAGACAATGAGAAAGAAAATATTAAATATCTTAATAAATATTTAGTTTAATTACTCTTTTGGTCACTATTTTCTTCAAAAATTGTTAAGTTGATCCTCAAGTTTTTTTAGTCTCAATTTGGTCCCAACTCTTGAAAAATTGATGTAATTTGGTCATTTTCATTAAATATATTGAAGCGGATCAAGAATTTTTCATCAAAATTAACGTTGTTAATAAGGACATGCTTTATTGGTGTAATTAACATAATCTCAATGTCAATTTTAATGATAAATCATTGATCTGTTTCAAGAAATTTAACTAAAATGACCAAATTGTATAAGTTTTTCAAAAATCGAAACCAAATTGAGATTAAAAAAAAACTAGAGACCAACTTCACAATTTTAGACAAAAAAAGAGATCAAAGAGTAATTAAACCGAAATATTTTTATTCTTTATTATATTTAATTTGATGTTTTATTATCTATTAACATTAAATGTTGTGCTTTATAAAAGAAATAAAAAACAAACAATTTAATTTCTATCAATTTTTAAAATATACTACCTATAATTTAAAAAAATTTAAAAATTTCAAATATATATAATTTAAAAAAATAAAAAACATTTGGGAGGAGAAAGATTTTACTACTAAAAAATAGTATATGCGAGTTCAAAGTACTAGGAAACCAGACAAGGGAAGACCTCTAAATAAATCTAATGTTAAATCCTCTAAAGTATGTGATAAGTGTCTAGAATGCATAAAGTTTCCATATAAACACGACACTTAGCATGCTTTAATTGATCATATTTTATAAGTAAACAACCCATTTTAGCTTATAATTACAAAATGAGGTATTAAAAAGAAGAAAAATAAGAAATTAATGAATTTTTTATGATTTTGCATCAATTTCTCAAAGAATTAAAAGTGATGCAGCTGAGCCCCATAATTCACTATTGAGCTCCAATAAGGCAGTCAAGGAAGGATCTAGAACATAACTTTTGGAGTTGAGCCATAACAAAATGGTGCTCAGTGCTTAAGGCGGTGCATGGCTGAGCCACGGAAGAATGGGCTCAGCACTTAAGGCGGTGCATGGCTGAGCCACGGAAGAATGGGCTCAGCACTTAGGGCGGTGCATGGCTGAGCCACAAAAGAATGTGCTCAACACTTAAGACGGTGAATGACTAAGTGCCAAAAGTTGGGTTGAGCATCGCCCAAAAATTTCTATAAATAAAGACCTTGGGTCTTCATTTTAGGCATTGAGTGGAGGCACCACAATGTAGCAATAGGGTAGAATAAGGTCTGTGAGGCACGAGGGAGGTGCTCGAAGTCTAGATCTTATGTGCAGATGTTGTTGGAATTGCATATTTTGTTGGACGCATCTTGATTCTACGACCTTTGATGAGTACATTGATCGATCTTTGCTGCATGAGTGTCTACTCGCCCCTCCGACTACAAGCCACCACCTAGTAGTCCACAAGCGAGAATAAATTACCATGGCCACAATCTACGACACCAAGTGGAGTTCCCCAAAATGAACCACAGTCTGTAGTTGTTCCCAAACTACCAAACTCAATCAGTTACACTGAAGAGGACAATCTTCAGAACCTCGTCGTACGAGCCACGATCTCGCACACTCCACTAGACTTCCAAAACCACCAAGCTACAACCTCAAGTGGCCATGTGTTACCCCAATACAAGTTACACTCGTAACTGGGCCCCCAGCAAAGCATCGCCTCATGACCTCCATCCAAAGCGGTGTAGAAATCCTCCTCGCGATCCAACTCTACACCCAAAATCGCCTGGCGCACCTCTCGTGTGGATAGGCAGAACTTGGTTCCAGACCGCTTGATGGTCTCCTCATGCCGCTAGGCAATGAGCCTTCCCCAGTGCCTCTGTTTGACATCTCTGCCTGGCGGAGCCTCCCCTGCCGCCAGGCACCACCCGAATCTTGTGGCCACTGCCACTATTTTGGTTTCTATCGCCTAGCGGCTCATCCCGCGTCGCCATGTGCTATAGTAGTAGCGCAATGCTACTGGTTTTTGGCACATTGGAACAGGTTCTAATGAACCTCAAACACGCAACACACATTACACGAGCAATCTTGATTGCCCAGTCAAAGTCTTATGAATGAACCACATTCACATAATCACTTACCAAGTATTTCACAATTAGATCACACTTTTATGCAAGTAGTTATGAAATCTATTAGGTAATTATTCTTTTAACCCCTTTGAAACATACCAAATTGCATTTCTACCAGCATCATATGTTGAATGTATTAGCTGTAACCATAACAAGCACTCTATCCCATCACACTCACTGAGACCCTTGATTTTTATATGCATTTGGTTCCAATCCACACCCATTTATACATATAATAAATTGACTTGCTTACTTGCTTTAATTTCATACATCTTTTGCCCATTAAACCACTTTATACACTGAATTACCGAATAAACCCCTCATAATATGAATCACAGAATCAAATCAATATATTCTTAACCTGGACACGTCGCCTGGTGGCAGTTCATGCGCTGCTAGGCGGTTCATGCCAATTCTGGATTCTGCCCAGATTTTTCATGCACCTACGTGACCCCAATCCCCAACCATCCATTCAACAGTAAGTTTGGCATATCTTTAGGGTTTCATCTAAACATTTAGAGTTCTTAGGTTACAATAACAATATTTCCATGAAAACAGCGAACCATTCACCTTAGGGACCACCTTTACTCATCCTCAAACCCAACATGAACCCTAACCCCCCAAATTCGCAAAGACTCATACAATTCATTAGTTAATACAATCTCAAACATATACATACTCTGCCAATTATATAATTATAAACAGAGAATCAATTCATTACATTACAAAATCACAAAACACCGGAAAAATAAGAAAATTGAACAAGTCAGTTTACGTCGCCTAGCGGACAACACATAACTGCCAGGTGGTTCATAGAGAAAAATCCAGAAAATGGTTCTGGAACATGTGTCGCCTGGCGGGTCTCCGATGCCGCCAGGTGGTTTCTAGGAAATTCTATAAACACGATGAAACTCAGGCGAAAACAATAGGAATATGCACTCATTTCATCAGGCTTAACACAAAATCATATAATTAATATGCAAAGCACATAATGGAACTCCCCTAACCTGGATATTCTTGCTCAAAACAAATGCTAGAATTCCCTTTTTGATGTTGGCAACGTGAACCCCTTAAGCTAGCTCCAATCCACTGCAATGAGTCTCCCAGTTCAGCCCACACGTTCATCCAACCCTTCTTGGTTGCTTCTTTTCATCTAGGGTTTCAGTGTCCTTTCACATCCATGCCAAAATAGATTTTAGCAAAAAGAAAGTTATTTTGCTTAGGCCAAGGTTCGAACACACAACCCTCCAATATCAATGCAAGTGCATAACCAATTCAACCAATTCATGTTTCATGACAATTTATATAAATCTAGAATTTTATATTATCTTATTGTAACATCTCGGTCGGATATTACTAATTTAAATAATTAAAATAGGGATATAAGTATAAAATCGCATTTATGATAATTCATTTTCCCAAAACGCGGGAAAATTTAAAACTTTTATTTCAACGCGCCAAACTAAAATAAACTCGCGGCGTTCCAGTATTACAACTATAAAATGTTTATAAAACTAATACAAATAATTCATAATCTGCCCATAGAAAACTAGTGAAAATCCCCAAGTGTTTCCCACTCCGTCTTTACGTATCCACCTGCTCACCTGCATCAATCCCTGCTCCCATGTAACAAGTTACATGATCATCGCCAAGCACACATATAGGGTGAGCTCATGTAAATAAACAAATAAAACATTACATTAAGTAAAGCATTTCAAAACTATAAAACGTGTTAGAAAATTTCCCTTTTTCTTAGTTCCTTGGCTTTCAACTCTTTTGTTAGACGTATATTGATTCTACACCCTTTGGTAAGTCCATTGATCGATCTTTGTTGCACGAGTGTCTACTCACCCCTCCTACTACAGGCCACTACCTAATAGTCCACACGCGGGAATAAATTTGCCACGGCCTCACACCACGACACCAAGTGGAGTTCCCCAAAACGAATAGGAGTCTGTAGTTGTTCCCAGACTACCAACCTCTATCAGATGCATTGAAGAGGGCAATCATCCAAAACCCCGCCATACGAGCCACAATCTCACACACTCCACTGGACTTCCTAAACCACCAGGCTACAACCTAGTGTGGCCACGTGTTACCCCAATACAAGATACACTCATAACTGGGCCCCTAGTCAAAGCATCGCATCATGAACATCACCTAAAGCTATGTAGAAATCCTCCTCGCGTTCCAACTCTGCACAAAAACTGCCTAGCGCGCCTCCGCGTCGCTAGGCGGAACCTAGTTCCAGACCGCCTGGCGGGCATCTCACACCACCAGGCGCAACGCGCCATACCAAAGCCTTGTCGCACCTCAAGCCACTAGGCGCCGTACGCTCTCCAGAGCCTCTACCAAATCTTTTTCGCTTGGTGGGATCACATTTTTCGCCAAGTGCCATGCGTTCCAAGCTTCTCTGGTTTTCCCTTATCATCTGGCAGCACACCCTAAGCCGCTAGGCACCACACCAGTAGCATCACTACTACTGCTTTTTGACACTTTGAAGCAAGTTCCAAAGAACCCCAAGCATTATACATACAATCCATAACATGAAATATGTTTATCCAGTCATAATCACATGACTAGATCACTGTCCAACACAATCCTGAACAACTAAACAATATACAAAAGCAGGAAGAATACATAACCATTGACCCAAAATATCGCATGGACAATAAAACAGTAATAATGATAATAATAAAAAAACAACAACAATAACAATAATAATAATAATAATAAAATGACACAATACAAATAAAATAATAATAATAAAATAAAATGAAACAATAATAATAAAACAATAATACTAATAAGATAAAATAATAAGACAAAACAATCATAATAAAATAAGACAATAATAATAAATAATAATGATAATAAAATCATAAATAAATAAAACAATGATAATAATAAAAATAATAATAAAATAATAGTAAAATAAAATAATAATAATAATAATAATAATAATAATAAAGATAAAGATAATTATCAAATAAAATAAAATGAAAATAATAATAATAGTAATAGTAAAAATAATAATAAAATAATAATAATAATGATATAAATAATAATAATTATTATTATAATACTAATAATAGTAATAAAACGAAAATTTGAAAATAAAAATAATAATAATAATAATGAAAATAATAATAATAAAATAAAATAAAAAATAATAATAAAACAGTAATATTAATAAAATAAAATAATAATAATAATAAAATAAAATAAAAATAATATAATACTAATCACTATAAAATAAAGCAATAATAATAAAATACTAATAATGATAATAAAATCATAATAATAACAACGGTAATAAAATAATAGTAAAATAAAATAAATATAATAATAATAAAATAAAGATAAATATAAAGTAAAATAAAATGAAAATAATAGTAATAATAATAAAAATAAAAATAAAAATAAAAATAGTAATAAAAATAATAATAATACTAATATAAATAATAATAGTTATTATTATAATAATAATAATAAGAATAATAATAAAACAAAATTTTAAAAATAAAAATAATAATGAAAATGAAGAAAATCATAAAATAAAATGAAGCAATAATAATGAAACAATAATATTAATAAAATAAAATAATAATAATCAATAATAATAATAATGATAAAATAAAGTAATAATAATAAAACAATGATAATGATAATAAAACCATCAATAAAAAAATAATGATAATAAAAAAACATAATAAAATAATAGTAAAATAAAATAAAATAATAAGACTAATAAATATATCTATAAAATAAAATTAAATGAAATTAATAATAATAATAATAATAATAATAAATAAAAATGATAATAATTGTAATAATAATAGTAAAATAAAGGTTAAAATATCTTTTTGGTCTCAATTTTCGTCAAGTTTTTTCAAATAAGTCTTAATTTTGGTTTTGTGTTCAAATAGGTCATAATTTTCGTCAATTTTGTTCAATTGAATCTTTTTTTGCTAACACCGTTTAAATCATTTATGGCCATAAACAATGACTGCCACGTGTCACTTCGTAATTTTTTTTGAATTTGTTTTTATTTTGTTTTATTTTTTTAAATTTTTTTTAAGTTTTTCTTAAATTTTTTTAAAATGTACACAATCAACCCAGTAACAAAAATTGGGACTCAATTGAACAAAAATAATAAATATAGGGACCAAATTGAATATAGAACATTGACTTTGACATGTGGCACGCTACTGGGTTGACACGCGAAAATTTTAAAATATTTTTAAAAAGAATTCAAAAAAATAAAAAAATAATAAAAAAATTGAAAAAAAAACACGCAGTGACATGTGGCATGCTACTGAATTGACACGTGTACATTTCAAAAAATATAAAAAAATAAAAATAAAAATTCAAAAAAACCATAAAATGACATGTAACAGTCACTATTCATGGTCGTTAATGCTTTAAACGGTGTTAGCAAAAAAGGACCCAATTGAACAAAATTGACGAAAATTTAGACCTATTTGAACACAAATTAGGACTTATTTGAAAAAATTTGATGAAAATTGGGACCAAAAAGTTATTTTAACCTAAAATAAAATAATAGTAATAATAAATAATAATAATAATAAAAATAACAGTAATAATAGAAATAATAATAATTATTATTATAATTATAATTATATTAAAATAATAAAATAATAAAAATAAAATAATAATAATAAAGGTAATAATAATAATAATAATGGTAAAAATAAAATAAAACTAATAATAAGAATAATAAGAATAATATTAAGTGTGTTGTATTTAGAAGAAAAACTCTAAACATCTCGTCATGCCAAAAAGAAGAAGAATCATGATAATCATAGTAATGATTGGGTCACCAAAGCCAAAAAGAAGAATCATGATAATCATAGCAATGATTGAGTCGAAAAGAGAACTCAATACAACGGAAACCATAAGCACACACATACTCTCTAAAATCACCTACGACAAACATCAAGAAAATTAAACGATACAAGAATTTGATTCAAAAGAAAGCTTTCATGCATCAATATATAACACAATTGCATATAATATCATTAAAACAAGAAATTGCAGCTCCTCTAACCTGGTTTTCTTAGCTTATTTTTGGACTTGTTGTGAGTTCCCTCTTGATCACCAATTATCTTCCTTTGACTTTATCTCAATGCAGCTCCTTGCTTCCCTAAATCCTCACCTTACACTCTTAATTTTCGTATACCTATGGCTATGCAACAAAAATAGTCCCTAAACCACTCTTTCTTTCTCTTAATTGGTCACTAATTGTGATAGGGTTTCCTTACCCTTTCACCTTCATGCCAAAACTAAAATTGACAAAAAAAAAAAGCCTAATTTGGTTCTACCAAGGTTCAAACCCATGTTGTCAAAATAATAATAAATTAAATAACACACAAAATGGCATACTTAGGACTTAAACCCAAGTCTTCTCACACAATTAAGTACTCTCAACCATTTGAGCTAATACTTTTCCACATCACATCAATCAATATTAAATTTCATAAAGGCTCCCACTACCCACATTTATTAATTATTTATTTATTTAATTAAATTTCACGGGTCTTACACTTATCATGCTAAAACATATCATAAAAAAATAATACAATTAAATAACACCCAATTGTCACATATACTCGAACCCAAGTCCTCTCACACAATCAAGTACTCTCAACCACTTTAGAAAGTACTTTTCCACATCATGAAAGTTAACATTTAATGCCATAAAGGCTCCCACTACTCGCATGTGTTAAATAATTATTTATTTAATTATTTAAATTTCTCGGGTCTTATAGAGTGGATGTTGGAGGAAAGAGTCTTGCACATTAAAGCAAGGACTCATTCTACAGGAGTAGAGAGATCACACTAGGGTTTGGAGTCCTGAAGTTCTAGTGTATCAGAGATGATCATAGATCTACATAGAAAGAGTACTCCCAAGACATTGAATGATTTGCAAAGTAAGTAAACGAGATGGTAATTGTGTAGTAGAAGAAGATGAGATGAAATCAATTCATAGTCCCTACTCCACTCAATTTATCTAATAACTACTATTTTTATTTACTTGCACTCTCTATCAACTGAAATCCCAAAAATCAAACTACCAATATACTTGTTAAATCCCTATGAATACAACACTTGTTGATACTACTACGTACCAATACACTTGTTGGGAAATGGTTGTTGAAAAATAGTCATAGGAATTCTAAAATGCAATCATGAGTTTCAGAGGTCTTTTTTGGAATTTGAGAGGGTTGGCTAATGATAAAACTATTAATATGCTACAAAATTTGATTGTTGAGCACCAACCCAATTTTCTTTTCTTAGCTGAACCAATGACTTCTTTTAGTTCTTATCATGCTACTTTTTTTTTATAGTTTGAACTTTAAGTTGTTGGTTGTCTCTGATTGTTCTACCAAGGTTGCTAGATTATTGTTCTTGGGTAGCAATGACTACATGTTTGATTTTATTGATATTACTAGTCAATTTATTTCATTTGTTGTTATAGTCAATGGTGTTAAATTACAGGTTGTTGGGGTTTAAGGCACAACTACTTAAACTGCTTGTCACTCTTTATGGTCTTCTCTTATTATAATCTTTGTGATTCTTGGTGTATCCTTGGGGATTTTAATGTTGTTCTTTCTGTTGAGGATGTGAAGGGTGGTGTGCCCCGAGTCCAATTTCATGTGTTGAGTTTTCTGATTGGATTAATTCTAATGAGCTTATTACGACTCCATCTTTTGGATGTTACTACACTTGGTCAAACTTTCAAAGAGGAATGCATCATATTGATAGAATACTTGATAAAGCTTTTTGTAATTTTCCTTATTTTGAGAATTGGTCTTCATGTCATGTTAATGTTTTACCTAGAAACTAGTAGGATCATCATCCCTTGGTCCTTTTTTCTTTCTCATTCGGTTGGGGTTTCCAAACAATCCTTTTTTCAGTTTCTAAAGATGTGGAAGAATCATATGGATTGTCGTTCCCTCATCAATAACTCTTGGAATGCTCCAACTTCTGGTTGTCCATTGTTGATTTTGCAAAGGAAATTACAATGACTTAAAGTTGCTTTGAAAGAATGGAATAAAAATGTTTTTGGAAACATACATGAGCTGGTGGTGTATAATCAATGTCTTCTTTCTAATATTCAACAACAAATTTTGAAAACTTATCCATCTTATTTGGATATTTTGCTAATTCATGAGGCTAAGATACGAGATTATTTAAATTTTGCTCCTAAGTTAGTATTGTAAATTTTAATATTGACCTTCAAATAAACTAAACTAAGAAACACACCCTCTTTACACATCAAGCATAACATTTGGTACATTTCCTCTTTACATGTCCAGTCTTACTATAAAAGGAATCAATTATCACCCTAATTTTGTTTCTTTTGTGTTAGACCCTTAATAGTTTTATTATTGGGATTCACAGTTTTCATTCTCTTTCTCTTGTCTTTAAAGGTGCTATCAAAATGAGCATTTCTTGTCTTTTCTTACTTCACAATTTCATCTTCTTGCACACAATATGAAATGAGCTCATTAAGAGATCATTTCTCCTTTCAACAATTATAAGATATCTTAAACTAAGCAAATTGTGAAGGAAGAAAAATCAATATTTAATGTATAAGCAATTCTTATAGTGCCTTAAGTTTTGAAGCAATATTTGCCATTACCATGATGTATTTCCTCACATCTCCTTTGCCTTGATACTTCATGGGAATTGAGCTCTAAAGAGGAGCACTTGTTTCCACCTTATCACTTTTTGCCAAAAAAAAAAATAATTTAAGCAAAGAAATCTTGGATACTTGTTATCTCGTCAGGATAATATCCCGTATGATTTATGGAATGTCGTGCTTAATTATTATAAGAATTCTACAATTTGAGCAATCTCATTTTACATAATCTCTCCTCTCTTCAAAGGTACTAGAGTCCGTAAGAGAAGTGGGTTTCTCAATCCTTATCGCAATGTAAAAATCCACGTAGCTAAGAAAAATTTTCATGTTCTCTTTATAGTCTCCATTAAGAACCAAAATTGAATTCAGAATAGTAGATATTGAAACAATAGTAACTGTAATGACTTGGGCCTAGGCGCAATCAAAGGTCCAATCATTAGAAGTACGCTAAGAAGAATACAAGAAGACTTGGATAATGAAGATACCAATGGGCCTAATGGGCTTCAAATGCTTTTCACTTGTGCCAAAAGGACATCAATTTCAATTAGGCTAGTAGTGTAGCTTTAAATTGGGCCATGTAATTCTGCCATGCTTTGAAATAAATGTTTTGTTGTAAAATAATGCACCCATGAGCCAAATTACTTAACCTTTTAATTGGGCTTCTAATAACCCAATTAAAAGAGCAAGGTTGATTTGCATCTAAGGAAACTACAAGCTTCATTACATTGAACTCATTTAGCATGTGTGCAAATGCATGGAAAATAAAACAAAGCATATTGTAAGACACACGTTTTTCAACCCTAATATTTTAGGGCCTAGCCCCATCTGTTGGGCCTAAGGGCCAGCCCATAGGGTGCCCGCAAAGGCTCTCTTTCAGCCTCTTGGCTTTTGCATTATGTTCTCTTTAGCAAAAACAGCCACCTTACTCCTTTCATTTCCTCAAACAGTGTTCTGCTAGGGTTTAGAGCTCATTCATATTCAAGTTAGCTCAACCTCATTTTCTACTCCACTTAAGTTGTTCTACAGCTCATACTCTTTCTTCTCTAGCTTGTTTTCGTCATTCCTGTTAGGGTTCACCATAGTAACCTCGTTTTTCTTTTTGTGCCTCTATTCTCAGCTCTTGAGTCTGCTCCTCGAGCTGTTGGGTTCATTGGCTTAAGTGTCAGAGTCTTTTGGCTAGCATTTTCTAGGTAAGGGAAGCTAGGGTTCTTCAAGTTTTGTAGCATATTGCTTGTTTTGTTTGAGATTCATGTTTCAAATGTCTAGTTGTTGTTGTGCCTGCATGAAAACTAAGTTGGGTGTGCCTTGAACTATGTTTTTGAATGTGGTTCGCGTGAGAACAGGAAAGACCTACTAAACTCGCCTAGGTGAGGGTGTTTGTCGCCCAAATGAAAAGCTCTCGCCTAAGCGAGAATAACAGTGGCTCGCCCCCTCCTTTGTTTCGAGTTGTCATCTGAGCGAAGGCCTTTCGCCTGAGCGAGAGAAATCTCGCCTGAGTGAGATGGACTAGCTTGAGCGAGAACTCGAAGTGCCCCCTGCTTGAAATCTCGCCCAGGCGAGAGCTGTTAGCTTAAGCGAGGGATCTCTCTCGCCTGAGCGAGAGTTGCTAGCTTGAGCGAGGTTGACAATAGTGTGCTTGGAGGATTGTATGTTTCCATGTTTGCAGTTGTTGATTGCATGATTTGTTTGACTTGGCCCATTTAAAGCATTAAGTATGTGGATATGCATGAAATATCTTATTTGTGGTGTCATGTATATGGTATGAGATTAAATGGGGATGAGATGTTATTATGTTAAACATGATATGGAAGTATGAATTTGTTGGATGGTTGGTTATAAATGTTGGCATGAAATTTGTATGCATGATAACTTTATACTTGGTTGGTGAGACATGATTCTTGGTGTGGTTTAGGACATAATTCCATGAATCTCTAGGTGAGATTTTCATGGTGGTGCCTCATGCCCAGGACGTAATTCCACGAAGGTTTCGTGGTGGTGTCTCATGGTCAGGACGTAATTCCATGGTGCCTGTTAGTGGGAGCTCATAGTGGTGCCTCATGGTTAGGATGTAATTCCACGAAGGTTCGTGGTGGTGCCTCATTACATAATCTAGTAAGGATTCAAGTAAGGATTGCATTCTGAAACTCTAAAGAGTTAGTTAGTCTCACGTAGAGCGTACTGACTCAAGTGGTTAGAGTAGCAAGAGGCCCCTAATCTTTGACAGGATAATGGCCTTAGATTGTTGAAGGTTAACCTTGTGCGTGGTAGGGTGAAACCCATTGGCAATGGCTCCGCAGAGCAGTAGAAGCCACCACAAGTGCAAGCATCCAATGAATTTGACTGATTATATGTATCTGGATAATCGATTCTTAAAGTCTTAGAGTCTTGTTGTTTGCTATCACATGTTTGGTGTATTTATGTATCTTTGACTTTTAAATTGTATGCAATTGTATGATAAAACCTTATTCACTCTAGCTTACCCTTTCTTCTTGCTTGTGTATTCTGTGTGTGGTTTTCTCCTTCTGCGATGATCATCAATTTACTAATGTGAGCAGATGTGGGAACCCCTAGTGTTCATCAGGGTGATGGAAATTCAGCTCTGTAGCCTGGCTTGTGGTTGGATCTCATTCCTTCAAGTACTGCCTATAGACATTGTTGCATAGGTGCTTGGTCAATTGTTAGACTTTCACTTTTGTTTTATTATTGGCATCATGGTGTGCCTTAGTTTTCTTTCTAGTATGTTCGGATGACTGTAAGATCCTTATACTTTAAGCCTCATGTCCTTTTGATATTTTAATTTATGTAATGTTCTATTTAAATAGATTTATCTATTAAAATGAGATGTTACACATATGGTCTAGATCCAACTAACTTATTCCATTTTTCTTTAACACGTGTGAGGAATTTCAATTCCTTTAGGCATCACTTTTGGTTGAGACTTGGAGCTTCCTTCTCCTCTAAAGGAAGGCTTCCACCCATTGTAAAACTCACTTTTGAATGTAAATGTTATATTGTTGAGATCACTCCATAACTTGCATTTGTAAGTCACTTGCTAGAGCTTCCCTAAGGAACCTCCTCTAGCATTCCTCCTCTAAGATTGACCTAACCTTCTTAGAGTTCCACCCTCACGAATCAAATTCACCACCACCAAATCACCAATTCTGCTACATTACTTTCGCTACTCCTCCATGGAGCTTCCTTGTTCCATCAAACTCGCAAATGGATGCTCGTCAAACTAAATTGAGAAAATAATGTAATTGTGCTCACATCATAAACAAAAATCAATCATCATTATGTTTAAATAAGGTCATAACCCAACTCAAGATACCTAGTACACCATTAATATCAAGTTTTTAAACAATAATATTAATTTCTAGGGATATCTTGTTGTAATGATTGAACATTGATAATAAAACATGTCCAACAACAAACCTATTTTTGAATTTGTTTATCATTGACACGCAAAACCTCACAGTTATCACATGTTTATTGTTGACAAACATAATATTATTAAATATTGAATATTAAAAGGAGTGTTGTTTCTTCAATATCAAATATTTAAAAATAAATTATATTATAATTATATACATTTCAAATTAGAATACCAAATAAAATTTCATGAGAACCAAAACATTTACTAAATTTGCAACCATTAATGAAACCTAGTTGATAAAATTTAAAAATATTTTTTAAAAAATATGAAAGGAAAATAAATATTCAAATTAAAAATTATTTTAAATGTCTATTTACTTTAATTTTTTAAATTCTAATGAAATCTCTTTTATATATATATATACTAATAAAATTCTATTCAAAATCATACAAAGGACAAATTAAACTAAGAGTAATAAAATTTTAATATAGATCTTTCATCTTTTGAACTTCAGTATATGTTGGATGGTGATAAAAAATATTCATGACGATTACATTAAATTATTATATTATAGTAAATAAAATTTATTTAGAAAATTATAGTGATAAAATTAGACATATGATAATGAATTAGAAAATCTGGGAATCATCAAGATAAACATGTTCTTCTCCATCTCCTACACTAGTGTAGGAGGTAAAAGCACTTTTGTTTGCACAGATGTGTCTGGTAGTACCAAAGTCTACCACCCACTTGCTAACATTGGTCATTAGATTTACTTGTGAAAAGACTACAACTATAGTATCTTCCTCTTGGGTTATATTTTCCCTAGGAGGATTGTCGTTTCTTGCTCTACGCCTGCACTGAGGTGCATGATGGCTTGACTTCCCACATACGAAGCAATTACCCTTTTTCTTAAAGGTAGGGTTAGATCCATTAGGACGGGAATCTTGAAAATTGTTTTTTCCTTTTGTGATTAGGTTTGTTCTCGTACCTTTTTAAAGCAGATTTGTCTTCTACCACGTTTGCCTTTGCAGATAATGCTTTGGCCCTTGCAGTAGAACACTCCTTCCTATTAGTATCTTCTATTATGATGTGTGTAATGAGCTCTTAAAGCGTCATTTGCTTGTGCTTTTGTTTCAACTGTTGTTTATAGTTAGTCTAGAATGATGACAATTTTTCAATCAAAAGTTAAGAAACAAACTCATCAGGCAAAAGTATGTTCTCTACTTTGATATCTTCAAGTAGCTTGTGATATTCGTTAATTTGAATCTTGATTTCTTTATCTTTGATCATCTCCTAGCGGTAGTAATTCCCTATGACTAACCTTTGTCGGACGACATCCTCAGCAATATATTTGAGAATCAATGAATCTCAAATTTCTTTTGCTTCTTTATATGAGCAATACACATCAAATAAATCATTAGACAAGGCACTAAGTAAGGTGTGTCGGCATACCTTGTTTGTTGGTCCATTCAAAATAGCATCCCAAATACCCCTATCAACTGATTCTAAAAATATTTGCATTCTAACTTTCCAGAAAGGGTAGTTTTCACCAGTGAAAAGTGGAGGTCTATTGATAGACGCACCTTTAGCAAAAGTTTGGTTTGACCCTACCATTTTCGAAAAATTTGAATAACTATCAAAGCAAGCTCTGATACCAATTGTTGGTATCGCGCAACGAAATGACTAAACAAGGGTCAAAAACCAAGAGGGGGTGAATTGGATTTTTATAAGTCTTGACAGGTTTTAAAATTTTTTCTCAAAATTTAATTGATTAACTTAAAATAACAGTTACTTTAAATCCAAGTGTAGATAAATAAAGAGGTTAAGGGAGGAAGATGCACACTAATATTTATATTGGTTCAGATCAAAAGACCCTACGTCCAATTGTTAATCTCTTAAACAAAGAGATTAACTCAATCACTATAATAATCATATTAAAATAGATTATAAAAGAGTAAGGATTAGAAAACACCTCTCTTGAACAACCACAAGAGATGAACAAAAGCTCCCCCTAAATCACACAAAGGATGACCAGCTTACCTAGCAACAACACAACACTCAATCTTCTAAGAACTTTACTTAGAAAAAGTTATCACTCACTCACACTAGGCTTTTCAAAGCAATTTTTAAGAATCTCACAAAGCAACACTTCGTAGTCACAACACAAGAACTCTAAATCTTTAAAAGGTTGTTTGAAGTTTGGAAACTGAGTTTTAGTTAAAGAGATTTTCATAGACTGAGTTAGAAATGAAGAGTTTAACTAAAACTGCCTAGGATAATCGATTACCACTTAAGATAATCGATTATTCCAATGATTTTCGAAAACAAAGTTTTGTAGTGTTAATCGATTATCCAAAATGGTAATCGATTATCTTATGTACAAATTTGAACAAATATTTTTATAACTGCTAGTGGTAATCGATTACTAGAAATGGTAATCGATTATTTCGAGTCGTTTTTCAAGAGCCAAGTTATAACTGTCAGTGATAATCGATTACCATTCGTGGTAATCGATTATTTTAAGTGGGTTTTGAAAAATAAAATTTTTTGAGTTGGTAATCGATTATTATAAGTTGGTAATCGATTATCATACTGATTTTTGTGAAAAATGATTTTCTCTTAGAGGAGTTGCGAGCTGGTTGTTGTTCTAACAATTTTGCACCTAACTAGAAAAAGTTCAAGTCTATTACAATAAGAATCTTTAAACATAAACTATATTGTCTTCAATATCTTCAAGTGTTTTCTTCAGCATCTTTATCATCATCAAAATCTTTTAATCAATCTTCTTCTTTTGTCAACATTCTCCCCCTTTTTGATGATGATCAAATATATGTTTAAAGTTTCTGAAATTCCTACATTTAAACAACTTATGGGAAAGAAATAGTGAGACAACCCTTTAAACTTTTTCTCCCCCTATTTTAATCAGAAGATAAAAAAAGGTCTCATGAAGGAGAGTAAGAAAACACCAGACAAATATAACATAGAGAATTTGTTATTTCAAAGAGAAAGTCATTACACAAGAAGCAATAACATTAAATTAAACAACTAGATCTCCTAAAATTATTCACTCATGTCATCATCATGAGTGAATGCATCAAATTTTGTTTCTAAATTGGAGAGTCTAGTATTGACTTCTCCAATGGACCTAAGGACTTCTTCATGGCGAGATGTAGATAGAAGGAAGAAGTATTCAAGTCTTTGATTCACGCCAAGAATATGGTCTTCTAAGGAGGTGGAGGATCTTGTTGCAGCATTGCTTGAAGAACCAACATTGGTTTGAGGAGGGACAGGAGCTAGGGAGGGAGTTCCTTCATCATCTTCATAGTTAGGAACATCATCTTTATGAACATATCCACCTCCAAATTGCACAATCTTCATTTTCTTGAGAGAAGAATCAGAGATTTCATTTGAAGGTGAGGTGCTGTGACAGAGTTCCCCCTCGGTTGGAACCTGTTTGTACTCACAGATGCGAGATATGAGAAGAGAGTATGGAAAAGGATATTGGGTAAGCTTCCTTGCCTTAAGCATGGTCTCCATAAACAAAATTGACCAATCAATCATAATATGATTCATTAAACAATAGATGATCAGTAGGCCGACTTCACTGCATTGAACATGATTGGTGCCACGTGAGCACAAAATCCAGACAATGAGATAGTGCAGCAGCCTTGCCTCAGTTATGAGAGGGCCAACCAATAACTTTTTGCTGATGTGCAAATCAGGCTGCATTAAAATAGACTGGTATTTAAGAATTCTATTGAAGTCGTCGATGTGAGTAGACAAGATGGATGTGCAGTCAGTAGAAGGAGGAATTCGTGCTACGTTAGTCCAAATATCATCATCAAGAATGATCTCCACTCCCTTGACTTTTGTATACCCAATGTTTCCCCTGAATTTGAGGTTGTAATGGAAAATGCGAACAAGATCGGGATAGTAAACACCTTGCATTTCTGTGAAGAATCGAATGCCTTGTTCTTCAAAGAGATCAGGCCCGGAGAATCCTTGGTTTCGGAACTAGCCATTGTTGATGAAGTTGGGCGTTTGCAGTGGTCTTTCTTTGAAGAGGGTGAGAAACTCAGGGCGCCTACTTTCATCAGAGATCCAACCATCAATGAAGGCATCTCTCGAGGGAAGATTAACAGAGGATGAAGGTTGAGCACCTCGTCGACGAGTGGGAATCTTTCTGCGTCGTTCTGCCATTGATTTGTAGAAAAGGGGTTTTAGGGTTTTGAAAAAAGGGAAAAATGATTTTGGATGTTTATGAGTGAATAATGGGTTGTGGAAGAAGGATTTTATAACTGAGAGAGGGAAGAACGGTTTGATTTTGTGATTTGATTGAGAATCTAGCCGCTACAACGGCTAATTGAGGAAAGGTTAACGCGCAACGACGAAGAATAATTGATTACCAAACGTGGTAATCGATTATTTGCTCATATTGCAGAGTCCAAAATGGGGCAATGAAGATGGGTAATCGATTATTCTTGAAAATATTTGCTCATAATCTGGAAAATAAAATGTTTATAGAAGTTTGGTAATCGATTACCGTAAGTGGTAATCGATTATTTGCTCATAACCTCAGAACCCAGAAACAGAAAGAGGACTTGGTAATCGATTACCATAAGTGGTAATCGATTATTAACGCTGTTTTTCAAAAAATTTTATAAAGTGGGAATTTATGCATTTTTGTTCAAGTTGGTGCATTTTTAAGACACTACTAAAATTCCCAGATCTCTCCTAAGTTCATAAAATCTATCTTTGGCTAAAGGTTTGGTAAAAATATCAGCTAATTGGTGATTTGTATCTACATATTCTATCTTATAATTGCCTTTACTTATGTGTTCCCTTAAAAAATGATGTCTAATTTCAATGTGTTTTGTCCTAGAGTGCATTATGAGATTTTTTGTTAAATTAATAGCACTAGTATTATCACATTTCAAAGGTATATGATTTAGAAAAATATTATAATCTTTTAACTGTTGTTTCATCCAGAGAATTTGAGCACAACAATTTCCAGCAACTATATATTCAGCCTTTGTAGTTGACAAAGCCACGCAGGCTTGTTTCTTGGAGTGCCAAGAAACTAATGAGCTTCCTAAGAGGTGACAAGTACCACTGGTACTTTTTTTATCTATTTTACAGCCACCATAATTAGCATCAGAGTACCCTATTAAACTAAGTGAGGCCCCAAAAGGATACCAAAGTCCAAAAGATATAGTTCCTTTAAGATATTTTAAAATTCTTTTTACTGCTATAAGATGTGATTCCTTGGGACTGGCTTGATATCTAGCACAAACACAAATAGATTGCATAATATCAGGTCTACTTGCAGTAAGATATAAAAGAGACCTTATCATACCTCTAAACATAGTTTGATTTACCTCAATACCTGATTCATCTTTATCCAAATAGCATGAAGTTGCCATAGGAGTACTTGTTGCTTTAGCGTTATGCATTTCAAAAATTTTAAGTACTTCCTTACAGTATTTAGATTGAGATATGAATGTCCCTTCTTCCATTTGCTTAATTTGCAATCCAAGGAAGAAGGTTAATTCTCTCGTCATTGACATTTCAAACTCACCCTACATTATACTTGCAAAACCTTCACATAGAGATTTATTAGTTGATCCAAAAATTATATCATCAACATAAACTTGAACCAATAAAATGTGTTCACCTAACCTTTTAATAAACAGAGTTTAGTCTATTTTACCTCTTTTGATGAAGGCGTGACCACCTCCTTAGAAGCTCCCTCAAGAAGGATCACTAGAAGCATGTCTAGAGGGGAGTCTTCTATTCCATCACCTTTATCTTTGTTTTGCATTACTTTAGTTTGAATTCCCTAAGTTGGTTTCTAGTTGACTTATTTTGGTTGACTTGTTGACTTTGATCCAAAGTTGACCTTTGACCAAGATTAGATTAACTTAAACCAACATGCTAATCCTTGTTTGTCTTGTTTTGTAGGTAATTAAGAGAAAGTAGAGCATGGCTAGGTGGCACTTGGTGATTGAAGCACTTGGATGAAGTGGAAGAGAGAGGAAAGCAAAAAGCATAAAGCAAAAGCAAAAGTAGACATGTACCTTGTCTCCTTTTGCCTTTGTGGTTTATGCCTTAGAAGCTCACTTGGTCTCCTTCCTCTTTTGGCCTAGAATCCTCATGGGAAGGCCTCCACCAATCATCTCCCTTCACTTGGCCAAGACTCACTCTCACATTAGGTTTAGGGTTTGCTAGTTAATCCTTTTTCATGTTTTTGTATTTGCTAAAGGACCCCTATGAACTCCTATTTAAAGGGTGCTCCTTGTCTTGTAAAAGGGTTGAACATTTTGAAGTAAAAACACTCTTGTGTCTCAACCATTTGTGAGAGTTTCCTCCCTAGGGAGTGAATACTTTTAAGCCTTATCTTGCATAGCAAGTGGCGGCACATATCCACTCATCTTCAAGGTTGTCATGGCTTCTAGCCTAGCCTTGTAGTGGCGTGCTTCTCACATTTTTACCATTTCTTTCCTTTCCATTTTATGTTTTCTTCTTCCTTTAATTGTTCTTGGTTTTCTATGGTTTATGTGCTTTCCATTTCCTTTTTGTTTTGAATCAATCCATCATCTTCTTTTCTTGAGCTTTGTGAAAGGAACCTTCACATCTAGATAGCTTGCTATC
The DNA here is from genome assembly GCF_037176805.1 of Vigna unguiculata. Lineage (NCBI taxonomy): Eukaryota > Viridiplantae > Streptophyta > Magnoliopsida > Fabales > Fabaceae > Vigna > Vigna unguiculata. Next base: position 22,512,117 of record NC_140795.1, on the reverse strand, counting down.
TTAATGTCTAGTGGGGATTTCACATAGCTTTCTTAAGCAACTCACACCATATTCAATAATCTTAAAAAAGAATAAGATAATCCTTCATCATCTTTCAAAATCATTTTCAAGCAAAAATGTGCTTAAGCGTTCATACCATGATCTAGGTGCTTACTTTAAACCATAAAGTGCCTTTTTTTAATTTATAAATGTGATTTGGAAATTTATAATCCTCAAAACCAGGAGGTTGTTGAACGTACACATCTTCTTTGATAAAATCATTTAGAAAAGCACTTTTGACATCCATTTGATATAATTTAAATTTCATAATAGAGGCATAATCAAGAAGTAAGCGTATAGCTTCTAACCTTGCAACAGGGGCATATGTTTCATCATAGTCTATACCTTCTTCTTGTTGATATCCCTTTGCCGCAAGCCTAGTCTTATTCTTAGTGATATTTTCATCCTCATCCATCTTATTTCTAAAAACCTATCTTGTCCCAATCACTTGAAGTGATTCATTTCTTGGAATCAACTCCCATACTTCATTTCTTTCAAATTGATTGAGCTCCTCTTGCATTGCAATGCACCGTTGATCATCTTGAAGAGCTTCTTGAACATTCTTTGGTTCAATCTGTGAAACAAAAGCAACATTCATACATAAATTATTCATATTTCTAGTGATTACCCCTTTTGAAATATCACCAATGATGTTGTCTAGAGATAGTCCTCTTTGTGACTTCGAGCATTTTTCATGATCTTCAGATTGAGGAGGTGGATTCTCATTTAAATACATTTCATCAAGGGCCTCCTGAATATATTCTTCATCACCTGTAATTTGCTTATTTGACTTAAGAGGGTTCTCCTCAAGATCTACAACTTCATCAAAGACAACATGCATGGATTCTTCAACATTCAAAGTTCTTCGATTAAAGACTCTATATGCTTTACTAGTAAGAGAGTATCCTAGAAATATTGCCTCATCACCTTTAGAATCAAATCTTCCTAAATTTTCTTTTCCATTATTTAAAACAAAACATGTGCATCCAAAAATTTTAAGATGAGCAACATTTGGCTTTCTACCTTTAAATAATTCATAAGGAGTAATTTTTAAAATAGGCCTAATAAGCATTCTATTTAAAACATAACATGCAGTACTCACAGCATCAGCCCAGAAATACTTTGGAACATTATATTCATTTAGCATTGTTCTAGCTAGTTCATCTAAGGACCTATTTTTCCTTTCTACAACTCCATTCTGTTGAAGTGTCCTAAGTGCAGAGAAATTATGCAAAATTCCATTTTCATCACAAAAGTTTTCAAATGATTCATTTTGAAATTCTCTACCATGATCATTTCTTATAATCTTGATTTTCAAATCTTTTTCATTTTGAACTAATTTTGCAAATTTTTTAAATGCTTTAAGGCTTCACTTTTTAAGGTAAGAAAGAATGTCCAAGTATACCTAGAGTAATCATCAACAATGACAAGAGCATTATAATTTCCTCCATAACTCTTAATCCTAGACGGACCAAACAAATCCATATGCAACAACTCTAGTGGCTTTGAAGTAGATATAATATTTTTTGAATGAAAGGATGATCTTACTTGTTTTCCTTTTTGACAAGCAACACATAATTTATCTTTTTCAAACTGGATTTTTGGTAAACCGATTACTAAATCCTTAAAAATTAATTTATTCAATTGTTCCATGTGAATATGAGCAGCCCTTTTATGCCATAACCAAGGATTTTCTTCTTTTGCAACGAGACATGTTAAATTACTAGATGATGCATAATCAAGATCAATCAAATAGATATTGTTATGTCTGATACCTTTCAGAGCAATTTCCTTAGAATTCTTTTGATGGATAGTGCAGTAGTAACTTTCAAAGATAACTTTGAGACCTTTATCGCATAGCTGACTGATACTGAGGAGATTGTGCTTCAGTCCTTCTACAAGTAGCACATCCTTGATTTCCAAGGTATCCCCTCCACCAACATCTCCAGTTCCAATTATTTTCCCTTTGTTGTTATCTCCATATGTAACAAATCCTTGATCCTTTCTTTTGATATTCTTGATTTTCCTTTTATCACTCGTCATGTGTCTTGAGCATCCACTGTCAAGGTACCACATTGATTTTATGGATTTGGAAGTTAACTACAAAATAAAAAATAATTTCTTTAGGTCCCCATTAACTTTATTGGGTCTTTGGGGTTAGAGGGATATACCAATTATCTAACAATAGGCATCCAAGTATACTTCCCATTCGGAACATCATAATGTTTTATATTGCATTTATTTTATGTATGTCCTTTTTTCATGCAATGAAAACAAGTAGTTATACAAGTATTTTTAAAGTGAGCAGTTCCTTTTTCTACCCACACTCTGCGAGTCCTTTTAATTTTATTTTTAGGAACATATTTGTTTCTACTTAAATTCTTTTTTTCATAAACATGTTTTTCAAAAGATTTATTTTCTAAAGCATCTTTAAGTTGATTTTATAAAATCATTAAATCAAACATATAGTTTTTGCAAGATGCACATTCAACTGTCTCAATTTCTCTATTTTCCAAACTTAAGATTTTATTTTTTAAAACATTTTCTTCTTCAAGAGATTTTTCAAAATTGCTCTTTAATTCTTTAAAATCACTTTTTAATTTTTTGTGAGCAATATCTAGTTTACTAGATTTAGCAAACAATTCTTCAAAGACATCATAAAGAGAATCATAATCATTTTCATTGTCAGAGGAGCTTACCTCACTATCAGAGTGATCATCTTTGGCCATTAAGCAAAAGTTTGCTTCTTCCTCATCAGATCCTCCAGAGCAGTATGAACTTGAGGCATTATCTTCCCATGCTATGTATGCCTTTTTCTTATAATATTTTCTACTTTTCTTTTCATCACTCCTTTTTGAATTTCGGCAGTCTGCTTTTACATGACCAGTTTCTCCACATCCATAACATTTAAAGTTTGAGGAGGATCCTTGATTCTTCTTCTTATTGCTCTTGAATTGATTTTTGCCTTTGGCCTTCATGAACTTTGTGAACTTCTTTATCATGAGACTAAGATTCTCATCATCATCATCATCAGAATCTTCCTCCTCTTTTTGCTTCTTTCCTTTGACAACTTCAGTTTTGAAAGCAATATTCTTCTTTCTTCCTTGATATTTTTCATCATTCAATCTTCCCAGTTCAAGCTCGTGCTCTCTCAATTTTCCAAAGAGAGTCGCCATGGTCATTGTTGCAAGATTCTGTGACTTCATGATGGTCGTCACCTTGGGCTGTCAAGTCCTATTCAAGGATTTAAGAATTTTTATGTTAAGTTCATCAGTATCAAAGGTTTTACCTAGCCCACTGAGATAGTTGACGATGTGTGTGAACCGCTTCTGCACATCATAGATGGTTTCTCCCTACTGCATGAGAAACATTTCATATTCTTGAATCAAGGAGTTCTTTCTAGCCCGTTTGTCATCATCAGTTCCTTCATGAGTCACTCGAAGGATTTCCAACATCTCGCGTGCACTAGTGCAAACAGAATTTCTGTAGAACTCATCAAGAGTTAGAGCAGATGATATGATGTTTCTACCTTTAACATCATATTGAGATCGCCTATTTTCATCAGCAGTCCATTGAGTAAAAGGCTTTGGTTCCTGCACTTCATTAACAATGTTAATAGGAACAAATGGTCCATTCAAAACAGCATCCCAAATACCCCTATCAATTGATTCTAAAAATATTTGCATTCTGACTTTCCAGAAAGAGTAGTTTTCACCAGTGAAAAGTGGAGGTCTATTGATAAACGCACCTTCATCAAAAGTTTGGTTTGACCCTACCATTTTCGAAAAATTTGAATAACTATCAAAGCAAGCTCTAATACCAATTGTTGGTATCGCACAACGAAATGACTAAACAAGGGTCAAAAACCAAGAGGGGGGTGAATTGGATTTTTATAAGTCTTGACAGGTTTTAAAATTTTTTCTCAAAATTTAATTGATTAACTTAAAATAACAGTTACTTTAAATCCAAGTGCAGATAAATAAAGAGGTTAAGGGAGGAAGATGCACACTAATATTTATATTGGTTCAAATCAAAAGACCCTACGTCCAGTTGTTAATCTCTTAAACAAAGAGATTAACTCAATCACTATAATAATCATATTACAATAGATTATAAAAGAGTAAGGATTAGAAAACACCTCTCTTGAACAACCACAAGAGATGAACAAAAGCTCCCCCTGAATCACACAAAGGATGACCAGCTTACCTAGCAACAACACAACACTCAATCTTCTAAGAACTTTACTTAGAAAAAGTTATCACTCACTCACACTAGGCTTTTCAAAGCAATTTTTAAGAATCTCACAAAGCAACACTTCGTAGTCACAGCACAAGAACTCTGAATCTTAAAAAGGTTGTTTGAAGTTTGGAAACTGAGTTTTATTTAAAGAGATTTTCACAGACTGAGTTAGAAATGAAGAGTTTAACTAAAACTGCCCAGGATAATGGATTACCACTTAAGATAATCGATTATTCCAATGATTTTCGAAAACAAAGTTTTGTAGTGTTAATCGATTACCTAAAATGGTAATCGATTATCTCATGTACAAATTTGAACAAATATTTTTATAACTGCTAGTGGTAATCGATTACCAGAAATGGTAATCGATTATTTCGAGTCATTTTTCAAGAGCCAAGTTATAACTGTCAGTGATAATCGATTACCATTCGTGGTAATCGATTATCTTAAGTGGGTTTTGAAAAATAGAATTTTTTGAGTTGGTAATAGATTATTATAAGTTGGTAATCGATTACCATACTGATTTTTGCGAAAAATGATTTTCTCTTAGAGGAGTTGCGAGCTGGTTGTTGTTCTAACAATTTTGCACGTAAGTAGAAAAAGTTTAAGTCTATTAGAATAAGAATCTTTAAACATAAACTATATTGTCTTCAATATCTTCAAGTGTTTTCTTCAGCATCTTTATCATCATCAAAATCTTTTAATCAATCTTCTTCTTTTGTCAACATTGTTTGCATGAGTCAAATCTTCAATTTGTTTTGCTGGAGTACTAGATTCGTTAGGTTTTGAAGTTGAGAGAGTCGTAGCTACTTCATACATGTCTAAAGGGTAGACACACGTTCATTCCAGCGTTAGAAGTTCTATCCAAAGAATAGCTCGATTTTGATACATCCAGAAATGGTTTCGCAAAGATAGTCTGAGTTTCAGAAATGTTTTGATTCTCCATAGTAGAGTTGTTGTTGTTGTGAGTCATAAGTCCTTAAGATTGTTGTAAAAGCTGACAAATCATGAACAACAAAGCACTTCTTGAGGCGTGTATATTCATTGCCCTTAAGGACATATCTGTAATGTATTGTGCAAGCCCCTAAGATACAACAAGAACTTCCCGAATTTTCCAAGGAACTCAGAAATAGCAAGGTACTCTTTAAGGAGTGAATAAATTAGACCCATAATAAAGAGAGGATAGAAGAACTAAGAGAACAAAAGATATAGAAGAGAAGAATGAAAGTTCAAGTGGTGTGTTTTGGAGGAGGAAAATGACATCTATTTATATATGGAGAATGACCATACTAATGGTACAAAACCCATGGCCAGCTAAGAAAGCAACGGTAACAATCTTAAAAACCAAATCAAAATGGTTTGTGAAATGATGGTCATATCCAAACTAAAAATGCAAAGATTTTATGACTGCGATAATGTAAAAGAAAAACTTTTGAAATGTTATAACGTTTATTTTACAACAAATTATACTCTTAATCATAAACTCAATATTAACATATCACTTTATTATTTTAATTAACCAAATAATGACCCTAACACTTTTAACCAACATATATGTAACCCAAAAAAAAATCTTATTTTATATATATATATATATATATATATATATATATATATATATAGAGAGAGAGAGAGAGAGAGAGAGAGAGAGAGAGGACGTCAACAAATTAATTGAAAAGTTACATTAATAATCTATAGGAAACCAACTATGAATCCTATTTTGAAAAAGCAGTGGAATTGACATGTTTACTATTACTGTGTGTACAATCTTTTATTTACGTGTTATTTATTCTTTGCATATCAAAACACCATCTCTTCATAGTTACTAATTTTAATTGCATTAGGATAGATTTTTATAAGAATCAAATATTTGAAATAAATTCCATATTCATTAGGAGAGGACTCAGAATTAATTTAATCAGATATTGACAATATTAAAGTTGTTATAATTAAATAGTAATAATTTGATCGTTTTACAATAGTATTATCAAATTTGGATATATATATATATATATATATATATATATATATATATATATATATATATATATATATATATATATATATATATATTCACTGAGATATATATACACTTCCACGGACTCAAGGAAGAAGTGAAGTTTTAGTTTGTAACGAGTATATATCCGTATCTTACCCCTTATATTTTCCCTTTACTTCTCTTTTGTCTCTTTTCCTGATTTTCCAATAATAAACATTTGTTTATTTTTTGTTTCCAACTTTCACTTCATAAAATCTTAATTTGGGTAATCAAGACAAGGAAAATTTGAGAAGGAAATGACCATAATAGTAAATGTAGTAATTGTGTTTTGTTATTTTGTTACAAAATTGGAATGCACAACATTTTTTCCTTTCATTCACTGTGTTTGTTTATCACTTTTGTGTGTAAGTAAAGAGTAACTGTGCTAAATGATTTGGAGAGTCAATATCAATCTAAGTGAGAGTTCCTCTTTGGTTTGCCCTTGAAGATACCATAGTTTCCTCTACAAGAGTTGGATTTCAACATTCAAATAAAGTGTTTGCCAACTTTTCTCATATTTTGAAAATCAATTATAGAGTTTATATGGAATTATTTTTGAGAAAAAAAAAATGGTAGTTTTTTTTTCGTTGAGAAATTGATTATTATGGACACTTACCTATGTCCATATATAAAGAGGAAAAGAAAAACATAAATACGATAAATGATAAAAGATATTATGTAAAGAAAGAAAGATTATTAAAAAATAATAAATGTTAATGGAGTACTAAAAGTGGAGGTTGAGAATGATTGGTGCAGTGCAGTGTGAAAAAAAAAAGGAAGGATTGTTTATAAAATTGAAAATGTGAAGAAATATTTTAATAATATTATTATTTTCCTCATTTTGAAGGAAAAAATGGCAAATAAGTAATGCATTGCTGTGAACAAAATCGATTATGTTCTAAAAGTGATAATCTTCTGATAATAATTATTAATATTTTTCTTCTAATTTTTTCATTAACTAAATAAATTTTTTTATTCTTCTTTTTTTTTCTTTTTTTTCTCCCTTTTTACTTTATTTTTCTATTTGTTTTTTCTCTGTTAAAAATTACCAGATAAAGTTAGTTATAGGGAGAGTTTGAAAATTTATATTTGATTTGTAATCTTAACTCACATTTTGAAATATCACACTCATAGTTATAACAGTTGCTTTGCCTTTCTCTTTCTTTTATCACAAACTCTCTTATACTGTTTAAATGCCATATGGACTCTATTTGTTTCACCGTCATATTTTAAATTTCATTGTAAAATAAAATAAAATAAAATATAGATTCTGCAAAATATTTTTAAAAGATTAAATCAATTCTATAAAAATCCTTCAAAATAATTCCTTCATTGCGGTTTAAGTATCGTTAAACTTGTTCAGATTTTAACAAAAACCGAACATTGCATTAATTTAATTGAATGCAGTGATGAACTTAACAATATTATTTTAATAATTAACATTGAAACATTGATACCGTTTGAAAAAAAAAGTCAAAAACAAATTTCGTTTTCTTAATCTTTAACTGGGATGAAAAAGTAATTTTAAATATAAATCTTTGTTTCTTTTAAATAGTTACTTAACTAATTTAAATTCTCACCAGTCTTAGGTTAAATAAAAGTAAAGACAAAAATATTTAAACACATTAACATTTCTTAATCCTCCAAAATATTTTATAATAATAAAATGATGACAGAATTAAAATCTTTAAAACAAAAATTCGTCAAAAAATATAATAATTGATTATTTAAAATTAAACATCTTAAACAAATAATATATCAAAACAAATATTATATCATTAAATTCTGAATATATTTTATGATAAATTAATGAATTAAATATCTAAAAGTTGAGCACCGAACAACAAGGTCAAAAGTTATTATTTACGGCTACCCATAAATTTGCAGAGAGTAATGATTCATGTTACGTTGTTACATTCAGAGTAGTACTAAATTGTTGTGATAGCAGTCAAATCACTCACCAAATGAGTGGTACATCTTGTTTAACCAAGTCAAACTTTCAAAAATATGCATGAATATTTTAAAAAGTTATTACTCTAGTTTAATTAATTGGAAAAGATGTTTTAGAAGAAAAAAAATAACAAAATGTCTCAAAGTTATCACTTTTTTCTTCCTCTCCCACCGAACACTTTTATTAATTTTATTTTTATTTACTTTTACTCGTCATTTCAACAAAACTCATTGGTATAACAATAAATCATTCACAATATTAATATGGCGCAATTTAATATTTTTTAAAAATTCAATCAAATAATACTTAAAATTATACTTTCAGAATTTATTAAATTATATAATTGGCTACTACTAAATATAAAGAGCAGTTGTTAATATGGAATCACTATAAAAAAAAATTTCATTAGTAATCAATTTTAGTGATAAGAAATTATTAATTACTATAATTATTAATTTAGATAGAAGTTTACAAAGTAAAAAAATCATTGGTTACTAAAATAGTTATTATTATGAATAAAAAATTATAATTGGTCACTAAATTGGTTATTAAAATTTGCTACCGTAATTTTAGCTACCAAAAAAAATTGGTCACTAAAAATTAACTACCTAAGTTTCGGCTACTAAAATAATTTAGTTACTAAATTGCTTTCTAATTAATTAGTGACAAATTTAGTGACTAATTATATTTTTTATTTATATTAGTGATTATTTTAATAACCAATAAATTTTAATTTTGTAAATTGGTATCTAAACTGGTCACTATAGTGACTAACAACTTTTAGTCACTAAAATTGGTTACTAATAAGATATTTTCGTGTAGTGAATTGTTTTTGTTTTACTCAAGTAGATATGAAATAAATAATTTAGATAAAAATAAAATATAAGAAAAAGTAAATAATAAGAAAAATAAAACTTAAATATAGTTAAAAAAATATGCTAATAAATTTTGATAAATATTACATGATTATTATTTTTATTTTCTAATAAATTTATATTTCTTTTTTATTTCCCTTCGTCCTTAGGAAGCATTCATTATCCCTTGTTACTAAATCATATCTTGAATACATAACTATGTATTCTGCTAAGTACCTTAATAGTCTTATTTCATTCAAACAAAATGAATTCCATAAATAGTAAATTTTGAAATTAAAAAGCTACAAATATGTTGGGTTATCTATTTTAAGATGAATAATTCAAAATTTATATTTATAATCATTTCTGACTAACTAACTATATATTTTTTTATATTGGCGCATTAAAAACAAATTTAAATTAATGATTGTGTTTTGTATTTGTTGTTTTTTTACAGTCAGAAACAATAATTACATTTTCAGAAACAGAATCAATCATTACATTGACAATTATAGCCTCCAAAATGGAGGTAGTAGTGACAGTTATGCTATGACAGTACCATTAAATTTTTATTATTCTGAATTGAATTCCATCTAAACAATTATTTTTTATTTTTTATTAAATCAAATGCAACCTTAATGAAATTTCTAATGGATTAGATGAAAATGAATTTGAGACCCATATCAAATTGAAATTATCAAATGATCTTAATATTAATAATAATAGTAGTACAAATATTATTTAATTTAAATACTATTCTAATAATTAAATATTAAACTATTTTATTCTTCAAATAGTCAATAACATATTTTATTTTAAAAATGTAAACAAAAATACTTTAAATTATAATTCAATGAAAAATTTTAAATTTTTATCTAATTCATTTTAATCCAACTAAAAATAGATTAAATTCATGAATTGAATTAAATCTAATAAAAAATAAAAAGTTCTTGGTAATTCACCGGTGAAAAATAGGTTTTTATACATGATATAGATACACGTAGTACACGAAGTTTTAACTTTTTATGTTAGTTCCATGACAGGTATAAAAAAGTATGTTTCTATATCGTTTTTAAAATTGGTATAGAAGATCCACTTGGGAAGGGAGAGTTGTGTAAGAAAAAATGACTTACTATATCGGTTTATAAAAAAATTCGTCTTTTATATCTATTGTGACCATAATCGGCATAAAAAAGTGATATATTTTTTTATGAACAATTCATTTATTCTTCCTACCACATACAAAACATGTATATAAAATCACCCAGAACATCCAGACAACAAATTTCATTCAATCAAATATTTACATGAAATACAATCTAATGTTTATATGAAATATAATGTAACTCAAAACCGAATAACTAAACATCTAAGATTCACATGAAAACTTGTAGAATACCTAACATCATCTTTTATAAACAGTTAAAAGAAACAAAGCCCACTACTCACGAACTTCCTTTAAGACTCCTTAATCCATTGAAGATGTGTCATTAAAAATTTACACTATGAACAGTTTGAGTCAACAATCTTTTAGTGATAAATACTTAATATGTGATTTATAAATTGTACATATTACCATATCCCATGAGTCAGCAATGTTTGCGGATATGATTCTATGCATATGCCTCATGATATAATATCTACACTAATAGCTCCTTGGTTGACGTGAGTATTACAAGTTAAATTCATATAATATCATAATTTCGATAATTATATTTCAATAATCTGAAGATTAACTACTTATAGTTGGCCCAATGAATTGCAAGCATATGGTTGACCCCATGGTTGCACAACCAAGGAGGTAAATTGTAAATCACTAATAGAATAGACCATGAACTATGTTTACTGCTCAAGTTACCATATGGATTCATTCCATTTGTAGAAGTCCAAACATAATGTTCCTTGAGTCATTGGAGAAATTTGGGAACATGGAATCAATTTTGCTCCACTACAAACCATTTGCCGGATGTCTCAAATGGCCATTTGTTGTATGTTCATCTGCATGTCATCTCATGAGTTTTGCATCATTTGCATTACTAAATAAGCGTTTCAATCATGGAACTACAAGAACCACAAAATTTTCTCCAAAGGACCCTTACTATCAGATTCAAACTCATTATGTTTCTGTTTGTATTGTGATACCCCACATTGTGGACATTGTGAAATTTCGCAACAAATTTTAGGAGAAGTTGAACAATTGAGCAACTTATAATAGGAATAACGACAACTAAAAACTAACCATGAGATAATCCTTCTATACACACACAAAATTTATACCAATTATAGCTATAACCGGTATAAAAAGTCTTTTTCAATATTACAAAAATGACACTGCATTCATTTCTATACCGGTTAAAACTAGAATCGTTATAGAAGATCTCACATTTATTTACAAAATTGATATCGTCTCTTGTTTTATAGCTAGTGAATTTGAACTGTAACACCCCATTTAATTTATAATCATGATTAAAGGAAGTGTCACACAGGATAATACAGAAACACAGTCTTGAAGTTTAAACATTACTCCACACAACAACCAAGGCACACGACTATGCCACAACTAAACCAGATACAATGTTCATCAGTAATCAAAATAGGAAATTAAAAGACAGACTAGTACATGGGCCATAGCCCCAAAAAGAAAGTCCAAAGTAGTAGAATCCAGCCTAGATGGCTAAGCAGCGGAACCGTCACCTACCTGTTGAGCACGGGTGTTTCTCGCATCTGTTCACATCAATAAATTGATGATCATCGCAAAAGGAGAAGAACCACATACAAGACAACCAAACAAGCAAACAGGGTAAGCTAGAGTAGAAATAGTTTATCAAGTAGTCACATGCTATTACGCAATCTAAAACAGTATTCATCAACCAATCATGTTATGACTTCTCAAGCAATACACTAGACTCAGACTCGACTCATCCGGATTACATATAATCAGGTCAGATTCAGCGGATGCTTGCACTTGTGGTCGATTACCCTGCTCACCCCCGAGCTGCTCACCCCCGAGCTGCTCACCCCCGAGCTAAGTGTTACAAGTGTTACAATGTTTCAATCCCCCACACACAAGGTTAGCCCTTAATGAGTTTCAGGCCTCCTACTACTCTTACCACAAGAGTCAGTCTGCTCTAAGTGAGACTAACTAACTCCTTAGAGTGTCAGGATGCAACCTTACCTTGAATCCTTACCATAGATGGGGTGCCACCATGGACTTTCACTAACAAGGGCCATGGAATTACGTCCCGACCACTGAAGCACCACCAGGAAGTCTTACCTAGAGACTCGTGGATTTACATACTAACAACATACCAATCACATTCCAAACAAACAAATAATGTTGATCATGCATTTAACACCTCACGCCATCCTTTGTAACCCATCCTCATTCATATTCCATGTTGATTTCATACCATCCCATTCTTCCCAATTCGAGGATATAGAACTTCACCTCATACCAATACCATGCCATCAATGTAACATTATTGCTCATACCGAATTCATGACCACATATATAACCAACCATTTCATTGAAATCGCATGCCAAGATTTATCCAAGTTCATCATTCATAATCCATGAATCACACCACTCATACAAATTCATTCATTCATCTCATACTTTATAAATGCATACCAAGAGATACATATATCACAAAATAGTATTCATCCCCAAATAAATGAGTGCCAACATTTAAGTACCTGATATTCCATACAATCAAGCACAACACACAACCATAATTCTTACACCAAAATTCCTAAGAAAATTTATTATCACGAAACCAAAATCACTGCAGTAATGCGTGACACATTTCTCAAGCTACAGACATCTAATCGACGATCCAACCGATAAAACCACACAGTAGCATGTTGTGAACCAAATGTCCAAATTTAAGCTCAATCCAACGGTTAATGAGTCGGGAAAGTCAATTTTACTAAAACTGCGTATATTAGAAAAATACACAATCGCCCAACGACCAAGTCAACTCGCCCAGCAACTGCGCGACGCATCCAGAATACGAGAAATAACGTCAAACATCACAGTTTCATGAATATTTGAACCCCAACTTAGAAATATACAAAAAACTAACGTTTTCTCCAAACGTTTCTCATATTTCACAAAACATTAATCGCATAAATGGAAAAAAACGTGAAACCCTAGCTTCTCTTACCTGGAAAGAGCTAGTCCAAATGACTCGTATGCCCAACAGTGAGCACCACAGCTCCGAGGACAACTTAGTGACCTAGAAAAATAGCGGAACAGAACAAAACAAGGTTATTGAGGTGAGTCCCCAAGGAGATATGAAAATAAAGCTAGAAAGGAACTACTACGAGTTTAGAAGCAACTTACATGGAGTGAAAGTTGCTTGGAGAGGATGGGGAACCAAACCCTAACAGAGATTTCTGTTGGGAAGCAAGGAGAGCGTAAGAACGAATGTTTTCTGAAAGTAGGTGAAACTAGAGTGTTAGGTCAAATTAGGGTCTTTGCTCCCTATGGGCCAGCTCTAGGCCCAACTGATTTGGGACCGTCCTTTTTAAATTAGAGCAGAAATAAAAAGAGGTTTTACATGTAGGTAAAAAAACTTATTTTACTGTAGTGATTCGGTAATAATTTTATCTAGCATATATAACCTACAAAGTTCTCTCACATCATGAAAACATCACATTTTTGACACAAACACATGTTCCGTGTGAATAATTATATAAAATATTTTCTGAAAAAAACAAATTCCGTGTGTTGCATATTTTATTATTAGAATTTTAATTTCATTAACTTTATTATTTATCTTTTCTTAGCATATTTCATCCTTTTCTAAGTGGAAACCATCAAAATATAAATAACGTGATGATATGAATGGTATGTGTAAGGATGAATAAGTATTTTGTGTTGGAATAAGGATCTTTTAATTTATTTTATTCCCTATTAAATGTTGAAACCATCAAAATATAAGGATGAATAAGTGTTTTGTGTTGGAATAAAGATCTTTTAATTTATTTTATTTTATTCCCTATTAAATGTTGAAACTTTTATATATTTTATCACCGATTTGCGAGATGTTTTACTAAGGATGTGAATGGCAATATTCTCAAAACTAAAACATCGGTGATAAAATGAACAAAAATTTGTGCTAAAATATCTTATTAAAAGAAAAACAGTTTGAGATTAGAAAAAGTTTACACAAGAAATTGTAAAATTCTCTTTTCCCTTTGTTGAAGAAAGAGAACAGACAAATTGGTAAGCAAAATGAAAAATAAGAAAATGGAAATAGATTATTGAGAACAAATGGAGAAAAATTAGATAGAGATTTGATTGGGATCGAGTGACACACAGTCCACACAGAAATGGATAAAAGAAATCAAAAAGCCTAGATAATAAATGAAAATAAACAGAGTTTTATAATGCAAAATTTTAAAATTTCATAGCTTAATTTTTTATTTAATTTTCTCCTCTCTCTTCTTTTTCCCTATTTCGTCTTGTTATTAAATAAATATAAGAAAAAGCATAATTACTATTTTTAATTAAAGTCATGAAATTAAAAAAAAAAAAAAGAGTAGGTAATGTTATACTTCTTTTCTTTTCTTGTTGTATGTTCTCAACCATCACTGCATAAAACAGGGTTTTTCTTCCACACGCCCAATTTTTCTTCCTACACCCCCATTTTTTCTTCTTACACTCCCAAGTTTTTTTATAATTCCACTACTACCCTTTTGGTTTATAATTACTTATTTTCAGAATCCAATGTTATCGACTTTCAGAAATCGGTATTACCGACTTTTAAACATCGATATTACCGAATTTCATTCTTGAGATACCAGCTACGAATATATTTAATTTATTATTTATATATTTTCTTTTGAAGGACATAATGTCTTTACAATTAAACTTGGGGTGTAGAAAGAAAAATTGGAGGTGTAGGAAGAAAAACCCTAAGCTTGGGCAGAGAGTTGGATATGAAAATCCTATGGAGTTCAACTTTCAGTAAAAATATAATTAAAGAAAAACATAGTGAGAGCATTTTTTTTTGTAATTATTACGAATTATCATAAAAATCAAGATTTTCCTTTTAAAATAACCTCTTTATAAAACATAGAAATTACTAAATTAGAAATTATCATTGAATTATCGTGAGCAAAAATTCTATCAAGACAGCATTGTTCTCTAAACTTTATGCTTCTTCTTTTTTTCATCAATAAACCCAAATTGATAACAAAAGAAGGCTTAATAAAAGATCCAAATATTCACGGTTTTCTAAAATGACTATTTTACTCTTCATAAGAGTAAGAGTGACTTCAGGGTTACTTCTTGTTCTAAAATTCTTTTAAGATTTCCAAAAATATGATTTTTCGGACTCAAATTTTAGAATAAGATTTTCAAAATAGGATTTTTCGATTATATAAAATATATTTTCAAAATTGTTTTCGAAACAAGATTTTTAGAACAATATTTTTGAAATATATATAATATTTTTCGGAATGAGTTTTTTGAAATTAGTTTTTTAGATGAGTTTTTTTTGGAATGAGTTTTCCTTTCCTAAACACATAAAATGTATATCCAAAAGAAATTGTGTATTCTTTTTTTTATTCTTCCGCATCCTTATTTTCTTTTAGCAACATCGATAATGACAATAATAACAATAATATTATAATAACAATAATATAGTACAATAAAAAGAAATATTTTATTTTATTTTTTATTAGTATGACACACATTTAATAATAATTGAGTATAGGAAGCAAAATTGGATAACAAAGACAAACTTGGACCAAGTTGTTGCATCTTAGTAAGGCTAGGATGACCCCGCTAAACATGAACAAGAGAGGGAGAATCCATTACCAAACCAACATGTGTGGATGATCATATATAATAAAGACAATAAGACTTATATCCAGTGCAATTATTTGACGCAAACTTCAGTCTTGTAAACAGATAGAATCTTTGGTAAAAGAGATAATACAATCAAGAGAACAGATGAGACGACTACGATAATAAGTTAAATAGAAACTTAAGAACCTAAATAACATGATCAACGGATAGGGAAGGAAGAAGACGAACAGTACCAACACCGTGTGAGGAGACCCAAGACCCATTGGCCATGGTAATTGAAGGCAGATAATCCGAAGTACACATTAACGAGAAAAAAAAAAGATTTACTACTAATAATGTGATTTGTGGCTGCTAAGTCCAAAATCCAAGGGCCAAGAGACTTGGAATGAGTGAGACCAACAAAAGATGTACTCGTGTGTGCAACGAAAGCATTGGAACCAATGGAACCAGAGTTCTGACAATTCTCATACCATTTGAGAAATTCATTATAGAAGCATGCTTTGATGAAAATGACATGAAAGTAGTAAAAAAGGCCATAGGTACATGTAGAAAGTTAAGATAAATTCCAAAAGGCAAACAACTCTAAAACAATGAAAAAATTCCAACGACACCTAATAACGATGAAAGTAAGGGTGGCAATGCGACCCGACCCGTTTAGGTCCGACCCGCAATAGGTTGCCACAATGCGCTCTGGGCTAGCCCACCCCGCAATGCAAAATGAGATGGAAAATATGACCTGCCCCACATTTATTACGATCCCCAAGCCTGCTGCTTGGCCCGTATTTGTGTTGCATCATAAATTTTCATTTTTTTTGCAAGACCTGCACATGCATTTAGTGGTCCATTATATCAAATTTATTATGTATTGCACTATGAATTAAATGGACCAATAAAGAATTAAATGGCCCAAGAATTTTTCTATGTACTGCACCATTTAACAACTTTTCTATCTATTTATCTATCTACCATGTGAATAATAAGGAGTTAAATAAGGAATTAAATGGACCAATAAGGAACTAAATGATGTTAGGGTGTGTGAATATGGTGAGTGAGGATATGTAACATGAAAGAAGAAAAATACAGTGTAAGAATTCCTCAGGCTGCGTTGCACATGAGTGTGGTGAGGTAAGGGCTAAGTTAGGTTAAGTTGCAAGTCAGCGTGTCTACCTTCCCCTCCTCACCTCTAGCCCGCGCAGGCTGCGGGTTACGCGGTTCGGGCTCTTGCGAGCTAGTGGGTTTAGTATCCCAACCCACCTCGAACTTTTACTACTAGCCGGCTAGCCGGGCCTGACCCATATTGCCAATCTAGAAAGAGGGTATCAAGACAAGTCTGACAGCAGTGGTCGCTACAAGAGCACTACTGATTTGTGTTGTTAGTCTAAATGGAGGTGATAGTGATAATGGCACTAATGATGGTGACGATGATGATGATGATATGTCAAAAATAATAGTTTACAAAAAAAGTTTAACATCAGCTAACAATGGGTCCATTGAAGAGGCAAAGAGTAACCCTAACTTAGACACCATGTTAAAATAAAAGAGAAATAGGCATAGGATGAAGTCCTATTGTATGTTGAGCACATGGGGTTATGCATTTATAAATAGGGAAATACAAAGAGATGCACCTAAGCACGTTACATTTAAGACTAAAATATATTATTATGACTAACAATTATATCTAATACTATTTTAACCATATCTAACGAGATTTAAAGATCTCAACTAGTTAAGCTAGCCCTTAATTAATTCAATTTAGTTTCTCACTTGTTCCAACACGTTTACTACACTTCTTATGTCTTATTGACTTAAGTATTGGAGTGATTTTGTAGGAACAATCGACTTTCCCATCTCAAGAGCTCGACTAGGTGTATCGTATACAAAGAGAATCATCTAGGATAGAATAGATGAGACATGTATAACACATATCGAACTTGTGAGTACATCTTTGTCCTTGTAACAACAATAATAATTCTTGAGACCAAACAATACAGAACACCCCATTAAACGAAAGTTCTAAGTAGTTTTTATAATAACAAACATTATACGACAACAAAGATATATGTAGTTTTTCATCCAACATATTCAATTGTGCAACAAAAAGCTCTCAAATTTAATAAACCTTTGTTTACAAAGTATTAACAAAGAACCAGACAGATACATAATGTTGTATGTTATCTATCGTCTAATACCTATCTCTAGTTAAGCAAATTATGATATCAAAAGAAAATAGTTAAATTATTTTCCTTAAAATATTTGAACAGAGAAAGAAATCATTTGTGCTACACTGTTTATACTTTGACATATTACATATCCATGAATATCTAACGTGATCACATACAATTGAACAAAGCATTATCAAATACACATTTACAAAAATCAAATGATACAATTAATTTATCAGAAGGCACAAGTTAAGCTGACAAGACGATACAAAGTAAACTACTAATAAGA
The DNA here is from genome assembly GCF_037176805.1 of Vigna unguiculata. Lineage (NCBI taxonomy): Eukaryota > Viridiplantae > Streptophyta > Magnoliopsida > Fabales > Fabaceae > Vigna > Vigna unguiculata. The sequence goes on along the minus strand of NC_140795.1, from coordinate 22,493,725 downwards.
CAATACAATCAAATACATCAAAAGACTATAAGACCTCATTTGACCTGTTTTGTGCTTAACATGTCAATTATTTTTTACTGATCTAAATATTTATAATTTACTTAGTTTCATATTAGAATAAAATGAGTTCGGCCTTAATAACCTAAATATTTCTAGATAATCAAATCTAAATAAACATGATTTTATAGAAAATCATATATCTTTAATTGAGAAAGCTTTAAATGTCAAATGATTATTTTGTCTATGTATAAAAATATTCCATCTACTCTGATATATGACTAACATTAGTTAATCTATCTTTGACATTATTCATCAGAAGTTCTTGTTAGTGATTTATTCACATAATTTATATGAAACTTTTTCTTTAAGTAGTAAATTTTTTAATGTTTGAAAAAAGATAGTATTAATACTTTATGTATCAAGTATTCTCTAATATTGAGATGGACACAATACGATCAAAAAGCTTCAAAGAAGATATCTCACAAATAAAAGAATCTGAAACAAAAAAATATGGAGATTATCTTGAAGATTACATAAAAATTTCTCTTTGGATGTACTGTCGCAACCGAAATCGCGACGGGACGACGAACCAAAAAAGAAAATGGGTTTGAAAATAGATTTGGAGTCGCCACCATAGTTATTTTTGGAAAACTATGGAAAACCATAAAAAGAAAGCAAGTCTGCGAAAAACCAGATTTTTGGATCCAGGAGTCAGTTACACGTAGGAAATGTGTTAGCACCCTACAACGTCTGCCCAAAGGCGGTACCCTTAATTAAACATGCAAAGTTGATGTGGTCATCAAGACATTAATTTTCCCCAAAATAATGAGACAAATAATACTATAAAGAAACAAAAAAAAAATGGGTCCGACAAGGATTGACCTTGGTCCTACGTATTCTCATTCAAAATGAGAAATCAGGGTTACGTAATTCTTTAAGAGAAACGATTTGGAAAACTATTTTGAAAATGATTTAATTTTTTTGTAATTAAACCTAATAAGGATTGACCTTGCTCCTACGTATCTCACAAGGGAGAATCAAGGATCACGTAGTTCTTAAAAAGCTTGTTTGTTTGGAAATGTTGATATTTTTATATTTTGAAAATTTTATATTTTTTGGTATTTTTGAATTATTTGAAAAAATAGCGTCACACGACGCGAGCAACCAGACAGACACTCAAAAATTGAAAGAGGAAACTAATTTTGATATTTTTAAAAATTGAGTGTCACATGGTGCAAGCGACCAGACAAACAAAATAAGGTGGAAGAAAACATTTTTCATTTTTTAGATTATTTATGTTTGTAATTTTTATGATTTTCAAATATTTTTTGGTTTTTTAGGAAAAAAAAGTGTACGAAAAGATGGAAAAAAATGAAGGTAAACAAAATACAAAAAAAAAAAAAGTGCATGGAGGGTGTAAGCATACAACATAGTGGAGTGCAATGAGTAAAAATTTGAAAATAGAGCAAAAATACAAGGAGGGTGTAAACTTTGAAAATTTGGGGTGTAGTCAGCAAACACAATCAAACCCAAAACAAGACCAACATAAACATGGGGTGCGAGGTTATCAATTATGGTGGTGCGCGAAGTAAAACATGAAACAAGTGTGGTAGGGGTGCAAGGTTAGTAAACATCAGGGGGTAATCGCATCATAAAATTAAAATAGGCCCAAAAATGTAGGGGGTGCACGAAGAAAATAAAAGGCAGAGCCAAATCAAACAAACACTAACTAATGTGGAGTGTGTGCAGGGGTGCGGGACTAACAATTATGGAGGTGTACAAAGTAAATGATAGAAAAAAAACAATCAATTCTACAAAATAATGGGGTGCAAGGATTATTCCATATCACATGGTCCATACCCATACCAATGCCAAATCAATATATAATTCAATGATTATCTCATTCCTCAATCATGACCAACGCATATTTAAAAATAATAACAAATAAATAACATACAATTGACATACATAGGACTTGAACCCAAGTCCTTTCACACAATAAAGTACTCTCAACCATTTGAGCTAGTACTTTTCAACGTCACATAAATCAATTTTAATGCCATAAAGCCTCCCACTACCCACATTTATTAATTAACTATTTATTTAATTAATTAAATTCTACGGGTCTTACAAAAGACATAGGTCTAGTAATAACAGAGACCTTATGTTAACCTCCTATCTCTTTTTTTTTTCCTTTTTCCTTTTCTTCTTTTCTTCTTTTGTTTTTTTTCCTTTTGATAACACAAATATTGATTCTTTCTCAAACTAAAACATATTTTTTACCTTTTCATCTTATTAATTATTTATTTATTTATTTTTCTCAATTGAACTTTTAATTAACTTATTTCTATTATTATTTTTATCATTGTTATCCGGACGAAATTAGGTGTTGACAAGTGCCAACTAAAGATAAATATACATCATGCCAAATCAAATAACTTGGAACCACAATTGTCATTTGCATTAATGTTAGACAAAAATATGAATAAGATATAGAAAAAGAAGGAAACAATGAACAAGAAGAAACAAAAGCTCTATAGATTAGATTTCCTTTTATAGTTAAAGATGAAGATATTGATCTGGACAAAATTTGAACTAGAATGATTGAGAAGTAAAGAATCTCAAGAGGTCATATTTCTAGCATACCTATAAATAGAAGGTCAAGATGAAGAAAGAAAGAGACGAAAAATAATAAGAAAAAGAAAAGAATGGAACATGAAGTTAAAAAGATCAAAACAAAGAGTGTGTGTCTACAACGTCTATATCAATCATCTAAAGTGCTAATGCAATTCGTATAGCTTGAGAAAAAATAGGGTATGTGATAAACTATTGTAATATTCTTCAGATAGTGAAGTGAGCTTAAATTTATTCTCTTACTTTGAAATTTTTTTCTTATACGCTTTCTTAATCTCAAGGAGAGATTAAGAAGGTTACTTGAAAAGGTTATACTCATTATACTTGGAGAAGTTGATACTCGTGATACCTGGGAGAAACTAAGACTTGTGTTACCTAGATATGTCGATACTTGTAACTTGAAGAGGTTTGTGTACTCACTATAATTAAATTTTATTTCATTAATGGAACCTCTTAAATAGTATGCTTAAGATAGAACTAGACATAGTCATAGGTTTAGATAAACCAATATAAATTCTTTGTGTGGTTGTTCTTCATATCTTTGCATATTATATAATCTAGTCAAATCTATAATCTAGTCAACCCACCCCTTATTGATCCCAATGGCACTATCAATAAATACCTTAATTGACAAATTATAGAAATGCATATTAAAATATCTCTTATGGAAAAAAAAGTTCCATAACGAAAAAATGGGATGTCTTATGGAATAATTATTTTTTCTTTTTGAATACATTTGAAATAAAAGAAAAATGTTTTACATTAATTATTTGGAATTTATGGAATTGGTATATATATATATATATATATATATATATATATATATATATATATATATATGATAATTTAATTTGAAGTTAATAACTTTGTAAATACACAATTTTATGTTTTTTAGACTATACAATTAGAAATGTTCATTTAACACTTTTACAAAATCAAATTCTAGAATACTACGATAAAAAAAAAGAATTATAACAAATATAACAATACATAGAGAGAAAGAACATAAGAACGATCAATGAAGACTCTATTATATTCTATTATGAGATGAGGTATATATATATAATGTAGGGTCACAAAGGGAAAGAGAAATAAATCTATAAAACTGTAACAAAATGCTAACAGAAAGTTATAGCTAAGAGCCCCCTCCTAGCTTGGAACAAATGTCTTGAAACTAAGCTGGAGAGAGTGCTTTAGTGAATACGTCGACAAGTTGAAGGGAAGATGAGATAGGCAAGAGTTTAAGCAAACCATCAGTGACTTTTTCACAGAAAATGTGACAGTCAATATCAATATGTTTAGTCTGTTCAGGGAACACTTGATTTGAAGAAATTTGCAAAGCAGAGTGGTTGTCACAATATAACAGTGCTAGACGATGAAAAGAAACATGGAAATCAGCAAGTAAGAAGGTGAGCCATTGAAGCTCACAAGTAGTGGAAACAAGTGCCCGATATTCATCCTTAGTAGAACTTCTAAAGACCGTAGGTTGCTTCTTGAAGCGCCATGATATTAAGGAAGAACCAAGCTAAATAAAAAAAAAACAAAGATAGAGTGACAAGTATCAATGCAACCTGCCCAGTTTGAATCACTGAAAGCCTTGAGTTGAATGAGTGTTGGCAGAAAGAAAGATGTTGATGCCAATGTTCCTTTCAAAATCAAAGGATATGAAAAGCAACTTGATAATGATCCTAGGAGATGACATAAACTAGCTCAAATTTTGGACATCATAGGTGATGTTAGGACGAGTATGAGTTAAGTAGATAAGTCCACCAATAAAATGGTGATAGACGGAGTCATCTAGATGAGGTTTACCCGTAGTAGAATGGAGACGCGTATTATAAGCCATAGGAGTGGAAACTAGACAAGATGCCAACAAACTATGATCAGATAATAAGTCCAGAGTATATTTACGCTGACAAATATGAATACCAACTATTGTACGAGCATCCTCAATGCCAAGAAAAAATCATAGATTGTCAAGATCCTTGATTTTAAAAGTGGAGTCGAGAGAGGTAGTAATGCTATGATTTCAGCAAGATCATCTCCGGCCAAAACAATATCATGAACATAAATGAGAAGAGTAGTGATTTGAGAATTAGAAAACTTGAGAAATAAAGAGGGATCAAAAGCAAAGGAAAGATAACCATGACTAACCAAAAAAGAAGAAAGTTATGCATACCATTGACAGTTGGCTTGTTTAAGACCACCTATAGAACGTTGAAGTTTACAAACATGTCCAGCATATAATAGAGGTAACCCGGGATGGGGTTGCATGTATACCTCTTCATGAGGATCACCATGAAAAAAGCATTATTAACATCCAATTGCTTATAATGCCAATTATGGCTAGCAACAAGGGCGAGAAGAAGTCGAACAATAGTCAACTCGGCAAGAGGGGAGAAAGTGTCAAAATAATCAAGACCTTCCATTTGGGTATACCCCTTTGCAACTAAACGTGTTTTATATTGTTCAATATAATCATCTATGTGACGCCCCGACTACTATACTAAATAATTATTATTTGATAAAAAGATATGGAATTAATAATTTTTTTCCCATAAGATTATCCTTGAGAGAACATTAATAATAACATAACTTCATATTTATATATTTAGTTTACATCTCTATAGTTGTTCATGAAATATTACAAAAATATATATTTGTAAAATATTAAGAGTTCTACATCAGAATAGAAAATTATCTATATTTTTAATATCTCCTAAATAGAAATTATCCATGAGTCAATCTTCAGAAGATCCACCAATAATATCCCGAACAACTCTCACTGAGCAGGTTCCTCTTCTGCTCATGCAACAGGTACATATAAAAGAAAAATATGAAAGGAGTGAGGTCTTTATAAGCCTTAAATATGAATCTTAATAAACTCAGCAAACAACACAGACACTGGGGGCCTAAATTTGGACCTACAACCACAAAACTTGATCTTGTTTTACCAGACATATGGATCCATATTCCACTTCTAATGATTCAATCTGAACATCAAAAGTTACTTTGGGAAGTGATTAGGTAGTTGAGTATTTCTCATAAAACATTGGTACAATCATAATTATTTCTTTCTCGAGAATATTAGCCATTCATCGGCTCACAAAAGAGATATATACTCACTACCTAACATTGGTGAAACCGAGCAGGTATCGGATAGTCCCAAGTTTGGCCTATGAATATCCTAGTCCAGTGCGCTATTCTGAACTATCCAGATATTCACCTACTTGGTAAAACTTCCCTAGACCCCACCATGGTCCCTGCCTTTCATCCCGCAGTGTACCAAACTGTGACTTCCCAAATACAACCACTTTGACACTGGTTTAATCTCAACTTATTGAAACCAGACTTAACTCTTACTTAACTAACATACTCTTGGATATTTTCGAAGTTCATAAAATGTGATGACTATTAATTCATGTCATTGTATAAACTATACACAAAGAATATAAAACAACGATAAAATGTACATGCAATTTTCTTCTATCCAAGCTCACCGAATAAAATAATATTTACTTTCACTTCACATTTATTTATTTTTAATTATAAACTAATGATAAAATAAGAATCAAAGTAAGAACTTTAAATACATAATTAGATAAGGATTAGAACGTTATAAATAAATATAATAACAAAATATAAATTAAACAGGACCAGTGTGTAAATGGAGATAAAAATAAAATAAATAAATAGGACCAGTGCGTAACTGGAGATAAATAAAAAATAAAATAAATAAATAGGATTAGTGCGTGACTGGAGATAAAAATAAAATAAAATAAATAAATAGGACCAGTGTGTAACTAGAGATAAATAAAGATAAAATAAATAAATAGGACAAGTGCGTAACTGGAGATAAATAAAAAATAAAATAAATAAATAGGACCAGTGCGTAACTGGAGATAAATAAAAAATAAAATAAATAAATAGGACCAGTGCGTAACTGGAGATAAAAATTAAATAAATAAATAAATAGGACTAGTGCATAACTAGAGATAAATTAAATAAAATAAATAAACAGGATCAATACATAATTGGAGATTAAATTAAATAAATAAATAAACAGGATCAGTGCATAATTGAAGATTAAATAAAATAAATATAAAAGGATAATAAATGAAAATAAGTTAAATGAAAGTAAATAGAATAATATATAAGTCAAAATAAATAAAAGTTTAATATAAAATCCATGAGTTTATCAAGAGTAATATAAAAAGAGCTTAACCTCACTCCCCTCTTACCTTATCGATTGACAAGGGCACATTAATAATATTTGTAGAGGACTAAGATCTCTTTGAATCTTTACTCTAAACTTTCTCTCTCTTCTTTCTATTTTGCTTTCTCTTTCTCTCTCTTCTTTCTTTCTTTCTTTCTTTCCTTCTTTCTTTCTTTCTTTCTCACTTTCTCACTTTCTCACGTAACCTTCATTATATATATATATATATATATATATATATATATATATATATATATATATATATATATATATATATATATATATATATATATATATATATATATATATATATATATATATATATATATATATATATACTTATCCTTTTAAATCATCATTGCATTCATTAATTAAGAGATAATGTTTATCTCTTAGGTTCCTTTTTTTTTCCTTCTTATCTTTTCTCATGATCTTATCTTCTTCTTCTTCTTCTTCTTTTTTTCTTTTCTTCTTATCTTCTTATCCTTTCTTATTCTTTTCTTTTCTATATTATTATTTTTTTATCTCTTTTAGAAAATTCTTCATATATTTTTTTTTACACACACCTATTTAATTAAAATATTTTTACCTAATATATATATATATATATATATATATATATATATATATATATATTATATTTGTTTTGTTTTATTCTTATTGTTATTTTCAATAAGTAAAATTACATCATGATAAAATATATTTTTAATGTTTAAACTACATCATAATAAAATATGAAACATTAGTAAACATAGAAGATTTTCTAAGTGTTTTATTTAAAATAAATAATACAGTTTATTAAAAATAGGGATGTTACAATCTACATGTTGTTTAATCTTAAAAATCCAACGACACACGATTGCAGTTTTATGTGGAGGTAAGTTAGTGAGAACCCAAGTATTGTAAAGTAGTAATTTCAGCATGCACAATCTTAAACCAACAGTCAAATTTGACAACTTCAGCATATGTCTATGGTTCAAATACAATGGAAATGGAATGATAAAATGATGAAAAGATGGTGATAAACAATGGTAAGAAAGGACATGTTCTAGTGGATAACGGACAACAAGCGTAGTGGTACCAATTGATGTAAAATTACTGTGAAAATCTTTCAAATAAGTGAGTGGGTGATGAATACGTGTAGAACGACGAAGATCAGGGGTAGAGGAAACAGGTAAAGGGGGAGAAGAAGTGGGTGGAGAAAAAGTGTCTAAAGAAATAGAGGAAGGGTCATGAGATCTAAAAGAAGAATGTTGAGGTAATGAAATAAAATAAAGGTGCTGGATAGATGAAGGATGAACAAAAGGGAAATAATCCTCATAAAAAACAACATTCTGAGAAACATTGATGGCATGAGAAAGAAAATTATACAGTAAGTAGCCTTTAGTGTGGGATTGGAATCCTAGAAAAATGGAGGGGTAAGCACGAAGGTCAAGCTTCTTATGTTGAGCACTAAGGGTACTTGCATAACAAAGACAACCGAAAATGCAGAGGTTAGAAATGTCACATACATGATGGTAAAGCTTTTCAATTGGTGAGATATTGTGCAAAAAAGGAGTAGGGTTGCAATTAATGAGGTAAGTGACATGTTGAAGAGCAAAGCACAAAAAACTTAAAGGAAGGTTGAATTGAAAAAGTAATGCGCGAGAAACATTTAAGAGATGTTGATGTTTATGTTCAAGTATGCCATTTTGTTGTGGGGTTTCAATGCATGTAGTTTGATGGATAATTCCTTTGGAAGAGAAATAAGCACACAAAAAATTCAACACCATTATAAGTACGTATGACTTTAACAAGTTTATGAAATTGATTTTCCATTTGAGTAATGAAATGAATTGAATAATATGAGAGTGTGTTTCAACTTTGGAAAGCATGAGACAAATTCAAACACAATGATTGTGATCATCAACTATTGTTACAAAATATTTGTGACCAAGCATGGATGTAGTAGAGCATGGACCCCAAATGTCCATATGAAGAAGTTCAAAAGATGTAGTAGCATGTGAAGTACTCAAAGGAAAAGATAATTTGTGTTTTTAGCATGATGATCGCTACTCAACGAAGAATATGTTTGTTTTATAACTTGTAAACGGGTAGGGGAAAGGTGACTAAGACAAAACTTCCACAAATCTATAAGTATATTATTACATTAGGGTTGAACTATGGTAGTGTGAACTGAACTATCAAGTGTAGAAAGGAAAACTAGCATGTATAAGCTAGAATTTACATCAATTATTCCAATCTTATGTTTGTTGTTTGTGTCCTGTATAATGCAAGAATGAAGAGAAAATATTAAATCACAGTGAAGAGAATTCACACGTTTAGAAATGGAAATGAGATTGAATGTGAAAGTAGATATATACAAAACATCGGTGAGATAGAATGGAATAAAATGAACATGTCCTGAGTGGGTAACATAAACTTGTTCACTAGTGGGAAGGTTAATAATGAGAGGTTTAATAGCCTTGAAAGAAGAGAAATTACTTAATGAGGAGGAAATGTGATCAGTAATCCATGAATCTAATATCCAGGTAGTTATGGATTGGAGTGAAATTTTACTTGAAGAAGAGGAAATAGACCATATCTAATTGACATGAGATGAAGACATTGTTGAAGTGACATTGTTTAGTTATTATATTAGAGCTAGTAGTTCTTGATATTAATGTGGAAAGAAACGAAAATCTTGAGTCTTAGAAGCCTTTTTATTGATCATTCCTCGTGACAACACCATTCTCAATCATAGTATTGTTAATCACATGTTTTAAATCATGAAATTTGTGGCCATGGGGAAAATCGTGCTTACGATAGCAAACATCGACAATGTGTCCTAATTTTCAGTGATGAGTACATAATTTGCCACCACGAGTGTATATTTAGGGTTCTTCAAATTAGGAAACTCATGTTTGCAATAGAAAACGTTCTTCGTATGCCTAGAACGACCACAATGGGTGTAGGAAACCGTGTTAGCGGCATCAATCATCGAGTCAGAGGGAGAACATAATGGGAGTGATGAGCTGGCATTCTTATTGAACGACATAGGAAAATATTCTAGAGATGGAAGGGAGAGGATCCATAAGTAAAATATGACAGCAAACATTACTGTATTGGTCATTTAACCCTCGTAGAAACTACATTCCTCGATCTTCAATTTTTCGTTGAGCAAGAAGAGGTTATACCTTGCAGCAACACTTACTATGACAGGTACACACTGGGTCTGGATGAAAATTCTCGTGTTAATCCAACACAACTCTAAGTTTGCAGAAGAAGTCAATGATAAAGAGATCACCCTATTTCATCAATGATACCTCATATTACAAATCTGAAACATGTAAGAGATCTCCTTGTGCATACTATGATTTGAGATCCTTCCATATATCTTCGGCGTTGTCCAACCAAAGAATACTGTGATGGATGGGAATAGAAACATAATGAACGATCCAGAACACAACCATGTTGTTGCAACTTTGTGAAGCGTTACGCAATGGATCGAAAAGCGGTGGTGTCGATGTAGTGCCATTAACAAACTCAACCTTATTCTTTGCACTGAGAGCAATAAGCATAGATCAACTCCAAGAATGATAATTTGTGGAATCAAGGAGAGAGAAACCAATGTTGTAGCTGGATTCTCATTAGGATAAAGGTAAAGATAACTATGCACACTAGGTGTTTGATGATCGGTCATAATGACAAGTAGGGAAAGAAAAGGAGCGGAGCCAAGCATATCCCTAAAAGATACGGGCCTAATATCATAATAAATATAACAATTAGAGAGAGAAAATATAAGAATGATCAATGAAAGCTCTACTTTATTCTATTATGAGATGAGGTTTATATGTACAATGTAGGGTCACACAGGAAAAGAAAAATATGTAAAACTGTAACAAAATGCTAAAACAAATTCTAAGAGAAAGTTATAGCTAAGAAAATATACTGTAATATATTTATGAATTATGGACTGTGTTAAAATAATGAAAGTGCATGAACAAATAGTTTAATTTGAATAGTCTCTTGCACCCCACAATTGCTAATTGCATCCCACACCATCAAGGAAAGACTCAATCGGTGTATACTAATGTTGTTATGCCGCACCACTGCTATAGAGAAAGAAGAAGAAGAGATGAAGAATACTACAAAGGAGGAAGAAGAGAGAAAACGTGGAGAAAAAACTCTTTCTGAAAACACATTTCATGAAGGGATATTTCGAAAAGCTTGTTCTAGAAGTCTGTTTTGGAAAGTTTATTCCAAAAATATCATTCCAAACAGCTTGTTCTATACTGCATTTCATGCATTCTAGAAATTTGATTGTGAAAGTCTTATTTTGAAAATCCGAAATGCTTATTTCGAAAAGTTTGTTTCAAAAGGTTTCTAGAACGTATCATCTAAAAGGTCCAAAGTCCATTTTATGGTGGGTAAAATGATTATTTTAGAAATTTGATGGAGTGTGCAAGGAAATTGTGGGGTTCAGTGAGTAAACTCTGAAACCAAGAGGAAGAAAGTTGCAAAATCATGGCTCTTTGTGCAACTCGGTCCTTGACTTTTGCATTTTTTCCTGCCTGGAAATGCATAATGACGAAACTCTTTTAAGAATTATTTTTTAGAAAAAACTATGCGTTCTGATTCACCATTTAGAATTTTTTTTTAAATATTCCTGAATATATATATATATATATATATATATATATATATATATATATATATATATATATATATATATATATATTCGAAACATTTAATTTAAAAAATACTTTTAGATTTAAAAATATCTTTAAGAAACATCTCATTTGAAATATAAAAATATTTTTTGAATTAAATGTTCTGAAAATTATTTTCAAATTAAAAATACATTTTAAATACTCACTCCAAAATATATATTTTTTTAATTTTTTAGATTGGATATTTTAGTATTTTAAAATTTAAAAACACCTCTCGGAACATTCAATCCATCAATAAAAAAAATTAAGAAATGTAAGAGATGTAGATATTTTTATTATAATTTTATTGAGAGGTGATTTGGGAACTACTGCTTTTATTGGACTGCAGGAAAAAAAAATGGGTGCAGGAAGCGGAGGAAAGTTGCAAAATCTTGGGCCCAATCATCATTGACCCAAAATGGAAAAATCATGACCTAAAACAAAAAAACTTTTATTTTGGAATAGTAAATTAGTGTTTTGAGAGTAAGTGCAATTTATAACCCTCCATAATTTAAATAAACCCTAATTGTTTTCTTCTTCTCTACCACAGTTGTTCCTCGCACTATTGAACCTTTAGCCAGTGACTGGAGCCGCATTCATGCTGTTGTCGTGTTTGGAGAGGTAGGCATAGTTAAATGTGAGTTTCCAGAGGTGTTAGTTAGTTTTCGTAAGGTCATATATACGTTTTTTTGTTAACATTTCAGGTTCATAGTTAGAAAAATATTTCGGATATGGAAATGTTATGCAATCTATTCTTGAATTTCTTTTTAAATATTTATATTTTAAAATGTAGAATCCATACTATTTATAATAATATATAAAAAAAATACTTTCTTGTATCCACACCTCATTATTTTAATTTTATTCTTAATTATTTTATAAATAATATATCTAAATTTAATTTTTTTTTGTGATTTTAAAAGTTTCTTTTATATATATTTTATTATTTTAATTTTACATTTAAGAATTATTTTAAAAATTAATTACATATTTTTATTAATCTTAATTTAAATTTTTATAAAAATTAAAAAAAACGAACATGACAGCTCATATATTTTTGTTGGTTAATTATAATCCAAATTATGTGAAAATATAAAAAAACACAAACCCAAAAGATCTCCAAAAGAAAAACCAAAAAAGGGCTTCTCCCTACACCCCAACCCTTTCTCTTATACCTCTAACACTTTATTTAATTTCAGCTTTGCCCATAGTAAAAAGGTAACGAAGAAAGAGAAAAATCAGTAAAACCCATACACCCCTACAACCCTGCACCCCAAAGAGAATATGCTTTTCCTGGAGCCTTGCACCCCCAAAAAAGAATCTCCTTTTCCACGTGAATTTGACCTAATAGTGCGGCGGATTCCATTTAAAATTATTCTCATCCATTCTTTGCCGTTTCCTTTTGTATTGGAGTAGATCTGAGCACCAACAACCAGCAACAAGCAGTTCCGTCCACATTTCATCCACACTCCATTGGCATCAAATCCAGTTAAGTTTTTCTCAACCATTGATTCATATTTTTTTTTATTTTTCGTGAATGATGAACCTGGTTCATGAACCTAAACGCGGTTGTCTGCAATATGTGCCATATATCCATCTTTTAATCACTTTAATCCACAACCCATTTAATTTGAAGACCCATTTTATTTTTCAATTCAGTTTGCCATTACGGATGTCGAGATCCGTTTCAACCCATTGACTTGCGGATGTCGACATTCGTTTCAATTTTTTTTTTGTTTTGGTGCATTGTGAATGTCGACATCCACTTCAAAGTTTTCAATTTCGGATGTCGACATCCGTTCAGGTTTTCTTTCATTTTGGTGCGTTGTGGATGTCGACATCCGCTTCAGAGTTTTCAATTGCGAATGTCGATATCCGTTTCAGGGTTCTTTTTTTGTTTTGGTGCATTGCGGATGTCGACATCTGCTTGAGAGTTTTCAATTGTGGATGTTGACATTTGTTTCCATTTTTTTTCTTAAGTTTCAGTCTTTTTACATTTTTTTGAAATTTTTTATGCATAGTGAGTTTTTTTTTGTATCATAGATAACATTATGGAATCTTAAATTGCAATTAATTTCTGGATCATTGGATCGTGATTGTTATGAGTGGAATGCTGGAAATTTTAAAATTTGAATTTGAGAGATATTCTTGTTTCTTGGTGATTTATGTTTGCTTACGTGTTGTTATATTTTTTGTTACTGAAAATTTGAAACTTTCAATTATAGATATGGTTAGGACACGAGGTAATTTATCTAGACGCGGTTCACATGATGCACGCAAGAGTTCTGCACAAGGTGCTGCACAAAGGAGACCGACCGCTTCAACTGGTAAAAGGGGTCAGCACGAGGCTGATGTTGTTGAGGATGATGTTGTTCAGCATGAGGCTTCCAATGTTGCTCAGGACGAGGAGCAGGGGATTGGTAATGATGGTGCAGGATTTTCAGGTGGTCCCTCTGATACATCTTTATTGACTCGGTACCAGAATCATGTTGCACGTATCATATGGGAGGGTCAAGTTAGTAAGAAGTTTTTATAAATGTTTTATTTTATTATTGTTATGTATTTTTATTGTTTTATGTTTCTTTTTTCTTAGGATTGAGTTGTGAAACTAGTCTCCCATATTAAAAAAGTGAAAAGATTTGGACGTCCTCACCCTTCTGTTCTCCCTTTTGTTGTAAATTTTGGATTATCACCTCTGTGCGATATTTTATATGATTATCCCGATACTGGGTTAATCTTGGGTTTCGTGGAGAGATGGCATCCTGAGACTAATAGTTTTCATCTACCAATTGGTGAGATGACTATCTCTTTAGATGACATGTGGTCGCTCCTTCATCTTCCCATCACCGGAGAGTTTTGTTCAACTAAAAATCTTGAATATGAAGATTCAATTCAGATTATGATGACACTTCTTGGTATTGATCGGGCTATGGCTTCCGATGAGTTAAATCATTGTCGGGGTGCACAGGTTAGACTTAGTTGGCTGAGAGACCTCTATAAGAGTTGTTGTGATAACGAGCTATGGGAGTTTGATGCACGTGCATATCTTTTGCACCTTGTAGGGTGCACCATATTTGCTAATAAAAGCGTCATTTTTGTTCGGACCTATTACTTGGAGCTGATTAGAGATCTCCCTACATGCCGTAAATATGCTTGGGGAGTTGCTGCTCTTGTCTATTTTTATGAGCCGTTAAGACATGCTAGCTTTGCAAATACAAAGCAATTAGCTAGATATCTACCTCTTTTACATGTACCCACTTATATTACATTTATTTGAATATTTTACTTATTCTTTTATATCACAATAGTTAAATGAAATGCTATTTGATATAGAATTGGATATACGAGCACTTCCCTGCATTGGGAAGGAAGTAGTTACGTGATACATATGTAGAGACTGAACCTCGTGCAACACGTTATGCCACTGGATGCGTTACTTCCACTATAGCTGATATTAGAGTCCAGTTGGATGTTTTAACATATGATGGAGTAATTTGGTGCCCATATGGAACACATAGAGCTGGTAGACCACTTGTTGTATCTGCCATGTTTTCTGGCTTCCTCAAGCTTGGTATCCTTGTTCACCGTCATCTGTCGGAACATGTGTTACGACAATTTGGGTTTATGCAGCCTATTCCACGACCGCCAAATTTCCTTTCTATGGTGGGCTTTGCTACTATTGATGATCGGTGGAGACGCTACAACCAATTTGTCGTAGTTCAGGTGGTCCCTACGCCAGCTCCATTTTCATGTGTGGATGGATATTTGTAGTGGTTTAGGAGGGTCTCCCATCCCTACATTGTACGCGGAATTAAGGACGAGCAACCCAGCCTTGTGGTTACGCCCTGACTTCATCGAAATTTGCTAGATGACATGCCAGTTTAGATGATGAAGGATTATCTTGTTCCTTTTTAAGATTATTGAATATGGTGTGAGTTGATTAAGAAAGCTAAGCGAAATCCCCACTGGACATTAAGATAGCAAGCAATCTAGATGTGAAGGTTCCTTTCACAAAGCTCAAGAGAAGAAGATGATGGATTGATTCAAAACAAAAAGGAAATGGAAAGCAAATAAACCATAGAAAACAAAGAACAATTAAAGGAAGAAGAAAACATAAAATGGAAAGGAAAGAAATGGTAAAAATGTGAGAAGCATGCCACTACAAGGCTAGGCTAGAAGCCATGGCAACCTTGAAGATGAGTGGATGTGTGCCGCCACTTGCTATGCAAGATAAGGCTTAAAAGTATTCACTCCCAAGGGAGGAAACTCTCACAAATGGTTGAGACACAAGAGTGTTTTTACTTCAAAATGTTCAACCCTTTTACATGTCTAGGAGCACCCCTTATATAGAAGAGTTTAGGGGCCTCTAAGCAAATAAAAGATACTTAAGGATGTCTCTACAAAAACCTAACCCTAGCTTCTAGAAACTAGGTCAAATAAGGTTACAAAAATGAGAGACAAAAGAGCCAAGTATGGTGTGTGCAAGACTAATTTCGTTCTAGCACAAAAGGAGACAAAGAATGTGTCTCATATGTCTCCAAAAAGGGGTCAAAGTGTGCTAAAAACAAAGGAGACCAAAGGTACATAGGTACACTTGCTTCATGCCTTTTACTTTATGCTTTATGCCTTTGCTTTACTCTCTCCTCCACATCATTTATGCTCCCCAATCACCATGCGCCACCTAACATTGCTTTCTTACTCCTAATTAACCTACAAAGCAAATAAGCATAGATTAGCATGTTGGCTTAAGTCAAGTCAACTATAGTCAACAAGTCAAACCTAGTCAAAGGTCAACAAGTCAACTAAAGTTGATTCAACTAAGTCAACTTAGGGAATCAAAAATAACAAACACAAATGAAAGGGATGAAGGATTAGTGAACTTCCTTTCTAAACATGCTTAGTCTTCTTAAGCATGTGCCTCCATCCTTGGTTGGGGTCAATCCTTCATCATCAGAGGACATTAGAGTCATTGTAACATCCCTAGTGAATATTACTTGATTTATATTAAATAAATATATAAAGAAAACAAGCGTCACAATCTTATTAAGTCTCATACTCGAAAACTACATAAGTTTAAGATTTAATGCGACAAAATTTTAAAAGTAATTAAATCTAAAGTTTTTACAAGTTCCAATAACACTATAGAAACACTAATAAAGTCCTAGCTCTATCCCAACTAGCCCTCACTTTGTCTCCTTAGCACCCTCGGCATCACCTGTAACACGATCTGCTCCCGTGTAACAAATTACACGATCATTGTCATTCACAAACAGAAAGGGTGAGCTCAAAAGAATATAAACATATATTAAATACATAATATAAAACATAAACACCCAATTACATTCTCAGCATTTGACCCTATTCACATCCTTGGTACCCCCACGACTCTTAAAACCTCCAATTTACTCAGCAAAATTAGCCATGGACTTAGGATTCATGATGCTCACACAAACCTGCCCGCTCGTGGTCCTGTCTTTACGAACCTCCCCGCTCATAGTCCTACTCTACGGACCTGCCCGCCCGTATTCCAACACATGTGATCCACCAGCTACGTACCTCCTCGCACGCAACATCTTTCAACTGTGAGCACAGAACATACGAACCTACCTCGCTCGTATCCCCACAGGAGAGTAATTGAGTATGAATCTCCCCGCTCATACCATCACATGTTAAACACCATCCATGAACCTACCCGCTCATGGCACAGCATCTCCTGATCCACGTTTCATCAGTGCGTACAAACAACACACACAAACTGCACTAAACACGTTTGGGCTAGAAGCCTTAGCTTAAGCGACCAGGCCTGTCTCGCTTAGGCTAAGCTTCCTTGCCTGAGCGAGCGTGCTAAACTGGTTTACCTGCGAGGTCTCGCTTAAGCGAGTCTCTCCTCGCCTGGGCGAGATCGCCCTTCGTCTAAAACCCAAACTCTCACCTAGGCGGCAAGTTACCACAACACCAAGTTAAAACGCGAGGTCTTGCTTAAGCGGGAGCCTCTCGCCTGGGCGAAACCGTGTCGCCCAAACATCATCCCCCTTGCCTGCACGAGGGCCCCAAAACAAAATCTCACACCCTCAATTTCTCGCTTAGGCGAGAGGTATTCGTCTAAGCGAGTTAATAGGTCGCCCAAAACCTTGACACTCCGCTTGAGCGAGTAGTTCGTGCAGAAAACACAACTTTCGACTCTGCAACTCTCGCTTAGGCGAGCCTGGCTCGCCTCTCGCCTGAGTGAGATTATCAGTCTGGTTCACTGTTACACGCACGCAAACACCCAAACTATGCCAACACCCCTTTCCAAAATTGACATTCAATCCCCTTTATCGTTCCAAAAGTATGAACCTATTTTGGACCCCAAAATTTGATCCCAAACGAATGCAATTGAATCATAGTCACATATAATACCCAAAACTCCATTATTTCCAATATGCGCATACAAGAATGATATGCCCGTACATCAGCCAAGGTTCAATCCAATCACAGAAAGCATGTAAATTTGATGACAAAGAGACATATAATCATGCTTAACACTGCAGTAATAGAATCAATACAATCACAATAATTTCTCACACAGAGGAGCTCCCCTAACTTGGAATTTTCGTGGTTTTTAATTGGAATTGTGCCTCTTCCCCTAAAGTACCAATGCTCCCTCTTTGGCTTTTCTCAATTCAGCTCTCAATTGCCCTAACACCCACGGTTCTCTCCAGATTTTCGCACCCCTCTGCCTATACCAAAATATAGCTGCCAAAACCCTTCCTCTCACCTCAATTTCACCTTATATAGACATCCTACTAGTAGGTTTAAGTGACAAAACGAAAAACTTAACTTAATGGTGATTTATTTGTTATTCAAGGCCCATGATTTAATGATTTTTCAGCCCCTTTGGCTGCCTCTTCTACTAGGTTTCCTCCACCCTTCCACATTCATACCATAATCCATTATTTAGCAAAAAGAGAATTAAAGTTGGGTTACCAAGATTCGAACCCATACCCTCATAATACAAGGTCAAACCACAACCAACAACCCAATTAACACTTTATGATAATAAGCACAGATATAGTATTACATTATCACCTACTTTGCTCTCACATGTTATATAAAAAAAATAGTAATAAAACAAACATCGGATAATTAGCATACATAGGACTTGAACCCAAGTCCTTTCAACATAGCTAAGTACTCTCAACCATTTGAGCTAGTACTTTTTCACACCAAAGCATTCCGCATTAAATGCCTTAAAGGCATCCATTACCCGCATTTATTAAATAATTATTTAATTAACTATTTAATTTTCTCAGGTCTTACAGTCATCATCTTCTGGTTTATTGGTATGTTAGAAATTTATTTGTTCATACTATTAATAACTTAAATATTTAACATTATGTTGGTATTATCGCAGAGTGCCATGAAATGCATTGTCAGTGATCTTCAACAGATGATAGATTGCAGAGATGTTAGTGAGGGCACAATTGCTTGGGATTGTACGCATGAGTTATTACAGATAGCTCGTGATGCAACAGAAGAGGAAGAGACTAGAGGAGGACGTAGTGTTCGAGGACGATGACCATCTACATCTGGATAGTAAATTTACCTTATATTTGTATTTGATGTTAGAACTTACATTTTTATTGGATTTTATATTAAGTAATTCCATATATGATTATTAATCCAAACGTCTATTTTGTTAGCAGTAAGGTCAAAATACATTTGTCCCTTGGCCAGAGGAGTTAGTATTTTATATATTAGAAAAATAATTACAAACGTACTTTTTAAAAGTACATTACAATATGAAATTTCCTAAAACAAACTACAATAGTCAAATATTTAATACAATTAACAAATATCAGTCTTCCATAACATCTACATAACTACGATCCACTCCGTGTAATTCTACAAATGCATGCATTTTATTTCTATAAAATGATGCCCATGCCTTTGCCTTTGGGTAACAATTGCTAGATGATATGATATCCACCATTGGTAATGGACAACCTTCTTGTAGACGAACCTATAAATATGTAATTAGTCAATAAAGAAATTAAGTGCTTTGAAAAAAAAAAGAAAGAACTATAGCTACACAAAATGAGAACCATAAACATGTCCGATACAAATTAGTCGATGTTGACTTTGCGTACTAGGTGGGATGTATGAAGTGGAAAAATCGTCAAATTCTGAATCGACAATAAGCACACGAGGATTACATTATATCGATTAGCAATCGCATACCCCATGTCCGGTATAGTCATCCACTTGTCTCGATTAGCCTATTTATAATTAATTAGATTATAATCAAACAAAATCATAAAAAAAATTAATAAATAAGTTTTAACATTAGTGTATAGAAGTCATACCCTTGATGGTGAATGAACTAGCAAAGACTTTCTTAGTTCTTCTAGACGATCATAGCCTTCAACTAATGTTGCATATTCATCTTGCCATTGACTAAGTTCTTTGTACAAATCATGTCTGATTAGTGGCCATGACTCCTCACCTATACCCAACAATAGAGCAATGCATCTATACCCACAATGACCATCAACCACTACATCCACAACATCCATTATGTAAGGCTAAAAAATAGGATTAAATTGTTCTAGCATGGGCATTTTCTTTTCATGAATTACACCTTTGGCCTTCAACTTGTTTTCTGTTTTTGTAACACATGTGTCTTGTCTGGATGTCTCAATGAAGCGTCAACATGCTCAAAATATAAGGGATCACGCTTGGTTGACTTCTTTGATCGATGACATTTAGGTGCACCCTTCGTTTTAATTTTACTCACGGGCGGCAACATCGATGTCATCGAAGGGCAAACTATGTCAAGTAATTTTTATTTGATGGTCACTTTTCCTGCAATGTCAACTTCTTTAAAATGATTGAGCACCAAATCAAGCTTCATTTGAATAGATAATTGGCCTTCAGGTTGTGAAGAGAACATATTTGAGAAGCTCAACCTAGTTCACATGACATGAATTTCTTGTAGAGGAATCATCTTAGGGTCATATCCTACTAATTCACAAGCATATGGAAGACCATAAGTCTGTCTCAAAATGCAGCACAACGACTAGTATCGAATCCAATTTTCTTAACTTTTTCTAACTCTGGAGCAAGGAGTGCTAAGGCAAATTTAGAAACATATACCACTAATCTTTTATAACTCAATGCCTTGTAAGAGTCACTCATAAGATTAAGACTTCTTTCAAAAGACGCCTTTATTTCGTTATGTTGCAAGATAATAACGTTGTGAATTTCATCCCAACACGAACAAAGGTCTTCCATACTATTTCCAAGAACTTTCTTGAGGCTCTAGTGAGCAGACTCAACCCTAATACAATTTATACATGGAATCATATAAACCATTAATAAAAAAATGAATAAATAAGATGCAAACATATCTGTTTGATGTTGTATTCCCTAAATGCAAAACCTTGTTCGTCTATGCCTTCACAAAGTATTTCTTATAAGGAATGATCCACGAGTCATTAACATATTCAAAGAATAGAGGTCATGACTGGCAAACAAGCTGAAGATGATTAACACAATCGTTAAACTTAAACTCATCTTCACAGTCCATAACATTCTCTCATGCTTGCAGCACAACATCCCATGCATCAATAAAATTCACTAACATTTTGCACTTTGCATGCATATTTTTCTGAATATGGAATGACATAGAAGATGATAACACTCAGGGAACACAATGCCAATAACATTCATTAAAGTCAGATCCCTGTCAGTTACAATGACTTGTGGACCATCCTCGAACGTCATAAACAAACCTCTTACCCTCTCAAGAACCTAAGTGAAATTATTTTGATTTTCACTTGATGAAAATGCAAACGCGGCTGAGAAAGTTAATCTTGTTGACGTCCACCAACAATCTCAAGCAATGACAACCGATATTTGTTGGTTTTGTAAGTACTATCCATTAAGAACACAATATTGAATGAATTTAACAACTTCACAGCATCAGCATGGGTCCAAAACAGATCGCTAACCACCTCAGATTCATCAATACATATACTAAAATGGATATAGTTATTGTAAGACCCGGGAAAATTAAAAAGTTATTTAATTAATTATTTAAATAGGATGGGTAATGAGAACATTTAAAGTAATAAATGTGAAGAACTATGACGTGGAAAAGTACTAGCTCAAGTGGTTGAGAGTACTTTAATTGTGTGTGAGGACTTGGGTTCGAGTCCTATGTGTGCCACTTGGGTGTTATTTAAATTATGCGTTTTTGTGTGTTTATATATTGAATGCGTGGGGATGATGATAAATCCTTAGAATTGTAGGAGTCATCATGAAACATGTGTTGGTTGAATGGTTTGGCCTTGGTTGGGGTATGTGCATGAGTGTGGGTTCAAACCTTGTTGAGAACTAACCCATTTTTCTTTTTGCCAAAATTTCGTTAACATGAATATGAAGGGGTTTAAGAACCCTAGCAGCCAATGAATAGGTAATTCAAAGGGCTGGATGCATCATGTGAGGGGACTTAATTAACCATTAAGCTTTATTTTATTTAAATTTCCGTTTAGTGGTAAAAAGGGGTAATTAGAAAGGTAGTGAGTAAAGAAAAGGAAGAGAATTAGCAAGAGGAGGGGTATTGAGACAGGAGTGTGAGCGTTGGGTGGAGAGCAGCTGGTGTGGGCGTATTGCAGAGAGGAGTTGGAGAGGAAGAACGGTGTGACGGGTGCAAATCAAGAGAGGAGGAGGTTTTGCTTCAAAGCACACTCACCAATTCGGGTTTGGAGCGAGGATAAGAGGTAAGGGGAGTTGCTTCGCGTGCTATTATTCGTATTCACCTTATTATGTCTTGTGTGATCATAAGTGCATGAATTCTCTGCCTGGTGTGTACTGTTTTTGCGTTTTCTGGGTTCTGCCCAGAAACCGCCTGGCGGGCATGCATGTGCCGCCAGGCGGTTCATCAGTTTGTGTGTGGATTTGGTTCCTGATGGCTTAAACCGCCTGGCAGGGATGAATGTCAGCCAGGCAGTGCGACAGTGTTGCGTTTTCTGTTAGGTTTGCGTTTTGCACAGGAGCGTTGGGATTTATGATTGTGACTGTATGCGTTGATAGTATGAGTTGGTTAGAATTGGGGTCTGGTAAAGTTTGAGAATACTCCTTTATAATTTAACATGGATAGGGTTGGATTATTGGTATGGGTGGAATCCGAGTTGAGTTATTAGGGTTCATAGGGTGGACGAAATTGATGAGATTACGTCAAGAGAAATTGGGACAGTAAATTAGGTGAGATTTATTGGGTAATATTGTCTGTGAAGTATGGCTTGAATTCTGGATAACTTGGCATATCACGAGTACAGCAACCTGGAGTTTCTTTGGGTTCTGATACACCGCCCAACGGTGACTAGCTTGCCGCCAGGCGATAACGGGAACAGTGGCGTATTTAATGTTGTTTTCGGGTGGTTATGAGGGAAGAGGCTAAGAGTGATATTGGAACTTAAAGAAGGGCACTGTAAGAAAAAAATGCACATAGGTAAGTGTGTATGGTAATGGAGAGTAGTTGATGGGGTGATTACGTGACAAGTTCTTGATAGTTGTGTTGAGTAAAGGAAGAGAGTTGGATAGCATTAGTTGGTGAATTAGGAATGGAAAGCTTGGAATTCTGCCTAAATGTTGTTAAATATCTTTAATTATTGGTTATAAGTTTTAAGTGTTTGGGAACTTGTGAGTTTAAACATAAGTTATGTGATTAGGTGAGATTGCGTGGAATAAGATGCATGGTAGTGCAGCGTGAAATAAGTATAATGAGAGGCGATTTGATAATGTTCCTAAACTGCAGTATTTGATAGTGAATGGCGTGCCTTGTTATTGTAGTGATGATTAACTGTGATAGAGGAGTGAAATAGAGTGTCTAAATGCCTTTAGTTAGGTACATGGGCTATACATGGGAAGGTGTAGGATTGGAGAATTTATAAATTCTGATAAGACAGTTGTGTTGTACGATCTAGGACATGCTGGAATTGTGAAATTTACCATTTTGGGTGCCAAATCAGTAGCAGGAAGTTACTGGTATGGCGCCTGGCGGTCTGTTGATACCGCCAAGCGATAGGAATCACTGGGAAAGACTCCTGCACCGCGTGGCACCTGGCGGCAAGGGAGTGCTCTGCCAGGTGGCATTGGAGAAACAATGGCGCTGGAAGAGCACTAGCGCCTGGCGATGGGCAGGTACCGCCAGGCGGTCTGGGCCTGTTTCGCCGGGCGGTGTTGGCTGGTGCGCCAGGCGGCCGTGCACCAGGTCACGAGTTGTGTGTGTTGTTTTATAGGGCAGGACCACGAGCGGGCAGGTGCGTGTGAGCATCATGTTCCCGAGTCCAAGGCTAACAAATTGTATGATTTGAAGACTGATAAGTCTTGGGGTTAAGGTCTTGGCCAAGAATTATATATAATGAATAAGATGGGTATATGATCTATCTTGTGTTTTATATGCTTGTTATTTTATTTTCTCAGCTCACCCTTTCTGTTTGTGTGTGGCGATGATTTTGTAATTCGTTACACGGGAGCAGATGTTGATACAGGTGGTGCTGAGGATGTTCAGATGGCGGAGTGAGGGCTAGCATGGGATTAGAGCTAGGATTTTCTCTTATATGTATTACTTTATGTTTTATTATAAACACGAATAATGGGAACTTGTAACATTTGACTGATTATGTTATAAGTTTTGGCGCGTGCGCTCATGAAATTAATTTTTCCCGCGTTGGGATTTTTATCGAGATGACTATTAATGTAATTATTTCTTTTATTATTTATTTTTAAGTAATATTCCCTAGGGATGTTAGAGTTATCACGTTCCAACATCACCATCAATTGTTGTAACTTGGTCCTTGAATCTTTTAGTGATTGTTTATACCTATATCTTGCATTGTATACTTGTTTCATAGTTGTCACATTACACTCATCTTTTTCTTTGAGAGTGAATAGTATATTTGTAGGTTATACTTGACTTTTAGTCATACCAACAAGCAACGAGTGTTCAGTGGACTTCAACCTACCCGCATAGGGGTGACCAACTAGAGTAGATGTGACATCATGATTATGGTAACCACATTTTATGTTTAACACTCACATTTTCTTGTCCCAGATAAACTCGATTCTGCATCACATTTGTATTTTCTATCTTTTCCACCTCTTTCACAACCTAATAATACATGGGTTTTTCTTCCTGGTTGTCCATTATATTTAGGGTTAAATATGTTTTTGGTCCCTCAAGTTTTAGTGAATTTTGGAATTAGTCCCTCTTCAAAATTTTATATCAATTTAGTCATTCATCTTTAGAAATACGTGGATTTGGTCCTTCTTACCAAATTTTGTTAAGTTTATTTGACATTTTAAATGCATTTTATGATAATATTTGAGTTAACATTAAAGTGAAAATGAGTCAAAGATGTAAACAATTCAAATACTATCATAAAATGCGCTTGAAATGTCAGATAAACTTAACAAAATTGGGTTAAAAGGACTAAATTTACGTATTTTTAAAGATGAAGAACTAAACTGGTCGAAAGTTTTAAAGAGGGATTAATTCCAAATTTCACTGAAACTTGAGGGACCAAAAACATATTTAACCCTTATATTTATCTAATCATAGAATAATAACAACAAATCCAAGATTAAAAGCAACCCCTCTAACCCACTTAATTAAATCTTCACGTGTTGGGAAGATATCATTAGTTGTAAAGTGAGAGGTATAATCTTGTTCGCATATATCATGAATAAAAGCAGAAAAGTCTGACATCAGACTAGAATTTACTTGAAAATCCACTTGAGAATCCAAGAAACTCAAATAACTAAAATGATGATCACCATAATTATAATAATGACTTATAATAAAAGAAAATATTGTTTAGGAGAGATATAAAAACTTAAATGGTTGAGATATAAACACGAGCATATATAGGTAGGAGATCTTAAAAGAAACAACATAATACAAAGTTTAGTGGCATGTATATTATCCCACTTTGCTTCACCATTTTTGGTGACCTATCATTCTAGTTGATTACACTATTGATATTGCTGTCGTTAGGCGATCAAATTACCACTACTTTAGCAACTTCAGTATTGCCAGTTTGTAGTGAAGAAAATAGTTAGGGTTAAGATAACCCTGAGTCGTCTCACAACGAATACGGAATTGATCTCAAATATTTGATTCTCAAAAATGCAATTAAAACTAGCAACTATAAAAATAGGGGGGTTTTGATATGCAAAGAAAATGACACGGAAGATTGTAAACACAGTAATAGTAAATAGGTCAATTCCACTGCTTTTTCTAAATAAGATTCTTCATTGGTTATCTAGAGATTATTGTTAAATTAATTATTGTTGTTGATTTACAAATAAATCAATGTAAAGACTCAATTCATTTGTTGGCATCCTCACTTTTAATCAAATTACAGTCTCAATTAAAAGTGAGAATTGTTAGATTGTCCATAGTAAATTTAATCAAAGTACAGTCTCAATTAATTTTACTATGCCTAATCATGTCTATTCCTTTGTTTCTTTACCAAATAGAAAACTTAATTAATCAAAGTAAAGTCTTGACTAATTTTAGTTAAAGTAATTACCTCTAATCAAATTAAAGTCTCAATTATTGGCAAAAACTTATTTAATCAAATGAAAGTTTCTAAACAAAATCAAAGTAAAGTCTCAATTTAATTTAAAAACCTTTTAACTCATATGATTAGCATGCATGTAGATTTAAAATCATTATTTTCTATTCAATTAAGAAGCAAAGGACATAGATAAACAAAAACCACAACAATAATCAAAATAACAAAACATATAAATTCATCTAACCTCAGAATCCAGTTAAGAAATTACAGTGGAATCAACCCTAAAAGCTTAGCCCTCCATGGCTTTGATGGAATACATGATGATATGAAGGAAAGAAAATAAAAGAAAGAATGAGAGATGTGGTGGAGACGGTATCTGCCAAAACCAGAGAGTTCTAAGTGTTTAAGCCGTCAGTTGT
The DNA here is from genome assembly GCF_037176805.1 of Vigna unguiculata. Taxonomy (NCBI): domain Eukaryota; kingdom Viridiplantae; phylum Streptophyta; class Magnoliopsida; order Fabales; family Fabaceae; genus Vigna; species Vigna unguiculata. Next base: position 22,467,198 of record NC_140795.1, on the reverse strand, counting down.
AAATTGTCAATCCTTCTGCTCCCTTGAGTCTCTTTATATAGGCTTCCACTGGACTTTGGGCTTTATCTGTCAGTTGCTAAAATCTTTTATTTTTATTTAATTAATTAGCAACTTAATTTCTGTCAAATTTCCAATTCTGCCCCTCTCATTTAACCATATTTGCAGTTTTGACCAGAGTTGACTGCATACTTTGACCAGTTGACCAGAGTTGACCAGTTTGACTGTCCTATCAGATGCTGACACGTGGCAGTGCAGATTCTCTCTCCAGAAATTAGGGTTTCACTCTCACACTCTTCTCCCTCCCTCGTGACGGCGCGGTGCTCCGACGTGGTGGCTGCTCCGGCGAGCGTGGCGGCACTGCTGCAGCTGTTATGGAGATGGTTCGACGGAGGTTTGCTCGTCGCTGCTGCTGCGTCTCATTCACGGCGCGGTGGTGCGGTTCTCAGCGTCTTGGCTGCTCGAACAGTTGCAGAAACGTTGCTGGTCACGGTGGGTGCTGCTGCAAGCAGTGGCTGCCATTGCTGCTTGTTCGAGATGCATGTTTTCGTTGACGAAGATGGTGCGTGAAGGCTGCTGTTGGACGCGAGAAGAAGATGGTGGCGCGCCAGTTTCCATGGCTGCTGCGTGAGGAAGAAGAACTCGCGGTGGCCGTTCGCTTCAGCAGCGTTTTCCGGCGTGTGTTCGCGATGCGTTGCAGACGGTGGTCGGAATTGTTGCTGCTGTGGTGTGGAGAAGGTGCGACGCGGAGTTTCTGCTGTTTCCGGCGAGTTTCAGTGGTGGCCGGCGAGGAGATGGCGGCGGCGGCTGCCATGGTGATGGAAGGAGAGGAGAAAATTAGGGTTAGGGTTTTGGGAGATGAAGATGATGACGTGGCAGCCTTCCATTGGACAGCTTGTTAGTGCAAAGATTGTTGCCACGTGGCTTGCTTTGGTTGGCTAATTTTAAGAGGTGGGGATTGCCACATGGCATAATCTGGTTGAGTGGAGTTTAAGTGGTAGGAGGGGTGCAACTTAGTGAAAACTGGGGGTGCAGAACAGGTTTTTGTGGTCCACTTGAGGGAGGAGTGTGCAAATAAAATCTGGGGGTGCATTTAGCTCCTGATTTATTCTTTTTCAGAATTTCTTGATTTTGGACTTATTTTGTAACTTTGAATATTTTAAAATCACACTATTAATTGACCAAAAATAAATTCCAGCTGCATTAACAAACGTTAGAATATCCAATAATATTTTATGCAACTAAAATCAATTTTTACGCCACTTTTACCAAACTTACTCAATAAATCCAATAATCACAAATCTTAATTAAATCAATCTTTAAGCACAGAAAATTCAATTAAATCCCCAAATTTAAATATTAAATGAGGGCAAAAATTTGAACTCATCAACTATGCTTAAACTTTAAATCAATAACTCTTTAACTAATAACTCTATTCATTTCAACTACTTATTTACTTGCCAAACCCATTCCTGCTCCAACACCATGAAACCAAGATAATTATTTTCAAAAGGGTCTTAATACTATAGCCATGTTATTCAGAAAAAGGTCAAAAAATCGTGTCTGGTGGTTGAGGTGCAAGATTAGATTAGAAAGAGTGTGAGGAGGTAGATGTGGAAGATGAAGAAAATGGTAGTTTTGGATTTTTTTTCTCTTCTTGAAAAAGGAAAGTAATTAAAGAAGGCGACAAATTGAGAAAAGGTAGTGAAGTGGGGAAAAATTGAAAAGAGGGTGAAGTTTGATATGTATATCATATGTGAGGGAGGTCCTACAAAATTAAGATTAAGGAAGGGTTAAGTTAGGTATTGAGTTGCATCTGAGGATGTGAGTGTATGAAGTGGATGTCCCGTAATACCAAAAAAAAAAAAGGATACGAAACAAATGTCGACATCTGCAACACAACTGTTTGAAGCGGATGTCGACATCCGTAATACCCAAAAAAAACCAAATAAAATTGTGAAACGGATGTCGACATCCGTAACTCAAAGGTCTGAAGCGGATGTTAACATTCGTAATAACAAAAAAAAAAATGAAACGGATGTCGACATCCGCAACTCAAATGTCTGAAGCGGATGTCGACATCCGTTATACCCAAAAAAAAATGAAATGAATGTCGACATTTGCAATGCAACTGTCTGAAGCGGATATCGACATTCGTAATACAAAAAAAAACAAATATAATTGTGAAACGGATGTCAACATCCGCAACTCAAAAGTCTGAAACGGTTGTTCACATCCGCAACACAATTTTCTGAAGCAGATGTCGACATTCGTAATACTAGAAAAACAAAAAAATTACGAAACAGATGTCGACATCTGCAATACAATTTTCTGAAGTGATGTCGACATCCGCAATTGTCACAATAGTATATTTCAAGGTATATAAGTGATAACAAAGAACATTCCAGTCATAACAACGGGAATATGATTAAAATGGGAATGAATACTAACCAGGAAGAGAATAGCTTTGAAGAGCTTTGAAAAGCTTTGAAAGAGTAATGAAATAGGACCACCACTCAGACAGCTTGAAGCATAGATGGAGCTTGAAGTACCTTGAAGCAGAGACCATTGGGACCACTGGTGAGAGCTTGGATCAGAGACAATGACCAGAGGGAGTGAAGAAAAATATTCGGAGGAAACGAAGAGAGTGAAAAAAACAGAACGGGAGGAAAGTTAGGAGGTGCAAGCTCAAGCAGAAAAAAAAAAAAGAAAAAAAAAAGAGGACCTGTAGCATAGTAAATTTTGGTTTCATTGCTTTCAATAAAAAAAATCGTAACTATTGAATGTAGAGGAGAACGGTTGAGGGTTCAGGGAGAAGGCACCAACCAAAAACTCTCCTATACATTGTTGTCTCCTCCCTCCCACGCTCCCAACAATCCAGCAACATTGGCGGACTCATCTCGCACTCGCTGCAGTAGTCAATAGGAGGGGTAATTTGGGATTTATGAGTTTTATGAAGGGTGCAGAAAAAAGAAGGAAGGTGCAAGAAGAAACAGCCAGAAAAGAATCACCAATTTCTGCTAAATGGTTACCAAAACCTTAATTTCAACAAACTCTCTCAAATGGCAATTCGAAACATCCGCAACAATCTCAGTTTCATCTCAATTCCTCCCTCTTGTAATTCCACCTTTCAGTTTTTTCTCTTCTGCTCCAACACCCCACCTTCAAGTTCAGCCACACCCCTTCTTTCTCCTCCCCGCTTGTCAAGCTATTTGCTTTTCTCATTTGGGTGTTCCACTCTTTGCTCCCCCAATCACCCTTTTGCGCGTTCTTCAACTTTTCGCTCTAATATTGATAATGGGCACTCGCGCTTCAAACTCAATTTGCACTTTCACACTCGCGTGCATTTTTGTACGCGTACGTGTACTCCTTACTTGGTTAGGCCTCTTGCTACTTCAGAGCAGGTTTCTCAAATCATTGCACTGATTCGTGATGATGGGGATGATTTGGGATCCAAGTTGAATAGTATGAACGTGTCTTTGTCTGATGCGTTAGTTGTTGACATTTTTCAGATATTAGCCACCGAAAGAGTGTCAGCATTGCAGTTCTTTGATTGGCTTAAAGGTTCCGATCCTGATCTTTGTTGTAATCCGGATATAGGTAGCTTGTTTGTTAATAACTGTGGGTTGTTGGGGAATTATGAGGCAATGGTTCCCGTTTTGCGTGGATTTAGCCTTAAAAGGGTGTTTTTGGGAATGAAGGCTTTTGGGTTTTTACTGGATTTAGGTTTAGACAAGGATTCTAGTATGGAATGTGTGAAAAAGATTATGGCCGTGTTCATTGAGGTTGGCGGGGTTTATCAAAGTTGTGGAGTTCAGTTGTTGATAGAAATGTTTGGTCTTTCAGGATCGTTTGAGATGGCTGAGTTTGTGATAAGAACAGATGGGAGGAAGGTGAAGAACTATCATGTGTTAATGAGGATAATGTGTAAGAGAGGTGATTGTAAAAGAGTAGAAGATTTGATTAAGGAGATGGAGAGAAGTGGTTGTGATATCAATGCAAATACGTTTAATTTGCTACTCAGCTGTCTATGCAAGAGTGGTAAAATTGATGAAGCTTGGCAAATGCTTGAAGCTATGGAGAAAAACTATGGTTTAACTGATGTGCATAGCTTTGATATTCTTATTAACACTTTTTGTAAGAGGCGTCAGTTTGATTTGGTTTTGAAGCTTCTTGATAGAATGACTTTGAAGGGTATTGAACCAAGTATTTTAGCTCATGCTGCGATAATAAAGTCGTATTTTGAATCAGGAAAGTACGAGGAAGCACATGCGTATGTGATTGGTTCTGCCGATAAGCTTAGCTATTCTAGCAATGCAAACTACAGCTTGCTTGCTACCCTTCATTTGAAGAATGGGAATGTGCTGCTTGCCAGTAAGGTTCTTTCTGAGATGATGGACAAAGGTCTTAAACCTAAATTTTCAGCATACAGAAAAATTAGGACGCATCTCGAGAAGAAAGCTGAAAAGGACTTGTCTATGGAATTATCAAAAAGATACTTGAGCTTGATTGAAAAATGAAGAAAGATTCTGGATTTTACATGACCAGCTGCTGTAATTCCATTTAGTGTTTGCTTAATAGTTGCTCTACATACTGAGCGGTTCAGTTAATGACGTTTGCTTCTGCCATTTTTTGCTGGGGGTTTGTACTACTCCATTGCAGGTATTGATTTCCTGTCGTGAGATAAATTATATCCTTTTTATGATCTTCTTGAGATGATGACAAAAACTCACCTCAAGTGGTTTGGTCATTGCTAAGTCTCCATTTGCACTTTCTTGGGATTTCTTTTACTTTTATTTCTTTGTTTTAGGACAGATTTGGTTTTCCTTCAATAAGTTGTAGTTTTTCTAAATCTTTGTTAATTTGGCATTCTTAGTTAGATTTTTGTTAGAATTTTTTTTTTATTTTAGGATTTTCAGAAAAAAAAAAAGAAAAAAAGAAAGAGATGCAGCTGAGAAGAATCTTTGGAGTTGAATGAAGATGTTGACAGCAGCTGTGGTGCAGAGAATTGGAGTTGAGCAGTTTTGAGCAATCATTGAAGAACAACTTGTAAAATGCTGAACCTGTTAAATGACTTGTTGCTGCCAATTGAAGACTTCCTCGGAACCTGCTGAACCAACACACAGGCAACCTGCTGCTGCCATGTCAAAGAGAAAGAAACACTTTGAGTTCAAGTAACGCCACATGCGCTGGTCTGTTGGATTGGAGCTGAATAAAGGAACTTGAAGACTCAATTTACCTGCTGACCTGCTAATTGAGTTACTTGTAGTATTAGTTAGTGGTAGTTAAGTTGAACCAAGTGTAATCATTACATTTGTTACCTGTTGCAACCAGTTTCTCCAATTGTTTTCCAATTCGGATTTTCACTTCAGCCTATATAAGGCTTTGATTTGATCTGCCACAGTTCAGACATACAACACACACAGTTCAGACATACAAATTTAGTTTTTAGTTCTCAATGTTCCGTGTACTTTTCCAGTTCCTTACGGGTTATTTTCCAAATTTCTGAAGATGTAATGCTGTTCCAGAACTGAATTCAATTCAAGTTAAATTGTTATTCTCAATTGCTTCTTTCTTTCTTTGTTTCTGCACTGTTCTATTCATTGCTAATCATCCTTTACTATTTTTTTCCCATTTTCGTTTTCGTTTACGATGCCTTCAGTTCTCTTTGTTAAAGCTGAATTAGAAAACCCAGAACATAATCATTTGCGTTCACAGCATTGCATTATATTAGTTGCAATTTCTGATTGAAAACTGTATTCTAAGTGGTCTAAAATGATCTTCTTGTTCCAAGAGTTCAGAATGAGTACTTGGCAGTCAAGAATGAAGGTTGAATGACCATGGTTGTGTTTGGGTCTCTCTGATTTCAGAAATTACCCATTTCATCTTCTTTTCTGTTTTACAAACCCATTTTCTGCTTTTTATTTTTAAGTCTGTTTTTGATTCAGAACTTAGTCTTCAAGCTGTTTTTGTTATGCGTTTTGTGTTTCTATTTTCTGATTCAAGTTACATCTCGGAATTATCAATTGTTCATCATGGTATTTAAATGCTGTTTACCCATATTTCAGTTTTCATTCCAAATCTGCCTTAGCATACCCAATTTCATTCCCTGCATCAGTTCCTAATCTCTGCAATGGCTTACTTTAGTTTCATCATTTGAAACATGTTCAGGGCTTTAATTCCACTTTTCATTTCATATTTTAGTTTTTCCCAAGTTAGCAAGTTAGGTTTTACAGTTTGGTTAGTTTTACCATTTTAGAAATTAAATTCTGCACTAGTTCTTGATTCTAATTTTGCATTTCAGATTTCAATTAGTTGTGGTTGCTGTTGTTTCAATCTAGTTTGATCCATTGAATCCAGTTTTGCGTTTCAGTTTTACTATGCCTAGTATAGGTTCCAGTTTTGCATGTTTCACTGCATTCATATACTGTTTTAGAGTGTTGCATTGCTTTTGGGTTTGAATCTTCTGTTTTAGTTTCGTTTTATAGTTCTAAATTCATTTCTTACATTGTTGTAGTAATTTACACATGTTTCAGTTGCTTCCATAACCTATTTAACAATTTTCTTTTATTCAGACATTTCATCAAACACCTTTGTCCAATCCTGCTTTTCATTCAGGCATTTCATCAAACACCTTTGTCCAATCCTGCTTTTCATTCAGGCATTTCATCAAACACTTTTTTTTCATAGTTACTCACTGTTTCTCGTTCTTTTAAATGCTTTTACATGTTTCAATTTAATTCGTTCTCACATTGATTTTGCGATTTTACTTATTCTCCATATCATGCATCCTGTCACTGCATTCACATAAATCTTTTGCACTATTTTTGGTTTGCTTTTCTGCACTTATTTTCTGATTTAGGTCAATATTTGTTATTTCAATTGTCATTTGCATTTCTTTGTATTAATTTCCCCCAATATTTGCATTTAAATCTGGACAGAATTATACAAACAACTACTTGAATCATGTTTCCTTGGATTGACATCCTGCTTGACCCTGAGGAAACTTTTGAAATTTTGTCTGAAACTGAACACGACTAAAGGGTTCAACACATTGACGCCATTGCCAGGGAAATCATGATTCATTTAGCCATTTGTGTTTGTTTTTCCGTGTACATGTTAGGTTGTAAATAGTTAGTATTAAGTGTTTGAAAATGTTCTTAAAAAAATTGCTGAAACTGCTGAACAATTTTTGGCTGCACTGCTTTGGTGCTGTTTTCTAGTGAGCTTTTTGGTAGTGCATTGCCAGGTCTAGGCCAGGTTTTGTGTTGATCCAGAAACAGAAAAGACTAGAAAGGAGTTGGAGAAGAAAATTAAGAAACATTCTGAGTCAGAATTAACTGTTAAATCTGCACCAAACCGAGACTCAGCTTTTATGGATTGTGAGAAGATGGTCTTCCAAAGAGAGAAGACATTGAAAGAGCTTGTAATCCTCACCTAATTTTTCAACCTCTATGCATTCAAATTCCACCAAACTGAGGTAGCAGCCAGTCATGAATTGAAATCAGCATTAAGCAAGCAGCTTCCTAAATACCATCCATGGACTAGCTGAAGAAAACCCTTATAAACATCTTAGGAAGTTCCAAGTGGTGTGTTAGAGAATGAAGCCAGGTGAGATACCTGAAGAGCTAGTAATGATGAAGGCATTTCCCAGCTTCAAGAATAGCTGCTGTAAGAAGGAATATTAGTGACATTAGACAGCTGCTAGATGAAAAACTGCATGAATACTCGGAGAGGTTTAATGAATTGTGTGGTACATGCCCTAATCATCAATTTAGTGAACTGCTGTTAATTCAATATTTCTATGATGGATTGTGCGTAATGGGCCGAAATTTTATTGATGCATCTAGTGGAGGAGTACTCATGGACCAGAGACCTGCTGCAGGTACTTAATATCCAACATGGCTGGAAATTCTCAACAATTCAATTCAAGAAGCAGTGGTTTCTGTGTGCAAGTTAATTCAGCTACTGAAAACACAAAGCTGAACCAAATTGCTGAGAACATTCAAATGCTGGAAAACAAAGTATCTGAGCTAACCACTGAGATGAAACAGAACAAGTTAATGTGGTGAAGAAACAGTGTGGTAAATGCACCTCTACAGAACACTGCACTCATGCATACCCTCAAAAGCTGCTGCTCCAACATCTAAAAAGGTAGAATTGGATGAAGATATGATGATAGCCCTAATCTAAGAAGGGAATGTCCATAGAGGAGCTTAGCTATGAATGTCTTCAGTGATGAGTGTAGTGACTTATAATGAAAGTAGAAACTGTTGTGCAAATAGAAATAGAAGGATTCAGATAGCTCTGTGCTGGATTACAAAGGAAAATATTAAGAGTAAATTTCATAGGTAAGGTCTCAACTGTTGTTTGTTGCTGAAGAGCATACACATGCAATTTTTCTCTCCGAGTATGATTTGCTGCACCAGTATACAATTTGTAATAGAGAAAGTGCAGAATTTTCAGCAATAGAGTATTCATGGAGTTATCAAAGTAGACTGTAGCAAAGTAAATGACTTGTTTGGGCTCATACCCAAAATCGATCTACTTCACCATTGGTCTCAGGAACCAATCTGAGATTCTAAGCCAGTGAGTGATATTCTGCATAGAAAAAAGGCCGGCAAAGAATAACACTAAAAGAAGCAACATAGATATTAGAAGAGTTTTATAAAGGGGAATAATTCACATATTACCTCTCTAGGTGTGTTCAAAAGTTAACAAAATTATTATGTGCTAGACAAAGTGTAGAATTTTCCGGAACGAGAATAGTAATGGAGTTAGCAACGTTCGTGTCAATCATTCTCTACAATCAATATTTATGCTATAGAGAGGAAAAAACCAAAATTTTCTCTTGTAGAGGCAAATTCTTTTGTCTGAAATGGTTATAAGATAAATTAGGCACTCAGCAGATTTATAGTTAGCGGTGTGGCAACTAATTTTAATTGGCATCCTGCTATTGTGAAGATGGACACATGTCAGCATTTCACTGGCATAATTGGGTTGAAATTTGAAATTTAGCACAAAAGTCCACTAGAGTGCCTCAAAGCTCATACCTATAAAATATACATTTTAAACCATCACAAAAAGCAGGTTTTTCAAAACACTAACAAAAAGTACTAAAATAGAAAATTGTAGAAATACTGAGATGCTAGAACGTGGCCATTTAAGAAAGATCGTGTAAGGCCCCTTTACTTCTTTCTGCCCTAAAGATTAGTGGGTTGCCCTTGTAAGTGGGCCTAAGGCCGGCCCAACGTATAAGTCCCTAGGTCTGTCCTAATTCCACACTCACTCTCACTATTGCAGAAACTCCGCAGTCGTCACCTTCTCCTTCCGCACTAGAGCTCTACTAGGGTTCCTCCCCAAGTCTCTCGAGCTAACTCCGAATCAGTTTATACTCCACGTAAGTAACCCCTCTAGATCATCAGAATTTCTCTTTTTGCTTTCCCTGGTATTTTTCGCAGTTAGGGTTTGGTACTAATCTACCTTGGTTCCGTGTACCTTCTATTTTCAGCTCCTTAGTGCGTTCTAGAGCTACTGTGCTCCTTGGTCACGCGTCGAACGCCCTATACGAACCCATTTCCAGGTACGGGAAGTTAGAGTTCTTGGTTTCCAGTCGTGTTGGTCTGTGTTTGCATTGGTTACTGCTTGTATGGCTTAATCCTTCGGTTTGGTGTGTGAGAATACTTTGTATGCTTGTTTGGTTCGATAAACATGGTTGTTGCAGTGAAGAACAGTGGCGAGACCTGTTAATCTCGCCCAAGCGAGCCAGTCTCGCCTAAGCGAGAGGAACAGGGAGCTCGCCTAGGACTCTTGCGCGAAAGGTCGCCCAGGCGACCAGCTCGGCTACTTGAGCGAACGAACATCTCGCCCAGGCGAGAGGGGTCTCGCCTAAGCGAGATCCCGTGATGTTCCCTGGGTGCTTCATCGAACCCTCGCCCAGGCGAAGGAGGGGCTCGCCTGAGCGAGCACGTCTCGCTTGAGCGAAATCCCTCAGCCTGAGCGAGTGTTTGGGCGAGGCAGTGCGCCGTCTGGGTGTTCATTGATCCTTGGATGATTGTTATTGGTTTGGGTGTAAATTGTATGATGAGAAACCTGTATATAATGGAGTATTGTGCATGCTTGGCATGAATCATGAATTGTGTATGACGTGTCTAGTATGAAAGTTGGCATGTGAAATGAATGAGTGGTGTGGAACTAAAAGAACATAGTATTGATATGAAATGAGGCCCTAGACTCATGGGTGGCGTTGATCAGAGGCATGGATTCGATATATGTGTGTATGAGGACTTTATCTCAGGGGTCGGTATGGAAATGAAAATATAATCTAATGTTCTCTTATTGCTGAGTTATGAATGTTGTTCCGTGTCAGCGTGTAAATTCCTTGGAGTCTCTAGGTGAGACCTTCGGGGTTGCGCTTCAGTGGTCGGGACGTAATTCCATGGCCCCTGTTAGTGGGTGTCCATGGTGGTGCCCCATCTGTATAACTAGGTAAGAATTCAAGGTAAGGACTGCATCCTGACACTCTAAGGGGCCAGTTAGTCTCACTCAGAGCGAACTGACTCCTGTGGTGAGAGTAGCAGGAGGCCTGTAATTCATTAAGGGCTAACCTTGTGGTGAGGGAGATTTGATTCATTGAAACACTTGTAACACATAGCTCGGGGGTGAGCAGCTCGGGGGTGAGCAGAGATATCCACCACAAGTGCAAGCATCCGCTGAATCCGACTAAGTTATACGTATCCGGATGAGTCGAGTCGAGTCGTAGTGTATTGAATGAAGAGTCAGAACATGTTTGGTTGTTATATGAATATGAGATGGTGAAAATATATTTAACTGTATGATGAATATGTGTTGGCTTTAGCTTACCCGTTTCGTTGCATGGTTGTGTTGTATGTGGTTGTTCTTTCTTGCGATGATCATCGACTCGGTTGATGGGAGCAGATGGGCGAAGTTCTCGTGGTCAATAAGGGAATGGTGATTCCACCGCTTAGTCGTCTGGGCTGGATCTTACACTTCTCTTCTTGATGTTTTCCTTAGGGCTATGGCCCCTGTATTCGTTGTCTTTGGATTGTAAACTCTTAGTTAACTGTTACCCTGCTTTTGTTGGCATCGTGGTGTGCCTGGTTTTGTAGGGGTGATGTTGGGAACCTGATAACGCTGTCGTTGACGCGTTCAAATTAATACTACTTATCTATAACAACTTCAGTATTGTTAAGAAAGTAGTCAACAAAATAGTAAGGGTAAAGTAACTCAAAGTCGTCTCCCAACGAACACGGAATTGATTTTTAACAAATTAGTTCTTATAAAACTATACAAGAGTTAGTCAAATAAAATTATAAAAAAATATAGGGGATTAAGATAAACAAAGATAGAAATAAAATTTAAAAGATAAAAAAAAATAAAAATAATAGTAAAGAAAATAGATTGATTCCATTGCTTTTTCAAAATAGATTCATCATCGGTTATCTAAAGATTATTGCTCAATTAATTATTGTTGTAGATTTACAAATTAATCAATGTAAAGTCTCAATGAATTTGTTGGCGTTCTCACTTTTAACCAAAGTACAGTCTCAATTAAAAGTGAGAACTTTTAGATTATCCATAGTAAATTCAACCAAAGTACAGTCTCAATCAAATTTTACTATGCCTAATCATGTCTATTCTTTTATCTCTTCACCAAATAAAAAGCTTAATTAATCAAAGTAAAGTCTCAATTAATTTTCGTTAGAGTAAATACCTTTAATCAAAGTAAAGTCTCAATTATTGGTAAAAACTCATTTAATCATATGAAAGTTTCTAAATAAAATCAAAGTAAAGTCTCAATTAAATTTAAAAACCCTTGACTCATATGATCAATATGCATATAGATTTAAAATCATTACTTTTTATGTGATTCAAAGATAAAAGACATAGATAAATTAAAACCTCAACAATAATAAAAAGAACAAAGAAATTAATTCATTCTAACCTCAAAATCCATAATGAAATTACAATGGAATCAACCCAAGAAGTTTAGCAATCCATGGAATACAAAATAAAAATAGAAGAATGGAGAGAAGAAAGAAATTAGGTCCCCCTAAGGGTTCCTAAATTCCGACGTGCCGAGCTTGTTTTCTACTTCTCCCTTGGTCTCTTTATATAGGAATTGGACTGGGCTTTTCTGTTGCTAAAATCTCTCAAATATCTTTTGAAATAAAGATAAATATAAATATTTAAAAATACTTGGAGAGATATAGACTATTTGACAAATATAATTGGTTGATAATATCAATATCTAATATAATTAAATTAATTAATTACTTAAAGATATATGATAAATTATCACCAATTAATATTTGTATTAATTTTCCAAATCAACCCTTTGCAATCTCCTTAAATTATCTTCTAAATAATCCAATATCTTCAAGATATATTTGTTTGTTGTGGAACTAAAAAGATTCAAGAAGATCTTGTCATATTTAAAAAGATTTGGTAGTTATTATCTTTTAATATTTTATGATATAATTAAATAAGATAATTATTTAAAAATATCAAATAAAATATCTAAAGATATATTTTCCCAAATTATCTTCTATCATAAAGATAAAGAAAACCGCAAGGTCCAATTTTTCTTTCCTCTCTTCTTGGTTTAGCCAAACTTCTTCACTTTTTCAAGCTTTTCTTGCCGTCTTCATGTAATGCTTGGCCTGAATGTTTGTGGTTTTGATAATTTCTTATTCTTTGATTTATCTTTAAGGTGTCATGAAGCTTTAATCAATTTATTTCCACACCTCTAAATGAGCTTAAAACTTAACTTCAGCTGCATCAACAAATGTTAAAATATCCAAAAATAATTTATGCAGCTAAAAATCACTTTTTAAGACATTTTTATCACACAAGCTCAAACAACCTAATTATCAAAATTATCAATTAAATCACTCTTTAGGCACACAAATTCAATTAAATACCCAGAATTAAACATTAAATGAGGGCAAAAATACGTACTCATCAGAACCCCAGGACTGTGTGATTTTAATATCTTATGTGTGACGTTTCCTTTAATTGTGTTTATAAATTAAATGGGACGTTACATTTATGGTATCAGAGCGGGGTCATTCCTTAGGTCTGTGGACTTGGGCTGTCCGCTTAGTTTTCTCTGTGTATCTCTGAGTGTTCAGTTAAAATTCTTGTCTTTATCGAGTCTAACCAAGTGATTTTCTGTGTGCTAGTGGACTATGGCACCTCCTCATCGAGCTTCTCAATCATCCTAGGGGGACGCACCAGATATCGCCAGAGCCATAGAGGCGATGGTAGCAGCGATGGCACAGCAGAGTGCTGCGATGATGCAGCAGCATGAGGCATCCATGCAGCGGCAGGCGGCGTCGCTTGAGCAGCAACAGGCTGTGATGCAGCAGATGGAGGCTGCGAGGATAGCTGCTGAGGATGTTCATCGGCAACACATGGAGGCCCTCCGCCAGTTGGAGGAGAACAGGGCGGCTGCCCCTGTGTTTGGTCCTGAACCACGACCTACAGTTAGGGAGTGGAGTCTGGAGGACTTTCTGAAGCACCACCCGACGAAGTTTGACGGGAAGACTAGTCCTGACGCCGCAGACCAATGGCTGAAGGACCTGGAGCGCATTTATGATGCGAAGATGTGCCCTGCAGAGAACAGGTTGGCGTTCTCGGTCTATATGCTCACGGGGGAGGCGGAGCATTGGTGGAGCAGCACCCGATCCATCCTAGAGGAGAGGGATGAGCCAGTGTCATGGGAGACTTTCAGGGAGAGATTCCTATCAGAGTACTTTCCTGACAACATTCGGTACGCCAAGGAGGTGGAATTCCTCCAGTTGACCTAGGGAGGGAAGACAGTAGCAGAGTATGCTGAGAGGTTCAAACACCTCAGCCGTTTTTATACCCTATCGCTTGATGAGGAGTGGAGATGCTGTAAGTTTGAGAACGGCCTCAGGGGAGATATTCGCTTGATGGTGGCACCCTTGTCCATCAAGGATTTTGCCGTTCTGGTAGAGAAAGCCAGGGTGATGGAGAAGATGAAGCGCGAGGTGGAAGGCCAGCGCCCACCGCAGCCACAGCCACCTCAGAGGATCGGTGGACCATCTGGGTCCAGGCCGAGACATGAGGAGCGGAGGAGACCGTATGATAGGCCCCACCATTAGTCTCAGGGGTCTAGGGGTCTTCCTCACCAGCAAGGTCGAGTGCAGTGCTACATATGTGGGGGCCCTCATCTGAGGAGTGCTTGCCCGCGTATGGAGGGTTACCGTCGGTGCAACAACTGTGGCAAGGAAGGCCACTTCGGGAAGGATTGTCCCACCCTTGCTAGGGCAGTAGCACGCCCTCCAGTTCAGACTCCTCACCAGCACCAACGAAGAGATAGAGGCAACCGGCCTCAGGCGACAGGCAGGGTATATGCCATGACCGGAGCAGAGGCTGCAGGCTCAGGTAATCTTGTTATAGGTCGATGCATGATAGCAGGTGAATCTTTGTATGTGTTGTATGATTCTGGAGCGACACACTTTTTTGTGTCAAATGCATGTGTGGAACGGTTGGGTCTGCCGGTGCGCGAGCTGCAGTGTGAGCTTGCGGTGTCTACTCCAGCGTCGGGTTTGGTCAGGACGTCGTCCTTGTGTGCTAGGCTTCCAGTAGAGGTAGAGGGACGCAGGTACAAGGTGAACTTAATCTGTCTACCCCTACAGGAGTTGGAAGTGATCTTAGGGATGGATTGGCTCTCTGCCAATCGCATTCTGATAGATTGTCGGGAGAAGAAGCTGCTTTTCCCGACGCAGAGGAACCTGAGTTGGTGTCGTCTCAGAGTGTTATGAGGGAATTACATGACGGTGCGCAGTGCTACATGATCTTCACACATATGGAGGTGGAGAGAGGAGAGACGACGTCTGTGATACCAGTCGTCCAAGATTTTGTGGACGTGTTTCCGGAGGAGGTACCAGGGTTGCCTCCAATAGAGAGGTGGAGTTCTCTATTGATCTAGTCCCAGGAATAGGCCCGGTCTTGATGGCCCCATATCGCATGGCTCCGGTAGAGTTGGTAGAGCTCAAGAAACAGATAGAAGATCTGATGGAGAAACAGTTCATCCGACCCAGTACTTCGCCTTGGGGAGCACCAGTGTTGTTGGTGAAGAAGAATGATGTGAGTTCGCGCCTGTGTGTGGACTACGGGCAACTAAACAAGATGACGATCAAGAATAAGTATCCACTTCCGAGAATTGATGACTTGATGGATCAGTTACATGGGTCATCAGTGTTCTCGAAGATAGATCTGCGATCGGGTTACCATCAGATTTTGGTAAAGGCTGATGATGTACAGAAGACGGCCTTCAGGTCGAGGTATGGCCACTATGAGTACGTGGTTATGCCGTTTGGTGTGACCAACGCTCCAGCAGTGTTCATGGACTACATGAACAGGATCTTCCGACCTTTCCTAGATAAGTTTATCGTAATCTTCATAGACGACATCCTTATCTATTCCAAGACTCAGGAGGAACATGCAGAACAGCTGAGGTTGGTGCTTGGTGTTTTGAGAGAGAAGCAGTTGTATGCCAAGTTGTCCAAGTGCGAGTTCTGGATGGATGAGGTTCAGTTTTTGGGGCATGTGATATCCGCCCAGGGGATTGCAGTGGACCCAGCAAAGGTCGAGGCAGTGGTTAAGTGGGAAAGTCCTAAGTCGGCCACAGAGATCAGGAGCTTTGTGGGGTTAGCAGGCTACTATAGGAGATTCATAGAGGAATTTTCCAAGATAGTGGCGCCTCTGACTTTGCTTACCTGGAAGGACCAACCTTTCACTTGGACGGACAAGTGTGAGGAGAGCTTTCAGGAATTAAAGAGGAGATTGACGAGTGCTCCTATATTGGTAATTCCGGATGTGGGGAAACCGTTTGAGGTCTACTGTGACGCGTCTCATCTTGGACTGGGTTGCGTCTTGATGCAGGAAAAGAAGGCAGTGGCATATGCTTCGAGGCAGCTTAAGATACATGAGCGTAACTATCCCACTCATGACTTGGAATTGGCGGCTATAGTTTTTGCCTTGAAGATCTGGAGGCACTATCTGTATGGTGCTCAATTTCGGGTGTTCAGCGACCACAAGAGTTTAAAGTATTTGTTTGATCAGAAGGAGCTGAACATGAGGCAGAGGAGGTGGATGGAATTCCTCAAGGATTATGACTTCGAGCTCCTATACCACCCGGGGAAGGCAAATGTAGTGGCAGATGCTCTGAACAGGAAGACGGTACACACTGCACACCTTATGATTAAGGAGGTGGAACTACTTGAGAAATTCAGAGACATGAGGATACATGTGGAGTTGGGGTTCGAGTCCATTGGGTGTAGTACTCTTACTATATCTAGTGACTTCTTGGGCTCAATCAGAGAGAGGCAGTTGTTGGATGCTGGTCTGAACAGGGTTAGGGAACAACTTGGATCAGAGGAAGCCAGAGACTTTGCCGTGAGTGATGATGGCATACTGAGGTTTCGAGGCAGAGTATGTATACCTGATGATGTTGAGGTGAGGAAGTTGATCCTTGAGGAAGGACACAAGAGTCGTCTTAGCTTGCACCCTGGCATGACTAAGATGTACCAGGACCTCAAGGAAACTTTCTGGTGGCAGGGGATGAAGAAAGATGTGGCTCAGTTTGTATCAGCTTGTTTAACATGTCAGAAGGCGAAGGTGGAGCATCAGAGGCCCGGTGGCATTCTACAATCGTTGGAGGTACCGGTGTGGAAATGGGATAGCATCTCGATGGACTTTGTGACCCATTTGCCACGAACATTTAGAGGACATGACGCCATCTGGGTGATAGTAGATCGACTGACCAAGAGTGCACACTTCTTGGCGATGAACTTGAGAATGTCTATGGCCAAGCTGGCCCAGTTGTACATTAAGGAGATAATAAGACTTCATGAAGTGCCCTCGAGTATAGTTTCCGACAGAGACCCGCAGTTCACATCTCGGTTTTGGCAGACGTTATAGAGTGCTATGGGTAGCAAGCTCACCATGAGTTCAGCGTATCACCCTCAGACCGATGGCCAGTCTGAGAGGACGATCCAGTCGTTAGAGGATTTGTTGAGAACTTGCATATTGGATCATCTGGGTGCTTGGGACGAGGTATTGCCTTTGATAGAGTTCACCTACAACAACAGCTTCCACGCGAGCATTAGCATGGCACCATACGAGGCTCTTTACGGTAGGAGGTGTAGGACTCCTCTTTGCTGGTATCAGGATGGAGAAGCCGTGATGGTTGGACCCGAGTTGTTAGAACAAACCACCGAGAAGGTGAGGATGGTGAGAGATAGGATGTTGGCTTCGCAGAGTAGGCAGAAGGCCTATGCGAATCGCAGGAGGAGGCCTTTGGAGTTTGCAGCAGGAGATCATGTGTTCTTGAGGGTGACCCGAACCACGGGAGTGGGAAGGGCTCTCCGCTCAAGGAAGCTTTCGCCTAAATTCCTTGGCCCATATCAGATCACGAGGAGGATCGGGTCGGTGGCCTACGAGATAGCTTTACCCCCACAATTGGCGAACCTTCATCCGGTGTTTCATGTGTCACAGCTGAGGAAGTATGTATTCGACCCGGCCCACGTGTTGGAGGCTGAGGATATACAGATCAGGGAGGATCTCACGGTGGAAGTACCACCCATCGCTCTTGAGGATAGCAAGGTTGAGGAACGTCGTGGGAAGACCGTTAGTCTTGTTAAAGTTATCTGGGATCGGAGGACGGGTGACTCGACGTGGGAATTAGAGGATGACATGAGAAAATCACATCCACATCTGTTTACCTGGTGAGTCTTTATTTTCGAGGTCGAAAATTTTCTTGTTGGGGAGAATGTAAGGCCCCTTTACTTCTTTATGCCCTAAAGATTAATGGGCTGCCCTTGTAAGTGGGCCTAAGGCCGGCCCAACGTATAAGTCCCTAGGTCTGCCCTAATTCCACACTCACTCTCACTATTGCAGAAACTCCGCAGCCGTCACCTTCTCCTTCCGCACTAGAGCTCTGTTAGGGTTCCTCCCCAAGTCTATCGAGCTAACTCCGAATCAGTTTATACTCCACGTAAGTAACCCCTCTAGATCATCAAAATTTCTCTTTTTGCTTTCCCTGTTATTTTTCGCAGTTAGGGTTTGGTACTAATCTACCCTGGTTCCGTGTACCTTCTATTTTCAGCTCCTTAGTGCGTTCTAGAGCTACTGTGCTCCTTGGTCACGCGTCGAACGCCCTGTACGAACCCATTTCCAGGTACGGGAAGTTAGAGTTCTTGGTTTCCAGTCGTGTTGGTCTGTGTTTGCGTTGGTTACTGCTTGTATGGCTTAATCCTTCGGTTTGGTGTGTGAGAATACTTTGTATGCTTGTTTGGTTCGATAAACATGGTTATTGCAGTGAAGAACAGTGGCGAGACCTGTTAATCTCGCCCAAGCGAGCCAGTCTCGCCCTAGACTCATGGGTGGCGTTGATCAGAGGCATGGATTCGATATATGTGTGCATGAGGACTTTATCTCAGGGGTCGGTATGGAAATGAAAATATAATCTAATGTTCCCTTATTGCTGAGTTATGAATGTTGTTCTGTGTCAGCGTGTAAATTCCTTGGAGTCTCTAGGTGAGACCTTCGGGGTTGCGCTTCAGTGGTCGAGACGTAATTCCATGGCCCCTGTTAGTGGGTGTCCATGGTGGTGCCCCATCTGTATAACTAGGTAAGGATTCAAGGTAAGGACTGCATCTTGACACTCTAAGGGGCCAGTTAGTCTCACTTAGAGCGGACTGACTCCTATGGTGAGAGTAGCAGGAGGCCTGTAATTCATTAAGGGCTAACCTTGTGGTGAGGGAGATTTGATTCATTGAAACACTTGTAACACATAGCTCGGGGGTGAGCAGCTCGGGGGTGAGCAGAGATATCCACCACAAGTGCAAGCATCCGCTGAATCCGACTAAGTTATACGTATCCGGATGAGTCGAGTCGAGTCGTAGTGTATTGAATGAAGAGTCAGAACATGTTTGGTTGTTATATGAATATGAGATGGTGAAAATATATTTAACTGTATGATGAATATGTGTTGGCTTTAGCTTACCCGTTTCGTTGCATGGTTGTGTTGTATGTGGCTGTTCTTTCTTGCGATGATCATCGACTCGGTTGATGGGAGCAGATGGGCGAAGTTCTCGTGGTCAACAAGGGAATGGTGATTCCACCGCTTAGCCGTCTGGGCTGGATCTTACACTTCTCTTCTTGATGTTTTCCTTAGGGCTATGGCCCCTATATTCGTTGTCTTTGGATTGTAAACTCTTAGTTAACTGTTTGTTGGCATCGTGGTGTGCCTGGTTTTGTAGGGGTGATGTTGGGAACCCCAGGACTGCGTGATTTTAATATCTTATGTGTGACGTTTCCTTTAATTGTGTTTATAAATTAAATGGGACGTTACAGAACGAACGTCAAATCTTTGAATTTTAAAATCTTTCACCATCATGAATTTCTCTCATGCTATTTCTCTATATGTCACCTTCAATACCTCTTACACACCTCCCTCATTTTCTAAATGCAAAACGCTTCATCTTCCTCTCACCATCAACAAAACTCATCATTTAGTGTCTTAAAAACAATTAAAGAAAAATTCAAGAGTGACGCAACAACATAAAAGAGTAACGAACTACCTAGAATAAAAGAACGTCAAATCTTTAAATTTTGAAATCTTTCACGACCATGTATTTCTCTCATGCTCTTTCTCTATTTGTCACCTTCCATGTCTCTTACACGCCTCCCTCATTCTCCAAATGCAAAACGTTTCATCTTCCTCTCCCTCTCACCATCAACAAAACTCATCATTTAGTGTCTTGCAAAAAAGTTGAGAAAAATTCAACAGTGACGCAACAACATAAAAGAGTAACGAACTAGCTAGAATGAAAGAATGTCAAATCTTTGAATTTTGAAATCTTTCACGACCATGTATTTCTCTCACGCTCTTTCTCTATATGTCAACTTCCACGCCTTTTACACACCTCCCTCATTCTCCAAATGCTAAACACTTCATATTCCTCTCCCTCTCACCGTCAACAAAACTCATCATTTAGTGTCTTGCAAAAAAGTAGAGAAAAAATTCAACAGTGAGGCAACAACATAAAAGAGTAACGAACCAAATGATTTGTGTTGAGAATATTACTTAATATCTTTTTTATTTAAATTAGTTTTTAGAAAATATTTCAATTTTAGAGATATGTGTCAGTTTTAGAAATTTATTATTATTTTAGATTAGGAGTGAGATATTCTAAATATTTTATACTTGATATTTGTTATATTTTGTTTTATATATAGAGTATATCAATAAAATACAAAAACATGTTCCTCCGTATAACATATCACATATATCTCTCATATCTCTCATATTTCCAAAAGCCCAAAAAATCCCAATAATTTGGTATCGAAACTCAAAGTTCTTCCCGACCAGTTGTTCATTGGAGAGAGTCAGAATCTGAGGCTCGAAGGCATTGTCGGAGTTAACGAGATGATAGTAGTCACAAACAACCCAATAGTTAAAAGGTATGATTTTTATCATTTCTTGTTCTTTTAAAAGGTTTGATTTTTACGTAAAACACTTTAATGTTTTTGAAATCCTTATCTACTTTTTACTATCTCAAACCCTACTATTTAATTTCTTTAGACCATTGACTCTGATATTTTCTTGAAATTCCTTCTTTTAATCTTCATTTTTTGTGAAAGATTGGGGATTTCTTGCTAAAGAGGTGCTAGAGATTTCTTATGGAAATTATTTTTTCACTCCATTGGAAACCATATTGGTAAGTTCTGCACTTTTCCTGAAGCAATTGGTAATTCATCATTTTTTTTTTTTTGCATTTTTTATGCATTTTTTACCTTCTTTTTTGGTTTTAAATTTGAAATTGTAAATTTGAAAGCAAATATTTTTCCATGGTGTGAATTTTAGGCTTAAATGGAAGACTTCACAGTTTGAGTTGACCTAGAAAGGTGAGAGCTTGGGGTGTTGGATGAGGGAAAAGTCATTCCGTGAAAGAGTTTCTTAGGCTATTGGAGGGATGGTTCTACTAGCAGGTTTGGTGTTTATAAGGTCCGAATTAGGGATGACAAAATACTTATACCCACGGGTATCTATGAATAAAATTCATGACGGATAGTTGATACTTGTAGGTATTTTATTACTCGCAGGTAGCGAGTAATGTGTATTTTAATATCTGTTTATAAACGGGTCGGAACGGGTATCCTTAGTCCAAATGCACTCCTTTTATTTTTGAGTAGTTGTGTATTTTTGTATAGTCTCGTTACTAATAGAAGTGATTCTACTTGATTTTCTTTACTCCGTGCATGTAGCCAAATTACATATGTGGTTAATTAAAAAAAAATAAATAAATAAAAAATTTTCCCTTTAACATTGTACCAAATTTAAGTACAGTTGCATCTTACAGAGTCTTGGATTATTGTCATCTACTTTCTTTCTGTACATTCATTGAGGAAATATTTCTCTGTAATTATTGTTGGAATGATGTTTACCTTTTTATATTTATATATTGTGTTGAAGAACATAAAAGAATGATTTATAGATGAGTATTCATTGTATGTGATGTTGAGAACATAATTAACAGTGCTAATTTGTAGTTGAATTTATAATAAAATGAAATCTGATTGTACTTTGTTCTCTCGTTTTTATGTTCTTTCCTTCTTTTTGCAGTATTTTTCCGTAATGTTTTTCCCTTCCAAATAGTTTTTCGGTAATTGGATTTATGTTTGGTAATAGTGAAGTGATATTACCAACTGCTAAGTTTTATAAGTGAGATTTATAAAATATTACACGTCTAATAAAATTTAGCTAATAATAGTGTTAAAAATTCTTGCTTATTATTTTCAAAATTTCAAAATATTTCCTTCATATTTGGTGCCTTATGCTTGCATGCTTTATATATCTTTATTAAGAGGTATTGTGTGGTGTTTACATTTGTTTCTTGAATGTATGCAGACTCATTTAGATTCTTATGCTTTTTCCTTTGGGTTTTTTTTTACCTTATTTTGCCCTTTTTATCATTGTAAGTAGTTATAATGCAAGATCCTCAACCATCAGTTAGTGATGAAGCTTTGGAGATTTCCCATCAGGTTCTCTTACCATTTCTTGCATCTTTAACGTGCCAGTTCTTTTCTTTCCAATCTCTTTTTCGTTTGATTTTATTTCATTTTACAACTCTTTTTTATAAATTGTTTTTTTTTTGATTCCTCATATTGGCATTGGATTATCTCATGTTAGTTTCCCAGTCATGTCTTTTGATGGGTACGTCATCCAGTGACAGATGGACATGTCATGGAATTAATATATATTACTACTAATAAATATTATTTCTTGATTTAAAAAATACTAATGGATCTATTAATTGCTAATTAGATATGATTAGGCTTAAATTTTTCTAATTTCACTCTAGTTATTGCACTTTTGTTTGGTACATTTTGAAGAGGATCAAGTTTTAGCTTTTATTAATTGTTTGTTTTTTATTATATATTATAGATAATGGACCCAGATATAATGTGTCCAATGTGAAGAGCAACATAATGAAGAAGGCAAAGATAGAATTTTTGAAGAGGTAATATATCTTTTATAATTATTTGATGCTTCCAAGGATAAGTTTAACCCATACTTCAATCTAGCAAAGAAAGTGAGTAAACTTTCTTTCGGAGGGGATGCTAGCTTTTTATATGAACATTGTGAAATTATACAGTTCTTTCTGGTAGCATGCACATTAAGTTATGCATCATCTGTAAATTTTTACTGTGTAATTTCACCCATAAGTTGAAAACATTTAGAAATTGTTATGCAGAAAAAGAGACCAAGAAGAACAAGTAAGAGAGACTTTTATGGTATTTCTCAAATAGTTACGCAGAATGACATGATAAAACTTTATAGTGTGTTTGGATGAGGCAATTTAAGAAAGTAATCCATATATTTGGAGAATTTAAAATTCTTTCAAAGAACATGATATGTTTGGATGAAGAAATTAGGAGAAAATTCAAATTGAGGAATTTTAACAAAGTATTTCAAATAACTAAAAGAGAAAATTTTGAAATTCACTCAAAAAAGAAGGAAATTGAAATTCCTCAAGTTGTGGAATTGCTCATTGGTTAGGACAAAAAAGTCCACAGGTCCAAAAATTCGAGTCAGACAGAAGGTCGAGACGAGTCAGTTCGGGTTGAAGGTTGAGGTCGAGTCGACCCGACTCGAGTTGGGAAGGGTCAAGCTGAAGCTCGAGTCGGGTCGGCTAGGCCAAAAGTCAAGTCGAGTCGAGCCGTAGGTCGAGTCAAGCCAAGTCATGCCGAAGGTCTAGCTGGGTAGGGCCAGGTCAGACCGAAGATCGAAGTAGGCTGGGCCCGGTAGAGTCGAGTCAGGTTGGGCCGAGCCGAAGGTTGAACCGAGTCGAGCCGGGCCAAAGGTCAATCCCAAGTCAAGTCGAAGGTCGAGCCAGATTGGTTTAGGTCGAAGGTCGAGCCAAACCGATTCGGACCGAAGGTCGAGCCGGGCCGGTCGGACCAAAGATTGAGTCGGTTTAGCTGGACCAGCCCAGGCCTAAGATCAACTTGAATTAAAAATCAAGATGAGTCATACTGAATTCAAAGTCAAACTAAGTTAAGTTAGACTCAAAGGTAAATTTGAGTTCATTGTAGAAATAAAAATTAAATTGTTTTATTCAAACAAGAATATTAAAATTTAAAATATTTCAATTACTTCATCCAAACTAATTATTTAAGAAATGAAGATAATTTAATTACTAGATATTTTAATTTCTTAAAATTTTTGAAATCCCTCGTCAAAATAAAATGTAAATTCTGATTAAAGAATAATTTAACAATGTTAAAAGCACTAACGAAACTATGAAAAATTTGTTTGTTTAAGTTATTTGTGAGTTGGACATGAGATTTGAGTTTTTAGAGAAGTGCAGATTGATGAAGTGTTGCCACAGTTTGATGGTGAAGAAGATGATTGAAGTCATGAATATATAATAATGATGGTATTGGCTCAAAAAGACAAAAACAGAGAAGAAGGGTCATGTTTGGTGAAAAGGGTTTGAATGAAAATTCATCGGTAGGAGCAGCAAACATGGAAATGCTTCCAACAACCTTCTTACTTTTTATTTTCATCTATATTTTTTACAAGGCAACAACGTGAATGAAATTATCAAATTATTAAAAATATGAGCATAGTCTAACTTTCAAAGTCTTCAACTAATTTAATTTATAAAAATAAATTTTAGTCAACATCATATTTAATAATATGTTAAAATTTTATATAATGAATATATTACAATCATATGTTAAAAATAAAATTATAATAAATATATTTCAATTTTCTTATAAAAATTAAAAAAATATTCACTTAAGTAATGAATGAATATCAATATTTTAATTTATATAAAAAAAATAAGTGAATTTGTTCAAACAAAATATATAAAATGTTTCTATATAAGAGTATGTTAAACACATAAAGGACCATTATTTATAAAAAAAACAATTAGAAAAATATACTCTATTTAATCAGTAATTATGCGGTTTTAAAATTTAACAAATGTTCTTGAAAATGTTAAAATTGATTATGTTTAAACAAATTCCATGAAAATTTTGAAAACTAGATCTGGTCATTAAGTGTGACAAGTCTCTCATTTGAAAATTCCCCTAAAAGTGAGATTCAGAAATTTAAAATTAGTCATATTCCTCTCTCTCTCTCTCCATACCTAGGGTATTTTATCATCTCCCCACCCATTATTTAAGCTATTCCATAAACGGCTAAGTACATTCTTTTGTTTTTATATAATTAATTAAGTCTTCCTGCGTATTCACTATGATATTTTTTCATCCAAACACTTTTTACAACTAACCATAGCTTCGTTATTTCTCTGTTATCATCTGTAATCCTGGATATATGTGATAACTTTTATAATATGTCATCTGTAATATTTATTTTAAGTTTGTAAAAGTTATTTATTTTCATGTGTTCAAATTGAATATTTTATTAATTATTATAAAATATGTAAAACTATTATTTAATTTAGATCAAAATTATTTATTTTAATGGGCTCAATTATCAGATTTAATTTTAAATGATTTTATGAAATAACATAAATATATTATCTATATAAAAATAATATAATGTTTAATCAATTCTATAAAATAAAATATTTATAATATTTTTTATTTATATTTGACAAATTTAAATTTTTCATAATATATATATATATATATATATATATATATATATATAAAACTCTCATGCACAAATTGTTATAGTTTTAATTTTACTAACTTTTTTATAAAATTATGTATGAAATGAAACATGTCAATAAAATAATACCAGTGAAATAGATATAAGTTTATTATTAAAAATTTATAATTATAAATTATTTAAATTTTTGAAGATAAAAAATAACTAATCATTTTAATTTTATTTTTTTAACTTAAAATTCATATTGTCAATGAAAAATTTAAAATTTAAGATATTCAAGTTTAAATTTGAAAGTTGAAATTACTAATACAAAAGTACTAATAAAATTTGGATTTATAATTCAAAATATAAACATTATAAAATGTAGCATTTTTAATCAATTTTTTTCAATGCTTCTAAACAACTTCTACTAATAATGATAAAATTTAAAATATGGCATAAAAAATAAACAAAGTCAAATATTACTCTACTATACCTAGACGGTCAAGATCGAGATGGCTAACTACCCAGTTGAAACCGCTTACGAGTAGTCCTATCATAAAAAGAATAGACGAATAGTTAACTGAACAAGACAACAATACACATAACAGTTAAGGCCACCTACTCCAAAGAGTAGCGTATAAGCCAACCCTATACTTAGGAAATTACAGCTGGGCTTTTAATGTCAGATCACTAGCATAGGACTTGAGCTTGACCTAGGCCCATTCAGAGCATGAACATCCCAACACAATAAAGAGGGGCCCAACCCATCAAAAGGGAATAACATAATTAATGACTCTATAAATGCATGTGGATCCCAACAATTAAATATACGTTTTCATTAATTCATTAATCTGGTATTTATTGACTTTTGAGAGTTTTTGTTGACTTAATCGTCAGAGTCCTTTCCGCATATAATCCCTTAAGGGTCCAAATTGCCAACTTTAGAAGAAGACACATATAAACCGAGGAGTAACCAGTCCGAGAAGTCAATGATTAAGATAAGATATGATATGTGTTCCTTGATATTCTGTTATTGTTTCCGCATAAACAATTACATTATTAATAAACTCAGAATAAACTAAATAATAAAATATTAAAATTAATATTACAATTAAAATTATACTTATATCAAAGTTAATGTTTTTTATTAAAAGTAAATAATGTTAAATTAATGTTTCTTATTTTAAATTATGTTTATTATTATTATTATTATTATTATTTAAGTATAATATTTATTTTTAACTTCTTGATCTACTTCTAATTCTAACGAAAACAATGATTTTAAAAATTAATTCTGTGCTGCACAGATTAAAATACTAGTGAGTGAAACAAGAGTTAGTACATATGCCATCCCAAAACTGTCAAATTATGATCCAAAGGAATCATCCAGACAAGCTTTAAAAATGTCGCGACCAAATAATTAAAAATTACATTTTAATACTTTTGTTTCGTCACAGTCATCAGGTTTTGCATGTGGAAGAGTCTGCATCTCGTGAGTTGTTATGCTAAAATAGCGCTGACAGCAGGGACATATATGCAGCTAATTCACCACATTCTTTTCTATTTTCAATTTCATCGTAACTCTTTTTCTCATATGCTCATTCCGACAATTATACTTTACTCTCATATATATGTTTTTTTTTATATTTTTTTAATGACTAGAACATCAAAAAAATCTTTATAAATAAATTTTCTTTATAAGTAATTTAAAATTTGATTACACGTCAACAATCAACAATAAGATCAGTTTACCTCAAAACAAAAAAAATAGCCAAATTCGATATAAACAATCATACTTTTACTACTATTTTTGTTTCCAACTTCAATTGTTGTTATCATATTTATCAGATTCTTACCATTCACATTATTATTATATGACTTTCGTACGTATCAACTATAGCTATGGATTTATATCATAAAAGTAACATTTCTTATTTTCTCACTTATTCTTTCAATGAATGTACTTTTGGTTATTGTATTGTTTCATTTAAATTCTTTTAAAATAGGGGCTCACACACTTACATATAACTAATAATTGTGTTTAATAAGATGTGTGGTTAAGGTGTTTTGTTTATTTTAATTTAAAAATATTACATTGAGTATCGTGTATATTTGGAGTTATTTTTCATTTTAGATTATAATTGAAAAAAAAACTATAATTTATGATTCCAAAATTAGCTTGACGATTCACTGATTCATTGTTTGAGTTTCATAAGAAACTTGGTTGAAATTGTAACATCCCATTTAAATAATAACATAATTAAATGAAATCTTACACCGGATAATATAAAGAGCCAAGTTGCGGAGTATAAAGTCACTCCTTACAGTTATCAAAGGTACTTAAAAGGAAATACTAAAGCTCACTACAATGCCTACAACCCAAAAGGAGTAAGAGATAGCCAGTATTCGAAATAAAGCCTTAGGAGCAATACAATACACGGGCCTTCGTCCTAAAGAAAAGCCCAAAGAGACATGAAGTCCAGCACGGGTAGACTGTGCAGCGGAACCATCCCTTCTCTATTGACCTCGAGTACCTCTCGCATCTGCTCCCATCAATAAATTGATGATCATCGCAACGGTAGAAGAACAACATACAAGGCAATCAAACAAGTAAAAGGGTAAGCTATAGCCAAAAAGATTTTATCATGCAATCAGATATACTTTCACAGTCCAATATACATACATCATCCAAGCATGTTATGACCTCCCAATCAATACACTAAGACTCAAATTGACTCATCCGGATACATATAATCTGGTCGGATTCAGCGGATGCTCGCACTTGTGGTGGATACCTCTGCTCACCCCGAGCTGCTCACCCCCGAGCTATGTGTTACAAGTGTTACAAGTGTTACAATGAATCAATTCCCTCACACACAAGGTTAGTCCTTAATGAATTTCAGGCCTCCTGCTACTCTCACCACAGGCGTCAGTCCGCTCTAAGTGAGACTAACTGACTCCTTAGAGTGTCAGAATGCAATCCTTACCTTGAATCCTTACCAAGTTATATAGATGGGGCACCACCATGGACACCCACTAACAGGGGCCATGGAATTACGTCCCGACCACTGAAGCACGACCCTGAAATCCCACCTAGAGATTTCAAGGAATTACGCACTGACCACAGACCAATCATGTTCAATCAATCAAGTAATGTTTACCATACACAATATCTCATGCCAACCTTTACAACCTATTCTCATTCATAACCAAATGTTGAATCCATACCAACTCATCCTTCTCAAACAGTGAATATGTATTTGTATTTCATATCAATACCATGTCTCCTTGATACCAACCATCTCATTTAAATCACATGCCAAGTTCATACCAAAACCATCATCCACAATCCATGAATCACATCACTCATGCATAATCATTTATCACATGCTTTTAATATAACAATTAGATTCAAGTCAGTAATAACCATTCAAAATCAGAGAAACAACCAAACTACAACGATCTTGCGATAAAAACTTCTCTCACTAGAGAGCTATGATTCAAGATCGGACCGGTCAAAGTCAAAATATATGTGTTAAGGATCCACTATTAAAATATCAGCTCGATCCAACGGTTAACGAAGTAGTAACTTTCATTTTACGAAAAGTGTGTAGTGTTGTCAACAACACAAATTCAGTGACCTTGCGATAAAAACTTCTCTCACTACAGAGCTCCGATTGAAGATCTGACCAGTCAAAGTTAAGAATTATGTGTTAAGGATCAACTGTTAAAGTTCAGCTCGATCCAACGGTTAACGTAGTAGAAATCTTCATTTTACGAAAAGTGTGCAGTGCAGAAAAAGAGTAGCGCCACATCAATCAAACATACTTGCACACCATACATTTTTATTCGACCAACAACCTCATTCAAGCATCACAACCATACAACAGATCAAAAATCAGCAAAATAACTTTTAAAACATAAACCCTAGCTTCCCTTACCTGGAAAGAGCTAGTCAAAACGACCCCGACTCTTAAGCGAATGAGCAAGACAGCTCCAAGAGCATATTTAAGAGCTGAAAATCTCAATACAGAGGAAGCACAAGATTATTACGAGGAACCCTAACGGCAAGCACGAAGATTAAACTAAAAGAGAAGAGTATACATCGGAAGTAACTTACGTGAGTGAAAGAAATGGGTTGAACTCAGTTGAACTTGGATGAACCTCAAACCCTAGCAGAGGAACGTTACTGTTCTAAGAGAAAATAGGCTATTTTTCTAAAAGTGAGAAGAATGAAAGTGTTTCAACTGGTTTAGGGGCTTTGGTTCCTTATGGGCCAGTCCTAGGCCCAACTTATTTGGGGCAGTCCTTTAAAATAAAGGTAGTAAAGTAAGTGGGCCTTACAAAAATAACTGGTTTTGCTATAAGTATATATTTTACATTTTGTGCTTCAGATTTTCTTTCGCACAAAAATAATTTTATTCTTCTGTGTAGGAATGTCAATGGGACGGATAATGATGAAGGATTATCTTGTTTTCTTTTAAAATTATTGAATATGGTGAAGAGTTGTTTAAAGAAAACTCAAGGAAATTTCCACTAAATGTGAAGGTTCCTTTCCAAGAGTTGAATAGAAGAAGAAGATGGATTGTAACTTGAAAACAAATTTACAAGAATAACAAAACCAAACGGAAAAGCAATGAAGATAAGAAGAACAAGTAAAAATGGAAGAAAAGAGAGTGATGATTATGGAAGTGGAGCACGTTACTCTTAGAGGGGGCAAAGCCAAACCAAGCTCTAGAGATGAGTGATGTGGTGCCGTCACTTGCATAAGCAAGATAAGGCAAAGAGTTCTTCCACTCATACAAGGAGGGCTAGCTCACGAAAACAATGGTTGAAACAAGAGTGTTTTTGATTCAAAATGTTCAACCCTTTTACACTTGGTAGAACTTCCCTAAAATATATAGTCTTAAGGGTCTTTAAGCAAAATACAAAAGTTGTAAAGGCTAACTAGAAAAGTAAGAGAAACCCTAATTCTAGAAGCATTTTCAAGCTTGGCACAAAAAGGCTTGGTGGTGTATCTCCCCATGTGGATTCTCGGCCATAAGTGGAGAAAGAGACAAAAGTAGCCTCCAAATCAAGCAAAGGACTCCTTTATGCTTTTTGCCTCCAAATCTACTTTTACTTTATGCTTTTTGCTTTTGTTTTACTCTCTCTTTTACATCATCCTTGCCCTCCAATCATCATGCGCCACCTATCATGCTTGTCTCTACAAAATTAACCTACAAAACAACTTAATCAATGTGTTAATGTTTTAATCATATTTTGTATTTTTTTAAAAATTTAAATTAGAGTATAGCGGATATGGGTATCCATAGGTATGGATACTTGTACTTGTCCCATTAACATCCGGGTATAAAAAATACACATACCCGTTACCTACAAGTATCCATTTACAATATTTATTTCCTACTTGTTGTGGGGGTTTATTTGCGGATATTCGCGGGTACGAATATTTTTGACATCTCTACTTCCAAGTTCTCTATATTCAGGTGAAATCTTTTGTAAAGTTTTTCTTTTTTTTATATTTTTAAACTAATTCTTTTCTTTTTAACTTCCAAATTTGATAACGTTCGTTGACGCAATTAAATTAGTATTACTTAATTTTAGTGACTTCTGTATTGCAAGTTAGTAGTGAAGTAGTGAACTTACTATATAGGATTAAGTTAACCCTAAATCGTATCTCAATAAATACAAAATTAATTTTCAGTATTTGATTCATATAAAAATCTAACCTAATGCAATTAAAACTATATGAATGATATGCAAAAATTTACTGAAAAATTTGTGAATAAATAAAACAACAGATTAATAAAAGACTTTAAAATAGCTATAGTAAAACATTGCTCTTCCAAATTAGGATTCATCATCAGTTTTTCTAAAAATTATTGTTATTGGTTTCTTGTCTAAGATTTCAAATTAATCATAATAACGTTTCAATTAATTTGTTGGCGTCCTAAATTTTAACTAAAGTAAGTTTCTCGATCAAAAACACAAAATTTTATAGATTAATCCTATTAAATTTAACCAAAGTAACTTCTTAACTAAATATTATTATGTCTAATAATATCTATTCTTTTAGATCTAATATATAGTATATGTCTAATAATGTCTATTCTTTTAGATCTAATATATAGTAAAACTTAATTAACCAAAGTAAATTTTTAATTAATTTTAATCAAAGTTTCCACCTTTAATCAAAGTACAATTATTAGTGAAAACTCATTCATCATATAAAAGTTTCTAAACTGAACCAAAGTAACTTTTCAATTAAAATTTAAAAATCCTTGGACTCATATGATTGTTACGTTATGTAGATTTAACATTGTGCTAACTTGTTACAATGTAAAAATCATTACTTTTACTAGATTAAGAACCAAAAGACATATATGAAAATAAATCACAATAAGAATCAAAAGAAAAAAAAACAAATTTATTCATCTAACCTTAATATTCAATTAAGAAATTAGAACTAATCCAAAAATGTTAGCCGTCCATGGATTGGATGATATACACGAGGAATGATGAATGAAAAAAAAAATAGAAAGAGTGGAAAGAATAAAATTAGAGATGTGATGGATGGCAGCTGCCAAAAAACCAAAGAATTGGTAATGAGTGTACTTCTGCTCCCTTAAATCTCTTTATATAGGTCTTGATTGGACTTTGACTTTATCTTTCCGATTAGAATATTTTATCTTTTGATATAATATATTTCAAATAATTAACATATTTTATCAATTTTAAAAATATATAAAAAATATTCTCAATTGATATTATTTGATTAATTACCTACAAATATCTAAATAATTATCAACAACTAAATCTCGTCCAAAATTTGTATTCAGTATCTATGATTTTGTGTTCCTAATTTGCATACAAATAAAACAAAATGAATAATTACATTTCAGCCATTTTTTGACCAAATTTTACTAGAATTTAACTGTTTGACTAGCTTACAAACTAAATCCCGCTGTTCTAGAAACGCGAAAACCAAAGAATATAAAAATTGATTGAAAAATATGTTTCAAATAAAAAAAAAATTGATACAACTTGTTCGTAAACTTGAATATAAATAGACAAGAGAATAAGAAAAAAATCACTGTATATTATTATCAAATATTAATAAATAATATTGATATTAATAAATATGTAGTTTTTCTTCCGGAAAAATATTATTAAAAAGCAGTGATAAGTGTGCACGATTTGTAAATTATTTGTCAAATTTTGTATTCATCCATTGTTTTTTTTAAAGAATCGGTGATATACGTATTTAGAGTATGTTTGGATTGAAAGTTAAATTTAAAAAAGTAAAAATGAGTAAATTTAAAAATAAGATAAGTGAATGTGAAATTGTTTGAATTAAAGGAAAAATAGTAAGAAATAAAAAAAATTATTAAACGAATGAATTAATTGATAAAATAATAAAATTTTTATTTTATTAATATTTAAGTTTTTTATTTATTATAAAAATAAGATAATAGTATATAAAACTTTCTTTGCAACTCCGAGCTATAGCGGAAGGTTTACTATGAAATAAATATATTATTATGTTTCTGTTGTTCCCTAGTTTTTTTGTAAAATTATCGCATATTTGTATATGTGAACAGGATTTTAATTGAAAAAAAAAAAGACGTTTAATAAGTTTGTTCAACTAATAAACCTTACTAATATTAATTAGAATAAGTTTTTAATGATTTTAGTATTATATTAATAACAATTATGATACTATATTAATAATTAAATTCATTATTAGAAGTACATATGTTTTATAAATATTAATAGCACTCCATTATTTATTTAAGTGGATTATCTCTTATGCCAATTTATAGGTATAGTTATGGCAATAATAGAGGTTGTTGCACATCACATCAAAAAGGACAAAATGAAAATAATGATTTTTCGATGAGTGTGCCAAATAACTTCATGATCTTCAGATCCTTAACACTTACTTTTTTTTTCTCGTACTTTTTGAGTTCTTGAACCTGGAAAATGTGTGTATCAACTCTAATCTTGAACTTGTTTTATAACTACGCGTTTTTAGTTAGGTTATGTGATTCCCTATCCCATTTTAGGCAAGAATCTACTATACTGTTAACAGAAAAAACATTAAACTATCTTAAACTTATAAAACACTTATAAGTAGATATTTTAAATTTTAATTTTATCTGATTTTTAAGTTTTATCTTTTATTTCAAAAGGAGCACCATAAACTTTACACTTGTCACATTAAAATTTGCGAATTTTATAAATAAACATAATTCTTTTGATTTCTTTCTAACTAATTCTTAGAACCTATCCTTTGTTTAGAAAAAAATAAGAGTATTTTCGGTCAAGCTAAAGTTAAAGTATTTTTTTTAATTGTTAAATATTCATTAATATTTTTATTTCGGGTGTAGAGACCAAACATCTATTGTCAATACTCAAATTACGTTTTAATCTTTTTTATTTGCGTTCTCTTCGATTAGCTCATCAAATCCTCCTTTCAATACAATCTTTCCTTTCCTCCGACCGGTCCTACGGGTGATCGGTATACCTGTCTAAAGTGTCTAAAAGGCTCTGATGTTTAAGTCAGTTAATACCTATCAATAGGTAATCGTAACTGCTGTAATAAATGCGAATTAAATATCCTCACCAACCTACCTTGGACCCCTATTTATAGTTTTCGGTATGGGCCTATGATTAGAGTTCCTTAATCATGGTCCAATTGCTTTTTAATCTTGATTACTGACTTGCATTACCTTAATTAATTTCTAACTTACTGATCCAGGTTTTGGTTTGGCTGACCGACCGAGGGTCGTACGGCCTGACGGGTGTCCTTATAGGTGAGGGTCTCCATGGAGATGGAGACAAAGTTCAAACAGAGGGAGTGTTTAGCTCGTCTAGTCGACGGGGTAGCTAATTTAGCGTGTTCAGAACTAAGACTCCGAAGGGATTGTCACCTCAGCGTCCAATGTGAGGTCCACCTATAGCGGGCGGCGACTACTTAACCTTAGTTCGCTTGGCCGATCTATTGATGGGCCATGTAGTACAATTTTCTTTTTATTTCAAACGTTTTCAGGCTAAAGAACTTATTCACTAATATTCATTAAAATATATATTCAGAAAAAATATAGCATGTTTTATAACTCTTATCATTTCATTGTTCTCTTACCAAAAAATAGAAATTGTTGCTCCTTTAAAATTATGTCCTTTACCAATAGGTCTCGGGTTGAATAGGTTTGGATAAACCTATAAAAACAAAACAAAACAAAAAATTAGGTTTGATTGTGCCAGATTTCTGTATACTTTATTACATTAATCCAATTTAATCAAGTTATATTAATTGAGTCAGATAGATTTCGAAAAAATTACTTAAATTTTAAATTCAAAACAACTTTATTATAGATGTTTTAGCATATTTAAAAAATAGATTATATCATTTAATATTTAAATGTTAAAAATAATTTTTTAATTAGGAAAATAGTGAAAAACATTGAATCAAACCCAATAAAAAGAATTCAACGCGATGTCTTTAATTAAATATGATATCAAATTACGTCACTTTGACCCAAAAGTGTTTATTAAAAAGGCCACATGACACACGTTGTTCTTAGATTTCCGTCCAAAAATCCACGTTTTCGCTTAAACACAAACGATTTTTTGGTACTTCAAAGCAAATAGATTTTTTGGTCCCTCAAAGCAAATACACGCTTGTACCTACCAAAGCAAACCCAAACACGCTTTTACTTAAAATGTATTATCATTTATTTTTGTCCAAACTTTTTTTTAGTTTTTTCAATTTGGTTCTTAAATCTTTTAAAAGTTGAATTTGATATTTTTATTTTTTAAAGTGTATTTCTAGCAATATTATTTATTGTACAATAAATTAATCAATTAATTTAATATCATACTAAATACAATTGGTTAAGAAAATATTAAAGAGTAAAATGATGTTATTTACACCTAAAAAAATAAATAAATTCAATTAACAATTTTATCCATATTTTTATTATAATGACAACTCATCAATGTATAAACGATATTCTATTACGTATACATAATGACAACTCGTTACTATACAAAAACATTGAAATATAACATAAGATATCAAATTAAATATTTAAAAAAAAAAGAATACCAACTTGAATTTTCCAAATATTCAAGAATTTTCCAAAAATTCAAAAATACAATCGAACCGACTAAAAAAAAATTAGGAAATCAAATTAATA
Source organism: Vigna unguiculata (assembly GCF_037176805.1). Taxonomy (NCBI): domain Eukaryota; kingdom Viridiplantae; phylum Streptophyta; class Magnoliopsida; order Fabales; family Fabaceae; genus Vigna; species Vigna unguiculata. Next base: position 22,431,807 of record NC_140795.1, on the reverse strand, counting down.
ATTATACCCTGTTAAAACTATTCTTCCAATGAAACCCAAACTGCACACTGAAACGCGCGTAGTTTGTAGGAATCACTCCTCTCATTGACCCTCTTCTCAACATTCTTCACGTTTCACTTCAACTTTTTATATTTTTTGCTCTTCTCAGAGAGTTCACAACTTGATTCCTATTTTGATTATTTGATATTTTCACAGTTCTCTCAGTCTCTGCGTCCACTCATTTTCTCCCTAGCCCCACACCACAACACCTCGTAGCTTTGTAATATTCATTGTTTTTTCCTCATCATCTCTGCTCTCTCATTTCCTTATATATACCCCACTTACAACTCATCAGTTTCATAGCACTCAAAAACTTATCTCACCATTGCAATCCACTCCCTCTCTCACCATATTTTAGCATCTTCAATCACCATTTTGATGGCATCTTCAACTTTGTCTTTGAGCACCATCTCCCGTTTCTCTTTGAAATCTTCAAGATCATCATCATTACTCACCACTTCATCCACCAGCACCCTCTTACCCTTTACTTCCTCACACTCATCTCTCTCAAAATCTCTAAAATTCAACACCTCTTCTCGCCACTCTCATCTCTCACTCCCTCGCAAGAGTTTCACTTGTAGAAGCCAGGCTCAACAAACATCTGACTCAGGTACATTACATACATCTGCCACCTGCCCCTACAACTTTTTCAATCTTCATATTCCATTCAAGATCTGTGCGATTTGCTTGATTCTGTGCTGACCCTTTTGTTTTTTTCGCTTGATCTTGCAGACAAAGTCCAAGAACTAAGAGTGTATGAGATCAACGAGAGAGATCGCGGAAGCCCTGCTTACCTCAGACTGAGCCAGAAAACTACCAATTCTCTTGGTGATCTAGTCCCCTTCAGCAACAAGGTATGTTACAGTTCGATCTTTGTTTAATGCTTCCAAAATTTGTGCATAGGTTTTTGGTATTGATTTAGAGTTTTTTGGATGATGCAGTTGTACTCCGGATGCTTACAAAAGAGGGTAGGGTTAACAGCTGGAATCTGTGTTTTGATCCAAAACAAAGCAGAGAAGAAAGGAGACATGTATGAAGCAATTTACAGCTTCTACTTTGGGGACTATGGTCACATTTCAGTGCAGGGTTCTTATTTGACCTATCAGGACTCATTTCTTGCTATCACTGGTGGAACTGGCATCTTTGAAGGGGTGCGGGGTCAAGTGAAGTGTCAACAACTTGTGTTCCCCTTCAAACTATTTTACACCTTCTACCTTAAGGGCATCAAAGACTTGCCTCAGGAGCTTCTTTCCGACTATGTTGAGCCCAGCCCTGTTGTTGAACCGAGCGACGCTGCCAAGGCCTGTGAACCACATGCTGTTATTTCTGGTTTCCAGGACTGAGCACCATTCAACACCCTCTGTTTCTTTCACTACCCTAACAATCTCAGTCTACACTAATTTCAAATTTCACTTTAGATTGGATTAACTCTTTTGTAATCCAAGGAATAAACATGGATTCAATTTTTTGTAATGTGTGGCTGGTGTTGTTGGAGTGTGAGAAGAAAGGACCACTACAAAAATCAACATTCTTTTGTTTTACTCTCTTCATTGTAGACTTTTAATTTCAAGACCCTTTCGCATCAAGTTTACCAATTTTTCACATAAATAGCACTATGAGCCATTTCCTTTTCTCCAAAAGCACAATATATTTTATTTATGCAAATACTAGTCTTCTAGTTGAATTCGGATTTTGATCAACCATATTTTACTTGATAAAAAAAAGTGGAAAATGGGATATCAAGAGATTAATGATATATATGTATGATTTGTATAATTAACCGTTTCGGTACAGGACGATCGAGTGTCTACAACTCCAAGATAATTTGTCCTGTGACGTTCTTTTCTCTTGTTCATTCGATTTCCAAGGTTTTCTATTCTTCTACAGTCGTTCGGATAGTACTTGCAGAAGGTACTCTAATGCTAAAGTCAATAGGTGACTGATCAGAAGGGTATTAAGTGTTGTAATGCATGTGTGTGCAACCATAACTTAGACCTTTATTTGTAGTTTGTGTTATAGACTTTTACCTTTTTGTTGGCCTAATCACGACCCTATCATACCTTAATCAGCATTAGTTGGTTGATCCGTGGTTAATCTCATCTTTATTCTACAACCGGTCGGTCAAAATGATCGACTCAAAGGGTGATCGGCCAAGGATGATTAGCCCGAGGGTGATTGACAAATGATGATTGGACCAAAGGGTGATGACCAAGGATGATCGATCTGAAGGTGATTGAGAAAGGATGATTGGCCCAAAGGGTGATCGATAAAGGATGATCAATTCGAGGATGATCAACAAAGGATGATTTGAAATCACTCCCTACTTACTCATGTTATTTCATTTCTTACATTTTTCACTTGTAATTTTTTACACTTGAAATTTTGTACACATGTAAAACCAAAATTTAATAGTTAGATGGAGTAATTTGATCTATAAATATAATAAAAATTATTTTAACATGTATGTATAAGTTGCAATTAAGTATAATTACTAATTTGGTCTCAAATTAGAGAGGACAAAATTGAATCATTTTAAAAAAGGTTTAATTATGCCTTTGGTCCCCATTTTGGAGTCAAAATCTCAAAATGGTACTCATATTTTTAAAGGTCTCAAATTCGTCCCCTTTTTTGTTAAAACGTCTCAAGTTTGCCCTATCTGTTAAGTCTGGCTAGACGACGTAAATATTATGCCATGTGTCATTTCTTTAGTCTCAATTTGGTCCCTGTATTCTATTTTTGTCTCAATTTAGTTCTTATTTTTGTAAAAATAATTCAATTTCGTCCTTCTCCAAATTAAAACAAAATTAATTTTATATAAATGTTATACAAATATTTTTATTAAATTTGATATTTTATTCAAATTGATATTTTTATTATATATTTTTAACATAGCTAAGTTTATTTAAATTTGTGTTTCACTCAACTTTACTTAAAATTGTTTTCAAATTTTAAATTTATATATTTTTTATTGTTACATGGACTAGTTAATTTATGAATTTTTTTCTATTAATATTATTTTCTATTAATAACTTTAAAACAATTTTAAATAAAGTTCAATGTAAAATATTAATTAAATGAACTTAATTTGGTTAAAAATATTTACTTGAAATATCAATTTTGATGGAAATATTTGTGTACATTTATATAGAAATTAAATTTGATTTCAATTTGCAGAGAGACAAAATTGCTAATTTTTACAAGAATTGAGACTAAATTGAAACAAAAATTAAAATAAAGGGACCAAATTGAGACTAAGGAAATGACAACTGGCATAATACTGACACATGTTACTGTCACTGCCACATCACTCTATCACTGCTACGTGGCACGATGACAACTTGACACGTGGCAATTTTTTTTTTATTTTTTAAAAAAATTTAAAAAAAATTCAAAAAAAAAATTCAAAACAAAATAAAAAAAATTGAGGAACTGACACGTAACACTGCCTCTAACAGCGTCAACCTTGACTTAACAGAAAGGACAAACTTGAGACGTTTTAACAAAAAAGGGTACCATTTTCAGATTTTGACTCCAAAATGGGGACCAAAGGTATAATTAAACCTTTAAAAAATTGGAAGACTAAATTGAATCAAAATTGTAAATAGAAGGACTAAATTGAAAAAGCTTAACACGTGCATTTTTTTATAAATTAAAAAACTTAAAATTAATTTTTTTTATCAAGTTGACACGTGACACAACCATGACGTGACACGTGGCAATTTTTTTTAAATAATAAAAAATAATTTAAAATAATTTAAAAAAAATTTAAAAAAATTTAAAAAAATTGAAAATTCCACAAAAAGACACCTGGCATGTACAGAGACGATGTTAACGTCAACTTAACGGCAAAGACCAAATTGAATCTTTTTAAAGCATTAGAGGACCAAATTAAACCAAAAAATAATAAGGGGACCAAAATGAACCAAACCAACAAATTAGGGGACCAAAATGGTAATTAAGCCTTGAAAAAAATCAGAGAGGGGGCTGCACTTTGAAGTTTGGGCTCATTTGGTGAGAGGTGGCTTAGTGTAGGGTATGTTTTAAGGCAGTTTTGCTTTGGTGGCAAAGCGAGGACGACCTAGCAGCCTCCTAGGGAGGTTGCAGGTTTCTTGGACCATTCCTAGACTGGTTTTCGATAGAAACACACCATCTCAATGCAGCAAACCCGAAATCCCCCCTAAAATCACTCATTTTTAACTCCATTTTTGCTTTTGGAAGCTTGGATACCTCAAGCTTTGGTGAGAGGAAGGTTGGGGCATAATCATTTTTAACTCCATTTTCGCAATTGTAATCTGGATTTGAACTTCAATGAATGAAAATTTCAGTACTATCATTTGGCCTATGATTTCATAATGTTCATCATCATTTTCCACTATACCACAACCTTGGCTACCACCTTTTGAGCTTGAACTCCATCCTACCTTACCAATTCTAGGTTCTGGAACCAGGCTTATAAATTGGTGTGTCCGAAAGACCTCTATACATCATTGTTTCGGACTAAACAAGATGAATGGGTTGGATTCAAGACCAATGGTAGTAGCCAAGCTCATTTCACTCATATTTCTCCATTTCATTGCACTCTTGCTACAATTTCGAGTTTCTTTTCATTCCACCACTTCACACACATCAATTTTAAGTTTCTTTAATTGTTTGCATGCTTAATTTTAAGTTTCCATAATCAAATCACCAAAACCCCCATTCTACACCATTTTCACGTTCATACATACCTTAGTTACTATTCCATTGGAATTCTCACTCATTTATCGATCATTTCAAGTTATGTAAATTCATGCACACTCCTGGGATGATTCCCAAGCTATTCGAACCATAACACATCCATTTCCACCACCATTTCAATTCATATTTTTCTACATATTTTCACACCATGTTACTGTTCCATTTAAATTTAGTAGTGTTTTCGTGTTTTGGTTCAACCTATGGCTTCGTTTAGCTTTTCCTTATGCTCCACAAGCAATTAGCATCAACAATTTCATGATTCCATCCACAAATCACGCAGTTCGAATCGCTCTCCACCTCTCATTTTTCGTTTCTGCATAATTTTGTGGTTGCGTTATTTTGCTGATTGTTGATGTAAATTCAGTTGGGGGATTCATTCACTACATCATGACAAAGCTTTTTGCACTTTTAATTGCATTTCCATTGCACGAGTTGGTCGAATCGATCGAAATTACATTTCTGCTCAAATTTGGGAATTAGAATTCTTGAAATTGGGAACTTTGCATGTAGTTCACGAAATTGAGTGATTACAGTTTCTAAATGCAATTGAGATCAATTATAATCATTATGCATAATTACATTTTCAATTGCATCATCTAAAGATCTCAATTCGTGGTTACCATGAACTCTGCTCATGAACATGTTCTTGATTTTGGGCAAATTTCGAATTTGATGAATTTGGACCAATTTAACCATTGCATTAGCTTAGTTTTATCATTAAACATATTTTGAGCATTTAGGATTAGCTAATTCATCATTCCCTACCATTTTTGCATTGCATGTCATGCATTCATGCATAGTTTATAACATTTCTTGCATTTGATGATTTTTAGTTTTCTGTTTTTAAGTGTTGATTTTGAATAAATTTCCCCACCACAATTCAAGCACAAATATTGCATTTGACTTTAGCCATGTCCACGGATTGATTCCCAAGGTTCTCCCTATATTGCATTTTTAAAGGGAAATTGGTTTTGACTAAGTCTTTTAGGCGACAAGAAGGCTTTATCAAACACCTCCATACTCAATCTCAACACATTGTCGGGGGTCGGACATCCCCAGACTCAATCTCAACTCGTTTAACAATACGCATATACCACAAGAATTCAAAAAATACTAAAACTTGAAAACTAAATATTGTCATGCAAAAAGAATACATACAAAATAAATAAAATTTAAACCTCTAATAACTATAATATTAAAAACTAATTAAAAAGAAGTAAACTTACCTAGCAGTCCACACCCATGATGTTTCAGGGAGAAGAAGATGATGCACTCATCACCGCTTTGGATTGTTCTCGTGCAATTGGCAGCGACAAGGGAGGTGCGGTGGCAGCGACTACAATGCAAGGGCAACAACGATGTGGTGGTAGCGGCTACGACACAACAGCAATGACGCATTGACAATCTTCCCAATAGCGACGCGGTAACAGCAACATCGACACTGTGGCCGCAGTGTAGTGGCAGCACAACCTAACCGCAACGTCAACAAGCCTCGTAGTAAAACGCGGTGGCAACGATAACAAGGATGCGATGGCAGTGGCTGTAAGATCTGGGAAAAAATTAGAATAAAGAGAAGCACATAAAAATAGAATTGATGGCTTGATTAACATAGTTGAGTTATTTAAATTAATTATTTTATAGAAGTATTACATATTGAATAATTATTTAATGGATTTAAGATATTGTTTATTTATTTTTAATTATTAATATTATATTTAATGTGGATATATGGGTTTATAAACCTGGGGTGTGCAGCCTGGTGGCATGAGATATGCGTAAATGTGTGCAAAGGCATGCTTTCGAATTTTGTTTGCATTTTTTTGTTACTGCACCTACAACTTTATGATCAGTTTTATGTGTTTAAACATTCGTTGCTGCCACAGAAAAATAAAAACAGCTTTTGGTTTTATTTACAAGATTTTAATAGAAAGATTATGTTAGGGTTTACTAGTGGAGAGTGTAATATATAACGTAAGTTATTTAGGATTTCGGGTAGGGTTTATTAGTGGAGAGTGTAATATATAACCTAAGTTATTTAGGATTTAGGGTAGAAAGAGAGGAAATAAAGTGGCAAGCCAAGAACTTGGAAGTTGCAGCCTAAAAAAGAATGGGTAAACGAGGTAGGGGAAGCTTTACCTTATTTCTTCTCTTTATTTTGTGTTGATTGGTGCATGAGTGATTTTTTTTCCTTCATTCATGTTGAAACCTTAGGGGTTGATATTAGGTGTGGTTGTTTATGTTGCAGAAGTGCACTCACGTACTCATTTATCTATTCACTTTCTTTTAAGTTGGTGCATGAACCACTTTGTTTCTTGGTGGGCAGCGTTTTGGTTCCATTGTTTTAGCATGTCACGCATACGTACTTGCTTGGTAGAAAAACCCATAACATGCATAAAGTTAGTCTTTTACGTTGTAGTACAAGTCTCATAGGCTATTGATGATTCATTATTAAGGTTTCTGTGCTGTTTTATGATACATGAGTGTGGTGGGTTCTCTTTGAACCGTGTTGATGTGTTGCACCCATATGTTAAGGTTGTAGTGTATTTTTGTTGTTAACCGTGAACTAGGTCAGTGGGGTTTTCTTTGCTATCGGAGGATATGTTTTTCGGTGATATTGTCGTGACTTTCATGGTGCAACGAGGTTTCTCTTTCGTCTAATGTTGTCACGTGAAGGAATGTGTATGCTTTTCTCTTCTCATCTTGCTATGCGTGAAGTCTCTCTTCTTGCAGATGAAGAGGAAAAGATTAATGGTCTTTCTTAGAATTTTGGTGCATTCGTACCTTCCTTTTATATGGTATTCTGTTGTTGTAGCAGATTCTTTGGTTTAATAAATTCACACTGGTATAAACTTGTTGTACTGAAGTGGTGTAGCCCAATTATCACATTGCAACATTCTCTGTTTCATGGAATTGTAGCCATTACGGGTCACGTTGCAAGGTGATGAAGGATTATCTTGTTTTCTTTTAGAGTTATGAATATGGTGAAGTTGATTAAGAAAGCTTTTTAAAAATTCCCACTGGACATTAAGATAGCAAGCTATCTAGATGTGAAGGTTCATTTCTCAAGCTCATGAAAGGAAGAAGAGAGTTAGATTCAAGATTAAAACATACACGGCAATAACAACACTTAAGGAGCAAAATGAAAGAAGAAACAATAAAAATGGAAAGCATAGAAGATGAATAATGGAAGAAGCACGCCACTCATAGGGGGGATCTAAGCCAACCAAACCCTAGAGGAGTGATTGTGCATGATAAGTGCGTATTTTTACCCTCATTCAGTGTTTAATTCTGGGTATTTAATTGAATTTATGTACTTAAAGAGTGATTTAATTGATAATTATGATAATTAGGCTGTTTGAGCTTGTGTGATAAAAATGTGCTAAAAAGTGATTTTTACTTGCATAAATTATTTTTGGATATTTTAACATTTGTTGATGCAGTTGAAGTTAAGATTAAGCTCATTCAAGGTGGGAAAATAAATTGATTGAAGTTACAGAACACCTCTAAATAAGGATAAAATTAACAAGTTCTGGAAAAATCACTTATGCACCCCAGTTTTTACTTATACATTCCCCTCTTTCTAAATGGGTCTCACCAAAAACCTATTCTGCACCCCCTAATATGTCTATTTACACCCCTCCTACCACTTAAATCCCACTCACTCAGATCATGCCATGTGGCAATCCCCAACTTTTAAATAATTCCAATTAGAACATTCCACGTGACATTAATCCTTGCACATGCATGTGAACCGATCAGGGTGTGCAACGTCATCATCTTCAACCCTAGCAGCCTCCATCAGGTCCGCCGCCGGCAGCCACTACGCCGCATGTCGTCAAAGCGGTCACACCTTCCACTACGCCTAAAGTTCACCAGAAACCACGAACCAGCGTGCATCTGAATCGAAAAATGCGAAGACAAGCCACCACTACAGCACTGTTGGCCACCATGAACGAACCTTCACTAAAGCTGCGCCGTCAACGTCGAAATAGCACATGTACCAGTTCTGGCCAGGCTACATCTGCAACGCACTCACGCCAGCAGCCATGGAAACCACCTCTGGCGCCGCCGTTCATCCACGCACCTGCAGCAGCGAAGAAGAAAATGTCGCTTGAGAAGGAGGAGCGACCAGCCGTCATTGCACACCAGCGCAACCAAGGGAAGGAGGAAAGAGGAGTGAAACCCTAATTCTAGAGAGAGAAAATGAACTGCCACGTGTAAGCATCTGATAGGTCAGGCAATTGGTCAACAAGTCAACTGGTAAAAGCAGCTGTCAACTCTGGTCAAATTCTGGTCAATATTGTAAAAATGGTCAAACAAGAGGGGCAGAATTGGAAATTAGACAGAAATTAAGTTGCTAATTAATTAAATAAAGATAAAATATTTTAGCAACCGAAGAGATAAAGTCCAAGTCCGATTGAAGCCTATATAAAGAGGCCAAGGGAGAAGCAGAAGAGGACAAGTTCGGGACTTCGGAGTTTTGGAACCGTTAGGGGGGCCTAATTTCGTTTCCTTTCTCTCTCTCTCTCTCTCTCTCCATTCTTCTATTTTTATTTTGCAGTCATGGAGTTCTAAATTTCTTGGGTTGATTCCATTGTAATTTCTTAATTGGATTCTGAGGTTAAATCAATTAATTTCTTTGTTCTTTTTATGATTGTTGAGGTTTTAATTCATCTATGTCTTTCATATTTGAATCACGTAAAAAGTAATGATTTTAAATCTATATGCATGTTGGTCATATGAGTCCAAGGGTTTTTAAATTGAATTGAGACTTTACTTTGATTTTATTTAGAAACTTTCATATGATTAAATGAGTTTTTACCAATAATTGAGACTTTACTTTGGTTAAAGGTATTTACTCTAACTACAATTAATTGAGACTTTACTTTGATTAATTAAGCTTTTTATTTGGTGAGGTGATAAAAGACTAGACATGATTAGGGATAGTAAAATTTGATTGAGACTGTACTTTGGTTGAATTTACTGTGGATAATCTAAAAGTTCTCACTTTTAATTGAGACTGTACTTTGGTTAAAAGTGAGAACGCCAACAAATTAATTGAAACTTTACATTGATTAATTTGTAAATCTACAACAATAATTAATTGAGCAATAATCTTTAGATAACCGATAATGAATCTATTTTGAAAAATCAATGGAATCAATATATTTTCTTTACTATTGTTTCTATCTTATTTTATCTTTTTACCTTAATCCTCCCATATTTTTATTATTTTATTTGACTAACTTTTTTTATAGATTTTATAAGAACTAACTTGTTAAAAATCAATTTCGTGTTCGTTGGGAGACGACTTTGAGTTACTTTACCCTTTCAATTTTGTTGACTACTATCTTAGCAATACTGACGTTGCTATAGTTTAGTAGTATTAATTTGATCGCGTCAATAACAGCGTTATCAGTGCCGCCACTTGCAAGCAAGATAAGGCAAAGGTGAGTTCACTTCTAGGAAGGAGAGTTCACGAAAATTGGTGGTTGAATGCACAAGGTTTATAACAAAATGATCAACCCTTTTACAAGATAAAGAGCATCCTTTAAAAAGGAGTTCATAGGGGTCCTTTAGCAAAAATAAAAACATGAAAAGGACTAACAAGCAAACCCTAAAAACCTAATACTAGAGTTATTCTCGGCCAAGTGAAGGGAAGTGATTGGTGGATGCATTCTCATGAGGATTCTAGGCCAAAAGAGGAAGAAAACCAAGTACCCTTCTAAGGAATAAACCAAAAAGGCAAAAGGAGACAAGGTACATGTCTACTTTTGCTTTTACTTTATGCTTTTTGCTTTCCTCTCTCTTCCACATCATACATGTGCTGCAATTACCATGTGCCACCTAGGGATGCTCTACTTTCTCTTAATTACCTACAAAACAAGACAAACAAGGATTAGCATGTTCGTTTAAGTTAATCTAATCTTGGTCAAAGGTCAACTTTGGGCCAAAGTCAAGTCAACCAAAATAAGTCAACTAGAAACCAACTTAGAGAATTCAAACTAAAGTGATGCAAAACAAAGATAAAGATGATGGAATAGAAGACTACCCTCTAGACATGCTTCTAGTGATCCTTCTTGAGGGAGCTTCTAAGGAGGTTGTCACACCTTCATCATCCTCCCCTTCTTGGAGAGAATGCGACCACGAATTCTTAAACCCTACATCAAAAGGAGTAAGGTCACAAACATTGAATGAGTTACTTATGTTGTAGCTTGGGGGTAAGTCTAACTCATAAGCATTGTTGTTAATCCTCCTAATGACTTGAAATGGGCCATCCCCTCTAGGGAGAAGTTTAGACTTCCTTTGAGTACGAAATCTCTCCTTTCTCAAGTGAAGCCATACCTGTAACATCCTGGTCGGATATTACTAATTTAAGTAATAAAAATTAAGAAATATGATGAAAACCTCATTTATTATACTTCGCTTCCCAAAAACGCGGGAAATTTTATAACATTTATTAATCAGATGTTATCCAAAAATCCATAATTTATGAAACTCCAATACAGTATCCAAATTCACAAATCAGTAAAACACTGTTTACAAATTTCATAAAAACAATAATGATAAAACTCCAGTAAAAGCTTTTCCCAGTTAACCCTCTCTTTGATGCTATGCCTCATCAGCACCACCTGCAACATCATCTGCTCCCGTGTAACGCATTACACGATCATCGCCAAACACAAGCAGATAGGGTGAGCTCATAAACAATTAACATATAAGTTGATAAAAAAGTCAATATACACCCATCTATTTTATTCTAGTTAATTCTTGGCCCAGACCTTAATCCCCAAGGCTTTTCAACCCTTAAAACACACAAATAGTTAGTCTCGGATTCAGGGTTTATGATGCTCACATGAACCTGCCCGCTCGTGGTCATGCCTCTACGAACCCCCCCGCTTGTAGTCCTGCTCTACGAACCTCCCCGCTCGTAGTCCTGCTCTACAGACCTACCCGCCCGTAGTCCAACACACGTGATCCACCAGCTACGTACCTCCCCGCACGCAGCATCTCTCAAGTGTGAGCACGGAACATACGAACCTACCTCGCTCGTATCCCCACACGAGAGTAACATGATATGAACCTCCTCGCTCATATCATCACGTGTTCACCACCATCCATGAACCTACCCGCTCATGGCACAACATCCCCTGATCCAAGTTTCACATCACAACATGATAACGAAAACAAGCAAAGCACACTACCTTACACAAGGTACATACTCAAGCTGGTCTTAGGGATTCCAATGCTTCCACGAACCTGCCCGCTTGTGGTCCAACTCTACGAACCTCCCTGCTCGTAGTCCAACACACGTGATCCACCAACTACATACCTCCCCGCACGTAGCATCTCTCAAGTGTGAGCACGGAATATACGAACCTACCTCGCTCGTATCCCCACACGAGAGTAATAGGATATGAACCTCCCCGTTCATATCATCACGTGTTCATCACCAATCATGAACCTACCCGCTCATGACAACATCAAGCATATCCCAAACCAGGACCCACACAACAAACCATGCAAAACATATCACAATGCACCCTGCCACTACACCATCGCCTAGCGTAGCCTAAGTACCGCTAAACGAAATGGCAGTACAAACCGCCTGGCGATTCTACATCACCGTCGGGCGCCACAACTTATAAGACATTCTTGTTTCATATTATCGCCTGGTGGTTCAGTCTACACCGCTAGGCGCTACACCAGTAATGTGACACTACTAGTTTTAGGTACTCTAATTCATTTCCTAGAATTCAACCATTTAATTCTCAAACATCCAGAAATCAACATACACATTCATATATTCCAAATTATAACATCACAACACATGCATCTTTCAAGTATAAGCACACATTCCTCTCTTTTATAATTCATATATACTTACCTCTTAAGTCAATTCCAACACATACCTTATTTCCCCTTCTCTTTTTTCCAACCCTTTGCATGCTTACAATTCACATACTCCACATAAGACATAATCAAAGCTATATACTTATTCTGCATGCCCTCGCAATTCTATTACATTTAAAGTATGATTATCATGTTCCCATACTTTCCCAAAACCCGTCATGATCATTCAACACTCGGTCATAGTGGTATCATCAATAGTGGTCTTATTCACACACTTATAACATCAAACATTCGAGCTAACATATATAGGTTCATATATTCAACATGCCTCAGCAAGCACTACCAAAAACATAGTCATCAATCACACATTTATATATTTATATATACATTCACCAATCAAGGCCATACCAGCACTTGAGAACACTTAATCATCCATTAGTAATCATACTATTAGGGAATTCAAACAACCAATCATGCGTGACGTATATCTCTAGCTACTGTCCATCAAATCAAATCTCCACCGTTCATAGTGAAGGACTACATGTTATGGACTACCTGTCCAAATTTCACCTAAATCGGACGGTTAACGAAATGAGAAATGCAGTTTTACGAAAACTACGCAGACCAGAAAAATCGATGGCGCCTAGCGGCATGAAACTAGTGCCGGGCGGTTCCTGTTCCACGAAAAGTACGAAAAACAACATTTTTCATGAAATCAAACACCACACTTCACTAATATGGTGCCTGGCGGTAACTAACGTGCCGCCAGGCGGTTCCTGCTATTCCAGGAACCCCAACATTTTTCTTTGCACCTGCGAACCTCAACCCTTTCAGAACAGCTCTGAGTTCAACCAATTTATGACTCTATAGGATACGATTCCATCTTTTAGGATTACAATTCATTCTCTAACACTTCCCATACCTGAATTCATTCACCCTTTCCATTTAGATTAGTGTCGTTTTCAAAATCCCCAATTCATCAACCCTAAGATAACCTTCATGCAATCTTCTTCTCAATTAAACCCCAATTCCACGAATTTCCAATGAAATACGATGTTTAATCATTCATAAATATTAGAACGCAATTTCTCCTTGATTAGAAACCTCCCAGAACCTGTGAAACATCAAAATCGAGCCAAAAGTGGCTCGCGTCGCCTAGCGGGTATTTGTCACCGCTAGGCCCTTCATAAAACCCAGAAAACTGGGTACTCTAACATGCACCGCCTGGCGGTTAAGCCCGTGCCGCCAGGCGGTTCCGTCTCTAGAACCCCCAATTACCCAGAAATAAGATGAGTCGCTTGGCGGTGATTCATCACCCGCCAGGCGATTTCTGAAAAATTGCAGAAAATACGAAAATACATGAAATAGCAGAGTACATGCATTCAAATTCTCATACATTTCATACAAATAAAAACAAGAAATAAAAGATTCGGTTCCAGCTCCCCTAACCTGGATTCCTCGCTTTAAAAAAGATTATTCTAGAGTTCTTCCTTGATCACCAATTTTCTCCCTTGACTCTAACCCAATTCAGCTCCTTTTCTTACTCTCTAATCACTTTGTTTCCTCTGAATTCGTGTTCCTTATAACACTCCAATTTTCCAGTCTCAAAAACCCTTCCAATTGGTTTAGTTTGCCTTTTTATTATGGTCCTTAATTGTGGTTAATGGCCAAAAACGAAAATGGCATTAAAATGAATGTAATTGCCATTCAAATTCCATTATGATTTGTTTTTTAGTCACTCTTGGCTGCTCTTTGGCTAGCTAGGGTTCCTATGCCCCTTCACCTTCATGCCACAAGAAATTTTGGCAAAAAGGAAGCTATATATGGTTCTACCAAGGTTTGAACCCATGATCATGCCAATGCCAACTCAATACACAACCATTTAACCAATTCATGTTTCGTGATGATTAATATAATTCTATGATTATATTATCACTCGACATGATCAAACACATATTTAAAATAATAATAAATTAAATAGCACATAAATGGCATACATAGGACTGGAACCCAAGTCCTTTTACACAATCTAAGTACTTTCAACCACTTAAGCTAGTACTCTTCCACGTCATAGCAATCCGCATTAAATGCCTTAAAGACTCCTACTACCCGCATATATTAAATAATTATTTAATTAATTATTTAAATTTCTCGGGTCTTACAATACCCAATCTCCCTCTTGGAAGATAACTTCCTTTCTTCCCTTATTACCATCCTCTTGTTGTTTCTTAACTCTCCTCTCAATGGTTTCCTTGACTTGCGAATGCAAGTCTTGGATGTACTTGGCTTTGCCCTCACCATCTTGGCAAGTCCATGCCTCATGAGTGGGTAGGGGAAGGAGGTTTAAAGGAGTTAGGGGATTGAACCCATACATAACCTCAAAAGGAGAATAAGAAGTAGTGGAATGCACAACCCTATTGTAGGTAAATTCTATGTGGGGTAGAAATTCCTCCCACTCTCTAATTTTTTACACTATTATACACCTCAACATTTGCCCTAGGGTTCTATTAACCACCTCGGTTTGGCCATCACTTTGGGGGTGGCAAGTGGTGGAGAAAAGAAGCTTGGTGCCAAGTTTACCCCACAAAGTTCTCCAAAAATGGCTTAGGAACTTGGAGTCCCTATCACTCACAATGGACCTAGGTAGGCCATGTAGTCTCACCACTTCTTTGAAGAAAAGATTTGCAATATAAGTTGCATCATCAATCTTATGGCAAGGAATGAAATGGGCCATCTTAGAGAACCTATCCACCACCACAAAAATGGAATTCCTACATTTTTTTTGTCCTTGGGAGGCCTAAGACAAAATCCATAGAAATTTCAACCTAAGGCTTGGAAGGGATAGGCAAGGGAGTATAAAGACCATGGGGTTGGACTCTAGACTTGGCTTTCATGCATGCTATGCAACTCTTGCAATGCCTATCTACATGCTTCCTCATGTGAGGCCAATAGAAGTATTCTTTTAAGACTTCCAAAGTCTTGTTTGGCCCAAAATGCCTCATTAAACCTCTCTCATGTGCCTTTCTAAAGAGTGAGGCTCTTAAAGAACCTTGGGGAATGCAAAGTCTCTTACCTTTGAAAAGATATTGATTGAGAAGGTAAAAGTCTTTGTAAGCCCCTTGGTGGCACTCACTAAGAATGGGGGAGAAATCAACATCCTTTGGATACAATTCCTTAATATGATCAAAACTAAGAAATTTAGTTTCAAGAATGGAAAAGAGGGAATACCAAATTGAAAGTGCATCCACCACAATATTAGCCTTTCCTTGCTTATGTTTGATCACATATGGGAATTGCTCTAAGAACTCTACCCACCTAGCATGTCTCTTGTTTAACTTGCCTTGGCTTTTTAAAAATTTGAGTGACTCATGGTCACTATGTATCACAAACTCCTTTGAAAGAAGATAGTGTTGCCAAGTTTGCAAAGTCCTCATAAGAGCATAAAGCTCTTTGTCATAGGTGGAGTAGTTAATGTGACTCCCCTTGAGTTTCTCACTAAAATAGGCTATGGGGTGTCCTTCTTGGAGATGCACGACCCCAATATCTACATTGGATGCACCACACTCAATTTCAAAAGTTTTGGAGAAGTTATGGAGGGCTAAGAGTGGTGTATTGATCAATTTTTGTTTTAAAGTTTCAAAAGCCTTTTCTTGATCTTTGCCCCACTTATAGACCACTCCTTTCTTGACCAATTCATTGAGAGGGGCGGCTATGGTGCTAAAGTTTGGCACAAATCTCCTATAAAAACTAGCCAACCCATGGAAGGACCTAAGCTCACTCAAATTCTTTGGGGGAGGCCAATCCTTGATGGCCATCACCTTTTCTTGGTCTACATGGACCCCATGTTGATTTACTTTGAAACCTAGGAAGATCACATGATCCATCCCAAACACACATTTCTCCATGTTATCATACAAGGATGTCTTCTTTAAGGTCTCTAACACATTCCTTAAATGATGTAAGTGGTCATCTTGAGACATACTATAAATGAGAATGTCATCAAAGTACACCACAACAAACTTCCCTAAGAACTCTCTAAGAACATGGTGCATGAGTCTCATGAATGTACTAGGTGCATTGGTCAAGCCAAAAGGCATGACTAACGACTCATATAATCCAAACTTAGTCTTGAAAGAGGTTTTCCATTCATCACCTTCTTTGATTCTAATTTGATTGTACCCACTCTTCAAGTCTATTTTGGAAAATATGGTTGCACCATATAACTCATCAATCAAATCATCTAACCTAGGAATGGGATGCCTATACTTGATGGTTATGTTGTGATGAAGGATTATCTTGTTTCCTTTTAGAGTTATGAATATGGTGAAATTGTTTAAGAAATCTTTTTGAAAATTCCCACTGGACATTAAGATAGCATGCTATCTAGATGTGAAGGTTCATTTCTCAAGCTCATTAAAGGAAGAAGAGAGTTGGATTCAAGCTTAAACA
Source organism: Vigna unguiculata (assembly GCF_037176805.1). NCBI lineage: Eukaryota > Viridiplantae > Streptophyta > Magnoliopsida > Fabales > Fabaceae > Vigna > Vigna unguiculata. The sequence continues at coordinate 22,414,728 of NC_140795.1, read as the reverse complement.
CACACGACAATAACAACACTTAAAGAGCAAAATGAAAGAAGAAATAATAAAAATGGAAAGCATAGAAGATGAAGAATGGAAGAAGCACGTCACTCATAGGGGGGATCTAAGCCAACTAAACCCTATAGATGAGTGATGGTGCCGCCACTTGCAAGCAAGATAAGGCAAAGGTGAGTTCACTTCTAGGAAGGAGAGCTCACGAAAATTGGTGGTTGAATGCACAAAGTTTATAACAAAATGATCAACCCTTTTACAAGACAAGGAGCACCCTTAAATAGGAGTTCATAGGGGTCCTTTAGCAAATACAAAAACATGAAAAAGGATTAACTAGCAAACCCTAAACCTAATATGAGAGTGAGTCTTGGCCAAGTGAAGGGAGATGATTGGTGGAGGCATTCCCATGAGGATTCTAGGCCAAAAGAGGAAGGAGACCAAGTGACCTTCTAAGGCATAAACCACAAAGGCATAAGGAGACAAGGTACATGTCTACTTTTGCTTTTGCTTTATGCTTTTTGCTTTCCTCTCTCTTCCACTTCATCCAAGTGCTCCAATCACCAAGTGCCACCTAGCCATGCTCTACTTTCTCTTAATTAACTACAAAACAAGACAAACAAGGATTAACATGTTGGTTTAAGTTAATCTAATCTTGGTCAAAGGTCAACTTTGGATCAAAGTCAACAAGTCAACCAAAATAAGTCAACTAGAAACCAAGTTAGGGAATTCAAACTAAAGTAATGCAAAACAAAGATAAAGGTGATGGAATAGAAGACTCCCCTCTAGACATGCTTCTAGTGATCCTTCTTGAGAGAGCTTCTAAGGAGGTGGTCACGCCTTTATCATGTTGTTGATAGGCCTACAATCTATGCACATTCTCCATGTTCTTTCCTTTTTAGGGACAAGAACCACGGGCAATGCACAAGGACTCATGATATGTTGCACCCACCCCTTTTCTAACAACTCATTCACTTGCTTTTGGATTTCCTTAGCCTCCTTGGGACCAGTCCTATAGGCTGGCCTATTAGGCAAAGATGAGCCTTGTCTGAAATCAATTTGGTGTTCTATACCTCTTAGGGGTGAGAGACCCTTTGGAGGTTCTTGAAAAACATCTTTGAACTTATCTAAGACTAATGACAAGTCTAGGGGACATCTAGAGTTAGGGTTTTGGAAGGAGGGGGAAGATTCACTAGGATAAGCTAAGAAGATAGGTTTTTGGGCAAGCATTACCTTTTTAACCCCTTTAAGGGTGATCATGATCTTCTTGGACTCATTGCCATGCCCTTGCGCCTTCTTTTCTTTTCTTTTCTTTAACATTTGAATTTGGTCCTCATTGATTTCTCTTGGTGAAAGAGGTAGTAATGTAATCTTTTTGCTTGGGAAGCTAAAGGAAAACTTGTTGGTATGGTCATCATGAAAAGCTTTTCTATCAAATTTCCATGGCCTTCCTAGTAAAATATGAGTTGCTTCCATAACACCTCATCCTTGTAGTTTCCAATGGAGAACATAAGGACTTGTTTGTCCACTTTGATCTCACCTTCCTCACTAAGCCAAGAAAGCTTATAGGGCTTGCCGTGAGGGATGGTTTTCAAGCCAAGCTTGTCCACAATCCTTGTGATAGCCACATTGACACAACTTCGACAATCAATTATGAGGGAGCAAGTTTTGTTATTGATTTGACACCTTGAGTGAAAAATATTCTCTCTTTGGTTTTCAAATTCTTTAGGCACTTGGCCTAGCATGCGCCTAACCACCAACAAACCTTCTTCATTATGTTTGATTTCATCCTCACTTGAAGATTGGGAAGAAGTGTGGGAGGAAGAACTTTTTGGGGAGGGGGGAGAAGAATGTTCACTTTCAACCTCTCCTTTAGGGTTCAAGATCATGTTCCTTTTTGTTGGGCAATTTGAAGCAATGTGACCATAGCCCAAACACTTAAAACATTTTATGGAACTAGTTCTTGAACCTTGGGAAGAGTTTGCACTTTCATGGGAGGTTCTAGACGAATTGGTCCTATGTGGGTGGTCTTTGGAAGGAGGTTTCTCATCCTTTCTTTCTTTTCCTTTCCAAGTCCTAGAGTAGTAGTCATTGTAAGGAGTACTCCTCTTGGCCTCTTGTTTCTTTTTCAATTGACTTTCAACTTTTAAGGCCAAGTGTAAAATTTTGTCAAGAGTAGAGTACTCATACAACTCAACTACATCTTGAACTTCTCTCTAAGACCACTCACAAATCTAGCTACCTTTTCTTCTTCACTTTCAAATTGGAGTCCTACTTTGAAAAGCATGGACTCCATCATTTTAAAATACTCATTCACACACATGGACCCTTGTTAAAGCCTTTGGAGCTTCAAAAGAGTCTCCCTCCTATAGTAGGAAGGAACAAATCTAACGCGCATCAACTTGAAGCCTTTGATCAAGGATTGACCCTAACCAAGGATGGAGGCACATGCTTAAGAAGACTAAGCATGTTTAGAAAGGAAGTTCACTAATCCTTCATCCCTTTCATTTGTGTTTGTTATTTTTGATTCCCTAAGTTGACTTAGTTGAATCAACTTTAGTTGACTTGTTGACCTTTGACTAGGTTTGACTTGTTGACTATAGTTGACTTGACTTAAGCCAACATGCTAATTTATGTTTATTTGCTTTGTAGGTTAATTAAGAGTAAGAAATCAATGCTAGGTGGCACATGGTGATTGGGGAGCATAAATGATGTGGAGGAGAGAGTAAAGCAAAGGCATAAAGCATAAAGAAAAAGGCATAAAGCAAGTGTACCTATGTACCTTTGGTCTACTTTGTTTTTAGCACACTATGGCCACTTTTTGGAGACATATGAGACACATTCTTTGTCTCCTTTTGTGCTAGAACGAAATTAGCGTTGCACACACTATAGTTAGCTGTTTTGTCTCTCATTTGTGTAACCTTATTTGACCTAGTTTCTAGAAGCTAGGGTTAGGTTTTTGTAGAGACATCCTTAGGTATCTTTTATTTGCTTAGAGGCCCCTAAACTCTTCTATATAAGGGGTGCTCCTAGACATGTAAAAGGGTTGAACATTTTGAAGTAAAAACACTCTTGTGTCTCAACCATTTGTGAGAGTTTCCTCCCTTGGGAATGAATACTTTTAAGCCTTATCTTGCATAGCAAGTGGCGGCACACATCCACTCATCTTCAAGGTTGCCATGGCTTTTAGCCTAGCCTTGTAGTGGCGTGCTTCTCACATTTTTTACCATTTCTTTCCTTTCTGTTTTATGTTTTCTTCTTCCTTTAATTGTTCTTGGTTTTCTATGGTTTATGTGCTTTCCATTTCCTTTTTGTTTGAATCAATCCATCATCTTCTTCTCTTGAGCTTTGTGAAAGGAACCTTCACATCTAGATAGCTTGCTATCTTAATGTCCAATGGGGATTTCACTTAGCTTTCTTAATCAACTCACACCATATTCAATAATCTTAAAAAGAAACAAGATAATCTTCATCAACTTTTAAGGACTCTATGGAAAGCATTTGAACAAGCCAAGATTATACCTCAAATTATGCATACACCAAGAAAGATCATAACCAAGCTAAAGCATGGAACTAATTTGCCAATATCACCCAAAATCTAAGTATAAAATTTGGTAGGATAAAACCTAATAAAAATGGCAAAATGGATTCACCAAGCCACACATTAGCTCTCGGCCAAACTGTTTTTGGTCATGAAAATAATTTTTCTTTTCAAAACTTGGTACTTAAGATGATGAAAAGGATATTTTAGGGTGTCTTGAACACTTAGTTCCTTAAAAATTAGGTCAAAATCAATTTCAAGGAGCATACAACAACAAAAGGCATAGATCTCATGCAATAGCTCAAATACTTAGAAACAAGAACAAGAAAACTCAAAGAAGCATATGACAAGAGACTCAAAAGTAGCTAGGAACATTTTAAGAAGACTTTCAACATGTGAAGAAAAATGTTGGCATGGTAACAACTTAGTAAGCTCTCGGCCAAAGGAATAATAAGCACCAAAATGTCATGTTTTCACTTCACCAAGCAACATATATCAAGAGATAGAGTTTTTGGATACTTTAACCTCAAGTGAAGTGATACAATTATGTGCACACCATCTTTGAACACCACAAGGCCGAGAGGTCTCCAAGCCAAAGAAGCCACCAAAACAAAGGTTAGCACAAGAAAAATACCATATTCAAGATAACCTAGGTTCTAGATACCAAATGATGAAGGATTATCTTGTTTTCTTTTAGAGTTATGAATATGGTGAAGTTGTTTAAGAAAGCTTTTTGAAAATTCCCACTGGACATTAAGATAGCAAGCTATCTAGATGTGAAGGTTTATTTCTCAAGCTCATGAAAGGAATAAGAGAGTTGGATTCAAGCTTAAAACACACACAACAATAACAACACTTAACGAGCAAAATGAAAGAAGAAACAATAAAAATGGAAAGCATAGAAGATGAATAATGGAAGAAGCACGCCACTCATAGGGGGGATCTAAGCCAACCAAACCCTATAGATGAGTGATGGTGCCGCCACTTGCAAGCAAGATAAGGCAAAGGTGAGTTCATTTCTAGGAAGGAGAGCTCACGAAAATTGGTGGTTGAATGCACAGAGTTTATAACAAAATGATCAACCCTTTTACAAGACAAGGAGCACCCTTTAAAAAGGAGTTCATAGGGGTCCTTTAGCAAAAACAAAAACATGAAAAGGACTAACAAGCAAACCCTAAAAATCTAATACTAGAGTTATTCTCAGCCAAGTGAAGGGAAGTGATTGGTGGATGCATTCCCATGAGGATTCTTGGCCAAAAGAGGAAGGAGACCAAATATCCTTCTAAGGAATAAACCAAAAAGGCGAAAGGAGACAAGGTACATGTCTACTTTTGCTTTTACTTTATGTTTTTTGCTTTCCTCTCTCTTCCACATCATCCATGTGCTCCAATCACCATGTGCCACCTAGCCATGCTTTACTTTATCTTAATTACCTACAAAACAAGACAAATAAGGATTAACATGTTGGTTTAAGTTAATCTAATCTTGGTCAAAGGTCAACTTTGGGCCAAAGTCAACAAGTCAACAAAAATAAGTCAACTAGAAACCAACTTAGGGAATTCAAACTAAAGTGATGCAAAACAAAGATAAAGATGATGGAATAGAAGACTCCCCTCTAGACATGCTTCTAGTGACCCTTCTTGAGGGAGCTTTTAAGGAGGTGGTCACGCCTTCATCATAGGGTGTGGGGTTGCATGGGTTCACGGTGCAGCAGTCTTCACCACAAAAACTTGTTTTGAAACAACACCATGCGATTAATTTTCTCTAATCACATGTTTACTTTTTTTGATTGGTGGAGAGCCCACATGTATTTTCTCTCACCTTGTATGCTTCAATGAAGACCACAAACAGAGATATGAATTTGCTTCATTTTATGTTAGGCATAGTTCTCTTTCTTCTCTTTTATTCACCCTGCAGGGTGAGGATGAGTTCATGGATTTTGCTTTTCTTTTTCTTCCTCTTTCTATTCTGTTTCACGTAAACATATGATGTGAGTTTTCTCTTTCTTCCTTTTTCTTTTCTCTTTCTTCTTTTGCCTATATCTTACGTAAATGCATGCGTGTTAGTTTTGAATAGGTGGGCCACACACATGTGCAATTTCTTATTTAAGTACGGGTTGTAGGTGCAGACCATGCTAATGCAAAGTATAGTATAATATAGTGTTTAGTGTTTTGTCTTAGTTTGATGGGATTAAAATTTTTTCCCAATTATTACGCTATAGTAATGCTAGCCTAAGAATAGCTTGTATTAAATTTTTGTTTCTTTATTACCACATATTAATTGATTGGTGTATTTGGTGTTTTGATGAGTAAGAACCATGTCCCACATATAAATCTAGGTTCCTTCCTTTTCATTCCTAGTACAGACCACGAAAGTAGATGTTTCCCTAGCTTGGTGTGTTAGCTCAAACTTTAGTTGGTGGTGGGGCCATAGGTATTACCTTGTAGTCTATCTATGTTATTGTAAGCCATCTTTGGTTTTGATGGAATTGGTACGTTTAAAGGAGGAAAAGTAAAGTAATTAGCCTTATGGGGGCCGCATGGGAGCATCATGGTTACCGTGTTTCGGATGTTCTTCTGGTTTCCATGTTTTGTTCTTACCTCATATAGTTACAATGCAACCATTTCTCTTATTCCTCTTGTCGTGGTGCAGGAAATTGTTTTCTTATTTTCTATGGTTTTTTTATAGTTATAGTTTGATGCATGATAATATTAAATAATGTTATGATATTATTTTGTTATCTATACATATTAGTGTGACTTCGCTTGATTAGAATGATATACGTTTTCATGGGATGCATGGTTATGGAGGTTAAGTGGTAGATTGAGGATAATTACTTGTGTGTGATGTTCTGCCTGTGTTTGAATGGATGTCATTCGTTGAGTTTGTTGCTTGAATATATTGTTTGGTAAGTTGTTGAGCTTTGATGGAACTTTATTTTCCATGCATGATGTGATGATGTGGATTTCATTGGCAATCTGTAACTCTGATGTGTTACATGTTGAGAGTATTTTGCCTTTCTTGAAAGATTTTGGTGGAATTAAGTGTTGTGTGAGGTTTTCCGTACCTAGAGACCCCGTGAAGACTCTTTCGCTTGTGTGAAGTAGTGGAAATGGATATTCTTCGCTTGTGTGAAGTAGTGGTAGAGGATTGGTTCGAGTGTTGTACTCTCTCGTCTGTGTGAAGCAGTAGGGAGGAGAAAAATGTTTCACCTTATTTCGGCTCATTGCAACTATAGTGCCCGGTGTGCAATGCATTGATGTTTTTACTCATATTTCCTTAAAGAATAAGGGAGACAGTCTGGCTGCGATAGTGGGACACATCGAACCATCTATTTCTAGGAAACCAGATGTTGTTGTGGGGTAAAAGGCCGCAAAAAACCAAAGCTTGATTATGATCACTATGTTTGAAGATTTTAGATGAATGTGATGCTATGGTTGGTTTGGTATGTTTGTTAGGATTTTTGGGTTTGTGTGTTCAAAGAAAGAATTGATTGTGATCATAATGCTTAAGTGTTACTTGAATGCGACGTTGAGTGTTATTGGACATGTTTTATTTACGAATTTGTTTGTATGTTTGTTGTATGTGCGATGATCGTATAATGTGTGTGTTATACGGGAGCAGATGATATTGCAGATAATTTTGGCATGGAGTAGATTGACGAGAGGCTGGGGTGGACTCGGGCGGTTTTATAATTTATTTAGTTGTTTTAAATAAGATACTAAAAAGTATGTAATTTTCTTTTGTTTGCAATTGTTATTTAAATTTTTTGACCAAGTGACGTTTTGAATTATGCAATTTAAATCAAATTAAAAGTTTTTTTTAGTACATTTTCAATGATAATACTTTTCCGTCAAACACGTTCATTTTCTAACTTTCCATGACATCCCAAAATTGGGGTGTTACAATAGCAGGGTGGACATCGCAGGAGAACGCAAGCAACAACGATGGTTGGCACAACAATGACTCTACACTAAAGCAAGGTGGTGGTCGCGATGGCTGGTGCAGAAGACAACGGAGGTGCAACGACAACGAGACTAGAAGAGAGAAAAGTGGGCACGAAGAGAAACAGTGAAATGGATTATTTTTTTTAACCCTCGACAAGCTGATTTACGACGGTTCTACGAACCACCATCGTGGTTATCACACAAAACAATGACGGTTGATATAATGATCATCGTTGTTCGAAGTTTAATGGCCAATAATAACTACTAGAGGTAAAATTGTCGTTGATTTTGATCACTTATTTACAAAAATGCCATCACATTTTCTCCGAAACGATTACACTTAAACCGTCATTATTTACCGTCGTTTAACGATGTGCTCTACTGATGCTTGTATCAATCTTCTCCTTTCCTGCTTTCATTAATTGAACTTAAATATTAAAATAAAAAAATATTTTAAAAATACAATTTTTATTAACAAACCAATTAACTTGTTGATATTTGTTTAACGTAAATATTCTACATTCTTTTGTTTTTCTCTTCATTGTAGACTTTCTATTTCAGGATCCTTTCACATTAGGTTTACTGATTTTTCACATAAATAGCGCCTTGACCCATTTCTTTTTCTCCAAAAGCACATAATAGATTCATTTATGCAAATACTAGTTTGCTAGTTGAATTCTGTTTTAAAAAAATCATATTTATATATGTAAGGCTCATTAAAAATGTTTCATTCCTTCTTGCCCTAAATTTAAGGGGCTGCCCTTGCGAGTGGGCCTAAGAGCTGGCCTAGTAGATAAAACTATCTTTCGTTGCCCTAAGTCTCGCTTTTCACTCTTTTTCACAGAACCTGGGACTGCAGCTGCCAACCCCTCTGCTAGGGTTTGCTTTCACTGTCACGTTGAGCTAAGAGAGCTTGTTACTCCATGTAAGTATTCCTTCTTGTTCGTACTGGTTCCTCTTCACCTTTTCGTAATTTCAATTAAGAGCTTCTGTTGACTCCATCTCTGGTCCTATTTCCATGTGTAGTGTTAGAGCTTCAGTAGTAAACACCATCTGTTCACTTCTTCCAGCTCTGTGATCTCCTCCTAGAGCTGTGGTACTCCGCTGTTCGGTGTCGAGGCATTTGAAACTAGCTTGTTCCAGGTAAGGGAAGCTAGAACCTCTTTGTATGGTGTGATTTGACTTGTATCATTGTAGTTTCGTTGATGCATTGAGTTTGAGTGCTGCCATGAGTGATTGGAGTGGGTGGAATATCTATTTGGTATGTGTGTATGCGTTGTGCAGGTGCAAATAGTGGCGAACACTGATTATTTCGCCCAAGCGAGCTGGCCTCGCCTAGGCGAGATGAGCAGAGGGTCGCCCAGGGTTTTCTACGCGAATCATTGCTTAGGTGAACAAACCCTCGTTTTGAGCGAGCGAACATCTCGCTTAGGCGGAGAGGGTCTCGCCTAAGCGAGATTGCGCAGGGGCTACTGTCCTCCTTGTCGAGTTCTCGCCTAGGCGGAGGGTAGCTCGCCTGAGAGAGATTCATTCTCGCTTTAGCGAGACCCTCCAGCCTGAGCGAGGAGCTGGGCAAGGATGCGTCCCGAGTTGTTATTTTCTCTATGCTTGGATGTTTAAAGTATGCTTATATGAGTTATTGTATAATGGCTTAAAGGGAATGAGTATGCATGATTGGGAGGGGATTATTTGTGGGGGATTGTGAGCTTGGCATGTTTTCTATATGAGTTTTACATGAGAAGTTGGGTACATATATATGTGCGTGTGGTCACGAATTTGGCATGAGCAACAATGGACCTTGATGGTTGGTAAACTAGCGGCATGGCATTGGTATGAGGGGAAGCATTTTACTCATGATTGGTAATGACGAGTTAGTGTTGATTTAACCGTGAGAAATGAGGATTGGTTATGGATGTTGGTATGAAATTGTATGTGCAATGTATGTGTAAATTCTTGGCTATTTATGTATGTTGGTCTGTGTCAGTGCGTAATTCCTTGGAGTCTCTAGGTGAGACTTTCAGGGTCGCGCTTCAGTGGTTGGGACGTAATTCAATGGCCCCTGTTAGTGGGTGTCCATGGTGGTGCCCCATCTATATGGTCTGGTAAGGATTCAAGGTAAGGTTGCATCCTGACACTCTAAGGAGTCAGTTAGTCTCACTTAGAGCGGACTGACTCTTGTGGTGAGAGTAGCAGGAGGCCTAAAATTCATTAAGGGCTAACCTTGTGTGTGAGGGAAATTGATTCATCATAACACTTGTAACACTTAGCTCGGGGGTGAGTAGAGGTATTCACCACAAGTGCAAGCATCCGCTAAATTTGACCAGTCTATATGTATCTGGATGAGTCGAGGCTTAGTGTATTGATTGAAGGGTCATAACATGCCTGAGTGACAGATGTATGTTGCATATGTGTATACTGAACTATGAAGGTGCGTTTGATTGCATGATAAAAATGTTGTTGGCTCTAGCTTACCCTTTTCTTGTTGGTTGCTTGTATGTTGTTCTTCTGTCTTCGCGATGATCATCAATTTTATTGATGGGAGTAGATGCGAAAGGTAATCGTGGTCAGCAAGGGAGAGACGAATCCCCTGCTTAGCCTTCTTGGGCTGAACTTTCTGTCCTTCTTGGACTTTTTTTTAGGACTAAGGCCCATGTACTTGTTTGTCATTGAATCTACATACTTTCTTTGTAAACATTTTATTTTAGTTTTCTTTTGGGTATCATGGTGTGCCTTGGATTGTAAGGAGTTGAGTTTTAAACTCTAGGATTGTGCTATTATGTTATCTTTTTGTAACACTTCCTTTAATTTCTTATATTAAATTAAATGGGATGTTACAATATATATACATGTTTTTAGTTTACCTAATAAAAATTAAGTCATAACGTACTAATTTAAAAACATGTTTAGAACTGAATTATGCAGAAACTAGTTTAGACCAGAAAAATATGTGTAAATAAAACTGTTCTTTAAGAAAGAAAAAGTGGAAAATGGGATATGAAGAGATTAATGATATCTGATGTATGATATATATATATATATATATATATATATATATATATATATATATATATATATATATATATATATATATAACTTTTTATTTAATATAAGCTTTCAACTCATATATATATAAAACTTATATATAAATGTAAGTTGGATTTTACCGTGGTTATTATCATAATAAAACAAATTTATCATACTCATTTATATTAACATATTTCTACTAATTAACGAAGCATACTTGTTTCTATTTGATAAAAACTGAGATAAATCATCAATTCTAATATTAGAGCTTAAACTCTTTTTACTAAAATAGACAGGAGAAATTGATTATCGCAAACGAGTTATATATACGAAAGATATATGAGAGTATTTTCGATATAAAACTTTAAAGTTTAATATTTATGAATTTTTTTTAGGATAATTGATATTTTGATACTACTATTTTTTATTATCATTTAATATTATTCTTTATTACTATTTATTTTTTCTTCCTTTTAAAATTATAAAATTATAAAAGTTAAGTTTTATGAAAATTATTTTACCTCTAAAAAGATTGTGAAATAGTCGTCATATAGTATGAAAGATTTTTTTCTTTTTTTTTTATATATACCAACAACTTCTTATTTTTTTGTTTATTTTTGAAGTGATACTTAAATTCCAAATATGGTGATATTTGAATGAAAATTTTGCAATTTCACAATATAACTTTTTATTGTTTGGCTGTAATTTGGGTACGTGGACCAAGATGTCAGATAGGAAGGGTTTTGATGTGATAGTGGACAGTGACAAGAGAAGTTGCGTTTTGTAGAATTTACTGAAACATTATTGGAGTGAGTGGTGGTGGTGGTAGGCCATAGCATTTATGGGGTAGCAATGTTGTTGAGCTAACTGAATCACGTGGTTTAATTTTGAGGAAGATCTTATAAATTTTCAAGATTGTCTTTTATAAGAAAATGCCAAATCAGGTATATACAAGAGTACTGCCTTAACTAATTCTTTGTAAGGTAATGTGTAAAATTACGTGGCTGTATTCTATTATATTTTTGGAAGTATTTGAGTAAACTAATTTGAACAAGTGGAAAAAAAAACAGTTTTTTTTTTTATATTTTTAAGCACTTTGGAATTACTTTAGAGCAGATGCGGGAAGAGGGCAATTGTAAGATCCACTTTAATTCTTACCTTTAATTTAAAGGGGCTGCCCCAAAAGGTTGGGCCTAAGGGCTGGCCCAATAAGGAAAAGGAGACCTTAAGTCTGTTCTCAAATCTCCATTTCCTTACTCTTTTGTTTTTCCACAGCCGTCAAATCCTCTCTCCCTCTCAACAAGAACCTCTACTAGGGTTTTGAGATCCATTTGATTTCCAAGAGAGTTCCCCTCTTCCACGTAAGTATTTTCGATCCGAATTCTTCTCTTCTGTTAGGTTTTTGTATTCTTAGTTAGGGTTCACCGTGATAACCCTGTGTGCAACTATTCCACCGTTCATTTCAGCTCTCAGGATCTACGCTATAAACCGTGGTGCTCGTAGTCTAAGAGTCGAGAGTTCCGCTAGCTCTTTCCAGGTAAGGGAAGCTAGGACCTTTTGTTATCTATGTTTTTCCGCTGTTTTGGACGTCTTTTCGTGTCTGTATGGATTGTTTGGTGTTGTGTCCGTTTTGGTTCGAGTTTAAGCATGTTTTGGTTTGAGGTTTTGGCTACTGTATGCGAAAACAGTGGCAGGTGCTGGTTTTCTCGCCCAAGCGAGCTAGTCTCGCCTAGGCGAGTTTATCAAAGGCTCGCCCAGGTTTTGTTTTTGAGCGAGGAGTGCTCTCCCCTAGGCGAGAAGGAACTCGCCTGAGCGAGACCTCGTAGAGTTACTTGGCCCTCGTCGCGCTCTCGCTTAGGCGAGATGGGATCCGCCTGAGCGAGAAGGTCCCTATCGCCTAAGCGAGCCCTGCTAGCTTGGGCGAGGCAGCGGGTAGATTTTGATGTTGTTGTTGAGTGCTTCGCTGATGTGTGGTTTGTTATCTGATCCCATATGCCTTACGAGATGGGTTGTGTGATGACGACATGATTAATATGTTACATTTGAAATGGAAATGGCATGTTAATTGATTGGGTATGAATTGAGAAGCATGGGTTGTATGAACTGTTGATTTGACATGATATTATTGTTATGAGAAATTCTTGGTTGGTGGGTGGAACATGTTTAAAGTATGGGTAGGGCTTAATTCCATGTCTCTTGTAATGAGAGATATTGGTGGCGCCTCATCGGTTGGACGTAATTCCACGGATCCTCTTAAGGGGAGTCCTTGGTGGCGCCTCGACAAATAGACATAATTCCACGGGGGGTCGTGGTGGTGCCATAGGGCCAGGGCGTAATTCCACGAAGGCCACGTGGTGGTGCCTCCTGTAAGGGTATAATTCCGTGAAGGCCTCACGGTGATGCCTCAATGCTAGGACGTAATTCCACTGTCACGTGGTGGTGCCTCAGGTACATATTCGGATAGTCAAATCTTATGTTTTGATATGGATGAGTACTTCACATGTGGGAGTCTGCTTTGTATGTTTGAATGTTAATGGTATGTTGTATGCATGATATGATGACCTCTTCGCTAGCTTACCCTTTTACTTGCTTGTGTGTTATGTGTGGACCCTACCTTTGCGATGATCATCAACTTTGTTGATGTGAGCAGATGTGAGAACTCCTGGCAATGGTGATGGTAATAGGGATGCTATAGCTTGACGTATTGGACAAGTGTTGGGCCTACTATGGGGCCCATTTCCGGCGGATTCTATTATTTATGTTTTCTTGTACGAACAAGACCTAGTACTCTTAATTGTGTTGTTTTCAATATATTTCCGGTTGGGCCATGTGGAGCCCTTTTCTTGTAATCTCGTACTCTCTGATTATTCATGTATGTGATGTTTTATTAATTGAGGTTACTCAGTTTTTGGGACGTTATAGCAATAAAAAAAAAGATTTTATAGTATTTTTTATTTAAATATTAGTTTTAAATTCATGCATACGTATGTGTTGATATCGTTTGTATGTTTATCAAATGAAATTTACGGTTTAAAAAAATAATAAATATTTTTAAGTTAAGTACAATCGATGTGAAAAAATAATTTAATAATTTAAAAAGTTAATAGTTAGTACAAAGAATGAAATATGTGCAAAAATATAGGGTATTTTTAAATATTTAGAGGTTAAAAAAATAATAAATATTTTTAAGTTGATTATAATAGGTATGAAAAATAATTTACAAGTTTAGAAAATTAATATTTAGTACAAAAAATATGTGCAAAAATATAGGATAGACTTTCTAAATATACAAAGGATATGCAAAAATATGTAGAGTAAATTCGTTAAAAATACAAATTCAATGTATGAACATATTGATTTAATGTGTATTATTAGACTCGTCTAATCAATACATTGACAAACTTATCTAATATGTGTGTTAGACTCATTTAATCAATATATGAACACACTCATCTAATGTGTATTTCTAAACTAGTCTTATCAGTATACATACAGACTCATCTAATGTATATTGCAATACTCGTCTAATCAAATAGTGGATAGAGTCGTCTATTGTGTATTAATAAACTCATCTAATATGTGAATGAATATACTCGTCTAATGTATTGCTAGGCTCGTGTAATCAATGTATGGACAAACTCGTCTAATATGGGTTGCAAGACTCGTCTGATCAGTTTATGGACATACTCGTTTAATGTGTATTCTTAGACTCATCTAATCAGTGTATGGAGTGACTCATCTAATGATTTTTTCTATATTCATTTAATCAGTGTATTGTTAGACCCGTCTAATGCTTTCGCCATACTCATCTAATCTATGTATGAATAGGCTCGTTTAATGTATATTGCAAAATTCATCTAATCAGTAAATGAACAAACTTGTCTAATGTGAATTAACAGACTCATCAAATTTGTGTATGAAAATACTTGTCTAACGTATATTGCTAGAGTTGTCTAATTAATATATGAATGACTCCTAAAGAATATTGCTATACTCGTCTAATAAACACATAGACAAATTTGTCTAATGTTTTTTGTTTTACTCATTTAATCAATGTATTCCCAGACTTGTCTAATAATTTTTGTTATACTCATCTAATTTAACATATGAAATGACTTATCTAATATATATTTTTATACTTGTCTAATTTGTGTATGTACTGTTAGCATAAGTGACATTAGTGCATGTATTTGATGAAGCAAGTGCATGAGTTCATGTGTGGTTGATGAAGCATCGATGAAAATTTATTGTTGATCAAGAAATGACGTGAAAATCAATAAGTTTGAATATTGTATAGTATTCGTAGACTATATGACATAGGATATATGTTTTTTGTCTTGTGTGTGCCCTTTTGCATTTATTAAAAAAGTTTTTAACAAGTTAAAAGACTTGTTGGATATAGTTTTGGTATGAATGTATTCAATCTATTGAATTGTTATTCAATCGATTAATTTCATTAAGTCAAGTGAAATCAGCAGATTGTACAGACAAATCAACCTATTGAATTCACTTGTGACTAAGCTATATAAGTTAGCTTTTTAGAAAGTTGAGAAATACTTGAGATTTCTAAGTGCAAAAAACAGTGTGCAACTGGTGTTTGAAGATCTTGAGATGCTTTAGCAAAGTTTTGCTTGCTTGAAGCTAAAACAACACATTAATCTGTTGTTTTTGTTTTTAATCAACTAAAAAGTATGATTCTGCATTAATACATATTTGATTTACTGGTCAATTGAATTTGTTTTAAAATGGGTTTTCACAAGTTTTAATTGGACATATTGTTTAATACGCAGCCATATCAATCCTCACTTCTTGGTTTAGAAAGATCCTTTAAACCTACAATTGGTATCTAGAGTAAGGTTCTTGAAAGTTATTCAAGTTTGATCCTTAAACTCTTTTGAAATGGCTGATATGAGACAAAGTGAAATCATGCTATAAGAGCATATACATAAACGTAAGCTTAGGGAAGATGAAAGGAGAAGGAAAAGGTCAACTTTTGAGGGCTCCCCTAGTAGTGATGAAATGAGAAGGAGGTGCAATTATGATGGAGGAGCTAAGGGCAACTCATCTCCATGGAGGCAACCACCTCCCATGAAAATTCCGAAGTTCAAATGAGAGAATGACCCTAACATCTACCTTGAGTGGGAGCAAAAATTGGATCAAATTTTCAACATCGACTTAGTTAGTGACCAAGAGCAATTAAACCACTCTTCAAGAGTCTCCAAGACCACCCCACCTAAGACCAACTCGCCTAAGAAAACTCCTAATGACCTTCTTAACTCTTCTTAAAGTTCAAGAACAAGTTCCATAAAGTGTTTTAAATGTTTGGGTATGGACATATATCTTGAAATTTTCCAACCAAAAGAACCATGGACTTTAACCCAAAAGGAGAGGTGGAAAGTGAGCCTTCTTCTCCCTTATCCCCCACAAGTACTTCGTCCCACACTTTTTCATCTTCAAGTGAAAAGATTAAACCCCATGAAAGTGGTTTGTTAATGATAAGGCACCTACTAGGGCAAGTTTCTAGAGAACATGAACCTTCTCAAAGACAAAACATTTTTCATTCAAGGTGCCATGTCAATGACAAACTATGTTCCATCTGTGTAAATGTGGCTAACACAAGGGTAGTGGACAAGCTTGGTTTGAAAACCATCACTCAAGCCAAGCCTTACAAGCCCTCATGCCTTAAGGAAGAAGAGATTAAGGTAACTAAATAAGTCCTCATTAACCTTGGAATAAGAAATTTTAAGGATGAGATGTTGTGTGATGTGGTGCTAATAGAAGCCACCCATATTTTGCTAGGTAGGCCATGACAGTTTGATAGAAAAGTTTTATATGATGGTCATGCCAACACCTATACTTTTTCCTTCTAAGACAAGAAATTCACACTCTTACTCTCTTACCCAAGCATGTAAATGAGGACCATAATGAAATGAAAAAGAAGAGAAAAGATGAAAAAGAAAAAGAGCAAGTTATCACCAAAGTGTTACTTGCCCCCAAAAAATGTTTTCTAAAGCAAGACACCACCATTCTTCCTTCTCTTCCTAAACCATAGTGCAAACAAGATAGGAAGAGTGGTCTAGAAAAGAAAGATGACATATCCAAAATTAGGGGTAATACCTTAGAAAAGATGGAACAAGAGCTCATAGGAGGAAGGCACAAATTCTCCCTCAAATCAAGTCAAGCTCCATTTACTAAGGCTTCAAGAATTGGTAGTCAAATTCTCTCCAAGGAGGGGAGGATGACGAAGTCTTGACCCCAACCAAGGATGGAAACACATGTTTAAGAAGACTAACATGTTTAGGAAGGAAGCTCACTAATCCTTCATCCCTTCCATTGTTTTTTATCATGTTTAAATTTCCCTAAGTTAGCTTAGTTGACTAAACCTTAATTGACTTGTTGACCTTTGACTAGGTTTGACTAGTTGACTAGAGTTAATGACGAGATGCCTCGAGCCAAGGGACCTACAACAAGAGCCATGACTACGAGAATACAAGAGGAATGGGCCTAGGAAGATGTGAAGACCTAGCCTAGGACTCTTTGCTTGTAAATACTAGATTAGGATTTTATTTTGGGCTTTGTATTTTGGGTTCAGTAGAATAGGGTTTTCTTTGGGCCATGTATTGAGTCTTAGAGGAAATTGGGCTTTAGAAGTAATTTTGGTCCAAAAAGGGGAATTGGGCCAAATGGGCCAAGATTAGTGTGTCTACTCTAGAAAAGCCTAGAAGCTTCTCAAACTTGCTTTCCAAGGATGAGAGTTAGCTTCCCATGGCAAGACAAGTGTGACTTGCTTAGGTGGCAAGTCACACCTCCCACATGCTCCTTTTTGGCTCCAAAATTCAACTTTCTAGACTCCTTTTTCCCTCCACTTTTTGGAGACTCCTTGGTCTCATTTTAGCCTATAAATAGAAGGCTTAGGAGATGTATTTTTCAGCTTGAAATTGAGTAATGAATTGCTGCCCAAATTTGTGCACAAATCTCTTTTGAGCTCACCTTAGAGTAAACTATTCTCTAGTTAACTCTAGTCTTCTTCCTTAGGAGTTGGCCTCACCTCTCTTATGAATCCTTTCACCTACACCAAACTAAACACCTTAAGCTTCTTTCCTTTATGCTTCCGCATCCAACACCATCCATGGAGTCTCCATTCTTCATGCAAGCTTCAATGGAGATAAGAAGAAGCCATCAGTTGACTTGCCTTAAGCCAACATGTTAATCTATGTTTATTTGTTTGGTAGGTTTGCTTATGGTAATTATGAGAGGATGAAAACTAATTGGAGTGGATTAAGGCACGTCTACATGGAAACCATAAAGCATAACTCTCGAGATCTTCCTCCATTGCTTTTGTTCAAACTTTATCAAGAATAGCTTCATCAAAGCTGACAGGTTCTATATCAGCCATAAGCGCCAGTCCTTGAAGCAATTCCCCATCATTAGTTCACTCTTGTCATCAAGCTTCTTTCTGTATTGTGGTGGATATGTTTGTAACATTTTGAGCCAAATACCTTGAAGTGTTTCACAAAAGGTTTAACCTCAGCCCATACTTCTTCTGGAACCTTGGATTCCAATCTTTTGGTGGGACATTTGTTAAGGACATACGTTGCAGTTATTTCTGCCTCACCCCAGAACTTGTGTGGCAGATTTTTCTCCCTCAACATGCTTCTCATCATATTCACAATGCTCTTGTTTCTTCTCCCAACAAGTCCATTATGTTGAGGAGTATAGGGAGTTGTGATCTCATGAACAAATCCTTGTTTTGAGCAAAACTTCACAAACTCATTTGACGCATATTCTCTTCCACCATCTATGCGTAACACCTTTAACAACTTTCCAGATTGTGTCTTAGTCAGAACTTTGAATTCTTTGAAAAGGGCAAATGATTCATTTTTATTCTTCATCAAATACGGACACAGTCTTCTACTAAACTCATCTACAAATAGGATAAAATACCTCTTTCCTCCCAATGAAGGTATATCCAAAGGGCCATAAACGTCTGAGTAAATCACATGCAACAAATCTTTATCTTTAGGCATTGTATATGAATTAAAGGTATTCCTAGATTGTTTGTTGATCAAACACTTGTCACAAACCTTCTTTGGCACTAATATTGAGGGTAGACTTGTTATCGTACTTTGTTTCTTTAAGTGTTCCATGTCTTTGAAATTTAGATGCCCCAATCTCATATGCCACAACCAAGATTCATCAATAGCGACAGATAAGAAATGAGAATTCAAGGTATTTAGGCTTACCTTGAATGTTCTATTTTGAGCCAGTGGAACCTTTATTGCCAACTTCTTTGTTGCATTATAAACCTCCAAAGAGTTGTTTACCATCTTTATTAAAAGCCCATTTTCTAAAAGTTGACCCATACTGATTAGGTTGCTCTTCATCTTTGCAACATATAGAACATTTGTGATCATCACCGTCTTTCCATCTTATCTGGTTACCAAAACATTTTTAGTCC
Organism: Vigna unguiculata; assembly: GCF_037176805.1. Lineage (NCBI taxonomy): Eukaryota > Viridiplantae > Streptophyta > Magnoliopsida > Fabales > Fabaceae > Vigna > Vigna unguiculata. The sequence goes on along the minus strand of NC_140795.1, from coordinate 22,395,767 downwards.
CTTCAACTTGAATCACCTTGTTATCTACAAACTGTATGGTGCTCCTCTTGCTTCTATCTAGATTCACAAACCATTCGAGATGCCTTGTCATGTGGTTTTAACACCTAGAATCAATATACCAATTGTCACATGTATGATTCTCTGAACCTGTAGTCATTATTACGAAATTGTACCCCTGTTATCACGAAAGGTGTAAGCAGGGGTATCGTTTCCTTGGAGCGGGTGAGCGCCATTGACTGCGTATGCCACGGGCAAGAGGGGGCGATCGAGAAGTTTTTCTACATGTACATGTGCCATTTCTCCCAGCTACATGTGCGGTTACCGCTGGATGACTTCACCATGGGGTGTTGCGTGTGCTGAACGTTGCACCTACACAGCTGCATCCAAACAGTTGGGCCTATATGCAAGCCTTCAATGTTTTGTGCCAATCACTATATTTGCAACCTTCTCCTTACGCATTTTTGTACTTCTACGATACTAGGCCCTACCAACCGACTACTTGGCCATCTCTGGTGAGTCGTCCTAGCATCAGCAGATTAGACACGTTCTCTCAATCCTTCAAGCATTTTAAAGATGGATACTTTGAAGTTGTGGTGAAAGAGGAGGGCAAGTCCCATTTCCTGAACGCAGATGGGAGTACGAAGTTCCCGTTTAGCTGGACGGGAGACCCCTCCCGATATAAGGATATGGGCACCGATGAGTTGTCGGCAGCGGATAAGGAAGTGGTGGAGGTCTTGATGAGGTTTACCGATAAGTTGCCCACTAAGGGTCTAGTTAGAGTTTATAATTTGGTGCACCCGATTATGGATATTGAAGGTATCTGTTTATTACTTAAACTGTGTTAATGATTCTAAGTTGACTTAACCGGGTTTTGATGTGTTGTTGTAGGGCACATGGCGCAATTCGGAAAGAAGAATTTGGCACTGTTTAAAGCGTTGAGGAAGGAAATGGCTGCGAAGGCCAAAGCAGCCGGGAATACTGATGTTCCCAACCTGTAGGAATCGTTAGTTGAGGTGCACGTCCACGGCGGGACCAAGAGAAAGGCCGAGTTGCCAGCTCGACCTGGCAAGAGGAAAGATGTAAAGAAGGTGAGGGCGACATTGCTCGGGACAGGATCTGTTAGCGGGACGAAGGGGCCAGAGTCCGGCTTGATTGAGTTGCCGGAGATATCTGTTAGAAAGGATATTGCGATCAACCTTCCAGGTACCATCATCAACTCTATTGACGGTATGGAGGCAGATCATCTTGTGAGGATGATGGTCGAATTTGGAAGTAAGGCGTTGATACTGAGCCGTCGTGTTGGGTCTCTGTATCGACGGGAAGTAAAGAAGGGAGGTAGGGAAAAAGTGGAGAGTTTCCTCCCTTGGGAGTGAATACTTTTAAGCCTTATCTTGCATAGCAAGTGGCGACACACATCCACTCATCTTCAAGGTTGCCATGGCCTCTAGCCTAGCCTTGTAGTGGCGTGCTTCTCACATTTCTTACCATTTCTTTCCTTTCCATTTTATGTTTTCTTCTTCCTTTAATTATTCTTGGTTTTCTACGGTTTATGTGCTTTCCATTTCCTTTTTGTTTTGAATCAATCCATCATCTTCTTCTCTTGAGCTTTGTGAAAGGAACCTTCACATCTAGATAGCTTGCTATCTTAATGTCCAGTGGGGATTTCACTTAACTTTCTTAATCAACTCACACCATATTCAATAATATTAAAAAGAAAAAAGATAATTCTTCATCATTTGGTTGTCCTTGAATATGATGTTTTCATGTTCTAACCTTGTCTTGTGTAGCTATCTTTGAATGGTCCACAATAAAACAGTGCTGGCAGCAACATGTGTGTTTTTGAAAACAATTAACGCATTTGGAGTTCTGTGGAGAGAGTTATGATCAAATGAGTGAGCAAAGGTCAGAGCTGCCGAGAATACGAAAAACAACGTTTTCAGGTTATGTTGTGGCAATTTTGGCTTCGGTTTTGTGACTCCTTTGCTCCTAAATGTGGTTGGATAACATGTCTTTTGATGCTTAGTCTTTGAGCCTAAAATCCATGAGTTTAAATGCATGATAGCTACATGTTTGTGTCTTTGTGTATGTCATGTTGAGTCTTTAAATGTATATAACTTTTACTTGTGATGAAGGATTGACCCCAACCAAGGATGGAGGCACATGCTTAAGAAGACTAAGCATGTTTAGAAAGGAAGTTCACTAATCCTTCATCCCTTTCATTTGTGTTTGTTATTTTTTATTCCCAAAGTTGACTTAGTTGAATCAACTTTAGTTGACTTGTTGACCTTTGACTAGGTTTGACTTGTTGACTATAGTTGACTTGACTTAAGCCAACATGCTAATCTATGTTTATTTGCTTTGTAGGTTAATTAGGAGTAAGAAAGCAATGTTAGGTAGCGCATGGTGATTGTTGAGCATAAATGATGTGGAGGAGAGAGTAAAGCAAAGGCATAAAGCATAAAGTAAAAGGCATGAAGCAAATGTACCTATGTACCTTTGGTCTCCTTTGTTTTTAGCACACTTTGGCCACTTTTTGGAGACATATGAGACACATTCTTTGTCTCCTTTTGTGCTAGAACGAAATTAGCCTTGCACACACCATAGTTAGCTCTTTTGTCTCTCATTTTTTGTAACCTTATTTGACCTAGTTTCTAGAAGCTAGGGTTAGGTTTTTGTAGAGACATCCTTAGGTATCTTTTATTTGCTTAGAGGCCCCTAAACTCTTCTATATAAGGGGTGCTCCTAGACATGTAAAAGGGTTGAACATTTTGAAGTGAAAACACTCTTGTGTCTCAACCATTTGTGAGAGTTTCCTCCCTAGGGAGTGAATACTTGTAAGCCTTATCTTACATAACAAGTGGCGGCGCACATCCACTCATCTTCAAGGTTGCCATGGCTTCTAGCCTAGCCTTGTAGTGGCGTGCTTCTCACATTTTTACCATTCCTTTCCTTTCCATTTTATGTTTTCTTCTTCCTTTAATTGCTCTTGGTTTTCTATGGTTTATGTGCTTTCCATTTCCTTTTTGTTTTGAATCAATCCATCATCTTCTTCTCTTAAGCTTTGTGAAAGGAACCTTCACATCTAGATAGCTTGCTATCTTAATGTCCAGTGGGGATTTCACTTAGCTTTCTTAATCAACTCACACCATATTCAATAATCTTAAAAAAGGAACAAGATAATCCTTCATCAGCTTGAGTCTGTTGTCATATGCTTCTTTGAGTTTTCTTGTTCTTGTTTCTAAGTTTTTGAACTATTGCATGATATTTATGCCTTGTGTTGTTGCATGCTCTTTGAAATTGATTTTGACCTAATTTTAAGGAACTAATTGTTCAAGACACCCTAAAACATCGTTCTCATCATTTTAAGTACCTAGTTTTGAAAAGAAAAAGTGTTTTCAAGACCAAAAACAGTTTGGCCGAGAGCTTTTACAATGCTTGGTGAATCCATTTGGCCATTTTTACTAGGTGTTATGCTACCAAATTTTATACTTGGATTTTGGGTGATATTGGTAAATTAGTTCCATGTTTTGACTTGGTTATGATCTTTCATGGTGTATGCATGATTTGAGGTATAATCTTGGCTTGTTCAAATGCTTTCCATAGAGTCCTTAAAAGTGATTTTCATTGTTTTAGTCTTGTTCAAGTTTTGTCTTTAAAACAAAATTTCCTTAGAAGTTAAACTTTCTTGGGAGTGAATAATTTTAAGCCTTATCTTGCATAGCAAGTGGCAGCACACATCCACTCATCTTCAAGGTTGCCATGGCCTCTAGCCGAGCCTTGTAGTGGCGTGCTCCTCACATTTCTTACCATTTATTTCCTTTCCATTTTATGTTTTCTTCTTCCTTTAATTATTCTTGGTTTTCTATGGTTTATGTGCTTTCCATTTCCTTTTTGTTTTGAATCAATCGATCATCTTTTTCTCTTGAGCTTTGTGAAAGGAACGTCCACATCTAGATAGCTTGCTATCTTAATGTCCAGTGGGGATTTCACTTAGCTTTCTTAATCAACTCACACCATATTCAATAATATTAACAAGAAAAAATATAATCCTTCAACAATGTTCTACAGAACTAGTTACGTGTTTGATGCCCAGACCAGTGTAGAACTTGGCTAATTCATTATCTGTGAATTGTCGGCCATTATCAGTGACGATAGTATGCGGAACACCATATCGGCATATGAAATCTTTCCAGAAAAATTGTTGGACCTGTTGGGCTGTGATAGTGGTCAGCGGTTTGGCTTTTATCCACTTAGTGAAATAATCAACGGCTACTATCAGGAATTTCACCTGGCCCTTGCTGGGAGAGAAGGGGCCGAGGATATCCATTCCCCATTTAGTGAAGGGCCATGGGGATAGTATGGAATGAAGTTGTTCTTGTTTCTGGTGGATGAGGTTGCCGTGTTTTTGACATGGTTTGCACTTTTTAACGTAGTCCTAACAATCTGCTTCTATAGTTGGCCAGAAGTAACCGGCTCGAAGAATTCTGGTGGTCATAGTACGTGCGCCAGAATGGTAGCCGCAGATGCCATCATACAACTCCTTAATTATATATTGCGCTTGTTTTGTAGTGACACATTTGAGAAGCGAGGTGCCATATCCGCGTTTGTAGAGGTCGTCGCTTATCATGGTATATTTGGTGGCTTTAGCCAGCCAAGTTTTGTCAGCATTTTGTGGGGGGTGCCGGTTTGGAGATATTGGATATAAGGGGTGGTCCAGTTGTGGGTTTGGGGAGGGGTGATGTTGTCGGCTGAGGTGTAGGTTAGGTTGTGGCAAGTATTTGTGATTGAAGGAGTGGATAGAGTTTGTTGTAATAGGAATTGGTGGCGGCTTTTTAATTTGGTGCTGACTAATTTGGATAGGATGTCAGCTCAAATGTTGTCGGTCCTTGGAATGTTTTCAATGTGGACTTGTTCAAAAGCGGATTGGATCACCGCGTGGACCAGGTGGTAATATTGTAAAAGGATGGGGTCTTTAATCTGGAATTCGTCATTTAGGTGACCCATAGTAAGCTTGGAGTCGGTTTTGCACGTTAGAGTTTTGACGCCAACTTCGCGGGCAAGGGAAAGGCCGGTGAGGATGGCTTCGTACTCGGCTTGATTGTTGGATGTTTTAAAGGCGAAGTGGAGGGATTTCTCAATGAGGATATCGTTGGGTCCTTCTAACACGATACCAGCACCAGCACCTTTCGGATTTGAGGAACCATCTACATGAAGCGTCCACTGGTCCTCTGTGGGTGTCTGTTGGAGGTCATTAACAAAATCTAGGAGGCATTGGGCTTTAATGGGGCCAGGGGGTTCAAAACGAATGTTAAATTCTGACAGCTCGACGACGTAGGATGACATCCGTTCTGCCAGGTCTAGTTTTTGCAATATCTTCTGGATTGGGTAGTCGGTTTTGACGGTGATGCTGTGATTTTGGAAGTATGGGCGTAGGCGGCGAGCTGGGTGGACCAAGGACAGGGCCAACTTTTCCACCATTTAATATCTGGTTTCAGGATCTTACAGCGTTCTGCTAACAAAGTAGACAGGATGTTGCGTGCCCTCTACATCTTGGACAAGCGCGGCACTGACGGTGTGGTCGGTGAATGTGATGTAAACTAGCAGGGGTTGGCGAGTGTCCGGCTTGTGTAGGATAGGTGGTGAGATAAGGGTGGTTTTCAGTTTCTAAAAAATTTGTTCACAATCGTCTGTCCATGTGAACTAGGAAATGGCTGTAAGGCGGCCTATGAGGCATTGGACCTCTTTGATGGTGGCGGGACTACGCATTTCGATAATCGCCTTGCACTTTTCAGGATTGGCTTCTATACCGCATTGGGTTAACATGAATCCAAGAAATTTACCACGGTCGACGCCGAATACGCACTTGTTAGGGTTGAGGCGAAGGTTGTATTGGCGTAATGCGGAGAAGACTGTTGAGAGGTCCTTGGCGTGTTGGTGATGGCTTGGAGATTTGACAACCATGTCGTCGATGTATACTTCGACACATTGTCCCATCAGATGGCTAAAAACTTTGTTCATCAACCGTTGGTAGGTTGCTCCGGCATTTTTAAGACCAAAGGGCATAACTCTGTAAAAATAATTGGCGTCGTTCGTGATGAAGGCGGTCTTGTTCATGTCGGATGCGGCCATAGGGATTTGGTTGTAACCGGAATATGCATCCAAGAAGCTAAGTACTTTATTCCCTGCCGCACCATCAGCAAGTCGGTCGATATTGGGTAAGGGGTAGGCATCTCGAAGGTAGGCCTTGTTTAGATCTGTGTAGTCTACACACATCCGCCATTTGCCATTGGCTTTCTTCACCAAGACTACATTAGAAAGCCAACTGGTGTATTGAGCTTCTTCAATGAATCATGCGCTCAGTAACTTATCGGCCTCGGCTTTAGTTGTTAGGCGTCATTCTTCGTCGAGTTTGCGTTTTTTCTGGGAGATGTAGCGGGCTTCTTTGTAGATGGATAGCTTGTGGGATGCTACTAGAGGGTCTACCCCAAGTAAGTCAGCGGCAGACCAAGCGAAAAGGTTGTGTTGCTGACCAGGATAGGTGTGATGATGGCACGCTCGTTAGAGTTCAATCCGGTGCCTAGGTTGATGGAGTGACCATTCAGAAGTTCTAGAGGGGAGGTTTCTTCGACAGGTTCGAGACGAACATCCCGGCCCACTCTGGGGTCTAGATCTTCGCCCGATAGAGCGATGCCGGAGCCAGGTGGTCGCTCAATGTGGTTGGTTTGCTGGATTGGGAGTTGTGGACGTAGGCTGGCCATGTAGCATTCGCGTGCCAGGCGTTGGTCGCAATGGACGGTAAGGATGTCGCCAGAAGGGGAAGGGAATTTCATGGCACCGAGGGTGTTAAGTAAGGGACGACCAAGGGGGACATTGTAGGATATGGGCGCGTCAACGATAAGCAAGCGGATGGGAATGGTTTTAGTTTGGGCGCCATTGTGAAACACGGTTGTGAAGGTCAATGTAGCCGCGGGTGGAAACTTGTTCGCCAGAGAAGCCAAAGATTGGCTCATCATATGGGACCATGGCAGTGTCTGGGAGCTGGAGTTTTTGATATGTGGCCCAGCAGAGGATGTCGACAGAGCTGCCTTGGTCAACAAGGACTTTCTTGACTGCGTAGTTTTCAATTTCAACAGTGATGACCATGGGGTCGTCTTGTTGGTGGTCGAGGCCGTGAATATCATCGTTTGTGAAGATGATGGGAGGCATGCGGCGTCTGTGATGGGAATGGGTAATATGGTTGATGGATTGGATATGGCGGAGGTATTTCTTTCTGGCAGAAGAAGTGGATCCTCCATTAGCGAAGCCACCAGAGATGGTGTGGATAGTGCCACGTAGGGGAGGATTGGCGGGGGTGATGTCGGTGCGAGCCGGTTGGGGATCCTGGTTAGCGGGTTGGGCGAGGCATCTGTTGTGGTGAGAGTCTTGTGGAGGACGCCTGTGGTCAGATCGAGGGGGTGACGGGCTCAAGAAGGATGATCATCTCTGCGGATGAAGCGGCAAAAGTGACCAGCACGGACCAGTTCTTCAATTTTATTCTGGACTGCTTTGCAGTCTTCTCTAGTGTGGCCATGGTTGCGGTGGTAGCGGCAATATTTGGTCATATTAGCATTAAAGGGGGTGGTCGTCTTGCGTGGTGGTGGAATTAGGTCAGCTTGCAAGGCCTCATCAAGGAGGCGGGATCTGGCTACATTAAGAGGGGCATATATGGTAAAGTGGGGTTGGTAGGGCTCGCGTGGACGAGTATCAGGGCGGGGGGGTTGTGGGGTGGGGTTGGTGGTAGTGGCTGCATAGTAATTACAGAATTTGGTGTGGAGGTTTTGCATCTCCTCCATGCGAACATAGTCGACTGCACGCTGCTTGAGCTCGTGCATAGAGGTAGGTGGATGTGGGTAGACATTATTGGTGAAGGATCCGGGTGGGAGGGTGAGTGCCATACATTGGAGGATCATTTCCTGGTTGAGGTGTGGGATTCGAAGGGCTGCCTTACTGAAATGATTGATGAATGCCCTGAGTGGTTCACCTTGCTCTTGTCTGATGCCCAGGAGGGAGATTGTAGCAGTTTGATGTGGGCGGCTGCCAACGAAATTGGTTGAGAACATATGGGAGAGAGCGTCAAAGCAGTCGATGGAGTAAGGTGGTAGGGTTGTAAACCATTCTAGAGCAAGGCCATTGAGGGTGGTAGGGAAGGCTTTGCAAAAGTCTACGTCTTGGGATGTGTACAGGGCGACATGGGTGATGTAGACTTTAAGATGTTCGTCAGGGTCGGTTTCACCGGTGTAGCGGTCCAGTGTGAAGGGTTCACACTAGGCTGGAAGGGGGGTGTTGGCGATGAAATCGGTGAAGGGGTGGTGACGTCTGAGCTGGTGGGGTGGTAGGGGATGGGGGGAATGGGATGGTGGACAAGAGTGGGAAAGGTGGAGGTGAAGTTGTGAGGGGGGATTGATGAGTTCAAATTTTTGCCCTCATTTAATATTTAAATTTGGGGATTTAATTGAATTTTCTGTGCTTAAAGATTGATTTAATTAGGATTTGTGATTATTGGATTTATTGATTAAGTTTGGTAAAAGTGGCGTAAAAATTGATTTTAGTTGCATAAAATATTATTGGATATTTTAACGTTTGTTAATGCAGCTGGAATTTATTTTTGGTCTATTAATAGTGTGATTTTAAAATATTCAAAGATACAAAATAAGTCCAAAATCAAGAAATTCTGAAAAAGAATAATTCAGGAGCTAAATGCACCCCCAGATTTTATTTGCACACTTCTGCAAAGTGGACCACCAAAAACCTTGTTCTGCACCCCCAGTTTTCACTAAGTTGCACCCCTCCTACCACTTAAACTCCACTCAACCAGATCATGCTATGTGGCAATCCCCACCTTTTAAAATTAGCCAACTATAAGCTGCCACGTGTCATAATCCTCCACTCACCAAATTGACCACTCAGATTCTGCCACGTCAACATCTCCTCCATCTCACTCATGAAACCCTAACCCTAATTTTCTTCTCTCCTTCCACCACCATGGCAGCCGCCGCCGCACCTCCTCACCTCGCCGGCCACCACTGCATCACCATCACACCATTGCCGGCGACGCACCAGCAGCGACAGCACCACCAATCTGCAGCAACGGCGGCGCAACCATCTTCCTCCTTCGCGCCATCTCCATCTTCACCTGCACGCACCATGGCAGTACCTCTTCCGGCCACCACCACGCACCACCAGAGGAGAAGAGAAGCTGCAACCACCGTGAGTCCCGCTGCCGCCATTGCATACCACGCCGGAGAAGAGAAGATCTGAAACCTCGAATCCACCTTCAGATTCACGGCCATCGCGAGATCTTCACGTTCTCTGCACCTCGCGCATCTCTTCCTTCACGCAACAGCGTCGTCAGCCACCGCGCATCAGCCCCCGCGTCGCACCTCTTCGTTCACGCCAACAGCAGCACCACAACCTCTACGAACCAGAACGCCACCGCGAGCACACAGCAACCACCGCAGCCACGACGAACCATCTAGCGGCGCGACCATCTTCTCCGTGTTTTCGAGCCTCCGTTCCAGCAGTTTTGCGTAGCCACCGCGCCACCGTGCCATCTCCATCACAGCTGCAGCAGTGCCGCCACGCTCGCCGGAGCAGCCACCACGTCGGAGCACCGCGCCGTCACGAGGGAGGGAGAAGAGTGTGAGAGTGAAACCCTAATTTCTGGAGAGAGAATCTGCACTGCCACGTGTCAGCATCTGATAGGACAGTCAAACTGGTCAACTCTGGTCAACTGGTCAACTGTGGTCAACTGGTCAAAGTATACAGTCAACTCTGGTCAAAACTGCAAATATGGTTAAATGAGAGGGGCAGAATTGGAAATTTGACAGGAATTAAGTTGCTAATTAATTAAATAAAAATAAAAGATTTTAGCAACTGACAGATAAAGCCCAAAGTCCAGTGGAAGCCTATATAAAGAGACTTAAGGGAGCAGAAGGACTTACGACTGACGACTTACAGCTTAGACACTTAGAACTCTCTGGTTTTGGCAGATACCGTCTCCACCACATCTCTCATTCTTTCTTTTATTTTCTTTCCTTCATATCATCATGTATTCCATCAAAGCCATGGAGGGCTAAGCTTTTAGGGTTGATTCCACTGTAATTTCTTAACTGGATTTTGAGGTTAGATGAATTTATATGTTTTGTTATTTTGATTATTGTTGTGGTTTTTGTTTATCTATGTCCTTTGCTTCTTAATCGAATAGAAAATAATGATTTTAAATCTACATGCATGCTAATCATATGAGTTAAAAGGTTTTTAAATTAAATTAAGTTTTTGCCAATAATTGAGACTTTAATTTAATTAGAGGTAAATTACTTTAACTAAAATTAGTCAAGACTTTACTTTGATTAATTAAGTTTTCTATTTGGTAAAGAAACAAAGGAATAGACATGATTAGGCATAGTAAAATTAATTGAGACTGTACTTTGATTGAATTTACTATGGACAATCTAACAATTCTCACTTTTAATTGAGACTGTACTTTGATTGAAAGTGAGGATGCCAACAAATGAATTGAGTCTTTACATTGATTGATTTGTAAAACAACAACAATAATTAATTTAACAATAATCTCTAGATAACCAATGAAGAATCTTATTTAGAAAAAACAGTGGAATTGACCTATTTACTATTATTGTGTTTACAATCTTCCGTGTCATTTTCTTTGCACATCAAAATCCCCCTATTTTTATAGTTGCTAGTTTTAATTGTATTTTTAAGAATCAAATATTTGAGATCAATTCCGTATTCGTTGTGAGACGACTCAGGGTTATCTTAACCCTAACTATTTTGTTCACTACTAACTGGCAATACTGAAGTTGCTAAAGTAGTGGTGAAGTTGTGAGGGGGGATGTGGGTTGTAGGGAGGTAGTGTGGGTTGTAAGGTGGAACATGGGTAGTGTGTAGGGTGGTGGGTATATTCTAGGGGACCTCGGTGGTAGAGAGGGTAGCAGTAGGGGTGGGGGTCGCGGTGTGCCTTGGTTGGGTGGAGGGAAGTGAGTGGGATGGGTGGAGGGAATAGGTGTTTGTTGGGTGGTGGTGAAGGTGTGAGGGGTGGGGTTGTATTCGTTTTCTTCTTCTTTGGGCTGGAAGGTCGGGGACCTTGCAGCCTCAGACGCCTCCTTGGCTTTTCCCTTCTGGGTGGGATCGACTTCGATCTTTCGCTTGAGGCGAAAATTCTCTTGTCGTAGTGCTTCCATCTCATCAGCGCTACGTTTCTTCAGATCTGTCAGCTCCTGTTGCATTTTGGCTTGGCCGTCTAGGATGGCGGCCAGGTCAGGGGTGATGTTAGCGGGTCTTGAGGGACTAACATTTGCTTGCTTGTTAACTCCAGCTCTACTACAGGTTGAAACTATCTTTGGAGAAAAATGGGTACTAAGGTGTTGTCTCGTGTCCCATGGTGGGCGCCAATTGTTCCTGCAGAGAACAAACAAGATAAGTTAGGCACAAGTGTCACCTTACCTATGTAGTCCGCTATCTTCTCAGTTGGCCTCTTCCTGGTGGGCACATGTCTACTTGGACCCAGGAGGGGTTACCTGTAGAAGGGACTCTGAAGCTCAAGTTAGCCTAAGCTCTCAAAAAGTCAAACAAGGTGATTAATGGAGTAATGAATGTGTACCTTTAATTACTGGGGTCCACGTGTATTTATAGAGTATTAATTATGTCTTGTCATGTCATGGGCCGGGCCCTAGCTTGGGCCCTAGTTTGGGCTATAAGTGGGCCTGGGCCCTAACCCACTCTTGTTTTCAACCTATTTTTTTGAGCTATCCCTCCTCCCAAGGAAAGTAAAAAATCTTGCCTTATCTTGCTATGCAAGTGGCGGCACTATACACTCATCTCTAGAGCTTGGTTTGGCTTTGCCCCCTCTATGAGTGGCGTGCTCCACTTCCATTACCACTACCATCTTCTCTTCCATTTTATTTGTTCTTCTTCTTTCAATGCATTTTCGTTTTTGGTTGTGTTCTTGCTATTTTTGTTTCTAAGCACCTTAAACTATCTCTTCTCCTATTGAACTCTTAGAAAGGAACCTTCACATCTAGATAGCTTGCTATCTTAATGTCCAGTGGAGATTTCCTTGAGTTTTCCTTAAACAACTCTTCACCAAATTCATAATATTAAAAGGAAACAAGATAATCCTTCATCACACCATCGATCCCAATCTTGCCATTGAGACTAAGCAAATTGGTTAAGAACGCACCAGGCAACATCGAACCTTGCTACAGATACCAGTTGTTAGGGAAAAAACATAAAAGAATAGAGAATGTAGCAGAGAGAGCAAAAATGCACTGAATGGAAGTGATAAAAGATGGATCACTTTATTAAGAGATAAACAATGGTATTTGTAGAGTATACCTGTAAAACCCATCAAATATAATTAATTAAATAATTAACTAATTAATAAATGCGGGTAGTGGAAGCTTTTATGACATTAAATTCTAAATTGTATAACGTGGAAAAGTACTAGCTCAAGTGGTTGAGAGTACTTGGATTGTGTGAGAGGACTTGGGTTTGAGTCCTATGTATGCCATTTATGTGTTATTTATTTGTTATTATTTTTTTAATATATGTGATCATGTTGTGGGATGATATAATCATTGAATTATATTAGTTAGCAAGAAACATGAATTGGCTTGATGGTTTAGCATTGACTTGGCATTGGCATGGTTGTGGGTTCAAGTCTTGGAGAACTCTTTTCAAATTAAACTTTATTTTTGCTAATTTTAGTTTTGGGTTTGAATATGAAGAATTGAAGGAAACCATAGATGAATGGACAACCTAGAAGTGGCTGAAAAACAGACCATAAAGGACCATTGAATGGTAATTAACATTACCATTAAGCCTATTTTCGTTTTTGGTAATTAATCAAGCATTAAGGACACAAATAAAAGGCTAATTGAGAGGGAAAGGAAGGTTTTTGAGTCTGGACATTTGAGGGTATTGAGAGCTGCACGAAATCTGAGAGAAACAGTGGTTAGGGAGTGGAATTGAGGGGCTGGATAGTGCAAGAACTTAGAGGAACTATTGGAAATCAAGGAAAGGACTCAAGCATTATATTTTAAGCAAAGGAATTCCAGGTTAAGGGAGTTTACGCGTTAATTTTTATGTTGAGCATGAACTGTATAATGAATGGTATGAATTGGATGCATGTCTCTCGTTCTAGTTGCATTTTTCGTGTTTATGGAAAATTTCCAGAAACCGCCTGGCAGGCTGTTCATAGCCGCCAGGCGGCACATGTATTTTAACCTGTTTTCTGGGTTCTTGAAGAGGAACCACCTGGCGGTAAGCTCCCGACCGCCAGGCGACACAAAGCTATTTCACTCAGTTTTTGGGTTTTGGATGAAGAGCCTGGCGGTGACGGTCGAACTGCCAGGCAATGCGAGCATTTTGGCTCGATTTTGGGTATTTTAGTATTCTGGGAGGATTTTGATCGGAAGAAAATCATGTCCTAATGGTTGTGAATAATTCTACATCATACATTTCTTAAATTCTTAGAGTGTGGGGTTCAATTGAGTTGAACATTGTATGAATGTGAGTTCAGGCTTGAGGAATTGGAGTCTGGATGAATTGGATACAATTATTATTGTGTTGAATATAATTAAATTTGATTATTGGTAAGCCTGTTATTATGTTCACGAGATGAACGACGAGAATAGGCATAAAAACGCATTGAGGAGTTGTTAAGAGGGGCTGTGTAGAGTTAGAAATTCTGGAATTTTTTCCAAAATAGAATGCACCGCCTGGTGGCAAGGATTGAACCGCCAGGCGCTATCACAGAGGGAGTAAATTGTGTGATTGTTTTGGGTGCCTGGGAAAGTTAGGGGCAATTAGGACAAATGGATAAAGAAATAAATACATAGAGAGGAGTTTTATGGGGATGATATTAGGATGTTAAGTAATGAAAAGAAGTGAGAAGAGTTATTAAGTTGTGGTAAAGGAATGGAGTAATGCTAAAACAACAGTGTTTACAATTCAAATAGGGACTAGCTAGACTAAGGTATAAGGCAAGAATTGAATGAAGTTGTTTTCATTGCGTTGGTTGATGGATAACTAGGAAATGTTATAAGCTTGAGTGGGATGAATAAATTATGAAAATGGGTTAGGAAATTGAGGTATTATAGTAGGACATTGTAGAATGTAGGAATAGGATTGATTGGGTGCATGTTGGGGATATTGTCACATGAACCGAGGTTGGTCTGGCATTGGATGCAAATGGATTGGTAAACTTAAGTCTAAGAATCTTAATAATAATATGAGATAAAGAGAATATTCTTGACCTAGTAATTGTAATGGATGCGAGGCTAACTGGGTTGGTTGAGTGACTAACTGGGTCAGGATGCAAATAAATAGTGCCTAAATTCATACAAGTACAGTATTGTGCAGATACTGGTGTGGCACCTGGCGGTAGAGTTCAACCTGCCAGGCGGTAGCTTCTATTCCAGAAGATCTGTATGACGTAAGGCGCTTGGCGATGAGGGATGTTCTACCAAGCGATAGTTGTAGAGGTAGTGTGAAATGAGGCGTTTGGCGCCTGCCGGTAGGCATCCCCCGCCAATCTGTCTGGAAGCGGTTGCGCGTGGCGGTACGTGTCCCCTGCCAGGCGATTTTCCTGCTGCAACTTTGGGTTGCTCCTTATACAGGCGTGATCTAGAAGGCTTTTTGTGATGCTTCAAAGGTGGGTTTGCTGGTGTTCCTTGAGTTGAGCTCGGAATGTATCCCTTGAGTTAAGCTCGGGATAGGGGTTAAGCATGTGGCATTCCTCGAGTTGAGCTCAGAATGGCATCCCTCGAGTTTAGCTCGGGATAGCGGATGAACACGAGGAACCCTTGAGTTGAGCTCGGGTTGGCGAGTGTTGCTGGTGTGAGTGTGCTAGTTGTGACCAGTATGGATGGGTTCAGATAGATTGCCTTCCTCTGTAAATAGCTAACGAGTTTGGTAGTCTTGGGACGTTGCGAACTATATTTGTATTTGGGGAACTCCACCTGGCGTTCGGTGTATGATCCATAGCAATGCTTTCCTGCACGTGCTCTATTGGTTGTGGCCGATAGGTATGGCAACAGGTCATCTTGAAGTACTCACTAGGAGACGTAAAACATGAATATCATGGTTGTGGCCATGTGAGATGAAATCAAAGGAGGGAATTTTTATGATGTGATTGGGTGATATATATATATATATATATATATATATATGTGTGTGTGTGTGTGTGTGTATAGGTGATTAATATATGTATATGTATTTTATATGATTAATCTGTTAAGCTCACCCTATCTGCTTGTGTTTGGTGATGATCGTGTACGCGGTACACGTGAGCAGATGATGTTGATGCAGGTGGTTCTGGTGAAGCTTAGCCACGGAGAGGGGATAGCTCGGGAGTTTTTTTATTATTTTATGGTTTGAAATAATATGTAAACTCTTATGAGACGCTTTTATATTATTTCCATTTTATAAACTTTGGATTTTGGATTATATTTGGAAGTAATAAAAGTTTAAATTTCCCACGCTTTGGGAAACGAGGTATTATTAAATGAAACCGAGTTAATAATTCTTTATTTTATTATTTAATTCGTAATATCCTGGCATGATGTTACAATACCAGAGTAAACTGTAAGAATAAAAATGTAGTAATTGTTTTTTTGAATCAAATACTCTAACAACTTCATCCTATTATACTCAATTGTCGCACCATAATGCCACATATCTTCTCCCATCACGAAAAAGCGTAACAACCACTCTTTCTTGACGTAAGCTTCTTCTGGGTAAAAAAATGAGTTTTAATTAACAACATCAAACTACTCAATTGAACGAACCTGTGTTTGGAGAACTACCTCCAAACCGTGATGGTGGTGATTTAGAGAATGACCATAGTGACAAGAGAAACTATGCACATTACCATGAATCTGCATCACATTCCAGCCACCACCATAACATACAGTAGGAACCGTACACCCATGTGCAAACAACAAGCTCTCCAATCCAGATCTGAAATAGCGGGCCATAGAAAAATGCCACCATGATCGCCTCTATCGTCATATACTCCTAAAAATGTCTTGTTGTCGGCACCTTCAACGTCATGGCGTGTAAGAAGGTAGGGAGTTTGGCACGACAATGATGAAACTGCTCCTTTTGATGTTGATCTTAGAATATAACAGAACCTTATAATAATCCCTTTGCGTCCAACGCCAAATCATATTACCAAGCGCTAAGGAACCCATGAAGTTATTATGTTTGTAACAACTTTTGTAGTTAGTTTTTTTCTTTTCTGCTATATAAACCTTTTCAGCTTTGTTTTGTAAACAATGAGTTCATATATGATAAATTTCAGTTTTAGTTTTTCTCTCCCTATTCCTTCGAATTCCATAAACCTCCTCACTCCCTATTCACACAAATGTGCATCTGCATTTGAAGTTTCCTATTTTCATGAGGATGAATGGGTATTAAGATGGTATCAGAGCTTTGTTGCATTTTCTTTACTCTAATTGTTATTCTTTAATTATGTGTTCTTCTTGTTTTACCATTCTTTATTTTTCACCTTTGTGTTTCTTTCCAACATGGCTAAAGAAGAAATGCCAACCTTAAGTAGTGAAAGCTACCTCCACCTTCATCATGGCGAAAGCTTGGCAGTGGCTCTCGTTTCCCCAGATCTTGACTCTACAAACTACCACTCTTGGAGCAAGTCAATGCTAACAACGTTGAGTGCAAAGAACGAGTCCCAATTTTTCATTGGTTCGACCAAGAGACCAAAAAAGGAAAATTCTTTCTTCAATGTGTGGCAACGATGTAACGATATGGTTGTTTCATGGATTGTCCACTCAGTATCTCCCAATATTAGGCAAAGTATCCTTTGGATGGAAGATACAAAAGAAATTTGGAACGATTTGAAAGCAAGGTTTTCCAGGGAAATTTGTTGGGAATATCAAATCTTCAAACAAATGTTGGCCAATTGAAGCAAGGCGACTTGAGTGTAAGTGAATATTTTACAAAACTCAATATAATTTGGGACGGGTTTGCGAACTTTAGACCAGATATAGGATGCACATGTAAACTCGTGTGTTCTTGCAAAGCTTCTGAAATCCATGCATAAGGAAGAACTGAGGATCGTCCGATGCAATTTTTAAGGGGGTTGAATGATTCTTACAATAAAGTGAAATCGCATGTTTTATTGCTAGATCCCTTACCTCTTATTTCAAAAAAAAATCTTATGTTGTTCAATAAGAGAGACAAATAACGGCTAGTATAAGGACAATAAAATTATATAAAGTCGCAAGCAAAAAGCATAAACAAACAAGAGAAATGATACAAACCGCAAGCTTCTTTGTTGAGCTTTGCTGTCTCTCAAAAATGATATTTTCATGTAGTCAAATCCATCTTCATCAAATAAATACCCTCTGGTATCTAATAAATGCTTTTTGTTAAAAAAAGTACTCCTTAAAGAGACATGAGGTACTCAAAATTATAAGAAAGTGAGAATCTTAGACTTATTTACCAAGCACAAAATTTCAATTTTTCTAGAATAAAATAATACAAACAGCATTCTAGTACATGCAGTAACCCCCTATATTCATAAAAAAAAATTACATGATACTGAAATAGGAAGAGCACCATAAGCAACTAGCTTTTCTAAAACATGCATTTAGATCTTTCAAGAACCACTCATAACACATCTACAAGAAATTGTAAATTATTATTTATAAAAGTAGTCCAGTATCATGAATGAGTAAAATCAAAGAAAGTAAAAAAAATTCACAATACATAATTGTCTTAAAATAACTAACAAGTCAGCAAAAGAAATTAATTCACATGCTCCCTACCAATAAAAAATACATAAGTTAATGAGCTCTTTTATTTTCAAACTACATTAATAAGCACTTTGTTGACAAACTTACCATGTCATGATAGTATAAGACACAAAAGCACATCAAAATTATGTATTATGAAATGTTATAAAAATGACATTAAAATAATTGGATTAAATTATGCCAATGGAGATGTTTCAACCATTGTCATAATGTTTGCAAGCATTTTACATGGAAATAGGATGAAAAGAGGGATGGGAGGCTCTCAATAATATTCTTCTGAATGTATGAAACTAAATTAGATTCATACAATAAACATTGAAACAATAAGAAAAAAAAGACTAAGCACCAAATTATAGCAATAATTAAGTCAAGTACCAGTGTAATGTTACTACTAAGACCACCTCATCAAGTCCAAAAACATGACAAGACTTCGAACATAATAAGAACTCTAATATTCTACAAAATTAAATTAAAATATAAACAATTTATACGTAAGTAAATATTGTGAGAAAATGTTTTGTGGGTCCAAAGAACTTATCTAATCCATTAACTAGCATGCTCAAAACAAGACTTTCTTTTCCTTATTTTTTATTTCCACCAATTTGTTCACAATTTTGATTACCATTACGGTCAAGGTTTAGTCTTTGTATAAAGAGAGAAATCAAATGTATTAGAATAGTGCAGTACCCCTTTAGTTCATGGAAATCATGGAACCTTTAATTTTTAAATGAACTTTTTTCTTAGTTAGATTCTACGTCATTTAAACATTTGAAAATTTAATAATAGATATTTTAGGGCACTTCATACAAAAATAATATCTACTGTAGTAAAACAAATTGTCATCTTTCTCTTTCTCTCGAGCATTACCTAGCCATAAGCAATGAATCGTTATAGGCTCTATTGATCATTAATCATCATAGACCCAGATTCCAACACATGCCTCTCCATAGCTAGGGTTAATTCAGAAGCTACAAGAGCTACATCATTTCTTATACCAAAGTAATTGATAAAGTATAATGCATTGTATTTGCTTATTTAACCACCCCTAATGTAGAGTGCCAAACCCTAAAGCTAACTCGGTGAATCTCAAGCAAATGCTAGTTTATGCCTTCATGGGTTGATAAAACACTAAAACCCTCTAAAATCACAGAATGGTGATAAAAGTAAAACTATAATGCTTTTTCTAAAGAATTTGGTGGTGTAGTTAAGAGGATGCTTTAAATAAATAATTTTTTATCTTGACAACACAAGAATAGGTAGAGAAGTTGTTCAAGTTTATTAAGTATGGAGTTTTTTTACGGAAACATACTAGTCTGCTCCTAATAGTATCAAGCACAAAATAATATCACAACTAGGTAATTTTATAACTTAGTAAGGGATCAAGGACAATGAACTTAGCGTACACAATGTTTGCCTTTATGACTCATTTATTGTTTGCATCATCACGTACCTGAAGTTTTCCCAAGTACCATGATCCACAAACATATACCACCTGTAGCATTTTATCATGCATGGATTACAGACTAAAATCATAGTCATGCTCACAACCATTTTGCCAAATATCTACTCCACCCATATAGCTCCTGATATTGAGCACAATAAATAACTAATTATTTTACAAATAAATTTAGAGGACAGAATATTCATAAAATAAATTTCTTAAGTAAAATAATAATCAGAATCAATATCTAACCTTGGGAATTTCAACGTCTCTCCCGTCAACTTCAAGTCATACTTGTCATGGCAAGTCAACACAAGTTTTGTCCATAATATCTCTTGTTCCCTCCTTTGCATATCACAGTTTATTCAAAAACTGGTAATAGAATAATGTTTGAAGACTAAAAAACACAAAAGTATTAGGTAAGGAAGAATTATATGAATTGTAAACAAGTTAAATACCATACATAAGAGCCAAAACTAGCAAGTAAACATGTATAAGGTATAGTAAATAAGCATTAAAATAATCAATAATGGATTCCTATTTCATTCAACTATATTTGTTGTCTTAATACCAACAAGGGCGATTTAGAATAAGGCTTATAAGAACGTACCGATGAATTTAGATTTCCCATCCAAAAACATACAGTTATGCATACTCTTAAAACTGTAACACAAACATAATATTTTCGGATTTATCCAATTTATCAGATTAAGGAACATAAAGTGCTTGAAATGATACACAAAAATCTAAAGCACAAGTTGTGTACACAATATATTTCTAGAGTGACATAAGTAATCTTGGATTTGGCAAAAAAAAATTAGTAGTTGATAATTTGATATTATATACACATACAAGAACCATGAATGTGCTGTAATATCATCAACTTAAAATACTAGTTTCCTTATTTTTCTACTTAGACAATATGTTTGTGAGCTGTTTTTAGCATTACCTACCACATAGCCATTTCAACAAGCATCAACAACTGCTTGGGTATCCATAATAGCCCTTCTAGCATTATTAACAATCAAGACACCTTTCTATGATTGGAAATTTTATCTTTGTCAAAAATCCCGTAAATAACAACAACCACTGGTCACTACTCCTAACTAGAAAATGCTAAAAGAATTTGAATATTCATACATATCTTATGCTCCTACAAATTGCATACAAGAGTGAAATTAATAAATGGCTTGAGATTTCAAGACTAAAATGATTTTTGTATTGACTAAGAAATTGAAATTATACCTTGTCTGCTCATTAAAAATAATATCACACTCAGTAAGCATGACATCAACGTCCTCCTCAAACTTTGCTCTAATCTCACAACCATTGTCGATGATGCTCACAAAATCATTTGCAACCAAAACAACATCAATCTTGGAAGGAAACCCAACTTGAGCTTCAACAACAACATTATCCAAAATTTCATACACCTAAGATACCACATAAATTATTCATCAATTAGAGAAACATTGGGATAAAAACAAATAGCAACAAAGCAACCATATAAAATACGAGACAACACCAAATGGCGCAACCTTTGAGGGTCAATGCTTCCAATGTCCATCCCCAGCCTTTTCCTAATAGGTTCCAACCCTTCAAGCACCTACATGTATCAAACAACCCATTACCAAGCACATGCCACTTCCAAACCATATTTAAAAAAGTAATTAACTAAACCAAATATGAATGCACTACCTAAAATGAAAATTTAGGGCAAGCAACAAGTGAAGTTATGTATACCTATTTGTGGTGAACTTCCACATCTTCGTCCAACCTTTATTCTCAGTGTAACACCTCAATTTGGGATATCACTGAAAGTTATAAAATGAACACGTTTAACGAAAAATGATTATCGTTGAAATTGTACTTCAGTAAAAATTTCAAATTTAATGATGGGATTTTGTTATTCAAAACAACAATTGTCTAAAAGTTTTCAAATAAAAATGATAAGTAAAAGAAATTACATGTCCTTAACATTTATTTTGAAAGCAATCCCAAGTCCGATGATAAAATTGATGTCAATCCCCATATATTTGAGGTATTGTCCGTTTTTCACAGTTTTGTCCTTAAAACGCGCCTCAGAGGGGGAAGGAGGAAGGGTATTTAAACCACCTTAGGCCTTATCTTCTAAGCGATGTGGGACTATTGGGTTTGTGGTAGGAACAATAAATAATTTTTATACTTGCCTTCGTCCTTAAAAGTCATGCACAGTAAGATTCTTTCTGTAATCTAATTTAATGCTTAATGGATTTTGTACTTGACTTTAACATTTTTATTTGAACTTAGTTTAATTTAAATAAAACTTAAAATATGTTAGAAGTATAATAAAATTACTTTTAATTATATTTGTGTGGATAAAGGTAAGCGTAACCCACACATTTTGCAGGATAATGTAGTTTATTAAAACTAAAACCCATTCAAGATGTGAGATATACATACAAACTGTTTTTTTAATGTTTGTGGTGTGGATTTACATGAGTGGGCTTAACCATATTAACTCAATCACAAACTTTTTCATTCTTTAAAGAATTTGAGGTGTAGATGTCTTATGTAAGTTAAATTATAGTCCTTATTAAATCCCTCTCATTGTGCTATTTGACTAATATAAAATAAATATGTATGTTTAGTTTCTGAACTTTGACGAAAAGTCGTCTCTATTTATAACTTTGATACATTTTGGTAAAAAACTTAACAAATGAATGAATATAGTTTTTTATCCCAATTAAGTTAATTTTTTGTAATGTGCCAAATATGTTTCTCTATAGACATTGAACGCATCAGATGGGTGTAAAAAACTCAAATGTTAGTATGAAACACTCTTAACACGTCAAAATATTTTATAATTTAGTTAAAAGAACTATATCCATTCATTTTTTAAATTTGAGGATCAAAATATATCAAAATTTCAAACATGGACGAATTTCAATTTCACGTTAAAGTTTAGGGACTAAAAATGTAACATCCTATTTAATAGAATAACTACTAAACAAAACATTCCATGTTGATAATCATTAAGCATATTGTACTAACATGTAACTATTATATTACAGTCATCCAAAATATATACTGAAATATAAATTTATATATGATCAAGCTAGAGAACTAGAGTTTTTCAAAACATATGTATATATACACCAAAGAGTTGTAAGGAGTAAACTAAGTCGTAACATCCTCTTCTTCCTTGACTGGACTAGGTGTTACTTACTCATCTACTCACACCAATTAGGTGATCATTGCAAATAAGAATACAACACAAGACAAAACATAGAGAAAAGGGTAAACTAATGTACAAAAACATTTAATCATTTAAAAGAATACAATTATTTAATCATACTTAGACAATCGTAACAATCATGAATCAATAACATCATATTCCATAGAAAGACTAATATATGACTTAATTATCGAGATACATGCATTACTATCGAATTCTAACAAGTTGTGCACTTATGGTTGTCTCTACTGCTCTGTAGAGTCATTGCTAATGGTTTTCACCTTAGCACACACAAGGTTAGTCCATTAACATCTTTGGCCAAGGTAAAGCCCCTAAACTACGACCTCATGCTCCTCTCACCACATACTCAATTCTTTTCTACTTGAGAATTGAATGGTTATTAAAGCACCAAGATAACTTCCAACTAAATCCATATACTAATGCATACACTATTATATATCATAACTAGTCCTCCTTGAATTAGTATCCACAAATCTCAAATCAGCCTCATACATTTAATTCCAAATTAATCCCATACATCAACTATCTCTTAAGAAATAATCCACAATTGTCAAAACACATCAAAATTGAGCATAATAATGACTACTAAACTCTGATGCATTGGCTTAGTGAAATCATCCATTCGCTCAGAAGGTAATGCCCTACAAGCCATTCGTCCAACGAGTATGTTCTCGACCAACGACTACAAAATCAGTAAGCTCTTTGACTTTAGATTCGCTTAATGAGTAGATACTCGACTGGCGACTCCTAAGTCAATAACCCCCCTGACTTTGGATTCGCTCCGCGAGTACCCACTCAACCAACCAGTCTGCATAATTCTGCAGGACCTGATTTTGCATAATTATGGCATTTGAGTCCAGTCTATGAAATCCAATAGTCATCACAGATGCCCAAAACATACCAAACTCAATTTCACCACAATATCAAATCAACCAATATTTATAAGTAAGCAACATCATACCTAACACCCAAAATTTATACATCATATACCATTCAACAAATCAAATGCATATGCAAATCACAGTACAATCATACAATTTACTAATTTAGTATTTCTACAAGTCAAGAGTAGTGTAATTAACTCCCCTTATTTGTTAGATAACTCAAACAGCTTAAAGAGTATCAAATTCCCAACAAGTTATCAAAACACACAAACTTAACCTAGGAACAACACAAACATGGTCAGGGCATACCGTTAGAACCATTGATCAACAAAGACTCACAAGGATGATTTAGACATCACATGCGAGCTAAAATCACTCACATGCACCAGGAAGAATAATAGACCATAAGAAAAGAGAAGAAAACCAACTTACTCAATTGGAGAAATTGGTTGGACAAAAGTGGAAAGCTCGCGACAAGAATCACTTTAATGGTCTCCGATCTTCAAAGAGAATAACACATGATGAAAAACTCTAAAGAGAAATGAAAGGGCTCTTAGATAGTGGCAGAACTTGGACAAAAATTTTAGGGGGCCAAATTGTATTTTTTTTATATAAATTATTTTTTCTAATTGTAAAAGAAATCATTTTCTGTCATCATTATCTCTATTCAAAACAAGCACACATGATAATAGAATTCAAAAAATATGACAATTATAAATATATGAAAGTGTAACATAAAGTTTATCATCAACAATAATATATTAAAAAAGTTAAAAGTTACCTTTAGTTAGAGTGGTGCTCTACCCTCTTTCAAAGACTTAATATCTTTAATAATTGAATAATAACTAAAGTTTGTTGCAATATCCCTTTCAATACAGATTATCATATTACTTGCTAAAAATTCAGCCTCCATCTTATTTCTCAACTTGTTCTTGAGGACGCTTCCCCATATCACATCCTAAAGCATTTTCAAATTCAGTATATGTAACTCTAGGAACTTTAGATAGTTGTTTTTCATTTTCTTCAATTTTTGGATTCTCATGAAGTTTCTGAAGTTTAGTTGACGTGATGCATTTTTTGTCTTCATCACAAACCTTCCCTCTTGAAAAAATAATCAATTATTTTACTCTTTAATATAATTTTTCTAATATAAATTTGCCACCTCTCATTAGGAAAAGATAAAATTATGAATACCCCAAATTATACTTTAACTTTCTAATATTAAAATATTCGAGTATCATTATTTTAAACACTCTATTAATCCTAAAACACCATTTTCTAAGTCTCAACATCCAATTTCATCCGAATAACATATTGTTTTGAAATTTAATTGGAAAAAAGAAAGAAAAATTCAAAAAACGTGAACTTTGATATAAGTATGTTATGTTTCTATTTTTTACTTTTATTTTATTTTATCTTGTTATTTTATTTTACTTTTATCTTGTTTTGTTTTTATTTTATTTTATTTTATTTATCTTATCTTAATTTATTTTAATCTTATCTTATTATTCCATATATAAAAAATGAAAAAAGAAAGAAAAGAAAGTCAAGTATATTTGAAAATTGATCCTTCCCTCGTTCATGCAACGAAAATCATTCATATTTTTGTATTTTACTCTACTTTTGGGTCATGACATGAAAAAGGAAATGTATGGATAGTTGTATCACTATTGCACACATGGCAGTCATAGCAACACAACTCTCTTTGGAGGAGTGACAGAAGGCAACCTATTTCATGCTTTTGTCAATTTTTTCTTAAATGTTCAATCAGAAGATGAATAAAAAAGGAAAATGGCATGGTACTAAGGGTTGTTGATATAAGAAGGGGAGGAATCCATGAAAAGGGAAAAGACACCAACGATTCCCTTTCCACCCTCACCCAACGACATAGTTGCATCATATGTATGGGATGATTCACGGGCCTCGTCGTCGCTGGCCCAAACCTCTGATGTTGTTCACTAGCTTCGCCGCAAGCACATCCTAACTCTTGTAGATTCGCTCTCCTGCCTAGGGCTGGCTAAATTGTACTAAACTACATTGAACCATTAAAAATTGCATTAAACTAAAAAATAGTTTGTCTGAACTGCACTAAACTGAAAAACAGTTCAGATGAACTAAACTGAACTATTTTTTTTTCTAAAAAACTGAACTAAATTGAACTGAACTGCATTAAACTACACTGCACTATAATATGAACTAAACTATTATAAACTGAACTGTTTCATGAACTGCACTATTTTTGAATTGAGCTACACTACTTTTGAATTGAACTGCACTATTTTAGAACTAAACTGCATTATTTTTGAACTACACTATTTTTTAACTTAATTGCACTACTTTTGAACTTAACTACAGTATTTTTGAACCATTTTTGAACAAAATTGCTTTGTTTTTGAACCAAAATGTATTATTTTTTAATTGAATTGCACTAATTTTGAACCAAATGCACTATTTTAAACCAAATTATAATATTTTTGAACCAAGTTGCACTAATTTTGAACCGAACTACACCAATTTTGAACTGAATTACACTAATTTTGAATTGTATTGAAGACAAACAAGGTCATCCATTCCTCAACAAAACCAACATCATATGCATCATACTTCAATACACCAAAATCAAAGTATTAATACATCTTAATACATAGGTTCTCCCATAAACAACATCAAAATATTAATACATCTCAATACATATTCAATCATCTAAATTAATAGCACTTGAAGGTCACACTTCGTCTTGTGAGGTTATATCGACAAAAGAAAAATATTTCATCAGTTTTGAAAACTTAAAATAAACTTAAAATACCAACTACAAAGTATATAAATTTTTCATATAAACTGACCTTACTCAAATTCATCAAGCTCTTTAGGATCCTCGTGAAAAAGTATAGAGAAAGGTGTTCCTGATGAGTTCAAATTTTTGCCCTCATTTAATATTTAAATTTGGGGATTTAATTTAATTTTCTGTGCTTAAAGATTGATTTAATTAGGATTTGTGATTAATGGATTTATTGAGTAAGTTTGATAAAAGTGGCGTAAAAATTGATTTTAGTTGCATAAAATATTATTGGATATTCTAACGTTTGTTAATGCAGCTGGAATTTATTTTTGGTCAATTAATAATGTGATTTTGAAGTATTCAAAGTTACAAAATAAGTCCAAAATCAAGAAATTCTGGAAAAGAATAAATCAGGAGCTAAATGCACCCCCAGATTTTATTTGCACACTCCTCCCTCAAGTGGACCACAAAAACCTGTTCTGCACCCCCAGTTTTCACTAAGTTGCACCCCTCCTACCACTTAACTCCACTCAACCAGATCATGCCATGTGGCAATCCCCACCTTTTAAGATTAGCCAACCATAAGCCGCCATGTGTCATAATCCCCACCTCACCAAATTAACCAATCAGATTATGCCACGTCATCATCTTCATCTCCCAAAACCCTAACCCTAATTTTCTCCTCTCCTTCCACCCACCATGGCAGCCGCCGCCGCCATCTCCTCGCCGGCCACCACGAACAGCAACGCCATCTTCTTCTCGCGCCCAGCAGCTCCGCGCGCCTCCGTCTTCTCCACAGCGCGACAGCCATGGCAGCGCGCCACCGTTCTTGCCACCACCGCGAGTTCCCAGCTTCTTCCTCCATCTTTCCCGCAATAGCACCAAGCCGGAAACCACCGTGACCAGCAACGTTTCTGCAACTGTTCGAGCAGCCAAGATGCTGAGAACCGCACCATCGTGCCGTGAATGAGACGCAGCAGCAGCGACGAGCTTCCACCGTCCCTGCAACTTCGAATCCACCGCGAGTTCATCTTCTCCGCGAGCGTGAAGCTTGTTCCAGCCATGGCAGCCGCATCAACCTCTACAGCGCGCCTCCGCAACACCACCATTCACGTTCTCTGCACCTTGCGCATCAAGCTCCACCTTGCGCCACCACGAACCTGCACTGCGGAGCAGCGTCGCCGGAGAAGAAAAGGCAGCCACCACAGCCGCAGCCGTCACGAGGGAGGGAGAAGAGTGTGAGAGTGAAACCCTAATTCTGGAGAGAGAGAGTACTCTGCGCCACGTGTCAGCATCTGATAGGACAGTCAAACTGGTCAACTGGTCAACTCTGGTCAACTGGTCAAAGTCAGCAGTCAACACTGGTCAAAACTGCAAATATGGTTAAATGAAAGGGGCATAATTGGAAATTTGACAGCAATTAAGTTGCTAATTAATTAAATAAAAATAAAATATTTTAGCAACTGACAGATAAAGCCCAAAGTCCAGTGGAAGCCTATATAAAGAGACTTAAGGGAGCAGAGGGACTGACAATTTACAGCTGACAGCTTAGACACTTAGAACTCTCTGGTTTTGGCAGATACCGTCTCCACCACATCTCTCATTCTTTATTTTATTTTCTTTTCTTTCATATCATCATGTATTCCATCAAAGCCATGGAGGGCTAAGCTTTAAGGGTTGATTCCACTGTAATTTCTTAAATGGATTCTGAGGTTAGATGAATTTATATGTTTTGTTATTTTGATTATTGTTGTGGTTTTTGTTTATCTATGTCCTTTGCTTCTAAATTGAATAGAAAATAATGATTTTAAATCTACATGCATGATAATCATATGAGTTAAAAGGTTTTTAAATTAAATTGAGACTTTACTTTGATTTTGTTTAGAAACTTTCATTTGATTAAATAAGTTTTTGCCAATAATTGAGACTTTAATTTGATTAGAGGTAATTACTTTAACTAAAATTAGTCAAGACTTTACTTTGATTAATTAAGTTTTCTATTTGGTAAAGAAACAAAGGAATAGACATGATTAGGCATAGTAAAATTAATTGAGACTGTACTTTGATTGAATTTACTATGGACAATCTAATAATTCTCACTTTTAATTGAGACTGTACTTTGATTAAAAGTGAGGATGCCAACAAATGAATTGAGTCTTTACATTGATTTATTTGTAAATCAACAACAATAATTAATTTAACAATAATCTCTAGATAACCAATGAAGAATCTTATTTAGAAAAAGCAGTGGAATTGACCTATTTACTATTACTGTGTTTACAATCTTCCGTTTCATTTTCTTTGCATATCAAAACCCCCCTATTTTTATAGTTGCTAGTTTTAAATTGCATTTTTGAGAATCACATATTTGAGATCAATTCCGTATTCGTTGTGAGACGACTCAGGGTTATCTTAACCCTAACTATTTTCTTCACTACAAACTGGCAATACTGAAGTTGCTAAAGTAGTGGTAATTTGATCGCCTAACGACAGCGTTATCAAATTTGGCGCCGTTGCCGGGGAATACGTTAGTATTTCTTTTATTTTGATTCTGTTTTTATTTATTTTATTTATTTTATTTTATTTTATTTTTTATTTTTTATTTTTTATTTATTTTACGCATATACGTTTGATATAGTTTGTTATTTTGTAGTAGCTAGTTTTCTGTTAATATATTCCAAACAAATTTCTATTTTTGTTTTGATTCAGAATTTCTTTTAAGAAATTTTTTGAGACTAGTTTGGAAAACTCTGTCTAGGAAAGACTTGGTATTTAAGTTGTCCACTGTGACACACCTCTCTTTCCTGGGAGTAGACCCAACGACATCTTAACTCATTTCTTTCTTGAAATCTTTCTCCAAAACAAGAATAGGAAGAAAAAAAAACACACAGGGAAACACTTTCAGGTGGACTTGCATAGTGCATGACTCGGGCCAATCCGGGTCAATTTTATCAACTTGATTCAGAACTTGAAAGGAACTTGCGTAAATCACGTAGGAGACTTGATCTCAGGTGTTCTACTGAAGGAGCACCATCATCATCTGAACCTACCACTGAAAGTGTACCGCTAGAATCACCTCCGGTGATTAACATATCTTCTGATCCATCACCTGAACCAGAAATTCAAGAAGATAGAATGGAAGAAAGAACAATAAGAGAGTTGGCTTCACCGGATGCAGCAATTACACAAAACATGTGCATCCAATATCCAGATGGAGAATGCGAGCTTAAGTCTGACCATCACTTGAAGGAATTTCATGTTGTTTGTTCATCCATGAGACCTACGACAGTAACAGAGGAACATATCAAGCTTAAGGCTTTTCCATTCTCATTGTAAGATGCCGCTAAGAATTGGTTATACTGTCTTCCGCCAGGATCCATCAATACCTGGGAGACTCTGAAAAGATTATTTCTGGAAAAGTTTTTTCCAGCATCTAGAGTTGCTGCTATTCGCAAAGATATTTATGGGATAAGGCAACAAGAAAGAGAAAGTCTTCACGAGTATTGGGAGAGATTCAAAAAGTTGTGTGCTTCCTGTCCTCATCACCAAATAAACGAGCATCTCCTCATTCAATACTTTTATGAGGGATTGAGTATCATGGATAGACAAATGATAGATGCTGCAAGTGGAGGGTCATTGGTGGACAAAACGCCAACAAATGCAAGACAATTGATTGAAACTATGGCGTCGAACCATCAACAATTTTCCACAAGGAGTAATTCTATAACTCTATTGAAGGGAACCCATGGAGTAGAAGCTTCATATGTTGCAGATCACAAGAAATTAGAAGGGAAGTTGGATGACTTAGCAGCCATGGTAAGGACCTTGACAGACTTACAGAAAAAGCCTATCCCTTCTACTTTATGTGGAATTTGTGCTTCTACTAATCACCCTACAGAGGCTTGTTCTATGTTAAAAGAGACAGGGACGTTAGACAATGAACAACCTCAGGCATATGCTGCAAACATCTATGGCAATAATAGACCACCTCGGCAGCAATACAACCATGATCTGTCCTCCAACAAGTACAACCCAGATTGGAAGGAATATCCCAGCCATAAATGGGGAAATCAACAGCCTCAACACCAACAAGTCTATGTTCCACCTCAACAGAGGCAACAACCACAACCAGCGGCAACCTCTGGTGATTCAAACATGGAGGCAATGATTAAAATGATGGCTGACATGATGAAGGGACAAATCAATGAGTTGAAACAGACGATGGAAGCAACCAATCAGAATTTGCAAAATCAGATTGGACAAATGGCAAATGAGTTAAATCAGATGAAGTCTCAACAAGGCTCAAGCAATTTGCCTGCACAAACTATAATCAACCCGAGAAATGTAAGTGCTATTACTTTAAGATCGGGTAAGCAAATACAAGGTCTTGGGGATGCCCAAGAAGATGAAGATAAGGACAATGAAGTTGTACCTAATGATGAAAGAGGAAGATCAGATGAAGCAACACAAGCAACATCTGAGATGCCTGCACCTAGTGATAACTCCAGGTTGGTATCCCCTAATGCTTCCTCTGAAAATCCTTCTCCTTATTCTCCTCCTCCTCCCTATCCAAACCGTTTGAAACCAAAAACTAAAAAGATGGAGGAGTTAGACAAAGAAATCCTGAATACTTTCAAGAAAGTGGAGATAAACATCCCTTTGTTGGATGCTGTGAGACAAATTCCTAAATACGCCAAGTTTCTCAAAGAATTATGTACACATAAAAGGCGTATTATGGACAAAGAGGTAGTGAACATGGGAAGAAACGTCTCTAGCTTAATTAAGAAGCCTGCAGTCAGAATGCCGCAAAAGTGTAAGGATCCAGGTATGTTTTCTGTTCCCTGCATTATAGGAAGTACTAAGTTTGACAATGCTATGTTAGATTTAGGAGCTTCCATTAATGTAATGCCTTTATCTGTTTTTACTTCACTTCATCTTGGACCTCTTAAGTCTACTGGTGTGGTCATTCAATTGGCCAACTGTAGCACAGTTAACCCTGCAGGTGTGCTAGAAGATGTGCTTGTCCGTGTGGACAAATTAATTTTTCCTGCAGATTTCTATATCTTGGACATGAAGGATGATGAAGGAATGAGTTCAACCACAATTATCTTGGGAAGACCATTCATGATGACAGCACGTACCAAGATAGACGTGCATGCATGATCGTTGACTATGGAGATAGGAGATGAGAAGGTGCAGTTCAACGTGCTAGAAGCCATGAAGCACCCAATTGAAGACCATTCTTTGTTTTGTATTGATTTATTGAGTAATGTAGTGAACAATTATGCTTTTGGACTTTTGGACGTTTTATCTGGTTTTTCTTCTTCTTTGGATTTTTCTTTTTCGGGCTCAATTTTAGACGAAAGAGACAATTTTAAAACAGGTGATGTTGAGGACGTGGTGTCACTATTTGATACCTCTGTGGCGTCCAAGTGTGATGCTGAGGTGGCTGAAATTACCTTAGGCAGTAAAATGTTGCCATCTGTGGAACAACCACCCACTTTGGAGTTGAAACCTTTACCATCTCATTTGAAATATGTTTATCTTGAGAGGGATGGAAAACTCCCTGTTATTATATCTGCCTTGCTTACTGACGAGCAGGAACAAAAGCTATTGCAGGTTATCAAAGATCACAAGCGAGCAATAGGCTGGACTTTGGCAGATATTCCTGGTATTAGTCCTTCTTTCTGCATGCACTGAATACTCTTGGAGGAGGATGCTAAGCCAGTAAGGCAACCTCAGAGGAGACTGAATCCTCAACTGATGGAGGTTGTGAAGAAAGAAGTCACCAAGTTGCTACAAGCAGGTATTATATATCCCATTTCTGACAGCACTTGGGTAAGTCCTGTACATGTGGTCCCCAAGAAATCTGGGATCACCGTGGTCAAGAATGAGAAGAACAAGTTGATTCCTACTCGTATTCAGAATAGCTGGAGGGTCTGTATTGATTATAGAAGACTAAACTAGGCCACCAGGAAGGACCACTTTCCTTTACCATTCATGGACCAGATGTTAGATCGATTGGCAGGTAAGTCTCATTACTGTTTTCTTGATGGATTCTCTGGGTATTTTCATATTTGTATTGCCCTAGAGGATCAACATAAAACTACCTTTACTTGTCCATTCGGTACATATGCTTATAGGAAAATGCCATTTGGCCTTTGCAATGCTCCTGGAACATTTCAGCGATGTATGATGAGTATTTTTACAGATTTGTTGGAGCATTGTATTGAGGTTTTTATGGATGATTTTAGTGTATATGGTTCATCTTTTGATCATTGCTTGTCTAATCTTGCTAGAGTCTTGGAGAGATGTGAAGAAACTAACCTTGTTCTAAATTTTGAAAAATGTCATTTTATGGTGGAACAAGGTATAGTTTTAGGTCACGTTGTTTCCAAGAATGGTATATCTGTAGATCCTGCTAAAATTGATATTATTTCACAATTGCCTTACCCCTCTTCTGTGAAAGAGGTTCGATCTTTTCTTGGACATGCAGGATTTTACAGGAGGTTTATCAAGGACTTCAGCAAGATAGCCAACCCTCTCTCCAATTTGTTGCAAAAGGATATAGTATTTGACTTTGGAGAGAGGTGCAAAGATGCGTTTGATACATTGAAAAAGGCGCTTACCACCATTCCTATCATCCAGCCACCTGATTGGACATTACCATTCGAGTTGATGTGTGATGCATCAAACTTTGTAGTAGGAGCGGTGCTTGCACAAAAAGATGGGAAGCTATCACATGTGATATATTATGCTTCCAGAACGTTGGACACAGCGCAGGCTAACTACACCACGACTGAGAAGGAATTATTGGCTGTTGTGTTTGCCTTGGACAAATTCAGACCGTATATACTTGGTTCCAAGGTAATTGTTTATACTGATCATGCAGCATTAAAATTCCTTTTGAAGAAAGCAGATTCGAAACCAAGGTTGATCAGATGGATGCTACTGCTCCAAGAGTTTGACATTGAGATTCTAGACAGAAGTGGAGCACATAACTTGGTAGCTGATCATCTTAGCAGGATTGAAAATGGAGAAGATAACATTCCTATTAAGGATGACTTTCCTGATGAAGTCCTCCTAGCATTGACTATTGTGAAAGGTATGTTTCCTGAACCTTGGTTTGTTGACATTGTTAATTATTTGGTTGTTTCTGCTATTCCTCCTTCCTTCTCCAAATATGAAAGAATCAAGCTAAAAAGTGAGGCAAAGTACTATATCTGGGAAGACCCAATCTTATGGCGCATTGGTAGTGACCAAGTCATAAGGAGGTGTGTTCCAGATATCGAGATACCTCATGTGCTTGAGTTCTGTCATTCGTCTCCTTTTGGTGGACATTATGGCACACAAAGAACAGGTAGGAAGGTGTTGGATTGTGGATTATATTGGCCTACCATTTTTAAAGATGCACAGCGGGTATATGAAAATTGTGAGCAGTGCCAAAGGGCAGCCAGATCCATTACAAGAAGGGATGAAATGCCTCAACAACCCATGCTATATTGTGAGGTATTTGATATTTGGGGTATTGATTTTATGGGTCTTTTTCCTCTTTCTTTTGGGTTTTCTTATATTTTGCTTGCTGTAGACTATGTCTCCAAATGGGTGGAAGCCATAGCTACAAGGACTAATGATTCTCGAGTTGTTATGAGTTTTGTCAGGTCTAACATTTTCTGCAGATTTGGGATACCACGAGCCATCATCAGTGACCAGGGGACCCATTTCTGTAATAGGCTACTTGAGAACATGTTGAAGAAGTATGGGGTGACACATCGCATTGCTACACCATATCACCCCCAAACCAATGGACAAGCAGAGATCTCTAACAGAGAGATTAAAAAGATACTAGAGAAAGTAGTGAAGCCTAGTCGAAAGGATTGGGCCACAAGATTGGATGAAGCACTTTGGGCACACAGGACAGCCTACAAAACACCTATAGGTATGTCACCTTTCAGGGTGGTTTTTGGAAAGGCTTGTCATCTACCTGTGGAGATTGAACATCGGGCCTATTGGGCCGTGAAAGCATTCAACTTGGATTTGGAAGAAGCAGGAAATGAGCGAAAACTTCAGTTGCAAGAACTAGAGGAGATTAGGCTAGCAGCCTATGAAAATTCAAAGTTCTACAAAGAGAAAACCAAGAAGTTCCATGACCAAAAGCTTGTGGCTAGAAAGGATTTCAAGGTAGGCCAGAAGGTGTTACTATACAAATCCAAGCTTGGTCACATGAGTGGTAAGTTGCGTTCTACTTGGGAAGGACCATACATTGTTACAGAAGTCTTCCCTTATGGAGCAGTGGAGATCAAGGAAGAATCTTCAGCAAGAACTTTTAAAGTTAATGGGCATCGTCTTCGGATATTCAATGAAAATCAAGATATGCTGAATAAGACGATGGATGGGATGAACTTGACTTCTCCCTCATACCTTCCACCTTGAGGAGGTAAGTACACTTCATACTTTTTCTTTGCATTTTATACATATTGAATACATTGAGGACAATGCATGGATAAAGTGTGGGGGTGTGGGGAGATTTTCCCCCTTTTCTGTTTTTGTTTTCTATTTGTTTTGTTTTTTTTCTTTTCTAATTTTGTTTTTTGTTTGTTTTTATTATAAAAAAAAAAGGTTTTTGCTTTCAATAAAACATATTGACATTGGATTTTTGGATTTGATTTACTAATTGGAACGGTCATAATTCTGGGAAAATAAAAGTCATGTGCTATGAGTGGATTGTTTTCTGTGATTTACTTGATTGAGTTGATTTGAGAGTTTCTGGAATAAATCTTTTGTGAAAAAGTTTTTGACCTTGTGAGTTTTGAGCTTTATTGTAAGGATGAACTACCATTTGTCATTCCTATTTTTCTTGTGTGATTTGCTCATGTCTTGTTGGTACTCAAATGTTTAGCTTGATTCTGTTGTTTTGCATCTTAGGTGAACATGCATGATTTGATATGACTGAGGCATTTCTTGTTTTTAGCTACTTGGCCAAATAAGCTAACCATGACATTGATCCATTGGTAGCCCCTTGAGCTTAAACCTCTTTTTCTTGTTTTGAGCATATTACTAAACCTTAAAAAGAAAAAGACCATGTTTTTCCTTACCTTAGGGAGAAAGAAGGAGCTAGTGGATTATGTTGAGATTGGTTGAGGAATAAAGTGTGGGGGTGTGTATTTACCCCACAAAGTTGTAAAAATGGCAAAAGGAAAATAATAGTTGATGACAGAGTGTTGAAATGAAAAATGATTGCTGTCTAAAAAAAAGAGCAACAAAGGATAAAAAAAAAAAAAAACAAAGAAAAAAAGGGATTGTTTTTGAAACTATGCTCCATAACTCTTTCTTCCTTACTATTTCAAAAACACACAAATCCTAAAGTTTTTCCTACCTTTGCCTTGGCCTCATTATAACCTGTGAAAAGTCCTCATGATTTTTGAATGCATATTTTCTGAAAGCTGTGAATATTAGAGTCTTGCTAAGCATTGAGAGTGTTACTTGCATGGGTATTTTGAGTGAAAACACAAGCCAAAACACTTGAGCGAATCTTGGTGAGAAAATATATATTTAACTTGAGTGTTTCTCTTTCATATTTGATTATCTTGTAAACTCAAAAGATTAACTCATGTGTGAAAAACAAAATTTTATCCATTTGTTTGTGCATGACAACATGATTTCTAGAAGTTTGATCTGTTTCCATTGGTATTCATTTCTTTAATCCACTGAAAATATGGAATAAAAGACCTCAGAAAAGAGTTTTTGAAATTGTTCAATTTTGCCCAGGAGTGCAAAAGGATAAGTGTGGGTGTGTGATGAGTTCAAATTTTTGCCCTCATTTAATATTTAAATTTGGGGATTTAATTGAATTTTCTGTGCTTAAAGATTGATTTAATTAGGATTTGTGATTAATGGATTTATTGAGTAAGTTTGGTAAAAGTGGCGTAAAAATTAATTTTAGTTGCATAAAATATTATTGGATATTCTAACGTTTGTTAATGCAGCTGGAATTTATTTTTGGTCAATTAATAATGTGATTTTGAAGTATTCAAAGTTACAAAATAAGTCCAAAATCAAGAAATTCTGGAAAAGAATAAATCAGGAGCTAAATGCACCCCCAGATTTTATTTGCACACTCCTCCCTCAAGTGGACCACAAAAACCTGTTCTGCACCCCCAGTTTTCACTAAGTTGCACCCCTCCTACCACTTAACTCCACTCAACCAGATCATGCCATGTGGCAATCCCCACCTTTTAAGATTAGCCAACCATAAGCCGCCATGTGTCATAATCCCCACCTCACCAAATTAACCAATCAGATTCTGCCACGTCATCATCTTCATCTCCCAAAACCCTAACCCTAATTTTCTCCTCTCCTTCCACCCACCATGGCAGCCGCCGCCGCCATCTCCTCGCCGGCCACCACGAACAGCAACGCCATCTTCTTCTCGCGCCCAGCAGCTCCGCGCGCCTCCGTCTTCTCCACAGCGCGACAGCCATGGCAGCGCGCCACCGTTCTTGCCACCACCGCGAGTTCCCAGCTTCTTCCTCCATCTTTCCCGCAACAGCACCAAGCCGGAAACCACCGTAACCAGCAACGTTTCTGCAACTGTTCGAGCAGCCAAGATGCTGAGAACCGCACCATCGCGCCGTGAATGAGACGCAGCAGCAGCGACGAGCTTCCACCGTCCCTGCAACTTCGAATCCACCGCGAGTTCATCTTCTCCGCGAGCGTGAAGCTTGTTCCAGCCATGGCAGCCGCATCAACCTCTGCAGCGCGCCTCCGCAACACCACCATTCACGTTCTCTGCACCTTGCGCATCAAGCTCCACCTTGCGCCACCACGAACCTGCACTGCGGAGCAGCGTCGCCGGAGAAGAAAAGGCAGCCACCACAGCCGCAGCCGTCACGAGGGAGGGAGAAGAGTGTGAGAGTGAAACCCTAATTCTGGAGAGAGAGAGTACTCTGCGCCACGTGTCAGCATCTGATAGGACAGTCAAACTGGTCAACTGGTCAACTCTGGTCAACTGGTCAAAGTCAGCAGTCAACACTGGTCAAAACTGCAAATATGGTTAAATGAAAGGGGCATAATTGGAAATTTGACAGCAATTAAGTTGCTAATTAATTAAATAAAAATAAAATATTTTAGCAACTGACAGATAAAGCCCAAAGTCCAGTGGAAGCCTATATAAAGAGACTTAAGGGAGCAAAGGGACTGACAATTTACAGCTGACAGCTTAGACACTTAGAACTCTCTGGTTTTGGCAGATACCGTCTCCACCACATCTCTCATTCTTTATTTTATTTTCTTTTCTTTCATATCATCATGTATTCCATCAAAGCCATGGAGGGCTAAGCTTTAAGGGTTGATTCCACTGTAATTTCTTAAATGGATTCTGAGGTTAGATGAATTTATATGTTTTGTTATTTTGATTATTGTTGTGGTTTTTGTTTATCTATGTCCTTTGCTTCTAAATTGAATAGAAAATAATGATTTTAAATCTACATGCATGATAATCATATGAGTTAAAAGGTTTTTAAATTAAATTGAGACTTTACTTTGATTTTGTTTAGAAACTTTCATTTGATTAAATAAGTTTTTGCCAATAATTGAGACTTTAATTTGATTAGAGGTAATTACTTTAACTAAAATTAGTCAAGACTTTACTTTGATTAATTAAGTTTTCTATTTGGTAAAGAAACAAAGGAATAGACATGATTAGGCATAGTAAAATTAATTGAGACTGTACTTTGATTGAATTTACT
Organism: Vigna unguiculata; assembly: GCF_037176805.1. Classification (NCBI taxonomy): domain Eukaryota; kingdom Viridiplantae; phylum Streptophyta; class Magnoliopsida; order Fabales; family Fabaceae; genus Vigna; species Vigna unguiculata. The sequence goes on along the minus strand of NC_140795.1, from coordinate 22,357,841 downwards.
ATGGACAATCTAATAATTCTCACTTTTAATTGAGACTGTACTTTGATTAAAAGTGAGGATGCCAACAAATGAATTGAGTCTTTACATTGATTTATTTGTAAATCAACAACAATAATTAATTTAACAATAATCTCTAGATAACCAATGAAGAATCTTATTTAGAAAAAGCAGTGGAATTGACCTATTTACTATTACTGTGTTTACAATCTTCCGTTTCATTTTCTTTGCATATCAAAACCCCCCTATTTTTATAGTTGCTAGTTTTAAATTGCATTTTTGAGAATCACATATTTGAGATCAATTCCGTATTCGTTGTGAGACGACTCAGGGTTATCTTAACCCTAACTATTTTCTTCACTACAAACTGGCAATACTGAAGTTGCTAAAGTAGTGGTAATTTGATCGCCTAACGACAGCGTTATCAGTTCCTCTTAACCAATCTTGTGTGCAAATAAGTACTTTCATTATTTTAGGCGTTAGGCAACTATGATAAGGACTAACCACCCTTCCTCATATACTAAAGGCACACTCTGATGTTATGATAGAGATGGGAATGGCTAACACATAGGTAGAAACTCATGCCATGAGGATCATCATCTTCATCATCTATTTGGGATTATTGTTGGCTATTTTGAGACCCCTCCTCAACCCCTTGATATTGATCATAAAGTGTTTTTACAGATGACAATAATTTTGATTTCAATCCACTGGCCATGTTGGATTCAAATATATAGTCAATGAAGTAATTAACAAAATCCAACTAACTCATAGGGTCAAGCACAACAACAATCAATAATAAGATATTAATTTCATTAGGATTTTCCCAATATTTTTCACACTTACCATTCATCCTCATTGCCATCGATCTTATGCTCACGTCACTACTGTCAAAATATTGTTGAATCTTTTTACCAGTTCCAAACATCTCCTTCATATACATATGACTAGTGACATAGGAAGAACCATAAATGTGCATGTTAGAGTCATAAAACATCTTTCAAAATGGTAGAACAAACTTCGCATATTCCCAATCCTATTTTAATGGCACACCACTATTACTTTTGGCCATTTCAACACCAAATTTCTTATCTTGCATATCTAGCAAGACAAAGGCATATTTGTACTTCAAGCTTGCCTCTAACATTAGATAAGTTGAATTCCATCTAGTTTCAACATCAAGGCAAACAAGACCTTTATAAGAAATTCCCTCTTGTTCAACACAAGCCTTGAATCTAGCAAATCTAGCTAGAGAAGATTTCACATATTTAACTACACTCCAAATTTTTTAAATTGAATCTTTGATCTCTTTTAAACCATCATTCACAATCAAACTTAATATATGTGCACAACAATGCATATGGACATAATTTCCCTTTAAGACAAGATAGTTCCATGATAACATCCTTCTTTTGAGGTACTGGACCCCAATATCATTCATTGTAGCATTATCCACATTGACATTAAGGACTCTTTTCAACTCCTAATTATTCAAACAAGCCTGAACATGTTTAGCAATGAGCTCCCCTGAATGACCCGTTGTTTGAGAAAAAATTAAAATTTTCTTTTGAAGCTTCCAATCATCATCAACAAAGTGAGCTGTTAAACTCATGCAGTTCAAGTTTTGGATTGAGGTCCATGTGTTTGTAAATAACCAAACCCTTCCACATTGCTTTGATAGAAAACTTTTCAACTTTGCTTTTTCCTCTTCATGAAGTTCCCACTTTTCAGGTCTCAATGTAGTACGAGATGGGACTTCAAATCTTGGTTGTAAGAACCATGCAAAGTCATGGAAGTCTTCATTTTCCACAAATCGAAAAGGAAGCTCAAACTTCACAAACATCTTCACCAACTTCATTCGAGATGCATTTTGGTCAAATTTAGAAATAGTTGGTGAAGGACCAACACTAACCCCTTCTGTAGTTGATGATGAGAGTTTTTGCTTTTTGAATGATTCTTTATTAGGATTCTCTTTGCATCTAGTCAAATGATTCCTCATCCCACTTGTTCCAGCCAAATATTTTATCAAATCACCATAGTAATTGCATTTAGCCTTCTTCTCAGAATAAGGTTTTTGTTTAGTAAAATGTCCCCACACATCTGATCGGCCTTTATTATACTCTGTTGACGATGTCATGATACATGGAGGTAAAGGATAAAATTTAGAAGTATTTGGGATGAGAATTTCTACCGTTTCTAGTAATGAAAAATCCATTTGATAACAAAAGAAAATAATACCTACAGAACTCAGATAAAAACATATTATTCCCTTTCAATCAGAAACAAGATAGGACTTAAGAGAATCAATTCTAGGAACTACTAAGTATCAACGCTAGTTACTAAACTATGATTAGACTACTAGAACAAGAAACATCATTGTCTAGGTGTCAAAGAGAGTCAAATGCAAGGTATCCAATTCATAGATTGCACAGTGCAAAGCAAGGGTGAAGGAGATCAAACTAAACCAAATTAAAGGTTCTAAAACATTTATACGCATCCAAGAATTATAATTACAAAACAAAGCCTAGTTCACTGCCACAGTATCATAAAAATGTATCTCAACTGAATGAAAATGAAATCAACAAAACCCCACAATCAATAATCACAAACTCCATTGACATTAACACTAACAACCATATATAGTAAGTTACTTATAAAAACACATAAGGATCTAAGATACCATTACTCATTATTAACTTCATGTAATTGTCTAACATCAAGAGACATGTAAAATGATAAAAATATAGTGTTACTGATGAATGCGTATTTTTTGCCCTCATTTAATGTTTAATTATTGGTATTTAATTGAATTTGTGTGCTTAAAGATTGATTTAATTGGGATTTCTTATAATTGGGTTTATTGAGCATGAGATACAAAAACATGTTAAAAATAGTTTTTTAGTTGCATAAATGTTCTTTGGATATTTTGAGGTGTGTTAGTGCAGCTATAGCTAAGTTGAGCTCATGGAGGTGTGGAAATAAATTGCTTAAAGCTTCATGACACCTTAAAGATAAATCCAAGAATAAGAAATTAGCAAAATTACAAAAATCCAAGTCAAGCATTGAATGAAGACACCAAGAAAAGCTTGAAAAAGTGAAGAAGTTTGGTTAAACCAAGAAGAGAGCAACAAAAAAAATTAGACCTTGTGGTTTTCTTTATCTTTATGATAGAAGATAATTTGGGAAAAATATATCTTTAGATATTTTATTTGATATTTTTAAATAATTATCTTATTTAATTATATCATAAAATATTAAAAGATAATAACTACCAAATCTTTTTAAATATGACAAGATCTTCTTGAATCTTCTTAGATCCATAACAAACAAATACAAATATATCTCAAAGATATTTTGGATTATTTAAAAGATAAGTTGAGAAGATTGTAAAGGGTTAATTTAGAAAGTTAATACAAATATTAATTGGTGATAATCTATCGGTTACCAACACTGATCTAAATGGTTCACATTTATTCTTTTTAATCTTTTTAAATCATCACTTTACTCTTTAACTTTATAAATATGTCATTCAACTTCATCTGATTTTAATTTAAAACCAACTAAACTAAGATCACGTTTGATATAGGGAGAGAAATATAGTAAACAGAACAAAAACAATGCGTGAAAAACACGTGAGAATTAATAGAAATTAAAAGTAATTAAGATAAGGTTTAAAAGTAATTAAATAGGAGTTTATGCTCACATCCTTAAATGCACAAAAGGGTTTCAGCTCATTAACTTTAGATGTGATGGGTACTTAGATTTTGCCAGAATAACATCATGTATCATAGCATTTTATTTTTCAGAACATAATCTATTTTTCAAAAATATATTGAATTTGATAAGCAGACAGATCACGTTTAATTTTCCCAAGAAAAAAAAAAGTTCCTTTTAAATTTGAATTTGATTGTTGATCATTGAATGCTGGGCTTGAAATTATTTGATGATGGAGGGGTTTTGTGTAGTTATATGCGAACGTTGATGATGAAAATTATTTCTAGAGAGGGGAGGAAAGTTCTGGAAAGTCACGAACCGTGTACCTAATGTAATTGATGAGCTTATTCGTTCTTTTTTGACTCGTAATGTCTGCATAAATGTAACATCTGATTTTGTTGGGGTATGAATGACTTATTTTCTGTGGAGTTTCTATTCAGTATCCTTTGAGATGAATGATTTTCTCACGTTTTGATGCTGATTTCATTGCAAAAAGGGTTTTAAGCTTGCAATGCAATTGAGATTGGAGGAGGTGATCTTGGACTATTAATAAATTGTGGAATTTTGTTTGGGTTTCGGATTTCATAGAATTCTGGATTGGGTATTGCGTTGGTGCTTGTTTGAACAGATGCAGATTATGGAAATGCTGATTTTGGGGGTTTTATTTGCACCGTTTATGCAAAATATGATGGTGATGACCCGCAACGTTAAATGGGGAGTTTGTTCTGTATTTGAGGGTTTGAAGACTACCCTATATCTGCACCATAGCGTGGGTTCCATTTCTCTTTATCGGTGCCTTTTGAATTTGGCCATGCATTCTGTTCATTTTTCTTAACTACCATAACTGATACTGCATCATGTGTTAGATTATTCCTTGTTATGTTCATGTACGAATTTCTGCCAAACACACATTTCGAACCACTTTTATTTTATTTAATTAGGTAGCATAATCGCGTCACGCCTTTACATATATATATATATGAAAGTATGTATTACCAATGCATTTTAGCTTTAGTGTGCATTAAACTTATAAGCAATTACACATATAAGTAATCTAGATATAGGTTAAATTACTCTAGTACTTCCAATTTTTTTTATCTCGATTTAGTCTTTGTTTTTATAAAAATGGTTTAATTTGGTCTTTGTCGTTAATTTTGACCAAACCATGTTAAAGTCAACATCGTGTGTCAATTTTTTTTTTTAATTTTTACACGTGTTACTTCACGATTGTGTCACGTGTTAAAATGATTTAATTTGGTCATTGCTGTTAATTTTGACCAAACGGTGTTAAAGTCAACGTCATGTGTCAATTTCTAGTTTTCTTTTTTTTTTGAATTTTTTAAATTTTTTAAATTTTTTTTAATTTTTACATGTGTCACTTCACAATTGTGTAACGTGTTAAAATGATTCAATTTGGTCCTTATATTTGTAATATTATTCCTCCTTAAATTGACACTCAATTTAGTTTTTGTATAAATCTTATGATGATATTCTTACTAAAATTGAAATTTTTATTAAATATTTGTAGAAATATTTTTAAACAAACTTTTTTTTAGTTTTATTATTAAATAAAATTAAACCCCAAACTAAATTTCAACAATTAACAATTTTGTCATCATATATAAATGCTTCAAGTGCATCATATTATACAAACTTAGTGAAGATTAAAAATCAAATAACTTGTCACACATAAATTTAGGAACTAAATCTCAAGTTCAAAAAAAAAACAAAGTTAAATGTTTTGTATAGAATTTAAAGTTAATTTAAAATATTTGTAAAAAATTCAATAAACACGTTAATTTTAGTAAGAATATCATTATAAGATTTATAAAAAAGTAAATTGAGTGTCAATTTAAGGAGGAACAACATTGCTTCATTTTTACAAAAATTATGACTAAATTGAAACTAAAAACAAATATAGGACCAAATTGAATCATTTTGACAGGTGACACAACTGTAGAGTGACACATGTAAAAATAAAAAAAAAATTCTTTTTAAAACATTAAAAAAACCATAAATTGACACATGGCATTGACTTTAACATCGCTTGGTCAAACTAACGGTAAGGACTAAATTGAATCATTTTTAAGAAAACGAGAACCAAGTTGAGAAAGAAAAACTTGAGGACCAAACTGATATTACTTGACAAATAGAAGGACCAAAAGAGTAATTTAACCTTAGATATACGTGCATCTCTTATCTTATTTTATATTTAGTTTACATTATGCTAATTTATATATATATATATATATATATATATATATATATACAAAAAAAAGGTACAATTATTGATTTAGTTCCCTAATTTTTGATTTGGTTTAATTTGGTCCTCTTATTATTTGTTGGTTCAATTTAGTCCTCCAATTATTTATGTACTATAACTAGGTGGACCAAGGCAAGTACACGGCCAAGCCCGCCTAGAAATAGTCCCACAAAAAGCAGAACCACATAGCGGCCTAGGCCGCCTACTGCAAATAAATAATTCGTAATAAGTCGACAACATCTAACTTAGAATTTCGCAAACAAGGCCCCTAGTACCAACATACGCTAACATAGGGCATGGGTTAAGCCTAGGCCCATCTAGGACCCAAACATTGGCCCAGCCCATAAGAATGGAGGACATAATTAATAACCCTATAAATACACGTGGACCCCAGCAATTAAGAGGTACGCTTTCATTAATTCCTTAATCTGATATTTGACTTGTGAGAGCCTTTTTGCTGACTTGATCGTCGAAGCCCTCTCCGTAGGTACCCCCTAAGGGTCCAGATCATATACACTAGCAGATGGCATGTGCAAGTCGAGAAGGAGCCGGCTCGAGAGGTCAAGGATTGAGGTAAGGCATTGTTTGTGTTCCCTAATATCTCTTATTTGTCTCTGCATGAACAATTGGTGCCCACTGTGAGGCACAAAGTGATACCTTACCAAGCAATCCGAACACTGTCGAGAATGGTCTCCACTCGCAACAGAGTCAAAATCGTGAAGCACCTTGAGGCAGACCCTAATATGCCTGCAAACATCACCCCAGACTTGGCCGCCATCCTTGAAGGCTAAGCCAAGATGCAACAAGAGCTTGTCGACCTGAAAAAGGGTAGTGCTGATGAGATGGAAGTGCTTAGGCAGGAGAACTCCAAGCTGGGGAGGAAGATTGAGGTTGACCCTACCCAGAAAGGGAAGGGCAAGGAATCGTCAAAGGCCCCCAAGTCCCTGACCTACCAACCTAGCGAGGTAGAAAGTGAATATAACCCCACCCCGCACACTTTTACCACCACTCAACAAACACTCATCATCTCTACCACCACACAAACATCCATCATCCAACTACCATCCCCAAGCACCCCCACAATAGTTAATCCTGTTACCACCTTTCCCACCACCCATATCCCCACTCATCACTTCACCACCACTTTTCCTACCATCATCCGCTATCCCATCCCACCACACCTGTTACCACCACAACCACTCAGACGTCGCCACCCTTTCATTGACATCAACACCAACACACCTCTCCCCACCCAATGGGAACCCTTCACACTAGACCGCTACACGGGAGAAACCGACCCTGACGAACATCTCAAAGTATACATCACCCATGTGGCCCTCTACACATCTGACGATGTCGTTTTCTGCAAAGCCTTCCCCACCACCCTCAAAGGTCCTACCCTTGAATGGTTCACCACCCTCACCCCATACACCATTGATTGTTTTGATACACTTTCTCACCTGTTTACCACCCATTTCGCCAGAAACTGCCCACATCAGGCCACACCCCTATCTCTCCTTAGTGTCAGACAAGAACGAGACGAGACGCTACGTGCCTTCATCGACCGTTTCAGCAAAGCTGCCCTCCACACGCCCAACCTCACTCAAGAAATGATCTTGTAGTGCATGGCTCTAACCCTCAAACCGGGTTCGTTCGCTAACAATATCTACCTCCAGCCTCCAGCCTCCATGCACGAACTCAAACTGCGTGCTATGGACTGCATCCGCATGGAAGAGATGTAGACCCTCCACACCAATTTTTGCAATGGCTACACCCCCTCAACCACCGGCCCAGACAAACCACTTCCACGACCTGAAGTTAGGCCTAGAGAGCCTAGACAACCACGATTCACCAGATACGTTTCAGTCAATGTCCCAGGTTACACCTTCTCGACGAAGCGCTCCAAGCCGACCTCATCCCACCACCACGTAAAACCTTGAACCCCCTCAATGCTAACATGACCAAGTATTGTAGGTACCACAGAAATAATGGCCACACCACCGACGAATGCAAAATGCTCCAAGATAAAATCGTAGAATTGGTTCGCGCTGGCCATTTCCGTCGCTTTGTCCATAGAGATGGACCTCCTCATCCACAACAGTTCGATAATTGCCACCCCCTCACAGTATTCATCATGATAATCGGCCAAATCCACCAAATCGTCCAGATCCACAACCAGCTCGCACTGACGTCAACCAAGCTAATCCCTCTTTATGTGACACCATCAACACTATCTTAAGGGGCTTCGTCAACAGTTGATCCACCTCATCAGCTAGAAAGAAATATCTTCGTCACATTCAATCCATCAACCACATAACCCACTCTCACTATAGACGTCGAATGCCCCCCATCACATTCACTGACGCCAATTTCCATGGCGTCGACCACCAACAAGATGACCCCATGGTCATCACCATCAAGCTCGAAAACTGCGCGGTTAAAAAGGTGTTTATCGACCAAGGCAGTTCTGTTGACATCCTTGACTAGACCACTTACCAAAACCTCCAATTTCCACCACTGCCATGGTTCCCTATGACGAGCCCATCTATGGGTTCTCTAGAGAGAAGGTCTCAACTTGTGGGTACATCGACCTTCACACTATTTTTCGAGAAGGATCTCAAACCAAAACCATCCACATCCGCTTCCTTGTCATAGACGCACCCACATCATATAATGTCCTCCTCGGTCGTCCATCCCTCAACACTCTAACAACTGTCGTCTCCACACCACACCTAATTATGAAGTTCCTCTCCCCATCCGGCAACATCATTACCATTCATGGCGACCAGCGACTCGCACACGAATGCTATATGGCAAGCTTGCGCCCTCAGCTACCAATCCTACTAAACCACAACATTGAACGACCATCCAGCTCCGACATAGCTGTATCTAGCGACGACCTGGACCCTAGAGTAGGACGCGACACACGAATCGAGTCGGTTGAAGAAACTGTAAGTCTAGAGCTTTCCAATGGCCTTACTCTCAAATTGGAAACATACCTCCAACAGGAACAACGTGATGTCCTGGCACCCACTCTTATCGCCAACGCCGACCTCTTCGCCTGTTCAACCGCAGATTTACCCAGTGTCGATCCATAAGTAGGAGTTCATAAGGTGTCAATCTATAAAGAAGCTACGTACATCTCGCAGAAAAAAACAAAGGTGATGAAGGATTATGTTGTTTTCTTTTTAAGATTATTAAATATGGTGTGAGTTGATTAAGAAAGCTAAGTGAAATCCCCACTAGACATTAAGATAGCAAGCTATCTAGATGTGAAGGTTCCTTTTGTAAAGCTCAAGAGAAGAAGATGATGGATTGATTCAAAACAAAAAGGAAATGGAAAGCACATAAATCATAGAAAACCAATAAGAATTAAAGGAAGAAGAAAACATAAAATGGAAAGGAAAGAAATGGTAAAAATGTGAGAAGCACGCCACTACAAGGCTAGGCTAGAAGCCATGGCAACCTTGAAGATGAGTGGATGTGTGCCACCGCTTGCTAAGCAAGATAAGGCTTAAAAGTATTCACTCCCTATGGAGAAAACTCTTACAAATGGTTGAGACACAAGAGTGTTTTTACTTCAAAATGTTCAACCCTTTTACATGTTTAGGAGCACCCCTTATATATAAGAGTTTAGGGGCCTCTAAGCAAATAAAATATACCTAAGGATGTCTCTACAAAAACCTAACCCTAGCTTCTAGAAACTAGGTCAAATAAGGTTACAAAAAATGAGAGACAAAAGAGCTAACTATGGTGTGTGCAAGGCTAATTTCGTTCTATCACAAAAGGAGACAAAGAATGTGTCTCATATGTGTCCAAAAAGTGGCCAAAGTGTGCTAAAAACAAAGGAGACCAAAGGTACATAGGTACATTTGCTTCATGCCTTTTACTTTATGCATTATGCCTTTGCTTTACTCTCTCCCCCACATCATTTATTTTCCCCAATCACCATGTGCCACCTAGCATTGCTTTCTTACTCCTAATTAACCTACAAAGCAAATAAATATAGATTAGCATGTTGGCTTAAGTCAAGTCAACTATAGTCAACAAGTCAAACCTATTCAAAGGTCAACAAGTCAACTAAAGTTGATTCAACTAAGTTAACTTTGGGAATCAAAAATAACACACAAATTAAAAGGATGAAGGATTAGTGAACTTCCTTTCTAAACATGTTTAGTCTTCTTAAGCATGTGCCTCCATCCTTGGTTTAGGTCAATCCTTCATCAAAAGGTTAGGGAAAGAACGCCAGCTAGCAACAAAAGTAAAAGCCGAGAAATTGCTTGACGCCGAGTTAATTGAGGAAGCCCATTACACTACCTAGCTCTATAATGTTGTCTTAGTCAAAAAAGCTAATGAAAAATGGCGAATGTGCATCGATTATACGGACCTTAACAAAGCATGCCCCAGATATGCATCGATTATACCAACATTGACCGGTTAGTAGACGAAGCGGCCGACAACAAAGTACTCAGTTTTTTAGATGCATATTTCGGATACAACCAAATACAAATGGTCGCAACCGACATGAACAAAACCACATTCATCACTAACGATGCTAACTATTTCTGCAAGGTCATGCCTTTTGGCCTAAAAAACGCTAACGCTACCTACCAAAGATTAATGGACAAGGTGTTCAGCCACTTGATGGGCAAGTGTGTCGAAGTATACGTCGATGACATGGTTATCAAATCACCTAGCCACCTGCAACATGCGCAAGACTTGTTGATGAGTTCAAATTTTTGCCCTCATTTAATATTTAAATTTGGGGATTTAATTGAATTTTCTGTGCTTAAAGATTGATTTAATTAGGATTTGTGATTATTGGATTTATTGAGTAAGTTAGGTAAAAATGGCGTAAAAATTGATTTCAGTTGCATAAAATATTATTGGATATTCTAACGTTTGTTAATGAAGCTGAAATTTATTTTTGTTCATTAATAGTGTGGATTTGAAATATTCAAAGTTACAAAATAAGTCCAAAATCAAGAAATTCTGGAAAAGAATAAATCAGGAGCTAAATGCACCCCTAGATTTTATTTGCACACTCCTTCTAAAGTGGACCACCAAAAACTTGTTCTGCACCCCTAGTTTTCACTAAGTTGCACCCCTCCTACCACTTAAACTTCATTCACTCAGATGCTGCCATGTGGCAATCTTCAACTTTTAAAATTAGCCAACCAGAACAAGCCACGTGGCAACAATCCTTGCACTAACAAGTTGTCCAATGGAAGGCTGCCACGTCATCATCTTCATCTCCAAAACAGAAACCCTAATTTTCCTCAAACCCTAGCCGCCACCATGACCCTCCACAGCAGCCGCCGCCGTTTCCGACCACCGCGAGGCACCTGCAACCTCCATCATCTCGTCAACCTTCACGCATCTGAACCTCGTCGGCCACCACACCACAACTGCACAATTCACGGACCTCGCGTCGTCGTGAGCAGCACCTTCATTTTCTCACCGCACCTACAACGCCAGCAGCCACAACAACCTCTCCATCATTTTCAGCGCAACAGCAGCGAAAAGCTTCAACCACCACACTTTTTGATCTTTGCAGCAACCAATTCGTCCGTAACTCGCGAAGCAGTCCCGACCACCATTGCGAAACTCTACCACCATCTCCATCACCGTTCCAACTTCGAGTAAATTTGCACCACCCGTCCACTACAGCAAGTCTCCATCATCTCTGCACCTCATCGTCACCATTTTCGCACCACAAACCTCCACGCAGCAGCCTCTGCACAGCCTTATCGTGGGAGAAGAACGGAGAAGCATCTCGTGCCATAACCACCGTGAAGGAAGAACCTGTTCGAGCCTCCATTACAGCAGTTTTGCGCATCCATAGTGCCTTCTCCATCACACACTGTGCACCAGAACTGCAGCCATCGCGCCTGCCGGAGCAGCACCTGTTCGCGCAGCCAAAGGAGTCCATGAAACCCTAAACGCAGCAAACCCTAGTCTGGAGAGAGAAAGTGCACTCTGCGCCATGTGTCACGCTGCTATTGGACAGTCAACACTGGTCAACTGGTCAAAGCCAGTAGTCAACTCTGGTCAAAGCTGCAAAATTGATTAAATAAGAGGGGCAGAATTGGAAATTGGACAAAAATTAAGTTGCTAATTAATTAAATAAAAATAAAATATTTTAGCAACCGACAGATAAAGCCCAAAGTCCAGTTGAAGCCTATATAAAGAGACTTAAGGGAGCAGAAGCGACACAACTTACAACTTAGAACTCTCTGGTTTTGGCAGACACAGTCATCCATCACATCTCTCATTCTCTCTTTTCTTTTATTTTCTTTCCTCCATCATATATTATCATGTATTCCATCAAAGCCATGGAGGGCTAAGTTTTAAGGGTTGATTCCACTGTAATTTCTTAACTGGATTCTGAGGTTAGATGAATTTATGTGTTTGTTATTTTGATTATTTTTGTGGTTTTTGTTTATCTATGTCATTTGCTTCTTAATCGAATAGAAAATAATGATTTTAAATCTACATGCATGGTAATCATATGAGTTAAAAGGTTTTTAAATTAAATTGAGACTTTACTTTGATTTTATTTAGAAACTTTCATTTGATTAAATAAGTTTTTGCCAATAATTGAGACTTTACTTTGATTAGAGGTAATTACTTTAACTAAAATTAGTCATGACTTTACTTTGATTAATTAAGTTTTCTATTTGGTGAAGAAACAAAGGAATAGACATGATTATGCATAGTAAAATTTAATTGAGACTATACTTTGATTGAATTTACTATGGACAATTTAACAATTCATACTTTTAATTAAGACTGTACTTTGATTAAAAGTGAGAATGCCAACAAATGAATTGAGTCTTTACATTGATTGATTTGTAAATCAACAACAATAATTAATTTAACAATAATCTCTAGATAACCAATGAAGAATCTTATTTAGAAAAAGCAGTGGAATTGACCTATTTACTATTACTATGTTTACAATCTTCCATGTCATTTTCTTTGCATATCAAAACCCCCTATTTTTATAGTTGCTAGTTTTAATTGCATTTTTAAGAATCAAATATTTGAGATCAATTTTGTATTCGTTGTGAGACGACTCAAGGTTATCTTAACCCTAACTATTTTGTTCACTACTAACTTGGCAATACTGAAGTTGCTAAAGTTAAGTAGTGGTAAATTGATTGCCTAACGACAGCGATATCAAATTTGGCGTCGTTGCCGGGGAATACGGTTAGTATTTCTTATATTTTGATTTTGTTTTTATTTATTTATTTTATTTTATTTATTTATTTATTTTTATTTTACGCTTATACGTTTAATAGAGTTTGTGTTTTTTGTAGTCTTTAGTTTTATTTTTATATTTCAAGCAAAATTCTATTTTTGTTTTGATTAAGAATTTCTTTTAAGAAATTTTTTGAGACTAGTTTGGAAAACTCTGTCTAGGAAAGACTTGGTATTTAAGTTGTCCATTGTGACACACCTCTCTTTCTTGGGAGTAAACCCAACAACATCTTAACTTATTTCTTTCTAGAAATATTTCTCCAAAACAAGAATAGGAAGAAAAAAAACAGAGAAACACTTTCAGGTGGAGTGCGTAGTGCATGACTCGGGCCAATCCGGGTCAATTTTATCAACTTGATTCAGAACTTGAAAGGAACTTGCGTAAATCACGCAGGAGACTTGAACTCAGGTGTTCTACTGAAGGAGCACCGTCATCATCTGAACCTACCACTAAAAGTGTACCGCTAGAATCACCTCCGATGATTAACATATCTTCTGATCCATCACCTGAACCGAAAATTCAAGAAGATAGAATGGAAGAAAGAACAATAAGAGAGTTGGCTTCACCGGATGCAGCAATTACACAAAACATGTGCATCCAATATCCAGATGGAGAATGTGAGCTTAAGTCTGGGTTAATCCATCTTCTACCCAAATTTCATGGATTAGCAGGAGAAGACCCGTACCATCATTTGAAGGAATTTCATGTTGTTTGTTCATCCATGAGACCTACAACAATGACAAAGGAACATATTAAGCTTAAAGCTTTTCCATTCTCATTGCAAGATGCCGCTAAGAATTGGTTATACTGCCTTCCTCCAGGATCCATCAATACTTGGGAGACTCTGAAAAGATTATTTCTGGAAAAGTTTTTTCCAGCATCTAGAGTTGCTGCTATTCGCAAAGATATTTATGGGATAAGGCAACAAGAAAGAGAAAATCTTCACGAGTATTGGGAAAGATTCAAAAAGTTATGTGCTTCCTGTCCTCATCACCAAATAAACAAGCATCTCCTCATTCAATACTTTTATAAGGGATTGGGTATCATGGATAGACAAATGATAGATGCTGCAAGTGGAGGGTAATTGGTGGACAAAACGCCAACAAATGCAAGACAATTGATTGAGAATATGGCGTCGAACCATCAACAATTTTCCACTAGGAGTAATTCTATAACTCTGTTGAAGGGAACCCATGGAGTAGAAGCTTCATATGTTGCAGATCACATGGAAATAGAAGGGAAGTTGGATGACTTAGCGACAATGGTAAGGACCTTGGCAGACTTACAGAAAAAGACTATCTCTTCTACCTTATGTGGAATTTGTGCTTCTACTAATCACCCTACCGAGGCTTGTTCTATGTTAAAAGAGACAGGGACGTTAGACGGTGAACAACCTCAAGCATATGCTGCAAACATTTATGGCAATAATATACCACCTCGGCAGCAATACAACCATGATTTGTCCTCCAACAAGTACAACCTAGATTGGAAGGAATATCCCAGTCAAAAATGGGGAAATCACCAATCTCAACACCATCAAGTCTATGTTCCACCTCAACAGAGGCAACAACCACAACCAGCTGCAACCTCTGGTGATTCAAACATGGAAGCAATGATGAAAATGATGGTTGGCATGATGAAGGGACAAATCAATGAGTTGAAACAGACAATGGAAGCAACCAATCAAAATTTGCAGAACCAGATTCGACAAATGGCAAATGAGTTAAATCAGATGAAGTCTCAACAAGGCTCAAGCAATTTGCCTGCACAAACTGTAATTAACCCGCGAAATGTAAGTGCTATTACTTTAAGATCGGGTAAGCAAATACAAGGCCTTGGGGATGCACAAGAAGATGAAGATAAGGAAAATGAAGTTATACTTGATAATGAAAGTGGAAGATCAGATGAAGCAACACAAGCAGCATCTGAAAAGCCTGCATCCAGTGATAACTCCAGGTTGGTATCCCCTAATACTTCCTCTGAAAATTCTTCTCCGTATTCTCCTCCTCCTCCCTATCCAAACCGTTTGAAACCAAAAACTAAAAAGATGGAGGAGTTAGACAAAGAAATCTTGAATACTTTCAAGAAAGTGGAGATAAACATCCCTTTGTTGGATGATGTAAGACAAATTCCTAAATACGCCAAGTTTCTCAAACAATTATGTACACATAAAAGGCGTATTATGGACAAAGAGGTAGTGAACATGGGAAGAAACGTGTCTATCTTAATTAAGAAGCCTACAGTCAGAATCTCGCAAAAGTGTAAGGATCCAGGTATGTTTTTTGTTCCCTGCATTATAGGAAATACTAAGTTTGATAATGCTATGTTAGATTTAGGAGCTTCCATTAATGTAATGCCTTTATCAGTTTTTACTTCACTTCATCTTGGACCTCTTAAGTCTACTGGTGTGGTCGTTCAATTGGCCAACCGTAGCACAATTAACCCTGCAGGTGTGCTAGAAGATGTGCTTGTCCGTGTGGACAAGTTAATTTTTTCTGAAGATTTCTACATCTTGGACATGAAGGATGATGAAGGAATGAGTTCAACCACAATTATCTTGGGAAGACCATTCATGATGACAACACGTACCAAGATAGACGTGCATGCAGGATCCTTAACAATGGAGATAGGAGATGAGAAGGTGCAGTTCAATGTGCTAGAAGCCATGAAGCACCCAACTGAAGATCGTTCTTTGTTTTGTATTGATTTATTAAGTAATGTAGTGAACAATTATGCTTTTGGACTTTTGGACGTTTTATCTGGTTTTTCTTCTTCTTTGGATTTTTCTTTTTCGAATATTTCGGACTCGATTTTATACGAAAGAGAAAATTGTAAAATAGGTAATATTGAGGACGCGGTGTCACTATTTGATACCTCTGTGGCATCCGAGTGTGATGCTGAGGTGGCTGAAATTACCTTAGGTAGTAAAATGTTGCCATCTGTGGAACAGTCACCCACTTTGGAGTTGAAACCTTTACCATCTCATTTGAAATATGTTTATCTTGAGAGGGATGGGAAACTCCCTGTTATTATATCTATCTTGCTTACTGACAAGCAGGAACAAAAGCTATTGTAGGTTATCAAAGATCACAAGCGAGCAATAGGCTGGACTTTGGCAGATATTCCTGGTATTAGTCCTTCTTTCTGCATGCACAGAATACTCTTTGAGGAGGATGCTAAGCCAGTAAGGCAACCTCAGAGGAGACTGAATCCTCAACTAATGGAGCTTGTGAAGAAAGAAGTCACCAAGTTGCTACAAGCAGGTATTATATATCCTATTTCTAACAACACTTGGGTGAGTCCTGTACATGTGGTCCCCAAGAAATCTGGGATCACCGTGGTCAAGAATGAGAACAACGAGTTGATTCCTACTCGTATTCAGAATAGCTGAAGGGTCTGTATTGATTATAGAAGACTAAACCAGGCCACCAGGAAGGACCACTTTCCTTTACCATTCATGGACCAGATGTTAGACCGATTGGCAGGTAAACAATATGCATATCAAGGCAGCTAAGTATCCAGCCTAGGCCGGCTTAGCCTAACCTATACCAGTCTTGACCTAAACTTCTAAACAAATGGCCGGCCTAGACCGACTACTCCAGCATATTCGCTAAGCTTAGAACCTAGGCCGACCACTCTAATGAACTCAACATAATGGAAGCGTCCACGTCCCATAAACCCTAAGGGCCTGGGTTTGGGCCCTGGCCCATTCACAAGCCCCACCTAGAGCCCAAGTCAAGGCCCAGCCCATGAAATGGTCAAACGTCATTAATGCTCTATAAATACACGTGGACCCCATCATTTAAAGGTACGCATTCATTAATCAATGATTTGACTCTCGGAGAACTTTGACTTACTTGAGCTTCGGAGATTCTTCTGCAGGTAACCCCTCCTGGGTTCAAGCTGACATGTATCGACTAGAAAGAGGCCAACCGAAGAGATAGCGAACTACATGGTAAGGTGACATTTGTGCCTAACTTATCTTATTTGTTCTCTGCAGGAACAATTGGCGCCCACCGTGGGGCACGAGATCAACACCTTTAGTACCCGTTTTTCTCTGAAGATGGTTTCTACCCGCAGCAAAGCTGGAGCGAACAAGCAAGCGAATGCTGGTCCCTCTGGACCTCCCAGCATCACCCCTGATTTGGCCACCATCCTAGACGGCCAAGCAAAGATGCAACAGGAACTCGCAGACCTGAAGAAGCGCAGTGCTGAAGAAATGGAGGCGTTGAGACAAGAGAACTCCCGCCTCAGGCGAAGGATCGAGGCGGATCCCAACCTTAAGGGAAAAGCCAAAGAAACCTCTGAAGCTGTGAAATCTCTGGCTTTCCAGCCTACAGAGGAAGAAAGCGAATACAATCCCACCCCCCAAACCTTCACCACCACTCAACAGACACCCGTTACCTCTACCCATTCCCATCACTTTCCATCTGGTCAACCGGGGCTCACCGCACCCCCAACTCCCGCCCCCACCCTCCCTATCACCCATATCCCCTACAACATACCCACCGCCCTCCATACCACACATATCCCACCCCACAACCCACAATATCTTCCCACAACCCACATTCCTCCTCACAATATCACCTCCACCTTTCCTGCTATGATCAACCACCCACCCCCACCTCACATGCCCCCTCCTCACCAGCCCAGACGCCGCCACCCATTCACGGATTTTATCGCCAACACCCCTCTCCCGGCCCAGTGGGAACCATTCACCCTGGATCGCTATACCGGCGAAACCAACCCTGACGAACACCTGAAAGTCTACATCACCCATGTCGCCTTGTACACATCCCAAGACACAGTCTTTTGCAAAGCTTTCCCCACCACCCTCAAAGGCCCTGCCCTAGAATGGTTCACCACTCTCCCGCCCTACTCAATCGATAGTTTCGACATCCTCTCCCACATGTTTTCCACCCATTTCACCGGAAGTCGTCCCCATCAAACCACCACCATATCCCTACTGGGCATCAGACAGGAACCTAATGAACCACTCAGAGCGTTCATCGATCACTTTAGCAAAGCTGTCCTTCGTACACCGCACCTCAACCAGGAGATGATTCTCCAATGCATGACTCTTACCTTACAACCCGGCCCCTTTGCCAACAACGTGTACCTCCACCCACCTGCCTCTATGCACGAACTCAAGCTGCGTGAAGCCGACTACGTCCGCATGGAGGAAATGCAAACCCTTCACACCAAGTTCTGCAACGACTACGCCGCCACCACCTCCAACCCTACCCCACAACCTAACCCACACCTTGATACCCGCCCACGTGAACCCCGCCAACCTCGCTTCACCATATACGCCCCCCTCACAGTAGCCCGCTCCCGCATTCTAGACGAAGCCCTCCAAGCCAATCTAATCCCTCCACCACGCAAGACAACCACACCTCCCAACGCCGATATGACCAAATATTGCCGCTACCACCGCAACCATGGTCACACTACGGAAGAATGCAAAGCACTCCAGGATAAAATAGAAGAATTGGTCCGTGCTGGCCACTTTCGCCGCTTCATCCGTAGGGATGACCATTCCTCCTCCTCTCGATCCCGCCACCCCCCGCGACCTGACCACAGACGTCAACCAAATGACTCCCATCACAATAGCCACCCCACCCAACCCAACAATCAACAACCAGAGCCTGCCCGCACCGACATCACCCCTGCCGACCCCCCCTTATGAGGCACTATTAACACCATCTCTGGTGACTTCGCAAGTGGAGGCTACACCTCGTCTGCCAGAAAGAGCACCTCCGCCATATACAATCCATCAACCATATCACCCATTCCCACCACAGACGCCGTATGCCCCCCATCGTATTCACAGATGACGACTTCCACGGCCTCGACCACCAACAGGATGACCCCATGGTCATCACCGTCGAAATTGAAAATTATGCTGTTAAGAAAGTCCTTGTTGATCAAGGCAGCTCAGTTGACATCCCTACTGGGCCACCTACCAAAAATTACAACTTCCTGACACCGTCATGATCCCATATGATGAGCCCATATACGGCTTTTCCGGCGAACGAGTATCTACCCGGGGCTACATAGACCTCCACACCGTCTTTCGGGATGGAACCCAAACCAAAACCATCCCAATCCGCTTCCTTATTGATCTCAAATATTTGATTCTTAAAAATGCAATTAAAACTAGCAATTATAAAAATAGGGGGTTTTGATATGCACAGAAAATGACACGGAAGATTGTAAACACAGTAATAGTAAATAGGTCAATTCCACTGCTTTTTCTAAATAAGATTCTTCATTGGTTATCTAGAGATTATTGTTAAATTAATTATTGTTGTTGATTTACAAATAAATCAATGTAAAGACTCAATTCATTTGTTGGCATCCTCACTTTTAATCAAAGTACAGTCTCAATTAAAAGTGAGAATTGTTAGATTGTCCATAGTAAATTTAATCAAAGTACAGTCTCAATTAATTTTACTATGCCTAATCATGTCTATTCCTTTGTTTCTTTACCAAATAGAAAACTTAATTAATCAAAGTAAAGTCTTGACTAATTTTAGTTAAAGTAATTACCTCTAATCAAATTAAAGTCTTAATTATTGGCAAAAACTTATTTAATCAAATGAAAGTTTCTAAACAAAATCAAAGTAAAGTCTCAATTTTATTTAAAAACCTCTTAACTCATATGATTAGCATGCATGTAGATTTAAAATCATTATTTTCTATTCAATTAAGAAGCAAAGGACATAGATAAACAAAAACCACAACAATAATCAAAATAACAAACACATAAATTCATCTAACCTCAGAATCCATTTAAGAAATTACAGTGGAATCAACCCTAAAAGCTTAGCCCTCCATGGCTTTGATGGAATACATGATGATATGAAGGAAAGAAAATAAAAGAAAGAATGAGAGATGTGGTGGAGACGGTATCTGCCAAAACCAGAGAGTTCTAAGTGTCTAAGCTGTCAGTTGTAAATTGTCAGTCCTAAGTCTGCTCTCTTAAGTCTCTTTATATAGGCTTCCACTGGACTTTGGGCTTTATCTGTTAGTTGCTAAAATCTTTTATTTTTATTTAATTAATTAGCAACTTAATTCCTATACAATTTCCAATTCTGCCCTTCTCATTTAACCATATTTGCAGTTTTGACCAGAGTTGACTGCTGACTTTGACCAGTTGACCAGAGTTGACCAGTTGACCAGTTTGACTGTCCTATCAGATGCTGACACGTGGCAGTGCATTTTCTCTCTCCAAAATTAGGGTTTCTGCAGATGCAATGGAGATGGAGATGGCAATGACGGCTGACGGCGCGGCTGACGGCAATGGCGGCTGCTCCGGCATGGCTGCGTGAATCTGGTATTTGCGGGACGGCGCTGGTTCGCGCAGATGGTGGACGAGAATGAGGGTGCAGTGAGGTGCGCTGCTGCCATGGTTGTGCTGCAGAGAAAATGAAGCTCGTTGATGGTTGACGATGGAAGAAGATGGCGTCACGATGATGGTGGTCGGATTTTCGGCGAGTTGCGCTGCTGCGGTGGCTGCGGAACGCGAGTGCAGGGGCGCGAGGAAGGTGTCTTGCATCGTGGTGGCTTCGAAGCTGGTGCAGCCATGGCTGCTGCGTGAAGGATGCACTGCGGAGAAGGTTTCACTGGTTCGTGTTCTGTTGCAGCGATGGTGTTTTGCGGTGGCTACCACGGTGGTGATTTGTAGGTTCGAACTGCTGCGGCTGGTATGCGGAGCTGCTGCGCGGTGGTGTTCGCTGTTGCGAAGCTCATGGTGGTTGACGGAGATAACGGTGGCGGCTGCCATGGTGGGTGGAAGGGAAATTAGGGTTAGGGTTTCATGTGTGAGATGGAGGAGATGATGACGTGGCAAGATCTGAGTGGTCAATTTGGTGAGTGGAGGATTATGACACGTGGCAGCTTATGGTTGGTTAATTTTAAAAGGTGGGGATTGCCACATGGCATGATCTGGTTGAGTGGAGTTTAAGTGGTAGGAGGGGTGCAACTTAGTGAAAACTGGGGGTGCAGAACAGGTTTTTGGTGGTCCACTTTGCAGGAGTGTGCAAATAAAATCTGGGGGTGCATTTAGCTCCTGATTTATTCTTTTTCAGAATTTCCTGATTTTGGACTTATTTTGTAACTTTGAATATTTTAAAATCACACTATTAATTGACCAAAAATAAATTCCAGCTGCATTAACAAACGTTAGAATATCCAATAATATTTTATGCAACTAAAATCAATTTTTACGCCACTTTTACCAAACTTACTCAATAAATTCAATAATCACAAATCCTAATTAAATCAATCTTTAAGCACAGAAAATTCAATTAAATCCCCAAATTTAAATATTAAATGAGGGCAAAAATTTGAACTCATCAGCCGTCCTTCCCTCAATACACTTGGCGCAGTCGTCTCTACCCTTCACTTGGCCATGAAGTTCCCTGCCCCATCCAGCGACATCCTGACCATACACTGTGACCAGCGCTTGGCACGCGAGTCCCAACTCCCAATCCAACAAACCAACCATATCGAATGACCCCCTGGTTCCAGCATAGCCCTATCCGGCAAGGACCTTGACCCCAGAATAGGCCGGGATGTCCGCCTCGAACCAGTCGAGAATACCACTCCTCTGGAGCTCCCCAATGGCAACTCCATTAACTTAGGCACCGGTTTAAACTCTGACGAGCGTGCCACAATCACATTTATCCTCATCAACAACACAGATCTTTTCGCCTGGTCGGTTGCCGACCTCCTCGGAGTAGACCCCTAGGTGGCATCCCATAAGCTGTCCATATATAAAGAAGCCCGCTACGTATCCCAGAAAAAGCACAAGCTTGGGGAAGAACGCCGACAAGCAGCCAAGGTGGAGGCCGACAAGTTATTGAGCGCAGGATTTATAGAAGAAGCTCAATACACCACTTGGCTTTCTAACGTTGTCTTGGTGAAGAAAGCCAATGGCAAATGGCAGATGTGCGTAGACTACACGGACTTGAATAAGGCTTGCCCTCGCGACGCCTACCCCTTACCCAACATCGATCGACTCGTAGACGGCGCGGCAGGAAACAAGGTGCTTAGCTTTTTGGATGCATATTCAGGTTATAACCAAATCCCCATGGCCACAGCAGATATGCATAAGACCGCCTTCATCACGGACGATGCCAACTACTTCTATAGGGTCATGCCCTTTGGCCTCAAAAACGCCGAGGCAACTTACCAACGACTAATGGACAAAGTCTTCAGCCACCTAACAGGACACTGTGTCGAAGTATACGTCGATGACATGGTTGTCAAGTCCCCAAGCCATCATCAACACGCTGAAGACCTGGCGGCAGTGTTCTCCGCGCTGCGCCAATATAACCTCCGCCTAAATCCCGACAAATGCGTATTCGGCACCGACCGGGGTAAATTCCTTGGTTTCATGTTAACCCAACGCGGTTGATAACGCTGTCGTTGACGCGATCAAATTAATACTACTTATCTATAACAACTTCAGTATTGTTAAGAAAGTAGTCAACAAAATAGAAAGGGTAAAGTAACCCAAAGTCGTCTCCCAACGAACACGGAATTGATTTTTAACAAATTAGTTCTTATAAAACTATACAAAAGCGGTTAGTCAAATAAAATAAAAAATACAGGGGATTAAGATAAACAAAGATAGAAATAAAATTTAAAAGATAAAAAGAAATAAAAACAATAGTAAAGAAAATAGATTGATTCCATTGCTTTTTCAAAATAGATTCATCATCGGTTATCTAAAGATTATTGCTCAATTAATTATTGTTGTAGATTTGCAAATTAATCAATGTAAAGTCTCAATTAATTTGTTGGCATTCTCACTTTTAACCAAAGTACAGTCTCAATTAAAAGTGAGAACTTTTAGATTATCCATAGTAAATTCAATCAAAGTACAGTCTCAATCAAATTTTACTATGCCTAATCATGTCTATTCTTTTATCTCCTCACCAAATAAAAAGCTTAATTAATCAAAGTAAAGTCTCGATTAATTTTCATTAGAGTAAATACCTTTAACCAAAGTAAAGTCTCAATTATTGGTAAAAACTCATTTAATCACATGAAAGTTTCTAAATAAAATCAAAGTAAAGTCTCAATTAAATTTAAAAACCCTTGAACTCATATGATCAACATGCATATAGATTTAAAATCATTACTTTTTACCTGATTCAAAGATAAAAGACATAGATGAATGAAAACCTCAACAATAATAAAAAGAACAAAGAAATTAATTCATTCTAACCTCAAAATCCATAATGAAATTACAATGGAATCAACCCAAGAAGTTTAGCAATCCATGGAATACAAAAGAAGAATAGAGAGAAGAAAAGAGAGAGAAAGGAAACGAAATTAGGCACCCCTAAGGGTTCCAAAACTCCGAAGTCCCGAGCTTGTTTTCTTCTTCTCCCTTGGTCTCTTCATATAGGAATTGGACTGGGCTTTTCTGTTGCTAAAATCTCTCAAATATCTTTTAAAATAAAGATAAACATAAATATTTAAAAATATTTGGAGAGATATAGAGTATTTGACAAATATAGTTGGTTGATAATATCAATATCTAATATAATTAAATTAATTAATTACTTAAAGATATATGATAAATTATCACCAATTAATATTTGTATTAATTTTCCAAATCAACCCTTTGCAATCTCCTCAAATTATCTTCTAAATAATCCAATATCTTCAAGATATATTTGTTTGTTGTGGATCTAAAAAGATTCCAGAAGATCTTGTCATATTTAAAAAGATTTGGTAGTTAGTATCTTTTAATATTTTATGATATAATTAAATAAGATAATTATTTAAAAATATCAAATAAAATATCTAAAGATATATTTTTCCCAAATTATCTTCTATCATAAAGATAAAGAAAACCGCAAGGTCCAATTTTTTTTTCCTCTCTTCTTGGTTTAGCCAAACTTCTTCACTTTTTCAAGTTTTTCTTGCCTTCTTCATGCAATGCTTGGCCTGAATTTTTGTGCTTTTGATAATTTCTTATTCTTGGATTTATCTTTAAGGTGTCATGAAGCTTTAATCAATTTATTTCCACACCTCCATGAGCTCAACTTAGCTGCAGCTGCACTAACACACCTCAAAATATCCAAAGAACATTTATGCAACTAAAAAGCTATTTTTAACATGTTTTTGTTACACAAGCTCAAACAGCTTAATTATCAGAATTATCAATTAAATCACTCTTTAAGCACATAAATTCAATTAAATACCCAAAATTAAACACTGAATGAGGGCAAAAATACACACTCATCAGCGGCATAGAGGCTAACCCTGAGAAATGCAAGGCTATCATCGAAATGCGCAGCCCCACTACCGTCAAAGAAGTCCAACGTCTCATAGGCCGCCTCACAGCCATCTCTCGCTTCCTACCCAAACTAGCTGAACAAACTCAACCCATAATCCAACTCCTAAAGAAATCCACTTGGTTCACGTGAACTGATGATTGTGAACAGATCTTCCAAAAACTCAAAACAACCCTAACCTCACCTATCCTCCACAAACCAGACACCAGCAAACCCCTGCTGGTATACATCACGGCCACCGACTATACCGTCAGCGCAGCGCTTGTTCAAGAAGTAGAAGGCACACAACATCCTGTGTATTTTGTGAGCAGAACACTGCAAGATCCTGAAACCAGGTATCAGATGGTAGAAAAACTAGCCCTATCCTTGGTCCACGCAGCATGCCGCCTTCGCCCATTGTTCCTGCAGAGAACAAATAAGAGGTTAGGCGCAAATGTCACCTTACTATGTAGTCCGCTATCTCCTCAGTTGGCCTCTTCCCGGTCGATATATGTCAACTTGAACCCAGGAGGGGCTACCTGCAGAAGAATCTCCGAAGCTCAAGTAAGTCAAAGCTCTCAGAGAGTTAAATCAGTGATTAATGAATGCGTACCTTTAAATGATGGGGTCCACATGTATTTATAGGACATTAATGACGTTTGACCATTTCATGGGCTGGGTCTTGACTTGGGCTCTAGTTTGGGCCATGAATGGGCCTGGGCCCCAACCCAGGCCCTTGAGACCTATTGAATGCGGGGGCATCGATGTTGTCTTAAGTTTATTGGAGTAGTCGGTCTCGACCAGCTACTTGACTAGATGGCTTATGTTGGTGATGTGAAGTGCTAACTCGGCCTAGCCTGGGTACTAGGCGGTTTCGATATGCACATTGTTTACTTGGTTGAGTTTGGCTAGGTACGGTACACCAGTCCCCCAGCCTTGTCCGATATGGGTTGTCGGTCAAGGATGATATGTGTTGATAAGCTAGCAGAACCGGCTAGGTGTGATACACCAATCCCCCAGCCTTTAAGTGTGGTGAACAGTGTTAAGGCTTAGAATTTGCAACTGTCAGAAGGTAGGTGAAAGGGTGTCAGTTGGTTACATCGAAAAAGTTTTGGCGCCGTCATTTTGAAGTGGGATCTTTCGCAATGATGGTGTCGATTCGTCTGTGGTATGGTTTTGGCGGGAAGAGGTTCGTCGTTTGGGATCGCAGGCTATAAATGTGTGTTTGCAAACAGATAAGGGGTTACCTGTTTCATTTGTGAATTCTGAATTTAAAGACCATGTGCGCGTAAAAGTGTCCGACTAGTCCTCTATTTCGACCGACATCTTCCCGTAAAAAATGAAATCATGTATGTCCAGTAGTAGTAGCGTGTCTTCGTCTAGTAGTAGTGAAAGTACTGAGTCAGATAGAAGTAAGGATGGACAACTTGGCGGAGAGGGTACAGGTTCTGGAGTTGTTACAAGCGGGGTGCCGATGGAGGTGATGAGGGAGGTTCGAGAGGATCCTCCTAAAGAGTTGGAGGAAAGTAACTGGCCGGCCAAAGGCGGCTATGGATGGGTTGCTGCTGATGTTCGTGACCAATCATTCTTATTTAGGTGGTCTCGTTTGTTAAACTCTTGGCTAAACTGTACACCTGTTATGTCCAGGGGTGTCAGCGGAGACATTGTTTCGCTGGAGAGGGTGAGTGTCGTCGACCGGGTATGCCACGGGCAGGAGGGGGCTACCGAGAAATTCTTCTACATGTATATGTGCCACTTTTCTCAGCTTCATGTTCGACTACCTTTAGACGACTTCACTATGGGTGTGCTGCGGGCATTGAATGTGGAACCTACCCAGCTACATCCTAATAGCTGGGCCTACTTGTAGGCCTTCCGCATTCTGTGCGAGTCTTTGTATCTGGAGCCTACTCCCTATGCCTTCTTGTATTTTTATGACACCAGACCCCGAAGGCCGGCTACTTGGCTTTCGTTAATCAGTCGCCCTAGCATCAACAGGCTGGATGCTTTCTCCCAGTCTTTCAAGCATTTCAAAGACGGTTACTTCAAGGTCATTGTGAAGGAAGGGGGTAAATCTCATTTTTTGAATGCGGATGGGAGTACCAAGTTTCCCTTTAGCTGGACCAACAATCCTTCTCGTTATAAAGACATGGGAGTGGAGGAGTTGTCGGCTGGTGACAAGGAGGTGGTGGGGATGTTGTTGAAATTTGTGGATAAGTTGTCCACTAAGGGCCTAGTTAGGGTTTATAATTCGGTGCATCCGATAATAGATATTGAAGGTATCTGTTTATTACTTAAGTTGTGTTAATGATGCTAAGTTGTTTTGATCCGAGTCGTGATATGTTATTGCAGGGCATATGGCGCAGTCTGGTAAGAAGAATTTGGCGCTCTTTCAATCACTGAGGAAGGAGATGGCCGCTAAGGCCAAGGCGGCTGGGAAAGCTGACGTTCCCAACTTGCAGGAATCGGTTGTGGAGGTGCATGTACACGGCGGGACGAAAAGGAAAGCTGAGCTTCCGCCTCGACCCGGGAAGGGCAAAGACGTGAAGAAGATAAGGGCAGCTCTTCTTGGGACGTCTAGCGGGGCGGGGTCGGCTCGTGGAGAGAAGTTGCCTGAGGCCGGGTTGATCGAGTTACCGGAGATATCCGTTAGGAAGGATATCTCGATCGATCTTCCGGATACTGTTGTTAACTCTATTGATAACATAGAGGTGGATCATATCATGAGAACAATGGTAGAGTTCGGAAGCAAGGCTTTAGTCCTGAGTCGGCGTGTAGGGTCTCTTTACAGAAGGGAAGTAAAGGAGGTGAGGGAGTTGCAGGGTAAAGTAGATAAGCTTGAGGAGGAGAAGGCGGCTTTAGAAAGGGAGAAAGAAGGCTGGGAAGCAGAAAGGAAAAGGCTGGCATCATGGAGAGTGCGTTGCTTGGACTCTGAGGAAAAATTAAACAAGCGTATAGGGGAGTTGGAAGAAGACTACGAGGATTTGAAGGACAAGTATGATGGGGCTGTTGGGGAACTGGACGATTTGAAGAATAGCGTTATCCAAGAGCATATTAATGGTTTCGAGAAGGGGTTGCAGCAGGCGGCCTTCTTCTATCCGGATGTGGATGCCTTGGATTCGAGATTTGACGTAGATAAGGATGTAGTTGGTGGGAAGTTGGTGAGGGAGGATGAGGGGGATGCTGAGGATGTGGAGGAGAAGGCAGCAGAGGAGGAGAAGGATGCGGGAGCTGCCGTGGGGGGTGAGGAGAACAAAGGAATGTAGTCAATTCATTTTTTCTTGAAACTTGAACTTTGTTTGTAATAATCCGTACACTATTTTACTTTGCCCTTAATATGATGAATGCCTTGTGTATGCTCTGTTTGTTATTAGATGTTGATAAGTTGTATGATTGTGTTGCGTTAGCGGTATGGTATAATTGTGAAGGGGTGTTGGATTTTGACCGTTTTATTTGAACTTAAACGAATGAACCAAGATTAGAGGGTGTTCGACCCAGGCCGCTTACTTGGGGTAAGGGTGGGGAACTTAAACGAATGAACCAAGATTAGAGGGTGTTCGACCCAGGCCGCTTACTTGGGGTAAGGGTGGGGAACTTAAACGAATGAACCAAGATTAGAGGGTGTTCGACCCAGGCCGCTTACTTGGGGTAAGGGTGGGGAACTTAAACGAATGAACCAAGATTAGAGGGTGTTCGACCCAGGCCGCTTACTTAGGGTAAGGGTGGGGAACTTAAACGAATGAACCAAGATTAGAAGCATAGAGTCATAAAGTAGGGACCCATTCTTTTTATTTATTCAAATACGGGTGCCTCGTTAAAACCTCCTTTGCCAAAACCCTCCTTAGGGAAAAAAGACCAAGTGAGGAAAAAGATTACACCCATGGTTACAAGTATTGATTCAACCATGATACATATTCAGCTGAAGTAGAACTTGAGGTGGGATACATTCCATGTGTTGGGAATCTCTTCCCCAGATAATTTTTCTAGGTGATAAGCCCCTCCTCCTGCGTCTTCTCGTATGCGGTATGGGCCGTCCCAATTGGCGGAGAACTTGCCATCCTTCTTTCTAGCACTGCTGGCCATTCTCCATACTAGGTCTCCGACGACAAATGATCGTGGGTGTAGGTTTGCATTATATTTCCTGGCAGCTCGTTGTTTGGCGGCTAGATTGTGTATTTGGGCTTTTTCTCTGAGTTCGGGAAGGAGGTCGAGATGTAAGGCCATGTTTTGTTGGTTGTGAGTTGGGTCGTATAGTTCTCGGCGCAGGGATGGTTCGCCAATTTCTACCGGTATCATGGCGTCTGCGCCGTAGACTAGGCTGAATGGGGATTCGTTTGTTGATGATTGAGGGGTGCATCTGTAAGCCCATAGCACTTCAATTAACTCTTCAGGCCATCGGCCTCTGGCGGTATCCAACCTTTTACGTAGCTCTACGAGAATAACTTTGTTTGCCGCTTCCGCTTGCCCATTGGTCTGTGGTTGTTCTACAGAGCTTGTGATGTGTTTGATGCCTGAGCCAGTGTAGAATTTGGCTAACTCCTTGTCGATAAATTGTCGGCCATTATCTGTTATGATGGTATGTGGTACACCATATCTGCATATAACGTCCTTCCACACAAACTGCTGAACTTGTTGGGCCGTGATGGTGGTCAATGGCTTGGCTTTGATCCATTTGGTAAAGTAGTCAACGGCTACGATTAGGAACTTGACCTGCCCCTTGCCGGGTGTGAAGGGTCCGAGGATGTCCATTCCCCACTTAGCGAATGGCCAGGGGGATAGTATGTGGTGTAGTTGTTCTTGTTTCTGATGGATAAGGTTGTCGTGCTTCTGGCATGGCTTGCATTTCTTGACATGATCCTGGCAGTCCGCTTCTATCGTGGGCCAGAAGTATCCGGCTCTGAGAACTCTTGTGGCCATGGTGCGTGCGCCTGAATGATAACCACAAATTCCTTCGTGTAGTTCTTTGATGATATACTGGGCTTGCTCCGGCGTGACACACTTAAGTAGGGGTTGGCTGTATCCGTGTTTGTAGAGGTCATCGCCTACCATAGTGTACCTGGCGGCCTTGGCCAACCAAGTTTTGTCCGCATCGAGGGGGGGTTGCCGGTTTTGAGGTATTGAATGTAAGGGGTGGTCCAGTTTGGGGTTTGGGTGGGGGTGATGCTGTTTGATGGGGTGTGGGTTAACGTTTGGCAAGTGTGTATGATGGAAGGTGTGGATAGTGTTTGCTATAGTAGGGATCGATTACGGTTTTTGAGTTTGGTGCTGGCTAATTTGGAAAGGATGTCGGCCCTGACGTTGTCGGTTCTGGGGATGTGTTCGATGCGGACCTGTTCAAAGGCGGATTGAATAATTGCGCGGACTAGATGGTAGTATTGTTGAAGGATGGGGTCTTTAATTTGGAATTCGTCATTTAGATGACCTATAGTGAGTTTGGAGTCGGTTTTGCATGTTAACTTCTTGACGCCGACTTCACGGGCTAGGGAGAGGCCGACGAGGATAGCTTCATATTCGGCTTGGTTATTCGACGTTTTGAAAGCAAAGTGAAGAGATTTCTCGATGAGGATGTCGTTGGGGCCTTCCAACACGATGCCAGCGCCGGCACCCCTTGGGTTCGAGGAGCCATCTACATGAAGCGTCCACTGGTCCTCAACAGGTGTTTGTTGTAGGTCATTGACGAAGTCTAAGAGACACTAGGCTTTGATGGGGTCGTGGGGTTCATAGCGAATGTTGAATTCTGACAGCTCCACGGCCCATGATGACATGCGTCCAGCTAGATCCGGCTTTTGTAGTATTTTCTGGATTGGGTAATCGGTCTTGACGGTTATGGTGTGGTTTTGGAAATACGGGCGTAGGCGGCGTGCGGCGTGGACCAAGGATAAGGCTAGTTTTTCTACCATTTGGTACCTGGTTTCAGGGTCTTGTAGTGTTCTGCTCACGAAATACACAGGATGTTGCGTGCCTTCTGCTTCTTGGACAAGGGCTGCGCTGACGGTGTGATTGGTGGCCGTGATGTATACCTGTAGGGGTTGGCTGATGTCTGGTTTGTGGAGGATGGGGGTGAGGTTAGGGATGTTTTGAGTTTCTGGAAGATCTGTTCACAATCATCAGTCCACGTGAACCAGGCGGATTTCTTTAGGAGCTGGATTATGGGTTGAGTTTGTTCCGCTAGTTTTGGCAGGAATCGAGAAATGGCCGTGAGGCGGCCAATTAGCCGTTGGACTTCTTTGACAGTAGTGGGGCTGCGCATTTCGATGATGGCCCTGCATTTTTCGGGGTTAACCTCTATGCCGCGTTGGGTTAACATGAAGCCAAGGAATTTACCCCGGTCGACGCCGAATACACATTTATCGGGATTTAGGCGGAGATTGTACTGGCGCAGGGCGGAGAATACTGCCTCCAAGTCTTTAGCGTGTTGATGATGGCTTGGGGACTTGACGACCATGTCATCGACGTAGACTTCGACACAGTGTCCTGTCAGATGGCTGAAGACTTTGTCCATTAGTCGCTGGTAAGTTGTCCCAGCGTTTTTGAGGCCAAAGGGCATGACCCTATAGAAGTAGTTGGCATCGTCCGTGATGAAGGCGGTCTTGTGCATATCTGCTGTGGCCATGGGGATTTGGTTATAACCTGAATATGCATCTAAAAAGCTAAGCACCTTGTTTCCTGTCGCGCCGTCTACAAGTCGATCGATGTTGGGTAAGGGGTAGGCGTTGCGAGGGCACTCCTTATTTAGGTCTGTGTAGTCCACGCACATCCGCCATTTGCCATTGGCTTTGTTTACCAAGACAACGTTAGAAAGCTAAGTGGTGTATTGTGTTTCTTCTATAAACCCTGCGTTCAGTAACTTGTCGGCCTCTACTTTGGCTGCTTGTTTGCGTTCTTCCCCAAGTTTGCGCTTTTTCTGGGATACGTAGCGGGCTTCTTTATATATCGAGAGTTTGTGGGATGCCACCTGGGGGTCTACTCCAGGGAGGTCGGCGGCTGACCAGGCAAAAAGATCTGTGTTATTGATGAGGATGGGTGTGATTGTGGCACGCTCATCAGAGTTTAAACCGGTGCCTAAGTTGATGGAGTGGCCATTGGGGAGTTCCAGGGGAGTAGTGTCCTCGACTGGTTCGAGGCGGGCATCCCGGCCTATTCTGGGTCCTCGCCGGATAGGGCTATGCGGGAATTAGGTGGTCGTTCGATATGGTTTGTTTGTTGGATTGGGAGTTGTGGTCTTAAGCTTGCCATGTAGCACTCGCGTGCCAGGCGTTGGTCACAGTGGATGGTCAGGATGTCGCCAGATGGGGTTGGGAACTTCATAGCCAAGTGAGGGGTAGAGACGACTGCACCAAGGGTATTGAGGGAAGGACGGCCCAGGAGTATGTTGTAGGATGTTGGCGCATCGACTAAAAGGAAGCAGATTGGGATGGTTTTGGTTTGGGTTCCTTCTCGAAAGACGGTATGGAGGTCTATGTAGCCTCGGGTGGATACTTGTTCGCCGGAAAAGCCATATATGGGCTCATCATATGGTATCATGGCGGTGTCAGGAAGTTGTAACTTTTGGTAGGTGGCCCAGTAGAGGATGTCAACTGAGCTGCCTTGATCCACAAGTACTTTCTTAACGGCATAGTTTTCGATTTCGATGGTGATGACCATGGGGTCGTTCTGCTGGTGGTCGAGGCCGTGGAAGTCGTCATCTGTGAATACGATTGGGGGCATACGACGTCTGTGGTGGGAATGAGTGATATGGTTGATGGATTGTATATGGCGGAGGTGTTTCTTTCTGGCGGACGAGGTGGAGCCTCCACTTGCGAAGCCATCAGAGATGGTGTTAATGGTGCCTCGTAAGGGGGGGTCGGCAGGGGTAATGTTGGTGTGGGCGGGCTCTGGTTGTTGGTTGGTTGGTTGGGTGGAGTGGCTATTGTGATGGGCGTTGCTTGGTTGGCGTCTGTGGTCATGCCGTGGAGGGTGGCGGGATCGGGAGGAGGAGGAATGGTCATCCCTACGGATGAAGCGGCGAAAGTGGCCGGCACGGACCAATTCTTCGATTTTATCCTGGAGCACTTTGCATTTTTCTGTAGTATGACCGTGGTTGCGATGGTACCGACAAATACTTGGTCATGTCGGCGTTAGGAGGTGTGGTTGTCTTTCGTGGTGGGGGGAGGAGGTCAGCTTGGAGGGCCTTGTCTAGGATGCGGGAGCGGGCTACTGTGAGGGGAGCGTATCTGGTGAAGCGAGGTTGGCGGGGTTCGCGTGGGCGGGTGTCAGGGCGCGGATGAGGCTGTGGGGTGGGGTTGGGGGTGGGGTTGGCGGCGTAGTCGTTACAGAATTTGGTGTGAAGAGTTTGCATTTCCTCCATGCGGACGTAGTCAGCTGCGCGCAGCTTGAGTTTGTGCATGGAGGTGGATGGGTGGAGGTAGACGTTGTTGGCGAAGGGGCCGGGTTGTAGGCTGAGGGTCATACATTGAAGTATCATTTCCTGGTTGAGGTGTGGTGTACGAAGTGCGGCTTTATTGAAGTGATCGATGAATGCTCTGAGTGGTTCATTCGGTTCCTGTCTGATACCTAGTAGGGATATGGTGGTGGTTTGATGTGGGCGGCTTCCAGCGAAATGTGTGGAAAACATGTGTGAAAGGATGTCGAAGTTATCAATTGAGTAGGGTGGGTGGGTGGTAAACCATTCTAGGGCAGGGCCTTTGAGGGTAGTGGGGAAAGCTTTGCAAAAGACTGCGTCTTGGGATGTGTACAGGGTAACGTGGGTGATGTAGACTTTCAGGTGTTCGTCAGGGTCGGTTTCGCCGGTATAGCGATCCAGGTTGAACGGTTCCCACTGGGCTGGGAGAGGGGTGTTAGCGATAAAATCCGTGAATGGGTGGCGGCGTCTAGGCTGGTGAGGGGGAGGGATGTGGGGTGGGGTGGGTGGTTGATCAAAGCAGGAAAGGTGGAGGTGATGTTGTGAGGAGGGATGTGGGTTGTGGGAAGATATTGTGGGTTGTAGGGTGGAATATATGTGGTATGGAGAGCGGTGGGTATGTTGTAGGGGGCGTGGGTGGTTGGGATGGTGGGGGCGGAGGTTGAGGGTGTGCTGAGCCTTGGTTGACCGGGTGGAAAGTGATGGGGATGGGTGGAGGTAAGGGGTGTCTGTTGGGTGGTGGTGAAGGTGTGGGGGGTGGGATTGTATTCACTTTCTTCTTCTGTAAGCTGGAAGGCCGGGGACTTCACAGCTTTAGAGGTTTCTTTGGCTTTTCTCTTCAGGTTGGGGTCTGCCTCGATCCTTCTCCTGAGGTGAGAGTTCTCTTGTTTTAGCGCTTCCATTTCCTCAGCGCTGCGCTTCTTCAGGTCTGCGAGTTCTTGTTGCATCTTTGCCTGGCCGTCTATGATGGCGGCCAAGTCAGGGGCGATGCCGGGAGGTCCAGAGGGACCAGCGTCCGCTTGCTTGTTAGCTCCAGCTTTGCTACGGGTAGAAACCATCTTCAGAGAAAAACGGGTGCGAAAGGTGCTCGTCTCGTGCCCCACGGTGGGCGCCAATTATTCTTGCAGAGAACAAATAAGAGGTTAGGCACAAATGTCACCTTACTATGTAGTCCGCTATCTCCTCAGTTGGCCTCTTCCCGGTCGATATATGTCAACTTGAACCCAGGAGGGGCTACCTGCAGAAGAATCTCCGAAGCTCAAGTAAGTCAAAGCTCTCAGAGAGTCAAATCAGTGATTAATGAATGCGTACCTTTAAATGATGGGGTCCACGTGTATTTATAGGACATTAATGACGTTTGACCATTTCATGGGCTGGGTCTTGACTTGGGCTCTAGTTTGGGCCATGAATGGGCCTGGGCCCCAACCCAGGCCCTTGAGACCTATTGAATGCGGGGGCATCGATGTTGGCTTAAGTTTATTGGAGTAGTCGGTCTCGACCGGCTACTTGACTAGATGGCTTATGTTGGTGATGTGAAGTGCTAACTCGACCTAGCCTGGGTACTAGGCGGTTTCGATATGCACACTGTTTACTTGGTTGAGTTTGGCTAGGTACGGTACACCCATATTTCCAAAACCATACCATAACCGTCAAGACCGACTACCCAATCCAAAAAATATTACAAAAGCTGGATCTAGCCGGACGCATGTCATCGTGGGTCGTGGAACTGTCCGAATTCAACATCTGCTATGAACCCCACGGCCCCATCAAAACCCAGTGTCTTTTAGACTTCGTCAACGACCTACAACAAACACCCATTGAGGACCAGTGGACGCTTCATGTAGATGGCTCCTCAAACCCGAGGGGCACCGGCGTCGGCATCGTCTTAGAAGGCCCCAACAACATCCTCATCGAGAAATCCCTTCACTTTGCTTTCAAAACGTCAAATAACCAAGCCGAGTATGAAGCCATCCTCGCCGGCCTTTCTCTAGCCTGTGAAGTCGGCGTCAAAAAGTTAACATGCAAAACCGACTCCAAACTCACTGTAGGTCATCTAAATGACGAATTCCAAATCAAAGACCCCATCCTCCTACAGTATTACCATCTGGTCCGTGCGGTTATTCAATCCGCTTTCGAACAAGTCCGTGTCGAACACATCCCGAGAACCGACAACGTCAAAGCCGACATCCTTTCCAAATTAGCCAGCACCAAACTCAGAAACCGTAATCGATCCCTACTACAACAAACACTCTCCACACCCTCCATTACACACACTTGCCAAATATTAACCCACACCCCAGCAAACAACGTCACCCCCTCCCAAACCCAAAACTGGACCACCCCCTACATTCAATACCTCAAAACCGGCAACCCCCCCTCGACGCGGACAAAACTTGCTGGCTAAGGCCGCCAAGTACACTATGGTAGGCGATAACCTCTACAAACGCGGATATGGCCAACCCCTACTTAAATGTGACAGGGCAGAGCAAGCCCAATATATCATCAAAGAACTACACGAAGGAATTTGTGGTTATCATTCAGGTGCACGCATCATGGCTACAAGAGTTCTTAGAGCCGGATACTTCTGGCCCACTATAGAAGCAGACTGCCAGGATCATGTCAGGAAGTGCAAGCCATGTCAGAAGCACGGCAACCTTATTCACCAGAAACAAGAACAACTACACCACATACTATCCCCATGGCCATTCGCTAAGTGGGGAATGGACATCCTCGACCCTTTCTCACCCGGTAAGGGGCAAGTAAAATTCTTAATCGTAGCCGTTGATTATTTTACCAAATGGATCGAAGCCAAGCTGCTAACCACCATCACGGCCCAGCAAGTCCAGCAGTTCGTGTGGAAGGACATTATATGCAGATATGGTGTACCACATACCATTATAACAGACAATGGCCGACAATTTATTGACAAGGAGTTAGCCAAATTCTACACCGGCCTAGGCATCAAGCACATCACAAGCTCTGTAGAACATCCACAAACCAATGGGCAGGCGGAGGCAACAAATAAAGTCATCCTCGTAGAGTTGCGCAAGAGGTTGGATACCGCCAAAGGCCGATGGCCTGAAGAATTAATAAAAGTACTATGGGCTTACAGATGCACCCCCAGATAATCAACAAACGAATCCCCATTCAGCTTAGTCTACGGCGCAGACGGCATGATACCAGTAGAAATTGGCGAACCATCCCTGCGCCAAGAACTATATGACCCAACCCACAACCACCAAAACATGGCCTTACACCTCGACCTCCTACCCGAACTCAGAGAAAAAGCCCAAATACGCAATCTAGCTGCCAAACCTCGAGCTGCCAGGAAATATATTGCACATTTACACCCACGATCATTTGTCGTCGGGGACCTAGTATGGAGAATGGCCAGCAGTGCTAGAAAGAAGGATGGCAAGTTCTCCGCCAATTGGGACGGCCCGTACCACATACGAGAAGATGCAGGAGGAGGAGCTTATCGCCTAGAACAATTATCTGGGGAAGAGATTCCCAACACATGAAATGTATCCCACCTCAAGTTCTACTTCAGCTAAATGTGTATTGTAATCGATCCAATACTTGTAACCCTGGGTGTACTCTTTTTCCTCACTTGGTCTTTTTTCCCTAAGGAGGGTTTTGGCCAAGGAGGTTTTAACGAGGCACCCCTATTCGATAAATAAAAAGAAGGGTGATATCGTTGTCGTTAGGCGATCAAATTACCACTACTTTAGCAACTTCAGTATTGCCAGTTAGTAGTGAACAAAATAGTTAGGGTTAAGATAACCATGAGTCGTCTCACAACGAATACGGAATTGATCTCAAATATTTGATTCTTAAAAATGCAATTAAAACTAGCAACTATAAAAATAGGGGGATTTTGATGTGCAAAGAAAATGACACGGAAGATTGTAAACACAATAATAGTAAATAGGTCAATTCCATTGCTTTTTCTAAATAAGATTCTTCATTGGTTATCTAGAGATTATTGTTAAATTAATTATTGTTGTTGTTTTACAAATCAATCAATGTAAAGACTCAATTCATTTGTCGGCATCCTCACTTTTAATCAAAGTACAGTCTCAATTAAAAGTGAGAATTGTTAGATTGTCCATAGTAAATTCAATCAAAGTACAGTCTCAATTAATTTTACTATGCCTAATCATGTCTATTCCTTTATTTCTTTACCAAATAGAAAACTTAATTAATCAAAGTAAAGTCTTGACTAATTTTAGTTAAAGTAATTACCTCTAATCAAATTAAAGTCTCAATTATTGGCAAAAACTTATTTAATCAAATGAAAGTTTCTAAACAAAATCAAAGTAAAGTCTCAATTTAATTTAAAAACCTTTTAACTCATATGATTAGCATGCATGTAGATTTAAAATCATTATTTTCTATTCGATTAAGAAGCAAAGGACATAGATAAACAAAAACCACAACAATAATCAAAATAACAAAACATATAAATTCATCTAACCTCAGAATCCAGTTAAGAAATTACAGTGGAATCAACCCTAAAAGCTTAGCCCTCCATGTCTTTGATGGAATACATGATAATATGATGAAGGAAAGAAAATAAAAGAAAGAATGAGAGATGTGGTGGAGACGGTATCTGCCAAAACCAGAGAGTTTTCAGCTGTCTAAGTTGTAAATTGTTAGTTCCGCCGCTTCTGCTCCCTTAAGTCTCTTTATATAGGCTTCCACTGGACTTTGGGCTTTATTTGTCAGTTGCTAAAATCATTTATTTTTATTTAATTAATTAGCAACTTAATTCCTGTCCAATTTCCAATTATGCCCCTCTCATTTAACCATGTTTGCAGTTTTGACCAGAGTTGACTGCTGGCTTTGACCAGTTGACCAGAGTTGACCAGTTTGACTCTGTGGAAGTTTAGTGGCTGTTCATCTCCTTCCCGGTGCTGCGTTTTTCTTCCTTCACGATCTGCAACAGTGCGGAGACGATGGTGGCTGTTGGTGGTGGCGCGATTCGCTGGCGCAGATGGATTCCGACGCAGTTCCTGTTCGAAGATGGTGGTGAAGCTGCGGTTGTCATGGCTTGAATGGCGCTGCTGGTACGAGTCTCGCAGGTGCAGGCGTGAATGAAGATGGTGGAGTTGTCGCTGCAGCGGTGGCTGACGGAGGAACTGCATTGATGTTGCTGTTCGCAGATCTGCAATGGAGATGCGCTGGTGGCTCGCGCGTTGCAGGTGCAATAGTGGTGTTGCGGTGTTGTTTCCGACGTGAACGAAGAGATGCGACTGTGGTGGCCGGCGAGATGATGTGCGCTGCTGCGGTGAAGATGGAAGCTGCGCGAATGGTCTGTGTTCGGACGTTGTTGAAGGTCTGCGAACAAGGAAAAAGAAGACTGAACTGTGGTGGTGTTGCGGAGGTTGCGGGAATCTGTGCGATCTGTGGTGGCGTGAGTGAAGAAGATGCGCGAAACTGGTGCAGATTCGTGGTTGCTGGATGCGTGAACGGTGGTTGTCGTAGCTGCGCCGTGGTGTGCGGATTAAGCTTCACGGTGGCGAGGTGGTGGTTCGTGTGCGGACGTCTCCGCTGGTGCGTCGCAGGTGAAGGTGGCACCAAGGAGGAAGATGGTTGGTGGCTGCCATGGCTGAGGCGCGATGGTGGTCGGAAAACAAGCTTCCATGGTGGCTGATGGAGATGGCGACGGCGACTAGGGTTTGAGGAAAATTAGGGTTAGGGTTTCATGAGTGAGATGGAAGAGATGATGACGTGGCAAGATCTAATTGGTTAATTTGGTGAGTGGAAGATTATGACACGTGTCAGCTTATGGTTGGCCTGATTTGAAATGTGGGGATTGCCACATGGCATGATCTGGTTGAGTGGAGTTTAAGTGGTAGGAGGGGTGCAATTTAGTGAAAACTGGGGGTGCAGAACAGGTTTTTGTGGTCCACTTGCAAGAGGAGTGTGCAAATAAAATCTGGGGGTGCATTTAGCTCCTGATTTATTCTTTTCCAGAATTTCTTGATTTTGGACTTATTTTGTAACTTTGAATATTTCAAAATCACACTATTAATTGACCAAAAATAAATTCCAGTTGCATTAACAAACGTTAGAATATCCAATAATATTTTATGCAACTAAAATCAATTTTTACGCCATTTTTACCAAACGTACTCAATAAATCCAATAATCACAAATCCTAATTAAATCAATCTTTAAGCATAGAAAATTCAATTAAATCCCCAAATTTAAATATTAAATGAGGGCAAAAATTTGAACTCATCACACACCCACACTTATCCTTTTGCTCTCCTGGGCAAAATTGAACAATTTCAAAACTTCATTCTGAGGTCTTTTATTTCATATTTTCAGTGGATTAAAGAAATGAATACAAATGGAAACAGATCAATCTTCTAGAAATCATGTTGTCACGCACAAACAAATGAATAAAATTATGTTTTTCACACATGAGTTAATCTTTTGGGTTTACAAGATAATCAAATATGAAAGAGAAACACTCAAGTTAAATATATATTTTCTCACCAAGATTCGCTCAAGTGTTTTCACTCAAAATACCCATGCAAGTAAACACTCTCAATGCTTAGCAAGACTCTAATATTCATAACTTTCAGAAAACATGCATTCAAAAATCATGAGGACTTTTCAAGGTTATAATGAGGCCAAGGCAAAGGTAGGAAAAACTTTAGGATTTGTGTGTTTTTGAAATAGTAAGGAAGAAAGAGTTATGGAGCATAGTTTCAAAAACAATCCTTTTTTTTTCTTTGTTTTTTTTTTATCCTTTGTTGCTCTTTTTTTTCAGACAGCAATCATTTTTCATTTCAACACTTTATCATCAACAATTATTTTCCTTTTCCCATTTTTACAACTTTGTGGGGGAAATACACACCTCCACACTTTATTCCTCAACCAATCTCAACATAATCCACTAGCTCCTTCTTTCTCCCTAAGGTAAGGAAAAACATGGTCTTTTTCTTTCTAAGGTTTAGCAATATGCTCAAAACAAGAAAAAGAGGTTTAAGCTCAAGGGGCTACCAATGGATCAATGTCATGGTTAGCTTATTTGGCCAAGTAGCTAAAAACAAGAAATGCCTCAATCATATCAAATCATGCATGTTCACCTAAGATGCAAAACAACAGAATTAAGCTAAACATTTGAGTACCAACAAGACATGAGCAAATCACACAAGAAAAATAGGAATGACACATGGTAGTTCATCCTTACAATAAAGCTCAAAACTCACAAGGTCAAAAACTCTTTCACAAGAGATTTATTCCAGAAACTCTCAAATCAACTCAATTAGTAAATCACAGAAACAATCCATTCATAGCACATGACTTTTATTTTCCCAGAATTATGATCGTTCCAATTAGTAAATCAAATCCAAAAATCCAATGTCAATATGTTTTATTGAAAGCAGAAACTTTTTTTTTTAATAAAAACAAACAGAAAACAAAATTAGAAAAGAAAAAAACAAAACAAATAGAAAACAAATCAAAAAAGGGGGAAATCTCCCCACACCCCCACACTTTATCCATGCATTGTCCTCAATGTATTCAATATGTATAAAATGCAAAGAAAAAGTATGAAGTGTACTTACCTCCTCAAGGTGGAAGGTATGAGGGAGAAGTCAAGTTCATCCCATCCATCGTCTTGTTCAGCATATCTTGATTTTCATTGAATATCCGAAGACGATGCCCATTAACTTTAAAAGTTCTTGCTGAAGATTCTTCCTTGATCTCCACTGCTCCATAAGGGAAGACTTCTGTAACAATGTATGGTCCTTCCCAAGTAGAACGCAACTTACCACTCATGTGACCAAGCTTGGATTTGTATAGTAACACCTTCTGGCCTACCTTGAAATCATTTCTAGCCACAAGCTTTTGGTCATGGAACTTCTTGGTTTTCTCTTTGTAGAACTTTGAATTTTCATAGGCTGCAAGCCTAATCTCCTCTAGTTCTTGCAACTGAAGTTTTCGCTCATTTCCTGCTTCTTCCAAATCCAAGTTGCATGCTTTCATGGCCCAATAGGCCCGATGTTCAATCTCCACAGGTAGATGACAAGCCTTTCCAAAAACCACCCTGAAAGGTGACATACCTATAGGTGTTTTGTAGGCTGTCCTGTGTGCCCAAAGTGCATCATCCAATCTTGTGGCCCAATCCTTTCGACTAGGCTTCACTACTTTCTCTAGTATCTTTTTAATCTCCCTGTTACAGATCTCTGCTTGCCCATTAGTTTGGGGGTGATATGGTGTAGCAATGCGATGTGTCACCCCATACTTCTTCAACATGTTCTCAAGTAGCCTATTACAGAAATGAGTCCCCTGGTCACTGATAATGGCTCGTGGTATCCCAAATCTGCAGAAAATGTTAGACCTGACAAAAGTCATAACAACTCGAGAATCATTAGTCCTTGTAGCTATGGCTTCCACCCATTTGGAGACATAGTCTACAGCAAGCAAAATATAAGAAAACCCAAAAGAAAGAGGAAAAGGACCCATAAAATCAATACCCCAAATATCAAATACCTCACAATATAGCATGGGTTTTTGAGGCATTTCATCCCTTCTCGTAATGGATCTGGCTGCCCTTTGGCACTGCTCACAATTTTCATATACCCTCTGTGCATCTTTAAAAATAGTAGGCCAATATAATCCACAATCCAACACCTTCCTACCTGTTCTTTGTGTGCCATAATGTCCACCAAAAGGAGACGAATGACAGAACTCTAGCACATGAGGTATCTCGATATCTGGAACACACCTCCTTATGACTTGGTCACTACCAATGCACCATAAGATTGGATCTTCCCAGATATAGTACTTTGCCTCACTTTTTAGCTTGATTCTTTCATATTTGGAGAAGGAAGGAGGAATAGCAGAAACAACCAAATAGTTAACAATGTCAGCAAACCAAGGTTCAGGAAACATACCTTTCACAACAGTCAATGTTAGGAGGACTTCATCAGGAAAGTCATCCTTAATAGGAATGTTATCTTCTCCATTTTCAATCCTGCTAAGATGATCAGCTACTAAATTATGTGCTCCACTTCTGTCTAGAATCTCAATGTCAAACTCTTGGAGCAGTAGCATCCATCTGATCAACCTTGGTTTCGAATCTGCTTTCTTCAGAAGGAATTTTAATGCTGCATTATCAGTATAAACAATTACCTTGGAACCAAGTATATACGGTCTGAATTTGTCCAAGGCAAACACAACAGCCAATAATTCCTTCTCAGTCGTGGTGTAGTTAGCCTGCGTTGTGTCCAACGTTCTGGAAGCATAATATATCACATGTGATAGCTTCCCATATTTTTGTGCAAGCACCGCTCCTACTGCAAAGTTTAATGCATCACACATCAACTCGAATGGTAATGTCCAGTCAGGTGGCTGGATGATAGGAGTAGTGGTAAGCGCCTTTTTCAATGTATCAAATGCATCTTTGCACCTCTCTCCAAAGTCAAATACTACATCCTTTTGCAACAAGTTGGAGAGAGGGTTGGCTTTCTTGCTGAAGTCCTTGATAAACCTCCTATAAAATCCTGCATGTCCAAGAAAAGATCGAACCTCTTTCACAGAAGAGGGGTAAGGCAATTGTGAAATAATATCAATTTTAGCAGGATCTACAGATATACCATTCTTGGAAACAACGTGACCTAAAACTATACCTTGTTCCACCATAAAATGACATTTTTCAAAATTTAGAACAAGGTTAGTTTCTTCACATCTCTCCAAGACTCTAGCAAGATTAGACAAGCAGTGATCAAAAAATGAACCATATACACTAAAACCATCCATAAAAACCTCAATACAATGCTCCAACAAGTCTGTAAAAATACTCATCATACATAGTTGAAATGTTCCAGGAGCATTGCAAAGGCCAAATGGCATTTTTCTATAAGCATATGTACCGAATGGACAAGTAAAAGTAGTCTTATGTTGATCCTCTGGGGCAATACAAATCTGAAAATACCCAGAGAATCCATCAAGAAAACAATAATGAGACTTACCTGCCAATCGGTCTAACATCTGGTCCATGAATGGTAAAGAAAAGTGGTCATTCCTGGTTGCCTGGTTTAGTCTTCTATAATCAATACAGACCCTCCAGCTATTCTGAATACGAGTAGGAATCAACTCGTTCTTCCCATTCTTGACCACGGTGATCCTAGATTTCTTAGGGACCACATGTACAGGACTTACCCAAGTGCTGTCAGAAATGGGATATATAATACCTACTTGTAGCAACTTGGTGACTTCCTTCTTCACAACCTCCATCAGTTGAGGATTCAGTCTCCTCTGAGGTTGCCTTACTGGCTTAGCATCCTCCTCCAAGAGTATTTTGTGCATGCAGAAAGAAGGACTAATACCAGGAATATCTGCCAAAGTCCAGCCTATTGCTCGCTTGTGATCTTTGATAACCTGCAATAGCTTTTGTTCCTGCTCGTCAGTAAGCAAGGCAGATATAATAACAGGGAGTTTCCCATCCCTCTCAAGATAAACATATTTCAAATCAGATGGTAAAGGTTTCAACTCCAAAGTGGGTGGCTGTTCCACAGATGGCAACATTTTACTGCCTAAGGTAATTTCAGCCACCTCAGCATCACACTTGGACGCCACAGAGGTATCAAATAGTGACACCACGTCCTCAACATCACCTGTTTTACAATTTTCTCTTTCGTCTAAAATTGAGCCCGAAACATTCGAAAAAGAAAAATCCAAAGAAGAAGAAAAACCAGATAAAACGTCCAAAAGTCCAAAAGCATAGTTGTTCACTACATTACTCAATAAATCAATACAAAACAAAGAATGGTCTTCAATTGGGTGCTTCATGGCTTCTAGCACATTGAACTGCACCTTCTCATCTCCTATCTCCATA
Source organism: Vigna unguiculata (assembly GCF_037176805.1). Taxonomy (NCBI): domain Eukaryota; kingdom Viridiplantae; phylum Streptophyta; class Magnoliopsida; order Fabales; family Fabaceae; genus Vigna; species Vigna unguiculata. The sequence continues at coordinate 22,314,050 of NC_140795.1, read as the reverse complement.
GTCAATGATCCTGCATGCACATCTATCTTGGTACGTGCTGTCATCATGAATGGTCTCCCCAAGATAATTGTGGTTGAACTCATTCCTTCATCATCCTTCATGTCCAAGATGTAGAAATCTGCAGGAAAAATTAACTTGTCCACACGGAGAAGAACATCTTCTAGCACACCTGCAGGGTTAACTGTGCTACGGTTGGCCAACTGAATGACCACACCAGTAGACTTAAGAGGTCCAAGATGAAGTGAAGTAAAAACAGATAAAGGCATTACATTAATGGAAGCTCCTAAATCTAACATAGCATTGTCAAACTTAGTACTTCCTATAATGCAGGGAACAGAAAACATACCTGGATCCTTACACTTTTGCGGCATTCTGACTGTAGGCTTCTTAATTAAGCTAGAGACATTTCTTCCCATGTTCACTACCTCTTTGTCCATAATACGCCTTTTATGTGTACATAATTCTTTGAGAAACTTGGCGTATTTAGGAATTTGTCTCACAGCATCCAACAAAGTGATGTTTATCTCCACTTTCTTGAAAGTATTTAGGATTTCTTTGTCTAACTCCTCCATCTTTTTAGTTTTTGGTTTCAAACGGTTTGGATAGGGAGGAGGAGGAGAATAAGGAGAAGAATTTTCAGAGGAAGTATTAGGGGATACCAACCTGGAGTTATCACTGGGTGTAGGCATTTCAGATGTTGCTTGTGTTGCTTCATCTGATCTTCCTCTTTCATCATTAGGTACAACTTCATTGTCCTGATCTTCATCTTCTTGGGCATCCCCAAGGCCTTGTATTTGCTTACCCGATCTTAAAGTAATAGCACTTACATTTTGCGGGTTGATTATAGTTTGTGCAGGCAAATTGCTCGAGCCTTGTTGAGACTTCATCTGATTTAACCGTACTCCCCGGCAGCAGCGCCAAATTTGATATCGCTGTCGTTAGGCGATCAAATTACCACTACTTTAGCAACTTCAGTATTGCCAGTTAGTAGTGAACAAAATAGTTAGGGTTAAGATAACCCTGAGTCGTCTCACAACGAATACGGAATTGATCTCAAATATTTAATTCTTAAAAATGCAATTAAAACTAGCAACTATAAAAATAGGGGAATTTTGATGTGCAAAGAAAATGACACGGAAGATTGTAAACAAAATAATAGTAAATAGGTCAATTCCACTGCTTTTTCTAAATAAGATTCTTCATTGGTTATCTAGAGATTATTGTTAAATTAATTATTGTTGTTGTTTTACAAATCAATCAATGTAAAGACTCAATTCATTTGTCGGCATCCTCACTTTTAATCAAAGTACAGTCTCAATTAAAAGTGAGAATTGTTAGATTGTCCATAGTAAATTCAATCAAAGTACAGTCTCAATTAATTTTACTATGCCTAATCATGTCTATTCCTTTATTTCTTTACCAAATAGAAAACTTAATTAATCAAAGTAAAGTCTTGACTAATTTTAGTTAAAGTAATTACCTCTAATCAAATTAAAGTCTCAATTATTGGCAAAAACTTATTTAATCAAATGAAAGTTTCTAAACAAAATCAAAGTAAAGTCTCAATTTAATTTAAAAACCTTTTAACTCATATGATTAGCATGCATGTAGATTTAAAATCATTATTTTCTATTCGATTAAGAAGCAAAGGACATAGATAAATAAAAACCACAACAATAATCAAAATAACAAAACATATAAATTCATCTAACCTCAGAATCCAGTTAAGAAATTACAGTGGAATCAACCCTAAAAGCTTAGCCCTCCATGTCTTTGATGGAATACATGATAATATGATGAAGGAAAGAAAATAAAAGAAAGAATGAGAGATGTGGTGGAGACGGTATCTGCCAAAACCAGAGAGTTTTCAGCTGTCTAAGTTGTAAATTGTTAGTTCCGCCGCTTCTGCTCCCTTAAGTCTCTTTATATAGGCTTCCACTGGACTTTGGGCTTTATTTGTCAGTTGCTAAAATCTTTTATTTTTATTTAATTAATTAGCAACTTAATTCCTGTCCAATTTCCAATTATGCCCCTCTCATTTAACCATATTTGCAGTTTTGACCAGAGTTGACTGCTGGCTTTGACCAGTTGACCAGAGTTGACCAGTTTGACTCTGTGGAAGTTCAGTGGCTGTTCATCTCCTTCCCGGTGCTGCGTTTTTCTTCCTTCACGATCTGCAACAGTGCGGAGACGATGGTGGCTATTGGTGGTGGCGCGATTCGCTGGCGCAGATGGATTCCGACGCAGTTCCTGTTCGAAGATGGTGGTGAAGCTGCGGTTGTCATGGCTTGAATGGCGCTGCTGGTACGAGTCTCGCAGGTGCAGGCGTGAATGAAGATGGTGGAGTTGTCGCTGCAGCGGTGGCTGACGGAGGAACTGCATTGATGTTGCTGTTCGCAGATCTGCAATGGAGATGCGCTGGTGGCTCGCGCGTTGCAGGTGCAATAGTGGTGTTGCGGTGTTGTTTCCGACGTGAACGAAGAGATGCGACTGTGGTGGCCGGCGAGATGATGTGCGCTGCTGCGGTGAAGATGGAAGCTGCGCGAATGGTCTGTGTTCGGACGTTGTTGCAGGTCTGCGAACAAGGAAAAAGAAGACTGAACTGTGGTGGTGTTGCGGAGGTTGCGGGAATCTGCGCGATCTGTGGTGGCGCGAGTGAAGAAGATGCGCGGAACTGGTGCAGATTCGTGGTTGCTGGATGCGTGAACGGTGGTTGTCGTAGCTGCACCGTGGTGTGCGGATTAAGCTTCACGGTGGCGAGGTGGTGGTTCGTGTGCGGACGTCTCCGCTGGTGCGTCGCAGGTGACGGTGGTGCCAAGGAGGAAGATGGTTGGTGGCTGCCATGGCTGAGGCGCGATGGTGGTCGGAAAACAAGCTTCCATGGTGGCTGACGGAGATGGCGGCGGCGACTAGGGTTTGAGGAAAATTAGGGTTAGGGTTTCATGAGTGAGATGGAAGAGATGATGACGTGGCAAGATCTAATTGGTTAATTTGGTGAGTGGAAGATTATGACACGTGTCAGCTTATTGTTGGCCTGATTTGAAAGGTGGGGATTACCACATGGCATGATCTAGTTGAGTGGAGTTTAAGTGGTAGGAGGGGTGCAATTTAGTGAAAACTGGGGGTGCAGAACAGGTTTTTGTAGTCCACTTGCAGGAGGAGTGTGCAAATAAAATCTGGGGGTGCATTTAGCTCCTGATTTATTCTTTTCCAGAATTTCTTGATTTTGGACTTATTTTGTAACTTTGAATATTTCAAAATCACACTATTAATTGACCAAAAATAAATTCCAGTTGCATTAACAAACGTTAGAATATCCAATAATATTTTATGCAACTAAAATCAATTTTTACGCCATTTTTACCAAACGTACTCAATAAATCCAATAATCACAAATCCTAATTAAATCAATCTTTAAGCATAGAAAATTCAATTAAATCCCCAAATTTAAATATTAAATGAGGGCAAAAATTTGAACTCATCACACACCCACACTTATCCTTTTGCTCTCCTGGGCAAAATTGAACAATTTCAAAACTTCATTCTGAGGTCTTTTATTTCATCAAAGGGTTCCCTACTTTATGACTCTATGTTTTTACTCTTGCTCAATTCGTTAAAGTTCCCCACCCTTATCCCAAATAAGCGGCTTGAGTCTAACACCCTTTACTCGTTGGTTAATTCGTTAAAGTTCCCCACCCTTACCCTAGGTAAGCGGCCTAGATCGAACACCCTTTACTCGTTGGTTAATTCGTTAAAGTTCCCCACCCTTACCCTAAGTAAGCGGCCTGGGTCAAACACCCTTTACTCGTTGGTTAATTCGTTAAAGTTCCCCACCCTTACCCTAAGTAAGCGGCCTGGGTCGAACACCCTTTACTCGTTGGTTAATTCGTTAAAGTTCCCCACCCTTACCCCAAGTAAGCGGCCTAGGTCGAACACCCTTTACTCGTTGGTTAATTCGTTAAAGTTCCCCACCCTTACCCCAAGTAAGCGGCCTGGGTCGAACACCCTTTACTCGTTGGTTAATTCGTTAAAGTTCCCCACCATTACCCTAAGTAAGCGGCCTGGGTCGAACACCCTTTACTCGTTGGTTAATTCGTTAAAGTTCCCCACCCTTACCCTAAGTAAGCGGCCTGGGTCGAACACCCTTTACTCGTTGGTTAATTCGTTAAAGTTCCTCACCCTTACCCTAAGTAAGCGGCCTGGGTCGAACACCCTTTACTCGTTGGTTAATTCGTTAAAGTTCCCCACCCTTACCCTAAGTAAGCGGCCTGGGTCGAACACCCTTTACTCGTTGAGCGGCCTGGGTCGAACACCCTTTACTCGTTGGTTAATTCGTTAAAGTTCCCCACCCTTACCCCAAGTAAGCGGCCTGGGTCGAACACCCTTAACATACAATCGCTTACGCCATACATAACATACACCACAAATCATCATAATCCGATATACACAATAACATACAGAAACTATTCGCATTAAGCATAAACCCAAATAAATGTACCAACGCAACGAACATATTGTACCAGTTAATACAGACATAGGCTCAATAATACTTTTACAACATTAAGAAATCAATGTCCTATTCTGCTGAATCATGGGCCACCTCTACAGCATCATCCACTTTCCTCTCTTCCTCCGCCGCCTTCTCCTCCACCTCCTCAGCATCCCCTTCATCCTCCTTCACCAACTTTCCATCAACTATGTCCTTATCCACATCGAACCTTGAGTCTGAGACGTCCACATTTGGAGAAGAAGGCCGCCTACCGCAACCCCTTCTCAAAACCGTTGATATGCTCCTGGATGACGCTGTTCTTCAGATCATCAAGTTCCCCAACAGCCCCATCATACTTGTCCCTCAAGTCCTCATAGTCCTCCTCCAGCTCCCCTATACGCTTGTTCAGTTTATCTTCAGAAACCAAGCAACGCACCTTCCATGTTGCCAGCCTTTTCCTCTCCGCTTCCCAGCCTTCTTTCTCCGCTTCTAAAGCCACCTTCTCCTCCTCCAGCTTATCCACCTTACCCTACAACTCCCTCACCTCCTTTACTTCCCTCCTATAAAGAGACCCTACACGCCGGCTCAGAACTAAGGCCTTGCTCCCAAACTCGACCATTGTTCTCACAATATGATCCGCGTCCATGTTATCGATAAAATTAACAACGGTGTCCGGGAGGGTGATCGAGATATCCTTCCTAATGGATATCTCTGGCAGTTCGATCAACCCGGCTTTAGGCCCCTTCTCTCCATTAGCCGACCCCGTCCCGCTAGCCGTTTCAAGAAGAGCCGCCCTTATCTTCTTCACATCTTTGCCCTTAGCGGAAGCTCAGCCTTCCTTTTCGTTCTGCCATGTACGTGTACCTCCACCACCGATTCCTGCAGGTTGGGAACATCAGCTTTCCCAGCCGTCTTGGCCTTAGCGGCCATTTCCTTCCTCAACGATTAAAAGAGCGCCAGATTCTTCTTACCGGATTGCGCCATATGCCCTGCAATAACACATCACGACTCGGATCAAAACAACTTAGCATTATTAACACAACTTAAGTAATAAACAAATACCTTCAATATCTATTATCGGATGCACCGAATTATAAACCCTAACTAGGCCCTTAGTGGGCAACTTATCGACAAACTTCAACAACATCCCCACCACCTCCTTATCACTAGTCGACAACTCCTCCACTCTCATGTCTTTATATCGAGAAGGATTGTTGGTCCAGCTAAAAGGAAACTTGGTACTCTCATCCGCATTCAAAAAGTGAGATTTACCCCCTTCCTTGACGACGACTTTGAAATACCCATCCTTGAAATGCTTGAAAGATTGGGAGAAGGCATCTAGTCTGCTGATGCTAGGATGACTTATCAAGGATAGCCAAGTAACTGGCCGCCGAGGTCTAGTATCGTAAAAATACAAGAAAGCGTAAGGAGTGGGCTCCAAGTATAAAGACTGGAACAGGATGCGGAAGGCCTGCAAATAAGCCCAACTGTTCGGATGCAGCTGTGTGGGTGCCACATTCAACGCCCGCAACACGCCCATAGTAAAATCGTCTAGCGGCAATCGTACATAAAGTTCAGAGAAATGGCACATGTACATATAGAAGAACTTTTCGGTAGCCCCTTCCTGCTCGTGGCATACCTGGTCGATAGCGCTGACCCTCTCCAAAGAAACAATGCCCCTACTGACACCCTTGGAGATAACAGGTGTGCAATTCAACCAAGAGTTCAGTAAGCGAGACCACCTGAACAGAGACGACTGATCACGAACATCACCAGCCACCCACCCGTAGTCGCCTTTCGCTGGCCAGTTGCTCTCCTCCAACTCTTCGGGGGGATCCTCCCGAACCTCCCTCACGACCTCCACTGACATCCCACTGGTACCAACCATAGAACTCGTACCCTCGTCACCAAGCTGCCTATCTTTACTCCTCTCTAACTCAGTACTCTCGCTACTACTAAACGTAGGCATGCTATCACTACTAGACATACCTGGTTTTGTTTTTTACGAGATGATGTCGGTCGAAAGTGGGGACTAGTCGGACATTATTACGTGCACAAGATCTCTGGATTCAGAATTCTCACAAATGAAACAAGTAACCTCACATCTGTTTTCAAACCCACATTTATAGTCCATGATCTCAAACGACGAAAATCTTCCCGCCAAAATAATACCCCAAACCAATCGACACCATCATTACGAAGGATATGACACTTCAAAACGACGGTGCCAAAACTTCTTCAATTTGACCAACTGACACCCCTTCACCTACCTTCTGATGGTTACAACTTCTGAGCCTTAACACTGTTCACCACACTTAAAGGCTGGGGGACTGGTGTATCAAACCTAGCCGGTTCCGCTAGCATATTAACACATATCACCCTTGACCGACAACTCATATCGAACAAGGCTGGGGGACTAGTGTACCACACCTAGCCAAACTAGACCAAATAAGTAAACAATGTGCATATCAAGGCAGCCAAGTATCCAGCCCAGGCCGGCTTAGCCTAACCTATACCAGTCTTGACCTAAACTTCTAAACAAATGGCCGGCCTAGACCGACTACTCCAGCATATCCGCTAGGCTTAGAACCTAGGCCGACCACTCTAATGAACTCAACATAATGGAAGCGTCCACGTCCCATAAACCCTAAGGGCTTGGGTTTGGGCCCTGGCCCACTCACAAGCCCCATCTAGAGCCCAAGTCAAGGCCCAGCCCATGAAATGGTCAAACGTCATTAATGCTCTATAAATACACGTGGACCTCATCATTTAAAGGTACGCATTCATTAATCACTGATTTGACTCTCGGAGAACTTTGACTTACTTGAGCTTCGGAGATTCTTCTGCAGGTAACCCCTCCTGGGTTCAAGCTGACATGTATCGACCAGAAAGAGGCCAACCGAAGAGATAGCGGACTACATGGTAAGGTGACGCTTGTGCCTAACTTATCTTATTTGTTCTCTGCAGGAACATCTCCAAATGGGTGGAAGCCATAGCTACAAGGACTAATGATTCTCGAGTTGTTATGAGTTTTATCAGGTCTAACATTTTTTGTAGGTTTAGGATACACCAGCCATCATCAGTGACCAGGGGACTCATTTCTGTAATAAGCTACTTGAGAACTTGTTGAAGAAGTATGGGGTGACACATCGCATTGCTACACCATATCACCCCCAAACGAATGGGCAAGCAGAGATCTCTAACAGGGAGATTAAAAAGATACTAGAGAAAGTAGTGAAGCCTAGTCGAAAGGATTGGGCCACAAGATTGGATGATGCACTTTGGGCACACAGGACAGCCTACAAAACACCTATAGGTATGTCACCTTTTAGGGTGGTTTTTGCAAAGGCTTGTCACTTACCTGTGGAGATTGAACATCGGGCCTATTGGACCGTGAAAGCATGCAACATGGATTTGGAAGAAGCAGGGAAAGAGCGAAAACTTCAGTTGCAAGAACTACAAGAGATTAGGCTTGCAGCCTATGAAAACTCAAAGTTCTAAAAAGAGAAAACCAAGAAGTTCCATGACCAAAAGCTTGTAGCTAGAAAGGATTTCAAGGTAAGCCAAAAGGTGTTACTATACAAATCCAAGCTTGGTCACATGAGTGGTAAGTTGCGCTCTACTTGGGAAGGACCATACATTGTTACAAAAGTCTTCCCTTATGGAGCAGTGGAGATCAAGGAAGAATCCTCAGCAAGAACTTTTAAAGTTAATGGGCATCATCTTCGGATATTCAATGAAAATCAAGATATGCTGAATAAGACGATGGATGGGATGAACTTGACTTCTCCCTCATACCTTCCACCTTGAGGAGGTAAGTACCCTTCATACTTTTTCTTTGCATTTTATATATATTGAATACATTGAGGACAATGCATGGATAAAGTGTGGGGGTGTGGGGAGATTTCCTCCTTTTCTGATTTTATTTTCTATTTGTTTTGTTTTTATTAAAAAAAAGTTTCTGCTTCCAATAAAACATATTGATATTGGATTTTAGGATTTGATTCACTAATTGGAACGATCATAATTCTGGGAAAATAAGAGTCATGTGCTATGAATGGATTATTTCTATGATTTACTAATTGAGTTGATTTGAGAGTTTCTGGAATGAATCTTTTGTGAAAGAGTTTTTGACCTTGTGAGTTTTGAGCTTTATTGTAAGGATGAACTACCATGTGTCATTCCTATTTTTCTTGTGTGACTTGCTCATGTCTTGTTGATACTTAAATGTTTAGCTTGATTATGTTGTTTTGCATCTTAGGTGAACATGCATGATTTGATATGACTGAGGTATTTCTTATTTTTAGCTACTTGGCCAAATAAGCTAACCATGACATTGATCCATTGGTAGTCCCTTTGAGCTTTTAAACCTCTTTTTCTTGTTTTGAGCATATTGCTAAACCTTAAAAAGAAAAAGACCATGTTTTTCCTTACCTTAGGGAGAAAGAAGGAGCTAGTGGAATATGTTAAGATTGGTTGAGGAATAAAGTGTAGGGGTGAGTATTTCCCCCACAACGTTATAAAAATGGCAAAAGGAAAAAATTGTTGATGATAAAGTGTTGAAATGAAAAATGATTATTGTCTGAAAAAGAGCAACAAAGAACAAAAGAAAAAAAAAAGACAAAAGAGATTGTTTTTGAAACTATGCTCCATAATACTTTCTACCTTACTATTTCAAAAACACTAAAATCCTTAAAATTTTTCCTACCTTTGCCTTGGCCCCGTTATAACCTGTGAAAAGTCCTCATGATTTTTGAATGCATGTTTTCTGAAAGTTGTGAATATTAGAGTTTTGCTAAGCATTGAGAGTGTTTACTTACATGGGTATTTTGAGTGGAAACACAAGCCAAAACACTTTAGCGAATTTTGGTGAGAAAATATACATTTAACTTGAGTATTTCTCTTTCATACTTGATTATCTTGTAAACTCAAAAGATTAACTCATGAGTGAAAAACATAATTTTATCCATTTGTATGTGCATGACAACATGATTTCTAGAAGATTGATTTGTTTCCATTTGTATTCATTCCTCTTATCCAGTGAAAATACGGAATAAAAGACCTCAGAATAAAGTTTTGAAATTGTTCAAATTTTGCCTAGGAGTGCAAAAGGATAAGTGTGGGTGTGTGATGAGTTCAAATTTTTGCCCTCATTTAATATTTAAATTTGGGGATTTAATTGAATTTTATGTGCTTAAAGATTGATTTAATTAGGATTTGTGATTATTGGATTTATTGAGTTAGGTAAAAATGGTATAAAAATTGATTTTAGTTGCATAAAATATTATTGGATATTCTAACGTTTGTTAATGCAACTGGAATTTATTTTTGGTCATTAATAGTGTGGATTTGAAATATTCAAAGTTACAAAATAAGTACAAAATCAGGAAATTCCGAAAAAGAATAAATCAGGAGCTAAATGCACCCCCAGATTTTATTTGCACACTCCTTCTAAAGTGGACCACCGAAAACTTGTTCTGCACCCCTAGTTTTCACTAAGTTGCACCCCTCCTACCACTTAAACTTCATTCACTCAGATGCTGCCATGTGGCAATCTTCAACTTTTAAAATTAGCCAACCAGAACAAGTCGCGTGGCAACAATCCTTGCACTAACAAGTTGTCCAATGGAAGGCTGCCATGTCATCATCTTCATCTCCAAAACAGAAACCCTAATTTTCCTCAAACCCTAGCCGACATCATGACCCTCCACGGCAGCCGCTACCGTTTCCGACCACCACGAGGCACGTGCAACCTCCATCATCTTGTCAACCTTCACACATCTGAACCTCGTCGGCCACCACTGCACCACACCGCAACTGCACCATTCACGAACCTTGCGCCGTCGTGAGCAGCACCTCCATTTTCTCACCGCACCTGCAACGCCGGCAGCCACAGCAGCCTCTCCATCATCTTCAGTGCAGCAGTAGCGGAAAGCTTCAACCACCACGCTTTTTCATCTCTACAGCAACCAATTCGTTCGCAACTCGTGAACCAGTCCCGGCCACCATTGCGGAACGCTACCACCATCTCCATCACCGTTCCAACTTCGAATAAATTTGCACCACCCGTCCACTGCAGCAAGTCTCCATCATCTCTGCACCTCACCGTCACCATTTTCGCACCGCAAACCTCCACGCAGCAACCTCTGCACAGCCTTATCGTTTGGAGAGAGAAAGTGCACTTTGCGCCACGTGTCACGCTGCTATTGGACAGTCAAACTAGTCAACTGGTCAACAATGGTCAACTGGTCAAAGTGAGCAGTCAACTCTGGTGAAAGTTGCAAAAATTGTTAAATAAGAGGGGCAGAATTAGAAATTGGACAGAAATTAAGTTGCTAATTAATTAAATAAAAATAAAAGATTTTAGCAACCAACAGATAAAGCCCAAAGTCCAGTTGAAGCCTATATAAAGAGACTTAAGGGAGCAGAAGCGACACAACTTACAACTTAGAACTCTCTGGTTTTGGCAGACACCGTCATCCATCACATCTCTCATTCTCTCTTTTCTTTTATTTTCTTTCCTTCATCATATATTATCATGTATTCCATCAAAGCCATGGAGGGCTAAGTTTTAAGGGTTGATTCCACTGTAATTTCTTAACTGGATTCTGAGGTTAGATGAATTTATGTGTTTGTTATTTTGATTATTGTTGTGGTTTTTTTTATCTATGTCCTTTGGTTCTTAATCTAATAGAAAATAATGATTTTAAATCTACATGCATGTTAATCATATGAGTTAAAAGGTTTTTAAATTAAATAGACTCTTTACTTTGATTTTATTTAGAAACTCTCATTTGATTAAATAAGTTTTTGCCAATAATTGAGACTTTACTTTGATTAGAGGTAATTACTTTAACTAAAATTAGTCAAGACTTTACTTTGATTAATTAAGTTTTCTATTTGGTGAAGAAACAAAGGAATAGACATTATTAGGCATAGTAAAATTTAATTGAGACTGTACTTTGATTTAATTTACTATGGACAATTTAATTGAGACTATACTTTGATTAAAAGTGAGAATGCCAACAAATGAATTGAGTCTTTACATTGATTGATTTGTAAATCAACAACAATAATTAATTTAACAATAATCTCTAGATAACCAATGAAGAATCTTATTTAGAAAAAGCAGTGGAATTGACCTATTTATTATTACTGTGTTTACAATCTTCCGTGTCATTTTCTTTGCATATCAAAACCCCCTATTTTTATAGTTGCTAGTTTTAATTGCATTTTTAAGAATCAAATATTTGAGATCAATTCCGTATTCATTGTGAGACGACTCAAGGTTATCTTAACCCTAATTATTTTGTTCACTACTAACTTGGCAATACTGAAGTTGCTAAAGTTAAGTAGTGGTAATTTGATCGCCTAACGACAGCAATATCAAAAAGTGCGTATTTGGTGTAATTTGATCGCTTAACCACCATATTCTCCGCACTACGACAATACAACCTTAGACTCAACCCTGAAAAGTGCTTATTCGGCGTCGACCGTGGCAAATTCCTTGGCTTCATGCTCACACAGCGCGACATTGAAGCCAACCCTGAAAAATGCAACGCCGTCATTAAAATGCGTAGCCCCAACAATGTCAAAGAAGTCCAACGCCTGATAGGCCGCCTAACTGCCATATCCAGATTTCTCCCAAAACTAGCCAAGCAAATCCAACCTATTATCCAGCTACTCAAAAAATCTGCGAAGTTCTCTTGGAAGGATGATTGTGAAAAAGTTTTCCAAAATCTAAAAACTACCATCAGATCTCACCCATCCTCCACAAAATAGATAGCCATCAACCACTCCTGGTATACATCACCGCAACAAATCACACAGTCAATGCCGCTCTGATCCAAGAATTTGTCGAGATTCAACACCTAGTGTACTTCGTCAGCCGAACTCTACAAGATCCAGAGACCAGATACTAAATGGTTGAGAAACTGGCCCTCCCCCTGGTGCATGCAGCAAGACATCAATGCCCTTACTTCCAGAACCACCATATCATTGTTAAAACTGATTACCCTATCAAGAAAATCCTCTAAAAGCCTGACCTTGCCGGACGAATGTCATCCTAGGCTATGGAGCTCTCTAAATTCAACATCCGATGTGAACCACACGGCCCTATCAAAGCCCAATGCCTACTTGACTTTGTCAACGACCTACAACACACCCCCGAGGAGGACCAATGAACACTATATGTTGACGATTCCTCTAATCCAAAAGGCACAGGAGTTGGCATTGTCCTAGAAGGCCCCAACCACATCCTCATTGAAAAATCTCTCCAATTTGCCTTCAAAACCTCCAACAATCAAGCTGAATACGAAGCCATCCTCGCAGGACTATCACTTGCACGCGAAGTCGGTGTAAAAACCCTCATATGCAAAACAAATTTCAAGCTCATTGTCGGTCATCTCAACGATGAATTTCAAATAAAAGATGCAACTCTCCTCCAATATTACCACCTAGTCCACAATGTCATACAATCTGGCTTTAACCGAGTATGTATCCAACACATCCCAATAGGTGAAAATGTTTGAGCAGATGTCCTATCAAAACTTGCAGGCACTAAGCTCAAAGGAAGGCATAAGTCCCTACTACAGTAGACATTATCTGCACCGTCCATAATAAACATCTGCCTCAACCTAGGCAGCACAGATAACTGGACAACCCCATGCATCCAATATCTCAAAACCGACAACCCCCCACCCAATATCAATAAAGGATGGCTAGCCAAAGTATCATGGTATACGATGATAGGTGACAAACTGTTCAAGCGAGGGTATGGCCAACCATTGCTTAAATGTGTTACAAGGGAACAAGCACAATACGTACTTAGGGAAATACATGAAGGAATATGCGGCTACCACTCAGGCACACGAACCATGACCATCAGAATACTCAGAGCCGGCTACTTCTAGCCAACAATGGAGGCGGATTGTTAGACCTTCGTCAAGAAAGGCATACCATGTTAGAAATATGGTAACCTCATTCACCAAAAATAGGAATAACTGCATTCCATACTCTCCCCATGGCCATTTGTGAAGTGGGGAATGGACATCCTAGAACCCTTCACCCCGGGAAAAGGACAAGTGAAATTCCTCATTGTAGGCATCAACTACTTTATGAAATGGATAGAAGTTAAGCCATTGGCCACAATCACAACACAATAGGTCCAACAGTTCGTATGGAAGGACATTATATACCGCTATGGAGTACCACATACTATTATAACTGACAATGGCCGACAATTCATAGATAAAGAGCTCGCTAAATTTTACACCGATCTTGGAATCAAACACATCACTAGCTCCGTAGAACACCCACAAACCAATGGCCAAGCTGAAGCTGGCAACAAAGTAATAATAGTTGAATTGCGAAAACGATTGGCGCGAAAGGTCGCTGGCCAGAAGACTTGTTGGAAGTATTATAGGCCTACAGATGCACCCCACAATCCGCCACTAACGAATCCCCCTTTAGCTTGGTCTACGGCGTAGAAGCAATGATACCAGTTGAAATTGGTGAACCTTCCCTACGTCGTCAAGTATATGATCCAAACCAGAACCAATAGAACCTATGTACCAATCTAGACCAATTAATTGAGTTAAGAGACAAAGTGCAAATCCAAAACATAGCAGTTAAACAAAGGGCGACTAGGAAATACAACTCGAACCTATGTCCGCAGTCATTCGTCAGAGGGGACCTAGTCTGGAGGATGGCAGTAGTGCAAGAAAGAAGGACGACAAATTCTCAGCTAACTGGGAAGGACCATATCAGATACGAGACGATGCAGGAGGAGGCGCTTACAAACTTGAGCAACTATCAAGAGAGGAGATACCAAACATGTGGAGTGTATCTCACCTAAAATTTTACTTTAGTTAGCCTAATCAATGTAATGAATACTTGTAATCTTAGGTGTACTCTTTTTCCTCACCTGGCACTTTTTCCCTAAGGAGGGTTTTGGCCAGGGATTTTTCAACGAGGTACCCCAAACTTTATGAATAAAGCAAAGGGTTCTTCATCCTATACTCAGCATATTTATCTGGTTAAATTTATTAAAGTTCCACACCACATACCACAAGTAAGCGACCTAGGTCGACCACCATAACTATTACGACGTTTGCGTAAAAATCCTTAAATTATTTTCTAAAAACTTCCATACTACTTATCGAAGTAAGTGGTCTATAACGCAAATGTCGAACAAATTATAACAGATTCGCAACAACATAATCATTCAATAAACACGCTCATATAACACATACTATCGGTATTGAATGACAACAAATATACACACAACATTCATCATATTAACGAACAAAGTAAAAAGTGTACGGATTATTACAAACTTGGGATTAATATCAAATTGAAAATATAAAACAATAATCCTAAGTTGTTGTTTGATCAATATCCACCTTCGCGGCCACGACCTCGTCAGGATTTGCATTTAATTCTGCCGCCATCTTCTCTGCCTCTTCCTCAGGGCTAGATTCTGTTTCACTCACAAGTCGACCATCGATCACATCTTTGTTCACGTCAAATCTAGCATCTGACGCATCAATATCTTTATGAAAAAAGGCTGCCTGCCGCAAGCCCTTCTGGAAACCATTGATGTGCTCCTGAATAATGTAGCCCTTAAGATCTTCCAACTCTATCTCAAGACCGCCACGTTTCTCCTTCAGTTCATCATAATCGGCCTCGAGATCCACAATCCTTTCCTTAAGTTTTTTCTCGAATTCTAAACACCACACTTTCCAGGTCCTCAATCTTTTCCTCTCCTTCAGCCACTCCTCCCTCTCCTTCTTCCAAGCCGTCTTCTCTTCGGCATGCTTGTCAACCTGAACTTAAAGCTCCTCCATTTTGGACCGATTACCCTCCTTCAACTCTCTATGATACAAAGTACCCACTTTGTGTCCTAAAATCAAGGCTTTGTTGTTAAGCTCTAACATAGCCTTAATCATGGCATTCGACTCCATGTTGTCAATAGAATTGACTAGAGACTCCGACAAGTTAATCTTAATATCACGTTGAATAGTAGTCTCTGGCAACTTGATAAGTCCAGCCTCGGGTTTCTTCGCACTAATAGAGGATCCCGAACCCAACAAGGCGGCCCTTACCCTCTTCACGTCCTTACCCTCGTCATGCTTAGTGGGCACCTCCAGTATCCTCTTGGACCCCCCATGTACATGAACCACTAAGGGATCTTGCAGATTGGCAACTTCAGTATTCCCAGCAGCCCTAGCCTTCGTCACTTTCTCCTTGCGAAGAGCTTGAAAGAGATTCAAATTTTTCTTGCCGACTTGTGCCATATGACCTACAACAATAATAACAACGCCGATTAGTTAACCTAAACACACCCTACCATTTAAAACACAAAAAGATACCTTTTATATCAACAATTGGGTGTATCGAATTATAAACCCTAACTAAGCCCTTAGTGGGCATCTTATCATTAAACTTCATCAAGGTATCCACCACCTCCCTATCCGTCAGCGACAACTTCTCCCTCTTCATATCCTTATACTGCCAAGGGTTATCGGTCCAACTGAATGGGAACTTGGTGTTCCCATTATCAGTATGGAAGCTCTTCCGAAGCTTCCGAAGAACTCTTCCGAAGCTCCTTCTTGGTCGTGGCAAACGCATTCAATAGCGCTTACCCTCTCTAAAGCCACTATGTCTCGACTTATATTCCTCTCCAGGATGGGTATACAGTTAAGCCACGACTTCAACAGACGAGACCATCTGAATAAGGAGTGTTGAGTTCGCACATCCTCAGCCACTCATTTATATCCAGCCTTTGCCGGCCAGCTACTTTCTGCCACCTCTTCTGGTGGATCCTCCCTTGTTTTAGTAATTGTCTCCATTGGAATCCTCCCCGCATCAACCAATTGACCACCACTCCTACTATCTGACCGACTACTCCTGTCTCCCCCTGAACGCTCACTCCCACTACCCGAACTAGATAATGACACACTACCGCTAACACTAGACATACCTTTTTTAAGATATTAAGATGACTGCAAAAAGAAAGAATGTATCGAACAGATCTCACGCACACAAATAACTTCTCTCAAACTTCTTGCAAATGAACCAAGGTGAACAAATTTCCCTCATCAATTATATTTATAACCAGCATTTGAACCACTACAACTTTTCCCGCCAAAAGCAACAATCATGCGAAACGTCACAACACTTGAAATAGCGACGCAAATCCCTCTAATTAGACCTCTAACATCTGACACCCCTTCACCTACCATCGCTTATATGCCTTAGTCTTAACAATGTTCATAACACTTAAAGATTGGGAGCCTAGCATACTGTACCCCAACAAGAAGTATCTTTCCTTTTTGTGAACTATATGAACCAAGAACCATAACATCCTGGTAACCTGCATCGCCCGAATACACCACAACGGACGGATACTGCAGCTGACAATACCACTCATCACCTACACAAAACTCATACACTTTTAAGCCTTTGACGCCAGACCTGTCCCGACAAAGGCTGGGGGACTAATGTACTATACCTAGGCGGACCAAGGCAAGTACACGACCAAGCCCGCCTAGACATAGTCCCACAAAAAGTAGAACCACATAGCGGCCCAAGCCGCCTACTGCAAAAGAATAATACCTAATAAATCGATAACATCTAACTTAGAATGTCGCAAACAAGACCCCCAGTACCAACATATGCTAACACATGGCCTAGGTTAAGCCCAGACCTATCTAGGACCCAAACATTAGCCCAGCCCATAAGAATGGAGGACATAATTAATAACCTTATAAATACATGTGGACATAATTAATAACCCCTATAATAACCATATAAACTACCACGTGTCAAGTTACCCGTTGTGTTACATGGCAATTTATAGTCGTGACACATGACAATGGTTGTGGTTGTTCTCAATTTAATCCTCTATTTAAATTTTTTGTTTAATTTAGTACCCATATTTTTTAAGACGATCTAGTTTTGTCCTTTTCAATTTGAGACCATATTAGTAAATAAGCTTAATTATAACTTATATATACATGTCAAAATAATTTTTTTTTAATTTATATATCAAATACTCCACTTAAATACTCAAATTATTTTACTCCACCAAAATACATGGTAACCTGACACGTGGTACGCCATTAACGACGTTAGTCATTTATGTCATAAGGGATTTAATTGAAACACTTTTTTAAAATTTGGGATACCATTGACACTTTTTTACACGTTTTTAAAAGTGGATACCAGATTGACACACCTCTATCAAAGTGGGTACCATCTGAGTAGTTAAACCTAATATCAACACCTGTTCACTTAAGCCCAATTCTCACTAGCATTCCCTTTCCTTCAAGCCCAACTCTTGTTGGCACAATTTATCAAACCATTCTTAAGAAAGAACTACTTAACTCCGATTTCTCATTTTCAATAAGAATTTTAATGACCAAGATCAATCTTTGTCAGCCTGTAACCCTGATCTCTATTTTGAATGAGAATTCGTAAGACCAAGGTCAATCCTTGTCAGTCGGCTCAAAAACTTAAAAAAATATTTTTTTTTCTTTTTAGTATTATTGTCTTGTTATTTTCGGGAAAATTAACATTTTGAAAACCACATCAATTTTGCTAATTATATTAAAGGTCCGATTTTCATATACCATGTCTTATTTTATGGTTTTCCATAATTTTCCGTAATAAACTATGGTGACGACTCCAAAAGAATTGTATTTTATTTTAAAATACCTTTTATTTTCTCGAGTTAATCATCTTTTCGCGATTTCGGTTACTACACGAAGTCTTTAAAAAAATATACTTAACTCAACAAAAATATATTTTTCATCTTTAAATTATTTTAAAAAATTGTTTTATTTTTAAATTAAATTATAACATTATTTTATAAAAGTTATATAAATATTTTTTCAGCAAATATCTACTATCCGATTCTTATTGTCGTATTAGAAACATTCCACATATAATACTAAATGTTTTATATAACTTGAATAAATCAGAAAGAGAAAATAAATATATAATTTACTTTAAAGATAAAACATAATTTTAAAAATAATTTGAAAATAATGAATACATTTAACTCTAAAATTGTTAATAAGGAAAGAAATTGAATTATCATTATTAAAACTTGAATTAGATTTTGAAAAGAAATATTTAAATACATTAAATTTATAGAGTCATATCTTAATTAAAGATAGAATATTTAAAAACTAACAATGAAATTTGGTTATATTTAAAAAAAAAATGTATTTTTTGAGAAAGGAGTTAGAGATATAAAGTTTGAATGAGGTCTTGTAAGTAACACAACCTTTGCTCCCTTTTGTTCTCCTCTTTCCAAATGAACGCCATTTTTATCATAATCGTCATCCTCCTCCTCCATCATCACTTACCTACTCCTTCAAACTCTTCCACCTAACCCAACATCACACCAAACCATATCAAACCAAAAACAACCAAAGTAAGTGAGTGAGCTTTAACTTTGTTTTGTAATGGTTGTTGTCCAAGGTTCCAAAGTCCCTCTCCCACACCCTTCCTCCCTCTCTTCCTCTCCCCACCCTCACACCTCCATCCTCTTTGAACCCTCTTCCCTCTCTCTTGCCCTTACCCATTCTGATTCTTCTCTTTCTTTATACCCTTCTTTCTCTCCCCTTTCCACCACTCCCTCTCAACCCCATACCCAAACCCTAAACATCCCCTCCCCCTCCTCCTCCTCCGCCTTCCTCCTCCTCCAACAACACCCATCCGCCGCCACACCCGTCATCTTCCTTGTCTCCTCCCCCTACCGCTCCCGCATCCTCCTCCGCTTCTATCGCCTGCGCCGCCGCGACCACTCCTCCTTCCAACGCGTCGCACGTGTTATCTGTTTGCATAAAGACCTCTGCTTTCAGCCCGGCCTCGGTGTCCTTCTCGACGCCAAGCACGGGGCCGCTGTTAGACTCGCTGCCTCTGTCAACTACTTCGCGCTATACGTTCTCTCCAGCAACAAGGTATGGGTTTTCGCCGTCAAAGACGATGAGGGTGGCGAAAACGACAGCAGCAGTAGTAACGACGATCACGGTGGCAGTGGTGGTTTGAGATTGATGAGGCGCGCGGTGATTGACTGCGCAAGGCCGGTTTTTTCTTTGAGTGTTGCGTTTGGGTTTCTTATTCTCGGGGAGGAGAATGGGGTTAGGGTTTTTGGTCTTAGGAGGCTCGTAAAAGGAAAAGGTGGGAACAAGAGGTTTGGGAATTCAAAGCAGCTGAGGAATGGTGGTGGTGTTCGAGGAGGGGGTTTGGAGGTGGTGAACTGCAATGGCGATTTGGAAGGGAAGATGGAAAGACAAAGAGTTGCTGCTGGTAGGTGAATGAGTAAACTTTTTTGTAATGTAGTGTTATGGTGTTTTATTTAGAATTTAAGTGGAATGTGCTTACACTGCTAACTAACACTAGATATTCATGTATGATAAGAAGGTTGAATTGTGTAATAGTTACTTGAAAAATTTAACTTAGGGCTAGCAGTTTGATTTCGAGGGTGATTTTGGATTTAATTAGAAGGTATTCATGCTGTCGACTAACACTAGATTATCATGTGTGATAAGACGGTTGAATTTTGTAGTAGTTAATTTAAAAGTCGTATTTAGGTTTAACAGTGTGATTTCTACGGTGGTTTGAATGTAATTAGAATGACAATGTCATCAGAACATGGATTGTCATATTGATGAGATTGTTTGCTTTTCTTCTGATGATTGTTTTAAAAGTCATATATAGGGTGGTTTGTAGTTGCTTTGGTTGACATTTACACAGTCAATGCATGAAAATTTGTAACTTGAATTTTTCAGCAGAATTTGAAAAGAAAATGCTGATTTTATTGGTTTTGGCTTTCAAATTTTGTCTGTTTGGCTTTTGACTTAACGATCTGTTTTTATGAAAAATAGGTTGTAAGTAAATATAACTTGTAAGAGTATTTCACTAGAGACTACTAGTGTGTAGTAAATTCAATCATCATTATTCAGTGTCTTAATCGTCAATGATTTAGCAAAATTCTGGCTTTTGCATTATTTGTTGCATTTCAACTTCTGTGGCCACAGGACTCAATGTCCTTTGTAAACAGGCATCTTTATCTAAACCTTGAAACGCCTGAATTTGATTCAATTTCCAATTCTGTGGACCTTTGAGCTTTATTGATTTAGTTTTGGAATAGTGAATGGCATACTGTGTGTTTTTGAAAGATACAAGAGTAGTCAATGTTATAGTGCCACTCAGACTGTTGCAGAATATAATGCTTGTCGTCTGCAATAGGGAATTCATTATGCTGTGCGGATAGCAGCCAATATTGGTGCCAAGTTCCTGAGGATAGTACTACCAATTAGCTGTGAAAACTTGATTCTGCCCCCTTTTTTCCTTTAATCAGTAAGTCATTTTTTAGGGTTGCTATTGTGATGGCAGATATTTTGTCCTTGAAAATCATGACTATTTGAATTAGAAAATATGTACCTTTACTATATAACCCTGTAGCCAATCTCTCTCAATTTTCAGCCAACATGTTTACTGTCACTTCGTCAACTGGTTGCTGGCTGTGCTTTATCCAGCCTAGAATTGCCCTTTTGCGGCCATGGTCAACACTTCAGTTTGTGGCCCCTGTTCTGATGTTTCTGTGGTGGCCTCTGTTTGCTCTTTGCCAGCCTGTTCTGTCCTTTAGCTTTTGTCTTTCTGTCTTCCTCTTCCCTCGTCATGGAGCTTGTGGTTGGCTTTGTCAGAAAACTATAAAAAAATAATGCCCTTTGCTGGCAACTTTGTAAGAAATGGGTAAAAAACATTTTTTACTCTATTCAAACTCAAAACAGTTCTACTTATAAAATTTCTTCTGTGAGAGGTAGATTTGTCTGACACCCACTGTAAAATGAGTGCAATTGGTTCAAGCTTAAGTTGGGTTTCCAGTGGTTAGCCATTTTTTTAAAGCATTGATTGCTGATAATTCCTTCATTTGCACTGGACTATTTCTCTTTGACCAGCTTGAGATGATTTAGTTTAATCACTAATTGATAGTAATTTACTGCTGACTCTATAAGTTTTAGAACTTAACAAATACCTAGTCGGAATTTGGTATTTGCTATACCATGGGATCTAAAGGGTATTGATCTTTGTTCTTGTTACCTTCTTTGTCATTTTAAAACAGTGATCAATTCAAAATAGTGATTGGTAATACACTAGCCTATGTGTATTACACCGTGGTGTTTTTTAGTCTACTTTCAAGTTTCAGTAGCTTTAGCCATATATCTACCCTGGTCAAATGTAACAAATTGTGTTCATATATTTAACTTCTGCTAACTATTTGTAGATATTTCTCGTTGACCAGGATATGGGTGCGATACAGGGTGCCATCCTTTGTTTAATCCCAAGATGTTTTAATGGTAAATAATTAATTAAATATTAAGAACATATCTTTAACACCAAGCTGTATTTTGAATTTCTTGTGATAACAATGGAATCTCTATCTAGAAAACTGGCAATATACTCTTCCTATATTGTCTTAGAGTATATCTGCAGAGATATCATGATATGATTACTATATTGTATGCATAAATTTTAGGTGCTTCCAAATTTCCCCAGTACATTACCTAGTCTATGTTTTCTTATTTCAGTGAAGCAGACAAATGTTAAATCAAAACATGATGACAGAGATGGAGGTTCATGTTTTGTGATGTTGAAGGGAAACGATGTTAATACAAATTCTGCCACAAAGGTATCCATGTCTATAAAGGCTATTTCCATTCAGGCTGTGTCCCAGAGGATGTTTCTGATCTTGGATTCTCATGGAGATTTACATTTGCTATCCCTGTCAAATTCTGGCATAGGAGTAGATGTCACTGGTAATGTTAGGCCACTGCTTCGTACAATGAAAGTGAAAAGTGTTGCTGTTCTTCCTGATCTATCTTCTAGTAAGTGTCACTTTCCTTATTTTATATTTTATTTTTCAAAATTCAATTTGTGGTTGCTTTTTTAGTGAAATATTTTATGTCGGTGTTGGAAAAAGCTGCTAAACATATGTTGATGATAATCATGTCTGTGCTGATAGCTCCTAATTAGCTTGTTGATTGATCATAATTGCATACTAAATATCGGATTGGTGTGTACATCCAAAAGACAAAATTTCCCAGCCATCCTCTTTCATCTATAAATATAAGGCAGGCAGTGGGGGGTTGGGGAAGCCTTCTTTTGTATCTGCGATTTTTGGGCTAGTTTGTTCAAACTTAAAGTAAGTGTTTTTGAAATAAGCAATTTAAAAAATTCACTAATTTAAGAAGCAGATAGAATTTTCTTATTTAATCTAAAAACTGTTCATTTTAAAAATAATAAGACTAGACAAACACAAAGAAAGCAGAAATCTGCATATTTTATTGAATAAACACTAATTTGAAAAAGAAAAAAAGCACAAACAAACTGGTCCTCAATCATGAGTATCAGATTGAAAGATATGTGACATTGGGGGACTTAATTTTGCAAACTAAAGTGAGATATCATGCATTTTGATTTTGTTGGTTTAGATATGTCAAAGCTTCCACATCGATTAAAAATATGACTAAATTATAGGATAGAAGTGAGTGCATAAACCTTACCTTATAAGTCTGTCCTAACAAAGTTTGTTGGACCTATTATTCCACCTATTATTAGGTCACTATTAGACTACACATAAATATCTAGTCTCATACTATCAGTCCTCAGCAGAAGATGGGATGTTAGAGATTTCACATCGATTAGAGATATAACCAATTTATAGTATGTGAGTGTAAATTTCACCTTAGAAGCTAGTTTTGTAAGGTCTGAGTTACGCCTAAATCCATTTTCTAAGATTTATCCTTCCGTAGAAAATTTACATTTTATTTAAGGGCTGAGTTAGGTAGATAGAAAGGAAGATGACATTGTATGATATATCCAAACCTGTTGAAAGTACTCACTTCAAGGAGTATGCAATAAGTTTGAACTACTTGTAAACATTGTCACATTATTGTATTTTACCTGGTTGCCTATATTTACAGAAATTAAGATTGGCGAGATGCTTAACATAAAGCTCTTACCTTGTAGTTGAGGGACCCTTGAATCCATTCATGTCACATTCACACACAACTTGCTGTGGTTGAGACTGAGATTGGATGAAGTACAAGCATTGATGTACAAATGTATTAACTAAAACAAATTGTTTAGAGTTGGATTTATTTGTTTTTTTATATTTATTTTTGTGTTTGTAGCCTTGAAGGATAATCAAATTAAAACAATAATATGCCTTATTGGGCTAATATCTTTGTTGGGAAAGTGAACGAATCTTCTTTGGAATCAATTTGAAATGTATTTGTGCATTCTAACCCAATAAGATTATAAATAAATGTAATGAAATAAGCTTATGAGACTAATTACTTGACAATTAGTGAAATAAAATAGTAATAAATTTTGACGTATCATCATTATTAGAATATATGAAAGTATCTTGTTATATCTTATATTTTTTTTACCCTTTAGAATTACTTTATATTTCCCATTATCTCTTGTGACTGGTACCTAAACTGAATATCCTTATTTAATTATGAGTATGATTAGTGTTATAAAAAAATCGTCTATGGCGGTGCCATGGCAGAATTATTCCTTGCTGCCACATCATTGCAGTGGCGATGTGGGTTTTTTATGGCAGCCCATCGTGGCTGCTTTGGGTGTCACGGAGTAGCATTGCAGAATGGACGTGGCGGAAGTTGTGGAGTGGCATGAAGGAGTAGCAGCAACGGCAGTTGTGAGAAATAATAGAGATGATGGTGGGAAACTGAAAGAGAAGAGGCAGTGACCGACCCGAGAAGTGAAAACCCTAATTATCCTTCTATCCTTATTTTTCCACCAGGAGCGAGCCCAAGTGTTTTTTCTTCCAAAAAAGGAGTTGGTCCAAACAACCCCGCCCAAACCTAACATTACAGCAGAATATTAACTTAGGATACCCTACCCACGTTGAACCCACAGCCTGTCCTTCACTATTGTGCTGTCCTGCTGCAGCAGCAGCTGCCACTGCTTCTGATGCGGTTGCTGCCACTTTTGCTGACGCCACTGCCACCGCTGCTACTGCAGCGGCCACTTCCGTTGATGCTGATGCATGTCCATGTCCACCCACCGTACCGACATTGAACCAGCAACTCCTACATTATGTTTTATTATATTTTAAATTTTGAACTTGAAAATTGTGGCTTTTATTTTTATTTTATTGTTATTTGAAGTTTTTAAAAATGATTTATTACTAGTTATTTATTGTCTTTCGTTATTTTTGAGTTACAATTATATTTTCTGATCTTTTAAAGTTATCAATATCTATATTTTGCATTTTCTATAATATATATATATATATATATATATATATATATATTGTCTGCAATGCTCTGCCATAACCTGTTATGGCTTCCGAAATATCCCCATAAAGAAATTTTAGGTCTCCAATATTTTCTGTTATTTCATATCGATAACATTGATTATGATATAAGTATAATTAAGGTAAGTCCTTTAGGTTTCATAAACATCCCCCATCACATTGTAGTACATTTAAGTCATTATCAATTTGCTATTGTTCACTCAAATCTACTTGTTCTTCTAAGATGTTTTGTACTTTTTGTTGGAATACAATGGGTGTAGGACGAGTTAATCATTGCTATGTCTTGTGTTGAATGCTTAGTAGTTTCATTTCGTATTCATGTTTTGGAGATGTGTCTACCATTATTGGATAATCCTTGATAAACAAGAAGAATTTTAAGCTTCAGTTATTTGTGGCTGGAAAGGTTGCCCTGGTTGCTAGTCTACATACTATGTGCATGACTCCCTGAGTTATTTAAGCTTCAGAATGTCAATAGCACTTTGATAATAGAAAGATGTTTAAAGTTATGGTTCTTCAAATAGTTATCAGATATAATGCATCAAATATTTTTTATTTTGTTCTCAGTGCAGCTAAAACTACTCTTTATTTTGCAGTGTCTCAGACTATCTGGATATCAGATGGATGCCATTCTGTGCACATGTTCACTGCAATGGACATAGAAAATGCTTTAAATGAAGCGGATGGAAATGATTGCAATGAAAAGCTTTTACGTCTCCCAGGTTCACAAACTTTCATTTCCTTTGTTGATTTAATTAGTTAATGTATTAGAAATCTATAAGTTGCTGTAACTTTCTTCTACTACGAGTAGCCAGCACCAATTGAACTAAAATATTTAGGAATATACTTAATCATGTATCTAAAGATACGATCCTTCTCACTAGTATGATCATTTGTGGATTACAGTAAACCAATTGTCAGTATAAAAATATGTAACATGGTTCTCACTCTCCCTGTCAATGCCATACTGGTACTAAAGGACCATAACAATAACCAAAACAATTGCAAACCAAAGGTAATCTTCACAAAGAATGCTAAGAAACATGCCTAACTTGTCAAACCAGAGTGAGAGAGAAAATACATCAGATCTTATTCGAGAAAAAAAAAACAAAGCATAAGGGAGTCAACCATCTACAAGAATGTAGCTGATAAAAGGAATGGAGGCTGGATCTAACTCTTGGATGGCATGCAAAGAAAATGAATGTGAGGGTGGAAGGATGACGCTTCATGCCCGTGAAAAAGGCTGGATGGAGAATTTGTGATGACTGTTGAGGTGACGACAGATCTGAAAGAGGAGACTAGCAGAATCCTAGATTTCAGATAGTACTTGTGCAAGGTTTAGGAAAAAGAGAAAATGATGGTGGAATTGATATAAATAAAGCTTAGTGACATTTTCGTATATATGTAATTTGGTAATCATATCAATTTTTTTGTATTAATATTTGAGCTCTTGTAACGAATTCATTTACTATAATTTTATTTAAGGATTGTAGAACACCGCCTTCCGAGTTTCCTTCTCTTCACTTGTCATGCATGATCTAAATAATTTTTGCTTTCTGATTCAGTTGTTCGAGTTCTTTTCTCCTGTGAGAAGATCCAAGACATCATTTCTCTATCTGCAAATTCCGTTCTGATTCTTGGACAAGGTAAAATATATTTAATCTTGTTTTTACATTTGACTATTTGTTATATTCTATGCCAAAAACACTTTTACTTCTTCTGCCTCCTTTTGACAAACCATAATAATGAAGATAACAAAGAAAAATAAGTACCTATGGCATGTTACTGTAAGCCTTTGTTAAATTGTCATTTGCATCTTTTAATATCATCAATGTCAAATTTTTTATTTTGGACATGTATATCATATTTAAAATTTCAAAACTGCTAAAGGCTGTTGTGCATTAGTTTCCAACATTGTTTTCATGGGCCTAAAGGTTGCTTTCATCATCTACCCCTTACCAAGACAGCAAGATCCGATAATGGTGGAAGTGTTGCCCTTTTAGTTCAGCTTGTAGTTTCATTATATAAACTATTGCATAATAATATGCTTTTTATTACTCCTCTTGTGAAGTTCCTGGCTTGATATATTCTATTTTCTCCATATTCACCATGTAATCCTTTCCCTGCTCAACAGGAAGCTTATATGCATATGCAATTTCCTGAAGCTGCTTTGATTTTTTTATCTTTTTCAATGGTAAGAATTTGCTTCATTCTTTCTTAACTTACTGACCTACCAGCTACAAAGTTTGATGCAAGTTTTTTTTTTTAGGAAATCAATATATCTGGCTCACTTGATGTTTCTAAAGTATACTTGTGTGGTTCATCGATAAATCATATCTCTCATGGTAACTATTTTATCAGTTGTTAGGAATACATTGTTACCCAAACACTGAGATGTTGCAGAACATGAAATAATATTTTTCTCTTAAATTATTTTTCTTCTCCATTACAAATTATTTGAATAACATGGTTGGCATATTCATAATTCCTGAGTCAGGTGCTCTGGTTGCCTTCTTCTTATAGCGCATCCCTGAGATACTGGAGACCATGAAAGGTATATAAATTTTTTGCTGCAACCCTTTTGGGTTCACACCTGCTCTTAAACTTTTGTTGTATATGTGATTGCTGGGGATAATATATACAGGTTCTTGATTGTTAACCAAGTTATCAATAACATGCCCTGACAAAGTAATGCCTTTTCATTTCTTGTTTAGATTGGCAGCAAGCGTCATTGGACTATCCATGGAGTTATCTGTTTCTGGGGCTGAGATTTTCAAGATCTTAAAGCTGCCTGTCCCTCAAAACCTGGCAGTTAACTGCCGGAGAACATACCTTCAACAAAGATGTTGGCTGTTCATCCAACTTGCTTGATACTCATCTTTTTGGAGTTGAAAACATGGTTTATGCCAGAGAACTTAGCAAGGTTCGATAATATAAAAGGCATGATCTTGGCAATCGTGTTTTCTCCGTTTACTTAGAATAGTGTTTACTGTTTACTTAGATTAGTGTTTACTAGATTTCAATTTTCTCAGTCTAGTTACGTCTATGGTTACTACTGTGCAAGTTTGTGGAGTTGGAGGCTTGTCTTGTTATTTATGCTGTTTTAACTTTATAGTCTATCATGTTTTTCTGTCTTGACAATCTCGATTTCTTTGATTCCGTTTTACCAAAAACTGCGATGAATTTATTTGAGTTTGATGCCTGTATGTATTCTTGGACTGGGAAAGGTATCATTTGTAAAACTAAAAGATGACAAGAGATAAGTCCTAAAAATAGACACTAATGGGTTTTTCCAAATTCCAGTTGTGTTTGATGCAGATGATTGTAAGTGTTCAGGAAAAACTTGTGAGAAAGGTAGGAGTTTAAGAAAATGGGTGGTAGAGAAATAAAATGGAAAACTACATAGCTACATTTGGATTCAATAAATGTTATGAGGGGAAAGCTTGTTTCAATGCAAGGTAAAGAACATTTCTAACCTTAACAAAAGTTAAAAGTGAATAAATGGAAATAGGTGAGGAATGAAAATTAGAGGTGTTTAGTTGTAGAAAGTAGAATAGAAAATGAAGAAAGGCAGAAAAGTAAACAAGTGAATGGTAAAACATATTGGTGTTTAATCATCTTTTGATCTTCATCTGTTTTAATTCTCACCTCCAACTAAACACAGGTGGAACTATAAATTGATTCCTAGCCATGGGAATTATTTGAGTTATACTGAACTATGGAAAACAATGAAGCAAAGGGGACGTGATTCCCAAAGGGGTGCCTAATAATTGGACATGGTATCTATCAAAATCTTGTTGCACAGGGTGTTGGGAGCACTGAAAAGATAAGACATTGGAGTGAAGTGAGGATGAAAATCTCCTAGAAAAGCAGGAAAATAAATGAAGTGTGTGGACCCCAACTCACAGAACCTTTCTCTCTTGATACCTACTTGGCGTACACATCAGACAAAAACTGATGACTATGAAGAGGTCCAGGTGGGGCCCCTCTGCTCCCATTATGTAAGGATTTTAGAAGCATGTGGCCTGCACATGCACAACCACAAACCCTTTCTTGCTTCAATCTCTCCACTCTTCTGACAAGTGACATTCACTTTGACAATCACTTCACAGCCCATACTGAAAGGAACCTAACAGTGTTTACTGATCATGCATGTTATCCCTTCCTAACTCCCAACTAGTAAAACAGTAATAATGCACAGAGGGATTCACCTCCTCATTGGGCTTTCCGTAGGTTACAGTATCTCAGTTTTGACAAAAGTGATGGAGCCAACTTCTGTTTTAACCATCTTTTTTCAGAACAAAATTGGCCAAAACTAACAATGGATTTATCATTTGATAACTTTCCATTAATATAATTGTTGGGACTTAGAAGTTTACATTTAACAAGTGTTCAACTTTCATGTAATTTTGAACAGAAAGAAAATTTATGCAAATTTTCTGGTTGAATGTGGTATTTCTCATCTGGGAACCTAATCTGTCCAAGTACTGAGATATGCTTAGTCACTAAGATAATATCAGAATTGAATGACTTGATTTGTTAAATTTGTATTTTACAAAACATTATTGCATAAAGGAGATGTCTACAAATTGAAAATCAGAAACAAGTTCTTCATAAAGTGTTAAAATTTGCTAGAAAGATTGGAGTGGTTTCTTCTATGTCTGTTCTTTTGGTTTAAAGCACCCTGGAAACTTGTTTGTGAGCTTTTCAGATTATGCTTATCATTGATAATGATCTAACATATCTGATTGCAGCTATAGGAGAAGTTTCCTGAATTGGGTATCAAGAGTTTGTGTCTCATCAAGCAAAAATTAATGGATTTGTGAGATGGTATGACATCCAATTGAATAAATGCCACAAAATAATGGATGTTGGTTTTTTAAGTGCAAAACAACAGAAAGGGGAACCCTCATATGTCAACCTTTCTCTATCCAATTACCACAAATTGATAAGCATATTACAACCACGATTATTGTTTTGGAACATCATGATGGACCTAGCCAAATTATATGGGGTTGTTCAATAAGTTCGAAATATCTACTAAAGTATGTGCTTCATCTTCAAGTGAGTGCATACATAATAAAATAAATAATTATATTTTTTGTATAATAATTATTTTAAAAATAATTTGAATTATAATTGATTAACTGTGAAAAAATATTAAAATATGTTTTGTGAGAAGTCGTAATTATACAGAAAATAAAAACTATCCATTTGTCCTAAATGACCATATATAATTGTAAAGATTAAGTTAATTGATATTTACATGACCAATTGGATGTATCTATGAAAGAATCTTTTTTCAGAGTGAAGTGAATAAACATTTACGGTTATGACCATATTGATATTTACATGACTTTAATATGAATTATCAAGATTGAAACACTCAAGTCATGAGCTTTTTGTGTAAGTGTAAGTAGAAAAAAATGTTGACTATATTCAATAAGTATTTTATATTTAATAAAAAAAAAACTTTGACGTATATACTGAAGTTAAGTTGATATGTTCAAATATAAATTTATTGCTATGTCAATATATGATAAATCTTATTTTTTATACTAAATTATATACTAAAATAATAGTGAAAATACATTGGTTATGTGTATATGTGTTATCTTTTTTATGACAACCTAAAATAATAAAATTATAGTTATGAAAATAATTATTAATAATTGTATTGTAGATAATTTTTATTTATTTTGTAGATAATTTTTTATTATAAATAGTTATTTCAATTTTAGAAAAAAAGTCAAATTGAAAAAAAATGGTTAAATTTAAAAAAACAATCAAATAGAAAAAAAAAATCACTTAAAGATAAACAGGTAAGAAAATTATTTTAATTTAAAAAATTATTTATTAAAAATTTAAAAAGAAAAAATGTACATAAAACTAAAAGGATAAATTCTCAAGTAATCCCTGTAGATAAATTTATGTGCATAATAGTATAGATAAATTTGTGTGCACAGTACAAGAATGATTATAATTTGTGACCAGGCATGTGAACCAAATTATAGTGCGTTTTAGAAATATTTACTCTCTTAGTATGTCCAAAAAGTGTGTTATCTCAGTTACATTCCCCGGTCATCATTAACTCTTTTTAATCTTTTATTCTTGTACAATGTTGTTTCTCATAATATATATAATTTCTTATACACTTATAATAAATAATAAATAATATACCATTGGTCTTTACATTTTTTTTACAAACATTATATTCAAAGGAGATTTAAAAATTAAGAAAAAGCCTTTTAACTTGAAAGTGTGACAAAGTTAGTCCACCCAACCTTGTTGCCCCTAGCTACAAGAAATGATAAAGTTTTCTTCTAAAATTGTGTAAACTAATGGAATTTTGTGCTGTCCATAGACTGTAATATGAAGTATTGCAGCAACCTATTTAATGGAAGTAGAAGGAAAATGTAGACAAATTTATACTTTGTCTTTCCTGAAGAGAGAAGCGTATGAATCCAATGGTCTTTTTTGTGTACATTGATAAACTAAGAACATTAAAACAACCTCACCCTGTACCAGTTGGGTCAAAGAATAAGGAAGTTACTGGTGCAGTACTAGGAATTTAATGCAGACACCAAAAAAAGATAAAAGTAAACATACACTTGTAACACTGAAAGACATTTGAGTCATGTAGTTGTAGATTTCAGATTTAAAAGGTGAAAGAAAGAGCAAATTCTGGCACAGACAGATCAAGTACAAAACCCACATGCAACCAGCACCAAAAAGCTTCATCTTCTGAACCCTCTCAAGCTCTTTTTATAGTCATGTCATATATCTGCATCCACTTTTGAACATGTGCAAAGTTTGGTACACACCATGAGTTAACTTTTCAACAATCTTCCCAAGTTCACACTCATTCATTCATGGCCTCCACTGTGGAAATGCAGCCATCTTATAGTTCCAAGAAGCAAGATGATTCAGATTTCAATTTCACAGAATGGGGAGCAAAAGGTAGAATCAGTAGAGAGAACAGCAAGTCCAGAAGGTACTCAGCATCATATATAAGAAGCTTTAGAGAAGATACAAGATCTTTTAGATCAAACATAACCATTTCTAGCACTGCTTCTTCTCCTGGGTACCCTTTGAAAGGTACATTTCTTGTTCACTCACTCCAATTCAATCAGTTCATGAAATGAACTACCTTTTTCATTTCCCTCAGATTCTTTCAATTTTTGTCACAGATGAAATAGACCCTTCAACCTACTCTTTCACCACTGCTCTAAAAGGTACCAGAGTATGAATATTTATCGAATTTTGTTTGCTGTGTCTTCCAAATACATTACATCGATGGATACTGATTTTAATGTTTTAAGATATACTCATAAAGATTCTAAACTCATACTTATCAAAGAGGGCTTATAATATTAGTTGAATATTTTCAACCAATTGCATGGTGATCATCCACTGCAGCATTGCAAGCAAGATCAGCCTATAAAAGTTGGGAGTGTCTATCTCCAGAAGGTTTTGCCTTGAATTCAAAGTGGAATGAAGCAGAAAAATACATATGCAACCCCTTTTCAGGGGAGGTTCCGATGGAGTGTTTATCTGCAAAAACTCTCAGTGGAAGATCATTCAGAAACTCAGCAATAACAAACAGAATCACCATGTCTGCTCCTCTAGTCTATTCCTCAAGACACATGCAACAAACAAAGCCATCATCAACTTTCAATAACTGCATACAAGAAGAAGTAGCTCTTTAATTTCATATTCCAGGTTCAGATACACTTCAATTAACCATGTTGTTCTGTTCTGTGTTGTTTCCTTTTGCAGTGTATTAACACAACAAATTCTGCTTTCTATATCTGTATTCAGAAAAGGGAAAAGAAGGAATGACAAGAGATGCAGGTACTCAAAGTACACCTTATCTTAGTTCAACCAACCTTAGCACTCATATTACTCCAACCATCATAAAGAGACCAATAAAGTTTTCTCAGAACTCACCAAATTCAAATACCAAAACTGTTACTGAGGATCAGGTACGTCCTGCATCTTTCTCATATTTCAGTTATCACTCTTAACACTTTTGCATCAGATTCATTTTTCTTTGACCCTTGAATCATGAAAGCCATTAATACTGTCCTTTTAATGAATACCCAACATTCAAAAGGTAAAAATTTTAAAATATATGGTCCTTGTTTGTGGTATTCTTTTTCTTTAGTAGCATTGTTTCCCTTTTCTTACGAAGATATATTGTGCTTAAATCTTCACTGTGAATTTGATAAATTATTGGCTTAAGGTGTGTATACTTTCATCCAATGAATGCTATATATAGTATTAGCTCATTTTTACAGACATTAGATTTGAAGTGAAATATGATAAGATAATATAAAATGTATTTTTTTTACAAAGTTACAGTAATCAGTTATAACATTTTCACAGCTAAGAAAAAAGAATATTGTAAATAGTAAAAAAGAAAATAAATATTTGTACAATTTCATGAAACTTCAAGAACATTTAAGGCGATCTAATCATTTTATTATTAAACATTTAAAGACTCTAATAGTGTTAGTATTGCAACTTTGTTTCATTCTTAAATATAAAGTAAATAATCATTGATAAAAATTTAATATTTTTAACATATTCATAATTTATTTTATAATACTATTTATTAATTATCTCATACATCATTCACTTTTTAAGTTTGATAAAATTAAACTAACATGAAATAGAAAAATGCATATTGTAGATGAACTCAAGCATCTCAACCGAATATTTTTTTAGTGTTGTCTTTGATTGATATATTATAATTATTTTTAATATATTTAAAAATATTAAAATGAGTGCATAAGGACAAGAAAAAAATACCTAGAATATAGAATCAAAATTCTTATCGACCCAAAAAAGATCATTGCACCATTGATTAAAGGTGGAGTAGTTATGAATGTTACCACTACATGACAACCATATACTCAAAAAAGTGAGGTTTAGTTTATGAGCAAGTTGAAAAGTTAGAAATGAAAAATAGAAGAGAATAAATTAATTGGAGAAAGGTAGGCCAAGGGTGGGATTTTGAAGATAAGAGAATGAAATGTAGAAGATTACAAGCTTCCAAGGTGAAGTGTGTGGGGTCCCTCTTTCTCCTTCATCACCACATGCCACTCAACTTTTTCAGAATCTTTCTCTTACAACTAATAATGTATTTATAAAATGTCAAAATTTATTCATCAATTTAAATATTATTAATTTTATAAAAATATTTCTTCTCATATCAAATTTATTAAACCAATTTGAGAATAAGGTCTTTTAATATATTTCCAACCCTTCCTATTTTTGTGGGTATTTCTTGCAATTGTAATATATGTTATTATTCAATCACACATAAAAAATTGGAAAGGAAAAAAATGAACTTAGAAACAACTCTTGCTTATGTCTGTTCTCCAGCCACTGACATGTTATTAATCATGTATTTAATCACATGTAACTATATTTAATAAATTGTTTTTTGAACAAATATATTTTAAGTAGTAGTAATAATTATTTTCTTAATTGCACGATGGTATTAAACTTCTTATACTTACAAATTCATAGTTCAAATGTTTCCATTTTTCATAAGTATACTAGAGAATTTAGAATCTAAAGCAAATAACTTTGTCATGGATAACCGATAAAAAAAATGCCACACCACTGAGCATGTATGAAGGACCAGTTAATAACCGAAAGTGGATTAAATATTATTAACATTATTAGAAAAAACACATGCGTATGTGAGTTTTTATTTTATGATATAAAAAATTATTTAGATAAGTAATAATTTGATGTTAATTTTTGTTTTTATAATTGATTTAAATAAGTAGTTACTTTTTATATATCTCCTCATCATAATGGGTAGTGATGATATAGATGAGATTTTTTTTTCTCCAATAAACTTATTTTTTTAATATAAAACATAATTAAATATTTCTGAACTTTATGGGTATCTAAAAAGTTACGTTGATCCCTATTCACAAAAGACCAGTGTTCACAAGTTAGAATTTGGTTTTGGAAAAACTAAATTCTGATTTAATAAACAAGTTTATTTATGCAAATAAAGTTTAAAAACATTATATAACTTTTAAAAACGATAGACTTATCGATTGGGAAAAATTTCTTTACATCACTGAAAATTATTCTAATTTCACACACTAAAAATGGTAATGGAAATCAACTGTTTCATAAAGGGGATAGTGGGGTTCTTACCATAGTAAAAAATATTTTACTTTGATTATATTATAAAGTCACATTTAATATACGAATTTTTCTTTTTTATTCATTAATATATAATTTATTTGGGTTAAATATATATTATTTAAATGTGTTAGGGTGATTATTTGGTTACCTCTTTCGAATATATTTTCTTTGTTTTTATATCCTCTTATAATTGCATTGCAAATGCACGGGGATTAGGTGGACCCAAAACGTAAATATGAAGAATTGAACTTCCAAAAAACGTTGTAGTGTTTGTTTAAAAAGCTAATAAAAGAGATTTTAAATTATTAAATATTAATCGATGAATAGGTGGATAAAATGGATATAAGTTTATCTTACATAACATGTTTTATACAATATATTTACCTGTTTCAATATTTACGATAATTTTACAAAAAAACCATAAGATAATTTCTCATACTCAACTAATCTTTTTGTGTAAATTTACTTAAATCATTAGTCATTCTTAAGATTCTTGTATTTAAAACGTTATCTTGATTGGAGTTCGATATGACTTAAAAGAAATTCTTATTTAATTAAAGGAAAGATGTATAAAATGTTTTTAAGTGTCTGAAATATGATGCGATATCTTGTTTTTGGATGTATAGAAAATATCACAGCATATGAGATTTATATGTTTGGAGTTTGATTCAATCTTGTCACAATTTTATCTTTATAAAAAGTATTTTAATTAATTAAGAGATAAACTAGCATCTCAATTCTGAAATTGTGTGAGAATTTAAAGAGGAAAAAAATTGAATGAAAAAAAAAAACAAGAAAAACGAGTATAAGTTAATTAAAATATATAGTAAATATGTACATTAAAGAGAAAAAATAATTTTATGTAGAGTTCAGGCAGAGAGTACTTTTGTGAGATAAGGTCCAAATTGGTAGGGTAGTATGTACCTTAATTAAGGATAACAAATGTGGTGGTTCCCAAAGTGTCCTTCTCTGTAGTACATTGGCCATACTTTGTATTTTAACTTTTCTGGTCACCATTACTACCATCCAAACTATTTTATACATCTTTTCCAACTTTTCATCTCAAACAAATTATAACCACTATATTACATATACCATTATTTGAAATTTTGCTAAATCTTCTACCTATCATTTTCCCTTTTTAGTTTTACACTAATTTCAAATATATTATATCGACATCCTAATACATCCATAATATTATACAAGGGGAATTTTCATTTAGTTTATATGATTTTTGAATTTTTTTTAAAATAAAGAATTATAAAAAAGAAAAAAGTAAAGTATAGATAAAATCACATTAAAAGTAATCGTATTAAATAAAATATAATAATACACTGTAAATTTCTAGGAGAGATTACTGTAAAAAATCTGAGGTCAAACACAATCTTAAGAAACTTCAGCGGTGTAATTTATTTCATTAATCCATTATTTTTGTTATTTTTTTTTCTTTTGTTGCTATAATTTAAGTAATTACCGTTGTGGTTAATATACAGCAAATATATTATTCACATATATAAAAACTATAAAATTACTAGTAAAATGTTTTTTATAAAAGATACCTTTGATTAATGTGTTTTGCATTTGGCACATGATTAATAAAGAGAAGTTGTTGAACTAATTGTGTGGGTGGTGCATTAAAAAATAAAAAAACGATTGATGGAATATTGAAAGGTATATAGATAGAAACATTGAAATTGACGTGAGGTGCAAATGCATGTGCATGCAGGTGGAAGAGAAGAAGGAAAAAGAGGAAAGAGTGAGAGAAGTGAATGAGAATGTGAAGAAAGATGAAGAAGACAAAGTTTGGCAGCAAAGTGGAGGGTGCTTTTCATGGTCAAGGAAGAAAACTCAGAGAGAGAAAGAGAGGCAGAGAAAGGATAACATGTTTTTCACTCACTTCAAACTTTGCTAGAGAATGGAGTGAGAGAGAGAGAGAGAGAGAGAGAGAGACTCATGCATGGTGGTGTTCTTTGAAAATTTCTGTCTCATTTACTCTCTTGAGCAATTTTGCAGATTTTATTAAAAATGGATAGAAATGGAAATGAGTGTGGTAAACTTTTATGTTACATGATTTAATGGTGTAAGTGATGATTTTGGTGAAAGTTTCACAACTAGGGCTTCTATTTTCCACCTCTTCTTCACTATAATGTCACATTTAAGTAAAATTAAACTTGTAGGCTACATGTGGTTTTTCCCATAGGATTAAAGATGGTAGAATGGTAGATGAAAGATTTTGGCTTTTTTCTTAATTTAAAATTCAATAAATTATAGATAATTTAAATTGAGAGATCAAAACCCACAATAACAAAATAGGATAAGTACCTTTTTGGGTCTAAAACCTTTTCCTTATCCCAGGTCTTGTTCTTTTCTTCACCTTTTTTTTTTTCTTTACAAAAAACTAATGTAAAAATGAGATTAATTTTCTATATGGAAGAGATTATGAGTTTTTTAAAAAACTTTTTATTAATTATACACACAATACTACGTATATTTGATAACATTTAAAATTTTTGATAAAGCTTAAAAAATGTTTTCATTTGCAAAGATGATGAAGGATTATCTTGTTTTCTTTTAAGATTATTGAATATGGTGTGAGTTGATTAAGAAAGCTAAGTGAAATTTTCATTGGACATTAAGATAGCATGTTATCTAGATGTGAAGGTTCCTTTCACAAAGCTCAAGAGAAGAAGATGATGGATTGATTCAAAAACAAAAAGGAAATGGAAAGCACATAAACCATAGAAACCCAAACAATTAAAGGAAGAAGAAAACATAAAATGGAAAGGAAAAGAATGGTAAAAATGTGAGAAGCACGCCATTACATGGCTAGGCTAGAAGCCATGACAACCTTGAAGATGAATGGATGTGTGCAGCCACTTGCTATGCAAGATAAGGCTTAAAAGTATTCACTCCCAAGGGAGGAAACTCTCACAAATGGTTGAGACACAAGAGTGTTTTTACTTCAAAAATGTTCAACCCTTTTACATGTCTAGGAGCACCCCTTATATAGAAGAGTTTAGGGGTCTCTAAGCAAATAAAAGATACCTAAGGATGTCTCTACAAAAACCTAACCCTAGATTCTAGAAACTAGGTCAAATAAGGTTACAAAAATGAGAGACCAAAAGAGCTAACTATGGTGTGTGCAAGGCTAATTTCGTTCTAGCACAAAAGGAGACAAAGAATGTGTCTCATATGTCTCCAAAAAGTGGCCAAAGTGTGCTAAAAACAAAGGAGACCAAAGGTACATAGGTACACTTGCTTCATGCCTTTTACTTTATGCTTTATGCCTTTGCTTTACTCTCTCCTCCACATCATTTATGCTCCCCAATCACCATTCGCCACCTAGCATTGCTTTCTTACTCCTAATTAACCTACAAAGCAAATAAACATAGATTAGCATGTTGGCTTGTGTCAAGTCAATTGTAGTCAATAAGTCAAACCTAGTCAAAGGTCAACAAGTCAACTAAAGTTGAATCAACTAAGTCAACTTTGGGAATCAAAAATAACAAACACAAATGAAAGGTATGAAGGATTAGTGAACTTCCTTTCTAAACATGCTTAGTCTTCTTAAGCATGTGCCTCCATCCTTGGTTGGGGTCAATCCTTCATCATGTATGGAGCAAGGTTTGAAGTTTTTAGTGACCATAAAAGTTTGAAGTACCTTTTTGATCAGAAAGAACTAAACATGAGACAACGTAGATGGATTGAATTTCTTAAGGATTACGACTTTGAGTTGCAATATCACCCTGGGAAAGCAAATGTTGTTGCTGATGCTTTGAGTCGAAAGTCTATACATGCATCTATGATGATGGTGAAAGAATTGGATCTGATAGAATCATTCAGAGACTTGAACTTAGCTGTAAAACTTAGACCCAATAGCATATGCTTAGGAATGTTAAAAATATCAAGTGAATTCTTAGAAGAAATAAAGAGAGATCAAGAAAGAGATTAATTTTTGCAAGAAAAGTTGATAGCAGAAGTTGAAGGAAAAGAATTTGAATTCCACAAGGATTCAAATGGAATCATCAAGTTTAGAGATAGAATTTGCATACCTGCAAAAGAAGAGTTGAGAAAGTTGATAATGGAGGAAGCTCATAAGAGTAGCTTAAGTATTCATCCGGGTGCTACAAAGATGTATCAAGACTTGAAGAAAATGTTTTGGTGGTCTGGGATGAAGAAAGCAGTGGTGGAGTTCGTCGCACGTTGTCTAGTGTGTCAGAAAACAAAAGTTGAACATAGAAAGCCTTATGGGGAACTACAATCCTTAGATATACCAGAATGGAAATGGGAAAACATATCCATGGATTTTGTGACAGGTTTACCAAAGACTGTGTTTGGTCATGATGCAATTTGGGCCATTGTAGATAGATTAACAAAATCTGCTCACTTTCTACCTATTAATATTAGATTTCCTTTAGAAAAGTTAACTCATTTGTAGATAAAAGAAATTATCAAGTTACATGGAGTACCTTCTAGTATAATTTCTGATAGAGACCCTCGTTTCACATCTAGATTTTGAGATAGCTTACAAAAATCCTTGGGAACAAAAGTTAGGCTCAGTTCAACTTATCACCCTCAAACTGATGGACAATCAGAAAGGACTATCCAATCATTAGAAGACTTATTGAGAGCCTGTGTTTTAGAACAAACTGAAAGTTGGGAGAAATTTCTACCACTTATAGAGTTCACTTATAACAACAGTTTCCACTCAAGCATAGGAGTGGCTCCATATGAGGCTCTATATGGAAGAAGATGTAAAACCCCGTTGTGTTGGTATGAGAATGGAAATTCCTTAGTTTTGGGTCCAGAGGTAATTCAACAAGCAACTGAGAAGATTAAAATGATCAGGGAAAAGATGAAAACTTCTCAAGATAGGCAGAAAAGTTACTATGACAAACGAAGAAAACTCCTTGAGTTTGAAGAAGGAGATCATGTTTTCTTGAAAGTTACACTTGTAACTGGGGTTGGTAGAGCTCTCAAATCTAGAAAACTGACACCCAAATTCATAGGTCCTTATCAAATTCTTAAAAGAATTGGTTATGTCGCATACCAAATTGCTTTACCTCCAAATCTTTCGAAACTTCACAATGTTTTTCATGTGTCTCAACTTCGTAAATATATTCATGACCCTTTTCATGTGATAGAACCTGATATAGTACAAATACGAGAAAACCTTACTTATGATGTGCTTCTTGTAAGGATTGGAGATCGAAGGATTAAACAACTTCGGGGGAAGGACATACCTTTGGTCAAGGTATTGTGGAATCAACAAGATGAAGGTGATGCAACTTGGCAATTAGAAAGTAATATGAGAGAGATGTATCCCCATCTTTTTACAACCACGTGGAATTTCGGGGACGAAATTCCTAAAAGGAGGGGAGAAATGTAACATCCCTATTTTTTAATAAACTATATTATTTATTTTAAATAAAACACTTAGAAAATCTTCTATGTTTACTAATGTTTCGTATTTTATTATGATGTAGTTTAAATATTAAAAATATATTTTATCATGATGTAATTTTTACTTATTGAAAATAACAATAAAAATAAAACAAAACAAATATAATATATATATATATATATATATTAGGTAAAAATATTTTAATTAAATAGGTGTGTGTAAAAAAAATATATATGAAGAATTTTTTAACAGAGATAAAAAAAAATATTTTTCTAAAAAAAAATAGAAAAGAAAAAGAAAAAAAGAAGAAGAAGAAGAGATAAGAAGAGATAAAAATATAAAAAGAAAAGAAGAAAAGATAAGAAGAAAAGAAAAAAAAAAGGATAAGGTGAAGAGATAAACATTATCTCTTCATTAATTAAGTAATCATGATTTTGATAAGCACATGGTTTGCTTATATATACATATGGAATGAAGGTTACGGAAGGTGAGAAAGTGAGAAAGAAAGAAAGGAAGGAAGGAGAGAGAGAGAAAGGAGAAAGAAAAGGATAAAGAGAAAGAAAGGAGAGAGAGAAAGAAGAGAGAGAAAGAGGAAGAGAAAGAAGAGAGGGAAAGAGAAAAATAGGAAAAAAAGTTTAGAACAAAGATTCAAAGAGATCCTAGTTTTCTTCAAAGATTATTAGTGTGCTCTTCAATCAATAAGGTAAGGGGGAGTGAGTTTAAGCTTTTATATATTAATCTTGATAAGCTCATAAGTTTTATATTAATCTTTTATTTATTTTGACTCATATATTATTCTATTTACTTTCATTTAACTTATTTTCATTTATTATCCTCTTATATTTATTTTATTTAATCTCCAATTATACACTGATCCTGTTTATTTATTTATTTTATTTAATCTCCAAATATGTATTGATCCTCTTTATTTATTTTATTTAATCTTTAGTTACGCACTGATCCTATTTATTTATTTATTTTATTTTATTTATCTCTAGTTACGCACTGGTCCTATTTATTTATTTTATTTTATTTATCTCCAGTTACGCACTGGTCCTATTTATTTTATTTTATTTTATTTATCTCCAGTTATGCACTAGTCCTATTTATTTATTTTATTTAATTTATCTTCAGTTACGCACTGGTCCTATTTATTTAATTTATTTTATTTATCTCCAGTTACGCACTGGTCCTATTTATTTATTTTATTTTATCTCCAGTTATGCACTGGTCCCATTTATTTATTTCAATTAATATATCTCCAGTTACGCATTGGTCCCGTTTAATTTATATTTTTGTTATTTTATTTATTTATAATGTTATAATCTTTATCTAATTATTTATTTAAAGTTCTTGCTTTGATTCTTATTTTATCATTATTTTATGATTAAAAAAAATGTGAAGTGAAAGTAAATATTATTTTATTCAGTAAGCTTGAATATAAGAAAATTACATGTACATTTTATTTTATTTTATTTTATGTTCTTTGTGTATAGTTTATACAATGACATGATTTGATAGTCATCACATTTTATGACCCTTGAAAATATCCAAGAGTATGTCAGTTGAGTGAGAGTTAAGTTTGGTTTCAATAAGTTGAGATTAAACCAGTGTCAAAGTGTTTGTATTTGGGAAGTCACAGTTTGGTACACTGCGGGATGAAAGGCAGGGACCATGGTGGGGTCTAAGGAAGTTTTACCAAGTAGGTGAATATCTGGATAGTTCAGAATAGCGCCCTGGACTAGGATATTCATAGGCCAAACTTGGGACTATCCGATACCTGCTCGGCATCGCCAAGGTTAGGTAGTGAGTATATATCTCTTTTGTGAGCCGATGAATGGCTAATATTCTCGAGAAAGAAATAATTATGATTGTACCAATGTTTTATGAGAAATACTCAACTACCTAATCACTTCCCAAAGTAACTTTTGATGTTCAGATTGGATCATCAGAAGTGAAATATGGATCCATATGTTTGGTAAAACAAGATCAAGTTTTGTGGTTGTAGGTCCAAATCTAGGCCCCCGGTGTCTGTATTGTTTGTTGAGTTTATTAAGATTGATATTTAAGGCTTATAAAGACCTCACTCCTTTCATATTTTTCTTTCATATGTACCTGTTGCATGAGCAGAAGAGGAACCTGCTCAGTGAGAGTTGTTCGGGATATTATTGGTGGATCTTCTGAAGATTGACTCATGGATAATTTCTATTAATATCTTTAGGAGATGTTAAAAATATAGAAAATCTTCTATTCTGATGTAGGACTCTTAATATTTAACAAATATATATTTTTGTAATATTTCATGAACAATTACATAGATGCAAACTACATATATGAATATGAAGTTATGTTATTATTAATGTTCTCTCAAGGAAAATCTTATGGTAAAAAAAAAATTAATTCCATATCTTTTTATCAAATAATAATTATTTAGTATAGTAGTTGAGGCGTCACAGGAACCCTTGGTATTTACCGACGATTCTGGAACTCCTGGTATTTACCGACGGTTCTGGAACCCCTGGTATTTACCGACGGTTCTGGAACTCTTATATAACGGTATTGAAATTTCCTTTTTCAG
Source organism: Vigna unguiculata (assembly GCF_037176805.1). Classification (NCBI taxonomy): domain Eukaryota; kingdom Viridiplantae; phylum Streptophyta; class Magnoliopsida; order Fabales; family Fabaceae; genus Vigna; species Vigna unguiculata. Next base: position 22,271,041 of record NC_140795.1, on the reverse strand, counting down.
TGTTTTCTACCCTTATAATGCAATTCATTATTTGTTTATGTTCTTACTTATTTTTTAAATTCTCTTAATTTTATTTGTTAAACTTTTTGAATGCATATAATTCGTAAAACATATGATATTAAATGGAAAAATCTTAACATTTGGACATTTTTTTATAACTACATATAACATTCATAGAAACCAGGAACGTTGTCTATAAGTTCAAGGTAAATAATAAAGTTTAAACATTCAAACTAGTGAAACATACAATATCTTTGTTTTTATAGTTATAAAGTCAGATATAATGAAAGTCTAATAAGATTCTTCAACTATCAATCTTGATTTGAATCATTTGTTTCTTCAATAAGAACATGTCTGTGATCGAATACCTAACATAAAAAAAATCATAATTAGTAAAATTCTTTATATAACAAGAAATTTTAACAATGAACTATGTTAGATGAGCCAACTCAACTCTTAGACTATTCCCCCTTTTCCAACCCCAAAATATGCATGTTAGATAAAATTAGGAATATCATATGTATATATATATACATATGTATATATATATATATATATATATACACATATACATATGTATATACACATATACATATATATATATATATATATATATATATATATTCCTATTAATCATATATGTTTTTGTTTAGAAAAGAAAATTCGAGAAAATAAAGTGATTTTTTTATTTATGGAAAAGCAAGATAATTTTTAAGTTGGTGGATAAAAGTTAGTATCACGTTTGGTTTGTGTTATTTAAAAACAAGAGAATGACGAAGGAGTAAAATTAGATGTGCAAGACTAACCCTAAAGCCTAAACTGAGGTTTAGAGTAAAAAATAATTACATTTTTCATAGCAGTGCTGAAAGCTTCTAGATGTGGGATCTCAGGGTTACTACTTTAATACGTTGTATCTCCTCTCTATACTAGCAAGAAGAAAGAGATAGAGTAAGAGCTTACCTTGATTTAAAAACAGAACCACGTCAATGATTGAAGTTATCCTATGAGCAATGGTGAAGATTGTGCATTCTGCAAAATGATGCTTAACTGTTTGTTGAATAATATTATTTGTGGCTATATCAACTGATGCAGTAGCTTCATTAAGCACCAAGATCTTGCTTTTCTTCAGTAGAACACGGGCTAGGCAGACCAATTGCCTTTGACCCATACTGCAATTTTCTCCATTTTCAGTAACTGTAAAAGCTCATAATGATATGTAATGCATATCATTGTGACCTGTAACACCTGTCATGTGTATGTTCAAAGTTTTGAGAAATCAAACCTATGGAGTCAAGCTTCCCTTTTTTTTTCTTACTGCATCTCCAAGTTGGCACATCTCTAATGGCTAAAAAATGTATTAAAACAAATTAGGATGTATACTATGCATGAACTAAAGAGATGAGTTCTTGCTAGTATCAAACAAACTCAACTTACCTGCCAAATCTGTTCATATTTGTACTCTTCCAGTGGATCCAGATTGGTTCTTACAGTCCCTTCAAACATTGTTGGCTCTTGAGGAATAATGCTTAGTTTGGATCGCAAATCATGAATTCCAATCATAGTGATGTTAATGCTATTTATCAGTATTTGTCCAGCAACAGGTTCAACAAGTCGGAAAAGTGTTTGCACTATAGTTATTTTTCCACTTCCTGTTCTTCCCTTAATACCAGTTTTTGATCCAGCAGTAAAAGTGCAAGTAAGACCTCGTAAAACAATAGGCAAGTGAGGAGCATATCGAACTTGCATAACACAGCTCCTCATTACAGTTATATACCATAAGAAAACTAGGAAAATATAATTGCAGCCTTCAATTCACAAACAAATGAAAAACCATTGAAATGTACCAGTAAATCCTGTATATGAACCTCTCCAAATGATGGCCAAGAATATTCTGGCTGGTTGTCTTTAATCACAAGAGGAGCTTCACTTGGGAGAGATGTGTATTGGAGTATTCTTTCAACAAATATAATTTTGTTCTCCAAAGTGCAAATAAACCAGATTATATTAGTTTGTAGAGAGTTTAACATCATGACCCATGACCTCAGTTTTCCTTCCAGGCCTAAAAGAATCTCATCCCAATATATTTCCTATGGTGGCAAAGGCTTGGTTTTTTCTGAGTATGGTCCCTACTGGCGCAACATGAAGAAACTCTGCACTGTAGAACTTCTGATTGCATTAAAAGTTGACATGTTTTCTCCCATGAGAAGTGAGCTGTTGGCAGAGTTTGTCAGCTGTCTGCAGAAGACAGCATCATCGCATGAGGTTATAGATATCAGTTATACTGTCGGGGATGTCATTGAGAATCTCACCTATAAAATGATCTTTGGTCGAAGTAAAGATGATAGATTCGATGTCAAGAACCTTGTTCGTGAAGTACTAATACAATGCAATAAGAAACATGATCAGGAAACATGATCAGGTAAATAAGTTCTATCTTCATATTAAACCAATGAAGAATTATGAACATACTATAACATACTCTGTTCAGGATTCGACCACTTGGGGTGGCATAAAAAAAAGATATTGGTGCTCGAAAAGCATAAGGGTAAGGCTTCCAATATGAGGTTCAACAATTCCTGAAACTGGAGTTGCCACAGTCATCTAGTAATTGCTTACATGGAGAAAAATGTACTAGCACGTTTAGAGTTGCTAGTGTAGCCATTCCTTCACGGGTCCATTGCAAGAAAATATATACATGAAATAATTGAAAGTGAGTCAACCATAAAATACTAATTTAATACTGAAATGCAACATTATGAAGTTTTGAAATGAAAACAACTGTGATTTCTGTGGAAATTTAAAGGCCAATCTAAATGCAATTGGAAATAATTAAACAAAGAATTAGTCATAAATTTAGATTCCAAAACCAACACATATACTGTGATACCCAAAAAAGCCTGAGACAATACACAAGTATTTGGTTGAATCTCAAATTCTGGGACAATACAAAAAGAAGCTTGGAAAAGAGTACTCATAAATGGTAAGGATAAGGATAAAAGTTATAATATTTCAGAAATAGAATTCTTAGGCATGTAATGTTACTTGAGGAAATTTCTGGAGCTAACCATTTTTGTTTCATCCATGGTGTAAAGGTTTCCTAAAAAGCACAATGGTGTAAGAATGTACTTCAATTTAATTAGAATTTATGGAGTGGTGTCCACGGAACTTCTTCTTAGGATGAATTTTCCTAAACACTTTACAACCATAATCAGTTTAAGCAAGTAAGCACATATATTAGACTTATGTGACAAAAAGATGGAATAAAAGATATGGATAATATTTACCATTTATAACTTATATCTTTATATTAATAATATTGTATAAATCAATCCACAAAGCCATTTAAAAATCCATTTAAATTGCTAGCATAGTCTTAACAAGAATTCCTGGAACTATTGATAAACTTGAAACCAAAAAATCAATACCTTTGTTCATGAGAGATGGAACTATTAAATCCTACATAATTAAATGACAATGAAATTTTTTAACATCATGAGATTGCTTTAATGTTTATAGTCAAAAATAAGTAGATTATCCTTCATGAATCAACCTTAAAACAAACAAATATGAATTACAAACAATCAAGAGAATATCAGAACAACTTAAACAAAGTTATTGGAACCGAAAGACAAAGTCCTGAAAAAATTGTATATTGAGCATGATTAGTATTTGATCATATTAATCAATGCAATAGATATAAAACTTATAAAGTCTATACTTTCTAACTTTCAACAACAACTGCTCAGAAACAAGAAACCATTTAGTGCCAAGCTTCCTATCTCCTACCATATAAGAGTACTATAGAGTCTTAATAGAAAGATGATGAAATGAGTGAGTAGGAACCTTCAGCGGTGAGAGGCCGAGAAGAAGAACCGCGAAAGAGAAAGGGAACCGTGAAAGAGAAAGAGAAAAGAAAAGAAGTTTAGACAAATGAATATTTTTGAAAAATCAAAAAAATAAAACGAGAATAATTTTACTAGGGTTTTTTAAAAAAACCCCTGAAACTTACCGGAGGTTATTAAGACCTCCACTAAAAAATCTCTGGTAAAAATATATATGTTTCTAGTAATTAATGAAACTTAATTGATAAAATTAAAAAATATTTTAAAAAAATATAAAAAGAAAACAAATATTCAAATTAAAATATATTTTAAATGTTTGTTTATTTTAGTTTTTTTAAATTCTGATGAATCTATTTTTTATAGACTAATAAAAGTTGTAATACATCACTTCATCAAAATGACACAAAGAACAAATAATAAACATAATAATAAAATTTTGGCATGGATCTTGTATCTTTTGAACTCCAATATATGTTGGATAGTGATAAAAAAATATTCATGGCAATTACATTAAATTTTTATATTGTAGCAAATAAAAGTTATTTATACAATTATAGTGAAAAAATTACATTATAATTGATGATGATAGAAAATAAAAAATAATTAGATAAAATATATTGAAATAATATTCTACATGATGAAAATAAACAATAAATAAAAATATTAACAAATTAACAAATGTGTGTCTTAGAAATAATTTGAGAAACCATTGAAATAAATTCCATTTAGAAAATCAAATGTATAATTAAGGGTATGATAAGATGAAAAATACCTTAGAGATCTAAGTAAACTTTTCAAATATCAACATATATACTCAATGGTTGAAAAATTAAAAAAAAATTATTTTAACAAAACAAAAGAGTTCTTGAAATGAAACAAAAATTAATAATAATAAGTAAAGCATTTTTTTATATTACCTTAAATTTAGAGTATTAAACATTCTCATGTGAAAGAAAAATATACAATAAATAAAAATGTTAAAAAATAATAGAAATATTGAAATGTGAGGCATAAAATTCAAGTTATATTTTCAGGATTCGATATTCAAGAGACTAGATTTTCTTAACTAAGATGGATTTTAATGGGAACAAAACTAATAATATGAAAAACAAATGGGTAATTTATGATATTATATTATTGAATTAGTTGAGTGATTGGTGGCGTATTATACGTGAAGTATGTATGAACAATTATATTTAGTTTTTATTTATTTATTTTTTATTTTAAATTAGATGTGGAGATAAAATATAAGATATGAATATGAGATATGTATAACAATTAATGAATTAATAGAATTGTCTAAAATTAATTAAGCATAAGGTTGAGTAAAAGTAAAATTGATTTAAAAAACTAAAAGGAAATACATGTATCAGATTTAAATTAAATAATAAAGAATATATTTTTAAAATAAAAATGTTATTTAAAAAAAAATAATTATTTTGACAAAAACTCTAAACACATTAAAATAAAATGTTATAGTTTATTTTATTTTAAGTATATTTAATAGAAAATAACATATTTATAATTTAAAATAAAAATATTCATTTTCAAATAAATATAATAACTAATTTTATTTCAAATCTGTTTTTTCTTATCTGAACCTCACACAATTCACTCTCATCTACTTTTTCTCTCCCACATACAATATCCACTAGACCTCAACTTCACTTACGTATGTCACTCTTCAATTTTTATTCAATTTATTTAATTTTTTCACTAAATCTATATAAAGAAAAGAACTAACAATCAAATATCTTCTAACGGTTTAAGACATTTTTCTTGCTTTTATCATTGAAAGGCATATGTAAGATTCGGAAAAATTTTAAATAAATAGAAATCATTGAAAGGAATCAATGATTTGATTAAAATTATTGATTTATTTAATTTATTGAATTATAAAATATTGAGATAATTAATGATTTGATTAAAATTATTGATTTATTTAATTTATTGAATTATAAAATATTGAGATAATTATTTAAGATGTGATTTTATTTATTTTAATTATTTTATTTAGTTATATTATGAGTAAGTTTTTACTAATTAGTATTGTGCATGGTATCATGATTAAAATTTAGTCGAGTGGATAATGTGTTTGGTTTGCATGGGCAAGGGTACAGGTTTGAATCTTGGATGGTCAAATTTATGTTATGTACTAGTTAAGAATTTTCTTTTTCATTTAAGTTGTGGGACCGTTTATTTTTAATTAGTTTTTTCTTTTTTTTCTCTTTTTTGTTATCCACATTTTGCAGCACCTTTTTTTTTTCATCATGTGCTCTAATCTTTCAGTTATTATTCACTTGATGATAAGATATCTAAAAAGATAAAGAAATAAATCAGTTTAAAGTTTAGGGTAGTGGTTTTTAAACATGTTACCACGTTATAGATAGAGAATAAAAACAGCCAAATATTATATATTCTAAAAATACATGTATAAAAATTAAATAAAACGGTATAGGGCTTTATAGAATCTACAAAACTTAAAACAAATAGGGACACGTGAAGGACTGTGAGTAGGAAACGGAAGTTTGAGGACTACTACATGAGGTAGGGGAAACTGAGTTTATTCTCTGTTATTGTTTGAAGTTACATCTTGTTTTGGTTTTTACTTGTTTTCTTGATGCTTGACGAATGAAGTTAGACCTTGTTCTTGTCTTTCTTTTGTCCTTTGGTTTGTTTGATGGATGAGTCGTTGAAGAATGTGCATAGTGGATTCATCTATCTTTGATATTTGAGTGGCATGCATTAATGGTTTGGAGTGCAGAGCCTTCCTTCGGAAGCATAAGATTTTAATATCATGTTGGGGGTTTTTTATAGGGTTTCACAACTATGGGGTAATGATTTGGTGCAGTCCTTAGGAAATACATGTATTAGATTTAAATTAAATAATAAAGAATATATTTTTAAAATAAAAATATCACTTTTAAAAAAATGTTTTAATTATTTTGACAAATATTCTAGTACATTTTTATTATAATAATTTGGAAAGACAAATTGAAAACACACGTATTTACGGCCAATTTCACTTCCTCGCACACTAATTTAGTGATTATGTGTGCGTGGTTTTGTTCGATTCACTTTATTTGATTTAAGAAGTGATAAACATCTTCAAAGTTTCAATCTTCAACTCTGGGTAAGGATTTGGTTATTGTAAAATAGATCGATCCCAAGTTTTGGTTATTGTTACTATTAGTGGAACTTCATAAACATAATTGTTGTTTCTGTTGTGTGGACAAATTTGAAGAATAATATTTTAGTTTTTGCACAAAAGAACTAATTTGTGATTGACAATTTCTCAATGGCTATGCAAGACTCTCTATTTTAAGGTTGTTCTTAAAAATATGTTATGTTATCTTTCAGATTAACTGACAAAGATGGAACTTGGGTCAAATTCTGATGATAGTAAATCAACATTTTGTCTGGTGGATGAGGATCATACATTTGCAAATTCTATTCGATACACCCTAAATCAGGAGTAGGTATTGTGAATATTCTTATGTGAGTTTAATTCAATATGTCTATCTTGATTTATTGAGGTTGTTAGTGTTGTTTTGCAGTCCTAGGGTGACATATTGTGGGTACAGTATTCCTCATCCCTCATTTAATCGAGTTAATATCAGACTCCAAACAACAGGTAATGCATGAAGTGTGTTGAATTTCTACAACAATCATGTATATGCTAAATTCTTTTCGCTACAACATACAAAATTCTTAGCCTCCAATACTTATTGTTTGCAGAGATATAATGATGACTCAATGGTAAAGTTTCAAATAGAGGATGAGAGAAATTGTGAATTCTCTCTGATATATATAGAATAATAATAAATACTTTCATTCGATTCGATAAGTTTACTTAATTCTCAAATTTTGATTTAATAAATCTTTTCATTAAATCAGTTTACCCGATTCTTGAGCTTGATAAAAAGATTCTTGATTTGAAAACACTAGGATGGGTAGATGAAGAATTTATTTCTAAGTTATGTTACTCTATTTTTTTTATTCGTTTCTAATAATTAATAATTTAGTGATGAATCACCAATTTTGAATCTTATCTTTCAAGTAAGATTATTTATCTTCTTTTGTCTCTCAAAAATGGAAATTTAGAAAACCATAGTATATAAAGAACAAACATATCTCATTTAATTTCTATGTATATCTACTACCACTAACAAATACTATAATAACTACCATTTGTCCTAGAAAAAAAATGCAATATAGTATGACATTGTAATCTTGTGTTGAATTTGGTTGTGTAGGGGATCCAGCAAAGGAGGTGTTTAAAGATGGATGCTTGGAACTGATGCTCATGTGCCGCCATGTTAGGAGCACTTTTGATGATGCTCTAATTGAATTTAAAAAGACCAAAACCAGCTGAACAAGATATTGATACCATTGAGAGTCTATAAACACTTTTATTTTTAGTTTCCATACTCATTTGGATTTTCATGCTTAACCTTAATATATAAGCATGGGTGAATGTTAGGTTACTAGGTTAAGGAAATAAAAATACTAAGGTCATTTAATGCTATTTTTTAAGAACTTAAAATATTTAATATAATAACCTTTTTAATGTCAGGAGGCTACTTTCTGCCAAGATCAATAAATATTTTTTCAATCACATATTTTCCTAGTTTTGTGTTTGTTTCTTAGGAAGAAAATCTCAATATAATATCTGACTCTTCTCTTGTTACAACACATTCTCACACTTATCAACACCACACCTATAAAACTTGTATCACTTTTTAACTCAATGCAATCCCTATTTTCAAAGATTTGATAAAAGAACAGAAATTTAAAAAAAAAATTCATACATTTTTATAAATCTTTATAAACAGACCATGAATTCAAAACCAAAATGGTAGTTTTGTAACGTTATTTATTTTTTAAAGCATATATATATATATATATATATATATATATATATTATTTATTATTCTGTTTTAACTTCTTTTAATTTTATTTAAAGTTTTTTTTTGAATTTTAGTTAATTTTTTTTAGTTTATTATTTTCTGTTTTCTTTATATTTTATCTTTTAATATATATTTTAAAAATGAAAGAAAATATTAATATTTCTTAATAAATATATATATATATATATATATATATATAGTTTTAATTTTATATAATGTATTAAAAAATAAATTAACTTAAAAAATAAAATAAATTAAAATAATAATTAAACTTTACATTACAATATATATATATATAATTGTTTTTTATTTTAATTATTTTTAATGCGTTGTATATAATGTATTAAAAATTAAATTAACTTGAAAAATTAAATAAATTTAAAATATAAATTTTAAAATTATTATAATAAAAATTTAATATTAGAGGAATACTATCATCACTATATTATTTACATTTATTTAAACAAATCAACCTTTTCAATTTAAAAGATTTATTTGAAATATTAAAACTATTACATTTAAGTAAATAAATTTTTTTAAAAATATATTAAACTAACTTATTTGAAAATTCAAATTTAATATATCTCGTATCTAATTCAAGTAAAAACTCAATAGTTGAAAGAAGGCTTAAATATCTTTTTGGTCCCAATTTTCGTGAGTTTTGCTTCGTTTGTTCCTTATTTTTTCGAAATATTTAAAATTATCCTATTTTTTATAATTTGTGGTCAATTTGGTCCTTTTTGAAGACGTCGTTTAAATGGTTAACAAAGATGAACCATAATTGTCACGTGTCACTATGTGGTTTTAATTTTTTTTTTAAATTTTTTTAATTTTAAAAATGTTGTCCATGTGTCAACTCAACATTGTGACACATGGTAGTATCTCGTGGCTTATATTCAATTTGGTTCCAATTTTCGTTAATTTTATTCAATTTAGTTCCAATTTTTGTTATTTTTGTTCAATTCAGTCTCCATTTTGTCTTTATCCAAAATGACCAAATTTATTTTTTATATAAATGTTATATTGAAAAAATTATTTTTATTAAAATTCAAATTTATTTTAAATATTTCTTTCATTATTTTTATACCAAACCTAACTATATTTTTGGAGGGAAATTATTATATATGTTTGATTTTTGGTACATGTAAAAAATAGGGATAAAGTTAGTTTAAAATTAGAAAAAAAATTCTTCATTGTTTTTAAAATTAGAAGGAAAATTCTTCATTATTTTTTAAATAATTCAGTACAACATTTATATAGAAATTAAATTTGGTCAATTTGGAGAGGAGCAAAATTGGGTTTGATTTGAACAAAATTAATGAAAATGGGGATTAAATTGAACAAAATTAAAGAAAATTGGAACTAAATTGAATATAAGCCACAAGATATTGTCATGTGTCACAATGGTGACTTGACACGTGGACAACATTTTTAAAATTAAAAAAAATTAAAAATTAAAAAAACCACGGAGTGACACATGGCAGTTATTAATCACCTTCCGTTAAAGATTTAAATGACGTCTGCAAAAAGGACCAAATTGACCACAAATTACAAAAATTAGGAACATGTTGAACATTTCAAAAAAATGAGAACTAAACGAAACAAAGCTCACGAAAATTGGGACTAACAAGGTATTTAAGCCTTGAAAGAAAAATTAAAAAACACACATAATTAATTATGGTCAAATAGTTTTATAATTTTTTATGAGCGACCCAATCATCTAAAATAAAACAAAAACCCAAAAAATTGAATTTGGTGAACCAAAACTTGTTTATTTAAATCCTAATTAACATAGTGAAATCTATTATTTTTCTCTATTACCTCGTTTCAAGAGCAGCACATGTTGTCTTTAGTTTTTATTTTGCCTTAGGTAGAGTGTTTCCCAATCTCACTTACTCTCTAAGGCAAAACTTATGTGATTATGTGTGTGCTTCTATTTTATTTGTAGTTTATTTGGTGTAAGAAGTAATTTCAAAGATTTCAACTTAAAGTTTTAATCTTCTATTGTAAACTTTTTTATTTACTTTGTAAGTAATTTTATAATAAAAAATTGGTTGAGTTTAAAAAAAATCAAATTAAAAAAAAAAGTTCGATTTACTAAAAAAATTGTCACATATAGAAAAAAATTGATAGACTAATTATTTTAAATTAAAAATTATTTAAAGGATAAAATTCAAAAATAAAAATGAACCTCACAAAGGAAATCTTTTATAGGTATAGATTATTATTATAATTATAAAATTAAATCAAATAATTTTTTTAACTTGTAAAATTTATTATCTATAATTAAAAAAAGCATTAAGTTTAAAAAACATTCAAATTTGAAAAATCGATCAAATTTAAAGAAAACATATTAAAGTAAAGTGTTATAGTTTATTTTATTTTAAGTATATTTAAAAGAAAATAAAATATTTATAATTTAAAATAAAAATATTTATTTTCAAATAAATATAATAACTAATTTTATTCGAAAGAAAAGAGCTAACAATTAAAGAAAGAGGAGGCAAGTGAGAGAATGGGAAGACAACGACTTAAAACATTTTTCTTGGTTTTGTTGTTGAAAGGTATGTACGTGTTAACTTACTATTAATATGAGTGGAAATAATAAAGAGGGAAGAAGGAGTGATAGTAAACTTTTTGCCCTAAGTGGAGTTTTATTAATTTGCACTTTAGTATGCTATATGTAGATAGTTGTCATCGTGAATTTGTAGTTGATGATATGGAGAATATTGTAGAATATAATATACATGGCTTAATTTAGAGTTTTATTATTTTCACACATAAATTTTGACATTCACTTTATATCTAATATTTTATTTTATAATTTTTTTTACAAATACAAAAATTTAGAAAAATATTTTCATCTTAATTTATCAATTAGATAATATAAAATAATATATGTGGGTTTAATTTGTAACTAACAATGTTAGTCACAAAAGTTTATCTTAAATCTTAAATCTTGAATTCATTTAGTGTGGTTTACCATGATATTATAATCTTAGTTATTACAATAAAATTTAAATGTTAAAGTTATTATAATGAAAACTTAATATGGTACTAATAGAGTAGTACTATTATCACTTTAAACAAATCAACCTCTTAAGCTTTTAAATTTAAAAGACATATTTAAAATACTAAAACTAATACATTTAAGTAAATAAATCTTTAAAAAAATTTAAGCTAACTTATTTAGAAAATAGGCCAAATTCAAATTTAATATATGTTAGATCATAATTCAAATACAAATTCAATAGCCTAATACACTTTTATTGCAATAATTTTTAAAGATAAATTCAAAAACATACATAATTAATTATGGTCAAATCCAAAAATCCAAAAATTGAATTTGGAGAACAAAAATATGTTTATTAAAAGCTTCCACTGTATCATAATAAATCTTAATTAAGAAAGTAAAATTCTTTATCTTAATCTATTACTTCAATAAATTGTGTGTTTCAAGTGTAACATGTAACATAAAAAAAATTATAATAAAATTCAATGCAACAATTCTATTAACAATTTATTATATTATAAATATTATTAAATTATTATTATTAGAAATAATAATGTATCATGAAATGAATTGTGAACACATAACTCTTATAAATATATAGGAAATCAAAACTAATTAACTAATAATAATATAATAATACTATAAAATTATATATTGGCTTAACAATATATATACATATACGTGTACAGAACAAAATATATAAAAGTATATAAGGAAGACATTTAAATTGATTGGACTAATATTCAAAAGCAAATAGATAAACATAAAATTAAGTAATAAATATATAATAATTTTAGAAAAACTATTAATATATAAAAAATGAGAAAATGAAAAGATAATGTAATATTTAGTGGGATTCTATCCTTTCATTGTAAAAAGAAAAATCTATGAACTAGAAATTCTTATCAAATTGAAACAACAAAATTAAAGGAAATTGAATTCAATTTAAACTAATGTAATGATTACATATGATAGTATAAATAGGATGAGGTAAATGAAATGAGGAGGAGAAGAGAGACAATAAGAACAAACAAATAGAAACAGAAGTAGAGTAGTGCAGTGTGAGAAGAAAGAGGAAAAATAAATTTATATATCATCAAAGTCTCAATACAACCTTGGTATAAGGGGAGAAAACATTTATTACCTTATTCTTATACTTTTTTTATCTTTTCATCTATTCATAATTACTTTATTTTTATATTTACCTTAAGTGAGGTGTCCCTAACTTATTTTTAACTTGTATTTTACTTCACATCATTATTTATTTATTTATATTCATATTCAGTTATGCACTGATCCTAATTATTTAATTTGTATTTACTTTCATTTATTTATATTTATCTCTAGTCACGTATTGGTCCTCTTTATTTATTTTTACTTATGCACTAATCTTATTTATTTATTTATACAATTATATGGTTTAATATCAAAATAAAAATTATGATAAATAAATATTTGATTATTATAGTTTGAGGTATGACCTTGGGAATTTAAATGAGTAGTTAGTACTCAAAATGAGATGTTCTTGAGTTACTTTGTTAACCATGTTAAGACTCATTTATTCTTGAGTTACTCAGATCTAGAAATTCCATTCAGAATCCATTTATTTAAATCGCCTCTTAATTTATATGAAGAATAAAAGGTGATTACCAGTAATACGCAAAGTTTTATTTTGTTTTAACATTTTTTTTCCTTTTATTTAAGGTTTACTTTTTGTTAAATTTTAATTATTTTTTCTTTAGTTTATATTTTTTGTTTTATTTATTTTTTATCTATTAATAATTTTTTTAAAAATTCAATATATATATATATATTATATTTTCTTTTTACTTTTTATTTAATTTAAAGTGTAATCATTTTTAATTTAATTATTTTTAATACATTATATAAAAAATAAATTAAGGTATATATTTGCATATATATATGCTAATATTTTATTTTATTTTTGAAATATATATAAAAATTATTAAAAATTGTAAATAAATAATTTGAAAACTATTAATATTCAAAAATAAAAGATAAATAAAATACAAACAAATCAGCTAAAGATAAAATTAAAAAAAAAATTTTAAATAAAATTAAAAAAATCTAAAACAGAATAATTTATATATTTATTTTAAAGGTTAATTATTTTTTAGCTTGACTTAATTTTGAAGCATATATATATATATATATATATATATATATATTATTTTTTAATCTGTGATAACGATTTTTAATTTTATTTAAAGTTTAATTTTTTAAATTTTAATTATTTTTTCTTCAGTTTATTATTACGTTTTATCTTTTAATATATATTTTAAAAATAAATAAAATATGAATATTTCTTAATATATATTTATTATTAATATTTTATTATATTTTTAAATATATTAAGAAATACTAAAATTTGAAAAAACTATAATTTTTTTAAAAATTTAATCTTATAAAATAAATAAAAAAATAAAAAGGTAAAGTTAAAATAAAAAAATCTTTAAATAAAATAAAATAAAATCTAAAACATATTAAGTATTTTGTATTTAATTTAAAGTTTAATTATATTTTTAATTTAATTTATGTATTAACTTTATTTATTTTTTAAAGCATATGTATAATTAATATCTATATGTATACATTTCATTTTTTGATTCTGTTTTAAAAGTTTTTAAATTAATTTAAAGTTTAATTTTTTGAATTTTAATTATTTTTTCTTTAGTTTATTAATTTTTTATCTTTTAATATATATTTAAAAATAAAATAAAATATTAATATATATATATATATATATATATATATATCTTTAATTTTATTTTTGTACAATGTTTTGAAAAATAAATGAAATTAAGAATTAAATTAAAAAAAAATTAGACCTTAAATTAACAAAAGAAATATATATATATATATATATATATATATATAGATTTTTTTACTATTTTATTTAATTTAAATTTAATCTTATTTAATATATATATATATATATATATATATATATATATATAAAGAAATATTAAAAGTTGTAAAATATATAAATATGTAAAATATTAATAGTAAAAAATAAAAAAAAATATTTTATTATATTTTTAAATATATTAAGACATACTAAAATTTGAAAAAACTATAAATTTTTTAAAAATTTAATCTTATAAAATAAATAAAAAATAAAAAGGTAAAGTTAAAAGAAAAAAATCTTTAAATAAAATAAAATCAAATCTAAAACATATTAAGTATTTTGTATTTAATTTAATGTTTAATTATATTTTTAATTTAATTTATGTATTAACTTTATTTATTTTTTAAAGCATATGTATAATTAATATCTATATGTATACATTTCATTTTTTGATTCTGTTTTAAAAGTTTTTAAATTAATTTAAATATTAATTTTTTGAATTTTAATTATTTTTTCTTTAGTTTATTAATTTTTTATCTTTTAATATATATTTAAAAATGAAATAAAATAAAATAAAATATTAATATATATATATATATATATATATATATATATATATATATCTTTAATTTTATTTTTTACAATGTTTTGAAAAATAAATGGAATTAAGAATTAAATTAAAAAAAAATTAGACCTTAAATTAACAAAAGAAATATATATATATATATATATATATATATATATATATATATATATATATATATAGATATTTTTACTATTTTATTTAATTTAAATTTAATCTTATTTAATATATATATATATATATATATATATATATAAAGAAATATTAAAAGTTGTAAAATATATAAATATGTAAAATATTAATAGTAAAAAATAAAAATAAAAATAAAACATAAAATATAAAGTTAATGATAAACTTTAAAAGATTTAATTTTAAATAAAATTATTTATATTTTTTACTTAATTTAAAGTTTATTTGTTTTTTAATTTAATTTAATTTTTGAAGCATATATATAATTATTTTATATATATATATATATAATTCTTTTTATTCTGTTTTAACTTTTAAATTTTATTTAAAGTTTAATTTTTTAAAATTTAATTATTTTTCTTTAGTTTATCATTTTTTGTTTTATTTATTTGTTATCTTTTAATATATATTTTAAAATTGAAATAAGATAATAATATTTCTGAATATTGTAAGGCCCATTAAAATCTTGTTTATGTAATTTTGCCGTAAAGTGAAGGGCTGCCTCTTGTAATTGGGCCTAGAGCTGGCCCAAGAGATAAAACTAAACCCTAAGCTGCCCTAACGCTCCCACTCCTTCATTCTCACAGATTCAGCCGTCATCTCTTTTCCCCTCTCACATAAAGCTCTTCTAGGGTTAGGTTCCTGCCATCTTCAAGCTAACTCGAAGCTGCTTCCTACTCCATGTAAGTACTATTGCTAGCCCATACTCGTCTCCATTGTTCTTTTTCGTTTTTTTTCCAGTTAGGGTTTCCAAGTAACCCATCTCGTGCTTCTGTTTCTCTATCCTTTCAGCTCCCCCGTTCGTTCCTTGAGTTGTTGTGTTCTCACGCTTGGCTGCCAAAGTCCTCTTATTCCCTTTCCAGGTAAGGGAAGCTAGAACCCTCCTAAATGTCTGAGATGTTTGTGGTTGTTGGTGTTGGTCTTGCGTTTGATTGCATTTTGAGCACTGTTATGGATGTATAAAATGATTGGATCATTGTTTGGTGTGCTATGTTGTCCGCTGCAGGAGAAAACAGTGGCGAGGACCGTTAAACTCGCTTAAGCGGGCACGTCTCGCCTAGGCAAGGTTAACAGGGGCTCGCCTAGGTTTTTTTGCCACGAAGGGTTGCCCAGGCGACCCATTGTGTTTTTTTGAGCGAGCGAGCATTTTGCCCAGGCAAGAGGGGTCTCGCCTAAGTGAGATCCCGCGTGTGTTTCTGCTCCCTTTTTCGAGCCCTCGCCTAGGCGAAGTGGAGTTCGCCTGGGCGAGAACGTCTCTCCTGAGCGAGACCCTCCAGCCTGAGCGAGGTGTTGGGCGAGGCCGTGCGATGTGTGATTGTTTTCTTGGCTTTGTATGGATAATGCTTGCTTGGTTTTAAGTACTGTGCTAAAAGTTTGAGATGAATGAGTATGATTGAGTGATGCAAGTCATGAATTATGAATAACGGGTTGATATGAGTTTAACATGAGATTGTAATGAAATGGTTGGTATTAAAGAGGCATGATAACGAGATGATTTGGAAATCCTTGGTGCATGGAACATGAAAGGCGTTGGATTTAAAGGTTGGTACGATTAACGTATGCATGCATGGTAAACAGTATTTGGCTGCGTGATTATGTTTGGTCTGTGTCAGTGCTTAATTCCTTGGAGTCTCTAGGTGAGACTATCAGGGTCACGCTTCAGTGGTCGGGACGTAATTCCATGGCCCCTGTTAGTGGGTGTCCATGGTGGTGCCCCATCTGTATAACTAGGTAAGGATTCAAGGTAAGGTTGCATCCTGACGCTCTAAGGAGTCAGTTAGTCTCACTTAGAGTGGACTGACTCCTGTGTGATAGTAGTAGGAGGCCCGAAATTCATTAAGGGTTAACCTTGTGGTGAGGGAAAATTGATTCATTATAACACTTGTAACACATAGCTCGGGGGTGAGCAGAGGTATCAACCACAAGTGCAAGCATCCGCTGAATCCGACCAAGTTATATGTATCCGGATGAGTCGAGTCGAGTCATAGTGTATTGATTGGAAAGTCATAACATGCTTGGATGTTGTATGGATATTGAATGGTGAAAATATATATTTGATTGTATGATAAAAATGTTGTTGGCTCTAGCTTACCCTGTTGTTGTGTGTTGTCTTGTATGTGGTTCTTCTTTCTTGCGATGATCATCAATTCGATTGATGGGAGAAGATGGGCGAGGTTCTCGTGGTCAACAAGGAAACGAAGATTCCGTTGCTTAGCCATCGGGGCTGGAATTTTTATTTTCTTCATGGTTTTCGTTAGGGCTATGGCCTATGTATTTTTTTACGCCTTGCTACTCTATTCTCTTTTGCTAGACTTGTATCTGGTTTTCCGTTGGCATCGTGGTGTGTCCAGGTTGTAGGGATTGTGTTAAGGACCCCAGGACTACGCTATAATACTATTTTGTGTGATGTTTTCCTTTAATTTCGCGTAATAATTAAATGGGACGTTACAAATATATATTTTAAAAATAAAATAAAATAGTAATGTAAATATATATATATATATATATATATATATATATATATAATTGTTTTTATAATGTATTAAAATATAAACAAAATTAAGTTATACATTAACTTAAAAAATAATTAAACACTAAATTTAAATTTAAATATATATAGATATAGACATAGATATATATTTTGTTGAGGTATGGAAGTTCATAACTTTTTTACCATGATAATTGAAAATATTCTTCATTGGAAGTTTACATCTAAAAAAACTTTTCACTGAAGAATATTTTTGTAATTTAAACGAAGAATATAAAAAAAACTTTTCAGGTGAGATGTGTGTGATTCTGGTTAAATGGGCAATGGGTTTTTTGTAATTTAAAAAAAAAATTGAGGTGTAGGAAAAAACCCCTTATTCACGTCATTTATTTACTTACGCAATCTATGTAAAGAAAAGGAGGCAACTACACAAAAATATTTTAATTAAATTTATCATCATATAAAATAATATATGTGGGTTTAATTTGTAACTTACAAAAGTTCATCTTAAATATCATCTTGAATTTATTTATTATAGTTTACCATATGATTTCAGTTACAACAAAAAAAAAAACATAAATTTTAAAATTGTTACACTAAAAAATTAATATCGTAGTAATTGAGTAATACTATTATCACTTTATTAATTGCATTTATTTAAACAAATCAACCTTTTACCTTAAAAGATTTATTAGAAATATTAAAACTAATACATTTAAGTAAACATATCGTTAAAAAATATTAAGTTAATCTATCTGACAAATAGGCCAAATTAAAACTTAATATATGCCAGATCATATTTCATATCAAAACTTAATAGCCTAATATATGTTTATTGTAATAATTTTGAAACACGAATTCAAAAACACACTTCATGGTCAAATGTTTTTATAAATTTTTTATGAGTAATCCAATTATCTAAGATAAAACAAAAATCCAAAATTTGGATTTAGTGAACCAAATCATGTTTATTTAAAGCTTTTACCCTATCACAATAAACCATGTTAAGTAAATGAAATTCATTATTTTTCTATATCACTTCAGTATGTTCCTTTCCAGTATAGCACATGTTGTCTTCAGTTTTTATTTTGCATAGGTAGAGTTTTTCCCCAATTTCACTCCATCTCTAAAGCAAAACGCAAAAGTTATGTGATTATATTTAGCATGTAAAATTGGATAATAAAAAGGAACAATACCTTCTAGAGATATGAGATAATAAAGTGGTTATTTTATATTATATATATATATATATATATATATTTAACTGATCCATTTTAAAATTGAAGTTATATTCTCATGATTCAATATTCAATTGTGAGAGACTAGAATTTTTTAACTAAGATGAATTTTCTTGGAAATAAAACTAATAATATGAAAAAAAAAATAGTTTATGATATTGAATTAATTGAGTGATTTGTGGTGTATTATATGCGAAGTTGGTACGTATGAACAACTATATTTAATTTTTATTTAATTTTTAATTTTAAAATATAATGGGAGATAAAATATAAGATATGAATATGAGATATTTATAACAATTAATGAATTAATAGAATTGTCTAAAATTAATGAGGCATAAGGTTGAGTAGAAATAAAATTGATTTAAAAATTAAAAGGAAATACATGTATTAGATTTAAATTAAATAATAAAGAATATATTTTTAAAATAAAAATATCACTTTTTTAAAAAATGTTTTAATTATTTTGACAAAAACTCTAAACACATTAAAATAAAATGTTATAGTTTATTTCATTTTAAGTATATTTAATAAAAAATAAAATATTTATAATTTAAAATAAAAATATTCATTTTCAAATAAATATAATAACTAATTTTATTCTAAATCTATTTTTTCTTATCTCAACCTCACAAAATTCATTCTCATTTGTTTTTTTCTCACCCACACACAATATCCACTAGACCTCAACTTCACTTACCTATGTCACTCTTCAACTTTTATTCAATTTATTTAATTTTTTCACTAAATCTATATAAAGTAAAGAACTAACAATTAAACAAAAAGGAGGCATTTTCTTGCTTTTGTTATTGAAAGATATGTGTAAGATCCGAACAAATTTAGAATAAATAGAAATCATTGGAAGGAATTAATGACTTTGATTAAGATTGTTAATTTATTTAATATACTGAATTATGAAATATTGGGATAATTATTTAAGTGATTGAAGTTGTTGTTTTATTTATTTTAATTATTTTATTTAGTTATATTATCCGGAAGATATGCGTTTATATATTAATAGTTGTCAACACCCAATTTCGTCCAGGTGAATAATTTTATTTAAAAAAAATATAAAAAAATAAATAAAATAAAGTTTTTTAGTTAATGGAAAATAAAAAAAAATGTGAAACAAAATTTTCTTCAAAGATTTTCAAACTTTAATTTTAGAAAAAAAAAAGAAAAAAAAAAGAGTGATGAAAAAAAGAAGAAGGAAGAGCCTAATTTGTTATCACACCCCTCTTGATGAGCCCAACAACTCAACACTCAACATATCTTCTACCTTTGTTCTGCTAGAGAAATTAGTGATATGATTCTAATAATTAAAAGCAATATCTCTTCATATAATTAGAATCAATATTACTAATTAATTGGGATTGATTTGTGTGCTCTGATTTGTTAACGTTAGAATCAATAGTACTGATCTTGATTGATTTTGTGCTCTGATTTGCTATGATTTGATCTCTATAATGTGCTACTATCATGATCAATTCCACCCTTATATTGTTCATTAAAATTAAGACTGAGATTGCATTGATATTGCAAGGTGTGAGTATAAATACGCACTATGTCAAGATTACCAATAAACAAAAAATTCTCTACACTTCTCTAATTCTTTCCCATCACCACTCCCACATACACACCTCCTTTTTATCTCTCTTTCAAAAAAAAAAAACATATTGAAGGAGGTAGAAAAAAAAATATTCTCTACTCTTCCTCTCTCTTTCTCATTACCACCCACACACCTCTTTTATTATCTCAATTGAAAAAAATAGAAAAGGAGAAAAGAAAAAAAGAGAGAAGGTAGCTATAATATACAAAATGAGAGGGTGAGATTGATACAAGAGGAATTGAAAAGTGTATAAGGTATGTCATTGTCGTTATCTTTTTTTTATTCATTCCCTTTTTCTTATATTATCTTTCAACATTGAACATGTTTTTGTTTTATACCTAAACTTCGATCTTTTTTGTTTAAGGGATATTATTTTCTACTATTCATAAACATTTTATTCTAAAAATCATAAAAAATAGTTTTTCTTCATTTCTTTTAGTGTCGGTCTGGCCGCTCGCATTGCGTGACACCAATTTTCTAATTTATTTTTCTAGAAAATATATCAAAAATAATATAAAAAATTAAAGATAAAAAAATAGTTTTCTTTGTTTAATTTTAGTATCTGTCCAGCCGCTCGCGTCGCGTGACACTCATTTTCAAATAATTAAAAATACTAAAAAACATAAAAAAGTTTTCAAAATTATAAAAAATAAAAAAATCAAATTAACAATTTCTAAAAGATTATAAAGAACTACGTAACCCTCATTCTCCATTGTAAATGGAGATAAGTAGGAGCAAGGATTAATCCTTGTCGGGCCTAACAAATATTTTTTTTCTTTTGTACATCATTTTATATTATTTTTTGGGAAAAATAATTATTTTGAAAAAACCATATCTTTTTGTATATTTAATTAAAGGTACCGTCTTAGGACGGACGTTGTGGGGTGCTAATACCTTCGTCATGCGTAACCGACTTTCGGACCCAAAATCTGGTTTTTTAGCAGACCTAGTCTTATCATTTTTATTTTTTCGTAGTTTTCCAGAATAAACTATGGTGGCGACTGCAAACTCTTTATTTTTTCAAATTTTAATTTTTGGTTTGTCGTCCCGTCACAATTTCGGTTGCGACAATAGTGTGCATGGTATAATGATTAAACATTTAGTTGAGTGGATAATGTGTATGGTTAGCATTGGAAAGGGTTATAGGTTTGATTCTTGGATGACCAAATATATGTTATTTACTTTTTAAAATTTTTCTTCCTCATTTAAGTTGTGGGACCCACTTATTTTTAATTAGTTTTCTCTCTCCATTTTTATGTTGGGTCACGTATTTTTTTTTTCTTTTTTTTTCTCTCTTTCGTTACCCACACTTTGTAGTGGTTTTTAAACATGTTGTTGCCACATTATAGATAGAGAATAAACACAACCAAATATTATATATTCTAAAAATGCATGTATAAAAACTAAATAAAATGTTGTAGGGGTTTTTAAAATCTACAAAATTTAAAACAAACAAGGAGACTTGAAGGACTGTGAGTAGGAAACGAAAGTTTGAGGACTACTACACGAGGTAGGGGAAACTGAGCTTACTCTCTGTTATTGTTTGAAGCTACATCTTGTTTTGGTTTTTACTCGTTTTCTTGATGCTTGATGAATGAAGCTAGACCTTGTTCTTGTCTTTCTTTTGTCCTTTGGTTTGTTTGATGAACGAGTCATTGAAGAGTATGCATAGTGCAATTTAGTTTTATTTTCTGTTTTATACATCTATCTTTGATATTTGAGTGGCATGCGTTGATGGTTAGGAGTGCAGAGCCTTCCTTCAGTAGCATAAGATTTTAATATCATGTTGGGGTTTTCTTGGAGGGTTTCACAACTATAGGGGTAATGCTTTGGTGCAGTCCCTGGTCCGCAATCATTCATGCAAAGTGTTCGTTCTTATTCACGTTATGGTTATTATAGTGGGCTGCTTTGCGATTTTCATTTTCCTTGGATCTTGTCAGATTAGTATCATGCATTATGAAATTTGGGAACATTGTAGGAAGCTTTGAGGTTCATGGTTTTTCGTCTCAGAAGTGTCTGTAACTGCTTCAGTTGCCTTTTTAACCCTATATCACGTTGCAGCCACATCAAATATTACTTTTCTCTTTCCCTTAGTTTTGGGTGCATATTGTCCTTGGGCTAGTTTAAGTTTTCTCCTCATTATAAAACTATTAGCTTTTATTCAATTACATGATTAGTTATTATTGGTTGGTGAAAAAGCACATGCTAAGTTTCTTCGTCTTTTTCTTAGCCACGGATCCCACATAAAGTCTTTTTGTTTTCTTTTCTCCTTTGAATTCACTTTCATGTTTTACAATTTAGGTGCAGATCACGTAAGAGTATTGCTTCCAATCTTGATGCTTCTTTACATGAATTCCATTTCTCTTTCCTTAGTTATTGTCTCTTCTTTTGGTTCATACTCACGTTAGTTTAGGTGCAGTACCTATTGTCACAATCGAAATCGCGACGGGATGACGAACCAAAAATAAAAGATAAAAAAGAAAAGAGAGGTTTGGAGTTGCCAGCATAGTTATTATAGGAAACTATGGAAAATCATAAAAAAAGCAAGGTCTACGAAAAAAGAGTTTGGGGGTAATGGAGTTGATTACGCGTAGGGAAAGTGTTAGCACCCTACAACGCCCATCCTAAGACGGTACCTTTAATTAAAATACAAATTCATGTGGTCTCCTTTAAATGTTTATTTTTAAACATAAATAAATAAATAAAATTGAAAAAAAATAAAAAATAAATAAATAAAGATGACAAAGAAAAAACAAAGGAAACAAAAAAGATTTTTTGGTTTTTGGGCCCGACAAGGATTACTCCTTGCTCCTACATATCTCCATTCATAATGGAGAATCAGGGTCACGTAGTTTTATATGAAAAACTTTTTGAAAAAAAAACAATTTGTTTGAAGAGGTTGATATCATTCTTTTTTAATATTTGAAAATTTTGTATATTTTTTTTTTGTAATCTTATAGAAGAACGAACGTATTAAGTACTAAGATGACGCGAGCGGTCACACGAGCACTTATACATTTTAAAAGTTAAAAGGGTATTTAAATTATTTATTTGTTATTACTTCCTCTAAAAAAACTTTTGAAATAAAACATGATACCCAAAAACGTGACTATTATATATCCACAATTTATGAAAATATTAGGAAAATAAATAAAAAATTAGGAAATAACGTTTAGCATTAAATATATTATTTTATTATGAAAAAGTTTTAAAACCCTTAACATGAAAAATATGGCACAACATATGCATACGATGTTAAAACATGATATCTCTCACTTATTCATGCAACAACGTTCACAACTCAATGCAATCAACAAACATTAATTATAAAACTAATGAACCCAAAAATGCATGACAATAATGTTTTTTTCATATAAAAAAGAAATAGTGAAAACATCAAATTCAACCAAGATCATAAACAAATCTCGAGAAAGACTGCATAACACAGCAAAAATTAATTTTTGCGAACCTAAACGGGAGATCGGACTTACAATAGTTGCGTTGGAACACCAATAAGCACGTGGGGGAGGCGATCGAAGGTGAATGGGTCTTATATGCGAGGGTTAAAAGAAAATGTGTGCTTAGGGTGAGAGAGGTCTCCAGAATTTCGAGAGAGAAAAATCTTTTTTTCTTTTTTTTTTCTGATGGGTTTATATACACAACATTATAAATCTAATGTAATCTCGAAATAATTTATTGATGATTCGCTAAATTTGAATCTTATCTTTCAAGTAAGAATTTTATCTTCTTTTTTCTTTCAAAAATGAAAATTTAGGGAAATGCTTTGTAAATATATGTATAGAAAGGATGAACATATTTCATTTAGTTTCTATATTCCTACTACCATTAGTTATTTATGGTTTTTTACTCTCGTTCTCCACTAATAAATACTATAGCAACTAACATTTGTCGATTAACAAAAGAATGCAATATAGTATGACATTGCAATCTCGTGTTGAATTTGGTTGTGTAAGGATCCAGTAGTGGAGGTGTTTAAAGATCGATGTCTGGAACTAATGCTTATGTGCTGCCATGTTAGAAACACTTTTGATGATGCTCTCACTGAATCTAAAAAGAACAACCAACTGAACAATATATAAGCCTTGGTGAATTTTAGGTTAAGAAAATAAAAGTAGTTTACTTTTTTTTTTCAAATAAAGCATTTATGGTAATAAAAATACTAAGTTTATTTAATGCTATTTTTTAAGTACTCAAAATAGTATTTAATATAATAATCTATTTAATGTCACGAGGGTACTTTATAGCAAGATCAATGAACATTTTCTAAATCATATATTTTCCTAGTTTTGTGTTTGTCTCTTAGGAGAAAAATCTTAATATAACATCTGACCTTTCTCTTGTTACAACACATTCTCACACTTATAAACACCACATTTACAAAACTAGTATCACTTTTTAAATTAAAAGTGTGACATTTTTTCAATGCAATCTCTATTTTCGAAGATTTGATGAAAAAAAAATCATATGTTTAGAAAAAATATTTTTCATACTTTTTTTTTATAAATCTTTGAAAACAGGTAATAAATTCAAAACAAAAATGGTATATTTGTAACAAAAATGTAAAAAGAGAAAAATAGAAGTGGTGGTAAATAATTATATTTTTTTGACAAACTTTTGTAGAATAGTTTCTAAGAGAGAGAGAAAATTAAGATAAAAAATATGAAATAATTCATGTTATTTTACACAAGTTAATTTTAGTTTATGGAAAAGTAGATTTGAATTTTCTTTTTGTTTTCTAATTTCTTTTTGAGAAAATTATGCAAAACATATATTGATAAAAAAAATTTAGAAATACCAGTCCCTTGTCTACATTAAAGACAAAAGTAATTTTTTATAGCTTTAACATTTTCTTTCTACATTATTGAGATGAGAAGTTGGGATTGAGTTTATCTTAGTTTCACTTCCATCCAGAATCCATTTATTTAAATCTCCTCTTAATTAATATGAAAAATAGAATGAGATTAATCTGAGACAAAAAAAAAGATCTACTGAGTTTTTTTACGAAAATGGAATCAATTAAATGATTTAATCTAAAATTTTGTTTTTGAAACGCCAACCGCACAAACTTTCTGCTGTTATAGAGATGAAAAGCTGGGATTGAGATTAGCTCAATTCTAGTTATTCTATCATAATTCATTTATTTAAATCTCCTCTTAATTTATATGAAGAATAAAATATGATTACATAATAATACGCTAAGTTTTATTCTGTTTTAACATGTTTTTAATTTTACTTAAATTTTAAATTTTTTAAAATTTTAATTATTTTTTCTTTAATTTATCATTTTTTTGTTTTATTTCTTTTTTATCTTTTAATATATTTTTTAAAAATTCGATAAAAACATTAATATTTCTTGTTATATATTTAAAAAATATATATATATATATATATATATATATATACACTTGATTTAATTTTTGCATAATGTAATAAAAAATAAAGAAAAATAATATAAATTAAATTAAAAAACAATTAAAATTTAAATTAAAGAATGTTATATATATATATATATATATATATATATATATATTATGTGAGACCCTTTTTTTGGTATTCTCTCTTCTACTCCTTTGCCAAGTACATAGAACCCACACTCTACTTCTAATTCTTTTTCTCCTTGCCTCTCCATCACTCTCTGTCAGTTGCCCCTTTGATCATCTTCTATTGAACCCTTTTCCCTTGGTTGTACTCAGATTCTGGAAGAACAACTCCAACAGAGCCGCATTCTGCTCCCCCTCCTAGCTCCTCTCCCTCTAGGTAAGTCTCCACTCTTGCTTGGTTCAATTTTGGTCTGAATTCTGAATCTTTGCATTTGTTCTTGGATTAATCTTAGAATTCTCCCTCTCCCTGTGTCTTGATGATGAAATTCCTCAGGTTGAATTGAGGGTTTCTGCCTTTGACAACTAAGGTTGACTTAACCAAGTACAAATTCAGTGAAAAGGTAAGGGGAGCTAGCCTTTTTCTTAAATTTTGCATAGAAATATGTTTTGATGACTTTGGATTGCATGTTTGAGTGTTGAATTGGTGCTTGAACTGTATAATTGGGTTTGTGATTGATTTGTGCAAAAATTATGGGTTTTTGCATGTGGGAATAGAGTGGAAATTTGGTATTTTCGCCTAGGCGAGCAGCTCTCGATTGAGCGAAAACGCCAGAAGACCCAGATTTTAATTGCCCTCTGTTTGGAGCCTCGCTCAAGCAAGAGTAACCTGTCTAAGCAAGATAGCCCTCTCGCCTGGGCGAGATCTTCTAGCTTGAGTGAGAGCCACTACAGAGTTATGTTTATTTCTCTGTTTTAAATGGATGAAGATATACTTAAATAAGACTATGGGATAATTGTTCATACTATGCTTGGATTGTTATGACTGTTAGTCTATGTGGTGAAATTGTATGAATTTGGATTATGAGAAGTTGTGGTTGAACCAGGATTTCAAGGGAAATTCTAATGAGTATGTTAGTGTGTGTAAGGACACGAGGACTCACTATTGGTTGGTATCCTGAAAATCCAATAATCATTCATGCTCAAATAGAGCATAATGGATTATGTCGTGAGGAGTTGCAGGAGGTCATAGTCTTTAGATTTGATCAGTCTTAGACGCGAAGGGGAGTTACCCTGGGAGTGGTTGGGTGATAACCCCTTGAGCCCAAACTCTGCAGAGTTTGGGAACCTTCACAAGTGCAAGCCATCAAGAGATCCAATGTCGCTTACATAATCCGGATATTGAGTCTAGAGTCATGAAATTTTGTGCTGTGTTGTGGTGGTTTAATTTATTCTAATGAAGGTTAAAAAGACATTGCCTAGCATTCATAATTGAATTACATACTCTCTCTCTTAATCAAGTTAGCTTACCCTTCTTTCCTATGTTTGTTCTCTTTGTGTGTTTTCCTTTTTGCAATGATCACCTACTTTTGGTGTGAGTAGATGAAAATACAGGTGAAGACACTCTCCTCTTGGATAGGAGTTGATCCATAGCATGGGACCTCTAGTAGTACTCTCCATTCCATGTTTTGTTTAAACGTTGGATGTTCAGTTAAACTTTTCTTAGCATAGGCTGTATTTATAGTTGGTGTATATATATGGTTATTTAGGATGACCGTATTGATACTATATATCAGCCTATTTCTACTATCTATTTTCTTTAATCGGGATAAAATGTTTTGTTTAATAGTGTAAAAACTATTAAATGGGATGTTACATATTATATTTTCTTTTTACTTTTTATTTAATTTAAATTTTAATCATTTTTAATTTAATTATTTTTAATACATTATACAAAAAATAAATTGTTATATATTTACATATATATATATATATATATATATATATATGCTAATATTTAATTTTATTTTTGAAATATATATAAAATTAATAAAAATTGTAAATAAATAAATTTCAAAAATATTAATATTAAAAAATAAAAAATAAATAAAATACAAACAAATCAGCTAAAGATAAAATTAAAAAAAATTTAAATAAAATTAAAAAATCTACACCAGATTATTTATTTTATTTTAAAGTTTAATTATTTTTTAGCTTCAGTTATTTTTAAAGCATATATATATATATATATATATATATATATTAGTATTTTATTTTATTTTTAAAATATATTAACAAATACTAAAATTTGAAAAAACTATAAATTTCTAAAACATTTAATCTTATAAAATAAAAATAAATAAAACAAAAAAGCTAAAACAGATGAAGTATTTTTTACTTAATTTAAAGTTTTATTGTTTTATAATTTTTAAAGCATTATATAGTTAATATATATAGTTAATTTTTAATGTTTTAATAATTTTTATTTAGTATATTATTTTTGTTTTATCTATTTTTTATCTTTTAATATATATTTTAAAAATGAAATAAAATAAAATATCAAAATGTTATATATATATATATATATATATATATATATATATATATTAGATATATATATATATATATATATATATATATATCTTTAATTTTAATTTTGTACAATGTTTTAAAAAATAAATGAAATTAAGAATTAAATTAAACTAAAAAAATAATTAGATCTTAAATTTAAAAAAGAAATATATATAGATTTTTTCTTTTTTTCTTTTTTGTTTAATTTAAAGTTTAATCTTATTTAAAATATATATATAAAGAAATACTAAAAATTCTAAAATATATAAATATGTTAAATATTAATAGTAAAAAATAAAACACAAAATATTAAGGTAATGATAAAATTTAAAATAATAAATTTTAAATAAAGTTATTAATATGTTTTACTTAATTTAAAGTTTTATTGTTTTATAATTTTTAAAGCATTATATAATTTATATATATATATATATATATATATATATATATATATATATGTATGTATGTATATATAATTCTTTTTATTCTGTTTTAACTTTTTGAAGTATATATATCTTTAATTTTAATTTTGTACAATGTTTTAAAAAATAAATGAAATTAAGAATTAAATTAAACTAAAAAAAAATTAGATATTAAATTTAAAAAAGAAATATATATATATATATATATATATATATATATATCTATATATCTAGATTTTTTTGTTTTTACTTTTTTGTTTAATTTAAAGTTTAATCTTATTTAAAATATATATAAAGAAATATTAAAAATTATAAAATATATAAATATGTTAAATATTAATAGTAAAAAAATAAAACACAAAATATTAAGCTAATGATAAAATTTAAAATATTAAATTTAAAATAAAGTTATTAATATTTTTTACTTAATTTAAAGTTTTATTGTTTAATAATTTTGAAAGCATTATATAATTTATATATATATATATATATATATATATATATATATGTATATATAATACTTTTTATTCTGTTTTAACTTTTTGAAATTTTATTTAAAGTTTAATTTTTTAAAGTTTAATTATTTTTCTTTAGTTTATCATTTTTTGTTTTATTTATTTTATATCTTTTAATATATATTTTAAAATTGAAATAAGATAATAATATTTCTAATTATATATTTTAAAAATAAAATAAAATACTAATGTAAATATATATATATATATATATATATATATATATGATATTTAATTTTTTTTATTATGTATTAAAATATAAACAAATAAATAATGCTATAATATTATTTGGTTATCTATACTTATTAGTGTGAGTTTGAATGTCATAAGTTTTTCATGGGTTGCATAGTTACATAGTTAAAGTCACATTTTTTCTTGCTTTTGTCATTTAAAGATATGAGTGGGCAATAAAGTCACATTATTAATGAGAATGAGTGGGCAATAAAACGATAAAGAGGGACGAAAGAGTGAGATGATGAATTTTTTTGTCCTTAGTGGAGTTGTTATTTTAATATTTATAGTTTTATCAATTTTGTACTTTAGTATGCTATATATAGATATTTATCATCTTCACATAAATAATATCGTATAATATAATGTACTTGGCTTAATTTAGGGTTTTATTATTTTCACACATAAATTTTTACATTTACTTTATATCTATTATTTTATTTTATAATTTTTCTTTTCTTACAAATATAAAAATTTACTTTTTTTAAATAATTATAATTATAATATATCTAAAGATTGTTATCAATTATCTTTTAAATAATTATAATTAATTTTTTAAATATTTTTCATACATTTTTTATAGATCTTTATAAACAGACAATGAATTCAAAACAAAAATGGTATTTTTGTAACTTTATTTATTTTTTAAAGCATATATATATATATATATATATTATTTATTATTCTGTTTTAACTTCTTTTAATTTTATTTAAAGTTTTTTTTTTGAATTTTAGTTATTTTTTCTTTAGTTTATGATTTTCATTTTTCTTTATATTTTATCTTTTAATATATATTTTAAAAATGAAACAAAATATTAATATTTCTTAATAAATATTTAATATATATATATAGTTTTAATTTTATATAATGTATTAAAAAATAAATTAAATTAAAATAATAATTAAACTTTACATTACAGAATATATATATATATATAATTCTTTTTAATTTTAATTATTTTTAATGAGTTGTATATAATGTATTAAAAATTAAATTGACTTTAAAAATTAAATAAATTTTAAATATAAATTTTAAAATTATTATAATAAAAATTTAATTTTAGAGGAATACTATTATCAGTATATTATTTACATTTATTTAAACAAATCAACCTCTTCGATACGAAGGATTTATTTGAAATATTAAAACTATTACATTTAAGTAAATAAATCTTTTAAAAAAAATATTAAACTAACTTATTTGACAAATAGGCCAAATTCAAATTTAATATATCTCTCGTTTGTTCTTCATTTTTTTCAAATATTTAAAATTATCATATTTTTTGTATTTTGTGGTTAATTTGGTCCTTTTTAAAGATGTCACTTAAATAGTTAATGGAAGATAAACCATAATTGTCACTTGTGACTTCGTGGTTTTTTTCATTTTTGTTTAATTTTTAAAAAAATTGATTTTTTTTTTTAATTTTAAAAATGTTGTCTACGTGTCGACTCAGCATTGTGACATGTGGTAGTATCTTATGGTTTATATTCAATTTGGTCGCAATTTTCGTTAATTTTGTTCAATTTAGTCTCAATTTTCATTATTTTTGTTCAATTCAGTCTCAATTTTGTCTCTATCCAAAATTACCAAATTTATTTTTTTTTATAAATGTTATATTGAAAAAAAATTTAGTAAAATTCAAATTTATTTTAAATATTTCTTTCATAATTTTTATACCAAACCTGACTATATTTTTGGAGGGAAATTATTATATATGTTTGATTTTTGGTACATGTTAAAAATAGGGACAAAGTTAGTTTAAAATTAGAGGAAAAATTCTTCATTGTTTTTAAAATTAGAAGAAAAATTCTTCATTATTTTTTAAATGATTCAGTACAACATTTATATAAAAATTAAATTTGGTCAATTTGGAGTGGAGCAAAATTAGGACTGATTTGAACAAAATTAATAAAAATTGGGACTAAATTGAACAAAATTAACAAAAAATTGGAACCAAATTGAATATAAGCCACGAGATACTGCCACATGTCACAATTCTTACTTGACACATGGACAATATTTTTAAAATTAAAAAAAATTAAAAAACCATGGAGTGACATGTGGTAGTTACTGTTCACCTTCTGTTAACGATTTAAACGGTGTTTGCAAAAAGGACCAAATTCACCACAAATTACAAAAATTAGGACGATGTTGAACATTTCGAATTTAATATATATGGAGTGATTGGGTGCTTGATTGATGAGTGGGAACAATTATGTGTGGTGAATTGCGATTTTGGCATGAACTATGTGGTTTTGCATGGTTTCGCCAAGGCAAGCAGCTCTCGCCTGAGCGAAAATACCAGAAATTCACCCTTGTTGCTGCGTGAGGTCTCGCCTAGGCGGCTGGTTTCGCTTGAGCGAGAGTCACTCTCGTCTAAGCGAAACAGCTTAGCCTGAGTGAGAATTCGCTCAAATTTGGGGTTGCTCTCTATTTGGGGTCTCGCCCAGGCGAGAGTGACTTGCCTAAGCGAGACAACTCTCTAGCTTAGGCGAGATCCTCTAGCTTGAGCGAGTTTCACTGCAGAATTTAGTTACTTCTCTGTTTTAGATTAAATGAAGCTATACTAAGTGAATTGATGTGATATTTGTCTATTTTGAGCTCGAGTTTTTATGAATGATAGTATACGTGATGGAATTGTGTGGATTTGGTTCATTAGAGAATGTGATTGAATTAGGATTTCAAGGGAAATTCTAAAAAGGAAGGTTTTAGTGAATGTAAGGACATGAGGACTCAGTTTCGTGGTATCTTGACGCTCCAATAAACATTAAGACTCATATAGAGTATAATAAATTATGTCGGGAGGAGTAGCAAGAGGTCCTAGTCTATGGACCCGATCCGTCATAGACACGAAGGGGACTTACCCTGGGAGTGGTTGGGTGATAACCCCTTGTGCCCAAAACTCTGCAAAGTTTGGGAACCCTCACAGGTGCAAGCCACCAAGAGCTCCAATGTCTCTTACATAATTCAGATATTGAGTCTAGAGTCACGAATATATGTTGTGGTTGTGGTGGTTTGAATAATTCTGATAAATGTGATAAGCCTTGATTGATGTATAATTAATAAGCTGCATGATTTTCTCTAAATTAAGTTAGCTTACCCTTCCTGCATATGTTGTTTCTTTTTGTGTCTTTTCTCTTTTGCAATGATCGCCTACAATTGGTGTGAGAAGATAAAAGTGCAGGCGAAGACACACCCCTCCGGGATAGGAGTTGAGTGGTGACGTGAGCGATCCAGCAGTAGTATTTGTTCTATGTTTTGCTTAGATGTTAGGTGCTTGGTAACCCTTTCTTAGTGTAGGCTGTGTTGATAGACAGTACATGTACAATTATTTTTGGGATGACTGTATTGATAGTTTATACCAGCTTATTCCTATCATCTGCTTTGAATTATCATAATATAATGTTTTGCTAGATAGTGTAAAAACTATTAAAATGGGATGTTACATTTTTGGTATCAGAGCCTGGTTCATTTAGGATCTATAGGTGTGAGCTTGCTTAGTTTCTGTTGTGTGTTCCTCTTAGTGTCTTTGGCATGGTTGTGGTATTTGTTAGCTAAACTGATGGTTCCTTTCTTTGTGTGGTCAGAGCTATGGCACCTAGGCCTCCTCCTCCTCCTCTTCCAAACCTAGATAATCCTCATTTGGTGGGAGCAATTGAGGCAATGATTGCAGCCATGCAGTAGCAGATTGCTAACATGGTGAATCAACAAAACCTAGCCTTGTAACAGATGGAGTCTGCAAGACTATCAGCAGAGGCGACTCAGCAGAGGCATTTGGAAGCCTTGCATCAGCTAGGAGAAAATCGTTCAGCAGCGGGTTCTTCCCAAGCTCCACCACCACGAGTGCAAGACTAGCCCGGATGGAGCTGATCATCAGATGCAGGATATGGAACGAATCTATAATGCAATGAGATGTCCTGTAGAGAACAGATTACCATACATTGAGTACCTTCTGCCTGGAGAGGTCGTGCATTGGTGGTCCAGCATGAAGATGATGTTGGAAGATAGTAGGGAACCCATCACTTGGGAGTTGTTTAAGAAGAAGTTTTATGCTGAGTACTTCCCAAATAGTGTGAAGTACGCAAAGGAGGTTGAGTTCTTGCAGCTAATGCAAAGAGACATGTCAGTATCAGAGTATGCTGAAAAGTTTAAACACCTGGGTAGATTTCACACCTTAAAGATGGCTGAGGACTGACAGTGTAGGAAGTTTGAGAATGGGCTGAGAGACGATCTCAAACTCATGGTGGCTCCACTCTCTATCAAGGAATTCCTTGCCTTGGTAAAGAAGGCAAGAGTAATGGATAAGCTTAAGGTTGAAGTTGAAGCTCAGCAGCGATCTCAACAGAAGCTAGGAGGACCATCTGCGTCCACGAGCAAACACGACGACAGGAGGAAGCCATACTCTAGGCCTCAGCCTTAGGGGCCTAGGAGGTTTTCACATCAGCCTCAGTAGTCTCAGCCTTTTAGGCCACAATGCTTTCATTATGGAGGACCTCATCTGAAGAGTGCTTGCCCCCAACTTGTTGGCAAGAGGACATGTCATAGATGTGGCCATGAGGGCCACTTCATCAAGGATTGCCCCGTTGGTAGGAGTATAGTGTCGAGGCCTCCATCACAACCTCAGCCACATCAGACGAGGGGAGGTGCAAGACCTCATGCGGCTGGTCGAGTGTACGCCATGACGGTTGCAGAGGCAGCCAGATAAGGTAATCTTATCATCGCGTCTTGTGTGATTGTTGGTAGGAGCTTACATATTCTGTATGATTCGGAAGCGACACACTCCCTTGTGTTGGAATCTAAAGTGGTAGAGTTAGGTCTTCCGATGAGGGAACTCCAGTATGACCTGGTGGTGTCCACGCCTGCTTCTGGATTAGTCAGAACCTCGATAGTGTGTGCTAGGTGTCTGATCGAGGTTGAGGGGCGCAAGTACAGGGTAAACCTTATTTGTTTACCTTTGGAAGGGTTATATGTAATCTTGGGAATGGATTGGCTATCTACCAATCACATTCTAATTGATGGCAACGAGAAAAAGGTGTTGTTTCCTAGCATGGAAGAAGAATATTTGTTGATGTCCTCCCAGCAGGTGGATAAAGCAATGAAGGAAGGATCTCAGTGTTTCTTGATTCTGACTCAACTATCTGTTGAGACTGGAAGCATAAATACTTAAACACCTATGGTAAGGGACTTCTCATATGTGTTCCCTAAGGACGTGCCTGGCTTACCCCCTTCTAGGGAGATAAAGTTCTCCATTGATCTAGTGTCGGGGGCAGGGCCAATGTCTATAGCACCTTACAGAATGACCCTCACTGAGCTAGTAGAGTTGAAGAAACATATTGAAGAACTGCTGGAGAAACATTTTATCAGACCTAGTGTATCACCTTAGGGAGCGCTAGTGTTATTGGTTAAGAAGAAAGACGACAGTTGATGAGTTTAAATTTTTGCCCTCATTTAATGTTTAAATTTAAGGATTTAATTGAATTTTCTGTGCTTAAGGATTGATTTAATTAAGATTTATGATTATTGGATTTATTGAGTACGTAAGGTAAAAATGGCGTAAAAATTGATTTTAGTTGCATAAAATATTATTGGATATTCTAACGTTTGTTAATGCAGCTGAAGTTTAATTTGGGTCATTAAAAGTGTGGATTTGAAATATTCGAAGTTACAAAACAAGTCCAAAATCAGGAAATTCTGGAAAAGAATAAATCAGGAGCTAAATGCACCCCCAGATTTTATTTACACACTCCTTCTAAAGTGGACCACCAAAAACCTGTTCTACCCCCCAGTTTTCACTAAGTTGCACCCCTCCTACCACTTAAACTCCACTCAACCAGATGTTGCCATGTGGCAATCCCCACCTTTCAAATCAGGTCAACCAAATGTTGACATGTGTCATTATCCTTGCAAACTAATCTGCACCAATTAAACACTGCCACGTCATCATCTCCTCCATCTCACATGAAACCCTAACCCTAATTTCTGCCACCATGACCACCCTCCACGGCAGCCGCCACTCACGCCGGCCACTGCAACTCCACGCAGCAGCCTCTGCGCCTGCAACAGACTCCACCATCTTCCTCGCACATCGTTCGCGCCACCACGACGCATCCACCGCGCTTGTGACGCACTCACCAGCCACCATCGCTCGTTGCCGGAGAAGAACCAGTCATGGCAGCAATTCGAACCTTAACCATCTTCTCGCGCCGTCCACACCACAGGTCTGCAGCACCACCATGAGCTTCTCTGCAACGAACTCTAATCTTCGCAGCATCAAAAATTTATTTACACAACGTAGCAGTCTCCATGTTCGTCCGCACCATTTGCGCGTCCATCTTCTCCATTGCAGAAACGAACCAGCATTTGCACATCACCGTTCGTAATAGTCACCACGAGTTCTTCTTCCCGAGAACGCAGATCTGCAACTGCGAGTAACACCTCCATTGCAGCAACAACAACGTTCAACACACCTTCAACCAGCACGAGCAGCAACGTGAGTGTGAGAACCCGTTCCAGCAGCAACACGCACCAAATCCGCAACCATCATCTTCCTCGCGCACGTGAGCTTGCTGCCATTGTGCCAGCATTCGAACAGATACACGCGAGGCTAGCGTCATTGCAACGAGCCTACAACAGTAGTGCCACCACCACTTGCCGGAGCCGCCACCACCGCAATGCATTCAGACCATGACAGTAGCCACAAGCCTCCATGAAACCCAAGGCAACAGCCAAATGAGGAAGGAGGAGCAAACCCTAATTCTGGAGAGACTCTCTGCGCCACGTGTCAGTCTATGATTGCACAGTCAAATTTGTCAAATCTGATCAACTGGTCAAACTTTGGTTAAATTCTGGTCAATATTGTAAAAATGGTCAAATAAGAGGGGCAAAATTGGAAATTGGACAGAAATTAAGTTGCCAATTAATTAAATAAAGATAAAATATTTGAGCAACCGACAGATAAAGTCCAAGTCCAATTGAAGCCTATATAAAGAGGCCTAAGGGAGTAAAAGAAGGGGACAGAGATACTTAACAACTCTCTGGTTTTGGAGATACCATCATCCACCACATATCTCATTCTTTCTTTTCTTTTATTTTTCCTTCATCATATTATCATGTATTCCATCCAAGCCATGGAGGGCTAAGCTTTTAGGGTTGGTTCCACTGTAATTTCTTAATTGGATTATGAGGTTAGATGAATTAATTTATTTGTTCTTTTGATTCTTGTTTAGATTTATTTTTTATCTATGTCTTTTAGTTCTTAATCTAGTTAAAACAATGATTTTTACATTATAGCAAGTTAGCATAGTGTTAAATCTAAAGAACATAACAATCATATGAGTCTATGGGTTTTTTTGAATTTTAATTAAGAAGTTACTTTGATTAATTTTTAGAAACTTTCATATGATTGCTTGAGTTTTTGCTAATAATTGAGAAGTTACTTTGATTAGAGGTAGAAACTTAGATTAGAATTAATCAAGAAGTTACTTTGATTAATTAACTTTTGACTAGATATAAGGTCTAAAAGAATAGACATGATTAGGACTAGTAATGTTTAATTGAGAAGTTACTTTGGTTAAATTTACTAGGACTAATCTACAAAGTTCTTACTTTTAATTGAGAAGTTACTTTGGTTAAAAGTGAGGACGTCAACAAATTAATTAAGAAGTTACATTGATTAATTTGAAATCTTAAACAAGGAATCAATAACAATAATCTTTAGAAAACCAATGATGAATCCTATTTTGAAAGAGCAGTGGAATTGACCTATTTACTATTACTATTTTTACAATATTTTATTTGCGTGTCATTTATTCTTGGGTTAAATATGTTTTTGGTCCCTCAAGTTTCAGCGAAATTTGGAATTAGTCCCTCATCAAAACTTTTGACCAATTTAGTCCTTTATCTTTCAAAATGCGTGAATTTAGTCCTTTTAACCAAATTTGGTTAAGTTTATCTGACGTTTCAAGCGCGTTTCATGATAGTATTTAAATTATTTGAACTGTTTGACACATTTTTACTTCAATGTTAACTTAAATATTATCATGAAATGTGCTTGAAACGTCAGATAAATTTAACAAAATTTGATTAAAAGGACTAAATTCACACATTTTGAAAGATGAAGGACTAAATTCGTATAAAGTTTTGATGAGGGACTAATTCCAAAATTCACTGAAACTTGAGGGACCAAAAACATATTTAACCCTTTATTCTATGCTTATCAAAACCCCATATTTTCATGGTTACTAGTTTTAATTGCATTTTTATAAGAGTCAAATATTCGAATTCAATTCTGTATTCGTTGTGAGACGACTCAGGGTTATCTTAACCCTAACTAGTTTGTTCACTACTAATTTGGCAATACTGAAGTTGCTAAAGTTAAGTAGTGATAATTTGATCGCCTAACGACAGCGATATCAGCAGTTCTAGGCTTTGTGTGGATTACAGGCAGCTGAATAAGCTGACCATCAAGAACAAGTATCCCCTGTCGAGGATAGATAACTTGATGGATCAGTTGCATGGTGTTGTAGTGTTTTCCAAGATAGATCTGAGATCAGGATACCATCAGATTCAAGTCAAGTCTAATGATGTGCAGAAGACTGCTTTCATATCTAGATACGGGCATTATGAATTTGTAGTGATGCCTTTTGGTGTGACTAACGCCCCCGCCTTGTTCATGGACTACATGAACAGAATCTTCAGGCCATTCTTAGACAAGTTCGTGGTGGTTTTCATCAACGACATCTTGATATACTCCCGAACTCATGAAGAGCATGTAGAGCATCTAAGAACCATTTTGAGCATCTTGAGAGAGAAGCAGTTGTATGCAAAGTTGTCAAAGTGTGTCTGGATGACCTCAGTCCAGTTTTTGGGGCATATGATCTCAGCTAAGGGCATATCGGTGGATCTATCTAAGGTGGAAGTTGTGTTAAAATGGGAGCGTCTTAAGTCAGTGACTGAGATAAGAAGCTTTGTGGGGTTGGCTGACTACTATAGGAGGTTCATTGAGGGATTCTCTAAGATAGCGGCACCCTTGACACAACTAACTCGTAAGGATCAGCCTTTTCCTTGGACTGACCGGTGTGAAGAAAACTTCCTAGACTTGAAGCAAAAGTTGACTAGCGCCCTAGTGTTGGTGATCCCTGATACTAGTAGACCCTTCGAGGTTTAATGTGATGCCTCCCATCAGGGATTAGGATGTGTTCTGGTGCAAGATTGGAGAGTGGTTGCATACGCCTCAAGGTAGTTGAAGAATCATGAGAAGATTTACCCCACACACAACTTGGAGTTAGCCGCGGTGGTATTTGCACTGAAGATCTGGAGACACTATCTATATGGTGCACAATTCTAGGTTTTCAGCGACCATAAGAGTCTGAAGTACCTGTTTGACCAGAAAGAATTAAACATGAGACAAAGACGGTGGATGGGGTTCTTGAAAGACTTCGACTTCGAGTTGTCGTATCATCCAGGAAAGGCGAATGTGGTGGCTGACGCCTTAAGCAGAAAAATAATTCACGAATCTCATATGATGGTCAGGGAGTTAGACTTGGTGGAACAATTCAGAGACATGCGATTACAAGTGGTTCTAGGCGATGGTGTCATTAGATGCACTCATTTAACCGTGTTTAGTGATTTCCTTGTCCTGATAAAGGAGAGGCAACTATTTGACCCCAAGCTGCAGAGGACAGTGAAGTTGCTTGGCCCCGAGAAAGCCAAGGATTTCACGATAGGAAGTGATGGGGTGTTAAGGTTCAGAGGCAGGGTCTGCATACCTGAAGACTTAGAGGTGAAAGGTGTGATTCTTGAGGAAGGGCACAAAAGTCGTTTTAGCATGCACCCAGGCATGACTAAAATGTATCATGATCTGAAAGAATCTTTTTGGTGGTCGGGCATGAAAAAGATGTTGCTCGGTATGTGTCATCATGCTTAACCTGTCAGAAGGCTAAGACAAAGCATCAGAGACCTGGAGGGATGCTGCAGTAGTTAGAGATACCAGAGTGGAAATGGAATAACATTGTTATGGATTTTGTTACCCATTTGTCACGGACCGTGAGGAGCCACAATGCCATATGGGTTATAGTAGACCGTCTAACCAAGAGTGCCCACTTCCTAGTAGTGAACCTGAGGATGTCCATGGCAAAGCTGACACAGTTGTATATCAGTGAGATCGTGAGGTTGCACGGTGTGCCATTAAGCATAGTCTTTGATAGAGATCCACGATCCATCTCCCATTTCTGGCAGACGTTGCAGGATGCTTTGGGTAGTAGGTTGACTATGAGCTCAGCTTATCACCCTGAGACTGATGGTCAATCCAAGAGAACAATCTAGTCTCTTGAGGATCTCTTACGAACGTGCGTGCTAGATCTTCTGGGTGCCTAAGATGAGATCCTGCCTTTGGTGGAGTTTACATATAATAACAGCTTTCATGCAAGCATTGGCATGGTGCCATATGAGGCCCTCTATGACAGGAGATGCAGGACACCCTTGTGCTGGTACTAGGATGGGGAATCAAAGGTGGTGGGACCAAAGCTACTAAGGCAGACTACTAAGAAGGTCAAACTCATACATGAAAGAATGAAAGCATCCCAGAGTAGACAGAAATCTTATGCTGATCAGAGGAGAAGACCATTGGAGTTTGCACCTGGAGACCATGTCTTCTTGAGAATTACCCCGACTACTGGTGTGGGAAGGGCAATTCGCTCGAAGAAGTTGTCTCCTAAGTTCATTGGCCCCTATCAGATACTAAGAAGAATTGGACCAGTGGCTTATGAGATCGCCCTGCCTCCCCAATTGGCCAACTTCCACTCGATGTTTCACGTTTCG
This sequence comes from Vigna unguiculata, assembly GCF_037176805.1. Classification (NCBI taxonomy): domain Eukaryota; kingdom Viridiplantae; phylum Streptophyta; class Magnoliopsida; order Fabales; family Fabaceae; genus Vigna; species Vigna unguiculata. The sequence continues at coordinate 22,230,403 of NC_140795.1, read as the reverse complement.
CAGTTAAGGAAGCATGTGCCTGACCCCTCTCATGTGCTTGAGGTGGAAGACTTGCAGATTAGAGGAGATCTTTCAGTAAAGGTTCAGTCTGTTGGTCTTGGCGATATCCAGACAAGACAACACCGAGGGAAATCCATTAGTCTAGTGCAGGTCATCTAGGACAAGAGAACGAGTGATTTCACCTGGGAATTAGAAGATGACGTGAGAAAGTCATATCCACACCTGTTCTCTGGTAAGTCTCAATTTTCGGGTCGAAAATTTTTTGTTGTTAGGGAGAATGTGAAGCCCATGCTCCTTACCAAACATAGAACACCAACTCTCCTTCTCTCCATTCTCCTCACACACTGATACTTCATCAGCCCCTTCTCATCCATAATTTTCCCTTCCTTTAGTCAAAATTTCCTTACTCTTGCATTCAGGTCCTGGAAGTGAAGCCTCTACTAGACCCTTTGTGGATTTTCAACCTTCGTTTCCCTCTTTAGAATGAGTCAAACCAAGTAAAGCTCTTCCTTATTCTCCATACAAAATTCACTTCCTGTTCCTGAGTTAATTAGGTCTAATTCTTCTTTTGCAAAATTGTGTTGCATTTACATAGGTTGGTTTGATGTTTTGTGCCCTCATTGTTGATGTAGTGTTTTGCCAAGTCAAAAATCAGAAAAAGGTAAGGGAAGCTAACCTTTCACTCAAATTTCGCATAAAAATTGTCAATTAGAGCTAGGATTGGATGATTGGGTGCTTGATTGATGAGTGGGAACAACTGTGTGTGGTGAATTGCAATTTTGGCATGAAGTGTGTGGTTTTGCATGTGAAAAACGATTGAAATTCTGATGGTTTCGCCCGGGCAAGCAGCTCTCGCTTGAGCGAAAATACTAAAAATTCACCCTTGTTGCTGTGTGAGGTCTCACCTAGGCGAGCTGGTTCCGCTTGAGCGAGAGTCACTCTCGTCTAAGCGAAACAACTTAGCTTGAGCGAGAATTCGCTCAAATTTGGGGTTCCTCTCTGTTTGGGGTCTCGCCCAAGCGAGAGTGACTCGCCTAAGCGAGACAGCTCTCTAGCTTAGGCGAGATCCTCTAGCTTGAGCGAGTTTCACTGTAGAATTTAGTTACTTCTCTGTTTTAGATTAAATGAAGCTATACTAAGTGAATTGATGTGATATATGTCTATTTTGTGCTCGAGTTTTTATGAATGATAGTATACGTGATGGAATTGTATGGATTTGGTTCATTAGAGAATGTAATTGAATTAGGATTTCAAGGGAAATTCTAGAAAGGAAGGTTTTAGTGAATGTAAGGACATGAGGACTCAGTTTGGTGGTATCTTGACGCTCCAAGAACCATTAAGACTCATATAGAGTATAATGGATTATGTCGGGTGGAGTAGCAGGAGCTCCTAGTCTATGGACCCGATCCGTCATAGATTCGAAAGGGACTTATCCTGGGAGTGGTTGGGTGATAACCCCTTGTGCCCAAAACTCTGCAGAGTTTGGGAACCATCACAGGTGCAAGCCACCAAGAGCTCCAATGTTTCTTACATAATCCAGATATTGAGTCTATAGTCACGAATATGTGTTGTGGTTGTGGTGGTTTGAATAATTCTGATAAATGTGATAAGCCTTGATTGATGTATAATTAATAAGTTGCATGATTTTCTCTAAATTAAGTTAGCTTACCCTTCCTGCATATGTTGTTTCTTTTTGTGTCTTTTCTCTTTTGCAATGATCGCCTACAATTGGTGTGAGCAGATAAAAGTGCAAGCGAAGACACACCCCTCCGGGATAGGAGTTGAGTGGTGACATGAGCGATCCAGCAGTAGTATTTGTTCTATGTTTTGCTTAGATGTTGGGTGTTTGGTAACCCTTTCTTAGTGTAGGCTATGGTGATAGACAATATATGTATAGTTATTTTTGGGATGACTGTATTGATACTCTATACCAGCCTATTCCTATCATCTGATTTGAATTATCATAATATAATGTTTTGCTAGATAGTGTAAAAACTATTAAAACGGGATGTTACACAACACATGTTGTCTTTAGTTTTTATTTTGTCTTAGGTAGAGTGTTTCCCAATCTCACTTACTCTCTTTAAGGCAAAACTTATGTGATTATGTGTGTGCTTCTATTTTATTTGTAGTTTATTTGGTGTAAGAAGTGATCAACGTCTTCAAAGATTTCAACTTAAAATTTTAATCTTTTATTATAAACTTTCTTATTTACTTTGTAAGTAATTTTATAATAAAAAAATGATTGAGTTTAAAAAAAATCAAATTAAAAAAAAAGTTCGATTTACTAAAAAAATTGTCACATTAGAAAAAATTGATAAACTAATTATTTTATTTAAAAATTATTTAAAGGATAAAATTCAAAAATAAAAATGAACCTTACAAAGTAAATTATAAAATTAAATTAAATAATTCTTTTAACTTGTAAAATTTATTATCTATAATTAAAAATGTATTAAGTTTAAGAAACATTCAAATTTGAAAAATCGATAAAATTTAAAGAAAACATATTAAAGTAAAATGTTATTGTTTATTTTATTTTAAGTATATTTAAAAGAAAAGAAAATATTTATAATTTAAAATAAAAATATTTATTTTCAAATAAATATAATAATTAATTTTAAAGATAGATATCTTCTAACGACTTAAAACATTTTTCTTGGTTTTGTTGTTGAAAGGTATGCACGTGGTAACTTACTATTAATATGAGTGGGAATAATAAAGAGGGAAGAAGGAGTGATGGTAAACTTTTTGTCCTAAGTGGAGTTGCTCCTTTAATACATATAGTTTTATCAATTTGCACTTTAGTATGCTATATCTGGATATTTGCCATCGTGAATTTATAGTGGAGGACATAGAGAATATCGTATAATATAATATACATGGCTTAATTTAGAGTTTTATTATTTTCACACATAAATTTAGACATTCTGTAACATCCTATTTAATAGTTTTTACGCTACCAAATAAAACATCACATTATGATCAAACAAAGCAGATGGTAGAAACAGACTATTATAGAGTACTGATACAGTCATCCAAAATAACCATATAAGTTTCTATCGACATGTACAGTCTATACAAGGAAGAGTTAATTTATACATCTCAAGCTCCAAAGAACCTAACCCAAAAGCCACACTGGATTTCCAAGCTAAAGATCAGCTCATGTCCAGGAGAGGGGTGTCTTCATTTGGATTCTACTTTGCTCACACCAGAAGTGGGTGATCATTGGAAAGGAAAGACACACAAGGAAAATAACAAGGACAAGAAAGGGTAAGCTAACTGAAATAAGAGAAATCATGCAGTCCACATCATGAATATCATTCATAAAACATAACTCAATTATATAATTCTAGACTCGATATTTGGATTGTGTAAGTGACATTGGATCTCTTAGTGGCTTGCACCTGTGAAGGTTCCCAAACTCTATAGAGTTTGGGCACAAGGGGTTATCACCCAACCACTCCCAAAGTAAGTCCCCTTCGCGTCTAAGACTTGATCAAGTCCAAAGACTAGGATCTTCTACTACTCCTCACGACATAATCCATTATGCTCTATCTGAGCGTGAATGATTATTGGAGTTTCAGGATACCAACCAATACAGAGTCCTCACGTCCTTACACACACTAACATACTCATCTGAATTTCCCTTGAAATTCTATTTCAACCACAACTTCTCATAGCTCATATTCATCCAATTTCACCATACTTAATATTAGCAACAACATTCCACGCATGTAAGAGACTAATTGCACAAAATCAAATTTAAACATATAATGTCATCCCTTAAATAAGAACATCATACACCCTACTGTAATGATTCTCGCTCAAGCTAGAGGATCTAGCCCAAGCGAGAGGCCATCTCGCTTAGGCGAGTCAGTCTCGCCTAAGCGAGGCTCTAACAGTGGCAAAAATAAAAATTTGGGCGAACTCTCGCTCAGGCTAAGCTGATTCGCTTAGACGAGAGTGTCTGTCGCTCAAGCGACCTCAGCTCGTCTAGGCGAGGCTTCGCGCAGGAACAGGGGTGGGTTTTCTGGTGTTTTCGCTCAGGCGAGAGCTAGTCGCTTAGGCGAAAATACCATACTACTTTGTTGTTCCCACATGCAGAAACCCAGATTCATCACACAAATTTCAATCACACACTCAATCATATAGTTCAACATCAATTCAACACTTCAAACATGCAATCCAGACCAGAAGAACACATTTATGTACAAATTTAAAAGAGAATGGTTAGCTTCCCTTACCTCTTTAAAAGTTTACTGACTTAGCAAAGAAGGAGCTCCAAAAGGGACACCACTACTGCTTTGAACCTAAGGAAGGGAAATGCATATCCATACAGTAAGTGGGATTCAAAATTCTAACCTAGAAATAACTAAATTCTAGAATTGAGAGTTGAAACCAAACTTACGAGAAGAAGGGGGAGGTTCAACTTGAATGGAGGGTTCTGCATCGATCCTAATTCTGCCTACTGCACAAAAAAGAAGAATGAATTCAAATAGGGGAACCTGAGTTTCTTTGTTGAGGGGAAAGAGAGAACAGAGAGAAGATGTGGAAATGGGTTTTGTGTTTTAGATGGAAAGAAAATGAAGAGAGAAAGAAGACTCCTCACACATTCACTTTATATCTAATATTTTATTTTATAATTTTTCTTTTTTTACAAATACAAAAATTTAGAAAACTATTTTCATCTTAATTTATCAAATAGATAATATAAAATAATATATGTGGGTTTAATTTATAACTAACAATGTTAGTCACAAAAGTTTATCTTAAATCTCGTCTTGAATTCATTTACTGTGGTTTACCATGATATTATAATCTCAATTATTAAATAAAAATTAAATGTTAAAATTATTATAATAAATACTTAATATGGTAATAATAGAGTAATACTATTATCACTTTAAACAAATCAACCTCTTAAGCTTTTAAATTTAAAAGACATATTTGAAATATTAAAACTAACACATTTAAGTAAATAAATCTTTAAAAGAAATTAAGCTAACTTATTTAGAAAATAAACCAAATTCAAATTTAATATATGCTAGATCATAATTCAAATACAAATTCAATAGCCTAATACACTTTTATTGCAATAATTTTTAAAGATAAATTCAAAAATACTATGGTCAAATCCAAAAATTGAATTTGAAGAACAAAATTATGTTTATTTAAAGCTTCTACTGTATGATAATAAATCTAATTAAGAAAGTGAAATTCTTTATCTTAATCTATTACTTCAATAAATTGTGTGTTTCAAGTTTAACATGTAACATAAAAAAAAATAATAATAAAATTCAATACAATAATTCTATTAACAATATATTATATTATAAATATTATTAAATTATTATTATTAGAAATAATAATGTATCATGAATTGAACTGTGAACACATAACTCTTATAAATATATTGGAAATCAAAACTAATTAACTAATAACAATATAATAATATTATAAAATTATATATTGGCTTAACAATATATACATATACATGTGCAGGAAAAAATATATAAAAGTATACAAGAAAAATAATTAAATTGATTGGACTAATCTTCAAAAGCAAATAGATAAACACAAAATTAAGTAATAAATATATAACAACGTTAAAAAATCTATTAATATATAAAATAGAAAATGGAAAGATAATGTAACATTTAATGGGATTCTATCTAAAACGAAAAATCTATGAACTAGAAATTCTTATCAAACTGAAACAACAAAATTAAAAGAAATTGAATTCAATTTAAATCAATGTAATGGTTACATATAACAGTATAGATAGGATGAGATAAATGAAACGAAGAGGAGAAGAGAGACAATAAAATCAAACAAAGCAGAGTAGTGCGAGTGTGAGAAGTAACAAAGAGGAAAAAAAAATTATATATCATCAAATTCTCAATACAACCTTGGTATAATAGAAGGACACATTTATTACCTTATTCTCATATTTTTATTATCTTTTCATTTATTCATAATTACTTTATTTCTCTATTTACCTTAAGTGAGGTGCCCCAAACCTCTTTTTAACTTATATTGTTTTTTTAACATTTTTTTCATTTTATTTAAAGTTTACTTTTTGTTAAATTTTAATTATTTTTTCTTTAGTTTATCATTTTTTGTTTTATTTATTTTTTTATCCTTTAATATATTTTTTAAAAATTCAATAAATTATTAATATTTTTTATTATAAATTTTAAAAATAGAAAAGAAAAAAAATATATATATACACACACACGCACACACACACTTAACTTTATTTTTGCGTAATGTATTAAAAAATAAATTAAATTAACATAAATTAAATTAAAAAATAATTAAAATTTAAATTAAAAAATTATATATATATATATATATATTATATTTTCTTTTTACTTTTTTATTTAATTTAAAGTTTAATCATTTTTAATTTAATTATTTTTAATACATTATATAAAAAATAAATTAAGATATAAATTTTCATATATATATATATATATATATATGCTAATATTTTATTTTATTTTTTAAATATATAAAAAAATATTAAAAATTGTAAATAATAAATTTGAAAAATATTAATATTAAAAAATAAAAAATAAATAAAATACAAACAAATCAGCTAAAGATAAAATTAAAAAAAAAATTTAAATAAAATTAAAAAAATATAAAACAGAATAATTTTTTTATTTATTTTTAAAGTTTAATTATTTTTTAGCTTGAGTTATTTTCATACATTTTTTATAGATCTTTATAAACAGACAACGAATTCAAAACAAAAATGGTATTTTTGTAACTTTGTTTATTTTTTAAAGTGTATATATATATATATATATATATATATATATATATATATATATATATATATATATATATATATATATTATTTTTTACTCTGTTTTAACGATTTTTAATTTTATTTAAAGGTTATTTTTTTGAATTTTAATTACTTTTTCTTCAGTTTATTATTATTTTTAATCTTTTAATATATATTTTAAAAATAAAATAAAATATTAATATTTCTTAATATTTATATATATATATATATAATATTAATATTTTATTATATTTTTAAAATATATTCAGAAATACTAAAATTTGCAAAAACTATAAATTTCTAAAATCTTTAATCTTATAAAAGAAATAAAAAATAAAAAGCTAAACTTATAATTAAAAAATAATAATCTTAAGTAAAATAAAATAAAATGTAAAACAGATTAAGTATTTTTTTGAATTTTAATTATTTTTTCTTTAGTTTATTAATTTTGTCTTATTTATTTTTTATCCTTTAATATATATTTTAAAAATGAAATAAAACAAAATAATATATATATATATATATATATATATGTGTGTGTGTGTGTGTGTGTATCTTTAATTTTATTTTTGTACAATGTTTTGAAAAATAAATGAAATTAAGAATTAAATTAAACTAAAGAAATAATTAGACCTTAAATTAGAAAAAGAAAAAAAAATATATATATATATATATAGATTTGTTTTTTCTATTTTATTTTATTTAAAGTTTAATGTTATTTAAAATATATATAAAGAAATATTAAAAATTGTAAAATATATAAATATGTAAAATATTAATAGTAAAATAAAATAAAACACAAAAATATAAAGCTAATGATAAACTTTAAAATATTAAATTTTAAATAAAATTATTTATATTTTTTACTTAATTTAAAGTTTAATTGTTTTTTAATTTAATTTAATTTTTAAAGCATATATATAATTTATATATATATAATACTTTTTATTCTGTTTTAACTTTTTATATTTGATTTAAAGTTTAATTTTTTAAATTTTAATTATTTGTTATCTTTTAATATATATTTTAAAATTGAAATAAGATAATAATATTTCTGAATATATATTTTAAAAATAAAATAAAATATCAATGTAAATATATATATATATATATATATATATATATATATATTGTTGAAATATGGAAGTTCATAACTTTTACCAAATGTTGATATTCGAAAGCATTCTTCATTAGAAGTTTACGTCTGAAAAAAATTTTGAGGTGATATATGTGTGACTCTGGTTAAATGGAAAAAAAGTATTTTTGTAATTTAAAAAATATTTGGGATGCAGAAGAAATCTTTGAGGTGTAAAAAGAAATCCCTTATTCACTTTATTTATTTTTTTACGCGGTCTATACAAAGAAAAGAACTAACAATCAATCAAATAAAGAAAGGAGGCAACTATAAAACAAATATTTTAATTAAATTTATAAGTTATATCATATAAAATAATATATGTGGATTTAATTTGTAACTATCCATGTTACTTACAAAAGTTCATGTTAAATTTGTAATTGAGTGATTTGTGGTGTATTATACGCGAAGTTGGTAAGTGTGAACAATTATATTTAGTTTTTATTTAATTTTTAATTTTAAATTATAACGGGAGATAAAATATAAGATATGAATATGAGATATTTATAACAATTAATGAATTAATAGAATTGTCTAAAATTAATGATGCATAAGGTTGAATAAAAGTAAAATTGATTTAAAAAACTAAAAGGAAATACATTTATTAGATTTAAATTAAAAGTTTAAATACATTTTTCGTCCTCATTTTTGTGTTTGTTGCGGATGGTCCTCATTTTGACAAAATGTTTAAAATAGTCCTCATTTTTTACCGAATGTTTAAAATAGTCCTCATTTTCACAATTCGTGTTTTATTTGATCATTTTCTGTGAGACCGTTTAGATTAGTAACGGATCACCTGTACAGTACACCTAACACACCCTAATGCAACCTAATACAAACAGTGTCACCTATACAGTGTTCCGTTACTGATTTAAACAGTGTCACAAAAAAGGACCAAATAAAACACGAATTGCGGAAATGAGAACTATTGTAAACATTCGGTAAAAATAATGACCATTTAAAACATTCTTTCAAAATGAGGATCATCCGCAACAAACACTACGAAAATGGGAACTAAAAAGGTATTTAAACCTAAATTAAATAATAAAGAATATATTTTTAAAATAAAAATATCATTTTTTAAAAAAAGTTTTAATTATTTTGACAAAAACTCTAAACACATTAAAATAAAATGTTATAGTTTATTTTATTTGAAGTATATTTAATAAAAAATAAAATATTTATAATTTAAAATAAAAATATTCATTTTCAAATAAATATAATAACTAATTTTATTCTAAATCTGTTTTTTCTTATCTCAACCTTACAAAATTCATTCTCATTTATTTTTTTCTCACCCATACACAATATCCACTAGACCTCAACTTCACTTACCTACATCACTCTTCAACTTTTATTCAATTTATTTAATTTTTTCACTAAATCTATATAAAGAAAAGAAATAACAATTAAACAAAAAAAAGGCATTTTTCTTGCTTTTGTTATTGAAAGATATGTGTAAGATCCGAAAAAATTTAAAATAAATAGAAATCATTGGAATAAATTAATAATTTTGATTAAGATCATTAATTTATTTAATATACTGAATTATGAAATATTGAGATAATTATTTAAGTGATTTAAGTTGTGATTTTATTTATTTTAATTATTTTTTAGTTATATTATGCGGAATATATGCTTTTATATATTAGTAATGTGAATGATGTAATGATTAAGCATTTAGTTGAGTGAATAATGTGTGTGATTAGCCTTTGAAAGGGATGTAGGTTTGATTCTTGGATGTCCACTATATGTTGTTTATTTTTTAAATTTTTTCTTTCTCATTTAAGTTGTGGGGCCACTTATTTTTAATTAGTTTTCTCTCTCCATTTTTATGTTGGGTAACATTTTTTTCTCTCTCTTCTATTACCCACACTTTGCAGTATTTTTTTTTAATCATATGTTCTAATCTTTCGGTTGTTATTCAATTGATCATAAGTTACCCAAAAAATAAAGAAATAAATCAGTTTAAAGGTTAGGATAGTGGTTTTTAAACATATTGCTGCCATATTATAGATAGAGAATAAAAACAGCCAAATATTATATATTCTAAAAATGCATGTATAAAAACTAAATAAAATGGTGTAGGGGTTTTTAAAATCTATAAAACTTAAAACAAACATGAGTAGGTGAGGTTTGGAGCTTTGCAGGAGGTTGTTTCTCTTTACGTCATACACGCAAGGTATATGGGTTTTCTTCTTTCTAGCTATCACTCATGTGTTTGGTTCTTTGGTGTTTGATAGGGCGTTTGACATTTTATGTAGAGTTGTTCCCTTTGGATTTTTGTAAAAAATGTTTTGATGCATGATAATATTAAATAATGCTATGATATTATTTGATTATCTATACTTATTAGTGTGAGTTTGAATGTCATACGTTCTTCATGGGTTGCATAGTTAAGGAGTTTAAGTCGCATTTTTTCTTGTTTTTGTCATTTAAAGGTATGCACTTGTAAACTCATTACTTATTATTAATGAGAATGAGGGGAAATAAAATAATAAAGAGGGAAGAAAGAGTGAGAGATGAATTTTTTTGCCCTTAGTGGAGTTGTTATTTTAATATTTATAGTTTTATCAATTTTGTATTTTAGTATACTATATATAGATATTTATCATCTTGAATTTATAGTGATAATATCATATAATATAATATACATGGCTTAATTTAGGGTTTTATTATTTTCACACATTAATTTTTACATTTACTTTATATCTATTATTTTAATTTATAATTTTTCTTTATTTACAAATATAAAAAAATACTTTTTTAAATAATTATAATTATAATATATCTAAAAGTTGTTATCAAGTAGAAAAAATATTTTCATTTCATTTATCGGTTACATAATATAAAATAATAGAAATGGTAATTTATGATATTATGATATTGAATTAGTTGAGTGATTCGTGACATATTATACGTGAAGTTGGTATGTGTGAACAACTATATTTAGTTTTTATTTATTTTAAATTATAATGGGAGATAAAATATAAGATATGAATATGATATATCTATAACAATGAATTAATTAATAGAATTGTCTAAAATTAATGAGACATAAGGTTGAGTAAAAGTAAAATTGATTTAAAAAACTAAAAGGAAATACATGTATTAGATTTAAATTAAATAATAAAGAATATATTTTTAAAATAAAAATATCATTTTTAAAAAATGTTTTAATTATTTTGGCAAATATTCTAGTACGTTTTTATTATAATAATTTGGAAAGACAAATTCAAAACACATAATTATGGTCAAATATTTTTATAATATTTTTATGAATAGAGGTTTACTTATTTAAAATTACTTTTGTCGTATAACAATAAACCTAGTGAAATTCTTTAGTTTTCTCTATTACTCTAATCAACGGTGCCTTTCAAGTGTAGCGCACATTGTCTTTCATTTTTATTTTGCCTCAGGTAAAGCGTTTTCCCTAATTTCACTTTCTCGCACGCAAAGATTTAGTGATTATCCGTGCGTGATTTTGTTCGATTCACTTTTTTTGGTTTAAGAAGTGATCAACATCTTCAAAGTTTCAATCTTCAACTTTGGGTAGCAATAGTTAGTTCTTTATGTAATAGTTACATGGAAATAAGGATTTGTTTTTAAAGAAATATTGACGATTTTACTTCTTAATTTTGATAATTGGATGTGTCAATCATGTAATTTTACCAATTTTACCACTTTGTGTAATTGATGATGATTTAGGTTAGGTGGTAATCATATGTACAGACTCATTAATGAAAAAAACTAGTACAATTCTTATTTCTTAAGGTTGTGTAAATTGTAAAATAGATCGATCCCAAGTTTTGGTGATGGTGCTATTAGTGGAACTTTCATAGATATGATTGTTGTTTCTGTTGTGTGGACAAATTTGAAGAATAATATTTTATTTTATGCATAAAAGAACTAATTTGTGATTGACAATTTCTTAATGACTATGTAGGACTCTCTATTTTAAGGTTGTTCTTAAAAATATGTTATGTTATCTTTCAGATTAACTGACAAAGATGGAACTTGGGTCAAATTCTGATGATAGTAAATCAACATTTTGCCTGGTGAATGAGGATCATACATTTGCAAATTCTATCCGATACACCCTAAATCAGGAGTAGGTATTGTGAATATTCTTATGCGAGTTTAATTCAATATATCTATCTTGATTTATTGAGGTTTCTAGTGTTGTTTTGCAGTCCAAGGGTGACATATTGTGGGTACAGCATCCCTCATCCCTCATTTATTCGAGTTAATATCAGACTCCAGACAACAGGTAATGCAGAAGTGTGTTAAGTTTCTTGTCAATTTTTTATCGTAGTGAACCAAATCTTACCATAAGTAAAAAATTTCTACAATAATCATGTATATGCTAAATTCTTTTCGCTACTACATACAAAATTCTTAGCCTCCAATACTTATCGTTTGTAGAGATATAATGATGACTCAGTGGTAAAGTTTGAAATAGAGGATGAGAGAAATTGAGAATTCTCTTGGATATATATATATATATATATATATATATATATATATAATAATAATAAATACTTTCATTCGATAAGTTTATTGAATTTTCAAATTTTGATTTAATAAATATTTTCATTAGTTATTTTCATTAAATTAGTTTACCTAATTCCTGAGATTCTTGATTCGAAAACATTGGGATGGGTAGATGAAGAATTTATTTCTAAGTTATGTTACTCTATTTTTTGTATTCGTCTCTAATAATTAATAATTTAGTGATGAATCACCAATTTTTGAATCGTATCTTTCAAGTAAGACTATTTATCTTCTTTTGTCTCTCAAAAATGGAAATTTAGAAAACCATAGTATGTAAAGAACAAACATATCTCATTTAATTTCTATGTATATCTACTACCACTAACAAATACTATAATAACTACCATTTGTCGATGTAAAAAAAATGCAATATAGTATGACATTGTAAAAAAATGCAATATAGTATGACATTGTAATCTTCTGTTGAATTTGGTTGTGTAGGGGATCCAGCAAAGGAGGTGTTTAAAGATGGATGCTTGGAACTGATGCTCATGTGCCGCCATGTTAGGAGCACTTTTGATGATGCTCTAACTGAATTTAAAAAGACCAAAACCAGCTGAACAAGATATTGATACCATTCAGAGTCTATAAACACTTCTATTTTTAGTTTTTACACTCATTTGGCTTTTCATGCTTAACCTTAATATATAAGCATGGGTGAATTTAGGTTATTAGGTTAAGGAAATAAAATTACTAAGGTCATTTAATGCTATTTTTTAAGAACTTAAAATATTTAATATAATAATCTATTTAATGTCAAGAGGCTACTTCCTACCAAGATCAATAAACATTTTTTCAATCACATATTTTCCTTGTTTTGTGTTTGTTTCTTAGGAGGAAAATCTCAATATAGTATCGGACTCTTCTCTTGTTACAACACGTTCTCACACTTATAAACACCACACTTATAAAACTTATATCACTTTTTAACTTAAAAGTGTAACGTTTTTTCTATGCAATGCCTATTTTCAAAGATTTGACAAAAAAACAAATGGATAAACAGACAATGAATTCAAAACAAAAATGGTATTTTTGTAACTTTATTTATTTTTTAAAGCATATATATATATATATATATATATATTCTTTAATATTCTGTTTTAACTTCTTTTAATTTTATTTAAAGTTTTTTTTTGAATTTTAGTTATTTTTTCTGTAGTTTATTATTTTCGGTTTTCTTTATATTTTATCTTTTAATATATATTTTAAAAATGAAAGAAAATATTAATATTTCTTAATAAATATTTAAAAAATATATATTAATATATATATATATATATATAGTTTTAATTTTATATAATGTATTAAAAAATAAATTAAGTTAAAATAATAATTATATTTACATTACAAAAAAAAAATATATATATATATATATATATATATAAATTTTTTAATTTTAATTATTTTTAATGTGTTGTATATAATGTATTAAAAGTTAAATTAACTTGAAAAATTAAATAAATTTAAAATATAAATTTTAAAATTATTATAATAAAAATTTAATATTAGAAGAATACTATTATCATTATATTATTTACATTTATTTAAACAAATCAACCTCTTCAATTTAAAAGATTTATTTGAAATATTAAAACTATTACATTTAAGTAAATAAATCTTTAAAAAAAAATATTAAACTAACTTATTTGACAAATTGGCCAAATTCAAATTTAATATATCTCATATCTAATTCATGTAAAAACTCAATAGTTGAAAGAATGCTTAAATATCTTTTTGGTCTCAATTTTCGTGAGCTTTGTTTCGTTTGTTCCTCATTTTTTTGAAATGTTTAAAATTATCCTAATTTTTATAATTTGTAGTCAATTTGGTCCTTTTTGAAGATGTCGTTTAAATAGTTAACGGAAGATGAACCATAATTGTCATGTGTCACCATGTGGTTTTTAATTTTTTTTTAATCTTTTAATTTTAAAAATGTTGTCCACGTGTCAACACAGCATTGTGACACGTGGCAGTATCTCATGGCTTATATTCAATTTGGTCTCAATTTTCGTTAATTTTGTTCAATTTAATCCCAATTTTCGTTATTTTTGTTCAATTCAGTCTCAATTTTGTCTCTATCCAAAATGACCAAATTTATTTTTTATATAAATGTTATATTGAAAATTTTATTTTTATACCAAACATAACTATATTTTTGGAGGGAAATTATTATATATGTTTGATTTTTGGTACATGTAAAAAATAGGGATAAAGTTAGTTTAAAATTAGAGAAAAGAATTCTTTATTATTTTTAAAATTAGAAGGAAAATTCTTCATCGTACAACATTTATATAGAAATTAAATTTGGTCAATTTGGAAAGGAGCAAAATTGGAACTGATTTGAACAAAATTAATGAAATTGGGACTAAATTGAATAAAATTAACGAAAAATTGGAACTAAATTGAATATAAGCCACAAGATACTGCCACGTGTCACAATGGTGACTTGACACGTGGACAACATTTTTAAAATTTAAAAAATTAAAAAAAATTACAGAGTGACACATGACAGTTATTGTTCACCTCCCGTTAAAGATTTAAACGGCAACTGCAAAAATGACCAAATTGATCACAAATTACAAAAATTAGAACTATGTTGAACATCTCGAAAAAATGAGGACCAAACAAAACAAAGCACACGAAAACTGGGACTAACAAGGTATTTAAGCCTGGAAAGAAAAATTAAAAAACACACATAATTAATTATGGTCAAATATCTTTATAATTTTTTATGAGTGATTTAATCATCTAAAATAAAACAAAAATCCAAAAATTGAATTTGGTGAACCAAAACTTGTTTATTTAAATCCTAATTAACATAGTGAAATCTATTATTTTTCTATATTACCTCGTTTCAAGTGCAACACATGTTGTCTTTAGTTTTTATTTTGCCTTAGTTAGAGTGTTTCCCAATCTCACTTACTCTCTAAGGCAAAACTTATGTGATTATGTGTGTGCTTCTATTTTATTTGTAGTTTATTTAGGGTAAGTATAAGGCTCAATTATTTTCTGCTCTTATTTTTAAGGGTTGCCCCTAATCAGTTGGGCCTAAAGGCTGGCCCATAGGGTGACAAGGCCCCTAAAGCAGCCATAGCCCCTCATTCTGCACTCACTTGCCAAAATCAGTGCTCTCGCTCTTCCCTTTTCTCTCCACAGAAGCTCTGCTAGGGTTTGGGTCTTACCCTTCTTTGTGTTAACTCAACCCCATTCTTCAATTCATGTAAGTTGATTCTCCACCGTACCTTTTTCATTCCCAGCTCTGTCATCATGATTCTAACTAGGGTTCACCATGGTAACCCATTTTGAATCTATTCCACTATTTTACAAATTGTAAATCTGCTCCGTGGTCGGTAGTACTCACTTGCTTGGGTGTCGGGATATTCTGCTAGCTTTTTCCAAGTAAAGGAAGCTAGGTTTATATATATAAAGTTATTTTGCCGAGTTTTGGTCTGTTTGTATGGCTGTGATGCTTGAATGAGGCTGTTGGTCGAATAAAAATGTATGGTGTGCGAGTATGTTTGATTGATGCGACGCTACTCTTTTTCTACATTCCACACTTTTCGTAAAATGAAGATTCCTACTACATTAACCGTTGGATCGAGCTGAAATTTTAACAGCTGATCCTTAACACAAAATTCTTGACTCTGACCGGTCGGATCTTTAATTGAAGCTCTGTAGTCAGAGAAGTTTTTATCGCAAGGTCACTGCAGTTTGGTTGTTGACAACACTGCAAACTTTTTGTAAAATGAAAATTACTACTTCGTTAACCGTTTGATCGAGCTGATATTTTAACAGATGACCCTTAACACATAGTTTTTGACTTTGAGCAGTCCGATCTTAAATCGGAGCTCAGTAGTGAGAGCAGTTTTTATCAAGATCACTATAGTTTAGCTGTTGACAACATTGACCTTTGTTGCTTGTTTGGTTTACAACTTTCTTTATCGTTATTCAATTAAGTTGGTTCTTATTTCATTTGGTTCTTGATTCAATCATATTTAATTTGAATATAAATACAAAATTTTTTTGAGCTTTACACAAGCTGCAATTTTATTTCTAAAATCCCTAAATCGTTTGCATAATATGATGTTAAGTTGGATTGCTATGTTAAAGCATGAGATGAGTGAATATGCATGAGTAAAAGGGTGTATGAGTTATGAATGATGAGCTTGGATAAATCTTGGCATGTGATTTCAATGAAATGGTTGGTATCAAAAGGGCATGGTATTGGTATGAGGTGAAATTCTATATTCATGGATTGGGAAGGATGAGTTGGAATGGATTCAACATGGAATATGAATGAGGATTTGGTTATAAAGGTTGGCATGAGAGTTATGTGCATGATAAATATTACTTTATTGATTGAGTATGTTTGGTCTAGGTTAGTGCGTAATTCCATGAGCCTCTAGATGAGACCTCATGGTAGTGCTTTAGTGGTCGGGACGTAATTCCATGACCCCTGTTAGTGGGAGTTCATGGTGGTGCCCCATCTATATAATTTGGTAAGGATTCAAGGTAAGGTTGCATCCTGACACTCTAAGGAGTCCGTTAGTCTCACTTAGAGCGGACTGACTCTTGT
Organism: Vigna unguiculata; assembly: GCF_037176805.1. Classification (NCBI taxonomy): domain Eukaryota; kingdom Viridiplantae; phylum Streptophyta; class Magnoliopsida; order Fabales; family Fabaceae; genus Vigna; species Vigna unguiculata. Next base: position 22,213,339 of record NC_140795.1, on the reverse strand, counting down.
GGTGAGAGTAGTAGGAGGCTTGAAACTCATCAAGGGCTAACCTTGTGTGGGGGGGATTGAGACATTGTAACACTTGTAATACTTAGCTCGGGGCTGAGCAGCTCGGGGGTGAGCAGAGGTATCTACCATAAGTGCAAGCATTCACTGAATCTGACTAGATTATATGTATTCGGATGAGTCGTGTCGAGTCTAGTGTATTGCTTGAGGAGTCATAACATGTTTGGATGACATATACTAGTTGGATTGTGTAATAGCATGTGATTGCATGATAAACTGTTTTCTACTCTAGCTTACCCTTTGTTTGTTTGATTGTTATATGTTTGGTTTTCTCGTTTTGCGATGATCATCAATTTATTGATGTGAGCAGATGCGAGAACTCCCCGTGGTCATCACGGTGGTGGAGGTTTCGCTGCTTAGTCCGTGTTGGGACAAATCCCGCTTTTCAGAGTTTACTTTAGGGCTATGGCCCATGTATTATCTGCTCTCTAAGTATTTATTTTAAACATTGTCGAACTATTTTCTTTTTCTAGTTATTGGCATCGTGGTGTGCCCTAGTATTTCAACTTTTATGTACCTTGGATATTTGTAAGGAGTGACTTGATACTCCGCAAATTGGCCTTTTATGTTATCTTGTGTAATATTCCATTTGATTATGTTAATATTTAAATGGGGTGTTACAGTAAGACGTGATCAACGTCTTCAAAGATTTCAACTTAAAGTTTTAATCTTTTATTATAAACTTTTTTATTTACTTTGTAAGTAATTTTATAATAAAAAAATGGTTGAGTTTAAAAAAAATCAAATTAAAAAAAAAGTTCGATTTACTAAAAAAATTGTCACATATAGAAAAAAATTGATAAACTAATTATTTTAAATTAAAAATTATTTAAAGGATAAAATTCAAAAATAAAAATGAACCTTACAAAGGAAATCTTTTATAGGTATAGATTATTATTATAATTATAAAATTAAATCAAATAATTTTTTTAACTTGTAAAATTTATTATCTATAATTAAAAAAAGCATTAAGTTTAAAAAACATTCAAATTTGAAAAATCGATCAAATTTAAAGAAAACATATTAAAGTAAAATGTTATAGTTTATTTTATTTTAAGTATATTTAAAAGAAAAGAAAATATTTATAATTTAAAATAAAAATATTTATTTTCAAATAAATATAATAACTAATTTTATTCTAACGAAAAGAGCTAACAATTAAAGAAAAAGGAGGTAAGTGAGAGAATGGGAAGACAGATATCTTCTAACGACTTAAAACATTTTTCTTGGTTTTGTTGTTGAAAGGTACGCACGTGGTAACTTACTATTAATATGAGTGGAAATAATAAAGAGGGAAGAAGGAGTGATGGTAAACTTTTTGCCCTAAGTGGAGTTTTATTAATTTGCACTTTAGTATGCTATATGTGGATATTTGTCATCATGAATTTGTAGTTGATGATATGGAGAATATTGTAGAATATAATATACATGGCTTAATTTAGAGTTTTATTATTTTCACACATAAATTTTGACATCCACTTTATATCTAATATTTTATTTTATAATTTTTCTTTTTTTACAAATACAAAAATGTAGAAAAATATTTTCATCTTAATTTATCAATTAGATAATATAAAATAATATATGTGGGTTTAATTTGTGACTAACAATGTTAGTCACAAAAGTTTATCTTAAATCTCGCCTTGAATTCATTTAGTGTGGTTTACCATGATATTATAATCTCAGTTATTACAATAAAATTTAAATGTTAAAATTATTATAATAAAAACTTAATATGGTACTAATAGAGTAGTATTATTATCACTTGAAACAAATCAACCTCTTAAGCTTTTAAATTTAAAAGAAACATTTAAAATACTAAAACTAATACATTTAAGTAAATAAATCTTTAAAAAAATTTAAGCTAACTTATTTAGAAAATAGGCCAAATTCAAATTTGTTGGTAGGGGGAGCTACTTCACCTATGAATGAAGAATGATTTTGATGATGTCTACTGGTTTAGAATAAAACATAGCTTGGTCTAGTTAGGATATGCATTAGGCAAATAGCTTCTCTTTATCAAATGTTTTTTTAGGCCTGTTGTGTGCTGCTTTGGACCATTACACTTGTGCTGGTGTAATCTTGCATGGCTAGCTTTTTAACTAATGGATTAGCTGTGAGTACTGCACTAAGGCAGTGAAAATACACTCACGATAATCGATTAGGTAAATTGCTAATCAATTAGTGACAGCAGAAAACTCTGTATAAAAGCTATTTTTAGAATCTGTTTTGGCTCAAGAGATAATTGACAAATCACGCAGTTTTCCTTCTGAGAAAGAGCCTTCTGATAGTCACAGAGATATTGATCATTCTGGAAGATCACTCAAGTGCAGATCCAAGAAGATTGATGGTTGATTCTACTATGATGGGTCTTGCTTGAATCAAGGAGCATCTTGTCAAATCTGCACAACATAGGTGTATTCGTTTCTTGATTTTGTTTACTGTATTTCTGATTACTATTGCTTTAGTGTGTGAAGTGTAGGCCTAGGTGCAATTGTGTGGATGCATTGCTCCTAGGGGGAGTTCTTGATTGGTAGATCAAGTTCTTGGGTTTTAGGTTCTAGAATTATATAGGTGTTCTTGTAATTCTTGGATCCTAATTGTGTTAGTGGAATCCTCCTAAGTGGGTTTACTTAGGAGAAGACTGGGCGTAGATTCTTTGTGAATCGAACCAGTATAAATTGGTGTGTATTGCTTCTTTCTCTTCTCTCACAACTTTTCTTAATTGAGTTAAAACAGTCCATTAACCCAGAACTGCGAAATTGATTAATTGAGCTTTAAAACCTAAAGATTTCTTCAAGATTCATCTTAAACCAGATAAAAGTGTGTTAATCAATTCTGATCCCCTTGTGGTTAAGAGTATTAGACAGATCTGTTTTTAACAATAATTAACTAATAATAATATAATAATACTATAAAATTATATATTGGCTTAACAATATATACATATACGCGTACAGAACAAAATATATAAAAGTATAGAAGGAAAACATTTAAATTGATTGGACTAATATTCAAAAGCAAATGGATAAACATAAAATTAAGTAATAAATATATAATAATTTTAGAAAAACTATTAATATATAAAAAATGAGAAAATGAAAAGATAATGTAACATTTAGTAGGATTCTATCCTTTCATTGTAAAAAGAAAAATCTATGAACTAGAAACTCTTATCAAATTGAAACAACAAAATTAAAATTAAAGGAAATTGAATTCAATTTAAACTAATGTAATGATTACATATGACAGTATAAATAGGATGAGGTAAATGAAATGGGGAGGAGAAGAGAGACAATAAGAACAAACAAATAGAAACAGAAGTAGAGTAGTGCGAGTGTGAGAAGTAAGAAAGAGGAAAAATAAATTTATATATCATCAAAGTCTCAATACAACCTTGGTAAAAGGGGAGGAAACATTTATTACCTTATTCTTATATTTTTTTTTTATCTTTTCATCTATTCATAATTACTTTATTTTTATATTTACCTTAAGTGAGGTGTTCCTAACTTCTTTTTAACTTGTATTTTACTTCACATTATTATTTATTTATTTATATTCATATCTAGTTATGCACTGATCCTAATTATTTAATTTGTATTTATTTTCATTTATTTATATTTATCTCTAGTCACGTATTGGTCCTCTTTATTTATTTTTAGTTATGCACTAATCCTATTTATTTATTTATACAATTATATGGTTTAATATCAAAATAAAAATTATGATAAATAAATATTTGATTATTGTAGGTTGAGGTATGACCTTGGAGATTTAAATAAGTAGTTAGTACTCAAGATGAGATGTTCTTGAGTTACTCAGTTCTAGTAATTCCATTCAGAATCTATTTATTTAAATCGACTCTTAATTTATATGAAGAATAAAACGTGATTACTAGTAATACACAAAGTTTTATTTTGTTTTAACATTTTTTCCTCTTATTTAAGGTTTACTTTTTGTTAAATTTTAATAATTTTTTGATTTATTTATTTTTTATCTATTAATAAATTTTCTAAAAATTCAATAAAATATTAATATTTCTTATTATAAATTTTAAAAATTGCAAAAAAAATATATGTATAATTATATTTCTTATTATAAATTTTATTTATGAAATATATATAAAAGATATTAAAAATTGTAAATAAATAAATTTGAAAACTATTAATATTCAAAAATAAAAGATAAATAAAATACAAACAAATCAGCTAAAGATAAAATTAAAAAAAATTAAATTTTAAATAAAATTAAAAAATCTAAAGCAGAATAATTTATTTATTTATTTTAAAGGTTAATTATTTTTTAGCTTGACTTATTTTTGAAGCATATATGTATATATATGTGTGTGTATATATATATATATATATATATATATATATATATATATATATATATATATATATATATATATATATATATATTATTTTTTATTCTGTGATAACGAATTTTAATTTTATTTAAAGTTTAATTTTTTGAATTTTAATTATTTTTTCTTCAGTTTATTATTACGTTTTATCTTTTAATATATATTTTAAAAATAAATAAAATATGAATATTTCTTAATATATATTTATTATTAAAATTTTATTATATTTTTAAAATATATTAAGAAATACTAAAATTTGAAAAAACTATAAATTTCTAAAAAATTTAATCTTAAAAAATAAATAAAAAAATAAAAAGCTAAAGTTAAAATTAAAAAAAAATCTTTAAATAAAATAAAATAAAATCTAAAACATATTAAGTATTTTGTATTTAATTTAAAGTTTAATTATTTTTTTAATTTAATATATGTATTAACTTTATTTATTTTTTAAAGCATATGTATAATTAATATCTATATGTATACATTTCATTTTTTGATTCTCTTTTAAAAGTTTTTAAATTAATTTAAAGTTTAATATTTTTGAGTTTTAATGATTTCTTCTTTAGTTTATTAATTTTTTATCTTTTAATATATATTTAAAAATGAAATAAAATAAAATAAAATACTAAAAAATATATATATATACATATATATATATATATATATATATGTATGTATGTATCTTTAATTTTATTTTTGTACAATGTTTTGAAAAATAAATGAAATTATGAATTAAATTAAACTAAAAAAATAAGTAGACCTTAAATTAACAACAGAAATATATATATATACATATATATATATATATATATATATATATATTTACTATTTTATTTAATTTAAAGTTTAATCTTATTTAAAATATATATAAAGAAATATTAAAAATTGTAAAATATTAATAGTAAAAGAAAATAAAAATAAAACATAAAATATAAAGTTAATGATAAACTTTAAAATATTTAATTTTAAATAAAATTATTTATATTTTTTACCTAGTTTAAAGTTTTTTTTTTTTTAATTTAATTTAATTTTTGAAGCATATATATAATTAATATATATATATATATATATATATATATATATATATATATATATATATAATTCTTTTTATTCTGTTTTAACTTTTTAAATTTTATTTAAAGTTTAATTTTTTAAACTTTAATTATTTTTCTTTAGTTTATCATTTTTTTGTTTTATTTATTTGTTATCTTTTAATATATGGCGGAGCATCTTAAAGGCTGGGAGGGGCCATGGCCCCCCCAAGATTTTTGAATTTTTTTTAATGTTATATACATTTTGAAAATTTTGATTTTTTTTAAGTTTTTTTAAATTATAAGTAATATATTTTCTAGTTTTAATTTTTTAATTTGATCCCGACCTTTGAAAAATTGATACAATTTGGTTATTCTCGTTAAATTTATTGAAGTGGATCAACAATTTTCATCAAGATTGACAGTGAGATTATGTTAATTATACCAACAAAACAAACTATTTATATTTACAACTTTAATTTTAATGAAAAAATATTGATCTATTTCAAGAAATTTAATAAAAATAACCAAATTGCATCAGTTTTTCAAAATTCATAACGAAATTGAAACTAAACAAAATTGAAGGACTAACTTAACATTTTTGAACTAAAAGAATAACTAAAAGAATAATTAAATCAAATATTTATTAAGATATTTTTTATGTCCTTTCTTGTTGTCTTCTTAATTTTACAAAAATTGTACTCATCTCTCACTGTCATATTTTTTTAAAGAAAAAAGTTATTATTTTTTCTCTCATTTCTCATTTCTCTTATTTATTTTTTGAAGAAAAGAAAAGTAATTATCTTTTATCTTACTTGATAATGAAATATTAATTTAATAGTTAGCATTGTTTCTTTTATCTCATGAGCCTTTGGTATATTCATTTTTTATGAATATAGAAGAAAAATAATGTATTATGTGTTTTTTCATAACCGATTTTTAATTGTGACTTAACTATATTATATTTTTCCTTTAATATTTACACTTCTCAAATTTGTAAGTAATGTATGATAAATTATTCTTAATATTATTTTAAAAAATTGGTATATTGATGAAGAATAAAAGAATAAATTCATTATTCAAAAGTGATAAAAGTGAAGCTATTCGTGAAGATAGAAACAAGATAAATTATATTTTTCACAACATTATACTAAAGATCAAATTATTCAGTTAGAGAAACCAATTCTTAAAATATTATACTAATGATCCAACAATCTAATGATTAAAAAATTATATTATTTTGGCCCCTCCAAAATTTGTGGGTAAGATCCGCCACTGTCTGGACACATGGAGTATTCACCCGACCGTTCCCAGGGTAAGTCCCCTCCACGTCTGAGACTTGATCAAGTCCGACGACGAGGACCTCCTGCTACTCCTCACGACATAATCTATTCTACTCTATCTGAGCTTGAATGATTATTGGAGTTTCAGGATACCAACCATTTTAGATTCCTCACATCCTTACACACATTACTATTCCACTTGGATTTCCCTTGAAATTCCATTTTAACCTCATCTTCTCATAACTTATATTCATCCAATTAAATCATACAATACATCATCCCTGGTTATTATAGGAAACTATGGAAAACCATAAAAAAGGAAGAAGCAAGGTCTACGAAAAAAGAGTTTGGGGGTACGGGAGTTGATTACGCGTAGGGAAAGTGTTAGCACCCCACAACACTCATCCTAAGACGGTACCTGTTCCTGCAGAGAACAAACAAGATAAGTTAGGCACAAGCGTCACCTTACCCACGTAGTCCGCTATCTCCTCAGTTGGCCTCTTCTTGGTTGATACATGTCGGCTTGGACCCAAGGGGTTACCTGCAGAAGGGACTCCGAAGCTCAAGTGAGTCAAAGCTCTCAAAAGGTCAAATCAGGTGATTAATGGAGTAATGAATGCGTACCTTTAGTTACAAGGGTCCACGTGTATTTATAGAGTATTAATTATGTTTGATTACGTGTCATGGGTTGGGCCCTAGTTTGGGTTGTAGGTGGGCTTGGACCTTGGCCCAGGCCCATTATGGGCTTATTGGATGTCAGGGGGGCTTTCATTTTTCTAAGTCTTTAGGAACGGTCTGATCCGGTTACTTCTTCAATTGGCGGATGTCGTCTTTGCCTGTGCACTGTCCTAGGTTGGACGTTTTGTTATTAGTTTAGGCTTTGTTCAGTTATGATTTTAGGTCTATGTCGGCCCAAGTCGTGTACTTGGGTTGTTTCTGGCATATACGTAAGGGTCGTTGTTTATATGGTTAAGTTGGCCAGGCATGGTATAGTTAAGTTGGCTAAGTACGGTACATCATTGTTCCTGTAGAGAACAAACAAGATAAGTTAGGCACAAGCGTCACCTTACCCACGTAGTCCGCTATCTCCTCAGTTGGCGTCTTCCTGGTTTATACATGTCAGCTTGGACCCACGGGGGGTTACCTGCAGAAGGGACTCCGAAGCTCAAGTGAGTCAAAGCTCTCAAAAGGTCAAATCAGGTGATTAATGGAGTAATGAATGCATACCTTTAATTACTAGGGTCCACATGTATTTATAGAGTATTAATTATGTTTGATTCCGTGTCATGGGTTGGGCCCTAGTTTGGGCTGTAGGTGGGCCTAGACCTTGGCCCAGGCCCATTGTGGGCTTATTGGATGTCGGGGGGCCTTTCATTTCGCTAAGTCTTTAGGAATGTTCTGATCCTGTTACTTCTTCAGTTGGCGGATGTCGTCTTTGCCCGTGCACTATCCTAGGTTGGTCGTTTTGTTATTAGTTTAAGCTTCGTTCAGTTATGATTTTAGGTCTATGCTGGCCCGAGTTGTGTACTTGGGTTGTTTCCGGCATATACGTAAGGGTCTTTATTTATATGGTTAAGTTGGCCAAGCATGGTATAGTTAAGTTGGCCAGGTACGATACACCAGTCCCCCAGCCTTTGCCAATATAGTGTGTCGGTGAACGATGATATGTGCTGTTGTACTGGTCGTGACCGGCTAGGTGTGATACAGTACCTTTAATTAAAATAAAAATTGATGTGGTCTCCTTTAAATGTTTATTTTTAAAAAATAAATAAATAAATAAACTTGAAAAAAAATTAAAAAAATAAATAAAGATGACAAAGAAAAAACAAAGGAAACAAAAAAGATTTTTTGGTTTTTGGGCCCGACAAGGATTACTCCTTGCTCCTACGTATCTCCATTCATAATGGAGAATCAGGGTCACGTATAGTTTTATATGAAAAACTTTTTGAAAAAAAAAACACTTTGTTCGAAGAGGTTGATATTTCTCCTTTTTAATATTTGAAAATTTTGTATATTTTTTTTAGTAATCTTATAGAAGAGCGAAGGTATTAAGTACTAAGATGACGCGAGCGGTCACACGAGCATTTATACATTTTAAAAGTTAAAAGGATATTTAAATTATTTATTTGTTATTACTTCCTCTAAAAAAACTTTCAAAATAAAACATGATACCAAAAAACGTGACTATTATATATCCACAATTTATGAAAATATTAGGAAAATAAATAAAAAATTAGGAAATAATGTTTAGGATTAAACATATTATTTTATTATGAAAAAGTTTTAAAACCCTTAACATGAAAAGTGTGGCACAACATATTCATACGATGTTAAAACATGATATATCTCACTTATTCATGCAACAACGTTCACAACCCAATGCATTCAACAAACATTAATTATAAAACTAATGAACCCAAAAATGCATGACAATAATGTTTTTTTCATATAAAAAAGAAATAATGAAAATATCAAATTCAACCAAGATCATAAAAAAATCTTGAGAAAGACTGCATAACACAATAAAAATTAATTTTTACGAACCTGAACGGGAGATCGGACTTACAATAGTTGCGTTGGAACACCAATAAGCACGTGGGGGTGGCGATCGAAGGTGAGTGGGTCTTTTATATGCGAGGGTTAAAAGAAAATGTGTGCTTAAGGTGAGAGAGGTCTCCAGAATTCCGAGAGAGAAAAATATTTTTTTTTCTGATGGGTTTATATACACAACATTATAAATCTAATGTAATCTCGCAATAATTTATTGATGATTCGCTAAATTTGAATCTTATCTTTCAAGTAAGAATTTTATCTTCCTTTTTCTTTCAAAAATGAAAATTTAGGGAAATGCTTTGTAAATATATGTATAGAAAGGATGAACATATTTCATTTATTTTCTATATTCCTACTACCATTAGTTATTTCTGGTTTTTTACTCTCGGTCTCCACTAATAAATATTATAGCAACTAACATTTGTCGATTAACAAAAGAATGCAATATAGTATGACATTGTAATCTCGTGTTGAATTTGGTTGTGTAAGGATCCAGTAGTGGAGATGTTTAAAGATGGATGTCTGGAACTAATGCTTTTGTGCTGCCATGTTAGAAACACTTTTGATGATGCTCTCACTGAATCTAAAAAGAACAACTGAACAATATATAAGCCTTGGTGAATCTTAGGTTAAGAAAATAAAAGTAGTTTGCTTTTTTTTCAAATAAAGCATTTATGGTAATAAAAATACTAAGTTCATTTAAAGCTATTTTTTAAGTACTCAAAATAGTATTTAATATAATAATCTATTTAATGTCACGAGGGTACTTTATAGCAAGATCAATGAACATTTTCTAAATCATATATTTTCCTAGTTTTGTGTTTGTCTCTTAGGAGAAAAATCTTAATATAACATCTGACCCTTCTCTTGTTACAACACATTCTCATATTTATAAACACCACATTTACAAAACTAGTATCACTTTTTAAATTAAAAGTGTGACATTTTTTCAATGCAATCTCTATTTTCGAAGATTTGATGAAAAAAAAATCATATGTTTAGAAAAAATATTTTTCATACTTTTTTTTTATAAATCTTTGAAAACAGGTAATAAATTCAAAACAAAAATGGTATATTTGTAACAAAAATGTAAAAAGAGAAAAATAGAAGTGGTGGTAAATAATTATATTTTTTTGACAAACTTTTGTAGAATAGTTTCTAAGAGAGAGAGAAAATTAAGATAAAAAATATGAAATAATTCATGTTATTTTACACAAGTTAATTTTAGTTTATGGAAAAGTAGATTTGAATTTTCTTTTTGTTTTCTAATTTCTTTTTGAGAAAATTATGCAAAACATATATTGATAAAAAAAATTTAGAAATACCAGTCCCTTGTCTACATTAAAGACAAAAATAATTTTTTATAGCTTTAACATTTTCTTTCTACATTATTGAGATGAGAAGTTGGGATTGAGTTTATCTTAGTTTCACTTCCATCCAGAATCCATTTATTTAAATCTCCTCTTAATTAATATGAAAAATAGAATGAGATTAATCTGAGACAAAAAAAAGATCTACTGAGTTTTTTTACAAAAATGGAATCAATGAAATGATTTAATCTAAAATTTTATTTTTGAAACGCCAACCGCACAAACTTTCTGTTGTTATTGAGATGAAAAGCTGGGATTGAGATTAGCTCAATTCTAGCTATTCCATCATAATTCATTTATTTAAATCTCCTCTTAATTTATATGAAGAATAAAATGAGATTACATAATAAAACGCAAAGTTTTATTCTGTTTTAACATTTTTTTAATTTTACTTAAATTTTAATTTTTTTAAAATTTTAATTATTTTTTCTTTAATTTATCACTTTTTGTTTTATTTATTTTTTATCTTTTAATATATTTTTTAAAAATTTGATAAAAACATTAATATTTCTTATTATATATTTTAAAAATAATATATATATATATATATATATATACTTGATTTTATTTTTGCATAATGTAATAAAAAATAAAGAAAAATAATATAAATTAAATTAAAAAATAATTAAAATTTAAATTAAAGAATTTTATATATATATATATATATATTATGTGAGACACTTTTTTTGGTATTCTCTCTTCTACTCCTTTGCCAAGTACATAGAACCCACACTCTACTTCTAATTCTTTTTCTCCTTGCCTCTCCATCACTCTCTGTCAGTTGCCCCTTTGATCATCTTCTATTGAACCCTTTTCCCTTGGTTGTACTCAGATTCTGGAAGAACAACTCCAATAGAGCCGCATTCTGCTCCCCCTCCCAGCTCCTCTCCCTCTAGGTAAGTCTCCACTCTTGCTTGGTTCAATTTTGGTCTGAATTCTGAATCTTTGCATTTGTTCTTGGATTAATCTTAGAATTCTCCCTCTCCCTGTATCTTGATGATGAAATTCCTCAGGTTGAATTGAGGGTTTCTGCCTTTGACAACTAAGGTTGACTTAACCAAGTACAAATTCAGTGAAAAGGTGAGGGAAGCTAGCCTTTTTCTTAAATTTTGCATAGAAATATGTTTTGATGACTTTGGATTGCATGTTTGAGTGTTGAATTGGTGCTTGAACTATATAATTGGGTTTGTGATTGATTTGTGCAAAAATTTTGGGTTTTTGCATGTGGGAATAGAGTGGAAATTTGGTATTTTCGCCTAGGCGAGCAGCTCTCACCTGAGCGAAAACGCCAGAAGACCCAGATTTTAATTGCCCTCTGTTTGGAGCCTCGCTCAAGCAAGAATAACCCGCCTAAGCAAGATAGCCCTCTCGCTTGGGCGAGATCTTCTAGCTTGAGCGAGAGCCACTACAGAGTTATGTTTATTTCTCTGTTTTAAATGGATGAAGATATACTTAAATAAGACTATGGGATAATTGTTCATACTATGCTTGGATTGTTATGACTGTTAGTCTATGTGGTGAAATTGTATGAATTTGGATTATGAGAAGTTGTGATTGAACCAGGATTTCAAGGGAAATTCTAATGAGTATGTTAGTGTGTGTAAGGACATGAGGACTCACTATTGGTTGGTATCCTGAAAATCCAATAATCATTCATGCTCAAATAGAGCATAATGGATTATGTCGTGAGGAGTAGCAGGAGGTCATAGTCTTTGGATTTGATCAGTCTTAGACGCGAAGGGGAGTTACCCTGGGAGTGGTTGGGTGATAACCCTTTGAGCCCAAACTCTACAGAGTTTGGGAACCTTCACAAGTGCAAGTCATCAAGAGATCCAATGTCGCATACATAATCCGGATATTGAGTCTAGAGTCATGAAATTTTGTGTTGTGTTGTGGTGGTTTAATTTATTCTAATGAATGTTAAAAAGACATTGCTTGGCATTCATAATTGAATTACATGCTCTCTCTCTTAATCAAGTTAGCTTACCCTTCTTGCCTATGTTTGTTCTCTTTGTGTGTTTTCCTTTTTGCAATGATCACCTACTTTTGGTGTGAGTAGATGAAAATACAGGTGAAGACACTCCCCTCTTGGATAGGAGTTGATCCATAGCATGGGACCTCTAGTAGTAGTCTCCATTCTATGTTTTGTTTAAACTTTGGATGTTCAGTTAAACTTTTCTTAGCATAGGCTGTATTTATAGTTGGTGTATATATATGGTTATTTAGGATGACCGTATTGATACTATATATAAGCCTATTTCTACTATCTATTTTGTTTAATCGGGATAAAATGTTTTATTTAATAGCATAAAAACTATTAAATGGGATGTTACATATTATATTTTCTTTTTACTTTTTATTTAATTTAAATTTTAATAATTTTTAATACATTATATAAAAAATAAATTGTTATATATTTACATATATATATATATATATATATATATAAATATATGCTAATATTTAATTTTATTTGTGAAATATATATAAAATTAATAAAAATTGTAAATAAATAAATTTGAAAAATATTAATGTTAAAAAATAAAAAATAAATAAAATACAAACAAATCAGCTAAAGATAAAATTAAAAAAAAAATTCAAAGAAAATTAAAAAATCTACACCAGATTATTTATTTTATTTTAAAGTTTAATTACTTTTTAGCTTCACTTATTTTTGAAGCATATATATATATATATATATATATATATATATATATATATATATATATATTAGTATTTTATTTTATTTTTAAAATAAATTAACAAATACTAAAATTTGAAAAAACTATAAATTTCTAAAACATTTAATCTTATAAAATAAAAATAAATAAAACAAAAAAAATAAGCTAAAGATACAATTAAAAAAAATTAATCTTTAAATAAAATACACAAAAATCTAAAACAGATTAAGTATTTTTTACTTAATTTAAAGTTTTATTGTTTTATAATTTTTAAAGCATTATATAATTAATATATATATATATATATATATGTATATATAATAATTTTTATTATGTTTTAACTTTTTTAAATTTTATTTAAAGTTTAATTTTTAATCTTTTAATAATTTTTATTTAGTATATTATTTTTGTTTTCTTTATTTTTTATCTTTTAATATATATTTTAAAAATGAAATAAAATAAAATATCAAAATGTTATATATATATATATATATATATATATATATCTTTAATTTTAATTTTGTACAATGTTTTAAAAAATAAATTAAATTAAGAATTAAATTAAACTAAAAAAATAATTAGATCTTAAATTTAAAAAAGAAATATATATATATATATATATATATATATAGATTTTTTTGTTTTTACTTTTTTGTTTAATTTAAAGTTTAATCTTATTTAAAATATATATAAAGAAATATTAAAATTCTAAAATATATAAATATGTTAAATATTAATAGTAAAAAATAAAACACAAAATATTAAGCTAATGATAAAATTTAAAATATTAAATTTTAATTAAAGTTATTAATATGTTCTACTTAATTTAAAGTTTTATTGTTTTATAATTTTTAAAGCATTATATAATTTATATATATATATATATATATATATATATATATATATATATATATAAAATACTTTTTATTCTGTTTTAACTTTTTGAAGTATATATATCTTTAATTTTAATTTTGTACAATGTTTTAAAAAATAAATGAAATTAAGAATTAAATTAAACTAAAAAAATAATTAGATCTTAAATTTAAAAAAGAAATATATATATATATATATATATATATATATATATATATATATATATATATATATCTAGTTTTTTTTTTGTTTTTACTTTTTTGTTTAATTTAAAGTTTAATCTTATTTAAAATATATATAATGAATTATTAAAAATTTGAAAATATATAAATATGTTAAATATTAATAGTAAAAAAATAAAACACAAAATATTAAGCTAATGATAAAATTTAAAATATTAAATTTTAAATAAAGTTATTAATATTTTTTACTTAATTTAAAGTTTTATTGTTTTATAATTTTTAAAGCATTATATAATTAATCTATATATATATATATATATATATGTATATATAATAATTTTTATTCTGTTTTAACTTTTTGAAATTTTATTTAAAGTTTAATTTTTTAAAGTTTAATTATTTTTCTTTAGTTTATCATTTTTTGTTTTATTTATTTTATATCTTTTAATATATATTTTAAAATTGAAATAAGATAATAATATTTCTAAATATATATTTTAAAAATAAAATAAAATACTAATGTAAATATATATATATATATATATATATATATATATATATGATATTTAATTTTTTTTATAATGTATTAAAATATAAACAAATAAATAATGCTATGATATTATTTGGTTATCTATACTTATTAGTGTGAGTTTGAATGTCATAAGTTTTTCATGGGTTACATAGTTATAGAGTTAAAGTCACATTTTTTCTTGCTTTTGTCATTTAAAGATATGAGTGGACAATAAAGTCACATTATTAATGAGAATGAGTGGGCAATAAAACAATAAAGAGGGACGAAAGAGTGAGATGATGAATTTTTTTGTCCTTAGTGGAGTTGTTATTTTAATATTTATAGTTTTATCAATTTTGTACTTTAGTATGCTATATATAGATATTTATCATCTTGAATTTATAGTTCATCACATAGATAATATCGTATAATATAATGTACATGGCTTAATTTAGGGTTTTATTATTTTCACACATAAATTTTTACATTTACTTTATATCTATTATTTTACTTTATAATTTTTCTTTTCTTACAAATATAAAAATTTACTTTTTTTAAATAATTATAATTATAATATATCTAAAGATTGTTATCAATTAATTCTACTAAGAGTAGAAAAAATATTTTCATTTCATTTATCGGTTATATAATATAAAATAATAAATGTGGATCTACTAATTACAAATGGTTTATCTTAAATATCATCTTAAAATTTATCTATTGGGAATGACCATGATGTTATGATTTCAGTTAGAAAATTAAATTTAACTTTAAAATTATTAAAATAAAAAAGAGTAATACTATTATAACTATATGATTTGTATTTATTTAACCGAATCAACTTCCTATATTTAAAAGACATATTTAAAATATTAAAACTAATTTATTTAAGTAAATAAATCTTTAAACAAATATTAAGCTAACTTACAAGACAAATTCAAATTTAAGTATGTCACCTCATAATTCAAATACAAATAATAAAGAATAATACTATTATAACTATTGTATTTATTTAAACAAATTAACCTCTTAGATTTAAAAGAATATTAAAACTAAATATTTAAAATAAATATGAAGCTAACTTATAGGACAAATGACAAATTCAAATTTAAATATGTCACATCATAATTAAAAAACTAATAATATGAAAAAAAATGGTAATTTATGATATTATGATATTGAATTAGTTGAGTGATTCATAGCTATATCATACGTGAAGTTGGTATGTGTGAACAACTATATTTAGTTTTTATTTATTTTAAACTATAATGGGAGACAAAATAGAAGATATGAATATCAAGTATGTATAACAATGAATGAATTAATAGAATTCTCTAAAATTAAGGAGGCATAAGTTGAGTAAAAGTAAAATTGATTTAAAAAACTAAAAAGGAAATACATGTATTATATTTAAATTAAATAATAAAAAATATATTTTTAAAATAAAAATATCATTTCTAAAAAAATGTTTGAATTATTTTGACAAATATTCTAGTACGTTTTTATTATAATATTTTGAAAAGATAAATTCAAAAACACATAATTATGGTCAAATATTTTTATGAATAGAGATTTGCTTATTTAAAATTATTTATGTCGTATAACAATAAACCCTAATTAAGAGAGTGAAATTCTTTAGTTTTCTCTATTACTCCAATCAACGATGCCTTTGAAGTGTAGCGCACATTGTCTTCCATTTTTATTTTGCCTTAGGTAAAGCATTTTCCCGGTTTCACTTCCTCGCACGCAAAGATTTAGTAATTATGTGTACGAGATTTTGTTCGATTCACTTTATTTGGTTTAAGAAGTGATCAACATCTTCAAAGTTTCAATCTTTAACTCTGGGTAGCAATAAGGATTTGTTTTTTAACAAATATTGACGATTTTACTTCTTAATTTCGACAATTGTATGTGTCAATCATGTAATTTTACTAATTTTACCACTTTGTGTAATTGATGATGATTTAAGTTATGTGGTAATCATATGTACAGACTCATTAATGAAAAAAACTAGTACAAATCTTATTTCTTAAGGTTGTGTAAATTGTAAAATAGATTGATCCCAAGTTTTGGTTATTGTTGCTATTAGTGGAACTTTCATAGATATGATTGTTGTTTCTGTTGTGTGAACAAATTTGAAGAATAATATTTTAGTTTTTGCACAAAAGAACTAATTTGTGATTGACAATTTCTCAATGGCTATGCATGACTATCTATTTTAAGGTTGTTCTTAAAAATATGTTATGTTATCTTTTAGATTAACAGACAAAGATGGAACTTGGGTCAAATTCTGATGATAGTAAATCAACATTTTGTCTGGTGGATGAGGATCATACATTTGCAAATTCTATCCGATACACCCTAAATCAGGAGTAGGTATTGTGAATATTCTGATGTGAGTTTAATTCAATATATCTATCTTGATTAATTGAGGTTGTTAGTGTTGTTTTGTAGTCCAAGGGTGACATATTGTGGGTACAACATTCCTCATCCCTCATTTAATCGAGTTAATATCAGACTCTAGACAACAGGTAGTGCA
Organism: Vigna unguiculata; assembly: GCF_037176805.1. NCBI lineage: Eukaryota > Viridiplantae > Streptophyta > Magnoliopsida > Fabales > Fabaceae > Vigna > Vigna unguiculata. Next base: position 22,195,893 of record NC_140795.1, on the reverse strand, counting down.
TGAAGTGTGTTGAGTTTCTGGTCAATTGTTGATTGTAGTGAACAAAATCTTACCATAAGTAAAAAATTTCTACAACAATCATGTATATGCTAAATTCTTTTCACAACTAAATACAAAATTCTTAGCCTCCAATACTTATCGTTTCGCAAAGATATAATGATGACTTAGTGGTAAAGTTTCAAATAGAGGATGAGAGAAATTGTGAATTCTCTTGGATATATATAGAATAATAATAAATTCTTTGATTCGATAAGTTTACTTAATTCTTGAATTTTGATTTAATAAATCTTTTCATTAGTTCTTTTCAATAAATCAGTTTACCCAATTCTTGAGTTTGATAAAAAGATTCTTGATTTGAAAACACTGGGATGGGTAGATGAAGAATTTATTTCTAAGTTATGTTACTCTATTTTTTGTATTCGTCTCTAATAATTAATAATTTAGTGATGAATCACCAATTTTGAATCGTATCTTTCAAGTAAGACTATTTATCTTCTTGTCTCTAAAAAATGGAAATTTAGAAAACCATGATATATAAAGAACAAACATATCTCATTTAATTTCTATATATATCTACTACCACTAACAAATACTATAATAACTGCCATTTGTATATAGAAAAAAAATGCAATGTAGTATGACATTGTAAAAAAAATGCAATATAGTATGACATTGTAATCTTGTGTTGAATTTGGTTGTGTAGGGGATCCAGCAAAGAAGGTGTTTAAAGATGGATGCTTGGAACTGATGCTCATATGCCGCCATGTTAGGAGCACTTTTGATGATGCTCTATTTGAATTTAAAAAGACCAAAATCAGTTGAACAAGATATGGATACCATTGAGAGTCTGTAACCACTTCTATTTTTAGTTTCCACACTCATTTAGGTTTTCATGCTTAACCTTAATATATAAGCATGGGTGAATGTTAGGTTATTAGGTTAAGGAAATAAAAATACTAAGGTCATTTAATGCTATTTTTAAGAACTTAAAATATTTAATATAATAACCTATTTAATGTCAAGAGGCTACTTCCTGCCAAGATCAATAAACTTTTTTTCAATCACATATTTTCCTAGTTTTGTGTTTATTTCTTAGGAGGAAAATCTCAATATAGTATCTGACTCTTCTCTTGTTACAACACATTCTCACACTTATAAACACCACACCAATAAAACTTGTATTACTTTTTAACTTAAAAGTGTAATGTTTTTTCGATGTCCTTATTTTCAAAGATTTGATTAAAAAATAGATGTTTAAAAAAAATATTTTTCATACATTTTTTATAGATCTTTATAATCAGACAATGATTCAAAACAAAAATGGTATTTTTTAACTTTATTTATTTTTTAAAGCATATATATATATATATATATATTATTTATTATTCTGTTTTAACTTCTTTTAATTTTATTTAAAGTTTTTTTTTTTAATTTTAGTTATTTTTTCTTTAGTTTATGATTTTCATTTTTCTTTATATTTTATCTTTTAATATATATTTTAAAAATGAAACAAAATATTAATATTTCTTAATAAATATTTAAAATATATATATATATATATATATATATATATATAGTTTTAATTTTATATAATGTATTAAAAAATAAATTAACTTAAAAAATAAATTAAATAAAAATAATAATTAAACTTTACATTACAGAATATATATATATATATATATATATAATTGTTTTTAATTTTAATTATTTTTAACGCGTTGTATATAATGTATTAAAAATTAAATTGACTTTAAAAATTAAATAAATTTTAAATATAAATTTTAAAATTATTATAATAAAAATTTAATTTTAGAGGAATACTATTATCAGTATATTATTTACATTTATTTAAACAAATCAACCTCTTCGATATAAAAGATTTATTTGAAATATTAAAACTATTACATTTAAGTAAATAAATCTTTTAAAAAAAATATTAAACTAACTTATTTGACAAATAGGCCAAATTCAAATTTAATATATCTCTCGTTTGTTCTTCATTTTTTTCAAATATTTAAAATTATCATATTTTTTGTAATTTGTGGTCAATTTAGTCCTTTTTGAAGATGTCACTTAAATAGTTAACGGAAGATAAACCATAATTGTCACGTGTGACTTCGTGGTTTTTTTCATTTTTGTTTAATTTAAAAAAAATGAACTTTTTTTTAATTTTAAAAATGTTGTCTACGTGTCGACTCAGCATTGTGACATGTGGTAGTATCTCATGATTTATATTCAATTTGGTCGCAATTTTCGTTAATTTTGTTCAATTTAGTCCCAATTTTTGTTATTTTTGTTCAATTCAGTCTCAATTTTGTTTCTATCCAAAATTACCAAATTTATTTTTTATATAAATGTTATATTGAAAAAAAAATTAGTAAAATTCAAATTTATTTTAAATATTTCTTTCATAATTTTTATACCAAACCTGACTATATTTTTGGAGGGAAATTATTATATATGTTTGATTTTTGGTACATGTAAAAAATAGGGACAAAGTTAGTTTAAAATTAGAGGAAAAATTCTTCATTGTTTTTAAAATTAGAAGGAAAATTCTTCATTATTTTTTAAATGATTCAGTACAACATTTATATAAAAATTAAATTTGGTCAATTTGGAGAGGAGCAAAATTAGGACTCATTTGAACAAAATTAATGAAAATTGGGACTAAATTGAACAAAATTAACAAAAAATTGGAACCAAATTGAATATAAGCCACGAGATACTGCCACGTGTCACAATTCTTACTTGACACAAGGACAATATTTTTAAAATTAAAAAAATTTAAAAAAAATTAAAAAAAATTAAAAAACCATGGAGTGACATGTGGTAGTTACTATTCACCTTCTGTTAACGATTTAAACGGTGTTTGCAAAAAGGACCAAATTGACCACAAATTACAAAAATTAGGACCATGTTGAACATTTCGAAAAAATGAAGACCAAACGAAACAAAACTCACGAAAATTGGGACCAACAAGATATTTAAGCCTTGAAAGAAAAATTAAAAAAACACACATATTTTTATAATTTTTTATGGTGATCCAATCATCTAAAATAAAACAAAAATCCAAAAATTGAATTTGGTGAACCAAAACTTGTTTATTTCAACCCTAATTAACATAGTGAAATCTATTATTTTTCTCTATTACCTCATTTCAAGTGCAGCATATGAAACCCATGCTCCTTACCAAACACAGAACACCAACTCTCCTTCTCTCCACTCTCCTCACACACTGATACTTCATCAGCCCCTTCTCATCCATAATTTTCCCTTCCTTCAATCAAAATTTCCTTACTCTTGCATTCAGGTCCTGGAAATGAAGCCCCTATTAGACCCTCTGTGGATTTTCAACCTCTGTTTCCCTCTTCAGAGTGAGTCAAACCAAGTAAAGCTCTTCCTTATTCTCCATACAGAATTCACTTCCTGTTTCTGAGTTAACTAGGTCTATATCTTCTTTTGCAACACTGTGTTGCATTTACATAGGTTGGTTTGAGGTTCTGTGCCCTCACTGTTGATGCAGTGTCTTGCCAAGTCAAAAATTAGAAATAGGTATGGGAAGCTAACCTTTCACTCAAATTTCGCATAAAAATTGTTAATTAGAGCTAGGATTGCATGATTGGGTGCTTGATTGATGAGTGGGAACAATTATGTGTGGTGAATTGCGATTTTGGCATGAACTGTGTGGTTTTGCATGGTTTCGCCAAGGCAAGCAGCTCTCGCCTGAGTGAAAATACCAGAAATTCACCCTTGTTGTTGCGTGAGGTCTCGCCTAGGCGAGCTGGTTCCGCTTGAGCGAGAGTCACTCTCGTTTAAGCGAAACAGCTTAGCCTGAGTGAGAATTCGCTCAAATTTGGGGTTGCTCTCTATTTGGGGTCTCGCCCAGGCGAGAGTGACTCGCCTAAGCGAGACAACTCTCTAGCTTAGGCGAGATCCTCTAGCTTGAGCGAGTTTCACTACAGAATTTAGTTACTTCTCTGTTTTAGATTAAATGAAGCTATACTAAGTGAATTGATGTGATATTTGTCTCTTTTGTGCTCGAGTTTTTATGAAAAATAGTATACGTGATGGAATTGTGTGGATTTGGTTCATTAGAGAATGTGATTGAATTAGGATTTCAAGGGAAATTCTAAAAAGGAAGGTTTTAGTGAATGTAAGGACATGAGGACTTAGTTTGGTGGTATCTTGACGCTCTAATAAACATTAAGACTCATATAGAGTATAATAAATTATGTCGAGAGGAGTAGCAGGAGGTCCTAGTCTATGGACCCGATCCGTCATAGACGCGAATGAGACTTACCCTGGGAGTGGTTGGGTGATAACCCTTTGTGCCCAAAACTCTGCAAAGTTTGGGAACCATCACAGGTGCAAGCCGCCAAGAGCTCCAATGTCTCTTACATAATTTGGATATTGAGTCTAGAGTCACGAATATATGTTGTGGTTGTGGTGGTTTGAATAATTCTGATAAATGTGATAAGCCTTGATTGATGTATAATTAATAAGCTGCATGATTTTCTCTAAATTAAGTTAGCTTACCCTTCCTGCATATGTTGTTTCTTTTTGTGTCTTTTCTCTTTTGCAATGATCGCCTATAATTGGTGTGAGAAGATAAAAGTGCAGGCGAAGACACACCCCTCCGGGATAGGAGTTGAGTGGTGACGTGAGCGATCCAGCAGTAGTATTTGTTCTATGTTTTGCTTAGATGTTGGGTGCTTGGTAACCCTTTCTTAGTGTAGGCTGTGTTGATAGACAATACATGTACAATTATTTTTGGGATGACTATATTGATAGTTTATACCAGCCTATTCCTATCATCTGCTTTGAATTATCATAATATAATATTTTGCCAGATAGTGTAAAAACTATTAAAACAGGATGTTACATTTTTGGTCTCAGAGCCTGGTTCCTTTAGGATCTGTAGGTGTGAGCTTGCTTAGTTTCTGTTGTGTGTTCCTCTTAGTGTCTTTGGCGTGGTTGTGGTATTTGTTAGCTAAACTGATGGTTCCTTTCTTTGTGTGGTCAGAGCTATGGCACCTAGGCCTCCTCCTCCTCCTCTTCCAAACCTAGATAATCCTCATTTGGTGGGAGCAATTGAGGCAATGATTGCAGCCATGCAGTAGCAGATTGCTAACATGGTGAATCAACAAAACCTAGCCACTCTCTGGTTTTAGAGATACCATCATCCACCGCATATCTCATTCTTTCTTTTCTTTTATTTTTCCTTCCTTCATCATATTATCATGTTGGTTGGGGGCTAAGCTTTTAGGGTTGGTTCCACTGTAATTTCTTAATTGGATTATGAGGTTAGATGAATTAATTTATTTGTTCTTTTGATTCTTTTTGAGATTTATTTTTTATCTATGTCTTTTAGTTCTTAATCTAGTTAAAGCATTGATTTTTACATTATAGCAAGTTAGCATAGTGTTAAATCTAAAGAACATAACAATCATATGAGTCTATGGGTTTTTTTGAATTTTAATTAAGAAGTTACTTTGATTAATTTTTAGAAACTTTCATATGATTGCTTGAGTTTTTGCTAATAATTGAGAAGTTACTTTGATTAGAGGTAGAAACTTATTACCCTTTCATATGGTATAATGGAAGGACACATTTATTACCTTATTCTCATATTTTTATTATCTTTTCATCTATTCATAATTACTTTATTTCTATATTTACCTTAAGTGAGGTGCCCCTAACCTCTATTTAACTTATATTTTATTTTTGTTTTAACATTTCTTTCATTTTATTTAAAGTTTACTTTTTGTTAAATTTTAATTATTTTTTCTTTAGTATATCATTTTATGTCTTATTTATTTTTTTATCCTTTAATATATTTTTTAAAAATTCAATAAATTATTAATATTTGTTATTATAAATTTTAAAAATAGAAAAGAAAATATATATATATATATAAATATATATATATACACACGCGCACACACTTAACTTTATTTTTGCGTAATGTATTAAAAAATAAATTAAATTAACATAAATTAAATTAAAAAATAATTAAAATTAAAATTAAAAAATTATATATATATATATATATATTTTCTTTTTACTTTTTTATTTAATTTAAAGTTTAATCATTTTTAATTTAATTATTTTTAATACATTATATAAAAAATAAATTAAGATATAAATTTTCATATATATATATATATATATATGCTAATATTTTATTTTGTTTTTTAAATATATAAAAAAATATTAAAAATTGTAAATAAATAAATTTGAAAAATATTAATATTAAAAAATAAAAAATAAATAAAATACAAACAAATCAGCTAAAGATAAAATTAAAAAAAAAATTTAAATAAAATTAAAAAAATATAAAACAGAATAATTTTTTTATTTATTTTTATAGTTTAATTATTTTTTAGCTTGACTTATTTTCATACATTTTTTATACATCTTTATAAATAGACAATGAATTCAAAACAAAAATGGTATTTTTGTAACTTTGTTTATTTTTTAAAGTATATATATATTTTTATACATGTTTATTTTTAATTAGTTTTCTCTCTCCATTTTTATGTTGGGTCACATTTTTTTTCTCTCTTCTGTTACCCACACTTTGCAGTATTTTTTTTTAATCATATGCTCTAATCTTTCGGTTGTTATTCAATTGATCATAAGTTACCCAAAAAATAAAGAAATAAATCAGTTTAAAGGTTAGGATAGTGATTTTTAAACATGTTGCTGCCATATTATAGATAGAGAAGAAAAACAGCCAAATATTATATATTCTAAAAATGCATGTATAAAAACTAAATAAAATGGTGTAGGGGTTTTTAAAATCTATAAAACTTAAAACAAACATGGAGACGTGAAGGACCGTCATGAGTAGGTGAGGTTTGGAGCGTTGCAGGAGGTTGTTTCTCTTTACGTCATACACGCAAGGTATATGGGTTTTCTTCTTTCTAGCTATCACTCATGTGTTTGGTTCTTTGGTGTTTGATAGGGCGTTTGACATTTTATGTAGAGTTGTTCCCTTTGGATTTTTGTAAAAAATGTTTTGATGCATGATAATATTAAATAATGCTATGATATTATTTGATTATCTATACTTATTAGTGTGAGTTTGAATGTCATACGTTCTTCATGGGTTGCATAGTTATGGAGTTTAAATCGCATTTTTCCTTGTTTTTGTCACTTAAAGGTATGCCCTTATAAACTCATTACTTATTATTAATGAGGATGAGGGGAAATAAAATAATAAAGAGGGAAGAAAGAGTGAGAGATGAATATTTTTGCCCTTAGTGGGGTTGTTATTTTAATATTTATAGTTTTATCAATTTTGTATTTTATTATACTATATATAGATATTTATCATCTTGAATTTATAGTGATAATATCATATAATATAATATACATGGCTTAATATAGGGTTTTATTATTTTCACACATTAATTTTTACACTTACTTTATATCTATTATTTTAATTTATAATTTTTCTTTATTTACAAATATAAAAAATTACTTTTTTAAATAATTATAATTATAATATATCCAAAAGTTGTTATCAATTAATTATAGAGTAGAAAAAATATTTTCATTTCATTTATCGGTTACATAATATAAAATAATAGAAATGGTAATTTATGATATTATGATATTGAATTAGTTGAGTGATTCGTGACATATTATACGTGAAGTTGGTATGTGTGAACAACTATATTTAGTTTTTATTTATTTTAAATTATAATGGGAGATAAAATATAAGATATGAATATGATATATCTATAACAATGAATGAATTAATAGAATTGTCTAAAATTAATGAGACATAAGGTTGAGTAAAAGTAAAATTGATTTAAAAAACTAAAAGGAAATACATGTATTAGATTTAAATTAAATAATAAAGAATATATTTTTAAAATTAAAATATCATTTTTAAAAAATGTTTTAATTATTTTGGCAAATATTCTAGTACGTTTTTATTATAATAATTTGGAAAGACAAATTCAAAACACATATAATTATGGTCAAATATTTTTATAATATTTTTATGAATAGAGGTTTGCTTATTTAAAATTACTTTTGTCGTATCACAATAAACCCTAATTAAGAGAGTGAAATTCTTTAGTTTTCTCTATTACTCCAATCAACGGTGCCTTTCAAGTGTAGCGCACATTGTCTTTCATTTTTATTTTGCCTCAGGTAAAGCGTTTTCCCCAATTTCACTTTCTCGCACGCAAAGATTTAGTGATTATCCGTGCGTGATTTTGTTCGATTCACTTTATTTGGTTTAAGAAGTGATCAACATCTTCAAAGTTTCAATCTTCAACTTTGGGTAGCAATAGTTAGTTCTTTATGTAATAGTTACATGGAAATAAGGATTTGTTTTTTAAGAAATATTGACGATTTTACTTCTTAATTTTGACAATTGGATGTGTCAATCATGTAATTTTACAAATTTTACCACTTTGTGTAATTGATGATGATTTAGGTTATGTGGTAATCATATGTACAGACTCATTAATGAAAAAAACTAGTACAATTCTTATTTCTTAAGGTTGTGTAAATTGTAAAATAGATCGATCCCAAGTTTTGATGATTGTTGCTATTAGTGGAACTTTCATAGATATGATTGTTATTTTTGTTGTGTGGACAAATTTGAAGAATAATATTTTATTTTATGCACAAAAGAACTAATTTGTGATTGACAATTTCTTAATGACTATGTAGGACTCTCTATTTTAAGGTTGTTCTTAAAAATATTTTATGTTATCTTTCAGATTAACTGACAAAGATGGAACTTGGGTCAAATTCTGATGATAGTAAATCAACATTTTGCCTGGTAGATGAGGATCATACATTTGCAAATTCTATCTGATACACCCTAAATTAGGAGTAGGTATTGTGAATATTCTTATACGAGTTTAATTCAATATATTTATCTTGATTTATTGAGGTTTTTAGTGTTGTTTTGCAGTCCAAGGGTGACATATTGTGGGTACAGCATCCCTCATCCCTAATTTAGTCGAGTTAATATCAGACTCCAGACAATAGGTAATGCAGAAGTGTGTTGAGTTTCTTGTCAATTTTTTATCATAGTGAACCAAATCTTACCATAAGTAAAAATTTTCTACAATAATCATGTATATGCTAAATTCTTTTTGCTACTACATACAAAATTCTTAGCCTCCAATACTTATCGTTTGTAGAGATATAATGATGACTCAGTGGTAAAGTTTAAAATAGAAGATGAGAGAAATTGAGAATTCTCTTGGATATATATAGAATAATAATAAATACTTTCATTTGATAAGTTTACTTAATTTTCAAATTTTGATTTAATAAATATTTTCATTAGTTCTTTTCATTAAATTAGTTTAACCAATTCCTGAGTTTGATAAAAAGATTCTTGATTTGAAAACACTGGGATGGGTAGATGAAGAATTTATTTCTAAGTTATGTTACTCTATTTTTTGTATTCGTCTCTAATAATTAATAATTTAGTGATGAATCACCAATTTTGAATCGTATCTTTCAAGTAAGACTATTTATCTTCTTGTCTCTAAAAAATGGAAATTTAGAAAACCATAGTATATAAAGAACAAACATATCTTATTTATTCTATATATATCTACTACCACTAACAAATACTATAATAACTACCATTTGTATATAGAAAAAAAAAATGCAATGTAGTATGACATTGTAAAAAAATGCAATATAGTATGACATTGTAATCTTGTGTTGAATTTGGTTATGTAGGGGATCCAACAAAGAAGGTGTTTAAAGATGGATGCTTGGAACTGATGCTCATATGCCGCCATGTTAGGAGCACTTTTGATGATGCTCTATTTGAATTTAAAAAGACCAAAATCAGTTGAACAAGATATGGATACCATTCAGAGTCTATAAACACCAAGAATCGTATCTTTCAAGTAAGACTATTTATCTTCTTTTGTCTCTCAAAAATGGAAATTTAGAAAACCATAGTATATAAAGAACAAACATATCTCATTTAATTTCTATGTATATCTACTACCACTAACAAATACTATAATAACTACCATTTGTCGATATAAAAAAAAATGCAATATAGTATGACATTGTAAAAAAATGCAATAAAGTATGACATTGTAATCTTGTGTTAAATTTGGTTGTGTAGGGGATCCAGCAAAGGAGGCGTTTAAAGATGGATGCTTGGAACTGATGCTCATGTGCCGCCATGTTAGGAGCACTTTTAATGATGCTCTAACTGAATTTAAAAAGACCAAAACGAGCTGAACAAGATATTGATACCATTCAGAGTCTATAAACACTTCTATTTTTAGTTTTTACACTCATTTGGCTTTTCATGCTTAACCTTAATATATAAGCATGGGTGAATTTAGGTTATTAGGTTAAGGAAATAAAAATACTAAGGTCATTTAATGCTATTTTTTAAGAACTTTAAATATTTAATATAATAATCTATTTAATGTCAGGAGGCTACTTCCTACCAAGATCAATAAACATTTTTTCAATCAAATATTTTCCTTGTTTTGTGTTTGTTTCTTAGGAGGAAAATCTCAATATAGTATCAGACTCTTCTCTTGTTACAACACGTTGTCACACTTATAAACACCACACCTATAAAACTTGTATCACTTTTTAACTTAAAAGTGTAACGTTTTTTCTATGCAATGCCTATTTTCAAAGATTTGATAAAAAAACAGATGGTTAAAAAAAATCATACATTTTTTTATAAATCATTATAAACAGACAATGAATTCAAAACAAAAATGGTATTTTTGTAACTTTATTTATTTTTTAAAGCATATATATATATATTCTTTAATATTCTGTTTTAACTTCTTTTAATTTAATTTAAAGTTTTATTTAAAGTTTTTAAAAATGGTAGTTTAATATATTCTTTAATTTTATTTATTTATGTTTTCTTTATAGTTTATCTTTTAATATATATTTTAAAAATGAAAGAAAATATTAATATTTCTTAATAAATATTTAAAAAATATATATTAATATATATAGTTTTAATTTTATATAATGTATTAAAAAATAAATTAACTTAAAAAATAAATTAAGTTAAAATAATAATTATATTTACATTACAAAATATATTTATATATATATATATATATATATATATATATATATATATATAATTTTTTTTAATTTTAATTATTTTTAATGCGTTGTATATAATGTATTAAAAGTTAAATTAACTTGAAAAATTAAATAATTTTAAAATATAAATTTTAAAATTATTATAATAAATATTTAATATTAGAGGAATACTATTATCATTATATTATTTACATTTATTTAAACAAATCAACCTCTTCAATTTAAAAGATTTATTTGAAATATTAAAACTATTACATTTAAGTAAATAAATCTTTAAAAAAAATATTAAACTAACTTATTTGACAAATTGGCCAAATTCAAATTTAATATATCTCATATCTAATTTATGTAAAAACTCAATAGTTGAAAGAACGCTTAAATATCTTTTTGGTCTCAATTTTCGTGAGCTTTGTTTCGTTTGTTCCTCATTTTTTCGAAATGTTTAAAATTATCCTAATTTTTATAATTTGTGGTCAATTTGGTCCTTTTTGAAGATGTCGTTTAAATAGTTAACGGAAGATGAACTATAACTGTCATGTGTCACTATGTGGTTTTTAATTTTTTTTTAATTTTTTAATTTTAAAAATGTTGTCCACGTGTCAACACAACATTGTGACACGTGGCAGTATCTCATGGCTTATATTCAATTTGGTCTCAATTTTCGTTAATTTTGTTCAATTTAATCCCAATTTTTGTTATTTTTGTTCCATTCAGTCTCAATTTTGTCTCTATCCAAAATGACCAAATTTATTTTTTATATAAATGTTATATTGAAAATTTTATTTTTATACCAAACATAACTATATGTTTGGAGGGAAATTATTATATATGTTTTATTTTTGGTACATGTAAAAAATAGGGATAAAGTTAGTTTAAAATTAGAGAAAAAATTCTTTATTGTTTTTATAATTAGAAGGAAAATTTTTCATTGTACAACATTTATATAGAAATTAAATTTGGTCAATTTGGAAAGGAGCAAAATTGGAACTGATTTGAACAAAATTAATGAAAATTGGGACTAAATTGAATAAAATTAACGAAAAATTGGAACTAAATTGAATATAAGCCACAAGATACTTCCACGTGTCACAATGGTGACTTGACACATGGACAACATTTTTAAAATTAAAAAAAACCACAGAGTGACACATGACAATTATTGTTCACCTCCCGTTAAAGATTTAAACGGCGACTGCAAAAATGACTAAATTGATCACAAATTACAAAAATTAGAACTATGTTGAACATCTTGAAAAAATGAGGACCAAACAAAACAAAGCTCACGAAAACTGGGACTAACAAGGTATTTAAGCCTGGAAAGAAAAATTAAAAAACACACATAATTAATTATGGTCAAATATCTTTATAATTTTTTATGAGTGATTCAATCATCTAAAATAAAACAACAATCCAAAAATTGAATTTGGTGAACCAAAACTTGTTTATTTAAATCCTAATTAACATAGTGAAATCTATTATTTTTCTATATTACTTCGTTTCAAGTGCAACACATGTTGTCTTTAGTTTTTATTTTGCCTTAGTTAGAGTGTTTCCCAATCTCACTTACTCTCTAAGGCAAAACTTATGTGATTATGTGTGTGCTTCCATTTTATTTGTAGTTTATTTGGGGTAAGTATAAGGCTCAATTATTTTCTGCTCTTATTTTTAAGGGTTGCCCCTAATCAGTTGGGCCTAAAGGCTGGCCCATAGGGTGACAAGGCCCCTAAAGCAGCCATACCCCTCATTCTGCACTCACTTGCCAAAATCAGTGCTCTCGCTCTTCCCTTTTCTCTCCACAGAAGCTCTGCTAGGGTTTGGGTCTTACCCTTCTTTGTGTTAACTCAACCCCATTCTTCAATTCATGTAAGTTGATTCTCTACCGTACCTTTTTCATTCCCAGCTCTGTCATCATGATTCAAACTAGGGTTCACCATGGTAACCCATTTTGAATCTATTCCACTGTTTTACAGATTGTAAATCTGCTCCGTGGTCGGTAGTACTCACTTGCTTGGGTGTCGGGATATTCTGCTAGCTTTTTCCAGGTAAAGGAAGCTAGGTTTATGTATATAAAGTTATTTTGCCGAGTTTTGGTCTGTTTGTATGGCTGTGATGCTTGAATGAGGCTGTTGGTCGAATAAAAATGTATGGTGTGCGAGTATGTTTGATTGATGCGACGCTACTCTTTTTCTACATTCCACACTTTTCGTAAAATGAAGATTCCTACTGCGTTAACCGTTGGATTGAGCTGAAATTTTAACAGCTGATCCTTAACACAAAATTATTGACTTTGACCGGTCGGATCTTTAATTAAAGCTCTGTAGTCAGAGCAGTTTTTATCGCAAGGTCACTGCAGTTTGGTTGTTGACAACACTGCACATATTTCGTAAAATGAAAGTTACTACTTCGCTAACCGTTGGATCGAGCTGATATTTTAATAGATGACCCTTAACACATAGTTTTTGACTTTGACCCGTCCGATCTTGAATCAGAGCTCTATAGTGAGAGCAGTGGTTATCACAAGATCATTGTAGTTTAGTTGTTGATAATATTGACCTTTGTTGCTTGTTTGATTTACAATTTTCTTTATAGTTATTCAATTAAGTTGGTTCTTTTTTCATTTGGTTCTTGATTCAATCATATTTAATTTGAATATAAATAATTTTCTAAGCTTTACACAAGCTGCAGTTTTATTTCTAAAATCTCTAAATCATTTGCATAATGTGATGTTAAGTTGGATTGTTATGTTAAAGCATGAGATGAGTGAATATGCATGAGTAAGAGGGTGTATGAGTTGTGAATGATGGGCTTGGATAAATCTTGGCATGTGATTTCAATGAAATGGTTGGTATCAACATGGCATTGTATTGGTATGAGGTGAAATTCTATATTCATGGATTGGGAAGGATGAGTTGGAATGAATTCAACATGGAATATGAATGAGGATTTGGTTATAAAGGTTGGAATGAGAGTTATGTGCATGATAAATATTACTTTATTGATTGAGTATGTTTGGTCTGTGTTAGTGCGTAATTCCATGAGCCTCTAGGTGAGACCTCATGGTAGTGCTTCAGTGGTCGGGACGAAATTCCATGACCCCTGTTAGTGGGAGTTCATGGTGGTGCCCCATCTATATAATTTGGTAAGGATTCAAGGTAAGGTTGCATCTTGACACTCTAAGGAGTCAGTTAGTCTCACTTAGAGCAGACTGACTCTTGTGGTGAGAGTAGCAAGAGGCCTAAAACTCATCAAGGGCTAACCTTATGTGTGGGGGATTGAGACATTGTAACACTTGTAATACTTATCTTGGGGGTGAGCAAAGTTATCCACCACAAGTGCAAGCATTCGCTTAATCCGACCAGATTATATGTATCTGTATGAGTCGTGTCGAGTCTAGTGGATTGCTTGAGGAGTCATAACATGTTTGGATGACATATACTACTTGGATTTTGTAATAGCATGTGATTGCATGATAAACTGTTTTCTACTATAGCTTACCCTTTGTTTTTTTTATTGTTATGTGTGTGGTTTTCTCTTTTTGCACTGATCATCAATTTATTGATGTGAGCAGATGCGAGAACTCCCCGTGGTCATCAGGGTGATGGAGGTTCCACTGCTTAGTCCGTGTTGGGACAAATCTCGCTTTTTAGAGTTTACTTTAGGGCTATGGCCCATGTATTATCTGCTCTCTAAGTATTTATTTTAAACACTGTCAAACTATTTTCTTTGTCTAGTTATTGGCATCGTGGTGTGCCCTAATATTTCATTTTTTAAGTACCTTGGATATTTGTAAGGAGTGACTTGATACTCCGCAAATTGGCCTTTTATGTTATCATGTGTAATATTCCATTTGATTATGTTAATATTTAAATGGGGTGTTACATTTATGGTATCAGAGCAGTTCGTCCTTAGGATGACCTGAGGTTGTGGGTTTGTCATGCCTCGCAGGCATAAGTTATCAAGTCTAGTCGAGTTTATCAGTGAAACCAAAAGTTTTAAGAACAGAAAACATCTTGATCAAGTGATGAGGGTGCACACTCATGACTAGATCAAAGGTTGTTTTTCCTTTCTTAATTCTAATGGTTTGGGGAAGGAAGGTTGATAAACAAAAGGTTTGGTTGTTTGTAGATGATGGAGTGTTGCCTTGTATGTTTTAGTTTGTCCTATTACGCCTCAGTGTTTTGTGTCTAGTGTATGTAGCGATGAGGGAATGCAGATTCAAGCTCAACTTGACCTACTCACCCTTACAAGGATTCGTAGGGCCTATGAGACAATCTTTTGTCTCCAAGATGTGAAGATGTAGAGAGTTGTATATCAGTGGATGATGAAAGTTGAGTCTTGGTTTAGAAGGCTGAGAAATGATGTTGGAAGTTAAGAAGCAACGCTTTGGGCCGAGGGAGCTACAAGATCGAGTTCTAAGATCGTATACCACAAGTTTTAAATGAAGAGTTGAGTTCAGAGATTAGTATAAAAAGATATTGGTGCATGCTCGTGAAGCAAGGTTTGAGGAATCAACTTGGCTTTACGTTGTGACAATGTCTGAGGTTTGAAGTGGAATAGTGTGGAAGGTTTGAGGTTAAAGGTGGAGACCATGAAGTGTATAGGAAAGCAGACGTATAGTTGGAAGCTTATGAGAGGCAGAGCTTTGAAGATCAGCCAAGTATGATGATGTTATAGGAGAAGGAAATATATTTAGAATTACATACCAGATCAATTAAGTAAGAAGTAGTTGGGTCTTCTCAGCGATAGTAGTTACCCAAGTTAAGAGTAGAAGGGATGTTCTAAGTAAAGCGGCCCACAAAAGAGGAAGATTTGACATTAGATATGAGATGGACGATTTCAAGTATCAGAAGGAGAAGCACATAGTTAAGTTTGTTCTTGTAGGGAAGGACAGTTAGTAATGTCACAACACAGGGAAAGAGGAAAGGAAAAAAAAGTTTTGAGTAGCTATGAGAGTGTTTGCGATGATTGGTACTAAAGTGGTCAGCACAGGTGATCTAATTTAAAAGATACATGTTACAAAGGTGGTGATTGGATTATGGGTTTTGGCTTCGCTTAGGATCGTGCACTCTTTCATGTCGCCAGTATGGTAAAGGAGTCATGGTTTTCTGCAAGAAGGAGTTGAGTTTGAGATTGTGGTTTTTGCTATCGTAGCGGCCAAGTGAAGATTCGCTCAGGTGTGTGGTGCCTTCGTGGTGATCAAAGTATTTAAATTCAAACCCGATTTGAATTGTTTCCCTTGCAAGGTTGGGACATAGTCTCAAGGGTGAATTGGTTGTTTTCTCAATCTCATTCTGATGAGCTGGGACAACCAATGAGGTGGTGTACTTTAATTAAAAAGGGATAAGTCAGTGATTGCGTATGAAGTACGGATCAAGCTAAATAGTGGGGGCAGAGTGTCACGTGAATCAGAGTCACCTGACAAAGGAAGGTGAATAATAGACGCAAAAGATATAAGTAGTAGAAGAATTTGTAGACGTGTTCTGAAGCAAGTACTAGAATTCTAACCTTTTTTGTGTGGTGAAGTTCACTTTTGCATTGGTGTCTGAAGGAGGACTTGTGCCAATAGTTCCTAATTGGATGGTTCCTATTGAGAATTTGAAGTAAATACTAAAGTGGGGGAGATGTTGGAGAAGTAATGGCTTATACTAAGTATAACCATAAGGATGACTGTAAGTTTGGTGAATCTTAATGGAGAGGTAGTGGGAGGATATACTGTTCAAGGGTAAACATTGGATAAGGGAGGATAGAATTTTCGGGCCTATGGTTTTAAAGGGTGGAAACATGATGAAGGTAAGGAATTTCAAAAAAGTTAGAGGTATCATCAAGGTTTAGCAGCGAGTTTTCCAAGTGTGAAGAGAGTCTTTAGAATGTTCAAGATGAGTATTGACGAAGGTTGGAGTGATTAGTAGGACATATGGTTTAAAAAAGGTGGATACAGTGTTGAGAAAATAGGATGTTAAGACTATAAAAAGGGGAGTCCAAAGGGTTTTGCAAGTTCCATAGAAGTTTTGGAGAAAGGTTTCTCAGCGATGATTGCTTCCTTGTCACGGCAGACATGAAATGAGCATCATTTTGAGTAAACGAATGAGTGACTTGTGTGTTGATCAGAGTGGCGTAGCGGGATGGAGGGACGAGATACCTATGAAGGGTAAGAGGTGCGTGGGAAGAACTATCTTACTCATGACCTAGTGATTACTACGACAACCAGTTATTCATAAACAGCGAAGGCGTCATTCTTACGAGTACTAAGTAAGGGTGTTCAGTGATCATTTAGAGTTGGAATTATTGAGTTACTCAGAGAAAGTTGTGCAAGAGGAGTAGGAGACGATTTGAGTTATAATTTTAAGTTAGGGTGTCAACTTGGACGTGAGAAAGCGAGATAAACGTTTGGCCAAAGAAGGGAATTCGAGATCCTCGAGTTGACGAAGTAAGAGTAAGAGTGGGTTGAGAAACATAAATGTTTGGGTTGGGAAGAGAATGAGTGAGGAGATTTCATTAGTCTAGTCATCTTACTAGAACTAGTGAGTCTCTCAACAAGGTTGGAAAAAAAAGATAATTCAGAAAAATCTTAGTTTGAAATTTCAAGTCAAGGAAAGACCTGGTTCTAAGGCTTTTGTGGAAGGATAATTACAAGTTAGTAGATCAGAAATGAAGGTGACATACCAAAATGAATTTGGTGGTTGTAATAGAGGAAAGCTTAATTTGGATCCAGAATGACTTGGTTGTGGACTTTGTTACCATTGGTTGAAGTCAGTAAAGGAGACAAGATGTTATGAGTGTCGTTATGCATAAAAGTGGTCAAGAGTGTTGATGGTAAGGCAGTAAGCCAAAACTCAATAGTGATCAAGTCAGTGGAGGCATAAAGGAGTGAACGAGGTGATGGGAAGTGATAACGAACATGCTATAGTTTGAGACTTAAAGTCATCTGAGACTTTGATAAAACCTACAAGAGGTAGTGGGGAGCTTATGAGAGGTGAGTCAGTATATCAGATACAAGTTAGTTGGGCAAGTATGAAAGAGCATTCGAGTTTTAGGTTGCAAGTTAGAAGTTACTTCGAGTGTAGTGACTAAGCCAATCTACAAAGCTGAACATATCGCTTCGCACAAAGGCAAAGTTTCCAGTGACTATAGGTGTTGGAGTCATTTTATCAGTCATGTCTAAGTGGCAGTTGTTGGAAAAAAAATGAGGAAAACATAGTTTTCTTCCTATTCCATCGGTGAAATTTTGAGGAAGATTTTTTTTGTTAGGGAGAATGTAAGGCTCAATTATTTTCTGCTCTTATTTTTAAGGGTTGCCCCTAATCAGTTGGGCCTAAAGGTTGGCCCATAGGGTGACAAGGCCCCTAAAGCAGCCAAGGCACCTCATTCTGCAATCACTTGCCAAAATCAGTGCTCTCGCTCTTCCCTTTTCTCTCCACAGAAGCTCTGCTAGGATTTAGGTCTTACCCTTCTTTGTGTTAACTCAACCCCATTCTTCAATCCATGTAAGTTGATTCTCCACCATACCTTTTTCATTCCCAGCTCTGTCATCATGATTCTAACTAGGGTTCACCATGGTAACCTATTTTGAATCTATTCCATTGTTTTACAGATCGTAAATCTGCTCCATGGTCGGTAGTACTCACTTGCTTGGGTGTCAGGATATTTTGCTAGCTTTTTCCAGGTAAAGGAAGCTAGGGTTTATGTATATAAAGTTATTTTGCCGATTTTTGGTCTGCTTGTATGGCTGTGATGCATGAATGAGGCTGTTGGTCAAATAAAAATGTATGGTGTGCGAGTATGTTTGATTGATGCGACGCTACTCTTTTTCTACATTCCACACTTTTTGTAAAATGAATCTTAACCGTTGGATCGAGCTGAAATTTTAACAGCTGATCCTTAACACAAAATTATTGACTTTGACCGGTCGGATCTTTAATTAAAGCTCTATAGTTAGAGCCGTTTTTATCACAAGGTCATTGCAGTTTAGTTGTTGACAACACTACAAACTTTTCGTAAAATGAAAGTTACTACTTCGTTAACCGTTGGATCGAGCTGATATTTTAACAGATGACCCTTAACACATAGTTTTTGACTTTGAGCAGTCCGATCTTAAATCGGAGCTCAGTAGTGAGAGCAGTTTTTATCGCAAGATCACTATAGTTTAGCTGTTGATAACATTGACCTTTGTTGCTTGTTTGGTTTACAACTTTCTTTATCGTTATTCAATTAAGTTGGTTCTTATTTCATTTGGTTCTTGATTCAATCATATTTAATTTGAATATAAATACAAAATTTTTTTGAGCTTTACACAAGCTGCAGTTTTATTTCTAAAATCCCTAAATCGTTTGCATAATGTGATGTTAAGTTGGATTGCTATGTTAAAGCATGAGATGAGTGAATATGCATGAGTAAGAGGGTGTATGAGTTATGAATGATGAGCTTGGATAAATCTTGGCATGTGATTTCAATGAAATGGTTGGTATCAAAAGGGCATGGTATTGGTATGAGGTGAAATTCTATATTCATGGATTGGGAAGGATGAGTTGGAATGCATTCAACATGGAATATGAATGAGGATTTGGTTATAAAGGTTGGCATGAGAGTTATGTGCATGATAAATATTACTTTATTGATTGAGTATGTTTGGTCTGGGTTAGTGCGTAATTCCATGAGCCTCTAGATGAGACCTCATGGTAGTGCTTTAGTGGTCGGGACGTAATTCCATGACCCCTGTTAGTGGGAGTTCATGGTGGTGCCCCATCTATATAATTTGGTAAGGATTCAAGGTAAGGTTGCATCCTGACACTCTAAGGAGTCAGTTAGTCTCACTTAGAGCGAACTGACTCTTGTGGTGAGAGTAGTAGGAGGCCTGAAACTCATCAAGGGCTAACCTTGTGGGGGGATTGAGACATTGTAACACTTTTAATACTTAGCTCGGGGCTGAGCAGCTCGGGGGTGAGCAGAGGTATCCACCACAAGTGCAAGCATCCGCTGAATCTGACTAAATTATATGTATTCGGATGAGTCGTGTCGAGTCTAGTATATTACTTGAGGAGTCATAACATGTTTGGATGACATATACTAGTTGGATTGTGTAACAATTTATTGATGTGAGCAGATGCGAGAATTCCCCGTGGTCATCACGGTGGTGGAGGTTTCGCTGCTTAGTCCGTGTTGGGACAAATCCCGTTTTTCAGAGTTTACTTTAGGGCTATGGCCCATGTATTATCTGCTCTCTAAGTATTTATTTTAAACATTGTCGAACTATTTTCTGTTTCTAGTTATTGGCATCGTGGTGTGCCCTAGTATTTCAATTTTTAAGTACCTTGGATATTTGTAAAGAGTGACTTGATACTCCGCAAATTGGCCTTTTATGTTATCTTGTGTAATATTCCATTTGATTATGTTAATATTTAAATGGGGTGTTACAGTAAGACGTGATCAACGTCTTCAAAGATTTTAACTTAAAGTTTTAATCTTTTATTATAAACCTTTTTATTTACTTTGTAAGTAATTTTATAATAAAAAAATGGTTGAGTTTAAAAAAAATCAAATTAAAAAAAAAGTTCGATTTACTAAAAAAATTGTCACATATAGAAAAAAATTGATAAACTAATTATTTTAAATTAAAAATTATTTAAAGGATAAAATTCAAAAATAAAAATGAACCTTACAAAGGAAATCTTTTATAGGTATAGATTATTATTATAATTATAAAATTAAATCGAATAATTTTTTAACTTGTAAAATTTATTATCTATAATTAAAAAAAGCATTAAGTTTAAAAAACATTCAAATTTGAAAAATCGATCAAATTTAAAGAAAACATATTAAAGTAAAATGTTATAGTTTATTTTATTTTAAGTATATTTAAAAGAAAAGAAAATATTTATAATTTAAAATAAAAATATTTATTTTCAAATAAATATAATAACTAATTTTATTCTAACGAAAAGAGCTAACAATTAAAGAAAGAGGAGGCAAGTGAGAGAATGGGAAGACAGATATCTTCTAACGACTTAAAACATTTTTCTTGGTTTTGTTGTTGAAAGGTATGCACGTGGTAACTTACTATTAATATGAGTGGAAATAATAAAGAGGGAAGAAGGAGTGATGGTAAACTTTTTGCCCTAAGTGGAGTTTTATTAATTTGCACTTTAGTATGCTATATGTGGATATTTGTCATCATGAATTTGTAGTTGATGATATGGAGAATATTGTAGAATATAATATACATGGCTTAATTTAGAGTTTTATTATTTTCACACATAAATTTTGACATCCACTTTATATCTAATATTTTATTTTATAATTTTTCTTTTTTTACAAATACAAAAATTTAGAAAAATATTTTCATCTTAATTTATCAATTAGATAATATAAAATAATATATGTGGGTTTAATTTGTAACTAACAATGTTAGTCACAAAAGTTTATCTTAAATCTCGCCTTGAATTCATTTAGTGTGGTTTACCATAATATTATAATCTCAATTATTACAATAAAATTTAAATGTTAAAATTATTGTAATAAAAACTTAATATGGTACTAATAGAGTAGTACTATTATCACTTTAAACAAATCAACCTCTTAAGCTTTTAAATTTAAAAGGAATATTTAAAATACTAAAACTAATACATTTAAGTAAATAAATCTTTAAAAAAATTTAAGCTAACTTATTTAGAAAATAGGCCAAATTCAAATTTGTTGGTAGCGGGAGCTACTTCACCTATGAATGAAGAATGATTTTGATGATGTCTACTGGTTTAGAATAAAACATAGCTTGGTCTAGTTAGGATATGCATTAGGCAAATAGCTTCTCTTTATCAAATGTTTTTTTAGGCCTGCTGTATGCTGCTTTGGACCATTACACTTGTGCTGGTGTAATCTTGCATGGCTAGCTTCTTAACTAATGGATTAGATGTGAGTACTGCACTAAGGCAGTGAAAATACACTCACGATAATCGATTAGGTAAATTGCTAATCAATTAGTGACAGCAGAAAACTCTGTATAAAAGCTGTTTTTAGAATCTGTTTTGGCTCAGGAGATAATTGACAAATCACGCAGTTTTCCTTCTGAGAAAGAGCCTTCTGATAGTCACAGAGATATTGATCATTCTGGAAGATCACTCAAGTGCAGATCCAAGAAGATTGATAGTTGATTCTACTATGATGGGTCTTGCTTGAATCAAGGAGCATCTTGTCAAATCTGCACAGCATAGGTGTATTCGTTTCTTGATTTTGTTTACTGTATTTCTGATTATTATTGCTTCAGTGTGTGAAGTGTAGGCCTAGGTGCAATTGTGTGGATGCATTGCTCCTAGGGGGAGTTCTTGATTGGTGGATCAAGTTCTTGGGTTTTAGGTTCTAGAATTATATAGGTGTTCTTGTAATTCTTGGATCCTAATTGTGTTAGTCGAATCCTCCTAAGTGGGTTTACTTAGGAGAAGACTGGACGTAGATTCTTTGGGAATCAAACCAGTATAAATTGGTGTGTATTGCTTCTTTCTCTTCTCTCACAACTTTTCTTAATTGAGTTAAAACAGTCCATTAACCCAAAACTGCGAAATTGATTAATTGAGCTTTAAAACCTAAAGATTTCTTCAAGATTCATCTTAAACCAGATAAAAGCGTGTTAATCAATTCTGATCCCCTTGTGGTTAAGAGTATTAGACAGATATGTTTTTAACAATAATTAACTAATAATAATATAATAATACTATAAAATTATATATTGGCTTAACAATATATACATATACGCGTACAGAACAAAATATATAAAAGTATAGAAGGAAAACATTTAAATTGATTGGACTAATATTCAAAAGCAAATGGATAAACATAAAATTAAGTAATAAATATATAATAATTTTAGAAAAACTATTAATATATAAAAAATGAGAAAATGAAAAGATAATGTAACATTTAGTGGGATTCTATCCTTTCATTGTAAAAAGAAAAATCTATGAACTAGAAACTCTTATCAAATTGAAACAACAAAATTAAAATTAAAGGAAATTGAATTCAATTTAAACTAATGTAATGATTACATATGACAGTATAAATAGGATGAGGTAAATGAAATGAGGAGGAGAAGAGAGACAATAAGAACAAACAAATAGAATCAGAAGTAGAGTAGTGCGAGTGTGAGAAGTAAGAAAGAGGAAAAATAAATTTATATATCATTAAAGTCTCAATACAACCTTGGTAAAAGGGGAGGAAACATTTATTACCTTATTCTTATACTTTTTTTTATCTTTTCATCTATTCATAATTACTTTATTTTTATATTTACCTTAAGTGAGGTGTCCCTGACTTCTTTTTAACTTGTACTTTACTTCACATTATTATTTATTTATTTATATTCATATCTAGTTATGCACTGATCCTAATTATTTAATTTGTATTTACTTTCATTTATTTATATTTATCTCTAGTCACGTATTGGTCCTCTTTATTTATTTTTAGTTATGCACTAATCCTATTTATTTATTTATACAATTATATGGTTTAATATCAAAATAAAAATTATGATAAATAAATATTTGATTATTGTAGGTTGAGGTATGACCTTGGAGATTTAAATAAGTAGTTAGTACTCAAGATGAGATGTTCTTGAGTTACTCAGTTCTAGTAATTCCATTTAGAATCTATTTATTTAAATCGACTCTTAATTTATATGAAGAATAAAACGTGATTACTAATAATACGCAAAGTTTTATTTTGTTTTAACATTTTTTCCTTTTATTTAAGGTTTACTTTTTGTTAAATTTTAATTATTTTTTGTTTTATTTATTTTTTATCTATTAATAAATTTTCTAAAAATTCAATAAAATATTAATATTTCTTATTATAAATTTTAAAAATTGCAAAAAAAATATATGTATAATTATATTTCTTATTATAAATTTTATTTATGAAATATATATAAAAGATATTAAAAATTGTAAATAAATAAATTTGAAAACTATTAATATTCAAAAATAAAAGATAAATAAAATACAAACAAATCAGCTAAAGATAAAATTAAAAAAAATTAAATTTTAAATAAAATTAAAAAAATCTAAAGCAGGATAATTTATTTATTTATTTTAAAGGTTAATTATTTTTTAGCTTGACTTATTTTTGAAGCATATATGTGTGTATATATATATATATATATATATATATATATATATATATATATATATATATATATATATATATATATATATATATATATTATTTTTTATTCTGTGATAACGATTTTTAATTTTATTTAAAGTTTAATTTTTTGAATTTTAATTATTTTTTCTTCAGTTTATTATTACGTTTATCTTTTAATATATATTTTAAAAATAAATAAAATATAAATATTTCTTAATATATATTTATTATTAAAATTTTCTTATATTTTTAAAATATATTAAGAAATACTAAAATTTGGAAAAACTATAAATTTCTAAAAAATTTAATCTTAAAAAATAAATACAAAAATAAAAAGCTAAAGTTAAAATTAAAAAAAAAATCTTTAAATAAAAAAAATAAAATCTAAAACATATTAAGTATTTTGTATTTAATTTAAAGTTTAATTATTTTTTTAATTTAATATATGTATTAACTTTATTTATTTTTTAAAGCATATGTATAATTAATATCTATATGTATACATTTCATTTTTTGATTCTCTTTTAAAAGTTTTTAAATTAATTTAAAGTTTAATTTTTTTGAATTTTAAAGATTTCTTCTTTAGTTTATTAATTTTTTATCTTTTAATATATATTTAAAAATGAAATAAAATAAAATAAAATACTAAAATATATATATATATATATATATATATATATATATATGTATCTTTAATTTTATTTTTGTACAATGTTTTGAAAAATAAATGAAATTAAGAATTAAATTAAACTAAAAAAATAATTAGACCTTAAATTAACAAAAGAAGTATATATATATATATATATATATATATATATATATATATATATATATATATATAGATTTTTTTTACTATTTTATTTAATTTAAAGTTTAAGCTTATTTAAAATATATATAAAGAAATATTAAAAATTGTAAAATATTAATAGTAAAAAAAAATAAAAATAAAACATAAAATATAAAGTTA
Source organism: Vigna unguiculata (assembly GCF_037176805.1). Lineage (NCBI taxonomy): Eukaryota > Viridiplantae > Streptophyta > Magnoliopsida > Fabales > Fabaceae > Vigna > Vigna unguiculata. Next base: position 22,170,710 of record NC_140795.1, on the reverse strand, counting down.
ATGAGAAACTTTAAAATATTTAATTTTAAATAAAATTATTTATATTTTTTACCTAATTTAAAGTTTATTTTTTTTTAATTTAATTTAATTTTTGAAGCATATATATAATTAATATATATATATATATATATATATATATATATATATATATAATTCTTTTTATTCTGTTTTAACTTTTTAAATTTTATTTAAAGTTTCATTTTTTAAACTTTAATTATTTTTTTTTTAGTTTATCATTTTTTTTGTTTTATTTATTTGTTATCTTTTAATATATATTTTAAAATTGAAATAAGATAATAATATTTCTGAATATATATTATCACTCTATTAATTGCATTTATTTAAACAAATCAACCTTTTACCTTAAAAGATTTATTAGAAATATTAAAACTAATACATTTAAGTAAACATATCGTTAAAAAATATTAAGTTAATCTATTTGACAAATAGGCCAAATTAAAACTTAATATATGCCAGATCATATTTCATATCAAAACTTAATAATGTAATATCCCATTTAATAGTTTTCCATACTATCAAATAAAATATTATATCATGATCTAACAGTGCAGATAGTCGGGATAACAATCATATACACACAATATATGAACCTAGTACAGTCCTCCAAGCTATTACTTCTATATATATATATATATATATATATATATATATATATATATATATATATATACAAAGTAATAGAAAGTGAAAAGGATACTAAACTACACCACTCCAAAACATACAACCAAAAATTAATTATAATGGACACTCCCTGCCATGCTCCAACTCCTACTCAGGAGGGGGTATCTCCACCTGGTTTCTGCTCTGCTCCCACCAAACACAGGTGATCATAGCAAAAGGACAAAAAAATACAAAAGCAGACAACACAAACAAGAAGGGTAAGCCAACTGAAAGAAACAACATAAATACACTTCGCAATTAGAGATATCCTTCATAGCATATAATACAATCATAAATTTTATCGACTCAATATCCGGATTGTGTAAGGGACGTTGGAGCTCTTGGTGGCTTGCACCTGTAACGGTTCCCAGACTCTACAGAGTCTGGACACAATGGCGGAGCATCTTAAGGGCTGGGAGGGGCCATGGTCCCCCCAAGATTTTTGAATTTTTTTAATGTTATATACATTTTGAAAATTTTGATTTTTTTTAAAGTTTTTTTAAATTATAAGTAATATATTTTCTAGTTTTAATTTTTTAATTTGATCCCAACCTTTGAAAAATTGATACAATTTGGTTATTCTCGTTAAATTTATTGAAGTGGATCAACAATTTTCATCAAGATTGACAGTGAGATTATGTTAATTATACCAACAAAACAAACTATTTATATTTACAACTTTAATTTTAATGAAAAAATATTGATCTATTTCAAGAAATTTAATAAAAATAACCAAATTGCATCAGGTTTTCAAAATTCATAACGAAATTGAAACTAAACAAAATTGAAGGACTAACTTAACATTTTTGAACTAAAAAAATAACTAAAAGAATAATTAAATCAAATATTTATTAAGATATTTTTTATGTCCTTTCTTGTTGTCTTCTTAATTTTACAAAAATTGTACTCATCTCTCATTGTCATATTTTTTTAAAGAAAAAAGTAATTACTTTTTCTCTCATTTCTCATTTCTCTTATTTATTTTTTGAAGAAAAGAAAAGTAATTATCTTTTATCTTACTTGATAATGAAATATTAATTTAATAGTTAGCATTGTTTCTTTTATCTCATGAGCCTTTGGTATATTCATTTTTTATGAATATAGAAGAAAAATAATGTATTATGTATTTTTTCATAACCGATTTTTAATTGTGACTTAACTATATTATATTTTTCCTTTAATATTTACACTTCTCAAATTTGTAAGTAATGTATGATAAATTATTCTTAATATTATTTTAAAAAATTGGTATATTGATGAAGAATAAAAGAATAAATTCATTATTCAAAAGTGATAAAAGTGAAGCTATTCGTGGAGATGGAAACAAGATAAATTATATTTTTCACAACATTATACTAAAGATCAAATTATTCAGTTAGAGAAACCAATTCTTAAAATATTATACTAATGATCCAACAATCTAATGGCCCCTCCAAAATTTGTGGGTAAGATCCGCCACTGTCTGGACACATGGAGTATTCACCCGACCGTTCCCAGGGTAAGTCCCCTCCACGTCTGAGACTTGATCAAGTTCGACGACAAGGACCTCCTGCTACTCCTCATGACATAATCTATTCTACTATATCTGAGCTTGAATGATTATTGGAGTTTCAGGATACCAACCATTTTAGATTCCTCACATCCTTACACACATTACTATTCCACTTGGATTTCCCTTGAAATTCCATTTTAACCTCATCTTCTCATAACTTATATTCATCCAATTAAATCATACAATACATCATGGTAGCATTCAAAGCATACAGGGCCTAAGTTGCACAAGGATGCATTAAAACATATGTTTTTACCAAAGAAAACAGAGGTGAAGCACTATCACTGCAGTAGTTCTCGCTCAGGCTAAAAAGTCTAGCCTAGGCGAGAGGTTATCTCGCTCAAGCGAGTCAATCTCGCCTAGGCGAGGCACTAACAGTGGCAAAAGAGAAAAACCTGGGCGAACTCTCGCTCAGGCTAGGCTGGTTCGCCCAGACGAGATCGTTATCTCGCTCAAGCGACCCCAGCTCGCCTAGGAGAAACTTCGCACAGGAACAGAGGTGCGTCTCCTGATGCTTTTGCTCAGGCGAGAGTAACTCGTCTAGGCAAAAATACAAGGTCACACACCTGTTCCCACATGCAACAGACCAGTTTCTATCAATCACCAAGTAATTTTCACCCATACACGCAATACAAACACGAATTCATCACTCAATTACATAATTCAAGCTCATCCATGGATTTACTATACAAATTTGAGAAGAGGAGTTAGCTTCCCTTATCTCGATATATCTTTCTAATTAACTAGGACCCTCCCACTCAAGAGCTTCAGCTGTACCACTTAGAGAACTGGAATTACAGGTTCAAAATGAGATGGGTTCCTAAAAACAGAAAGGGATTCTACAAATTGTCGAATTAAAGAGGAATGAAATGGTTGGGAGTGACTTACATGGAGGAGAAGGAGGAGTTGAAGCTAAGAGGAGAGATTCTGAATTGGCCCCGGTTAAGATTCTGCAAATAGAGAAGAGTGATTCAAAATTTTCTCTTTTGGTAGAGAGAAGGCAGAGAAGAGAAGAGGGAGAAGGGTGCTGTGAGGTGCAAAGTGTTTTAGTGGTGTGCGTGGCAGAGAGAAGAGAGATTAGGGGGCTGAAATTTGGGTCTTCACAAATAGCCTAATATATGTTTATTGTAATAATTTTGAAACACGAATTCAAAAACACACTTCATTAATTATGGTCAAATGTTTTTATAAATTTTTTATGAGTAATCCAATTATCTAAGATAAAACAAAAGTCCAAAATTTGGATTTAGTGAACCAAATCATGTTTATTTAAAGCTTTTACCCTATCACAATAAACCTTGTTAAGTAAATGAAATTCATTATTTTTCTATATCGCTTCAGTATGTTCCTTTCCAGTATAGCACATGTTGTCTTCAGTTTTTATTTTGCATAGGTAGAGTTTTTTCCCAATTTCACTCCATCTCTAAAGCAAAACGCAAAAGTTATGTGATTATATTTAGCATGTAAAATTGGATAATAAAAAGGAACAATACCTTCTAGAGATATGAGATAATAAAGTGGTTATTTTATATTATATTATATATATATATATATATATATATATATATATATATATATATATTTAACTGATCCATTTTAAAATTGAAGTTATATTCTCATGATTCAATATTCAATTGTGAGAGACTAGATTTTCTTAACTAAGATGAATTTTCTTGGAAATAAAACTAATAATATGAAAAAAAAATGAATAGTTTATGATATTGAATTAATTGAGTGATTTGTGGTGTATTATATGCGAAGTTGGTACGTATGAACAACTATATTTAATTTTTATTTAATTTTTAATTTTAAAATATAATGGGAGATAAAATATAAGATATGAATATGAGATATTTATAACAATTAATGAATTAATAGAATTGTCTAAAATTAATGAGGCATAAGGTTGAGTAGAAGTAAGATTGATTTAAAAACTAAAAGGAAATACATGTATTAAATTTAAATTAAATAATAAAGAATATATTTTTAAAATAAAAATATCACTTTTTTAAAAAATGTTTTAATTATTTTGACAAAAACTCTAAACACATTAAAATAAAATGTTATAGTTTATTTCATTTTAAGTATATTTAATAAAAAATAAAATATTTATAATTTAAAATAAAAATATTCATTTTCAAATAAATATAATAACTAATTTTATTCTAAATCTATTTTTTCTTATCTCAACCTCACAAAATTCATTCTCATTTGTTTTTTTCTCACCCACACACAATATCCACTAGACCTCAACTTCACTTACCTATGTCACTCTTCAACTTTTATTCAATTTATTTAATTTTTTCACTAAATCTATATAAAGTAAAGAACTAACAATTAAACAAAAAAGAGGCATTTTCTTGCTTTTGTTATTGAAAGATATGTGTAAGATCCGGAAAAATTTAGAATAAATAGAAATCATTGGAAGGAATTAATGACTTTGATTAAGATTGTTAATTTATTTAATATACTGAATTATGAAATATTGGGATAATTATTTAAGTGATTTAAGTTGTTGTTTTATTTATTTTAATTATTTTATTTAGTTATATTATGCGGAAGATATGCGTTTATATATTAATAGTTGTCAACACCCAATTTTGTCCAGGTGAATAATTTTATTTAAAAAAAATATAAAAAAATAAATAAAATAAAGTTTTTTAGTTAATGGAAAATAAAAAAAATGTGAAACAAAATTTTCTTCAAAGATTTTCAAACTTTAATTTTAGAAAAAAAAAAGAGTGATGAAAAAAAGAAGAAGGAAGAGCCTAATTTGTTATCACACCCCTCTTGATGAGCCCAACAACTAAACATATCTTCTACCTTTGTTTTGCTAGAGAAATTAGTGATATGATTCTAATAATTAAAAGCAATATCTCTTCATATAATTAGAATCAATATTACTAATTGGGATTGATTTGTGTGCTCTAATTTGTTAACGTTAGAATCAATAGTACTGATCTTGATTGATTTTGTGCTCTGATTTGCTATGATTTGATCTTTATAATATGCTGCTATCATGATCAATTCCATCCTTATATTGTTCATTACAATTAAGGCTGAGATTGCATTGATATTGCAAGGTGTGAGTATAAATACGCACTCTGTCAAGATTACCAAAAAACAAAAAATTCTGTACACTTCTCTAATTCTTTCCCATCACCACTCCCACATACAAACCTCCTTTTTATCTCTCTTTCAAAAAAAAAACATATTGAAGGAGGTAGAAAAAAAAATTCTCTACTCTTCCTCTCTCTTTCTCATTACCACCCATACACCTCTTTTATTATCTCAATTGAAAAAAATAGAAAAGGAGAAAAGAAAAAAAGAGAGAAGGTAGCTATAATATACAAAATGAGAGGGTGAGATTGATACAAGAGGAATTGAAAAGTGTATAAGGTATGTCATTGTCGTTATCTTTTTTTTTTATTCATTCCCTTTTTCTTATATTATCTTTCAACATTGAACATGTTTTTGTTTTATACCTAAACTTTGATCTTTTTTGTTTAAGGGATATTATTTTCTACTATTCATAAACATTTTATTCTAAAAATCATAAAAAATAGTTTTTCTTCATTTCTTTTAATGTCGGTCCGGCCGCTCGCGTTGCGTGACACCAATTTTCTAATTTATTTTTCTAGAAAATATATCAAAAATAATATAAAAAACTAAAGATAAAAAAAATAGTTTTCTTTGTTTAATTTTAGTGTCTGTCCAGCCGCTCGCGTCGCGTGACACTCATTTTCAAATAATTAAAAATACTAAAAAACATAAAAAGGTTTTCAAAATTATAAAAAATAAAAAAATCAAATTAACAATTTCTAAAAGATTATAAAGAACTACGTAACCCTCATTCTCCATTGTAAATGGAGATAAGTAGGAGCAAGGATTAATCCTTGTCAGGCCTAAATAATATTTTTTTTTCTTTTGTACATCATTTTATATTATTTTTTGGGAAAAATAATTATTTTGAAAAAACCATATCTTTTTGTATATTTAATTAAAGGTATCGTCTTAGGATGGACGTTGTGGGGTGCTAATACCTTCGCCATGCGTAACCGACTTCCGGACCCAAAATCTGGTTTTTTAGCAGACCTTGTCTTATCGTTTTTATTTTTCCGTAGTTTTCCAAAATAAACTATGGTGGCGACTGCAAACTCTTTATTTTTTCAAATTTTAATATTTGGTTTGTCGTCCCATCGCAATTTCGATTACGACAGATGGCGACTCCATTGGAGATGTTAGAGAGTTAGGCCATTTATTTGGATGTGCAAAATTGATATGGTTTTTCTTCATATTTTTTCTTCCTTTTTTGAATCTCTTTATCTCTTTTTTATAGAATAATTGTATGTGTATATTGTTCTTTATTTTTGTATTTGGAATAACTGCCAGGTGTTGGTTTGGGTATACATTGTGTTCTCCCTTTACACACACACACACACACACATATTTTATTCATTACATGAGTGGGGCCCTATACTCGGGTCTGAGTTGCTTAGAATTAGAGGGGATTGTGTAGCGGTGCCACAGTGGATGTACTTCCCAAGTGGTCATTGTGAGAATCCCAGCTAGAGTTTGTTTGCTTCATTGGTACTCTCACTTCTTGTTGTTTACCAACTGTCGTGGAAAATGCCATGAAGTGGGTCATAGCTCTAGTGACCTTGATATTTAGGTATTGGGGAACTATCCTTGTGAGCACATATACTTTCCCTTTGAACTTTAGGCGACAAACCTATGTTAAATTAAGGCACTAAAAGGAGACTGTTTGTGTCTTTTACCCTCACCTTTCCTTGTATATAATAATAAATTCATCACAATCACACATTATTAGCCATGAACATACATTTCATTAGCATATCATGTGAATAAATGTCCTACGATGCACAAACATGCACTATATTCCATTTTGTGGTCATTCATGGTATCTTGTCCAAAGATCCAAAACATAGCATGCATTGCCACAAATTTTGGAAGTACCCTACCAAATTAAAACACTTAAAATGCAGTATATGAAAGTGAACCAAGTCGTCTCCCAACGACCAATATTTTCATTCAAAGCTTCAATTTCCAAATGAACACAACAATAACACATAGGGAGGGGGTTGGCAGATTTACGGATGCAACGTACAATTGAAAACTTAAATGCAGACGTGTAAAATCAATGTAAAAACAGCGTTGATTCTTTGCTTCAAATGAACATCCACCAATCACGGATTACAACTCAAAATTGTTATATTAACTCTAATGAGACCCGAATTAATTACTAAGTGCAAATGAACTCGAACTCAAGTGCAATTAACCAAAGCACACATCCATGAATCTGCTACAGTTCACTAAGCATGAACACATAATGATTCCACTCTGCAAATTAAGCAAAAACAGAATGGTTTCTTCATTTAAACCCAAAAGCAAATTCAGAATTTAGAGATTAACATAACTCCACCAAACAAAACACTAATCTCAAGGTTTCAATCCATTATCTACAAAGAATCAACACATAAACTTAGTTCCTCACGGAATCCGAATTAGGGTTCTCAACAAAATTTGCAATTCAACCGTTCAAATGACTTCAAATTGATACTGAAAGCTTAAAATGGTGCAGCAAACGAAATGAGCAAGGGATAATAGAAGAACAACGAAAATAGACACCAAAAATGAAAATGCTTCAATATAAATGTTACCTAAAGTGTAGAAAACGTGAATACAAGCAATAACTGCTATCCAAGACTCAAAACGTAAAAAACGAGTGGAAAACGTGAAAAAATAGCTTGTGCCACCATGGGTCACCTTCCAAAGCTTAAAAACAACAAAAATGAAGGTTTTTAGAGAGTGGAGAGGGAAGCAAACGGCTGCTGCATGTTGAATGACCTAAAACTCGTGGTCACCTCACCCCTTGCCACTAGTATTTACAAAAATGCAATTATGAGCTGCAAAATTACAAAAATGCCATTCTGGGCCTTAAATGTTGGCCCATTCACTCTGATGATGTGGAAATGATGTGGCAACTATGTGGCGACTCTCTTCAACTGAATATTAATGTCCAAGCTCCAAAATTTGCTTCATCCAAATACCTAAAAATAATTAAAAATGAAAATTATGCCAAATAATGCGAAATTAACCCAAATTTGGAACAGTGGCCCAATAAAGCCCAACAGATGAAAACACACTAAAGATGAACAATTAATTACTGAACAACTGTCAAATGGGTACACAAGGGCTAGTGGAATGAAGGAAAATAATGACTCATCAGTTTGTTATCACTTTTTTGAAGTACCCATCTAATCTTGCATGCATGAGATTGCTCAAATCTATTTCCCTATCCATCTCTCTTCCACCATAATCCTTGTTTTCATTTTCATAGAGGATCATCATAAAAGGGACACATACCTTAAAATGATTTCAAGAAACTCTTTGAACATAAAAAAAAAAAAAACAAAAAAGAAAACTTCGCTAGACTAATAACTTTGAAGGACAGTCTAGGCAAGAAATAAGGAAAAAAAAAAGTGAAAAAAAAGAACAAAACAAGGGACATCCTGTTACATGAACTAAATTATTCTCCTTTGAATTAAAGTTTTTGTTGAGAAAAAACAACCATGATTTGAAATGATGTGTGGCCATGTTTCTTTATATAAAAAAAAAACAATATCCTTTGCTACCCAATTTGAACCTTCCAAAAAATTTCTTTCAAATTATCCTAAATAAGGGTCACTCTCACACTAAGGGTTGACATAATGTTTGCATTTGTTTCTTCCGACTGGTAGTTCACCAATACAAAAATATAAAAAAAAATAAAAAAGAAAAATAAAGAAATGATATGGTTATATAGAAAAAAAAGCAAAGGTTTGAAGAATGAGAATAAAAGGTCAAAATATAGAAAGAAAAAAAAAGGGTGAACAAGAAGAAGTCAAACAAATTTTGAATAAAACATTATTCAAAGATCCTTGTGAAACAATCCTCACATCACTTGTTTGGGACTTTACTATCATTTACTTTCATACCCCTAGCCTTGGCCACAATACAAGCCTAATAAAGTCCACATAGATCATAGATTGGTTGTTATCTTTCAAAGGTTTTAATTTAGAGGAAAATTTTGATTTGCTAATAGGTTTGTTCTAAAAAGAAAATAGAAAATAAGATTAAACTAATTTTGCTAATAAGTCCCCATCATTTTCTTCATACCATCAATAACTACGAAAGCCTAAACACATTTTGTGCCCTGAGACCAATTCAAATTGGGGCAACTCCCTAGTTAATATTCATCACCTCATCCAAGCCTTTTCAAGCCCTTGGCAATTTCATGGATGTCATTCAAATAGTGTTTTAAAGGAATTGATTAAAAAAAGTGTTCGTTAGTAAACTAATAAGACCAAAGAAATGATTTGAAAAAGTAAAAAAAATATCAGCGTAGAATGATTCCATGAATTCGAAATAACTATGAAATGGGGAACAATTCAAATTTGTTTTAAAACAAATGCAAAAGAAAAATTCATACATAAGGTAATTCATACATCATACTATGTCATGCATACATGCGTCATCCATCTTTTTGAATAAAATATTTTCCATCTTTTCAATCAAAATCATCTTCATTCATATGAATTACCAATATACCTTAAGCCCATTTTCCACACTGGTCCTTAAATCCAGTTTTATCTGGCCTCACGGTTTTTTTCTAGCCTCTAAGCCTAATTTTCCTTGCTCTCAAATTAAAATAAAGGAAAAATTAAAAAATTAAAAAAAGAAAATTCCACCCATGCATCCACATATCCATGTATGCATCATCATATAGGTTCAAAAAGAAAATCATAACATGTCATGCATCATCAAATCATCCATCATACTCCACAAAATCATTGAAAATCATTTCAAAAAAAAAGTCAACAATGATAATTTTTTGTGTAAGTCTCACCAATGTTAGACATTCACACGATTTTTTTCGACACTTCAAAAGCAAAATTCAAATTCTTCTTTTATACATCAAGACCATCTGCAAGGCAATAGTCATTGATTTCTTATGTCACATCGAGGCCCTCTACGAGACAATGGTCATCGATCTCCTTACATCAAGACCCTCTGCGAGGCAATGGTCATTGATTTCTTATGTCACATTGAGGCCCTCTGCGAGACAATGGTCATCGATCTCCTTACATCATGACCCTCTATGAGGCAATGGTCATTAATTTCTTATGTCACATCGGGTCCCTCTGCGAGACAATGGTCATATTTCTCTTTACATCAAGACCCCCTGCGAGGCAATGGTCATTGATTTCTTATGTCACATCGAGGCCCTCTACGAGGCAATGGTCATCGATCTCTTTACATCAAGACCCTCTGCGAGGCAATGGTTATTGATTTCTTTTGTTAGATCGTGACCCTTTACATGGTAATGGTCACCGAATCTTTTTAATAGACCTTCTCCACGGGAGTGGGCTAATTTGGTTTTTTCAAAAATGTAAAAAAAAAGAACAAAAAGCATATGGTTTTTTGGATCGGGACCCTCTACATCGTAATGGTCGCTGAATCCTTAAGATATAGACTTTCTCATCGGGATTGACCTATTTTTTTTAAAAAGAATAAAAGATGTTGTGTCGAATTAGGACCCTCTACTTGGTAATTGTCACCTAGTTCTTTTCTTTCAGATATATACCATCTCCACTGGAATGGTCAAATTTGTCTTCAAATTTGCAATCTCACGTGTTGCTATCATGATCAATTCCTTCCTTATATTGTTCATTACAATTAAGGTTGAAATTGCATTGATATTGCAAGGTGTGAGTATAAATACGCACTTTGTCATGATTACCAAAAAACAAAAAATTCTCTACACTTCTCTAATTCTTTCCCATCACCACTCCCACATACACACCTCCTTTTTATCTCTCTTTCAAACAAAAAAAAACATATTGAAGGAGGTAGAAAAAAATATATTCTCTACTCTTCCTCTCTCTTTCTCATTACCACCCACACATCTCTTTTATTATCTCTATTGAAAAAAATAGAAAAGGAGAAAAGAAAAAAAGAGAGAAGGTAGTTATCATATACAAAATGAGAGGGTGAGATTGATACAAGAAGAATTGAAAAGTGTGTAAGGTATGTCACTGTCGTTATCTTTTTTTTTATTCATTCCCTTTTTCTTATATTATCTTTCAACATTGAACGTGTTTTTGTTTTACACCTAAACTTCGATCTTTTTTGTTTAAGGGATATTATTTTCTACTATTCATAAATATTTTATTCTAAAAATCATAAAAAATAGTTTTTCTTCATTTCTTTTAGTGTCGGTCCGACCGCTCGCGCCGCGTGACACCAATTTTCTAATTTATTGTTCTAGAAAATATATCAAAAATAATATAAATAACTAAAGATAAAAAAAAATGTTTTCTTTTTTTTTTAATTTTAATGTTTGTCCGACCGCTCATGTCGCGTGACACTCATTTTCAAATAATTAAAAATACCAAAAAACATAAAAAGGTTTTCAAAATTATAAAAAATAAAAAAAATCAAATCAACAATTTCTAAAAGATTATATAGAACTACGTAACCCTCATTCTCCATTGTAAATGGAGATACGTAGGAGCAAGGATTAATCCTTGTCGGGCCTAAAAAATAAGAAAAAACATATTTTTTCTTTTGTACATCATTTTATATTATTTTTTGGAAAAATAAATATTTTGATAAAACCATATCTTTTTGTATATTTAATTAAAGGTACCATCTTAGGACGAACGTTGTGGGGTGTTAATACCTTCCCCATGCGTAACCGACTTCTGGACCCAAAATCTGTATTTTTAGCAAACCTTGTCTTATCTTTTTTGTTTTTCTGTAGTTTTCCAGAATAAACTATGGTGGCGACTCCAAACTCTTTATTTTTTCAAATTTTAATTTTTGGTTCGTCGTCCCGTCGCAATTCCGGTTGCGACAATAGTGTGCATGGTATAATGATTAAACATTTAGTTGAGTGGATAATGTGTATGGTTAGCATTGGAAAGGGTTATAGGTTTGATTCTTGGATGACCAAATATATGTTGTTTACTTTTTAAAATTTTTCTTCCTCATTTAAGTTGTGGGACTCATTTATTTTTAATTAGTTTTCTCTCTCTATTTTTATGTTGGGTCATGTATTTTTTTTTTCTTTTTTTTTCTCTCTTTTGTTACCCACACTTTGTAGTGGTTTTTAAACATGTTGTTGCCATATTATAGATAGAGAATAAACACAACCAAATATTATATATTCTAAAAATGCATGTATAAAAACTAAATAAAATGTTGTAGGGGTTTTTAAAATCTACAAAATTTAAAACAAACAAGGAGACTTGAAGGACTGTGAGTAGGAAACGAAAGTTTGAGGACTACTACACGAGGTAAGGGAAACTGAGCTTACTCTCTGTTATTGTTTGAAGCTACATCTTGTTTTGGTTTTTACTCGTTTTCTTGATGCTTGATGAATGAAGCTAGACCTTGTTCTTATGTTTCTTTTGTCCTTTGGTTTGTTTGATGAATGAGTCATTGAAGAGTATGCATAGTGCAATTTAGTTTTATTTTCTATTTTATACATCTATCTTTGATATTTGAGTGGCATGCATTGATGGTTAGGAGTGCAGAGCCTTCCTTCAGTAGCATAAGATTTTAATATCATGTTGGGGTTTTCTTGGAGGGTTTCACAACTATGGGGGTAATGCTTTGGTGTAGTCCCTGGTCCGCAATCATTCATGCAAAGTGTTCGTTCTTATTCATGTTATGGTTATTATAGTGGGCTGCTTTGCGATTTTCGTTTTCCTTGGATCTTGTCAGATTAGTATCATGCATTATGAGATTTGGGAACATTGTAGGAAGCTTTGAGGTTCATGGTTTTTCGTTTCGTCTCAGAAGTGTCTGTAACTGCTTCAGTTGCCTTTTTAACCCTATATCACGTTGCAGCCACATCAAATATTACTTTTCTCTTTCCCTTAGTTTTGGGTGCATATTGTCCTTGGGCTAGTTTATGTTTTCTCCTCATTATAAAACTATTAGCTTTTATTCAATTACATGATTAGTTATTATTGGTTGGTGAAAAAGCACATGCTAAGTTTCTTCATCTTTTTCTTAGCCACGGATCCCATATAAAGTCTTTTTGTTTTCTTTTCTCCTTTGAATTCACTTTCATGTTTTACAATTTAGGTGCAGATCACGTAAGAGTATTGCTTCCAATCTTGATGCTTCTTTACATGAATTCCATTTCTCTTTCCTTAGTTATTGTCTCTTCTTTTGGTTCATACTCACGTTAGTTTAGGTGCAGTACCTATTGTCACAATCGAAATCGCGACGGGATGACGAACCAAAAATAAAATATAAAAAAGAAAAGAGAGGTTTGGAGTTGCCACCATAGTTATTATAGGAAACTATGGAAAATCATAAAAAAAGCAAGGTCTACGAAAAAAGAGTTTGGGGGTAATGGAGTTGATTACGCGTAGGGAAAGTGTTAGCACCCCAGAACGCCCATCCTAAGATGGTACCTTTAATTAAAATACAAATTCATGTGGTCTCCTTTAAATGTTTATTTTTAAAAATAAATAAATAAATAAATATGACAAAGAAAAAACAAAGGAAACAAAAAAGATTTTTTGGTTTTTGGGCCCGACAAGGATTACTCCTTGCTCCTACATATCTCCATTCATAATGGAGAATCAGGGTCACGTAGTTTTATATGAAAAACTTTTTGAAAAAAAAAAACAATTTGTTCGAAGAGGTTGATATCATTCTTTTTTAATATTTGAAAATTTTGTATATTTTTTTTACTTATCTTATAGAAGAGCGAACGTATTAAGTACTAAGACGACGCGAGCGGTCACACGAGCACTTATACATTTTAAAAGTTAAAAGGGTATTTAAATTATTTATTTGTTATTACTTCCTCTAAAAAAACTTTCGAAATAAAACATGATACCCAAAAACGTGACTATTATATATCCACAATTTATGAAAATATTAGGAAAATAAATAAAAAATTAGGAAATAACGTTTAGCATTAAATATATTATTTTATTATGAAAAAGTTTTAAAACCCTTAACATGAAAAATATGGCACAACATATGCATATGATGTTAAAACATGATATCTCTCACTTATTCATGCAACAATGTTCCCAACTCAATGCAATCAACAAACATTAATTATAAAACTAATGAACCCAAAAATGCATGACAATAATGTTTTTTTCATATAAGAAAGAAATAGTGAAAACATCAAATTCAACCAAGATCATAAACAAATCTCGAGAAAGACTGTATAACACAACAAAAATTAATTTTTGCAAACCTGAACGGGAGATCGGACTTACAATAGTTGCGTTGGAACACCAATAAGCACGTGGGGGTGGCGATCGAAGGTGAATGGGTCTTATATGCGAGGGTTAAAAGAAAATATGTGCTTAGGGTGAGAGAGGTCTCCAGAATTCCGAGAGAGAAAAATCTTTTTTTCTTTTTTTTTCTGATGGGTTTATATACACATTATAAATCTAATGTAATCTCGCAATAAAGTCAGTCTTGATTACAAAGAAATTTAAAAGGCAAGAACTGGTCTTAATATTATCACATTATGGGAATCAAATCACAGAAAAAATCAAAGCACAAAATCAAACGTGATCAGAAAAATTGATTCTAATTAGTAAAAAAGATATTTCTTTAAATCATATTACTACTTTCTTTATCTAGAAAAAGAGGTGTCATAAAATCAGAGCACAAAATCAGAGTAAATGATTCTAATTATTAAATCATACTGTTTCTGATTATTAGACTAATTTCTTAATCTAGAGCAGAAACGATAAATCATAGAGTGGGGGTGCGAAGAATAAATTTTTGGTTGTCATTAGTTGCAAGAAAAACAGTATGGGTGTACAAAGTATTTTGGGCCATAATAGAAACAAAGCCTCAAATGAAAATACATAAAAGATTAAAACAGTCTCTCTCTTTTTTTCTTTTTATTTATTTATTATTATTATTATTATTATTATCCCATTATTATTATTTAGACAAAGAGAAAAACCAAAGAAAAAACTTATTTACTTTTTTTTATTTTTTTTATTTTCTTAAAAAAACAAATTATTATTATTTATTCTATTATTTATTTAACCGAACGAAATTGGGTGTTGACAGCTGCCTCTCTTTACTTAGATTTTGCTTGATAATATGAGAATTTTACATTTTCATATTCTCAAAGAAATATAAGTAAAGATAAAGACATTAATTTCGTCTGGTTTCAAACGAAACAAAGACAAAACATGAAATCAAAGGTCACAAACCAACAACCTCATTTCCAAAGGATTCAATGATCATTACCACGTAGAGGGCCTTGATCCAGAAAGACATAAACTTTTTGCAAACTAAAACGTTTTGGGAAAGATTAGACCAATCCCGAGGAGAGGGTCTATCCAAAGGATCCAACGACCATTACCACGTAGAGGGCCCTGATCCAAAAACATAAACATCGTGCAGAACTGAATTCTTTTTGAGAAAGATTAGACCAATCCCGAGGAAAGGGTCTACATCCAAAGGATTCGGCAACCATTACCATGTAGAGGGCCCCGATAAAAAAACATATACTTTTTGCAAATATAATTTCTTTTTGAAAAGATTAGACCAATCCCGAGGAGAGGGTCTACATCTAAAGGATTCAACGACCATTATCATGTAGAGGACTCTGATCCCAAAAACATATACTTTTTTGGAAATATGATTTCTTTTTGAAAAAGGTTAAACCAATCCCAAGGAGAGGCTCTACATCCAAAGGAATTGACGACCATTACCATGTAGAGGGCCTCGATCCAAAAGCATATACTTTTTGCAAATATGATTTATTTTTGAAAAAGATTAAACCAATCCCAAGGAAAGGGTCTACATCCAAAGGATTCGGTGACCATTACCATGTAAAGGGCCTCGATCCAAAAACATATACTTTTTGCAAATATGATTTCTTTTTGAAAAAGATTAGACCAATCCAAGGAGAGGGTCTACATCCAAGGATTTGGCGACCATTATGATGTAGAGGGCCTCGATCCAAAAACATAAACTTTTTACAAATATAATTTCTTTTTGAAAAGATTAGACGAATCCCGAGGAGAGGGTTTACATCCAAAGAATTCGGCGACCAATACCATGTAGAGGGCCCCAATCCCAAAAACATATACTTTTTACAAATATGATTTCTTTTTGAACAAAGATTAGACCAGTCCCGAGGAGAGGGTCTGCATCCAACGGAGAAACTGAATATCAATTTAAGCATAAACAAACACAATGTGAATGGCATTTGAAAAAGAAGTAGAGTGAGACCATGTGAAAACCTACTCATATGGGCTCTTAAAGTCTTGATGGTATGATGTGATGAGGGTGCATGAATGCATGCATCTGTGATTTTTTCATAAATATACCTTTTTACCAATATTTTAATTATCAACTCAATGTGACACTTTTACAACACATTTATGAAGTGATATATTTTTTATCAAATAAAACGAAATACAAAAAAATTTAAAATAATGTCGATATCCTTAGTTGCATCCTCTATTATGGAATCATCATGCATAGAATATTTTAATCGCATCAGAGTTAACTGGCAATGGTAACTCCTCCTCATCCATCCTTATGAGAATTAGTGCCCCACCAAAGAATGCTTTCTTCACCACATACGAGCCTTCATAATTTGGAGTCCATTTGTCTCTATGGTCCCTTTGTATAGGTAAGATTTTTTTCAAAACTAGATCGCCTTCATGAAACTCTCTGGGACACACCTTTTTGTCAAACGTTTTTTTCATTCTTCAATTGGTATAATTGTCCGTGACACACCACAATTAACCTTCTTTCCTCAATGAGGTTAACGTGGTCAAGTCTGGCTTGAACTCATTCTGCTTCTTCTAATTGGGTTTTCATCAATACTCACAAGGATGGGATCTCTACTTTAAAAGGGAGTACTGCTTCCATTCCATATACCAGAGAGAAAGGTGTTGCCCTGGTTGAAGTATGTACTGACGTACGATATCCATGCAAAGCAAAAGGACGCATCTCATGCCAATCCTTGTACGTGACCACCATCTTTTGTATAATCTTCTTTATATTTTTATTAGCAACCTCAACTGCTCCATTCATCTTCGGACGGTAAGGAGAAGAATTATGGTGTTGAATCTTAAATTTTGTATACAATTCCGCCATCATTTGATTATTTAGGTTGGTAGCATTATCAGTGATGATCTTGTTAGGCAAACCATATCTACAAATCAACTCTCTTTTTATGAAATTCGTCACTAATTTTCTGGTCATACTGGCATAAGAAGCCGCCTCTACCCATTTGGTGTAGTAATCAATTGCAACTAAAATGAAGCAATGTCCATTTGATGCTTTTGGTTCTATGGCTCCAATAACATCTATTCCCCACATTGAAAAAGGCCATGGTGATGTCAAAACATTTAAAGTTGTGGGTGCCATGTTAATATTGTCAGCATATACTTGCCATTTCTCACATTTCCTCACATGCCTGCAACAATCATTTTCCATGGTTAACCAAAAATAACCAGCCCTCAAAATCTTTCTGGCCATTGAATGCCCATTCATATGTGTGCCAAAAGTACCTTCATGAACATCTTTCAATATCACTTCGGCTTCTTTTGCATCCACACATTTGAGGATAACCATATTGTGATTTCTTTTGTACAAGACATCCCTATTTAAAATGAAACTAGCATCCAGTCTCCTTAATGCTCTCTTATCATTCTTAGTTGCCCATTCAGGATACTCTCGAGTTTCAAGATAATGTTTAATATCAAAATACCAAGGTTTATCATCTGACTCCTCCTCGATGAAATGACAATACACTGGATCCTCATAACTCTTCATTTTGATCATTGGTAGTTCTCTGTCTGGAGCAATCTCAAACATTGATGATAGGGTAGTTAAAGCATTGGCTAATTGGTTATCTTCACGAGGAATGTGTTGGAATGTTATAAAATCAAAATACTCTATCAACCCCTTTATGTAAGCTTGATAAGGGATTAATTTATGATCTCAGGTCTCCTATTCTCCTTTTAACTGATGGATAACCAAAGCTGAATCGCCATACACCTTCATAACTTTTGCCTTTGATTCAGTTGCTGCTCGAATGCCCATGGCACACGCCTCATATTCTGTGATATTATTTGTGCAATTAAAACATAGTCTTGCTGTTATTGGTATGTATTGACTTTCCGAAGAAATAAACATTGCCCCTATTTTATGCCCCAATGCATTAGATGCTCCATCAAATAACAATATCCATGCCTTTTCATCATGGCCTCCCTCAATCTCTTCAAACAAAGCCATGATATCTTCATCCGGAAAATTGGGCTGCATTGGTTGATAATCATCAATGGGCTATTGAGCTAGATACTTAGCTAGAACACTACCCTTGATGGATTTCTGAGTGACGTATACAATATCGTATTTTGACAAAAGCATTTGCCACCGTGCTATCCTCCCAGAGAGAGCAGGCTTTTCAAAAATGTACTTTATTGGGTCCATCTTGGACATCAACCATGTAGTATGACTCAACATGTATTGTCTCAAACGATGGCTGCCCATGCTAGTGCGCAACAAGTTCGTTCTATTGGTATTGCGCAGCGGAATGTTTAAGCGTGCCGACAAAACCAAGAGGGGGGTGAATTGGGTTCTTAATAAAAATTGTGCTTTTAATATTTTCCCTTTTAATATCAAAGATCAATTAAAATTCTTTCCTTTATTTTCTAATAAACACAATAAAATAAAGAGAGTAGAGAAGAAAAAATTGCACAAAGCATTTATACTGGTTCAGATCAAAAGACCCTACGTCCAGTTGTTAATCTCTAAAAAACGAGATTAACTCAATCACTAAAATAAACCAAACTTACAATCAATGATAAGAAAGATTGGGGTTTAGAAAACACATTTCTTGAATCACACAAGAGATGAAGACACCTCCCTTGAAATCCACAAGGGATGAAAACACCTTCCTTAAATCACACAAGGAATGAACACCTCCTTTGAATCACACAAAGGATGACTGGCTTCTCCTAGTAACAGCAGCAGCACTCAATCACTCAAGATCCCACTTGATGAAAGTTATCGCTCTACCCACACTAGGTTTTTCAAAGCCTTCCCACAAAGAGTTCTCAAGTACTCAGACTTCTCTAACTCTTGTTTTTATAATGAAAGCCTACCACTCTATTTAGAGAAGCCTATTTAGGAATTAGGTTAAGAATATGAAAAGTTAAGTCATAACTGCCATAGATAATAGATTATCATAAGTGATAATCGATTATCACAAAAAATTTTCTAAAAATATTTTTCTTATTGTGATAATCTATTATCTGCAGGTGATAATTGATTATCAGTAGTGATAATCGATTATTCCAGAGGCTTTTCTCAAAAATCAGTTTTAACTAAGATAATCGATTATCACTAAGAATAATCGATTATTCCAGTAAGTTTTGCAGATAAAAAAAAATTCTCTTGGTGCTCTACTACTTGGGTTTTGCCTTTTGACTCTTGACATGCTAATTTAACTATTTTAAATAACAAACACAAATTACAAGACTTAAACAACTAAACCCTTAAGTCTTCAATGCATCTCTTGAATCAAAACATTCTTTTAAGTCTTCAACATTTTTCCATGCATCATCATCAAGTCTTCCATACTTCTTCATAAGTCATCATCATCATCAAAACTCCTTATTGGAAGAAGATGTCCATCTTTTTCTTTTTGTCAACAATCTTCCCCTTTTTGATGATGATCAAAAATTGATGAAGACTTGTGATATGTCCTATTCTTAATAAATAACTTAAGAGAAAAGAGTAGTTAATCCAAATAAAAGATAATTATACGGTGATACTCTCCGGGGGCAAACAAAACTAGACTAATCAGTCTCTCCTTTTTAAAACATAAGATACTACAAGATATCAATAAACACATATCTTCCCTTTAAATAGGTACAACTTATCACAAGATAATAACACAAATATATCTCCCCCTTTTTTATCATAATCAAAAAGGAATTCTTTAGACAGCTCCCCTTAAATCAGATAACTTAAGTTTCCCTTAGAAATATTGTTTAAGATATAAAACTCCTACTACATGTAATATTTCTCCTTTTTGATACAAACATTTCAAGAACAA
Source organism: Vigna unguiculata (assembly GCF_037176805.1). Taxonomy (NCBI): domain Eukaryota; kingdom Viridiplantae; phylum Streptophyta; class Magnoliopsida; order Fabales; family Fabaceae; genus Vigna; species Vigna unguiculata. The sequence continues at coordinate 22,150,326 of NC_140795.1, read as the reverse complement.
ATACTCCCCCTTAATCAAAGACTCCCCCTAAATGAAAGAGAGATTCTAAAGATTAAAAAATATGGGTTTAAAGAAGGAAATGTTATATTAACAAAATGAACTCCAACGTTTAATTTGCATTTATGAAGTACCTAGTTGTTGCTCATGGTCTAAATTTTTGAAAAGCTCATTCAAACGGTAAAAAAATTGAAAATATGCGTCCTACTATGCAAGATAATCGATTATCAACTTAAGATAATCGATTATTGGTTCATATCCACGAACAAGAATTTCTAGATGTGCTGATAATCGATTATCACCTGAGATAATTGATTATCCCAGCGGAGTTATTCGAAAAACACTGAAATTAAAGATTTTTATCACTTTTACACATATATAATATTCCCAAGCCCCATATAAAATCATAGAACTTACCAGGATACCAAAAGTTTGATGAATATACTAGTTCTTAAACATCCAAAGAGACTTTCTTGATTTTGAAATAACCTGTGAGACAGAGAACAATAACATTTTGGTCCCCAATAAACTTCTTTGGGTCCTTTGAGGTTAATGACATGTTACTTTATAATAGGAATCCAAGCATATCTTCCATTAGGGACATCAAAATGTTTGATTCTACATTTATTTGAAGTATGCCCCTTTTGCATACAATAAAAACATGTTACACAATTTATATTCCTAGAATAAGGCTTACCTTTTTCTACCCATGCCCTATGGGTTCTTTTATTCTTATTCTTAGGAGCTTGCTTGTTGTTACTTAAATCATTTTTCTTAAAATTAGGCTTTTTAACACTTTTATTTTCTAATGCATCTTCAAGTTGTTTTTCAAGAATGTTAATATCAAATATATAACTTTTGCAAGATGCATATTCAACATTTTCAGTCTTTTTATTTTCTAAAATTGAAATTTTATTTTTCAAAATTTCTTCTTCTTCAAGAGATTTTTCAAACTTACTTTGTAACTCCTTAAAATCATATTTTAATTTCTTGTGAGCAACATCTAACTTACTAGATTTATGAAGTAGTTGTTGAAATGCATCATACAAAGAATCATAATCATTGTCATTACTACAAGAGCTTACCTCACTGTCAGAAGAGTCATGTTCAGCAATCAAACATAGATTTGCTTCCTCATCAGATTCACTAGAGCTGAATGAGCTTGAAGAAGAACTTGAATCGTTATCCTCCGATTTCTTTTTCTTGAAAACCTTTTTGCCGTTCTTCTCTTTACCCTTTTTAGCATTTGAGCAATCCATTTTTACGTGACCTGTTTCACCACATCCATAGCAATTGAATTTTGAAACAAAGTTTTGGTTTTCATTTTTATACCTTTTGTGATGACCTTTTCCATTGCTCTTCATAAACTTTGTGAACTTCTTTATCATTAGACTCATATTCTCATCATCAGAGTCATCATCTTCTTTGCGGCTTTGGCTTTTGATGATCTGAGATTTGAAAGCTATGTTTCTTTTCCTTCCTTGGTCCTCTTCTTCATTTAAACGCCTAAGTTCAAGTTCATGCTCTCTCAATTTACCAAAAAGAGTCGCCATGGACATTGTTGCAAGATTTTGAGATTCAGTGATCGCCGTAACCTTTGGCTGCCATGTCCTGTTCAAAGATTTCAAAATTTTAATATTTAATTCATCAATATCAAAATTTTTACCTAACCCAGAGAGATGATTAACGATGTGGGTGAATCTCTTCTGCACATCGTAAATGGTTTCGCCTTGTTGCATTCGGAACATCTCATATTCTTGGATTAATGAGTTCATCCTTGCATGCTTAACGTCATCTGTTCCTTCATGGGTTACTCGTAAAATCTCCCACATTTCCTGGGCACTTGTACAAACTGAAATTCTATAAAATCCATCAAGAGTTAGTGCAAATGATATTATATTTCTGGCCCTAACATCATATTGAGCCCTTCTATTTTCTTCCGCAGTCCATTGGGAAAAGGGCTTAGGTTCCTGCAAATTATTAACAGTAATATTAGGAACAAAAGGACCATTTAAAATAGCATCCCAAATACCTCTATCAATAGACGCCAAAAATATTTGCATCTTGACTTTCCAGAAAGGATAATTTTCACCAGTAAAAAGTGGAGGTCTGTCAATAGACGCACCCTCAGCAAAAGTTTGATTTTGTCCAACCATTTTCGAAAAATTTGAATAACTATCAAAGCAAGCTCTGATACCAATTGTTGGTATCGCGCAGCGGAATGTTTGAGCATGCGGACAAAACCAATAGGGGGGTGAATTGGGTTCTTAATAAAAATTGTGCTTTTAATATTTTCCCTTTTAATATCAAAGATCAATTAAAAGTCTTTCCTTTATTTTCTAATAAACACAATAAAATAAAGAGAGTAGAGAAGAAAAAATTGCACAAAGCATTTATACTGGTTCAGATCAAAAGACCCTACGTCCAGTTGTTAATCTCTAAAAAACTAGATTAACTCAATGACTAAATTAAACCAAACTTATAATCAATGATAAGAAAGATTAGGGTTTAGAAAACACCTCTCTTGAATCACACAAGAGATGAAGACAACTCCCTTGAAATCCACAAGGGATGAAAACACCTTCCTTGAATCACACAAGGAATGAACACCTCCTTTGAATCACACAAAGGATGACTAGCTTCTCCTAGCAACAGCAGCAGCACTCAATCACTCAAGATCCCACTTGATGAAAGTTATCGCTCTACCCACACTAGGTTTTTCAAAGCCTTCCCACAAAGAGTTCTCAAGTACTTAGACTTCTCTAACTCTTGTTTTTATAATGAAAGCCTACCACTCTATTTATAGAAGCCTATTTAGGAATTAGGTTAAGAATATGAAAAGTTAAGTCATAACTGTCATAGATAATCGATTATCACAAAAAATTTTCTAAAAATATTTTTCTTGCTGTGATAATCTATTATCAGCAGGTGATAATCGATTATCAGTAGTGATAATCGATTATTCCAGAGGCTTTTCTCAAAAATCAGTTTTAACTAAGATAATCGATTATCACTAAGAATAATCGATTATTCCAGTAAGTTTTGCAAATAAAAAAAATTCTCTTGGTGTTCTACTACTTGGGTTTTGCCTTTGGACTCTTGACATGCTAATTTAACTATTTTAAATAACAAACACAAATTACAAGACTTAAACAACTAAACCCTTAAGTCTTCAATGCATCTCTTGAATCAAAGCATTCTTTTAAGTCTTCAACATTTTTCCATGCATCATCATCAAGTCTTCCATACTTCTTCACAAGTCATCATCATCTTCAAAACTCCTTATTGGAAGATGTCCATCTTTTTCTTTTTGTCAACATGTTCTAGCATAGAATATCTTTTCTCGCAATTTGTGAACTTCTTACTCAAATAGTATATTGCATGCTCAATCTTCCCGATTTTGTCGTGTTGGCCTAACACACAACCTATGGATTCCTCTAATACAGTTAAGTACAAAATAAAGGGCCTACCGGGTTCCGGTGGGCGCAGTACCGGCAGGTCTTGTAAGTATTGTTTGATCTTATCAAAAGCGGTCTGACAATCCTCGTTCCATTCTAGAGCTTGATTTTTACGCAACAATTTGAAAATTGGTTCATAGGTAGTGATTAACTGGGAGATAAATTTAGCAATGTAATTCATCTTGCCCAAGAAACCTCGCACCTCCGTCTCTGTGTTGAGAATTGGCATTTCTATTATTGCCTTCACCTTGTCAGGATCGACCTCTATCCCCTTTTGGCTAATAATGAAACCTAATAACTTTCCTGATTTCACACCGAATGTGCATTTAGCCAGATTTAGTCGGAGTTTAAACTTTTGCAACCTTTCAAACAATCTTCTTAAGTTGACGAGGTGTTCTTCTTCAGATTCAGATTTAGCGATCATATCATCCACATAAACTTCAATCTCTTTGTGCATCATGTCGTGAAAAAGAGCTACCATTGCCCTTTGATAAGTTGCCCTAGCATTCTTGAGATCGAAAGACATCACCTTATAGCAAAATGTTCCCCACAATGTAATAAAAGTAGTTGTTTCCATATCCTCAGCCGCCATCTTGATCTGATTATAACCCGAGAAACCATCCATAAATGAAAATAGTGAGAATCTGGCTGTATTATCCACCAATGTATCGATATGCGGTAATGGAAAATTATCCTTTGGACTGGCCCGGTTCAAGTCTCGGTAATCAACGCACATTCGAACCTTCCCGTCCTTCTTAGACACAGGTACAATGTTTGCTACCCATTGGGGATATCTCGCCACAGCCAAAAATCCAGCATCAAATTGCTTTTTTACTTCTTTAATTTTCAAGGACATTTCTGGTTTCATTCTCCCCAACTTCTGCAAGACGGAAGGACACTCTGGCTTGAGAGGGAGTTTATGCTGCACTATGTTAGTATCTAGTCCTGGCATGTCATTATATGACCAAGCAAAAACGTCCCTGAACTCCTTTAGTAGAGCACACAATTGTTCCCGTATTTCTTTCTTTACACTAGTGCCAATTTTCACTTCTTTTATCTCTCCTACATCTCCCAAGTTGAGCACTTCAACATTTCTTGATGGGGTTTTATCTCTTTAGCTTCATGCTCCACTAATCTCAACATTTCAAGGGAAGGTTCCCATCCATCCTCATAATCATCTTCCATATTATCGACGGGGTGCTCAAAATTAAGAAAATCGACATTAATATTTTCAAAACATCTATCATCATATATTTTTTTCCAAATTAAACACCACTAGTAAATTTTTTGTCTCCCAATTATTCAGTTGCACGTCTAGAGGACAAGATCGCACGAAGTTCAAGCTTTCAGATTCACTTACACCCTCGATAGCTGATATCTGACAAGTGTTAACCCATCCAGCACTGCAGAAGCGTTTCTTGATATCACAAATGTGAATCTTCCCTATCTTTCATTCTCGACCTTCTATGCGAGCCAAGATTCGCTCCTTAATCTCTTCTAACAGCCTCCTCTTGTCTTCTTTAGTAGGCTTGTACCCTAAACCGTATCTACCTTTGTTTTCAAAGACCTCTAAGGGGAAAGTTAGCCTTTGGTTATTTTTACCAAGCCCTTTTCCCTATTGGTAACCCTCTTTCAGCATAACCTTGGCCATCATTAGGGAAGCACAAGACATGTGTGGGACCATCGAAAATGGTTCAGCATATGCATTCCCCACAATTTCCAGCGATTGAAAAGTTGTCTCAAGGGCTTCCTCCGCTGCTTCAGTGTAACGAGATGATGAGGGCCCACTCACAAGGAGATCCTCCTCACCTGACACTATTACTAGTTTATCACCCATTATGTATTTCAGTTTTTGGTGTAATGTTGAAGGCATCACTCCCGCAGAGTGGATCCAAGGGCGACCCAACAAACAACTGTAAGCTAGAATAATATCCATGACATGAAATATTATTTGAAAGATACAAGGACCGATCTGAACTGATAACTCTATTGCCCTCATTACTTCCCTCTTGCTTCCATTTAAGGCCCTTATAATCATGGCACTCGGCTTCATGTGCATACCATCACATGGCAATTTTTCTAGTGTCAATCTTGGCATCACATTTAATGAGGAACCATTATCAATTAAAACTCTTGCCATGACATGGTCCAAACATTTCACAGATACATGCAACGCCTTATTGTGTTTTCTACCTTCAACATGTATCTCATCATCAGTAAAGGTGAGGTAATTATTAGCACTGATATTTCCAACAATCCCTCAAACTTGTCTAGGGAAATATTCTGCTTCACATGAGCTTTGTTGAGTATCTTCATTAACATCTTTCTATGGGAAATTGAATGCATAAGTAATTCCAAAAGGGAAATCCAAGCAGGCATGCATTTCAATTGTTCTACTACCTTGTATTCCCTCGTTGTAGACTACGTCCTTCCTTAAAATGGGTGGTGTGAAGATACGAGCACTTCTTGTCATTCCTCTAGTGCCTGATATATTTTCTACAACTGGCTCACCATCGGCTGATTGATTCTTTGTCTGTTGTCCCTCTCCCAACATATGTATATCGTATTTCCAAGGGACCGCCTTCTCACTTTTGTATGGGAAAGGTGAAGGTGATAGGACGACAACAAATTGTCTTTTTGGAGATGTTGGTGCAAGAGTGGATCTAGCGGAATGAACTATCAATGGCTTCGGTGGCGACATGACAGATTTTTCACCGGTTTGTGCAAAAACTTCTTGCTCCTTACCCCCACGACATACTTGTACGAAATTCTTATTGATCAGATTTTGCAAAAAGTTCCCAAACTTGTTGCACGACTCGATGGAGTGTTTAGCACCTGTATGGAACCCACATGCCTCATTCAAGTTATATTCACCTTCCAACAGTCATGCTATTAGTAGTGCCTCAAAAATGACCCTTCGTGAACTCCGAATTTCGCTCACATTCTTTACCAACTTGTGTCGATTGAGATCAATAACATTTATCGAATCATTACTGATGAAGGATTATCTTGATCCTTTTTAAGATTATTGAATATGGTGTGAGTTGATTAACAATGCTAAGTGAAATCCCCACTGGACATTAAGATAGCATGTTATCTAGATGTGAAGGTTCCTTTCACAAAGCTCAAGAGAAGAAGATGATGGATTGATTTAAAACAAAAAGGAAATGGAAGGCACATAAGCCATAGAAAACCAAGAACAATTAAAGGAAGAAGAAAATATAAAATGAAAAGGAAAGAAATGGTAAAAATGTGAGAAGCACGCCACTACAAGGCTAGGCTAGAAGCCATGGAAACCTTGAAGATGAGTGGATGTGTGCCGCCACTTGCTATGCAAGATAAGGTTTAAAAGTATTCACTCCCAAGGGAGGAAACTCTCACAAATGGTTGAGACACAAGAGTGTTTTTACTTCAAAATATTCAATCCTTTTACATGTCTAGGAGGACCCCTTATATATAAGAGTTTAGGGGCCTCTAAGCAAATAAAAAAATACCTAAGGATGTCTCTACAAAAACCTAACCCTAGCTTGTAGAAACTAGGTCAAATAAGGTTACAAAAAATGAGAGACAAAAGAGTTAACTATGGTGTGTGCAAGGCTAATTTCGTTCTAGCACAAAAGGAGACAAACAATGTGTCTCATATGTCTCCAAAAAGTGGCCAAAGTGTGCTAAAAACAAAGGAGACCAAAGATACATAGGTACACTTGCTTCATGCCTTTTACTTTATGCTTTATGGCTTTGCTTTACTCTCTCCTCCACATCATTTATGCTCCCCAATCACCATGTGCCACCTAGCATTGTTTTCTCACTCCTAATTAACCTACAAAGCAAATAAACATAGATTAGCATGTTGGCTTAACTCAAGTCAACTATAGTCAACAAGTCAAACCTACTCAAAGGTCAACAAGTCAACTAAAGTTGATTCAACTAAGTCAACTTTGGGAATCAAAAATAACAAACACAAATGAAAGGGATGAAGGATTAGTGAACTTCCTTTCTAAACATGCTTAGTCTTCTTAAGCATGTGCCTCCATCCTTGGTTGGGGTCAATCCTTCATCAATTACCATGCTTAGAGAGGGGATTGGCCTCGATGTTGGGTTTATCCTCTTGAAATTTTAACCATCCTGAGTCTATTAGAGTTTGCACCTTGTGTTTGAAAGGCAAGCATCTCTCGGTAGAGTGTCCAATGGCTCCTCCGTGATAATCACATTTGGCATTTATATCAAAATTCTTAGGATATGGCGGTTGCAAGGGCTTCATCGGGCAAATAGCTACCAAAGCATTACATAGTAGATCCGACAATAACTCTGTGTAAGTCACGAGGATAGCAGTGAAATGAACAAAATTTTTTTCTTGATTCCTTCTAGGACTAGCGATTTTCCCTAAAGGCTGGTTGAGATTTGTGTTAGACTCAGTTTTCCAAGTGTTATTTGAGGCGTGTAATGGCTGATTGAATCCCTATTGTGGAGATTGTGGTGTTGGGTAGCTGTTGTATGAGTCACATAAGGATGTCGATTCACTTGTCGTTGATAATTTTTAGTGTGGGTTTGGTTTTCCCACCTTGGTATTGTGGACGTTGCGTGCACTTCTACTTTCTTTTTCTTTCCTGGATTGAAACCGGGCTTTTTGAGCAGGCTATATGCAATTTTTCCATTCTTCAACCCGATCTCTATCCTTTCACCTATGATGATAATATCGACGAAAACTGAAGATACATTCCCTACCATGTGTTCATAGAATAGTGGTTGTAACGTGCTCACAAACATTGCCACCATTTCCTTATCATGAAGAGGAGGCTCCACCTAAGCAGCAAGCTCTTTCCATCATTGGGCATACTCTTTAAATGACTCGGTATCCCTTTTGGCCATGTTCTGCAATTACAACCGATCTGGCGCAATATCCATGTTATACTTGTATTGTTTCAAAAAAGCATCTACCAAATCCATCCAAGAGCGAATGCGAGACGCCTCCAAGTGGGTGTACCAACTCAACGCTACCCCAACCAAATTGTCTTGGAAGAAGTGGATCAACAATTTGTCATCGTAAGCATAAACAGTCATCTTTCGACTATACATGGTTAGATGGCTTCTAGGGCATGTGGTACCTTTGTACTTTTCGAACTCTGGAACCTTAAACTTGTGAGGTATTGTTACATCACGAACTAGGCTTAAACCTGCAACATCGCCAAACCCATAGTTTCCACCTCCCTCAATAGCTCGTAGCCATTCTTCCAAAATTTCTAATTTAGTTTTGGTTCCTTCAAAATCAACGGAGACAACCTACATAGTAGGGCATGATGTAATCTTGTCCAAAGAGTTATCACCGATAGTTGTGTTTAAAGGCTTGGGCATTACAGTGTCTCGGGGTCCTGCAAAGGTAGCCGCTTCATTCTCTGGAGTATTGATTGGGAATGAGAAGGAAGCATGCTTAGTCTCTGAATATTCTCCAACAGGTGGGGTGTAACTAGATGGCAATCCGTATGTTGGGAAAGTAACAGGAGCGTCGTGAGTGCTTTCCTCACCCTTTGCCGATGAAGCTTCTCCGGATGCCTTTAGGGACTTCAAGGCCTCCAAGATTTGACCTACTTGGTCCTTTAGTTGACTGATATCTGCTTTCACTGCCTCTTGTGTTGTTTCCCAATCTTCCATATTCTTACGATTTGCTCGCGTTCTGTGTAGGGATGCCTTGGTTTTGCCGTATTTGTTTTTATTATTTTTTCTCTACTAATTTTATTAAACAAAATAAAAAGACAAGAAAAAGAAAAGGAAGGAAAAACATAATGCAAATCGTTTATTTTATTAAGAAATTATAAAGTTTTGAGTAAATGGAAATTAACATGAAAAAGAGTCCACACAAACCCAACCATTTAGAAAGTTCATAAATCAATGCGTTAGAAAGAAAACCTAATCTCTAGCCCTATCTATCACACTCTCAAATTACTTTCTACAACCCTAGAGGATAATTTCTTCTTCAAAGTATAAAAATCTAACTGCTCCCCGACTCCAAATTCCATGTTAATTTGCCTTTTCTTTTTAAACTTAATCACAACTTCATAATTTCGGACCTAAAATTAAATAAACATGATGAGATGACATGGTAAAACATAAATACATGGATACAATAATATGTCATGCATGATTTTATTACTAATCAAAAATCAAAAGGAAAGAAACAAAAAATAAATAAATAGAACAAAAAAAAACGAGTAATAAAAAACACATGTAAATCTCCCTTTGTGCCTTAACAAAGGTTTGACGCCTAATGGATCTAAGGTAAAATACATGCGCTTACCAGGATGGTTTCCTAATACCTAAATATCAAGGTCACTAGAGCTATGGCCCACTTCATTGCATTTCCCACGACAATTGGTAAATAACAAAAGGTGGGAGTACCAATGAAGCAAACAAACTCTAGCTGGGGTTCTCACAATGACCATTTGGGAAGTACATCCACTGTGACACTGCTACACAATCCCCTCTAATTCTAACGTTACTCAGACCCGGGTATAGGGCCCCACTCATGTCATGTACATAGTGTGTGTGAAGGGAGAATAATGCATACCCAAACCCCTTCCTGCAAACAAACAGAAAAACTAGACAAGTATATATAATAAAGTCATCTATCCTAGAATTCAAAATTCAAACATAAAAATAAAGCAATATGAATAATAAATCAATCAATCAATCAATCATCCAAAATTAACAAAAATATACACAATAATAATAATAATAAATGAGAAATAAAATAAAATAAAACAAAAGAAATAAATATAAGAGGAAAAAAAAGAAATGAAAAAGAAAAGAGAGAAAAAAAAATAAAAAAAAAACAAAAAAAAAATTGAAACAACCACATCAATTTTGTATATTTAATTAAATGGCTTAACTCTCTAAAGTCCCTAGTGGAGTCGCCATCTGTCACAACCAAAATCGCGACAGGATTATGAACCAAAAATAAAATATAAAAAGAAAAGAGAGGTTTGGAGTCGCCACCATAGTTATTATAGGAAACTATGGAAAACCATAAAAAAAGAAGAAGCAAGGTCTACGAAAAAAGAGTTTGGGGGTACGGGAGTTGATTACGCGTAGGGAAAGTGTTAGCACCCCACAACACTCATCCTAAGACGGTACTTGTTCCTGCAGAGAACAAACAAGATAAGTTAGGCACAAGCGTCACCTTACCCACGTAGTCCGCTATCTCCTCAGTTGGCCTCTTCCTGGTTGATACATGTCGGCTTGGACCCAGGGGGTTACCTGCAGAAGGGACTCCGAAGCTCAAGTGAGTCAAAGCTCTCGAAAGGTCAAATCAGGTGATTAATGGAGTAATGAATGCGTACCTTTAGTTACAAGGGTCCACGTGTATTTATAGAGTATTAATTATGTTTGATTACGTGTCATGGGTTGGGCCCTAGTTTGGGCTGTAGGTGGGCTTGGACCTTGGCCCAGGCCCATTGTGGGCTTATTGGATGTCAAAGGGGCTTTCATTTTTCTAAGTCTTTAGGAACGGTCTGATCCGGTTACTTCTTCAGCTGGTGGATGTCGTCTTTGCCTGTGCACTGTCCTAGGTTGGTCGTTTTGTTATTAGTTTAGGCTTTGTTCAGTTATGATTTTAGGTCTATGTCGGCCTGAGTCGTGTACTTGGATTGTTTCTGGCATATACGTAAGGGTCGTTGTTTATATGGTTAAGTTGGCCAGGCATGGTATAGTTAAGTTGGCTAAGTACGGTACACCATTGTTCCTGTAGAGAACAAACAAGATAAGTTAGGCACAAGCGTCACCTTACCCACGTAGTCCGCTATCTCCTTAGTTGGCGTCTTCTTGATTGATACATGTCGGCTTGGACCCATGGGGGGTTACCTGCAGAAGGGACTCTGAAGCTCAAATGAGTCAAAGCTCTCAAAAGGTCAAATCAGGTGATTAATGGAGTAATGAATGCATACCTTTAATTACTAGGGTCCACGTGTATTTATAGAGTATTAATTATGTTTGATTACGTGTCATGGGTTGGGCCCTAGTTTGGGCTGTAAGTGGGCCTAGACCTTGGTCCAGGCCCATTGTGCGCTTATTGGATGTCGGGGGGCCTTTCATTTGGCTAAGTCTTTAGGAATGGTCTGATCCGGTTACTTCTTCAGTTGGTGGATGTCTTCTTTGCCCGTGCACTATCCTAGGTTGGTCGTTTTGTTATTAGTTTAAGCTTCGTTCAGTTATGATTTTAGGTCTATGCCGGCCCGAGTTGTGTACTTGGGTTATTTCCGGCATATACGTAAGGGTCTTTATTTATATGGTTAAGTTGGCCAGCCATGGTATAGTTAAGTTGGCCAGGTACGATACACCAGTCCCCCAACCTTTGCCGATATAGTGTGTCGGTGAACGATGATATGTGTTGTTGTACTGGTCGTGACCGGCTAGGTGTGATACAGTACCTTTAATTAAAATAAAAATTGATGTGGTCTCCTTTAAATGTTTATTTTTAAAAAATAAATAAATAAATAAACTTGAAAAAAAATTAAAAAAATAAATAAAGATGACAAAGAAAAAACAAAGGAAACAAAAAAGATTTTTTGGTTTTTGGGCCCGACAAGGATTACTCCTTGCTCCTACGTATCTCCATTCATAATGGAGAATCAGGGTCACGTATAGTTTTACATGAAAAACTTTTTGAAAAAAAAAATACTTTGTTCGAAGAGGTTGATATTTCTCCTTTTTAATATTTGAAAATTTTGTATATTTTTTTTAGTAATCTTATAGAAGAGCGAAGGTATTAAGTACTAAGATGACGCGAGCGGTCACACGAGCACTTATACATTTTAAAAGTTAAAAGGGTATTTAAATTATTTATTTGTTATTACTTCCTTTAAAAAAACTTTCGAAATAAAACATGATACCAAAAAACGTGACTATTATATATCCACAATTTATGAAAATATTAGGAAAATAAATAAAAAATTAGAAAATAACGTTTAGGATTAAACAGATTATTTTATTATGAAAAAGTTTTAAAACCCTTAACATGAAAAGTATGGCACAACATCTTCATACGATGTTAAAACATGATATATTTCACTTATTCATGCAACAACGTTCACAACACAATGCATTCAACAAACATTAATTATAAAACTAATGAACCCAAAAATGCATGACAATAATGTTTTTTTCATATAAAAAAATAAATAATGAAAATATCAAATTCAACCAAGATCATAAAGAAATCTCGAGAAAGACTGCATAACACAACAAAAATTAATTTTTACGAACCTGAACGGGAGATCGGACTTACAATAGTTGCGTTGGACACCAATAAGCACGTGGGGGTGGCGATCGAAGGTGAGTGGGTCTTTTATATGCGAGGGTTAAAAGAAAATGTGTGCTTAAGGTGAGAGAGGTCTCCAGAATTCCGAGAGAGAAAAATATTTTTTTTTCTGATGGGTTTATATACACAACATTATAAATCTAATGTAATCTCGCAATAATTTATTGATGATTCGCTAAATTTGAATCTTATCTTTCAAGTAAGAATTTTATCTTCCTTTTTCTTTCAAAAATGAAAATTTAGGGAAATGCTTTGTAAATATATGTATAGAAAGGATGAACATATTTCATTTATTTTCTATATTCCTACTACCATTAGTTATTTCTGGTTTTTTACTCTTGGTCTCCACTAATAAATACTATAGCAACTAACATTTGTCGATTAACAAAAGAATGCAATATAGTATGACATTGTAATCTCGTGTTGAATTTGGTTGTGTAAGGATCCAGTAGTGGAGGTGTTTAAAGATGGATGTCTGGAACTAATGCTTATGTGCTGCCATGTTAGAAACACTTTTGATGATGCTCTCACTGAATCTAAAAAGAACAAACAACTGAACAATATATAAGCCTTGGTGAATCTTAGGTTAAGAAAATAAAAGTAGTTTGCTTTTTTTTCAAATAAAGCATTTATGGTAATAAAAATACTAAGTTCATTTAATGCTATTTTTTAAGTACTCAAAATAGTATTTAATATAATAATCTATTTAATGTCACGAGGGTACTTTATAGCAAGATCAATGAACATTTTCTAAATCATATATTTTCCTAGTTTTGTGTTTGTCTCTTAGGAGAAAAATCTTAATATAACATCTGACCCTTCTCTTGTTACAACACATTCTCACACTTATAAACACCACATTTACAAAACTAGTATCACTTTTTAAATTAAAAGTGTGACATTTTTTCAATGCAATCTCTATTTTCGAAGATTTGATGAAAAAAAAATCATATGTTTAGAAAAAATATTTTTCATACTTTTTTTTTATAAATCTTTGAAAACAGGTAATAAATTCAAAACAAAAATGGTATATTTGTAACAAAAAAGTAAAAAGAGAAAAATAGAAATGGTGGTAAATAATTATATTTTTTTGACAAACTTTTGTAGAATAGTTTCTAAGAGCGAGAGAGAGAGAGAGAGAGAGAAAATTAAGATAAAAAATATGAAATAATTCATGTTATTAATAAGTCAACTAGTAAAAGTTCGACCATAATGTTTTTAAAGTCTTACACAAGTTAATTTTAGTTTATGGAAAAGTAGATTTGAATTTTCTTTTTGTTTTCTAATTTCTTTTTGAGAAAATTATGCAAAACATATATTGATAAAAAAAAATTAAGAAATACCAGTCCCTTGTCTACATTAAAGACAAAAGTAATTTTTTATAGCTTTAACATTTTCTTTCTACATTATTGAGATGAGAAGTTGGGATTGAGTTTAGCTTAGTTTCACTTCCATCCAGAATCCATTTATTTAAATCTCCTCTTAATTAATATGAAAAATAGAATGAGATTAATCTGAGACAAAAAAAAGATCTACTGAGTTTTTTTACAAAAATGGAATCAATGAAATGATTTAATCTAAAATTTTGTTTTTGAAACGCCAACCGCACAAACTTTCTGTTGTTATTGAGATGAAAAGCTGGGATTGAGATTAGCTCAATTCTAGCTATTCCATCATAATTCATTTATTTAAATCTCCTCTTAATTTATATGAAGAATAAAATGTGATTACATAATAACACGCAAAGTTTTATTCTGTTTTACCATTTTTTTAATTTTACTTAAATTTTAATTTTTTTAAAATTTTAATTATTTTTTCTTTAATTTATCACTTTTTGTTTTATTTATTTTTTATATTTTAATATATTTTTTAAAAATTCAATAAAAACATTAATATTTCTTATTATATATTTTAAAAATAATATATATATATATATACTTGATTTTATTTTTGCATAATGTAATAAAAAATAAAGAAAAATAATATAAATTAAATTAAAAAATAATTAAAATTTAAATTAAAGAATTTTATATATATATATATATATATATATATATATATATTATGTGAGACCCTTTTTTTGGTATTCTCTCTTCTACTCCTTTGCCAAGTACATAGAACCCACACTCTACTTCTAATTCTTTTTCTCCCTCCCTCTCCATCACTCTTTGTCAGTTGCCCCTTTGATCATCTTCTATTGAACCCTTTTCCCTTGGTTGTACTCAGTTTCTGGAAGAACAACTCTAACAGAGCCGCATTCTGCTCCCCCTCCCAGCTCCTCTCCCTCTAGGTAAGTCTCCACTCTTGCTTGGTTCAATTTTGGTCTGAATTCTGAATCTTTGCATTTGTTCTTGGATTAATCTTAGAATTCTCCCTCTCCCTGTGTCTTGATGATGAAATTCCTCAGGTTGAATTGAGGGTTTCTGCCTTTGACAACTAAGGTTAACTTAACCAAGTACAAATTCAGTGAAAAGGTAAGGGAAGCTAGCCTTTTTCTTAAATTTTGCATAGAAATATGTTTTAATGACTTTGGATTGCATGTTTGAGTGTTGAATTGGTGCTTGAACTATATAATTGGGTTTGTGATTGATTTGTGCAAAAATTTTAGGTTTTTGCATGTGGGAATAGAGTGGAAATTTGGTATTTTCGCCTAGGCGAGCAGCTCTCGCCTGAGCGAAAACACCAGAAGACCCAGATTTTAATTGCCCTCTGTTTGGAGCCTCGCTCAAGCAAGAATAACCCGCCTAAGCAAGATAGCCCTCTCGCCTGGGCGAGATCTTCTAGCTTGAGCGAGAGCCACTACAGAGTTATGTTTATTTCTCTATTTTAAATGGATGAAGATATACTTAAATAAGACTATGGGATAATTGTTCATACTATGCTTGGATTGTTATGACTGCTAGTCTATGTGGTGAAATTGTATGAATTTGGATTATGAGAAGTTGTGGTTGAACCAGGATTTCAAGGGAAATTCTAATGAGTATGTTAGTGTGTGTAAGGACATGAGGACTCACTATTGGTTGGTATCCTGAAAATCCAATAATCATTCATGCTCAAATAGAGCATAATGGATTATGTCGTGAGGAGTAGTAGGAGGTCATAGTCTTTGGATTTGATTAGTCTTAGACGCGAAGGGGAGTTACCCTGAGAGTGGTTGGGTGATAACCCTTGGAGCCCAAACTCTGCAGAGTTTGGGAACCTTCACAAGTGCAAGTCATCAAGAGATCCAATGTCGCATACATAATCCGAATATTGAGTCTAGAGTCATGAAATTTTGTGTTGTGTTGCGGTGGTTTAATTTACTCTAATGAATGTTAAAAAGACATTGCCTGGCATTCATAATTGAATTACATGCTCTCTCTCTTAATCAAGTTAGCTTACCCTTCTTGCCTATGTTTGTTCTCTTTGTGTGTTTTCCTTTTTGCAATGATCACCTACTTTTGGTGTGAGCAGATGAAAATACAGGTGAAGACACTCCCCTCTTGGATAGGAGTTGATCCATAGCATGGGACCTCTAGTAGTAGTCTCCATTCTATGTTTTGTTTAAACTTTGGATGTTCAGTTAAACTTTTCTTAGCATAGGCTGTATTTATAGTTGGTGTATATATATGGTTATTTAGGATGACCGTATTGATACTATATATCAGCCTATTTCTACTATCTATTTTGTTTAATCGAGATAAAATGTTTTGTTTAATAGCGTAAAAACTATTAAATGGGATGTTACATATTATATTTTCTTTTTACTTTTTATTTAATTTAAATTTTAATCATTTTTAATTTAATCATTTTTAATACATTATATAAAAAATAAATTGTTATATATTTACATATATATATATATATATATATATATATGCTAATATTTAATTTTATTTGTGAAATATATATAAAATTAATAAAAATTGTAAATAAATAAATTTGAAAAATATTAATATTAAAAAATAAAAAATAAATAAAATACAAACAAATGAGCTAAAGATAAAATTAAAAAAAAATTAAAGAAAATTAAAAAATCTACACCAGATTATTTATTTTATTTTAAAGTTTAATTATTTTTTAGCTTCACTTATCTTTGAAGCATATATATATATATATATATATATATATATATATATATATATATATATATTAGTATTTTATTTTATTTTTAAAATATATTAACAAATTCTAAAATTTGAAAAAACTATAAATTTCTAAAACATTTTGTAACATCCCATTTAATAGCTTTTTTTTTTTCATACTATCAAACAAAACATTATATCATGATAAAACATAGCAGGTAGTGGGGGTAACAGTCATACACACATAGTATATGTATCTAGTACAGTCTTCCACACTTCTACATCTATATACACGTATACATAAGGTAAGAGTAGATAGAAAGGATGCTAAACTACACCCAAATCCTCAAAATATACCGTAGAATTCTAAACTATAGTGGTACTCCTTATCAGGCTCCAACTCCTACTCAAGAGGGGGCATCTCCATCTGGTTTCTGCTCTGCTCCCACCAAACATAGGTGATCATTGCAAAAGAGATAATATGCAAAAGCAAACAACGCGAATGAAAAGGGTAAGCTAACTGAAGGAAACAATATCAATACACTTTGCAATTAGAGATATCATTTATAGCATAAAGTTCAATCCTAATTTATAGACTCGATATCCGGATCGTGTAAGTGACGTTGGAGCTCTTGGTGGCTTGCACCTGTAATGGTTCCCAGACTCTACAGAGTCTGGACACATGGAGTATTCACCCGACCGTTCCCAAGGTAAGTCCCCTCCACGTCTAAGACTTGATCAAGTCCGACGACGAGGACCTCCTGCTACTCCTCACGACATAATCCATTCTACTCTATCTGAGCTTGAATGATTATTGGAGTTTCAGGATACCAACCATTTTAGATTCCTTACATCCTTACACACACTACAATTTACACATGGATTTCCCTTGAAATTCCATTTTAATCTCATCTTCTCATAACTTAAATCCATCCAATTAAATCATTAAATAATTCAATGGTAGCATTCCAACCATACAGGGCCTAATTCGCACAAAGATGCATTAAAACATATATTTTTACCCAAGCAAACAGATTTTGAACACTACTAGTGCAGTAGCTCTCGCTCAGGCTAAAAAGTCTAGCCTAGGCGAGAGGTTATCTCGCTCAAGCGAGTCAGTCTCGCCTAGGCGAGACACTAACAGTGGCAAAAAGAGAAAACCAGGGCGAACTCTCACTCAGGCTAGGCTGGTTCGCCCAAACGAGATCGTTATCTCGCTCAAGCGACCCCAACTCGCCTAGGCGAGACTTCGCGCAGGAACAGAGATGTGTTTCCTGGTGTTTTTGCTCAGGCGAGCGTCACTCGCCTAGGCGAAAATACCAGGTCACGAACATGTTCCTTCATGCGATGAGCCAGTTTTTCTCAATCACAAACAATTAATCATCAGATCATGCAATTCAAACACTATGTTCATCAATCCAACATGCAATTCAAACTCATCTACAGATTTCCTATTCGGATTTAAGGAGATTGGTTACCTTCCCTTACCTATATATATAAATCCTTCTAATTAGCTAAATCCTCCCACCCAAGAGCTTCAGTTGTATCACTTAGTGAGCTGGAGATACAGGTTCAAATATGAGAAGAGGTTCCCAACAGCAGAAAGAGGTTTGCAAATTTTGAATTGAACTGGAATGCAAGGGTTGGGAGTGACTTACATGGAGAAAAATGATGAGTAGAAGCTGAGAGGGAAGATCCTGAATTGGCCTCAGATTTAGGTTCTGCAACAGGGAAATAGTGATTCAGAAATTCCCTTTTGATAGAGAGAAGGCAGAGGAAAAGAAAAGGGAGAAGCTGTGAAATGCAGAGTGTTTCCTGTGGTGTGGGTGGCAGAGAGAAGAAAGATCAAGAAGCTGAAATTATTTGGGTTCCTACACATTTAATCTTATAAAATAAAAATAAATAAAACAAAAAATAATAAGCTAAAGATACAATTAAAAAAAATTAATCTTTAAATAAAATACACAACAATCTAAAACAGATTAAGTATTTTTTACTTAATTTAAAGTTTTATTGTTTTATAATTTTTAAAGCATTATATAATTAATATATATACATATATATACATATAATAATTTTTATTCTGTTTTAACTTTTTTAAATTTTATTTAAAGTTTAATTTTTAATCTTTTAATAATTTTTATTTAGTATATTATTTTTGTTTTCTTTATTTTTTATCTTTTAATATATATTTTAAAAATGAAATAAAATAAAATATCAAAATGTTATATATATATATATATATATATATATATATCTTCAATTTTAATTTTGTACAATGTTTTAAAAATAAATGAAATTAAGAATTAAATTAAACTAAAAAAATAATTAGATCTTAAATTTAAAAAAGAAATATATATATATATATATATATATATATATTTTTGTTTTTACTTTTTTGTTTAATTTAAAGTTTAATCTTATTTAAAATATATATAAAGAAATATTAAAAATTCTAAAATATATAAATATGTTAAATATTAATAGTAAAAAATAAAATACAAAATATTAAGCTAATGATAAAATTTAAAATATTAAAGTTTAAATAAAGTTATTAATATGTTTTACTTAATTTAAACTTTTATTGTTTTATAATTTTTAAAGCATTATATAATTAATATATATATATATATATATAATACTTTTTATTCTGTTTTAACTTTTTGAAGTATATATATCTTTAATTTTAATTTTGTACAATGTTTTAAAAAATAAATGAAATTAAGAATTAAATTAAACTAAAAAAATAATTAGATCTTAAATTTAAAATATATATATATATATATATATATATATATATATATATCTAGACTTTTTTTGTTTTTACTTTTTTGTTTAATTTAAAGTGTAATCTTATTTAAAATATATATAATGAAATGTTAAAAATTCGAAAATATATAAATATGTTAAATATTAATAGTAAAAAAATAAAACACAAAATATTAAGCTAATGATAAAATTTAAAATATTAAATTTTAAATAAAGTTATTAATATTTTTTACTTAATTTAAAGTTTTATTGTTTTATAATTTTTAAAGCATTATATAATTAATCTATATATATATATATATATATATATATATATATATATATATATATATATATATATATATATATATATATATATATATATAAACTTTTTATTCTGTTTTAACTTTTTGAAATTTTATTTAAAGTTTAATTTTTTAAAGTTTAATTATTTTTCTTTAGTTTATATTTTTTGTTTTATTTATTTTATATCTTTTAATATATATTTTAAAATTGAAATAAGATAATAATATTTCTAAATATATATTTTAAAAATAAAATAAAATACTAATGTAAATATATATATATATATGATATTTAATTTTTTTTTATAATGTATTAAAATATAAACAAAGAAATAATGCTATGATATTATTTGGTTATCTATACTTATTAGTGTGAATTTAAATGTCATAAGTTTTTCATGGGTTGCATAGTTACAGAGTTAAAGTCACATTTTTTCTTGCTTTTGTCATTTAAAGATATGAGTGGGCAATAAAGTCACATTATTAATGAGAATGAGTGGGCAATAAAACAATAAAGAGGGAAGAAAGAGTGAGATGATGAATTTTTTTGTCCTTAGTGGAGTTGTTATTTTAATATATATAGTTTTATCAATTTTGTATTTTAGTATGTTATATATAGATATTTATCATCTTGAATTTATAGTTCATCACATAGATAATATCGTATAATATAATGTACATGGCTTAATTTAGGGTTTTATTATTTTCACACATAAATTTTTACATTTACTTTATATCTATTATTTTATTTTATAATTTTTCTTTTCTTACAAATATAAAAATTTACTTTTTTTAAATAATTATAATTATAATATATCTAATGATTGTTATCAATTAATTCTACTAAGAGTAGAAAAAATATTTTCATTTCATTTATCGGTTATATAATATAAAATAATAATTGTGGATCTATTAATTACAAATGGTTTATCTTCAATATCATCTTAAATTTATCTGTTGTGAATGACCATGATGTTATGATTTCAGTTAGAAAATGAAATTTAACTTTAAAATTATTAAAATAAAAAAAAAGTAATACTATTATAACTATATGATTTGTATTTATTTAACCGAATCAACTTCCTATATTTAAAAGACATATTTAAAATATTAAAACTAATATATTTAAGTAAATAAATCTTTAAACAAATATTAAGCTAACTTACAAGACAAATTCAAATTTAAGTATGTGACCTCATAATTCAAATACAAATAATAAAGAATATTAAAACTAATACATTTAAGTAAATAAATCTTTAAAATAAATATGAAGCTACCTTATAGGACAAATGACAAATACAAATTTAAATATGTCACGTCATAATTAAAAAACTAATAATATGAAAAAAAATGGTAATTTATGATATTATGATATTGAATTAGTTGATTGATTCGTAGCTATATCATAAGTGAAGTTGGTATGTGTGAACAACTATATTTAGTTTTTATTTATTTTAAACTATAATGGGAGACAAAATATAAGATATGAATATCAGGTATGTATAACAATGAATGAATTAATAGAATTCTCTAAAATTAAGGAGGCATAAGTTGAGTAAAAGTAAAATTGATTTAAAAAACTAAAAGGAAATACATGTATTAGATTTAAATTAAATAATAAAAAATATATTTTTAAAATAAAAATATCATTTCTAAAAAAATGTTTGAATTATTTTGACAAATATTCTAGTACGTTTTTATTATAATATTTTGAAAAGATAAATTCAAAAACACATAATTATGGTCAAATATTTTTATGAATAGAGATTTGCTCATTTAAAATTATTTATGTCGTATAACAATAAACCCTAATTAAGAGAGTGAAATTCTTTAGTTTTCTCTATTACTCCAATCAACGGTGCCTTTCAAGTGTAGCGCACATTGTCTTCCATTTTTATTTTGCCTCAAGTAAAGCATTTTCTCGGTTTCACTTCCTCGCACGCAAAGATTTAGTAATTATGTGTGCGAGATTTTGTTCGATTCACTTTATTTGGTTTAAGAAGTGATCAACATCTTCAAAGTTTCAATCTTCAACTCTGGGTAGCAATAAGGATTTTTTTTTTTAACAAATATTGACGATTTTACTTCTTAATTTCGACAATTGTATGTGTCAATCATGTAATTTTACCAATTTTACCACTTTGTGTAATTGATGATGATTTAGGTTATGTGGTAATCATATGTACAGACTCATTAATGAAAAAACCTAGTACAAATCTTATTTCTTAAGGTTGTGTAAATTTGTAAAATAGATTGATCCCAAGTTTTGGTTATTGTTGCTATTTGTGGAACTTTCATAGATATGATTGTTGTTTCTGTTGTGTGAACAAATTTGAAGAATAATATTTTAGTTTTTGCACAAAAGAACTAATTTGTGATTGACAATTTCTCAATGGCTATGCATGACTATCTATTTTAAGGTTGTTCTTAAAAATATGTTATGTTATCTTTCAGATTAACTGACAAAGATGGAACTTGGGTCAAATTCTGATGATAGTAAATCAACATTTTGTTTGGTGGATGAGGATCATACATTTGCAAATTCTATCCGATACACCCTAAATCAGGAGTAGGTATTGTGAATATTCTGATGTGAGTTTAATTCAATATATCTATCTTGATTAATTGAGGTTGTTAGTATTGTTTTGCAGTCCAAGGGTGACATATTGTGGGTACAACATTCCTCATCCCTCATTTAATCGAGTTAATATCAGACTCTAGACAACAGGTAGTGCATGAAGTGTGTTGAGTTTCTGGTCAATTGTTGATCGTAGTGAACAAAATCTTACCATAAGTAAAAAATTTCTACAACAATCATGTATATGCTAAATTCTTTTCGCAAATAAATACAAAATTCTTAGCCTCCAATACTTATCGTTTCGCAAAGATATAATGATGACTTAGTGGTAAAGTTTCAAATAGAGGATGAGAGAAATTGTGAATTCTCTTGGATATATATAGAATAATAATAAATTCTTTGATTCGATAAGTTTACTTAATTCTCGAATTTTGATTTAATAAATCTTTTCATTAGTTCTTTTCAATAAATCAGTTTACCCAATTCCTAAGTTTGATAAAAAGATTCTTGATTTGAAAACACTGGGATGGGTAGATGAAGAATTTATTTCTAAGTTATGTTACTCTATTTTTTGTATTCGTCTCTAATAATTAATAATTTATTGATGAATCACCAATTTTGAATCGTATCTTTCAAGTAAGACTATTTATCTTCTTGTCTCTAAAAAATGGAAATTTAGAAAACCATAGTATATAAAGAACAAACATATCTCATTTAATTTCTATATATATCTACTACCACTAACAAATACTATAATAACTACCATTTGTATATAGAAAAAAAAAATGCAATGTAGTATGACATTGTAAAAAAATGCAATATAGTATGACATTGTAATCTTGTGTTGAATTTGGTTGTGTAGGGGATCCAGCAAAGAAGGTGTTTAAAGATGGATGCTTGGAACTGATGCTCATATGCCGCCATGTTAGGAGCACTTTTGATGATGCTCTATTTGAATTTAAAAAGACCAAAATCAGTTGAACAAGATATGGGTACCATTGAGAGTCTGTAACCACTTCTATTTTTAGTTTCCACACTCATTTAGGTTTTCATGCTTAACCTTAATATATAAGCATGGGTGAATGTTAGGTTATTAGGTTAAGGAAATAAAAATACTAAGGTCATTTAATGCTATTTTTAAGAACTTAGAATATTTAATATAATAACCTATTTAATGTCAAGAGGCTACTTCCTGCCAAGATCAATAAACTTTTTTTCAATCACATATTTTCCTAGTTTTGTGTTTATTTCTTAGGAGGAAAATCTCAATATAGTATCTGACTCTTCTCTTGTTACAACACATTCTCACACTTATAAACACCACACCAATAAAACTTGTATTACTTTTTAACTTAAAAGTGTAATGTTTTTTCGATGTCCTTATTTTTAAAGATTTGATTAAAAAATAGATGTTTAAAAAAAATATTTTTCATACATTTTTTATAGATCTTTATAAACAAACAATGATTCAAAAAAAAATGGTATTTTTGTAACTTTATTTATTTTTTAAAGCATATATATATATATATATATTATTTATTATTCTGTTTTAAATTCTTTTAATTTTATTTAAAGTTTTTTTTTAATTTTAGTTATTTTTTCTTTAGTTTATGATTTTCATTTTTCTTTATATTTTATCTTTTAATATATATTTTAAAAATGAAACAAAATATTAATATTTCTTAATAAATATTTAAAATATATATATATATATATATATAGTTTTAATTTTATATAATGTATTAAAAAATAAATTAACTTAAAAAATAAATTAAATAAAAATAATAACTAAACTTTACATTACAGAATATATATATATATATATATATATATATATATATATATATATATATATATATATATATATAATTGTTTTTAATTTTAATTATTTTTAATGCGTTGTATATAATGTATTAAAAATTAAATTGACTTTAAAAATTAAATAAATTTTAAATATAAATTTTAAAATTATTATAATAAAAATTTAATTTTAGAGGAATACTATTATCAGTATATTATTTACATTTATTTAAACAAATCGACCTCTTCGATATAAAAGATTTATTTGAAATATTAAAACTATTACATTTAAGTAAATAAATCTTTTAAAAAAAATATTAAACTAACTTATTTGACAAATAGGCCAAATTCAAATTTAATATATCTCTCGTTTGTTCTTATTTTTTTCAAATATTTAAAATTATCATATTTTTTGTAATTTGTGGTCAATTTGGTCCTTTTTGAAGATGTCACTTAAATAGTTAACGGAAGATAAACCATAATTGTCACGTGTGACTTCGTGGTTTTTTTCATTTTTGTTTAATTTAAAAAAATGAATTTTTTTTAATTTTAAAAATGTTGTCTACGTGTCGACTTAGCATTGTGACATGTGGTAGTATTTCATGGTTTATATTCAATTTGGTCGCAATTTTCGTTAATTTTGTTCAATTTAGTCCCAATTTTTGTTATTTTTGTTCAATTCAGTCTCAATTTTGTTTCTATCCAAAATTACCAAATTTATTTTTTATATAAATGTTATATTGAAAAAAAAAATTTAGTAAAATTCAAATTTATTTTAAATATTTCTTTCATAATTTTTATACCAAACCTGACTATATTTTTGGAGGGAAATTATTATATATATTTGATTTTTGGTACATGTAAAAAATAGGGACAAAGTTAGTTTAAAATTAGAGGAAAAATTCTTCATTGTTTTTAAAATTAGAAGGAAAATTCTTCATTATTTTTTAAATGATTCAGTACAACATTTATATAAAAATTAAATTTGGTCAATTTGGAGAGGAGCAAAATTAGGACTGATTTGAACAAAATTAATGAAAATTGGGACTAAATTGAACAAAATTAACAAAAAATTGGAACCAAATTAAATATAAGCCACGAGATACTGCCACGTGTCACAATTCTTACTTGACACATGGACAATATTTTTAAAATTAAAAAAATTTAAAAAAAATTAAAAAAAAATAAAAAACCATGGAGTGACATGTGGTAGTTACTATTCACCTTCTGTTAACGATTTAAACGGTGTTTGCAAAAAGGACCAAATTGACCACAAATTACAAAAATTAGGCCCATGTTGAACATTTCGAGAAAATGAAGACCAAACGAAACAAAACTCACGAAAATTGGGACCAACAAGATATTTAAGCCTTGAAAGAAAAATTAAAAAACACACATATTTTTATAATTTTTTATGAGTGATCCAATCATCTAAAATAAAACAAAAATCCAAAAATTGAATTTGGTGAACCAAAACTTGTTTATTTCAACCCTAATTAACATAGTGAAATCTATTATTTTTCTCTACTACCTCATTTCAAGTGCATCATGTGAAACCCATGCTCCTTACCAAACAGAGAACACCAACTCTCCTTCTCTCCACTCTCCTCACACACTGATACTTCATCAGCCCCTTCTCATCCATAATTTTCCCTTCCTTCAATCAAAATTTCCTTACTCTTGCATTCAGGTCCTGGAAATGAAGCCCCTACTAGACCCTCTGTGGATTTTCAACCTCTGTTTCCCTCTTCAGAGTGAGTCAAACCAAGTAAAGCTTTTCCTTATTCTCCATACAGAATTCACTTCCTGTTTCTGAGTTAACTAGGTCTATATCTTCTTTTGCAACACTGTGTTGCATTTACATAGGTTGGTTTGAGGTTTTGTGCCCTCACTGTTGATGCAGTGTCTTGCCAAGTCAAAAATCAGAAATAGGTATGGGAAGCTAACCTTTCACTCAAATTTCGTATAAAAATTGTCAATTAGAGCTAGGATTGCATGATTGGGTGCTTGATTGATGAGTAGGAACAATAATGTGTGGTGAATTGCGATTTTGGCATGAACTGTGTGGTTTTGCATGGTTTTGCCAAGGCAAGCAGCTCTCGCCTGAGTGAAAATACCAGAAATTCACCCTTGTTGCTGCGTGAGGTCTCGCCTAGGCGAGCTGGTTCCGCTTGAGCGAGAGTCACTCTCGTTTAAGCGAAACAGCTTAGCCTGAGTGAGAATTTGCTCAAATTTGGGGTTGCTCTCTATTTGGGGTCTCGCCCAGGCGAGAGTGACTCGCCTAAGCGAGACAACTCTCTAGCTTAGGCGAGATCCTCTAGCTTGAACGAGTTTCACTACAGAATTTAGTTACTTCTCTGTTTTAGATTAAATGAAGCTATACTAAGTGAATTGATGTGATATTTGTCTCTTTTGTGCTCGAGTTTTTATGAAAGATAGTATACGTGATGGAGTTGTGTGGATTTGGTTCATTAGAGAATGTGATTGAATTAGGATTTCAAGGGAAATTCTAAAAGGGAAGGTTTTAGTGAATGTAAGGACATGAGGACTTAGTTTGGTGGTATCTTGACGCTCCAATAAACATTAAGACTCATATAGAGTATAATAAATTATGTCGGGAGGAGTAGCAGGAGGTCCTAGTCTATGGACCCGATCCGTCATAGACGCGAATGGGACTTACCCTGGGAGTGGTTGGGTGATAACCCTTTGTGGCCAAAACTCTGCAAAGTTTGGGAACCATCACAGGTGCAAGCCGCCAAGAGCTCCAATGTCTCTTACATAATTTGGATATTGAGTCTAGAGTCACGAATATATGTTGTGGTTGTGGTGGTTTGAATAATTCTGATAAATGTGATAAACCTTGATTGATGTATAATTAATAAGCTGCATGATTTTCTCTAAATTAAGTTAGCTTACCCTTCCTGCATATGTTGTTTCTTTTTGTGTCTTTTCTCTTTTGCAATGATCGCCTATAATTGGTGTGAAAAGATAAAAGTGCAGGCGCAGACACACCCCTCCGGGATAGGAGTTGAGTGGTGACGTGAGCGATCCAGCAGTAGTATTTGTTCTATGTTTTGCTTAGATGTTGGGTGCTTGGTAACCCTTTCTTAGTGTAGGCTGTGTTGATAGACAATACATGTACAATTATTTTTGGGATGACTATATTGATAGTTTATATCAGCTTATTCCTATCATCTGCTTTGAATTATCATAATATAATGTTTTTCCAGATAGTGTAAAAACTATTAAAACAGGATGTTACATTTTTGGTCTCAGAGCCTGGTTCCTTTAGGATCTGTAGGTGTGAGCTTGCTTAGTTTCTGTTGTGTGTTCCTCTTAGTGTCTTTGGCGTGGTTGTGGTATTTGTTAGCTAAACTGATGGTTCCTTTCTTTGTGTGGTCAGAGCTATGGCACCTAGGCCTCCTCCTCCTCCTCTTCCAAACCTAGATAATCCTCATTTGGTGGGAGCAATTGAGGCAATGATTGCAGCCATGCAGTAGCAGAATGCTAACATGGTGAATCAACAAAACCTAGCCTTGTAACAGATGGAGTCTGCAAGACTAGCAGCAGAGGCGACTCAGCAGAGGCATTTGGAAGCCCTGCATCAGCTAGGAGAAAACCGTTCAGTAGCGGGTTCTTCCCAAGCTCCACCACCACGAGTGCAAGACTAGCCCGGATGGAGCCGATCATCGGATGTAGGATATGGAACGAATCTATAATGCAATGAGATGTCCTGTAGAGAACAGATTACCATACATTGAGTACCTTCTTGCTGGAGAGGTCGTGCATTGGTGGTCCAGCATGAAGATGATGTTGGAAGATAGTAGGGAACCCATCACTTGGAAGTTGTTTAAGAAGAAGTTCTATGCTGAGTACTTCCCAAATAGTGTGAAGTACACAAAGGAGGTTGAGTTCTTGCAGCTGATGCAAGGAGACATGTCAGTATCAAAGTATGCTGAAAAGTTTAAACACCTGGGCAGATTTCACACCTTAAAGATGGTTGAGGACTGACAGTGTAGGAAGTTTGAGAATGGGCTGAGAGGCGATCTCAAACTCATGGTGGCTCCACTCTCTATCAAGGAATTCCCTGCCTTGGTAAAGAAGGCAAGAGTAATGGATAAGCTTAAGGTTGAAGTTGAAGCTCAGCAGTGATCTCAACAGAAGCTAGGAGGACCATCTGGGTCCACGAGCAAACACGACGACAGGAGGAAGCCATACTCTAAGCCTCAGCCTCAGGGGCCTAGGAGGTTTTCACATCAGCCTCAGCAGTCTTAGCCTTTTAGGCCACAATGCTTTCATTATGGAGGACCTCATATGAAGAGTGCTTGCCCCTAACTTGTTGGCAGGAGGACATGTCATAGATGTGG
The DNA here is from genome assembly GCF_037176805.1 of Vigna unguiculata. Taxonomy (NCBI): domain Eukaryota; kingdom Viridiplantae; phylum Streptophyta; class Magnoliopsida; order Fabales; family Fabaceae; genus Vigna; species Vigna unguiculata. The sequence goes on along the minus strand of NC_140795.1, from coordinate 22,121,699 downwards.
CCATGAGGGCCACTTCATCAAGGATTGCCCCGCTGGTAGGAGTACAGTGTCGAGGCCTCCATCACAACCTCAGCCATATCAGACGAGGGGAGGTGCAGAGGCAGCCAGATCAGGTAATCGTATCATCGCATCTTGTGTGATTGTTGGTAGGAGCTTACATGTTCTATATGATTCGGGAGCGACGCACTCCCTTGTGTCGGAATCTAAAGTGGTAGAGTTGGGTCTTCCGATGAGGGAACTCCAGTATGACCTGGTGGTGTCCACGCCTGCTTCTGGGTTAGTCAGAACCTCGATAGTGTGTGCTAGGTGTCTGATCGAGGTTGAGGGGAGCAAGTACAGGGTAAACCTTATTTGTTTACCTCTGGAAGGGTTAGATGTAATCTTGGGAATGGATTGGCTATCTGCCAATCACATTCTCATTGATTGCAACGAGAAAAAGGTGTTGTTTCCTAGCTTGGAAGAAGAATATTTGTTGATGTCCTCCCAGCAGGTGGATAAAGCAATGAAGGAAGGATCTCAGTGTTTCTTGATTCTGACTCAACTATCTGTTGAGACTGGAAGCATAAATACTGAAACACCTATGGTAAGGGACTTCTAAGATGTGTTCCCTGAGGACGTGCCTGGCTTACCCCCTTCTAGGGAGATAGAGTTCTCCATTGATCTGGTGCCGGGGGCAGGGCCAATGTCTATAGCACCTTACAGAATGAACCTCATTGAGCTAGTAGAGTTGAAGAAAAATATTGAAGAACTGCTGGAGAAACAATTTACCAGACCTAGTGTATCACCTTAGGGAGCGCTAGTGTTACTAGTTAAGAAGAAAGACGACAGTTGATGAGTCTAAATTTTTGCCCTCATTTAATGTTTAAATTTAAGGATTTAATTGAATTTTCTGTGCTTAAGGATTGATTTAATTAAGATTTATGATTATTGGATTTATTGAGTACGTAAGGTAAAAATGGCGTAAAAATTGACTTTAGTTGCATAAAATATTATTGGATATTCTAACGTTTGTTAATGCAACTGAAGTTTAATTTGGGTCATTAAAAGTGTGGATTTGAAATATTCAAAGTTACAAAATAAGTCCAAAATCAGGAAATTCTGGAAAAGAATAAATCAGGAGCTAAATGCACCCCCAGATTTTATTTACACATTCCTTCTAAAGTGGACCACCAAAAACCTGTTCTACCCCCCCAGTTTTCAATAAGTTGCACCCCTCCTACCACTTAAACTCCAATCAACCAGATGCTGCCATGTGGCAATCCCCACCTTTCAAATCAGGCCAACCAAATGCTAACATGCGTCATTATCCTTGCAAACTAATTTGCACCAATTAAACACTGCAACGTCATCATCTCCTCCATCTCACATGAAACCCTAACCCTAATTTCAGCCACCATGACCACCCTCCACGGCAGCTGTCACTCACGCCAGCAACCGCAACTCCACGCAGCAGCCTCTGCGCCTGCAGCAGACTCCACCATCTTCCTCGCACATCGTTCGCGCCACCACGACGCACCCACCGCGCTTGTGACGCACTCACCAGCCACCATCGCTCGTTGCCGGAGAAGAACCAATCATGGCAGCAGTTCGAACCTTAACCATCTTCTCGCGCCGTCTCCACCACAGGTCTGCAGCACCACCGTGAGCTTCTCCGCAACGAACTCTAATCTTCGCAGCATTATAAATCTATTTACACAACGTAGCAATCTCCATGTTCGTCCGCACCATTTGCGCGTCCATCTTCTCCATTGCAGAAACGAACCAGCATTTGCGCATCACCGTTCGTAGCAGTCACCGCGAGTTCTTCTACCCGAGAACGCAGATCTGCAACTGCGAGTAACACCTCCATTGCAGCAACAATAGCGTTCAACACACCTTCAACCAGCACGAGCATCAACGTAAGTGTGAGAACCCGTTCCAGCAGCAACACGCACCAGATCCGCAATCATCATCTTCCTCGCGCACGTGAGCTTGCTGCCATCGCACAGGAATTCAAACAAATACATGCGAGGCTAGCGTCATTGCAACGAGCCTACAACAGCAGTGCCACCACCACTTGCCGGAGCCGTCGCAACGCATTCAGACCATGACAGCAACCACAAGCCTCCATGAAATCCAGGGCAGCAGCCAAAGGAGGAAGGAGGAGCAAACCCTAATTCTGGAGAGACTCTCTACGCCACGTGTCAGTCTATGATTGCACAGTCAAATTGGTCAAATCTGGTCAACTGGTCAAACTTTGGTTAAATTCTGGTCAATATTGTAAAAATGGTCAAATAAGAGGGGCAAAATTGGAAATTGGACAGAAATTAAGTTGCCAATTAATTAAATAAAGATAAAATATTTTAGCAACCGACAGATAAAGTCCAAGTCCAATTGAAGCCTACATAAAGAGGCCTAAGGGAATAGAAGAAGGGGACAGAGATACTTAGCAACTCTCTGGTTTTAGAGATACCATCATCCACCACATATCTCATTCTTTCTTTTCTTTTATTTTTCCTTCCTTCATCATATTATCATGTATTCCATCCAAGCCATGGAGGGCTAAGCTTTTAGGGTTGGTTCCACTATAATTTCTTAATTGGATTATGAGGTTAGATGAATTAATTTATTTGTTCTTTTGATTCTTATTGAGATTTATTTTTTATCTATGTCTTTTAGTTCTTAATCTAGTTAAAGCATTGATTTTTACATAATAGGAAGTTAGCATAGTGTTAAATCTAAAGAACATAACAATCATATGAGTCTATGGGTTTTTTTGAATTTTAATTAAGAAGTTACTTTGATTAATTTTTAGAAACTTTTATATGATTGCTTGAGTTTTTGCTAATAATTGAGAAGTTACTTTGATTAGAGGTAGAAACTTAGATTATAATTAATCAAGAAGTTACTTTGATTAATTAACTTTTGACTAGATATAAGGTCTAAAAGAATAGACATGATTAGGACTAGTAATGTTTAATTGAGAAGTTACTTTGGTTAAATTTACTAGGACTAATCTACAAAGTTCTTACTTTTAATTGAGAAGTTACTTTGGTTAAAAGTGAGGACGTCAACAAATTAATTAAGAAGTTACATTGATTAATTTGAAATCTTAAACAAGGAATCAATAACAATAATCTTTAGAAAACCAATGATGAATCCTATTTTGAAAGAGCAGTGGAATTGACCTATTTACTATTACTGTTTTTACAATATTTTATTTGCGTGTCATTTATTCTTGGGTTAAATATGTTTTTTGTCCCTCAAGTTTCAGCGAAATTTGGAATTAGTCCCTCATCAAAACTTTTGACCAATTTAGTCCTTTATCTTCCAAAATGCGTGAATTTAGTCCTTTTAACCCTTACCTCTTTAAAAATTTACTAACTTAGCAAAGAAGGAGCTCCAAAAGGGACACCACTGCTCTGAACCTGAGGAAGGGAAATGCATATCCACACAGTAAGTGGGATTCAAAATTCTAACCTAGAAATAGCTAAATTCTAGAATTGAGTGTTGAAACCAAACTTACGAGAAGGAGGGGGAGGTTCAACTTGAATGGAGTGTTCTGCATCGGTCCCAATTCTGCCTACTGCACAAAAAAGAAAAATGAATTTAGATAGGGGAACCTGAGTTTCTTTGTTGAGGGGAAAGAGAGAACAGAGAGAAGATGTGGAAATGGGTTTTGTGTTTTAGATGGAAAGAAAATGAAGAGAGAAATAAGACTCCTCACACATTCACTTTATATCTAATATTTTATTTTATAATTTTTCTTTTTTTACAAATACAAAAATTTAGAAAACTATTTTCATCTTAATTTATCAAATAGATAATATAAAATAATATATGTGGGTTTAATTTATAACTAACAATGTTAATCACAAAAGTTTATCTTAAATCTCGTCTTGAATTCATTTATTGTGGTTTACCATGATATTATAATCTCAATTATTACAATAAAAATTAAATGTTAAAATTATTATAATAAAAACTTAATATGGTAATAATAGAGTAATACTATTATCACTTTAAACAAATCAACCTCTTAAGCTTTTAAATTTAAAAGACATATTTGAAATATTAAAACTAATACATTTAAGTAAATAAATCTTTAAAAAAAATTAAGCTAACTTATTTAGAAAATAAACCAAATTCAAATTTAATATATGCTAGATCATAATTCAAATACAAATTCAATAGCCTAATACACTTTTATTGCAATAATTTTTAAAGATAAATTCAAAAATACACATAATTAATTATGGTCAAATCCAAAAATTGAATTTGAAGAACAAAATTATGTTTATTTAAAGCTTCTACTGTATGATAATAAATCTAATTAAGAAAGTGAAATTCTTTATCTTAATCTATTACTTCAATAAATTGTGTGTTTCAAGTTTAACATGTAGCATAAAAAAATAATAAAATTTAATACAATAATTCTATTAACAATGTATTATATTATAAATATTATTAAATTATTATTATTAGAAATAATAACGTATCAAACTGTGAACACATAACTCTTATAAATATATTGGAAATCAAAACTAATTAACTAATAATAATATAATAATAATACAAAATTATATATTGGCTTAACAATATATACATATACATATGCTGCAGAACAAAATATATAAAAGTATACAAGAAAAACAATTAAATTGATTGGACTAATCTTCAAAAGCAAATAGATAAACACAAAATTAAGTAATAAATATATAACAACGTTAAAAAAACTATTAATATATAAAAAATGAGAAAATGGAAAGATAATGTAACATTTAATGGGATTCTATCTAAAACGAAAAAAAATTAAAAGAAATTCAATTCAATTTAAATTAATGTAATGGTTACATATAATAGTATAGATAGGATGAGATAAATGAGACGGGGAGGAGAAGAGAGACAATGAAATCAAACAAACAGAAACAAAGCAGAGTAGTGTGAGTGTGAGAAGTAAGAAAGAGGGAAAAAAAATTATATATCATCAAATTCTCAATACAACCTTGGTATAATGGAAGGACACATTTATTACCTTATTCTCATATTTTTATTATCTTTTCATCTATTCATAATTACTTTATTTCTATATTTACCTTAAGTGAGGTGCCCCTAACCTCTATTTAACTTATATTTTATTTTTGTTTTAACATTTTTTTCATTTTATTTAAAGTTTACTTTTTGTTAAATTTTAATTATTTTTTCTTTAGTTTATCATTTTTTGTCTTATTTATTTATTTATCCTTTAATATATTTTTTAAAAATTCAATAAATTATTGATATTTGTTATTATAAATTTTAAAAATAGAAAAGAAAAAAAAAAAAAAAAAAAATATATATATATATATATATATATATATATATATATATATATATATATATATATATATATATATATACACACACACGCACACACACTTAAACTTTATTTTTGCGTAACGTATTAAAAAATAAATTAAATTAAAAAATAATTAAAATTAAAATTAAAATATTATATATACATATATATATATATATATTATATTTTCTTTTTACTTTTTTATTTAATTTAAAGTTTAATCATTTTTAATTTAATTATTTTTAATACATTATATAAAAAATAAATTAAGATATAAATTTTCATATATATATATATATATATATATGCTAATATTTTATTTTATTTTTTAAATATATAAAAAAAATATTAAAAATTGTAAATAAATAAATTTGAAAAATATTAATATTAAAAAATAAAAAATAAATAAAATACAAACAAATCAGCTAAAGATAAAATTAAAAAAAAAATTAAATAAAATTAAAAAAATATAAAACAGAATAATTTTTTTATTTATTTTTATAGTTTAATTATTTTTTAGCTTGACTTATTTTCATACATTTTTTATAGATCTTTATAAATAGACAATGAATTCAAAACAAAAATGGTATTTTTGTAACTTTGTTTATTTTTTAAAGTATATATATATATATATATATATATATATATATATATATATATATATATATATATATATATATATATATATATATATATATATATATATATATATGTATGTATATATATATATTATCTTTTACTCTGTTTTAACGATTTTTCATTTGATTTAAAGGTTAATTTTTGGAATTTTAATTACTTTTTCTTCAGTTTATTATTATTTTTAATCTTTTAATATATATTTTAAAAATAAAATAAAATATTAATATTTCTTAATATATATTTATATTTATATATATATATATATATATAATATTAATATTTTATTATATTTTTAAAATATATTCCGAAATACTAAAATTTGCAAAAACTATAAATTTCTAAAAACTTTAATCTTATAAAAGAAATAAAAAATAAAAAGCTAAACTTATAATTAAAAAATAATAATCTTTAAGTAAAATAAAATAAAATGTAAGACAGATTAAGTATTTTTTTGAATTTTAATTATTTTTTCTTTAGTTTATTAATTTTGTTTTATTTATTTTTTATCTTTTAATATATATTTTAAAAATGAAATAAAACAGAATAATATATATATATATATATATATATATATATATATATATATATGTGTGTGTGTGTGTGTGTCTTTAATTTTATTTTTGTACAATGTTTTGAAAAATAAATGAAATTAAGAATTAAATTAAACTAAAGAAATAATTAGACCTTAAATTAGAAAAAGAAAAAATATATATATATATATATATATTGATAGAATTTTTTTTCTATTTTATTTTATTTAAAGTTTAATGTTATTTAAAATATATATAAAGAAATATTAAAAATTGTAAAATATTAATAGTAAAATAAAATAAAACACAAAAATATAAAGCTAATGATAAACTTTAAAATATTAAATTTTAAATAAAATTATTTATCTTTTTTACTTAATTTAAAGTTTAATTGTTTTTTAATTTAATTTAATTTTTAAAGCATATATAATTAATATATATATATATAATACTTTTTATTCTGTTTTAACTTTTTATATTTGATTTAAAGTTTAATTTTTAAAATTTTAATTATTTGTTATCTTTTAATATATATTTTAAAATTGAAATAAGATAATAATATTTCTGAATATATATTTTAAAAATAAAATAAAATATTAATGTATATATATATATATATATATATATATTTTTTTTTTTTGTTGACATATGGAAGTTCATAGCTTTTACCAAATGTTGATATTCGAAAGCATTCTTCATTAGAAGTTTGCATCTGAAAAAACTTTTGAGGTGATATATGTGTGACTCTGGTTAAATGGAAAAACTGTATTTTTGTATTTTAAAAAATATTTGGGATGCAGAAAAAAATTTTGAGGTGTAAAAAGAAATCCCTTATTCACTTTATTTATTTTTTTACGCGGTCTATACAAAGAAAAGAACTAACAATCGATCAAATAAAGAAAGGAGGCAACTATAAAACAAATATTTTAATTAAATTTATAAGTTATATCATATAAAATAATATATGTGGATTTAATTTGTAACTATCCATGTTACTTACAAAAGTTCATGTTAAATTTGTAATTGAGTGATTTGTGATGTATTATATGTAAAGTTGGTACGTGTGAACAATTATATTTAGTTTTTATTTAATTTTTAATTTTAAATTATAACGGGAGATAAAATATAAGATATGAATATGAAATATTTATAACAATTAATGAATTAATAGAATTGTCTAAAATTAATGATGCATAAGGTTGAATAAAAGTAAAATTGATTTAAAAAACTAAAAGGAAATACATTTATTAGATTTAAATTAAAAGTTTAAATACCTTTTTCGTCCTTATTTTCGTGTTTGTTGTGGATGGTCCTCATTTTGACATAATGTTTAAAATAGTCCTCATTTTTACCGAATGTTTAAAATGGTCCTCATTTTCACAATTTGTATTTTATTTGATCATTTTTTGTGACACCGTTTAGATTAGTAACGGATCACCTGTACAGTACACCTAACACACCCCACCCAATGCAACCTAATACAAACAGTGTCACCTATACAGTGCTCCGTTACTGATTTAAACAGTGTCACAAAAAAGGACCAAATAAAACACGAATTGCGAAAATGAGAACTATGGTAAACATTCGGTAAAAACGATGACCATTTAAAACATTCTTTCAAAATGAGGATCATCCGCAACAAACACTATGAAAATGGGAACTAAAAAGGTATTTAAGCCTAAATTAAATAATAAAGAATATATTTTTAAAATAAAAATATCATTTTTTAAAAAATGTTTTAATTATTTTGACAAAAACTCTAAACACATTAAAATAAAATGTTATAGTTTATTTTATTTTAAGTATATTTAATAAAAAATAAAATATTTATAATTTAAAATAAAAATATTCATTTTCAAATAAATATAATAACTAATTTTATTCTAAATCTGTTTTTTCTTATCTCAACCTTACAAAATTCATTCTCTTTTGTTTTTTTCTCACCCACACACAATATCCACTAGACCTCAACTTCACTTACCTATATCACTCATCAACTTTTATTCAATTTATTTAATTTTTTCACTAAATCTATATAAAGAAAAGAACTAACAATTAAACAAGAAAAAAGGCATTTTTCTTGCTTTTGTTATTGAAAGATATGTGTAACATCCAAAAAAATTTAAAATAAATAGATATCATTGGAATAAATTAATAATTTTGATTAAGATCATTAATTTATTTAATATACTGAATTATGAAATATTGAGATAATTATTTAAGTGATTTAAGTTGTGATTTTATTTATTTTAATTATTTTTTAGTTATATTATGCGGAATATATGCTTTTATATATTAGTAATGTGAATGATGTAATGATTAAGCATTTAGTTGAGTGAATAATGTGTGTGATTAGCCTTTGAAAGGGATGTAGGTTTGATTCTTGGATGCCCACTATATGTTGTTTATTTTTTAAAATTTTCTTTCTCATTTAAGTTGTGGGGCCACTTATTTTTAATTAGTTTTCTCTCTCCATTTTTATGTTGGGTCACATTTTTTTTCTCTCTTGTGTTACCCACACTTTGCAGTATTATTTTTTTAATCATATGCTCTAATCTTTCGGTTGTTATTCAATTGATCATAAGTTACCCAAAAAATAAAGAAATAAATCAGTTTAAAGGTTAGGATAGTGGTTTTTAAACATGTTGCTGCCATATTATAGATAGAGAATAAAAATAGCCAAATATTATATATTCTAAAAATGCATGTATAAAAACTAAATAAAATGGTGTAGGGGTTTTTAAAATCTATAAAACTTAAAACAAACATGGAGACGTGAAGGACCGTCATGAGTAGGTGAGGTTTGGAGCGTTGCAGGAGGTTGTTTCTCTTTACGTCATACACGCAAGGTATATGGGTTTTCTTCTTTCTAGCTATCACTCATGTGTTTGGTTCTTTGGTGTTTGATAGGGCGTTTGACATTTTATGTAGAATTGTTCCCTTTGGATTTTTGTAAAAAATGTTTTGATGCATGATAATATTAAATAATGCTATGATATTATTTGATTATCTATACTTATTAGTGTGAGTTTGAATGTCATACGTTCTTCATGGGTTGCATAGTTATGGAGTTTAAATCACATTTTTTCTTGTTTTTGTCATTTAAAGGTATGCACTTGTAAACTCATTACTTATTATTAATGAGAATGAGGGGAAATAAAATAATAAAGAGGGAAGAAAGAGTGAGAGATGAATTTTTTTGCCCTTAGTGGGGTTGTTATTTTAATATTTATAGTTTTATCAATTTTGTATTTTATTATACTATATATAGATATTTATCATCTTGAATTTATAGTGATAATATCATATAATATAATATACATGGCTTAATTTAGGGTTTTATTATTTTCACACATTAATTTTTACATTTACTTTATATCTATTATTTTAATTTATAATTTTTCTTTATTTACAAATATAAAAAATTACTTTTTTAAATAATTATAATTATAATATATCTAAAAGTTTTTATCAATTAATTATAGAGTAGAAAAAATATTTTCATTTCATTTATCGGTTACATAATATAAAATAATAGAAATGGTAATTTATGATATTATGATATTGAATTAGTTGAGTGATTCGTGACATATTATACGTGAAGTTGGTATGTGTGAACAACTATATTTAGTTTTTATTTATTTTAAATTATAATGGGAGATAAAATATAAGATATGAATATGATATATCTATAACAATGAATGAATTAATAGAATTGTCTAAAATTAATGAGACATAAGGTTGAGTAAAAGTAAAATTGATTTAAAAAATTAAAAGGAAATACATGTATTAGATTTAAATTAAATAATAAAGAATATATTTTTAAAATTAAAATATCATTTTTAAAAAATGTTTTAATTATTTTGGCAAATATTCTAGTACGTTTTTATTATAATAATTTGGAAAGACAAATTCAAAACACATATAATTATGGTCAAATATTTTTATAATATTTTTATGAATAGAAGTTTGCTTATTTAAAATTACTTTTGTCGTATCACAATAAACCCTAATTAAGAGAGTGAAATTCTTTAGTTTTCTTTATTACTCCAATCAACGGTGCCTTTCAAGTGTAGCGCACATTGTGTTTCGTTTTTATTTTGCCTCAGGCAAAGCGTTTTCCCCAATTTCACTTTCTCGCACGCAAAGATTTAGTGATTATCCGTGCGTGATTTTGTTCGATTCACTTTATTTGGTTTAAGAAGTGATCAACATCTTCAAAGTTTCAATCTTCAACTTTGGGTAGCAATAGTTAGTTCTTTATGTAATAGTTACATGGAAATAAGGATTTGTTTTTTAAGAAATATTGACGATTTTACTTCTTAATTTTGACAATTGTATGTGTCAATCATGTAATTTTATAAATTTTACCACTTTGTGTAATTGATGATGATTTAGGTTATGTGGTAATCATATGTACAGACTCATTAATGAAAAAAACTAGTACAATTCTTATTTCTTAAGGTTGTGTAAATTGTAAAATAGATCGATCCCAAGTTTTGATGATTGTTGCTATTAGTGGAACTTTCATAGATATGATTGTTGTTTCTGTTGTGTGGACAAATTTGAAGAATAATATTTTATTTTATGCACAAAAGAACTAATTTGTGATTGACAATTTCTTAATGACTATGTAGGACTCTCTATTTTAAGGTTGTTCTTAAAAATATGTTATGTTATCTTTCAGATTAAATGACAAAGATGGAACTTGGGTCAAATTCTGGTGATAGTAAATCAACATTTTGCCTGGTGGATGAGGATCATACATTTACAAATTCTATCTGATACACCCTAAATCAGGAGTAGGTATTGTGAATATTCTTATGCGAGTTTAATTCAATATATCTATCTTGATTTATTGAGGTTTTTAATGTTGTTTTGCAGTCCAAGGGTGACATATTGTGGGTACAGCATCCCTCATCCCTAATTTAGTCAAGTTAATATCAGACTCCAGACAACAGGTAATGCAGAAGTGTGTTGAGTTTCTTGTCAATTTTTTATCGTAGTGAACCAAATCTTACCATAAGTAAAAAATTTCTACAATAATCATGTATATGCTAAATTCTTTTCGCTACTACATACAAAATTCTTAGCCTCCAATACTTATCGTTTGTAGAGATATAATGATGACTCAGTGGTAAAGTTTAAAATAGAGGATGAGAGAAATTGAGAATTCTCTTGGATATACATAGAATAATAATAAATACTTTCATTTGATAAGTTTACTTAATTTTCAAATTTTGATTTAATAAATTTTTTCATTAGTTCTTTTCATTAAATTAGTTTACCCAATTCCTGAGTTTGATAAAAAGATTCTTGATTTGAAAACACTGGGATGGGTAGATGAAGAATTTATTTCTAAGTTATGTTACTCTATTTTTTGTATTTGTCTCTAATAATTAATAATTTAGTGATGAATCACCAATTTTGAATCGTATCTTTCAAGTAAGACTATTTATCTTCTTGTCTCTAAAAAATGGAAATTTAGAAAACCATAGTATATAAAGAACAAACATATCTCATTTAATTTCTATATATATCTACTACCACTAACAAATACTACAATAACTACCATTTGTATATAGAAAAAAAATGCAATGTAGTATGACATTGTAAAAAAATGCAATATAGTATGACATTGTAATCTTGTGTTGAATTTGGTTGTGTAGGGGATCCAGCAAAGAAGGTGTTTAAAGATGGATGCTTGGAACTGATGCTCATATGCCGCCATGTTAGGAGCACTTTTGATGATGCTCTATTTGAATTTAAAAAGACCAAAATCAGTTGAATAAGATATGGATACCATTCAGAGTCTATAAACACCAATTTTGAATCGTATCTTTCAAGTAAGACTATTTATCTTCTTTTGTCTCTCAAAAATGGAAATTTAGAAAACCATAGTATATAAAGAACAAACATATCTTATTTAATTTCTATGTATATCTATAACCACTAACAAATACTATAATAACTACCATTTGTCGATATAAAAAAAATGCAATATAGTATGACATTGTAAAAAAATGCAATAAAGTATGACATTGTAATCTTGTGTTGAATTTGGTTGTGTAGGGGATCCATCAAAGGAGGTGTTTAAAGATGGATGCTTGGAACTGATGCTCATGTGCCGCCATGTTAGGAGCACTTTTGATGATGCTCTAACTGAATTTAAAAAGACCAAAACCAGCTGAACAAGATATTGATACCATTCAGAGTCTATAAACACTTCTATTTTTAGTTTTTACACTCATTTGGCTTTTCATGCTTAACCTTAATATATAAGCATGGGTGAATTTAGGTTATTAGGTTAAGGAAATAAAAATACTAAGGTCATTTAATGCTATTTTTTAAGAACTTTAAATATTTAATATAATAATCTATTTAATGTCAGGAGGCTACTTCCTACCAAGATCAATAAACATTTTTTCAATCACATATTTTCCTTGTTTTGTGTTTGTTTCTTAGGAGGAAAATCTCAATATAGTATCAGACTCTTCTCTTGTTACAACACGTTCTCACACTTATAAACACCACACCTATGAAACTTGTATCACGTTTTAACTTAAAAGTATAACGTTTTTTCTATGCAATGCCTATTTTCAAAGATTTGATAAGAAAACAGATGGTTAAAAAAAATCATACATTTTTTTATAAATCTTTATAAACAGACAATGAATTCAAAACAAAAATGGTATTTTTGTAACTTTATTTATTTTTTAAAGCATATATATATATATATATATTCTTTAATATTCTGTTTTAACTTCTTTTAATTTTATTTAAAGTTTTTTTTTTAATTTTAGTTATTTTTTCTGTAGTTTATTATTTTATGTTTTCTTTATAGTTTATCTTTTAATATATATTTTAAAAATGAAAGAAAATATTAATATTTCTTAATAAATATTTAAAAAATATATATTAATATATATAGTTTTAATTTTATATAATGTATTAAAAAATAAATTAACTTAAAAAATAAATTAAGTTAAAATAATAATTATATTTACATTACAATATATATATATATATAATTTTTTTTTAATTTTAATTATTTTTAATGCGTTGTATATAATGTATTAATAGTTAAATTAACTTGAAAAATTAAATATTTTAAAATATAAATTTTAAAATTATTATAATAAAAATTTAATATTAGAGGAATACTATTATCATTATATTATTTACATTTATTTAAACAAATCAACCTCTTCAATTTAAAAAATTTATTTGAAATATTAAAACTATTACATTTAAGTAAATAAATCTTTAAAAAAAATATTAAACTAACTTATTTGACAAATTGGCCAAATTCAAATTTAATATATCTCATATCTAATTCATGTAAAAACTCAATAGTTGAAAGAACGCTTAAATATCTTTTTGGTCTCAATTTTCGTGAGCTTTGTTTCGTTTGTTCCTCATTTTTTCGAAATGTTTAAAATTATCCTAATTTTTATAATTTGTGGTCAATTTGGTCCTTTTTGAAGATGTCGTTTAAATAGTTAACGGAAGATGAACCATAACTGTCATGTGTCACTATGTGGTTTTTAATTTTTTTTTTAAATTTTTTAATTTTAAAAATGTTGTCCATGTGTCAACACAGCATTATGACACGTGGCAGTATCTCATGGCTTATATTCAATTTGGTCTCAATTTTCGTTAATTTTGTTCAATTTAATCCCAATTTTTGTTATTTTTGTTCAATTCAGTCTCAATTTTGTCTCTATCCAAAATGACCAAATTTATTTTTTATATAAATGTTATATTGAAAATTTTATTTTTATACCAAACATAACTATATTTTTGGAGGAAAATTATTATATATGTTTGATTTTTGGTACATGTAAAAAATAGGGATAAAGTTAGTTTAAAATTAGAGAAAAAATTCTTTATTGTTTTTAAAATTAGAAGGAAAATTTTTCATTGTACAACATTTATATAGAAATTAAATTTGGTCAATTTGGAAAGGAGCAAAATTGGAACTGATTTGAACAAAATTAATGAAATTTGGGACTAAATTGAATAAAATTAACGAAAAATTGGAAATAAATTGAATATAAGCCACAAGATACCGCCACGTGTCACAATGGTGACTTGACACGTGGACAACATTTTTAAAATTGAAAAAAATTAAAAAAAACCACAGAGTGACACATGACAGTTATTGTTCACATCCCGTTAAAGATTTAAACGGCGACTGCAAAAATGACCAAATTGATCACAAATTACAAAAATTAGAACTATGTTGAACATCTTGAAAAAATGAGGACCAAACAAAACAAAGCTCACGAAAACTGGGACTAACAAGGTATTTAAGCCTGGAAAGAAAAATTAAAAAACACACATAATTAATTATGGTCAAATATCTTTATAATTTTTTATGAGTGATCCAATCATCTAAAATAAAACAAAAATCCAAAAATTGAATTTGGTGAACCAAAACTTGTTTATTTAAATCCTAATTAACATAGTGAAATCTATTATTTTTCTATATTACCTCGTTTCAAGTGCAACACATGTTGTCTTTAGTTTTTATTTTGCCTTAGTTAGAGTGTTTCCCAATCTCACTTACTCTCTAAGGCAAAACTTATGTGATTATGTGTGTGCTTCTATTTTATTTGTAGTTTATTTGGGGTAAGTATAAGGCTCAATTATTTTCTGTTCTTATTTTTAAGGGTTGCCCCTAATTAGTTGGACCTAAAGGCTGGCCCAAAGGGTGACAAGGCCCCTAAAGCAGCCATAGCCCCTCATTCTGCACTCACTTGCCAAAATCAGTACTCTCGCTCTTCCCTTTTCTCTCCACATAAGCTCTACTAGGGTTTGGGTCTTACCCTTCTTTGTGTTAACTCAACCCCATTCTTCAATTCATGTAAATTGATTCTCCACCGTACCTTTTTCATTCTCAGCTCTGTCATCATGATTCTAACTAGGGTTCATCATGGTAACCCATTTTGAATCTATTCCACTATTTTATAGATTGTAAATATGCTCCGTGGTCGGTAGTACTCACTTGCTTGGGTGTCGGGATATTCTGCTAGCTTTTTCCAAGTAAAGGAAGCTAGGTTTATGTATATAAAGTTATTTTGCCGAGTTTTTGTCTATTTGTATAGTTGTGATGCTTGAATGAGGCTGTTGGTCGAATAAAAATGTATGGTGTGCGAGTATGTTTGATTGATGTGGCACTACTCTTTTTCTACATTCCACACTTTTCGTAAAATGAAGATTCCTACTGAGTTAACCGTTGGATCGAGCTGAAATTTTAACAGCTGATCCTTAACACAAAATCCTTGACTTTGACCGGTTCGATCTTGAATTGGAGCTCTATAGTGAGAGCATTTGTTATCGCAAGATCACTGTAGTTTAGTTGTTGAGAACATTGACCTTTGTTGCTTGTTTGATTTACAACTTTCTTTATAGTTATTCAATTAAGTTGGTTATTTTTTCATTTGGTTCTTGATTCAATCATATTTAATTTGAATATAAAAATTTTTTTGAGCTTTAGACAAGCTGCAGTTTTATTTCTAAAATCTCTAAATCATTTGCATAATGTGATGTTAAGTTGGATTGTTATGTTAAAGCATGAGATGAATGAATATGCATGAGTAAGAGGGTGTATGAGTTGTGAATGATAGGCTTGGATAAATCTTGGCATGTGATTTCACTGAAATGGTTGGTATCAAAATGGCATGGTATTGGTATGAGGTGAAATTCTATATTCATGGATTGGGAAGGATCAGTTGGAATGGATTCAACATGGAATATGAATGAAGATTTGGTTATAAAGGTTGGAATGAGAGTTATGTGCATGATAAATATTACTTTATTGATTGAGTATGTTTGGTCTGTGTCAGTGCGTAATTCCATGAGCCTCTAGGTGAGACCTCATGGTAGTGCTTCAGTGGTCGGGACGTAATTCCATGACCCCTGTTAGTGGGAGTTCATGGTGGTGCTCCATCTATATAATTTGGGAAGGATTCAAGGTAAGGTTGCATCCTGACACTCTAAGAAGTTAGTTAGTCTCACTTAGAGCGGACTAACTCTTGTGGTGAGAGTAGCAGAAGGCCTAAAACTCATCAAGGGCTAACCTTATGTGTGGGGGATTGAGACATTGTAACACTTGTAATACTTAGCTCGGGGGTGAGCAAAGGTATCCACCATAAGTGCAAGCATTCGCTTAATCCGACCAGATTATATGTATCTGGATGAGTCGTGTCGAGTCTAGTGTATTGCTTGAGGAATCATAACATGTTTGGATGACATATACTACTTGGATTGTGTAATAGCATGTGATTGCATGATAAATTGTTTTCTACTATAGCTTACCCTTTGTTTGTTTGATTGTTATGTGTGTGGTTTTCTCTTTTTGCGATGATCATCAATTTATTGATGTGAGCAGATGCGAGAACTCCCCGTGGTCATCAGGGTGATGGAGGTTCCACCTCTTAGTGTGTGTTGGGACAAATCCCGCTTTTTAGAGTTTACTTTAGGGCTATGGCCCATGTATTATCTGCTCTCTAGGTATTTATTTTAAACACTGTCAAACTATTTTCTTTGTCTAGTTATTGGCATCGTGGTGTGCCACAGTGTTTCATTTTTTAAGTACCTTGGATATTTGTAAGGAGTGACTTGATACTCCGCAAATTGGCCTTTTATGTTATCATGTGTAATATTCCATTTGATTATGTTAATATTTAAATGGGGTGTTACATTTATGGTATCAGAGCAGTTCGTCCTTAAGATGACCTGAGGTTGTGGGTTTGTCATGCCTCGCAGGCATAATTTGTCAAGTCTAGTCAAGTTTATCAGTGAAACCAAAAGTTTTAAGAACAGAAAACGTCTTGATAAAGTGATGAGGGTGCACACTCATGACTAGATCAAAGGTTGTTTTTCCTTTCTTAATTCTAATGGTTTGGGGAAGGAAGGCTGATAGACAAAAGGTTTGGTTGTCTGTAGATGATGAAGTGTTGCCTTGTATGTTTTAGTTTGTCCTATTACGCCTCAGTGTTTTGTGTCTGGTGTATGTAGCGATGAGGGAATGCAGATTCAAGCTCAACTTGACCTACTCACCCTTACAAGGAATCGTAGGGCCTATGAGACAATCTCTTGTCTCCAAGATGTGAAGATGTAGAGAGTTGTATATCAGTGGATGATGAAAGTTGAGTCTTGGTTTAGAAGGCTGAGAAATGATGTTGGAAGTTAAGAAGCAACGCTTTGGGCCGAGGGAGCTACAAGATCGAGTTCTAAGATCGTATACCACAAGTTTTAAATGAAGAGTTGAGTTTAGAGATTAGTATAAAAAGATATTGGTGCATGCTCGTGAAGCAAGGTTTGAGGAATCAACTTGGCTTTACGTTGTGACAATGTCTGAGGTTTGAAGTGGAATAGTGTGGAAGGTTTGAGGTTAAGGGTGGAGACCATGAAGTGTATAGGAAAGCAGACGTGTAGTTGGAAGCAGAGCTTTGAAGATCAGCCAAGTATGATGATGTTATAGGAGAAGGAAGTATATTTAGAATTACATACCAGATAAATTCCGTAAGAAGTAGTTGGGTCTTCTCAGCGATAGTAGTTACCCAAGTTAAGAGTAGAAGGGATGTTCTAAGTAAAGCGGCCCACAAAAGAGGAAGGTTTGACATTAGATATGAGATGGATAATTTCAAGTATCAAAAGGAGAAGCACATAGTTAACTTTGTTCTTGTAGGGAAGGACAGTTAGTAATGTCACAACACAAGGAAAGAGGAAAGGAAAACAAAAGTTTTGAGTAACTATGAGAGTGTTTGCGATGATTGGTACTAAAGTGGTCAGCACAGGTGATCTAATTTAAAAGATACATGTTACGAAGTTGGTGATTGGATTATGGGTTTTGGCTTCGCTTAGGATCGTGCACTCTTTGATGTCGCCAGTATGGTAAAGGAGTCATGGTTTTCTGCAAGAAGGAGTTGAGTTTGAGATTGTGGGTTTTGCTACCGTAGCAGCCAAGTGAAGATTCGCTCAGGTGTGTGGTGCCTTCGTGGTGATCAAAGTATTTAAATTCAAACCCGATTTGAATTGTTTCCTTTGCAAGGTTGGGACATAGTCTCAAGGGTGAATTGGTTGTTTTCTCAATCTCATTCTGATGAGCTGGGACAACCAATGAGGTGGTGTACTTTGATTAAAAAGGGATAAGTCAGTGATTGCGTATGAAGTACGGATCAAGCTAAATAGTGGGGGCAGAGTGTCATGTGAATCAGAGTCACCTGACAAAGGAAAGTGAATAATAGACGCAAAAGATATAAGTATTAGAAGAGTTTGTAGACGTGTTCTGAAGCAAGTACTAGAATTTTAACCTTTTTTGTGTGGTGGAGTTCACTTTTGCATTGGTGTCTGAAGGAGGACTTGTGCCAATAGTTCCTTATTGGATGGTTCCTATTGAGAATTTGAAGTAAATACGAAAGTGGGGGAGATGTTGGAGAAGTAATGGCTTATACTAAGTATAACCACAAGGATGACTGTAAGTTTGGTGAATCTTAAAGGAGAGGTAGTGGGAGGATATACTGTTCAAGGGTAAACGTTGGATAAGGGAGGATAGAATTTTCGGGCCTATGGTTTTAAAGGGTGGAAACATGATGAAGGTAAGGAATTTCAAACAAGTTAGAGGTATCATCAAGGTTTAGCAGCGAGTTTTCCAAGTGTGAAGAGAGTCTTTAGAATGTTCAAGATGAGTATTGACGAAGGTTGGAGTGACTAGTAGGACATATGGTTTAAAAAAGGTGGATACAGTGTTGAGAAAATAGGATGTTAAGACTATAAAAAGGGGAGTCCAAAGGGTTTTGCAAGTTCCATAGAAGTTTTGGAGAAAGGTTTCTTAGCGATGATTGCTTCCTTGTCACGGCAGACATGAAATGAGCATCATTTTGAGTAAACGAATGAGTGACTTGTGTGTTGATCAGAGTGGTGCAGCGGGATGGAGGGACGAGATACCTATGAAAGGTAAGAGGTGCGTGGGAAGAACTATCTTACTCATGACCTAGTGATTACTACGACAACCAGTTATTCATAAACAGCGAATGCGTCATTCTTACGAGTACTAAGTAAGGGTGTTCAGTGATCATTTAGAGTTGGAATTATGGAGTTACTCAGAGAAAGTTGTGCAAGAGGAGTAGGAGACGGTTTGAGTTATGATTTTAAGTTAGGGTGTCAACTTCGACGTGAGAAAGCGAGATAAACGTTTGGCCAGAGAAGGGAATTCGAGATCCTCGAGTTGACGAAGTAAGAGTAAGAGTGGGTTGAGAAACATAAATGTTTGGGTTAGGAAGAGAATGAGTGAGGAGATTTCATTAGTCTAGTCATCTTACTAGAACTAGTGAGTCTCTCAACAAGGTTGGAAAAAAAAGATAATTTAGAAAAATCTTAGTTTGAAATTTCAAGTCAAGGAAAGACCTGGTTCTAAGGCTTTTGTGGAAGGATAATTACAAGTTAGTAGATCAGAAATGAAGGTGACATACCAAAATTTATTTGGTGGTTGTAATAGAGGAAAGCTTAATTTGGATCCAGAATGACTTGGTTGTGGACTTTGTTACCATTGGTTGAAGTCAGTAAAGGAGACAAGATGTTATGAGTGTCGTTATGCATAAAAGTGGTCAAGAGTGTTGATGGTAAGGCAGTAAGCCAAAACTCAATAGTGATCAAGTCAGTGGAGGCATAAAGGAGTGAACGAGGTGATGGGAAGTGATAACGAACATGCTATAGTTTAAGACTTAAAGTCATCTGAGACTTTGATAAAACCTACAAGAGGTAGTGGGGAGCTTATGAGAGGTGAGTCAGTATATCAGATACAAGTTAGTTGGGCAAGTATGAAGGAGCATTCAAGTTTTAGGTTGCAAGTTGGAAGTTACTTTGAGTGTAATGAGTAAGCCAATCTACAAACCTGAACATATCGCTTCGCACAAAGGCAAAGTTTCCAGTGACTATAGGTGTTGGAGTCATTTTATCAGTCATGTCTAAGTGGCAGTTGTTGGAAAAAAAATGAGGAAAACATAGTTTTCTTCCTATTCCATCGGTGAAATTTCGAGGACGATTTTTTTTTGTTAGGGAGAATGTAAGGCTTAATTATTTTCTGCTCTTATTTTTAAGGGTTGCCCCTAATCAGTTGGGCCTAAAGGCTGGCCCATAGGGTGACAAGGCCCCTAAAGCAGCCAAGGAACCTCATTCTGCACTCACTTGCCAAAATCAGTGCTCTCGCTCTTCCCTTTTCTCTCCACAGAAGCTCTGATAGGGTTTAGGTCTTACCCTTCTTTGTGTTAACTCAACCCCATTCTTCAATCCATGTAAGTTGATTCTCCACCGTACCTTTTTCATTCCCAGCTCTATCATCATGATTCTAACTAGGGTTCACCATGGTAACCCATTTTGAATCTATTCCACTGTTTTACAAATCGTAAATCTGCTCCGTGGTCGGTAGTACTCACTTGCTTGGGTTTCAGGATATTCTGCTAGCTTTTTCCAGGTAAAGGAAGCTAGGTTTATGTATATAAAGTTATTTTGCCAAGTTTTGGTCTGTTTGTATGGCTGTGATGCTTGAATGAGGCTATTGGTCGAATAAAAATGTATGGTGTGCAAGTATGTTTGATGGATGTGGCACTACTCTTTTTCTGCATTCTACACGTTTCGTAAAATGAAGATTCCTACTGAGTTAACCGTTGGATCGAGCTGAAATTTTAACAGCTGATCCTTAACACAGAATTCTTGACTTTGACTGGTCGGATCTTTAATTGGAGCTCTGTAGTTAGAGCCGTTTTTATCGCAAGGTCACTACAGTTTGGTTGTTGACAACACTACAAACTTTTCATAAAATGAAAGTCACTACTTCGTTAACCGTTGGATCGAGCTGATATTTTAACAAATGAACCTTAACACATAGTTTTTGACTTTGAGCAGTCCGATCTTAAATCGGAGCTCAGTAGTGAGAGCAGTTTTTATCGCAAGATCACTGTAGTTTAGTTGTTGACAACATTGACCTTTGTTGCTTGTTTGGTTTACAACTTTCTTTATCGTTATTCAATTAAGTTGGTTCTTGTTTCATTTGGTTCTTGATTCAATCATATTTAATTTCAATATAAATAGAAAAATTTTTTGAGCTTTACACAAGCTGCAGTTTTATTTCTAAAATCCCTAAATCGTTTGCATAATGTGATGTTAAGTTGGATTGCTATGTTAAAGCATGAGATGAGTGAATATGCATGAGTAAGTGGGTGTATGAGTTATGAATGATGAGCTTGGATAAATCTTGGCATGTGATTTCAATGAAATGGTTGGTATCAAAATGGCATGGTATTGATATGAGGTGAAATTCTATATTCATGGATTGGGAAGGATGAGTTGGAATGGATTCAACATGGAATATGAATGAGGATTTGGTTATAAAGGTTGGCATGAGAGTTATGTGCATGATAAATATTACTTTATTGGTTGTGTATGTTTGGTCTGGGTCAGTGCGTAATTCCATGAGCCTCTAGGTGAGACCTCATGGTAGTGCTTCAGTGGTCGGGACGTAATTCCATGACCCCTGTTAGAGGGAGTTCATGGTGGTGCCCCATCTATATAATTTGGTAAGGATTCAAGGTAAGGTTGCATCCTGACACTCTAAGAAGTTAGTTAGTCTCACTTAGAGCGGACTGACTCTTGTGGTGAGAGTAGCAGGAGGCCTGAAACTCATCAAGGGCTAACCTTGTGGGTGGGGATTGAGACATTGTAACACTTGTAATACTTAGCTCGGGGGTGAGCAGAGGTATCCACCACAAGTGCAAGCATCAGCTGAATCTGACTAGATTATATGTATCCGGATGAGTCGTGTCGAGTCTAGTGTATTGCTTGAGGAGTCATAACATGTTTGGATGACATATACTAGTTGGATTGTGTAATAGCTTGTGATTGCATGATAAACTGTTTTCTACTCTAGCTTACCCTTTGTTTGTTTGATTGTTATGTGTGTGGTTTTCTCGTTTTGCGATGATCATCAATTTATTGATGTGAGCAGATGCGAGAACTCTTAGTGGTCATCAGGGTGGTGGATGTTTCGCTGCTTAGTTCGTGTTGGAAAAATCCCTCTTTTCAGAGTTTACTTTAGGGCTATGGCCCATGTATTATCTGCTGTCTAAGTATTTATTTTAAACATTGTTGAACTATTTTCTTTTTCTAGTTATTGGCATCGTGGTGTGCCCTAGTATTTCAATTTTTAAGTACCTTGGATATTTGTAAGGAGTGACTTGATACTCCGCAAATTGGCCTTTTATGTTATCTTGTGTAATATTCCATTTGATTATGTTAATATTTAAATGGGGTGTTACAGTAAGACGTGATCAACATCTTCAAAGATTTCAACTTAAAATTTTAATCTTTTATTATAAACTTTTTTATTTACTTTGTAAGTAATTTTATAATAAAAAAATGGGTGAGTTTAAAAAAAAATTCGATTTACTAAAAGAATTGTCACATATAAAAAAAATTGATAAACTAATTATTTTAAATTAAAAATTATTTAAAGGATAAAATTCAAAAATAAAAATGAACCTTACAAAGGAAATCTTTTATAGGTATAGATTATTATTATAATTATAAAATTAAATCAAATAATTTTTTTAACTTGTAAAATTTATTATCTATAATTAAAAAAGCATTAAGTTTAAAAAACATTCAAATTTGAAAAATCGATCAAATTTAAAGAAAACATATTAAAGTAAAATGTTATAGTTTATTTTATTTTAAGTATATTTAAAAGAAAAGAAAATATTTATTTTCAAATAAATATAATAACTAATTTTATTCTAATGAAAAGAGCTAACAATTAAAGAAAGAGGAGGCAAGTGAGAGAATGGGAAGACAGATATCTTCTAACGACTTAAAACATTTTTCTTGGTTTTGTTGTTGAAAGGTATGCACGTGGTAACTTACTATTAATATGAGTGGAAATAATAAAGAGGGAAGAAGGAGTGATGGTAAACTTTTTGCCCTAAGTGGAGTTTTATTAATTTGCACTTTAGTATGCTATATGTGGATATTTGTCATCATGAATTTGTAGTTGATGATATGGAGAATATTGTAGAATATAATATACATGGCTTAATTTAGAGTTTTATTATTTTCACACATAAATTTTGACATCCACTTTATATCTAATATTTTATTTTATAATTTTTCTTTTTTTACAAATACAAAAATTTAGAAAAATATTTTCATCTTAATTTATCAATTAGATAATATAAAATAATATATGTGGGTTTAATTTGTAACTAACAATGTTAGTCACAAAAGTTTATCTTAAATCTCGCCTTGAATTCATTTAGTGTGGTTTACCATGATATTATAATCTCAGTTATTACAATAAAATTTAAATATTAAAATTATTATAATAAAAACTTAATATGGTACTAATAGAGTAGTACTATTATCACTTTAAACAAATCAACTTCTTAAGCTTTTAAATTTAAAAGAAATATTTAAAATACTAAAACTAATACATTTAAGTATATAAATCCTTAAAAAAATTTAAGCTAACTTATTTAGAAAATAGGCCAAATTCAAATTTAATCTAGATCATAATTCAAATACAAATTCAATAGCCTAATACACTTTTATTGCAAGAATTTTTAAAGATAAATTCAAAAACATACATAATTAATTATGGTCAAATCCAAAAATCCAAAAATTGAATTTGGAGAACAAAAATATGTTTATTAAAAGCTTCCACTGTATCATAATAAATCTTAATTAAGAAAGTAAAATTCTTTATCTTAATATATTACTTCAATAAATTGTGTGTTTCAAGTGTAACATGTAACATAAAAAAAATTATAATAAAATTCAATGCAACAATTCTATTAACAATTTATTATATTATAAATATTATTAAATTATTATTATTAGAAATAATAATGCATCATGAAATGAATTGTGAACGCATAACTCTTAGGAAATCAAAACTAATTAACTAATAATAATATAATAATACTATAAAATTATATATTGGCTTAACAATATATATACATATACGTGTACAGAACAAAATATATAAAAATATAGAAGAAAAACATTTAAATTGATTGGACTAATATTCAAAAGCAAATGGATAAACATAAAATTAAGTAATAAATATATAATAATTTTAGAAAAACTATTAATATATAAAAAATGAGAAAATGAAAAGATAATGTAACATTTAGTGGGATTCTATCCTTTCATTGTAAAAAGAAAAATCTATGAACTAGAAACTCTTATCAAATTGAAACAACAAAATTAAAATTAAAGGAAATTGAATTCAATTTAAACTAATGTAATGATTATATATGATAGTATAAATAGGATGAGGTAAATGAAATGGGGAGGAGAAGAGAGACAATAAGAACAAACAAATAGAAACAGAAGTAGAGTAGTGCAGTATGAGAAGAAAGAGGAAAAATAAATTTATATATCATCAAAGTCTCAATACAACCTTGGTATAAGGGGAGAAAACATTTATTACCTTATTCTTATACTTTTTTTATCTTTTCATCTATTCATAATTACTTTATTTTTATATTTACCTTAAGTGAGGTGTCCCTAACTTCTTTTTAACTTGTATTTTACTTCACAATATTATTTATTTATTTATTTTCATATCCAGTTATGCACTGATCCTAATTATTTAATTTGTATTTACTTTCATTTATTTATATTTATCTCTAGTCACGTATTGGTCCTCTTTATTTATTTTTAGTTATGCATTAATCCTATTTATTTATTTATACAATTATATGGTTTAATATCAAAATAAAAATTATGATAAATAAATATTTGATTATTGTAGGTTGAGCTATGACCTTGGAGATTTAAATGAACTCAAGATGAGATGTTCTTGAGTTACTCACTTCTAGTAATTCCATTCAGAATCCATTTATTTAAATCACCTCTTAATTTATATGAAGAATAAATCGTGATTACTAGTAATACACAAAGTTTTATTTTGTTTTAACATTTTTTCCTTTTATTTAAGGTTTACTTTTTGTTAAATTTTAATTATTTTTTCTTTAGTTTATATTTTTTGTTTTATTTATTTTTTATCTATTAATAAATTTTCTAAAAATTCAATAAAATATTAATATTTCTTATTATAAATTTTAAAAATTGCAAAAAAAATATATGTATAATTATATATATATATATATATATATATTTTTTTTTTTTCTCTTTACTTTTTATTTAATTTAAAGTTTAATCATTTTTAATTTAATTATTTTTCATACATTATATAAAAAATAAATTAAGGTATATATTTGCATATATATATATGCTAATATTTTATTTTATTTTTGAAATATATATAAAAGATATTAAAAATTGTAAATAAATAAATTTGAAAACTATTAATATTCAAAATAAAAGATAAATAAAATACAAACAAATCAGCTAAAGATAAAATTAAAAAAAAAAATTAAAATAAAATTAAAAAAATCTAAAGCAGAATAATTTATTTATTTATTTTAAAGGTTAATTATTTTTTAGCTTGACTTATTTTTTATTCTGTGATAACGATTTTTAATTTTATTTAAAGTTTAATTTTTTGAATTTTAATTATTTTTTCTTCAGTTTATTATTGCGTTTTATCTTTTAATATATATTTTAAAAATAAATAAAATATGAATATTTCTTAATATATATTTATTATTAATATTTTATTATACTTTTAAAATATATTAAGAAATACTAAAATTTGAAAAAACTATAAATTTCTAAAAAATTTAATCTTATAAAATTAAAAAAAAAATAAAAAGCTAAAGTTAAAATTAAAAAAAATCTTTAAATAAAATAAAATAAAATCTAAAACATATTAAGTATTTTGTATTTAATTTAAAGTTTAATTATTTTTTAATTTAATATATGTATTAAATTTATTTATTTTTTAAAGTATATGTATAATTAATATCTATATGTATACATTTCATTTTTTGATTCTCTTTAAAAGTTTTTAAATTAATTTAAAGTTTAATTTTTTTGAATTTTAATGATTTTTTCTTTATTTTATTAATTTTTTATCTTTTAATATATATTTAAAAATGAAATAAAATAAAATAAAATATTAAATATATATATATATATATATATATATATATATATATGTATGTATGTATCTTTAATTTTATTTTTGTACAATGTTTTGAAAAATAAATGAAATTAAGAATTAAATTAAACTAAAAAAATAATTAGACCTTAAATTAACAAAAGAAATATATATATAAATATATATATATATATATAGATTTTTTTTACTATTTTATTTAATTTAAAGTTTAATCTTATTTAAAATATATATAAAGAAATATTAAAAATTGTAAAATATATAAATATGTAAAATATTAATAGTAAAAAATAAAAATAAAAAAAATAAAACATAAACTATAAAGTTAATGATAAATATTAAAATATTTAATTTTAAATTAAATTATTTATATTTTTTACTTAATTTAAATTTTTTTTAATTTAATTTAATTTTTGAAGCATATAATATATATATATATATATATATATATATATATATAATTCTTTTTATTCTGTTTTAACTTTTTAAATTTTATTTCAAGTTTAATTTTTTAAACTTTAATTATTTTTCTTTAGTTTATCATTTTTCTGTTTTATTTATTTGTTATCTTTTAATATATATTTTAAAATTGGAATAAGATAATAATATTTCTGAATATATATTTTAAAACTAAAATAAAATAGTAATGTAAATATATATATATATATATATATATATCTAAAAAAACTTTTCACTAAAGAATATTTTTGTAATTTAAATGAAGAATATACAAAAAACTTTTCAGGTGAAATGTGTTAGGGTTGCCCCTTGTAATTGGGCCTAGGGCTGGCCCAAGAGATAAAACTAAACCCTAAGCTGCCCTAACGCTCCCACTCCCTCATTCTCACAGATTCAGCCGTCATCTCTTTTTTCCTCTCACAAAAAGCTCTGCTAGGGTTAGGTTCTTGCCACCTTCAAGCTAGCTCGAAGCTACTTCCTACTCCATGTAAGTATTGTTGCTAGCCCATACTCGTGTCCATTGTTCCTTTTCGTTTTTTTTTTCAGTTAGGGTTTCCAAGTAACCCATCTCGTGCTTCTGTTTCTCTATCCTTTCAGCTCCCCCGTTCGTTCCTTGAGCTGCTGTGTTCTCACACTTGGCTGCCAAAGTCCTCTTATTCCCTTTCCAGGTAAGGGAAGCTAGAACCCTCCTAAATGTCTGAGATGTTTGTGGTTGTTGGTGTTGGTCTTGCGTTTGATTGCATTTTGAGCACTATTATGGATGTATAAAATGATTGGATCATTGTTTGGTGTGCTATGTTGTCCGCTGCAAGAGAAAACAGTGGCGAGGACTGTTAAACTCGCCTAAGCGGGCACGTCTCGCCTAGGCAAGGTTAACAGGGGCTCGCCTAGGTTTTTTTGCCACGAAGGGTCGCTCAAGCGACCCACTATGTTTTTTTTGAGCGAGCGAGCATCTCGTCCAAGCGAGAGGGGTCTCGCCTAAGCGAGATCCCGCGTGTGCTTCTGCTCCCTTTTTTTAGCCCTCACCTAGGCAAAGTGGGGTTCGCCTAGGCGAGAACGTCTCTCCTGAGCGAGACCCTCCAGCCTGAGCGAGGTGCTGGGCGAGGCCGTGCGATGTGTGATTGTTTTCTTCGCTTTGTATGGATAATGCTTGCTTGGTTTTAAGTACTGTGCTAAAAGTTTGAGATGAATGAGTATGATTGAGTGATGCAAGTCATGAATTATGAATAATGGGTTGATATGAGTTTAACATGAGATTGTAATGAAATGGTTGGTATTAAAGAGGCATGATAACGAGATGATTTGGAAATCCTTGGTGCATGGAACATGAAAGGTGTTGGCTTTAAAGGTTGGTACGATTAACGTATGCATGCATGGTAAACAGTATTTGGCCGCGTGATTATGTTTGGTCTGTGTCAGTGCTTAATTCCTTGGAGTCTCTAGGTGAGACTATCAGGGTCGCGCTTCAGTGGTCGGGACGTAATTCCATGGCCCATGTTAGTGGGTGTCCATGGTGGTGCCCCATCTGTATAACTAGGTAAGGATTCAAGGTAAGGTTGCATCCTGACGCTCTAAGGGGTCAGTTAGTCTCACTTAGAGCGGACTGACTCCTGTGGTGATAGTGGCAGGAGGCCCGAAATTCATTAAGGATTAACCTTGTGGTGAGGGAAACTTGATTCATTATAACACTTGTAACACATAGCTCGGGGGTGAGTAGAGGTATCCACCACAAGTGCAAGCATCCGCTGAATCCGACCAAGTTATACATATCCAGATGAGTCGAGTCGAGTCATAGTGTATTGATTGGAAAGTCATAACATGCTTGGATGTTGTATGGATATTGAATGGTGAAAATATATATTTGATTGTATGATAAAAATGTTGTTGGCTCTAGCTTACCATGTTGTTGTGTGTTGTCTTGTATGTGGTTCTTCTTTCTTGCGATGATCATCAATTCGATTGATGGGAGAAGATGGGCGAGGTTCTCGTGGTCAACAAGGAAACAACGATTCTGTTGCTTAGCCATCAGGGCTGGAATTTTTATTTTCTTCATGGTTTTCGTTAGGGCTATGGCCTATGTATTTTTTTACGCCTTGCTACTCTATTCTCTTTTGCTAGACTTGTATCTGGTTTTCCGTTGGCATCGTGGTGTGCCCAGGTTGTAGGGGTTGTGTTAAGGACCCCAGGACTACGCTATAATACTATTTTGTGTGATGTTTTCCTTTAATTTCGCGTAATAATTAAATGGGACGTTACAAATATATATTTTAAAAATAAAATAAAATAGTAATGTAAATATATATATATATATATATATATATAATTGTTTTTATAATGTATTAAAATATAAACAAAATTAAGTTATACATTAACTTAAAAAATAATAAACACTAAATTTAAATTTAAATATATATATATATATATATATATATATATATATATATATATATATATATATATATATATATATATATATAGACATAGATATATATTTTGTTGAGGTATGGAAGTTCATAACTTTTTTACCATGATAATTGAAAATATTCTTCATTGGAAGTTTACATCTAAAAAAACTTTTCACTGAAGAATATTTTTGTAATTTAAATGAAGAATATAAAAAAAAAACTTTTCAGGTGAGATGTGTGTGACTCTGGTTAAATGGACAATGGGTTTTTTGTAATTTAAAAATAAAAAAATTGAGGTGTAGAAGTAATCTTTGAGGTGTAGGAAAAAACCCCTTATTCACGTCATTTATTTTTTTACTCAATCTATGTAAAGAAAAGGAGGCAACTACACAAAAATATTTTAATTAAATTTATCATCATATAAAATAATATATGTGGGTTTAATTTGTAACTATCCATGTTACTTACAAAAGTTCATCTTAAATATCATCTTGAATTTATTTATTATAGTTTACCATATGATTTCAGTTACAACAAAAAAAAAAAACATAAATTTTAAAATTGTTATACTAAAAAATTAATATCGTAGTAATTGAGTAATACTATTATCACTCTATTAATTGCATTTATTTAAACAAATCAACCTTTTACCTTAAAATATTTATTAGAAATATTAAAACTAATACATTTAAGTAAACATATCGTTAAAAAATATTAAGTTAATCTATCTGACAAATAGGCCAAATTAAAACTTACTATATGCCAAATCATATTTCATATCAAAACTTAATAGCCTAATATATATTTATTGTAATAATTTTGAAACACGAATTCAAAAACACACTTCATGGTCAAATGTTTTTATAAATTTTTTATGAGTAATCCAATTATCTAAGATAAAACAAAAATCCAAAATTTGGATTTAGTGAACCAAATCATGTTTATTTAAAGCTTTTACCCTATCACAATAAACCCTGTTAAGTAAATGAAATTCATTATTTTTCTATATCGCTTCAGTTTGTTCCTTTCTAGTATATATAGCACATGTTGTCTTCAGTTTTTATTTTGCATAGGTAGAGTTTTTCCCCAATTTCACTCCATCTCTAAAGCAAAACGCAAAAGTTATGTGATTATATTTAGCATGTAAAATTGGATAATAAAAAGGAACAATACCTTCTAGAGATATGAGATAATAAAGTGGTTATTTTATATTATATATATATATATATATATATATATATATTTAACTGATCCATTTTAAAATTGAAGTTATATTCTCATGATTCAATATTCAATTGTGAGAGGCTAGATTTTATTAACTAAGATGAATTTTCTTGGAAATAAAACTAATAATATGAAAAAAAAATGAATAGTTTATGATATTGAATTAATTGAGTGATTTGTGGTGTATTATATGCGAAGTTGGTACGTATGAACAACTATATTTAATTTTTATTTAATTTTTAATTTTAAAATATAATGGGAGATAAAATATAAGATATGAATATGAGATATTTATAACAATTAATGAATTAATAGAATTGTCTAAAATTAATCAGGCATAAGGTTGAGTAGAAGTAAAATTGATTTAAAAACTAAAAGGAAATACATGTATTAGATTTAAATTAAATAATAAAGAATATATTTTTAAAATAAAAATATCACTTTTTTAAAAAATGTTTTAATTATTTTGACAAAAACTCTAAACACATTAAAATAAAATGTTATAGTTTATTTCATTTTAAGTATATTTAATAAAAAATAAAATATTTATAATTTAAAATAAAAATATTCATTTTCAAATAAATATAATAACTAATTTTATTCTAAATCTATTTTTTTTTATCTCAACCTCACAAAATTCATTCTCATTTGTTTTTTTCTCACCTACACACAATATCCACTAGACCTCAACTTCACTTACCTATGTCACTCTTCAACTTTTATTCAATTTATTTAATTTTTTCACTAAATATATATAAAGTAAAGAACTAACAATTAAACAAAAAAGAGGCATTTTCTTGCTTTTGTTATTGAAAAATATGTGTAAGATCCGAAAAAATTTAGAATAAATAGAAATCATTGGAAGAAATTAATGATTTTGATTAAGATTGTTAATTTATTTAATATACTGAATTATGAAATATTGGGATAATTATTTAAGTGATTTAAGTTGTTGTTTTATTTGTTTTAATTATTTTATTTAGTTATATTATGCGGAAGATATGCGTTTATATATTAATAGTTGTCAACACTCAATTTCGTCTAGGTGAATAATTTTATTTTAAAAAAAATATATAAAAAAATAAATAAAATAAAGTTTTTTAGTTAATGGAAAATAAAAAAAAATGTGAAACAAAATTTTCTTCAAAGATTTCCAAACTTTAATTTTAGAAAAAAAAAGAAAAAAAGAGAGATGAAAAAAAAAGAAAAAAAGAAGAAGAAGGAAGAGCCTAATTTGTTATCACACCCCTCTTCATGAGCCCAACAACTCAACATATCTTCTACCTTTGTTCTGATAGAGAAATTAGTGATATGATTCTAATAAATAAAAGCAATATCTCTTCAACTGAATATTAATGTCTAAGCTCCAACATTTGCTTCACCCAAATACCTAAAAATAATTAAAAACGAAAATTAGGCCAAATAATGCGAAATTAACCCAAATTCGGAACAGTGGCCTAATAAAGTCCAACAGATGAAAATACACTAAAGATGAACAATTAAGTACTGAACAACTGTCAAATGGGTACACAAGGGCTAGTGGAATGAAGGAAAATAATGACTCATCAGTTTGTTATCATTTTTTTTGAAGTACCCATCTAATCTTGCATGCATGAGATTGCTCAAATCTATTTCCCTATCCATCTCTCTTCCACCATAATCCTTGTTTTCATTTTCATAGAGGATCATCATAAAGGGGACACATACCTTAAAATGATTTCAAGAAACTCTTTGAACACAAAAAAAAAAAAAACAAAAAAGAAAACTTCGCTAGACTAACAACTTTGAATGACAGTCTAGGCAAGAAATAAGGCAAAAAAGAAAGTGCAAAAAAAAGAACAAAACAAGGGACATCCTGTTACATGAACTAAATTATTCTCCTTTGAATTAAAGTTTTTATTGAGAAAAAACAACCATGATTTGAAATGATGTGTGACCATGTTTCTTTATAAAAAAAAACAATATCCTTTGCTACCCAATTTGAACCTTCCAAAAAATTTCTTTCAAATTATCCTAAACAAAGGTCACCCTCACACTAAGGGTTGACATAATGTTTGCATTTGTTTCATCCAACTGGTAGTTCACCAATACAAAAATATAAAAAAATAAAAAAGAAAAAGAAAGAAATGATATAGTTATATAGAAAAAAAGCAAAAGTTTGAAAAATGAGAATAAAAGGTCAAAATATAGAAAGAAAAAAAAAGGTGAACAAGAAGAAGTCAAACAAATTCTTAATGAAACATTATTCAAAGATCCTTGTTGAAACAATCCCACATCACTTGTTTGGGCCTTTACTATCATTTACTTCCATACCCCTAGCCTTGGCCATAATACAAGCCTAATAAAGTCCACACAGATCATAGATTGGTTGTTATCTTTCAAAGGTTTTAATTTAGAGGAAAACTTTGATTTGCTAATAGGTTTGTTCTAAAAAGAAAATAGAAAAAAAAAAGATTAAAAATGTGTGTTCAGAGATTTGTTTTTAAATACTGGGGCAGTTTACTTTGGGGTGACATATTTCCAAAGCTTTAAAATTAGCATGGGCAATCATACAATTAAGCTAAATTTGGGTTGTCCTCTTTCAATTCATTCTTCATGAAACTCCATCTTTGCTCCAACAATAACCCCACTCTAAGCCTAAATCTTGACCAACCTTAAAATAGTACATCTTTATCAATCCCAAACCTAAACTAGGGCAGTCACTTTGTTTATTCCCATAATTCATTCTGAATTTGGGCATTTATTTACATCAAAGACTGTGATCACATTAGGGGCAACTTGTGAAGACCTCCTCATTTTCAATCTCCTCAATTGGGATAAGTCAAACACGCTTTTACACCCTAAGACCATCCTAGGCTCTCACACCAGGGGCAATTGTTTTTTTGAAGTCCCCATCATTTTCTTCATACCATTAATAACTGGGAAAGCCTAAACACATTTTGTGCCCTGAGACCAATTCAAATTGGGGCAACTCCCTAGTTAATCTTCATTACCTCATCCAAGCCTTTTCAAGCCCTTGGCAATTTCATGGATGTCATTCAAATAGAGTTTTAAAAGAATTGATTAAAAAAAGTGTTCGTTAGTAAACTAATAAGACCAAAGAAATGATTTGAAAAAGTAAAAAAAATATCAAAGTAGAATGATTCCATGAATTCGAAATAACCATGAAATGGGGAACAATTCAAATTTGTTTTAAAACAAATGCAAAAGAAAAATTCATACATAAGGTAATTCATACATCATACTATGTCATGCATACATGCGTCATCCATCTTTTTGAATAAAATATTTTCCATCTTTTCAATCAAAATCCTCTTCATTCATATGAATTACCAATATACCTTAAGCCCATTTCCACACTGGTCCCTAAATCTAGTTTTATCTGGCCTCACAGTTTTTTTTTCTAGCCTCTAAGCCTAATTTTCCTTGCTCTCAAATTAAAATAAAGGAAAAATAAAAAAAATGAAAAATCAAATTCCACTCATTCATCCACGCATCCATGTATACATCATCATATAGGTTCAAAAAGAAAATCATAACATGTCATGCATCATCAAATCATCCATCATACTCCACAAAATCATTGAAAATCATTTCAAAAAAAAAAGTCAACAATGATAATTTTTTATGTAAGTCTCACCAATGTTAGACATTCACGCGATGTTTGTCGACACTTCAAAAGCAAAATTCATATTCTTCTTTTATACATCAAGACCCTCTGCAAGGCAATGGTCATTGATTTCTTATGTCACATCGAGGCCCTCTACGAGACAATGGTCATCGATCTCTTTACATCAAGACCCTTTGCGAGGCAATGATCATTGATTTCTTATGTCACATTGAGGCCCTCTGCGAAACAATGGTCATCGATCTCCTTACATCAAGACCCTCTGTGAGGCAATGGTCATTAATTTCTTATGTCACATCGGGTCCCTCTGCGAGGCAATGGTCATCTTTCTCTTTACATCAAGACCCTCTACGAGACAATGATCATTGATTTCTTATGTCACATCGAGGCCCTCTACGAGGCAATGGTCATCGATCTCTTTACATCAAGACCCTCTACGAGCCAATGGTTATTGATTTCTTTTGTCAGATCGTGACCCTTACATGGTAATGGTCACCGAATCTTTTTAATAGACCTTCTCCACGGGAGTGGGCTAATTTGGTTTTTTCAAAAATGTAAAAAAAAAGAACAAAAAGCATATGGTTTTTTGGATCGGGATCCTCTACATCGTAATGGTCGTTGAATCCTTAAGATATAGACTCTCTCCTCGGGATTGGCCTATTTTTTTTTTTTTAAAAAAAGAATAAAAAATGTTGTGTCGAATTAGGACCCTCTACTTGGTAATTGTCACCTTGTTCTTTTCTTTCAGATATATACCATCTCCACTGGAATGGTCAAATTTGTCTTCAAATTTGCAATCTCACGTGTTGCTATCATGATCAATTCCTTCCTTATATTGTTCATTACAATTAAGGTTGAGATTGCATTGATATTGCAAGGTATGAGTATAAATACGCACTCTGTCATGATTACCAAAAAACAAAAAATTCTCTACACTTCTCTAATTCTTTTCCATCACCACTCCCACATACACACCTCCTTTTTATCTCTCTTTCAAACAAAACAAAAAAACATATTGAAGGAGGTAGAAAAACAATATTCTCTACTCTTCCTATCTCTTTCTCATTACCACCCACACACCTCTTTTATTATCTCTATTGAAAAAAAATAGAAAAGGAGAAAAGAAAAATAGAGAAAAGGTAGTTATCATATACAAAATGAGAGGGTGAGATTGATACAAGAGGAATTGAAAAGTGTGTAAGGTATGTCACTGTCGTTATCTTTTTTTTTATTCATTCCCTTTTTCTTATATTATCTTTCAACATTGAACGTGTTTTTGTTTTACACCTAAAGTTCGATCTTTTTTTAAGGGATATTATTTTCTACTATTCATAAATATTTTATTCTAAAAATTATAAAAAATAGTTTTTCTTCATTTCTTTTAGTGTGGGTCCGGCCGCTCGCATCGCGTGACACCAATTTTCCAATTTATTGTTCTAGAAAATATATCAAAAATAATATAAATAACTAAAGATAAAAAAAACAGTTTTTTTGTTTAATTTTAGTGTCTGTCCTACCGTTCGTGTCGCGTGACACTCATTTTCAAATAATTAAAAATACCAAAAAACATAAAAAGGTTTTCAAAATTATAAAAAATAAAAAAATCAAATCAACAATTTCTAAAAGATTATATAGAACTACGTAACCCTCATTCTCCATTGTAAATGGAGATACGTAGGAGCAAGGATTAATCCTTGTCGAGCCTAAAAAATAAGAAAAAAACATTTTTTTCTTTTGTACATCATTTTATATTATTTTTTGGGAAAATAAATATTTTGAAAAAATCATATCTTTTTGTATATTTAATTAAAGGTACCATCTTAGGACGAACATTGTGGGGTGCTAATACCTTCCCCATGCGTAACCGACTTTTGGACCCAAAATCTGCTTTTTTAGCAAACCTTGT
Source organism: Vigna unguiculata (assembly GCF_037176805.1). NCBI lineage: Eukaryota > Viridiplantae > Streptophyta > Magnoliopsida > Fabales > Fabaceae > Vigna > Vigna unguiculata. The sequence goes on along the minus strand of NC_140795.1, from coordinate 22,085,505 downwards.
CTTATCTTTTTTGTTTTTCCGTAGTTTTCCAGAATAAACTATGGTGGCGACTCCAAACTCTTTATTTTTTCAAATTTTAATTTTTGGTTCGTCGTCCCGTCGCAATTTCGGTTGCGACAATAGTGTGGATGGTATAATGATTAAACATTTAGTTGAGTGGATAATGTGTATGGTTAGCATTGGAAAGGGTTATAGGTTTGATTCTTGGATGACCAAATACATGTTTGTTTTCTTTTTTTTTCTCTCTTTCGTTACCCACACTTTGTAGTACCTTTTTTTTCATCATGTGCTCTAATCTTTCAATTGTTATTCACTTGATGATAAGGTACCCAAAAAGATAAAGAAATAAATCAGTTTAAAGTTTAGGGTAGTGGTTTTTAAACATGTTGTTGCCACATTATAGATAGAGAATAAACACAACCAAATATTATATATTCTAAAAATGCATGTATAAAAACTAAATAAAACGTTGTAGGGGTTTTTAAAATCTACAAAATTTAAAACAAACAAAGAGACTTGAAGGACTGTGAGTAGGAAACGAAAGTTTGAGGACTACTACATGAGGTAGGGGAAACTGAGGTTACTCTTTGTTATTGTTTGAAGCTACATCTTGTTTTGGTTTTTACTCGTTTTCTTGATGCTTGATGAATGAAGCTAGACCTTGTTCTTGTCTTTCTTTTGTCCTTTGGTTTGTTTGATGAATGAGTCATTGAAGAGTATGCATAGTGCGGTTTAGTTTTATTTTCTGTTTTATACATCTATCTTTGATATTTGAGTGGCATGCGTTGATGGTTGGGAGTGCAGAGCCTTCCTTCGGTAGCATAAGATTTTAATATCATGTTGGGGTTTTCTTGGAGGGTTTCACAACTATGGGGTAATGCTTTGGTGCAGTCCCTGGTCCGCAATCATTGTTCGTTCTTATTCACGTTATGGTTATTATAGTGGGTTGCTTTGCGATTTTCGTTTTCCTTGGATCTTGTCAGATTAGTATCATGCATTATGAGATTTGGGAACATTGTAGGAAGCTTTGAGGTTCATGGTTTTTCGTTTCGTCTCAGAAGTGTCTGTAACTGCTTGAATTGCCTTTTTAACCCTATATCACGTTGCAGCCACATCAAATATTACTTTTCTCTTTCCTTCAGTTTTGGGTGCATATTGTCCTTGGGCTAGTTTAGGTTTTCTCCTCATTATAAAACTATTAGCTTTAATTCAATTACATGATTAGATATTATTGGTTGGTGAAAAAGCACATGTTAAGTTTCTTCATCTTTTTCTTAGCCACGGATCCACATAAAGTCTTTTTGTTTTCTTTTCTCCTTTGAATTCACTTTCATGTTTTACAATTTAGGTGCAGATCACGTAAGAGTATTGCTTCCAATCTTGATGCTTCTTTACATGAATTCCATTTCTCTTTCCTTAGTTGTTGTCTCTTCTTTTGGTTCATACTCACGTTAGTTTAGGTGCAGTACCTATTGTCACAATCAAAATCGCGACGAGATGACGAACCAAAAATAAAATATAAAAAAGAAAAGAGAGGTTTGGAGTCGCCACCATAGTTATTATAGGAAACTATAGAAAATCATAAAAAAAGCAAGGGCTACGAAAAAAGAGTTTGGGGGTAATGGAGTTGATTACGTGTAGGGAAAATGTTAGCACCCCACAACGCCCATCCTAAGACGGTACCTTTAATTAAAATACAAATTGATGTGGTCTCCTTTAAATGTTTATTTTTAAAAAATAAATAAATAAATAAAATTGAAAAAAAATTAAAAAAATAAATAAAGATGACAAAGAAAAAACAAAGGAAACAAAAAAGATTTTTTAGTTTTTAGGCCCGACAAGGATTACTCCTTGCTCCTATGTATCTCCATTAATAATGGAGAATCAGGGTCACGTAGTTTTATATGAAAAAATATTTGAAAAAAAAAACAATTTGTTCGAAGAGGTTGATATCATTCTTTTTTTAATATTTGAAAATTTTGTATATATTTTTTAGTAATCTTATAGAAGAGCGAACGTATTAAGTACTAAGACGATGCGAGCGGTCACACGAGCACTTATACATTTTAAAAGTTAAAAGGGTATTTAAATTATTTATTTGTTATTACTTCCTCTAAAAAAATTTCCGAAATAAAACATGATACCCAAAAACGTGACTATTATATATCCACAATTTATGAAAACATTAGGAAAATAAATAAAAAATTAGGAAATAACGTTTAGGATTAAACATATTATTTTATTATGAAAAAGTTTTAAAACCCTTAACATGAAAAGTATGGCACAACATAATCATACGATGTTAAAACATGATATCTCTCACTTATTCATGCAACAACATTCACAACCCAATGCATTCAACAAACATTAATTATAAAACTAATGAACCCAAAAATGCATGACAATAATGTTTTTTTCATATAAAAAAGAAATAGTGAAAACATCAAATTCAACCAAGATCATAAATAAATCTCGAGAAAAATTGCATAACACAACAAAAATTAATTTTTGCGAACCTGAACGGGAGATCGGACTTACAATAGTTGCGTTGGAACACCAATAAACACGTGGGGGTGGCGATCGAAGGTGAGTGGGTCTTTTATATGCGAGGGTTAAAAGAAAATGTGTGCTTAGGGTGAGAGAGGTCTCCAGAATTCCGAGAGAGAAAAATATTTTTTTCTTTTTTTTATGATGGGTTTATATACACAACATTATAAATCTAATGTAATCTCGCAATAATTTATTGATGATTCGCTAAATTTGAATCTTATCTTTCAAGTAAGAATTTTATCTTCTTTTTTCTTTCAAAAATGAAAATGTAGGGAAATGCTTTGTAAATATATGTATAGAAAGAATGAACATATTTCATTTAGTTTCTATATTCCTACTACCATTAGTTATTTCTGGTTTTTTACTCTCGATCTCCACTAATAAATACTATAGCAACTACCATTTGTCAATTAACAAAAGAATGCAATATAGTATGACATTGCAATCTTGTGTTGAATTTGGTTGTGTAAGGATCCAATAGTGGAGGTGTTTAAAGATGGATGTCTGAAACTAATGCTTATGTGCTGCCATGTTAGAAACACTTTTGATGATGCTCTCACTGAATCTAAAAAGAACAACTAACTGAACAATATATAAGCCTTGGTGAATCTTGGGTTAAGAAAATAAAAGAAGTTTGCTTTTTTTTTCAAATAAAGCATTTATGGTAATAAAAATACTAAGGTCATTTAATGCTATTTTTTAAGTACTCAAAATAGTATTTAATATAATAATCTATTTAATGTCACGAGGGTACTTTATAGCAAGATCAATGAGCATTTTCTAAATCATATATTTTCCTAGTTTTGTGTTTGTCTCTTAGGAGAAAAATCTTAATATAACATCTGACCCTTCTCTTGTTACAACACATTCTCACACTTATAAACACCACATTTACAAAACTAGTATCACTTTTTAAATTAAAAGTGTGACATTTTTTCAATGCAATCTCTATTTTCGAAGATTTGATGAAAAAAAAATCATATGTTTAGAAAAAATATTTTTCATACTTTTTTTTTATAAATCTTTGAAAACAGGTAATAAATTCAAAACAAAAATGGTATATTTGTAACAACAAAGTAAAAAGAGAAAAATAGAAGTGGTGGTACATAATTATATTTTTTTGACAAACTTTTGTAGAATAGTTTCTAAGAGAGAAAGAGAGAGAGAGAAAATTAAGATAAAAAATATGAAATAATTCATGTTATTAATAAGTCAACTGGTTAAAGTTCGACCATGATGTTTTTAAAGTCTTACACAAGTTAATTTTAGTTTATGGAAAAGTAGATTTGAATTTTCTTTTTTTTTATATAAATTCTTTTTGAGAAAATTATGCAAAACACATTATATTGATCAAAAAAAAATAAGAAATATCAGTCCCTTGTCTACATTAAAGACAAAGTAATTTTTTATAGCTTTAACATTTTCTTTCTACATTATTGAGATGAGAAGTTGGGATTGAGTTTAGCTTAGTTTCACTTCCATCCAGAATCCATTTATTTAAATCTCCTCTTAATTAATATGAAAAATAGAATGAGATTAATCTGAGACAAAAAAAAAGATCTACTGAGATTTTTTTACGAAAATGGAATCAATGAAATGATTTAATCTAAAATTTTGTTTTTGAAACGCCAACCGCACAAACTTTCTGTTGTTATTGAGATGAAAAGCTGGGATTGAGATTAGCTCAATTCTAGTTATTCCATCATAATTCATTTATTTAAATCTCCTCTTAATTTATATGAAGAATAAAATGTGATTACATAATAATACGCAAAGTTTTGTTCTGCTTTAACATTTTTTTAATTTTACTTAAAGTTTAATTTCTTTAAAATTTTAATTATTTTTTCTTCAATTTATCCTTTTTTGTTTTATTTATTTTTTATCTTTTAATATATTTTTAAAAAATTTGATAAAAACATTAATATTTCTTATTATATATTTTAAAAATAATATATATATATATATATATATATATACTTGATTTTATTTTTGCATAATGTAATAAAAAATAAAGAATAATAATATAAATTAAATTAAAAAATAATTAAAATTTAAATTAAAGAATTATATATATATATATATATATATATATATATATATATATATATTATGCGAGACCCTTTTTTTAGTATTCTCTTTTCTTCTCCTTTGCCAAGTACATAGAACCCACACTCTACTTCTAATTCTTTTTCTCCTTGCCTCTCCATCACTCTCTGTCAGTTGCCCCTTTGCTGTACTCAGATTTTGGAAGAACAATTCCAACAGAGCTCCATTCTGCTCCCCCTCCCAGCTCCTCTCCCTCTAAGTAAGTCTCCACTCTTGCTTGGTTCAATTTTGGTCTGAATTCTGAATCTTTGCATTTGTTCTTGGATTAATCTTAGAATTCTCCCTCTCACTATGTCTTGATGATGAAATTCCTCAGGTTGAATTGAGGGTTTCTGCCTTTGACAACTAAGGTTGACTTAACCAAGTACAAATTCAGTGAAAAGGTAAGGGAAGCTAGCCTTTTTCTTCAATTTTGCATAGAAATATGTTTTGATGACTCTGGATTGCATGTTTTAGTGTTGAATTGGTGCTTGAACTGTATAATTGGGTGTGAGATTGATTTGTGCAAAAATTCTGGGTTTTTGCATGTGGGAACATAGTGGAAATTTAGTATTTTCGCCTAGGCGAGCAGCTCTCGCCTGAACGAAAACGCCAGAAGACCCACCCCTGTTCCTGCGCGATTGTCGCCTAGGCGAGCTGGTCTCGCTAAAGCGAGAGACACTCTCGTCTAAGCGAAACAGCTTGACCTGAGCGAGAATTCACCCAGATTTTATTTGCCCTTTGTTTGGAGCCTCTCTCAAGCAAGAGTTTTTAGAAATATTTTAATATAATTTATAAAATAAAATAATAAAAATAAAAATTCTACTGTTACTCATGTTTTTGTAAACCTTTAATTTATGGGTTAATTTTTTTAATGACTAACAGGTATATTCTTATTACTATTTACTTCTTTGTCTCCCTTTTCTACCTATAAATATCACCTAGGTGCATGGGGAAAGACACAACAACAAAACAACAACAACAAAGACAACAAACATTAGAGTTTTCTCTGAAATGTTCTTCTTTTCTTCTCTATATTATCTTTAAGACAGTGGTGTTTATAAGGTTCAGAGATCCTTCGCTGCACTCGATCGATTTGACGGGTTGTTGTACCTTGGGAGAGAAACGCATATGATAAGAAACACATATGATTGTGTATTGATATATATATTTGTTTAGCCCTGTGCAGTAGGGTCGTTTTCTCTCTAAGGATAGCGTTATGCGTGCCTCAACCTAGGATATTTATACTTCTTACCTTTTATCTTTTATTTATTATTGTTATTATAATTGTTGATCTCTGATTAATATTAATTATTTTATATATTGTCTTAGTATTATTATTGATTTAATAATTATTATTATATTATTTCATATTTATATTATTATTAGTATTATTTGAGTAATCATTTTCTAACATTCTTAGAGAGAAAATGTTATCTTGTTATTTCTATTTTTTGATTACTCATTTGTATTCAATTCTAAAATTAAAAACAATATAAAGTTGAAGACTGCAAAACACATTTTGGAAACTAAAGTGTTTGTTATGGTTATAATTAAATCAGTTTCAACTAAGCCTAAAAATTGATGTGTATAATTGTTTGTTATGTGTATCATTGAATTTTTTTTTTTGTGATATCTATAGCTAATGTTTATGTTGTTATATTAATTTATAATTTAATATTGTCTATTCTTACCATTGATAAAGATGTTCTATATAATGTATATATTTTAAGTGTTTTGTATGAAAATAATTGTGAAATGTTTGCCATACTAAAATTTGTTTTGAGTTGTGAAACTTTGCATTTGCAAAGAAATGAATTCAAAATTATTATTTATAGATAGTGTTATTTGGTTGGTAAATAATATATTTGTAATGGTTTGTTTGAGTTAAGGACCTTTATCTTGTAATAAAATATTTAGTAGTTTTTTCTTTGATTATCACATATGTTGAAAGTATTGATATATGACATGCTATTATTATAATTGTTGAGAAGTTTGGTTAGAGACCATTCATATTATGAAATTTTGAGGTACAAAATTAATTAAATAGAGAAGTGATGATACATGTCTTTACAAATGAGTGTTTTTATGTAAAATTCATGGTATAATTCGTTAAGCAACATTTTCATATGGTGTTAATCTAATGGTGCAGCGAAAGAAAGAAACAAAAAATGTTCTGATATGGTAAATTTTATTCTACAAGTCTAGCTTGTCTTTGCCTATAAAATCATATAGGGTGAAACTTTATATGAGTTATGAAAGAAAAAAGAACCACATTTAAAATATTTCAAAATGTGGGGGTGTTGTAAAGGTTAATATACCTTTTAATGAGAAAAAAAAATCTTTGGTTATTTATACCGATAAATATTTAGAGATGTTTCCTTCAAGTAATAAATTGACTAAATTTGTTTATGATACCTCGAGAACTATTTTGCCATCTAGTGTAATATTATTTGTGTTTCTTATATTATGGCAATATGTCCAATTTCTTGAGATTATTGAATGATATTTTTAATGTAAATTGGATATTGATTTTGGTGACGCAAAATCACTTATTGGTTATGGTTATGTTTTAACCTTGGATGAAGGTGTACTATCCTGGAAATATGTTAAAAAATTGTTGTCATGATTTACCATGCAAGCATAAATTATTCCTTTGTTCAAAGCATCCTGACAATCAAATTGTTATATTTAAAGTTTCTAGTAAAAATGTCAATGAAAAATTGACATATTAGAATGAGAGCAAATGTATTAGAAACTTAATTACTCATGGTACTATCTCTCTTGACTTTGTCAGGTCGGAAAGAAATATTACAGATCTTCTTATCAAAGGGTTGATGCATCAACAACAAATATTTGAGTCATCGAGGGGAATGAGACTATAGCCCATAAATTAGTTGAACCAATGGACACCCATCTCCACATGAATGGCAATCCCATGGAATGGAGTTCAATGGGTAACAACGAAGTTGTTGTTGACTAAAGTACACCAAATAATTTGATTAAATTTTATGTCTCATTCCTATGGCGAGGTGTACTATAAATTGTGACAATAATAAGGTTGAGGTATGTGCATTATCATGCTTATTTTATAAAATACCTCTTAATAAACCCAATGGTTGAGGTATGTGCATTATTATGCTTATTTTATAAAATACCTCTTAATAAACCCAATGACAATTATTGTAGGGGTGTGAGTCACAAACCACCCTTTGAGGGTTTACCTAGTGAGTGTGATGGTGGGGCCGCCATTGTGAGACATGGGCAATTTTTTAAGTGACACTCATGAAACAAGATACATGCATAAGGCCGTAACGTGCACCCACTGATTAGAACCTATAATGAACACCGATATTGTATGTGTTATTTACTAAAACCTGGTCACAGAGGATGTAGTTCAAGACAATCAAGTCTCTGTATTTTCTCTGGTGGAAGTTTATAAGCACTAGGTGTAAGGGTCAGACTTGGAAGGTTCCTTACACTGAACTACAATATTTTGTTTTAAAAGATAATATATTTTTGTTTTATTTTTAAATTATGTGGGGGATTGTTAGAAATATTTTAATATAATTTATAAAATAAAATAATAAAAATAAAAATTCTACTGTTACTCATGTTTTGTAGACCTTTAATTTATGGGTTAATGTTTTTAATGACTAACGGCTATATTCTTATTACTATTTACTTCTTTGTCTCCCTTTTCTACCTATAAATATCACCTAGGTGCATGGGGAAAGACACAACAACAAAACAACAACAACAAAGACAACAAACATTAGAGTTTTCTCTGAAATGTTCTTCTTTTCTTCTCTATATTATCTTTAAGACAGTGGTGTTCATAAGGTTCGGAGATCCTTCGCTGCACTCGATCGATTTGACGGGTTGTTGTACCTTGGGAGAGAAACGCATATGATAAGAAACACATATGATTGTGTATTGATATATATATTTGTTTAGCCCTGTGCAGTAGGGTCGTTTTCTCTCTAAGGATAGCGTTATGCGTGCCTCAACCTAGGATATTTATACTTCTTACCTTTTATCTTTTATTTATTATTGTTATTATAATTGTTGATCTCTGATTAATATTAATTGTTTTATATATTGTCTTAGTATTATTATTGATTTAATAATTATTATTATATTATTTCATATTTATATTATTATTAGTATTATTTGAGTAATCATTTTCTAACAAGAGTAACCCGCCTAAGCAAGATAGCCCTCTCGCTTGGGCGAGATCTTCTAGCTTGAGCGAGAGCCACTACAGAGTTATGTTTATTTCTCTATTTTAAATGGATGAAGATATACTTAAATAAGACTATGGGATAATTGTTCATACTATGCTTTGATTGTTATGACTGTTAGTCTATGTGGTGAAATTGTATGAATTTGGATTATGAGAAGTTGTGGTTGAACCAAGATTTCAAGGGAAATTCTAATGAGTATGTTAGTGTGTGTAAGGACATGAGGACTCACTATTGGTTGGTATCCTGAAACTCCAATATTCATTCACGTTCAAATAGAGCATAATGGATTATGTCGTGAGGAGTAGCAAGAGGTCCTAGTCTTTGGATTTGATTAGTCTTAGACGCGAAGGGGAGTTACCTTGGGAGTGGTTGGGTGATAACCCCTTGAGCCCAAACTCTGCAGAATTTGGGAACCTTTACAGGTGCAAACCAACAAGAGATCCAATGTCGCTTACATAATCCAGATATTGAGTCTAGAGTCATGAAATTTTGTGCTGTGTTGTGGTGGTTTAATTTATTCTAATGAATGTTAAAAAGACATTGTCTGACATTCATAATTTAATTCCATGCTCTCTCTCTTAATCAAGTTAGCTTACCCTTCTTGCCTATGTTTGTTCTCTTTGTGTGTTTTTCTTTTTGCAATTATCACCTACTTTTGGTGTGAGCAGATGAAAATACAGGTGAAGACACTCCCCTCTCTGATAGAAGTTGATCCATAGCATGGGACCTCTAGTAGTAGTCTCCATTCCATGTTTTGTTTAAACGTTGGATGTTCGGTTAAACTTTTCTTAGCATAGGCTATATTTATAGTTGGTGTATATATATGGTTATTTAGGATGACCGTATTGATACTATATATCAGCCTATTTCTACTATCTATTATGTTTAATCGGGATAAAATGTTTTGTTTAATAGCGTAAAAACTATTAAATGGGATGTTACATATTATATTTTCTTTTTACTTTTTATTTAATTTAAAGTTTAATCATTTTTAATTTAATTATTTTTAATACATTATATAAAAAATAAATTAAGTTATATATTTACATATATATATATATATATGCTAATATTTTATTTTATTTTTGAAATATATATAAAATTAATAAAAATTGTAAATAAATAAATTTGAAAAATATTAATATTAAAAATTAAAAAATAAATAAAATACAAACAAATCAGCTTAAGATAAAAATTAAAAAAAATAAATTTTAAATAAAATTAAAAAATCTACACCAGAATATTTTTTTATTTTATTTTAAAGTTTAATTATTTTTTAATTTATTTTATTTTTAGGCTTCACTTATTTTTAAAGCATATATATATATATAATATTAGTATTTTATTTTATTTTTAAAATATATTAACAAATACTAAAATTTGAAAAAACTATAAATTTCTAAAACATTTAATGTTATAAAATAAAAATAAATAAAACTAAAATTAATAAGCTAAAGATACAATTAAAAAAAAATTAATCTTTAAATAAAATACAAAAAAAAGCTAAAACAGATTAAGTATTTTTTACTTAATTTAAAGTTTTATTGTTTTATAATTTTTAAAGCATTATATAATTAATATATATATATATGTGTGTGTGTGTGTGTGTGTATATATAATAATTTTTATTCTGTTTTAACTTTTTTAAATTTTATTTAAAGTTTAATTTTTGATCTTTTAATTATTTTTTCTTTAGTATATTATTATTTTTTATTTATTTTTTATCTTTTAATAAATATGTTAAAAATGAAATAAAATAAAATATCAAAATTTTATATATAAATATATATATATATATATATATATATATATTTAATTTTAATTTTGTACAATGTTTAAAAAATAAATGAAATTAAGAATTAAATTAAACTAAAAAAATAATTAGACCTTAAATTAAAATATATATATATATATATATAGATTTTTTTTGTTTTTACTTTTTTGTTTAATTTAAATTTTAATCTTATTTAAAATATATATAAAGAAATATTAAAAATTCTAAAATATATAAATATGTCAAATATTAATTGTAAAAAAATAAAACACATAATATTAAGCTGATGATAAAATTTAAAATATTAAATTTTAAATAAAGTTATTAATATTTTTTACTTAATTTAAAGTTTTATTGTTTTATAATTTTTAAAGCATTATATAATTAATATATATATATATATATATATATATATGTGTGTGTGTGTGTGTATAATACTTTTTATTCTATTTAAACTTTTTTAAATTTTATTTAAAGTTTAATTTTTTAAAGTTTAATTATTTTTCTTTAGTTTATCATTTTTTGTTTTATTTATTTTATATCTTTTAATATATATTTTAAAATTGAAATAAGATAATAATATTTCTAAATATATATTTCAAAAATAAAATAAAATACTAATGTATATATATATATATATGATATTTTTTTTGTATAATGTATTAAAATATAAAAAAATAAATAATGCTATGATATTATTTGGTTATCTATACTTATTAGTGTGAGTTTGAATGTCATAAGTTTTTCATGGGTTGCATAGTTACGGAGTTAAAGTCACATTTTTTTTCTTGCTTTTGTCATTTAAATATATGCACTTCTAAACTCATTACTTATTATTAATGAGAATGCCCACATTAATGAGAATGAGTGGGCAATAAAACAATAAAGAGGGAAGAAAGAGTGAGATGATGAATTTTTTGCCCTTAGTGGAGTTGTTATTTTAATATTTATAGTTTTATCAATTTTGTACTTTAGTATGCTATATATAGATATTTATCATCTTGAATTGATAGTTCATCACATAGATAATATCGTATAATACAATGTACATGGCTTAATTTAGGATTTTATTATTTTCACACATAAATTTTTACATTTACTTTATATCTATTATTTTATTTTATAATTTTTCTTTTCTTACAAATATAAAAATTTACTTTTAAATAATTATAATTATAATATATCTAAAGATGGTTATGAATTAATTCTACTAAGAGTAGAAAAAATATTTTCATTTCATTTATCGGTTACATAATATAAAATAATAGATGTAGATCTATTAATTACAAATGGTTTATCTTAAATCATCTTAAATTTATCTATTGTGAATGACCATGATGTTATGATTTCAATTAGAAAATTAAATTTAACTTTAAAATTATTAAAATAAAAAAGAGTAATACTATTATAACTATATGATTTGTATTTATTTAACCGAATCAACTTCCTAGATTTAAAAGACCAAATTTAAGTATGTCACCTCATAATTCAAATACAAATAATAAAGAATAATACTATTATAACTATTGTATTTATTTAAACAAATTAACCTCTTAGATTTAAAAGAATATTAAAACTAATACATTTAAGTAAATAAATCTTTAAAATAAATATGAAGCTAACTTATAGGGCAAATGAAAAATTTAAATTTAAATACGTCACATCATAATTAAAAAAGTAATAATATGAAAAAAAAATGGTAATTTATGATATTATGATATTGAATTAGTTGAGTGATTTGTAGCATATTATACGTGTTGGTATATGTGAACAACTATATTTAGTTTTTATTTATTTTAAATTATAATGGGAGACAAAATATAAGATATGAATATGAGGTATGAATAACAATGAATGAATTAATAAAATTGTCTAAAATTAAGGAGGCATAAGTTGAGTAAAAGTAAAATTGATTCAAAAAACTAAAAGGAAATACATGTATTAGATTTAAATTAAATAATAAAAAATATATTTTTAAAATAAAAATATCATTTCTAAAAAAATGTTTGAATTATTTTGACAAATATTCTAGTACGTTTTTATTATAATATTTTCAAAAGAGAAATTCAAAAACACATAATTATGGTCAAATATTTTTATAATATTTCTATGAATAGAGATTTGCTTATTTAAAATTATTTTTGTCGTATCACAATAAACCCTAATTAAGAGAGTGAAATTCTTTAGTTTTCTCTATTACTCCAATCAACGGTGCCTTTCAAGTGTAGTGCATATTGTCTTCCATTTTTATTTTGCCTCAGGTAAAGCATTTCCCCGGTTTCACTTCCTCGCACGCAAAGATTTAGTAATTATGTGCGCGGGGTTTTGTTCGATTCACTTTATTTGGTTTAAGAAGTGATCAACATTCTTAACTCTAGGTAGCAATAAGGATTTGTTTTTTAACAAATATTGACGATTTTACTTCTTAATTTCGACAATTGTATGTGTCAATCATGTAATTTTACCAATTTTACCTCTTTGTGTAATTGATGATGATTTAGATTATGTGGTAATCATATGTACAAACTCATTAATGAAAAAAACTAGTACAAATCTTATTTCTTAAGATTGTGTAAATTGTAAAATAGATTGATCCCAAGTTTTGGTTATTGTTGCTATTAGTGGAACTTTCATAGATATGATTGTTGTTTCTGTTGTGTGAACAAATTTGAAGAATAATATTTTAGTTTTTCCACAAAAGAACTAATTTGTGATTGACAATTTCTCAATGGCTATGCAGGACTATCTATTATAAGGTTGTTCTTAAAAATATGTTACGTTATCTTTCAGATTAACTGACAAAGATGGAACTTGGGTCAAATTCTGATGATAGTGTTGTTTGGTGGATGAGGATCATACATTTGCAAATTCTATTTGATACACCCTAAATCAGGAGTAGGTATTGTGAATATTCTGATGTGAGTTTAATTCAATATATCTATCTTGATTAATTGAGGTTGTTAGTGTTGTTTTGTAGTCCAAGGGTGACATATTGTGGGTACAACATTCCTCATCCCTCATTTAATCGAGTTAATATCAGACTCCAGACAACAGGTAATGTATGAAGTGTGTTGAGTTTCTGGTCAATTGTTGATCGTAGTGAACAAAATCTTACCATAAGTAAAAAATTTCTACAACAATCATGTATATGCTAAATTCTTTTCGCAACTAAATAAAAAATTCTTAGCCTCCAATACTTATCATTTCGTAGAGATATAATGATGACTCAGTGGTAAAGTTTGAAATAGAGGATTGTTGGTAGGGGGAGCTACTTCAACTATGAATGAAGATTGATTTTGATGATGTCTACTGGTTTAGAATAGAACATAGATTTGGTCCAGTTAGGTTATGCATTAGGCTAACAGTTTTTCCATTATCAGATGTATTTTAGGCCTGCTGTATGCTGCTTTGGACCATTACACTTGTACTGATGTAATATTGCATGGCTAGCTTTTTAACTAATGGATTAGCTGTGAGTATGGCACAAAGGAAGTGAAAATATACTCACGATAATCGATTAGGTAAATTGCTAATCGAATTAGTGACAACAGAAAACTCTGTATAAAAGCTGTTTTTAGAATCTGTTTGGGGATTGGAGAAAATTGATAAATCACGCAGTTTTTCCTTTTGAGAGAGAATCTTCTGATAGTCACAGAGAGATTGAATATTCTGGAAGATCACTCAAGTGCAGATCCAAGAAGATTGATGGTTGATTCTACCATGATGGGTCTTGCTTGAATCAAGGAGCTTTTTGTCAAATCTGCACAACATAGGTGTATTCGTTTCTTGATTTTGTTTACTGTATTTCTGATTACAGTTGCTTCAGTGTTTGAAGTGTGGACCTAGGTGCAATTGTGTGGATGCATTGCTCCTAGGGGGAGTTCTTGATTGGTGAATCAAGTTCTTGAATTTTTGGGGGTTTAGAATTACATAGGTGTGCTTGTAATTCTTGGATACTTTCTGTTTAGTGGAATCCTCCTAAGTGTGTTACTTAGGAGAAGACTGGATGTAGATTCGCCTTGAATCGAACCAGTATAAATTGTGTGTCTTGATTCCTTATTCTCTCTCTTAATCTTTCTTGATTGATTTGAACAGTCCATTAACCCAGAACTGCGAAATTGATTAATTGAGTTTTAAACCTTAAAGACTCCTTCAAGATTCACATTAAATAAGTGAGAAACTCATTAATCAACACAGATCCCTTTGTGGCTAAGAGTATTAGACAGATCTGTTTTTAACAAGGATGAGAGAAATTGTGAATTCTCTTGGATATATATAGAATAATAATAAATACTTTGATTCGATAAGTTTACTTAATTCTCGAATTTTGATTTAATAAATCTTTTCATTAGTTCTTTTCATTAAATCAGTTTACCAAATTCCTGAGTTTGATAAAAAGATTCTTGATTTGAAAACACTGGGATGGGTAGATGAAGAATTTATTTCTAAGTTATGTTACTCTATTTTTTGTATTTGTCTCTAATAATTAATAATTTAGTGATGAATCACCAATTTTGAATCGTATCTTTCAAGACTATTTACCTTCTTTTGTCTCTCAAAAATGGAAATTTAGAAAACCATAGTATATAAAGAACAAACATATCTCATTTAATATCTATATATATCTACTACCACTAACAAATACTATAATAACTACCATTTGTATATAAAAAAATGCAATATAGTATGACATTGTAAAAAAATGCAATATAGTATGACATTCTAATCTTGTGTTGAATTTGGTTGTGTAGGGGATCCAACAAAGAAGGTGTTTAAAGATGGATGCTTGGAACTGATGCTCATATGTCGCCATGTTAGGAGCACTTTTGATGATGCTCTATTTGAATTTAAAAAGACCAAAAATCAAATGAACAAGATATGGATACCATTGAGAGTCTGTAAACACTTCTATTTTTAGTTTGCACACTCATTTGGGTTTTCATGCTTAACCTTAATATATAAGCATGGGTGAATGTTAGGTTATTAGGTTAAGGAAATAAAAATACTAAGGTCATTTAATGCTATTTTTAAGAATTTAAAATATTTAATATAATAACCTATTTAATGTCAAGAGGCTACTTCCTACCAAGATCAATAATAAACTTTTTTTCAATCACATATTTTCCTAGTTTTGTGTTTGTTTCTTAGGAGGAAAATCTCAATATAGTATCTGACTCTTCTCTTGTTACAACACATTCTCACACTTATAAACACCACACCTATAAAACTTGTATTACTTTTTAACTTAAAAGTGTAATGTTTTTTCGATGTCCTTATTTTCAAAGATTTGATTAAAAAACAGATGTTTAAAAAAAATATTTTTCATACATTTTTTATAGATCTTTATAAACTGACAATGAATTCAAAAAAATGGTATTTTTGTAACTTTGTTTATTTTTTAAAGTATATATATATATATATATATATATATATATATATATATATATATTATTTATTATTCTGTTTTAACTTCTTTTAATTTTATTTAAAGTTAATTTTTTTTTGAATTTTAGTTATTTTTTTATTAGTTTATTATTTTCATTCTTCTTTATATTTTATCTTTTAATATATATTTTAAAAATGAAACAAAATATCAATATTTCTTAGTAAATATTTAAATATATATATATATATATATTTTTTTAATTTTATATAATGTATTAAAAAATAAATTAACTTAAAAAATAAATTAAATTAAAATAATAATTAAACTTTACATTACAGAATATATATATATATATATATATAATTGTTTTTAATTTTAATTATTTTTAATGCGTTGTATGTAATGTATTAAAAATTAAATTGACTTTAAAAATTAAATAATTTTAAAATATAAATTTTAAAATTATTATAATAAAAATTTAATTTTAGAGGAATACTATTATCAGTATATTATTTACATTTATTTAAACAAATCAACATCTTCGATATAAAAGATTTATTTGAAATATTAAAACTATTACATTTAAGTAAATAAATCTTTAAAAAAAAATATTAAACTAACTTATTTGACAAATAGGCCAAATTCAAATTTAATATATCTCTCAACTGCAAGAAAATGTCTTATTAGTAACCAATTTTAGTGACTAAAAGTTGTTAGTCACTGTAGTGACCAATTTAGATACCAATTTACAAAATTAAAATTTATTGGTTATTAAAATAGTCACTAATATAAATAAAAAATTATAATTAGTCACTAAATTTGTCACTAATTAATTAGAGAGCAATTTAGTAACTAAGTTATTTTGGTAGTCAAAGCTTAGGTAGCTAACTTTTAGTGACCAGTTTTCTTTGGTAGCCAAAACTATGGTAGCTAATTTTAAAATTCAATTTAGTGACCAATTATAATTTTTCATTCATAATAGTAACTATTTTAGTAACCAATTATATTTTTACTTTGTAAACTTGTATCTAAATTAGTAATTATAGTAACTAACAACTTTTGGTCACTAAAATTAGTTACTAATGAAGTATTTTCTTGTAATGCGTTTGTTCTTCATTTTTTTCAAATATTTAAAATTATCATAATTTTTGTAATTTGTGGTCAATTTGGTCCTTTTTGAAGATGTCACTTAAATAGTTAACAGAAGATAAACCATAATTGTCACGTGTGACTTCGTGGTTTTTTTTCATTTTTGTTTAATTTTTTAAAAAAAAATTGAATTTTTTTTATTTTAAAAATGTTGTCTACGTGTCGACTAAGCATTGTGACACGTGGTAGTATCTCATGGTTTATATTCAATTGATCACAATTTTCGTTAATTTTGTTCAATTTAGTCCCAATTTTCGTTATTTTTGTTCAATTCAGTCTCAATTTTATCTCTATCCAAAATTACCAAATTTATTTTTTATATAAATGTTATATTGAAAAAAAAATTTAGTAAAATTCAAATTTATTTTAAATATTTCTTTCATAATTTTTATACCAAACTTAACTATATTTTTAGAGGGAAATTATTATATATCTTTGATTTTTGGTACATGTAAAAAATAGGGATAAAGTTAGTTTAAAATTAGAGGAAAAATTCTTCATTGTTTTTAAAATTAGATGGAAAATTCTTCATTATTTTTTAAATGATTCAGTACAACATTTATATAAAAATTAAATTTGGTCAATTTGGAGAGGAGCAAAATTAGGACTGATTTGAACAAAATTAATGAAAATTTGGACTAAATTGAACAAAATTAACAAAAAATTGGAACCAAATTGAATATAAGCCACAATATACTGCCACCTGCCACAATGCTGACTTGACACATGGACAATATTTTTAAAATTAAAAATATTTAAAAAAATTAAAAAAATTAAAAAAAACACGGAGTGACATGTGGTAGTTACTGTTCACCTTCTGTTAACGATTTAAACGGTGTTTGCAAAAAGGACCAAAGTGACCAAAAATTACAAAATTTAGGACCATGTTGAACATTTCGAAAAAATGAAGACCAAACGAAACAAAACTCACAAAAATTGGGACCAACAAGATATTTAAGCCTTGAAAGAAAAATTAAAAAACACATAATTAATTATGGTCAAATATTTTTATAATTTTTTATGAGTGATCCAATAATCTAAAATAAAACAAAAATCCAAAAATTGAATTTGGTGAACCAAAACTTGTTTATTTAAACCCTAATTAACATAGTGAAATCTATTATTTTTCTCTATTACCTCGTTTCAAGTGCAGCATGTGAAACCCATGCTCCTTACCAAACACAGAACACCAATTCTTCTTCTCTCCACTCTCCTCACACACTAATACTTCATCAGCCCCTTCTCATCCATAATTTTCCCTTCCTTCAGTCACAATTTCCTTACTCTTGCATTCAGGTCTTGGAAATGAAGCCCCTACTAGACCCTTTGTGGATTTTCAACCTCCGTTTCCCTCTTCAGAGTGAGCCAAACCAAGTAAAGCTCTTCCTTATTCTCCATACAGAATTCACTTCCTGTATCTGAGTTAACTAGGTCTATATCTTCTTTTGCAACACTGTGTTGCATATACATAGATTGGTTTGAGGTTTTGTGCCCTCACTGTTGATGCAGTGTCTTGCCAAGTCAAATATCAGAAATAGGTAAGGGAACCTAACCTTTCACTCAAATTTCGCATAAAAATTTTCAATTAGAGATAGGATTGCATGATTGGGTGCTTGATTGATGAGTGGGAACAATTGTGTGTGGTGAATTGCGATTTTGGCACGAACTGTGTGGTTTTGCATGGTTTCGCCAAGGCAAGCAGCTCTCACTTGAGCGAAAATACCAGAAATTCACCCTTGTTGTTGCGTGAGATCTCGCCTAGGCGAGCTGGTTCCGCTTGAGCGAGAGTCACTCTCGTCTAAGCGAAACAACTTAGCCTGAGTGAGAATTCGCTCAAATTTGGGGTTGCTCTCTATTTTGGGTCTCGCCTAGGCGAGAGTGACTCACCTAAGCGAGACAACTCTCTAGCTTAGGCGATATCCTCTAGCTTGAGCAAGTTTCACTACAGAATTTAGTTACTTCTCTGTTTTGCTCTCTTTTGTGCTCGAGTTTTTATGAAAGATAGTATACGTGATAGAGTTGTGTGGATTTGGTTCATTAGAGAAGGCGATTGAATTAGGATTTCAAGGGAAATTCTAAAAAGGAAGGTTTTAGTGAATGTAAGGACATGAGGACTCAGTTTGGTGGTATCTTGACGCTCCAAGAACCATTAAGACTCATATACAGTATAATGAATTATGTCGGGAGGAGTAGCAGGAGGTCCTAGTCTATGGACCCGATCTGTCATAGACGCGAAGGGGACTTACCCTGGGAGTGGTTGGGTGATAACCCCTTGTGCCCAAATTCTGCAAAGTTTGGGAACCATCACAGGTGCAAGCCACCAAGAGCTCCAATGTCTCTTACATAATTCAGATATTGAGTCTAGAGTCACGAATATGTGTTGTGGTTGTGGTGGTTTGAATAATTCTGATAAATGTGATAAGCCTTGATTGATGTATAATTAATAAGCTTCATGATTTTCTCTAAATTAAGTTAGCTTACCCTTCCTGCATATGTTGTTTCTTTTTGTGTCTTTTCTCTTTCGTAATGATCGCCTACAATTGGTGTGAGAAGATAAAAGTGCAGGCGAAGACACACCCCTCCGGGATAGGAGTTGAGTGGTGACGTGAGCGATCCAACAGTAGTATTTGTTCTATGTTTTGCTTAGATGTTGGGTGCTTGGTAACCCTTTGTTAGTGTAGGCTGTGTTGATAGACAGTACATGTACAATTATTTTTGGGATGACTGTATTGATAGTTTATACCAGCCTATTGCTTACATCTGCTTTGAATTATCATAATATAATGTTTTGCTAGATAGTGTAAAAACAATTAAACCGGGATGTTACATTTTTTATATCAGAGCCTGGTTCCTTTAGGATCTGTAGGTGTGAGCTTGCTTAGTTTCTATTGTGTGTTCATGTTGGTGTCTTTGGCGTGGTTGTGGTATTTATTAGCTAAACTGATGGTTCCTTTCTTTGTGTGGTTAGAGCTATGGCACCTAGGCCCCTTCCTCCTCCTCTTCCAAACCTAGATAATCCTCATTTGGTGGGAGCAATTGAGGCAATGATTGCAGTCATGCAGCAGTAGAATGCTAACATGGTGAATCAACAAAACCTAGCCTTGTAACAGATGGAGTCTGCAAGACTAGCAGCAGAGGCGACTCAGCAGAGGCATTTGGAAGCCCTGCATCAGCTAGGAGAAAACTGTTCAGCAGCAGGTTCTTCCCAAGCTCCACCACCACGAGTGCAAGACTAGCCCGAATGGAGCCGATCATCGGATGCGGGATATGGAACGAATCTACAATGCAAAGAGATGTCCTATAGAGAACAGATTACCATACACTAAGTACCTTCTTGCTGGAGAGGTCATGCATTGGTGGTCCAACATGAAGATGATGTTGGAAGATAGCAGGGAACCCATCACTTGGGAGTTGTTTAAAAAGAAGTTCTATGCTGAGTACTTCCCAAATAGTGTGAAGTACACAAAGGAGGTTGAGTTCTTGCAGCTGATGCAAGGAGACATGTCAGTATCAGAGTATGCTGAAAAGTTTAAACACCTGGGCAGATTTCAAACCTTAAAGATGGCTGAGGACTGGCAGTGTAGGAAGTTTGAGAATGGGCTTAGAGGCGATCTCAAACTCATGGTGGCTCCACTCTCTATCAAGGAATTCCCTGCCTTGGTAGAGAAGGCAAGAGTAATGGATAAGCTTAAGGTTGAAGTTGAAGCTCAATAGCGATCTCAACAGAAGCTGGGAGGACTATCTGGGTCCACGAGCAGACACAACGACAGGAGGAAGCCATACTCTAGGCCTCAACCTGAGGGGCCTAGGAGGTTTTCACATCAGCCTCAGCAGTCTCAGCCTTTTAGGCCATAGTGCTTTCATTATGGAGTGTACGCCATGACGGGTGCAGAGGCAGCCAGATCAGGTAATCTTATCATCGTGTCTTGTGTGATTGTTGGTAGGAGCTTACATGTTCTGTATGATTCGGGAGCGACACACTCCTTTGTGTCGGAATCTAAAGTGGTAGAGTTGGGTCTTCTGGTGAGGGAACTCCAGTATGACCTGGTGGTGTCCACGCCTGCTTCTAGGTTAGTCAGAACCTCGATAGTGTGTGCTAGGTGTCTGATCGAGGTTGAGGGGCGCAAGTACAGGATAAACCTTATCTGTTTACCTCTGGAAGGGTTAGATGTAATCTTGGGAATGGATTGGCTATCTTCCAATCACATTCTGATTGATTGTAACGAGAAAAAGGTGTTGTTTCCTAGCTTGGAAGAAGAATATCTGTTGATGTCCTCCCAACAGGTGGATAAAGATCTTAGTGTTTCTTGATTCAGACTCAACTATCTGTTGAGATTGGAAGCATAAATACTGAAACACCTATGGTAAGGGACTTCTCATATGTGTTCCCTAAGGACGTGCCTGACTTACCCCCTTCTAGGGAGATAGAGTTCTCCATTGATCTGGTGCCGGGGGCAGGGCTAGTGTCTATAGCATCTTACAAAATGGCCCTCACTAAGCTAGTAAAGTTGAAGAAACATATTGAAGAACTGCTAGAGAAACAATTTATCAGACCTAGTGTATCACCTTAGGGAGCGCTAGTGTTACTAGTTAAGAAGAAAGACGACAGTTCTAGGCTTTGTGTGGATTACAGGCAGCTGAATAAGCTGACCATCAAGAACAAGTATCCCCTGTCGAGGATAGATAACTTGATGGATCAGTTGCATGGTGTTGCAGATTTTTCCAAGATAGATCTGAGATCAGGATACCATCAGATTCGTGTCAAGTTTGATGATGTGCAGAAGACCGCTTTCATATCTAGATACGGGCATTATGAGTATGTAGTGATGCCTTTTGGTGTGACTAACGCCCCCGCCTTGTTCATGGACTACATGAATAGAATCTTCAGGCCATTCTTAGACAAGTTCGTGGTGGTTTTCATCAACGACATCTTGATATACTCCCAAACTCATGAAGAGCATGTAGAGCATCTAAGAACCATTTTGAGCATCTTAAGAGAGAAGCAGTTGTATGCAAAGTTGTCAAAGTGTGAGTTCTGGATGACCTCAGTCCAGTTCTTGGGGCATATGATCTCAGCTCAGGGCATATCCGTGGATCCATATAAGGTGGAAGTTGTGTTAAAATGGGAGCGTCTTAAGTCAGTGACTGAGATAAGAAGCTTTGTGGGGTTGGCTGGCTACTATAGGAGGTTCATTGAGGGATTCTCTAAGATAGCGGAACCCTTGACACAACTAACTCGTAAGGATCAGCCTTTTCCTTGGACTGACCGGTGTGAAGCAAAAGTTGACTAGCGCCCTAGTGTTGGTGATCCCTGATACTAGTAGACCTTTCGTGGTTTATTGTGATGCCTCCCATCAGGGATTGGGATGTGTTCTGATGCAAGATTGTAGAGTGGTTGCATACGCCTCAAGGTAGTTGAAGAATCATGAGAAGAACTACCCCACACACGACTTGGAGTTAGCCGCGGTGGTATTTGCACTGAAGATCTGGAGACACTACCTATATGGTGCACAATTCTAGGTTTTCAGTGACCATAAGAGTCTAAAGTACCTATTTGACCAGAAAGAATTAAACATGAGACAGAGACGATGGATGGAGTTCTTGAAAGACTTCAACTTTGAGTTGTTGTATCATCCAGGAAAGGCGAATGTGGTGGCTGACGCCTTAAGTAGAAAAACAATTCACGCATCTCATATGATGGTCAGGGAGTTAGACTTGGTGGAACAGTTCAGAGACATGCAGTTACAAGTGGTTCTAGGCGATGGTGTCATTAGATGCACTCATCTAACCGTGTCTAGTGATTTCCTTGTCTTGATAAAGGAGAGGCAACTATCTGACCCCAAGCTGCAAAGGACAGTGGAGTTGCTTGGCACCGAGAAAGCCAAGGACTTCACGATAGGAAGTGATGGGGTGTTAAGGTTCAGAGGCAGGGTCTACATACCTGAAGACTTAGAGGTGAAAGGTGTGATTCTTGAGGAAGGGCACAAAAGTCGTTTTAGCATGCACCCAGGCATGACTAAAATGTATCATGATCTGAAAGAATCTTTCTGGTGGTCGGGCATGAAAAGACGTTGCTCGGTATGTGTCATCATGCTTAACCTGTTAGAAAGCTAAGACAAAGCATCAGAGACCTGGAAGGATGCTGCAGTAGTTGGAGATACCAGAGTGGAAATGGGATAGCATTGCTATGGATTTTGTTACCCATTTGCAACAGACCGTGAGGAGCCACGATGCCATATGGGTTATAGTAGACCGTCTGACCAAGAGTGCCCACTTCCTAGTAGTGAACCTGAGGATGTCCATGGTGAAGCTAGCGCAGTTGTATATCAGTGAGAACGTGAGGTTGCATGGTGTGCCATCGAGCATAGTCTCTAATAGAGATCCACGATTCACCTCCTGTTTCTGGTAGACATTGCAGGATGCTTTGGGTAGTAGGTTGACTATGAGCTCAGCTTATCACCCCCAGACTGATGGTCAATTCGAGAGAACAATCCAGTCTCTTGAGGATCTCTTACGAACATGCGTGCTAGATCATCTAGGTGCCTAGGATGAGGTCCTGCCTTTGGTGGAGTTTACATATAATAACAGCTTTCATGCAAGCATTGGCATGGTGCCATATGAGGCCTTCTATGACAGGAGATGCAGGACACCCTTGTACTAGTACTAGGATGGGGAATCAATAGTGGTGGGACCAGAGCTACTAAGGCATACTACTGAGAAGGTTAAGCTCATACAAGAAAGAATGAAAGCATCCTAGAGTAGACAAAAATCTTATGCTGATCAGAGTAGAAGACCATTGGAGTTTGCACCTGGAGACCATGTCTTCTTGAGAATTACCCCGACTACTGGTGTGGGAAGGGCAATTCGCTCGAAGAAGTTGTCTCCTAAGTTCATTGGCCCCTATCAGATTCTGAGAAGAATTGGACCAGTGGCTTATGAGATCGCCCTGCCTCCCCAATTGGCCAACTTCCACTCGATGTTTCACATTTCGCAGTTAAGGAAGTATGTGCCTGACCCCTCTCATGTGCTTGAGGTGAAAGACTTGCAGATTAGAGGAGATCTTTCAGTAAAGGTTCAGCCTGTTGGTCTTGGCGATATCCAGACAAGACAACTTCGAGGGAAATCCATCAGTCTAGTGCATGTCATCTGGGACAAGAGAACGAGTGATTTCACCTGGGAATTAGAAGATGACGTGAGAAAGTCATATCCACACCTGTTCTCTGGTAAGTCTCAATTTTCGGGTCGAAAATTTTTTGTTGTTAGGGAGAATGTGAAACCCATGCTCCTTACCAAACACAGAACACCAACTCTTCTTCTCTCCACTCTCCTCACACACTGATACTTCATAAGCCCCTTCTCATCCATAATTTTCCCTTCCTTTAGTCACAATTTCCTTACTCTTGCATTCAGGTCCTGGAAGTGAAACCCCTACTAGACCCTTTGTGGATTTTCAACCTCCGTTTCCCTCTTCAGAGTGAGTCAAACCAAGTAAAGCTCTTCCTTATTCTCCATACAGAATTCACTTCCTGTTCCCGAGTTAACTAGGTCTAATTCTTCTTTTGCAACATTGTGTTGCATTTACATAAGTTGGTTTGATGTTTTATGCCCTCACTGTTGATGTAGTGTCTTGCCAAGTCAAAAATCAGAAAAAGGTAAGGGAAGCTAACCTTTCACTCAAATTTTGCATAAAAATTGTCAATTAGAGCTAGGATTGCATGATTGGGTGCTTGATTGATGAGTGGGAACAATTGTGTGTGGTGAATTGCGATTTTGGCATGAACTGTGTGGTTTTGCATGTGAAAACAAATTGAAATTCTAATGGTTTCGCCCTGGCGAGCAGCTCTCGCCTGAGCGAAAATACCAGAAATTCACCCTTGTTGTTGCGCGAGGTCTTGCTTAGGCGAGCTGGTTCCGCTTGAGCGAGAGTCACTCTCGTCTAAGCGAAACAACTTATCCTGAGCGAGAATTCGCTGAAATTTGGGGTTGCTCTCTGTTTGGGGTCTCGCCCAAGCGAGAGTGACTCGCCTAAGCGAGAGTGACTCACCTAAGCGAGACAACTCTCTAGCTTAGGCGAGATCCTCAGCTTGAGCGAGTTTCACTGCAGAATATAGTTACTTCTCTGTTTTAGATTAAATGAAGCTATACTAAGTGAATTGATGTGATATTTGTCTCTTTTGTGCTCGAGTTTTTATGAAAGATAGTATACGTGATGGAGTTGTGTGGATTTGGTTCATTAGAGAATGCGATTGAATTAGGATTTCAAGGGAAATTCTAAAAAGGAAGGTTTTAGTGAATGTAAGGACATGAGGACTCAGTTTGGTGGTATCTTGACGCTCCAATAACCATTAAGACTCATATAGAGTATAATGGATTATGTCGGGAGGAGTAGCAGGAGGTCCTAGTCTATGGACCCGATCCGTCATAGATGCGAAGTGGACTTATCCTGGGAATGGTTGGGTGATAACCCCTTGTGCCTAAAACTCTGTAGAGTTTGGAAACCGTCACAGGTGCAAGCCACCAAGAGCTCCAATGTCTCTTACATAATCCGGATATTGAGTCTAGAGTCATGAATATGTGGTGTGGTTGTGGTGGTTTGAATAATTCTGATAAATGTGATAAGCCTTGATTGATGTATAATTAATAAGTTGCATGATTTTCTCTAAATTAAGTTAGCTTACCCTTCCTGCATATGTTGTTTCTTTTTGTGTCTTTTCTCTTTTGCAATGATCGCCTACAATTGGTGTGAGCAGATAAAAGTGTAGGCGAAGACACACCCCTCCGAGATAGAGGTTGAGTGGTGACGTGAGCGATCTAACAGTAGTATTTGTTCTATGTTTTGCTTAGATGTTGGGTGTTTGGTAACCCTTTCTTAGTGTAGGCTGTGTTGATAGACAATATATGTATAGTTATTTTGGGGATGACTGTATTGATACTTTATACCAGCCTATTCCTATCATCTGCTTTGAATTATCATAATATAATGTTTTGCTAGATAGTGTAAAAACTATTAAAACGGGATGTTACACAACACATGTTGTCTTTAGTTTTTATTTTGTCTTAGGTAGAGTGTTTCCCAATCTCACTTACTCTCTCTAAGGCAAAACTTATGTAATTATGTGTGTGCTTCTATTTTATTTGTAGTTTATTTGGTGTAAGACGTGATCGACGTCTTCAAAGATTTCAACTTAAAGTTTTAATCTTTTATTATAAACTTTTTTATTTACTTTGTAAGTAATTTTATAATAAAAAAATGGTTGAGTTTAAAAAAAATCAAATTCAAAAAAAGTTCGATTTACTAAAAAAATTTGTCACATTAGAAAAAATTGATAAACTAATTATTTTAAATTAAAAATTATTTAAAGGATAAAATTCAAAAATAAAAATGAACCTTACAAAGAAAATCTTTTATAGGTATAGATCATTATTATAATTATAAAATTAAATTAAATAATATTTTTAACTTGTAAAATTTATTATCTATAATTAAAAAAGTATTAAGTTTAAGAAACATTCAAATTTGAAAATTCGATAAAATTTAAAGAAAACATATTAAAGTAAAATGTTATTGTTTATTTTATTTTAAGTATATTGAAAAGAAAAGAAAATATTTATAATTTAAAATAAAAATATTTATTTTCAAATAAATATAATAACTAATTTTATTCTAAAGAAAAGAACTAACAAAGAAAGAGGAGGTAAGTGAGAGAACGGAAAGATATATATCTTCTAACGACTTAATACATTTTTCTTGAGTGAGAATAATAAAGAGGGAAGAAGGAGTGATGGTAAACTTTTTGTCCTAAGTGGAGTTGCTCCTTTAATACATATAGTTTTATCAATTTGCACTTTAGTATGCTATAAGTTGATATTTGTCATCGTGAATTTATAGTTGAGGAAATAGAGAATATCGTATAATATAATATACATGGCTTAATTTAGAGTTTTATTATTTTCACACATAAATTTAGACATTCTGTAACATCCCATTTAATAGTTTTTACGCTACCAAATAAAACATCACATTATGATCAAACAAAGCATATGGTAGAAACAGACTATTATAGAGTACTGATACAGTCATCCAAAATAACCATATAAGTTTCTATCGACATGTACAGTCTATACAAGGAAGAGTTAATTTATACATCTCAAGCTCCAAAGAACCTAACCCAAAAGCCACACTGGATTTCCAAGCTAAAGATCAACTCCTGTCCAGGAGAGAAGTGTCTTCATCTGGATTCTTCTCTGCTCACACCAGAAGTGGGTGATCATTGGAAAGGAAAGACACACAAAGAAAACAACAAGGACAAGAAAGGGTAAGCTAATTGAAATAAGAGAAATCATGCAGTCCACATCATGAATATCATTCATAAAACATAGCTCAATTATATAATTCTAGACTCGATATTCAGATTGTGTAAGTGACACTGGATCTCTTGGTGGCTTGCACCTGTGAAGGTTCCCAAACTCTGTAGAGTTTGGGCACAAGGGGTTATCACCCAAACACTTCCAAAGTAAGTCCCCTTCGCGTCTAAGACTTGATCAAGTCCAAAGACTAGGATCTTCTACTACTCCTCACGACATAATCCATTATGCTCTATCTGAGCGTGAATGATTATTGGAGTTTCAGGATACCAACCAATACAGAGTCCTCACGTCCTTACATACACTAACATACTCATCTGAATTTCCCTTGAAATTCTATTTCAACCACAACTTCTCATAGCTCATATTCATCCAATTTCACCATACTCAATATTAGCAACAACATTCCACGCATGTAAGAGACTAATTGCACAAAATCACATTTAAACATATAATGTCATCCCTTAAATAAGAACATCATACACCCCACTGTAATTATTCTCGCTCAAGCTAGAGGATCTAGCCCAAGCGAGAGGCCATCTCGCTTAGGCAAGTCAGTCTCGCCTAAGCGAGGCTCTAACAGTGGCAAAAATAAAAATCTGGGCAAACTCTCGCTCAGGCTAAGCTGATTCGCTTAGACGAGAGTGTCTGTCGCTCAAGCGACCTCAGCTCGTCTAGGCGAGGCTTCGCGCAGGAACAAGGGTGGGTTTTCTGGTGTTTTCGCTCAGGCGAGAGCTAGTCGCCTAGGCGAAAATACCATACTACTCTGTTGTTCCCACATGCAGAAACCCAGATTCATCACACAAATTCCAATCACACACTCAATCATATAGTTCAACATCAATTCAACACTTCAAACATGCAATCCAGACCAGAAGAACACATTTATGTACAAATTTAAAAGAGAATGGTTAGCTTCCCTTACCTCTTTAAAAGTTTACTGACTTAGCAAAGAAGGAGCTCCAAAAGGGACACCACTACTGCTTTGAACCTAAGGAAGGGAAATGCATATCCACATAGTAAGTGGGATTCAAAATTCTAACCTAGAAATAACTAAATTCTAGAATTGAGAGTTGAAACCAAACTTACGAGAAGCAGGGGGAGGTTCAACTTGAATGGAGGGTTCTGCATCGATCCCAATTCTGCCTACTGCACAAAAAAGAAGAATGAATTCAGATAGGGGAACCTGAGTTTCTTTGTTGAGGGGAAAGAGAGAACAGAGAGAAGATGTGGAAATGGGTTTTGTGTTTTAGATGGAAAGAAAATGAAGAGAGAAAGAAGACTCCTCACACATTCACTTTATATCTAATATTTTATTTAATAATTTTTCTTTTTTTACAAATACAAAAATTTAGAAAACTATTTTCATCTTAATTTATCAAATAGATAATATAAAATAATATATGTGGGTTTAATTTATAACTAACAATGTTAGTCACAAAAGTTTATCTTAAATCTCGTCTTGAATTCATTTACTGTGGTTTACCATGATATTATAATCTCAATTATTACAATAAAAATTAAATGTTAAAATTATTATAATAAAAACTTAATATGGTAATAATAGAGTAATACTATTATCACTTTAAACAAATCAACCTCTTAAGCTTTTAAATTTAAAAGACATATTTGAAATATTAAACTAATACATTTAAGTAAATAAATCTTTAAAAGAAATTAAGCTAACTTATTTAGAAAATAAACCAAATTCAAATTTAATATATGCTAGATCATAATTCAAATACAAATTCAATAGCCTAATACACTTTTATTGCAATAATTTTTAAAGATAAATTCAAAAGTACACATAATTAATTATGGTCAAATCCAAAAATTGAATTTGAAGAACAAAATTATGTTTATTTAAAGCTTCTACTGTATGATAATAAATCTAATTAAGAAAGTGAAATTCTTTATCTTAATCTATTACTTCAATAAATTGTGTGTTTCAAGTTTAACATGTAACATAAAAAAAAATAATAAAATTCAATACAATAATTCTATTAACAATATATTATATTATAAATATTATTAAATTATTATTATTAGAAATAATAATGTATCATGAATTGAACTGTGAACACATAACTCTTATAAATATATTGGAAATCAAAACTAATTAACTAATAACAATATAATAATACTATAAAATTATATATTGGCTTAACAATATATACATATACATGTGCAGGACAAAATATATAAAAGTATACAAGAAAAATAATTAAATTGATTGGACTAATCTTCAAAAGCAAATAGATAAACACAAAATTAAGTAATAAATATATAACAACGTTAAAAAATCTATTAATATATAAAAAATGAGAAAATGGAAAGATAATGTAACATTTAATGGGATTCTATCTAAAACGGAAAATCTATGAACTAGAAATTCTTATCAAACTGAAACAACAAAATTAAAAGAAATTAAATTCAATTTAAATCAATGTAATGGTTACATATAACAGTATAGATAGGATGAGATAAATGAAACGAAGAGGAGAAGAGAGACAATGAAATCAAACAAAGCAGAGTAGTGGGAGTGTGAGAAGTAAGAAAGAGGGAAAACAAATTATATATCATCAAATTCTCAATACAACCTTGGTATAATGGAAGAACACATTTATTACCTTATTCTCATATTTTTATTATCTTTTTATCTATTCATAATTATTTTATTTCTCTATTTACCTTAAGTGAGGTGCCCCTAACCTCTTTTTAACTTATATTTTTTTTTTTTAACATTTTTTTCATTTTATTTAAAGTTTACTTTTTGTTAAATTTTAATTATTTTTTCTTTAGTTTATCATTTTTTGTTTTATTTACTTTTTTATCCTTTAATATATTTTTTAAAAATTCAATAAATTATTAATATTTGTTATTATAAATTTTAAAAATAGAAAAGAAAAAAAAATATATATATATATACACACACGCACACACACTTAACTTTATTTTTGCGTAATGTATTAAAAAATAAACTAAATTAACATAAATTAAATTAAAAAATAATTAAAATTTAAATTAAAAAATTATATATATATATATATATATTATTTTCTTTTTACTTTTTTATTTAATTTAAAGTTTAATCATTTTTAATTTAATTATTTTTAATACATTACATAAAAAATAAATTAAGATATAAATTTTCATATATATATATATATATATATATATACATATATATATATATATATATATATATATATATATATATATATGCTAATATTTTATTTTATTTTTTAAATATATAAAAAAAATATTAAAAATTGTAAATAATAAATTTGAAAAATATTAATATTAAAAAATAAAAAATAAATAAAATACAAACAAATCAGCTTAAGATAAAATTAAAAAAAAATTAAATAAAATTAAAAAAATATAAAACAGAATAATTTTTTTATTTATTTTTAAAGTTTAATTATTTTTTAGCTTGACTTATTTTCATACATTTTTTATAGATCTTTATAAACAGACAACGAATTCAAAACAAAAATGGTATTTTTGTAACTTTGTTTATTTTTTAAAATATATATATATATATATATATATATATATATATTATTTTTTACTATGTTTTAACGATTTTTAATTTGATTTAAAGGTTAATTTTTTGAATTTTAGTTATTTTTCTTCAGTTTATTATTATTTTTAGAAATACTAAAATTTGCAAAAACTATAAATTTCTAAAAACTTTAATCTTATAAAAGAAATAAAAAATAAAAATCTAAACTTATAATTAAAAAATAATAATCTTTAAGTAAAATAAAATAAAATGTAAAACAGATTAAGTATTTTTTTGAATTTTAATTATTTTTTCTTTAGTTTATTAATTTTGTTTTATTTATTTTTTATCTTTTAATATATATTTTAAAAATGAAATAAAACAAAATAGTATATATATATATATATATATATATATATATATATATATATATATATATGCGTGTGTGTATCTTTAATTTTATTTTTGTACAATGTTTTGAAAAATAAATGAAATTAAGAATTAAATTAAACTAAAGAAATAATTAGACCTTAAATTAGAAAAAGAAAAAAAAAATACATATATATATATATAGATTTGTTTTTTCTATTTTATTTTATTTAATGTTTAATGTTATTTAAAATATATATAAAGAAATATTAAAAATTGTAAAATATATAAATATGTAAAATATTAATAGTAAAATAAAATAAAACACAAAAATATAAAGCTAATGATAAACCTTAAAATATTAAATTTTAAATAAAATTATTTATATTTTTTACTTAATTTAAAGTTTAATTGTTTTTTAATTTAATTTAATTTTTAAAGCATATATATAATTTTTATATATATATATATATATATATATATATATATATATATATATATATATAATACTTTTTATTCTGTTTTAACTTTTTATATTTGATTTAAAGTTTAATTTTTAAAATTTTAATTATTTGTTATCTTTTAATATATATTTTAAAATTGAAATAAGATAATAATATTTCTGAATATATATTTTAAAAATAAAATAAGATATTAATGTATATATATATGCTAATATTTTATTTTATTTTTTAAATATATAAAAAAAATATTAAAAATTGTAAATAATAAATTTGAAAAATATTAATATTAAAAAATAAAAAATAAATAAAATACAAACAAATCAGCTTAAGATAAAATTAAAATTAAATTAAATATATATATATATATATATATATATATATATATATATATATATATATATATATATATATATATTTTGTTGAGATATGGAAGTTCATAACTTTTATCAAATGTTGATATTCGAAAGCATTCTTCATTAGAAGTTTGCATCTGAAAAAACTTTTGAAGTGATATATGTGTGACTCTGGTTAAATGGAAAAAAGGTATTTTTGTAATTTAAAAAATATTTGGGATGCAGAAAAAATCTTTGAGGTGTAAAAAGAAATCCCTTATTCACTTTATTTATTTTTTTACGTGGTCTATACAAAGAAAAGAACTAACAATCAATCAAATAAAGAAAGGAGGCAACTATAAAACAAATATTTTAATTAAATTTATAAGTTATATCATATAAAATAATATATGTGGATTTAATTTGTAACTATCCATGTTACTTACAAAAGTTCATGTTAAATTTGTAATTGAGTGATTTGTGGTGTATTATAGGCGAAGTTGGTACGTGTGAACAATTATATTTAGTTTTTATTTAATTTTTAATTTTAAATTATAACGGGAGATAAAATATAAGATATGAATATGAGATATTTATAACAATTAATGAATTAATAGAATTGTCTAAAATTAATGATGCATAAGGTTGAATAAAAGTAAAATTGATTTAAAAAAACTAAAAGGAAATACATTTATTAGATTTAAATTAAAAGTTTAAATACATTTTTCATCCTCATTTTCGTGTTTGTTGCGGATGGTCCTCATTTTGACAAAATGTGTAAAATAGTCCTCATTTTTTACCGAATGTTTAAAATGGTCCTCATTTTCACAATTCGTGTTTTATTTGATCATTTTCTGTGAGACCGTTTAGATTAGTAACGGATCACCTGTACAGTACACCTAACACACCCCAATGCAACCTAATACAAACAGTGCCACCTATACAGTGCTCCGTTACTGATTTAAACAGTGTCACAAAAAAGGACCAAGTAAAACACGAATTGCGGAAATGAGAACTATTGTAAACATTCGGTAAAAATGATGACCATTTAAAACATTCTTTCAAAATGAGGATCATCCGCAACAAACACTACGAAAATGGGAACTAAAAAGGTATTTAAGCCTAAATTAAATAATAAAGAATATATTTTTAAAATAAAAATATCATTTTTTAAAAAATATTTTAATTATTTTGACAAAAACTCTAAACACATTAAAATAAAATGTTATAGTTTATTTTATTTTAAGTATATTTAATAAAAAATAAAATATTTATAATTTAAAATAAAAATATTCATTTTCAAATAAATATCTATAACTATATATAAAGGGGATTCCCTCTTTTGTGTCCACATTTCATAATTCCAACTTTACCCTTTATAATTTAATTATTTATTAAATTTTTAAAAATTAACGGTTATTTTTATAAGTTTTTATAAAATTATTTACTTATCTCTTTTTTCTTTTTTTCTCTTACTATTCATCAATAGTTATTTTTCTCTTATTTTCTCCGTACATTTTATTTTATTTTTATAAATATACTTTTATTTTGTTTATTAAATTAATAACATTACAATATCATCAATTCTTAATATAATTCAAAAAATGCGTACACACAGGCGCGATAGCGCCTGTGTTTACACTAGTAATAACTAATTTTATTCTAAATCTGTTTTTTCTTATCTCAACCTTACAAAATTCATTCTCATTTGTTTTTTTCTCACCCATACATAGTGTCCACTAGACCTCAACTTCACTTACCTATATCACTCTTCAACTTTTATTCAATTTATTTAATTTTTTCACTAAATCTATATAAAGAAAAGAACTAACAATTAAACAAAAAAAAGGCATTTTTCTTGCTTTTGTTATTGAAAGATATGTATAAGATCCAAAAAAATTTAAAATAAATAGAAATTATTGGAATAAATTAATAATTTTGATTAAGATCATTAATTTATTTAATATACTGAATTATGAAATATTGAGATAATTATTTAAGTGATTTAAGTTGTGATTTATTTATTTTAATTATTTTTTAGTTATATTATGCGGAATATATGCTTTTATATATTAGTAATGTGAATGATGTAATGATTAAGCATTTAGTTGAGTGAATAATGTGTGTGATTAGCCTTTGAAAGGGATGTAGGTTTGATTCTTGGATGTCCACTATATGTTGTTTATTTTTTAAAATTTTTCTTTCTCATTTAAGTTGTGGGGCCACTTATTTTTAATTAGTTTTCTCTCTCCATTTTTATGTTGGGTCACATTTTTTTTCCCTCTTCTGTTACCCACACTTTGCAGTATTTTTTTTTAATCATATGCTCTAATCTTTCGGTTGTTATTCAATTGATCATAAGTTACCCAAAAAATAAAGAAATAAATCAGTTTAAAGGTTAGGATAGTGGTTTTTAAACATGTTGCTGCCATATTATAGATAGAGAATAAAAACAGCCAAATATTATATATTCTAAAAATGCATGTATAAAAACTAAATAAAATGGTGTAAGGGTTTTTAAAATGTATAAAACTTAAAACAAACATGGAGACGTGAAGGACCGTCATGAGTAGGTGAGGTTTCGAGCGTTGCAGGAGGTTGTTTCTCTTTACGTCATACACGCAAGGTATATGGGTTTTCTTCTTTCTAGCTATCACTCATGTGTTTGGTTCTTTGGTGTTTGATAGGGCGTTTGACATTTTATGTAGAGTTATTCCCTTTGGATTTTTGTAAAAAATGTTTTGATGCATGATAATATTAAATAATGTTATGATATTATTTGATTATCTATACTTATTAGTGTGAGTTTGAATGTCATACGTTCTTCATGGGTTGCATAGTTATGGAGTTTAAATCGCATTTTTTCTTGTTTTTGTCATTTAAAGGTATGCACTTGTAAACTCATTACTTATTATTAATGAGAATGAGGGAAAATAAAATAATAAAGAGGGAAGAAAGAGTGAGAGATGAATTTTTTTGCCCTTAGTGGAGTTGTTATTTTAATATTTATAGTTTTATCAATTTTGTATTTTAGTATACTATATATAGATATTTATCATCTTGAATTTAAAGTGATAATATCATATAATATAATATACATGGCTTAATTTAGGGTTTTATTATTTTCACACATTAATTT
This sequence comes from Vigna unguiculata, assembly GCF_037176805.1. NCBI lineage: Eukaryota > Viridiplantae > Streptophyta > Magnoliopsida > Fabales > Fabaceae > Vigna > Vigna unguiculata. The sequence goes on along the minus strand of NC_140795.1, from coordinate 22,050,137 downwards.
TTACATTTACTTTATATCTATTATTTTAATTTATAATTTTTCTTTATTTACAAATATAAAAAATTACTTTTTTAAATAATTATAATTTATGATATTATGATATTGAATTAGTTGAGTGATTCGTGACATATTATACGTGAAGTTGGTATGTGTGAACAACTATATTTAGTTTTTATTTATTTTAAATTATAATGGGAGATAAAATATAAGATATGAATATGATATATCTATAACAATGAATGAATTAATAGAATTGTCTAAAATTAATGAGACATAAGGTTTTGTAAAAGTAAAATTGATTTAAAAAACTAAAAGGAAATACATGTATTAGATTTAAATTAAATAATAAAGAATATATTTTTAAAATAAAAATATCATTTTTAGAAAATGTTTTAATTATTTTGGCAAATATTTTAGTACGTTTTTATTATAATAATTTGGAAAGACAAATTCAAAACACATAATTATGGTCAAATATTTTTATAATATTTTTATGAATAGAGGTTTGCTTATTTAAAATTATTTTTGTTGTATCACAATAAACCCTAATTAAGAGAGTGAAATTCTTTAGTTTTCTCTATTACTCTAATCAACGGTGCCTTTCAAGTGTAGCGCACATCGTCTTTCATTTTTATTTTGCCTCAGGTAAAGCGTTTTCCCCAATTTCACTTTCTCGCACGCAAAGATTTAGTGATTATCCGTGCGTGATTTTGTTCGATTCACTTTATTTGGTTTAAGAAGTGATCAACATCTTCAAAGTTTCAATCTTCAACTTTAGGTAGCAATAGTTAGTTCTTTATGTAATAGTTACATGGAAATAAGGATTTGTTTTTTAAGAAATATTGACGATTTTACTTCTTAATTTTGACAATTGGATGTGTCAATCATGTAATTTTACCAATTTTACCACTTTGTGTAATTGATGATGATTTAGGTTATGTGGTAATCATATGTACAGACTCATTAATGAAAAAAACTAGTACAATTCTTATTTCTTAAGGTTGTGTAAATTGTAAAATAGATCGATCCCAAGTTTTGGTGATTGTTGCTATTAGTGGAACTTTCATAGATATGATTGTTGTTTCTGTTGTGTGGACAAATTTGAAGAATAATATTTTATTTTATGCACAAAAGAACTAATTTGTGATTGACAATTTCTTAATGACTATGTAGGACTCTCTATTTTAAGGTTGTTCTTAAAAATATGTTATGTTATCTTTCAGATTAATTGACAAAGATGGAACTTGGGTCAAATTCTGATGATAGTAAATCAACATTTTGCCTGGTGGATGAGGATCATACATTTGCAAATTCTATCCGATACACCCTAAATCAGGAGTAGGTATTGTGAATATTCTTATGCGAGTTTAATTCAATATATCTATCTTGATTTGTTGAGGTTTTTAGTGTTGTTTTGCAGTCCAAGGGTGACATATTGTGGGTACAGCATCCCTCATCCCTCATTTAATCGAGTTAATATCAGACTCCAGACAACAGGTAATGCAGAAGTGTGTTGAGTTTCTTGTCAATTTTTTATCGTAGTGAACCAAATCTTACCATAAGTAAAAAATTTCTACAATAATCATGTATATGCTAAATTCTTTTCGCTACTACATACAAAATTCTTAGCCTCCAATACTTATCGTTTGTAGAGATATAATGATGACTCAGTGGTAAAGTTTGAAATAGAGAATAAGAGAAATTGAGAATTCTCTTGGATATATATATGATAATAATAAATACTTTCATTCGATAAGTTTACTGAATTTTCAAATTTTGATTTAATAAATATTTTCATTAGTTCTTTTCATTAAATTAGTTTACCCAATTCCTGAGATTCTTGATTCGAAAACATTGGGATGGGTAGATGAAGAATTTATTTCTAAGTTATGTTACTCTATTTTTTGTATTTGTCTCTAATAATTAATAATTTAGTGATGAATCACCAATTTTTGAATCGTATCTTTCAAGTAAGACTATTTATCTTCTTTTGTCTCTCAAAAATGGAAATTTAGAAAACCATAGTATATAAAGAACAAACATATCTCATTTAATTTCTATGTATATCTACTACCACTAACAAATACTATAATAACTACCATTTGTCAATATAAAAAAAATGCAATATAGTATGACATTGTAAAAAAATGCAATATAGTATGACATTGTAATCTTGTGTTGAATTTGGTTGTGTAGGGGATCCAGCAAAGGAGGTGTTTAAAGATGGATGCTTGGAACTGATGCTCATGTGCCGCCATGTTAGGAGCACTTTTGATGATGCTCTAACTGAATTTAAAAAGACCAAAACCAGCTGAACAAGATATTGATACCATTCAGAGTCTATAAACACTTCTATTTTTAGTTTTTACACTCATTTGGCTTTTCATGCTGAACCTTAATATATAAGCATGGGTGAATTTAGGTTATTAGGTTAAGGAAATAAAAATACTAAGGTCATTTAATGCTATTTTTTAAGAACTTAAAATATTTAATATAATAATCTATTTTATGTCAGGAGGCTACTTCCTACCAAGATCAATAAACATTTTTTCAATCACATATTTTCCTTGTTTTGTGTATGTTTCTTAGGAGGAAAATCTCAATATAGTATCGGACTCTTCTCTTGTTACAACACGTTCTCACACTTATAAACACCACACCTATAAAACTTGTATCACTTTTTAACTTAAAAGTGTAACGATTTTTCTATGCAATGCCTATTTTCAAAGATTTGATAAAAAAACAAATGGATAAACAGACAATGAATTCAAAACAAAAATGGTATTTTTGTAACTATTTATTTTTTAAAGCATATATATATATATATATATATATATATTCTTTAATATTCTGTTTTAACTTCTTTTAATTTTATTTAAAGTTTTTTTTTTAATTTTAGTTATTTTTTCTGTAGTTTATTATTTTCGGTTTTCTTTATATTTTATCTTTTAATATATATTTTAAAAATGAAAGAAAATATTAATATTTCTTAATAAATATTTATAAAATATATATTAATATATATATATATATAGTTTTAATTTTATATAATGTATTAAAAAATAAATTAACTTAAAAAATAAATTAGGTTAAAATAATAATTATCTTTACATTACAAAATATATTTATATATATATATATATATATAATTTTTTAATTTTAATTATTTTTAATGCGTTGTATATAATGTATTAAAAGTTAAATTAACTTGAAAAATTAAATAAATTTAAAATATAAATTTTAAAATTATTATAATAAAAAATTAATATTAGAGGAATACTATTATCATTATATTATGGGTTAAATATGTTTTTGGTCCTTCAAGTTTCAGCGAAATTTGGAATTAGTCCCTCATCAAAACTTTTGACCAATTTAGTCCTTCATCTTTCAAAATGCGTGAATTTAGTCCTTTTAACCAAATTTTGTTAAGTTTATCTAACGTTTCGAGCGCATTTCATGATAATATTTAAGTTAACATTGAAGCAAAAATGTGTTAAATAGTATAAATAATTTAAATACTATCATGAAATGCGCTTGAAACGTCAGATAAACTTAACAAAATTTGGTTAAAAGGACTAAATTCATGCATTTTAGAAGATGAAGGACTAAATTGGTCAAAAGTTTTGATGAGGGACTAAACCCAAATTTCGCTCAAACTTAAGGGACCAAAAACATATTTAACCCTTATATTATTTACATTTATTTAAACAAATCAACCTCTTCAATTTAAAAGATTTATTTGAAATATTAAAACTATTACATTTAAGTAAATAAATCTTTAAAAAAAATATTAAACTAACTTATTTGACAAATTGGCCAAATTCAAATTTAATATATCTCATATCTAATTCATGTAAAAACTCAATAGTTGAAAGAATGCTTAAATATCTTTTTGGTCTCAATTTTCGTGAGCTTTGTTTTGTTTGTTCCTCATTTTTTTGAAATGTTTAAAATTATCCTAATTTTTATAATTTGTGGTCAATTTGGTCCTTTTTGAAGATGTCGTTTAAATAGTTAACGGAAGATGAACCATAACTGTCATGTGTCACTATGTGGTTTTTAATTTTTTTTTTTATTTTTTAATTTTAAAAATGTTGTCCACGTGTCAACACAACATTGTGACACGTGGCAGTATCTCATGGCTTATATTCAATTTGGTCTCAATTTTCGTTAATTTTGTTCAATTTAATCCCAATTTTTGTTATTTTTGTTCAATTTAGTCTCAATTTTGTCTCTATCCAAAATGACCAAATTTATTTTTTATATAAATGTTATATTGAAAATTTTATTTTTATACCAAACATAACTATATTTTTGGAGGGAAATTATTATATATGTTTGATTTTTGGTACATGTACAAAATAGGGATAAAGTTAGTTTAAAATTAGAGAAAAAAATTCTTTATTGTTTTTAAAATTAGAAGGAAAATTCTTCATTGTACAACATTTATATAGAAATTAAATTTGGTCAATTTGGAAAGGAGCAAAATTGGAACTAATTTGAACAAAATTAATGAAAATTGGGACTAAATAGAATAAAATTAACGAAAAATTGGAACTAAATTGAATATAAGCCACAAGATACTGCCACGTGTCACAATGGTGACTTGACACGTGGACAACATTTTTAAAATTTAAAAAAATTAAAAAAAAAACTACAGAGTGACACATGACAGTTATTGTTCACCTCCCGTTAAAGATTTAAACGGCGACTGCAAAAATGACCAAACTGATCACAAATTACAGAAATTAGAACTATGTTGAACATCTCGAAAAAATGAGGACCAAACAAAACAAAGCTCATGAAAACTGGGACTAACAAGGTATTTAAGCCTGGAAAGAAAAATTAAAAAACACACATAATTAATTATGGTCAAATATCTTTATAATTTTTTATGAGTGATTCAATCATCTAAAATAAAACAACAATCCAAAAATTGAATTTGGTGAACCAAAACTTGTTTATTTAAATCCTAATTAACATAGTGAAATCTATTATTTTTCTATATTACCTCGTTTCAAGTGCAACACATGTTGTCTTTAGTTTTTATTTTGCCTTAGTTAGAGTGTTTCCCAATCTCACTTACTCTCTAAGGCAAAACTTATGTGATTATGTGTGTGCTTCTATTTTATTTGTAGTTTATTTGGGGTAAGTATAAGGCTCAATTATTTTTTGCTCTTATTTTTAAGGGTTGCCCCTAATCAGTTGGGCCTAAAGGCTGGCCCATAGGGTGACAAGGCCCCTAAAGCAGCCATAGCCCCTCATTCTGCACTCACTTGCCAAAATCAGTGCTCTCGCTCTTCCATTTTCTCTCCACAGAAGCTCTGCTAGGGTTTGGGTCTTACCCTTCTTTGTGTTAACTCAACCCCATTCTTCAATTCATGTAAGTTGATTCTCCACCGTACCTTTTTCATTCCCAGCTCTGTCATCATGATTCTAACTAGGGTTCACCATGGTAACCCATTTTGAATCTATTCCACTGTTTTACAGATTGTAAATATGCTCCGTGGTCGGTAGTACTCATTTGCTTGGGTGTCGGGATATTCTGCTAGCTTTTTCCAGGTAAAGGAAGCTAGGTTTATGTATATAAAGTTATTTTGCCGAGTTTTGGTATGTTTGTATGGCTGTGATGCTTGAATGAGGCTGTTGGTCGAATAAATATGTATGGTGTGCGAGTATGTTTGATTGATGCGACGCTACTCTTTTTCTACATTCCACACTTTTCGTAAAATTAAGATTCCTACTGCGTTAACCGTTGGATTGAGCTGAAATTTTAACAGCTGATCCTTAACACAAAATTATTGACTTTGACCGGTCGGATCTTTAATTAAAGCTCTATAGTCAGAGCAGTTTTTATCGCAAGGTCACTGCAGTTTGGTTGTTGACAACACTGCACACTTTTCGTAAAATGAAAGTTACTACTTCGCTACCGTTGGATCGAGCTGATATTTTAACAGATGACCCTTAACACATAGTTTTTGACTTTTACTGGTCCGATCTTGAATCGGAGCTCTGTAGTGAGAGCAGTTGTTATCGCAAGATCATTGTAGTTTAGTTGTTGACAACATTGACCTTTGTTGCTTGTTTGATTTACAATTTTCTTTATAGTTATTCAATTAAGTTGGTTCTTTTTTCATTTGGTTCTTGATTCAATCATATTTAATTTGAATATAAATAATTTTCTAAGCTTCACACAAGCTGTAGTTTTATTTCTAAAATCTCTAAATCATTTGCATAATGTGATGTTAAGTTGGATTATTATGTTAAAGCATGAGATGAGTGAATATGCATGAGTAAGAGGGTGTATGAGTTGTGAATGATGGGCTTGGATAAATCTTGGCATGTGATTTCAATGAAATGGTTGGTATCAAAATGGCATTGTATTGGTATGAGGTGAAATTCTATATTCATGGATTGGGAAGGATGAATTGGAATGAATTCAACATTGAATATGAATGAGGATTTGGTTATAAAGGTTGGAATGAGAGTTATGTGCATGATAAATATTTATTGATTGAGTATGTTTGGTTTGTGTTAGTGCGTAATTCCATGAGCCTCTAGGTGAGACCTCATGGTAGTGCTTCAGTGGTCGGGACGTAATTCCATGACCCCTGTTAGTGGGAGTTCATGGTGGTGCCCCATCTATATAATTTGGTAAGGATTCAAGGTAAGGTTGCATCTTGACACTCTAAGGAGTCAGTTAGTCTCACTTAGAGCAGACTGACTCTTGTGGTGAGAGTAGCAAGAGGCCTAAAACTCATCAAGGGCTAACCTTATGTGTGGGGGATTGAGACATTGTAACACTTGTAAAACTTATCTTGGGGGTGAGCAAAGTTATCCACCACAAGTGCAAGCATTCGCTTAATCCGACCAGATTATATGTATCTGTATGAGTCGTGTCGAGTCTAGTGGATTGCTTGAGGAGCCATAACATGTTTGGATGACATATACTACTTGGATTTTGTAATAGCATGTGATTGCATGATAAACTGTTTTCTACTATAGCTTACCCTTTGTTTTTTTTATTGTTATGTGTGTGGTTTTCTCTTTTTGCGCTAATCATCAATTTATTGATGTGAGCAGATGCGAGAACTCCCCGTGGTCATCAGGGTGATGGAGGTTCCACTGCTTAGTCCGTGTTCGGACAAATCTCGCTTTTTAGAGTTTACTTTAGGGCTATGGCCCATGTATTATCTGCTCTCTAAGTATTTATTTTAAACACTGTCAAACTATTTTCTTTGTCTAGTTATTGGCATCGTGGTGTGCCCTAATATTTCATTTTTTAAGTACCTTGGATGTTTGTAAGGAGTGACTTGATACTCCGCAAATTGGCCTTTTATGTTATCATGTGTAATATTCCATTTGATTATGTTAATATTTAAATGGGGTGTTACATTTATGGTATCAGAGCAGTTCGTCCTTAGGATGACCTGAGGTTGTGGGTTTGTCATGCCTCGCAGGCATAAGTTATCAAGTCTAGTGAGTTTATCAGTGAAACCAAAAGTTTTAAGAACAGAAAACATCTTGATCAAGTGATGAGGGTGCACACTCATGACTAGATCAAAGGTTGTTTTTCCTTTCTTAATTCTAATGGTTTGGGGAAGGAAGGTTGATAAACAAAAGGTTTGGTTGTCTGTAGATGATGAAGTGTTGCCTTGTATGTTTTAGTTTGTCCTATTACGCCTCAGTGTTTTGTGTCTGGTGTATGTAGCGATGAGGGAATGCAGATTCAAGCTCAACTTGACCTACTCACCCTTACAAGGATTCGTAGGGCCTATGAGACAATCTCTTGTCTCCAAGATGTGAAGATGTAGAGAGTTGTATATCAGTGGATGATGAAAGTTGAGTCTTGGTTTAGAAGGCTGAGAAATGATGTTGGAAGTTAAGAAGCAACGCTTTGGGCCGAGGGAGCTACAAGATCGAGTTCTAAGATCGTATACCACAAGTTTTAAATGAAGAGTTGAGTTTAGAGATTAGTATAAAAAGATATTGGTGCATGCTCGTGAAGCAAGGTTTGAGGAATCAACTTGGCTTTACGTTGTGACAATGTCTGAGGTTTGAAGTGGAATAGTGTGGAAGGTTTGAGGTTAAAGGTGGAGACCATGAAGTGTATAGGAAAGCAGACGTATAGTTGGAAGCTTATGGGAGGCAGAGCTTTAAAGATCAGCCAAGTATGATGATGTTATAGGAGAAGGAAGTATATTTAGAATTACATACCAGATCAATTAAGTAAGAAGTAGTTGGGTCTTCTCAGCGATAGTAGTTACCCAAGTTAAGAGTAGAAGGGATGTTCTAAGTAAAGCGGCCCACAAAAGAGGAAGGTTTGACATTAGATATGAGATGGACGATTTCAAGTATTAGAAGGAGAAGCACATAGTTAAGTTTGTTCTTGTAGGGAAGGACAGTTAGTAATGTCACAACACAGGGAAAGAGGAAAGGAAAAAAAAGTTTTGAGTAGCTATGAGAGTGTTTGCGATGATTGGTACTAAAGTGGTCAGCACAGGTGATCTAATTTAAAAGATACATGTTACAAAGGTGGTGATTGGATTATGGGTTTTGGCTTCGCTTAGGATCGTGCACTCTTTCATGTCGCAGTATGGTAAAGGAGTCATGGTTTTCTGCAAGAAGGAGTTGAGTTTGAGATTGTGGTTTTTGCTATCGTAGCGGCCAAGTGAAGATTCGCTCAGGTGTGTGGTGCCTTCGTGGTGATCAAAGTATTTAAATTCAAACCCGATTTGAATTGTTTCCTTTGCAAGGTTGGGACATAGTCTCAAGGGTGAATTGGTTGTTTTCTCAATCTCATTCTGATGAGCTGGGACAACCAATGAGGTGGTGTACTTTAATTAAAAAGGGATAAGTCAGTGATTGCGTATGAAGTACGGATTAAGCTAAATAGTGGGGGCAGAGTGTCACGTGAATCAGAGTCACTTGACAAAGGAAAGTGAATAATAGACGCAAAAGATATAAGTAGTAGAAGAATTTGTAGACGTGTTCTGAAGCAAGTACTAGAATTCTAACCTTTTTTGTGTGGTGGAGTTCACTTTTGCATTGGTGTCTGAAGGAGGACTTGTGCCAATAGTTCCTAATTGGATGGTTCCTATTGAGAATTTGAAGTAAATACTAAAGTGGGGGAGATGTTGGAGAAGTAATGGCTTATACTAAGTATAACCATAAGGATGACTGTAAGTTTGGTGAATCTTAAAGGAGAGGTAGTGGGAGGATATACTGTTCAAGGGTAAACATTGGATAAGGGAGGATAGAATTTTCGGGCCTATGGTTTTAAAGGGTGGAAACATGATGAAGGTAAGGAATTTCAAAAAAGTTAGAGGTATCATCAAGGTTTAGCAGTGAGTTTTCCAAGTGTGAAGAGAGTCTTTAGAATGTTCAAGATGAGTATTGACGAAGGTTGGAGTGATTAGTAGGACATATGGTTTAAAAAAGGTGGATACAGTGTTGAGAAAATAGGATGTTAAGACTATAAAAAGGGGAGTCCAAAGGGTTTTGCAAGTTCTATAGAAGTTTTGGAGAAAGGTTTCTCAACGATGATTGCTTCCTTGTCACGGCAGACATGAAATGAGCATCATTTTGAGTAAACGAATGAGTGACTTGTGTGTTGATCAGAGTGGCGTAGTGGGATGGAGGGACGAGATACCTATGAAGGGTAAGAGGTGCGTGGGAAGAACTATCTTACTCATGACCTAGTGATTACTACGACAACCAGTTATTCATAAACAGCGAAGGCGTCATTCTTACGAGTACTAAGTAAGGGTGTTCAGTGATCATTTAGAGTTGGAATTATTGAGTTACTCAGAGAAAGTTGTGCAAGAGGAGTAGGAGACGATTTGAGTTATAATTTTAAGTTAGGGTGTCAACTTGGACGTGAGAAAGCGAGATAAACGTTTGGCCAGAGAAGGGAATTCGAGATCCTCGAGTTGACGAAGTAAGAGTAAGAGTGGGTTGAGAAACATAAATGTTTGGGTTGGGAAGAGAATGAGTGAGGAGATTTCATTAGTCTAGTCATCTTACTAGAACTAGTGAGTCTCTCAACAAGGTTGGAAAAAAAGATAATTCAGAAAAATCTTAGTTTAAAATTTCAAGTCAAGGAAAGACCTGGTTCTAAGGCTTTTGTGGAAGGATAATTACAAGTTAGTAGATCAGAAATGAAGGTGACATACCAAAATGAATTTGGTGGTTGTAATAGAGGAAAGCTTAATTTGGATCCAGAATGACTTGGTTGTGGACTTTGTTACCATTGGTTGAAGTCAGTAAAGGAGACAAGATGTTATGAGTGTCGTTATGCATAAAAGTGGTCAAGAGTGTTGATGGTAAGGCAGTAAGCCAAAACTCAATAGTGATCAAGTCAGTGGAGGCATAAAGGAGTGAACGAGGTGATGGGAAGTGATAACGAACATGCTATAGTTTGAGACTTAAAGTCATCTGAGACTTTGATAAAACCTACAAGAGGTAGTGGGGAGCTTATGAGAGGTGAGTCAGTATATCAGATACAAGTTAGTTGGGCAAGTATGAGGGAGCATTCGAGTTTTAGGTTGCAAGTTGGAAGTTACTTCGAGTGTAGTGACTAAGCCAATCTACAAAGCTGAACATATCGCTTCGCACAAAGGTAAAGTTTCCAGTGACTATAGGTGTTGGAGTCATTTTATCAGTCATGTCTAAGTGGCAGTTGTTGGAAAAAAAATGAGGAAAACATAGTTTTCTTCCTATTCCATCGGTGAAATTTTGAGGAAGATTTTTTTTTGTTAGGGAGAATGTAAGGCTCAATTATTTTCTTCTCTTATTTTTAAGGGTTGCCCCTAATCAGTTGGGCCTAAAGGCTGGCCCATAGGGTGACAAGGCCCCTAAAGCAGCCAAGGCGCCTCATTCTGCACTCACTTGCCAAAATCAGTGCTCTCGCTCTTCCCTTTTCTCTCCACAGAAGCTCTGCTAGGATTTAGGTCTTACCCTTCTTTGTGTTAACTCAACCCCATTCTTCAATCCATGTAAGTTGATTCTCCACCGTACCTTTTTCATTCCCAGCTCTGTCATCATGATTCTAACTAGGGTTCACCATGGTAACCTATTTTGAATCTATTTCATTGTTTTACAGATCGTAAATCTGCTCCATGGTCGGTAGTACTCACTTGCTTGAGTGTCAGGATATTTTGCTATCTTTATCCAGGTAAAGGAAGCTAGGGTTTATGTATATAAAGTTATTTTGCCGATTTTTGGTCTGCTTGTATGGCTGTGATGCTTGAATGAGGCTGTTGGTCGAATAAAAATGTATGGTGTGCGAGTATGTTTGATTGATGCGACGCTACTCTTTTTTTGCATTCCACACTTTTTGGAAAATGAAGATTCCTACTGAATTAACCGTTGGATCGAGCTGAAATTTTAACAGCTGATCCTTAACACAAAATTCTTGACTTTGACTGGTCGGATCTTTAATTGGAGCTCTATAGTTAGAGCCGTTTTGATCGCAAGGTCATTGCAGTTTGGTTGTTGACAACACTGTAAACTTTTCGTAAAATGAAAGTTACTACTTCGTTAACCGTTGGATCGAGCTGATATTTTAACAGATGACCCTTAACACATAGTTTTTGACTTTGAGCAGTCCGATCTTAAATCGGAGCTCAATAGTGAAAGCAGTTTTTATCGCAAGATCACTATAGTTTAGCTGTTGACAACATTGACCTTTGTTGCTTGTTTGGTTTACAACTTTCTTTATCGTTATTCAATTAAGTTGGTTCTTATTTCATTTGGTTCTTGATTCAATCATATTTAATTTGAATATAAATACAAAATTTTTTTGAGCTTTACACAAGCTGCAGTTTTATTTCTAAAATCCCTAAATCGTTTGCATAATGTGATGTTAAGTTGGATTGCTATGTTAAAGCATGAGATGAGTGAATATGCATGAGTAAGAGGGTGTATGAGTTATGAATGATGAGCTTGGATAAATCTTGGCATGTGATTTCAATGAAATGGTTGGTATCAAAAGGGCATGGTATTGGTATGAGGTGAAATTCTATATTCATGGATTGGGAATGATGAGTTGGAATGGATTCAACATGGAATATGAATGAGGATTTGGTTATAAAGGTTGGCATGTGAGTTATGTGCATGATAAATATTACTTTATTGATTGAGTATGTTTGGTCTGGGTCAGTGCGTAATTCCATGAGCCTCTAGATGAGACCTCATGGTAGTGCTTTAGTGGTCGGGACGTAATTCCATGACCCCTGTTAGTGGGAGTTCATGGTGGTGCCCCATCTATATAATTTGGTAAGGATTCAAGGTAAGGTTGCATCCTGACACTCTAAGGAGTCAGTTAATCTCACTTAGAGCGAACTAACTCTTGTGGTGAGAGTAGTAGGAGGCCTGAAACTCATCAAGGGCTAACCTTGTGGGGGGGATTGAGACATTGTAACACTTGTAATACTTAGCTTGGGGCTGAGCAGCTCGGGGGTGAGCAGAGGTATCCACCACAAGTGCAAGCATCCGCTGAATCTGACTAGATTATATGTATTCAGATGAGTCGTGTCGAGTCTAGTATATTGCTTGAGGAGTCATAACATGTTTGGATGACATATACTAGTTGGATTGTGTAACAATTTATTGATGTGAGCAGATGCGAGAACTCCCCGTGGTCATCACGGTGGTGGAGGTTTCGCTGCTTAGTCCGTGTTGGGACAAATCCCGCTTTTCAGAGTTTACTTTAGGGCTATGGCCCATGTATTATCTGCTCTCTAAGTATTTATTTTAAACATTGTCGAACTATTTTCTGTTTCTAGTTATTGGCATCGTGGTGTGCCCTAGTATTTCAATTTTTAAGTACCTTGGATATTTGTAAGGAGTGACTTGATACTCCGCAAATTGGCCTTTTATGTTATCTTGTGTAATATTCCATTTGATTATGTTAATATTTAAATGGGGTGTTACAGTAAGACGTGATCAACGTCTTCAAAGATTTCAACTTAAAGTTTTAATCTTTTATTATAAACTTTTTTATTTACTTTGTAAGTAATTTTATAATAAAAAAATGGTTGAGTTTAAAAAAAATCAAATTAAAAAAAAAGTTCGATTTACTAAAAAAATTGTCACATATAGAAAAAAATTGATAAACTAATTATTTTAAATTAAAAATTATTTAAAGGATAATATTCAAAAATAAAAATGAACCTTACAAAGGAAATCTTTTATAGGTATAGATTATTATTATAATTATAAAATTAAATCGAATAATTTTTTTAACTTGTAAAATTTATTATCTATAATTAAAAAAAGCATTAAGTTTAAAAAACATTCAAATTTGAAAAATCGATCAAATTTAAAGAAAACATATTAAAGTAAAATGTTATAGTTTATTTTATTTTAGGTTAAAATACCTTTTTGGTCCCAATTTTCGTCAAGTTTTTTGAAACAAGTCCTAATTTTGGTTTTGTGTTCAAATAGGTCCCAATTTTCGTCAATTTTATTCAATTGGGTCCTTTTTTGCTAACACCGTTTAAATCATTAATGGCCATGAACAGTGACTGCCACGTGTCACTTCGTGGTTTTTTTGAATTTTTTTTATTTTTATTTTTATTTTTTTTAATTTTTTTTTAAAATTTTTTTTTAATTTTTTTTAAATATACACGTGTCAACCCAGGAGTGTGCCACGTGTCACTTTGTGGTTTTTTTGAATTTTTTATTTTATTTTATTGAATTTTTTTTAAATTTTTTTGAATTATTTTTTAAATGTCCACATGTCAATCTAGTAGTGTGCCACGTGTCAAAGTTAACATTCTATATTCAATTTGGTCCCTATATTTGTTATTTTTGTTCAATTAGGTCCTAATTTTTGTTAAGATTAACCAATTTGGTCCCTATAGAAGATGTGACCAAATTTAATTTTTATATCAAAGTTATAATGATGTGAATTTTAATATATTAAATAAAGATATTTAATAAAAAATATGAATTTTAATATAAAAATTAAATTTGGTTTTAATTTGGAGAGGGACCAAATTGGTTAATGTTAACAAAAATTTGGACCTAATTGAACAAAAATAACAAATATAGGAACTAAATTGAATTTAGAACATTGACTTTGACACGTGGCACGCTACTGGGTTGACACGTGGACATTTAAAAAAAATTTAAAAATTTTTTTAAAAAAAATTCAAAAAAATTCAAAAAAAAACCACAAAGTGACACGTGGCACACTCCTGGGTTGACACGTGTATATTTAAAAAAAATTAAAAAAAAATTTTTAAAAAAAATTAAAAAAAATAAAAATAAAAATAAAAAAAATTCAAAAAAACCACGAAGTGACACGTGGCAGTCACTGTTCATGGCCGTTAATGATTTAAACGGTGTTAGCAAAAAAGGACCCAATTGAACAAAATTGACGAAAATTGGGACCTATTTGAACACAAAACCAAAATTAGGACTTGTTTCAAAAAACTTGACGAAAATTGGGACCAAAAAGGTATTTTAACCTTTATTTTAAGTATATTTAAAAGAAAAGAAAATATTTATAATTTAAAATAAAAATATTTATTTTCAAATAAATATAATAACTAATTTTATTCTAACGAAAAGAGCTAACAGTTAAAGAAAGAGGAGGCAAGTGAGAGAATGGGAAGACAGATATCTTCTAACGACTTAAAACATTTTTCTTGGTTTTGTTGTTGAAAGGTATGCACGTGGTAACTTACTATTAATATGAGTGGAAATAATAAAGAGGAAAGAAGGAGTGATGGTAAACTTTTTGCCCTAAGTGGAGTTTTATTAATTTGCACTTTAGTATGCTATATGTGGATATTTGTCATCATGAATTTATAGTTGATGATATGGAGAATATTGTAGAATATAGGTATAAATACATATTTGGTACCCAAACTTTTTCGGAAAGTTCAATGTGGTACCCGAACTTTAGGAATGTTCAATTTGGTACCTCAATTTTCTAAAGAGGTTCAATTTGGTCCTCTCCTTTAAGTTGGAGTTAACACCGTGTCCGTACAGGACACGTGTCAAGCCATGAAATTTTTATTTTTTTTTAATTTTTTTTTTCAAAAAATTAAATTTTTTTTTCAAAAAAATAATTTTTTTTCTCAAAAAATTTAAAAAACTGCCACGTGTCAGTTTATCATCATGCCACGTGGCAGCTTACAAGCATGACACGTGGCAGTGTAATAGTTGTTTTCAATTTAGTACCCCAATTTAAATTTTTGGTTCAATTTAGTACCCAAATTTTTTAAAATGATCCAATTTCATCCTTTCCTATTTGAGACCAAATTAGTAAATAAGCTTAATTATAATTTATATAAACATGTTAAAATAATTGTTTTGAATTTATACATCAAATCACTACACCTAAATATTCAAATTATTTTATTTTTTACAAGTGTAAAAAATTTCATGTATAAAAAATTACAAAGGTTAAAATGAAAAAAATAAAATAATTTAAGTATTTAGGTGAAATGATTTGATGTATATATATTATAAAAAGTTATTGTAACATGTATATATAGGTTGTAATTAAGCTTATTTACTAATTTGGTCTCAAATGGAAGATGACGAAATTGAATGATTTTAAAAAATTGGGGTACTAAATTGAACCAAAAATTTAAATTGGGGTACTAAATTGAAAACAACTATTACACTGCCACGTGTCATGCTTGTAAGCTGCCACGTGGCACGATGATAAACTGACACGTGGCAGTTTTTTAAATTTTTTGAAAAAAAAAATTAATTTTTTGAAAAAAAAAATAATTTTTTGAAAAAAAAATTAATTTTTTGAAAAAAAATAAAAAAAAAATAAAAAATTCATGGCTTGACACGTGTCCTGTACGGACACGGTGTTAACTCCAACTTAACGGAGATGACCAAATTGAACCTCTTTAAAAAATTGGGGTACCAAATTGAACATTCCTAAAGTTCGGGTACCACATTGAACTTTCCGAAAAAGTTTGGGTACCAAATGTATATTTATACCTAGAATATAATATACATGGCTTAATTTAGAGTTTTATTATTTTCACACATAAATTTTGACATCCACTTTATATCTAATATTTTATTTTATAATTTTTCTTTTTTTACAAATACAAAAATTTAGAAAAATATTTTCATCTTAATTTATCAATTAGATAATATAAAATTATATATGTGGGTTTAATTTGTAACTAACAATGTTAGTCACAAAAGTTTATCTTAAATCTCGCCTTGAATTCATTTAGTGTGGTTTACCATAATATTATAATCTCAGTTATTACAATAAAATTTAAATGTTAAAATTATTATAATAAAAACTTAATATGGTACTAATAGAGTAGTACTATTATTACTTTAAACAAATCAACCTCTTAAGCTTTTAAATTTAAAAGAAATATTTAAAATACTAAAACTAATACATTTAAGTAAATAAATCTTTAAAAAAATTTAAGCTAACTTATTTAGAAAATAGGCCAAATTCAAATTTGTTGGTAGCGGGAGCTACTTCACCTATGAATGAAGAATGATTTTGATGATGTCTACTGGTTTAGAATAAAACATAGCTTGGTCTAGTTAGGATATGCATTAGGCAAATAGCTTCTCTTTATCAAATGTTTTTTTAGGCCTGCTGTGTGCTGCTTTGGACCATTACACTTGTGCTGGTGTAATCTTGCATGGCTAGCTTTTTAACTAATGGATTAGCTGTGAGTACTGCACTAAGGCAGTGAAAATACACTCACGATAATCGATTAGGTAAATTGCTAATCAATTAGTGACAGCAGAAAACTCTGTATAAAAGCTGTTTTTAGAATCTGTTTTGGCTTAGGAGATAATTGACAAATCACGCAGTTTTCCTTCTGAGAAAGAGCCTTCTGATAGTCACAGAGATATTGATCATTCTGGAAGATCACTCAAGTGCAGATCCAAGAAGATTGATAGTTGATTCTACTATGATGGGTCTTGCTTGAATCAAGGAGCATCTTGTCAAATCTGCACAGCATAGGTGTATTCGTTTCTTGATTTTGTTTACTGTATTTCTGATTATTATTGCTTCAGTGTGTGAAGTGTAGGCCTAGGTGCAATTGTGTGGATGCATTGCTCCTAGGGGGAGTTCTTGATTGGTAGATCAAGTTCTTGGGTTTTAGGTTCTAGAATTATATAGGTGTTCTTGTAATTCTTGGATCCTAATTGTGTTAGTGGAATCCTTCTAAGTGGGTTACTTAGGAGAAGACTGGACGTAGATTCTTTGTGAATCGAACCAGTATAAATTGGTGTGTATTGCTTCTTTCTCTTCTCTCACAACTTTTCTTAATTGAGTTAAAACAGTCCATTAACCCAAAACTGCGAAATTGATTAATTGAGCTTTAAAACCTAAAGATTTCTTCAAGATTCATCTTAAACCAGATAAAAGCGTGTTAATCAATTCTGATCCCCTTGTGGTTAAGAGTATTAGACAGATATGTTTTTAACAATAATTAACTAATAATAATATAATAATACTATAAAATTATATATTGGCTTAACAATATATACATATACGCGTACAGAACAAAATATATAAAAGTATAGAAGGAAAACATTTAAATTGATTGGACTAATATTCAAAAGCAAATGGATAAACATAAAATTAAGTAATAAATATATAATAATTTTAGAAAAACTATTAATATATAAAAAATGAGAAAATGAAAAGATAATGTAACATTTAGTGGGATTCTATCCTTTCATTGTAAAAAGAAAAATCTATGAACTAGAAACTCTTATCAAATTGAAACAACAAAATTAAAATTAAAGGAAATTGAATTCAATTTAAACTAATGTAATGATTACATATGGTAGTATAAATAGGATGAGGTAAATGAAATGGGGAGGAGAAGAGAGACAATAAGAACAAACAAATAGAAACAGAAGTAGAGTAGTACGAGTGTGAGAAGTAAGAAAGAGGAAAAATAAATTTATATATCATCAAAGTCTCAATACAACCTTGGTATAAGGGGAGACAACATTTATTACCTTATTCTTATACTTTTTTTATCTTTTCATCTATTCATAATTACTTTATTTTTATATTCACCTTAAGTGAGGTGTCCCTAACTTCTTTTTAACTTGTATTTTACTTCACATTATTATTTATTTATTTATATTCATATCTAGTTATGCACTGATCCTAATTATTTAATTTGTATTTACTTTCATTTATTTATATTTATCTCTAGTCACGTATTGGTCCTCTTTATTTATTTTTAGTTATGCACTAATCCTATTTATTTATTTATACAATTATATGGTTTAATATCAAAATAAAAATTATGATAAATAAATATTTGATTATTGTAGGTTGAGGTATGACCTTGGAGATTTAAATAAGTAGTTAGTACTCAAGATGAGATGTTCTTGAGTTACTCAGTTCTAGTAATTCCATTCAGAATCTATTTATTTAAATCGACTCTTAATTTATATGAAGAATAAAACGTGATTACTAATAATACGCAAAGTTTTATTTTGTTTTAACATTTTTTCCTTTTATTTAAGGTTTACTTTTTGTTAAATTTTAATTATTTTTTGTTTTATTTATTTTTTATCTATTAATAAATTTTCTAAAAATTCAATAAAATATTAATATTTCTTATTATAAATTTTAAAAATTGCAAAAAAAATATATGTATAATTATATTTCTTATTATAAATTTTAATTATGAAATATATATAAAAGATATTAAAAATTGTAAATAAATAAATTTGAAAACTATTAATATTCAAAAATAAAAGATAAATAAAATACAAACAAATCAGCTAAAGATAAAATTAAAAAAAATTAAATTTTAAATAAAATTAAATAAATCTAAAGCAGGATAATTTATTTATTTATTTTAAAGGTTAATTATTTTTTAGCTTGACTTATTTTTGAAGCATATATATATATATATATATATATATATATATATATATATATATATATATATATATATATATATATATATATATATATATATGTATATATATATTATTTTTTATTCTGTGATAACGATTTTTAATTTTATTTAAAGTTTAATTTTTTGAATTTTAATTATTTTTTCTTCAGTTTATTATTACGGTTTATCTTTTAATATATATTTTAAAAATAAATAAAATATGAATATTTCTTAATATATATTTATTATTAAAATTTTTTTATATTTTTAAAATATATTAAGAAATACTAAAATTTGGAAAAACTATAAATTTCTAAAAAATTTAATCTTAAAAAATAAATAAAAAAATAAAAAGCTAAAGTTAAAATTAAAAAAAAAATCTTTAAATAAAATAAAATAAAATCTAAAACATATTAAGTATTTTGTATTTAATTTAAAGTTTAATTATTTTTTTAATTTAATATATGTATTAACTTTATTTATTTTTTAAAGCATATGTATAATTAATATCTATATGTATACATTTCATTTTTTGATTCTCTTTTAAAAGTTTTTAAATTAATTTAAAGTTTAATTTTTTTGAATTTTAATGATTTCTTCTTTAGTTTATTAATTTTTTATCTTTTAATATATATTTAAAAATGAAATAAAATAAAATAAAATACTAAAATATATATATATATATATATATATATATATATATATATATATATATATATATGTATCCTTAATTTTATTTTTGTACAATGTTTTGAAAAATAAATGAAATTAAGAATTAAATTGAACTAAAAAAAAATTAGACCTTAAATTAACAAAAGAAATATATATATATATATATATATATATATATATATATATATATATATATATAGATTTTATTTACTATTTTATTTAATTTAAAGTTTAAGCTTATTTAAAATATATATAAAGAAATATTAAAAATTGTAAAATATTAATAGTAAAAAAAAATAAAAATAAAACATAAAATATAAAGTTAATGAGAAACTTTAAAATATTTAATTTTAAATAAAATTATTTATATTTTTTACCTAATTTAAAGTTTATTTTTTTAATTTAATTTAATTTTTGAAGCATATATATAATTAATATATATATATATATATATATATATATATATATATATATATATATATATAATTCTTTTTATTCTGTTTTAACTTTTTAAATTTTATTTAAAGTTTAATAGTTTAAACTTTAATTATTTTTCTTTAGTTTATCATTTTTTTTGTTTTATTTATTTGTTATCTTTTAATATATATTTTAAAATTGAAATAAAATAATAATATTTCTGAATATATATTATCACTCTATTAATTGCATTTATTTAAACAAATCAACCTTTTACCTTAAAAGATTTATTAGAAATATTAAAACTAATACATTTAAGTAAACATATCGTTAAAAAATATTAAGTTAATCTATCTGACAAATAGGCCAAATTAAAACTTAATATATGTCAGATCATATTTCATATCAAAACTTAATAATGTAACATCCCATTTAATAGTTTTTCATACTATCAAATAAAATATTAATTCATGATCTAACAGTGCAGATAGTCGGGATAACAATCATATATGAACCTAGTACAGTCCTCCGAGCTATTACTTCTATATATATATATATATACAAAGTAATAGAAAGTGAAAAGGATACTAAACTACACCACTCCAAAACATACAACCAAAAATTAATTATAATGGACACTCCGTGCCATGCTCCAACTCCTACTCAGGAGGGGGTATCTCCACCTGGTTTCTGCTCTGCTCCCACCAAACACAGGTGATCATAGCAAAAGGACAAAAAAATACAAAAGCAGACAACACAAACAAGAAGGGTAAGCCAACTGAAAGAAACAACATAAATACACTTCGCAATTAGAGATATCATTCATAACATATAATACAATCATAAATTTTATCGACTCAATATCCGGATTGTGTAAGGGACGTTGGACCTCTTGGTGGCTTGTACCTGTAACGGTTCCCAGACTCTACAGAGTCTGGACACAATGGCAGAGCATCTTAAGGGCTGGGAGGGGCCATGGCCCCCCTAAGATTTTTGAATTTTTTTAATGTTATATACATTTTGAAAATTTTGATTTTTTTTAAAGTTTTTTTAAATTATAAGTAATATATTTTCTAGTTTTAATTTTTAATTTGATCCCAACCTTTGAAAAATTGATACAATTTGGTTATTCTCGTTAAATTTATTGAAGTGGATCAACAATTTTCATCAAGATTGACAGTGGGATTATGTTAATTATACCAACAAAACAAACTATTTATATTTACAACTTTAATTTTAATGAAAAAATATTGATCTATTTCAAGAAATTTAATAAAAATAACCAAATTGCATCAATTTTTCAAAATTCATAACGAAATTGAAACTAAACAAAATTGAAGGACTAACTTAACATTTTTGAACTAAAAAAATAACTAAAAGAATAATTAAATCAAATATTTATTAAGATATTTTTTATGTCCTTTCTTGTTGTCTTCTTAATTTTACAAAAATTGTACTCATCTCTCACTGTCATATTTTTTTAAAGAAAAAAGTAATTACTTTTTCTCTCATTTCTCATTTCTCTTATTTATTTTTTGAAGAAAAGAAAAGTAATTATCTTTTATCTTACTTGATAATGAAATATTAATTTAATAGTTAGCATTGTTTCTTTTATCTCATGAGCCTTTGGTATATTCATTTTTTATGAATATAGAAGAAAAATAATGTATTATATATTTTTTCATAACCGATTTTTAATTGTGACTTAACTATATTATATTTTTCCTTTAATATTTACACTTCTCAAATTTGTAAGTAATGTATGATAAATTATTCTTAATATTATTTTAAAAAATTGGTATATTGATGAAGAATAAAAGAATAAATTCATTATTCAAAAGTGATAAAAGTGAAGCTATTCGTGAAGATGGAAACAAGATAAATTATATTTTTCACAACATTATACTAAAGATCAAATTATTCAGTTAGAGAAACCAATTCTTAAAATATTATACTAATGATCCAACAATCTAATGATTAAAAAATTATATTATTTTGGCCCCTCCAAAATTTGTGGGTAAGATCTGCCACTGTTTGGACACATGGAGTATTCACCCGACCGTTCCCAGGGTAAGTCCCCTCCACGTCTGAGACTTGATCAAGTTCGACGACGAGGACCTCCTGCTACTCCTCACGACATAATCTATTCTACTCTATCTGAGCTTGAATGATTATTGGAGTTTCAGGATACCAACCATTTTAGATTCCTCACATCCTTACACACATTACTATTCCACTTGGATTTCCCTTGAAATTCCATTTTAACCTCATCTTCTCATAACTTATATTCATCCAATTAAATCATACAATACATCAATGGTAGCATTCAAAGCATACAGGGCCTAAGTTGCACAAGGATGCATTAAAACATATGTTTTTACCAAAGAAAACAGAGGTGAAGCACTATCACTGCAGTAGTTCTCGCTCAGGCTAAAAAGTCTAGCCTAGGCGAGAGGTTATCTCGCTCAGGCGAGTCAATCTCGCCTAGGCGAGGCACTAACAGTGGCAAAAGAGAAAAACCTGGGCGAACTCTCGCTCAGGCTAGGCTGGTTCGCCCAGACGAGATCGTTATCTCGCTCAGGCGACCCCAGCTCGCCTAGGCGAGACTTTGCGCAGGAACAGAGGTGCGTCTCCTGATGCTTTTGCTCAGGCGAGAGTAACTCGTCTAGGCGAAAATACAAGGTCACACACCTGTTCCCACATGCAACAGACAAGTTTCTATCAATCACCAAGTAATTTTCACCCATACACGCAATACAAACACGAATTCATCACTCAATTACATAATTCAAGCTCATTCATGGATTTACTATACAAATTTGAGAAGAGGAGTTAGCTTCCCTTACCTCGATATATCTTTCTAATTAACTAGGACCCTCCCACTCAAGAGCTTCAGCTGTACCACTTAGAGAACTGGAATTACAGGTTCAAAATGAGATGGGTTCCTAACAGTAGAAAGGGATTCTACAAATTGTCGAATTAAAGAGGAATGAAATGGTTGGGAGTGACTTACATGGAGGAGAAGGAGGAGTTGAAGCTAAGAGGAGAGATTCTGAATTGGCCCCGGTTTAGATTCTGCAAATAGAGAAGAGTGATTCAAAATTTTCTCTTTTGGTAGAGAGAAGGCAGAGAAGAGAAGAGGGAGAAGGGTGCTGTGAGGTGCAAAGTGTTTCAGTGGTGTGGGTGGCAGAGAGAGGAGAGATTAGGGGGCTGAAATTTGGGTCTTCACAAATAGCCTAATATATGTTTATTGTAATAATTTTGAAACACGAATTCAAAAACACACTTCATTAATTATGGTCAAATGTTTTTATAAATTTTTTATGAGTAATCCAATTATCTAAGATAAAACAAAAGTCCAAAATTTGGATTTAGTGAACCAAATCATGTTTATTTAAAGCTTTTACCCTATCACAATAAACCCTGTTAAGTAAATGAAATACATTATTTTTCTATATCGCTTCAGTATGTTCCTTTCCAGTATAACACATGTTGTCTTCAGTTTTTATTTTGCATAGGTAGAGTTTTTCCCTAATTTCACTCCATCTCTAAAGCAAAACGCAAAAGTTATGTGATTATATTTAGCATGTAAAATTGGATAATAAAAAGGAACAATACCTTCTAGAGATATGAGATAATAAAGTGGTTATTTTATATTATATTATATTATATTATATTATATTATATATATATATATATATATATATATATATATATATATATATATATATAACTGATCCATTTTAAAATTGAAGTTATATTCTCATGATTCAATATTCAATTGTGAGAGACTAGATTTTCTTAACTAAGATGAATTTTCTTGGAAATAAAACTAATAATATGAAAAAAAAAATGAATAGTTTATGATATTGAATTAATTGAGTGATTTGTGGTGTATTATATGCGAAGTTGGTACGTATGAACAACTATATTTAATTTTTATTTAATTTTTAATTTTAAAATATAATGGGAGATAAAATATAAGATATGAATATGAGATATTTATAACAATTAATGAATTAATAGAATTGTCTAAAATTAATGAGGCATAAGGTTGAGTAGAAGTAAAATTGATTTAAAAACTAAAAGGAAATACATGTATTAGATTTAAATTAAATAATAAAGAATATATTTTTAAAATAAAAATATCACTTTTTTAAAAAATGTTTTAATTATTTTGACAAAAACTCTAAACACATTAAAATAAAATGTTATAGTTTATTTCATTTTAAGTATATTTAATAAAAAATAAAATATTTATAATTTAAAATAAAAATATTCATTTTCAAATAAATATAATAACTAATTTTATTCTAAATCTATTTTTTCTTATCTCAACCTCACAAAATTCATTCTCATTTGTTTTTTTCTCACCCACACACAATATCCACTAGACCTCAACTTCACTTACCTATGTCACTCTTCAACTTTTATTCAATTTATTTAATTTTTTCACTAAATCTATATAAAGTAAAGAACTAACAATTAAACAAAAAAGAGGCATTTTCTTGCTTTTGTTATTGAAAGATATGTGTAAGATCCGGAAAAATTTAGAATAAATAGAAATCATTGGAAGGAATTAATGACTTTGATTAAGATTGTTAATTTATTTAATATACTGAATTATGAAATATTGGGATAATTATTTAAGTGATTTAAGTTGTTGTTTTATTTATTTTAATTATTTTATTTAGTTATATTATGCGGAAGATATGCGTTTATATATTAATAGTTGTCAACACCCAATTTCGTCCAGGTGAATAATTTTATTTTAAAAAAATATAAAAAAATAAATAAAATAAAGTTTTTTAGTTAATGGAAAATAAAAAAATGTGAAACAAAATTTTCTTCAAAGATTTTCAAACTTTAATTTTAGAAAAAAAAAGAAAAAAAAAGAGTGATGAAAAAAAGAAGAAGGAAGAGCCTAATTTGTTATCACATCCCTCTTGATGAGCCCAACAACTCAACATATCTTCTACCTTTGTTTTGCTAGAGAAATTAGTGATATGATTCTAATAATTAAAAGCAATATCTCTTCATATAATTAGAATCAATATTACTAATTGGGATTGATTTGTGTGCTCTAATTTGTTAACGTTAGAATCAATAGTACTGATCTTGATTGATTTTGTGCTCTGATTTGCTATGATTTGATCTCTATAATATGCTGCTATCATGATCAATTCCATCCTTATATTGTTCATTACAATTAAGGCTGAGATTGCTTTGATATTGCAAGGTGTGAGTATAAATACGCACTCTGTCAAGATTACCAAAAAACAAAAAATTCTCTACACTTCTCTAATTCTTTCCCATCACCACTCCCACATACACACCTCCTTTTTATCTCTCTTTCAAAAAAAAAAAACATATTGAAGGAGGTAGAAAAAAAAAATTCTCTACTCTTCCTCTCTCTTTCTCATTACCACCCATACACCTCTTTTATTATCTCAATTGAAAAAAATAGAAAAGGAGAAAAGAAAAAAAGAGAGAAGGTAGCTATAATATACAAAATGAGAGGGTGAGATTGATACAAGAGGAATTGAAAAGTGTATAAGGTATGTCATTGTCGTTATCTTTTTTTTTTATTCATTCCCTTTTTCTTATATTATCTTTCAACATTGAACATGTTTTTGTTTTATACCTAAACTTCGATCTTTTTTGTTTAAGGGATATTATTTTCTACTATTCATAAACATTTTATTCTAAAAATCATAAAAAATAGTTTTTCTTCATTTCTTTTAGTGTCGGTCCGGCCGCTCGCGTTGCATGACACCAATTTTCTAATTTATTTTTCTAGAAAATATATCAAAAATAATATAAAAAACTAAAGATAAAAAAAATAGTTTTCTTTGTTTAATTTTAGTGTCTGTCCAGCCGCTCGCGTCGCGTGACACTCATTTTCAAATAATTAAAAATACTAAAAAACATAAAAAGGTTTTCAAAATTATAAAAAATAAAAAAATCAAATTAACAATTTCTAAAAGATTATAAAGAACTACGTAACCGTCATTCTCCATTGTAAATGGAGATAAGTAGGAGCAAGGATTAATCCTTGTCGGGCTTAAAAAATATTTTTTTTTCTTTTGTACATCATTTTATATTATTTTTTGGGAAAAAGAATTATTTTGAAAAAACCATATCTTTTTGTATATTTAATTAAAGGTACCGTCTTAGGACGGACGTTGTGGGGTGCTAATACCTTCGCCATGAGTAACCGACTTCCGGACCTAAAATCTGGTTTTTTAGCAAACCTTGTCTTATCGTTTTTATTTTTCCGTAGTTTTCCAGAATAAACTATGGTGGCGACTGCAAACTCTTTATTTTTTCAAATTTTAATTTTTGGTTTGTCGTCCCATCGCAATTTCGATTACGATAGATGGCGACTCCATTGGAGATGTTAGAGAATTAGGCCATTTATTTGGATGTGCAAAATTGATGTGGTTTTTCTTCATATTTTTTCTTCCTTTTTTTAATCTCTTTATCTCTTTTTTATAGAATAATTGTATGTGTATATTGTTCTTTATTTTTGTATTTGGAATAATTGCCAGGTGTTGGTTTAGGTATACATTGTGTTCTCCCTTTACACACACACACACACACATATTTTATTCATTACATGAGTGGGGCCCTATACTCGGGTCTGAGTTGCTTAGAATTAGAGGGGATTGTGTAGCGGTGCCACAGTGGATGTACTTCCCAAGTGGTCATTGTGAGAATCCCAGTTAGAGTTTGTTTGCTTCATTGGTACTCTCACTTCTTGTTGTTTACCAACTGTCGTGGCAAAAGCCATGAAGTGGGTCATAGCTCTAGTGACCTTGATATTTAGGTATTAGGGAACTATCCTTGTGAGCACATATACTTTCCCTTAGAACTTTAGGCGACAAACCTATGTTAAATTAAGGCACTAAAATGAGACTGTTTGTGTCTTTTACCCTCACCTTTCCTTGTATATAATAATAAATTCATCACAATCACACATTATTAGCCATGAACATACATTTCATTAGCATATCATGTGAATAAATGTCCTACGATGCACAAACATGCACTATATTCCATTTTGTGGTCATTCATGGTATCTTGTCCAAAGATCCAAAACATAGCATGCATTGGCACAAATTTTGGAAGTACCCTACCAAATTAAAACACTTAAAATGCAGTATATGAAAGTGAACCAAGTCGTCTCCCAACGACCAATATTTTCATTCAAAGCTTCAATTTCCAGATGAACACAACAATAACACATGGGGAGGGGGTTGGCAGATTTACGGATGCAACGTACAATTGAAAACTTAAATGCAGACGTGTAAAATCAATGTAAAAACAGCGTTGATTCTTTGCTTCAAATGAACATCCACCAATCACGGATTACAACTCAAAATTGTTATATTAACTCTAATGAGACCCGAATTAATTACTAAGTGCAAATGAACTCGAACTCAAGTGCAATTAACCAAAGCACACATCCATGAATCTGCTACAGTTCACTAAGCATGAACACATAATGATTCCACTCTGCAAATTAAGCAAAAACAGAATGGTTTCTTCATTTAAACCCAAAAACAAATTCAGAATTTAGAGATTAACATAACTCCACCGAACAAAACATTAATCTCAAGGTTTCAATCCATTATCTACAAAGAATCAACACATAAACTTAGTTCCTCACGGAATCCGAATTAGGGTTCTCAACAAAATTTGCAATTCAACCGTTCAAATGACTTCAAATTGATACTGAAAGCTTAAAATGGTGCAGCAAACGAAATGAGCAAGGGATAATAGAAGAACAACAAAAATAGCCACCAAAAATGAAAATGCTTCAATATAAATGTTACCTAAAGTGTAGAAAACGTGAATACAAGCAATAACTGCTATCCAAGACTCAAAACGTAAAAAACGAGTGGAAAACGTGAAAAAATAGCTTGTGCCACCATGGGTCACCTTCCAAAGCTTAAAAACAACAAAAATGAAGGTTTTTAGAGAGTGGAGAGGGAAGCAAATGGCTGCTGCATGTTAAATGACCTAAAACTCGTGGTCACCTCACCCCTTGCCACTAGTATTTACAAAAATGCAATTATGAGTTGCAAAATTACAAAAATGCCACTCTGGGCCTCAAATGTTGGCCCATTACTCTGATGATGTGGAAATGATGTGGCAACTATGTGGCGACTCTCTTCAACTGAATATTAATGTCCAAGTTCCAAAATTGGCTTCACCCAAATACCTAAAAATAATTAAAAATGAAAATTATGCCAAATAATGCGAAATTAACCCAAATTCGGAACAGTGGCCCAATAAAGCCCAACAGATGAAAACACACTAAAGATGAACAATTAATTACTGAAAAACTGTCAAATGGGTACACAAGGGCTAGTGGAATGAAGGAAAATAATGACTCATCAGTTTGTTATCATTTTTTTGAAGTACCCATCTAATCTTGCATGCATGAGATTGCTCAAATCTATTTCCCTATCCATCTCTCTTCCACCATAATCCTTGTTTTCATTTTCATAGAGGATCATCATAAAAGGGACACATACCTTAAAATGATTTCAAGAAACTCTTTGAACACAAAAAAAAAACAAAAAAGAAAACTTCGCTAGACTAATAACTTTGAAGGACAGTCTAGGCAAGAAATAAGGAAAAAAAAGTGAAAAAAAAAGAACAAAACAAGGGACATCCTGTTACATGAACTAAATTATTCTCCTTTGAATTAAAGTTTTTGTTGAGAAAAAACAACCATGATTTGAAATGATGTGTGGCCATGTTTCTTTATAAAAAAAAACAATATCCTTTGCTACCCAATTTGAACCTTCCAAAAAATTTCTTTCAAATTATCCTAAATAAGGGTCACCCTCACACTAAGGGTTGACATAATATTTGCATTTGTTTCTTCCGACTGGTAGTTCACCAATACAAAAATATAAAAAAAAATAAAAAAGAAAAATAAAGAAATGATATGGTTATATAGAAAAAAAAGCAAAGGTTTGAAGAATGAGAATAAAAGGTCAAAATATAGAAAGAAAAAAAAAGGGTGAACAAGAAGAAGTCAAACAAATTTTGAATAAAACATTATTCAAAGATCCTTGTGAAACAATCCTCACATCACTTGTTTGGGACTTTACTATCATTTACTTCCATACCCCTAGCCTTGGCCACAATACAAGCCTAATAAAGTCCACATAGATCATAGATTGGTTGTTATCTTTCAAAGGTTTTAATTTAGAGAAAAATTTTGATTTGCTAATAGGTTTGTTCTAAAAAGAAAATAGAAAATAAGATTAAACTAATTTTGCTAATAAGTCCCCATCATTTTCTTCATACCATCAATAACTACGAAAGCCTAAACACATTTTGTGCCCTGAGACCAATTCAAATTGGGGCAACTCCCTAGTTAATATTCATCACCTCATCCAAGCCTTTTCAAGCCCTTGGCAATTTCATGGATGTCATTCAAATAGTGTTTTAAAGGAATTGATTAAAAAAAGTGTTCGTTAGTAAACTAATAAGACCAAAGAAATGATTTGAAAAAGTAAAAAAAATATCAACGTAGAATGATTCCATGAATTCGAAATAACCATGAAATGGGGAACAATTCAAATTTGTTTTAAAACAAATGCAAAAGAAAAATTCATACATAAGGTAATTCATACATCATACTATGTCATGCATACATGCGTCATCCATCTTTTTGAATAAAATATTTTCCATCTTTTCAATCAAAATCCTCTTCATTCATATGAATTACCAATATACCTTAAGCCCATTTTCCACACTGGTCCTTAAATCCAGTTTTATCTGACCTCACAGTTTTTTTCTAGCCTCTAAGCCTAATTTTCCTTGCTCTCAAATTAAAATAAAGGAAAAATTAAAAAATTAAAAAAAGCAAATTCCACCCATGCATCCACGTATCCATGTATGCATCATCATATAGGTTCAAAAAGAAAATCATAACATGTCATGCATCATCAAATCATCCATCATACTCCACAAAATCATTGAAAATCATTTCAAAAAAAAAAAGTCAACAATGATAATTTTTTGTGTAAGTCTCACCAATGTTAGACATTCACACGATTTTTGTCGACACTTCAAAAGCAAAATTCAAATTCTTCTTTTATACATCAAGACCATTTGTAAGGCAATAGTCATTGATTTCTTATGTCACATCAAGGCCCTCTACGAGACAATGGTCATTGATCTCTTTACATCAAGACCCTTTGCGAGGCAATGGTCATTGATTTCTTATGTCACATTGAGGCCCTCTACGAGACAATGGTCATCGATCTCCTTACATCATGACCCTCTATGAGGCAATGGTCATTAATTTCTTATGTCACATCGGGTCCCTCTGCGAGACAATGGTCATCTTTCTCTTTACATCAAGACCCCCTGCGAGGCAATGGTCATTGATTTCTTAATCGAGGCCCTCTACGAGGCAATGGTCATCGATCTCTTTACATCAAGACCCTTTGCGAGGCAATGGTTATTGATTTCTTTTGTTAGATCGTGACCCTTTACATGGTAATGGTCACCGAATCTTTTTAATAGACCTTTTCCACGGGAGTGGGCTAATTTGGTTTTTTCAAAAATGTAAAAAAAAAGAACAAAAAGCATATGGTTTTTTGGATCGGGACCCTCTACATCGTAATGGTCGCTGAATCCTTAAGATATAGACTTTCTCATCGGGATTGACCTATTTTTTTTTAAAAAAGAATAAAAAATGTTGTGTCGAATTAGGACCCTCTACTTGGTAATTGTCACCTAGTTCTTTTCTTTCAGATACATACCATCTCCACTGGAATGGTCAAATTTGTCTTCAAATTTGCAATCTCACGTGTTGCTATCATGATCAATTCCTTCCTTATATTGTTCATTACAATTAAGGTTGAAATTGCATTGATATTGCAAGGTGTGAGTATAAATACGCACTTTGTCATGATTACCAAAAAACAAAAAATTCTCTACACTTCTCTAATTCTTTCCCATCACCACTCCCACATACACACCTCCTTTTTATCTCTCTTTCAAACAAAAAAAAACATATTGAAGGAGGTAGAAAAAAATATATTCTCTACTCTTCCTCTCTCTTTCTCATTACCACCCACACATCTCTTTTATTATCTCTATTGAAAAAAATAGAAAAGGAGAAAAGAAAAAAAGAGAGAAGGTAGTTATCATATACAAAATGAGAGGGTGAGATTGATACAAGAGGAATTGAAAAGTGTGTAAGGTATGTCACTATCGTTATCTTTTTTTTTATTCATTCCCTTTTTCTTTTTTTTTTATTCATTCCCTTTTTCTTATATTATCTTTCAACATTGAACGTGTTTTTGTTTTACACCTAAACTTCGATCTTTTTTGTTTAAGGGATATTATTTTCTACTATTCATAAATATTTTATTCTAAAAATCATAAAAAATAGTTTTTCTTCATTTCTTTTAGTGTCGGTCCGACCGCTCGCGTCGCGTGACACCAATTTTCTAATTTATTGTTCTAGAAAATATATCAAAAATAATATAAATAACTAAAGATAAAAAAAAAACAGTTTTCTATTTTTTTAATTTTAATGTTTGTCCGACCGCTCATGTCGCGTGACACTCATTTTCCAATAATTAAAAATACCAAAAAACATAAAAAGGTTTTCAAAATTATAAAAAATAAAAAAAATCAAATCAACAATTTCTAAAAGATTATATAGAACTACGTAACCCTCATTCTCCATTGTAAATGGAGATACGTAGGAGCAAGGATTAATCCTTGTCGGGCCTAAAAAATAAGAAAAAACATATTTTTTCTTTTGTACATCATTTTATATTATTTTTTGGAAAAATAAATATTTTGATAAAACCATATCTTTTTGTATATTTAATTAAAGGTACCATCTTAGGACGAACATTGTGGGGTGTTAATACCTTCCCCATGCGTAACCGACTTCTGGACCCAAAATCTGTATTTTTAGCAAACCTTGTCTTATTTTTTTTTGTTTTTCTGTAGTTTTCCAGAATAAACTATGGTGACGACTCCAAACTCTTTAATTTTTCAAATTTTAATTTTTGGTTCGTCGTCCCGTCGCAATTCCGGTTGCGACAATAGTGTGCATGGTATAATGATTAAACATTTAGTTGAGTGGATAATGTGTATGGTTAGCATTGGAAAGGGTTATAGGTTTGATTCTTGGATGACCAAATATATGTTGTTTACTTTTTAAAATTTTTCTTCCTCATTTAAGTTGTGGGACCCATTTATTTTTAATTAGTTTTCTCTCTCTATTTTTATGTTGGGTCATGTATTTTTTTTTTCTTTTTTTTTCTCTCTTTTGTTACCCACACTTTGTAGTGGTTTTTAAACATGTTGTTGGTATATTATAGATAGAGAATAAACACAACCAAATATTATATATTCTAAAAATGCATGTATAAAAACTAAATAAAATATTGTAGGGGTTTTTAAAATCTACAAAATTTGAAACAAACAAGGAGACTTGAAGGACTGTGAGTAGGAAACGAAAGTTTGAGGACTACTACACGAGGTAAGGGAAACTGAGCTTACTCTCTGTTATTGTTTGAAGCTACATCTTGTTTTGGTTTTACATGTTTTCTTGATGCTTGATGAATGAAGCTAGACCTTGTTCTTGTGTTTCTTTTGTCCTTTGGTCTGTTTGATGAATGAGTCATTGAAGAGTATGCATAGTGCAATTTAGTTTTATTTTCTGTTTTATACATCTATCTTTGATATTTGAGTGGCATGCATTGATGGTTAGGAGTGCAGAGCCTTCCTTCAGTAGCATAAGATTTTAATATCATGTTGGGGTTTTCTTGGAGGGTTTCACAACTATGGGGGTAATGCTTTGGTGCAGTCCCTGGTCCGCAATCATTCATGCAAAGTGTTCGTTCTTATTCACGTTATGGTTATTATAGTAGGCTGCTTTGCGATTTTCGTTTTCCTTGGATCTTGTCAGATTAGTATCATGCATTATGAGATTTGGGAACATTGTAGGAAGCTTTGAGGTTCATGGTTTTTCGTTTCGTCTCAGAAGTGTCTGTAACTGCTTCAGTTGCCTTTTTAACCCTATATCACGTTGCAGCCACATCAAATATTACTTTTCTCTTTCCCTTAGTTTTGGGTGCATATTGTCCTTAGGCTAGTTTAAGTTTTCTCCTCATTATAAAACTATTAGCTTTTATTCAATTACATGATTAGTTATTATTGGTTGGTGAAAAAGCACATGCTAAGTTTCTTCATCTTTTTCTTAGCCACGAATCCCACATAAAGTCTTTTTGTTTTCTTTTCTCCTTTGAATTCACTTTCATGTTTTACAATTTAGGTGCAGATCACGTAAGAGTATTGCTTCCAATCTTGATGCTTCTTTACATGAATTCCATTTCTCTTTCCTTAGTTATTGTCTCTTCTTTTGGTTCATACTCACGTTAGTTTAGGTGCAGTACCTATTGTCACAATCGAAATCGCGACGGGATGACGAACCAAAAATAAAATATAAAAAAGAAAAGAGAGGTTTGGAGTTGCCACCATAGTTATTAAAGGAAACTATGGAAAATCATAAAAAAAGCAAGGTCTACGAAAAAAGAGTTTGGGGGTAATGGAGTTGATTACGCGTAGGGAAAGTGTTAGCACCCCAGAACGCCCATCCTAAGACGGTACCTTTAATTAAAATACAAATTCATGTGGTCTCCTTTAAATGTTTATTTTTAAAAATAAATAAATAAATAAAATTGAAAAAAAAAATAAAAAAAATAAATATGACAAAGAAAAAACAAAGGAAACAAAAAAGATTTTTTGGTTTTTGGGCCCGACAAGGATTACTCCTTGCTCCTACATATCTCCATTCATAATGGAGAATCAGGGTCACGTAGTTTTATATGAAAAACTTTTTGAAAAAAAAAACAATTTGTTCGAAGAGGTTGATATCATTCTTTTTTAATATTTGAAAATTTTGTATATTTTTTTTACTTATCTTATAGAAAAGCAAACGTATTAAGTACTAAGACGACGCGAGCGGTCACACGAGCACTTATACATTTTAAAAGTTAAAAGGGTATTTAAATTATTTATTTGTTATTACTTCCTCTAAAAAAACTTTAGAAATAAAACATGATACCCAAAAACGTGACTATTATATATCCACAATTTATGAAAATATTAGGAAAATAAATAAAAAATTAGGAAATAACGTTTAGCATTAAATATATTATTTTATTATGAAAAAGTTTTAAAACCCTTAACATGAAAAATATGGCACAACATATGCATATGATGTTAAAACATGATATCTCTCACTTATTCATGCAACAATGTTCACAACTCAATGCAATCAACAAACATTAATTATAAAACTAATGAACCCAAAAATGCATGACAACAATGTTTTTTTTCATATAAAAAAGAAATAGTGAAAACATCAAATTCAACCAAGATCATAAACAAATCTCGAGAAAGACTGTATAACACAGCAAAAATTAATTTTTGCAAACCTGAACGGGAGATCGGACTTACAATAGTTGCGTTGGAACACCAATAAGCACGTGGGAGTGGCGATCGAAGGTGAATGGGTCTTATATGCGAGGGTTAAAAGAAAATATGTGCTTAGGGTGAGAGAGGTCTCCAGAATTCCGAGAGAGAAAAATCTTTTTTTCTTTTTTTTTCTGATGGGTTTATATACACATTATAAATCTAATGTAATCTCGCAATAAAGTCAGTCTTGATTACAAAGAAATTTAAAAGGCAAGAACTGGTCTTAATATTATCACATTATGGGAATCAAATCACAGAAAAAATCAAAGCACAAAATCAAACGTGATCAGAAAAATTGATTCTAATTAGTAAAAGAGATATTTCTTTAAATCATATTACTACTTTCTTTATCTAGAAAAAGAGGTGTCATAAAATCAGAGCACAAAATCAGAGTAAATGATTCTAATTATTAAATCATATCCTGTTTCTGATTATTAGACTAATTTCTTAATCTAGAGCAGAAACGATAAATCATAGAGTGGGGGTGCGAAGAATAAATTTTTGGTTGTCATTAATTGCAAGAAAAACTGTATGGGTGTACAAAGTATTTTGGGCCATAATAGAAACAAAGCCTCAAATGAAAATACATAAAAGATTAAAACAGTCTCTCTCTTTTTTTCTTTTTATTTATTATTATTATTATTATTATTATTATTATTATCCCATTATTATTATTTAGACAAAGAGAAAAACCAAAGAAAAAACTTATTTACTTTTTTTTTTTATTTTTTTTATTTTCTTAAAAAAAATTATTATTATTTATTCTATTATTTATTTAACCGGACGAAATTGGGTGTTGACAGCTGCCTCTCTTTACTTAGATTTTGCTTGATAATATGAGAATTTTACATTTTCATATTCTCAAAGAAATATAAGTAAAGATAAAGACATTAATTTCGTCTGGTTTCAAACGAAACAAAGACAAAACATGAAATCAAAGGTCACAAACCAACAACCTCATTTCCAAAGGATTCAATGATCATTACCAC
This sequence comes from Vigna unguiculata, assembly GCF_037176805.1. NCBI lineage: Eukaryota > Viridiplantae > Streptophyta > Magnoliopsida > Fabales > Fabaceae > Vigna > Vigna unguiculata. The sequence continues at coordinate 22,014,637 of NC_140795.1, read as the reverse complement.
GTAGAGGGCCTTGATCCAGAAAGATATAAACTTTTTGCCAAACTAAAACGTTTTGGGAAAGATTAGACCAATCCCGAGGAGAGGGTCTATCCAAAGGATTCAACGACCATTACCACGTAGAGGGCCCTGATCCAAAAACATAAACATCTTGCAGAACTGAATTCTTTTTGAGAAAGATTAGACCAATCCCGAGGAAAGGGTCTACATCCAAAGGATTCGGCGACCATTACCATGTAGAGGGCCCCGATAAAAAAACATATACTTTTTGCAAATATAATTTCTTTTTGAAAAGATTAGACCAATCCCGAGGAGAGGGTCTACATCTAAAGGATTCAACGACCATTACCATGTAGAGGACTCTGATCCCAAAAACATATACTTTTTTTGCAAATATGATTTCTTTTTGAAAAAGGTTAGACCAATCCCAAAGAGAGGGTCTACATCCAAAAGATTTGACGACCATTACCATGTAGAGGGCCTCGATCCAAAAGCATATACTTTTTGCAAATATGATTTATTTTTGAAAAAGATTAAACCAATCCCAAGGAAAGGGTCTACATCCAAAGGATTCGGTGACCATTACCATGTAAAGGGCCTCGATCCAAAAACATATACTTTTTGCAAATATGATTTCTTTTTGAAAAAGATTAGACCAATCCCAAGGAGAGGGTCTACATCCAAGGATTTGGCGACCATTATGATGTAGAGGGCCTCGATCCAAAAACATAAACTTTTTACAAATATAATTTCTTTTTGAAAAGATTAGACGAATCCCAAGGAGAGGGTTTACATCCAAAGAATTCGGCGACCAATACCATGTAGAGGGCCCCAATCCTAAAAACATATACTTTTTAGAAATATGATTTCTTTTTGAACAAAGATTAGACCAGTCCCGAGGAGAGGGTCTGCATCCAACGGAGAAACTGAATATCAATTTAAGCATAAACAAACACAATGTGAATGGCATTTGAAAAAGAAGTAGAGTGAGACCATGTGAAAACCTACTCATATGGGCTCTTAAAGTCTTGATGGTATGATGTGATGAGGGTGCATGAATGCATGCATCTGTGATTTTTTCATAAATATACCTTTTTACCAATATTTTAATTATCAACTCAATGTGACACTTTTACAACACATTTATGAAGTGATATATTTTTTATCAAATAAAACGAAATACAAAAAAATTTAAAATAATGTCGATATCCTTAGTTGCATTCTCTATTATGGAATCATCATGCATAGAATATTTTAACCGCATCAGAGTTAACTGGCAATGGTAACTCCTCCTCATCCATCCTTATGAGAATTAGTGCCCCACCAAAGAATGCTTTCTTCACCACATACGAGCCTTCATAATTTGGAGTCCATTTGTCTCTATGGTCCCTTTGTATAGGTAAGATTTTTTTCAAAACTAGATCGCCTTCATGAAACTCTCTGGGACACACCTTTTTGTCAAACGTTTTTTTCATTCTTCAATTGGTATAATTGTCCGAGACACACCGCAATTAACCTTCTTTCCTCAATGAGGTTAACGTGGTCAAGTATGGCTTGAACTCATTCTGCTTCTTCTAATTGGGTTTTCATCAATACTCGCAAGGATAGGATCTCTACTTCAAAAGGGAGTACTGCTTCCATTCCATATACCAGAGAGAAAGGTGTTGCCCTGGTTGAAGTATGTACTGACGTACGATATCCATGCAAAGCAAAAAGACGCATCTCATGCCAATCCTTGTACGTGACCACCATCTTTTGTATAATCTTCTTTATATTTTTATTAGCAACCTCAACTGCTCCATTCATCTTCGGACGGTAAGGAGAAGAATTATGGTGTTGAATCTTAAATTTTGTATACAATTCCGCCATCATTTGATTATTTAGGTTGGTAGCATTATCAGTGATGATCTTGTTAGGCAAACCATATCTGCAAATCAACTCTCTTTTTATGAAATTCGTCACTACTTTTCTGGTCATACTGGCATAAGAAGCCGCCTCTACCCATTTGGTGTAGTAATCAATTGCAACTAAAATGAAGCAATGTCCATTTGATGCTTTTGGTTCTATGGCTCCAATAACATCTATTCCCCACATTGAAAAAGGCCATGGTGATGTCAAAACATTTAAAGTTGTGGGTGCCATGTTAATATTGTCAGCATATACTTGCCATTTCTCACATTTCCTCACATGCCTGCAACAATCATTTTCCATGGTTAACCAAAAATAACCAGCCCTCAAAATCTTTCTGGCCATTGAATGCCCATTCATATGTGTGCCAAAAGTACCTTCATGAACATCTTTCAATATCACTTCGGCTTCTTTTGCATCCACACATCTGAGGATAACCATATTGTGATTTCTTTTGTACAAGACATCCCTATTTAAAATGAAACTAGCATCCAGTCTCCTTAATGCTCTCTTATCATTCTTAGTTGCCCATTCAGGATACTCTCGAGTTTCAAGATAATGTTTAATATCAAAATACCAAGGTTTATCATCTGACTCCTCCTCGATGAAATGACAATACACTGGATCCTCATAACTCTTCATTTTGATCATTGGTAGTTCTCTGTCTGGAGCAATCTCAAACATTGATGATAGGGTAGTTAAAGCATCGGCTAATTGGTTATCTTCACGAGGAATGTGTTGGAATGTTATAAAATCAAAATACTCTATCAACCCCTTTATGTAAGCTTGATAAGGGATTAATTTCTGATCTCAGGTCTCCCATTCTCCTTTTAACTGATGGATAACCAAAGCTGAATCGCCATACACCTTCATAACTTTTGCCTTTGATTCAGTTGTTGCTCGAATGCCCATGGCACACGCCTCATATTCTGTGATATTATTTGTGCAATTAAAACATAGTCTTGCTGTCATTGGTATGTATTGACTTTCCGAAGAAATAAACATTGCCCCTATTCTATGCCCCAATGCATTAGATGCTCCATCAAACAACAATATCCATGCCTTTTCATCATGGCCTCCCTCAATCTCTTCAAACAAAGCCATGATATCTTCATCCAGAAAATTGGGCTGCATTGGTTGATAATCATCAATGGGCTATTGAGCTAGATACTTAGCTAGAACACTACCCTTGATGGATTTCTGAGTGACGTATACAATATCGTATTTTGACAAAAGCATTTGCCACCATGCTATCCTCCCAGAGAGAACAGGCTTTTCAAAAATGTACTTTATTGGGTCCATCTTGGATATCAACCATGTAGTATGACTCAACATGTATTGTCTCAAACGATGGCTGCCCATGCTAGTGCGCAACAAGTTCGTTCTGTTGGTATTGCACAGCAGAATGTTTGAGCGTGCGGACAAAACCAAGAGGGGGGTGAATTGGGTTCTTAATAAAAATTGTGCTTTTAATATTTTCCCTTTTAATATCAAAGATCAATTAAAATTCTTTCCTTTATTTTCTAATAAACACAATAAAATAAAGAGAGTAGAGAAGAAAAAATTGCACAAAGCATTTATACTGGTTCAGATCAAAAGACCCTACGTCCAGTTGTTAATCTCTAAAAAACGAGATTAACTCAATCACTAAAATAAACCAAACTTACAATCAATGATAAGAAAGATTAGGGTTTAGAAAACACCTTTCTTGAATCACACAAGAGATGAAGACACCTCCCTTGAAATCCACAAGGGATGAAAACACCTTCCTTGAATCACGTAAGGAATGAACACCTCCTTTGAATCACACAAAGGATGACTGGCTTCTCCTAGTAACAGCAGCAACACTCAATCACTCAAGATCCCACTTGATGAAAGTTATCGCTCTACCCACACTAGGTTTTTCAAAGCCTTCCCACAAAGAGTTCTCAAGTACTCAGACTTCTCTAACTCTTGTTTTTATAATGAAAGCCTACCACTCTATTTATAGAAGCCTATTTAGGAATTAGGTTAAGAATATGAAAAGTTAAGTCATAACTGCCATAGATAATCGATTATCATAAGTGATAATCGATTATCACAAAAAATTTTCTAAAAATATTTTTCTTGTTGTGATAATCTATTATTAGTCAGGATAATCTATTATCAGCAGGTGATAATCGATTATCAACAGTGATAATCGATTATTCCAGAGGCTTTTCTCAAAAATCCGTTTTAACTAAGATAATCGATTATCACTAAGAATAATCGATTATTCCAGTAAGTTTTGCAGATAAAAAAAAATTCTCTTGGTGCTCTACTACTTGGGTTTTGCCTTTTGACTCTTGACATGCTAATTTAACTATTTTAAATAACAAACACAAATTACAAGACTTAAACAACTAAACCCTTAAGTCTTCAATGCATCTCTTGAATCAAAACATTCTTTTAAGTCTTCAACATTTTTCCATGCATCATCATCAAGTCTTCCATACTTCTTCATAAGTCATCATCATCATCAAAACTCCTTATTGGAAGAAGATGTCCATCTTTTTCTTTTTGTCAACAATCTCCCCCTTTTTGATGATGATCAAAAATTGATGAAGACTTGTGATATGTCCTATTCTTAATAAATAACTTAAGAGAAAAGAGTAGTTAATCTAAATAAAAGATAATTAATTTTTCTCTCCTTTTTAAAACATAAGATACTACAAGATATCAATAAACACATATCTTCCCTTTAAATAGGTACAACTTATCACAAGATAATAACACAAATATATCTCCCCCTTTTTTATCATAATCAAAAAGGAATTCTTTAGACAACTCCCCTTAAATCAGATAACTTAAGTTTCCCTTAGAAATATTGTTTAAGATATAAAACTCCTACTACATGTAATATTTCTCCTTTTTGATACAAACATTTCAAGAACAAATACTCCCCCTTAATCAAAGACTCCCCCTAAATGAAAGAGAGATTCTAAAGATTAAAAAATATGGGTTTAAAGAAGGAAATGTTATAATAACAAAATGAACTCCAACGTTTAATTTGCATTTATGAAGTACCTAGTTGTTGCTCATGGTCTAAATTTTTGAAAAGCTCATTCAAACGGTAAAAAAATTGAAAATATGCGTCCTACTATGCAAGATAATCGATTATCAACTTAAGATAATCGATTATTGGTTCATATCCACGAACAAGAATTTCCAGATGTGCTGATAATCGATTATCACCTGAGATAATTGATTATCCCAGCGGAGTTATTCGGAAAACACTGAAATTAAAGATTTTTATCACTTTTACACATATATAATATTCCCAAGCCCCATATAAAATCATAGAACTTACCAGGATACCAAAAGTTTGATGAATATACTAGTTCTTAAACATCCAAAGAGACTTTCTTGATTTTGAAATAACCTGTGAGACAGAGAACAATAACATTTTGGTCCCCAATAAACTTCTTTGGGTCCTTTGAGGTTAATGACATGTTACTTTATAATAGGAATCCAAGCATATCTTCCATTAGGGACATCAAAATGTTTGATTCTACATTTATTTGAAGTATGCCCCTTTTGCATACAACAAAAACATGTTACACATTTTTATATTCCTAGAATAAGGCTTACCTTTTTCTACCCATACCCTATGGGTTCTTTTATTCTTATTCTTAGGAGCTTGCTTGTTGTTACTTAAATCATTTTTCTTAAAATTAGGCTTTTTAACACTTTTATTTTCTAATGCATCTTCAAGTTGTTTTTCAAGAATGTTAATATCAAACATATAACTTTTGCAAGATGCATATTCAACATTTTCAGTCTTCTTATTTTCTAAAATTGAAATTTTATTTTTCAAAATTTCTTCTTCTTCAAGAGATTTTTCAAACTTACTTTGTAACTCCTTAAAATCATATTTTAATTTCTTGTGAGCAGCATCTAACTTACTAGATTTATGAAGTAGTTGTTGAAATGCATCATACAAAGAATCATAATCATTGTCATTACTACAAGAGCTTACCTCACTGTCAGAAGAGTCATGTTCAGCAATCAAACATAGATTTGCTTCCTCATCAGATTCATTAGAGCTGAATAAGCTTGAAGAAGAACTTGAATCGTTATCCTCCGATTTCTTTTTCTTGAAAACCTTTTTGCCGTTCTTCTCTTTACCCTTTTTAGCATTTGAGCAATCCATTTTTACGTGACCTGTTTCACCACATCCATAGCAATTGAATTTTGAAACAAAGTTTTGGTTTTCATTTTTATACCTTTTGTGATGACCTTTGCCATTGCTCTTCATAAACTTTGTGAACTTCTTTATCATTAGACTCATATTCTCATCATCAGAGTCATCATCTTCTTTGGGGCTTTGGCTTTTGATGATCTGAGATTTGAAAGCTATGTTTCTTTTCCTTCCTTGGTCCTCTTCTTCATTTAAACGCCTAAGTTCAAGTTCATGCTCTCTCAATTTACCAAAAAGAGTCGCCATGGACATTGTTGCAAGATTTTGAGATTCAGTGATCGCTGTAACCTTTGGCTGCCATGTCCTGTTCAAAGATTTCAAAATTTTAATATTTAATTCATCAATATCAAAATTTTTACCTAACCCAGAGAGATGATTAACGATGTGGGTGAATCTCTTCTGCACATCGTAAATGGTTTCGCCTTGTTGCATTCGGAACATCTTATATTCTTGGATTAATGAGTTCTTCCTTGCATGCTTAACATCATCTGTTCCTTCATGGGTTACTCGTAAAATCTCCCACATTTCCTAGGCACTTGTACAAACTGAAATTCTATAAAATCCATCAAGAGTTAGTGCAAATGATATTATATTTCTGGCTCTAACATCATATTGAGCCCTTCTATTTTCTTCCGCAGTCCATTAGGAAAAGGGCTTAGGTTCCTGCAAATTATTAACAGTAATAGTAGGAACAAAAGGACCATATAAAATAGCATCCCAAATACCTCTATCAATAGACTCCAAAAATATTTGCATCTTGACTTTCCAGAAAGGATAATTTTCACCAGTAAAAAGTGGAGGTCTGTCAATAGACGCACCCTCAGCAAAAGTTTGATTTTGTCCAACCATTTTCGAAAAATTTGAATAACTATCAAAGCAAGCTCTGATACCAATTGTTAGTATCGCGCAGCGGAATGTTTGAGCGTGCGGACAAAACCAAGAGGGGGGTGAATTGGGTTCTTAATAAAAATTGTGCTTTTAATATTTTCCCTTTTAATATCAAAGATCAATTAAAATTCTTTCCTTTATTTTCTAATAAACACAATAAAATAAAGAGAGTAGAGAAGAAAAAATTGCACAAAGCATTTATACTGGTTCAGATCAAAAGACCCTACGTCCAGTTGTTAATCTCTAAAAAACGAGATTAACTCAATCACTAAAATAAACCAAACTTACAATCAATGATAAGAAAGATTAGGGTTTAGAAAACACCTTTCTTGAATCACACAAGAGATGAAGACACCTCCCTTGAAATCCACAAGGGATGAAAACACCTTCCTTGAATCACGCAAGGAATGAACACCTCCTTTGAATCACACAAAGGATGACTGGCTTCTCCTAGTGACAGCAGCAGCACTCAATCACTCAAGATCCCACTTGATGAAAGTTATCGCTCTACCCACACTAGGTTTTTCAAAGCCTTCCCACAAAGAGTTCTCAAGTACTCAGACTTCTCTAACTCTTGTTTTTATAATGAAAGCCTACCACTCTATTTATAGAAGCCTATTTAGGAATTAGGTTAAGAATATGAAAAGTTAAGTCATAACTGCCATAGATAATCGATTATCATAAGTGATAATCGATTATCACAAAAAATTTTCTAAAAATATTTTTCTTGTTGTGATAATCTATTATTAGTCAGGATAATCTATTATCAGCAGGTGATAATCGATTATCAACAGTGATAATCGATTATCAGCAGTGATAATCGATTATTCCAGAGGCTTTTCTCAAAAATCAGTTTTAACTAAGATAATCGATTATCACTAAGAATAATCGATTATTCCTGTAAGTTTTGCAGATAAAAAAAAATTCTCTTGGTGCTCTACTACTTGGGTTTTGCCTTTTGACTCTTGACATGCTAATTTAACTATTTTAAATAACAAACACAAATTACAAGACTTAAACAACTAAACCCTTAAGTCTTCAATGCATCTCTTGAATCAAAACATTCTTTTAAGTCTTCAACATTTTTCCATGCATCATCATCAAGTCTTCCATACTTCTTCATAAGTCATCATCATCATCAAAACTCCTTATTGGAAGAAGATGTCCATCTTTTTCATTTTGTCAACAATCTCCCCCTTTTTGATGATGATCAAAAATTGATGAAGACTTGTGATATGTCCTATTCTTAATAAATAACTTAAGAGAAAAGAGTAGTTAATCTAAATAAAAGATAATTAATTTTTCTCTCCTTTTTAAAACATAAGATACTACAAGATATCAATAAACACATATCTTCCCTTTAAATAGGTACAACTTATCACAAGATAATAACACAAATATATCTCCCCCTTTTTTATCATAATCAAAAAGGAATTCTTTAGACAACTCCCCTTAAATCAGATAACTTAAGTTTCCCTTAGAAATATTGTTTAAGATATAAAACTCCTACTACATGTAATATTTCTCCTTTTTGATACAAACATTTCAAGAACAAATACTCCCCCTTAATCAAAGACTCCCCCTAAATGAAAGAGAGATTCTAAAGATTAAAAAATATGGGTTTAAAGAAGGAAATGTTATAATAACAAAATGAACTCCAACGTTTAATTTGCATTTATGAAGTACCTAGTTGTTGCTCATGGTCTAAATTTTTGAAAAGCTCATTCAAACGGTAAAAAAATTGAAAATATGCGTCCTACTATGCAAGATAATCGATTATCAACTTAAGATAATCGATTATTGGTTCATATCCACGAACAAGAATTTCCAGATGTGCTGATAATCGATTATCACCTGAGATAATTGATTATCCCAGCGGAGTTATTCGGAAAACACTGAAATTAAAGATTTTTATCACTTTTACACATATATAATATTCCCAAGCCCCATATAAAATCATAGAACTTACCAGGATACCAAAAGTTTGATGAATATACTAGTTCTTAAACATCCAAAGAGACTTTCTTGATTTTGAAATAACCTGTGAGACAGAGAACAATAACATTTTGGTCCCCAATAAACTTCTTTGGGTCCTTTGAGGTTAATGACATGTTACTTTATAATAGGAATCCAAGCATATCTTCCATTAGGGACATCAAAATGTTTGATTCTACATTTATTTGAAGTATGCCCCTTTTGCATACAACAAAAACATGTTACACATTTTTATATTCCTAGAATAAGGCTTACCTTTTTCTACCCATACCCTATGGGTTCTTTTATTCTTATTCTTAGGAGCTTGCTTGTTGTTACTTAAATCATTTTTCTTAAAATTAGGCTTTTTAACACTTTTATTTTCTAATGCATCTTCAAGTTGTTTTTCAAGAATGTTAATATCAAACATATAACTTTTGCAAGATGCATATTCAACATTTTCAGTCTTCTTATTTTCTAAAATTGAAATTTTATTTTTCAAAATTTCTTCTTCTTCAAGAGATTTTTCAAACTTACTTTGTAACTCCTTAAAATCATATTTTAATTTCTTGTGAGCAGCATCTAACTTACTAGATTTATGAAGTAGTTGTTGAAATGCATCATACAAAGAATCATAATCATTGTCATTACTACAAGAGCTTACCTCACTGTCAGAAGAGTCATGTTCAGCAATCAAACATAGATTTGCTTCCTCATCAGATTCATTAGAGCTGAATAAGCTTGAAGAAGAACTTGAATCGTTATCCTCCGATTTCTTTTTCTTGAAAACCTTTTTGCCGTTCTTCTCTTTACCCTTTTTAGCATTTGAGCAATCCATTTTTACGTGACCTGTTTCACCACATCCATAGCAATTGAATTTTGAAACAAAGTTTTGGTTTTCATTTTTATACCTTTTGTGATGACCTTTGCCATTGCTCTTCATAAACTTTGTGAACTTCTTTATCATTAGACTCATATTCTCATCATCAGAGTCATCATCTTCTTTGGGGCTTTGGCTTTTGATGATCTGAGATTTGAAAGCTATGTTTCTTTTCCTTCCTTGGTCCTCTTCTTCATTTAAACGCCTAAGTTCAAGTTCATGCTCTCTCAATTTACCAAAAAGAGTCGCCATGGACATTGTTGCAAGATTTTGAGATTCAGTGATCGCTGTAACCTTTGGCTGCCATGTCCTGTTCAAAGATTTCAAAATTTTAATATTTAATTCATCAATATCAAAATTTTTACCTAACCCAGAGAGATGATTAACGATGTGGGTGAATCTCTTCTGCACATCGTAAATGGTTTCGCCTTGTTGCATTCGGAACATCTTATATTCTTGGATTAATGAGTTCTTCCTTGCATGCTTAACATCATCTGTTCCTTCATGGGTTACTCGTAAAATCTCCCACATTTCCTAGGCACTTGTACAAACTGAAATTCTATAAAATCCATCAAGAGTTAGTGCAAATGATATTATATTTCTGGCTCTAACATCATATTGAGCCCTTCTATTTTCTTCCGCAGTCCATTAGGAAAAGGGCTTAGGTTCCTGCAAATTATTAACAGTAATAGTAGGAACAAAAGGACCATATAAAATAGCATCCCAAATACCTCTATCAATAGACTCCAAAAATATTTGCATCTTGACTTTCCAGAAAGGATAATTTTCACCAGTAAAAAGTGGAGGTCTGTCAATAGACGCACCCTCAGCAAAAGTTTGATTTTGTCCAACCATTTTCGAAAAATTTGAATAACTATCAAAGCAAGCTCTGATACCAATTGTTAGTATCGCGCAGCGGAATGTTTGAGCGTGCGGACAAAACCAAGAGGGGGGTGAATTGGGTTCTTAATAAAAATTGTGCTTTTAATATTTTCCCTTTTAATATCAAAGATCAATTAAAATTCTTTCCTTTATTTTCTAATAAACACAATAAAATAAAGAGAGTAGAGAATAAAAAATTGCACAAAGCATTTATACTGGTTCAGATCAAAAGACCCTACGTCCAGTTGTTAATCTCTAAAAAACGAGATTAACTCAATCACTAAAATAAACCAAACTTACAATCAATGATAAGAAAGATTAGGGTTTAGAAAACACCTTTCTTGAATCACACAAGAGATGAAGACACCTCCCTTGAAATCCACAAGGGATGAAAACACCTTCCTTGAATCACGCAAGGAATGAACACCTCCTTTGAATCACACAAAGGATGACTGGCTTCTCCTAGTAACAGCAGCAGCACTCAATCACTCAAGATCCCACTTGATGAAAGTTATCGCTCTACCCACACTAGGTTTTTCAAAGCCTTCCCACAAAGAGTTCTCAAGTACTCAGACTTCTCTAACTCTTGTTTTTATAATGAAAGCCTACCACTCTATTTATAGAAGCCTATTTAGGAATTAGGTTAAGAATATGAAAAGTTAAGTCATAACTGCCATAGATAATCGATTATCATAAGTGATAATCGATTATCACAAAAAATTTTCTAAAAATATTTTTCTTGTTGTGATAATCTATTATTAGTCAGGATAATCTATTATCAGCAGGTGATAATCGATTATCAACAGTGATAATCGATTATCAGCAGTGATAATCGATTATTCCAGAGGCTTTTCTCAAAAATCAGTTTTAACTAAGATAATCGATTATCACTAAGAATAATCGATTATTCCTGTAAGTTTTGCAGATAAAAAAAAATTCTCTTGGTGCTCTACTACTTGGGTTTTGCCTTTTGACTCTTGACATGCTAATTTAACTATTTTAAATAACAAACACAAATTACAAGACTTAAACAACTAAACCCTTAAGTCTTCAATGCATCTCTTGAATCAAAACATTCTTTTAAGTCTTCAACATTTTTCCATGCATCATCATCAAGTCTTCCATACTTCTTCATAAGTCATCATCATCATCAAAACTCCTTATTGGAAGAAGATGTCCATCTTTTTCTTTTTGTCAACAATCTCCCCCTTTTTGATGATGATAAAAAATTGATGAAGACTTGTGATATGTCCTATTCTTAATAAATAACTTAAGAGAAAAGAGTAGTTAATCTAAATAAAAGATAATTAATTTTTCTCTCCTTTTTAAAACATAAGATACTACAAGATATCAATAAACACATATCTTCCCTTTAAATAGGTACAACTTATCACAAGATAATAACACAAATATATCTCCCCCTTTTTTTATCATAATCAAAAAGGAATTCTTTAGACAACTCCCCTTAAATCAGATAACTTAAGTTTCCCTTAGAAATATTGTTTAAGATATAAAACTCCTACTACATGTAATATTTCTCCTTTTTGATACAAACATTTCAAGAACAAATACTCCCCCTTAATCAAAGACTCCCCCTAAATGAAAGAGAGATTCTAAAGATTAAAAAATATGGGTTTAAAGAAGGAAATGTTATATTAACAAAATGAACTCCAACGTTTAATTTGCATTTATGAAGTACCTAGTTGTTGCTCATGGTCTAAATTTTTGAAAAGCTCATTCAAACGGTAAAAAAATTGAAAATATGCGTCCTACTATGCAAGATAATCGATTATCAACTTAAGATAATCGATTATTGGTTCATATCCACGAACAAGAATTTCCAGATGTGCTGATAATCGATTATCACCTGAGATAATTGATTATCCCAGCGGAGTTATTCGGAAAACACTGAAATTAAAGATTTTTATCACTTTTACACATATATAATATTCCCAAGCCCCATATAAAATCATAGAACTTACCAGGATACCAAAAGTTTGATGAATATACTAGTTCTTAAACATCCAAAGAGACTTTCTTGATTTTGAAATAACCTGTGAGACAGAGAACAATAACATTTTGGTCCCCAATAAACTTCTTTGGGTCCTTTGAGGTTAATGACATGTTACTTTATAATAGGAATCCAAGCATATCTTCCATTAGGGACATCAAAATGTTTGATTCTACATTTATTTGAAGTATGCCCCTTTTGCATACAACAAAAACATGTTACACATTTTTATATTCCTAGAATAAGGCTTACCTTTTTCTACCCATACCCTATGGGTTCTTTTATTCTTATTCTTAGGAGCTTGCTTGTTGTTACTTAAATCATTTTTCTTAAAATTAGGCTTTTTAACACTTTTATTTTCTAATGCATCTTCAAGTTGTTTTTCAAGAATGTTAATATCAAACATATAACTTTTGCAAGATGCATATTCAACATTTTCAGTCTTCTTATTTTCTAAAATTGAAATTTTATTTTTCAAAATTTCTTCTTCTTCAAGAGATTTTTCAAACTTACTTTGTAACTCCTTAAAATCATATTTTAATTTCTTGTGAGCAGCATCTAACTTACTAGATTTATGAAGTAGTTGTTGAAATGCATCATACAAAGAATCATAATCATTGTCATTACTACAAGAGCTTACCTCACTGTCAGAAGAGTCATGTTCAGCAATCAAACATAGATTTGCTTCCTCATCAGATTCATTAGAGCTGAATAAGCTTGAAGAAGAACTTGAATCGTTATCCTCCGATTTCTTTTTCTTGAAAACCTTTTTGCCGTTCTTCTCTTTACCCTTTTTAGCATTTGAGCAATCCATTTTTACGTGACCTGTTTCACCACATCCATAGCAATTGAATTTTGAAACAAAGTTTTGGTTTTCATTTTTATACCTTTTGTGATGACCTTTGCCATTGCTCTTCATAAACTTTGTGAACTTCTTTATCATTAGACTCATATTCTCATCATCAGAGTCATCATCTTCTTTGGGGCTTTGGCTTTTGATGATCTGAGATTTGAAAGCTATGTTTCTTTTCCTTCCTTGGTCCTCTTCTTCATTTAAACGCCTAAGTTCAAGTTCATGCTCTCTCAATTTACCAAAAAGAGTCGCCATGGACATTGTTGCAAGATTTTGAGATTCAGTGATCGCTGTAACCTTTGGCTGCCATGTCCTGTTCAAAGATTTCAAAATTTTAATATTTAATTCATCAATATCAAAATTTTTACCTAACCCAGAGAGATGATTAACGATGTGGGTGAATCTCTTCTGCACATCGTAAATGGTTTCGCCTTGTTGCATTCGGAACATCTTATATTCTTGGATTAATGAGTTCTTCCTTGCATGCTTAACATCATCTGTTCCTTCATGGGTTACTCGTAAAATCTCCCACATTTCCTAGGCACTTGTACAAACTGAAATTCTATAAAATCCATCAAGAGTTAGTGCAAATGATATTATATTTCTGGCTCTAACATCATATTGAGCCCTTCTATTTTCTTCCGCAGTCCATTAGGAAAAGGGCTTAGGTTCCTGCAAATTATTAACAGTAATAGTAGGAACAAAAGGACCATATAAAATAGCATCCCAAATACCTCTATCAATAGACTCCAAAAATATTTGCATCTTGACTTTCCAGAAAGGATAATTTTCACCAGTAAAAAGTGGAGGTCTGTCAATAGACGCACCCTCAGCAAAAGTTTGATTTTGTCCAACCATTTTCGAAAAATTTGAATAACTATCAAAGCAAGCTCTGATACCAATTGTTAGTATCGCGCAGCGGAATGTTTGAGTGTGCGGACAAAACCAAGAGGGGGGTGAATTGGGTTCTTAATAAAAATTGTGCTTTTAATATTTTCCCTTTTAATATCAAAGATCAATTAAAATTCTTTCCTTTATTTTCTAATAAACACAATAAAATAAAGAGAGTAGAGAATAAAAAATTGCACAAAGCATTTATACTGGTTCAGATCAAAAGACCCTACGTCCAGTTGTTAATCTCTAAAAAACGAGATTAACTCAATCACTAAAATAAACCAAACTTACAATCAATGATAAGAAAGATTAGGGTTTAGAAAACACCTTTCTTGAATCACACAAGAGATGAAGACACCTCCCTTGAAATCCACAAGGGATGAAAACACCTTCCTTGAATCACGCAAGGAATGAACACCTCCTTTGAATCACACAAAGGATGACTGGCTTCTCCTAGTAACAGCAGCAGCACTCAATCACTCAAGATCCCACTTGATGAAAGTTATCGCTCTACCCACACTAGGTTTTTCAAAGCCTTCCCACAAAGAGTTCTCAAGTACTCAGACTTCTCTAACTCTTGTTTTTATAATGAAAGCCTACCACTCTATTTATAGAAGCCTATTTAGGAATTAGGTTAAGAATATGAAAAGTTAAGTCATAACTGCCATAGATAATCGATTATCATAAGTGATAATCGATTATCACAAAAAATTTTCTAAAAATATTTTTCTTGTTGTGATAATCTATTATTAGTCAGGATAATCTATTATCAGCAGGTGATAATCGATTATCAACAGTGATAATCGATTATCAGCAGTGATAATCGATTATTCCAGAGGCTTTTCTCAAAAATCAGTTTTAACTAAGATAATCGATTATCACTAAGAATAATCGATTATTCCTGTAAGTTTTGCAGATAAAAAAAAATTCTCTTGGTGCTCTACTACTTGGGTTTTGCCTTTTGACTCTTGACATGCTAATTTAACTATTTTAAATAACAAACACAAATTACAAGACTTAAACAACTAAACCCTTAAGTCTTCAATGCATCTCTTGAATCAAAACATTCTTTTAAGTCTTCAACATTTTTCCATGCATCATCATCAAGTCTTCCATACTTCTTCATAAGTCATCATCATCATCAAAACTCCTTATTGGAAGAAGATGTCCATCTTTTTCTTTTTGTCAACAATCTCCCCCTTTTTGATGATGATAAAAAATTGATGAAGACTTGTGATATGTCCTATTCTTAATAAATAACTTAAGAGAAAAGAGTAGTTAATCTAAATAAAAGATAATTAATTTTTCTCTCCTTTTTAAAACATAAGATACTACAAGATATCAATAAACACATATCTTCCCTTTAAATAGGTACAACTTATCACAAGATAATAACACAAATATATCTCCCCCTTTTTTTATCATAATCAAAAAGGAATTCTTTAGACAACTCCCCTTAAATCAGATAACTTAAGTTTCCCTTAGAAATATTGTTTAAGATATAAAACTCCTACTACATGTAATATTTCTCCTTTTTGATACAAACATTTCAAGAACAAATACTCCCCCTTAATCAAAGACTCCCCCTAAATGAAAGAGAGATTCTAAAGATTAAAAAATATGGGTTTAAAGAAGGAAATGTTATATTAACAAAATGAACTCCAACGTTTAATTTGCATTTATGAAGTACCTAGTTGTTGCTCATGGTCTAAATTTTTGAAAAGCTCATTCAAACGGTAAAAAAATTGAAAATATGCGTCCTACTATGCAAGATAATCGATTATCAACTTAAGATAATCGATTATTGGTTCATATCCACGAACAAGAATTTCCAGATGTGCTGATAATCGATTATCACCTGAGATAATTGATTATCCCAGCGGAGTTATTCGGAAAACACTGAAATTAAAGATTTTTATCACTTTTACACATATATAATATTCCCAAGCCCCATATAAAATCATAGAACTTACCAGGATACCAAAAGTTTGATGAATATACTAGTTCTTAAACATCCAAAGAGACTTTCTTGATTTTGAAATAACCTGTGAGACAGAGAACAATAACATTTTGGTCCCCAATAAACTTCTTTGGGTCCTTTGAGGTTAATGACATGTTACTTTATAATAGGAATCCAAGCATATCTTCCATTAGGGACATCAAAATGTTTGATTCTACATTTATTTGAAGTATGCCCCTTTTGCATACAACAAAAACATGTTACACATTTTTATATTCCTAGAATAAGGCTTACCTTTTTCTACCCATACCCTATGGGTTCTTTTATTCTTATTCTTAGGAGCTTGCTTGTTGTTACTTAAATCATTTTTCTTAAAATTAGGCTTTTTAACACTTTTATTTTCTAATGCATCTTCAAGTTGTTTTTCAAGAATGTTAATATCAAACATATAACTTTTGCAAGATGCATATTCAACATTTTCAGTCTTCTTATTTTCTAAAATTGAAATTTTATTTTTCAAAATTTCTTCTTCTTCAAGAGATTTTTCAAACTTACTTTGTAACTCCTTAAAATCATATTTTAATTTCTTGTGAGCAGCATCTAACTTACTAGATTTATGAAGTAGTTGTTGAAATGCATCATACAAAGAATCATAATCATTGTCATTACTACAAGAGCTTACCTCACTGTCAGAAGAGTCATGTTCAGCAATCAAACATAGATTTGCTTCCTCATCAGATTCATTAGAGCTGAATAAGCTTGAAGAAGAACTTGAATCGTTATCCTCCGATTTCTTTTTCTTGAAAACCTTTTTGCCGTTCTTCTCTTTACCCTTTTTAGCATTTGAGCAATCCATTTTTACGTGACCTGTTTCACCACATCCATAGCAATTGAATTTTGAAACAAAGTTTTGGTTTTCATTTTTATACCTTTTGTGATGACCTTTGCCATTGCTCTTCATAAACTTTGTGAACTTCTTTATCATTAGACTCATATTCTCATCATCAGAGTCATCATCTTCTTTGGGGCTTTGGCTTTTGATGATCTGAGATTTGAAAGCTATGTTTCTTTTCCTTCCTTGGTCCTCTTCTTCATTTAAACGCCTAAGTTCAAGTTCATGCTCTCTCAATTTACCAAAAAGAGTCGCCATGGACATTGTTGCAAGATTTTGAGATTCAGTGATCGCTGTAACCTTTGGCTGCCATGTCCTGTTCAAAGATTTCAAAATTTTAATATTTAATTCATCAATATCAAAATTTTTACCTAACCCAGAGAGATGATTAACGATGTGGGTGAATCTCTTCTGCACATCGTAAATGGTTTCGCCTTGTTGCATTCGGAACATCTTATATTCTTGGATTAATGAGTTCTTCCTTGCATGCTTAACATCATCTGTTCCTTCATGGGTTACTCGTAAAATCTCCCACATTTCCTAGGCACTTGTACAAACTGAAATTCTATAAAATCCATCAAGAGTTAGTGCAAATGATATTATATTTCTGGCTCTAACATCATATTGAGCCCTTCTATTTTCTTCCGCAGTCCATTAGGAAAAGGGCTTAGGTTCCTGCAAATTATTAACAGTAATAGTAGGAACAAAAGGACCATATAAAATAGCATCCCAAATACCTCTATCAATAGACTCCAAAAATATTTGCATCTTGACTTTCCAGAAAGGATAATTTTCACCAGTAAAAAGTGGAGGTCTGTCAATAGACGCACCCTCAGCAAAAGTTTGATTTTGTCCAACCATTTTCGAAAAATTTGAATAACTATCAAAGCAAGCTCTGATACCAATTGTTAGTATCGCGCAGCGGAATGTTTGAGCGTGCGGACAAAACCAAGAGGGGGGTGAATTGGGTTCTTAATAAAAATTGTGCTTTTAATATTTTCCCTTTTAATATCAAAGATCAATTAAAATTCTTTCCTTTATTTTCTAATAAACACAATAAAATAAAGAGAGTAGAGAAGAAAAAATTGCACAAAGCATTTATACTGGTTCAGATCAAAAGACCCTACGTCCAGTTGTTAATCTCTAAAAAACGAGATTAACTCAATCACTAAAATAAACCAAACTTACAATCAATGATAAGAAAGATTAGGGTTTAGAAAACACCTTTCTTGAATCACACAAGAGATGAAGACACCTCCCTTGAAATCCACAAGGGATGAAAACACCTTCCTTGAATCACGCAAGGAATGAACACCTCCTTTGAATCACACAAAGGATGACTGGCTTCTCCTAGCAACAGCAGCAGCACTCAATCACTCAAGATCCCACTTGATGAAAGTTATCGCTCTACCCACACTAGGTTTTTCAAAGCCTTCCCACAAAGAGTTCTCAAGTACTTAGACTTCTCTAACTCTTGTTTTTATAATGAAAGCCTACCACTCTATTTATAGAAGCCTATTTAGGAATTAGGTTAAGAATATGAAAAGTTAAGTCATAACTGTTGTAACATCCCTGGCTACCCCTCCTCGGGCCCCAGAGGCTGTCAGGTTACTACAGCCCAATGCACCCCAACCCCTCCCCCTTCTCCGTCCATTCATACTGGGTGGGTTGTTGCCAGTGGGAATCGAACCCCCAACCTGACCTTTAACACCTCTGGCTCACCAGCAGATGCTACCCTCACCCTTAAGTCTTCAATGCATCTCTTGAATCAAAACATTCTTTTAAGTCTTCAACATTTTTCCATGCATCATCATCAAGTCTTCCATACTTCTTCACAAGTCATCATCATCTTCAAAACTCCTTATTGGAAGATGTCCATCTTTTTATTTTTGTCAACACGTTCTAGCATAGAATATCTTTTCTCGCAATTTGTGAACTTCTTACTCAAATAGTACATTGCATGCTCAATCTTCCCGATTTTGTCGTGTTGGCCTAACACCCAACCTATGGATTCCTCTAATACAGTTAAGTACAAAATAAAGGGCCTTCCGGGTTCCGGTGGGCGCAGTACCGGCAGGTCTTGTAAGTATTGTTTGATCTTATCAAAAGCGGTCTGACAATCCTCGTTCCATTCTAGAGCTTGATTTTTACGCAACAATTTGAAAATTGGTTCACAGGTAGCGATTAATTGGGAGATAAATTTAGCAATGTAATTCATCTTGCCCAAGAAACCTCGCACCTCCGTCTCTGTGTTGAGAATTGGCATTTCTATTATTGCCCTCACCTTGTCAGGATCGACCTCTATCCCCTTTTGGCTAATAATGAAACCTAATAACTTTCCTGATTTCACACCGAATGTGCATTTAGCCAAATTTAGTCGAAGTTTAAACTTTTGCAACCTTTCAAACAATCTTCTTAAGTTGACGAGGTGTTCGTCTTCAGATTCAGATTTAGCGATCATATCATCCACATAAACTTCAATCTCTTTGTGCATCATGTCGTGAAAAAGAGCTACCATTGCCCTTTGATAAGTTGCCCTAGCATTCTTGAGACCGAAAGACATCACCTTATAGCAAAATGTTCCCCACAATGTAATAAAAGTAGTTGTTTCCATATCCTCAACCGCCATCTTGATCTGATTATAACTCGAGAAACCATCCAAAAATGAAAATAGTGAGAATCTGGCTGTATTATCCACCAATGTATCGATATACGGTAATGGAAAATTATCCTTTGGACTGGCCCGGTTCAAGTCTCGGTAATCAACGCACATTCGAACCTTCCCGTCCTTCTTAGACACAGGTACAATGTTTGCTACCCATTGGGGATATCTCGCCACAGCCAAAAATCCAGCATCAAATTGCTTTTTTACTTCTTTAATTTTCAAGGACATTTCTGGTTTCATTCTCCCCAACTTCTGCAAGACGGAAGGACACTCTGGCTTGAGAGGGAGTTTATGCTGCACTATGTTAGTATCTAGTCCTGGCATGTCATTATATGACCAAGCAAAAACGTCCCTGAACTCCTTTAGTAGAGCACACAATTGTTCCCGTATTTCTTTCTTTACACTAGTGCCAATTTTCACTTCTTTTATCTCTCCTACATCTCCCAAGTTGAGCACTTCAACATTTCTTGATGGGGTTTTATCTCTTTAGCTTCATGCTCCACTAATCTCAACATTTCAAGGGAAGGTTCCCATCCATCCTCATAATCATCTTCCATATTATCGACGGGGTGCTCAAAATTAGGAAAATCGACATTAATATTTTCAAAACATCTATCATCATATATTTTTTCCAAATTAAACACCACTAGTAAATTTTTTGTCTCCCAATTATTCAGTTGCACGTCTAGAGGACAAGATCGCACGAAGTTCAAGCTTTCAGATTCACTTCCACCCTCGATAGCTGATATTTGAGAAGTGTTAACCCATCCAGCACTGCAGAAGCGTTTCTTGATATCACAAATGTGAATCTTCCCTATCTTTCGTTCTCGACCTTCTATGCGAGCCAAGATTCGCTCCTTAATCTCTTCTAACAGCCTCCTCTTATCTTCTTTAGTAGGCTTGTACCCTAAATCGTATCTACCTTTGTTTTCAAAGACCTCTAAGGGGAAAGTTAGCCTTTGGTTATTTTTACCAAGCCCTTTTCCCTATTGGTAACCCTCTTTCAGCATAACCTTGGCCATCATTAGGGAAGCACTAGACATGTGTGGGACCATCGAAAATGGTTCAGCATATGCATTCCCCACAATTTCCAGCGATTGAAAAGTTGTCTCAAGGGCTTCCTCCGCTGCTTCAGTGTAACGAGATGATGAGGGCCCACTCACAAGGAGATCCTCCTCACCTGACACTATTACTAGTTTATCACCCATTATGTATTTCAATTTTTGGTGTAATGTTGAAGGCATCACTCCCGCAGAGTGGATCCAAGGGCGACCCAACAAACAACTGTAAGCTAGAATAATATCCATGACATGAAATATTATTTGAAAGATACAAGGACCGATCTGAACTGATAACTCTATTGCCCCCATTACTTCCCTCTTGCTTCCATTTAAGGCCCTTATAATCATGGCACTCGGCTTCATGTGCATACCATCACATGGCAATTTTTCTAGTGTCAATCTTGGCATCACATTTAATGAGGAACCATAATAAATTAAAACTCTTGCCATGACATGGTCCAAACATTTCACAGATACATGCAACGCCTTATTATGTTCTCTACCTTCAGCATGTATCTCATCATCAGTAAAGGTGAGGTAATTATTAGCACTGATATTTCCAACAATCCCTCAAACTTGTCTAGGGAAATATTCTGCTTCACATGAGCTTTGCTGAGTATCTTCATTAACATCTTTCTATGGGAAATTGAATGCATAAGTAATTCCAAAAGGGAAATCCAAGCAGGCATGCATTTCAATTGTTCTACTACCTTGTATTCCCTCGTTGTAGACTACGTCCTTCCTTAAAATGGGTGGTGTGAAGATACGAGCACTTCTTTCCATTCCTCCAGTGCCTGATATATTTTCTACAACTGGCTCACCATCGGCTGATTGATTCTTTGTTTGTTGTCCCTCTCCCAACACATGTATATCGTATTTCCAAGGGACCGCCTTCTCACTTTTGTATGGGAAAGGTGAAGGTGATAGGACGACAACAAATTGTCTTTTTGGAGATGTTGGTGCAAGAGTGGATCTAGCGAAATGAACTATCAATGGCTTCGGTGGCGACATGACAGATTTTTCACCGGTTTGTGCAAAAACTTCTTGCTCCTTACCCCCACGACATACTTGTACGAAATTCTTATTGATCAGATTTTGCAAAAAGTTCCCAAACTTGTTGCACGACTCGATGGAGTGTTTAGCACCTGTATGGAACCCACATACCTCATTCAAGTTATATTCACCTTCCAACAATCATGCTATTAGTAGTGCCTCAAAAATGACCCTTCGTGAACTCCGAATTTCGGTCACATTCTTTACCAACTTGTGTCCATTGAGATCAATAACATTTATCGAAGCATTACTGATGAAGGATTATCTTGATCCTTTTTAAGATTATTGAATATGGTGTGAGTTGATTAACAATGCTAAGTGAAATCCCCACTGGACATTAAGATAGCATGTTATCTAGATGTGAAGGTTCCTTTCACAAAGCTCAACAGAAGAAGATGATGGATTGATTCAAAACAAAAAGGAAATGGAAGGCACATGATAACGCTGTCGTTGACGCGATCAAATTAATACTATTTATCTTATAACAACTTCAGTATTGTTAAGAAAGTAGTCAACAAAATAGTAATGGTAAAGTAACCCAAAGTCGTCTCCCAACGAACACGGAATTGATTTTTAACAAATTAGTTCTTATAAAACTATACAAATGAGTTAGTCAAATAAAATAAAAAATATAGGGGATTAAGATAAACAAAGATAGAAATAAAATTTAAATGATAAAAAGAAATAAAAACAATAGTAAAGAAAATAGATTGATTCCATTGCTTTTTCAAAATAGATTCATCCTCGGTTATCTAAAGATTATTGCTCAATTAATTATTGTTATAGATTTACAAATTAATCAATGTAAAGTCTTAATTAATTTGTTGGTGTTCTCACTTTTAACCAAAGTACAGTCTCAATTAAAAGTGAGAACTTTTAGATTATCCACAGTAAATTCAACCAAAGTACAGTCTCAATCAAATTTACTATGCCTAATCATGTCTATTCTTTTATCTCCTCACCAAATAAAAAGCTTAATTAATCAAAGTAAAGTCTCAATTAATTGTAGTTAGAGTAAATACCTTTAACCAAAGTAAAGTCTCAATTATTGGTAAAAACTCATTTAATCATATGAAAGTTTCTAAATAAAATCAAAGTAAAGTCTCAATTAAATTTAAAAACCCTTGAACTCATATGATCAACATGCATATAGATTTAAAATCATTACTTGTTACGTGATTCAAAGATAAAAGACATAGATGAATTAAAACCTCAACAATAATAAAAAGAACAAAGAAATTATTTCATTCTAACCTCAGAATCCATAATGAAATTACAATGGAATCAACCCAAGAAGTTTAGCAATCCATGGAATACAAAATAAGAATAAAAGAAGAATAAAGAGAAGAAAAGAGAGAGAAAGAAATTAGGTCCCCCTAAGGGTTCCTAAATTCCGAAGTGTCGAGCTTGTTGTTTATGCTTCTCCCTTGGTCTCTTTATATAGGAATTGGACTGGGCTTTTCTGTTGCTAAAATCTCTCAAATATCTTTTAAAATAAAGATAAATATAAATATTTAAAAATATTTAGAGAGATATATACTATTTGACAAATATAGTTGGTTGATAATATCAATATCTAATATAATTAAATTAATTAATTACTTAAAGATATATGATAAATTATCACCAATTAGTATTTGTATTAATTTTCCAAATTAACCCTTTGCAATCTCCTTAAATTATCTTCTAAATAATCCAATATCTTCAAGATATATTTGTTTGTTGTGGAACTAAAAAGATTCAAGAAGATCTTGTCATATTTAAAAAGATTTGGTAGTTATTATCTTTTAATATTTTATGATATAATTAAATAAAATAATTATTTAAAAATATCAAATAAAATATCTAAAAATATATTTTCCCAAATTATCATCTATCATAAAGATAAAGAAAACCGCAAGGTCCAATTTTTCTTTCCTCTCTTCTTGGTTTAGCCAAATTTTTCAAGCTTTTCTTGCCGTCTTCATGTAATGCTTGGCCTGAATTTTTGTGCTTTTGATAATTTCTTATTCTTTGATTTATCTTTAAGGTGTCATGAAGCTTTAATCAATTTATTTCCACACCTCTAAATGAGCTTAAAACTTAACTTCAGCTGCATCAACAAACGTTAAAATATCCAAAAATAATTTATGCAGCTAAAAATCACTTTTTAAGACATTTTTATCACACAAGCTCAAACAACCTAATTATCAGAATTATCAATTAAATCACTCTTTAGGCACACAAATTCAATTAAATACCCAGAATTAAACATTAAATGAGGGTAACAATACGCACTCATCAGCACATAAACCATAGAAAACCAAGAACAATTAAAGGAAGAAGAAAACATAAAATGAAAAGGAAAGAAATGGTAAAAATGTGAGAAGCACGCCACTACAAGGCTAGGCTAGAAGCCATGGCAACCTTGAAGATGAGTGGATGTGTGCCGCCACTTGCTATGCAAGATAAGGTTTAAAAGTATTCACTCCCAAGGGAGGAAACTCTCACAAATGGTTGAGACACAAGAGTGTTTTTACTTCAAAATATTCAATCCTTTTACATGTCTAGGAGGACCCCTTATATATAAGAGTTTAGGGGCCTCTAAGCAAATAAAAAATACCTAAGGATGTCTCTACAAAAACCTAATCCTAGCTTGTAGAAACTAGGTCAAATAAGGTTACAAAAAATGAGAGACAAAAGAGTTAACTATGGTGTGTGCAAGGCTAATTTCGTTCTAGCACAAAAGGAGACAAAGAATATGTCTCATATGTCTCCAAAAAGTGGCCAAAGTGTGCTAAAAACAAAGGAGACCAAAGGAGACCAAAGGTACATAGGTACACTTGCTTCATGCCTTTTACTTTATGCTTTATGGCTTTGCTTTACTCTCTCCTCCACATCATTTATGCTCCCCAATCACCATGTGCCACCTAGCATTGTTTTCTCACTCCTAATTAACCTACAAAGCAAATAAACATAGATTAGCATGTTGGCTTAACTCAAGTCAACTATAGTCAACAAGTCAAACCTACTCAAAGGTCAACAAGTCAACTAAAGTTGATTCAACTAAGTCAACTTTGGGAATCAAAAATAACAAACACAAATGAAAGGGATGAAGGATTAATGAACTTCCTTTCTAAACATGCTTAGTCTTCTTAAGCATGTGCCTCCATCCTTGGTTGGGGTCAATCCTTCATCAATTACCATGCCTAGAGAGGGGATTGGCCTCGATGTTGGGTTTATCCTCTTGAAATTTTAACCACCCTGAGTCTATTAGAGTTTGCACCTTGTGTTTGAAAGACAAGCATCTCTCGGTAGAGTGTCCAATGGCTCCTCCGTGATAATCACATTTGGCATTTATATCAAAATTCTTAGGATATGGCGGTTGCAAAGGCTTAATCGGGCAAATAGCTACCAAAGCATTACATAGTAGATCCGACAATAACTCTGTGTAAGTCACGAGGATAGCAATGAAATGAACAAATTTTTTTTCTTGATTCCTTCTAGGACTAGCGATTTTCCCTAAAGGCTGGTTGAGATTTGTGTTAGACTCAGTTTTCCAAGTGTTATTTGAGGCGTGTAATGGCTGATTGAATCCCTATTGTGGAGATTGTGGTGTTGGGTAGCTGTTGTATGAGTCACATAAGGATGTCGATTCACTTGTCGTTGATAATTTTTAGTGTGGGCTTGGTTTTCCCACCTTGGTATTGTGGACGCTGCGTGCATTTCTACTTTCTTTTTCTTTCCTGGATTGAAACCGGGCTTTTTAAGCAGGCTATATGCAATTTTTCCATTCTTCAACCCGATCTCTATCCTTTCACCTATGATGATAATATCGACGAAAACTGAAGATACATTCCCTACCATGTGTTCATAGAATAGTGGTTGTAACGTGCTCACAAACATTGCCACCATTTCCTTATCATGAAGAGGAGGCTCCACCTAAGCAGCAAGCTCTTTCCATCATTGGGCATACTCTTTAAATGACTCGGTATCCCTTTTGGCCATGTTCTGCAATTGCAACCGATCTGGCGCAATATCCATGTTATACTTGTATTGTTTCAAAAAAGCATCTACCAAATCCATCCAAGAGCGAATGCGAGACGCCTCCAAGTGGGTGTACCAACTCAACGCTACCCCAACCAAATTGTCTTGGAAGAAGTGGATCAACAATTTGTCATCGTAAGCATAAACAGTCATCTTTCGACTATACATGGTTAGATGGCTTCTAGGGCATGTGGTACCTTTGTACTTTTTGAACTCCGGAACCTTAAACTTGTGAGGTATTGTTACATCACGAACTAGGCTTAAACCTGCAACATCGCCAAACCCATAGTTTCCACCTCCCTCAATAGCTCGTAGCCGTTCTTCCAAAATTTCTAATTTAGTTTTGGTTCCTTCAAAATCAATGGAGACAGCCTACATAGTAGGGCATGATGTAATCTTGTCCAAAGAGTTATCACCGATAGTTGTGTTTAAAGGCTTGGGCATTACAGTGTCTCGGGGTCCTGCAAAGGTAGTCGCTTCATTCTCTGGAGTATTGATTGGGAATGAGAAGGAAGCATGCTTAGTCTCTGAATATTCTCCAACAGGTGGGGTGTAACTAGATGGCAATCTGTATGTTGGGAAAGTAACAGGAGCGTCGTGAGTGCTTTCCTCACCCTTTGCCGATGAAGCTTCTCCGGATGCCTTTAGGGACTTCAAGGCCTCCAAGATTTGACCTACTTGGTCCTTTAGTTGACTGATATCTGCTTTCACTGCCTCTTATGTTGTTTCCCAATCTTCCATATTCTTACGATTTGCTCACGTTCTGTAGGGATGCCTTGGTTTTGCCGTATTTGTTTTTATTATTTTTTCTCTACTAATTTTATTAAACAAAATAAAAAGATAAGAAAAAGAAAAGGAAGGAAAAACATAATGCAAATCGTTTATTTTATTAAGAAATTATAAAGTTTTGAGTAAATGGAAATTAACATGAAAAAGAGTCCACACAAACCCAACCATTTAGAAAGTTCATAAATCAATGCGTTAGAAAGAAAACCTAATCTCTAGCCCTATCTATCACACTCTCAAATTACTTTCTACAACCCTAGAGGATAATTTCTTCTTCAAAGTATAAAAATCTAACTGCTCCCCGACTCCAAATTCCATGTTAATTTGCCTTTTCTTTTTAAACTTAATCACAACTTCATAATTTCGGACCTAAAATTAAATAAACATGATGAGATGACATGGTAAAACATAAATACATGGATACAATAATATGTCATGCATGATTTTATTACTAATCAAAAATCAAAAGGAAAGAAACAAAAAATAAATAAATAGAACAAAAAAAAACGAGTAATAAAAAACACATGTAAATCTCCCTTTGTGCCTTAACAAAGGTTTGACGCCTAATGGATCTAAGGTAAAATACATGCGCTTACCAGGATGGTTTCCTAATACCTAAATATCAAGGTCACTAGAGCTATGGCCCACTTCATTGCATTTCCCACGACAGTTGGTAAATAACAAAAGGTGGGAGTACCAATGAAGCAAACAAACTATAGCTGGGGTTCTCACAATGACCATTTGGGAAGTGCATCCACTGTGACACTGCTACACAATCCCCTCTAATTCTAACGTTACTCAGACCCGGGTATAGGGCCCCACTCATGTCATGTACATAGTGTGTGTGAAGGGAGAATAATGCATACCCAAACCCCTTCCTGCAAACAAACAGAAAAACTAGACAAGTATATATAATAAAGTCATCTATCCTAGAATTCAAAATTCAAACATAAAAATAAAGCAATATGAATAATAAATAAATCAATCAATCAATCATCCAAAATTAACAAAAATATACACAATAATAATAATAAATGAGAAATAAAATAAAATAAAACAAAAGAAATAAATATAAGAGGAAAAAAAAGAAATGAAAAAGAAAAGAGAGAAAAAAAAAAACAAAAAAAAATTGAAACAACCACATCAATTTTGTATATTTAATTAAATGGCTTAACTCTCTAAAGTCCCTAGTGGAGTCGCCATCTGTCACAACCAAAATCGCGACAGGATTACGAACCAAAAATAAAATATAAAAATAAAAGAGAGGTTTGGAGTCGCCACCATAGTTATTATAGGAAACTATGGAAAACCATAAAAAAAGAATAAGCAAGGTCTACGAAAAAAGAGTTTGGGGGTACGAGAGTTGATTACGCGTAGGGAAAGTGTTAGCACCCCACAACACTCATCCTAAGACGGTACCTGTTCCTGCAGAGAACAAACAAGATAAGTTAGGCACAAGCGTCACCTTACCCACGTAGTCCGCTATCTCCTCAGTTGGCCTCTTCCTGGTTGATACATGTCGGCTTGGACCCAGGGGGTTACCTGTAGAAGGGACTCCGAAGCTCAAGTGAGTCAAAGCTCTCAAAAGGTTAAATCAGGTGATTAATGGAGTAATGAATGCTACCTTTAGTTACGAGGGTCCACGTGTATTTATAGAGTATTAATTATGTTTGCTTACGTGTCATGGGTTGGGCCCTAGTTTGGGCTGTAGGTGGGCTTGGACCTTGGCCCAGGCCCATTGTGGGCTTATTGGATGTCAGGGGGGCTTTCATTTTTCTAAGTCTTTAGGAACGGTCTGATCCGGTTACTTCTTCAATTGGCGGATGTCGTCTTTGCCTGTGCACTGTCCTAGGTTGGTCGTTTTGTTATTAGTTTAGGCTTTGTTCAGTTATGATTTTAGGTCTATGTCGGCCTGAGTCGTGTACTTGGGTTGTTTCTGGCATATACGTAAGGGTCGTTGTTTATAGGGTTAAGTTGGCCAGGCATGGTATAGTTAAGTTGGCTAAGTACGGTACACCATTGTTCCTGTAGAGAAAAAATAAGATAAGTTAGGCACAAGCGTCACCTTACCCACGTAGTCCGCTATCTCCTCAGTTGGCGTCTTCTTGATTGATACATGTCGGCTTGGACCCATAGGGGGTTACCTGCAGAAGGGACTCCGAAGCTCAAATGAGTCAAAGCTCTCAAAAGGTCAAATCAGGTGATTAATGGAGTAATGAATGCATACCTTTATTTACTAGGGTCCACGTGTATTTATAGAGTATTAATTATGTTTAATTACGTGTCATGGGTTGGGCCCTAGTTTGGGCTGTAGGTGGGCCTAGACCTTGGCCCAGGCCCATTGTGGGCTTATTGGATGTCGGGGGGCCTTTCATTTCGCTAAGTCTTTAGGAATGGTCTGATCCGGTTACTTCTTCAGCTGGCGGATGTCGTCTTTGCCCGTGCACTATCCTAGGTTGGTCGTTTTGTTATTAGTTTAAGCTTCGTTCAGTTATGATTTTAGGTCTATGCCGGCCCGAGTTGTGTACTTGGGTTGTTTCCGGCATATACGTAAGGGTCTTTATATATATGGTTAAGTTGGCCAGCCATGGTATAGTTAAGTTGGCCAGGTACGATACACCAGTCCCCTAGCCTTTGCCGATATAGTGTGTCGGTGAACGATGATATGTGTTGTTGTACTGGTCGTGACCGGCTAGGTGTGATACAGTACCTTTAATTAAAATAAAAATTGATGTGGTCTCCTTTAAATGTTTATTTTTAAAAAATAAATAAATAAATAAACTTGAAAAAAAATTAAAAAAATAAATAAAGATGACAAAGAAAAAACAAAGGAAACAAAAAAGATTTTTTGGTTTTTGGGCCCGACAAGGATTACTCCTTGCTCCTACGTATCTCCATTCATAATGGAGAATCAGGGTCACGTATAGTTTTATATGAAAAACTTTTTGAAAAAAAAAACACTTTGTTCGAAGAGGTTGATATTTCTCCTTTTTAATATTTGAAAATTTTGTATATTTTTTTTAGTAATCTTATAGAAGAGCGAAGGTATTAAGTATTAAGATGACGCGAGCGGTCACACGAGCACTTATACATTTTAAAAGTTAAAAGGGTATTTAAATTATTTATTTGTTATTACTTCCTCTAAAAAACTTTCGAAATAAAACATGATACCAAAAAACGTGACTATTATATATCCACAATTTATGAAAATATTAGGAAAATAAATAAAAAATTAGGAAATAACGTTTAGGATTAAACAGATTATTTTATTATGAAAAAGTTTTAAAACCCTTAACATGAAAAGTATGGCACAACATATTCATATGATGTTAAAACATGATATATCTCACTTATTCATGCAACAACGTTCACAACACAATGCATTCAACAAACATTAATTATAAAACTAATGAACCCAAAAATGCATGACAATAATGTTTTTTTCATATAAAAAAGAAATAATGAAAATATCAAATTCAACCAAGATCATAAACAAATCTGAGAAAGATTGCATAACACAACAAAAATTAATTTTTACGAACCTGAACGGGAGATCGGACTTACAATAGTTGCGTTGGACACCAATAAGCACGTGGGGGTGGCGATCGAAGGTGAGTGGGTCTTTTATATGCGAGGGTTAAAAGAAAATGTGTGCTTAAGGTGAGAGAGGTCTCCAGAATTCCGAGAGAGAAAAATATTTTTTTTTCTGATGGGTTTATATACACAACATTATAAATCTAATGTAATCTCGCAATAATTTATTGATGATTCGCTAAATTTGAATCTTATCTTTCAAGTAAGAATTTTATCTTCCTTTTTCTTTCAAAAATGAAAATTTAGGGAAATGCTTTGTAAATATATGTATAGAAAGGATGAACATATTTCATTTATTTTCTATATTCCTACTACCATTAGTTATTTCTGGTTTTTTACTCTCGGTCTCCACTAATAAATACTATAGCAACTAACATTTGTCGATTAACAAAAGAATGCAATATAGTATGACATTGTAATCTCGTGTTGAATTTGGTTGTGTAAGGATCCAGTAGTGGAGGTGTTTAAAGATGGATGTCTGGAACTAATGCTTATGTGCTGCCATGTTAGAAACACTTTTGATGATGCTCTCACTGAATCTAAAAAGAACAAACAACTGAACAATATATAAGCCTTGGTGAATCTTAGGTTAAGAAAATAAAAGTAGTTTGCTTTTTTTTCAAATAAAGCATTTATGGTAATAAAAATACTAAGTTCATTTAATGCTATTTTTTAAGTACTCAAAATAGTATTTAATATAATAATCTATTTAATGTCACGAGGGTACTTTATAGCAAGATCAATGAACATTTTCTAAATCATATATTTTCCTAGTTTTGTGTTTGTCTCTTAGGAGAAAAATCTTAATATAACATCTGACCCTTCTCTTGTTACAACACATTCTCACACTTATAAACACCACATTTACAAAACTAGTATCACTTTTTAAATTAAAAGTGTGACATTTTTTCAATGCAATCTCTATTTTCGAAGATTTGATGAAAAAAAAATCATATGTTTAGAAAAAATATTTTTCATACTTTTTTTTTATAAATCTTTGAAAATAGGTAATAAATTCAAAACAAAAATGGTATATTTGTAACAAAAAAGTAAAAAGAGAAAAATAGAAATGGTGGTAAATAATTATATTTTTTTGACAAACTTTTGTAGAATAGTTTCTAAGAGAGAGAGAGAGAGAGAGAAAATTAAGATAAAAAATATGAAATAAATCATGTTATTAATAAGTCAACTAGTAAAAGTTCGACCATAATGTTTTTAAAGTCTTACACAAGTTAATTTTAGTTTATGGAAAAGTAGATTTGAATTTTCTTTTTGTTTTCTAATTTCTTTTTGAGAAAATTATGCAAAACATATATTGATAAAAAAAAATTAAGAAATACCAGTCCCTTGTCTACATTAAAGACAAAAGTAATTTTTTATAGCTTTAACATTTTCTTTCTACGTTATTGAGATGAGAAGTTGGGATTGAGTTTAGCTTAGTTTCACTTCCATCCAGAATCCATTTATTTAAATCTCCTCTTAATTAATATGAAAAATAGAATGAGATTAATCTGAGACAATAAAAAAGATCTACTGAGTTTTTTTACAAAAATGGAATCAATGAAATGATTTAATCTAAAATTTTGTTTTTGAAACGCCAACCGCACAAACTTTCTGTTGTTATTGAGATGAAAAGCTGGGATTGAGATTAGCTCAATTCTAGCTATTCCATCATAATTCATTTATTTAAATCTCCTCTCAATTTATATGAAGAATAAAATGTGATTACATAATAACACGCAAAGTTTTTTTCTGTTTTAACATTTTTTTAATTTTACTTAAATTTTAATTTTTTTAAAATTTTAATTATTTTTTCTTTAATTTATCACTTTTTGTTTTATTTATTTTTTATCTTTTAATATATTTTTTAAAAATTCAATAAAAACATTAATATTTCTTATTATATATTTTAAAAATAATATATATATATATATATATACTTGATTTTATTTTTGCATAATGTAATAAAAAGTAAAGAAAAATAATATAAATTAAATTAAAAAATAATTAAAATTTAAATTAAAGATTATATATATATATATATATATATATATATATATATATATATATATATATATATATATATATATATTATGTGAGACCCTTTTTTTGGTATTCTCTCTTCTACTCTTTTGCCAAGTACATAGAACCCACACTCTACTTCTAATTCTTTTTCTCCCTCCCTCTCCATCACTCTCTGTCAGTTGCCCCTTTGATCATCTTCTATTGAACCTTTTTCCCTTGGTTGTACTCAGATTCTGGAAGAACAACTCTAATAGAGCCGCATTCTGCTCCCCCTCCCAACTCCTCTCCCTCTAGGTAAGTCTCCACTCTTGCTTGGTTCAATTTTGGTATGAATTCTGAATCTTTGCATTTGTTCTTGGATTAATCTTAGAATTCTCCCTCTCCCTGTGTCTTGATGATGAAATTCCTCAGGTTGAATTCAGGGTTTCTGCCTTTGACAACTAAGGTTGACTTAACCAAGTACAAATTCAGTGAAAAGGTAAGGGAAGCTAGCCTTTTTCTTAAATTTTGCATAGAAATATGTTTTAATGACTTTGGATTGCATGTTTGAGTGTTGAATTGGTGCTTGAACTATATAATTGGGTTTGTGATTGATTTGTGCAAAAATTTTAGGTTTTTGCATGTGGGAATAGAGTGGAAATTTGGTATTTTCGCCTAGGCGAGCAGCTCTCGCCTGAGCGAAAATGCCAGAAGACCCAGATTTTAATTGCCCTCTGTTTGGAGCCTCGCTCAAGCAAGAATAACCCGCCTAAGCAAGATAGCCCTCTCGCCTGGGCGAGATCTTCTAGCTTGAGCGAGAGCCACTACAGAGTTATGTTTATTTCTTTGTTTTAAATGGATGAAGATATACTTAAATAAGACTATGGGATAATTGTTCATACTATGCTTGGATTGTTATGACTGCTAGTCTATGTGGTGAAATTGTATGAATTTGGATTATGAGAAGTTGTGGTTGAACCAGGATTTCAAGGGAAATTCTAATGAGTATGTTAGTGTGTGTAAGGACATGAGGACTCACTATTGGTTGGTATCCTGAAAATCCAATAATCATTCATGCTCAAATAGAGCATAATGGATTATGTCGTGAGGAGTAGCAGGAGGTCATAATCTTTGGATTTGATTAGTCTTAGACGCGAAGGGGAGTTACCCTGGGAGTGGTTGGGTGATAACCCTTGGAGCCCAAACTCTGCAGAGTTTGGGAACCTTCACAAGTGCAAGTCATCAAGAGATCCAATGTCGCTTACATAATCCAAATATTGAGTCTAGAGTCATGAAATTTTGTGTTGTGTTGTGGTGGTTTAATTTATTCTAATGAATGTTAAAAAGACATTGCTTGGCATTCATAATTGAATTACATGCTCTCTCTCTTAATCAAGTTAGTTTACCCTTCTTGCCTATGTTTGTTCTCTTTGTGTGTTTTCCTTTTTGCAATGATCACCTACTTTTGGTGTGAGCAGATGAAAATACAGGTGAAGACACTCCCCTTTTGGATAGGAGTCGATCCATAGCATGGGACCTCTAGTAGTAGTCTTCATTCTATGTTTTGTTTAAACTTTGGATGTTCAGTTAACTTTTCTTAGCATAGGCTGTATTTATAGTTGGTGTATATATATGGTTATTTAGGATGATCGTATTGATACTATATATCAGCCTATTTCTACTATCTATTTTGTTTAATCGGGATAAAATGTTTTGTTTAACAGCGTAAAAACTATTAAATGGGATGTTACATATTATTTTTTCTTTTTTCTTTTTATTTAATTTAAATTTTAATCATTTTTAATTTAATCATTTTTAATACATTATATAAAAAATAAATTGTTATATATTTATATATATATATATATATATATATATATGCTAATATTTAATTTTATTTGTGAAATATATATAAAATTAATAAAAATTGTAAATAAATAAATTTGAAAAATATTAATATTAAAAATTAAAAAATAAATAAAATACAAACAAATCAGCTAAAGATAAAATTAAAAAAAATTAAAGAAAATTAAAAAATCTACACTAGATTATTTATTTTATTTTAAAGTTTAATTATTTTTTAGCTTCACTTATTTTTGAAGCATATATATATATATATATATATATATATATATATATATATATATATTAGTATTTTATTTTATTTTTAAAATATATTAACAAATACTAAAATTTGAAAAAACTATAAATTTCTAAAACATTTTGTAACATCCCATTTAATAGCTTTTTTTTCATACTATCAAACAAAATATTATATCATGATAAAACATAGCAGGTAGTGGGGGTAACAGTCATACACACATAGTATATGTATCTAGTACAATCTTCCACACTTCTACATCTATATACACGTATACATAAGGTAAGAGTAGATAGAAAGGATGCTAAACTACACCCAAATCCTCAAAATATACCGTAGAAGTCTAAACTATAGTGGTACTCCTTATCAGGCTCCAACTCCTACTCAAGAGGGGGCATCTCCATCTGGTTTCTGCTCTGCTCCCACCAAACATAGGTGATCATTGCAAAAGAGATAATATGCAAAAGCAAACAACGCGAATGAAAAGGGTAAGCTAACTGAAGGAAACAATATCAATACACTTTGCAATTAGAGATATCATTTATAGCATAAAGTTCAATCCTAATTTATAGACTCGATATCCGGATCGTGTAAGTGACGTTGGAGGTGGCTTGCACCTGTAACGATTCCCAGACTCTGCAGAGTCTGGACACAAGGAGTATTCACCCGACCGTTCCCAAGGTAAGTCCCCTCCACGTCTAAGACTTGATCAAGTCCGACGATGAGGACCTCCTGCTACTCCTCACGACATAATCCATTCTACTCTATCTGAGCTTGAATGATTATTGGAGTTTCAGGATACCAACCATTTTAGATTCCTTACATCCTTACACACACTACAATTTACACATGGATTTCCCTTGAAATTCCATTTTAATCTCATCTTCTCATAACTTAAATCCATCCAATTAAATCATTAAATAATTCAATGGTAGCATTCCAACCATACAGGGCCTAATTCGCACAAAGATGCATTAAAACATATATTTTTACCCAAGCAAACAAATTTTGAACACTACTAGTGCAGTAGCTCTCGCTCAGGCTAAAAAGTCTAGCCTAGGCGAGAGGTTATCTCGCTCAAGCGAGTCAGTCTCGCCTAGGCGAGACACTAACAGTGGCAAAAAGAGAAAACCAGGGTGAACTCTCGCTCAGGCTAGGCTGGTTCGCCCAAATGAGATTGTTATCTCGCTCAAGCGACCCCAACTCGCCTAGGCGAGACTTCACGCAGGAACAGAGATGTGTTTCCTGGTGTTTTCGCTCAGGCGAGCGTCACTCGCCTAGGCGAAAATACCAGGTCACGAACCTGTTCCTTCATGCGATGAGCCAATTTTTCTCAATCACAAAAAATTAATCATCAGATCATGCAATTCAAACACTATGTTCATCAATCCAACATGCAATTCAAACTCATCTACAGATTTCCTATTCGGATTTAAGGAGATTGGTTAGCTTCCCTTACCTATATATATAAATCCTTCTAATTAGCTAAATCCTCCCACCCAAGAGCTTCAGTTGTATCACTTAGTGAGTTGGAGATACAGGTTCAAATATGAGAAGAGGTTCCCAACAGCAGAAAGAGGTTTGCAGATTTCGAATTGAACTGGAATGCAAGGGTTGGGAGTGACTTACATGGAGGAAAATGATGAGTAGAAGCTGAGAGGGAAGATCCTGAATTGGCCTAAGATTTAGGTTCTGCAACAGGGAAATAGTGATTCAGAAATTCCCTTTTGATAGAGAGAAGGCAGAGGAAAAGAAGAGGGAGAAGCTGTGAAATGCAGAGTGTTTCCTGTGGTGTGGGTGGCAGAGAGAAGAAAGATCAAGAAGTTGAAATTATTTGGGTTCCTACACATTTAATCTTATAAAATAAAAATAAATAAAACAAAAAATAATAAGCTAAAGATACAATTAAAAAAAATTAATCTTTAAATAAAATACACAACAATCTAAAACAGATTAAGTATTTTTTACTTAATTTAAAGTTTTATTGTTTTATAATTTTTAAAGCATTATATAATTAATATATATATATATAATAATTTTTATTCTGTTTTAACTTTTTTAAATTTTATTTAAAGTTTAATTTTTAATCTTTTAATAATTTTTATTTAGTATATTATTTTTGTTTTCTTTATTTTTTATCTTTTAATATATATTTTAAAAATGAAATAAAATAAAATATCAAAATGTTATATATATATATATATATAT
Source organism: Vigna unguiculata (assembly GCF_037176805.1). Taxonomy (NCBI): domain Eukaryota; kingdom Viridiplantae; phylum Streptophyta; class Magnoliopsida; order Fabales; family Fabaceae; genus Vigna; species Vigna unguiculata. The sequence goes on along the minus strand of NC_140795.1, from coordinate 21,977,781 downwards.
CTTTAATTTTAATTTTGTACAATGTTTTAAAAATAAATGAAATTAAGAATTAAATTAAACTAAAAAAATAATTAGATCTTCAATTTAAAAAAGAAATATATATATATATATATATATAGATTTTTTTTGTTTTTATTTTTTGTTTAATTTAAAGTTTAATCTTATTTAAAATATATATAATGAAATATTAAAAATTCGAAAATATATAAATATGTTAGATATTAATAGTAAAAAAATAAAACACAAAATATTAAGCTAATGATAAAATTTTAAATTTTAAATTTTAAAGTTATTAATATTTTTTACTTAATTTAAAGTTTTATTGTTTTATAATTTTTAAAGCATTATATAATTAATCTATATATATATAATTATTATTTTTATTCTGTTTTAACTTTTTGAAATTTTATTTAAAGTTTAATTTTTTAAAGTTTAATTATTTTTCTTTAGTTTATATTTTTTGTTTTATTTATTTTATATCTTTTAATATATATTTTAAAATTGAAATAAGATAATAATATTTCTAAATATATATTTTAAAAATAAAATAAAATACTAATGTAAATATATATATATATATATATATATATATGATATTTAATTTTTTTTTATAATGTATTAAAATATAAACAAATAAATAATGCTATGATATTATTTGGTTATCTATACTTATTAGTGTGAGTTTGAATGTCATAAGTTTTTCATGGGTTGCATAGTTCCAGAGTTAAAGTCACATTTTTTCTTGCTTTTGTCATTTAAAGATATGAGTGGACAATAAAGTCACATTATTAATGACAATGAGTGGGCAATAAAACAATAAAGAGGGAAGAAAGAGTGAGATGATGAATTTTTTTGTCCTTAGTGGAGTTCTTATTTTAATATATATAGTTTTATCAATTTTGTACTTTAGTATGCTATATATAAATATTTATCATCTTGAATTTATAGTTCATCACATAGATAATATCGTATAATATAATGTACATGGCTTAATTTAGGGTTTTATTATTTTCACACATAAATTTTTGCATTTACTTTATATCTATTATTTTATTTTATAATTTTTCTTTTCTTACAAATATAAAAATTTACTTTTTTTAAATAATTATAATTATAATATATCTAAAGATTGTTATCAATTAATTCTACTAAGAGTAGAAAAAATATTTTCATTTCATTTATCGGTTATATAATATAAAATAATAAATGTGGATCTATTAATTACAAATGGTTTATCTTAAATATCATCTTCAATTTATCTGTTGTGAATGACCATGATGTTATGATTTCAGTTAGAAAATTAAATTTAACTTTAAAAGTATTAAAATAAAAAAAAATAATACTATTATAACTATATGATTTGGATTTATTTAACCGAATCAATTTCCTATATCTAAAAGACATATTTAAAATATTAAAACTAATATATTTAAGTAAATAAATCTTTAAACAAATATTAAGCTAACTTACAAGACAAATTCAAATTTAAGTATGTCACCTCATAATTCAAATACAAATAATAAAGAATAATACTATTATAACTATTGTATTTATTTAAACAAATTAACCTCTTAGATTTAAAAGAATATTAAAACTAATACATTTAAGTAAATAAATCTTTAAAATAAATATGAAGCTAACTTATAGGACAAATGACAAATTCAAATTTAAATATGTCACATCATAATTAAAAAACTAATAATATGAAAAAAAATTGTAATTTATGATATTATGATATTGAATTAGTTGAGTGATTCGTAGCTATATCATATGTGTGAACAACTATATTTAGTTTTTATTTATTTTAAATTATAATGGGAGACAAAATATAAGATATGAATATCAGGTATGTATAACAATGAATGAATTAATAGAATTCTCTAAAATTAAGGAGGCATAAGTTGAGTAAAAGTAAAATTGATTTAAAAAACTAAAAGGAAATACATGTATTAGATTTAAATTAAATAATAAAAAATATATTTTTAAAATAAAAATATCATTTCTAAAAAAAATTTTGAATTATTTTGACAAATATTCTAGTACGTTTTTATTATAATATTTTGAAAAGATAAATTCAAAAACACATAATTATGGTCAAATATTTTTATGAATAGAGATATGCTCATTTAAAATTATTTATGTCGTATAACAATAAACCCTAATTAAGAGAGTGAACTTCTTTAGTTTTCTCTATTACTCCAATCAACGGTGCCTTTCAAGTGTAGCGCACATTGTCTTCCATTTTTATTTTGCCTCAAGTAAAGCATTTTCTCGGTTTCACTTCCTCGCACGCAAAGATTTAGTAATTATGTGTGCGAGATTTTGTTCGATTCACTTTATTTGGTTTAAGAAGTGATCAACATCTTCAAAGTTTCAATCTTCAACTCTGGGTAGCAATAAGGATTTTTTTTTAACAAATATTGACGATTTTACTTCTTAATTTCGACAATTGTATGTGTCAATCATGTAATTTTACCAATTTTACCACTTTGTGTAATTGATGATGATTTAGGTTATGTGGTAATCATATGTACAGACTCATTAATGAAAAAAACTAGTACAATTCTTATTTCTTAAGGTTGTGTAAATTGTAAAATAGATCGATCCCAAGTTTTGATGATTGTTGCTATTAGTGGAACTTTCATAGATATGATTGTTGTTTCTGTTGTGTGGACAAATTTGAAGAATAATATTTTATTTTATGCACAAAAGAACTAATTTGTGATTGACAATTTCTTAATGACTATGTAGGACTCTCTATTTTAAGGTTGTTATTAAAAATATGTTATGTTATCTTTTAGATTAAATGACAAAGATGGAACTTGGGTCAAATTCTGATGATAGTAAATCAACATTTTGCCTGGTGGATGAGGATCATACATTTGCAAATTCTATCTGATACACCCTAAATCAGGAGTAGGTATTGTGAATATTCTTATGCGAGTTTAATTCAATATATCTATCTTGATTTATTGAGGTTTTTAGTGTTGTTTTGCAGTCCAAGGGTGACATATTGTGGGTACAACATCCCTCATCCCTAATTTAGTCAAGTTAATATCAGACTCCAGACAACAGGTAATGCAGAAGTGTGTTGAGTTTCTTGTCAATTTTTTATCGTAGTGAACCAAATCTTACCATAAGTAAAAAATTTCTACAATAATCATGTATATGCTAAATTCTTTTCGCTACTACATACAAAATTCTTAGCCTCCAATACTTATCGTTTGTAGAGATATAATGATGACTCAGTGGTAAAGTTTAAAATAGAGGATGAGAGAAATTGAGAATTCTCTTGGATATATATAGAATAATAATAAATACTTTCATTTGATAAGTTTACTTAATTTTCAAATTTTGATTTAATAAATTTTTTCATTAGTTCTTTTCATTAAATTAGTTTACCCAATTCCTGAGTTTGATAAAAAGATTCTTGATTTGAAAACACTGGGATGGGTAGATGAAGAATTTATTTCTAAGTTATGTTACTCTATTTTTTGTATTCGTCTCTAATAATTAATAATTTAGTGATGAATCACCAATTTTGAATCGTATCTTTCAAGTAAGACTATTTATCTTCTTGTCTCTAAAAAATGGAAATTTAGAAAACCATAGTATATAAAGAACAAACATATCTCATTTAATTTCTATATATATCTACTACCACTAACAAATACTATAATAACTACCATTTGTATATAGAAAAAAAAATGCAATGTAGTATGACATTGTAAAAAAATGCAATATAGTATGACATTGTAATCTTGTGTTGAATTTGGTTGTGTAGGGGATCCAGCAAAGAAGGTGTTTAAAGATGGATGCTTGGAACTGATGCTCATATGCCGCCATGTTAGGAGCACTTTTGATGATGCTCTATTTGAATTTAAAAAGACCAAAATCAGTTGAACAAGATATGGATACCATTGAGAGTCTATAAACACCAATTTTGAATCGTATCTTTCAAGTAAGACTATTTATCTTCTTTTGTCTCTCAAAAATGGAAATTTAGAAAACCATAGTATATAAAGAACAAACATATCTCATTTAATTTCTATGTATATCTATAACCACTAACAAATACTATAATAACTACCATTTGTCGATATAAAAAAATGCAATATAGTATGACATTGTAAAAAAATGCAATAAAGTATGACATTGTAATCTTGTGTTGAATTTGGTTGTGTAGGGGATCCAACAAAGGAGGTGTTTAAAGATGGATGCTTGGAACTGATGCTCATGTGCCGCCATGTTAGGAGCACTTTTGATGATGCTCTAACTGAATTTAAAAAGACCAAAACCAGCTGAACAAGATATTGATACCATTCAGAGTTTGTAAACACTTCTATTTTTAGTTTTTACACTCATTTGGCTTTTCATGCTTAACCTTAATATATAAGCATGGGTGAATTTAGGTTATTAGGTTAAGGAAATAAAAATACTAAGGTCATTTAATGCTATTTTTTAAGAACTTTAAATATTTATGATAATAATCTATTCAATGTCAGGAGGCTACTTCCTACCAAGATCAATAAACATTTTTTCAATCACATATTTTCCTTGTTTTGTGTTTGTTTCTTAGGAGGAAAATCTCAATATAGTATTAGACTCTTCTCTTGTTACAACACGTTCTCACACTTATAAACACCACACCTATAAAACTTGTATCACTTTTTAACTTAAAAGTGTAACGTTTTTTCTATGCAATGCCTATTTTCAAAGATTTGATAAAAAAACAGATGGTTAAAAAAAATCATACATTTTTTTATAAATCTTTATAAACAGACAATGAATTCAAAACAAAAATGGTATTTTGTAACTTTATTTATTTTTTAAAGCATATATATATATTCTTTAATATTCTGTTTTAACTTCTTTTAATTTTATTTAAAGTTTTTTTTTTAATTTTAGTTATTTTTTCTGTAGTTTATTATTTTATGTTTTCTTTATAGTTTATCTTTTAATATATATTTTAAAAATGAAAGAAAATATTAATATTTCTTAATAAATATTTAAAAAATATATATTAATATATATAGTTTTAATTTTATATAATGTATTAAAAAATAAATTAACTTAAAAAATAAATTAAGTTAAAATAATAATTATATTTACATTACAATATATATATATATATATATAAATTTTTTTAATTTTAATTATTTTTAATGCGTTGTATATAATGTATTAAAAGTTAAATTAACTTGAAAAATTAAATAATTTTAAAATATAAATTTTAAAATTATTATAATAAAAATTTAATATTAGAGGAATACTATTATCATTATATTATTTACATTTATTTAAACAAATCAACCTCTTCAATTTAAAAAATTTATTTGAAATATTAAAACTATTACATTTAAGTAAATAAATCTTTAAAAAAAATATTAAACTAACTTATTTGACAAATTGGCCAAATTCAAATTTAATATATCTCATATCTAATTCATGTAAAAACTCAACAGTTGAAAGAACGCTTAAATATCTTTTTGGTCTCAATTTTCGTGAGCTTTGTTTCGTTTGTTCCTCATTTTTTCGAAATGTTTAAAATTATCCTAATTTTTATAATTTGTGGTCAATTTGGTCCTTTTTGAAGATGTCGTTTAAATAGTTAACGAAGATGAACCATAACTGTCATGTGTCACTATGTGGTTTTTAATTTTTTTTTTAATTTTTTAATTTTAAAAATGTTGTCCACGTGTCAACACAGCATTATGACACGTGGCAGTATCTCATGGCTTATATTCAATTTGGTCTCAATTTTGTCTCTATCCAAAATGACCAAATTTATTTTTTATATAAATGTTATATTGAAAATTTTATTTTTATACCAAACATAACTATATTTTTGGAGGAAAATTATTATATATGTTTGATTTTTGGTACATGTAAAAAATAGGGATAAAGTTAGTTTAAAATTAGAGAAAAAATTCTTTATTGTTTTTAAAATTAGAAGGAAAATTTTTCATTGTACAACATTTATATAGAAATTAAATTTGGTCAATTTGGAAAGGAGCAAAATTGGAACTGATTTGAACAAAATTAATGAAATTTGGGACTAAATTGAATAAAATTAACGAAAAATTGGAAATAAATTGAATATAAGCCACAAGATACTGCCACGTGTCACAATGGTGACTTGACACGTGGACAACATTTTTAAAATTGAAAAAAATTAAAAAAAACCACAGAGTGACACATGACAGTTATTGTTCACCTCCCGTTAAAGATTTAAACGGCGACTGCAAAAATGACCAAATTGATCACAAATTACAAAAATTAGAACTATGTTGAACATCTTGAAAAAATGAGGACCAAACAAAACAAAGCTCACGAAAACTGGGACTAACAAGGTATTTAAGCCTGGAAAGAAAAATTAAAAAACACACATAATTAATTATGGTCAAATATCTTTATAATTTTTTATCAGTGATCCAATCATCTAAAATAAAACAAAAATCCAAAAGTTGAATTTGGTGAACCAAAACTTGTTTATTTAAATCCTAATTAACATAGTGAAATCTATTATTTTTCTATATTACCTCGTTTCAAGTGCAACACATGTTGTCTTTAGTTTTTATTTTGCCTTAGTTAGAGTGTTTCCCAATCTCACTTACTCTCTAAGGCAAAACTTATGTGATTATGTGTGTGCTTCTATTTTATTTGTAGTTTATTTGGGGTAAGTATAAGGCTCAATTATTTTCTGCTCTTATTTTTAAGGGTTGCCCCTAATTAGTTGGACCTAAAGGCTGGCCCAAAGGGTGACAAGGCCCCTAAAGCAACCATAGCCCCTCATTCTGCACTCACTTGCCAAAATCAGTACTCTCGCTCTTCCTTTTTCTCTCCACATAAGCTCTGCTAGGGTTTGGGTCTTACCCTTCTTTGTGTTAACTCAACCCCATTCTTCAATTCATGTAAATTGATTCTCCACCGTACCTTTTTCATTCCCAGCTCTGTCATCATGATTCTAACTAGGGTTCACCATGGTAACCCATTTTGAATCTATTCCACTATTTTATAGATTGTAAATCTGCTCCGTGGTCGGTAGTACTCACTTGCTTGGGTGTCGGGATATTCTGCTAGCTTTTTCCAGGTAAAGGAAGCTAGGTTTATGTATATAAATTTATTTTGCCGAGTTTTGGTCTATTTGTATAGTTGTGATGCTTGAATGAGGCTGTTGGTCGAATAAAAATGTATGGTGTGCGAGTATGTTTGATTGATGTGGCACTACTCTTTTTCTACATTCCACACTTTTCGTAAAATGAAGATTCCTACTGAGTTAACCGTTGGATCGAGCTGAAATTTTAACAGCTGATCCTTAACACAAAATCCTTGACTCTAACCGGTTCGATCTTGAATTGGAGCTCTGTTGTGAGAGCATTTGTTATCGCAAGATCACTATAGTTTAGTTGTTGACAACATTGACCTTTGTTGCTTGTTTGATTTACAACTTTCTTTATAGTTATTCAATTAAGTTTGTTATTTTTTCATTTGGTTCTTGATTCAATCATATTTAATTTGAATATAAATAATTTTTTGAGCTTTACACAAGCTGCAGTTTTATTTCTAAAATCTCTAAATCATTTGCATAATGTGATGTTAAGTTGGATTGTTATGTTAAAGCATGAGATGAGTGAATATGCATGAGTAAGAGGGTGTATGAGTTGTGAATGATAGGCTTGGATAAATCTTGGCATGTGATTTCACTGAAATGGTTGGTATCAAAATGGCATGGTATTGGTATGAGGTGAAATTCTATATTCATGGATTGGGAAAGATCAGTTGGAATGGATTCAACATGGAATATGAATGAAGATTTGGTTATAAAGGTTGGAATGAGAGTTATGTGCATCATAAATATTACTTTATTGATTGAGTATGTTTGGTCTGTGTCAGTGCGTAATTCCATGAGCCTCTAGGTGAGACCTCATGGTAGTGCTTCAGTGGTCGGGACGTAATTCCATGACCCCTGTTAGTGGGAGTTCATGGTGGTGCTCCATCTATATAATTTGGTAAGGATTCAAGGTAAGGTTGCATCCTGACACTCTAAGGAGTTAGTTAGTCTCACTTAGAGCGGACTAACTCTGGTGGTGAGAGTAGCAGGAGGCCTAAAACTCATCAAGGGCTAACCTTATGTGTGGGGGATTGAGACATTGTAACACTTGTAATACTTAGCTCGGGGGTGAGCAAAGGTATCCACCACAAGTGCAAGCATTTGCTTAATCCGACCAGATTATATGTATCTGGATGAGTCGTGTCGAGTCTAGTGTATTGCTTGAGGAATCATAACATGTTTGGATGACATATACTACTTGGATTGTGTAATAGCATGTGATTGCATGATAAATTGTTTTCTACTATAGCTTACCCTTTGTTTTTTGATTGTTATGTGTGTGGTTTTCTCTTTTTGCGCTGATCATCAATTTATTGATGTGAGCAGATGCGAGAACTCCCCGTGGTCATCAGGGTGATGGAGGTTCCACCTCTTAGTGTGTGTTGGGACAAATCCCGCTTTTTAGAGTTTACTTTAGGGCTATGGCCCATGTATTATCTGCTCTCTAGGTATTTATTTTAAACACTGTCAAACTATTTTCTTTGTCTAGTTATTGGCATCGTGGTGTGCCATAGTGTTTCATTTTTTAAGTACCTTGGATATTTGTAAGGAGTGACTTGATACTCCACAAATTGGCCTTTTATGTTATCATGTGTAATATTCCATTTGATTATGTTAATATTTAAATGGGGTGTTACATTTATGGTATCAGAGCAGTTCGTCCTTAGGATGACCTGAGGTTGTGGGTTTGTCATGCCTCGCAGGCATAAGTTGTCAAGTCTAGTCGAGTTTATCAGTGAAACCAAAAGTTTTAAGAACAGAAAACGTCTTGATAAAGTGATGAGGGTGCACACTCATGACCAGATCAAAGGTTGTTTTTCCTTTCTTAATTCTAATGGTTTGGGGAAGGAAGGCTGAATGACAAAAGGTTTGGTTGTCTGTAGATGATGAAGTGTTGCCTTGTATGTTTTAGTTTGTCCTATTATGCCTCAGTGTTTTGTGTCTGGTGTATGTAGCGATGAGGGAATGCAGATTCAAGCTCAACTTGACCTACTCACCCTTACAAGGAATCGTAGGGCCTATGAGACAATCTCTTGTCTCCAAGATGTGAAGATGTAGAGAGTTGTATATCAGTGGATGATGAAATTTGAGTCTTGGTTTAGAAGGCTGAGAAATGATGTTGGAAGTTAAGAAGCAACGCTTTGGGCCGAGGGAGCTACAAGATCGAGTTCTAAGATCGTATACCACAAGTTTTAAATGAAGAGTTGAGTTTAGAGATTAGTATAAAAAGATATTGGTGCATGCTCGTGAAGCAAGGTTTGAGGAATCAACTTGGCTTTACGTTGTGACAATGTCTGAGGTTTGAAGTGGAATAGTGTGGAAGGTTTGAGGTTAAGGGTGGAGACCATGAAGTGTATAGGAAAGCAGACGTGTAGTTGGAAGCTTATGGGAGGCAGAGCTTTGAAGATCAACCAAGTATGATGATGTTATAGGAGAAGGAAGTATATTTAGAATTACATACCAGATAAATTCCGTAAGAAGTAGTTGGGTCTTCTCAGCGATAGTAGTTACCCAAGTTAAGAGTAGAAGGGATGTTCTAAGTAAAGCGGCCCACAAAAGAGGAAGGTTTGACATTAGATATGAGATGGATAATTTCAAGTATCAAAAGGAGAAGCACATAGTTAACTTTGTTCTTGTAGGGAAGGACAGTTAGTAATGTCACAACACAGGGAAAGAGGAAAGGAAAACAAAAGTTTTGAGTAACTATGAGAGTGTTTGCGATGATTGGTACTAAAGTGGTCAGCATAGGTGATCTAATTTAAAAGATACATGTTACGAAGTTGGTGATTGGATTATGGGTTTTGGCTTTGCTTAGGATCGTGCACTCTTTGATGTCGCCAGTATGGTAAAGGAGTCATGGTTTTCTGCAAGAAGGAGTTGAGTTTGAGATTGTGGTTTTTGCTACCGTAGCAGCCAAGTGAAGATTCGCTCAGGTGTGTGGTGCCTTCGTGGTGATCAAAGTATTTAAATTCAAACCCGATTTGAATTGTTTCCTTTGCAAGGTTGGGACATAGTCTCAAGGGTGAATTGGTTGTTTTCTCAATCTCATTCTGATGAGCTGGGACAACCAATGAGGTGGTGTACTTTGATTAAAAAGGGATAAGTCAGTGATTGCGTATGAAGTATGGATCAAGCTAAATAGTGGGGGCAGAGTGTCATGTGAATCAGAGTCACCTGACAAAGGAAAGTGAATAATAGACGCAAAAGATATAAGTATTAGAAGAGTTTGTAGACGTGTTCTGAAGCAAGTACTAGAATTTTAACCTTTTTTGTGTGGTGGAGTTCACTTTTGCATTGGTGTCTGAAGGAGGACTTGTGCCAATAGTTCCTTATTGGATGGTTCCTATTGAGAATTTGAAGTAAATACGAAAGTGGGGGAGATGTTGGAGAAGTAATGGCTTATACTAAGTATAACCACAAGGATGACTGTAAGTTTGGTGAATCTTAAAGGAGAGGTAGTGGGAGGATATACTGTTCAAGGGTAAACGTTGGATAAGGGAGGATAGAATTTTCGGGCCTATGGTTTTAAAGGGTGGAAACATGATGAAGGTAAGGAATTTCAAACAAGTTAGAGGTATCATCAAGGTTTAGCAGCGAGTTTTCCAAGTGTGAAGAGAGTCTTTAGAATGTTCAAGATGAGTATTGACAAAGGTTGGAGTGACTAGTAGGACATATGGTTTAAAAAAGGTGGATACAGTGTTGAGAAAATAGGATGTTAAGACTATAAAAAGGGGAGTCCAGAGGGTTTTACAAGTTCCATAGAAGTTTTGGAGAAAGGTTTCTTAGCGATGATTGCTTCCTTGTCACGGCAGACATGAAATGAGCATCATTTTGAGTAAACGAATGAGTGACTTGTGTGTTGATCAGAGTGGCGCAGCGGGATGGAGGGACGAGATACCTATGAAGGGTAAGAGGTGCGTGGAAGAACTATCTTACTCATGACCTAGTGATTACTACGACAACCAGTTATTCATAAACAGCGAATGCGTCATTCTTACGAGTACTAAGTAAGGGTGTTCAGTGATCATTTAGAGTTGGAATTATGGAGTTACTCAGAGAAAGTTGTGCAAGAGGAGTAGGAGACGGTTTGAGTTATGATTTTAAGTTACGGTGTCAACTTGGACGTGAGAAAGCGAGATAAACGTTTGGCCAAAGAAGGGAATTCGAGATCCTCGAGTTGACGAAGTAAGAGTAAGAGTGGGTTGAGAAACATAAATGTTTGGGTTGGGAAGAGAATGAGTGAGGAGATTTCATTAGTCTAGTCATCTTACTAGAACTAGTGAGTCTCTCAACAAGGTTGGAAAAAAAAGATAATTTAGAAAAATCTTAGTTTGAAATTTCAAGTCAAGGAAAGACCTGGTTCTAAGGCTTTTGTGGAAGGATAATTACAAGTTAGTAGATCAGAAATGAAGGTGACATACCAAAATGAATTTGGTGGTTGTAATAGAGGAAAGCTTAATAAGGATCCAGAATGACTTGGTTGTGGACTTTGTTACCATTGGTTGAAGTCAGTAAAGGAGACAAGATGTTATGAGTGTCGTTATGCATAAAAGTGGTCAAGAGTGTTGATGGTAAGGCAGTAAGTCAAAACTCAATAGTGATCAAGTCAGTGGAGGCATAAAGGAGTGAACGAGGTGATGGGAAGTGATAACGAACATGCTAGTTTGAGACTTAAAGTCATCTGAGACTTTGATAAAACCTACAAGAGGTAGTGGGGAGCTTATGAGAGGTGAGTCAGTATATCAGATACAAGTTAGTTGGGCAAGTATGAAGGAGCATTCGAGTTTTAGGTTGCAAGTTGGAAGTTACTTTGAGTGTAGTGAGTAAGCCAATCTACAAACCTGAACATATCGCTTCGCACAAAGGCAAAGTTTCCAGTGACTATAGGTGTTGGAGTCATTTTATCAGTCATGTCTAAGTGGCAGTTGTTGGAAAAAAAATGAGGAAAACATAGTTTTCTTCCTATTCCATCGGTGAAATTTCGAGGATGGTTTTTTTTGTTAGGGAGAATGTAAGGCTTAATTATTTTCTGCTCTTATTTTTAAGGGTTGCCCCTAATCAGTTGGGCCTAAAGGCTGGCCCATAGGGTGACAAGGCCCCTAAAGCAGCCAAGGAACCTCATTCTGCACTCACTTGCCAAAATCAGTGCTCTCGCTCTTCCCTTTTCTCTCCACAGAAGCTCTGATAGGGTTTAGGTCTTACCCTTCTTTGTGTTAACTCAACCCCATTCTTCAATCCATGTAAGTTGATTCTCCACCGTACCTTTTTCATTCCCAGTTCTGTCATCATGATTCTAACTAGGGTTCACCCAGGTAACCCATTTTGAATCTATTCCACTGTTTTACAAATCGTAAATCTGCTCCGTGGTCGGTAGTACTCACTTGCTTGGGTTTCGGGATATTCTGCTAGCTTTTTCCAGGTAAAGGAAGCTAGGTTTATGTATATAAAGTTATTTTGCCGAGTTTTGGTCTGTTTGTATGGCTGTGATGCTTGAATGAGGCTGTTAGTCGAATAAAAATGTATGGTGTGCAAGTATGTTTGATGGATGTGGCACTACTCTTTTTCTGCATTCTACACGTTTCGTAAAATGAAGATTCCTACTGAGTTAACCGTTGGATCGAGCTGAAATTTTAACAGCTGATCCTTAACACAAAATTCTTGACTTTGACTGGTCGGATCTTTAATTGGAGCTCTGTAGTTAGAGTCGTTTTTATCGCAAGGTCACTACAGTTTGGTTGTTGACAACACTGCAAACTTTTCGTAAAATGAAAGTCACTACTTCGTTAACCATTGGATCGAGCTGATATTTTAACAGATGACCCTTAACACATAGTTTTTGACTTTGAGCAGTCCGATCTTGAATCGGAGCTCAGTAGTGAGAGCAGTTTTTATCGCAAGATCACTGTAGTTTAGTTGTTGACAACATTGACCTTTGTTGCTTGTTTGGTTTACAACTTTCTTTATCGTTATTCAATTAAGTTGGTTCTTGTTTCATTTGGTTCTTGATTCAATCATATTTAATTTCAATATAAATACAAAAATTTTCTGAGCTTTACACAAGCTGCAGTTTTATTTCTAAAATCCCTAAATCGTTTGCATAATGTGATGTTAAGTTGGATTGCTATGTTAAAGCATGAGATGAGTGAATATGCATGAGTAAGCGGGTGTATGAGTTATGAATGATGAGCTTGGATAAATCTTGGCGTGTGATTTCAATGAAATGGTTGGTATCAAAATGGCATGGTATTGATATGAGGTGAAATTCTATATTCATGGATTGGGAAGGATGAGTTGGAATGGATTCAACATGGAATATGAATGAGGATTTGGTTATAAAGGTTGGCATGAGAGTTATGTGCATGATAAATATTACTTTATTGGTTGTGTATGTTTGGTCTAGGTCAGTGCGTAATTCCATGAGCCTCTAGGTGAGACCTCATGGTAGTGCTTCAGTGGTCGGGACGTAATTCCATGACCCTTGTTAGAGGGAGTTCATGGTGGTGCCCCATCTATATAATTTGGTAAGGATTCAAGGTAAGGTTGCATCCTGACACTCTAAGGAGTTAGTTAGTCTCACTTAGAGCGGACTAACTCTGGTGGTGAGAGTAGCAGGAGGCCTAAAACTCATCAAGGGCTAACCTTGTGTGGGGGGGATTGAGACATTGTAACACTTGTAATACTTAGCTCGGGGGTGAGCAGAGGTATCCACCACAAGTGCAAGCATCCGCTGAATCTGACTAGATTATATGTATCCGGATGAGTCGTGTCGAGTCTAGTGTATTGCTTGAGGAGTCATAACATGTTTGGATGACATATACTAGTTGGATTGTGTAATAGCTTGTGATTGCATGATAAACTGTTTTCTACTCTAGCTTACCCTTTGTTTGTTTGATTGTTATGTGTGTGGTTTTCTCGTTTTGCGATGATCATCAATTTATTGATGTGAGCAGATGCGAGAACTCTCAGTGGTCATCAGGGTGGTGGATGTTTCGCTGCTTAGTCCGTGTTGGGACAAATCCCTCTTTTCAGAGTTTACTTTAGGGCTATGGCCCATGTATTATCTGCTCTCTAAGTATTTATTTTAAACATTGTCGAACTATTTTCTTTTTCTAGTTATTGGCATCGTGGTGTGCCCTAGTATTTCAATTTTTAAGTACCTTGGATATTTGTAAGGAGTGACTTGATACTCCGCAAATTGGCCTTCTATGTTATCTTGTGTAATATTCCATTTGATTATGTTAATATTTAAATGGGGTGTTACAGTAAGACGTGATCAACATCTTCAAAGATTTCAACTTAAAGTTTTAATCTTTTATTATAAACTTTTTTATTTACTTTGTAAGTAGTTTTATAATAAAAAAATGGTTGAGTTTAAAAAAAATTCGATTTACCAAAAGAATTGTCACATATAGAAAAAAATTGATAAACTAATTATTTTAAATTAAAAATTATTTAAAGGATAAAATTCAAAAATAAAAATGAACCTTACAAAGGAAATCTTTTATAGGTATAGATTATTATTATAATTATAAAATTAAATCAAATAATTTTTTTAACTTGTAAAATTTATTATCTATAATTAAAAAAGCATTAAGTTTAAAAAACATTCAAATTTGAAAAATCGATCAAATTTAAAGAAAACATATTAAAGTAAAATGTTATAGTTTATTTTATTTTAAGTATATTTAAAAGAAAAGAAAATATTTATAATTTAAAATAAAAATATTTATTTTCAAATAAATATAATAACTAATTTTATTCTAAAGAAAAGAGCTAACAATTAAAGAAAGAGGAGGCAAGTGAGAGAATGGGAAGACAGATATCTTCTAACGACTTAAAACATTTTTCTTGGTTTTGTTGTTGAAAGGTATGCATGTGGTAACTTACTATTAATATGAGTGGAAATAATAAAGAGGGAAGAAGGAGTGATAGTAAACTTTTTGCCCTAAGTAGAGTTTTATTAATTTGCACTTTAGTATGCTATATGTGGATATTTGTCATCGTGAATTTGTAGTTGATGATATGGAGAATATTGTAAAATATAATATACATGGCTTAATTTAGAGTTTTATTATTTTCACACATAAATTTTGACATTCACTTTATATCTAATATTTTATTTTATAATTTATCTTTTTTTACAAATACAAAAATTTAGAAAAATATTTTCATCTTAATTTATCAATTAGATAATATAAAATAATATATGTGGGTTTAATTTGTAACTAACAATGTTAGTCACAAAAGTTTATCTTAAATCTCGCCTTGAATTCATTTAATGTGGTTTACCATGATATTATAATCTCAGTTATTACAATAAAATTTAAATGTTAAAATTATTATAATAAAAACTTAATATGGTACTAATAGAGTAGTACTATTATCACTTTAAACAAATCAACCTCTTAAGCTTTTAAATTTAAAAGAAATATTTAAAATACTAAAACTAATACATTTAAGTATATAAATCTTTAAAAAAATTTAAGCTAACTTATTTAGAAAATAGGCCAAATTCAAATTTAATCTAGATCATAATTCAAATACAAATTCAATGGCCTAATACACTTTTATTGCAATAATTTTTAAAGATAAATTCAAAAACATACATAATTAATTATGGTCAAATCCAAAAATCCAAAAATTGAATTTGGAGAACAAAAATATGTTTATTAAAAGCTTCCACTGTATTATAATAAATCTTAATTAAGAAAGTAAAATTATTTATCTTAATATATTACTTCAATAAATTGTGTGTTTCAAGTGTAACATGTAACATAAAAAAAATTATAATAAAATTCAATGCAACAATTCTATTAACAATTTATTATATTATAAATATTATTAAATTATTATTATTAGAAATAATAATGTATCAAGAAATTAATTGTGAACACATAACTCTTAGGAAATCAAAACTAATTAACTAATAATAATATAATAATACTATAAAATTATATATTGGCTTAACAATATATACATATACGTGTACAGAACAAAATATATAAAAGTATAGAAGAAAAACATTTAAATTGATTGGACTAATATTCAAAAGCAAATGGATAAACATAAAATTAAGTAATAAATATATAATAATTTTAGAAAAACTATTAATATATAAAAAATAGAAAATGAAAAGATAATGTAACATTTAGTGGGATTCTATCCTTTCATTGTAAAAAGAAAAATCTATGAACTAGAAACTCTTATCAAATTGAAACAACAAAATTAAAATTAAAGGAAATTGAATTCAATTTAAACTAATGTAATGATTACATATGGTAGTATAAATAGGATGAGGTAAATGAAATGGGGAGGAGAAGAGAGACAATAAGAACAAACAAATAGAAACAGAAGTAGAGTAGTACGAGTGTGAGAAGTAAAAAAGAGGAAAAATAAATTTATATATCATCAAAGTCTCAATACAACCTTGGTATAAGGGGAGACAACATTTATTACCTTATTCTTATACTTTTTTTATCTTTTCATCTATTCATAATTACTTTATTTTTATATTTACCTTAAGTGAGGTGTCCCTAACTTCTTTTTAACTTGTATTTTACCTCACATTATTATTTATTTATTTATATTCATATCCAGTTATGCACTCATCCTAATTATTTAATTTGTATTTACTTTCATTTATTTATATTTATCTCTAGTCACGTATTGGTCCTCTTTATTTATTTTTAGTTAAGCATTAATCCTATTTATTTATTTATACAATTATATGGTTTAATATCAAAATAAAAATTATGATAAATAAATATTTGATTATTGTAGGTTGAGGTATGACCTTGGAGATTTAAATGAGTAGTTAGTACTCAAGATGAGATGTTCTTGAGTTACTCACTTCTAGTAATTCCATTCAGAATCCATTTATTTAAATCGCCTCTTAATTTATATGAAGAATAAATCGTGATTACTAGTAATACGCAAAGTTTTATTTTGTTTTAACATTTTTTCCTTTTATTTAAGGTTTATTATAAATTTTAAAAATTGCAAAAAATATATATGTATAATTATATATATATATATATATATATATATATATATATATATATATATATATATATTTTTTTTTCTTTTTACTTTTTATTTAATTTAAAGTTTAATCATTTTTAATTTAATTATTTTTAATACATTATATAAAAAATAAATTAAGGTATATATTTGCATATATATATGCTAATATTTTATTTTATTTTTGAAATATATATAAAAGATATTAAAAATTGTAAATAAATAAATTTGAAAACTATTAATATTCAAAATAAAAGATAAATAAAATACAAACAAATCAGCTAAAGATAAAATTAAAAAAAATTTAAATTTAAATAAAATTAAAAAAATCTAAAGCAGAATAATTTATTTATTTATTTTAAAGGTTAATTATTTTTTAGCTTGACTTATTTTTGAAGCATATATATATATATATATATATATATATATATATATATATATATATATATTATTTTTTATTCTGTGATAACGATTTTTAATTTTATTTAAAGTTTAATTTTTTGAACTTTAATTATTTTTTCTTCAGTTTATTATTGCGTTTTATCTTTTAATATATATTTTAAAAGTAAATAAAATATGAATATTTCTTAATATATATTTATTATTAATATTTTATTATATTTTTAAAATATCTTAAGAAATACTAAAATTTGAAAAAACTATAAATTTCTAAAAAATTTAATCTTATAAAATAAATAAAAAAATAAAAAGCTAAAGTTAAAATTAAAAAAAAAAATCTTTAAATAAAATAAAATAAAATCTAAAACATATTAAGTATTTTGTATTTAATTTAAAGTTTAATTATTTTTTAATTTAATATATGTATTAAATTTATTTATTTTTTAAAGCATATGTATAATTAATATCTATATGTATACATTTCATTTTTTGATTCTCTTTTAAAAGTTTTTAAATTAATTTAAAGTTTAATTTTTTTGAATTTTAATGATTTTTTCTTTAGTTTATTAATTTTTTATCTTTTAATATATATTTAAAAATGAAATAAAATAAAATAAAATATTATATATATATATATATATATGTATCTTTAATTTTATTTTTGTACAATGTTTTGAAAAATAAATGAGATTAAGAATTAAATTAAACTAAAGAAATATATATATATCTATATATACATATATATATATATATATATATATATATATGTATATATATATATATATATATTTTACTATTTTATTTAATTTAAAGTTTAATCTTATTTAAAATATATATAAAGAAATATTAAAAATTGTAAAATATATAAATATGTAAAATATTAATAGTAAAAAATAAAAATAAAAAAATAAAACATAAACTATAAAGTTAATGATAAACTTTAAAATATTTAATTTTAAATAAAATTATTTATATTTTTTACTTAATTTAAAGTTTATTTTTTTAATTTAATTTAATTTTTGAAGCATATATATAATTTATATATATATATATATATATATATATATATATATAATTCTTTTTATTCTGTTTTAACTTTTTAAATTTTATTTAAAGTTTAATTTTTTAAACTTTAATTATTTTTCTTTAGTTTATCATTTTTTATTTATTTATTTGTTATCTTTTAATATATATTTTAAAATTGAAATAAGATAATAATATTTCTGAATATATATTTTAAAAATAAAATAAAATAGTAATGTAAATATATATATATATATATATATATATATATATATATATATATATCTAAAAAAACTTTTCACTGAAGAATATTTTTGTAATTTAAATGAAGAATATACAAAAAACTTTTCAGGTGAAATGTGCTAGGGCTGCCCTAACGTTCCCACTCCCTCATTCTCACAGATTCAGCCGTCATCTCTTTTTCCCTCTCACAGAAAGCTCTGCTAGGGTTAGGTTCCTGCCACCTTCAAGCTAGCTCGAAGCTGCTTCCTACTCCATGTAAGTACTATTGCTAGCCCACACTCGTCTCCATTGTTCCTTTTCGTTTTTTTTTCCAGTTAGGGTTTCCAAGTAACCCATCTCGTGCTTCTATTTCTCTATCCTTTCAGCTCCCTCGTTCGATCCTTGAGCTGTTGTGTTCTCACGCTTGGCTGCCAAAGTCCTCTTATTCCCTTTCCAGGTAAGGGAAGCTAGAACCCTCCTAAATGTCTGAGATGTTTGTGGTTGTTGGTGTTGGTCTTGCGTTTGATTACATTTTGAGCACTATTATGGATGTATAAAATGATTGGATCATTGTTTGGTGTGCTATGTTGTCCGCTGCAGGAGAAAACAGTGGCGAGGACTGTTAAACTCGCCTAAGCGGGCACGTCTCACCTAGGCAAGGTTAACAGGGGCTCGCCTAGGTATTTTTGAGCGAGCGAGCATCTCGCCCAAGCGAGAGGGGTCTCGCCTAAGCGAGATCCCGCGTGTGCTTCTGCTCCCTTTTTATAGCCCTCGCCTAGGCGAAGTGGGGTTCGCCTGGGCGAGAACGTCTCTCCTGAGCGAGACCCTCCAGCCTGAGCTAGGTGCTGGCCGAGGCCGTGCGATGTGTGATTGTTTTCTTCGCTTTGTATGGATAATGCTTGCTTGGTTTTAAGTACTGTGCTAAAAGTTTGAGATGAATGAGTATGATTGAGTGATGCAAGTCATAAATTATGAATAATGGGTTGATATGAGTTTAACATGAGATTGTAATGAAATGGTTGGTATTAAAGAGGCATGATAACGAGATGATTTGGAAATCCTTGGTGCATGGAACATGAAAGGCGTTGGCTTTAAAGGTTGGTACGATTAACGTATGCATGCATGGTAAACAGTATTTGGCCGCGTGATTATGTTTGGTCTGTGTCAGTGCTTAATTCCTTGGAGTCTCTAGGTGAGACTATCAGGGTCGCGCTTCAGTGGTCGGGACGTAATTCCATGGCCCATGTTAGTGGGTGTCCATGGTGGTGCCCCATCTGTATAACTAGGTAAGGATTCAAGGTAAGGTTGCATCCTGACGCTCTAAGGGGTCAGTTAGTCTCACTTAGAGCGAACTGACTCCTGTGGTGATAGTGGCAGGAGGCCCGAAATTCATTAAGGGTTAACCTTGTGGTGAGGGAAAATTGATTCATTATAACACTTGTAACACATAGCTCGGGGGTGAGTAGAGGTATCCACCACAAGTGCAAGCATCCGCTGAATCCGACCAAGTTATACGTATCTGGATGAGTCGAGTCGAGTCATAGTGTATTGATTGGAAAGTCATAACATGCTTGGATGTTGTATGGATATTGAATGGTGAAAATATATATTTGATTGTATGATAAAAATGTTGTTGGCTCTAGCTTACCATGTTGTTGTGTGTTGTCTTGTATGTGGTTCTTCTTTCTTGCGATGATCATCAATTCGATTGATGGGAGAAGATGAGCGAGGTTCTCGTGGTCAACAAGGAAACGGTAATTTCGTTGCTTAGCCATCGGGGCTGGAATTTTTATTTTCTTCATGGTTTTCGTTAGGGCTATGGCCTATGTATTTTTTTACGCCTTGCTACTCTATTCTCTTTTGCTAGACTTGTATCTGGTTTTCCGTTGGCATCGTGGTGTGCCCAGGTTGTAGGGGTTGTGTTAAGGACCCCAGGACTACGCTATAGTACTATTTTGTGTGATGTTTTTCTTTAATTTCGCGTAATAATTAAATGGGACGTTACAAATATATATTTTAAAAATAAAATAAAATAGTAATGTAAATATATATATATATATATATATATATAAAATTGTTTTTATAATGTATTAAAATATAAACAAAATTAAGTTATACATTAACTTAAAAAATAATTAAACACTAAATTTAAATTTAAATTTAATATATATATATATATATATATATATATATATATATATATATATATATATATATATATAGACATAGATATATATTTTGTTGAGGTATGGAAGTTCATAACTTTTTTACCATGATAATTGAAAATATTCTTCATTGGAAGTTTACATCTAAAAAAACTTTTCACTGAAGAATATTTTTGTAATTTAAATGAAGAATATACAAAAAAATCTTTTCAGGTAAGATGTGTGTGACTCTGGTTAAATGGACAATGGGTTTTTTGTAATTTAAAAAAAAAAATTGAGGTGTAGAAGAAATCTTTGAGGTGTAGGAAAAAACCCCTTATTCACGTCATTTATTTTTTTACGCAATCTATGTAAGGAAAAGGAGGCAACTACACAAAAATATTTTAATTAAATTTATCATCATATAAAATAATATATGTGGGTTTAATTTGTAACTATCCATGTTACTTACAAAAGTTCATCTTAAATATCATCTTGAATTTATTTATTATAGTTTACCATATGATTTCAGTTACAACAAAAAAAAACATAAATTTTAAAATTGTTATACTAAAAAATTAATATCGTAGTAATTGAGTAATACTATTATCACTCTATTAATTGCATTTATTTAAACAAATCAACCTTTTACCTTAAAAGATTTATTAGAAATATTAAAACTAATACATTTAAGTAAACATATCGTTAAAAAATATTAAGTTAATCTATCTGACAAATAGGCCAAATTAAAACTTAATATATGCCAGATCATATTTCATATCAAAACTTAATAGCCTAATATATGTTTATTGTAATAATTTTGAAACACGAATTCAAAAACACACTTCATAGTCAAATGTTTTTATAAATTTTTTATGAGTAATCCAATTATCTAAGATAAAACAAAAATCCAAAATTTGGATTTAGTGAACCAAATCATGTTTATTTAAAGCTTTTACCCTATCACAATAAACCCTGTTAAGTAAATGAAATTCATTATTTTTCTATATCGCTTCAGTATGTTCCTTTCCAGTATAGCACATGTTGTCTTCAGTTTTATTTTGCATAGGTAGAGTTTTTCCCCAATTTCACTCTATCTCTAAAGCAAAACGCAAAAGTTATGTGATTATATTTAACATGTAAAATTGGATAATAAAAAGGAACAATACCTTCTAGAGATATGAGATAATAAAGTGGTTATTTTATATTATATTATATTATATATATATATATATATATATATATATATATTTAACTGATCTATTTTAAAATTGAAGTTATATTCTCATGATTCAATATTCAATTGTGAGAGACTAGATTTTCTTAACTAAGATGAATTTTCTTGGAAATAAAACTAATAATATGAAAAAAAATGAATAGTTTATGATATTGAATTAATTGAGTGATTTGTGGTGTATTATATGCGAAGTTGGTACGTATGAACAACTATATTTAATTTTTATTTAATTTTTAATTTTAAAATATAATGGGAGATAAAATATAAGATATGAATATGAGATATTTATAACAATTAATGAATTAATAGAATTGTCTAAAATTAATGAGGCATAAGGTTGAGTAGAAGTAAAATTGATTTAAAAACTAGAAGGAAATACATGTATTAGATTTAAATTAAATAATAAAGAATATATTTTTAAAATAAAAATGTCGCTTTTTTAAAAAATGTTTTAATTATTTTGACAAAAACTCTAAACACATTAAAATAAAATGTTATAGTTTATTTCATTTTAAGTATATTTAATAAAAAATAAAATATTTATAATTTAAAATAAAAATATTCATTTTCAAATAAATATAATAACTAATTTTATTCTAAATCTATTTTTTCTTATCTCAACCTCACAAAATTCATTCTCATTTGTTTTTTTCTCACCCACACACAATATCCACTAGACCTCAACTTCACTTACCTATGTCACTCTTCAACTTTTATTCAATTTATTTAATTTTTTCACTAAATCTATATAAAGTAAAGAACTAACAATTAAACAAAAAAGAGGCATTTTCTTACTTTTGTTATTGAAAAATATGTGTAAGATCCGAAAAAATTTAGAATAAATAAAAATCATTGGAAGGAATTAATGACTTTGATTAAGATTGTTAATTTATTTAATATACTGAATTATGAAATATTGGGATAATTATTTAAGTGATTTAAGTTGTTGTTTTATTTATTTTAATTATTTTATTTAGTTATATTATGCGGAAGATATGCGTTTATATATTAATAGTTGTCAACACTCAATTTCGTCCAGGTGAATAATTTTATTTTAAAAAATATATATAAAAAAATAAATAAAATAAAGTTTTTTAGTTAATGGAAAATAAAAAAAATGTGAAACAAAATTTTATTCAAAGATTTCCAAACTTTAATTTTAGAAAAAAAAAGAAAAAAAGATAGATGAAAAAAAAAAGAAAAAAAAAAGAAGGAAGAGCCTAATTTGTTATCACACCCCTCTTCATGAGCCCAACAACTCAACATATCTTCTACCTTTGTTCTGATAGAGAAATTAGTGATATGATTCTAATAATTAAAAGCAATATCTCTTCATATAATTAGAATCAATATTACTAATTGGGATTGATTTGTGTGCTCTGATTTGTTAACGCTAGAATCAATAGGACTGATCTTGATTGATTTTGTGCTCTGATTTGCTATGATTTGATCTCTATAATGTGCTGCTATCATGATCAATTCCATCCTTATGTTGTTCATTACAATTAAGGCTGAGATTACATTGATATTGCAAGGTGTGAGTATAAATACGCACTCTGTCATGATTACCAAAAAACAAAATATTCTCTACACTTCTTTAATTCTTTCCCATCACCACTCCCACATATACACCTCCTTTTTATCTCTCTTTTAAAAAAACATATTGAAGGAGGTAGAAAAAAAAATTCTCTACTCTTCCTCTCTCTTTCTCATTACCACCCACACACCTCTTTTATTATCTTTATTAAAAAAAATAGAAAAGGAGAAAAGAAAAAAAGAGAGAAGGTAGTTATAATATACAAAATGAGAGGGTGAGATTGATACAAGAGGAATTGAAAAGTGTATAAGGTATGTCATTGTCGTTATCTTTTTTTTTATTCATTCCCTTTTTCTTATATTATCTTTCAACATTGAACGTGTTTTTGTTTTACACCTAAAGTTCGATCTTTTTTGTTTAAGGGATATTATTTTCTACTATTCATAAACATTTTATTCTAAAAATCATAAAAAATAGTTTTTCTTCATTTCTTTTAGTGTCGGTCCGGCCGCTCGCGCCGCATGACACCAATTTTCTAATTTATTTTTCTAGAAAATATATCAAAAATAATATAAAGAACTAAAGATAAAAAAATAGTTTTCTTTGTTTAATTTTAGTGTCTGTCCAGCCGCTCGCGTCGCGTGACACTCATTTTGAAATAATTAAAAATACCAAAAAACATAAAAAGGTTTTCAAAATTATAAAACTTAAAAAAATCAAATTAACAATTTCTAAAAGATTATAAAGAACTACGTAACCCTCATTCTCCATTGTAAATGGAGATAAGTAGGAGCAAGGATAATCCTTGTCGAGCCTAAAAAATATTTTTTTTCTTTTGTACATCATTTTATATTATTTTTTGGGAAAAATAATTATTTTGAAAAAACCATATCTTTTTGTATATTTAATTAAAGGTACCGTTTTAGGATGGACGTTATGGGGTGCTAATACCTTCGCCATGCGTAACCGACTTCCGGACCCAAAATCTGGTTTTTTAGCAAACCTTGTCTTATAGTTTTTGTTTTTCTGTAGTTTTCCAGAATAAACTATGGTGGCGACTGCAAACTCTTTATGTTTTTCAAATTTTAATTTTTGGTTTGTCGTCCCGTCGCAATTTTGGTTGCGACAGATGGCGACTCCATTGGAGATGTTAGAGAGTCAGGCCATTTATTTGGATGTGCAAAATTGATGTGGTTTTTCTTCATATTTTTTCTTCCTTTTTTTAATCTCTTTATCTCTTTTTTATAGAATAATTGTATGTGTATATTCTTCTTTATTTTTGTATTTGGAATAATTGCCAAGTGTGGGTTTGGGTATACATTGTGTTCTCCCTTCACACACACACGCACACATATTTTATTCATTACATGAGTGGGGCCCTATACTCGGGTCTGAGTTGCTTAGAATTAGAGGGGATTGTGTAGCGGTGCCACAGTGGATGTACTTCCCAAGTGGTCATTGTGAGAACCCCAGCTAGAGTTTGTTTGCTTCATTGGTACTCTCACTTCTTGTTGTTTACCAACTGTCGTGGAAAATGCCATGAAGTGGGTCATAGCTCTAATGACCTTGATATTTAGGTATTAGGGAACTATCCTTGTGAGCACATACCCTTAGAACTTTAAGCGGCAAACCTATGTTAAATTAAGGCACTAAAGGGAGATTGTTTGCGTCTTTTACCCTCACCTTTCCTTGTATATAATAATAAATTCATCACAATCACACATTATTAGCCATGAACATACATTTCATTAGCATATCATGTGAATAAATGTCCTACGATGCACAAACATGCACTATATTCCATTTTGTGGTCATTCATGGTATCTTGTCCAAAGATCCAAAACATAGCATGCATTGGCACAAATTTTGGAAAATAAACAAAAAACAAATTGCACTAAAATAAATTCGAATTATTTCCCATTTTCTTGTCACCAAATTCTTGGAATCTTTCTTATAAAAAATGATAAAATAATAAAACATTCTTTGGTCAAATAAGTGGATTTAATAAAGAAATAAAATATTGTTTGTGAGAGGTCGTACCCCACCAAATTAAAACACTTAAAATGCAGTATATGAAAGTGAACCAAGTCGTCTCCCAACAACCAATATTTTCATTCAAATCTTCAATTTCCATATGAACACAACAATAACACAGGGGGGTTGGCAGATTTACGGATGCAACGTACAATTGAAAACTTAAATGCAGACGTGTAAAATCAATGTAAAAACAGCGTTGATTCTTTGCTTCAAATGAAAATCCACCAATCACGGATTACAACTCAAAATTGTTATATTAACTCTAAAGAGACCCGAATTAATTACTAAGCACAAATGAACTCGAACTCAAGTGCAATTAAGCAAATCACACATCCATGAATCTGCTACAGTTCACTAAGCATGAACACATAATGATTTCACTCTGCAAATTAAGTAAAAACAGAATGGTTTCTTCATTTAAACCCAAAAGCAAATTCAGAATTTAGAGATTAACATAACTCCACCGAACAAAACACTAATCTCAAGGTTTCAATCCATTATCTGCAAAGAATCAACACATAAACTTAGTTCCTCATGGAATCCGAATTGGGTTCTCAACAAAATTTGCAATTCAACCGTTCAAATGACTTCAAATTGATACTGAAAGCTTAAAATGGTGCAACAAACGAAATGAGCAAGGGATAATAGAAGAACAACGAAAACAACCACCAAAAATGAAAATGCTTCTATATAAATGCTACCCAAAGTGTAGAAAACATGAATACAAGCAATAACTACTATCCAAGACTCATAAAACGTCAAAAACGAATGGAAAACGTGAAAAAATAGCTTATGCCACCATGGATCACCTTCCAAAGCTTAAAAACAACAAAAATGGAGGTTTTTAGAGAGTGGAGAGGGAAGCAAATGGCTGTTGCATGTTGAATGACCTAAAACTCGTGGTCACCTCACCCCTTGCCACTAGTATTTACAAAAATGCAATTATGAGCTGCAAAATTACAAAAATGCCACTTTGGGCCTCAAATGTTGGCCCATTCACTTTGATGACGTGGAAATGATGTGGCAACGATGTGGCGACTCTCTTGAACTGAATATTAATGTCCAAGCTCCAACATTTGCTTCACCCAAATACCTAAAAATAATTAAAAACGAAAATTAGGCCAAATAATGCGAAATTAACCCAAATTCGGAACAGTGACCTAATAAAGCCCAACAGATAAAAATACACTAAAGATGAACAATTAAGTACTGAACAACTGTCAAATGGGTACACAAGGGCTACAATAAAAAAAATTGAAGTAATTACGACGGTTTTAATATGACGGTTCTAGAAAACTACCATAATTTACTTTATAATACGACAGTTTTATAACAGTCATATTTTATTTTCAAATTATGTCATTTTAAAACATCATTATTATGTATTATACTATTTTCTAATTCACGTCCATCTTTTCCTTCCTCTCATCTTTCCCTCTCAGTTTTATTAAATTTTTTGTCATTTATTTTTTTTATTAAAATAAAACTTATAACCCCTGAAAGAAAAAGAAAATAATTATCATCACAAGAACCCTAAGTGAAAGACGAAGAGACCAGAACCCCTTGCCCTCTGAACCACATCGACCACATGTCAACACCACAACCACCATAAAACTAGTCGGAGATCTCTCTAAAACTTGTTGGACTACTGCAGCTATCGAAGCGGTACTCTTCGAGGATGACATATCTCTATCACATCAGTTAGCAAAATAGCAGCAATCGCGCTTCGCCCTCGCAAATCGTCTTCCTCACGATGCAATTTAGAGCTCCACCATTCCTCTTGAACCTTTCGTCGTCGTCGTTCTCCACTATTGTTCATCGTTCACTATCAAGGTTTACAAGTTTACTGTCACCATCATCCCCATCCTCAGCCTTCAATACAAAATTAGGGGTTCTCCCATCAAGAGTAAGGAAAAAAGGTAACCCTATATGATTATCTATTTATGCATTATGATTCTTTGGATGTTGCTATTCTTTGTTTTGATGTATGAATAATGTTTTTGATCCTCCCAACTCCATTTGCTGGCACTGGGTACTGATTTAGCTTAATGGAACTATTTCTGATTCCAAGTTTATATTGCTTGGTTTTGTAGCTTTCATTGTTTGCTGAATCATTTTATGAAATGCTCTAGTTTCAAATGGGCAATAGAATTTTAACATTTCTTGAGGTTATTTTGTCCCCTTTTATTACGTTTTTTTTATATTTTCTTGATTCTTTGAAGGCGACTTTGTCTACAATTTTGTTTACCATTTTTCTCCAGAAACTGCGTATGAATGAATTTTGTTATCAAAAGAAGTAAAAAGTGTGCATATCGAGACCATCTAGTACTCGGACATCACCAACATAAGTCACCTAGGCAAGTAGTCGGTCTCGACCGACTACCCGAACACACCTGGTAAGTTCTCCAATAAACTTAAGCGACCCCCGCATCCCATAGGTCTCAAGGGTCTGGGTTGGGGCCCAGGCCCACTCATGGCCCAAACTAGAGCCCAGGTCAGGACCCAGCCCATGAAATGGTCAAACGTCGTTAAAGTTCTATAAATACACGTGGACCCCATCATTTAAAGACACGCATTCATTAATCCCTAATTTGACTCTCTGAGAGCTTTGACTTACTTGAGCTTCGGAGATTCTTTTGCAGGTAACCCCCCTGGGTCCAAGCTGACATGTATCGACCGGGAAGAGGCCAACTGAAGAGATAGCGAACTACATGGTAAGGTGACGCTCGTGTCTAACCTCTTATTTGTTCTCTGCAGGAACAATTGGCGCCCACCGTGGGGCACGAGACGAGCACCTTTAGTACCCGTTTTTCTCCGACGATGGTTTCTACCCGTAGCAAAGCTCGAGCTAACAAGCAAGTGGACGCTGGTCCCTCTGGACCTTCTGGCATCACCCCTGACTTGGCCGCCATCCTAGACGGCCAGGTAAAGATGCAACAAGAGCTCGCAGACTTGAAGAAGTGCAGCGCTGAGGAAATGGAAGCGCTAAAACAAGAGAACTCCCGCCTTAGGAGAAAGATCGAGGCAGACGCCAATCTGAAGGGAAAAGCCAAAGAAACCTCTGAAGCTGTGAAG
Organism: Vigna unguiculata; assembly: GCF_037176805.1. NCBI lineage: Eukaryota > Viridiplantae > Streptophyta > Magnoliopsida > Fabales > Fabaceae > Vigna > Vigna unguiculata. Next base: position 21,948,973 of record NC_140795.1, on the reverse strand, counting down.
TCTCCGGCCTTCCAGCCTACAGAGGAAGAAAGTGAATACAATCCCACCCCCCACACCTTCACCACCACCCAACAAACACCCCCTGCCTCCACACATCCCCATCACCTTCCATCCGGTCACCCAGGCCTCACAGCACCCTCAACCACCTATGCTCCCCATAACATACCCCCCGCTCTCCACACCACATACATTCCACCCTACAACCCACAATATCTTCCCACAACCCACATCCCTCCTCATAACATCACATCCACCTTTCCTGCTATGATCAACCACCCACCCCCACCCCACATTCTCCCCCCTCACCAGCCCAGACGCCGCCACCCGTTTACCGATTTTATCGCTAACACCCCTCTCCCGGCCCAGTGGGAACCCTTCAATCTCGATCGCTACACGGGAGAAACCGACCTCGACGAACATCTGAAAGTCTACATCACCCACGTTGCCCTTTACACATCCCAAGACGCAGTCTTCTGCAAAGCTTTCCCCACCACCCTCAAAGGCCCCGCCCTAGAATGGTTTACCACCCTCCCACCCTACTCCATTGATAACTTCGACACCCTTTCCCACATGTTTTCCACACATTTCGCCGGCAGCCGCCCACATCAAACCACCACCATATCCCTACTGGGTATCAGACAGGAACCCAATGAACCACTTAGAACATTCATCGATCGCTTCAGTAAAGCCGCACTTCGTACACCACACCTCAACCAGGAAATGATACTTCAATGTATGACCCTCACCCTACAACCCGGCCCTTTCGCCAACAACGTCTACCTCCACCCACCCACCTCCATGCACGAACTCAAGCTGCGCGCAGCTGACTACGTTCGCATGGAAGAAATGCAAACTCTTCACACTAAATTCTGTAACGACTACGCCGCCAACACCTCCAACACCACCTCCAGTCCCACCCCACAGCCTCACCCGCGCCCTGACACCCGCCCACGCGAACTCCGCCAACCCCGCTTCACCAGATACGCTCCACTCACAGTAGCCCGCTCCCGCATCCTAGACGAGGCCCTCCAAGCTGACCTCCTCCCCCCACCACGAAAGACAACCACCCCTCCTAACGCCGACATGACCAAGTATTGTCGGTACCATCGCAACCACGGTCACACTACAGAAGAGTGCAAAACGCTCCAGGATAAGATCGAAGAACTGGTACGCGCCGACCACTTTCGCCGCTTCATCCGTAGGGATGACCATTCCTCTTCCTCCCGATCCCGCCACCCTCCACGGCATGACCACAGACGACAACCAAACAACGCCCACCAAAATAACCCCACCCAACCCAACAACCAACAACCAGAGCCCGCCCACACCAACATTACCCTTGCTGACCCCCCCTTACGAGGCACCATTAACACCATCTCTGGTGGCTTCGCAAGCGGAGGCTCCACCTCGTCCGCCAGAAAGAAACACCTCCGCCACATACAATCCATCAACCACATCACTCAATCCCATCACAGACGACGTATGCCCCCATCGTATTCACAGACGACGACTTCTGCGGCCTCGACCACCAGCAGGACGACCCCATGGTCATCACAGTTGAAATCGAAAATTACGCCGTTAAGAAAGTCCTTGTGGATCAAGGCAGCTCAGTTGACATCCTCTACTGGGCCACCTACCAAAAGTTACAACTTCCTGACACCGCCATGATACCATATGATGAGCCCATATACGGTTTTTCCGGCGAACAAGTATCCACCCGGGGCTACATAGACCTCCATACCGTCTTTCGGGAAGGAACCCAAACCAAAACCATCCCCGTCCGCTTCCTTATAGTCGATGCGCCCACATCCTACAACATACTCCTGGGCCGTCCCTCCCTCAATACCCTTGGTGCAGTCGTCTCTACCCCTCACTTGGCCATGAAGTTCCCAGCACCATCCGGCGATATCCTGACCATCCATTGTGACCAACGCCTGGCACGCGATTGTTACATGGCAAGCTTAAGACCGCAACTCCCAATCCAACAAACAAACCACATCGAGCGGTCACCTAATTCCCGCATAGCCCTATCCGGCGAGGACCTTGACCCCAGAATAGGCCGGGATGCCGCCTCGAACCAGTCGAGGACACTACTCCCCTGGAACTCCCCAATGGCCATTCCATTAACTTGGGCACCGGTTTGAACTCTGATGAGCGTGCCACAATCACACCCATTCTCACCAATAACACAGATCTTTTCGCCTAGTCAGCCGCCGACCTCCCTGGGGTAGACCGCAAGGTCGCATCCCACAAGCTCTCCATATACAAAGAAGCCCGCTACGTATCCCAGAAAAAAGGCAAACTTGGGGAAGAACGCAGACAAGCAGCCAAAGCAGAGGCCGAGAAGTTATTGAACGCAGGGTTCATAGAAGAAGCACAATACACCACCTGGCTTTCTAACGTTGTCTTGGTGAAGAAAGCCAATGGCAAATGGCGAATGTGTGTGGACTACACAGACCTGAATAAGGCATGCCCTCGCGACGCTTACCCCCTACCCAACATCGACCGACTCGTAGACGGCGCGGCAGGAAACAAAGTGCTTAGCTTTTTAGATGCATACTCAGGTTATAACCAAATACCCATGGCCACAGCAGATATGCACAAGACCGCCTTCATCACCGACGACGCCAACTACTTCTATAGAGTCATGCCCTTTGGCTTTAAAAATGTTGGGGCAACTTACCAGCGACTAATGGACAAAATCTTCAGCCATCTGACAAGACACTGTGTCGAAGTCTACGTCGATGACATGGTCGTCAAGTCCCCAAGCCATCATCAACACGCTAAAGATTTAGAGGCAGTATTCTCCGCCCTGCGCCAGTATAATCTCCGCCTAAATCCCGATAAATGTGTATTCGGTGTCGACCGGGGTAAATTCCTTGGTTTCATGTTAACCCAGCGCGGCATAGAAGTTAACCCCGAAAAATGCAGGGCCATCATCGAAATGCGCAGCCCCACCACTGTCAAGGAAGTCCAACGACTAATTGGCCGCCTCACGGTCATTTCTCGCTTCCTACCAAAACTAGCAGAACAAACTCAACCCATAATCCAGCTCCTAAAGAAATCCGCCCGGTTCACGTGGACTGATGATTGTGAACAGATCTTCCTGAAACTCAAAACATCCCTAACCTCACCCCCCATCCTCCGCAAACCCGACATCAGCCAACCTCTGCTAGTGTACATCACGGCCACCGATCACACCGTCAGCGCTGCCCTTGTCCAAGAAGCAGAAGGCATGCAACATCCCGTTTATTTGGTAGAAAAACTAGCCCTATCCTTGGTCCACGCCGCACGCCGCTTACGCCCGTATTTTCAAAACCACACCATAACCGTCAAGACCGATTACCCAATCCAAAAGATACTACAAAAGCCGGACTTAGCTGAACGCATGTCATCATGGGCCGTGGAGCTCTCCGAATTCAACATCCGCTATGAACCCCACGGCCCCATCAAAGCCCAGTGTCTCTTAGACTTCGTCAATGACCTACAACAAACACCTGTTGAGGACCAATGGACGCTTCATGTAGATGGCTCCTCGAACCCAAGGGGTGCCGGCGCCGAAATCGTGTTGGAAGGCCCCAACGACATCCTCATTGAGAAGTCTCTTCACTTCGCGTTTAAAACGTCGAATAACCAAGCCGAATACGAAGCTATCCTCGCCGGCCTCTCCCTAGCCCGTGAAGTCGGCGTCAAAAAGATAACATGCAAAACCGACTCCAAACTCACCGTGGGCCACCTGAACGACGAGTTCCAAATCAAAGACCCCATCCTTCAACAATATTACTATCTGGTCCGCGCAATTATTCAATCCGCCTTTGAACAGGTCCGCGTCGAACATATCCCCAGAACCGACAATGTCAGAGCCGACATCCTTTCCAAATTAGCCAGTACCAAACTAAAAAGCCGTAACCGATCCCTGCTACAGCAAACACTAGCCACACCTTCCGTCACGCACACTTGCAAAACGTTAACCCCACACCCCATCAAACAGCATCACCCCCTCTCAAAACCCAAACTGGACCACCCCTTACATTCAGTACCTCAAAACCGGCAACCCCCCTCCCGACGCGGACAAAACTTGGCTGGCCAAGGCCGCTAGGTACACTATGGTAGGCGAAGACCTCTACAAACGCGGATACGGCCAACCCCTACTTAAGTGTGTCACGCCAGAGCAAGCCCAGTATATCATTAAGGAACTACACGAAGGAATCTGTGGTTATCATTCAGGCGCACGCACCATGGCCACAAGAGTTCTCAGAGCCGGATACTTCTGGCCCACGATAGAGGCGGACTGCTAGGACTACGTCAGGAAATGCAAACCATGCCAGAAGCACGACAACCTGATACATCAGAAACAAGAACAACTACACCACATACTGTCCCCCTGGCCATTCGCTAAGTGGGGAATGGACATCCTAGGACCCTTCACACCCGGCAAGGGACAAGTCAAGTTCCTAATCGTAGCCGTTGACTACTTTACCAAATGGATTGAAGCCAAGCCATTGACCACCATCACGGCCCAACAAGTCCAGCAGTTTGTGTGGAAGGACGTCATATGCAGATATGGTGTACCACATACCATCATAACAGACAATGGCCGACAGTTTATCGACAAGGAGTTAGCAAAATTCTACACCGGCTTAGGCATCAAACACATCACAAGTTCTGTAGAACATCCACAGACCAATGGACAAGCGGAAGCGGCAAACAAAGTTATTCTCGTAGAGCTACGTAAAAGGTTGGATACCGCGAAAGGTCGATGGCCAAAAGAGTTAATCGAAGTGCTATGGGCCTACAAATGCACCCCTCAATCATCAACAAACGAATCCCCATTCAGCCTAGTCTACGGCGCAGACGCCATGATACCAGTAGAAATTGACGAACCATCCCTGCGCCGAGAACTATACGACCCAACTCACAACCACCAAAACATGGCCTTACATCTCGACCTCCTTCCCGAACTCAGAGAAAAAGCCTAAATACGCAATCTAGCCGCCAAACAACGAGCTGCTAGGAAATATAACGCAAATCTACACCCACGATCGTTTATCGTCGGAGACCTAGTATGGAGAATGGCCAGCAGTGCTAGAAAGAAGGATGACAAGTTCTCCGCCAATTGGGATGGCACATACCGCATACGAGAAGACACAGGAGGTGGGGCTTATCGCCTAGAACAATTATCTGGGGAAGAGATCCCCAACACATGGAATGTATCCCACCTCAAGTTCTACTTCAGCTGAACATGTATCATAGGCGAATCAATACTTGTAACCATGGGTGTACTCTTTTTCCTCTCTTGGTCTTTTTTCCCTAAGGAGGGTTTTGGCCAAGGAGGTTTTAACGAGACACCCCAATTTGAATAAATAAAAAGAATGGTTCCCTACTTTATGACTTTATCCCTTTAACATGGTTCATTCGTTTTAAGTTCCCCACCCTTACCCCAAGTAAGCGGCCTGGGTCGAACACCCTTTAACATGGTTCATTCGTTTTAAGTTCCCCACCCTTACCCCAAGTAAGCGGCCTGGGTCGAACACCCTTTAACATGGTTCATTCGTTTTAAGTTCCCCACCCTTACCCCAAGTAAGCAGCCTGGGTCGAACACCCTTTAACATGGTTCATTCATTTTAAGTTCCCCACCCTTACCCCAAGTAAGCGGCCTGGGTCGAACACCCTTTAACATGGTTCATTCGTTTTAAGTTTCCATAAAACGGTCAAAATCCAACAACCATGCACAATTATCCATACCGCCAACACAACAAAATCATACATATTAACAACATCTAACATAGCATACACAAGGCATTCATCATTTTAAAGGCAAAGTAAAACAATGTACGAATTATTACAAACAAAAGTTCAAGTCTCAGGATAAAATGAATTAACTAAACCCCCTCGTTCTCCTCACCCACCACAATAGCTCCCGAGTCCTTCTCCTCCTCTGCCGCCTTCTCCCCCACCTCCTCCGCACCCTCCTCATCCTCCCTCACCAACTTCCCGCCAACTACATCCTTATCCACGTCAAATCTCGAATCCAAGGCATCCACATCCTGATAGAAAAAGGCCGCTTGCCGCAACCCCTTCTTGAAACCATTTATATGCTCTTGAATAACGCTGTTCTTCAAATCATCCAACTCCCCAACAGCCCCGTCGTACTTGTCCTTCAAATCCTCGTAGTCTTCTTCCAGCTCCCCTATACGCTTATTCAGTTTTTCCTCAGAGTCCAAACAACGCACTCTCCATGATGCCAGCCTCTTCCTCTCCGCCTCCCACCCTTCTTTCTCCTTTTCCAGGGCCGCCTTCTCCTCCTCAAGCTTGTCCACTTTACCCTGCAACTCCCCCACCTCCTTTACTTCTCTTCTGTAAAGGGACCCTACATGCCGACCCAAGACTAAAGCCTTGCTTCCAAACTCCACCATTGTTCACACGATATGATCAACCTCCATGTTATCAATGGAGTTAACAACAGTGTCTGGAAGGTTGATCGAGATATCCTTCCTCACGGATATCTCCGACAACTCGATCAGCCCGGCCTCAGGTAACCTCTCTCCACTAGCCGATCCCGCCCCGCTAGCCGACCCAAGAATAGCCGCCCTTATTTTCTTTACGTCTTTACCCTTCTCAGGTCGAGGCGGGAGTTCAGCTTTCCTTTTCGTTCCGCCGTGTACGTGTACTTCCACAACCGAGTCCTGCAAGTTAGGAACATCGGCTTTCCCAGCTGCCTTGGCCTTAGCGGCCATCTCCTTCCTCAGCGATTGAAAGAGCGCCAAATTCTTCTTACCAGATTGCGCCATATGCCCTACAATAACATATCATTACTCGGATCAAAACAACTTAGCATCATTAACACAGCTTAAGAAATAAACAGATACCTTCAATATCTATTATCGGATGCACTGAATTATAAACCCTAACTAGACCCTTAGTGGGCAACTTATCCACAAATCTCAACAACATCCCCACCACCTCCTGGTCACCAGCCGACAACTCCTCCACTCCCATGTCTTTATAACGAGAAGGATTGTTGGTCCAGCTAAAGGGAAACTTGGTACTCCCATACGCATTCAAGAAATGCGGCTCACCCCCTCCTTCACAACGACCTTGAAGTACCCATCTTTGAAGTGCTTGAAAGATTGGGAGAACGCATCCAACCTGCTGATGCTAGGACGGCTGATTAAAGAAAGCCAAGTAGCCGGCCTTCGGGGTCTGGTGTCATAAAAATACAAGAATGCATAGGGAGTAGGCTCCAAGTACAAAGACTCGCACAAAATGCGGAAGGCCTGCAAGTAGGCCCAGCTGTTAGGATGAAGCTGAGTAGGCGCCACATTCAACGCCCGCAGCACACCCATAGTAAAGTCGTCAAAGGGTAGTCGTACATGAAGCTGTGAAAAATGGCACATATACATGAAAAGGAATTTCTCGGTAGCCCCCTCCTGCCCGTGGCATACCCGGTCGATGGCACTCACCCTCTCCAGCGAAACGATATCTCCGCTGACACCCTTAGACATAACGGGTGTACAGTTTAGCCAAGATTTTAACAGACGGGACCACCTAAATAATGATGACTGGTCACGAACATCAGCAGCGACCCATCCATAGCCGCCCTTGGCCGACCAGTTACTCTCCTCCAACTCCTCAGGAGGATCCTCTCGAACTTCCCTTACCACCTCCATCGGCATTCCGCTTGTAACAACTCTGGAACTTGTACCTTCTCCGCCAAGTCGTCCATCCTTACTCCTATTTGACTCGGTACTTTCACTACTACTAGACGTAGACACGCTACTATTACTAGACATACCTGATTTCGTTTTTTACGGAAAGATGTCGGTCGAGATAGAGAACTAGTCGGACACTTTTACGCGCACAAGGTCTTTAAATTCAGAAATCACAAATGAAACAGGTAACCTCTTATCTGTTTTCAAGCACATATTTATAGCCTGTGATCCCAAACGACGAACCTCTTCCTGCCAAAACCATATCACAGATCAAGCGACACCATCATTACGAAAAACCCATTCCAAAATGACGGCGCCAAAACTTTTTTGATATGACCAACTGACGCCCCTTCACCTACCTTCTGACAGTTGCAAATTATAAGCCTTAACACTGTTCATCACACTTAAAGGCTGGGGGACTGGTGTATCACACCTAGCCGTTTCCGCTGGCTTACCAACACATATCATCCTTGACCGACAACCCATATCGGACAAGACTGGGAGACTGGTGTACCGTACCTAGCCAAACTCAACCAAGTAAAAAGTGTGCATATCGAGACCACCTAGTACTCGAACATCACCAACATAAGTCACCTAGGCAAGTAGTCGGTCTCGACCGACTACCCGAACACACCTGGTAAGTTCTCCAATAAACTTAAGCGACCCCCGCATCCCATAGGTCTCAAGGGCCTGGGTTGGGGCCCAGGCCCACTCATGGCCCAAACTAGAGCCCAGGTCAGGACCCGGCCCATGAAATGGTCAAACGTCGTTAAAGTTCTATAAATACACGTGGACCCCATCATTTAAAGACACACATTCATTAATCCCTAATTTAACTCTCTGAGAGCTTTGACTTACTTGAGCTTCGAAGATTCTTCTGCAGGTAACCCCCTGGGTCCAAGCTGACATGTATCGACCGGGAAGAGGCCAACTGAAGAGATAGCGGACTACATGGTAAGGTGACGCTCGTGTCTAACCTCTTATTTGTTCTCTGCAGGAACAATATATATATATATATATATATATATATATATATATATATATATATATATATATATATATATATATATATTCATTCGTGGAACACAGAACGAACTAATGCTATGTAGTGACTTCTATTCACCCTAATTAAATAAATATTCTTTGAAAGTTTCCTTTGACTTTAATACTTTTATTTAAATTGTACTTTCTTTAATTTATTGTTTCTTAAAATTCAATATAAAAAAATCATACATCCTTGTACATTTGATCTTATGTGTGCTTATTCATTTATGTCATGCATTTTCTTGCCTTGTCGTTGGTACCCGTTTCTTATGTCATGAAGGAGAAATGTATAAGAAAGCTAAATGTGTAAGAAAACTACTTTTCAACTATGTTAGTGCAAATTATGTTGTAACTTGGAAGTTTCTTTTTTTTAGGCATCAAATGTTGGAAGTGGTGCTCCATCACCGATTGGCGCAAGAAGATCAAGTGATGGAGTCAAGACTAGTTAGGAACATAGTTATAGAAATTTAGGATCTTTTTTTGATGTAAGCTATTGGAAGGTGTGTATATAACGATGAAAGAATTTTTGTTGGTTTTCAACGTTTGATGCAAGTTATTGGAAGGTGTGTATATAACGATTAAAGAATTTTTGTTGGTTTTCAACGTGAAAACCTTTGGATGATGTTGGATAAATGACTTTTCTTTATATGAATTATGGATGAAAATGTGATTAAAAATTTGTTTATTTGATTTTTTTTCTTTTACTTTTTCTGATTTTATTAAAAGCAGGTTAAATAAAAAATGAATTGAAAAAATAATTTCATTTTAGTGCCATGCAAATACTAGCGCTTTTAGGTGTCATTTTTTGTATTAGAATTCTTTTTAAATAAACAAATTACGGCAATTATACATGCCATTATTTGCGCATGGAATACAGCGGTTTAAACTGTCATTATTTGCGTAGTGCATTAAATGGCGCATGTTGCGGCGCTTCACATAAAACCGTCATATTATACCTTCTGGCGGCAGAATATATGGCAGTACCCATACCCACCGCAGGCGCAAAATATGGCGGTCATAAGCGGCATTTTATATCACAAATAACTACCGTATTTAACATATTTTTTTGTAGTGTGCATTTTATTCCATACTTTGTGTTTATGTTTGGGTACAGACCCTACGTAAATAGAATATTCATCTAGGTTGACGTGTTACCCAAACTTTAGTTTGTAGTGAGGTTTGGAGCGTTGCAGCAGGTTGTTTCTCTTTAAGTCATACACACAAAGTACATAGGTTTTCTTCTTTCTAGCTATCACTCATGTGTTTGGTTCTTTGGTGTTTGATAGGGCGTTTGACATTTTATGTGGATTTGTTCCCTTTGGCTTTTTGTAGAAAATGTTTTGATGCATGATAATATTAAATAATGCTATGATATTATTTGGTTATCTATACTTATTAGTGTGAGTTTGAATGCCATGTGTTTTCATGGGTTGCATAGTTATGGAGTTTAAGTGGCATTTTTTTTGCTTTGGTCATTTAAACGTATGCACTTCATTACTTATTATTAATGAGAATGAGAGGGAAATAAAATAATAAAAAGGGAAGAAAGAATGAGATGATGAATTTTTTGCCCTTAGTGGAGTTATTATTTTAATATTTATAGTTTTATCAGTTTTGTACTTTAGTATGCTATATATAGATATTTATCATCTTGAATTTATACTTCATGACATAGATAATATCGTATAATATAATATACATGACTTAATTTAGGGTTTTATTATTTTCACACATAAATTTTTACATTTACTTTATATCTATTATTTTATTTTATAATTTTTCTTTTTTTACAAATATAAAAATTTACTTTTTTAAATAATTATAATTATAATATATCTAAAAGTTGTTATCAATTAATTCTAGGGTTAATTATATTTTTCGTCCCTCAAGTACGAGTAATTTTTGATTTTAGTCTCCCACCTAACGTTTGCTCAATTTCAGTCCTCCACGTTTTAAATCTAATGGAAATTGTCCTCAATTTTAAACTCCGTTAATTTTAATTGACACCTGTCTAACGAATGGCCACGTAAGGATCCCGTTTTCAGCTGAGAGGATTTTTTTTTGCACGTTTTAGTTACACATTAATAAGGCACATGTCATTAATGTGATTAAAACAACTTAGTTGAGGTTTTTGTTAGAATTAGAATGTGATTAACTTCACCAAAACATCTTAACTGCTGAGAAAGGGTTATGTTAGAAAGTCATTAACTTCTTATCATTCGAAAAAATCTCAGCTGAGGAGATTGGTAAGAACCCTGGGCATGGCGAAGAAGAGATATCGTAATCAAAGGTATTAACTGTAATCACAGAACAACAAAGAAAGTGGTGCTAAGTGCTTGCATTTTGTGGACGAAGAAGTGAGGTTAGTCGTTTATTGTTTTTCAATTTCTTTGGTTGAATGTTCACTTTTCTCTTCATTGTTTATCTTGTTGAATGTTTGATTGGGTTGGATTGTGATTTTATTTGAAATGTAGGGCTGGAAATGAGGTTCGCAGTTGCGTTCCATCACATGGGTAGGTTTGAAAGGATTAGGGGATTGAAGTATGTGGGGGGTGAAATCTATGTGCTTTCAGGTATCGATCCAGATTTTTTGTCATTCTTTGAAGCATTAGGCATCCTGAATGAGTTTAAATACGCTAGAGATGTTAGACTTTGGTGGAAGGGCTCAAAAGAGACGTTGTTGAACAATCTAAGATTGTTGAGTGACGATATGGAGGCATTAACGTTTGCTAAGTATGCGGAGGATAGGAATGAAGAAGTAGATATATATGTCCAACACGTTCCTTGTGAGCCCGAGGTAGTTCATTTTATTACTGGTCCTAGAATGGATGAAGAACTGGGTCAGGAACAAGTTGGGGTTGAGGCACAATTTGGGGTTGAGGTAGAAGTAGGATGTGAGGGTGATGTGGTTGGTTAGGCAGAACAGGGGTGTGATATAGAAATAAGAGTTGAGGGTGGTTTGGTTGGTGAGGCAGAACAGGGGTGTGAGATAGAAATAGGAGTTGACGGTGGTCTGGTTGGTGAGGCAGAACAAGGTTGTGAAACAAAAATAGGAGTTGAGGGTGACCTGGTTAGTGAGGCAGAACATGGGTGTGAGGCAGAACAAGGGGTTGAGGCAGAACAAGGGGTTGAGGAAGAATAAAGGGTTGAGGCACAAGTGGGGGTGATGAGGATGGGACTGGACAACCAGATGTGGTAGTTGAGGATGTGTTTGATAAGGATGAAGGTTCTGTTGTAGATAAACTAGATGAGAGTGAAGAAGAAAGGGTGGCAGATGATGATGATGGTTTTGGGATGGACATTGAGCCACCTGTCAGAAAAAATGGGCCTGTTTTGGATAGGTGGAGAGCAATGAAACGAAATTCAAGCTTTGTGCGGAGTAAAAAAGATGTTGGAGTTGGTTCATTTGTGACTAATGCTAAAGTTGGATAACATGACATAAGTGATGAATATGATACTGATGAGTTGGATTCAGATATTGATAGTGAGGATGGTGTTGGTCGTGATGGGGCCCAAATTTTCCAGATATAGAGCTGAAGATATGACAAAGGACTTCAAGTTCAAATTAGGAATGGAATTTTCGTCTTTGAAAGATTTTAAGCAAGCATTAATGGAGCATAGTGTTTTAAATGGTAAAGAAGTTCAATTTGTTAAAAATGATCAGAAGAGAGTTAGGGCTGTTTGTAAAAAAAATGTGGTTTCTTAATGATGGCAAGCAAGGTTGGTGGTAGGGAAACCTTTCAGATAAAGACATATGTTGGGCGTCATAGATGTGGCAGGGTATTTGGGAATAAAAATGCTAATGGTGACTGGATAGCACAAGTGTTAATAGACAAATTTATGAATGTGGGTGTAATGACAGTGAGTCAAATTATTGACGAGATCAAGAAGACATACAGTGTTGGCATAACCCCTTGGAGGATTGGGAAAGCAAAGCAAATAGTAATGGACTGTTTGGTTGGGGATGGACAAAGACAGTACAGTCGCTTACATGATTATGTAGCTAAATTGGTAAGAGTAAAGGTTGGAATATTCAAAATTAAGATAAATCAGCCTCAATCAAGTCTGCCACCAAGGTTTGGTTGTTTCTACATGTGCTTAGAAGGTTTTAAGGCTAGGTGTAGGCCCTTTATAGGGGTTGATGGATGCCACTTGAAAACAACTTATGGTGGTCAACTTTTGGTTGCGGTGGGCAGGGACCCCAATGACCAATACTATCCACTTGCATTTGCTGCTGTAGAGAATGAATGTAAGGAGACATGAAGGTGGTTTCTTTCATTACTGCTAGAAGATATTGGGAACATTGAAAATCATCGCTGGGTTTTCATCTCAGATCAATAAAAGGTGAAAAACTTACGTCCACTGAAATTATATACTATTAATTGAGACAATATTCTAACACAGAGCTATTAACTTTTGTCGGGACTTATGACAATATTTGATGAAATCTTGAATGGGGTGGAGCACAGTTTCTGCTTGAGGCATCTTTATAGTAATTTCAAGAAGAAATTTGGTGGTGGGGTAGTTATCAGAGACCTTATGATGGGGGCAACAAAGGCAACTTTCTACGTAGGTTGGGAAAAAAAGATGGATGAGTTAAGAAACATTAACCCTGAAGCATATAACTGGTTAATTGGCATTCCTAGAAGTTCATGGTGTAAGCATGCATTCATCATATATCTTAGATGTGATGTTTTAATGAATAACTTGTCTGAGTCATTCAATAGTACTATCTTATTGGCTAGGGATAAACCAATCATTAGTATGATGGAATGGATTAGGCCATACACAATGAGTAGATTTGCAACACTTAGAGAAAAATTAAATGCATATCCTGGTACTGTTATGCCTACGCCACAGAAAAGGCTTGATAGGGAAGTGGAGAAAAGTGGTAATTGGCTTCCAGTGTGGGCAGGGGGTGCTTAGTTTGAAGTAACACAAGGGTTCAACATGGAGAAGTTTGTGGTAGATCTTAGTAAGCATAGTTGCACGTGTTATTTTTGGGATTTGATAAGCATACCTTGTAGACATGTTGTAGCAGCAATTAATTATAAGGTGGAAAACCCTGAAGCTTATGTGCATTCATATTACAAAAGAGCTGCTTATGAGGCATGCTATAGCCTAGAAATAACCCCAATCAATGGACAACAATTGTGGCCTAAAAGCAATCAACCTGAACTACTCCCACCAATTTATAAAACACCACTTGGGAAACCCAAAAAATTGAGAAGAAGGGAAGCTGATGAACATGTCAATCATTCCAAGCTACCAAAGAAAAATCTTATCATGAAGTGCAACAAGTGTAAGCAGTTGGGACACAACATTAGGAACTGTAGAAAGGGAATCAGGCATAGAAAGGTAAGAACACAAATTGTACCTCTAATTCAATTTTTTTTTTCGTTAAAATAATACAAATCTTAAACTATAATACATACCCAATTCACAGGGACAAACACAAGAAACTCCATCTGTTAGTGTAGCTAGCAGCGCTGCAGGACCATCTAACCAAAACTGCAGTAGTAGAAGAAGATTCATACCCAAGGTTGCTGCAAACGTGAACCAGGGAGAAAGACCACCAACAACACAAACCAGAAGCATGGCTGCACAACTCACAAGGTCTCAAGCAAGTACTGCAACAACCCACGTGAAATAGAAGGAGGAATCAAACTGTTTTTGTTGCTTTTAATGGTGGACCACTTTTTTTGTAGGAGTGGGCATAGTGATAGTAGACAACTTTGTGGATTAAAGCAATAGTATAACTTATTGTATTCAGATTTATGGACCACATGTATGGTGTCCAATACTTTATTCAATGTAATCCTAGGGACCACTTTGACGATGCATTACAACTTGTGTTTTGTGATAATGCAGTAAAACTTTGATGATGCATTACAACTTGTGTATGGATTACTTTTTTTGTTGTGATAATTGATGACAGACGTAGACGTATAATGTTTTACATGAGTATGGTCAAAGAAAACCTTACAGGAAATAACCACTGTTGTGCAAAAAAAGAATAAAAGATTACATATTCACCTCATAGGACAACACTTTTGTTAAGTAAAAATGAATTCATAAATTACAGTAGAGTTGCTTCTATTTAAAAATGAATTCAATTGTAACCACATCACTGTTTTTGGTAACCACCATAGACCTCAATTCTGAAATAAGTACCATGATGTCTCCACTTTGCAAGCCACCATTTAAAACACATTTGAACTTCTCATTTCATTCATTACTAACATATTACAAATACAGAACACTTCCCCACCAAAAGTTACCTCAAACATACTTAACCATTAAAGTTTCATACATAACTAATCACTGCTAAATAGTACTTAGTAAAAAACTAGTAACAATTAAACTTGAACGACAACATAAAAACCAAGAGAATTGTTAATGTCCACGATAAAAGGAAAAAAAATTGCAGGAATCTCCCAAACCTTTTCTCTTCTTGCAATTTTGTCTTCAACTTCTCATTTTTCTTTATTAACTCTAATATAACTTTCTCCTTCTCTAAACACACTTCATCTTCTTCAGCTCGTGTTCTACCACTGTCTTGAAAGTCAGGTGCGTTCCCTTCAAATTTAGATTCCTCTTCATTAAACCATTCAAAGAAATTGTAATGAGAATTGGATTGCAAAAAAAAAAACAAAACCATTAACACATCAAACGAAATCAATTTCGCCCAATAAATAAGAAATTTGTCACTTACAGCCCAATTTCTACATCTCCAAAATAATCTCCCCTTGTTCTTCACAGTCGTTGCCTTTAGTAGCAGTAATCTTTCCCTACACCTACATAGTTTGGATGACATATCCAACGACGACGAATAGGTCTGCGACATTTTCGAACCAATACTCCTCTGCGTACAATGAATTCCTCTGCTCCCACTTTTCATCACCCTACAACGATGTTCAGAGTTAAATTTTGGCTACCAATGAATTCAATAATCTTTCCCCCCAAACCAACACGAGCTGCTCCTAATTTTAGGGTTTCAGAAAGACCCCAAATACCTCTTTTAAAACGGTAATAAAATTTCAAGACCACGTGTTGTTTATAAAATCCTCTCAGCTGAAAACGGGATCCTTACGTGGCCATCCGTTAGACAGGCGTCAATTAAAATTAACGGAGTTTAAAATTGAGGACCAATTCCATTAGATTTAAAACGTGGAGGACTGAAATTGAGCAATCATTAGGTGGGAGACTAAAACAAAAAATTACCCATACTTGAGGGATGAAAAACATAATTAACCCTTAATTTTATTAAGAGTAGAAAAAATACTTTCATTTCATTTATCAATTACATAATATAAAATAATAGATGTGGATCTGTTAGTTATAAATAGTTTATCTTAAATATCATCTTAAATTTGTCTGTTGTGAATGATCATGATGTTATGATTTCAATTAGAAAATAAAATTTAACTTTAAAATTATTAAAATAAAAAGAGTAATACAATTATAACTATATGATTTGTATTTATTTAAATAAATCAGCCTCTTAGATTTAAAAGATATATTTAAAATATTAAAACTAATACATTGAAGTAAATAAATCTTTAAAACAAATATTAAGCTAACTTACAAATGACAAATTCAAATTTAAATATGTCACATCATAATCCAAATACAAATAATAAAGAATAATACTATTATAACTATATCATTTGTATTTATTTAAACAAATTAACCTCTTAGATTTAAAAGACATATTTGAAATATTGAAACTAATACATTTAAGTAAATAAATCTTTAAAATAAATATGAAGCTAACTTATAGGACATTCTAGCACGTTTTTATTATAATAATTTGGAAAGACAAATTCAAAACACACATAATTATGGTCAAATATTTTTATGAATAGAGATCTGCTTATTTAAAATTACTTTTGTCGTATCACAATAAACCCTAATCAAGAGAGTGAAATTCTTTAGTTTTCTCTATTATTCCCATCAACGGTGCCTTTCAAGTGTAGCCCACATTGTCTTTCATTTTTATTTTGCCCTAGGTAAACCGTTTTTCCCAATTTCAGTTCCTCGCATGCAAAAATTTAGTGATTATGTGTGCGTGGTTTTGTTCGATTCACTTTATTTGGTTTAAGAAGTGATCAACATCTTCAAAGTTTCAATCTTCAACTATGAGTAGCAATAGTTAGTTCTTTATGTAATAGTTACATGGAAATAAGGATTTGTTTTTTAACAAATATTGATGATTTTACTTCTTAATTTCGACAATTGGATGTGTCAATCATGTAATTTTACCACTTTGTGTAATTGATGATGATTTAGGTTATGTGGTAATCATATATACAGACTCATTAATGAAAAAAACTAGTACAATTCTCATTTCTTAAGGTTGTGTAAATTGTAAAACAGATCGATCCCAAGTTTTGGTTATTGTTGCTATTAGTGGAACTTTTATAAATATGATTGTTGTTTCTGTTGTGTGGACAAATTTGAAGAATGGTATTTTAATTTTTGCACAAAAGAACTAATTTGTGATTGACAATATCTCAATGGCTATGTAGGACTCTCTATTTTAAGGTTTTTCTTAAAAATATGTTATGTTGTCTTTCAGATTAATTGACAGAGATGGAACTTAGGTCAAATTCTGATGATAGTAAATCAACATTTTGTCTGGTGGATGAGGATCACACATTTGCAAATTCTATTCGATACACCCTAAATCAAGAGTAGGTATTGTGAATATTCTTATGTGAGTTTAATTCAATATATCTATCTTGATTTATTGAGGCTGTTAGTGTTGTTTTGCAGTCCAAGGGTGACATATTGTGGGTACAGCATTCCTCATCCCTCATTTAATCGAGTTAATATCAGACTCAAGACAACAGGTAATGCATGAAGTGTGTTGAGTTTCTTGTCAATTGTTTATCGTAGTGAACCAAATCTTACCATAAGTAAGAATTTCTACAACAATCATGTATATGCTAAATTCTTTTCGCTGCTACATACAAAATTCTTAGCCTCCAATACTTATCGTTTGTAAAGATATAATGATGACTCAGTGGTAAAGATTGAAATAGAGGATGAGAGAAATTGTGAATTCTATTGAATATATATAGAATAATAATAAATACTTTCATTCGATAAATTTACTTAATTCTCAAATTTTGATTTAATAAATATTTTCATTAGATCTTTTCATTAAATCAATTTACCCAATTCTTGAGTTTGATAAAAAGATTCTTGATTTGAAAACATTGGGATGGATACATGAAGAATTTATTTCTAAGTTATGTTACTCTTTTTTTTTATTCATCTCTAATAATTAATAATTTAGTAATGAATCACCAATTTTGAATCATATCTTTCAAGTAAGACTATTTATCTTCTTTTGTTTCTCAAAAATGGAAATTTAGAAAAGTGCTTTATAAACATAGTATATAAAGGACAAACATATCTCATTTAATTTCTATATATATCTACTACCACTAACAAATACTATAGTAACTACCATCTATCGATAGAAAAAAAATGCAATATAGTATGACATTGTAAAAAATGCAATATAGTATGACATTGTAATCTTGTGTTGAATTTGGTTGTGTAGGAGATCTAGCAAAGGAGGTGTTTAAAGATGGATGCTTGAAATTGAAGCTCATGTGCTGCCATGTTAGGAGCACTTTTGATGATGCTCTAAGTGAATTTAAAGAGACCAAAACCAACTGAACAAGACATGGATACAATTGAGATTCAGTAAACACTTCTATTTTTAGTTTCCACACTCATTTGGCTTTTCATGCTTAACCATAATATATAAGCATGGGTGAATATTAGGTTATGAGGTTAAGGAAATAAAAATACTAAGGTCATTTAATGCTATTTTTTATGAACTTAAAATATTTAATATAATAACCTATTTAATGTCAAGAGGCTACTTCCTACCAAGATCAATAAACATTTTTTCAATCACATATTTTCCTAGTTTTGTGTTTCTTTCTTAGAAAGAAAATCTCAATATAGTATCTTTTGTTATAACACATTCTCACACTTATAAACACCACACCTATAAAACTTGATCACTTTGTAACTTAAAAGTGTAATGGTTTTTCAATGCAATCCCTGTTTTCAAAAATTTGATAAAAAAAATAGATGTTTAAAAAAACTATTTTTCATACATTTTTTATAAATCTTTATAAACAGACAATGAATTCAAAACAAAAATGGTATTTCTGTAACTTTATTTATTTTTTAAAGTATATATATATATATAAAATTTATTATTCTGTTTTAACTTCTTTTAATTTTATTTAAAGTTAATTTTTTTAATTTTAGTTATTTTTTCTTTAGTTTATTATTTTCTTTTTTTCTTTATCTTTTAATATATATTTTAAAAATGAAACACAATATTAATATTTTTAATAAATATTTAAAAAAATATATATTAATATATATATAGTTTTAATTTTATATAATGTATTAAAAATAAATTAACTTAAAAAATAAATTAAATTAAAATAATAATTAAACTTTACATTACAAATATATATATATATAATTGTTTTTAATTTTAATTATTTTTAATGCGTTGTATATAATGTATTAAAAATTAAATTAACTTTAAAAATTAAATAAATTTAAAACATAAATTTTAAAATTATTATAATAAAAATTTAATATTAGTGGAATACTATAATCACTATATTATTTACAGTTATTTAAACAAGTCAACCTCTTAATTTAAAATATTTATTTGAAATATTAAAACTATTACATTTAAGTAAATATATCTTTTAAAAAAAATATTAAACCAACTTATTTGATAAATAGGCCAAATACAAATTTAATAGTAGAGAGTCTCCTTACAAAAGTAGTGGCCATGTGTTATATTTCTATTGGAGAGACTTTTCATAAAATAGTTTTTCACATTGCAACACTCAAGTGGTGCATTTTTCATGAGAGTGGGGAGTAGGGATGTCAACGGGGCGGGTAGGGTATGGGTAGTAGCTCCCCCGTACCCTACCCGCTGGATAAATATTTGCCCCGTACCCGTACCCATATCCGTCGGGTATCCGTTATGCGGGTACCCGTCTATTTTTTTCATATCCGCGGATATCCACGGGTATCTGCGGGTATTTACAAAATTATTTAAAAAGTAAATATTTAATCATAAATTCAAATAAAATAAAATAAAATACATCACTGTCATAAATTTTAAATAAAGTTTAAACAAACTCAAGTCTATACAAGTCCAAATAATTATAAAAATAAATATAAGATGACGTTCAACACAATGAAAATTCTTTAATTAGTGTTTTGATCAACAAACCCACTTTCTACGATTGATTCATATTCCTGAAAAATAATCAAATAATAAACTTCAACTGCTACGTGTCAAGTATTCTTATTTTGATTATCGTTTGACAACAAACATACCATAAACGTCAATGTCTATATAGAGTTTGATGTATATGCTCAATTTCAAATAAGGGAAAGAGAAGAATGTTAAGGGGGTGTACTTGGAAGAATACAACGTTCCAATACTTAAAGCTAGAAAAATGAAGACAAAAGACAAGACAAGATGTGCAGCTTAGAAAAAATTAGGCCATAAAAGTTGTTTACTAATATATATATATATATATATATATATATATATATATATATATATAAGGGTATTTTTGTGAATTAAAATTTAGCGGGTACGGGTATCCACGGGTACGGATACTATGATACCCGTACCCGCCCTGTTAACATGCGGGTATCAAAAATACCCGTACCCGCAGGTAGCGGGTATCCATTTTTAATATCCGTTTCCTACCCATTGCGGGTTTTATCCACGGATACCCGCGGGTACGGATACTTTTGACATCCCTAGTGGGGAGTGACGCATGTCAAGCTCCCTCTCACCAAGCAAGCATTTTTAGGATTTTGGTATATATTACAATTCTAGGATTTTAGAACATTTTGAACACACGTTATTCTATAAATAGAGGTGTCTCTAGTAACAACCCAAATTAGTACATAACTATACTAATGTAAATCATTACATAAGTAATAATCAACAACACATAAATGTAAATCTATATACTGAGTATTCACAGTTCTCCAAAATTATAAGTTGATTTTTCAAAAATAAGATATTTAATATCAATGAAGCACTAGGTATATACATGTATACCTGCGTCTATTCCTATTCACCAACTCACAGTCTCGTTATTGATCCTCAATACTACCTACAAGACCCTCTACTCACGCCTATCGACATAAATATATCAAGATGCATGAATTAAAAGTATGAAACCATGGCTTCCGCATGAATCTTGTCTATGCTCACCATTAACCTAATTTATAATTTGAATTACAAGTTCATGATGAAGGACAGAAGCTCCGAGCAACAGGAAACGTAATAACAAGGGTTAAATATGTTTTTGGTCCCTTAACTTTCAGTGAATTTTGGAATTAGTCCATTTTGAAACTTTGGACCAATTTAGTCCTTCATCTTTCTGAATACGTGGATTTAGTCCTTTTAATCAAATTTTGTTAGGTTTATTTGATGTTTCGTATGCATTTTAAGATTGTATTTGAGTTGTTTATACTGTTTGACACATTTTTGCTTTAATTTTAAGTCAAATACTATTGTGAAACACGCTTGAAATGTCAAATAAACTTAATAAAATTTGATTAAAAGGACTAAATTCACGTATTTCAAAAGATGAAGGACTAAATTGGTTCAAAGTTTTAAAATGGACTAATTCCAAAATTCATTGAAAGTTAAGGGACTAAAAACATATTTAACCCTAATAACAATTGACAAGAATGAGTGCAGACATAGAACATTAAGTGCACATTCTAATAGTAACTAATGTTTTGTACCATGGTTTCACTTGACAATCATAATAACAATCCGTCATAGTTAAAGAAATTTTCATTGTACATAAAAAATTAGTTCCATCGGGATTAAGTGATGAAACCAGCATAAGGGTGAACTTCTGACCAACCTTTATGGATATATCTCGAAATTGATATCAAAGTGCATAAACATGTTAAACTTTTCACTTCTTGCTTTAGTTCGAGTAACTTGAGATGCACAAAATCGACGTATTAGAATGAAATACATAGTAGAAGTTGATAAAAAAGAATCTCTAAAGACTATGAAATATGGAATAGGAGCATCATACTATGCAAAACTTGAAAAAGGGACGAGAAAGAAAGAATCGTGAAAAAGTTAAAAAATAGTATAAATAGTTGTTGCGGTTAAAAAAGTCAGTCACAATTATATTAACCATAAAAAATAAACCGCTAGTAAAATTTAATTTTTTTGTATGCTTCTTGTTGCAACGTCATTTTTTTTTATTTATAGCTGAAATCAAGGTACTATCTTAGTTGTTTTTCTTTGCTGTGGAGTTTTCTTGGCCATTATTTCCATGACCACACCATAAAAGTTTGTCATTCACACTAATATTGACATGCTATTTTCTATTTATCTAATCAAAGTTTAGTGTTCGATATAAAATTTTGAACAAAAGCTATCACATACAAGAAAATCATCTAACATAAAGTTTCAATATTCATTTCTGTCATTCAAAAAAAAAAATAGTTACCTATTTGCAACTAAGATAAACAAAACATAAGAAGATATCATATTTTAATTAAATCTCGAAACCTTTAACAACTATAGTTTAAAGTATGTAAGCATCCAAGCACATCATTTTCCAAATTTGAAGATAAATAGGAGAATAACAATGTATTATACTAAATTAAATAGAAAACGAAACAAGAAACTGTATGCATAGAAAATGGACTAAAATTCTAAAACACATAATTTTGAATTCCTAATTGGCTTTGTGGGATTTGGTTTTAAGGCCAAATCCAAAGGGGAAAAGGGGGTCATAATGACTATCTCCAACATTCATTGGTAATTGATCAACAGTTTTGAACCATGTCCTTGGAAGCTTGCCTCTGAAACCATAATCACCAAACAAGACATCAGTCACACCATTTCCCTCCGTACCAGGAAGCCAAGCAGCAACAAGAGCTTCAATTTTGTCAACATATGGTTGTATAACCACAGGACGACCAGAGATTATCACAGTAACACATTTGACTTGTCCACACACATTCTCTATGGTTTCTGGCCCAGGTGCAGAGATTGTCAAATTCAAGCTATCACCGTTTGTTTCAGCATATGGTTTCTCTCCAACTACCACAATGGCATATGAAAAATTATTGGACTTGACGTAGTCCAAATCAGGATTTTCTTTGTAGACTACCTCGGTATCTTTATGAACTGTGCTTTTTATAGCACTGAGGATTGTTGTACCTATAAATCACATAGGCCTTATCAATATTGTACTTTTAGCAAGCTATATACAACAAAATTAAATGAATTTGAAATTTAACTACACCTTACAAAATTAACATGTAAAGTGAAGTTTACACCTATTTATATATTGTAAACTCGTATTTTCTTTAGTCAATGTGGAATCTAAAAAAAATGTTGTGAAGGAATCTATAATGTACCTTTGGTGACATTGTTTCCAGTAACTCCTTGCCATTCAATGGTCCAACCACCACATTGATATCCTAGATTATCAGCGTGGCTTCCAGCAACCAATATCTTTGGAACTCTTTTAGGAAGAGGGATAAGTGGTTGGTTAGGATTTTCACCATTCTTCAATAGAACCAAGGATTTTCTCACAGCTTCCCGAGCCAATTTTCTATGTTTCTGTCAAGGTATAATGTCAAATGATATTATCTACATGCAAAATATTATTGGAGATAAATAATATGCACATGTTTCATGACTAACAAACCTTACTCCCAAGTTGGTGAACTAGACTATGATCGGCCAAAGGGTCCTCAAAAAGGCCCATAACAAATTTTACCCTCAAAATTCTCCTTACTGCATCATTAATTCGGTTCATTGGTATAGCATTACTTTTCACCAATAAGGTTAAGCCATCTATGAATTCTGTGAAGTTCAAGGGAACCATTACCTATAACATTACCAAAGCAAGTATTAAAAGATGATACAAGGTAAATGGAAAAACCATTGAAGTTTGTACATAATCAATATACTTTAAATTCATAGTTTACCATGTCAATTCCAGCATTGATTGAAGCATAAATGGAATATGTGTAATTAGCATCAGGAGGGGTAGTGATCCTATCAATTCCTTGCCAATCTGATATGACAAAACCCTAAAACAAGCCAACAAATTTTAAGGCTCATTTAGTATGTCAATTTGCTATTTTGAATTAAATGAAGCCATCATAAGTTGAGTGTTACCTTAAAGTGTAAATGGTTCTTAAGAAACTTTGTGATTAGATTATGATTGGCATGCATCTTTTTTCCATTCCAGCTTGAATAAGAGACCATGACAGTCGAAACACCCTTCTTGATTGCATTATAATAGGCTGGCATGTGAATGCTAAGTAATCCATGTCTACTTATCACTGTGTTGTTCTCATTAATTCCCTTTGTGGTTCCTCCATCCCCAACATAGTGCTTTGCAGAGGCTATAACTTTTCTCCTGTGTATACAAATTCTAGTATGTTAACACCAATACCAAGACTAATTTGATCATTGAATAATATAAAAGGACAAGAAAAAGAAAAACATGGTGGTTTGAAGAAAATAAAAATGGATTGGAGGAATATTAACATAAAGAATTAAACTGAAAGAGCTTTGTAAGTTAATATTGTATAAACTTAATAGTATTTTTGGTTCTATATTTATAAGAATGATGTTTTTCCTTATTTATTTTACTCAATATGGTCTTTATATTTTTCAAGGGTACTCAAGATGTTTCCTCTCATTAATTCAGTGTTAACATCATATGCAACAAAAACATTGCTAAGCCACATTTTATAGGATCAATTTGTAAGTAACAAAAGATAAAAACAAAGACATAAAACTAAGGAACAAAAGTTTCTTACTTTCCAGCAACAAATGGAACACCCTTTGGCGAGTTTGCCGGGATTTCACCTTGCAGACCTGGAATGATCTCAGTCATAGCTTGAACTATTTTGTGGTCTTCACTATAACTTTCATAACATCTTCCCCATCTAGGATCTCTACAAACCTATACCACAAATCTTATTGTAAGATAAGACTATATAACAAACGACATAATTTATCATTAGATACCAATAACAAAATTATTTAGTAAAATGTTCTCAACTATACTTACTGCTATGCAAGGTGCAAAGGCATATTGAATTCCAGTAGCTCTAACTTCGAGAGCAGTTGCTGCTCCAATTTTCCTCACTAGTTTAGGATCCCTGATAGTCAAAGGTTAACTTCATCAAGATGCACACGCACAATACTTAATTTTGAAAGCACTAGTAATCATTATCTAACACGCTTTTAGTTATTTGTTTCCAAAATTAATTATATGAGAAAAAGTAATGAGTAATCTTACGAAGAAAATTGTGTTTGAAAGTTTTGCCTTAAATGAGAGTAGATGCGTGTCGATGTTTATACAAACAACTTTGGATAAAATAAAATATGCTTTGAATAAAAGAATTATTAAAAAAAATATTTTAAATATTGACACTTGAATTAATTATAATATAAAAATTACAAAATTACAAAATTTACATTATTAAATTAATTACTTGTCATTAATCATCTTTAAGTGAATTTGAATACATTTATACTCATCAAAAACTATATAATTAGAAAATAGTCAAAAATAGGTCCACAAAAATTTGATTTTTATCAGATAAAATTTATATGCTTTTATCTATAATTCGCTCAGCTTCACCAATTAATAATAATAACAACTACTATTACTATATAGGTTTTTTATGATGAAGTAATATATATATCTTTTGTAATAAAATATTTTTAATAAGATTATTTTACAAATAATTTTATTGAGTGAGAAAATAAAATTAATAACTGTACAATATCCTATCTCTCTACTTATATAAACACGTAATAAACAAGAATCTTGTTAGTTTTACTAAAAAAAACTTTATTTTTTTTAAATAAGTAGATTAATAAATAAACAGACAATAAACAACAATCTCTGTATTCTTACTATGAAAATTGTTTTGTCTGACCTAAAAGCAAACAAAGTGTGATTGTGATAAAAACTATGAAATTCATACCTGGTAGCACCTAGCCCAATATTATGAGGAAAAATTGTTGCATTGTATACATTATTATTTCCATGAACAGCGTCGATCCCATATATCATAGGAATCCCCAATCTAGTTGATAAAGAACCCTTTTGAAAATCATTCACCATGTTAATCCAATCCTCTGCAGAAGCTTGTGCCTTTGGAACACTGCCACCCCCACTCAGCACACTCCCTACCAAAAGCACAAACCATATAAGACAAAACAATTAAAAATAATTAATATATAAAAAAATTTATTATCGCCTAAAACAAATAAAGTTCATAAATTTATGGAATATATGATATGATAAGAAAAAGATGAACAAAGATAAAGAATCGTCTATATTTATTTTTTTAATTTTATCTCTCAAGTGACTTTTTTAATTAAAAAATAAAAATTATTTTCAAAATAAATAAAAACTATCAACCATCAAATTGTAAAAAATATTTATATTCATTTTTATAATTTTAGTTTCATTTTTTTATCATATAAAACACACATGCATAGTGTTTGTTTCCACTTGTGTTTTATAATAGTTGTAATCTTTTTGTATAGTCTGTATTTATTTAAGAAATTATATCATTCTGAAGAAAAAAAAAATGAAAAAGTAGAATACATTTTCTATCAACGGTATCAAAAGAGATGGTTTATGTTGAGCTCAAATCGAAAGAAGTTTGTTTGATTATGATAAAACTAAACCACGATTAGAATAAGATGTATTGAAATAAATGGATTGTAGAAATATACCCTATTATGATATGAATGCTAAGAAAACAGAAAATGAATTATAAAAATATGCATATATATTCCCATCCACCATTTTCTGTTTGTTTTTCATTAAAAAAAGGACAAAGAAGAAATTGACCTTACCAATATAATACTTCTTCATTATTTCTGCAGAAGCAACCTTACGTTCGATCTGTGTCATTTGTCCAATTTTTTCCTCTAAAGTCATTCTATCCATCAGATCCTTGATTCGAACATTCAAAGGTTGTTTTGGATCTTTATATTTCACGTACTTTGCCTCATTCATGGCAACCCAGCAATGCAACAGCATAAACCCCAACAAAAAGATACTCACTTTCGCCATTTTCTTCTTCTCCTCGGTGCAACTTCACAACCCAAATGAAAAGTTATATGCAAGACTAACCAAAAATAAGAACACAAACAAATCAAAACCAAAAACAAAAGAGAAGAAGATACACAGACACCAAGGACTTCGAGTCCCAAGCAGAATGGCACACTCACCTAGGTCACAGAGAAACACAGAAGAGAGGAAAAGAAAAAAGAGAGAAAATGTGCGTCTCAATGTGCATGCTCTATGAATATATAGAGAGAGAAAAACAAGATATTACTGTTATGTTTATTAAGATAAGATATATGATATTCTACTGATTTTTTTTCATTTCTGTTTTTTAAATTTACATTTTACAGATTAGATATCACTGTATTTTCTGTTTTCTAAATTTATATTTCCGTTTGTTAATTATTTTTATAATTAACTATTATGCATATATATATATATATATATTGGCTGTTAATATATGCTTTTGTTGATAAGGGATTGAGTAGGACAAAATGTGAAAAAGTTTCCACAAAAGAATCTTTCTTATCAAGAATTCAAAACGATGTATATCTGTTTGACTTATATAAAGAATGTATTAATAACATATTAATATTTATTTTAAAACTCATTATGATACTGATTAATATTATTCAATGATTTAATTGACTGAAAAGGTAGCCTTTTCTGGCTTAGTTTTACTTTTGAAATTAATAACATATTAATGTTTATTTTAAAACTCTTTATGATACTGATTAATATTTATTCAATGATTTAATTGACCGAAAAGGTAACCATTTCTCGCTTAGTTTTACTTTTGCAATACGTGACATTAATTATGCAGTATAAAAAGTTATTTTAATTTAAAGATTATAACGAAACGTTTGAGTAAATTATACATCCTGATATGTGTGCATATTATATCGTTGTTAGCTTCAGTTAAAATTTATATTCTCTATGCCCCGTTTAGTTTTTTCGCTTAAATTAATTAATTCTTTTCTTTTTATCTCAAATAATACATTATTAATAGGATAAAGACGTAAAGTGTCGGTCCAACTTAGACATGTCAAAGTGAGTCCATATGGGTTGGCTCACCATGAGCCGGGTTGAAAATTAGTGAACTCAACCCGGCTTATTTTATGGTGAGCCAGAAATTTTGTAACCCGGTTCAACTCATCACGGGTTGGTAGGTTAAGTGGGTTGACTTACCAACCCACCTAAAAAAATTATTTATTTATTTATTTATCTTTTAGTATTCAAATATTTTAAAAAAAATTAAGTAACCCATAAGATGACAATCATAGTAAAATCAAGAATCAATGTATTGATCATGCTCACCACCAATATATGAAAGAATTGTTTCCAAGAAAGTATTCATATAGTCTAAGAAAGCATGGTTAATATTACAAATTTTCTATCATGTGCTATTCAACAAAATATAAATAAAAAAACTATACATTTTTGTCATGCTAATATAGAAAAAATTGTTTATAAGACGGTTACTTGAGTAATTTATTATAAAGATTATAATTAAAGATTAAAGTATCAACCTATATAACTTGACAATCAAACTAATTAAACATTCAAACTATTCAAATATTATTAAGCAACATTCTAGCATTTAAAAATATGCTAGCATTTACAAATATAGAAAAAATTGTTTATAAGACGGTTACTTAAGTAATTTATTATAAAGATTATAATTAAAGATTAAAGTATCAACATATATAACTTGACAATCAAATTAATTAAACATTCAAACTATTCAAATATTATTAAGCAACATTCTAGCATTTAAAAATATGGAATTGTGAACATATATAATAGGAGTAGTAAATAATTATTAAAAAAATTAAAAAAAATGTAAAAAAATGTTGGTGGGTTAAGTGGGTCAACCCACCTTCAACCCAGCTCAAACCCGTTTAACCCGTGGGTCAAGTGAGCCGGGTTGAGTTCAACCCATTTTTGAAAAAAATTGAATTTTTCTCAATCCAATCCAGCTCGAACCCGTGGTGAGCCGGGTTAGCTCACGAGTTAAAACCCATTTTGACATCTCTAGTCCGATTACAAGTTGAAATACATGATTCGTCCTACATTTTTATTGGTTAACCTGTGAACTTGATAGCATTTTTTGAGATCATAATTTTAAAAATTAAATTTAATGCATTTTGCATTTAACTAGACTTGTTTTCAAAATTAATTAAAATGTAATAACAAATAAAGATTATTTGAATGAGGTGTTTGTTCATTCAGTTACATTTATCAAGCTTACAGTTATTATTAAAATAAAATTAAGACATCATATTACTAAATAAACAGACATTATGCCAAACTTACAATCAGACCAATGTGAGTTACAACTCGTAGAATCAATTCCGACTTAACTTTCTCTCCAGGTTCACCATGAACTAAAATCTGTAAAATAACTAAATAATAAGTTTTAAATACTACTATTAGTCTACTGTTTCTAGACTCAAGCAGATTTACATCTCCTGACAAAGCCAAATATTAGAAATTGACAATTTAAATGACAAAAATAGTGAAAACAAGTATGCATCTTGGACAATTCTCAAGTTGAAGTTACTAACTTAGAATTAAGAGTTTTAGGTTATGAGTTTGTGGACTAATTTGTTCCGTTCTGTATTTGATCATGTCAATTGTGGATTATATGAGTCAGACTTTTATAAACAGACTTAATATTTTAGTTCGTTTGGCATCTTTTTAATGAGTTATTCATCGAACTAAGTCTACATTGTCGTCTAAAAAGGATGGAGAGAAAACCTAAAGAAGGGAGTATCTTTTTATATTATTAGATTTAGTGACTTTTTTTTTTGTTAAAAGTTATTATTATCTAAACATCTTTGTATTATAATTATCTTATAGATACAAGTATTATTTTATCTTTCTTCTCGTGTTAAATATATAAATTATTTTATTATTATTCTATTATAGATACATGCTATGTTATCCTTTCCTCTCGTGTTAAAATTTACATTGAAAACAAAAGGTGCAGACAAATCTATGTTCGTATATATCTATTACATTATCATAGTAAGCGTAGAATGATATAAAAGTTGTGATACAGAAAATGGAAAATGTTAATACAATTATTATTATTAATCGAGTGGTAGAAATAAACATAATTATTTTTTTCTCCTCTAGTGGACAATTGATGATGTCATCATCATTGTCATTATTGTTAAATTATATAAATCTCAGTTTTTAAAGTTATAGTAGGATTTGTTTTTAAGAAATTAAAACTCCAATAAGTTCATCAATTGTTTTTATTCTTTTTATAAAAAGTTTTATGCGAAACAGCATCATAATGAAATATTAATATCCCAAGTGGGTTGACACATCAAAACTTTATCAATCATATTTGACATTACAATAAAACATATATTAAAAGAAGAAACGAGAAAAAACAAAATATATTAGATTATGGAACTCATGGACAAGATAAACAAATTTAATAAAACAATATTGCAATCCAAAGCTATAACTGATATAATCAGGCATCCTATCATACCCAATGAAATATTTTTGAAGTCTATCCCTAAACTAACGAATCTATCAACACATTTATTTCCTTCTATAAAGATGTACGGTACCTTAAAGTTAATTACTCGCAACAAAACAATTCCATCTACTATTAAATGGATATGTAACATTTAAAAATTTACAATGCAATAAATTTTATATACAATGTATTAAACTTATATTTATAAATTATAGAAATAATTTTATTATCTTAAATATATTTATATATACAAAATAATAATAATAATTAATCAATTAATTAAAAAAAATATTGTGAGTAAAATATATAAGTGGAATTAAAAAAAAGGCTTCATTAGTTGGATGATGTGGGGATATGTTAATTTGGTCCCTCTTTTAAGAACGTTTTAATTGCGTCCAAACTTTTGAAAAGTTTTTCAATTAGGTCATCTTAAAAAATAAAAATACTAATGACATTAAGGATGTGTCATTTAACAAAACTGGTTTTTAATTTTTCTTTTTTAGAAGATTAGAACGTTGACTCCAACAAAGATTTAAGTGTAAAGATAAGATTGAATTAAGATTCTACCTTGAGAAGTAGTAAAGACTTATTATAAATAAGATATCATATCAGGGAAGGGTGAAAAGTATTTTATTGAAAGGAGTAAAAAAAAGAGAGAGAAAGGGGATAGAGAATGAGAGGATGAAAGAAGAGAGAGAGAAAGGAATAAAGAAAAAGAAAGAAAAGAAGGAAAAAGAAAGGTAACACATGTACTCCTATATTTTTTTCTTTTACCAAATAAATACAGTTTTATTTATTTATATTCACATTTAGTTATCCATTGATCCTATTTATCTATTTATATTTATCTCCGATTACACACTATTCTTATTTATTTATTTATTTATATTCACTTTCAACTACGCACATGTCATGTTATATTTATATACAATTACACATCGACCCTCTTTATTTATGTTCGGTTATACATTGATCTTATTTATTTATTTATTCAATTATATTGTTTGGTTGAAAATAGTTATTATTATATTTTTTTATTACAAATAAATGTAATAATTATTATGAAATGATAAAATTTATGATAAATACAAATTTGATTATTGTAGTTAGAGGTGTGACCTTAGGGATTTATGTAACAACCCAAATTAGTAGAATCCCACTACTAATTAATGCATTACATAATTAGTAGTAAGTGTAAATAACTATATAAGCATATATTATGTATTTATAGTCCTCACCATAAAACTCTTACTAAATTTTTAGAATATATACAATTCTAATAAATGAGATGATCTATACAATACAAAGATTATATATATATATATATATATGCATTAATCGACCATCAACAGTTTCACTACTTCACATCCCTCTTGCTTGCACTATTCTTTGTTCACATATACCATACGTCAGTACAAGCGGATAAACCACAACCAAACGCAGAAAACATGGCAAGCTAGCATAATTATAACAAACCATACAATTTATAAATTATCTCATAGTAAAAGAAAATCTCACAATCCTAACCAGTCAATCATATATAACATAGATAAAATGTCTAACATCACACATGCCGACACTAGCACTAAGCAAGAAAACCACAACCCATCTAGCTTAGTCCACAAAACTCTCAACTTATACATTTGACATTATTTTGGGTAATACATATGTATTGAGTAGTGTAAGACCAAGGAAAAAACAATTATTTTTTAAGGTGGTAATTGGATGAGATGAGTACTATTTAAATTAATAAATAATGACTTAGATAGAAGAAGATTGAAACCACACAAAAAAAATAGTTCCTTATTACTTTTTGCACGCTTTTATTTTCTGTCTTTAATTTTTATTTTTTCTTTTATTTATTGCATAAGTATATATATGGATTTGGGCAGCTAATATCTTTTGGAAATGCATACAAGATTTTTCTTGACTTTTGGTTGGAACAAGAACTAGGAGAAAAATTATATTTTGGATGCAAGACTAGGCAAAACTTTGGAAATCCTTATGCTTAAATGATAGACCAATAATGGTAGTAGGATCATTGTTAAAAAATCAACATGGATGAGTGCACCTAACCAATGAGAAGAGAGCAGTCAAACACTAAATTAAGAGCTGAGTGAAAACACATTGAGGAGTTACCACTAGTTTTGTTTCAATTTTTTGAAAACTATCAAATACATGAAAAAGCATGGAAAGGATCAATGCATGTTCTTTGTTGAATATCCATACCTAAAGCCAAATAGCCTACCTCAAATTGAATTGTAATATCCTTTTTGAACCTTAGCCTCACAATACACACCTTAGCCCACAAAAGAAAATATCCCACCTTTTTTCATTGATAAGGAGGATAAAGTAACATGTGTGTTAGGATGAAGGATAATTGAAGAAACTGCCCAAGGAAAAGAAAAATGCAGTCCAAAGGATTAAGAAAACAAATCTGGTGCAAAGAAGATAAACAAAAAGGATAAAAATTTGCATCAGAATTGAAATGCATAGAAAATGGCAGTAAAATTGAGCTAAGTTGAGTAAGGTTGAAGGACTCATGATACATGTTGTTTTAACTATTTTTATCAGTTTATGTTGAAAAACAAAGTTCCTTTATAGCCCAGCCAAGTTACAAGCTCAAGAAAGACCTTAGTGATCCATGCTTATTGTGTGTAGACAGTGCTTGGAACTGTGATACAAAATCAAGTGAAAGTTTGCAAGGTTGTTTGGAGCATAAAGATACTTAAGCTGGGGAGTGCATTCAGTTGAAACTAGATTGAAAAACAATGAGTGAAAATCCATGATGATTCCAAAACTATGAACTGTTATGAGTTGGTATTTGTTCAAAAATGGATGGATTCTTTTGTTTTTCCCTCTCTTGCATTCAACATGTTAAAACTAGTTCTTTGACAACCCACAAAACTCACTATTTTGCCATTCTGTTTTGTTATGCTTTGCTTGAGGACAACCAAAGAACTAAAGTGGGGTGTTGTGATAAGTGTCTGTCAACACCTAATTTTGTCCGGGTTATAATGTATTTTACTTTTTTTTCTTATAATCTTATTTTACTTTTATTTTGTTTTTTTTCTTTTCATCTTATTTTACTTTTATTTTATTTTCTATTTTCTATTTTAATTTTTATTATTATTCTATTTTTATTATTTTTTATTTTTATTCTGTTTTTATTTTATTTTATTTTTATTATTATTATTTCGTTTTAATCTTATTTTATTTATTTTTATTTTATTTACAATTTTCTTTATTTTCCTTTTTTACTTTTTATTATTTAAGAAAAAAAATGAAAAAAAAGAGAAGACCAAGGGGTTAACGTAAGGTCTCTGGTAGTTATGGGTGGTAGCTACCTGGCCATGGTCATGATGGTTGAAGAAGGAAGGAACAAGAAGCAACATCTGCTTTCAGTCTTATCGCACGTCTCGAGGTGGAAAAGGAACATAGCAGAAGCACAACAAATATCATCAGAGTCCCTTCATTCAAGAGATTCACCTTCTTCACTCATGGAGGCTTTCCCGCATTATGTTCTCTAAAAACACAAAAACAACACCTTCATCCTCACATTCTCAACACCACATAACCCAGCCCAATACCACCGTGAATCATCATTACCTCCATAGCCTGTCAATACAACTGTGCATCATCACCGTCCCCACTCTTCTCCATTATCATCCAACACCTCCATTCCCCAATCATAATAACTTCAAACCAATCACAAGAATAGAAACCAACATTGAAATAGAAAATAGATAGTAGAGGAAGAAGAAGGTTGAATGGCTAGAGGAAGGAGGATAACCAATCGCCAGCGACAATGCCGCCGACGAGTCGAAGTTTCAAGCGAAGGATGAAGGCGTTGTTATGGCAGTCTCGGCTAAAGGGAGGAGACGTGGCCAATCACGGTGTTGGTCTTAGGAGTGTCTCGCGTAGAAGGAAACAAAGGTCGCCGGCTCCAGGCCGTGTCGGTAAGGGTGAACGGTGGCACGACAGTCGCGGACGTTGATGTAGGTTGCTTTATGTGAAGCGAACCAGAGAGCGACGTAATCGTCAGTGGAGCTCCCGACGCTGGTTGGCGTCGTCACCGGAGGCTTTGGTCGGGGCGACCGTGTGGAGTTCACTGGAGTTGGGGAAGATGACCCTTGGTCATCACGTGCCGCATCCATGGAGGGAAGAAGAGGGTTGTCTTGGCTCCTCTTTCTTGTTTGAAGGAAGGAACCCTAAAGATGGTGATGTAAGAGATATGGGTCGAGGTTGACCATTTCTTTGTGCACCACCGGTTTTGAACTCATACACCCCCATTTTTTTATTTCTACGCACCCATCTTTAATTTCTGCACACCCTTTTTTTTTATCTTTGCACCCCTGTTTTCACTTCATACACCTCCATAATTACAAACCTCGCACCCCCTGTCACACTTGTTTCACATTTTACTCAGCGCACCCCTTATTTTTCATCTCGCACTCCTGATTTAATTTTATGTTGTGAGTACCCCTGCTATTTACTAACCTCACACCCCTGCCACACTTGTTTCATGTTTACTTCATGCACCCTCATATTTACTTCACGCACCCTGCCTGCTTACTGCGTGCACCTCCCATATCTTATAACTCAAACCCCCTATGTCTTTGTTTCTCATTATTACTCGTCGTACCTCCCACATTACTCATGCACCCTACTATTGTTTTTTTTATAACTTTTATCTTTTTTGTTATTAGTTTTTTTTCTTTTCTTTTCCTAAAAAATAGAAAATGAAAATATTTTAAATTATAAAAAATTACAAAAAATAGAAAAATTTAAAAAAACAAAAAATATTCTTTTTTGCTTTATTGTGTTTGTCTGGTCGCTCGCATCGTGTGACACTCATTTTCAAAAATACCAAAAATAGTTTTCTTTCTCTTTTAGTGTCTGCCCGACCGCTCGCGTCGTATGACACATATTTTCAAGTAATTCAAAAAAACACCAAAAAAATACAAAATTTTGAAAATATAAAAATATCAACATTTTAAAAAAGAGTCTTTCTTAAGAATTACGTGATCCTTGATTCTCCATTGTGAGATACGTAGGAGTAAGGCCAGTCCTTGTCAGGTTCACCTCCAAAAAATCAAATCATTTTCTCAATTGTTTTTTTTTCAAATATCTTTTAAGAACTACGTAACCCTGATTTCTCATTCTTAATGAGAATACGTAGGACCAAGGTCAATCCTTGTCGGGCCCAAAAATCAAAAAAAATATTTTTGTTCTTTTTAATATTATTTGTCTTGTTTTTGGGAAAAATTAATATTTTGAAAACCACATCAACTTTGCATTTTTAATTAAAGGTATCGCCTTTGGGCGGACGCTGTAGGGTGTTGGGAAGGAAACCCACTTGTGAAGTAACCCCTGTGGCTGAGCACCGCTAAAAAATTCCTATAAATAAAGACCTTGGTTCTTCATTCTAAGCATTCAGTGGAGGCTCCACAATATAGTATTAGGACATAATAGGGTCTGTGAGGCACGAGGGGGGGTGCTCTTAGTGTAAATCTTATGTGTAGATGCTGCTGAAATTACATTGTAATATTCTATGAGTAGCTGAACTTCCTCGTGTCCAAGTTTGATGTAATCAATTATGGTTCTATTCATTTTTATTTCTTGGGTATTTATCTTTGCTTTCATTCAATTGTTTGTGGTTTGATTTATGCTTAATGATGACTTAATCACTCATATATTTAACTGTTTGGATTTTGAGTTGAGAAACCGGTCCAAACTGTAGTCCAATCAAATTATCATACATGAACTAGATGTTTCATGGCATACCAGAGTGGATGCTGGAGGAGAGAGTCTTGCACATTGATGCAAGAACTCATTCTACCAGGAGTAGAGAGATCACACTAGGGTTTGGAGTTCTTAGGTTCTAGTGCTTTAGAGATGACCTAGATCTACATGAAAAAAGTACTCATAGGAAATTGAATGGTTTGCAAAGTAAGTAAACAAGATGGTAGTGGTGTAGTAGAAGAAGATAAAATGAAATCAATTCATAGTCTATACTCCACTCAATCTATCTAATAACTACTATTTTTATTTACTTGCACTCTCTATCAACCAAAAACCCAAAAATCAAACTACCAATATACTTGCTAAATCCATGTGGATACAACACTTGTTGATACTACTACGTACCAGTACACTTGTTAGGAAATGATTGTTGAAAACTAGTCATCACTAAGTCTTTATATTTTATTTTGGCATGTTTTGTTATGTGAAATATTATTGTAATGTTGTTGTGCGTGGTGCTCTTAGGAAGATGAAAAGTTGAAGGCATATTCATTGTATCTAGTCATAGGCAGGAATTAAATTGCTGTTTAATTGGAAATTATGTGGGATTAAGTTAGCTTGTTGCATGAATTTGTAGTTAAGGGGAGTTAGCTCTTCTTCTTGTTGTTTTTGTGGTCATGTATGAATGATTGTGTTCTTGCAACATGGAATGGTAAGAGAAGCAAAGAGTTTATATTTTTTTTTCCTATGGATGGAACATTCGTTGTTAATGGAGGGTTAGTATGTTGAATTTTATGGATGCACCATTGGTGGCACTAGGATAATTGATCTTCATCTTGCTTATGAGTGATTTGTTTGTGGTTAGAGCAATGGCTATATATGGTTTTCCTTGGAACGTTATTTTTTTTTTTGAAGATGAGTATGTACTGTTATTATTATGGTGCTTGATTTAGTCCCACATTGCTTAGTATTGTGAAATGTGATTCTCTATTTTTTATATAAGCAACCCCATATGAAGCTTGAGACACACAAAATTAAAATATTTCCTAGTGTAGTCATGGACGTGTGCATACACATTGTACGTTGAACCATGTTAAATTCTTGTGTTGTTTATTTTTCTCTCCTTTATTCTTTCCTTTATTGTCTTGTTCCTAACAATTAGTATCAAGATCCATTTTCTTAGTATGCTTTGTGGTTGCAACTTTGTCTAATCTTCCACATCAAAAAAGATTTGTTTTTTTTCTTCTTGGAAATCTTAGTTTAGAGAATTAGTGAGAGCTTTCTTCGAAAGCAGCAAGAACAATGGAATTGGAAGAAGGGAAAATGAAGATTGAGAAGTTCGATGGTAGTGACTTCGGGTTCTGGAAGATGCAGATAGAGTACTACTTGTATCACAAATGAGAAAACAACTGTAGATTTGATGCAGGCATTGTCAAATATGTATGAGAAGCCATCTGAAACCAATAAAGTGTATTTGATTCGCATGCTAGTCGACCTCAAAATGGATGAAAGTGACTCAGTTAGTAATCATATTAGTGAATTTAATACAATTATTGTGCATTTGACATTAGTGCAGATAACATTTGATGGTGAGGTGAAAGCGTTAATTTTATTATCACCTCTTTTGCAAAGTTGGAGTGCAACTGCTGCTGGAATTAGTAATTCTACAAGTAATAGCAAGTTGAAGCTTGATAGCATCCACAACTTGATCTTAAGCGAAGATGTTTGAAGAAAAAGTTTAGTGGAATATTCCAGTTCTAATTCTAGTTCAGCATTAAGTACTTAAACTAGAGGAAGAAGTAGCCAGAAAGGTCGTAATCAATGCCAGGGCATATCAATGTCCAGAGGGAGATCACAAAAAAAAAGCCAGAATGATATCACTTGTTGGAATTGTCAGAAAAAGGTCCACTTTAAAAATCAATGTAGGGTTCCAAGGAAGCACAACAACAAAAAGAAGTATAATGATGATCAATCAGCAAATGCAACAATTGATGAAATTGAAGATGTGCTATTATGTAGTTTAGATAGTTCTAGTGACTCATGAATTATGGACTCAGGTGCGTCATTTCATATTATACCTTCCTTAGAACTATTATCTAACTATTTTTCAGGAAAGTTTGGAAAGGTCTACCTTGCTGATGGAAAATCTCTTGATATTATAGGAAGATGTGATATTAATATCAGAACCTCTAATGAAAGCTTGTGGACTTTGAATAATGTCAGACATATTTCTGCCTTAAAGAGAAACTTAATATCTATAGGACAGTTGGATGATGAGGGACATTACATCACTTTTGGAGATGAACATTGGAAGGTAATGAAAGGTAATCTTGTTGT
Source organism: Vigna unguiculata (assembly GCF_037176805.1). Classification (NCBI taxonomy): domain Eukaryota; kingdom Viridiplantae; phylum Streptophyta; class Magnoliopsida; order Fabales; family Fabaceae; genus Vigna; species Vigna unguiculata. Next base: position 21,910,457 of record NC_140795.1, on the reverse strand, counting down.
TGCTCGTGGAAAGAAGCAAATATCTATTTACATGATTGCAAATAAGGATATGATATCAGTTGCAGAAGTTGGCAACAATTTCTCCTTTTGGCATCATAGGCTTGGACATATAAGTGAGAAAGGAATGAAACTCATGATCTCAAAAGGTAAAATACCTAACTTGAAACATGTTGATGTTGGACCTTGCGAACATTGTATCTTTGGAAAGCATAAAAGGTTAGCTTCTCCAAAACAAGTAACACGACTAAAGTTGGAAGACTACAACTAGAGCATACAAATATCTAAAGTTACCCTCCTTCTTCGAGAAGATTCGTCCCAAATCTTAAGGCTTTATTTTTCTACTAATTTTAATAAAAGTTTATTATGTCCTTGTGAATGACTTTATTTTTCCATAACTGGAAACTAATTCTCTTCCTCTAGAATCAAACACAACTTGAATAAATTCATATTTATTCCTTTCCAATGGTTGCAATGCAAGGAGCACCTCTCTTGCCAACACTACCCCACCTTCATATGTAACAACAAATAACTCCATGCATTGCGTTTGAAGACTTTGTTTTTCATCAGCGGACTGGATGAATAATAAAGCACTATGAACAAACTTCCTTTTCAAACATGCATAATGGTGTATTTCATTGACATGCCTATCCTTTTTTTCCTGTAAAATGACATCACAATCTGTAGAAGAAAAACCATTGAAAAATAATTTTTCTGTCCTCTTTTTCTCTACTTCCTTTTCTTTTTCTTCATTTTCCCTTCTTTCTTCACTCTCTATTGCTTCTTATTCTATTCTTTCTTTTTCTATTTTCTCCTTCAGTCTATGTTGATCCTTATTGACTTGTCTTGGTCTCATAAACTTCAACTTAATTTTGTGTCCCTCATGCCTCAAATTAAGTGAACATTCATCAAGGTTGAGTATTTTAAAACAAAGCCATGACCATCCCAAAAGAAGATAACAAGAGTCCATGGGAGTGATATCACATGATACTTTTTTCACACATTGCCCTGTACTGAATTTGATTTATGCTTGATTCCGATGAACGCTTGTTGGTAACTGGATGATGGCTTCTTCTTGTTTCCATTGAAGCTTGCATGAAGAATGGAGACTCCATGGATGGTGTTGGATGCGGAAGCATGAAGGAAAGGAGCTTAAGGTGTTTGGTTTGGTGTAGGTGAAAGGATTCTTAAGAGAGGTGAGGCCAAATCCTAAGGAAGAAGACTAGAATAAACTAGAGACGAGTTTACTCTAAGGTGAGCTCAAAAGATATTTGTGCACAAATTTGGGCAACACTTCATTACTCAATTTCAAGCTGGAAAATACATGTCCTAAGCCTTCTATTTATAGGCTAAAATGAGACCAAGGAGTCTCCAAAAAGTGAAGGGAAAAAGGAGTCTAGAAAGTTGAATTTTGGAGCAAAAAAGGAGCATGTGGAAGGTGTGACTTGCCACCTAAGCAAGTCACACTTGTCTTGCCATGGAAAGCTAACTCTCATCCTTGGAGATCAAGTTTGAGAAGCTTCTAGGCTTCTCTAGAGTAGATGCACTACTTTCGGCCCATTTCGCCCAATTCCCTTTTTTGGTCCAAAATTACTTATAAAACCCAATTTCCTCTAAGGCCTAATTCATGGCCCAAAGAAAACCCTATTCTACTGGGCCCAAAATACAAAGCCCAAAAGTTAAGTTCTAATCTAATATTTAAACAATGTTGGCCCAAAAGATAAGAGCTTGGGCCCTCTCAGCAGTTGAGGACCACTCTTCTTGTCTGCATTTGGTCAAGGCTGGTGCGTTTGTCATCATCCCCTCCTTCATACAAGGATCTGTTCTCAGATCTACATGTTTCTTCATGACAACAACCTTTATTATTGGTCAGGATCAAAGACCATCCTACAACAAAAACCAAACAACAAAATGAATGTTATATTGATAAACATCCAAAAATGTGGCTCCCAATGTTCATACACCTTGTATCAAATGAATGATAAAGGTATTTGGTTTTAGGAGCTTTTCGATTTTGCTTCTTATTTTCCTTATGTTGAATCCATATAATTTTGAAAATATTTCCATTTTCAACACGAGGTTTGTTTTGGTCTTGCTTTTCTCCTTTAGAGGAAGAAGTAAGCTTGACCTTATTTTCACACAACTCTTTACCTCTTAGAATGATGACTTTTTTGCTAGGACACTTAAAAGTCTTGTGTTTTCTACCTAAACAATTGGAACTTGTTGTTTCACTAATATGCATGTAGGTAGAATTTTCTTTTTATTTATTTATTTTATTTTTCATTTGCATTTGATCTTCTGTAACACCCCAGATGGATATTACTAGATAAAACTGATTTTTCACAAAATATACTTTAAGAAAATCAGACATTACAATAAATTCCCAAGCGCGGGAAATTTCAAACTTGTCTCGCTATAATCCATTCGTACTATCTCATCTTTATTACAAGTTCATAATGGATAAAACATCATAATGTCTATTACAAAAGGTAGGAAAGCATAACATAAAGAAAATCCCCCATCGGTAGCCCCGCTCTGTTGCTAAGCGTCAGCATGATCACCTGAATTCACGTCTGCTCCCACGTAACAAGTCACGTGATCATCGCCAAACACAAACACACAAACAAGCAAGGGTGAGCTGAAAAGAAAAATAATACAAACAATAAAATAATAAGAATTGACCCTCACCCAGTCCAACTTAATCAATTTTAGATTATTGACCTTTCTATAACATTATACCCCAATCTCATAACCTATATGAGAAAGATCCATTCACAACCTTGGTCCTTAGGGATTATCATGGTCCCATGAACCTACCCGCTCGTGGTCCAACTCTACGGACCTCCCCGCCCGTAGTCCAACTCTACGAACCTGCCCGCTCGTAGTCCAACATGCGTGAACACCTACTATGAACCTCCCCGCTCATAGTAGCCTCAAGTGTGAGCACGGAACATACGAACCTCCCCGCTCGTATCCCCACACAAGAGTACAACAGATACGGACCTCCCCGCCCGCATCAATCACGCATCTCAAATCTCCATTACGAACCTCCCCGCTCGTAACTAATCCAGCATATCCCTGACCAAGCTATCAAACCCATCCATGCAAATCCATCTGCAATGGACCCATGCCTATGCTCTATCGCCTGACGTTGCCTAAGCGCCGCCAGGCCAAAATTGGGCTGCCAACCGCCTAGCCCACAATACCTAAATCACCTTATTTTATTATATTATCATAAAATAATATATTAATTCAAAATTTTATATTATATTGTCTTTAATATAACAGTCCAAGAATACGCAAACTACCAAAATTTTACTCAAAGTCCATACAAATTATTATCTAATATATCATCAATGTAATATTGCTAATAGAAATAGAATTAAAGGTTATACAGCAATTCCTTTTTTTTTCTTCTTTGTTTACGTAAAAAAAACCATAACTCCTTTCCTTGTCATTTGGTAAAGGAGTTACTGATGCACCCATTAGTTGTCAAACCAAAAACTCCAAACTTTTATATTTAGGATATTTAAGATACCTACATCTTACTACCTAAACTTGATAAATAAAACATCTAAAGTATTTAAATACCATGTCAACGTAAAATGCATGTAACAATCAAATTCATAACCGTAACCACTAAAATAATAAAGTAAACCTTTTAACTTTTATATTCATATAATATTTTATCAACATTATACAATTATAAAATAATATATAAAAAGACATTTACTGCACTTTGGAAAAGAATCCACTACCCATAAATCAAAACTTTTGACTTGAAAATATCCCACTGCACTTATACCAATTTCTCAACTCTTTATGCACTTTTACACTTTAATTTCCTAATTAAAACCCTTCCCATTTTATCCTAAATAAACTGAACACCTATAATTCAATCCTTTTAAATTAGTTCACTTATCAATTAATATGAACATTTTATATTTGGTTAAATGGGATCACGTATCCGAATGTTTCCAAAAGTTTATCAATTTGAGTTCCTATCCCTCAACACTGTAATCCATTTTTTATTTTTGAAAGAAAACATCTTCTAACCAAATCTTTTATTTCCTTCCTCTAAATTTATTCTTTTAACAACCCTAAATACTCCAATTACAGATTTGTTCTAGCTTACATTTATTTAACGTAATTTACAGGCATCGATTTCAATACAACATTTCAAGCTATATTATATTTTGAAAGATGTATAATAATCTCACCAGAAAGTAGTATAACAATTTCATCTCTTGTATAACACTACACAATTATTTTCAAGTCTAAACTGACTTTAGAAAGCTATCAACACTACTCTATTTCTTTTCGTCACGCCACCATTGGGAGAAAGGAAGAATACTAATGTTTGATTTGCTTTTTAAATTACTGAAAGATGTTAACACTACCCCAACGAATGGCGTCGAAAAAAATTGTAATCAACTTCCCAACTTTATCATAGATAATACCAATACACACCCCTCACAAGGCTGCACGTGTATTATGCTAGGCTTATTACCAAAATGAATTCTGCATTATTTGTTTCTCAATCAAAACCTCACGCAGACAGCAAAATAACAATATATTGTACAAACACATACAATGATCACTCGGAAGCAAATAAAATAAAACACAAAAGTTCAGCCTCCCCTTACCTGGTGTTTTAGCTTCAACAATTCCAAATGAATTCTTTCTTGTTTCCCAAAGCTCCCATCCTTGCCTCCACTCTAATTCCCTCTAATTCCCTCTCTGGATTGCAATTTCTCAGAACTCCCTAGCCACACAATATGACTCTTTGTTTTCTCACTCACTCCTCCCCCTCTCACCAATTCAGCCCAAAATAAATAAAAAAAAAATTATAAAAACGAAATTAATTTAAATTTAAAGTTTAATAGCCATTACTACACCTAAACTGCTACCTTTTTGATTTCCAGAGAATTTCTACAGTTTCTAGATCATTTAACCACCTTGCAAAATAGTAAAACATAAGGGTAATATTCATTCTAGCCAAGATTCAAACCCATATCCTTCCTACCCATCAAACACATGCAAACCAACAAACTATCATATGATTCCTGTTAATTCACACATTCGTATGAACCTAAATCATGTTTTCACGTTCACGATATAATTGCAAAATAAAACAGAATTAAATAAATCTACTAATGACATACTCAGGACTTGAACCCAAGTCCCCTCAACATAATCAAGTGCTCTAAACCACTTAGGTTAACATTGTTTCTTGTTTAGGATTTATCAAAGAACTCTCTTAAGGTAGTCTCAACCCCTCATTTCTTATACTTTATTAATTATTAATTTTTATGAATTTCCTGGATCTCACATCTTCTACCACTTGAGATGGTGATAGAGGATACAAGACAAACTTTCTATCCTTGTGAGTGAAGGTTGTAACATTCCGACCGAATATTACGGATTTAAATAAAAAAAATAAAAATAAAGAAGTAAATAATCAAACTTCATTTATTATAACTAATATTCCCAAAACGCGGGAAAATTAAAAACTTTTATTACTTTCTTAATAAACCAAAATTCATAAGTATAAATAGGATTGTAATTATCCAAAAGTCTAGAATATTCATAATTACAATTTATTCGAAAACATAAAAAACTTCATAAAAGTTCTGATAAAAACTTCTCCCAAAACTAGCCCCGCTCCGTCTCTAGGCCTCACCAGATCCACCTGCAATAACATCTGCTCCCGTGTACCGCGTACACGATCATCGCCAAACACAAGCAGATAGGGTGAGCTAACATATTACACACATATATATAAATATTGCATAGTTTATATATCACAACAATCACACCGATACTGCTTCAATAAAATCGACTGGCGGGGGACACGTACCGCCAAGCGCTACCTGCTTCCAAACCGCTTGGAAGGTATGATGAGTCGAACCTTCGCTCACATTCAATACTTAAATTTTGGGAATTTAATATTCGCTCACATTCAATACTTAAATTTTGGGAATTTAATATTATTTTCGCGCTTAAAAATTGTATTTAGTTGCATACTATATTATTGGATATTATTGAGTTTACTATTGCAACAATAATCTAATTTAGGTCATTAAGAGTGTAAATAATGAATATTTTAATTCATAAATTAAGTCCCAAAAATAGGAATTTTAGAGAGAAATAGTTTAGGTACTAAATGCACCCCCAATTCTCATGTTTACACCCCTTTTTTCAATTGGAATATCTATTTCTAAAAAAAATAGTTCTGGAGCTATCTGCATCCCCTGTTTTCAGGTTTACACCCCCTTTTGTAATTTAACTTTAAATTTCTGCTCTGCACCCCTCCTTTTTACTAAGCTGCACCCCTAATGTCACTTAAGATCTAATCCATCATATTTCGCCATGTGGCAATCATTTAATTAATAAAAATAGCCACTCACAGTTTACCACATCATCAATCCTCCACTAACTCAAATCACCAATCAAAACATGCCACCTCATTACTCTCTTTCTCTCTCCTTCACACAACCAAAACCCTAATCCTAATCTCCATCTTCTCTCTCTTTCGCACCAACCCACTCCGCAGCCGCCACGACCACGTCCGACCACCACTGGCCACGCCGGAAAGCCGTCGCCTGTCGCGCCCTCGTCGGAAACCCTGTCATCGCTGCTGCACCAGTGGACCGCGACGTCTTCGTCTTCTCCGCGCGTCCCGCGGCCACCATCACGCACCACACTCGAACCTGAACCTCCCGCGCCACCGTGAACCAGCCACCGCGTCTTCTTCATCGCGCCTCTGTCGCGCCTCCTTCTTCTCCACTCGTCCCGCTGCCTGAATCCCCATGGTCGCACCATTCGAGCACGCCGGAACAGTCCAGCATCTTCGGCAACACCTGCACCAACACTTCTCCATCTTCGCGCGTGAGCCGCCGTCCATCACGCGAAACCCCACCGTCACACCTGCACTCGCGCCTCTTCCTCTCCTTCATCCCGAAACCACCACCGTCGCTCCACCACCGAAAAACACAGCCCCTCCGTCTTCGCATCACGCCGGCATCATCAGGCCTACACCATTCTCGCACACGTTCGGACCCACCATTGTTGCACCAGGTCTGCTCGCGAGATTTACAGTGACCAACTCAAAGCTCCGCTGTGTTGTCTTCGCCACCATCATCTTCGTTCAACATATTATCGGAACCACTGTTGTAGCGACACTCGCGGAACCTGCAGCTGCCACGGCCACTCACGGAACCACCACCAAACCACGTGACAACCTCTCGTTGGACAGTTAAAGAGTTAGCACTGGTCAACCAGTCAACTCTGGTTAGGGGCAGTCAACGTTGGTCAAACAGGATATTTTTTTCACTATATCTGGCGGCCCTTGATGTTCAATTCAATACACAACCATTTAACCAATTCATGTTTCGTGATGACTAATATAATTCTATGATTATATTATCAATCAACATGATCAAGCATATTGTCAAAATAATAATAATTAAATAACACACAATTTGGCACACATAGGACTTGAACCAAGTCCTCTCTCAATATCAAAGTACTCCCAACCAATTGAGCTAGTACTTCTCCATGTCACATCAATCAATATTAATGCCTTAAAGGCTCCCACTACCCGCATTTATTAATTAATTAATTATTTAGTTATTTAATTTTCACGGGTCTTACAAAGGTGATTTCATTGGTAAGACCATTATGCATGGTTTTCTTGTCAAATTGTCATGGTCTTCTCAATAAAACATGACAAGCTTCCATAGGTACTACATCACATAACACACTATCTTCATATTTCCCTATGGATAGCTTGACCTTTACTTGATGTTGGACTGGTAAATCCCCACTTTCATTAAGCCAATGTAGTTTATAAGATTTTGGATGGGGAATGATAGTCAAAGCCAACTTATCAACCAACCTTGTACTACAACAATTGCAACATGAACCACTATCAACAATGAGAGAACAAATGTTTTCTACAATTTTACATCTTGTATGAAATATGTTCTCTCTTTGTGTTGACTCTTTTGAAATGGGTTGGTTGCTAAGCAGTCTTCTAATAATTAGAAGGTCTCTTTCACAAGGAAAGACAATTTCCTTAGACTCTTCATTAAACTTCTCACTAGAAGTCTCACTCTCACTTTCTTGCTCATCTAGGCTACTATAGTGGTCAACACCACTTAAGATCGTGGTGTTTTTGGTGGGGCGTTGAGATGCAACATGACCTCTACCAAGACACTTAAAACATTTAATTTCACTAGTGTGGGTGTGTGTAGATGTGCCTTCCCATGGTTTCTCTTTTTCCCTGAAACTTTTGGACAGTTCCTTCACATCAAAAGTTGACCACATCACTAAATTTTAAATAATTACTATCAGAGTCGATGTCACGAATTCGATTTTAAATAAAGTAATTGTTAAAAAGAATATTATTATAGACTATATTAATTATTGCGTGACAAAAATTAGGTAAATCAAATTACAATTAAAGAGATCGATTTAAAGATATAATTAGTAAAGATTGTTGTAGTGACATAATTTTTGTCTCGTAATAATGTTAAAGTAATTGAAAAATAACACTTAGACTTTTATACTCTTAAATAAAAAGATTTTTCTTGATTACCTATTTTCGTTTTTAAAATAATGATAAACACTTAATTCAACCGGAAGACCTTAGTATATATTGTAAATCACACGTGAAAGTAAAAATATTTATAAGTTACATAACTCAAGTTAAGGTAAACACAAAATATTCGTTTTCTCTTTCCATTTCATGAGTATTTGTGTTTTTAACCACCATAAAACACTTTTTTGAAATGATCTGTAAACTCCTTTATAAAACATTACACAATGCTCTATCGACATCTAATAGACATAATTGCATAAATTTCAGAAGTTATATTTAAACTCTATTCAACCCATCCTCTCTAACTAATAGTTTATTTTAGTTATTACATAAATACATCGGTATAATAGGGCGAGAGAAAAAAATTACTGATTGTGAGGAGAAAATGCCATTACCAAATTGCCAAAATCGAACAACCTAAGTTAACTTTTTGATCAAATTGCAAGTGTAATACATTTTACATTTTCTTTGTAATTTGACGTGCCATGTTTCAAACAATTTTCAAACTAGTTTCCAAGTTTTTATCAGATGTAATGCAGCATTAATAATGTGATATTCACTTACTAGGCACTTTCAAATTGCTATTTTTATTTTATTTAAACGTCAAAATTTACACTTGATACAATAATATCTCAGTACTCTTGAACATAACATTTTTACATATTGTACAGGACCAAAGTCCTGTAATTGACTAAACCATGTGACAAGGAAGAGGACCAAATGGTCCAGAGCTTCATGAAGGTAAAGCGTTGGGGTCTGTATCGGAGATAAGTCGAACCTCATATAAGTCTTTTTCTCCCTTACCTGCACCCACTTATTATGTCAGAATGCATTCCCTCTTTCTACACATTGTCACTCACTTTGCAATTTAATAGATTAAAAAATTAATTTAGTTTTGGTCTTTATACAAGAAACTGAAAGTTTTGGCACCTACACATGAATAGAAGTATTGGTCCCTATTGTTACCACGGTTAAATGTTGCTTCTGCTACTAACACATTTACAAAATTTTCTGAAAAGGTATAAAAAACATAGAAAACTATCTGTAGAAGGTTTATACAGTCAGAATTTTTGTTGCAGTTTTACACTCCAAAAATGTTTTATAGCAATGTAAAGACCAACGTTTTCATCCACATTAATAACAATGTCAATGACTTGGATCAAAGTATGTATAGGGACTAACATTTACAATTTTCTCATTTAGAGACTAGAAATTAAAATGGATCCACTGTAGCAACCAAATGAAGATTAACAGACAAGCAGTTTGGCAATTTTAAATACTAGCACACTATAGTCTCATTTGGAGACTAATTTTAATTACCAGCAATTTAGCACACAAGCAAAGTTTGAATTTTCACTCACCAATTTCAGCTGTAATTCCTGGCCCAAAGAAGGAAGCAAATTTGGCCTAAACAATTGAAGATTGAGAAATAGTTAGCAAACAAAATCTTTTGATATCAAAAGTTCAAAACCCTAGAGGATTTAAGAATTGCAGAGAATATGAAATGGATTAATTAAATTCCAACAGCAGTAGTACGCCAAAGTTAAATTACAGCTTTCTGTCGGTCTATAATATGGTATGGTTATGACTGGAATAGGGATAACCTGTAATGAAAAGTACATTTTATCTCTTGAGAATTGCTTTAACTTCCATGCAACTTTGGAGTTAATAATGTGCAGCATAAACCCCAAAGAGTTGAGGTTTCTTTTTTAATATTTTATCAATTGGATCCCTTTCTTCATCACCCCATGCAAAAATGACTATAGGGTTCATAACTATTCTTCGTGTTATAGAATGTTTAACTAGCCATCACTATATCTGTCTCTAGCCAAATCTTCTGGTTTACCCAATATTTCCCACTGGTCCGTTTTGGATATCTCAGGTTGGGATCGGTTTATCTTACTACTACCCCGCTAAAAATTACCAGCTCGACGGTGCTTACATAGTATATATCTAATATTACGCAACAAATAATATCAATATATGAAAAATATTATAAGTTCCATTGTTAATAGTATTAAAATATATAAATTTTAAGAGAATACAGGCACCTGCTCTCAAGAAGATCACAAATATAATTCTAAATCCTACAGGTCAAATTAATTTGGGGCAATGAGATGTAGGTTCTGGAATTTCTGTTCTTTGATTCTTCTATTTTTATTTTCTCTTCTCTGAGTTTTCTCAAAATCTTCGACCTCCCTGCCAAATAAATTACAAGGAAAAGACCACACTAGTTATCTAGTTTCTAGAACTATGCTCTCTCCAAGATTCAAAGAGTCCCATCATCTTCACGAATCACGAACATGCGAAAAAATTAATACACTATTTATATCATTAAAATATAACTCCAGGAAACAGAGCGGAATACCTGTCTTTGTTCAAAATCTGACAACTGCAGAGCCTTGGCCTCAAAAACCAAAACCAGACAGTATTTACCATCTTTTGTGACCTAAGATATAACCACATCACGAGACAGAATTAATAAGGGAGTGAAAATAGTCTAATGAAAAAAACTATCCTATAAATAGTACGCTTGTTGCTTAATAATAATACCTAAAGCTTGAGCAACTAAAATGACTTATGGAATCACCTAATATTTATAGGATATTAGACCAGAAGGTTTTTTACAAACGACGAAAGCTTGAGCAACCAAAGTGGCTTAGATAGGCCATTCTACTTAAATGAAAAAACAATATTGACGGGACCCAACCTTGGAACAAAGAATAGCTGCTGGAGACTAGAGCTTGTCTATCGGCAGTACTTGTTCATAGAAAGTTCTTGAACATTTAAAATAATATATACGTTCTATAAAAGATGGAGTTGCTAATAGAAAAGTTAGTACAAGCACCAAATGTGTAGAAATGAAAAGAATTAAAAAATCCTATTTTGGCTTTAAATTAATAAATTTCAAAGTGAACTAATGAAAGAAGTACACGTAGCTTTTATACTCCGAACAAACAGAAATACTGAGACACAAGAAATTTAGTTGAATTTCATGGTAAGGGTGCTTGAGTTTAATCAAAATGAATCTTATGAAAGGGTACTTAGAGTGCTGAGGTGGCCATGTGGGTAGGGGGACGAGGATGGAGGTTAACGGCTTAAGATTCAAAAAAGACTCCATGATATACAAACAGAATGATAGAACAAATGAAGCAAAGGCAGACAAAAGAACATGAATGAAACTTTAAATTAGATAAATGGTAATAGATTGATAAAAATAGGAAACATGCTGTATTTAAAGCAGTTCTTTAAATATAGAGGTATGGACAGCAGTGAATGTGTAGAGTAAGAGACCTGAACTAGTACTATAAGTTAACACGTTCTACAAAAGTCTTTCAAAGTAAAACGAGATATATGCTATTATTTACTTTTCCTGTATTTGCAAAGGATGTTGTATGTAATATGAACAAAAATGTAAATAACGAGACTTAAATAATAGTACTGATTGGTGAATAAATGTAAATTGACAAGCATACTTCTTCTCGAATCAATTGTAGAACAGGAGCACTTCTCCTTGGTATTCCTCCTCCCTGGAACAAAAAGCAGATAAAATTATGTCTTGAAACTGAAGAACATATTACAGGCTGCAGAAGAAGAAAGATCAAGTCCCACATGCAATAAAGGCTTATTTGATACATGAATTTGATACATGTATCAGATGCAGTATGTAAAATATATAAGAACAGATATGTGTGAGATACATGTCTAAATATTATAAAATTTCATAAAACATAATATATAAAAGCATTCTGCAAATTCAAATTAAGAAACATTCTTCTTGGACATTACTAAAAGCAAAATAAAAATTCTAATTTGATGTCATTATAGATTACTTTATGATAGAATGTAATTAGTCTTTAGCTGTTAGAGATTTGTTACACATTAGCCAATTAGGATCATTGATTCCAGCTTATACACAAGAAGTATTTGATTCTGTAAATTGGTATAAATACATAAAGTGGGTTCTACAGTTGATACAACATCCAGATAACACTTTCCTATAAACTATCAGTAATTTAGGTTAGAAGAGTTGCTATTTCATCGGCAACTAATAGAAGATGCTGGAAACGTAAGGAGTGGGTAGGGCTCTGCACAATGTAATTAAGCCATCAAAGCTTCTTGAATTAAAACAAATATTCTCTCGGGAGCAGTTTCTTTTAAATGGTGATAATAGGTGCATTGATATGGTATTGGAGCAAGATGCTATTGGTGAAGATGCATTGAGAGGGTGGCTAGTTGCTGCATATGCTGTACAATTTTACAAGTCCTCTCATGAGCTCAGTAACAGTACCCCGCTGCAGGCCTATGAGAAAATGAATGAGGTGTTTCACGTGTTTTTGAAAGAATCAGAGTGCAAAGGGTGGCATACAGATCGTTTTGTGGATGGAAATGAGAGCCAGTGCATTATTATTCAAGTGACTGACCTTACGTTTTCCTTCTAGTATGGTCTTAATGAGTTGAGACCATTTAATATAATTTTTTTCCATTTAATTTGTAAGCAGAATGGACATTCTGCAATTCTCCAGCAGTCTGGGATTTGCCCCCAGTTTCCAAACCAGAATTCACAAACTTAGTCAGACAAGAGGATTATGCAGCAATAGAGGATACAAAAGGGATTAGAGAGACCCAGGAGGGAGTAGGAATTTTCTTATTCAAAGAGGAACAAAGGAACGGATAACCGCACCTCCAAGATCAATGGCAGCAAGTAATTCAGCACCACCCAATTTATTGGCAGAAACAAATTATTTTTCTCAATTTGGTGCAAGCAAGGGCAATAATGAGGTAACTGTGATGGCCACAACAGAGACAACTTTAAAAGGTTGACACAGAGCTTCAAAAAAGGAGAATGTTGTCGCTGTGATGAAAAATATGGTGTGAATCATGTTTGCAAGATTCCCACATATTACACTATGAGACTGGCTGCCACTAGCATTGCAAAATACCCAATCCACCATGATAGAACAAAGCATGTGGAAAATTTCGACACTTCATATTGGAAAAGATTAATTATAGCATCATAAAGATTGATCACATACATCACGCAGCCATACTACAAAATCTTAACTACAGCTTTTCCAAGGCACACCTATGAGAGTATTAGATTCAATCTGGGCGTGACAGATATCTATCAGACAGATTGACGGCGAGCATTGGTGATTATCTTGGGTAATCAAAATCATGCATTATAGGAAATATGTCTCCTGAAAGACGTCAGAATGAACTAACTCGTTATTCTGCATAATATATGTTTTCATCGGTTAGATGAGCTTATATAGTATATATATTGTTGATGTAAACAAACCTCATCACTTGTAAAAACTCAGGCATTCAATTCACATTTTCTTTTCTCCTAATAATGAGGGACTTGGGTTTTTCCACATTAGGCTTGGAAGTGGGTTCTCATTTCAAACACAAGTAGAGAAGAGGAAAAAATGTGACTATTATGTTTCATTTAACCCCTCAAAATAAGAAAATAGAGGAATAGAAAATATACAGAAGAGGTACGTAGCAAAAAGATAATTCTATTAATTCAAATAACGTACTTGGCCGTACTGGAATATCCGTTTCAATGCCTCGTCCAAATGTTGCTCATCTCCATAGCGAAACCTGGTGACATCACTCTTCACCTGTTAAAGTACAAGATTGTCACATGTTACGTCTTGTATTTAAAACACTTCAATTAAAGAATGGCAAAAATCGGTGAGTATTGCCTCAGCTGATGTATTCCATTTATATATGTGTGTATAGAAAAGTTGAGAACAAGAGCAATAAAAGGAAAGAGGCCATAACCTACGACCCTTAACGCTCAAGCTAAATACAGCCACGAAGCAACTTTAATACAGTTGTACAAATAATAACAACCATTTAAAAGTCCCCCGCAAACTGGAACATAAAATTGAATTCTAAGTCCTCTTAAAGACGTGGTTAGAATGTTTGCAAGCTAGTCAATGGAGCTAACAAATTCAGTACAAAGTTTATTGAACAACAATCTCTTCCTAACAAAATGAGAATTGAGTTTGGCTCTCTCATGAAACACCACATTGGAGTCAATATGAAGGATTGTCACATTACCATAGCAGAACGTTGTTTGCCTAACTTCACAAAATTACAACTCTTGAAGGAGTTATTTAATTCACACAAGTTTAGAAGTGGCCAAAACCATAGGACAATTTGGTTAAAATCTTGCAACATCAAATTAATCCACACTTTACTTATGCCAGTTTAATGGTTATAAATCACTTCACTTGTGCATGTCAACCAATTAAATTGTAGAGCCTATAATTTTACATAAAAAATGACTATTGCACCCAAGCAATTAGAAAATGGATCAAAGAAAAATACCATAAAAATTGACAATTTTAATCCTTGATATAAATTACTAGAACCTGGACAAGACATAGTGTGCTAACTTTGATTGCCTAATCTTGATTGCTCTTAGATAACTAGTTTAAAAGAAAGGTGCTAGGCATTCTGGATTTGACACCACGTTGGGCAGTTAGTATGAATGTAGGATGATGTCACCTGTTTAAGAATTGGAGTTGCACATTTTTCCTGCAAGCTTTGAGCGTCTGAATATGTGATGCACGGGACTGGCTTGAGTTCTGCATACTGCAAAAGAGAGATGGCCAATGATAAAGTATAAAGAATATGAAGAGTATGTGAATCACAGGAGCATGCTCTAACACAAATATGCAAAAAAAACTATGAAGCAATGACAAGAAAGTTAGGAAATGGAACTCCTAACATGACTCTTTTTGCACAACTTTATTACGATGAACATTCATCTTCCAAATTTATTCACATTGGTAAACTTTCTTCACCTTGAGCGCCATTCCAATAATTGCAAGAGGAAAGCCATATGTTAACATTATAGCTGACCATTCAGATCCAGGGAAAAGATTAAAATATGCCCCAAAACCATAGCTGCGTGTAACAAAAAGGCCAGCACAATAAACAAAAACACTTAATGTATTTTATGAAATCAATGAAGAAGGTGAAAAAAGAAAATAATACTCACGACAAGAGTGAAAGTCCAACGCCTAGACCAACCACACCAAAAGAAACCTGCAACAATTAAACAATATCCTGAGAATAAACAACCCTCCCCGACTAGTTATAAAATTTTATGCTGCTGGTAAGAATAATCATATATAGCAGTGAATGAGAAAACTGAGGTGAGTGACATGAACCAGAACAAGCAACAATAAACAATAGGTCCCTCAAAGAGTAAGAAAATATTACAGACAAACCACCAATTCACTGCCATATATAATTTGTCATTAGACAGATAGGAGGAGATCACACTTGGAATTTGTATAAATCCATTCACAGAATAGTATACATCACCAATAATTCAATACTTCTTTTTCTGATTCTCTAACCAAACACTACTGTTAATGCTTCAAAAAAATACTCATGTAAAAAGTAAAGCACAAAATACCGAGACCTGCACATGTCTCGTGAACTATGTACTACTAATTGTATTGGTTCCACTCAAGATGTAGTATAGTTCATTTATTATGCATCTGGTATCGTTAAACTGACAAAAAGAGAAGATTGTTAGGTAAAGCAAATAGTAACTTATAGAGTAACTAGATGACCGCATAATCCTTATCCATAATGGGAAATTGATTAAATCCCTTTTTGTTGTTCTTTCTTGTTTTTAACAAATACGTACAACTATGACACATTATTTATACTTTGTTCCTTACTTTTCCATACATGTTTTCTAATTCATATAAATCTTTGAAAATAGGAAAGGAAGTAAAAATAACTAAACATTTTTGTAATTACTCTTTGTCACAGGATAAAAGATCTTAAACTTGGCATTGTTTGGGTGTACAGTGTATTTGATTAAGTGCTTCTTAAATAAGTACTTATCATTGAACTAAGCACTTACGCAGAAGTTATTTCTATAAGTGAAGAGAAATAAGGTTAAATTGTTTTGTTACAAGTTTAAGTTATTTTGTCAATTTGTCCTGAAGAGGAATAAATTATCTATGAATATGTCATTACCTCTATTTATAAGCTCTTTAAAACATTTACAGAATTGAACAAGTTATTTATATAATGAACAATAAATAAACAAGATCTAGTTGCTTAAATATCTTAAATATGAATAAGTTATTTTTTCACGAAAAAAAAAAAACTGAAATTAGTTTATCCGTGAATTTATAACTCAACAAGTAAAAGATATCTTAAATAACACTTTTGAAAATGTAAATTGCATAATTAGGCTTATAAAAAGATTCCTTTATTCATTTATTTACACGTATGAACAAAACTAATCCAATTTGGCGAGCATAGGCATGTATCACAAAAATTAGCAGAGATAAACAGTAAATAGACAAGCTGTTCCAAACTCATCATAAACCTAGACCGGTCTACTGCGGTTCGGTTCACTGATTAAGATAAGAGAAAGAAAAACGGTTCGAGCGAGGAACGAAAAGACCAACCTTAGAAACGGAGAAGCCATCGTCCGAAACAACGGAAGATTGTGCCGTAGAAGAATCAACAGCTCTGGGAATGAGACTCAGTTTGGAGCCGAATAGCTTGGTATGGGCATTCGACACAAATATGGATCGGAGCTGAACCGGAACCGGCCGTAAGCGAGTCGGGTTGCTCAGCCGTGGACGACTTGAATGCGGAACAAGGCAGAGAAAACGGTGACCAGAGCAGACGGTGGCTCCACCTGGCATCGCTAATACACAACGGAAACGCACTTTTGCTTGCTTAAGTGCTTCGCTCTTTCTTCGTTTCTCAGCAACACAAACAGAAAAGAAAGTAAGAAATGAAGGAGACGCTTCTCAACCGCCAAAATTCGAGGTACGTGTCCTCGTTATCTTTCAGATTTTACATATAAAATGGATAAATAATAAATAAATAAATGTTCTTTTAAAGTGTTTTAAGAAGTGAACTATTATTATAATAATTATTAACATAAAATAATGTTATTAAATTTATACTAAAATTAATTATATATTTTATAAAAAAAAGCTCTAAATTTTATTATATTGTAGTTATATTACAAGAGTCCGATAGTTGCTTTATAAATTAATAAAATTAATTATATTTGTAAAATATATATATATATATATATATATATATATATATATATATATATATATATATAAGTGCAGATAAAACTGTATGGTGACTTTTTTCTTTACAATAAGTAAATAAAAATAATTTTAGGATTTCCTGGCCTCTGTATCAAACTCGGATAAGTGCCAAAATAAAAATACACCACCGCAAAAACAGGGAAATTTTTTAGAGACTGAGATTTTAATCTGTATAGAATAATATATAAACAAATTTATATATTAAATTAAACTATAGTTAATATGAGAATCAAATTTTAGGATTTTGTATTTTCAAATTGATAATAAATATTTATAGTTATTAATTCAGTTCCTATTAATTTAAAAGTTATTTATATCAGTTTTTTTAAATGATAAAAAAAGTAATAAAGATGAATTTAAGTAGCTAACTCCAACAATGAGACCTAGAAAATGGTATTGTGGAATTTGATAGTATTTTTTTAGGCTTAAATACATTTTTCGTCCTTATTTTCATAGTGTTTGTTGCAGATAGTCCTCATTTTTACCGAATATTTAAAATGGTCATCATTTTTGCAATTCGTGTTTAATTTGGTCATTTTTTGTGACGTCGTTTAATTGAGTAACAGAACACTGTGCAAGTGACACTATTTGTATTACATTGCATTTGCATTGGGTGTGTTACGTGTACTATACAAGTGTGGTAATTAGATATTCGGAGATAAATAGGTGAGCATGGGTTTTGGTAAGGAATGTTTGGACAGTTGGTGAGTTTTAATAATCTTCTTCCTCCATTCCCAATTGGTGTTGCTGCAATCCTATTATATAGGTATGTCACGGTCCCAATCTTCTTCCTTTACCTCTGGTTGTAATTGTTGGAGGCAACAGTGTTGTAGCACTTCGTGCAATGTTGATGGTTCAACGAGAAATAGATTAACCCCTATTTGTAGCTGCGAAGAGATGGCAGCTTTGAGGATGGCAAGAACTCCAAAGAATATTGGTAGAAAATTTTGGTGTTGTCCCAATTATAGGTGAGATTAAGTGTACAATTTGTTTTTATTTTTGTGTTAATAATAAATTGGTTTTAATTTTTGGTTTGTTGATTTACATGGTGGTGGTTCTAATAATGTGGGCTGCAACTTTTTCAAATGGTGGTGTGAAGAAGATGTTGATGAAAGGGATGTCATCATCATGATACAAAGGAGGCAGATTAATGATTTGGAGAAGTCATTGAAGGTTGCTGAGAAGAGGCTGCAATTAGTAATAGGTTCACTTGTGTTCTTGTATTTTTCGTACTGTTGTTTTGTGTAATCTTTTAAAGTGCAATCTGTTTTGTACTATTGTTAAATAAAGAAATGAATTAGTTTGGTTATGTTGATATTAGTCCCAACCTGTTAAAAATGACATCTTAATCTGAGCATTGAAGTAAGTGATATTGATCTAAGCCTGAAAAAAATTAAATTGATCTAAGTTTAGAAGAAGTGAAATTCATAACATTAAGTCATCCTCTTCAAAATGCAGTTCATCAATGTTCAGCAAAAGTGAAATTGAACAAATGTTAAGGAAGGTCAAAATACATATAATTGCCTACATGGCCTCCTCCAAAAATGTAGTACATCAATAATAAGGTTAAGAAATTCTACATAAGAAAATCCAAAAAATAATTAGGACGTTTGATGTTGCAATCATGGCCTCCTCATAATCTGCAATTTCATCCTAAACTGCTGAGATGGTTTGTTTGGTGCGGGTAGTGGTGCTGCTTGACTCTCCACTTCATTCCTTGGTGGATGAGTTGTTGGAGTTTCAGCAGTTGGTGCATTCTTAACAGGGTTAGCATGGTCAGCATGTGGTTCAGTTTGGGTATCTGGTGCAGTCTCAGCAGGTGTTGCAGTTCCCTCAGCAAGGTTAGCATGGTCAACATATGGTTCAGTTTGGGCATTTGGTGTAGTCTCAACAGGTGGTGCAGTTTGCTCATCCATAGGCTTATCTAGGCAATTGTTCCTGTTATGGGCAATCTGACGGCATATGCTACAATCTTTTCTGTGACCTCCTTTGTTGTTTTGTGTGTTCTCCTTTCTCAACTCCCATTCTTCCAACCTTCCTTTTTTCTTGGGTCTTCTTGGTAAGATCCTCTTATTTGGTGGATGGACGTCAGAGTAGGGAGTTCTTTCCCATAAGACTTCACCATTGACTGGAAAAATGATGTATTGATATATTTCTTCGTAGGTGGATCTCCTGAACCAGATTGGTATGAAGTCCTCAGCATTGACATTGATGAAATTCATTGCTGCAATAGCATGGCAGCAAGGGATAACAGTCAAAAGCTATTTCCTGTAGCTGTAATGTTGAGCATCCACATTGATTGTATACTTTTCTCCAACCATGGATATGTGCCTCACTTCAAATAGCTTTTCTCCTAACTAGTTGCAAATATGTGTTAATCAGTACAAATATCATTACACGAATAAGTTGATTGTGTTAAAAAAAGACGAAAACCTAACCTTGGGATCCAATATTTGGTTAACTCCTTTTTTCTCTTGGTGACCCACCTTTCCATTAAATAAACTCTGATTTCCTTAAGCATGGTGATTATGGGTTTGCCTCTAGCATCCACTATGACACTATTAAATGCTTCACTCATATTGTTGACAATTGTGTCGCATATGGCTCGACCACTAAATCTAGATTTGGACGAGAACTTGCATCAATAATAGCGTCAGTATTGATATGCATATGAATTAGGTATTTGTACAAAAATATTATAGAGATAGAGATACATTGGAGGTATAATAATAAGGTATCTGTAAGCATAATATTGAGCTCTTTAATTGTTAACATGACTCTTTCCCAAGCTACTGGGTGTGTGCTCCTAGCAGCCTTCCACATGAGTATCTTTAATTTTTTGCCAGAGAATCTTTTTCTGAAATTTGCATACAAATGTCTCATGCAAAACCTGTGCTCAACAGTGGGTAATAGGTCCTGAATGGCAGGCACTAATCCCTATGCAATGATTAGATTATTAATATTTACAAACAGTAAACAAAAATTCCTTCCACCTGACCATCCATTTCTCCAACCCAGTCCTCCTCACAACCATCAGCCTCCATTTCCCCAACCTCACCATGAACCTGCTTTTCACAAACCTCAGCCTACACTTCATAAACCTCATCTGCACCTTGAACTTCAACTTCTCCAACCTTAGGATCCATTTCCCCAACCTCTTCAGCTAGAGTTGGTGCATCACAAAGGTATAAAATTATATCTGCATCCACATTATTACCTACCTCTTCTTCATCAACACCATTTACTATCTATGCTTCATCCACACCATGAACCACGAACAAATGTACCTCACCATAACGCCTAACAAGATTAACAACCATATTTATAGCACCATTGTCATCTAACAATAGGTGAAACATTCTTTCGATAGCATACCACATCTCCTTAATGTTAACATACCCAATCTCCTTAATTGCATTTACAACTTCAAAGTAACTCCACCTATCCGAATCGCATGAGATTTTTCCCCATTCATATAATGCAACCCATGATTTTGTACGAAAATACCACCGTGGTGGACAACAACATCAAACCTATCATCACTCATTGCCCTAAAGTAAATTCAACAGACAAAAAATATGTATTATTAAGCTTACTTTAATGCAGTGGGGGACCATTGCTACAATCAATTACAAATAAAGTAATGGGGACCATAACCAGCACCGATAACCGACAAACAAACCAACTAAAATCATACCCCACCAAACCCCACCTAGAGACACAAACTACACAAAATCATGCAAGTAATTTATAAAACATGTAGAACATCACAACAATCCAACCACAAATAAACCCCAAAATAGAATTATGAAAACCCTAACCCATGCGCAAACACAACCCAGAAAACCCTAAACCCACGACCAAACCACTTACCTCGTTGATGATGATTAACTGAAAAATTGAAATGAATCGAACAAATCGCAAGTATTAGCTGCTTCCTCTGCAAATCCGAGCTCAAGAAAGTCGAAGATGAAGAAATCGCCTCCAACGATGAAGAGCGCGCCTACAATCAAGCTCAAGCCCTAATTGCACAATTCGAAGTACCTAATTACAAAATTTCCCCCAAATTGAAAAGTTAATGTTAATTAGCCACTTGTACAATGCTACGTTACTGATTTAAACGACATCACAGAAAATGACCAAATTAAATACGAATTGCGAAAATGAGGACCATTTTAAACATTCGGTGAAAATGAGGATCATCCGCAATAAACACTACGAAAATGAGGACGAAAAAGGTATTTAAGCCTTTTTTTAAAGTATTGAAACTTGATTATTTTAATATTAAAATGTTTTAGTATAACAAAAATGTTCATAAACAAATTTCATTATTTAAAAATATATCATCTCTTTAGAAATCACTTTGTTATAGATATCTCACTTTTCTCTAGGTTATCTCATTCTCTATTCTTATGTTTAAAGATTTGAGACCTTTGGAGTCATGCGACGAATTCTTCAAATCTAACAGACCAGTTTATCCACCTGAGTAAATTGGTTTTCTACTTCTTTTCTAGGTTCAATTTGTTCTCATCTTGCATGTCGGTCTATTTTGTCTACATGTATCTTTAGAGTCATTTATATATAATTCTCTCTTGATCAATGATCCTCTTGGTATGGTCTGATCACTTTTGTGTTGTTCCTAGGTATAATTAGAAATCTTGTGGGTCTGAAGGTGGTTTGGACAATCTTAGAGTGGTTGGGTTGTTTCACAAGTAAGAAAATCTAATTAGAACTTGTTTGAGTTGAAATTTGTAGTTAATTTCTAGTGTATTGGATGATAGAATTTATGCAAAAATGTGAAGTTGTAATTGTATTGAATTGCAAAGTAAAGTGTAGAGTGATTATCATGCAAGTACATTTATGACTTATAGTGGTTTAATGTTCTATGATAATTGTGGTATGATGAATTATGTTTGCTATTGTGATTGGGCTTGAATTTGTATTTCACATGCTTGATATTTGTATGAAAGTTTGAATTCAGTTTTTTATGCTATCAAATTGTCTTGAATTGCAGATTTTAGTTTCTAGAATTATGTAGACACGTTAGGCGAAAGGTATGCTTGTTGAGCTAGTTTGCATAATTCATTTTCCAGAGGCTTGTAGTCATTGGGCGAGATTTGGTCGTTGGAGAAACTACTGAAAGTAGTGTGAGGCGACTAAACTTGTTAGGCGAGTAAAAGTACTCCGCTTGGCGAAAATGAAATCAAATTCTAGAGATTTTTAGCAGTTGAGCAAGTGAGTTATCGTTGGGCGAATTTTAGAACATAAATTCCTAGGAGCTTAAATGGTGCTCTCATTGGGCACATGTTGGGCTCAATGCACAATTTATTGTGAAATTTGTTCTAGTGGTAAAGTTGAGCTTGTGAGCCTTCATGTACTACACTTTGGGTGAATAAAGACTTTAGTTGGGCAAGACGAGCAAAGTTTCACTATATTTCTTTTCCAATTTCATGAGATTGTGTATTTATGTGATGGTTTTGAGGATAGTCAAATGTTGTACTGTATTTAATCTGAGTATATGAAATTGTTCAAAGATGATGTGCTCAAATCCAAGGTGGATTAGACAAGTATTCTTTAATGTATGCATTTATATAAGGATTTAATATTGGAGGTTATATTAACACTCTAATAACCATCTAGACTCATGTAGAGGAGGATGAGGTATGTGGTGAGAGTAGTAAGAGGTCCTAGTCTAGGAGTTTTACCTTAAGCTAAGACAAATAGGTTTTAACCCTATGTGTGGTAGGGTGAAACTCATTGGTAATGGTTCTACATAGTAGTAAAGGCCACTACAAGTGTATAAGTTGCCAAAACTTGACATCAATGCATGTATTCAGATAATTGAGTCTTGTATGGTCTTTACTTATGTTTTTCTTTATGAATGAAACTTGTGATTTTAGCTTAAGTTTTGTTATGAAATCTCTTTTGCAAATTAACTTACCCTTTTATTGTGTTATTAAATGGATGTTACACAAACTATTATTAGCTTGAAAAAAAAGCAATTTATATTATTTTGTAATATTTCAAGAATGAGTTCATAATAATTTAAAAAAGGTAGCAACACCCTAAGATTTGTTCTAATACAATTAACTTGTGAAAAGCAAATGTAATTTAAATAACAATCCCTTAAGTAGGGGTTTGTTAATTAGGGTTATAATAACCTCTACTAAGTTATAAACATAACAGAGGTGTTTGAAGAAACCCTAATATTCAGGGCTTTGCTCTTGTTCGCTCTCATTCCATCATCGCGTGCCTATTATCTTCTCTACGGTTTCATATCTGATTTCTTCTCTCCGATTTCATATTTCAGTGTCTAGGAGGGAGATGAAGCAAATGTGGCTCATACCTCTCGGTGTTTGCTCAACGTAAGATTTCAGTTTTGTCATCCATCTTTCGATTGTGTGTGTGTTTGAAGCTCAAGGTAATAAACATCGTTCTCCTACTTTCGATTTTGTCTCCTTGCTTTCAATTTCGTGTCACTACTCTTTCGATTTAATATCATGCTTTAATTTTCGTCTCATTCAATTTCATTTTACCTCTCTCACCAAGAAAAAACTTGCGCTTCCAGCTACCATCTCCTCTTTATTCTCCGTTACTAGTGTTAGTGGTGAGCTATAATGTTAGATTATCACACTTTTGGTAAAGCATTCTCCTAAAACCGTCGATTGATTAGTTGTAAATGTAAAGCCTCTATGAACACTAGTAAAGGTTGTTCAAGCTAAAGATTGATTGGTGATTTTGTGAAGACGGTCTCGTAAGGTGAGTTTATTGAATAATTATTTTCAGATTTTAAGTACTTTGAACTGGAATTGCTATCTAGTAGATGAGTTCTGTTTTTTGCTTCTGGATTTAGTTTATAATTTGCTTATGGATTTCGTTTTTAATTTACACTCCTGGATTTAACGTTCAAATTTTTTGCTTTTCATAGGCAATAGATTCTTTTGTTAATGTTCTCATTAGAACTTTACTATTTTTTATTTAATATTCTTCTTATTTTCCCTTGTTGTAGTGTTAATATGTGCCTTGGTTGAATGGTGTAATAAATAATTATTTATAATGGCAATCCTTGTGTGAGAAACTATTGCCATGCTTCATGGATTCTACTAAATATATATTAAATATATATTGGCCATATAAATTATGAATGTTAAGATAACTGATTAGGTAAATGCAGAAACAGTGACAGAGTGTAGCTCAAATTTTGAATATCTTAATTTATTTCATTGGTTGAGTGCAATAGGTTGAGTGAAGAAGACTACCCTGTAGGTTGTTGCCCGCATATTATCTATTTCAACTAGTATGTTTCTCTCTGTCCAAACTGTAGGGAATGCACATACATAAATGATAAATGCTACATGCCACTCCAAGTTTGATAATAATTGATTATCTTGACTTGAGAAGTAATTGTTGTTCATTATCCTTTTGCATACATAAATGATAAATGCTACATGAAACCACTTTCTACATTTGGAGAATATTGCTCAGGGATCTCAACGTCATCACAGTGTGTATAACGTGTATAATTTTTTCGTCCCTTTTGAGTTTTAACTTTCATGTTAGCTTCCACCACACCAGAAAGGTCTATGTATGTATTTAAACTAATAATAGGTAATTGAAAATAATTATTGTCTACAAAATAAAACAAAAAGTGTGGTGAATTTTAGTGTGGGGATTTTCAATAATGATATATATCAGCAACATGTGATATTTTGCAATGAATGATGATAAGTAATGCTATTATATATGAGTCGATGTATAACCTTAAAATATTTATATATACGTAAATAAATTACTAGTTAATGGATATAGATTAAGAGGATTTTAGTTGTAAATGGGTGCTAGGGAATCTCTACAGTAATTGAAAACATTGAGCTAAAAATTTTGGAGCAGAAATCGAACAACTAATTAGTATAAATTGCACTAGGTAAAGAAAGTAATTAGTATAAATTGTCATACATGTAACAAGTTTACTTTATACTTTTTTTACTCATTTTATCATTAGTGCTATTGAACTTGTTATTTTGCAACTTGTAATATCTAATCCACCAAACACACTTTTGGAATTTAACTACGTGAAATATTCCTATGATATTAGTGAAATATGTGTCTTTTTTTGAAATTAAAACATCTTCCAAATTCAAATACCTAATAAAGAAAACAATCATAGGAATCTTTATGATATTTGTTTTCTCCGGGTTATGCATAGATATATATTGTAAGGGTGTAAGGTTAAAGGTCAAAATTAGTTGAACTTAATGATGTACATATGATATAATTTGGTTATTGATTTATTATTTAGACAATTGTAATTTTAATGAATCTAAAGGTAAACTTTAGGCGTTATTGTTGTTTTTCGAGCCAATATGACATAGCATGCATTGTACTATTCCATAATTGTGCTTTCTCTAGTTATATTAACCTTTTGTATTTATACCTCTCATTGTTTATTCCAAATACTATTGGTTGTCAATATTAATCACTTTTAATCTTTTTATGCATAGTTTCTCCACTAACTTTTGAACTTGAAGCTATTTGAAATTAACAAGGTTTCTTTGCAGGTACCTTCTTTTTTGACCTTTTACTATGGGATAACTGAACTATGTTGATGTGATGTGAATAATAGGTACAACTAAGAGTATTTTTAAATAAATATTATGCACCATGTTCATTCTAAGATGAATTTTGCTGTTACAAATACAACTCATGATTATTCTTCGTTGAAGTAATTATTACACAAAATTATCCTTAAACAATCTCTCTTCTCATAGATGTTTGCAGAACAAGTTATGAATCTTGTTGAGCTACAAAGAATTTGGTCAAGGAATTCTTCGTAATGAAGAAACAAAAAACATTATGTCTATTTTTCTGATTTAAAACAAAAAACATTGTAATGACTTGTTAATTTTAAATTTTACGCTTTGTCATTTACATTATTTGATATAAAAATTTTAGAGTTTTTTTTTTTCTTTTATAAACATTATATGCACAAATTATAAATATAAAAAATCTATTTTTTTTGTCTTTAATAATAATTTTCTTTTATTTCACGATTTATATATTATTAAAAAATACGAAACAAACAAATAAGACTAGGGGTTTTTAACCTATAGGCAGTAGCAGATGTTTTGTAAACCCCGAGCAATAGTAGGGTTTTAAAAACCCAAGCAGTAGCGGGGTTTTAAAAATGCCAAGGGTTTTGAAAATCCCAAGAAGTTGTGCTTTTTCAATGGTTGTTAAAAACCCCCGGTAATCTATTAGCCACGCCGTTTCTTCCAAGGAAAATGCAAACCCCGGGTAGACGCATTAGTGGGGGTTAAAACCCCTGGAAATGTCAAATATAAACCCAACTAAAAACAATTATTTTTATAGTGATTGATGAAATTATTTATTTGGACTCGAGAATGATTGACTTTATTCCCATATATTTTCATTTTTAATGAAAAATCATGATTACGTAATTTCTTTAGATAAAAGGATATTTTTTATGAAAGTTTTAATTTTCTTAATGATTATTTGTTTATTGAAAATTTTAATTATCAAGTAAATCAATAAATAATTTTAAAAATTAATATAAAATTTTTAATTATCAAATAAGTTTGAAACTTAACTTGATTTTTAATTATTAATTAATTTTAAATTAGTCTTAAAATTGTAATTTGTAACGTTCCAATTTAGTAAAATAAATCTAATAAATAAAATGTCACATGTTTATTGTATAACTAATAGCACCAACAAAAAGTATAGTGAAAGGAATATCCAAAGGCACCACAAAATGCCTTGAACAAGAATTGAGAAAAACAAATGGCAAAAGGATCACTCACAGAGCAAGAAACTTCATAGGCATCAACGTCTCAAAAGTTGCTAAAAAGAAAGTCATAACTAGGAATTTCGACATGTGCCCACACTAAAGATTTGGTGATCATCGCAAAAAGAAAAAGCCAAATAGAGAAACAAACACCAAACAAAAAACGGTAAGCTAGAGCAAAAGATTTTTAATCATATTATTGCGCAAGTAAATGTTAAATCAGGTTATAAACATACAAAGCAGTAAGCACCTAAACCATGTGATAGCAAACAAATGCAATACCTTCTCACTTAAATATCTGGATTATACTCTTGATATAAAATTCTAACGAAAGTATGTGCCTGTGCTAGTAGAGTTCAAGATACCTTCCTTACTCTAGACATCTCCTATATCAAGGTATACACTGATCACACCATCACCAAGAGTTTCCTATTAAACTCTTTTATGCACAACATTCCACATGCCATCTCAAGCATTATCATCTCATGCCAATGCACCACCAACCAACCAACCCATTCTTATTTCATTTCATACCAAGTAAGTCCATATCATATGAAACATACACAATTACAAATTCATGCCTTTAAGAGTAATTGAATCAATCCACAAGTTAAAGTTTGCAGCAATTTTCGCTTAACCTATAAATTCTCGCTTAAGCTAGACATGTCTCGCTTTAGCTAAAAGTTCTCGCTTAAGCTAAACTGATCTCACTTAAGCTAAATTAATCTCGCTTAAGGTAAACTGATGTCGCTTAAGCTAAACTGATCTTGCTTAAGCTAAACTAATCTCGCTTAAGCTAAACTGATCTCGCTTAAACTGAACTGAAAACAAGAAGATACTAAGAAAACATAAAAAAACCCTAGCTTCCCTTACCTGGACACACGCTAGCCAAATGAAACAGCGACCGAAAATATGAGCACCACAACTTCAGTAACAAACCCATAAAGTTGGAGGAAAAATGAGCTCAGCTAGATCGGAGGGGAAACTTGCTCAAACCCTAGCAAAGCCTCTGTTGGAGAAGAGAGAGAGCATTGTTTTAGTGAGAGAGGGAAAAAGAGGAAATGGCTGAGTGGGAACAAAATAAAAAAGGGTCTTACAATCTCCCCAACAACAAAAATTTTAGACCTCGAAAATTAAGACTTACCAAAAAGCAGATGCAAATATGACTTTCTCATATCTTCCTCTAGCTCTCATGTAGAGTCACGTGTCCTCCGGTTCTAAATGACCTTGACAAGACTGATCGACCTCCATACGATAAGTAATTGGAATTATTGCCTCTATGCTAGGTGATATGGTGTTAAATAATGTAGTTTGGTCAAGCCACTACTCTTAAAGTAACTTCTCAACTTCAAACCTAAAGCTTGAAGGATCCTTTATGTTCGACCAACCAATTTGTATCTGATATACTAACTCACTTTCCATTTGCTCTCCATTATCTCTTGTAGGTTTTTACAAAAGTCTCATATAAACTTAGATCTTGAACTAAAGTTTGTTAGTTGTCACTTCACACCACCTTATTCCTTCCTTGGAGCACCATTAAATCGACTTAAACACATGTGATACCTGGCCTACTGCCAAACATCAACACCCTTGGTCAGCTTTATTCATATCTATCCACATACACCATGCTTCCTTTATTAATTTGGGCCATTGGATAACAAAGCCCATAACAATGCTACTCCTACTTCTAAATTCCAACTGTTGCGACCCCTAAACTCATTCTAGCACTCCATCTTCATTTCTAATCCTCTAACTTGTAGTTATCTCTTTCCTTTGTCCTTAGAACCACATATTTTCTTAACTTGAAATCACGAGTTTAACTAGTACCAAGCAATCCTTTGATACATCTCAAACTAGGATTGTCCGATTCGTCCATTTTCCCAACCTTTTTGCGAAACTCACTAGTTCTAGAGATAATGTTAATTTTTACCATTATCTGTTCCTGCAGAAGAACAAATAAGATAAGTTAGGCACAAGTGTCACCTTACCATGTAGTCCGCTATCTCTTCAGTTGGCCTCTTCCCATTTGATACATGTCGGCTTGAACCCAAGAGGGGTTACCTGCAGAAGAATCTCCGAAGCTCAAGTAAGTCAAAGTTCTCAGGGAGTTAATCAACAATTAATGAATGCGTACCTTTAATTACTGGGGTCCACGTGTATTTATAGAGCATTAATGACGTTTGACTATTGTATGGGCTGGGTTTTGTCTTGGGCCCCAGCTTGGGCCCCAGCTTGGGCCCCAGCTTGGGCCATGAGTGGGCCTGGTCCTAAAACAGGTCTTAGAGGTCTATTGAAGATAGGGTATTGATATTGGTTAACTTTCTAGGCAAGTAGTCGGTTTCGGCCGGCTACCTGCCTAGATGGCTTGTGCTGGTGGTGCCCGGGTACTAGATGGTAGGTGGTTTTGACGTGTGTACTATTTACTTGATTGAGTTCGGTTAGGTACGGTACACCAGTCCCCCAGCCTTGTCCGATATGGGTTATCGGTCAAGGATAACATGTGTTGGTGGACTGGCAAAACAGGCTAGGTGTGATACACCAGTCCCCCAGCCTTTAAGTGTGATGAACAGTGTTAAGGCTTGGAAGTGTTAGAAGGTAGGTGAAAGGGCGTCAGGTGGTCACATCGTTAAACTTTTGGCGCCGTCGTTTTTTATGTGTCATGTCCTTCATAATGATGATGTCGATTGGTCTGGGGTTTCAATTTGGCGGGAAGAGTTTTAGTCGTTTGGGATCGTGGAGTATAAATATGGGTTTGAAAGCAGCTGAGGGTTCACTTGGTTCATTTGCGAGTTTCGAAATCAGAGATCTTGTGCGCATCATATTGTCTGACTAGTTCCCAAATTCCGCCGACATCTTTCCGTAAAAACTCAAACAGGTATGTCTAGTAGCGATAGCTCGTCGTTATCTACGTCTAGTAGTAGTCAAAGTACTGAGTCGGATAGGAGTAGAGATGAACGGCTTCGTGGAGAGGGTGTGAGTGCTGGAGTTGGCACAAGCGGGATGCCAATGGAGGTGGTGAGGGAGGTCCGAGAAGATCCTCCTGAAGAGCTGGAGGAAAGTAACTGGCCGGCCAGGGGCGGTTATGTGTGGGTTGCATCTGATGTTCGTGACCAGTCATCGCTGTTTAGGTGGTCTCGCCTGCTGAATTCTTGGCTAAACTGTACACCCGTCATAACTAGAGGGGTGAGCGGAGATATTGTTTCGTTGGAAAGAGTGAGCGCAATCGACCGGGTATGCCACGGGCAAGAAGGGGCTACCGAGAAGTTCTTTTATATGTACATGTGCCATTTTTCTCAGCTTCATATACGACTACCTTTTGACGACTTTACCATGGGCGTGCTGCGGGCTTTGAATGTGGCGCCTACTCAGCTACATCCTAATAGTTGGGCTTACCTACAGGCCTTCCGCATTCTGTGCGAGTCGTTGTACTTGGAGCCTTCGCCTTATGCGTTTTTGTATTTCTATGATACCAGACCCCGGAGGCCGGCTACCTGGCTATCATTAATAAGTCGTCCTAGCATTAGCAGGTTGGATGCATTCTCCCAATCTTTCAAGCACTTCAAAGACGGATACTTCAAGGTTGTGGTGAAGGAGGGAGGTGAGCCGTATTTCCTGAATGCGGATGGG
Organism: Vigna unguiculata; assembly: GCF_037176805.1. NCBI lineage: Eukaryota > Viridiplantae > Streptophyta > Magnoliopsida > Fabales > Fabaceae > Vigna > Vigna unguiculata. Next base: position 21,879,301 of record NC_140795.1, on the reverse strand, counting down.
AGTACAAAGTTCCCTTTCAGTTGGACCAATAATCCTTCGCGTTACAAGGATATGGGAGTGGAGGAGTTGTCGTCTGGAGACAAGGAGGTGGTGGGGATGTTGTTAAGATTTGTGGATAAGTTGCCCACTAAGGGCTTAGTTAGGGTTTATAATTCGGTGCACCCGATTATAGATATTGAAGGTATCTGTTTATTACTTAAACTGTGTTAATGATGCTAAGTTGTTTTGATCCGAGTTGTGATATGTTATTGTAGGGCATATGGCGCAATCTGGGAAGAAGAACTTGGCGCTTTTTCAAGCACTGAGGAAGGAGATGGCCGCCAAGGCCAAGGAGGCTGGGAAAACTGGTGTTCCCAATCTGCAGGAGTCCGTGGTGGAAGTACACGTTCATGGCGGCACGAAGAGGAGGGCTGAGCTTCCGCCTCGACCTGGGAAGGGTAAGGATGTGAAGAAAATAAGGGCAGCTATTCTTGGGTCAGGTGATGGGGCGGGGTCGGCCAGTGGCGAGAAGTTGCCGGAGGCCGGGCTGATTGAGTTGCCGGAGATATGCGTGAGGAAGGACATCTCAATCAACTTGCCAGATACTGTTGTGAACTCCATCGACAATATGGAGGTTGATCATATTGTGAGAACCATGGTTGAATTTGGGAGTAAGGCATTGGTGTTGGGTAGACGTGTGGGGTCCCTTTACAGAAGGGAAGTGAAGGAGGCGGGAGAGTTGCAGGGCGGAGGAGAAGGCGGCGTTGGAGAAGGAGAAGGAAGGGTGGGAGGCTGAGAGGAAGAGGTTGGTGTCGTGGAAGGTTCGTTGTTTAGATTCTGAGGAGAAATTGAATAAGCGTATAGGGGAGTTGGAGGAAGACTATGAGGATCTAAAGGACAAGTATGACGGGGCTGTCGGTGAGTTGGATGACTTGAAGAACAGTGTTATTCAGGAGCATATAAATGGCTTTGAGAAGGGGTTGCGGCAAGCGGCTTTCTTCTATAAGGATGTGGATGCCCTGGATTCAAGGTTCGATGTAGATAAAGATGTGGTTGGTGGAAAGCTGGTAGGGGAGGATGAAGAGGGTGGAGAAGAGGTTGGGAATGAGGCGGCCGAGGCGGAGAAAGATGTGGATGCGACCGTGGAGGGTGACAAAGCAGCTTAGGATGTGGTTTTTATGATGTCTTATTTCGCAATGAATTCTAAGTCTGTAATAACTCGTACAATATTTTTTCTTGCTTTTAATGTGATGCATATTGTGGATATATATGTTTTGTGGTTTTTGACGATAACATATGTGATAGGAACGTGTTTGTTGGATAATGATGTTATGCATGTGAGATGTTATGTTGTATGCGTATTTTCCTAAAGGAGCATTGTTGGCGTTTGCATGTTAACCATGGGTAAAGGGTGTTCGACCCAGGCCGCTTACTTGTGGTAAGGGTGGGGAACTTAAACGAATGAACCACGAGTAAAGGGTGTTCGACCCAGGCCGCTTACTTGTGGTAAGGGTGGGGAACTTAAACGAATGAACCACGAGTAAAGGGTGTTCGACCCAGGCCGCTTACTTGTGGTAAGGGTGGGGAACTTAAACGAATGAACCACGAGTAAAGGGTGTTCGACCCAGGCCGCTTACTTGTGGTAAGGGTGGGGAACTTAAACGAATGAACCACGAGTAAAGGGTGTTCGACCCAGGCCGCTTACTTGTGGTAAGGGTGGGGAACTTAAACGAATGAACCACGAGTAAAGGGTGTTCGACCCAGGCCGCTTACTTGTGGTAAGGGTGGAGAATTTAAACGAATGAACCACGAGTAAAAGGTGTTCGACCCAGGCCGCTTACTTGTGGTAAGGGTGGGGAACTTAAACGAATGAACCACGAGTAAAGTAGTATAGAGTCATAAAGTAGGGAACCACTCATTTTATTTATTGAAATGGGGGTGCCTCGTTAAAACCTCCTTGGCCAAAACCCTCCTTAGGGAAAAAAGACCAAGTGAGGAAAAAGAGTACACCCGTGGTTACAAGTATGGATCCGCTTATGGTGTATGTTCAACTGAAATAAAACTTGAGGTGGGATACATTCCATGTGTTGGGGATTTCTTCCCCAGATAGTTGTTCTAGGTGATAAGCCCCGCCTCCTGTGTCTTCTCGTATGCGGTATGGGCCGTCCCAATTGGCGGAGAACTTGCCATCCTTCTTTCTAGCACTGCTGGCCATTCTCCATACTAGGTCCCCTACGACAAACGATCGCGGGTGCAGGTTTGCGTTATATTTCCTGGCGGCTCGTTGTTTGGCGGCGAGATTGCGTATTTGGGCTTTTTCTCTGAGTTCGGGAAGGAGGTTGAGATGCAAGGTCATGTTTTGGTGGTTGTGAGCTGGGTCGTATAGTTCTCGGCGCAGGGATGGTTCGCCAATTTCTACTGGTATCATGGCGTCTGCGCCGTAAACTAGGCTGAAGGGGGATTCGTTGGTTGACGATTGCGGGGTGCATCTGTAGGCCCATAGTACTTCAATTAACTCTTCTGGCCATCGGCCTTTAGCGGTATCCAATCTTTTACGCAGTTCCACGAGGATAACTTTGTTTGCCGCTTCCGCCTGCCCATTGGTCTGTGGGTGTTCTACAGAACTTGTGATATGTTTGATGCCCAAGCCGGTGTAGAATTTTGCTAGTTCCTTGTCAATGAATTGTCGGCCGTTATCTGTTATGATGGTATGCGGTATACCATATCTGCATATGATGTCCTTCCACACAAACTGCTGGACTTGTTGGGCCGTGATAGTGGTCAATGGTTTGGCTTCAATCCACTTGGTGAAGTAGTCAACGGCTACGATTAGGAATTTAACCTGTCCTTTGCCGGGTGTGAATGGGCCTAGGATGTCCATTCCCCATTTAGCGAATGGCCAGGGGGACAATATGTGATGTAGCTGTTCTTGTTTTTGATGTATAAGGTTGCCGTGCTTCTGACACGGTTTGCACTTTTTGACGTAGTCTTGGCAGTCCGCCTCTATTGTGGGCCAGAAGTACCCGGCTCTGAGAATTCTTGTGGCCATGGTGCGCGCGCCTGAATGATAACCACAGATTCCTTCGTGTAGTTCCTTAATGACGTACTGGGCTTGGTCTGGTGTGACACATTTAAGTAGGGGCTGGCCGTATCCGCGTTTGTAGAGGTCGTCGCCTACCATAGTGTACCTGGCGGCCTTGGCCAGCCAAGTTTTGTCCGCGTCGGCCGGGGGGTTGCCAGTTTTGAGGTACTGAATGTAAGAGGTGGTCCAGTTTGGGTTTTGGGTAGGGGTGAGATTGTCTGATGGGGTGTGGGTTAACGTTTTGCAAGTGTGTGTGACGGAGGGGGTGGATAGTGTTTGTTGTAGCAAGGACCGGTTACGGTTTTTGAGTTTGGTGCTGGCTAATTTGGAAAGGATGTCGGCTCTGACATTGTCGGTTCTGGGTATGTGTTCGACGCGGACTAGTTTGAAGGCGGATTGGATGATTGCGCGAACCAAATGGTAATATTGCTGGAGGACGGGGTCTTTGATTTGGAACTCGTCGTTCAGATGACCTACTGTGAGTTTGGAGTCGGTTTTACATGTTAGCTTTCTGACGCCTACTTCACGAGCTAGAGAGAGACCGACCAGGATAGCTTCGTATTCGGCTTGATTATTCGACGTTTTGAAAGCGAAATGGAGAGATTTCTCAATGAGGATGTCGTTGGGGCCTTCGAGTACGATGCCGGCACCTGCACCCCTTGGGTTCGAGGAGCCATCTACATGAAGCGTCCATTGGTCCTCGGTAGGTGTTTGTTGTAGGTCATTGACGAAGTCCAAGAGACATTGGGCTTTGATGGGGCCGTGTGGTTCATAGCAGATGTTAAATTCGGAGAGCTCTACGGCCCATGACGACATGCGGCCGGCTAAGTCTGGTTTTTGCAATATTTTCTGAATTGGATAATCGGTCTTGACGGTTATGGTGTGGTTTTGGAAATATGGACGTAAGCGGCGTGCGGCATGGACCAAGGACAGGGCTAGTTTTTCTACCATTTGGTATCTGGTTTCAGGGTCTTGGAGTGTCCTGCTTACAAAGTAAACAGGGTGCTGGGTGCCTTCTGCTTCTTGGACAAGGGCAGCGCTGACGGTGTGATCTGTGGCCGTGATGTATACTAGTAGGGGTTGGCTGGTGTCAGGTTTGCGAAGGATGGGGGGTGAGGTTAGGGATGCTTTGAGCTTGAGGAAGATTTGTTCACAGTCTTCAGTCCACGTGAACCGGGCGGATTTCTTTAGGAGCTGAATTATGGGTTGAGTTTGTTCTGTCAGTTTTGGTAGGAAGCGAGATATAGCCGTGAGGCGGCCAATTAGTCGCTGTACTTCCTTGATGGTGGTGGGGCTACGCATCTCGATGATGGCCTTGCATTTTTCGGGGTTCACCTCTATGCCGCGCTGGGTTAACATGAAACCGAGGAATTTACCCCGGTCCACGCCGAATACGCACTTTTCAGGGTTCAGGCGGAGGTTGTACTGGCGTAATGCTGAGAAAACTGCCTCTAAATCTATAGCGTGTTGATGATGGCTTGGGGATTTGACGACCATGTCATCAACGTAGACTTCGACACAGTGCCCTGTGAGGTGGCTGAAGACTTTGTCCATTAGTCGTTGGTAGGTTGCCCCAGCGTTCTTGAGGCCAAAGGGCATGACTCTATAGAAGTAGTTGGCATCATCTGTGATGAAGGCGGTCTTGTGCATGTCTGCTGTGGCCATGGGTATTTGGTTATAACCTGAGTATGCGTCCAAAAAGCTAAGCACTTTATTTCCTGCCGCGCCGTCTACGAGGCGGTCGATGTTGGGTAGGGGGTAGGCGTCGCGAGGGCACGCCTTGTTTAGATCTGTGTAGTCCACGCACATCCGCCATTTACCATTGGCTTTCTTCACCAAGACAACGTTAGAAAGCCAGGTGGTGTAATGTGCTTCCTCTATGAATCCTGCGCTCAACAGCTTCTCGGCCTCTATTTTGGCTGCCTGTCTGCGTTCTTCACCAAGTTTGCGTTTTTTCTGAGATACGTAGCGGGCTTCTTTGTATATTGAGAGTTTGTGGGATGCGACGTTAGGGTCTACCCCTGGGAGGTCGGCGGCTGACCAAGCGAAGAGATCCGTGTTGTTTGTGAGGATGGGTGTAATTGTGGCACGCTCATCAGGACTTAAACCGGTGCCCAAGGTGATGGAATGGCCGTTGGGGAGTTCCAGGGGGGTTGTGTCCTCGACTGGTTGGAGGCGGGCATCCCGGCCTATTCTGGGATCAAGGTCTTCGCCGGATAAGGCTATTTGGGAATTAGGTGGTCGCGCGATGTGGTTTGTCTGTTGGATTGGGAGTTGGGGCCTTAAGCTTGCCATGTAGCATTCGCGTGCCAAACGTTGGTCACAGTGGATGGTTAGGATGTCACCGGATGGTGCTGGGAACTTCATGGCTAAATGCGGGGTGGAGACGACCGCACCGAGGGTGTTGAGGGAAGGACGACCCAAGAGTATGTTGTAGGATGTGGGTGCGTCGACTATTAGGAAGCGGATTGGGATTGTTTTTGTTTGGGTTCCTTCCCGAAAGACGGTATGGAGGTCTATGTAGCCCCGGGTAGATACTTGTTCGCCAGAAAAGCCGTATATGGGCTCGTCATATGGTATCATAGCGGTGTCAGGGAGTTGCAATTTTTGATAGGTGGCCCAGTAGAGGATGTCAACTGAGCTGCCTTGATCCACCAGTACTTTTTTAACGGCATAGTTTTCGATTTCAACGGTGATGACCATGGGGTCGTCTTGTTGGTGGTCGAGGCCGTGAAAATCATCATCTGTGAATACGATGGGGGGCATACGTCGTCTGTGATGGGAGTGGGTGATGTGGTTGATGGATTGTATGTGGCGGAGGTGTTTCTTTCTGGCAGATGAGGTGGAGCCTCCGCTTGCAAAGCCACCAGAGATGGTGTTAATAATGCCTCGCAAGGGGGGGTCGGCAGGGGTGATGTTGGTGTGGGCGGGCTGTGATTGTTGGTCATTGAGTTGGGTGGGTTGGTTATTGTGGTTGACGCCGCTTGGTTGTCGTCTGTGGTCGTGGCGTGGGGGGTGGTGGGTTCGGGAGGAGGTGTGGTCATCTCTGCGGATGAAGCGGCGAAAGTGGCCGGCGCGTACCAGTTCTTCGATCTTATCCTGTAGCGCTTTGCACTCTTCTGTAGTATGACCGTGATTGCGGTGGTATCGACAATACTTGGTCATGTCAGCGTTAGGAGGGGTGGTTGTTTTTCGTGGTGGGGGGAGGAGGTCAGCCTGGAGGGCTTCGTCAAGGATGCGGGAGCGGGCTACTGTGAGTGAGGCGTATCTGGTGAAACGTGGTTGGCGGGGTTCACGTGGACGGGTATCGGGGCGTGGGTGAGGCTGTGGGGTGGGATTGGGTATGGGGTTGGGATTGGGGGTGGATGTGTTGGCGGCATAGTCGTTTCAGAATTTGGTGTGAAGAGTTTGCATTTCTTCCATGCGAACGTAGTCAGCGGCACGCAGCTTGAGTTCGTGCATGGAGGTGGATGGGTGAAGATAGACGTTGTTAGCGAAGGGTCCGGGTTGCAGGGTGAGGGTCATACATTGGAGTATCATTTCATGGTTAAGGTGTGGTGTACGAAGAGCTGCTTTACTGAAGCGATCGATGAATGTTCTGAGTGGTTCATTGGGTTCCTGTCTGATGCCCAGTAAGGACATGGTGGTGGTTTGGTGTGGGCGGCTGCCGGCGAAATGTGTGGAGAACATGTGGGAGAGGGTGTCGAAGTTATCAATGGAGTAGGGTGGGAGGGTGGTGAACCATTCTAGGGCGGGGCCTTTGAGTGTTGTGGGGAAAGCTTTGCAGAAGACTGCGTCTTGGGATGTATACAAAGCAACGTGTGTGATGTAAACTTTCAGGTGTTCATCGGGGTCGGTTTCGCCAGTGTAGCGATCGAGGTTGAATGGTTCCCACTAGGCTGGGAGAGGGGTGTTAACGATAAAATCTGTGAACGGGTGGCGGCGTCTGGGCTGGTGGGGGGGGAGAATGTGGGGTGGGGGTGGGTGGTTGATCATGGTAGGGAAGGTGGAGGTGATGTTATGAGGAGGGATGTGGGTTGTGGGAAGATATGGGGGGTTGTAGGGTCGGACGTATGCGGTGTGGAGAGTATTGGGTATGTTGTGGGGAACGTGGGTTGTTGAGGGTGCTGTAAGTCCTGGGTGACCGGGTGGGAAGTGTTGGGGGTGTGTGGTAGTGAGGGGGGTTTGTTGGGTGGAGGTGAAGGTGTGGGGGGTGGGGTTGTATTCACTTTCTTCCTCTGTAGGTTGGAAAGTCGGAGACTTCACAGCTTCAGAGGTCTCTTTGGCTTTTCCCTTCAGGTTGGCATCTGCTTCGATCCTCCTCCTGAGGTGGGAGTTCTCTTGTTTGAGCGCTTCCATCTCTTCAGCGTTGCGCTTCTTCAGGTCTGCGAGTTCCTGTTGCATCTTCATCTGGCCGTCTAAGATGGCGGCCAAGTCAAGGGTGACGCCAGAAGGTCCAGAGGGACCAGCGTCTACTTGCTTGCTAGCTCCAGCTTTGCTGCGGGTAGAAACCATCTTCAGAGAAAAGCGGGTACTAATGGTGTTTGTCTCGTGCCCCACGGTGGGCGCCAATTGTTCCTGCAGAAGAACAAATAAGATAAGTTAGGCACAAGTGTCACCTTACCATGTAGTCCGCTATCTCTTCAGTTGGCCTCTTCCCATTCGATACATGTCGGCTTGAACCCAGGAGGGGTTACCTGCAGAAGAATCTCCGAAGCTCAAGTAAGTCAAAGTTCTCAGGGAGTTAATCAGCAATTAATGAATGCGTACCTTTAATTACTAGGGTCCACGTGTATTTATAGAGCATTAATGACGTTTGACTATTGTATGGGCTGGGTTTTGTCTTGGGCCCCAGCTTGGGCCATGAGTGGGCCTGGTCCTAAAACAGGTCTTAGAGGTCTATTGAAGATAGGGTATTGATATTGGTTAACTTTCTAGGCAAGTAGTCGGTTTCGGCCGGCTACCTGCCTAGATGGCTTGTGCTGGTGGTGCCCGGGTACTAGATGGTAGGTGGTTTTGACGTGTGTACTATTTACTTGATTGAGTTCGGTTAGGTACGGTACACCAGTCCCCCAGCCTTGTCCGATATGGGTTATCGGTCAAGGATAACATGTGTTGGTGGACTGGCAAAACCGTCAATTAATGGAGAAGAGTTTAGCAAAATAATCTCTTCCAAAGCTTTTAACCTACTTAATCCTCAATTTTACCTTACTTTTGTAAATAAATACATTTTGGGTTACATTGATCTAAATATACCACTAATCCCCATTTTTTGTGTCTATTTATAGATTGGAAGCTTTGTTCCAAGAGTCCAGACAAATGAGTAACCCGGAACAACAAGGAGAAGTGCAAAAATGTCAACAGGAAGCGCCTAGCGACACAAAGGCAACGCTAGGCAGCAGCCACCGTCAGCGCCAGGTGCCAGACTAGCGCTAGCCAGGCGCCACTATTGGTCACCGCCTAACGACACTAGGTCACCGCTTGGCGGCACTAGGTCACCGCTTGGCTGCACTAGGACACCACCGGGCGGTAACGGGAAGAATTGCCCACTGTTTGATGGCTAGCGCCTGGCAGTGAGAGGTTTCCGCCATGCGCCATTTTTCGTTGATGTGTCAAGTGGCCCTTTTTCTTCTGTTTTCCGTAGGGAAACGTATCTTGAACATTTTGGAGCTCGAGCAACGCGATGTTGAGAGCTTGGAGGAGTGTTAGGGCTTGTGGGAACAAGTCCATATTCCTCTTTGTATATCTTTCTCTTCCATTTTCCATTTTGTAAGCTTGAGCTCTCCATGACAATGGAGAGCTAAACCCATTTTTGTTGGGGTTAGATGTAGCCACTAAACTTTCATGTATTTTTGAAGGTTTGAATATATATATGCTTCTTCCATTGATTTCTAGTATCTTTGTTTATGTATTTAAAGCTTGCTTTGTTTTACCCATTCATTGCATGATATTTGGGTCATTAGGTATTGGAAAATATCTCTTGGAATGGAACTTGTATCTAAGAATGGAACTTGACCCATTAGTTGTCTTAAACCCTAATTTGTAAAGCGGGTTTGTTTATTTAGGGATTCAAGGAATTGACTCTAAATAAGGGAACCTAGGCTCATTCAACTAAGGGATTAGAGTTTGAGTAGACTTGTGGGTTGACATTAGTAATTAATGGAGAAGAGTTTTATTGTTTAATATACATGAGAGTGAAGTAGGTGAAGTATAACACCAACAATATTAATCCATTGCATTTCTAATCTTTACCATTTTCTAGAGTCTTCAAATATCCAAGTTCAATTTTACTTATTTATGAAATATTTACTTTCTTGAATAAAAAAACCCAAATTATGAATTTATTCATTAGTTTAAAGTAGTCACTAATTACACAAATATTTAGTATACACGAGTCTCTTGGGAAACGATATCCTGGTCTTACCGGTTACTACTTGTGCGACTTGGTACACTTGCCAAAGTCTTAACAAGTTTTTGGCGCCGTTGCCGGGGACCCGTGTCTAATACTAGACTTTTGTGTGATTTTTGACTTATTTAGACTTAAATTCTTTTGTGCATATTTAATTTTTTTGTTTACTTATATACGCACATTAATTTTGGGCTAACTTGTAGTTCGAGCTTGCTTTTGTTGTTGCTTTATAGTTTATGCAGGGTAGGATCCGTACAAGGAGGACTGCATCTTCAGAACCACTCCTTACCGATCCTGAGATAGAGAAAACTGCCCGCAGAAGCAATAGTGCCACAAGGAGAAGACGAGCTCAAGCACAACAAGTTGCCCATCACTCTTCTACTTCAGACACTCTTCCGTCTACTTCTCAAAATCTTGATTCTCTTTCAAAAGAAGAAATGGCTGAAAATCCTAATGGTTATGGTAGAGGTCGTGAAAGACGCACTTTGGAAGACTATGCAGCGTTCACAGGCCACATTAACTTCAACAGTATTGCTAGGCCAACCGTCAATGCCACTAACATGGAGATGAAGCCAGCTCTTATTCATCTGGTGTAGAGTAATCAGTTCAATGACCTGTCTCATGAGAATCCTTACACTTATCTGGCCACATTCTTAGAGATATGCAATACTGTGAAGATCCATCAAGTTCCTGATGAAGCCATACGACTGAGTCTCTTCCTGTTCTCACTAGCAGGACCTGCAAAAGCCTGGCTGAATTCATTTCCTGAAAATAGCCTCACTAACTGGGATGATGTGGTTGCAAAGTTCTTGAGAAAATATTTTCCCTAGTCTAAGGTTAATAAGGGAAAACAGGAAATCTCGGCATTTCAACAAGATATGGATGAGTCCTTGGGCCAAGCATGGGATAAATTCAAGGGACTACTGAGGAAAACTCTCATTCATGGGTTTGATCCTACACAGCTTACTCTTTTCTTGGCAGGTCTTAAATCCCAGTCAAAGTTGATGTTAGATGCCTCTGCCGGTTGGAGTATCAAGTGGAAGACGCCAGAGGAAGCTTATGAGTTAATAGAGAACATGGCAGCTAATGATAATGAAGCTTATACTGAGAGAGCCCATTCTCAAAAGAAGGGTATTCTAGAGCTTCAATCTCAAGATGCTCTATTGGCTCAAAAGCAGTTGGAGACCCTCATGAAGAAACTGTCACAACTTCCTCAAGAGCTTCAAAATGCCTCTATAGCTCAACTCCAACAAGTGCAAAGTTGTGAGTTATATGGAGGAAACCATACTAATGGGCAGTGTGCTATGCAAAGCACATCTCATGAGGAAGTTAGTTATATGGGCAACCAAGGTCGATCAGGGAACTATAATCAAAGATGGAGACCTCACCAAAACATGGGCTAAGTTGGACCTTCCAATAGGCCCCCACATCAACAAACTTATCAACATTCCTCTTTATCTGATAGAACATCTAAGCTTGAAGACATGATGCAGCAATTCATGCAAATGTCAATTCAGAATCAGAAGAACACCGATGCCTCAATTAAAAACTTGGAGGTGCAAGTGGGGCAATTGGCCAAGCAAGTGGCGAATCAACAAAGCAATTCATTTTCCGCCAACACTGAAGCCAATCCCAAAGAGCAATGCAAAGCGGTGGTCACAAGGAGTGGTAAAGAAGTGGGGTTGAATGCTAAAGGAAGTGATGAAGCCAAAGTGAAACCCAGTGACAGAGGAGAAGAAAAAGATGAGGAAGAGATGGATGAAGAAATTGTTGTAGAAGAGGAGGAGAATAAGAGTGAAAATAGAGAAAATGAGAAAAAGAAGGAAGTGGCAATAAAGCCACCACCAGTGAAGACTCTCCCATATCCTCTTAAGCCTTCGAAGAAAGATAAAGAAAGGCAATTTGCAAGGTTTTTGGACATTTTCAAGAGGCTTCAAATCAATATTCCCTTCCCAGAAGCCTTGGAGCAAATGCCAACCTATGCAAAGTTTATGAAGGAAATCCTCACAAAGAAGAGAAGATTTATTGAAGAGGAAACCATAGAATTAGAGGCTGGATGCAGTGCTATCATTCAGAAGATGTTGCCTCCAAAATTTAAAGATCCTGTCAGCTTTACACTTCCAGTCACAATAGGGAGCCTAGCTGTGGGGAAGGCCTTACTTGATTTGGGTGCTAGCATCAACTTGGTGCCTCTTTCTATGCTCAAAAAGATTGAGGAGTTGGAAATCAAGCCCACTCGAATGATGGCGGATAGGTCAATCAAATACCCTCACGGAGTAGTGGAGGATGTACTGGTTAAAGTTGACAAGTTCCTATTCCTAGTGGACTTTGTTATAATGGAGATGGAGGAGGATGTTGAAGTTCCTCTCATATTGGGGAGGCCATTTATGAAGACTGCAAGAGTGCTAATTGATGTTGATGATGGCAAACTCATTATGAGAGTTCAAGATGAAGAAGTGAACTTCAATGTCTTTGAAGCCATGTCTCACCCAAAAGATATTGGAGGATGCTTCAGAGTTGATATGCTTGATGAAGTGCTCATGAGCTCCAAGAAAGATCTACACTCCTCATCCCCTCTAGAGAAAGCTCTAATTGATGCATTTGAGACTCTCAATGATGAGGAAGAGAAAGAGATTGATGAGTGCTTAGCCAATCTTGATGTTTTGAAAATCCCTCCTCATGAGGCGAAGATGGAAGATTTGAAGGGTGAGAATGAAGTCACAAAGCCAAAAGTGGAGTTGAAGTTGTTGCCCCAACATTTGAAGTATGTGTTTCTTGAAGGGGGTACCAACAAACCTGTGATTATCAGTAACTCCTTATCACCATCAGAAGAAGAAAAGTTGATTGAAGTGTTAAGAGTCAACTCAGGAGCCATTGGTTGGTCTATATCTTATCTAAAGGGAATCAGTCCCTCCTACTGCATGCATAGAATCTTCATGGAGGAGGATTTCAAGCCAGTGGCACAACCTCAGAGAAGGTTGAATCCTGTGATGAAGGAGGAGGTGAGAAATGAGGTATTGAAACTCCTAGATGCCGAAAATATCTACCCAATCTCTAATAGTGCATGGGTGAGTCCAGTGCAAGTGGTTCTCAAGAAAGGCGGCATGATAGTGGTTCGTAATGATAAGAATGAGTTGATACCCACACAAACCGTGACCGGCTGGAGGATGTGCATAGAATATAGAAAGCTGAACAAGGCCACATTTTGGTGGGTCAAGCTTTCTATTGCTTTTTGGATGGCTATTTTGGTTATAACCAGATTGTGGTGGACCCTAAAGACTAAGAGAAGACCGCCTTCACTTACCCTTTTGGTATCTATGCCTACAGAAAGATGCCATTTGGGCTTTGTAATGCACCAGCCACGTTTCAACGATGCATGTTGGCTATTTTCTCCAACCTTGTGGAGAAGTGCATAGAGGTCTTCATGGATGACTTCTCGGTGTTTGGAAGTTCATTCGATCTTTGCTTGGAAAATTTGGAAATTGTGCTCAAGAGATGTGTTGAAACCAATCTCATTCTCAATTGGGAGAAATGCCATTTCATGGTGACCGAAGGGATTGTCTTGAGCCACAAAATATCTTCCAAGGGCATTGAAGTGTACAAAGCAAAGGTGGATGTCATTGAGAAACTCCCACCACCAACAAATGTGAAGGGAATTCAGAGCTTTCTTGGACATGCGGGTTTCTACCGACGCTTCATCAAGGATTTCTCCAAGATAGCCAAGCCATTGAGCAACTTTCTCAATAAGGATACTTCCTTTACTTTGGATGCAGAATGTTTAAATGCTTTCAATCTTTTGAAAACCAGCCTAGTCTCCGCACCCATAATCACTGCACCTAATTGGGAACTTGATTTTGAACTTATGTGTGATGCAAGTGATTATACGATTGGGGCTGTTTTGGGACAAAGAAAGAATAAGATTTTTCATTCCATACACTATGCTAGTAAAGTCCTTAATGAACATCAAGTGAATTATGCAACTACTAAAAAGGAGTTACTAGCAATAGTGTATGCCTTAGAAAAATTTCGTTCTTATCTCATTAGTTCTAGAGTAGTGGTTTACACTGATCATGCTGCAATCAAATACTTGCTCACTAAACCTGATTCTAAACCTAGACTCATTAGGTGGATTTTGTTGTTGCAGGAATTTGATCTTGAGATTAAAGACAAAAAGGGTTGTGAAAATCAAGTGGCAGACCATCTATCAAGATTGGTGAATGAAGAGGTGACCACACTGGAGCAGAAAGTGTTAGAAGAATTCCCTGATGAAAAGCTGCTCCTAGTATCTAACAGACCTTGGTTTGCAGAAATGGCAAACTTTAAGGCTGCTCAAGTTGTTCCTGAGGATATGAGTTGGCATCAGCAACAGAAGCTGTTTAGGGAAGCAAAATACTATGTGTGGGATGATCCTCACCTTTTCAAGATTGGGGCAGACAATCTGTTGAGGAGATGTGTGTCTGAAGAGGAGGCAAGAGATATCTTGTGGCACTGCCACAATTCACCCTATGGAGGACACTACAGTGGAGAAAGAACAACTGCAAAGGTTCAACAATCTGGGTTCTATTGGCCGAGCATTTTCAAGGATTCTCATGCACATGTGAAACATTATGACAAGTGCCAAAGAACAGGGAGTATCTCCAGAAGGAATGAAATGCCTTTGCAGAACATATTGGAGGTTGAAGTGTTCGATTGCTGGGGTATTGATTTCATTGGCCCCTTGCCTTCCTCATTTTCTAAGGAGTATATCTTGTTGGCTATGGACTATGTCAGCAAATGGGTGGAAGCTGTTGCCACACCCACAATGATGCTAAGACAGTCATCAAGTTTCTCAAGAAGAAGATATTCTCCAGATTTGGTGTCCCAAGAGTCTTGATAAGTGATGGAGGTTCTCACTTTTGTAACGTTCAGTTGAAGAAAGTCTTGGAGCACTACAATGTCAGACACAAAGTTGTCTCTCCCTACCATCCTCAGTCAAATGGACAAGCAGAGGTGTCAAATAGAGAAATTAAGAGGATCCTTGAGAAGACTACTTCTTCCTCAAGAAAGGATTGGTTTATCAAGTTAGACGATGCTCTGTGGGCCTACATGACTGCATTCAAGACTCCAATTGGGTTGACTCCATTCCAATTGGTATATGGGAAGGCTTGTCATCTCCTGGTGGAGTTGGAGCACAAGGCCTATTGGGCCATGAAATTCTTGAATTTTGATCCATCCTTGTCAGGGGAGAAGAGGAAGTTACAACTTCATGAGTTGGGAGAGATGCGACTCAATGTCTATGAGTCCTCCAAGAGCTACAAAGAGAAAGTGAGGCCTATCATGATAGGAAGTTGGTGAAAAGAGATTTCAAACCTGGTCAACAAGTGCTATTGTTCAACTCAAGATTCAAATTATTTCTAGGGAAGTTCAAATCCAAGTGGTCAAGCCCATTTACCATCAAAGAGGTGAAAGCTTATGGGGAAATTGAAATTGAAGACCCTTCTTCACAAAAGAGTTGGGTAGTGAATGGCCAAAGGCTTAAGCCTTATTTGGGTGGTGAAGTTTTGAGGATGACCACCGTCATGCACCTCAATGAAGCCTAAGAGTCCTTACCCGTCAGGCTCGTGACGTTAAACAAGCGCTTCCTGGGAGGCAACGCAACGCTCTAAACTCATTTTGGTTTTTAATTTTCGTTTTCAATTCAGTATGATGTTTGTATGCATGTGTGAATTGTGTTAGTATGATTGTTGTGTTGCTGAGATGTTGAACTTTGTGTTAAATTTGCATCTGTGAACATGTGGTAACATAACTTTGAGTGCTGTCATGCATAGTTAATTTTAGGATGTGATAGCATGTGCTTGTTGTTGCATTTTGAATTGAGTTCAATATTTAAGCATCATAGAATGTGGTAGTGTAAAATTGATTGTTTGTGAGAATAGTAGTAGCATAGCTTGTGTAGTAAAGTCATGTCTTAAATTAAGTTGCGCATTTGTTAAGTGAATTAAATGTTTTTCTTGAGTGTGAATGCTTGGTTTGAAGTTGAAAAAGTTTGAAAAAGTATGTGTGCAAGAGTGAAAGGTTGGTGGGAGCACAATAGAGTCAAAGCCAACCCAACAATAACCCAAAAACATAAAAAAGTCCAAGACTGCAGTAATCGCCTAGCGGTTCACTCCCTCCCGCCAGACGCCATCTGAAAAATTGACCCCTGGAACCACTGCAGAAGCCAGCCGCCTGGCGGCTCCCTAACGCCCGCCTGGCGATATACCAGAAAAAGAGGTCCAGTGGCATTTTACTGGTATACCGCCTGCGCGAGCTGATTGGGCTTTTTAAATCTGTTTCTGGTTGGCCCAATCCTTTACCCTAAATCCCATTCCGCTTGGCGCCGCTACCTTGTTCTCACTCCTTATTCCAATCCCTAACTCTCAATCTCACTCTCTCATCCCCAATTCCTTCCCTAATCTCCAAACCCTAACCCTCAATTTCTCCCCATTCTCGTGCCCTTCTCACTCTCTTTACTCCCGCCAGGCGCAGCGACTCCAACCACTTAACCTTGCCCTTTCCACGCACCAACCACTCTTCACTCTCATCCAACCAACACTTCTTGCAACACTCACCCTGGCACTCCACTCAAGTAAAATTGCTTTCTTGTGCTCTCTTCATTTTAGCATTTTGATTTTTGTGTTGTTACTCCTTTGTTGATTCATTAGCTTAGGGTTTGCTTTGCTTTAATTTACTCGTTGTTTCTGTTGATACTTGTGATACATGCTCTTGTTTTTCTGTTCTTGTGGTGCCATTATAATGGTTTCTGTGCTGTCTGTGCTGCTTTTTTCAAAAATCAATGGTTGTTCTGTTTTGTGCCGCCTGGCGGTGGCCATTTTGGTCTGTTTTACTGCCAGGTGGTAGCGCCTAGCAGTGCTCACTGCTGCAAGCTGGCGCCTGGCGCGCATTTTGGAGGGGTCAGGCGGTGGCCCCTGTTTTTGCCTTTTTCTTTGAGTTTCATGTGATTGTTGCATGTGTTGTGAGGCACCAATGTTGCAATGATTTTTGCATCTAAATGACTTGATATTTTGTTATTCTAGTTTAGTCTTTAGATGCAATTAACTCTCTTTTTGATTGAATCTCTCACTCCAATGCTAATTTAAATTGCCTCTTTGTACCAATGCTCATTTTGCAGATGGCATCCTCCTCCAATCCTAAAAGAATGAAGACCGCCGTTGGCAACCCTTCAAAAGGGCAAAAGCGAAAGGAGAGAATTCACTCTCACTACTTCCTCATAAAGGACAATGAGGACTGCATCCAAGTGGTCATGCAACGAAAATTTGTGGCAGAGAGGAAAGTGATTCTTAAACCCGGGGAGGTCAATGAATTTCAGCTGGAGTTGATCAGGCGTGGTTGGGAAAGGCTGGGTAGCTACCCTAGCACTTTTAGTGTAACCTTGGTGAAAGAATATTATGCTAATGCCAAGGTTTTCACTTCAGCAGCTCCCACCTTTCTCAGCTATGTGTGGGGAAAAGAGTGCCCTTTGATGCTGACACAATAAATGAGTTTTTGGGCACCCAGCTGGCTGATGATGTGGAGTGCCAATTTTCAGTGTTGGATGATGAGGGTGTGGCACCTGGAGAGTTTATCCAAGCACTCCGCTTGGCGGGTGAAGGATTTCACAGGGGCACGATTCAAAGAGGTTCCCTTCACCCCCTGGCCCGCTTCTGGTCAGCATTTGTGCACGCCAACATCTCCCCGTGCTCCCATGTGTCTGATCTTACGGAGGGACGCGCCACCATTTTATACACTATCCTGACAGGTCGGGTGATGGATGTAGGGCAGTTTATTGCAAATGAGATCCACCGGTGTGCCAACGCCGCTGGCAAGGCCGCTCTTGGCCATCCCTCTCTCATCACCCATCTTTGCAGCCTGGCAGGGGTGGACATTTTTGTACCCCAGTTGGAGAAAGCAACGCATTACCTTGACTTCTCATATTTTCAGAGGTTCTGCTCAGTTGCTCCCAGACCCAAGAGGCGCCATCAGCCACAGGCAGAGCCTGAGCTAGAGCCCGAGCCCGAGGCAGCTCCCAACTTTGATATGCGGTTGCAGGCTTTGGTGGCCAAGCTCGATCACCTTCAGCTCTTGGAACCCCATATGCAAGCCTTATACCAGCTAGGGATGGCCAATGCAGACATGCTTAGGGGCATCTCCCTAACGATTCTCGAGCTGCATACCCCATCAGCTGAGGAGTTTGCTGCCATTGTTGCTTGGCCTAAGGCCCATGCCACTACTACTGGGGAGGTGGAGCCTCAGCTGCTGCAGATGATGAGGATGAGGAGCTAGACGAAGAGGGCGAGGATGACGCTTGAGCACTTGGAGAGAGTGATTCACATTTTGCAGGACTTGTTTTGCTTATAGTCCTGATTTAATTTATGCTTTTAGTTTTCAGTTTGAACTTTCTTTTGATAGTATTGAACTTTGTAGCTTAGTGTAGAACTTTGTAACTTGGTTGTGGTGAACTAATCTTTTGCATTGAATTAGTACTTTTCATGATCATCTTTTGTGCTTGTTATGAAATGATGTTTTATTGGCTTGTGAGCATGAGCTTGTGGTTGTTCTCATTTTGATATAGTGATGCTTGATTTTAATTGTGATCAATGATTTTAGCATTTGTTGACAATTGTGGAACCCAAAATACCCTGTGAGAGGTTGTGACCTAGAGTTGATTTGTGTGAATGCTATCACTGTGAACTCATAATTGACTTTGCTTGAGTTCATTTGCTAATCATTTACTTGCATGCTATAGATGATCAAGGCCATCTTTCTTTTTGCCTATTACATAATTAAGCCAATTCTTTTCAAGTTGATTTCTTGTGCAAACCCTTTGAATCTTCTTTGAGCCTCATTCCTTGAACCTTAAGCATAGTGAAGATATTGACTACCTTACTTTGAGCTTGAGAGAGCAAATGATTGTTAGTCATGAGTATGGTTCAAGTTTGGGGGAATTATTGCTAATACAAGGGAGCATGGGAAGATTTGTAAAGTTTTTGGTTCAATTCAATACAAAAAAAAAGAAAAGAAAAGAAAAGAAAATTGGTGCAAGCAAGTTGGGAATTGGTTTCATTTGTTCAATAGAGAGGGGAGAAAAATACTTTCATGATTTGATTAGTTGCTCTCTTAGCTCAAGGTACTTTTGTTATCCTGAAAAACCAAATTTCCTTCTTAGCCTAGCCACGATACAAGCCATAAAAGACCTTGTGATGATAGCATGCTTGTGAAAGTTTTAGCCATTTTGAACAAAAAGCAAAGTTATTTTGTGTGACATTGTGATGGTAGATAGAATGTTGTTTATATCCATACACCTGTGGGCTTGAGTTAAACACCTGTTCTTGTGAGAAGTGGTTACCATTGATCAAGGAAACATTTTGCCATGATTGTTGATCCCTTATAAACTCTTGCATGCACAATTTTTGTTTGTGAACACCATAGCTTTATTTTGCCTTGCTAATGAAACACATGTGCTACACAATCTTTCAAATAAGAGCAAGCACAATTGAAATTTGTTTTCTTGAGTTGCTAAATCATTGCAATTGTGTTGTTCCAAGTTACCTTTTTGCTTAAGGACAAGCAAGGTTTTAAGTTTGGGGGAGTTGATAATGTTAATTTTTACCATTATCTAAGCTATATTTCATTAGCAAAATCATCTCTTCCAAAGCTTTTAACCTACTTAATCCTCAATTTTACCTTACTTTTGTAAATAAATACATTTTGGGTTACATTGATCTAAATATACCACTAATCCCCATTTTTTGTGTCTATTTATAGATTGGAAGCTTTGTTCCAAGAGTCCAGACAAATGAGTAACCCGGAACAACAAGGAGAAGTGCAAAAATGTCAACAGGAAGCGCCTAGCGACACAAAGGGAGCGCTAGGCAGCAGTCACCGTCAACGCCAGGCGCCAGACTAGCGCTAACCAGGCGCCACTGTTGGTCACCGCCTGGCGGAACTGGGACACCGCTGGGTGGTAGCTGGAAGAATTGCCCCCTGTTTGATGGCTAGCGCCTGGCGGTGAGAAACTTCCTTCAGGCGCCAGTTTTCGCTGATGTGTCAAGTGACCCTTTCTCTTCTGTTTTCGCTTAGGGAAACGTATCTTGGACATTTTGGAGCTCGAGCAACGCGACTTTGAGAGCTTGGAGGAGTGCTAGGGCTTGTGGAAACAACTCCATCTTCCTCTTTGTATCTCTTTCTCTTCCATTTTCCATTTTATAAGCTTGAGCTCTCCATGACAATGAAGAGCTAAACCAATTTTTGTTGGGGTTAGATGTAGCCACTGAACTTTCATGTATTTTCGAATGGTTTGAATATATATATGCTTCTTCCATTGATTTCTAGTATCTTTGTTTACTTATTTAAAGCTTGCTTTGTTTTACCCATTCATTGCATGATATTTGGGTCATTAGGTATTGGAAAATATCTCTTGAAACCTAGAATTGGAACAAGATACCTAATGGAACTTGTATCTAGGAATGGAACTTGACCCATTAGTTGTCTTAAACCCTAATTTGTAAAGCGGGTTTGTTTATTTAGGGATTCAAGGAATTGACTCTAAATAAGGGAACCTAGGCTCATTCAACTAAGGGATTAGAGTTTGAGTAGACTTATGGGTTGACATTAGTAATTAATGGAGAAGAGTTTTATTATTTAATATACATGAGAGTGAAGTAGGTGAAGTCTATCTTCAACAATATCAATCCATTGCATTTCTAATCTTTACTATTTTCTAGAGTCTTCAAATATCCAAGTTCAATTTTACTTATTTATGAAATATTTACTTTCTTGCATAAAAAAACCCAAATCATGAATTTATTCATTAGTTTAAAGTAGTCACTAATTATGCAAATATTTAGTATACACGAGTCTCTTGGGAAACGATATCCTGGTCTTACCGGTTACTACTTGCGCGACTTGGTACACTTGCCAAAGTCTGAACATCTAGTCAGGTGACTAGACTAATGAAATCTCCTCACATCTTCTCTTCCCAACTCTAACACTTATACTTCTCCACTAACTTTTACCCTTACCTCGTCAAGCCAAGATCTTGAATTCCCTTCTCTTGCGCAACATCTACTCTTACTTTCTCATTTTTAGGTTGCCACCTTAAATTGAAACCATAACTCAACTGTCTTCTATTTCTCTTGTCCAACTTCCTCTATGCAACTCCACACTTCTAACTCTGAATGTTCATCAAACACTTTTAACTAACACTAATAAGAATGACACATTTGTTGTTTTTAAAGAAATGGTTATCGTGCAACCACTAGGTCCTGAGTAAGATAGTTTGTCTCACGCACCTCTTACCATTCATAAGCATCGCTTGCCACCATCCTGTTGTGTTACTCTGATCCATACACAAAATTACTTATTTTTTACTTAAAATGATTATCCTTTCCTGTCATGATAAGGAAGCAATCATCATTGAGAAACCTTCATCAAAACCTCTATAGAACTTGCAAAACTCTTTAAAACTCCCTTTTTTATAGCCTTAGCATTCCATTTTCTCAACATTGTATCCACCCTTTTAAATCCATATGCCTTACTAGCCACTCTAACCTTAGTAAATACTCTTCTTGAATGGTTTGACACACTGCAACTTCTGTTTAAAGATCCGCCAAACTTGGTGTAATTTCGGGGATTATATTAAGTTTATACCATTATGTCTCCAACAACGCTTTCACTTGGTTCTCTTACTTCACACTCCCAGCATAAATCATCCAATTAGGAACTATTAGCACAAGTTCTACCTCAGTCACTAATGCAAAAGTGAACTTCACCACTCCAAAGCAAAAATTATAATATCTACTTTAGAATACGTCTACAAACTCTTCTACCATTAAGATCCTTTCCGTCTATTATTTGTTTGCCTTTATAAGATAATTTTGATTCACATGACATTCTGCCTCCACCTTTCAACTTGTCCCTCACTTGATACACCACCATTGTCCTATCTCCTTGAATAAAAGATCATCACTTCGTTGGGTATCACATCCTATAGGGATGAGACTTGGAAAAACAACAAATTTATCCTGGATATTATATCTCAACCTTACTAAGAGAACAATTCAAATCAACTTTGAATTTGAATCCTTTGATTACCACATGATAAACCACAGACTTGATCAATCTTTACTTGACTAGAACTGTTCTAAAACCACCATCTCAATTCTTACTCCCTCTTGCATATAACCATGACTCATTCACCACATTGGCGACACCAAGAGGTATACGACCCCAAGCAAAATCAACTCTCAGTCCAAGCATCACTTTTGTAACCTATATCTTTGAATGAGAATATTTGTGCTAACCACCTTAGCACCACCCATCGTAGACACCTTGTCAACAACTCAAAAATTTTCTTTTCATCTTCTCCATCATTGTGCTCTGACATCATTGGTTGTCATTATGTACAAGAATAACCCTTAATGATGTGTCTCTCCTTCTGGTACGCGAAACCTTCCGTCTTATATCTAAGGTCAAACCTATCTCACGTGTGAGCCACCTTACTTAGAATATACTTTCTACTCTTGTTTTATTATTCTTTCACATTCTGCCTCAACTTGACCTCCGATCAGAGGGTTTGCCATCCTTATAAACCTCATGATGTTTAGCCTTCTTAGCTTTAACCTCAAGCTTTCAACAACTTTCCACCTTTGAACTCAAACATTATCGAAATGTAAAACCAAGTTGGTTTTCAAACCTTACTACATGAATACACACCGATATCTTCTCTTATTCTCACCCTTGAACTCAACTCCTCTTGTAAAACTTGTGGTATACAATCTCAGAATTTGTTCTTGCTACTTCCTTAGTCCAAAGTGTTACTTCTGAACACCAACTTCATTTTTCAGCCCATAAACCAAAACTTAACTTTCCTCGTCCACCGATATACCACCTACCGCCACTTCATATCTTTGAAGCAAAAGATTATCCCAAGGGCCTTACTCAACCCTTGAAAAGGTAAGCAAGTCAAATTTGACCTTGAATCTGCATTCCTCTCCCATCATAGACACCGAACACAAACCATAGAGGCACAAACATGACAAGAAAGGTATAAAAGACAAAACTGAAACGATAATTCTAACTCTTTTTTCCCAAACCTTCAGAATTAAGAAAGGAAAATTATCTTGGATATAGTCATGAGTGTGCACCCTCATTACTTAAATCAAGATGTTTTATGTTCTTAATGCTTTTGGTTCGACATACACGCTCGACTAAACTTGAATACTTAAGCCTGTGAGACATGACAAACCCACGACCCTCAGGTCATCTTAAGGACGAACTACTCTGATACCATAAATGTAACGTCCCAATTTAGTAGAATAAATCTAATAAATCAAACGTCACATGTTTATTGTATAACATGGAGCACCAATAAAAAGTATACTGAAAGGAATAGCCAAAGGCACCACAGAATGCCTCAAAAAGGAATTAAGAAAAAAAAAATGCCAAAAGGGTTTGCTCACTGAGCAAGAAACTACCTAAGCATCAATGCCTCAAAAGTTGCTAAAAAGAGAGCCATAACTAAGACCCCTAAACTGGAAAGTAGCATCACCATCTGAACAATTTCCAAGAATTTCCACATCTACTCACACCAAGGATTTGGTGATCATTGTAAAAAGGAAAAGTCAAATAGAGAAATAGACACCAAACAAAAAAGGTAAGCTAGAGCAAAATATTTTTAATCATATTATTGAGCAAGTGAATGTTAAATCAGGTTATAAACATAGAAAGTAGTAAGCACCTAAACCATGTGATAGCAAACAAATGCAATACCTTCTTACTCAAATATCCAGATTATACTCTTGATATAGAATTCTAATGGAAGTATGCGCCTGTGCTAGTAGAGTTCAGGATACCTTCCTTAATCTAGACATCTCATATATCAAGATATACACTAACCACACCATCACCAAGAGTTTCCCATGAAACTCTTTTATGCACAACATTCCACATGCCATCTCAAGCATTATAATCTCCAATGCACCACCAACAAACGAACCATTCTTATTTCATTTCATACCAAGCAAGTCCATATCACATGAAACATACACAATCACAGATTCATGCCTTTAAGAGTAATTGAATCAATCCACAAGTGAAAGTAAGGAATTAAAATTCTGCAGCAATTCTCGCTTAACCTATAAATTTTTTGCTTAAGCTAGGAATTCTCGCTTAGGCTAGATTGGTCTCGCTTAAGCTAAAAGTTCTCGCTTAAGCTAAACTGATTTTGCTTAAGCTAAATTGATCTCGCTTAAGCTAAACTGATCTTGTTTAAGCTAAATTGATCTCACTTAAGCTAAAATGATCTCGCTTAAGCTAAACTAGTGTCGCTTAAGATAAATTGGTCTCGCTTATGCTAAATTGGTCTCGCTGAAGCTAAACTGATCTCGCTTAAACTAAACTGGTCTTGCTTAAGCCAGAAATTCTTGCTTGGGTGAGATTGTAACTTGGGAGCACTACAGGGTTTTGCGAGTTCTCACTTAAGCGAGACATCTTCGCCTGAGCGAGATAATTCGTTGCTCAAAATGAAAGCTCGTCGTCTGAGCAAGAGTTTGAGCAGAAACCATGGCGAGCTTCTTCTATTCTCGCTACTGTTCACGCATGTAACAACCAGACATTCAAAACCAAACAATATCTCAATATTTTCCAAGCAACCACAACTATATACAAGCATTATAAACGTGAAACTGAACTAAAAACAGGTAGATACTAAGAAAACATAAAAAAAAGACCCTAGCTTTCCTTACTTGGACAAATAATAGCCAAACGAAACAACGACCCAAAAGATGAGCACCATAGCTCTAGTAACGGATCCATAAAGTTGGAGGGAAAATGAGCTCAGCTAGCTCAGAGGGGAAACTTGCTCAAACCCTAGTAGAGCCTTTGTTGTAGAAGAGAGAGAGAGAGAGCAATGTTTTAGTGAGAGAGGGAAAAAGAGGGATTGGCTGAGTGGGAACATAAGTGAGGGGTTTTCCTACCTTTGGAAAAATAGGCAAGTGGACTGACCTTGGGCCTTCCCTTACTCGCTAAAGCTAGGCCCATTAAGCTTAAAATAGAAAAAAAGGTCTTACATAATTACTAAAGTATGATGATAAATAATTTTAGGATTGTATTTTTAATGAAAATTATAATTACCAAATAAATTTGAGACTTGACATGATAATTATTAATTATAAAAATATTATATAAATGGACTCTTCGGTCATCAACTTATTGAAATCAGAAAGGGATGACAAATTTAAAAAAAATAAAGTTTGGATTCGCCAACATAATTTACACTGAAAAACTACAGAAAAAAATACTATAAGATAAAAGCATGTTCTCTAAAGCTGATATGTGTAGGAAAGGTATTAGCGCCCTGCAACGCCTATTCGAAGATGATACATTTAATTAAATATGCAAAAAGGTTGTCGTTTGAGTAAATGTTTTTATCTCGAAAAATAGGAAGAAAAATTTGTATAATAGAAATAAAAAATACTTTTTTGAAAATTTTAGGTTTGATTAGGATTAACCTCACTCATACATATTTCCATTAAAAATGAAAAATCATATTTTGTAGTTCTTGAAAACTTTTTAAAAAATGATTTAATTTTTTTGAAAAATAGTATTTTTGTTGGCAAAACAATAAGAGTTGTGTTGTAAGATTTTGATGATTACAACTATAAAGAACTTCAAGCAAATAATTGGAAAGAATTATTTTGTTATGTATTTTTTTAAAGGCTATTATAAAGTTCTTGTTTGTGAATATTTAGTATATAGAAGTTAGCTTAGAAAATCAACAACTTACACTTGACCACTTTAGGAAGGTTTTTGTTTTTTCACAAAAATGCGCTATGATTAGGGATGGCAACAGGACGGGGCGAGGACGGGTTTTGCTATCTCATATCCATCCCCATCCCTATACCTAAACCCAACGGGTATCAAACTTTTGTCCCATCCCCATCCCCACCGAGTAATGGGTATAATCTCGTACCCATACCCATACTCGTTTTCTTACTACTTTAATATTAATTTTAATTAATTTTTATAAAAAAAATTACGGTAAAGGAAACATAATATTATCAAATATTCAATATTAGGAGGATGGTTGTTTCTTCGATATCAAATACTTTAAAATAAATTATAATTGTTTACATTTTAGATTAGAGTACCATATAAAATTTCATGAGAACAAAAATATTTATTAAATTTGCAAACATTAATGAAACCTAGTTGATAAAATTTAAAATTATTTTAAAAAAATATAAAAGGAAAAACATATTCAAATTAAAATATATTTTAAATGTTTGTTTACTTCAATTTTTAAAATTATAATGAATCTTTTTTTATGCACTAATAAAAGTTATAATACATCACTTGCTTAAAATGACGCAAAGAACAAATAATAAATATAATAATAAAATTTTAACATAGATGTTGTATCTTTTGAACTTCAATATATGAAGGATTGACCCCAACCAAGGATGAAGAACATGCTTAAGAAGACTAAGCATGTTTAGAAAGCAAGTTCACTAATCCTTCATCCCTTTCATTTGTGTTTGTTATTTTTTATTCCCTAAGTTGACTTAGTTGAATCAACTTTAGTTGACTTGTTGACCTTTGACTAGGTTTGACTTGTTGACTATAGTTGACTTGACTTAAGCCAACATGTTAATCTATGTTTATTTGCTTTGTAGGTTAATTAGGAGTAAGAAAGCAATGCTAGGTGGCGCATGGTGATTGGGGAGCATAAATGATGTGGAGGAGAGAGTAAAGCAAAGGCATAAAGCATGAAGTAAAAGCCATGAAGCAAGTGTACCTATGTACCTTTGGTCTCCTTTGTTTTTAGCACACTTTGGCCACTTTTTGGAGACATATGAGACACATTCTTTGTCTCCTTTTGTGCTAGAAAGAAATTAGCCTTGCACACACCATAGGTGGCTCTTTTGTCTCTCATTTTTGTAACCTTATTTGACCTAGCTTCTAGAAGCTAGGGTTAGGTTTTTGTAGAGACATCCTTAAGTATCTTTTATTTGCTTAGAGGCCCCTAAACTCTTCTATATAAGGGGTGCTCCTAGACATGTAAAAGGGTTGAACATTTTGAAGTAAAAACACTCTTGTGTCTCAACCATTTGTGAGAGTTTCCTCCCTTGGGAGTGAATACTTTTAAGCCTTATCTTGCATAGCAAGTGGCGGCACACATCCACTCCTCTTCAAGGTTGCCATGGCTTCTAGCCTAGCCTTGTAGTGGCGTGCTTCTTGTAACATCCCTGGCTACCCCTCCTCGGGCCCCAGAGGCTGTCAGGTTACTACAGCCCAATGCACCCCAACCCCTCACCCTTCTCCGTCCATTCATACTGGGTGGGTTGTTGCCAGTGGGAATCGAACCCCCAACCTGACCTTTAACACCTCTGGCTCACCAGCAGATGCTACCACTTCCATGAGACACAAAAAACAATGCTGGCAGAAACTGTTCACGATTTTAAAAGATTAAACTGCACGTGCTCAGTGAGCCTAGGTCAAAAGAAAGCTCGTTGAGTCTAGTTTCCAGAACAAAAGGAACCAACGCATTTGGAGTTCTGTGGAGAAAGTTATGATCAAATTAGTGAGCAAAGGTCAGATCTGCCAAGAATACGTGAATCAGCGTTTTCAGGTTTTTGTTGTGGCAGTTTGGCTACGGGTTTTGCTCCTCTTTAAGCTCCTAAATGTGGTTGGATAACATGTCTTTGGATGCTTATTCTTTGAGCCTCAAATCCATGAGTTTAAATGCATGATAGCTACATGTTTGAGTCTTTAAATGTGCCTAATTTTTGCTTGAGTCATATGTCATATGTTAGCTTGAAGTTTTCTTATTCTTGTTTTTCCAACTATTTGAATCTTGTTTTCACTTTATGTCTTACTTGATGTATCCTCCATGAAATTGAGTTGGGCCTAAAAGTTGAGGAACTAAGTGTCCAAGCCACCTAAAACTCTTTCTCACCATTTTATGAAACTAGTTGTGAAAGAAGAAAAATTTGCACCAATTTTTGCCTAAAAACCGAGAGCAACCTTGCTCCTTCGTGAATTAAAAGTGTGTTTTTCACTAGGTGTTATGCTACTAGTTATCATACTTGAGAATTGGGTGATATTGGCTAATTAGTTCCATGCTTTAACTTGGTTATGATCTTTCTTGGTGCATGCATGATTTAAGACTTGAAGATGCTTGTCAAGTACTTTCCATAGAGTCTTAAAATTTGCTTTTCTTGTGTTAGTGTTGTTCAAAGTTTTGTCACCAATATTTTTCTTTCCTTAGAGTTTAGCTTTCCTTGTTTTTGTGTTTTTCTTGTTTGTCACTAGGTGTTCTTTGTTTTGTCTTAGTAGTTTTCTTTTCTTGAAACTCTTGGGGTGTTGTGGCCGAATCACTTGTCTTGCATTTGAAGGTTTTGAACAAGTTTTTAAAAGTGTTTGCTTCACTCCTTTGGTGGATTTTGAGTGCTAGCCTTGCCTTGTTACTTTGGGAGTGTGATCTAAACACTTGGGTTGCATTTTGGGTTGGATTTGGTCTCGATTTTCATGTTGTCTAACCCCTAATCCATTTATTTTGTCTCGGATTTAAGTGTTTTTGTTGTAGGAATCATGGCAAGTTCATCAAATGCACCTACACCAAACAAAAATAATACATTGATGAGATTGCTTCGGGATTTGGAGTTGTCTAGGAAGGAGGCCTTTGAACAATTGAGAAAGGACAAGGAGCAAAGTGACCTAAGAATCCAAGAGCACATTCAAAGGCTTGAAGCTAAGGAGCAAGAAAGAGAGGCTAGGAAAAGAGGGCATTCTAGGTGCAAACCATCACAAGAGAAGCAAACTCCAAAGATTCCTAAGTTCAAAGGAGAAAATGACCCAAACATCTACATTGAGTGGGAACAAAAAGTGGGCCAAATTTTTACCATTCATGTAGTTAGTCATCAAAAGCAAGTAGATTTGGTAGTCTTAGAGTTTGAGGATTATGCCATGACTTGGTGGCATCAATTATGTATGGACAATATTAACCAAGAGTCACTTGCGACTTCTTGGAGGGACCTTAAAAATTTGATGCGCGCTAGATTTGTTCCTTCCTACTATAGGAGGGAGACTCTTTTGAAGCTCTAAAGGCTTCAACAAGGGTCTATGTGTGTGAATGAATATTTTAAAATGATGGAGTCCATGCTTCTCAAAGTAGGACTCCAATTTGAAAGTGAAGAGGAAAAGGTAGCTAGATTTGTGAGTGGGTTAAGGAGGGACATATAAGATTTAGTAGTTATATGAGTACTCCTCTCTTGACAAAGTTTTACATTTGGCCATCAAAGTTGAAACTCAATTGCAAAAGATAAAAGAGGCCAAGAGGAGTGGTTCATACAATGACTACTATTCTAGTACTTGGAAAGATAAAGAAAGAAAACATGATAAATCACCACTCAAGAGTTCCAAAGACCCACCTCCTAGGACTAATTCGTCTAGGCCTTCTAATGAAACTCCTAATTCTTCTCAAGGTACAAGGACAAGTTCTATAAAATGTTTTAAGTGTTTGGGATAGGGGCACATAGCTTCAAATTGTCCCACCAAAAGAACCATGGCCTTAAACCTTAAAAAAGAAGTAGAGAGTGAACATTCTTCTCCCCCTTCCCCCAAAAGTACTTCTTCCCACACTTCTTCTTCAAGTGAAAGGATTAAACCCCTTGAAGGTGGATTATTAATGATAAGGCACCAACTAAGACAAGTTTCCAAGGAACTTGACCCTTCTCAAAGACAAAACCTTTTTCATTCAAGGTGTCATATCAAAGACAAACTATGTCCCCTCCTCACAGATAATGGAAGTTGTGTAAATGTGGCTAGCACAAGGGTTATGGAAAAGCTTGGCTTGAAAACTATCCCTCATGCCAAGCCCTACAAGCTATCATGGCTTAAGAAAGAAGACATTAAAGTAACTCAACAAGTCCTCATTAACTTATCAATTGGAAATTTTAAAGATGAGGTGTTATATGATGTTGTGCCTATGGAAGAAACTCATATTTTGTTAGGTAGGCCATGGCAATTTGATAGAAAAGTCTTTTATGATGGCCATGCTAACACTTATGCTTTCTCCTTCCAAGGCAAGAAGTTCACACTCCTACCTCTCTCACCCAATCAAGCAAATGAGGACCAAAATAAAGTGAAAGATAAGAGAAAAGATGAAAAAGAAAAAGAGCAAGTTACCTCCAAAGTGTTACTTGCCTCTAAAAAAAGATTTTCAAAGCAAGATGGACATCACCATTCTTTCTTCTCTTGCAAGGCTCAAAAGGAAGACCCAATGCGCAAGCATGAGATGAAGAGTGGTCTAGAAAAGAGGGATGGCCTAACCAAAGCTAGGGGTAGTACCCTTAGAAAAGATGGAACAAGAGCTCATAAAAGGGAGGCGCAAAACCTCCCCCAAATCAAGTCAAGCTCCATCTACAAAGGAATAAAGAATTTGTGGTCAAATTCTCTCCAAGAAGAGGATGATGATGAAGGATTGACCCCAACCAAGGATGAAGAACATGCTTAAGAAGACTAAGCATGTTTAGAAAGCAAGTTCACTAATCCTTCATCCCTTTCATTTGTGTTTGTTATTTTTTATTCCCTAAGTTGACTTAGTTGAATCAACTTTAGTTGACTTGTTGACCTTTGACTAGGTTTGACTTGTTGACTATAGTTGACTTGACTTAAGCCAACATGTTAATCTATGTTTATTTGCTTTGTAGGTTAATTAGGAGTAAGAAAGCAATGCTAGGTGGCGCATGGTGATTGGGGAGCATAAATGATGTGGAGGAGAGAGTAAAGCAAAGGCATAAAGCATGAAGTAAAAGCCATGAAGCAAGTGTACCTATGTACCTTTGGTCTCCTTTGTTTTTAGCACACTTTGGCCACTTTTTGGAGACATATGAGACACATTCTTTGTCTCCTTTTGTGCTAGAACGAAATTAGCCTTGCACACACCATAGGTGGCTCTTTTGTCTCTCATTTTTGTAACCTTATTTGACCTAGCTTCTAGAAGCTAGGGTTAGGTTTTTGTAGAGACATCCTTAGGTATCTTTTATTTGCTTAGAGGCCCCTAAACTCTTCTATATAAGGGGTGCTCCTAGACATGTAAAAGGGTTGAATATTTTGAAGTAAAAACACTCTTATGTCTCAACCATTTGTGAGAGTTTCCTCCCTTGGGAGTGAATTCTTTTAAGCCTTATCTTGCATAGCAAGTGGCGGCACACATCCACTCATCTTCAAGGTTGCCATGGCTTCTAGCCTAGCCTTGTAGTGGCGTGCTTCTCACATTTTTACCATTTCTTTCCTTTCCATTTTATGTTTTCTTCTTCCTTTAATTTGTTCTTGGTTTTCTATGGTTTATGTGCTTTCCATTTCCTTTTTGTTTTGAATCAATCCATCATCTTCTTCTCTTGAGCTTTGTAAAAGGAACCTTCACATCTAGATAGCTTGCTATCTTAATGTCCAGTGGGGATTTCACTTAGCTTTCTTAATCAACTCACACCATATTCAACAATCTTAAAAGAAAACAAGATAATCCTTCATCAGTTTAGGAACCCTAGCAGCCAAAAGAGGCAACCTAGGGGGCTGAAAACATTATGTTAAAATTAGTTTTAGTAGATTAAAGGGTAATTAAGGGAGCATTAATCTTGAGAGAGAAGAGAGAAGGAGAGGAAAATTGACCTGGAAAAGTGCAGAGAGTTTTGGGTGTGAGAGTGGAGAGGTTCTGGTTCATGGAGAAGGCAAAGAGGAAAAGAATCGTGGTGGGTATTAGAAGCCAAGGAAAGAAGGTGTGAAAGAAGAGTGAGGATCTCAATTGGAGCAAGGATTCCAGGTAGAGGGAGTTGTTTTCGCGTGATTTTAATCGTATCTAATGTATATTGCCTTATTGTGACCAAGATTTCATGAACACCCCTTCTTTTCACGCTATTTTTCGAGGTTTCTAGGTCTTTGCCTAGAAACCGCATGGCGATGATGATGGTGCCGCCAGGCGATGCTTCATATCCAACCCAAATTCTAGGTTTTGTCACGAGCTGTCTGGCGGCGAGGTGGAACCGCGAGGCGATGTTTAATGTTTGTTGCTGTTTCGTTGTGTTTTTGTGAAATCCATGATCTATTGACCTTGCTGTTGGATTTTTATGTCTATTTTTTCGTATTATGCCATGATGTTCCGAGTATCGGGTGTTTGTGGTTATTAGTTGAGATGGGAACATGGAGAGTTTATGCTAGAATTAAGAACCCATTTGAATTGATGGATTCAATGTCTCCCGTTACATGATTGTAAGCATATGATAGTATATGGTGTATAACTATATAAACATTGAATTGGAAGCTTGAGTATTTCAGTGTTGAGGTAACAAAACTATGAGAAGTGGAAGGGGATCTTCACGAGTGCAAAAAACTTGGGTTTTTACCTAGGAACTTATGTGCCGCTTGGACTGCGAGAGAGAGTGCTAGGGAATTGACTTAAGAGAAAATGCACTATGATTAGATGGTAAAAATAAGGAAAACATGGGGGTGTTAGAGATGAGATAGGTGATGTATTGATCGGGAAAGTGGACTTGAGATGAGTTGATGTCGAATTTGTAATGGTCCTCTAGTGATGAATAATAATCTGATATAATACCCAATAGGAATTTAGTGTGGTTTATGGTGATTTTAAGCAAGCACGAGGAAAATTCCCACTGGTCATTAAGATAACTAAGGTTATCTAGATGTGAAGGTTCATTTCCAAGGCTCAAAGAGAGAAGAGAATGTTAATTTTTAAGGATTAAAAATTGCACTCAAATCTGAAACAAAATTCAGCAGCACATCACCAACAAATTCAAAGAAAATTAAAAGCTAAATAAGGAATTAATGACATATATGGACTAAACATGACTCTAGACAAAACATATGGATCTTAAAATCAAAATAAACTCAAGAACAAGAGAATGAACTGAATAAAAACAATAAATACTCAATTAAAATGAAAAGTAAACGGTAGAAACCAAATAGAACACCTAAAGCACACAAGGATGGTTCAAGATGAAGCAAATGAAGATGAATCAAAGTAAAAAGACTTTAATACTCAAAATAAAATGAACAAAAACAGCAAGACAAGTAGAAGAAGTGATGAATAACACAAAATTGAAAGAAAAATGGAGAAGAAACACTTAACTCACTAAAACCAAGGCTCATGATACCACATGATGGCTTCTTCTTGTCTCCATTGAAGCTTGCATGAAGAATGGAGGGTCCATGGATGGTGTTGGATGCGGAAGCATGAAGGAAAGAAGCTTAATGTGTTTGGTTTGGTGTAGGTGAAAGGATTCTTAAGAGAGGTGAGGCCAACTCCTAAGGAAGAAGACTAGAGTAAACTAGAGAAGATTTTACTCTAAGGTGAGCTCAAAAGAGATTTGTGCACAAATTTGGGCAGCAATTCATTACTCAATTTCAAGCTGAAAAATACATCTCCTAAGCCTTCTATTTATAGGCTAAAATGAGACCAAGGAGTCTCCAAAAAATGGAGGGAAAAAGGAGTCTAGAAAGTTGAATTTTGGAGCTAAAAAGGAGCATGTGGGAGTGTGACTTGCCACCTAAGCAAGTCACACTTGTCTTGCCATGGGAAGCTAACTCTCATCCTTGGAGAGCAAGTTTGAGAAGCTTCTAGGCTTTTCTAGAGTAGACACACTACTCTTGGCCCATTTGGCCAAATTCCCCTTTTTGGTCCAAAATTACTTCTAAAGCCCAATTTCCTCTAAGGCCCAATACATGACCCAAAGAAAACCCTAATCTACTGGGCCCAAAATACAAAGCCCAAAATAAAATCCTAATCTAGTATTTACAACCAAAATGTCCTAGGCTAGGTCTTCACATCTTCCTTGGCCCATGTGAAGTTCATCTTGGGCCTTGCATGCGCATTTAAGGCTCATTCCTCTTGTATTCTCCTAGCCATGGCTTTTGTTGTAGGTCCCTTGGCTTGAGGCATTTCATCAATAATATTGCGACGTTTGGATTTCAACTGTTATTTATTTATTTTATTTAAGTAATTTCCTTAGGGACGTTACAAATAGTGGTTCTATTAATAGACGTCCTCCTTTTTCTGGTGAAAATTACTCATTTTGGAATGTAAGCAAATATTTCTTGAATTTGTTGATTGGGGTATTTGGGTTGTTGTTGTGAATGGTCCATTTGTTCTTTTATAAATGTAAATGATGTTCAAGAAGCTAAGTCTTTTTGCTCAGCAGACTACATATGAAAGCAAAAGAGCCCACTATGATGTAAGGGCAAGAAATATAATTTTGTCTTTTTTGTTTTTATTATTCTTTTTGAAGCTTTTAATTTTAATTTGTTCTTTTCTTTTGAAGCAAATACTTTAAGTGAAATTTTAATAACTTGTTTTATTGTATTCATATCCAATGTTGAAAATGGATACACTATTAGGAATTTTACTTTTTATTTAACTAACAAAATTTGTGATTTTATAGTTTCAATAGAATATTTAGATTAATCAAGTATATATTTAAACAAATCAGAATTAATTTTGACAAGTAATCATATAATCTTATATCTAACTACACAATTCTTCATGATTTTGACTTTACATGGACTTGCTGATAAATATTCCCATGTTCGTGATCCAATTTTGGGTTCTCCTATTATACTCAATTTTACTTCTACTTGTTCCACCCTTTTGCGTATGTCATCTCAACGTGATGATCGCAACTGCTCCCACAAGCCAGAAAAATGGCATCACAGGTATTACCATTATGGCAAGTTCTACCACAAAACTGATGGGTGTTATGCATTACAAAGTCATCCTCCTCATCTGCTATTGTTGCTCAAACTTATCCTCACTCACAACTATCTACTATGGATCCTAATACTAAACTTCTACCAAATTAGGGGGAGTCTATCAAATCCCGAACAATATAGAAGATTAGTTGGGAATTTGAATTATCTTACCTTAGTCGTCCTACAATTTCCTTTGCAGTCAGTTTGGTAAGCCAATTTCTTAATTCCCCATGTAAATGTCATTGGAATGCAGTAATTCGTATATTAAATTACATTAAAGGGTCTCTTAGAAAAAGGTTGTAATATGGTTCCAATAACCATACAAGAGTTGTTTGTTATTCAAATGTTGATTGGGTCATATCTCCTTATGATAGAAGATCTACATCTAGATTTTGTGTCTCCATTGGTAGTAACTTGATCTCTTGGAAAAGAAAGAAACAAAATTTTGTGGCAAGATCTAGTGCAAAAGCAGAATATAGAGTTATGTTCTCAACCACTTGTGAGCTTGTTTGGCTTAAGCAATTACTTAGAGAGTTACAATTTGGAGATGTTACTCAAATGACACTTATATGTGACAATCGAGTTGCTCTTCATATTAATTATACTATTGTCTTTCATGAGAGGATTAAACACATTGAGATTGACTATCATTTCATTCGAGAAAAGATTGTATCTGGAGACATCAAGACTTCGTTAACTCAAATGTCAATTAGTAGATATTTTCACTTTTCACTAAGTCTTTATGGGGACTAAGAATTTATTCTACCAAGCTTGGTACATACGATTTGTATCCACCAGCTTGAGGGGGAGTGTTAGATATATCTCTAGATATCTTATCTCTATCTTTATCTTTAGTTTATTTTTTATTATTTTTTACATGTATTTTGGGCTTAATCCATATTTCCTTTGTTGTAAATACAATATCCTATGTGTATTTAACATCAACTTCACATTCGGGTGCAATTGTGAAAGTACAAGTTATGATTTTTTTTATATTAACTATTATATTTTTTTCAATTACTTGATAGTTGCCAGCTCATATAAAAGTACAGTATTCAACATCAATTGAAAAGAGAAACGGTAAATGTAAAGAGGGATATGATGAATCTTACTCCTCTAAGCAAGGAAAAACGATAACATGTTTAAGTGACTTGGGTTGATTTTTTGTAATGTGTTGTTTTTGCTTCAGGGTTTCTCTAGGATGAATAGGTTTAGCTAGAGTAGTTGGTGATGATGAAGGCTTGATCCCTACCAAGGATGATAGCCCATGGCACATGCTTAGGAGAAAGGGAGTTCCTTAATCCCTTCCTTTGTTTTTAATTTCCTTAGTTGAATTCAGTTGAGTTTTCTTAGTGAACTTGTTGACTTTGGTCTAAGGTTGACTTGTTCACTCAAATTAGCTTAACCTAAGCCAACATGCTAATCCAATTTTACTTGTTTTGTAGGACCATTAGTAGGTCACACATGGAGAGACAAGTGGCACATTTAGATGGCTTTTAGAGAGCACATATGGAGGAGAGAGAATGAGCAATGTAACATCCAGTCAGGATATTACTAATTTATAAATAAATAAAAGCAATAATTTAAAATACGTAGCAGTTAATAATACCTCGTTTTCCCAAAACGCGGGAAAATTCAAAATTTATTAATTAATCATCAAAAGTTCAAGTCCAAAATCACTAAACACATATTTCATAAAAATCCCGTAAGGGTTTACATCATATTTCAAAAATTAACTGAAAATAAACACTAGTCTTTCCCCATACTATCCCCTCTCCGCTACTAAGTACCACCTGAGCCACCTGTATCAACAACAGCTGCTCCCGTGTACTGCGTACACGATCATCGCTAAACACACGCAGATATGGTGAGCTTAACAGATAAAACATATATAATTACACAGTTACATATACATATACACATATCACTAATAGTACATAAACATCCCACATTGTTACATCTTTTAACTCTTACCACCTGATCCCTATCCGATTATTCGTGTTCTACATCGTCTAGTGAATACTTCAAGATGACTTGCTACCATACCTATCGACCACAACCGATAGAGCACGTGCAGGAAACAATGCTACGGATTATACACCGTAATGCCAGGTAGAGTTCCCATATACGGACATAGTCTGTATCGTCCCAAGACTACCAAACTCGTCAGCCAACAACTGAGGAGGGCAATCTATCTGGACCCATCTGTACTGGCCACAACCAGCACACTCACACCGGCAACACTCGCCAACCCGAGCCACAACTCAAGGGTTCCTCGTGTTCATCCGTCATCCCGAGCCACAACTCAAGGAATATCACGTGCTTAACCTCTATCCCGAGTCACAACTCAAGG
Organism: Vigna unguiculata; assembly: GCF_037176805.1. Taxonomy (NCBI): domain Eukaryota; kingdom Viridiplantae; phylum Streptophyta; class Magnoliopsida; order Fabales; family Fabaceae; genus Vigna; species Vigna unguiculata. Next base: position 21,842,695 of record NC_140795.1, on the reverse strand, counting down.
GATACGTTCCGAGCCACAACTCAAGGAACACCAGCAATCCCATCTTTAAAGCCCCACTAGACGCCTTGTAGATCACAAATATGAAACTAAAAATCCAAGCTGCTGCAATACAAATTGCCTGGCGGGGGACACGTGCCGCCAGGCGCTGCCAGCTCCCAGCCCGCCTGACGAAACATATCTGTCACCAGGCGCCAAGCGCCTCTAGTGTCACTGACTCTACAAATATTACCTGACGAAACGATCTTCACCGCCAAGCGCCACACGTTGTAGGTCTCTATTGGTTTTGTAGCTATCGCTTGACGGTTCAACCCTTACCGCCAGGCGCTACACTAGTACTTGTGTAGTACTGGTTTTTCAAGCTCACAGAACAAATTGCAACCCTCAATCTAAGCCTCAAACCTACAGTATTCTTTTCCAAGTTAATTGCATCAAATCTCTCATGTTTAGATTATTATTATGTTCTAACACCAGTATAGGTTCACCCATCCAAATATCTCAATAATTTGCTTTGCTTAATAACAACTTTGCGTCTCCTAAATTAGCAACACATGTCCACCAATCCATGCTTGATTACAGACCTAATCCTGCTACACGTATTCCCAAAACCTCCAACAATTACAGATTCAATCTATTGCAATAGTTCAAGCACACACCGAGAGTAATAATTTGCAAACTCATGAATTTATATGCCCCTACTACATTATTCTAAGGTCCAATCATCAATTAGGCACCAATAATCTAACCTTCACATTTTGAATCCCTACCAATATGTAGTTTAACATCACACAAGACCCAATCATTATATACATTTTATTCCAAATACATATTTCCCACATTAAACCATGGCTTACTTAATTTTTTAACAAAGAATCCATTATGCTCAAAACAACTCCACACCCCAACTGAATAATACATCTAACTAATGCATATACTTGGTGTTTTATTTAATCTCAATCGTGGCCCACCCCTTTTATCCCAATGCCTCATGCGCAATCAGAATTCACCTTGAACTTCACACTTATACCTTCACTCACCTGGTAAATCAAGATCATCGCCAGACAACTCAGAGCATAAAACCCAGATTTTTCGAAACCCAGAAAAATCGGCAGAGAACAACACACTCATCAATCCATGCATCACGAAATTAAAATCCATGCATCACGAAATTAAAATAATAGGATTAATTAAATATGAGTTTACAGCTCCCCTAACCTGGAAGTCTTCGCTTAAATTGAAATGCTTGAGAGCTCCCAACGATCACCAATGATCTTCCCCTTGGCTTCCACTCAACCAGCCCCAAAACTCACTCCCACTCACTAATCTTAGCAATTTCGTGCTTTGTTCCTCTTAATTTGAGAGTTAATGGCCATTTAGTCTCTCATTATGGGGTGTTTTTACAGCCACCCTTGGTTGTTATTTTCTCTAGGGTGTACGTTAACCCTTCACCTTCATGCCAAAGCCAAAAATAGCAAAAAGAATGTTTAATTTGAGTTCCCCAAGACTTGAACCTATAACCATGCAATTGCCAAATCAATATCAAACCATCATGCCAATTCATGTTAAATGCTAACAATCATCATCCAATTAACATATTATTTCACAGCATGATTGTCATATGTAAGACCCGTGGGATTTAATTAATTATATAAATAATTAATTAATAAATGCGGGTGGGGAAATGATTATTTCATTAAATTATGCTTGGTATGACGTGGAGAAGTACTAGCTCAAGTGATTGTGAGTACTTTGATTGTGTGAGAGGACTTGGGTTTAAGTCCTATGTATGTTAACTTTTGTGATTGTTTTATTATTTAAATCTGTGAAGTCATGTTATGATATGATATGATAATTGAATTATGATTGTTATCATGAAATATGAGTTGGTTAAATGGTTTGATATTGGTGTGGCAATTGCATGGTTATGGGTTCAAGCCTTGGAGAACTTACATTAAACTTTAATTCTTTTTTTTTGGTGTTTTGGCTTGGAATTGAATATGAAAGGTTGGGAAGAAAACCCTAGAGTGGGCAGCAGAGAGGTGGCTGGAAAATGGCCATAAGTATGTGGTAAATTGCATTTAACAACTCAATTATGACTTAATTTTCGGGTATAGTGATTAACATAGTTTTAGACACCCTTTAAAAAGAAGGATTTGGCTTAAAGTTAGGGTTTTTGCAAAGCTGAGAGGATACTAGAAAATTAGGCACGAAAATCAGAGAGATAGGTGAGGTGGAGTGAGGTTCTAGAGTCAAGTGAGAGCACACCAATTCTTCAAAGCAAACCAATTCTTGTAGAGTGATAATGTTCATCCAACAGTAGGTATAATCACCTAATTAATGGCTTAAATGAATGGAACAGTGGGTATAAGTTAGGGTTTGAAGGTGTGATATCTTTGATTATTATTTAAACTGAATTACCGTGAATTGGACATAGGAATAATGATCAAGGTGATTAAATATGGAATTGTTATGATTGTGCTTGGACTGGGATTGCATTGTAGTGGAAATTCACAAAGATGGAGAAATGGTGGGGTTTTGGGTGCGGGAAAAATCTGGAAAAATGTCTAGATGATAAGCACCGTTTGGCGGCTCGGGGGCTGGCCGCCAGGCACCCGCGCAGTGGCAGTGCTGCTGCAAGTTAAATTTGTCGTGCGTTGAGGTTAGATTCTATTTCCATTGGGTTAGGATCAGTAGATGGAATTTTGTGATATTTGGGAAGGTTTGATGATGGAGTTGTGTATGAACTATGAGGGTGAGAATTACCTTAGGAGGTAGTGATATCAGATATTAGAGGTCTTCCTATAATATGGCGTAGTAGAGATTGTGAGTACTGAGTAAGTTGGGTGTAAGGGGGTTCAGAGAATTAACCAAATATTGCGAATGAGGGATCAAACAGTGTAATAGGCTTGACAACCTCTTATTGGTAAAGGATCTAAGAGTATTAATAGGTTACGAAGGAAGGAGCTTAATGTTATGACGGAATGGGTTCTGTATTCAAGTTAGGGATTTGAGGATTTGACCTCACCATTGTTAGTAACCACTCAAGTTAGATGATACCGGGGATTGAGCAGATGGAAATGAGTAAGAAATTGTGCTAGACATGAGCAGAAAAACCAGTATGCGTTGTACTGTCATGGCGCCTAGCGGAGGGACGTGAACCGCCAAGCGGTAGCAGGATCACAACAGGGTCTCGAGGTTTGGTGCGCCTGGCGGCGGGGGCAATCCCGCTAGGCGGTCGCTATTGCAAGAGAAATTTAAAGGCGTTGTGCGCCTGGCGGTACGCGACACCCACCAGGCAGTCTGGGAGCTGGTAGCGCCTAGCGGTATGTGTCACCCGCCAGGCGATTTATGCTGCACTAGCTTTGAATTTTGATTGTGAATTTTGTAATCTACGAGACGTCTAGCGGTGCTTTAAAGGTGGGTTTGTTGGGTTCCTTGAGTTGTGGCTCGGAACATATCCCTTGAGTTGTGGCTCGGCATAGGGGTTAAGCACGTGGTATTTCTTGAGTTGTGGCTCGGAATAACATCTCTTGAGTTGTGGCTTGGGATGGCGGATGAACACAAGGAACCCTTGAGTTGTGGCTCGGGTTGGCGAGTGTTGCCGGTACGAGTGTGCTGGTTGTGGCCAGTACGGATGGGTCCAAATAGATTGCCCTGCTCAGTTGTTGGCTGACGAGTTAGGTAGTCTTGGGATGATACAGACTATGTTCGTATATGGGAACTCTACCTGGCATTACGGTGTATGACCCGTAGCATATTTTCCCGCACGTGCTCTATCGGTTGTGGCCGATAGGTATGATAGCAAGTCACCATGAAGTAATCATTAGATGATGTAGAACACGAATGTTCTGATTGGGGGTCAGATGGTAGGAGTTAATGTATAAAACATGTGGGATGTTAAGTTATGTACAATGATATGTGTGAATGTAGATATATATGTCTGTAACATTATATATGTTTTATCTGTTAAGATAAGCTCACCCTATCTGCGTGTGTTTGGCGATGATCGTGTACGCGGTACACGAGCCCAATCCGGAATATGAACCATAAAAGAAAATACCAATTAAATCGATCACAGTAATACCAGTTACAGTACCTATTATCCAAAGAGGAATTCTTCCAGTAGTATCGACCATTTATCCCACTTTCCTCCAATTTAATCACGTAGTCAGTCATGCTAAAGACATTAACAAACAGTCATAGATAATTATGAATTGATATCCTTCCGAATGGGATAAAAGAATCCGGATGGGTGATTTTATGACATTGTTTCTTTTAGTTTTTGGAACGGACGGTTAAGAACTTTATTTGCTCATATAATAAAATTTAAATTTTCCCGCGTTTGGGGAAAATGAGGTATCATTAAATGCGCTATTATGTAATTTTTCTTTTATTTTTTTTATAAATCCGTAATATCCTGACGGGATGTTACATCATATATTTAAAATAATAACGAATAATAATACAAACTTGGAACACATAGGACTCGAACCAAAGTCCTCTCACACAATCAAGTACTCTCAACAACTTGAGCTAGTACTTTTCCACATCATAACAATCATAATTTAATGTCATAAATGATTTGCCCACCCGCATCTATTAATTAATTATTTAATTAATTAATTAAATTCCACGGGTCTTACAGGCAATGCTTTTTAGAAATATCTAGAGGGGATGACTGGATGCCTTGGCCACCAAGAAGTCTAGAAACATCTAGAAGCATGCACCTTGCCTTGGCCAAGAAGGTTTCTAGAATGTGTCCATGTGCTCCTTTGTTGACCTACTTTCTAGAGTCTATGTTTTGTTATTTGCATTGTAATCCTTTTTAGAACTTTTAGGCCCCTAAGAAATTCTATTTAAGGGGGCCTCTAAAGCTTGTACAAAGGTTGAACATTTTGGAGAAATTAAACACCTTTGTGTATTAACCATTTGTGAGAGTTTCCTCCCTAGGGAGTGAATACTTTTAAGCCTTATCTTGTATAGAAAGTGGTGACACACATCCACTTATCTTCAAGGTTGCCATGGCTTCTACCCTAGCCTTATAGTGGTGTGTTTCTCACATTTTTACCATTTCTTTGCTTTCCATTTTATGCTTTCTTCTTCCTTTGTGTGTGTCTCGGGTTTTTACTATTTCACGTGTTTCCATTCTTCTTTTTCCATAAATCAATCCATCTCAATCTTCTCTTGAGCTTTGTGAAAGGAACCTTTACATCTAGATAACAGGCTATCTTAATGTCCAGTGGGGATTTCACTTAGCTTTCTTAATCAACTCACACCATATTCATTAATATTAAAAAGGAACAAGATAATCCTACATCAAGTAAATTTTAGTGTGAGATGATATTGGCATTCTTATCATTTGGTGATTATTTCTTACCAAAGTATTTCTTGTTGGAGAATGTGAGGAACTTTGTGTCTTTCAATAAAGGATATCAGGTAAACTTACTACAACTTTCTTCCTTAACTGCTCTCCGTTGATGAATAAAACTTCAAAGAACTAATGAATGTTTGATTTATTTGTCTATGTAAGACCCAGAAAAATTAAATAATTAAATAAATAATTATTTAATATAAATGCGGGTACTGGAATATTTATGACATTTAATGCAAGAAGTTAGGGTAAAGAATAGTATTAGCTCAAGTGGTTGAGAATACTTGGTTATTATGAGAGGACTTAGGTTCAAGTCTTACGTATGCCATTAATGTGATGTTTTAATTATTTTATTTATTTTGTGGGCATGCATGAACACTGTGTGGTTGGAAGTTCAAACCTTGGTTAGCCCTATCCTTAGGGTAGTAGAGGAGCAGCTAGAGGATCACACAAAACCTCCATGTTAGTACAAAATTAAATGACAATTAATTATTTTTTATTTTTATTAATTTTATTAAATTTTTAAGGCTAAAAAATGGTTTAATGGATTGATGATTTAGGAATAAAAGGGGAAATTTCGTGTAGCTCATAGGGAAGAATTTTAGAGCACCAAAAGGGGACCTAGGGGGAGCATAGATAGCTAGAAAGGGTTCCAAGTGGTAAAGGCAAAGGCTAGAGTAATTTTTGGGCAAAGAAGATCACTAGAATTGCTTTAGGAGCAGAAAATTCCAGGTAAGGAGAGCTATCTCTTCCTTATTATTCTATGATCATCATAACTTTGTTTTAATGGATAAATCCATGGAGAAGATGAGAAATGCACTTTTTGGTTAAATTTTCGTGTTGGGGAAATAATACATTTCTTTTATACGAAATTGATATGAAACATTAAGTGATACAAACATAGCACTTGGTGCAGTAATCACTGGTTCCTTTTATGATATTTTTTTTTATCTCAAATCAGCGTGGTGTTAGGTTAATATATTACATAGTTTTTTTCAAAAACAATTTGGTGCAAGAATACTAGTCAAATGGGTATCAATTGTGATTTATGCACAGTTGGTTTAGAATGGATTAAATTTTGATATGGAGTCAGTTTAGTACCTTTATTTTATATTAAAGGGTTAATAGGAAATTCTTTAAGGTGTTAGTTTCATTTTTTTTCCTTGAGTTAAGATAGTATAGGAGGTACACATAAATTAGTTAATTAAGGCCAACTTAGTGTGCTTTATTTGGTTTTTATTTTTCTCTGTTGATGTCTTACATGAATACGTTATGAGTCCATCTTCAAGAGTAAGGAAGCCAAGGAGAAGCCATGCGAAATTGATGAGGCTTCCTTGGAGAAGGATGAAGATGAATAAGCTAGAAGATGAGAGGAGAGGTATTGCGGCAATGGTGTTTGGAGAAGCTCTCAAGTGAGGTTGGGCCAACACTCAAGGAAGGGGGCTAGAGGAAACCAAGAAGGAGAACTCTAGCCTAAGTTGATTCACAAAAAGAGAGGATTCTGGAGTCATCTCAATAGAGTTTCTCTACTATATTCATGAATGAAAATACAAGGATCCTAAGCTCTCTATTTATAGTAGAAAAGGAGAGCCAAGTGGTCTAGAAAAATGGAGGGAAAAAGAATCTAGAATATGGTATTTGGAGCCAAAAAGAGAGCATGAGGCAAGTGTGACTTGCCACCTAAGCAAGTCACAAGGGACTTGCTTCTAGGCGCATAAGAGAAGCTTGGTGACCAAGCTTGTAGCAAGAAGGATCTAGATCCTCTCACAAATGCGCTTTCCCTCTTGTTGGGCCAATTTCAAGCCCAACTCTTCTTTGGTCCAATTCTCTTCAAAGCCCAAAAACCCTCCAAGGCCCAATACATGGCCCAAACAAAAAACCCTATTCTACAAAGCCCAAAATACAAGACCCAAAAATAAACCCTATTCTAATATTTACAAACAAAGAGTCTTAGGCTAGGTCTTCACATCTTTCTTGGCCCATGTAAAGTTCATCTTGGGCCTTGTATGTGCATTGGAGGCCCATTCCTCTTGTATCCTCCTAGTCATTGCTCTTGTTGTGGGTCCCTTTGTTAGAGGCATCTCATCAATACGTAAATTTAAAATTGGTGTAGTAAGTTATGGAGCGTATATGTTGATATAAAATGGACATGTTCTGGGTGCAATAGTTTAATTATATTAATGATGGGTTATTTTGTTTCTTACAGTAGTAACCATGCGATATATATCATTCTTTTGGTATAAAAATAATTATATTATGATTAAAGTTAAGCATCGTGAAAACCTTTTGACATGGATTGTATGAAATTTTATTAGATGCAATGAAAATGCTAAAACATGAGTATTAAAATAAAGATTAGGTGTTAGTGTTCATTTCTTGGAAAAAAGTTAGTTAAAGATGAGGTGAGTTACGCATTGTGGTTTGAGGTTTTTTTTTTGTCCTTAACTATAGCATATGGCATATGACGTGGTGCCATCATGAGAAATAAGTGACATAGCCTTTAAATATATTTTTACATGTAAGGATATGTTATAAATATTATAATATTATATTTTATGTTGACTTGCTAAAACTGTTGGTTGTAAATGTAGCTTGGAATAATATATTTAAGATAATATAATAATATTTTTTTTATTTTATAATATAAGATAAGTCCGGTCTATTAAAATAATTGGTTGTTAATCACGTGGGCATTATTGGAGTGAGACGAAGGTGATTTAGCTAGTATGGGTTTTGTGCTTTATTTGTATGTATTGCAAGTGCAATTAAATATATGTATATATTATCTATTTTTATCATTTTGTTATGTTGGTATATTTTAGTAGTTGGAGAATTTTATTTAACATTAATTATGTGATGGTTTATAGTGTTCCGGTAGTTTGGTATAAATCATATTAAAATGGTTTACGTATGTGTTGTGATTTAATTGAGAAAAAAAAGGATTATTGTTGTTGCTTGTTTATTTTCAGTGTTGCTGCTGTTTTTTTTATAGTAAATGTCGTTGTTGTTTTGTTTATAGCAAATGTACTACTATTTTTTTATAGCAATGTTGCTGCAGTTATTTTCAATTTAAATGTATTGTTATTTGTGAATCCTAATATAAGCATAAAGAAGCTCTTGATAATGGTATGTGTGGCTAAATTCAAGGGTGCAAATTGGCAATGTATGGGTGTTAAAACATGATTGATGCAAATGATTAGTGATGATGTAATTTGAGGTATGTTGAAAGGTAAAAATATGCAATTTGGTATTTTGAACATGTGCTTGTGACGATTAGGGTGGTAAAAACCTGGATTTTGCAATAATTAAACTAGTAAAATCACATACTAGTGTAGTGCCTAGTGGTGCAAATTAGACTGCCAGACGATAGCTACCAGTAGAAGGTCCAAGAGCATGTGGCGCCTAGCAGTAAGTCGAGATCGCTAGGCGGTCTGCGCTGGGATTTCGCCTGGCAGCGCTAGGTTATAGCACAAAGGGCATGGTAATCTTTTATTTGTGTTTTCGTGTGAGGATACGAGTAGGGAGGTTCGTATATTCCGTGCTCACACTTGAGGGCTACTGCAAGCGGGGAGGTTCATAGCTAGATGGATCATGCGTGTTGGACTACGGGCGGGGAGATCCATAAAGTTGGACTACGAGCGGGGAGGTTCGTAGAGGTTGGACCACGAGCTAGCAGGTTCGTGGAAGCATGCGATATCTTGGGTCCATGGTCAAGTATTTGTATAGGGTGCTTGGGTTAGTAGTTTCATTTGTATAATGAGACGACGATCAGAGAACCTTGGGGCAGTAAAGAGTTCAGATTTCAGCATTGAATTGAATAAAGTAGCTTGGGTGAATCTCTTTATTATTAATTTATATGATTATATTGTTAAAATCTCACCCTATCTATTTGTGTTTGGTGATGATAGTGTGACTTGTCACATGTGAGCAAATGATGTTCCAGGTGATGCTAGAGACGTGTAGAGACGGAGAGAGGGCCACTATGGGAATTTTATTATGATTATCTATGATTGTAGTTTTTATTTTAGTCTGTTTTGGAACTTGTATAACTATTATGGTTTTTGTGGATTTGAATTTAAGCGCGTTGGTTAAATTTTAAATTTTCCTACGTTTGGGAATAGTAATTCATGACGAATCGACTTTTAATTCTGAATTATTTATTTTATTAAGTAATTTCTAGCAAGGATGTTACAATCTAAAAGGTAAGGTTTGGTATCCCTGAGGCTGGAGCATTTGGAGTTTCCCAATCAAGAAAGAGGGCATTCATATCAGTAGTTTGTCTTGACGATATTCTTCCAGAGCGGTTAGAGCTAATGCATGTATTTTCGACACTTGTGTCAAAATTGTTCATTATGTTACTATCCTTAGTATTGAAAATGGTGCTCCTTTACGTGGAATAACGGTTAAAGATACCATTAGTGATCTCTTAGTTGTGGTAAATAGAGCCTCAAAAGGGAACATGAAGGTGTGTAAAATAGGAAAGATATATGTCACATTTTCCCTCAGTTTTAAATTTTCTTCATTGTTTGCTTGTGTTTTATGTTGTGCAGTATCAAAATGATCATGTATCATGGTTTCAAAAGAAGTTTCGTGCTGAAATGGTTGTCTTGACTGATCTTATTTCCAAGGAGAGGATCAAATTGAACTTGATTCGATTCCAGAAAATTCCCAAGAGGCCAGGTTCTGATTAACATGATCTTCTAGAGGAAAAGGTTGAGCTAAATTCTTATGAACTTTTAGGATACCAATTCTTGACCTATCTAATGTATGAAACTTAATGAAATGCAAGTAACTTTGTTTGATAGACAAGTTGATGATTTGATACCATGGTGCTTGCTGAACATGGTTAAGCGACACAATCAATGGAAGGTACTATTTGGTAGGTTGGATTAGAAAGGGAATTTCCCAACTTCCATTACAGACCCTCAACTAATGGGTAAGGTTGGTATACCGTTGGGGTCGATTCCCCACAACAATCGATCGACGCTCAAAGAAACTTGCACGACGTCAATCAGCGCCAAGCCACGAACACCACACTCTACCGTCGGTTGTCTTGCGATTCAACATTTGGGGCTTGAAGTCGTGGCTAGTTGATATGGAAATTTCTTTGGAGTGATATTAGCAGGTCAACAACCGATCAACCCTAGGCCGCATGACCCGATTGAGCAGGCCTATGGCCACATTTGCTTTGTCAACAACAAATTGAAAATCACATTGAGACCCTTCGTGGATGCTTTTATTCTCCTTAAAAGCAAACCATTCACTTCCCGAACAAGCGCGATTGTACAATGTCGATCTTGTCAACACCGACTATGACTTGTCATTCTCATCCGACGATTACGCTTCGAAGTCGTGGTCGAGAGATATGCTACCACCTGGTCTCATCGATCGAGCAGTAGCAATAATAATCATGTAGATATTTATAATTAAAGTAACCAGGTCAGTAATCAAGTTTAAAAAGTAATTGGGCCACAATTAAGTAAACCCTAATCTAAGACCCACATGAAATACTATAAATATGACTCCAAGGTAAGTTGGTAAGGACTTCTACTTCCTATTTATTACATCATTAATTGTTAAAACCAAACGAGCAGTTACTGACTTAAGCATTAGAGCCTCATTGACAGGTACCCCGATCGCCTAAATAGCCAAACGGTAGAAGATACCGATCAAAGAGCTCGTAGAGAGAATAAACAAGCAAACAATGTTTAAGTAGACGCTCAGTGCCTACACCTAAAACATTTTGGCATCATGGCAGCAAGCGATGATTCTTAAAACCTTATGGTGACCACAAGAAATATGACGAGCAACATAGACAGAAGAGACATAGTTGACGAACAAAAAGACATTCAAGAGATGATGAGGATGATGCAACAACGAATGGACAAGATGCAACATAACTATGAAGCTCAGCTTCGAATCCTGCAGGAGGAGAATGTTGCCTTTAGGAAGAGGAGGGAGAAAACTCGATACCCTCGACACCAACTATCCCAGATCCCTCAAGGCAAAGCCGGATTCAACCGGGCGGTGAAGGGGAGTATCCGCGACGGTCCCACGCGGAAAGGATACTAGTGGGAGGTGGTGAGCGGCAACAACCCTCTCGAGTAGAGTGAACACAAATATCGAGAGATGCTCAAACCCAAATTACAGTGGAAAGCTTAAGAGCTAGCAAAGGGGACACCTGTCCTAGATGATCGTTCATATGGAAGGAGAGTTCCCGTTTACATCATTTATCCTAGAAACACCACTACCCGAATAGTGGAAGATGCCCATCTTTGATAAATATAATGAGACTTCTTACCCAAATAATCACCTTTGAACCTTTTCCAACCGAATGATGTTCTACACGATCAGCGAGGTATATGGTTCAAAGTCTTCTCGTCCCCATTGGTAAGAAAGGCTCTTGAATGATTTTTGGAGCTACCCCTAAAAAGCATTGATTTCTTTACCATGCTCAAGGCCTTGTTCAATACCTAGTTCGCTCCTCTTATATCTACAACGTTTACACCTACAACGCTAGTGAATGTCCAACAGGGAAATGATGAGTCACTTAAAAGTTTTGTCGATCGTTCTGGTAGGATCTTTGTGAAAATCAAGGATTTAAGCAACGAAATCACCATGCATCATTTTTTGACCGATCTCTAACCCAACATTTTTGTTGATAGGATCAGACGTAAGCAATCAAAGACAATGAAGAAGATGCGAGAAAGAACAGCACAATTTATGCAAATTGAAGATATGTGCAAATTCTTCTCATAAACACAGGTGCAAGTTGAATCGATTGTGGAGAAGAGCACACAGAAGTCAGGAAATAAACCACTTACCGGAAAATCCCCTAAGCAGGCGAAGGGTCCCAAATTCAGCAACTACAATCCTCTAAATGCCCTAAGGGTGAAGATCCTACAAAAGGCTTTTAGCACAAACTATTTACCTCCTCCTAGGAAGAAACCTCCTCCATCTAACATTGACGGAAGCAAGCACTGCTTGTTCCACTAAAACATCGGTCACACCATAAAGGAGTGTCAGACCCTCTGCGACAAAATTGAGGAGGTCATTTAAGTTGGCCAGCTAAAGCAATACGTGAAGAAAGAATGTACCGAGTGAAGTCCCCCGAAAAGGAAGAGCCCAACAAGGACCTCTTCACAATCATATAGACCTACCCAAGACTAACGGGAGCCCGAGCATAAACGAGGATCATCTGTGCGACGAGAAAGAAGCAAAAGCCGTAGTAGGCCGCCCATTGAGAGGGTTTGTCAACAAAATTTCAGGAGGACTCGTAGGAGGAGGGTCAAGTTCGTCGACTTACAAGAAATATGTCTGAGTACTGAAATCAGTCCACTTGGTGGAGAATAAAGCCAAGATCATGTCGTCACTCACGTTTACCGATGAAGAATTCAAGGCACTGGATCTTGATCAAGACAATCTGATGGTGATGAAAGATTATCTTGTTTCCTTTTAGATTTAGAATATGGTGATGAGTTATTTAGGAAAACTCAAGGAAGATTCCCACTGGACATTAAGATAGCAACCTATCTAGATATGAGAGTTCACTTCCAAGAGCTTAAAAGGAAGAAGGAAATGGACAACATAAAAAACGAGAACAAGGATGGAAACACAAAACATAAAGGGAATAGAAATAAAGAAGAACAAAAACAAAATGGAAGAGATAGATAGTAATGACTATGGAAGTGAAGCACGCCAATCTTAGAGGGGGCATAGCAAAACCAAGCTCTAGAGACGAGTGATGTTGTGCCACCACTTGCATAGGAAAGATAAGGCACAGAGTTTTCCACTCCTTGAAACAAGAGTGTTTTAATTAAAAATGTTCAACCCTTTTACAATTGGTAGACCTCCCCTTAAATAGATAGAGTTAGGGGTATCTAAGCAAAAAATAAAGGTATAATCATGCCTTTGGTCCCTATTCGTAGCGAAATCTCAATTTGGTTGCTCTATTTTTTTTCATCTCAATTTGGTCCCTATTTTGGAAATTTGATCTCAATGTTGTCCTTTCTACCCTATATTCTATTTTTTGTCTCAATTTAGTCCCTATTTTTGTAAAAATAGTGCAATTTCGTCCCTCTCCAAATTGAAACAAAAATTAATTTTTATATAAATGTTATACAAATATTTTTCGTAAATTTGATATTTTTTTTCAAATTGATATTTTTATTATATATTTCTAACATAACTAAGTTTATTTAAATTTGTGTTTCACATTCAACTTTACTTAAAACTGTTTTCAAATTTTAAATTTATATGTTTTTTATTGTTACAAGAACTAGTTAATTTATGATTTTTTTCTATTAACATTATTTTCTATTAACAACTTTAAAACAATTTTAAGTAAAGTTCAATGTAAAATATTAATTAAATGAACTTAATTTTGTTAAAAATATTTACTTGAAATATCAATTTTGATAGAAATATTTGTGTACATTTATATAAAAGTTAAATTTGATTTCAATTTGGAGAGGGACAAAATTGTTAAATTTTTACAAAAATTTAGACTAAATTGATATAAAAATTAAAATAAAGGGACCAAATTAAGAAAGTGAAAATGACATAAGTGACATGTATCATTATCACTACCACGTGGCACGATGACAACTTGACATGTGGCAATTTCTTTTTTAAAATTCAAAAATTAAAAATTAAAAAAATTCAAAAAGAAATTCAATAAATTTCTAAAATTCAGGGAACTGGCACGTGGCATCCCATTTAACGTTGTTACTATACCACTAACGGAAACGACTACAATGAGATAATATTTCCAAAATAGAAGGACCAAATTGATATTTCGCTACGAAAATAGGGACCAAAGACATGATAAAACCAAAAATAAAATATGTAAAAGGGTCAACTAGAAAAGCAAGGAAAACCCTAATTCTAGAAGCATCTTCAAGCAAGCATAAAATGAAATGGTGGTGAGTCTTCCTATGTGGATTCTCGGCCAAGGAGGGAGAATGAGACAAAAATGGTCTCCAAATCATGCCAAAAGGAGCATAAAGAACAAAAGAGACAAAAGGTATAATGTCTACTTTTGCTTTATGCTTTGTGCTTTTGCTTTACTCTTTCCTCTAAATCATTTATGCTTCCCAATCACTATGTGCCACCTATCATGCTCCCTTTTACTAAATTAACCTACAAAACAATGTAAACAAGGATTAGCATGTTGGCTTAAGTTAAGTCAACTTTAGTCATTGAATCAACCCTAGTCAAAGGTCAACAAGTCAACCAAAATTAAGTCAACTAAGTCAACTTAGGGAAATCACAAAATTGAGATGGAAAATAAAGAAAGAGACATAGAAGAAGGATACTCCCCTCTAGTCATGCTTCTTGTAACTCTTCTTGGGGGAGTCTCCATGGGACCTTGAGTGGTCAATCCTTCATCAGATGGTCATCTCTCTCCTCCCTTAGGGTTTTGCTTTGTATGGCTCAGGGCTAGGAGAAAATGGTGTTGTTCCGACAAGGCTCACGTGGTTGAGGTCTCTATCAATGGTGGTTTCTCCACGTCGCGAAGTGCAATAGTAGTGGTGCATCTACAATGCATATTGGATGCTCGAATCTACTACAAATAGGTGAATCAAGTGGAGGTTTCGTTCTTCTCCTTTGAGGCACGCTAGCACTGCTGGTGCATGCAGATGAGGTTGCTGCCATGGTGAGGTCGCGCTTTGAGACATAGGTAGGGTTTGCATGTTTTTGTGGGTTGTTAATGCATAAGTGCGTTTTCCAGTACGCTTTACAGTGGTTGTTCTTGATTGAAGTGGTTTCCGTTAGCGTAGTGTCTGCCAGCGATGGGCCTGATAGAGACTTCAATGGTGGACTTGTGCCTAGGGTTTGAGAGGTTGAAGGTGATAAGGTGTCATGTTTTGATTGGTTGAAATGTGTGTGCAAGGATCATGGACAAGTGGAAGCATATGGTTGTCTAGATTTGAAAGGTGCGCATTGTCAAATGGCATGATCTGGTTTAGTTGCGTTTAATTAGTAGGAAGGGTGTAATTTAGTAGAAAATAAGGGTGTAGAACAAGTTTTTGGGTTATCCACTTGAAGAAAGAGTGTATAAAATAAAAACTGGGGGTACATTTAGCTCTCGAATAATTTCTTTGTAGAATTTGTGATTTGGACTTGTAACTCAACATTTCCAAATCTAGACTGTAATGAACCAAATTAAATTCCAACTACATTAATATTTTATGCAACTAAAATCACTTTTTACGTCATTTTTAACTTATGAACTCAATAAGTCTAATAATCACAAATCTTGATTAAATCAATCCTTAAGCACAAAAATTCTATTAAATCCCCAAATTTAAGCATTAAATGAGGGCAAAAATTTGAACTCATTAGTTCCCTACTCCCAACCAAGAAAACATCACCACTCGAAGATAGCCATGGTAGATCTGGACCCTCGAACCAACACCGAAGACCGCATGGAACCCGAAGGGGAACCAAGGACCAAGTGATCGAGAAGTCGAAAGAGCAGGCCACGAAGGTTGGGAGCCACCTTAGCCTAGAAGACAAGAAAATCCTGGCGAACGTACTCTTCGCCTAGACAACAACTGATATGCCCGACATCCATCCAAGGGTGATGTACCATAAATTTGGCACCTTCAAAGAAGTCCGCCAGGTGGCCCAAAAGAAGAGGAAGATAGGAAAGGAACGAAGGAAAGAAGTGGAGGAAGAAGTGAAAAAACCCCTGGAAGCAGGGTTCGTTCGGGAGATAAAATACACCACTTGGTTGGCCAATGTGATAATGGTAAAGAAGTCGAGCGACAAATGGAGGATGGGTATAAATTTCACATACCTAAACAAGGCATGCCCTAAAGACGGCTACATGTTACCCAGTATTAACGGACTAGTCAATGGAGCGTCCGACCACAATGTTTTGAGCATCCTCGACGCATATTCGGGATATAACCAGATTTCCATGTATTCGCCCTATAGATCGAAGACTGCTTTCATCACCAATTAGGTGAATTATTGCTATGAAGTAATGTCTTCCGAGTTGAAAAACGTCGGGGCTACCTACCAACGACTAATGGACAAGATCTTCCACCACCAAATCGGTCGAAGCATAGAGATATACGTAGACGATATGGTGGTAATATTATAGATGGTAGCAGAACATGTCCAAGACTTGGAAGAAATCTTCCGCCAGGTGCGCAAGAATAGCATGTAGTTGAATCTAAAGAAGTGTGTGTTCGGAGTGGCGGTAGGAAAGTTCCTAGGATTTATGCTCACAGCTTGCAGAATTGAAGCCAATCCTGAAAAATCGTCGTTGTCATGGATATGAGGAGCCCTAAGAACTTAAAAGAGATCAACGATAAGTAGGACGACTCACTTCACTAGCAAGATTCCTGCCACGAATCATCGAGTGGATTAAGTCGGTCCTGAAGATGATAAAATCGAAAATAGCCAATAAGTGGGACGAGCAGTGCGAGGCTGCGTTTCAGGAAGTTAAGAGCATGATAGCCAGTCCTACTATCATGTGTTGACCAACCCCCGACATGCCGCTACAACTATACCTGTGATCGAGGTCGTACCCGACCAAATAGAACATGTAAATGTAATACTCAATAGTTCAACCAAGGTCATCTCTCAGTGACCAAACCTTTCATTCAAAGACCTTTTCATATGCAATTCAACATAAAGGAGGGGGTTGGCAGACTCACAAAGCTAATCACCAAATTAAATTAAATACAACATTGATTAAAAACGTACTTACATCCTTGATTTAAACACAATTTCACTTATAATAAGCCACTAAATTAACACCTCTACCTACTCTTAATCCATTAGATAATAACCCACTAAGCGAAAGTTACATCCAATTTTATTATGCAATTAAGCAATGCATGCATTCATGAATTCAAGACACCTAAGCTACGCACATTAAGCATGAACATAATCTAACCCATACATATGCAATTAATCTATAAATTAAGCATAAACAGATGAACCACACGCATTTCGCGAATTCAAGACAAAGACATGACAAATTTCACAAAACAAGCACAACCTTAAAGCTTCATTGCATTTTTCATCAAGGAGTCAATACACGAATTTAGCAAGAATGGAAATGGAACAATTAAACACTTCAAAACGAAATTCACCAAAACAAAACATCAAACCCTTACTTGGGTCTTATTGAAATGCAAATTCAAGAGCAAAAGAGAATTCTAAAGATTTAATGGAACAAAAATGGCTGTTGTGATGTAAAAACTCAAAAACCCATACATGAGTGCTATTCCAAGTCAATACAATCCATAAAACGAAATGCCCAAGCTAGCAAATGAGTTTAAAACGTAAAACCCACATTGGATGCTATCAATGATGCATAAAAATGCTAAAAACAAGTGCTAAAACGTGAAAAGTGAATAAGGCACCTCCATGGTCACCAACCAAAGCTTAGTAACATAAAAATGGAGAATGGGAAAGAAGAAGTGGTTGACCATTACAAAAATGACCTAAAAACTCGTGGTCACATCACCACTTTTCTACATAATTACAAAATTGCATTCTGCCACTCAAAATTAGAAAAATACTACTATGGGCTGAAAATGGTTGCCTAGTGACGTGAACAACCTAAATGATATGGCGTAGACGTGGAAATGATGTGCAAACTCTCTCTTCATCTTAATATTAGTGTCCAAGCTCCAAAATTTGCTCCATAAAATACCTAAAAATAATTAGAAACAAAAATTAGACCAATTAATGTCAAATTACTCAAATTTTGGAATAGTGGCCCAATGAAGCCCAATTGAGAAAAATGCACTAACAAAAGACAATTAAGCTCTAAACAACCTTCAAGATGGGCACAAAAAGCAAATGGAATAAAGGAAAATAATGACTCATTAAACTGTTTGTCTCAAACGATGCCATTAGCGCAACTTGGTGCAAGAAAACACGAAACAACAACTAGTATACTTCATTAGTCGAGTCTTGCAAGACTTAGAAGACTCGGAGACAAGGTATCAACTCATCGAGAAAGTGGCTTTAGCCCTGCTTAACGTCGTTCGTCGCCTATGGTCGTACCAACCACCCGATAGCTAAGATCTCGAGGAAACTAGATTTTGGTCGGAAGGATGATAACCTAGTTTGTCAAGCTTTCGAAGATCAGTCTCAAGTACGAAGCTCGAGGATCGATCAAAGGCCAATAGTTGACGGATTTGACAGTGGAGTTGCAAGCGACTGAGGGAGCAAAAGAGGAGGAATGGACATTATTCGTGGATAACTCATTGAACAAAAGGGCGACAGAGCAGACATAGTCTTGGAAGGTTCAAACGGTTTGGTGGTAGAACACTCTCTGATTTTCAAGTTTAAGGCATCCAATCACTAGGTAGAGTACGAGGCCTTGACAGTCGGGCTGACCCTAGCTAAAGATTTGGGAGCACGTAGGTTGAGATGCCACACAGATTCGCAGCTGGTAGTGGGGCAGGTCCATGGCAACTTCCAGGTGAAAGAGGACCTCCTACTATAATACTACTATAAGGTCAAGGAAATGATCAAGAGTTTCAAAGAGGTCACTCTACAACATATCCCCCATGCGGAGAACACACACGTCGATCAATTGTTCAAGCTGACTAAAGGCAAAGATAGGGGACAATTGAAAATGATTACCTAGTAGATCTTGGTTAACCCTTGGTAGGGGAATGCATGATCGTTCAAGAGCCATCCGATTAGAGAAAGGAAGGGATTTGCTAAAGCTGTAGGAAGAAGGCCGAGACGTTAAGTGGACCAATGCCTGACGGGTGTCTCGGCTCGTCACCATAGGAGAAGATTTGTACAAACGAGGGTTTACCACACCACTCCTCAAATGCTTAGCAAAGGACGATGCCACTTATGTGATGGATGAGATCCATAACGACATATGCAATTTGTATACCGGTACGATGAAGGCTCGAATCCTTTAGACAGGATATTATTGGCCAACCATCGAAACTGATTGCGAGCTCGTGGTGCAGAAGTGTGAAAAGTGCCAAGCACACTGAAACGATTCCAACGCGCCCTCGACCGAGTTACCTAACATATCCTCACCTTGTCCATTCGCTCAATCGAGCATGGACATAGTTGGACCATTTTCAGTTGGTTAGGCACAAAAGAAGTTCATTCTAGTTACCGTAGACTACTTTACCAAATGGGTTGAAGCTAAAGCCCTCGCAAGTATCACCGTTCGAAAATTCCATTCGTTTGATTAGAAAAATATTATATGCAAGTTCGACTTAGACCACACGATCATCATTGATAATGGAAGACAATTTATAAACTGAAATTTTTGAGAATTCTACCAGCAAGTAGGAATACGCCACCTCAGTAGCTCCGTTGAACACCCAGGCGAATGGCCAAGCGGAGGCAATGAACAAGATTATCGTAGTGGAATTAAAAAAGAGACTCGAGGAAGTTAAAGGAGCTTGGACAAAACTATGGGCTTATCGTGGAGGCAATGAACAAGCGGAGGCAATGAACAAGATTATCGTGGAGCATGAACTTCCACAAGTCCTATGGGCTTACCAATGTACCCCGCACAAAACTATTAGATAATCTTCTTTCAACCTGGTGTATACAGATGCAATGTTGTCGGTCGAGGTAGGAGAGCCAACTCTTCGCCATCAAATGCAAAATTTGGATGTGTAACGCGGGGATGATCAGAGAATAGCAATATTTGATGACCAAGCGACGAGAAAAAGCGGCGATTCGAGCGGAAGCATGCAAGAGAATGGTGGCGAGGAGGTATAATGCTAAAGTTAAACCTCAACGCTTCATCAAAGGAGACCTGGTATGGCAAAAGACTAATGATACCCGAAAGAGGTTCGCCCATGGGAAACTCGCTCCAAATTGGGAAGGCCCATACTGAGTAATTAAAGATCAAGATAACGGGGCCTATCGGCTGGAATATTTAAGCAACAATGAAATACCTGATACATGGACCGCCACCCATTTAAAAATGTATTTGAGCTAAGTAGTTGTAATTGACCGATCACATCAATGAAATCGAGATTCTAGACAACTCTTTAATGATTGCACACAAACACACACTCAAATTAAACCTATTGGTCGGATAAAAGGCGAGTCCCCGTAGGACACTGCCCGACCAAGTTCGCCTATTCGACTAAAGGGTGCGCTCCCACGTTGTCGTTGTTAGTCACCAGGTAAGTCTCCTTCACCTTTCTGTAACATGCTTTAGATTTTTTATTTAGCCCTGATTCTTTTTTTTTTTTGTTTCATTTTGCATATTCAGTGGCACTTTTTTATGGATATTTTAATTGTTCAAGTTTGCAGGAAGCCCTATCTGTTATCTCCCTTTCTTATACTACTTGTTCCATCTTTAAGGTACTAACTAACTAACCATTTTCCCTTTTCCTTTGGAGTTTACTCAATTTTTTGTTTGGTTCAAACAATGCATTTGGATACTAAATGAATTTCATTTCTTTCTTGGACTCTTAAACCTTATCGATTTGCCTTTGGTATGGTCACACTATTTTTTTTAATTGAACTAATAAATTAGGTTCAAGTCAAGGTCTATGGGTAAAGCATAAGTGGCATCACTAGAATTATCAAAAATGATGTTGTGAGGTGACCTAATATGTGTTGATATCTAGTTGCTATACATTGAATTCAAAAGATTTGTCTTTGTTTATTGATCTATCTAACAGGATATACATTACAAAAATTTTATATATTAGCTATGACAAATTTCGTAGCTGATCCGTAGCTAAACCATTTTGCGACAAATTAACTATCAAATTGCTAGGAAATTTTTCTTAGCTAAATACAGGTAGCTAATTAGAGAGGGATAAAATCCGTAGCTAATCTATAGCTAATTCATAGCTAATCCCTATTTATTTCCTCTCTGATTGAAGTAAAAAATTTTACAATTTTTAGCTAATTCATAGCTAATCTCTCTCTATTCCATCTTTAATTGAAGTGAAAAAGTTTTAAAATTTCTAGCTAATTCGTAGCTAATCTGTCACAATTTTGTTGTCGCTAATCCATAGTTAATCTGTCGCAATTCTATTGTCGCTAATCCGTAGCTAATCTGTCACAATTTTGTTGTCGCTAATCCGAAGCTAATCTGTCGCAATTCTGTTGTCGCTAATTTGTAGCTAATCTGTCGCAATTTTGTTCTCGCTAATCATAGCTAATCTATCGCGATTTTTTCCCCGCTAATTCGTAGCTAATCTATCGCAATTTTTCCCTCGTTAATCCGTAGCTAATCTGTAACTAATTTATTGCAATTTTTTTCTCGCTAATCCGTAACTAATTTGTTGCAATTCTTTTATCACTAATTTGTATCACAATTGATTAGTTAATTTATTGCAATTCTATTAATCTCCTACAAATATTATTTTGTTAATTACAATTACTTAATTATTACTCACTCTCTATTATGAGTCATGTGCATAAACCTATGCCCATAATAAAAAAAGAAGACAAAGAAAATAAATTATTCACAAAAAGTGTCTAAATACCTCCAAAATTTGCAATACCTATTTAAAAAGGATAGATAATCAATCCTACAATGATCAAAGTATATCCATCCAACAGTACAAAACAACATAAAAGTTTCCACCAATGTATAATAGTTTTAGGACACAAAAACATTGGAGAGTATCAACAAAAAGTGATGCATCAACACAATTAAAACACAAACAAAGTTTTGAATTCTTTAAAACATGTCTTCATTCTTGTTTCTTCAATGCAGACAATAATTCTCTCTTAAAAGATAAAAGATTGCATTTGCTCTTGTTCCATTTGTTGATTGCCATGAACATGATTTCCTTGTTGAGTATACTGAGAAATATTTTATGCAGCAACGTTTTAATCAGCAAAATGGTAAGAGAATGTTACATTTACATCCTGTGTAATATAAAACTAGTAGCAGTAATTTTGTATCAAAAGTAGGGAATATAACCACTGAGCCTTTGGATGAAGTTATGCATAAGAAATTAAGTTTTGGTTACCTTAAGAACAAGTTTATATAAGTTCTCTTATATAATTTGTATAGATTTTAAATTTTAACTTTAAGCTAATTTTAGCTTACGAAGATTTTTTTAATTTGATTTTGTAGTCGTAGTTGAAAAGTTGAAACAAAGTCATTGTAACAAAGTCCAAACAAACCTCTCAGAATAACAGGTAATAGATAATCAACATTCAAAAAATTTCAATACCTCCACTAGCATTTGACGAGGGTTCAGATCCTCCTCTTTCAAAAGCAACCCACCTTATTTATAATATGCATATTTAAGGAAGAAAGGATCCCAGTTTTTTTATTTTTAATAATTCTTCAAATAACATGTTACTGATTCTCCTTTATAGTTGCAAACCAAACTTTTAATAGTATAAAGGGCACCAAATAAATAGGCAGAAAACTTCTCAAAATACTAAAGTATATCATATAATAATATATAATAATTAGATGAACTTAATTTTCTTTTTTCATTCGATCTTGCTGAAAAAAAATAGTGTCTTATCTTCCTGAAATTGAAACCTTTTTTTTTTATTTGTTGTATTTTAGGACCCAACACATGATAGATATGATACTCGTATTTATAGGAATTAGTAAGCCTAATGTAAAAAAAGTTAAAAAGTGGGCCTAAGTCTTTTTATGATAAAGCACTTTTAGGTTTTTTTCCCTCCTTACGTAATCCTAGAAAACAAACACCAATATCTTTTTAATTATACCAATATACATTTCAATAAAAATAAGATATTTAATATATTAAAAAATGTGTTGCATCTTAATAGTCTCCGTACTTATCATGCAATAATGAAACTAGGTGGACTTTAGTATTAGTTAATCACGTACTTACAAAATTTGCACCTAGAGATTTTTATTAAGTCTGGGCTTAAGTATGGCATTGTAGAATCAACATCAAGTTGATGACTTGAAACAATAACAAACCTCATTTATAAATATAGACATCAATTGTAATGTTCAAGATGCTTGAACTTCATATATATTTTTTATTCATATGAGTAGAATACAAATATAAAAAAAAGTTTTATGAAAAAAAAAAGTGATAAGAGGATAAACTCCACTAAAAGTGGTTCAGATCATTAAAAAAATCTTAAAAGGAATCAAGTGGGAACAAAAGATGCAAGTGAGATTCAAAAGTTAAATATGAACAAGAATAGGCCAGTTAGTGATCTTCCAGAGTACCTCATTTGCAATATTATCACTTCATTTTCTTACCTACGTTATCCATAAAACCTTCCTTTTACAAATGACACTTGATTTAGTTTCATTTTGCAACAACACATCAGTGAATAAAATCTTTAGGCATAGACATAATTAGACTGTAGTCAAAATGGATGGAGTATAAAATAAGCTGACTACAACCCAAATTTTGTCCTATCACAGAAAAAAATTTGTCAGACTCTACAAACTATATCACAGTGAAATATCAAATTATCAAACCAACATGAGTAGATAATCATAGCCAAGTCACATAGAATTTCACATTTCTTTATTCTAATTTTCTATCATGTGATAATCCCAAGATTATCTCATAACAATGCAATTTAACAAATTTGAAAGGTCATACATAGAAGCGACTAAGCCGGTCGAAGCACTTGACACCATCATCAGCAAACCATCATCCTTAACACCAAGAGCCGGCCGCAACACCTTTAATTGTCAAACTTACCCAAATTTCATCAACATACTCAATGAAGAAGCAAAACAACGAAATCAATCACAATACTCAAACTAAACTAAATGCTTTAAGACTTTTTCTTAAATACATCACAAACTCTTACCTCGTCGAGAAACGATTGGAGCTTGAACCTTGGGTTTTCAAATCCCATTCACAGCGGCACTAAACCCATTTATCCTTCTCCTAAGTGTCACAATAAATCCAGTTCTCCCTAACTTTAAATCCACAAAAAATCAAACACAAAAATTAGGGTTTCAATTCGTTCAAAACCACAGAACAAAGTAGGCCCGTTCAATTAGTTCAAAATCAAAAATCAAACCATAACAAAAATGGATTTGCGAATGAGTTGTTTACCGTAACCTTGGGAAGCCTAGCTGCAGGTGAAAAGATGCGGTGGTGGTCGCGGGATAAAGCTCTGTCACACAACGATAAGGGTACGAGCTCCAGATGTCGACGAATTGCAGCAAGCTCAACTAGAGGTGGTTCCAGGGGAGGGTTTAGTGCAAAGGAGGCGCGCAGGTGGAGGCTAGGGTTTCAATGAGGACCAATGTGAGGAGGCACACATGGTGGAGGCTACTGTTCGAAGGGAGGGCTAATGCAGAGGAGGCGAGTGGTGGAGGCTCGGGTTCCAAGGGATGGCCAATGTAGAGGAGGGGCGCGCGGCGGAGGGCTAATGCAGAGGAGCGGCGAGCGGTGGAGGCTACGATTTTAAGGGATGGCCAATACAAAGGAGGCATGTGTGATGAAGGCAAGGGTTTCAGGGAGGGCAATTCGGAGGAGCTCGAAAAGAATTCTATTTTGTTAGTGAGATTGAGACTGGAAACTTCTCAACTTCTTAAAAATTATTTGATAGCTAGCTGGGGTTTGGAACAAACATAAGTAACCTATCGGGGTTCAGCGATAAAGGTTAAAAAACCTCAATTATTTTAATTTATTACCAAGGTTATATTAATCTATACTAAATAATCTCCGTTTAATACTATTTTTTTCAGTGTCATTATAATTCTTTTAATTAAATTAATGTTTGTACGTCTAATTTTTTATCTTCATTTATTATATATTTTATTTAGTTTATTAATATTAATATTTATAATTTATATTTCAATATAAACAATTATATTTAAAAAAATTAAAATATTTAAATTAAAAAATAATTTTAAAACATTTAAATTAAAAATAATTTTAAAACATTTAAATTAAAAATAATTTTAAAACATTTAAATTAAAAATAATTTTAAAATATTTAAATAAAAACAATTTTAAAATATCTAAACTAAAAATAATTTTAAAATATTTAAATTAAAATTAATTTTAAAATATCAAAACTAAAAATAATTTTAAAATATTTAATTTAAAATTATACTAAAATTAAAAATAATTATAGTACATTTTAATTGAGAAAGATTAGCTACAAATATATTTTCTGGTAAATCTGTAGCAATTTTGCTACGAATCAGGTGCAATTTTATTTCCTCGCTATTTTGTCACAAATTAGTGAGATATTAGCTACAAATATATGTTTTAGTAAATTTATAGCTATTTTGCTACAAAAAGGCTACAAATTGTTTCCTTCGCTATCTACTCGCAAATTAGTGAAAAATTAGTTACAAATATATGTTCTGACAAATCTATAGTTATTTTGCTATAGACTCGCTACAATTTTATTCTTTTACTATTTCCTCGCAAATTAGCAAGGGATTAGTTACAAATATTTTCTCTCACAAATTTCTCTAGTAAAATAGAAATTTTCTTGTAGTGATATTCTTGTGATATAGGTTAGAGTAGTTCAAGGAGGCTACATTATGATTCATTACATCTGAATATGTTTTTTTTCATAATAGTATTATCCATTACATTAAGCCAATGTGTTGAAGAGAGGAATTTTTTTTACGCTTTTCTCTAGAAGTTAGATTGATAGTATTGCAAAGTATATAGAAAAACATTATTCATTAGAATATCTTGGACTTTTGGTGTTCTTGAGTATATATTCATGTTGCATCCTCCTTAGAAAGCCTTGTAGAATTTTCAATAACTGGAAACTAATTCTATTTCCAAATAGGGGCATTCTATATTTTATAAAGAAGTTCCATAACTCCTTTTTCTAGCAAATTTGTGAGTCAGAATACTCTTGTTAAAATTGGCTCTTTTTGACCTTGTTCCTAATCAATAAGCAAGAACATTATGTTTCAAAGTGAGGCAAAAATTAGGTAGCTTTTACTTTGTCTACTACTACATTTCTGTGACCAAATCAATACCTCTTATCCTTTCATTCAGTCTTTCATCCAATAACTATGCATTCATCCTCATGACAAGCACAAATTTCAAAATGGAAAGGCTAGTCCAACTTTAAGTAATATATATATATATATATATATATATATATATATATATATATATATATATATATATATATATATATATATATATATGAAACAGATTAGGAAAACAGACTGGAGATATTTTGGCGGTATTGACTAAGTAGAGACTTATGGTTACTAAGTTTATGGCCTTGTGTGCTTTTCTTTTTTAATTAATCCTTGGAATAGATTTCTACTAAACCATTGTTTATGTTGGTATGTCTATACTTGGTAAAGGAGATAGATGCTAATGTTAGTAAATCAAGGTATAACATGTTTATCTTTGATTTTTCATATACTTTATTTCAAGAATTAAATCAAGGTATAACATGTTTATCTTTGATTTTTCATTTCCCATGCATGCTTCATTTTTAGAATAAACAAAGGAGAGTGACTATTGTCACTCTTATGAAATTAAAAGTTATAGAATTTCTCAAAGTCAGTAGTTTCATTAATAAGGAAGAAAGATTCTCTTTTACATTAAAGTTATTAGTGTGAGAAAAGAAGTCCCATATCGATGAGAACTTACTTTGGGGCTTACTTTTAATGTTATAAAAGGAGTCCAGTATTTCCTTAGGAAATCATCCCAAAAGTCTCTCCCTTTCTATTCCTTTTACTTTATTTGCTTGAGAGAAGAATTAAGAGAGAATATTAGTTTCTCCTCTTAGAGAGAATGTTAGTTTCTCCTTGTATTAGTTTTTCCTATTTTCAAGAGACGGGTTGTCATTGTTTTCTCCTTGGGATTAGATAGAATGATATGTAATTTTCCTTTCCTTGAATAAATTATATTCATTGCCTATTATCTATTTTTGTTCCTTTATTTTCATCTTTTATTTTAGTTGTGAGTACTTGTGCTAGTACTATGATACCCAACAATTTTGAATAGCAGTAGTAATGTACAAGACACTCCCCAAGAGAAGTAATTATTGTTAGAAACATAAGTATAAACTTTAAAGTAATAAAATATGTCCTCATTTAATAGTTCAAATTTCTGCCTAGTTGGTTTATGACACATTATTAAATAAAAATAGAGAACCAAAACTTTCACAAGAGGTATATAAAGATGCAATATAACATAAAGTAGTGAAACATTGAAGATTGTAATGGAAAAAATAGTTGATGAGTTCAAATTTTTGCCCTCATTTAATATTTAAATTTGGGGATTTAATTGAATTTTTTGTGCTTAAAGATTGATTTAATTAGGATTTGTGATTATTGGATTTATTGAGTAAGTTTGGTAAAAGTGGCGTAAAAATTGATTTTAGTTGCATAAAATATTATTGGATATTTTAACGTTTGTTAATGCAGCTGGAATTTATTTTTGGTCAATTAATAATGTGATTTTGAAATATTCAAAGTTACAAAATAAGTCCAAAATCAAGAAATTCTGAAAAAGAATAAATCAGGAGCTAAATGCACCCCCAGATTTTATTTGCACACTCCTCCCTCAAGTGGACCACAAAAACCTGTTCTGCACCCCCAGTTTTCACTAAGTTGCACCCCTCCTACCACTTAAACTCCACTCAACCAGATCATGCCATGTGGCAATCCCCACCTCTTAAAATTAGCCAACCAAAGCAAGCCACGTGGCAACAATCCTTGCACTAACAAGCTGTCCAATGGAAGGCTGCCACGTCATCATCTTCATCTCCCAAAACCCTAACCCTAATTTTCTCCTCTCCTTCCATCACCATGGCAGCCGCCGCCGCCATCTCCTCGCCGGCCACCACTGAAACTCGCCGGAAACAGCAGCAACCCCGCATCGCACCTTCTCCGCACCACGAACAGCAACGCCATCTTCTTCTCGCGTCCAGCAGCTCCGCGCGCCACCACCATCTTCCTCCATTCGCGTCGTCATCTCCATCAACCACCATGAGCACCGCGCCTCCATCTTGTTTCGCGCCTCCACCAACGCTCAACCAACCTCTGCAGCGCAAGGTCCGCGACGCACCAGCAGCGACAGCACCACCGCAACAGTACCTGCCCCATTTCCGCAATCACCACCGCAACCATCTTCTTCCTCACGCAGCAGCCATGGCTGCACCAGTTCCGCCACCATCAACAGCACAGCAACCTTCACGTCGCAGCAGCGCGACTTCACGCCTCCACCGTTTGCACAGCCACCGCTGCAGCAGCGAACACCACCACGCCGGAAATCTGACCGCCGCGCCGTTGCAGCACCTACAAGCCTCCATGAAACCCTAAACGCAGCAAACCCTAGTCTGGAGAGAGAAAGTGCACTCTGCGCCACGTGTCAGCATCTGATAGGACAGTCAAACTGGTCAACTCTGGTCAACTGGTCAACTGTGGTCAACTGGTCAAAGTATGCAGTCAACTCTGGTCAAAACTGCAAATATGGTTAAATGAGAGGGGCAGAATTGGAAATTGGACAGAAATTAAGTTGCTAATTAATTAAATAAAAATAAAAGATTTTAGCAACTGACAGATAAAGCCCAAAGTCCAGTGGAAGCCTATATAAAGAGACTTAAGGGAGCAGAAGCGGGAAGAACAATTTACAGCTTACAGCTTAGACACTTAGAACTCTCTGGTTTTGGCAGATACCATCCCCACCACATCTCTCATTCTTTCTTTTATTTTCTTTCCTTCATATCATCATGTATTCCATCAAAGCCATGGAGGGCTAAGCTTTTAGGGTTGATTCCACTGTAATTTCTTAAATGGATTCTGAGGTTAGATGAATTTATATGTTTTGTTATTTTGATTATTGTTGTGGTTTTTGTTTATCTATGTCCTTTGCTTCTTAATCGAATAGAAAATAATGATTTTAAATCTACATACATGCTAATCATATGAGTTAAAAGGTTTTTAAATTAAATCGAGACTTTACTTTGATTTTGTTTAGAAACTTTCATTTGATTCAATAAGTTTTTGCCAATAATTGAGACTTTAATTTGATTAGAGGTAATTACTTTAACTAAAATTAGTCAAGACTTTACTTTGATTAATTAAGTTTTCTATTTGGTAAAGAAACAAAGGAATAGACATGGTTAGGCATAGTAAAATTAATTGAGACTGTACTTTGATTGAATTTACTATGGATAATCTAACAATTCTCACTTTTAATTGAGACTGTACTTTGATTAAAAGTGAGGATGCCAACAAATGAATTGAGTCTTTACATTGATTGATTTGTAAATCAACAACAATAATTAATTTAACAATAATCTCTAGATAACCAATGAAGAATCTTATTTAGAAAAAGCAGTGGAATTGACCTATTTACTATTACTGTGTTTACAATCTTCCGTGTCATTTTTTTTGCATATCAAAACCCCCTATTTTTATAATTGCTAGTTTTAATTGCATTTTTAAGAATCAAATATTTGAGATCAATTCCGTATTCGTTGTGAGACGACTCAGGGTTATCTTAACCCTAACTATTTTGTTCACTACTAACTGGCAATACTGAAGTTGCTAAAGTAGTGGTAATTTGATCGCCTAACGACAGCGATATCAAATTTGGCGCCGTTGCCGGGGAGTACGAATTTCTTTTAAGAAATTTTTTTTGAGACTAGTTTGGAAAACTCTGTCTAGGAAAGACTTGGTATTTAAGTTGTCCATTGTGACGCACCTCTCTTTCCTGGGAGTAGACCCAACGACATCTTAACTCATTTCTTTCTTGAAATCTTTCTCCAAAACAAGAATAGGAAGAGAAAAAAAACACACAGGGAAACACTTTCAGGTGGACTTACATAGTGCATGACTCGAGCCAATCCGGGTCAATTTTATCAACTTGATTCAAAACTTGAAAGGAACTTGCGTAAATCACGTAGGAGACTTGATCTCAGGTGTTCTACTGAAGGAGCACCATCATCATCTGAACCTACCACTGAAAGTGTACCACTAGAATCACCTCCGGTGATTAACATATCTTCTGATCCATCACCTGAACCAGAAATTCAAGAAGATAGAATGGAAGAAAGAACAATAAGAGAGTTGGCTTCACCGGATGCAGCAATTACACAAAACATGTGCATCCAATATCCATATGGAGAATGTGAGCTTAAGTCTGGGTTAATCCATCTTTTACCCAAATTCCATGGATTAGCAGGAGAAGACCCGTACCATCATTTGAAGGAATTTCATGTTGTTTGTTCATCCATGAGACCTACAACAGTAACAGAGGAACATATCAAGCTTAAGGCTTTCCCATTCTCATTGCAAGATGCCGCTAAGAATTGGTTATACTGCCTTCCGCCAGGATCCATCAATACTTGGGAGACTCTGAAAAGATTATTTCTGGAAAAGTTTTTTCCAGCATCTAGAGTTGCTGCTATTCGCAAAGATATTTATGGGATAAGGCAACAAGAAAGATAAAGTCTTCACGAGTATTGGGAAAGATTCAAAAAGTTATGTGCTTCATGTCCTCATCACCAAATAAACGAGCATCTCCTCATTCAATACTTTTATGAGGGATTGAGTATCATGGATAGACAAATGATAGATGCTGCAAGTGGAGGGTCATTGGTGGACAAAACGCCAACAAATGCAAGACAATTGATTGAAACTATGGCGTCAAACCATCAACAATTTTCCACAAGGAGTAATTCTATAACTCTATTGAAGGGAACCCATGGAGTAGAAGCTTCATATGTTGCAGATCACAAGAAATTAGAAGGGAAGTTGGATGACTTAGCAGCCATGGTAAGGACCTTGACAGACTTACAAAAAAAGCCTATCCCTTCTACTTTATGTGGAATTTGTGCTTCTACTAATCATCCTACAGAGGCTTGTTCTATGTTAAAAGAGACAGGGACATTAGACAATGAACAACCTCAGGCATATGCTGCAAACATCTATGGCAATAATAGACCACCTCGGCAGCAATACAACCATGATTTGTCCTCCAACAAGTACAACCCAGATTGGAAGGAATATCCCAGCCAGAAATGGGGAAATCAACAGCCTCAACACCAACAAGTCTATGTTCCACCTCAACAGAGGCAACAACCACAACCAGCGGCAACCTCTGGTGATTCAAACATGGAGGCAATGATGAAAATGATGGCTGACATGATGAAGGGACAAATCAATGAGTTGAAACAGACAATGGAAGCAACCAATCAAAACTTGCAGAACCAGATTGGACAAATGGCAAATGAGTTAAATCAGATGAAGTCTCAACAAGGCTCAAGCAATTTGCCTGCACAAACTGTAATCAACCCGAGAAATGTAAGTGCTATTACTTTAAGATCGGGTAAGCAAATACAAGGCCTTGGGGATGCCCAAAAAGATGAAGATAAGGACAATGAAGTTGTACCTAATGATGAAAGAGGAAGATCAGATGAAGCAACACAAGCAACATCTGAAATACCTGCACCCAGTGATAACTCCAGGTTGGTATCCCCTAATACTTCCTCTGAAAATTCTTCTCCTTATTCTCCTCCTCCTCCCTATCCAAACCGTTTGAAACCAAAAACTAAAAAGATGGAGGAGTTAGACAAAGAAATCCTGAATACTTTCAAGAAAGTGGAGATAAACATTCCTTTGTTGAATGCTGTGAGACAAATTCCTAAATACGCCATGTTTCTCAAAGAATTATGTACACATAAAAGGCGTATTATGGACAAAGAGGTAGTGAACATGGGAAGAAACGTCTCTAGCTTAATTAAGAAGCCTACAGTCAGAATGCCGCAAAAGTGTAAGGATCCAGGTATGTTTTCTGTTCCCTGCATTATAGGTAGTACTAAGTTTGACAATGCTATGTTAGATTTAGGAGCTTCTATTAATGTAATGCCTTTATCTGTTTTTACTTCACTTCATCTTGGACCTCTTAAGTCTACTGGTGTGGTCATTCAATTGGCCAACCGTAGCACAGTTAACCCTGCAGGTGTGCTAGAAGATGTGCTTGTCCGTGTGGACAAGTTAATTTTTCCTGCAAATTTCTATATCTTAGACATGAAGGATGATGAAGGAATGAGTTCAACCACAATCATCTTGGGAAGACCATTCATGATGACAGCACGTACCAAGATAGACGTGCATGCAGGATCCTTGACTATGGAGATAGGAGATGAGAAGGTGCAGTTCAACGTGCTAGAAGCCATGAAGCACCCAATTGAAGACCATTCTTTGTTTTGTATTGATTTATTGAGTAATGTAGTGAACAATTATGCTTTTGGACTTTTGGACGTTTTATCTGGTTTTTCTTCTTCTTTGGATTTTTCACTTTCGAATATTTTGGGCTCAATTTTAGACGAAAGAGAAAATTATAAAACAGGTGATGTTGAGGACGCGGTGTCACTATTTGATACCTCTGTGGCGTCCAAGTGTGATGCTGAGGTGGCTGAAATTACCTTAGGCAGTAAAATGTTGCCATCTGTGGAACAACCACCCATTTTGGAGTTGAAACCTTTACCATCTCATTTGAAATATGTTTATCTTGAGAGGGATGGGAAACTCCCTGTTATTATATCTGCCTTGCTTACTGACGAGCAGGAATAAAAGCTACTGCAGGTTATCAAAGATCACAAGCGAGCAATAGGCTGGACTTTGGCAGATATTCCTGGTATTAGTCCTTCTTTCTGCATGCACAGAATACTCTTGGAGGAGGATGCTAAGCCAGTAAGGCAACCTCAGAGGAGATTGAATTCTCAACTGATGGAGGTTGTGAAGAAAGAAGTCACCAAGTTGCTACAAGCAGGTATTATATATCCCATTTCTGACAGCACTTAGGTGAGTCCTGTACATGTGGTCCCCAAGAAATCTGGGATCACCGTGGTCAAGAATGAGAAGAACGAGTTGATTCCTACTCGTATTCAGAATAGCTGGAGGGTCTGTATTGATTATAGAAGACTAAACCAGGCCACCAGGAAGGACCACTTTCCTTTACCATTCATGGACCAGATGTTAGATCGATTGGCAGGTAAGTCTCATTACTGTTTTCTTGATGGATTCTCTGGGTATTTTCAGATTTGTATTGCCCCAGAGGATCAACATAAAACTACTTTTACTTGTCCATTCGGTACATATGCTTATAGGAAAATGCCATTTGGCCTTTGCAATGCTCCTGGAACATTTCAGCGATGTATGATGAGTATTTTTACAGATTTGTTGGAGCATTGTATTGAGGTTTTTATGGACGATTTTAGTGTATATGGTTCATCTTTTGATCACTGCTTGTCTAATCTTGCTAGAGTCTTGGAGAGATGTGAAGAAACTAACCTTGTTCTAAATTTTGAAAAATGTCATTTTATGGTGAAACAAGGTATAGTTTTAGGTCACGTTGTTTCCAAGAATGGTATATCTGTAGATCCTGCTAAAATTGATATTATTTCACAATTGCCTTACCCCTCTTCTGTGAAAGAGGTTCGATCTTTTCTTGGACATGCAGGACTTTATAGGAGGTTTATCAAGGACTTCAGCAAGATAGCCAACCCTCTCTCCAACTTGTTGCAAAAGGATATAATATTTGACTTTGGAGAGAGGTGCAAAGATGCGTTTGATACATTGAAAAAGGCGCTTACCACCACTCCTATCATCCAGCCACCTGACTGGACATTACCGTTCGAGTTGATGTGTGATGCATCAAACTTTGCAGTAGGAGCGGTGCTTGCACAAAAAGATGGGAAGCTATCACATGTGATATATTATGCTTCCAGAACATTGGACACAGCGCAGGCTAACTACACCACGACTGAAAAGGAATTATTGGCTGTTGTGTTTGCCTTGGACAAATTCAGACCGTATATACTTGGTTCCAAGGTAATTGTTTATACTGATTATGCAGCATTAAAATTCCTTCTGAAGAAAGCAGATTCAAAACCAAGGTTGATCAGATGGATGCTACTGCTCCAAGAGTTTGACATTGAGATTCTAGACAGAAGTGGAGCACATAACTTGGTAGCCGATCATCTTAGCAGGATTGAAAATGGAGAAGATAACATTCCTATTAAGGATGACTTTCCTGATGAAGTCCTCCTAGCATTGACTGCTGTGAAAGGTATGTTTCCTGAACCTTGGTTTGCTGACATTGTTAATTATTTGGTTGTTTCTACTATTCCTCCTTCCTTCTCCAAATATGAAAGAATCAAGCTAAAAAGTGAGGCAAAGTACTATATCTGGGAAGACCCAATCTTATGGCGCATTGGTAGTGACCAAGTCATAAGGAGGTGTGTTCCAGATATCGAGATACCTCATGTGCTTGAGTTCTGTCATTCGTCTCCTTTTGGTGGACATTATGACACACAAAGAACAGGTAGGAAGGTGTTGGATTGTGGATTATATTGGCCTACTATTTTTAAAGATGCACAGAGGGTATATGAAAATTGTGAGCAGTGCCAAAGGGCAGCCAGATCCATTACAAGAAGGGATGAAATGCCTCAACAACCCATGCTATATTGTGAGGTATTTGATATTTGGGGTATTGATTTTATGGGTCCTTTTCCTCCTTCTTTTGGGTTTTCTTATATTTTGCTCACTGTAGACTATGTCTCCAAATGGGTGGAAGCCATAGCTACAAGGACTTATGATTCTCGAGTTGTTATGAGTTTTGTCAGGTCTAACATTTTCTGCAGATTTGGGATACCACGAGCCATCATCAGTGACCAGGGGATTCATTTCTGTAATAGGCTACTTGAGAACATGTTGAAGAAGTATGGGGTGACACATCGCATTGCTACACCATATCACCCCCAAACCAATGGACAAGCAGAGATCTCTAACAGAGAGATTAAAAAGATACTAGAGAAAGTAGTGAAGCCTAGTCGAAAGGATTGGGCCACAAGATTGGATGAAGCACTTTGGGCACACAGGACAGCCTACAAAACACCTATAGGTATGTCACCTTTCAGGGTGGTTTTTGGAAAGGCTTGTCATCTACCTGTGGAGATTGAACATCGGGCCTATTGGGCCGTGAAAGCATGCAACTTGGATTTGGAAGAAGCAAGAAATGAGCGAAAGCTTCAGTTGCAAGAACTAGAGGAGATTAGGCTAGCAGTCTATGAAAATTCAAAGTTCTACAAAGAGAAAACCAAGAAGTTCCATGACCAAAAGCTTGTGGCTAGAAAGGATTTCAAGGTAGGCCAGAAGGTGTTACTATACAAATCCAAGCTTGGTCACATGAGTGGTAAGTTGCGTTCTACTTGGGAAGGACCATACATTGTTACAGAAGTCTTTCCTTATGGAGCAGTGGAAATCAAGGAAGAATCTTCAGCAAGAACTTTTAAAGTTAATGGGCATCGTCTTCGGATATTCAATGAAAATCAAGATATGCTGAATAAGACGATGGATGGGATGAACTTGACTTCTCCCTCATACCTTCCACCTTGAGGAGGTAAGTACACTTCATACTTTTTCTTTGCATTTTATACATATTGAATACATTGAGGACAATGCATGGATAAAGTGTGGGGGTGTGGGGAGATTTCCCCCTTTTTCTGTTTTTGTTTTCTATTTGTTTTGTTTTTTCTTTTCTAATTTTGTTTTTTGTTTGTTTTTATTATAAAAAAAAAAGTTTCTGCTTTCAATAAAACATATTGACATTGGATTTTTGGATTTGATTTACTAATTGGAACGATCATAATTCTGGGAAAATAAAAGTCATGTGCTATGAGTGGATTGTTTTCTGTGATTTACTTGATTGAGTTGATTTGAGAGTTTCTGGAATAAATCTTTTGTGAAAGAGTTTTTGACCTTGTGAGTTTTGAGCTTTATTGTAAGGATGAACTACCATGTGTCATTCCTATTTTTCTTGTGTGATTTGCTCATGTCTTGTTGGTATTCAAATGTTTAGCTTGATTCTGTTGTTTTGCATCTTAGGTGAACATGCATGATTTGATATGACTGAGACATTTCTTGTTTTTAGCTACTTGGCCAAATAAGCTAACCATAACATTGATCCATTGGTAGCCCCTTGAGCTTAAACCTCTTTTTCTTGTTTTGAGCATATTGCTAAACCTTAAAAAGAAAAAAACCATGTTTTTCCTTACCTTAGGCAGAAAGAAGGAGCTAGTGGATTATGTTGAGATTGGTTGAGGAATAAAGTGTGGGGGTGAGTATTTCCCCCACAAAGTTGTAAAAATGGCAAAAGGAAAATAATAGTTGATGACAGAGTGTTGAAATGAAAAATGATTGCTGTCTGAAAAAAAAAAGAGCAACAAAGGATAAAAGGAAAAAAAAAACAAAGAAAAAAAGGATTGTTTTTGAAACTATGCTCCATAACTCTTTCTTCCCTACTATTTCAAAAACACACAAATCCTAAAGTTTTTTCCTACCTTTGCCTTGGTCTCATTATAACATGTGAAAAGTCCTCATGATTTTTGAATGCATGTTTTCTGAAAGCTGTGAATATTAGAGTCTTGCTAAGCATTGAGAGTGTTTACTTGCATGAGTATTTTGAGTGAAAACACAAGCCAAAACACTTGAGCAAATCTTGGTGAGAAAATATATATTTAACTTGAGTGTTTCTCTTTCATATTTGATTATCTTGTAAACTCAAAAGATTAACTCATGTGTGAAAAATAGAATTTTATCCATTTGTTTGTGCATGACAACATGATTTCTAGAAGTTTGATCTGTTTCCATTGGTATTCATTTCTTTAATCCACTGAAAATATGGAATAAAAGACCTCAGAAAAAAGTTTTGAAATTATTCAATTTTGCCCAGGAGTGCAAAAGGATAAGTGTGGGTGTGTGATGAGTTCAAATTTTTGCCCTCATTTAATATTTAAATTTGGGGATTTAATTGAATTTTTTGTGCTTAAAGATTGATTTAATTAGGATTTGTGATTATTGGATTTATTGAGTAAGTTTGGTAAAAGTGGCGTAAAAATTGATTTTAGTTGCATAAAATATTATTGGATATTTTAACGTTTGTTAATGCAGCTGGAATTTATTTTTGGTCAATTAATAATGTGATTTTGAAATATTCAAAGTTACAAAATAAGTCCAAAATCAAGAAATTCTGAAAAAGAATAAATCAGGAGCTAAATGCACCCCCAGATTTTATTTGCACACTCCTCCCTCAAGTGGACCACAAAAACCTGTTCTGCACCCCCAGTTTTCACTAAGTTGCACCCCTCCTACCACTTAAACTCCACTCAACCAGATCATGCCATGTGGCAATCCCCACCTCTTAAAATTAGCCAACCAAAGTAACCCACGTGGCAACAATCCTTGCACTAACAAGTTGTCCAATGGAAGGCTGCCACGTCATCATCTTCATCTCCCAAAACCCTAACCCTAATTTTCTCCTCTCCTTCCATCACCATGGCAGCCGCCGCCGCCATCTCCTCGCCGGCCACCACTGAAACTCGATTGAAACAGCAGCAACCCCGCATTGCACCTTCTCCGCACCACGAACAACAACGCCATCTTCTTCTCGCGTCCAGCAGCTCCGCGCGCCACCACCATCTTCCTCCATTCGCGTCGTCATCTCCATCAACCACCATGAGCACCACGCCTCCATCTTGTTTCGCGCCTCCACCAACAGCACAGCAACCTTCACGTCGCAGCAGCGCGACTTCTCGCCTCCACCGTTTGCACAGCCACTGCTGCAGCAGCGAACACCACCACACCGGAAATCTGACCGCCACGCCGTTGCAGCACCTACAAGCCTCCATGAAACCCTAAACGCAGCAAACCCTAGTCTGGAGAGAGAAAGTGCACTCTGCGCCACGTGTCAGCATCTGATAGGACAGTCAAACTAGTCAACTCTGGTCAACTGGTCAACTGTGGTCAACTGGTCAAAGTATGCAGTCAACTCTGGTCAAAACTGCAAATATGGTTAAATGAGAGGGGCAGAATTGGAAATTGGACAGAAATTAAGTTGCTAATTAATTAAATAAAACTAAAAGATTTTAGCAACTGACAGATAAAGCCCAAAGTCCAGTGGAAGCCTATATAAAGAGACTTAAGGGAGCAGAAGCGGGAAGAACAATTTACAGCTTACAGCTTAGACACTTAGAACTCTCTGGTTTTGGCAGATACCATCCCCACCACATCTCTCATTCTTTCTTTTATTTTCTTTCCTTCATATCATCATGTATTCCATCAAAGCCATGGAGGGCTAAGCTTTTAGGGTTGATTCCACTATAATTTCTTAAATGGATTCTGAGGTTAGATGAATTTATATGTTTTGTTATTTTGATTATTGTTGTGGTTTTTGTTTATCTATGTCCTTTGCTTCTTAATCGAATAGAAAATAATGATTTTAAATCTACATACATGCTAATCATATGAGTTAAAAGGTTTTTAAATTAAATTGAGACTTTACTTTGATTTTGTTTAGAAACTTTCATTTGATTCAATAAGTTTTTGCCAATAATTGAGACTTTAATTTGATTAGAGGTAATTACTTTAACTAAAATTAGTCAAGACTTTACTTTGATTAATTAAGTTTTCTATTTGGTAAAGAAACAAAGGAATAGACATGGTTAGGCATAGTAAAATTAATTGAGACTGTACTTTGATTGAATTTACTATGGATAATCTAACAATTCTCACTTTTAATTGAGATTGTACTTTGATTAAAAGTGAGGATGCCAACAAATGAATTGAGTCTTTACATTGATTGATTTGTAAATCAACAACAATAATTAATTTAACAATAATCTCTAGATAACCAATGAAGAATCTTATTTAGAAAAAGCAGTGGAATTGACCTATTTACTATTACTGTGTTTACAATCTTCCGTGTCATTTTCTTTGCATATCAAAACCCCCTATTTTTATAATTGCTAGTTTTAATTGCATTTTTAAGAATCAAATATTTGAGATCAATTCCGTATTCGTTGTGAGACGACTCAGGGTTATCTTAACCCTAACTATTTTGTTCACTACTAACTGGCAATACTGAAGTTGCTAAAGTAGTGGTAATTTGATCGCCTAACGACAGCGATATCAAAGTAGTGGAAAAAATATTAAATAGTGTAATATTAAATAGTGGAAAAAATAGTGTAATTAAGAAAACTTTTTAAATTTTTTTATAATATTATCTTTATTTATTTTAAGAAATATTAAAACTGAATAATTTATATTTTTTATTTTGCAGGTATTATTTTTTAACCATGTGTATTTCTTAAACATATTTTCACCAAGATGATTATTTTCATGTTTAATTGTGAAAGTAAAGTTATTTTCTTGAGAAGTTGAATGATTGGAAGGGGTCTTACTGGTAAAAGAAGATCGAAGGATTCATTGCTTCAAAAAGATAGCGGACGTAAGTTTATTAACCTGTGCACCATATTTTTCTCTTAGTGGTTTATGGTCATGATTAGGGATGTCAAAGGGGCGGGTAGGGTACGGGTAATAGCTCCCCCGTACCCTACCCGCTGAATAAATATTCGTCCCATACCCGTACCCATATTCGTCGGGTATCCGTTATGCGGGTACCCGTCTATTTTTTTCATATCCACGGGTATCCATGGGTACCCACGGGTATTTACAAAAATATTTAAAAAAATAAATATTTAACCATAATTAGTGCTTGGATCAAGAAGTCTCTTTTCTCCGATTGATTCTTGAAAAACAAACAAATAAAAAATCACGACCACTTTCTATTGTAGTTTATTTTTGAATAAAATATTAAAGAAATTACTAACTTCATCAATGTACACCTCTTGCAACATTTTATAAAGTTTCATGTTGTCCAATTTTAATCTAGAAGAGCCTGAAAACATAAGAAGTTCATTAAAAATTTCTAACAATCACTTAATTAAAATATCTAAGTAAAAGTGTTAATTTCATTACCTTCTATGTTGGTCCATAACCAGTCTTGGAGACACATCAATGCCTCCACAGTATCTGAAAGTAATTTACTCGATTGTGGGGTAAGAATCTGACCACCATTATTGAATGAAGACTCATAATGTTTTTTACTAATATATATATATATATATATATATATATGGGTATTTTTCTAAATTAAAGTTTAGCGGGTACGGGTATCCACGGGTACTAGATACTATGATACCCATACCCGCCCCGTTAACATGCGGGTATCAAAAATACCCGTACCCGCGGGTAGCGGGTATCTATTTTTAATATTTGTTTCCTACCCGTTGCGGGTTTTATCCACGGATACTCGCGGGTACGGATTTTTTTGACATCCCTAGTCATGATCACTTATTATAATACTCAAAATTGGAGTCTGAGCATTGACCGACTATATGGAAGGATTTATAAAGATCCTTGTGACCAGGTTACGCAAAAGTAGCTACATGAATTTTGTTAAAAAAGAAAATTGTGTCTAATTGTGAATCATTTTTCTAATTACTTTTACATGTCAGCGAATACTGAAGTTTTAATATGCTTAAAATGACATGGTTTGCACAAAAGTCTTGGTTCTCATATAAAAGTTAAAGTGTTCCTCATCCACTTTATTTAAGAAAGAAGGTTTTATCAAGAAAGGTTATATGTTATATGAGCAATTCATTTAAATTGAATAACTTATAAGTTTTTTTTTTATTCTAAGCATCAGATGTTGGAAGTGGTGCCCCATCACAGAATGACGTAAAAGATCAAGCGAGGGACACAAGACTAGTTGAGAACATAGTTATAAAAATTTAGGAAAATATAAGATCTTGTTTGGGTTGTTGTTTTCAACATGTACCACCTTTGGATGATGTTGGATAATATGAATTTTTATAATATGAATTATGAATGAAAGTATTTATGATCAAAATTTATGTACGTGATAGTTTTTTTTTTTTACCTTTTTTGATTTAATGAAAAACAAGTTAAATAAATAAAAGAAATATAAAAATAATTTTACATTCAAATTATGACAATTTGAAACGTCGTACTATATTTTAGTAGATTGAAGATAATGGCACTTTCAAGTGTCATTTTGCGCAATAGAATTCTTTTAAAATAAACAAATTATGCCAGTTTTAACTGCCATTATTTGTGTTGTGAATACGATAGTTTCAACTGCCATTATTTGCACCGTGCATTAAATGGTGGGTGTTGCGGTGTTTCACACAAGTCCGCCATATTATACTTTGTGACGACAAAATATATGGCGGTATGCCCGACATGCGCAAAAATTCGGATGTCATAAGCGCCATATTATGCAACAAATAACCGTTGTATTTAACACAATTTTTTGTAGTGTATTTGAGTTTGTGAGTGTAGTAGAGTTAGGATGACTTTACATTTAGGACTCCCACTAAATACATGCATGCATTAAGTTTGGTAATGTTGAATGTATATTAGAAAATAACTCACTTAAGGAAACTTTTTTCACAAGATATAAATTGTGTTTTGACACTGTATATCTTTAAACAATATGAAGCTTATTAAACATAATAATAATAATAAGGTA
Source organism: Vigna unguiculata (assembly GCF_037176805.1). Taxonomy (NCBI): domain Eukaryota; kingdom Viridiplantae; phylum Streptophyta; class Magnoliopsida; order Fabales; family Fabaceae; genus Vigna; species Vigna unguiculata. The sequence goes on along the minus strand of NC_140795.1, from coordinate 21,801,028 downwards.
TAATTACTAATTTAGTCTCCTAATTTTTTGGTTTGGTTCAATTTGATCCCTTATTATTTGTTGATTCAATTTAGTTCTCCAATTATTTAAAAAAGTTCAATGTGATCATCTTTATTAAGTTGAAGTTAACACCCAGTCTGTACATGACACGTGTCAAGTCGTGGAATTTTCAATTTTTTTTCTTCTAAAAATATATAAGTTGCCACGTGTTAGGTTATTGTCGTGCCACGTAGCAGTTTACAATCGTGACATGTGGCAGTGATAGTAGATGTTTTCAATTTAGTCATCTATTTAAATTTTTGGTTCAATTTAGTACCCCTATTTCTTAAAACGATCCAATTTTGTCATTTCCAATTTGAGATCAAAATAGTAAATAAGCTTAATTACAACTTATGTATACATGATAAAGTAATTTTTTTGAATTTATACATCAAATCACTCTACCTAAATAATCAAATTATTTTATTTTACATTTTTACCCTTGTAATTTTTTACACTTGTAAAAATAAAATAATTTGAACATTTAGGTGTAGCAATTTGATTTATAAATGCAAAAAATATATTTTAACATGTATATATAAGTTCTAATTAAGGTTATTTATTAATTTGGTCTTAAATTGAAGAGGAGAAAATTGGATAATTTTAAAAAACAGGGTACTAAATTGAACAAAAAATTTAAATAGAGGACTAAATTGAAAACAACTACTACCACTACCATGTGTCATGACTATAAACTGTCATGTGACACGATGATAACCTGACACTTGACAGTTTATATATTTTTAGAAAAAAAAAATTTTAAAAATTGAAAATTTCATTGTTTGACACGTGTCATGTATGAACATGGTGTTAACTCCAATTTAAAGGAGATGACCAAATTGAACCTCTTTAAATAATTGAGGACTAAATTGAATCAACAAATAATAAGTGGACCAAATTGAACCAAAAAAAATTAAGAGACTAAATCAATCATTTTAATAATATTCATTTTAATGACAAATATTATTATTAGATATTGCATATGTCTAACTTAATACATCACTAAATACATGCATGCATTAAGTCTTCGCTCGCAGCAGTGTCGATCTTTGTCATTGAAGTATGGCTCTGAAAGCGTAGAAGCAGCTTGGTTTCGCGTCGCTGTGGCACGCGGTGGTCTGACGTCACGCTGGCTCCCGGTCTGGTTACGTTTTGGGGGAGTTGCGCAGAGGAGAAAAAACCAGTTCGCGATTTGGGTTCGTGCAGAGAAGATGAACAATGCAGGGTTCGCGAATTTGGAATCCTAAATAAGGTCTATGGCCTCGGTTCCATTAATAACCGAGGCATAAAGTCGTATAGGCCTCGGTCCTATTCCACCCGAGGCCAAAGCCTCTGCTGTCAGTGGCAATTTTGAAATTTTGGGGAACACTGATGAGTTATAGGCCTCACTTGAGTGATAACCGAAGTATATAAACCCTTATAGGATTCGGTTGGAAAGGGACCCGAGGCAAAAGAGTTCGAAAAATTTCAAAAATCCACTGCGTCCTTATAAGCTTTGGTTCTACAATAACTGAGGCCTATAAGGCGAGTTAAAAACGCGATTCTGCACTAGTGTTCATAAACACAAAGAAAAACACAAATATCATAAATGATTGAGGGGAGAAAAGAATTCACGTTAAAGGTGAAGAAAACAAATAGAAGGTTCCACAAGTAACTTGCAGATTTTCCCACAGCTTGTGGATTTGGCTCTAAGATGCAAAATTCACACTAATATGTTTGTCTTTCTTTTGCCATGATCACCTTTTTGGTGAGAGCAGATGAGATTGCAGGTTTAGATGCACCTCTGGAGGATGAGGAACCATTAATTAGGTTACTGAAAGGTTTATGGGAGTTGTAGTAACGTATAGAACTTGGTTGGCTTTAGTTGGTTTGTATAAATAATATATTTTTATAGTCTTATCTTTTGTAAGATTATATAATATATTTTATACAAATGAAATATCTGTTTTGAAATATCGTCTATAATTGGTTTGTATATATTTTATTGTTACACTTATTTTCTTTTGAAATAACTATATATAATGTTTTATTTAGTAATACTATACATTTATTAATAAAATATTATAAATGAGGGTCTTCATTTTGAAAGACTTATTTTAAGATCCAATAATTTATTATATAAAACAGTATAAAACTTATAATATATTAATATCTCTACACTTTCTTATAGTTGTAGAATCATTCAGAAATTTATAGCTAAATCCTATTATTTAAGCAAAAGAAACAAGGAAGAGAACATTCAATCTTACAAAATGTATCTAAAAACTGTATAAAAAATTAAATATATTGATATTTATACTTATCTTATAATTTTTGTCTCCAAAATAAAATTTAAAAACATTTAAAATCTCCACAGTATTTAAGATTTTTTTTCTTTTTAAAAATTTATAAAAAATAGTACATATATTATATTCTATATAATTTAAATGTAACAAAAATTTCATTGTCAACATAATATCATATAAATAATTTAATATCACTACTTCTATGTTTTTATATTTAAATTATAATTTTCAAGATGTGATAAAGTTATTTCTTTTATCTTTTGCATGTGAATAGAGGAATGGTGGATTATCTTATACATAACGATGAATGGTGGAAAATCTTATCTCTTACGGTGGCACAAAGTTACATCCAAACAATTTTATTTTGTATTTAATAGTCTTTTGTAGGTTTTTTGTATTTCTGGGTCTTTTTGACTATCAATTTGTAAAATAGGATCCGTTGAATTTTTGTTTACAAAACAGGGATAAGTCGTTATGGAGGAGGATAACATTAAAGATGAAGTCGTCTTCTCCCAAGTCGGTTTCACTTTTTTTTTTTTAAAAGTTATGTGGTTAGGATGGAGACCGATTTCTTAATATTTGAGATTGAAACTGTGAGACTGGATGTCGGTTTTTTATCTCTCCTCCTACCTCAATCATTTTGGTTCCATCTCCCACCCCCAACCATCCCTTTGTCCTTCTCACCCTATCAATGTTTGATCTCTCCTCAACCTACCTCCACGCTCTCTCGTTATCATGTTTATAATTCTTTTACATATTAAATCTTAAATTCTAAGTTAATGATATAAATTTAAAATCTCTTCTTTAAGTGACAGAATTTTAATACTTTTGACAAATATATTTTTTTAATCTATTTTTTAGAAAAATCACAAAATTGTAGAAAGAATAAAAATATATATGTCTACTCATATATTGTTTATTCTTTTTTAGATACTGTAAGGGTGAATACGTGTTTTAAATTTGGTATTTTTGTAGTGAAAAATAAAATAAAATGATTTTGGGCTTGTTATGTAGAAAAATAAAACAGAAAAAGTTGTGGAAGTGTACTAGGAAGTTTTCTAAGAACAAATATATTGTGTTAAAAAATATCTTATCAGATATTGGTAATGAGTTGTATGCGGAAGAACCCAAATATATGTGGCAGAAGAGATGATGTCTCTACCATAGAAATTACAAAATATTCTCCGTTAATTGCTTCCTATGCCCTTTTTTCTTCTTACATATAATTGTCATCACATAATATAAACATATTAAATTAATCAAAATGAATGTTTTTTTTAAAATAAAAAGATATCTACTTTTCATTTAATTTAATAAATTTTCAAAAAATTACTAAACAGAATTTTAATTTATTGTATGTTTCAAATAGTTTTAGATAAAAAAAAGAAAAGTAAAAGAATAATTTAAAAAGAATAAAAATAAAATAATTAATGAATAAATTAAAAGTTTGTAAACTAACATCGGTATTCAAAACTAAAACAAAATACCGTTGCTGTAGTGCAGGTCAGTCACGCGTACAGTACAGCACAGGTGGTCCAACATAAAGAGGGAGGGTCGGGGTTGCGATCTTTAAAAACCCTAACTCATAAGAGAAAAGAAGACAGTCATTTGCGGCGTTTATTCTTGGAGGTGTTATGAATATGTGTGGGTGTCTTGCTTCTACATAAGAAAAAAGTATGTTGTTGATGGTACTCTTCTTTTCTTTCTTTTTTTTTTCTATCTTTTTTTCCTTCCTTCTTTTACCTCTTAGAACTTTCCAATACCGTCTATCACTTATTTTGTTTTACCTTTCCTTCCTGCTGTGAAAGTACTGTGAAGGAATGGTTGACTTCATCTCAGCTTATTTTCACTGGAATGAAATTCTATCACGCCTCCTTGGTTCAAAGAACTTTTTTCTGCAGAGGTATTTTTCTTTTTCAACTCCTTTTTCATCTTTACATTTTATAAAGACTCTTAATAGTGTCTTCAATTAGTGTGCATGCTTTACTTTGTCACATTATGTATATTTTTGTTTTCTTGTTTGGTCTTGTACTAGGTCATTGGTATCCCTCATGAGATACTTTATCTTATTTAAAATTGTTTATCATGCTGGATACGTCTGTCCTGGTACAGAAAAAAGAACACCCACTTAGGTGATTTTTGTATGTTTCACCTATAGTTGGAAAGCAATGGAATTTCTTACACACTTGCAATGCAAGAAAAAACTTAAAATTTTCTAAAAACTATGACTAATATTGTTTTTGTAAATGTGAAATGTTCCAAATGTCAGCTGAGATATCCTGATACAAAATGAAAGAATCAGAGAGTATAAAGTACAGTACTTGTATATATGAATATGTTTTCTTGAATGATGATTTTCCTGTGATGAATACAGTACTGGTTTCTTATATCGTAATCTCAAGGAATCTGGTTTCATCCAAACACGGGAATGTGTTGCAGCTTTTGGAGTTTTGTAGAGTGTTTGGAAAGGTATGGTTTCACCATGTTAACAAATTTTCGTGATGTATTTTTTTTTTTACTTTTATTAATTGTAATTCATTGTTGCATTTAATAGTTTAATGATTGAATAACCATAACAAATTGCTTTAATGATATAGAGTGATAATACCAAATTGGAACTAATTATTTCTATTAACATCATGCATGAGTGATATTGCAGTTGGTCATTTAATTGAATGTTATCAAATTTTAGATGATTTTGCAGTTTGGTCATTTAATTGAATGTTTTCAGCATGAGTGATATTCCCTTCTGATACATTAAATTATATACTCTAGGAAAAGAATGGTATTATTGTTCAAGCGTAATCAACTTGATTTAAAGTTATATGTCGCAACCATTCATATTATATTCATACTATAGTTATGTGTGTAATTCTCTAATAAACTTGGTATACAATTTCTAATAACATGCAGCTGGTGTGAAAATATGCAAGATGAAACTGCTTCTTCATCTGAAGAAAAATGGTTTGTCTATGGTCCTGAGAAGAAGGAAGAGGTTGATAAGTATATTCACTCAAGTCTCCTACTCCAAATGGACGGTAGATTGAACTTCGAGGATGCTGTGGCCAGTTCTCCAAAGCGAACCGGAAAATCTTGTCATCAAGTACTTTATTCATTTTTTATTTTTACTTTTGTGATGTTCAATTTTTCATTATGCATGTTGGAGTGTGGTGATTACCCGATTACTCTTTGTTGGTGTTTCTTGATTTTGTGGTGTATTTGGATGATAACACTTTTGTTTCGTTGGTTTTCCACTATAGTGCCGGCAAAAAAAGGAAAATTTTGCTGCAACATGCAAGAACTTCAAGAAAGGGAAACGTTGTCCAATTAAGTTCTGCAACAAGTGCCTCTTGACCAGGTCAGTCTGGATTATAAAGTTTAGGTTTTCTTTTTATTTTAGATGTTTGTAACTTTCAAAATTATTCTATCCTTCTTTCATAAAAGTGTGATATGCAGCATATCAAAGATATATATATGAAGATGTGGGAACAGTGGAAGGACATAGAGGAGCTCAAGGCCTTGTTTTTGGGCATGTTTATGGCAAAGCCTTTTTTAATTTGCAACACCATCCAAAGATCCACTTTTTTGCAACGAGTATACAAAGAAATCACAAAAATATGACTAATATTCTAAAACTATGACTAATATTGATTTTTTTAAATGGGAAATGTTCCAAATTGTCAGGTGAGATATCTGTAAATGTTTTGTTTGATGAGGATTTTGCTATGGTGATTTAGGTATGGGGAGAATGCTGAAGTGGTCGGACAGGTGGCTGATTGGACATGTCCCAAGTGCCGAGGCTGTTGCAACTGTAGCATCTGCCAGTGGGTTTCTTTTCGTTTTTTATATTTGTTTTTGTATCTGAGTTCATTTTGATAAAGGAGTTATGTTTGTAGGAAGAGACGAGGTGAACAGCCAACTGGTCCTCTCTATAAAAATGCCAAGGAATGTGGTTATATGTCAGTTGCAGAAATGCTGGCAGTTAAGAAGGCTTCAAAAGCATTAAATCCATCTGAAGCTACTTTCGAAGAGGTATGCTATTTTTCTGTCTGTTCCTCTTTCAAAATCTCCTGTGGTTGAAACATTTGGTTGAAAGCGATCTCTTGTTTTACTGTGCAAACTCATGATAAGTTAATGATGAACTTTTTATGAGATGACCTGGTTGGTGATTCGTGTTCGTTTTTGTAATTTCTTGCAGGAGCTTGAAGTTTGTAACAATGGTGGTGATAATGTTGGTGCCATGTGCCAAGGAGAAGTACAAAGGTTCCCAACAATTGAGGAGGAACTTCTTTTGCCCCTGGCATGGAATTAAAACAAATATTTGTCATCGAGTTACCATCCAAAGATGTTGGGGATGCGTTGCAAATTTTACAATTTTGTAGAGTTTTTGGGAAGGTATGATTTCATGTTAACAATTTTTCCTGATGTTTTTTTATTTTTTTTGATTAATTGCAATTAATTGTTGCATTTAATGGTTGACTGATTGGATAACCGTAATCGGCAAATTCTTTAATGCTACAGTGGAAGGTTACAAAATTGGAACTAATTACTTAAAAATAAAATTTTAGATGATTTTGCAGTTGGTCAATTTCACCATGGATGATAATATACGCTAGAAAAAAGGGTATTATTGTTCCAGGGTTATCACGTGTTTTTTCACTGTTATTCTTATCGTGTTTCTTTACTGTTATTCTTGTGTGTAATTTTAATTAGGTTCTTGATCTCAAGGAAGGAGGAGAAGCTGAAGTCATTTTAAAAGAATTGCTTAGTAAAGGACATAACTCCTTGCTAATTGAATTTCACAGTATTGTTTGGGTTTTTTTTCCAGTAACTAATTTTTTTTAGATATTTGAATTAATGTTTCCGTATGGATGACATTTAAAGTGGTTGGAAACTTGTTTAATATGTCCAGGAAACTGAGGAGATATATTAAAGATGGAAACTCAAGATATGCAAAAAGAGTGAAAGAAGCAAAACTTAAGATTGATGCAATAAGGAAAAGGTAATAGAAAACAAGGTGTCATGGATGTTTTATATGAATTACTGTTGCTGTTACGGTGTGTTCATAATAATTTTGTATGCATGATGTGTACAAGTAAAGTGTCTTGAACGGAAGTTGCGGAATGAGAAGGCAAAAGTTGTTTCTTCAACTGTGTCTCCCTTTCCAATGAAGGAAAAAATAAGAACCGAGGATGATGAAGCACACGCTAACATGCTCAGGTTAAAGAGCACAAATAAAAAAGGTATGTCATGATTAATTGATTATGTATTATGCATCATTCATGTTATCCTAAATTTCTACACTTTCAGTTTTTAGGTCAAAATATTTTGATGTGGTACAAAATTTCGTGGTTCAAAGTTTTCCAAGTAATAATTATTTACACAAGATCCTGAAAGCAAAATAAAAGGTTGGTTTTGTTTTATGATGATACTAGGACGAAAAAGAGGTAATATGTATTATGGCAAACAACTGTTGGTACATAGGTTTAGTATTAGGTTTTGCTATAATTTTGTTTGCATTATATACTCTTCAATGCTTTTATCATTTAATGTCTTGTTTCTTTTCTTGCACAATAGTATTCGCTTACAACATCCCGTAAGATGTTTAATTTCTTAGTTTAAATTCATCAATTTTTTGTTTTTTCTAAACAACTAGCTAGGTCTTGGTTTGATAGAGAAATAAATATTTTATTTGACTTAGGCTTTAGCAACATTCAGATATCAACTGCAACTTCACCTGAAGAAAGCTGGTCTGTTTATAGTCCTGCAGAGATATCAAAATATATTTTCTCAAGGTGTGTTCTTTTCTTAAATTTAAGTGGATTGTTCTTGTAGTTTCAGATACTTTACATTGTATTTCAAAATTTACATTTTTATATTTTGTCATATTTTGTAAGAACTTTGATATACAATTTTTGATGTTCTATTTGGATGTTATATTTTGACACATTATATTTGTAGACTAAGCCACAATTATTGAATTGCAGGACTAAAAGACTTAAGAGCCGCAAGGTTTCTCACTGAATCAAGTTCGCAGGACTTTTGAGCATAAATCTTCTTTCGGTGATGGAGTATTGGTATTTTATTTATGAGATCTTTTGTAAATTTATATAATAATAATATGTTATTATTAACATGATATAAATTTCTTGTTTTTTAGGTTTTGGTGGAAATCTTTCTCTGACGGTCCTTTTTATCGAGGCTGCACATGGGTTATTTTATTGTATCAATGAATATAATTGTTTTGTATTTTTTTTAGTGAAACACAAAATGAAATGATTTTTTTGTCTTCTGTATATTTCTAATAGTTTAAATTTAATAAAAAATTTTAGATCTTTTGTCTTGACCAATTGTTAGCTAAAATTTTATTTAATAAGAATTTTATGATTATTCATTTTTCTTGACTTTTCAGCGTATTATCACACATCATTAAAAGAAATTAATAAATACACGAATAACCATGCATAGGTAAAAAAACGTGAATTGAAACATTTGATTTAGAAGGACTGTTGAAAAATAATTTAATGGACTAAAAAGGTAAAAATGATACACAAATTAAGAACATAAAAAGTATGTAAATCTACTTTTTAACTGAAATTGTTCCTGATAAAAAAAAACGATTAATGTTTGTTTCGGCTTTTGAAAGTTTATAAATGCTGCAGTTTTAAAAGAATGTTTTTGAATGGTAGCCTTTATTTTATTTTCTTATACATCGAATTAGTTTAAATTAAATTTTGTTTATGAAAACAGCTTTTTTTCCTCACCAATGATCTCAATTGGGACCATAGGAAGCAATTTACTCTGCTCTGTTCATATCGTAGGTTTTTCTTTCACCAAAAACCCTATTGTTTTAACCAATGAAAGAAACAATTTACTTGAATGTTGCTATTGAATGTACATATTGAAATTGTTTCCTGGTAGAAAGTACTAAAGAGGAGGAAGATGAATAATGTTAGGCTAATGGTTAATGACTAATGTAACCTTCAATCTATTTTACAAAATGCTTTATTATTATTATTATTATTATTATTATTATTATTATTATTATTATAATTTTTATAAACTGAATATAAATAAATTATTTTTTTAAAATTTGTTTTATGGAATGTTTCTTTTTTTATTTGATAATAACAATAAATTAACAATTGTTATTTTAAATTCACATAATACATTATTTATAATAATTTAAAAATATGAATAATAATAATAATAATTATTATTTAAAAAATTATTCTTATGAAATACTATTTGGCCCGTCTCAAAGTCTTGATCCACGTGAGTTGGATTAAAAAAGCTCACCAGATAAAAAAAATAGACTATTGAAAAAGCTTAATGCACCAGTACAGCCCCGGTTATTTTTCACATTTTACCTCGAGTCTGGAACCGAGGCATATTGGGACGAGACCTAAAGGTACACCTTTTGGCCTCGGTTATCACCCGAAGCCACAAACCCAGTTTTATGCCTCGGTTGTTTTAAAACCGGTGCCATATACACAGCCTTCTGCCTCGGGTCAGTTAGGACCGAGGCCATAGGTGATAAATATTTTTTTTTAATTCAAATTTTCGCAGGCCACCAATTTTCACCACAGCTTGATATGCATACTCCCCCTCTCTGGCAACATCCTGTAAAACGCCGCCTGCGCGCCCTGTCTCATTGTCGCCGGCGCGTGCAGGCACTGCTCCGCAAGCAAAACCACCTCCGCAAGCCCCGCTCCGCCCACCGTCGACGGCGGGGCCAGCCTCAAAACCCTATTGGTAACTCCGTTAAAGGAACCCATGATAATATTAATTAAAATCCAAACAACATTCAAGCAATGGGTCCAAGAATGGATAAAACAGAGAGAGGAGAAATGGGGTTGAACCTCGAAGGCACTAGCGACCAATGGCTGTTTAGGGCTCAGGTGCAGTTAACCCTCTTTGGTATGCCGTGAACGAGAGAAAGGATGCGAAACTTGCACAATGGTCACAGTGGCGCACGGTAATGGTGAACGACCAGAGTCGATGCTATCGTCGCCGTTGCAGGTTTCGGCGGAAGCTTGCCACGGGATGCGGACGGTGAAGGAGGAAGAAAGGGAAAGTGAAGGAAGGGCTTCGCGGAGAGAGAGAGAGAGTGGAATTACAGAGGAAGAAGGGTTCGTGAATTTTGAACCCTAAATAAACCCTATGGCTTCGGTTGTTAGAGGAACTGAAGCCATTGACCCCCTTTTGGCACCGGGTCTCCTTGGACCGAGGCCTATACCCCTGACTTCCAGCCACTTTTTGGCTTCGGGCCTATTGGACCGAGGCCTATACCCCTCTTTGGCACCAGTTTTGGGCGAACCGGGGCCTATACCGCTCTTTGGCTTCGGGTATTTGGAGAATCGAGGCCTAAAACTTGACTCTAATTGCAAAAATGCCACCGCGCCATTACATGCTTCGGTTTCTGGCCAACCGAGGCATATAAGGTGAGGTAAAATTGGAATTCTGCACTAGTGATGGGCCAGCTCACAAGGTATGTATCGACTTTCAATCTAAATAGGCACGTCTCGACCTTGTGCCAAATTGGTCGGGGTTGACCCCAGAGGACCCATCTCAACATTGGTCTAGACCGACCCATCTCGAACTTAATCTTGGGTCAGTCCAAGTCAACCTTCAGCTTAAGTTAGGTTAACTAGTCTCGACCTTCAATTTGGGCAAGCACAACAATGTCGACCTTTGGCCAGGACTAACTTGTCTTGACCTTTGGCCCAAGTACTTGTCTCGACCATTTACCCGACTCGACCTATTTCGACCATTTACACGATTTGGTCTATCTCAACCTTCGACCTAGGTCTAGTCATTTTAACCTTCGACTAAGGGTAGGGTTGAATTGGGTTGCGGCTAATTTGACTAAATTTCAATGGGACTAAGTTTGCGAAATTTCGCTAAATTTCGGTCAAGGTGGACTCGGTGGGGCCAACTAAACTGAATTTAGCAAAATTTAGGACGACATAGACGCCAACATAATTCGGTCGAGACTATCACAACTAAATTTGGCCTTTGCCTATTCGACTTAATTAGGCTTAATTTTGACTTGGCTAAATTTAAGTCAAGGCCCAATCAAACTAATATCGGTCTTGGCCTACTTGGTCAAATTTGGTTGAATTTTAGTCGCCTGACTAGGCCAAATTTGGTGTGGCCAAGTCTCGAACTTTGACACCAATCTCGACCTTATGTCCAAGCAAGGTCGTCTTGACTTTCGCCTTGAGTTGACCCTTTTCGAAATTTACCCCGGTTCGACATGTCTCAATTTTTGGTTTGTCCTGACTTTTCACTAGTGCAATTTTGACTTTTTAACTCGCGTTATAGGCTTCAGTTATCAAGAAACCGAAAAATATAATGGCGCGGTGACATTTTTGCAATTTCTACAAACTTTTCTTCCTCGGTTCCCTCAATAACCAAAGCATAATCTACTTTTCTGCCTCGGTTGTAGTAGACATGCTACGATAAAGCCTTTTAGGCTTCAGTTTCCCTTACTTGAAGCAAAAAAATTAATTGGGAGAGTGACATTTGGCCTCGGTTATAATTGAACCGACGCCAAAAATCATTATTTTACCTCCGTTAAAATTGAACCGAGACCATATACCAAGTTAGGGATTCAAAACGTGAATGCAATATCCTTCGTCTTCTACAACGCAACAGTCATGTTTTCTCTCCTCTGAACGCGCCATCAACCGTCCACAACCGTCGTTATCCAGCCTCCATTCACGCTGTCAGCCACCGTCGAGCCTCCTTCCACACTGTTGCAATCATTTTGTGTTCCACAATAGCCGCTGGTTCATCCTATGTAGCGACCACGCAGCTACCGCGCCAACCTTTCCACCAAGCACCACGCCAGCCTCCGTTGCGCCACCATTCCTCCCCAAACAAAGCTTCTCCATTGTCTTTTAGTCTTTTGCATCACCATTTCTCCCATTCCGGCAAGCCACCGTCGCGGTCTGCCATGTTCTCCCTGCGTGTGGTGGTTAGTTGACATTCGAAAAATTACGCGATTCCCTTTTTTTTTATTTCGCGTTTTGTATAATTGTTTTTGTGATTTGGGTTGTTGTTTTGTGTTTTGTTTTGTTAGGGTTTTGTTGGGATTGTCTTGGTTTTTATTTTTTTTTCTCATTTTTGATTTTTTTTCTTGTGTTTTTATGGTTGTGTTCTTTATTAGGTATTGTTACATTGTGGTGGGACTGTGTAACTTTCGGGAACGTGAGTATCGTTGCATCCTCCCATTGTCATTCGCTTCGCTTTTCACGCTCCCATGTTCTTATTTTTGTAATATGAGTCTATAAATTTTTAGTCTATTTAGTATTAGTTTTATTGTATGTATATGTGATTAATTATTTGCTTAAGTTAGTATCTTATTTTGCAGACATTCAAGAGTATTACACAAATTATCGCGAAGTCCATAAAGTTTGGTAGGATAGCATTTGCCAAATTTATAATTCAGATGTACAATAGTATTGATTAAGATATTGACTTGTTGTTACAAGACATTTTCAAATGTATTTGGATTGTGGATGATGTCATGTTTCATAAAATGTATAGTTTTGTTTCTGGTCTAACTGGTCTGGTTTTTTGAAAAAATATGCAGGTTAAAAAATGTGGGAATAACCAAAAACAAAAGTTTTATTTAAAAAGTTAACGGGACATACGGCCTCGGTTCTCATTAGAACCGGGGTAGAAAGGGGGAGTATATAGCCTCGGTTCTCATTAGAATCGAGGCAGAAAAGTGAGTTTCTGCCTTGGGTAACACCCGAGGCCAAAAGCTGACCCTTTTTTGCGTCGACCTTATATGCCTTGGTTATGAAACCGAGGCAAAATAGCAAAAGTAACCGTTGTCAAATACCCTTTATGCACTGGTGTTTGGTCCAAGTCAACCCATCTTGACCCTCGTTCTGAAAGAGCCTATTTCAATTTCTTGTTCGAAAAGAGCCCTCTCGACCTTCGACCTAGGTTAGTCTGTCTTGGCCTTTAGTGTGAAATGGCCTTATTTATGTATGACCTTCGATTTACCACGAGTTCAAATTAGGTAAGGTTGAAAAAAAAATTATTTTTCTATCTTTTAAATGTGGATCATTTTTAACCTGACTCAGTTTACTAACTACTTAAACAATTTCGAATCGGATTAAAAATAAGTTTACTCGTAATCCACCACAAAAACGTTTTACTAATTTTTCCTTATCTTTAATTATAATTATGTAGTTTTTACACGTCAAACTTCTTTGATTTGATTGTAATGTAAAAAATAGATAAAAAAACTAAAAACCCAAAACATCCTTTGAATCAATCCAATGTATAAGTGTAAATTTATATTAAAAAAGTAACTATCATTTATGTTAATGTAATTTTATAAAATATTTACTAGTAAAATTATAATTTTTATTTTCAGTTTTATAAATGAATTACAACGGTGAGTTATTTCAAAATTAAAGTTAAATATATATATATATATATATATTAATTTATACCAAAAGACATTTTGATATATCATTATATAATATATTTTCTTTTGCTCTTTCAAATTAATTACATCCACCACTAATTTCTCAAACTAACAGATAATAAGATGATGATAATGGTCTTTCTCAACCGTATAAATTTGAAATTTAGTAATAATAATAATAATAAAATAATAATAATAATAATATTATTATTGAAAGGTCTATTAGATTAAATTCAATTTGATTTATATTTAATTTTATATTATTTTGTAATTTTATTTATATTTTATTTTAAAAAATTATAACATATTTTTTTAAATATTCATGGGTATTTACCGGTACCTGTATGTTTTGAAATACTCAGGAATATTTTTTAGACGGTTATCAGCAGGTAGCAGGTGAATTTTTTTTTACGGGTCAGGTTGCAGGTAGACATTATGTGCATCCGACCCAACCCGTTTTCATCCCTATTCAAAACATAGAGTTATCCCAAAATTAAACATGACAAAAGGAAATGCTATCTTATGAACTCAAAATCAAATTCTCATCGTCCATATGTGCATTAGCTTTTGCATCATCTCCTGCTCACATCACAAAAGTAATCATTGCAAACGAAGAAAGACTAAAAATGTTTCTTTGTCTCTACAAGAAATTTGTTAATTACCAACAAAATTTGTTAACGAGAATAAATTGATCAGTAAAACATTATCATGGAAATAAACTCGTTAATAAAACAACATTACCAACAAATTTTACCGTGAAAATTAATTTTGTTGATTAATTTGAATTTAAATTATCGACAAAAAATATTTGTTGATAAATATGTAATATATTTGACAAATTTTAGTGAAGAAAAAACATAACATCTCTACAAAATCTAGGGTTTTTCTGACTCTTCCACTCATTCCAACTTACCAATTTGGTGATTGTTGCTTCACTTGGATTCGTATTTGTGCATAATGGCTATTGGCAACTGTATTTAACCTTTAAAAATATAACATCTTTTTCTCATTGAAGACTGTATTTTTTTTGAACCATTAAGTGAAGTAATTTACCATTGTCTTCTCAGATACAACATGTTTAGGTTTTCAATGAATCTTGTTTTTGTTGTAAACAATTTTTCTTTACCTCTTTTTTGAACCAGTGAGCTCAACTAGGACTGTAGAAAGCAATTCACTGTGCTCTGTTCATATCTAAGGTGAATTCAACGTCCATACTTATATGTTGGTTCATAATGAATGTTGTTTTTGTTGAAAACAGTTTTCAACATTATGTCCTAGCAAGGTCGTCTCGACCTTATGTCCTAGCAAGGTCGTCTCGACCTTATGTCCTAGCAAGGTCGTCTTGACTTTCATATTGAGTTGAGCCTTTCCTACATTCAGCTTGGTTTGACATGTCTCAATGTTTTACTTGTCCTGGCTTTTGGTTTAGATTAACACATCTCGACTCTCGTTTCGAGAGAGCGTGTCTCAATTTCCTATTTGAAATGGGCCTTTTCCACCTTCGATCTAAGTTGGTCTGTCTTGGCCTTCGGTCTGGAATGACTTAACTATGATCTTTGGTTTACCACAAGTTCAAGGGGTTGAAAAAAAATGTAGTTTTTTTTTTTAATGTGAGTAAATTTGAAACTGACTCACTTAACCCGCTAATTAAACGTCAAACCGGATTAAAGATAAGTTGACGGATAATCTACCACAAAGGCATTATTAACTTTTTACCATTTTTTACTTATCTTTAATTATAATCACGTAGTTTTACGAGTCATTATTCTTTGATTTGATTGTAATGTAAGAAATAGAAAAAAAAATTGACAAACCAAAACATCCTTCGAATCAATCCATTGTATAAGTGTAAATTTATATTAAAAAATTAACTATCCTTTAAGTTAATAGTGTAACTTTATAAAATATTTACTAGTAAATTTATTAAATTTTATTGTCAATTTTCTAAATGAATTACTTTACAGTCAATTATTTCAAAATTAAAGTTATATTTTTTCTTTTTAATTTAAACCGAAATAAATTTTGATATACAATTATATAATATATTTTCTTTTTCTCTTTCACAATAATTACATCCACCCCAATTTCTGAACTCAAATACCAGATAATAACATGATGATGGTTGTCTTTCTCAACAGGTATAAAATTTAGAGAAAATTGTAATTTAATAATAATAATGTTATTATTATTAGCACTATTATTATTATTATTATTATTATTATTATTATTATTATTATTATTATTATTAAAAGCAATTTAAAAAAAAATCAATTTCTTTATAAATAATATTCTTTTGGTACTAAGAAGAAATGTGTGTACAGTAGAAATTTTTGAAATAAATTATAAATATATTTGTAAGTTACTTTTCATTCACTTCTGACGAAAAATTACAATATAACACTTTAATCTTATTTTACTTTAATAATAAAATTAATTTCGTATAGACAAAAGTAAATAATTTTCAATATATAATATATTTAATAATATTAACATAATATATACACCGAACCTATCAAAAGTAAGGATGAAAAAAAACATGCGTACATAAACATAAACTCGTCAATGAAACAATATTATTAAGAAATTTTACCGTTAGAAATAATTCTGTTAATAAATTTGAATTTGAATTATTGATGAAAAATATTTGTTGATAAATATGTGTATATAAACAAATTTTAGTGAAGAAAAAACAAAACCTCAGTGCAAAATCTAAGGTTTTTCTGACTCTTTCACTCATTCCAACTCATCAATTTATATTTGTGCATAACGGCTAATGGCAACAGTATTCAACCTTTCAATATATACCATCTTCTTTTCATTGAAAGCTGTGTAATCTTTTTGTTTTATTGTTGTGTTTGTTTATTGCTGTGTTTGTTTCGATATGTATTTTATATTTATGCACAATAACACGACATGTTTAGATTTCCAATGAATCTTGTTTTTGTTGAAAACAATTTTTCTTTGCCTCTTCTCTGAATCAATTAGTTGAATTACAGCAGGTTTAGGTTTTCAATAAATCTTGTTTTGGTTGAAAACGGCTATTTTTGCCTCACTAATGATCTCAATTAGTATCATAGGAAGCAATTTACTCTGCTCTGTTCATATCTAAGGTGAATTCAATGTGCAAACTTATACGTTAGTTCATAATGAATGTTGTTTTTGTTGAAAACATGTTTTTTTTGCCTCTTTTCTGAACCAATGAGCTCAATTGGGACCATAGGAAGCAATTCACTGTTTTCATATCATAAAAACTTCGCAATTTCTCTGCAACGTCTCCGATCAGAGGTTTTTGTGCAGTGATTCCAACATAGCAATTTTGTCATTTACATGGAACCCATATTTATGCATAATGTCTTAAAAAGTGATTTTTAGTTGCATACATTATTTTTGGATATTTTAACAGCTGAAGTTAAGATTAAGGTCATTTAAGGTGGAAAAATAAATTGATTGAAGTTACAAACCACCTTTAAATAAGGCTAAAATTAGCAATGTTTGGAAAAATCACTTTTGTTCCCCTAAATTACATATACACTCCCCTTTTTCTAGATGGGCAAAAAAACCTATTTTGCACCCCTAATATTTCTTTCTACACACCTCCTTCCACTCAAAGTTCAGCCCCATTTATAAGTTGCCATGTGGCAATCCTCCATTAATTAAACTGTCCAACCATGTGTTGCCACATGTCACTATCCTATCACACTAAGCAGAACCAATGGAAGGATGCCACCTTATAATTTCCTTCCCATCTCCCAAATGAGAAATCCTAGCCTCACATTCCATCACGACAACCACCATGGATCTCGCCGGTAGCCTCCACATTCACAGTCCACCAGCACCTGCAACTCGAAGACCTCTATCTTCATCCATCACTACTTCGTCATTCAACACACCTTCAACTTGCAAGTGCCACGAACCAGAACACGTCGCAGACAACCACTGCGTACCACCACTACGCCTTATGCTCACACTGCTATCACGCACACGATGATACGATCCTTTGTATTGAATGAGTATAAGGATCATATATGTGTATAGAATACGTATTGATTTGTTGTTATTCTGTTAGTTCTATTTTGGGAAGGAAGTTAGTTAGTGGCTGTTATTGGCTATAAATAAGAAGAATGCATATTCTGTTGTAGCTATTCATTCATTCATTCAATTCTGAGAATAATTCATTCCTTTTGTAATCTCTGTTACTCTTCCATATGAATGAGATTCAGACTCTATTCTTCCAGTAGAGGCCCTATTGTTCTTCATCAATCTTCGATTACGAGTTCATTAACGGTTCATGATTCGCTTACGAGTTTGTTAACGGTCTCTTTAACCGATTCTTTGACTTCTACCTTATTGCTGAAGATTCAAGATCTTTTTCAATATAATTCAGCTTAGAGTCCTTCACGTCGTGGTGACAGATATTCTCCTTACTCGTATGGTACTCGTTTAGCTAGGCTTGATTTTCCTAGGTTCAATGGCGATAAGGTGAAGCACTGATTGATTCAATGTGAAACGTTTTTTTTGATGGATCATATGCCGGAGGAGTATAAGGTGAGATTGGCGGTGGTTCATTTTGAGGGACGGGCTCTGCAATGGCACATTGCCTTTGTTAAGCCGATTGGAGTTGATAATTTTATCGCCATAGGAGGAATACACTAAGATTGTGCTAGAACGGTTTGATGAGGTTGCTGAAGATCCGATGGTAGACTTGATGAAATTGAGGCAGAAAGGTTCTGTCACTGACTATCACGAGGAGTTTGATTGCTTGGTGGCTCGTGTGTAGTTATCGGAGGAGCATAAGTTAAGTCTTTTCTTGGGAGGGTTGAAGCAAGAGGTGCAGATGATGGTTCGGATGTTTCAGCCTTCGTTTGTAAACAAGGCTTTTCCCTTAGCTAGAATGTACGAGTCAGCTTCTAAGGTGGGTGGCGGTGTAAATTTGATGGCTAAAAGCTCAAAATCAGTGTTTCCTGCTAAAGCTCCTAAGAGCACTGATTCTATATTAGGAACTTATGAGTCTTCCAAAGCGGGAACCAAGCCTACAAGACAACTTAATTATGCTTTTATGGTAGAAAGGAGAGCAAAGGGGTTATGATACTTTTGTGATGAGCCATTTTTGTAAGACCCGAGAAATTTAAATTAATTTAAATTAATTTAAATTAATTTAAATAAATAATTAATTAATAAATGCGGGTAAGGAGAGCATTTATGGTAATTAATTCTAACATTTATCTTATACATAAGTCATTTTCGTTTTGGATCAATTAATTCCAATCAAGGCGTAATTAAGCAGGGAGAAAAGGAGTGAGAGAAGGGTTTGGTAAATTACCATTAGTTTGTGATTTTGAGAGTGAGAATTCAGAGAGGATCTGTGGTGTGTACATGAATAAAAGACGAAATTGGAAGGGGATCCAAAGAAGGATCATAGGTGATCAAGAAGGAATTCATAACAACTCCAATTTAAGCTAAGGAAAACTAGGTTAGGGGAGCTGTAATAGTTATTTTATTTTGTATTTCGATAATGTACAATGAAATGTATGAAACTGGATGCATGTTTGTGAAATTCTGTCAATTTTCGTGTTTCTGGAAATTTTCCAGAAACCGCCTGGTGGGCATTCAAAGCTGCCAAGCAACTCATGCTATTTTGTGGTGTTTGTGGGTTCCAGAGATGGGACCGCCTGTCGGCACTACCCTAACCGCTAGGCGATACTTGGAGATTTACCAGTTTTCTGGGTTTTTGCTTGAACTGCCTAGCGGTAATGATCAACCAGCAGGCGACGTGAACTTTTCCCCATTTTTGGTATTTTAAGGTGGACCGGGGCTGATTGTGTTTGGGAGGAAAGCTAACCAAATCTTTAAAGAATGGTTTAGAAATCGAAATGTTGGTATGAGTACGAAATTTAAATGGAAATTGAATAGAACAGTAGTAGAGAAGTTTAGGGTTGATCATATGGGATTCTATAAATGGGCACGATGCTAATTGATAATTGTTGTTGGAATGGTGTGTTATGAATTTAAAGAGTAATCCGTGATTATGAAAATATGAGTACAGCCTTTGGGTAGTGAATCGATTATAATCAGAAAAGTTGGAGTTGGATGGGGTTGCAGCTTTGGCGATTCTGGAAAATTGCCAGAAGAGTAAGCACCTCCTGGCGGCATGGGGCTTTCCGCCAGGCGCCAGTGCAGTGACTATGGATCTGAGTGGTTGTTCGGGACTGTAATAGTGTTTTGGGATTTTAGGCGTTTGGTTCTTTGGTAAATCAGTTCCTAGTTAGCTGCAAGGGGGTTGAAGATGAGGGTTAAATAAAAGTTTTTAGTAATGACAAGTGTAAGTAGGGAATGTAATGTTTATTTCTGATAAGTGAAGGAATCTGTTAAGATTTTGCAGTAGGATATATACTTGAATGAAAAGGACTGATGCAGGGGCTAGTGTACGGCGACCCTACTAAGGTAATGATATTACTAATCTTACTTTATAAGTGTATAAAGTAATTGAGAGAATGGTAATTAGAAGCATGGGAAGTCTGTTAGCTTATGGGATATTCAAGTACTGGCATGACCTTAATAGATGGCATATATGTATTGGTTCGGGAAAACATGGATGACACCCAACAATTAGTGAGTCTCTTGGAGTGGAATTATTTTGTGAAGAGTTGTTGTAGAGAGGGAAAGTTGTAAATGTCCATACTTATATACAATATAATGCACGTAGTTAGGAGCACAATGGATTGAGGGCAGGTGTGAGTGTAAGACATGAAGAGTATCTAACCCAAAACCAATACTGCACAAGTACTGATACGATGCCTGGCGGCAGAGCCAGGTTCGCCAAGCGATAGCGAGGCGACAGTGGGATTCTGGTGCAGGTGGCGTCTGGCGGAGGGAAAGGTCCCGCCAAACGATAGCAACAAAAATAGTAGCTTTAGGAATAGTGTTTTCCTGGTAGTGCAGACGGTCCCAATGGGCGGTGGTTGTAGACTTTGTGATTTTTGAGGCGCTTGGCGCCTGGTGGTACGTGTCCCCCGCCAGGCGGTCTGGAAGTTGAGGGCGCCTAGCGGTACATGTCCCCCGCTAGGCGATTGAGTTGTTGTAAGTCCTAGTTGTAAGTCCTAGTTGTTGGACTACTTAAGGGTGTTCTACGAGGCTTTTAGTGATGCTTAAAAGGTGGGATTGCTGGGTTCCTTGAGTTGTGGCTCGGAACGTATCCTTTGAGTTCTGGCTCGGGATAGGGGTTAAGCATGTGGTATTCCTTGAGTTGTGGCTCGGAATAACATCTCTTGAGTTGTGGCTCGGGATGGCGAATGAACATGAGGAACTGCTGAGTTGTGGTATTGGGTTGGCGAGTGTTGCCGGTGTGAGTGTGCTGGTTGTGGCCAGTACGGATAGGTGCAGATAGATTGCCCTCCTCAGTTGTTGGCTGACGAGTTTGGTAGTCTTGGGACGATACGAACTATGTTCGTATTTGGGAACTCTACTTGGCGTTACGGTGTATGATCCGTAGCAATGTTTCTCGCACGTGCTCTATCGGTTGTGGCCGATAGGTATGGCAGAAAGTCATCTTGAAGTAATCACTAGAAGAGGTAGAACACGAAGATAATGGGTGTGGTTATGTTATCTGGTATTCTAAAGATGTTTGGGCATGTCTAAATATATATGTGTTATATCTGATGTGATGTGCTGTTTTATCTGTTATAATTGTTAAGCTCACCCTATCTGCTTGTGATTGGCGATGATCGTGTACGCGGTACACGGGAGCAGATGTTGTTGATGCAAATGGCTCTAGTGAAGCTTAGCTATGGAGAGGGGATAGATTAGGGAACAACTTATGTTACTTTTCTTTGATTATTGAAATACGTTGTAAACCTTTACGAGAACTTTTATAATTAATTATTTTGGTGCTTATAGACTTGAACAATTGTTGGTATTTAATAAATTTTAAATTTCCTGCATTTTGGGAAATGAGGTTTATTCATAAAAACGATGACTTTATGATTTTATTTATTTTAATCAGTAATATCCTGACGGGATGTTACAATTTTCCCCTAAGCATGCTAAGGTGCATAGGAAGTTATAGATTCATGTGATGGAGGTGGATGAGATGGAGGATTCAGTTGAGGAGTTAGATGGGGATGTTGAGGAGGAGGGTCATATGGAGGAACCTCTAATATCAGTTAGTGCATTAACTGGTTTGTGTTCTTGCAAGACTATGAGGACAATGCGGGTGATTAGTTTTGTTAGGAAGAAGCCAATTCACATTCTGATTGACAGTGGAAGTACTAATAACTTCCTCTATGTGCAAGTGGCTAAGAGGTTGGGGTGTAAGATTGAGCCAATGAAACCTTTGCGAGTTTCTGTGGCTGATGGTAATACATTGGCTATATCTTCCATGGTGAAGAAATTCAGTTGGCAATTGCAACAAAGTACTTTTAACTCTAATGTAATGCTGCTTCCCCTTCGTGGTTATGATCTAGTGTTGGGAATTGAGTGGCTGGTAACCTTAAGGAATATTATATTTAATTTTGACAAGCTGGTGATGGAGTTTTCCCTCAAAGGAAAAAGGCATGTGTTGAGGGGTTTTTCTTCAGGGGGCTTGAAAACAGTGAAGAAGCAACAAATTAGTAAAGTCATTGAAGAAGGAGTCAACTTGTCTATGATTCAGTTGTGTGACTAGGGAGAAGGGTTACTGCAGACTATGAATACTCATGCTGATAATGGAGAGGTTTTTGTAAAAATCGATCAAGTTTTATTGGACTTTGCAAATTTGTTCCAAGAGCCAAAGCAGTTACCTCCTAGAAGGCCAGACCATGATCATCAGATTCCTTTGATACAAGGATCTGATCTAGTTAATATCAGACCCTACGAGTATGCCAAACACTAGAAAGATGTTATTAATGGGTTGATTAAGGAATACTTGCAATTTGGAATTATCCAAAACAGTAGTAGTCCCTATGCAAGTCTAGTTGTGCTGGTTGGCAAGAAGGATGGGTCTTGGAGGATGTGTGTTGATTTAAGGGAGTTAAATAAGCAAATTGTTAAGGATAAATTCCCTATTCCTCTTGTGGAAGACCTATTGGATGAACTACATAGCTCATTTATCTTTGCCAATATTGACTTAAGGTTAGGCTATAACCAAGTCAGAATGCATCCAGATGATGTGTATAAAATTGCATTTAGGACCCATGGAAGACACTACAAATATCTTGTGATGCCCTTCAGTCTAACTAATGCTTCGACAACCTTTCAAGGGTTGATGAATGCCATCTTTAAAGACTATTTGAGGAAGTTCCTTTTGGTATTCTTTGATGATATACTAGTCTACAGTAAAGGGGAAGAGGAACATTTGAAGCATTTATAGATTGTGTTGAAGACCTTGAGGGACCATTCTTTGTTTGCTAGACAATCCAAGTGCTTCTTTGGTGTGCCTAGAGTTGAATACTTAGGACACTTTATTTCCAAGGAGGCAGTGGCTACTGATCCTTCCAAGATTGAGGCAATAAGGAATTGGCCCTTACCTTAGAATATTAAGCAGTTGAGAGGTTTTTTGGGGCTATCCGGTTATTACAAGAGGTTTGTGAAAGGGTATGGTGTTATTGCAACGCCCTTATCTAATATGTTGAAGAAAGATGGGTTTTGCTAGTCTGAGGAAGCTAAGGCAGCCTTCCAGCAATTGAAAGAGGCTCTTATTACTGCTCCAATTCTTACTTTACTTGATTTTTCGAAGGAATTTGTGCTAGAATTAGATGCTTGTGGGTATGGCGTTGGTTTTGTGTTGATGCAAGAGCATCATCCTGTGGCTTTCATTAGTAGGATCTTAAATCAACAATAGCAATCCCTATCTACTTATGAAAAGGAGCTTATAGCAGTAGTGTTTACTATCTAGAAGTGGAGGCATTGTTTGCTTTATCATCATTTTACTATTAAGACTAATCACAAGAGCCTTAAATACATTCTGGAGCGGAGATTTACCATTGATTTTCAGTAGAAGTGGTTGGTTAAACTGATGGAATATGACTTTGCTATTGAGTACAAGGAAGGTCAGGACAACATTGCAGTTGATGCTTTGTTAAGGGTGCAGTTATTTGAGTGTTGTCAGTTGCCGGTGCATCAGGTTCAATCTGATATGTTGGCCAAATTTCAACAAACTTGGTCTATGGATGATGTTTTAAAAAAAGTTATTGAGGAGATTCAAGCAGATCCTTGTTCTCATAATCATTTCACATGGCAGAATGGTGATTGAGAAGGTAGGGCAAAGTGGTGGTTGGGCAGAAAGATAATTTGACGAAAGAAATTCTCGAATGGATGCATTCTTCTCCTACATGGGGACATTCGGGAAGGAGGGCTACTTTAAAGCAAATTGAGGTTATCTTATACTGGAAGGGCAAGACAAAGGATGTGATCAAATTCATTCAGCAATGCCAAATTTGTCAAACTTGTAAATATGAAATAGTGGCTTAACTAAGGTTATTTTAACCTCTTCCAATCCTTGGTCACGTATGGCAGCATATATCTATGGATTTTATTGAAGGCCTTCCTAATTCATTTGGTAAGTAGGTGATATTTGTAGTGTTGGATAGATTGAGCAAATATGTTATTTTATGCCTTTATCCCACCCTTACAGTGCTTCTGATGTGGCTCAAGTCTTTTTGGATTTTTTATTCAAATTACATGGCTTCCCAGATTCGATCACTAGTGATAGGGATCCTGTCTTTGTGAGCCATTTCTGGCAGGAGCTGATGTCTTTGCAAGGGGTGTAGCTTCGGTTGTCCTCTAGTCTAAGTGGCTAGCTTTGGCTGAATGGTGGTATAATACCACATTCCATAGTGCCATCAATACTACTCCATATGGGATCGTGTATGGATAACCTCCTCCAGTATGCTTGCCTTATTTTCCTGGAGAATCAAAGATTGAGCTGATAGATAGGAGTTTAAGGAAGAGGGAGGAGATGCTTAAGGTTCTGAAGTTCCATTTACAAAGGGCACAAAACAGGATGAAACAGAATGCTAATAAGCATAGATCAGAAAGGATTTTCGAAGTGGGAGACTTTGTGTTTGTGAAATTGCATCCTTATAGGCAGGTTTCAGTTGCTAACATGATTAATGCTAAATTGAGTCTTAAATTCTTTGGCCCTTTTGAAATTTTTAGCAAAGTTGGTGCAGTAGCTTACAAGTTGAAACTACCTTCTACTTCTAAGGTGCATAATGTCTTCCATGTGTCTTAGTTGAGGAAACACATTGGAGAAAACAATGTGGTGTCTGGTTTGCCTTTCTCGAAAGAGGAACAACAGGACAAAGAACCAGAAGCTATATTAGATTGCATGACTGTGAAGAGGCAGGGTAGAGCTGTCACAAAGGTATTAGTCAAGTGGAAACATCAGCTACTTGAGGATTCTACTTGGGAATACTACTATGACTTGAAGAGGAAGTTTCCTTTCTTCAATTCTTGAGGTCAAGCAATTGCTTAAGGGGAGGGCTATGATACGATCCTTTGTATTGAATTATAAAGATCATATATGTGTATAGAATACGTATTGATTTGTTGTTATTTTGTTAGTTCTATTTTGGGAAGGAAGTTAGTTAGTGGCTGTTATTGGATATAAATAGGAAGAATGCATATTTTGTTGTAGCTATTCATTCATTCATTCAATTCTGAGAACAATTCCTTCCTTCTGTAATCTCTATTACTCTTCCATATGAATGAGATTCAAACTCTATTCTTCCAGTAGAGGCCCTATTGTTCTTCGTCAATCTTCAATATTCAATATTCCTAGTTTGATTTTATCACATGAAGCGTTAATGCCTTCACACACCATATTGCGCGATCTGTAAAAGCAAAGCTAGACCAAAAATGGAGAGCGTAGTAGATCCACCGCAGATCTGCAATTGCATCAGCTTTCGAACAACATCGCGTTCACGTCAAACCATGACGCCGGAGTGGAGAGGACCACCAGAAACCTGCGATCATGACACTGCCTTCGAACCACCAATGTAGTACACTAGAACAACAGCCTCGCCGACAATTTCAATGGCAGCCGTCATTGCACATGCGACAAAAACCATGGTGGAGGACAAAACCCTAATGGAGGCAGGAAAAGAAACCTTAATTTTGGAGAGAGAAGATTTGCCACGTGTTAGTCTGTTATTGCACAGTCAACGAGTCAACTCTGGTTAATCATTCAAAGACTGGTCAAACATTGTAGATTCTGATCAATGCTGGTCAAATATTAAAATAAGAGGGACAAAATTGGAAATTGGACAGAAATTAAGTTGCTAAATAATTAATTAAAGATTTTTAATTAATTATCTTTGGTATATCTCAAATTATCAACAGAGAAAATCTTCTAAATATTTTAGAAATTAATAAACTTTGTTAATTATTTGAGAAATATTATATCAATAGATAAAATATTTTAGCAACTGAAAACCCAGTCCAAGTCCTATATTAAGAGACCAAGGGAGAAGCAGAAAACAAGCTTGGGACTTCAGAGTTTAGGAACCCTTAAGAGGGGCCTAATTTCGTTTCCTTTTTCTCTCTCTATTCTTCTTTTAGTTTTATTTTAGTTTGCATTCCATGGAAGGCTGAGCTTCAAGGTTAGTTCCACTATAATTTCTTAGTTGGATTATGAGATTAGCATAAATTTTTTTGTTCTTTTGATTCTTGTTGTGATTTATTTTCATTTATGTCTTTTGGTTCTTAATTTAGTAAAAGTAATAATTTTTACATTGTAGCAAGTTAGCACGATGTTAAATCTACATAACGTAACAATCGTATGAGTCCAAGGGTTTTTAAATTTTAATTGAGAAGTTACTTTGATTAATTTTAGAAACTTTCATATGATTGTATGAGTTTTTGCTAATAATTGAGAAGTTACTTTGATTAAATGTGAAAACTTAGATTAGAATTAATCAAGAAGTTACTTTGGTTAAAAATCAATTCCGTGTTCGTTGGGAGACGACTTAGGGTTAACTTAACCCATACTAATTTTTTTCTGGCTACTTTCTTAACAATAGTAAAGTTGTTATAGATTAGTAGTATTAATTTGATCGTGTCAACGACAACGTTATCTGTATGTGTTGCTGATTAAGTGTATCTGAAATGTTTTTGATGATGTCCATAATAGCATGACAATGGTTAACATGACATGTATGTGATAATCTGAAAATGATAATCTGCTGCCCCGATAGTCGACTAGCCAACTAATGTAGTCGACTAGGCTCGCGCTGACAACAACTGATTTATAAAATCAGATCACTGCACCTTCTGTTTTCATAGTTGTTCAACCCAAAGAAAGAAAGAAAGGTGTGAAACGGGTTCTTGTAGCAATCTTGGAAGATCCTCTTGAGAATTTCATCAAGAAACATCAAATTTGGCTTGGCAAGAAGAAGAAAATTCAAACTTGGAAAAGGTGTACTCAATCTAATTTTTAGGTTGTGTTCTTGTGTTCTAAGTATAGTTTGAAACTCTATGTTTTACTGTTTTCTGGTTAAAGCAAGTGTGTGTGATAGCCTTACTGTTTTTGGTTGTTAAAGCAAGTGTGTGTGATAGTCTTGCTATTTTTGTTTGTTGAAGCAAGTGTGTGGTATAGCCTTGCTTGTGTGATCTTTTTTATCTTAGAGTTTAGATTTACCAAGTGTATATGTAAATCTTGTAATTCTTGAGATATAGTGAAAATCTCTAGCTGTAGTTTGCTAGGGGAAACTGGATGTAGATTCTAAGGAATCGAACCAGTATAAATCTTTTGTGTGCTTTATCTCTTCTTCTCTATATTTTGACATGGTATAAATGCTCCAAACATTAAGCATCCAATCATACTATTTCAATTGATTCAACAAGCAAAGAGTTTATCAAAACAGTCTCGAAATTGCTAAAATTGGGCAACATTTGCTAAAACCAATTCACCCCCGTCTTGGTTGTGAAATATTGGTGCATGAAATCTAACAAGTGGCACCAGAGCTGGTTAGTCGAATCCATAGTCGACTAGATCCTAACAGATGGCCAATATTTCACATACTTTTTCTGAAGGGGCTTCAATAAACAGACTACCCTTATTCTTTGGAGATAACTATCCCTTCTGGAAAATCAGAATGATAATCTTTTTAGAATCCCTTGATAAAGGTGTATGGGATGCTATTGTAAATGGGCCATTCATACCTACAAATTGAGGAAGGAAAAACTATGCCTAAAGATTTCTTATCTTGGACCCTTGATGAAAATAAACGTGCTCATTATGATGTGAGAGCCAAAAATATAATCTCATTTGCATTAACATTGGATGAATTCTACGGGGTATAAATTTGTCAATCCGCCAAAGAAATGTGGCATGTGTTAGAGGTGACTCATGACGGCACAAATGAAGTTAAGAGAGCTAGAAAGAACACATTAATCCAGGAGTATGAAATGTTTAGGATGTGCAAAAAAGGTTCACTCATATTGTGAATCATCTCAAAGCCTTGGGAAAGACTTCTGAAAAAGAAGAATTGAATATCAAAATTCTGAAAAGTCTGAATAGAGCATGGCAGCCTAAAGTCACTACAATATCAGAATCAAGAGACCTCACCACAATGAGTATGACAACTCTCTTTGGAAAACTAAGAGAACATGAATTGGAACTTGGACGACTAAAAGAGGAAGAGGAAGGGGAGAAAAGGCAAAGCATTGCATTAAAAGCTGCTGCAAAAACTGAAAGCAAAAGCAAAGCCAACAAAGATAAAGAAACAACAGATTAAGAGGATGAAAATTCTAATTCAGAGACACTGAATCTTATGGTAAAACGTTTCTCAAGATTTTTGATGTACAAAAATAAATATAATGCAAAATCTGCAGCTGCAGGAAATAGAAGATTCCCTTCCAAGAGGCAAGATTCACCTAGCACTCCAACATGCTATGAGTGTGGCAAATCTGGTCATATCAAACCTGATTGCCCAATTCTCAAGATCAAAAAGAAATTGGAGCAAAAGATTGAAGCTACAAACAAATCTAAGAGAGTGAAGAAAGCATATATTGCTTGGGAGGTCAATGACTCCAGCACCTCTAGTGATTCAAGTGAAAGCCCTGAAGAAGAAACAAATATGTGTTTAATGGCTAATACAAAATCCTCTGCTAGTAGTGTAAGTAATCTTGAATCCATTGATGAAAGTTATGAAAACAGATTCTATCAACTACTTGATGTATATAATGAGTTGCATGAAGAGGCTAGAAAGTTGCAATATTCTAATAATAGACATAAAGGTGAAAATAGGTGGCTTGAAAACAGATTAAAACAACTTGAAACAGAAAATGAAGAGTTGAAAACTGACCTAGAAAATATAGAAAAGCATAAAAGTTTTAATTGCAAGAAGAATGTGATTAATTGTGAAAATTGTTCCAAACAATTAGAAAGAATTAAATATCTAATGAGTACATTAACTAGATTCACTCTAGGAAGAAATAATTTGGATGCAATTTTAGGTTCCCAAAAAAGTGTACTGAATAGAGAAGGCATAGGTTATGCAGAACACGAAAATAAACTTAGTAGTCAACTAGAGTCAAGGAAATTCGTTAACTTGAGTAAACCATCTTCTATTGTATGCTTTTATTGTTGTGAACCTGACCAATACATAAAATAAATGCTACTTTAAGAATTGTGGTGTTCCTGAGGGTAAATATGAATGGATAGCTAAAGAATCAAATGTTTTGTCTAACATGAAAGGACCCAAATTCAATTGGGTACCTGTATCATCTCTTTAAATTGTTTTACAGGGTTTATGAAAAGCCCAATGATCAATGTGCTACTATTTTTGGGTTGCACAACTAAAAATAAGTTTGAATCATTCCGTGCTTCAATAATGATATGGGTAAAACAACTTTTAACACTTTTTGATGATGTTTCTTAGGACATAAAAATTAACCTTTTACTACCAAAAGTGTTTCTACAAATACAAATTGTGTTGTTACATCTATATTGCTATTCTTCAACATTTTAATGAATTAGACATACTTGATTTCACATTTACAACATAAAAATCTACATCAGATTTTACCATTCTACATTAAAATAGTCGACTTACGAATCAACTATCATCTAAATACTGCACCAGAATCAATATTATTGCACCTATTTTTCTGTTCCTGCCTTACATAGTCAACTCCTTAGTTAACTATCCTTTTCATACTGCACCAGAATTGTCACCACTGCACCAGATTTTCTGTTTCTGCATTACGTAGTCAATTTCGTAGTTAACTATTGTTTCATATTGCATCAGACTTTGTAATTTCTGCATCTGGTTTTATCTTTCTGCATAAAATAGTCAACTTGCTAGTTAACTAGTCACGCATTTTTCATATTCCCTGTGTTATATTTCGAAGCAAGTCGACTACATTAGTAACCTAGTTAACTACGTCTGACACAAAAGTGGTTTGGTAAAAAAAAAAATTCTCCTTTAAACTTCTTTCCAATACAAAACCTCCAAACCCCCAAATCTATTATGAACCCTAAATCCCCATTCTCTAATTGTTTTCAAAATTCCCAATCTCTTTAAAATCCTTGAATTGTGTTGTTGTTATTCATCCTTCCAGCAACCTTTATATGCGTCTGAGGAAGAAGAAGAGAAATTTGTCGTTGCCATTGTTGATGATGAGGAAGCATCTCCATAAGCTAAAATGTTCGATTAATGGGTTGTAATCTTGCTATCCTTCTTCTTTTGCTTTCATTTTTTGCTTAATTTGGTTTTAATCTGTACAATGCCCAATCTAATTTGACAATTGATATATGGCACATCTTTTGCTTCTCTGTTGTATGTGTTGTTTGCCACTTCTTTGTCTGATCCACATTTGTGAAATTGATACTGAATATGTCTCACCGTTTGCATATTTTTTTACTGTCATTCCCTTATTTTGCTAAATGTCCAAAAATAGGGAGAAATGTGTGTGTGTTGCTAGGGTGTTGTGCCTTTGATAAAAATTTACTAAAGAGATATTGTGAACATAACTTGTTTAGTATCATTCATTGCGCTTTTGACAACTCATCTTTTGGATTTATTGCATGCTTGTTCACTGAAAAGGAAGAACCATGACTTTGACATACTAAACATAACTTGTTTGAGGTAAAATGTGCATTTTTCATATTTTTATGCATAAAATAATCAACTAGATAATCAATTAAAAGATTATTTTCTCTATATTGTTGTGCTTATGATTTTGCTCTATGATATTCGTTTATGCCAAAATCCAAATTAATTAATCTTCTGCAAAATTGATTACATGATGTTTTGATGATTCATCTCTCACCAACATTTTTCCATTTTAATCTTTGAAAATCTATAATAAGAAAGTAGATATAGGTGTTAGGTGTTTGTTCCTAGGGGGAGTAACCATGCATCTAGATTTTGGGATCAAGATTGTTCTGTTGTGATTGATTGTACTTTGAGCTAATATGATAAAATTTGTTGTATTTGGTTTTCCCATTAAGTCCATGTTGCTCTTTTCTTGTTACTTGATTTGACAATGTTGCTTGTGCTTTGATATTCCAATTTCTCTTATCCCCATCTGCTACATTTTACTTTGATACCATATTATTTAATGACATGCATTCCATAGTTATGATATTCTATGATTTCATTGGCCTATTCATCATATAAGGGGTTTCAAGTTAAGGGGAACAAAGGTAGCCCATGGTTTTGAATGCTTTTAGCTATATACTTCATTGAGATTGGCTATTTTCTGCATTTTTTTATCCCTGTTTTTGATCATGTCCAAAGGGGGAGAAAGGTTTGTTATTCTATGCAAGTTTGTCCATCATAAAAAAAGGGGGATATTATTACTGATTAAGTGTATATGAAATGTTTTTGATGATGTCCACAATAGCATGACAATGGTTAACATGGCATGTATGTGATAATCTGAAAATGTTAATCTGTTGCCCCAATAGTCGACTAACCAACTAATGTAGTCAACTAGGCTCGTGCTGACAACAGTTGATTTATAAAATCAGATCACTGCACCTTCTGTTTTCATAGTTGTTCAACCAAAAGAAAGAAAGAAAGGTGTGAAACAGGTTCTTGGAGCAATCTTGGAAGATCTTCTAGAGAATTTCTTCAAGAAACATCAAATTTGGCTTGGCAAGAAGAAGAAAATTCAGACTTGGAAATGGTGTACTCAATCTAATTTTTAGGCTGTGTTCTTGTTTTCTAAGTATAGTTTGAAACTATATGTTTTACTGTTTTCTGGTTAAAGCAAGTGGATGTCATAGCCTTGCTGTTTTTAGTTGTTAAAGCAAGTGTGTGTGATAGTCTTGCTATTTTTCTTTGTTGAAGCAAGTGTGTGGTATAGCCTTGCTTGTGTGATCTTTTTATCTGAGAGTTTAGATTTACCAAGTGTATATGTAAATCTTGTAATTCTTGAGATATAGTGAAAATCTCTAACTGTAGTTTGCTAGGGAAAACTGGTTTTAGATTCTAAGGAATCAAACCAATATAAATCTTTTGTGTGCTTTATCTCTTCTTCTCTATGTTTTGACATGGTATAAATGCTCCAAACATTAAGCATCCAATCACACTATTTCAATTAATTCAACAAGCAAAGGGTTTATCAAAACAGTCTCGAAATTGCTAAAACTGGGCAAAATTTGTTAAAACCAATTCACCCCCTCTTGGTTGTGAAATATTGGTGCATCAAATCTAACAGTTTGTGACATAATGGAATACATGCTTGGAACCTCAGACTTGAGCACGATCTTGATTCCTGTTACTAAATACTTTTCTTATTATTCTTGGGATTGAGTGTATTTTGAATGATCTTGAATGTAGATCATCTTGTGGTTGTGTATTGGGCCCGTTTAATGATTCTTAATTAATTGATTGTTATAGAAGGTCAACAACATTTCATGACAAAAATAGGGATACTGATAAGGATGATTATCAAAACCAGGACTATGATGTTGCGGCATTAGCAAATAACTTAAGTCAAGTCTTACGTTATGGAATTTACAATAATGATGACATTGAAGAGGTACAATGCATGAAAGAACAAAAATATGTGCAATTTTTGTGAGATTATTAAGAATCACTTTCTGATATGGTGTTGCATTATGCTCACAAAGCCCTTAGAATTGTTTTCTTCATAATGACCAAAAAGTACATGAAAAGCCTACAAACATTATTTTTATAGTGTAATATATATATATATATATATATATATATATATATACATATCTACATACATACATACATATATACATATATATATATATATATATATATATATACCAAGAAGACAAATAGAGAATAGAATGGTTGTTTGGGTTTAAAAGAACTATCTAATATCTGAACTTTTATGTTAGGTATAATAAAGGAAGTTTACAACTTTTTGAAAAGGTGACTTTTTTGCAATATATAGGAATTATCCTAGTATTTTTTAGAGATTTATTTTTATAGGAATTGTTACTTATCTATAGTTAATAGTTCGTTCTCAAAGTACTTGACAATTCTCATTAATTTGTTGTCACTATGTTAGGAATAAAAAACTTCCATCTCCCAGACTAATAATGATTATAAATTTATGTAAATGGTCTGGATTATGGGATAAAGGGCTTGTGAACTATGATTGAAATGTTGTCCATTTTGTTGTTGCAAATTTGTGAACTATGATTGAACTTTAGAACACAATAGATGTTTCTAAATGAATTATATATATATATATATATATATATATATATATATATATATATATATATATATATATATATATATATATATATATATATATATAATCATCTAAAGTCTAATGTTACGAATTCTGGGTTGGATGCTTATATGATCAAGGGAGAGAAGTGGGATGATAGGGTAGAGATATGTCTACTAATTTCAGGTTATATTTGCATGGAGGTGGTCATCAATAATTTTTGCCAATTTTTAACCGTCAAAATATGATGAAATATCATAAGAAAAAAATAAATTTTTAGCGGTTTTTAAACGGTAGTAATTTTTTTCTTTTCTGACAACAATACTAGAGGTTAAATGTTTTTTGTCACAAAAGATTTTTGACATATGTAATTCTAACAGTTTTTTAAACCGTCACAAATTTTCACTTTTTTTGTAGTGTCTTCTGGTTTTCCAGGTTTAATATTTCTATGGCAAGTGAAATAGCCAGTGATTTATGTCTTTACTCCATGAATTCTGCATTGTTATTTAGTTTTTATTTGGATTGGATTTTACATGTAATTATAAATTGTCTAAAATATATATAAAATCTGCTAAAAAAGCATGTGGCCCATTCTATGTAATCAAAACTTGTAGTTGCTGCTTGTGTAAAAACAATCCGTGTTCAAGGCAGCCAGCGTAATGGCCTCTTTTTATTAGTATATGTTTTATATACTCTTTTCACACTGTAGAACATTAATGTAAGTCTTAAATACATTAGTTGCAAAAAAAAAATGAAAAGAACTTAGTTTCATTACTATGTTTGATAACAAAGAAGAGAAATATGATGATCGTGTGTTTTCGTTCAGATAGACTTGGAGTTCATAAACTATTACACTTGTTAGATTACACACACACATCCAATGCAAGGTTCGTCTTAATACTTTATTGCATTTCACTGATAAAAGCAACATTTTTTTCGTTTGGTTGAAGTTTTAGATGAAAAACAAAGTTACGTAGTTTAGTTGTAACAAATAATATTTGAAGGATTAGCTAGCACATTGTGACATAAAGTACAAGTATAATGCATATGAAAATCACATAGAATTGCTTGGACTATAGCGATTGCTATAGAAATATTGATCTTTCTTAGTTTCTGGGAAGGTATCTTAGTTTCAGATAACTGGATTAGCTCAAAGGTGCTTAGGCATGATGTCATTAAGAAGTGTTGATCTTTTGCTAGTAAGTTGGATGGTAGTTGCTTGGTAATTACGAGTAAATTTCTCTATCTAACTTCTTCAACAAAATATACTCCAAATTATTATTATTATATAATACATCCTGACGCACATCTTTCTTTCTTTCTTTCCTTTCAAACCTAATAACAATAAAACAAAAAACAAAAGCTAGAACTCATTAATTTACATAATTAATTCAATTTTATAGAACTCATTGTGAGATTGGTGTTTATAGCGAGAAACCTACAAGCTACCAATGCCAAGAAGCCATGAAAATTGCAAGTAAAGCAACAAAACCAAATCCAAGCCCTTCTAAGGATCCTCAAAGTGTTGCTGCCAAGGTTTGCTTAATTGCTTCAAACATAAGATATATTATGTTGCATATGCATACCAAGTTTTGATTGCAAAGTAGGAAAAATGAAAATAACTAGGATTATTATTTAATTCCATTGATGAACTTTGTAGGTTGATTTGGTCACCTTGTTGGAGAAAGCAATTAGTTATGTCAAGGTTCTTTAGTTGCAAGTAATTAGCATTTTTGTCTTGACAAGATGAAGTGATTTGTATGCATGCAATTCTTTATTTAATTTATGTTTTGATTATAGAAGGTGAGTATGTCAAGTGATTGTTTTGTCAATGACTTATATGTTTTTTTCTCTTAGAAGTTTTTTCAAAAATGAACTATAGTTTATCAAATTGCTCACTTACTCCTTTCACTTTTGTGATATACTCACGATCTTTAGGTATGATAAACCTGTTAATGAGGTCCACTGGTTTCATGAATCACACACTACCAATTGATTTAGTAAAAGATAAACCTTTAAGTATTTACCGTGAAATCTTACAACTTTCCTAATTATCCTCTTTGGTTTCTCTTCCTCTTTTCATAGGACAAACAAAACCATGTTGCAATTTACAATGTTAACCAATTTTATGTTATCTTTTTCTCAATCACTACTATACATACCTACCTTCCCATTTTAGTTTTTTCTTGAAATACAAGGTGATTGTTAGAGACATGTTAAATTTACCATTATGTAATAGATTATTTAAGCTTTATTTATATAATCCTAAAATTATTTTTTGGATTTTTAAGAAATTTAAAAAATATTTTAAATAATTTTTAGCAATTTTTAATTGTGAAAATATGATATATTTTGTGGCAGTTTTTAACCAACAAAATGCTATATTTTGTGGCAGTTTTTAATCGTCAAAATATGATGTATTTTGTTGTGATTTTTAATGGTAAAAAAATATGATGCATTTTGTGACAATTATTAACCGTTAAAATATGATGCATTTTGTAGCGGTTTTTAACCGCTGTTATTATGTTTTCTTTTCTAACAACAATATCAACGGTTAAATATTTTTGTCAAAAAGCATTTTTGACATGTGTAATTGTGGCAGTTATTTTAACCATCGAAAATTTCATTTGTGACAATTTTTAACTGCTAAAATTTTTAATTTTAACCTTTACAAATATTACTATTTTTTGTAGTGTCTCGTATGTAACATCCCTAAGGAATATTACTTAATTAAATAATTAAAAATAGAAAAGTGAATATCAAAAGTCACAATATTATTATTCCCAAACGCGGGAAAATTTAAAATGTATAAACACGCACCATAAATTTATAAAATATAAATAACAAAAGTATTACAAGTTCCAAAATTCTTATTCTTAAATGAAAATATAATAAAATCTCAAGCTTTAGTCCTAGCTAGCCCTCACTCCGTCGTCTGATCATCCTCAACATCACCTGTATCAATATCTGGTCTCGTGTAACGAATCACATGATCATCGCCAATCACAAACAGAAAGGGTGAGCTGATGAAAATAGACAAAACATATATAATAACACAAGATAAGGAATACACCCATCTTTTCATTCTACTTAGTTCTTGGCCAAGACCTTAACCACAAGACTTTTCAGCCTTCAATTCACACAAATGGTTAGCCTTGGACATGGGAATATGATGCTCACACGTACTTGCCCGCTCGTGGTCCTGCCTCTACGAACCTCCTCACTCGTAGTCCTGCTTTACGAACCTCCCCGCTCGTAGTCCTGCTCTACGGACCTACCCGCCCGTAGTCCAACACATGTGATCCACCAGCCACATAGCTCCCCGCACGAAGCATCTCTCAAGCGTGAGCACAGAACATACGAACCTACCTCGCTCGTATCCCCACGCGAGAGTAATTGGATATGAACCTCCCCACTCATATCATCACATGTTAACCATTATCCATGAACCTACCCGCTTATGGCACAACATCTCTCGATCCAAGTATATTATCGTTGCGTTAAAACATCACACAAACAAACCATGGACAACAGTGTTATCGCCTGGCACAGCCTAAGCGCCGCCAGGCGAAACCTGCCCAGACCGCTTGGCGGCACAATCCTCACTACTAGGCACCAAGTTAGTTCAGAGCCTCTGTATGAAGGACTTTCGCCTAGCGGATCATACCTTACCGTCAAGCGTTGTGCAGTGCAGGAACATCCCTGGAGGTTCTATCGCTTGGCGCACCTACTCGTGCCGCCAGGCGCTATAACAGTAGCGTATTCTTACTGGTTTTTAGCACCCAAACATATTAAGACTTATGCTAGAATGTACACCCAAGTGTCTAGGTATGTCCCCTTCGATTTAGGAGAACTTCCTAGCAATACACTTCTCCTCTATAGTGTAAGAACCCATGCTTCAGAATCTTCCAATTTCTCTATCCAAAATTTGTAGTTTAATAAGTGAACTATTACTGCATAAGAATTCAGTTATGGTTGCGACAATGCTTACTAATCCAATAAGTTTACCATTCACACATCCTAATACTACTGTTCTAGAATAATATCAAAACCTTCTCCTAATGTACTTAACTCACACTATACCACTATGAGTGTTGTCCAACACAATATTGCATAATCACATGTCTTCCATCTAAACATATAAGTCACGAATGACACCTAAAGCCAATAAATCATGATCAACAATATTCAATAACACATATGCAAAGGACTATGCTTCCAAAACCTGAACTTTTTAACTAATATTATCCTTCTCCCTTTCTTTCCTTAACATCACTATCAACACACCATAACATAGTCATACTTTCAAACCTTTTATCATTCACATACTCACTTCCCATAAGTATATTATCTCTTCCCGTGTCCTCATTTATTTCCAATATCACTCACAGCCTCTTCTCTCACGACCAACCAAAATCAATACAACCTTGTGCCACTGTTCCCGTCATCGCCTGGCAGCAAGCTGAGTGCCGCCAGGCGATACATCAGAACCAAGGAAACCCCCAGGTTGCTATACCCGCGACATGCCCAAGATGTCCAAAATCGATCCAGACTCCAAATTCAATACAACAAAATAATTTACACATGATTTACCAACCCAACTTTCTATGACATTATTTCCTCTAACTCGCACATACCATGAGCCATATTAATTTAAATTCGGATCGTACCCATTGCAAAACCCCAACTCTATCCAAGATTAATCATAAAGAGTATTCCCACAGCACCATCAGAACCCCAATTCTAAACAGTTTCATACTATTAACACATAACATCATACACAATGTCACAATTAGAAGTCCCAATGACCCCTGCACAAAACGCAAACAAAAGGAAAAATGCGAATAGTGTCGCACCGCCAGGCGGTTCATACCAGTACCAAGAACAAAGTCGACATCTGATGTGCCACCTAGCGACAAGGGTTGAGCCGTCAGGCGGTTTCTGGAAAAAATCCAAAAACCCCAATAAAACAATGCCGAACAAAGTGGGAATCATGCAATATTTCATGGCAACGCTCAAATATTCGAATATGAACTAACAAACATAAGAGACAACTCCCCTTACCTGGAATTCACGCTCCAATTAGGATCCTTACTCTCCTTTCACAACCTCTTCTCTTTGCTCTAAAAACCACCTCAATTCTTCTCCTCTCTGCCTCCTTCACGAACCAGAACTTCTCCACTCTCACACTCAAAAATCTCTGCACTTTTCCAAGTTAATTTCCTCTCCTTCTCTGTTCTCTCTCAAGATTAATGTTCCCTTAATTACACTTTAATTTGCTAAAACAAATTTTTAAATAAAAAATATGGTTAAAGCCATTCAATGAGTGTTAACCCATTATTTTTCAGCCCTTACGTTTCCCCTTCATCAGCTGCTATCCCTTTCATATTCATGCCAAGAAAATTTGGCAAAAAGAGAGTAAATTTGTCCTTAGCAAGGTTTGAACCCACACCCTATTAATTAGCAAGTCAGTGCACAACCAATTCAAGAAATTCATATTTATGATAATTTCTATAATTCTAGGATTATATTATCACGTCTAGCATTCAAATATATCAACAAAATAATGCACAGATTAAAATAACACACAATTGGCATACATAGGACTCGAACCCAAGTCCTTTCACACAATAAAGTACTCTTAACCATTTGAGCTAATACTTTTCCACATTATAGCACTCCATATTAAATTCCTTAAAGGCTCCTATTACCCGCATTTATTAAATAATTATTTAATTAACTATTTAATTTTCCCGGGTCTTACATCGTACATGAAAAAGTAAAATGAGGATACCATTTTCACCATTTTTACTTAAATAAGTGAGTTCAAATATATGCAAATTTAATAAAATTTATCTCTTCTCTGTTAGAAATTGATTATATGCTTCATTGCATTTTTAATATATTTTATAGGTTTTCATGAATGTGCATATTGAAATTTTTTCCTTGTAGAAAGTAATCTTGATTCTTGCAAATATTTAAAAGAGGAGGAAGATGAATAATGTTAGCCGAATGACTAATGTAACTTCAATCTATTTTACAAATCATGCATATATGTGATAAAAAATATTTTTCACATATTGTTACGATGACAACATATTTTATTATTATTATTATTATTATTATTATTATTATTATTATTATTATTATTATTATTATTATTATTATTATATTTTGGTTTTGGGGTTGAATTTGTCGAATTTTAATCGGGCGACTGGGTTGAATTTGGTGCGGTTGAATTTCGTTAACTTAGTCGAAATTTGGTTGAGGCCAAGTCTACCGAATTAGGACCCATGTCAACCTTGGATCCAAATCGGTCGATCTAGACCTTTGGCCCGGGTCGGCTTTCTCGACCTACAACTCGTCCAACTCGTTTCGATCTTCGACCCAGGCTGACCAGTCTCGAACTTCGACCAAGGTCAAGCTGTCTCAAATTTCGTTTTGGGACAACACGTCTAAACCTTCGACCTTTCTCAAACTTTGGCACCGGTCTTGACCTTAAGTCCTACGAAGGTCATCTTGAAATTTTGGCTTATCTTGACTTTTGTCCTGGTTAGCCCATCTCGACCCTTGGTATAAGAGAGTCCATCTCAATTTTCTGTTCCAACGTGTCCTCTCGACATCCAACCTAGGCCGACACGTCTTGGCCTTTGGCTTAAAATGGCCTGAAAAGATATATGACCTTCGGTTTACCATCAATTTTAGTTAGGTAGACTTGACAAAAAATTTAGTTATTTTTTTTAAATGTTGGTCAATTTGAACCTGACTCACTTAACTAACTAATTCAATGACTTCGAACTGGATTAAAGATAAGTTGACTCATAATCCACCACAAAACACACTTTATTAACTTTTAACCAATTTTCAGTTATCTTTAATTATAATTCTGTAGTTTTTACAAGTCAGCCTTCTTTGATTTGATTGTCATGTAAAAAGTATATAAAAAACTGAAAAATAAAAATTATTGTGAGTCATTCCACTCTATAAGTGTAAATTTATATTAAAAAGTTAATTATCCTTTAAGTTAATGTAATTTTATAAAATATTTACTAATAAATTTATTAAATATTATTTTCAATTTTATAAATTAATTACTTTCTGATAGATTGTTTCAAAATTAAAGTTATATTTTCTCTTTTTAATTTATACCAAAAGACATTTTGATATATGATTATAAAATATATTGTCTTTTTTTGTTTCACTTTAGTTCATCTACAATACATGTATTGGATACGTATCTGAAACGTCGATGCATTTATTTTGAAAATAATATGATACGATACGTAATATATGCAACTTGAAAAGTCTACAATTATTCTAACAAAATATGATAAATATATGATTGTTATTGTGTTAATCCAAATTAAAATCATATATATCAAAGTTGTCAATATAAAAAGTTATAAATTATTGTCATCATAAAAGTATTATTGTTTAATAGATTAGATACTTCATTGATATGCATCAGGGTAAAGTATCCTAAAATATTGATAAGGATATATGATTAAAATGAAAGTATCGGTGCATCATAATAATGAAACAATTTACATGCAGACAAATATATTTTCTCCATTGTGTTTATTTAATCCTTTGCATGCACACCATACTACATGAGAGTCAATGCATGATTGAGAATGAGGCTTCTTCTTCAACTAAGAGAAGAGTTTTAAGTGAATAATATTTTATAAATTAAAAAGAGTATAGAAAAGAAAACAAAATATTACAAGCAACAAAAATTTAATAAACAAATAACAAAATTGTCAAAAGTGAGATTTGAACCCACGCCCTCTTTCAAGGACCAGAACTTGAGTCTGGCGCTTTAGACCACTCGGCCATTCTGACATTGCTAATTACTAGTATGAATTTCCGAAAATACATTTATATAGATTTAGTGAAGCCAATGATAAAGTACATGTTAATCAGAACAATTTATAAAATGACATTCCACTTTGATTTATCCATACCTCTCTCAAAATTCTTGAAATTCTTATAGCTTAAGTAAAACTAGCCTTGGATTTGTTTGCCTCAAAAAATTAGATTAACTATATTGAGATTCAAATATATAAAAAAAACAAAATGTTAAGGTTTAATATCAAACACTATTATCTTTGAGACCAAGGATGGTGCACTCAAAGTGATGTTAATGCTTCAATTCCTTCTACACTCTCTTGGGTTGGTTACATAAGGGATATGACTCCGTTTGAAATAGAAGAAAATAGTCATTTAGCACACCACACAATCTAATATTCCAAGTTCCACCACCTTAACATTCACGTTAGGATTACAAGCTATCACAACCTAGATTGGCAATCCTTGTGATACATCAAAGGTTTATAAGTCAATGAAGAAAAATATGTTGCTTGGCTACAATTTTGGATAAGTTTAAGTCACGGGTTTGAGTGTTTTGAGATGTAGGAGAAAAAACCACTAAAGAATTTGTCTTGTTAAAAAAGATATACTTTGAAAACCAAGTTTCTTTTCTTCAAAAGATGCTGAGATGAGACATATTTGAGGGAGTTTCAATGCTTTTTCTTTGTTCTGTTATAAAATTTGAAAATTAAAATAATGATAAACCATAAACAATATACAAATATGGATAAAAGAGATGATCAAGTGAAATTGTTCTTATAACAAACAATAAAAATATAAAGATAATGTAAATATGTAAATGAGATAAGGATAGAGTAAGCTTGGGTTGAGGCATGCAGAGCGCTATCCTTAGAGAGAAAACGCCCCCACTACACAGGGCAATACTCAATATTATGCGCTCTTCCCCCAAGATACAACAACCCGTCAGATCGATCGAGTGTAGTAAAGGATCTCTGAACCTTATGAACACCCTGTTTTAAGAGATAATATAGAGAAGAAAAAGAAGAACACTTTTGAGAGGAAGAACTCTAGTGTTTGTTGTGTCTATTCATCATGAAACTAAGTGGTATTTATAGGTTAGAAAAGGAGACACAAGAGTAAATGACCATCAAACTTATTTAAACCAAAAATAATTTCAAATCAATGAAAAGAATAAAAAACTGTTTATACATAAATAGAATTTAACTTTGGAATTAACATTGTATTAAAACCCTAGTAACAACAATATTTTATTCTAATATTTTTTTAAAATTATATTAATATTTCTAACATGTTCACTATGTCTCATCGATTACATGCACTTTGTTTGATGTTTCAACGCAATGAGAAGGACATGAACCTATGTACTCCTTAATAACTTCAAGTCTAATAACATTTCCACAATCAGATTAATTGTTGCCATTGTAGAGAAGTCAAGTG
Organism: Vigna unguiculata; assembly: GCF_037176805.1. Classification (NCBI taxonomy): domain Eukaryota; kingdom Viridiplantae; phylum Streptophyta; class Magnoliopsida; order Fabales; family Fabaceae; genus Vigna; species Vigna unguiculata. The sequence goes on along the minus strand of NC_140795.1, from coordinate 21,758,323 downwards.
TAATAACATCACAAGTAGGTAGGGTTTCATAGTTACTCAACTTGACAACATATATTCATATCTTCAATATATCTATGTGAAGAAACAAATGTTCTTTATGCCTTTTATTTAATTATAGGTGAGTGAAAGCAAAAGAAAAGAAAAAAAAATACACGACTCAATCCTATTTAGTCAGTTTCTTAATGATTCTTATGTAAGGGACATAAAAAATTGTTACGAACTGAAAGTAACTATCGAAATAACAGCAAGATCATATGCAAAAATATAAATTTTTGAGAGCTAAAGTTCTTTATGCCTTTATTTAATTTATATTTACAGAAGTAAAATAACATAAAAAGTAATTAAATTCAAAAATTTTCAAGAAAAACTAATTAATTTGTACGTGAATAAATTATATATTCATTGGAGAGGAGAAAATATGAAAATAATTTGTAATAAATAATAATAAATTTAAATATAAATTGTTCCTGTAGACAACAAATAAGATATGTCAGACACAAGCGTCACCTTATTCCAGTCCGCAATCTCCTCAGTAGGCTTCCTCCCGGCCGATACATGTCGTTTGAGGATATTTCAGTGTGAATTGGTTTGGACCTGAGAAGGGTTACTTGCAAAAGAGACTCTGATGCCCAAGTACACAAAACCTCTTAGAAAGTCAAATCTCGTGATTAGTGGAGTAATGAATGCGTACCTTTATGTCTTGCCACGTCATGGGTTGGGCTTCTCCTTGGGACATAGGTGGACCTGGGTCATGATTCAGGCTCCTTAATTCTCAGTTAGCGGCTTAGGCCGGTTACTTCTTTGGGGGTTTAGGCTGGGTACTATCATTCGTTTATACATGGTGATTATTATTATTTGCGTCCTTGGTGATTGCATAGACGGGTTTTATGGTTATAATTTGGCTAGGCCGGCTGTGGTACACCAGTCCCCTAGCCTTTGCCGATATGGCTATGACGGTAAAGGATGAGAAGTGTTGGTATGTTTAGCTAGGCCGGCTAGGTGTGGTACACCAGTCCCCCAACCTTTAAGTGTGAGGAATAGTGAGGCTTGGTATCTGAATAAGTTTGGTGCAGGTGAAGGGATGGCAGATGTCAGATGTCTAATCGAAAGGGTTTTGTGCCGTCATTTTTGAAGGTTGTGGCATTTGTTGTGAATTGTGATGTTTCATATGGGTTGTGACTTTTGGCGTGAAAAAGTTGGGTCGTTTGGAATCATCGCTTATAAATGCGGATTTCATGGAGAGTGTGTTTTTGTTGGCTCATTTGTGAGAATTTTGAAATCAAAGATTTGCATGCATTAGAACTGTCCGACTAGTCCCTTGTATCTGCCAGCATCTTTCATTCTCAAAAAGGTATGTCTAGTACTAGCGATAGTGTGTCATTGTCGTCGTTAAGTAGTGGGAGTATGCAGTCTAGAGGGAATGTAGGCAGGCATCTTGAGGAGGGAAGTGTTAGCCCAATGGTTGTGGTGGGGAGGATTTCGATGGAGACGATAACTGAAGTGAGGGAAGACCCTCCCAAGGAGATAGCGGAAAGTAGCTGGCCGGCCAAAGTCGGTTACAATTAGGTTGCGGTTGATGTTTGAAACCAATCGTCATTATTTCGATGGTCTAGGCTGCTGAACTCGTGGCTGAATTGTACTCCCGTTATTGCAAAGGGCGTGGACTGTGGTATAGTGTCATTGGAGCGAGTGAGCGGTGTTGAGCGCGTTTGACATGGGCAAGAAGGAGCTACTAACAAGTTTTTTTATATGTATATGTGCCATTTTTTCCAATTGCATGTTAGGTTGCCGCTAGACGACTTTGCCATGGGGGTGCTTCGCCTGTTAAACGTGGCGCCTATTCAACTACATCTGAACAGTTGGGCATACTTGAAGGCCTTTTATGTTCTTTGCCAGTTGTTGTATCTACAGCTGTCTCCTTATGCATTTTTATACTTTTAGGAGACAAGGCCCCAACAACCGACAACATGGCTATCCTTGGTGAGCAGGCCGAGTATTAGAAGGTTGGACGCATTTACGAAATCATTCAAGCACTTCAAGGATAGGTTTTTCAAGGTTGTAATGAAGGAGGGAGGAAAGTCGCATTTCCTTAGTGCAGATGGGAGTACCAAATTCCCTTTTAGTTGGATGGGTAGCCTCTGTCGGTATAAGGATATGAGTACCGATGAGTTGTCGACGGAGGATAGGGAGGTGGTGGAGGTGCTAATGAAGTTTACGGATAGATTGCCCACTAAGGGCTTAGTTAGGGTTTATAATTGGGTTCATTTGATTATTGATATGAATGTATCTGTTTGTGATTTCAATTGTTTCAATGTGTCTAAGTTAAACTAATTGGACTTTGGTGTATTCAATGCAGGACATATGGCTCAAGTTGGGAAAAAGGACTTGACCCTTTTTCAAGCGCTGAGGAAGGAGAAGACGGTGAAAGTGAAAGCGGCCGGAAACATTGAGGTCCCAAATTTGCAAGAGTCATTGGTGGAGGTGCATGTACATGGTGGCACCGAGAGGAAAGCCGAATTGCTGGCCACGCCTGGCAGAGGCAAAGATGTGAAGAAGGTGAGGGTTGCCTTGTTGGGGCAAGGGTCATTCAGTGGTGCTAAGGGGCCAGAAGCCGGTCTGATTGAATTGCCAGAGACGACCGTTAGAAAAGATATTGAGATCAACATGACAGAGACATTGATTAACTCTATTGATAGTATGGAGTTGGATCACCTAGTGAGGACAATGGTGGAGTTTGGCAACAAGGCGCTGATATTGAGTCGCCGAGTTGGGTCGCTGTACCATAGAAAGCTGAAGGAAGGGAATCGCGAGAAGTTGGAGGATCTACAAGGGAAGGTCGATAAGTTTACGGAAGAAAGAGCTGCATGGGAGAAGGAGAGGGAATAGTGGAAAAAGGAGAAGAAGAGGTTGGGGACCTGGAAGGTTCGCTGTTTGGATTCAGAGACGAAGCTTAGAGGGAGAATAGCCGACCTTGAGGCGGACTATGACTAGTTGAAGGAAAAACATGAAGGTGTGGAGGTGGAGCTCGAAAACTTGAAAAGTTGCATCATTTAAGAGCACATTAATGGATTTCGAAAAGGGTTGAGGCAGGCGGCCTTCTTCTACAAGGAGGTTGATGTGGCTGATCCAAGATTTGACGTGAACAAAGATGTAGTGGACAACCAGCTCATCGATGAACCCGAGAGTAGCCCTGGAGAGGAGGTGGAGAAGGCCATGGCGGATGAAGAAATGAATGCGGAGGCGACCGTGGAGGGTGAAGATGACAAGGCGGCTTAGGATATAGTTTTATGATTCCTATTGTTAAGAATCCTAAGCTTGTAATAACCCGTACAATATTTTTCATTGCTTTTGAATGTGATGTACATTTGCGGATATGTTTGCTTTTGAATGTTCGACGATAACATTCATGATAGGAACGCGCTTCATTGTTGATGTTGTTATGCATGTTATACATTATGTTTTATGTCTATCAGTCTGAATGTGTTATTGTTGTTGGTTGTTCGGTTAATGGGAGTAGTCAACCCAGGCCACTTACTTGTGTTAAGGGTGGAGAATTAAAAACGAATTAAACATTAAGATAAGGGTGTTCGACCCAGGCCGCTTACTTGTGGTAAGGGTGGGGAACTAAAAACGAATTAAACATCAAGTTATGGGTGTTCGACCCAGACCGCTTACTTGTCGTATGGATGGGGAACTAAAAACGACTTAAACATTAAGTTAAGGGTGTTCGACCCAGGCCGCTTACTTATGGTAAGGGTGGGGAACATGTATTGGGTATTTCTTCCCTTGATAATTGCTCAAGTTTATACGCTCCTCCTCCAGCATCTTCACGTATCCGGTATGGGTTATCCCAATTGGCGGAGAACTTGCCATCCTTCTTTCTTGTACTGCTGGCCATTCTCCAAACTAAGTCCCCCATTGCGAACGATCTTAGGCATAGGTTCGCATTATATTTTCTGGCCGCTTGTTGTTTGGCAGCTAAGTTGCGTATCTAGGCTTTTTCTCTTAACTCGGGTAGGAGGTCGAGGTGGGTGCTCATGTTTTGATGATTTTGGACTGGGTCGTATAGTTCTCGACGTAGAGATGGTTCACCAATTTCAACTGGTATCATGGTGTTTGTGCCGTATACTAGGCTGAATGGAGATTCATTTGTTGCTGATTGAGGGGTACACCTATAGGCCCATAGCACTTCCACTAATTCTTCTAGCCATCGACCCTTAGCGGTGTCCAACCGTTTACGTAGTTCTACTAGTATAACCTTGTTTGTTGCCTTGGCCTCTCCATTGGTCTGTGGGTGTTCAACAAAGCTAGTTACATGTTTGATGCCTAGGCCGGTATATAATTTAGCAAATTCTTTTGTCTATAAACTATCGGCCATTGTCGGTGATGATTGTATGTGGGACGCCATACCGGCATATAATATCCTTCCAGACGAATTATTGGACTTGTTGGGTTGTAATAGTGGCTAATGGTTTTGGCTTCTATCCACTTGGTGAAGTAGTCGACGGCTACTATCAGGAATTATACTTGGCCTTTTCCCGGGGAGAAAGGGCCGAGAATGTCCATTCTCCACTTTGCGAAGGGCCACGGGGATAGTATAGAATAAAGTTGTTCCTGTTTTTTGTGGATGAGGTTGCCATGTTTCTGGCAGGGTATGCATCTTTTGACAAAATCGTGGCAGTCGGCCTCCATGGTTGGCCAGAAGTACCCAACGCGAAGGATTCTGGTGTCATGGTGCGTGCGCCGGAATGGTAGCCGCATATGCCTTCATGTAACTCTTTAATGATGTATTGGGCTTGTTCTGCAGTGACGAATTTGAGAAGTGGTTGGCCGTATCCTCGTTTGTACAGGTCATCGCCTATCATCGTGTACCTGGCAGCTTTAGTTATCTAACTCTTGTCAGCGTCAGGTCGGGGGTTACCGGTTTGGAGGTATTGGATGTAGGGAGTTGTCCAATTGTCGACTTGGTGTTGGGTTAAGGTATGACAAGTGTTTGTGATGGAAGGGGCGGATAGCGTTTGCTGTAAGAGTGATAAGTGGCATCTTTTTAGGTTGGTGTTGGCTAGTTTGGATAATATGTAGGCTCTGACGTTTTCAGATCTGGGAATGTGTTGGATACAGACTTGTTTGAAGGCAGATTGGATGACTTTCCGGACCAGGTGATAGTATTGTAGGAGGGTAAGGTCTTTGATCTAGAACTCGTCATTTAGATGGCCCACGGTAAGCTTGGAATCGGTTTTGCACGTGAGTGATTTGACACCAACTTCGCGGGCGAGGATGGCTTCGTATTCGGCTTGGTTGTTGGACGTTTTGAAGGCGAAGTGGAGGGATTTTTGATAAGGATATCGTTGGGTCCTTCTAGGACGATGCCGGCACCTGCCCCTTTAGGGTTTGACGAACCATCAATATAAAGTATCCATTGGTCTTCTTTAGGGGTTCGCTAGAGATCGTTGACAAAGTCTATGAGGCATTGAGCTTTGATGGGCCGTGGGGTTCATAGCAGATGTTGAATTCGGATAACTCGACAACCCAAGACGACATGCGGCCCGCAAGGTCTGGTTTCTGCAGCATCTTCTGGATGGGGTAGTCGATTTTGACGATGATGTTATGATTTTGGAAATAGGGGCGTAGGCGTCGTGTTGCGTGTACTAGGGATAAGGCTAATTTTTCCACCATCTAGTATCTGGTTTCGGGATCTTGCAGGGTTCAGTTGACGAAGTATACAGGGTGTTGAGTGCCATTGACATCCTGAACCAGCGCGGCGCTTACGGTGTGATCCGTGGTGATGATGTAAACGAGTAGGAGTCCGACTTTTGGAGGATGGGTGGTGAGGTGAGGGTGGTTTTTAGTTTCTGAAAAACTTGTTCACAATCGCCGTTCCACGTGAACTTGGTCAATTGTTTGAGCAGTTGAATGATGGGCTGGGTTTGTTCGACGAACTTGGGAAGGAAGCGGGTGATGGCGGTTAGTCGGCCTATGAGGCGTTGTATTTCTTTGACACTGTTGGGCTTCGCATCTCAATGACTACATTGCACTTTTCAGGGTTAGCCTCTACGCCGCGTAGGGTAAGCATGAATCCGCGGAATTTACCACGGTTGACGCCAAAGACGCATTTTCCTGGGTTGAGGCGGAGGTTGTATTGTCTTAATGCAGAGAAGACGGTGGAAAAGTCTTGAGCATGCTAGTGATGACTGGGGGATTTGACGGCCATATCGTTAACGTATACTTCGACACACTTGCTCATTATATGGCTGAAGACCTTATCCATTAGTCGCTGATATGTTGCTCCTACGTTTTTGAGGCCGAACGACATGACCTTGTAGAAGTAGTTGGCGTCATCTGTAATGAAGGCAATTTTGTTCATGTCGGATGTGGCCATGGGAATATGGTTGTAACCAGAGTATGCATTAAGAAAACTGAGAACTTTGTTACCGGTTGCACCGTCGACAAGCCAGTCAACGTTGGGTAACGGGTAGGCATCCCTAGGACAGGCTTTATTGAGATTCGTATAATAGACGCACATCCGCCACTTGCCATTAGCTTTCTTGACTAAAACCATGTTGGAGAGCCAAGTGGTGTAGTGGGCTTCTTCGATAAACCATGCGTTAAGCAACTTGTCGACCTCGGCCTTGGCCGCTAGTCGACGTTCTTCGCCAAGTTTGCATTTTTTCTGGGAGACATATCGGGCCTCCTTGTGTGATGCGACTTAAGGGTCAACGCCGGGTAAGTCAGCAACTGACCCAGCGAAGAGGTTTGTGTTGTTGATGAGGGTGGGTGTAAGGATGTCGTACTGTTCAGGTTGTAATCCAGTGTCGAGTTTGATGGCGCGTCCATTAGGGAGCTCCAACGCTATGGTTTCTTCGACCGGCTCGAGGCAGGCATCCCGGTCTACTCTAGGGTCTAGATCATCGCCGGATAAGGCTATGTCAGAGCCGGGTGGTCGTTCAATATGATTGGTTTGAAGGATGGAAAGCAGCGGGCGTAGGCTGGCCATGTAGCATTCGCGGGCGAGCCATTGGTCGCCATGAATGGTAAGGTTGTCGTCGGATGGGGATGGAAATTTCATGGCCAGATGAGGTGTGGAGACGATGGCACCAAGAGTGTTGAGTGAGGGTCGGCCGAGGAGGACATTGTAGGATGTGGACGCATTGACGATGAGGAATTAGATAGGTATTGTCTTGATTTGAGCGCCATCGCGGAAAACAGTATGGAGGTCGATGTAGCCATGGGTTGTTACCTTTTCCCGTGAGAATCCATATATCAACTCATCGTATGGGACCATGACGGTGGTGGGGAGCTGGAGTTTCTGGTATGTTGCCCAATATAGGAAGTCGACGGAACTGCCTTGGTTAATGAGGACTTTCTTGAAGACATAATTTTCTAAGTCAACGGTGATGACCATGGGGTCATCTTGTTAGTGGTCAAGGCCATGGAAGTCGTCGTGCGTGAAGGTTATGGGGGCATGTTTCGTTTGTGATGGGAGTGGGTAATGTGGTTGATGGATTGTATATGGCGGAAGTGTCTCTTTTTGGCGAATGAGGTGGACCCGCCACTAACAAAGCCACCAGAGATGGTGTTAATAGTGCCGCGTATGGGGGTCGGTGGGGGTGATATCGGTGCGAGCTGGTTGGGGGTCGCGGTTAGCAGGTTGCTGGAGGGGGGGTTGCTGCGGAGGGTGTGTAGTCATTGTAGAATTTTGTATGGAGAGTTTGCATCTCCTCCATGCGGACGTAGTCAGCGGCGCGGAGTTTCAACTTATGCATGGAGGCAGGTGGGTGGAAATAGACGTTGTTGGCGAAGGGGCCAGGTTTGAGAGTTAGTGCCATGCACTGAAGTATCATTTCTTGGTTGAGGTGTGGTGTGCGAAGGGCAGCCTTACTAAAACGGTCAATAAAAGCTCGTAGCGTCTCGTCTTGATGTGGGCAGTTGCCAGCGAAGTGAGTGGTAAACATGTGGGAGAGGGTGTCGAAGCAGTCAATGGAGTATGGCAGAAGGGTGGTAAACCATTCGAGGGCAGGGCCTTTAAGGGTGGTAGGAAAGGCCTTGCAGAAAACAACATCATGGAAAGTGTAGAGGGCGACGTGGGTGATGTAGACCTTGAGGTATTCGTTTGGGTCGGTCTCACTGGTGTAGCGTTCCAGTGTGAAAGGTTCCCACTAGGTAAAGAGGGGGGTGCTGGCAATGAAATCAGTAAAAGGATGACAGCGCCTAGGTTGGGCGGATGGTAGCGGGTGAGGGGGATGGGATGATGAACGAGGGTGGGAAAAGTTGAAGTGAAGTTGTGAGGGGGGATATGGGTGGTAGGGAGGGTGTGAGGGATGTTATAGGGTGGGATGTGGGTAGTGTGTAGGGTGGAAGGCATGTTATAGGGTGGGATGTGGGTGGTGGGCAGGGTGGCGACAGGGGTAGGAGCTGTAGTGTTTCCTGGCAGGGTGGGATGGAAGTGTGTATGATGGGTTGAGAGGATGGCAGTTTGTTGAGTAGTGGTGAAGGTGTGCGGGGTAGGATTGTACTCGCTCTCTTCTTTAGTGGGCTGGAAAGCTGGGGACCCTACGACATCGAATGTTTCCTTAGCCTTTTCCCTTTTCAGTGGGATTGGCCTCAATCTTTCGCCTTAGGCGTAAGTTCTCTTGTCGTAGTGCCTCCATCTCATCAGCATTGCGCTTCTTTAAATCAGCCAGCTCCTGTTGCATTTTAGCTTGATCGTCTAGGATGGCGGCCAAGTCCGGGGTGATGTTAGCAGGTCTTGCGGGACCTGCTTTAGCCTCTTGTTAACTCCTTCTCTGCTGCGGATCTAAACCATCTTCGAGAGAATGCAGGTTTGTCCGTAAGGTATTATCTTGTTTGCAGATATCTCGGTGTGAATTGGTTTGGAATCAAGAGGGGTTACCTTTAATTGCTGGGGTCCATGCTTATTTATAGATTTATTAATTATGTCTTGCCACGTCATGGGTTGGCCTCCTGCTTGGGCCATAGGTGGGCCTGGGTCATGATTCAGGCTCCTTAATTCGAATATCGTGGGCCTCAAGGACCTTGTTGGTAGTGCCCTGAATATGCTAAGTTGTTGCTAAGTTCTTGTTTAATTATTCTCAGTTAGCGACTTAGGCCGGTTACTTCTTTGGCGATTTAGGCCGGGTACTATCATTCTTTTATACATGGTGATTATTATTATTTGCGTCCTTGGTGATTGTGTAGACGGGTTTTATGGTTATAATTTGGCTAGGTCGGCTAGGTGTTGTACACCAGTTTCCCAGCCTTTGCCGGTATGGCTATGACGGTAAAAGATGAGAAGTGTTGGTATGTTTGGCTAGGCCGGCTAGATGTGGTACATAAATAATAATAGATGATAAAAAATATATAAATATAAATCATAATTAATGATAATAGATATATAAACAAATAATAATAATAAATCATAATAAATATAAATAATGTAAAGACATATAACAAATAATAATTAAATTAGTTGTAATAAACAATATAGTCTACTGTTTTTATATAAATATAATATAAATATAAAAACAAATAAAATAATGAATATAAGTGTTATTTTATTAAAAATATATCACTTTAAAATTGGAAAAAAAAATATAAATATCAAGATAAACACATAATTGCTCACTTCAACTTTGGCCTCGTCGGCCTCATGATCCTCCTCCACCTCACCAACAAGGACGTCAACAATGTCCTTATCCATGTAAAATTGTTCCAGGTTCAATGCAAGAGTAAAGAAGACAGTCTGCTTCTTAACCTTCTCAAGCCCGTAACATAGACAGCCAATAACCTGGCAAAAATGAGTTCGACCTTCTCTTGTTCAAGTGAACCACTTCTTTTTCAAAGACAAAACTTCGCCTCAGCTTTCTCCAACTTGTCTAATATATATTAAAAAGTTGTCTGATCTATGTAGAAACATATTTGCGTAATACTAGTAGTGGCAAATGTTTGTGGTAGCATGGGCCTCACCCCCAAAAATTTTGAATTTTTTTTGATATTTTAAACATTTTGAATTTCTTTTTTATATTATAGATATTACGTAATATATTATAAATTAATGATGATTAAATTAAATATTTTATTTCTTTTATCAACATAATAATTAATGTTAATAAATAATAAAATATAAAATCAAACAATAAAAATAATTTTTTTTATCAAGATGTTTTTATTATTATTTTTTATTATAGCTTAAGTGTTTTATAAATTGTTTTCATTTCTCATTTTCACATGCTTCCTTTTGTTTCTGAAGAGAAAAATATTTATTTTTTTGCTCTTATTTCTTTTCATTCTCTTTCATTCTTGAAGATGAAAAGAAGAATGTAATTCTTTCATCTCACTTGATAGTGAAATGTTAGTTTAATAATTTATTTAATGAATCTCTTTTATATTAATTTTTATTTTATGAACCTAGAAGTAAAAGTATTGTACTGTGTATTTTTTTATAACCAGATTTTAATTATGGTTCCATTATATGACTTGAGTTTCTCACAAATTGTTCTCATCTCCCATTCTCACCTATTTTCTTTTGTTTCTGAAGAGAAAAAGATCTATTATTTTTGCTCTCATATCTTAGTTGTTGTCTTCCATTCTCGAAGAAATAAAGAAGAAGGTAAATCTCTTGTGTAGCACATGATAGTGAATTATTAGTTTAATAATTTATTTAATGAGCTTGTATATTAACTTTTTATTTGATGAACATAGAAGAAAAAATATTGTACTCTATGTTTTCTATAACTAGATTTTAAGTGTGGTTTGATTGTCATCAAATTTTCTTTTGGTATTTACGTCTATCCGTTTTTTATTAGATTATGACATTATTTTTGTCTTTTTTTAAATAGGTATATTGATGAAGAATAAAAGAATAAATTCATTTTTTAAAAGTGATAAAAAGGAAACTACCCATGAAGATGAAAACAAGACAAATTCAACTCTTCCAGATATTCATTTTTAGTCTTATTTCTTTTTTAGTTATCGTTATACTAAATTATGTATTTATTTTTATTGTATTAGTGACAATCATTAAATGTATAAATTTTGGAGGTATTATTTTGCCTCCCCCAACAATGTTGGTCAAGATCCACCACTAATTGCTACAGTCATTTAATAAATATATAGACAAACTCGTGTAATATATATTGTTAGACCTCATCTAATAAATGTATGGACAAAGTTGCCTGATGTATATGCATACACTCATCTAATCAATGTATGAAATCACTCATTTAATATTTTTTGGTATTCTTATCTAATCCGTGTTTAAAGGAACTCGTCTATTATATATTGTAAGACTCGTCTAATCGGTGTATCGATAGACTTGTCTAATGGGTGTGGTTAGACTATCTAATTAGTATATTAATAAAGTAGAATTTTGTGTATTTATACACTCGTTATTCTCTCTTACAAAAAGATAGTTACTATCTTAGTGAGTTGAGTGTCGGAGATACTTTTGTAGGTGGATCTTTCCTATCTTCTAATCAATATATACATATATATATATATATATATATATATATATGTTATGGTCAAAAAAGGTGTAAAATAACCTTCAATTGAAAACAAAAAGAAAGACAAATTTCAACCTTAGTTAATGACTTACTTTGGCCAAAATCTATCTTTCCCTTGACCATGGGAGTAATAGCCATTAGTTAATGCATAATAATAGCCTTAGAGATAATCTAAAATATTCCCCTAAATAACAACTAAAATATTTCCCTAAATAATAACTAATATTTATTCTTTTAAATATTCTCTTAACTAAAATAATCACTTTATATAATCTAAGATTCTATCTTAACATGTACCATCTCCTGAATCCTAGCTTCTTACAGAGAGGTCGGTCTGATGAGTGCGTATTTTTGCCCTCATTCATTGTTTAATTTTGGGTATTTAATTGAATTTGTGTGGTTAAAGATTGATTTAATTGGGATTTCCTATAGTTGGGTTTATTGAACATGAGATACAAAAACATGTTAAAAATAGCTTTTTAGTTGCATAAATGTTCTTTGGATATTTTGAGGTGTGTTAGTGCAGCTGCAGCTATGTTGAGCTCATGGAGGTGTGGAAATAAATTGATTAAAGCTTCATGACACCTTAAAGATAAATCCAAGAATAAGAAATTATCAAAAGCACAAAAATTCAAGCCAAGCATTGCATGAAGACGGCAAGAAAAGCTTGAAAAAGTGAATAAGTTTGGCTAAACCAAGAAGAGAGAAACAAAAAAATTGGACCTTGCAGTTTTCTTTATCTTTATGATAGAAGATAATTTGGGAAAAATATATCTTTAGATATTTTATTTGATATTTTTAAATAATTATCTTATTTAATTATATCATAAAATATTGAAAGATAATAACTACCAAATCTTTTTAAATATGACAAGATCTTCTTGAATCTTTTTAGTTCCACAACAAACAAATATATCTTGAAGATATTGGATTATTTAGAAGATAATTTAAGGAGATTGCAAATGGTTGATTTGAAAAATTTATACAAATACTAATTGGTGATAATTTATCATATATCTTTAATTAATTAATTAATTTAATTATATTAGATATTGATATTATCAACCAATTATATTTGTCAAATAGTCTATATCTCTCTAAATATTTTTTTAAATATTTATCTTTATCTTTATTTTAAAAGATATTTGAGAGATTCTAGCAACAGAAAAGCCTAGCCCAATTTCTATATAAAGAGACCAAGGGAGAAACAGAAGGACAAGCTCGGCACTTTGGGATTTAGGAACCCTTAGGGGGCCTAATTTCTTTCTTCTCTCTATTATTCTCTCTTTATTTTGCATTATTCGTGGAGTTTTAAATTTCTTGGGTTGATTCCATTGTAATTTCATTATGGATTCTGAGGTTAGAATGAATTAATTTCTTTGTTCTTTTTATTATTGTTGAGGTTTTAATTCATCTATGTCTTTTATCTTTGAATCACGTAACAAGTAATGATTTTAAATCTATATGCATGTTGATCATATGAGTTCAAGGGTTTTTAAATTTAATTGAGACTTTACTTTGATTTTATTTAGAAACTTTCATGTGATTGAATGAGTTTTTACCAATAATTGAGACTTTACTTTGGTTAAAGGTATTTACTTTAACGAAAATTAATCGAGACTTTACTTTGATTAATTAAGCTTTTTATTTGGTGAGGAGATAAAAGAATAGACAAGATTAGGCATAGTAAAATTTGATTGAGAATGTACTTTGGTTGAATTTATTGTGGATAATCTAAAAGTTCTCACTTTTAATTGAGACTGTACTTTAGTTAAAAGTGAGAATGCCAACAAATTAATTGAGACTTTACATTGATTAATTTGTAAATCTACAACAATAATTAATTGAGCAATAATCTTTAGATAACCGATGAAGAATCTATTTTGAAAAAGCAATGGAATCAATCTATTTTCTTTACTATTGTTTCTATCTTATTTATCTTTTTATCTTAATCCTCCCATATTTTTATTGTTTTATTTGATTAACCGTTTTGTATAGATTTTATAAGAACTAACTTGTTAAAAATCAATTCCGTGTTTGTTGGGAGACAACTTTGGGTTACTTTACCCTTTCTATTTTGTTGACTACTATCTTAGCAATACTGAAGTTGCTATAGTTTAGTAGTATTAATTTGAACGCGTCAACGACAGCGTTATCAAATTTGGCGCCGTTGCCGGGGAACACGGTTAAAATTTTTATCATTTTAGTTCTTTTTTTTTCTTTTGATTTTATTTTTTGTTTATCACTAATATTTTTTTCTAACATTTATTTTATTTTCTTTAGTTATTTTTTTAGTTACTTTATTTATTTTTATTTTTTTAAGCATAATTTTTGTTTGAGGATTTTTGTTGGGAAATTTGTCAAACTAGTTGGGAAACACTTTGGCTAAGGAAAGACAAGGTACTTAAGAAGTCCATTGAGACTCACCTCTCTTTCCTAGAAGTCTACCCAACAAGCTTTCAACTTATTTCTTTTCAGAAACCCTCTTTCAAAAATGCTAAAAATTTTTCATACGAAAATAATCAACATTGTAGTTTTCAAATGGATTATAATTGCTATCCACAACAACCACATGATTTTCAACAACAAATTGGAACACCCACTTCTGCACCTGATATTAGTGGGTTAACTTTACGACAATTTAATGATCTATATCCTTGATCATCTTTTTTGGGATATGAGCAACAACCATATTCTGAGTGTCCACCTCACCAACCATATGTTCCAAATAGTTTTCAGCAACAATATGTACCACCACAGCAAGTTGAAGGAACCAATGGACCATCCTACAGGGAAGTTATGATACTAATGGGTGATGTTATAGAGAAATTAGAGTCCATGGATGAAAGGTTGCAAGTTGATCAACGATGCAGAAATATTGAGCAAGAGTGGTATGAAAATAAGCAAATATTGTCTGATATGTTGAGGGATGCAAGTAAGAACAACTTCATAGAATTACTTGTAACTGTTAATACCACCCCTCAACCCTATCAAAGATTTCCTGAAAATCCAGATTTTAACGAACTTCGTCATGAAATCAAAGATGTGCTTCTGAAGCTGGCCATCAGAGCTGAACAAATGTCTGAAGATTTAAGTCAGCTAATGAATGACACAGTTAGAAAGGTCACTTTGGAAGATATGATGAAAATGATGACTGAAATGATGAAGATGAATCAGATAGATCAGAAAGAGATGATGAATGCCACCACACAAAGCTTGCAGAGTCAGTCTGAAAAACCAATAGTGGAATCACATCACATTGATATATCTACTGATGGATATAATGATTTTCATAGTAAAATAATCACTTTATATAATCTAAGATTCTATCTTAACATGTACCATCTCCTGAATCCTAGCTTCTTACAGAGAGGTCGGTCCTAAGGTGACATCCTCGTAAATCTTGAACCATCAACCAGTTACTTTCAATAGCGTCGGTCCTAGGAAGACATCCTTCTGGCTTCTTGCAATGACCTTGGCTTTATGGAGACATCTTTTTGGATTCCTGAAATGACCTCGACTCTGTGGAAACATCTTGTAATGACCTCATCTTTGTGGAGACATTCTTCTGCATTCTTGCAATGACCACGACTCTTTGGAGACTTAGTTCTGCATTCTTCCAATGACCTTGGCTTTATGGAGACATCATTTTGGATTCTTGCAATGACCTCGGCTCTATGGAGACATCATTTTGGATTCTTGCAATGACCTCAGCTACGTGGAGACATCTTTTCTGACTTGAAGTTTCGCTTGATTCCTTGGCCTATTGAATACCTCGGTTTATTGGAGATCTTCTCTATATTGGCTCTATGGCGATACAACTCTACACCTCTGCTCATCCTTGCTCAAACGTCGGTTATCTAGCAACATAACTCTACACCTCTACTCATCCTTGCTCAAGCGTCGCTTGATAGTGATGCCACTTTATATCTCTGTTCTTTATTGATCATCACCCTATCATCGATAATATAATGACCCTATCATCGGTAACATATCGACACACTATTTCTGGACGGGTATATATATATATATATATATATATATATATATATATATATATATATATATATATATATATATATATATATATATATATATATATATATATATATATATATATATATATATATATATATATATATATATATATATATATATATATATATATATATATATATTCTTACATTTTTTCAAATGACTATTTTGATTTTATGGTATAGAAATTGCGTAGACATTATGACTTCATCGAGATTGTAACATCATATATATTCTTATTATGTCATCGTTAATTATGATGGGGAATTTGTCAAAAAAAAAATTAGTCAATTTAGTGAAGTCTATCCCAAGACAACCTTATTTGAAATGCAAAAGTGATTAATAGTAATATTAATGTATGAGATATTGTTTTAAGTTAAAAAAAATGAAAAGTAAATATATTTGGTAAGTATTAATGTTGAAGAGTTTACACATACAAAAATCACACACATTAAGAGGTATAATGATAATTAAGAGAAATAATGACAAGATAACTTTTGGGCTTAAATATATATTTGGTCCCTATTTTTGTTGTTTTTATTCAATTTGGTTCCTATTTTTGTTTTGTATTCAATTAGGTCATCATTTTCGTCAAATTATGGTCAATTTGGTCCTTTTCACTAATGGTGTTTAAATTGTTAACGTTTTTGAACAGTACATGCCACGTGTCAGCTCAAGATTTTTTTTTTTATTTTAGATTTTTTTAATTTCAAAACAATTGTCCACCTATCAAGTCACAATTATGCCACGTGTCAATGCTAGTGTCACGTGTCAGTTTGTGGTTGTATTTTTTTTTCAATGTAGTCTCGATATTCGTTACTTTTGTTCAATTTAGTCCCTATATTCGTTATTTTTGTTTAATTTAATCCCAAATTTTGTTAAAATAGAACCATTTAATTTTTAAAATTGACATTATTATTAGTTATTTTTTAAATTCAATTATAAATTGTAATATTTAATGATAAATTGAATATAATTCTTAGATTCAATTGTTAAATAGAAAAAAATTAATAAAAAAATTCAAAAAATCGAGGTGCTGACACGTGGCACTCCTTCTAACGCCGTCAACCTTGACTTAATGGAAAGGACAAACGTGAGACGTTTTAACAAAAAAAGGGACCAATTTGAGACTTTTAAAATTTTGGATACCATTTTGAGATTTTGACTCCAAAATGGGGACCAAAGGCATAATTAAACCTAGAAAAAAATTTAATAATTATATTCTTATAATATTTTAAATATTTATATTCTATTTAGCAATTAAATATAAGAATATTTTCAATTTATAATTAAATTTAATCATTTATAATTGAATTTAAAAAATAATAAATTCAAATGTGAATTTTAAAAAAATATTAATATAATTTGTAAAAAAGATATTAATTTTAGTGTCAATTTGAAAGGGACAAAATTGATTTATTTTAACAAAAATTGAGACTAAATTGAACAAAAATGATGAATATAGGAACCAAATTGAACAAAAAAAATAATACTAGAATATTTAAACATCGTCCTGAAAAGGACCAAATTGACCACAATTTGACGAAAATGAGGACCTAATTGAACACAAAACGAAAATAGGGACCAAATTGAATAAAAGCAACAAAAATAGATGATCGTGTAATGCGTTACACGGGAGCAAATGTTCTTACTGGTAATGCTAGTGAGGCATAGATAGGAGCGGGGCAACATGGGATTTTATGATTTTCGCTTATTTTAGTTATGTTGTAATTTGGTTTTAAAAACATTTTTTAGTGTGTAAGACTTGGAGTTTAATTTTACAATTATCTTAATTGATGGTTGATGTACGGTTTTAATTTTCTTGCGTTTTTGGGAAAGACATTATAATAAATGTGGTTTATATTTTGAATATTTTTTTCCTTTTTATTAAAATTTGCAATATCTGACCAGAATGTTACAAAGTAGGGACCAAAGGCATAATTTAGCCAAGAATTTATACAATTTGCGCAACGTAATAAGGGTAGAAGTGATGATGAAGTGAAGTTTAGATGTCCTTGTGTCTACTATTTGAACACGAGAAAGTTGAATGCAATCGAAATTAGGTAACATCTTATTTGTGATGGTTTCCTTCCAAGTTATACAATATGGACATGGCACAGTGAATTAATAGACATCTAAACTATCTCCCGAACTAAAAATGTTGTGGATACCACTATCGAAGATCGACTTGAAGAGACAAATTAGAGGACATGATCTGTGATGTTGGCATTGAAGCTTTTGCCTAAGCGCATGTGTATGAGAAAATGTCTACTGATTTGGAGACTTTATTGTATGTTGGTTCAACTAAGTTCAGAAGGTTGTCAACAGTGTTAAGACTCATGAATTTGAAGGTGACAAATGGGTGAACCGATAAGAGTTTCATAGAATTGTTGGTGTTGTTGAGTGAAATGCTTCTAGATGGAAATACACTACCCACTCGCAACTATGGTGCAAAGAAAATTATTTGTCCAAAGGGCAAGGAGTATAAAACAACAGTGCAGTGAGGGCTTTTGGCCCTGGTTACTTCCGTGATTCTGCCTCGATTTTAGAACCGAGGCATATTGGGGCGAGGCCAAAAGGCACCCGTTTTTGGCCTCGATTATCACCTGAGGTCATAAAGTCTCTTTTCCGTGTCAGTTGCAGAGGGACCGAAGCCATAAAGGCTCTTTTCTGCCTCGGGTCTGGGAGAACCGAAGCCATAGGTGTTCAATATCTTTTTTTTAAATAAAAAATTTCGCAGTACTTTTGGCCTCAATTATGGTATGAACCGAGGCCATATACCCACTTTTGGCCTCAGTTTTGGTAAGAATTGAGGCCTATTTTGCTGTTTTTTTTAAATAAATTTTCTATTTTATTGTGATTCCCACATTTAAACCTGCATATTTTTCACAAAACAGCCAAACTAGAACATAATATTTTCTCAAACATCCACAATCCTAAAACATTTAAAAGATAGTTGGAATATTCACAATCCAAATACATATGTCCTAAGCAATACTATTGTACATTTGAATTATGAACTTTGCACATACTATCCTACCAAAGTTTATGGACTTCGCGGGAATTGGCACGAGACGCTTGAATGTCTGCAATATAAGACAATAACATTAACTTAAGTTAGTATATAGAAAGACAACTTTAGTTTACCAAACTTTAGTATATTGCAAAGTAATTGTTTTAATTCAAATATATATTACCGTTTCCCAATTAGTTGTAATACGAGCACGGACAATGGTTGTCATCCATTGCATTATATAGTAATCGCACTCATATGAACCAGTTTGTCTATTACACTGCATTATATCAAAAACATTAAAATTAATTAAGGTAGAAAATCAAATCAAACAATTATAAATATATGGATAGAAATATCAAACCTGGAGCGAGCACCATGCAAGAAATTTTGCCTTAGCCGTTGATCTCCCTAACAACATGTTATGTCCAATAATTGAACTATGATAAAGGGAATAAGTTAGGATACTTTTATATAACATGTCATATTCATGAGGTTGAGATTGAGGTTTCTTACCAATCTATCACTTGTCTAAGATGGTTGAGGGGAGGGCAGTGCAAAGAGCAAAACCATACAGCAAGGTTCTCCCTTAGGGAAACCACAAGTAATTGCCAATGATGTCTGAGAAGAAAATAAATTCATTGTTATGCATTAAAATGACAGATTATATTCGTAAGTTAATAAAAATGACTTACCCAACAAGATAAGGGACAAAACAAATTTCTTTTCCGCGTTGAAAGCATCCGGTCACTATGATTGGATGTCATCAAACTTGCTGCCTTCATGAGTGAGTTAGGGGTCTACAAACCCATATACATCATTCAGTCCCATAGTTTCAGTGACACCAAACAAATACCTAAACATAAAATTGATTTGATATAAGTAAATAGATAAATATATATAATGACTGAAAGACTTACATCATCCATAACTGAATAATGGTAATATTCAGTTCCTCTTGTCCCATGCAAGCTCCAAGACATCTTGGGAATGCAAGTAAAGTGGGATATCAAGGTCTCTCCTAAAAATGTTAGCATCCCAAGGTACCTACATCGACTTATCAACTATCATTTCTGCAAGTTGGAGCAATGCACCAAGAGGATCGTCCAAAGAGAGAAGAATCTTCTTTTGTTGAGGATTTTCCTATATTGATGCAATTTTAGTTAAAATGGAATATAATTTAAGTTTGAATATAATAAACATGTAAACTCGGACAATTCAAGATTCAATACATTTAAATTATTAGTATTGTATTCCCTTATATCTAATTTAAAAAAAATGTAGTTTCTTCAGAATGAAAACTTGGGGACAATACATAATTTTTGTATTGAATCTCAAACGGGAAACTAAGGCTAACTCATAGTATATACAAATAATCCAAACAATTTCAATTGCAATGAAAATCAATACTTGCAATAATCGAAATGGAAAATTAATATATAAAAAAGGGAAATTAAACAAAAACGAGTTAGAAACTTACCTAGGAGGAACCGCAGTGCGGCAATTGTCGAAAAAACTGAGAAGGAGGTGCACAAGAAAGCCGTGCACGAAATGGAGGTGCAGCACCAGAGGGAGTGACGCCGCGACGGTGGCCGAAGGAGCGTGGTGCCAGCGACGGAGGAGGGTGGTGGCAGTGACGGTGGCAGGGAGAGAGACGAAAGAGTGACGCGACGATGACGGGAGGTGCAACAAAGAGAGGGTTCGCGTTCGCGTTCGCCTTTGCGTGGTTGTAGTGTTCGGAGGTGGCTGGAGGTGGTCGAAGACTCTGGTTGCAGAGGTTGTGTAACATCCCGTTAGGATATTACGAGTTTATAATAAAATAAAGAAAATAGATAAATAACAGAGCATTTAATAATACCTCATTTTCCCAAACGCGGGAAAATTTAAAGTTTCATATAGATATATAATAGAAACCAAAATTTAACATTTGCAAAATGTCATAATCTAAAATAAACATCTAAAATGAGTTTACATTTTGTTTCCAAAGATAGAAAATACAAGTATATAAAACAACCCGGATATCCCCTCTCTATAGCTAAGCTTCACCTAAGCCACCTGCATCAACAACATCTGCTCCCGTGTACCGCGTACACGATCATCGCCAAATACACGCAGATAGGGTAAGCTTAACAGATAAAACATATATATATATATATATATATATATATATATAAAGTTACAGATATATAAGCATATAACCACATGTCACTATACATAACTTAAACATCTCACATTGTTCCATTCTTTCATTCCTACCATCTGACCCCCAATCAGATTATTCATGTTCTACATCGTCTAATGAATTACTTCAAGGTGACTTGCTGCCATACCTATCAGCCACAACCGATAGAGCACGTGCGGGAAAAAATGCTATGGATCATAAACCGTAACGCCAGGTAGAGTTCCCATATACGAACATGGTCCTATCGTCCCAAGACTACCAAACTCGTCAGCCAACAACTGAGGAGGGCAATCTATCTGGACCCATCCGTACTGGCCACAACCAGCACACTCACACCAGCAACACTCGCCAACCCGAGCCACAACTCAAGGGTTCCTCGTGTTCATCCGCCATCCCGAGCCACAACTCAAGAGATGTTATTCCGAGCCAAAACTCAAGGAATACCACTTGCTTAACCCTTATCCCGAGCCATAACTCAAGGGATACGTTTTGAGCCACAACTCAAGGAACACCAGCAAACGCACCTTTAAAGCACAGCTAGACGTCTTATAAATCACAAATTACACACCCATAATTCAAAGTTGCAGCAGTAGAAATCGCCTGGCGGGGGACACGTGCTGCCAGGCGCTGCCAGCTCCCAGACCGCCTGGTGGGTGTCGCGTACCGCCAGGCGCACAACGCCTATAGTTCGTCCTCGCTGCAGGTTCCGCCTGGCGGAAGGACCCTCACCGCCAGACGCCCACGCACCAGTGGCCCACTATTGGCCTCTACTGCCTGGCGGTTCCCACTGTCCCGCGAGGCGTTGTGATAGTAACAGTACTCAGATTGTATTGGTTATTTTACAAAGACTCCACTCATCAACCCAGACATCCATATTCACGACCTCATTCTTCACTCACCTATATTTCTCCAACGATGGTTACTATCATCAAGATACAATCCTTCAACCCATATGATCATACAAGTTTACCACCTTAGTCCTCCTTAAGGATCATTCAATCATTTATACTTTTCTAAGTTTCCAACCCAAAATCATAAGAAACAGCTCACCACCCCATTGTGTTAATCAAATTACACGCTCTCTCATTTACCATTAGTAACCTGAACCATAATCCAACTCTCTACAAAGTTGCTTAACTACTTTATCTCTATAATAGTACTCATATCACAACATATAGGGGATATTACCTTTACTCCTTGGACTTAAAGTATCCTTTGCTTTTAATCATAACTGTCGTGATACACTATCTGCATATCTACATATCATAATTGTAGTTACACTGTTTTAGGCATTATACCAGAATCTCATTTCCTAAATCCTTCCTCATAATTCCCTATACTTATCTTAATCTAACTATCTACAAGTTATATGATTTCCTTTTTACAGGCTCATAATCCAGTGACTTCAGGCTCCCTCATAATGTACCGACCCTCCTAGTGAACTACCTCAGGCCCTCAATTCTCTCACAGCCAAACAGAGCTACTTTCTTTACACTGGTGCCTGGTGGCAAGTCCAATACGCCAGGCGGTGCATCAGTTCTGGAAATTCCAGAATTTCGCACTGCACTCGCAAGAATCCAATTCGCTCCCCAATTTTCATGAAGTTTCACACCCATAAAATTCGCTATACCAATATTACCTACTCCATAAATTTTCCCTCAAGTTTGCCACACTAATGGGTCTCACAGTATCAAATTTTTCCAACCTTTCAACCTTAATACCTAGTTGCACTGTTACATTCGATTAAACCCAAATTTCACAACATTTAACAGTAATTTGAACATCTGATCATTCACCAAGATTTGACACAAAGTTTCCCCCGATTGGAAATCACCCAAAACCCCGAAATCATCAAAATCGAGACTTAACACTCGCGTCGCCTGACGGCTGGATCAACACTGCCAGGCCTTTCATCCAAAACCCAAAAACTGATAAAAACCCACGTGTCGCCTAGCGGTTGAGAGTGTGCCACCAGGCGGTTCCGCCTTCTAGAACCCCAAAACTCGCATAAAACATATGAGCCGCCTTGTAACATCCCTAGGGAATATTACTTATAAATAAATAATAAAAGAAATAAATTCATTAATAGTCATCTCGATAACAATCCCAACGCGGGAAAAACTTAAATTCATTAAAATAGTGCGCCAAATCTCATAATTAAATCCATAAAATGTTACAAGTTTCCAAAATTTGTATTTAAAACATGAAATACAAATGAGAAAGACTCTAGCTCTAATCCCATGCTAGCCCTCACTCCGCCAACTGAACATCCTCAGCACCACCTGTATCAACATCTGTTCCCGTGTAACGAATTACACGATCATCGCCACACACAAACAGAAAGGGTGATCTGAGAAAATAAAATAACAAGCATATAAAACACCAGATAGATCATATACCCATCTTATTCATTATATATAATTCTTGGCCAAGACCTTAACCCCAAGACTTATCAGTCTTCAAATCATACAATTTGTTAGCCTTGGACTCGGGAACCTGATGCTCACACGAACCTGCCCGCTCGTGGTCCTGCCTCTACGAACCTCCCCGCTCATAGTCCTGCTCTACGAACCTCCCCGCTTGTAGTCCTACTCTACGGACCTGCCCGCCCGTAGTCCAACACATCTGATCCACCAGCCCCTGTACCTCTCCGCACGTGGCATCTCTCAATGTGAGCACGGAACATACGAACCTACCTCGCTCGTATCCCCACGTGAGAGTAATTGGATATGAACCTCCCCGTTCATATCATCACATGTCAAACACCATCCATGAACCTACCCGCTCATGGCACAACATCTCCCGATCCAAGCACAACATCATTGTTAGTTAAAACACACACTAGAAATCAAAGAACAACAACATTTCTGCCTGGCTCAGCCCACACACCGCCAGGCGAAACTGTTCCAGACCGCCTAGCGAAACAGGCCCAGATCGCCTGGCGATACATGCCCGCCGCCAGGCGCCAGCGCTCTTCCAGCGCCATTGTTTTTCCACCACCGCCTGGCGGAGCACACCCTTGCCGCCAGGCGCCACACGGTGTAGGGACATCTGACGTTAGTCTAATCGCCTGGCACACTCTCTCGTGCTGCCAGGTGCTACACCAGTGGTCTGCATACTGTCAATTTTCTCACACGGGTATGAGTACATGGACTTATACCACTAATAACACCAAGAAACTCATGATCTCTTATTCTTCACCCTCAACTTAGTGTACTCTTTTCACACTGCACATGATCCATGATCTTTAATTCACTTCCTAAGTGGCTCCAGTCATAACTTGACCTTTAGCATCCATAATGTCACCCTCTCTAAAGATTTTTTTAACTTAACATCACCATTGCTCCATCCAGCACCTTCACTACACCATAAATTTGGTATTTCTATACAATGTTACATAATCCAACCTCATCCATCACCCACTTAAGTCACGAATAATACCTAGAACAATAAGTCCTGATCACAGTTATCCAACCACATATGCAACAATATACTCCCAGAACCCAAATTGCTAAATACAATTACTCTTCCCTCTTCATTCCATAAACATACCTACCAACATACCGTATCATATTCCCTTTTGCGTAAATTTTATCCTTCTCCCAAAAGTACCCTTAGCCCATCAATCTTTCTCTTTTCACTCACCAATAGTTACGTATAATTCAACTACCACAACTCCCTCACGACCAACCACACACTGCACTTAAACTGGGACTGCTCACGTCCTCGCCTGGCGGCTAGCAAGGAGCCGCCAGGCGCTACACCAGAATCAGACCACAATGTACGTGTTCCTGCTTCTCCCGTGAACCCCACCCACTCTACTTCCTTCCAATGACCAGCACTCATTATAAATTCAATAATAACATGATTCCTTGATACTAATCCATTTCCAAACAGTATACTGATTTAATTAAGGCATCCCTAACCTCCAAATTCCAAGGAGGCGAATCACACCCCTGCGTAATTGAACTCTTAAGGGTTATAATCACAATCTAATTTATACCATCACAACGAAGTCATTCAAGTACAATTATACATTCAAATAGGATAAATGTCCCAATGGGACCTCAACGCAAGGTAAAAGTCACGAAATCACGGCAAAATAGCGACAACCAGAATGCACCGCCTGGCAGAATTCAACCCACCGCCAAGCAACTCATAACAAAACCCAGAAATAGGGTTACACTGACGTGCCGCCTGGCGGCACATACATGCCCGCCAGGCGATTTCTGGGCGAGGACCCAGAATTTTCGTGGAACAGCGTCATAGTGAAAAGGAAACTCATGCATTCATACAAATATCACATAACCAATCGAACACGAAGTAAAAAAATAATAAGCAACTCCCCTAACCTGGATTCCTTGCTAAATTCGAGTTGGTATGCTTATCCCTTCACCAAAACCTCCCTAGCCTTGGCTTTCCATCCAACCTTTGCGATTTCAGCCTCACTACCTTACTCTATTAGCCCCAATCCTCTGGAAAAACCTTCGCTTATGATAACCACGACCCTCAATGCTATTTCCCCCTCTTTTAACCTTCTCTCTCACTATCACTCTCACTTAATTGTCCCTTTAGTGACTTACACGAATTTTAAATAAAAAAATGATACTAAGGCTAACCAAGTGTTTAATTAACTCTCTGTTTTCCAGCCCTTAGGTTACCTCTCCCTTGGCTGCTAGGTTTCTAACCCTTCCACATTCATGCACAAGAAAAATTTGGCAAAAAGGAATTATTTAGTTCTCACCAAGGTTTGAACCCACACTCATGCACATATCCAACTAAGACCAAACCATCCAACCAATCCTTATTTCATGATAAGTCCTACAATTCTAAGAGTTTATCATCAAACCGCACCTTCAATATATAAACACACAAAACGCATAATTTAAATAACATCCAAGTGACACACATAGGACTCAAACCCAAGTCCTCACACACAATAAAAGTACTCTCAACCACTTGAGCTAGTACCTTTCCACGTCATAGTCCCTCACATTTATTGCTTTAAATGTTCTCGCTACCCGTCCTAATTAAATAATTAATTAAATAACTATTTAATTTTCCCGGGTCTTACACGCCTGGCTGTGATTCATCACCCGCCAGGCGGTTTCTGGAAATTTCCCAGAAACGCAGAAATTCAACCATACAACAGCAGATAGGCATTCAATTATCATACATCACATTTATTATTCTTTTAAAATAAAACCACGGAGTCCAGCTCCCCTTACCTAGATCCTTTTGCTAAGAATTGGTTTGCTTTGAAGAACACCAATGATCACCACGTTCCCTCCTCTATTGGTGTGCTCTCACTTGACTTCAGAACCTCACTCCACCTCACCAATCTCTCTGATTTTCATGCTTAATTTTTAGGTATACTCTCAATTTTGCAAAAACCCTAACTTTAAGCCAAATCCTTCTTTTTAAAGGGTGTCTAAAACTATGTTAATTACTATACCCGAAAATTAAGTCATAATTGAGTTGTTAAATGCAATTTACCACATCCTTATGGCCATTTTCCAGCCACCTCTCTGCTGCCCACTCTAGGGTTTTCTCCCCAACCTTTCATATTCAATTCCAAGCCAAAATGCCAAAAAAATTAAGATTTTAGTTTGGATTTTCCAAGGTTTGAATCCATGACCACTCAATCACCATTTCATAGTATAACCAATTCAACTAATCGTATTTCATGCTTAACAACCCAATTCAAACATCATATCATTCCATAACATAACTTCACAAATGTAAATAATAAAACAATAACAAAGTTAACATACATAAGGCTCAAACCCAAGTCCTCACACACAATCAAAGTACTCTCAACCACTTGAGCTAGTACTTTTCCACATCATACCTACTATGATTTAATGTCATAAATGATTTGCCCACCCGCATTTATTAATTATTTATTTAATTAATCAAATTCTACGGGTCTTACAGGTTGTAGCGGAGAGAGAGAGGAAAGAGTTGTAGAGGCGCAGGGAAGAAGAAGGGGGTTCGCGAAATTGAAACCCTAAATAAACCTTATAGCTTCAGTTCCTTTAACAACTGAGGCTATATACCCTTTTTTGGCACCGGTTACCTGCCACTCGAGGCCAGACACCTAACGGCTAGTGCAATTTTTCAAAAATGCAACCCCTTTTCGGCTTTGGGTCTTCTTGAATCGAGGCCTATAATTGCCCTTGGCACCGGTTTTAGGCGAACCGAAGCCTATAGCACTCTTTCGCTTCGGGTGTTAGCTGAACCGAGGCCTAAAACTTATCTGGAATTGCAAAAATGCCACCGCGCCATTATATGCTTTGTTCCTTGCCAACCGAGGCATATAAGGCGAGGTAAAAAGGAAATTCTGCACTAGTGAAAGGATACATGCATGCCCTAATGATTGCATATTGTATAGGATATAATTTGAAGGATTGAAAAAGTGTGGCTTATCATGGTACAATGAGAAAATCAACAATGAAGATAAAGGTAGGTTAGAAAAACATTTAATGGACATCAAGAGAATGATGATGCACCAACTCCATTGAATGAAAAAGTTAATAAAATACATAATGTATTTGGGAAAACCCCCAAGAAATCATCTGCAACGAGCCCTTGGAAGAAAAAAAATCAATATTCTTATATCTTCCATATTGGTCAAAGTTAGAGGTTAGACACTGCATAGATATAATGCATGTGGAGAAGAATGTGTGTGATAGCTTTTTGGTACGCTATTTAACATTTAAGAAAAAACAAAAGATGGAGTAAATGCTCCGTTGGATTTGCTTGAAATGAATATCCACGAAGACTTGGCACCAAGGTAGGTTGGTAAGCGTACTTATTTGCCCCCCGCATGTTACATTGTGTCTAAACAATAAAAGATACATTTTTGCCTTTGTCTAAAAAGTGTCAAGGTACTACAAGGACACTCTTCAAATATTAAAAGTTTAGTATCAATGTAGGACTTGAAGCTTGTTGGCCTGAAGTCTCACGATTGTCACATCTTAATGCAACACTTGTTAGTGGTGGCTATTCGTGGAATTTTACCCAAAAATGTTCGACAAACAATAACTCATTTGTGTTCACTTTTCTCTTTAATTTGTAGTAAAGTCATTGATCCTATAAAGTTAGATGACCTTTAAAGCGAGATTATTATCATATGGTGTCAACTAGAGATATTTTTCCCTCCATCCTTTTTTGACGTTATGGTACATTTTCTTATTCATTTGGTAAGAGAAATCAAGTTATGTGGACAAGTATACCTAAGATGGATGTTTCCTATTGACCGCTATATGAAGATTTTGAAAGGGTACATGAAAAATCAATATCATGTAGAAACTTCAATGATATGATGGTATATTGCTGAAGAAAGTATTGAGTTTTGTTCAGATTACATGACAAAAGTAAATCCGATAGGAGTTCCTTCCAAATATGGTTGAATAGGTGTTCTATATGTAACAACATCTAGGGTGTGAATGTGGTAACGAAAGATTGCGCAGAACTATTGCAAGAATATCTATACATATTAAACAACTGATGAGGTGATCCCTTACTTATCTACACCAAAGGCATTGTAAAGACAAAGCATCCGAGACAATAAGAGAAATGGCAATTGATGAAGCATAACATAACATTCATGCCTAGGTTTAAATATGAGGTTTTGAAAGATTCACAATCTTCTAAGACTTTGATATGGCTAGAAAATGGATTGAAGTTTTGATGTTGTAAGTTGTACAAGTTATGAAATTAAGAATTGCACATTCAATACAAAGTCTTTGGATGATAAAAACATAATGTAAAACAGTGGAGTGAGTCTTGATGTAACATCCCGACCAGATATTACGGATTTAAATAATAAAATAAAGAAATAATAAATATACTTCATTTATTGAAATATCATTTCCCAAAAATGAGGAAAAATTTAAAACTCTCATTCATCATAGAGAAAACTTTTAAACTATAGTTATAAACTTCATTACAATCATCAAAGTCTAGTGATATAAACTATCACAATTTATTTAAAATCATAAAACATAAAAACTCCGATAAGATTTTTTCTCCCAAGACTAGCCCTGCTCCGACTCTATGCCTCACCAGATCCACCTGCAACATTATCTGCTCCCATGTACTGTGTACACGATCATCGCCAAACACAAGCAGATAGGGTGAGCTTACAATTACACAAACATTTATAATTACCCATATATATATATATACACCAGATAAATCATACAAGTACACCAAAGGAATTCCTATCCTTTGATTTTACATAACATGGCCACCACCATATTACTCGTGTTCTATGTCTTCTAACGAATACCTCGAGATGTCTTGCTTCCACACCTACCAGCCATAACTGGTAGAGCATGTGTGGGAAACCATGTTACGGACCACTCTCCGTAACGCTAGGTGGAGTTCCCAATACGATTAACATTTGTAACGTCCCAAGACTACCAAACTAGTCAACTTAATATTGAGGAGGGCAATCTAACTGGACCCATCCGTACACGCCACAACACACACACTCACACTAGCAACACTCACCAACCCGAGCCACAACTCAAGAGTTCCTCGTGTTCATCCGCCATCCCGAGCCATAACTCAAGAGTTCCTCGTGTTCATCCGTCATCCTGAGCCACAACTCAAGAGATGCCATTTCGAGCCACAACTCAAGGCAAACTAAATCAATTGGAAGAGTTTTTTGAGATAGGAAAATTAGAGGGTTGTAAGGAACACGAATTCAGAGGAAAGAAAGTGATTAGAGATTAAGCAAAGGAGTTGAATTGGGTTGGAGCCAAGGGAGGAAATTGGTGATGAAGGAAGAACTCTAGAATCATCTATTTTAAAGCTAGGAATCCAGGTTAGGGGATTTTTTATACGTTCTAGTCCATTTTAAGTCTGAATAGCATGCTATACATTCTGAATATTATGAATGATATTTGTTCTGCTTGAATTTCTGTGTTTCAGGAAAATTTCCAGAAACCGTCTAGCGGGCTATGCATAGCCGCTAGGCGACACATAGCGATTCCGCCAATTTTTCTGGGTTTGTATGAAGCGCCTGACGATTGTGAGCTGGGTTATTTTAATTAGAGGAAAAGCTAAATTTAATCGTTTAAGTGTGTTTGATTGTTAAATGGCAATTGATTTCACATCATGGGGCGTGTGAGTGAATGAAACAGTAAAGGGAGGTTTTTATGATTGGCAGAATTGGGGATTTTGTAGAATTGGGGTATTAGTTGTTAATTACACTAAAATTGTTGCTGGAATTGGTCGAGGTGATTAATGGCGTCATTGTTATCGTGTGTTGGGAGAGAACTAACTAAGATATGCAAATAAAAACATTGGGAAGGTGTGAGGGGTTCCTCGCAGGTGCGAAAATTCTGGGAAATTGGCCAGAATCACACACACTGCTTGGCGGCATGGGGCTTGCCGCCAGGCACCAACGCAGAGCCAATAATTCTGTGTGGCTACGGGATGCAATGTTAGTTTGGTGATGTTACCGTCTTATTTGGAATTGGAACGCTACATCTTTATGATGTGATGAGATGCCTCGAGCCAAGGGACCTACAACAGGAGCCATGACTAGGAGAATACAAGAGGAATGAGCCTTAAATGCGCATGCAAGGCCCAAGATGAACTTCACATGGGCCAAGGAAGATGTGAAGACCTAGCCAAGCAACAAAACAAGTGCTATTAGGTGCACCAAGTGTGAAGGATATGGACATGAAAATTATCAATGTCCTAATTGGAACGCAAAGTACATGAATCTTCAAGATCTCCAAGATTACATTATATACTTGAAAGAGGTGAAGAGGAGTGTTAGGCAGAAGCTTAAAGTCAGACGAGAGCAACAAGCAGAAAGGGAGTGGGAAAAGGCAAGACAAGAGAGAGAGTTAAAAAAGGAAAAAGAGCTAAAAGAGAGAAAGGAGAAAGAGTTAAGAGAGCAAGAGAAGAAAAAGAAAAGAGAAAGAAAGGAGCTAGAGATGAGAGAAAGAGAACAAAAGATGAAAGAGCTTAGAGAAAGAAAAGAGCAAGAGCTACAAGAGCGAGAAGAGAAAGAACAAAAAGCAAAGGAAGAAGAAGAACAAAAAGAGAAACACGAGAAAGAGTCTCTCCTCACACCCTTGACATGCATGGTTGGGATGAAATCCTTAAAGGGGGATGATAATGCGTTAAATTATTGTTCCCATTCACACCATGATTTTTCATTTTCATTGGGAACACTTACTAACCCCTCTCTTTTTGTCTTAATGCCTAGGGAAGACTTATACATTAAGGAGCAATGGCATAAGCAATGGGGTGAGGAAAAGATGATAGAAAAGGCAACAACAACATGGGCAACACATGAATCTGACTTTAATAATCTGCTAGTGTGTTTGTCCTATCCTGAAAATCCTACGGGATTTCAAGGACACTCTTTTTCTATTATGATTACTATGGCTTATTTTCCCTTGTGTTTCATTGTGAATAGTATAGTTGTGTTGAAACTCTTTGATGTGTTCTACAAGTTTATCTTTGATCCTGGAGGACAATCTCCAGCCACCTTGATAATAAGAGATTGACCTTTCCCACGATTTCAATCACATTTTTTAGAAAGCACTTTATTTCTATCTTTAGACTATTCAGGTTTTGTGTGCTTTCAACACTTATATATGTGTGTTTGGTTGTAGGTAATAAAACGCTAAAATTCGAGGTCGAATTTTCTCCAACCTGGAGGCAATGATGGAGGCAATGATGGAGGCGTGGCTCAGGATCCTCAGAGCAATTGATGGAATCATGCCCAATACCTTTAGAGAGCGATCTCGGATTAGCTTCAAATCATAGAATAGGAACTCTTTTATAATTTTTGTAATGTTTTTGTTTGGGCTTCATTGGACCTTTAGTTGTGTTGGGCCTTTTTGGTGTTTCGGCCCATAGTATATAAGCCCATGTGAGACACTTTTGTTTTCAGATTTGAGTTATATGAAAATTTGAGTTTTCTCTCAAGTCTCGAGGTTCTCCTCAGAACCACCGATCCTTATCTTTGAATCTCCGTTTCAAAGTGGCGGATCTTGCTCACTTATCTTGGAATCTCCTCCAAGTGGCGTGATTTCCTTCCGTTCGGCAAAAACCCCCAATCGACGTCCTCCATTTTCCCCCTTTTCGTTTTAGGGTTCATACCCATTTTCGTTCTAGATGAATTTCACCCCAAATCCGAGACGGTCCTTCATAATAGAGGAATTGAGGATCAAATAGATTTAGTGCCTGGGGCAAGTCTTCCAAAGGAGATAGAGTCTCAAGTGCAAGAATTGTTGGAGAAGGGTTGGGTTCAAAAGAGCTTTAGTCCTTGTGTCGTGCCTATTTTGTTAGTGCCTAAAAAGGATGGAAAGTGGAGAATGTGTTGTGATTGTAGGAATATAAATAACATCACCATCAAATAGAGGCATCTAATCCCTGGGCTTAATGACATGCTTGATGAGTTGCATGGGTCCCTCATGTTTTCTAAAATTGATCTAAAGAGTGGTTATCACCAAATAAGAATTAAAGAAGGTGATGAGTGGAAAACCGCTTTTAAGACCAAATTTGGACTATATGAGTGGTTGGTGATGCCCTTTGGGCTTACTAATGCACCTAGCACATTCATGAGGCTAATGAATGACGTTCTTAGAGAGTGCATAGGAAAGTTTGTGGTTGTCTACTTTGATGACATTTTGATCTATAACAAGAGCTTGCATGAGCCAATAGACCATCTAAGGTCTGTCCTTACCATCCTTAGGGTAAATAATTTGTTCGCAAATAAAGAGAAATGAACTTTTTGTGTAGATAGTGTTATTTTCTCAGGTTTTGTAGTAAATAAAAATGGGGTCCATGTTGACCCTACAAAAATAAAGGCCATCCAAGAATGGCCTACTCCTAAAAATGTTGGAGAGGTTAGGAGCTTCCATGGTTTGGCAAGCTTTTATAGGAGGTTTGTTCCTAACTTCTCTACTTTGGCTTCACCCCTCAATGAACTTGTCAAGAAAGATGTATCTTTTAATTGGGGTGAAAAATAAGAGTTTGCTTTTCAACAACTCAAGGAAAAGCTCACCAATGCACCCATTCTAGCTTTACCAAACTTTTCAAAAACCTTTGAGCTAGAGTGTGATGCATCCGGTGTAGGAATAGGTACTGTGTTGTTGCAAGGAGGGCACCCAATTGCTTATTTCAGTGAAAAAATTCATGGTGCCTCCCTCAACTATCCCACCTATGATAAGGAATTGTATGCCTTAGTTAGGGCCCTTCAAACTTGGGAACACTGCCTTGTGTCCAAAGAGTTTGTCATTCATAGTGACCATGAGTCACTAAAATATTTGAAGGGCCAACACAAGCTGAATAAAAGACATGCTAAGTGGATGGAATTCTTGGAACAATTTCCTTATGTGATAAAGTACAAGAAGGGCAAAAGTAATATGGTGGTTGATGCCTTGTCTAGAAGGCACACCTTGTTTTCAAAATTGGGAGCCCAAAAATTCTTGGATTTGATCACATTCTAGAAATGTATAATCAAGATTCTGAGTTTTCCTCTACTTATGCTGAATGTATGGAAAGACCTCAAGGAGGTTTCTATGTGAATGAGGGGTATTTGTTTAAATAAGGAAAAATTTGTATTCCCCAAGGTTCACAAAGAAAACTCCTTGTTCAAGAAACACATGAAGGGGGATTAATGGGTCATTTTGGGGTAGAAAAAACCCTAGGTCTTTTAAAAGAGAAATTCTTTTGGCCCCATATGAGGAAGGACGTCCAAAGGCATTGTAATAGATGTATTTCATGCTTACAATCTAAGTCTAAAACAATGCCTCATGGATTATACACCCCCTTGCTTGTTGCTTCAGCCCCTTGGGAAGATATAAGTATGGATTTTGTCTTAGAACTCCCAAGAACACAAAGGGGTTTTGATTCCATTTTTGTGGTGGTAGATTGCTTTAGCAAAATGACACACTTTATACCCTGCCACAAAGTGGATGATGCTAGCAACATTGCTAGGCTTTTCTTTAGAGATGTGGTCAAGCTTCATGGTATACCCCGCACCATAGGTTCTAATAGAGACACCAAGTTCCTTAGCCACTTTTGGAAAAAACTTTGGCCAAGGTTAGGAACTAAGCTTAATTTCTCTACTTCATGTCACCCACAAACTAATGGTCAAACTAAAGTTGTTAATAGGTCTCTGTCTACTATGTTAAGGGCAATTTTGAAAGGGAACCACAAATCTTAGGATGAATGTCTTCCCCATATTGAGTTTGCCTACAATAGAGTAGTTCATAGGACTACTAAAATCTCTCCATTTGAAGCTGTTTATGGCTTTAATCCTCTCACGCCCATGGACTTGCTACCACTTCCTAAATCTTTTGATTTTATTCATAAAGAAGGGGTGGCAAAATCTGATTTTGTTAAGAAAATGCATGAAAAGATTAAAAGCCAAATCCAGCAACAATGATTTCCTAAGCAAAGAGCGAAATGATTTTTGAAGAAGGGGATTGGGTGTGGCTACACCTTAGAAAAGATAGATTTCCTAAGCAAAGGAAGTCTAAACTTAGCCCTCGAGGTGATGGTCCCTTTAAAGTGCTGAGAATAGTAAATGATAATGCGTATAGGCTAGAGTTGCCTGATGGCTATGATGTGCATGCCACCTTTAATGTTGTTGACTTAATACCTTTTGCAGGTGGTACATATGATGAGGCAGAGACTACAGATTTGAGGACAAATCCTTCTCAAAAGGGAGGGGATGATGAGATGCCTCGAGCCAAGGGGCCTACAACAAGAGTCATGGCTAGGAGAATACAAGAGGAATGGGCCTTAAATGCGCATGCAAGGCCTAAGATGAACTTCACATGGGCCAAGGAAGATGTGAAGACCTAGCCAAGGAAATTTTAGTTCTAAATACTAGATTAGGATTTTTTTTTGGGCTTTGTATTTTGGGCCCAGTAGAATAGGGTTTTCTTTGGACCATGTATTGGGCTTTAGAAGTAATTTTGGACCAAAAAGGGGAATTGGGCCAAATGGGCCAAGAGTAGTGTGTCTACTCTAGGAAAGCCTAGAAGCTTCTCAAACTTGCTCTCCAAGGATGAGAGTTAGCTTCCCATGGCAAGACAAGTGTGACTTGCTTAGGTAGCAAGTCACACCTCCCACATGCTCCTTTTTGGCTCCAAAATTCAACTTTCTAGACTCCTTTTTCCCTCCACTTTTTGGAGACTCCTTGGTCTCATTTTCGCCTATAAATAGAAGGCTTAGGAGATGTATATTTCAGCTTGAAATTGAGTAATGAATTGTGTAACGTCCTAGCCGGAAATTACTTATTAAAATAAATAATATAAATAAAATAAGGACCTCTTTTATTTATCATCAATTCCCAAAAACGCAGGAAAATTTAAATTTAGAAATCCAACACGCCATTACAAATAATAAAAAGAAATGAGTCGCATAATTCATATTACCAACAAGAGTGTCTAAAAATTATTACAATTAAATCCTTAGTGCAACATAGTAACTAGTAATAAAATCCCAGAGATATCCCCATTCTGTCTCTAAGTATCTGCCTGCTCACCTGCATCAATATCTGCTCCCATGTAACAAGTTACATGATCATCGCCACACACACACAGATAGGGTGAGCTCATTTAAATAAAAAATCAACAATATAATACTAAATACCATATTATCAAATGTAAGCCCGGGTTAGTACACTTTCCCCTTTTCTTCTACTACCTCACTTCCAACACTTGCCTTTAGACGTTTATCATCTCTATACCCTTTAAGTGAGAACAATGGTCGATCTTCGCTGCACGAGTGTCTACTCGCCCCTCCGACTACAGGCCACCACCTGATAGTCCCCACGTGGGAATAACTTTGCCACAGCATCTCACCGTGACACCAAGTGGAGCTCCCCGAAACAAACATAAAGTTTGTAGCTGTTCCAGACTACCAAAACTCAATCAGAATACTCTGAAGAGGGCAATCACCCGAATCTCGCCGTACGAGCCACAACTCACACACTCCACTGGACTTCCTAAACCACCAGGCTACAACCTATAGTGGTCACGTGTTATTCCAATACGGGTTACACTCGTAAGTGGACCCCCAGCCAAAGCCTCGCGTCATGTACATCACCTAAAGCAGTGTAGAACCTTTCCTCGCGCACTATCACCGAACCAAAACTGTCTGCCGCGCATCATACGCCGCTAGGCGGAACTTAGCTCCAGACTGCTTGGCGGGTATCACACACCGTCAGGCGTCATGCGCCTGCAGAATCACCTCTGCATCGTCACCGCCTGGCGGCCTCCGCCCTGCCGCCAAGCGCCACTCGTCGCCACCGCCTGGCGCACCCGTCTCACTCTGCCAGGCGCCAGTCTCCTTCCAGCCCCTCTATAGTTCAAGTCCGCTTGGCGGAACCCTCCCTACCGCCAGGCGCCACGCGTCAACAGTGGCCACTGCCACTGATTTGTGTTCTGTCCGCTTGGCGGCTCGCTCACACCGCCAGGCGCTATACCAGTAGCACTCTGCTACTGGTTTTTGGCACTTTAAACAAATCTCAAAACATACCACACACCAAGGTATAGTGCAATTATGTCGCAACAGGCACAATTCTACTCCATGTTATCATTCACACCACTTTGTCATGCAATCAATAACTACCATTGTTACACACACCTCTCAAAGTTGACTCAACCTATATGATATTTTAGCTATACTCCTAATAACATAACTTTCATGCATTTGGACCTGTTCACCAAACTAAATTTACACTTTACACACTCCATTTGGCATTTTTCTCATCTTATAAACATACCAACTTTTCACAAAAGTTAAACAACAAAATTTGCAATGTATCTCATACTTAGATGACTCAAATATTGTACATGCAATCCAAATCACACCAATATCACTTTCAAACATCTATCCATATTTTCCACAATTAAATGCCACATTCTATTTCATGCTCAACAAAATCAGTGTAAGCAAAGTCTATCAAGCATCACAATTCACACTCGAGCATACAGAAATCACAGTCCCAACCAGGTACCCAAAAAAAATCAAAATGGCCAAAAACAGTATAACTGTGTTCGTGCCGCCTGGCGGTTCATCGCTGCTACCCAGAAACTGGGTTTGGTACTTGTGTCACCTGGCAGTCATGTGCGACCCGCCAGGCAGTTTCTGGAAAAATTCCAGAAACCCGATTTCATCTATGATTTTCACGTAAGTTGTCATCCCAACCCCGTATGTTTCATGATTGAATCAAAAATAAATCACAACAACATCAAACACACAATAGGAAATCCCTTAACCTGGATTTTCCTTAGCTTCGCCTTGAATCTCGCAAGCTTTCCCTTGACCACCAATGTCTTCCTTCTCCTTTCTCTCGAGACAACCCTCAAGCTTCACTCAAAACTCACCCAAAACCCACCAATTCGTGCTCTTTACTGTACCCACACTGATAACCTCACCAAACCCTTTCTCCTTTTCCTAATTAGCTTTTTATTGAGTCCTTAAAATGGTTAAATTGCCTTAAAACAAATTTTGCATTTAATCTATCATTAATCTCCCTTAATGGCCTATTACCTTCTATTTTCCCAACCACCCTTGCTGCCATACACCCTAGGGTTTACGTGCCTTTTCATGTGCATGCTAGAGTAAATTTTAGCAAAAAGAAAATACTTTGTTCAAACCAAGGTTTGAACCCATCACCACACAATTCCATTTAAAATGTATAACCAATTCAACCAAGTCCTATTACATGATAATATTCACACATCAAATATTATATCCTTACCTATCACACCCAAGCATCTCAAAAAAATACTAAGAATTAAATAACACAAACTACTCTCAACCATTTGAGCTAGTACTTTTCCACGTCATGAAGGTTAGTATTTAATGCCATAAAGGCTTCTCCTACCCGTATTTATTAAATAATTATTTATTTAATTATTTAAATTTCGTGGGTCTTACAAATTGATGCCCAAATTTGTGCACAAATCTCTTTTGAGCTCACCTTAGAGTAAACTCTTCTCTAATTTACTCTAGTCTTCTTCCTTAGGAGTTGGCCTCACCTCTCTTAAGAATCCTTTCACCTACACCAAACACCTTAAGCTTCTTTCCTTCATACTTTCGCATCCAACACCATCCATCGAGCCTCCATTCCACATGCAAGCTTCAATGGAGACAAGAAGAAGCCATCATGATGGCTTGGAGTAATTGAAGATATAGTCCTAGAGCAAGAATTAAAATGATCGAGTTAGCTCAGCGCCTGGCGGTGGTTATAGACCGCTAGGCGATTTCAGCAGTGTTAGTGAGGTCTAGTGCGAATTCTGCTTGGCGGGGAAGGTAGTTTCACCTGGCGGTTACGGCAGAATCAGTGGGTTTTTAGTGTGGATGCGCCCGGCGCTGAGAATTGTTCCGCCAGGCGGTGTCTTTAATTGTTGGTGGTTTTGAGGCGCTTGGCGCTTGGCGGTACGTGTCCCCCGCCAAGCGATTTGGGTTTAGGGTTTAGGGTTTAGAGTTTAGGGTTTAGGGTTTAGGGTTCACATGTTATAAATCATATCAAACTTTAAAGAATGGTATTCATACATAATGAAATTGTATTAATATTTTAGCGGTTCAAGAATCCATCACCTCTACTAGATGACATTATTCACCCACTAAGATAGGAGTGGGCAACATATCTATTGGAAAGATGAAGTTCATACCACAGGAATTAGAACACCTTTCAAAAACTTTGTTGTATAAAAATATCATGTTGAAACTTTTAGTTTGGTGTTATTAGTTTAGAATATATGTTGAAACTTAAGTGTTATTAGATATAACTGTAACACCATAAATTGTGCTAAAATTATTATGAAATTGTTCTACGAATTTGCTAATTTTAAGGTGTGGGAATGTTGTTAAAACAGTCAAATTAAAAAAAATAGCAGGTTGACGTGTGGTGGTGCTCTGACAGACATTATTTAATATCTGAGCTTACCATGCCCGACGTTATTTAACATCTGTCAGAACCCAACAAAAGTCAAAATGCTTTGTTTTTTGGCTCCATTTAGCACGAAAATTGACGTTTGTTGCTTTTGGCCCCGACATTGGATAACGTTAGACACCTGTTGCCCCAACGTTAAGTGACGTCTACTCTGTGTTCTGACGTTATTTTGACGTCACCCAATACGATGTCGGTATTTGGGCAGACGTCAAAGGTCGAAAATATCGGACGTTAAAAGGCTTTTTTGTGTTAGTGACAAGTTCTAAATGATTATACAAACATGCTCAATGTTGCAGATGTCAGGAAAACCTGCAAGATCATGATAAAGATGATTAAAGAACAAGTTCTTTAACCTTTAAAATGAAAATGCAAGAGAGAAAGGTTAGAGAAAAGAGGAGACCACGAGATTTTTATACTGATTTACTCAAACCTGAGCTACATGCAATTTGTCAAGACAACCTGAGCTTGACTTTGCACTATTTCAAAAAATTTACAAAGTATCCACCCTTACACTTTCAAAATATGCAAAAACACCACAAAAGACTCTTGAATCACACAAGAATCACACCAGCACAACAAGAACCCTCTTGCAGACCTGGAAACCCACCAGGCACACACACAA
The DNA here is from genome assembly GCF_037176805.1 of Vigna unguiculata. Taxonomy (NCBI): domain Eukaryota; kingdom Viridiplantae; phylum Streptophyta; class Magnoliopsida; order Fabales; family Fabaceae; genus Vigna; species Vigna unguiculata. The sequence continues at coordinate 21,719,014 of NC_140795.1, read as the reverse complement.
AGCTTGAGAAAGATCAAACCTCAGTGGTGGCACAACCCAGCCTACCACAAACCACTTTCTCCAAGCTTCAAACCAAGCCAAAAGCTCAAAGAATTGATCCAAGAACAATCTTCAATTGTTGCAAACTATATCATCACGACGAAGATAGTTTCCAAAACAAATTCGTGCTCTAAAATGATCAACTTACCTCTCTTTCGAAAATCACACCTTTTATAGTCAAACTGTTACGAAATTCAACAGGTTGATTTCCAAATCAATCAGTTGATTTCACTTGACTTAAGTGAAATCAGTCGATTAAAAACTAAATCAATTGATTGAATTTGTTGCAATTTAAGACTACTGCAGTCAACCCTTTTACCTGTTAAAAAACCATTCAACAGACTAAAAGAGACATTTTAACCTGCTGAAAAACCATTCAACAGATTAAAAGACACACCTAAGACCAAATACATCTAATTAATGCTACAAGGTCTATAATATGAATTACAAACATCAAATACACTTTCTTAATGATGTAACAATGTGGAGAACACACGTTCTAGCCTTGATCAACATGAATATCATCAAATCTCCTTTCTTTCATCAATGTAGGCTTCATTCCAATGTTAATGGCTTCAAGATAGTTCAAAAGAGCTTTATTCAATCTTCATCAAATCTTCAAGAAGCAAACCACCTTGGCTTCTCATGTCAACAGGAGGGACTGCCCAAAACCCTCTGGCAGTTCCAGAGGAGGCTCTAGCATTGGCCAGTGCTATTTATGTGATCAAACTAGACACTACGCACGTCACTGTCCTAACAAGAAACCAATTGGAGGTGCACCACCCAAGAAAATCGTTGGGGATTGGCCTAGAGCACCAGGGCGTGTGTTCGCCTTGACGACTACCGAGGTAACCAAGTCAAGTAACCTAGTGCAGCATTCTTGTTTGTTGTTTGGTCACGAGGTTGTTGTGTTTTTTGATTCAGGGGCCACCCATTCATTCGTGTCTAATGAATGCGTGAGGAGGCTTAGACTTGTGCTGTGAGAGCTGAGGTGCGAGCTAATAGTTGCGACACTAGCGTCTGGCGAGGTGTCTACCACTTCTGTGTGTGTGGGATGCCCTATGGAAGTGGCAGGCCGCAGGTTCAAGGTGAATCTCATCTGCTTGCCAATGGAGGGTCTGAACATGATTTTGGGGATTGACTGGCTGTCGGGCAACCATATTGTTATCGATTGCGCACGTCGTAGTGTGGTATTCCCAAAGACAGTAGAACTAGAGTTGATCTCAGCTCAGAAGGTGATGAAGGAGGTAGAAGCTGGAGCTACTTGTTTCATGATTGTCGCTCAAAAAGAGAAAAAGAGTACAACTGAGCAAATTAGAAGCATACTAGTGGTGGATGAGTATGCAGATGTTTTTCCAGACGAAATACTAAAACTACCGCTCAACAAGGATGTGGATTTCACTATTGATCTCATCCTTGGAGCTGGTCTAGTGTCCATGGTACCGTATTGGATGGCGCTAGCAGAATTGGCTAAATTGAAGAAGCAAATAAAAGACCTGCTTGAGAAGAATTTCATCTGACTTAGTGCATCACCTTTGGGGAGCACCTGTTCTCTTGATAAAGGAGAAAGACGACAGTTCACGGTTGTGTGTTGACTACCATTAGTTGAATAAACTGATCATGAAGAATAAGTACCCACTGTCGAGAATTGACGATCTGTTGGATCAACTGAGGGGAGCTATAGTGTTCTCTAAAATAGACTTGATGTTTGGATATCACCAGATCTTAGTTAAACCAGATCCATATCAGTGGTTAATGTATTACATCGATCTATAAAAAATTAAGTGTCCAACACCTAACCAACCACATCAAATAAATCCTGCAATCATTAACAATATTCTATGAATAAATAACCCATCAACCAGTTACAAAATTTTATGCTGTAAGGCGAAGAATAGTCATGTAAAGGGGTGAATTAACAAGCTGAGATGAGGGATATAGACCAGAACTTGCAACAATATACAATAGTTCTGTCAAAGAGTAGGGACATGTTACAAACAAATCATCAATGTACCACCAAATTTCATTTGTGCCAAGAGAGATTGGAAGAAATCACATTACAAAGTAACCACTGGAGCCAATAATCCTTTCCATAAAGGTAAACATTAAGGTTGTTTGTTCTAAGAAAATCATCTTTCATGTTGTTTCTTATTTTTAACACAGACACAAAAAAAAATAGATATATACAGTTCATTTCTTACTTTCACTTACACTGTTTCTTATACAAACAAATTTCATTAAAAAAAAGGGAAGTAAAAATACACAATAATTTCATAATTATTTGTGGAAACGGAAACTTAAGAAAACTTCTCAGATTTGACATTTTTGTCAAGAGTATTTCTTTTTTTTTTTGTGGAAAACTAGAACTCCAGGTCTTAGAACTATAGCTACCTCAAAAGAACTTAATGGCAAGAGTATTTGCTCATGAAGCTAAAGAAATAAAATCTAGTAAAAATAATTAAAAGAAATTTCCATATCCAAAACACATAGAGACAACATGGTCAGGTGTTCCATTGGCATCCCTTAAATGTGTGAACTAAGACAACCCTACTAGAGTAAGCAATGCTCCATTCTAAAACAAATTGGTATTAACCAAAGAAGTTGCCATATATATATATATATATATATATATATATATATATATATATATATATATATATATATATATATAAATAAAAGTTGCACTCAAAGACTTGATGTATACAAAGTGGGACCTCTAAATATTTCTCATATAATTTGTACTGTCAGCTTTTGTAGAAGTCTTTTCATTTAATGTCGTCAAGAAGTGAAATTTACAAGTAGACTTTACTTTATTAGAGAAACTCAATTAATTTTAACAGCTTTCTTCCGTCATAAATATTTAAGAGTGAAATTTATTCAAACACCACCAAAATTTATAAGTGTTTATGATGAAAGCATTCATGCATAAGTTATTTCAATTATTGAAAATAAATTAAAAGTAAAGTGTTGCATTTGTGATGTAAGTTTAAGTATAATTTATCTTCATAATTTATTACAAGGAGATGATAACCTGAAAATAGTTTATTAACCTACTTATAAATTAATTTAAACATTTACAGAAATTGATGAAGGCGTGACCACCTCCTTAGAAGCTCCCTTAAGAAGGATCACTAGAAGCATGTCTAGAGGGGAGTCTTCTATTCCATCACCTTTATCTTTGTTTTGCATTACATTAGCTTGAATTCCCTAAGTTGGTTTCTAGTTGACTTATTTTGGTTGACTTGTTGACTTTGATCCAAAGTTGACCTTTGACCAAGATTAGATTAACTTAAACCAACATGTTAATCCTTGTTTGTCTTGTTTTGTAGGTAATTAAGAGAAAGTAGAGCATGGCTAGGTGGCACTTGGTGATTGGAGCACTTGGATGAAGTGGAAGAGAGAGGAAAGCAAAAAGCATAAAGCAAAAGCAAAAGTAGACATGTACCTTGTCTCCTTTTGCCTTTGTGGTTTATGCCTTAGAAAGTCACTTGGTCTCCTTCCTCTTTTGGCCTAGAATCCTCATGGGAATGCCTCCACCAATCACCTTCCTTCACTTGGCCAAGACTCACTCTCACATTAGGTTTACGGTTTTCTAGTTAATCCCTTTTCATATTTTTGTATTTGCTAAAGGACCCCTATGAACTCCTATTTAAAGGGTGCTACTTGTCTTGTGATCATTTTGTTATAAACTTTGTGCATTCAACCACAAATTTTCGTGAGCTCTCCTTCCTAGAAGTGAACTCACCTTTGCCTTATCTTGCTTGCAAGTGGCGGCACCATCACTCATCTCTAGGGTTTGGTTGGCTTAGATCCCCCCTATGAGTGATGTGCTTCTTCCATTCTTCATCTATGCTTTCCATTTTTATTGTTTCTTCTTTCATTTTGCTCTTTAAGTGTTGTTATTGCCGTGTGTGTTTAAGCTTGAATTCAACTCTCTTCTTCCTTTCATGAGCTTGAGAAATGAACCTTCACATCTAGATAGCATGCTATCTTAATGTCCAGTGGTAATTTTCAAAAAGCTTTCTTAAATAACTTTACCATATTCATAACTCTAAAAGGAAACAATATAATCCTTCATCATTTGGTATCTAGAGCTTTGGTTGTCCTTGAATATGGTGTTTTCATGTTCTAACCTTGTCTTGTGTAGTTATCTTTAAATGGTCCACATAAAAACAGTGTTGCCAGCAACGTGTGCGTTTTTGAAAAAAAATACTGCAGCTAGCTCAGTGGTCCAAAAGTAACGGTCTTTATATCAAAAGAAAGCTCTGTGAGTCTAGTTTCCAAAAAAAAAAGAATTAACGCATTTGGAGTTCTGTGGAGAGAGTTATGATCAAATGAGTGACCAAAGGTCAGAGCTACCGAGAATACGAAAAACAACGTTTTCAGGTTATGTTGTGGCAATTTTGGCTTCGGTTTTGTGACTCTTTTGCTCCTAAATGTGGTTGGATAACATGTCTTTTGATACTTAGTCTTTAAGCCTCAAATCCATGAGTTTAAATGCATGATAGCTACATTTTTGTGTCTTTGTGTATGTCATGTTGAGTCTTTAAATGTGTCTAACTTTTGCTTGAGTCTCTTGTCATATGCTTCTTTGAGTTTTCTTGTTCTTGTTTCTAAGTTTTCGAACTATTGCATGAGATCTATGTCTTGTGTTGTTGTATGCTCCTTCAAATTGATTTTGACCTAATTTTAAGGAACTAAGTCTTCAACACACCCTAAAACATCCTTCTCATCATTTTAAGTACCTAATTTTGAAAAAAAAAGTGTTTTCAAGACCAAAAACAGTTTGGCCGAGAGCTTTTACAATGCTTGGTGAATCCATTTGGCCATTTTTACTAGGTGTTATGCTACCTAATTTTATACTTGGATTTTGGGTGATATTGGCAAATTAGTTCCATATTTTGACTTGGTTATGATCTTTCATGGTGTATGCATGATTTGAGGTATAATCTTAGCTTGTTCAAATGCTTTCCATAAAGTCCTTAGAAGTGCTTTTCATTGTTTTAGTCTTGTTCAAGTTTTGTCTTTAAAAACAAGTTTCCTTAGAAGTTAAACTTTCTTGTTTTTTGAGTTTTGCTTGCTTGTCTTTAGGTAATCTTTGTTTTGTCTTAGTAGTTTTCTTTTCCTTGTCTTCCTAGAGTGTTGTGGCCGAGCCACTTGTTTGAGCTTTGAAAAGGTTTTCATCTCTTTAAAGGTGTTTTCACTTGTGTGGAAGGTTTTTTACACTAGAACAAAAAATATTTTTAACGGAGGTTTATTTTTACATTACCCAGGGTTAAAACCTCTACTAAGTTCATTACCCGGGGTTTCGATTTCTCCCGCTAAACCATCCCTGGAGAATGTGTTAGTTGGGGTTTTTACGAACCCCAGGAAGCACCAATCAATAACGAAGGGTTTTTATCCTCTTGTATTTAACATAGGTTTTAAAACCTCAGTTAAGTTTTGTGGGTTTAAAACCCCCGTTAATTACCATGAAATTTGAAACCCTCGTAAAATATCATGGATTTTGAAACCTCCATAAAATACTATGGGTTTTAGAACCTCCATAAAATAACATAGGTTTCAGAACCCCCATAAAATACCACGGGTTTCAAAACCCCCTAAAATACCCTGGACTTCAAAACCTCCGTAAGATATTATAGATTTTTAAATTATTATTATTATATTTTTTTTACTCATTTATCATTTATGTATTCATATATATTTTTTCAATCACAATTATTTACATTTATTCTATTATTTTAATCTATATTTAATGTAATTATACATAAATAGATATAAACTCATCAAATTGACAAATTATTTATAGATGACTAAGTGTATATCAAAGTATAACAAATATACGAATTCAAATTCAAGTACAATATTAGTCAGCAAAAACTATCATGAAGTACTGCAATGGTTCTCAAAACATAAAATGATTCAATTAACTTCCACATTATATTATATTCTTCAACTATCACATATGATTTTCCTTATGTCCAGAACTTGTTGTATTAGTTGGCACACTTCCTTGATCAGAAACCTACAATATAAATGTGAATCATAATTACAAATGTAAACTCTGAAAAATAAAAGAAGTTATGTAGTCTTAAACATTACCGGTGCAGGATTGAACATAGTCAACTCAGGAGGCAATTGACCTTGATAATTTTGAGAAAAGAAGTTCATGATTGCATCAAGTCTTTTGTCACGTTCTTCATTTCGTTTATTTTGTTCATCCAATTGTGACTTTATTGCAGTGACCTATATTAAAACACAATCTATTATTAAAATCGTAAAAAACACATAAACATTATAAAACACTCAATCTATCAACAAAAATTATACTACATTTCTTACTCCTACTTATAGAAAACAATCCAAAGCAACACAACAACAACATTAATAGTGTCCAATAATATAAGCCACCGCGCCATTATATGCTTCGGTTCCTGGCCAACCGAGGCATATAAGGCGAGGTAAAATGGGAATTCTACACTAGTGTGAGATGCAAATTGAGGTGTTATGCTGGACTGTGGCTGAAACGGAAGTTGAGGTGGATTACTAGGCCCTAGAGTATGAGTAGGTGAAACTTTTCAATTCTTACTATAGGTGAAACCCGTGGTGAAACTTAGTCAACTTACTTGGGCAAGATGGATGAGGTGCAGGTGGACACATTATAGATGATGGTTGGCCACTTCTATTTTGGGTAGGGGCTGAAACTTTGCCATTAGTCTTCTTCATGTATATTTTCTTCATCATCAGAAATTTTATAAACAATAACATTAATACAAGTCAATTCACATTCATTAAATTATGATTATCTAATATAATGCATGTATAAGTAATATGGATGATAATTTAAACAAAAACTAGTATAGAAATGTTCAATTTCAGTATGACCTTGTTAATTGTATATTCCCTTCTCCATCTGGAAATAAAGTTTCCAAATTTTGTTGTTCAAATGGTTCATATTCATGGAAAGTGACATCATTATCTCCACCAATGTCATATAAGTCTCGTGGCTTTAGATGCACAGGAATGCTCCAATTTTTATCTAATTCATCCACTACATAATAAACCATTTGAGCTTCTGCAGCCTGAATGTATGGTTCATCATCATCATCATTATCACCAATGTGTATTAAACGTGTATAGTTTACTAATCTAAATCCCAAGTCATCTGTTATAATCCCTCTAGAAGTAGTTGTATTAGCCCACATACATTTGAACAAAGTAACGAAGAATCAACCATTATAGTTGATCTCAATTATGTCTACCAATTTTCCATAATAAGGCACACCCCCAAATTGCATTTGATTGTCAATGCTACTTGCATAGCTCCTTGTCCCAAAAGTACCAAATATTCCACTATTTTGTGTTTTAAGTCCATCATCTCTCTCTAACGTACGAAACTTGAAGCCATTAACATTGTAAGCATTGTAGCGCTTTGCACAATCAATTGGACCCATAGCTAAGAGCCTTAAATCATCTGAGTAAGGTCCATTTAAGTCATTCTTTATCTAAAAAAAAAGAAAAATATAATCAACATAATTGGATATCTTTAATATTATCAAATTTAAGAATGTAAATTAGACATACCCGACGAGAAAACCATTCCACAAATTCTCTATGAACCCTCTTATCTATCATAGAGGATGATCGTGTACGACTTCTTAACTGTCTTCGTACAATTTCTCTAAATTCTATAATTTAAATAAATGAAATAATTACATGGTTAGTCCTCAATGTAGATGAATTATAAAAATTTATAAAGATAAAGTACTTACTGAAGAAAAGGGTTAACTTGGGCACAATTAGTCAATACATGACGATGTGCTTGTAACTTTTCCTTTGTTGATAAAGAGAAGTAAGTAAAACCCCCAACTGGTTTTCCAACTGGTGGAAACAAACCACTTACACTAGATGCCATGGTGTCAGGTTCGTCATCAATACGCCTTATTTGATTAAATATAGTCTTAATTTCATCTAAATATCTAGAACAATAGGTTAAGGACTCTTCAGCTAGGTAGCCTTCAGCTATTGAGCCTTTAGGTTGAGCCTTGTTACGCACATAAGACTTCAATTTTCCCAAATATCTCTCAATGGGATACATCCACCTATATTGGACAGGTCCTCCAATCTTGGCATCTTCCACCAAATGCACAATCAAATGAACCATGACTGTAAAAAATGCAGGAGGAAACAACATCTCCATGTGACATAATGTAAGAACACTTCTATTTTGCAATTGGTTAAGTTCATCCACTTTTAAAACTTTATTGCACAAGTGCTTAAAAAAGGAATATAGATCAATCAAAACAGAGCACACTTCTTTAGGGAGCGTCTTCCTCATTGTCAAAGGTAAAAGTTGCTCCATCAAAACATGAGAATCATGACTTTTCAATCCTCCAAGCTTAGATTGTTTGACATCAACACATTTACTAATGTTACTTGAGTAGCCATCTGGAATAGTGATGTTCTTCAATGTTTTCAGAAATATATGTTTATTTTCTTTGGCAATGTATATATAGCCGGAAGATATCTGTTATTTGCATCAGGCCAAAGATCAGGTCTAACACCCCAATCTTTTAAGTCATTTCGTGCCTTTAGGTTGTCCTTTGACTTTTTACCTTGGTTCAATAATGTATAGACCACATTATCACATACATTTTTTTCAATGTGCATAATATCTAGATTGTGGTGCAATAAATTGTTCACCCAACAAGGAAGTTCAAAAAATATACTCTTTTTCCTCCATTGTAGAGGGCCATCAATAGGGTGGTGACCTTTTTGTTGTCTTTTCACCCGTTCCTCTACTTCTGGTTCTTTCCCAAATACAATATTAAGATTCTGAACTTGTTGTAAGACATTTGTTCCTGATATTCTCAAAGGACGATTTCTAGTTTCCACACTTCCATCAAAACGATTGCGGCATAATCTAAATTTGTGCCCTGTATTTAACCAATGTCAATGATTCATGAAACAAAATTTACCCTGAATCTTCTTAGGAGTTGTGTCAAAATTACACCTAGGGCAAGCCAACCCAGTATGTGTGTTCCACCTAGATAAGGTTCCAAGACCAGGAAAATCACTAATAGTCCATAATATAGCTGCATGCATATGAAACACTTCTTTCTTATGTGAATCAAAAGTTTCAACCCTAGTGTTCCATAGCTCTTTTAATTCTTCTATTAATGGCCTTAAATATACATCTATATCATTTCCTGGTGCTCTTTTACCAGGAATGATCATGGAAAGAATGAATGAACTTTGCTTCATACACATCCAAGGAGGAAGATTGTAAGGTATAAGTACAGTAGGCCAAGTACTATGACATGTACTCAAATCACCAAATGGATTGAACCCATCAGTAGCCAAACCAAGTCTGACATTTCGAGGGTCTGAAACAAATTGAGGATTCATTAGATCAAAGTTCTTCCATGCTTTAGAATCACTTGGATGCCTTAATATGCCTTCATGTGTACTTCTTGATGCATGCCATTGCATATGCTGAGCTATTTTAGAAGACATAAACATTCGTTGTAAGCGTGGCTTCAATGGAAAATACCTTAAAACTTTAGCTGGAACTTTCTTTTGTCTTTTAGTAACACCAACAATACTATTGCTCTTCTTTGTTTTCTTCCATCTAGATTCATTGCATTTCATACAAAATTCCCTATCTTTATCTTCTCCATAGTATAACATGCAATCATTTGGACAAGCATCAATTTTGGTGTAATGAAGGCCAAGCTTATTAATGATTTTCTTAGCTTTATAGAATGAAGATGGGATTTTAGCATAATCAAAAGCATCTGCTAACAACTCCAGTATCATTGATATTGCCTTGTCAGTCATTCTGCATAGACATTTGATATGGTACAATTTGAGCAAGAAAGAAAGTTTAGAATATTTGTCACATCCTTTATACAAACTTTGTTATCCCTCATGCATAAACTTCATATACTGAGCAATTTCATCAGGCATCATGTGGCTTGATTTAGGTCGCATATTCTCATGATTGTCCACATTTTGAGTGTTTACAAAATTCCCGAATGCATCATTAACCATGCCACATATGGGATCATTAGCAAAACCTCTATCCTCATTCGATTGGAAAATTGGAGGTGTTGAAATTGTATGTTGTACATAATTTGTCTCACCATGTAGAAGCCAAAATGTATACCCTTTTGGAAAAGGATGAAGAATTAAGTGTTCATATGTTGCTCCTCGAGTTTGCCATTTGTTAAGATTGCATTTCGGACATGGACAAATTATCTTACCCTCAACGCTCTTATTAGCAAATGCAAAGTCCAGAAATTTATTCAATCCATCCATGTATTGTTGTGTATTTCGAGGTAAATCAATCCAAAACTTATCCAAATCCATTAAGAATAGTTTGTTTATGAGAACAAAAATATATTTAATAAAGAAAAAAAAATGTAACTAATGATATAAGAATAGAAAAAAATATTGATTTTCCCACCCACGATCAAAAGGAGAATAAGGAGAATAAGGGTCATTCAGAAATTAATGTATATGCATTATAAGTTTTACTGTCATTCGGAAATTAATGGATGATGTGAGTATTGTCATCTAGTGTTTATTATTTACTATTTTGATAGATTCAAATTATAATAGTAAATAAATTACAAGTAACCATATTTAAATTCTAATTAAAGTTTTAAAAAATTATAAAAAAATGTAATATTTAGATTTTACAATATATTTATGTCAGTGTTTTATGAAAATTAATATTAGACTCAATACAATTCCTTAATACACCGATCAATATGTTGTAAAAATATAGACTCAATACAATTTATTAATTCATTGAATGTCACAATTTTTAAAAACTCATTCAATGATTCTTTAACTATTTTATTTAGTGCAATGGTTAGCAAAAACCATGAAACATTTCGCTATATGTGTATGATTTTGAAAAAAAAAATTACATTACAAAGATTTTTACATTATTTTTTTTTCAAAATAATTCAAGGATAGGCTCCTATATGTCACTACAAAAAAAAGCTAAATTGTGGAGGTTTTAATTTCGTTTAGTGGGGGTTTTTACCCTCCATAAAATATTTTGTAGGGGTTTTTCAAACCTCCACAGATAGATTCCCCACAAGTTATTTGTGGAGATTTTCTACAACCCCTAGTACCAGTTTATATTGTGGAAGTTTTTTAATGGAGGGTTATAACCTCTCCTATTCATGACTATTATTTTGTGGAGGTTTAAAACCTCCTTTATTTCCATAAACCTATTTGATTCCAAAATTCCTGTTTTTCATTTTTTTTGTAGGGGTAATACCCTCCACAATTCAAGGATTATAAAACCTGTTTCGTTTGTATTATTTAATTTGTGGATTTATTCCTGTATTTTTCTTGCGTTATTCAAATCTCATAAAAAACAATATTTTATTTATAATTAGAATTTCCTACTATACTTGACAATGTATGTCACCATTTGAGGTACTTGTATTTTTATATCAACAATATTTTTTTGTACACTTCAATCAAATACTTTAACCAAAGTGCTCGAATATATATCATTAGAACTTTTGATTCTCAAAATCAACATATTAACATAAAAACAATTTAAATTGAAACAATTACAACTTAATCCATACTTACTCAAAGTTCATAATACACTAAAATAGTTTCATCCTATAAAACATCATCAACACCCTAAATGTTGCTACCACCAAATGATCCTCTTGTACCCATAGAAGACTCAGGCTCATTTGCATCACTGGTTTACTAAAATTATAAAAGATAAATATTAGTTGCAAGAAGGACATCAACCTCAAATCATGAAATCAATATGCATATACTAAAATAGTTTATTACTAGATCATTGATCTGCACAACAATCATGATTATTTGGTATCGATGATTTAAGGAGGCTTGTTAGCTCTCCTAAATCGCTTCCGAAGCTGAAGAGAGAAACAGAGAAATCACCATTCCACAATTCAAGCATCAAGTAAAGAACAATTAAATTTAATTTAATTTCAGAAAAGAAAAATAAAATAAAAAACCTGATTAATATTGAGTATTGATGAGTACGTATTTTTGCCCTCATTTAATGTTTAATTCTGGGTATTTAATTGAATTTGTGTGCCTAAAGAGTGATTTAATTGATAATTTTGATAATTAGGTTGTTTGAGCTTGTGTGATAAAAATGTCTTAAAAAGTGATTTTTAGCTGCATAAATTATTTTTGGATATTTTAACGTTTGTTGATGCAGCTAAAGTTAAGTTTTAAGCTCATTTAGAGGTGTGGAAATAAATTGATTAAAGCTTCATGACACCTTAAAGATAAATCAAAGAATAAGAAATTATCAAAAGCACAAAAATTCAGGCCAAGCATTGCATGAAGACGACAAGAAAAACTTGGAAAAGTGAAGAAGTTTGGCTAAACCAAGAAGAGAGGAACAAAAAAATTGGACCTTGCGGTTTTCTTTATCTTTATGATAGAAGATAATTTGGGAAAATATATCTTTAGATATTTTATTTGATATTTTTAAATAATTATCTTATTTAATTATATCATAAAATATTAAAAGATAATAACTACCAAATCTGTTTAAATATGACAAGATCTTCTTGAATCTTTTTAGTTACACAACAAACAAATATATCTTGAAGATATTGGATTATTTAGAAGATAATTTAAGGAGATTGCAAAGGGTTGATTTGGAAAATTAATACAAATACTAATTGGTGATAATTTATCATATATCTTTAATTAATTAATTAATTTAATTATATTAGATATTGATATTATCAACCAATTATATTTGTCAAACAATCTATATCTCTCCAAATATTTTTAAATCTTTATCTTTATCTTTATTTTAAAAGATATTTGAGAGATTTTAGCAACAGAAAAGCCCAGTCCAATTCCTATATAAAGAGACCAAGGGAGAAGCAGAAAAAAAAAACAAGCTCGGGACTTCGGAGTTTTGGAACCCTTAGGGGTGCCTAATTTCGTTTCCTTTCTCTCTCTTTTCTTCTCTCTATTCTTCTTTTGTATTCCATGGATTGCTAAACTTCTTAGGTTGATTCCATTGTAATTTCATTATGGATTTTGAGGTTAGAATGAATTAATTTCTTTGTTCTTTTTATTATTGTTGAGGTTTTAATTCATCTATGTCTTTTATCTTTGAATCTCGTAAAAAGTAATGATTTTAAATCTATATGCATGTTGATCATATGAGTTCAAGGGTTTTTAAATTTAATTGAGACTTTACTTTGATTTTATTTAGAAACTTTCATATGATTAAATGAGTTTTTACCAATAATTGAGACTTTACTTTGGTTAAAGGTATTTACTCTAACTACAATTAATTGAGACTTTACTTTGATTAGTTAAGCTTTTTATTTGGTGAGAAGATAAAAGAATAGACATGATTAGGCATAGTAAATTTGATTGAGACTGTACTTTGGTTGAATTTACTGTGGATAATCTAAAAGTTCTCACTTTTAATTGAGACTGTACTTTGGTTAAAAGTGAGAACGCCAACATATTAATTGAGACTTTACATTGATTAATTTGTAAATCTATAACAATAATTAATTGAGCAATAATCTTTAGATAACCGATGATGAATCTATTTTGAAAAAGCAATGGAATCATTCTATTTTCTTTACTATTATTTTTATTTCTTTTTATCTTTTAAATTTTATTTCTATCTTTGTTTATCTTAATCCCCTATATTTTTTTATAATTTTATTTGACTAACTCTTGTATAGTTTTATAAGAACTAATTTGTTAAAAATCAATTTCGTGTTCGTTGGGAGACGACTTTGGGTTACTTTACCCTTTCTATTCTGTTGACTACTATCTTAACAATACTGAAGTTGTTATAGATAAGTAGTATTAATTTGATCGCGTCAACGACAGCGTTATCAAATTTGGCGCCTCTCCCGAGGAACACGGTTAGAATTTTTATCATTTTAGTTCTTATTTTTATTCTTTTGATTTTGATTTTTGATTTTGATTTTGATTTTGTTTTATCACTAACATTTTTTTTCTCTCAATTTTTGTACTAACATTTTTTTTCTTTAGTTATTTTATTTTATTTTATTTAGTTATTTTTTTTTAAGCATAGTTTTTGTTTGAGGAATTTTGTTGGGAAATTTGTGAAACTAGTTGGGAAAAACTTTGGCTAAGGAAAGACAAGGTACTTAAGTTGTCCATTGAGACGCACCTCTCTTTCCTGGAAGTCTACTCAACAAGCTTTCAACTTATTTCTTTTCAGAAAACCTCTTTCAAAAATGCAAAATAGTTTTTCATATGAAATTAATCAACAGTGTGATTTTCAAGTGAATTATGATTACTATCCACAGCAACCACGTGATTCATATGATTATCAGCAACAAATTGTCACACCTACTTCTGCACCTGATACAAGTGGGTTAACTTTACGACAATTTAATGATCTATATCCTAGATCATCTTTTTTGGGATATGAGCAACAACCATATTCTAAGTGTCCACCTCAGCAACCATATGTTCCAAATAGTGTTCAGCAACAATATATGCCACCATAGCAAGTTGAAGCAACCAATGGACCATCCTACAAAGAAGTTATGATACTAATGGGGGAAGTTATAGAGAAATTAGAGTCCATGGATGAAAGGTTGTGAGTTGATCAAAGATGCAGAAATATTGAGCAAGAGTGGTACGAAAATAAGCAAATATTGTCTGATATGTTGAGGGATGCAAGTAAGAACAACTTCATAGAATTACTTGTAACTGTTAATACCACCCCTCAACCCCATCAGAGATTTCCTGAAAATCCAGATTTTCACAAACTTCGTCATAAAATCAAAGATGTGCTTCTGAAGTTGGCCATCAGAGCTGAACAAATGTCTGAAGATTTGAGTCAGCTAATGAATGTTGTAGTGAGAAAGGTCACTTTGGAAGATATGATGAATATGATGATTGAAATGATGAAGATGAATCAGACAGATCAGAAAGAGATGATGAATGCCGCCACACAAAGCTTGCAGAGTCAGTTTGAAAAACCAATAGCGGAATCACATCACATTGATATATCTACTAATGGATATAATGATGCTCATAGTAATATGTCTATTGATGGACATATCAATTTTGCTAAAGATGTTGCTGATGAAGAAATTAAAGATTCTCACAAAAACATATCTACTGATAGATATGTTGACGATGCTCAATGTGAATATAAAGTTGTACCCGTTGATGAGGATATGAGTACAAATGATCATTTTCAAGAGCAAAGTTATGAGAACAATACAATGGAGGAACCAAGTGTAGTTGAAGAGCCTACAGTATTCGAAGAAGTAGCGGAAGCATCTACTATTGCAACTGACTTGGTTAATGATGAAGCAGCAGAGTCAACAACACCAGGTGAAAATTTTTGCTCAGAAGATGAGATTATGAGGATTACTGATGATCCACTTAATCGTTCGAATGCACCTGATGATGCTCAAGTTGAGTTGAAACCACACACTCCACACATCAAGTTTGTTGATGTGAATGATGCAAATAAGTTTTCAGTGGTTATCTTTGTTGACATGGCTGCAAAAAAAGAAGAAAGGTTGCTACAACAGGTAAAAAGCTTAGATTCAAATTCTTTTGAAATCATTGTTGATAGAAAAGTTAATTTGCATGCATGTTTGTTTTTTGTTTCTATTTTTAATTTTAAAAATATTAAAAAAATTTCAAAAATATGTGTTTTTGTTTTCTTTAATAAAATTGTACAAGCTGACTTGTACTTTATAAAATTAAAGAAAATAAATTTTGACATATGGCCAGATTGAGCCAATAGTCACAAGATTTTTCGTTTCCTCCCCAAAATAAGTCAATCAACGACATTTTTTTTGAAATAAGTGTGGGGGAAACAAACTGTAGGTAGAATTTTTTTTCTATTTTTCAATTTTTTGTTTTTGTTTTCATTTAAAAAGAAAAAAAATTGTGATTTCTTTTTGAGAAAATTGTGAAAGTATTAACTTTTTACTAAGTGAAACTTTTAAACAATATATCTCATAAGAAATCCACCAAAAATATTTTCCTGCTTTCAATAAAACATATTGACATTGGATTTTGGATTTGATTCAATAATTGGGATGATCATAATTTTGGAAAAATAAAATTCATGTTGATATGAGTGGTTTGTTTCTATGAATTACTAATTGAGTTGATTTGAGAATTTCTTGATTAAATCTTTTGTGAAAGAGTTTGACCTTGTGAATCTTGGGCCTTAATGTAAAGGTTGAACTGCTATGTGTCATTCCTATTTTTTTCTTGAGTGACTTGCTCATGTTTGTTTATACTCAAATGTTTAGCTTGACTCTTTTGTTTTGCATCTTAGGTGAATATGCATGATTTGATATGATTGAGGCAATTCTTGTTTCTAGCTACTTGGCCAAATAAGCCCACCTTGATATTAATCCATTGGTAACCCCTTTGTGCTTTTAAACCTCTTTTTCTTGTTTTAAGCCTATTGCATAACCTTGAAAAAGAAAAAGACCATATTCTACCTTAGGAAGAAAGAAGGAGCTAATGGATTATGTTCAGGAATGGTTGAGGAATAAAGTGTGTGGGTGAGTACCTCACCCACAAATTAATGGCAAAAGGAAAAATTGTTGATGAAAAAGTGTTGAAATAATTGCTTTCTAAAAAAAAGAGAGAGCAACAAAGCAATAAACGAAAAAGAGTTGTTTTTGAAATTATGCTCCATTATTCTTTCTATATTTTAATTTCAAAAACCCAAAAATCTTAAAATTTTTCCTACCTTTGCCTTAGCCCCATTATAACCTGTGAAAAGTCCTCATGATCTTTGAATGCATATTTTCTGAAAGTTTGTGAATATTAGAGTCTTGTTAAGTATTATGAGAGTTTACTTACATGAGTATTTTGAGTGAAAACACAAGCCAAAACACTTGAGAGAATTTTGGTGAGAAAATACACATTTAACTTGAGTGCTTTCTTTCATAATTGATTGTCTTGTGAATTCAAAAGATTAACTTATGTGTGAAAAATAGAACATTTCTGTTTGTATATACATGATAATTTGATCTCTAGAGTATTGATTTGTCTCCAGTGATGTTCATTCCTTTGATCCAATGTTGATGTGAAATAAAATACCTCAGATTAAATTTTGAAATTGTTTGATTTTGCCCAGGAGTGCAAAAGGATAAGTGTGTGGGTATGATGAGTACGTATTTTTGCCCTCATTTAATGTTTAATTCTGGGTATTTAATTGAATTTGTGTGCCTAAAGAGTGATTTAATTGATAATTTTGATAATTAGGTTGTTTGAGCTTGTGTGATAAAAATGTCTTAAAAAGTGATTTTTAGCTGCATAAATTATTTTTGGATATTTTAACGTTTGTTGATGCAGCTGAAGTTAAGTTTTAAGCTCATTTAGAGGTGTGGAAATAAATTGATTAAAGCTTCATGACACCTTAAAGATAAATCAAAGAATAAGAAATTATCAAAAGCACAAAAATTCAGGCCAAGCATTGCATGAAGACGACAAGAAAAACTTGGAAAAGTGAAGAAGTTTGGCTAAACCAAGAAGAGAGGAACAAAAAAATTGGACCTTGCGGTTTTCTTTATCTTTATGATAGAAGATAATTTGGGAAAATATATCTTTAGATATTTTATTTGATATTTTTAAATAATTATCTTATTTAATTATATCATAAAATATTAAAAGATAATAACTACCAAATTTGTTTAAATATGACAAGATCTTCTTGAATCTTTTTAGTTACACAACAAACAAATATATCTTGAAGATATTGGATTATTTAGAAGATAATTTAAGGAGATTGCAAAGGGTTGATTTGGAAAATTAATACAAATACTAATTGGTGATAATTTATCATATATCTTTAATTAATTAATTAATTTAATTATATTAGATATTGATATTATCAACCAATTATATTTGTCAAACAATCTATATCTCTCCAAATATTTTTAAATCTTTATCTTTATCTTTATTTTAAAAGATATTTGAGAGATTTTAGCAACAGAAAAGCCCAGTCCAATTCCTATATAAAGAGACCAAGGGAGAAGCAGAAAAAAAAACAAGCTCGGGACTTCGGAGTTTTGGAACCCTTAGGGGTGCCTAATTTTGTTTCCTTTCTCTCTCTTTTCTTCTCTCTATTCTTCTTTTGTATTCCATGGATTGCTAAACTTCTTAGGTTGATTCCATTGTAATTTCATTATGGATTTTGAGGTTAGAATGAATTAATTTCTTTGTTCTTTTTATTATTGTTGAGGTTTTAATTCATCTATGTCTTTTATCTTTGAATCTCGTAAAAAGTAATGATTTTAAATCTATATGCATGTTGATCATATGAGTTCAAGGGTTTTTAAATTTAATTGAGACTTTACTTTGATTTTATTTAGAAACTTTCATATGATTAAATGAGTTTTTACCAATAATTGAGACTTTACTTTGGTTAAAGGTATTTACTCTAACTACAATTAATTGAGACTTTACTTTGATTAGTTAAGCTTTTTATTTGGTGAGAAGATAAAAGAATAGACATGATTAGGCATAGTAAATTTGATTGAGACTGTACTTTGGTTGAATTTACTGTGGATAATCTAAAAGTTCTCACTTTTAATTGAGACTGTACTTTGGTTAAAAGTGAGAACGCCAACATATTAATTGAGACTTTACATTGATTAATTTGTAAATCTATAACAATAATTAATTGAGCAATAATCTTTAGATAACTGATGATGAATCTATTTTGAAAAAGCAATGGAATCAATCTATTTTCTTTACTATTATTTTTATTTCTTTTTATCTTTTAAATTTTATTTCTATCTTTGTTTATCTTAATCCCCTATATTTTTTTATAATTTTATTTGACTAACCCTTGTATAGTTTTATAAGAACTAACTTGTTAAAAATCAATTCCGTGTTCGTTGGGAGACGACTTTGGGTTACTTTACCCTTACTATTTTGTTGACTACTTTCTTAACAATACTGAAGTTGTTATAGATAAGTAGTATTAAATATGACTACTTTCTTACTATTTGGTATCGATGATTTAAGGAGGCTTGTTAGCTCTCCTAAATCGCTTCCGAAGCTGAAGAGAGAAACAGAGAAATCACCATTCCACAATTCAAGCATCAAGTAAAGGACAATTAAATTTAATTTAATTTCAGAAAATAAAAATAAAATAAAAAACCTGATTAAGATTGAGTATAGTGGATTCTCTTCTGTAATAATCATTCCTATCATTATGCAGAACCTAAAAATTACTACTCACAAATTACTAATAATATTGCAAATTCAAAATAAAAAAAAAAAATCCTACTCACTTGACATTCTGATGCTTTGAATCATAACGAAACCTTACTAGCCATGGGTAATGTTTCACTGGACGATTTTTTATCTAAAATCGCACCAAATAAATGAGAGCAAAGAAGCACGAGTTTTATGGTATACTAGATTGAAACTTTAAACACTAAAACACTATGCAATAATTTTTATGAATTTTTATAATACAAATTTAATATAGTTTAAAAGAAAATAAAAATTGTAACTCGATAAAAATTATGAAAAGGTATATAAAAACTGGTAGTTTTAATTTTTAAAATTCCTATTATACATGTAGTTTTAATTCCAAATGAAGAATAACATAAAGGTACCAAGGGAGTGGAGTAACTAATCATTGAAATTGGTTATTGCCGAATGCCCAACCATTAAAATTGGGTCCATTTTTTTGTACATGGGAATGAAACAAAAGAAGATTGTATCCCATCAAAATGGTTGCTAAACGGTTACATCAAAAGTGGGTCAATTATGTAGGCACACATTTTCCTAAAAGGAAAAGAAATGTCACCAGTATAAGTAGCCCTGGAGTTTTGCATAAACCACAATGAAAAACAAATTACATTGTGCCCATTAAATCTAAACTTGTGGTGCTTAATTTTCTGGAACAACAAAGAGAATAAATTTAATCTATATTACTAAAAGTTACCAAGGTTTTCCAAAATTAATACAAAATCAATATCAGCGTTAAGTGTTGCAACGGCTAGTGGTGCAAGGCACATTCTTCTTAAGATTCTCAAAACAAGATATATGGGCATGTTTATTAACGTTAATATTCCAACCTATAATCCAAATATAAATGAACGTATTAAACTTTTACTCCTCTAAATCTAAAATATGGGTTATTCAGGTTTCTTACATATATAAGATACAAAAGCATCATAACAGAGAGAAATATAACTTATAAATCACTACTAAATTTAACTCATAGAAGAATCCAAGAAAAGAAACTTTAATTTGGTGAACATTAAGAAGGAGCTTTCAAAATGGAGAGTAGAAAGAATAACAACCAATATAAGGTTTGGATCAAACTCTTACCCTGCATATAAAAAATATTAATTACATATATTATTTTTAAACAAGAAGTTGTGAAAGCTTATTAAATTGAAAATATTCTAAAATTCCAGTATACATGATCCAAGGTTCTACAATGAAAAACCTTTTCTTTTGTATTGCTAAGTACACAAGTTTCAAACTAACTAGCATAAAAACATAACAAACTTACCAAGACGAAAAGGAATGAGCTTTTGAAGAATCTTCCTTTCATTGATGCGCAGCACCAAAGAATGATACAGCTTCCTCTCTCTAGCTAAACTACACCTTTCCAATGCTTCAATATCATATTCCAGAGTAAATTCAAACCATAGAGACTCTCCCTCATGTTAGCAAGCGACAAAAAAGCATCACAAACCCTTTTAGGCAGCAAGGATGATGAGATGCCTCGAGCCAAGGGACCTACAACAAGAGCCATGGCTAGGAGAATACAAGAGGAATGAGCCTTAAATGCGCATGTAAGGCCCAAGATGAACTTCACATGGGCCAAGGAAGATATGAAGACCTAGCCTAGGACATTTTGCTTGTAAATACTAGATTAGGATTTTATTTTGGGCTTTGTATTTTGGGCCCAGTAGAATAGGGTTTTTTTTGGGCCATGTATTGGGCTTTAGAGGAAATTGGGCTTTAGAAGTAATTTTGGACCAAAAAGGGGAATTGGGCCAAATGGTCCAAGAGTAGTGTGTCTACTCTAGAAAAGCCTAGAAGCTTCTCAAACTTGCTCTCCAAGGATGAGAGTTAGCTTCCCATGGCAAGACAAGTGTGACTTGCTTAGGTGGCAAGCACACCTCTCACATGCTCTTTTTTGGCTCCAAAATTCAACTTTCTAGACTCCTTTTTCCTTCCACTTTTTGGAGACTCCTTGGTCTCATTTTAGCCTATAAATAGAAGGCTTAGGAGATGTATTTTTCAGCTTGAAATTGAGTAATGAATTGCTGCCCAAATTTGTGGACAAATCTCTTTTGAGCTCACCTTAGAGTAAACTCTTCTCTAGTTTACTCTAGTCTTCTTCCTTAGGAGTTGGCCTCACCTCTCTTAAGAATCCTTTCACCTACACCAAACCAAACACCTTAAGCTTCTTTCCTTCATGCTTTCGCATCCAACACCATCCATGGAGCCTCCATTCTTCATGCACGCTTCAATGGAGACAAGAAGAAGCCATCATATGGTATCATGAGCCTTGGTTTTAGTGAGTTAAGTGCTTCTTCTCCAATTTTCTTTCAATTTCGTGTTGTTCATCACTTCTCCTACTTGTCTTGCTGTTTTTGTTCATTTTATTTTGAGTATTAATTTCTTTTTCCTTTGGTTCATCTTCATTTGCTTCATCTTGAACCATCCTTGTGTGCTTTAGGTGTTCTATTTGGTTTCTACCGCTTACTTTTCATTTTAATTGAGTATTTGTTGTTTTTGTTCAGCTCATTCTCTTGATTCTTGAGTTTATTTTGATTTTAAGATCTATATGTTTTGTCTAGAGTCATGTTTAGTCCATATATGTCATTAATTCCTTGTTTAGCTTTTAATTTCTTTGAATTTGTTGGTGATGTGCTGCTGAATTTTTTTTTTCAGATTTGAGTGCAGTTTTTAATCCTTAAAAATTAACACTCTTTTCTCTCTTTGAGCCTTGAAAATGAACCTTCACATCTAGATAACCTTAGTTATCTTAATGTCTAGTGGGAATTTTCCTTGTGCTTGCTTAAAATCACCATAAACTACACTAAATTTCCTTTCAATTAATTGTGCTTTGGTGCTTTTTCATTTCTGTTTTTGAGTTCAGATTGCTATTTAGATCTTAGCAATGTCTTAGAGTCAATTTCCATTGTGTTTCATTGTGTTTCATGATCTTCTTTTGATTCCTTTAAGTTTCCTTCTCCTTTGTGCTTTTTGTTTCCATTAAAATGCAAATGATCAAGCATAGTGTGGTGGTGATTCTGTTTTGTGGTGGAAACTAGCTGCTGTAAGAGCTATAAAAAGAAAGAAAAAGAGCACAAAAAGAATACAAGCAAGTGCCAAAAAGAATCAAAAGAAAAGATCAAAAGAAATACACTAGAATTACTACCATCACTTGAGTTTGAGAGCATTATTTTGTTGCATTTTACTGCTGTTCCAGTTTCTGTCTGACTGCACACTGTTTGTATTTGATTTATCATAAACAATTGGCCGGTGAAAATCCAAATCTAATTTTTGCCTCTTTTAGCTAAGACATAGACGAAAAAGTGAAAAAAAAATCATTGAAAAATGTTGAGAAATGGAAAAATGGAAAATATCTAAAGCAGAGGCCTGAATTCACGTTTTTGGACTGGCAGTAATTGAAAAATCAAATTCAGTGCAGTTTTCTAGCTTATTTTGGTTGTTTTTCATCCATTCTAGTGCCATTCATTAGGTAATTCATTTGAGTGCTTATCTTGTTTCTTTACCTTATTTCTAGTTTGTCATTTCTTTGGTAATCCTTTGAGTTTGTCATGGCATTATTCACTTTTGGTTTAGCAATTATAATTTTGTGCTTTTCTTGCTTTATTTCTTGACCTCTTTTGGTTTGGTTTCTATATTTGGTGCATACTTCTTTTTGGAGGTGATCTAATTTTCCTAAGGTAGCATCCTAAGAGGTGGAGTACCTAGTCCCGAAAGAGAATCCTCTTTGGTGAGATCAAGAGGAAGTGCAAGAGTGAAACACTTGTGAGGACCAAGCCAAGACAAAGCCAAAAAGACCTTTTACATTTTGTGCACTTTGATTGTATTCAAATTGAGTTGTAAAATTGTAATGCTTTCCTTCTTGTGTTCATGGCCTAGTTAGGTGTCTTGGGGGAGTCTTAGGTACTCAATCCCATCTCCTAACTAGAACCTCTTCTATACATTAGTGAAGCGCTTTTAGTGGTGAAGTTTGAAGGTTCCAAGTGCCTTCTACTTCTACCAAAACTTAGGCCGCATATAGCTTATAATCTTTCTTGTTTTTAATTTTCTTGTTTGATAGTTTAGTTGTGTCAACTTAGTCTTTGAATTAATTTCATTTAAGAAGTTTTGTACAAAAGTTTCAAGTTCCCTTGGCTAGGAAAGACTTGGCATGTAAGCAATCCAAGTGATTCACCTCTCTTTCCTGGAGGAGAACTAAAAGCTTTTGCTATCTACTTCTTCTTTGAAATTTTCTTTTAAAGACCAAAGTCTTCTAAAAAAAAATGTCTCAACCTCCTTCTCAATGTATGAGTGCTTCAAATGAAGAAGAAATAAGTTTGAAACAAATTGCCTTTGATTTGAGAGCACTACTACGTTGGAAGGAAGATGAAATAATTGTAAGGGAAAGGGAAAAACAAGAAAGAGATAGGTTTCATCAACTTTTAGATGAAGAGAGGAAGGGAACAAGAAATATGGAAAGGTTGTATGAGAGGATGAGTAATAGGAGTCAACATTTGTACTCCCACACTCCAACACTAGTCACACACTATGAAGAAGATAATAGACTAGTTGACAACTTCTATCAACCTCCTCCTCCTCTAAGAAGAGAAAGAAGAGAGCCTAGGGAACCAAGAGCCATTAGAATAGACCTCCCTCATTTTTATGGGAAAGATGATGTTGAAGCTTATCTTGATTGGGAAATGAAGGTTGAGCAACTCTTTGCTTGCCATCAAATAAGTGAGGAGAGGAAAGTACCCTTAGCTACCCTTAGCTTCCAGGGCAATGCTATGTATGGGTGGACTGCCCTCGAAAGAGATAGGAGAATCAATCAAAGTCCCGAGGTCAAATATTGGAATGACCTCAAAGGAGCCCTTAGGAGAAGACATATTCCCTCCTATTATCATAGAGAGCTAATGGATAAGCTCCAAAGACTCCATCAAAATAAAATGAAAGTGGAAGAATATAGACAAAAGATGGAGTTATATATGATGAGGGCTGGGATTAGGGAGTCCGAAGATACCACCATTGCAAGGTTTCTTAGTGGCTTAAGTCTTGAGATAAGAGATAGAGTAGAATTGTTGCCCTACCAAGACTTAAATGACTTGGTTCAACTTCGCATAAAGGTAGAGCAACAAATTCTAAGGAAAAATTTTTGAAATGACTACTCTAACTCTTATACCAAGAAAGAATTCAAGAGGAAGGGTAACCAAGTCAAAGAGGAACCCTCCAAAAGTTTCAAGGAAAAGGAGAAACCAAGGGAAGGCACATCTTCACACACTCGCACTAGTGAAATAAAATGTTTCAAGTGTCTTGGTAGAGGTCATGTTGCATCTCAATGCCCCACTAAAAGGACCATGATCTTAAGGGGTGTTGACCACTATAGTAGCCAAGATGAGCAAGAAAGTGAGAGTGAGACTTCTAGTGAGGAGTCTAATGATGAGTCTAAGGAAATTGTCTATCCTTGTGAAGGAGATCTTCTAATGATTAGAAGACTTCTTAGCAACCAACCCATTCCAAAAGAGCCAACATAAAGAGAGAACATCTTTCATACAAGATGTAAAATTTTAGAAAACACTTGTTCTCTCATTGTTGATAGTGGTTCATGTTGCAATTGTTGTAGTACAAGGTTGGTTGATAAGTTGGCTTTGACTATCATTCCCCATCCAAAACCTTACAAATTGCATTGGCTTAATGAAAGTTGGGATTTGACAGTCCAACATCAAGTAAAGGTCAAGTTATCCATAGGGAAATATGAAGATAGTGTGCTATGTGATGTAGTACCTATGGAAGCTTGCCATGTTTTATTAGGAAGACCTTGGCAATTTGACAAGAAAACCATGCATAATGGTCTTACCAATGAAATCACCTTCACTCACAAGGATAGAAAATTTGTCTTGCATCCTTTATCACCATCCCAAGTGGTAGAGGATCAAATCCAAATGAGAAAGAAGTTGGAAAAGGAGAGAAAAGAGGATAAAAAAAAAGTCCTCCCTCTCTCCCAAAAAAGTAACTAAAGATGAATCTGAGGTGGGAGTGATTGGTGTTCCTTCTCCCAAGGTCATTAAACATGAGAACATTTTGACTGTAAAATCTTTCAACCAAGTTCTCAATGATGAACAACCTTCATGCCTCTTGTTGTGTAAAGGAACACTCACATGTACTGCCACAACTCTTGAGCTTAAGAATCTACCTCCTAAAATTGAAAATCTTTTGAAAGAGTTTGAGAATATACTCCCTAAGGAAGGGCCTATTGGGCTTCCTCCCTTTAGAGGAATTGAACATCAAATAGATTTAGTGCCTAGGGCTAGTCTACCAAATAGACCAACCTATAGGACAAATCCTCAAGAAACGAAAGAGATAGAGTCTCAAGTCCAAGAGTTGTTGGAGAAGGGTTGGGTTCAAAAGAGCCTTAGCCCTTGTGCTGTGCCTGTTTTGTTAGTACCTAAAAAGGATGGGAAATGGAGAATGTGTTGTGATTGTAGAGCCATAAATAACATCACCATTAAATATAGGCATCCAATCCCTAGGCTTGATGACATGCTTGATGAGTTGCATGGGTCCCTCATGTTTTCTAAAATTGATCTAAAGAGTGGTTATCACCAAATAAGAATCAAAGAAGGTGATGAGTGGAAAACCGCTTTTAAGACCAAATTTGGACTATATGAGTGGTTGGTGAGGCCCTTTGGGCTTACTAATGCACCTAGCACATTCATGAGGCTAATGAACCATGTCCTTAGAGAGTGCATAGGAAAGTTTGTGGTTGTCTATTTTGATGATATCTTGATTTATAACAAGATCTTACATGAGCATATAGACCATCTGAGGTCTGTCCTTACCATCCTTAGGGTAAATAGTTTGTTTGCTAATAAAGAGAAATGTACTTTCTGTGTAGATAGTGTAGTTTTCTTAGGTTTTGTTGTGAACAAAAATGGGGTCCATGTTGACCCTAAAAAAATAAAGGCCATCCAAGAATGACCTACTCCTAAACATGTTGGAGAGGTTAGGAGCTTCCATGGTTTGGCAAGCTTTTATAGGAGGTTTGTTCCTAACTTCTCTACTTTGGCTTCACCCCTCAATGAACTTGTCAAGAAAGATGTATCTTTTAATTAGGGTGAAAAACAAGAGTCTGATTTTCAACAACTCAAGGAAAATCTTACCAATGCACCCATTCTAGCTTTACCAAACTTTTCAAAAACCTTTGAGCCAGAGTGTGATGCATCCGGTGTAGGAATAGGTTTTGTGTTGTTGCAAGGAGGGCACCCAATTGCTTATTTCAGTGAAAAACTTCATGGTGCCTCCCTTAACTATCCCACCTATGATAAGGAATTGTATGCCTGAGTTAAGGCCCTTCAAACTTGGGAACACTACCTTGTGTCCAAAGAGTTTGTCATTCATAGTGACCATGAGTCGCTAAAGTATTTGAAGGGCCGACATAAGCTGAATAAAAGACATGCTAAGTGGATGGAATTCTTGGAACAATTTCCTTATGTGATAAAGTTCAAGCAGGGCAAAAGTAATGTGGTGGCTGATGCCTTGTCTAGAAGGCACACCTTGTTTTCAAATTTGGGAGCCCAAATTCTTGGATTTGATCACATTCCAGAAATGTATAATCAAGATTCTGAGTTTTCCTCTACTTATGTTGAATGTATGGAAAGAGCTCAAGGAGGTTTCTATGTGAATGAGGGGTATTTGTTTAAAGAAGGAAAAAATTGTATTCCCCAAGGTTCACAAAGAAAACTCCTTGTTCAAGAAACACATGAAGGGGGATTAATGGGTCTTTTTGGGGTCGAAAAAACCCTAGGTCTTTTAAAAGAGAAATTCTTTTGGCCCCGTATGAGGAAGGATGTCCAAAGGCATTGTAATAGATGTGTTTCATGCTTACAATCTAAGTCTAAAACAATGCCTCATGGATTATACACCCCCTTGCCTGTTGCTTCAGCCCCTTGGGAAGATATAAGTATGGATTTTGTCTTAGGACTCCCAAGAATACAAAGGGGTTTTGATTCCATTTTTGTAGTGGTAGATCGTTTTAGCAAAATGACACACTTTATACCCTGCCACAAAGTGGATGATGCTAGCAACATTGCTAGGCTTTTCTTTAGAGATGTGGTCAAGCTTCATGGTATACCCCGTACCATAGTTTCTGATAGAGACACCAAGTTCCTTAGCCACTTTTGGAAAACACTTTGGTCAAGGTTAGGAACTAAGCTTAATTTCTCTACTTCATGTCACCCACAAACTGATGGGCAAACTGAAGTTGTTAATAGGTCTCTGTTTACTATGTTAAGGGCAATTGTGAAAGGGAACCACAAATCTTGGGATGAATGCCTTCCCCATATTGAGTTTGCCTACAATAGAGTAGTTCATAGGACTAATATAATCTCTCCATTTGAAGCTGTTTATGGCTTTAATCCTCTCACTCCCATGGACTTGCTACCACTTCCTACATCTTTTAATTTTATTCATAAAGAAGGGGTGGCAAAATCTGATTTTGTTAAAAAAATGCATGAAAAGATTAAAAGACAAATCCAGCAACAAACAGAGAAGTATGCTAAGTACAACAATAAGGGGAAGAGGGAAATGATTTTTGAAGAAGGGGATTGGGTGTGGCTACACCTTAGAAAAGATAGATTTCCTAAGCAAAGGAAGTCTAAACTTATTCCTCGAGGTGATGGTCCCTTTAAAGTGCTGAAAAGAGTAAATGATAATGTGTATAGGCTAGAGTTGCTTGAAGGCTATGATGTGCATGCCACCTTTAATGTTGCTGACTTAATACCTTTTGCAGGTGGTACAAATGATGAGGCAGAGACTATAGATTTGAGGACAAATCCTTCTCAAGAGGGAGGGGATGATGAGATGCCTCGAGCCAAGGGACCTACAACAAGAGCCATGGCTAGGAGAACACAAGAGGAATGGGCCTTAAATGTGCATGCAAGGCCCAAGATGAACTTCACATGGGCCAAGGAAGATGTGAAGACCTAGCCTAGGACATTTTGATTGTAAATACTAGATTAGGATTTTATTTTGGGCTTTGTATTTTGGGCCCAGTAGAATAGGGTTTTCTTTGGGCCATGTATTGGGCTTTAGAGGAAATTGGGCTTTAGAAGTAATTTTGGACCAAAAAGGGGAATTGGGCCAAATGGGCCAAGAGTAGTGTGTCTACTCTAGAAAAGCTAGAAGCTTCTCAAACTTGCTCTCCAAGGATGAGAGTTAGCTTCAAAATTCAACTTTCTAGACTCCTTTTTCCCTCCACTTTTTGGAGATTCCTTGGTCTCATTTTAGCCTATAAATAGAAGGCTTAGGAGATGTATTTTTTAGCTTGAAATTGAGTAATGAATTGCTGCCCAAATTTGTGCACAAATCTCTTTTGAGCTCACCTTAGAGTAAACTCTTCTCTAGTTTACTCTAGTCTTCTTCCTTAGGAGTTGGCCTCACCTCTCTTAAGAATCCTTTCACCTACACCAAACCAAACACCTTAAGCTTCTTTCGTTCATGCTTCCGGATCCAACACCATTCATGGAGCCTCCATTCTTCATGCAAGCTTCAATGGAGACAAGAAGAAGCCATCAAAGGATTTCTTGCTCATATTAAATGCTTCGTTAGGGAAGATATTTCCATTCAGATGGGTAGTTCCACCATTCGATTCAGGATAATTCCCAACAACTGATACCGATCCAAAAGGAAACTCTTGCTCTATTGTGGCGGTCAAAAAAAGCTGAAGAACACCATTGAAGTACCAGCTTCATGTCTATGTTTACAATATCATAGGAATTGTCTTGATCGGTAAATTCATATCTATGAAGCAAAGCAGCATTACCCAATAGCCCATAAGTATTAAATACCTGTTATTAGGCAAGAGGAACTCTTAAGTATTAGAGTAACTTCGAGGGAATAATAAGAGGTTGCATCAAGAGTAGCATAGCACATTGAACATTTCAATTCGAAGTGTAAAGCATATTTGCAAAACTACGTACTATAGATAAGTATACACATCTATAGTACCTGATTCATAATAAGAGGACATAGTAGTGAAATGCACATCTTCTGCACCTATTTTATGATTGAATCTAGTGCAGAAGACAGTATACACATTATTAGATTGGGAAATCTTCAAATCTAGATCTTATACATAAACAGGAAAGCACGGACTCTTCAAAATAACAGTTGTGTCATGTAGCTTTTGAACATTTTAGAGTTACATTTTTATATTGTTTTACTTTTATTTTTAAACTTTTAAAGCAGAGGCAATGGGAATATCATAATAATTGGATGGGAACAACAACAATAACAAAAGTTTTGTGTGCATACAATGATTCGTTTACAAATACAACAATTCCATATTTCGAAATAATTTTTTACTATGCTAAAAGCATGTATTGTATTATAGTCCTGTCTGTTATCTATTTTCTTGCTTCATATCATATGTTGTATTTGTGTTTTCTAGCTCAAAAGACAATTTGTGCATATTACACACACGGTCAATCTCTTTGGAAAATTTGCTACAACCATTTACTTAAATTAAAAAGTAAAGCATCACAAATTCTGATGCACTACTGCAGTTCTCAAAATAGTATACAAGAAGGCACAATTTTCTTGACAGATCAAATTTATCAGCATTTGTTGAATTTGAAAAGCCTTAAAGCTAGATCTAGAAATTATCGCTTTTGTCTTAAAACCAGTCACAAATTTGAGTTACAGAGAAGTTAAAATGTAAGAAATGGAAAATAAAGGTGTACACTAAGACTACAAAAGAAAACCATGTTAATGGCCATAGGCTTTACTTACAAATCTGCCAAAGGAACCATGTCAAAACCATGGTAATCATCAATCTCAAAGGACCGTGAAGATATAAGACTTTTCGCTGCAAAGTATTGTTCTATGTCAAAGAATTTCGGGTTTAGCTTTAAAAGTGCTAAATCCAATAGGGGGAGAATATTCTCTTTCCAGTCCTCGTAAATCAGAGCCTTGTCTTCTTGCATTGTCTGCCTAAAATTGTAAGAGATCAGAAAGTTTTCATATGGTAAAGCACATAGTGTTATATTCCAAGATTCAAATCACTGGTATGATGCCAATGCAAAGGCTGAAAAGAACGACCATAAATTATCTTATAAGTTTTCAATGTGTTTAAAATCAACTTCTGCAATTAACTTATTTCCTATCTATCCTCATTACTTATGAGAAATTTATCCAAATAAGATCTTAATTACACATACACACAGACACCAAGGATGATTGAAACAATCATCATCTCTATTCAGCATCATAACCATAAGAATAAGAGCTTGTCCAGTAATCAATACCTACAATAAAACAGATTTTGATTGCAGAAGAAGCATGAATATCTTTAAGAGAAAGGGGAAGCACAACCAAATAGGGAACATAGAACAAAGGGAGCCATCTCTAAATGAAAATAATTCCCAGTTCAAAGAACTTCTCGAAGGCCACAACAGGAGAGGGCACAATATAATCAAGAATAATCAAAACAGAGAAAATACAGAACCAGCGGTATGATACCAACATAATTTTGGTCCCCCTGCAAAAATCATTATTAAAATGTAAATAAAAAGAAAACTTTAAAGATTTAGTAAATTTATAAAAATACATCATGAAGAAGATTCTATGGAAATAATGAATTGGAAAGGCTATTTCAAATTACCAAACAAACACTGTTTCAAATTGAAAACAACTTATTTAATTCCATATTTGCTAAGTGAATAATCTGTGTTGTGCTGTGTTGCTCTAATTCTGGCTTAACAAATGTTTTTATCAGTAAAAGTATAAAACCATTTTACCAACTTCGAAGTACTTCTAAAGTTGTCATTGGAATCTACAAACATAAAAGATGGATTAGTGTGAAAGACAAGAATGAAGGGTGCACTCGTAAAAGCATGCATCTTATGATTATGCAGGATAAATTATAGAGAAATTATGCAATTGCAAAAAGAGCATTAAGAACCTTAACGACAACTATCAATATTGTTCCAATACTTTTTGAAACTCTATCATGGATAAGAGTTTTTGCTTATTTGTGAATCATTTCATAAGTCTAATATTCTCATTCATTTTCTCTTACTTGCCATATGATGGAACATAGAAAACAATGCCATTAATCCCTCCAAATTGTTTGCTTTTGAAAGGCTTCGGTATAATCCTACAGATAAAGGTATAATGCAAATAATGATATATTAAAACTAGTTACATACTCTAATTTCAGTGGCCTCTTGATAAACATCAGCATTCTTACCCCTGACTTGTGATAAGCTGAAAAATAAGTATATGTCAGCATGGACTACAAACAAACGTCTTATAAAACTGAAGTAAGATTATTACCTGAAGGATGAATGACACCATTTCGCATATAAAATTTATTAAGAAACCAAAGGCACTAAAAACATTTAAAAGATCCTGCCAATGAAGAGTATGAAAAGTACTGTGTTGTGGACCCTGGCTCAGCAAAGTTTCTGTTTCATCATTTTCCTGAGTTAACTAACCTATCAAAATGAATGAAGAAACAAATGATTTTTCCTGAAAATTCTCGTGAACAAGAAATAACATCACAATTCCAACAAATTTTACATGACTGACTTGCACACATCATAAACATAGCAATATTAACACTAAGATAAATAAAATTCTTCTATCAAATTCTAAATGGTGAAATATTAACACTAAGATAACTAGAGAAATTCACCGCCTAAGAACGTCAATGTATGTGCAAACACAACAATGAATGAGTATGCAAGTGTGAAATTTCAATTTGGATTGTTGTGTGCACACTGACGAAAATTAGGTTTCAACATTCTCTTGTGTGAAAAATTAGATAAAAGTGTGAATAGCGGTACCATGACTGCAAGCAAATCGAAAGTGGAATGCTGGGAAATAATCGAAAGTGGAGGCTCCTAAAAGCTGCGAACAACTCCGATAGAGTGATAGAGTGACGGAACAGAGCGAACAACTCCGATGAGCGATAAGGCCACCTACGACGGAGTGATAGAGTGACAAAGAGGAGGTGACGGAACTAGATCACTAAGGGACTGATTCGCTACTCACACTACGACGGAGGCTATGACGGAGACTGAATCGCAATTAGCTACTAAGGCCACGACGGAGACGGCGTGACAGAAAGGCTACGACGGAGCTGAATCGCAGAGCGGAAATGATTTGGGGAAAAACATAGATTTTCCGAAGCGACAATATTTTGCGACTGAGGAGACTTAGCTTTTCTGATCTGGGAAGGAACGTGTAGTGAAAAGTCTACTTAATCTGTGGAGGTTATTAACCTCTTAAAAATAAATAAAAAACCTCCTCTATTATTAGCTTTCATAGAACTCATCAGAATTAACTTATATCATGATTATCTTTGGAGAGTTTTTGTAACCTCCCCAAAATGACCTCTATTAAATAATTACAAAATGACCTCTATTAAATAACTATTTTTTGTAGTGTGTTAAATAAAAACTTAAGATTTAGTTACACCTTAACTCCTTTTGATGTAAATTATGTATGACATTATTTCTCGATTTTAAAATAAAACAAAATCAGGTTTTCATAAATTTTCGTTTCTAGAATATAAATTTCGAATATGAACAAGTTATCAGACTAATGAATGAACAAAGTTCTAATTTTAAATATGAAAAGTCTAATGAAAAATATGAAATATGAAATCGAATTTATTTAATTTTAAAACATAATTTCATAATCATAAACAATATTAAAACCAGTGTGTTAACAAAACTGAATAAAAACTAAAAATATTTTGTGAAGATGCATAAACAATATATTTATAAAGATTTTTTAAATACCTGCTTATATAGGTTTTAATAATAATAATTTATTTTTTTAATCACTAAGACCATCTTATATTAAAAAAAGGAAAACAGGTTTACTTCAAAACTTAAAATAAAAGGATTTGATAAAAGATTTATTTACCAAATAAATAATTAATTAATAAGTAAATAGTAATAATTTGAAGTAGTGATATTTTTGGAACACACTCTATCCCTCTCTCTCTTCCTTCCTATGTGTCTTGGTTTCAGCCATAACCTACACCTTTTCAAACCTCTTCATGACAAAATTAATTAACCATATACTCTAACCCTTCCATGAAAGGATAAATAAGGAAAAACCAATGCCAATTCAAATAATAATGCACTACATAATTACAGATTACATTGAAATTTTTGATGTTTTGAATGCATGGAAACAGTGTGCCAACATGTGGTTCTTATTTCCTACTCATCCACGCATTTTTGAATCAAAGATAAGGAAAACATTTCACACCCCTCCCTCTTTCTTATCTCCATCATATATTCCTATTCTACGCAGTAACCACAAAAGAATCTCAAATTTTCATTATTTACTACAGGAAAACTTAAAGCACAACGTTTTCATACCTCTTTAGAAGATACAGTATGTTCTATGGCCTCTTAGATGCTGAACTCTTACAACGCTCCAAATATGTACGAGAATTTTATAATTCATGTACCTGTAAAACAGAATTTACCCATATATCTATTATTTTAAGAAATAAAGAGGGTGTAGTGTAGGTTACTTACTAGCTTACAAATTATGTAAAAAAAGATACACATTTGGGATTGTGTTTTCAGTGGTATACAGAGCACAAATCCTTTGAAACTGAGATAATAAAATTAATTTTTTATTAAAAAGGTAAATAGAAAACATAGAATAAAGGAAAGACAAAACAAATTAAATTAATTATAGTGTGAATCTAATTTTCTGATATAAAACTATTTATGTACATGCAAGAACGATAGTAGTATATAATTATGAAAATTGATACAAGACCAAGCATGCTAACAGTGAGCTTCCCAATTACGGTGCAGACATGCATTTTTTCTCCTTTTGCATAATAAATTTTAAATTGCCATTGGTATTGGAAGAAGCTCGGAATAATCTTGCAATATTGTGGTTGTTTAGTGTTTTGGTCTTCTCAGTTATTGCAGTAACATAGTTTCCTGAAGTGAGATGAATGCTTCCTCAAAGGACTTTCATTATATGCCGCATGTATCAAGAATTCGAATTTGAAAGACCATAGAAATTGAAGAATATAAAACTGCTAAAAATTTGCATCACTTTGAAAAAAAAACTCATT
This sequence comes from Vigna unguiculata, assembly GCF_037176805.1. NCBI lineage: Eukaryota > Viridiplantae > Streptophyta > Magnoliopsida > Fabales > Fabaceae > Vigna > Vigna unguiculata. Next base: position 21,684,591 of record NC_140795.1, on the reverse strand, counting down.
GCACAACAGAGAAGATTGGTGACAGTTGACATAAATCCAGTTAGTATCCATAGATAGGTTAAGCATGTATACTAAATCTTCCCAAACTTAGGTATTATTTCATTCTCTTCAGGCATAGAATTACGAAAATATATCCAAACTTAAATTTGAACCAATCTAAAACATGTAAACAAAATAAAGAAGGAAAGATTTGGAAGCCAATTAGCATCTTTTACCTCCAATATACTAAAAAACATTAAGTTTAAGATTTTTTTCCATAAAAAACCATAAAATAAATAAGCACACCATTTGTCCTGATGACAAATCAGTAAAATTCATAAAACCTACATTGCCTGCAGAAAAGAAACAAACACAGAGGGAAGAGAATATCTTATATGTGGACTTTGCTAGTTATGAGAAGAACTTAAATGCAAGATAAGTCAATAGAAAAGAACAGATTTCAAGAACTATTCCAAATATGCAAATTTTTAATTAAGATTTAGAGACGGATAAGACTATACTCATAGCTTAGTCCCAATCCCTTTCCCAATTGGTACACATCTAGCCCGACAAACAGGAGTTCCACCTTTTGTTAATGAATCTGAACAGCAGGAGGATAACCAATCCACAAAACATTACTTGGTTGACCATTCTCAAGGTAAAACATGTTTTTGTGAAGCCAGTCATCTCCAAAAGAAAGTCTCAGTCCATTTAGTTTTGTCTCTACTTCAATGAATCTCCAGTTGTTCATGACGAAAACATAACCCAAAGAAGGGTTTTTGTAATTTTTGGAGTTGGCTTCCAAACTGCTCTCTAAAAGCTCTATCATCCTGTAAATACACACAGGTGAAATCATTGTATCTAAACCTAGTCCTAGATTATTCTCCTTACTTTGGTCTAGAGATTTAATGTAGTACATCACATCAAGCTTATTACCATTTTTGGACTTAGCGTCCAAACTACTCACTAACAGAATTCTAACTTTGGCTATGTACACAGATGATGTAATATTTCCCTCCTTTAAATCTTGGCTAAGTTTACTAATTTCCCTATTTCTGTAAACCAAATAAATATAGTACATCACTTCAAGGGTAATAGAATGAATCCCACCACTGAGTGATACATCTTCCAAAGCCTCGTAAATGGACAATCTCTGCCTTATCAACTGCACTACAATATTTGTGAATGTACATGATTCAAACTTGTTCCTGCAGAACAAATAAGATAAGTTAGGCACAAGTGTCACCTTACCAAGTAGTCCGCTATCTCCGAATTCTGATCGACACATGTCAGCTTGAACCCAGGAGGGGTTACCTGCAGAAGAATCTCTGAAGCTCAAGTAAGTCAAAGTTCTCCGAGAGTCAAATCAGTGATTAATGAATGTGTACCTTTAAATGATGGGGTCCACGTGTATTTATAGAGAATTAATGACGTTTGACCTCTGCAGCATCATCCACCTTCCTCTCCTCCTCTGACGCCTTCTCTTCCACCTCCTCATCATCCCCCTCGTCCTCCTTCACCAACTTTCCGTCAACTACGTCCTTATTCATAATATATTATCAATCTATTTGTTTGTAATTGAGAAATATTTTATTTTCTAAACTAAACTCAATCATCTCCATTATTCGACAACTAATTTTAAATGTTACAATTAGGAATGTAAAAAAAATTCCTACTCGCGGATATTGTAACGTCCCATTTAATTGATATGCGTAATTAAAGGAAACGCCACACGTAAAATAGTATAACAACGCAGTCCTGGGGTCCTTAACGCCACCCCTACAAACTAGGCACACCACGGTGCCAACAGAAACAATTGAAAAGTCTAACAAACGAAGTGCAGTAATAAATCATGGAGCAATACATGGGACAAAGCCCTAGAGAAATTAAGATCCAATCCATGCAGATTATGCAACGGAACCATCACCTCCCTGTTGCCCGCGGGTGTTCCTTGCATCTGCTCACACCAACAAGTTGATGATCATCTCAAAAGAGAGTACCACACAACAGAACATACCACAAAGAAAGTAGGGTAAGCTAAAGCACAAAAGAATTCATCCATACAATTCGATATATATATATATATATATATATATATATATATATATATATATATATATATATATATATATATATATATATATATATATATATATTCACCTTACCATACTCACATATCAACCAAGCATGCTATGACTTCTCAAACAATACACTAAGACACGACTCGACTCATTCGGATACATATATCTTGGTCGGATTCAACGGATGCTCACACTTGTGGTGGATACCTCTGCTCACCCCCGAGTTGCTCACCCCCGAGCTATGTGTTACAAGTGTTACAATGAATCAATTTCCCTCACCACAAGGTTAACCCTTAATGAATTTCAGGCCTCGTGCTACTCTCACCACAGAAGTCAGTCCACTCTAGATGAGACTAACTGACTCCTTAGAGTGTCAGGATGCAACCTTACCTTGAATCCTTACTTAGTTATACAGATGGGGCACCACCATGGACACCCACTAATAGGGGCCATGGAATTACGTCCCGACCACTGAAGTGCGACCCTGAAAGTCTCACCTAGAGACCCCAAGGATTTACGCACTGACACGGACTAAGCATGCTTAACCAATCAAGAAGAAATTCATCATACAGATTAATACATACACCTCGTATTCTAGTTATTCATAATCCATCCCTTTCCTTTTCCCGGTGAACACATACCAGTTCATCATTCTCATCCAACATAGTGGAATTTCATCTCATGCCAAAGCCATGTCAATTCAATACCAACCACCTCATTCCTTTCATATGCGAAGGTTCACACCCAAATCCATCATTCATAATTCATGGTTCACATCACTCATGCATATTGATTTGTCTCATGCATTTAAAAGAATAGTCAACACCCAAACAAGCATAAACCGATTCAGAATTTAAGAAATGACCACATAAACGCACTGTCTCACCCAGCCCCTCGCTCAAGTCAAAGGGCCTCGCTCAAGCGAGAGGCTCTCGCTCAGGCGAGCCCCCTTCGCTTAGGCGAGGGCTCGAAAAAGGAAGTAGGAGCTCACGCGGGATCTCGCTTAGGCGAGACCCCTCTCGCCTTAGCGACTCTTTCGCGCAAAAGGTTCTGGGCGAGTCCCTGTCCATCTCGCCTAGGCGAGACTGGCTCGCTTAGGCAAGATTATCAGGTCTCACCACTGTCTTCCTTCAACAGCCACACACACCAGTCCAAACAACAGATTCATGCATTCCAAACCAACATAGCATCACACCAACCACACAAAATTGAAACAACAGTCAAACAACATGGAAAACGGAATATATGAGAAAGGCCTTAGCTTCCCTACCTAGAAAAAGGCCAACAGCTAGGTTCCTGGTGGGAACAGGTAAACACAGCAGCTCCCAAGGCGACTTAGTGAACGACTCTAGACAGGACTCGAAGCAACTGAGCTAAAAACAAGAAGGTGTGGGATGAGATGCAACTTACATGGAAAGAAACTGGCTCGAACAAGAGTGACAGAGCTTCAAGGATGAACCCTAGCGGAGTGACGGTTGTGGCTCTAAGCACCAAGGAAGTGGGTTCTGAAAGTGCACAATGAAACAACTAGGGCAGACTTGGGTGATTTTATCCTTTGGGCTAGCCCCCTAGGCTCAACAACTTAAAGGCAACCCTTAAAATTTTAGGGCAGAAAATTGGGCTTTACAGATATCTGTGGATAAAACCCGCAAATAATTTATGAAAATGATGTATTTTATTTTATTTTATTTGCATTTATGATTAAATATTTTACTTTTTAAATAATTTTGTAAATACCCGCGGATATGAAAAAAATAGGTGAGTACCTACATAATGGATAACCGACGGATATGGGTACGGGTACGGGGCAAATATTTATCCAGCGGGTAGGGTATGAGTAGAGATGACAAATAAACCCGCCCTCGTGGGTATTGCCCGAACCCATCCCCGTTTTGACGGGGAATCCCTGCATTGACTGGGTATGGGTATGGGTGTGGGGAATCCCCGACTTTTTTAATTGGGTATGGGGATGGGTATGTGGATGGGTATAGGGATGTACATATCCCCGCCATAATACTCGTCCCCGTTTAAATTATTAAAATATTCACAATTAATTAAGTAACCATATATATATATATATATATATATATAATTTTTTTATTTCTTCTAATTATTTGGTTTATCATGAAACTCATTTGCATCTTAATTATATTTTTCATGTTATCATAACCTTTATGTAAATTATGTTAAAAAGATGTATGTCAATTAAAAAATTTTTATGTCTCACATTTGAATATTTCTATTATTTTTTAAAATTTTATTTATTATATATTACTCTCAATTTAAGTATTTAATAGCACAAACCTTTTGGTTTACTTGGTAATATAAAAAAAAATCATTTACTTACTATTATTAGTTTTTGTTTCATTTGAAGAACTGTTTTGTTTTGCTAAAACAATTTTTGTTATTTCTCAACCATTGAGTTTATATATATGCTGATATTTGAAAAGTTTTCTTAGATCTCTAAGATATTTTTCAACTTATCATACCCTTAATTATACATTTGTTTTTCTTTGTGCGATTTTTTTCAATAGTCTCTCACATTGTTTGTAAACATTTGTTAATTTTTTAATATTTTTATTTGTTGTTTATTTTCATTATGTACAATATTGATATATTTTATCTAATTATTTTTTATTTTCTAACTCCTTATAAATCATACTGTAATTTTTTCACCATAATTGTATAAGTAACTTTTATTTACTACAATATAAAATATTTTTAAATTTTATCAATTAGGTTTCATTAATGTTTGTAAATTTAATAAATGTATTGATTCTCACAAATTTTTATTTGGTATTATAATCTAAAATGTAAACAATTATAATTTATTTTAAACTTTTATTACAATTATTATTTGTTCTTTGTATCATTTTGATCAAATGATGTATTATAACTTTTATCATTGTATAAAAAGGAGATTCATTAGAATTTGAAAGTTTGAAGTAAACAAACATTTAAAATATATTTTAATTTGAATATTTGTTTTCCTTTTATATGTTTTAAAAAATAGTTTTAAATTTTATCAACTATGTTTCATTAATATTTGCAAATTTAATAATTTTTTTGGTTCTCATGAAATTTTATTTGGTATTATAATCTAAAATATAAACAATTATAATTTATTTTAAAGTATTTGATATCAAAGAAACAACCATCCTTCTAATATTGAATATTTGATAATATTATATTTCCTTTACCATAATTTTTTATTATTTTATAAAAATTAATTAAAATTAATATTGAAGTAGTAAGAAAATGGGTATGGGTATGAGTACGAGATTATACCTGTGATCCGGTGGGGATGGGGATGAGACAAAAGTTTGATACTCGTTAGGTTTGGTTGTGGGGATGGGGATGAATATTTTTTACGGGATGAGTATGGGATAGCGAAACCCGTGTCTGCCCTGCCCCGTTGCCATCCCTAGGTACGAGAGAGCTACTAAAAGTACCATATCCGCCCCGTTGACATCCCTAGTCACAATATTGAACTAATCTTGTATTACTTTGTAAAATTTATCATTGGAATTTTTTTGCTTACTTCTAAGCCAATTATCTATCTATATTTTGTATAGATCTTATTTATCAATCTATGTATTTATTCAATTTATACATTTTTAAGTTTATCTATACATAGTTTTTAAGTTTATCTATACATAGTTTTTTTTTTAAGTTTATTCAATACATAGACACCATCACAAAACTACAAACTTTTTATACAAACAGCGTAGATATAATTCAACACTATGGGATAATTTTTGAAGTATTTCTCTTTCCTTTTCAAATTTTAGGATTAATAATGTGATACTCTTTCATTTTTACTTCAATAACCATTCCGATAATTCCACGAAAATTATACAATAATATTTGAATATATATATATATATATATATTATTCTTGTTTAATTTTATATGTATAGAATTTTAGAATATTACAAGATAATATATAATGTTTTATTTTTATTTAATTTTATATATATATAGAATCTTCGAAGATTACAAGATAATATATCATATTTTATTTTGTATAATTTTATATGTATAAATCTTTATAGATTAGAAGATAATATATCATGTTTTATTTTGTTTAATTTTATATGTATAGAAACTTAGAAGATTACGAAATAATATATCATGTTTTATTTTGTTTAATTTTATATGTATAGAAACTTAGAAGATTACGAAATAATATATCATGTTTTATTTTGTTTAATTCTATGTATAGAATCTTCGAAGATTCTATATATATAAAATTAATCAATATATTACGAAATAATATTTAATGTTTTTATTTTTGTACAGTTTTATATGTATGAAATCTTTGAAAATTACAAGATAATATATCATGTTTATTTTAGTTTAATTTTATATGTATAGAATCCTCAAAGATTACAAGATAATATATCATGTTTTATTTTGTTTAATTTTGAATGTATATAATATTGGATGATTATGAGATAATATATCATTTTTCACTTTTTTTAATTTTATGTATACAAAATCCTCGAAGATTACAAGATAATATATCAAGTTTTATTTTTTTTTTAAATTTTATATGTATAGAATATTCAAATATTACAAGATAATATATCATGTTTTATTTTATTTTTTTGTAATTTTTTTATATATAGAATCTTCGAAGATTACAAGATAATATATCATGTTTAGTTTTGTTTAAGTTTAAATGTATAGAATATGGGAAGATTACAAGATAATTTATCATGTTTTATTTTATTTAATTTTACGTATATAGAATCTTCGAAGATTACAAGATAATATATCATGTTTTATTTTTGTTTTATTTTATATGTATAGAATATTCAAAGATTACAAAATAATATATGTTTTATTTTTGTTGAATTTTATATGTATAGAATCTTCGAAGATTACAAGATAATATATAATGTTTTAGTTTATTTAATTTTGTATGTATAAAATCTTAGAAGATTACGAGATAATATATCATGTCTTATTCTATTTAATTTTACATGTATAGAATTTGCTAAGATTACAACACAATATATAATGTTTTATTTTTGTATAATTTTATATGTATAGAATCATGAAAGATTATAAGATAATATATCATGCGTTATTTTGTTTAATATTATATGTATAGAATCTTGAAAGATTATGAGATAATATATCTTGATAGGAGCGAACCACTTTGATAGAAACATTGACATAAGACACTTCAGACATTTAATGTTCAAAGTCACTTAGAAATATTCTCATATCACTACAAAAAAAAAATTATACAGCATAAGTCATTTTATGGAGGTTAAAAAGACCTCCACAAATAAAAATCATATGGGTTGATTATGATACATTTTATAAAAGCTGATAATAGAGGGGGTTTTTATTTTTTACGAGGTTTATGACCTTCGCAAATTGCAACACATTCACCTCTGAGTGAATGCATGTGTTCCCTCTTAAATCAGAAAAGAAATGAATTTTTCCCTTTCACTCAAAAACCTAAGTTTAGAGTGCCAATCGATTCCGCTCAGTGATTAAGCCATGTTGTAGCCTCCGTTGCAGCGATCTTCGTCGCGACAGCTTCGTCGTGCCGTCTTCTCCGCGCCATCTCCCTCGTGCCATCTTCATCGCGCTAGCTCCGTCGCGTCGTCTTCGTCGTGCCATCTCTGTCACACTGTCTTTGTCGCGCCATCTCTGTCGGCGTTGTCTTTGTCGCTTCATCTCGATCGCACTATCTTCGTTTTCCCGTCTCCGTCGTGCCATCTCCATCGTAGCCTTTGTGGTAGCCTTTTTCGTAGCGAATCAGTGACTCCGTGATTCAACTTTGTTACGCCCTCTCCGTCACTCTAGCCGTCCATCACATGTGGTTGTGATCCAGTGGCTTTTGTAGAGTTAAGGTACACCTGGAATTTTTTGTTACCTAGAGGTTCCTTATCGATATATCTTTGATGTTCCTGTTTAAGATTTTATGTTCATTGTGTGAGGTAGAAGTGTTGGATGTTATGTTTTGTTTTTTCTTTAACAGGCGATTTAGACATTGCTATCGAAAGGTGCTGCCTCTATGTCCTATTCGGTAGTTATTCACTTCTCTAGTAGATAAACATTAAGGTTAATTTTGCTCTGTGGGCTATTTTATGTGAATAAAATAAGAAGATAAAGTGAATTCAACTTCTTCAGTATGTTTACGTCAACTTCTGCATTTTAGTTTCATTTATCTTTGTTGGTGGAGCCTTATATATTAAGCATTCTAACTCATTAGTAACTCATTCACTGTAGAATGCATTTGAGTGTGCCATGTTGAGATTGATCAAAATCAAGGGTATTTCTATTCGATGGCATAAGCATAAGTGAACAATTCTGGCATGTTTGGATGAGTCTATAAACAAATTTAATCACAGAATCCAAAAAAAGAACAACATGTTTATGCAGGCATAAAACTTCTAGCTTCAAAGTTATTATTCAAGTTATTTAAAATGGTTGAACATGTTTGTGGCAAGACAAGCATATATCATACACAGTGTAAGTCTTCATTTCAACAACATCAAAATTGGGCTTTGAACCTGTTGGTTTGGTTAGAAGAGAGCAATCAATACTGTCTCTCCATTCAGATGGACACTAGCAAACATCACCTGCTTCAGCCAAGCATTCTGCATTATGGAAACAAAAACTCTCACCACAGGGTGCTCTAGAATGCTCACAATGTTCCCCACCAAATCCATTAGGACATTAGCATGATTATTTCTCTCCTTGAACAATTTCCTCACAACTTCCTCCATGCTCACACCAGAAAGAGTTTGTTCCATCACACATACTCATTTCTTCATCACAAAACTTACCCTTGGAGCCTCAACCCCCAGCATAATCTCATTCAGAAATTTGAACAAGCAATATTAAGACTATTAGCATTTATGATATGATAATTACGTTTTTAGCTATGATTGCATTGATTTACTAGTTATCCTTTGATATTTTATATAACTATACTTGGCTGGTAGGTCTTATTATTATATGCTTGATTTTAATCTTAATTCGTGTGTGGCATGACAACTTTTGTGGCACAAAACTCAAGTCTTTTTGTTTGCAGCATCTCTTGGTCGATGCTTTCTGAGAGTATCACTTATGGTCCATTAATGTGTTTCTTCACTTTGTTTTTACTTGCAGCCATCAATGGACTCATTACCTAATCTCAACTAGCATCATGGTTTTATTCTCTATCTCTTTATTCATTTGTCATTTGTCATATTTATGTGGCCTATATTATTAAAACTAGCATTAGTTTTATGGCCTACATAAAAGAACAACTACCATCTATGTCTTTATTCTTGTCTTTATTTTGCAGAAAATTTAACAATACCATAGAAGAACAACTACCATCTTCCCACAAGGTGGGAAGCCAGTAGGAGGTTCCTCGAATTTTACTTTAACTCAGATGCAAAAACTACAAGCCCATCGATATGTGCTTTTAAATTGTGCAATAGTCACACCATTTGTTGAGTGAGTAATCTACATTAAGTGTGTGATTTGTATTTAAACTAATTAAATTATATTAGTCATGTTGTTTAATTATATATGTCGTGAATTTAGACAACTAATAAAAAAAAGTTCAAGGGGAAGGCGACCTTCAACCACTGAAATCGAAACTAGAGTGTTTAATGAGTTTATTAATTGGTTTCAAAGGCGGGTGGGTTGTCAAATAGTACACTTTCTGTTATTTACTATGTTTTCTTTCAATTATGGCTAACATAACTTCTTTATTTAGATTATGAATCCAGAAGCAACAAATACAATGTCTAATGACTTAAAGTTTCTAGCACGAGGTCCATTGGAAAATGCTAACAGATTTACTGCGTACAACATCAATGAGTTTAAATTTCGAACATTGACTCGAGATGAGGGATTGAGAACACAACATAGTGGTGTGTTTTTAACATCTAACACAGCTTGTGTATCAAGCAGTGTTGATAGGAACTTAAGGCAAGCAGAATTATCCTATTATGGAAAGTTGGAGGATATCATTGAGCTTAATTATTATGGTCTATTCAAAGTTGTTCTTTTCAAGTGTTAGTGGGCAGATACTAACTTTGATAGACTAATTCATATTGGAGATCGTGAAGAACATGAACCTTATATTTTGGCATCTCAAGCACAAATGGTATATTATGTAGATGATGTGGTCAATAAATGATGGAGTATTGTTGTGCATTTAAAGTCAAGAGATTTGTATGAAATGGGAGAAATAGTAGAAAAGGTATATGAAAATTAGCCATACCAAGATCAAGAGCTAGAGAAATTTTATAGTAATGACAATGAATATGTGCAATTGGCTACAAACCATTTAGATGGTCATATCCCTGACTCAAATGTATGAGTTGAAAAAATAATTAGTAATAAATTTTTTCTTAAAGGTAATGATTTTTATATTCAAAGTTATTTTCAATGCATGTATACTTAATGATTTTTTAATGTTATTTTCTTAAGGTGATTATATGTTGCTTCCTCTTGTCAATTTCAGGTTAGGAAGGACATATATAAAGAATCTATAATGAAAAGTGTACTCTTTATTCTCTAGTTCTCTTTCTTCTCTAGTTCTCTTTCTTCTCTGGTTCTCTTCACAGGTTATAACTTATATACAGTTTCTAGAAAAGCATAACAAATCCTCATTATATATAGTTAGATAATATGTCATTATAGAATCTTTTTTAGAATTTTCTGCTTCATATTCTTAGTTGACTTTTCTCAATAATTAAGATATTAACCAATTTCTCCTTGTAGAGTTTATAAACCTCATCTCGTTAGAATAAACTAAAGTCTGCAACAGAGAGCATGTATTGAAGGCTCCACAAGTATTTTGTCTATCAGTTGTATTTCTAGAGCCTTACTTGTGATACTACAACATATAGAAAACCATTAAAAATATAAAAGTCACCAGAGATAAATATAAAAGTCAAAAGTTAATTATCTCAACCTGATGACATTAAGCAGTAACATTAATCAACAACCTAAAATACCAACTAAGTAATTGAATAATTGAATTTCTACAATAGGTAAAGAAGAGTATGGATTTTCCTAAACAAATATATATGTTCCTTTCTATCTAGTTCACAATTTTAGTTTAATTGAAGTCATTTTTAATTTATTTAGTCCATTATTTCCTTTCTTACATGAAAATATGCTTTTGCTGATATTTTTAGATGTAAAAGTATTTAAGGTGAAGCAACTTGTTAGGATGCTGATTTTTTTCCTATTATTAATTTGATTGATTACCATGCAAGATGCACCCAATTAACTAATTTTGAAATTATAACCAGAAGTTTGCTATAAACAACAAAATCTTATCCCACCAGTGTGAATTCCAAAATCTGCCATAAAGATGCAAGTTTTTGCACTCCTATAAATGGATTGTTGACAAAGTGTTGTGCTGACCCCTTTAGTTAGTTATATCTGTTGCTAATTTTGGACATTTATTATAAAGCTTGCACTAGTAAAATATGGTTTAAAATCCCAAGTCCACTTCCAACTTCTAATACATTGTGTTACTCGTAAAAATTGAGAGGGACAAAGCAAACAAAAGATTAAATATCCATCTGTTACTCGTAAATTTAGTTATGTCTATGGTATTGTGATGAGAATTCTCATGGATTTTAGAAGTTAAATTAGAATTGGTACAGTTCTCCTCATGCATTCTTTATATCTAGTTTTCACTGTTGTGATTCACTTTTGGTTTCTCATAAATATATGTAGCCATGCCAAAGGTGAAGCATTTCTGAAATCCACAGAAATCATCACTTCAGCCTCCAGCTAATTCTTTACCATCAACAAATCCTGCACCAACAAGTGAAACCTCATCACACACTTCAATGAGCACAACACCACCAATAGATTCGTCATTGCACACTGAGAACTCACAGCAACACGAAACATCTACAAAACATATTCGACATGAATCTTCATCATATTGGACTGTTCATGCAATAGGTATATGTCATATTTATTTTTACATGACCATAATTTTTAAAATTTTACTTATGGTTAAGTAAGTTGTTTTATGGTTAAAGACTTAGAAGGAGTTATCAAGAAAATTAAGGTGAAGGTTAGAGAAGTAAATAACTTCCCTCGTGGGGAATGCATCATTGTGGACTTTGATGAGTTAGGCATGGCAATTGGTGAAGGACAAGGGGTGCTTGCAGGATATTGTGGTACATTGGCAATTGATTGTAATTTGTTTCTAATTAATTTTGAAAGATGGTATGGGAAAACAGGCATGCCTAACACTTACTTCTTGGAATGCTTTAAGGAAATATTACAGGTATATCTTTATACATGTATGACCTTATATCTTTTGTAAATGTTACATTTACTCAAATGTGTATACACTAACTATGTATTCTTTTTTCAAAAGCCTCGAGTTTGTTTTAAGACTGGTGAAGCTAGTGCACAACGTTACTCTTGGTAGGAAGTGGGCTGTACGTAGGTAGAATTTATGGAATGAGTTCTACGATCCAACGAAAAGCAAAAATGAAATCATAAGTAATGTGCCAAATGGTATAGACAGAACTCAATGGGCTCATTTTGTTACTTATCGTCTAAAACCGGAAACATTGGTACAAGTTACATTATTTTGAATGGTGTGAATTGTTTGTGTAGATTTTTTTTATTGTTATGTGAACTTACAATTTTTTTGTTCATAAGAGATTTGTAAAAAAAATAGAGAAAATCGCAAAAAGTAAGAAATTCCTCATACTGGTGGTTCTAAACCTATGTCAAGAAGAAGACATGAGATGGTAATGATATTAGTTAACATGCCACTTTACTATTTTTTAATTTTTACTATTTAACTTAACTTCTCTTTTTATTTAGTTTTTGGAAACTGGATAGCTGCCTAGTCGGGGAAAGTTATACATTGATACTCATAAAAGAAAGGATGGATCATTTGTAAATGATGCGGCAAAGGCTATATCGATTAGTTGTACCATAATATGATATTTTCGTGCATTTTCCTTCAATATTTAGAGTTTTCACTACATATTGTTGTATGCCTATAGGAACAAATTGAACTGGGTTTGACTCAAAGCACTAATGATGAATCAGAGGTTTCCCCTAATGATGTTGTTGGTAGAGTGTAGGCCCAGAGTAGTATGGGAGGTTGTGATGCATGAGTTTAGGAGCAGCTCTTACTAACTCATTTAGAAATACAAGATTTCGACTTTCGGATTTAAGCATTGCTTCATCTAGTGCTGCCACATCATCAACATCTTTTGATCACTAGCAATATAAGTACACTAATTTAGAATCCCAAATTCAAACCACCTTGGGTGCACTAAAAGCCTACATGATAATGAAGGAAGGAAAAATCCCTAATGAATTAACTGCCTTCTTTGATCCTCAACCTTAAGTAAGTTATGTCCAGCCTTTGGAAATATGCATTTGGAAATGCTCAGCCTTTGGAAACTAATTATATTTGTACTTATTTGTGATGTGATTTTTGATACAAGAATTATACTGTATCGATGTGAGTTAATCATCGATACCAAATAATCATGATTTTTGTGCAGATCAATGATCTAGTAATAAACTATTTTAGTATATGCATGTTGATTTCATGATTTGAGGTTGACGTCCTTCTTGCAGCTAATATTTATCTTTTATAATTTCAGCAAACTAGTGATGCAAATGAGCCTGAGTCTTCTATGGGTACAAGAGGATCATCTGGTGGTAGCAACATTTAGGGTGTTGATGATGTTTTTTAGGATGAAACTATTGTCAAGTATAGTAGGAAATTCTAATTACAAACAAAATATTGTTTTTATGATATTTGAATAACACAAGAAAAATACAGTAATAAATCCACAAATTAAATAATACAAAAGAAACAGGTTAAAACCTTTACCGTATAATCCTCGAATTGAGAAGGGTATTAACTCCCACAAAAAAAATGAAAAATTGGAATTTTGGAATCAAATAGGTTTATGGAAATAAAGGAGGTTTTAAAGCTCCACAAAATAATAGTCATGAATAAGAGAGGTTATAACCCTCCATTAAAAAATTTCCACAATATAAACCTGGTACTAGGGGTGTTAGAAAACTTTGACAAATAACTTGTGGGGAACCTATCTATGGAGGTTTGAAAAACTCCTACAAATTATTTTGTGGAGGGTAAAAACCCCCGCTAAATGAAATTAAAACCTTCGCAATTTAACTTTTTTTTTTTTGTAATGTATGATTATGTTTGCAATTTCAATTCATGAAATGTCAACTAAATACTTTTTTTATGATTTATCCATCTATTTTTATATTTTTAGAAGTTAAATGAAACATAAAAGTTTTTCACCATCTTCTATTCGAGGTGAAAGCCACAATTCTAAAAGTTATTTTATTATTAACTATATCAATTATACATAGTTCATATTTTCTTGTCTAATGTGTGAATATATATAGTTATTCGATATCTTGTTGTAAGATTTCATGTTTCTACTATTGTAATGATCCATATTTGTTTTTTCTAATACTAAAGAGAAAAGTGGTTTTAATGTTGTAACAATCACATATGAGTTATTGGACAACAAGGGTAACATTTTGGAAGTTGAAAAGTTACACTAATGAATGTGTTGTTTTATTAAAAGAAAATTCTCAAAATCTTCTCTTCCAACTTTACTAATGCAACTGAATCAGGTTATTCTCATGAAAAAAAATGAGGTTGAAAAGTTTATTTGATGAAGGATTAACTTGTTCCTTTTTAAGATTATTGAATATGGTGTGAGTTGATTAAGAAAGCTAAGCGAAATCCCCACTGGACATTAAGATAGCAAGCTATATAGATGTGAAGGTTCCTTTTACAAAGCTCAAGAGAAGAAGATAATGGATTGATTCAAAATGAAAAGGAAATGGAAAGAACATAAACCATATAAAACCAAGAACAATTAAAGGAAGAAGAAAACATAAAATGGAAAGGAAAGAAATGGTAAAAATGTGAGAAGCACGCCACTACAAGGTTAGGCTAGAAGCCATGGCAACCTTGAAGATGAGTGGATGTGTGCCGCCACTTGCTATGCAAGATAAGGCTTACAAGTATTCACTCCCAAGGGAGGAAACTCTCACAAATGGTTGAGACACAAGAGTGTTTTTACTTCAAAATGTTCAACCCTTTTACATGTCTAGGAGCACCCCTTATATAGAAGAGTTTAGGGGCCTCTAAGCAAATAAAAGATACCTAAAGATGTCTCTACAAAAAGCTAACCCTAGCTTCTAGAAACTAGGTCAAATAAGATTACAAAAATGAGAGACAAAAGACCTAACTATGGTGTGTGCAAGGCTAATTTCGTTCTAGCACAAAAGGAGACAAAGAATGTGTCTCATATGTCTCCAAAAAGTGGCCAAAGTGTGCTAAAAACAAAGGAGACCAAAGGTACATAGGTACACTTGCTTCATGCCTTTTACTTTATGCTTTATGCCTTTGCTTTACTCTCTCCTCCACATCATTTATGCTCCCCAATCACCATGCGCCACCTAGCATTGCTTTCTTACTCCTAATTAACCTACAAAGCAAATAAACATAGATTAGCATGTTGGCTTAAGTCAAGTCAACTATAGTCAACAAGTCAAACCTAGTAAAAGGTCAACAAGTCAACTAAAATTGATTCAACTAAGTCAACTTAGGGAATCAAAAATAACAAACACAAATGAAAGGGATGGAGGATTAGTGAACTTCCTTTCTAAACATGCTTAGTCTTCTTAAGCATGTGCCTCCATCCTTGGTTGGGGTCAATCCTTCATCATCCTCCCCTCCTTGGAGAGAATTTGACCACAAATTCTTTAAGCCTTTGTAGATGGAGCTTGACTTGATTTGGGGAAGGATTTGTGCCTCCCTTTTATGAGCTCTTGTTCCATCCTTTCTAAGGGTATTACCCCTAACTTTGGTTAGGCCATCTTTATTTTCTAAACTATTCTTCCTCTCTTGCTTGTGTTTTGGGCCTTCCATTTTGGCTTGGGAAGAGAAGGAAGGGTGATGCACATCTTGGTTTGGAAGAATTTTTTTGTAGGCAAGTAATACCTTGGTGAAAGCTTGCCCCTTTTCTTTTTCTTCTTTATCTTTTCTTATTATATTTCTATCCTTATTAACTTCTTGAGGTGATAGAGGTAGTAAAGTTGTCTTTTTCCCATTTTTGAAGAAAATGTATTGGTTGGTATGGCCATCATGTAAAGTTTGTTTATCAAATTGCCATGGCCTACCTAGTAAGATATGTGTGACTTCCATGGGAACAACATCACATAGCACCTCATCTTTATAGCTTCCTATAGAGAAGTTAATTAGGACTTGTTTATTGACATCTATTTCTCCCTCTTTACTTATCCAAGCAAGCTTGTAGGGCTTAGCATGAGGAATGGTCTCTAAGCTAAGCTTTTCAACCAACCTTGTGCTAGCTACATTGGTACTACTTCCTCCATCAATAATTAGAGAGCAAACCCATTTGTTAATTTTGCATCTAGATTGAAAAATGTTTTCTCTTTGAGTTGGCTCAAGCTCACTTTGATCTTGACCTATCATGTGCCTTAATAACATAGGGTCTTTCTCAAAAATTTTAGTTTTACTAGAGGAAGAAGATTCTTTTGAAAGAGAATGGGGAGATAAGTGTTCACTTTCAACATCATTACTCTTCTTTAAGATCTTGGTCCTTTTGGTTGGGCAATTTAAAGCAATGTGATTATAACCCAAACATTTAAAACATTTAATGGAACTTGATCTTTGAGAAGTGGAATGGTGAATGTGATCACTTGGAGACTTTCTTTCACTTGGTGGTTCTTGATGAGAGTTAGAAGGGAACTTATCATGTTTCTTTTTATCATTTCCCTTCCATGAGTGACTAAAGTAGTGGTTGGGTGAGTAACTCTTCCTTGCCCTTATTTTTCTTTTCAATTGAATTTCAATCCCAAGGGCAAGTGTGAAAACATTTTCAAGAGTGGAGTACTCATACAACTCTACTTGGTCTTGTATGTCTCTCCTAAGACCACTCACAAATCTTTTTATTTTTTCTTTGTTAGTTTCTTTTATTTCAACCCTACGCATTTGAGACTCTAATTCTTTAAAGTACTCACTCACACTCATAGAACCTTGGTGAAGCCTTTGGAGCTTCAAAAGAAGTTCCTTCCTATAGGAGGGAGGAACAAATCTAGCGCGCATAAGAGTTTTAATGTCCATCCAAGAAGCCGCGGGTGGCCCTTGGTCATAATTCTTACAAACTTTATGCCACCAAGTATTGGCATACTCCAAAAATCCTAAAACTACTAGACCAACTTGTGTTTGATCCTTTACATGATTTTCATTGAAAATTTGATCAACTTTAGCTTCCCAATCAAGGAAGACTTTGGGATCACTTCCTCCATAGAACTTAGGAATCTTTGGAGTTTGCTTTTCTTGTGATGGGTTACGCCTAGAATGCCCTCTTTTCCTAGCCTCTCTTTCTTGCTCTTTAGCTTCAAGCCTTTGAATGTGCTCTTGGATTCTTAGGTCACTTTGCTCCTTGTCTTTTCTTAATTGTTCAAAGGCCTCCTTCCTAGACAACTCCAAATCCCGAAGCAATCTCATCAATGTATTGTTTTTGTTTGGTGTAGGTGCATTTGATGAACTTGCCATGATTCCTACAACAAAAACACTCAAATCCGAGACAAAATAAATGGATTAGAGGTTAGACAACATAAAAACCGAGACCAAATCCAACCCAAATTGTAACCCAAGTGTTTAGATCACTCTCCCAAAGTAACAAGGCAAGGCTAGCACTCAAAATCCACCAAAGGAGTGAAGCAAACACTTTTAAAAACTTGTTCAAAACCTTTCAAATGCAAGACAAGTGATTCGGCCACAACATCCCAAGAGTTTCAAGAAAAGAAAACTACTAAGACACAACAAAGAACACCTAGTGACAAGCAAGAAAAGCACAAAAACAAGAAAGTTTAACTTCTAAGGAAATTTTGTTTTAAAGACAAAACTTGAATAAGACTAAAGCAATGAAAAACACTTTTAAAGACTCTATGGAAAGCATTTGAACAAGCCAAGATTATACCTCAAATTATGCATACACCAAGAAAGATCATAACCAAGTTAAAACATGGAACTAATTTGCCAATATCACCCAAAATCCAAGTATAAAATTTGGTAGCATAACACCTAGTAAAAATGGCCAAATGGATTCACCAAGCAACACATTAGCTCTCGGCCAAACTGTTTTTGGTCTTGAAAACACTTTTTCTTTTCAAAACTAGGTACTTAAAATGATGAGAAGGATGTTTTAGGGTGTCTTGAACACTTAGTTCCTTAAAATTAGGTCAAAATCAATTTCAAGGAGCATGCTACAACAAAAGGCATAGATCTCATGCAATAGCTCAAATATTTAGAAACAAGAATAAGAAAACTCAAAGAAGCATATGACATATGACTCAAGCAAAAGTTAGACACATTTAAAGACTCAACATGACATACACAAAGACACAAATATGTAGCTATCATGCATTTAAACTCATGGATTTGAGGCTCAAAGACTAAGCATCAAAAGACATGTTATCCAACCAGATTTAGGAGTAAAAGAATCACAAAACCGAAGCAAAAATTGCCACAACATAACCTGAAAACGTTGTTTTTCGTATTCTCGGAAGCTCTGACCTTTGCTCACTCATTTGATCATAACTCTCTCCACAGAACTCCAAATGCATTGGTTCTTTTTTTGTTAGAAACTAGACTAACAGAGCTTTCTTTTGACATCAAGAACGTAAATTTTGGATCACTGAGCAGGTGCAGTTTAATCTTTTAAAATCGCGAACAGTTTCTGCCAGCATTGTTTTTGTGTGCAATGGAAGTGGATTTGAACCATACAAAGATAGCTACAACAAGACAAGATTAGCACATGAAAAAAAACACCATATTCAAGATAACCTAGGCTCTAGATACCAAATGATGAAGGATTAACTTGTTCCTTTTTAAGATTATTGAATATGGTGTGAGTTGATTAAGAAAGCTAAGCGAAATCCCCACTGGACATTAAGATAGCAAGCTATATAGATGTGAAGGTTCCTTTCACAAAGCTCAAGAGAAGAAGATAATGGATTGATTCAAAATGAAAAGAAAATGGAAAGAACATAAACCATATAAAACCAAGAACAATTAAAGGAAGAAGAAAACATAAAATGGAAAGGAAAGAAATGGTAAAAATGTGAGAAGCACGCCACTACAAGGCTAGGCTAGAAGCCATGGCAACCTTGAAGATGAGTGGATGTGTGCCGCCACTTGCTATGCAAGATAAGGCTTACAAGTATTCACTCCCAAGGGAGGAAACTCTCACAAATGGTTGAGACACAAGAGTGTTTTTACTTCAAAATGTTCAACCCTTTTACATGTCTAGGAGCACCCCTTATATAGAAGAGTTTAGGGGCCTCTAAGCAAATAAAAGATACCTAAAGATGTCTCTACAAAAAGCTAACCCTAGCTTCTAGAAACTAGGTCAAATAAGATTACAAAAATGAGAGATAAAAGACCTAACTATGGTGTGTGCAAGGCTAATTTCGCTCTAGCACAAAAGGAGACAAAGAATGTGTCTCATATGTCTCCAAAAAGTGGCCAAAGTGTGCTAAAAACAAAGGAGACCAAAGGTACATAGGTACACTTGCTTCATGCCTTTTACTTTATGCTTTATGCCTTTGCTTTACTCTCTCCTCCACATCATTTATGCTCCCCAATCACCATGCGCCACCTAGCATTGCTTTCTTACTCCTAATTAACCTACAAAGCAAATAAACATAGATTAGCATGTTGGCTTAAGTCAAGTCAACTATAGTCAACAAGTCAAACCTAGTAAAAGGTCAACAAGTCAACTAAAATTGATTCAACTAAGTCAACTTAGGGAATCAAAAATAACAAACACAAATGAAAGGGATGGAGGATTAGTGAACTTCCTTTCTAAACATGCTTAGTCTTCTTAAGCATGTGCCTCCATCCTTGGTTGGGGTCAATCCTTCATCATTATTTTCTCAAGGTGATTTTAGGGATTTTACATTTTTTATATTTTTAATAAACATAATGATAAATTTTTTTTAATAGTCTTTGTCAGTCATTTTCTTTCTTTTTATTTGTATTTTGTGTTGATATTGTATTCATGAGTTCATTTTGAAGAAAAAGAATTGTGTTCATAGAAAAAAATTGTGAAAAACCTATTGGTCCCCTATATTGTAATGCCAAAGAATCTATTTTTAAGGTTGTTGCAGAGATGGTTATCGCTAAAAAAGTTTTAGAAACTTTAGAATTAAATAATATTAATTATATGCTTGTCTTACCATCAAATGAAGCTTAATAGCACATTTTTTTTGCTCTAACTTCATTTGATGGTAAGATAGACACATAATTGATATTATTTAATTGTAAAATATTAAATTCTAAAACTTTTGCAATTTTTTTTATCGTAAGCATTTTTATAATAAATTTAAAATCACATTTTCTGAATCTAGGAGATTAGTAGGTTCTTCATCTATTTTTTTCTGAAAATATAAACCATTTTCAGAATAAACTCATAGATAAAATGATGAAGGATTATCTTGTTTCCTTTTAGAGTTACGAATATGGTGAAGTTGTTTAAGAAAGCTTTTTGAAAATTCCCACTGGACATTAAGATAGCATGCTATCTAGATGTGAAGGTTCATTTCTCAAGCTGATGAAAGGAATAAGAGAATTGGATTCAAGCTTAAACACACATGACAATAACAACACTTAAAGAGCAAAATGAAAGAACAAACAATAAAAATGGAAAGCATAGAACATGCTTCTAGTGATCTTTCTTGAGGGAGCTTCGAAGGAGGTGGTCACGCCTTCATCATCCTCCCCTTCTTGGAGAGAATTCGACCACGAATTCTTAAACCCTACATCATAAGCATTGTTGTTAATCCTCCTAATGACTTGAAAGGGGTCATCCCCTCTATGGAGAAGTTTAGACTTCCTTTGAGTAGGGAATCTCTCCTTTCTCAAGTGAAGCCATACCCAATCTCCCTCTTGGAAGATGACTTCCTTTCTTCCCTTATTACCATCCTCTTGTTGTTTCTTAACTTTCCTCTCAATGGTTTCCTTGACTTGCGAATGCAAGTCTTGGATGTACTTGGCTTTGGCCTCACCATCTTGGCAAGTCCATGCGTCATGAGTGGGTAGGGGAAGGAGGTCTAAAGGAGTTAGGGGATTGAATCCATACACAACCTCAAAAGGGGAATGAGAAGTAGTGAAATACACAACCCTATTGTAGGCAAACTCTATGTGGGAAAGAAGTTCCTCCCACTCTCTAATGTTTTGCACTATCATACATCTCAACATTTGCCCTAGGGTTCTATTAACCATCTCGATTTGGCCATCACTTTGGGGGTGGAAAGTGGTGGAGAAAAGAAGCTTGGTGCCAAGTTTACCCCACAAAGTTCTCCAAAAATGGCTTAGGAACTTGGAGTCCCTATCACTCACAATGGACCTAGGTAGGCCATGTAGTTTTACCACTTCCTTGAAGAAAAGATTTGCAATATAAGTTGCATCATCAATCTTATGGCAAGGAATGAAATAGGCCATCTTAGAGAACCTATCCACCACCACAAAAATGGAATCCCTACCTTTTTATGTCCTTGGGAGGCCTAAGACAAAATCCATAGAGATGCCAACCCAAGGCTTGGAATGGATAGGCAAGGGAGTATAAAGACCATGGGGTTGGACTCTAGACTTGGCTTTCATGTATGCTATGCAACTCTTGCAATACCTATCTACATGATTCCTCATGTCAGGCCAATAGAAGTGTTCCTTTAAGACTTCCAAAGTCTTGTTTGGCCCAAAATGCCCCATTAAACCTCCCTCATGTGCCTCCCTAATGAGTGAGGATCTTAAAGAACCTTGGGGAATGCAAAGTCTCTTACCTTTGAAAAGATATTGATTGAGAAGGTAAAAGTCTTTGTAAGTTCCTTGGTGGCACTCACTAAGAATGGGGGAGAAATCAACATCCTTGGGATACAATTCCTTAATATGATCAAAACTAAGAAATTTTGTTTCAAGAATGGAAAGGAGGGAATGCCTTCTTGAAAGTGCATCCGCCACAATATTAGCCTTTCCTTGCTTATGTTTGATCACATAAGGGAATAGCTCTAAGAACTCTACCCACGTAGCATGTCTCTTGTTTAACTTGCTTTGGCTTTTCAAAAATTTGAGTGACTCATGGTCACTATGTATCACAAACTCCTTTGAAAGAAGATAGTGTTGCCAAGTTTGCAAAGTCCTCACAAAAGCATAAAGCTCTTTGTCATAGGTGGAGTAGTTAATGTGACTTCCCTTGAGTTTGTCACTAAAATAGGCTGTGAGGTGTTCTTCTTGGAGAAGCACGACCCTGATGCCTACATTGGATGCATTACACTCAATTTCAAAAGTTTTGGAGAAGTTATGGAGGGCTAAGAGTGGTGCATTGATCAATTTTTGTTTCAAAGTTTCAAAAGCCTTTTCTTTATCTTTGCCCCACTTATAGACCACACCTTTCTTGGCCAATTAATTGAGAGGGGCGGCTATGGTGCTAAAGTTTGGCACAAATCTTCTATAAAAACTAGCCAACCCATGGAAGGACCTAAGCTCACTCACATTCATTGGGGGAGGCCAATCCTTGATGGCCATAACCTTTTCTTGGTCCACATGGACCCCATGTTGATTTATTTTGAAACCTAGGAAGATCACATGATCCATCCCAAACACACATTTCTCCATGTTAGAATACAAGGATGCCTTCCTCAAGGTCTCTAACACACTCCTTAAATGATGCAAGTGATCATCTTGAGACATACTATAAATGAGAATGTCATCAAAGTACACCACAACAAACTTCCCTAAGAACTCTCTAAGAACATGGTGCATGAGTCTCATGAATGTACTAGGTGCATTGGTCAAGCCAAAAGGCATGACTAACCACTCATATAGTCCAAACTTAGTCTTGAAAGAGGTTTTCCATTCATCACCTTCTTTAATTCTAATTTGATTGTACCCACTCTTCAAGTCTATTTTGGAAAATATGGTTGCACCTTGTAACTCATCAATCAAATCATCTAATCTAGGAATGGGATGCCTATACTTGATGGTTATGTTGTTGATAGCCCTACAATCTATGCACATTCTCCATGTTCCATCCTTTTTTAGGACAAGAATCATGGGCATTGCACAAGGACTCATGCTATGTTGCACCCACCCCTTTTCTAACAACTCATTCACTTGTTTTTGAATTTCCTTAGTCTCCTCAGGACTAGTCCTATAGGCTGGCCTATTAGGCAAAGATGAGCCTTGTATAAAATCAATTTGGTGTTCTATACCTCTTAGGGGTGGAAGGCCCTTTGGAGGTTCTTGAAAAACATCTTTGAACTCATCTAAGACTAATGACAAGTCTAGGGGACATCTAGAGTGAGGATTTTGGAAGGAGGGGGAAGATTCACTAGGATAAGCTAAGAAGATAGGTTTTTGGGCAAGCATTACCTTTTTCACCCCTTTGAGGGTGATCATGCTCTTCTTGGACTCATTGCCATGCCCTTGCACCTTCCTTTGCGCCTTCTCTTCTTTTCTTTTCTTTAACATTTGAATTTGGTCTTCATTGACTTCTCTTGGTGAAAGAGGTAGTAATGTAATCTTTTTGCCTTGGAAGCTAAAGGAAATCTTGTTGGCATGGCCATCATGAAAAGCTTTTCTATCAAATTGCTATGGCCTTCCTAGTAAAATGTGAGTTGCTTCCATAGGCACCAAGTCACATAACACCTCATCTTTGTAGTTTCCAATGGAGAAGTTAATAAGGACTTGTTTGTCCACTTTGATATCACCTTCCTCACTAAGCCAAGAGAGCTTATAGGGCTTGGCATGAGGGATGGTTTTCAAGCCAAGCTTGTCCACAACCCTTGTGCTAGCCACATTGACACAACTTCCACTATCAATTATGAGGGAGCAAGTTTCGTTGTTGATTTGGCACCTTGAGTGAAAAATATTCTCTCTTTGGTTTTCAAATTCTTTAGGCACTTGGCCTAGCATGCGCCTAACCACCAACAAACCTCCTTCATTAGGTTTTATTTCATCCTCACTTGAAGATTGGGAAGAAGTGTGGGAGGAAAATCTTTTTGGGAGGGGGGAGAAGAATGTTCACTTTCAACCTCTCCTTTAGGGTTCAAGATCATGTTCCTTTTTGTTGGGCAATTTGAAGCAATGTGACCATAGCCCAAACACTTAAAACATTTTATGGAAGTAGTTCTTGAACCTTGGGAAGAGTTTGCACTTTCATGGGAGGTTCTAGACAAATTGGTCCTAGGTGGGTGGTCTTTGGAAGGAGGTTTCTCATCTTTTCTTTCTTTTCCTTTCCAAGTTCTAGATTATTAGTCATTGTAAGGAGTACTCCTCTTGGCCTCTTGTTTCTTTTTCAATTGACTTTCAACTTTTAAGGCCAAGTGTAAACTTTTGTCAAGAGTATAGTACTCATACAACTCAACTACATCTTGAACTTCTCTTCTAAGACCACTCACAAATCTAGCTACCTTTTCTTCTTCACTTTCAAATTGGAGTCCTACTTTGAGAAGCATGGACTCCATCATTTTAAAATACTCATTCACACACATGGACCCTTGTTGAAGCCTTTGGAGCTTCAAAAGAGTCTCCCTCCTATAGTAGGAAGGAACAAATCTAGCACGCATCAAAGTTTTAATGTCCATCCTCAAATTCTAAAACTACTAAGTCTACTTGCTCTTGATCACTAACTAAATGAATATTAAATATTTAGTCCACTTTTTGCTCCCATTCAATGTAGAGGTTTGGATCATTCTCCCTCTTGAACTTTGGAATCTTGATTGGTGGAGGTTGTCTTTTTGGGAGTTCATTGCGCCTTCCATCACCATCATGGTCGTGCCTTCTTCTTCTTCCACCATGGCTAGAGTCCTCGGAAGAGGACCTCCTCCTTCTCCTCTCATCTTCTCTAAACTCAAGTCTTTGGATGTGCTCTTGTAGGAAGATTTCACTTTGTCTCCTATCCGCTCTCAATTGATCAAAAGTTTCCCTTCTACTCACTTCCATCTCACGTAGGATGTTGGCAAGGGTGATTTGTTCACTTTCTTGGGCCATAGGAGTCACCATGGGAGGGGAATAAGGTGAAGCCGATTCTTCCTCCTCTTCTACCTCCAAGATTGGATCCATATTCATGTTCCTACACCAAAACTCACCAAAAACCTAGACAAGCAAGATGTTAGATAATAAAACAAGCCAAACCTGAGACCAAGTGTGGTCTTCACAAGCACCCAAGTGTTTTTAATCACACTCCCAAAGCACACAAGCAAGGCTAGCACTCAAAAATACTTCCAAACAAGTGAAAACACCTTAAAAAAGATGAAAACCTTTCAAAAGCAAAGCAAGTGGCTCAACCACAACACTCTAGGAAAACAAGGAAATGAAAACAACTAAGACAAAATAAGGATTACCTAAAGACAAGCAAGCAAAGCTCCAAAACAAGAAAGTTTAACTTCTAAGGAAATTTTGTTTTAAAGATAAAACTTGAACAAGACTAAAGCAATGAAAAGAACTTTTAAAGACTCTATGGAAAGCATTTGAACAAGCCAAGATTATACCTCTAATTATGCATACACCAAGAAAGATCACAACCAAGTTAAAGCATGGAACTAATTTGCCAATATCACCCAAAATCCAAGTATAAAATTTGGTAGCATAACACCTAGTAAAAATGGCCAAATGGATTCACCAAGCAACACATTAGCTCTCGGCCAAACTTTTTTTGGTCATGAAAATAATTTTTCCTTTCAAAACTAGGTACTTAAGATGATGAGAAGGATATTTTAGGGTGTCTTGAACACTTAGTTCCCAAAAAAATTAGGTCAAAATCAATTTCAAGGAGCATACAACAACAAAAGGCATAGATCTCATGCAATAGCTCAAAAACTTAGAAATAAGAACAAGAAAACTCAAAGAAGCATATGACAAGAGACTCAAGCAAAAGTTAGACACATTTAAAGACTCAACATGACATACACAAAGACACAAACATGTAGCTATCATGCATTTAAACTCATGGATTTGAGGGTCAAAGACTAAGCATCCAAAGACATGTTATCCAACCACATTTAGGAGTTTAAAGAGGTGCAAAAACCGTAGCCAAACTGCTACAATATAACCTCAAAACGTTGATTCCTGTAAACTAGACTCAAAGAGCTTTCTTTTGACACCAAAAACGTGATTTTTAGGCCGTTGAGCTGGTGCAGTTTAATGTTTTAAAATCCGAACGTTTTCTGCCAGCACTATTGGTGTGTGTCATGGGAGTGGATTTGAACCATAACAAGATAGCTACAACAAGACAAGGTTAGCACATGAAAAACACCATATTCAAGATAACCTAGGCTCTAGATACCAAATGATGAAGGATTATCTTGTTTCCTTTTAGAGTTATGAATATGGTGAAGTTGTTTAAGAAAGCTTTTTGAAAATTCCCACTGGACATTAAGATAGCATGCTATCTAGATGTGAATGTTCATTTCTCAAGTTCATGAAAGGAAGAAGAGAGTTGAATTCAAGCTTAAACACACATGGCAATAACAACACTTAAAGAGCAAAATAAAAGAAGAAACAATAAAAATGGAAAGCATAGAAGATGAAGAATGGAAGAAGCACGCCACTCATAGGGGGGATCTAAGCGAACCAAGCCCTAGAGATGAGTGATGGTGCCGCCACTTGCAAGCAAGATAAGGCAAAGGTGAGTTCACTTCTAGGAAGGAGAGCTCACAAAAATTGGTGGTTGAATGCACAAAGTTTATAACAAAATGATCAACCCTTTTACAAGACAAGGAACACCCTTTAAATAGGAGTTCATAGGGGTCCTTTAGCAAATACAAAAACATGAAAAAGGATTAACTAGCAAACCCTAAACCTAATGTGAGAGTGAGTCTTGGCCAAGTGAAGGAAGATGATTGGTGGAGGCATTCCCATGAGGATTCTAGGCCAAAAGAGGAAGGAGACCAAGTGACCTTCTAAGGCATAAACCACAAAGGCAAAAGGAGACAAGGTACATGTCTACTTTTGCTTTTGCTTTATGCTTTTTTGCTTTCCTCTCTCTTCCACTTCATCCAAGTGCTCCAATCACCAAGTGCCACCTAGCCATGCTCTACTTTCTCTTAATTACCTACAAAACAAGACAAACAAGGATTAACATGTTGGTTTAAGTTAATCTAATCTTTGTCAATGGTAAACTTTGGATCAAAGTTAACAAGTCAACCAAAATAAATCAATTAGAAACCAACTTAGGGAATTCAAACTAAAGTAATGCAAAACAAAGATAAAGGTGATGGAATAGAAGACTCCCCTCTAGACATGCTTCTAGTGATCCTTCTTGAGGGAGCTTCTAAGGAGGTGGTCATGCCTTCATCAGTTTAGGAAAAGAAGACCTCACATGTTTCCCTAATTGACATGATTCACATTCCAAAGTTTGGAGACTATTGAGTTCAGGGACCATCTTCCTTAGTTTCGTCAAATGAGGATGTCCTAAGCGGTCATGTAGCAATTTAGGAGATGAAGCAATACAAGATATAGATGGGCTAGAACCAAGGTAATAAAGGCCTCTAGATTCATGTCCTTCGCCAATCATCTGACCCGTACCACGTTCCTGTATGACAAAAGAGTTGGCATCAAAGGTTACTGAACAATTTAATGATTTTGTTAATTGACTTAAAGAGATGAGACTAAAGGGACACTCAAGAACGAAAAGAACAGATTTTAAGTTCAAAGAAGGAGAAAGAGAAACTTGACCAATTCCTTGGGAAGCTACTTTGGATCCATTAGCAAGGGTTATGAAATCAGAAGTTTTAGGAAAGGAGAGAGAGGAGAACAAGGAGATATTACCAGTAATATGATCAGATGCACCTGAGTCAATAATCCATGGGTAGTGACTCTCCGTAGATTGTGAAATGTAGGCAGTTGACAAACTAGGAGTTGTAGATGATTGAGCTAGGTTGCTGGAATTCAACTTTAAATATTCCTGATATTCTTCTTCAGAGAATTTTGTCTCAGAACTTTCAGCTTTGGAAATATTGGCTGTCTTTCCAGGAAAGCCATGTAGTGAGTAGAAATTCTCTTGAGTGTGGCCCATTCTTTTACAATATGTGCATTGGGGACGCCCTCTAGCACCACGCCCTCCTCTAGCACCACGATTTCCTTTACCACGAAATGAAATCATAGCAGAAGACTCAGCATTCTCTTGGACATTTCAATGCTTAAGGGATGGAACACGAAGGAGACGTGTTATCAAGTTCTCCATAGAAGGGACTTCTTGACTAGTTAGAATTTGATCCCTAATATGATTAAATTCCGGATTCATTGCTCGAAGAATCATAACCATGTAAAACTTATCCAACTTTCCTTTTATTTCTTCTAATGAGTCCACTTCTAAGAACACCTTTAATTCCTCAACAGGAGATTGAGCTTTAGCCATAAAAGTTACCATATCATTGTCAGATTGCTTTAAAGTAGATAGTCGATTAGCCGAATCGTAGAGCCGTTGGATATCATTTGCGAATATATTTTGGGCCTTCTTCCAAAAAGAATGACATGTTTTAAAGGCCCTAAGAGTACTCAAAATATTAGTTTCTACTAATTACCAAAGTAGAGCACAAAGCTAAAAATCAGTTTTCTTCCATTGCTGAATTTGATCTTGTGGCACTAAGCTTCCATCTTCTTCCAAATGATCATGAAACCCTTGACCAAGGAACCAAAGTTCCACAGATGCAGACCAAGACAAGTAATTTTTTTCATTTAATTTTTTCGAAGTTATGGAAGTAGTGCCCGAAAAATATGGAATACTCCTTGAAGACATGATAGGTTGACAGTAGTTGGTGGACTATTCGAAAAAAACAGCAGAACCGAACAAAAAACAGGGTTTTAAGAAAGAATCTTAGGGTTTTAGGAGAGAGAACCCTAGGAGACTCACCAAAACGCTATGAAACCAGAAACGAAGGACAAATATGGACTCACGGTGCTCCGACGAGTCAGACGAAGGTGGTCTGGAGATGATCCGGCGACGGGACGACGGCGCGTGAGACCCACACGCCTACGGAAGCAGCGGCGTTGAATGGCACATGGCGGCGCGTGAAGCAGCGAACAGAGGCGCGACCACCGGGGTTGGATTGCGCTCCTCGAGGCGACTCGAACCCAGGTGCTGGATGGCAAAAATACGGCGACGGACTGTGGCGGACAGCGAACGGCGGAAGACCAGTCTTTTGACAGAGACAAGCAGAGCAGGATCGACCCGCTCTGATACCAACTTAAAATTAAAGAGAAGAAGATTTTAAAGTGAATTTGAGAGTGTGTGTTCTCTCCTCTTAGGTTTCAATATTTATAGTAAATGAGATACAATGGATGAGAGGAAAGAGGAGAATTCTAGAAGATGCTCCTAGGAACTAGAACTAAAGCATGCTCCTAGGAACTAGGACTAAAGCATGCTTCTAGGAACTAGATCTAAAGCATGCTCCTAGGAAAATGAATCTCCTTTAAGACTATTTATTCTAACAAGTTCAAGATATGATACCTTGATACCTTTCTTACTACTGGCAAGATTTGTCTAAAATCACCGCCCAAGACCACCACCTTTCCACCAAATGGTTTGTCAGCATTATGTTCATTCGTAGCTCTCATAATGTCTCTCAATGTTCTATCAAAAGCTTGAAAGCATAGCTTATTCATCATAGGAGCTTCATCTCATATTATAAGTTTTGTTTCCATCAATAGTTTAGCACGAAGACTTCCTTGATTGATGTTACAAGTTGATTCATCATTGATTACTAATGGTATGCAAAAAGTAGAATGAACAGTTTTTCCTCCAAGAAGCAATAAAGATGCAATTCCACTTGAAGCTACATTAAGGGCAATCATTCCCTTAGCTCTAATAGCAGCTGACAAAAGTTTCCAGAGATATGTTTTTCCAGTACCATCATAACCATATAAGAAAAAGAAATTCGTTACCTCTGAATTCAGTGCTGTCATAATTTTGTTAGAAACATGTAGTTGCTCATTAGTGATTGACTGCAATAGAGATTGATGTATCTTCTCCATTTGTTCTTTATCATAATTCATTTCATCAACAATGAACTTGTTGTGAAATTTAAATGAATTTGAAAGATCAGGTTGAGGAAGGCAACTATAATCTTTTAAAGCTAGCCCATTTGAATTTAGAAGTTCTTGTACTTCTAGGAGATAAAGAATGTGTAAATCATGCTCTTCAATTTGAAAATCTACAAAATAGAACGTGTAATGAATAAATAATTATGGAAAAATAGTGGAGATTAATTCAATTTAGTACTTGGTATGTTCAAGTCTTTTCTCTTTTGATATAGGATACCATCTGCAAGTAAAGTCCAATTTGCATCCCAAACAACATTTGGCTTTGACATTGTATTCATGATTAACAGGGCAACAAATAACCTTCTAAGTTGATTTCCATATCCAAGATGGCTAGCCTCTTTAATGGCATCAATGAATTCTTTGTCATCTGCCAATAATCCTAATTCTTGGCAAGCCTCTTGGTATGTGGAAAATGTTTTACCGTTAATTGTCTTTATACTATCATGATCAATACAACCTTTTTGTTTTGTTAGTAAGATTCTCATGTAGTAGCATTCACCTGATCTTGGAGGAACATATGTTAGTCAACCAATACTATAACCCTGCTTTCTTGGTTTCCATGGGAAGATTACAAGATAATTTATCATTTTTTATTTTATTTAATTTTATGTATATAGAATCTTCGAAGACTACAAGATAATATATGATGTTTAGTTTTGTTTAATTTTAAATATATAGAATGTGGGAAGATTACGAGATAATTTATCATGTTTTATTTTATTTAATTTTATGTATACAGAATCTTCGAAGATTACAAGATAATATATCATGTTTTATTTTTGCTTTATTTTATATGTATAGAATATTCAAAGATTACAAGATAATATATCATGTTTTATTTTTGTTGAATTTTATATGTATAGAATCTTCGAAGATTACAAGATAATATATAATGTTTTATTTTTTTTTTAATTTTATATGTATACAATCTTAGAAGATTATGAGATAATATATCATATTTTATTCTATTTAATTTTACATGTATAGAATTTTCTAAGATTACAACATAATATATAATGTTTTATTTTTGTATAATTTTATATGTATAGAATCATCAAAGATTACAAGATAATATATCTGGCGTTATTTTATTTAATATTATATGTATAGAATCTTGGAAGATTACGAGATAATATATCTTGACAGGAGCGAACCATTTTGATAGAAACATTGACATAAGACACTTCAGACATTTAATGTTCAAATTCACTTAGAAATATTCTCATATGATTATGTTTGCAATTTCATGAAATGTCAATTAAATACTTTTTTTGATGATTTATCCATCTATTTTTATACTTTTAGAAATTAAATGAAACATAAAAGGTTTTCACCATCTTCTATTCGAGTTGAAAGCCAAGATTCCAAAAGTTATTTTATTATTAACTATATCAATTATACATAGTTCATATTTTCTTGTCTAATGCGTGATTATATATATAGTTATTCTATATCTTGTTATAAGATTTCATGTTTCTACTATTGTAATGATCCATATTTGTTTTTTCTAATACTAAAGAGAAAAGTGGTTTTAGTGTTGTAGAAATCACATGAGTTATTGGACAACAATGGTAGCATTTTGGAAGTTCAAAAGTTACACTAATGAATGTGTTGTTCTATTAAAATATAATTCTCAAAATCTTCTCATCCAACTTTACTAATGCAACTGATCAGGTTATTCTCATGAAAAAAAAATGAGGTTGAAAAGTATATTTTCTCAAGGTGATTTTAGGGATTTTACATTTTTTATATTTTTAATAAACATAATGACAAATTTTTTATTTTTAATAGTCTTTGTCAGTCATTTTTTTTATTTGTATTTTGAGTTGATATTGTATTCATGAGTTCATTTTGAAGAAAAAGAATTATGTTCATAGAATAAAATTGTGAAAAACCTATTGGTCCCCTGTATCCTAATGCCAAAGAATCTATTTTTAAGGTTCTTACAGAGATGTATGTTGATCGTTAAAATAGTTTTAGAAACTTTAAAATTAAATAATATTAATTATATGCTTGTTTTACCATCAAATGAAGCTTAATAGCACATTTTTTTTTGCTCTAGCTTCATTTGATAGTAAGATAGACACATAATTGATATTATTTTATTGTAAAATATTAAATTCTAAAACTTTTGAAGTTTTTTTTATCGTAAGCATTTTTATAACAAACTTAAAATCACATTCTTTGATATAACAATATAAGAGATTAGTAGGTTCTTCATCTAATTTTTTTTTCAAAAATATAAACCATTTTCTGAATAAACTCGTAGATAAAATATTAGTTCAGAAAACAAATACAAAAAAAATCTCCAATAAATATTATAAAATATAAGGAAATTATCATCATTTTACATTGAGAAACATTTGGATATAAAATCATTTTAAACTTTAGAAGAAAAAACATTAATGATGCATAAAAATGAAATAACTGTAGGAGTGTGACCTTCATTGTGAACAGAAGATAAAAAAAATATTTGTAACTTTCATTTAACTCTTAAAAATATAAAATTGAATGGTTAAAGCATACATACAAAAAATAAAAATAATACCTAACTTTACGAATTTAAACTACCTACATGATTACATGAAAATATTTTTAGTTAGTTTATTGATTATTTATTCTTATGATATTTCATTTGGTGTGATTGGTGTAGGAGTTGGACTTTCACCTTTTGTTTCTGAGAGATATAATATTTATATGAATTCCCTCTTACAATTTTTGGAATGTCATCAAGGTTTTTTTTTCATGTTTTTATGCATAATTTCGTTTTGTAGTTTAGAATTTAATATTTTTTAAGGAAATTTTAGGGATTTTACATTTTTTAAATTTGTTAATGAACATGATAAATTTTTTCTCTTTTATAATTCTACGGTGCATTACAAATAGCCAAAACAAGATCTTATAATTGAGTTTTTTCTTCTGCAACCTCAGTTGAAGACAAAACCATTCATGAGTAATAATAATTGAAGAAAATGTATCAACTTTAGAAGAAAGAAAAAGAACATGCAAACTCTACCTATTCATTTTTAAGTAACAAAAGAAAAGCAAGTAATTGAAGAAAGTGTTGAATTTTATATTCGGTCAATACTCTTTATAAATTCTAACAAAGAATTACCACATGCAAAAAAAAAAGAATACCTTTCAAATTTAAAACTTCCTTGAATGAGTATGACTGTTGTTAGAAACTGCAGTCAAAAGAACTTTCAATACAACCTATATTTTTGTCACCTTTCTATTGTTTTCTTCAATTTTCTCAAAAAAAAATTAAAAAGAGAAAAGGAAAGGAATGAAGAAACATGAAAAGAAAATGAAACATATTCATGCAAGAACTAAGGATAGGGTATATTTTATGTCTTATTATATACAACATTTTGATTTTTTTAATGCACTATAATTGATGAAGGATTATCTTGTTCCTTTTTAAGATTATTGAATATGGTGTGAGTTGATTAAGAAAGCTATGTGAAATCCCCACTGGACATTAAGATAGCAAGCTATCTAGATGTGAAGGTTCCTTTCACAAAGCTCAAGAAAAGAAGATGATGGATTGATTCAAAACAAAAAGGAAATGGAAAACACATAAACCATAGAAAACCAAGAACAATTAAAGGAAGAAGAAAACATAAAATGGAAAGGAAAGGAATGGTTAAAATGTGAGAAGCACGCCACTACAAGGCTAGGCTAGAAGCCATGGAAACCTTGAAGATGAGTGGATGTGTGTCGCCACTTGCTATGCAAGATAAGGCTTGAAAGTATTCACTCCCTAGGGAGGAAACTCTCACAAATGGTTGAGACACAAGAGTGTTTTTACTTCAAAATGTTCAACCCTTTTACATGTCTAGGAGCACCCCTTATATAGAATAGTTTAGGGGCCTCTAAGCAAATAAAAGATACCTAAGGATGTCTCTACAAAAACCTAACCCTAGCTTCTAGAAACTAGGTCAAATAAGGTTACAAAAATGAGAGACAAAAGAGCTAACTATGGTGTGTGCAAGGCTAATTTCGTTCTAACACAAAAGGAGACAAAGAATGTGTCTCATATGTCTCCAAAAAGTGGCCAAAGTGTGTTAAAAACAAAGGAGACCAAAGGTACATAGGTACACTTGCTTCATGCCTTTTACTTTATGCTTTATGCCTTTGCTTTACTCTCTCCATCACATCATTTATGCTCCCCAATCATCATGCGCCACCTAGCATTGCTTTCTTACTCCTAATTAACCTACAAAGCAAATAAACATAGATTAGCATGTTGGCTTAAGTCAAGTCAACTATAGTCAACAAGTCAAACCTAGTCAAAGGTCAACAAGTCAACTAAAGTTGATTCAACTAAGTCAACTTTGGGAATAAAAAATAACAAACACAAATGAAAGGGATGAAGGATTAGTGAACTTCCTTTCTAAACATGCTTAGTCTTCTTAAGCATATGCCTCCATCATTGGTTGGGGTCAATCCTTCATCAATAATCCTATTAAAATTATCTTCTGAATTAAATATTTCAATATTAGTTTTTTGCATAGCAAATTTTCAACTCCTGATATCCATTAATTTGTGGAAGACATAACGTATTAGAAAGGATTAAAGCCACATTGATTTTCATAAAAACAACAAGTTAATATAGTAAAAGAGAAATTTAAAAATATTTAAAATACTAATTAAAATAGCAATAAACATTAAATGTAAATAAATATTTTTTAGAGAAGAAAATAGTAAAAGTTATAATTCATTTAGTATCTAATTTAGAAATGATATTTCATATTAAAAAAATTATTGATTTATAAAATTCAACATTTATGATTTTTCATATGGTAAGTGAGTTTTTATTAGTGAGTTTGATAAAAAAAAACTAAATATTTAATTAACAAGTGTCATGAGAGAAATTGTTATTTGTAACAATTTTTTTTAACCTAGAAGGAGACAAACTTGAATGAATTTAGATGAGTTTACATTTACTTTTTTTTTCTTTAAATTGTAAAACAGTTGTGAGATCATTGTATTAAAAGTCACCATGACAAGAGACTCTTATATAATAGTTTGTGTTAAAAAGTTACATCTCCATACTAGGCCTAGCTTTCTTGGCATAGGTTCATTCAAGTAAAAAACCCCAATATATATATATATATATATATATATATATATATATATATATATATAAACTAAAATGGATTGTATGTTATACGATATGCTTCAAATGAGAATTGCATTGTTCAATTTGGCAAAGACACTCAAGGAGCTAAATATATTTGGATAAAAAACTATTCAGTTAAACAAAAACACAACAATAACATCTCAAAAAAATTCAAGGAAGGAAATAATTGGAAAGTAAATAGATAGACCTTAGTTGATGTTGGGATGGATGCTACCACGACACTTGGAAGAAGACTCTAAAACGAGAGGAGTCCCTACTTGAAACTGATCCTCAAAATAATAAGACTCAAAGAAATACGAGACAATCTCGTCTTTCACAATTCTTTTCAAAATGTAGAAATAACTTTTACTTCCTCTCATGAAATTATATTAGTAGAAAATCAATTTTTAGTATCGGTTACCTACCCATGATTATAAATTTTATTATAAATAATTAATTATAAGAAGAAAATATTTAAAATGAATTGAGCTTCTCAAAGAAGTTAAATTTCTACTTGTACTCTTCAGTCTCACATCACCATAATCAAGTCATAGAGTACCATTTATGTATTTGTTACTCAATATCATAAATGTTGGTCTGTTTTATTACATGGTGTTAGATTTGATGCACCAATATTTCACAACCAAGAGGGTGGGGGTGAATTGATTTTTCAAACTTTTGAATTGTTCTTAAACTTGAAAAACAGTTTTTATGAAATCTTTAACCAATTAACAAAAGGACTTTAAGAATGCATATTGTTCAACCTTTATACTAGCAAAAATTTAAATAGAATGAAAGAGAGCACAAGAGACAACAAAGTTTATACTGATTCGATCCAAATAAATCTACATCCAGTCTCTAGTTTTCCTCACTAGAAATTTCACTATATCAACAAGAGAAGGAATACAGGAAACACCTATGTAATTCCTAACCTAGTTAACTAGATTAGTAGCTTAGTCGACTATCTAGGCAACAAATTAATATTTTCAGATTATCACATACATGTCATGTCAATCATTGTGATGCTATTATGGTCATCATAAAAAACTTAACACATCACACATACACTTAATAGCAATACATGGACCTAATGATAATTTATCTTTTTATGTTATATGTAAATATCAAGCTATCCTTGTTCAGAGAATTGCAAAGGAACAATGATGTAACTCTTATTTATTACAAGACATTTAGTTGATATATTCATTAAGTCTCTACTAACAAACAAGTTTGAAATTTTGAGAATGAAACTTGGTGTTTGTAATTTAAAAAAAAAGTGTTTTAGTTGTTTAGGACTATTATTTTATTTTATTATTATTTATTTATATTTTTAATAAATAAAAGTTAGCTTTATATTTTTTAAGAATTAAACAAATCATCATTGAATTTGTTATAAACGTGGCTTACATTCTATGTTGTAAATTATTTGATTCCTTTAAAATAGCCAACTCATCAGATTCCTTTTTTTTTTTTGAGAAAATTAAAGAAAACAGTGACAAGGTGACAAAAAGATAGGTTTTATTTGTTTTCTTTTCCTTTATTTTTCTTGGAGAAAATTGAAGAAAACAGTAAAAAGGTGACAGAAAGATAGATTCTTAAGACTACAGTTTCTAACTACAATCGTACTAGTTTAAGGAACTTTTGGAAGGTATATTTTCTTTTTCTACATGTGATATTTCTTTGTTAGAATTTATAAAGAGTATTTACAGAATATAAATGTCTTTAACATTTTAAAATATATAAAATTCAACAATTTCTTCAATTACTTTCTTTTCTTCAATCACTGCAAAATGAATAGGTAGGGTCTGATTTTTTTTTCTTTTTTTTTTCTAAAGTTGATACAGTTTCTTAAATTATTATTATTATTCACTTTTTCTTATTAATGTTTTGTCTTCAACTAAGTTGTAAAGGAAGAAGCTCAATTGTAAGACATTATTTTGGCTATTCGTAATGTAGTAGTATATTTTTTTTTCTGACAAATACCATTTTATTTTCTCATTGAAAACAATAATAAGTATCGTTTTCACATCCTAATTGTTTATAATAAAAAAGTGAATGTGCAAATTAGAATTATTTCCTCCTATAAAGTAAGTTTCCATATGCGTCACTTTGATTATATCTTATTTTAATAATAAAAATACACTATAAACACATATTTACATGATAAACACATATTTAATCATGCATACCACGTTGACAAAATATTTTATTATTATTATCCTTATTTATAAACGAATATAAATAAATCAGTTTTCTAAAATAATTTCAAGGTATGTTTTTAAGTTTTTTTAATAATTTTTTATTGATTTAACAAGGACTTAAGTACAATTATTTTATATTTACTGTAAATTTGAAAAAAAAATATTAGATGAGTCATCTCATACGTTGATTACACGAGTCTATAATTACATTGATTAGATGAGTATAGCAAAATATATTTTATGAGTTTGTCGATACACTAATTAGATGACCATAACAATATACATTAGACGAGTTCGTTCATATACATATTAGACGAGTCTATTAATATACATTAGACTATTGGATCGGTTATCTAATTAGACAAGTCTTGTGATGCACATTTAGATAAGTCTATCAACATAATGATTAGACGAGTCTAACAATACAAATTAATTGAGTGGGTTAATACACTGAAGTATAACAACACATATTAGACAAGTTGGTCGATAGATTGATTAAACAATTTTTGTTTATGAAGTTAATTAAGAAGATTTTTAAAAATATGAAAAATGTTAACTATTAGGATTAAAAACAAAAACACACACACCAAAGACTTTTTGGTGGATTTAAATTAACCTCATTTTTTCTTAAAATAATATGCTAGTGGATATCAATAAGGATGATAATGATAACTCAAAAATTTGAAGATTGCAAGAATAATTTATTTATTTTTTATGAAAATAAGATAATATATCATAGAAAAACGTAACATATAATATATAAAAATATAATAAATAAAACAAAAGTTTGTGGCAAAAAATTGGTTTTCAAAATTTGGAACACGTTACTCGTCGTAGGCAGCCATTTTGACATTAGTGATAGGGGTGAGCTTCTTTTGGGATATTAAAAAATAAAAGAAAATTATATATGATAAAAGAAAAATTTATTAAATTGAACACATGTTATATATATTTATATATATAATATTTTTAATGGATTTTTTCAAATAGAAACTACTTAAAGCTTTTGACCATATGCCAGTCGGATTAGTGTTGATTCTGAAGTGAGTATTTACTAAAGTTTTATATGATGTTAGATATGTATAAGCCATGAGAGAAAGAAGAAAGAATGCGTACAAAACGCACAAGAAAAGTTTGGGTGAAAAATAACTCAAAGAGAGTTTGCTTGCTTATTGATTTATTAGAACCTTTGTGTAATATATAGAGTACAATGTGCCATCATATAGAGGGAAAAATAAAAGCCAAATAAAATAGAATATTTGATATTAATAAAATAGAATCAAATATATGATATCTCTATCAATATAAATAAAAGCAGAAGATATATAATATCTTTATCATATGAAATCATATGATAAATAAAACATAACAAAAAGAATTGTTTTTAAAGTTGTCACTCCATTTTAATAGGTCTCTTGGATGCATGGGAAACTTGGATAAATGTGTCATTAGATGGTTTGTAATTTGTCAGGAAAGATTGCACAAGGAAGGTTTTCATTTTAGTTCACAAAAGATTATACAAGATGAGATGGCTTGTAAGTCCACACAAAAATTGCACAAGCATATGCAGTTGTCACAAAAAATTGCACGATAAGTATATATAGTTTTGTTTACAAAAAAATGCACAAGAAGGTTGGTTTGCATTTCTGTTCACAAAGAAGTTTATGAAAGTTTGCAATTTTAAAAAAAAAATTGCATGTTGAGCAGTAATACTTTTTCTTGACTATTCATATGTAGACATTGAGGTGTTAAACCACATTAAATTTTCTTATGTGTTTTTACTTATAAGTCTACTATTATCTATGGGTGTGCTTATGTTGAAGAGATTATATTCTTATTGCGTGATTCCTAACAATTGACGGTAGTGGCCGTGGATTATAGAGGATGGTGTCTCTTTATTGTAAAGCCTAACTTGGAGAGAAAAGATAAGAGAGGAGTATGTTAGTTCTATCATGAATATGTTTGCCTCTCCTCCTTAAGCATGAAAAATGTATGTTGGTTGCATTATTCTACCTTTATTTCTTTCCTGCTTCTTGCTTTCCAACCTTCTTTTCTTGAAAAACAAAATTTGAATAGTGATAAAACTCTGGCGAAATTGTGAGAAAGTGGATGTCTTTCTCTTTTTTTTTTTAGTTTTATCTTGAGTGTGAGCTTCAAGTGATGACTCCACTTCACTAATCTCATAACCTTCTTCATTCATCTCTATTTAGCTCTCATTCCAATCGACTTAAGTTTTCAATTGCTTAAGTCTTGAACCTTGTAAGTCGCAATTTCCATTTACTTTCCAATTTTTTCCACCTTTAAGTCTTCTTGAGATGTTATCATTGTGTTTTTATTTAGCCGAACAAATTTTTAATTCAAGTATATCTAGTTTACTTGATTTTCATAGTCGAATTGAATAATGCAATTCGCATTTGAACCACACTTGATAGTTTACAATGCATTTTAGCTTGTATCAATAATGCCCCTATATACATTTTTTGTGGGTTTTTAGTTGAATTAACGGGCCTGTGCGCAAGGTAGGATAGCTCTAGTATGAGGATATTTAAGGTGTACTAATATCTGTATTAACCTTTATATTATTACCATAACATGGACTGAGATGATATTTATCACAATATGCATTATGATCTCGATCCTCTCCTATACATCCCAAATATAATATTGGAGAGAATTATAAGTACATAGACTGATGAATAATAAATATATTTACCAACAATATTCTCATCACCTTTTGTATAGAATAGTCGATGCTTTTATAATATGGTAGCTTGAATTTATATAAGAGGAGAATATTTATATACTTAAAAGGAAAGAAAACTCTTCTTTAAATTTATTTTGCATGACAATATGGAAACATGTGTCTAACTTTATAGCACAACCTATTGTGGAAATTCCTCTTGTCAAGATGACTTTATCCTAAATCAAACATGCTTACACAAAAATCACATGTAGAATGACCTCACAACTTTTAAACAATTTTTGAAAAAAAGAAGGAAATCTAAATTTATCTAAATTCATTCAAATTTGTTTCTTTCTTTTTAGGCCAACACAAACAATTGTTATAAGAGAAAAAAGAGAGTAGGTTTCGTGAGATGTGAGATGAAGAAAAAACAATTTGTAACCTAGTTAGAGAGAAGAAGAATAGCATAGATAGTTTTTAACTTATCTTTGCTTTTACCTTATTAATACTTTTGCCATAAATATGTCTCACATTTGTTTTTTGTTTCTTCATTTATTTTTTCTTTTTGTAATTTAAATTTGTCAAGTTAATTAGACATTACTATTATTTTTGTGTATGGTTTAACCTTAAATTTTTATATTCTTAGGGGTTAAATGAGACTTTAGGTAACATTTTTCTATACTTTTTACTCACGATAAAGGTTACATAAGACCGTTGGCTTTTATTGATCCAGAAAAAAAAAAAAAAAAGAGTTATTGGGTACACTTTTTTACTAGAGCTTTTATGGTGATTAATTTCTTTTTATTTTAGATGTTTTTTATTTCTATTTATAAAAATATAAAAGTAAATATAAACTCATCTAAATCCATTCAAGTTTGTCTCCTTCTAGGTTAAAGAAAAAATATTACAAATAAAAATTTCACTCATGACACTTCTTAATTAAATATTTACTTCTTTTTCTAATAAACTCATTAATAAAAGACTGACTTACCATTTGAAGAATTCCATCATGTAGAATTTTATAAATAAATATAATTTTTTTTAATATGAAATATCATTTTTAAATTAGATACTAAACGAATTATAATTTTTACTATTTTCTTTTCTAAAAAAATATTTATTTACATTTCATTTTTATTGCTATTTTAATTAATATTTTAAATATTTTTAAATTTTCCTTTTAGTATATTACCTCATTGTGTTTATGAAAATATATATAACTTTAATCCTTTTATAATACATTATGTCTTGAACAAATTAATGGATACAAGGAGTTGAACAATTTGTATGTAAAAAAAAAAATAAGTACAAAAATCCATGGTTAAAAGTTATCCAACAAGTACTTATTAGCACAAGATTTGAAAGCAAAAATAAAATGTTGGTTTTGTTGTGTGACCACACTGAGACGAAAAAGAACTTATATGTATGGCAAACAACTGTTGCTACATAGGTTTAGTCTTAGGTTTAGCTATAATTTTGTTTGCATTATATACCGTTCATTACTTTTGTAATTTAATGTTTTTCTTCTTTTTTCCATTCCTCGATTTTGTATTTTTCTAAACATTATATATATATATATATATATATATATATATATATATATATATATATATATATATATATATATATATATATATATATAATTACACATCACTAAAAAAATTAATGAATACAAAAATACTCAATCATATGTAAAAAAACTAAAATTAAAATATTGAATTAAGGTACTGTTGAAAAAAAGTATCTGAAAAGGTAAATGATATATATATATATATATATATATATATATATATATATATATATATATATATATATATATATATATATATATATATATTAAGAGCATAAAAGTTATGTAAATCTATTTTTTAGCTAAAATTGTTTCTGATAAGTCTTTTTAACTATTCATCTTTTCAATAGTTTTTTTTTTCATTGAAAATCGTTTTTTTTTCTGAAGCAATGAAAGAAGCAATTTGGTGTTGTGTTTGTATCCTACAAAACTAAGTGTGCAAATTGAAATCGTTTCTTTAGATGTAAAAGAGGAGGAAGATGAATAGTTTATTATCTCCCA
This sequence comes from Vigna unguiculata, assembly GCF_037176805.1. Classification (NCBI taxonomy): domain Eukaryota; kingdom Viridiplantae; phylum Streptophyta; class Magnoliopsida; order Fabales; family Fabaceae; genus Vigna; species Vigna unguiculata. The sequence goes on along the minus strand of NC_140795.1, from coordinate 21,642,298 downwards.
ATGTGCAAATTGAATGACTAATACATATCCTTCGGTTTTTAACAAGAATCATGCATATACTAAGAAATAATATTGTTATGTTATTAAGAGCGAATGTTTGTATACCATCAACAAAGGATGAAGAAAGGAGAATAACCTCACTTTAGAAGCACAACATGCTCTAAAGAAAGGATAAAAATATTTATTTGAGAAGGTTACAGCATATTACAAAAAAAAAAATAAACATAAAAATTAAGGAAATTTATTTATTTTATGGACTTTGTATAAAATTTATAAATGTTATGTATAACATTTTATTTGAATTTACAATTAAAATATATTTTTTAAATCTTTACTTTTATTTTTTTTAATACTCGTAGGTACCCGTGTAAATATTAGAAAATTATGCAGGTACCCGCATAACGGATACCCGACAGATATAGATATGAGTACGGGATACATATTTATCCAACGGATAAGGTACGAGAGAGCTACTACCTGTACCCTACCTAACTGCACCCCGTTGACATCCCTAGTTACAATCGAGAATTTCTCTCATGATCCTTCTTATTTCTTAATTAAAGATTTTATTTCATTTTAACAACTCATTAATAAAAGATTTACTCGCCATTTGAAAGAATTTATATAAGCGTATAATTTTATAATTCAATAATATTTTTATTATAAATATATTTTTAAATTACTAGAAGTATAATTTTTACAATTTTTCTTTCTAAAAGGTATTACATTTCTTCTTTATTCTTGTGTTAATTATTTTAATTAATATTTTAAATATTTTAAATTTCTTTTTTCGTATATTAACTCATTGTTTTTCATGAAAATCAATGTGATTTTAATACTTTTGTAATACATTCTGTTGAAAAAGAGTTGAAAAATTGTATATAAAAAGAACTAAAAAATATATATTTAATTTAAAAGGTAATTTTAATAATATTATTGTGTATTTAAAAAATCATTTTAGAGATGAGTAACATTTGTGTCAAATATGTGAACAAATAATCATGTGTGTAATTTAAATTCGAAAAGTCAATTAAGTTTTATATTTAATCATGTATTTAATTAGTTTTTTTTTATCTGTGTTCTGAATTGATACTGTATCCATTGTTTCTTCTGAAAAAGGATTTATATTTATAAAAAAAAAAGTAATAGTTATGTAGCAAACAATAAATAAAGTTAAAAATGACTTGATTTGAATTAAAATTAGCAAATATATATGATAAAATAATTTAATTTGTTAAATTTTTAGTATAATTTGTTAGAAAAAGAAAATTAAATAATAAACTGATTGTAAATGAAATTCTTTGAAAAAAATGAAGTAAGAAATCAAATATATAATAAAATTTTGAAAAGAAATGAAGTTGATGTAGTCCAACATTTTAAATTTTTCTTTTGACGGAATATATTTTTAAGATTACAAATTCATATATTTCATTCACATTCTTCCTTGCCCTAATGAAAAAAAGTAAAAAGTGTATAAAGATGGAAAAAAAGTAATAGAAAAAAAAAATAACAATTCCGTGTTTTATGGTTTTAAACTTTTGAAAATTAATATTTAAAATTTAATTTAAATGTTTTAAATAGTGGAAATCTCATGTTTTATTCTCAATCCATTTATATTTATTTTCATTATTATATTTGAAAATATATTATAAATTAAAAAAATGAGCTCATCATTTTTTTTACTAGAACGTGCATATATGTACATAGTTAAGCAGATTTTAATATTTAAAGGATTTTAAAAATAAGTTCTTAAAATATATATTATATTTTTAATTATGTTAGAATCTATCTATTACATGAGTCTTAATATTTAAAATAATTTTAATTAAAATATTTAAAGTCTTAATATTTTTAATAATATTTAAAGAATTGGCTTTACTTTGAATTTCCTTTTCAAAAAAAACACAGGTTTCGTCACTTCCGCGTTTTGGATGCAGTTGATGCTTCCAATATTTACAATGATTTAGATTTGATGTATTTTTGTTTCTCTATTTTAATATGACATCTCAGAATTTTACGATTAACTCACTTATAAAGTTATTGTTACAAATACTATTTTAGTTTTCTTAATATCAAGACCGGTTAAAAGAAACTCAGTTTTCTTTATTTTAGGTACCATTTTTGTGCATAGAAAGATGAGGGAAGAGTAAATCATTCATCTGAATCAAATAGAAAGAATGAGGGGTAAGTAGAAATACAAACTCAGCAGAAAGCACAAACAAATATAGACATGCACAATTTCAAACACAAATGGAAATATAAATGCAAGCACAATTGAAAATGTAAACACTTTTACAATATTGCAGTTGTCACACAAGATTGCACGATAAGTATATGTAGTTTTATCCACAATAAGGTTTGCAGTTTTATTCACAAAAAGTGTATGAAAGCTTACAATTTTTGTCAAAAAAATTGCATGTTTAGTAGTAATACTTTTTGTTGACTATTCGTAGATGATGTGATCCCAACAAGGCTTATAGCTTGGGCAACGCCTAGGCCCAAATCATGCTCAAGGCCCAATACATGGCCCACATGCACCTTCAAGCCCAAGCCCATCAAGAGGCCTAATAACAAGGAGCATGCTCAAAAAGATCCAATTGGGCTTCATTCAAGATGGCCTAAACCCACATGGGCTTCTCACACTCTTCACATGGGCCAAAGAAGATGTGAAGATTTGAAGAGGTGTCTCAAAGAGTAATAGAATAACAATAATATTGGCCCATTGTTTAGGCTTTGCTTTCTAGAATAATAAGTCAAACAATGAGTAGTTGAATTGATAAAATTGGGCTTGACTAAGCCTAATAGGAGATTTGGCCATCAAAAGAGCCAAGGTGGACTAAGTGGAAGTCAACACTTCTTCCTACACCTCATGGATCCAAAGCATCCAAGGGTTAGGAATGCTTCCTTCTTTTCCAAGGCATCATGCAATGGCCAAGATCAAGCCTTCTTCTCCAAGCTAGCATCAATGGCCAAGATGCTTTCTCCTTCTCATCCAAGGGTCAAGATTCCTCATGTGTAATGGCTGAGTATAAAAGCCTTAATTTTTCAGCATTGTACTCACTCTTGAATTTTTGTGCAATAGACACTTTGAGTTGAGAACACTCCTCACTATTGCCACTTGAGAGTCATCTTTTAGAGAGCTTACTCTCTTTACCTCTAGCCCCCTTCCTAGGCTAGAACCACCTCTAAATCATTCATCCTTTCACTTATCCATTGCAAGCAAGAGCCTACAAACTTGGCTTCCATTCTTCCATGCTTCCTCCATCATTTCCTCTGCACTTGGAGCTTCATGTCTCCACCAAGCTCCATCAGTAGATGTAGTCATTGAGGTGTTAAACCACATTAACTTTCTTATGTTCTCCTACTTATAGTTATAATTCTACTTTTATTTGTGGGTGTGCTTACATTGAAGAGATTATTATATTTTTGCTTGATTCCCAACAATTGATGGTGTTGGTAATGGATTGCAAGGGGTTGATTGCTCTTTTTTTGTAAATCCTAACCCTTAAAAGAGATAAGAAGAGAGGGGTATGTTGTCATAAATATGTTTGCCCCTCCTTCTTAAGGATAAAAAATGTATGTTGGTTGATAGTATATTCTACCTTTAATTATTTCTTGTTTCTTGCTTTCCATCCTTCTTTTCTTGTAAAACAAAATTTGAATAGTAATGAAACTCTAGCAAAATTGTGAGAGACTGCATATCTTTTCTTGGTTTTAGTTTTATCTTTAAGTGTGACCTTCAAGTGACAACTTTGTTTCACTCATCTCAGAACCTTCTTCACTTATCTCTATTTAGTTCTCATTCCAATCGGCTTAAGTTTTCAATTGCTTAAGTCTTAGAACCGCATAAGTCCTCATTTCGATCTACTTTCTAATTGTTTTCTTTTTTGAGTTTTCTTAAGGTGTTATCATTGTGTCTTTATTTAACCGAATAGTTTTCTAATCCAAGTATATCTAGTTCACTTGACTATCTTAGTCGAACTGAACAATACAGTTCACATTTGAACCATACTTTAGCTTACAATCCATTATTTTAAGCTTGAACCAATAGTGTCCGCTTTATACATTTGTTTTTGGGTTTTTAGTTGAATTAACAAACCTTTGCACAAGGTAGGATAAGCCTAGTATGGAAATGTTTAGGGTGTGCTAATATCTATATTAGCCTTCTTATTATCATAATAACGTGGATTGAAATGATGTCTATCACAATATGTGTTATGATCTTGATCCTCTCCTACATACCTCCAAATATAATATTGGAGAGAACTATAATTACATGAACAATGGTGAATAATAAATATATTTACCAACAATATTTTCATTACCTTTTCTATAGAATAGTCAATGATTTTACAATGTGGTAGCTTGAATTTATGCAAGAGGAGAATATTTATATACTTACAAGGAGAGAAAACTTGTCTTGAAATTTATTTTGCATGACAATATGGAGACATGTGTCTAATTTCTAGCATAAACTATTGTGGAAACTCTTCTTGTCACGTTAAATAATTCTCTCATAACACTTTTAGTGATTTAAACTTTTTTTTAATAAATTTACTAATAAAATGGACTCAATTACCATTTGAAGAATCAATAATTATAGAATCTTATAATTCAATAATTTTTTTAATATGAAATATATGTTTTTAGATTGGATACTCGGTGAATTAGAATTTTTAAATTTCTCTTTTAGTATATTAACTCGTTGTGTTTATAAAAATTAATATGAGTTGAATAATTTTGTATTACATTTTGACTTCAACAGATTAATGGATATAGAAGTTGAAAAATTGGTATAAAAATTTACTAAGATAAAAATATTTAATTGAGAAGGTTACATCATTATTAAAAAAAATAAAAATGTTACATAAAAAGACATAAAAATTAAGCAGATATATTTTTTTAATTAAAAACATTCTTAATACAAGAGAAAATTATATTTATTTTAGTTTTGCTAGTAGCTATAATATTTTGCAGTTTCGAAACAAAAATGGCCTTTGATTTTATTTTCTAATGTAATAAATTATTTGAGATTAAATTTTATTTATTTTCAATTGTTAGATGGAATTTAATTCTTCTTCTACAAGGAAGTATACTTTTCATATCACAAATTCATATATTTCATTCATATTCTCTTATTCAAATAAATGAAAGAAGTTAAAAATATACAAAAATGGATAGAAAAAAATAACCAAAAATAACAATATCGTGTTTTATGATTTCAAATCTTTGAAATATCATATTTAAAATTTAACTTCAACTCTTACGAATATTAGAAATCACAACTTTTACTCTATCCATTGTATTTATTTCCATTACATATTTAGATTTATTGTTGTACTGTATGCCCCATCGGACCATCGGCAACGTACAGTCCTCCGGTCCATCGAACAAGGTTGGGAGGGCTTGCATATAAAACAGGACTATCGGTCGAACGACCTCACAGATGAATTACAAAGTACCATTGATCGATCGGCCATATAGATTAATGATTCACTTAAGGTCGTTAAACTCAAAAGATAACCAACCTAGTCAAGCGGCCATCAGTCGATCGGCCAAATTAGACCAGTCAGCTGGATCTTAAGTTCGCATTTATTATTGCAGTTATACATATACACTGATCGGTCCATCAACTGCCTTAAGCATCGGAGTCTTTTAGACAAGTACCCCCGATCGTCTGTTCAACCGATCGAGCGAGGAGGAAGATTTCTTGGTGAGAAAGTTATTGCAGATTGCGAAGAGAGGAGACTTAGAGAAAAAAGGAGTAAAATTGAAGTAGTTCTTAGTAGGTGCTTGGTCCCTACACCTGAAACATATATATATATATATATATATATATATATATATATATATATATATATATATATATATATATATATATATATATATATATACACACACACTAGTGCAGATTTGACATTTTACTTCGCCTTATAGGCCTCGGTTACAGCTGAACCGAAGCCTATAAGGAGGCGGTGGCATTTTTGCAATTTCGTCAGGCTTTTGGCCTCGGGTCTTTAAGGACCGAGGCAATAAAGGGGGCTTTAGGCCTCGGTTACAAATGAACCAAAGCATATAAGGCAGCCCAGTTTTCAAATTTTCAAAAATGCCACCAGCATCAGGCTTTTGGCCTCGGTTCTTTAAAGACCGAGGCAGTAAAGGGCGCTTTTGGCCTCGGTTATTAATTGAACCGAGGCCATAAAGTCAGCATCAGGCTTTTGGCCTCGGTTCTTTAAGGACCGAGGCAGTAAAGGGGGCTTTTGGCCTCGGTTATTAATTGAACCGAGGCCATAAAGTCTGTTAAAATTCCCAATTCGCGAACCCTAACTACTATTCATCGTCTCCCAAACTCTCTTCTCTCTGCGCGAATTTCTTCGCTCTACCACCACCATCACGCTCCACCTCCGTCGCCGACCAGCATCTGCCATCAATAGTCGTGCGTCGTCGCCTTCGTCGCGCTGTCCAGGTTCACCGATTGCAAATCACCTCCCGATGCGGGTCAGTTCGAAAACTCTGCGCGAACTTCGCTGCCACCACCACCACCGCAGCTGCACCATTCACGGACCTCACAATGCATTGTGTTCTCTACAACAGAACCAGTGACAACCATGGCAACACCTCGCATCACCGTGACCTGCCATCAGCACCTGCAATGAAACCAGCGCATCCTCACACAACACCACCATGGGAGCGCGAGTCATCTTCACCAGACGTGCAATTTCGCACCACACAGATCCATGCGAAACAGCAGAAACCACTACAACATCGCGTCATCATCACCACTGCAACAGTGAGCGAGAATGAGCCAGAACAGCAGCAGAAGCCATAGCCACCACTGCGAAGACGAAACAGACGCTATGGCTTCGGTTCTTTCAGACCCGAGGCAGAAAACAGACGCTATGGCCTCGGGTGATAACCGAGGCCAAAAGGAGGTGCCTTTTGGCCTCGCCCCAATATGCCTCGGTTCTAAAACCGAGGCAGAATCACGAAAGTAACCAGGGCCAAAAGCCCTCACTGCACTAGTGATATATATAAATAATTTATAATATCTTATTTTTAAAATAGATTACTTAAGCAAAATTTTGAAAACTAGGGTATAAAAGTTTCCTTATATCTAGTCACTCATCTGTCTTTCTATTTATCAAATTTATTTATTTATTTTTATATTTATATTGTCGTATTTTTTTATTTATTTAAAAATTTTGATTTTATATTTTTAAATAAAAAATATCTAATCTTATCCAAATCCAATTAAGTGAATTAAGATTTAGATTTTCAAAATCCAAAAAATTATTCGATCCAAATTCAACTAAATGAATTAGGTTTGAAATATAAAAAAATACTATTAGTTTGAATTTGGTATAAATCTATTTAATTGACTTAAAACAATATGGATTTGGATTGTATGGATTTCATCTCAAACTTTGACTTTTTTTTTTTAAGTCTTTTTTATTAAAATCTTTTTTTTTTGTATTCATTCAATTTAAACTTTTATACACTTATGATTTTATTGTGTCAATTCTTTTAAGCGACTAACAAATTATTAGATGAAAATCGTACGATATTATTTAAAACTTTGAATTCCTTGAAACTGTGTTGTATTATTTATTTTTTATAAAAAAACAAAATATTTAAAATTTTCATCCTTTTAATAAGTTTTAAAATATTAGTTCTGTGAATTCAATATCTTACGCATATTTTTTTTTACATTTGCACAATAATAATATGTTACAACTTCATTTGTATCTATTTAAAATATAATCCTATAAAAAAAATCTTTGAAATGGGATTAAAATGTTAAACTTTTGACAAGTATTTATCCTATCAAATTTTACTAAATTTATATTTCTTTAAAAATTTGAAAATTATTTATTTCTTAAATGAGTAAAATAACATAAAATTCACTTAAATCTTTCTAAATTATATAATATTAGATTTGTTTATATATATATATATTATTAAATTTAAAATATTGCACTTTAAAATTATATAAGATTAGATTTATATATATATATATATATATATATATATATATATATATATATATTTGTTTAGTCCAGGCATTTATTTTTCTATATATTTCTTCTATATAACAAAATTTATTTATTTATCTTATTTATGTATTTAATCTATTTATATTTCTATCGATCTATTTACTACTATAAATAAATATAAAAGAGACAAATTAATGCAAATCTTTAATTAAAAATATGTCAGAATCTTCGGTCTCCTCTCAATTTTCTTTTATTTAATTTAAACTTTCATATTCTAATATTCTAAGGTGTAATTTCATTATTTTTTGGTCAAAATAATTTCAGTAGTTTTAAATCACTATATATTTTTAATGAAATTTAAAATGTTTTTTTGATATACTTTTTTATACATTTTTGTATTCCTAAAACGATGATCTTTTGAAAATTATACATCAGAGCCGCCACCGATCTCTATTACAGTAAACATTATCTACACCTTCCATTACAAATACCTGCCATAACCTAACCCACTCCCCACCTGACAATACCACCCCTCCCCAAACCCACAATTGGACCACCCCCTATATCTAATATCTCCAAACCAGCAACCCCCCACAAGATGCTGACAAAACTTGGCTGGCTAAGACCGCCAGGTATACCATGATAGGCGATGACCTCTACAAACATGGATACAGCCAACCGTTTCTCAAATGTGTCACTGCAGAACAAACGCAGTATATCATTAAAGAGCTACATGAAGGCCTTTGCGGCTACCATTCCAATGCACACACTATGGCCACTAGAATCCTTTGAGTCAGTTACTTCTGGCCGACTATAGAAGCAGACTACCAGGACTACGTCAGAAAGTGCAAACCATGCCAAAAACATGGCAACCTCATCCACCAGAAACAAGAACAACTCCATTCCATACTATCCCCATGGCCCTTTGCTAAATGGGGAATGGATATCCTCGGCCCCTTCTCCCCCAGCAAGGGGCAGGTGAAATTCCTGATAGTAGCCGTTGATTATTTCACCAAATGGATAGAAGCCAAACCACTGACCACTATCACAGCCCAGCAAGTCCAGCAGTTTGTGTGGAAAGATATTATATGCAGATATGGTGTTCCACATACCATCATCACCGATAATGGCCGACAATTTAAAGATTAGGAGCTAGCCAAGTTCTACACCGGTCTGGGCATCAAACACATAACAAGTTCCGTAGAGCACCCACAAACAAATGGACAGGCAGAGGCGGCCAACAAAGTGATCCTAGTAGAACTCCGCAAAAGATTAGATAGTGCTAAAGGCCGATTGCCCAAAGAACTGGTAGAAGTGCTATGGGCTTACCGGTGCACCCCTCAGTCATCGACAAACGAACTTACGGTGCAGACGCCATGATACCGGTCGAAATTGGCAAACCATCCTTGCGCCAAGAACTATACGACCCAACCCGTAACCATCAAAACATGGCTACTCATCTAGACCTCCTACCCGAACTTAGAGAAAAAGCCCAGATACGCAACTTAGCCGCCAAACAAAGAGCTGCCAAAAAGTATAACGCAAACCTATGTCCACGATCATTCGTAAGCGGAGACTTAGTATGGAGAATGGCCAGCAGTGCAAGAAAGAAGGATGGCAAGTTCTCCGCCAATTGGGACGACCCATACCGCATACATGAAGACGCAGGAGGAGGAGCATATCGCCTGAAGCATTTATCTGGGGAAGAAATACCCAATACGTGGAATGTGTCCCACCTTAAGTTTTACTTTAGTTAAACATGTATTGTATCTCATAAAAACACTTGCAACCCTGGATATACTCTTTTTCCTCACCTAGTCTTTTTTCCCTAAGGAGGGTTTTGGCTAGGGAGGTTTTAACGAGGCACCCCAGATTCAATGAATAATACAAAAGGTTCCCAACTTTACGACTACTCTTTATTTAACTTCTCATCATTCGTTTAAGTTCCCCACCCTTACCACAAGTAAGCGGCCTAGGTCGAACACCCTTAATTCGTGGTTAATTCGTTTAAGTTCCCCACCCTTACCACAAGTAAGCGGCCTGGGTCGTCCCTTAATTCGTGGTTAATTTGTTTAAGTTCCCCACCCTTACCACAAGTAAGCGGCCTGGGTCGAACACCCTTAATTCGTGGTTAATTCGTTTAAGTTCCCCACCCTTACCACAAGTAAGCGGCCTGGGTCATCCCTTAATTCGTGGTTAATTTGTTTAAGTTCCCCACCCTTACCACAAGTAAGTGGCCTGGGTCGAACATCCTTTATTCGTGGTTAATTCGCGACCTGGGTCAAACACCCTTAATTTGTAGTTAATTCGTTTAAGTTCCCCACCCTTCCATGTTCCCAGCCTTTTTCTCTCCTCCTCCCAACTCTCCCTTTCCTTCTTCCAAGCGGCTCTCTTCTCCTCGAACTTGTCGACCTTTCCCTGTAACTCCTCCAATTTTTCCCTACCTCCCTCCTTTATTTCCCGTCGATACAGAGGGCCAACACGACAGCTCAGTATCAACGCCTTACTTCCAAACTCGACCATCGTCCTCACAATATGATCCGCCTCTATACCATCAATAGAGTTGATGATGGTATCTGGGAGGTTGATCGCAATATCCTTTCTGACAGATATCTCCGGCAGCTCAATCAAGTCGGACTCCGGTCCCTTCACCCCGCTGACCCATTCCGCCCCACTAACCGACCCCACCCCGAGTAATGTCGCACTTACCTTCTTCACACCCTTCCCCTTGCCAGGTTGAGGCAGCAACTCGACCTTCCTCTTGGTCCCGTCGTGCACGTGTACCTCGACCAACGATTCCTGCAGGTTGGGAACATCAGTCTTCCCGGCTGCCTTGGCCTTAGCAGCCATTTCTTTCCTCAACATCTGGAAGAGCGCCAAATTCTTCTTTCCCGATTGCGCCATGTGCCCTACAATAACATATCAAAGCCCGGTTAAAACAACTTAGAATCATTAACACAATTTAAGTAATAAACAGATACCTTCAATATCAATAATTGGGTGCACCGAATTATAAACTCTAACTAGACCCTTAGTGGGCAACTTATCAGTAAACTTCATCAAGGTCTCGACCACCTCCTTATCCCCAGTGACAACTCGTTGGTGCCCATATCCTTATACCAATAGGGGGTTCCCGTCCAGCTAAACAGGAACTTCGTACTCCGATCTGCGTTCAAGAAATGGGACTCGCCCTCTTCCTTCACCACAACTTTAAAGTATCCGTCCTTAAAATTCTTGAAGGACTGAGAGAATGTGTCCAATCTGTTGATGCTGGGACGACTTATCAGAGATAGCCAAGTAGTCGGTTGGCGGGGCCTAGTATCGTAGAAGTATAGAAATGCATAAGGAGAAGGCTGCAGATATAGGGATTGGCACAAAACGTGGAAGGCTTGCATATAAGCCCAACTATTGGGGTGCAGCTGTGTAGGTACAACGTTCAGCGCATGCAACACACCCATGGTGAAGTCGTCCAGCGGCAACCGCACATGTAGTTGAGAGAAGTGGCACATGTACATATAGAAGAACTTTTCGGTTCCCCCTTCTTGCCCATGGCATATGCAGTCGATGGCGCTCACCCGTTCCAAGGAAACAATACCCCCGCTTACACCTTTCGCGATAACATGTGTACAATTTAGCTAGGAGTTCAACATACGAGACCACTGAAATAAGGACGACTGATTACGAACGTCAGCAGCCATCCACCCGTAGCCGCCCTTGGCCAGCCAATTACTCTCCGCTAACTCCTCCGGAGGGTCTTCTCGAACCTCAGTCACCATCTCCATAGTGATTCTGCCTACCATACCCCCAGAACTGGTGCTCTCCTCTTCAACATGTCTACCTCTACTCCTCCTAGACTCTATACTCTCACTACTAGATGTAGACAACGACACGCTATCACTACTAGACATATCTTTTCTTTTTTCTGGAAAGATGACGGCTGGAATTAGGAACAAGTCGGACACGAAAACGCACACAAGATCTCTAATTGGAAATTCTTGCGAATGAACCAACAAACCCTTACTCGTTGTAAAATCCACATTTATAGGCCAGAATCCCAAACGGTAAAACCCCTTCCCGCCAAAATAACAACCCATACCAATCGTCACAATCATTCCAAAAGACATGAGTGTTAAAAATGATGGCGCAAAAAACCCCTTTGATTTGACCCCTGACATCCCTTCACCTGCCATAAACCCTTTCTCACCTTTAGCCTTAACATTGTTCATCACACTTAAAGGCTGGGGGACTGGTGTACCACACCTAGCCGGTCCCACTAGCATATTAACACATATCACCCTTGACCGACACCTATGTCAGTCAAGGTTGGGAGACTAGTGTACCACACCAAGCCAACTTAACAAAATAATAATAAAACGATCACCATACCTATACACCAAAGCATTCAAGTAACCGGCCTAGGCTGGGCCGACCTAAGCCTAGCCGGCCTAAACCGGTAACATAAACATCCAGAGGAATAACCTGCCTAAGACAGCATATGAACAACACCAACCGTCAAGGGAAGTAGTCGGTTTAGGCCGACTACCTTAGTACACTTAGCAAAAACCCCCCCTTATATTCAATAAGTCCACAGTAATCAATCTAAGGGCCTGGGTTAGGGTTAGGCCCACTTACAGCCCAAACTAGGGCCCAAGCTAAGGCCCGACCCATGGCATAACCACACAATTAATACTCTATAAATACACGTGGACCCTAGTAATTAAAGGTACACATTCATTACTCCATTAATCACCTGATTTGACTTTTTGAGAGCTTTAATTGACTTGTGCTTCGGAGTCCCTTCTGCAGGTAACCCTTCCTAGGTCCAAGCAAACATGTATCAACTGGGAAAAGACCAACTAAAGAGATAGCGGACTGCATAGGTAAGGTGACGCTCATGCCTAACTTATCTTGTTTGTTATCTGCAGGAACACAAGATAATATATCATGTTTTATTTTTGTATAATTTTATATGTATAGAATCTTCTAAGATTACAAGATAATACATCATATTTTGTTTTGTTTAGTTTTATATGTATAGAATCTTGGAAGATTACGAAATAATATATCGTGTTTTATTTTTGTTTAATTTGGTATGTATAGAATCTTGGAAGATTACGAGATAATATATCATGTTTTATTTTTAATTAATTTTATATACATAGAATCTTCGATGATTACAATATAATATATCATGTTTTATTTTGTTTAATTTTATATGTATAGAATCTTTGAAGATTACGAGATATTATATAATGTTTTATTTTTTATTAACTTTATTTACATAGAATCTTCGATGATTACAAGATAATATATCATGTTTTATTTTGTTTAATTTTATATGTATAGAATCTTGGAAGATTACGAGATAATATATTAATTTTTCATTTGTTTAATTTATATGTGTAGAATCTTTGAAGATTACGAGATAATATATCATGCTTTATTTTTCTTTAATTTTATATGTATAGAATCCTGGAAGATTACGAGATAATATATCATGTTTTTTTTTTTTAATTTTATATGTATAGAATCTTTGAAGATTACAAGATAATATATCATGTTTTATTTTTGTTGAATTTTATATGTATAGAATTTTTGAAGATTATGAGATAATATATCATGTTTTATTTTTATATGTATGGAATCTTGGACAATTACAAAATAATATATCATGCTTTATTTTGTTTAATTTTATATATATAGAATTTTTGAAGTATATGAGATAATAGAATCTTCTGATTGAAGTATATTACTATACTGATACGTAATATATTTTTCATATTATAAAACTAGACTTAAAAAAAACAATATGAATTTAAAAAAATAGATATTATTTATCATTTTAATTAATTTTCTTTTTGAAAGTTAGATTCTTGATAGGAGCGAAGCACTATGATAGAAACATTAACATAAGACACTTAAGACATTTAATGTTCAAAGTCACTTAGAAATATTCTCATATGATTATGTTTGCAATTTTAATTCACGAAATGTCAATTAAATACTTTTTTTTGATGATTTATCCATCTATTTTTGTACTTTTAGAAATTAAATGAAACATAAAAGGTTTTCACCATCTTCTATTCGAGTTGAAAGCCATGATTCCAAAAGTTATTTTATTATTAACTATATCAATTATACATAGTTCATATTCTCTTGTCTAATGTGTGAATATATATAGTTATTCTATATCTTGTTGTAAGATTTCATGTTTCTACTATTGTAACGATCCATATTTGTTTTTTCTAATACTAAAGAGAAAAGTGATTTTAATGTTGTAGCAATCACATATGAGTTATTGGACAACAAGGGTAACATTTTGGAAGTTGAAAAGTTACACTAATGAATGTGTTGTTCTATTAAAAGATAATTCTCAAAATCTTCTCATCAACTTTACTAATGCAACTGAATCAGGTTATTCTCATGAAAACAAATGAGGTTGAAAAGTATATTTTCTCAAGGTGATTTTAGGGTTTTTACATTTTTTAAATTTTTAATAAACATGATGATAATTTTTTATTTTTAATAGTCTTTGTCAGTCATTTTCTTTCTTTTTTTTCTATTTGTATTTTGAGTTGATATTGTATTTATGAGTTCATTTTGAAGAAAAAGAATTATGTTCATAGAAAAAAATTGTGAAATTGGTCCCTTGTATCGTAATGCCAAAAAATTTATTTTTAAGTTTGTTGCAGAGATGTTTATCATTAAAAAGGTTTTAGAAACTTTAGAATTAAATAATATTAACGATATGCTTGTCTTACCACTACAAAAAAAGTTAATATTTGTGACAGTTAAAATTACAAATTTTAGCGGTTAAAAACTGTCACAAATAAAATTTCTGACGTTTAAAAAACCGTCAAAATTACGCATGTCAAAAATAGATTTTGACAAAAAAAATCTAACTGCTGGTATTGCTGTCAAAAATGAAAAAGAAATTACTAGCAGTAAAAAACCGCTACAAAATTTACTTTTTTTTTTTTTATATTTTATCATATTTTGACAGTTAAAAACTGACACAAAATATATCAGATTTTGACGATTAAAAACTGCCACAAAATATATATCACATTTTTTACAGTTAAAAACCGCTACAAAATATATCACATTTTGACGGTTAAAAACCACCACAAATTAGATAATATAAATTAGGTACATTTAAGCTCATCTTTCAAGCATAAGTATAAAGTGTGAATAAAGAACTTGATACAAGCTAATGAAATGAAATGATAACTTTCTTTGCTATATATGTCTATAAACAGTAGATAATGTTTAATCAACATAAAAAAAAGGCCACATGCATTTAAATTTGAAGTATTTTCCTATTCACATACTGTTGGTTCATCGATTTCGCATCTCTACAAAAGCATATATACTGCGATATTTATGAAGTTCTCTGTAAAGGTATTCATCAGTGGCCTCAAGACAAGCAATCCTTTCCTTAAGACATCATCTGCATAAATAAATTGCTTTCGGTTTTCGTTACAAATGATGATAGTATATTATCATACAGAGCTAATACGTATGGTATGAATACTATATGATATATAATATAACCAATAGATATATAGTATATCGGTGACAAGTAGAGAGACACTATTGTAAAACAAATTTACACTTCAATCAATAACCCTAAAATCTTCATCTAAGTGAAATAATTCCAAATACAACCTCTTTGGCTATGTAAATCACCATGCAACTTTCACTTTTCAATAAGAATGAAACAATCTATTACTTTGTTTTTCCATTATATTTTTTCTTACCTTTCCTCCTTAATCCTTTTCTAAGCTTGACGAGATTTTATAAATTATGGATATAGGAAAATTAACCATCACCAATTAGAATTCTCATTCAATATTTTACTGTATATATATAAGATTTACCTGCACTTGTAATTGTAGTGACTTCAAATATTCAATTGTTTCATCTAACATTGAAGCTTTGAAGCTTTGTCAGACTATCAAATTCAGAAAACAAATAAAATTGAAAGAGCTATTAGAAGGCAAGTAAAACAAAAATAATGTCATGCAAAAAAAACAGGAAAAATAAGTACTGGGAAAAATAAGTACCAAATTGAGCTTTGCTGAAAGGTATTCTTCACCCATATCCTCATCTGAAGAGTCATTGGTGGTAGAAACAGAGTGGAGCTTGTGCATTTGTTCAAATGTAATTGTGAAAATGGCATAAAATACATATTAAATACTAAACAAAGAGTGTGTATTTTTTCGTAATACTCTAAACCAAGAGTGTATAAATCTAAGAATTCCCCTATCATATGTCCTGTTGCTCCCACCACATTGATAAAAACACTAATTGATAAGAATTTGTTGTAAAACTATATAACCTATCATGAATCAAAAACAAAGTAAACAATATAATTCAACTAGTATATCTACAACTGGAATATTCAACTCCTCACAGATAACCTTCTGAATCTTTAGATCCTTATCGTCAACAATATAATGCCACCTTGCATAGCCATGCCTTAACAGAAAATAATCAAGTTAATAGAAGTTACACCATTGCAGCACAACAAAATATCTTTTCCCAAACCAAATTCTTGTCTTACAAATCGTCAAATGAAATGGAAATACCAATACAAATTTATGGTATTCAAGCCTGAAAAACTCTTTCATGGTTTAATAACATGGAACTTGGAACATCTTTCCCAGTAAATTGTTTAAACTCGGAGAGAGACAAAGGCAGGGAAAATTATCTGTTAGAACTTTCTTTAACACGGCTTGCAGCAGCACTAAATCATGAACCTCCTTCCATATCTTTCTACCTTTCAAACGTGGATGGAGTGGTAAGATATCATCTGAAAAAAGTTATGTTCCAGGATTTTCTAATGTAAACTTCACCTGTCATTCCACATTCAAAGATAAAGAACACTTTCATCACCTACAGGTAATACTAACTTCCAAAACATAAACTCATTTTTAAACTGACACGAGATATCATATAAATAATGCCCGAATAGTATCTAAACACAAGCAATACATATACACTATTTTTACCATGATCTGCCACTATTTTAGAATTCATATGGGTTCAAGATCAGTAGCACTAAAAACAATCATAACATTAAATTATGAAAAAAGTAAATGGAAAATGTCAGATTAATACTCCTCGATTTCTTCATAACTCTTGTGTTTCATCCTAGAAGCAAACTCTTTCCAATCAAAATCACTAAAACCAAACATGTAATTGATTCGCCAAATCAGATTAACAACAAATATTTGTATGTAATAAGAACTTATTTTAAAAACATCTCTTAAGGTTGATATAACCTCAAAACATGTGGCCTTAGTAATATAATCATCTTTGTTATAAGTTTTATCCTGCAACACAAAGTAAAATTTGATAAGAGAATAGATCATTTCACAAAAATGTATCAGTTTAACAGAAAAAGAATGAAAGAATGAGGACATGTCATTGAGTGATGATATTTGTAGAAATCCATTGATGTAGACATTCAAATATAAGAGTAACTCTTGACACATCTAACAACATCAGATAAGAAGCATTACAAATATTGAATCGAGACTGATATTATTTTACCTTCTAATTTGCACTTCAAAGATCCCGTTGTGCTATTCGAAGAGCTTCGTGAAGAGTATTTTGTGACCTCTCAAAGTTAAGCCTGTCCTCTCTCTCCTTAACAAGAGATTCTACGGCTGCCTAGTGTTTTCAAAGATAATAAGTATAAATTATTATCAAATATAACCTTTCCCTACCATTTTGCTCCAAAGATTCACCCATTAAATTCTGCTGACTTGACTTGAAAATCTCACTTTTCTCTCTGATTCTTCCTTCACTAATTTGTCCTATAAAGAAGTACAATGTTGTCTCATTTCAACAATAATTGAGTTTAGTTCATCTTCCTTCATTTTGAGTAACAACTCTACAGTTAAATGAATCAAACTGCATTAGTCTAGGAACTTGATAATGGTTTTTCAAACAAAGAATAGAAAGCAACATAAATATAAAAATTGCCAAACCTTAACATCTGTCTCTCCAATTGGCATAAACTCCTCATAAATGTAGGATCCTTCACGCCTTACTCTTCTCACGTCTGTGTGAAATTCACTGGACCTATTTCCAACATAAGATAATGTTATACCCAAAATAGAGACCTGCATGATTTTAGACTAACTTCAATATTATTTTATATTAACTATAAAATATTATATTTTTAATATGAGAAAACAAATAATTAAACAAAATATAGTTAACACAAAAATTAAATATATTGACTTAATAAAAAGTTTGAATACTTAATAAAAAGAATTTATTTAAGATTCAAGTAAAAGTACTTAAATTTACTAGAAGTTTAAACTTAATTAATTCTTTAAAAGTTAATAATTTTCATTGTTTTTATTTATTGTGGCTTAAATATGTTTGTTTTACTCTTTCTTTTATATGTGATATTATTTAAAAAATTAGAGATCGAGAAACACAACTTTCATTATTAGAATCAGACTTCCCCAAAAACATGACTCTGCTACCAAGTCACAGTTTCTCTTTTGGATTGTATGATAAAAATCTTTTGGCTCTAGCTTACCCTTCTGTTGTTGGTTGTGTGCTTTGTATGTGTGGTTCTCTCTTTTGTGATGATCATCAACTTGTTGATGTGAGCAGATGCGAGGAACACCTGTAGCCAACAAGGAGGCGATGGTTCCACTGCTTAGCCATATGGGCTTGATCTTACTATTTTGGGCTTATCATTTAGGGCTAAGGCCCATGTATTGTTTTCTCTTAGGATTTATTTAAGTTGTTATTACTCTCTTACCTTACCTTGTATCCGGCATCATGGTGTGCCTGTGTTATTATCCTTTAAGTACTTGGGTTAGCTGTAGGAGTGACATTATACTCCGTGGACCTTGCTTCTTTTATTATATTGTGTGACATTTCCGTTAATTAGCTTTATTAATTAAATGGGGTGTTACATTTATGGTATCAGAGCGGTCATTCCTTAGGTTTGTGGACTTGGATGTCTGTTTAGCTTTCTCTGTGTGTTTCTGAGCACTCTTACTTAAATTCTTGTCTTATTAAACCTAACCAAGTGATTTCCTGTGTGCCAGTGAACGATGGCACCATCTTGTAGGACTCCGCAATCCTCCCAAGGCGATATGTATAACGTCCTAGCCGGAAATTACTTATTAAAATAAAACAAAAATAAAATTTAATAAAACAACCTCATTTATCATTCAAATATTTCCTAAAACGCGGGAAATATTTAAAACCTTAAGTTCAACGCGCCAAAATAGATAAAATAATTCGCATTAATATCATTAAAATATCCAGGTTCTTGGAGATTGCCCTTCAGGATCAAAGATAAACCTGCAAAATACATCAAAGAGTTTCAACACAACTATATTATCCACAGTGAAACAAAAAGGAAAACAACCCCTAGTAATTAGAATAGAAAAAGAGTGTCCCTGAAATCCCTTAGGATTTGCATGATAGGACAAACAAACAAGCAGATGATTAAAGTCGGGTTCATGTTTTGCCCATGTTGTTGCTGCCTTTTCTATCATTTTTCTTCACCCCACTGCTTATGCCATTGCTCCTTAATGTATAAGTCTTCCCTAGGCATTAAGACAAAAGGGGAGGGGTTAGTAAGTGTTACCAATGAAAATGCAAAATCATGATGTGAATGGGAACAACAATTTAACGCATTATCATCCCCTTTAAGGATTTCATCTTAACCATGCATGTCAGGGGTATGAGGACAGACTCCTTCTCGTGTTTCTCTCTTTGTTCTTCTTCTTCTTCTTCTTCCTTTTCTTGTCGCTCTTTCTTCTTTTTCTCTCTTAGCTCATTCTCTTTTATTTCTATTAGCCCTTTCTTCCTTTGTTCCCTCTCCAAATTTTCCACTTGTCTTGCTTTTTCCAACATCTTAAATCGTTGGAGTCTCATTTGTACTCTCACCTCTATTGCTCTAACTCTTTCTTTGAGCTCTTCCTTTTGTTGTTCTATTTCTCTCATCTCTAGTTCTTTTCTCTCTTTTAACTCTCTCTCTTGTCTTGCTTTTTTCCCACATTTTCTTTAGTGTTCTTTCCGCATTTTCTCTCTCCCTTTGTGCTTGTTGTCCTTGTTTGACTTCGAGCTTTTTTCTAACACTCCTATTCACCTCTTTCAAGTACACAATGTAATCTTGTAGTTCCTAAAGAGTCATGTACTTGGTGTTCCAATTAGGACATTGATAATTTTCGTGTCCATAACCTTCACACTTGGTGCACCTAATAGGGCTTGTTTTGTCTTTTGTCAATGATCTTCTATCTTCATGTTGCTCCCTTCTAAGATTCCCAAGTTTTCTATTCAACTTGATAATTCTGGACACAATGAAGTTGATATCTTCTATCAAGGTCAAACGTGTATGGAATATTCTGGAGTGCTCAAAATTCCTAATTCTTGCAGTGAAAGAGAGGAAACAAGAACTAACACAACACAGTAAGTGGTTAGCAAAAGAAATGTAGATAAAGTTATCAAATGGGCCTCACCACTCCTTACATCCTCATTGTCAGTTTGGCAAATAATAGTGATGCTCAATAGTATATATCATAAAGCAAAGCCAGTAAATGGAAAAATGTGTTACAAGTGATTACTATCAATCAATGGCTAATATTATTTGTTTTCACAACTAGGATCTATTTCAGCTTTGAAGTTCCCTTAAATGCACAAAAGAGTTTCAACTCATCAATTTTAAATGTGATAGGTACTTAGATTTTTCCAAAATAACATCATGCTATCATAGCATTTTATTTTTCAGAACATAATTTATTTTTCAAAAATGAAATTGAATTTGATAAGTAGTAGTATCAGGCAACAAAGGTTAAGAAATGAAATTGAATTAACAGTAGGCAAAACTCACATTAATTTTGCTGAGAAAAAGTTCCTTTAAAGTTATAGGCTAGAACTTCATGGCATCATAAATTCCTATCTCTGCATGAAACAATTTAAAGTTAGAATCATTTAAAGTTAGGTTCAATTATGAGTCCTAGATTCTAAGCATTTGAGCTATATGGTTCGATCTAAGCATAATTTCTATCAGCTTTTAATGGTATAACTCTGTTCCTGCAGAGAACAAATAAGATGAGTTAGGCACAAGTATCACCTTACCCATAGTCCACCATGATAAAGGATTATCTTGCTTCCTTTTAGAGTTATGAATATGGTGAAGTTGTTTAAGAAAGCTTTTTGAAAATTCCCACTAGACATTAAGATAGCATGCTATCTAGATGTGAAGGTTCATTTCACAAGCTCATGAAAGGAAGAAGAGAGTTGGATCTAAGCTTAAACACACATGGCAATAACAACACTTAAAGAGGAAAATGAAAGAAGAAACAATAAAAATGGAAAGCATAGAAGATGAAGAATGGAAGAAACACGCCACTCATAGGGGGGATCTAAGCCAACCAAGCCCTAGAGATAAGTGATGGTGCCGCCACTTGCAAGCAAGATAAGGCAAAGGTGAGTTCACTTCTAGGAAGGAGAGCTCACAAAAATTGGTGGTTGAATGCACAAAGTTTATAACAAAATGATCAACCCTTTTACAAGACAAAGAGCACCCTTTAAATAGGAGTTCATAGGGGTCCTTTAGCAAATACAAAAACATGAAAAAGGATTAACTAACAAACCCTAAACCTAATGTGAGAGTGAGTCTTGGCCAAGTGAAGGGAGATGATTGGTGGAGGCATTCCCATGAGGATTCTAGGCCAAAAGAGGAAGGAGACCAAGTGACCTTCTAAGGCATAAACCACAAAGGCAAAAGGAGACAAGGTACATGTCTACTTTTGCTTTTGCTTTATGCTTTTTGCTTTCCTCTCTCTTCCACTTCATCCAAGTGCTCCAATTACCAAGTGCCACCTAGCCATGCTCTACTTTCTCTTAATTACCTACAAAACAAGACAAACAAGGATTAGCATGTTGGTTTAAGTTCATCTAATCTTGGTCAAAGGTCAACTTTGGATCAAACTCAACAAGTCAACCAAAATAAGTCAACTAGAAACTAACTTAGGAAATTAAAACTAAAGTAATGCAAAACAAAAATAAAGGTGATGGAATAGAAAACTTCCCTCTAAACATGCTTCTAGTGATCCTTCTTGAGGGAGCTTCTAAGGAGGTGGTGGTGGTGGTCATGCCTTCATCATCCTCCCCTTCTTGGAGAGAATTCGACCACGAATTCTTCAACCCTACATCAAAAGGAGAAAGGTCACAAACATTAAATGAGTTACTTATGTTGTAGCTTGGGGGTATGTCTAACTTATAAGCATTGTTGTTAATTCTCCTAATGACTTGAAAAAGGCATCCCCTCTAGGGAGGAGCTTAGACTTCCTTTGAGTAGGGAATCTCTCCTTTCTCAAGTGAAGCCAAACCCAATCTCCCTCTTGAAAGATGACTTACTTTCTTCCCTTATTACCATCCTCTTGTTGTTTTTTAACTCTCCTCTCAATGATTTCCTTGACTTGTGAATGCAAGTCTTGGATGTACTTGGCTTTGGCATCACCATCTTGGCAAGTCCATGCCTCATGTGTGGGTAGGGGAAGGAGGTCTAATGGAGTTAGGGGATTGAACCCATACACAACCTCAAAAGGGGAATGAGAAGTAGTGGAATGCACAACCCTATTTTAGGCAAACTCTATGTGGGGAAGAAGTTCCTCCCACTCTCTAATGCTTTGCACTATCATACATCTTAGCATTTGCCCTAGGGTTCTATTAACCACCTCGGTTTGGCCATCATTTTGGGGATGGCAAGTGGTGGAGAAAAGAAGCTTGGTGCCAAGTTTACCCCACAAGGTTCTCCAAAAATGGCTTAGGAACTTGGAGTCCCTATCACTTACAATGGACCTAGGTAGGCCATGTAGTCTTAACAATTCCTTGAAAAAAAGATTTGCAATATAAGTTGCATCATCAATCTTATGGCAAGGAATGAAATGGGCCATCTTAGAGAACCTATCCACCACTACAAAAATGGAATCCCTACCTTTTTTGGTTTTTGGGAGGCCTAAGACAAAATCCATAGATATGTCAACCCAAGGCTTGGAAGGGATAGGCAAGGGAGTGTAAAGACCATGGGGTTGGACTCTAGACTTGGCTTTCATGCATGCTATGCAACTTTTGTAATGCCTATCTACATGCTTCCTCATGTGAGGCCAATAGAAGTGTTCTTTCAAGACTTCCAAAGTCTTGTTTGGCCCAAAATGCCCCATTAATCCTCCCTCATGTGCCTCTTTAATGAGTGAGACTCTTAAGGAACCTTGGGGAATGCAAAGTCTCTTACCTTTGAAAAGATATTGATTGAAAAGGTAAAAGTCTTTGTAAGCCCCTTAGTGGCACTCACTAAGAATTGAGGAGAAATCAACATCCCTTGGATACAATTCCTTAATATGATCAAAACTAAGAAATTTAGTTTCAAGAATTGAAAGGATGGAATGCCTTCTTGAAAGTGCATCTGCCACAATGTTAGCCTTTCCTTGCCTATGTTTGATCACATATGGGAATTGCTCTAAGAACTCTACCCACCTAGCATGTCTCTTGTTTAACTTGCCTTGGCTTTTCAAAAATTTGAGTGACTCATGGTCACTATGTATCACAAACTCCTTTGAAAGAAGATAGTGTTGCCAAGTTTGCAAAGTTCTCACAAGAGCATAAAGCTCTTTGTCATAGGTGAAGTAGTTGATGTGACTCCCATTGAGTTTCTCATTAAAATAGGCTATGGGGTGCCCTTCTTGGAGAAGCACGACCCCAATGCCTACATTGGATGCATCACACTCAATTTTAAAAGTTTTGGAGAAGTTAGGGAGGGCTAAGAGTGGTGCATTGATCAATTTTTGTTTTAAAGTTTCAAAAGCCTTTTCTTGATCTTTGCCCCACTTAAAGACCACACCTTTCTTGACCAATTCATTGAGAGGGGTGGCTATGGTGCTAAAGTTTGGCACAAACCTCCTATAAAAACTAGCCAACCCATGGAAAGACCTAAGCTCACTTACATTCTTTGGGGGAGGCCAATCCTTGATGGCCATCACTTTTTCTTGGTCCACATGGACCCCATGTTGATTTATTTTGAAACCTAGGAAGATCACATGATCCATGCCAAACACACATTTCTCCATGTTAGCATAGAAGGATACCTTCCTTAAGGTCTCTAACACACTCCTTAAATGATGCAAGTGGTCATCTTGAGACATACTATAAATGAGAATGTCATCAAAGTACACCACAACAAACTTCCCTAAGAACTCTCTAAGAACATGGTGCATGAGTCTCATGAATGTACTAGGTGCATTGGTCAAGCCAAAAGGCATGACTAACCACTCATATAACCCAAACTTAGTCTTGAAAGAGGTTTTCCATTCATCACCTTCTTTGATTCTAATTTGATTGTACCCACTCTTCAAGTCTATTTTGGAAAATATGGTTGCACCATGTAACTCATCAATCAAATCATCTAATCTAGGAATAGGATGCCTATACTTGATGGTTATGTTGTTGATAGCCCTAATATCTATGCACATTTTCCATGTTCCATCCTTTTTGGGGACAAGAATCACGGGCATTGCATAAGGACTCATGCTATGTTGCACCCACCCCTTTTCTAACAACTCATTCACTTGTTTTTGAATTTCTTTAGCCTCCTCGGGACTAGTCCTATAGGCTGGCCTATTAGGCAAAGATGAGCCTTGTATGAAATCAATTTGGTGTTCTATACCTCTTAGGGGTGGGAGACCCTTTGGAGGTTCTTGAAAAACATCTTTGAACTCATCTAAGACTAATGACAAGTCTAAGGGACATCTAGAGTGAGGGTTTTGGAAGGAGGGGGAAGATTCACTAGGATAAGCTAGGAAGATGGGTTTTTGGGCAAGCATTACCTTCTTCACCCCTTTGAGGGTGATCATGCTCTTCTTGGACTCATTGCCATGCCCTTGCGCCTTCTCTTCTTTTCTTTTCTTTATCATTTGCAATTGGTCCTCATTGATTTCTCTTGGTGAAAGAGGTAGTAATGTGATCTTTTTGCCTTGGAAGCTAAAGGTAAATTTGTTGGCATGGCCATCATGACAAGCTTTCCTATCAAATTGCCATGGCCTTCCAAATAAAATGTGGGTTGCTTCCATGGGCACTAAGTCACATAATACCTCATCTTTGTAGTTTCCAATGGAGAAGTTAATAAGGACTTGTTTGTCCATTTTAATCTCACCTTCCTCACTAAGCAGAGAAAGCTTATAGGGCTTGGCATGAGGGATGGTTTTCAAGCCAAGCTTGTCCACAACCCTTGTGCTAGCCACATTAACACAACTTCCACTATCAATTATGAGGGAGCAAGTTTTGTTGTTGATTTGGCACCTTGAGTGAAAAATATTTTCTCTTTTGTTGGAAGCTAGACTCACAGAGCTTTCTTTTGATATAAAGAACGTTACTTTTGGACCACTGAGCTAGCTGCAGTATTTTTTTCAAAAACGCACACGTTGCTGCCAGCACTATTTTTATGTGGACCATTCAAAGATAGCTACAGAAGACAAGGTTAGAACACGAAAACACCATATTCAAGGACAACCAAAACTCTACATACCAAATGATGAAGGATTATCTTGTTTCCTTTTAGAGTTATGAATATGGTGAAGTTGTTTAAGAAAGCTTTTTGAAAATTCCCACTAGACATTAAGATAGCATGCTATCTAGATGTGAAGGTTCATTTCTCAAGCTCATGAAAGGAAGAAAAGAGTTGGATTCAAGCTTAAACACACACGACAATAACAACACTTAAAGAGCAAAATGAAAGAAGAAACAATAAAAATGGAAAGCATAGAAGATGAAGAATGGAAGAAGCACGCCACTCATAGGGGGGATCTAAGCCAACCAAGCCCTAGAGATAAGTGATGGTGCCGCCACTTGCAAGCAAGATAAGGCAAAGGTGAGTTCACTTCTAGGAAGGAGAGCTCACAAAAATTGGTGGTTGAATGCACAAAGTTTATAACAAAATGATCAACCCTTTTACAAGACAAGGAGCACCCTTTAAATAGGAGTTCATAGGGGTCCTTTAGCAAATACAAAAACATGAAAAAGGATTAACTAACAAACCCTAAACCTAATGTGAGGGTGAGTCTTGGCCAAGTGAAGGGAGATGATTGGTGGAGGCATTCCCATGAGGATTCTAGGCCAAAAGAGGAAGGAGACCAAGTGACCTTCTAAGGCATAAACCACAAAGGCAAAAGGAGACAAGGTACATGTCTACTTTTACTTTTGCTTTATGCTTTTTGCTTTCCTCTCTCTTCCACTTCATCCAAGTGCTCCAATTACCAAGTGCCACCTAGCCATGCTCTACTTTCTCTTAATTACCTACAAAACAAGATAAACAAGGATTAGCATGTTGGTTTAAGTTCATCTAATCTTGGTCAAAGGTCAACTTTGGATCAAACTCAACAAGTCAACCAAAATAAGTCAACTAGAAACCAACTTAGGAAATTCAAACTAAAGTAATGCAAAACAAAGATAAAGGTGATGAAATAGAAGACTCCCCTCTAGACATGCTTCTAGTGATCCTTCTTGAGGGAGCTTGTAAGGAGGTGGTGGTGGTGGTCACGCCGTCATCACGCCATCTCCTCAATAGGCATCTTCCCGGTTTGCATATGTCGCTTATATCTGCTTGGACCCGGGAGGGGTTACCTGTAGAAGGGACTCCGAAGCTCAAGTCAGCGAAATCTCTCAGAAAGTCAAATTTGGTGATTAGGGAAGTAATGAATGCGTACCTTTAATTTGTGGGGTCCATGCATATTTATAGATCATTAATTATGTCTGGCCACGTCATGGGCTGGGCCCTTGCTTGGGCTGTAGGTGGGCCTGGGCCTTAGCCCAGACCCCTAGTTCGATTATTGGGGACTTGTGACTTTTATTAGAGCGTTCTGTTTTTTTCTAAGTCCTTGGTTGTTTTCATAGACTTGTCGGCCTAAGCCGGTTACCCTTTAACGGCTTAGGCCACTATTATTGTTTTCAGCTTGTTTTATGAATGTTGCTTCTTAGTGGTTTAGTCCAGGTACCTTAGCATGTATATGGTGTTTGCTATTATTCGGCTTAGGCCGACTATGTGCGGTACAAACTCCTTGAGAAAACCAAGGCTAAAGATACACAGTGATCCCATTTCCTCTTAAATCATTCTGATTCAATCACTTACGAATCCAAAAGTAGAAGAAAACCAATGTCACCTCTTAAACAAATGAAATGGAGAAGATAATGATAGAATGTTAAGGTTAGGGTTTGAAAAATGCCAATTGGATGAGGTGTGGGGGTGCTTAGGGACAAAAAAATTAAAGATGGAGAAGAGAATGATAGAAGCTTTATCTCTCTCGATGACGAGGAAGGCCCTATCTCTCAACGGTGATGAGAAGATGATGAAGGATTATCTTGTTTCCTTTTAAGATTATGAATATGGTGAAGATTTTTTTTAAGAAAACTCAAGGAAATCTCCACTAGGCATTAAGATAGCAAGTTATCTAGATGTGAAGGTTCCTTTCCAAGAGTTCAATAAGAGAAGAGCTAGATTAGGGTGCTTAAAACAAAAATAACAATAGAAACACCAAAAACGAAAATGCAATGAAAGAAGAAGAACAATAAAAATGGAAGAGAAGAGAGTAGTGGTTATGGAAGTAGAGCACGCCACTCATAGAGGGAGAAAGCCAAACCAAGCTCTAGAGATGAGTGTATAGTGTCGCCACTTGCATAAGCTAGATAAGGCAACAGTTCTTCTACTCCTTTGGAGGAGGGATAGCTCACGAAAAAGTGGTTGAAAACAAGAGCTTCCCTTAAATAAATAGTCTTAAGGGTCTCTAAGAAAAATACAAAAGATGGAAAGGGCCAACTAGAAAAGCAAGGAAAACCCTAATTCTATAAGCATTTTCAAGCTAGGCACAAAATGAGATGGTGGTGTGTCTTCCCATGAGGATTCTGGGCCAAAGATTCAAGGAAGAGACAAAAGTGTCTCCAAATCTTGCAAAGGAGCATAAAGATCAAAAGAGACAAAAGGTACAATGTCTACTTTTGCTTTCTGCTTTTTGCTTTTGCTTTACTCTCTCCTCCACATCATTCATGCTCTCCAATCACCATGCACCACCTATCATGTTTCCTTCTACTAAATTAACCTACAAAACAACGTTAAATAAGGATTAGCATGTTGGCTTAAGTTTAATTAATTTTGGTCAATGAGTCAACTCTAGTCAAAGGTCATCAAGGCAACCAAAATTAAGTCAACTAAGTCAACTTAGGGAAATCACAAAATTAAGATGGAAAATAAAGAAAGAGACATATAAGAAGGATCCTCCCTTTTAGTCATGCTTCTAGTAATTCTCCTTGGGGGAGTCTCCTTGGTTCTTTGGGTGGTCAATCCTTCATCAGAAGATATGTCTCTCGACAGTGGTGGTTAAAGAAGTAAAAATGGAGTGACACGTTACTTAGGAACACTATGAAAAAGTGAAAAATTAAAGGAACTAAAGTTTGGTGGTTCAATGCCAAGTTAACTGATAACCGTGAAGTTTTTTAAAATTGTAATGTTTTGCAGTTCACTTAAGTTAATAATATAAACAATTCAGTTTTTATTAGTTTTTTATCGTACAATTAACTGTCGTTTAGTATAGTTAAACTAACTTTACCCAACCATAAGTATAACATTTATATTAAAATTATATTTGGTCTCAGTTTGGAGAGCAACAAAATTGCTCAAATTTTCAAAAGAATTAGTACTAAATGGAACAAAAATAACAAATACCAAGACCAAATTGAGTATAAAAGCTAATCTTGACACTTGACATTGACCCTGACATGTGACACTATACTAGTTTAACACGTGAACATTTTTTTAACTAAAAACTAAAAAAAATTAAAAATTAAAAATTAGAAAAAAATCACAAAATGACATGTAGGAGTCATTGTTCACCATCCATTAATGATTTAAACAGTGTTAGATAAAATGATCAAATTGAACAAAATTGATGAATATTATGACCAAATGAAAAAAAAAAATATTAGGACCTAATTGAAAAAACTAAACAAAAATTATGATCAAACTAGTATTTAAGCTTAATTTTTATATAAATGTTATATTGATATTTTTATTAAAATTCACATTTTTATTAATATTT
Source organism: Vigna unguiculata (assembly GCF_037176805.1). Taxonomy (NCBI): domain Eukaryota; kingdom Viridiplantae; phylum Streptophyta; class Magnoliopsida; order Fabales; family Fabaceae; genus Vigna; species Vigna unguiculata. The sequence continues at coordinate 21,613,176 of NC_140795.1, read as the reverse complement.
TTAACTTAGAGTTAGAGTTGGTTTAAAATTAAAATGAAAATTTTAAAAGTGAAAAATACCACCATTGGTTTAAAATTTTAGGAGGTTAAAAAACAAATAAAGTAGTACAATCAATTAATATAATGTTGTATGACACTTTTATATGATTTTTAATATTTTATGTGATTTTTAATATTTTATGTGATTTTTAATCTCTTAAAATTTTAAAAAGTGGTGTTATTCTCCACTTTAATATTTTATGTGATTTTTAATCTCTTAAAATTTTAAAAAGTAGTGTTATTCTCCACTTTTAAAATTTTTGTTCTAACTTTGAACCAGCTATAATCATAAATAAAAATTATTTAATAAAAATGTGAATTTTAATAAATATAATTAGTATAGCATTTATATAAAAATTAAATTTGATCTCAATTTGGAGAGAGACAAATTTGCTCAATTTAAAAAGAAAAAATTTGAACTAAACTAAACACAAATAACGAATATCAAGATCAAATTGAATATAAAAAGTTCATCCTAACACATGACATTGATATTAACATGTGGCATGATACTAGCTTGACACAACATTTTTATAAAATAAAAAAGATTAATTTAAAAAAAAATCAAAAATAAAAAAAAAACTACAAAATGACATGTGATCATCACTGTTCACCATCCGTTAATTATTTAAACAACGCTAGTAAAAAAGACCAAATTGAACAAAATTGATGAATATTGTGATTAAATTAAATAAAAAATATATTAAGACCAAATTAAAAAATCAAAGAAAAAATAATCTTATGCATTTATTATTAAAGTTTAATTACTCTTTTGGTCTCTATTTTCGTCCAAAAATATCACGTTGATCCTCTAGTTTTTTTTAGTCTCAATTTGGTCCCAAATTTTAAAATTTGATGGAATTTGGTCTTTTCATTAAATCTATTAAAGCAAAATTGACACTAGGATTGTTAATTACACCATCAAAGCAAACCATCATTATTAACAACTTCAATTTTAGTGAAAAATCATTTATCTGTTTCAAGAAACACTATTAAAAATTCTCACGCAATGATGAGGTTGCTCCGTCGCGGATTCCCCGGAAAGACTCTCCAATCGGTGTTCTACCGATTGAAACTCACAGAATGCGAGGGAAATGCAGCAGAATACTCGAATATGGTGTTTAACGCTCCAATCTCACTGGTTTGAAAACCTCATCTAAGGTGAAAGGTGAGCTGACGAATGGGAGGAGTAATCTCAACCAATCTCTCATTCATCAAAGCTAAGCTTACAAAAGAATGCCTTGCCTTTTATAGATGAAGGCAACTGGAAATCAACAAAAACAGAAACGTCGTTTAACAAGATGTCCTAACGGCTAAGGGTTGTGGAAGAAACGTGAAACCCTAACGGTGTGAACCCTAGCAGAGAAAAGAACCAGAGTTGTGTGATGTAGGGAGAAAGGGATGCTCGCGTGAGGCAAGAAAGGGATGTGAAAGAAACCCTATCAACAACATGTTGCGTGATGAAGGGAGGGAACTCTAGCAGCATGTTTTAAAGAGTTGGGTTGGCTTTGTGAATGAAGAGGAAGCACTCCTGAATGCTGGTCACGCGGACTAGAATTTGGACTGCCACTTTCCAAGCCCAAAATGAAGGCTGAAAGCATTGTGCTTTCCACGCGAGAAAGGTATTGTTGGAAGGTGGTGCACGCGTGGACGAATTGGAAGAAATTGGGTCGTGGTAGTTCCAACATTATGGCCCAACAAAGCATGCTTATTACACACCAATATCCATGATGCACTAATGCAAAAATATGGGCTGCACTTGAAAATAAACCAATTAGACAAACAATTATTTAACAAAAGAAATAAAAATAAATAAAAGAATTAAAAGAAATGGGCCTAGCCAATGGCCCAAGCTATGAGCCTTAATGGGGTCACATCATCCATTCCCCCTTGAAGAGGATATGTCCTCAGATCAAAAGGATTGTGAAAGGCTCACAACAACTAAATTGTAGGTTCCACCAGGATCAAACACATATCTACAATAGTCATCAAATAAAATTGCATAAAAATCATAAGGACCATGTAGTATATTGGGCTGTGAAATATGTGAAAATGGGCTTAAGAAATTGGAAAAGGATGGTATTAGGCCCACTTCACAAAAATAGTGTCTTACACTTTGAATTAGATGATTTTTGAAAAAAAATTAGAGTCAAAGTGTGTTTTGGCACAATATGTTGAGGAGGATGAAATAAGTGAATGAGGTGGAGAACAAAATGTTTGAGAGGAAAACAAAACAAAAGATTTAATGTAAAAGTGAGAAGAGTTAAAATATGGGAGAACTCCCTTTGGAAACTGGATATTCATGGAAGGAATTGGTGAAGGATGATACACCAAATCCTTAACCATGAATGTCGTTTTTTCTTCTGAAATATTCTTTAACTCTACCACTTGTGATTGGATTTCAAGCTCACTCTCTTGTCTTATTTTCTCTCTTTCTTCTAATTCTTTTCTCTCATTCTCTTCTTTGGCTTTTCTAACACTCTCCTCTTTTGCCTTTTCTTCTTCATCTCTTTTCTTCTTTTCATTTTCTTATATTCATCTTACTCTCTTTTCTTTTTCTCGGCACAATACTTCTCGAGCTTTTCTTTTACTCTTTGCATATCAAGCTCTCGAAACCTTTCAAGCTTCTCTCGTGCTCTCTTTTGTTTTTCTCTCTCTCATTGTTCACTCAAGAGCAAGTCCAAATTGTTCTTCAAATCTTTTTTTAGTTTAGAAAACTTAGCAAGATTTTGAATGAATGCTTCACCTATGTCAATGAAGTCTTCTATCCTAGACTATTGCTCTTTAGTTATCCTAAACGAAGGGGGAATGAAATGTTTCCACATGCATGCTTTTAATTTAGAAAATATGTTGATGCATGATTTTCTCCCCTTTTTCACTTTATACTGCCTCTCTTGCCACCACTCAAATGCACGTCCTACAACCTAGAAGTAACATGCCTAAGAATGTCAAATTCACTATATTTACTAAACAATGATTGCACCAATTTCTCTATATCCCATATCCAATCTCTAAATGATATTGATCATATATCTTCCCCATAGAATGGAATGTCACTATGAATGGTATGATGCAACTAATTACTATTATGCCTACTTAAATGCACACTACTATCCTACCTAAATGCACACGGCTATAAGAAAGAAAACTCATTTTCAAATAAGTTGAAAACACTTTTGCAAAACAACTTTTTTTCACAAGATACTTGAAGAATTCCTAAAGAGAAAAAAGAAGGAAAGTGATCTAGAAATACTCCCAGGAAAAGGAGGTGAGTCTCTTGGACAAGCTCAAAAATCAAGCCTTTCCTAGCCAGAGATCTCTAAACACTTTCACAAAATTTCTCAATAAAAATTCTAAACAAAACATAGTGTAACACCCCATTTAATTAATAGTGTAATTAAAGAAGCGTCACACTAGAAATATATCTTAGCGCAATCCTAGAGTTTAAACCCACTCCTTACAACGTAAGGCATACCACGGTGCCACAGGAAACCAGACATAAAGTTAAAGGAAACATAAAGAGGTCACAAGTCAACGAAATACATGGGCCGTGGCCCTAAGAAAAACCCAACAAAATAAAACACCAACTCCAGCCCAGATGGGCTATGCAGCCGAGTCACCGTTCCCCTGTTGACCGCGAGAACCTCTCGCTTCTACTCACATCAATAAATTGATGATCATCGCAAAAGAGAAGTACCACACACAAGACAATCAAACAAACAAAGGGTAAGCTAGAGCCAAAATCATTTCATCAATAAAGTCAGATATATACATATTTACAATCCATTATACATACATTAAACAAGCATGTTACGACCTTCCAAGCAATACACTATGACTCGACTTGACTCATCCAGATACATATGACTTGGTCAGATTCAGCGAATGCTTACGCTTGTAGTGGATACCTATGCTCACCCCCGAGCTATGTGTTACAAGTGTTATAATGAAAACGCTACAGAAGAGTTAGTGGAAAGCTACAACGAGTTCGGAAATAACTTACATGGAGTGGAGAAGTTGAAGTTCGCTCGGAGAGGGTGACAGCTAACCCTAATAGGGCTTTGAAACAGAAGGACAGAGTTTAGGTACAAATTGGCAAAAGTGAGGCTGACAAGGGAACCCTGGCAGCTTTAGGGCCTTAGCACCCTATGGGCCACTCTTTAGGCCCAACAGATTAAGGCCAGCCCTCACTCATTAGGGCAGAAAAGAAAATTGGGCCTTACACATAGCTTGATTGTGGAAATTTTTTTTAAAGTGTGTGGACAGATTAAAAATCTAAATACCAAAAGAAGATCAACTAGGTGTTAAACGCATGGCACCTAGATATCACGGTGACCTAAAACATAAAAGCAAACATACAATTCACACAAAACATGATGAAGAATTATCTTGTTCCTTTTTAAGATTATTGAATATGGTGTGAGTTGATTAAGAAAGCTAAGTAAAATCCCCACTAGACATTAAGATAGAAGCTATCTAGATGTGAAGGTTCCTTTCACAAAACTCAAGAGAAGAAGATGATGGATTGATTCAAAATGAAAAGGAAATGGAAAGCACATAAACCATAGAAAACCAAGAACAATTAAAGGAAGAAGAAAACACAAAATGGAAAGGAAAGAAATGGTAAAAATGTGAGAAGCACGCCACTACAAGGCTAGGCTAGAAGCCATGGCAACCTTGAAGATGAGTGGATGTGTGTCGCCACTTGCTATCTTGTTTCCTTTTAAGATTATTGAATATGGTGTGAGTTGATTAAGAAAGCTAAGTGAAATCCCCACTGGACATTAAGATAGCATGCTATCTAGTTGTGAAGGTTCCTTTCACAAAGCTCAAGAGAAGAATATGATGGGTTGATTCAAAACAAAAAGGAAATAGAAGGCACATAAACCATAGAAAACCAAAAACAATTAAAGGAAGAAGAAAACATAAAATGGAAAGGAAAGAAATGGTAAAAATGTGAGGAGCACGCCACTACAAGGCTAGGCTAGAAGCCATGGCAACCTTGAAGATGAGTGGATGTGTGTCGCCACTTGCTATGCAAGATAAGGCTTAAAAGTATTCACTCCATAGGGAGGAAACTCTCACAAATGGTTGAGACACAAGAGTGTTTTTACTTCAAAATCTTCAACCCTTGTACAAGTGTTAGAGGTCCCCTTCAATAGACAAGTCTAGGGGCTCCTTAGCAAAACAACTAAGTTAAAGGATTACAAAAGAAACCTAGCATGTTCTAGAAAGTAGGTCATCTTAGGGTGCACATGGGTGAATTTTCGTCCAAGCCATCTAGGTGGCAAGTCTTCATGGCCAAGGCTCCCAAAGGAAGGTTCTAGAACATTCTAGAAGACTTGGTGTCCAAGGCATGTGGGCCTCCCCTTTCTAGATGCTTCTAGAAAGTCTTATTCCTTCTCTCTCTTCCTTAGGACGCCAAGTGTCTCCTATGTGGTCCTCTTCCTTTCTTATTCCTACAAAAGCAAATTAAGGAATTTATTAGCATGTTGGTTTAAGGTTAAGCTAATCTTTTGAGTCAACAAGTCAACCCAAAGTCAAGGTCAACAAGTCAACTCAAAAATAGTCAACCAAGCCAACTTAAAGGAATTTTAAACTAAAGAAAATAAAAGTAAAGGAAGGGATCAAGGAACTCCCTTTCTTCTAAGCATGTGCCATGGGCCATCATCCTTGGTAGGGATCAATCCTTTATCATTCTCCCCTTGTTGGAGAGAGTTTGACCTCAAATTCTTGAAGTCTTTGTTGATGGAGCTTGACTTGAGTTGATGAGAACTTTCTTCATCTTTAATGATTTCATCCCTATTCTTGGAGATGCCCTCTTTCTTTTTAATGCCACTCTCATTTTCTTGCTTGTGTTTTTGTTCATCTCTCTTTGTTTGGGAAGAGAATGAAGAGTGGTGTTGCACCTCTTGCTTTGAAAAACTCTTTTTGTAGGCAAGTAACTCCTTGGTGAATGCTTGCCCCTTTTCTTTTTCTTTTTCATCTTTTATTTTATTTTTGTCCTCATTTTCTTGTGGAGGTGGGAGAGGTAGGATTGTGAACTTCTTTCCTAGGGAGGAGAAAACATAAGTGTTTGCATGGCCATCATAAACAACTTTTCTATCAAATTGCCATGGCCTACCTAGCAAAATATGGTTGGCTTCCATAGGCATAATGTCACATAATACCTCATCCTTAAAATTGCCAATTGAAAAGTTAATGAGGACTTGTTTAGTTACTTTTATTTCTTCTTCCTTAAGCCATGATAGGTTGTAGGGTTTGACATGAGGAATGGTTTTCAAGCCAAACTTGTCCACCACCCTTGGGCTAGCCATATTTACACAACTTCCACTATCTATGATGAAGTGACATATCTTGTCATTGATAAGGCACCCTACATGAAAAAGGTTTTGTCTTTGAGAAGGATCAAGTTCTTTGGGAACTTGCCCTAGTTGGCGCCTTACCATTAACAATCCACTTTCAAAGGGTTTAGTCCTTTCAATTGAAGAAGAAGTGTGGGAAGAAGTATTTTGGGGGGAAGGGGAAGAAAAATGTTCACTCTCATCATCACTCTTCTTTAAGATCATTGTCCTCTTGATCGGGCAATTCAAAGCAATGTGTTTATACCTCAAACATTTAAAACATTTAATGGAACTTGATCTTTGAGAAGTGGAATGGTGAGTGTGACCACTTGGTAACTTATTTTTACTAGATGGTGCTTGGTGAGACTTAGAAGGAAATTTATCATGTTTCTCTTTAGCTTTTGCCTTCCATGAGTGACTATAGTAGTGGTTGGGTGAGTAACTCTTCCTTGCCCTATTCTTTCTTTTCAAATGAGTTTCAATCCTAAGAGCAAGTGTGAAAACATTTTGAAGAGTGGAGTACTCATACAACTCTACTTGGTCTTGTATGTCTCTCCTAAGACCATTCACAAACCTTTTCATTTTTTCTTTGTTAGTTTCTCTTATTCCAACCCTACGCATTTGAGACTCTAATTCTTTAAAGTACTCACTCACACTCATAGAACCTTGGTGAAGCCTTTGGAGCTTCATAATAAGTTCCTTCCTATAGGAGGGAGGAACAAATCTAGCGCGCATAAGAGTTTTAATGTCCATCCAAGAAGCCGCGGGTGGCCCTTGGTCATAATTCTTACAAACTTTATGCCACCAAGTATTGGCATACTCCAAAAATCCTAAAACTACTAGATCAACTTGTGCTTGATCCTTTACATGATTTTCATTGAAAATTTGATCAACTTTAGCTTCCCAATCAAGGAAGATTTTTGGATCACTTCCACCATAGAACTTAGGAATCTTTGGAGTTTGCTTCTCTTGTGATGGGTTGCGCCTAGAATGCCCACTTTTCCTAGCCTCTCTTTCTTGCTTTTTAGCTTCAAGCATTTGAATGTGCTCTTGGATTCTTAGGTCACTTTGCTCCTTTTCTTTTCTCAATTGTTCAAAGGACTCCTTCCTAGATAACTCCAAATCCCGAAGCAATCTCATCAATGTATTGTTTTTGTTTGGTGTAGGTCCATTTGATGAACTTGCCATGATTCCTACAACAAAACACTCAAATCCGAGACAAAATAAATGAATTAGGGGTTAGGCAACATGAAAACCGAGACCAATTCCAACCCAAAATGTGACCCAAGTGTTTACATCACTCTCCCAAAGTAACAAGGCAAGGCTACACTCAAAGCTCCTCCAAGGAGTGAAGAAAACACTTTGTTCAAAAATCCTTTTCTTGCGTACAAGTGGCTCGGTTCAAACACTCAAGAATTTCAAGAAGACAAACTTACTATGACAAAACCAAGAGTACCTAAAGACAAGCAAGAAAAGCACAAAAACAAGAAATGTTAAACTCTAAAGAAGAAAAGTTTGAGACAAACTTTTAACAAGACTAAAACAAGAAAAGCACATTATAAAAATGACATGGAAAATACTTGAACATGCATTCCTAGTCCTAAATCATGCATACACCAAGAAAGATCATAACCAAGTCAAAGAATGAAACTAATTTGCCAATATCACCCATTTCTCAAGCATGAAAACTAGTAGCATAACACTTAGTGACAAACACACTTTTGGTTCATCAAAGAGCCATCTTGCTCTTAGTAAGATTGTAAAAGTGTACCAAAATTTTTCTTCTTTCAAAAACTAGTTTCACAAAATGATAAGAAAGGTGTTTTGGGTGGCTTGAACACTTAGTTCCTCAAGTTTTAGGCCAAAATCAATTTCATGGAGCATACATCAAGCAAGACATAAAGTGAAAGCAAGATTCAAATACTTGGAAAAACAAGAATAAGAAAACTTCAAGCTAACATATGACATATGACTCAAGCAAAAGTTAGGCACATTTAAAGACTTAAACATGTAGCTATCATGCATTTAAACTATTGGAAATGAAGGTCAATCAATAAGCACACAAAGACATGTTATCCAACAACATTAAGGAGTATGAAGAGTAACAAAAACAGTAGCCAAAATTGCCCAACATAACCTGAAAAACGTTGATTCACGGTGATCTAGGCAGCTCTGACCTTTGCTCACTATTTCATTCATAACTCTCTCCACAGAACTCCAAATGCATTGGTTCTTTTTTTGTTAAAAACTATACTAACAGAGCTTTCTTTGGACATCAAGAACGTAATTTTTGAAGCACTGATCAGGTGCAATTTAATCTTTTAAAATCGTGAACAGTTTCTGCCAACATTGTTTTTATGTGGACCATTCAAAGATAGCTACACAAGCCATGGTTAGAACACGAAAACACCATATTCAAGGACAATCAAAGCTCTAGATACCAAATGATGAAGGATTATCTTGTTCCTTTTTAAGATTATTGAATATGGTGTGAGTTGATTAAGAAAGCTAAGTGAAATCCCCACTAGACATTAAGATAGCAAGCTATCTAGATGTGAAGGTTCCTTTCACAAAACTCAAGAGAAGAAGATGATGGATTGATTCAAACGAAAAGGAAATGGAAAGCACATAAACCATAGAAAACCAAGAACAATTAAAGGAAGAAGAAAACACAAAATGGAAAGGAAAGAAATGGTAAAAATGTGAGAAGCACGCCACTACAAGGCTAGGCTAGAAGCCATGGCAACCTTGAAGATGAGTGGATGTGTGTCACCACTTGCTATGCAAGATAAGGCTTAAAAGTGTTCACTCCCTAGGGAGGAAACTCTCACAAATGGTTGAGACACAAGAGTGTTATTACTTCAAAATGTTCAACCCTTTTACATGTCTAGGAGCACCCCTTATATAGAAGAGTTTAGGGGTCTCTAAGCAAATAAAAGATACCTAAGGATGTCTCTACAAAAACCTAACCCTAGCTTCTAGAAACCAGGTCAAATAAGGTTACAAAAATGAGACACCAAAAGAGCCAACTATGGTGTGTGCAAGACTAATTTCGTTCTAGCACAAAAGGAGACAAAGAATGTGTCTCATATGTCTCCAAAAAGTGGCCAAAGTGTGCTAAAAACAAAGGAGACCAAAGGTACATAGGTACACTTGTTTTATGATTTATGCTTTATGCCTTTGCTTTACTCTCTCATCCACATCATTTATGCTCCCCAATCACTATGTGCCACCTAGCATTTCTTTCTTACTCCTAATTAACCTACAAAGTAAATAAACATAGATTAGCATGTTGGGTTAAGTCAAGTCAACTATAGTCAACAAGTCAAACCTAGTCAAAGGTCAACAAGTCAACTAAAGTTAATTCAACTAAGTCAACTTAGGGAATCAAAAATAACAAACACAAATGAAAAGGATGAAGGATTAGTGAACTTCCTTTCTAAACATGCTTAGTCTTCTTAAGCATGTGCCTCCATCCTTGGTTGGGGTCAATCCTTCATCAAAACATAACACAGAACCTCGACATTTAAAACAGAACATAAAAGCTGAAAACATAAAGACTGAAAACATAAACTAGACGAAAATTAAATCTAAGTGATGCAAGTGGCCTTTCGAACCCCTTAATGCTTTACACTACACGGTTAAACTATTACAATTCAATGTTAATGATGGGATTGCTCTAAAGCATTTTTTGACCTAAGCCAAATGAAACAAAAATAGCAAACTGAAAAAGAATTACAACCCAAAGTCTGTGACATCAAAATAGAATCAACACAAACAAAAGAATTATCCTATGTCTTGAGCTGCAGTGTCCTGTGCTATGCTCCCTCTCAATCCAGCCCCCAAAAATGATATTCTCTCAATTATTTTATCTTCCTTGGAGTCCCAGCTCACCCCACAATTTCTCTCGAATAAAGCTCCCACAAGAGATTCACTCACCACTCCTCCTCCAAGAAGAGACTTCACCTGTAACGTCCTAGCCGGAAATTACTTATTAAAATAAATAAGAAAAATAGTTTGAATAAAATAACATCATTTATTATTCATCAATTTCCCAAAAACGCAGGAAATATTTAGAACCTTAAGTTCAACGCGCCAAACCAGATAATATAATTCACGACAATACCGTATTACAAGTATAAATGTCTATAAAACTATTACAATAGATCCATGGTTTGACAAAATAAAATCAGTGAAAATTCCCAAGAGGTCCTCACTCCGTCTCTATGCATCAGCCTGCCCACCTGCATCAACATCTGCTCCAATGTAGCAAGTTACATGATCATCGCCACACACACACAGATAGGGTGAGATCTTTAAATAAAACCAAACAAATATCATATTAAGTACATCATCTCAAAATTATAACCCGCGTTAGTATTTTTTCCCTTTTTCCTTAGTTCTCCATTTCCAACACTTACAATAGACGTCTATCATTTCTATACCCCTTAGGTGAAATCAATGATCGATCTTTGGTGCACGAGTGTCTACTCGCCCCTCCGACTATAGGCCATCACCTAATAGTCCACACGTGGGAATAACTTTACCACAGCATCTCACCGTGACACTAAGTGGAGCTCCACAAAACAAACATAAGTTTGTAGTTGTTCCCAGACTACCAAAGCTCTATCAAAATACACTAAAGAGGGCAATCACCTGAAACCTCGCTGTACGAGCCACAACTTGCACACTCCATTGGACTTCCTAAACCACTAGGCTACAATCTAGAATGGTCACGTGTTACCCTAATACGAGTTGCACTTGTAACTAGGGCCCCCAGCCAAAGCCTCGCATCATGAACATCACCTAAAGTTGTGTAGAAACCCTTACTCGCGCACCATCACGGGACAAAAACTGCCTAGCGCGCATCTCACATCGCTAGGCAGAATCTGGGTCTATACCGCCTGGCAGAAATCACACACTGTCAGGCGCCAAGCGCCAAACATGAGTGTTGTTGCACCGTCACCGCCTAGCGGACCCTAAGCCTGCCGCCAGGCGCCTCGAACCCTCCAGAGCCTCTACTACACCTCTTCCGCCTAGCGGAACCTACACTACCACCAGGCGCCTCGCTCGTATAGGGACCACTGCCACTGTTTTTGAATTCTACCGCCTGATGGCTCACACCACGCTGTCAGGCGCCATACCAGTAGCGTAAAGCTACTGGTTTTTTGCACTTTAAACAGATCCCCAAGTGATCCCAATCATACAACACACCAAATTATAGAACAATTATGGCACTCCAAGCATGGTTCTATCGCTAGATTATCATCCACACAACTAATCATGCAAATACAAATTTTCAATATAGCACATATCCCTTACATATCCAAATAGTGAAGCATGCAATATAGACCACTTCCAAGTGTCAATCTCCTTCATACAAGCATATTCCCAACAACCAAAATTACACATTCTACTGCACATTCATCATTTTACTATTAGTCCAATCCAAAGTCATCAAATTAGCCTCACCTAATATCTTAATTACCGATTTCACATAAATACAGTCCTTATCATATTTCCATATACAACCTTATTAGTTCAATGCAAATCTCCCTATTGTCACATTAGCATACATTCTGGATTATGGTTTATCACATACCGTCGACATTTAATGACAGCCACTACCTTGTATTTCCCTCCCTTACATACATTCGAATTGTCTAGCATAACACCTAAAATGTGTAATCACAACAGAAACACAAAGTAACCGGCAAACTGAGGTGTCGCCTAGCAGCAACCCCACACACCGCCAGGCGATGCTTATGAAAATAGGTTATGCCCAGACTGCTTTCGCACCAGTCATGACCCAAGTATCCCAATTTCAACACACACCATCATATTGTCATAAATTCTATTGCAGACATCATACAAAAATCATACTGTATTCATATGAACACTATTTATATACCATGACTCATCTATAAATTACCAATCCAATACTTATTCATCATGAACCCCAACATGAACCTTAAATCCCCAATTTCATGCAATATTCATACATTCAACATATAAATATTACCCGCAGACATTTATACTATAAAATTCATGTTCATGCATATAAATCATCATGGCAACATCACAAAGAACACAAAAATACCAAAACAACCAAAACTGGGCCTCCTTGTTCGCATCGCCTGGCGGATCATCCTTCGCCGCCAGGCGGTTCATGAAGAAAACCCAGAAGATTGGGTATGAAGCTTGTGTCGCCTGGTAGGTCGTGCGTGATCGCTAGGCGGTTTCTTGAAAATTTCAGAAACCTGAATGAAACTTAGATAAAATCGACAAAATGAAATCCCAAACCCTTGACACATCACGATTACATACAATGCAAATTAAACAACCAATAGGAACTCCCCTAACCTGGAATTCTTGCTTAAAATTTGGACAATTGAGTGTTCCACCACTTGCTCGCTAATGCCCTTCTTCAAACTCTCTCCCAATTTAGCCTCTAGTTTGCCTCACCCTCACAACACACTCTCCAATTTCGTTCTGTATCTCCTCTCAAACTGCAGAATAACTCCAGCTCTCAATTCACCCTCCTCTCACTCCTAATTTGCCTCTTTAATTGCACTTTAATTAAAGTTAATTTGGCAAAAACGAAAATGGTTAATGGTGAAGAGTAATTGCCATTCAATGGATGATAATGGATTGTTTTCAGCTTCCATTGGCTACTCCTCCATATAGGGTTTCCCTTACCCTTTCACATTCATGCCAAAAACTAAAATGGGCAAAAATAAAGTTTATTTTGTCCAAGCCAAGGCTTGAACCCATCACTACACAATTGCGATTCAAGTGCATAACCAAATCAACCAAACCATCTTTCATGATAATATTCATACATAACAAATTATATCCTTACTTATCACACTCAACCACATCTAAAAAATATAGAAAATTAAATAACGCGCAAATGGCATACATAAGACTCGAACCCAAGTCCTCTCTCACAATCAAAGTATTCTCAACCACTTGATCTAGTATCTCTCCACATCATAAAGGTTAGTATTTAAGGCCATAAAGGCTTCTCTTACCCGCATTTATTACATAATTATTTATTTAATTATTTAAATTTAGTGGGTCTTACATCACCTACAAGGGTTGTCAAAACAGTGAGAATGCAGGATCCAAAACAGAACCAAGTGCAAATCAACCTACTGCGTGAGAGTACAAATCAGAAACACAATAAAAGCTCAAACGGAAGAATTGGACAACATCAAGTGAAAGATTGAATGACAAACTCAAAGAATAGCCAAGAAAGACAATCAAGAAACCAAGCTAACAAAGGAAGAAGGCACACAAAAGGAACCTAAAGAATGTGTCCAGAATAAGATGAACAAAACTAAAAGCAAACACAGACTCAAAAACAAACAAATTGAATCATACATGACAAGATAGGTGCAACTGAAATGAAGATAAAAGAATCAAAACTCAATGAAGCTCCCATACAAGCACAATTAGCAAGTGAAGAAGGCATCAAGAGTATTTGATGGAGTTGTGAAATGCACTATCATTTTCTTTTAATCAACAAGCCATCAAAATTTCTTTTCTAGATTTCTTTTTCTATTTGTATCATATCACAAGGCTATATAATTCACACTTATATCTTGAAATATTCTTGCTACAATTCACAACTTAAAGAATATTTATTTCACTCCAAAACAGCTAGCAACAACATGGTCAAGTTCAAAGCAAATAACTCAACTAAGAAATTGGAAAGACAAACTAGGAAACAGATCAGGCAGTGCATTTAAAATCTGATACAATAGAAGCTTCTAAGCAAAGTGAGGCCAAACAAACTATTGCACTCAAGATACACATGAAATCTCAAAAACTCTAAACACTAGGCTAATCATAGACACAAAAATAGTGATATAGCAAATAGAATTGACCAAAACAGATTTAAGCACGAATAAACTGGAATTTGGTAAAATAGTAACAACACATACCAAATTAGCCAGGATTTTTCCAATTAACAAACTAAAATACTTTATCAAACACATATCGGTTGGGTAATTGGAAACAGAAATGGCCAAAACGACTGCACTCAACAACAAAGGCCAAATAGGATGTAGCAAAAGTAATGTGCTATAGCAAATTTGTAGATATAGAATATAACTACTATAACATTCAATGTAGAATGCATCATATTAGCATAGGTTCGACCAATTGATCATTAACATGATTTGAAAACACTCAAAAAACCATTAAACCAGCATTGGAAAGAGTGGAAAGCTAATGGTTGGTGTGTGAACCAATAAACATAGTCAAGAAATTGTACAACACCAAAAATAGTTTTCAATATACTTGGAGCACATGCACAAAATCCATAGTAGAAAAAATGACTCTAACACATAGCTAATGGTCCAAACAACATTGGAATCAAGCATAAAGGCACCACATCAAAGAATAATCACAAAAAACAAGAATTGGTGATGTAGCTTTCAAAGAAAATATACAAATGCATTTTTGAATTCAACTTCAAGGATCAAAATGAATTTACTGCAAACATATGAATATGGCTCGAATTCAAAGCACAATGACCAGCAAAACTGAAGCAGTTTTCACATAGCATAAAAGTCAGAGTGGAACGTAAAAACAACTAATGCAAACAAAACAGCAAAGACTCAGCCTATGTGTGGTCCAAACCAATAAGACTTCCACGTAAACATTGATATCATCACGGTATTGATTCAGAAAAATCAGAACAGGCAAACTTGAATCAATTTCAACAAAGGATTTAACAAAGTGGCACAAATTCAATCGCAGAAATTCAAACTCAAACACAAGCAATAATGAACAAGACATAATCAAAACAGATAAGAAGAAATAATAGAGATGAAACGAAGAATACTCATCTTTGAAGACCTCCGAGAATCGATTGGCTCTGAATACCACTTGATGAGGCTATTCTGTCACGAGATTTGCCGGAAAGCCTCTCCAATCGGTGTTCTACCGATTGAAACTCGCAGAATGCAAGGGAAAGGCAGCGAAATACTCGAATATGGTGTTTAACGCTCGCATCTGACTGGTTTGGAAACCCTAGGAGGAGAAATCCTCAACTAAGGTGAAGGGTGAGTGATGAATGGGGTGAGTAATCTCAACCAATCTCACATTCATCAAAGCTAAGCTTACAAAAGAATGGCTCTCCTTTTATAGATGAAGGCAACCGAAAATCAACAAAAACAGAAACGTTGTCTAACAAGATGTTTTAACAGCTAAGGGTTGTGGAAGAAACGTGAAACCCTAACGGTGTGAACCCTAGTAGAGAAAAGAACTAGAGGTGCATGATGCAGGGAGAAAAGGATGCTCGCGTGAGGCAAGAAAGGGATGTGAAAGAAACCCTATCAGCGGCGTATATGCGTGATGAAGGGAGGGAACTCTAGCAGCATGTATGAAGAGTTGGGCTAGCTTTCTGAATGAAGAGGAAGCATTCCTGGTTGTTGGTCACACAGACTAGAATTTGGGCTTCAACTTTGCAAGCCCAAAATGAAGGCTGAAATCATTGTGTTTCCCACACGAGAAAGGTGTTGTTTGAAGGTGGTGCACACGTGGAAGAACTAGAAGAAATTGGGCAGTGGCAGTTCCAACATTATGGCTTAACAAAGCATGCTTATTACACAGCAATATCCATGATGCACTAATGTAGAAATTTTGGGTTGCACTTGAAAATAACCCAATTAGACAAGCATTTATTTAACAAAAGTAATACAAAAAATTGATGAAGGCGTGACCACCTGTCGCAACCGGAATCGCGACGGGAAGGCGAATCGAAAAAAGAAATGGGTTTAAAAAAGATTTAGGAGTCGCCACCATAATTATTCTGGAAAACTATGGAAAACCATAAAGATAAGACAAGTCTGCGAAAAACCATATTTTGGATTCGTGAGTCGGTTACACGTAGGGAAGGTGTTAGCACCCTATCGCGCCCGCCCAAGGGCGGTACCTTTAATTAAAAAATGCAAAGTTGATGTGGTTTTCAAAATATTAACTTTTCCCAAAAAAAAAAAAAAAAATAAGACAAAAAAAAAACTAAAAAGAAACAAAAATAATATTTTTTTGTTTTTTGGGCCCGACAAGGATTGACCTTGGTCCTACGTATTCTCATTAAAAATGAGAAATCAGGGTTACGTAGTTCTTAAAAAGATATCTTGTTTAAAAACGTTGATGTTTTTGTATTTTGAAATTTTATATATTTTTTGGTGTTTTTGAATTATTTGAAAACATGTGTCATACGATGCGAGTGATCGGGCAGACACTAAAAGGGAGAGAAAATTATTTTAGTATTTTTTAAATTATTTGGAAGAAAGTGTCACACGACGCGGGCGGTCGGACAAACACAATAAAAATGAAAGAGAACCATTTTTTGATTTTTTTCTATATTTTAATTTTTATAATGTTCGAATATAATTGTTTTCTTTTTTTTTTAAATAAAATAAATAAAAATAAATAAATAAATAAGTAAATTTATAAAAGGATGAAAATATTTAAGATGGATAAAAGTGGAAAACAAAAAAAGTAAGGGTGCACGAGTAATTGGTGGGGTGCACAAAGCAAATACAACAACAAACCCAAAAACAAAAGACAAAGGCATGGGGTGCAGGAGTATCACATGTGAGAGGTGCGTGAAGTAACAGGTGGGGTGCGTGCAGTAAATAAAGGAATGTGCTAAGGAAACGCAAAGCAGAGGTGTAAGAATTAAAAAAGGGGTGTACACGAAGAAAAGAAAAGAGGAGGGTGGGGTTGAGGTAAAAGAGGGGGTGCGTGTGGTAACTCAAAGCCTGCAGCCCCCCCTTTTTTTTTCTTTTTTTCCAGAAAACCCTAACAAAAGGGTTCCTCCCCTCACATGGCAGCCGCTTCTCCTTGACACCACCACGACTCCGACCTCTGACCTCTGGGACCGCGCCTGCACCGCCTGACTCACCGGTGACGATGCCGACCACCGTCGCAAGCCCCGCCGGCGACGACGTCGTTATTCGATCCGCCTCGCGTGAGGTACCTCTGCGCCAACATACGGCCAGCTTGCCGGCGGCGTCAATCGACGCCGGAGACGTCGCTCTCGTTCTCGGCAGCGGCAGCGGCGTCCACCACAGACGTTGACGGCGAGAACCCCGAGACGCTCGACCTTCACTCTCCCTCTCTCAGGCTCGAGTCGCGCTGCTCTCGCGACACCTAGGGTCGCTGCGATTTCCGTTCAAAGCTCCGAACCGCCGGCGGCCTCCTACTCCTTTGCCTATCTCTGTGCTATGATTGGATGTGACTGATCGGAGAAAATGAGACTAGAATGGGGTTTTGATCCGATGCAGTATTGGATTGCATGGGTGAGGGTTGTGATTCTGATTTTTGTGCAGGTGGATGAACTTGAAGGTGAGTCAAGACAGATGTTGGCTCGTTCGTGTGCTAGTCGTGTGTTGGTGAAAACGAGTATGTGACAGTGATGATGACAAATGAATGTGATTCTGGTTGTTTATGGTGTTGTGTTTGGGTTCTGGCTTGGCAGTCTTGCAGGTGAAGGTGATGAGGGAAAGATGATGGTGGCGAGAGAGATTGAGATTGAGGATGAGGTTATTTTCCAGCACTCACCCGGAGAACAGTAACATCCAAACAAGAACATATCTTAACAGATAAAATAAAAATAAAATAAAAGAAATTGTGCTCTGTTCTTTATTGTACCAGTTGCAATGGGAATAAACAAAAGAATAACCATGCTCATTTCAAACCATCCATACATTCATGAACATCAATATCAAATTAACATAAGCTCTAATTCATACACCCATGAACATCGACAACAACATCAAGTCACGGTAACATAAACTAAAGAGGAGTTAAGAACACTTACCGTGAAAATAAAACTTAATGCACTAACAGCTTTGTTTCCGTTTCCAAATTTGACTCCTTCTCTCCCTCACTGATTTCTAGTGCCATCTCCCCTCTCTGTAGTAATTCAAAAAAAGACCCCTCCTCTCATGAATCTTCCCCTTTTTATTATGTAACCCTCTGCACCTTCCAATTTTGAAATTTGGGACCAGACTGAGAGCAGATGTTGCTTCCTGCTCCTTCAGCCATCATGACCATGCCACAGACCTTTCCCAATACAAAACCATGATAGCATAGCATGCTTGGGTCTGACAAAAGAGAGGCTTTACGTTACCTTTTTCTTTCCCCTTTCCTTTCTCTCTGTTTTTTCTTTTTATTTTTCTTTTTATTTTTTTTTATTAAACTAGAATGAGAGACGTAAAACAAAAAAAGGAGCTGTAATAATAGAAAGAAAAATAATGTAATAATCAAAATAATAAGCCCAAATAAACAAATAAATAAATAAAACAAAACTAAAATAAAATATATATAAAAAAAATAATAATAATAATAAAATAAATAGATAATTATTTTTCTCAAACCAAAACATATTTTTTCTTTTCTTTTCTTAATTATTTATTTATTTATTCTTCTCAATTGAACTTTAATTAATTAATTAATTAATTAATTATTTTATTTTATCATTGTTACCCAGACGAAATTGGGTGTTGACAGCTACCCCTCTTTACTTAGATTTTACTTGATAGTATGAAATTTTAACTTTCATAGGTTATCAAAGTAAAAGATGAGTAAAGATAAAAACACTAATTTCGTTTGGGTTTTAAAGGAAAAGAGGAAAAAACAAAACAAGCATATACAAGACCAATTCAAAGAAAAGGGTCGTGATCAAAAGAAGAAAACAAACTCGACCATTCTAAAGGAGAGGATCATGATGTGACAAAGAAATCAATGACCATTCCATCGGAGAGGGCCTTGATGTGAAGAAGGAAAATCAATGACCATTCCATCGAAGAGGGCCTTGATGTAAAGAAAGAAAATCAATGACCATTCCATCGGAGAGGGCCTTGATGTAAACATAAGAAAATCAATGACCATTCCATCGGAGAGGGCCTTGATGTAAACATAAGAAAATCAATGACCATTCCATCGGAGAGGGCCTTGATGTAAACATAAGGAAATCAATGACCATTCCATCGGAGAGGGCCTTGATGTAAACATAAGGAAATCAATGACCATTCCATCGGAGAGGGCCTTGATGTAAAGAAAGAAAATCAATGACCATTCCATCGGAGAGGGCCTTGATGTAAAGAAAGAAAATCAATGACCATTCCATCAGAGAGGGCCTTGATGTAAACATAAGAAAATCAATGACCATTCCATCGGAGAGGGCCTTGATGTAAACATAAGAAAATCAATGACCATTCCATCGGAGAGGGCCTTGATGTAAACATAAGAAAACTAAGGGGAGAATGTCCATATATGAAAGGAGAACCCGAAGTTTGATTTTGATGTGTCAGTAAACACTGCTTGAATGCTTAACCGACAAGATTCAATCTTTAGGCAAAAGATGTAATGCGGTGAGGATGCATAAATGCATGGATGCATGGATAAAGTTCATATGAAGCTTTATTTTTTGCCTTTTTATTTACTAATTTTTTTTCCACGACACCCTCCAAAAATGAGTCTACTCTTAGTGAATGTACCCGTGATGCCTCGTTAGTATGCACATACTTTTATTCCCTTCTTTTTTGTTCATTATTCTCTTTACGAACTCAGCGTGACATTCATTGCTTTAAATTTATGGAGAGAAACAAATGGTGTTTATTGAATGAAAAACAAAGTAGAATACAACAAAATTTGGAGACAATGTCAATATCCCCTAGTAGCACTTCCTATCAAGGAATCATCATGTATAAAACTTTTTGACCGCATCAGAATTGACCGGTAACGGTAACTCCTCTCCATCCATCCTTGTGAGAATTAGTGCCCCACCAGAAAATGCTTTCTTCACCACATACGGGCCTTCATAATTTGGAGTCCACTTGCCCCTATGATCCTTTTGTATAGGTAAGATCTTTTTCAAGACTAGCTCGCCTTCAAGGAACTCTCTAGGATGCACCCTCTTGTCGAACGCCTTTTTCATCCTTCTTTGGTATAACTGTCCATGACACACTGCCGCTAGCCTTTTTTCCTCAATGAGATTAAGCTGGTCAAATCGGGCCTGAACCCATTCTACATCTTCCAACTGGGTCTCCATTAACACTCGTAGGGATGGGATTTCTACTTCGAAGGGTAGTACTGCCTCCATTTCGTACACTAGAGAAAAAGGTGTTGCCCTAGTTGATGTACGTAGTGAGGTGCGATACCCATGCAAAGCAAAGGGAAGCATCTCATGCCAGTCTTTATACGTGACCACCATTTTCTGTACAATCTTCTTGATATTCTTATTAGCAGCCTCGACTGCCCCATTCATCTTTGGACGATAAGGAGAAGAATTATGATGCTGAATTTTAAATCCTTCACACAATTCGGCCATCATTTGATTGTTCAGATTGGTGGCATTATCAGTGATTATCTTGCTAGGCAACCCGTACCTACAAATTAACTCTCTCTTTATAAATTTAGTCACAACCTTCCTAGTCACACTAGCGTAGGAAGCAGCTTCCACCCATTTAGTGAAATAATCAATTGCAACTAGAATGAAGCGATGTCCGTTTGAGGCTTTTGGCTCTATAGCCCCGATGACATCTATCCCCCACATTGAAAACGGCCATGGGGCAGACATTAAGTTTAAAGTAGTGGGTGCCGCATTGATATTGTCTGCATACTTCTGACATTTCTCGCACTTTCTCACGTGTGTGCAACAATCATTCTCCATAGTCAACCAAAAGTAACCAGCCCTCAAGATCTTTCTAGCCATCGAGTGTCCATTCATGTGTGTGCCAAAAGTTCCTTCATGAACTTCCTCCAATATTGACTCGGCCTCTTTTGCATCCACACATCGAAGGAGAACCATATCATGATTTCTCTTGTACAACACATTCCCACTCAGGATAAAATTTGCAGCCAACCTTCTCAGTGTCCTTTTATCATTCTCAGATGCTTCTTCGGGGTATTCTCTGGTTTTTATATAGCGTTTAATATCAAAATACCATGGCTTACCGTCTAACTCTTCTTCAATGAAATGGCAATATGCTGGCCCTTCATGACTCTTCATTTGGATCATCGGCATTACCCCATCCTGATTAATCTTGAACATCGATGATAAAGTAGCTAAGGCATCTGCCAATTGGTTATCCTCTCGCGGAATATGGTGGAATTTAATGAAATCAAAATACTCCACCAATTCCATGATATAAGTTTTGTAGGGAATCAACTTGTGATCCCTAGTTTCCCATTCTCCCCTTAGTTGATGGATAACCAACGCTGAATCTCCATATACATTCAAAAATTTTGCCTTTGACTCAATCGCGGCTTGGATGCCCATAGCGCATGCTTCGTATTCAGCGATATTGTTTGTGCAATTAAAACACAACCTTGTTGTCATTGGAATGTATTGGTTTTCTGGAGATATTAGTATTGCCCCTATACCATGTCCCATGACGTTAGAAGCCCCGTCGAATAATAACGTCCATTTCTTTATGTTCTCATCTTCTTGGTCATCTTCAAACAAGGTCATGATGTCCTCATCCGGAAATTCGGGTTGCATCGACTGATAATCGTTAACGGGTTGTTGGGCCAGATATTCAGCCAAAGCACTACCCTTGATGGACTTCTGAGTGACATACACAATGTCGTATTCTGACAATAGCATTTGCCACCGGGCTATCCTTCCAGTGAGAGCGGGCTTTTCAAAAATATACTTGATAGGGTCAGTCTTGGATATCAACCAGGTAGAATGACTCAACATGTGTTGTCTTAGACGATGGGCAGCCCATGCCAATGCGCAACAAGTTCGCTCTAAAAACGAGTATCGCTGTTCACATTCCATGAACTTCTTGCTCAGGTAGTATATGGCATGCTCTCTTTTTCCAGTTTTGTCATGTTGACCCAACACACAACCCATTGACTCATCAAGTACCGTCAAATACATAAGGAGTGGCTTCCCCGGTTTGGGCGGGCGTAACACAGGAGGATCTTGTAGATATTGTTTGATTTTATCAAAAGCAGTCTGACAGTCTTCATTCCACTCAACAACCTGGTTTTTACGCAATAGCTTGAATATTGGTTCACAAGTGGCGGTTAACTGGGAGATGAACCTAGCAATGTAGTTCAGTCTGCCCAAGAAACCCCGTACCTCCTTTTCTGTACTGGGAGCAGGCATTTCGATTATCGCACGCATCTTGTCGGGATCGACTTCTATCCCCTTTTGACTGACAACAAAACCCAACAACTTTCCAGATCTCACACCGAATGTGCATTTTGCTGGGTTTAGTTTAAGTTTAAATTTCCTCAATCTCTCAAATAATTTCCTTAGGTTGAGGATGTGTTCTTCTTCTGACTCAGACTTGGCGATCATGTCATCTACATAAACCTCGATTTCTTTGTGCATCATATCATGAAAAAGTGCCACCATGGCCCTTTGATAGGTGGCCCCAACATTCTTAAGCCCGAAAGACATCACCTTATAGCAAAATGTCCCCCACAATGTGATAAACGTGGTCTTTTCCATATCTTCAGGTGCCATCTTAATCTGATTATATCCCGAGAAGCCATCCATAAACGAAAATAGCGAGAACTTGGCTGTATTATCCACTAATGTATCGATGTGCGGTAATGGGAAGTTGTCTTTTGGGCTCGCCCGGTTCAAATCTCTATAGTCAATGCACATCCGAACCTTCCCATCCTTCTTGGGCACGGGTACAATATTTGCCACCCATTGAGGGTATTTTGCCACAGCTAGAAATCTAGCGTCAAATTGCTTTTGCACTTCTTCTTTAATCTTTAATGACATTTCTGGTTTCATCCTTCTTAGCTTTTGTCTGACTGGAGGGCATTCCGGTTTGAGTGGAAGCTTATGTTGTACTATATCAGTATCTAAACCAGGCATATCATTGTACGACCAAGCGAACACATCCCTAAACTCCTTTAGCAGCACACACAATTCTTCTTTCACTTCTTTCTTCATACTCGTGCCAATTTTCACTTCTTTCTTTTCATCCCCCTCACTTAGGTCAAGCACTTCAACATCTTCTTGATGGGGTTTTATTTCCCTAGATTCTTGTTCCACTAATCTCATTAGTTCAGGGGAGGGTTCGGAGTCACCTTCATAATCATCTTCCATATTATTGACAGGGTGCTCGAAGTTAGGGACATCGACATTGTTATTTTCAAAACATTCATTATCATATCTGCATTATTTGAGTTTATAAAAAAAGATAAATAAACAAACAAACAGTGAAAAATGCAAACAAAGATAACAAAGGTAGCAAACACAAATTGATTATCACGCTGAGCATAAAGGAAAAGGTGTCATCCTGTTAAGTCATGAATCCTAAAGCTCCGGGTAAAGCAATAGGATAAATTAAAAATATTACATTTTAACCAAATTAAACATCACGGGTAGATCCAAAGTCTCCCAATTGTTGAGTAGCGCATTTGGAGCACAAGGCTGCACAAAAACCAAGCTTTCAGGTTCATCTTCATCTCTGACAGCTGCTATCTGACTAGTGTTGATCCATCCCGCGCTGCGAAAGCTATCTCTGATGTCACAGATGCGAATCTTTCCTAACCCCAGTCCTTTTCCTTGGATTCGAGCCACACCGCGCTCTCTCCTTTCTTCCGCCAGCCTCCTCTTATCCTCTCTAGTAGGCTTGTATCCAAGGCCGTATTTATTCTTTTTCTCGGTGACTTCTAAAGGATACATCAATCCTTGCTCGTACTTGCCTAGCCCCTTTCCGTACTCATATCCCTCTTTCAACATGACCTTGGCCGTCATAAGGGAAGTACGCGACAAGTGTGGGTTCATTGGAAAGGGCTCCACATAGGCATTTCCCACAATTTCCAAAGATTGGAAGGTTGTCTCGAGGGCTTCCTCTGCTGCTTCAATATAGCGAGAAGATGAAGGCCCACTTACTAAAATATCTTCCTCCCCTTAAACAATCACTAATTTGTCACCCATGACATATTTTAACTTTTGGTGCAAGGTTGAAGGTACTACGCCCGCTGAGTGAATCCAAGGACGACCCAACAAGCAACTATATGCTGGAAGGATGTCCATCACTTGGAAAGTTATTTGAAAGACACATGGCCCTATTTGGATCGGCAATTCTACCTCTCCCATTACTTCTCTTTTACTCCCATCGAAAGCTCTCACTATCATTGCACTTGGTTTCATGTGAATACCTTCACACGGTAGCTTTCCCAATGTTGTTTTTGGCATCACATTCAGGGAAGATCCATTATCGATCAATACACGTGCTATGACATGATCCAAGCATTTTACAGAGACATGGAGGGCCTTGTTGTGTCCCCTCCCTTCAGTAGGTATCTCTTCATCGGTAAACGTCAGGTAGTTGTTAGCAGTGATATTGTTAACAATTCCCTTAAAACTGTCCAGAGAAATATTTTGCTCCACATGCGCTCCATTGAGTATCTTCATTAACAACTTTCTATGAGAGGTTGAATGCATGAGTAGTTCTAAAAGTGAGATTCGAGCAGGCAGGCGATTCAACTGTTCGACCACTTTATACTCGCTTTGTTGTATGAACTTCAAGAACTCGCAAGCCTCCTCATCAGATACTTCTTTCCCATCATCTTTTCTTAGACCCTCGTCGGTTTGGATGGTTTTCCCTTTCAAGAGTTCCTTAGCCTTTTTGGTATTCGCCGATTCAT
Source organism: Vigna unguiculata (assembly GCF_037176805.1). Lineage (NCBI taxonomy): Eukaryota > Viridiplantae > Streptophyta > Magnoliopsida > Fabales > Fabaceae > Vigna > Vigna unguiculata. Next base: position 21,588,140 of record NC_140795.1, on the reverse strand, counting down.
TATTGCCAACTCCATCTTTCATCAAGTTTGGAGGCGTAAAGATTCGACCACTTCTTGTAATTCCACCGATGCCTGATATATTTTTCACCACTGACTCACCACTGCTAGGTTGACCACCTACCCGTTGTTCCTCACCTAACACGTATGCACCATATTTCCATGGGACAGCTTTCTCACTTTTGTAGGGAAATGGGGAGGGTGTTTGGATAATAATAGATTGTCTTTCTTGAATTGTCGGGGTAGAGGTGGATCTAGTGAAATGAATCACCAATGGCTCTGGCAAAGTCACACCGGGTTCCGCACCATCTTGTGCAAATACTTCATCCTCCATGTGTCCGTGACATACTTGCACAAAGTTTCTGTCTATAAGATTTTGTAGAACATCCTCGAACTCTGTGCATTCATCGATAGAATGTTTAGCACTCGGATGGAATCCACACTTTTTACTCAGGTTATATTCTCCTTTTAACAAACCCAATTTTAATAGTGTCTCAAAAACAAACCGCTTGGAGCTTCGAATTTCATTCACATCCGTCACCAGTCGGTGTTTCTTAACCTCAATGGCATTTGTCGAAGGGTTCCCAAGACCAGAAAGGGGATTAGCCTCAACACTAGGTTTGTCTTCATGGAACTTTATCCATCCTGAGTTGATTAAAGCTTCCACCTTGTGTTTAAGAGACACACAATTCTCAATAGAGTGACCAACTCCCCCTCCGTGATAATCACATTTGGCATTTGGATCATAATTCTTGGGGAACGGAGGTTGCACAGGCTTCATCGGACAAATAGCCACCAAACGCTTTTGGAAGAGATGAGGCAACAATTCCGTATATGACATAGGAATAGGAGTGAAATGAACGAAGTTCCTCTCTTGATTCCTCCTTAGATTAGCGTTTTGTCCCGCGTTTCTGTTGAAATTCGAGTTAGGTTCGGTTTTCCAAGCACTGTTTGGAGCACGTTGTGGTTGATAAAGATTCGACGGTTGATAAAACCCTTGTTGCTGAGGTCGTGTTTGATGAACAGACATTGCATTGGCCACATAAGGAGGTTGGTTCAAGTGTGGTCGATAATTAATCGTAGGAGCCCGACTTTCCCACACAGGCATCACTGAGGCCGCTTGTACTTCTGCTTCTTTCTTCTTTCCGGGAATAAAATTAGGTTTCTTAGGAGTTGCAGCCGCGAATGGGCCATATGCAATCTTTCCGCTTTTTAACCCGATTTCTATTCTTTCCCCTATGATGATGATATCAGCGAAATTGGAAGACACATTCCCCAATACATGCTCATAAAATGGTGATTGCAGCGTGTTTACAAACGTCGCCACCATCTCCTTATCAAGTAGAGGTGGCTCAACCTGAGCAGCCAACTCTCTCCACCGTTGTGCATATTCCTTGAAGGACTCAGTATCCTTCTTGGCCATGTTTTGCAATTGCAATCTATCTGGCGCACTATCTGTGTTGTATTTATACTGTTTCACAAAGGCGTCGGCCAAATCCATCCAGGAATGAATTCGAGATGGCTCCAAGTGTGTATACCAATTCAATGCTACCCCAGCCAAACTATCTTGGAAACAATGTATTAGCAATTTTTCATCATAGGCATAAGCAGCCATCTTTCTACTGTACATTGTCAGATGGCTTTTAGGGCATGTGGTGCCGTGATACTTTTCAAATTCTGGGACCTTAAACTTGTGTGGTATCATCACACCAGGAACCAGGCTTAATCTCGCCACATCACCGAACCCATAGCTTCCACTAGGGATGGCAACGGGGCGGGGCGGGCACGGGTTTCGCTATCCTATACCCATCCCCGTAAAAAAAATTCATCCCCATCCCCATACCCAAACCCAACAGGTATTAAACTTTTGACCCATCCCCATCCCCACCGGGTAACGGGTATAATCTCGTACCCATACCCATACCCATTTTCTTACTACTTCAATATTAATTTTAATTAATTTTTATAAAATAATAAAATTTTTATGATAAAGGAAACATAATATTATCAAATATTCAATATTAGAATGATGATTGTTTCTTCCATATCAAATACTTTAAAATAAATTATAATTGTTTACATTTTATATAATAATACCAAATAAAATTTCATTAGAACTAAAACAATTATTAAATTTGCAAATATTAATGAAACATAATTGATAAAATTTAAAAATATTTTTTTTTAAATATAAAAGAAAAACAAATATTCAAATTAAAATATATTTTAAATGTTTGTTTACTTCAATCTTTTAAATTCTAATAAATCTTTTTTTTATACACTAATAAAAGTTATAATACATCATTTGATCAAAATGATACAAAGAACATAATTGATATTTTAAATGTTTGTTTACTTCAATCTTTTAAATTCTAATAAATATCTTTTTTATACACTAATAAAAGTTATAATACATCATTTGATCAAAATGATACAAAGAACAAATAATAATCATAATAAAAGTTTAAAATAAATTATAATTGTTTACATTTTAGATTATAATACCAAATAAAGTTTCATGAGAACCAACACATTTATTAAATTTACAAACATTAATGAAACCTAGTTGATAATATTTAAAAATATTTTTTTAAAAGTATAAGCAAAAAACAAATATTCAAATTAAAATATATTTTAAATGTTTGTTTATTTCAATCTTTTAAATTCTAATGAATATCTTTTTTATATACTAATAAAAGTTATAATACATCATTTGATCAAAATGATACAAAGAACAAATAATAATCATAATAAAAGTTTAAAATAAATTATAATTATTTACATTTTAGATTATAATACCATAAAAAATTTTATGAGAACCAACACATTTATTAAATTTGCAAACATTAATGAAACCTAGTTGATGAAATTTAAAAATACTTTTAAAAAAATATAAAAGGAAACAAATATTAAAATTAAAATATATTTTAAATGTTTGTTTACTTCAATATTTTAAATTCTAATGAATCTCTTTTTTATACACTAATAAAAGTTATAATACATTACTTAATCAAAATGATACAAAGAACAAATAATAATCATAATAATAAAATTTTAACATAGATCTTGTATCTTTTGAACTTCAATTATGTTGGATGGTGATAAAAAAATATTAATGACAATTACATTAAATTTTTATATTGTAGTAAATAAAAGTTATTTATATAATTATAGTGAAAAAATTACAGTATGATTGATAATGAGTTAAAAAATAAAAAATAATTAAATAAAATATATCGAAATAGTATTATACATAATGAAAATAAACAAGAAATAAAATATTAAAAAATTAAAAAATGTTTACAAGCAATTTGAGAGACTATTGAAAGAAATCGCACAAAAGAAAACAAATGTATAATTAAGGATATGATAAGCTGAAAAATATCTTAGAGATCTAAGAAAACTTTTCAAATATCAACATATATACTCGGTATTTTAGAAATAACAAAAAATGTTTTAGTGAAATAAAAAAGTTATTCAAATGAAACAAAAACTAATAATAAGAATAATAAGTAAATGATTTTTTTTATATTACCTAGTAAACGAAATGTTTGTGCTATTAAATACTTAAATTGAGAGTATTAAACATTTTCATGTGAAAGAAAAATATACATTAAATAAAAATATTAAAAAATAATAGAAATATTCAAATGTGAGACATAAAATTTTTCAATTAACATACATATTTTTGAACATAATTACATAAAGATTATGATAAGATGAAAAATATAATTGATATGTAAAATTAGTTTAATGACAAACCAAATAATTAGAATAAATAAAAAATAATATATATATATATATATATATATATATATATATATATATATATATGTGGTTATTTAATTAATTAGGAATATTTTAATAATTTAAACGGGGACGGGTAATATGGCGGGGATATGTACATCCCCATACCCATCCCCATACCCAATTGAAAAAGTCGGGGATTCCCCATACCCATACCCATACCCAGTCAATGCGGGGATTCCCCGTCAAAACGGGGACGGGTTCGGGCAATACCCACAGGGATGGGTTTATTTGCCATCTCTAGCTTCCACCACCCTCAATGGCACGAATCCTTTCCTCAAGAATTTCAAGCTTACTCTTAGCCCCATCAACAACAGTGGATATTGCTTGGACTGTAGCGTGTGGTGCAGCTTTAGTCGCAGCATCTGCATCGATGAATGTTTTCGGAGGCTGGGGCGCCACAGTCATCCTCGGTCCTGTGAATGTGACTGTCTCATTCATCTCTGCTCCTATCACGGGTGTCGAAGCTAACATCGGCCCTTGAGTACCGTTCGATAGTGTGTTGTTAGCTGCAGGAAAAGAGAAAGAAGTTTGTTCTGCATCTGAATATTCTCCAACTGGAGGAGTGTATCCCGGAGGCAAGCCGTACATTGGGAACGGAACTGACGCGCCTAGAGGCGTACCATAAGAATGAGCATTCTCCTCGACCCTAGCGGATGAGGCCTCCCCTGAAGCCTTCAGTGACTTCAAAACCTCTAGGATTTGGCCCACTTGATCCTTTAGCTCGTTAATGTCAGCCTTCACAGCTTCATGGGCTTCTTCCCAATCTTCCATGCTTCTGTGGTTAGCTCGTGTGCGATAAGGGTGTCGTGGAAATTTTGCCGTCGTATTTGATTTTGCTCTATTATTTCGTTAAATGAAATGAATTATGAAGAATGAAAAGAAATAAAATGAATGCAAAACATTTATTCTAGTCGGAAATTTTAAAGCTGTGAGAACGTTAAGGTAAATATATCATAGAAATTAACACGAAACTGATACAACCCAACCATTAACAAGTCTTCTACATTGATTAAACAAGAAAAGAAATAAAACCTATTCCCTACCCCTGACTATCATGCTCTTCATCTCCCTCATCAACTTCTTGCAATGATTAAAGAAGGCTTCAATCTCCCTTGGCGGATTGAAGATCGGTAGTGCAGCCTCTGCTTCAGCTAATAATCGTGGGATTTCTTCAATTGCTCCATTCGCCAAGGCAGCTAGCTGTGAGAAACATCTCTTCCAATGTTCTATAGTCGTTTCCTGCTCGGCCGTGTACTCATTCATCCGACTGATCACCTCTCGATGTTCCTTTTCCAATTCAGCTCTATGCCAACGCTCCTCGTCCATCTTCACCTCATAGGTCGACACCACCTCTCTCATTTGTTGTTCAACCTCACTAATTCTCATTTGAGCATTGTGCAACCGTCTTAGTGCTTCAATTTTCTCTCTCTTAAATTCTTCACACAACTGATCCCTTTGGCGCTTAGATGCTGCTGCTGCATCTCTCTCTCGGTCCTTTGATTTTAATGCGGTGCTTGCTGCGGCCAAATCCTGTTTCACTCTGAAAGCATGATCTCGTTCTTCTCTTTGTTGCCTAAGAATCCCTTCATACGCTTTTGTCATTTCCTCATTATCACGCCTCAGATCCACATACTCATGTCGGAGACTTTGAAGCTCGTTAATTAATTTGGCATTTTTTAATTTCATCTTCTCGATCTCTTCTTTTAGCCCTTTCACCTCCTCAGACTCAACAGGTTCCAATCGCTCCGGAGCAGGGGAGTCCGATTTGAAAGGTAACTTGATCATATTAACCCTTTCCAGAATCCATCGTCGGTAAGATATTTTCCCGTCCATTACCCATGGCCTTGGGTCTTTTTCTGCACGCAAAACCTCACCCCAGGCACTCCTAACTCGTCGAATTAGATCTTGAGAAATTCCTTCTTCATAATAAGTCCATATGGCGACCAAAGATTCTGGAGTTGGAGAGCTCTTAATTGGACACCCAAACTGTCGTTGCGCCAGAACAGGGTTATAATTCACACAACTTCTGGTACCTATCAGAGGGACGTTAGGGAAATCCCCACAAGAAATGACATGCGACTTGGGCAGCCCAGGGACACACCATCTAATCTTTCCCCCATCCAAACCTGCACAGAATTGGGCCCATTCTTTCGCCCCTCGAATTTCAACGCCGCCATGTGGCAATTCCCAAATCTAACATTCAGCATTTACTGTACCCAAGCGGACTCGGGATATAAACCATACATACAATATAGGTACACAGCATAACATCTTCTTCCTTTTGAGTGCGTAGCACAAATTCAAACCCCCGTACACATCAGCTAGAACCGCAGTGACTGGACTTTCTGAATGAATCTTGTAAGCAACAAACACATCGATGGTCGCTTGATCAATAAAATTCTCCATGTTAGGGAAGAGCACGACTCCATATAGTGTGAGAGCCAACACATCCATGAACGTCTCCCCTATCTCTTTCTCAGCCAAACGACACAAGTGCCCTTCTAAATACCCTTGGGGGATCCCCCTCGAGTTGCCCTTGGAGGCCATTTTACTCTCTAGCTCAGCAGGGTGTACCTTCAAGATTCCTGCCAACGTAGAGATAGATGCTCGTTGCTCAGAATATCCGTAAGGGACTTTATCTTCCACCGACAAACCCAAAATCTGCTCGAACTCTTCTACTACTGGTGCCAACTGAAAATCCTGGAAGGTGAAACATCTGAGCGGCGGATCATAATATTGGGCCAAAGCGGTGACTGCCGACGCTTGGACTTCCACATTCAACAACCTCAATAAGTTCCCATACCGCTTCTTGAAAGCGTTCCTCTGTATAGTCTTCATTTGTTGCACTATTTCCCTTAAACCATTCAGATTGCTATCTATAACCCTGATAGGTAACTTCTTCTTCAAGGCATCCGACCCTAAATTCCCTCCGACTTGAAATCCCATGTTAATTTCTTGTGTTTCTTTTTTTTTCACAAACTCAATCACAGCCTTAAAATTTCTGACCTAGAACCACAAGAAATGTTATGGCATGGCATGACAAAGTACATGTTATGCATGAACAAATAATCACAATGCATGTATGATGATGCCGTGAAAGAAAGTACAGACACATGACTTCATTGCTAATTCAAATAAAGCGAGAAAAATAAGATGAGAATTAAGGTAATGCACATGTCTCCCCTTGTGCCTTATCAGAGGTTCGATGCCTAATGGTCCTAAAGTAAAATATATGCGCTCACCAGGATAGTTCCCTAATACTTAAGGATCAAGGTCACTAGAGCTATGGCCTACTTCTAGGCATTTCCCACAACAGTTGGTAGACAACAAGATGTGGGAGTACCAACGAAGTAAACAAACTCTAGCTGGGGTTCTCACAATGACCACTTGGGAAGTTCATCCACTGTGGCACTGCTACACAATCCCCTCTAACTCTAAGTTACACAGACCCGGGTATAGGGCCCCGCTCATGATATGCACAAAGTGTGTGTGTGTGGAGGGAGGATGATGCATACCATAACCCCCACCTGCAAAACAACCAGAAAACTTCCCAGGCGGATATATAACAAAATATGCGAAACAATTTACACACAATCATTCCAAGAGATAGATATAAATAAATTAAAATAGAGACAAGAATATACAAATAAAAAAAGAGACAAAAATAAAAATAAAAATAATAATGAAATAAAAGAAAGGGGAAAAAAAGAAATAAGAGAAAATAAATAAATAAAAAGAAAGAAAAAAGGAAAACCACATTTAGTCCGCATATCTAATTAAATAGCTTGACTCTCTAACGTCCCCAGTGGAGTCGCCAGCTGTCGCAACCGGAATTGCGACGGGAAGGCGAATCGAAAAAAGAAATGGGTTTAAAAAAGATTTAGGAGTCGCCACCATAATTATTCTGGAAAACTATGGAAAACCATAAAGATAAGACAAGTCTGCGAAAAACCATATTTTGGATTCGGGAGTCGGTTACACGTAGGGAAGGTGTTAGCACCCTATCGCGCCCGCCCAAGGGCGGTACCTTTAATTAAAAAATGCAAAGTTGATGTGGTTTTCAAAATATTAACTTTTCCCAAAAAAAAAATAAGACAAAAAAAAAAACTAAAAAGAAACAAAAATAATATTTTTTTGTTTTTTGGGCCCGACAAGGATTGACCTTGGTCCTACGTATTCTCATTAAAAATGAGAAATCAGGGTTACGTAGTTCTTAAAAAGATATCTTGTTTAAAAACGTTGATGTTTTTGTATTTTGAAATTTTATATATTTTTTGGTGTTTTTGAATTATTTGAAAACATGTGTCATACGATGCGAGTGATCGGGCAGACACTAAAAGGGAGAGAAAATTATTTTAGTATTTTTTAAATTATTTGGAAGAAAGTGTTACACGACGCGGGCGGTCGGACAGACACAATAAAAATGAAAGAGAACCATTTTTTGATTTTTTTCTATATTTTAATTTTTATAATGTTCGAATATAATTGTTTTCTTTTTTTTTTTAAATAAAATAAATAAAAATAAATAAATAAATAAGTAAATTTATAAAAGGATGAAAATATTTAAGATGGATAAAAGTGGAAAACAAAAAAAGTAAGGGTGCACGAGTAATTGGTGGGGTGCACAAAGCAAATACAACAACAAACCCAAAAACAAAAGACAAAGGCATGGGGTGCAGGAGTATCACATGTGAGAGGTGCGTGAAGTAACAGGTGGGGTGCGTGCAGTAAATAAAGGAATGTGCTAAGGAAACGCAAAGCAGAGGTGTAAGAATTAAAAAAGGGGTGTACACGAAGAAAAGAAAAGAGGAGGGTGGGGTTGAGGTAAAAGAGGGGGTGCGTGTGGTAACTCAAAGCCTGCAGCCCCCCCTTTTTTTCTTTTTTTCCAGAAAACCCTAACAAAAGGGTTCCTCCCCTCACATGGCAGCCGCTTCTCCTTGACACCACCACGACTCCGACCTTTGACCTTTGGGACCGCGCCTGCACCGCCTGACTCACCGGTGACGATGCCGACCACCGTCGCAAGCCCCGCCGGCGACGACGTCGTTATTCGATCCGCCTCGCGTGAGGTACCTCTGCGCCAACATACGGCCAACTTGCCGGCGGCGTCAATCGACGCCGGAGACGTCGCTCTCGTTCTCGGCAGCGGCAGCGGCGTCCACCACAGACGTTGACGGCGAGAACCCCGAGACGCTCGACCTTCACTCTCCCTCTCTCAGGCTCGAGTCGCGCTGCTCTCGCGACACCAAGGGTCGCAGCGATTTCCGTTCAAAGCTCCGAACCGCCGGCGGCCTCCTACTCCTTTGCCTATCTCTGTGCTATGATTGGATGTGACTGATCGGAGAAAATGAGACTAGAATGGGGTTTTGATCCGATGCAGTATTTGATTGCATGGGTGAGGGCTGTGATTCTGATTTTTGTGCATGTGGATGAACTTGAAGGTGAGTCAAGACAGATGTTGGCTCGTTCGTGTGCTAGTCGTGTGTTGGTGAAAACGAGTATGTGACAGTGATGATGACAAATGAATGTGATTCTGGTTGTTTGTGGTGTTGTGTTTGGGTTCTGGCTTGGCAGTCTTGCAGGTGAAGGTGATGAGGGAAAGATGATGGTGGCGAGAGAGATTGAGATTGAGGATGAGGTTATTTTCCAGCACTCACCCGGACAACAGTAACATCCAAACAAGAACATATCTTAACAGATAAAATAAAAATAAAATAAAAGAAATTGTGCTCTGTTCTTTATTGTACCAGTTGCAATGGGAATAAACAAAAGAATAACCATGCTCATTTCAAACCATCCATACATTCATGAACATAATATCAAATTAACATAAGCTCTAATTCATACACCCATGAACATCAACAACAACATCAAGTCACGGTAACATAAACTAAAGAGGAGTTAAGAACACTTACCGTGAAAATAAAACTTAATGCACTAACAGCTTTGTTTCCGTTTCCAAATTTGACTCCTTCTCTCCCTCACTGATTTCTAGTGCCCTCTCCCCTCTCTGTAGTAATTCAAAAAAAGACCCCTCCTCTCATGAATCTTCCCCTTTTTATTATGTAACCCTCTGCACCTTCCAATTTTGAAATTTGGGACCAGACTGAGAGCAGATGTTGCTTCCTGCTCCTTCAGCCATCATGACCATGCCACAGACCTTTCCCAATACAAAACCATGATAGCATAGCATGCTTGGGTCTGACAAAAGAGAGGCTTTACGTTACCTTTTTCTTTCCCCTTTCCCTTCTCTTTGTTTTTTCTTTTTTTTTCTTTTTATTTTTTTTTATTAAACTAGAATGAGAGACGTAAAACAAAAAAAGGAGCTGTAATAATAGAAAGAAAAATAATGTAATAATCAAAATAATAAGTCCAAATAAACAAATAAATAAATAAAACAACATGCTAATCCTTGTTTGTCTTGTTTTATAGGTAATTAAGAGAAAGTAGAGCATGGCTAGGTGGCACTTGATAATTGGAGCACTTGGATGAAGTAGAAGAGAGAGGAAAGCAAAAAAAGCATAAAGCAAAAGCAAAAGTAGACATGTACCTTGTCTCCTTTTACCTTTGTGGTTTATGCCTTAGAAGGTCACTTGGTCTCCTTCCTCTTTTGGCCTAGAATCCTCATGGGAATGCCTCCACCAATCATCTCCCTTCACTTGTCCAAGACTCACTCTCACATTAGGTTTAGGGTTTGCTAGTTAATCCTTTTTCATGTTGTTGTATTTGCTAAAGGACCCCTATGAACTCCTATTTAAAGGGTGTTCCTTGTCTTGTAAAAGGGTTGATCATTTTGTTATAAACCTTGTGCATTCAACCACCACTTTTCGTGAGCTCTCCTTCCTAGAAGTGAACTCACCTTTGCCTTATTTTGCTTGCAAGTGGCAGCACCATCACTCATCTCTAGGGTTTGGTTGGCTTAGATCCCCCCTATGAGTGGCGTGCTTTTTCCATTCTTCATCTTTTATGCTTTCCATTTTTATTGTTTCTTCTTTCATTTTTCTCTTTAAGTGTTGTTATTGTAGTGTGTGTTTAAGCTTGAATCCAACTCTCTTATTCCTTTGATGAGCTTGAGAAATGAACCTTCACATCTAGATAGCATGCTATCTTAATGTCCAGTGGGAATTTTCAAAAACCTTTCTTAAACAACTTCACCATATTCATAACTCTAAAAGGAAACAACATAATCCTTCATCATTTGGTATCTAGAGCCTACGTTATCTTCAATATGGTGTTTTTCATGTGCTAACCTTGTCTTGTTGTAGCTATCTTGTTATGGTTCAAATCCACTTCCATGACACACAAAAACAGTGCTCGCAGAAAATGTTACGATTTTAAAACATTAAATTGCACCAGCTCAACGGCCCAAAAATTACGTTTGTGGTGTCAAAAGAAAGCTCCTTGAGTCTAGTTTCCAGAAGAAAAAGAACCAACACATTTAGAGTTTTGATGAGAAAGTTATGATTAAATTAGTAAGCAAAGGTCAGATTTGCCATGAATACGGGAATCAACGTTTTCAGGTTATGTTGTAGCAGTTTGGCTACGGTTTTTGCAACTCTTTAAACTTCTAAATGTGGTTGGATAACATGTCATTGGGTGCTTAGTCTTTGAGCCTCAAATCCATGAGTTTAAATGCATGATAGCTACATGTTTGTGTCTTTGTGTATGTCATGTTGAGTCTTTATATGTGCCTAACTTTTGATTGAGTCATATGTCATATGCTTCTTTGAGTTTTCTTGTTCTTGTTTCTAAGTATTTGAGTTATTGCATGAGATCTACGCCTTTTGTTATTGTATGCTCCTTGAAATTGATTTTGACCTAATTTTTTTTGGTAACTAAGTGTTCAAGACACCCTAAAATATCCTTCTCATCATCCTAAGTACCTAGTTTTGAAAGGAAAAATTATTTTCATGACCAAAAACAGTTTGGCCGAGAGCTAATGTGTTGCTTGGTGAATCCATTTGGCCATTTTTACTAGGTGTTATGCTACCAAATTTTATACTTGGATTTTGGGTGATATTGGCAAATTAGTTTCATGCTTTAACTTGGTTCTGATCTTTCTTGGTGTATGCATAATTTGAGGTATAATCTTGGCTTGTTCAAATGCTTTCCATAGAGTCTTTAAAAGTGCTTTTCATTGCTTTAGTCTTGTTCAAGTTTTGTCTTTAAAACAAAATTTCCTTAGAAGTTAAACTTTCTTGTTTTAGAGCTTTGCTTGGTTGTCTTTAGGTGATCCTTGTTTTGTCTTAGTTGTTTTCATTTCCTTGTTTTCCTAGAGTGTTGTGGTCGAGCCACTTGCTTTGCTTTTGAAAGGTTTTCATCTCTTTTAAGGTGTTTTCACTTGTTTGGAAGGATTTTTGAGTGCTACCTTGCTTGTGTGCTTTGGGAGTGTGATAAAAAAACACTTGGGTGCTTGTGAAGACCACACTTGGTATCGGGTTTGGCTTGTTTTATTATCTAACATCTTGCTTGTCTCGGTTTTTGGTGATTTTTGGTGTAAGAACATGAATATGGATCCAATCTTGGAGGTAAAAGAGGAGGAAGAATCAGCTTCACCTTATTCCTCTCCCATGGTGACTCCAATGGCCCAAGAAAGTGAACAAATCACCTTTGCCAACATCCTACGTGAGATGGAAGTAAGTAGAAGGGAAACTTTTGATCAATTGAGGGTGGATAGGAGACAAAGTGAGATCTTCCTACAAGAGCACATCCAAAGACTTGAGTTTAGAGAAGATGAGAGGAGAAGGAGGAGGTCCTCTTCCGAGGACTCTGGCCATGGTGGAAGAAGAAGAAGGCACGACCATGATCGTGGTGGAAGGCGCAATCAACTCCCACAAAGACAACCTCCACCAATCAAGATTCCAAAGTTCAAGGGGGAAAATGATCCAAACCTCTACATTGAATGGGAGCAAAAAGTGGACCAAATATTTAATATTCAATTAGTTAGTGATCAAGAGAAATTAGACTTAGTAGTTTTAGAATTTGAGAATTATGCCATGACATGGTGACATCAATTGTGTATGGACAATATTAACCAAGAGCCACCCGCGGCCTCTTGGATGGACATAAAAACTTTGATGCGCGCTAGATTTGTTCCTTCCTACTATAGGAGGGAGACTCTTTTGAAGCTCCAAAGGCTTCAACAAGGGTCCATGTGTGTGAATGAGTATTTTAAAATGATGGAGTCCATGCTTCTCAAAGTAGGACTCCAATTTGACAGTGAAGAAGAAAAGGTAGCTAGCTTTGTGAGTGGTCTTAGAAGAGAAGTTCAAGATGTAGTTGAGTTGTATGAGTACTCTACTCTTGACAAAATTTTACACTTGGCCTTAAAAGTTGAAAGTCAATTGAAAAAGAAACAAGAGGCCAAGAGGAGTACTCCTTACAATGACTACTACTCTAGGACTTGGAAAGGAAAAGAAAGAAAAGATGAGAAACCTCCTTCCAAAGACCACCCACCTAGGACCAATTCGTCTAGAACCTCCCATGAAAGTGCAAACTCTTCCCAAGGTTCAAGAACTAGTTCCATACAATGTTTTAAGTGTTTGGACTATGGTCACATTGCTTCAAATTGCCCAACAAAAAGGAACACTATCTTGAACCCTAAAGGAGAGGTTGAAAGTGAACATTCTTCTCCCCCCTCCCCAAAAAGTTCTTCCCCCCACACTTCTTCTTAATCTTCAAGTGAGGATGAAATCAAACCTAATGAAGGAGGTTTGTTGGTGGTTAGGCGCATGTTAGGCCAAGTGTCTAAAGAATTTGAAAACCTAAGAGAGAATATTTTTCACTCAAGGTGCCAAATCAACAACAAAACTTGCTCCCTCATAATTGATAGTGGAAGTTGTGTCAATGTGGCTAGCACAAGGGTTGTGGACAAGCTTGGCTTGAAAACCATCCCTCATGCCAAGCGCTATAAGCTCTCTTGGCTTAGTGAGGACGGTGAGATCAAAATGGACAAACAAGTCCTTATTAACTTCTCCATTGGAAACTACAAAGATGAGGTGTTATGTGACTAGGTGCCTGTGGAAGCAACTCACATTTTACTAGGAAGGCCATGGCAATTTGATAGAAAAGCTTTTCATGATGGCCATGCCAACAAGTTTTCCTTTAGTTTCCAAGGCAAAAAGATTATATTACTATCTCTTTCACCAAGAGAAGTCAATGAGGACCAAATTCAAATGTTAAAGAAAAGAAAAGGAGAGAAGGTGCAAAGGAAGGCGCAAGGGCATGGCAATGAGTCCAAGAAGAGCATGATCACCCTCAAAGGGGTGAAAAAGGTAATGCTTGCCCAAAAACCTATCTTCTTAGCTTATCCTAGTGAATCTTCCCCCTCCTTCCAAAATCCTCACTCTAGATGTCCCCTAGACTTGTCATTAGTCTTAGATGAGTTCAAAGATATTTTTCAAGAACCTCCAAAGGGCCTTCCACCCCTAAGAGGTATAGAACACCAAATTGATTTTATACAAGGCTCGTCTTTGCCTAATAGGCCAACCTATAGGACTAGTTCCGAGGAGGCTAAGGAAATTCAAAAACAAGTGAATGAGTTGTTAGAAAAGGGGTGGGTGCAACATAACATGAGTCCTTGTGCAATGCTTGTGATTCTTGTCCCCAAAAAGGATGGAACATGGAGAATGTGCATAGATTGTAGGGCTATCAACAACATAACCATCAAGTATAGACATCCCATTCCTAGATTAGATGATTTGATTGATGAGTTACATGGTGCAACCATATTTTCCAAAATAGACTTGAAGAGTGGGTACAATCAAATTAGAATCAAAGAAGGTGATGAATGGAAAACCTCTTTCAAGACTAAGTTTGGGTTATATGAGTGGTTAGTCATGCCTTTTGGCTTGACCAATGCACCTAGTACATTCATGAGACTCATGCACCATGTTCTTAGAGAGTTCTTAGGGAAGTTTGTTGTGGTGTACTTTGATGACATTCTCATTTATAGTATGTCTCAAGATGACCACTTGCATCATTTAAGGAGTGTGTTAGAGACCTTGAGGAAGGCATCCTTGTATGCTAACATGGAGAAATGTGTGTTTGGGATGGATCATATGATCTTCCTAGGTTTCAAAATAAATCAACATGGGGTCCATGTGGACCAAGAAAAGGTGATGGCCGTCAAGGATTGGCCTCCCCCAAAGAATGTGAGTGAGCTTAGCTCCTTCTAAGGGTTGGCTAGTTTTTATAGAATATTTGTGCCAAACTTTAGCACCATATCCGCCCCTCTCAATGAATTGGCCAAGAAAGGTGTGGTCTATAAGTGGGGCAAAGATCAAGAAAAGGCTTTTGAAACTTTGAAACAAAAATTGATCAGTGCACCACTCTTAGCCCTCCCTAACTTCTCCAAAACTTTTGAAATTGAGTGTGATGCATCCAATGTAGGCATTGGGGTCGTGCTTCTCAAGGAAGGACACCCCATAGCCTATTTTAGTGAGAAACTCAAGGGATGTCACATAACTACTCCACCTATGACAAAGACCTTTATGCTCTTGTGAGAACTTTGCAAACTTGGCAACACTATCTTCTTTCAAAGGAGTTTGTGATACATAGTGACCATGAGTCACTCAAATTTTTGAAAAGCCAAGGCAAGTTAAACAAGAGACATGCTAGGTAGGTAGAGTTCTCAGAGCAATTCCCCTATGTGATCAAACATAAGCAAGGAAAGGCTAATATTATGGCGGATGCACTTTCAAGAAGGCATTCCCTCCTTTCCATTCTTGAAACTAAATTTCTTAGTTTTGATCATATTAACGAATTGTATCCCAAGGATGTTGATTTCTCCCCCATTCTTAGTGAGTGTCACCAAGGGACTTACAAAGGCTTTTACCTTCTCAATCAATATCTTTTCAAAGGTAAGAGACTTTGCATTCCCCAAGGTTCTTTAAGAGCCTCACTCATTAGAGAGGCATATGAGGGAGGTTTAATGGGGCATTTTGGGCCAAAGAAGACTTTAGAAGTCTTAAAGGAACACTTCTATTGGCCTCACATGAGGAAGCATGTAGATAGGCATTGCAAGAGTTGCATAGCATGCATGAAAGCCAAGTCTAGAGTCCAACCCCATGGTCTTTATACTCCCTTGCCTATTCCTTCCAAGCCTTGGGTTGACATCTCTATGGATTTTGTCTTAGGCCTCCCAAGGACAAAAAAAGGTAGGGATTCCATTTTTGTGGTGGTGGATAAGTTCTTTAAGATGGCTCATTTCATTCCTTGCTATAAGATTGATGATGCAACTTATATTGCAAATCTTTTCTTCAAGGAAGTGGTAAGACTACATGGCCTACCTAGGTCCATTGTTAGTGATAGGGACTCAAAGTTCCTAAGCCATTTTTGGAGAACTTTGTGGGGTAAACTTGGCACCAAGCTTCTTTTCTCCACCACTTGCCACCCCCAAAGTGATTGCCAAACTGAGGTGGTTAATAGAACCCTAGGGAAAATGTTGAGATGTATGATAGTGCAAAACATTAGAGAGTGGGAGGAACTTGTTCCCCACATAGAGTTTGCCTACAATAGGGTTGTGCATTCCACTACTTCTCATTCCCCTTTTGAGGTTGTGTATGGGTTCAATCCCCTAACTCCTTTAGACCTCCTTCCCATACCCACTCATGAGGCATGGACCTGCCAAGATAGTGAGGCCAAAGCCAATTACATCCAAGGCTTGCATTCGCAAGTCAAGAAAACCATTGAGAGGAGAGTTAAGAAACAACAAGAGGATGGTAAAAAGGGAAGAAAGGAAGTCATCTTCCAAGAGGGAGATTGGGTATGGCTTCACTTGAGAAAGGAGAGATTCCCTACTCAAAGGAAGTCTAAACTTCTCCCTAGGGGGGATGGCCCCTTTCAAGTCATTAGCAGGATTAACAACAATGCTTATGAGTTAGACTTACCCCCAAGCTACAACATAAGTAACTCATTCAATGTTTGAGACCTTTCTCCTTTTGATGTAGGGTTTAAAAATTCGTGGTCGAATTCTCTCCAAGAATGGGAGGATGAGGAAGGCGTGACTACCTCCTTAGAAGCTCCCTCAAGAAGGATCACTAGAAGTATGTCTAGAGGGGAGTCTTCTATTCCATCACCTTTATCTTTGTTTTGCATTACTTTAGTTTGAATTCCATAAGTTGGTTTCTAGTTGACTTATTTTGGTTCACTTGTTGACTTTGATCCAAAGTTGACCTTTGACCAAGATTACATTAACTTAAACCAACATGCTAATCCTTGTTTGTCTTGTTTTGTAGGTATGTAAGAGAAAGTAGAGCATGGTTAGGTGGCACTTGGTAATTGGAGCACTTGGATCAAGTGGAAGAGAGAGGAAAGCAAAAAAAGCATAAAGCAAAAGCAAAAGTAGACATGTACCTTGTCTCCTTTTGCCTTTGTGGTTTATGCCTTTGAAGGTCACTTGGTCTCCTTCCTCTTTTGGCCTAGAATCCTCATGGGAATGCCTCCACCAATCATCTCCCTTCACTTGGCCAAGACTCACTCTCACATTAGGTTTAGGGTTTATTAGTTAATCCTTTTTCATGTTGTTGTATTTGCTAAAGGACCCCTATGAATTCCTATTTAAAGGGTGCTCCTTGTCTTGTAAAAGGGTTGATCATTTTGTTATAAACTTTGTGCATTCAACCACCAATTTTCGTGAGCTCTCCTTCCTAGAAGTGAGCTCACATTTGCCTTATCTTGCTTGCAAGTGGCGGCACCATCACTCATCTCTAGGGTTTAGTTGGCTTAGATCCCCCCTATGAGTGGCATGCTTCTTCCATTCTTCATCTTCTATGCTTTCCATTTTTATTGTTTCTTCTTTCATTTTACTCTTTAAGTGTTGTTATTGCCGTGTGTGTTTAAGCTTGAATCGAACTCTCTTCTTCCTTTCATGAGCTTGAGAAATGAACCTTCACATCTAGATAGCATGTTATCTTAATGTCCAGTGGGAATTTTCAAAAAGCTTTCTTAAACAACTTCATCATATTCATAACTCTAAAAGGAAACAATATAATCTTTCATCATTTGGTATCTAGAGTTTTTTGTCCTTAAATATGGTGTTTTCATGTTTTAACCTTGTCTTTTATATATATATATATATATATATATATATATATATATATATATATATATATATATATATATATATATATATGCTAAAGACGTAATCCCATTTTAAATTGGCATGGGAACTCTGAAGTCAATAGATTTTCTAGCTTCAAATATTATATTCCAGGTAACACATGGCATTTAAAATAACGACTCTTTATTGTACGAGATACCTAATTAGTAAATGGTAATGCTATTTTAACTACGTAGGGACCCCTTTATTATCGTGGACCATAAATTTTCTATTTATATTTAAGGGATATGGCATTTGAAATAATGACTCTGCTAAACGACACACCGAATTAATACATGTACACATGTATCTGTACCGAAAAGCCAATTTACTGGAAAAATATAATTAATAAATAGATTCTACAAATGCATTTTAAATTTTATACTACGGATAAATATTTCTATCCGTAACAAATTTATCGATAAATTTGTAATTTTAGATAAAAAAAATTTTAATGAATCATTAATAAACTTTATTTATAAAATTTGTTGATTTATAAAATTATTTTTGTGATGTTTTTGTTGATAATAAATCTATTGAGGTTTTGTTCTTTTTGTAAATTTTGTTTGTAAAATGAACCGTCAAATATTTTGTATTCAGCTTTAATTGTTTTTTAGTAAAATTGTTGATAATTAATTTTGTTTTTAATTTGTCAATAAATATGTTGGTAATTAATGTTTTTTAAAAGTTGTGTACAAATTTATTAATGATTCAAATTTTTAAATTTTATTAGTAAAATTAATGAATAATTAATTTTATTTTACAATTCATTTGTAAGTTTGTTGGTAATTAATTTTTTTTAAAATTCGTTGATGAATTTGTTAATAATTAATTTTTTTAAAATTTTATCGATAAAGTCTATCAATAATTTAATTTTTTGAGATTCGTTGGTAAATAATTTTTAATCAATCAATAAAATGGACGTCAAATTTCTCATCAACTAACAAAACATTTCTTATAAATTAATTGGAGATTGATGAGACGAAGAAAAGAAAAAAGAGGAAGAATAGGAGGAGGGGAAACAAAGAGGAGTTGGAGGCGGTTGTGGTGAAGAAATCAAATCACAATATTTACTAACAAATTTTGGTCATCAATAATTGTCAACGAATTTTTTCTATCCATCGATTAAAATTTTTCGACTAATTTTTTGTTGTCGCTCTTTTGTCAATAATTTTGATTTATTGAAGGAACTTTATGTAGTGTATTGTAGGAAATGTTAACTTAGAGAGATAATGTATTATAGAGTTGAAAGTGTTTATATTCATCTTTCAAAGTTTGTGTGGTAAATCAAATTGAGCAATTTATATTTCATCCCATTTAATAGTTGTTGTCACCCTTATTTGGCCAGAAACCAAGTTGCGCGATGATCACGAATTGAAATAGATTTTGTTGTTCACAAATAGATGAAGTACAATATTTTATGAACAAATGATAATTTTTGTTTGAAGGATATATATATATATATATATATATATATATATATATATATATATATATATATATATATATATATATATATATATATATATATATATATATATATATATATTTGTCTAGATAGAATCGTTAGGGTCACACTCAAAATTGAGCTACATCCAGTTTGTTAAGGCAACCTTAGCCTGATAGCCTGATACTCCATTATACCAAAAGTTTAACAAAATCCTACAAGATTACACCTTTGAAAACATGAAACTACACCAAGACCCTTGAATCCCTAAAAAATCTAAACAAAGCTCAACAAGACTCTCATTTGCAGACCTGAAATCACCACAAGCAACACCCAGAAACTTAAGAGAAACTAAACATTGGTGATGACTCTCCCTAGCCAACCAAACCACTTTCTTTAAGTTTCTTACACTAAGCAAAACGCTCCAAGATTGCAAAAAACACTTTACGAACAGTTGTAGATTTGTATAGTTTAGAGAGAGAGAGAATGTTTCAAAGTATTCACACTGATTTCACTCTCAATATGACAATTGTTACAAATCTCTCTAAGAAAAATCAGGCTTTATAGTATGTATGTTAACATATTCAACATGTTGATTTATTTGTTTAATCTATTGATTTCACTTGACTTGAGTGAAATTAGTTGATTCAATAATAATTTAGTTGATTGAAAGTGTTAATAACACAACTATAGCAACTACCTAATTAACATGTTAAAAACCCATTTAACAAACTAAAAGATTGAAACCACACACAAGACACATATTCTATGTCAAATTATCTTCATGTTGAGCTTCAATCTTCAAGCTTAAATCTTCAATCTTCAAGCTTCAATATCTTCACATGATAGACAAATTAAGCACACAACGGCTTGATCAACACAACATTTCCTCAAGTTTTCATCAATCTATCAAGTGTTCATTGTAATATCCCGTCAGAATATTACGGATTTTAAACAATAAATAAGAAATATTATGTCAGCCTTATTTAATAATGCATCATTTCCCAAAATGCGATAAATTTAAAACATTTTATTACTTCCAATTAAAATCCAAAATCCATAGTTTATAAGACTTGAAATAATATAAAAGCCTCTCATAAGAGTTTACTAATTATTTCAAATCCATAAAATAATAATCTCCCAAGCTATCCCTGCTCCGTCGCTAAGCTTCACCAAAACCACCTACAACAACATCATCTACTCTTATGTACCGCATACACGATCATCGCCAACCACAAGCAGATAGGGTGAGCTTAACAAAATAAACATATAAATATACATACACAAATAAAACACCTTTATATTTATATATTATACAACCACACCAAAAGAATCCCCTCATTTGATTCCAAATCAAACATGGTCACAACCATCTTAATCGTGTTCTACATCTTCTAATGACTACTTCAAGGTGTCTTTTTGCCATACCTATCGGCCACAACCGACATGCGGGAAACCATTGCTACGAATCTAACACCGTAATGCCAGGTGGAGTTCTCAAATACAAACATAGTTCGCAACGTCCCAAGACTACCAAACTCGTCAGTCAACTTATGAGAAGGGCAATCTATCTAGACCCATCCATACTAGCCACAACCAGCACACTCACACCAGCAACACTCGCCAACCCAAGCTCAACTCAAGGGTTCCTCGTGTTCATCCGCCATCCCGAGCTCAACTCGAGGGATGCCATTTTGAGCTCAACTCGAGGAATGCCACGTGTTTAACCCCTATCCCGAGCTGAACTCAAGGGATACGTTCCGAGCTCAACTCAAGGAACACCAGCAACCCACCTTTAAAGTATCCTAAAAGCCTTGTAGATCACACATGCAAAACTAGTAACCCAAGGCTGCAGCAGCAAAATTGCCTAGCGGGGGACACCTAACGCCGGGCGTAGCCGCTTCCAGACTACTTGGCGAGTGACGCGTAACGCCAGGCGCCAAGCGCCTCAGAGCACCCACTGCTTCTAGATACCGCTTAGCGGAACCCTCATGTCCGCCAGGCACCACACGTTCAATGCCTCCCTAGAATTGTCACTTTTGCCTGGCGGTTCCCACCAAATCGTCAGGCGTTATACCAGAACAGCCACGGTTCTGATTTTTCCTACAATTTTATTCAAATGCTAGCCCTCCATCGAGTCCTTGCACATTTCTAGAAAATCAATTCTCTTAATAGTTATGTTATTGCCACTCTCTATCCTCTATGGCTCCCAATTGTCATTATATCCTCAAGTTAACTTACTCAATATCAATTGAATCACTAACATGTCATTAGTTCTGAGTTTTCCCCCAAGTATACCAACTCACACCCTTAGGTTTATTACTTTCCTCTAAGCAGTTTTATACCAGTCCCAACTCTTTACTATAATTTGTTTTGCCACTATTCAATTATCCTTTCAAGCTCATTTAACATTATTCTACTACTAGGCAAGTTAGTTACTTTCTGGGTATATTTGGTATCCCCTCGTAATCCCTAAGCCTCACCCTCTTCTCTTTTATCTTTCCACCCAATCTCCCTTATCGATATTGGTTTTAGTCACAAATTTGGAAGGTACTAAAGTTCCATATTCTTCCTATCTCAACTCTATCCTCCACTTAAAACATTTCTAATTCTCCAATTATCCTATTCCAATTCCATTCCTTTCCCTCATTGTGTAAGACCCGTAGAATTTAATTAATTAAATAAATAAATAATTAATTAATGTGGATGGGAAGAGCATTTATGACATTAAATTCTGATTGGTATGACGTGGAAAAGTACTAGCTCTAATGGTTGAGAGTACTTTGATTATGTGTGAGAGGACTTGGGTCCAAGTCCTATGTATGCCTATTTTGTGTTATTATTTGTTATTGTTTTAAATATATGTTAATCATGCTGTGGAATAATGTGATATTTGGATTATATTAGTTAGAATGAAATCTAAATTGGTTGAATGGTTTGGCATTGAGTTGGCATTGCATGGTTGTGGGTTCAAACCTTGGAGAACCCAAATTAGACTTTATTTTTGCTAAATCTTAGTTTGGGCTGAATGTGAAGAGTTGATGGAAAACCTATATGAATGGGCAGCTAGGAATCCTGGAAGGGGCTGAAAAACATACCATAAAAGATCATTGAATGGTCCTAAACATTACCATTAAGCTTATTTTTCGTTTTTGGTAATTAAACAAGCATTAAGGGCAATAATAAAAGGCTAATTGTGAGAGAGATGAGGCTTTTGGAGTCTGAACATTAGAGGTATTGAGTGATGCACGAATTCAGAGAGAAATAGTGAATAGGGAGTGGAATTGAAGGGCTGGACAGTGGGAGAGCTTAGAGGAATTGTTGGAACTCAAGGAAAGCACTCAAGCACTATATTTTAAGCGAAGGAATTCCACTTTAGGGGAGTTTTACTCGCAAATTTGATGTTTGAGTATGAACTGTTTAAATGATGCCATAAACTATATGCATGTTTTCCTTGCTTTGTTGCATTTTCGTAATTCTAGAAATTTTCCAGAAACCGCCTGGCGTGCTGTTTATAGCTGGCAGGCAGCACATGTATTTTAATGTGGTTCTGGGTTCCTAGGAAGGAACCGCCTGGCGGCACTATCCCGGCCGCCAGGCGATGCATGGCCCTTACCCAATTATGGGTTCTTCTGGATGAAGGGCTTGGCGGTATTGGTTGAATCGCTAGGTGACGCGAGTCTGTGACTCGATTTTTGCTGTTCTAAACGTTTTGGCATGATTCTGATCGGGTAAAACTCACGGGTTAATACCTAGGGAATGATCTGACATCGTGATTTGTTGAATTCAGTATAATTAATGGAGAAAATTAATGGAATATTATGAAGGTAAATTTTAGGGTTGAAATTGGGAATTTCTCATATTGGGTAAATTAAGTGAGCAAATATAAGAAATTTTGTATTTTTGGGGGTTTAGGAGGAGTGTTCATCTTAATTACATAATGGACGTGAATTGAATGGAAAGATTAGGGAACAAAAATGAGTGTTTGGTGTTTCAGATTCGCATTGGGTGAGGGAGTTTTGGGAAACTGCCAGAAAGCATGCACTGCCTGGCGGTACAGGGCTTGCCGCAAAGCGCCAGCGCAAGGCTGGCATTTCTGCGTGGTTTGAGGTGTAGTTCGGTTTTAGAGGTTTTTGATAGGCAGTGGATTTTGGAAAAAAAAATAATTGGGGTTGGTAGTGGATAATCATAGAATGAGGGCTGGATGAGGAGGTGAGTTTAAGTGAGAACATTTAGTGTAACTCTTATTAAAGCTTAGTCATGATATATTAGAAATTGGATGACTGGATTAAGAAAGAGTAAGACCAGGTGGGAAAACAGTTCAGGGGAACAAAGAATGCATTTAAAATGAAATGGGAATGACTACTAAGTAAACTGTTTTGATATTAGGGATTCAAGACTTAGCCAAGTTAAGGCATGGTGCAATAAGAATCAAGATTTGGAATAATTACGAGAGTGACTCTGGTATTCAGGCAATTGTGACATTTAGAATTAGGTATTGTGGGCACCTTGTGCTATGGAGAAACGAATGGGGTTTACTTAAGAAAACCAATTTTAAGCACTTAGATAGTTGAACCTAAATCGAAGTTCAAACTGTGGGTAGTAAGTTAAATCAGAGTGTAATCTAGTTAGGATGCTTGGATGTCAGTACAGTGCAGATTACTGGTAGAATGCTTGGCGGTATAGCGGCATCCGCCAGGCGATAGCAAGGAAACAGAGAGGTTCTGGTGCAGATGGCGCCTGGTGGAGGGAAAGGTCCCGCCAGACGATGGTGGAAAAAGTATCCTCTTGGAGCACGTCCGCCTGGCGGTGGGGACTGTTCCGCCGGGCGGTGGTTGTAGAATTTGTGGTTCTTAGGCGCTTGGCGCTTGGCAATACGTGTCCTCCACCAGGTGGTTTGGAAGTTGCTAGCGCCTAGTGGTACCTGTCCCTCGCTAGGCGAATTGGTTGTTGTAAGTCCTAGTTGTTGGATTTTGCAAGCGTGATCTACAAGCCTTTTGGTGATGCTTCAAAGGTGGGAATGCTAGGTTCCTTGAGTTGAGCTCGAAACGTATCCCTTGACCTGAGCTCGGGATAGGGGTTAAGCACATATCATTCCTCGAGTTGAGCTCGGAATGGCATCCCTCGAGTTAAGCTCAGGATGGCGGATGAACACGAGGAACCCTTGAGTTGAGCTCGGGTTGGCGAGTGTTGCCGATGTGAGTGTGCTGGTTGTGGCCAGTACGATGCGAACTATGTTCGTATTTGGGAACTCCACCTAGCGTTACAGTGTATGATCCATAGCAATGGTTCCCGCACGTGCTCTATCGGTTGTGGCCGATAGGTATGGCAGCAAGTCACCTCGGGGTAATCACTAAAAGAGGTAGAACACGAATGATCTGGTTGTGGCCTGTTGATACGAAATAGAGTGAGAGACTTTATTTGGGTGTTTGCATGAATTATATAAATGACTACTTATGTGTATATCAATATGATTGTATGCTGATTTTTGTTAAGCTCACCCTATCTGCTTGTCTTTGGCGATGATCGTGTGTGCGGTACACGTGAGCAGAGGATGTTGGTGCAAGTGGTGCTGGTGATGCTTAGACTCGGAGCGGGGATAGCATGGGAGTCTTTTTACTTGTTATGTTTTGGAAATAAAGTTGTAAACTTTCATGAGACATTTTGTTTATTATTTTGGTTTTATAAACTTTGGTTTTGGAATTATATTTGGTAGTAATAAAGTTTTAAATTTCCCGCATTTTGGGAAATGAGGAATTACGTTAAATACGACTAGTTATTTATTCGAGTTTATTTTAGTTTTATTAAATCCGTAATATCTTGACGGAATGTTACACACTGGACATCCAAAATACCCAAAACTAGCACTACATCTTGCAGCCACGCAGAATCACTACCGTTGTGATGGTCTGCCGCCAGGCGATGCATGTATTTCTGGGTAATTCCCAACCTCTTAGCACTTGCGAAACATCTCTCACTCTATTTTGATGATCTCCTCAACCTACCACATTTGTTGCTTTCCCCAAGAACATGATGATAATGGCAACACTAATCACTTTGACTAACTCTAGCAACCATTATAGTGTAATTAATACCAATTACGTCCAGTTCTGCAAAAACCCTTAATATGAAAACCCTAAGGTTCCCTTTCCACTATTCCATCAGCTTTACCCATCAATTATACTGGAATTCAAGGAAATACGACATTATATCTTCTCTTAACCACTAACCCTCGATTTCCCAATGATCAAAATCATCCCAGAATACTAGAATACCTGAAATCGAGCCAAGATGCTCGCGCCGCCTGGCGGTTCGAACGTCATCGCCATGCCCTTCATCCAAAACCTAGTAAATTGGGTGAAAACTTTGTGTCGCCTAGCAGTCGGGAGCTTACCGCCAGGCGGTTCCCCTTCAGGAACCTAGAACAGGTTAAGAACTCATGTGCCGCTTGGCAGCTATGAACAGCTCGCCAGGCGGTTTTTGGAAATTTTCCTGAATTACGAAAAATGCAACCAGAACAAGAAATGTTCATACAACTCAGAATATGTCATGCAATTCAAACCTAAACGTAAATTCTAACGTGTAAAGCTCCCCTAACCTGGTTTCCTTAGCTTAAAACTTGAGTAGCCCTTGGTTCTCCCTTGCTTCACAAATGCCCTTCCTTGGTTTCTCTCAATTCAGCCTCAATGCTCGACTTAATCCTCACCACTCTCAAAATTCATTCTCTCCTCTGCAAGCGCAATGGCAGCCCAACAAAACCTTTTCTCTTACCTCTAATTGGCCTTTTAATGTGGTTTAATGGCATAAAAACAAAAATAGCATCAATCTAATGTTAATTATCATTCATTAGTTGTCTCATGAAGGTTTTCGAGCCCTCCTTGGCAGTTAGGGTTTCATCTACCCTTTTGATGAAGGCGTGACCACCTCCTTAGAAGCTCCCTCAAGAAGGATCACTAGAAGTATGTCTAGAGGGAAGTCTTCTATTCCATCACCTTTATCTTTGTTTTGCATTACTTTAGTTTGAATTCCCTAAGTTGGTTTCTAGTTGACTCATTTTGGTTGACTTGTTGACTTTGATCCAAAGTTGACTTTTGACCAATATTAGATTAATTTTAACCAACATGTTAATCCTTGTTTGTCTTATTTTGTAGATAATTAAGAGAAAGTAGAACATGGCTAGGTGGCACTTGGTGATTGGAGCACTTGGATGAAGTGGAAGAGAGAGGAAAGCAAAAAGCATAAAGCAAAAGCAAAAGTAGACATGTACCTTGTCTCCTTTTGCCTTTGTGGTTTATGTCTTAGAAGGTCACTTGGTCTCCTTCCTCTTTTGGCCTAGAATCCTCATGGGAATGTCTCCACCAATCATCTCCCTTCACTTGGCCAAGACTCACTCTCACATTAGGTTTAGGGTTTGCTAGTTAATACTTTTTCATGTTTTTGTATTTGCTAAAGGACCCCTATGAACTCCTATTTAAAGGGTGCCCCTTGTCTTGTAAAAGGGTTGATCATTTTGTTATAAACTTTGTGCATTCAACCACCAATTTTCGTGAGCTCTCCTTTCTAGAAGTGAGCTCACCTTTGCCTTATCTTGCTTGCAAGTGGCGGCACCATCACTCATCTCTAGGGTTTAGTTGGCTTAGATCCCCCCTATGAGTGGCATGCTTCTTCTATTCTTCATCTTCTATGCTTTCCATTTTTATTGTTTCTTCTTTCATTTTGCTCTTTAAGTGTTGTTATTGCCGTGTGTGTTTAAGCTTGAATCCAACTCTCTTCTTCCTTTCATGAGCTTGAGAAATGAACCTTCACATCTAGATAGCATGTTATCTTAATGTCCAGTGGGAATTTTCAAAAAGCTTTCTTAAACAACATCACCATATTCATAACTCTAAAAGGAAACAAGATAATCCTTCATCAGTTGGTATCTAGAGCTTTTGTTGTCCTTGAATATGGTGTTTTCATGTTCTAACCTTGTCTTGTGTAGCTATCTTTGAATGGTCCACATAAAAATAGTGTTGGCAGCAACGTGTGCGTTTTTGAAAAAACTACTGCAACTAGCTAAGTAGTCCAAAAGTAACGTTCTTTATATCAAAAGAAAGCCCTGTGAGTCTAGTTTGCAACAAAAAAAGAATTGACGCATTTGGAGTTCTTTGGAGAGACTTATGATCAAATGAGTGAGCAAAGGTTAGAGCTGCCGAGAATACGAAAAACAACGTTTTCACGTTATGTTGTGGCAATTTTGGCTTCGGTTTTGTGACTCTTTTGCTCCTAAATGTGGTTGGATAACATGTCTTTTGATGCTTAGTCTTTGAGCCTCAAATCCATGAGTTTAAAGGCATGATAGCTACATGTTTGTGTCTTTATGTATGTCATGTTGAGTCTTTAAATGTGTCTAACTTTTGCTTGAGTCTCTTGTCATATGCTTCTTTGAGTTTTCTTGTTCTTGTTTCTAAGTATTTGAGCTATTGCATGAGATCTATGCCTTTTGTTGTAGCATGCTCCTTGAAATTGATTTTGACCTAATTTTTAAGGAACTAAGTGTTCAAGACACCCTAAAATTTCCTTCTCATCATCTTAAGTACCTAGTTTTGAAAAGAAAAATTATTTTCATGACCAAAAACAGTTTGGCCGAGAGCTAATGTGTTGCTTGGTGAATCCATTAGGCCATTTTTACTAGGTGTTATGCTACCAAATTGTATACTTGGATTTTGGGTGATATTGGCAAATTAGTTCCATGCTTTAACTTGGTTATGATCTTTCTTGGTGTATGCATAATTTGAGGTATAATCTTGACTTGTTCAAATGCTTTCCATAGAGTCTTCAAAAGTGTTTTTCATTGCTTTAGTCTTGTTCAAGTTTTGTCTTTAAAACAAAATTTCCTTAGAAGTTAAACTTTCTTGTTTTAGAGCTTTGCTTGCTTGTCTTTAGGTGATCCTTGTTTTGTCTTAGTTGTTTTCATTTCCTTGTTTTCCTAGAGTGTTGTGGTCAAGCCACTTGCTTTGCTTTTGAAAGGTTTTCATCTTTTTTAAGGTGTTTTCACTTGTTTGGAAGGTTTTTTGAGTGCTACCTTGCTTGTGTGCTTTGGGAGTGTGATAAAAAAACACTTGGGTGCTTGTGAAGAACACACTTGGTATCGGGTTTGGCTTGTTTTATTATCTAACATCTTGCTTGTCTCGGTTTTTGGTGATTTTTGGTGTAGGAACATGAATATGGATCCAATCTTGGAGGTAGAAGAGGAGGAAGAATCGGCTTCACCTTATTCCTCTCCCATGGTGACTCCTATGGCCCAAGAAAGTGAACAAATCACCCTTGCCAACATCCTACGTGAGATGGAAGTAAGTAGAAGGGAAACTTTTGATCAATTGAGGGCGGATAGGAGACAAAGTGAGATCTTCCTACAAGAGCACATCCAAAGACTTGAGTTTAGAGAAGATGAGAGGAGAAGGAGGAGGTCCTCTTCCGAGGACTCTAGCCATGGTGGAAGAAGAAGAAGGCACGACCATGATCGTGGTGGAAGGCGTAATCAACTCCCACAAAGACAACCTCCACCAATCAAGATTCCAAAGTTCAAGGGGGAGAATGATCCAAACCTCTACATTGAATGGGAGCAAAAAGTGGACCAAATATTTAATATTCAATTAGTTAGTGATCAAGAGAAATTAGACTTAGTAGTTTTAGAATTTGAGGATTATGCCATGACATGGTGGCATCAATTGTGTATGGACAATATTAACCAAGAGCCACCCGCGGCCTCTTGGATGGACATAAAAACTTTGATGCGCGCTAGATTTGTTCCTTCCTACTATAGGATGGAGACTCTTTTGAAGCTCCAAAGGCTTCAACAAGGGTCCATGTGTGTGAATGAGTATTTTAAAATGATGGAGTCCATGTTTCTCAAAGTAGGAATCCAATTTGAAAGTGAAGAAGAAAAGGTAGCTAGATTTGTGAGTGGTCTTAGAAGAGAAGTTCAAGATGTAGTTGAGTTGTATGAGTACTCTACTCTTGACAAAATTTTACACTTGGCCTTAAAAGTTGAAAGTCAATTGAAAAAGAAACAAGAGGCCAAGAGGAGTACTCCTTACAATGACTACTACTCTAGGACTTGGAAAGGAAAAAAAAGAAATGATGAGAAACCTCCTTCCAAAGACCACCCACCTAGGACCAATTCGTCTAGAACCTCCCATGAAAGTGCAAACTCTTCCCAAGGTTCAAGAACTAGTTCCGTATAATGTTTTAAGTGTTTGGACTATGGTCACATTGCTTCAAATTTCCCAACAAAAAGGAACATGATCTTGAACCCTAAAGGAGAGGTTGAAAGTGAACATTCTTCTCCCCCCTCCCCAAAAAGTTCTTCCCCCCACACTTCTTCCCAATCTTCAAGTGAGGATGAAATCAAACCTAATGAAGGAGGTTTGTTGGTGGTTAGGCGCATGTTAGGCCAAGTGCCTAAAGAATTTGAAAACCAAAGAGAGAATATTTTTCACTCAAGGTGCCAAATCAACAACAAAACTTGCTCCCTCATAATTGATAGTGGAAGTTGTGTCAATGTGGCTAGCACAAGGGTTGTGGACAAGCTTAGCTTGAAAACCATCCCTCATGCCAAGCCCTATAAGCTCTCTTGGCTTAGTGAGGACGGTGAGATCAAAATGGACAAACAAGTCCTTATTAACTTCTCCATTGGAAACTACAAAGATGAGGTGTTATGTGACTAGGTGCCTGTGGAAGCAACTCATATTTTACTAGGAAGGCAATGGCAATTTGATAGAAAAGCTTTTCATGATGGCCATGCCAACAAGTTTTCCTTTAGTTTCCAAGGCAAAAAGATTATATTACTATCTCTTTCACCAAGAGAAGTCAATGAGGACCAAATTCAAATGTTAAAGAAAATAAAAGGAGAGAAGGTGCAAAGGAAGGCGCAAGGGCATGGCAATGAGTCCAAGAAGAGCATGATCACCCTCAAAGGGGTGAAAAAGGTAATGCTTGCCCAAAAACCTATCTTCTTAGCTTATCCTAGTGAATCTTCCCCCTCCTTCCAAAATCCTCACTCTAGATGTCCCCTAGACTTGTCATTAGTCTTAGATGAGTTCAAAGATATTTTTCAAGAACCTCCAAAGGGCCTTCCACCCCTAAGAGGTATAGAACACCAAATTGATTTTATACAAGGCTCATCTTTGCCTAATAGGCCAACCTATAGGACTAGTTCCGAGGAGGCTAAGGAAATTCAAAAACAAGTGAATGAGTTGTTAGAAAAGGGGTGGGTGCAACATAACATGAGTCCTTGTGCAATGCTTGTGATTCTTGTCCCCAAAAAGGATGGAACATGGAGAATGTGCATAGATTGTAGGGCTATCAACAACATAACCATCAAGTATAGGCATCCCATTCCTAGATTAGATGATTTGATTGATGAGTTACATGGTGCAACCATATTTTCCAAAATAGACTTAAAGAGTGGGTACAATCAAATTAGAATCAAAGAAGGTGATGAATGGAAAACCTCTTTCAAGATTAACTTTGGACTATATGAGTGTTTAGTCATGCCTTTTGGCTTGACCAATGCACCTAGTACATTCATGAGACTCATGCACCATGTTCTTAGAGAGTTCTTAGGGAAGTTTGTTGTGGTGTACTTTGATGACATTCTCATTTATAGTATGTCTCAAGATGACCACTTGCATCATTTAAGGAGTGTGTTAGAGACCTTGAGGAAGGCATCCTTGTATGCTAACATGGAGAAATGTGTGTTTGGGATGGATCATATGATCTTCCTAGGTTTCAAAATAAATCAACATGGGGTCCATGTGGACCAAGAAAAGGTGATGGCCGTCAAGGATTGGCCTCCCCCAAAGAATGTGAGTGAGCTTAGCTCCTTCTAAGGGTTGGCTAGTTTTTATAGAATATTTGTGCCAAACTTTAGCACCATAGTCGTCCCTCTCAATGAATTGGCCAAGAAAGGTGTAGTCTATAAGTGGGGCAAAGATCAAGAAAAGGCTTTTGAAACTTTGAAACAAAAATTGATCAATGCACCACTCTTAGCCCTCCCTAACTTCTCCAAAACTTTTGAAATTGAGTGTGATGCATCCAATGTAGGCATTGGGGTCGTGCTTCTCAAGGAAGGACACCCTATAGCCTATTTTAGTGAGAAACTCAAGGGATGTCACATTAACTACTCCACCTATGACAAAGACCTTTATGCTCTTGTGAGGACTTTGCAAACTTGGCAACACTATCTTCTTTCAAAGGAGTTTGTGATACATAGTGACCATGAGTCACTCAAATTTTTGAAAAGCCAAGGCAAGTTAAAAAAGAGACATGCTAGGTGGGTAGAGTTCTTAGAGCAATATTATGGCTAATATTAGTGGCGGATGCGCTTTCAAGAAGGCATTCCCTTCTTTCCATTCTTGAAACTAAATTTCTTAGTTTTGATCATATTAAGGAATTGTATCCCAAGGATGTTGATTTCTCCCCCATTCTTAGTGAGTGTCACCAAGGGACTTACAAAGGCTTTTACCTTCTCAATCAATATCTTTTCAAAGGTAAGAGACTTTGCATTCCCCAAGGTTCTTTAAGAGCCTCACTCATTAGAGAGGCATATGAGGGAGGTTTAATGGGGCATTTTGGGCCAAAGAAGACTTTGGAAGTCTTAAAGGAACACTTCTATTGGCCTCACATGAGGAAGCATGTAGATAGGCATTGCAAGAGTTGCATAGCATGCATGAAAGCCAAGTCTAGAGTCCAACCCCATGGTCTTTATACTCCCTTGCCTATTCCTTCCAAGCCTTGGGTTGACATCTCTATGGATTTTGTCTTAGGCCTCCCAAGGACAAAAAAAGGTAGGGATTCCATTTTTATGGTGGTGGATAAGTTCTTTAAGATGGCCCATTTCATTCCTTGCTATAAGATTGATGATGCAACTTATATTACAAATCTTTTCTTCAAGGAAGTGGTAAGACTACATGGCCTACCTAGGTCCATTGTTAGTGATAGGGACTCAAAGTTCCTAAGCCATTTTTGGAGAACTTTGTGGGGTAAACTTGGCACCAAGCTTCTTTTCTCCACCACTTGCCACCCCCAAAGTGATTGCCAAACTGAGGTGGTTAATAGAACCCTAGGGAAAATGTTGAGATGTATGATAGTGCAAAACATTAGAGAGTGGGAGGAACTTGTTCCCCACATAGAGTTTGCCTACAATAGGGTTGTGCATTCCACTACTTCTCATTCCCCTTTTGAGGTTGTGTATGGGTTCAATCTCCTAACTCCTTTAGACCTCCTTCCCATACCCACTCATGAGGCATGGACCTGCCAAGATAGTGAGGCCAAAGCCAATTACATCCAAGGCTTGCATTCGCAAGTCAAGGAAACCATTGAGAGGAGAGTTAAGAAACAACAAGAGGATGGTAATAAGGGAAGAAAGGAAGTCATCTTCCAAGAGGGAGATTGGGTATGGCTTCACTTGAGAAAGGAGAGATTCCCTACTCAAAGGAAGTCTAAACTTTTCCCTAGAGGGGATGGCCCCTTTCAAGTCATTAGCAGGATTAACAACAATGCTTATGAGTTAGACTTACCCCCAAGCTACAACATAAGTAACTCATTCAATGTTTAAGACCTTTCTCCTTTTGATGTAGGGTTTAAAAATTCGTGGTCGAATTCTCTCCAAGAATGGGAGGATGAGGAAGGCGTGACTACCTCCTTAGAAGCTCCCTCAAGAAGGATCACTAGAAGTATGTCTAGAGGGGGAGTCTTCTATTCCATCACCTTTATCTTTGTTTTGCATTACTTTAGTTTGAATTCCCTAAGTTGGTTTCTAGTTGACTTATTTTGGTTCACTTGTTGACTTTGATCCAAAGTTGACCTTTGACCAAGATTACATTAACTTAAACCAACATGCTAATCCTTGTTTGTCTTGTTTTGTAGGTATGTAAGAGAAAGTAGAGCATGGTTAGGTGGCACTTGGTAATTGGAGCACTTGGATCAAGTGGAAGAGAGAGGAAAGCAAAAAAAGCATAAAGCAAAAGCAAAAGTAGACATGTACCTTGTCTCCTTTTGCCTTTGTGGTTTATGCCTTTGAAGGTCACTTGGTCTCCTTCCTCTTTTGGCCTAGAATCCTCATGGGAATGCCTCCACCAATCATCTCCCTTCACTTGGCCAAGACTCACTCTCACATTAGGTTTAGGGTTTGTTAGTTAATCCTTTTTCATGTTGTTGTATTTGCTAAAGGACCCCTATGAACTCCTATTTAAAGGGTGCTCCTTGTCTTGTAAAAGGGTTGATCATTTTGTTATAAACTTTGTGCATTCAACCACCAATTTTCGTGAGCTCTCCTTTCTAGAAGTGAGCTCACCTTTGCCTTATCTTGCTTGCAAGTGGCGGCACCATCACTCATCTCTAGGGTTTAGTTGGCTTAGATCCCCCCTATGAGTGGCATGCTTCTTCTATTCTTCATCTTCTATGCTTTCCATTTTTATTGTTTCTTCTTTCATTTTGCTCTTTAAGTGTTGTTATTGCCGTGTGTGTTTAAGCTTGAATCCAACTCTCTTCTTTCTTTCATGAGCTTGAGAAATGACCTTCACATCTAGATAGCATGTTATCTTAATGTCCAGTGGGAATTTTCAAAAAGCTTTCTTAAACAACTTCATCATATTCATAACTCTAAAAGGAAATAACATAATATTTCATCAAAAATAAAAGAATTAAATGAAATGGACCTAGCCAATGGCCCAAGCTATGAGCCTTAATGGGGTCACATTACATGAGAATTTTCTTGCAAATTTGTTAAAAAAATTGCAAGAAAAGACTTTTTTCTATTATTTTTTTTCTAAGAATTTAATTTGGTAGGTAATTCATTCGTGGGTAATCATTTTTTACAAAATTATAAAATTCGCAAGTATTTCGTATATAATTTGTTATGAAAAGTTTCTTATACAAAATATTTTGCAAAAAAATTGACAGTAATTTTCTGCCATTTTTTTCATAACAAAATATATAAGTATTTTCTGGAAAAAAAATTCAAAAAAAAAATCGACAGGAAATATGAATTTTTTTAATAGTGAAATTTAATGAAAATAATCAAATTGCACCGATTTTTTTAAAACCAAAATCAAATTGAGACTATGAAAAACTGAACGACCAATTTAATATTTTTAGAAAAAAAAAAGAATAATTAAACTTTTTATTAACTATGTCATAACAATTATTATTTTTATCAGTGTCTTCTATTTTTGTAATGGAAATCTGAAACTTCCTCATTTTCAACATTTGAAAATTTTATCTTCTATAGATGAGATTATATAGACTAATTCACTCGTTAAAGTTTTTCATATATGTTTTTCATCAATTTTTATAATATTTTTATGTAATTTATCTTGAGAAGGTTAAAATAAGTTGTCGTTATAGCATACAACCACGGAGATTTATGCATTGCAATGATTACATCTCATAATTGCTACAAAATTTTGTCTCTTCTCTTCGGCATGGTTGGTCGCTACTCTCATTTCTTTCGATCCTCTTTGCCACCATCATTTGAGTTCGAGCTTATCCATTCTGCAATTGCTGCCACCAATCACGCGAACCATTTCGTCCTTGTCAGCATTGTGCAATTTTCGCCGCCGTCACTGTCAAACAAAAAGGTGCGTCTTTTTCATTCGTTACATCAGCGTTTTTTAATTTTTTAATTTTTTATTTATATTTATTATATATTTTATCCGAATTTATAGTTCTAAATTTTATAGTTAGTATTAGTGTATATGACATGGATAAAGATGTCAAAATGGATTTCAATCTGTGAGTTAATCTGACTCACCACGGGTTTGAGTTGGGTTGGGTTGAGAAAAATTCAACTTTTTCAAGGGTTGAAGGTGAGTTGGCTCACTTAACCCACAAATATTTTTTTAAATTTTTTTTTAATTTTTTTTAATTTTTTTTAATTATTTTAATAATTATTTACTACTCCTATTATATTTGTTCACAATGTCATATTTTTAAATGCTAAAATGTTGCTTAATTATATTTAAATAGTTTGAATGTTTAATTAATTTAATTGTCGAGTTATATATGTTGATACTTTAATCTTTAATTATAATCTTTATACTAAATTACTCAAGTAACGGTCTTATAAACAATTTTTTCTAAATTAGCATGAAAAAAATTGTATAGTTTTTTAATTTATATTTTGTTGAATAGCATGACAGAAAATTTGTAATATTAACCATTCTTTCTTAGACTATATGGATACTTTCTTGAAAATAATTCTTCATATATTGGTGGTGAGCATGATCAAAATATTGGTTCTTGATTTTGCTATGATTGTTATCTCATGGGTTACTTAAAAATTTATTTAAATATTTGAATACTAATAAATAAATAAATAAATAATTTTTTTAGGTGGGTTGGTGAGTCAACCCACTTAACCCACCAACCCGTGGTGGGTTGAGGCAGATTACAAAATTTCTGACTCACCATAAAGTGAGCCGGGTTAGGTTCACTCATTTTCAACCCGGCTCGTGATAAGCCAACCCGTGTGACATGAATTAAGAAATGCCAAATTAACTGTGTATATCTAACTGAAATAATTAGTATTATAACGTGCTAAAATTAATTCTGGAATTGTAATTGTGAAGTTGTTTCTCTAATTAATATATATATATATATATATATATATATATATATATATATATATATATATATATATATATATATATATATATATATAGATATATATGCGCTAAAGACGTAATCCCATTTTAAATTGGCATGGGAACTCTGAAGTCAATAGATTTTCTAGCTTCAAATATTATATTCCAGGTAACACATGGCATTTAAAATAACGACTCTTTATTGTACGACATACCTAATTAGTAAATGGTAATGCTATTTTAAATACGTAGGGACCCCTTTATTATCGTGGAGCATAATAAAATTTGTTGATAATAAAAAATTATTTTTGTGATGTTTTTGTTGATAATAAACCTGTTTGAGGTTTTGTTCTTTTTGTAAATTTTGTTTGTAAAATGAACCGTCAAATATTTTGTATTCAGCTTTAATTGTTTTTTAGTAAAATTGTTGATAATTAATTTTGTTTTTAATTTGTCAATAAATATGTTGGTAATTAATGTTTTTTAAAAGTTGTGTACAAATTTATTAATAATTCAAATTTTTAAATTTTATTAGTAAAATTAATGAATAATTAATTTTATTTTACAATTCATTTGTAAATTTCTTCGTAATTAATTTTTTTGAAAATTCGTTGATGAATTTGTTAATAATTAATTTTTTTAAAATTTTATCGATAAAGTCTATCAATAATTTAATTTTTTGAGATTCGTTGGTAAATAATTTTTAATCAATCAATAAAATGGATGTCAAATTTCTCATCAACTGACAAAACATTTCTTATAAATTAATTGGAGATTGATGAGACAAAGAAAAGAAAAAAGAGGAAGAATAGGAAGAGGGGAAGCAAAGAGGAGTTGGAGGCGGTGGCAAAGGCGGTTGTGGTGAAGAAATCAAATCACAATATTTACTAACAAATTTTGGTCATCAATAATTGTCAACGAATTTTTTCTATCCATCGATTAAAATTTTTCGACTAATTTTTTGTTGTCGCTCTTTCGTCAATAATTTTGATTTATTGAAGGAACTTTATGTAGTGTATTATAGGAAATGTTAACTTAGAGAGATAATGTATTATAGAGTTGAAAGTGTTTATATTCATCTTTCAAAGTTTGTATGGTAAATCAAATTGAGCAATTTATATTTCATCCCATTTAATAGTTAACTTTGATCCAAAGTTGACTTTTGACCAATATTAGATTAACTTAAACCACCATGTTAATCCTTGTTTGTCTTGTTTTGTAGGTAATTAAGAGAAAGTAGGACATGGCTAGGTGGCACTTGGTGATTGTAGCACTTGGATGAAGTGGAAGAGATAGGAAAGCAAAAAGCATAAAGCATAAAGCAAAAGCAAAAGTAGACATGTACCTTGTCTCCTTTTGCCTTTGTGGTTTATGCCTTAGAAGGTCACTTGGTCTCCTTCCTCTTTTGGCCTAGAATCCTCATGGGAATGCCTCCACCAATCATCTCCCTTCACTTGGCCAAGACTCACTCTCACATTAGGTTTAGGGTTTGCTAGTTAATCCTTTTTCATGTTTTTGTATTTGCTAAAGGACCCCTATGAACTCCTATTTAAAGGGTGCTCCTTGTCTTGTAAAAGGGTTGATCATTTTGTTATAAACTTTGTGCATTCAACCACCAATTTTCGTGAGCTCTCCTTCCTAGAAGTGAACTCACCTTTGCCTTATCTTGCTTGCAAGTGGCGACACCATCACTCATCTCTAGGGCTTGGTTGGCTTAGATCCCCCTATGAGTGGCGTGCTTCTTCCATTCTTCATCTTCTATGCTTTCCATTTTTATTGTTTCTTCTTTCATTTTGCTCTTTAGGTGTTGTTATTGCTCTTTAGGTGTCGTGTGTGTTTAAGCTTGAATCCAACTCTCTTCTTCCTTTCATGAGCTTGAGAAATGAACCTTCACATTTAGATAGCATGCTATCTTAATGTCCAGTGAGAATTTTCAAAAAGCTTTCTTAAACAACTTCACCATATTCATAACTCTAAAAGGAAACAAGATATCGTGTCGTGTTTGATACTTTAGAATACTTTAACAATACTTATCAATGAAGTATCTATTTTATAATGTCGTAATACACTACAATAAAATATTTGAATAATGAACAATTTTAGTGATAAAAAATAATTAGTCACTATATAGTAACCAAATTGACAACTAAAATAGTTCCAAAAAATTATAATTAGTTTCTAAATTGATAATTAAAATAATTTCAATTATAAATTGATCACTAACATTAACTACTAAGTTTTGGCTACCACAATAATTGGTCTCTAATTAATTAGGAATTTTGGATTCACACATTAACAATCATATATTTATTATATTTGTCCACAATAATTGGTCTCTAATTAGGAATCACGTATCGTATTCTTGTATTATAGTAATTATCTCATCATTCAACATGCTCAATCATATTATTTAAACAATGATAATTAAATAACACACAATTGACATACATAGGATTTGAACCCAAGTCCTCTCATACAATTAAGTACTCTCAACCACTTGAGCTAATTAATTAAATTTCACGGGTCTTACATTCATCAATTTACCATGTAATATCTTCAACAAGTTCCTATGTAATATCATCATCAAATCTCCATGCATCAAAGTCATTTCTCCTTATTTGTTCTTTGATAAAAAGTTTCAAGAAATTTGTAATAAGCAATCTTTTTATGGTATTCTAGTGAATTGATGTAATATAGAGTTGTAACTATGTTTGTTCTACTGATTGAGATCAATCTTGATTGGTTGTGTAAGTTGTTTCTAAGTTTATCATCAATTGCATTTTTCTACATAATTTTCCCAGTATTTCAATTTGTTGAATCAATATTTTAATTTGTTTAATCATATTGGTCTATATGTCTGATTGTTTGTTAAGTGAAATCAATCTGTTAACTTTGTTTTCAATCAATTGAAAATGTGTGTTCTTGTAATAATTGCATATTGATTTATAGATCAATCTAGTTTAAAGTAAAGACTTTTCATAAATTTGAATTGAAACTAATTTTCAATCACAATCAATTCAACCCCCTTTCTTGGCTAAGAAAGTCCTTTAAAACTTACAATTGGTATCAAGAGTAGGTTTTTGAAAGATATTCGTTATCTACCTTTTTAGTCGCGTTAAAGGCTAACAAACCAAAATTACCCCTGTATTGTAGTAGGGAAGATGACTGAGGATTGAACCCAAGGGAATGGTGCATATTAAGCTTAGCTTGTACAATTAAACCTTACTAAAATAAGAAACACAATACAAATTGGGGAAAATGAAATAAAAGCCAAAATTGACAGAATTATATAAACCTAAACTAACCTAGATGCATGATACGTGATGGTGGAAATTGTGTTTAATGCAGAAAAAGTAAATTAATGTACATACATTTCTTCTTTTTTCTTTTAGAATGCAGACGACACTATAGTAGATGATGAATGTGGC
Source organism: Vigna unguiculata (assembly GCF_037176805.1). NCBI lineage: Eukaryota > Viridiplantae > Streptophyta > Magnoliopsida > Fabales > Fabaceae > Vigna > Vigna unguiculata. The sequence continues at coordinate 21,548,729 of NC_140795.1, read as the reverse complement.
TTAATTCAATGCAAATGTGGAATGAACTACTTATGTATATATATAGAATCATTTATGCAATGTAATAAACTATCCTAACTTTATTTACTCTTTGACAAATTCAAACGAGAATGTAAAATAGATGCACGAAACAGAAATATGCATGAAATGATGTTGTATGCTATGCTGCAATAATGAGAAATGCCAAGCAGAAATTATAAAATTCAAAATGCGAGAAAACTATAAAGCGACTGATATATGCCAAGCAGGAAAACACTATCCCTAAAACAAAAAAATTTAAACTAAGATTAGAATCACAAAATAGTAAATCTAGAATTCGAAACAAGTTCACGAAATCAACACTGCAGAATAAACATACAATTAAAAAATACTTTAGTGACTGAACATGGATTCTTTTGTAGTTGAGAAGACATATCAATAATCTATGCCCACTTTTGGGTCACATGGTTTCCAAATAGTGTGTGCATACACTACTAGATATATAATGTACACTAACACTAAAAAAATGTTACTAAATCATGAAAAATGTTATTAATAGAATTTAGTAACATTTTATCACATGTTACGTATTCCCCATGTTACTATTGATTTTTTGTAACATTTATACTTTTCACTAGGATAATGGATTCTACATGTTTTCCCCTCTCTGATAGTTCAGAAACAATGTACATATATGTTTCTTCCTACAAAAGTAAAACAAACACAAAAAGTTGATTTAATCCAAACATATTTTGACTAGTACTCAGAAAGTGAAAGAAACAACGAAACAAAGCATAGGGGATTAGTACTCAACACTATATTAGAATCTACATGGCTGATTTCAAATATAAAATTTATTTGAATAAGCATAAGTAGTATCTGAAAGCTAATAGCTTGGACATAAGTGTGTGAAATGGAAAAAGAACTGGAAGTGGCTTTGCAATTTGTTTATCATAAAATTGAAAACATAAATACAGAGTTTAAGAAGAATGGTAAAAAATGTCAAGTCTTCCATGCAAATCCAAACAAAATATTTGCATATCCATCAAAATAATAAATCATAAATGCTACTGCCATCAAATTGTAATAGAATGTAAAAGTCAAAGTAAAGCAGAAATGAAATTTGATTTGCATGAGGATGGCAATTACTGTTATATCTATAATCTTAATAAAAATATAAAATCTTAGACAAAAGACTTCAATTTATCCAGACATTCCAGCCTTCTCTCTACCAGTTTCCACTTATCATGAACTTTAACTATCATCTTATATCAATCTTAAATATTGGAAAAAAATATATATGTAAAGCTGGAACATGCCTGATTCGAATTCCCCTTCATTTGAATCTTCCTCCACATTATCTTCCCTTATCTCCACGAGACCCTCCTATGCCGAATTAAACCACATTCATCTTGTGTCAATTGTTGTTCCAGGCACATCATCCCTAAACCAACTAACATCTTCACATTCATCTTCATCAATCACAGGTTGATACAAAAGTGGACTCTTTAATTCATCTCCCAAGTATTTTTCCAAATCATTATTCTCTAAATCTCCATATACATCAAACAAATCTCTAGGGGTAGTTTTAGTGACAACTTGCCAATTATCCCCTGGATCTTCTTTATAATATACTTGCTTTACTTGGGTTGCAAATACGAAAGGGTCACTTTTGTAAATCAACTTTCCAAAATTTACAAGTGTTAATCCAAAATGATCTTGCTTACTTTCAAACCAATCACATTTAAATAACACAAATTCAGAGTGTCCATAATAGTCTAACTGTATTATATCTTTCAAAACTCCATAGTAGGTAACATTTTCTACGTCAGGATTTTCATCTTCTTTATTTCGAAACCTCACAGTAGATGAAGTAACCATTACTCCAAAGTTTTGTGTTTGTCTCTCACAACCCTCAATAATGAACTTGTAACCATTTATCACAAAAGTTGAAAATCTTCTAGCAACAGTATTAGGCCCTTTAGCCAACCATTTAACCTCCTCACTCAACCAAATTTTTGACATGGTATTCAAACCACTTGTGAAATGTAAGAGATTGATCTTTTGTCATATTCCATGTTCTTGTTGAATTTTCATAAACATTACTAGAGAGGAATTCCTCATGTTCTCTACAAAAAAAAAATGAATAAGTTCACAAAATTTAAAATCTCACACAAAAGACAAAAATATGAATATTTTCTTACTTGACAAATGACTTGGTGAGTTCACAAAAGACATACGAGTATTGTTCTTATTACATTTTCACATATATTCTTTTCAATATGTATCACATCAAGATTGTGACGAAGCAAATTAGTCTTCCAATATGGCAAGTTAAAGAATATACTCAATTTTGACCAAGGATCACCCTTCTTTCTTTTCTTTTTTTGAGCATTGCCAAATGAATTTTTTCTATCACCTAATATATCCAATATGTTAGACCCTGTTAACGGAGTAGGTGCTCCTCTCAATTCTTGGGTACCATCAAAACAATTTTTATCCTTTCGCCACCTATGTTTTGAGTCTAACCACCTTCGATGACACATATAACACATCTTTTTACTATTGTTTAAGTACCTTGAGCATGTGTGGTAGTTACATACAGGACATGCCAATTTTCCACTTGTAGTCCAACCTGATAACATAGAATAAGTAGGCAAGTCATTAATAGTCCAAAGTATTGCAACATGTGCCTGGAAAAATTCTTTATTAGAAGCATCATAAGTTTCAAACCCTTTCTCCCACAACTCCTTCAACTCGTCAATAAGAGGTTCCAAATAAACATCAATACTACTTTTAGGGGAAGAAGGACCAGGAATTAGCAGTGACAACATCAAGTAAGGTTGTTTCATACAATCCCATGGAGCTAAATTATATGTCATCAGAACTACAGGCCAAATACTATGTCCTTTGGCCATCATCTTAAATGGAGTAAATCCATCACTTGCTAACCCAAGCCTCACATTTCGAGGATCTGATGCAAAGTTAGGATGGAGAGAATCAAAGGTTTTCCAAGCAAGTGAATCAGCTGGATGTCTTAGCTTTCCATCTTTGGTGCGGCCTTCATCATGCCATTTCATTGATTTAGCAGTTTTTGATGACATGAATAGCCTTTTGATCCTTTGTTTTAAAGGAAAGTACCTCAAAACTTTGGCTGGAATTGGAAGTGAAGCTACCTTAGAAGAAACTTTTCTTCTAAATCTTTGATGTTTCATTTCTTTATATCTAGAAGCATGACATTTAGGACATCTAACTTCATTCTCATACTCCTTTCGAAATAAGACACAATCATTAGGACAAGCATCAATTTTTTCATAACTAAAACCTAAGTCCTTAATGATCAACTTGCATTCTTGATATGATGATGGCAAACAAGAGTTTTCAGGAAGTAACTCTTCTAAAAATTTTAGCAACATATCAAATGACACATTGCTCCACCCATGGAGATTCTTAATATGTAGCAATCGAACAATGATTGATAACTTGGAGAAACCTAGTTGTTTCAGTGTCAAACTCACAATTATCTTCATCTATAGTGTCATCAAAATCATTTTCTCCTAAATTTGGGGGAATCATGAACGTTTCCTCTAACAAACTATCCAAATCATTATGCATACTAAATTTCTCTCGTTCATCACTATACATCTTATTTGAAGAGCCACATTCTCCATGAAAAACCCACTTTGTATAGTTTCTATCAAATCCGACACACATTAAATGCTCATGCACTTCCTTTCGACTACCCCAACTACAATTGTTACACTCCTTGCAAGGACATAGAATTTGATCTCCTTGAGCACTATTCTCAAATGCAAAATTTAGAAAAAAATCCAATCCATCCAAATACCTAGTAGATGATCTAGGTGCTACCATCCACTTTTTGTCCATGTTTATATATTCTTAGATCGCCCTGTATGGCTTGAATCCATCAATTACCTAAATCAAAACGATACGAAAATAAAACCGAGAAGGTTATATACAAACATCGTTTAGGTAAAGCTCGTGGTTTAACAAATTTGTAGAAGCTAAAGATAATATAGAAAAAGATACAACAATTGAACAAAATAGAAGTAATAGGTGAATAAAGAGAAAAATTTTACTTTTGTAATGTATCTATCAAACGGTTAATAAAGAGAAGAAAAAAAAATGAAGGATGTAATAATGTTTATCAAACGGTTAATAAAGAGAAGAAAATGTAGCTAGGGAATGGAATAATGAGACATATTAGAAGATGATACCTTATAATGATGGTAATGGTCATCAACAATGTCACCATTACTTCCATCAGTGACAGTTCCTGAAATGTACAACCATATATACCATTGGATTTTTTTCCCCAATATAAACAATAAATGTTTTAGAAAATAATGAGTAAGAAATGTGAACCTGGCTTGTGAGAGAAAACATCCCAGTTATTTAGCCCCTTTCCATCAGCCAAGTAAGGTCCTTCAATCTGCGAAATCGTTCATTGTTTGGCAAAATCACTGGAGAAAATAAGAAGAATAACCAATCACAGTGTTTCACAGAGAAAGAACCTGAAACGAAGAAGATGCAGTCCGAAAAGAAAGTTTGGTGGAAATGGAGATGAAGATGAATCCTCATTGAGAGACAAACCTAACCTTCTAATGTATGAAATTGGTCTAAAATCTAACTTTTTATGGAAGAAACTAACCTTTTTATGGAAGCTATGCAAAAATCTAACTTCCTTCTAATCCGAACTCCAGTGCAGCGGCAGCGGTGAGGCGCGGTGCTAGAATGTTGATTATTTGTTTGTGCACGAGAGATGGAAGGCACTGGAAATTTGGATGTAGGGTTTAAACAAAGAACGAAGAGAATGAGGGAAAAGAAAAAAAAAAGCACGGTGCTAGAATGTTGATTATTTGTTTGTGCACGAGAGATGGAAGGCATTGGAAATTTGGATGTAGGGTTTAAACAAAGAACGAAGAGAAAGAGGGAAAAGAAAAAAAAAAAAGTAGAGGAAAAAAATAAAATAAAAATTATTTGTTTGTATTTATTTATTAAGGTCTAAAACAAAACTAAAGACATCTTCTGGAGTTTACAACTAAACTTTTGAAATTTAACCAAAGTTAAAAAAACCTCCCTTAAACTAATTACTGATAAATAACTTCTATTAAATATGATTTTTTTTAGTGTTAAATAAATTCATAAATCAAGGACAAGAACAAAACAGTATAGTCTTTTAAAAAATGTTAAATAATTTACAATAATATTTATTTAAAAAAATTACTACAATCTATAAAATTATGTATATTAACATTTTTAATAATTATAATATAAAAAATGTTACTAAAAGTATAAAAAATTTAATAATCTATAGTGACATTTTTAAAAATGTTACATTTCATTTTGTTAATATTCTCTATGGTAACAATTTTAAGAAAATGTAGCTATAAAATATATTTAGTAACATTTCTAATAAATGTCACTAAGAAAATGTTACTATAACCCGTAAATGCTGTAGTGAGATTCATGATTCCAATGCTCAATACACCATTACAACAGCACAAGACTGAATCATAAATTTGAAAATAGAAAATGAAAATTAAAGGAACCAACAATTAAAAGATGAAGAGCATGAGAAGAAACTAAATTGAACAAACAAAACTCATAAGCTTAAAAGTAAGCATTAAAACTTAGTTGCAACTTGTATTTCATCACAAATAGAAAAATTAACATTACGCGAGTTATAGGAATGAAATAGTACAAAGAAGTTTTACTCTAAATAGCCTTGATCACTTTGTGCTTGTGGTTGAACCAAGCAAAGCTACCTTGCACAGTGAAGGAGTTCCAATCTCACCGACCACTTTGTGCTCATTGCAAAAGAAGAAACCCTCACTTTATAGTGACTCTCTCTAAAAACATTCCCAAAAGAAAGAATAACCTAACCTGTATGCTAGAACATCCAAAAAAAATTTCCCTTCTCATAACTCTCGGTTCTCTTTATTTATACCAGGGAAAAACCCCTATAGAACTCGATTAACACTCTTCTTTCGTAATAAATCAGATTGAAACCCAAGGGCACCCAACGTGCCTTTGACCTAGCTAGGCTTCCTTCCTGTATGTGTGCCATCGGGCCACTCTTCAAACTCCTCTTTTTAGTCTCGTATCGTCGTGCCTCCATCCCTCACCAACTCACAATTTTCTCTCAAACCAGGTCTCGAGCTCTTTGGTTCTCGTATGGTTTAGGAGAGGAATCTCCCTAAAATTTCCAAAGTGGTTCATTAAATGCTTTTTTGAATTTGGTCCATTACTGACAATCTTCCTCTCAAGTTACTGAAGTGTATTCTTATTTTCCAGAAAAAACTTCGCTTGAATCTAGATATAGATTAATATCCTATGTTGCTACTCAATCTATAACCTGGATTATGGCTTGGGATTACATTATTGAACCAACATATGAAAATGTAGACATCAAATCTCTATCAAGAAAGTTAAAAATCAAGTGCTTGTCAAAGTTTAATATGGGTTTCATCAGCAAAAGAAATATCGATCAATGGCAAGCAAATTATCGACAAAAGAAGGAAGAAATAAATTTATCCTTGACTCAAGAATCATTATTTCTAGTAGAAAAACAACAGTTATTAGAAGAATTAGCAGCAACAAGTATGAAGGAATTTGAGCAAGTAATCAAGGCAAAATCAACAACATCAAAGACTGACTCTGAAGAAGAAAATAGTCAATTCAACCCTTATGATATGTTTGAATAAAAGAAGATATGACAAGATCTCCATTAGTAAAGTTTGAAGACGAAAAATAATATATGACAAGATTCTCATAATGGAAAGTGGAAAGAGAAAAAAGAAGGAAGGACAAGATGCTCATCATGACAAGTGTCACAACCGATATCGCGACGGGACGACGAACCAAAAAATAAAATTTGTAAAAAAATAGAGTTTGGAATCGGCACCATAGTTATTATAGGAAACTATGGAAAACTATAAAAAAGAGCAAGGTATGCGAAAAACCAGGGTTCGGGAGTCGGTTACGCGTGGGGAAGGTATTAGCATCCCACAACGCCCGTCTTAAGACGGTACCTTTAATTAAATGTGCTAAAGTTGTGTGGTTTTTTCAAAATATTTAATTTTCCCCAAAAATATTAATAAAAGAATGTACAAAAAATAACAAAACTATTTTTTTGATTTTTTGGGCCCGACGAGGATTAATCCTCACTCCTACGTATCTCCATGTGAATGGAGAATCAGGGTTACGTATTTCTTTTTGAAAAATCTATTTGGAAAACTATTTGAAAAATGATTTATTTTGTTTTATAATTTTGAAAACCTTTTTATTTAAATTTTAGTATTATTTTAAAATTGGTGTCACACGACGCGAGTGGTAGGACACACACTTTAAATAAATTCTCTTTTTTTCTACTCTTTGATTTTTTTATCTTTTTAATCTTTTATAATTTTTTATATTTGTTTTAGTTATTTAAGAGTGGATGTGGATGTTAGTGCGACGTGAGCAACCACATAGATATTAAAAAGTAAACAAAGAAAACTATTTTTTTATTCTTAGATTGGATGTCATGCGACGCGAGCGGTCGGACACACACTAAAGAAATGAATGTTTTTTCTATGATTTAAAAAAATAATGAAAATTAAAAAAAAAACATAAAATAAATCAAAAGAAAAAGAAACTAAGAATGACGTACCTTTTCCCTTTTTTTTTCTGGCCTCCTTTGTAATATTTTTGTATTTTTTCCAAGAGAGATAAAAATGAGATGCGTTTGTGTGAGTGGCAATAAGAGAGAAAGAGGGAGTATAGAGAATCTTCTTCTCTCTTTTTTTTTTTTACCTCCTTCAATATGTTTTGTGTTTTTAAAGAGAGATGAGAGAGGAGATGTGTATGTGGGAGTGATGATGGGAAAAGAATTAGAGAAGTGTAGAGAATCTTTTTTTTTTTCGGTCATGATAGAGTGCGTATTTATATTCACAACTTGCAATGTCAATGCAATCTCAGCCTTAATTGTAACGAACAATATAAGGAAGAAATTGATCATGATAGTAGCAAATTATGAGTATCAAATCGCAACAAAACAGAGTACAAAATCAATCATCATCAATAGCAAATGAGCACAAAATTAATCCCAATTAATAATATTGATTCTAACCATTAACAAATCAGAGCACAAAATCAATCCCAATTAGTAATATTGATTCTTACCATTTGAAGAGATATTGCTTCTAATTATTATTATATAATTAATTTCTCTAATAGGAACAAAGGTAGAAAATATTTGAGTGAGTTATTGGGCTCATGAAAATTAATAACAAATTGGGCTCTTCCTCCTTTTTTCTTTTTTTTTCTCTCTTTTTTTTTCTTTTTTTTTTCTAAAATTAAGGTTTGAAAATATTTAAAGAAAATTTTGTTTCACCTTATTTTCTACTTTTATTTTCAAATATTCAGTATTAGGAAGGTGATTGTTTCTTCCATATCAAATACTTTGACATAAATTATACAACATTAATGAAACTTAGTTGATAAAATTAAAAAGTATTTAAAAAATATATAAAAGGAAAACAAATATTCAAATTAAAATATATTTTAAATGTCTGTTTACTTCAATTTTTTAAATTCTAATGAATCTCTTTTTTATACAATAAAAAAAGTTAGGTTAAATTATACATTTGGTCCCCATTTTCGTAGCAAAATATAAATTTGGTCCCTTTATTTTTTTTATCTCAATTTGGTCCCTATTTTGGGAAGTTTGATGTAATCAAGTCCTTTCCGGTAGTGGTGTAATAACGGTGTTAAATGAGGTGCCACGTGTAAGTTCCTCGGTGATGAAGGATTATCTTGTTCCTTTTTAAGATGATTGAATATGGTGTGAGTTGATTAAGAAAGCTAAGTGAAATCCCCACTGGACATTAAGATAGCAAGCTATCTAGATGTGAAGGTTCCTTTCACAAAGCTCAAGAGAAGATGATGATGGATTGATTCAAAACAAAAAGGAAATGGAAAGCACGTAAACCATAGAAAACCAAGAAGAATTAAAGGAAGAAGAAAACATAAAATGGAAAGGAAAGAAATGGTAAAAATGTGAGAAGCACGCCACTACAAGGCTAGGCTAGAAGCCATGGCACCCTTGAAGATGAGTGGATGTGTGCCGCCACTTGCTATGCAAGATAAGGCTTAAAAGTTTCACTTCCAAGGGTGGAAACTCTCACAAATGGTTGAGACACAAGAGTGTTTTTACTTCAAAATGTTCAACCCTTTTACATGTCTAGGAGCACCCCTTTTATAGAAGATTTTAGGGGCCTCTAAGCAAATAAAAGATACCTAAGGATGTCTCTACAAAAACCTAACCCTAGCTTCTAAAAACTAGGTCAAATAAGGTTACAAAAAATGAGAGATAAAAGAGCTAACTATGGTGTTTGCAAGGCTAATTTCGTTTTAGCACAAAAGGAGACAACGAATGTGTCTCATATGTCTCCAAAAAGTGGCCAAAGTGTGCTAAAAACAAAGGAGACCAAAGGTACATAGGTACACTTGCTTCATGCCTTTTACTTTATGCTTTATGCCTTTGCTTTACTCTCTCCTCCACATCATTTATGCTCCCCAATCACCATGGGCCACCTAGCATTGCTTTCTTACTCCTAATTAACCTACAAAGCAAATAAACATAGATTAACATGCTGGCTCAAGTCAAGTCAACTATAGTCAACAAGTCAAACTTAGTCAAAGGTCAACAAGTCAACTAAAGTTGATTCAACTAAGTCAACTTTAGGAATAAAAAGTAACAAACAAAAATGAAAGGGATGGAGGATTAATGAACTTTCTTTCTAAACCTTCTTAGTCTTCTTAAGCATGTGCCTTCATCCTTGGTTGGGGTCAATCCTTCATCATCCTCCCCTCCTTGGAGAGAATTTGACCACAAATTCTTTAAGCCTTTGTAGATGGAGCTTGACTTGATTTGGGAGAGGATTTGCGCCTCCCTTTTTTGAGCTCTTGTTCCATCCTTTCTAAGGATATTACCCTTAGCTTTGGTTAGGCCATCTTTATTTTTTAGAGTACTCTTCCTCTCTTGCTTGTGCTTTGGGCCTTCTTTTTTGGCTTGGGAAGAGAAGGAAGGGTGATGCACATCTTGCTTTGGAAGATTTTTTTTGTAGGCAAGTAACACCTTGGTGAAAGTTTGCCCCTTTTGTTTTTCTTCTTTATCTTTTCGTATTATATTTCTATCTTTATTAACTTCTTGAGGTGATAGAGGTTGTAATGGTCTTTTTCCCATTTATGAAGAAAATGTATTGGTTGGTTCATATTTGATAACGCTATCGTTGACGCGATCAAATTAATACTACTAAACTATAGCAACGTCAGTATTGCTAAGATAGTAGTCAAGAAAATAGAAAGGGTAAAGTAACCCTAAGTCGTCTCCCAACGAACACGAAATTGATTTTTAACAAGTTAGTTCTTATAAAATCTATACAAAACGGTTAGTCAAATAAAATAAAAATATAGGGGATTAAGATGAACAAAGATAGAAATAGAAAATATAAAAATAGATAAAAACAATTGTAAAGAAAATAGATTGATTCCATTGCTTTTTCAAAATAGATTCATCATCGGTAATCTAAAGATTATTGCTCAATTAATTATTGTTGTAGATTTGCAAATTAATCAATGTAAAGTCTCAATTAATTTGTTGGCGTTCTCACTTTTAACCAAAGTACAGTCTCAATTAAAAGTGAGAACTTTTAGATTATCCACAGTAAATTCAACCAAAGTACAGTCTCAATCAAATTTTACTATGCCTAATCATGTCTATTCTTTTATCTCCTCACCAAATAAAAAGCTTAATTAATCAAAGTAAAGTCTCGATTAATTTTCGTTAGAGTAAATACCTTTAACCAAAGTAAAGTCTCAATTACCGGTAAAACTCATTCAATCACATGAAAGTTTCTAAATAAAATCAAAGTAAAGTCTCAATTGAAATTAAAAACCCTTTAACTCATATGATTAACATGCGTGTAGATTTAAAATCATTACTTTTTACGTGATTTAAAGATAAAAGACATAGATGAATGAAAACCTCAACAATAATAAAAAGAACAAAGAAATTATTTCATTCTAACCTCAGAATCCATAATGAAATTACATTGGAATCAACCCAAGAAGTTTAGCACTCCATGAAATACAAAAGAAATAAAAGAAGAATAGAGAGAAGAAAAGAGAGAGAAAGAAAGTAGGCCCCCCTAAGGGTTCCTCAATTCCGACGTGCCGAGCTTGTTCCTTTCTGCTTCTCCCTTGGTCTCTTTATACAGAAATTGGACTAGGCTTTTCTGTTGCTAAAACCTCTCCAATATCTTTTAAAATAAAGATAAAGATAAATATTGAAAAATATATGGAGAGATATAGACTATTTGACAAATATAGTTGGTTAATAATTTATGATATAATTAAATAAATTAATTATTTAAAGATATCTGATAAATTATCACCAAATAATATTTGTATTAATTTTCTAAATATCCCATTTTTAATCCTGTAGTCCAAATTTGCAGAGACATCCAAAAATATCAATATTTGCAATTAAACCCCTATCCTTTGACCAATCTTTGACTCTTTGACCAAATTTGACAAACTTTGACCATTCAGTGTCCATTGAGAGTATGACACATGGCAGCTCCTTCTCTCTCCCAAATTAGGGTTTCTGCCACATAATGAAGGTAAGTTTCTCGTGACGGCTGCTGCGTTTCCATGGCTGACGGTGTGGTGGTCCAGCTTGGTGGTGGTTCGCTGTTGCCTGTGCGTTTTCCGGCGATGGATGAAGTTGTGCGTGGTGCGTGAAGATCTGATTCGTTGTGGCTACTAGAGGGACGACGTTTCGGGTTCAGGTGCGCGTAGTGGTGGAGAACGATGGTTGCAGCTTTGCTCGCGGTTTTGTGGTGCAGATTCTGGGGACAAGGCTGCGTGGAGGTGGTGCGCTGGTGGTTGAAGCTTTTCACGGCTGTTGTGCTGAAGGTTGATGGCTCATGGAGCAGTGGTCGAGCTTCCACTGCCATGGGTCGCTGCTGCACTCCGTCATGGTGATGGTTCGCGTTGTTGCTGTAGTAGGTGTAGTGGCCGTGACTAGTTCGTTGCGGAGAAAATGGACGAGAGCTATGGTGGCCGAAAGGTTGGAGGAGTTGTTGCAGTGGTGATGTTGTGCAGGCGGTGGCCGTCGGTGAGAATGATGGAGGGCGGACGGCGGCTGCCATGGTGATGGTAGGAGAGGAGGAAAATTAGGGTTAGGGTTCCATTTTGGGAGATGGTGACGTGGCAAGATCTGATTGGTCAATTTGGTGAGTGGAGGATTATGACACGTGTCAGCATATGGTTGGCCTGATTTGAAAGGTGGGGATTGCCACATGGTGTGATTTGGTTGAGTGGAGTTTAAGTGATAGAAGGGGTGCAACTTAGTAGAAAGTGGGGTACATAACAGGTTTTTGTGGTCCACTTGTAGGAAGAAGGGAATGTATAAGTAAAAACTCGGTGCAGAAGTGATTTTTTCAGAACTTGTTAATTTCAGCCTTATTAAAAGGTGTTTTGTAATTTCAATCAATTTAATTTCCCACCTTTAAATAAGCTTAATCTTAACTTCACCTGCATCAACAAACGTTAAAATATCCAAAAATAATTTATGCAGCTAAAAATCACTTTTTAAGACATTTTTATCACACAAACTCAAATAGCCTAATTGTTAGAATTATCAATTAAATCACTCTTTAAGCACATAAATTCAATTAAATACCCAGAATTAAACACTGAATGAGGGCAAAAATACGCACTCATCATATAACCATCATATAAAGTTTGTTTATCAAATTGCCATGGCCTATCTAGTAAGATATGTGTGACTTCCATGGGAACAACATCACATAGCACCTCATCTTTGTAGCTTCCTATGGAGAAGTTAATTAGGACTTGTTTATTGACATCTATTTCTCCCTTTTTACTTATCCAAGCAAGCTTATAGGGCTTAGCATGAGGAATGGTCTCTAAGCTAAGCTTTTCCACCAACCTTGTGCTAGCTACATTGGTACTACTTCCTCCATCAATAATTAGATAGCAAACCCATTTGTTAATTTTGCATCTAGATTGAAAAATGTTTTCTCTTTGAGTTGGCTCAAGCTCACTTTGATCTTGACATATCATGCGCCTTAATAACATAGGGTCTTTCTCAAAAAAATTTGTTTTACTAGAGGAAGAAGATTCTTTTGAAAGAGAAAGGGGAGATGAGTGTTCACTTTCAACATCATTACTCTTCTTTAAGATCATGGTCCTCTTGGTTGGGAAATTTAAAGCAATGTGATTATAACCCAAACATTTAAAACATTTAATGGAACTTGATCTTGAAGAAGTGGAATGGTGAATGTGATCACTTGGTGACTTACTTTTACTTGGTGGTTCTTGATGAGAGTTAGAAGGGAACTTATAATGTTTCTTTTTATCCTTTCCCTTCCATGAGTGACTAAAGTAGTGGTTGGGTGAGTAACTCTTCCTTGCCCTTCTTTTTCTTTTCAATTGAATTTCAATCCCAAGGGCAAGTGTGAAAACATTTTCAAGAGTGGAGTACTCATACAACTCTACTTGGTCTTGTATGTCTCTCCTAAGACAACTCACAAATCTTTTTATTTTCTCTTTGTTAGTTTCTTTTATTTCAACCCTACGCATTTGAGACTCTAATTCTTTAAAGTACTCACTCACACTCATAGAACCTTGGTGAAGCCTTTGGAGTTTCAAAAGAAGTTCCTTTCTATAGGAGGGAGGAACAAATCTAGCACGCATAAGAGTTTTAATGTCCATCCAAGAAGCCGCGGGTGGCCCTTGGTCATAATTCTTACAAACTTTATGCCACCAAGTATTGGCATACTCTAAAAATCCTAAAACTACTAGATCAACTTGTGCTTGATCCTTTACATGATTTTCATTGAAAATTTGATCAACTTTAGCTTCCCAATCAAGGAAGATTTTTGGATCACTTCCACCATAGAACTTAGGAATCTTTGGAGTTTGCTTCTCTTGTGATGGGTTGCGCTTAGAATGTCCTCTTTTCCTAGCCTCTCTTTCTTGCTCTTTAGCTTCAAGCCTTTGAATGTGCTCTTGGATTCTTAGGTCACTTTTCTCCTTTTCTTTTCTCAATTGTTCAAAGGACTCCTTCCTAGACAACTCCAAATCCCGAAGCACTCTCATTAATGTATTGTTTTTGTTTGGAGTAGGTGCATTTGATGAACTTGCCATGATTCCTACAACAAAACACTCAAAGCCAAGACAAAATAAATGAATTAGGGGTTAGACAACATGAAAACCGAGACCAATTCCAACCCAAAATGCAACCCAAGTGTTTAGATCACACTCTCAAAGTAACAAGGCAAGGCTAGCACTCAAAATCCACCAAAGGATTGAAGAGAACACTTTTAAAAACTTGTGCAAAACCTTTCAAATGCAAGACAAGTGATTCAGCCACAACACCCCAAGAGTTTCAAGAAAAGAAAACTAGTAAGACAAAACAAAGGACACCTAGTGACAAGCAAGAAAAGCACAAAAACAAGGAAAGCTAAACTCTAAAGAAGAAGAGTTTGAGACAAAACTTTTAGCAAGACTAAAACAAGAAAAGCACATTTTAAAGACTCTAGGGAAAGTACTCGACAAGCATCTTCAAGTCTTAAATCATGCATATACCAAGAAAGATCATAACCAAGTTAAAATATGGAACTAATTAGCCAATATCACCCAATTCTCTAGTATGAAAACTAGTAACACCTAGTGAAAAACACACTTTTAGTTCACACTGGAGCAAGGTTGCTCTTGGTTTTTAGGCAAAAATTGGTGTAAAATTTTCTTCTTTCACAACTAGTTTCATAAAATGGTGAGAAAGAGTTTTAGGTGGCTTGGACACTTAGTTCCTCAAGTTATAGGCCAAAATCAATTTCATGGAGCTTACATCAAGAAAGACATAAAGTTAAAGCAATATTCAAATACTTGGAAAAACAAGAATAAGAAAACTTCAAGTTAACATATGACATATGATTCAAGCAAAAGTTAGGCACATTTAAAGACTCAACATGACATACACAAAGACACAAACATGTAGCTATCATGCATTTAAACTCATGGATTTGAGGCTCAAAGACTAAGCATCCAAAGACATGTTATCCAACCACATTTAGGAGCTTAAAGAGGTGTAAAAACCGTAGCCAAACTACCACAACAAAACCTAAAAACGCTGATTCACGTATTCTTGGCATATCTAACCTTTGCTCACTAATTTGATCATAACTTTCTCCATAGAACTCCAAATGCGTTGGTTCTTTTTTTTCTGGAAAATAGACTCAAAGAGCTTTCTTTTGACACCGCTGAGCTGGTGCAGTTTAATGTTTTAAAATTGTTACGTTTTCTGTCAGCACTGTTTTTGTATGTCATGGAAGTGGATTTGAACCATACCAAGATAGCTACAACAAGACAAGTTTAGCACATGAAAAACACCATATCCAAGATAACCTAGGCTCTAGATACCAAATGATGAAGCTTTATCTTGTTCCTTTTTAAGATGATTGAATATGGTGTGAGTTGATTAAGAAAGCTAAGTGAAATCCCCATTGGACATTAAGATATCAATCTATCTAAATGTGAAGGTTCCTTTCACAAAGCTCAAGAGAAGAAGATGATGGATTGATTCAAAACAAAAAGGAAATGGAAAGCACATAAACCATAGAAAACCAAGAACAATTAAAGGAAGAAGAAAACATAAAATGGAAAGGAAAGAAATGGTAAAAATGTGAGAAACACGCAACTACAAGGCTAGGCTAGAAGCCATGGCACCCTTGAAGATGAGTGGATGTGTGCCGCCACTTGCTATGTAAGATAAGGCTTAAAAGTTTCACTCCCAAGGGAGGAAACTCTCACAAATGGTTGAGACACAAGAGTGAGTGTTTTTACTTCAAAATGTTCAACCCTTTTACATGTCTAGGAGCATCCCTTATATAGAAGAGTTTAGGGGCCTCTAAGCAAACAAAAGATACCTAAGGATGTCTCTACAAAAACCTAACCCTAGCTTCTAAAAACTAGGTCAAATAAGGTTACAAAAAATGAGAGACAAAAGAGCTAACTATGGTGTGTGCAAGGCTAATTTCGTTCTATCACAAAAGGAGACAAAGAATGTGTCTCATATGTCTCCAAAAAGTGGTCAAAGTGTGCTAAAAACAAAGGAGACCAAAGGTACATGGGTACACTTGCTTCATGCCTTTTACTTTATGCTTTATGCCTTTGCTTTACTCTCTCCTCCACATCATTTATGCTCCCCAATCACCATGGGCCACCTAGCATTGCTTTCTTACTCCTAATTAACCTACAAAGAAAATAAACATAGATTAGCATGTTGGCTTAAGTCAAGTCAAACCTAGTCAAAGTTCAACAAGTCAACTAAAGTTGATTCAACTAATTCAACTTTAGGAATAAAAAATAACAAACACAAATGAAAGGGATGAAGGATTAATGAACTTCCTTTCTAAACATGCTTAGTCTTCTTAAGCATGTGCATCCATCCTTGGTTGAGGTTAATCCTTTATCACTAGGTTTTTTGAATATATTTTAAATTTTTTTATTTATTTTTTAATTTTTTTTAAAAAATAAAAAATTTGTCACGTGTCACTATTATGCCAGGTTTCATTTCCTTATTCTCAATTTGCTCCCAGTATTTTAATTTTTGTGTCAATTTAGTCCCAATTTTTGTAAAAATTGTACTATTTTGTCCTCTCCAAATTGAAACCAAATTTAATTTCTATATAAATGTACACAAATATTTCTGTCAAAATTGATATTTTAGGTAAATATTTTAACAAGATTAAGTTTATTTTAATTTATATTTTACATTAAACTTTATTTAAAATTGTTTTAATAGAAAATTGTAACGTCCCATTTAATAAATAACCTTACTTAAATGACACATCACACAATATAATAATACGAGTAAAGATACGGAGTAAGGACTCACTCTTTAAAGATGTCCAAGAGTTATAAAAGGAAAATCCTGAGGCACACCATGATGCCAATACAAGACAAGGTACGGGGTTTAATGTAATCAGAAACACAGTACTAATCGATAAAATACATGGGCCATAGCCCTAGCAAAAGACATAAAGAGTAGAGCCCAAGTCCAGTCGACTAAGCAGCGGAACCTCCATGACCCTGATGACCACAGGTAGTTCTCGCATCTGCTCACATCAACAAGTTGATGATCATTGCAAAAAGAGAAGAACCACACATATAGAACACATAACAAACAAACAGAAGGGTAAGTTAGAGCCAAAAGTAGTTTTATCATGCAATCAGATATACTTTCACAATCAAATATACATACATCATCCAAGCATGTTATGATCATCCAAACAATACACTAAGACTCGACTCGACTCATCCGAATATGTATACGTATTCAACGGATGCTTGCACTTGTGATGGATTTCTCTGCTCACCCCCGAGCTAGGTGTTACAAATGTTACAATGTCTCAATCCCTGACACACAAGGTTAGCCCTTAATGAGTTCCGGGCCTCCTACTACTCTCGCCACAAAAGTCAGTCCACTTTACGTGAAACTAACTAACTCCTTAGAGCGTTATGATGCAACCTTACCTTGAATCCTTAACAAATTATATAGATGGGGCACCACCATGAACTCCCACTAACAAGGGTCATGGAATTACGTCCCGACCACTGAAGCACGACCATGAGGTCTCACCTAGAGGCTCATGGGATCACGCACTGACCACAGACCAATCATACTCAATCAATCAAGTAATATTTATCATGCACATAATTCTCATGCCAACTTGTACAACCAAATCCTCAACCATATCCACTGTTGAATCCATACCAAATCATCCTTCCCAAACCATGAATAAGAATTGTGTCTCATATCAATACCATGTCACTTCAATAAGCAACCACTTCATGTTCATTTCATGCCAAGAATCATTTAAGTCCACCATCCACAACTCATACATCCTCTTACTCAAGCATATTCACTCATTTCATATTTTAGCATAGCAATCCAACCAAACATATATTAAACACCCCAAAAACAAAGATGGAAACAGTATCCAAGCATCATCTCGCCCAACTCTCGCTCAGGCCAAGAGGTCTTGCTCAGGCGAGAGGGACTCTCGCCCATGCGAGCTCCTTTCACCTAAGCGAGAGCTCGACAGGTTGGAACAGTAGCCCTCTACACTAGCTCGCTTAGGCGAGATCTTCTTGCCTAAGCGAGGCATCCTCTCGCCAAAAGGCCTAGGCGAGTCTCTGCCATTCTTGCTTAGGCGAGACAAGCTCACTTAGGCGAGAGTATCATATCTCGCACCTGTTCTCCCTGCACAACCACATTTTCATATCCAAATCACCACACGATCACAACAACAAACAGTCCATACAAACATCCAACAGATTCAAAAATAGATCATAAATGATTCAAAACTCGAAACTCTAGCTTCCTGTACCTGGAATGAGCTAGCAAACTACTACGACGCCCAAGCCCACCACCACAACAACTCCAAGAGCAGATTTAAGAGCTGGAGATAGTGATACAGAAGGAATATTGGGTTTACTACAGCGAGCCCTAACATAAAACACGAAAACAACTCAGAAAGGGGTTTATGGTTAGAGAACTAACTTACATGTAGGAAAACGGAGTCGAACCAACTTGAACAGCATGGGAGCAAATCCTAGCAGAGGGATGGTAGCAGCTCTAAGGAAGTGGGGGGCTGTTTTCTAAAAGTGAAAAGGAAATGAGAGTGTTAGGGCAGACTTAGGGTCTGGTTTACCTTTTTGGGCTAACCCTAGGCCCAACTGATATGGGTAGCCCTTTTAAAAATAAGGGCAGCAATGTACGTGGAGAGCAATTGTCACTACCATGTGGCACGATGTCAGCTTGACACGTGGCAAAATTTTAATTTTTGTAATTTTTTTTGAAAAAAATAAAAAAATTCAATAGAAAAAATAAATAAATAATTCAAAAAATCCAGAAATTGACACGTGGCACCCTATTTAACACTGTTACAATACCACTAACGGAAAGGACTTGATTGCATCAAACTTCCCAAAATAGGGACCAAATTGAGATAAAAATAAATAAAGGGACCAAATTGATATTTTGCTACAAAAATGGGGACCAAAGACATAACTTAACCTAAAATTTATAATATATCACTCGATCAAAATGACACAAAGAACAAATAATAAACATAATAATAAAATTTTGACATAGATTTTGTATCTTTTAAACTACAATATATGTTGGATAGTGAAAAAAATATATTCATGGCAATTACATTAAATTTTTATAATATAGTAAATAAAATTTATTTATATAATTAACGTGAAAAAATTACAGTATGATTGATAATGAGTTAGAAAATAAAAAATAATTTGAGAGACTATTGAAAGAAATCGCACAAAGGAAATCAAATGTATAATCAAGGGTATAATAAGATGAAAAATACCTTAGAGATCTAAGAAAACTTTTCAAATATCAACATACATACTCAATGGTTGAAAAATAACGAAAATTATTTTAACGAAACAAAAGTGTTCTTCAACTTAAACAAAAATCAATAATAATAATAATAATAAGTACATAATGTTTTTATATTACATTAATTTGAGAGTATTAAACATTCTCATGTGAAAGGAAAATATATAATAAATAAAAATATTAAAAAATTATAGAAATATTCAAATGTGAGGCATAACATTTTTTTAATTGACTTAAAGGTTATTATAAGATGAAAAATATATTGGAGATGCGAATGAGTTTTATGACAAACCAACTAATTAGAAGAAATAAAAAATAATAAATATATATATATGATTACTTAATTAATTGTGAATATTTTAATGATTTAAATGGGGACGAAGATATGGCGGAGACGAGTATTATAACGGGAATATATACATCCCCGTACCCATTTAATTTTTTATGGAATTTTGGATTTTGGATTGTTTTGGGACGGGTATTATGGCGGAGAAAAAATATTGAATTTTGGATTGTTTTTTATCAATTGGTTTTAAAATACAATTTTCTTTTCTTTATAAATTGTCATTCAACACTATTAAGTATGTTATTTAAACTTTGTTGGAAGTTATGAATGTGATGTATTATATTTTATTTGAATTTATTATTAAAATATGTTGATAAATAATTTTTTTTTTTTAATTTTGTAAATATCTATAGGTATCCATGAATATCCGTGGATATTAAAAAAATATGCGGATACCCGCATAACAGATACCCGCACGGATATAGGGACGTATACGGGGCGAATATTTATCCAGTGGAAAGGTACGGGAGAGCTACTACCCGTACCTAGGGATGCCAACGGGGCGGGTAGGGTATGAGTATTAACTCCTCCGGGTAGGGTATGAGTATTAACTCCTCCGTACCCTACCCACTAGATAAATATCTGCCCCGTACTTGTACCTATATCCGTGCGGGTATCTGTTATGCGGGTACCTGCATATTCTTTTAATATCCACGGATATCCACGGGTATCCGCCGATATTTATAAAAGAAAATTTTAATATTTAACAACATATTTTAACCATAAATTCAAATAAAAATACACTACAAGATATTCATAAATTTCAAACAAATTGCAAATAACCTATCCAAAATCAATGTGTTAATGTTTAATCATTTTTTTTAATTTAAATTAGAGTATAGTGGGTACGGGTATCCACGGGTATGGATACTATGATACCCGTACTCGTTCCATTAACATGCGGGTATAAAAAATACCCATACTCAAGATAAAAATAAAATAATACTAGAAAAGATTAACAATAAAAAAAAAAAGATAAGCAAATATAGCTTTGTAAACAAAATTTTAGAGCGCACGCACATAAAGTAACAGTCAACACAAAAATGAAATCATACTAGAAAAGATGAACACAAAAAATATGAATAAATACAACCTTTTAAAAATATTTTTTACACATATTTAAATTTTTATTATACAATGATTACAATTTTTCATATGCTTTATTTTCACTTTTTAGCTAAAATTAAAAGACAAAAACCTTTTTGCAAAAATAAAATGAATAAATGAGTTTCTGTTCTTTTTGCACTTCTTAGACCAAGGCGACGCTAACTGCTTCATTTGAGATCGACATGTATGTTAGTGTGATATGACTCTAGATAGGAAGGGGGTGAATAGATCTTGTATACAAATTCAAATAATTTCGGTGCTCACAAGATAATCAAAGTAAAAGCGTAAGGAGAGAAAAACACAAAGGATTTCTACTAGTTCTCTGCATCACTAAGGTTACGTCAAATCTCTTAAGCAACTTAGTTAAGATATTTCACTAATTAACTCTCTTGACTAGAAATGAGTATATGGTAAGATCCTTATCGAAAATATGACAATCTTTTCTGAATTTGAATATCTTCTATAAAGAAACAATCAAAATAAGAATAAAGAACACAGAACTAGAGAGAGATGGAATGCGCCACAATCTAGCAGATTCATAAGAAAATGAAGATTTGCCACAAAGAGAACCCTCTTTGATAAGAATTCAAACAAAAGGATAGACGCCACAATCAAAGATTGATAAGTCTAAAGAAGGTTTCGCCACAAAGATCCATGTCTTTGATAAGAGCCAATTAATATTTATGCTACAAAGAATCAAGTCCTTGATAAGTCAAGAAAGATTCGCCACAAAGATCCTCGTCTTTGATAAAAACCTTAAGTCCTAAGCCAAGAATACATAATGCTATATGCTTTCCTTTTCCTTTTCT
Organism: Vigna unguiculata; assembly: GCF_037176805.1. Classification (NCBI taxonomy): domain Eukaryota; kingdom Viridiplantae; phylum Streptophyta; class Magnoliopsida; order Fabales; family Fabaceae; genus Vigna; species Vigna unguiculata. Next base: position 21,526,963 of record NC_140795.1, on the reverse strand, counting down.
CTCATTTCGTTCTCTTCTTTCTCTTTCTTTGTTTGCTCTCTTTTCTTTCTCGTCTTTCTCTCTCATTTCTTTCTCTTCTCTTTCTCTCTTTTATTTCTCTTGTTTCTTTCTATTCTCTCTCTCTCTCTCTCTTTTGTTTCTCTTATTTTCTTTCTCTTCTTTGTCTCTTTCGTCTTTTTCTCTTATTTCTTTTTCTTCCTTTTCTTTAAGTGCATTTTTCTCTTGTATAAGTCGTCTTTTTGTAATAAGGAGATACAAAACTCTCCCTCATAACTACCTTCAATAGTTCCTATGAAGGAATTGGCAATCTCCTTGTTCTAATTATATCTATGTTGACTCACTAATTCTTAGTGAGGCCTTCAAACTCTACTGTGACCATCAAGACTTTATCTTCATTCTCATTATCATAAGAAATAAAATATGATCAAGCTTCATCTCCTAGGCTAGATAAGCCTCAATATCATTGGTTCCTTTGAATGTTGGAATCTTGACCTTTTTCAACACTGTATAAAATAAAATAAAAATAATAATAAGTTGGATCATTTACATAATTAAATTTAATTATTTAAATTATTCTTTAAGAGAGTACAATATAACTAACAAGTTACAACTTCACTTTGTGAAGGATTTACAATAAGTGTGATAAGTCCCTTATCTATAGAGTTTTTCTTAGCTATTTATGCTATTTTGGAGAGGTCTAAGTTGTTAACTAAGAGTAATTATCTTAGAATTAGTTTAGTTAGGTTTTTAGTCCAGTTTTACTAAAATAGCTTAATTAGGTCTTTTTAAGTACGTTTTTAGTGCAAGTCCTAGAAGTACTCTTAGGATGGTCTAGTGATACATGGTTTCACATACATGGTAGATAGATAGATAGGTTTATAGCATCTTAGTTGAGATAAATAGACTTAGGAGTAATTATAAGAATAAAGTATGTGGTCTAGTTTAAGAGTCATTAGGAAAAATCTTAGTGTGACTAACATTAATTTTGAGCTTTGTGAGTATAACGCAAATAAAAGGTTCAAAGATAACATTAAGGTGATCATTGAAAGCCATTGGAGAATCTAAAATAGCCAAGATTCATTGAAATGGTGTAGAGTTAACTTTTTGCAGAGAGTTGACTCAAAGTTTACTATTCGAATTCAACATCCAATTAACATGGCATCTGTGTGAAAAACTTAAGGGCACTCTAATTTCCTGCTTATCATATTCTAATCTTGATTCTAGTAGGTACAAAATTGAGTAATTCGGGTAATAGAAGTATATTAGGAGTAGATTGCATATAGACTTAGAGTATTGAGTGATTTACATTTTCACAAACAACTTACATGCATTTTAGTTCTCGTAGTATTTTCATTAAACATTTTGCATACATGCATTTCTATACCATTTTCAGTCAGTTTTACCACTTGCTATAGTGTATTTTAGATAAATTTCCTCCATTTCATGAAACTTACTCAAGAATCATTTGAAGTTAAGTTACCTTTCCTAGGATTGATCCTTGGTTAATCACTACACCACCTTAGTTAGTGAGGAAATCAAGTTTTAATTAAATTATGTGCGACAAAAGGTTTATCAATGTGTTCGCTCAACCCAATTTATGTTGCTGATTAAGTATGTGTAATGTTTTTGATGATGTCCATAAAGAAAAATAATAGCATGAGAATGATTGTAATTAAAAGAAGACATAAATATATGTATGTGATAAACAAAAAATGTTGATCTGTTGTCTTGATAGTCGACTAGGCTAATAATCTAATTAACTAGGTTAGTTCTGGAACTTGGATTTGGGCCCTGTCATAATGTAGTCAACTAGCAAACTAATCTAATTGACTAGACTTGTCCTGATAGTAGCTGTTAGATAAAAATAGATCCCTACACCTTCTGAAAGCAATGTTTTTCAACCAAAAAGAAAGAAGAAAGAGTGTGGAATATCTTCTTGGAGCAAATTCTGCAACAAGGGCTTAAATGTTCATCAAGAATGATCATCAAGAATCAAATGAAGAGGGTGTAATATTGACATCAAAGTTGTGTACTAAATCAGGTGTTATTATTCCATTATTGTCACTGTCTTTGTATTAGTTTCTTGAATATGAATTTCTATGTGTTATCACTGTGATTGTGGTAATTGTGTGTAATTGCTTGGAGCATTATAGTTTGCACATTTCTTGAGGGGGTGTTGTCAAGAAAGTGTGGTTTTAGAGTTTAGGAATTGCATAGGTGTTTCTTGTATTCCTTCTCTTATTGATATAGTTAAATTTATAGTGAGGAAAACTAGAGACTGGATGTAGATTCATTTGAATCGAACTAGTATAAATCTTGTTGTCTCTTGTGCTCTCTTTCATTCTCTTTTAATTTTTGTTAGGTTTAAAGGTTGAACAATATGCATTCTTAAACTCCTTTTGTCAATTGGTTAAAGATTTCATAAAAACTATTTTTCAAGTGTAAGAACAAATAAAAAATTTGAAAAACAAATTCACCCTCCTATCTTGGTTGTGAAATATTGGTGTATCAAAACTAACAATTTCTCATTATACACTATGGATATGACAATTTCATAGCTTCAACCCAATTTCTAACACTTTTGAAGGATCCATCAAATACACAATAGTTCTAATACACACCACCATAATTTTCTTTACGGTAGTTGAATGACACCAATTCAATATAGTACTCATGTTACAATTTGGACAACCTCCACAAAATTAGCATGTGGGGACATCTAGACAAAAACTAGCTAACAAAGCATGCAAACTGAATCAATATATGAAACACCTATATTAAACTATATTATTTGATTATCCAATGTACAAAACTTTATTCCACACTCATGAGTACATAGAAGAGTACATAGAATGGTACACGGTCAATTTCATATATTTCTTACCAATGCCTTAACTATTGCAAGACTAACAAACACAAAAAATTTCTTACCACATTATGAACTAGAAACTCTTTTAACCCTTCAGACAAGGAACCTTGTTGACATTCCTTCATAACTAAAAAAATTATGACATGTTCACCGCAACTTACTATGAATATGGATGATAGAAGACACTTATTTGCATGAGTTCAAATAATTCATTCTCTAATTTGTTTGTAGCGGATCTTATAACACCACATTCTGTTAGGTCTATAGAGGAAGGGGTATCATTGGGGAGAAACAAACACCAAAAAGAGACCTGAGCCCAACCACATAAGGCACTGACACCACTCTCAACCCAAAACCTTAAGGCAATGGGTTTATGGGTCTTTATTCTTATATAGTACTCTACTTTCTCATTTTTGGTCAATGTGGGACTTAGACTCACACTTGGATTCCTAACAATCTCCGCCTCAAGGGTGAGTCCCTTCAACCACATTAGTACACTCCTCCTCCAGCGGAAGCATTCCCAACTACGAGTACTCCTTTTTCTGCCCTTTTCTGTACTGCCGTTTTTCTTAACGGGACACGCTTACCTAGAACCCTTACTTGGGACCCTTGCCAGGAAGACTTTCGATACTAGGACCATACTGCACTCGTCTAAGCCGGTTTTAACCATCGACTCTGATACCACTTGTTAGGTCTATAGAGGAGGGGGTATCACTGGGGAGAAACAAACACCAATGAGACCTTAGCCCAACCGCATAAGGCACTGACACCACTCTCAACCCAAAACCTTAAGGCAATGGGTTTATGGGTCTTTATTCTTATATAGTGCTCTACTTTCTTATTTCTGGTCAATGTAGGACTTAGACTCACACTTGGATTCCTAACACATTCAACCAACACTTACTTATAATTTATGTATCCAACACACTTCACTAGTTAAATCCACAATTTTTCGTTCCAAATCAATTTTCACAAAATGAAACTATGATATTTAATTCAATTTCCAACCATAACTATAACTATCACGATTACCACAATTAAATCCACCGTATAATAGACGTTGATATCAGTAATGAATTAATAACCATTACGAAAAGTAAGATTCTATAAAAAAATCTTAAAGTTATAATTCACGAAATTTTCGATATTATTAATCAATTTAAATTAAAAACGTTCAAATATTTTATCCACACGAGTTAAATTAACATTAACTTTTAAGTTTTAAATTAATCCTTAATTTTAACTATCAACACAATTTTATATCATATTTTAAATCATCATCTTTTTTAATTCATGGTAAGAAAATTGTTAAATAATTTAATTCATCTGAAATATTTTACATTCATTATATTTTTGTAGTGTTATTATGAATATTTATTAATTTTAATTTAATTATTAAATACACAAAAATATATGTATCAGAATATACTTTATACTTTTACTCATTTTATACTTCCCATTCCATTTTTGTTTAAAGAAGTATTGCATTTCAAATTTATATGAATAATAATAATAATAATAATAATAATAATAATAATAATAATAATAATAATAATAATAATAATAATTTTAAGGCCCATTAAATTCGTATTCCTTTTCTACCCTAAATTAAAAAGGTTGCCCCAAACTAATGGGCCAAAGGGCTGGCCCAAAGTGGAAAACCAGATCTAATGTGCCCTAACCCTAATCACTATGCTCATTTTCGTAAAACACAACTCCTTGCCTCCTAGAGCAGCCGCACTTTCTGCTAGGGTTTTGCATCCTCTTTCTCGTCGAGCTAGAAGGACCCCATTGAATCAAGTAAGTTAGCCTCTCAACTGTTTCCTCCTATCTTATCCTTACTGTCTTGGTCTCAACTGAAGTTCCTTGCTAATAATCCAGTTTCCCCTCTGTTCCACGTGCCTACAGTTCACGGAGCTAATCTCGGAGCTGTTGTTCTCGCTAGTTGTGGGTTTACGAGTCTTGTGCTAGCTTGTTTCCAGGTAAGGGAAGCTAGAACCCTCTTGTTTGGTGCAGTGGCTGTTCTTTTGCTTGTATTTCGTGATGTTTGAGCTTATATGTTGCTATGGATGTATGGTATGATTGGCATTATTGTTTGGGATGTGGAGATGTGATTGTACAGGGAAACAGTGATGAGAAACGCGTGTTCTCGCTCAAGCGGGCATGTCTCGCCTAGGCGAGATTTGCAGAACAGGCCAGATTCACACTCGAGCTCTCGCTTAGGCGGAGAGCTCTCGTTTGAGCGAGACATCTCGCTCAAGCGAGAGAGGCTCGCCTAAGTGAGAACGCGTGAGGACTTTGGCTCGTCACTGCAGTTTTCAGCCCAGGCGAGGGATCTTATTTTTTAGCAAGGAGACGACTCGCTCAGGCGAGGAGGGGCTCGCCTAAGCAAGAATTCGCGTTCCAGCAACCCCCCATTATTGGTCATCTTGCCCAAGCAAGGACCTGCCACCTGAGCGAAAGAGCCCTTTCGCCTGAGCGAGGGTTCCTAGCCTAAGCGAGGCTGATGCTTGAATTGGTGCGATGTTTGTTGTATTTTATATATTGACTGGTTTAGGGCTTAGGTGAAAGGAGCTCGCGTGGGCGAGAATCCCTCTCGCCTGAGCGAGACCTCTTGGCCTGAGCGAGAGTTGGGCGAGATGATGCTTGGATACTGTTTCCATCTTTGTTTTTGAGGTGTTTAATATATGTTTTGTTGGATTGCTATGCTAAAATATGAAATGAGTGAATATGCTTGAGTAAGAGGATGTATGAGTTGTGGATGGTGGACTTAAATGATTCTTTGCATGAAATGAACATGAAGTGGTTGGTTATTGAAGTGACATGGTATTGATATGAGACACAATTCTATATTCATGGTTTGGGAAGGATGATTTGGTATGGATTCAACAGTGGATATGGTTAAGGATTTGGTTGTACAAGTTGGCATGAGAATTATGTGCATGATAAATATTACTTGATTGATTGAGTATGATTGGTCTGTGGTCAGTGCATAATCCCATGAGCCTCTAGGTGAGACCTCATGGTCGTGCTTCAATGGTCGGGACGTAATTCCATGACCCGATACCAATCACCTGATAGCTAAGATCTCGAGGAAACTAGATTTGGTCAGAAGGATGATAACCTAGTCTGTCAAGCTTTCAGAGTTCAGTCTCAAGTACGAACCTCGAGGATCGATAAAAGGCCAACACTTGACAGATTTGCCAGTGGAGTTGCAAGTGAACGAGGGATAAAAAGAGGAGGAATGGACATTATTCGTGGATGACTCATCAAACAAAAGGGGCGGCGAAACGGGCATAGTCTTGGAAGGTCCAAATGGTTTGGTGGTAGAACTGTGTGATCATGAATGAGTTAAGTATGCAAGAACTGTGTGATCTTTGGTATGAAAATGATGTGTTAGATATGATCTTGGCTATGATCTAATCGAGATGGTTGGTAACAAAGTGGCTTGGCATTGATATGAGATGGAGTTCCATATTCATGGTTCAAGAATAATGGGTTAGTATGGATTCACTGGGAATATTTATGAGGTGGATTGTGAGGCACTGATATGTGTTATATGTATGTATATGTATGTGCATATGAACCCTTCTTGATTGATTGAGTATGACTATTCCGTGTTAGTACGTAATTCCTTTGAATCTCTAGGTGAGATTTTCAGGGTCGTGCTTCAGTGTTCGGGACGTAATTCCATGCCCCTGTTAGTGGGTGTCCATGGTGGTGCCCCATCTATATAACTTGGTAAGGATTCAAGGTAAGGATTGCATCCTGACACTCTAAGGAGTCAGTTAGTCTCACTTAGAGTGGACTGACTCCTGTGGTGTATCGCTGTTGTTAGGCGATCAAATTACCACTACTTAACTTTAGCAACTTCAGTATTGCCAAGTTAGTAGTGAACAAAATAGTTAGGGTTAAGATAACCATGAGTCGTCTCACAACGAATACGGAATTGATCTCAAATATTTGATTCTTAAAAATGCAATTAAAACTAGCAATTATAAAAATAGAGGGTTTTGATATGCAAAGAAAATGACACGGAAGATTGTAAACACAGTAATAATAAATAGGTCAATTCCACTGCTTTTTCTAAATAAGATTCTTCATTGGTTATCTAGAGATTATTGTTAAATTAATTATTGTTGTTGATTTACAAATCAATCAATGTAAAGACTCAATTCATTTGTTGGCATTCTCATTTTTAATCAAAGTAAAGTCTCAATTAAAAGTGAGAATTGTTAGATTGTCCATAGTAAATTCAATCAAAGTACAATCTCAATTAATTTTACTATGCCTAATCAAGTCTATTCCTTTGTTTCTTCACCAAATAGAAAACTTAATTAATCAAAGTAAAGTCTTGACTAATTTTAGTTAAAGTAATTACCTCTAATCAAATTAAAGTCTCAATTATTGGCAAAAACTTATTTAATCAAATGAAAGTTTCTAAATAAAATCAAAGTAAAGTCTCAATTTAATTTAAAAACCTTTTAACTCATATGATTAGCATGTATGTAGATTTAAAATCATTATTTTATATTCGATTAAGAAGCAAAGGACATAGATAAACAAAAACCACAACAATAATCAAAATAACAAACACATGAATTCATCTAACCTCAGAATCCAGTTAAGAAATTACAGTGGAATCAACCCTTAAAGCTTAGCCCTCCATGGCTTTGATAAAATACATGATGATATGAAGGAAACAAAATAAAAGAAATAATGAGAGATGTGATGGATGACGGTGTTTGCCAAAACCAGAGAGTTCTAAGTGTCTGAGTTCCCCCATTTTTGCTCCCTTAAGTCTCTTTCTATAGGCTTCCACTAGACTTTGGGCTTTATCTGTCAGTTGCTAAAATCTTTTATTTTTATTTAATTAATTAGCAACTTAATTCCTGTTTAATTTCCAATTTTGCCCCTATTATTTAACCATTTTTGCAGTTTTGACCAGAGTTGACCAGTTGACCAGTTGGACTGTCCAATAGCAGGCTGACACGTGGCAGAGTGCACTCTCTTTCCAAACTAGGGTTTCTGCCTCCATGGTTTCTAATTTGGCTGCGCGGCCGTGACTAGTTTTCTTCTCCGACAAAGGCGTGGTGGTCGGATTCGCTAGCATGGTGGTTCGCGTTGCTGCTGCAGATGGTGCGGTCTGGATTCTGGTTGCTCTCCGTGCTAACGATGATGCGATGCAGGTTTGCGTTGGTGGAAGGCGCAACGAATTCTGATTCGCGTTCTCCTCTCTGCCATGGATGTGTGGTGCAGGAACGTGGCGGAGTTGCGGTGGTGATGGACGTTGTTGTGTGCTTGCGAGAAGATGGTGTTGCGGTGGCTGCTGCTGCTGAACGCGGGTGCACGGGGGAACTATGCGTCTCGCTGCTTGATGGTTCGCGTTCACGAACTGTGGTGGAGCGCAGGCGGTGGTTGCTGTTCTGGCTGGCGGTGTGCGACGGATCTGTTGGTGTTGCGCGATGGTGCAGAAGCTGTAATGGAGGTTGCAGGCTGCAGCTTCCATGGTGGCCTGAAGTGGTGCGCAGGTTCGCGTCGCGGTGGTCGGAGGAACAGGTGTCGGAGATGGTGTGAAATTGCTGCAGGTTGGTGGTGCGTCGCGGTGGCCAGCGAGATTGGCGGCGGCGGCTGCCATGGTTATGGAAGGAGAGGAGAAAATTAGGGTTAGGGTTTCATTTTGAGAGATGATGACGTGGCAAGATTTGATTGGTCAATTTGGTGAGTGGAGGATTATGACACGTGTCAGCTTATGGTTGGCCTGATTTGAAAGGTGGGGATTGCCACATGGCATAATCTGGTTGAGTGGAGTTTAGTGGTAGGAGGGGTGCAACTTAGTAAAAACTGGGGGTGCAAAACAGGTTTTTGGTGGTCCACTTTAGAAAGAGTGTGCAAATAAAATCTGGGGGTGCATTTAGCTCCTGATTTATTCTTTTCTAGAATTTCTTGATTTTGGACTTATTTTGTAACTTTGAATATTTTAAATCCACACTATTAATGACCACAAAAAAATTTCAGCTGCATTAACAAACGTTAGAATATCCAATAATATTTTATGCAACTAAAATCAATTTTTACGCCATTTTTACCAAACGTACTCAATAAATCCAATAATCACAAATCCTAATTAAATCAATCTTTAAGCACAGAAAATTCAATTAAATCCCCAAATTTAAATATTGAATGGGGGAAAAAATTTGAACTCATCAAAGTAGCAGGAGGCCTGAAACCCATTAAGGGCTAACCTTGTGTGTGAGAGAATTGATTCATTGTAACATTTGTAACACATAGCTTGGGGGTGAGTCGAGTCGAGTCTTAGTGTATTGTTTGGAAGGTCATAACATGTTTCGGTGATGTATGCATTTAGGGCTAAGGCTCGTGTATTGCTTTCTCTGGGAATTTGTTTAAGTCATTATCACTCTCTTACTTTACTTTGTACCTGGCATCGTGGTGTGCCTCTTTTATTCGTCCTTCAAGTATTTGAGATATTTGTAGCAGTGACGTTATACTCTATTATTCTCACTTCTTATATTATACTATGTGACATATCCTTTATTTAGCTTTATTAAATAAATGGGGTGTTACAATAATAATAATAATAATAATACAACTTTACCCTTTTCTTTTGTCTTTTGTTCCTGTAGAGAACAAATAAGAGATGTCAGACACGAATATCACTTTACCTCAATCCGCAATCTCTCTAATAAGCTTTCTTCCGGCTTGTATATGCTCTCTATTGATGTTCCGACTTGGATCGATTTGGACCCGGGAGGGGTTACCTACGGAGGAGACTCCGATGCTCAAGTCAGTAAAGAATTCTTCGAAAGTTAAATCTCGTGATTAAGGGATTAATGAATGCGTACCTTTAATTCGTGGGGTCCATGCATATTTATAGCTTATTAATTATGTCTGGCAACATCATGGGCTGGGCTTTTGATTGGGCCGCAAATGGGCCTGGGCCAAGCCTAGGGCCCACAGTTTTGTTATTGTGGGCCCCAAGGTCCTGGTTGGTAGTGTTTAGGTTTATAAAGTTCTCGTTCGATTTTCTTAAGTTAGCGACTTAGGCTGCTTACTATTGATTGTTCGACATACATGATGATCGTTTGCGTCCTTGAGGGGCTGTGTAGGTGGATCTCATGGTTGTAGTCAGGTTAGGCCGCCTAGGTGTAGTATACCAGTCCCCCAGCCTGTGCCGATGTATCTATAGTGGCAAACAATGATAAGTGTTAGTGTGTTTTATTAGGCCGCCTAGGGGTAGTACCCCAGTCCCCTAGCCTTTAAGTGTGATGAACAATGTTAAGGCTTGGAATCTGAATAGGTTCGTGGGAGGTGAAGGGGTGGCAAATGTCAGAGATCTAGTCAGAGGGGTTTGCACCGTCATTTTGATGTTCGTGACTTTTCGTGTGCATTGTGATGTTTCATTTAAGCGTTGTTTCTGGCGGGAAAAGTTGAAACGTTTGAGATGATGATTATAAATATAAGTGCATGAGAAAATAAGAATTTCACTTTGGTTCATTTGCAAGAATTTGGGGGGAGCTGTGAGATCGTGTCCGATATCTTCGTTATTTCCACCGTCTTCCTAAAAAAGAATAGGTATGTCTAGTAGTAGTGATAGCTTTTCCTTGTCGAGTCCGAGTAGTGAGTGGTCAAGGGGAGTGGAAGTAGTCAGTCAAATAATAGTGATAGGGAACAAATGGGAGATGTAGGGAGGATCCCGATGGAGACAACAGTTGAAGTTAGGGAAGATCTGCCAGAAGAGTTGGCAGAGAGCAATTGGTCGATGAAGGCGGGATACGAATGGGTTGCAGCGGATGTGCGAACACAATACTTCATATTCCTGTGGTCGCAAGCTAGACGTTCACACTTTTACACCAGCGATGGGAGTACTAAGTTTCCCTTCTTCTGGACCGGCAACCCTTAGAGGTATAAGGGAATGGAAAGGGAGGAGTTGTTGGTGGCCGACAAGGAGGTGATGGACGCGATGATGCTATTTAGTGATAAGATGTCCACTAAGGGCTTAGTTAGGGTTTATAATTCGGTTCATCCGATTATTGATATTGAAGGTATCTTTTTGTATTTCTGAGTATTGTACTGTGTTTGAGTTGACTAATGGACGTGCGTTGTTGTTTACAGGTCATATGGCACAGATGGGAAAAAAGAATCTAACACTGTTACAAACATTGCGAAAAGAGAAAACGGCAAGAGCTAAAGCCGTTGGGAACACTAAGGTTCCTAATTTGCAAGAGTCGTTGGTGGATGTGCATGTGCACAGGGGGACGAAGAGGAAGGCCGAGTTACCAGCTAGGCCTGAAAAAGGCAAAGACGTGAAGAAAGTGCGGGTCACTTTTGTTAGGGTCGGGGTTGTCTAGTGGCGGAAAAGGATCAGAGGTTAGCCTGATCAAGCTGCCAGAGACGGTTGTTCGGTGAGATATCAAAATCAATGTGCAGGAGACGCTGATCAACTCAATTGATATCATGGAACCTATTCCTCTAGTGAGGACTATGGTGGAGTTCAGTAGCAAGGCGCTAATATTGGGGTGTCGGGTTGATGAAGGATTGACCTCAACCAAGGATGGAGGCACGTGCTTAAGAAGACTAAGCATGTTAAGAAAGGAAGTTCACTAATCCTTCATCCCTTTCATTTATATTTGTTATTTTTGATTCCCTAAGTTGACTTAGTTGAATCAACTTTAGTTGACTTGTTGACCTTTGACTAGGTTTGACTTGTTGACTATAGTTAACTTGACTTAAGCCAACATGCTAATCTATGTTTATTTGCTTTGTAGGTTAATTAGGAGTAAGAAAGGAATGCTAGGTGGTGCATGGTGATTGGGGAGCATAAATGATGTGGATGAGAGAGTAAAGCAAAGGCATAAAGCATAAAGTAAAAGGCATAAAATAAGTGTACCTATGTACCTTTGGTCTCCTTTGTTTTTAGCACACTTTGGCCACTTTTTGGAGACATATGAGACACATTCTTTGTCTCCTTTTATGCTAGAACGAAATTAGCCTTGCACACACCATAGTTAGCTCTTTTGTCTCTCATTTTTTGTAACCTTATTTGACCTAGTTTCTAGAAGCTAGGGTTAGGTTTTTGTAGATGATGAAGGATTATCTTGTTTTATTTTAGAGTTATGAATATGGTGAAGTTGTTTAAGAAAGCTTTTTGAAAATTCCCACTGGACATTAAGATAGCAAGCTATCTAGATGTGAAGGTTCATTTCTCAAGCTCATGAAAGGAAGAAGAGAGTTGGATTCAAGCTTAAACTCACACGGCATTAACAACACTTAAAGAACCAAAATGAAAGAAGAAACATTAAAAATGGAAAGCATAGAAGATGAAGCATGGAAGAAGCACACCACTCATAGGGGGGATCTAAGCCAACCAAGCCCTAGAGATGAGTGATGGTGCCGCCACTTGCAAGCAGGATAAGGTAAAGGTGAGTTCACTTCTAGGATAAAGAGCTCACGAAAATTTAATGGTTGAAACACAATAGTTTAGAAACAAAATGATCAACCCTTTTACAAGACAAGGAGCACCCTTTAAATAGGAGTTCATAGGGGTCCTTTAGCAAATACAAAAACATGAAAAAGGATTAACTAGCAAACCCTAAACCTAATGTGAGAGTGAGTCTTGGCCAAGTGAAGGGAGATGATTGGTGGAGGCATTCCCATGAGGATTCTAGGTCAAAAGAGGAAGGAGACCAAGTGACCTTCTAAGGCATAAACCACAAAGGCAAAAGGAGACAAGGTACATGTCTACTTTTGCTTTTGCTTTATGCTTTTTGCTTTCCTCTCTCTTCCACTTCATCCAAGTGCTCCAATCACCAAGTGCCACCTAGCCATCCTCTACTTTCTCTTAATTACCTAGTAAACAAGACAAACAAGGATTAGCATGTTGGTTTAAGTTAATCTAATCTTGGTCAAAGGTCAACTTTGGATCAAAGTCAACAAGTCAACCAAAATAAGTTAACTAGAAACCAACTTAGGGAATTCAAACTAAAGTAATGCAAAACAAAGATAAAGGTGATGGAATAGAAGACTCCCCTCTAGACATGCTTCTAGTGATCCTTCTTGAGGGAGCTTCTAAGGAGGTGGTCACGCCTTCATTATCCTCCCCTTCTTGGAGAGAATTCGACCACGAATTCTGAAACCCTACATCAAAAAGAGAAAGGTCATAAACATTGAATAAGTTACTTATGTTGTAGCTTGGGGCTAAGTCTAACTGATAAGCATTGTTGTTAATTCTCCTAATGACTTGAAAGGGGCCATCCCCTCTAGGGAAGAGCTTAGACTTCCTTTGAGTAGGGAATCTTTCCTTTCTCAAGTGAAGCCAAACCCAATCTCCCTCATGGAAGATGACTTCCTTTCTTCCCTTATTACCATCCTCTTGTTGTTTCTTAACTCTCCTCTCAATGGTTTCCTTGACTTGTGAATGCAAGTCTTGGATGTACTTGGCTTTGGTCTCACCATCTTGGCAAGTCCATGCCTCATGATTGGGAAGGGGAAGGAGGTCTAAGGGAGTTAGGGGATTGAACCCATACACAACCTCAAAAGGGGAATGAGAAGTAGTGGAATGCACAACCCTATTGTAGGCAAACTCTATGTGGGGAAGAAGTTCCTCCCACTCTCTAATGTTTTGCACTATCATACATCTTAGCATTTGCCCTAGGGTTCTATTAACCACCTCGGTTTGGCCATCACTTTGGGGATGGCAAGTGGTGGAGAAAAGAACCTTGGTGCCAAGTTTACCCCACAAGGTTCTCCAAAAATGGCTTAGGAACTTGGAGTCCCTATCACTTACAATGGATCTAGGTAGGCCATGTAGTCTTACCACTTCCTTGAAAAAAAGATTTGCAATATAAGTTGCATCATCAATCTTATGGCAAGGAATGAAATGGGCCATCTTAGAGAACCTATCCACCACTACAAAAATGGAATCCCTACCTTTTTTGGTCCTTGGGAGGCCTAAGACAAAATCCATAGATATGTCAACCCAAGGTTTGGAAGGGATAGGCAAGGGAGTGTAAAGACCATAGGGTTGGACTCTAGACTTGGCTTTCATGCATGCTATGCAACTTTTGCAATACCTATCTACATGCTTCCTCATGTGAGGCCAATAGAAGTGTTCTTTCAAGACTTCCAAAGTCTTGTTTGGCCCAAAATGCCCCATTAATCCTCCCTCATGTGCCTCTCTAATGAGTGAGGCTCTTAAGGAACCTTGGGGAATGCAAAGTCTCTTACCCTTGAAAAGATATTGATTGAGAAGGTAAAAGTCTTTGTAAGCCCCTTGGTGGCACTCACTAAGAATGGAGGAGAAATCAACATCCCTTGGATACAATTCCTTAATATGATCAAAACTAAGAAATTTAGTTTCAAGAATTGAAAGGAGGGAATGCCTTCTTGAAAGTGCATCCGCCACAATGTTAGCCTTTCCTTGCTTATGTTTGATCACATATGGGAATTGCTTTAAGAACTTTACCCACCTAGCATGTCTCTTGTTTAACTTGGCTTGGCTTTTCAAAAATTTGAGTGACTCATGGTCACTATGTATCACAAACTCCTTTGAAAGAAGATAGTGTTGCCAAGTTTGCAAAGTTCTCACAAGAGCATAAAGCTCTTTGTCATAGGTGGAGTAGTTGATGTGACTCCCCTTGAGTTTCTCACTAAAATAGGCTATGGGGTGCCCTTCTTGGAGAAGCACGACCCCAATGCCTGCCTACATTGGATGCATCACACTCAATTTCAAAAGTTTTGGAGAAGTTAGGGAGGGCTAAGAGTGGTGCATTGATCAATTTTTGTTTTAAAGTTTCAAAAGCCTTTTCTTGATCTTTGCCCCACTTATAGACCACACCTTTCTTGACCAATTCATTGAGAGGGGCGGCTATGGTGCTAAAGTTTGGCATAAACCTCCTATAAAAACTAGCCAACCCATGGAAAGACCTAAGCTCACTTACATTCTTTGGGGGAGGCCAATCCTTGATGGCCATCACCTTTTCTTGGTCCACATGGACCCTATGTTGATTTATTTTGAAACCTAGGAAGATCACATGATCCATCCCAAACACACATTTCTCCATGTTAGCATACAAGGATGCCTTCCTTAAGGTCTCTAACACACTCCTTAAATGATGCAAGTGGTCATCTTGAGACATACTATAAATGAGAATGTCATCAAAGTACACCACAACAAACTTCCCTAAGAACTCTCTCAGAACATGGTGTATGAGTCTCATGAATGTACTAGGTGCATTGGTCAAGCCAAAAGGCATGACTAACCACTCATATAATCCAAACTTAGTCTTAAAAGAGGTTTTCCATTCATCACCTTCTTTGATTCTAATTTGATTGTACCCACTCTTCAAGTTTATTTTGGAAAATATGGTTGCACTATGTAACTCATCAATCAAATCATCTAATCTAGGAATAGGATGCCTATACTTGATGGTTATGTTGTTGATAGCCCTACAATCTATGCACATTCTCCATGTTCCATCCTTTTTGGGGACAAGAATCACGGGCATTGCACAAGGACTTATGCTATGTTGCACCCACCCCTTTTCTAACAACTCATTCACTTGTTTTTGAATTTCCTTGGCCTCCTCGGGACTAGTCCTGTAGGCTGGCCTATTAGGCAAAGATGAGCCTTGTATGAAATCAATTTGGTGTTCTATACCTCTTAGGGGTGGAAGACCCTTTGGAGGTTCTTGAAAAACATCTTTGAACTCATCTAAGACTAATGACAAGTCTAAGGGACATCTAGAGTGAGGGTTTTGGAAGGAGGGGGAAGATTCACTAGGATAAGCTAGAAAGATGGGTTTTTGGGCAAGCATTACCTTCTTCACCCCTTTGAGGGTGATCATGCTCTTCTTGGACTCATTGCCATGCCCTTGCGCATTCTCTTCTTTTCTTTTCTTTATCATTTGCAATTGGTCCTGATTAACTTCTCTTGGTGAAAAAGGTAGTAACGTGATCTTTTTGCCTTGGAAGCTAAAGGTAAATTTGTTGGCATGGCCATCATGAAAAGCTTTCCTATCAAATTGCCATGGCCTTCCTAATAAAATGTGGGTTGCTACCATGGGCACTAAGTCACATAATACCTCATCTTTGTAGTTTCCAATGGAGAAGTTAATAAGGACTTGTTTGTCCACTTTAATCTCACCTTCCTCACTAAGCCAAGAAAGCTTATAGGGCTTGGCATGAGGGATGGTTTTCAAGCCAAGCTTGTCCACAACCCTTGTGCTAGCCATATTAACACAACTTCCACTATCAATTATAAGGGAGCAAGTTTTGTTGTTGATTTGGCACCTTGAGTGAAAAATATTTTCTCTTTGGTTTTCTAATTCTTTAGGCACTTGGCCTAGCATGCGCCTAGCCACCAATAAACCTCCTTCATTAGGTTTGATTTCATCCTCACTTGAAGATTGGGAAGAAGTGTGGGAGGAAGAACTTTTAGGGAAGGGGGGAGAAGAATGTTCACTTTCAACCTCTCCTTTAGGGTTCAAGATCATGTTCCTTTTTGTTGGGCAATTTGAAGCAATGTGACCATAGTCCAAACACTTAAAACATTTTATGGAAGTAGTTCTTGAACCTTGGGAAGAGTTTGCACTTTCATGGGAGGTTCTAGACAAATTGGTCCTAGGTGGGTGGTCTTTGAAAGGAGGTTTCTTATCTTTTCTTTCTTTTCCTTTCCAAGTTCTAGATTAGTAGTCATTGTAAGGAGTACTCCTCTTGGCCTCTTGTTTCTTTTTCAATTGACTTTCAACTTTTAAGGCCAAGTGTAAACTTTTGTCAAGAGTAGAGTACTCATACAACTCAACTACATCTTGAACTTCTCTTCTGAGACCACTCACAAATCTAGCTACCTTTTCTTCTTCACTTTTAAATTGGAGTCCTACTTTGAGAAGCATGGACTCCATCATTTTAAAATATTCATTCACACACATGGACCCTTGTTGAAGCCTTTGGAGCTTCAAAAGAGTCTCCCTCCTATAGTAGGAAGGAACAAATCTAGCACGCATCAAAGTTTTAATGTCCATCCTCAAATTCTAAAACTACTAAGTCTACTTGCTCTTCATCACTAACTAAATGAATATTAAATATTTAGTCCACTTTTTGCTCCCATTCAATGTAGAGGTTTGGATCATTCTCCCCCTTGAACTTTGGAATCTTGATTGGTGGAGGTTGTCTTTTTGGGAGTTCATTGCGCCTTCCACCACCACCAAAAGGCCGCGGGTGGCTGTTTGGTTAATATTGTCCATACACAATTGATGCCACCATGTCATGGCATAATCCAAAAATCCTAAAACTACTAGATCAACTTGTGCTTGATCCTTTACATGATTTTCATTGAAAATTTGATCAACTTTAGCTTCCCAATCAAGGAAGATTTTGGGATCACTTCCTCCATAGAACTTAGGAATCTTTGGAGTTTGCTTCTCTTGTGATGGGTTGCGCCTAAAATGCCCTCTTTTCCTAGCCTCTCTTTCTTGCTCTTTAGCTTCAAGCCTTTGAATGTGCTCTTGGATTCTTAGGTCACTTTGCTCCTTGTCTTTTCTCAATTGTTCAAAGGCCTCTTTTCTAGACAACTCCAAATCCCGAAGCAATCTCATCAGTGTATTGTTTTTGTTTGGTGTAGGTGCATTTGATGAACTTGCCATGATTCCTACAACAAAAACACTCAAATCCGAGACAAAATAAATGGATTAGAGGTTAGACAACATGAAAACTGAGACCAAATCCAACCCAAAATGTAACCCAAGTGTTTAGATCACTCTTCCAAAGTAACAAGGCAAGGCTAGCACTCAAAATCCACCAAAGGAGTGAAGCAAACACTTTTAAAAACTTGTTCAAAACCTTTCAAATGCAATACAAGTGATTTGGCCACAACATCCCAAGAGTTTCAAGAAAAGAAAACTACTAAGACAAAACAAAGAACATCTAGTGACAAGCAAGAGAAGCACAGAAACAAGGAAAGCTAAACTCTAAAGAAGAAAAGTTTGAGAAAAAACTTTTAACAAGACTAAAACAAGAAAAACACATTTTAAAGACTATGGAATGCATTTGAACAAGCCAAGATTATACCTCAAATTATGCATACACCAAGAAAGATCATAACCAAGTTAAAGCATGGAACTAATTTGCCAATATCACCCAAAATCCAAGTATAAAATTTGGTAGCATAACACCTAGTAAAAATGGCCAAATGGATTCACCAAGCAACACATTAGCTCTCGGCCAAACTGTTTTTGGTCATGAAAATAATTTTTCTTTTCAAAACTAGGTACTTAAGATGATGACAAGGATATTTTAAGGTGTCTTGAACACTTAGTTCCCAAAAAAATTTAGGTCAACATCAATTTCAAGGAGCATACAACAACAAAAGGCATAGATCTCATGCAATAGCTCAAATACTTAGAAACAAGAACAAGAAAACTCAAAGAAGCATATGACAAGAGACTCAAGTAAACGTTAGACACATTTAAAGACTCAACATGACATACACAAAGACACAAACATGTAGCTATCATGCATTTAAACTCATGGATTTGAGGCTCAAAGACTAAGCATCAAAAGACAAGTTATCCAGCCACATTTAGGATCAAAAGAGTCACAAAACCGAAGCCAAAATTGCCACAACATAACCTGAAAATGTTGTTTTTCGTATTCTCGGCAGCTCTGACCTTTGCTCACTCATTTGATCATAACTCTCTCCACAGAACTCCAAATGCGTTAATTCTTTTTTTGTTGGAAACTAGACTCACAGAGCTTTCTTTTGATATAACGAACGTTACTTTTGGACCACGGAGCTAGCTGCAGTATTTTTTTCAAAAACGTACACGTTGCTGCCACCACTGTTTTTATGTGGATCATTCAAAGATAGCTACACAAAACAAGGTTAGAACATGAAAACACCATATTCAAGGACAACCAAAGCTCTAGATACCAAATGATGAAGGATTATCTTGTTTTATTTTAGAGTTATGAATATGGTGAAGTTGTTTAAGAAAACTTTTTGAAAATTCCCACTGGACATTAAGATAGCAAGCTATCTAGATGTGAAGGTTCATTTCTCAAGCTCATGAAAGGAAGAAGAGAGTTGGATTCAAGCTTAAACTCACACGGCATTAACAACACTTAAAGAACCAAAATGAAAGAAGAAACATTAAAAATGGAAAGCATAGAACATGAAGCATGGAAGAAGCACGCCACTCATAGGGGGGGATCTAAGCCAACCAAGCCCTAGAGATGAGTGATGGTGCGCCGCCACTTGCAAGCAAGATAAGGCAAAGGTGAGTTCACTTCTAGGAAGGAGAGCTCACGAAAATTTAATGGTTGAAACACAATAGTTTAGAAACAAAATGATCAACCCTTTTACAAGACAAGGAGCACCCTTTCAATAGGAGTTCATAGGGGTCCTTTAGCAAATACAAAAACATGAAAAAGGATTAACTAGCAAACCCTAAACCTAATGTGAGAGTGAGTCTTGGCCAAGTGAAGGGAGATGATTGGTGGAGGCATTCCCATGAGGATTCTAGGCCAAAAGAGGAAGGAGACCAAGTGACCTTCTAAGGCATCTAATACTATATACAATTGGGAACTAACAAAAGGCAAGTTTTTCAATTGAATAATATATCTGACCTACTTCTCAATTCAAATTTTTATCTACAAAAGGTAAAAACGCTGATGTGTCAATCTCTCAGCATTTTGAAGTATGAAAAAAAAATGGAAAAGAAATTGAAAACCGAAACTTTTAATTAAAACTTCTTTCTCTCTCTTCCTCAGTCTTCTCACCTACCTCTTTCTCAATTCTTTCTCTCTCTTTCTCATTCTCTCTGCGGCCGCCTTCTTTCTTCTTTCTCTCTCTTTCTCATTCTCTCTGGCACCGCCTTCTCACTTCTTTCTCTCTCTCTGTCTCTATTTCTCTGCGTTCATCATAGTTTCTCTGCTTTTCTTAGCTTCTTCTCTAACATCTTCTTCTGTTCATCTTCTTCTTTTCATCGAGTTGTTATTAAATCGCAAAAAAAATGACTATGGACATGGTTTATATTTTCTTCTTATATTTTGTGAGATCTAACTTTTTCATGCGTTTTTTTACAGGTTTTAACCCAGAAGTCGAATTTATTTTGAGTTTTCTCAACCGAACAACTCATCTTCTTCTTATATTTTCTGATATCTAACTTTTTGATGCATTTTTTTACAGGTTTAAAACCAGAAGTCGATTTTATTTAGAGTTTTCTCAACCGAACAACTCATTTCTTCTTATTTTTTGTAAGATCTATCTTTTTCATTCGTTTTTTCAGAGGTTTAAACCCAGAAGTCGTATTTATTTTGATTTTTCTCAAGCAAGCATCTCATTTTCTTCTTATATTTTGTCAGATCTAACTTTTTCATGTGTTTTTTTACAGGTAAGAACCTAGAAGTCGATTTTATTTTGAGTTTCTCAAGCGAACAACTCATTTTCTTCTTATATTTTGTCAAATCTAACTTTTTCATGCGCTTTTTTACAGGTAAGAACACAGAAGTCAATTTTATTTTGAGTTTTCTAAAGCAAACAACTCATTTTCTTCTTATTTTTTGTCAAATCTATCTTTTTCATGCGTTTTTTTACAGGTTTAAACCCAGAAGTCGTTTTTATTTTGAGTTTTCTCAAGCGAACATCTATTTTTTCTTCTTATATTTTGTCAGATCTAACTTTTTCATGCGTTTTTTTACAGGTTTAAACCCAGAAGTCGATTTTATTTTGAGTTTTCTCAACCGAACAACTCATTTTCTTCTTATATTTTGTCAGATCTAACTATTTGTTTTGTTTTTGTATAGGACTAATATGGTTCACTGCGACATATGGTTTTACTACGCAGATTTCGTTTTCATTTTGACCTTTCTCAAGCGAACAACTCATATTCTTCTTTTATTTTCTCAGATCTAACTATTTTTTTCCGATGATGGTATTTTCTAGGGTTGCTACATGTCCAATATGGTTCACTACGACAGATTTAACATCAGGTTTATAAAAACTTTTTATCTAACTATTTTTGGCGTTTATGTACTTTGATCTAACTATTTCTTATATTTTTCTTCTGTTTACAGGCTTCAAATCAAGATTTCAAACTGATTCAAGAGTCTTTTTCGCTGTACAACTTAACTGGTAAGTAATTTGTATCAAAATCTACCTTTTTATTTACCAATTTATCTGTATTTTTCCACCTTTTACAAGCAACACGTTCATCTGCTTCATTTTTCTACCTTCAACTCTCTTGGTGTCATTTTTTTTTTCTTTCATGGTATTTTTTTAATAATGCATTCTATCAGCAGATCTCTTTATTGTTACCCGATTTACATTTTTATTTGGACATTTTTCAAAGAGTTCATCATACACTATATTTTTTCAAAGTTCTACACCAAAAAGAGTTAATCTAACTATTTTTTCCGTTTATCTACCTTGATCTAACTGTTTTTCTACTGGATACAGGCTTCAAATCAAGATTTCAAAGTCATGCACGAGTCTTTTTCGCTGTACAACTTAACTGGTAAGTAATTTGTATCAAAATACCTTTTTCTTTACCAATTTATCTGTATTTTTCCACCTTTTACAAGCAAACCCTTCATCTTCTTCATTTTTCTACCTTAAACTCTGTTTGTGTCATTTTTTTCGTTAATGGTATTTTTTTAATAATGCACTGTATCACCAAATCTCTTTATTTTTACCCAATTTTTGTTTTTATTCGGACATTTTTCAAAGAGTTCTTCACATTTTTCCAATCACCGTTTACTCCATCAAAACCATTTCGTTTACAAAACGTTTTGTATTCCAAACCCTTCAAATACTGCTTCGAATTTTTTTCCAAATCAACCTGTCAATCAGTATTCAAACGCATTAAATTTCGCACTGCTCGAGATAATGATGAATAAACTGCTCCATCATCTGCCACTGCTCCATCATCTGCCACACGTTATAATTATTAAACTTTATTCTATTCCAATATTAAATACCCCTTCCTGAAAAAAATCAACATTAGTAAATTACATTAAATAATTCTTCTTATACTTTTACGACGCTTCATAATTCTTTTTTTTAATGTATTATTTTTTAATTCGTATTTATTAACCTGTGCTTTTACCAGTTCAAACTGTCCAGAATGTACGGATACTTCCAACAGCTATGACTTCTCCTATTCTTTTTATATATATATATATTCCCTATGTTTACCAATTCAAAGTCACACATCTGATTTTTCTATTGTTACCCATTTTCTTCTCTTACAATTTTACTTCATCACCAACCTATTCTCCTGCAATGGAATCCATGCCCACACCACAATCCATACTTTCTTCAGAAATGGTTGGCAAATTCATTTCTATGTTTTTGAAAGACCAGGTATATTTTTTATTCAAACTCATTTATTTTTGTTATTTATATTTATTTATTTCTTTATTCTTAACTTGCTAATATTTTAAGGACTTTGGACACGTCGACCGAGTGTTCATAATACGCTATTGGAAGGACCTTGCTGCTAAATGGATTGTTGTTGATTACCAAAGTAATGTTCACCATGTTACTTACAACATGGATATTCACACTCCAATGATTACCCAAGACTAGAACCAACTAAGATCTTTCTATGGAGATCATCAACTCTTTGCAGAGGATCACCCTGAATTGTTTTTTAAAGTTGAAAGTGAAAGAACAAGTAGAGATATCAAAGTTCTTTATCTATTTTTTTGGTATTAAAGTTGAAAATTTTGTATGTAATTTTGTTTGAACTTCTTTTATATATATATATATATATATATATATATATATATATATATATATATATATATATATATATATATATATATATATATATATATATATATATATATATATCAATATATAAGAAGATTTCAATTGGACTTTTATTTTGTATGCAGTTATTATATATCTCAATATAAAAGTTATATTTTATTCTCTTTTATTATATGTATTTTCCTTTTTTGTATTATATTTTGTTCGACTTCATTTTAGTCCATATAAATTATTTTTAATTAGAAATTGAATTAATTAACATTAATTACCATTCCATATAAATTGGAAATTTAAACGTCAGTGAAATACAATAACTATTACTTATTAATTATTATTATTAAAATAATATAAGTTATAAAATAATTAAAATATTTTTCACCATTTTCATACTCAGAAGAATTTAAGATCAATTTTTATGGAAAAATAAATTTAAAATGACCGTTTAAAAAACTCTTTGTATTCCAACGCCTTCAAAAAGTGGTTCGAATTATCTCCAAATCAACGTGTCAATGAGTATTCAAATGCATTAAATTTCGCATTGCTCGAGATAATGATGACAACGTGTCAATCAGTATTCAAATGCATTAAATTTCGCACTGCTCGAGATAATGATGACTAAACTGCTATATCATCTGCTACATGTTTTAATTATTAAATGTTTTCATATTCCAATATTAAATACTAAATCGCTAACCAAGGAGCGTTTCATTTTTTTAAATTTCTCTTCATTATGGTTTTCACTTCTCAAGATAAAATTAATTGCATTGTCCAGAGTTATCAACACCTCTCAAGACGATAATCATGATTGCTCTACGTAATATTATTATCACTAACACGCTTTGATTACCGGTACCTCTCTTCACACCACTCAAAGAACGCTGTTACGTCTACAATTTACAACTTATCTTCTTTCAAATATACTCATATGGGTTCATATGTGTAGATGAGATTTCCAGACATGTATTGAAATATACAACATTCATTCATTTATTATAGTAAGAGAGTGTCATGTCCCAAAAAAACATAATTGGTGGTCTTCATAATTAATGTTTTGGAGCAGTAAGTATCATAAGATGACATTTTAGGAACCTTTACAAAGTTTTTTAGAGAAAGTAACTATTGTTTTTAAAATAAATTAAACTAAAAATGGTAATACAATAAATTAATTAGGATTTGGTGTGAGATTTACAAAATATTACATGATATTTACTGAAACGTTTCGTAGTTTTGAGAGTGAATACTTTCAAATATAATTTTCATGTCATTTAATACAATAATATTTACTGTTTAAGAATTATAATAGTGAAGTAAATGGAAATCATAAGTTACAATTTATTTTTAAAATAAATGTAAATCGAGGTAAAATCTAAATTTTCTAATGTTTTCAACAAACAAAATTGAAATAAAGTTCATGCTTCAATAAATATTTATTAAAGTTTAATAAGTTAAATCCATGAATGAAATATATTTGTTTGCTTCCTCATTCCAGTCCCACGTCTTAAAAATTTCAGAGTACAAAAAATATTTATAAATTAAAATTAAAATACATAATGATAACTACCAAATATTTTTATATAAATATTAATAGTTTCTCCTTTTTTATAGACAAAATTAGTTATTTTTTTAATTTTTGTTTTAAAAATAATATTACATATTACACTTTTTTGAATCTGATTAATTAATAATTTCTTATTAATAAAAAATGCAAATAAAATTATTTACTTTAAATACATTTATTTACCAAATTAAAAATTAAAACATTTTTTTACTTGGCTTGCTAGATATCCTTTTAATACTTTTCAAAAAATACTTTTCATCTTCCAGAAATTAAAAGATGTTTAGGAGAATAAAAACAATTTTTCAGTTTCTTTCAACACTACTTTCAAGATAAAAATTTGTCTCCTCCAACACATTTTTATAATCAATTAGCATTAATTATGAAGAAACCAACAACTTTTTTAGTGTCTCAATACAATGTTATATTTGAATTTATTGTATTATAATTTTAAACGGAAAATATTTTAAAAAATCTACATACCTTCTTGAAAAACTTTTATACGGGGTCCAAAAATCTTCTCACATTCTCATAGAGTAAAAGTCATTTTGAATGACCAAAATCTCTAATAGTATATAATCTAATATATAATTACATACAATTGCAAAGCTAACAATACTGTTTTGAGTTCTAATGTGCATTGTCCCAAAATATACATCATTGGTGGTCTTCATAATTAATATTTTGAAGTAAATATGATAAAATAACAACTTTAGGAACTTTTACAAAGTTTCTTGGAGAAGGTAGCTAATTTTTATAAAATAAATCTAATTAAAGAACGTAATATAATAAATTAATTAGGATTTTGTGTGGAATTTATGGATATTACATGACTGAAATGTTTTGTAGAATCGAGAGTGAATACTTTAAAATATAATATTAAATCTTATTTGATAAGATAATATTTACTATTTCAGAATTTTTATAGTGAAGTAAATGCAAATCATAAACTACATTTTATTTTTATAA
The DNA here is from genome assembly GCF_037176805.1 of Vigna unguiculata. NCBI lineage: Eukaryota > Viridiplantae > Streptophyta > Magnoliopsida > Fabales > Fabaceae > Vigna > Vigna unguiculata. The sequence goes on along the minus strand of NC_140795.1, from coordinate 21,501,781 downwards.
TAAATACAAATTATAAAGGCATAATCCAAGTTTTTAAATTTTTGAACAAACAAAATTAAAATAAAGTTCTGACTCCGTGAATTTGTCTCATTAATGATAACATAGACTTTTAAAAAGTTCAAAGTAGAAGAAAGATTTATAACTAACAAATATTTTTTATATAAGTATTAATATTTTCTCCTCTTCTACAGAAAAATTATGTATTTTATTAATTTATTTTAAAAATAGTCATTACATATTACACTTTTCTTAAAATCTGATCAGTTAATAGTTTCTTAAAATTACTTACCTTAAATATATTTAATTACCAAATTAAAAATTAAGACTTTGTTTTTTTTACCTAGCTTACTGAAAAATATATTTATATTTTTCAAAATCTACTTTTCATCTTCCAAAAATATAAAGATGTTAAGAATTAAAACAATTTTCCAGTTTTTTCCAACACTACTTCCAAGCTATATTTTTTCAACCTCTTAAAGAACTTTTCAGTTTCTTCCAACCTACTTCCAAGATATATTTTTACGGCTTCTCAAAGATGAATGTCTTTGTCATTAAATAACATTAAATATTAGAAACCAACAACTTTTTGTGCTTCTCATTGCAATTTTATATATGAATTTATTGTATTAAAATTTTAAATGGAAAATATTTTAAAAATCTACCTACCTTTTTAAGAGAGCTTTATACAGTTTTCAAAAATCTTCTTAAATTTTAACGTAGCTTATTGAATAAACTTTATAAATCAACACTTACGTCTTTCAATATAAATGTCAAAAATATACCGAATAAATGGAAAACTTTTCGTCTTCCAAGAATTTTTCATTTTGAATTATGACTATTTATTATGAACAACAAAAATCATGATTTGTGGGACTCAATGAATCATGGAGTATCAATCAAACACATAATTAGAGTTTAAGACATTCACGAAAAATATTATTTATCAATTTTAAGTATATAAAAAATATAAAAATTTTATATCATCATGTTGTTTTTTGAGATGTTATATGCTTCTTTATTTATCGCTAATGATTAATACAAAATGCAAAATCTTCTTCTATTAATGTGCTTGAAAACCGATTGATCTAATATTACTTATTATGGTTGTATTCTTAACTTTATATCAATTATGGTTTTAAAATATTGCATTGGAAACCAAAATCTTCTTCTATTAACATGTTTGAAAACTGATTGATCTAATAATACTGATTATGGTTGTATTCTTAACTTTATATCAATTTATGATTAAATTTAAATATAAATTTATTTAATTTAAGAATAAATTTATATTTATGTAGGATTAATGTAATATTATCATTTTATATTTTTATATAATATTACATTACATTGAATTTACATTGGAAACTATTTTTTTTCATTTAATGTCCTTCGAAACTGAACTTTTCTTATAGTTGATTTTTGTAAACATCAAGCAGTAGATAATATTAGGTAATATATTCCTTCCGTGTGTTTTTAGAATAAATTTCAAAATTAATTCATTGAATATAATATCGTTTTTAAGTTGTGAAAAATTAATCATAATACATATAATAATATTAATAAATTTTGGATTCAAATTTAAAATCGTAACGGACAGTAAAACAAATAGAATGTGATAAAAAAAATTAAATTTAACATTTAAAATGAAAAATATATACAAAAAGTTAATTTTTGTAATAAATACTTTAATATTTCTGATAAAAATATATAAATTCAAATATTCAAAAAATTTGATGACCCATAATGATATAATAATATATTATAAAATATAATAATATGTAACAATGTAAATATAAAATATAATAATATTAATATAATTAAAATATAAGGTAAAAATTAAAAATTAAATTTTTTTTAAACTTTTAAAGATATGGAAATAATTAACTACTTCAATTTCAATATTATTGCAAGATTAAAATTCATATATTGTGAAAATTGGAATTCGAAGTATATACAGTAACATTTTCTCTAAAAGCATTTACCAAACTGAAACTTTAGAATGAAAATGGTACTATTTGACTAATTAAACAAAAAATATACCAATAAAATTTAAATTTTAACATTAAAAAAAATTGTAAAATAGTGTAGGTTTTTCAATAGATTCTTATAATGTCTCTAAACAACTTTTAAATATTTTTGACTTATAAGAAAGGTTCGTATTTTATATATTATCAAAATCTGAAAAATGATAAATTAAAAAAATTTAATGGAAATACATTAATATTCACAATTAAAAACAATAAAAGTTAAAAATATGATATAGAAAATAAACAAGTAATATAATATTTAGGAACAAAAGATCTATGGTTCTTAATAATATAATAATATATTAACATATTAGTCCTAATATAATAATAATAGTAAAAATAATTAAAATATAGTGTAAAATAATAAATAAATAATTGTAAAATTTAAATATGAATTTTTAAATATTTTTAAATATTTTTCACATATTTTTTGACATTTTACACAAACTTAAACAATAATTTAAAAAATAATTTTTATAACATAGACATTGGTATATCATTACAAGTTAAAATTATACATTCTTAAAATTTTTAATGATATAAAAATCACTAATAATGTCGATTTCAATATTTTTTTTCTAAATTAGGATATATATTGTCAAATTTGAAATTCAAAATATATAGTAATAAAGTTTGAATTTAAATTCTAAATTTTAAAAGCTATGAAATATGGGAGCAAAGTTAAAATTTGAAATTCAAAATCCAAAAAAATTGTAAAAAAAGGACTCCAATAGAAGAGTCTATCAACGTCTAACCTTTGTATTTTTGCATAGTGTACTATTTATATTTGTCTACATAGTCTACATTTTGTAAGTTTTGATTGTTTACTATTTATATTTTGTTTGCAGTCTAACATTTGTATCTTTAAAGAATCTACTATTTATATTTAGGTATAATTAGTCGGATAATACTTACTTTTGTTTGGATATGTCAGTTTCATACCCACTTTTACAAAGGTGTCAATTGGGTCCTAACTTTGGAAAATATGTCTCAATCAAGTCCCTTTGAGAAAAAAATATTAACGCCATTAATGGTATCGATATTTAAAATGACTTACAAGAGTGGAAGGAACCTAATTGAGACATTTTTTCAAAAGTTGGGATTCGATTGACACATTTCTAAATATGAGTATCAAACTGACACATCTGAAGAGAGTGAGTACTATCTGACTAATTAAACATTACATTTATATGCACGATCTATCATTTGTAGCTTTATATCGCTTACTCTTCACATTTTTTGTATCGTCTAATGTTTGTATCTTTATTAAGTCTACTCAACAATTTCTATATTGTCCATCATTTTTATTATTAGAGAAACAACTATTATATTTTTCTACATTTTTTACTCAATATTTCATTCAAAATTAAATTTGATTTCTTAATTTTAATTATCTAAATCTTAATATATTATTTAAAATAATTATATATAATACATTTTATTAAAAATATATATAAATAACTTAAATACATTTTTATTATAAAATCAATTAAAATATTATTATTGAATTTTATAAAATAAAATTTATATTAAATTTAATTATATTTTTATAATTTCAAATTAATTTAATAAATACACTGTAATTTTTAGTTTTAAAATTTGATATCCCGTGCGTTGCACGGGTAAAAATACTAGTAAATCACAAAGGCAAAAGGAGACAAGGTACATGTCTACTTTTGCTTTTGCTTTATGCTTTTTGCTTTCCTCTCTCTTCCATTTCATCCAAGTGCTCCAATCACCAAGTGCCACCTAGCCATTCTCTACTTTCTCTTAATTACCTAGTAAACAAGATAAACAAGGATTAGCATGTTGGTTTAAGTTAATCTAATCTTGGTCAAAGGTCAACTTTGGATCAAAGTCAACAAGTCAACCAAAATAAGTTAACTAGAAACCAACTTAGGAAATTCAAACTAAAGTAATGCAAAACAAAGATAAAGGTGATGGAATAGAAGACTCCCCTCTAGACATGCTTCTAGTGATCCTTCTTGAGGGAGCTTCTAAGGAGGTGGGCACGCCTTCATCAGTAAAGACATCCTTAGGTATCTTTTATTTGCTTAGAGGCCCCTAAAATCTTCTATATAAGGGGTGCTCCTAGACATGTAAAAGGGTTGAACATTTTGAAGTAAAAACACTCTTGTGTCTCAACCATTTGTGAGAGTTTCCTCCCTAGGGAGTGAATACTTTTAAGCCTTATCTTGGATAGCAAGTGGCGGCACACATCCATTCATCTTCAAGGTTGCCATGGCTTCTAGCCTAGCCTTGTAGTGGCGTGCTTCTCACATTTTTACCATTTCTTTCCTATCCATTTTATGTTTTCTTATTCCTTTAATTGTTCTTGGTTTTCTATGGTTTATGTGCTTTCCATTTCCCATTTGTTTTGAATCAACCCATCATCTTCTTCTCTTAAGCTTTGTGAAAGGAACCTTCACATCTAGATAGCTTGCTATCTTAATGTCCAGTGGGGAATTCACTTAGCTTTCTGATATCGCTGTCGTTAGGCGATCAAATTACCACTACTTTAGCAACTTCAGTATTGCCAGTTTGTAGTGAAGAAAATAGTTAGGGTTAAGATAACCCTGAGTCGTCTCACAACGAATATGGAATTGATCTCAAATATTTGATTCTTAAAAATGCAATTAAAACTAGCAATTATAAAAATAGGGGGTTTTGATATGCAAATAAAATGACACGGAAGATTGTAAACACAATAATAGTAAATAGGTCAATTCCACTGCTTTTTCTAAATAAGATTCTTCATTGGTTATCTAGAGATTATTGTTAAATTAATTATTGTTGTTGATTTACAAATCAATCAATGTAAAGACTCAATTAATTTGTTGGCGTTCTCACTTTTAACCAAAGTACAGTCTCAATTAAAAGTTAGAACTTTTAGATTATCCATAGTAAATTCAATCAAAGTACAGTCTCAATTAATTTTACTATGCCTAATCATGTCTATTCCTTTGTTTCTTTACCAAATAGAAAACTTAATTAATCAAAGTAAAGTCTTGACTAATTTTAGTTAAAGTAATTACCTCTAATCAAATTAAAGTCTCAATTATTGGCAAAAACTTATTTAATCAAATGAAAGTTTCTAAACAAAATCAAAGTAAAGTCTCAATTTAATTTAAAAACCTTTTAACTCATATGATTAGCATGTATGTAGATTTAAAATCATTATTTTCTATTCGATTAAGAAGCAAAGGACATAGATAAACAAAAACCACAACAATAATCAAAATAACAAAACATATAAATTCATTTAACCTCAGAATCCATTTAAGAAATTACAGTGGAATCAACCCTTAAAGCTTAGCCCTTCATGGCTTTGATGGAATACATGATAATATGATGAAAAGAAAATAAAAGAAAGAATGAGAGATGTGGTGGAGACGGTATCTGCCAAAACCAGAGAGTTCTAAGTGTCTAAGTTGTCAGCTGTCAATTGTCAGTCCCTCTGCTCCCTTAAGTCTCTTTATATAGGCTTCAACTGGACTTTGGGCTTTATCTGTCAGTTCCTAAAATCTTTTATTTTTATTTAATTAATTAGCAACTTAATTCCTGTCCAATTTCCAATTCTGCCCCTTGCATTTAAGCATTTTTACAGAATTGACCAGAGTTTGACCAGAGTTTGACCAGTTTGACCAGAGTTTGACCAGTTGACTGCCTATCAGATGCTGACACGTGGCAGTGCAGATTCTCTCTCCAGAATTAGGGTTTCACTCTCACACTCTTCTCCTTGGCTGCGTGGCTGACGGCGGCTGCTCCGGCTTCTTCTCCGGCGAGCGTGGCGCGACGCGGTGGTGACAGAACAGTGGCGGCACTGTTGCGTTTTTTTCTTCCTTCACGATCTGCAACAGTGCAGAGACGAGTGTGGCTGCTGGTGGTGGCTGACGGAGCTGCGCAGGTCGCGCTGGCGGTGTTGCGCGCTGGTTTTGCTAAACTCGTGGTGGTCGTGGCTGAACGCTCGCGGGAAGAAGGAAATGGCGTCGCGATTCTGTTGCGGTGGTGCTGTTCTGATCTGTTCCTCGCTGCTAGTGGTGGCGTGCGAAGCTCGATGGAGATGGTGGTGGCGTGGTGGATGCTCGCGTTCGCTGCTGCCATGGAGAAGATGGTGCGTGAAGGCTGCTGTTGGACGCGAGAAGAAGATGGTGGCGCTGCCGCTGCTGCAGATTGGTGGTGGCCGGCGAGGTTGGCGGCGGCGGCTGCCGTGGAGGGTGGAAGGAGAGGAGAAAATTAGGGTTAGGGTTTTGGGAGACGAAGATGATGACGTGGCAGAATCTGATTGGTTAATTTGGTGAGGTAGGGATTATGACACGTGGCGGCTTATGGTTGGCTAATCTTAAAAGGTGGGGATTGCCACATGGCATGATCTGGTTGAGTGGAGTTTAAGTGGTAGGATGGGTGCAACTTAGTGAAAACTGGGGGTGCAGAACAGGTTTTTGTGGTCCACTTAAAAAGGGGTGTGCAAATAAAATCTGGGGGTGCATTTAGCTCTTGATTTATTCTTTTTCAGAATTTCTTGATTTTGGACTTATTTTGTAACTTTGAATATTTCAAAATCACATTATTAATTGACCAAAAATAAATTCCAGCTGCATTAACAAACGTTAGAATATCCAATAATATTTTATGCAACTAAAATCAATTTTTACGCCACTTTTACCAAACTTACTCAATAAATCCAATAATCACAAATCCTAATTAAATCAATCTTTAAGCACAGAAAAATCAATTAAATCCCCAAATTTAAATATTAAATGAGGGCAAAAATTTGAACTCATCACTTTCTTAATCAACTCACACCATATTCAATAATCTAAAAAAGGAACAAGATAATCCTTCATCACGGGTGGGGTCCTTATATCAAAGGGAGTTGAAGGAAGGGAACCGAAAAAACTCAAAGAGTTGCAAGGGTAGGTTAATAAGCACGCCGAGGAGAAGTAAGCTTGGGCGAAGGAAAAGGAGGAATGGCAAGAGGAAAGGAAGAGACTAGCAACTCAGAGAGTACGCTGCCTAGACTCGGAAGAGAAGTTGAAGGGCCAAATTGCAGATCTGAGGCCGATGACAATGAGTTGAAAGAGAAGCATGACGACCTAGAGGTAGAGTTGGACAATTTGAAAAGTTGGACGATTTGAAGAGTTGTGTTATCCTATAGGTAAGCGACCTTCTTTTACAAGAATGTTGATGTTGCTGATATTAGATTTGATGTCAACAAGGACGTGGTTGATGGTATGCTCGTGGATGAGGTGGAATCTAGTCCCGAAGAGGATGAGGTGGAATCTAGTCCCGAAGAGGATGCGAGGAAGACGGCGGAGGCGGAGAAACGGGATGCAAATCCTGACGATGTTGTGGATGCGAAAGATGTCGAATAGGGGGCGACTTAGGATTGATGTTTGAATACTTTCAATTTGCTTTTGATTATGAGTTTGTATTAATTCATACATTGTCTACTTTTCCGTTAATCTGTACACTATCTACTTTACCGTTAATGTGATGTATATTCTTGGTATGTTTGTTGTTGTGTGATGCCGATAGGATGTGTTATAGGAGCGTGTGGAATAATTTTACCGTGAATGTCATTTGATGTAGGCCGTATTTGGTTATAGTCCATTTTAATTTGGGAAGTAATTTAAGGTTTTGGAGTGCGATTGTTGTAATAGTTGTAATATAAGGGTGTTCAACCCAAGTCGCTTACTTATGGTAAGGGTGGGGAACTTAAATGATTTGAAATTAAGTTAAGGGTGTTTGACCCAGGCCGCTTACTTGTGGTAAGGGTGAGGAACTTAAATGACTTCAAATTAAGTTTAGGGTGTTCGACCTAGGCCGCTTACTTGTGGTAAGGGTGGGGAACTTAACGATTTCAAATTAAGTTAAAGGTGTTCAACCCAGGCTGCTTACTTGTGGTAAGGGTGGGGAACTTAAATGATTTGAAATTAAGTTAAGGGTGTTCGACCCAGACCGCTTACTTGTGGTAAGGGTAGGGAACTTAAACGATTTAAAATTAAGTTGAGGGTGTTCGACCCAGGCCGCTTCCTTGTGGTAAGGGTGGGGAACTTAAACGATTTCAAATTAAGTTAAGGGTGTTCGACCCAGGCCGCTTACTTGTGGTAAGGGTGGGGAACTTAAACGATTTAAAATTAAGTTGAGAGTGTTCGACCCAGGTTGCTTACTCTTGGTAAGCGTGGGGAACTTAAACGATTTCAAATTAAGTTAAGGGTGTTCGACTCAGGTCGCTTACTTGTGGTAAAGGTGGGGAACTTAAACGATTTCAAATTAAGTTAAGGGTGTTCGACCCAAGCCGCTTACTTATGGTAAGGGTGGGGAACTTAATAACAATGTAAAGGATGGATGAAGAAGTGAGTGTGTAATCAAGAACCCTTTGCTTTATTCATAATTTTTGGGTTGTCTCGTTAAAAACTCCTTGGCCAAAACCCTCCTTAGGGAAAAATGCCAGGTGAGGAAAGAGAGTACACCCAGGGTTACAAGTATTCGGTACAGTATGTATTCTAACTGAAGTAATATTTGAGACGGGACACGTTCCATGTGTTTGGTATTTCTTCGCCTGTTAACTTTTCAAGCTTGTAAGCGCCACCCCCGGCATCCTCGCGTATTTGGTACGGGTCATCCTAATTGATAGAGAATTTGCCATCATTCTTTCTCGCGCTGCTGGCCATTCTCCAAACTAGGTCTCCTCTGGCGAATGATCACGGGCATAAGATCGCGTTATATTTTCTGACTGCCCTCTGTTTAGCTGCTAAGTTGAGTATTTGACCTTTGTCTCTTAATTCAAATAGGAGGTCGAGGTGGGTGTACATGTTTTGGTGGTTTTGTTATGGGTCGTATAGTTTTCGGCGTAGAGATGGTTCGCCAATTTCTATCGGTATCATAGCCTCTGCACCATATACTAGGCTGAAAAAGGGATTCGTTTATTTCTGATTGGGGGGTACATATGTAGGCCCATAGTATTTCCATTAATTCTTCTGGTCATCGGCCTTTGGCGCTATCCAAGCGTTTGCGCAACTCTACTAGTATGACTTTGTTGGCTGCTTCGGCCTGCTCAATGGTTTGCAGATGTTCGACAGAGCTGGTTACATGTTTAATGTCAAGGTCGGTGTAGAACTTAGCAAGTTCTTTGTCTACGAATTGTCGGTCATTGTCGGTTATGATCATGTGTGGGACGCCATATCGGCATATGATATCTTTCCAGACGAACTGCTGGACTTGTTGGGCTGTAATGGTGGCTAGTGGTTTGGCTTCTATCCATTTGGTGAAGTAGTTGATGGCTACTATAAGGAATTTTACTTGGCCTTTGCCTGGGGAAAAGGGGCTGAGGATGTCCATTCCCCATTTTGCGAAGGGCCATGGGTAGAGTATGGAGTGGAGCTGTTCCTGCTTTTGATGGATGAGGTTGCCATGCTTCTAGCAAGGTATGCACTTTTTGACAAAGGTGTGGCAGTCTGCCTCCATGGTTGGCCAAAAGTAGCTGGCGCGAAGGATTCTGGTGGTCATCGTTCATGCGTCGAAGTGATATCCACATATGCCTTCGTGCAATTCTTTTATTATGTATTGGGCTTGTTCGACTGTGACACATTTGAGGAGTGGTTGGCTGTATCCCCGCTTGTATAAGTCATCTCTTATTATTGTGTACCTGGCGGCTTTAGCCAGCCAACTCTTGTTAGCATCAAGTTGGGGGTTACTAGTTCGGAGATACTAGATATAGGGAGTTGTCCAATTGTCGGTTTGGTTCTGGGTTAGGTTAAGGCATGTGTTTGTTGTGAATGGTGCGGATAGTGTTTGTTGTAAAAGGGATTTATGTCGACTTTTTAGCTTAGTGTTGGCTAGTTTAGATAATATGTCGGCCCTAACATTCTCAGTTATGGGGATGTGTTGGATGCATACGCGTTCAAAGGCAAATTGAATGACATTTCAGACTAGGTGATAATATTGCAGGACAGTAGGGTCTTTAATCTAGAATACGTCGTTTAAATGGCCCACTGTGAGTTTAGAATCAATTTTGCACGTGAGTATTTTGACGCTGACTTCACGGGCGAGGGATAAGCCGGCGAGGATGGCTTCATATTCGACTGGATTGTTGGAGGTCTTGAAGGCAAAATGGAGGGATTTTTCGATGAGGATGTTGTTGGGGCCTTCAAGTACAATACCGACACCTGCCCCCTTCGGATTCGAAGAACCATCAACATAAAGTGTCCATTGGTCTTCTTCGGGGGGTGTTGGAGGTCGTTGACGAAATCGAGGAGGCATTGAGCTTTGATGGGGTCGTGAGGTTCATAGCGGATGTTGAACTCGGATAATTCTACGGCCCAGGACGACATGCGACCGACAAGGTCGGGCTTTTGGAGTATCTTCTAGATGGGGTAATCAGTTTTGACGATGATGTTGTGGTTTTGGAAATAGGGACGTAGGCATCGCGCTGCATCTACTAGGATAGGGTCAGTTTCTCCACCATTTGGTATTTGGTTTTTGGATCCTGTAAGGTACGACTGACGAAGTATACAGGGTGTTGAGTGCCCTTGACAACTTGAACTAGTGTGGCGCTTACGGTGTAATCCGTGGCGGTGATGTAGACAAGGAGGGGTTGATGATCGTTCGGCTTATGGAGGATAGGTGGTGATGTTAAAGTATTTTTGAGGTTTTTGAAAACTCGCTCACATTCGTCGTTCCAAGAGAACCTCACAGATTTTTTGAGTAGTTGAATGATGGACTGGGTTTGCTCGGCTAACTTGGGTAGGAAGCGGGATATGGCGGTTAGACGGTCGATGAGGTGTTGTACCTCTTTGACATTGTTGGGGCTTTGCATCTCAATGATGCCATTGCATTTTTCGGGGTTTGCTTCTATACCGCGTTGTGTCAGCATGAAGCCAAGGAATTTACCACGATCGACACCGAAGACGCATGTTTTGGGGTTGAGGCGGAGGTTGTATTGTCGTAACGTGAAAAACACTAGGATAAATCTTGAGTGTGCTAGTGATGACTCGAGGATTTGACAACCATGTTGTCAACGTATACTTCGACACATTTGCCCATTATATGGTGAAGACTTTATCCATCAACCGTTGATAAGTTGCTCCTACGTTTTTTAGGCCGAACGACATAACTTTATAACAATAGTTGGCATCGTCTGTGATGAAGGCGGTCTTGTTCATATCAGTTATGGCCATTGGGATCTGATTGTATCTGGAATAAGTATCTAAGAAACTGAGGACCGTGTTGCCAGCGGCACCGTCAACTAGCCAGTCAATATTGGGTAAGGGGTAGGCGTCCCTAGGGCAGGCCTTGTTGAGATCTCTATAATCAACACGCATTCGCCATTTACCGTTAGCTTTTTTTACCAGAACTACATTGGGGAGCCAGGTGGTGTAGTGGGCTTCTTCGATGAATCCTGCGTTGAGTAACTTGTTGGCTTCGATCTTTACTACTAGTCGACGTTCTTCACCAAGCTTCCATTTTTTCTGAGAGACATATCTAGCTTCTTTGTAAACAGAGAGTTTGTGGACCGCGACGTGAGGGTCAACACCGGGTAAGTCAGCGACAGACCAGGAAAAGAGGTCGGTGTTGCTGATGAGAGTGGGTGTAAGCATTTCACGTTGGTCGTGTTGAAGACCGGTGCCCAACTTGAGGGTGCGTCCATTAGGGAGTTCCAATGGTATGGTTTCATCAACATGCTCGAGGCGTGCATCATGACCTACTCTAGGGTCCAAATCATCTCCAGATAAGGCTATGCCAGAGCCGGGTGGATGTTCAATATGGTTTGTTTGAAGGATGGGTAGTTGTGGACGTAGGCTGGCCATGTAGCATTCTCGCGCGAGCCGTTGGTCGCCGTGGATGGTGAGGATGTCGCCGGATGGGGAGGGAAATTTCATGGCCAGATGAGGTGTAGATACGATTGCGCCTAAAGTATTGAGGGACAGTCGGCCGAGGAGTACATTGTATGACGTGGGCGCGTCTACAACAAGAAAACGAATGGGGATTGTTTTGGTTTGATTGCTATCACGAAAGACGGTGTAGAGGTTGATGTAGCCGCGAGTGGAGACCTTCTCCCCGGAGAAGCCGTATATGGATTCATCGTAGGGAACCATGACAGTGGTTGGAAGCTGTAGTTTTTGGTATGTCGTCTAATATAGTATGTCGACTAAACTGCCTTAGTCAATAAGAACTTTCTTGACTGCATAGTTTTCCAGTTCGACCGTGATGACCAGGGGGTCATCTTGCTGGTGATCAACACCATGGAAGTCATCATCCGTGAAGGTGATGGGAGGCATGTAGAGTCTGTGGTGGGAATGGGTTATGTGGTTGATAGACTGGAGGTGGCGAAGATGTTTCTTTTTGGCCGAGGAGGTGGAGCCTCCACTAGCGAAGCCGCCAGAGATAGTGTTAATGGTGTCGCGTAGTGGGGGATCGGTTGGGGCAGCATCTGTGCGGGCAGGTTGGGGGTCATGGCTAGTGGATTGGTGAGGACGTCTGTCGCGGCGAAAGTCCCGAGAAGGATATCGGTGATCAGATCGTGAAGGATGTGGGTGGTCGTCTCTGCGGATGAAGCAGCGGAAATGGCCAACACGAACCAATTCTTCTATCTTATCTTGGAGTGCTTTACATTCGTCTGTAGTATGGCCATTGTTACGGTGATAGCGGCAGTATTTGGTCATGTCAGCGTTGGGAGGATTGGATGTTTTGCAAGGTGGTGGGATGAGGTCGGCTTGTAGAGCTTCATCGAGAAGGCGGGATATAGGGACGCTCAGGGGTGCATATCTGGTGAAGTGAGGTTGTCGAGGTTCTCTAGGTCTAGGGTCGGGCTGTGAAGGGGGTTTGGGGGGGGTGGCAGCGAAGGGTGTGTAGTCGTTGTAGAACTTTGTATGGAGGGTTTGCATCTCTTCCATGCAGATGTAGTCTGTAGCGTGGAGCTTCAGTTCGAGCATGGATGCGGGTGGGTGTAGGTAGACGTTGTTGGCGAAGGGGCCGGGTTTGAGGGTGAGCGCCATACATTGCAGTATCATCTCTTGGTTAAGGTGTGGTGTGCGGAGGGCGGCCTTGCTGAAGCGGTCAATGAAAGTTTGCAGCGTCTCGTCTTGTTCCTGTCTGACGCCGAGGAGAGAGAGGGTTGTGGTTTGATGTGGGCGGCTGCCGACGAAGTGAGTAGTGAACATGTGGGAGAGGGTGTCGAAACAGTCGATGGAGTATGGGGGTAGAGTGGTAAACCATTCGAGGGCGGGGCCTTTAAGGGTGGTTGGAAAGGCTTTGCAGAAAACGGCATCGTGAGAAGTGTAAAGGGCGACGTGTGTTATGTATACTTTGAGGTGTAACGGTCCAGCGTGAAAGGTTCCCACTGGACAGGGAGAGGGGTATTGGCGATGAAATCGGTAAAAGGGTGGTTGTGCTTGGGTTGTTGGGGGTCGTTCGATTTTCTTAAGTTAGCGGCTTAGGCTGCTTACTATTGATTGTTCGACATACATGATGATCGTTTGCGTCCTTGAGGGACTATGTAGGCGGATCTCATGGTTGTAGTCAGGTTAGGCCGCCTAGGTGTAGTACACCTTTCATTAAATTTTTATACAAACCATTATTATAATAATAAATTATTAATTTTGTTCTAAGTTAAATTCCAAAACCCAAATTAATACCCAACTTTTTCTATAATTTTTTTCTCTTCTCCCAAACTAAACTAAAACCAATTCAATATTTTTAATTATTTATTTCAATTATAATTATGTCCTTTTTTTTGCATTTTTCCTTCTCCTCTTATTTTCAGTTTAAAAAATTAAACATATCTAAAAGAAATTCAACTCAACGTGGGAACCTCTATTTCATGTTAGGTACTCAGCTTTCACGAAATAATGTTGACAGAGTCTATTTTAACACGTTTTCTTAGAAAAATGTATATTTGCCGAAAAACATCTAAGTTTTTGTTTTCTATAAAATTTATGTTAGATATTATGCTCCTTAGAAAATGTTAGCTATGTTGAGCAAAAACTTCTTGCATTGCATCACTTTTGTTTACTGTTTATTAAATGTGTTTTTCATGCATTATTGAAAAATGCATAAATGGAAAAATATAAAAGCCATATAAAAAAAAAAGGTCAAATTGTAATCTTAAATAAGACGATAACAGTTCGAACATGGTAGCTGAGGAACATATGATGCTTGCAATTCTCAAACAAGCAATTAATAAAATCATCACACCAACAATTTGCAGAGAAAGAAAACTAAGAAGCTTTCAACCATAAGCAACCGTCCCTGATTACCACTTAGAACAACTCATCCATATAACCACAGTAAGGAAAAAGGAGAATCGAATTTTCTCTTTTTCTCTCTTTCTCTCACTCAACTCAACCACCATAACCAAACTGTTGAACCAAAATCCCGAATAAACTCATTTTTCAACTGAAAGAATCTTTCTTTGCTATACTAAACATCGTTGTGTGGCTTGTTGAACCAAAAAAATAAGGTAAAGAAAAGAAAAGTTTTGATGGGGATTTGGGCTGATTCAAAAGGGGGTGGTGGAAACGGAGGAAAGAATCCATGGAGTTTTCTAACCAGGAGGAAAAGGGTGGATTCTGCAGTTGAGAGCAATTCCCACGGTCAACTTGCCAGGGAGTTAACCGTGCCACATCTCATGGCAATTGGTAGTTCAACTTTTTCTTCCCTTCTCGTTCTTTCTGGTGTTTTATTTTATTTTCAATCACGTTTTTCATCTGGGTATGATTGTGACAAGGTTTTAAATTGACGATCTTTCATATTCTGAGAAATTGGTTTTGTTGGGGATGGCAGATGCCCAAAAACCTTAAAGTTGCAGCTCAAATCAGACTTTCTAACAGTTTTTTATAACTTGGGGTTGTGGATCCGCTCATGTCTTAGTTTCAAGCTTGAAGTTTCAACTTCACAAACCCAGAATTTTAGTGTTTTCTTTTTTAATTCTGGCTGAGTGCTTTTTGCACAAAAAAAGAGAGTATAAATGAACTGTTTTGTTTTCTTCAATATTTTAATCTTTAAATACAGACGAACTGAACTAATATGCTATTGTTATTTAATTTGGCCATAAACTGTTTTTGCAATATTTTAATTTCTTTGGTGGTTTGACTCAGGTGTTGGTGCAACAATTGGTGCTGGTGTTTATGTGCTGGTTGGAACTGTGGCTCGAGAACACTCTGGACCTGCTTTACCACTCTCTTTTCTGGTGGCTGGTTTTGCTGCTGCGCTTTCTGCTCTTTGCTATGCAGAGTTGGCTAGCCGTTGTCCTTCTGCTGGAAGTGCATATCACTACTCATACATATGTGTTGGAGAAGGGTATATGAGTCACCCTTATTAGTGCTTTTCTCCTAAAAATGTTTTTGAAAAAGCTTATTCAATTCAAACATCTCCTAGACATATTGAATATTAAAAAGTGACTTTAGTTCTAAATTATGATAATGGGCTGGCTTATGATAATACTGTTTTTCTGAGGTACTCAAGAGGGTTTGGATACTGTCCAGTGAAACCTCAATCGTTTAATCTAGAATAAGAGGGATACAATTTGAGTTATAAACAAGAAAGGAAACATAAGGATGTTTTCATATGAATAGGGTAGGACAAGTTTGTGTTCTTGTTCTGTTTTTAATATTGAACATGGAGCATTCTAGTTAGAATTGAGATTGTCTAAACTCTTTTTACATGTGTTCTTCTATACACAGAACTTGATAGTTTGAGGTTCTCTTATTTGACTAAGAGTAAAAAGTAAAAGGATTGCCGATTGAGGGTTTAGTATATTTTGATTGATAGAGAATGATTGATTACTTTGTTTTGAAGAGTTGCTTGGTTGATTGGTTGGGCCTTGATACTGGAATACACAATTGGTGGAGCTGCAGTTGCTCGTGGCATAACACCCAATTTGGTATGGTGTTGTTTCATCCTTTCTGTTCAGTTTTTGTTTCTTTAAGAGGGTGCTGATTGTACCATGTGTTTCCTTTTTAACCTTTTTTAAGAAAAAAGGAAAAAACTATGCTACAAGTTATGTTTTTGAGTGACCGAGTGCACATGAATAAGGTTTTTGTTCCGAGAGATTAGTTTAAATTAGTGTTTTCTGTTGATGTTTTCTTTGTAATGGTGTATGAATCATGTGATGCAATTGTTGATACAAAGTGGGTATTTCTCTGATTAGGCTGCACTTATTGGAGGAATGGAAAATTTGCCAAGCTTTCTGTCATGGCATAGCATTCCTGGGACTAATATTGTTGTTGACCCATGTTCAGCAATTGTAGTATTCATTATAACTGGACTTCTTTGTGCTGGGATCAAAGAGGTATATTTCCACCTAAAAGATCTCCAATAGTTTAGGAGTGTAGCTGAATGATAATATGTAAAACATATTTCTTTTCTTACTTACCATAACTTTTCTTTTAAATTGAATAAATGAATGGTTGATGTATGCAGAGCACAGTGGTGCAAAGTGTAGTGACAACGGTGAACATATTAGCATTGATTTTTGTGATTATTGCTGGAGGTTACTTAGGGTTCAAATCTGGATGGGTTGGATATGAGCTTCCCACAGGGTATACTATAAATAAATAGAACCATGTTTTTCATTTCCCTTTATTCCAGTTACTGAATGAGTGTTGAATAAATTGGTGTTGATGTAATAGGTACTTTCCCTTTGGGGTAGATGGAATGCTAGCTGGTTCTGCAACAGTGTTTTTCGCATATATAGGTTTCGATGCAGTGGCCAGCACCGCTGAAGAGGTATAGTTTAGTTCTTTCATTGTAAAACTAAGAAAGTGTTTGATATAAAATGATTTTAATGGGGTTGGAAAAGGAGGTTAGTTATGCTTTTAATGGAGTTGGAAAAGTGGGTTAGTTATTTTGGTTTTTAGTTTTCTTTCAAAAAACTAACATTTCCTAAAATAAGAGTTTTTGAAAGTGGGTTTTAAGTCGAGTTTCTTACCAAAGAAAAAACATGAAAAATTGGAGAGCAGTTTCGCATATCCCATGGAGTAATGAAATGCCTATTTGTCTCTATCTTCTTCACTTCAATATTTTTGTTTCAAATTCACTGTGGGAACACCTTACCACTTTTAGGAGCTGCCTTAGGCACCCATTGTTCTGTCGGGCCAATGGAAATTATTGGTTTTTGTTTTCGTTCTTGGTAAAATGTATTTTTAAATACAAATTTTGTATTTTGAATAATACAATATGAAATGCATTTTTTATTCAATTTTTCAGAATGTGCAATCTAAAATAAAAAATTACGATTCAAAATATTAAATTTGTTTTCCAGAATGTACAATCTGAAATCCAGATAGTATTCCAGAATGCATTGTGAATTGTACATTCTTAAATACGAAATTTATATTTCATATCTTATAATTTAGAATGTATTTTTTATTTTATATTCTAGAACATTTGCATTTCAGAGTGTATATTTTGTAGAATATGCATTTTGAACTAAAAATGAAAATCTAAACTAGAGGGTAAAAGTGAAAATTTTTAAATGTATGGGGTGCAGTTTGACATTATGGACGTGCAGGAAGAAGCTATCAAAAGTGGAAAGCAAAAATAAAAATTTCCCTGAATTTATTTTAGCTTTTTTTTAAATAGTTTAATATGGTAATAAGTTACATATTTTAATAAATATAACGCATTATTATTTTTATTTCTAAAAAGGTTATATTATGAATAATTCATGGAATACTTTTCACCCATAGAAGGTACAGTCATTCTTAAAATTTATTATTTCAAGAATCATAATTCTAAAAAAGTAAATTTCAACCAAACGTTGTCTTATGTTAAAACGTATGAGATGAATGTTGCTGAAATCTGTGTCACGGATAGACCAATGTTCTGAATATGTATAAAACATAAGAAATTTTACTAAGAACATTTTCAATGCATAAATATTGATCGATTTGTTTGAATGATATTTTAGTTAGGTCGTACTCCATCTCAAGTTTGATTGTTTTTATTATTATTTTCCTCTATATAAACATTTAACTAATTGTTTAGATGGTTTCATCGCACATTTCAATAATAATGTTAAATTTAAGAATAATGTTTGAGATTACTTTGTTTATTGTTTAAGATTGATTTACGATTGAGTTATGTAAGCAATGTCGTGTAGACTTCAATAATAAAAAATATCATTGAACACTTATTTTTGAAATGAATGATAGTCATAAAAGAGTGTCCCAAATGTTTGATAAAATGAGTTTGTATATTAGTAATAAAAAAATGAAAATAAATATTTTGCATTTGATGTTTTATGGTTCTTAGTAAGACTTTCTTCACTCTTTTGGATAAAAAGTGTCTATCATTCTTTACAAAGACTTCGTCTAAGTAGTATGTTCATTTAGTCTTTTTTTTTTTTCATTGTTCAAATGCTTGAACATGGTTAATTTATACATTTTAAGTAATTTAATTAAACATCTAAAATATAATATTATTTATTATTATCAAAATTCTAAATATTTTGAGCAAAACTTTCAAAAGTAGACTTGTTTCAACCTATGTGATTTTTTTTATCTATACCTTAACTTCTCTAAATCAACATTTCTTTTACACATGCCAAAATTCTTTCTTTTACCTATAACAGTACAAATTGTTTATTATTCAAAATAGTAATTAATATCTTCATAATCTCAAACAATGTACAAATATATTTCCCTTCTAAAATGATTTCCAAAGTAGTACTGCTACTTGATTAATAAACTTAGTCTCTTTCACTTCTTGAAGTTACTCTAAATATTATGTTAAAATCTTTTTTTTTGTAAAGAAAACAATACAAAAAAATGCATCTAAATGTTTAATGTTATTAATGCATGATTGTTATTTTATTTGCTATTACATCTTTAATAATGTTTAGTTATGAACAGGTGAAAAATCCTCAAAGAGATTTGCCACTTGGTATTGGTGCTTCTTTGTTTCTATGTTGTGGATTGTACATGTTGGTATCCATTGTTATAGTAGGTTTGGTGCCTTATTATGCCATCGATGCTGACACACCAATATCATCAGCATTTGCGGACAATGGAATGCAATGGGCAGCGTAAGTACTTCAAGTTTAAGCAACTCAAAATAATTATATGATTTTCTTTTATTTTTTTTTGTTGAACTAGCACATATGCTAATAAAAGTACTCCTCAAAAATAGAATATAGGAGTGTTTTTTGAATCGGTTACTCTAAAACCCGATTCAATTCAATTTAATTAAATTAGGTTGAATCTCATTTACTATTAGATTAATCTCAATCCAACTCAAATTAATCCACCCTTATAGGAATTAAGTTATATATTTAATATGGATGGTTCAAGACTTGATTCAAGAGTCACTTTTATACTTTTATACTTGTATTATGAATAAATTGTGTTATGTTTTTCTTTTCATTTTTTAAATTAGTTTGAATCAACTTATTATGAATTAACTTTTATGATTTGATTTACTGTCTTAGTTGAAGTCTTAAATTAATTTTTATAAATATTATTTTATTTTTTAATTAAATTGATACTTAAAAGTTATAATTTTTAATAAAAGAGATATTTTGAAATCTTGATCTAATTGACTCGATTTAACCCGTTTTAGAAAAAAATATAGTAACTATTTTAAAATTTATAATTGCATCATTTTGATTTCGAGTGTCACACTTTTGGAAATTATGGTTTACAGGTATGTTATAAACGCTGGGGCTTTCACAGCTTTATGTGCATCTTTATTGGGTGGGATATTACCTCAGGTAAACAAATTCATTTATGCTTGTATTTAATTTTGAAGTCCCTCAATATATATATATATATATATACTTTGACATAAAATATCAATCACCTTTATTAGAGAGATTTTTTTAATTAAATTATAATTTATTATTTTCCTTGTAAAATAATATTTTTTATATACAGATGGTAAAATGGAGCTGTTTTGTTTTATCTGTCAAAAATAAGTAGGTAGGACTAACCCTAAAACAAGATGTATTTTTCTGATTTATAGATATAAATATTAAAAATATATTTTTAAATTTTTAATTAAGAAATCCATCATATCTCATCTTTAACCTACCGGTTGCTTGAGTGGCATCTATAAGTAATTCAACTCAATTTTTAATAAAAAGCATTTTATCTTACTTTATTACATGAGAATGGGCCCTACTGTACAAGCTGTTGGTAACAAAACGTTACGAGTATCCACATGGGATCGCAGTGTAAGCGACAAAAGTCAGTTTGTTGCGAGAGTGGTCCCACATTTATTTGATTGGGAAAAACTGAATATTTGAAAAATAAAAAGATTTTTTCCCATAATCTAATTTGAAAAAAAAAAATTTAAATTCTGAATCGTGAATAAGAAATAATATTTTTTTTGACTTTTTCTGTTGTATTTAATTATATGATTTCTTCTTCAGTTGGATCTTTTACTTTTGTCTTCATTATCTTTTTCTTCTCAGCTATTATTATTATTATTTTTCTCTGACCACATTTTTATAAGATATTACATATCTGAGTTGGCTTAATTATTATCCTTTTGCATTTTTTAATGAAAAAAATGGAAACAGTCAGATACACATTTATCCATATGGAACCTAATAGGCTAGGTTAGTATTTTTATGTATAATAAATATGTTCTTAATGTATCTCACCTGCTAATAAGAGGTGGATTGTTTGTTGGTACCGCCTGTTTTTTTTTTTTTTTATCTTATTTTTATAAATTAAAAAAAAAAAAAAATGTATTCCCTAAAAACCTGTCTTCTTTCTTAGTTCCTTATTAAGAGAATAAAATTATATTTTATTAAATTTGAAAACTAAAATAAAACTTTTTAAATTTGAGGGACTTAAATATGATTTGTCACAGACTAAACTAAAAATAAACCTTGAGGAACTTAAATTTGAAAACTAAAGTAAACCTTTTGCTAAAAATATAATTAAACTAAATAAAAAAGTATTAGGACCAATAGTGTTAATAAGTCTTTTTAAATTGATAAAATAAAATATATTTGTTACAAATTAAATCCAAATAGTATATATTATTCGAAAACTATTATTGTTATTTCATTTAAAAAGATAGTATGATATGCCACTTTTTTTTGTTTACTGTTATAGGCCACTTCTTAATTTTATTGACCTGAGTGGATTATTAGATTTTTTTTTCCATACTAAACCTTTTGACTGTGATTATAATATCTTTTGTGAAAGATTAAATTTTTATCATATTTTTTATAATTTTGCCTATTGTTTGTAATTGAAATTATATTTTTTGAGAACCAAATTTTTAACATTTATTTTCAGTTTTATAGATTTATATATTTATTTATAATAAATTAATTTATTAAAAATTATAATTATTTACAAACTCGTATGAATATAAATTTAAAAAGGATATTTAATTTAATATTTATAAATTAATCGAGAATAAAAGATTTGACGAGTGATTATAATAAATAAGAAAATTTAAATATATTATAATTATAATAATTGAAAAATTATAATAATAAAATATTACAATTATGATTTTTTTATAAAATTAATTTTGATAAATGTATCTTTATTCGGTTAAAATAATTTATATAATTGTTTTTGTGTAATAAGGCAGAAAAAGAAAATTAAATTTTAACTTTATAAAAAGGCATTTGCCTAATTCAAATCAATTCCCTTAACTCATCTCCTTCATTTTTTCAAATTATTAACTTTGATTTAAATAATTAATAACTTCAACAAATAATTATCTAATTCGAATTTGAATTTGAATTTTATACCTTTTGTGTTTTAAAACTTTTATAAAACTATATTAAGAATTTTTATATTTTGCTATATTTTTAATTTATATATTTTTCTAAATAGATATATTTTAAATTCTATACTCTTTAATAGTTTCTTTAAATGATTCTTTTATAAATAAACCTCAATGTTTTACATTCATATTACTAATTTTTAACTTTACACTAAATTTCTTCTCAATATTTCACCAAGAAAAATATTATTATTTAATTTTATTTTTCTAATTTATTACACAAAAAATATTATATAAATTATTTTAGCCAAATAAATATATATTCATCAAAATTAGTTTTACAAATAGAACTATAATTACAATATTTTACTATGATAACTTTTTATTACCATAATTATATTATATTTAAATTATCTTATTTATTATAATCATTCGTCAAATTTTTTATTTTTAATTAATTTATAAATGTTAAATTAAATATATTTTTTTAAATTTATATTCACACGGAATATGTAAATTATAAATTTTTAATAAAGTAGTTTATTAGAATTAAATATACAAATCTATAAAACTAGGAAAACTGTTGTTAAGAATTTGTTCATCAAGAAACATAATTCCAATAAAAAACTATATGTAAAATTAGAAAAAATATGATGAGAATTTAAAATTTTTGCAAAAACATTGTACTTGAGAATTAAATAAGTCTAATTTCGCAAAAAGATTCTGTGATAGTACTCAACTCAATAAAATTCAAAATTAGTTTATAACAATACAAAAGTTATGATACAAAACATTGTACAATTATTTTCATTGACACGTATTCGTTCTGCAATGCCACATCACTGATTTGTTAATGACGTTTCTGGAAACTTAACGGGATGGACCACATTGATGTAAATTAACTAATTTGGGTACTAAATAGATGCAAAGTTAAAAGCGGGTACCATTTAGACACATTGGAACGAAACTGGGTATGTTGTGACTAATTATAGCTAAATGTTATCATACGCTTAATAATGTTAGGTAAATTAGATGTCCTGATCAAGGGTGATTTAATAGATTTTTTTCTAATTTTTAAAGACCTCTTAAGGATAAAACTGTCCAGACTCTAAATAAATAATCTTATATTTAATAATTGACTTTATCAATTTTTAAAAATATTATGTACCAATTATATGGTTACAAAAATGGTTAAACATGTTTGTAGTCCTATGCGAAATTGAAATTCATTTCTATCCCAAATTTTGATATATGTTGGCCACCAAACTTTAAAATAATGGATGTAATTCTTTTAATCTAACAACATTAATTTTTTTTTACGTGTTAAATGGTGTTTCAGGTTGACATTTGTCAAACAGTATAATAAGCTCAAATGTCATGAAATATTGTTTAACACAAAAAAACATTTAACGCAATTAGGTAAGAATAAGTTATTTGTAGAGTTTTAATATCAGACTGTATCATAGTTTAGAACAAAGACAATTCTAAATTTACGTCAAAGTTTAAGGACTAAAAATCTATTTAATCCAAAAAAATAATAGAAAATGTGATGTTAAACCCTATTAACATTTGCCTATATTAAAATGTTTATGCAGCAAAAGAACAAGATGGTGTAAAAGTTGAATTCAAATAGATGATAGCGTTCCAATTATTGAGATTGTGTATTGCAGTTATGATAGCTTTCCCCTTTTTCTCTTGAAGTTTTCTTTTTGTGAGGGAAAATTATGAATGTGTTTTGTTAAATGTGTTTCAGCCAAGAATATTGATGGCTATGGCTAGGGATGGGTTGCTGCCACCTTTTTTTTCTGACATAAACAGGCATAGCCAGGTTCCTGTTAAGAGCACAATAGTTACTGGTCTTGTTGCTGCAGTCTTGGCATTTTCAATGGAAGTTTCTGAATTGGCTGGGATGGTAAGTCTACTTTTGCAACATATGGAATTGTCAAACTAAATGAAGTTATTTAACAAACTAATTCATGGATTTCATAAATTTAAACGTTTCTGGAGGAAATAATTAAAATAATAAAATTTTGAAATTTGGCTGGTGTAGGTGAGTGTTGGTACACTTCTTGCATTCACAGGGGTGGCAATATCTGTGTTAATACTGAGATATATCCCACCAAATGAGATTCCATTGGCCCCTTCTGTGATGGAACCATTTGTTTCAGCATCAACAGGGTATAGTTGGAGCAGGTTGGAAGCAAATGAAGATATAAAGGCACATGCTGGTACTTCTCAGACCACAATACCTCTAGCTGTTAAAGAGGATGTACCAAATGATCCCCTTATTGCTAAAGATAGTATCATAGCCAAATGTGAGTAAAATTTTATCTAATATAACACTCTCTCTACCATACAAATTGTCCACATAATATGTGAAATTACTTGAAAAAAGGTTGAAGATTTTAAATTACGCAGTTTTTCTCCTTGCTCCTATTTGTTTGTGATGCAGATGTACATGAAGGTAATAGGAGAAATGTTATTGGATGGGCAATAGCATTCACATGCTTGGGGGTGTTTATCCTCACATTTGCAGCTTCAAATAAAACTATAATCAGGTTGGTTTTAGATGTTTCGGTTTTCATGCACACGTACATTGATAACGTCATGAAATTACTATGTAGGGTTTATTTGAGTTACCTTCTTTTGCAAACTCTTTTAGCCGAACACAGAAAAAATAAACTAAAATGTTTTGTAAGCATTTTATGTTTTGCATTAGCAGTTCTATTCGTTTTGCACTATGTGGAGTTGGTGGCACTCTTCTTCTGTCCGGTTTTGTCTTCCTTAACTTTATGGATCAAGATGATGCAAGGCACAACTTTGGCCATTCTGGAGGTATGGTTAACAATAAGCATCTCACGGTAATAAACTTAAATGTCTTGTGTGTGTTATCATTATCTTGTTCCTTTCCAATTAACCTACATGTCACATGGATCTTCGAGAATGATTAAGAACTTATGTTGTTCTAACTTATGAAATGAACTTTAAGTTTAACTTTCATATAAAAGATTTTATTAATATTGTATTAGGATTTTAAATAAGATTTCATCGGTCTAACATTATATAGGAATGAATTTGAAAAACAGTGTATAATAAACAAGATTCACACATCTAAATATTATCTTAACACGGTTTTCTTGCATTTTCTCTTGATTTTCTTATATGGAATGCTTGTATAGTTTATTAGTTTCGAATTTTTCTGATGTTTTCCTGATGAAAAACCAAAAGGTGAGCAAAATGTCTGGTTTAAATACCACACCAATAATTTATCATATTTTATATGGAATTCATAACCTTGTCACTCTTCTAAATACGTCGAACAACTTTATTATGTCACACATTGTAGGTGTAATGTCCCATTTAAATTATAACATAATTAAATGAAACATCACACATAATAATAAAAGGGCATTGTTATGGAGTGGGAATGTGACTCGTTACAGTTATCTAAAATACTTGGAACAGAAAATTGAGGTACACTATGATGCCATTAACAAAACAAAATAAGAGTTCAACAATATCCAAAATAAATGCTCAAAGAGCAAGGTAATACATGGGCTATAGCCCTAAAAGGAAAAATCTTGACGAAGCGGGATCCAACCCAAAATTAACTATGCAGCAGAATTTTCATCACCCTGATGACCACGAGTACATAAAAAGGGTAAGCTAAAGTAAAAAGGTTTTTATCATGCAATTGAATATACAATTCAAAAGTCATGAGTACATAAATCAACCAAGGATGTAATGACCGACAAACAAGACACTAAGACTCAATTATCCGGATACATATAATCAGTCGGATTCACTAGATGCTTGCACTTGTGGTGGCCTCTACTGTTCTGCAGAGCCATTGCCAATGTGTTTCACCCTACCACACACAAGGTTAGCCTTCAAACATCTAAGGCCATTATCCTGCCAAAGACTAGGGCCTCCTGCTACTCTCACCACGTGAGTTAGAACGCTC
Organism: Vigna unguiculata; assembly: GCF_037176805.1. NCBI lineage: Eukaryota > Viridiplantae > Streptophyta > Magnoliopsida > Fabales > Fabaceae > Vigna > Vigna unguiculata. The sequence continues at coordinate 21,476,095 of NC_140795.1, read as the reverse complement.
TACATGAGACTAACTGACTCTTTACAGTGTTAGGATGCAATCCTTACTTGAATCCTCACTAAATTATATAATGAGGCACCACCACGAACCTTCGTGGAATTACGTCCTAACCATGAGGCACCACCATGAGCTCCCACTAACAGGGGCCATGGAATTACATCCTGACCATGAGGCACCACCACGAAATCATCGTGAAATTACGTCCTGACCATGATGCATCACCATGAGATCTCACCAAGAGATTCATGGAATTACATCCTAAACCATACCAAAAAAATCATGTCTCACCCACCAACATAATATTATCATCCATACCAATCTGATGCCAATATATGTCACCAACCATCCCATCATGTTTCATATGTATAATCATACTATGCCCATCCATTCCAAACCACACAAACAAATCATGAATACATACTCACATGTTTCATACTTTAATTAAGGGAAATCCACTCAATCATACTCTCAATCCTCGAGAACAAGGAAGGAAATAGCATTAGCACATGCACCAGTCTCGCTCAAGCCGTGGCCCTCGCTCAGGCGAAAAGGACCTTTCACTCAAGCTACAGGCTCTCGCTTAGGCTTAAAAGAGAGACTCCCTCGCCTGAGCTGCTTCTGAAGCGAAACACATCAGGTTCCCACGAGTGCTCGCTTAGGCGAGCAACAACCTAAGCTAGCTTCTGCTATTCTCGCCTAGGCGAGACAAGCTCGCTTGGGCGAGAATATTTGTTCTCGCCACTGTTTCATGCATACAAACCAGATTCAAACCAAAAACATATACCATGCATTTTTCACACCATCAACAACACCATACAAATATTTAGGAACACAGAACAACCCAACAACAGGAAAAATAACATAAACATGAAACCCTAGCTTCCCTTACCTGGAGAGAGCTAGCAAAAAACTTCGACACCCCCAACCAGCTGAGCACAATAACTCTAGGAACAGATTCATGATCTGGAAAATACTGGCACTAATAGAAAACGAGATCACCAATGTGAGATGGAATGATTTTTGAGCTAGCGTGACCAAGAAAAGAACCAAACCTTAGCAGAGCTTCTGTTGAGGTAAAAAGTAATGAGTAAAGGCACTGATTTTGCAGAGTGGACATAAAATGAGGGGGTTAGGCTAGTTTAGGGGTTTTGGACACCCTATGGACCAGCCTTAAGCCCAACTGATTAGGATAAGCCCTTAAACATTGGGGCAAAATTAAAGTAGGCCTTACAGTAGGCCTTTCTTTAGCCAAACTCAAAATGAAATTAGGATTTATTTAAATACAAGAGAAAAAGTCATAAATAATTTATCCTACTCCATGTAGATCTGTTAATAGAATGTAGGAAGTTTTACGCTGAAGTTTCTATTGGAAGAAATATATTTAATGAATGTATATACTTTAAATTAAAATAAAAAAATGATTTTTTTTAACATTTTTATTGAGTTATCTAATATGTTTAGTGATCCATTTTCAGGTTTCATTTGCCCATTTGTGCCTTTGCTGCCAATAGCTTGCATACTTATCAACTCCTACTTACTAATTAATCTTGGGTAAGTATTTCATTTAGTTATGGAAATATATACATATATATATATATATATATATAGAGAGAGAGAGAGCGTGTTTGGATATACGTTAAATTGATGTAGAATTGATTTTCTAATACAGAATCAGTACGTGTTTGGTTTCCAAAATCAATTAAAGAGTAAAAAAATGACATTGAATGGAAAACAACTAATTCTTGCTTCTTTGTTGGAGAATTGATTCAATTGGAATCAATTCTCCAACGCTGAACCAAACACACTCATAATAGTTTAAGAAAAATGAGAGTCAAGTAATTTGAACTCAAATTTATTACAAACCTAGGCTTATTCAAATTCATTCATTGATGTAACTATTTGAATGTGGATGGATCTATCAACCATGGAAAAACCAAAACCCTTTGGAAGGAAAGAGTAAGCTTGCAAGACACTCCTTTGATTTAATAAAGAAAAGAAAAAAAAGCGAAAATGGATTAAAACTAAAATTGAAGATGAACATGTCACCTTTAAATAGAGTTTTACTAATGAATTAATAAACCATAATGAATTACTTGATCCTGATCTCTTTGAATTCTAGCTTATGCAATGATCTACATGCATTACATAATAGTTGCACTCATAGTCTCTATTGTTTAGTTATTACATTGCAATTAAATATGAACATAATTAAACACAAGTTATCGACATGCATAAATGAAAAAATTGTGTATGTTAATGAAATTAAATACCTTTACGGACACCCACATAAGCTCTTGTGATTTTGAGCTTGTGCCTGAGTGGGTCAGACGACTTTGCTTCCATTCTCATGGAAAAATGGTGGTGATGAGGGCTGAATTGCAATAACATGAAAAGTAGGTACAATTTAGGCTTTCTGCTTCTCTTTTATGATGTTTTTCTCAATATTTTTATAAGTCCCGTCGAGACAATAAGCTAAGGGTCTCATTGTGTGTTTAAATTGCATTCAAGCAATATTTATATATTATTTAATATATTTGATTGTAATATACATTGCAAAAGAAACTAAATTGTATTGATCTCTCGCTTCTCACCCTATTGGCTTTCAAGAAACTTTTGTCAAGTTTCTTTGTGAATCTTGTGTATTTAATACAATGATTTTAACCTAGATAAAGTCATGGTTAGTTTTTTTTTTTTTTTTTTTGACTTAAGTGGATGAAATTTCGTTGTGATAGAAGAAAGAACATTCCATCTCAACATCCTCCTATTAGGGATACCATAGTGTCCATACAACCACTATCACTACAAACTACAAGAAAATTATCAAATAACAACTAATTTAAAGATAAAAAATAATTAATCACTACAATGAAAATTTTAAATACCAATTTATAAATTAAAAATTGTTGATATATGAATCTATTACAAATAAAAAATTATAATTAATTTTTAAATTAGAGTCTAAATTAATCTCTACCATTAACTATCATTGTTTTAACATTCTAACTAAGGTCCTTCTGTGTTGATGTGCCAAATTACTTGATTCATCTTGAAATCTTCTTTTGGAAAGTTTTGATGTTATTGTACAAGATATGTAATTTTTTTGACAGCGCATGAGGTTATATTTTCAATATAATTAATGTTTAGATTTGTCATTATCAGTAATTATTTGTTGCTTTTTTCAACTATGGGTTTTTTTTATTATCTATTTAAGTTAAAATTTGGGGTGTTTACTTAATTCCTATCTCAAAGGGACCAATAGCATTCAATAGCATTCGGTAATTTACTTAATTTAAAACTTGTTAAACAAGATAGAATTGAAGCAGGCATTTTGAGAGTTATATAATTGTTTTGTATTATTGTTCCAGGGGTGCTACTTGGGCACGTGTTTCTATATGGCTGGCAATAGGAGTTGTAGTTTATGTATTTTATGGGCGAAGCCATAGCAGTCTGAAAGAGGCAGTTTATGTGCCAGCAACTCAAGCGCCTGATACTTAGTCTCCAGCAGCTTTAAATGGACCTTGCATGCAACTAGAACACTGCTCATTTACTAGGTGATTCAGTCACCAGGTATTTGTCACCACAAGGATGTACATAATATTGTAAGAAAACCAAAATTATTAGGAGATACAATCCTTGAAGTTAAAAGGTAAATTGTGATCAAATAAATAAAGTAAATAGAAATATATATATTTATATGGATGATTCATATAATGGGGGAAAAGTAATTAATACGAACCGGCTATACAGAATGAAACCGTTTGAAGAAAACTTGGTTTATCTTTATATGTGTGGAAAATTAGCATTACGTTAGATGTCAAGATTTATAAATCGTACCAAAGGCCATATGCAGAGAGCCAAAACATCAATTTATCGATGATGTAGGACCTCACCTAGGGGTGTCAAAACGTTTTTGGCCCGTTTTAAATGGGCCGGGCCGGGCCGGCCCGACAAGACAAAATGGGTTGCTTTTTTGGGCCCGGCCCGTGGGGTGGCGGGCCGGCGGGCTGGTCCGCCATCCTTTTATGTTCATTTTGTGGCCCAAAATCAGATTTTAAATCTTTTCATTTCAAATTTAGTTGACTACATGCAAATATGCTTATATTAACATACTACATATGCATTAATACAACAATAGTCCATCATCACAAAGTCCAAACAAATTGAAATGATTAAAACAAAATGTAAATGACGTCTGCCTCTTTCATAGTCATCATGAAGATCACGGTTGCAGTTCCAAAGTGCAAGCTACATAAAAAAAAAACAGAAGCATTATTTATCACAATGAATATACAAACTATGTTATTACAGTGAATATACTAAGTATCTGTAATTTATATTAACTATGTTACTCACCTTCAATTTTCATCAATATCCAATTCAGTGCCAGGGTTATTAGATGCAGCCTTAGAAGTACTACTCTCAACTATTCCATTGTCATCATCATCATCATCTTAAAAGAATACATGGAATTATTATTGAAAATATTATTGAAAATATTTAAATCAGAATTAAAAATTCAAAAGTTACCATATTCACGAAACCCATGCATCCAGCTGCTAGTACAAATAATTGCTTCAACATGTTTTGACAATAGACGACTTCTATACTTATTCAAGATCCTTGAACCAATGCTGAAAGCAGATTCAGATGCAACAATAGTGATTAGAATGCTCAGCAAGTCCCTAGCCATGATTGACAAATCTGAGAAACGTTGACTATTACTCTTCCACCATTCAAGAACATCCATACTTTCAGTAATATCAGCATCCAATGTTGGCTCATCCAAGTATATGTCAAGTTGGTTCTTCCCCGTATTAACAGAAGCTTGAATCTTGCGTTGTTTTAATTCCTAACATAAAAACAATAATCATAGATTAATCAATAAGTTTATGCATAGTAATTTATGTACTAGAAAGTAATTTATGTACTAGAAAGTAATATGACTTACATGAAGTGCATTGGACTTGATAGAATCAATTGAGGATGATGTTGTTGACATATGCATATCCATATGCTTACGCTTTAGGGGATTGGAAGTGTCATTCTTGGAACAATATTCAGAGAACAACTTGTACAATTTTTCTTTAATCTTCTCTAACTTTGCTTCCCAAGTTAGAGGATCTATCTTCTCAAAGCAATAGCCCAATGTTTCCAACTTCATCCTTGGGTCTAAAATTGCCCCAAATGCAAGGACAATGCTATATTCATCCCAGTATTTATCAAACTTTACCATCATCCTTTCAGCCATATCTCTGATAACTTCGTCTTCATCTTTTAAGCTTTCCAGTAAATGGGTTTGGATGGTCCACACTTGTAAAAAGTACAAGTTTGATGTAGGGTAGCATGTGGCAGAAATCATATTTGTGATCTCATAAAAGGGCACTAAGAAAACACAAATTTTTTTCACTCTTTTCCATTTCTCATCACACAGACAATACTTATAATTTTCATCAACCAAGTGGAAACTTCCAAACACTCGTTTATATTTGAGGGCACTTTCAAGCATAAAAAAAGTAGAGTTCCACCTTGTAGGAACATTTATACACAAAGCAGTTTTTGCATCAATGTCCCCTAATTTTTCAATGCATTGTTTAAACTTCATCATCCTACTTTCAGAACCCTTTACATACTTTATGCTCTCCCTAATAAGATCTAATGAATCACCAAGAGCTTTTAGTCCTTCTTGCACAATCAAGTTAAGAATGTGTGCACAACAACGAATATGCATAAACTCACCATCACATACCAAAGAATTTTGCAAAAGAAGCTCACTTTTTAAAGTTCTAATTAGAACATCATTAGTAGATGCATTATCCAAAGTCAAAGAAAATATTCTTTTCTCAATTCCCCAATCATGCAAAAATCCATTTATTTTCTTTGATAGCTCAAAGCCAGTGTGAGGTGGTGGGAAGTGGCAAAAGTTCAAAATTTTAGAGCACAATTTCCAATTTGTGTTAACATAATATGCTGTCAGAACAATATATCCCTCACCAGTTATAGAAGTCCACAAATCGGATGTCAAACAAATCCTATTTCTGATTTTCCTGAACTCCTCCTTTAGAATTATTTTTTCTTTCATATGTATTTTCATGACATCATTCTTTATTGTATTTCTAGAAACTAAACATGCATCAGGATTGATATAGCTTATCCAAATTCTAAGAGCTTCATACTCAACAAAGTTGAAAGGTAAACCGTGTTGGATAATTAAATTGGCACACAACTGACGGCAAACCATTGGATCTATTCTTCTAGCTTTTAACTTTCCTTGCCCATCCACTATCATTTGCCTAACATCTTCAAATTTAAGTTTAGTACATTTGTCTATGTGACGCTTCAGATGAGATGTGCCACTTTGACTACCAATAACATATTTTTTGTTGCACCCATTACACTTTGCCCTCTCTTTTCCATCATCACCAGCCCCAATCCTTGTAAAATATTTCCATACATCAGAAGTTCTTGACTTTTCAGTTTTCTTACTACTAGAGGATTCTCTAAGTTTTACACTATCATCATCCATATCCTCTTCAACCGCATCAACATTCTTAGACTCATACTCATTACACACAGTTTCAGTTTCATGATCTTTACTTGGAGGAGGACTACTTTTAGACTCATGCTCATCCATGATATTAAATCTGGTTCACTAAATCCTAACAACAAGATGATAAAACAAAAATGAGTATACTGACTCTTCTACAAAGTTACATCAAACTTACAGCAAAATGAGTATACTTACATCAAAATTAGAAATTCCCCCACCGTATAGCATCCAAATGGGGACTGTCTTCTTTTCAACCTTTCGCAAACGTGAAAATTAAGTGGCCAAATCCTTAAGAACCTGTAACATTAGGTCAAACACAGTTTAGTACAACTTATTTAAACAAAGGATTGGGGGAATTTCAGATATCAGAACAAAATCCAAATATCAGAACAAAGTTGAAAATTGAAGGATTGGGGGAAAATTGAAGGATGAACAACGAAATTGAAATTGGGGGAAAGTCACGGCGACGGGGGAGTTAGGGTTTGGAAAGTACTGCGGCGGGGAGAGAAGGGGATCGGAGTCTGCCGGGGTGGAGACAATCAGCGACGAGAGCGGGTGGTGGTGGAGAAGCGACGACGGCTTCAATATAGGAAGGAAGGAGGGTCGAGTCGAGGTAAGAGGAAGCGTCAAGGGAGTTAGGGTTTGGAAAGTACTGCGGCGGGAAGAGAAGGTGATCGGAGTCTGTCGGGGTGGAGACAATCGGCGGCGAGAGCGGGTGGTGGTGGAGAAGCGACGACGGCTTCAGTATAGGAAGGAGGGTCGAGGTAAGAGGAAGTGTCGGGGGAGTTAGGGTTTCGAAAGTACTGAGGCGGGGAGAGAAGGTGATCGGAGTCTGCCGGGGTGGTGGAGACAATCGGCGGCGAGAGCGGGTGGTGGTGGAGAAGCGACGCTCTGCCTCTGTGTGTGTGGCGCAGAGGTGAGAAGAAGAGTCGCGTTGTGGTTTGGTGGTGGGGTGGGGGGTGCGCGCAGTAGGAAAGGGTGGCACTGGCAAAGGAATAGGAAAAAATTAAGAAAAGCAGAAAAATGAATTGTAATGTGTGTGCGCAGTGTCCTGTCCTCCACCTGTTTTTGTCTTACGGGCCGCGGGCTGGCCCGCCGGGCCAACGGGCTTGACGGGCCGGGCTGGCATGGGCTGGCAGGCTGAAATTCGTGGCCTGGCCCATACCTTTTCAGCCGGGCTGGCGGGCCGGCCCATCGGGCCGGGCCCATTTTGCCATCCCTAACCTCACCTCTGTTCCAGCGATGCGTGTTTCTTTTCGGCCTGAAGGTAACTAACGTTTGGAATATGTTTGTTATATAACCACATTCCATTATACTATTCGTATAATTTTGTTATTCTGTTTTTCAATTTCATAATTGTTACAGGGTGCCTAGATTGCACTCACTTTTTATATATACAGTGTATTCTTTGCTTTCATAAATATACAATAATAAAAAAAAAATTTCAGATTTATCTTTCTCTTCTTCCCTTCTCTCTCCTCTTTAAAATATAAGTGTCCCAAAAATTTAGAAGTTATGACTTGTTTTTCTTTTTTTATCAATCATCGTAATGAAAGGGAATAATGTTGCTTGCTTGGATTGGAGTAGTAGGTCTCATCTAACATTCTTGTGTCTCATAAATGGGTACATAAAGTAATGCTCATCGTTTCAAATTCATATTGGCGTAATCTTCTTAGAGTTCTACCTTCACCTATCAAATTCACCACTACCGTGCATTCTTTGCTGCCGTTTGCTTCCGCTAATCATCCATGAAGCTTCTTCATTCTAGCAATCATGTAAATGGAGGCTCATCACTTTAGAAAGTCAACCTTCAGCTATTAGGCCTTCACTTGTTGCTCTATTATGCACATATAAGACTTTAATTTTCCCAAAAATCTTCAACTTGAAATAATTTATTACATTTAAAAACTTTAAAAAATTAGCAAAATTAAAATTTGAAAACGTTAAGAGTTTAGAAATCATAATATCCTCTTATCGGATACATCCATCTATAATGTACCCAAAATTTGGCTCCATCAACTAGATGCACCATTAGATGAACCATAACTATGAAGAGTGATGGAGGAAATAACATGTCCAAATGTTAACTTGTCTTATTCTTCATGGCTTAACACTTTAGCACTTAGGAACTTAAAAAATCAGCACAAATCAACCAATTTGTTGCAACTTGGTCATGCAAAACATTTCTAATGAACAACGACAACAACTCCTTCATTAAAATGTGCCAATCATGGCTTTTCAACCCAAAAATGTTTCTTTGATCTATATCAACACATCTAAAAATGCTGCTTGAATATCCATCTGGAACCTTAACATTTTTCAAGGTGTACAACAAAATTCTATATCTTCTTTTTGTAGTGTAAACAAAGCTGCATGAAAATTTGTCCCATCATTTGGTGGCCAAATTTCTCTTCTTATACTCATTGCTTGCAAGTCTTTTTTGGCCTCAACATGATCTTTTATTTTGTCTTTGTCATTTACTAATGTGAAAATTATATTATCACATACATTCTTTTCAATATGCATCACATCCAAGTTGTGGTGCAAGAAATTAAACTCCTAATATGGAAGTTCAAAGAATATGTTTTTCTTCTTCCATTGTTGCATTTGATATATAGTGGTGCTTTTGTTTGCACAAGCAAGCTTGAAGCAAAGATTTGATAAAGCCAAGTATATGAAGATCTCATGTGATTGATGAAGATTCGTTTGAAGATCATGTTTCAATTGTATTAAGTTTGTAATTGATGTGTTACATGTAATGATTACATGTTATATCATGTTTGTAGGCTATATGATATAGGTTAGATGTCTTGTTAGTCTTAGTGTGTCCTTTTTAATCTATTAAAATGAATTTTAACAAGTTAAAAGGCTTGTTGTATATAGTTTCTTGTATGAATGTATCCAATCAGTTGAATTGTTTTTCAATCGACTGATTTCACTTAAGTCAAGTGAAATCAATAGATTGTATGAAAAATTCAACCCATTGATTTCACTTAAACTAGACTATATAAGCCGTGTTTTCGAGAGTAGAGGCACAATTCTAAGTTTTAGAGTGCGAAAACTTGTCATTCATCATTAGAAAACTCTCTCTCTACAATACATAGTTGCAATGTGTTGATTGAAGATCTTGGTTGATCTTGGAGGCATTGGTTTCAAGTCTTTGTGATGATGCCTAAGAGTGGAATACTATGAGACCAGAGCTTGCATCAAACTTTAGCTCATGTTATATGCCATCAAATGTAGTACTTCAACAAACCAAAAATGCAAATAAAAGTTACCAAGTTGGTGCATGAATTTTCTGGTTGTTTGTTGTTGAACTCTTCCATGGCTTTGAATATAAGAAGCAAGGTTCCCTCTAGCATAGAACTCTAGGACAAGGTACACACATCCCTCGTCTTGACTACCAAAGTTCACGATTTGCTTCAATTTCATAGGTATGCCTTTCCATTTCAGAATTACGGTAGGTCTCTGTTTTTTCTCAATGGTGTAATTATACTTGTTTTGTTTTTAGTAGAGTAGTAAAATGGAAGTTTTGGTATGTGAATTAGGAATGAGTTGTGGATGTTGTCTTCTTCACTGAAATATTGCGGGTTAAGTGACGTATTACTCATTCCATGAATATATTGGTAATTTTTTTTTTTTGCTTTGAAAATTGACTATGAATATATCTATAAATTAGGTCCATTTCAGGCGTAGCAAAAAAACGTCTTCCCCACTTGCAAAACTATATTTGTGATTTCCTTAGACCTTTCATTGTCATGGAGTCATTAATGGGTTAAACTACTTGGATATTGGAGTTTTTAGATATTGGATATTTTTGTTTTGTTTTGTTATTTTGTGCTCACTAGAAGAATAATATAAATTAGTTTTCATAAAAAAATGCATTGATGTTAAGCTGACTCTATGTAACATCCCATTTAATAGATAAATCTAATTAAATAAAACAGCGCATACTTTATAATATCCAAAGAGTACGAGGCTTAAAGTATAAAAGATTTTACAGTCATCCAAATATACCAAAAGAAAAACAAAGACATTACACAATGCCAGGAACAAACTTAAAGTTCACAGTTATCCAAAAGAACTTGCTCATAAGCAAGGGATTACAAAACTACAAAAGTCCTTCAAACATGAGCTCAACGACCACACACGACCACTACGCTGCATCATTTCCATCATCATTGTGATCGTCAGGGCTTCCCATATCTGCTTACACCAAGGATTTGGTGATCATTGCAAAAAGGAAAACCACACAAGAGGACAAACACAAGCAACGAGGGTAAGCTAGAGTAAAAAGGTTTTTATCATGCAATCAAGCATGCAATATAAAATCAAGAACACTGATGAGTGCATATTTTTGCCCTCATTCAGTGTTTAATTCTGGGTATTTAATTGAATTTGTGTGTTTAAAGATTGATTTAATTGGGATTTCCTATAATTGGGTTTATTGAGCATGAGATACAAAAACATGTTAAAAATAGCTTTTTAGTTGCATAAATGTTCTTTGGATATTTTGATGTGTGTTAGTGCAGTTGCAGCTAAGTTGAGCTCATGAAGGTGTGGAAATAAATTGATTAAAGTTTCATGACACCTTAAAGATAAATCCAAGAATAAGAAATTATCAAAAGCACAAAAATTCAAGCCAAGCATTGCATGAAGACGGCAAGAAAAACTTGAAAAAGTGAAGAAGTTTGGCTAAACCAAGAAGAGAGAAACAAAAAAATTGGACCTTGCGGTTTTCTTTATCTTTATGATAGAAGATAATTTGGGAAAAATATATCTTTAGATATTTTATTTGATATTTTTAAATAATTATCTTATTTAATTATATCATAAAATATTAAAAGATATTAACTACCAAATCTTTTTAAATATGACAAGATCTTCTGGAATCTTTTTAGATCCACAACAAACAAATATATCTTGAAGATATTGGATTATTTAGAAGATAATTTGAGGAGATTGCAAAGGGTTGATTTGGAAAATTAATACAAATATTAATTGGTGATAATTTATCATATATCTTTAAGTAATTAATTAATTTAATCATATTAGATATTGATATTATCATCCAACTATATTTGTCAAATAGTCTATATCTCTCCAAATATTTTTAAATATTTATATTTATCTTTATTTTAAAAGATATTTGAGAGATTTTAGCAACAGAAAAGCCCAGTCTAATTCCTATATAAAGAGACCAAGGGAGAAGCAGAAAACAAGCTCGGCACTTCGGAATTTAGTAACCCTTAGGGGGGCCTAATTTCTTTTCTTCTCTCTATTCTTCTTTTGTATTCTATGGATTGCTAAACTTCTTGGGTTGATTCCATTGTAATTTCATTATGGATTTTGAGGTTAGAATGAATTAATTTCTTTGTTCTTTTTATTATTGTTGAGGTTTTAATTCATCTATGTCTTTTATCTTTGAATCACGTAAAAAGTAATGATTTAAAATCTATATGCATGTTGATCATATGAGTTCAAGGGTTTTTAAATTGAATTGAGACTTTACATTGATTTTATTTAGAAACTTTCATATGATTAAATGAGTTTTTACCAATAATTGAGACTTTACTTTGGTTAAAGGTATTTACTCTAACTACAATTTATTGAGACTTTACTTTGATTAATTAAGCTTTTTATTTGGTAAGGAGATAAAAGAATAGACATGATTAGGCATAGTAAATTTGATTGAGACTGTACTTTGGTTAAAAGTGAGAACACCAACAAATTAATTGAGACTTTACATTGATTAATTTGTAAATCTATAACAATAGTTAATTGAGCAGTAATCTTTAGATAACTGATGATGAATCTATTTTGAAAAAGCAATGGAATCAATCTATTTTCTTTACTATTGTTTATATCTTATTTTATCTTTTTATCTTTATCCCTCATATTTTTATTATTTTATTTGACTAACCGTTTTGTATAGATTTTATAAGAACTAACTTGTTAAAAATCAATTCCGTGTTCGTTGGGAGACGACTTTGGGTTACTTTACCCTTTCTATTTTGTTGACTACTTTCTTAACAATATTGAAGTTGTTATAGATAAGTAGTATTAATTTGAACGCGTCAACGATAACGTTATCAAACACATAAAAAATCCAAGCATGTGATAGCAAACAATAAGACTCTAAGACTCAATTTATACGGATACATATAATCGGTTGGATTCACTGGATGCTTGCCCTTGTGGTGGCTTTTACTGCTCTATAGAGTCATTGCCAATGGGTTTCACCCAACCACGCACAAGGTTAGCCTTCAAACATCTAAGGCCATTATCTTGCCAAAGACTAGGGCCTCCTACTACTCTCACCACTTGAGTCAGTCCGCTCTATGTGAGACTAACTGAATCTTTATAGTTTCAGGATGCGATCCTTACTTGAATCCTTACCTAATTAAATACACTACGGCACCACCATGAAATCTCACCGAGAGATTCACGAAATTACGTCCATCACATCCAACACCACCATGAAATCTCACAAAGAGTTTCATGGAATTACGTCAATCTCATACCACAACCATGTCTCTCCAACCAACAAAAGATTTATCAAGCATAACAATCTCATGCCAACATCCAACCAACTAACCAACCATGATTGATGCATTTATTCATACCAAGCTTATCAATTCCAATCCCATTATATCATATAGAACATACAAGGCATTATACTTAAACTTTTTAAAGCAATAAACCAACCAATCATTACAAACATACCCTGATCCAACCAAATCTGTCAATCTCATGTAGGCCATGGAGCTCTCGCTCAAGCTACCTGCCATTGCTTGGGCGAGATTGCAAACAAAGAGCACGTCGAGGTCTCGCTCAAGCTAGCCCATCTCGCTCAGGTGAGTGGCCTTCGCTTAGGTGAGTCCTCGAAATAGAGAGGGGGACGGGTTACAGCTGTTCTCGCTCAAGCGAGAGCTCCTCCCTTAAGCGAGAGCTTTTCGTTTAAGCGACCACTCAGCTCGGCTGGGCGAGTTCAGCAAAACCCACCTGCTCTCACACGTGCAAAACCCGATTCAAACCATAACAACAATACAAGAAACATGTTATCACACGACCAACAACATATATCAAGCATCGAAAATGTAAACAAACCAAATAGGCAGATTAATTTAAAAAACAATAAAGCCCTAGCTTCCCTTACCTTGAATAGAGCTAGCTAAAAGAAACAAGGCCCTAAGGAAGAGCACTACAGCTCCAGGAATTGATTAAGGAGTTGAAAAATGCATACAAGAACGAAGATAGGGTTATAAGGATAAACCCTATGCCGTACAGACACACACATGATGAAAAAGGAAGAAAAGGGATCTTCGACTTATTGGAGAAGGATTTCGACTGGCCCGAAGGGGAAAGTTACTCAAAACCTTAGTACAGCTCTGTGTTTCAGTTGTGAGAGGGATGAGAGGAACATTTTTCTGGAAAAAAGAAACAGAATGAGGGGGTTAGGGTTGGAAGTGGGGTTTTGGAAGTGGCCTTAGGGTCATAAAAAAATGGGCCTTACATTCTCCCCAATAACAAAAATTTTTGACCTAAAATGACCTTGACAAGACTGACTGGTTTTTCTCAACGTTCCTCCACCCAACGATCCTCAAGAGCAACGGGTTGCACTTCCATCATGAGGTCTTTCCTGATCTAACATCCCCGACTTCCAACATATATGATGGGTGAAATACATAATTCCTCAACTGTGAGACATGGAATATCGGGTGAAGATTGGCCAACTGAGGAGGTAAGGCAATCTCATAAGCCATAGGCTGAACCCTCCTCGAGATTTGATAAGGACCAAGAAATTTAGGAGAAAGCTTCCTTGAGCGTATAGCCCTTCCCACTCTAGTGGTTTGGGTCACCCTCAAGAACACGTGATCTCCAGTCGTGAATTCCAAAGTTCTCCTCTTCCGGTCTGCATAGGCCTTTTGCCTACTCTGATAGGCCTATAACCTATCCCTCACCATCTTCCCTTTCTCTATAGTCTATTTCAACAACTCTGGCCTAAATAGCACTACTTCTCCATCTTGGTACCAACACAAAGGGGTTATGCACTTCCTACCATAAAAAGCTTCATATGGCGCCATGCCGATGCTCGTATGAAAACTATTGTTGTAGGTGAATTCTATCAAAGGTAAAACTTAATCCCAAGCACTAAAATGATCCAATATGCATGTCCTCAAGAGATCCTCAAGCGACTGGATCGTTCTCTTGGACTGACCATCAGTCTGGGGGTGATAGGTCGAGCTCATGGTTAACTTGCTACCCAAGGCACTTTGTAACTTCTGCCAGAAATTGGAAGTGAACCACGAGTCTCTATTTGAAACTATGCTTGACGGTACCCCATGCAATCTCACAATTTCCTTGATGTACAATTGAGCCAACTTGGCCATAAACATTCTCCGGTTCATTGCCAAGAAATGAGCACTCTTGGTCAATCGGTCTACCACAACCTAGATCGCTTCGTGACCTCTCAAGGTTCGTGGCAAATAGGTTACAAAATCCATAACTATGCTATCTCATTTGTACACCGGTATGTCTAAAGGTTGTAGAGTTCCACCGAGCCTCTAATGCTCTACCTTCGCCTTCTGACATGTCAAACATACAGATACAAATTGTGCCACATCCTTCTTCATGCCCTGCCACCAAAAGGTCTCTTTGAGATCTTGGTACATCTTAGTCATTCTAGGATGCAAGCTAAGATGGCTCTTGTGTCCTTCCTCAAGGATCAACCTTCTCACCTCAACATCTTTAGGTACACACACCTTGCCTCTAAATCTCAATACACCATCACTACCCAAGGCTAACTCTTTTGCTTCATCTGATCCAAGCAACTCTCTTACTCCTTTCAAACTAACATCCATCAATTTCTTTTCCTTAACTAAGCTCAAAAAGTCACTAGATATAGTCAGGGTACTACACCTAATGCACTCAGGTCCCAACTCAACTCATAGCTTCATATCTCTAAACCTCTCTAGCAACTCCAACTCCTTGATCATAAGGTGTGCCGCATGCACCGTCTTCCTACTCAAGGCATCTGCCACCACATTTGTCTTTCCCGGATGGTATAGAAGTTTGAAAGCATAATCCTTCAAGAACTTTATCCACCTTCTCGGCCTCATGTTTAGCTCCTTCTGATCAAACAGATAATTGAGGCTCTTGTGATAACTGAACACGTGAAACTGGGCACTATAGAGATAATGCCTCCAGATCTTCAAGGAAAACACTACTACTGCCAACTTCAGGTCATGAGTGGGGTAGTTCTTCTCATGCACCTTAAGTTACCTCGAAGCATACGCCACCGCCTTCTTCTCTTGCATCAACACATAGCTGAGACCCTGATGAGAGGCATCATAGTAAACCTCAAAGGGTTTACTAACATCAGGGATAACCAACATTGGAGCACTCGTCAACCTTTGCTTAAGCTCTTGAAAGCTTTCCTCACACTTATTAGTCCAACCAAAAGGTTTATCCTTTTCTGTTAAGTTGTGTCAGAGGCATCATTATTTTGGAGAATCCCTCTATGAATCTCCTGTAGTAGCCAACTAGACCCACAAAGCTTCTGATTTCTGTTACTGACTTGGGACTTTCCCATTTTATCACTACTTCCACTTTTGTTGGATCCACAACAATGCCTTGTGCAAATATCACATGCCCCAAGTATTGTACTTCCTCCATTCAGAATTCACACTTTGACAACTTAGCATACAACTACTTCTCCCTCAGAATACCAAGAACTATCCTCAGGTGCTCGGTGTGTTCCTCCCAAGTCCTAGAATAGATAAGTATGCCGTCTATGAAGACCACTTATCTAAGAATGGCTTGAAGATCCTGCTCATGTAGTCCATAAATACAACTGGAGCATTGGTCACACCAAAAGGCATAACCACGTACTCGTAGTGCCCATATCTGGATCTAAAGGTTGTCTTCTGGACGTCTTCCGACTTCACCAAGATCTGGTGATATCCCGACCGAAAATCAATCTTGGAAAACACCGATGCCCCATGCAACTGATCCATCATATCATCTATCCTCGGAAGGGGGTACTTATTCTTGATAGTCATCTTGTTCAACTGCCTGTAGTCCACACACAAGGGTGAGCTCCCATCCTTCTTCTTTACTAACAACACTAGTGCTCCCCATAGCGACGTACTAGGTCATATAAATTGTTTCCCAAACATCTCCTCTATCTATTTCTTGAGTTCTACCAACTCCGCCAAAGCCATACGGTAATGAGCCATCGATACTGGACCAACCCTTGGTACCAAATCGATAGAGAACTCAACTTCCCTCCTTAGAGGCAACCCTGGTACTTCCTCCAGAAACACCTTGTCAAACTCGTGCACCATTAGTATAACTGTTATCCTTTCCTCTTTCTCAACTTCTAGATACGTGAAGATGATAAAGCACTACGTGCTACCTTGGATCTCCTTCGTAACCCTTGAGAAGACAACAACTCAAGCTCATCTGAGTTAGAGAACAACAACCTTTTCTCTCGACAATCAATAAGAACGCGATTGGTAGAGAGCCAATCTATCCCCAAGACCACCTCCAAATCTTGTAGAGGTAGGCATATCAGATTTACTTTGAATATCCACCCCTCTACCTCCATTGGACACTTAGCACACAAGGACGATGTCCTGACAAAACCCGATTCTAGAGTAGATACCACAAGATCGAACTGCAGCTTACACACCAACAAACCCAACTTTTTCACATAAGATTCTGACACAAATGAGTGTGTCGCTCCAGAATCATACACCACACAACATTTCTTTCCAGCTATGACACAACAACCCATAATGATGAAGGATTATCTTGTTCCTTTTTAAGATTATTGAATATGGTGTGAGTTGATTAAGAAAGCTAAGTGAAATCCCCACTGGACATTAAGATAAGATGCTCTCTAGATGTGAAGGTTCCTTTCACAAAGCTCAATAGAAAAAGATGATGGATTGCTTCAAAACAAAAAGGATATGGAAAGCACACAAACCATAGAAAACCAAGAACAATTAAAGGAAGAAGAAAACATAAAATGGAAAGGAAAGAAATGGTAAAAATGTGAGAAGCACGCCACTACAAGGCTAGGCTAGAAGCCATGACAACCTTGAAGATGAGTGGATGTGTGCCGCCACTTGCTATGCAAGATAAGGCTTAAAAGTATTCACTCCCAAGGGAGGAAACTCTCACAAATGGTTGAGACACAAGAGTGTTTTTACTTCAAAATGTTCAACCCTTTTACATGTCTAGGAGCACCCCTTATATAGAAGAGTTTAGGGGCCTCTAAGAAAATAAAAGATACCTAAGGATGTCTCTACAAAAACCTAACCCAAGCTTCTAGAAACTAGGTCAAATAAGGTTACAAAAAATGAGAGATAAAAGAGCTAACTATGGTGTGTGCAAGGCTAATTTCGTTCTAGCACAAAAGGAGACAAAGAATGTGTCTCATATGTCTCCAAAAAGTGGCCAAAGTGTGCTAAAAACAAGGGAGACCAAAGGTACATAGGTACATTTGCTTCATGCCTTTTACTTTATGCTTTATGCCTTTGCTTTACTCTCTCCTCCACATCATTTATGCTCACCAATCACCATGCGCCACCTAGAATTGCTTTCTTACTCCTAATTAACCTACAAAGCAAATAAACATAGATTAGCATGTTGGCTTAAGTCAAGTCAACTATAGTCAACAAGTCAAACCTAGTCAAAGGTCAACAAGTCAACTAAAGTTGATTCAACTAAGTCAACTTTGGGAATAAAAAATAACAAACACAAATGGAAGGGATGAAGGATTAGTGAACTTCCTTTCTAAACATGCTTAGTCTTCTGAAACATGTGCCTCCATCATTGGTTGGGGTCAATCCATCATCACATAACAAGGTTATCTGAACCAACCGCCTTTTCTCCAGTCATAGCATATACCCTACCAGCTGCCTGAGGCCTTTTGCCTCCTCTCCTTTACTGAGTTGGACTTGGGGTTCATGCCATTGTCCTCTCAAGAGTGGGACAATCCTTGCCAAAGTCGCAATCCTTGCCACAATTGTTGCTTCTTTTTGAAACCTGCTAACTGAGGGCAAACGCTCCTCATGTGCGGTCCTCCACACTAATAGCCCTGAATTTTGCTCAACTAGGAAGAAAACCCGCTAGGCCCTTGAGACTAGGGGTGAGGCCTAGCATATGGTTTCTTCTTCTCTTCAAATCTAGGCTTGGACCCAGATGGTCCATCAGCTCTCTACTGCTGAGGGTGTTGAGCTTCCACCTCAACCTTCATCCTTTCCATAACTCTAGCCTTCTCCACCAAGGCTGCAAAATCCTTGATGGAGAGTGAAGCCACCATTAGGAAGATGTCTCCTCTGAGATCGTTCTCAAACTTTCTGAATCACCACTCCTCATCTAGTGTCATGGTGAAGAAGCGCCCGAGGTGTTTAATGTAAGACCTGAGAAAAAATAGACTAAAGGAAAACACATGAAAAAAAAATTAATGGTTTGATTAATATTGTTGATTTATTTAATTTAATTAGGTTATTAAATTATGAAATATGAAATAATTATTATTTGAGTGATTTAAGTTATTGTTGTATTTATAATAATTATTTAAGTGATCTAAGTTATTGTTTTATTTATTTTAAATTTTAGTATTATATTTAATGTTGCAGATACCTGTATATAATCAAGTGGTGCGTGTTGTAATATGAGAAAGTAATTAGCCTAGTGGTTGGAGAGTGTATTTGAGGTGTAGTGGTGTGTGGGTTTGAACCTGGTCGGGATAATATTGTTGGTTTTATTTCTTATATGGTTTTTTCTCTTTCTTCTTTAATTGTGAGGCCCACGAAAATGTCTTAAGTTTTCTCTCTTCGTGACATTAAATTCACGTGCATGGCTATTAAAAGCCATTCCATTCACTTTTTAATCTTTGCAGGTACATCCATTTTTTTTCCTTTCAAAATCTTTGCTACCATTTGAAATAAAAACCAAGAAAACAGTAACGTAATGTTTTGTTACTTTCAATTTTTATTCACCTAAGGATTAGTGACCCAAAGTGAAAATAATAGTTATTTTGATGCTAGGGTTTTGGGTAAAACGATGAGTGTGGGCTAAGGAGGGGAAACCCTATAGGTTAATTCTAAAAGAGTTTAAAAAAAGAAAACGACAGAAAAGAGAGAGATTAGAGAGAAATCGTGGAGAGCAAAGGAAGAGACAACGAGAAGTGTAAGTTCTAGAAGGATTGCTACACGAGGTAGGGGAAGTCAACTTTTATTTTTGTTTCTTATTCTTTTGCTTGTTTTCTTTCCAATTTCACGTGACTAGAGCTTATGCTTTACGGGTAGCTTTGTTTTCCTTATTTTGTTTTCCTATGGCATATTATATATTTAATGGAAACCATGACTCACATATAGATTCATATGGCTAGTAAAACCGTGAAGTAAGGGTTGGTGTAGTAATTTTCTTTTGATGCTTTATTTCTTATTTTGTTCTTTATTTGAAAATCACATGTTAATTGGTTGGTGGAATGCCATGGGCTCACAAGTTATTCTTTTCTTCCTTTTTGGGTGCACATTCATGTAAGGGCATATAGGTTAGTATTTGACTTGGTCTCCCTTTGGTGCACACTACGTAAGCAAGGTCCACCGTAAACATATATATGTTTAAAACTACATTTTGTTCTCCTTTTTCTTTAGTTTTAATCTTTTGAAAGTATGCCTAATAGGTTTCCGTGACAGTGCCTGCGCGTTTTGTATGCCATGGTCACTTTCTCATCCTTTCTTTTCTAATAGCTTGTAGTGGTTGGTTTGGCTTTTGTTGTCCTTTAGCAGGAGTATGAGTTGATAGGTGCAGTGAACCATTTGGTTGGGAGGAAGACTACTCTTTGCTTTAAAACTTTTGGTTTTCATGGATAAACCCTTTTCATGCATAGGGAACCGTGGAGGTGTGCATGTGTATGATGCAGTGAAAGTTTTGTTAATGAGCCATGTATTTTTAATGTATCAAGGCAAATGTAGAAAAAATGATGGGACGTTGGGGTGTGGTTTTGGTTTTTCTTCCACATTTCTCTAATTCATAGTACATGTAGGGACCCGGTGCACCTAAATATTTTGTGGTGGTGTAGACAATCAAACTCCACTTTGTTGTCCCTCTTTCATTACCATTTAAGATAACTTTTCCTTGATGTGACAATCGTGCATAGCCCATAAAAGGATTTACTTTCTTCCTTTGTGTAGTACTTTCATGTGTTTGCATGGCCTAGCTTAGGGTAACACTAGTGCAGGATGAGGATTTGGCAGTGGTTATTTTTGTCATTCTACCCCGGTTTTAGAACCAAGGCATATTAAGACAAGGCCAAATGGGGTCAGGTTTTGGCCTCGGGTGTGAACTGAAGCAGAAACCCCACATTCTACCTCGGTTCTTATGAGAATTGAAGCCATATGGTGCGATAGAAAATCAACCCTAGGTTCTTCCACCACCTGGGTTCTTCCGCCACCTTCGGACCACCATGGAAGCTGTTGTCCATCTTCGACTCACCGAAAAACACCACACCTCCTAGGAAACTTCGCCACTCGCATATTTACTCATCAACGAGTCCACTATCATCTCGCAACAGTCACCGAAGACAGAACCACCAATGTTCACCTCAAATCTGCATCATGAACAACAACACCGTGGATTGTAGCAGCATTCGCAGGGAAGGAGACCCAACGGTGCAACGTGGTGGTGCAAGGTAGACGGAGCAGCAGACCTGTGGTGGCGTGAATAGTTGGAGCGCAACAACAGTAGGCGCGAGGCACGATGAGAGAAATCACAAGTGCGAGGAAGAAGAAGAAGAAGAAGAAAAAGGATTCGCATTTTTGAACCCTTACATAACATATGGCCTCAGTTCCATTTTTAACCGAGGCTAAAAGCTCTTTTTGGCACCGATTCAATTTCACCTGAGGCCAAACATCATTCTAGTGACATTTTTGAAATACTGGCCAACTTTTTGGCCTCGGTTCAAAATTTTTAACCGAGGTAGAAAACCCTTTTTGGCACCAATTTTCTTAGAACCAAAGCAGAAAGGTGTTTTCTGCCTCAGGTATATTCAGAATCGAGGCATAAAACCTGGAAAAAATTACAAAAATGTCACCGCACCATTTTATGCTTCGGTTAAGTGACAATCGAGGCCTATAACACGAGTTAAAAAACCCAAACTATAAGTTTGTTTTAGCTTCGATGGTTATTGTATAGTGGGTCCGAGGTTGGAAATTTCTCCTAATTTTCATGTTGCCATGGTCTGCATGTGCATTTTTTTCATTTCGTTCAAGTTGATGGTGTTTCTTCATAATTTGTAAAATGGTGTTTTACGTAGACATCACAAATTCATTGACACTGCAATTTTATTCTTTTGGTTGGTCATGTATTATAAGGAATTAAACTTTGTGAGTTATATAGCCATAGTTTCCAAATCAATGTTATATCTTTTGCTTGGTTATATTTTAGTTGCATGGTTATGGAATTAAAATGTTGGTTTGGTACTTTAGCTGTTATTATTTATATTGGTTATTATTAATAGGGTTCATTGTGTGAATGTATTATTTGATAAGTTGATGGATTTATGTTATGGAACTTTATTTCCCATGCATGATGTGGTGATGAGTACTTTGTTGGCAATATCTAATTCTCATGTGTTGCATGTTGGGGAATGTTTTGCCTTGCTTAAAGACTATTGGTGAAATTAAGTGTTGTGTGAGGTTTTCCGTACCTAGAGACCCAGTGAAGACTCTTTCGCCTGTGTGAAGGAGTGGAAAGGGGTCCTCTTCGCTTGTGTGAAGCAGTGGTAGAGAATTGGTTTGAGTGTTGTACTCTCTCGCCTGTGTGAAACAGTGGTGAGGGGAAAGATGTTTCACCTTATTTCGGCTCGTTGCGAGTATAGTGCACGGTGTACGATGCATAAATGTTTTTACTCAAAATTCCTTGAGGAATAAGGGAGACAATCTGGCTGTGATAGTGGGACACGTCGAACCATTTATTTCTAGGAAACTAGATGTTGTTGTGGGGTAAAAGGCCGCGGAAAACCAAACCTTGATTATGATTATTATGTTTAAGGATTTTAGATGAATGCGATAGTCTAATGGTTTGATATGGTTGTTTGGATGTTGGGGGTTGTGTGTTCAAAATAAAGTTTGATTGTGATCTTAATGCTTAAGTGTTACTTGAATGAGATATTGAGTATTATTTGTCGTGTTTTATTTACGAAATTCTTTTATATATCATTGTTTATGGTTAGCTTACCCCTAATTTGACTTAGAAGCCACCCTTGTAGCCTCCATCTTGTTGGCAAAAGCAATACAAGTCTAAACGTTGAAGCAAGATTTTGATGATGATAAAAGAAGCCTGAAAAGCCATCTGGAAGTCAATATGAAGCACATGTGTTGTTGTGTTTAAAGCTATCTTGTAAAGTGTAATTAGAATAGTTATAATCAATATTGTATAAGGAAATTCTGGTATTTCTCGAAAAATCAAAGTGATAATCGATTATCACTTAGGATACTCGATTATCCTGAGCTGAACCATTTTTTTCAAGAATGCACTGGAATAATCGATTATCACCTCTAATAATCGATTATCCGTTCATAAAATTGTTTTTCATAAACCACACTGGAATAATCGATTATCACTAGTGATAATCGATTATCCTGGTCAGTTGGGTGCGACTGTTCAGCTTTTTGACCTAATTTTTGGAACCCCTATTTAAGGAACCATAGAGTTACTTCTCACTTACCTTTTTGAGAAGCTAGAGTGCTAGAGTTGTGACTGCAAGAGAGTTCTCTGAGTGTTCTCAAAAGAAGCTTTGAAAAACCTAGTGTGGGTAGAGCGATAACTATTCTTGAAAGGTGTTCTAGGAGATTGAGTGTTGTTGCTGTTGCTAGGAAAGCTAAGGTCAAGATTCTCTGTGTGATTCAGAGAAAGGTGTTCATCTCTTGTGTGTTCAAGAGAGGTGTTTTCTTTCCTTACTCTTTTACTATCTGATTGTAAATCTGTTATTTGTTAGTGATTTAGTTAATCTCGTTTTTGAGAGATTAACAACTGGACGTAGGGTCTTTTGATCCGAACCAATATAAATACTTGTGTTCAATCTTCTTCTCTATCTCTTTATTTCATCTGTTATTGGAAAAATTTTAAAGTATTAATTTTATTACTTAAAACCAATTCACCCCCCTCTTGGTTTTTGTCCAAACGCATAAACATTCCGCTGCACGATACCAACAATTGGTATTAGAGCTTGCTTTGATAGTTATTCAAATTTTTCAAAAATGTTGGACAAAATCAAACCTTTGTTGAGGGTGCATCTATCAATAGACATTCCCTATTTAGTGGTGAAAACTATCCTTTCTAGAAAGTTAGGATGCAAATTTTTCTGGAATCTGTTGATAGAGGTATTTGGGATGCTGTGGTAAACGGTCCATTTGTTCCTGTTAATGTTGTAAATGATGTGCAGGAACCAAAGCCATTCTCGCAATGGACAGTAGACGAAAATAGACGAGCCCAATGTGATGTAAAAGCTAGAAATATAATTTCATCTGCCTTAACCCTAGATGAGTTTTACAAGATCTCAGTTTGCACCAATGCAAAAGATATGTGGGAAATATTGCGTGTAACCCATGAAGGAACAGACGATGTGAAAAGGGCACGCAAGAACTCCTTGATCCAAGAATATGAAATGTTTCGGATGCAACAAGGAGAAACTATCTATGATGTGCAAAAACGATTCACACATATCGTCAACCACCTCACAAGTTTAGGTAAAACTTTTGACACTGATGAATTAAATATAAAAATTCTTAAATCCTTGAACAGGACTTGGTAGCCGAAAGTGACAGCCATCACAGAGTCACAAAATCTTGCGACAATGACAATGGCAACTCTATTTGGAAAGCTGAGAAAACATGAGCTTGAACTGGGCAAACTAAATGAAGAAGAACATATTGGAAGAAAGAAGAACATTGCCTTTAAAACTGAAGTAGTTAAAGGCAAAAAGCAAAAGGAAGAAGAAGATTCGGATGACGATGAAAATCTTAGTCTTATGATTAAGAATTTTACAAAATTCATGAAGGCCAAAGGTACAAATAAATTCAAGAACAACAAGAAGGATAATCAAGGATCATCCTCAAATTTCAAAATGCTACGGATATGGAGAATCAGGACACGTCAAGGCTGATTGCCCATATTCAAAGAAAAGTGAAGAAAAGAAGGGCAAAAAATTCTTTAAAAAGAAGGCATACATAGCATGGGAAGATAATGCCTCAAGCTTATCAAATTCTAGCGATTCTGAAAATGAAGAAGCAAATCTATGTTTGATGGCTAATCAAGATGATTATGACAATAAGATGACTTCTAAATCCAGAAGATCAATGTGGTATCTTGACAGTGGCTGTTCTAGACACATGACTGGAGACAAAAAGAAGTTTAAGAACTTTAAAAGAAAAGAACAAGGATTTGTCACTTATGGGGATAACAACAAGGGAAAAATACTTGGAACGGGTGATGTAGGTGGAGGAAATACTTTGGAGATCAAGGATGTACTGTATGTGGAAGGACTAAAGCACAATCTTCTCAGTATAAGCCAATTATGCGATAAAGGACTCAAAGTAATATTTGAGAGTGACTACTGCACTATTCATCAAAAGGACTCCAAAGAAGTAGCCTTAAAAGGTATGAGACACTATAAAACTTACTTGATTGATCTTGATACTGCATTATCTAGTGATATAACTTGTTTGGTTGTTAAAGAAGAAAATCTTTGGTTGTGGCATAAACGAGCTGCTCATATTAACATGCAACAAACAAATTAATTTCTAAGGAATTAGTAATTGGATTGCCAAAAATAAAGTTTGAAAAAGATAAACTATGTGATGCATGTCAAAAAGGAAAACAAGTAAAATCTTCATTTCATTCAAAATGAATTGTTTGAAAACTTTTGTGAAGAAAACGGAATTATGCATAATTTTTTTGCACCTAGAACTCCTCAACAAAATGGAGTTGTAGAAAGGAAAAATAGATCTTTAGAAGAATTAGCTCGCACAATGTTGAACGAATATGATGTGCCTAAATATTTTTGGGCTGATGCTGTGAGCACAGCTTGTTATGTATTAAATAGAATGCTCATTAGACCAATTTTAAAAATTACCCCCTATGAATTGTTTAAAGGAAGAAAGCCTAATGTAGCACATTTAAAAATATTCGAATGCAAATGCTTTGTTCTAAATAACGGAAAAGAAAATTTGGGTAAATTTGATTCTAAAGCCGATGAAGCTATTTTCTTAGGATATTCATTAACTAGTAAAGCCTACAGAATTTTCATTAGAAGAACCTTGAATATGGAAGAATCTGTGCATGTTTTTTTGATGAAATTGTGGACCTTGAGGAGAACCCTCTTGAGTCAAGTAAAACAAATGCATGTGATAAAGAATATTTTAAAGAAGCTCTTGATGAGATGTACCTAAATGAGAACCCATTGACTGAACCTGAAGATCTTGCCAAAAGTTGGAAATCACCTAGAGGATTTCCTTTGGAAAATGTCATTGGATATATATCAAAGGGAGTAGTTACTAGAAATATGTCAAATTTCTGTATGACTGTTGCCTTTGTTTCTCAGATAGAACCCAAAAGTTTAGATGAAGCTCTTCAAGATGATCAATGGTGTATAGCAATGCAAGAAGAGCTGAATCAATTTGAAAGGAATGAAGTTTGGGAACTCATTCCTAGGGATGATTCACACCAAGTCATAGGAACAAAATGGGTGTTCAGAAACAAGCTGGATGAAGATGGAAACATCACTAAAAACAAAGTCCAACTTGTAGCAAAGGGATACAAAAAAGAAGAGGGTATAAACTATGATGAGACATATGCTCCAGTTGCCAGGGAGAATTTGAAATGTCAATGATGGGAGAATTGACATTCTTTTTTGGGTCTACAAATCAAGCAATTGGAAAATGGAACTTTCATTTCTCAATCTAAGTACTGTAAAGAAGTACTTAAGAAATTTGGAATGGATACTGCTAAGGAAGCAAGTACTTCTATGGGAACTTCTTGCTACTTAGACAAAGATGAATCAGGAATAGAGGTAAATCAAACTATGTTTAGAGGCATGATAGGTTCTTTGTTGTATCTTACTGCAAGTAGGCCTGACATTATGCAATCTGTATGTGTGTGTGCTCGTTTTCAAGCCAATCCAAAATAATCACATCTTACTGCCGTGAAAAGAATTTTAAAATATTTAAAAGGAACTGCATGTTTTGGACTTTGGTATCCTTCAGAAGCATCTCCTAATTTGATAGGCTATTCAGATGCTGATTATGGTCGTTGTAAAATAGATAGAAAAAGTACCAGTGGTACTTGTCACCTCTTAGGATGTTCATTAGTCTCTTGGCACTCTAAGAAACAAGCTTGTGTAGCTTTGTCAACCACAAAGGCTGAATACATAGCAGCTGGAAACTGTTGTGCTCAAATTCTTTGGATAAAACAACAACTAGAAGACTATAATATCTTTCTAAATCACATACCTCTGAAATGTGATAATAACAATGCTATTAACTTAACCAAAAATCCCATAATGCACTCTAGGACAAAGCACATTGAAATAAGGCATCATTTCCTAAGAGATCACATTAATAAAGGGAATTGTGAGATAGAATACGTAGATACAAAGCATCAATTAGTTGATATCTTTACCAAACCTTTAGCTAAAGATAGATTTTATGAACTAAGAAGAGACTTAGGCATATTAGAGATCTCTTAAATTGCCAAAAACTCAAAATCCTTAAAAATCCGAAAAATAGCGTCAATAATCGATTATAAGTGTCAATAATCGATTATCAGCCACTCTTAAAAATCCCAAAACATTCTGGAATAATCGATTATTTTGGGCAATAATCGATTATCCTTAAATTCTCAGCCTTAAAATTCAAAAACATTTTGTAATAATCGATTATTTGCGGCCATAATCGATTATCCTTAATTCTGAGCCAAAATCAAAAACTCACTGGAATAATCGATTATCACTTAGGATAATCGATTATCAGCTCATCAGCATTCATATTTTGCCCAGTTCATGAACCAATAATCGATTATCACCTTTTGATAATCGATTATTACACGTTGTTAGACCAAAAAAATTTTAAAAACTAGTCGTTGTAACGGCTAGATTTGCATTAAAACGCGTGTATATGACCGTTAGGGACACTTCTCTATAAATACTAGCCATTTTGGTCGCCAGAACACTCTTTTCTCCCTATCAACACTCAAGAACCTCTCATTTTCTCAAAAATTCTCCAAAACTCTCAAAGCTTCCCCCTCCTTTATCTCAAAAATGGCTGAACCATCATGTAGAAAAATTCCTACCCGCAGAAGGACTGCATCTCGTGCCTCTCAACCCAGTAGGACTGCTTCCATTGAAGGATGGATTTCAGATGAAGAAAGAAGATCTAAATTCATCACATTGTGGAAAGACAAGCCCCTTATCACTCCAAAATTCATCCAGTCTCAATGGTTTATCAATCGCCATTTCACAATCCCTACTTTTCTTGCTGAACAAGGGATAAAATTCTTCACAGAAATGCAAGGCACATACTACCCCGATTTGGTACAAGCCTTCTACTTCAATTATAAATTCAAAGATAGAGTGGGTTTTACAAAGGTGAAAGGTGTTGAAATTATTCTGGATGATGATATTTGGGAAAATTTTGCACAATTTCCCATTTATGATGGCACATCTCCAATCCTCACTGCTGGCATTGAAGGGTTCAACCGAATATTCGCTTATAGATCCTTTATGCGACGCCAGGATCAAGAAATAGGCCGCCAATTGCTAGCCGGACCTCTCAAAGTCGATGAGCTTCTACTTCACTATCTCATTGTTTGGATTTTATGTCCACGTGGTACAAATCATGCACAGTGCAGTGAAGCAGATCTTATGATCATTTATGCTATGCTGAACCACATTCCTATTCATTGGCCAAGCATCATTCTTGACACCATGCTCAAAGCCAAGAGATTGCCTCAGTATCCACTCCCGTATTCCTTGCTCATCTCTTGTATTTGTAAGTACACAGGGGTAAATGTCTCTGATGAACAATCTCACAAAACCACTAAGGCAAACAAAATTGCAGAAAACTCCTCGAAGGAGATGAAATTTATTCCTTTTGGGAATACCTACATTCACAAGGATGATATGCCTTCCTCGGACAATGAAGAAGAAGAGAATCCTCCAATTGCTCCTATTCCTCCTGTTGACACAAATATTGGATCATCCAGTGGTGTTGGTGGCTCATCCTCTTCTTTAGAGGATCACATTTTAAACCTCAACCAGAGACTTGAAGAATTCTTTCTTCTCTCCACTCACAGACATGAAGAAGTCATTGGCTTAATTAGAGGACTAGATTCTAGGATTTCTAACTTAGAACATAAGTTTGATAAATATGATGAAGGTGATGACATGAGTCAAGACTTTTAAAGGTCTACATCATAGTTATTTTTTTATTGCACTTGTAATATGTTTTCCAGTTTTTCTTAATTCTTAATAAAAGTCTATCTTTTGTTATTCTTTACCATTGTCTAATTGAGGGGGAGCTTCTATGTTAAAACTTTTTTTCATATGATCAAAACAGGGGGAGAAAAAGTTTAAAAGTTTAAACGAAACAGTGCTACTAACAAATCTACTTGTAAGATATTTTGATTGCAGATACTTTAAACATATTATTTTGATCATCATAAAAAAGGGGGAGATTGTTGGCAAAAGCAATACAAGTCTAAACGTTGAAGCAAGATTTTGATAATGATAAAAGAAGCCTGAAAAGCCATCTGGAAGTCAATATGAAGAACATGTGTTGTTGTGTTTAAAGCTATCTTGTAAAGTGTAATTAGAATAGTTAGAATCAATATTGTATAAGGAAATTTTGGTATTTCTCGAAAAATCAAAGTGACATAATCGATTATCCTTAGCTGAACCATTTTTTTCAAGAATGCACTGGAATAATCGATTATCACCTCTGATAATCGATTATCCGTTCATAAAATTGTTTTTCATAAACCACACTAGAATAATCGATTATCACTAGTGATAATCGATTATCCTGGTCAGTTAGGCGCGATTGTTCAGCTTTTTGACCTAATTTTTGGAACCCCTATTTAAGGAACCATAGAGTTACTTCTCACTTACCTTTTTTAGAAGCTAGAGTGCTAGTGTTGTGACTGCAAGAGAGTTCTCTGAGTGTTCTCAAAAGAAGCTTTGAAAAACCTAGTGTAGGTAGAGCGATAACTTTTCCTGAGAGGTATTCTAGGAGATTTAGTGTTGCTGCTAAGGTCAAGGTTCTCTGTGTGATTCAGAGAAAGGTGTTCATATCTTGTGTATTCAAGAAAGGTGTTTTCTTTCCTTACTCTTTTACTATCTGATTGTAAATCTGTTATTTGTTAGTGATTTAGTTAATCTCGTTTTTTTGAGATTAACAATTGGACGTAGGGTCTTTTGATTCGAACCATCATAAATACTTGTGTTCAATCTTCTTCTCTATCTCTTTATTTCATCTGTTATTGTATTTAAAGAAATTAATATTTGATTTAATCGATAAATTTTGGAAAATTTTTAAAGTATTAATTTTATTACTTAAAACAAATTCACCCCCTCTTGGTTTTTGTCCAAACGCTTAAACATTTCGCTGCGCGATACCAACACATCTGTTGCATGACCAATTGTTGTTACTCTAATGATGTCGCTTGTCGCTACATGGAAGCTTCATGCTGTTGCATCATAGTATTGCCTTGCTGGGCTAGGGCTGCCACTATGGCCTCAATCGCCCTTGCAATATCTACCGCATCGCCCCGAGGGGGTTTAGGAGTTACACGAGGGGGTGCCATCTCACTAAACACATAAGAGAAACCATCAGTCAAACTTGATTAGAAGAGAAACTTAGCTAACAACACTAGGAAGACATAGTGAAAGCTAAGCAAGCACAAAAGTCCACAAACTCTAATGAACGAAGGCTCTGATACCATAAATGTAACATCCCATTTAATAGATAAATCTAATTAAATAAAACATCGCATACTTTATAATATCCAAAGAGCATGAGGCTTAAAGTATAAAGAATTTTACAATCATCCAAATATACCAAAAAAAAAAAACAAAGGCACTACATAATGCTAGGAACAAACTTAAAGTTCACAGTTATCCAAAAGTTCAAAATTTTGCTATTTAAAACAATTGCTATTGAATATGCAACTAACTTTACTAATCTATTGATTATTTACGTAGTGTTTGATTAAGAGATGTTTTCTTATAAGTAAGAAGCATATAGATGTGAAAACCATTTCTTTTAATGTGTGGTTAAGAGAATCACGAGTCTACATTGTTTTATATTTTAATATTATTGTATTATTTTAAGGTTCTAAATAATATATTTTAATAATCTTGTATTATTTTAGAAAAATTAAGGAATTAAGAACATACCAAATGACTTGCTGAAATTGAACGATTGGTAAAAGCAAGCAACAACTTGTATTTAGATGTCCAAATTCCCATGTTGATTACTAACTTGAAAGGCATTGACAACATGAAGCAACCACAACTGTGAAGGTGCTTTAAATGCTACTCTCCAAACTCTATCTTTGCCTTTTCTTTTTCTGGTAACCTTGGAATCAAGTATATTGGAGATGTGATCTTACTTGGGTTTACTCTTAATACTGATATCATTGAAGACATTCCATACACAACTGCCTTTGATCCTGATAATTATTTTATTTAGAGCTTTTGTTTCACATAACCTCAAACACAACATGTTCATTTTCTAATCGTAAGCCTACAAAGTTTTTCTTACTTTACTTTCATACAATTTTATTGTATTGATATCAATTAGGAAATTATATTGTATTGATATCAATAAAATTTGTCTTTCTATCTATTTTATTCAAAACTTCACCACATCACCTACCTTTTACAGAGTTGTATGTATAAAGTGTTCATTTATATTCTCAATACCATCTTGATGTGACCTTTTGTATTTGACTCTTTATTTCCATTTGTAGTTGGAAATCTGCATCTGCCTTTTTATTAAAAGGCTACCAAATCATATGTCTATTTTTGCATTGGTGTTGAACTTTTGAACTTCTAACCTTTATTCAGTGTTTGAATATGTCAAAGCCATGTAAAACTGAAGTTGAAAATCAACCTCAAAATTAAGCGATCTTCTCGAAACCTTGGAATGTCTTTACACCTTATTTCATTTTATATTTTGCTTAATCAATACTTAAACCTACCATAAAAGGGAATTAGTTTCAACCAATTCCTTCATATGGGATTGAAAGTATAACTCTAGTATATCATAAACATATCTTTTTCTACCCACACACAATTGGGAATATCATTATTTGGTGTTTGAGTTATACCACTGAAAGCTGATAGAAATTTATGCTTAGATCGAACCATATAGCTCAAATGCTTGGAATTTATTACTCATAATTAACCATTGTTAATCATTTATATAAAGGTGAAGAGAGAACAAAAAGGCATTAAATGCTTCTAAATTTAAATTCTATTGCATTTCATAAAAGAAACATTATGCTGGTCAAGTGTAAAAACCCATAAATAGATTAATAAGTTGGCCATATTTCTTTATTAAGTTATGGTTGTATCGTAATTTATAAGTGAGACAATATCTAATGGTGTGTTTTTGAATTACTTTGCCTGATCAGGTGGATGATATCACTGTAGATTTTATTATTAGTCAGCTTTTGCTTTATGCAAGCTAATGACTCAAAGAAAGATGTTATGATGTAGGGTAATAGATGCACTTGACTCGTATGTCCAATTCTATGATTAGATGTTAAATTTCTTAATAGCTCAGTTTAGTGTTTTGTTGCTTGTGGTAACATAAACCATGTAGCTTAGAGAGAATTGACTGGATCGTTCTTATATATTTTCTGATATAATATAACTTAAAAACTACTAAGTTGTTGGTATTCTTGCACCATGCTGTAATTTTTTGATAAGACAAGAAGTTTACCATGCTGATTCACAAGTTAATTTGTATGTATGAAATTTTGAATCCCGTTAGTGAAGGTAAAGGATTGAATGTATTAATTTGTGATGATAAGAAAGGAACCTTATGTTAATGAAGTTTTTGTCTTGTTAAGTGTACTGATTGTATTTTGAGGCTAATAATTTTCAATTACATAGGGAGCAAAGGTTAAGGAGACTTGCGAAGAATCTGAAGGTGGCTAGAGTTTTTAAAATATGTCAAGGTGACAGGAAAAATGATATATTTAATTTCCCCTTGATAACTAGAATGATCCTCATAATAGACTAGTTTTGACTTGTATGTACTGTAGCTAACTTGTAGTTTGGAAAGTTATTCCTTGGTAGTGAAAGTGTCATTAAATCTTCTTTTTAAAACATTTGGCTGGAAAGTATTAGAAGCACTATAATGAGTTGCTTAACAAGATTCCCATACTGCTATTGCATGTCCATTGAATGAACCATTCCCACCCAAGTTGTTTAATATTCTTTTAGTAAATTTGAAGTTGCTCACTATATTATTCAACACCATAATCACAAATCATGGCCACCTTTCTTGTGTCTTGTAATATAATAATGGAAAATTATTTCACCTTGATTTGTGTCCATCTTGTCATATCATACACCTTAATTTCACTACTTTTCATTGTCGGTTAGGGTATTTTTTGTTGCTTGATTCCCCTTTTGATTGCGTTTTTTTATCCAGTGGAAACTGATATCAGTGGAAATCTATAATTTGGAGCAAATGAGTTGTTGTTTAAAGTGCCTAAATTTGTAGTTGTGGGTCTTTACGTTTGTAAGTCATTCCTACTAAAATCGCATTTTTAGATTGAAATATGGTGAAACATGTAGTTAAGATAGACCAAATTATTATTTCAATGTTTTGTTGTGTTGTTATTCTGATTTTACAAGTAGGAAAACTATCAAATTATTAAAGTATTTTTTTGTTAAAAAATAGGCAGAAGGACGAAAGAGCTAGAGCAAAAGGGTTGGAGTATATTTTGTCAGTGATCATCTTTTAGATTAAAGATGATGGACAAAGTGTGGACTAAATCTGCTAGATTTAGTAAAGAGTATATAAATGGTGTTGAGTTCTTTTTAGATTTTGCATATTCTAGCGGAAAAGCTCAAGGGGATGAGATTTTATGCCCTGGTTCCAAGTGTAGAAATCTTTATTAGGCATGAAGAGATGTGGTATATGATCATTTAATAGCTATAGGATTTCTAAAAGGATACAACATTTGGGTAAACCATGGGGAGAAAATACAATCGTTGCCTATTGTAAGTGATGAAGACAAGGAAGATAATATTGATGGCTTATTGCATGACACGTTCAGAAATGTGGTAGAAGGAAGTGGAGGTAGCGACGGTCCTAATGAGGACGCAAAAAATTTCTACAGCTTGATTAATGAGGCAAAACAAGAGTTATACCACGGATGCCAAAGTTTTTCCACTCTTTCTTTCGTAATTCAACTCTATTTGTTGAAATGTCTTAATGGCTGGAGCAATGCCTCATTTTCTAACCTTTTAAAATTATTGAAAGAAGTCATGCCAATTCTAAACATTCCTGAATATTTCAATAAAGCAAAGGCAATGATTAAAGATTTTGGCCTTGATTATAAGAAGATTCATGCATGTCCACATGATTGCATGTTATATTGGAAGGAGCATGAGATAGACAATTTTTGTGAGAAGTGTAAAACTTCAAGATGGAAGGAATTTAGTGAAGTAAATGGTAAGTTAGAGCAACAAAAAAATAAGTAGAAAGTGCCTGCAAAAATTTTGAGGCACTTTACGTTGATTCCTACACTTCAAAGGCTATTTATATGCTCAAACACTATAGAGTCTATGAGATGGCATGAAAAAGAGCGCACAAAAGATGGAAAAATGAGACACCCTGCCGATATTGAAGCTTGGACAAATTTTGATAGACATTATCCTAACTTTTCTATTGAGCCTTGCAATGTTAGACTTGATCTAACGAGTGATGGCTTCAACCCTTAGGACTATGAGTATATCACATAGTACATGGCCAGTCATGACGGTGGTGTACAACCTTTCACCATGGTTATGCATGAAACCTGAATACACAATGTTGTCACTATTAATTCCTGGACCTTAATCACCTGGGAATGACATTGATGTCTATTTGCAACCACTAATGGAGGAACTAAAGGAATTATGGGAAATGGGTGTAGAAACATATGATGCCTCAACAGATAAACAATTTCAAATGCATGCAGCTCTTTTATGGACTATCAGTGACTATCCTACGTATGCCATGTTGTCAGGTTGCAGCACTAAAGGAAGGTTGTCATGTTCGTGTTTCAATTATGATACTTATTCATCATACTTGACACATAGTCATAAGATGTGTTATATGAATCATCGTGTCTTTTTACCAGCAACTCATGCATGGATAGTTAATCAAAATTTCTTTAATGGGAAGATGGGAACTTGCACCGACTATTTTAGGAGGGATTGAAATCCCTGAGATCTTAAAGGATTTTAGCAATGATTTTGGAAAGAATAAAAAAAGAAAGAAAGGTGGTCCATGGAAGAAGAGGTCAATCTCTTTTTAATTGTCCTATTGGTCCCAAAATAAATTACGTCACAATTTTGGAACTTTTAGACATTCAGGGAAAGACAAAAGATCATGTTAATGCCCGTTATGATTTAAAAGATATGGGAATTAGAAAGAATCTTCATCCGAGGGAGATTGATGGAGGTCGTGTACAATTTGCAAAAGCTTGATTTTCGATGAATGCATGATAGAGGTCGTACCCCACCAAATTAAAACAGTTAAATGCAGTATGTGAAAGTTGAACCAAGTCGTCTCCCAACGACCAATATTTTCGTCCAAAGCTTCAATTTCCAGATGAACACAACACTATAACACAAGGGGGGGTTGGCAGATTTCGTATGCTAATCAATAGATTAAATTAAATGCGACAGTGATTAAAAACGTATTGACATCCTTGATTCAAACACAAAATTAGATTTCTTAATCAACTCATACCATATTCAATAATCTTAAAAAGGAACAAGATAATCCTTCATCAACGTGTGCTCTCCATGTAGTTACATCATTAAGAAAGTGTACTTGTGGTTTGTAATTTATGTTGTAGACCTTAAAGCATTAATTAGATGTAGTTTGGTCTTTGTTATGTTTTTAATCTGTTGAATGGTTTTTCAACAGGTTAAAATGTATATTTTAATCTGTTGAATGGCTTTTTAAAAAGTTAAAAGGTTGGCTGCAATAGTCTTAAACTGCAACAAATTCAATCAGTTGATTTAGTTTTTAATCGACTGATTTCACTTAAGTCAAGTGAAATCAACCGATTGATTTGAAAATTAACCTGTTGAATTTTGTAACAGTTTGACTATAAAAGCTGTGATTTTCGAAAGAGAGGTCTGTTGATCATTTTAGAGCACGATTTGGTTCTGAAAACGTGTGGAAAGTCTCTCCTTCGTGATCATAGATGTTGCAGCTGTTGAAGATTAATCTTGGATCAATTCTTGGAGCTTTTGGCTTGGTTTGAAGCTTGGAGAAAGTGGTTTGTGGTAGGCAAGGTTGTGCTACCACTAAGGTTTGATCTTTCTCAATCTTTGTGTGTGTGCCTGGTGGTTTTCCAGGTCTGCAAGAGGGTTCTTGTTGTGCTGGTGTGATTCTTGTGTGACTCAAGAGTCTTTTGTGTTGTTTTTGCATATTTTGGAAGTGTAAGGGTGGATACTTTGTGATAGAGGCCGTACCCCACCAAATTAAAACATATTAAATGTAGTATGTGTAAGTGAACCAAGTCGTCTCCCAACGACCAATATTTTCATTCAAAGCTTCAATTTCCAGATGAACACAATAATAACACAGGGGGGTTTGGCAGACAAATTCAAAATGTTAATCAACAGATTAAATTGAATGCAAAGAGTGATTAAAACCGTATTGACATCCTTGATTCAAACACAATTTCACTTATCATAGGCCACCAAATTAACACCTCTGCCTTCTCTCAATCCACTAGATAATAATCCACTAAGCGAAAATTACAATCTAGCTTAATTATGCAATTAAGCAATGCACATATCCTTAAATTCGTGACAGCCAAGTTACATAAATTAAGCATGAACATAACTTAACCCAAACACATGCAATTACTCTGTAAATTAAGCACAAATAGATTCATCACAATGCATTCCCGAATGAGAACAAAGAGACATGGCAGATTTCACAAGCAAGCACAACCTCAAAGCTTCATTGCATTTTTCATCAAGGAGGCAATACACGAATTTAGCTAGACATGGAAATGAGCAATTAGACACCACAATTTTGGAATCACAAAAAGAAAATCAAAATCCCTACCTTTTGAATTCTGAAAACACAAATCAAGAGCAAAGAGAGATTTCAAGCTTCAATGGAATGCAAAAAATGGTGTTGTGATATATAAATCTGAAAACCCCATTAATGGGTGCTGTTCCAAGTCTATAAAACCCACAAAACGAAATTCCCAAGCAAGAAAACGAATTCAAAACGTAAAACCCTCAATGGGTGTTGTCAAATGTGCATAAAAACGATAAAAATGAGCTAAAAACGTGAAAAACCGCAAGGGGCACCTCCAAGGAAGCTTGTGTTGGTATCGCGCAGCGGAATGTTTGAGCGTGCGGACAAAACCAAGAGGGGGGTGAATTGGTTTTTAAATAATAAAATTAGTACTTTAAAATTTTTCCAAATTTTATCAATTAGATCAATAAATAATTTCTTTTAAACACAATAATAGATTAAATAAAGAGATAAAGAAGAAGATTGAACACAAGTACTTATACTGGTTCGGATCAAAAGACCCTACGTCCAGTTCTTAATCTCTTAAAAACGAGATTAACTAAATCACTAACAAGTAACAGATTTACAATCAGATATTAAGAGTGTAAGGAAAGAAAACACCTCTCTTGAATCACACAAGAAATGAACACCTTTCTCTAAATCACACAAAGAACCTTGACCTTAGCTTTCCTAGCAACAACAGCAGCACCTAATCTCCTAGAACACCTCTCAGGAAAAGTTATCGCTCTACCCACACTAGGTTTTTCAAAGCTTCTATTGAGAACACTCAGAGAACTCTCTTGTAGTCACAATACTAGTACTCTAGCTTCTAAAAAAGGTAAGTGAGAAGTAACTCTGAGGTTCCTTAAATAGGGGTTCCAGAAATTAGGTCAAAAAGCTAAACAGTCGCGCCCAACAGACCAGGATAATCGATTATCACTAGTGATAATCCATTATTCCAGTGTGGCTTATGGAAAACAAATTTTTGAACAGATAATCAATTATCAGAAGTGATAATCGATTATCCAGTGCATTCTTGAAAAAAATGGTTCAGCTCAGGATAATCGATTATTCTAAGTGATAATCGATTATCATTTTGATATTTCGAGAAATACTAGAATTGTCTTGTACAATACTGCTTCTAACTTAATCTAATTACATTTTACAAGATAGCTTTAAACATAACAACATATGGTCTTCATATTGTCTTCCAGATGGCTTTCAAGCTTCTTTTATCATCATCAAAATCTTGCTTCAACATTTAGACTTGTATTGCTTTTGCCAACAGCTTATTGGTAAGTGGAGTTTCTCCACCAATCTTTGGCTTACAACATTGTTGTTGATGAAGGATTATCTTGTTTTCTTTTAAGATTATTGAATATGGTGTGAGTTGATTAAGAAACCTAAGTGAAATCCCCATTGGACATTAAGATAGCAAGCTATCTAGATGTGAAGGTTCCTTTCACAAAGCTCAAAAGAAGATGATGGATTGATTCAAAACAAAAAGGAAATGGAAAGCACATAAACCATAGAAAACCGAGAACAATTAAAGGAAGAAGAAAACATAAAATGGAAAGGAAAGAAATGGTAAAAATGTGAGAAGCACGCCACTACAAGGCTAGGATATAAGCCATGGCAACCTTGAAGATGAGTGGATGTGTGCCGCCACTTGCTATGCAAGATAAGGCTTAAAAGTATTCACTCCCAACGGAGGAAACTCTCACAAATGGTTGAGACACAAGAGTGTTTTTACTTCAAAATGTTCAACCCTTTTACATGTCTAGGAGCACCCCTTATATAGAAGAGTTTAGGGGCCTCTAAGCAAATAAAAGATACTTAAGGATGTCTCTACAAAAACCTAACCCTAGCTTCTAAAAACTAGGTCAAATAAGGTTACAAATATGAGAGACAAAAGAGCCAACCATGGTGTGTGCAAGGCTAATTTCGTTCTAGCACAAAAGGACACAAAGAATGTGTCTCATATGTCTCCAAAAAGTGGCCAAAGTGTGCTAAAAACAAAGGAGACCAAAGGTACATAGGTACACTTGTTTCATGCCTTTTACTTTATGCTTTATGCCTTTGCTTTACTCTCTCCTCCACATCATTTATGCTCCCCAATCACCATGCGCCACCTAGCATTGCTTTCTTACTCCTAATTAACCTACAAAGAAAATAAACATAGATTAGCATGTTAGCTTAAGTCAAGTCAACTATAGTCAACAAGTTAAACCTAGTCAAAGGTCAACAAGTCAACAAAATTTGATTCAACTAAGTCAAATTAGGGAATAAAAAATAACAAAAACAAATGAAAGGGATGAAGGATTAGTGAACTTCCTTTCTAAACATGCTTAGTCTTCCTAAGCATGTGCCTCCATCCTTGGTTGGGGTCAATCCTTCATCAGTTGTCGCTTTCGTAACGAATGCAACTGAACATGGGTGGCCTTCGATTAAACACCTTGTTTCTCTACGTCCTTCTCCATCATCTTTATCTTTACTTCCTTTTCTTTTTCTTCAATTTCCCTTTCTTCTACAATTTATATTTGTTCTTTTTCTATTCTTTCTTTTTCTATTTTCTCCTTCAGCCTATGTTGATCCCTACTGGCTTGTCTTGGTGTCATAAATTTCAACTTCATTTCATGTCCCTCATGCCTAAAATAAAGGGAACGTTTATCAAGATTAAAATGAAGTCATGCCCATCTCAAAAGAAGATGACAAGAGTTCGTGGGAGCAATATCAAATAATACTTCTTTCACACATTTTCTCCTACTGAATTTGATCCTTAATTGATTCGAATGAAAGCTTATTGGTAACTGGAGTTTCTCCACCAATCTTTGGCTTACAACATTGCTGTCACTTTCGTAAACGAATGCAACTAAACATGGGTGAACTTCAATGAAACACCTTATTTCTCTACTTCCTTTTCCATCATCTTTATCTTTGCT
Organism: Vigna unguiculata; assembly: GCF_037176805.1. Lineage (NCBI taxonomy): Eukaryota > Viridiplantae > Streptophyta > Magnoliopsida > Fabales > Fabaceae > Vigna > Vigna unguiculata. The sequence continues at coordinate 21,436,256 of NC_140795.1, read as the reverse complement.
TCTTTTTCTTTTTCTCCAATTTCCCTTCCTTCTACAGTTTATATTTCTTCTTTTTCTATTTTCTCCTTCAGCCTATGTTGATCCTTACTGGCTTGTCTTGGTGTCATAAATTTCAACTTCATTTCCTGTTCCTCATGTCTCAAATAAAGGGAACGTTCATCAAGATTCAGGGTTTTAAAATGAAGTCATGCCCATCTCAAAATGAGATGACAAAAGTTCGTGGGAGTAGTATCACATAATACTTCTTTCACACATTGTCCAGTACTGAATTTGATCCTTGCTTGATTCGGATTCAAGCTTGTTGGTAACCGGAGTTTCTCCACCAATCTTTGGCTTACAACATTGTTGTCGCTTTCGTAAACGAATGCAACTGAACATGGGTGGCCTTCGATGAAACACCTTATTTCTCTACTTCCTTTTCCATCATCTTTATCTTTACTTCCTTTTCTTTTTCGCCAATTTCCCTTCCTTCTACAATTTATATTTCTTCTTTTTCTATTCTTTCTTTTTCTATTTTCTCCTTCAGCCTATGTTGATCCTTACTGGCTTGTCTTGGTGTCATAAATTTCAACTTCATTTCATGTCCCTTATGCCTCAAGTAAAGGGAACGTTTATCAAGATTAAGCGTTTTAAAATGAAGCCATGCCCATCCCAAAAGAAGATGACAAGACTTCGTGGGAGCAATATCACATAATACTTCTTTCACACATTATCCCGTACTGAATTTCATCCTTGCTTGATTCAAATGAAAGCTTGTTGGTAACTGGAGTTTCTCCACCAATCTTTGGCTTACAACATTGTTCTCGCTTTCGTAAGCGAATGCAACTGAACATGGGTGGCCTTCGATGAAACACCTTGTTTCTCTACTTCCTTTTCCATCATCTTTATCTTTACTTCCTTTTCTTTTTCTCCAATTTCCCTTCCTTCTACAGTTTATATTTCTTCTTTTTCTATTCTTTCTTTTTCTATTTTCTCCTTCAGCCTATGTTGATCCTTATTGGCTTATCTTGGTTTGATAAATTTCAACTTCATTTCATGTCCCTCATGCCTCAAATAAAGGGAACGTTCATCAAGATTGAGCATTTTAAAATGAAGCCATGCCAATCTCAAAACAAGATGACAAGATTTCGTGGGAGTTGTATCACATAATACTTCTTTCACACATTGTCCTGTACTGAATTTGATCCTTGCTTGATTCGCATGAAAGCTTGTTGGTAACTGGAGCTTCTCCACCAATCTTTGGCTTACAACATTGTTGTCGCTTTCGTAAACGAATGCAACTGAACATGGGTCTCCTTCGATGAAACACCTTATTTCTCTACTTCATTTTCCATCATCCTTATCTTTACTTCCTTTTCTTTTTCTTCAATTTCACTTCCTTCTACAGTTTATATTTGTTCTTTTTCTATTCTTTCTTTTTCTATTTTCTCCCTCAGCCTATATTGATCCTTACTGGCTTGTCTTACTGTCACAAATTTCAATTTCATTTCATGTGCCTCTTGGCTTGTCTTGGTTTCATAAATTTCAACTTCATTTCATGTCCCTTATGCCTCAAATAAAGGGAACGTTCATCAAGATTGAGCATTTTAAAATGAACCCATGCCAATCTCAAAACAAGATGACAAGAGTTCGTGGAAGTAGTATCACATAATACTTCTTTCACACATTGTCTTGTACTGAATTTGATCCTTGCTTGATTCGGATGAAAGCTTGTTGGTAACTGGAGTTTCTCCACAAATCTTTGGCTTACAACATTGTTGTCGCTTTTGCAAACGAATGCAACTGAACATAGGTGGCCTTCGATGAAACACCTTATTTCTCTACTACCTTTTCCATCATCTTTATCTTTACTTCCTTTTCTTTTTCTCCAATTTCCCTTCCTTCTATAATTTATATTTCTTCTTTTTCTATTTTCTCCTTCAGCCTATGTTGATCCTAACTGGCTTCTCTTGGTGTGATAAATTTCAACTTCATTTCATGTCCCTCATGCCTCAAATAAAGGGAACGTTCATCAAGATTGAGCGTTTTAAAATGAAGCCATGCCCATCTCAAAAGAAGATGACAACAGTTCGTGGGAGTAGTATCACATAATACTTCTTTCACGCATTGTCTTGTACTAAATTTGATCCTTGCTTGATTCAGATGAAAGCTTGTTGGTAACTGGAGTTTCTCCACCAATCCTTGGCTTACAACATTGTTGTCGCTTTCATAAACAAATGCAACTGAACATGGGTGGCCTCCGATGAAACACCTTATTTCTCTACTTCCTTTTCCATCATCTTTATCTTTACTTCCTTTTTTTTTCTTCAGTTTCTCTTCCTTCTAAAGTTTATATTTCTTCTTTTTCTATTCTTTCTTTTTCTATTTTCTCCTTCAGCCTATGTTGATCCTTACTGGCTTGCCTTGGTGTCATAAATTTCAACTTCATTTCATGTCCCTCATGCCTCAAAATAAAGGGAACGTTCATCCAGATTGAGGGTCTTAAAATGAAGCCAAGCCCATCTCAAAACAAGATGACAAGAGTTCGTGGGAGCAATATCACATAATACTTCTTTCACAAATTGTCCCGTACTGAATTTGATCCTTGCTTGATTCGAATGAAAGGTTGTTGGTAACTGGAGTTTCTCCACCAATCTTTGGCTTACAACATTATTGTCGCTTTCGTAAACGAATGCAACTCAACATGGGTGGCCTTCGATTAAACACCTTGTTTCTCTACTTGCTTTTCCATCATCTTTATCTTTACTTCCTTTTCTCTTTCTTCAATTTCACCTTCTTCTACAGTTTATATTTGTTCTTTTTCTATTCTTTCTTTTTCTATTGTCTCCTTCAGCCTATGTTGATCCTTACTGGCTTGTCTTGGTGTCATAAATTTCAACTTCATTTCATGTGCCTCATGCCTCAAATAAAGGGAACGTTTATCAAGATTGAGCGTTTTAAAATGAAGCCATGCCCATCTCAAAACAAGATGACAAGAGTTCGTGGGAGTAGTATCACATAATACTTCTTTCACACATTCTCTTGTACTGAATTTGATCCTTGCTTGATTCGGATGAAAGCTTGTTGGTAAGTGGAGTTTCTCCACCAATCTTTGGCTTACAACATTGTTGTCGCTTTCGTAAACGAATGCAACTGAACATGGGTGGCCTTCGATGAAACACCTTATTTCTCTACTACCTTTTCCATCATCGTTATCTTTACTTCCTTTTCTTTTTCTCCAATTTCCCTTCCTTCTACAGTTTATAATTCTTCTTTTTCTATTCTTTCTTTTTCTATTTTCTCCTTCAGCCTATGTTGATCCTTACTGGCTTGTCTTGGTGTCATAAATTTCAACTTCATTTCATGTGGCTCATGCCTCAAATAAAGGGAACGTTCATCAAGATTGAGCATTTTAAAATGAAGCCATGCCCATCTCAAAACAAGATGACAAGAGTTCGTGGGAGTAGTATCACATAATACTTCTTTCACAGATTGTCCTATACTGAATTTGATCCTTGGTTGATTCGGATAAAAGCTTGTTGGTAACTGGAGTTTCTCCACCAATCCTTGGCTTACAACATTGTTGTCGCTTTCGTAAACGAATGCAACTCAACATGGGTGGCCTTCGATGAAACACCTTATTTCTCTACTACCTTTTTCATCATCTTTGTCTTTACTTCCTTTTCTTTTTCTCCAATTTCCCTTCCTTCTACAATTTATATTTCTTCTTTTTCTATTCTTTCTTTTTCTATTTTCTCCTTCAGCCTATGTTGATCCTTACTGGCTTGTCTTGGTGTCATAAATTTTAACTTCATTTGATGTCCCTCATGCATCAAATAAAGGAAACGTTCATCAAGATTGAGCGTTTTAAAATGAAGCCATGGCCATCTCAAAACAAGATGACAAGTGTTCGTGGGAGTAGTATCACATAATACTTCTTTCACACATTGTCCTGTACTGAATTTGATCCTAGCTTGATTCGGATGAAAGCTTGTTGGTAACTGGAGTTTCAGCACGACTACTCCTCCTCCTCCTGTTAGCAGCCATAGCCTGGATACGCCACATTACGACTATTAAAAATCAGTCGCTTAATCAAACAAAACCACACACTCTTCCACATTTAACACACAACATGCCAGAAACAAACACATCGCTAAGCTCACTCTCCACTAGCCCCAAAATATTTTTAAAAATATTTTCAAAACTTTTGCTCTAATACCAATTGTAACATCCCTAAGGAATATTACTGATATTAAATAAATAAAAATTTGAAATACAATAATTGTCGCATTTATTATAAACTATTTCCCAGAACACGGGAAATTTAAAACTTTAATATATAATAAGCCATAAAATCAGGAGTCCATAATTTCATAAAATTGAAATACAATCAATGGCTCCCGCCAAGTTTACATGATATTCTCAAAGTTAAATTGATAACACATAAAACATATGTATATACAAAACATCCCCTGCTAGCCCTCGCTCCGAGTCTAAGCATCTCCTGGCCCACCTGTCACATCATCTGCTCCCGGATAACAAGTTATCCGATCATCGCCACACACACAGAAAGGGTGAGCTATGCACAATAAAAATATAAACATATATATAAGAAATAACCATGTGTTCCCCAACCCAAAAATAATATAACTACAATTCTCATACTTTTCAAAACACCCAACCATGATCTCATAGTCCTTCATGAGTCATATGCATGAACTAGATCTTGGGACTTCACTGTGCTTCCACGAAACTAACTCATTCGTTGTCCAACCCTATGAGCCTATCCCGCTCATAGTCCTGCCCTACAGACTCCTCGCCTATAGTAAAAACATCCAAGTCTCATAACTTGGACCTTGGCATGCACGCAATCACCATACTATGGACTCCTCGCCCAATAGTAGCCGACGGGAACATAACAGTTCCTTGCCCATCGTGCGCCCGACACATGCAATCAGTATACTAAGGACTCCTCGTCCATTAGTAGCCGACGGGAACTCAACCAGTTCCTTGCCCATCATGTGTCCAACCACCAAGCACATCCCAAACCCCTATTGGACTTAGTCCTTCAAGCCCAAACACCACACCACATGAATATACAACCTAACTTTCATATAAACAGCCAAAACACACTCACAAGCATGTAGAAACATAGTAACTCGCATAAACTCGCTTAAGCTAGGGACTTCTCGCCCTAGCTAAGCCCTCAGCCTCGCCTAGGCTAATCCACCTCGCTTGAGCAAGCTTAAAACAGTGACCACACCACGTTATCTCGCTTAAGCGAGATCCTCTCGCCTGGGCGAGTCACACCTTGATGAAGGATTAACCCCAACCAAGGATGAAGGCACATGCTTAAGAAGACTAAGCATGTTTAGAAAGGAAGTTCACTAATCCTTCATCCCTTTCATTTGTGTTTGTTATTTTTGATTCCCTAAGTTGACTTAGTTGAATCAACTTTAGTTGACTTGTTGACCTTTGACTAAGTTTGACTTGTTGACTATAGTTGACTTGACTTAAGCCAACAACTAATCTATGTTTATTTGCTTTGTAGGTTAATTAGGAGTAAGAAAGCAATGCTAGGTGGTGCATGGTGATTGGGGAGCATAAATGATGTGGAGGAGAGAGTAAAGCAAAGACATAAAGCATAAAGTAAAAGACATGAAGCAAGTGTACCTATGTACCTTTGGTCTCCTTTGTTTTTAGCACACTTTAGCCACTTTTTGGAGACATATGAGACACATTCTTTGTCTCCTTTTGTGCTAGAACGAAATTAGCCTTGCACACACCATAGTTGGCTCTTTTGTCTCTCATTTTTGTAACCTTATTTGACCTAGTTTCTAGAAGCAAGGGTTAGGTTTTTGTAGAGACATCCTTAGGTATCTTTTATTTGCTTAGAGGCCCCTAAACTCTTCTATATAAGGGGTGCTCTTAGACATGTAAAAGGGTTGAACATTTTGAAGTAAAAACACTCTTGTGTCTCAACCATTTGTGAGAGTTTCCTCCCTTGGGAGTGAATACTTTTAAGCCTTATCTTGCATAGCAAATGGCGGCACACATCCACTCATCTTCAAGGTTGCCATGGCTTCTAGCCTAGCCTTGTAGTGGCGTGCTTCTCACATTTTTACCATTTCTTTCCTTTCCATTTTATGTTTTCTTCTTGCTTTAATTATTCTTGGTTTTTTATGGTTTATGTGCTTTCCATTTCCTTTTTGTTTTGAATCAATCCATCATCTTCTTCTCTTGAGCTTTGTGAAAGGAACCTTCACATCTAGATAGCTTGCTATCTTAATGTCCAGTGGGGATTTCACTTAGCTTTCTTAATCAACTCACACCATATTCAATAATCTTAAAAGAGAACAAGATAATCCTTCATCATTTGGTATCTAGAGCTTTGTTTGTCCTTGAATATGGTGTTTTCATGTTCTAACCTTGTCTTGTGTAGCTATCTTGAATGGTCCACATAAAAATAATGCTGGCAAAAACTGTTCACGATTTTAAAAGATTAAACTGCACCTGCTCCGTGGTCGAAAAATTACGTTCTTGATGTCCAAAGAAAGCTCTGTTAGTCTAGTTTTTTTTAAAAAAAGAACCAATGCATTTGGAGTTCTCTGGAGAGAGTTATGATTGAAATAGTGAGCAAAGGCCAGAGCTGTCGAGATCACCGCAAATCAACGTTTTTCAGGTTATGTTGGGCAGTTTTGGCTATTGTTTTTGTTACTCTTCTTACTCCTAAATGTTGTTAGATAACATGTCTTTGTGTGCTTAATCATTGACCTTCATTTCCAAAAGTTTAAATGCATGATAGCTACATGTTTGAGTCTTTAAATGTGCCTAACTTTTGCTTGAGTCATATGTCATATGTTAACTTGAAGTTTTCTTATTCTTGTTTTTCCAAGTATTTGAATCTTGCTTTCACTTTATGTCTTGCTTGATGTATGCTCCATGAAATTGATTTTGGCCTAAAACTTGAGGAACTAAGTGTCCAAGCCACCTAAAACTCTTTCTCACCATTTTATGAAACTAGTTGCGAAAGAAGAAAGTTTTGCACCAATTTTTGCCTAAAAATCGAGAGCAACCTTGCTCCTTGGTGAACTAAAAGTGTGTTTTTCACTTGGTGTTATGCTACTAGTTTTCATACTTGAGAATTGGGTGATATTGGCTAATTTGTTCCATACATTAACTTGGTTATGATCTTTCTTGGTGTATGCATGATTTAAGACTTGAAGATGCTTGTCAAGTACTTTTCATAGAGTCTTTAAAATGTGATTTTCTTGTTTTATTCTTGTTAAAAGTTTTGTCTCAAACTTTTCTTCTTTAGAGTTTAGCTTTTCTTGTTCTTGTGCTTTTCTTGCTTGTCACTAGGTGTTCTTTGTTTTGTCTTACTAAGGTTTTCTTTTCTTGAAACTCTTGGGGTGTTGTGGCTGAATCACTTATCTTGCATTTGAAAGGTTTTGCACAAGTTTTTAAAAGTATTTGCTTCACTCCTTTGGTGGATTTTGAGTGCTAGCCTTGCCTTGTTACTTTGGGAGAGTGATCTAAACACTTGGGTTACATTTTGGGTTGGATTTGGTCTCGATTTTCATGTTGTCTAACCTCTAATCCATTTATTTTGTCTCGGATTTGAGTGTTTTTGTTGTAGGAATCATGGGAAGTTCATCAAATGGACCTACTCCAAACAAAAACAATACATTGATGAGATTGCTTCGGGATTTGGAGTTGTCTAGGAAGGAGTCCTTTGAACAATTGAGAAAAGAAAAGGAGCATAGTGACCTAAGAATCCAAGAGCACATTCAAAGGCTTGAAGCTAAGGAGCAAGAAAGAGAGGCTAGGAAAAAAGGGCATTCTAGGCGCAAACCCTCACAAGAGAAGCAAACTCCAAAGATTCCTAAGTTCAAAGGAGAAAATGACCCAAACATCTACATTGAGTAGGAACAAAAAATGGACAATTTTTTTACCATTCATGTAGTTATTCATCAAAAGCAAGTAGATTTGGTAGTCTTAGAGTTTGAGGATTATGTCATGACTTGGTGGCATCAATTATGTATGGACAATATTAACCAAGAGTCACTCGCAACTTCTTGGAGGGACCTTAAAAATTTGATGCGCGCTAGATTTGTTCCTTCCTACTATAGGAGGGAGACTCTTTTGAAGCTCCAAAGGCTTCAACAAGGGTCCATGTGTGTGGATGAATATTATAAGTTAATGGAGTCCATGCTTCTAAAAGTAAGACTCCAATTTGAAAGTGAAGAGGAAAAGTTAGCTAGATTTGTGAGTAGGTTAAGGAGGGATATACAAGATTTAGTAGAGTTATATGAGTACTCCTCTCTTGACAAAGTTTTACATTTGGCCATCAAAGTTGAAACTCAATTGCAAAAGAAAAAAGAGGCCAAGAGGAGTGGTTCATACAATGACTATTATTCTAGTACTTGGAAAGATAAAGAAAGAAAACATGATAAATTACCACTCAAGAGTTCCCAAGACCCACCTCCTAGGACTAATTCATCTAGGCCTTCTAATGAAACTCCTAATTCTTCTCAAGGTATAAGGATAAGTTCTATAAAATGTTTTAAGTATTTGGGATATGGGCACATAGCTTCAAATTGTCCTACCAAAAGAACCATGGCCTTAAACCTTAAAAGAGAAGTAAAGAGTGAACATTCTTCTCCCCCTTCCCCCAAAAGTACTTCTTCCCACACTTCTTCTTCAAGTGAAAGGATTAAACCCCTTGAAGGTGGATTGTTAATGATAAGGCACCAACTAAGACAAGTTTCCAAGGAACTTGACCCTTCTCAAAGACAAAACATTTTTCATTCAAGGTGTCATATCAATGACAAACTATGTCCCCTCCTCATAGATAATGGAAGTGGTATAAATGTGGCTAGCACAAGGGTTGTGGACAAGCTTGGCTTGAAAACTATCCCTCATGCCAAGCCCTACAAGCTATCATGGCTTAAGGAAGAAGACATTAAAGTAACTCAACAAGTCCTCATTAACTTTTCAATTGGAAATTTTAAAGATGAGGTGTTATGTGATGTTATGCCTATGGAAGAAACTCATATTTTGTTAGGTAGGCCATGGCAATTTGATAGAAAAGTCTTTTATGATGGCCATGCTAACACCTATACTTTCTCCTTCCAAGGCAAGAAGTTCACACTCCTACCTCTCTCACCCAATGAAGCAAATGAAGACCAAAATAAAGTGAAAGATAAGAAAAAAGATGAAAAAGAAAAAGAGCAAGTTACCTCCAAAGTGTTACTTGCCTCTAAAAAAAGATTTTCAAAGCAAGATGGACATCACCATTCTTTCTTCTCTTGCAAGACTCAAAAGGAAGACCCAATGCGCAAGCATGAGAAGAAAAGTGGTCTAGAACAGAGGGATGGCCTAACCAAAGTTAGGGGTAGTACCCTTAGAAAAGATGGAACAAGAGCTCATAAAAGGGAGGCGCAAAACCTCCCCCAAATCAAGTCAAGCTCCATCTACAAAGGCTTAAAGAATTTGTGGTCAAATTCTCTCCAAGAAAGGGAGGATGATGAAGGATTAACCCCAACCAAGGATGAAGGCACATGCTTAAGAAGACTAAGCATGTTTAGAAAGGAAGTTCACTAATCCTTCATCCCTTTCATTTGTGTTTGTTATTTTTGATTCCCTAAGTTGACTTAGTTGAATCAACTTTAGTTGACTTGTTGACCTTTGACTAGGTTTGACTTGTTGACTATAGTTGACTTGACTTAAGCCAATAGCTAATCTATGTTTATTTATTTTGTAGGTTAATTAGGAGTAAGAAAGCAATGCTAGGTGGTGCATGGTGATTGGGGAGCATAAATGATGTGGAGGAGAGAGTAAAGCAAAGGCATAAAACATAAAGTAAAAGGCATGAAGCAAGTGTACCTATGTACCTTTGGTCTCCTTTGTTTTTAGCACACTTTGGCCACTTTTTGGAGACATATGAGACACATTCTTTGTCTCCTTTTGTGCTAGAACGAAATTAGCCTTGCACACACCATAGTTGGCTCTTTTGTCTCTCATTTTTGTAACCTTATTTGACCTAGTTTCTAGAAGCTAGGGTTAGGTTTTTGTAGAGACATCCTTAGGTATCTTTTATTTGCTTAGAGGCCCTCAAACTCTTCTATATAAGGGGTGCTCTTAGACATGTAAAAGGGTTGAACATTTTGAAGTAAAAAAACTCTAGTGTCTCAACCATTTGTGAGAGTTTCCTCCCTTGGGAGTGAATACTTTTAAGCCTTATCTTGCATAGCAAGTGGCGGCACACATCCACTCATCTTCAAGGTTGCCATGGCTTCTAGCCTAGCCTTGTAGTAGCGTGCTTCTCACATTTTTACCATTTCTTTCCTTTCCATTTTATGTTTTCTTCTTGCTTTAATTGTTCTTGGTTTTCTATAGTTTATGTGCTTTCCATTTCCTTTTTGTTTTGAATCAATCCATCATCTTCTTCTCTTGAGCTTTGTGAAAGGAACCTTAACATCTAGATAGCTTGTTATCTTAATGTCCAGTGGGGATTTCACTTAGCTTTCTTAATCAACTCACACCATATTCAATAATCTTAAAAGAGAACAAGATAATCCTTCATCACACCTTTGCCCAAAATAACACACAGTCCTCGCCTAAATGAGGTTTCAACAAAAACATCACAACTGATCCCGATATCTCGCTTAGGCGAGACCTTCTCGCCTGAGCGAGACCCTAGTTCGCTCAAACCTCCAAACTCCCTCGCCTGGGCGGAAAATCGCGCTCAACATACCAAATCTTGTCGTCATCTCGCTTAGGCGAGCCACTCTCGCCTAAGCGAGGGTATCACTCGCTCAACCTCTAAACCAGAAACGTAGCTCTGCAATTCTTGCTTAGGCAAGATGGACTCGCTTGGGCGAGACTTACAGGGTTTTGCCTCTGAACACGCTCTAAATTGACCAAAACCAATACCAAAACACTACCAAAACACGATCGATACAATCAAATGGCACAACAACTCCAGAAGCATGTTTTATACTCATTCAATCCACCCAAAATACAAAACCTAATTATTCGCCTCCATTCATTACCAAAACCCTCATTACCAACAATATCATGCTTTACAAAATTATTGGCACAACATCAATCAATTACGCATCCAATTTCCAACATCATACACGAATTTCGTGCCAACCAGTAATAGATTGAACAGCACAGACCCAAAAACCATAACACATGTGAAGCAACTTAATCGCATAAGGACAACTCCCCTAACATGGAATGTGTGATCAAAAATTGTGAAGACAGGACCCCTTGATTCCCGATTTCCGTCTTGCTTCAGCCCTTGCACACCTAACTCAACCTCTCACTCTCCAATTTCGTTCTCCTCTCAAGCTGCCACAGAACAATTGTAGAAACCCTTCTTTTTACCTAAACTTTGCCTTTTATAGGTGTCTTAAAAATGGGTTTTAAAAATAAAACGAAATTGGGCTTTATTATGGTTTTCCCAACCCTCTTGGCGCCCCATTCTGCTAGGTTGTCTCTACCTTTCCACATTCATAAAGCTTACTCTATGCCCATCAAGGTTTGAACCCATGACCTCCCACTCATAAGAACAAAGCATAACCACTATGCCAAACCACATTTGGTGATAACCATTATAATCCTATGATTATACTATCACTCACCATTCACAATTCCATTACCAAAACAAAATAATAAATAAACCATACAACACATAATTGGCATACATAAGACTCGAACTCAAATCCTCTCACACAATCAAAGTACTCTCAACCATATGAGCTAGTACTTTTCCACGTCACACCAACCAACAATTAATGTCATAAAGGCTCTTTTTACTCACATTTACTAATTAATTAATTATTTAATTAATTAATTTCACGGGTCTTACAACAATCGCCTTATGTGAGAAGACAAAGGCACATTCCTCCACACCCTAAAGAAGTTAGGATAAAATTGCCTCACTTTCATGGTAGGGATAATGCAAAGACATATCTTGATTACGTTGCAACAGTTGAACAACTTTTTTAGAGCCATGTTGCAGAGGAAGAAAGGCATGTCTCCTTAGCTACCCTTAGCTTTCAAGGACATGCTTTAAATTGGTATACTTCCTTAGTCCTCCAAAGAAGGAGAAAAAGGCTTCCTGCAATTAACTATTGGTTTGATCTTAAAGAAGCCCTTCATGCCCATCATGGAAAAACTCTAAAGGCTCCAACAAAGGTCTATGGCAATAGAAGAATATAGACAAAAATTGGAGTTATACATTTTGAGAGCTAGGATTGAAGAAAATTGGGATCTTACCATTGCTAGATTCTTGAGTGGTCTCAATTATGTAATATGAGATAAAGTTGAGTTGTTCCCCTACAATAATTTGAATGATCTTATGCAAATGTGCATTAGGGTTGAGCAATAACTTTTAAGAAGACCTTCTTGCAAGGATTCTTCTCCCTCTTATCCCAAAAGTGAGCCACAAAAGGATTTCAAAAAGGATTTTTCAAAAGCAAAGGAGTCTACTCCTAAGAATCCAGCAAAGGTAAGTGACAAAGGTGAAACCTCTAACAAAAGAGGTAGTGAAATTAAGTGCTTTAAGTGCTTAGGCCGAGGTCATGTGACTGCCCAATGCCCTACAAAAAATCTATTATGTTAAAGGGCAATGACCTCTATAGTAGTCAAGGTGAGTCTTCTTCTTCTAGTGATTTTGAGGGTAGCCATTCATAAGCATCTTCCAAAGAAGATGCTTATCCTAATGAAGGTCGTTTTGTCATGATTATGAGGCTTCTTATTAATCAACCTAGTGCTCCTCTCAATGATCAAAGAGAAAACATTTTCCACACTATATGTGATGTTTGGAAAAACACATGTTCTCTTATCATTGATAGTGGATCGTGTTGCAATTACTGTAGTACAAGGTTGGTTGAGAAGTTGAACTTAGCCTTGATACCTCATCCCAAACCTTATAAACTTTATTGGCTTAATGAAGATGGAGATATTAAAGTTAAGCATCAAGTGGATATTAAGTTTTCCATTGGAAAATACAAAGATAGGGTTTTATGTGATGTTATTCCAATGGAAGCTTGTCATATTCTCTTGGGAAGGTCATGACAATTTGATCGCAAAACCACCCACAATGGCCATACCAGTGAGATCACCCTTCTACATAAGGCTAAAAAGTTTGTTCTTCACCCTCTCACTCCTACTTAAGTTGCTAGTGATCAAGATCAAGCTCAAATGTGAGCTACGAGAGAGGAATAGAGTTCCAAGAAATCTACTTTAAGTCCAAAGAGTGAGGTAGGGGATTCATAAAGTTAAAATCCTAAGGTCATTTCTCATGAAGTACTTTTTACTCAAAAGTCTTTATTCCATGTGCTTCATGAAGAACAACCTTCCTATCTCCTTGTGTCACTCTTCACTCACTTGTATTCCAAGTTCTTCACTTCAAGATCTCCCTCCTTCCATAGTTGTTATTCTTCAGGATCTTGTCATGTTTATTTGATTTTAGGCCTGAAATTATAAATTTGTGATTAAGTCTGAAAAAAGCAAGTTAAAATGACATTTAGAGTTGGATTGTCACTACTTTGGTAGGGGTGTGTGTAACACCCGTAGAATTTAATTAATTAATTAAATAATTAATTAATAAAATGCGGGAGGGGAAATAATTATGACATTAAATTATGGTTGGTATGATGTGGAAAGGTGCTAGCTCATGTGGTTGAGAGCACTTTGATTGTGTGAGAGGACTTTGGTTCGAGTCCTATGTATGCTAACTTTTGTGTTATTATTTTATTATTTAAATCTATGAAAACAAGTTCTGGTATGTTATGATGTCTGAATTATGATTGTTAGCATGAAACATGATTAGTTGAATTGGTTATGCACTTGAATGGTGACTAAGTGGTTATGGGTTCAAACCTTGGTAATTCTAAATGAAACTTATTTTTTTTTATTTTGCTAATGTTAACTTTGGAGGGAATTGGAAAGGTTAACAGAAACCTACTGGAATCAGCACGGCCAAGGGGGGGCTGCAATCATCATTCATGATGAGATATGAATGGCTATTAAGAGTTAATAAGTTGAATTTTCGTTTTTAATTCTTGGGTTAACCTAAAGCACTAGTTTAAAAGGCAAAAGTGAGAGTTTAGGCAAGGTTTTGCAAGGCTGAACTTAGACCTAGAAAACAGAGACAAAAGTGAGTGAGAGGGGTCTGGCGTGAGTGAGTTTGGAGGCGGGGTTGAGGATATTCAAGGGTGGCCATTGGTGATCAAAGGAGAGAGCTTGAGGATTTCAAGTATAGCAAAGGAGATCAGGTTAGGGGAGCTGGACTCTGTAATTTTTTATGCATATGATTAATAATGTGTAACTGTATGGTATATTGGTTGTTTTTGCACTGTTAAATCCTTTATAATTATGCGTTTCTGGAATTTTCCAGAAACCACCTGGCGGGTGATAGAACCACCGCCAGGCAACTCATACAATTGCGTGTGTTCTGGGTTCTTGGAAGAGGAGTTGCCTGGCGGCACACTCCCGGCCACCAGGCAATGCAAAGCGTCTTGGCTATTTTCTAGGTTTGCTGATGAAGCACCTGGCGGGACTGGTTGAGCCGCTAGGCGGCGCGGGGTAATTTGACCTGTTTTTGGGTTCTTGGAGTTCTGGGCTAAATCTAATCGGGGCATAAGTCAGTGGTGAATTGTACAGAGTGATATTGTTAACCAACAGTAGGTATGGTCATCTAATTAATGGCTTAAATGAATGGAACAATGTGTGTAAGCTTAGGGTTGAAGGTGTGGTAACTTTGATTGCTCGTTGAACTGAATTATCGTGAATTGCATATAGAAATAAGGATCAGTGTAATTAAAATATGGAGTCATTGTGATTGTGCTAGAACTGGTAACTTTGATTGCTCGTTGAATTGAATTATCGTGAATTGCATATAGAAATAAGGATCAGTGTAATTAAAATATGGAGTCGTTGTGATTGTGCTAGAACCGGATGGCATTGTAGTGGGAATTCACAAAGATGGAAAAATGGTGGGGTTTTGAGTGCGGGAAAAATCTGGAAAATACCCAGATGGTAAGCACCGCCTGGCGGCACGGGGGCTGGCCGCCAGGCGCCAGCATAGTGACAGAGATGCTGCAAGCTGAAGTGTTGTGCGCTGAGGTTGGGTACTGTTTCCTTTGGGTTAGAATCAACATATGGGAATTGTGATGGTTGGGGTGGTTGACGAGGGAGTTGTGTATGAACCACAAGGGTGAGAAATTCCTTAGGTGGCGGTGATGTCGAATATTGGAGGTCTTTCTATCTTATGGCACAATAGAGATTGTGCATACTAGTTAAGTTGGGTACGAGGGGGTTTAGCAATTGATCAATTATGGTGAATGAGAGTCCAAACAGTGGAAGAGGTTTGATAACAACTTAGTGGTAAAGAATCTAAGAGTACTAATAGGTTAAGAAGGAAGGAGTTTAATATCATTACTGAATGAGTTCTGTTATCAAGCTAGGGAGTGGGGATTTGACCTCACCATTGTTAGTAACCATTTAAGTAATAAATCGGGGATTGATCAAATGGAAATGTGGTAAGAAACTATGTTAAACTTGAACAATAAAACTAGTGTGTGCTGTACTGTCATGGCGCCTGGCGGTGGGATTTGGATCGCCAAGCAGTAGCGGGATCACAGAGGGGTCTCGGGGCTTGGTGCGCCTGGCGGCAGAGGCAGTTCCGCCAGGCGGTCGCTGTTGCGAGAGAAATTTAAAGGCGTTGTGCGCCTGGCGGTACGAGACACCCGTCAGGCGGTCTGGAAGCTGGCAGCGCCTGGCGGCACGTGTCCCCCGCCAAGCGATTTGCACTGCTGCAGCTTTGAAACTTTGATTGTGTATTTGTGATCTACAAGGCGTCTAGTGGTGCTTTAAAGATGGGGTTGCTGGTGTTCCTTGAGTTGTGGCTTAGAGTATCCCTTGAGTTGTGGCTCGGGATAAGGGTTAAGCACATGGTATTCCTTGAGTTGTGGCTCGTAATAGCATTTATTGAGTTATGGCTCGGGATGGTGGATGAGCACGAGGAACCCTTGAGTTGTGGCTCAGGTTGGCGAGTGTTGCCGGTGTGAGTGTGTTGGTTGTGGCCAGTACGAATGGGTCCAGATAGATTGCCCTCCTCAGTTGTTGGCTGACGAGTTTGGTAGTCTTGGGACGATATAGACTATGTTCGTATATGGGAACTCTACTTGGCGTTGCGGTGTATGGTCCGTAACATGTTTTCCCGCACGTGCTCTATCGATTGTGGCCGATGGGTATGGCAGCAAGTCACCTTGAAGTAATCCTTAGACGATGTAGAACACGAATGAGCTGATTGGGGGTCAGATACTAGGAATTAAAGGATAGAATAATGTAGAAAACTTCAAGTTATGTATGGTAATATGTGTGTATGTGAACATGTACATATTTGTAATATATACATGATTTATCTGTTAAGCTCACCCTATCTACGTGTGTTTGGCGATGATCGTGTACGCGGTACACGGGAGCAGATGTTGTTGATGCAGGTGGCTTAGGTGGAGCTTAGTTGCGAAGAGGGGTTCGACTTGGGAAATTTTATGTTTCTTTATTTCTTTTGAAACAGTTGTAAACCCATGATGGGTGATTTTGTAATATTGTTCTTAAATTTTGGAACAGATGGATTATGAACTTTTTATGCTCATTTAGTAAAGTTTAAATTTTCCCGCGTTTTGGGAAAATGAGGTATTATTAAATGCGTTGTTATTTATTTATTTATTTTATTATTTATAAATCTGTAATATCCTGACGGGATGTTACAGTGTGTCAATTTACTCTCCGTTTTCCAAAATGTTTCAATTGCATCCCAACTTTTGTAAAAGTGTCTCAATTAGGCCCCTTTTGAGAAAAAAATTACTAACATCGTGAACTATGTGTCATGTGTCAATATGTGATTTTTTTTTTTTTTTATTTTCTCTTAATTTTTAAATTTTTCTTTTTTTAAAAAAATTTCAGGTCCCTGATGTGACATGTGGTATGATTGTCTTGATTTCAATTTAGTCCTTATTTATGTGCCTTTAATTCAATTTAGTCCCTATTTATGTTTATTTGATTCAATTTTGTCCCAATTTTTTTTAATAATTGAAATATATTTTTTAATCTATGTTTTATTATAAGATTAAAACTAATTTAAGTATAAATATTTTAAAAAAATTAAGTATTGATATTTATATTAAAATTTAGTAATAAAATAAATTATTAACAAAATATAGGTTAATAATATACAACTATGTAATATGTTAAAAAGTCATTTTTAATAAATATTATTAGTATAACATTTATACAAATAATAAATTCGGTCTTAAATTGGAGAGGAACAATATTATTCTATTTTGAAAAAAAAATTTGGATGATTAACGAAACATGAGTTAACAACATATAATGATGTAATATGTTAGAAAGTTGTTTTTAATAAAAAATAATAGTATAACATTTCTACAAATAATAAATTGTCTCAAATTGAAGAAAAATAAAATTGCTCTATTTACAAAAAATAAAATTAGGACCAATTTGAATGAAAAAGACATAAGTATGGACTAGATTGAATCAAATAGACATATATGAAGACTAATTTAAAAACAAGATAATGACATTTGATAGTTATATTGACATGTCATATTATATAGTCACATGAGACTAAGGACCTGACACATTGTAACAAATTTTAAAAAAGTATTACAAAATTAAAAAAAATTAAATTTAAAAAAAATCATATAGTTAACATATGACAGTCGGATAATAAGCTAAAAAAACAATTAATTAAAATACTTTTTTTTCGAAAGACGCAATTAAAACTTATTTTGGAACGGGACCAAATTAAAACCCACCAAAGTCGACAACATCCAAATAATTAACCTAGTCCATAAAAGGCAAATATCTACTGGAAATGAGTGAAAAAATGACGCTGGTAAGGAATATTTGTAGGTTGTAGGTTGAGAATCCTTTGACAAGGAAGGTGAGATCAAAGAATCAACAACGAAGTTTCTGGTTGTCTTGAAGTCATTATATTATCGTAATCATACCAACATTTCTTTCTCTTCTGGAGACTCTTCCTTTCGCATTCGTCTTTCTCACTCAACAAATGAGGTTTTTTCTTTGCTTCTTTTTCTGTTCTCATTTCATTGTTTGACTTACTAGTAATTTTCTAAAGCTTTTTCTGATATCTGCTGCGACACGAAATGAGAAAACTTCATCACTTGTAAGATAACTTAATTTTACCAGTACCCCATTTCTATATTGCCTTTGCCGCTTCTGTTTCACATCTTTTGCGGCAAAAACATTGTAATACAGTTGATCCATTTGGTTGTAACTTGTAACAGGTTAATATTCTGAGCAATTTACCCATTTATTTGTAATGTTGTTGAAAAGTTGTGTCTTTTTTTCTTTTTGTGAGATTAGTCGCCATCCTGAAGTTTTGTGGGCTCAACGTTCTGATAAGATTTACCTTACTGTTGCTCTGCCTGATGCCAAGGATGTTTCTGTGAAGTGTGAGCCTCAGGGTTTGTTTAGTTTCTCTGCTTCGGGCACTCAAGATGAATCCTACAGCTTTAGCTTAGAACTTTATGGATCTATTGAACCTGAGGTGAGGGAGATTATGGTTGTTTTATTAAATTCTTCACATTAGAAAAATGCCACACTGTTATTTGATTCTGTCCATACTTTGTGTGAAGTCGTGTTTTGTGGCTATGTAAGGATAACGGTGATTGTAGTGACGAGTATGATGATTTTTGAAGGATTTGGGATTTGGGGCTGGCTATATGTTTTCTAATTACAATTCTTTTGTACTTTCTTTTGAATTTGATATCTCCTTTTCTTTTTCTCCATCAAATACCGTTCAGCTTTTGATATTAATTTAACCTCTTGGGCCGAAAGTAGTTGTGCCCTTCTTAGCTTTTGGGATTGTTGGACATATTATCGTTTGAAATTGATGCTGTGCTGGAAAAAATATTTGATGAAATGATTCCTTTTAATCATGTTATGTTAAAACTGTTCCAACCTTTGGGTTTGGGGTTTCCCTATTGTCTAATCCCACATTGAGCTGTACAAAATCTCTATGGTAATTTGGTGGACAATGGTCATTTGTGGTTAAGGCATTATGGAAAGCTTGTAAATCCTGAATACTATTCCTTATGTATTTTTGTGTATGTGTGTCTGAAATTTGAATATTTCTGCAGCATTAATGCATGCAGCTCATGTTGTAGTACACTTTTCAGTTAACATAGTTATGTACAGGATCAGAGATGTTAAACTATTGCCGTTTCTCCACCTAATAACTTAAGCATTTAACCTTGATACATAGGAAGAATTATTTGCATCTGAAGTGTGGGCAACTTATTCTTTTGAGAAGTGTCCGTTCTTTGTCATTGATTCACTGTTATGATTTCACTATACTCAAATATCATCCAAAATTTGGTCGATGGTTCCAACTAAAACCAATCATTGCCACCTCGTTCCCAATCATCTCCTACATCACATTGTTGCTATTCTTGTTTCTTTTACCTGCTGTTTCTTAAGAGTTTAGTGCCTGTAGCTCTGATCCCCATTGTCTTTTCTTTTGTTGAGTCTTTATCACTCTCAAGAAAAATTGTTATGATATATGTAACAGCTTGTGGAATTTTTTTTCATATGCATATATGAAGCATGCAATGCTTTTATGTTTACATTAATAGCGTTTTCTTTTAAGATTCTATTGAAGTTGAATGAATATGAAACTACTCAAATATTATGCTAAAAGTTAGAGATCTGGTGGTGAAATAAATTTCTCAAGAGAATCTTACTCAATACTTTTTGTTTTTGCCTCTTATTTTGTTCTTTTCCATGTCAAACATTTTAAAAGAAAAGTTTTGGTGGTCATATACTTAAATTTTTCATTATGGTGTGTAGGGTTGTAAAACTAAATCTAGCTTAAGAAACATACTATGCTCAATTCAGAAAGGAGAAAAAGGTTGGTGGAAGAGGCTATTGAAGTCTGAAGAGAAACCTGCTCCGTACTTGAAGGTTGATTGGAATAGATGGTGTGATGAAGATGAAGAGTCAACTTGTAAGCTTCTATAAATCATAACTATTAAATATAGTGAAACTAGGTTTGAGTTAATCTTCCTTGTGTAGAAAATACACATAGGGGTTGTATTTATAATAAAGAAAATGTGGGCTGAGCTCAAAATATATACTGTTAAGAATAAATAAAATAGGATTTGAGATTAATCTCCCTTATGTATAAACCACACATAGGGTAATCTATATATGATAGAGAGAGAAACAATTAAAAAGAGTAACTAAAAATATATAAAGTAAATAGAAGATATTGTTTGATATTGTGATTAACAATATCTAACAATATCTTAATAATATCATACAATATCTAAATAATATCTAACACTCCCCCTCAAGCTGGAGCATACAAATCGTATGTGCCAAGCCTGTTACAAATATAATCAATTCTAGGTCCCTGTAAAGATTTAGTAAAAATATCTGCTAACTGATGAGTTAACAAACTCAATTTTGATGTCTCCAGACATGATCTTTTCCCAAATGAAATGAATCAATCTCAATGTGTTTGGTCCTATCATGAAAGACATGATTAGAGCTAATATGAAGAGCAGCCTTATTGTCACACACAAGTGTCAGTTAAATAACATCTCCAAATTGTAACTCTCTAAGGAATTGCTTGAGCCAAACAAGTTCACAGGCAGCTGAGGCCATAGTTCTATATTCTACTTCTGCACTGGATCTTGCTACAACACTCTATTTCTTACTTTTCCACGAGATCAAGTTACCACCAATGGAGATACAATACCCAGATGTAGATCTTCTATCAAAAGGAGATTCTGCCCAATCAACATCTGAGTAGCAAACAACTCTTGTACGGTTATTAGAACCATATAACAATCCTTTTCCAGGGGATCTTTTAATATACTTCAAAATACGAATGACTGCATTCCAATGATCTTCACATGGGGAATTAAGAAATTGGCTTACCGCACTGACTGCAAAGGAAATGTCAGGACGAGTAACGGTAAGATAATTCAATTTCCCAACCAATCTTCTATACTATTCAGGATCAGATATAGGCTCCCTCTAATTTGGTAGAAGTTTAGTATTGGGATCCATGGGTATATCAACAAACTTTGAACTCACCAACCCTATTTCCTCTAGAATATCCATGACATACTTTCTCTAAGATATAACAATACCATCATTGGACTGTGCTACCTCAATACTCAAGAAATATCTGAGTTTGCCAAGATCTTTGGTGTGAAAATGGTGATAGAGATGTTTCAACTGAAAGATGCCATGGTTGTTACTCAAAGTAAGAATGATGTCATCAACATATACTATCAAGTAAACACATCCAGCACTCGAGAGTTGATAAAAGACAGAATGATCTGCTTCACATCGAGTCATACCAAATTGCTGAACAACATTGCTAAACTTTCCAAACGAGGCCGTAGGAGATTGTTTTAGGCCTTATAGGGATTTGTGAAGACGACATACCATCCCAGAAAACCCCCCTGAGCAACAAACCCAGGAGGTTGCTCCATATAGATTTCTTCTTGCAAAGCATTTTGAACATCCAGTTGATAAAGAGACCATTGTTGAAGAGCAGTCATGACGATAAATAAACGAACAAAAGCCATCTTTGCCGGGGGAAAATGTATCTCCATAATCCAACCCAAAAATTTAAGTATAACCTTTGGCCAAAAGACGAGCTTTGAGGCGATCAATAGTACCATCAGGTCCAACTTTGATAGCAAACACCCACCGACAACCAACAACAAATTTCCGAGACGGTAACGAGACCAGTTCCCAAGTTCCATTGTTTTGAAGAGCACTTAGTTCATCTGTCATGGCCTGACGCCAACCAGGATGGGCTAAAGCTTCACAGACAGTTTTTGGAATGGTCACAAAAGGAGAGAAAAGACATGTATAAAAAGGTAATGACAATCGATGATAACTCAAAGCAATATAATGGGGAGAGGGATTATGGGTAGAACGCATACCTTTTCGGAGGGCAATGGGAAGGTCAGACTCAGGTGTCAGAGCTGGAGGAGACAAAGTAGTTGGCACTTGAGTGGAGTCACATGGTGGTGGTTGTGATCGATTTCGGCGACTATAAACCTGAATAGGTGGTGGAGGAGAAGCTGACTGTGGAGCAGGAATCGATGGTGAAGAAGACAATAAGGGAGTCACAAACAATAGGAACATTAAAGGTACTGGGAGAGTTGTCAGGATTGGATGGTGTCAGAGGTGAAGTTTGACTCTTAAAATAAAGAGAGAACTCATCAAAGGTGACATCTACAGATACAAAATAATGGTTAAGGAAAGGAAAAAAACATTTGTATCCTTTTTGTGATCTTGTAAACCCTAAGAAAATACACTTATGTGATCTAGAAGAAAACTTGTCAAGACCAGGACTGAAATTATGAACAAAACATGTAGACTCGAAAACTCTTAGAGGCAAGGGATGAAGATGTTCATGAGGGAATAAAATGGAATGAGGTATGTTATTTTTTAAAATCAAAGAAGGCATGCGATTAATGAGATAACAGACAGTAAGATTAACATCACGTCAAAAATGTTCAGGAACCTCTCCACGAATTAAAAGAGTGCGAGTTGTTTCAATAAGATGTCTATTTTTACGTTCAGCTACACCATTTTGTTGAGGGGTATAAGCACAAGAAGTTTGATGCAGAATATCGTGAGAAGTCATAAATTGTTTAAAAGAATGAGAAAGATATTCACGACCATTATCACTGTGCAAAATTCTAATAGAAACAACGAACTGAGTTTTAATTTCATTAAAAAAAGATTGAAAGATATAAAATAATTTTGGACGATGTTTCATTAAAAATAACCAAGTACATATGAAATAATTATCAATGAAAGTAACAAAGTATTGAAAACCTAAAGTAGACTTAATGCGACTAGGACTCCAAATGTCAGAGTGAACCAAGGCAAAAGGGGACGAAGCATCACGTGTGACACTACGAGGAAAGGAAGTACGACAATGCTTGCCTAATTGACACGACTCACACCAAGCGAGATAACTTGGACAAGGCAGACAAGCTGCTATAACTTTGCAAGGCTTGGATGACCTAACTGAGCATGAAGAAGAGAGGGAGACTCCATAACTGCACTAACGTGTGTAGAGGGACGGAGATGAGAAAGACCATGAGACTCACATCTTGTGCCAATCACTTGTTTCGAACTCCGGTCCTGTAAACACACAAAATTGTTGGTAAAAGAAACAATATACTCAAGAGAATGAGTTAGACGACTGATGGACAACATGTTAAAAGGAGACCCAGGGACATAAAGAACATTATCAATGGTTAAAGAAGGGAAAAGTTTAACAGTGCCAACACCATGAGATGAGACTCTTGAACCATCAGCCAATGTAACAGAAGGTAAAGGATTATGAGAGGATAAAGAAGAAAACAAAGATTTGTTACCAGTAATATGATCAATGGCTCTTGAATAAAAAACCCAAGGACCAGGAGAAGAAGATCGAGTCAGACCAACAAAAGATGTACCTGTGTGAGTGACAAATGCAGTGGAACTAGAAGACTGTTGATCCTTATACCATTTGAGAAATTTGTTGAACATAGTAGGTGTATCGGATGAAACAGAAGGAGGATCCCCAATAGACGAAGGTGGGGAAAGGTTGGTCTGAGTAGTTGCAGCAGAGCGAGGAGGACGACCATGCAATGCATAACACCTATCAATCTTGTGACCTGGCTTGCCATAATGTTCACACTTATGTAATGCATAACACTTGTCAATCTTGTGACCGAGCTTGCCACAATGCTCACACTTAGGACGCCCTTTCCCTGTTTGCGAGGGCGAGTGAGATGCCAACGCAGAAGAATCATCAACAGAAGCAGGTGTATCAGTGTTGGGTTGTTTTGGTACACGCAAAAGAGTAGAGCAGGTTGAAGTCAAGGTGGGGACAACTGGGGAACCCAAAATTTGATCACGAATATGTGAATATTTATCAGCAAGCTTGTATAATGCTCCGAGCATTAAAAACTTTTAGCGTTGCTCGATTTCTGTGGCAGGGTCGGGGGAAGGGGGTAATAACTCATTGAACTCATGAAAAAGAGCATGAATTTTGTCCATATAATCAGTCATAGAGTCTTGATGTTTAGAGGAAATAAGATCTGCAAATTTAGAACAAACACCATAGAGACGTTGAGTATCATTGGTGTATAATAACTTGGCATGCTCCCATATTTGAGCACATGTTTCGTAGGAACGAAAAAGTTGCTTTAACAAAGGATCAAGAGTACCCTTGAGATCCACACATAATTGAGCATCAATGGTTTCCCAACGGTCTTCCTAAACAAGAGTGAGAGTAGGTGCTTTCGGAGTAAGATGATCAAGATACTTCTAACTCTGAAGCTATAATCGGACGTCTAATGACCATGTGGCATAATTAGGGCCAATTAACTTGTCAATGAATAAGTGTACATTAACATAGTTAGTGTAGATGGACGGGTCAAACAGACCAGAAGAGATTTTAGAACTGGAAGAGGCAGCGGAAGACGCCATGGAGGAAGGGAAGAGAGAAAAAAACTGTAAAATACCAAAGAGGTCGCTTGGCCAGGGCAATCAGAACCGTGTGGTCGCCGGTTGGAACTAACACTCCGGCGGTGACGGCGACAAACAATGTTTGAGATTAATCTCCCTTGTGTATAAATCACACATAGGGTAATCTATTTATAATAGAGAGAGGTACAATTAAAAAGAGTAACTGAAAATAAATAGAGTAAATAGAAGATATTGTTTGATATTGTGATTAACAATATCTTAATAATATCAAACAATATCTAAACAATATCTATGACATACGGAAAACAATAATAATAGAAGCTAAAAATAAGATAGAGATAAGATATTAATGATATCTTAACACTCCCCCTCAAGCAGGTGCATACAAATCGTATGTATCAAGCTTGTTACAAATATAACAAATTCTTGGTCCCTGTAAAGACTTAGTGAAAACATTTGCTAATTGATAACTTAAGTTAAAAAGCTCAGTCTTGATGTCTCCAGACCAGTGTTATTGAATTTCGGCCATGGCAGCGCCATGGCGGAAACCGGTAGCGGTTTCCCGGCCTGCCGCCACAATAAGGCGGAGGCGAATCGGATTTCCCGTGGCGGTCCATGGCGGCCGCTTTAGACATGGCGGGTGGCGGTGGCGGAACGGTCATGGCGTAAAAATCGGGTTTTTAAAAGGAAAAAGCAAGGAACTTGAACAGAAAGAGAAGAAATGGTAGATGGAAGTGCAGCAGCGGCGGCGCGGGAGAATGTGGAAGAAAGGAGGGCGTGGAAAGTGAGAGAAAGAAGGATACACTGATCCCTAATTGCATTGAGGCTTTAAAAAAATGGGCCAGGCCCATTAAAGCTTTATTTAATTAATCTTACCTACTTTTTCACTCTTCTTTTCTTTTTTATCCTAAATTTTTTACCCTGAGTTACTGCAACAGTAAAATTTTCTTAACTTAAAACACATTCTTTTACCCAAACTTACTACAGAAGTAAATCTTCTTTTAACCTTTTCCTTCTCAACATTACTTTCTAACATCTAAGTATTAACTCTTGTAACTGTCAGCCACCATTGTCAGCCGCTGTTGTCCCCATTGCCGGCCGCTGCCACCACCAAACACCGCCAACAGCTGCTGCCACTGGCCACTGCCAATTCTTTTTCTTTTTTCAATATTTTTTTCTACTTCTCTATTTTCACTATAATTATTTTGCAAAAAAAAAACATACTAATTTTTCAACAAAAATAATTGTCAATGATCATAATACTTCAATATCATTATTTTTGTATTAAAATTATATGTGGGGTATTATATTTTCTTTACCGCATTATTTCCGCCATAACCCGTTATAACGTCCGTTATAACTTTATAAAGGTTTTTGGGATCACCGATATAATCCGTTATCCGATATCAATAACACTGCTCCAGACACAATCTTTTCTTGAATGAAATGACAGTCAATCTCAATGTGTTTAGTCCTCTCATGAAAGACAAGATTAGAACTGATATGAAGGGCAACTTGATTGTCACGTATAAGTGTCATTTAATTAACGTCTCCAAACTATAACCCCTTAAGCAATTGCTTAAGCCAAACAAGCTCACAAGTGGCTAAAGTCTTGACTCCATATTCTATTTCTGCACTAGATCTTGCCACAACACTTTGTTTCTTGCTTTTCCAAGAGATCAAGTTACCTCCAATTGAGACACACTATCCGGATGTAGACCTTCTATCAGTAGGAGATCCTGCCCAATCAACATTTGAATAACAAACAACTTTTGTATGGTTATTAAAAACCATATAACAACTTTTTTCTAGGAGATTCGTTAATGTACTTTAATATACAAATAACTGCATTCCAATGATCTTCACACGGAGAATTAAGAAATTGGCTTACCTCACTGACTGCAAAGGAAATGTCAGGACGAGTAATTGTAAGATAATTCAATATCCCAACTAATCTTCTATACTGTTGGGGATCTGACATAGGCTCCCCCTGATTCGGTAGAAGTTTAATATTGGGATCTATGAGTGTGTCAATAGATTTGGAATTCATCAACCTAGTTTCTTCCAAAATATCCAATGTATACTTCCTTTGAGAAATAACAATATCGTATTTGTTGGACTGTGCCACCTCAATACTTAAGAAATATCTGAGTTTTCCAAGATCTTTGTTCTGAAAATGATCATAAAGATGTCGTTTCATCTGAGAGATGCCATGGTTATCACTGTCGGTAAGAACGATGTGTCATCAACATACACTATCAAGTAGACACATCCAACACCTGAATGACGATAAAAGACTGAATGATCTGCCTCACATCGAGTCATACTAAATTGTTGAACAACATTGCTAAATTTTGCAAACCGGGCCCTTGGCAACTGTTTTAGGACATATAACGATTTGCGAAGACGACATACCAACTTAGAAGACTCCCCCTAAGCAACAAATCCATGAGGTTGCTCCATATAAATCTCTTCTTGCAAATCGCCATTGAGGAATGTGTCTTTAACGTCTAGTTGATAAAGAGGTCATTGTTGAAGAGCCTCCATTGCAATAAATAAACGAACACAAGCCATCTTCGCCACAGGAGAAAAATTATCACCATAGTCCAACTTAAAGATTTGGGTATAACTTTTGGCCACCGGACGTGCTTTGAGACAATCAATAGTACCATTAGGTCCAACTTTAATAGCAAAAATCCACCTGCAACCAACAACAAATTTCTTAGATAGTAATGGGACAAGCTCCCAAGTTTCACTATTATAAAGAACACTCAGTTCATCAAGCATGGCCTCATGCCAACCAGGATGGGTTAAGACACCACGAACAAATTTTGGAATGGTCACAGAAGAAATAGACAAAAGATAAGTATAAAAAGGTGAAGACAATCTATGGTAATTTAAAACAATATAATGAGGAGAGGGATTACATGTAGAACAAATACCTTTTCTGAGGGCAATTGGAAGGTCACTTGGTGGAAGGGGAGACTCAATTGTTGGATCCGGAGGAGACACATTCGTTGGCACTTGAGGTGAGTCACTTGATGGTTGTTGAGGACGATGGCGACGACTATAAACTTGAAGTGATGGTGGAGCAGAAACTAACGGTGTACAAGGCACACCTAGAAGATCACAAATCATAGGAATATTGACTATATTAGATGGAGACTCAGTGGAATGAGAAGAACTTTTAAAGTAAATGGAAGACTTATTGAAGGTGACATTTGTAGAAACAAAATAGCGGTTAAGAGAAGGAGAAAAACACTTATATCCTTTTTGTGATATTATAAACCCTAAAAAGACACATTTGTCTGATCGAGGAGAAAATTTATCTAGACTAGAACTAAAATTGTGCACAAAACATGTAGACCAGAAAACCTTGAAAGGTAAGGGATGAAGAGGTTCATGAGGAAATAAAATGGAATGATGTATTTTATAATTTAAAACCGAAGAATGCATGCGATTAATAAGATAACAATAAGAACAACGTCACCCCAAAAAGATTGAGGAACCTCGCCATGAATTAAAAGTGTGCAAGCGGTGTCAATAAGATGTCTATTTTTGTGTTCAGCCACCCCATTTATTGACGTGTATTTGGACAAGAAGTTTGATGCAGAATGCCACGCGAAGCCATAAATTGTTTAAAAGAATTAGAAAGCTATTTACGACCATCATGACTTTGCATAAATTTTAATAGGAACACCAAATTGAGTTTGAATTTCATTAAAAAAAGATTGGAAGATATGAAATAATTCAGAACGATTATTCATTAAAAATAACCAAGTACACCGTTAATAATTATTAATAAATGTAACAAAGTATTGAAAACCTAGATTAGACCAGTGTTATTGATATCGGATAACGGATTATATCGGTGACCCCAAAAACCTTTATAAAGTTATAACGAAAGTTATAACGGGTTATGGCGGAAATAATACGGTAAAGAAAATATAATACCTCACATATAATTTTAATACAAAAATAATGATATTGAAGTATTATGATCATTGGCAATTATTTTTGTTGAAAAATTGGTATGTTTTTTTTTTGCAAAATAATTATAGTGAAAATAGAGAAGTAGAAAAAAATATTTAGAAAAGAAAAAGAATTGGCGGTGGCCAGTGGCGGCAGCTGTTGGCGGTGTTTGGTGGTGGCAGCGGCGGGCAATGGGGACAGCAGCGGCTGGCAATGGTGGCTGATAGTTACAAGAGTTAATACTTAGATGTTAGAAAGTAATGTTGAGAAGGAAAAGGTTAAAAGAAGATTTACTTCTGTAGTAAGTTTGGGTAAAAGAATGTGTTTTAAGTTAAGAGAATTTTACTGCTGCAGTAACTCAAGGTAAAAAATTTAGGGTAAAAAAAGAAAAGAAGAGTGAAAGAGTAGGTAAGATTAATAAATAAAGTTTTAGTGGGTCTGGCCCATTTTTTTAAAGCCTCAAAACCTCAATGCAATTAGGGTTCAGTATCCTTCTTTCTCTCACTTTCTCCCACGCCCTCCTTTCTTCCACATTCTCCCGCGCCGCCACTGTTGCACTTCCATCTGCCATTTCTTCTCTTTCTGTTCAAGTTCATTGCTTTTTCCTTTTTTCAACCCGATTTTTACGCCATGACCGTTCCGCCACCGCCACCCGCCATGTCTAAAGCGGCCGCCATGGACCGCCACAAGAAATCCGATTCGCCTCCGCCTTATTGTGGCGGCAGGCCGGGAAACCGCTACCGGTTTCCGCCATGGTGCCGCCATGGCCGAAATTCAATAACACTGGATTAGACGTAACACGACTAGGTCCTCAAATGTTAGAGTGAACTAAAGCAAAAAGGGGACGAAGCACCGTGTGCGAAACTACGATTATGCTTGCCTAATTGACACGACTCACACACCAACATGGACAACTTGGATAAGCTAGGAACAAGCTGCTGCAACTTAGTAAGACTAGGATGACCTAACTGAGCATGAAGAAGAAGAGGTGGAGACTCCATAATTATGCCAACATGAGAAGAAGGGCGAAGATTGTAAAAACCATGGGACTCAATCTGGTGTCCATCACCTATTTCGAACTTTGGTCCTATAAACAAACAAAAGTTTGGGTAAAGGAAAGAACTCAATCAAGATAACATCTTAGACGACTTACGGATGATAAGTTAAAAGGAGACCTATGGATCAAAAAGAAAAAAAGATTGACAATCCCAACACCATGAGCTAAAACACGAGATCCATTAGTCATTGTAACAGAGGGTAAATTATCCGGAGAGGACAAAGAGGAAAACAAAGAATTTTTACTAGTAATGTGATAGGTGGCTCCTGAGTCGAACACCCAAGGACCAATAGGTGAAGATTGATTCAGACCAGCAAAAGTTGTACCTGTGTGAGCAACAAAAGTCATGGAACTAGAAAGCTTACGATCCTCACTCCATTTGCGAAATTCATTGATGATAGCAGATTTGTCGGTGGCAGAAACAAATGAAGGAGGATTCGTAGTAGATGGTTGTAACGGAGGATCAATGTGAGCAACAACATCAGATAGAGGAGGACAACCATGTAAGACATAACAACAATCAATTTTGTGGCCGAACTTGCCATAGTGATTACACTTGTGATGCCCTTTTTCTGGCTTGCGTGAGTGGTGGCAATCATCATGTTGAGACCAAAGCAGAGGAATTATTGGCAG
The DNA here is from genome assembly GCF_037176805.1 of Vigna unguiculata. NCBI lineage: Eukaryota > Viridiplantae > Streptophyta > Magnoliopsida > Fabales > Fabaceae > Vigna > Vigna unguiculata. The sequence goes on along the minus strand of NC_140795.1, from coordinate 21,406,030 downwards.
TGACATGTGGATCAGTGGAAGGTTGACAAGGCACACACAAAAGAGTGGAACAAGTAGAGGTAAAATTGGGTATAATAGGAGAATCCAAAATCTGATTACGGACATGAGAATATTTTTCAGCAAGTTCGTGTAAAATCACAACAATGAAGAACCTTGACTGTTGCTCGATTTCTTTAGCAGGATTAAAGGCAGCAGGTAATACTTCATTAAATTCATGGAAAAGAACATTCACCTTACCCAAATAATCTGCCACAGGGTCCTGAGTACGAGGAGCAACAACATTAAGTAGGTTGTGACAAACACCATATAGACATTGAGTGTCATTGGTGTACAATAATTTGACCTGTTCCAAGACTTCGTAAAATGTGTCGTTTGTTGTTACAAAGTTTCGAGGAGAGACTAATTTTAATTTTCACCAAAAGTTAATAGACCAAAAACATTTAACCCAATCTAAATTTAATGGCAGAACAGGTAGAAACTTTCTCTAATCCAGAAAGATATAAAAGACTAGTTGGAACAATTATTTATCTCACTATTACAAGACCCGACTTGTCCTATGTAGTTGGTGGAGTCAATTTATGCAAAAACCATGTATTGATCACTGGAATGCTGTCATTCATATTCTAAGATAAAGGGAATACCCAAATTATTGAATATTGTGATGCTGATTGGGTTGGTTCTACTAAGGGTAGACGCTATACTACAAGATATTGTGTTTTGCCTGGAGGAAATAATTGTCTTTTAGAAAAGTAAGAAGCAAAATGTTGTCGATCGATCATGTGTTGAAGCTGAGTATAGAGCAATGACATCTCTTGCTTGTAGACTTATATGGTGTTAGATTTATCATTAGATATCTTATCTCTATCTTTATCTTCACTTTATATATTATTTTTTACATGTATTTTGGGCTTAGCCCATACTTCTTTTATTATAAATATAGTGCCCTATGTGTATTTTTTACACAAGGGAGATTAATCTCAAACCTATCTTCAGTATATTTAATAAGGTATCTAGAGCCCAGGTTCGTATAGAAAAAAATTTCGTTGCCTCTGTCACTGCTCCACCGCCGCAACTCTCATTGTCGTCACCATTGTTGGAGTTCCAACCATCAACCTCACGGTTTTGATCGTCTTGGCCAGGCGACCATCGTGCTGTCAATGACGTCTTCAATGGAGTTCCCACACGTTCAGGGCTTCTCTCTAGCAGCGATTCCCTTCATTGGACTCACCTCAGTCTTGTCTTTTAGGATTTATGCTTGGTTCCTTCATTGGAGCACTGTGGATTTTTAAGGTTTCCTCTCCCTTCATGGCGTCTTCCACTGCTTCTTCCACTTCTACTGTTTCTTCTACCTTTACCTCCGCTATGTTTGACCCATTGGTCTTTTGTACCCAGGAAAATGTGCACTTGCCCATTGATAAGTTAGGTAGCAAGAATTATGTGACTTGAGCAACAAACTTAAACTTTGGCTTGAGAGTCAGGGGTATGTTGATCATCTTACTCTCAAAGGGACTGATATTGCTTCCGGTGATTTTCCCCATTGGAAGATGATTGATGCTCACTTATGCATGGTTCTCAAGAATACCATGCAATCTTCTATCAAACAAATGTTGCATGCCTATGATACATGTTATGAAGTTTGGAAACATGCCAAATTATTGTACACCAATGATACTCAACGTCTCTATGGTATTTGTCACGACCTTTTTGACGTTGCTCCTCGTACTCAGGACCCTATGGTTGATTATTTGGGTAAGATGAATGTTCTTTTTCATGAATTTAATGAAGTATTACCTCCTGCCTCTACTCTTGCAGAAGAAATTGAGCAACGATCAAACTTCTTCATGGTTTTGACTTTACATGGACTTGTTGATAAATACTCCCATGTCCGTGATCAGATTTAAGGTTCTCTTGTTATACCCAATTTCATTTCTACTTGTTCCACCCTTTTGTGTGTGCGTGTAAACCTTCCATTGATACACCTATTTTTTCCGATGATTCCTCTGCTTTGGCATCTCATCATGATGATCGTAACTACTCTCGCAAGCCAGAAAAATTGCGTCACAACTGTGACCATTGTGGCATGTTTGGCCACAAAATTGACAAGTGTTATGCATTACTTAGTCGTCCTCCTCGATCTAATGCTATTGCTCAAACTGATATTCTCTCATAGCCATCTACTTTGGATTCTCCTTCATATGCTCCTGTTGACAAATCTGCTATCATCAATGAGTTTCTAAAATGGTGTAAGGATCATAAGCCCTCTAGTTTCAATGCTTCTATTGCATGCCAAGGTACATTTTTTGCTGGTCTACTTAATCTTCATCTATTGGTCCTTGGGTGCTTGACTTAGGAGTCACTGGTCATGTTACCTTCTGTTACAATGGCTAATGGGTCTAGTGTTTTAGCTCTTGGTGTTGGGATTGTTAATCTTTTTCCTTTTTTATCCATTGATAATGTTCTTTATGTCCTTGGCCTCCTTTTAACTTATTATCCATTAGTCGTCTAACCCGTTCTTTTGATTGTGTTATTTCCTTTACCCAAACTTTTGTTTGTTTACAGGACCGTAGTTCGAGATAGGTGATTGGAACTGTGAGTTTCATGGTCTTTATCATCTCCGCCCTTCTTCACATGTTGGTACAATTATGGACTCTCCATCTCTTCTTAATGCTCAGTTAAGTCATCATGGTCTTGCCAAATTGTAGTAGCCTGTTCTTGCCATATCCAAGTTGTTAAATTTAGTGTATGATTTGTGTCAATTAGGCAATGCATAATCCTAGTTCCTTTCCTCGTAGTGTCACACACGGTGCTTTGTCTCCTTTTGCCTTAGTTCATGCTGACATTTGAGGACCTAGTCGCGTTACGTCTACTTTAGGTTTTCAATACTTTGTTACTTTTATTGATGATTATTCAAGGTGTACTTAGTTATTTTTAATGAAAAATCATTATGAATAATTTCATATATTCCAATCTTTTTTTCATGAAATTAAAATTTAGTTTGGTGTTTCTATTAGAATTTTGCATAATGATAACGACCGTGAATATTTTTCTCATTCTTTTAAACAATTTATGGTTTCTCATGACATTCTACATCAAACTTCCTGTGCGTATATATCTCAACAAAATGGAGTGGTTGAGCGCAAAATTAGACATCTTATTGAAACAACTCGCACTCTTTTAATCCATGATGAGGTTCCTCAATATTTTGTGGTGATGTAGTTCTTACTGTTTGTTATCTCATTAATCAATTGCCTTCTTCGATTTTATATAATAAAATACCTGATTCCATTTTATTTCCTCATGACCCTCTTCATCCCTTCTAAAAGTTTTTGGTCTACATGGTCTTGATAAGATGTCCCCTCGCTCACACATGTGTTTTTTTAGGGTTTACCATATCACAAAAAGGATACTAGTATTTTTCTCATTCTCTTAACCGCTATTTTGTTTCTGCAGATGTCACCTTCAATGAGTCTTTTTACTTTCGTTTATTTCTTTTGTGACTATTCCAAAGTCTGCTTGTGATGCCTTAGCCCATCTTGGTTGGTGTTTGGCCATGCTAGATGAACTAAGTGCCCTTCATAATAGTGGAACTTGGGGGTTTGTCCCATTACTGTCTGGTAGATCTGTTGTTGGTTGCAGTTGGGTCTTTGCTATTAAAGTTTGTCCTCATGGTACTATTGATTGTCTCAAAGCATGTCTTGTTGCCAAAGGTTATACACAAATATTTGGGTTGAATTATGGTGATACTTTTTCTCATGTGGCAAAGATGAGTTATGTTTGTTTGTTTGTTTATAGCCATGGTTTCTATTCAAAAGTGGCCTCTTTATCAACTGGATGTTAAAAACGTGTTTCTCAATGGAGATTTGCAAGAAGAGATTTATATGGAGCAACCTCCTGAATTTGTTTCTTAGGGGGGAGTCTAGGTTGGTACGTCGTCTTCACAAATCCTTTTATGGCCTAAACTAGTCTTTTAGCGCCTAGTTTGAAAAATTTAGCAATGTTGTTCAACAATTTGATATGACTTGGTGTAAGGCATGTCATTCAGTCTTTTATCATCACTCAAATGTTGGATGTGTCTACTTGATAGTATGTGTTGATGATATTGTTTTGAGTGACAACCATGACATCTCCTAGATTAAATAACATCTTTGTGATCATTTTCAATTCAAAAATCTTGGAAAACTCAGATCTTTCTTGGGTATTCAAGTGGCACAATCCAACAACTATGGTATTGTTATTTCTTAAAGAAAGTATGCATTAGATATTTTTTGAGGAAATTAGGATGAATTCAAAATTTGTTGACACATCCATAGATCCTAATACTAAACTTCTACCAAATCAGGGAGAGCTTATGTCAGATATGTAACAATATAGAATATTAGATGTGAAATTGAATTATCTTATAGTTACTCGTCCTGACATTTCTTTTGTTGTCATCGTGATAAGTCAATTTCTTAATTTCCCATATCAAGGTAATTGGAATGCAGTCATTTGTATACTAAAGTACATTAAAGGATCTCCTGGAAAAGGATTGTTACATGGTTCTAATAACCATACAAGAGTTTTTTGTTATTCAGATGCTGATTGGATAAGGTCTCCTTTTGATAGAAGATCTACATCTGGATATTGTGTCTCTATTGGTGGTAACTTGATCTCTTGGAAAAGCAAGAAACAAAGTTTTGTGGCAAGCTCTAAAGCAGAAGCAGAATATAGAGCTATGACCTAAGCTACTTGTGAGCTTATCTAGCTTAAGCAATTACTTAGAGAGTTACAATTTGGAGATGTTACTCAAATTACACTTATATGTGACAATCAAGTTGCTTTTCATATTAGTTCTAATCTTGTTTTTCATAAGAGGACTAAACACATTGAGATTAACTATCATTTCATTTGAGAAAAGATTGTATATAGAGACATCAAAACTGAGTTCGTTAACTCAAATAATTAGTTAGTCTCATAATTTAGGGTAGAATTGTTCAATGTATTATTATGAGAATACAATTCCTATATATAAGGCTAGAAACCTATTTTAGGAAGTATAATAATAGCACCTAGACAATCAAATCCCTATGATTCAGGGATACCATCATACACTGCAATTATAATCTGCTAAATAAGGAAATAATAAAACACAAATCATGACAGAATTAATACAAATAATAAAACAAATTCTAACAGTTAGCAGATATTTTCACTAAGTCTTGACGGGGATCGAGAATTAATTATATTTGTAACAAGCTTAGTACATACGATTTGTATGTACCAACTTGAGGGGGAGTGTTAAATATATAATTAAATATCTTATCTCTATTTTTATCTTTTAGTTTATTTGTTATTATTCTTTATGTGTATTTTAGGCTTAGCCCATACTTCCTTTACTATAAATACAATGCCCTATGTGTATTTTCTACACAAGGGAGATTAATCCCAAATTGATAGATTCAGTGGTAAGGTGTATACTAGGAAGAATAGACATTAGGAGGTAGTTATAACCTCCGGTGGTTGTAAAGGGTTTTTAGAAGACTATTATATATAGTCAGGGAGGGGTTGTGTTGGGGAAGGTAGGAAGATTGTTAATGGGAAAAAAAGGTGTTTAGGAGAGTGGGTCCTCTCGAAAGACTTGGGCTATTGTAATTGTTGTGGAAGAAGTTCATACCACATTGGTACATATGATTTGTACGTACTAGAAAGATATAGAAGACTAGTTGGAAAACTTATTTATCTCACTATTACTAAACCAGACTTGTGCTATGTAGTTGGTATTGTGAGTCAATTTATGCAAAAACCATGTATTGATCATTGGAATGGAATGTCATCATTCGTATTCTAAGATATCTCAAAATTGCTCTAGGATAAGGTTTACTTTTTGATGATAAAGGAATACTCAAATTATTGGATACTGTGATGTTGATTGGGTTTGTTCTACTATGGATAGATGTTCTATTACATGATATTGTGTTTTTCTTGGAGGAAATATTGTCTCTTGGAAAAGTAAGAAGCAAAGTGTTGTCACTCGATCATGTGTTGAAGCTGAGTATAGAATAATGGCATCTTTTGCTTATGAACTTATATGGGTAAAACAATTCTTACAAGAATTATACTTTTGTAATATTCAGCTGATGAAGATGTATTTTGATAATCAAGCTGCTCTCGACATTGCTTCCAATCCAGTGTTCCATTAGAGAAAAATTGTTGTCCAAAGATATTTGTACAGAGTTTGTTGGATCAAATGATCAACTTGTAGATGTATTAACCAAATCATTGAGAAGTCCCCGGATTGAATTTATTTGCTCCAAGTTTGGTACATATAATTTGTATGCCCTAGCTTGAGTGGGAGTTTTAGAATAAATGACCTTCAATATGGTTTATTATTATGTGTTTTGTACTTTGTTGATCTTAGTTCCTGGAAATGTCTTCTAGAATTTTCTTATGTTCATTGTATTTGATGTATCTGAAGATATTATAAATATGAAAGTCTTGAGAGGGGTTTACACACTCTCTCATATTCACGTCATCTCTCTATTATTATTTCAAGTGCAAGAGAAGTATTATAATTATAGAAATAAGGCTTAGATCCTTTTTAACTAAGAATATCTAAATTATATATGTATTATTACGAATGTTGTTGTTTTTATTCCCGAATCATATCTTTATTATTAGATGTAAAATCTCCTTTATTTATTTTATTGATTTCATTTTCTCAATATAAATGAAGTACTTTTGTGTTTCAGAAATACATGGTTTGAGCTTAATGTCTCTCTCTCTTTTTTTTTTTATATAGTTTAACAGTATTTGTATGTTGTTTTCATGTTATTGCATTATTTGTAACTAGTTGAGAGCTTAATGAAATTCTGCTTGAACAGCAGGGGAGGGTGGTTAGAATATTAGCATTTTATTTTTGTTTCGAATCTAATTATGATAGCACTGTTAGATGAGTTTGTATTAATTCTATTCAACTTGGTATATTGATAGATGTTTGAGTATAAGATCAGTATTATACATCATTCTACTCCCTTGGCCACAAGTATGATGATGACAACTTACCTATACCTCCCTCTTCTGTTTCATCAGTATTTTACATATTATACTTTTCCAGTATCTTCGTCTGGTCTTCCCCTTTCCCCAACCACCATGTTTGGGGGGAACCAGTAAGCTGTTGTGATTGGCACTACTGCTTTCAGGCATCCTGATTAACTGTTGCCTATCTCATTCACTTGTTCTTCTTTGCTGATTTACCTAGTTCTATAAAATCATTTTTTATTCTCAATTCTCAATTCACATTTCTCACCATTGTCATTATTCTTAATTCCATTTGTAGCATCCTGATTTTTTTTAAGTTGCTTGAGGATTATGATAGAATTTATTACTTTTTGTGAGTATTGCTCTAATCTGATTAAAGCTTTTGTTGGGACTTTTGCAGCTGATTTGGTGTCTGATGATGATTCTCGGGTAAAATAGTTCTTTTCACTTGCCACATGGGTTACAAAATTTAGTAACTCAGTACCTAATCTCAATCAATGGCATCTTGTTCTTTTGCAGTTTGTTGGTCAAGATGAGGGAAGCAGTGATGATGATGGAATGTTGTGTGAGTGATCCCGTTGTACCTCTAATTAAATTACAGTGATTCTTTCAATTGCTTAGTGACAATGAGATCCTTTAGATTTTAGAAAAGCTTCTCAATAAACACTTGTAGGAGAGATAAATCAACATGTATACTTCAACTTAAAGGGAAAGTAGATGACAAGATTTCTGCAGAAGTTGAAGTGCATACAACATTTTGTTTTATTAAAATGTTATGCATTATTATGAACTATGACATCTTAATTAGGCTAACCCTCCATAATTCATTTTATCTCATTCTCTTCTCTTGTGGTTACTGTTAGTGTGCCATGCATGGCACGAGCTCTATATCTCTCTATCAGTCCGTAAAATGAATGTCTATATTTCCTCAAAATTGACAATTTATTTATTGAATATTTAATTATTTGTAATTATTTTCCATATTTATTGTGCTCTACCCCTCCTGACATGAATAATTATCATTTGCAGATCTTCCAGACTTGGAAAAGGCTAGGGGATAGTAACTGTTATAGTACTGTGAAAGATATAAGAAGCATGGGAACATGGAATCACGTTGAACTATTTTCATAGGGGCAGAATCAGACTACTTTATGAGATGCACTGTGATATGATTGTGTGGCTGCCTTGTATATAGAATCTAAGTAGTGCTTTGGAACTCGATCTTTTGTTACTACTTTGAACCAATTCTGATGAGGGTTTCTTTGAAGGGAGTTCTGGTTGCATCATATAATCAATCTAACATTGTTCTGAACAACATTGTTTTAAGATTAGACAACCCTAACTTTGATTACGTGTCTTTCAAGCTTGCAACTTTTATCTCAATTAAAGGCCATTCTTCCATACTTTATTTCATTTTTATGGGATTTAACGTTTCTGAGAAGTACTAAGATGGAAATGACTCCAATCTGGGATCTTTTGATTTGATGAATTGCATATTTTAACTTCTTGACATAAAATTTTAATGAAGGCATGGGTTATGGTTTTGGTTATCAAGGTGGTAGGGTGTGGACTCATCGATATTTTCGTTTTTGGAATCGAAGTTTATTTTTTTTGGAAATTTCTTTTCACACCCTTTCCTTTCCTTATGCACTCCATAAATCTTGAAATTACTACTTTGTCCTAATAAGAAGGCTTGTGTGATAAAAATCCATCTTCATTTTAAGCTTATATGATGGTAATTAAGCAAGTTCAAGGAAAATTTCCATTAGACATCAAGATAATCAACGTTATCTAGATGTAAAGGTTCATTTCGAATACTATAAAAAAGAAGAGAAGTTTAATTTATGGAAACTAAAAGAAGAAATACAAAATGAAGCACAATAGTCGAATAGAAATGGACAAGTAAATAGTCAAAGAGAAGAAATATAACGAAATGATGGAAGACATGAAAGGGGAAGAGGAAACAAAGGGAAGCACGCCACTTGAGGGGGACTCTAAAGCTCACCAACCTAAGATAATTGGGGATGCCATGCCACATGAGCTCTAGACTCAAGGTAAGACTAGAGAATGCGCACCTTCAAAGAGCATTCTCACAAATGGTCAAGTATATGGTAATTTTACTTAAAATATTCAACCTTCACATCAGTATAGAAGAACTCCTTTTATATTTGATGATGAGGGGTCTCTTAGTAAAAAAAACAAAGCTTAAGGATGTATAAGCAAAATCACAAACTAAGTTTCTAGACGCTTGGTAAAAAAGATGGTGTCTTGAAAATGAGGCAATGCTAGCTTCCAAGCCTTCATATGTGGTGCCTTTGACCTTTTAGAATGAAGATCAACTCCAAGCTTTTCCACTCTCCAAAATGTCTCCAATTTGGCTTTAAGTCCATTTATCTTCTCCATTTCAAGTAGTGTTATTATCCTCCAAGTTGACAATAGCTTGATTTACAAAACAAATAACCAGAGTCAAAGGTCAACAAGTCAACTCAACTTAAGATAATACAGGAAAAGTCAGCATAAAGAAATGAAAAATAAAGACAAAGAAGATGGTTAGAGGCCTCCTATCTAGTAAATGCTTGTTATGATCCTTCTAGGAAGGTCTTCTAAGCTTTCATGATGACTCATGAACTCATAATCTTCCCCTTCCTAGAGAGAATGTGACTCATGATGTTATAGCTAGGGGGAAATCTAACTCATGCATTGTTATTTATTTTCCTCAATACTTGGGCAATCCCCCTAGGGTGGAGCTTGGACTTCCTTTGAGTATGAACCTCTTCTTTCTCAAGTGAAGTCATACCCAATGACCCTCCTTGAAGGTGACTTCTTTCCTTCCTTTATTGGCAAACCTTTGGTATTGTCCAACCCTCCTTTCTATATTATCCTTAACTTAAGCATGCAAGTCTTAGATCACCTTAGCATGTTCCTCTCCATCTTGGCAAGTTCATGCCTCATGAGTAGTTAAGGTTTTGGTCTCACCTAATCCACTCGTCCAGACCCACTAAGTGAAGGTGAAAAACGTGTTTCAATATACAATTAAGCAATGCATACATCCATTCATCTGTGACAGTTAATCCAATTCATTAAGCATGAACGAAATCAATATGAACAGCCAACCCAATCTAAAGGTAAGCATTAGCAGATTAAAAGTAACCATTCACCACAAATTCAAGATGAAGAGAGACAAAACACGAATTCAAAATAGAACCTCAAAGTTCAAATGCATCTCCTTCAAGGAGTCAATACACGAATTTAGCTAGACATGGAAATGGGGCAATTAAACACTTTAAATCTGAATTCAATTAAACAGAACATCATAAACCCTAACTTACGAATTCTTAAACGAAAACTCAAGAACAAAACAGGTTTTGAAAGCTTTAAATGAACCAAAATCGTTGTTATCATATAAAAACCGAAAACCCCATCAATGGGTGTTGTTCCAAGTCAAAAAAATCCACAAAATGAGCTGCCCAATCTACCAAATGCATTGAAAACGTAATTCCTACAATGAATTCTTTTAAATGTGCATAGAAAAGGCAAAAACTAATGCAAAAACATCAAAAACGAGGGGAACACCTCCATGGACACACACCAAAGCTTGGAGAACGAAAATGGAGGTTGGAGAGAATGGAGAAGAAGAAGTGTGCGGCTGGTGGATGGAAAAGAGACCTAATGATGAAGGATTGACCCCAACCAAGGATGGAGGCACATGCTTAAGAAGACTAAGCATGTTTAGAAAGGAAGTTCACTAATCTTTCATCCCTTTCATTTGTGTTTGTTATTTTTGATTCTCTAAGTTGACTTAGTTGAATCAACTTTAGTTGACTTGTTGACCTTTGACTAGGTTTGACTTGTTGACCATAGTTGAGTTGACTTAAGCCAACATGCTAATCTATGTTTATTTGCTTTGTAGGTTAATTAGGAGTAAGAAAACAATGCTAGGTGGCACATGGTGATTAAGGAGCATAAATGATGTGGAGGAGAGAGTAAAACAAAGACATAAAACATAAAGTAAAAGGCATAAAGCAAGTGTACCTATGTACCTTTGGTCTCCTTTGTTTTTAGCACAATTTGACCTCTTTTGGAGACATATGAGACACCTTCTTGGTCTCCTTTAGTGCTAGAACGAAATTAGCCTTGCACACACCATAGTTAGCTCTTTTGTCTCTCATTTTGTAACCTTATTTGACCTAGTTTCTAGAAGCTAGGGTTAGGTTTTTGTAGAGACATCCTTAAGTATCTTTTATTTTCTTAGAGGCCCCGAAACTCTTCTATTTAAGGGGTGCTCTATCATTTGTACAAGGGTTGAACATTTTGAAGTAAAAACACTCTTGTGTCTCAACCATTTGTGAGAGTTTCCTCCCTTGGGAGTGAATACTTTTAAGCCTTATCTTGCATAGCAAGTGGCGGCACACATCCACTCATCTTCAAGGTTGCCATGGCTTCTAGCCTAGCCTTGTAGTGGCGTGCTTCTCACATTTTTACCATTTTATTCCTTTCCATTTTATGTTTTCGTATTCCTTTAATTGTTCTTGGTTTTCTATGGTTTATGTGCTTTCCATTTCCTTTTTGTTTTGAATCAATCCATCATCTTCTTCTCTTGAGCTTTGTGAAAGGAATCTTCACTTCTAGATAGCTTGCTATCTTAATGTCCAGTGGGAATTTCACTTAGCTTTCTTAATCAACTCACACCATATTCAATAATCTTAAAAGGGGACAAGATTATCCTTCATCACCTAATTCTCGTGGACCCATCACCCCATGCCATAGTATTAACAAAAATGCCATTCTACCACTCAGAATTACAAAAGTACCACTCTTGGGCCTCTAATGTTGGCCCATTCACTCAGATGACGTGGAAATGATGATAGACATCGTACCCCACCAAATTAAAACACTTAAAATGCAGTATATGACAGTTGAACCTAGTCGTCTCTCAACGACCAATGTTCTTGTTCAAAGCTTCAATTTCTAGATTCAAACACAATACAATAACAGAGAGGAGGGAGGGGTTTGGCAGATTTATATCGTACAATTATGAACAGTTTGCAATTATTAATAGAGACCTAATTCTCGTGGTTCCATCACCCCTTGCAACAGTATTTACAAAAATGCCATTTTGCCACTCAAAATTACAAACATGTCACTCTTGGGCTGATGAGTTCAAATTTTTGCCCTCATTTAATATTTAAATTTCGAGATTTAATTGAATTTTTTGCACTTAAAGATTGATTTAATTAGGATTTGTGATTATTGGATTTATTGAGTAAGTTTGGTAAAAGTGGCGTAAAAATTGATTTTAGTTGCATTAAATATTATTGGATATTCTAACGTTTGTTAATCAGCTGGATTTTATTTTTGGTTATTAATAGTGTGATTTTGAAATATTCAAAGTTACAAAATAAGTCCAAAATCAAGAAATTCTGGAAAAGAATAAATCAGCAGCTAAATGCACCCCTAGATTTTATTTGCACACTCCTTCAAAAGTGGACCACCAAAAACCTTGTTCTGCACCCCCAGTTTTCACTAAGTTGCACCCCTCCTACCACTAAACTCCACTCAATTAGATTATGCCATGTGGCAATCCCCACCTTTCAAATCAGGCCAACCATAACCTGACACGTGTCATAATCCTTCACTCTCCAAATTGACCAATCAAATCTTGCCACGTCACCATCTCCCAAAATGAAACCCTAACCCTAATTTTCTCCTCTCCTTCCATCACCATGGCAGCTGTCGCCGCCATCTCCTCGCCAGCCACCACCAATCTGCAGCAGCGGCGGCGCCACCATCTTCCTCCATCAAATCGCGACGCGCGCCTGCACCTTGCGGAAATCGGCAGCCACCATCAACACCACGTTCGCACCATCTCTGCAGCAGCCATGGCAACCACCACAACTCCATCCAAATGCAGCAACGCAGCCGACCACCATCTTCGTAGCAACATCCATGCAACTTCGAACCATTCTGCGCAAGCCACCACGCTAGAAAATGCTGATGGAGCGAACACCTTTAGATTCACGGCCACCGCGAGTTCTTCTTCCTCGCGCACAACCATGGCAGCAACTTCCGCACCACCACTGCACCTGCAATGCGCATCCAGCGGCGCCACCATCTGCCTCACCATGACAACCACCATCTTCAATCTTCATTAGCTCGTTGGCAGCAACACGCACCAGCAGATTCGCACCTGCGAGCCATAACGCGAAGCGCCGTCCGCACCAGCGACCACCATCCAGACCTGTCGGACCACCATGAGCCACCACGCCAATCGCCGGAACAACGCCTTCGCACCACCACGCCGTCAGCCGCGCCATTGCAGCAGCCACAGGCCTCTATGAAACCCTAAACGCAGCAAACCTTAGTCTGGAGAGAGAAAGTGCACTCTACGCCACGTGTCAGGCTGCTACTGGACAATCAACTGGTCAACTCTGGTCAACTGGTCAAAGTCAGTAGTCAACTCTGGTCAAAACTGCAAAAATGGTTAAATAAGAGGGGCATAATTGGAAATTGAACAGGTATTAAGTTGCTAATTAATTAAATAAAAATATAAGATTTTAGCAACTGATAGATAAAGCCCAAAGTCCAGTAGAAGCATATATAAAGAGACTTAAGGGAGCAGAAGCGGTAGAACGGACAACTTTGACACTTAGAACTCTCTGGTTTTGGCAGATACCGTCTCCACCACATCTCTCATTCTTTCTTTTATTTTCTTTCCTTCATATCATCATGTATTCCATCAAAGCCATGGAGGGCTAAGCTTTTAGGGTTGATTCCACTATAATTTCTTAACTGGATTCTGAGGTTAGATGAATTTATGTGTTTGTTATTTTGATTATTGTTGTGGTTTTTGTTTATCTATGTCCTTTGCTTCTTAATCGAATAGAAAATAATGATTTTAAATCTACATGCATGCTAATCATATGAGTTAAAAGGTTTTTAAATTAAATTGAGACTTTACTTTGATTTTATTTAGAAACTTTCATTTGATTAAATAAGTTTTTGCCAATAATTAAGACTTTACTTTGATTAGTGGTAATTACTTTAACTAAAATTAGTCAAGACTTTACTTTGATTAATTAAGTTTTCTATTTGGTGAAGAAACAAAGGAATAGACATGATTAGGCATAGTAAAATTAATTGAGACTGTACTTTGATTGAATTTATTATGGACAATCTAACAATTCTCACTTTTAATTGAGATTGTACTTTGATTAAAAGTGAGGATGCCAACAAATGAATTGAGTCTTTACATTGATTGATTTGTAAATCAACAACAATAATTAATTTAACAATAATCTCTAGATAAACAATGAAGAATCTTATTTAGAAAAAGCAGTGGAATTGACCTATTTACTATTACTGTGTTTACAATCTTCCGTGTCATTTTCTTTGCATATCAAAACCCCCCTATTTTTATAGTTTCTAGTTTTAATTGCATTTTTAAGAATCAAATATTTGAGATTAATTCCATATTCGTTGTGAGACGACTCAGGGTTATCTTAACCCTAACTATTTTGTTCACTACTAACTGGCAATGCTGAAGTTGCTAAAGTTGTGGTAATTTGATCGCCTAACGACAGCGATATCAAATTTGGCGCCGCTGCCGGGGAATACGGTTAGTATTTCTTTTATTTTGATTCTGTTTTTATTTATTTATTTTATTTTATTTATTTATTTATTTTTATTTATTTACTTATTTACTTATTTATTTTACGCATATACGTTTAATAGAGTTTGTTATTTTGTAGTCTTTAGTTTTCTTTTAATATATTCCAAGCAAAGTTCTATTTTTGTTTTGATTAAGAATTTCTTTTAAGAAATTTTTTGAGACTAGTTTGGAAAACTCTGTCTAGGAAAGACTTGGTATTTAAGTTGTCTGCATAGTGTATGACTCGGGCCAATCTGGGTCAATTTTATCAACTTGATTCAGAACTTGAAAGAAACTTGCGTAAATCACGCAGGAGACTTGAACTCAGGTGTTCTACTGAAGGAGCACCGTCATCATCTGAACCTACCACTGAAAGTGTACCGCTAGAATCACCTCCGGTGATTAACATATCTTCTGATCCATCACTTGAACCAGAAATTCAAGAACATAGAATGGAAGAAAGAATAATAAGAGAGTTGGCTTCACCGGATGCAGCAATTACACAAAACATGTGCATCCAATATCCAGATGGAGAATGTGAGCTTAAGTCTGGGTTAATCCATCTTCTACCCAAATTTCATGGATTAGCAAGAGAAGACCCGTACCATCATTTGAAGGAATTTCATGTTGTTTGTTCATCCATGAGACCTACAACAGTGACAGAGGAACATATCAAGCTTAAGGCTTTTCCATTCTCATTGCAAGATGCCGCTAAGAATTGGTTATACTGCCTTCCTCTAGGATCCATCAATACTTGGGAGACTCTGAAAAGATTATTTCTGGAAAAGTTTTTTCCAGCATCTAGAGTTGCTGCTATTCGTAAAAATATTTATGGGATAAGGCAACAAGAAAGAGAAAATCTTCACGAGTATTGGGAAAGATTCAAAAAGGTATGTGCTTCCTATCCTCATCACCAAATAAACGAGCATCTCCTCATTCAATACTTTTATGAGGGATTGAGTATCATGGACAGACAAATGATAGATGCTGCAAGTGGAGGGTCATTGGTGGACAAAACGCCAACAAATCCAAGACAATTTATTGAAAATATTGCGTCGAACCATCAACAATTTTCCACCAGGAGTAATTCTATAACTATTGAAAGGAACCCATGGAGTAGAAGCTTCATATGTTGCAGATCACAAGAAAATAGAAGGGAAGTTGGATGACTTAGTGACCATGGTAAGGACCTTGACAGACTTACAGAAAAAGCCTATCCCTTCTACTTTATGTGGAATTTGTGCTTCTACTAATCATCCTACAGAGGCTTATTCTATGTTAAAAGAGACAGGGACGTTAGACAATGAACAACCTCAAGCATATGCTGCAAACATCTATGGCAATAATAGACCACCTCGGCAGCAATACAACCATGATTTGTCCTCCAACAAGTACAACCCATATTGGAAGGAATATCCCAGCCAGAAATGGGGAAATCAACAACCTCAACACCAACAAGTCTATGTTCCACCTCAACAGAGGCAACAACCACAACCAGCTGCAACCTCTGGTGATTCAAGCATGGAAGCAATGATGAAAATGATGGCTGACATGATGAAGGGACAAATCAATGAGTTGAAATAGACGATGGAAGCAACTAATCAAAACTTGCAGAACCAGATTGGACAAATGGCAAATGAGTTAAATCAGATGAAATCTCAACAAGGCTCGAGCAATTTGCCTGCACAAACTGTAATCAACTCGCAAAATGTAAGTGCTATTACTTTAAGATCGGGTAAGCAAATACAAGGTCTTGGGGATGCCCAAGAAGATGAAGATAAGGACAATGAAGTTGTACCTAATGATGAAAGAGGAAGATCAGATGAAGCAACACAAGCAACATTTGAAATGCCTGCACCCAGTGATAACTCCAAGTTGGTATCCCCTAATACTTCCTTTGAAAATCCTTCTCCTTATTCTCCTCCTCCTCCCTATCCAAACCATTTGAAACCAAAAACTAAAAAGATGGAGGAGTTAGAAAAAGAAATCTTGAATACTTTCAAGAAAGTGGAGATAAACATCCCTTTGTTGGATGCTGTAAGACAAATTCCTAAATACGCCAAGTTTCTCAAAGAATTATGTACACATAAAAGGCGTATTATGGACAAAGAGGTAGTGAACATGGGAAGAAATGTTTCTAGCTTAATTAAGAAGCCTGCAGTCAGAATGCCACAAAAGTGTAAGGATCCAGGTATGTTTTCTATTCCCTGCATTATAGGAAGTACTAAGTTTGATAATGCTATGTTAGATTTAGGAGCTTCCATTAATGTAATGCCTTTATCAGTTTTTACTTCACTTCATCTTGGACCTCTTAAGTCTACTGGTGTGGTCATTCAATTGGCCAACCGTAGCACAGTTAACCCTGCAGGTGTGCTAGAAGATGTGCTTGTCCGTGTGGACAAGTTAATTTTCCCTGCAGATTTCTACATCTTGGACATGAAGGATGATGAAGGAATGAGTTCAACCACAATTATCTTGGGAAGACCATTCATGATGACAGCACGTACCAAGATAGATGTGCATGCAGGATCCTTGACTATGGAGATAGGAGATGAGAAGGTGCAGTTCAACGTGCTAGAAGCCATGAAACACCCAATTGAAGACCATTCTTTGTTTTGTATTGATTTATTGAGTAATGTAGTGAACAATTATGCTTTTGGACTTTTAGACGTTTTATCTGGTTTTTCTTCTTCTTTGGATTTCTCTCTTTCGAATATTTCGGGCTCAATTTTAGACGAAAGAGAAAATTGTAAAACAGGTGATATTGAGGACGCGGTGTCACTATTTGATACCTCTGTGGCATCCAAGTGTGATGCTGAGGTGGCTGAAATTACCTTAGGCAGTAAAATGTTGCCATTTGTGGAACAACCACCCATTTTGGAGTTAAAACCTTTACCATCTCATTTGAAATATGTTTATCTTGAGAGGGATGGGAAACTCCCTGTTATTATATCTGCCTTGCTTACTGACGAGTAGGAACAAAAGCTATTGCAGGTTATCAAAGATCACAAGCGAGCAATAGGCTGGACTTTTACAGATATTCCTGGTATTAGTCTTTCTTTCTGCATGCACAAAATACTCTTGGAGGAGGATGCTAAGCCAGTAAGGAAACCTCAGAGGAGACTGAATCCTCAGCTGATGGAGGTTGTGAAGAAAGAGGTCACCAAGTTGCTACAAGCAGGTATTATATATCCCATTTCTGACAACACTTGGGTGAGTCCTATACATGTGGTCACCAAGAAATCTGGGATCACCGTGGTCAAGAATGAGAAGAACGAGTTGATTCCTACTCGTATTCAGAATAGCTGGAGGGTCTGTATTGATTATAAAAGACTAAACCAGGCCACCAGGAAGGACCACTTTCCTTTACCATTCATGGACCAGATGTTAGATCGATTGGCAGGTAAGTCTCATTACTGTTTTCTTGATGGATTCTCTAGGTATTTTCAGATTTGTATTGCCCTAGAGGATCAACATAAGACTACCTTTACTTGTCCATTCGGTACATATGCTTATAGGAAAATGCCATTTGGCCTTTACAATGCTCCTGGAACATTTCAACGATGTATGATGAGTATTTTTACAGATTTGTTGGAGCATTGTATTGAGGTTTTTATGGATGATTTTAGTGTATATGGTTCATCTTTTGACCACTGCTTATCTAATCTTGCTAGAGTCTTGGAGAGATGTGAAGAAACTAACCTTGTTCTAAATTTTGAAAAATGTCATTTTATGGTGGAACAAGGTATAGTTTTAGGTCACGTTATTTCCAAGAATGGTATATCTGTAGATCCTGCTAAAATTGATATTATTTCACAATTGCCTTACCCCTCTTCTGTGAAAGAGGTTCGATCTTTTCTTGGACATGCAGAATTTTACAAGAGGTTTATCAAGGACTTCAGCAAGATAGCCAACCCTCTTTCCAACTTGTTGCAAAAGGATTTAGTATTTGACTTTGGAGAGAGGTGCAAAGATGCGTTTGATACATTGAAAAAGGCGCTTACCACCACTCCTATCATCCAGCCACCTGACTGGACATTACCATTCGAGTTGATGTGTGATGCATCAAACTTTGCAGTAGGAGCGGTGCTTGCACAAAAAGATGAGAAGCTATCACATGTGATATATTATGCTTCCAGAACGTTGGACACAGCGCAGGCTAACTACACAACGACCGAGAAGGAATTATTGGCTGTTGTGTTTGCCTTGGACAAATTCAGACCGTATATAGTTGGTTCCAAGGTAATTGTTTATACTGATCATGCAGCATTAAAATTCCTTCTGAAGAAAGCAGATTCGAAACCAAGGTTGATCAGATGGATGCTACTGCTCCAAGAGTTTGACATTGAGATTCTAGACAGAAGTGGGGCGCATAACTTAGTAGCTGATCATCTTAGCAGGATTGAAAATGGAGAATATAACATTCCTATGAAGGATGACTTTCCTGATGAAGTCCTCCTAACGTTGACTGATGTGAAAGGTATGTTTCCTGAACCTTGGTTTGCTGACATTGTTAACTATTTGGTTGTTTTTGCTATTCCTCCTTCCTTCTCCAAATATGAAAGAACCAAGCTAAAAAGTGAGGCAAAGTACTATATCTGGGAAGACCCAATCTTATGGCGCATTGGTAGTGACCAAGTCATAAGGTGGTGTGTTCTAGATATCGAGATACCTCATGTGCTTGAGTTCTGTCATTCGTCTCCCTTTGGTGGACATTATGGCACACAAAGAACAGGTAGGAAGGTGTTGGATTGTGGATTATATTGGCCTACTATCTTTAAAGATGCACAGAGGGTATATGAAAATTGTGAGCAATGCCAAAGGGCAGCCAGATCCATTACAAGAAGGGATGAAATGCCTCAACAACCCATGTTATATTGTGAGGTATTTGATATTTGGGGTATTGATTTTATGGGTCCTTTTCCTCCTTCTTTTGGGTTTTCTTATATTTTGCTTGTTGTAGACTATGTCTCCTAATGGGTGGAAGCCATAGCTACAAGGACTAATGATTCTCGAGTTGTTATGAGTTTTGTCAGGTCTAACATTTTCTGCAGATTTGGGATACCACGAGCCATCATCAGTGACCAGGGGACTCATTTCTGTAATAGGCTACTTGAGAACATGTTGAAGAAGTATGGGGTGGCACATCGCATTGCTACACCATGTCACCCCCAAACTAATGGGCAAGCAGAGATCTCTAACAGGGAGATTAAAAAGATATTAGAGAAAGTAGTGAAGCCTAGTCGAAAGAATTGGGCCACAAGATTGGAAGATGCACTTTGGGCACACAGGACAGCCTACAAAACACCTATAGGTATGTCGCCTTTCAGGGTGGTTTTTGGAAAGGCTTGTCATCTACCTGTGGAGATTGAACATCGGGCCTATTGGGCCGTGAAAGCATGCAACTTGGATTTGGAAGAAGCAGGAAATGAGCGAAAAATTCAGTTGCAAGAATTAGAGGAGATTAGGCTTGCAGCCTATGAAAACTCAAAGTTCTACAAAGAGAAAACCAAGAAGTTCCATGACCAAAAGCTTGTGGCTAGAAAGGATTTCAAGGTAGACCAGAAGGTGTTACTATACAAATCCAAGCTTGGTCACATGAGTGGTAAGTTGCGCTCTACTTGGGAAGGACCATACATTGTTACAGAAGTCTTCCCTTATGGAGCAGTGGAGATCAAGGAAGAACC
The DNA here is from genome assembly GCF_037176805.1 of Vigna unguiculata. Taxonomy (NCBI): domain Eukaryota; kingdom Viridiplantae; phylum Streptophyta; class Magnoliopsida; order Fabales; family Fabaceae; genus Vigna; species Vigna unguiculata. The sequence continues at coordinate 21,385,678 of NC_140795.1, read as the reverse complement.
CTCAGCAAGAACTTTTAAAGTTAATGGGCATCGTCTTTGGATATTCAATGATAATCAAGATATGCTGAATAAGACGATAGATGGGATGAACTTGACTTCTCCCTCACACCTTCCACCTTGAAGAGGTAAGTACACTTCATACTTTTTCTTTGCATTTTATACATATTGAATACATTAAGGACAATGCATGGATAAAGTGTGGGGGTGTGGGGAGATTTCCCCCTTTTCTGATTTTGTTTTCTATTTGTTTTGTTTTTCCTTTTCTAATTTTGTTTTCTTTTTGTTTTGATTAAAAAAAATTTTGATTAAAAAAAAACAAAAAATAAATAAAAAAATAAAATTCTGCTTTCAATAAAACATATTGACATTGGATTTTGGGATTTGATTTACTAATTGGAACGATCATAATTCTGGGAAAATAAAAGTCATGTGCTATGAGAGGATTGTTGTCTGTGATTTACTAATTGAGTTGATTTGAGAGTTTTTGGAATAAATCTTTTGTGAAAGAGTTTTTGACCTTGTGAGTTTTGAGCTTTATTGTAAGGATGAACTATCATGTGTCATTCCTATTTTTCTTGTGTGACTTGCTCATGTTTTGGTGGCACTCAAATGTTTAGCTTGATTCTATTGTTTTGCATCTTAGGTGAACATGCATGATTTGATATGACTGAGGCAATTCTTGTCTTTAGCTATTTGGCCAAATAAGCTAACCATGACATTGATCCATTGGCAGCCCCTTGAGCTTAAACCTCTTTTTCTTGTTTTGAGCATATTGCTAAACCTTAAAAAGAAAAAGACCATTTTTTCCCTTACCTTAGGGAGAAAGAAGGAGTTAGTGGATTATGTTGAGATTGGTTGAGCAATAAAGTGTGGGGGTGAGTATTTCCCCCACAAAGTTATAAAAATGGCAAAAGGAAAATAATTGTTGATGACAGAGTGTTGAAATGACAAATGATTGCTGTCTAAAAAAGAGCAACAAAGGAGAAAAGAGAAAAAAAGTAAGGATTGTTTTTGAAACTATTCTCCATAATTCTTTCTTCCTTACTATTTCAAAAACACACAAATCCTAAAGTTTTTCCTATCTTTGCCTTGGCCTCATTATAACTTGTGAAAAGTCCTCATGATTTTTGAATGCATGTTTTCTGAAAGTTGTGAATATTAGAGTCTTGCTAAGCATTGAGAGTGTTTACTTGCATAGGTATTTTGAGTGAAAACACAAGCCAAAACACTTGAGCGAATTTTGGTGAGAAAATATACATTTAGCTTGAGTGTTTCTCTTTCATATTTGATTATCCTGTAAACTCAAAACATTAACTCATGTGTGAAAAAAAAAGTAGAATTTTATCCATTTGTATGTGCATGACAACATGATTTCTAGAAGATTGATCTTTTCCATTTGTATTCATTTCTTTAATCCACTGAAAATATGGAATAAAAGACCTCGGAATAAAAGTTTTGAAATTGTTCAATTTTGCCCAGGAGTGCAAAAGGAGTACAAAAATGTCACTCTTGGGCCTCTAATGTTGGCCCATTCACTCAGATGACTTGTAAATGATGATAGAGGTCGTACCCAACCAAATTAAAACACTTAAAATGCAGTATGTGACAGTTAAATACATGAATTTATCTAGACTTGGAAATGCGACAATTAAACACTTAAAATCTGAATTCAATAAAACAAAACATCATAAACCCTAACTTACGAATTCTTCAACGAAAACTTAAGAATAAAACAGATTTTGAAAGCTTTAAATGAACCAAAATCGCTGCTATCATATAAAAACCGAAAACCCCATTAATCGGTGTTGTTCAAAGTCAATAAAATCCACAAAATGAGCTGCCCAATCTACAAAATGAATTCAAAACGTAAATCCTAATCTGGGTTCTGTTAAATGTGCATAGAAATGGCAAAAACTAGTACAAAAACATAAAAAACGAGTCGAACACCTCCATGGACACATACCAAAGCTTGGAGAACGAAAATGGAGGTTCGTGAGAATGAAGAAGAAGAAGTGTGCGGCTGGTGCACGGAAAGGAGACCTAATTCTAGTGGTCCCGTCACCCCTTGCCATAGTATTTACAAAAATGCCATTTTGTCACTCAGAATTACAAAAATGCCACTCCTGGACCTCTAATGTTGGCCCATTCACTTAGATGACGTGGAAATGATGATAGACATCGTACCCCACCAAATTAAAACACTTAAAATGCAGTATGTGACAGTTGAACCTAGTCGTCTCCCAACGACCAATGTTCTTGTTCAAAGCTTCAATTTCCATATTCAAACACGATACAATAACAGAGATGGGGGAGGGGTTTGGCAGAGTTAAATCGTACAATTATGAATAGTTTGCAATTATTAATAGAACGAATTAAAATCAGTATTGAATCCTTGAATTTGAATGCAATTTTACTCTTCTGAGGTCACACAATTAAGGTTTCTGTCTTACCTAATCCACTCGTCTAGACCCACTAAGTTAGTGTGAAAAACGTGTTTCAATATGCAATTAAGCAATGCATACATCCATTCATCAGTGACAATTAATCCAATTCATTAAGCATGAACGAAATCAACATGAACAACCAACCCAATCTGAAATTAAGAATTAACAGATTAAAATTAACCATCCACCAGAAATTCAAGATGAAGAGAGACGAAACACGAACTCAAAACAGAACCTCAAAGTTTAATTGTATCTCCTTCAAAGAGTCAATACACGAATTTAGCTAGACATGAAAATAGGGCAATTAAACACTTCAAATCTGAATTCAATAAAATATAACATCATAAACCCTAACTTACGAATTCTTCAACGAAAACTCAAGAACAAAACAGATTTTGAAAGCTTTAAATGAACCAAAATCGCTGTTATCATAGAAAAACTAAAAACCCCATTAATGGGTGTTGTTCCAAGTCAACAAAATCCACAAAAATGAGCTGCTAATATACCAAATGCATTCAAAACGTAAATAGCACAATGGGTTATGTTAAATGTTCACAAAAATGACAAAAACTAGTGCAAAAACATCAAAAACAAGTGGAACACCTCCATGAACACCCACCAAAGCATCGAGAACGAAAATGGAGGTTGGACAGCACGGAGAAGAAGAAGTGTGCGGTTGGTGTATCGAAAAGAGACCTAATTCTCGTGGTCCCATCACCCCTTGCCACAATATTTACAAAAATGTCATTCTGCCACCTAAAATTACAAAAATGCCACTCTTGGGCCTCTAATGTTGGCCCATTCACTCAAATGAAGTGGAAATGACGATAGAGGTCGTACCCCACCAAATTAAAACACTTAAAATGTAGTATGTGACAGCTGAACCAAGTCGTCTCCCAACGACCAATGTTCTTGTTCAAAGCTTCAATTTCCAGATTCAAACACAATATAATAACAGAGAGGGGGGAGGGGTTTGGCAGATGAGTGATGGTGCCGCCACTTGCAAGCAAGATAAGGCAAAGGTGAGTTCACTTCTAGGAAGGAGAGCTCACAAAAATTGGTGGTTGAATGCACAAAGTTTATAACAAAATGATCAACCCTTTTACAAGACAAGGAGCACCCTTTAAATAGGAGTTCATAGGGGTTCTTTAGCAAATACAAAAACATGAAAAAGGATTAACTAGCAAACCCTAAACCTAATGTGAGAGTGAGTCTTGGCCAAGTGAAGGGAGATGATTGGTGGAGGCATTCCCATGAGGATTCTAGGCCAAAAGAGGAAGGAGACCAAGTGACCTTCTAAGACATAAACCACAAAGGCAAAAGGAGACAAGGTACATGTCTACTTTTGCTTTTGCTTTATGCTTTTTGCTTTCCCCTCTCTTCCACTTCATCCAAGTGCTCCAATCACCAAGTGCCACCTAGCCATGCTCTACTTTCTCTTTATTACCTACAAAACAAGACAAACAAGGATTAACATGTTGGTTTAAGTTAATCTAATCTTGGTCAAAGGTCAACTTTGGATCAAAGTCAACAAGTCAACCAAAATAAATCAACTAGAAACCAACTTAGGGAATTCAAACTAAAGTAATGCAAAACAAAGATAAAGGTGATGGAATAGAAGACTCCCCTCTAGACATGCTTCTAGTGATCCTCCTTAAGGGAGCTTCTAAGGAGGTGGTCATGCCTTCATCATTGTCTCACCTAATCCACTTGTCCAGACCCACTAAGTGAGGGTTAGAAACGTGTTTCAATATGCAATTAAGCAATGCGTACATCCATTCATCTGTGACAGTTAATCCAATTCATTAAGCATGAACGAAATCAACAGGAACAGCCAACCCAATCTGAAATTAAGCATTAAATGATTAAAAGTAAGCATTCACCACAAATTCCAGATGAAGAGAGACAAAACACGAATTCAAAACAGAACCTCAAATTCAAATGCATCTCCTTCAAGGAGTTAATACACGAATTTAGCTAGACATGGAAATGGGGTAATTAAACACTTCAAATCTGAATTCAATAAAATAAAACATCATAAACCCTAACTTATAAATTTTGCAATGAAAACTAAAAACAAACTAGATTTTGAAAGCTTTAAATCAACCAGAATTGCTGTTATGCTATAAAAACCGAAAACCCCATCAATGGATTTTATTCCAAGTTAATAAAATCCACAAAATGAGCTGCCCAATCTAACAAATGCATTCAAAACGTAAATCCCAATATGGGTTCTGTTAAATGTGCATAGAAATGGCAAAAACTAGTGCAAAAAAGTAAAAAACGAGTGGAACATCTCCATGGACACCCACTAAAGCATGGAGAACGAAATGCAGGTTAGAGAGAATAGAGAAGAACAAGTGTGCGGCTGGTGCATGAAAAAGAGACCTAATTGTCGTGGTCCCATCACCCCTTGGAACAGTATTTACAGAAATATCATTCTGCCACTAAAAAATTACAAAGATGCTACTCTTGGGCCACTAATGTTAGCCCATTCACTCAGATGACGTGGAAATGACGATAGAGGTCGGACCCCACCAAATTAAAGTACTTAAAATGCAGTACGTGACAGTTGAACCAAGTCGTCTCACAACAACCAATGTTCTTGTTCTAAGCTTCAATTTCCAGATTTAAACACAACACAATAACAAAGGGGGGGTTGGCAGATTTAGATTGTACAATTTTGAACAGTTTGCAATTATTAATAGAACGAATTAAAATTAGTATTGACTCCTTGAATTTGAATGTAATTTTACTCATCACAATTCACGTAATTAAGGTTTTTCTCTCACCTAAATCATTCATCCAGACCCATTAAGTGAGGGTTAAAAACGTGTTTCCATATGCAATTAAGCAATGCATACATCCATTCATTTGTGATAGTTAATCCAATTCATTTAGCATGAATGTAATCAACATGAACAGCCAACCCAATCTAGAATGAAGCATTAAGAGATTAAAAGTAACCATTCACCACAAATTCAAGATGAAGAGAGACAAAACACAAATTCAAAACAAAACCTCAAACTTCAATTGCATCTCCTTCAAGGAGTCAATACACGAATTTAGCTAGACATGGAAATGGGGCAATTAAACACTTCAAATCTGAATTCAATAAAACAGAAGATCATAAAGCCTAACTTACGAATTCTTCAACGAAAACTCAAGAACAAAACAGATTTTGAAAGCTTTAAATGAACCAAAATCGTTGTTATCATATAAAAACCAAAAACCCCATCAATGAGTGTTGTTCCAAGTCAATAAAATCCATAAAAGTAGCTGCCCAATCTACCAAATGCATTCAAAACATGAATCCCATAATGGGATATGTTAAATGTGCATAGAAATAGCAAAAACTAGTGCAAAAACATAAAAAACGAGTGGAACACCTCCATGGACACCCACCAAAGATGAGAGAACAAAAATGGAGGTTGGAGAGAATGGAGAAGAAGTGTGCGACTAGTGCATCGAAAAGAGACCTAAATCTCGTGGTCCCATCACCTCTTGCCATAGTATTTACAAAAATGCCATTCTGCCACTCAGAATTACAAAAATGCCACTCTTGGACCTCTAATGTTGGCTCATTCACTCAGATGACATGGAAATGAGGATAGACACCCTACCCCACCAAATTAAAACCCTTAAAATGCAGTATGTGATAGTTGAACCTAGTCGTCTCCCAATGACCAATGTTCTTGTTCAAAGCTTCAATTTCCAGATTCAAACACAATACAATAACAAAGAGAGGGGAGGAGTTTGGCAGAGTTAAATCGTACAATTATGAACAGTTTGCAATTATTAATAGAACGAGTGCGTAAAAATGGCAAAAACTAGTGCAAAAACATCAAAAACGAGTGGAACATCTCAACGGACACCCAACAAAGATTGGAGAACGAAAATGTAGGTTGGAGACAATGGAGAAGAAGTTGCAGCTAGTGTATGGAAAAGATACCTAATTCTCGTGGTCCCATCACCCCTTGCCACAATATTTACAAAAATGTCATTCTGCCACTTAAAATTACAAAAATGCCACTCCTGGGCCTCTAATGTTGGCCCATTCACTCAGATGACGTGGAAACGACGATAGAGGCCGTACGCCACCAATTTAAAACATTTAAAATGCAGTATGTGACAGTTGAACCAAGTCGTCTCCCAACGACTACTGTTCATGTTCAAAGCTTCAATTTCCAGATTAAAACACAACACAATAACATAAGGGGGTTTGGCAGATTTAGATTGTACAATTATGAAAAATTTGCAATTATTAATAGAACGAATTAAAATCAATATTGACTCCTTGAATTTGAATGCAATTTTACCCATCACAGGGCACGGAATTAAGGTTTTTGTCTCACCTAATCCACTCGTCCAGACCCACTATGTGAGGGTTAAAAACGTGTTTCAATATGCAATTAAGCAATGCATACATCCATTCCTCTGTGACAGTTAATCCAATTCATTAAGCATGAACGAAATCAACATGCACAGCCAACCCAATCTGAAATTAAGCATTAATAGATTAAAAGTAATCATTCACGACAAATTCAAGATGAAGAGAGACAAAACACGAATTCAAAATAGAACGTCATAGTTCAGTTCAATATCCTTCAAGGAGTCAATACACGAATTTAGCTAGACATGGAAATGGGGCAATTAAACACTTCAAATCGAAATTCAATCAAATAGAACATCATAAATCCGAACATACAAATTCTTCAACGGAAACTCATAAACAAAACAAATTTTGAAAGCTTTAAATGAACCAAAATCGTTGTTATCATATAAAAACCGAAAACCCCATTAATGGGTGTTGTTCCAAGTCAACAAAATCCACAAAATGAGCTGCCAAATCTACCAAATGCATGCAAAACGTAAATCCCACATTGGGTTCTGTTAAATGTGCACAAAAATGGCAAAAACTAGTGCAAAAACATCAAAAACGAGTGGAACACCTCCATGAACACCCACCAAAGCATCGAGAACGAAAATGGAGGTTGGAGAGGAAGGAGAAGAAGAAATGTGCGGCTGGTATATGGAAAAGAGACCTAATTCTCGTGGTCCCATCACCCCGTGCCACAATATTTACAAAAATGTCATTCTGCCACTCAAAATTATAAAAATGCCACACTTGGGCCTCTAATGTTGGCCCATTCACTCAGATGAAGTGGAAATGATGATAGAGGTTGTACCCCACCAAATTAAAACACTTAAAATGCAGTATGTGACAGTTGAACCAAGTCGTCTCTCAACGACTAATGTTCTTGTTCGAAATTTCAATTTCCAGATTCAAACACAATACAATAACAGAGAGGGGGGGGAGGGGTTTGGCATATTTAAATCGTATAATTATGAACAGTTTGCAATTACTAATTGAACGAATTAAAATCAGTATTGCATCCTTTAATTTGAATGCAATTTTACTCATCATAGTTCGCATAATTAAGGTTTTTGTCTCACCTAATCCACTCGGCCAGATCCACTAAGTGAGGGTTAAAAACGTTTTTCGATATGCAACTAAGCAATGCATACATCCATTAATTTGTGACAGTTAATCCAATTCATTAAGCATGAACAACATCAACATGAACAGCCAACCCAATCTGAAATTAAGCATGAACAGATTAAAAGTAACCATTCACCACAAATTCAAGATGAAGAGAGACAAAACACGAATTTAAAACAGAACCTCAAAGTTCAAATGCATCTCCTTCCAGGAGTCAATACACGAATTTAGCTAGACATGGAAATGGGGTGATTAAACACTTCAAATCTGAATTCAATAAAATAGAACATCATAAACCCTAACTTACGAATTCTTCACCGAAAACTCAAGAACTGAACAGATTTTGAAAGATTTAAATGAACCAAAATTGGTGTTATCATATAAAAACTAAAAACCCCATTAATAAGAGTAATTCCAAGTTAACAAAATCCGCAAAATGAGCTGCCCAATCTACCAAATGCATTCAAAACGTAAATCCCACAATGGGTTCTGTTAAATGTGTACAAAAATGGCAAAAACTAGTGCAAAAACATAAAAAACAAGTGGAATACCTCCATGAACACCCATCAAAGCATCGATAACAAAAATGGAGGTTGAAGAGAACAGAGAAGAAGAAGTGTGCGGCTGGTGTATGGAAAAGAGACCTAATTCTCGTGGTCCCATCACACCTTGTCACAATATTTACAAAAATGCCATTCTGCCACTTAAAATTACAAAAATGCCACTCTTGGGCCTCTAATGTTGGCCCATTCACTCAGATGACGTGGAAATGACGATAGAGGCCGTACGCCACCAATTTAAAACATTTAAAAAGCAGTAAGTGACAGTTGAACCAACGACCAATGTTCTTGTTCAAAGGTTCAATTTCAAGATTCAAACACAACACAATAACGTAGGGGGGGTTGGCAGATTTAGATTGTACAATTATGAACAGTTTGCAATTATTAATAGAATGAATTAAAATCAGTATTGACTCCTGCAATTTGAATGCAATTTTACTCATCACAGGTCATGTAATTAAGGTTTTTGTCTTACCTAATCCACTCGTCCAGACCCACTAAGTGAGGGTTAAAAACGTTTTTCGATATGCAATTAAGCAATGCATACATCCAGTCATATGTGATAGTTAATACAATTCATTAAGCATGAACGAAATCAACATGAACAACTAACCCAATATGAAATTAAGCATTAACAAATTAAAAGTAACCATTCACCACAAATTCAAGATGAAGAGAGACAAAACACGAATTTAAAACAGAACCTCAAAGTTCAAATGCATCTCCTTCAAGGAGTCATTACACGAATTTATCTAGACATGAAAATGGGGCAATTAAACACTTCAAATCTGAATTCAATAAAATATAACATCATAAACCCTAACTTACGAATTCTTCAACGAAAACTCAAGAACAAAACAGATTTTGAAAGCTTTAAATGAACCAAAATCGCTGTTATCATAAAGTAGTGCAAAAACATCAAAAACGAGTGGAACAACTCCATGGACACACACCAAAGCTTGGAGAACGATAATGGAGGTTCGAGAGAATGAAGAAGAAGTGTGCGCCTGGTGCATGGAGAAGAGACCTAATTATAGTGGTCCTGTGACCCCTTGCCATAGTATTTACAAAAATGCCATTTGGCCACAAAGAATTACAAAAATGCCACTCCTTGGCCTCTAATGTTGGCCCATTCACTCAGATGACGTGGAAATGATGATAGACACCGTACCCCACCAAATGAAACACTTAAAATGCAGTATGTGACAATTGAACCTAGTCGTCTCCCAATGACCAATGTTCTTGTTCAAAACTTCAATTTCCAGATTCAAACACAATACAATAACAGAGAGTGGGAGGGATTTGGCAGATTTAGATCGTACAATTATGAACAGTTTGCAATTATTAATAGAAGGAATTAAAATCAGTATTGAATCCTTGAATTTGAATGCAATTTTACTCATCACAGGTCACATAATTAAGGTTTTTGTCTCACCTAATCCACTCGTCCAGACCCACTAAGTGAAGGTTAAAAACGTGTTTCAATATGCAATTAAGCAATGCATACATCCATTCATCTGTGACAGTTATTCCAATTCATTAAGCATGAACGAATTCAACAAGAACAGCCAACCCAATCTGAAATTAAGCATTAACAGATTAAAAGTAACCATTCACCACAAATTCAAGATGAAGAGAGACAAAACACGAAGTCAAAACAGAACCTCAAAGTTCAAATGCATCTCTTTCAAGGACTCAATACACGAATTTAGCTAGACATGGAAATGTGGCAATTAAACACTTCAAATCTGAATTCAATAAAATAGAACATAAACCCTAACTTACGAATTCTTCACCGAAAACTTAAGAACAAAACAGATTTTGAAAGCTTTAAATTAACCAAAATCGTTGTTATCATATAAAAACCGAAAACCCAAAAAATAGGTGTTGTTCCAAGTCAACAAAATCCACAAAATGAGCTGTCCAATCTACTAAATGCATTCCAAACGTAAATCCCACAATGGGTTCTTCTAAATGTGCATAGATATTGCAAAAACTAGTGCAAAAACATCAAAAACAAGTGGATCACCTCCATGGACACACACCAAACCTTGGAGAATGAAAATGGAGGTTGGAGAGAATGAAGAAGAAGAAGTATGCGCCTGGTGCATGGAAAAGAGACCTAATTCTAGTGGTCCCGTCACGCCTTGCCATAGTATTTAGAAAAATGCCATTTCTGCCACTTAGGTACAAAAATGCCACTCCTAGGCCTCTAATGTTGGCCCATTCACTTAGATGACGTGGAAATGATGATAGACACCGTACCCCACCAAATTAAAACACTTAAAATGCAGTATGTGACAGTTGAACCTAGTCGTCTCCCCCAACAACTAATGTTCTTGTTCAAAGCTTCGATTTCCAGATTCAAACACAATACAATAACAGAGAGGGGGGGTTTGGCAGATTTAAATCGCACAATTATGAACAGTTTGCAATTATTAATAGAATGAATTAAAATCAGTATTGAATCCTTGAATTTGAATGCCATTTTACTCATCACAGGTCACATAATTAAGGTTTTTGTCTCACCTAATTCACTCGTCCAGACCCACTAAGTGAGGGTTAAAAACGTGTTTCAATATGCAATTAAGCAATGCATACATCCATTCAACTGTGAAAGTTAACCCAATTCATTAAGCATGAACGAAATCAACATGAACAGCCAACCCAATATGAAATTAAGCATTAACAGATTAAAAGTAACCATCCACTACAAATTCAAGATGAAGAGAGATAAAACACGAATTGAAAACAAAACCTCAAAGTTCAATTGCATCTCCTTCAAGGAGTCAATACACAAATTTAGCTAGACATGGAAATGGGGCAATTAAACACTTCAACTCTGAATTCAATAAAATAGAATATCATAACCCCTAACTTACGAATTCTTCACCGAAAACTCAAGAACAAAACAGATTTTGAAAGCTTTAAATGAACCAAAATCGTTGTTATCAAATAAAAACCGAAAACCCCAAAAATGGGTGTTCTTCCAAGTCAAGAAAATCCACAAAATGAGCTGCCCAATCTACCAAATGCATTCCAAACGTAAATGCCACAATGGGTTCTATTAAATGTGCACAAAAATGGCAAAAACTAGTGCAAAAACATCAAAAACGAGTGGAACACCTCCATGGACACACACCAATGCTTGGAGAACAAAAATGGAGGTTGGAGAGAATGAAGAAGAAGAAGTGTGCGCCTGGTGCAGGGGAAAGAGACCTAATTCTAGTGGTCCCGTCACCCCTTCCCATAGTATTTACAGAAATGTCATTCTGCCACTCAGAATTACAAAAAGGCCACACCTAGGCCTCTTATGTTGGCCCATTCACTCAGATGACGTGGAAATGATGATAGACACCGTACCCCACCAAATTAAAACACTTAAAATGAAGTAGATGACAGTTGAACATTCTCGTCTCCCCCAACGACCAATGTTCTTGTTCAAAGCTTTGATTTGTAGATTGGAACACAATACAATAACAAAGAGGGGGAGGGGTTTGGCAAATTTAAATCGCACAATTATGAACAGTTTGCAATTATTAATAGAACGCATTAAAATCAGTATTGAATCCTTGAATTTGAATGCAATTTTACTCATCACAGATCATATAATTAAGGTTTTTGTCCCGCGTAATCCACTCTTCCAGACCCACTAAGTGAGGGTTAAAAACGTGTTTCAATATGCAATTAAGCAATGCATACATCCATTCATCTGTGACAGTTAATCCAATTCATTAAGCATGAACGAAATCAACATGAATAGCCAACCCAATCTGAAATTAAGGATTAACAGATTCAAAGTAACCATCCACCACAAATTCAAGATGAAGAGACACAAAACTCGAATTCAAAACAGAACCTCAAAGTTCAATTGCATTTCCTTCAAGGAGTCAATACACGAATTTAGCTAGACATGGAAATGGGGCAATTAAACACTTCAAATCTGAATTCAATAAAATAGAACATCATAAACACTAACTTACGAATTCTTCACCCAAAACTCAAGAACAAAACAGATTTTGAAAACTTTAAATCAACCATTATCGCTATTATCATATAAAACCGAAAAACCCCAATAATGGGTGTTGTTCCAAGTCAACAAAATCCACAAAATGAGCTGCCCAATCTACCAAATGCATTCCAAACGTAAATCCCACAATGGGTTCTGTTAAATGTGCACAAAAATGGCAAAAACTAGTGCAAAAACATAAAAAACGAGTAGAATGCCTCCGTGAACACCCACCAAAGCATCGAGAACGAAAATGGAGGTTGGAGAGAACGGATAAGAAGAAGTGTGCGGCTGGTGTATGGAAAAGAGACCTAATTCTCGTGGTCCCATCACCCTGGCCACAATATTTACAAAAATGCCATTCTGCCACTCAAAATTATAAAAATGCCAGTCTTGGGCCTCTAATGTTGGCCCATTCACTAAGATGACGTGGAAATGATGATAGAGGTCGTACGCCACCAAATTAAAACACTTAAAATGCAGTATGTGACAGTTGAACAAAGTCGTCTCCAACGACCAATGTTCTTGTTCAAAGGTTCAATTTGCAGATTCAAACACAGCACAATAACATAGAGGGGTTGGCAGATTTAGATTGTACAAATATGAACAGTTTGCAATTAGTAATAGAATGAATTAAAATCAGTATTGACTCCTACAATTTGAATGCAATTTTACTCATCACAGGTCATGCAATTAAGGTTTTTGTCTCACCTAACCAGACCCACTAAGTGAGGGTTAAAAACGTTTTTCGATATGCAACTAAGCAATGCATACATCCATTAATATGTGACAGTTAATCCAATTCATTAAGCATGAACGACATCAACATGAACAGCCAACCCAATCTGAAATTAAGCATGAACAGATTAAAAGTAACCATTCACCACAAATTCAAGATGAAGAGAGACAAAACACGAATTTAAAACAGAACCTCAAAGTTCAAATGCATCTCCTTCCAGGAGTCAATACACGAATTTAGCTAGACATGGAAATGGGGTGATTAAACACTTCAAATCTGAATTCAATAAAATAGAACATCATAAACCCTAACTTATGAATTCTTCACCGAAAACTCAAGAACAAAATAGATTTTGAAAGCTTTAAATGAACCAAAATCGTTGTTATCATATAAAAACCGAAAACCCCATTAATGGGTGTTGTTCCAAGTCAACAAAATCCACAAAATGAGCTGCCAAATCTACCAAATGCATTCAAAACGTAAATCCCACATTGGGTTCTGTTAAATGTGCACAAAAATGGCAAAAAGTAGTGCAAAAACATCAAAAACGAGTGGAACGCCTCCATGAACACCCACCAAAGCATCGAGAACGAAAATGGAGGTTGGAGAGGAAGGAGAAGAAGAAGTGTGCGGCTGGTGTATGGAAAAGACACCTAATTCTCGTGGTCCCATCACCCCGTGGCACAATATTTACAAAAATGTCATTCTGCCACTCAAAATTACAAAAGTGCCAGTTTTGGGCCTCTAATGTTGGCCCATTCACTAAGATGACGTGGAAATGACGATAGAGGCCGTACGCCACCAAATTAAAACACTTAAAATGCAGTATGTGACAGTTGAACCAAGTCGTCTCCCAACGACCAATGTTTTTTTTCAAAGGTTCAATTTCCAGATTCAAACACAACACAATAACATAGGGGGGTATGCAAATTTAGATTGTACAAATATGAACAGTTTGCAATTAGTAATAGAATGAATTAAAATCAGTATTGACTCCTACAATTTGAATGCAATTTTACTCATCACAGGTCATGTAATTAAGGTTTTTGTCTCACCTAACCAGACCCACTAAGTGAGGGTTAAAAACGTTTTTTGATATGCAATTAAGCAATGCATACATCCATTAATCTGTGATAGTTAATCCAATTCATTAAGCATGAACGACATCAACATGAACAGCCAACCCAATCTAAAATTAAGCATTAACAGATTAAAAGTAACCATTCACCACAAATTCAAGATGAAGAGAGACAAAACACGAATTTAAAACAGAATCTCAAAGTTCAAATGCATCTCCTTCAAGGAGTCAATAAACCAATTTAGCTAGACATGGAAATGGGGCAATTAAACACATCAAATCTGAATTCAATAAAATGGAACATCATAAACCCTAACTTACGAATTTTGTAACGAAAACTCAAGAACAGAACAGATTTTGAAACCTTAAAATCAACCGAAATCGTTGTTATCATATAAAAACCGAAAGCCCCATCAATGAGAAATGTTCTAGGTCAAAAAAATCCACAAATCGAGTTGCCCAATCTACCAAATGCATTGAAAATGTAATTCCCACAATGGGTTCTGTTAAATGTGCATAAAAATGGCAAAAACTAGTGCAAAAACAACAAAAACGAGTGGAACACCTCCATGGACACACACCAAAGCTTGGAGAACGAAAATGGAGGTTGGAGAGAATGAAGAAGAAGAAGTGATGAAGGATTGACCCCAACCAAGGATGAAGGCACATGTTTAAGAAAACTAAGCATGTTTAGAAAGGACTTTCACTAATCCTTCATCCCTTTCATTTGTGTTTGTTATTTTTGATTCCCTAAGTTGACTTAGTTGAATCAACTTTAGTTGACTTGTTGACCTTTTACTAGGTTTGACTTGTTGACTATTGTTGACTTGACTTAAGCCAACATGCTAATCTATGTTTATTTACTTTGTAGGTTAATTAGGAGTAAGAAAGCAATGCTAGGTGGCGCATGGTGATTGGGGAGCATAAGTGATGTGGATGAGAGAGTAAAGCAAAGGCATAAAGCATAAAGTAAAAGGCATAAAACATGTGTACCTATGTACCTTTGGTCTCCTTTGTTTTTAGCACACTTTGGCCACTTTTTGGAGACATATGAGACACATTCTTTGTCTCCTTTTGTGCTAAAACGAAATTAGCCTTGCACACACCATAGTTGGCTCTTTTGTCTCTTATTTTTGTAACCTTATTTGACTTAGTTTCTAGAAGCTAGGGTTAGGTTTTTGTAGAGACATCCTTAGGTATCTTTTATTTGCTTAGAGGCCCCTAAACTCTTCTATATAAGGGGTGCTCCTAGACATGTAAAAGGTTGAACATTTTGAAGTAAAAACACTTTTGTGTCTCAACCATTTGTGAGAGTTTCCTCCCTATGGAGTGAATACTTTTAAGCCTTATCTTGCATAGCAAGTGGCGGCACACATCCACTCATCTTCAAGGTTGCCATGGCTTCTAGCCTAGCCTTGTAGTGGCGTGCTTGTCACATTTTTACCATTTCTTTCCTTTCCATTTTATGTTTTCTTTTTCCTTTAATTGTTCTTGGTTTTCTATGGTTTATGTGCTTTTCATTTCCTTTTTGTTTTGAATCAATCCATCATATTCTTCTCTTGAGATTTTTGAAAGGAACCTTCACATCTAGATAGCTTGCTATCTTAATGTCACTTAGCTTTCTTAATCAACTCACACCATATTCAATAATATTAAAAAGGAACAAGATAATCCTTCATCAAGAAGTGTGCGGCTGGTGCATGGAAAAGAGACCTAATTCTAGTGGTCCTATCACCCATTGCCATAGTATTTACAAAAATGTCATTCTGCCACTCAGAATTACTGAAATGCCACTCTTGGGCCTCTAATGTTGGCTCATTCACTCAGATGACGTGGAAATGATGATAGACACCGTACCCCACCAAATTAAAACACTTAAAATGCAGTATGTGACAGTTGAACCTAGTCGTCCCCCAACGACCAATGTTCTTGTTCAAAGCTTCAATTTCCAGAATCAAACACAATACAATAACAGAGAGGGGGAAGGGTTTGGCAGATTTAGATCGTACAATTATGAACAGTTTGCAATTATTAATAGAACGAATTAAAATCAATATTGAATCCTTGAATTTGAATGCAATTTTACTCATCACAGGTCACATAGTTAAGGTTTTTGTCTCACTTAATCTACTCGTCCAGACCCACTAAGTAAAGGTTAAAAACGTGTTTCAGTATGCAATTAAGAAATGCATACATCCATTCATTTGTGACAGTTATTCCAATTCATTAAGCATGAACGAATTCAACAAGAACAACCAACTCAATCTGAAATTAAGCATTAACAGATTAAAAGTAACCATCCACCACAAATTCAAGATCAAGAGAGACAAAACACGATTCCAAATTAGAACCTCAAAGTTCAATTGCATCTCCTTCAAGGAGTCAGTACACGAATTTAGCTAGACATAGAAATGGGGCAATTAAACACTTCAAATTTGAATTCAATAAAATGGAACATCATAAATCATAACTTACGAATTTTGCAACGAAAACTAAAGAACAAAACAGATTTTGAAACCTTTAAATCAACCAAAATCATTGTTATCACATAAAAACCGAAAACCCCATCAATGAGAGTTGTTCCAAGTCAAAAAAATCCAAAAACCGAGCTGCCCAATCTTCCAAATGCATTGAAAACGTAATTCCCACAATGGGTTCTGTTAAAAGTGCATAGAAATGGCACAAACTAGTGCAAAAACATCAAAAACGAGTGGAACACCTCAATGGACACAGACCAAAGCTTGGAGAACGATAATGGAGGTTGGAGAGGAAGGAGAACAAGAAGTGTGCGGCTGGTGTATGGAAAAGAGACCAAATTCTCGTGGTCCCATCACCCCGTGCCACAATATTTACAAAAATGTCATTCTGCCAATCAAAATTACAAAAATGTCAGTCTTGGGCCTCTAATGTTGGCCCATTAGCTAAGATGACGTGGAAATGACGACAGAGGCCGTACATACCAAATTAAAACACTTAAAATGCAATATGTGACAATTGAACCAAGTCGTCTCCCAACGACCAATGTTTTTGTTCAAAGGTTCAATTTCCAGATTCAAACACAACACAATAACATAGGGGGGTTGGCAGATTTAGATTTTACAATTATGAACAGTTTGCAATTAGTAATAGAATGAATTAAAATCAGTATTGACTCCTATAATTTGAATGCAATTTTACTCATCACGTGTCATGTAATTAAGGTTTTTGTCTCACCCAACAAGACCCACTAAGTGAGGGTTAAAAACGTTTTTCGATATGCAATTAAGCAATGCATACATCCATTCATCTGTGATAGTTAATACAATTCATTAAGCATGAACGAAATCAACATGAACAACTAAACCAATATGAAATTAAGCATTAACAGATTAAAAGTAACCATTCACCACAAATTGACGATGAAGAGAGACACAACACGAATTCAAAACAGAACCTCAAAGTTGAAATGCATCTCTTTCAAGGAGTCAATACACGAATTTAGCTAGACATAGAAATGGGGAAATTAAACACTTCAAATTTGAATTCAATAAAATGGAACATCATAAACCTTAACTTACGAATTTTGCAACGAAAACTCAAGAACAAAATAGATTTTGAAACCTTTAAATCAACCAAAATTGCTGTTATCACATAAAAACTGAAAACCCCATCAATGAGAGTTGTTCGAAGTCAAAAAAATCCAAAAACCGAGCTGCCCAATCTTCCAAATGCATTGAAAACGTAATTCCCACAATGGGTTCTGATAAAAGTGCATAGAAATGGCAAAAGCTAGTGCAAAAACATCAAAAATGAGTGGAACACCTTAATGGACACACACCAAAGCTTGGAGAATGATAATGGAGGTTCGAGAGAATGAAGAAGAAGAAGTGTGCGCCTGGTGCATGGAAAAGAGACCTAATTATAGTGGTCCCATCACCCATTGCCATAGTATTTACAAAAATGCCATTTTGCCACTAAGAATTACAAAAATGTCACTCCTGGGCCTCTAATGTTGGCCCATTCACTCAGATGACGTGGAAATGATGATAGACACCGTACCCCACCAAATGAAAACACTTAAAATGCAATATGTGACAATTGAACCAAGTCGTCTCCCAACGACCAATGTTCTTGTCCAAAGCTTCAATTTCCATATTCAAACACAATACAATAACAGAGAGTGGGAAGGGTTTGACAGATTTAAATCATACAATTATGAACAGCTTGCAATTATTAATAGAACGAATTAAAATCAGTATTGAATCCTTCAATTTGAATGCAATTTTACTCATCACAGGTCACATAATTAAGGTTTTTGTCTCACCTAATCCACTCGTTCAGACCCACTAACTGAAGGTTAAAAACGTGTTTCAATATGCAATAAAGCAATGCATACATCCATTCATCTGTGACAGTTAATCCAATTCATTAAGCATGAACGAAATCAACGTGAAAAGCCAACCCAATCTGAAATTAAGCATTAACAGATTAAAAGTAACCATCCACCACAAATTCAAGATGAAGAGAGACAAAACACGAATTCAAAACAGAACCTCAATTGCATCTCCTTCAAGGAGTCAATACACGAATTTAACTAGACATGGAAATGGGGATATTAAACACTTCAAATCTGAGTTCAATAAAATAGAACATCATAAACCCTAACTTACGAATTCTTTACCGAAAACTCAAGAACAAACAGATTTTCAAAGGTTTAAATGAACCAAAGTCGATGTTATCATATAAAGACCGAAAACCCCAATAATGGGTGTTGTTCCAAGTTAACAAAATCCACAAAATAAGCTGCCCAATCTACCAAATGCATTCAAAACGTAAATCCCACATTGGGTTCTATTAAATGTGCACAAAAATGGCAAAAACTAGTGCAAAAACATCAAAAACGAGTGGAACACCTCCCTGAACACCCACCAAAGCATCGAGAATGAAAATAGAGGTTGGAGAGGAAGGAGAAAAAGAAGTGTGCGGCTGGTGTATGGAAAAGAGACCTAATTCTCATGGTCCCATCACCCCGTGCCACAATATTTACAAAAATGTCATTCTGCCACTCAAAATTACAAAAATGTCAGTCTTGGGCCTCTAATGTTGGTTCATTCACTCAAATGACGTGGAAATGATGATAGAGGTCGTACGCCACCAAATTAAAAAACTTAAAATGCAGTATGTGACAGTTGAACCAAGTCGTCTCCCAACGACCAATGTTCTTGTTCAAAGGTTCAATTTCCATATTCAAACATAACACAATAACATAGGGGGGTTGGTAGATTTAGATTGTACACTTATGTACAGATTGCAATTATTAATAGAATGAATTAAAATCAGTATTGACTCCTACAATTTTAATGCAATTTTACTCATCACAGGTCATGTAATTAAGGTTTTTGTCTCACCTAATCCACCCGTCCAGACCCACTAAGTGAGGGTTGAAAACATTTTTCGATATGTAATTAAGAAATGCATACATCCATTCATCTGTTACAGTTAATCCAAGTCATTAAGCATGAACGAAATCAACATGAACAGCCAACCCAATATGAAATTAAGCATTAACAGATTAAAACTAACCATCCACCTCAAAATCTAGATGAAGAGAGATGAAACACGAATTCAAAACAGAACCTCAAAGTTCAGTTGCATTTCATTCAAGGAGTCAATACATGAATTTAGCCAGACATGGAAATGGGGGAATTAAATACTTCAAATCTGAATTCAATAAAACAAAACATCATAAACCCTAACTTAGGAATTTTGCAACGAAAATTCAAGAACAAAAAAAATTTTGAAAGCTTTAAATCAACAAAAATCGCTATTATCATATAAAAACCGAAAACCCCATTAATGGGTGTTATTTCAAGTCAATAAAATCCACAAAATTGGTTGCCCAATCTACCAAATGAATTCAAAACGTAAATCCCAAAATGGGTTCTGTTAAATATGCATAGAAATTGCAAAAACTAGTGCAAAAACATCAAAAACGAGTAGAACACATCCATGGAATCCCACCAAAGCATGGAGAACGAAAATGGAGGCTGGAGGGAAAGGAGAAGAAGAAGTGTGTGGTTGGTGCGTGGAAAAGAGACCTAATTCTCATGGTTCCATCACCCCTTGCAATAGTATTTACGAAAATGTCATTCTGCCACTCAAAATTACAAAAATGCAACTTTGGGCCTCTAATCTTGGCCCATTCACTCAGATGACGTGGAAATGATGATAGATGTCGTACCCTACCAAATTAAAACACTTAAAATGCAGTATGTGACAGTTGAACCAAGTCGTCTCCCAACGACCAATATTCTTGTTCAAAGCTTTAATTTCCATATTCAAACACAATAGAATAACAAAAAGGGGGGAGGGGTTTGACAGATTTAGATTGTACAAGTACTATCAGATTGCAATTATTAATAGAATGAATTAAAATCAATATGGAATTCTTGCATTTGAATGCAATTTTACTCATCACATGTCACGTAATTAAGGTTTTGGTCTTACCTAATCCACTCGTCCCGAGCCACTAAGTTAGGGTGAAAAACGTGTTTCAATATGCAATTAAGCAATGCATACAACCATTCATCTGTGACAGTTAATCCAATTCATTAAGCATGAACGAAATCAACTTAAACAGCCGACCCAATCTGAAATTAAGCATTAACAACTTAAAAGTAACGATCCTCCACAAATTGAAGATGAAGAGAGACGAAACACGAATTCAAAACAAAACCTCAAAGTTCAAATGCACTTCCAATCTGAATTCAATAAAACAAAACATCATAAACACTAACTTACGAATTTTGCAACGAAAACTCAAGACAAAACAGATTTTGAAAGCTTTAAATCAATAAAATGAGCTGCCCAAACTACCAAATGCATTCAAAACATAAATCCGACAATGGGTTCTGTTAAATGTGCATAAAAATGGCAAAAACTAGTTCAAAAACATCAAAAACGAGTGGAACACCTCCATGGACTCCCACCAAAGCATGGAGAACGAAAATGGAGGCTGGAGGGAATTGAGAAGAAGAAGTGTGCGGTTGGTGCATGGAAAAGAGACCTACTTCTCATGGTTCCATCCCCCCTTACAACAGTATTTACACAAATGCCATTTTGCCACTCAAAATTACAAAAATGCTACTCCTTGGCCACTAATGTTAGCCCATTCACTCAAATGACGTGGAAATGATGATAGAGGCCGTACCCTACCAAATTAAAACACTTAAAATGCAGTATGTGACAGTTGAACCAAGTCTTCTCCCAACGACCAATGTTCTTGTTCAAAGCTTCAATTTACAGATTGAAACACAACACAATAACAACTGGGGGGTTGGCAGATTTAGATTGTACAATTATGAACAGTTTGCAATTATTAATAGAACGAATTAAAATCAGTATTGACTCCTTGAATTTGAATGCAATTTTACTCTTCACAGGTACTGTAATTAAGGTTTTTGTCTCACCTAATCTGCTCGTCCAAACCACTAAGTGAGGGTTAGAAAGGTATTTCAATATGCAATTAAGCAATGCGTACATTCATTCATCTGTGACACTTAATCCATTTTATTAAGCATGAATGAAATCAACATGAACAACCAACCCAATCTGAAATTAAGCATTAACAGATTAAAAGTAACCATTCACCACAAATTCAAGATGAAGAGCGACAAAACACGAATTCAAAACAGAACCTCAAAGTTCAAATGCATCCCCTTCAAGGAGTCAATACACGAATTTAACTAGACATAGAAATGGGGCAATTAAACACTTCAAATCTAAATTCAATAAAACAAAACATCATAAACCCTAACTTACGAATTTTGCAATGAAAACTCAAGAACAAAACAAATTTTGAAAGCTTTAAATCAACGAAAATCGTTTTTATCATATAAAAACTGGAAACCCCATCAGTGGGTGTTGTTCCAAGTCAATAAAATCCACAAAAATGCACTGCCCAATCTACCAAATGCATTCAAAATGTAAATCCCATAATGGGTTCTGTTAAATGTGCATAAAAATGGCAAAAACTAGTTCAAAAACATCAAAAACGAGTGGAACACCTCCATGGACTCCCACCAAAGCATGGAGAACGAAAATGGAGGCTGGAGGGAATGGAGAAGAAGAAGTGTGCGGTTGGTGCATGGAAAAGAGACCTAATTCTCATAGTTCCATCACCCCTTGCAACAATATTTACACAAATGCCATTCTGCCACTCAAAATTACAAAAATGCTACTCTTGAGCCACTAATGTTGGCCCATTCACTCAGATGACGTGGAAATGACGATAGAGGTCGTACCCCACCAAATCTCTTTCAGTTCACAATGGAGACAAGCTATCATAAGATGAAATTTTAGTTTAAAAGCATGCGCTCATTTATTGATGGATTAAAGCTATCGAAAACAAAACCATTATCGACGGATATTATCGACAAAAAATTTTATCAACAAATTTAGCATGGAAATCTCTTTGTAATTTCTTTAGAAATGATAACTTACCAAAGAATATTAATCTGTTGGTAATCTTTCATCGCTAATTTTAAGATTTGTTGTAGTGGAAGGTGATTGTATGAATTAAAACAATATCATAGACAATGGTTTAAGAGGTTTGATTTGGTCATTGTCTCTTAAAGGTAAAATAGAAGTTCTTATGACCTATGTGTATATCATAAGAAGATGAAAATTGGTGAGTTTGTCTACCTTTGTTGTAAGTATATGTTATGTTGATCACATCTTAAATTGTGGCTAGAGCTAGATGGTTGAAGTCATTACTACATAGTGAATTCAAGATGAAAGATATTGACACAACAAGTGATTTTGAGGATGAATATCAAGAGGTATTGAGTCCAAAAGAAGCTCTTTTTTTTTCTAAGATAAATTACATCCAAAAGGTTCTGAGAAGTTTTGGGATGGAATGTTCAAAATTCATACACCTTTGACAAACTCTATACATCTTTCAAAGTTTAATACTACTTAGATTGATGAAGAGAAGGAATACATGTCTTACACTCCTTTTGATAATCTAATGGGAAGTTTAATGTATGTGATTGCTTACAATAGATCATATGTTGCCCAAGTTGTTAGTTTGGTGAGTAGGTATCTGAGTGAACCTGGGAATGAGCATTGCTAGATTGTAATATGGATCCTGAGATACCTTAATGGGAAATGAGGGTCATGGAATTCTCTTCAAGGATAATTCATAATGTAAATTAGGAAAGGCCCTCTAACTCTTACTTTGTTGAATACTTAGATGTTAAATGGTCCACATAGGCTACTTTTTCATGATTGGCGATTCTTTAATTAGTTTAAAAGCTTGAAAAGAATCAAACCATTTTGAATACTTTAATCAACATGGTTCTTAGGGCTAGATTTAATCATGTGAAGAAAATGATGGAAGTCATCATTTATCCACATGGGTTTGTGAAGATCATCCAAGAAGAAGAAATTTGGTACAAATAAAATCATACAAAGCCTATTTTCTTCAAAAAGGTTGTAAGGAAACGTATTTGACACAACATTATGTCTTATAGTTGTATATTGAATCATGTAATTTTAACCTAACAACTTGGACAAATAACCTTTTTTTTAGGTTTAGATAGTTTAAGGAATCAAATCTTTCAAACTTTTGTTATCTACAAAGATCATGAAATTGTGATTTAAGAGGTTCAGTCAACATTTGTTAACTACATAATTGCTAGTGTAGAGTTTCAAATGTATGTAGAAGCTTGAAGGAGACAAAAAAAAAGATATCTTATTGAAATAAGATATATGATGGTCTTATTACTTTAACATAACTCCTATGACCAGTCTAGATGCATTTTTTTCCAAAACAAATGGTAGTGAGATATTTTTGAGCACTAAATTCTAGTAGGGGTATTCTTTTGGTGCAAAATCCTTGAATGAACTTCAAAGGTTGATAATTTTCATAAGACCATTGAAGCTCAAAATGATTTTTATTTACATTAAAAGGACAATGAACCATAAATTGAATGTTGGAGGGTTCAAGCGCAACAGATCCAAATCCTATCGTAACATGTAAGGTATTTGTGGGCTATGTAGGAAGGCCTAAAAACTTGATAATTGCATCCTAGACAAAACTATGAAGGATTCTCACACCTGCGCCTCATATGAGTATGTAAAGGAGGAAATGAACATATCATGCCTTGTTATCATTCCAAAACCTATTTTTGTAAATCCCAACATTTATATGAACACTATCCCAGTAGCATTGCCTCAAAATTTGGGTCACAAAAGAATCATTCTTAGCATTCCAACATTCATTGCCATTGGTTTGTCTACTATTATTGTAATTCATCTTAATAGTATATTTCTCATTAATCTTTTTGCTTGCTACTCTATATTTTGAGATGAAAATATTTTATAGTAGATGAATTCAAACATTCCTCATATCATTGAGAAAAACATCATCCAGTTACTCAATTTGGTTACAAGAAATTGCAACAAGACAAAATACTTCAAAATTGTAGAATTCAAAAAGTATTTTCTTCCTAAAAATTGTGTCTAGATTGTAGAATCTAGAAAGTATTTTTTTTTCTGAAAAAAATACTTTCAAATTTTACAACCCATAATCAAATTTCAAAAAAATAACTTTGAGATTATGTAATATGAAAGTCAATGTCATATTTAGAATCACATAATCCAAAAACTCTTTATTTTTATGCAAAAAAAAAAAAAAAGCTTCCAAATTTGTTCATTCAAGAAATCACTTTTGATTCCAAATTACATGATCTAGAAGTCATTTTTTACATAAAATGATGAGCCTTTAGGTTGTGATTTGGAATACAATATTGATTTTTGAATTACTATTTGATTGTGTAATTAAGTAGACATTTTTTTTAGTTTCAAATTGCATATTTCGAATGGTTTTCAAATTGCAAAATTCAAAACAAACTTTAAATTGAAGGACAAAATGAATATTTTAATATTAATAGGGTGTAGAAGAAAATTATAGGGTGCAAAAGGAAATGACCAACTATGAATACTCGCACTATCAACAAATATGGTGATTGGATGTTAGCCCAATTGGCCCATTAAAGTCAAGGCTTCTTGAGATTAGTTTCTTTGAAGCTATTTGGGCCAATTTGTGCCTTTATAGGTATAATTGGATTTATCTAAAAGATTTAGGTAAGATCAGAATAAATGGTTTATATAAAATCTTCAAAATCGAACACAATAAGAAAGAGGAAGAAATAAGTCTTTTATATATTTATAAGCCTAAACTTATCATCACAATAATTAGATAAGCTTTTTTTTTATAATGATTCACAATCATGGCTTAGAAAGGTCTTTACCCAAAGATGAAAAGATAGTTAAAGATAGAGAGCACATGTCAATAGAGTGACATCAATTGTCAATTTTTTTTCTTCCTATAGTTTTGCTATATCAGTTAATTGGGGAAATGAGATTGATTAATGCATTTGAACTTCTACTCTAATTTTTGGGAAGAAACAATATATGAATTAGCTAAAAAGAAAAGAGTGAGACATCCCCCATGATGTGGTTATTACTTGTTTTGTCTAACTTAAAAATTTGTCACGGTGCAATGAGATAAGAATTCTTCAAATAAAAACATAAAAAGGGACCAGAATATTACATAGTAATAAACTATGTAATCATATTATTGATTATCCTCCTATTCTATTGACATGTATAAAAGAATTTACATAGAGTTGTGTAAAAGAAAGCCAAGAGAAGAACCTTAAGTGGAGGGGTTCAATTGATAAACTCTAATGTCTTTCTTCTATCTATAAGAAAAGATTATATAATCTTATTTCCATTCCATTCATAATCATTCAATTGTGAATTGGTTCTTTTAGGTATGGAGTTGTAGTTGATTGTTGTGTCACACAAATTGTTTAACATGTGGTCCCTACTATCTATATTTCCAAATTCCTCGACCACCTTTCATTCCTTTATGTTCATTACATTTCCTCCCCCATTAAAAGCGATCTTGAATCCAAGGTTGAGATAACGGAAAGTTGATTTGAAAGTTGCATGGTCTTCCTAAATTTGATTCAATATAGGTAAGGGTTGAAGCAAACTTAAAGGTAGAGTATTGAGAAACTTCACTTGTTAACATATTAAAAAATTTTGAACATAATATTTGATAGTAATGTTCATGTTAGTGTAATAAAATTAAAAAGGTAATACTTCTTTGAGTAAGGGTATCATCTATATTTGAGGTTTAGATAACGACTTATACAAAAATCTTGAGAGGGAATTAATAACTTTAATCTTTATACTAGACTTATATTTAATGATCAAATCATAACCCAAGGCCTTATGCAACTTGTTCTATTGCTATGAGATTTGTATTGCCTAATCCATGAGACTTTGCAAACTTTTTTGATATATTTTAACTATGAAATGATGTCCTGATAAATAATGCCCAAAATCCTCCTTTAGAAGTCCATTGGCTTTAAATCCTAACACCCAATTATTTTGAGATAGAAAAATAGTAGATGACCATTTAGACTTTTTACAATACTTACACATGATTTTAAAAAGGAATGACATGATTTTAACATCTATTATGAGGCAAACCTAAGGGAACAAACACTTCCTTAAAAGTATTTAACAACAAGACTAGTTCTGGTTCCATAGTGGTAAGCAAGTCTAGCCAGTGATCCGAAGGAGATATAGAGCGAGTGTAATGCATTTTAAGCAACTAATGAAACTAGGCTTGGACTAGTAGTTTACTTTTCTCCCGATGTAAGATAATAAAGAGATTATCAAGCAAAAACTTTAAAGTCTACAATGTTATAATTTGCAATGTGTTGTAGTATTGTTGCTAACCAAGCAAGCCCAAAACCAAGTCAACACTTGGAACTAGAAGCAAGTAGACAAGTACATTCAAGGTATGATCTTGAATCTTTATTTTAATTCTTTGACCAATCCTGCAGCTACTACAACCTTACCATTTCCTATAAGCACTTGAATAGGAATTGGTTCCACTGAAAGCTAAGGCTATAAACAATTATCAAAACTCACACCGTTCAACAACAACTAAATTTTCATGCCATTGATAGTGCTTTAGAATCTTGTTAATACCAATCCAGATGAACCTTTTAATGCATTATCGGACAAAGGATGTTCTTGTAGTGTGAATGTTTCCATATTTTCAATAATAGGGTCAAATGTACGATTATCCATGTAATCTTCTTCCATCTTTAGAAGCAAATAATGCTTATTAGGACATCTATTTACTAGATAAAACTTTTCATCACAAATAAAATATAATCCTTTCTCTCTACACAGTTGCATTTTAGTAGGGGACGTTATGTTTTGAGTTCTCTTGTTTAAGGTTGTGTTGGGATTTGTAGGATTCAAAAGCAATAGTGATAAGTTAAAAGATTTTAATTTTTAGAGTAAAGTATAAGGTAGAGTTTGGGGTTTGTGTTTTGGATTAGTGAGAGTTAGTGTGAGTCTGGGGCTTAGCCATGTATTTCTACTCATATAGTTTGGATAAAGACAAAAAGCAAAAGACACAAAGCGAACCAAGGAGGTTATTGAGCAATAACATCATAATGAATGTTTGTTTTAAGTTTCCCTAGAAAATAATATAATAGAGTTGAACATCATGCACATAACATATTTGAGTAAGCTTGAAAAAGTTAGATCATGGATATTTATATGGAGAGGGGCTAAATTAAAGCTCTAGTTTCCAAGTGAAAGCCACCCATATTAAAAATATATCCCTAAATATCACTTGAAACCAAGGGATGACTTCTTTCGCTATGTGATTGGCAAGTATTGTCAATATTTGCTCATATGTGTATGATAATTATTATCCAAAAAAAAAAAATTCTTAGCCTTAAAAATTCGTCACAACACATTTGTACCATTAAATATTACAAAATCCACTTAGAAAATCCAATTTTACTTTCCTCACCTAGAAAGGAGAATGAATATTCGTGTTAGATGAGAATGATTCCACATGCTTGGGATGTTGATAGTTAATCAATGGTTGATTCCATTGTCTCAAACTGAGTAAAATACTATTTCTCTTTTGTTTCCATCAATTTCTAGCAAGCGGATAATGTCATACGAGAGCTCGTTGAGGTATGTTTTTTATCATGACTCAATGAAGGCACTAGTGTAATGGGATAAGAACAAAAATGGAAAAGGAGAATAAGAAGCTAGTAATGGACTGTGTAAATGTTATTATTGATTATCCTTCAATGCTATTGCATGCATTGAAGAATTTATAGTTATGTAAAAAGGATGAAATGGAAAAAGTAGAATGGAGAATGGAGTGATAAGACAATTGGGTGAGAATTACATAATCTTAGTCAATCTTAATGGAGACCTATTAGGATAAATTGATTTTGGATAAATAAGTTCATATTCTCTCAAAAGGTTCTAAAATAAGTATTATTTATCATAACAAGACCCAATTGATATAAGCATACTAAATCGCCTTGACAAAATCTCCAAAATACAAACACGTAAATTGACAATTCACTTGCCACTTTATTCATTATGTATATGTAAAAGATGGCTCAATATATCATCAATAGTAATACATGAAAGCATGAATAGAATAAGGAAAATAATTTTTTAATAACTAAATTTTAACAACTTTTTCTTACAATGTGAGGTGACATCTTCTAAGTGGTTTTCCATTTTCCCATTTTCTTATTTTTCTATATTCCAAAACCACTTAGAAGATACCACCTCTGGTTGTAAGAGAAAGTTGTCATAATTTAGTTGTTAAAATATCATTGTCCATAGAATAACAAAACATTGCAATGATGCAATAAAAAAGGTCTGTGCTAGAATAACAAACTAAATAAATAATTAGATTGAGAAATGTATATTGTATTATGATTGAGATTTGGATCTTCAAACCATATAACGAATGGGCTTTACCATTCTCATTTCATTTTCTTTTCTTCACCTAAATGCTTCTTGTTATTACGTGTATTCATCTCTTTGTCATTTTGATCATAAAGCTAAGCATTGATGTCATCTAATAAACTATCGGTATGTGCAAACTATAAGTATTAATTTTAATACTAAATTATTAAATATGTTTTTAATCTTTAATTTTTGAAATTTTGTTCCAATTTAGACCCTAACTTTAGAAATACGTGAATTTAATTTCTTTAACCAAATTTTGTTAAGTTAATTTGACGTTTCAAAAAAATTTTCATGATAGCATGTGACTTGTTTACAGTATTTGACATATTTCCGCTTCAATATTAGCTGAGCAACGCAAGTTTGAAATGACGAATAAACTTATAAAATTTGGTTAAAAGGACTAAATCGACCATTTTTTTAAGATGAAAGATTAAATTAATCTAAAATTTCGAAGATGGAATAATTCTAATTCACACTACAAGCGACAAAAACATATTTTTCCCTTATTTTGAATGTCCCTTGAACTTGAAGATATACCTATAATACAGCTTAAAAAATAAAACAAAGTTTACAAATGTTTGGAATAATATAAAGTGTCTTGATATAATGAGTATTTTTTACTTTATTTTTTGGAGTATTATTTTAAGAATGTAAAAAGTAATTATCATTATTTCGTTCACAAATAATTTAAAGGAAACAAAATTGAGAAGATTTCATTAATTATATAAAAGAATAATCGATTATTTTATTTTATTTGTTTTAGAAACTACATCAATAGGTAATTAATTATTTGTCAGATAATTCATTACTTGGATAATTGATTAAATGTAAATGTATGTTTGAAAACAACAATTAGATAATTAGTTATTATTAGAGATAATTAACATACTTAACTAATTACATGAAATGATAATCGATAAATATGTTCTAAAATTTCTTTTATAAAATGAAAGCTTTATAATAAATATTTATCTTATCACACTATAATCACCTATACATGATGTTCATTGTCAAAACAATCTTTAAAGTTTTTATTTTCACCTAGTTTACCCATTTTTTTATTAAAACTATATTTGTTACATCAAATTAAAAACAAAAAGTTCCCAAATAGCAGCAAATAAAATTGTTTACCCAAAATTTAAACCGTCTCTAACTTTTAGGAACAGGATATTATGTGGGTTTCAGATTTCACAGGTAACCTTTGTGCTCAAACCTAAATACCCACCTCATTAATCTAGTGTATTCGTATCCTGATTTGTGTTGTTTTATTGACAATAACTAATATATAAATAAATGAGTGAAATATTAAGATTTTTTGAATGTGTACAAAAATATCCATAGATATACATTAAAAGTGTAAATGTGAAACTTTTAAATACGTAGTAAATCTTCTTTCAAAGAAAAAAGATTACACAAATAAAAAATCCTCACAAGATAAGCAAAAATATTATGTATCTTTTGAACCTAAATCATTAAAAAAAATTATTTTTACATATATGCTAGTTCTACTTGAGTTGAATTTTTGCCTACTTAAATTTGCTTGAAGGAGTGTCTAATATTAGTAAGTATCAGGAAACTCTGCAGTGAAAGTTATCTCTCTACTTCTGAAGAAAGGTGTTGCAGAATCTAATATCATATTTCTAAACTTAGTTGCAGTAAGTGAGTTTGATTTGTTTTCTTTACCCTTTTGTTTTGATTGCATTGTTATTAAGAAACTTTGATGCATGCAGGCACCACAAGGAATAAATGTAGTGTGTGAGAGATTTCCACTGATAAAACTTGTGACATCAGAGATTGATGTATCACTCAATGAGAATTCTCATGTCATCCCTGGCTTAGGAGAGTTTGCTGATCGTTACTTCGCCACTGATGATTAGCACAACAAACAAATCCAACAAACTTTCACTTAATAGAATCTACATAAACATCTAGAACTATGAATATAAGTGTACCACACCTAGCCAAACTCGACCAAATAAATAAACAATGTGCATATCAAGGAAGCCAAGTATCTAGCCTAGACCGACTTAGCCTAACTTATACCATTTTTGACCTAAACTAAGCATCTAAAGGGACAACCTACACCAGCATAAGCCAGCATAAGCCATCAAGACAAATAGCCGGCCTAGACCGACTACTCCAGCATATCCGGTAAGTTTAGAACCTAGGCCGACCACTCTAATGAACTCAATATAACGGAAGCGTCCGCGTCCAATAAACCTTAAGGGCCTGGGTTAGGGCCCTAGCCCACTCACAAGCCCTAGCTAGAGCCCAAGTCAAGGCCCAACCCATGGGATGGTCAAACGCCATTAATGCTCTATAAATACACGTGGACCCCATCATTTAAAGGTACGCATTCATTAATCACTGATTTGACTCTCTGAGAACTTTGACTTACTTGAGCTTCGGAGATTCTTCTGCAAGTAACCCCTCCTGGGTTCAAGTTGACATGTGTCGACCAGAGAGAGGCCAACCGAAGAGATAGCGGATTACTTAGTAAGGTGACGCTTGTGCCTAACTTATCTTATTTGTTCTGCAGGAACAATTGGCGCCCACCGTGGGGCACGAGACGAACACCTTTAGTACCCGTTTTTCTCTGAAGATGGTTTTCACCCGCAGTAGAGCTGAAGCGAACAAGCAAGTGGATGGTGGTCCCTCTGGACCTCCTAGCATCACCCCTGATTTGGTCGCCATCCTAGACGGCCAAGCAAAGATGCAACAGGAACTCGCGGACCTGAAGAAGCGCAGTGCTGAAGAAATGGAGGCATTGAGACAGGAGAACTCCCGCCTCAGGTGAAGGATCGAGGCAGATCCCAACCTGAAGGGAAAGGCTAAAGAAACATCTGAAGTTGTGAAGTCTCCAGCTTTCCAGCCTACAGAGGAAGAAAGTGAATACAATCCCACCCCCCACACCTTCACCACCACCCAACAGACACCCGTTACCTCTACCCATCCCCATCACTTTCCATCTGGTCAACCGAGGCTTACTACAACCCCAATCCCCGCCCCCACCCTCCCTACCACCCATATCCCCTACAACATACCCACCGCCCTCCACACCACACATATTCCACCCTATAACCCACAATATCTTCCCACAACCCACATTCCTCCTCACAACATCACCTCCACCTTTCCCACTATGATCAACCACCCACCCCCACCTCACATGCCCCCTCCTCACCAGCCCAGACGCCGCCACCCATTCACGGATTTTATCGCCAACACCCCTCTCCCGGCGCAGTGGGAACCCTTCACCCTAGATCGCTATACTGGCGAAACCGACCCTGACGAGCACCTTAAAGTCTACATCACCCATCTCGCCTTGTACACATCCCAAGACGCAGTCTTTTGCAAAGCTTTCCCCACCACCCTCAAAGGCCCTGCCCTAGAATGGTTCACAACTCTCCCGCCCTACTCAATCGATAGTTTCGACATCCTCTCCCACATGTTTTCCACCCACTT
Organism: Vigna unguiculata; assembly: GCF_037176805.1. Classification (NCBI taxonomy): domain Eukaryota; kingdom Viridiplantae; phylum Streptophyta; class Magnoliopsida; order Fabales; family Fabaceae; genus Vigna; species Vigna unguiculata. Next base: position 21,353,015 of record NC_140795.1, on the reverse strand, counting down.
CGCCGGAAGCCGTCCCCATCAAACCACCACCATATCCCTACTGGGTATCAGACAGGAACGTAACGAACCACTCAGAGCGTTCATTGACCGCTTTAGTAAAGCCGCCCTTTGTACACCGCACCTCAACCAGGAGATGATTCTCCAGTGCATGACTCTTACCCTACAACCCGACCCCTTCGCCAACAACGTCTACCTCCACCCACCTGCCTCCATGCACGAACTCAAGCTACGCGCAGCCGACTACGTCCGCATGGAGGAAATGCAAACACTTCACACCAAATTCTGCAACGATTACGCTGCCACCACCTCCAACCCCACCCCACAACCTAACCCACGCCCTAAACCCGCTCGCGCATTCTAGACGAAGCCCTCCAAGCCGATCTAATCCCTCCACCACGCAAGACAAACACACCTCCCAATGCCGACATGACCAAATATTGCCCCTACCACCGCAACCATGGTCACACTACGGAAGAATGCAAAGCACTCTAGGATAAAATAGAAGAACTGGTCCGTGCTGGCCATTTTCGCCGCTTCATCCGTAGGGATGACCATTCCTCCTCCTCTCGATCCCGCCACCCCCCACGACCTGACCACAGACGTCAACCAAATGACTCCCATCACAATAGCCACCCCACCCAACCCAACAATCAACAACCAGAGCCCGCCCGCACCGACATCACCCCTGCCGACGCCCCCTTACGAGGCACCATTAACACCATATCTGGTGGCTTCGCAAGTGGAGCCTTCACCTCTTCTGCCAGAAAGAGACACCTCTGCCATATACAATCTATGAACCATATCACCCATTCCCACCACAGACGCCGTATGCCCCCCATCGTATTCACAGATGATGACTTCCACGGCCTCGACCACCAACAAGATGACCCCATGGTCATCACCGTCGAAATCGAAAATTATGTTGTTAAGAAAGTCCTTGTGGATCAAGGCAGCTCAATTGACATCCTCTACTGGGCCACCTACCAAAAATTACAACTTCCTGACACCGTCATGATCCCATATGATTAGCCCATATATGGATTTTCCGACGAACAAGTATCCACCCGCGGCTACATAGACCTCCACATTGTCTTTCGGGACGGAACCCAAACTAAAACCATCCCAATCCGCTTCCTTATTATCGATGCGCCAACATCTTACAACATCCTCCTGGGCCGTCCTTCCCTCAATACACTTGGCGCAGTCGTCTCCACCCCTCACTTGGCCATGAAGTTCCCTGCCCCATCCGGCGACATCCTGACCATACACTGTGACCCACGCTTGGCACGCGAGTGCTACATGGCGAGCTTACGACCACAACTCCCAATCCAACAAACCAACCATATCGAACGACCCCCTGGTTCCAGCATAGCCCTATCCGGCGAGGACCTTGACCCCAGAATAGGCCGGGATGTCCGCCTCGAACCAGTCGAGGACACCACTCCTCTAGAGCTTCCCAATGGTCACTCCATTAACTTAGGCACCGGTTTAAACTTTGACGAGCGCGCCACAATCACACCTATCCTCATCAACAACACAGGTCTTTTCGTCTGGTCGGTCGTCGACCTCCCTGAAGTAGACCCCTAGGTGGCATCCCACAAGTTGTCCATATATAAAGAAGCCCGCTACGTATCCCAGAAAAAACGCAAGCTTGGGGAAGAGCGCCGACAAGCAGCCAAGGTGGAGGCTGACAAGTTACTGAGCGCAGGATTTATAGAAGAAGCTCAATACACCACTTGGCTTTCTAACGTTGTCTTGGTGAAGAAAGCCAATGGCAAATGGCGGATGTGTGTAGACTACACGGACTTGAATAAGGCTTGCCCTCGCGACGCCTACCCCTTACCCAACATTGATCGACTCGTAGACAGCGCGGCAGGAAACAAGGTGCTTAGCTTTTTGGATGCATATTCAGATTATAACCAAATCCCCATGGCCACAGCAGATATGCATAAGACCGCCTTCATCACGGACGATGCCAACTACTTCTATAGGGTCATGCCCTTTGGCCTAAAACATGCTGGGGCAACTTACCAACGATTAATGGGCAAAGTCTTCAGCAACCTAACAGGACACTGTGTCGAAGTATACGTCGATGATATGGTTGTCAAGTCCCCAAGCCATCATAAACACGCTGAAGACCTGGCGGCAGTGTTCTCCGCGCTGCACCAATATAACCTCCGCCTAAATCCCGACAAATGCGTATTCGGCGTCAACCGGGGTAAATTCCTTGGTTTCATGTTAACCCAACGCGGCATAGAGGCTAACCCTGAAAAATGCAAGGCTATCATCGAAATGCGCAGCCCCACTACCGTCAAAGAAGTCCAACGTCTCATTGGCCGTCTCACAGCCATCTCTCGCTTCCTACCCAAACTAGCTGAACAAACCCAACCCATAATCCAACTCCTAAAGAAATCCACCCGGTTCACGTGGATTGATGATTGTGAATAGATCTTCCAAAAACTCAAAACAACCTTAACCTCACCGCCTATCCTCCACAAACCGGACACCAGCCAACCCCTACTGGTATACATCACGGCCACCGACTATACCGTTAGCGCAGCGCTTGTTCAAGAAGTAGAAGGCACACAACATCCTGTGTATTTTGTGAGCAGAACACTGCAAGATCCTGAAACCAGGTATCAGATGGTAGAAAAACTAGCCCTATCCCTGGTCCACGCAGCATGCCGCCTTCGCCCATATTTCCAAAACCATACCATAACCGTTAAGACCGACTACCCAATCCAAAAAATATTACAAAAGCCAGATCTAGCCGGACGCATGTCATCATGGGCCGTGGAACTATCAGAATTCAACATCCGCTACGAACCCCACGCCCCATCAAAGCCCAGTGTCTTTTAGACTTCGTCAACGACCTACAACAAACACCCATTGAGGACCAGTGGACGCTTCATGTAGATGGCTCCTCAAACCCAAGGGGTGCCGGCGCCGGCATCGTCTTAGAAGGCCACAACGACATCCTCATCGAAAAATCCCTTCACTTTGCTTTCAAAATGTCAAATAACCAAGCTGAATACGAAGCCATCCTCGCCGGCCTTTCCCTAGCCCGTGAAGTCGGCGTCAAGAAGTTAACATGCAAAACCGACTCCAAACTCACTGTAGATCATCTAAATGATGAATTCCAAATCAAAGACCCCATCCTCCTACAGTATTACCATATGGTCCGTGCGGTTATTCAATCCGCTTTCGAACAAGTCCGTGTCGAACACATCCCGAGAACCGACAACGTCAGAGCCGACATCCTTTCCAAATTGGCCAGCACCAAGCTCAAAAACTGTAACCGATCCCTACTACAGCAAACACTATCCACACCTTCCATCACACACACTTGCCAAATATTAACCCACACCCCAGCTAACAACGTCACCCCCTCCCAAACCCAAAACTGGACCACCGCCTACATTCAATACCTCAAAACCGGCAACCCCCCTCGACGCGGACAAAACTTGGATGGCTAAGGCCGCCAGGTACACTATGATAGGCGATGACCTCTACAAACGCGGATACAGCCAACCCCTACTTAAGTGTGTCACGGTAGAGCAAGCCCAATATATAATCAAAGAGCTACACGAAGGACTTTGTGGTTATCATTCCGGTGCACGCACCATGGCTACAAGAGTTCTCAGAGCCGGATACTTTTGGCCCACTATAGAAGCAGACTGCCAGGATCATGTCAGGAAGTGTAAGCCATGTCAGAAACACGGCAACCTTATTCATCAGAAACAGGAACAACTACACCACATACTATCCCCATGGCCATTCGCTAAATGGGGAATGGACATCCTTGGCCCCTTCTCACTCGGCAAGGGGCAAGTAAAATTCCTAATCGTAGCCGTTGATTATTTTACCAAATGGATCGAAGCCAAGCCGCTAACCACCATCACGGCCCAGCAAGTCCAGCAGTTCGTGTGGAATGACATTATATGCAGATATGGTGTACCACATACCATTATAATAGATAATGGCCGACAATTCATCGATAAGGAGTTAGCCAAATTCTACACCGGCCTAGGCATCAAACACATCACAAGCTCTGTAGAACACCCACAAACCAATGGGCAGGCAGAGGCAGCAAATAAAGTCATCCTCATAGAGCTGCGCAAAAGGTTGGATACCGCCAAAGGCCGATGACTTGAAGAATTAATAGAAGTACTATGGGCTTACAGATGCACCCTCCAATCATCAACAAACGAATCTCCATTCAGCTTAGTCTACGGCACAGACGCCATGATACCGGTAGAAATTGGCGAACCATCCCTGCGCTGAGAACTATACGACCCAACCCGCAACCACCAAAACATGGCCTTACATCTCGACCTCCTACCCGAACTCAGAGAAAAAGTCCAAATACGCAACCTAACTACCAAACAACGAGCTGCCAGGAAGTACAATGCGAACCTACACCCACGATCATTTGTCGTCGGGGACCTAGTATGAAGAATGGCCAACAATGCTAGAAAGAAGGATGGCAAGTTCTCTGCCAATTAGGACGGTCCATACCGCATACGAGAAGATGCTGGAGGGGGAGCTTATCGTCTAGAACAATTGTTTGGGGAAGAGAATCCCAACACATGGAATATATCCCACCTCAAGTTCTACTTCAGCTAAATGTGTATTGTAATCAAACCAATACTTGTAACCCCGTGTGTACTCTTTTTCCTCACTTGGTCTTTTTTTCCTAAGGAGGGTTTTGGCCAAGGAGGTTTTAACGAGGCACCCCCTTTTTGATAAATAAAAAGAAGGGTTCTCCCTACTTTATGACTCTCTATGTGTCTTAACTCGTTCTTAATTCGTTCAAGTTCCCCACCCTTACCACAAGTAAGCGGCCTGGGTCCAACATCCTTAACTTATGCTTAATTCGTTCAAGTTCCCCACCCTTACAACAAGTAAGCGGCCTAGGTCGAACACCCTTAACTCGTGCTTAACTCGTTCTTAATTCGTTCAAGTTCCCCACCCTTAACACAAGTAAGCGGTCTAGGTCGAACACCCTTAACTCGTTCTTAATTCGTTCAAGTTTCCCACCCTTACCACAAGTAAGCGGCCTGGGTCGAACACCCTTAACTTATGCTTAATTCGTTTAAGTTCCCCACCCTTACCACAAGTAAGCGGCCTGGGTCGAACACCCTTAACTCGTGCTTAATTCGTTTAAGTTCCGCACCCTTACCACAAGTAAGCGGCCTGGGTCGAACACCCTTAACTCGTGCTTAATTCGTTTAAGTTCCCCACCCTTACCACAAGTAAGCGGCCTGGGTCGAACACCCTTAACTTATGCTTAATTCGTTCAAATTCCCCACCCTTACCACAAGTAAGCGGCCTGGGTCAACAACCCTTAACTCGTGCTTAACTCGTTCTTAATTCGTTCAAGTTCCCCACCCTTACCACAAGTAAGCGGCCTGGGTCGAACACCCTTAACTCGTGCTTAACTCATTCTTAGTTCGTTCAAGTTCCCCACCCTTACCACAAGTAAGCGGCCTGGGTCGAGCACCCTTAACTTTTGCTTAATTCGTTTAAGTTCCCCACCCTTACCACAAGTAAGCGGCCTGGGTCGAACACCCTTAACTCGTGCTTAATTCATTGAAGTTCCCCATCCTTACCACAAGTAAGCGGCCTGGGTCGAACACCCTTAACTCGTTCTTAATTCGTTCAAGTTCCCCACCCTTACCACAAGTAAGCGGCCTGGGTCGAACACCCTTAACATACAATCGATTACGCCATACATAACATACAACACAAATCATCAAAACCCGATATACACAATAACATACAAAAATTAATCGCATTAAGCATAAACGCAAAGAAATGTACCAACGCAACGAACATATTGTACCAGTTATTATAGACATAGGCTCAATAATACTTTTACATCATTAAAAAATCGATGTCCTATTCTGCTAAATCATGGGCCACCTCTACTAAATCGATGTGCTCCTAGATAATGTTGTTCTTCAGATCATCAAGTTCACCAACAGCCCCATCATACTTGTCCCTCAAGTCCTCATAGTCCTCCTCCAACTCCCCTATACGCTTGTTAAGCTTTTCCTCAGAATCCAAGCAACGCACCTTCCATGTTGCCAGCCTTTTTCTCTCCGCTTCCCAGCCATCTTTCTCCTTTTCCAAAGCCGCCTTCTCCTCCTCCAGCTTATCCACCTTACCCTACAACTCTCCCACCTCCTTTACTTCCCTCCTATAAAGAGACCCCACACGCTGTCTCAAAACTAAGGCCTTGCTCCCAAACTCGACCATTGTTCTCACAATATGCTCCGCGTCCATGTTATCGATAGAATTAACCACAGTATCTGGGAGGGTGATCGAAATATCCTTCCTAACGGATATCTCCGGCAATTCGATCAACCCGGCTTCAGGCCCCTTCTCCCCACTAGCCGACCCCGCCCTGCTAGCCGTTCCAAGAAGAGCCGCCCTTATCTTCTTCACATCTTTGCCCTTCCCGGATCGAGGCGGAAGCTCAGCCTTCCTTTTCGTTCCGCCATGTACGTGTACCTCCACCACCGATTCTTGTAGGTTGGGAACATCAGCTTTCCCAACCGCCTTGGCCTTAGCAGCCATTTCCTTCCTCAATGATTGAAAGAGCGCCAGATTCTTCTTGCCAGATTGTGCCATATGCCCTGCAATAACACATCACGACTCGGATCAAAACAACTTAGCATTATGAACACAACTTAAGTAATAAACAGATACCTTTAATATCTATTATCAGGTGCACCGAATTATAAACCCTAACTAGACCCTTAGTGGGCAACTTATCGACAAACTTCAACAACATCCCCACCACCTCCTTATCACTAACTGACAACTCCTCCATTCCCATGTCCTTATACCGAGAAGGATTGCTGGTCCAGCTAAAGGGAAACTTGGTACTCCCATCCGCATTCAAAAAGTGAGCTTTACCCCCTTCCTTGACGACGACTTTGAAGTACCCATCCTTGAAATGCTTGAAAGACTGGGAGAAGGCATCTAGTCTGCTGATGCTAGGACGACTTATCAAGGATAGCCAAGTAGCCGGCCGCCGAGGTCTAGTATCGTAAAAATACAAAAAAGCGTAAGGAATGGGCTCCAAGTATAAAGACTGGCACAGAATGCGGAAGGCCTGCAAATAAGCCCAACTGTTTGGATGCAGCTGTGTGGGTGCCACATTCAACGCCCGCAACACGCCCATAGTAAAATCGTCCAACGACAATCGCACATGAAGTTGAGAGAAGTGACACATGTACATGTAGAAAAACTTTTCGGTAGCCCCCTCCTGCCCATGGCATACCCGGTCGATAGCGCTGACCCTCTCCAAAGAAACAATGCCCCTACTGACACCCTTGGAAATAACAGGTGTACAATTCAACCAAGAGTTCAGTAAACGGGACCACCTGAACAGAGACGATTGATCACGAACATCACCAGCCACCCACCCGTAGCCGCCTTTCGCTGGCCAGTTGCTCTCCTCCAACTCTTCAAGGGGATCCTCCCGAACCTCCCTCACAACCTCCATTGACATTCCACTAGTACCAACCACAGAACTCGTACCCTCGTCACCAAGCCGCCTATCTTTACTCCTCTCCGACTCGATACTCTCGCTACTACTAAACGTAGACATGCTATCACTACTAGACATACCTGGTTATGTTTCTTACGAGAAGATGTCGGTCGAAAGTGGGGACTAGTCGGACCGTACTATGCGCACAAGATCTTTGGATTTGGAATTCTCTCAAATGAAACAAGTAACCCCTCATCTGTTTTCAAACCCACATTTATAGTCCACGATCCCAAACGACGAAACTCTTCCCGCCAAAATAATACCCCAGACCAATCGACACCATCATTACGAAGGATATGACACTTCAAAACGACGGCGCCAAAATTTTTTCGATTTGACCAACTGACACCCCTTCACCTACCTTCTGACGATTACAACTTCTTAGCCTTAACACTGTTCACCACACTTAAAGGCTGGGGGACTGGTGTATCACACCTAGCCGGTTCCGCTAGCATATTAACACATATCACCCTTGACCGACAACTCATATCGGACAAGGCTGGGGGACTAGTGTACCACACCTAGCCAAACTCGACCAAATAAATAAACAATGTGCATATCAAGGCAACCAAGTATCCAGCCTAGGCCGACTTAGCCTAACTTATACCAGTTTTGACCTAAACTAATCATCTAAAGGGATAACCTACACCAGCATAAGCCATCAAGACAAATAGCCGGCCTAGACCGACTACTCCAGCATATCCAGTAAGTTTAGAACCTAACCCTAGCCCACTCACAAGCTCTAGCTAGAGCCCAAGTCAAGGCCCAGCCCATGGGATGGTCAAACGCCATTAATGTTCTATAAATACACGTGGATCCCATCATTTAAAGGTACGCATTCATTAATCACTGATTTGACTCTCTGAGAACTTTGACTTACTTGAGCTTCGGAGATTCTTCTACAGGTAACCCCTCCTGGGTTCAAGTTGACATGTGTCGACCAGAGAGAGGCCAACCGAAGAGATAGCGGATTACTTGGTAAGGTGACGCTTGTGCCTAACTTATCTTATTTGTTCTGCAGGAACAATAGCTATCAAAATATATACATACTAAAACATAACACAATCTCAATGCCAATGTAATATTTTGTATTAATTAATGATATTGATTAACTTATTGTTAGCAACCACACATCTATTAGCTTTTTTTTAGGAAGATAGATTTCTATATTCTTTTTTTTCTTACTTTATTTATTTTTTATTAACGTAGAACTTAGACTATTACTTAGATTTTTTATATATTTTTTTATTTTTTTATTTTTAGAGATGTCAAAATGAACATACCGACTTCACATATATGAACATAGTACAATTTGAACTAAAATGAGTTAGTTCAACTGAGGTCACTTTATTTTATGACTTAACTCGATTCCTTGCAGGTTGATGGGTTAAGTAAGTTGACTTAGTTAAAAATGAATGTTTTTATTTTTCAATTTATTTTATATATTATTACGGTTCAACTATAATGGATTTATTTATAGCAACATTATCAAAATATTCATATATTTTACTAAACACGATATGAATAGAATAACTGAAAATTAAAGTATTAACCTATATATAACTGAATTAAACAAACAAATTAAATATTTGAACTATTAAACGATTAATGAACAATATTTTAGCTTTTAGAAAAAATTAAATTACCAATTTATGTAATTAGAATTAATAAATGATTTTTAATTAAAAAAGACTATAAAAGTTATTCTTGATAGATTACGTGTTATGCAAGTCGATCTATATTCAACCATTTAATCCATTAATTAAGGGAATTAAGGAAAAGTTCAATTTGATCCACGTTTAATTTATTTTTTTTAATTTTGTCTAATCCAATCAGACTATAAATCGATTTGGCACACATATTTAAAAGCATTTTAACACCTCAACTTTATTTATAATTAGAATGGTGATAAAGAATTCAAGCTTAGAAACAAGATACAATCAATAACATTTATTCAAAATAAAGCCACCGTTTATTCTACAAACAAAAGAAGTAACTACTTTACAGAGACCACATTCTCACAATTTGCAAGTAACTTTTTTTAATGCATAGAACAACCGAAAAATATAAACATATATAGGTATAAATTTTTTTAAATATGCTTTAATACGCATACATATATATATATATATATATATATATATATATATATGCTCTTTTATTTCTATTATTTTTAAATTTTGACGACTAATAAGTTCAATCAAGAAAACTATTGAATTAGTTTAATGTTTGATTTTTTAAACCAAAAAAACTATTTTTTTCCCTCGCTTTCTATCTTTTCTCTTACAAATAGTTCAACTTATATATTGTAAGTGAAAATAATAATGATAATAAATAATCCTTTGAAGAGATTTTTAATTGCCTCAGAAGTGGAAACTGAATAAATAATAGCAAATTCATTGTTGCAAGTACTATAATCAATCACGCACCGCAGTATTAGCTACAAAAATTAATTTTGTTTGACCCAATTAGTCATCAAATTCAAAGGCTACAATTAAACCATTAAAACTTTGCACCAAACAATTAAAGTGGTTGTTATATAAAACCATTACTCTATAATGGTATTTCAAATTTATTTATTCTATATTTTAAATTAATTATCTGCCCTTTTTTTGTTGAAATAGTAAGATTATTTAAGTGAAATTGTTTTAAAAAGTAGAATACTTATTATTGTTTTAAATCGGTGTTTAACATTCTTAAATTGTTCTCATTCGAACTGAGAACACTTTTTTTTTAACGTCCCATTTAATTATTAAGCGAAAATTAAAGGAAACGTCACGCAATATTAGTATAGTAGCGTAGACCTGGGGTCCTTAACGCAACCCTTACAAAACCCGGGCACACCACGATGCCAAAGGAAAACTAAATACAAACATAACAGAGAGTATAAAGTAGAAATGCATAAAGAGATACATGGGCCATAGCCCTAAAGAAAACATGAAGAAAAGCTCCAACCGAGATGGTTAAGCAGCGAAATCACCATTCCCTTGTTGACCACGAGAACCTCGCCCATCTGCTCCCATCAACCAAGTTGATGATCATCGCAAGAAAGAACAGCCACATACAACACAACCATGCAACAAAACGGGTAAGCTAGAGCCAACAACATATGCATCATACAATTAAATATATTTTCATCATCTCACATCCATATAACAACCAAACATGTTATAACTCTTCATTCAATACACTACGACTCGACTCGACTCATCCGGATACGTATAACTTAGTCGGATTCAGCGGATGCTTGCACTTGTGGTAGATACCTCTGCTCGACCCTGAGCTGCTCGACCCTGAGCTACGTGTTACAAGTGTTACGATGAATCAAATCTCCCTCAGCACAAGGTTAGCCCTTAATGAATCTCAGGCCTCCTGCTACTCTCACCACAGGAGTCAGTCCGCTCTAAGTGAGACTAACTGGCCCCTTAGAGTGTCAGGATGCAACCTTAACTTGAATCCTTACCTAGTTATACAGATGGGGCACCACCATGGACACCCACTAACAGGGGCCATGGAATTACGTCCCGACCACTGAAGCGCGGCCCTGGGAATCTCACCTAGAGATCCCCAAGGGCTTACGCACTAACACGGACCCAACAGGCATAAATCACCAATAAGAGAATATTAATCATGCTCACAATCCCATGTCAACCTCAACAAAATAACACCTCATTAGTATCGCATGTTGCACCCTTACCATTGATCACCACCACCCCATGAGTATAGGGCCTCATCTCATATCATTAACATGTCCCATAAGTTCCAACTCACTCATAAGTTTCACATGTCGAACTTCCACATTACCCATCATTTCATTCAAGTCTCATGTCACACATACATGGCGATCCATCATACATATATATACATACATCTCAACATACAAGCATACCAAAGCAATTACCACTCATCCAAGAACAACACAGCGACCAACCCACACACTGTCTCGCCCAGCCCTTCGCTCAGGCGAGACAGTCTCGCCCAGACGAGTCCCCATCCGCCTAGGCGAGGGCTCGAAACAGGAACTAGGAACCGATGCGGGTCTCGCTTAGGCGAGACCCCTCTCGCCTAGGCGAGTAGCTCGCTCGCTCAAAATGACGAGCAGGTCGCCTGAGCGACTTTTCGCGAAAACGGTTTGGGCGAGCCTTCGCCAGACTCGCCTAGGCGAATCCGGCTCGCTTGGGCGAGATTACTAGTTCTCGCCCTGGTTTCTCCTACAACAGATGCACATTCTGATCTAAACAACCATACAGGGTATTCCAAGCACAAAAAACAACGATTTCACCATACAACATCAAGCAGACTCAAGAATAGACCAAAAATCGACTTAAACCCGAAACCCTAACTTCCCGTACCTGGAAAAGGGTTAACAACTGGTTTCTTGGGCACGAACGGAGACTACACCAGCTCCTAGAGTAGTTTAGCGAGCTGGAAACAAATGAATATTATGAAACGAAGCTACCTAGTACAATCCCAGTTGGAAATCCGAAATAACAATGCTAAACAAAAGAGGTATGGGGTGGAAACAACTTACGCGGGACGGAACTGGCTCAAACAAGTGCGGCGGAGACCAAAGGTTGAACCTTAGCGGAGGTGCTTGCGGCTGCTCAAAGGTTCGGGAGATCTGTTTCAGCAAAGTGAGGGGAAATGGTGGTTAGGGCAGACTTAGAAAGGGTGGTTAGGGCAGACTTAGGGTTTGTTTTCCCCTTTTTGGGCCAACCCTAAGGCCCAAAGGTTGGGGCAACTTTTAAGATAAAAAGGCATAAAAAGAAGTGGGCCTTACATTTTTCAACATACAATTATTTTCACATTAATATTTCTCTATTATGCAGCCAATAACGATTAAATTGTGTCCCTTCACCCACAAACATAGATACATATATATCTACATCTCTCTCTAATAATATCAATTTTCAAATGTTGAAATACTTTATTTTAATGGCTTTTTATGAGATAAGGAACTCATATTTGTACATAAAATTAAAATAAACTATTACTATAATCATCTTATCTTGCTTGTTTTTTTTTTTGAAATAAATATTACTTGACTAATACAAATTATATAATCACTAGACAATAATTAATTTAATTGTTTATGAAAACGACAAACTCATATTATTATTGTTATAAGATATTATTATTATTACTATTTTTATTATAAGAGCGCCATGTTAAAAAGTAATTTAAATATCATTAAATAAGAGAGCCTTATTTTCTTTAATGTTTAGATTCTATATATTATTTGTCATTATAAACATATATAGGGTTGCTACAACCTATATATCAACCACTTTTGCTTTTCTAGCAACTTATTTTTAATTACCGTATATACAACATTAGTAAACCAATAAAAAAGTTTCAATCTTAATGAGATATATATCCCATCAACCATCATAAAAGTAAAGAAAAGAATACTGATTTCAAAAGATTAATGCCTTTTCTTAATTAGAAACCAAACAAGTCCGATTACATATTAAATAATCATTAAAAAAACAATAAGTTATTATCATTATTGTATTTATTGTTTGAATATGAAGTCTCCATTGATTAATAATGTTCCTTACATAATGCTCAAGACTACAAATACTTAGTTTCATATCTCCAACCGAGTATCATAAGATAAAGTCTTGAGTAAAATTTAATGACTAGAAAAAGCTATAGATCACAAAACAATAACGTGTAAGTAGCCTTTACAATGCACTTCAACGAATCAAACCTATCGCATTTATGTTTATGATCACAATGCCAACAATTTCAGAAGAAGAACAATGAACATTATTCAGCTTTAATTAAAGACCACCATAAATCAACCTCCAAAGCCAGTAAGATCTGTACCAAATCACATAAGAAAAGTTTGTTATAAATGCTCTCGTAATTCTTCATCCATAACCCAAAACTACTACTTCTACATTCAGTGTTAACTCACCAACCCACATCCAAAAGGTTCCTTTCAATATGACAACCTTCTCAAGTTTCATTCTTAGTTTTGTTCTAGTAATTGGGATCATTGTGTTTGGTGCTGAAGCAAGGCCAAGAGCATTCTTTGTATTTGGAGATTCACTTGTTGATAATGGAAATAACAATTTCTTGGCTACCACTGCACGTGCTGATGCTCCTCCTTATGGCATTGATTATGCTCCAACTCACAGACCTACTGGTCGTTTCTCCAATGGCTTCAACATTCCTGATCTTATTAGTTCAGTTTACACATCTCTCTCTCCCCACATTGTTTTTCTTCAATGTTCATCTTTTCAAGTTTCACTTTTATCTTGCACATTTGAGGATTTGAACCCTTTTTTGTAATGTAGCTTTTCATATGATAAAGTGTGTGTCTAACTACTGGTGACAACCAACTAAAAGTAATACCCAGAAGAAACAAACAAATTCACAAAAACAGGAGAGAATATGATGTGATCCCAATAAGGCTTATAGCTTAGGCAACGCCTAGGCCTAAATCATGCTCAAGGCCCAATCCATGGCCATCATGCACCTTCAAGCCCAAGCCCATCAAGAGGCCCAATAACAAGGGGATGCTAAAAAAGGATCAAATTGGGCTTCATTCAAGATAGCCCAAACCCACATGGACTTCTCATACTCTTCACATGGGCCAAAGAAGATGTGAAGATTTGAAGAGGTGTCTTAGAGAGCAATAGAATAGCAATGTTATTGGCCCATTGTTTAGGCTTTGCTTTCTAGAATAATAAGTCAAACAATGAGTAGTTGAATTGATAAAATTGGGCTTGACTAAGCCCAATAGGAGATTTGGCCATGAGCTATCAAAAGAGCCAAGGTGGACTAAGTGGAAGTCAACACTTCTTCCTACACCTCATGGATTCAAAGCATCCAAGGGTTAGGAATGCTTCCTCCTTTTCCAAGGGATCATCCAATGGCCAACATCAAGCCTTCTTCTCCAAGATAGCATCAAAGGCCAAGATTCTTTCTCCTTCTCATCCAAGGGTCAAGATTCCTCATGTGTAATGGCTTTAGTATAAAAGCCTTAATTTTCAGCATTGTACTCACTCTTGAATTTTTTGTGCAATAGACATGCAAGAGCCTACAAACTTGCCTTCCACTCTTCCATGTTTCCTCCATCATTTTTGTTGCACTTGGAGCTTCATGTCTCCATCAAGCTCCATTAGAAGAGGCACATAATTTTGAAGTAATGAGAGGCCGATGGATTGACTCGGAGCAGGATAATAAAAGAGAAAAGATTCTAGTCAAACTTCTGACGTTCAAGGGAACTAATGATCCTGAAGCTTATCTAGCTTAGGAGATGAAGTTTGACCATATCTTCAATTCTTATGATTATGAGGATAATGATACATTAACTATGGCCACCATAGAGTTTGAAGGCTACACTATAAATTGGTGGAATCAAATCACTTTGAATATGGCCCGAGGAAGAAGATTACATATTAATTCATGGGTGCAACTATATGAGGGAAATATGTGTACCTCCTTACTATAGGAAGGAGCTTTTCAACAAATTGCAACACTTGACATAAAAAAAATAAAAGCATTGAAGAGTATGTCCAAGAGATGGAGGTTACATTAATGAAAGCTGAAGTAGAAGAAACACCAATGGCTACAATACAAGATTATTGAATGGGCTTAATAGAGAGATTCAAGATGTAATGGAAATGCATCAGTACGAGACCTTGGTAGATCTCATTCATCAAGCAACAAAGGTAGAGCAACAACTCAAGAGAAGGAGTTCCTACAAAAAATCATCTACTTCATGGAAGGATAAAGAAAGATTTAAAAGGGAGGGAGCAATTTGTACTACCAGCAGCTTAGATAAAGAATCTACAAGTGGTAAATCAAATTTTAAACATATTACATGTTTTAAATGTATGGAAAAAGAACATATAACATCACAATATTCCAACGCCAAACGAGCCATGTTGATGGAGAAAGAAGAAGCTAGAAGTGAATCGTCAAAACAAAACATGTAGTGAATATGATGAAGTAGAAGTACTGATGAAGGCGTGACCACCACCACCATCACCTTAGAAGCTCCCTCAAGAAGGATCATTAGAAGCATGTCTAGAGGGGAGTCTTCTATTCCATCATCTTTATCTTTGTTTTGCATTACTTTAGTTTGAATTCCCTAAGTTGGTTTCTAGTTGACTTATTTTGGTTGACTTGTTGACTTTGACCCAAGTTGACCTTTTGACCAAGATTAGATTAACTTAAACCAACATGCTAATCCTTGTTTGTCTTGTTTTGTAGGTAATTAAGAGAAAGTAGAGCATGGCTAGGTGGCATATGGTGATTGGAGCACATGGATGAAGTGGAAGAGAGAGGAAAGCAAAAAGCATAAAGTAAAAGCAAAAGCAAACATGTACCTTGTCTCCTTTTGCCTTTTTTGTTTATTCCATTGAAGGCTACTTGGTCTCCTTCCTCTTTTAGCCTAGAATCCTCATGGGAATGCATCCACCAATCAAAATGCTTCACTTGGCCGAGAATAAGCTTTCTCATTAGGTTTAGGGTTTGCTAGTTCATCATTTCCATGTTTTTCTATTTGCTAAAGGAACCCTATGAACTCCTATTTAAAGGGTGCTCCTTGTCTTGAAAAAGGGTTGATCATTTTGTTTCTAAACTATTGTGTTTCAACCATCAAATTTTCGTGAGCTCTCCTTCCTAGAAGTGAACTCACCTTTGCCTTATCTTGCTTGCAAGTGGCGGTACCATCACTCATCTCTAGGGTTTGGTGGGCTTAGATCCCCCCTATGAGTGGCGTGCTTCTTCCATGATTCATCTTCTATGCTTTCCATTTTTCATGTTTTCTTCTTTCATTTTGCTCTTTAAGTGTTGTTAATGCCATGTGAGTTTTAAGTTTGAATCCAACTCTCTTCCTCCTTTTCATGAGCTTGAGAAATGAACCTTCACATCTAGATAGCTTGCTATCTTAATGTCCAGTGGGCATTTTCAAAAAGCTTTGTTAAACAACTTCACCATATTCATAACTCTAAAAGAAAACAAGATAATCCTTCATCAAGTACCATCATTCGAGGGAGATCTTTTGATGGTAGGGTCGATGTTGGGAAGCAAGAACAAAGATGGGGATATGACTCAACGAAGGAATATTTTCCATTCTTAGTGTCTCATAATGAAGAAGGTGTGCAGATTCACATAACCGATGGAGGGAGTTGTACCAATGTAGCACATTAAAGATTAGTCGACAAGTTGAGTTTGGAAACATTTATACATCCTAGTCCTTATGTGTTGTAGTGGTTAAGTAAAGATGGTGAGTTAGTGGTGGATAAACATGTGAATATTGCATTTTCCATAAGTAAATATATGGATGAAGTAGATTGTGATGTAGTACCTACGGAAGCAAGTCATTTGTTGTTAGGAAGGTCGTGGCATTATGATAGAAATGTGACACATGACAGTTTATCCAATAAATATTCTTTTCTATTCAAAGGACAAAAAGTGACATTAACCCCTTTCTGTAACACCCCAAATTGGAATGCCCCTGAAAGTTATAAAACGTACACTTTTAGCAGAAAACGATTATTAACAAACATACTAGAGTTAAAGTTCATAATTTAATTCTTAAATTTCGTAAATTAAAAGATCAATTGTCTAAATAATTTTAAATAACAACGATAGATAAAATAAATTACATCGTCTTCATTACTTAATTTAAATAAAATTAACAAAAGAGAACAAAAATCTCGAGTTCACCCCATCCTCTCATCAATCTACTCCGCGCCAGATACATCTGCATTATCACTTGCTCTTGTATACCACGCACATCATATGATCATCGCAAACCCCACAAATACACAAAATAAACAACAGGGGTAAGCTAATCATAAACGATGTTATATAAAAGAAATTTAACGAAATAAGACATTACAATAAATTATAAACATCCCATCCAACCAAAGAAAATTCTTAACCTGATAATCACAATCACACTCTGGTTTTTTGTGTTACCTATTTCCCACCACATCTTCTAGTTTCCTAGAACCAACTGGCTCGAGTCATCCTGCCATCACAACACTGGACTTGTCTCCTTTATTCGTCAAGGAATTACGAGTAACAACTTCACTGAATCACACATCGAGCACTATACTCAGTAACGAGTCAAAACTAAGGTGAAACATCTTTTCCCTCTTCATTGCCTCGTGCAAGCGAGAGAGTACAACACTCAAACCCATCCTCTTCCACTGTCTCACACAGGTGAAGAAGACCCATTTCCATTGCCTCGCGCAGACAAAAGAGTCACCATTGGGTCTTTAGGTATGACATAAAATCTCACAAAACTTATATTCCAAGATCACTCTCGCAGACTAACACAAAAACACCTGGGATCACATGAAAGTAACAAAAATAGTAGTATGAACCATTGGATCCTCTTTTTGTATTGAACCACACTCGTCGTTGATCTATTACCACATGCAAACCCTAAACCCTCATGCAACAATCATCAAAAGTAACCAAAACAAAAAGTAAAATCAGGTGTAAGGTTACACCCAACAAGTAATATAATAAGCCAAACGAAAGTAAGAAATTTGCATCAAGCATTTACGTGAAACACTACAAAGCTATGGTTACTCTACACTATAAAACTAGATGCACAAACCCAAAAAGAAAACGTGTGGTCTGCACCTTCGATCACCAATGAGAAAAGCAAAGTTCATGTGGGGTCCCTGATCTTCCTTCGATCATCTCAACATGTGATACAAAAAAAAAACATTTAAGTCGGTTTGTGGTTTTTTTATTTATTCTTTTAAATATTTTTAAAAAATTAAAAAATTTACAACATGTCAAGCCAACGTCGTGTCACATGGTTGTGCTAGGTACTACTGTCACATTAGGTATCACTATCTCAGTATCAATTTAGTCTCTGTAATTTTATTTATCTTAATTTAGTCCAATTTTGTTTTTTGGAAAATTGAGTAATTTCGTTCCTGACTAAATTGAAAACAAATTTAAGTTTTATATAAATGTTACATAAATATTTTTACTAAACATTTTTGACAAAATTAAGTTTAATTGAATTTTATTTAAAATTATTTTAAAGTTTTTAATAGAAAGTAATGTGAATAGAAAAAATTAAAATTAATTTCAACTAACAAATGTGTTAAATTTGTATTTCATAAAATAAAATAAATTTATCAACATTTTCATCTCTTTTAAATTTTAAATTTTACATTTTACTTTATTTGTACTAATATTTTATTACATCATACTTTATATTGTTTTTTATTTGAATGTATATTTTAATAATTATATATATTTAAATGTGTAAAATTCAATAATTTTTATACAAATGTTTGAGTCTATTTAAAAATAATAATTATATATGTAACGCCCCAAATAATTGGATAGCCTCAAATTACTTAAACGTCGCATACATAAATATTCCGAGAGTACAAAGTTTGGGATATGAAAGTCTACAATATACCAAACTTGTCCATACAAAACAAGAGGCACCACACTGCCTAAAACAAGGTACAATGGTTCAAAGTAGCACAAGGTCTTGTCCAGGACAAGAGAAACATAGACTAATAAAACTTTTTTGGTTGTGGGCTCCATAGTGAGCCCTATACTCGTCCATGATCATCAAGCTGCAGTATCCCTATGGTCATTACCATTGTCAGGGGTCCTTACATCTGCTCACATCAATAAAATTGATGATCATCGCAATGCAGAAAACCACACACAACATACAAGCAAGCAAAAGGGTAAGCTAGTGTAAAAGATTTTTATATCATAACACTCAACATGCAAGTTCATAGTCAAGCATAAATAACAAACATCCACACATGAGATACCAAACCATTTAAGACTCCAAGGCTCGACTATCCGGATTCGTATAATGAGGCACCACCACGAGACTCGTGGAATTACATCCTAGCAGTGAGACACCACCACGAGGCCTTCGTGGAATTATGCCCTGGCCTAGAGGCACCACCACGATACCCTCGTGGAATCATGTCCTTATATTGAGGCACCAGCGTGAACTCTCACCCCAAGGTTCATGGAATTAAGTTCAATAGATGAGGAACCACCATGGACGCTCCCTAGGAGGGTCCATAGGATTACGTCCATTAGATGAGGCACTACCATGAGCTCCTACTACAAGAGTCATGGAATTACGTCCTACTCATACTTTGTACATGTTTCACCAACCAATCATGAAGTTTCCATAAATACCAATATCATGTTGATACATATATATATATATATATATATATATATATATATATATAAATATAAACAACCAACCATACAAACTCATACTTCCCAAATCATACACAATATAGCAACATCTCGTTCTCATCTTAACCTCATATAGTAATCATGGCATCATCCATCAACTTTTATAGTAAAGCACTTAAGTCAAGCGAGCAAGAAATCACATCAGTGAACCTTTCATGCTAAAGCACAAAACCTGCCCCAGTCTCGCTCAGGCTAGAAGATCTCACTCAGGCAAGAGAGGTCCTCTCGCTTAGGCGGGCCCCTTCTCACCTAGACAAGGGCTCGAGCAGTGGAATAGTGGCTTCTGCGTTTTCTGGCTCAGGCGAGACCTCCTCGCCTGAGCAAGATCACACCTCACTCAAAACGAAAACTCGTCGCCTAATCGATAGTTCGAGTAGAAGATCATGGGTGAGCTCTATTACTTGGGCGAGAAAACTAGTGCTCACCATTGTTTACTCGTGCAAAATGCAGAAACAACACCAAAATCACATTTTAACCAATACCAGACAATCAAACCGCGAGCACACCTCAAGCATATGACTTAAACTCAGAAAACTTACGAAAAACATAAATAATCGTAAACCCTAACTTCCCTTACCTAGAAATAGCTAGAAAAAGGGGCTCGGACACCCGATAGTTGACCACAATAGCTATGAGAGCAGATTCAAGAGCTGAAAATAGTAGAATAGTTTTAAAACGAGCTCACCCTAACAAAACCATAGTTGGAAATCATGAAGAGTAGACTGAATGGAAGAGTACAAGTTGAAAACGACTTATGTGGAGCAAGAGGACGAGATTGAGCTAACTTGATGAGAACCTAGGGTTAAACCCTAGCAGAGCCTTCTATAAGGAGAAGAGAGTGTTTGAGAAAGGGGATGTTTGCAA
Source organism: Vigna unguiculata (assembly GCF_037176805.1). NCBI lineage: Eukaryota > Viridiplantae > Streptophyta > Magnoliopsida > Fabales > Fabaceae > Vigna > Vigna unguiculata. The sequence continues at coordinate 21,332,353 of NC_140795.1, read as the reverse complement.
GTGAGTGCAGAATAGGGAACCCTAGCTGCTTTAGGGGCCTTGGCAACCTATGGCCCAACCTTTAGGCCCACCTGCTTAAGATAGGCCCCTAAAATAAGGCAGGAAAAATAAACAGGCCTTACATTCTCCCCAACAACAAAATTTTCGACCTCAAAAATAAAGACTTATCAGGGAAACAGATGCGAATGTGACTTCCTCATATCCTCCTCTAACTCCCACGTAGAGTCACCTGTCCTTCGGTCCTAGATGACTTTGATGAGACTGACCGATTTTCCTCCACGTTCCTCCACTCGACTATCCTCTAAAGCAACTGGTGGTACCTCCATGATCTTCCCTAATCTGAACATCCTCGGGTTCCAACACATGAGATGGATCAAAGACGTACTTCCTCAGCTGCGATAAGGACCAAGGAACTTAAGAGAGAGCTTCCTTGAGCGGAGAGCCCTTCCCACACCAGTGGTTCTGGTCACCTTCAAGAATACATGATCTCCAACCGTGAATTCCAAGGGCCTCGTCCTGCGATCCGCATAAGCCTTCTGCCTACTCTGAGAGGCCTGGATTCTGTCTCTCACCATTCTCACTTTCTCGGTGATCTGCTCTAACAACTCAAGCCCAACAAGGATCGCTTCCCCATCTTAATACCAACACAAAGGGGTCTTGCACTTTCTACTGTATAGGGCCTCATATGGCGCCATGCCAATGCTCGCATGGAAATTGTTGTTGTAGGTGAATTCTATCAATGGTAAAACTTCATCCCAAGCACCCAGATGATCCAGTACACAAGTCCTCAATAATTCCTCAAGCGACTGAATCGTCCTCTCAGACTGACCATAAGTCTAGGGATGATAAGTTGAACTCATGGTTAGTTTGCTACCCAAATGAAGGATTGACCCCAACCAAGGATGGAGCCACATGCTTAAGAAGACTAAGCATGTTTAGAAAGGAAGTTCACTAATTCGTCATCCCTTTCATTTGTGTTTGTTATTTTTGATTCCCAAAGTTAACTTAGTTGAATCAACTTTAGTTGACTTGTTGACCTTTGACTAGGTTTGACTTGTTGACTATAGTTGACTTGACTTAAGTCAACATGCTAATCTATGTTTATTTGCTTTGTAGGTTAATTAGGAGTAAGAAAGCAATGCTAGGTGGCGCATGGTGATTGGGGAGCATAAATGATATGGAGGAGAGAGTAAAGCAATGGCATAAAGCATAAAGTAAAAGGCATGTACCAAGTGTACCTATGTACCTTTGGTCTCCTTTATTTTAGCACACTTTGGCCACTTTTTGGAGATATATGAGACACATTCTTTGTCTCCTTTTGTGCTAGAACGAAATTAGCCTTGTACACACCATAGTTAGCTCTTTTGTCTCTCATTTTTTGTAACCTTATTTGACCTAGTTTCTAGAAGCTAGGGTTAGGTTTTTGTAGAGACATCCTTATGTATCTTTTATTTGCTTAGAGGCCCCTAAGTTCTTCTATATAAGGGGTTCTCCTGGACATGTAAAAGGGTTGAACATTTTGAAGTAAAAACACTCTTGTGTCTCAACCATTTGTGAGAGTTTCCTCCCTTGGGAGTGAATACTTTTAAGCCTTATCTTGCATAGCAAGTGGCGGCACACATCCATTCATCTTCAAGGTTGCCATGGCTTCTAGCCTAGCCTTGTAATGTCCAGTGGGGATTTCACTTAGCTTTTTAATCAACTCACACCATATTCAATAAGCTTAAAAAGGAACAAGATAATCCCTCATCATTTGGTATCTAGAGCATAGGTTATCTTGAATATGGTGTTTTTCATGTGCTAACCTTGTCTTGTTGTAGCTATCTTGGTATGATTCAAATCCACTTCCATGACACACAAAAACAGTGCTGGCAGAAAACTTGACGATTTTAAAATATTAAATTGCACCAGCTCAGCGGTCCAAAAATTACTTTTTTGGTGTCAAAAGAAAGCTCTACAAGTCTAGTTTCCGAAAAAAAAAAAGAACTAACGCATTTGGAGTTCTGTGAAGAAAGTTATGATCAAATTAGTGAGCAAAGGTCAAATCTGCCAAGAATACGTGAATCAAGGTTTTCAAGTTTTGTTGTGGCAATTTGGCTACGGTTTTTGCACCTCTTTTAGATCCTAAATGTGGTTGGATAACATGTCTTTGGATGCTTAGTCTTTGAGCCTCAAATCTATGAGTTTAAATGCATGATAGCTACATGTTTGTGTCTTTGTGTATGTCATGTTGAGTCTTTAAATGTGTCTAACTTTTGCTTTGAGTCATATGTCATATGTTAACTTGAAGTTTTCTTATTCTTGTTTTTCCAAGTATTTGAATCTTGCTTTCACTTAATGTCTTGCTTGATGTATGCTCCATGAAATTGATTTTGGCCTAAAACTTGAGGAACTAAGTGTCCAAGCCACCTAAAACTCTTTCTAACCATTTTATGAAGCTAGTTGTGAAAAAAAGAAAATTTTTACACCAAAATTTATCAAAAAACCGAGAGCAAACTTGCTCATTGGTGAACTCAAAGTGTGTTTGTCACTAAGTGTTATGCTACTAGTTTTCATGCTTGAGAAATGGGTGATATTCGCAAATCAGTTCCATTCTTTGAGTTGGTTATGATCTTTCTTGGTGTATGCATGATTTAGGACTAGGGAATGCATGTTCAAGTATTTTCCATGTCATTCTTATAATGTGCTTTTCTTGTTTTAGTCTTGTTAAAAGTTTGTCTCAAACTTTTCTTCTTTAGAGTTTAGCATTTCTTTTTTTTGTGCTTTTCTTGCTTGTCTTTAGGTACTCTTGGTTTTGTCATAGTATGTTTGTCTTCTTGAAATTCTTGAGCGTTTGAACCGAGCCACTTGTATCCAAGAAAAGGATTTTTGAACAAAGTGTTTTCTTCACTCCTTGGAGGAGCTTTGAGTGTAGCCTTGCCTTGTTACTTTGGGAGAGTGGTCTAAACACTTGGGTTACATTTTGGGTTGGAATTGGTCTTGGTTTTCATGTTGTCTAACCCCTAATTAATTTATTTTGTTTTGGCTTTGAGTGTTTTGTTGTAGGAATCATGGCAAGTTCATCAAATGCACCTACTCCAAACAAAAACAATACATTGATGAGGTTGCTTCGGGATTTGGAGTTGTCTAGGAAGGAGTCCTTTGAACAATTGAGAAAAGACAAGAAGCAAAGTGACCTAAGAATCCAAGAGAACATTCAAAGGCTTGAAGCTAAAGAGCAAGAAAGAGAAGCTAGGAAAAGAGGGCATTCTAAGTAAAACCCATCACAAGAGAAGCAAACTCCAAAGATTCCTAAGTTCTATGGTGGAAGTGATCCCAAAATCTTCCTTGATTGGGAAGCTAAAGTTGAGCAAATTTTCAATGAAAATCATGTAAATGATCCAGCACAAGTTGATCTAGTAGTTTTAGGATTTTTGGAGTATGCCAATACTTGGTGGCATAAAGTTTGTAAAAATTATGACCAAGGGCCACCCGCGGCTTCTTGGATGGACATTAAAACTCTTATGCGCGCTAGATTTGTTCCTCCCTCTTATAGGAAGGAACATCTTTTGAAGCTCCAAAGGCTTCACCAAGGTTCTATGAGTGTGAGTGAGTACTTTAAAGAATTAGAGTCTCAAATGCGTAGGGTTGAAATAAAAGAAACTAACAAAGAGAAAATAAAAAGATTTGTGAGTGGTCTTAGGAGAGACATACAACACCAAGTAGAGTTGTATGAGTACTCCACTCTGGAAAATATTTTCACACTTGCCCTTGGGATTGAAATTAAATTGAAAAGAAAAAGAAAGGCAAAGAAGAGTTACTCACCCAACCACTACTTTAGTCACTCATGGAAGGGAAAGGACAAAAAGAAACATGATAAGTTCCCTTCTAACTCTCATCAAGAACCACCAAGTAAAAGTAAGTCACCAAGTGATCACATTCACCATTCCACTTCTCAAAGAACAAGTTCCATTAAATGTTTTAAATGTTTGGGTTATAATCACATTGCTTTAAATTGCCCAACCAAAAGAACCATGATATTAAATAAGAGTAATGATGTTGAAAGTGAACACTCATCTCCCCATTCTCTTTCAAAAGAATCTTCTTCCTCTAGTAAAACTAAAATTTTTGAGAAACACCCTATGTTATTAAGGTGCATGATAGGTCAATATCAAAGTGAGCTTGAGCCAACTCAAAGAGAAAACATTTTTCAATCTAGATGCACAATTAACAAATGGGTTTGCTCTCTAATTATTGATGGAGGAAGTAGTAACAATGTAGCTAACACAACTTTGGTGGAAAAGCTTAGCTTAGAGACCATTCCTCATGCTAAGCCCTACAAGCTTGCTTGGATAAGTAAAGAGGGAGAAATAGATGTCAATAAACAAGTCCTAATTATCTTCTCTATAGGAAGCTACAAAGATGAGGTGTTATGTGATGTTGTTCCCATGGAAGTCACACATATCTTACTAGGTAGGCCATGGCAATTTGATAAACAAACTTTACATGATGGTCTTACCAACCAATACATTTTCTTCATAAATAGGAAAAAGACCACTTTACAACTTCTATCACCTCAAGAAGTTAAAAAGAATAGAAATATAATAATAAGAAAAGATAATGAAGAAAAACAAAAGGGGCAAGCTTTCACTAAGGTGTTACTTGCCTACAAAAAAATTCTTCCAAAGCAAGATGTGCATCACCCTTCTTTCTCTTCTCAAGCCAAAAAGGAAGGCCCAAAGCACAAGCAAGAGAGGAAGAGTACGGTAGAAAATAAAGATGGTCTAACCAAAGCTAAGGGTAATATCCTTAGAAAGGATGGAACAAGAGCTCAAAAAAGGGAGGCGCAAATCCTCCCCCAAATCAAGTCAAGCTCCAACTACAAAGGCTTAAAGAATTTGTGGTCAAATTCTCTCCAAGGAGGGGAGGATGATGAAGGATTGACCCCAACCAAGGATGGAGGCACATGCTTAAGAAGACTAAGCATGTTTAGAAAGGAAGTTCACTAATCCTTCATCCCTTTCATTTGTGTTTGTTATTTTTGATTCCCAAAGTTAACTTAGTTGAATCAACTTTAGTTGACTTGTTGATCTTTGACTAGGTTTGACTTGTTGACTATAGTTGACTTGACTTAAGCCAACATGCTAATCTATGTTTATTTGCTTTGTAGGTTAATTAGGAGTAAGAAAGCAATGCTAGGTGGCGCATGGTGATTAGGGAGCATAAATGATGTGGAGGAGAGACTAAAGCAAAGGCATAAAGCATAAAGTAAAAGACATGAAGCAAGTGTACCTATGTACCTTTGGTCTTCTTTGTTTTTAGCACACTTTGGCCACTTTTTAGAGACATATGAGACACATTCTTTGTCTCCATTTGTGCTGGAACGAAATTAGCCTTGCACACACCATAGTTAGCTCTTTTATCTCTCATTTTTTGTAACCTTATTTGACCTAGTTTCTAGAAGCTAGGGTTAGGTTTTTGTAGAGACATCCTTATGTATCTTTTATTTGCTTAGAGGCCCCTAAGTTCTTCTATATAAGGGGTGCTCCTAGACATGTAAAAGGGTTGAACATTTTGAAGTAAAAACACTCTTGTGTCTCAACCATTTGTGAGAGTTTCCTCCCTTGGGAGTGAATACTTTTAAGCCTTATCTTGCATAGCAAGTGGCAGCACACATCCACTCATCTTCAAGGTTGCCATGGCTTCTAGCCTAGCCTTGTAGTGGCATGCTTGTCACGTATTTACCATTTCTTTCCTTTCCATTTTATGTTTTCTTCTTCCTTTAATTGTTCTTGGTTTTCTATGGTTTATGTGTTTTCCATTTCCTTTTTGTTTTAAATCAATCCATCATCTTCTTCTCTTGAGCTTTGTGAAAGGAACCTTCACATCTAGATAGCTTGCTATCTTAATGTCCAGTTGGGATTTCACTTAGCTTTCTTAATCAACTCACACCATATTCAATAATCTTAAAAAGGAACAAGATAATCCTTCATCAGATGATAAGTTGAACTCATGTTTAGTTTGCTACCCAAAGCACTCTGTAGCGTCTGCCAAAACCAGGAAGTAAATTGTGGATCCCTATCTGAAACTATGCTCGATGGCACCCCATGCAACCTCACAATCTCCTTAATGTACAATTAGGCCAACTTGGCCATAGACATCCTCAAGTTCATTGCCAAGAAATGAGCACTCTTAGTCAGTCGGTCCACTATCACCTAGATGGTGTCATGCCCTCTAAAACTTTGTGGCAAATGAGTCACAAAATCCATAGCGATGCTATCCCATTTCCACACAGGTATTTCCAAAGACTGTAGAATCCCACCGGGTCTTTGATGCTCCACCTTCGCCTTCTGACATGTCAAAGAGGCTGATACAAACTAAGCTACATCTTTCTTCATACCCTGCCACCAGAAGGTTTCCTTGATGATGAGCGAGCCTTAGCGAATACTCGCGCGAATTGATGAAATCAACACGCGAACACTCCATAGATGCCGATCTACGCAGCAAAAATTATCAAATCGGCACTCACACGAGTTCTAGTGGGGAACTCTCACTGGTTTGGATCCTAGGAGGTGAATACCTCAACTAGAAAGTGAGCTAAGACGAAAGGGGAAATTTATCACTCTCATTCATCAAAGCTACTTTACATCAAAGCTGCCTTTATATAGGTGAAGGCAGCCAAAGAAAATAGAAAGGAGAAGAAAATCAATCGGTGAAGGAAAGGAAAACGTGACTCTCTCACGAGCCCTAACTGAACGGAATCCCTATCAAAGGGCAAGTGAGACAAATGAACCCTAATTCTAAGGATTTGTAGACGGAGGCAATCCGAGGCATTCCTAGAGGCACTCCAAGAGAAAACAAGAAACAAGGTCTTGAAGAATTGGGCTCCCACGTGTTTGCTGCAGATTTTTGAAGAGATTGGGTTGAATCACACGTTGCAAGCCCAAACAGAAGGTGTTGTCTTGTTTGGACAAAAAATAGCATTGTTGACGCATGGAGAAAGGTTGATGTGCGTAGTTCAATTTCCATTTGCAAACCCAAACACGTGAATGAATAGGGCTGCACATGGAGAAAGGTGTGGTATTTGATGTAGAGAAGAATTAAGTCGTATGCCCAATCCAAAATATTTCTTTAATTGGCAGCTTGACAAATGGGCTGTAATTAAGAAAACAAACTCAATTAGAACAACATTTATTTAATTAAAAATAAAAGAAAATAAAAGAATGGGCCTAGGCATTGGCCAATGCTATGAAAAGCCTCTTAGGGTGATATTCATCATCCCTTCCCTCATGAAAAGGATTTGTCCTCAGATCAAGAGGTTTCTTTAAGGTCCACAGCAATTAAAGATGAATTCCTCCAGGATAAAAAATATGTATGCAGTAATCATCAAACAATTTTTCTGTTACTTTCTGAGATGGAAGTAAAAGATACTTGTAAGGAATATATGAAGATGGGCTTTTAAGTTTGAAAGCATTTGGTACATAGCCCACTTTACAAAAATACTGATTGTCACTTTGACTTAATTGATACCTAAAAGGTAACTCTAAGTCAAAGATGATTTTTGGAAATTATGTTGAAGTCTTTAAAATGAATAATGAAAGTGGAAAAACAATTTTAGGAAGAATTAAGACAAAAGTATTAATGACAAATAAAGAAGAGTTGATAGATGAAATTACTCCCTTGAAGTCAATGCAAGGAATTGTAGGATATTGTATCTCTACTTCTCTAAGCATGATTTCTTTTCTTTCTTTTTTCTCAATCTCTTCCTCTTTTGTTTTAAACTCTTTCTCTTGTCTTACTCTCTCTTTTTCTTCAAATTATTTTCTCTCTTTTTCCTCCTTCTCTTTTCTCAGTTGTTCCTCTTCTTCTCCCAATTCTTGCTCAAATTTCTCTCTTTCTTTTTGCTCTCTTCTCTGAATTCTTAATCTTTCCTTTTCTTCGAACTCCCTCATCTCTCTTAAAAGTATTGTGATTTTTTCCTCCTTCCTTCTTGCTATCTCAATTTTCTTTTTTTCTATCTCACGATCTAAATCAAAGGAAGGTGGTATGAATGTTCTTCTCATGCATGCTCTCAACTCACTCCAATTTTGAATGGAAGATTTTCTTCCTTTTTCCACTCTAGACTACCTATAATCCCACCACTCTTAATCATGTCCTACAAAACTAGAAATGCACAAAGTAAGAAAATAGTATTTACTATGTCTAAGATGGAATGAATGCACAAAATCATATATTTCCCTCTCCCAAGATATGTATGATAATGCACTTATGTCCTCACCAAAGAAAGGGAATGTACTCTCATGTGTATGATGCATTGTTTCCTCACAATGACTACCTAAATGCAATTCACTGTACGAATGAAAACTCATTTTCCCAAAAACACTTATCAAACAATTTTTTTCACAAAGAAACTTTAGGGATTTCTAAAGAGAAAATAATGGAAAAAATTTCTAGAGATACTCCCAGGAAAGGGAGGTGAGTCACATGGACAAGCTTAGGAACCAAGCCTTTCCTAGCCAGAGATCTCTAAATTTCTAGCCTTTCCTAGCTTAGAAATTCCTAAAGTTTCTTTGTGAAAAATTGTTTGATAAGTGTTATTGGCAAGATGAGTTTTCATTCGTACAGTGGATTGCATTTAGGTAGTCCTAGTGAGGATAAAATGCATCATACACATGAGAGTACATTCCCTTTCTTTGGTGAGAACATAAGTGCATTATCATACATATCGTGGGAAAGGGAAATAGATGATTTTGTGCATTCATTCCATCTTAGACATAGTAAATACTATTTTCTTACTTTGTGCATTTCTAGTTTTGTAGGACATGCAAGAGAGTGGTGGGATTATAGGCAGTCTAGAGTGGAAAAAAGAAGAAAATCTCCCATTCAAAATTGGAGTAAGTTAAGAGCATGCATGAGAAGAACATTCATACCACCTTCCTTTGATTTAGATCGTGAGATAGAGAAAAAGAAAATGGAGATAGCAAGAAGGAAGGAGGAAAAACTCACGATACTTGTAAGAGAGATGAGGGAGTTGGAAGAAAAAGAAAGATTAAGAATTCAGAGAAAAGAGCAAAAAGAAAGAGAGAAATTTGAACAAGAATTGAGAGAAGAAGAGGAACAACTGAGAAAAGAAAAGGAGGAAATCGAGAGAAAAGAATTTGAAGAAAAAGAGAGAGTAAGACAGGAGAAAGAGTTTAAAAGAAAAGAGAAAGATATTGAGAGAAAAGAAAGAAAAGAAATAATGCTTAAGGAAGTAGAGATACAACATCATACAACAACTTGCATAGACTTCAAGGGACTAATTCCATCTTTCAACTCTTCTTTAGTTGTCATTAATGCTTTTGTCTTAGTTCTCCCTAAAAATGTTTTTCCACCTTTATCATTCATTTTAAACACTTCAAAAGAATTTCCAAAAATCATGTTTGACTTTGAGTTACCTTTTAGGTATCAATTAAGTCTAAGTGACAAGCAGTATTTTTGTGAAGTGGGCTATATACCAAATCCTTCAAAAATTAAAAGCCCATCTTCATATATCCCATACAAATATGTTCTGCTTCCATTTCGAAAAGTAATAGAAAAATTGTTTGATTATTGCGGCATACATATTTTTGATCCTAGAGGAATTCAGTTTCAATTGTTGTGGGCCTTAAAGAAATCCCTTAATCTGAGGACAAATCTTTTTCAAGAGGGAGGGGGTGATGAATATCACCCTTAAGAGCTTTCAGCATGGGCCAATGGCTAGGCCTATTTTCTTTTATTTTGTTTTATTTTAAATAAATGTTTGCTCTAAAATTGTCTTTTTTTTTTATTAAATGCATATCAACTTTTACAAGCATATGCGTTGTGGACCTTTGGTTTGCTACAGCCCATTCCAAGCACAACCTCCATCATGCGTTTTTCTCTTGGGCCTACGCCCAATTACTTCTAGAAATCATGTGTGTGGCCACGGATCTACTTCTGCAGCCCACCCCAAATTTTATCCATGCGTGGCTTCAGCCCTCCTTCTATTTGGGTTTCCATTTGCTAAGTACAGCCCAACGTTTTTGCCAACACACCTCCAATGTTTCAGCATAGCCAGCACGTGTACCTCGGGCCATCAAATGAAGTCCAGCCCATGTGTTTATTGAAGGGACGCGAGCCACACAAGTGATCTGCTAGGGTTCTCACGAACAGCAACCCTTTGTCACCAACACACCCAACGTGCAGCCCTAGCTGCCTTTCTCCTTTAAGAAGGCCAACCCCTTATTACGGTTTTCGCGTCTTTGCAAACACCATCACGTTTTCCACCTCATTTCTCGTCACGACGTGTTCAGATGTCACGATGCTTTATCATAGTGTTTCATCCTATTAGCTAGGGTTTCTCATTCACGCCTGTCGCAACCTAAATCGCGACGGGATGACGAACTAAAAATAAATTAATTTGGAAAAAGAGATTAGAAGTCGCCACCATAGTTTATTCTGGAAAACTATGGAAAACCATAAAAATCAAATAAAGTTTGCGAAAATCAAATTTAGGGTCTGGGAGTCGGTTACGCGTAGGGAAGGTATTAGCACCCTACAACGCCCGCCCAAAGGCGGTACCTTTAATTAAATTTGCAAAAGAGATGTGTTTATTTTAAACATTTATTTTTCCCATAAATAAGAAAATATTGAACAAAATTATTTTTGATTAAAAAGGACTCGACAAGGATTAACCTTGGTCCTACGTATTCTCATTAAAAAAAATGAGAAATCAGGGCTACGTAGTTCTTTATAAAACTTGATTAAAATATTTAATTTTTAAAGTTGTCTTTTGACATTTTTGAAATTAAGTGTCATGCGATGCGTGCGGTCGGTTGACACCCAAAAACATATTTTTATTATTTTGCATTTTTTTGAGAAAAAGTGTCGTGTGATGCGAATGGTCAATTAGACACCAAAACAATTTTATGAATTTTATATTTTGAAAAGAAGTGTCGTGCGACGCGAACGGTCGATTAGACACAAAAAACAATTTTTATAATTTTTATTTAAAAAAGAAATATCGGGCGACGCGAGCGGTCGATTAGATACCAAAACTATTTTTATAATTCTTGTATTTAAGAAGAAGTGTCGTGCGATGCGAACGGTCGATTAGACACAAAAAACAATTTTTATAATTTTTATTTAAAAAAGAAGTATCGTGCAACGCGAGCGGTCGATTAGATACCAAAACTATTTTTATAATTCTTGTATTTAAGAAGAAGTGTCGTGCGACACGAACGGTCGATTAGACACAAAAAACAATTTTTATAATTTTTATTTAAAAAAGAAGTATCGTGCGACGCGAGCGGTCGATTAGATACCAAAACTATTTTTATAATTCTTATATTTAAAAAGAAGTGTCGTGCGACACGAATGGTCGATTAGACACTAAAAGATAAAATAAAGAAAATAATTTTAAATTTTCTTTATTCTTATTTTTATCATTTTTAGAAATTATTTTAGTTTTTATTTCAATTTAAAATATTTTTATTATTTTTGGAAATGATGTGATTGAAATGTGATATTTAATTAGAAAAAGGTAAAATTGGAAAATAAAAAATGGAAGTGCATAATTGTGGGTGCAATGAGAAAAAACTATACATATGAAAACATGGTGCATAACGAGAAAACGTGTGGCACATAAAGTAAACGCATCTTAGCCTAAAAAAGGAAATTAAAGAAGTGAGGTGTGTATTTAGTGAAAACACAAGTACATAAGATAAAATAAAACTAAATGTAAGGGGTGTGGAATTATTATATTAGGGAGTGCATGAAGTAAATAAATAACTAAAACCCAAATTAAAAGCAGGGGTACATGAATTAAATTATGGAGGTGCGTGAAGAAAAATAAATATGCCAACTTTAATTAAAGGTTTAATTATGCCTTTGGTCCCCATTTTGGACTCCAAATCTCAAAATGGTACCTGTATTTTTGGAAATCTCAAAATGGTCCCCTTTTAACTTTAAAAGTCTCACTTTTGCCCTTTCCGTCAAGTCTGGACAAACAGCGTTAGGTGAACAGTGACTTGGCAAGGTTAACCATTTGTTGAACAGTGAGTTGGCAGTAAAACGTTGACGTGGAATGGGCAGCTGTAATTAAATTAGTTTAGGGTAAGAAAAAATGTTAAATTAAATTAGGGTTTAGGGTTTTTAGAATTTATGGTGCGAGAATTATTTTTCAAAAAATCAGAATTGCGAAATTAGGTTTAGGGTTTTTAAAAAAGAAAGCTGGGGTGAAATTGGGGAAACTGTGGTGGAAGTTGTGGAGTGCGATCGCTGTCCTTCTCCATCGTCATCACGCGTGCAATCTGTGGATTTGAGTTCATCACATTCATCTCAAACGCTGGAGCAATCTCAGGTTAGTGAGTTTCCCTATTTTGGTTCGGTGCTTTTGTTGGGTGCATTTGGTCGGTGCGTTTTGTTTGTCGGTTGAAAAGTTTGCTTTTTGGAAAGGAAATGGTAGTGTTGTCGGTGAAATGCAGTGTATTATTGAATAGTGTGCTTATTTGAGCTTGGGTCCTTTTCATAGCATGTGGTCCTTTATTTTTTCGTTGTGGTCCCCCTTTTTTGAAAGAGATATCGTTTATTTTTGTACTTTTTTTTTATTTTTTTAATGTTTGTCTGTATATGAATATTATATAGGTGTAGTTGTGAGTATTATAAATGGACGAGGAAAAGTTTGATGTAGTGTTCCATCACGGAGGGAAATTTGTGAATGAGAGGAAACTTATATATGCTTATGGGGAAAGTACAACGCTTTCTTGTGACCCGGATCGTTGGAGTTATTTTGAGGTCTTAAGTATCCTGAAAGAGATGGGATATGTTGGGGGGAATGATTTGTGGTATTGTGTGGGAGGTGGTTCGGTTTTGGAGGATAGATTAGAGCTGTTAAATGATGATCGTGGGGCCATGCACATGGTAACCATTGCTAGGATACTTGGTGAGGTTCATCTTTTTGTTGTTCATAGGATGTGTGACGAACCACAAATAATAGAAATGTTGGAGTATAATGTTGGAACAACAGATGATGGTCAGGTGGGCGAAGTTGGTGAGTTGGGTGGTGAAAAAGAGGATGTTGTGGATAAGGTGGGAGATGCAGGTCAATCGGAACCTGTTGGAGAGGCTGAGTGTGAGTTACATAAGGTGGGAGTGGGTGGTCCTGCACATGTTGAAGCTGAAGCTGAAGGTGTTCATACTGTATCTGTTGAAGATGAACTTGTTGGAGGTGAACCTCAAAGAGGTGAAGGTGTTGAAGGTGACCCTGTTGAAGGTGAAGCTGTTCAACCTGAACCTTTAGAAGCTGAACCTTTAGAACCTCAAGGTTTAGAACCTGAACCTATAGAAGTTGAAGGTGAAGAACCTCAAGGTTTAGAACCTGAACCTTTACAAGCTGAACCTCATAGGGAACATACTGTTGGTACAAGTGATAGAGTTGCTCATGTGGACAGCTGGAGTGATTCTGGCCGTCATGGAAGTACTCAAGAGAGTGTTCATGGTATTCATGATGAATGATTAGTAGATGTCTCCGTTGATGCGGATGTGGAACATGAACCTCATAAATGGCAGGGTACTGTACCTGTTGAGGTGGGAAGCATTGCAGAGGAATTGGGTGGTCCATCCACCAATAACATGGGTTCTGATTCAACAAGTGATGAGAGTCATATCCCCCCTGTAATGGCAGATAGAGCGTTATCAGATAATGAGTGGCATTCAGAGGAATTGGACAGTGATGCACCTATTGGTGAAGGTGATCTTGATGACACAGATGATAGTGAGGAAGGTTATGGTAAATTTGATACATTTTCGATGCCCAAATCCATGAGTGAATATAAGTGGGAGGTTGGTACATATTTCGCTGAGAAGTCAGAATTTGTGGAAGCCATTAGGACCTATGCTTTGGAAAATGGAAGAAGTCTGAAAATTTTTAAAAGTGATAAAAGAAGAGTTAGAGTTAAATGTTTGGGTGCAGATGGAAAATGTCAGTGGTATGCATACTGTGGATATATGAGTTCAATGAAGACTTGGCAATTGAGGATAATAATTGACCAGCACACTTGTAGCAGAGAGTTCAATATTCGTTTAATGAATGCTAAATGGCTAAGTAAGAGGTTGGAGAAGACTGTTAGATCCAATCCAAAAACAAAGGGTGTGGAAATTAGAGAAAGGGTTAGCAGGAAATATAAGTATTTCTAGGTGTATGGCCTATAGGGCAAAATCAATGGCTGAAGAAAGTGTTGAGGGGTCATTTGCAGAACAATACAAGAGACTTTATGATTATGCACATGAACTTCTCAGAACTAATCCTAGATCAACAGTGAAATTAAAAGTGCATGAAAATGAAGGTCAACCTATGTTCCAAAGGTTTTATGCATGTTTCCAAGCTTGCAAAGACAGTTTTATGTCTTGCAGACCCATAATTGGACTAGATGGATGCTTTTTGAAAGGGAAGTATGGAGGAGAGTTATTAACTGCTGTTGGAAGAGATGGGAACGATCAAATGTTACCTATTGCTTTTGCTGTGGTGGAGGTGGAAAATAAGGACTCATGGACCTGGTTTCTGGAGCTCCTTATTAAGGACATAGGTGGGACACAATTGTGTACAGGATGTACTTGGATTTCAGACCAACAAAAGGTACACTGATATCTTCTTTAAGCTTTTATATCCAATTTTATAACTTAATTACCTACTAATATTTATTTTCTGTCATTTTCAAACATCAGGGACTGTTACCAGCTATTCAGGATCTACTGCCTGGAGTAGATCAAAGATTCTGTGTTAGGCACCTATATGCCAATTTTAGGAAAAAATTCCCAGGTAAAAATTTGAAGAGATTGATGTGGAAGGCAGCTACTTGCACACATCCAGAAGGTTGGGAGCAAGATATGAGGGACATCAAAGAGCTAAACGAAGATGCCTTCAAATACTTGTTGGCCATTCCACCTAGGTATGTTTTGAAAACTGTTATTATGTGTAGTTGTCGTTACAAAGTGGGATAATATTAATGTAATTATTGTGCTGCAGGTTTTGGTCACGATCTAGATTCACAACAACTGCACAATCTGATACGTTGGTTAACAATATGTCTGAAGCCTTTAACAGTGTCTTAGTGGAATGTAGGGGCAAGCCAATAATCACCATGTTGGAGGAAATAAGGTTGTACATGATGCATAGGTGGGCTAAGAACAGAAAGAAGGTTGCATCTTATAAGGGGAACATATGTCCCAAAATCCTGACAAGGTATAACTTGGAAGCAAATTTGACAAGGCATTGGATTCCTAGGTAAACCACTTCCTGTGCTTCTGATTTTTTTGTATGTACCCAGTTTTGTATAATCACTTATATCATCATATGCCAAAACCTTGCAGTTGGTCAGCAGACAAAATTTTTGAGGTCAGGCATGCATCACATGTTGGTGATAAGTTTGTGGTCAATATCGATGCAGCATCGTGCACATGCAGGAAGTGGAGCATCACTGGGATACCCTGCTGTCATGCCCTATCAGCCATGAGGTTTCTAAACATAGATGGAAAAGATTTCATCTCCACATGGTACAAGAAGTCCACCTACGAAGAGACATACGCATCCATTATATACCCAATCAATGGCCAAAGGGTGTGGGAGGTGACACCATATCCAGACATTTTACCTCCTCCAAAAAGATCATTACCAGGCAGGCCAAAAAAGAAGAGGAGATTGCAGGAATGGGAGCTACGCAAAGATGACACACAAATGACCAAAGCAGGCTTACGCAAGAGGTGTCGCATATGTAGGGAAATTGGCCATAATAGAAGACATTGCCCTCAAGCACCTGCAACTGAAGCACCTACTCAACCATCCCAGCCACAATCACAGCAACCAACCCCTGCAACTGAAGCTCCTACTCAACCATCCCAGCCACAATCACAGCAACCAACCCCTGCAACTGAAGCTCCTACTCAACCATCCCAGCCACCATCACAGCAACCAACCCCTACAACTGAAGCTCCAGCTCAGTCATCCCACCCACCATCACAGCAACCAACCCTTGCAACTGAAGCTCTAGCTCAGTCATCCCATCCACCATCACAGCAACCAACCCCTGCATTATCACAACCAAGTTCACAACCTACACAACCTCTACTGTAGCACCAAGGAGTTCAGCTCAACATTCTGACCAAGGATCACGTGGGCGTGGAAGACCAATGATGAGATCAAAACTGAATGCAAGGAGGGGACGCATATGGAAACCCTGACTACATGTGCTTTCCATATTATAATGTTTTGTAGCTTTGGTCTGTAATTACCAAAGACAGACCACTCCAATCAACGGTTTAACCCTTTTTTCTAATGAATTAATACATATTTTGATATCAGCAACTACTTCTTCAGACATCACGCAACTTCTTCTCATTTCTTGGGTATTCGAACTGCCACCAACAACATGTTCTTCAATCTTCACATTGCCACCAACCTTTTCTTCATTCTTCACATGCTTCCAAAGGTTTTCTTCAATCACTACAGTGCTTGCAGAACCCAGTTCTCCCATCCTATACTGATCAAACCAGTTGAAGTAATTGCACCCACCACACTCTTCACTTCCACTCTGATGCATATATACCCTTAAAGTCAGATTTTATCACAAAACACAAAAAATAAGACAAAAACAAAACAGAAAATACAAACAACATTACCTTGAAGTTTGGACAGCCCCAAAACCTTTTTCCTTTGTTCTTGGCTGTTCTCGCGGTTCTCAACACAGCCTTAGCACCACAATAACAACTGGGCGTCACATTGGAGCTTCTACACCCACCTTCATTGCAATTGACGCTGCTCTTCTACTTTCCTCCAACATCTGAACTTGAACAAGACCCACAAGACACACAACTGGCTGGATTCATCACAGAAGAAGGGAGAAGTTGACAACAAAATTAGGGATTGCAATGCTGGTGGCTTAAATAAATCAACATTTCCACACTAATACACCTGTATTTGACACGTTTCAGTAACAGAAAGTCACCTCAGCAACCACAAACGCCATTTGTCCAGACTTGACGGAAAGGGCAAAAGTGAGACTTTTAAAGTTAAAAGGGGACCATTTTGAGATTTCCAAAAATACAGGTACCATTTTGAGATTTGGAGTCCAAAATGGGGACCAAAGGCATAATTAAACCTTAATTAAAAACAGGGTGCGCGAATTAAATTATGGAGGTGCGTGAAGAAAAAGATTAAAAAAACCCTAAAGTCATATCAAAACGCAGCATCTGAACTTGACCCTTAAACTTCGTCTCCTTCTTTCTGCAAACGGCCACCACACAAACACCATAGGTGCCCCATGCTTGAGACCCACGACCAGACCACCGGCGGCGAACGGCCAACAACGGCGCTGGCCTCCATCGTCAAACCATCACCAACGGCAGCGCTTGCCACCGCTTCACTTCTCTCAATCGCGCGGAGCGGGACTGCATGACCTTCATGCTCGTGTCTCCTCTGCTTGGCCAACACCATGACCATAGCTGCCCCTACTCGAGACCACCGACAACGCGGCTAGCGAAAACTCCGGCCACCATCGTCGCGTCAATACGAACAACGACATTGACCACCATTTCCGAAACTACCGTCTTTCACTGCCAAAACCTCCGCAACACCACAAACCCCTTTCTACTCTATTCAAATCCCATCCTTCCCAATTCAATTTTATTTTGGTTGTGGTTTATGTCATTTGAGATTTTAACCAGAAGGAGTAAAAATGAATCATTTGTTGGAGCATTAAATTTATCGTTCAATTAAACACTATAGTAGAAATGAGTACCTTTGTTACTCCTTGCCTATCTGAAAAAAAAGGTTTGTCATTCTGGAAAATGATGAACTTTGTGCATTGGATGATTCTGTTACGCGTGTAGCACTTTTTCTTCTCTTGCCTTTTCTCTTATTATATGATGGATAATGTTGTAATTGAGGAGTGGTTATGGTGATGGTGCGTGAACGATGGTTGAATGAGTTGAAGTTGGTGTTGAATGAAGATCAATTACAATGGTGGTGGAGGCCTCAAATAATAAAAGTTGGAAGTGAAAAAATGGCCTCCGAACAAATGATTGAATGTTATGTGAAGATGATGAAGTGTGATGATTGAAAAAAATGATTAATGAAATTGGTACTCCATCGGTCAATTAGAGAATGCCCGAATCCGAGAATGGTAATGGTGTATTATAAGATGTCAATCGTGAATTACAAAATGGTGGAACAGTTGGAGCAGTTTGAAAATCACGAGAAACCGTTCCTCCAATTTTTTAAACTGTTTTTTATTTTTTATTTTACTTTTTTTTTAATTTTTAATTTTTAATATTTTAATTTTTAATTTTAAATTCCTGATATTTGATTTTGATTAAAAAATGAAAAATAATTAATAATTAATAATAATAATTTTTTAATCTAAAAAAATAAATAAATAAAAACATAAATTAAAGAAACATTTTTAATCCCTTTTTATTATTATTTAAGACAGATTATTTTTATCCTTTTTATTTAATATTTATTTTTTTTTGAATTTTTGGAAACAATTTTTTTAAAATTATCCGGACGAAATTGGGTGTTGACAACGTCTTTCATCTTTAGTTTTGATTCACGTTTTCCCTTTTCTTTGTCTTTAGGATTGTTTGTTAGACGACTTTTCCTTCTTATTCGTTCGATTTTCGGCTGCCTTTCTTTCCCTATAAAAGGCAAGCTAACCTTTTGTACCGTTAGCTTTGATGAATGAGAGAGAGATTTTAATCCCCTTTCGTCTTAGCTCACCTTGTAGTTGAGGTATTCACCTCCTAAGATCCGTTTGTGATGAAGGATTGACCCCAACCAAGGATGGAGACACATGCTTAAGAAGACTAAGCATGTTTAGAAAGGAAGTTCACTAATCCTTCATCCCTTTCATTTGTGTTTGTTATTTTTGATTCCCTAAGTTGACTTAGTTGAATCAACTTTAGTTGACTTGTTGACCTTTGACTAGGTTTGACTTGTTGACTATAGTTGACTTCACTTAAGCCAACATGCTAATCTATGTTTATTTGCTTTGTAGGTTAATTAAGATTAAGAAAGCAAGGCTAGGTGGCGTATGGTGATTGGAGAGCATAAATGATGTGGAAGAGAGGGTAAAGCAAAGGCATAAAGCATAAAGTAGAAGGCATGAAGCAAGTGTACTTATGTACCTTTGGTCTCCTTTGCTTTTAGCACACTTTGGCCACTTTTTGGAGACATATGAGACACATTCTTTGTCTCCTTTTGTGCTAGAACGAAATTAACCTTGCACACACCATAGTTAGTGTTGACAAAAAGAAGAAGATGAACATCTTCCTCCAATAAGGAGTTTTGATGATGATGATGACTTATGAAGAAGTATGGAAGACTTGATGATGATGCATGGAAAAATGTTGAAGACTTAAAAGAATGCTTTGATTCAAGAGATACATTGAAGACTTAGGGGTTTAGTTGTTTAGGTCTTGCAATTTGTGTTTGTTATTTAAAATAATTAAATTAGTATATCAAGAGTCAAGAAGGCAAAACCCAAGTAGTAGAGCACTAAAAGAATTTTATTTATCTGCAAAACTTACTGGAATAATCGATTATTCTTAATGATAATCGATTATCTTAGTTAAAACTGATTTTTGAGAAAATCCTCCGGAATAATCGATTATCACTGCTGATAATCGATTATCCTGACTGATAATAGATTATCACAGCGAGAAAAATGTTTTTAGAAAAGTTTCTGTGATAATCGATTATCACTTATGATAATCGATTATCTATGGCAGTTGTGACTTAACTTTTCATATTCTTAAACTAATTCCTAAATAGGCTTCTATAAATAGAGTAGTAGGCTTTCATTATCAAATACACAGAAGTTAAAGAAGTCTGAGTACTTGAGAACTCTCTGTGGGAAGGCTTTCAAAAACCTAGTTTGGGTAGAGCGATAACTTTCATCAAGTGGGATCTTGAGGGATTGAGTGTTGCTGCTGTTGCTAGGAGAAGCCGATCATCCTTTGTGTGATTCAAAGGAGGTGTTCATTCCTTGTGTGATTCAAGGAAGGTGTTTTCATCCCTTGTGGATTTCAAGGGAGGTGTCTTCATCTCTTGTGTGATTCAAGAGAGGTGTTTTCTAAACCCTAATCTTTCTTATCATTGATTGTAAGTTTGGTTTATTTTAGTGATTTAGTTAATCTCGTTTTTAAAAGATTAACAACTGGACGTAGGGTCTTTTGATCCGAACCAGTATAAATACTTTGTGCAATTTTCTCTTTTCTACTCTCTTTATTTTATTGTGTTTATTAGAAAATAAAGGAAAGAATTTTAATTGATCTTTGATATTAAAAGGGAAAATATTAAAATCACAATTTTTATTAAGAACCCAATTCACCCTCCTCTTGGTTTTTGTCCACACGCCCAAACATTCCGCTGCACGATACCAACAGTTAGCTCTTTTGTCTCTCATTTTTGTAACCTTATTTAACCTAGTTTCTAGAAGCTAAGGTTAGGTTTTTGTAGAGACATCCTTAGGTATCTTTTATTTGTTTAGAGGGCCCTAAACTCTTCTATATAAGGGGTGCTCCTAGACATGTAAAAGGGTTGATCATCTTGAAGTAAAAACACTCTTGTGTCTCAACCATTTGTGAGAGTTTCCTCCCTAGGGAGTGAATACTTTTAAGCCTTATCTTGCATAGCAAGTGGCGGCACACATCCACTCATCTTCAAGGTTGCCATGGCTTCTAGCCTAGCCTTATAGTGGCGTGCTTCTCACATTTTTACCATTTCTTTCCTTTCCATTTTATGTTTTCTTCTTCCTTTAATTGTTCTTGGTTTTCTATGATTTATGTGCCTTCCATTTCCTTTTTGTTTTGAATCAATCCATCATCTTCTTCTCTTGAGTTTTGTGAAAGGAACCTTCACATCTAGATAACATGCTATCTTAATGTCCAGTGGGGATTTCACTTAGCTTTCTTAATCAACTCACACCATATTCAATAATCTTAGAAAGGAACAAGATAATCCTTCATCATTTGGCATCTAAAGCTTTGGTTGTCCTTGAATATGGTGGTTTCATGTTCTAACCTTTTCTTGTGTAGCTATCTTTGAATGGTCCACATAAAAACAGTGCTGGCAGCAACGTGTGCGTTTTTGAAAAAAATACTGCAGCTAGCACAGTGGTCCAAAAGTAACATTCTTTATATCAAAAGAAAGCTTTGTGAGTCTAGTTTCCAACAAAAAAAGAATTAACGCATTTGGAGTTCTTTGGAGAGAGTTATGATCAAATGAGTGAGCAAAGGTCAGAGCTGCCAAGAATACGAAAAACAGCGTTTTCAGGTTATGTTGTGGCAATTTTGGCTTCGGTTTTGTGACTCTTTTGCTCCTAAATGTGGTTGGATAACATGTCTTTTGATGCTTAGTATTTGAGCCTCAAATCCATGAGATTAAATGCATGATAGCTACATGTTTGTGTCTTTGTGTATGTCATGTTGAGTCTTTAAATGTGTCTAACTTTTGCTTGAGTCTCTTGTCATATGCTTCTTTGAATTTTCTTGTTCTTGTTTCTAAGTTTTTGAACTATTGCATGAGATCTATGCCTTGTGTTGTTGTATGCTCCTTGAAATTGATTTTGACCTAATTTTAAGAAACTAAGTGTTCAAGACACCCTAAAACATCCTTCTCATCATTTTAAGTACCTAGTTTTGAAAAGAAAAAGTGTTTTCAAGACCAAAAATAGTTTGGCCGAGAGCTTTTACAATGCTTGGTGAATCCATTTGGCAATTTTTACTAGCTGTTATACTACCAAATTTTATACTTGGATTTTGGGTGATATGGGCAAATTAGTTCCATGTTTTGACTTGGTTATGATCTTTCATAGTGTATGCATGATTTGAGGTATAATCTTGGCTTGTTCAAATGCTTTCCATAGAGTCCTTAAAAGGGCTTTTCATTGTTTTAGTCTTGTTAAAAGTTTTGTCTCAAACTTTTCTTTCTTTAGAGTTTAGCTTTCCTTATTTTTGTGCTTTTCTTGCTTGTCACTAGGTGTTCTTTGTTTTGTCTTAGTAGTTTTCTTTTCTTAAAACTCTTGGGATGTTGTGGCCAAATCACTTGTATTGCATTTGAAAGGTTTTGAACAAGTTTTTAAAAGTGTTTGCTTCACTCCTTTGGTGGATTTTGAGTGCTAGCCTTGCCTTGTTACTTTGGGAGAGTGATCTAAACACTTGGGTTACATTTTGGGTTGGATTTGGTCTCGATTTTCATGTTGTCTAACCTCTAATCCCTTTATTTTGTCTCAGATTTGAGTGTTTTTGTTGTAAGAATCATGGCAAGTTCATCAAGTGCACCTACACCAAACAAAAACAATACATTAATGAGATTGCTTCGGGATTTGGAGTTGTCTAGGAAGGAGGCCTTTGAACAATTGAGAAAAGATAAGGAGCAAAGTGACCTAAGAATCCAAGAGCATATCCAAAGGCTTGAAGCTATGGAGAAAGAAAGAGAGCCTAGGAAAAGAGGGCATTCTAGGCGCAACCCATCACAAGAGAAGCAAACTCCAAAGATTCCTAAGTTCTATGGTGGAAGTGATCCCAAAATCTTCCTTGATTGGGAAGCTAAAGTTGATCAAATTTTCATTGAAAATCATGTAAAGGATCAAGCACAAGTTGATCTAGTAGTTTTAGGATTTTTGGAGTATGCCAATACTTGGTGGCATAAAGTTTGTAAGAATTATGACCAAGGGCCACCCGCGGCTTCTTGGATGGACATTAAAACTCTTATGCGCGCTAGATTTGTTCCTCCCTTCTATAGGAAGGAACTTCTTTTGAAGCTCCAAAGGCTTCACCAAGGTTCTATGAGTGTGAGTGAGTACTTTAAAGAATTAGAGTCTCAAATGCGTAGGGTTGAAATAAAAGAAACTAATAAAGAGAAAATAAAAAGATTTGTGAGTGGTCTTAGGAGAGACATAAAAGACCAAGTAGAGTTGTATAAGTACTCCACTCTTGAAAATGTTTTCACACTTGCCCTTAGGATTGAAATTCAATTGAAAAGAAAAAGAAGGGCAAAGAAGAGTTACTCACCCAACCACTACTCTAGTCACTCATGAAAGGGAAATGATAAAAAGAAACATGTTAAGTTTCCTTCTAACTCTCATCAAGAACCACCAAGTAAAAGTAAGTCTCCAAGTGATCACATTCACCATTCCACTTCTCAAAGATCAAGTTCCATTAAATGTTTTAAATGTTTTGGGTTATAATCGCATTGCTTTAAATTGCCCAACCAAAAGGACCATGATCTTAAAGAAGAGTAAGGATGTTGAAAGTGAACATTTATCTCCCTATTCTCTTTCAAAAGAATCTTCTTCCTCTAGTAAAACTAAAATTTTTGAGAAAGACCCTATGTTATTAAGGCGCATGATAGGTCAAGATCAAAGTGAGCTTGAGCCAACTCAAAGAGAAAACATTTTTCAATCTAGATGCAAAATTAACAAATGGGTTTGCTCTCTAATTATTGATGGAGGAAGTAGTACCAATGTAGCTAGCACAAGGTTGGTGGAATAGCTTAGCTTAGAGATCATTCCTCATGCTAAGCCCTACAAGCTTGCTTGGATAAGTAAAGAGGGAGAAATAGATGTCAATAAACAAGTCCTAATTAACTTCTCTATAGGAAGCTACAAAGATGAGGTACTATGTGATGTTGTTCCCATGGAAGTCACACATATCTTACTAGGTAGGCCATGGCAATTTGATAAACAAACTTTACATGATGGTCATACCAACCAATACATTTTCTTCATAAATGGGAAAAAGACCACTTTACAACCTCTATCACCTCAAGAAGTTAATAAGGATAGAAATATAATAAGAAAAGATCAAAAAGAAAAAGAAAAGGGGCAAGCTTTCACTAAGGTGTTACTTGCCTACAAAAAATTTCTTCCAAAGCATGATGTGGATCATCCTTCCTTCTCTTCCCAAGCAAAAAAGGAAGGCCCAAAGCACAAACAAGAGAGGAAGTGTACTCTAGAAAATAAAGATGGCCTAACCAAAGCTAAGGGTAATATCCTTAGAAAGGATGGAACAAGAGCTCAAAAAAGGGAGGCACAAATCCTCCCCCAAATCAAGTCAAGCTCCATCTATAAAGGCTTAAAGAATTTGTGGTCAAATTTTCTCCAAGAAGGGGAGGATGATGAAGGATTGACCCCAACCAAGGATGGAGGCACATGCTTAAGAATACTAAGCATGTTTAGAAAGGAAGTTCGCTAATCCTTCATCCCTTTCATTTGTGTTTGTTATTTTTGATTCCCTAAGTTGACTTAGTTGAATCAACTTTAGTTGACTTGTTGACCTTTGACTAGGTTTGACTTGTTGACTATAGTTGACTTCACTTAAGCCAACATGCTAATCTATGTTTATTTGCTTTGTAGGTTAATTAGGAGTAAGAAAGCAAGGCTAGGTGGCGCATGGTGATTGGAGAGCATAAATGATGTGGAAGAGAGAGTAAAGCAAAGGCATAAAGCATAAAGTAAAAGGCATGAAGCAAGTGTACCTATGTACCTTTGGTCTCCTTTGCTTTTAGCACACTTTGGCCACTTTTTGGAGACATATGAGACACATTCTTTGTCTCCTTTTGTGCTAGAACGAAATTAACCTTGCACACAACATAGTTAGCTCTTTTGTCTCTCATTTTTGTAACCTTATTTAACCTAGTTTCTAGAAGCTAAGGTTAGGTTTTTGTAGAGACATCCTTAGGTATCTTTTATTTGTTTAGAGGCCCCTAAACTCTTCTATATAATGGGTGCTCCTAGACATGTAAAAGGGTTGAACATTTTGAAGTAAAAACACTCTTGTGTCTCAACCATTTATGAGAGTTTCCTCCTTAGGGAGTGAATACTTTTAAGCCTTATCTTGCATAGCAAGTGGCGGCACACATCCACTCAACTTCAAGGTTGCCATGGCTTCTAGCCTAGCCTTGTAGTGGCGTGCTTCTCACATTTTTACCATTTCTTTCCTTTCCATTTTATGTTTTCTTCTTCCTTTAATTATTCTTGGTTTTCTATGGTTTATGTGCCTTCCATTTCCTTTTTGTTTTGAATCAATCCATCATCTTCTTCTCTTGAGCTTTGTGAAAGGAACCTTCACATCTAGATAGCTTGCTATCTTAATGTCCAATGGGGATTTCACTTAGCTTTCTTAATCAAGTCACACCATATTCAATAATCAACAAGATAATCCTTCATCGATGAAGGATTATCTTGTTTCTTTTTGAGATTATTGAATATGGTGTGACTTGATTAAGAAAGCTAAGTGAAATCCCCATTGGACATTAAGATAGCAAGCTATCTAGATGTGAAGGTTCCTTTCACAAAGCTCAAGAGAAGAAGATGATGGATTGATTCAAAACAAAAAGGAAATGGAAAGCACATAAACCATAGAAAATCAAGAACAATTAAAGGAAGAAGAAAACATAAAATGAAAAAGAAAGAAATGGTAAAAATGTGAGAAGCACGCCACTACAAGGCTAGGTTAGAAGCCATGGCAACCTTGAAGATGAGTGGATGTGTGCCGCCACTTGCTATGCAAGATAAGGCTTAAAAGTATTCACTCCCTAAGGAGGAAACTCTCACAAATGGTTGAGACACAAGAGTGTTTTTACTTCAAAATGTTCAACCCTTTTACATGTCTAGGAGCACCCCTTATATAGCAGAGTTTAGGGGCCTCTAAACAAATAAAAGATACCTAAGGATGTCTCTACAAAAACCTAACCTTAGCTTCTAGAAACTAGGTTAAATAAGGTTACAAAAATGAGAGACAAAAGAGCTAACTATGGTGTGTGCAAGGTTAATTTCGTTCTAGCACAAAAGGAGACAAAGAATGTGTCTCATATGTCTCCAAAAAGTGGCCAAAGTGTGCTAAAAGCAAAGGAGACCAAAGGTACATAGGTACACTTGCTTCATGCCTTTTACTTTATGCTTTATGCCTTTGCTTTACTCTCTCTTCCACATCATTTATGCTCTCCAATCACCATGCGCCACCTAGCCTTGCTTTCTTACTCCTAATTAACCTACAAAGCAAATAAACATAGATTAGCATGTTGGCTTAAGTGAAGTCAACTACAGTCAACAAGTCAAACCTAGTCAAAGGTCAACAAGTCAACTAAAGTTGATTCAACTAAGTCAACTTAGGTAATCAAAAATAATAAACACAAATGAAAGGGATGAAGGATTAATGAACTTCCTTTCTAAACATGCGTAGTCTTCTTAAGCATGTGCCTCCATCCTTGGTTAGGGTCAATCCTTCATCAGTTTGAGTGAGAGTTCCCCACTGGAACTCGTGTGAGTGTTGATTTCGTTACTTCAGCTGCGTAGTTCGCCATCATTGGAGTGTTCGCATGCTGATTTTACAAGTTTGCGCGAGTATTCGCTGAGGCTCGCTCATAACAAAAGAAAAAAAGGAATATAGGGTTATCATTTTCTTCTTGCTCTTGACAGAAAACCTTTGATTTTGTAGTGAGGGTTGAGGATAGGGTGAACGGTGACGATAAATGACAAAGGTGAACGGTTCAAGATGAGAAATGATGTTTGTTGGCCACGAATGGTAGAGGTCCAAACTCTGTCGCGAGAAAGACGATTTGCATGGCGGCTTGCAGTTGGTGCGATTTCACGAGCTGACGTGGTGGAAAAGTGTGATATCTGATAAGTACTTCTCTGATAGCCACAACGGTTTGGTAAGCTTCAAAGAGATTCATTGTTGGCTGATAGGAAGGTGTTGTGGTGGCTGTGGTGCGAGTCCAGGCGACGAAGTGTTATAGGGCTGACTTTAGACTAAAAGGAGCCTGAGGATTAACTCTTATGTGTTTCTTTTAGGGTAAAATTTTCTTTTAAGAAAAACTGACTTGAGAAATTTTTTTTTTCTTTTAGGGTTATCAGTTTTTGTTTTAATAAAAAATCATAAATGAAAGAGAGTTTTAATAAAAATAAGAGGGAAAGATGGGCGTGGGGAAATATAAGTGCAAGATCTGACAAAATTAGTATAATATATAATAATGGCATTTATAAATGTCACAATTTGCATACAAAATGTGGCGGTTATAAAAATGTCGTATTATAGATCAAATTATGGCAGTCTTTTGGAACCACCATATTAAAACTACCACATTTACTTCAATTTTTTGTAGTGTGGATATGCCTTGGTTCTTAAAACTAAGCGAAATGGCCAAAATAACTGCGGCCAAAACCCTTTCCTGCACTGGTGTCTGTCACTCAAGTAAAATATTCTAAAATAGTAGTGACATTTTTAAAATCATTAGCAACCTATAAGTATTGATTTGTAGACAACCAAAGCCTATTTAAAGTATAGGCTTCAATTTTACAGAGAACTGAAGTCTATACCTCTATTAATTAGATAAATATTTAAAAAAAAAATGAGATTTTTGAAATTATTGAGAACCTATAAGCAGCGATTCCCAAACATCTGAATGTTATTCATATCAGACTTTGATTTTCTAGAAAATCAAACTCTATATGTTCCAAATAAATTCAAAACTGTCATCTCATTTCTATAAACTTTGTTTTTAATAAATCCAAGGCATGTTAGACAAAAATGGTCTCTTTGCAGTAGTGAATGAATCCTCCCTTGAAAGACATTAATTTTTAGAGTTTTGTAGATATATGAATGAGCTTCCTTTGAACCTTAATTAGACATTGATTTAGACTTGAAAATCGGCCAAAGAACCTTAGAAAATTTTGGCCAAATCATGGATCAATGTAAAAAGAAGATGTTTGAAGCATGGAGTCTCACGTCTAAGAGTGCTTTTAGTCCCACATCCTTTGTGTAACCAAATAATCTCGGACAAGGTATGTATAAATAGACCCTCTAGTTCATATAACACTAAACTACGTCTGTTTTCTTTTTGTTCTTGAAGTTATTAAAATGAGAATAATCTTCTCCTCATTCTTTCCTAAGAAACCTATCTTCAAAAAAGAACTTTTAAGTCTTTTATGAACATAAGAATTTAACATTTTGTTTTTTCTCTATCTTCTCCTTGTAGAACAATGTTCTTTCTATTAAATATAAATTATAAGCCTTTTTAGTCTAAGTTGAGATTTAGAAATGGCCATAAGTTTATATATATACAATGGCGGAACATGGTTATGACTAAGGGGAGCCATGACTCCCCCAAAAGTCTTTAATTTTATTTTTTTATATGTAATTTATATATTTTTAAATTATAATACTTTTATATATATATATATATATATATATATATATATTTTATATATTATTATATTATATTATATTATATTATATTATATAAATATATATATATATATATATATATATATATATTTATTAAGTTTTGAAATTTTTTTATCATTTTATTTATTTACATTATTTATTTCTGTATTTTTATTGTTTATAAAATAAAATAAAAATCAATTTGATGAATGTTTGTGAATAAAAAGAAATAGGATTTTGTCTCTGTATATAAGGTTCTTTTTCAGTAAATTATTAAAAAATATGAAAGTAAAAAAAAAAAGATAAAAAGATAATCGATAATCGTAGAAGAGATTGAAGAACAAATAGATTGAAAAAATGTATTATTACAATATATCTCATAAATCAATATTAATAGTCTATTATAATTTATGTATCTTAAATTTATGATTCTCTTATTCCTATTACGATGTTTCCCCAACTTAAGTTTTTCCCATATTAGTATGAACCCTAATCAAGATTTTAGGAATTCTTGTATGAAATTGGCATGAACACTGATTATTGTTTTTCTCATATTAGTATAATTATAAATTATGAAATTTAGGGATTTTGTATTTTCAATTTAAATTTGTAAAATTTTATGAATGTATTTGGGTTTCATTACAAATTTTATTACTCATAATAAATTAGTTGAATAGTCTTAAATTGGAATAGAAAGCAAAAACATTAGAAATTGAAAAGTACAACCATGAATCAATGTGAAAAAATAATTCAAGTAGCGGAAATGAAAAGTTCATTTATTTAATTAATAAAAATAATCTATATATAAAAAAGAAATTAATTTGGCACCCCTAAAAAATTTGTATCCATATTATATATATATATATATATATATATATATATATATATATATATATATATATATATATATATATATATATATATATATATATATATATATATATATCATTTCTTTTCTTTAAACAAGAAAAACAAAACATATTAGAAGATAGGATTTTCCATTGCCCTTTTATTTTAAAAAAAATATTCTGAAAACTAAAGTATAAGTTGTGATGAGATACATTACATTAATACATGGACAATATATAAGTATATGTAGAGATGAAGCAGGGAGAATAACACTACTAACAAACGAAACAAAAAGTGCAACTCATAATTAATGGTGGTTGAAGGCTTGTTGAGTCCTACTTTGTTGTTCATCTTTTTCTTCACATTTGGACAACCTTGTGTGTTGAAGAGGCTCTAAAGTGTTTGATGAGGGTGTTGTGTCCATTGCAAGGTCAAAAGCAGCAGGGTTATTGTTGAAGCTGCTCAAGTTCATAAGGTTAGTGGAAGCACATGAGTTGTTGGAATATGCTGGTTGTAGTGTTGTTGCATTCATGTTATTTGGTTGCTGTAGTTGTGTGGTCTGAAGAGCACTTGCATAGGCAAACTTACTATTCATCACTTGAGTTTGCAACATAGCTAGCTCTGCTTGCAGAGATGCTACCTGAATTGGACAAAGCTTATAGCTATTTGATGGAAGAAAATGAAGAACTACTTAAAAATATTAGAAGTGTAAATTAATTTAATAATTTTAGAGTATGGTGTGTTTAAAAGACTTTTTCCTCCAAAATGTTTCATCCTATCTGGAGATCAATTTAGACACCAAATACCTTGATAACTAATGTTAGTGATAAATTTAGAGACTAATTATATTTTTTTTTAAACTATTTTAGTTACCAATAACTTTTAATTTATAAATTGGTTACTTTAAGGTTTAATTATTTTTTGTCACTAAAATTATCATTATTTAGAGATTTTTTTTAGTGTTTAAACCTAGTTTTAACTATCAAATTCATTATCATGTTGATTTTTTTTTTCGTTTAGAAGAGATGTAGAGAGATTCCAACTCTAATGAGATGTAAGAAAAATCATAAAATCACCTATAATTTAAAATTTTAAGATAATAATTTTGTAGGCTTATATATATATATATATATATATATATATATATATATATATATATATTGTTTGTTCTTTTTATTGATTTATACACACTACTATTCATTTCATATTTCTCAGCCACATATGATATTAATATTTTAATCGAAAGTTTGATTACATTTAGTTTTTCAACATTTATAAAATGTGTAATGCAATTCAAACCATGCTAGTATTTCTTAGAAGTTTAGTGTAGGTTGTGAATTAAGGGACAGTTATTGGGTAGGGTTATTTATGAAACCATTCTTTTTATTTCTACTTTTAATTAGAAAATCATTACCTTTATTTATACTTTAAATTCTGGTTTCCAAAGTGTGTACACAAAATACAAGAAGAACTTTTGTAAGTAGAATATAAAAGAAAATTAGAGGGATTTTTCGTATTTGAAAAGAAAATTATGTTTTATATTTTAAACTACATAAAATAAAATTTCAAGTAATTAAAGACAAAAAAATTAAAAAATAGCACCCCCATTTTTGCATTGATCTATTTAAAAGGGTAAGAAGATGCGTAATATCATTTGCGATCCAACCGCTAAATGATAACACGATCTTGACCCATCCTTTAATAAAGGAACTAAAGAAACGTTTTTTTCACAATTTACTTAAGAAAATATATTAATAATTTAATACATATAAACTGAAAATAGAAAGAATTAAACTTACTGTGACTTATATATAATTTATTTATTGTATTACCTATGTCCTTTTAATTGAAAGATCAAACTTTTGGGAAATAGAAATAACATATCGTCAACAACGAAAGAAACAAACGCATGTAATATATATTAGAGAAAAGCCACAATGAATTTTACGTGATATTGAATAAACTAAACTGAAAACGGATTTTCACGACGACTTACAGAATAAAAACGACAAATAAATGGAAACTGTAGTAACCATATTCTTGAATTCTTTTTCTAACATTTAGCAGTTTTATGAATAAAAAAATATATCCCCAACAAATAATAAATAATTATGTTTCTTTAGAGAATAAATATTTTTGTCAATGTATAAAGTTAGTTTCTATAAAAATTAATATTACATTTTACTTTTCAATTTTTCAAAATTAAACAAAAAACATTAACGTGCTTTTAGTTATAATAATACTATGCATGATGATACATGACACTCTCATTTCTATCTACTCCTAGGCCTACACACAATACCAATAAAAGTATATTTTTATTTTAAAATATAAAATAATTTTAAAAATTAAATAAAAAAGTAAAAATATTGGGGTAGAAATATTTAATGGTGTTCACATAGAATTTTCCATTTTCGTAATACTTATTAAGGGCGAAACCTAATTGCTTAATTTTAAAATAGTAAAACATTAAATACATAATTAAACTTTTATGCAGACTAAAAATAAGTATTCAAAATATGGAAAACAACAATTAAATTTAGTCCTGATAATACATACACAAGTTAATATACATGTTAAAATATCTTTTTTAATCTTTAAATATTAATGTAAAATTAAAATTCATTTATACTGAATTTTAATATTATTTGGTCCCATACTTTAAAATTAAATGTTTATAGAGTTTTTTTAACTTTGTTAAATTAACGTGTAAAACAAGTTTCTTGTTAACATTGACAAGTATCATTTCAAATGTAAACATAAGAACATCATTTAACAATGTGTTTAAAGAAACTAATGTCGTTTAGTTAAAAAGATTATTAAAATGTATTAAAGTTGGAAAGAGGAGCGAGTTTTAATTTGATGTTTACGTATGTTTAGGATTGAAACTTGTTTAACATCTATATATTTATATATTAAAACATGGTTTAGTGAGATTTAAAAGTAAAAAAGAAAAGGATACCTGTTGTTGCATAGCAAGGATGGTGGAGACACAACCATAAACCGGATCGGAGAGCCTGGCTTGAGCCTCATAGGATATGGTTGTTGCTGCTTCATGGCGGCGGTTGGATGGAATGTTAGACAAGAGCTTTGACACATTGCTAGCGCCAAAAACCTTGTGCACAGCTGCAAATTTGGCTGCCCCTTGGTCTGTGCCAAAGTGGGGTGCAAAGATGCACCCTCCAATGCACTTCCTCCTCAAGAATTTGCAAGCCCCACATGGTGTTGCAGGTGAAGACCCCTTCATTGCTTCATCTTGCGTTTGTGTTGCCATGGCACGCCTCAAAACAGGTCCTTTACGTCTGTTTCCTGATCCACCATTACTATTTCGAGCCTTTGCCTCAGCCATTCTAGTTGTTAGTTGGAGTATTATGGTAATAGATAGTAAAAGGGAATGGGATGACGTTGATGCTTATATGGTGTGTTGTGGAAGTGTGGGGGAAGTGCACGTTGGTCTTGTGAGTGGGTTATGGTTTGAGAAAGAAGACGTTTGAGGTTGGTTAGGGAGAGTATGAGAGGGACCACGTGCATGTGATGAAAATCTTGTTACTATTTGCATGTTTGTTACATTTATATTTATAATATTGTCTTAAGGATGAAATATTAGCTGTGTGAAACTTCAAAAGGTTGTCTTTGTGAAGAAAACACAAGAACTACGCTGTATTTTTTATTATTATTATTATTTTTATATTATTACTATTATTATTATCAATTATTACTATAATTATTATTATTATCAACTCTAACTATAATTATTATAATCATTATTACTATCAACTATAAGTATTATTATCATTATTATTAACTATAATTATTTTTATTATATTATTATTATTAAGAACTATAATTATTAGAATTATTTTTATTATTTTTATTGTTTTTATTATTATGGTTATTTACACATTTTACTTTTACTTATTATGTATGGATCATGTTTCAATTACTTGTCTTTTTTATTTGTTCATTTATCTTTACATTTGAACAATTATTTTATTTCAAAAAAATAGTTACTAAAATTAGTAAAATAATAAAACTGAAAAAATATTTTTTTATTATAAATAACTATTTATATTTAAAACATAATAGTTAAGAGGATAAAATTGAAAAAAATACAACCACTAATTTTGGGTAAGCCAAAATAATATATTTAAAATTTGTATATTTTATCATTACTACTAATATAACAAAACTAATATGTATTTTTTATATAACTATAACTATAAAACACACACACACACACACACACACACACATATATATATATATATATATATATAATAGATAAATTTCTTTTCTTTTAAATTATTTGAATCCATGAGTAACTAAATCAAATTCTGAAATTTTCAGCTATTTCTTTTTTAATGTAAACAACCATATTGTGTGCATGAAATTTATCTCCCTTTTTTAGATCTTGTTTCGATAAATAACTGCAAATAAAATTCTATCCAAGTAAAATATAATTCTTATTTTTGTTAAAGATTAACATAATTGAATATGGTTTATATAAATTCTTCAAATTTAAATGGTTATGACACTAGTGCAGTAAAGGCTTTTGGTCCCGGTTATTTTCAATATTCTGCCCCAGTTCCATAATTGATGAAGGCATGACCACCTCCTTAGAAGCTCCATCAAGAAGGATCACTAGAAGCATGTCTAGAGGGGAGTCTTCTATTCCATCACCTTTATCTTTGTTTTGCATTACTTTAGTTTGAATTCCCTAAGTTGGTTTCTAGTTGATTTATTTTGGTTGACTTGTTGACTTTGATCCAAAGTTGACCTTTGACCAAGATTAGATTAACTTAAACCAACATGCTAATCCTTGTTTGTCTTGTTTTGTAGGTAATTAAGAGAAAGTAGAGCATGGCTAGGTGGCACTTGGTGATTGGAGCACTTGGATGAAGTGGAAGAGAGAGGAAAGCAAAAAACATAAAGCAAAAGCAAAAGTAGACATGTACCTTGTCTCCTTTTGCCTTTATGGTTTATGCCTTAGAAGGTCACTTGGTCTCCTTCCTCTTTTGGCCTAGAATCCTCATGGGAATGCCTCCACCAATCATCTTCCTTCACTTGGCCAAGACTCACTCTCACATTAGGTTTAGGGTTTGCTAGTTAATCCTTTTTCATGTTTTTGTATTTGCTAAAGGACCCCTATGAACTCCTATTTAAAGGGTGCTCCTTGTCTTGTAAAAGGGTTGATCATTTTGTTTCTAAACTATTGTGTTTCAACCTTTAAATTTTCGTGAGCTCTCCTTCCTAGAAGTGAACTCACCTTTGCCTTATCTTGCTTGCAAGTGGCGGCACCATCACTCATCTCTAGGGCTTGGTTGGCTTAGATCCCCCCCTATGAGTGGCGTGCTTCTTCCATGCTTCATCTTCTATGCTTTCCATTTTTAATGTTTCTTCTTTCATTTTGGTTCTTTAAGTGTTGTTAATGTTGTGTGAGTTTAAGCTTGAATCCAACTCTCTTCTTCCTTTCATGAGCTTGAGAAATGAACCTTCACATCTAGATAGCTTGCTATCTTAATGTCCAGTGGGAATTTTCAAAAAGCTTTCTTAAATAACTTCACCATATTCATAACTCTAAAAGGAAACAAGATAATCCTTCATCATTTGGTATCTAGAGCTTTGGTTGTCCTTGAATATGGTGTTTTCATGTTCTAACCTTGTCTTGTGTAGCTATCTTGAGTGGTCCACATAAAAAACAGTGCTGGCAGCAACGTGTGCGTTTTTGAAAAAAATACTGCAGCTAGCTCAGTGGTCCAAAAGTAACGTTCTTTATATCAAAAGAAAGCTCTGTGAGTCTAGTTTCCAACAAAAAAAGAATTAACGCATTTGGAGTTCTGTGGAGAGAGTTATGATCAAATGAGTGAGCAAAGGTCAGAGCTGCCGAGAATACGAAAAACAACGTTTTCAGGTTATGTTGTGGCAATTTTGGCTTCGGTTTTGTGACTCTTTTGCTCCTAAATGTGGTTGGATAACATGTCTTTTGATACTTACTCTTTGAGCCTCAAATCCATGAGTTTAAATGCATGATAGCTACATGTTTGTGTCTTTGTGTATGTCATGTTGAGTCTCTAAATGTGTCTAACTTTTGCTTGAGTCTCTTGTCATATGCTTCTTTGAGTTTTCTTGTTCTTGTTTCTAAGTTTTTGAACTATTGCATGAGATCTATGCCTTGTGTTGTTGTATGCTCCTTGAAATTGATTTTGACCTAATTTTAAGGAACTAAGTGTTCAAGACACCCTAAAACATCCTTCTCATCATTTGAAGTACCTAGTTTTGAAAAGAAAAAGTGTTTTCAAGACCAAAAACAGTTTGGCCGAGAGCTTTTACAATGCTTGGTGAATCCATTTGGCCATTTTTACTAGGTGTTATGCTACCAAAATTTATACTTGGATTTTGGGTGATATTGGCAAATTAGTTCCATGCTTTGACTTGGTTATGATCTTTCATGGTGTATGCATAATTTGAGGTATAATCTTGGCTTGTTCAAATGCTTTCCATAGAGTCCTTAAAAGTGCTTTTCATTGTTTTAGTCTTGTTCAAGTTTTGTCTTTAAAAAACAGGTTTCCTTAGAAGTTAAACTTTCTTGTTTTTTTTTAGCTTTGCTTGCTTGTCTTTAGGTAATCTTTGTTTTGTCTTAGTAGTTTTCTTTTCCTTGTCTTCCTAGAGTGTTGTGGCCGAGCCACTTGTTTGAGCTTTGAAAAGGTTTTCATCTCTTTAAAGGTGTTTTCACTTCTTTGGAAGGTTTTTGAGTGCTAGCCTTGCTTGTGTGCTTTGGGAGTGTGATCAAAAACACTTGGGTGCTTGAGAAGACCACACTTGGTCTCGGGTTTGGAATTATTTGTTAGCTAACCTCTTCCTTGTCTCGGTTTTTGGTGAGTTTTTGGTGTAGGAACATGAATATGGATCCAATCTTGGAGGTAGAAGAAGAGGAGGAGTCGGCCTCACCTTATTCCCCTCCCATGGTGACTCCTATGGCCCAAGAAAGTGGACAAATAACCCTTGCCAACATCTTACGTGAGATGGAAGTGAGTAGGAGAGAAACTTTTGACCAATTGAGGGCGGATAGGAGGCAAAGTGAGATCTTCCTACAAGAGCACATCCAAAGACTTGAACTTAGGGAAGATGAGAGGAGAAGGAGGAGGTCCTCTTCCGAGGACTCTAGCCATGGTGGAAGAAGAAGAAGACACGGCTATGATGGTGGTGGAAGGCGCAATCAACTCCCACAAAGACAACCTCCACCAATCAAGATTCCAAAGTTCAAGGGGGAGAATGATCCAAACCTCTACATAGAGTGGGAGCAAAAAGTGGACCAAATCTTCAATATTCATTTAGTTAGTAATCAAGAACAAGTAGATTTAGTAGTTTTAGAATTTGAAGATTATGCCATGACATGGTGGCATCAATTGTGTATGGACAATATTAACCAAGAGCCACCCGCGGCCTCTTGGATGGACATTAAAACTTTGATGCGCGCTAGATTTGTTCCTTCCTACTATAGGAGGGAGACTCTTTTGAAGCTCCAAAGGCTTCA
Organism: Vigna unguiculata; assembly: GCF_037176805.1. NCBI lineage: Eukaryota > Viridiplantae > Streptophyta > Magnoliopsida > Fabales > Fabaceae > Vigna > Vigna unguiculata. The sequence goes on along the minus strand of NC_140795.1, from coordinate 21,295,770 downwards.
ACAAGGGTCTATGTGTGTGAATGAATATTTTAAAATGATGGAGTCAATGCTTCTCAAAGTAGGACTCCAATTTGAAAGTGAAGAAGAAAAGGTAGCTAGATTTGTGAGTGGTCTTAGAAGAGAAGTTCAAGATGTAGTTGAGTTGTATGAGTATTCCACTCTTGACAAAATTTTACACTTGGCCTTAAAAGTTGAAAGTCAATTGAAAAAGAAACAAGAGGCCAAGAGGAATACTTCATACAATGAATACTACTCTAGAACTTGGAAAGGAAAAGAAAGAAAGGATGAGAAACCTCCTTCCAAAGACCACCCACCTAGGACCAATTCGTCTAGAACCTCCCATGAAAATGCAAACTCTTCTCAAAGTTCAAGAACTAGTTCCATCAAATGTTTTAAGTGTTTGGGCTATGGTCACATTGCTTCAAATTGCCCAACAAAAAGGAACATGATCTTGAACCCTAAAGGAGAGGTTGAAAGTGAACATTCTTCTCCCCCCTCCCCTAAAAGTTCTTCCTCCCACACTTCTTCCCAATCTTCAAGTGAGGATGAAATCAAACCTAATGAAGGAGGTTTGTTGGTGGTTAGGCGCATGCTAGGCCAAGTGCCTAAAGAATTTGAAAACCAAAGAGAAAATATTTTTCACTCAAGGTGCCAAATCAACAACAAAACTTGCTCCCTCATAATTGATAGTGGAAGTTGTGTTAATGTGGCTAGCACAAGGGTTGTGGACAAGCTTGGCTTGAAAACCATCCCTCATGCCAAACCCTATAAGCTTTCTTGGCTTAGTGAGGAAGGTGAAATTAAAGTGGACAAACAAGTCCTTATTAACTTCTCCATTGGAAACTACAAGGATGAGGTATTATGTGACTTAGTGCCCATGGAAGCAACTCACATTTTATTAGGAAGGCCATGGCAATTTGATAGAAAAGTTTTTCATGATGGCCATGCTAACAAATTTACCTTTAGCTTCCAAGGCAAAAAGATCACATTACTACCTCTTTCACCAAGAGAAGTCAATGAGGACCAATTGCAAATGATTAAGAAAAGAAAAGAAGAGAAGGCGCAAAAGAAGGCGCAAGGGCATGAGTCCAAGAAGAGCATGATCACTCTCAAGGGGGTGAAGAAGGTAATGCTTGCCCAAAAACCCATCTTCCTAGCTTATCCTAGTGAATCTTCCCCCTCCTTCCAAAACCCTCACTCTAGATGTCCCTTAGACTTGTCATTAGTCTTAGATGAGTTCAAAGATGTTTTTCAAGAACCTCCAAAGGGTCTCCCACCCCTAAGAGGTATAGAACACCAAATTGATTTCATACAAGGCTCATCTTTGCCTAATAGGCCAGCCTATAGGACTAGTCCCGAGGAGGCTAAAGAAATTCAAAAACAAGTGAATGAGTTGTTAGAAAAGGGGTGGGTGCAACATAGCATGAGTCCTTGTGCAATGCCCGTGATCCTAGTCCCCAAAAAGGATGGAACATGGAGAATGTGCATAGATTGTAGGGCTATCAACAACATAACCATCAAGTATAGGCATCCCATTCCTAGGTTAGATGATTTGATTGATGAGTTACATGGTGCAACCATATTTTCCAAAATAGACTTGAAAAGTGGGTACAATCAAATTAGAATCAAAGAAGGTGATGAATGGAAAACCTCTTTCAAGACTAAGTTTGGATTATATGAGTGGTTAGTCATGCCTTTTGGCTTGACCAATGCACCTAGTACATTCATGAGACTCATGCACCATGTTCTTAGAGAGTTCTTAGGGAAGTTTGTTGTGGTATACTTTGATGACATTCTCATTTATAGTATGTCTCAAGATGACCACTTGCATCATTTAAGGAGTGTGTTAGAAACCTTAAGGAAGGCATCCTTGTATGCTAACATGGAGAAATGTGTGTTTGGGATGGATCATGTGATCTTCCTAGGTTTCAAAATAAATCAACATGGGGTCCATGTGGACCAAGAAAAAGTGATGGCAATCAAGGATTGGCCTCCCCCAAAGAATGTAAGTGAGCTTAGGTCTTTCCATGGGTTAGCTAGTTTCTATAGGAGGTTTGTGCCAAACTTTAGCACCATAGCTGCCCCTCTCAATGAATTGGTCAAGAAAGGTGTGACCTATAAGTGGGGCAAAGATCAAGAAAAGGCTTTTGAAACTTTAAAACAAAAATTGATCAATGCACCACTCTTAGCCCTCCCTAACTTCTCCAAAACTTTTGAAATTGAGTGTGATGCATCCAATATAGGCATTGGGGCCGTGCTTCTCCAAGAAGGGCACCCCATAGCTTATTTTAGTGAGAAACTCAAGGGGAGTCACATCAACTACTCCACCTATGACAAAGAGCTTTATGCTCTTGTGAGAACTTTGCAAACTTGGCAACACTATCTTCTTTCAAAGGAGTTTGTGATACATAGTGACCATGAGTCACTCAAATTTTTGAAAAGCCAAGGCAAGTTAAACAAGAGACATGCTAGGTGGGTAGAGTTCTTAGAACAATTCCCATATGTGATCAAACATAAGCAAGGAAAGGCTAACATTGTGGCGGATGCACTTTCAAGAAGGCATTCCCTCCTTTCCATTCTTGAAACTAAATTTCTTAGTTTTGATCATATTAAGGAATTGTATCCAAAGGATGTTGATTTCTCCCCCATTCTTAGTGAGTGCCACCAAGGGGCTTACAAAGACTTTTACCTTCTCAATCAATATCTTTTCAAAGGTAAGAGACTTTGCATTCCCCAAGGTTCCTTAAGAGCCTCACTCATTAGAGAGGCACATGAGGGAGGATTAATGGGGCATTTTGGGCCAAACAAGACTTTGGAAGTCTTGAAAGAACACTTCTATTGGCCTCACATGAGGAAGCATGTAGATAGGCATTGCAAAGGTTGCATAGCATGCATGAAAGCCAAGTCTAGAGTCCAACCCCATGGTCTTTACACCCCCTTGCCTATCCCTTCCAAGCCTTGGGTTGACATTTCTATGGATTTTGTCTTAGGTCTCCCAAGGACCAAAAAAGGTAGGGATTCCATTTTTGTAGTGGTGGATAGGTTCTCTAAGATGGCCCATTTCATTCCTTGCCATAAGATTGATGATGCAACTTATATTGCAAATCTTTTCTTCAAGGAAGTGGTAAGACTACATGGCCTACCTAGGTCCATTGTAAGTGATAGGGACTCCAAGTTCCTAAGCCATTTTTGGAGAACCTTGTGGGGTAAACTTGGCACCAAGCTTCTTTTCTCCACCACTTGTCATCCCCAAAGTGATGGCCAAACCGAGGTGGTTAATAGAACCCTAGGGCAAATGCTAAGATGTATGATAGTGCAAAATATTAGAGAGTGGGAGGAACTTCTTCCCCACATAGAGTTTGCCTACAATAGGGTTGTGCATTCCACTACTTCTCATTCCCCTTTTGAGGTTGTGTATGGGTTCAATCCCCTAACTCCCTTAGACCTCCTTCCCCTACCCACTCATGAGGCATGGACTTGCCAAGATGGTGAGACCAAAGCCAAGTACATCCAAGACTTGCATTCACAAGTTAAGGAAACCATTGAGAGGAGAGTTAAGAAACAACAAGAGGATGGTAATAAGGGAAGAAAGGAAGTCATCTTCCAAGAGGGAGATTGGGTTTGGCTTCACTTGAGAAAGGAGAGATTCCCTACTCAAAGGAAGTCTAAGCTCCTCCCTAGAGGGGATGGCCCCTTTCAAGTCATTAGGAGAATTAACAACAATGCTTATGAGTTAGACTTACCCCCAAGCTACAACATAAGTAACTCATTTAATGTTTGTGACCTTTCTCCTTTTGATGTAGGGTTTAAGAATTCGTGGTCGAATTCTCTCCAAGAAGGGGAGGATGATGAAGGCATGACCACCTCCTTAGAAGCTCCATCAAGAAGGATCACTAGAAGCATGTCTAGAGGGGAGTCTTCTATTCCATCACCTTTATCTTTGTTTTGCATTACTTTAGTTTGAATTCCCTAAGTTGGTTTCTAGTTGATTTATTTTGGTTGACTTGTTGACTTTGATCCAAAGTTGACCTTTGACCAAGATTAGATTAACTTAAACCAACATGCTAATCCTTGTTTGTCTTGTTTTGTAGGTAATTAAGAGAAAGTAGAGCATGGCTAGGTGGCACTTGGTGATTGGAGCACTTGGATGAAGTGGAAGAGAGAGGAAAGCAAAAAGCATAAAGCAAAAGCAAAAGTAGACATGTACCTTGTCTCCTTTTGCCTTTATGGTTTATGCCTTAGAAGGTCACTTGGTCTCCTTCCTCTTTTGGCCTAGAATCCTCATGGGAATGCCTCCACCAATCATCTTCCTTCACTTGGCCAAGACTCACTCTCACATTAGGTTTAGGGTTTGCTAGTTAATCCTTTTTCATGTTTTTGTATTTGCTAAAGGACCCCTATGAACTCCTATTTAAAGGGTGCTCCTTGTCTTGTAAAAGGGTTGATCATTTTGTTTCTAAACTATTGTGTTTCAACCTTTAAATTTTCGTGAGCTCTCCTTCCTAGAAGTGAACTCACCTTTGCCTTATCTTGCTTGCAAGTGGCGGCACCATCACTCATCTCTAGGGCTTGGTTGGCTTAGATCCCCCCCTATGAGTGGCGTGCTTCTTCCATGCTTCATCTTCTATGCTTTCCATTTTTAATGTTTCTTCTTTCATTTTGGTTCTTTAAGTGTTGTTAATGTTGTGTGAGTTTAAGCTTGAATCCAACTCTCTTCTTCCTTTCATGAGCTTGAGAAATGAACCTTCACATCTAGATAGCTTGCTATCTTAATGTCCAGTGGGAATTTTCGAAAAGCTTTCTTAAATAACTTCACCATATTCATAACTCTAAAAGGAAACAAGATAATCCTTCATCAATAATTGAGGCAAAAAGGGGTAGTTTTTGGTCCCGGGTGTTAACCGAAGCATAAAACACCCCCTTTCTGCCTTGGCTCTAATCAACCCGAGGCCATATGGTCAAAAAAATTTAACAAGATCTGTCGTCCACGGATCTGTCGTTTGAACTTTTGTTCCCTTTTCCAAACCATTGATCTTCCCCTCACACTGTTAAGTGCCACCCAAAATTCCCCTTTTGCATTCCTCTTTATGTTATCTGGGGAATGCGGAACCTCCATTTACATGTGCTTGTACTCCAGAATACACACAACAACAAATTTTGCCACCATCAACATACCCACTCTAATCTTCTCCTTCTCCATATTTCGTTTTTCACCTTTTATCATACATTAACAGAGCCACCGTCTCCTTATAGGCTTCGGTTCCACTATAACTGAGGCCTATAAAGCGATGTAAAATGTCAAATCTGCACTAGTGTGAGCATCAATAATAAAATAATTAATATTTTAAAATGATTTTCTCTTAAATATGATATTGGTAACTTAGTAACAAAATTGTTAAATAATACCAAGTAAGCAAGTAAGTAAAAAATTCATAATAAATACTTTTATATGTGTTGGTGTTTTCAAATTTAATAGTTATTTGAGTTTTATTTAAATTTTTTTTTAATACTCATATTTTAAAAGAATAAAAGTATATTCTTATATATTAATGAGCAATGTATATTAAAACAATAAAAATATATTATTATATATTAAGGATTATATATATTAAAACAATAAAAGTATATTATTATATATTAATGAGCAATGTATATTAAAACAATAAAAATATTTTATATATATATATATATATATATATATTATATTTAAAAAAATAAAAATATGTTATTATATATTAATGAGCAACGTGAAAAAAAAAAGGGGGTCAAGGCCCTCTTATAAATCAACATAGATTCGTCATTGTAGACAATGTTAGATATATTGTGTCTTATGCTACGATGCACGAATATGATACGTGTATTAGTAACAACACATATCGGATACGTCGTTTCATTTATTTTTAAAATAATAGATACGACATATAATATATGTATATTGAAAAATATACAATAATTCTTAAAAACATGATAAATATATGAATGTCAGTGTGTGAATCCAAATTAAAATTATATGTATTAAAGCTGACAAAGATTTAGTTGCATAGTAATTTGGATAGGTCAATTCTTGTTTGTGCCAATCATATATGTTAGTATTATGGAGCTTGATTTAGTCTCACATCCTTGGTATTATGAGATGTGGTTCTCTATTTTTCTATATAAGCAACCCTGTGTAAAGCTTGATATACACACAAAAATAAAATACTTCCTAGTGTAGTCGTGGATGTAGGCATACACATTGTACATTGAACCATGTTAAATTCTTATGTCGTTTATTTTTCTCTCCTTTATTCTTTTCTTTATTGTCTTGTTCTTAACAATTGGTATCAAGAGCCAATTTCTTAGTATGCTTTATGGTTGCAGCTTTGTTTGCTCTTCCACATCAGAAAAGATTTGGCCTTTATTTTCTTGGGAATCTCAGTCTAGAGAATTAGTGGGAGCTTTGTTCGAAAGCAGCAAGAACAATGGCATTGGAAGAAGGGAAAGTAAGGATTGAGAAGTTCAATGGCATTGACTTTGGATTTTGGAAGATGTAGATAGAAGACTACCCATATCAAAAGAAGTTGTATCTACCTTTAATAGGTAGAAGCCAAATGACATGGAATAGTCAGAATGGGAATTGTTTTAGATCGGTATACACTCGATGTGATCTGCTGACATTAGCAAAGAATGTTGTATTCAACATCATGAATGAGAAAAAAAATCATAGATTTGATGAAAGCATTGTCAAATATGTATAAGAAGCCATCTGCAATTGAAAAAAATATATTTGATTTGCAAGCTACTCAACCTAAAAATTGGTTAAGGTAACTCGGTTACTAATCATATTAGTGAAATTAATACAATTATTGTGCAATTAACATTAGTGCAGGTAACATTTAATGATGAGGTGAAAGCATTAATTTTAATGATGAGGTGAAAGCATTACTTGGTCCAAAATACAAAGCCCTAAAATAAATCCTAATCTAGTATTTACAAGCAAAGAGTCTTAGCCTAGGTCTTCACATCTTTCTTGGTCCATGTGAAGTTCATCTTAGGCCTTGCATGCTTAGATGTGGCTCATTCTTCTTGTATCCACCTAGCCACTGCTCTTGTTGTAGGTCCCTTGACTAAAGGTATCTCATCAAATGTCTAAAGGGAGATCACAAACAAAAGTCCAGAATGATATCACTTGTTGGAATTGTCAGAAAAAGGGTCACTTTACAAATCAATGCAGGGCTCCAAGAAAGCACAACAAGAAAAAGAAGCAAGATGGTGATCAATCAGCAAATGCAACAACTAATGAAATTGAAGATGTACTATTATGTACTTTAGATAATTCTATTGACTCATGCATTATGGACTCGAAAGTGTGTCATTTTTATACTATACCTTCCTTAGAACTATTATCTAACTATGTTTCAGGAAAGTTTGGGAAGGTCTACCTTGTAGATGGAAAATATCTTGATATTATAGGAAGAGGTGATATTAATATCAAAACTTGTAATGGAAGCGTGTGGACTTTGAATAATGTTAGACATATTCCTGCCTTAAAGAGAAACTTAATATCTATAGGGTAGTTGGATGATGAGAGGCATTAAACCACTTTTGGAGATGGACATTAGAAGGTAATGAAAGGTAATTTTGTTTATGCTCGTGAAAAGAAGCAAAGATCTCCTTACATGATTGTAGATGATGATATGATATCAGTTGTAGAAGTTGGCAATAATTCCTCTTTGTGGCATCATAGGTTTAGGCATATGAGAGTGAGAAAGGAGTAAAGCTCGTGATTTCTAAAGGTAAAATACCTAACTTGAAGCATGTTGACCTTGGACCTTGCAAACATTATATCTTTAGAAAACAGAAAAAGGTTAGCTTCTCCAAAACAAGTAAGACGTCTAAAGTTGAAAGACTACAACTATTACGTACAGATGTTTCGGGGCCAACTCTAGTGAATTCCCTTGGAGATTCATAGTATTATTTAACTTCATTGATGACTCTACTAGAAAAGGTATTAGTTTATTTGCTTAAAAGAAAATCTCATGTTTTTTGCGTTCAAATGGTGGAAAAAAGAGATTGAGACTCAAACAGGTTTAAAGGTTAAATGTTTGAAGTCTGATAATGGAGAAGAATATGACAGTAGTCAATTCAAGGAGTTTTGTTCAGAGAATGAGATCAGAATGATCAAGACAGTTCTAGGAACACCAGAACAAAACGATGTGGCAGAAAGAATGACCATACCTTAAATGAGAGAGCAAGATTTATGATAATCCAGTCAGGACTATCCAAGGTATTTTGGGCAGACACAATAAGCATAGCAGCCTATCTCACAAATAGAGGACCATCAGTTCCTTTAGACTATTAGTTACCTAAAGAAGTATGGTCTAGAAATGAGGTAAATCTTGCACATCTAAAAGTTTTTTGTTGTGCTTCATATATTTTATTAGACTCTAATAGTAGAGATAAATTGGATCCTAAGGTAAAGCGATGTTATTTCATTGGCTATGGATCTGATATGTATGACTACAGGTTTCGAGATACCAAAACAAGAAAATTATTAGAAAGTAGAAATGTTACTTTTAATGAAAACATGTTCTATAAGGACAGGACTGCAGAATCTGTAAATGAAAATAAACAGCCAGAGCAAGTATCATTACAAGAAATTTCAAAAAGTGATGTAGTCAATAGAAGACAAAATATAGAAATAGAGTTTGTGCCAGAGCGTGAGTCAAAACCTGAACAAATAGTAGAGTCAGCAACTCGTCAAATCTTGATTAGAAGATCTAGTAGAACAATTATAGCACCACAAAGGTATTCTCCTTCATTACATTACTTGTTGTTGATAGATGTCGGTGAGCCATAGCATTTTATTGAGGCTATGTAGAGAGATGAATCTATTAAGTGGGAGCTAGCAATGGAAGATGGGATAAAGTCTCTTCAGAAGAATAAAGCATGGTCTTTAACAAAGCTACCACAAGGAAATAAGGTTTTACAAAACATGTGGGTCTGTAGGTTAAAAGAAGAACCAGATGGCGACAAAAGATATAAGGCTAGACTCGTAGTAAAAGGATTCCAACATAAACAAGGATTTGACTTCATAGAAATTTTCTCTCATGTTGTCAAGATGACTACCATCAAAGTTATGTTGAGTATAGTAGCTATAGAAAATCTTCATTTAGAGCAGTTAGATGCCAAAATTGCATTCTTACATGGGAATCTTGAGGAGGAAATCTTTATGACACAACCAAAAAGTTTTGAAGTACAAGACAAAAAGAATCTTGTATGCAAGCTTCATAAAAGTTTGTATGGATTGAAACAAGCATCAAGACAATGGTACAAGAAGTTTAATAAGTTTACGAGAAACTCAGGATTTATGTGAAGATATATGTTGATATTTATATCATGTTTGCCTTATATGTTGACAGCATGTTGATTATTGGAGTTAATATGGCAGAAATTGATAGGTTGAAGAAACAATTGTCAAAAAATTCTGAAATGAAGGATCTTAGTCCAGCCAAACAAATTCTTAGTATGAGAATCTCCAAGAATAGATCTGAAGGTATTCTGAACTTATCCTAGGAAATATGTATAGAAAAAATGCTTAGTAGATTTAATGTTGGAAATGCTAAAACTAGGAATACACTTTTTAGAACTCACTTAAAGTTTTCAAAAAAACAAAACTTCTCAAACAAATGAAGAAGAAAGTAACATGTCTAAAGTGTCATATGCATCTATAGTAGGGAGCTTGATGTATGCTATGGTTTGCACCAGACCTTACATATCACATGTAGTGGGAGTTATGAGTAGGTTTCTATCAGATCCCGAAAAGGAGCATTCGGAAGGTGTGAAATGGATATTGAAATATTTGAAGGGTACTTCAAAGATGCATTTGTCTTTTAAAAGAAGTAATCTCACTTTACAAGGGTTTTCTAATGTAGACTTGGGAGGTGATCTGAATGGTAGAAAGAGCATAACAAGTGTCATTTTTACATTGGGTGGTACAACTATCAGTTGGAAGTCTAAACTTCAAGGAAGAGTTTCCCTTTCAACTACTGAAGTTGAGTATGTAGTTATCTCAGAAGCAACAAAGGAGATCACATGGTTGAAGAACCTTTTAAAAAAATTAGAAAGAGAACAAGATGAATCTTTGTTGTTCAGTGATAGCCAAAGTGTTATATGTCTTGCTAAAAATCCAATTCTTCAATCTAGATGCAAGCAAATTGAATTGAAGTGTTCATTTTATCAGAAACCTGAGAAATCATGGAAACTTGTTTTTGTTAAAGATTCCAAGTGCAAAGAATCCAACTAATATGTTAACCAAGATTGTCACAACAACTAAGTTGAGGCTTTATATCAAGAAAATTGATGATGAAAGCACTACACTAAGTGGTAATGTAAATCAAACTCCACGTGAGAGAATTGAGAGTATTATGGAGCTTGATTTAGTCCCACGTCACTTAGTATTGTGAGATGTGAATCTCTATTTTTCTATATAAGCAACCGTATGTAAAACTTGATATACACACAAAAATAAAATACTTCCTAGTATAATCATAGATGTAGCCATACACCTCGTTAAATTTTTATGTCGTCTATTTGTCTCTCCTTTATTTTTTTTTTATTGTCTTGTTGCTAACAATATGTACCCTTAAGACGGTTATGAATCATGACACAATCGTTTCAATATTGTTGTTGATCTTACTTTTAATATACCATCCATTTCCACTATCAAGTATTACTTCCCTCTCGAATTTACAATAAAAAAATTATATAAGTAATCTCTCAATATTAAATATCTATTACTTTTAGTCCCTAAATTGATATATAATATAATTTAAGAATCAATTTGAAGGGTACTTTAATATTTGGCATCTAGCATTATTTCTAGTATTAAAGAAATAAACTATATAGTTTTTTTCTATATTTGGAATTATTTAGGACAGAAGATAATAGTTTAAGAATGATGTTGGTAATTTATTTTAAATTTTTCTTCTTTTTTGCTTTTGTTTTCTTCTGATAAAAGATCAAGTACATAATTTCATTTCCTTTAGTTAACACGATTTAAGCAACAAGTCACTACAAATAGTTTTTTTTTTTTCTTTAGAAGCTCAGATATTTTAGGGAAAAAATGTTACAACAAGAACTTACACTATTTTGATGCTGTAAACTGCAAACTCACCCTGTGCAAATAACTAAACATGAACCTTTGAGGCACACATCAAAACCAAAAAAGTGAAAACCTTTGTATTGACACTAATGGAAGGTCATTCGTATAGATGCTAGAGGTGAGATGGGTGAGCCATCACTACTACTTTGCGAGTCTCCTACCCATGCATCTTGGACTTGAGTTGCAAACTGCAGATTCCACAAAACATCCTCAATAGAGGGTCTCTCTGCTGGTTCTTTGACTAGGCACCTCACACAAATTTCCATCACTGTCTTCAACGATTGATCTAAGCACACCTTGCGAACTTCTGGATCTATAATGCTCCTCCTAGCTTCACCATCAGCTGTTATGCTTGCTTGCAACTATCACATGGTCCAAAGTGGAAACGAAATCATAAAAGTGCAAAGTAATGAAAAGTACTTAGCTTAATTGTGCTTTTAACCCTTCATGTTTTGTACTTTAGGTATTGAGAAAGAGCAATATTAAATTAAGTCATATTAACAAGGTGTAAAGTAAAGTTGTCAATTTAGCATAATATGTTAAGGCTGAATAGCATTTTTTGTTCTTATATTTGTAGCAATGATCCAATGCTTTCCCTTTATTTATTTTGTGTCAATGTTCTATACCTTTTAAAAAGACTCAATGTGATTTCTTTTGTTAAATTCATGTTGGGTTGTTTAGAAATAATGAATTGACATATACTAATACAATCATCCACTTTTTTGCACGTTCCTTGTTCAATCCCAAAGACAAAATTAGAGGAAAGACTTCAAGGTTGATCTAACCAAGAAATCACATTGAATCTTTTTCAAAAATATAGTCTTTTTCAAAAATATAAGGACCACGTTGAGTAAAAAATAATGAAAAGGAAAACATTAAATCATTGCTGTATATAGAGGACCAAAAATGCTATTAAGTCTATATTAAAAGTATAATTAAAAAACTTTCAGAGACCAAATTCACTATTTTGAAGGACTCAAGTTGCACAATTAAAACTTCAAGGATCAAAATGGCAGAATTACACTATCCGAAGTAAAGGTGCACTTAAGTTAAACTATTATTATCTTGCAAAGTAATAGTTTACCTTGATACCCTATGAACATGTGAAGTCAAGTTAGATGTCTAATTATTCTAAAATCCTTATTCATCCATAGTTAATTTATATATCCAAAGTCCTGATTCTTGTGAGTGAACATTTTCTTCTATATTTAATTAATATCTTAGTTATCAAATGTATTCGAATACGATAAATTCATATTAATGGGAAGCACAAGTAGGCTTGTTTAGAAATATTAAATTGATATTGTTAATGAAACCTGATGTAATCTTACAATTTAATCATTTAGTTTGATACCCTCCGGGCATGAGATTGTAAGTCTGGACTCTGCTTATTCCAGAAAACCCCTTTTCTGTTCATAACTAATTTATATCTTAAATTTTCCTCCCTGCTTTACAGTGATTTTTTTCCTTTTTTTACATTTGATTAATATCTGTGAGATCATGTGGAAAGGGTGGGTTTTACATAAAGTCTTGAGGTTTTATGTTGGATGTGTTTTCAAGTCTCTTATATGGACAATTCCGACCTTAAAGATAGTCGATCTCTCCAGTTTATTCCAGTAAAAAAATTCCAACACTTATAAGGATGTTTGCTGGATCATACCAAAGTTCTCTAATTTTGAATGATTAAAGAGAAAATAAAACTGGAAAATGTTGAATAAACCAAAATCTCCTTCATTACCAGATCCTTTAAAGTGTCCACATTCCTTGACTTTATTGTCCTTCCTAGAATGAGTTCCAGCAGGATTACTCCAAAGTCATATACATCAGACTCGTCTACCTGTTTTACACTGCAACAACATGTTTTAAATCAATGTCTTTCATAATTATGTTCGCATCAGTATCACAACACGACTTTTTTCATGCACGTAGAAAAATAAAGCAAGATGAATCCTCTTTTCCATTAACAGAAGCTGAGTACATGTAGCTCAAAACCAAGTTAAATTTCCCTACTCACTTTTTGTTAGTGCTAGGACTTTTTAATTCTCTAGAAGGATTACCTTGCCCAACCTGAAAGAATAATAAAGGTTGATTAACTGAAATCAATTTTATCAAGCAAATAAAGGACCAAACATAATGGTAGAACATGATTTCTTTTTCCTAAAAAAATGTTAAAGAAGTGGATTTTAAACTTAATTAAACTTTATAAAATCAGCTTGTAAAGTGAGGTTTCTACCCACTTATATATTGTGAATTGATCTTATCTCTAGTGGACGTAGTACTTCTAACAGAAAAGAACACAAATAATCCATACCTTCCTCATAAGAGATAACAAAGGCGGGTCATAAATTTTGATTTTTGCAACAAAATTTTGGTCAAGTAAAACATCTGAGATTTTGAGATTATTTGAGTATACACTAGGTACAATTCCTGTATGCAAATATTGGATGCCTTTTGCTACTCCAATAGCAGCTTCTATGCGTTGCGTCCACGTCAGGGATTTTTTGTAATGCCTATCTGCCACATAACATGTTAAAGAGGTGGTTGTGAGAAATGCCATTATTGTATCAATCTTCCATTGTGACTGAAATAAATGGTTTAACAAGAAAAAACATGTTAAATTTAGAACATCATGAAAGTCATATACAGATATTTTACTAACAGAATTTCATCAAGAGAAACTTCCATATCCATTCTATTTCTTGTTGGAACAATACCAGTTTTACACTATCCGAGAAACAAGTTTTAATGAATCACCTGAAATCCAGCTCTTGAGTGTGCCATTAGGAATATACTCAAACACAATAAATATGCTACTGACACTTGAATCATCCAAATAACATTCAATGCAGTGTCCAAGAACACTGACTAAATGACGATGCCTGTATTTGAATATCTGCTCTATGTAATGCACAAAATCTTGAGTGCTGAAGCTTTTGGTGACTTTTACACTTCTAATGGCAACAAGTAAGCCATCCTTTAGTTGACCTCTGTGCATCTGAAGCACATAAGAAAAAAAAAAATTATGATGAAACATAAATCAAATTACTTTCCTCGTGTCATGCAAGCTGATGGGCATGTTATGACATGAACATGTATTAGCCGCAGTATATTTGTCAAGACACTAGTGTTTCATAACTTTTAAGCTATCAAACAGATTCATTCTTTAATATGACATAACACCCTCCCCTGACTGAACCTTTTCAACTGGCTCTACATTTAAGGCAGACTAGGGTAAATAGGTTACTGAAGTGCTTATCTAAAAAGAGCTTCGTAACGCTTAATCCAATAGGCTTATGAAGAGCAAGAGAGAACTTATACCGGTCCATTAGTCCTTATCATAAGCTTAACTACCCATGTTAAATTTTAAACTAAGTGCTTATCCTATAATTGATAGACTGAAGAAAGAAACCTTTTTTCCATCTTAATTCATGAAAAACCAGAGAGCAATGCGAGAGCATATTTCCTAAATCTTATGGCTTAAAAGAATAGTTTTCTATAATAAACATAGACATTATATTTAAAGCATGGGACGTACCTTTCCCTGAGAACCTTCACCCATAAAACAAGCCGAGTCAAAGTTGTTTGTAGCTGCTACAATCTCATCAAGTGAGAAAGCTCGATAAGGAGGCAGATCCACTGTTCCGAATTTCATTGTTTGAGATATATACCCTTTAGTATAGGAAATGTAAATAGTTGTCATCTATCTTTTATATGTAAGGATAGAAAGGAATTCATGAATCAAATTTAATTCTTCTGTATGATGGAACTAAACATTTTTTTTTGAAGTTCTAGTGCATGTAATTTTCTTTTCTATTCATAACTAGAGTTTCATTTTCTGCTATATTCCATTAATGACTGCATCTCTGTTCTAAATTCTTGTCATCCTAATCTTCTAATATTTGTTACTGGTGGATTCTGATTTTTTGAATATCAAAGGCTCAAGGATGCCACACAAGGACAAAAAAAAGATGCAATAGTTTATATTTTCATTGAGGCAAGAATTGAATAAAACTCAAGCATCTAAAGTCTAAACTGAATCACCCAATTTGCTTCCAATAACAAAGTTTTAAGCATTTACAAATATAGAGTATTTTTACTTTTTATGGTGATAATATAACTTCAGCACTTTGTCTACACAAATTCCTATTCCCCATGGTAGTAGGCTATATATATATATATATATATATATATATATATATATATATATATATATATATATATAGGCTAGATACTATGTCAAAGTTCTCAAGATACTATGCAAGTTGAAAAATGCAAATATTGTATAAGGAATGTGCCTGTGTGCAAACACATACAAATGTATGCAATTCAGAGTGAGGTAGTTACTTGCATCAGAGAGTAACTTAGAGGTATATCCTGAAGCTGCATTCTCTGATATTAATTTTGTTGGAGGAGGATTCTTGGTTTTTCTTTTGACATTTTCTCTTCTGATAATAAAAAAAAGCAGTGCAATAATTGCTACTCCTCCAAAAGTTCCACATACTATCCCAAGGGAAAGAACTGCCTTAGATACTCGTTTGTGCTTCTTTCCCTCGGGTACTACTCCCACAGCTATGGCTTCAGTGTGGCAAAAGGGTAGTGCATGCTGATTTTGATTTGTCTCCTCTAGACAATTTCTGGCATACAAGACAGTCCTATCATTGGCATTTGAGATTAAACATTTTGGTAAGATCCCAGTCAAAAGATTTGAGGACAAATCCACTGCTTGAAGTCCAGGATTGCAAGACAGATTCTCCAAAAGCATTCCTGTTAATTTGTTCCCGGAAATGTTGAGGTAAGTAATAGAAGGGAGTGACATTAGTGCTAGTTGGAATGGTCCAACAAATGTGTTTGCTGAAATGTCAAGTCTCTCAAGTTGATAGCATGAGCTCATTTCATCAGGGATGCTAGACCTGAACTTGTTGTTTCTTAGTACTAGAGTAACAAGTTTGTCACCAAGCTGGGGAAACCGGGGTCCAAAACCATTATCATCCAATTCCAGCACTTGGAGATTCGTCAAACGGTGCAAATCAGGCACTGGTCCATAAAAGTGGTTATGAGAAAGTGAAAGAATTCTCATATTCTCCAAGCTACTCAGAGAATCCGGAAGTGAACCATTGAACAAGTTGTGTTTCAAACTTAACACAGTTAAAGCTGGAAAGGAATCAAACCATTCAGGAAGATGGCCAGAAAACATGTTGTGATCTAGAATGAGTGTTTGGAGATGTGACAGTAATGAGAACTCTGGAGGGATGGAACCATATAGGAAATTTGAACTAGCATTGAAAATTTCCAGTGATGACAAATGAGCAATCTTACCAGGCAATGGACCCCATATGC
The DNA here is from genome assembly GCF_037176805.1 of Vigna unguiculata. Classification (NCBI taxonomy): domain Eukaryota; kingdom Viridiplantae; phylum Streptophyta; class Magnoliopsida; order Fabales; family Fabaceae; genus Vigna; species Vigna unguiculata. The sequence goes on along the minus strand of NC_140795.1, from coordinate 21,279,290 downwards.
CAAGAGAAACCAAAGTGAGGACTTTCAGATTGGGAAGCCTAACCAGTGTTGTGAAAAAGGAATTTATTGAGAAATTTTTAGCGAGAAGTGGAGCTCTTGATTCACCAACAATGTGCAGCTGGGTTATGGTACCATCATAGCATACAACAGTGAGAGAAGATGTTGAATCTGTGCTGCAAAAGTCTGTGTTGTTGTTCCAGCTGCTTAAAACAGCTGGAAAGTTCAATAGCCGTTGAATTCTTAGCAGGGTCTGAGAGTGAGAGGATAGTTGCTCCGAGTGAAAGATTGAAACTAAAACTGTTACCAAAACCAGAAGCACCGAAAGATGAACCCTATTTCCCATTACAGGCAGAGGAGATTTTGTTATACTCTCTAATGTGCTCTAGATCACACTCTTTTCAGAACTGAAGCTTGGTTCTCCTTTACATATCCACAGGCAGATTCTGTGCAATTCCAGGAAGGCAAGAATAAGAAAGTGGCAACAATATGTTGAACTGAAAAAATAAATGGTATATTACAATCTTTTTGCGAATGAACGAAATGATTTGAGTGAATTCACTGCAAAATTTCTGCAAGGTTGTTCAAGCCATGATATAACTCAACATTAAAAAAAAAAAGTTTACCCCCAACAAAGTAAATAAACAAATGAACGAGAGTAATGAGGGTAGCAGTGTTAAGAATACAATAGCTATCACATACGCTGCTTCTATTTTAATCCAAATCAAGCAAATCTGATTATTGCACTTTCACACATTTTCATAAGCTTCTTCCAAAAGTTTTCATTGAGTCCTCCATAACCAACTAAGAACCCGTTGATAAAATCTGAAAAATATTTCATCACATCTCATTTTTTTTTTTCAGCCAAATTCAAAATCTGAAGAACAAGCAAATCAAACAAACATACAGGGACAAAAATAGAACGAAGACAGAAATCAATAGTTTTAATTACCTTAATAACTTGCACAATCGACCCAATTGAATAGAAAAAAATAAAAAAATTCTGCCATATATTCAGAAACTCATCTATTACAAATTTCCAAAACTTGCAGTTCACACAGAAACCATTTTTCCAGGTGTCACCGTTTCTCTGCACACACCAAGACAAACAGGGGACACGGGTTGTGAAAGAAAAATGGAAATGCCAAAACTCACACTCTGCATCACTTCACAAACCAGCAGTTCATTATTAATCAACGAGTGTACAGAATTTTCTTCCATTTTTCTTCTCTTTTGTTTTATGGTCATAAAGTGAAGTCGTATCTCTTCACAAAGAAAAGATAAAGAGAAGATTCTCTGCAGAGAAGGTATATGTCCCTTTATTCCTCACCATGATAGTTTAACATGTCATGTGAGTGTTGTTGAAACAACACTTTTTTTGTAATTGCATACACTTTGAGCATATGGTAATTCATGGATAAAAAAAGTTAAAAATAGAAAAAAATTCATAGGTTAAAACTAGTCATAAATTAAAAATCATTGTTGTACAAATTATAGAAAAAAATATTTTCTTACTTTTAAAAATTTGATCATTATAAGTTTGTATAAAGGGTAAACAAATTTTTAATTACTCCATGTGGGTTTTAGTATAAAGCATTGTAATTTCTATAAAATATTAACTTTGTCTAAGGTTATTAAATTTTATAAATATTTAGAATAAAGTCTTAACAAGCATTAGTAATGAGATCGATTGTAGTATATTAATAACATTCTTTCAAAAGATTAATTAAATTAATCATGTTTCTTGTAATTCTGTGGTTAGATTTTTGTAATTTTGAGGGTAGATTTTACGAAGATGGGGTTGGACGAGAGTACTGTAACGTAAACTTTGACTGACTTTATTGTTATCGCACTTCAACTTTATGCATGACCTTTATGCATGACCCTTCATTTTACATGTACATGCTGCTTTTGGCGCTTTTTTTCTTTTTTTAATTTGTAACCGTTGGTGGAGAATCAATCAGCTGGTTTTGTATAACTGTCTAATCATTTATCATTTATATGGATATAAAAAGCAAAGAGTAAAGGATACAAACAAATCAATGGAAGATTTTATTTTTCTGATTTTAGCTGTTTCTAAGATAAAAATCTGTTTTTGATAATTTCAGGTATTTGTTTTGAACTAAAATTTTTAAATAAATCTTAACTGTAATATATCTTTTATATGTTTAATAGCTTAACATATGAACACTTATGTTCTTCCTGATTCTAGAATCATTTTGAAGATTATATGCTGCAGGAATTTGGTTTGGCCAAGAGCTTCTAAGTTGTTTAAAAAAAAAAGAAAAATTGTGCAAAAAGTTACATGTTGCATCTAGAATTAGATCATCTAAGTGTGTTGATAAGTATGACAAAATTAGTTCCATCATTCTAGGTTCTTAATCTTCTCTTCTTGACATGTGTAGTTTAGCTACATTATTATTTATATGTTTAAGTGTTTTCCTTTGTGTCTTCTTTCTAGATTTTCTTCTTTTAGTCTTCATAAAAGTTGTCTACAACATCTTTTCTTTAGTGTGCAATTTCTTGCTTTTGTGTTTCTCATGCTTAGGCTTTAAGTTTTGTTGTTGCAAGTTTTCCTTCTTTGTTTTCCTTGAGTGGGCTAGTCAAACACTTGGAGAGGTTATTACTTTCTTCTATTTTTCTCTAAGCGATAACTTTTGTGTATTTTTGGTGTCGGTTTTACGTGTTTTATAGGCTAAAATGGCAAGTTCATCAAACACTTCAACACCCAAAGATGGAGAGTGTATTATGACCCAACTTAACAATGAATCATCTCTAGTGGAGCTACTCAAATAAATGGAAATATCTAGAAAGGAGAATGAGAGGCATTTGAGGGAAACTATTCAAAGGCTTGAGTTAAAGAAAGCCAAGAGAGAAAGGAGGAAAAGTCATTCACCATATAGCTCCCAAGAAGAAGAAAGGAGATTCTATGGAAGGAAGAGAGATAGGTGCATTACTCCAAAAAGGAAACCACCACCTAACCTGAAGATCCCCAAGTTCTATATGGAGATAATGATCTGGATGTGTACCTAGAGTGGGAGGCCAATGTGGATCAACTTCTAAGTGTATACTCACTAGGAAATCAAAAGCAAGTAGATGCCATTGTAATAGAATTTTAGGGATATGCCATGACATGGTGGCATAAATTTTGTATGGACAATTACTACTAGTACAGTAAGGGCTTTTTGCCCCGGTTATTTTCCTCATTTTACCTCGAGTCTGGAACCGAGGCATATTGGGGTGAGGCCAAAAGGTACCCCTTTTTGGCCTTGGTTGTTACCCAGAGCCGTAGGGTTCTTTTTCTGCCTCAGGTCCACGAGAACTGAAGCCATATGGTAAAAAAAAATTTTAATTAAATTTTTTGCAGCACAGCACACTCCTCTGTAACCTGCTTCCTCGCGCACCACTCATGGAAGCAACAGCACCATGCTCGAGCAAGCCGCCACCATCACAAAGCAACCTGAACGCAGACCAAACTCTCCGGCCACCATAGATTCGCGCAGCCACCATGCTTGCAACTCGCCTGAACCAGCGCATCCACTGCGACGAACGGCGAGAACGATTTCTTCATCTCAGCGGCAACGATCTGGAGGTTCGCCGAAACCAGAACACGGTGAAGGTGAAGCATTTTGACGCCGTTTCGACTCTCAGCCTGGATAAGAAGGAAGGGTTGTTGTACTCCGGGTCATGGCACAAGACGGTGAAGGTGTGGCGCGTGGCAGATTTCAAGTGCTTGGAGTCGATCAACGTGCACGACGATGCAGTGAACGCGGTGGTGGCGATGTTCGGAGGGTGCATGTTGACGGGGTCCGCGGATGGGACGGTGAAGATGTGGAGGAGGGTGATTGATGAGAAGGGGAAGAAGCTGAAGCATGTGTTGGACTGGGTTTTGCTGAAGCAGGAGAGGATGCAGCGGCGCGCGAGGAAGAAGTAGAGGGGTTCACGTTTTTGTGCCCTAATTAAACTATATGGCCTCGGTTCAATTAATAACCGAGGCATATAGCCCTATTTGGCCCCGGTTCAGTGCCACCCAAGGCCAAAGACGTAATGACTAGTGGCATTTTTAAAATTTCTAGCCACGTTTTTGGCTTTGGGTCTGTTTGACTGAAGCATATAAGCACCTTTTGGCACCGGTTTTTTTTGAACCGAAGCCTATAACCCCTTTTGGCTTCGGGTTTTTCTTGAACCGAGGCATAAAAGTTGCCTGGAATTGCAAAAATGCCACCGTGCCATTATATGCTTCGGTTCCTTGCCAACCGAGGCCTATAAGGCGAGGTAAAAATGCAATTTTGCACTAGTGTACCAAAGGCCAGCCGCTTCTTCTTGAAAGGACATTACACATTTGATGTGCGTTACTTTTGTTCCTTCCTACTATTGGAATGAGCCACCTTTTTAGGTTTCAAAGGCTTAAACAAGGTTATATGTGTGTGAATGATTACTCATGGAGCCTTTCTTGGTTAAAGTCAAACTTAGTGATGAAACTAATAAGGCCAAGGTAGTTAGGTTTGTGAGTGGGCTTAGGAGAAACATTCAAGACTTAGTAGAATCGTATAAGTATTCTTCAATTGAAGATGTTTTACACTTTGCCATCAAAATTGAATCTCAACTCAAAAGAAATGAAGGGGCAAGGAAGAGTTACTCAAACAATGACTAATATAGTTCTTCATGGAATTGCAAAGATAAAGAAAAACATGCTAAGAATCCCTCTAAGTCTCCCAAAGAGTCAACTCTTATGAACAATTTGGCTTGGAGCCTGAATTCCAATCCCTCTTCTTCACAAAGGTAAAGTGATGTTTGATGATGCTTCACTTAGACTATTCACCCTAGGGATGACAACAGGGCGGGGCGGGGCGGGGATGGGTTTTGTTATCTCATACCCATCCCCGCAAAAAAAATTCATCCCCATTCCCATACCCAAACCTAACGAGTATCAAACTTTTGTCACATCCCCATCCCCACCGGGTAACGGGTATAATCTCGTACCCATGTTCTAACTACTTCAATATAAATTTTTATAAAAGAAAAAAATTAGGGTAAAGAAAACATAATATTATCAAATATTCAATATTAGGAGGATGATTGTTTCTTCCATATCAAATACTTTGAAACAAATTATAATTGTTTACATTTTAGATTAGAATACCAAATAAAATTTCATGAGAACCAAAACATTTATTAAATTTGCAAACTACAAACATTAATGAAACTTAGTTGATAAAATTAAAAAATATTTAAAAAAATATAAAAGGAAAACAAATATTCAAATTAAAATATATTTTAAATGTTTGTTTACTTCAATTTTTTTAATTCTAATGAATCTTTTTTTATACACTAATAAAAGTTATAATACATCACTTGATCAAAATGACACAAAGAAGAACTAATAAACATAATAATAAAATTTTGACATAAATTTTGTATCTTTTGGACTCCAATATATGTTGGATAGTGACAAAAAAATATTCATAGCAATTACATTAAATTTTTATATTGTAGTAAATAAAAGTTATTTATACAATTAAAGTGAAAAAATTACAGTATGATTAATAATGAGTTAGAAAATAAAAAAATAATTAGATATAATATATCGAAATATTATTCTACATGATGAAAATAAACAATAAATAAAAATATTAAAAAATTAACAAATGTGTGTCTTAAAAATAATTTCAGAGACTATTGAAAGAAACCGCACAAAGAAAATCAAATGTATAATTAAGGGTATGATAAGATGAAAAATACCTTAGAGATCTAAGAAAACTTTTCAAATATCAACACATATACTCAATGGTTGAAAAATAACAAAAATTATTTTAACGAAACAAAAGATTTCTTCAAATTAAACAAAAATTAATAATAATAATTAGTAAAGAATTTTTTTTATATTACCTTAAATTAAGAGTATAAACATTTTCATGTGAAAGGAAAATATATAATAAATAAAAATATTAAAAAATAATAGAAATATTCAAATGTGAGGCATAAAATTTTTTTAATTAACATACATTATTTTAACATAATTACATAAAAGTTATGTTAAGATGAAAAATATATTGGAGATGCGAATGAGTTTCATGGCAAACCAAATAATTAGAAGAAATAAAAAATAGAAAGTATATATATATATATATATATATATATATATATATATATATATATGTTTACTTAATTAATTGTGAATATTTTAATAATTTAAATGGGGACAGAGATATGGCGGGGACGGGTATTATAGCGGGGATGTGTACATCCTCATACCCATCCTCATACCCAATTGAAAAAGTTGGGGATTACCCATATCCATACCTAGTCAATGCGGGGATTCCCCGTCAAAACGAGGACGAATTCGGGCAATACCCACGGAGATGAGTTTATTTGTCATCTCTAATTCACCCTTATAATTGGGGTGTTTGGTCTAGCGATCATATAGTGTGCACAATCCATTCAGGACATTCTCTATTATATCATATGATGAGATACCTCTAGCCAAGGGACTAACCACCAAAGCTAGGTTAGGAGGATACAAGAAGACTAAGCCTCCTTTGAACATGTCTAGCCCAAGTTAAAGTTCATCTAGGCTAAGGAGGATACAAGAAGACTAGGACTCTATAATTGTAAATATTAGACTAGGATTTTAATCTTGGGCTTTGTATTCTAGGCCTAGTAGTATAGGATTTTCTTTGGACCATATATTGGGCCTTGGAGCATTTGTGGGCCTTAGAAGTATTTTGGACCAAGAAGAGTTGGGCTTCCTAAATAGGCCTTGGAGTGTGCACATAACATCTAGGGTTTTAACCCTAATTTGCGCCAAGCTTGGTAGACAAGTTTCTCCATTAGTGCATACAAGCATGGTGCGTGTGACTTGCTTAGGTGGCAAGTCACACCTTGCGCATGTAATCTTTTTTGCTCCAACTACAACATTTAAACCATTTTTCCCTCATTTTTTCTTGACAGCCTAGCTCTCCTTTTCTCCTATAAATAGAGAGCTCTAGGTCTTGTAAACTCATCCACGAATATAATAGAGAAACTCCGTTGAGATGACTTCATATCTTTCTCCTTTTGTTAATCAACTTAGGTTGGAGCTCCCCTTAGTGGCTTCATCTAGCCTTCTTCCTTAAGTGTTGGCCTAACTTCACTTGAGAGCACCTTTCATACACCATTGCCAAACCACTTCTTCTCATTTCTACCTTGCTTCTGTGCATCCAAGCTTCCATGGATTCTCCTCCATTCATACCCTCGGTTTCATGCGTGAAGATGGACTCATCATGTGATATCATGAGCCTTAGTTGATCACGTTTCAACATAAATTCATCATCTTTTCTTCTTTAATTTCGAGTTGTTTACCCCTTGTTCCTTGCTTATCTTGGAGTTTTACCGATTGGTTTTATGTTTTCTTGTCTTTTTCTTTTGGTTCAATTCATTCATTTCATCTTAAACCATCCATGTATGCTTTAGGAGTTCTATTTTGTTATATTTGTGAGATTTTTACATTTCATTGAGTATATTGTTGTTTTTGTTCTATTGAATTGTGTTTAATTTGAGCCTTTTTTTAAATATATTATCCATATGTTTTGTCTACTAGTCATGTTTAGTCATGACATGTCTTGAATTCCTTGTCTAGTCATTTCAACTTTTTTTTTTCTTATTTTTTTTCATTTGCGCATAATATGATGCTTATGTTGATTTAAATTTTGCTCCTAATTGAACATCTCTTCTCTCTTGAAGCCTTGAAAAGGCACTTTCACATCTAGATAACCTTTGTGCTTGCTTAATTTTTAATCACCAATTTTATTTGACAATTTTTGTGTTTTTAATTTTCTTCATTTTAGTTCATACTTTTTAATTAATCTGTAACAAGTCCTTAAAGTTAGGTTTCCATTGTGTTTTATTTCAAGTTCTTAATCTACATTTTGATTGATTTAAGTTTTCATTCTACTACTTGCTTCTTGTTTTCATTGCAAGTTCATACCATGAAGTATTATGTAGTAGTGATTCTGTTTTTGTGCTAAAATGTGTTGATAGAAAAAGAGTTAAAAAAGAAAGAAAAAGTGCACAAAATAACAAAAGAAAAGTGCCAAAAAAGAATTAGAGGTCAATGTCAGTGGTGAGTTGTGGCAAATGGTAGTCAATAATAGTAGTGGTGGTTGTTGGTGGGCAAAGACAAAGGTCATAGGAGAGATTGTTTTAGGTTAAATGAAATTTTATCGCATTAGGTAAAATGAGTTTTGTGCATTAGGTTAGATTACATAAATTTTTTAGTGGACCTAGCCTAATGTTTTACTTTATTTTTTAAACACTCATAAAACTAAGGATGCAAATAGGGTTTTGTTGTTGGTGATCTCTTCTTTCTCTCACGCCGCTGCTATGTCTCTTCCATTTGCTGCTCTTTTTTCTCCGAGCCTCCATCGCCCATTCCTTCTCTTCTCTTTTTTTAAGTTCTTTTTCTAGTTTTTTTTTTCGACATGACTGTTCAGCCACCGTAAGCTGCCATGTCAAAAGCGATTCCATGGACCACCACAAAAAACCTAATTCGTCACCGCCTTGTTGTGGTGGTGGGTTAGAAAACCGTTATAAATTTAGGTCATGATGCCGTCATGACCAAAAAATTCGATAACACTGGTCACTAGGAAAAAATATTTTAAATTTACCACCAAAATATTATAAATTTTTTCAAGGATAGATATTCAAAGAAAATTGTCAATGTTGTGGATAAAGGGTAGCCAATTTTTACTCATCCATTCAATAATTATGTATACAGAATTATCTAGGGACACAAATTTAAACTCATGTATGATGACAATGACTATGCTGTATAAGTTGTTCTTGGTAAGAGAAGGAAGAAGATTTTCGTGCCATTCCTCACAAGGTTCTGAATTATGTCACACCACAAAATAGGTCACCCCTTGTCACACTAACACAAAAAAGTCTTTTAACGTTTGATATTTTCGACCTTTGACGTTTGTCCAAACACCAACGTCGTATTGGGTGACGTTAAAATAACGTCGAAAAATAAAACAGACGTCACTTAACGTCGGGGCAATAGGGATCCAACGTTATCCAACGTCGGGGCCAAAAGCAGCAGACGTCAATTTTCGCGCTAAATGGAACCAACAAACAGAGCAATTTGACTTCTGTTGGGCTCTTACAGATGTTAAATAACGTAGGCCACAGTAAGCTCAGACGTTAAATAACGTCTGTCAGAGCACCACCAGACGTCAATCTGCTCTGTTTTTTTTTTTAATTTGGTTGTTTTTACAACATTCCCACACCTGAAAATCAACAAATTCCCAAAACAGTTTCATAATAATTTCAGCACAATTATGGAGTTACAGTTATATCTAATAACACTTAAGTTTCAACATATATTCTAAACTAATATACACAATTCTCATTAATCTTCTTGCTTGTTACACTAAACATTACAAATAAAATAAACACATATCAAAGTCATAAGTTGACATACAAAAATTAATAACTTTAAACTAAATGAGTTTTAACCTTTGAATATAATACTTTAAGTTGTTGGCCTCTAGGCTTACTCACAATTCTAATGAAATTTTGGAAACATAAAACATATGTTAGTTTTTATAACTAAGTAGATACATAGGATTGAAAAAAATTAATACTTACTCTTGTAACATGTTTTTCAAAGCAGATGGAATCTTCCTATGGCATAAACAAAACCATACAACCGTGCATTGTCTTGGAATGATGACACATAGTTGCCAATGATACATACCGTCAATCACAAGTACTTAGCAGAAATAATTAATAATACTTCATAAAATATTACTAGAAAAAAAACATACGCATCAATGTATGGCGCAAAGTAGATCTCTCTATTTGACTCAACCATCAATGTTTGCAAATAAAGTTTGATGTGGTCATGTGAGTTTCCCGAAGATTGAATGGTTTGAGGTTCAATGAATCCATATACGGCAGATCGACCTTGGTCCACAATGAATCTATAATAAATCTACATACATAAAATAAAAATTAATGCAACAATAATATTAAAAAATCAAATACAATTAGTCCAATTTTACAAATAATAATAACTATAATTTTATTTTGTAATTTTACAAATATTATTATAAAAATTCAATTAAAAAAAGAAATAGGCCAAAAAAACTAAAAAAAAAAATAGTCTAAGATAAAAATTATAATTGCAAATAAAAAAATACAAGCAATTACATACATACAATGAAAAAGAGATAACAAGCAAAATAATATCAAAACGATGCAAATGAGGATGAAAACGCATAATATTCGGTTGAAAACGCCTAAAATCAATCCACAATCAAATACCAACTAGTTTGGTGGTGAAAAATGTTCGAAACTCACCTAGAGGAGGTCAGAATAATGGTCACCGACGGGAAGGATCGCGAAACACTGCAAATGAGGATGAAAACGAAAAATATTCGATTCAAAACGCCTAAAATCAATCCATAATCAAATCCCAACAAATTTGGTGGTGAAAAACGTTCAAAAATTACCTGGAGGAGCTCGGAATGGTGGTTGTCGACGGAACAATTAGGGTTTATGCGTTTCGCGTAGAGAAAACCCAAAAATTGACGGCGGAGCTGCGTGGTCAGACATTACTTTACGTCGGTGCAGAGGGGGTCAGACGTTAAATTAAGTTGGGGTAGAGTGGGTCAGACGTTAAATTAAGTCGGGGGCAGAGAGCTCAGACGTTAATTTTTACATAACATCGGGGTACTGTAGGTCAGACGTTAAATTACGTCTGTGTTGGAATGGGCAGATGTTAAAAAAGTCAAATAATTTACAAAAATGCCACCGGTCATTTTTAACGTGAGACTTTTTCTGGACAGACGTTATATGGGTAACGTTATATGGACAAAGTGAAATATATGATACGAAAATAAAGAAAATTGTTTCCCTCTCAAGAAAGCATTGGTCTATCAAACTATACGATGCTTTCTAGACTACACAGCAAATCTCAAAATACTTACTGGTCTCTCACTCTTTTAGCAATTAAGACTACACGAAATCAGCAGCTAAGAGGAAGCTGTTATTCAATTCTCAGTTAAAATTATTCTCAACAAAGCTAAAATGGAGTGTGCAGTTTGAAATCGTTCAAGTAGAAGATTATAGTGCTATAGAGATAAAATATTTTGCGACTAATCGCAGTTGGGTTGTAAATGGACAAAAACTCAAACCATGTATTGGAAGAAAAATTCGAAGTGCCCTCATCCATCAAACTATTACCACTAAACAAAAGCTAATTTAAAGAAAACCAAGTGGCGAGTAAATTTTTTCAACTCCAGAAATAGAATCATCTTCTCTTCAAAGCTAAAAAAAATTAAAACATTAAGCAAAACAGTTTCTTTTAATTAATATACTTTAAATATCAAATAGTTCACATAAATAAGATATTATTCTTATATAATATATAATACTATGGATCTCAGTCAAAAGTTTTTTGATTGAACTTCACCTTATTGAAAGACATTCTTTAAGTTTTGAAAAAGGTGCGTAAGTTTCAATATATACTAATAATATATTATAGACATACTGTAGAAAATTCAATAAAAAGAATTATACAGCTAAATTATAATACATATTTAATATCTACTAAACTATAGAGTATAAAGATATTGGTGGTTTCCTAACCGACCTGTGACAAGTATTTTGCAATGCCTGGTACGACCTATTGAATAAATCATAAAAACTAGCCTTTCCAAAAATCAAAATTCCTTTGACATTTAACATAGGTCACCTCCTTAAATAACAAGTATCTAAATCTTAAGTGTCTTCAGAGGGCAGTGTTCCAACGCAAGAAGGGCTATTGCAAAAGCATGGCAACCCCTTTGACCTTTTCCTGATTTCTCCATAGCTAAAAGTAAGCTCGTCATCTACTAGGATATCTTTTGAAGCAAAGAAGCATAGACGGGGGAACAAAGCTCCTGAACTTCTAACTAGCTTTGTGCTTAAGTTACCAGCATCACATGAATGATTTACAAATCGTGCAATGTTTCCTAATCTTGTCGCATCGATATTTAATCTCAGACATGCCTTTCCAGAAGGAAGATGTTCCCTTACAACCAAAAGAGCTGAAGAGGAATGACCCTGCGAAGCCAGTTCATCGTAGTATTGATGTCTCCTCTGGGCTTCCTTCGTTGTCAAGAGTTCACCTTTTAAGTTTACACAGGAATGAGGGGATTAAAAACAGCCATGCATAAAGAGTCAAGAAAGTATCAGCGATGATGACTTTGAAACAGTAGAAAATAGTTTCTACCAATCTTCGTATAATTCTTTAACATACAATGCCACAAACATACCATTCGTGAATATCTCATCGAAAAAAAGTGCCATTCAGTTCCTTTTTTTAGTCGAATTATTGAGTATCCAGTAAATTTGCAAATTATTACTACTCTCCAAATAATAATTGATTAGATCGCAAATCACCTGCCTCTCCCAACATACCGCTCTATCAGAAATAAACTCCACTATTCTATCAGCTCATCTATGGATTTCAAACATTCTACTCAACATTTTCATTTCGCCGTCTATATGGGTTACTGATACAATCTGTACCAGAGCTGCTGCGGGAAAACAAGAAAAATAATAGAGAAAGAAGAATGGGTAATGGAATGAGAGCAGGCCCCCAAGCCAGAGAAAAGTTCCCTTGACTCAAATTCCTATTTCCAAAATCTGACATGAAATATAACAGAACCAGACAGCACTCCGCTCTCCACTAACAGATATTAGGCGTCATACTATTTGGTCCTTCGATGAAATGTCTTAAAAGGCCTATCCCAACTACAAGGTAGACTCCTAAGTTACCACATGCAAATACCCATATTCGTTTCATCTACTAGAGCAAAACCTCTTCAAATCTTCAATACATTAAAGATATAGATTCCATATATGGAAATATTCAATCAAGGCCGCACCTCAACCATGACGCATAGTCCATCAGTAATAATTACAAATAGTATATAGCTCAGTTAATGCTAAGAACACTCGTGTCATTTGTTAAACTACAGGAAATAGACAAACATTGATCTCAAACTATTTTTGATATAGCATAAGTACCCTGTATGGAGAAAAGGAATCAATATATAAATAAAGATTTTATATCCCCTTATAATAAAAATAAAAATGATACAAAAATAAATAAAAATGTTCCTAATAATATACATATATAATCTAGTATTTTCTTATTATAAAAGATTTGCAGCTTCTCTCCATAATTTTAACATGCACCCTCAAACTAGAGCATATGATATAAGTCATGTGTTCAGCTTGGTACACATTTGATTCATCTTTGGTCTTCTTAGAGACTTGGTAAATATGTTAACCAACACTAGAATTGACAATCTAGGAGTGATGTCTCCAAACTGTACCTTTTCCCTTATGCAATGATAATCAACCCTCTCCAAGCACCTATTTTCTCCACTCCACTCAAAAGAGTGCAACCAAGATATTGCATACAGGATACCAAGCTCCTAGCCACTATTTTTATACTTCTAAAACAAACAATTAATGAACTAAAAAGTTAAAACATAAAAAAGAAAAAAGCGTTGACAAATTTCACATCTACATAGTAACCTCTTAGTTCTTGATATGAATCGCATCATTGTCCAAATGGAGACGGACTAATGCACCACTTTGCGGCAGTTTTTTTTTTAAGTTATTAGTTTGTTTAAATAATAGCCCAATTCTTTGTAAAATTGGCTGACTAAATTATGTTTTGGTTTAATCAAATAATGAGCTCTAGTTTAATTTTATTTCAAGTTGTAATAATGACCCAATTGGCAACTTAGTCATCAGCCTTTGGAAGACCAAAAGAATGCACAGCTGAATGTTTTTTGGTGACTTTTGGGTTACTGCAATTTCAGTTACAATCAGTCACTAAGTAGTGGGATCATTAATAGCTTAAATGAGATATAATTGCAATTTATGGGTCTTTTATAATTTCAATGGTTAAAGCTTCTATATAAGCGGAACCATTTTATCCATGAAGACAAGTTGAGTTTATTCAAAAATACTAGAGTTCTTCTCTTCTATCTTAGTGAGAGTGATTCTCCTAAGTTCTTGAGTGATTCAAGAACCTGGGCTATATCAAAGGACTTTTCCATCCTTTGAGTGTTGTCTCCATTGGAAAGAGTGATTTCTTCCTTCCACCTTTCATATTCACCTCTTATTCTTTCACCCAATTTTTAGAAAGAAAACTCAATTCTGCCCTGATTTATCTCGTGGTCATAACTCTCATTCTACTCATCCAAAATTAGTGATTCTTAGGCCTAAACTAAAGTTCAGAAGTGAAATTTCACGTTGTTTTGGAATCACCTCAATTGGAGTTTTATACCACAAGATATCTACGATTCTAAATTACTATCCAAACTGAAATTTCAGCAACTTTCATGTTTGTTGGAAATCCCACATCGACTAGAGATAATGTCAGTTCATAGTATATAAGTGAGGTGCAAACCTCACCTTACAAGCCGGTTTTGTGGGGTTGAGTTAGGCTTAAAGCCCACTTCTAACATGGTATCAGAGTCAAGTTAGAGCCTATCCTAGCAAACTTTCTTGAACATTCTGTTCCACCCGATATCGGGCCGCTAACGGACCACCCACTAATTTATTGTCCCACGCACGAGATGAATATATCTCAGGCGTGAGGGGGTGTGTTGGAAGTCCCACATCGACTAGAGATAAGGTCAGTTCATAGTATATAAGTGAGGTGCAAACCTCACCTTACAAGCCGGTTTTGTGGGGTTGAGTTAGGCTTAAAGCCCACTTCTAACAATGTTTACCTTTTCACTAATTTTTCAAGTTTCCTATAAGGTTCAGCCACTTTTGTGTTTACCTTTTCACTAATTTTTCAAGTTTCCTACAAGGTTCTAACCCTAAAGATCCTAAGTCAACCCTTGTGCAAATGGAGTTCACAACTTAATTACAAAAGACCCATAAATTACAATTACATTTCGCTTAAGCTATTAATGATCTCACCATTTAATGGTTGATTGTAACTGAAATTGTAGCAACCCAAAAGTCACCAAAAACCATTTAGCTATGCATCCTCTTGGTCTCTCAAAGGCTGATGACTAAGTTGTCAATTAGACCATTATTACAACTTGAAATAAAACTAAACTAGAGTCCATTCATTGATTAAACCAAAACATAATTTGGTTAGTCAATTGGGCTATTATTTAAACAAACTAATAACTTAAAAAAAAATGCCGCAAAGTAATGCATTAGTCCTTCTCCATTTGAGCTATGATGCAATTCATATCAATTAACAAATTACTAAAATAAAACGTCATTTTCTTCCCTTCCTAATGCCTGGAGACTCATTTTTTGAACAATATATAATCATTTTTTTCTGATACCATATTATCATTAAACCTCCTGGTCTACCACATGTTAATAAATAATCATATACACATAAGTAAACTCAATACATGTGTGAAAGCACCTAAACAAAATGACTATGAAAACCAAAAGGAAAAAATTATATTCACCTTACTTTTTCCCCTCTTTTCATATACTAATCAAACATAATAAAAGCAAACAACTACTCCCACAAATAGTTGATAACCTAAAGGTCCAACCTAATTCCATAAATTAATGAGAAGATCTACCTAATCAACAAAATTCAAACACAACCACCCTCATATACACATAACATAAATAAGAAGAATATCCTTAAAATCACAATAACTAACATTTACCTGAACTGAAATTAAAATTGCACAAATGACAATAAAAACTTTCTTCACGAGTTACGTTATTAATTTTCAGTAAAGAAAAGTCCCACTCAAATTCTGAGAAGACGTAAGTTGAAACCCTCAACTGTCTTTTTATATTGTAATAAAAATCAAATTCGGAGAAAACTTAAGTTGATACTCTTAACCGTCTTCAGTACTAAGCATAAGAAAACTCTAATTTTAATTGAAGATCTAAATTAAAATCACATAATAGACTTCATGTTAGATTTGTTAAAGCTTTTACAAAACAGTCTACCACCATGATTTCAACAACAGCATGGTTTTTTGGGCTATGCAATCACAACTGTAGCTGCATTGGCTCGAGTCGCACTTGCCCCAAATGTCAAGGATCACAATGAAACCATGATAGCAACTGCAATTTAAAACCTTGGTAGAGTCCTACAAGTTAACTCTATCATTGTTAATATTATCATCATTACTGGAAACACCAGAGCTGGGGTGGCCTGCGTGACCACAATTGAGTTAAGTAGTCAAAACAATAGTTGCCACGAAAAATCTGTGTTCCACAATTTTGTTAATTTAACAAATCAATAGTTATCACGATAAAAATCAGATACCACAACTTTATCATATTAACAGCATAATTAAAATTGTCTAAAAAAAATGTGTACTAAAAGAAATTATTAAGGGAGATATCATCGTATATTAGATTAGATGAATAAATCACCTGCATACTCAAACACAAACTCGCCTTTCGCGATTAACTGATCCGCATGCAACCCCCACCCTTTCCTCCTATGCCTCACAATCTTCACCCTCACCGCAACCCCATTCCGTGTCAACCGCTTCCCGCACTCAGGCCCACACCGGCACCCGGGCCCGCACTCTCTGCCAACGTCGTCCAGCCCATCCAGGCCAGCACAAGGACACTCACCGCCATCACACGCCTCGCAATCGCAGCCCGACACGGCCCGGCCCGTGCCATCGACGAAGCCCACTGAATCGGCACGAAGAAGGCGACACTGCGCGAAGGGGGAAACTGCCGAAGAGCCCCAGGGCTGGCGCAGGAGGGGGAGTGGAGAGGAGAGGACGAGGGAGCGCGTATACAGGAAGTACGCGTATGGGTGGGAATCGACCGTGTTGAGGAACGGAATCGGAAAGGTCTCGAAGGTTCTGGATGCGTCGGAGGCGCGGCGGAAGGTGATGGAGCGAGAGAGTTTGAGAAGAGGTTTGCATATGAGAGAGATGTTAGCAAGTTCTGAAGGGTTAAGGTAGGGTAGCACCAGCTCTGCGCATTGAAGCAGAGGAGGCTCTCTCACGTTGCAGCGCTTGGGGAAACCACTTTCTTCCGCCGTTATCATTTGTCGTTCATGGATTCCACCATTAAGATTCACTTGCGTATATAGGGTTATTTTTTTTCAACTAATTTGATTCTCTATTTTTATTTTTATTTTGAAAAATTATGTTTTGACAAAATTTTTTAATAAACTTAACAAAATTTCTAAAAATAAAATTAAAGTACATTAAATTTTTATTTTTTAATTAAAATAAAGTAATAAAATAATTTTTTTTTTATCTAAATAAAAAAGTTTGTCAAAATTTTGTTAAAAAAACTTTCTCAACCTATAATAGTTTTTTTAACCTTTTTTTGTATCTACTATGACAACCCTAATTATTTCAATAAGAGATAATTTTTTTTGTTTTATTCATCATGAAGTGAAAACGTTTATTCATTGTGTTTTGATGCACTATATGGTGTATTTCTTGCACCTTTTATTTCGTTGTTCATCTCTTAATGTTTGTTCCTCTTTATAGATACTAATTGTTCTTAATTCCTCCTCTTAATTGGTCGTCATATCACTTTTTTTTATTATCCTCACAACTTTATCTTTATTATCCTTTCGAGATCTAACTTCTAAAAGAATAAGTAAATTTTGTATTTTGTTGATATGATTGAGAGATATGCATACACCTTTTGGATAATGGAATAGTTGAAAAAAAATGTTTATTATCATATAGTATATCAAATAGGTATCATGTGAAAATATGAAAATAGTACATGTACCACAGAGGTCGGACAGGCCACTAACTCAAAGGACCGTAAATAGTATAGTCAGGTACATAGTAACATAACAAATGATAGGCGCTAAAAAACAAGATGGTTAAATATATGCCTCGCAGATGACAAAGTATCGATCCGCTAACTATAACACATATACCCAATGTTGCCTATATAGTGGCAAAACCAGTCAATTATTTGTCACCATCAATTAAAGAAGAGATATGCATAACTAACCAGACACAATCATGGACGACAAGTACACAGGCAAAAAAATATAATATAATGATATGTTAGGAACCTACTCTAACTCAAGCAAAAACAAGGCAAGATCTAACGAAACATATTCAAAGAGTATTGGGCTTGCTGATGAAGGATTATCTTGTTTTCTTTTAGAGTTATGAATATGATGAAGTTGTTTAAGAAAGCTTTTTGAAAATTCTCACTGGACATTTGATGAAGGATTGACCCCAACCAAGGATGAAGGCACATGCTTAAGAAGACTAAGCATATTTAGAAAGGAAGTTCACTAATCCTTCATCCCTTTCATTTGTGTTTGTTATTTTTGATTCTCTAAGTTGACTTAGTTGAATCAACTTTAGTTGACTTGTTGACCTTTGACTAGGTTTGACTTGTTGACTATAGTTGACTTGACTTAAGTCAACATGCTAATCTATGTTTATTTGCTTTGTAGGTTAATTAGGAGTAAGAAATCAATTCTAGGTGGCGCATGGTGATTGGGGAGCATAAATGATGTGGAGGAGAGAGTAAAGCAAGGGCATAAAGCATAAAGAAAAAGGCATAAAGCAAGTGTACCTATGTACCTTTGGTCTCTTTTGTTTTTAGCACACTATGGCACTTTTTGGAGACATATAAGACACATTTTTTGTCTCCTTTTGTGCTAGAACGAAATTAGCCTTGCACACACCATAGTTAGCTCTTTTGTCTCTCATTTTTTGTAACCTTATTTGACCTAGTTTCTAGAAGCTAGGGTTAGGTTTTTGTAGAGACATCCTTAGGTATCTTTTATTTACTTAGAGGCCCCTAAACTCTTCTATATAAGGGGTGCTCCTAGACATGTAAAAGGGTTGAACATTTTGAAGTAAAAACACTCTTGTGTCTCAACCATTTGTGAGAGTTTCCTCCCTTGGGAGTGAATACTTTTAAGCCTTATCTTGCATAGCAAGTGGCTTCTAGCCTAGCCTTGTAGTGGTGTGCTTCTCACATTTTTACCATTTCTTTCCTTTCCATTTTATGTTTTCTTCTTCCTTTAATTGTTCTTGATTTTCTATGGTTTATGTGCTTTCCATTTTCCTTTTTGTTTTGAATCAATCCATCATCTTCTTCTATTGAGCTTTATGAAAGGAACCTTCACATCTAGATAGCTTGCTATCTTAATGTCTAGTAGGGATTTCACTTAGCTTTCTTAATCAACTCACACCATATTCAATAATCATAAAAAGGAACAAGATAATCCTTCATCAACATTAAGATAGCAAGTTAACTAGATGTGAAGGTTCATTTCTCAAGCTCATGAAAGGAAGAAGAGATTTGGATTCAAGCTTAAAACACACACAGATTTAACAACACTTAAAGAGCAAAATGAAAGAAGAAACAAATAAAATGGAAAGCATAGAAGATGGCAATAGATGAAGCACGCCACTCATAAGGGGGGATCTTAGCCAACCAAACCCTAGAGATGAGTGATGGTGTCGCCACTTGCAAGCAAGATAAGACAAAGGTGAGTTCACTTCATGGAAGGAGAGCTCAGTAGCAGAACCCCTCTGGTTTTTAAAGTCTCAATCAATCTAATTTACTACGTGACTCGATTCCAAGTACCCAAATAAAGACCCCTCTATAGAATACTCTTTATGGTTAGTCTACCACTATCACAAGTATCTAGCACCCAACCGTACCCTGTCCAAACCATCGATTCAAGTCTTCACAATACCGGAGCATTAACCTCTTAAACAACTTCATTCATATCTACGAACACAGTCAACAGTTCAATATCTTCACTCACGCTATCAAGCATCCTACACTGTCATAACCAAAACTCTGCTGCCATTACTCTTAGAGTACTTCCCCCATACTTTCTCATGCATAATCATATCCATCCATATTTCCTCCAGTACCTATAACATTAATCCCAAACAATTTACAACATGACTAATTTTCATCCCATAGTGCATATATCCTCAATTATTACCTAATATCAGTAAGTCATATCCGGTACCTATCCAGTCACACGTAAACAAATACTATGCTTTCCCTACAGGATCTCTTACTACAATTTTCCCTTCTCCCTTTCTACCTTTGATAACCCATCCAACATCATAAACTACTCTCCTCACAGTTGATCATCATAGTACTTCGTCCCTTTTCGAATTATCGTAAACCTCACACACTCCAAATCCTCCCTCAGTTTCTATTTCCAAAAAAAGCTCGCAGCACTGCCCCTGACCACGCTATCGCCTGGCGGCGTTTTGCTTGCCGCCAGGCGGAGCATCAGTACCTGCACAAACCAGGCTTATTCATACCTGCTACAGCGTCCACCCTCTTTCTAGTACTCATTCCCGTCACTTACATTCTCTGAGATATAACGATTTCAATCAATTTCAGACCCACAAGTTCTCCAATAAAAGTTATACAAATCAATTTCAGAATCCATAATGGTTCTCATACATACATTCACAAAATCACGAAAATAGAACGCGAACAGTGTCGTGTCGCCTGGCAGAAATTCATAGCCGCCAGGCGGATCATACCAAAACAAGAACAACACAGCAAACCTGATGTGCCGCCTGGCGGTAGGGAATGAACCGCCAGGCGGTTTCTGGAAAAATCCAGAAACCTCAATACAACAGTGCAGAAATGACGCAGTGATCATGCTATGAGTCAAGGCATCGCGTAGTTATTCAATTACAATCAAAAAGGCAAGAAAACAACTCCCCTAACCTGGAATTCGCGCTCCAAATTGAGATTCCCACTCTCCTTGCACACCTTTTCCCTTTGCTAAAAGAACCACTCTGATTCTTCTCTCACGGCCCTCCTTCACGCACCATAATCGTTCTTTCTCACTCTCAGAGCTATTTGCACCTCTCACAGACTGATTTTCTCCTCTCCTTCTCTCTTCTCTCTCACTCTTAATGTACCCCAATTATTCTCTATTTTACTAAAACGAAATTTATTAAAAGAAATATGGTTAAGGCCATTCAATGGCTATCACCCATAAATTTTCAGCTTCCCCCCACTTAGTTCTCAACAAGGTTTGAACCCACACTCATGCATACACCAAACCAAGGCCAAACCACTCAACCAACACATGTTTCTTGATGACTCCCACAATTTTAAGGATTTATCATCATCCATACGCATTCAATATATACACACAAAAAAATGCATAATTTAAATAACACCCAAGTGGCACACATAGGACTCGAACCCAAGTCCTCACACACACTAAAGTACTCTCAACCACTTGAGCTAGTACTTTTCCATGTCATAGTTCTCCACATTTATTACTTTGAATATTCCCATTACCCGTCCTAATTAAATAATTAATTAAATAACTATTTAATTTTCCCGGGTCTTACATTACACCCACCTTTTAAGATTTTCGTCCTCGAAAATAAGACTTACCAGGAAATAGATGCGGGTAGGATTGCTTCATGCGATCCTCCATCTCCCAGGTCATCTCCTGGGTAGTCTCATCCCACAGCACCTTCACAGTCTTAATTTCCTTCCCCCTTAGCTGTTTCACCTGTGAATCTAGAATTCGTACTGGCCCAGTGTTTACCGTCAAATCCTCCCGAATCTGAAAATCGTCTGACTCCAGTACGTGCGACGGGTCTGCAACATATTTCCTCAACTGAGATACGTGGAACACATTATGCAGATTCGTCAGGTGTGGTGGTAGGGCGATCTCATAAGCTGCAACTCCAATTCTCCTCAGAATCTGATAAGGCCCAACAAACCTCGGGGTTAACTTCCGCGATTTGATGGCCCTCCCAATACCAACTGTCGGCGTTACCCTGAGGAATACATGATTCCCAGCCTCGAACTCTAGAGGTCGTCTCCTCTTGTCTGCATAGGACTTTTGTCTGCTCTGTGTAGCCCTCATTCTCTCCTGGATTGCCCTAACCTTCTCAAAGGTTTGCTGTAAAAACTCGGGACCCAACACCAATGATTCTCCATCCTGGTTCCAACACAGTGGCGTCCTACACCGCCGCCCATACAACGCCTCATATGGAGCCATACCGATGTTGGTGTGATAACTATTGTTGTATGTGAACTCCACTAAGGGAAGCATCTCACTCCAACTACCCATATGATCTAATACGCAAGCCCTCAACAGATCCTCCAAGGACTGAATGGTACGCTCCGACTGCCCATCAGTCTGAGGATGATATGCAGAACTCATCCTCAACTGAGTCCCCAACGCGGCCTGTAATGACTGCCAAAAACGAGAGGTGAATCTCGGATCTCTATCTGACACTATACTGGCCGGCACACCGTGCAACCGGACCACTTCCCTTACGTATAACTCAGCCAATCTGTCCATTGACCACTTCTGATTGATAGCAAGGAAGTGAGCACACTTTGTCAACCTGTCCACTATTACCCAGATTGAGTCGTGCCCCTTCACAAACTTCGGCAAGTGAGTGACGAAGTCCATGGCAACACTGTCCCATTTCCACTGAGGAATGTCCAACGACTCAAGTGTATCCCCTGGTCGCTGATGTTCAATCTTGGCCTTCTGACATACCAAGCACGATGCCACAAAGTCTGCAATGTCAGTCTTCATCACGTTCCACCAGAAGGACTGTTTCAAGTCGTGATACATCTTAGTCATACCTGGATGTATGCTAAGACGGCTTTTATGGCCCTCCTCTAGAATTTGTTTCCTCAACCTCCAATCTCCAGGCACACAGACTCGATCTCTGAACCTCAGGATACCATCTGTCCCAATCCGGTAGTCTTTCCCCTTCTCAGTCCCTATCCAACTCGCAAATTGTTGTAACTCAGCATCATCCTTCTGTTGGTCTCGGATAACTCCCAATACATCACTAGTCAATGTAAGCACCCCACATTTGATGCAATCATCACTCAGTTGCATACCCAGATTCATATCCCTGAGCTTCTCGATTAGCTCCAGCTCTTTCACCATCATAGCTGAAATGTGCATCCGTTTCCGACTCAAGGCATCCGCAACCACATTAGCTTTACCAGGGTGGTAAAAGCAACTCGAAATCGTAATCCTTGAGATATTCCATCCAACGCCGCTGTCTCATATTTAGCTCCTTTTGATCAAACAGATATTTCAGGCTTTTATGATCACTAAATACCTGAAATTAGGAGCCATACAAATAGTGTCTCCATGTTTTAAGAGCGAACACTACAGCAGCCAACTCCAGATCGTGGGTAGGGTAGTTTTTCTCGTGCACCTTCAACTGCCTAGAGGCATAAGCTACCGGCCTCTTCTCCTGCATTAGTACACAACCCAGACCCTGGTAGGATGCATCGCAGTATACCTCAAACATCTTGCTGGTATCTGGAATAATCAAAATCGGAGCGGTAGTCAATCTCCTTTTCATCTCTTCGAAGCATTCCTCACATTTATCAGTCCATGAGAAGGGTTGATCCTTCCTAGTGAGTTGAGTTAATGGACTCACCATTTTAGAAAACCCTTCCACGAACCTCCTGTAGTACCCAGCCAACCCCAAGAAGCTTCTGACCTCTGTTACAATCTGCGGTCTCTCCCATTTCAACACTGTCTCAATCTTACTCGGGTCCACTGATATACCACGTGAGGAAATCACATGCCCCAGAAACTGCACTTCGTCCAACCAAAATTCACATTTTGATAGTTTACCGTACAGTTGGTGTTCTCTTAATACTTCCAGCACGATTCTCAGATGGCCTGCATGCTCCTCCCTAGTCTGAGAGTAGATGAGAATATCATCTATAAATACCACCACAAATTTGTCCAGATATGGTCTGAAGATGCGGTTCATATAATCCATGAAGACAGCTAGGGCGTTTGTCACTCCAAAGGGCATCACGACATATTCGTAATGTCCATATCTCGATCTAAAGGCTGTCTTCTGGACATCATCCGGTTTGACTAAGATCTGATGATAGCCAGACCTCAAATCAATCTTGGAGAATACTCCTGCCCCTCTAAGCTGATCAAGTAAGTCATCGATTCTAGGCAGTGGGTACTTGTTCTTTATCGTCAACTTGTTCAACTGACGATAATCGACGCACAGTCGAGAACTACCGTCTTTCTTCTTCACTAATAACACCGGGGCTCCCCACGGTGAAGCGCTGGGTCGGATGAATTTCTTCTCTAGCAGGTCTTTTATCTGATTCTTCAACTCTGCTAATTCAGCCGGTGCCATTCTATAAGGCGCTGCCGACACTGGGCCCGTTCCAGGGATTAGATCAATTGAGAAATCTATATCCCGGCTGGGTGGTAACTCGGGTATCTCGTCTGGAAATACATCGGCATATTCGTCCACCACCGGTATCTTACTGATCTGCTCTTCTGTACTCATTTTCTTTTCTTGGGCCACTATCACAAAACACGTCGACCCTCTCTTCATCTCTTTCACTGCCTCTCCAGACGTTACCAACTCTATCCCTTCTGTTTCTGGGAACACAATTATGTGCCGTCCACAATCAAGCACCACATGGTTGATAGACAGCCAGTCCATTCCCAGTATGACCTCCAATCCCTCCAAGGGCAAACAAACTAGATTCACCTTGAAGCGTCTGCCCTCCACCTCCATCAAGCATCCAACACAGGCTACGTTTGTTGAAACCTGTCCAGATGCGGGTGTCGAGACTATCAACTCGCATCCAAGGTCACGAGTGGACAACCCCAATTTCTTCACACAATCATGGGATATGAAGGAGTGCGAAGCTCCTGAATCAAACAACACTAACACACTGTTACCATAAAGTAAACACTGGTCCAGAATCAGATTACCTGACCGGGTGGCCTCTGTGCTAGTCATGGCAAAAACCCGGCCTGCGGCTCTCGGCCTGTCGGAAGAAGATGGCTGAGGTCGTGATGCTGGTGCAGTCTTCCTATTAGGACATCTATCGGCAAAATGTCCTGGCTGATCACAGGCATAACACTTACGAGTGCCTATGCCATTGCCTCCGCTGCGGGTGGGTCTAGTACAATTTCGCTGCAGATGTTCACCCCCGCAGTTATAGCACCTCGGTTTCCATGAAGATGCGGCTGGTCTACTGTAGGGCTTCTTCTGGACTCTGCCTTCAGCACTGTTCCTCTGGGTACGGTTAACAAGGCTGGGTCCCTTCTCCAACTGCTCCACACTCTTGGCTTGCTCCACCAAGATAGGAAACTCTCGCACCCTCAGTGGCACGATGAAACGCCTCAGTTCATGCTTGAGGCCGCCCTCAAACTTTCTACAGCGCCACTCCTCCGTCACTGTTTGGGAGTAGAATCTCGAGAGATACTCAAATCTCTCCACGTAGTCCTGCACAGACAAGTTTCCCTGCTGCAGGGTGAGAAACTCTGCCTCGCGCTCATGTTTAGCGCTGTCAGGAAAATATTTCTCCAGGAACCTCGTCCTGAAGTTGGCCCAAGTCACATCTTCAGCTCTATTTATCATCTGTTGCTGCATACTCATCCACCAATACTCAGCTTCAGTTACTAATAGGAAGGTGGCAAAATTTAGCTTCTGCGCCTCTATGCACTCTATCACCCTGAATATCTTCTCGCACTCTCAGAGCCACGCATCCGCCTCATCCGGGGTGGCTTTCCCAGTGAATTTAGCCGGTTTGTGACGCATGAAGTCCTCCATGGTCACTGGTCTGACAGGTGGAATCATAGCCCGCGGGGGCGCTGCCACGGGCTGCATAGCATCCACCATCCTGTGGATTGCGTTAGCAATCTCATCAGCTCCGGCAGTGTTTCTACGCCTCCTGTTTGCCATTGCCTGTGCACGCCACATATTTCAGCTGTTAAAATCAAACAGCTAAAGATTAAATCATGCTCTATTAATTCTAGCAACTAACACACATCAGTCAATTTCACACACAAACGTCAGCTCACTCCCAGTTTGCCCCAAAAGCATCAAACCGTTTGCTCTGATACCAAATGTAACATCCCTAGGGATTATTACTTAAAAATAAATATTAAAATAAATAAGTACTTTAATAGCCATCTCGATAAAAATCCCAACGCGGGAAAAATTTCAATTTATTAAGATAGCGCGCCAAAACTCATAAATAAATTCATAAAAGGTTACAAGTTCCCAAAATTTGCATTTAAAATATAAATTACAATTTATCAAAACCCTAGCACTACTCCCATGCTAGCCCTCACTCCGCCATCTGAGCATCCTCAGCACCACCTGTATCAACATCTGCTCCCGTGTAACGAATTACACGATCATCGCCACACACAAACAAAAAGGGTGAGCTGAGAAAATAAAATAACAAGAATGTAAACACAAGATAGATCATTTGCCCATCTTAATCATTATCTATAAATCTTGGCCAAGACCCTAACCCCAAGACTTAACAGTCTTCAATTCATACAATTGGTTAGCCTTGGACTCGGGAATCTGATGCTCACACGAACCTGCCTGCTCGTGGTCCTGCCTCTACGAACCTCCCCGCTCGTAGTCCTGCTCTACGGACCTACCCGCCCGTAGTCCAACACATGTGATCCACCAGCCCCCGTACCTCCCCGCACGTGGCATCTCTCAACGTGAGCACGGAACATACGAACCTCCCCGCTCGTATCCCCACGTGAGAGTAACTTGATATGAACCTCCCCGCTCATATCATCACATGTCACACCATCCATGAACCTACCCGCTCATGGCACAGCATCTCCCGATCCAAGCAAGCATCATTGTCAGTCAAACAACACACCAGGAAGCAAAGAACAACAGCGTCTCCGCCTGGCTCGGCCCACACGTCGCCAGGCGAAAATGCTCCAGACCGCTTGGCGGTATTCACTCACCGCCAAGCGCCAGCGCCTCCCCAGACCCACTGTTTTCTCGTTACCGCCTGGCGGAGCACACCGTGCCGCCAGGCGCCCAACAATACAGAGACCCCTGACGCTAGTCTCACCGCCTGACGCACCTACCCGTGCCGCCAGGCGCCGTATCAGTAGCAGAACCCCTCTGGTTTTTAAAGTCTCAATCAATCTAATTTACTACGTGACTCGATTCCAAGTACCCAAATAAAGACCCCTCTATAGAATACTCTTTATGGTTAGTCTACCACTATCACAAGTATCTAGCACCCAACCGTACCCTGTCCAAACCATCGATTCAAGTCTTCACAATACCGGAGCATTAACCTCTTAAACAACTTCATTCATATCTACGAACACAGTCAACAGTTCAATATCTTCACTCACGCTATCAAGCATCCTACACTGTCATAACCAAAACTCTGCTGCCATTACTCTTAGAGTACTTCCCCCATACTTTCTCATGCATAATCATATCCATCCATATTTCCTCCAGTACCTATAACATTAATCCCAAACAATTTACAACATGACTAATTTTCATCCCATAGTGCATATATCCTCAATTATTACCTAATATCAGTAAGTCATATCCGGTACCTATCCAGTCACACGTAAACAAATACTATGCTTTCCCTACAGGATCTCTTACTACAATTTTCCCTTCTCCCTTTCTACCTTTGATAACCCATCCAACATCATAAACTACTCTCCTCACAGTTGATCATCATAGTACTTCGTCCCTTTTCGAATTATCGTAAACCTCACACACTCCAAATCCTCCCTCAGTTTCTATTTCCAAAAAAAGCTCGCAGCACTGCCCCTGACCACGCTATCGCCTGGCGGCGTTTTGCTTGCCGCCAGGCGGAGCATCAGTACCTGCACAAACCAGGCTTATTCATACCTGCTACAGCGTCCACCCTCTTTCTAGTACTCATTCCCGTCACTTACATTCTCTGAGATATAACGATTTCAATCAATTTCAGACCCACAAGTTCTCCAATAAAAGTTATACAAATCAATTTCAGAATCCATAATGGTTCTCATACATACATTCACAAAATCACGAAAATAGAACGCGAACAGTGTCGCGTCGCCTAGCAGAAATTCATAGCCGCTAGGCGGATCATACCAAAACAAGAACAACACAGCAAACCTGATGTGCCGCCTGGCGGAGGGAATGAACCGCCAGGCGGTTTCTGGAAAAATCCAGAAACCTCAATACAACAGTGCAGAAATGACGCAGTGATCATGCTATGAGTCAAGGCATCGCGCAGTTATTCAATTAATATCAAAAAGGCAAGAAAACAACTCCCCTAACCTGGAATTCGCGCTCCAAATTGAGATTCCCACTCTCCTTGCACACCTTTTCCCTTTGCTAAAAGAACCACTCTGATTCTTCTCTCGCGGCCCTCCTTCACGCACCAGAATCGTTCTTTCTCACTCTCAGAGCTATTTGCACCTCTCACAGACTGATTTTCTCCTCTCCTTCTCTCTTCTCTCTCACTCTTAATGTACCCCAATTATTCTCTATTTTACTAAAACGAAATTTATTAAAAGAAATATGGTTAAGGCCATTCAATGGCTATCACCCATAAATTTTCAGCTTCCCCCCACATTACCTCTCTAGTATCTACTAGGTTTTCCAATCCTTTCATATTCATGCTCAAAGGAAATTTAGCAAAAAGAAAACTATTTAGTTCTCAACAAGGTTTGAACCCACACTCATGCATACACCAAACCAAGGCCAAACCACTCAACCAACACATGTTTCTTGATGACTCCCACAATTTTAAGGATTTATCATCATCCATACGCATTCAATATATACACACAAAAAAATGCATAATTTAAATAACACCCAAGTGGCACACATAGGACTCGAACCCAAGTCCTCACACACACTAAAGTACTCTCAACCACTTGAGCTAGTACTTTTCCATGTCATAGTTCTCCACATTTATTACTTTGAATATTCCCATTACCCGTCCTAATTAAATAATTAATTAAATAACTATTTAATTTTCCCGGGTCTTACAGCTTCTAGCCTAGCCTTGTAGTGGCATGCTTCTCACATTTTTACCATTTCTTTCCTTTCCATTTTATGTTTTCTTCTTCCTTTAATTGTTCTTGGTTTTCTATGGTTTATGTGCTTTCCATTTCCTTTTTTTTTTTTTTGAATCAATCCATCATCTTCTTCTATTGAGCTTTATGAAAGGAACCTTCACATCTAGATAGCTTGCTATCTTAATGTCTAGTAGGGATTTCACTTAGCTTTCTTAATCAACTCACACCATATTCAATAATCATAAAAAGGAACAAGATAATCCTTCATCAACATTAAGATAGCAAGTTATCTAGATGTGAAGGTTCATTTCTCAAGCTCATGAAAGGAAGAAGAGAGTTGGATTCAAGCTTAAAACACACACAGATTTAACAACACTTAAAGAGCAAAATGAAAGAAGAAACAAATAAAATGGAAAGCATAGAAGATGGCAATAGATGAAGCACGCCACTCATAAGGGGGGATCTTAGCCAACCAAACCCTAGAGATGAGTGATGGTGTCTCCACTTGCAAGCAAGATAAGACAAAGGTGAGTTCACTTCATGGAAGGAGAGCTCACGAAAAAAATTGTGGTTGAAACATAAGGTTTATAACTTCAAATGATCAACCCTTTTACAAGACAAGGAGCCCCCTTTAAATAGAAGTTCATAGGGGTCCTTTAGCAAATACATAAACATGAAAAGGATTAACAAGCAAACCCTAATATCCTAAGCCATAGCAACTCTCGGCCAAAAGGAGAGCATGTGGTTGGTGGATGTATTCCCATGAGGATTCTAGGCCAAAAGAGGAAGGAGACCAAGTAGCCTTCTAAGGAATAAACCAAAAAGGCAAAAGGAGACAAGGTACATGTCTACTTTTGCTTTTACTTTATGCTTTTTGCTTTCCTCTCTCTTCCATATCATCCATATGCTCCAATCATCATGTGCCACCTAGCATGCTCTACTTTCTCTTAATTACCTACAGAACAAGACAAACAAAGATTAGTATGTCAGTTTAAGTTAAGCTAATCTTGGTCAAAGGTCAACTTTGGGTCAAAGTTAACAAGTTAACCAAAATAAGTCAACTAAAACCAACTTAGGGAATTCAAACTAAAGTAATGCAAAACAAAGATAAAGGTGATGGAATAGAAGACTCCCCTCTAGATATGCTTCTAGTGATCCTTCTTGAGGGAGCTTCTAAGGAGGTGGCATGGTTGGTTACGCCTTCATCATCCTCCCCTTCTTAGAGAGAATTCGACCACGAATTTTTAAACCCTACATCAAAAGGAGAAAGGTCACAAACATTGAATAAGTTACTTATGTTGTAGCTTAGGGTAAGTCTAACTCATAAGCATTGTTGTTAATCCTCCTAATGACTTGAAAGGGGTCATCCCTTCTAGGGAGAAGTTTAGACTTCCTTTGAGTAGGGAATCTCTCCTTTCTCAAGTGAAGCCATACCCAATCTCCCTCTTGGAAGATGACTTCCTTTCTTCCCTTATTACCATCCTCTTGTTGTTTCCTAACTCTCCTCTCAATGGTTTCTTTGACTTGCAAATGCAAATCTTGGATGTACTTGGCTTTGGTCTCACCATCTTGGCAAGTCCATGCCTCATGAGTGGGTAGGGGAAGGAGGTCTAAAGGGGTTAGGGGATTGAACCCATACATAACCTCAAAAGGGGAATGAGAAGTAGTGGAATGCACAACCCTATTATAGGCAAACTCTATGTGGGGAAGAAGTTCCTCCCACTCTCTAATATTTTGCACTATCATACACCTCAACATTTGCCCTAGGGTTCTATTAACCACCTTGGTTTGGCCATCACTTTGGGGGTGGAAAGTGGTGGAGAAAAGAAGCTTGGTGCCAAGTTTCCCCCACAAAGTCCTCCAAAAATGACTTAGGAACTTGGAGTCCCTATCACTCACAATGGACTTAGGCAGACCATGTAGTCTCACAACTTCCTTGAAGAAAAGATTTGCAATATAAGTTGCATCATCAATCTTATGGCAAGGAATAAAATGGGCCATCTTAGAGAATCTATCCACAACCACAAAAATGGAATCCTTACCTTTTTTTGTCCTTGGGAGGCCTAAGACAAAATCCATAGAAATGCCAACCCAAGACTTGGAAGGGATGGGCAAGGGGGTATAAAGACCATGGGGTTGGACTCTAGACTTGGCTTTCATGCATGCTATGCAACTCTTGCAATGCTTATCTACATGCCTTCTCATGTGAGGCCAATAGAAATGCTCTTTCAAGACTTCCAAAGTCTTGTTTGGCCCAAAATGCCTCATCAAACCTCCCTCATAAGAAATGAATTTTGTAACATTTGACTTCGTACTACTAAAAGATTTAGTGGAATACTTAAAAAATAGCCTAAAAAGTGAAATGAATACTAAGATAATTCGTTTATATAGATCGTTTCTAGTCCAGCCCAAATATCAAAATGACATTGCCATAAATATATAAAATAGTATTTCCATTTATTAATCAAAAAAGGAGTATTCTTTAAAACCAGAATTGATTTTCCTTGATATCTAACATAATGGATGAAAATATCCTTAAAGAAGAAGAAAGTATATGAACAATTCTTAGTAGATACTTCTACAAGATGTTTTCTTTTTTCATAGAAAAAAAATTCGCTAAAAAATCGCGAAAATGTTTTAACTGTAGCTGAGAGGATTTGTTACATAGAAAAAGAAATATAGATTCATATTCCCATACATATAAATTATATAGGAACAATAAAATTCTTCGATTCCTTTTTGAAAAAACAAGTAAAAATTCATTTGGGGAATGCAAAGTCTTTTACCCTTGAAAAGATATTGATTGAGAAGGTAAAAGTCTTTGTAAGTCCCTTGGTGGCATTCACTAAGAATGGGGAGAAATCAACATTCTTTGGATACAACTCCTTAATATGATCAAAACTAAGAAATTTAGTTTCAAGAATGGAAAGGAGGGAATGCCTTCTTGAAAGCGCATCCGCCACAATATTAGCCTTTCCTTGCTTATGTTTGATCACATATAGGAGTTGCTCTAAGAACTCTACCCACCTAGCATGTCTCTTGTTTAACTTGTCTTGGCTTTTCAAAAATTTGAGTGACTCATGGTCACTATGTATCACAAACTCCTTTGAAAGAAGATAGTGTTGCCAAATTTGCAAATCAAACTTTTGGTTGTTGGAGTTCTCACTGCCAACAATTCAGACTCCATTCCCTAAATATAGATGCTCATTCAAGAAGCAATCAAATACAATAAAAAGGCAAACAATAAAAAATAGAAAACACAAATTTTTTGAATAAAAATACTTTGAACTCAGCGAAAAACATGAAAGAGGCTACCTTGAAAAGATTTAGTTGGAATCATATTTATGAAGAATGACGCAACAGGTTTAGGTTTTCAATGAATATTATTTTCATTCAAAACCCTTTTCTTTTGTCGTTTCTCTCAACCAATGACCTCAGCTGGGATCATGGGATCACTATGAAAGAACCAATTTACTATTGTTGTCTCTATCCCAACTCTTCATAACAAAAATTTAGTCTTGATTAACGTAAATGTTAAGGAGAAACTTGTTGAATGATTCATTATTTGTCTATACATTAATTAAATGAATGTAATTATATATTAGACAAATTTATTTATATATATATATATAATTATTTTATTTATTATTTAGTTAGATAAGTGCAACAATATACATTAAACAAGTTTGTTCACATATATTAGATGAGTCTATTAATATACATTAGACTACTCTATTCATTATCTAATTAGACAAGTCTTATGATACATATTAAATAAATCTGTCAACATAATAATTAGACAAGTTTAACAATATACATTAGATGAGTATATCAATATATTAATTAGACATTTTAACAATATCTCTTAAACAAGTTTGTCGATAAACTAATTATGCAAATCTAAATATACACATATTTTATATTTTTGCACATACCCTATCTTTTCTATTTTTATAAAATCTACTCTTTTTCTTTATCGGCAAAAATATTTTACATACATGTTAAGTTCTAATTTATAAATCATTTTTCACCTTAATTTTATTCAAATCTTAATCATAAACTTAAAAATATTTAGTATTTTTTTCCTCAACATCTAAATCTCTTTCAATATAATATATATTTACTAAAATAAAATAAAAAGATACAAACAAACTCTTGCGGAGGCTAAGTTTTCTTAATAATTTTTTGATTGGTTTAACAAGGATTCGAGTAAAATTACTTCATATTTACTTCAAATTTGAAAAAACAATTATCATAAAATTAATATGAAAATTAAATATAATACATATAATATTTTAGTACAAATTTGTATTAGTATAAATATTTAAAATAAATTATAAATATGTTTCTAAATTATATTCAATTCATCCACCATAAACTACGGTATAAGACTTTAATCTTATTTTATTTCAATAACAGAACTAATTATAAAAATTTAATAATAATTATAAATAACCTTGGTAATAATTTACGATGAGAAAATTTTAAAATTCTAAAAAAATTTACATAGAAAGTGTTTTCAAATTTTTTATAAACAATATTTTTTTGTTATTAAGAAGATGTCTGTGTTAGTATAAGTTTTTGAAAAAAATTATAAATA
This sequence comes from Vigna unguiculata, assembly GCF_037176805.1. Classification (NCBI taxonomy): domain Eukaryota; kingdom Viridiplantae; phylum Streptophyta; class Magnoliopsida; order Fabales; family Fabaceae; genus Vigna; species Vigna unguiculata. The sequence goes on along the minus strand of NC_140795.1, from coordinate 21,245,850 downwards.
TGTTTGTAATCTATTTTTACTTCACTTCATGATAAATTAAAATGCAACATTTTAATATTATTTTATTTCAATTTTAAAAATAATTTATGGAAGAATATTTACATGATAAATATATATTTAAAAAGTATTTTGGTATTGATTCAATAAATTTCAATATAAATATTTATAACAAAATAAAATAGTTAAAATGAATGGAGTTTATATGGAAAAAGTTAAAGTTCATGTGTGTACTTTGGTTATTTATAAAGTTAATTAAGAAGATTTCTATAAAAGTTATACAAAGGCCAGAGACAAATGTTAAAGAAGTCTCATGTCATCATATTAAGTCTAAGAGTATAACTTATTATATATATATATTTATCGATCATCTTTACAAACACACATTTTCTTTAAGATGAAATCTTGCATGGTATCATAGTTTATATAATAGTGAAAAGTCTCACATCCATTGTTTTTACATGAATTAACTAGTCGACGTCGACAACGAGGTAATATAAATTTAATCAATATTGTACCGCATCTAACCAAACTTGACCAAATAAATAAACAATGTATATATCAAGGCAGTCAAGTATTCAGTCTTGGCCGAGTCAGCCTAACTTGTACCGGTTTTAACCTATATCTCTAGAAGAATAACCTATACTTCATGTAACCTCAGATAAGTAGTCGGTCCAGGCCGGCTACTCTAGCAGACCCGATAAGATTAAAGCCCAGGCCGACAACTCCAATAAACTTAGTGAAAATATAATTGGACAAAATAATGATAAGTATAGGATAAGAGTAGAGGTGTCAATTTGGCCTATTATATAGGATTTGATTATGTTCTATGTGGATTGAAACAAAAAACAACCCAAAACAAAAACACCTACTGAAAAAGTCCACAAGATCTAAAAGTCCACAAAAGTTGTCGACTCATATCAATCTTTGACCTTGACCAACCTATCTAGATCCTCAATTAGAGACAACTCATTTTTATGAATGTTTATTTCGATGGAATTATACTCACCTTAATCCTAGCCCTAACCCGCTTGATGGTGGATTTTGGAGGTTGAGATTTTTTTTCAGTCCTCATTTGGAAGTTCCTAAAAAGAGACTTATTTAAATGTGGATTAGAACTGGTCCATGGGTCATTACCAAATTAACACCTCTAAACAATAAGAGATAAAAGCCGTGATTCATAAACAACTGAGTGTGACTATCAATTAAGCCCAACGAAAACATTCTTCTTGTTAAGATAACTTTCACTTCCAATCATATCTCTCAAGCATCACTTTTTCACCATTTCTACTAAAAAAGTGATCAAAACCCATATACATGTAGATCGATACAAGCAAGACAAAAAAATTGTTAGATATTTGAACCTGTGTTATCAAGTCCACTAATAAAAAGTTGGACTTGTTAATTAAAAAATAATTTACAAACTTAGATGAAAAGGATTTAAAATAATTTTACGTGCATGATATGCACAGGTAAAAAGTCTTTGAGTGATGGAGTATTAATATTGTTTCCTTCTATAAAGTAGTATTGATTCACATGAATAAATTAGTAGTTGTTATTTTAAATTTTGACATAATAAATTATTCAGAATAATCTAAAATATGAATAGTTTTTTTTAATTATCATGCTTATGAAATAGTTATATATTATTACATAATGACAATTATTGAATTTGTTATAATGTTTAAATCATAGTTACCAACTATTTTTTAATTGAATTATTATTTGTAATAATTTTAGAATTATTATGCTTATGAAATATTTAAATTATTTTTAATTGAATTAATTAGCTTGCATTTAACTAAAGAACTACATATTTCAACAATTAGCATTGAATTAATTAACTTGCCAACATAGCATGATATACACTTTATTTTATTTGTTCTGAATTTACGGATATGTGACTTTTTTTCGCTCTAACAGATTTCGGATTGAAATTTTTCTATGGTTGATCGTTTTTCATTGAGGCTTGAGTAAATATTTTTTCTGTTTGTGTTTTTTATGTACACAAGGAGTTACATATAGAAAGATTCTAACATTTGTAATGATATTACGTTTTCTTTAAGCATATAATTCCATTATTAGTGTAAGGACATTTATAAAATTTATTTATACTACATAGTTCACTACGTTTAAAGAATCCTAAAATAGATATTGTCCGAGTTTGAAATTTGGTATTTTGTAACCTTCCAACAACTACGACCTACCCTATAACCCGCCAAACCATATCCTAGCACCCTAAGTATTCACTTTTGTTACCGTATTCCAGAAGACCTAATTTAATTTAAGAAAGGGTGAAATATGTTTTTATCTCTTAATTTTTTAACTTTTAGTGAAAATTAGATTTAATTCCTCTTTGAAACTTTGGTTTAATTTAATCTCACATTTTTAAAAGTATGTGGATTTGGTCATTTTTCATCTAACATTGATGTGAAAATATGTCAACACGGTGTAAACATCAAATGTTATCCTAAATCATATTTGAAACGTCAAATAAACGTAACAAAATTAAATTTGGTTAAAAAGACTAAATTCACACATTTCTAAATATGGGAACTAAATTGAGTCAAAGTTTCGAAGAAAGACTAATTTAAAGTTTCACTGAAAGTTAAGGAATCAAAAACATATTTAATCCTTTTTTTTTTCTACAAACCTCATCCTTACATGAAAAGAAAATGGTTAATTTAAATCAACCAAAGAGTCTTTGGTGTCTGTTTATGTTTTTAATCTTTGTAACAAACTCTTAATTCAACATATATACTTTATTCTTGTAACAAATTCTTAATTCAACATAGATATTGGATTATCTTGTGATCGATATTAGAACACAGAAGAAGTTGTGACAGGTAGGGCTGGGGCAAATATACCAAACTGCACTGCACTACCAAAAGCTGCACTGAACTAAAAAAAAATAGTTAGCATGAACTGTACTGAACTAAAAAATAGTTCAGACAAACTGAACTGAACTGTTTTTTTGTCTAATAAACTAAAATGAACTGCACTGCATTGAACTGTGCTGCATTATAATATGAATTGAACAGTTGTATGAACTGCACTACGTTTGAAATATGCTTTACTAGTTAACTTGCAAAATCTCCTGATGCATTCAATGTATTTTCACTTGTATGTTAAAATCTGAAAACTGAGAATGAGAATCTCAAAAATATTCTAAAAAAGTTAATGGTCTCAACTTGATTTTTAAGATAATTATTATAAATTTGAAAATTTTGCTATATTTGTATAATTATAATATTTTGATGCAGTTAACTGAGTTCATGAAGACAAAGTCCACTAAAATATTTTTGTACCCCCACTAAAATGTGCATATGCTTTAGAAAGCAATTAATTCAAAACAAATATAAAAATAAACCACCAAACCAGATAGCGAATAGATTATAGGAGTAACTTATCAATTGTAACCCAGTAAACGGTGAGTTTGGGCATCGATGCAACAAAGCGCAGTTCTGTGAGTTTGGGCAGCGACGATGCAGTGGATAGCTTAAGACAGTAGACCAATGTGAATTCGGCAGCTTCTATTAGTGGACAACGGTTACAATTATTAGACAATTAACTGAATTTAATTTTTAGGGGTTCAGTTTTTTTAAACTGAATTATAAAATAGTTTAGTTTAGTTTTTATTAAGTGTAGTTCAGTTCTTTTAGTTTAATTTACTGTAGTTAATCCAAAGTTCAGTTCAATTCAATTAATTATGGCCAGCCCTAGTGACAGGTGACATGAAATAAAATCTTGTCAAATTCTCATGGAATTCAAAATAGGAGAAATATCTTGCAGCAAGTATTTTTCTATGTTTTTTTTTTTTTTGTAATTCATAAGTTTTCATTTTGCATTTTGGAATGTTGATATTTAGAATGAAATTTAAATTTTGGTAAAAAAAATGTAGAAAATGCGAGAAATTAAGAAATTCAGTTTATGACATGATAGTTGTTTAGTGTTAAAACCTGATAGTAATTACTTCTGATAGTAATTACTTCTTTATGGGCTCAACATATATGACCGCAATCAACGCAAGGCACAAAAGACCATTGGATGAAAGATTATGATATTTATTAGAGTTTCGTTAATTACTATAAATAATTTTGGACCCAAATGTAGTGTTATCCTATCCTTATTTATATCACTTTAAACAGTAAATTAGGGTAATGAATGAAAATAGTCGGGTTTGTTATTTCTGTCTTTTATGTTCAATAATTCTTTCTAGGATAATGATACATGTTGTCTAACAATTTCCTTCTTTTAAATTGAATAATGCAATTTTGAATCATACTTGATAATTTACAATCCATTTCAGCTTATATCAATAGTGTTCATTTTATTCTTGAATTTTTACTTGAATGGGCTTGTGCCAAGTAGGTTAGGCCTAGTGCAAAGATGATTAGAATGTGCCAATATCCATATTAACCTTCATATTATTTAATAACAATTGTAATTCTGAGATGATTTCTACGATCATATGTGATCTTGATTTTCTCTTGCCCACTTCCAAAATATAATATTGGAGACAAATATATGGACATGAGTGAATTATCAATATTTGAATCTAAACTCATCTAAATACTTCAAATTTTCAAAAAAAAAAAGTTAATAAATTCATCTAAATCCATTCAATTTCTTTTCGTTTTAGGTCAAAGCAAACAAGTGTTACAAGTGAGAATTTCTCTCATAACTCTTCTTGAAATTTTTTTCTAACAAAGTCACTAATAAAAAGACTCGCTTGCCATGAGAAAAATTAATCAGTACAAAATTTTATAATTCAATAATTTTTTTAATATGAAATATCTTTTATTTTAAATTGGATACTCAATAGATTATAACTTTTACTATTTTTTTCTCTATAAAAAATATTTATTTACATTTCATCTTTATTGTTATTTAATATGGTTATTATGTCTTCAACAAATTGAGAACTATAGGGGTTGAAAAAATTGGTATATAAAAAGAACTAAAATCAAAATATTTAACTCAGAAGGTAATTTTAATAATATTACCATGTATTAAAAAAATGTTACATATAATAATAAGACATAAAAATTAAGTAAATTTATTTTTTAATTAAAAATACTCTTACAGCCCAGTGTTCAATAGGTCCTAAGGGTCTGGGCCACTTACAGCCCAAACTAAAGCCCAAGCCAGGGCCCGGCCCATGGCATAACCAAACATGATTAATACTCTATAAATACACGTGGACCCCAATAATTAAAGGTACGCATTCATTACTCCATTAATCAATTATTTGACCCTTTGAGAGCTTTGACTTACTTGAGCTTCGGAGTCCCTTCTGCAGGTAACCCCTTCTGGGTCCAAGCCGACATGTATCAACCGGGAAGAGGCCAACTGAGGAGATAGCGGACTACATGGGTAAGGTGACACTTGTGCCTAACTTATCTTGTTTGTTCTCTGCAGGAACAATTGGCGCCCACCGTGGGGCACGAGACGAACACCTTTAGTACCCATTTTTCTCCGAAGATGGTTTCCACGCGCAGTAGAGCTGGAGTGAACAAGCAGGCGGATGCTGGTCCCTTAGGACCTATTGGCATCACCCCGGACCTAGCCGCCATCCTGGACGGCCAAGCGAAGATGCAACAAGAACTAGCAGATCTGAAGAAACGTAGCGCTGATGAGATGGAGGCGCTGCGGCAAGAGAACTCTCACCTTAGGCGAAAGATCGAAGTTGATCCCACCCTGAAGGGAAAGGCCAAGGAGGCGTCTGAGGCTGCAAGGTCCCCGGCCTTCCAGCCTATAGAAGAGGAAAGCGAATACAACCCCACCCCTCACACCTTCACCACCACCCAACAAACACCCATTCCCTCCACCCATCCCACTAACTTCCCATCCACTCAACCAGGGCATACTACAGCCCCAACCCCTGCTGCTACTCTCCCCACCACCCACATCCCCTACAACATACCCACCACTGATGAAGGATTATCTTGTTCCTTTTTAAGATTATTGAATATGTTGTGAGTTGATTAAGAAAGCTAAGTGAAATCCCCACTGGACATTAAGATAACAAGCTATCTAGATGTGAAGGTTCCTTTCACAAAGCTCAAGAGAAGAAGATGATGGATTGATTCAAAACAAAAAGGAAATGGAAAGCACATAAACCATAGAAAACTAAGAACAATTAAAGGAAGAAGAAAGCATAAAATGGAAAGGAAAGAAATGGTAAAAATGTGAGAAGCACGCCACTACAAGGCTAGGCTAGAAGCCATGGCAACCCTGAAGATGAGTGGATGTGTGCCGCCACTTGCTATGCAAGATAAGGCTTAAAAGTATTCACTCCCAAGGGAGGAAACTCTCACAAATGGTTGAGACATAAGAGTGTTTTTACTTCAAAATGTTCAACCCTTTTACATGTCTAGGAGAACCCCTTATATAGAAGAGTTTAGGGGCCTCTAAGCAAATAAAAGATACCTAAGGATGTCTCTACCAAAACCTAACCCTAGCTTCTAGAAACTAGGTCAAATAAGGTTACAAGAATGAGAGACAAAAGAGCCAACTATGGTGTGTGCAAGGCTAATTTCGTTCTACCACAAAAGGAGACAAAAAATGTGTCTCATATATCTCCAAAAAGTGGCCATAGTGTGCTAAAAATAAAGGAGACCAAAGGTACATAGGTACACTTGCTTTATGCCTTTTTCTTTATGCTTGATGCCTTTGCTTTACTCTCTCCTCCATATCATTTATGCTCCCCAATCACCATGCGCCACCTAGCATTGATTTCTTATTCCTAATTAACCTACAAAGCAAATAAACATAGATTAGCATGTTGACTTAAGTCAAGTCAACTATAGTCCACAAGTCAAACCTAGTCAAAGGTCAACAAGTCAATTAAAGTTGATTCAACTAAGTCAACTTAGGGAATCAAAAATAACAAACACAAATGAAAGGGATGAAGGATTAGTGAACTTCCTTTCTAAACATGCTTAGTCTTCTTAAGCATGTGCCTCCATCCTTGGTTGGGGTCAATCCTTCATCAACCACCCTACACACTACACATGTACCACCCTACAACCCACATTACCTTCCAACAACCCACATACCCCCTCACAACCTTTGAAATCAAAAACTACGCCGTTAAGAAAGTCCTTGTCGACCAGGGCAGCTCTGTTGACATCCTCTACTGGGCCACTTACCAAAAACTTCAACTCCCGGACACTGCTATGGTCCCTTATGACGAACCAATCTATGGCTTTTCTGGCAAACAGGTATCCACCCATAGCTACATTGACCTTCACACCGTGTTTCGTGAGGGAACCCAAACCAAAACCATTCCAATCCGCTTCCTTATCGTCGACGTGCCAACATCCTACAATGTTCTCCTGGGCCGTCTTTTCCTCAACACCCTTGGCGTTGTTGTCTCCACCCCCCACTTGGCCATGAAGTTCCCTTCTCCTTCCGGTGACATCCTCACCGTCCACTGCGACCAGCACCTGGCACGCGAATGCTACATGACCAGCCTACGCTCATAACTCCCAATTCAACAAACCAACCACATTGAGCGACCTCCTGGCTCCGGCATCGCCCTATTAGGCGAAGATCTAGACCCCAGATTAGGCTGAGATGTTCGTCTCAAACCAGTTGAGGAGACCTCCCCTCTAAAGCTTCCCAACGACCACTCCATCAACCTAGGCACGGGTTTGAACTCTGATGAGCGTGCCATCATCACACCCATCCTCATCAACAACACAGATCTTTTCACCTGGTCAGCCACTGACCTACCTGGGGTGGACCCTCTGATAGCATCCCACAAACTATCCATCTACAAAGAAGAAACGCAAACTTGGCGAAGAACGCCGACTAGCGGCTAAGGTTGAGGCCGACAAGTTACTGAATGCAGGATTCATAGAAGAAGCTTAGTACACCACTTGGCTTTTTAACGTAGTCTTGGTGAAGAAAGCCAATGGCAAATGGCGGATGTGTGTAGACCACACGGATCTGAACAAGGCCTGCCCTTCCGATGCCTACCCCTTACCCAATATCGACCGACTTGTTGACGGCGCGACGAGGAATAAAGTGCTTAGCTTTTTGGATGCATATTCTGGGTACAACCAAATCCCCATGGCCGTATCTGACATGAACAAGACCGCCTTCATCACGGACGATGCCAACTACTTCTATAGAGTTATGCCTTTCGGTCTTAAGAACGTTGGAGCAACCTACCAACGACTAATGGACAAGGTTTTCAGTCATCTAATGGGACAATGTGTCGAAGTATATGTTGACGACATGGTTGTCAAGTCTCCAAGCCACCACCAACATGTCGAGGACCTCTCGACAGTCTTTTCCGCGCTACGCCAATACAACCTTCGCCTCAACCCTGACAAGTGTGTATTCGGCGTCGACCGTGGTAAATTTCTTGGGTTTATGTTGACCCAACGCGGCATAGAAGCCAATCTCAAAAAATGCAAGGCCATTATCGAGATACACAGTCCCACTACCATCAAAGAGGTTCAACGCCTCATAGGCTGCCTCACAGCCATTTTCCGCTTCCTACCCAAACTGGCCGAACAAACCCAACCCATAGTCCAACTCCTAAAGAAATCCACCCGGTTCACGTGGATTGACGATTGTGAACAAATCTTCCAAAAACTGAAAACAACCTTAACCTCACCACCTATCCTCCACAAGCCGGACACTCGCCAACCCCTCCTCGTATACATCACAACCACCGATCACACCGTCAGCGCCGCGCTCGTCCAAGAAATAGAAGGCACGTAGCATCCTGTCTACTTCGTTAGTAGAACGCTGCAAGATCCTGAAACCAAATATCAAATGGTGGAGAAGTTGGCCCTATCCTTAGTCCACACAAGCCCGCCGCCTACGCCCATACTTCCAAAACCACAACATCACCATCAAAATCGACTATGCATCCTGGGCCGTCGAGCTGTCGGAATTCAATATTCGCTACAAACCCCATGGTCCCATTAAAGCCCAATGTCTCTTAGATTTTCTCAATGACCTCCAACACACACCCACAGAGGACCAGTGGATGCTTCATGTAGATGGTTCCTCAAATCCAAAAGGTGCCGGTGCTGGCATCGTGTTAGAAGGACCCAACGACATCCTCATCAAAAAATCCCTTCACTTTGCCCTCAAAACATTAAACAACCAGGCTGGATACGAAGTTATCCTCGCTGGCCTTTCCTTGCCCGCAAAGTTGGTGTCAAGACGTTAACATGTAAGACCGACTCAAAACTTATTGTAGGGCACCTAAACAATGAATTCTAAATTAAAGACCCCATCCTTCTACAGTATTACCACCTAGTCCGTGCAGTCATACAATCCGCCTTCGAACGAGTCCGTATCGAACATATCCCAAGAACTGACAACATCAGAGCCGACATCCTCTCCAAATTAGCCAGCACCAAATTAAAAATCTGCCACCGATCTCTACTACAACAAACATTATCTACACCCTCCATCACAAATACCTGCCAAAACCTAACCTACACCCTAACTGACAGCACCACCCCTCCCCAAAGCCATAACTGGACCACCCCCTATATCCAATACCTAAAAACCGGTAACCCCCCACAAGATGCGGAAAAACTTGGCTGGCTAAGGCCGCAGGTATACCATGATAGGTGATGACCTTTACAAACGCGGATACGACCAACCTCTCCTCAAATGTGTCACGACAGAGCAAGCGCAGTATATTATTAAAGAGCTACACGAAGGCATTTGCGGCTACCATTCTGACGCACATACCATGGCTACAAGAGTCCTTAGAGCTGGGTACTTCTGGCCGACTATAGAAGCAGACTGCCAGGACTATGTCAGAAAGTGCAAACCATGCCAAACACACCCATGGTGAAATCATCTAACGACAGCCGCACATGTAGTTGAGAAAAGTGACACATGTACATGTAGAAGAACTTCTCCGTGGCCCCCTCCTGCCCGTGACACACACGGTCAATAGCGCTAACCCTCTCCAGGGAAACGATATTCCCGCTTACACCCTTTGCGATGACAGGCGTACAATTCAGCCAAAAGTTCAACAAGCAAGACCACCGAAATAAAGATGATTGATTACGGACATCGGCAGCCACTCACCCATAACCGCCTTTGGCCGGCTAGTTACTCTCGGCCAACTCCTTTGGGGGATCTTCTCGGACCTCCCTCACCGTTTCCATAGGGATCCCACTTACCATACCTCCAGAATTGGTACTCTCTTCATCAACTTGCCTACCTCTACTCCTCCACGACTCCACACTCTCACTACTAGATGTAGACAACGACACGCTATCACTACTAGACATACCTTTTCTCGTGTTTCTGGAAAGATGTTGGCTGGAATTGGGAACTAGTCGGACAAGAAAACGCACACAAGATCTCTGAATACGAAATTCTCACAAATGAACCAAGTAAACCCTTGCTTGTTTTGAAATCCATATTTATAGGCCAGAATCCCAAACGGCAAAAACCCCTTCCCACTGAAACAACAACTCATACCAATCGACACCATCATTACAAGAGACATGACTCTTAAAAATGACGACACCAAAACCCCCTGATTTGACCCCTGACACCCCTTCACCTACCATCAACCTTTTATCACTTTTAGCCTTAACACTGTTCATCACACTTAAAGGCTGGGGGACTGGTGTACCACACCCAGCCGATCCCATTAGCACACCAACACATATCACCCTTGACCGACAACTCATATCGGCCAAGGCTGGGGGACTGATGTACCACACCTAGCCAAACTCGACCCTATAAGGAATAAAATGATACATATATGCCAAAGCAGTCAAGTAGTCAACCTAAGCCGAGTTGGCCTAAGCCTTACCAGACTAAACCGATAACCTAAACGTCTAGAGGAACAACCTGCACAAGGCAACACATAACCAACATAAACCGCCAAGGAAAGTAGTCGGCCTAGGCCGACTACTCCAATATACTTAGTAAAATTAAAGCCCCCCAGTGTTCAATAGGTCCTAAGGGCCTGGGCTAGGGCCCAGGCCCACTTACAGCCCAAACTAAAGCCCAGGCCAGGGCCTGGCCCATGGCATAACCAAACATTATTAATACTCTATAAATACACGTGGACCCCAGTAATTAAAGGTACGCATTCATTACTCCATTAATCACTGATTTGACCCTTTGAGAGCTCTTTGACTTACTTGAGCTTCGGAGTCCCTTTTGCAGGTAACCCCTTCTGGGTCCAAGCCGACATGTATCAACCAGGAAGATGCCAACTGAGAAGATAGCAGACTACATGGGTAAGGTGACGCTTATGCCTAACTTATCTTGTTTGTTCTCTGCAGGAACAAAAATATTTCTGGTAATAATTAGAATCAATTATATGAATAATATTTTATGATTTGATCACGATATTTGATCTTTATGTGACAGAAAATATGATTCTAGTAATTACAGACAATATTTCATTAATAATTATAATCAATATCGTGGATATTATGCAATGATTTAATAAGACCAATTCCTTTCCTATATATTTTATTATAATTAAAGACTAGGATCTTAGTGGTAGTCCAAGGGGGTCTATATAAGCACAAAATATCATGTTAGTCCTCTAGTGTTTTTTAGTTTCAATTTGATCTCGATTTTATAAAAATTAATGCAATTTTATCTTTTTCATTAAATTTCTTGAAGCGGAACAAGAATTTTTCATCAAAATTGATACTACGATTATGCCAATTACACCCACAAAGCAAATCATTCACAATTTCAGTTTTGATGAAAAATTCTTGATTTGATTCAATAATTTTAACGAAAAAGGACAAAATTACATAATTTTTTAAAATTCGGACCAAATTGAGATTAAAAAAAATTAGATGAGTAACTTAATATTTTTGAACGAAAATAGGAACCAAAAGAGTAATTCTAAAATTTTTATATAAACTAGTCAAAACATTGTATTAACTTTTTGTATGATAATAAAAAATAATAAAATTACAATTATTATTATTATTATAATTATAAAATTAGATATAAATAATTTTTGTAATTTTAGTATAATTAATTTTCATTTATAATGATTCAATTTTAAAAAATAAAAAATGATTAAATTAAAACAATAACCATTTAAAAAATAATATTAATAAAATAATTATTTTTATTTAAAAAATGTTTAAAAGATTAAATTGAAAAATAAATGTAAAAAAGAAAACTTTTTCTAATATATAAATATAAATGTGTAAATATTTATTAAAATATTAAATTTTAAAAAATTTATTTTAAATCATATATTAAATTATATAAATGTAAAAAAAAATAAAAAAATTGGGGTCCATGGCCCCTTAGTTCTAACGTTGTTCCGCCTTTGCTCATGGGCATCCATTCTAACATTAGTGGATGCTTTTTCTTGTAAAGTCTAGAGAGTAAAGAGCTTCTTTTGTAAATATTAAAAAATAAAAAAAATACAAATGATCAAATTGAAAAAAATATTAAATTAAAAAGAAATCATATTTTTTTGAAAAAAAAATCATTATTTAATTTGATAAAATTCAAAAAATGTTACTAAATAGAATTTCCAAATTATTGTATGTTTCAAATAATCTTAGAATACACATACATATATATATATATATATATATATATATATATATATATATATATATAGTAGTAAAATAATGATTTAAAAAAAATGAAAATAATATAATATAAGATAAAATAAAATCTCTTAATTTTAAAAGTCAAAAGTAAATTAAAATATTTAAAAATGTAATAATAAAATCTCTCACATGAAATTCAGTTTCTTCACTTGTTATAACAAATACTCTATCAAATCGAGTATAATAAGCAAAATACATTAGTGCTCTTATAACATTAAAAATATGGTATTTCTTAACCAAGAAGTTCTTCATCATTGTTATGTCTAAAAGGACATTTATCAACATCTAACAACCTCAAAATTGAAGTGTAAAAATGTATAACTTGTCCATATAGAACTTTTTAAGCACTTTCATTATATAAACCTCTTGATGTACAAAAACACTTGTATTTAAATACTCAATTTGTAATCTTAAACAAAACTTTGTACTTCCAAAATCTTTTATCTCAAATTCTTTCTTTAAGCAATCAATTGCATTTGTGAACTCATTAGGAGTTCCAACGATGTTTATGTTATATGCATAAACAACAATTATGACAAATTCATTTTTCGATATTTTTACATAAATACAACGATAAGTACTTTTCTTTTAACAAGTACTTACAAGGAAAATTATACATCTTGATTGCTTTAATCCATAAAAGGGACTTGTTCAATTTTATTGAATAATCCACTTTAGAATTTGCATTGTTGGGTAAAATAAATCCTCCAGGGATTTTCATGTAATTGTCATTCTTTATAGTATTGTTTTGCGTAAAAATCGATTTGTACTCAATGAGTTTTACACCTTCAGGTGTGCGGACTACAGGTCCAAAAACCTTTTATCTAATAAGCAAATCTAATTTTGCTTCTATTTCATCTTTCCCTTTGGCCAATCATTTATTTGTCGACAATCTTGATCCTCATTGTTACTTATAACATTCATCGTTATATTATATGCTAAAACATCGTCAACGTTGACTTTGATTCCATATTATCTTATTCATGACATAATTTATTGAGATCTCATCATTTTCAACAATTTCATGCACATGTGGTTCTTCTGGAACCAAGGTTCTTCTAGAACCAAATTATTAATTATGTCAAATGAATCTTTTGTGATTTACACTTCCTCGATTAGGTCATGTCTTTTTAGCTCATTTTTTCATTCGAGGATTTTTATTTTTGGAACCAATAGGCTTACCACGCTTCAATCGTGTTATGAATAAATATCAATTATATTTGGAGCATTTAGCAGTTGGTATATGTGATTTAATTACCCTATTTGTGTCAGTTAAAAACATCTGATAATTGATTGACTAATTTGTGAATGAATTATCATTTGAATTTCGAGTTCACATTCTTTTGTATGAGGATCAAGAGAGATAATGATAATTCATTCCAACCAATATCCTTATCCAAATGTTTTCTTTCTCCCCCTAATGTTGGAAAAAACTTATTCATCAAAAATAACAGTTGATAAATCAAACTGTAAATATGTCTCATATCCAACATGTATTCTCAATCGTCTCTAAAGACTCATCATAGTCCCTTTTGGTGGGGAAATTCGATCATATACAAAAATTCTTAAATGAGACAATTAGGTTACTGACCAAAAACCAACTGCATAATAGAATAATTATGATAACTTGTTGGCTTGATGTGAATCAATCCTATAGCATGTAAAATTACATATCTCCAAGTAGTCATTGGAAGAATAGCTCTCATAAGTAATGGTCTTGCAACCAACTTTAGACGTTTTATTCATAATTCTAGAAGTCCATTTTTGAGCATGAACATATGTTCTACTGGATGTTCAACAACAATTTCCATTGACATACAATACTTATGAAAAACGTAAGAGGTAAATTCACCAGCATTATCAAGACAAATTTTCTAAAAGGGATAATCTGGGAAGTGATCTCTTAACTTAACTAATTGTGCTAATACTTTGCAAATGCTTGATTGCAAGTTGATAATAAACAAACATGTGACCATTTAGTTGATGCATCAATTAAACCATAAAATATCTAAATGATCCACATGATGGGTGCATTGGACCACCAAATCACCCTATATTCATTCCAAAAGATGAGATTGACTCATTTCTAAAGTTTTCTGGTGATGGTCTTATTATCAACTTTCCTTGTAAACATGTATTACATGAGAAATCATTGGATTGAAGAAATTTTTGACTCTTAAGTGGGTGTCCACAAGAGTTTTCAACTATTTTTTTCGCATCATGATAAATCTAGGATGGCCCAATTGATCATTGCCAAATAAGGAATTCCTTTTTGATTCGTAAACTTCTGGTTTACAATGATATGCATTTCAATTGTACTAAAACATGTGTAGTACAAGCCATAAGAGAAGATTGATAATTTCTCCAATACACAATTTTTTTATTCAACCCAAGTCCATTGATATAAAGATATTTCATATCTCCTTCATTGTTTGTCTCAATATGATATCTATTTAGACAAATATCTTTAGAACTTAATAAGTTTCTATTAGACTTCTTTTTAGGAGTGTAGTGGCTCTTTTGTAGAGCGGTCAAAAGGGGTTATAACCCGCGAGCCAACCCGGCTCATCACGATTTCGGGTCGGGTTGTGTTGAAAAAATTACAAATTTCAATACGGGTTAAAAATGAACTCAATCCACTAAGAACCCGGGCTCATTCGGGTTGAACCCGTGATGAGCCGAGTTGGCTCACCAACCCGCCAATAAATTTTAAATATTTAATATATATATATATATATATATATATAATATACATATATAATATATATAATATATAATATATATATATATATTATATTATATATATATATATTATATATGTATATTATATATGTATATAATATATATATATATATATATATATATATTATATATGTATATTATATATATATATATATATATATATATATATATATATATATATATATTATAGATGGGGATAAAGAAGATGTTTCAAGCGATGAAAATGTTGTGGATTTATTCATTCAATATTCTAATACTATAGTTTGATAAGTGACAATAATGATTTGATGTTAGACAGTAATTTATATTTTTATGATTTTGGTTTGTATTTGGAGTTTAACATAATTTGGGATTTTATTTGGATTGTATTGAAGTTTATTTAGATTTTAATCGAATTATAATAAAGTTTTTTTGAGATTGAAGAAAAAAAATTGTGTTTTTTTTAAATTAAGTGAGCCAGTGAGTCAACCCGTTTAACCCGCCAACCCGTGGTGGGTCGGGTCGGGTTCTAATTTTGTGTGCTCGCTAATAAATGAGTCGGGTTGGGTTGACCCACTAAGTGGCCAACCCGTCGCGGGCCGAGCCGGGTTGGGTCGGGTGACCCGTTTTGACAGCTTTACTCTTCTAGAGCCTTTAAAACATTGTTTGAGATATAAAAATAATGTTAATATTGACTTCTCAAATTAATTCTTGCACTATTAGCAAAATACAATATATTTTAGTTTATCCAATATTATTGCATATCAAAATGATCACATATATATATATATATATATATATATATATATATATATAATTTTAATAAACTTAATAACCTCAATTTGTTGCAGGTACCATCCAAAATTAATCAATTTGTTGCAAGTCATATATTATCAAATAATATAAAAAAAACTAAAGTATAAAATATCATATCCAAAATCTTTGAACCTTTATATATGTATAGTATAATAAAATTAGAACCATAAATCCATATCAAAACTCTTCACATTCTTACAAAAAAAAATGTATTTTATTTTAATATATCATTTAATGCAATCTTAATTTACCCATTATATTTTAATACTAATCAAGTTCAAATTTATTACCTTCCAAAAACCTACATTTTCTACACACAAAAATGCATGGTCCGTTTTATTTACTCTTATTTGAAGGTTACTTCATTGCTCCTTGTTACGTCAATGATATCGCTGTCGTTAGGCGATCAAATTACCACTACTTTAGCAACTTCAGTATTGCCAGTTAGTAGTGAACAAAATAGTTAGGGTTAAGATAACCCTGAGTCGTCTCACAACGAATACGGAATTGATCTCAAATATCTGATTCTCAAAAATGCAATTTAAAACTAGCAACTATAAAAATAGGGGGGTTTTGATATGCAAAGAAAATGACACGGAAGATTGTAAACACAGTAATAGTAAATAGGTCAATTCCACTGCTTTTTCTAAATAAGATTCTTCATTGGTTATCTAGAGATTATTGTTAAATTAATTATTGTTGTTGATTTACAAATAAATCAATGTAAAGACTCAATTCATTTGTTGGCATCCTCACTTTTAATCAAAGTACAGTCTCAATTAAAAGTGAGAATTGTTTAGATTGTCCATAGTAAATTTAATCAAAGTACAGTCTCAATTAATTTTACTATGCCTAATCATGTCTATTCCTTTGTTTCTTTACCAAATAGAAAACTTAATTAATCAAAGTAAAGTCTTGACTAATTTTAGTTAAAGTAATTACCTCTAATCAAATTAAAGTCTCAATTATTGGCAAAAACTTATTTAATCAAATGAAAGTTTCTAAACAAAATCAAAGTAAAGTCTCAATTTAATTTAAAAACCTTTTAACTCATATGATTAGCATGTATGTAGATTTAAAATCATTATTTTCTATTCGATTAAGAAGCAAAGGACATAGATAAACAAAAACCACAACAATAATCAAAATAACAAAACATATAAATTCATCTAACCTCAGAATCCATTTAAGAAATTACAGTGGAATCAACCCTTAAAAGCTTAGCCCTCCATGGCTTTGATGGAATACATGATGATATGAAAGAAAGAAAATAAAAGAAAGAATGAGAGATGTGGTGGAGACGGTATTTGCCAAAACCAGAGAGTTCTAAGTGTCTAAGCTGTAAGTTGTAAATTGTCAGTTCCCCCGTTTCTGCTCCCTTAAGTCTCTTTATATAGGCTTCCACTGGACTTTGGGCTTTATCTGTCAGTTGCTAAAATCATTTATTTTTATTTTTTATTTAATTAATTAGCAACTTAATTTCTGTCCAATTTCCAATTCTGCCCCTCTTATTTAAGCATTTTTACAAAATTGACCAGAATTTGACTGCTGACTTTGACCAGTTGACCAGAGTTGACCAGTTGACCAGTTTGACTGTCCAATAGCACTGACACGTGGCGCGTCTCTCTCCAGAACTAGGGTTTCTCTCTCACACTCTTCCTTGGCTGCGCGGCTGACGGCGGCTGCTGCCGTTTTCCGGCGTGGTGGCGCGAGGAAGAAGATGGCGGAGCAAGGTTCGTGGTGGCGGCACTGCTGCAGTCGCGGTGGCGTCGCGATGATGGTGGCGCTGCTGCGGAGATGACGGCGCGAAGGCTGTGTGCTCGCAGAGATGCAGGTGTAGGCGCGGTGGAGATGGCGATGGTGGTGGCGTGTCGCTGCAGAATCGTGGTGGCCGGAAACGGCGGTGGCTGCCGTGGAGGTTGATGGTGGCGGCTAGGGTTTGGGGAAAATTAGGGTTTCTGTTTTGGGAGATGAAGATGATGACGTGGCAGAATCTGATTGGTTAATTTGGTGAGGGTAGGATTATGACACGTGGCTTGTTCTGGTTGGCTAATTTTAAGAGGTGGGGATTGCCACATGGCATGATCTGGTTTAGTGGAGTTTAAGTGGTAGGAGGGGTGCAACTTAGTGAAAACTAGGGGTGCAGAACAGGTTTTTGTGGTCCACTTGAGCAAGGAGTGTGCAAATAAAAACTGGGGGTGCATTTAGCTCCTGATTTATTCTTTTTCAGAATTTCTTGATTTTGGACTTATTTTGTAACTTTGAATATTTCAAAATCACATTATTAATCGACCAAAAATAAATTCCAGCTGCATTAACAAACGTTAAAATATCCAATAATATTTTATGCAACTAAAATCAATTTTTATGTCACTTTTACCAAACTTACTCAATAAATCCAATAATCACAAATCCTAATTAAATCAATCTTTAAGCACAGAAAATTCAATTAAATCCCCAAATTTAAATATTAAATGAGGGCAAAAATTTGAACTCATCACACACCCACACTTATCCTTTTGCACTCCTGGGCAAAATTGAACAATTTCAAAACTTTTTTCTGAGGTCTTTTATTCCATATTTTCAGTGGATTAAAGAAATGAATACCAATGGAAACAGATCAATCTTTTAGAAATCATGTTGTCATGCACAAATAAATGGACAAAATTCTGTTTTTCACACATGAGTTAATCTTTTGAGTTTACAAGATAATCAAATATGAAAGAGAAACACTCAAGTTAAATATATATTTTCTCACCAAGATTCGCTCAAGTGTTTTGGCTTGTGTTTTCACTCAAAATACCCATGCAAGTAAACACTCTCAATGCTTAGCAAGACTCTAATATTCACAGCTTTCAGAAAACATGCATTCAAAAATCATGAGGACTTTCCACAGGTTATAATGAGGCCAAGGCAAAGGTAGGAAAAAAACTTTAGGATTTGTGTGTTTTTGAAATAGTAGGGAAGAAAGAGTTATGGAGCATAGTTTCAAAAACAAATTTTTTTTTCTTTTATCCTTTGTTGCTCTTTTTCAGACAGCAATCATTTTTCATTACAACACTCTGTCATCAACAATTATTTTCCTTTTTGCCATTTTTACAACTTTGTGGGGGAAATACTCACCCCCACACTTTATTCCTCAACCAATCTCAACATAATCCACTAGCTCCTTCTTTCTCCCTAAGGACAAACATGGTCTTTTTCTTTTTAAGGTTTAACAATATGCTCAAAACAAGAAAAAGAGGTTTAAGCTCAAGGGGCTACCAATGGATCAATGTCATGGTTAGCTTATTTGGCCAAGTAGCTAAAAACAAGAAATGCCTCAATCATATCAAATCATGCATGTTCACCTAAGATGCAAAACAACAGAATCAAGCTAAACATTTGAGTACCAACAAGACACGAGCAAATCACACAAGAAAAATAGGAATGACACACGGTAGTTCATCCTTACAATAAAGCTCAAAACTCACAAGGTCAAAAACTCTTTCACAAAAGATTTAATCCAGAAACTCTCAAATCAACTCAATCAGCAAATCACAGAAACAATCCATTCATAGCACATGACTTTTATTTTCCTAGAATTATGATGGTTCCAATTAGTAAATCAAATCCAAAAATCCAATGTCAATATGTTTTATTGAAACAGAAACTTTTTTTTTTAATAAAAACAAACAGAAAACAAAATTAGAAAAGGAAAAACAAAACAAATAGAAAACAAAAACAGAAAAGGGGGAAAATCTCCCCACACCCCCACACTTTATCCATGCATTGTCCTCAATGTATTCAATATGTATAAAATGCAAAGAAAAAGTATGAAGTGTACTTACCTCCTCAAGGTGGAAGGTATGAGGGAGAAGTCAAGTTCATCCCATCCATCATCTTATTCAGCATATCTTGATTTTCATTGAATATCCGAAGACGATGCCCATTAACTTTAAAAGTTCTTGCTGAAGATTCTTCCTTGATCTCCACTGCTCCATAAGGGAAGACTTCTGTAACAATGTATGGTCCTTCCCAAGTAGAACGCAACTTACCACTCATGTGACCAAGCTTGGATTTGTATAGTAACACCTTCTGGCCTACCTTGAAATCCTTTCTAGCCACAAGCTTTTGGTCATGGAACTTCTTGGTTTTCTCTTTGTAGAACTTTGAATTTTCATAGGCTGCAAGCCTAATCTCCTCTAGTTCTTGCAACTGAAGTTTTCGCTCATTTCCTGCTTCTTCCAAATCCAAGTTGCATGCTTTCACGGCCCAATAGGCCCGATGTTCAATCTCCACAGGTAAATGACAAGCCTTTCCAAAAACCACCCTGAAAGGTGACATACCTATAGGTGTTTTGTAGGCTGTCCTGTGTGCCCAAAGTGCTTCATCCAATCTTGTGGCCCAATCCTTTCGACTAGGCTTCACTACTTTCTCTAGTATCTTTTTAATCTCTCTGTTAGAGATTTCTGCTTGCCCATTGGTTTGGGGGTGATATGGTGTAGCAATGCGATGTGTCACCCCATACTTCTTCAACATATTCTCAAGTAGCCTATTACAGAAATGAGTCCCCTGGTCACTGATGATGGCTCGTGGTATCCCAAATCTGCAGAAAATGTTAGACCTGACAAAACTCATAACAACTCGAGAATCATTAGTCCTTGTAGCTATGGCTTCCACCCATTTGGAGACATAGTCTACAACAAGCAAAATATAAGAAAACCTAAAAGAAGGAGGAAAAGGACCCATAAAATCAATACCCCAAATATCAAATACCTCACAATATAGCATGGGTTGTTGAGGCATTTCATCCCTTCTTGTAATGGATCTGGCTGCCCTTTGGCACTGCTCACAATTTTCATATACCCTCTGTGCATCTTTAAAAATGGTAGGCCAATATAATCCACAATCCAACACCTTCCTACCTGTTCTTTGTGTGCCATAATGTCCACCAAAAGGAGACGAATGACAGAACTCAAGCACATGAGGTATCTCGATATCTGGAACACACCTCCTTATGACTTGGTCACTACCAATGCGCCATAAGATTGGGTCTTCCCAGATATAGTACTTTGCCTCACTTTTTAGCTTGATTCTTTCATATTTGGAGAAGGAAGGAGGAATAGCAGAAACAACCAAATAATTAACAATGTCAGCAAACCAAGGTTCAGGAAACATACCTTTCACAGCAGTCAATGCTAGGAGGACTTCATCAGGAAAGTCATCCTTAATAGGAATGTTATCTTCTCCATTTTCAATCCTGCTAAGATGATCAGCTACTAAGTTATGTGCTCCACTTCTGTCTAGAATCTCAATGTCAAACTCTTGGAGCAGTAGCATCCATCTGATCAACCTTGGTTTTGAATCTACTTTCTTCAGAAGGAATTTTAATGCTGCATGATCAGTATAAACAATTACCTTGGAACCTAGTATATACGGTCTAAATTTGTCCAAGGCAAACACAACAACCAATAATTCCTTCTCAGTCGTGGTGTAGTTAGCCTGCGCTGTGTCCAATGTTCTGGAAGCATAATATATCACATGTGATAGCTTCCCATCTTTTTGTGCAAGCACCGCTCCTACTGCAAAGTTTGATGCATCACACATCAACTCGAATGGTAATGTCCAGTCAGGTGGCTGGATAATAGGAGTAGTGGTAAGCGCCTTTTTCAATGTATCAAACGCATCTTTGCACCTCTCTCCAAAGTCAAATACTACATCCTTTTGCAACAAGTTGGAGAGAGGGTTGGCTATCTTGCTGAAGTCCTTGATAAACCTCCTGTAAAATCCTGCATGTCCAAGAAAAGATCGAACCTCTTTCACAGAAGAGGGGTAAGGCAATTGTGAAATAATATCTATTTTAGCAGGATCTACAGATATACCATTCTTGGAAACAACGTGACCTAAAACTATACCTTGTTCCACCATAAAATGACATTTTTCAAAATTTAGAACAAGGTTAGTTTCTTCACATCTCTCCAAGACTCTAGCAAGATTAGACAAGCAATGATCAAAAGATGAACCATATACACTAAAATCATCCATAAAAACCTCAATACAATACTCCAACAAATCTGTAAAAATACTCATCATACATCGCTGAAATGTTCCAGGAGCATTGCAAAGGCCAAATGGCATTTTCCTATAAGCATATGTACCGAATGGACAAGTAAAAGTAGTCTTATGTTGATCCTCTGGGGCAACACAAATCTGAAAATACCCAGAGAATCCATCAAGAAAACAGTAATGAGACTTACCTGCCAATCGATCTAGCATCTGGTCCATGAATGGTAAAGGAAAGTGGTCCTTCCTGGTGGCCTGGTTTAGTCTTCTATAATCAATACAGACCCTCCAGCTATTCTGAATACGAGTAGGAATCAACTCGTTCTTCTCATTCTTGACCACGGTGATCCCAGATTTCTTGGGAACCACATGTACAGGACTCACCCAAGTGCTGTCAGAAATGGGATATATAATACCTGCTTGTAGCAACTTGGTGACTTCTTTCTTCACAACCTCCATCAGCTGAGGATTCAGTCTCCTCTGAGGTTGCCTCACTGGCTTAGCATCCTCCTCCAAGAGTATTCTGTGCATGCAGAAAGAAGGACTAATACCAGGAATATCTGCCAAAGTCCAGCCTATTGCTCGCTTGTGATCTTTGATAACCTGCAATAGCTTTTGTTCCTGCTCGTCAGTAAGCAAGGCAGATATAATAACAGGGAGTTTCCCATCCCTTTCAAGATAAACATATTTCAAATGAGATGGTAAAGGTTTCAACTCCAAAGTGGGTGGCTGTTCCACAGATGGCAACATTTTATTGCCTAAGGTAATTTCAGCCACCTCAGCATCACACTTGGACGCCACAGAGGTATCAAATAGTGACACCACGTCCTCAACATCACCTGTTTTAAAATTGTCTCTTTCATCTAAAATTGAGCCCGAAAAAGAAAAATCCAAAGAAGAAGAAAAACCAGATAAAACGTCCAAAAGTCCAAAAGCATAATTGTTCACTACATTACTCAATAAATCAATACAAAACAAAGAATGGTCTTCAATTGGGTGCTTCATGGCTTCTAGCACGTTGAACTGCACCTTCTCATCTCCTATCTCCATAGTCAAGGATCCTGCATGCACGTCTATCTTGGTACGTGCTGTCATCATGAATGGTCTTCCCAAGATAATTGTGGTTGCACTCATTCCTTCATCATCCTTCATGTCCAAGATATAGAAATCTGCAGGAAAAATTAACTTGTCCACACGGACAAGCACATCTTCTAGCACACCTGCAGGGTTAACTGTGCTACGGTTGGCCAATTGAATGACCACACCAGTAGACTTAAGAGGTCCAAGATGAAGTGAAGTAAAAACAGATAAAGGCATTACATTAATGGAAGCTCCTAAATCTAACATAGCATTATCAAACTTAGTACTTCCTATGATGCAGGGAACAGAAAACATACCTGGATCCTTACACTTTTGCGGCATTCTGACTGCAGGCTTCTTGATTAAGCTAGAAACGTTTCTTCCCATGTTCACTACCTCTTTGTCCATAATACGCCTTTTATGTGTACATAATTCTTTGAGAAACTTGGCGTATTTAGGAATTTGTCTAACAGCATCCAACAAAGGAATATTTATCTCCACTTTCTTGAAAGTATTCAGGATTTCTTTGTCTAACTCCTCCATCTTTTTAGTTTTTGGTTTCAAACGGTTTGGATAGGGAGGAGGAGGAGAATAAGGAGAAGGATTTTCAGAGGAAGTATTAGGGGATACCAACCTGGAGTTATCACTGGGTGCAGGCATCTCAGATGTTGCTTGTGTTGTTTCATCTGATCTTCCTCTTTCATCATTAGGTACAACTTCATTGTCCTTATCTTCATCTTCTTGGGCATCCCCAAGGCCTTGTATTTGCTTACCCGATCTTAAAGTAATAGCACTTACATTTCTCGGGTTGATTACAGTTTGTGCAGGCAAATTGCTTGAGCCTTGTTGAGACTTCATCTGATTTAACTCATTTGCCATTTGTCCAATCTGATTTTGCAAATTCTGATTGGTTGCTTCCATTGTCTGTTTCAACTCATTGATTTGTCCCTTCATCATGTCAGCCATCATTTTCATCATTGCCTCCATGTTTGAATCACCAGAGGTTGCAGTTGGTTGTGGTTGTTGCCTCTGTTGAGGTGGAACATAGACTTGTTGGTGTTGAGGCTGTTGATTTCCCCATTTCTGGCTGGGATATTCCTTCCAATCTGGGTTGTACTTGTTGGAGGACAAATCATGGTTGTATTGCTGCCGAGGTGGTCTATTATTGCCATAGATGTTTGCAGCATATGCTTGAGGTTGTTCATTGTCTAACGTCCCTGTCTCTTTTAACATAAAACAAGCCTCTGTAGGATGATTAGTAGAAGCACAAATTCCACATAAAGTAGAAGGGATAGGCTTTTTCTGTAAGTCTGTCAAGGTCCTTACCATGGCTGCTAAGTCATCCAACTTCCCTTCTAATTTCTTGTGATCTGCAACATATGAAGCTTCTACTCCATGGGTTCCCTTCAATAGAGTTATAGAATTACTCCTTGTGGAAAATTGTTGATGGTTCGACGCCATAGTTTCAATCAATTGTCTTGCATTTGTTGGCGTTTTGTCCATCAATGACCCTCCACTTGCAGCATCTATCATTTGTCTATCCATGATACTCAATCCCTCATAAAAGTATTGAATGAGGAGATGCTCGTTTATTTGGTGATGAGGACAGGAAGCACACAACTTTTTGAATCT
Organism: Vigna unguiculata; assembly: GCF_037176805.1. Classification (NCBI taxonomy): domain Eukaryota; kingdom Viridiplantae; phylum Streptophyta; class Magnoliopsida; order Fabales; family Fabaceae; genus Vigna; species Vigna unguiculata. Next base: position 21,220,957 of record NC_140795.1, on the reverse strand, counting down.
CTCCCAATACTCGTGAAGACTTTCTCTTTCTTGTTGCCTTATCCCATAAATATCTTTGCGAATAGCAGCAACTCTAGATGCTGGAAAAAACTTTTCCAGAAATAATCTTTTCAGAGTCTCCCAGGTATTGATGGATCCTGGCGGAAGGCAGTATAACCAATTCTTAGCGGCATCTTGCAATGAGAATGGAAAAGCCTTAAGCTTGATATGTTCCTCTGTTACTGTCGTAGGTCTCATGGATGAACAAACAACATGAAATTCCTTCAAGTGATGGTATGGGTCTTCTCCTGCTAATCCATGGAATTTGGGTAAAAGATGGATCAACCCAGACTTAAGCTCGCATTCTCCATCTGGATATTGGATGCACATGTTTTGTGTAATTGCTGCATCCGGTGAAACCAACTCTCTTATTGTTCTTTCTTCCATTCTATCTTCTTGAATTTCTGGTTCAGGTGATGGATCAGAAGATATGTTAATCACCGGAGGTGATTCTAGCGGTACACTTTCAGTGGTAGGTTCAGATGATGATGGTGCTCCTTCAGTAGAACACCTGAGATCAAGTCTCCTACGTGATTTATGCAAGTTCCTTTCAAGTTCTGAATCAAGTTGATAAAATTGACCCGGATTGGCCCGAGTCATGCACTATGCAAGTCCACCTGAAAGTGTTTCCCTGTGTGTTTTTTTTCTTCTTTCTATTCTTGTTTTGGAGAAAGATTTCAAGAAAGAAATGAGTTAAGATGTCGTTGGGTCTACTCCCAGGAAAGAGAGGTGCGTCACAATGGACAACTTAAATACCAAGTCTTTCCTAGACAGAGTTTTCCAAACTAGTCTCAAAAAATTTCTTAAAAGAAATTCTTAATCAAAACAAAAATAGAAATTTGCTTGGAATATATTAACAGAAAACTAGATACTACAAAATAACAAACTATATCAAACGTATATGCGTAAAATAAATAAAAAAAATAAAAAATAAAAAATAAAAAATAAAATAAAATAAAATAAAATAAAATAAAATAAATAAAAACAGAATCAAAATAAAAGAAATACTAACCGTATTCCCCGGCAACGGCGCCAAATTTGATATCGCTGTCGTTAGGCGATCAAATTACCACTACTTTAGCAACTTCAGTATTGCCAGTTAGTAGTGAACAAAATAGTTAGGGTTAAGATAACCCTGAGTCGTCTCACAACGAATACGGAATTGATCTCAAATATCTGATTCTCAAAAATGCAATTTAAAACTAGCAACTATAAAAATAGGGGGGTTTTGATATGCAAAGAAAATGACACGGAAGATTGTAAACACAGTAATAGTAAATAGGTCAATTCCACTGCTTTTTCTAAATAAGATTCTTCATTGGTTATCTAGAGATTATTGTTAAATTAATTATTGTTGTTGATTTACAAATAAATCAATGTAAAGACTCAATTCATTTGTTGGCATCCTCACTTTTAATCAAAGTACAGTCTCAATTAAAAGTGAGAATTGTTTAGATTGTCCATAGTAAATTTAATCAAAGTACAGTCTCAATTAATTTTACTATGCCTAATCATGTCTATTCCTTTGTTTCTTTACCAAATAGAAAACTTAATTAATCAAAGTAAAGTCTTGACTAATTTTAGTTAAAGTAATTACCTCTAATCAAATTAAAGTCTCAATTATTGGCAAAAACTTATTTAATCAAATGAAAGTTTCTAAACAAAATCAAAGTAAAGTCTCAATTTAATTTAAAAACCTTTTAACTCATATGATTAGCATGTATGTAGATTTAAAATCATTATTTTCTATTCGATTAAGAAGCAAAGGACATAGATAAACAAAAACCACAACAATAATCAAAATAACAAAACATATAAATTCATCTAACCTCAGAATCCATTTAAGAAATTACAGTGGAATCAACCCTTAAAAGCTTAGCCCTCCATGGCTTTGATGGAATACATGATGATATGAAAGAAAGAAAATAAAAGAAAGAATGAGAGATGTGGTGGAGACGGTATTTGCCAAAACCAGAGAGTTCTAAGTGTCTAAGCTGTAAGTTGTAAATTGTCAGTTCCCCCGTTTCTGCTCCCTTAAGTCTCTTTATATAGGCTTCCACTGGACTTTGGGCTTTATCTGTCAGTTGCTAAAATCATTTATTTTTATTTTTTATTTAATTAATTAGCAACTTAATTTCTGTCCAATTTCCAATTCTGTCCCTCTTATTTAAGCATTTTTACAAAATTGACCAGAATTTGACTGCTGACTTTGACCAGTTGACCAGAGTTGACCAGTTGACCAGTTTGACTGTCCAATAGCAGTCTGACACGTGGCGAGTCTCTCTCCAGAACTAGGGTTTCTCTCTCACACTCTTCCTTGGCTGCGCGGCTGACGGCGGCTGCTGCCGTTTTCCGGCGTGGTGGCGCGAGGAAGAAGATGGCGGAGCAAGGTTCGTGGTGGCGGCACTGCTGCAGTCGCGGTGGCGTCGCGATGATGGTGGCGCTGCTGCGGAGATGACGGCGCGAAGGCTGTGTGCTCGCAGAGATGCAGGTGTAGGCGCGGTGGAGATGGCGATGGTGGTGGCGTGTCGCTGCAGAATCGTGGTGGCCGGAAACGGCGGTGGCTGCCGTGGAGGTTGATGGTGGCGGCTAGGGTTTGGGGAAAATTAGGGTTTCTGTTTTGGGAGATGAAGATGATGACGTGGCAGAATCTGATTGGTTAATTTGGTGAGGGTAGGATTATGACACGTGGCTTGTTCTGGTTGGCTAATTTTAAGAGGTGGGGATTGCCACATGGCATGATCTGGTTTAGTGGAGTTTAAGTGGTAGGAGGGGTGCAACTTAGTGAAAACTAGGGGTGCAGAACAGGTTTTTGTGGTCCACTTGAGCAAGGAGTGTGCAAATAAAAACTGGGGGTGCATTTAGCTCCTGATTTATTCTTTTTCAGAATTTCTTGATTTTGGACTTATTTTGTAACTTTGAATATTTCAAAATCACATTATTAATCGACCAAAAATAAATTCCAGCTGCATTAACAAACGTTAAAATATCCAATAATATTTTATGCAACTAAAATCAATTTTTATGCCACTTTTACCAAACTTACTCAATAAATCCAATAATCACAAATCCTAATTAAATCAATCTTTAAGCACAGAAAATTCAATTAAATCCCCAAATTTAAATATTAAATGAGGGCAAAAATTTGAACTCATCAGTCAACCTATTGTACAAATTTAGTTACATCCTCTAGTTCAATTTTAATCAATTAATGCACCATAAATCTTTTTCTTTCATTTAATTTGTGCACGTAAATGCAAATGATGACGTTTTGTATTCAACATTTAAAAATAGGCAATTAATAAAATTCAACTTTTCTATTTCTATCATGGGACATTATATATATATATATATATATATATATATATATATATATATATATATATATATATTTAGGAAAGACTTTTCAATTATCATGCATATTCCCTACATAATACCAATTCAAGTTTAATAATGTTATTCATGTGTCATCCAATATAAGAAAATATCAATATTATACATTCACACTTTTATAACAATTACTATATGTAATAATAAATATTCATTATACACTCATTTCACATATACATTTCATGTATTTCATGATATAAAAGAAAATATTGATTCTTACTTATAGATAACCAACATCAAACATGCTTATTTTATATAGTAATAATGTCATAGACAATTCATGATGAAGGATTATCTTGTTCCTTTTTAAGATTATTGAATATGGTGTGAGTTGTTTAAGAAAGCTAAGTGAAATCCCCACTAGACATTAAGATAGCAAGCTATCTAGATGTGAAGGTTCCTTTCACAAAGCTAAAGAGAAGAAGATGATGGATTGATTCAAACAAAAAGGAAATGGAAAGAACATAAACTATAGAAAACCAAGAACAATTAAAGGAAGAAGAAAACATAAAATGGAAAGGAAAGAAATGGTAAAAATGTGAGAAGCACGCCACTACAGGGCTAGGCTAGAAGCCATGGAAACCTTGAAGATGAGTGGATGTGTGCCGCCACTTGCTATGCAAGATAAGGCTTAAAAGTATTCACTCCCTAGGGAGGAAACTCTCACAAATGGTTGAGACACAAGAGTGTTTTTACTTCAAAATGTTCAACCCTTTTACATGTCTAGGAGCACCCCTTATATAGAAGAGTTTAGGGGCCTCTAAGCAAATAAAAGATACCTAAGGATGTCTCTACAAAAACCTAACCCTAGCTTCTAGAAACTAGGTCAAATAAGGTTACAAAAATGAGAGACAAAAGAGCCACTATGGTGTGTGCAAGGCTAATTTCGTTCTAGCACAAAAGGAGACAAAGAATGTGTCTCATATGTCTCCAAAAAGTGGCCAAAGTGTGCTAAAAACAAAGGAGACCAAAGGTACATAGGTACACTTGCTTCATGCCTTTTACTTTATGCTTTATGTCTTTGCTTTACTCTCTCCTCCACACCATTTATGCTCCCCAATCACCATGCGCCACCTAGCATTGCTTTCTTACTCCTAATTAACCTACAAAGCAAATAAACATAGATTAGCATGTTGGCTTAAGTCAAGTCAACTATAGTCAACAAGTCAAACCTAGTCAAAGGTCAACAAGTCAACTAAAGTTGATTCAACTAAGCCAACTTAGGGAATCAAAAAATAACAAACACAAATGAAAGGAATGAAGTATTAGTGAACTTCCTTTCTAAACATGCTTAGTCTTCTTAAGCATGTGCCTCCATCCTTGGTTGGGGTCAATCCTTCATCATCCTCCCCTTCTTGGAGAGAATTTGACCACAAATTCTTTAAGCCTTTGTGGATGGAACTTGACTTGATTTGGGTGAGTATTTGCGCCTCCCTTTTATGAGCTTTTGTTCCATCCTTTCTAAGGGTATTACCCCTAGCTTTGGTTAGGCCATCTTTATTTTCTAGACTACTCTTCCTCTCTTGCTTATGCTTTGGGCCTTCCTTTTTGGCTTGGGAAGAGAAGGAAGAGTGATGCACATCTTGCTTTGGAAGAATTTTTTTGTAGGCAAGTAACACCTTGGTGAAAGCTTGCCCCTTTTCTTTTTCTTCTTTATCTTTTCTTATTTTATTTCTATCCTTATTAACTTCTTGAGGTGATAGAGGTAGTAAAGTTGTCTTTTTCCCATTTTTGAAGAAAATGTATTGGTTGGTATGGCCATCATGTAAAGTTTATTTATCAAATTGCCATGGCCTACCTAGTAAGATATGTGTGACTTCCATGGGAACAACATCACATAGCACCTCATCTTTGTAGCTTCCTATAGAGAAGTTAATTAGGACTTGTTTATTTACATCTATTTCTCCCTCTTTACTTATCCAAGCAAGCTTGTAGGGCTTAGCATGAGGAATGGTCTTTAAGCTAAGCTTTTCCACCAACCTTGTGCTAGCTACATTGGTACTACTTCCTCCATCAATAATTAGAGAGCAAACCCATTTGTTAATTTTGCATCTAGATTGAAAAATGTTTTCTCTTTGAGTTGGACCAAGCTCACTTTGATCTTGACCTATCATGCGCCTTAATAACATAGGGTCTTTCTAAAAAATTTTAGTTTTACTAGAGGAAGAAGGTTCTTTTGAAAGAGAATGGGGAGATAAGTGTTCACTTTCAACATCATTACTCTTCTTTAAGATCATGGTCCTCTTGGTTGGGCAATTTAAAGCAATGTGATTATAACCCAAACATTTAAAACATTTAATAGAACTTGATCTTGGAGAAGTGGAATGGTGAATGTGATCACTTGGTGACTTACTTTTACTTGGTGGTTCTTGATGAGAGTTAGAAGGGAACTTACCATGTTTCATTTTATCATTTCCCTTCCATGAGTGACTAAAGTAGTGGTTAGGTGAGTAACTCTTCCTTGCCCTTCTTTTTCTTTTCAATTGAATTTCAATCCCAAGGGCAAGTATGAAAACATTTTCAAGAGTGGAGTACTCATACAACTCTACTTGGTCTTGTATGTCTCTCCTAAGACCACTTACAAATCTTTTTATTTTTTCTTTGTTAGTTTCTTTTATTTCAACCCTACGCATTTAAGACTCTAATTCTTTAAAGTACTCACTCACACTCATAGAACCTTGGTGAAGCCTTTGGAGCTTCAAAAGAAGTTCCTTCCTATAGGAGGGAGAAACAAATCTAGCGCGCATAAGAGTTTTAATGTCCATCCAAGAAGCCGCGGGTGGCCCTTGGTCATAATTCTTACAAACTTTATGCCACCAAGTATTGGCATACTCCAAAAATCCTAAAACTACTAGATCAACTTGTGTTTGATCCTTTACATGATTTTCATTGAAAATTTGATCAACTTTAGCTTCCCAATAAAGTGATCAACTTTGGGATCACTTCCTCCATAGAACTTAGGAATCTTTGGAGTTTGCTTCTCTTGTGATGGGTTGCGCCTAGAATGCCCTCTTTTCCTAGCCTCTCTTTCTTGCTCTTTAGCTTCAAGCCTTTGAATGTGCTCTTGGATTCTTAGGTCACTTTGCTCCTTGTCTTTTCTTAATTGTTCAAAGGCCTCCTTCCTAGACAACTCCAAATCCCGGAGCAATCTCATCAATGTATTGTTTTTGTTTGGTGTAGGTGCATTTGATGAACTTGCCATGATTCCTACAACAAAAACACTCAAATCCGAGACAAAATAAATGGATTAGAGGTTAGACAACATGAAAACCGAGACCAAATGCAACCCAAATTGTAACCCAAGTGTTTAGATCACTCTCCCAAAGTAACAAGGCAAGGCTAGCACTCAAAATCCACCAAAGGAGTGAAGCAAACACTTTTAAAAACTTGTTCAAAACCTTTCAAATGCAAGACAAGTGATTCGGCCACAACATCCCAAGAGTTTCAAGAAAAGAAAACTACTAAGACACAACAAAGAACACCTAGTGACAAGCAAGAAAAGCACAAAAACAAGAAAGTTTAACTTCTACGGAATTTTTGTTTTAAAGAAAAAAACTTGAACAAGAGTAAAGCAATGAAAAACACTTTTAAAGACTCTATGGAAAGCATTTGAACAAGCCAAGATTATACCTCAAATTATGCATACACCAAGAAAGATCATAACCAAGTTAAAACATGGAACTAATTTGTCAATATCACCCAAAATCCAAGTATAAAATTTGGTAGCATAACACCTAGTAAAAATGGCCAAATGGATTCACCAAGCAACACATTAGCTCTCGGCCAAACTGTTTTTGGTCTTGAAAACACTTTTTCTTTTCAAAACTAGGTACTTAAAATGATGAGAAGGATGTTTTAGGGTGTCTTGAACACTTAGTTCCTTAAAATTAGGTCAAAATCAATTTCAAGGAGCATGCTACAACAAAAGGCATAGATCTCATGCAATAGCTCAAATACTTAGAAACAAGAATAAGAAAACTCAAAGAAGCATATGACATATGACTCAAGCAAAAGTTAGACACATTTAAAGACTCAACATGACATACACAAAGACACAAACATGTAGCTATCATGCATTTAAACTCATGGATTTGAGGCTCAAAGACTAAGCATCCAAAGACATGTTATCCAACCACATTTAGGAGCTTAAAGAGGTGCAAAAACCGTAGCCAAACTGCCACAACAAAACCTGAAAACGCTGATTCACGTATTCTTGGCAGATCTGACCTTTGCTCACTAATTTCATCATAACTTTTTCCATGGAACTCCAAATGCGTTGGTTCTTTTTTTTTTTGGAAACTAGACTCAAAGAGATTTCTTTTGATATAAAGAACGTTACTTTTGGACCACTGAGCTAGCTGCAGTATTTTTTTCAAAAACGCACACGTTGCTGCCAGCACTGTTTTTATGTGGACCATTCAAAGATAGCTACACAAGACAAGGTTAGAACATGAAAAACACGATATTCAAGATAACCTAGGCTCTAGATACCAAATGATGAAGGATTATCTTGTTCCTTTTTAAGATTATTGAATATGGTGTGAGTTGTTTAAGAAAGCTAAGTGAAATCCTCACTGGACATTAAGATAGCAAGCTATCTAGATGTGAAGGTTCCTTTCACAAAGCTAAAGAGAAGAAGACGATGGATTGATTCAAACAAAAAGGAAATGGAAAGAACATAAACTATAGAAAACCAAGAACAATTAAAGGAAGAAGAAAACATAAAATGGAAAGGAAAGAAATGGTAAAAATGTGAGAAGCACGCCACTACAAGGCTAGGCTAGAAGCCATGGAAACCTTGAAGATGAGTGGATGTGTGCCGCCACTTGCTATGCAAGATAAGGCTTAAAAGTATTCACTCCCTAGGGAGGAAACTCTCACAAATGGTTGAGACACAAGAGTGTTTTTACTTCAAAATGTTCAACCCTTTTACATGTCTAGGAGCACCCCTTATATAGAAGAGTTTAGGGGCCTCTAAGCAAATAAAAGATACCTAAGGATGTCTCTACAAAAACCTAACCCTAGCTTCTAGAAACTAGGTCAAATAAGGTTACAAAAATGAGAGACAAAAGAGCCACTATGGTGTGTGCAAGGCTAATTTCGTTCTAGCACAAAAGGAGACAAAGAATGTGTCTCATATGTCTCCAAAAAGTGGCCAAAGTGTGCTAAAAACAAAGGAGACCAAAGGTACATAGGTACACTTGCTTCATGCCTTTTACTTTATGCTTTATGTCTTTGCTTTACTCTCTCCTCCACATCATTTATGCTCCCCAATCACCATGCGCCACCTAGCATTGCTTTCTTACTCCTAATTAACCTACAAAGCAAATAAACATAGATTAGCATGTTGGCTTAAGTCAAGTCAACTATAGTCAACAAGTCAAACCTAGTCAAAGGTCAACAAGTCAAGTAAAGTTGATTCAACTAAGCCAACTTAGGGAATCAAAAAATAACAAACACAAATGAAAGGAATGAAGGATTAGTGAACTTCCTTTCTAAACATGCTTAGTCTTCTTAAGCATGTGCCTCCATCCTTGGTTGGGGTCAATCCTTCATCAATTCACCTTCAATTAAATTATAATAAAAATAATTTAATATATAAAACTATATTTTGTACTGTCACATAAAAACTTCTTTTGCAATTTTATAAAATAAAGTTCTTTATACTTCCCTTTAGTTTAGCTAAGAAAAACAACAATATCAAGATGAGCGACATCCATATTTTTATAAAGACAAAAGTGTGTTTCTATGTTTTTATCCCTGTTTTGTAGGATGTTTTTATGTAAGACAAGTATGACCCAAATGGTCTTTACCTCAGCAATGATAAATTATATTTTCATATTATTTGTCATTGTTTTCATCTTCTTCTTTTATCATTTTCATACTATTGTTCCACTTCTTTTGATGACAAAATTTCTCTTTGAAATTTCCTTTATGATCACAAAAATATGGATCAGATGTTGCTGCATTCACTTCTGGAATGTAAGACAAGTATGACCCAAATGGTCTTTACCACCGTAGTGATAAATTATATTTTCATATTATTTGTCATTGTTTTCATCTTTTTTTTTCTCATTTTCATACTATTGTTCCACTTCTTTTGATGACAAAATTTCTCTTTGATATTTCCTTTATGATCACAAAAATATGGATCAGATGTTGCTGCATTCACTTATGGGAATGAAGCATAACCAATTTAGTCTCATGGATGTTGCTCCATTCACTTCTGAGAATGAACATAACCAATTTGATCTTATGATTTTTCATCAAAAACTCATTGTTTTGTTTAGCCATAAGAAGGCATAAATAATTTGAGAATATTTGTGAAATAATTTTTTCACGATATTGTTGTAATAAGAGCAAATTATTGCTCAAATGCTTTATTTCTTTTTCCCCCTTTTTTAGAGCATCATCAAGACTCATTGCATCTAGATGTATTTCAGTCTCTAATACTCAAGAATATGAGTAATTTTTTCTTATAATATCAAAAGTCATAAATTCAAATTTTGTAAGGTTTGACTTTTTTTTAAACTAGCTCATAAAATATTGATAATAATCAAATTTTATTTATGAAACTATAAAATTAATATAGACAATAATTAAAATAATCAACATCACAATAAAAATAATAATAGTAAGACAGATGAAACTTAATAAAGTAAAAAAAAAATTATCCAAAAAAATAAGAATATAAGACAAAATTGTCAATAAGGAAAGGGTTAGAAAGAGTTTGTATTGAGGTACGGAGAGCATTGTCCTTAAAGAGAAAACAAAAATATCTCCACTAACTCAGTTGGATAGCCTTTGTACTGATAACATGTTATAAAATAAAGGAGAGAAAGAGAATAAAGAGTAGAGACTGATTTTTTGTGTGTAATTATCAATAGGAGAAGTCCCTATTTATAGATACAAAAGGCAACCCAAGGGATACAACTCAATGGTTACAACACTAATGAAGTAATCAATCATAGGTAACTGCTAGCAACTCAATGGACATCTATACATTTCATATATATATATATATATATATATATATATATGTATGTATGTATGTATGTATGTGTGTGTGTATGTATGTATGTGTGTGTGTGTTTTTATTTATTTATCAATACACAAATTCTATTTTTTATTTCTAATATAGTTTCCATCTTATCATAACCTTTATTCAATTATGTTCAAATGATATGTCAATTAAATATTTTTACGTCTTATATTTGAATATTTCTATTTTTTTTATATTTTTATTTATTGTATATTTTCTTTTCATATGAGAACGTTTAACACTCTCAAGTGTTCAATAGTATAAACCTTCAATTTACTAGGTAATATAAAACATTTGCTCTATTATTATTAATTTTTGTGTCATTTGAAGAACTATTTTGTTTCTCTAAAACAATTTTCGTTATTTTTCAATCATTGACTATGTTGATATTTGAAAAGTTTATGTACCACACCTAGCCGGCCCCGCTAACATATCAACACATATCACCCTTGACCGACACCTATATCAGCCAAGGCTGGGGGACTGGTGTACCACACCCAGCCAACTCAACAAAATAGTAATAAAACGATACCTATATACCAAAGCATTCAAGTAATCAGCCTAGGCTGGGCTGACCTGAGCCTAACCGGCCTAAACTGGTAACCTAAACATCTCGAGGAACAACTTGCATAAGACAACACATGACCAACACAAACCGCCAAGGAAAGTAGTCGGCTTAGGCCGACAACCCCTATATACTTAGCAAAATCAAATCCCCCTAGTATTCAATGGGTTCACCTAAGGGCCTGGGTTAGGGCCCAAGCCCACTTACAGCCCAAACTAAGGCCCAAGCCAGGGCCTGGCCCATGGCATAACCAAGCATAATTAATACTCTATAAATACACGTGGACCCTAGTAATTAAAGGTACGTATTCATTACTCCATTAATCACTTGATTTGACCTTTTGAGAGCTTTGACTCACTTGAGCTTCTGGAGTCCCTTCTACAAGTAACCCCTCTTGGGTCCAAGCCGACATGTATCAATCGGGAAGAGGCCAACTGAGGAGATAACGGACTACGTGGGTAAGGTGACGCTTGTGCCTAACTTATCTTGTTTGTTCTCTGCAGGAACAATTGGTGCCCACAGTGGGGCACGAGACGAACACCTTAGTACCCGTTTCTCTCCGAAGATGGTTTCAACCCGCAGCAGAGCTGGAGTTAACAAGCAGGCTGATGTTGGTCCCTCAGGGCCCGCTAACATCACTCCTAACCTGGCCGCCATCCTAGACGGCTAGGCTAAGATGCAACAAGAGTTGGCAGATCTGAAGAAACGCAACGCTGATGAGATGAAGGCGCTACAACAAGAGAATTCTTGCCTCAGGCGAAAGATCGAAGCTGATCCCACCCTAAAAGGGAAAGCCAAGGAGGTGTCTGAGGTTACAAGGTCCCCGACCTTCCAGCCCACAGAAGAAGAAAGCGAATACAACCCCACCCCTCACACCTTCACTACCACCCAACAAACACCCATTCCCTCCACCCATCTCGCTCACTTCCCATCCACCCAACTAGGGCATACCGTAGCTTCTGATGCTACCCTCCCCACCACCCAAATCCCCTACAATATACCCGCCACCCTACACACTACACATGTTCCACCTTACAACCCACAATACCTCCCGACAACTCATATCCCCCCTCACAACTTTACCTCCACCTTCCCCACTCTGATCCACCATCCCATCCCTCCCCATCCGTTCCCACCCCACCAGTCCAGATGTCGCCACCCCTTCACCGATTTTATCGCCAACACCCCCCTTCCTGCCCAGTGGGAACCCTTCACACTGGACCGCTACACCGGTGAAACCGACCCTGACGAACACCTCAAAGTCTACATCACCCATGTCGCCCTGTACACGTCCCAAGACGCGGTTTTTTGCAAGGCCTTCACTACCACCCTCAAGGGCCTTACTCTAGAATGGTTCATAACCCTTCCACCTTACTCCATCGACAACTTCGATGCCCTCTCCCATATGTTCTCCATCCATTTCGCTGGCTGCTGCCCACACCAAACTACCACAATCTCCCTCCTGGGCATTAGACAAGAACAAGGCGAACCACTCAGAGCGTTCATTGATCGTTTCAGTAAGGCAACCCTTCGAACCCCACACCTCAATCAAGAAATGATCCTTCAATGTATGGCACTCACCCTCTAACCCGGCCCCTTCACCAACAATGTCTACCTCCACCCACCTGCCTCTTTTCACGAGCTCAAGTGGCGTGCCGCTGACTATGTTCGCATGGAGGAAATGCAGACCTTCCATACTAAATTCTGCAATGGCAATGCCACCACTTCCGCCAACCCAACCCCGCAACCCCCTCGCCCCGATACCCGCCCACGTGAACCTCGCCCACCCCGTTTTACCAGATATGTCCCCCTTACTGTCGCCCGCTCCCGCCTCTTTGACGAGGCCCTACAAGCTGACCTCATTCCGCCACCACGTAAGACAACCACTCCTCCTAATGCTGATATGACCAAGTATTGCCGCTACCACCGCAACCATGGCCACACTATAGAAGACTGCAAAGCACTCTAGGATAAAATAGAAGAACTGGTCCGTGCTGGTCACTTTCGCCACTTCATCCGCAAAGATGATTATTCCTCTCGATCCCGCCACCGCCTCGATCCGACCACAGACGCACTGATGAGTGCGTATTTTTGCCCTCATTTGATGTTTAATTATGGGTATTTCATTGAATTTGTGTGCTTAAAGATTGATTTAATTGGGATTTCCTATTATTGGGATTATTGAGCATGAGATACAAAAACATGTTAAAAATAGCTTTTTAGTTGCATAAATGTTCTTTGGATATTTTGAAGTGTGTTAGTGTAGTTGCAGCTAAGTTGAGCTCATGGAGGTGTGGAAATAAATTGATTAAAGCTTCATGACACCTTAAAGATAAATCCAAAAATAAGAAATTATCAAAAGCACAAAAATCCAAGCCAAGCATTGCATGAAGACGACAAGAAAAGCTTGAAAAAGTGAAGAAGTTTCTCTCAACCAAGAAGAGAGGAAAGAAAAATTGAACCTTGCGGTTTTCTTTATCTTTATGATAGAAGATAATTTGGGAAAATATATCTTTAGATATTTTATTTGATATTTTTAAATAATTATCTTATTTAATTATATCATAAAATATTAAAAGATAATAACTACCAAATCTTTTTAAATATGACAAGATCTTCTTGAATCTTTTTAGTTCCACAACAAACAAATATATTATGAAGATATTGGATTATTTAGAAGATAATTTAAGGAGATTGCAAAGGGTTGATTTAGAAAATTAATACAAATACTAATTGGTGATAATTTATCATATATCTTTAATTAATTAATTAATTTAATTATATTAGATATTGATATTATCAACCAATTATATTTGTCAAATAGTCTATATCTCTCCAAATATTTTTAAATATTTATCTTTATCTTTATTTTAAAACATATGTGAGAGATTTTAGAAACAGAAAATCCCAGTCCAATTCCTATATAAAGAGACAAGGGAGAAGCACAAAAAAAAGCTCGGCACTTCGGAGTTTTGGAACCCTTAGGGGTGCCTAATTTCGTTTCCTTTCTCTCTCTTTTCTTCTCTCTATTCTTCTTTTTGTTTTGTATTCCATGAATTGCTAAACTTCTTGGGTTGATTCCATTGTAATTTCATTATGGATTTTGAGGTTAGAATGAATTAATTTCTTTGTTCTTTTTATTATTGTTGAGGTTTTAATTCATCTATGTCTTTTATCTTTGAATCACGTAAAAAGTAATGATTTTAAATCTATATGCATGTTGATCATATGAGTTCAAGGGTTTTTAAATTTAATTGAGACTTTACTTTGATTTTATTTAGAAACTTTCATGTGATTGAATGAGTTTTTACCAATAATTGAGACTTTACTTTGATTAAAGGTATTTATTTACTCTAACTAAAATTAATTGAGACTTTACTTTAATTAATTAAGCTTTTTATTTGGTGAGGAGATAAAAGACTAGACATGATTAGGCATAGTAAATTTGATTGAGATTGTACTTTGGTTGAATTTACTGTGGATAATCTAAAAGTTCTCACTTTTAATTGAGACTGTACTTTGGTTAAAAGTGAGAAAGCCAACAAATTAATTGAGACTTTACATTGATTAATTTGTAAATCTACAATAATAATTAATCGAGCAATAATCTTTAGATAACCGATGATGAATCTATTTTGAAAAAGCAATGGAATCAATCTATTTTCTTTACTATTGTTTTTTATTTCTTTTTATCTTTTAAATTTTATTTCTATCTTTATTTATCTTAATCCCCTATATTTTTTATTTTATTTGACTAACTCATTTGTATAGTTTTATAAGAACTAACTTGTTAAAAATCAATTCCGTGTTCGTTGGGAGACGACTTTGGGTTACTTTACCCTTTCTATTTTGTTGACTACTATTTTAGCAATACTGAAGTTGCTATAGTTTAGTAGTATTAATTTGAACGCGTCAACGACAGCGTTATCAAATTTGGCGCCGTTGCCGAGGAACACGGTTAGAATTTTTATCATTTTAGTTCTTATTTATTTTATTTATTTTTTTCTTTTGATTTTATTTTTGTTTATCACTAACATTTTTTTTTTAATTTTTTGTTCTAACATTTTTGGTTATTTTCTTTAGTTATTATTTTTTTAAAGCATAGTTTTTGTTTGAGGAATTTTGTTGGGAAATTTGTGAAACTAGTTGGGAAAAACTTTGGCTAAGGAAAGATAAGGTACTTAAGTTGTCCATTGAGACGCACCTCTCTTTCCTGGAAGTCTACTCAACAAGCTTCAACTTATTTCTTTTCAGAAAACCTCTTTCAAAAATGCAAAATAATTTTTCATACAAAAGTAATCAACATTGTAGTTTTCAAATGGATTACAATTGTTATCCACAGCAACCACGTGATTTTCAGCAACGAATTGTAACACCTACTTCTGCACCTGATATAAGTGGGTTAACTTTACAACAATTTAATGATCTATATCCTAGATCATCTTTTTTGGGATATGAGCAACAACCATATTCTGAGTGTCCACCTCAGCAACCATATGTTCCAAATAGTTTTCAACAACAATATGTACCACCACAACAAGTTGAAGCAACCAATGGACCATCCTACAAGGAAGTTATGATATTAATGGGTGAAGTTATAGAGAAATTAGAGTCCATGAATGAAAGGTTGCGTGTTGATCAACGATGTAGAAATATTGAGCAAGAGTGGTACGAAAGTAAGCAAATACTGTATGATATGTTAAGGGATGCAAGTAAGAACAACTTCATAGAATTACTTGTAACTGTTAATACCACCCCTCAACCCCATTAGAGATTTCCTGAAAATCCAGATTTTAACAAACTTCGTCATAAAATCAAAGATGTGCTTCTGAAGTTGGCCATCAAAGCTGAACAAATGTCTGAAGATTTGAGTCAGCTAATGAATGATGTAGTGAGAAAGGTCACTTTGGAAGATATGATGAAAATGATCACTAAAAGGATGAAGATGAATCAGACAGATCAGAAAGAGATGATGAATGCCGCCACACAAAGCTTGCAAAATCAGTCTGAAAAACTAATAGCGGAATCACATCACATTGATATATCTACTGATGGATATAATGATTGTCATAGTAATATGTCTACTGATGGACATATTAAAGATGTTGCTGAAGTTGATGAAGAAATTAAAGATTCTCACATAAACATATCTACTGACAGATATGTTGACGATGCTCAATGTGAATATAAAGTTGTACCAATTGATGAGGATATGAGTACAAATGATCATTTTGAAGAGCAAAGTTGTGAGAACAATACAATGGAGGAACCAAGTACAGTTGAAGAGCCAACAACATTCGAAGATACAGCTGAAGCATCTACTATTGCAATTGACTTGGTTAATGATGAAGCAGTAGAGTCAACAACACCAGGTGAAAATTTTTGCTCAGAAGATGAGATTATGAGGATTACTGATGATCCGCTTAACCATCCGAATGCACCTGATGATGCTCAAGTTGAGTTGAAGCCACACACTCCACACATCAAGTTTGTTGATGTGAATGATGCAAATAAGTTTTCAGTGGTCATCTTTGTTGACATGGCTGCAGAAAAAGAAGAAAGGTTGCTACAACAAGTAAAAAGCTTAGATTCAAATTCTTTTGAAATCACTGTTGATAGAAAAGTTAATTTGTATGCATGTTTGTTTTTTGTTTCTGTTTTTAATTTTAAAAATATTAAAAAAATTTCAAAAATATGTGTTTTTGTTTTCGTTAATAAAATTGTATAAGCTGACTTGTACTTTATAAAATTAAAGAAAATAAATTTTGACATATGGCCAGATTGAGCAAATAGTCACAAGATTTTTCGTTTCCTCCCCAAAATAAATCCATCAAGGAATTTTTTTTTTGAAATAAGTGTGGGGGAGACAAACTGTAGGTAGAATTTTTCTTTTTTCTGTTTTTCAATTTTTTTGTTTTTGTTTTCATTTTAAAAGAAAAAAAATTGTGATTTCTTTTTGAGAAAATTGTGAAAGTATTAACTTTTTACTAAGTGAAACTTTTAAACAATATGTCTCATAAGAAATCCACTAAAAATATTTTTTTGCTTTCAATAAAACATATTGACATTGGATTTTGGATTTGATTCAATAATTGGGATGATCATAATTCTGGAAAAATAAAAGTCATGTTGATATGAGTGGTTTGTTTCTATGAATTACTAATTGAGTTGATTTGAGAATTTCTTGATTAAATCTTTTGTGAAAGAGTTTAAACTTGTGAGTCTTGAGCCTTAATGTAAAGGATGGACCGCCATGTGCCACTCCTATTGTTTTTCTTGAGTGACTTGCTCATGCTTGTTTATACTCAAATATTTAGCTTGATTCTTTTGTTTTTTCAACTTATGTGAATATGCATGATTTGATATGAATAAGGCATTTCTTGTTTTTAGCTACTTGGCCAAATAAGCCCACCTTGATATTAATCCATTGGTAGCCCCTTTGAGCTTTAAACCTCTTTTTCTTTTTTTAAGCCTATTGCATAACCTTAAAAAGAAAAAGACCATATTCTACCTTAGGAAGAAAGAAGGAGCTAATGGATTGTGTTCAGGAATGGTTGAGGAATAAAGTGTATGGGTGAGTACCTCACCCACAAATTAATAAAAATGGCAAAAGAAAAAATTGTTGATGAGAAAGTGTTGAAATGAAAAAAAAAACTGCTTTCTAAAAAAAAAAGAGAAAGCAACAAAGCAATCAACGAAAAAGAGTTGTTTTTGAAATTATGCCCCATTATTCTTCCTACATTACTATTTCAAAAACCCAAGAGTTCCAAAATTTTTTCTTCCTTTGCCTTGGCCCCATTATAACCAGTGAAAAGTCCTCATGATCTTTGATTGCATATTTGTTGAAAGTTTGTGAATATTAGAGTCTTGTTAAGTGTTAGAAGTGTTTACTTACATGAGTATTTTGAGTGAAAACACAAGCCAAAACACTTGAGAGAATTTTGGTGAGAAAATACACATTTAACTTGAGTACTTTCTTTAAAAAACGATTGTCTTGTGAATTCAAAAGATTAACTCATGTGTGAAAAATAGAATCTTTCCGTTTGTTTATGCATGATAACTTGATTTTTAGAATATTGATTTGTCTCAAGTAAGGTTCATTCCTTTAATCCAGTGTTGATGTGAAATAAAATACCTCAGAAGAAGGTTTGAAATTGTTTAATTTTGCCCAGGAGTGCAAAAGGATAAGTGTGTGAAATAAAATACCTCAGAAGAAGTTTCGCTAAACCAAGAAGAGAGGAAAGAAAAATTGGACCTTGCGGTTTTCTTTATCTTTATGATAGAAGATAATTTGGGAAAATATATCTTTAGATATTTTATTTGATATTTTTAAATAATTATCTTATTTAATTATATCATAAAATATTAAAGATAATAACTACCAAATCTTTTTAAATATGACAAGATCTTCTTGAATCTTTTTAGTTCCACAACAAACAAATATATCTTGAAGATATTGGATTATTTAGAAGATAATTTAAGGAGATTGCAAAGGGTTGATTTGGAAAATTAATACAAATACTAATTGGTGATAATTTATCATATATCTTTAATTAATTAATTAATTTAATTATATTAGATATTGATATTATCAACCAATTATATTTGTCAAATAGTCTATATCTCTCCAAATATTTTTAAATATTTATCTTTATCTTTATTTGGTGAGGAGATAAAAGACTAGACATGATTAGGCATAGTAAATTTGATTGAGATTGTACTTTGGTTGAATTTACTGTGGATAATCTAAAAGTTCTCACTTTTAATTGAGACTGTACTTTGGTTAAAAGTGAGAACGCCAACAAATTAATTGAGACTTTACATTGATTAATTTGTAAATCTACAATAATAATTAATCGAGCAATAATCTTTAGATAACCGATGATGAATCTATTTTGAAAAAGCAATGGAATCAATCTATTTTCTTTACTATTGTTTTTTATTTCGTTTTATCTTTTAAATTTTATTTCTATCTTTATTTATCTTAATCCCCTATATTTTTTATTTTATTTGACTAACTCATTTGTATAGTTTTATAAGAACTAATTTGTTAAAAATCAATTCCGTGTTCGTTGGGAGACGACTTTGGGTTACTTTACCCTTTCTATTTTGTTGACTACTATTTTAGCAATACTGAAGTTGCTATAGTTTAGTAGTATTAATTTGAACGCGTCAACTGCAGCGTTATCATGCCCTAACACGACTCTCGCCACGACAGACGCCCAGCCCAACCCGCTAACCAGGAACCCCAACCAGCCCGCACCGACATCACCCCGCCGATCCTCCCCTACGTGGCACTATCAACACCATCTCTGGTGGCTTCGCTAGTGGAGGATCCACCTCTTCTGCCAGAAAGAAACACCTCCGCCATATTCAATCCATCAACCATATTACCCATTCCCATCACGGACGCCGCATGCCTCCCATCATCTTCACAAACGACGACTTTCACGGCCTCGACCACCAACAAGACGACCCCGTGGTCATCACTGTTGAAATCGAAAACTACGCCGTTAAGAAAGTCCTAGTCGACAAGGGCAGCTCTGTTGACATTCTCTACTGGGCCACCTATCAAAAACTCCAGCTTCCGGACACGGCCATGGTCCCATATGATAAACCGATCTATGGCTTCTCTGGCAAACAAGTTTCCACCCACGACTACATTGACCTGCACACCGTGTTTCGTGATGGAACCCAAACCCAAACCCAAACCAAAACCATTCCCATCTGGTTCCTTATCGTCGATGCACCCACATCCTACAATATCCTCCTGGGTCGTCCTTCGCTCAACACCCTTGGCACTGTCGTCTCCACCCCCCATTTAGCCATGAAATTCCCATCCCCTTCTGGCGACATCCTCACCGTCCACTGTGACCAACGCCTGGCACGCGAATGCTACATGGCCAGCCTGCGCCCACAACTCCCAATCCAGCAAACCAACCACATTGAGCAACCACCTGGCTCCGGCATCGCCCTATCAGGCGAGGATCTAGACCCAGAGTGGGCCGGGATGTTCGTCTCGATCCTATTGAGGAGACCTCCCCTTTAGAGCTTCCCAATGGCCACTCCATCAACTTAAGCACCAGTTTGAACTCTGACGAGCGTGCCATCATCACACATATCCTTGTCAGCAACACGGACCTTTTTGCTTGGTCAACCGCTGACTTACCTGGGGTAGACCCTCTAGTAGCATCCCACAAGCTAACCATCTACAAAGAAGCCCGCTACATCTCATAGAAAAAATGCAAACTTGGCGAAGAACGCCGTCTAGCAGCTAAGGCTGAGGTCGACAAATTACTGAGCGCGGGATTCATCAAAGAAGCTCAATACACCACTTGGCTTTCTAATGTAGTCTTGGTGAAGAAAGCCAATGGCAAATGGCGGATGTGCATAGACTACATGGATCTAAATAAGGTATGTCCTCGCGATGCCTACCCCTTACCCAATATCGACCGACTTGTTGACGACGCGACAGGGAATAAAGTGCTTAGTTTCTTGGATGCATATTCTAGATACAACCAAATCCCTATGGCCGCATCTGACATGAACAAGACCGCCTTCATCACGGACGACGCCAACTACTTTTACAGAGTTATGCCCTTTGACCTTAAGAACGCTGGAGCAACCTACCAACGCCTGATGGACAAAGTTTTCAGCCATCTAATGGGACAATGTGTCGAAGTATATGTTGACGACATGGTTGTCAAGTCTCCAAGCCACCACCAACATGCCTAGGACCTCTCGGCGGTCTTCTCCACGTTACGCCAATACAACCTTCGCCTCAACCCTAACAAGTGTGTATTCGGCGTCGACCGTGGTAAATTTCTCGAATTTATGTTAACCCAGCGCGGTATAGAGGCCAATCCCGAAAAATGCAAGAAAATTATCGAGATGCACAATCCCACTACCATCAAAGAGGTCCAACGCCTCATAGGCCGCCTTACAGCCATTTCCCACTTCCTACCCAAACTAGCTGAACAAACCCAACCCATAGTCCAACTCCTCAACAAATCTACTCGGTTCGCGTGGACATACGACTGCGAATAAATATTTCAGAAACTAAAAACCACTCTTACCTCACCACCTATCCTCCACAAGCCGGACACTCGCCAACCCCTGCTAGTGTACATCACTACTACCGACCACACCGTTAGCACCGCGCTTGTCCAAGACATAGAGGGCACGTAGCATCTTGTGTACTTCGTTAGTAGGACGCTGCAAGATCCTGAAACCAGGTATCAAATGGTGGAGAAGTTAGCCCTGTCCTTGGTCCACGCAGCTCGCCGCCTACGCCCATACTTCCAAAACCACAACATCACCGTCAAAACCGACTACCCAATCTAAAAAATACTGCAAAAACCAGACCTAGCAGGCCGGATGTCATCCTGGGCCATCGAGCTGTCAGAATTCAACATTCGTTACGAACCTCATGGCCCCATCAAAGCCCAATTCCTCCTAGATTTTGTCAATGACCTTCAGCAAACACCCACAGAGGACCAATGGACACTTCATGTAGATGGTTCCTCAAATCCGAAAGGTGTCGGTGAGGGCATCATGTTGGAAGGGCCTAACGATATCCTCATTGAGAAATCCCTCCATTTTGCCTCCAAAACATCCAACAACCAAGCCGAATACGAAGCCATCCACGCTGGCCTCTCCCTAGCTCGCGAAGTTGGCGTCAAAACGTTAACATGCAAAACCGACTCCAAGCTTACTATAGGACACCTCAATGACAAATTCTAGATTAAAGACCCCATCCTTCTACAATATTACCATCTGGTCCGCGCAGTCATTCAATCCGCCTTTGAACGAGTTCGCATCGAACACATCCCCAGGACCGACAACATCAGAGCCGACATCCTCTCCAAATTAGCCAGCACCAAATTAAAAAGTCGCCACCGATGCCTATTACAACAAACATTATCTACACCCTCCATCACACATACCTGTCAAAACCTAACCCATTCCCTAGCCGACAATACCACCCCTCCCTAAAGCCACAACTGGACCACCGCTTATATCCAATATCTAAAAACCAGCAACCCCCCACAAGATGCGGACAAAACTTGGCTGGCTAAGGCCGCCAGGTATACCATGATAGGCGATGACCTCTACAAATGCGGGTATGGCCAACTGCTTCTCAAATGTGTCACTGTAGAACAAGCACAGTATATCATTAAGGAGTTACACGAAGGCATTTGTGGCTACCATTCCGGCGCACGCACTATGGCTACTAGAATCCTTCGAGCCGGCTACTTCTGGCCGACTATAGAAGTAGACTGCCAGGACTACGTCAGAAAGTGCAAACCATGCCAAAAACATGACAACTTTATCCACCAGAAACAAGAACAACTCCATTCCATACTATCCCCATGGCCCTTTGCTAAATGGGGAATGGATATCCTCGGCCCCTTCTCCCCCGGCAAGGGGCAGGTGAAATTCCTGATTGTAGCCGTTGACTATTTCACCAAATGGATAGAAGCCAAGCCGTTGACCACTATCACGGCCCAGCAAGTTCAGCAGTTTGTTTGGAAAGATATTATATGTAGATATGATGTTCCACATACTATCATCACCAACAATAGCCGACAATTTATAGATAAGGAGCTAGCCAAGTTCTACACTGGTTTGGGCATCAAACACATCACAAGTTCTGTAGAGCACCCATAAACAAATGGACAAGCAGAGGCGGCCAACAAAGTTATCCTAGTAGAACTGTGCAAAAGATTAGATAGTGCCAAAGGCCGATGGCCCGAAGAGCTAGTAGAAGTCTAAAGGTGCACCCCTCAGTCATCAACAAACGAGTCCCCATTCAGCCTAGTTTACGGTGCAGACCCCATGATATCGGTCGAAATTGGCGAACCATCCTTACGCCGAGAACTATACGACCCAACCCGCAACCACCAAAACATGGCCACTCATCTCAACCTCCTACCCGAACTCAGAGAAAAAGCCCAGATACGCAACTTAGCCGCCAAACGAATAGCTGCTAGAAAGTATAACGCAAACCTATGCCCACGATCGTTCATAAGCGGGGACTTAGTATGGAGAATGGCCAGCAGTGCTAGAAAGAAGGATGGCAAGTTCTCCGCCAACTGGGACGGCCCATACTGCATACGTGAAGACGTAGGAGGAGGAGCTTATCGCCTGGAACACTTATCTGGGGAAGAGATTCCCAACACTTGGAATGTGTCCCACCTCAAATTCTACTTTAGTTAAATGTATACTGTATTGAACCGAATACTTGTAACCCTGGGTGTACTCTTTTTCCTCACCTGGTCTTTTTTCCCTAAGGAGGGTTTTGGCCAGGAAGGTTTTAACGAGGCACTCCAGATTCAATGAATAAAACGAAGGGTTCTCAACTGTACGACTTTTCTCTATTTAACTTTCACATTCGTGTTTAGTTCCCCACCCTTACCAGAAGTAAGCAGCCTGGGTCGAACACCCTTAACTCGTTGGTTAATTCGTTTAAGTTCCCCACCCTTACCAGAAGTAAGCGGCCTGGGTCGAACACCCTTAACTCGTTGGTTAATTCGTTTAAGTTCCCCACCCTTACCACAAGTAAGCGGCCTGGGTCGAACACCCCTAACTCGTGGTTAATTTGTTTAAGTTCCCCACCCTTACCACAAGTAAGCGGCCTGGGTCGAACACCCCTAACATGCAATCAACTTCCCCAAACATAACATACATCACAAATCATCATCATCCGGTACACAAAATAGCAAACTAAAAATCAATCACATTAAACATAAAAGCAAAAGCACTGTACCAAGTATCACGAACACAATGTACCAGTTATTACAGACAGAGGCTCAATAATATTTTCAAATCATTAAAAATCAAAGTCCTATTCTGTTGCATCATGGGCCACCTTCGCGACATCATCCGCCTCCTTCTCCTCTTCGGCCGCCTCCTTCTTCGCCTCCTCGTCTGGACTGCTCTCATCCTCCTTGACAAGCTTCCCATCAACAACATCCTTGTTCACATCAAATTTTGAGTCTGCGGCGTCAACATCTTGGTGAAAAAAGGCCGCTTGCCGCAAACCCTTCTCAAAGCTGTTGATATGCTCTTGGATGATGCAATTCTTCAAGTCATCGAGTTCACCTACAACACCATCATATTTTTCTTTCAGCTCATCGTAGTCTGCCTCCGAATCTTCTATCTTCTTATTCAATTTTCCCTCTGTGTCCAGGCAGCGGACCTTCCATGTTCCCAGCCTTTTTCTCTCCTCCACCCAACTCTCCCTTTCTTTCTTCCACGCGGCCCTCTCCTCCTCGAACTTGTCCACCTGTCCCTGCAACTCTTCCACTTTTTCCCTGCCCCCTCCTTTACCTCCCATCGATATAGAGACCCAACACGATGACTTAATATCAATGCTTTGCTTCCAAACTCGACCATCGTCCTCACAATATGATTCGCCTCCATACCGTCAATAGAGTTGATGATGGTATCTGGGAGGTTGATCGCAATATCCTTTCTGACAGATATCTCCGGCAACTCGATCAAGCCGGACTCCAGTCCCTTCGCCCCACTGACCGACCTTGCCCCACTAGCCGACCCCTCCCCGAGTAATGTCGCCCTCACCTTCTTCACATCTTTCCCCTTGCCGGGTCGAGGTGGCAACTCACCTTCCTCTTTGTTCTGTCGTGCACGTGTACCTCGACCACCGATTCCTGCAGGTTTGGAACATCAGTCTTCCCAACTGCCTTGGCTTTAGCAGCCATTTCTTTCCTCAGCGACTGGAAGAGCGCTATATTCTTCTTCCCCGATTGTGCCATGTGCCTTACAATAACATATTAAACCCCGATTAGAACAACTTAGAATCATTAATATAGTTTAAGTAACAAACAGATACCTTCAATATCAATAATCAGGTGCACCAAATTATAAACTCTAACTAGGCCCTTAGTGGGCAACTTATCAACAAACTTCATCAAGGTCTCCACCACCTCTTTATCCCCTGTCGACAACTCGTCGGTGCCCATTTCCTTATACCGAGAAGGGGTGCCCGTCCAGCTACACGGGAACTTCGTACTCCCATCTGCGTTCAAGAAATAAGGCTTTCCCTCTTCTTTCATCATAACTTTGAAGTATCCGTCCTTAAAATGCGTCTAATCTGCTGATGCTGGGACGACTTATCAAAGAAAGCCAAGTAGTCGGTTGGCGGGGCCTAGTATCATAGAAGTACAGAAATGCGTAAGGAGAAGGCTGTAGATATAGGGATTGGCACAAAACGCGGAAGGCTTGCATGTAAGCCCAACTATCTGGGTGCAGGTGCGTGGGTGCAACGTTCAGCGCGCGCAACACACCCATGGTGAAATCGTCCAGCGACAATCGCACATGTACTTGAGAAAAGTGGCACACGTACATATAGAAGAACTTCTCGGTTGCCCCCTCTTGCCCGTGACACACACCGTCGATGGCGCTCACCCTCTCTAGGGAAACAATACCCCCGCTTACACCTTTTGCGATAACAGGTGTACAATTCAGCCAAGAGTTCAACAGGCGAGACCACCGAAATAAGGATGATTGATTACGAACATCGGCAGACTACTAGACATACCTTTTCTCGTGTTTCTGGAAAGATGTCGGTTGGAATTGGGAACTAGTCGGACAAGAAAATGCACACAAGATCTCTGACTGGAAATTCTCGCAAATGAACCAATAAACCCTTACTCGTTTTAAAATCCACATTTATAGGCCAGAATTCCAAACGGCAAAAACCCCTTCCCACCAAAATAACAACCCATACCAATCGACACAAACATTCCAAAAGACATGACTCTTAAAAACGACGGCGCAAAATCCCCCTTGATTTGACCCCTGACATCCCTTCACCTACCATCAACCCTTTCTCGCCATTAGCCTTAACACTGTTCATCACACTTAAAGGCTGGGGGACTGGTGTACCACACCTAGCCGGCCCTGCTAACATATCAACATATATGACCCTTGACCGACACCTATATCGGCCAAGGCTGGGGGACTGGTGTACCACACCAAGCCAACTCAACATAATAGTAATAAAATGATACCTATATACCAAAGCATTCAAGTAATTAGCATAGGCTGGGCTAACCTAAGCCTAACCGGCCTAAACCGGTAACCTAAACATCTCGAGGAACAACCTGCATAAGACAGCACATGACCAACACAAACCGCCAAGGAAAGTAGTCGACTTAGGCCAACAACCCCAATATACTTAGGAAAATCAAATCCCCCCTAGTATTCAAGGGGTCCACCTAAGGACCTGGGTTAGGGCTCATGCCCACTTACAGCCCAAACTAAGGCCCAAGCCAAGGCTCGGCCCATGGCATAACCAGGCATAATTAATACTCTATAAATACATGTGGACCCCAGTAATTAAAGGTACGCATTCATTACTCCATTAATCACCTGATTTGACCTTTTGAGAGCTTTGACTCACTTGAGCTTTGGAGTCCCTTCTGCAGGTAACCCCTCCTGGGTCCAAGCCGACATGTATCAATCGGGAAGAGACCAACTGAGGAGATAGCGGACTACGTGGGTAAGGTGACGCTTGTGCCTAACTTATCTTGTTTGTTCTCTACAGGAGCATGTATATATATATATTATATATTATCTTATATTATATATATATATATATATATATATATATATATATATTATATGTCTATATTATATTATATATATATATTATATATATATATATTATATGTCTATATTATATTATATATATATATATATATATATATATATATTATATTATATATATATATATATATATATATATATATATATATATTGTAGACGGGGATAAAGAAGATGCTTTAAGAGATGAAAATGTTGTGGATTTATCTATTCAAGATTCTAATACTATAGTTTGATAAGTGATAATAATGATTTGATGTTAGATATTTTTGTGATTTTGGATTGTATTTGTAGTTTAACATAATTTGAGATTTTATTTGGATTCTATTGAAGTTTATTTATATTTTAATCGGAATTATAATTTAGTTTTCTTGAGATTGAAGAAAAAATGTTGTGTTTCTTTTTTTAATTAAGTGAGCTAGTGAGCCAACCCGTTTAACCCGCCAACCCGTGGTGGGTCAGGTCGGGTTCTAAATTTTTTGGCTCGCTAATAAATGAGCCAGATTGGGTTTGTAAGACCCATGAAAAATTAAATAGTTAATTAAATAATTATTTAATAAATGCGGATAAAAGGAGTTATGATGTGGAAAAGTACTAGCTATGATGTGGAAAAGTACTAGCTCAAAGGGGTTAGAGTACTTTATTGTGTGTGATGACTTGGGTTCGAGTCCTATGTATGCCATTTGTGTGTTATTTAATTATGAATTTTGAAGTTATATATTTTAAAGAGTGATGTGATTGCATAACCTTAAAATCTAAGGAATTGTCACAAATGTGATTTGGTTGAATTGGTTGTGCACTTGGATTGCTAATTGATGGGTTGAGGGTTCAAGTTTTGTTAAGAACCAAATTAAACTTCCTTTTTAGGTTGCTCTTATTTTTGCATGGAATTTGAAAAGGGAAGCTTAACCTAGTTGTCTAAGGGGTTGGAAAATCATATTAATAATCCACTGAATAGCTATTAAACCCCATTTATGGTAATTTTCGTTGTGGTAAATGAATGAGTAAATAGAGTACTCCTAAGCTAAAGATAAGCTAAAGAGAGAGAGTGAATTAGTGAAGGGAGAAGTGTTGTAGTACGTGGGAGCCTTGGACAGAGGGATTCTAGTGAATTGGAATTGATAGCAGAGGGAGAGTGAGGAGGAGAAACTAACGTGGGAGTGAGAGCAAGGGCAAGAAAGCTTTTGATTGGATTACACTCACACTAATTCGAATTTGAAGCGAATTCTAGGTTAGGGGAGTTATTTTCTTGTCTTTTGTGATTGCATCTGAATAATTGTGCAGTGCCATGAATTATAGCATGAATTCCCGCGTTGTTCTGCGTTGTTTGATTGGAGTTTCTGGATTTTTCCAAAAACCGCCTGGCGGTTCATCCCCTACCGTCAGGCGGCACATCAGATCATTGAGTTGTTCTTGTTTTGGCATGAACCGCCTAGCGGCGATGAGTTTCTGCCAAGCGGCGCGACATTGGTTGCGTTCTGTTTGGTGGTTTTAATGCTAATTTGGGTGAATATAACAAATTGGTGGTCCCAGTTGATTTTATATAATTGTGTGATGGTTTATTGTCCTAAATTTCTTGTTTGGCATGCTTGTGATCATATTGAAATTTCGTATATGGGAAGTTTAGGTTGAAATCAAGGAGTTATTGTGAACCTTGGATTGTTGGGCTAATTAGGAAGAAACTGTAATTAAGGAATGCAAAAAATATAATGTTGTTAAGAATGGGTGTTGAAAATGATGTAAATATATATGTGGTGGTTATCGGGGAAGAAGAAGAGTGAGATAGGTTCGTGGGGAGTGCAGAAATGTATGCAGGTGACCTGATGCTGGTATGTCGCCTGGCGGGCCCGTGCTGTCCGCCAGGCGATGATGTGTGGCAGCCCTGATTGTGTGTTGTACTGGGGGTTATTGCAAGAGAGCGAGAAAGTCTTGGTGAGTGAAAAGGTTGATGTAGTGGGAGAGAGAAAATTACTAGTGAGAAGTTGGGGAGGATAGGTAGCTTGAAAGGAGGCAATGTAAAGGGATAGGAAGTGGTTTATGCTTATTTGTAGTATAATGAATATGAGGAATGCAACTAGAGTATTTTGATGTCTAATAGGAACTGAACATGATGTTAAACTGTTAGTTGATATTGTGGGTCAATGATCGTGAGGAGGAGTTTAGTTGAGAAGGATGGTAGATAAGTTGGAACTAAGAATTTCCGTGAATTGGGCAAGAGGAATGGGAAGGAATGGTGAAGGATGAAAAGATACATGAATTGTGGATTCAGTATATGAGTGTTGTTGATGAGCGTAATTGTTTAAAAGGAAAATATGAGAATGGGTTCTGTTATTGGCGAATTAAGATATGATGTCATGACATAAGTATAAATGAATCCATAGTTGAAATGTGTGAATGATAAAGATGAGCTATAGAGAAATCAAAATAGATTGGGATTGGCAGGAAATCAGAATTTAGTACTGGGATCTAAAGGCGAATTGTCCCTTAGAGTAATTTGGATTGTAGAACCAACCTAATTGAGTGCCAAAATCAGCTGCAGAATGTCTCTGGTATGGCGCTCGACGGTTTGCTGATAACCGCCAGGCGGTAGACGTAGTGTGAGAGAACATTGCACTGAGAGGTGCCTGGCAGCAAGGCGAGATCCGCCAGGCGATGACTGAAAAATAGTGGGGTTAGTGGTAGTGCTGGCGCCTAGCGGTGGGAAGGTACCGCCAAGCGGTCTGGGCCTGTGTCGCCTAGCAGTGCTGTGTGTTGCGCCAGGCGATTGCGTTGCAGGTTATGACTTGTGCGCGTTGTTTTAATTGACAATGATGCTACACTTGGATCGGGAGATGCTGTGCCATGAGCGGGGAGGTTCATATCCAGTTACTCTCACGTGGGGATACGAGCGAGGTAGGTTCGTATGTTCCGTGCTCACGGTCGAGAGATGCCACGTGCGGGGAGGTACGAGGCTGGTGGATCACATGTGTTGGACTACAGGCGGGCAGGTCCGTAGAGCAGGACTATGAGCGGGGAGGTTCGTAGAGTAGGACTACGAGCGGGGCGGTTCGTAGAGCAGGACTACGAGCGGGGCGGTTGATAGAGCAGGACTACAAGCGGGGCAGTTCGTAGAGGCAGAACCACGAGCGGACAGGTTCATGTGAGCATCATATTCCCGAGTCTGAGACTAACCATTTGTGTGATTGAAGGCTATAAAGCCTTGGGGGTTAAGGTCTTGGCCAAGAACTATGTAGAATGAATAAGATGGGTGTATGATTTATCTTGCGTAATTTATATATCTGTTATTTATTTTCTCAGCTCACCCTTTCAGTTTGTGTATGGCGATGATCGTGTGATTCGTTACACGGGAGCAGATGTTGAAACAGGTGGAGCTAAGGATGTCCAGGCGACGGAGTGAGGGCTAGCTTTGAGATTAGAGCTAGGGTTTTTCTCACATGTATTTTACTATGTTTTTATTATGAACACGAATTTTGAGAACTTGTAACACTTTAACATTTATGTTATAAGTTTCGGTGTGTGTTTTTCATGAATTTAAATTTTCCCGCGTTGGGAGGATTATTAATGCGACTTTTGATATAATTTATTTCTTTTATTATTTATTTTAAGTAATATTCCTTAGGGATGTCACAGGGTTGATCCACTAAGTGGCCAACCCGTCGCGAGCCGAGCCGGGTTGGGTCGGGTGACCCGTTTTGATAGCTCTATCTAAACTCATCCAAATCTTTTATAATTGTCTCTTTCTTTCTACACAAGCATAAAGATGTTTGTTATTGATTGATCTTATACCCCTGTTCCTACAATCAAAGGTGAAAACTATTGTTATATAGGTGTTTGAGAATTTATGTTTCACTGGCTTTCATGGATATGTTGTTAAAAAATTCAAAATTTCTAATAACAAACCAACATCTTAATGCAATCTCATTTTTTGAACTTGAGCCTCCTTTATTTAGTTTGGGCCTCTTAGTTTATGCTTACTTATGTGTGCTATTTTGGTCTTATCACTGGTCAGTACATGATCTTTGACTCACACTCCTCACATTTGGGATTGCACATCTCAATTAGATTTGTAAGACTAGACATCTACCATACAGGTGATCCTACAATGACCCATTTACAAGTGATCCAATTGGTTTAATAACAACCATTAGGATAAAATTTTGATGTTGTGTATGTATTAGAATTTTTGTTAAGGCCTTACTAGAAATTTAAGATATAGCCTAATTAGAATCTGGGGGATGCCTTAAAAAACCAGAATTTTAGGTTTGAGTTTGTGTTAATTTGAGGTTAAAGTTGGAGAGCACAAAAGAATTT
This sequence comes from Vigna unguiculata, assembly GCF_037176805.1. Taxonomy (NCBI): domain Eukaryota; kingdom Viridiplantae; phylum Streptophyta; class Magnoliopsida; order Fabales; family Fabaceae; genus Vigna; species Vigna unguiculata. Next base: position 21,189,980 of record NC_140795.1, on the reverse strand, counting down.
TGAAGGGAATAATTTCTTTGTTCTTCATTTGGTGCATCGGAATTCATGAAGGCACTCATCCAAATTTTATCCAAACATGACAATTAAAGTTGGCCTGCGCTTAGTATGAGGTGAATTGTGGCAAGTATTGAGTGCATGAAAGTGTTTATGTATCACGTAAGCTTGGCATTATTTTCCTTGTGAACCAATTCTTTCTATATTTTAATTGCTAAAATCCACATGGTTTATTTGACAACTTTTTTTGACATAGGATTTGGTAGTCCAACTATTGAGATGCCAAATAATTTTGTTCACTTTTTCTTATTTCCTTAAACCAAGATAGATGAGTTACATGATTGCATTGTCATTTGGTCATTTATCACAATCAAGATTTCTTTTATGTCAAATACCAAGGCTCATTTCAGTTTCAACAATTTTTTTTCTATATTTTTTGTTTCATCATCATACGTTTTACAAAAACTTAAATTTTTTTTCGATGTAACTACTGGGAGAAGTTTGTATGTCACTGTTTAAATGTTTCAAATCTTGGTCTTCTTTTATATAGTGTTCTTTTATTCCTTGCATAAAATAGTAGTACCAAACCTCATTATTCACAACATATTTCTAGGTTGGTGGTTGTATCCTGATTAATTTTCCATCATTGTAGATTTATTATGAGATAATGGGCCTTTGATATCTGCAGAGACTCAGGAAAGAAAATTGATGCTTTGGTTGCAGAGATAGGAATTGGAGGATCAATAACAGGTGCTAGAAAATTCTTCAAGCAGAAAAATCCAGACATCAAGGTATATTTTTTTATAGTGCATAATATGCTGGCAGTGATCATGGGATAGGTTTTCTTGTGCTAACTTTACAATTTCTTCTTCGTTTCCCCAACTATATGGTGTGGAACCAGCTGAAAGTGCAATTTTGAATGGAGGAAAGCCAGGTAATTTTACCACCTTTCACCAATTTATTTGATCTAGCATTGGTGAGTCTGTTATACTGCACTTATGTATTCTACTTGTGTACTTTAATTTATGTTACTATTGTTTCTTCAAGTATAACGTGTTAGTTGAAGGTTGAAACAATAGGGTTTTGTTTTTATAATTAGTTGCTCTGGATTTTCTTTTTTTCAAAAGGTCTTAATATTTTCTTTTTTTCAAAATTTTCTTAACTTTAGGGACACCTTATAAAGAACCCTAGCATGCTTCTAACAGGGATAAACGTGTTGGTTCATCTATAGCAAGAGTAAGGATTATTTGTGTTCCAAAATATAGAACACAGTTCACAAAAAAAATTGAAAAGCAAAGAGATAACTGTATGCTTGAAAATGATCGAAGATTTCCTTTTTACCCACTAACGATCAAGATGAATGAATTATGTAACCTTCACTCTATGACAATTTTCACTTAATTAAAAATTCTAACGAACTTTTCTGTTCTTTAAAAAGTTGTCTGATTCTCATTACTTGGAGACACCGATAGCAAAAACAATTTAACATTAGAACTTGGAAAGACCTTGTTCATGGCAAGCTTTCTGTTAGAAAAGACTAGTTAGGCTTTCATGCAGAGAACAAAGTTCTCCCAAACACTTCAATCAAACATGGTTTTTAGAAACGACTTACTCGCTGGTCTAACCATAGCAAGCTGTGAAGCTCCGACACAGCGTCGGAGCCACGCTTCCCCGCGTCGGAGGCGCATCGGACACGGACACTTGCCGGAAGCGCACACGACGCGGTGTCGGAAGCTTTTTTTTTTGCCGGACACGGCCTTCTCTCTGGATGCGGAAAAGATACGTTTGTGGTGCTGCAAAAAGTGGAACGTGGACGCCTGTTGCAGAGTTGCCCGTTGCAGAGTTGCAGTTGCAGAGTTGCCCGTTGCAGAGTTGCCACCAAATTCACGGAGAGGAGAAGGGAGGATAGAAGATAGGAAAGGGAAAGTTAAGCAAAACAAAAAAAAAATCTGAAAAGAAAACATAACCATATTCTTATCAATTTAATAATTTAGTTATTTAATATGAAATTTGTTTTAATTTTACGGATCCCAAATACAAATACATCTATTCAGTTTTCACTTTATCTAAAATTTTCTTAAAATATTTTATTTAAAGAGATTTTAACTTGTTTTATCATTATATAATATATTATATTATAATTAATTTTAATCTATAACATCTTTCATTTTTTATACGTAAATAAATATAAATAAATTACTAGATACATGTTCCATATTTCAAATAAATATAAATAAATTACTTTATATATAAAAAAATAAAGATAAATATATAAATAATCTTAACTAAAAATCTTAATAAATTATATAGAATTAAAACTAAAAATTTTAACAAAATAATCCTCAAATATATCTATTTGAATATCTTTATATCTCATCTTTTAATAACAAAAACCTTATACATGTTCTATAAATACATACAGAGACTTACAAAATATACAAAGAAAAAGAAATCAGTTAGAGGTAAAAGAAAGAAACGTTGAGATTTAGTGAGCGAAACACATAGTCATTGCAAGAAAGCTCTTAGAGGAAGAAGGAAGAAGCTCGGATAGAAGAATAAAAAGAGATATATTTTGAGCAGGAGAAAAAAGTAAATACTGAGAAGAAGAAGTGTGTAGAAAAAGGTAAGTACTCTTTACGTCTTCTCTCCTTCTATCTATTAAATTCTTTGCCTTCTATATTAAATTTTATCCACACCCTCTTTTTCTTCTACTTATTAAATTCATCCATTAAATGCTAATAATTTAACTTTTTTAATACTTAATGTCATTCTATGCATCCATCATATTTGCTATAACTTATACATGTGAGAGTATTATGTTCCTTGTTCTTTTAACAATATAAAATAATTTAATAATTTAACATTACTTTAAAAATATATTATTTTATAAATAATTATATTTTATAGATAATTATATTTTATATTATTATTAGATTATACATGATACTTTATTAGTTTTTAATTTCAAATTTCAATACATATGCATTACATAATTTTAATTTATTTTATAATTTAAATTATAAACATAAAATTATAAGTTTTATATTTTGAATTTAATATTATAAATATATTATGTATAAAAATTATTTAAATTATATACTTTGGTTTTATTTTTAAATTTTAAATATTAAGTAAATTTTGTATTTTCAATTTATTTTATTATAGGAAATTAAGATGAGTAGACCTAATCAAGCTATTGAACAAGAAGATGAAACAAAACCCCTTTGGAGATATTTTACAAAGATAAGAAAAACTCCTGGTGGTGGAAATTATATGGTCAACTATACTTTGTGTGATTTTGAATTTAATGGATCTTACACTCGAGTGAGAGCTCATCTCTTAAAAATTAAGGGAGAAGGGGTTAGGGTTTGTCCAAAAGTGAATCCGACAAAACTTGCTGAGCTTAAAAGATTGGATAATGAAGCAACTTTGAAAATTGAAAATTCAAAGAAGAAAAAGGTCTCTCTACCACCTGTATTTGAGGAAAGAAAGCAGACAAGCAGTGGTGGTGTTCACCAAAAACTCAAGGGTCCTCTAGAAGCTTCTTTCAACATTCAAGCTAGAGATGCTCTTAATTGTGAAATTGCAAGGATGTTTTATTCTTCAGGATTACCATTTCATCTCGCAAGAAGTCCTTATTATAGGAGTGCCTTTTCTTACGCTGCCAATACTTCTAACCTTAGTGGATATGTACCACCATCATATAATAAATTGAGAGGTCCACTGCTTAATAAAGAAAGAGCTCATGTAGAAAATCTTCTGCAACCTATAAAGAATTCATGGAAGCCAAAAGGTGTGACAATTGTTAGCGATGGATGGAGCGACCCTCAAAGAAGACCTCTTATCAATTTTATGGCTATCAATGAGAGTGGACCAATGTTTTTGAAAGCAATAGATGGATCTGGTGAGACAAAAGACAAGGATTTTATTGCCAAACACATGAGAGATGTAATTATGGAAGTTGGACCACAAAACGTGGTACAAATTATCACAGACAATGTAGCAGTATGTAAGGCAGTAGGTATGATCATAAAATCAGAATTTTCTTCAATATATTGGACTCCTTGTGTAGTGCACACCTTGAATCTTGCATTGAAAAATATTTGTGCGGCAAAAAATACAAAAAGAAATAGTGATCTTTATGAAGAATTTTATTGGATCTCACAGATTGCTGATGATGCTACATTTATTAAAAACTTCATTATGGGGCACTCTATGAGATTATCAATGTTTAATAACTTCAATTCATTGAAGTTTCTTTCTGTTGCTCCAACGAGATTTGCTTCAACCATCATCATGCTTAAAAGATTTAGAACCTTGAAAAGAGGACTCCAACAGATGGTAATTAGTAATGAATGATCTGATTACAAAGAGGATAATGTTGATAATGCACGAACAGTCAAAGAAACTTTATTGAATGATAATTGGTGGATGAAGGTTGACTATATACTTGCTTTTACTGCCCCTATTTATGATGTTATCAGAAAAACAGATACGGATATGGCTACTCTTCATTTAGTGTATGAGATGTGGGATTCAATGATTGAAGATGTGAAGAAGATCATATACCAACATGAAGGAAAGGCACAAGTTGAACATTCATCTTTTTTTGAGGCAGTAAACTCAGTATTAATTGATCGTTGGACTAAGAGTAGCACATCTCTTCATTGTCTTGCTCATTCTTTAAATCCAAGGTAATTATACTATTAAATTATTTTATTATTATATATTTTTTTGTATATGTCTTATCTACAATATATAATATTATGTTAATTTATGCTTATGTTCTTTAATACTGTAGATATTATAGTGATGAATGGTTAAGTGAAGATTCACAAAGAGTTGCCCCACATGAAGATGCAGAACTTACTCATGAAAGGAAAAACTGTTTTATGAAGTACTTTGATGATGTGGATGTAAGGAGACAAGCAAATTTAGAGTTTTCAAACTTTTCAAATGAAAGAAAAGATTTTGCAGATCCCGACGCTATAAGGGATAGAACTAAAATGGATGCAAAATCATGGTGGATTATTCATGGATCTCAGGCACCAATACTTCAAAAGATAGCTCTTAAGCTACTTGGACAACCTTCTTCTTCTTGTTGTTGTGAAAGGAAATGGAGTACCTACTCTTTTATACATTCTTTGAAAAGAAATAAGATGACTCCCAAAAGGACAGAAGATTTAGTATTTATCCATAGTAATCTCTGTCTTCTCTCAAGAAACTCCTCAAAGTATAGAGAAGAGGAAACTAAATTGTGGGATATTGGAGGAGATGACTTTTCATTGGAAGACAGCGGAATTCTTCAGATTGCTAGCCTATCTCTTGATGAACCAGAATTAGAAGAAGCATTTTTCAATGAAGATGAACAAATATGAGAGTTAAACATCATGATTTACTTACGTTTTTTTTTTGTTTTTCTTTTGCTAGACTTTGTTTCTTTTATAATTGTTTATCTTGATTTCTATTAGATCATGAAGTATAATTGGTGGATTTTTTTTTATATAAATATTAATTTTCAATTTTTTAGACTATGAATTGTAATTGTTATATATATATATATATATATATATATATATATATATATATATATATATATATATATATATATATATATATATATATATATCCGTGTCCGTGTCCTACATTTTTTCGATTTAGACGCTTCCCTGTGTCTGTGTCCGTGTCTGGGCTTATGCTTGAAAATGATCGAAGATTTCCTTTTTACCCACTAATGATCAAGATGAATGAATTATGTAACCTTCACTCTATGACAATTTTCACTTAATTAAAAATTCTAACGAACTTTTCTGTTCTTTAAAAAGGTGTCTGATTCTCATTACGTGGAGACACCGATAGCAAAAACAATTTAACATCAGAGCTTGGAAAGACCTTGTTCATGGCAAGCTTTCTGTTAGAAAAGACTAGTTAGGCTTTCATGCAGAGAACAAAGTTCTCCCAAACACTTCAAATCAAACATGGTTTTTAGAAAGAACTTACTCGCTGGTCTAACCATAGCAAGTCTCTGCATTCCTCAGGTACAACTTATAATAGTATATTTATAACTCTACACTGATAAAATCACGAGATTTGTTTATTTCCTTTTCACATAGAATTTAACCAGCTGCTTGTAACAAGAGAATTGTTACCTTTACCTGTGGATACTGATTAAGAAATTAAAATAATGAAATGGTTTATACTAGACAACAATCAAGAGAAAATATACCATTACATTCTTTTGACAAAACTCATTTTTAATTCCTCAAGAAATTCTATTGGTATTGGTTATGTAAGTGCTTTGCCCTCACTAACCTTGGTAATTCCTTAAATGTTCTTTTGTCTAATAGGTCACCTATTGTTTGGATTTCAGGATTTCCAAGGTATTGGAGCTTCTATATTTATCTAGACGTCTCATATTGGTGATTTGGGACTTACACTTACAGGAGCAGATCGTGTGATCGTGTGATTGTTGTTGATCCTACTTGAAACCCAATGTGTGTCTTGAAGCACTTTAAATTTTTTATAAATTTGTTGTATAATATACAAAAAGAAGTAGCATTATTGGTATTTTCTAATTTAGAAAATGTTATATATCCACTTAATTGTTTTCTGCTATATCAGTAAATAAATATTATTTGAACACCTTTGACATGTTTGATAAATAAATTTTAGCTTTTTTATTTTTTTTTTATTTTTAAAAAAAATATGACTTTACCGGCGATTACAACTGTAGTTAAGGTATTAAATATAATTATTTTAACCACCAAGTATTAAATATAATTTTTGTAAAATTCACTTGGTTACCACTATCGCTAAATTTTTTAAATTTTTGAATTTATCGACAATTACAATTGTCGTTAAGTATTAAATATACTTTTTTAAAATTTATTGGTTAAAATCGACTTTAATATTTTTGCTGGCGGTAATAATTAACCAACGTTATGATGTTTTGTGACGTCAAATTCCATGTTAATTATTTAATTGACGAAAAACAAATAGTGATTGTTCAAACCACCACTAAATTATATATCAAATTGGCGTTAAAATTTAAGACTTTAGGAGTGTTAGGTACAAAATAATTATAATAACAGCAGTTACAAGAGAGAATTTTTATCGTCATCCTTCTTAATTCTTAATTAAAGATTTTATTTTAACAACTCACTAATAAAAAATTTACTTGCCGTTTGAAAGAATTTATATAAGTGTATAATTTTATAACTCAATGATATTTTTATTATAAATATATTTTTTAAATTATTACTCAATGAACTATAATTTTTATAATTTTTCTCTTTAAAAGGTAATTATTTACATTTCCTCTTTATTTTTGTGTTAATTATTTTAATTAATATTTAAAATATTTAAAAAATTTCTTTTCATATATTAACTCATTAGTTTTCAAGAAAATCAATGTGATTTTAATACTTTTGTAATACATTTTGTTGAAAAGAAGTTGAAAATTGATATATAAAAAGAACTAAAATAAATATATTTCATTCAAAAGATAATTTTAATAATATTATACTGTGTATTAAAAAAATCATTTTGGAGATGAGTAACATTTGAATCAAATATGTAAATAAATAATCATATATGTAATTTAAATTGGAGAAGTCAATTAGGTTTTATTTCTATTTTTTGGTATGGTTTAACCATTATTTTTTATATTTTTAGGAGTTAAATGAAACTTAAAGACAACATTTTTTCGTTATATTGTACTCAAAATTAAGGTGTCCAAAAAGTTATGTCAATCTTAATTGTACCAATTATGTATCATTAATGTTTTTTTTTAAATTTAAAATGATTTTTTAATTTCAAATGTTTGTACATGTACATGATGATAATTTTTTTATATTTTATAGTATTTGTTAGTTAGTTAGTTTTTTTTTATTTGTGTTTTTGATTGATATCGTATCCATTGTTTCAAAATGAGATAAGGGTGAGCATAAATTAGATTTTTAATGATTAAACCCACATACAATTTAGATCTAAATAATTTGATTAGATTTTCAACCCAAATCTATTTCTTTAGCAAAACTAGTTTGGATTTTTTTAAAATCCAGATCCAAATATTTGGATCAAGATTTAAATCCAGTCCTAATATTTGGATCAAGTTCAAAATTCAGAATCCATTTGGTTCTTTCCACTTCCATCCTAGTCCATCTAAGTCTTCGGGCCCGCTGTGCTCGTTTGGGTAATCGGGCCCGGCGTGCCCGTTCGGGTCATCAGGCCCACCTAGCCTATTTGGTTCTTCCGTCCCGCTTGGCCCGTTCAGTTCTTTGGGCCCATTTGGCACGTTCGGGTCTTTGGGCCCACCTGACCTGTTTTGGTCATTGGATTTGCCTGACCTGTTTTGGTCATCGGGTCCGCTGGCCAATTCGGATCTTCGGACAAAATATATTTTTAAGACCACAAATTCATATATTTCATTCGGTCTCTTCTTATATTTAAACCCAGTAATAAAATAAGTAAAAAGTATATAAAGGTGGATAAAAAAAATAACAGAAACAAAATAACAATACCGTATTTTATGATTTCAATTTTTAAAAAATTCATACTTAAAATTGAACTTAAATATTTTCAAAATAGTGGTAATCATATGTTTTATTCTCAATCCACTTGTATTTATTTTCATTACGTATTTGTACATATTATTATAAAATAGAAAAATAAGCTCATCATATTATTACTCATATACGTGCATAGTTAAGCAAATTTACTATTTAAATAATTTTAAAAATAAAGTTCTAAAATATAGATTATATTTTCAATTATATTAGAGTCTATTTATTACATGAGTCTTAATATTTAAAATATTTTTAATTATATTTAAATGATTGGTTTCACTTTGTATTTCCTGTTCCTTTATTTAGGACACATAAGGGGAATGTGAAAATAAAAAGGAATTAAGTGAAAGTTAATTAAACATTTAGAATACTGTCTTTGTAAACCTTTTTCATCTTGAATTAAATGTCCTGAACACAAATACTTGAAACGAATGATAATTTGATATTGTGTTAGATGTGGTTGATTTGTAGGTTTATGATTTGAACAGGTGTAATGTTCTGTCAATTATTTGAATATTGTATTCTGAATTTGTTTACCCATTAAGATTTAGAAAATTATACTTGTTTTAGCTTTGTTAGGTATTGTGCAGTTTCGAAACAAAAATGACCTTTAATTATATTTTTTTATGTAATAAATTAAAAGTATAAAAATATGGATAAAATATATAAACCAAAAAGGAACAATCCCGTGTTTTATGATTTCAAAAGTTTGGAATATTATACTTAAAATTCAACTTCAACTTCTTCAAAATATTGGAAATCAAAAGTTTTCCTGTTTCTTTTTTTTTACAAGAATGTGCATATATGTGCAAAGTTAAACAAATTCTAATATGTCAAAGAATTTTAAAATAAAAGATAATTGTTCATAAACTTTCCCTACAAGCCTAAAATATTATAATATAAAAAACAAAAAGAATGAAAATAAAATAATATGAAAAATGAAATCTTAAATTTAAAATTGAACACTAACATAAAATATATAAAAAAATAATAAATAAAACAAAAAGTTGTCACATGTTACTGCATTCGTATTGACAATAATAAGAATGCATAGTTAGGGTTTATTGTAAATCCAAAATCACAGAATAGGATTCTTATTTACAATAATAATGATACATCTCTAAGATAGACAAAAGACGAGAGAGTAGGTTTTCTTCTCGTTCTTTTAAGTAATTTGTAATCTACCTAGAGAGAAGAAGAACAGACACTACAAAAAATTTATTTTTTATTAGTGTTTTTCTTCTAGCATTTTAATAAATCGTTACAAATATTTTTATTTATGTTATTTTTTTAACCGTCACAAAATTTTAAATTATTTTAAACTTATATGCTTTTAGAGTTGTTAAAGTTTCAAAACAGAGAATTGGAAACTTTGTAAATCAAATATTCATGGCTTGTCTCGTCTTCTCCTCTCCTCTCATGTTTTCTCTCCCAAGGGCTTCTTCATTTCCCTCTAACAAGCGTTATCATTTCTTTTCGTTGTGCATTCTCAATTCTTATTTTTCACTTTTCTCCGATGGTGGAAAATTACTGTGGGGATTTCTTGGTTTGAATTTAGATGTTGATATATTATTGATTTAGAATTTAGATACACAATAATTTGCAATTCTATTCTTTATTGCTAAATAAAACACGCTTTGTATGGTTCCTGACTAATGCTAATGCACTGTTGAGACTCTTTATGTTATTATTTCCTAGCAGCATGTCAAATACTTTTATATATATATATATATATATATATATATATATATATATATATATATATATTCTTCTGATATATATATTTAACTCCAGGACCAATCAACCTGAGTACCCTTGAAATATAGTTATACTAGTTTAGTTAAATAATTAAAAAAATATTGATTACTTTATACTCTACGTACTTGTATTTTATATTATATAAAAAGAAAGTTTGATAAACATTTCATGCCCTTCTTATGAGTCCACAATAAAATATGTGTTTCTTACATATTTGGAGTTTCTCTATACAATGAGGCCCTTAGGCCATGGCATAATCTAGTGAACTATGATACAATCTTTCCTTTGTAATTCATTTTTAATGATGTTATAATTAATTTCTATCTTATTATTCATGCAGGTACTAGCATTTCATCATTTGCTTGGTATTTCTCCTTTGTCCGTCTATTTCCATTACCCATTTTCATAATAGTTAGTGATGAAGGATTATCTTGTTCCTTTTTAAGATGATTGAATATGGTGTGAGTTGATTAAGAAAGTTAAGTGAAATCCCCACTGGACATTAAGATAGCAAGCTATCTAGATGTGAATGTTCCTTTCACAAAGCTCAAGAGAAGAAGATGATGGATTGATTCAAAACAAAAAGAAAATGGAAAGCACATAAACCATAGAAAACCAAGAACAATTAAAGGAAGAAGAAAACATAAAATGGAAAGGAAAGAAATGGTAAAAATGTGAGAAGCACGTCACTACAAGGCTAGGCTAGAAACCATGGCAACCTTGAAGATGAGTGGATGTGTGCCGCCACTTGCTATGCAAGATAAGGCTTAAAAGTATTCACTCCCAAGGGAGGAAACTCTCACAAATGGTTGAGACACAAGAGTGTTTTTACTTCAAAATGTTCAACCTTTTACATGTCTAAGAGCACCCCTTATATAGAAGAGTTTAGGGGCCTCTAAGCAAATAAAAGATACCTAAGGATGTCTCTACAAAAACCTAACCCTAGCTTCTAGAAACTAGGTCAAATAAGGTTACAAAAATGAGAGACAAAAGAGCCAACTATGGTGTGTGCAAGGCTAATTTCGTTCTAGCACAAAAGGAGACCAAGAATGTGTCTCATATGTCTCTAAAAAGTGGCCATAGTGTGGTAAAAATAAAGGAGACCAAAGGTACATAGGTACACTTGCTTTATACCTTTTTCTTTATGCTTTATGCCTTTACTTTACTCTCTCCTCCACATCATTTATGCTCCCCAATCACCATGCGCCACCTAGCATTGCTTTCTTACTCCTAATTAACCTACAAAGCAAATAAACATAGATTAGCATGTTGACTTAAGTCAAGTCAACTATAGTTAACAAGTCAAACCTAGTCAAAGGTCAACAAGTCAACTAAAGTTGATTTAACTAAGTCAACTTAGGGAATCAAAAATAACAAACACAAATGAAAGGGATGAAGGATTAGTGAACTTCCTTTCTAAACATGCTTAGTCTTCTTAAGCATGTGCCTCCATCTTTGGTTGGGGTCAATCCTTCATCACCCTGTCATTATAACTAGGTACCTTTCACTTTTGTGTAGTCCTTTTAGTCATATAGCAAAATTCTTTCACCAAAAAAATTACTTTTAGTTTCACTTTTTTTAATACCATTACATAAACTGTTTTGGTTGACATATAGGAGTCACCTACTTATGCTAAATTTTTAAACCATGAATTCAACATCCAAAAGGAATGGTTTAAATTAGATTTTCTTGTGAAGTGCTTTGCAAAGGATTCTTCCTTTTTCTTTGCTATGAAAGTGCATCAATTGATGTGATCCTTTGCCCCCCTTTTGATATAACATCTAATTTATGGATATCATATGAGAAGATAAGGGAATGTTGATATATATTCCACTATGTTAGAGTATAAATTATATCTAATAGTCTTCATGAGTTTGAAATAAATAAAATGCTTGTTTTTTGTATTGATGTTTTTTGTATTAGATCCTCAAATATGAAGAAAGGAGTAAAATATTATTGGCAATTGCTAATGCATTCGAGAAAAATGCAAGTGCAATAAGTCTTGAGAATGAAGTTGATGTTGTGGCTGCTGGATTTGAAAATTCGTTGATATTACCTTTAACCCTGAAGGATGAGAAGGCAAGCATTTAATTGTTTGCATACTATAGTTGAATAGCAAAGCATAAGATGCATAATTTTCTTTGCTGTTATTGTCAATATAGTTCTCTCTACCTTTGTTTTCTTCTCTTGCAATATAGTTTCCAATTGGTGGAGTGATATCTAAGAAAATTCTCCCTGCATGTGTTCCCACTTTGCTGGAAGTCATGTGAGATCCACATGTAGTTGTAGATGGTTTTACTTATGAAGCTGAGGCTATACAAGGATAGCTTGATGGTGGTAATGACAAATCACCAATGACTAATGATAAGCTTGACCCTCACAATCTTGTTCCCAATTATGCTCTTCGTTCTGCAATCCATGACTGGCTTCAAAACCACTTATCTAGTGCTTTTCTCCCATTTTAATTGAATTGTACATCTACTTTTTACAGACATATCTAGGAAAGAAAGTTATCATTTCATTTTGTTAGCTTGGATCAAGTTCTTCAATCACAATTTATACCTATCATCTTGTATAGGTTAGACAACAACATGATTATCCTACAATAGTTCTGAAGTACACATTATATAAGATATATATCAGAACGAATCTTTATGTGATTATGTTTATTTTTTGGTTAGTTTTATATAAGGAAATTTTGATTCATGTGAAGGAACTGTCTAAATTCGATAACAGCAACAATTTTATAAAGTGAGAATCTCAAATGGTCATGATGTGGTTGGTTATTCCTTTATGTATGGGTTTATCTAAAGCAAATAGTAACACACTAAAAAGAGATTTAATTTGTTTTAAAAGGGAATGCTTGAAACAGTAGCTTAAATGTATCTTATTTGTGATGATTTTTAACCGTCAAAATGTGATATATTTTGTAGCAGTTTTTAACCGTCAAAATATGATGCATTTTGTGGCGGTTTTTAACCGTAAAAAATATGATGCATTTTGTAACGATTTTTAACCGTCAAAATATGATGCATTTTGTGGTAGTTTTTAACCGTCAAAATATGATGAAATATAAATAAATTAGACTACATTTTGTGGCAGTTTTTAACCGCTATTATTTTTTTTCTGACAATACCAGCAGTTAGAATATTTTTGTCACAATATGTTTTTGACATTCGTAATTCTGAAGGTTCTTTAAACCGTCAGAAATGTCATTTGTGACAGGTTTTAACCGCTAGAACTTGTAATTTTAACTGTCACAAATATTCACTTTTTTTTGTAGTGAGAAGAGACAGTGTTCTTCTTCAACTAACTTATCTATACTTTTACCCTTTTAATAGATCTGTCACAAAAATGTTTCACATTTTTTTCATTTCTTTATATAGCTAATTTTACGTATTCATAATCAATAATTTTATATATTGAAATATTGTGTATTTTTTTATATTTAGTTAAGCTAAAAGGAATGTTAAAGTTATCGAAAAATCAGAAGAGAAAATTCAATGAAGTCTCAAATTGATACTTTAATTTTTTTTTTGTAAACTTTTTAGACGTTTAACACCATTCTTTGTTGGTTTTTCTATTAATTTAAACTTTTTATATTTAATTATATTTTAAATTTTAACAATATTAAAATATAATTATTTTATCATTTAATTGTTTTTTAACTTTTATTCGTGAACATTAAAAAAAATATTAAACATAGCAGTAATATTTATGAGCATTTTTATTCTTTAAATAAAATAAAATTGTATTGAAGGTTATCATGTCGAATTTGATTTAATATCATAATTAATAATAAACTTTTACGATATTCGATGTATATTAATTATCCTTAACTAGTGTCTTAAAATAAAAGTCTTTCGCATCATGAATTTTTTCACATCATATATATATATATATATATATATATATATATATAACAAATAAAATAATAATAAAGAAAACAAAATAATGTCACATGATCAGTTTCTAAAGCCTGTGGTACTGCATTGGTATTAATAGTAATAACGGTGCATTGTTAAGATTTCTTGTAAAGTTAAAATAAAAAAAAATAGGCTTTGTATTGACAGTAATAATGATGCATTTCATGGTATTGGTAGTACCAATCTTAATAAATGTAATATATGTGTATGAACAAACCATTGGAGCCTCCTGAGAGTGAATGCACATTAGTGGGAGACATGAGTAAATGGGAAAGAGAGAAATGGAATATTATTGAAAAAAGAAAAGGTAGCACGTCTTTTGCTTATATAGGCACAAACAGAAAGAGAAAGAAAAAAACTTAAACTGAACCTAATTGTGTAAAAGAAATACTAGCACTACTAAAAATTCTTGTATTACAGGGGAATTTTCTTGCAAATTTGTTAAAAAAATTTGCAGGAAAAGATTTTTTCCTGCTACTTTTTCTAAGAATTTTAATTGGCAGGTAATTCCTTCGTGGATAATTATTTCCTACAAAATTATAAAATTCGCAAGTATTTTCTACAAAATTTGTTACGAAAAGTTTTTTATACAAAATATTTTGTAAAAAAATTGGCAGCAATTTCCTACAAATTTTTTTTCATAACAAAATTTATAAGTATTTCCTACAAAAAAAAAATCAAAATAAAATTGGTAGGAAATATAAGTTTTTTTAGTAGTATAGGACAGACTCCTCTTGATCGTTGAAAGAGAATTTAGGTTGTATATTTTGACAACCAACAATGCATATTGCTTTAAGATAAAAGAGAGAGAGTAGGTTTTGTTTTTGGGATCGTATTTGTTCAGAATAACTATTGGCAACACGTATTAAAAAATGTATTTTTTCTGGACTAATTTAAAGAACCAATACCATGAAATGCATCGTTATTACTGTCGATACAAAGCCTATTTTCTGATTTTAGCTTTACAAGAAATATGAACAATGCACCGTTATTACTATCAATACCAATGCAGCACCACAAGCTTTAGAAACCGATCACGTGACATTTTTTTTTATTTATTATAATTTTATTTTATTTGTTATATATTTGATGTGAAGAAATTTTTTCACTCAAATTTGTGTATTCAAAGATTTTATTATATTGTATTATATCTTTATAAATTAGATACTTTATTGATAAGTATCAGTAAACTATATAGTGACTAATTATTTTTTCACTAAAATTTGTCACTATTCAAAGATTTGATTGTATTGTATTATAACTTTCCACCAATCTATTTTAAGCTTCCATACCACATAAAATCTCATCTTAAAAAAAGTTTGAATTTATAAAACAATGAATAAGTTAGACCCCCAAAATTAAGTTAAATGATATCAAATATTTTAACATTCTTTAACATTGACCTGACCCTTTGAGAAGGGGATCTTCTTAAAACACATACCAAATTTTTCACTCATCATCACCTTATTAATATCTACTCTATTGTAATGAAAAAAACAAAGTGAGTTTGAAATTCAGAAAAAAAATTGTCTTCTTAATCTTTCAGTTACATTTTACTCTCTTACCCTTCTCTTATTCCACCACCATATATAAATTCTCTATTTTTTTATTTATCAACAAGAACAAATATATTAATAGGAGCGATAACATTGCTTTAACCTAAATACAAAAAATAAAAAAAAAGAAAAGGAAAAAAAAATCATCAAGAACATATCTAAACTATACATCTTTCTCTACAAATCAAGATTAAAACATAGATGAAGTTGTGGTTAGTGAGGTGAAATAAAAAATGTTTAAATTCTTGTATATTTTAAATTAAAAGAAATGAAAAATTTGTCATCACATTTTTTTTTCATGTTTTAAATTTTCATTTTGCATATGTTACGGTATATTATAGAGTGGAGTTAAATATGTTTTTGATCTCTTAACTTTTAGTAAAAATTGAAATTGGTCCCTTTTTGAAACTTTGACCCAATTTAGTGCCTCAACCTTAGAAATGCATGAATTTAGTCATTTTAACCAAATTTTGTTAAGTTTATTTGACGTTTCAATGTTAACTATTTTACATTTGAGTTGTTTATACTATTTTACATATTTTCGCTTTAATGTTAACTAAGCAGCATATTTGAAACGTCAAATAAACTTAATAAAATTTGGTTAAAAGGATTAAATCCATGCATTTCTAATGATAAAAGACTAAATTGGTCCAAAGTTTCAAAGTTTGGTTAATTCTAATTTCTGATATAAGTTAAAAGACCAAAAATATATTTAATTTTTAGAATTAGAGTGTGAAAGTTATCAAAAGTGGAAATTTTAATTGATGGTGATGAAATTCTTTTTTTTTTCAATTTGTGTGTTTGTTTCTTGATTTCATGTTGCATTTCGCATAATAAAATAAAAAACAGAGGGCACAGAGTAACCGCATCATTAGTATCATATCATCAATCAAAGTTCTCGCCTTCAACACATACATACTTCAAAGTAAAGAGAAGATTCCAAGAGTAATTTAAATTTTTATGATTTATTAAATAAAGGGGTGACTCTCTTACCACATAACTTTGTTATTACATATATAATAAATAAATGTATTAAACTTTTTAAAATAGTGAAAATAAATAATGAGATAAAAGAACGTAATATAGAATATATACAAATATAATATGTAAAACAAAAGTTTGTGCCATGACCAAATTGGTTTTCAAAATCTGAAACTATTCATGTACTCATGGGCAGTAGTGGAACTTCATGCAATATGTTGGGGGTGTCAAAATTTTGGTTAAATTATTCTTTGGTCCATTTTTTTGTCTAAAAATATCATGTTGGTCATCTAGTGTTTTTTAGTTTCAATTTGGTCTCGATTTTATAAAAAGTAATGCAATTTTATCTTTTTCGTTAAATTTCTTGAAGTGGAACAAGAATTTTTCATTAAAATTGATACTACGATTATGCCAATTACACCCACAAAGCAAATCATTCACAACTTCAGTTTTGATGAAAAATTCTTGATTTGATTTAATAAATTTAATGAAAAAGGACAAAATTACATAATATTTTAAAATTCGGACCAAATTGAGATAAAAAAAAACTAAATGAGTAACTTAATATTTTTGAACGAAAATAGGAACCAAAAGAGTAATCCTAAAATTTTTATATAAAGTAGTCAAAACATTGTATTTACTTTTTTTATGATAATAAAAAATAATAAAATTACAATTATTATTATTATAATTATAAAATTAGATATAAATAATTTTTATAATTTTAGTATAATTAATTTTTCATTTATAATGATTCAATTTTAAAACATAAAAAATGATTAAATTAAACAAATAATAATTTAAAAAATAATATTAATAAAATAATTATTTTTATTTAAAAAATGTTTAAAAGATTAAATTGAAAAATAAATGTAAAAAAGAAAACTTTTTCATATATACAAATATAAATGTGTAAATATTTAGTAAAATATTAAATTTGAAAAAAATTTACTTAAAATCATATAATCAATTATATAAATGTAAAAAAAGAAAAAAATTTGGGTTCATGGCCGCCTTAGTTCCAACGTTGTTCCACCATTGCTCATGGGCATCCATCCTAGCATTAGTGGATGCTTTTTCTTGTAAAGTCTAGAGAGTAAAGAGCTTCTTTTGTAAATATTAAGAAATAAAAAAATATATAAATGATCAAAGTGAAAAGATATTGAATTAAAAAGAAATCATATTCTTTTGAAAAAATAAAAAAAATTCGTTATTTAATTTGATAAAATTCAAATTACTAAATAGAATTTCCAAATTATTGTATGTTTCAAATAATCTTAGAATATATATATAAAAAAAAATTAGTAGTAAAATAATGATTTAAAAAAATGAAAATAATATAATGTAAGATAAAATAAAATCTCTTAATTTTAAAAGTAAAAAGTAAATTAAAATATTTAAAAATCGAAAGTGCCTAAAAAGCGTTGTCTATGAACAAAAAAAGCGCTGTCTATAGACATTTTTAGCGTAGTGAAATCTCTCACATGAAATTCAGTTTCTTCACTTGTTATACATATATTATTTCTAATGGTTTTGTTTTTCTTAAATCACCACTTAAAACTTTTGATTGCTTGATTGCACGTTAGATGCTCTTATTAGTGTTGGTTCTACAGTGAGTACTCATTAAAATTCCACATTAGATAATATGATGAGTAAAGTAGCAGGAAAGTAATATAGAAATAAATAGTTTTTTTTTTAGTTATCACCACAACATGATATATCATCTGAACCTATGAGAGACTTGAATAGTTGTGTGGCATTAAAAGGGTCGCAATTTTGTCCAAAAAAAATGAATGAGAAGTATGACTTTTGTCCAAAAAAAAATACACGATAAATGTTTGTAGTTTTGTTCAAAAAAAAAAATTTATGAAAGTTTGAAGTTTTTGCAAGAAATAAAAAAAAAATGAATGTAGTAGCTTGAATATAATTACCAGTAATATTCTCATTACTTTTTGTATAAAAATAGTCAATGCTTTTACAATGTGGTAGCTTGAATTTATGTAAGAGGAGAAAATTTATATGGGAAAGAAAATTTGTCTTTAAATTTATTTTGCATGACAATATAGAAACATATGTCTAACATTCTAGCATAAATTATTGTGGAAATTTCTCTTGCCATCATGATAACTTTACCCTAAATCAAACATTTTTTTATCAACATTAACAAATAAATTAATAAGGGCAATAGGGTTACCCCAACCCAAATACAAAAAAAAAAAAAGAAACAAAGAAGGAAGAAAAAAAGAAAAAAACAACAAGAATAAATTTAAACCATACATCTTTCTCTCCCATAACTGTTGCCCACCAAATTACAAGAAAAAATTATAATAAGAAAGGAGATTAGAACATGAACTTGATCTACCACTCTTAATGTCAATATGGATCCTGCATAGAATCATAAGCACAACACCACACACCAGTGTAGATTCCAATACCAAAAGAACAAGTCATGTCAATATAATTATTCTTGCTATCGTGATATGTTCTTACCATGCAAAAACTAAACAAAACTTAAGCAACACAAAACCATACACAGATAGAATTTCATTCTGAACCTATTGTAAACAAAGAACATTACCTTCACGTCCCCACCCCATCAGATAATATAACAGTCTACTAATACAGGGATAAAAAATGAGTCCACCACCAACCTAAACAGAAGAGCCTAATATCTGCTAAAAGCACAAAGATTGTAAACACATGGTTGGGCATAAACACCAATCAGAGTATGAAAATAATGCTTTAGGATTTTTGTACACTATCCAAGACCATGATTTATGTTGGGCTAGAGTGAACACTTCATCAGCATCAACCCTTTGTTTCTTTGATTTCAAATGCACCATATAATGACCACCCATATACAGTGCCACAATTTGTTGCAATTTTTATTCATACCTTGGAGTTTAAACTGAATGAAGTGACATATAACAGTCCCACCCATAAATCACACATGCTTCCATACAAAATACATGCACAATACTCACGACTTTTTTACAATTGTTTAAAAAAACAAGTGAATCTAAGCTAATCTAAATTCATTCAAATTTGCATCTTTTTTTTTTTCGCCAAAACAAACAATTTTTACAAGGGAGAAAAGAACATCTCATGTTTTATGACTTCAATATCTTCAAAATATTAGAAATCACACTCTCTATATGTTTGTATTTATTTCCATTACTTATTTAAACATATTTATAATAGAAAATTACACTATAAGTTTCATATTTTTTTACTATAATGTGCATTTACACTATAACATACAATCTATAATTTTACTATATTTCATTGACTTTTTTTTTCAACAGTGCCTTATAAATTAAATATTAATTTAGATATTCAAACTCAAAATGTATAAATAATCCATGCACATTGACCTAATGAAACTATTTACTACGAACAAATTCTTTAAATAATTTTACATATATTTCTAATAATGGATTATAAGGTTATGGAAAATAGCAACACTAAGTCGTACTAAATAAAAATCTAAAAATCTAAAAATCTACATCGCTAACATTTGGTTAAGACAAAAGATATAAAATTCTTAAATTGTAACTACTAGAAATATTCAAAATATATACATGACTTTTTAACGAACATCTAACTAGTTAAGTAAAATAAAATACAACTATAAATAGTAACTAAATTAAAAAGTCATTACATTTCCTATTCCATTATAATAAAATACAAAAAAAAAAATTAATATATCGTGATCACAAAAGTCTCTTATATACAAAATAAAAAAAGGAGAATTTTGTTGTAGCATGCAATAAATTAAAAAAAGAGAAGGATTGTCAGATTAAATTCTCGCATAAGTACGTCTTGAGTTCAACATTATAAATTTGGGTTCTATTTTTATTTTAGATGAATGTGAAAAAAAGTTTTTAACATGGATATCATTCATCAGAGCAAAGTTACTTTTCTATCAAACTTTCTTTCACCTTGCCACTACTTCCTCCAATTCTCTCTAAGAAAAAAAAAAGAAAGGAAAGAAATAAAGAGAAAATATATTTATGACAAAACTATTAATAAGGTAAAAGTATAGATAAGTTACCTTGAAGAAGAACACTGTCTTTGCATTTCTTTTTCTCTCTCTAAATAGGTTACAAATTACTTTTTCTTCACGAAACCTATTTTTCAATGGCGAAACTTGGAAAAAATTAGAGATGCCAAATTAAATTTATTTCTTTATCAAACCAAGACCTATCTAAATGTTTAGAAAAATACAAAATCGAGGAATGAAAAAAGAAGCAAGACATCAAATGATAAAACCAATGGACAGTATATAATGCAAACAAAATTATAGCGAAACCCAACACTAAACCTATGTAGCAACAGTTGTTTGCCATACATATAAGTTCTTTTTCGTCCTAGTGTGGTCATACAACAAAACCAACATTTTATTTTTGCTTTCAAAATCTTGTGCTAATAACTACTTGTTTACAACTTGGATAACTTTCAACCATGGATTTTTGTACCACACCAAAATATTTTGACCTAAATCGATGAAAAATGATCGGACAGACTAGAAGATTTTGCCGCAGTAATCATTCTGGCAGCCTTTGATCTTCAAAAGGATGAGAGCACAGTGAAAAGTTTTAGAAAGAAATTAGAAAAAATTTAGAGAAATAGAGTTTTAAAGAGATAATATTTTCTAAATAATGAAATCTTTTATGAAATTTCTATTTATATATAAATGGTTTATTTATTAAAATAATACTAAGATCTCATTATTTTAAACACAATCACTCCTAAAGTATGATTTTATAGGTTCTCACAATTAATCCTTGTATACAAAAACATAAAGGAGAATTTTGCTGCAACTTGCAATAAATTAAAGAAATGGAAGAATTTTCATATGAAGTTCTAGTACAAGTGTTTTTTTACTAGCTCAGTTCAGTATTATAAATTTTGTGTTTTAATTTATTTTAGATGTTTGTATTTTTCATAAAACTGTATTAGCATAGTTAGGTTATGTTAGTTAGAATAGTTAGTGGTTATTCTAACTACTATGTTTCAGTTAATCAGTTTCCCTTCTGTTGTGCCTCTGCAAGTCTCTATATAACCTTGCATGCATACCCTTTGAATGTAATCTTTCACAATCATAATAAATGCTTTTCTTTTCTCTCTCCTCTGAAACTGTACATGGTATCTAGAGCATAATTTTTTCGCTTCCACAATGTCTTCTTCACCTACTGGGAATTCCCAGTCCTCTTCCTCCATAATGCATACGCCTACTCTGCATCTGTTCACCACTCCCATCAGCGTCAAACTCGATGAACATAATTTCATGGTTTGGCAGCATCAGGTTATGGCCACCATTGATGGTCTTAGGTTCCTCAAATATCATGAAGGCAAAGAAGCCCTACCCAAGTATCTCAATGAAGAATCACAAGCCACTGATATCATAAATCCTCAATACGTGCATTATCACCAGCAAGATCGCCTAATTGTTGCATGGCTACTCTCGTCAATGTCTTCCCCATTACTCACGAAAATGATTGGATTAAACACATCCTACGAAGTATGGCAGAAACTCAAGATCTACTATGCTAGTCAATCACGAGCAAAAATTAAAAAGCTCAGAACTTAACTCAAGAGCGCCAAGAAAGAACGCTCCATCTCCGTCTACATTCTCGAGATAAAGAAAATAGTTGACTCTCTCTGTGCTGCAGGTGTCTCTGTTTCAGAGGAAGAACACATTGAACATATCCTTGATGGATTGTCTAAAGAATATGATCCCTTTGTCACCACTACTCTCTCGTGCCATGAACCTTATACCGTCGAAGAGATCGAGGCTTTACTTCTTGATCAAGTAGAAAGGTTGGAAAGGCATCAACAAGTCGACTCATCGTCGCAGATGCATTCCACCACCATTTCTTGGAATTCTTCAAATCGTGGCAGGTCCTATGATCGTGGTCGTGCACGTTCAAGATCAAATTCAACTCGAGGTGGACGTCCTCCCATTGGTCGACAATCGTCTAGATCGAATTCGATTCCCTCTCAGTATCAACAGTTGTCCAACAATCGACCTCAATGCCAAATATGTTTCAAGGGTGGACATACTGCTATGGACTGCTGGCCTAGATTCAATCAAGAAATACAATCATTCGTACAAACCAACAACACCCAGGTTTTATCTTCCAATACTGATATCTCTGATCAATTTTCCACCATTTCATCCATGCCTGATTCGTTATGGTACCCAGAAAATGGTGTTTCTCGCCATGTTATGAATGATTCTACAAATTATACCTCTAAATCAAACTATAATGGTGCTGAACAAGTCAAATTAGGAAATGGAACAGGTTTATCCATAACCCACATTGGTTCTGCATCTCTTTCGTCTCTTTCAAATTCATCTTCTTTTGTCTTGGATAAAGTTCTACATGTTCCTCAAATAACCAAGAATCTTATTAGTGTTTCTCAATTTGCAAAAGATAATCATGTTTTCTTTGAATTCTATCCTAATCATTTAATTGTTAAAAATCAGGTAACCAAGGAGATTCTACTCCAAAGAACCCTTAAGGAAGGCATCTACGTTTTTTTGACTTTGCAAAGGTCTGCACCACCAACCGTTCAACACACTACTACAGGATCTTCTTCAATTATTCCTCTGGATGTTTGGCATGCCAGAATGGGGCATGCAGCTCTCAACACTGTAAAATGTGCCTTTTACGCTTCTAATATTGGTGTAAAAATGAATTCTTTTTTTTGTGACTCATGTGTTGTTGCCAAGATATATCAACTACCATATCCTGTGTCTAATACTCAATATATGAAACCTCTTGAAATGATTTTTATTGATATCTGGGGCCCTGCCCATGAATACTCTATAGATGGTCATCGATATTATATTTCATTTGTTGATGCATGTTCAAAATTTACGTGGCTGTATCTTATGCATGCTAAGTCTCAAGTGTTAGATATCTTTCTCAAGTTTAAACTTCTTGTTGAAAACCAATTAGGACATAAAATAAAAAACATACAAAGTGATAATGCTCGTGATTTTATTTCCTTTGATAAAACTCTTGCCTTGTTTGGTATTCATCACAGATATATTTGTCCTCATACACATCAGCAAAACGGTGTTGTGGAACGAAAGCATCGACATATTGTAGAGACTGGTTTAAGTTTACTTGCTCATGAATCCTTACCTTTAAAATATTGGAGTTATGCTTTCAAAGCTGTTGTTTTCATTATAAATAATCTCCCAACATCTATCTTGCATCATCAAACACCACATACTATTCTTTATAACCATCCTTCAACCTACAATTTACTTCGTGTTTTTGGTTGTGCATGTTTTGCTTTACTTAGACCTTATAATAAATACAAGTTTGACTTTAAATCTCACATATGTCTTTTTCTTGGTTATGCTATAAATAAAAAAGGTTACCTTTATCTTCATCCTAATGGAAAAATATATGTCTCACGTAATGTCTTGTTTAAAGAAGGTGAGTTTCCTTATAAAACAAAATCCAACTTGTTTGAACCTAATGGTTCCTCCATACCTGCTTCTATATCATCACAACCTTTATTTTTACTTTCTGAACCTCATTCACCCACGATCACACATGTACCTCAATCACCTACAATCATAAATACACCTCAATCACCTACTGTCACGCCCCTTGCTACACACAATACTACATCTTCCTATGAATCTATGATGTCATCTTCCCCTACCATTTCCTCTCCTAATATTTCTAATGCAGCTCCGGCGTCAACCATCAACATGCACCCCATGCAAACAAGAGCCAAGTCTGGTGTCTTCAAACCCAATGTTTGGACAACCACTGTTAGTGATTTCGTTCCTGTCAATCCGAAAACAACCATTGACGATCCTGAATGGAAGAAAACTATGGATGTTGAATATGATGCACTCATTAAAAACAACACCTGGACTCTCGTAGATCCATCTTTTGATGCTCACATCATCACTTGCAAGTGGATATTCAAAAACAACTACAATCCCGATGGCTCCCTGCAACGACGAAAAGCTCGTCTTGTAGCTCATGGATTTGATCAAATAGAAGGCATAGACTACTTTGATACGTTTAACCCCGTGGTTCATCCAGTTACTATTCGAACCTTCTTAGCCCTTGTTGTTTCTCATAAGTGGTCAGTGCAACAACTTGATGTAAATAATGCATTTTTAAACGGTGATCTTCAAGAGTTGGTCTATATGCAACAGCCGTACGGTTTCACTACCTCATTTATGAAAGTTTGTCGTCTCAACAAAGCCATTTATGGCTTAAAACAAGCACCACATGCTTGGCACCATAAGCTAAGTAGCACACTTGTTAACCTTGGTTTTAAATCTACTATTTCTGATCCCTCTCTCTTCGTTCATGCCACTCATACTACCTTTGTCATTATTCTTATATATGTTGATGATATCTTAATTACAGGGTCTTCTTCTACTGCTATTAGGTCTTTGATCTCCACTCTTAGCCATACCTTCGCCTTGAAAGATCTTGGGAAACTACACTACTTTCTTGGCATTGAAACATAGTGGAACTCAGATGGGTCACTTATTCTCCATCAAGACAAATATGCTCAACAATTTTTACACAAAGCCAACATGACAGAAGCCAAACCACAACCCACTCCCATGGTGACATCTCTTAAACTCACCGCAGATGGTTCTACAGCCTTTCACGACCCAACCTTGTATCGTCAAATTGTTGTTGCTCTCCAATATTTAACTTTCACCCATCCAGACATTACGTATGTTGTCAACAAAGTTTCTCAATACATGCATAATCCTCAAATCCACCACTAGAAAGTAGTAAAAAAGCTTCTTCGATACGTTGCAAGTACATGTGCTTTTGGTATTCGCTTTACTTCCTCCACCAACCAATACATTCATGGTTTCGTTGATGTTGATTGAAGGGCTGACATAGATGATAGGAAATCCACAACAGGGTATTGTGTCTATCTTGGGGACAACATAGTTTCGTGGTCCTCCAAAAAGAAGAAAACAGTCTCCAAAAGCAGCATTGAAGTTGAATCACGTAGTATTGCCTTTATCACCACAAAAATCTCTTGGTTGCATACCCTTCTTCGTGAGCTAAGACTCTCACATTCAACTCCAGTAGTCTATTCCGATAATCTTGGATCTGTTCTTCTCACTACTAATCCAATTATGCATTCCAAAACTAAGCACTTTGCCATGGATGTTCACTTTGTCCGAGATCTGGTTAAAAAACGCCAACTGATAGTCAATCACATACCAACAAGATTTCAAATAGCTGATGTTTCACCAAACCTATTTTCGGGTCTTCTTTCTCCTTGTTTCGTAGTAAACTTCGGGTTCTCTCGTTACGCTCTCCACCCTCAGTTTAAGAGGCGTGTAGTAGCATAGTTAGGTTTTGTTAGTTAGCATAGTTAGTGGTTATTCTAACTATTGTGTTTCAGTTAATCAATTTCCCTTCTGTTATGCCTCTACAAGTCTCTATATAACCTTGCATGCATACCCTTTGAATGTAATCTTTCACAATCATAATAAATGCTTTTCTTTTCTCTCTCCTCTGAAACTCTACAAACTGTGATATACTTAGCACGACTCTTGCAGAAAAAATCTGAACTAAGTTTAATGCTATAACCCTAACTATCATATGCAGCATATCAAAGATATATATATAAATATATATATATATATATATATATATATATTTATATTTATATTTATGGTAGGTGAGACTACAGTATAAACCTAAACCAAGTTGTTGAGATATCTTCCTCAATAGTGGTGCTAAGCATATCATACTTTTACAAAAACAAACAAACATCTTAAATAAAAAAAATCTGAGATTTATAATGCTAAACTGACCTAGATCAGAGACATATGGGACAATACTTCCTTTTCTTTTTAAGTTTTTACAGGTTGTAGCACAATTCTTCTTTTTTGGTCGATACTTTACGGTGGAAAACCAACAAAACAAAAGACTCAGTTTCATGTACATCATTCTCAACCAGTTTAAATGATATTAAAAACAACAACAATAAGGAAAAATAAAACAAAAAGAAAGACGAAGTGGTAAAAGTAAAAAAAAAAAAGAAATAATACACAAAAGATAATAATTTTTAACTGGATTTGAAATACTTACTCAATGTTCAAATCAATTTAATTTCTTTTCAAGTGTAAACTCATTCCACACCGAGAAGATATTGTATTAAAGAACTAATACTTACCAGTGTATTACAAATAGTCAAAACTAGATCTCACAATTGAGCTTTTTCCTCTATAATCACAATTAAAGAGAGAACAACAATAAACAAAAGTGAACCAAAAATAAAAAAATATATTTATTAAGAATAAAAAATATAAGGAAATTATTATTGACAAACATTTATATATAAAACAATCAAACTTTAGACAATAAAACTTTAATGATGTATAAAAATTACGTAACTTTAGGATCATTAGATCTATAAATGGATAAATACCAGATAATACTTAATTAATTTAATGTTAGATTTATCTAATTGGAAAATTAATTCCATGTAATTTAGTGTATAAATAATGAAATCATGTGTTGAAAGGGGAGCTTGTTCCAACTCAAGTGAAGATGGTTTTGATGATGTCCAAGTCTATGCATCATGTGCATCATTGGTTTAGGCTTAGTCCTGATTTTCTATCTTTTGCATTAGGTGTTATAGATCAAGTATTACATGTAAAACAAGTTTGCATCAAATTGTGTCAGGCATAAAACTCTTGAATGTGAACTCATGAATAGATTAGCTACTTAACTAATAGATTAGATAAGGACATTGCACTGATGTAGTAAAAATACACTCACGATAATGTACTAGGTAAATTCCTAATCTATTAGTCACTACAGCATAACTCTGGTATAAAATCAATTTTGAGAGAAAACTAACTGAATTGTAAATTGAGAAACTGTGTTTCTGCTTTTCTGAAATCTATTTCACTAACGGTGTTTAAATAGTTAATGTTTTTGAACAGTACATGCCACGTGTCAACTCCTGATTTTTATTTTTTTAAATTTTTTAAATTTTTTAAATTTTTTTTAAATTTTTTTTAAATTATTTTAAATTTTTTAATTTCAAAAAAATTGTCCTCATGTCAAGTCACAATTGTGTCATGTGTCAATGCTAGTGTCACATGTCAGTGTGTGGTTGTATTATTTCTTTTTGTTCAATTTCGTCCCAATATTCGTTATTTTTATTCAATTCAATCCCTATATTCGTTATTTTTGTTTAATTTAGTCCCAAATTTTGTTAAACTAGAGCAATATAACTTTTAAAATTGACATTATTAGTTATTTTTGAAATTCAATTATAAATTATAATACTTCATTATAAATTGAATATAATTCTTAGATTCAATTGTTAAATAAAATATAATTATTTAAATATTATTAAAATATAATTATTAAAATTTTAAAAATCTATATTACCATTTGTAAAATTGACATTAAAATCTAAAATATTTAATATTTTCATTGCATTTTAGATATTAAAATCTAAAATATTTTATATTTAAATGTTAATTTTTCAAATATTAGTTTATTTTTCTAAAATATTTTGAATATTTAAAATATTTTTAATATCAATTTTTAAAAGTATTTTAGAATATAAATATTAGAAAAAACATTTAATAATTATATTCTTATAATATTTTAAATAATTATATTCTATTTAGCAATTAAATATAAGAATTTTATTCAATTTATAATTAAATTTAATAATTTATAATTGAATTTAAAAAATTATAAATTCAAATGTCAATTTTAGAAAAATTATTAATATAATTTGTATAAAAGATATTAAATTTAGTGTCAATTTGAAAGGGCAAAATTGATTTATTTTAACAAAAATTGAGACTAAATTGAACAAAAATGACGAATATAGGGACTAAATTGAATAAAAAAAAATACTACCACAAACTGACACATGGCACTAGCATTGACACGTGGCACAATTGTGACTTGACACGTGGACAATTTTTTTGAAATTAAAAAGATTTAAACAAATTTTAAAAAAAAATTAAAAAAATCAGGAGTTGACACGTAGCATGTACTGTTTAAAAACTTTAACTATTTAAACACCGTTAGTAAAAAGGACCAAATTGAACAAAATTTGACAAAAATGAGGACCTAATTGAACACAAAACGAAAATGGGGACCAAATTGAATAAAAACATCAAAAATACCAAATGTATATTCAAGCCTTAAAGAAACTTTCAAGATTCATTTAAAATTAGTAAAAGATTCAATAACTAATTCACCTCTATCTTGGTTGAGTTATATTAGACAGATCTGTTTTAACAATTGGTAGGAGAGTTGGTTAATCGCACGCTAATCCATTAGAAAGATCCTGATATGTCTAATACATCTCAAACTTTTGCTGAAGGGGCATCCATCAATAGGCCTCCTTTGTTTGCTGGTGAAAACTATCTTTTTTGGAAAATTAGAATAAAAATTTTTCTTGAATCAGTGAACAAAGGGGTATGGGATGTTGTGGTAAATGGACCTTTTCAACCAATTAAAGTTGTGGAAGGCAAAAATGTCCCCAAAGAATTCTCACAATGGACTCCTGATGAGAACAAGAGGGCACACTATGATGTTAGAGCCAAAAATATTATATCTTCTACACTAACTTTGGATGAATTTTACAAGGTGTCTGTGTGTGAATCAACCAAAGAAATGTGGGATGTCTTGGAAGTGACCCATGAGGGGACAAATGAAGTCAAAAGGGCAAGGAAGAACACTTACATTCAGGAGTATGAGATGTTCAGGATGAAGTCTGGAGAAAGTATATGTGATGTGTAGAAAAGATTTACATATATAGTAAATCACCTCCTAGCCCTTGGCAAGACTTTTGACAAAGAGGAACTCAATATCAAAATTTTGAAGAACTTAAATAGGACATGGCAGCCTAAAGTTACAGCAATTTCCGAATCAAGAGATCTCACCAGTATGAACATAGCCACTCTCTTTGGAAAATTGAGGGAACATGAACTAGAGCTTGGAAGAATCAAAGAAGAAGAGGATGGAGAAAATAGGCACACTATAGCCTTGAAGAGTGTAGTGAAATCTGCAACAAAGCTTAAGAAAACATAATATGCAGATGACTCAAATGATGAAAATTCTGACAGTGAAGCCTTGAGTTTAGTGGTAAAAAGTTTCTCTAAATTCTTGAAGTTTAAAAATAAGACTAACAACAACTATGCAGACAATAAGAGATAGTCCAGAAAGCAGGAACATTCTAGCACTCCAACCTGCTATGAGTGTGGCAAAACAGGACACATCAAACCAGATTGACCTGTACTCAAGATGAAACAGAAGCTGGAAGATAAGAATAAGGCAAAGAAGAACATGAAGAAAAAGAAAGCTTATATTGCATGGGAAGACAATGATTCCAACACATCCAATGAATTTGATGATAGCATTGAGGAGGAAAACAATATATGTCTGATGGCTGGAACAAGATCCTCTAAAAGTAGTGTGAGTAGTTTCAAATATGAACATGATGAAAATAACTACTATGAATTGCTTGATGCCTTTAATGAATTACATAAGGAAGCCACGAAACTGCAAAAGTCAAATAATAAACGGAGAGGAGAAATTAAATGACTTGAAAGTAGAATAAAGCAACTAGAAGAGGAGAATGAAAATTTAATAACTAGCTTAGAAAAACTAGAAAAATTTGTGAAGCACTCTAGGTCCAAAGATGGAACAATCTCTCCCCAATGTGAACATTGCCTAGGACAGCTAGAAAAGATAGAGTATTTGATGAAAACTCTCTCAAAATTCACTATGGGAAGATCAAACCTAGATGTTGCGTTAGGATCTCAAAGGAGTGTACTTAATAAAGAGGGAATAGGTTATAGTGGCAAATTTAATCCATTAGGCACCAGAAATTTTCTAAATATGAGTAAACCAACATCTGTTATTTGCTCCTATTATTCTGAATTTGGTCATGCATTAAATTCCTGCTATTTTAAAAATTGTGGGGTTCCTAAAGGAGAGTACAAATGGGTACCTAAAGGAACACCTCAAACCACTAACATGAAAGGACCCAAGTTCAATTGGGTACCTACATCTTCTCTTTAATCTATGTTTCAGTTGTGATGAAGGATTATCTTGTTTCTTTTTAAGATTATTGAATATGGTGTGAGTTGATTAAGAAAGCTAAGTGAAATCCCCACTGGACATTAAGATAGCAAGCTATCTAGATGTGAAGGTTCCTTTCACAAAGCTCAAGAGAAGAAGATGATGGATTGATTCAAAACAAAAAGGAAATGGAAAGCACATAAACCATAGAAAACCAAGAACAATTAAAGGAAGAAGAAAACATAAAATGGAAAGGAAAGAAATGGTAAAAATGTGAGAAGCACGCCACTACAAGGCTAGGCTAGAAGCCATGGCAACCTTGAAGATGAGTGGATGTGTGCCGCCACTTGCTATGCAAGATAAGGCTTAAAAGTATTCACTCCCAAGGGAGGAAACTCTCACAAATGGTTGAGACACAAGAGTGTTTTTACTTCAAAATGTTCAACCCTTTTACATGTCTAGGAGCACCCCTTATATAGAAGAGTTTAGGGGCCTCTAAGCAAATAAAAGATACCTAAGGATGTCTCTACAAAAACCTAACCCTAGCTTCTAGAAACTAGGTCAAATAAGGTTAACAAAATGAGAGACAAAAGAGCTAACTATGGTGTGTGCAAGGCTAATTTCGTTCTAGCACAAAAGGAGACCAAGAATGTGTCTCATATGTCTCTAAAAAGTGGCCATAGTGTGGTAAAAGCAAAGGAGACCAAAGGTACATAGGTACACTTGCTTTATGCCTTTTTCTTTATGCTTTATGCCTTTACTTTACTCTCTCCTCCACATCATTTATGCTCCCCAATCACCATGCGCCACCTAGCATTGCTTTCTTATTCCTAATTAACCTACAAAGCAAATAAACATAGATTAGCATGTTGGCTTAAGTCAAGTCAACTATAGTCAACAAGTCAAACCTAGTCAAAGGTCAACAAGTCAACTAAAGTTGATTCAACTAAGTCAACTTAGGGAATCAAAAATAACAAACACAAATGAAAGGGATGAAGGATTAGTGAACTTCCTTTCTAAACATGCTTAGTCTTCTTAAGCATGTGCCTCCATCCTTGGTTGGGGTCAATCCTTCATCAAGTTGTGTCTTGATGCAAGGAAAACAATGTAGCTTCTATATAATGGATGCTCAAGACACATGAAAAGAGATGTGAAGAACTTTTGTAGGATATCTTACAAAGCCAATTAATGGTCATGTTACAAGAGGGGATAATAACAATAGTAAAATTTTAGGCATTGCCAAGGTGAAAAGTTCCTCTTCCATTGTGATCAAGAATAATTGTTGGTTGAAGTACTCCCATATTTTGAATTTACTATATGTTTGTTCATTAAAAAGGAAGAAAAATGTGCATTTTTCATATTTCTGCATAAATTAATCCATTAGAATAGCTTCAAATTGATTAAAATGGATTGTTGTTGTGATTGTGTGTTTTGAGGGCTTGATTAAAATTATGTGCCTTGATTGCTACTAAATCACCTTTTGTTGAGATGCATGAGTTGATGTTATACTATGTTTTGATAATGTGAGTGAAATTGCATACTTTTATTATTATTAAACCACATTTTGTAATTGATTATTATTTTCCTGCTATGGCTCATTTGCTTCTGAATAATACATAATTCATTAGATTAGTCATCTACTAGTACTGTAATCCTTAATTGATTGTATGCACTCTGATGTCTTCATACTTTGCACTCTGATACTGCACTACTTAATTGCTCATATGATTTATGCCTGTATGCACTCAAAGATACTGTTGTTGGATCTACTCATGCAATCAGTACTTGCTCATTGGTTTATGCTTGTTTTGTGTGTTATTTATCTTTGCTGCTTGTATTTGATACTTATGTTTGCTGCTCATACATATCATTTCACATATGCTTAACCCCTGCTGCCATGAATAAACTGTTATACTCTATGAGGTGATCTTAAATGTTACTACTCTTTTTGCTAATGTCCGAAGGGGAAGAAAGGTTGTTTGTCTTGTCTCTATGTTGCAGGAAACATTTTGGCCATCATAAAAAATGGGGGAGCTTGTTCAACTCAAGTGAAGATGGTTTTGATGATGTCTAAGGCTATGCATCATGTGCATCACTGGTTTAGGCTTAGTCCTGATTTTCTATCTTTTGCATTAGGTGTTATAGATCGAGTATTACATGTAAAACAAGTTTGCATCAAATTGTGTCAGTCATCAAACTCTTGAATGTGAACTCGTGAATAGATTAGCTATTTAACTAATAGATTAGATAAGGACATTGCACTGATGCAGTGAAAATAGACTCACGATAATCTATTAGGTAAATTCCTAATCTATTAGTCATTGCAGCAGAACTCTAGTATAAAATTAGTTTTGAAATCATTTTTAAAGATAGAGAGAAAACTAATTGAATTACTGAATTACGAATTGAGAGACTACTTTTCTGAGATCTACAGAGTTCTTGTGCTTTCTTGAGAGATCATTCAAGTGAACCTTCAAGAAGATTGATGGTGGATTCAACCTTGATGGGTCAAGCTTGGATCTAGGATCGAGTGACAAATCTACACATCCACTAGGTGTATTCGTTCCTATTCCTTTCTTATTGTATTTTTGTTTACAATTGATTCACTGTGTGAAATGAAGGTCTAGGTGCAATTGTGTGGATGCATTGCATGTAGGGGGAGTTCTTGATTTGTAGATCAAGCTCCTTAGTCTTTAGGGTCTTGAATTATATAGATGCTCTTGTAATTCTTGTATCTCTATTGATTTAGTGAAATCCTCCTAAGTGGGTTGTTTAAGAGAAGACTGGACGTAGATTCATCTTGAATTGAACCAGTATAAATTGTTGTGTTCTTTGTTTCTCTCATCTTTTATGCCTTTCTCAATTGCTTTACACATTCCATTAACACAGAACTATGAAACTGGTTATTTAGAGTATAAAGATTAAAGAAACTTTCAAGATTCATTTAAAATCAGTAAAAGATTCAATAACCAATTCACCCCTATCTTGGTTGAGTTATATTAGACATATTTGTTTTAACATCATGATCATAATGAAATTGCAGCACACATGTAATGGCATGTTAAACACTGTGAATAAAACTTTGACACATGTTATGGTGCAACTACGCAATGTCATAAATATCTTTTAAAAGACCTTGTTCACAGTTAGTGACATAATATGATATAAATTGGGATGTGACATTTATGGTATCAGAGCCGTTCGTTCTTAAGATGACCTGAGGGTTCTGGGTTTGTCATGTCTTGTTTGTGTTAGAGTTTGAGTTTAATAGAGTTTGTCTGTGAAACCGAAAGTATTAAGAACAGAAAACGTCTTGACAAAGTAATGCGTGTGCACACTCATGACTAGATCAAAGATTGTTTTCCTTTCTTAATTCTAATGGTTTGAGGAAAGAACAGCGATAAACAAAAAGTTTTGGCTATCAATAGTTGTTAGAGTTTTACTTTCTGTGTCCATGTTTATTTTGTTGCACCTCTGTGGTTTGCGTCTAGTGTTTATAGTGATAGAGGAATGCAGATTCGAGGTCAACTTGACTTGCTTACCTTTGTGATGGTTGTAGTTTTTTAGATAACTTTCTGCCTCAAGGATATAGGTTTGTTGTATGAAGTAGATCGATGAGCGAGGAAAGTTAAGCTTTGGGTTAGTAGACTGGATAAATAGGTTAAAATTCAGCATCAGCGTTTAGACTAAGGAAGCTTCAAGGGCATGCTCACGAGATCGAATATCAAAAGTTTCCCAAAAGGAGTTAACGGAGTTGGGTTCAGATGCTAGAAATAAGGAAGATATCAGTGTATGCCAACGCAACAATGTTTGAGAAAATCAACTTGGTTCTACATCCCGACAATTATGAGGTTCAGAGTGGTACAGATACATGAAATGTTAGGAGAAGTGTCATTAGATATATTCGTAAGACCATATCTAGTGCTTTCTTGGATTGGTAGAAGAGAAGTAGTTGGCAGATCCTAGGTTACAGAAAATAATGAGATTGCTTGGCATCGAGTAAGCTAAGAAAAATAAAGATCGTGAAGTGTAAAAAGATGACAAATCCCTAGTGGGAGGTTAAGACAAATTGGAGTTTGCAGATCAGTTAGGTAAGATGATGATTCCTAAGTAGAAAGAGAAATAATATGTGGATGAGAATGAAGTGGCATAAAGGTTTCATATTAGGTTCAATAATCAGGAGGAGATGCTTGGATCTTCTCAGTAGACAGCAGGATGTTTCCAAGAAAAGTAGTTCATGAGTATAAGCATTGACATTGGGCTGAGGTAGAGGAATTCAAGTGTGGGAAGAAGAAGTGAACCGTTAAGTTCAATCTTGTGGGAACAATAAAAGCTAGAGAAGGTAGAGTACCGTAAATAATGAAAGGAGAAGGAAAATCTTAAGTAGTTGAAATGATGTCTACGATAGTCGGTGTTGGAGCTGTTAATTATCAAATTCAAAAGATGGTGTTTGGGATATGACTTTTGGTTTCGTTCGTGATCATAAAACCTTGGTGTCGTCAATATGGTAAATGAGTTATGGTTAACTGTAAGGAGGAGTTGGAGTTTGAGCTAGTAGTTTTTCTTCTATGGCGAACAAGTGAAGATTTCTTGGATGCATGGTATGTTTCGGGGTGATCAAAGGATTTAAATTCAAAGTCAACTTGAATTACTTCCTTTATAAGGTTTGGTTGAGAGCATAAATCTCAAGGGTGAGTTGGTTGTTTGCTAAGCTCATTCTGGTGGAATGTGGTATCATAGGAAGTGATGTTCCTTGTTTCAAGAAGGTGAGTAAATGGTTGTACATCAAGTATGGAACAAGTTGAAAAGTGAAGACAGAGTGTTAATGACCGGTATGAGTGTTTATCTAGTAAAGGCCCGCGAAGAACATATGCAAGGGATCTCAGTGGTGAAGTAGTTTTAGTTATGTTATGAAGCAAATGTTAGAACAATTATCGATAAGCGATGGGGTTCACTATTGCATTGATATCTGAAACATAACCAATGTCAATAAGTTTTTATTGGATGATGCTACTAAAAGTGTGGAGTCAAGACAATAGGTAGAGGAGTCCTTAGAAAAGCAATGGTTTAATCGCAGTGTGTCATTGTTAGTAATCCAGTCTAACAAAGTTTGGAAAGAGAAGTAATTATATGTTAAGATCTACGACCGTAAGTGGTTAAGTTGAGTGGAAAATGTGTTAAGGGAAAAGAAGTTCTAAGAGTGACTTTAAGTAAGGTTTTACAAGCAAGTTATTATCAAGGTTTCGCGACAAGTTTCTCAAGTGTGAAGAGAGTCGTCAAAACGTTGAAGAAAAAACATGATCGGCGCTTTAATGATTGATTATTCTTTGCGGTCTTTTGTGGCTAAACACATCAGAGGTGAAAAATGGTTGTTGATCAGAGTGACGCAACAGAATAATGGTCGGATATACTTATCAATAGTGGGAAAACAGAAGTAGAGGGGGTATCTTATTCATAACCTGGTGGTTGATGTGGTAGTGAGTTCTCTAAAACAACATAGGCGTCAGTGTTATGAAGATTTGTTAAAGATGTCTAGTGATCATCAACAACTATAAGTATGGAGTTGCATAGAGGGAGATGGATAGGAAACGAGAGAGATGAATCGAGCTACGGTTTTGAGTTATGCTATCACCTTAGAAGTAGAAAAGTACTAATATATGTTTTAAGTAGAAAGAGAATTGCAGTGGTTGGTTCGATAATGAAGAGTAAGAATTGGTAGAGGGATGGTTGTAGATTAGTGGTTTAATAAATGATGAGGAAGTGCCAGAATTTGGTGTCGTTGTTACCGCAAGTAAAGGGTCTAGTCTAGAAGTGGGATAACATTATTATGGACTCTACTGTCCTGGTCAAAGTCAGTATGAGAACCATGTTGTCATGAGGATGGTGGTGGATATGGTGGTCAAGAATGTTATGAAGTTGTGTGTGATCAAGTCAGATGAGTGGTACCTCAAGGAAGAAACTAGATTATGAGAAGTGTGAGATCGGTTGCAAATCTTTAAATTTTGGTAAAAAAAACCTACCAGAAGTAGTGGAAAGCATATGGAAGGTGTGTCGGCATATCAGACATAAGTGGGTTGGTTAGGTGTAAAGGATCATTCAAGTTTTAAGGTGGAAGGTGGAGAATTGCTTTGAGAGTAGTGACTAATCCAATCTACATTGTTAAACATATATCGCTTAGCATAGAGGCAGAGTTTTCAGTAAGTTTAGGTGTTGCAATTGTGAAGTCAGTCATGTCTAGGTGGTTGTTGTAGAGAACATGAGGAGTGCATGGTTTTCTTTCCATCCGACGAGTGAATTTTTGGGGACGAAAATTTTTCTTGTTGGGGAGAATGTAAAACCCTAGAAAATGGTGTTTTAAAAGTGATAGTGGTTTAAAAATAGTGAGACTCGATTATTTTAATATTAAAAGGTTTTAGTATAAATAGAATTGTTATAAATGAGTTTCATTATTTTAAAACACATGATCTCTCTAGAAACCACTTTTCTAGAGTTCTATGACTTCTCTCTAGAGGTTCTGTCTCTCTGGTCGTTTGATTGAAGAACCGAGACCGTAGGATTGATCCTCTCAACGAGCTCTTCAAATTGGACCGATCAGTTTCTTCGTTCGTGTAAGTTGAGTTTCCGCTCTCTTTTTAGTCTTTTTCT
This sequence comes from Vigna unguiculata, assembly GCF_037176805.1. Taxonomy (NCBI): domain Eukaryota; kingdom Viridiplantae; phylum Streptophyta; class Magnoliopsida; order Fabales; family Fabaceae; genus Vigna; species Vigna unguiculata. The sequence goes on along the minus strand of NC_140795.1, from coordinate 21,152,466 downwards.
GTTTTTTGTTGCATGCGAGCCTTCTTCCACTTGCATGTGATGTTTTAATCATCAGTATGAGTCTTTGCTGATCAATGATCATAATGGTATGTCCTGATCATTCTTGTGATGTTTCTATGTGCAGATAGAGCATCCTGTGGAGTTAGAGGTGTTGACGTTTTTAAGGCGTTGACGTTTATAAAGCTGTCTAAACAGGATAACAGGTAAGGGAAGCTAGCCTTTTGCTCAAATTCAGTAGAAATATTTTATGAGAACTTAGATTTGCATGATCCTATGTTTGACTGATGTTTGAATTAATTATTGTATGGAAATTGGGTTTTCTGGTATGAATTGTGTGGCTCTGCATGTGGAAATAGATTGGAATTCTGTTGATTTCGCCCAGGCGAGCAGCTCTCGCTTGAGCGAAAATACCAGAAATTCACCCCTGCAACTGCGCGAGGTCTCGCCTAGGCGAGCTAGATTCGCCTGAGCGAGAGACACTCTCGTCTAAGCGAAACAGCTTAGCTTGAGCGAGAATTCGCTCAGTTTCAGAGTTGCCCACTGTTTGAGTCTCGCCCAGGCGAGAGTGACCCGCCTAAGCAAGAATGACCCTCTCGCCTAGGCGAGAGCTTCTAGCTTGGGCGAGTTCCTATGTAGAATTGTCGATTATTCCTCTGTTTTAATTATTGGAAGCTATAATAAATGATTTAATGTGATGTTTATTCATATTATGCTTGGATTATTGTGACTTGTAGTACATGTGGTAGAAATTGTATAAAATCATATCATCAGAAGGTGTGGTTGCACTAGAATTTCGAGGGGAATTCTAGAGAATAAGTTAGTGTATGTGTAAGAACATGAGGACTCCTAATTTGGTTGGTATCCTGAAACTCCAATAATCATTCACGCTCAGGTAGAACAAAATGGATTATGTCGTGAGGAGTAGCAGGAGGTCCTAGTCTTTGGACTTGATCAAGTCTTAGACGTGAAGGGGACTTACCTTGTGAGCGGTCAGGTGATAACTCCTTGTGTCCAACTCTGCAGAGTTTGGGAACCGTCACAGGTGCACGCCACTAAGAGATCCAATGTTGCTTACATAATCCAGATATCGAGTCTAGAGTAATATATTTGCATTGTGTTTGTGGTGGTCTATGTGATTCTGATGAAAATGAGAAAGATTGCATGATTTCTGTTTATAATTGAATTGTATGATTCCTTTAATCAGATTAGCTTACCCTTGCTTTTTGTGTTCTTGTCTTGTCTTGTATCTTTCCTTTTGCGATGATCACCTATAATGGTGGGAGCAGATGTGGTTGCAGTGTCAAAGGCACTTCTGGAGGATGAAGATCCATCCTTTTTTTGTTGAGGAGGAGGTTTCCAATGGGAGCTTTAGTAGTGGTCAGTTTAAGTGTAGAGTTTATTAGTTTCGTTTAAGTGTATAAGTGATATATTTTTATAGTCATATCTTTTGTAAGACTGTATTAATATATTGTGTACACTGAATTATTTGTTTTGGAACTATGATGAAACTCCCTACTTTTATTAGCTTTAAGCTGCTGAAATTGGGATGTTACATTTACGGTAGAGGTTTCCAGTGGTTGTTTTAGGTGTGGTCAGTTTAAGTGTAGAGTTTATTAGTTTCGTTTAAGTGTATAAGTGATATATTTTTATAGTCATATCTTTTGTAAGACTGTATTAATATATTGTGTACACTGAATTATCTATTTTGGAACTATGATGAAACTCCCTACTTTTATTAGCTTTAAGTTGCTGAAATTGGGATGTTACATAATACATTGGTTTTTTTTATATAAATTTTATTTTATTGATAGTGTTATAAATTAATGATTGTCCATTGATTTGATACATTTACTGATATGATTCATTACTCTTTATGGTAAATATTTGTATTAACTAAGTTGATTTGTTTCCTTTATGGATTACATATTGTATCTATAAATAGGACTCTTCCTATCAATAATAATACACAGATGAGTTGCTCCCTATTCTCTATTCTCTATTGTTTCTTCTCTATTATCTATTATTCTCTCTATTATTCACTTTATTTCATAACACGTTATCAACACGATGCTCCAATTGAGGACTAGTGGAAGTTTTTTCTCTCTAAGGACACTGCTTTGCGTGTCTCAATCCAGGCTCTTTCTAATCCTTTCTCAATTTATAATTTTACCTTATATTCTTCCTCTTGTGATAAGAATTGTTTGACCTTATCAATTTTTATCTTCGTCTTATTATTTATTTTTATTATGACGATGATTATTATTAATATTATTATTTTGATGATGATTATTATTATTAATATTATTATTTTATGTGTTAGTTCTAAACACGCGAAACGTTGCAAAATTTGGATTTGTGACCCTTGATATTGCAAAGAAGAATTCCTTATATTGAATTTTAAATGTTGAAATACATTTAGATGCAATGGATAATTGGATACCATTAAATAAAGAAATAAAGCATCTAAGCAACTAATTTGCTCATGCGACAAAAATATTGTGAAAAAGGATTCACAAATATTATGAATTTATTTCATGCTTATGTATGGCTGGCTGGACAAAGCAATAAAGCTTTTGATGAAAAATCATGAGATCCGCCTAATCTGTTCCATTCCCAGAAGGGAATGCAGCAATCAATATTATGAATTTATTTCATACCTTTGTATGGCTGAAAAAAAAGCAATGAGCTTTTGATAGAAAATCATGAAACCTGTCCAAATTGGTTCTGCTCCATTCCCAGAAGTGAATGCAGCAACATTTTATTTATATTTTCATGATCGGGATCGTGATCGTGATCTTGATTATGGACATGGTTATAAAGAAAATTTCAAAGACACATTTTGTCACCAGAAGTGGCATAATAATGTGAAATAAAAAGGAAAAGAAAAATGTGAAAATATTGACAAAAAGATGAAAGTATATATTATCATTACGGTGTTAAAGGCCATTTGAGTTGTACTTATTGTACACCAAAGCATCCTACAAATAATGAGAAGAACATAGAAACACACTTTGCTTATGAAGATGGTGATTCTGATTATGGCTATATGGATGCTACTCATTTTGATATTGTTATTTTCTTTGCTAAAGCAAATGGAAGCATTGATCACCTCATTGATTATGAGAGTGTTAAATTTTTCTTTTGTTTGATAATGTGAGACATCAATGTTAGTATTATTTATAGTACTACAAATATATTTGAAGACTCTAGAAGAGCTATTATACTTCTACTAAGAAGTTGATAGAAACTTATTAAGTTTCAATGATATTTGTCTAAATGGATATTATATTGAGACAAACAATGAAAAAGATATGAAATATCTTTATATCTCTATGATTAAGTTGAAAAAGAAAGTGTATTGGAGAAATTATCAACATTCTCTTATAGTTTGTACTACAAGTTTATTAGTACAATTGAAATGCATGTCATGGTAAACCAGAAATTTACAAATCAAAATGATGCCTTGTTTGACATGATCAATTATGATGCGAAAAAAAAAAGGGTTGAAAAACTCATGTGAACACGTTTGAAGCGTGGTAGATATGTTGGTTCCAAAGATAAAAACTCTTGAATGAGAAAGGGAGCTAATATGCAAAATGACCTAATCGAAAAGGTTGAAATCCCAAAAAGATTCATTTGACATAATTAATGGTTCGGTTCCAGAAGAACCTCAGGTACCTGAAATTGTTGAAAATGATGAGATCTCAATAAATTATGTCATGAATCATATAATATGGAACTAAAATGAAGTCAACATTGATGAAACTTTTACATATAATATAGCGATGAATGCTATGAATGACAATGAGGATCAATAGCCAATGATCGTTGAAGATTGTCGACAAAGACATGATTGGCCAAAATGAAAATATGCAAAGAAGCATAATTATATTTGCTTGCTAAACGAAAGGTTGTTGGACGTATAGTTCGCACACTTAAAGTTGTGAAACCTGTTGGGTACAAATGGATTTTTGCGCAAAAATCAAATTAAAAATGATAAAATTGTTAGATACAAAGCATAATTAGTTGCTCAAGGTTATTCACAAAACCTTGTATTGATTAGTGAAAAAACATGTTCACTAGTATTGGATGCAACAACATTGCAATATTCGATTATCCTAGTTACACAACAAGATTTGCATTTACATCTAATGGATGATGTTACAACCTATTCGTACGATCCTTTTGAGAATCATATTTATATGAAAATCCCTGAAGGATTTTATTTGCCCAACAAGACAAATTCTAAAGAGGGTTATTCAATAAAATTGAACATGCTCTTTTATTGATTAAAGCAAGGATGTGTGTGGTATAACCATCTTATTGAGTTCTTATTAAAATAAGGATATGGAAATGATCCTTTTTGTCCTTGTATTTATATGAAAATATTAGAAAATCAATTTTTCATAATTATTGTTTATGTAGATGACATAAACATCGTTGAAACTACTAATGAGCTCACAATGCAATTGAAAGAATTTGAGATGAATGATCTTTGAAGGGCAAAGTCTTGTTTGAAATTAGAAATTGAGTATTTAAATAAAAGTATTTTTATACATCAAGAGGCTTATATGATTAAGGTGCTTAAAATGTTCTAAATGGACAAGTCATGTCCATTATGCACTTCAATAGTTGTGAGGTCGTTAGATGTTGATAAAGACTCTTCTTAGACCTCAAGAAAATGATGAAGATCTTCTTGGTCTAGAAGCACCATATCTTAGTGTCATAGAAACACTAATGTATCTTGCGAATTATACTCGATCTAATATTACATTTGCTATAAATTTGTTAAGCAAGATATAGTTCTTCAACTACAAGAAGAAAATGGTTTGGAGTAAAACATATACTTCGTTACTTTAAGGGTACTACGAATATGAGCTTATTCCATCCAAATGATTCAGATTCAGACCAATGGGTTATGGATATGCATGTTATTTTACATATTCTTACAATGTCACAATGGTTGATCACAAACAAGATGTTTGTTCACATGTGGTAGCACAATAGTTTCATGAAGGTATATGAAACAAACCATAGTAGCAACATCGTCTAATCATACAAATTACGAGGAAAGTTGTGAATATGTTTGGTTAAGGTTTATAATTCAACATGTGCAAGAAACTTGTGACTATCCCCGAGAAAGATGGAATCAACAACCATATATGAAGACAATAGTGTATTGTTCAATTGAAAGGATGATATAGATATCCAAAAATTCGTTCATCTGAAAATATGACAAGTCTATTTGTAAAGTTTTTGCCAAGAAAAACTTTTGAGCAAATGACTCACAAATTCGGACTCACCTTAATGATGTAAGTTTACATGAGGGGGAGAAATAGAATACGTGATGAACAATATTGTATTAAAGAATACAGAATGTTGTACTCTTTTTCCTTCACTAGGTTTTTTATCCCAAAGGGTTTTTCCTAGTAAGGTTTTAACGAGGCACATTCTTTATCAATGGACACTCAAGGGGGAGTGTTATGAATTAATGATTGTCCATTGATTTGATACATTTACTGTTATGATTCATTACTCTTTATGGTAAATATTTGTATTAACTAAGTTGATTTATTTCCTTTATGGATTACATATTGTATCTATAAATAGGACTCTTCCTATCAATAATAATACACAGATGAGTTGCTCCCTATTCTCTATTCTCTATTGTTTCTTCTCTATTATCTATTATTCTCTCTATTATTCACTTTATTTCATAACAGATAGAATGTTTTATATATATATATATATATATATATATATATATATATATATGATTAATCAATTTTCTTAATTGCTCTACGTATCATCAAAAGAAATTAATAAATACACTAATATTCATTGCGCAACACACTCGGTCTTTGCGCGAAGGAGTGGTAACACTATGTTAGAGAGAATGGATACATTACTATGAGAGGTAGAGGAAATTTAATATACTAAAAGAGAAATTAAAAAATATTTAAAATATTAATTAAATTAATTAAAATAATAGTAAAGATGAAATGTAAATAAATATTTTTTAGAGAAGAAAATAATAAAAGTTATAATTCGTTTAGTATCTAATTTGAAAATGATATTTTATATTAAAATAGTTATTGATTTATAAAATTCTACATGATGATTCTTCAAATGGTAAGTGAGTCGTTTATTAATGAGTTTATTAAAAGAAAGTTAATATTTAATTAAGAAGTAGAGAAATTCTTATTTATAATAAAAAAAAATTAATCTAAAAGGGGACAAACTTGAAGGAATTTAGATGAGTTTATATTTAATTTTTTTTTTTAAATTGTAAAAAGGTTGTGAGTTCATTATATTAGAAGTCATCATGACAAGAAAAATTTTCTTAATAGTTTGTACTAGAAAGTTAGACTTATGTATCTTTATTGTCATGCAAAATAAATTTGAAAACAAATTTTATCACTTGTGAGTATAGTTATCACTCGACAATATTCTCCCCAAGCAATATTGATTAAATTCAAGCTATCACATTGTAAAAGCATTATATTTCACCCATGATCATTGTATGTGCAAAAGGTAATAAGAATAGTGTTGATGGCGTCATGTGGATAATTCACCATTTCCAATATACTTAGTTATCTCTAATATTATATTTGGCGGTGATAAAATTAGTCTTAGCCCACAATCAAAGTTTTAATAAGAAGGTTATTGTACAGAATAATTAACCATAAACATCTCCATAATAGGCCTAGCCTTTTTGGCATAGACCCATTTAGGGCTGCACAAAAATAACTGTACTGAACTGAACTACCAAAAACTGCACTGAACTAAAAAACAGTTCGTATGAACTGCACTGAACTAAAAAACAGTTCAGACGAACTGAACTGAACTGTTTTTCTGAAAAATAAACTGGACTGAATTGCACTGTACTAAACTGCACTGCACTATAATATGAACTGTACTGAACTGTTATAAACTAAATTGTTTTATGAACTGCACTATATCAGAACTGAACTGCACTATTTTTTAACTAAACTACACTATTTTTTACTGAACTGCACTATTCTTGAATTGAACTGCACTAATTTTTAACTTAACTACACTATTTTTGAACCGTTTTTGAATCGAATTGCACCGATTTTGAATAAACTTCACTATTTTTGAACCGAATTGTATTATTTTTGAATCGAATTGCATTGATTTTGAACTGAATTGCACTGTTTTTGAACTGAATTGCACTGCTTTTGAACTGAATTGCATTATTTTGAACCGAATTGCACTAATTACATATGATTGTAATACGCAATAATAATATAAAGTTTATAATTTGAAAGTGCTTAGGAAATAATAAGCCTCATACTTCAATACACCAAAATCAAAATATTTATACATCTTAATACATAGGTTCTCCAGTAGGTTCTCCCATAAACAACATCAAAATGTTAATACATCTTAATAAATCTTCAATCATCTAAATTAATTGCACTTGAAGGTCCCACTTCGTTCTTGAGAAGTTATATCTACAAAAAATATATATATTTTAGGCTTTCATATAAAGTATCAACCAAAAAATATATAAAGTTTTCATATAAACTCACCTTGCTCAAATTCATCAAGCTTTTTAGGATCCTCATTAAAAAGTATAGAGAAAGGTGTTCCTCTTAACCAATCTTGTGTGCAAACAAGTACTTCCACTATTTTAGGCGTTAGGCAACTACGATAAGGATTAACCACCCTTCCTCCTGTACTGAATGCACACTCTGATGCTATGGTAGAGATGGGAATAACTAACACCTCTTGAGCCATGTTTGCAAGGATAGGAAATCTAGTTGAGTTGACCTTCCACCAATGTAAAACATCAAGCTCAACTGACTTTGTATAAGGTTCAGGATCCTCTCTCAAATATTTATCAAACTCTGATATATAATCAAATCTACGTCTTGTAGCTCTTAGGTAGAAGCTAATGCCATGAGGATCATCATCTTCATCATCTAGTTGGGATTCTTGTTGGCTACTTTGAGAACCCTCCTCAACCCCTTGATATTGATCATAAAGTGTTTTTAAAGATGACAATAATTTTGATTTCAATCCACTAGCCATGCTAGGTTCAAATATATAGTCAATGAAGTAATTAACAAAATCCAACTTACTCCTTGGGTCAAGCACAACAACAATCAATAATAAGATATTAATTCCATTTGGATTTCCCCAATATTTGTCATACTTACCCTTCATCCTCATTGCCATCAATCTTATGCTCACATCAGTACTCTCAGAATATTGTCGAATCTTTTTACCAATTCCAAACACTTCCTTCATATACATATGACTAGTGACATAAGAAGATCTAGAATTCCGCATGGTAGAGTTATAAAACATCTTTAAGAATGGTAGAACAGACCTCGCATATTCCCAATCCTCTTCTAGTGGCACGCAAGACAAAGGCATCTTTGTACTTCAAGCTTGCCTCTAACATTAGATAAGTTGAATTCCATCTGGTTTCAACATCAAGGCAGACAAGACCTCTATAAGAAATTCCCTCTTGTTCAACACAGGCCTTGAATCTAGCAAATCGAGTTGGAGAAGATTTGACATATTTAACTGCACTTCGAATTTTTGAAATTGAATCTTTTATCTCTTTTAACCCATCCTTCACAATCAAACTTAATATATGTGCGCAACAACGCATATGAACATATTCTCCCTTTAAGACAAGACAATTCCATGATAACATCCTTCTTTTGAGGTATTGGACCCCAACATCATTTGTTGTAGCATTATCCACAGTGACACTAAGGACTCGCTTCAGCTCCCAGTTATTCAAACAAGCCTCAACATGTTTAGCAATGAGCTCTCCTGAATGACCTGTTGTTTGAGAAAAATACAAAATTTTCTTATGAAGCTTCCAATCTTCATCAATAAAGTGAGTTGTTAAACTCATGTAGTTTAGGTTTTGGATTGAAGTCAAAGTGTTTGTAGTTAACTTTGCTTTGGATTGACCCTCCCACACTGCATTGATAGAAAAATTTTTAACTTTGCTTTTTCCTCTTCATAGAGTTCCCACATTTCACGCCTCAATGTAGTGCAGGATGGGACCTCAAACCGTGGCTGCAAGGATCGTACAAAGTCACAGAAGCCTTCATCTTCCACAAATCGAAAAGGAATCTCGGACTTCACAAACATCTTCACCAACTTCATTCAAGATGCATTTTGGTCAAACTTAGAAATTGTTGGTGAAGGGCCAACACTAGCCCCTTCTGTAGTTGATGATGACATTTTTTTCCTTTTGAATGCTTCTCTATTTGGATTTTCCTTGCATCTTATCAAATGATTCCTCATCCCACTTGTTCCAGCAAAATATTTAATCAAATCACCACAGTAATTGCACTTAGCCTTCTTCTCAGAATAAGGATCTTGTTTGGTAAAATGCTCCCACACATCTGATCGACCTTTACTATGCTCAGTTGATGATGTAGCCATACAAGGAGGTAAAGGATCAATCCCAGAAGTAGCTGGTGTGAGAGTTTCGACAGTTTCTGGCAATGTAAAATCCATCTGATCCAAGATTGCAGCTTATAAACTTCACTGTTTTGTTCTCCAACCTGAATTCATCTTCTCCAACCTGATTACATATTTATATCAGTAAAAAAAAAGAAATGTTCCAAGAGACCATTGGCTACTTTTCATGTTAAATTTCATAACAACTCCTATTGTTTACTTCAAAGAAATTTTGAAAAATGGAAATTTTTTTCCTAAGATGATATTTCTAGGCCCATATTCCAACAAAGCCTAAGTCTGTACCTAAATTTGTACATTGCGGGCAAAGCAGAACAAGTAATTTGAGATTACAAATGCATTGAACACTTACTATTATCAAGGGTAGGAAAAATTTCCTTTATTCCCTTAATACACTGGATGCGCCTCAATTTTGAAGACCTAACTTTCAAATCATATTTATGTGCGTATTACCTAAGTTCGTATTCCAAACATATAAATAGATAGAAGAATTGATTGAAATAGTACGGTACCAATTCAATGCTTAACATGTCAATTCTTTAGATAGTTGAGCAATAAAAGTCATGTAAGGTATGTCAATTTATTAATCAAAAACTGGAAAAGGGAACACACAAATTTGGCCTATTCCATATAAATGTTATATTTAATATCCTAACAATTTAAGATTTATGGAGATGCTCTAATGTTGATTCTAGTGTATTTAACCAAGTCAAAACTTGGCTACTTGCTATTTAATATTTCGTCTTTTCCTATATAATAGTCATTTAAGGCTTTTTGTTTACCAATTTTTTTTTTTTACTTTTAATATAATTTTAAATAAGTTATCATTATAAAATAAAGCTGATAAAAAAGAAGAAGATAGAGGAAGAAGAAAACATGAGAATTAAGACTCATTTCTATGTGTATTAGTGCTAATAATAAAATATATTTATAGATACAAAATGAAATTTGTACCTAAACTTGTTGCTGTATTTGCATGATTTAGAATGTGAAAGCAGTGTTTGATAATGCAATTAAAGTTGTGCGTCAACCTCCAAGGAGGAAAGAAATGGCTAGGAAGCAAAGGCATAGAAGGTCTGGTTGCTCGTTTGTGTAAGTCCCTTACTCCTATACTTTTGAAGCATGCTTAAAACCATTGATCTCTCAAAGCATTTGGTGGTGGAATTCATGATATGATAAGTGTGTAATTTGAGAGACTTTCCTGATGTAGAAACGAAATTGCTAGGCTAGGTGATGTTGCTACTCATACAGTGAAATACTGTGATGATTGGACAAAGATATAAATAGGCTTTGATACCCCCAAAAAAGGAAAGAAAAGAAAAACACTACAAAAGAAGATAATGGCACTGAAAAAGCATTGAATAGGGATTAAGATCATTCCTTCTGAAAAAGCATTTTTGAATGCCTTTGACCTTAGATCACTACTCAAGCTTGCTACATCTTGGGATGGAATAGGAGAACCACATAACTTATTAATTTACTTGCAAATTCCAATCATTCTTGCTGAAATTTTATGTGATTTATCCTCCAAAAACATTTGACTACATGTTAACATGTCTTTTTTACTGTCTGACAGAAGTATTGTGTGTGGAGGTTGTGCTGCTTAACACACATCTATTGCAGCGTCACTTTTGACATGGATGTTATCTTGCAAAAGCTTCAAGGTCCAAGTGTGGAAACCCTGACACCTAATCATAATTTTTGAATGTGTACCCTTATGCTTGTATTGATTGTAACTGGTGTAAGATGGTAATATCTAGTTATTTCCTCTTCACAAGACCCTGTTAAGACACTGAAGGGAATTTATATTAAGACAAAAAACTGGAAGGAACTCCTCACTGATGAGCCATTCACAAGGGATGACCTTATAACCATTCAGGTAAGTTGGGTTTGAACAAGAACATTTTCTTTTCTCTTGCTTCATCTTTCGGTTTCTTAATATCAAGTTGTGGTGTTTGTGTATTATGTGCAGAATCCTAATGCACTTGACGACAGGGTTCTTCTGGATTTTGATCATGTTAAAAATGACTTGAAAGTTGATGATGAGGGTATGCTAGCTCATTCATCTTATGTGAGCTATAAATCTCATTCATCTTAAAGCAAGCTAGAATAGGTTGGAGTATAAATTATATTCACTCAACAAAAAAAGAGAACAAATTATTGTAAATAAAAGACTTCAATTCAATATCTTGTGTCTGCTTATTCACTTCAAAAAAAATAAAACAGAACATTCCTAACATTAAAAGTGGTCTAAACTACACCATGCTTTCATGTCTTTTGATTTTACCTTTTCTGCACATTTTTGAATTTCATGAGCTCAACCTGAACGTATAAGGCTTTCAAAGATAAAAGACTTATGCTTAAAAAAAATATCAGGTGAAATTTTTGGAAAGGCATGTGTCAAGTTTCCAAAGGAGGGAGGAATTGGTCCATAAAGCATGTTACGGGCCAGGGACAGATTAACCATCTTTGTCAAGTTTCCAATATTGGAAGGAATTTGTCCTGTAAGACTATTTTGATCGAGTTCAAGAACATGCAAATTGGTCATCTCTCCTATGAAGTGTGGAATGGGGCCAGAGAGACTATTTTGTTGGAGCCTGAAGAATTTTAAATTTGTCAAGTTTCTAATTGAAGGGTGGATTGTACCATTGATAGAGTTGAGTTGCAGATTAAGTTCAACCAGGTTGGCCATCCTTCCAATTGTTGGAGGATTTGATTGAAATAACAGACGCTCTAAGTTTCTCAATTATGCAATCTCTTCAGGAAGAGGGCCATAAATGCTATTGTATTACAAGTTTAGAATCTTCAAGGTAGCTAACTTGGTCATGGAAATGGGGATTGGACCACTAAAATTATTTGTATTCATTATCAACTCAGAAACTCTGGACAAGTTAGCAATTTGGTGAGGAATGGTATCACTGAAACTGTTGTTACTAACATCCAGAGGTAGCAGATTGGGAAAAGATGAGAAATTGAGAGTGTGAAGAGTACCTTTTATGCCATGATTTCTTTCTCAATTGGGTTTCACGTTGTTGACGAAGAAATCCCTAACAGTAGGTTCATCCCAAAAGATTAGAATGATCGAATTGGAGAAAAAATAAGAAGCGAAATGAAAACCTAAAGATATAAAGAGATCACCTTCGACGGCAACAATCTTCGACGACGGCGAAACCTTCGACGGTGGCGAAACCTTCGACGACGGCACAACCTTCGACGGCGGCGAGGCGACGGAGACAGGATCTGTTTTGGTCGTGGTTGAATCTCGGTGGACAAAAAAGAAGAAGTGTGTGTGAATTGATCGGGATCGAAGAGAAAGAAAAAATCACAGTTCAGTGCACTGGATGTGAACAGTTAACTGTTTGCAGTACAATTTTTCTAACTTTAACTACAAAATAGTACAGTTTAATTTTACTGTTAATAATTCAGTTATTTTTGGTTTAAAACAGTACAGTACAATTCAGTTATTTTTGCCCAGCCCTAGACCCATTCAAGTAAAACCCCCCAAAAAATTATATAAAAACTAAAATAGATTGTATGTTATAATGTAAATGCACAGTAATAAAAAATGAAACTTATAGTGTAATTTTCTATTATAAATATGTCTAAATAAGTAATGGAAATAAATACAAACAAATAGAGAGTAAAACGTGTGATTTCTAATACTTTGAAGACATTGAAGTCATAAAACATGAGATTGTTCTTTTCTCCCATGTATTGTTTTGGCCAAAAAAGAAAGATGGAAATTTGAAAGAATTTATATTAGCTTAGATTCACTCGCTTTTTAAAAAAATTGTAAAAAAGTTGTGAGGTCATTATGCATGTATTTCTATGGAGGCATGTTTGATTTAGGGTAAAGTTTGTTGACATGAGAAGCCAAGGTGGTTTGCTTCTTGAAGATTTGATGAAGATTGAATGAAGCTCTTTTGAACTATCTTGAAGCCATAAACATTGGAATGAAGCCTACATTGATGAAGGAAAGCAGATTTGATGATATCCATGGTGATCAAGGCTGGAATGTGTGCTCTCCATGTAGTTACATCATTAAGAAAGTGTACTTGTAGTTTGTAATTCATGTTGTAGACCTTAAAGCATTAATTAGATGTAGTTTGGTCTTTGTTGTGTTTTTAATCCGTTGAATGATTTTTCAACAGGTTAAAATGTCTCTTTTAATCTGTTGAATGACTTTTTAACAGGTTAAAAGGTTGGCTGCAGTAGTCTTAAACTGCAACAAATTCAATCAGTTGATTTAGTTTTTAATCGATTGATTTCACTTAAGTCAAGTGAAATCAACCAATTGATTTGAAAATCAACCTATTGAATTTCGTAACAGTTTGACTATAAAAGCTGTGATTTTCGAAAGAGATGTCGGTTGATCATTTTAGAGCACGATTTGGTTCTAGAAACTTGTGGAAACTCTCTCCTTCGTGATCATAGGTGTTACAGCTGTTGAAAATTGATCTTGGATCAATTCTTGAAGCTTTTGGCTTGGTTTGAAGCTTGGAGAAAGTGGTTTGTGGTAGGCAAGGATGTGCTACCACTGAGGTTTGATCTTTCTCAAGCTTTGTGTGTGTGCCTGGTGGTTTTCCAGGTCTGCAAGAGGGTTCTTGCTGTGCTGGTGTGATTCTTGTGTGATTCAAGAGTCTTTTGTGGTGTTTTTGCATATTTTGGAAGTGTAAGGTTGGATTCTTTGTAAAACTTTTGAAATAGTGCAAAGTCAAGCTAAGGTTGCCTTGACAAACTGGATGTAGCTCAGGTTTGAGTGAATGATGAGTACGTATTTTTGCCCTCATTTAATGTTTAATTCTGGGTATTTAATTGAATTTGTGTGCCTAAAGAGTGATTTAATTGATAATTTTGATAATTAGGTTGTTTGAGCTTGTGTGATAAAAATGTCTTAAAAAGTGATTTTTAGCTGCATAAATTATTTTTGGATATTTTAACGTTTGTTGATGCAGCTGAAGTTAAGTTTTAAGCTCATTTAGAGGTGTGGAAATAAATTGATTAAAGCTTCATGACACCTTAAAGATAAATCAAAGAATAAGAAATTATCAAAAGCACAAAAATTCAGGCCAAGCATTACATGAAGACGGCAAGAAAAGCTTGAAAAAGTGAAGAAGTTTGGCTAAACCAAGAAGAGAGGAAAGAAAAATTGGACCTTGCGGTTTTCTTTATCTTTATGATAGAAGATAATTTGGGAAAATATATCTTTAGATATTTTATTTGATATTTTTAAATAATTATCTTATTTAATTATATCATAAAATATTAAAAGATAATAACTACCAAATCTTTTTAAATATGACAAGATCTTCTTGAATCTTTTTAGTTCCACAACAAACAAATATATCTTGAAGATATTGGATTATTTAGAAGATAATTTAAGGAGATTGCAAAGGGTTGATTTGGAAAATTAATACAAATATTAATTGGTGATAATTTATCATATATCTTTAAGTAATTAATTAATTTAATTATATTAGATATTGATATTATCAACCAATTATATTTGTCAAATAGTCTATATCTCTCCAAGTATTTTTAAATATTTATATTTATCTTTATTCCAAAAGATATTTGAGAGATTTTAGCAACAGAAAAGCCCAGTCCAATTCCTATATAAAGAGACCAAGGGAGAAGTAGAAAACAAGCTCGGGACTTCGGAGTTTTGGAACCCTTAGGGGTGCCTAATTTCGTTTCCTTTCTCTCTCTTTTCTTCTCTCTATTCTTCTTTTTATTTTGTATTCCATGGATTGCTAAACTTCTTGGGTTGATTCCATTGTAATTTCATTATGGATTCTGAGGTTAGAATGAATTAATTTCTTTGTTCTTTTTATTATTGTTGAGGTTTTAATTCATCTATGTCTTTTATCTTTGAATCTCGTAAAAAGTAATGATTTTAAATCTATATGCATGTTGATCATATGAGTTCAAGGGTTTTTAAATTTAATTGAGACTTTACTTTAATTTTATTTAGAAACTTTCATGTGATTAAATGAGTTTTTACCAATAATTGAGACTTTACTTTGGTTAAAGGTATTTACTCTAATGAAAATTAATCGAGACTTTACTTTGATTAATTAAGCTTTTTATTTGGTGAGGAGATAAAAGAATAGACATGATTAGGCATAGTAAAATTTGATTGAGACTGTACTTTGATTGAATTTACTATGGATAATCTAAAAGTTCTCACTTTTAATTGAGACTGTACTTTGGTTAAAAGTGAGAACGCCAACAAATTAATTGAGACTTTACATTGATTAATTTGCAAATCTACAACAATAATTAATTGAGCAATAATCTTTAGATAACCGATGATGAATCTATTTTGAAAAAGCAATGGAATCAATCTATTTTCTTTTCTATTGTTTTTATTTCTTTTTATCTTTTAAATTTTATTTCTATCTTTGTTTATCTGAATCCCCTATATTTTTTATTTTGTTTGACTAACCGCTTTGTATAGTTTTATAAGAACTAATTTGTTAAAAATCAATTCTGTGTTCGTTGGGAGACGACTTTGGGTTACTTTACCCTTACTATTTTGTTGACTACTTTCTTAACAATACTGAAGTTGTTATAGATAAGTAGTATTAATTTGAACGCGTCAACGACAGCGTTATCAGTGAACCAGTATAAAAATTCGTGGTGTCGTTTCTTCTCTAACCTTTCTTTCTTGCATTTTCATTTTAAAGTTTCAAGAACTTGTGCTTTAATCATCTTTTTCATGTTTTTGCATGTTTTCATAGCATCTGAAGCATTGAGCATGTTTGTATAATCATTTGGAACTAATCTTGATCATTCTTGAGCATTGCTTCTGGTTTAAAATTCAAATTCACATTTCTGTATGTTTCACAGTATTTCAGTCGACTGTTTTTTAGTTTCAATCGATTGATTATACCAGAACAGAATCTTTTTAGTAAAATCAATTTGTTAACTCTGTTTTTGATCGATTGAAAGTGTATAGTTCAGTACTGTTTGCATCCTAACTTGGTGATCTATTTGATTCAATTAAAGGAGGTTTTTAGCTTGCAAAAATAGCCTAAAGTTTTAACTAGCCAATTCAACCCCCCTTCTTGGCTTTTCAACCATTTCAAAACTAACAAAGTTATCATTATGGCAAGAGGAATTTCCACAATAGTTTGTACTAGAAAGTTAGACACATGTTTCCATATTGTCATGCAAGATAAATGTAAAGACAAATTTTCTTTCCTATATAAATTTTCTCCTCTTACATAAATTCAAGCTACCACATTGTAAAAGCATTAACTATTCTATACAAAAGGTAATGAGAATATTATTGGTAATTATATTCATTATTCACCATCTCCCACGTACTTATAGTTCTCTCCAATATTATATTTGGGGGCATATAGGAAAGGATCGAGATCATAACACATATTGTGATAGACATCATCTCAATCCACGTTACTATGATAATAAGAAGGAAAGGTTAATGTAGATATTAGTACACCCTAAACATCCCTATACTAGGTTTATCCTACCTTGTTTACAAGTCCATTAATTCAACTGAAAGCCCACAAAAAATTATATAAAGGGGGCATTATATAACCCACCATTTTAATTGGGTTATAGCTTCTAATACTTTTTGTACTCCTGTGGTTCCTCTTTGCACTCCTGATTTTAATTTGATTTTCTTTTATTTATTTACTTCATTTACTCTTCAATGTAATAACCCAACACCTCTTGCATTTAATTTAATTTTACCTTATGTACCTACATTTTCACTAAGCACACACCCCACTTCTTTAATTTCATTTTTTTAGACTAGGATGTCTTTACTTTATGCACCTCATGTTTCTTTTTATACACTTCGTTTTTATGTGTATAGTTTTTCTCATTGCACCCACATACTCACTTATGCACTCTTATTTTCTATTTCAAATTTTACTATTTTTTTAATTAAATCTCATATTTCAATAATCTCATTTTCTAAAATAGTAAAATTATTTTAAATTGAAATAAAAATTAAAATAAAGAAAGAAAGTATGCGGTTTGTTTCATGCATATCTATGTTAAAACTTTTGTCTCTCTTGATCTACGAACATGAAATTTGTGAATGAGTGGTTCACTTCTTTCATCACGGGTTGTATTGAGCAAGTTCTTTGGACTAAGATACACTTTTTATCAAGTTTCATTTATTTGAAAGCTATTCTTTTTTCTTAATGTCCTAATTCTTCTTTACATTTTTTCTGCATTTGTTTAACCTCCATTGTATGACGCAATATTTAGTATTTATACACTAAATACTTTATTATAGAAAAATAAAAGTTGCGACACATTATATTAGTTTTATAATATTTTTTATTTATTATTTTTTTAGTTAAGAAAATTTAACATTAAATTTATTAAGTGTTATATTGAATTTTTATAATTTTAGAGTGGCGTTATTAAATACTGCTTCTGTAGAAAAGTAACATTTTGATGAAATATATGCCAACAAATATTTCCATATATAATAATTTATGTAATTTAAATTTGTCATGTCAATTAGACATTACTATTATTTTTTGTGTATGGTCTAACCTTAAATGTTACAATTTCAAAAGTTATGGATGAATATAATTCTTTACTGATTGAATTGTACATAAGACCGTTGGCTTTTATTGATCCAGAAAAAAGTGAGTTATTGGGTACATTTTTTTACTAGAACTTTTATAGTGATTAATTTCTTTTTATTTTAGATGTTTTTTTTTCTATTTATACCATCAACAAACGATGAAGAAAGGAGAATAACTTCAATATAACATGAGTGGGGAGCAACCATCTTAACAACGAATTACCTTCTTCTATGGGAGCTATAATTATCAATATGATTTCACAAACAATATGATTATTTATTACAAAAAATAATTAGTCACCAAATTTAACTACCAAAATATGTAAGTTACTATTTGGGATTGAAGTAGCTATCGAACGATGTTTGTCGTAAATCTGCTACCAAAATATCGATCGATTACTTTTCTAATGACAACAACATAATTAGCAACTATAATAGTGACAAAATATTTCAGTAGCTAACTTCTAGTTGGTAAATTAGTGACTATTTATATAAACTGGGAACAATATTTCTATCAATTAAACTAGTGATTGACATGTGTCTTGTATTAGCAACTACAAATTTAATGATCGCTAAATATGTATAACATACTAATTAGTGACCAGTTAGTGACCAAAAATAAAATTATCCGTTTCAGTTTTTAGTAATGAAATTAGAAGAAAACAAGAGATAATTTCTCTCATAAAACTTATTAATTAAAGGTTTAAATTTTTTTAACAGTCACTAATAAAATGGACTCCATTACTATTTGAAGAATAATAAGTATAGAATCTTATAATTAAATTGTTTTTTTTGATATAAAATATATATTTTTAAATTGGAAACCATGTGAATTAGAATTTTCAATATTTTATTCCCTAAAACATATTTATTTACATTTTATCTTCAATCTTATTTTAATTGATATTTTAAATATTTTTAAATTTCTTTTTTAATATATTAACTCGTTGTTTTCTATCAAATTCCGTATCACTTTAATTCTTTTGTATTACATTTTGATTTCAACATATTAATAAATATAGAGTTAAAAATTTGATATATGTAAAAATAACTAAAGATACAAATATTTATTTGAGAAGGTTACACCGTATTGCAAAAAAAAATAGTACATATAAAAAAACATAAAATTTTTTATTTATTTTATGGAATTTGTTTAAAATTTATGAATGTTATGTATTGTATTTTATTTGAATTTAGAATTAAAATATATTTTTAAATATTTACTTTTATTTTATTTTAATACCTGCAGGTACCCATGTAAATATTAAAAAATTATGTAGGTACCCGCATAACGGATACCTGACAGATATAGATACGAGTACAGGACACATATTTATCTAATGGGTAAGGTATGAAAAAGTTACTACATGTACTTTACCCGCCCGCACTCCGTTGACATCTCTAGATACAACCAAAAACTTTTCTCATGATCTTCTTAATTCTTAATTAAAGATTTTATTTCATTTTAACAACTCATTAATAAAAGATTTATTTGCCATTTGAAATAATTTATATAAGCGTATAATTTTATATTTCAATAATATTTTTATTATAAATATATTTTCTAAATTACTACTCAATGAAGTATAATTTTTAAAGTTTTTCTCTCTAAAAGGTATTTATTTACATTTCTTCTTTATTCTTGTGTTAATTATTTTAATTAATATTTTAAATATTTTAAATTTCTTTTTTCGTATATTAACTCATTGTTTTTCATGAAAATCAATGTGATTTTAATACTTTTGTAATACATTCTGTTGAAGAGGAATTGAAAATTTGTATATAAAAAAACTAAAAATTATATATTTAATTCAAAAGGTAATTTTAATATTATTATTCTGGATTTAAAAAATCATTTTGGAGATGAGTACCATTTGGGTCAAATATGAGAACAAATAATGATGTATGTAATTTAAATTTGAAAAGCCAATTAGGTTTTATTTTTATTTTTTGGTATGGTTTAACCATTATTGTTTATATTTTTAGGAGTCAAATGAAACTTTTTCTTTATATTCTACTCAAAATTAAGGTGTCCAAAAGTTATGTCATTCTTAATTATATCAGTTATGCATATTAATGTTTTTTTTTCTAAAGTTTAAAATGGTTGTTTTATATTCAAATGTTTGCCCACGTACATGTAATGTACATGATGATAATTTTTTTATATTGTATAGTTTTTTTTTTTTATTTGTGTTCTAAATTGATATTCTATCCATTGTTTCTTCTAAAAAATATTTATATTTATAGAAAAAAAAGGTAATAAATGTGTAGCAAACAATAAATAAAGTCAAAATTGACTTGATTTGAATTAAATTTAGCAAATATATATGATAAAATAATTTAATTTGTTAAATTTTTAGTATAATTTGTTAGAAAAAAAATTAAATAATAAACTGATTGTAAATGAAATTCTTTGAAAAAAATGAAGTAAAAAATCAAATATATAATAAAATTTTGAAAAAAAATGAAGTTGATGTAGTCCAACATTTTAAGTTTTTCTCTTGACGAAATATATTTTTAAGATTACAAATTCATATATTTCATTCACACTTATTTAAATCCTGTAATGAAAAAAAGTGAAAAGTATATAAAGATGGATAAAAAAAGTAATAGAAAAAGAAAAACAATTCCGTGTTTTATGATTTCAAATTTTTAAAAATACATATTTAAAATTTAACTTAAATGTTTTCAAAACAGTGAAATCACATATTTTATTCTCAATCTATTTATATTTATTTTCATTACTGTATTTAAACATATATTATAAACTAGAAAAATATGCTCATCATATTTTTTTTTTGTTTGTTTTTTTACTAGAACGTGCATATATGTACATAGTTAAGCCGATTTTAATATTTGAAGAATTTTAAAAATAAGTTTTTAAAATATAGATTATATATTATAAGTGAAATTATTTGAAAAAAAATGAAGTAAAAAATTAAATATATAATAAAAATTTGAAAATAAAAATGAAGTTGATGTAGTCCAACATTTAAAGTTTTCTTTTGACAAAATATATTTTTAAGATTACAAATTCATATATTTCATTCACATTCCTCTCTTATTTAAATACTGTAATGAAAAAAAGTGAAAAATATATAAAGATGGATAAAAAAAAAAGTATTAGAAAAAAAAAATAACAAATCGGTGTTTTATGATTTCAAGTTTTTAAAAATTCATATTTAAAATTTAACTTAAATGTTTTCAAAATAGTGGAAATCACATCTTTTATTCTCAATCCATCTATATTTATTTTCATTACTGTATTTGAACATATATTATAAATTACAATAAATTAGATTTGATGTACTTTTGTTTCTCTATTTTAATATAACAGCATGACATCTCAAAGAATTATAAAGTCAATATTGTTATAAATACTATTTTAGTTTTCTTGAAACTCAGTTTTCTTTATTTTAAATACCATTTTTGTGCATAGAAAGATGAGGGAAGAGTAAATCATTCATCTGAATCAAAGAGAAAGAATTGGGGGTAAGTGAAAATACAAACTCAGCATAAAGCACAAACAAAAATATACACATGCACAATTTCAAACACAAATGAAGATATAATTGCAAGCACAATTGAAAATGTAAACATTTTTACAAGATTTCAATTGTCACACAAGATTATATATATATATATATATATATATATATATATATATATATATATATATATATATATATATATATATATATATATATATAAATATATATATATATAATATATATATATATATTATATATGTTATATTATATATTATATTATATATTATATTATATATATATATATATATATATATATATTATATATGTTATATTATATATTATATATTATATATATATATAATATATGTTATATTATATATTATATATTATATTATATATATATATATATATTATATATGTTATATTATATATTATATATTATATTATATATATATATATATATATATATATATATATATATTATATTATAATTTATATATATATATATATATATATATATATATATATATATATATATATATATATATATATATATATATATATATATTTTGTAGATGAGAATAAAGAAGATGTTTCAAGAGATGAAATTGTTGTGGATTTATCTATTTAATGATAAGTGATAATAATGATTTGATGTTATATTATATTATATTATTTATATATATATATATTATATATTATATATATTATATATATATATAATATTATATATTATATTATATATGTCTATATTACATATTATATATATATATATATATATATTATATTATATATATTATATATATTATATATATTATATACGTATATATTATATATATATATATATATATTATATATATATATATATATATATATATTATATATATATTATATGTCTATATTATATATTATACATGTCTATATTATATATTATATATATTATATACGTATATTATATATATATATATATATATATATATATATATATATATTTTGTAGATGGAGATAAAGAAGATGCTTTAAGAGATGAAATTGTTGTGGATTTATCTATTTAAGATTTTAATACTATAGTTTGGTAAGTGATAATAATGATTTGATGTTAGATAGTAATTTATATTTTTGTGATTTTGGTTTGTATTTGTAGTTTAACATAATTTGGGATTTTATTTGGATTGTATTGAAGTTTATTTATATTTTAATCGGAATTATAATTTAGTTTTCTTGAGATTGAACAAAAAATATTGTGTTTCTTTTTTTAATTAAGTGAGCCAGTGAGCCAAACCGTTTAACCCGCCAACCCGTGGTGGGTCAGGTCGGGTTCTAATTTTTTTGACTCACTAATAAATGAGCCAGATTGAGTTGATCCACTAAGTGACCAACCCGTCATGAGCCGAGCCGGGTTGGGTCGGGTAACCCGTTTTGATAGCTCTATCTAAACTCATCCAAATATTTTATAATTGTCTCTTTCTTTCTACACTAGCAGAAAAATATTTTTTTAGTCACAGTTAAATAGAGTCAGTAATAATGAAACGACGTTATATTTAAAGAAAGAGTAAAATTATAGGATATTTCTAGTCGGTTTAAAACTAACGGTATCATCTTATATGATATTTACTACTATTCTCATTGTGAATAGTAAACCAGTGGATGAGTAATATCAATAGGTGGAGCAGATGCCTACATAGATTTTTGGAAGCAACGTTCGCTTCTCCTCCGCAATCCTATTTTCTCGCATAAGTCATTTTCTTCTCTCTGTAATATGATTTTCTCTTCCCGAAGTTATTTTTGTTTTAAGTCATTTCAAATTCATTTTGCTTTGAAGTTTCAAATACTCATAAACCCTAATTTCAATCACTGATATGAGTTTTTGTATTGGTTCAAATTGATTTTCTTCATTGCATATTTTCAATGTCAAGTTCCTCACATCAATCCCTGCCAAATGTAAATATTGTTTCAATTTTCTCCATTCTAACATGCAATAGTTTAATAGGATCAGCTATAATGAATTTGTCGAAGAAGAAAAATCATACATGTATGAATCTCCTTTGCTTTTCCAATTTTAAACTTTCTTAAATTGTTATTTTTTCTTAAGGATATCATGTTATGATGTTTGGTTGAAAGTTGGATTGGAAGCGATATTTGATCCTTTTAGAAGTCTGTTTCCCATGGTTCTGGTTCCAACAATAAAACAGAGATCGTTGTGTGGGCACCTAAGGTAAATTCAACTTTAAAATATATTCGAAATCTCTTACACTTGTGCACACACAATATAAGGGTCTGTAGAAGTTTAAACTCTGATAGTACTTGTTGTCAATGTTCTTCGCTTCTTCACGCTAAACGATTACGATAACTTATTTTCCTGTGTGCTTCATAGATATGAAGATAATATTCTAACTTGTGTTTTTTTGTTCTGGATCATTTACATATTCAAAGAAGAGCAAAAACATGTAAAAGATGTTTGTTACTGATTGATCTTATACCCTTGTTCCTACAATCAAAGGTGAAAACTATTGTTATATAGGTGTTTGAGAATTTATATTTCACTGGCTTTCATGGATATGTTGTTAAAAAATTCAAAATTTCTTATAACAAACCAACATGTTAATGCAATCTCATTTTTTGAACTTGATCCTCCTTTATTTAGTTTGGGCCTCAAAATTAGTTTGTCCTTACTTATGTGTGCTATTTTGGTCTTATCGTTGGTCAGTACATGATCTTTGACTCACACTCCTCACATTTGGGATTGCACATCTCAATTAGATTTGTAAGAGTAGACATCTACCATACAGGTCATCCTACAATGACCCATTTATAAGTGATCTAATTATCGACGAGATGGGAAGAAAACTACATTTTCCTCATTTCATCTAACAACCACCACTTTGACATGACTAATAAAACGACTCCAACACCTATAGTAACTGGAAACTTTGCCTCTGTGCTAAGCGATATGTGTTCAACTGTGTATATTGGTTTAGTCACTACTCTCGAAGTAACTTCCAACCTACAACCTTAAAACTGGGATGCTCCTTCTTACCTGCCCAACCAACTTGCATTTGATATACCGACTCGTCTACCATATGTTCTCCACTACCTCTTGTAGGTTTTTATCAAAGTCTCAGATGACTTCAAGTCTCAAACTAAAGCATGTAGTTATCACTTCACATCACTTTGTTCTCTCCTTTAAGCATCATTCCACTGACTTGATCACTCTTGAGTTCTGGCCTACTGCCCCACCATCAACACTCTTGACCACTTTTACGTATAACGACACTCATAACATCTTACTTCCTTTGTTGGCTTCAACCAAGGCAACAAAGTTCCCTACCGAGTTATTCCAGTTCCAATTTAAAACTATCAACTGATTCCATTGCCATATCGTTTTGGCATCCTGTCCTCATTTTTTTATCCCTTAACTCGTAACCATCATTCCACTAAAACACAGAACTGTAACTTCCATTGACTCCAAATCTCTAGTCTGTTTTACACCAAGCAACTCTACGATACACCTCAAACTAAGATTGCCCGATTTGGCTTTATTTTTTTTTTCAACCTCTTTGAGAAACTCACTCATCCTAGTCGAATAACTAGACCAAGGAAATCTCTTCACTAGGTCATGAGTAAGATAGTTCTTCTCACGCACCTCTTACCATTTCTAAGCATCATCTGCCACCATCCTGCTGCGCTACTGTGATTCATACACAAGGTCACTTGTTTGTTTACTCAAAATAATGATCCTTTCGTGTCCGCCATGACAAGGAAGCAATTTCCGCTGAGAAACCTTCCTCGAGACCCCTATAAAACTTGTAGAACCCCTTTAAACTCCTCTTTTGATAGCCTTAGCGTTCCATTTTCTCAACAATGTATCTATCCTTTTAAAACCATATTCCTTATCAGTCACTCTAACCTTAGTCAATACTCTTCTTGAACGACTTGACACACCATAACTTCTTTTTGAAGATTCACCAAACTTGCAGTCATCTTGGTGATTATACTGAGTTTATACCATTATGTCTCCAACAAATCTTTCACTTGTTTCTCTTACTTCACAATCCCAGCATAAATCCTCCAATTAGAAGCTATTAGCACAAGTCCGACTTCAAACCCAAATGCAAAAGTGAACTTCACCATTCCAAAGCGAAAATTCTAATATTTACTTTAGAATAAATCTATAACTCTTCTACCACTAAGATTCCTTGCGTCTATTTTTCGCTTGCCGTTGTCGTATAACTCTGATTCACATGACACCCAGCCCTCATCTTTCAGCATGATCCACACTTGTTACACTACTACTGACTTATCTCTTTAAATCAAAGGATACTACTTCGTTGGGGATCACATCTCCCAAGAATGAGATTAAGAAAACAATCAATTCACCCTTGAGATTGTGTCCCAACCTTGCAAAGGAAACAATTCAAATTGGCTTTGAATTTAAATCCTTTGGTGACCATGAAACATGAAACACACCCGAGTAAACTTCACTTGACCGCAATTGTAGCAAACCACCATCTCAACCTCAACTCCCTCTTGCAGGCACCCATGACTTCTCTACCATATGGGCGACACCAATAGGTATACGATCCCGAACAAAACCAAACCCATATCCCAAGCACCACTTTTATACCTTGTATCCTCGAATTTGATCATTCGCGCTAATCACTCCAGCACCAACTATCGTATACACCATTTCAATTTCTTCAGACTTTTCTTCTCCTTTCATTCTTTAGTGTAATTTTCGCCCACTAGTTCTTGCCATTTTTACAAGATCCAACACTTAGGTTTCTTAGTCTCAGCCCAAGGTCAATTATTCTGCTCATGTGAATTACTTTTCCTTGAAACATCCTTCTATCAACTCCAAAGACCAAATCATCTCCTTCTGACTATCGAACCTAGTACGATACCTTTATGCCACTTCATTTTTATCCACATATTATTTTTCCCTTTACTTAGGAAACATCATCTCACTTGACTGATCCATAAGCTCTACTCCATCTTAGCCTCCAACTAGAGATTTGTTGTCTTTTTACACCCCCATGGTCTTTATCTTTCTCAGTTTGCTCGATGCCAAGCAATTTCATTATTTTCTACAACCCATGATATTGCCAATTGTTTCTCTTCCACCAATCCAAGAAAACACTAGATATGGCCATACGACCATATCTAATGACACTTCTCTTAACATCACATGTATCTGTAGAACTCTGAATTCTGGTATTGCCGGAGTGTAGAACCAGGTTGATTTTCCTCAAACGTTATTACACTTGCATGCACTGATATCTCCCATATGTTTTAACCTCTAGATTCAACTCATTTTGGAAAACTTGCGGTATTTGATCCCAAACTTGTCCTTGAAGCTCCATTAGTCCAATCGTTGCTAAACTCCAATATCTTTTCTCAAACTATTAACCCAAACTTAGCTTTCCTTGCTCAACGGTATACGTCACACATCAACTTCCTATCTTTGAGGTAAGAAGTTGTCTTAGAGACCTCATCCAACACTTGTAAAGGAAAGCAGGCTAAGTTGACATTGGATCTGCATTCCCTCATTTCTATAGACACCAGACATAGAGTACAGAGGCATAACAAGACAAACTAGAACATACGAAGCAACACTCCATCATCTACAAACAACCAAACCCTTTTGTCTGTCACCCTTCTTTCCCTAGCCAGTAGAATTAAGAAAGGAAAAATAACCCTTAATCTAGTCGTGAGTGTGCACCCTCATTACTTTATCAAGGAATTTTTCTGTTCTTAAAGCTTTTGGTTTTACTGACACACTCGACTAGACATGACTACTCACGCCCACGAGGCATGACAAACCCACAACCTCAGGTCATCCTAAGGACGAACTGCTCTGATACCATTAATGTAACATCCAATTTAAATAATAACATAATTAAATGAAATCTTACACTGGATAATATAAAGAGTCAAGTTGTGGAGTATAAAGTCACTCCTTACAGTTATCCAAGGTACTTAAAAGGAAATACTAAAGCTCACTACAAAGCCTACAACCCAAAAGGAGTAAGAAATAACTGGTATTCAAAATAAAGCCTTAGGGGTAATACAATACACGGGCCTTAGCCCTAAAGAAAAGCCCAAATAAAACATGAAGTCCAGCCTAGGTAGACTATGCAGCGGAATTATCTCTTCCCTGTTGACCTCGAGTACCTCTCGCATCTGCTCCCATCAATAAATTGATGATCATCGAAAAGGTAGAAGAACAACATACAAGGCAATCAAACAAGCAAGGGTAAGCTAGAGCCAAAAAGATTTTATCATACAATCAGATATACTTTCACAGTCCAGTATGCATACATCATTCAAGCATGTTATGACCTTCCAATCAATACAGTAAGACTCGACTCGACTCATCCGGATACATATAACCTGGTCAGATTCAGCGGATGCTTGCACTTATGGTGTGATGAATATCACCCTAAGAGGCTTTTCATAACATTGGCCAATGTCTAGGCCCTTTCTTTTTTATTTCTTTTATTTTTAATTAAATAAATGTTTTCTCTAAAATTGGTTTTTACTAAATGCATATCTAAGTTTTCAAGTGTTGTGGCCTTGCCTTTTTACGGCCCAATTCTTCTCCATGACTCCCGCACCCACACCAGTTTTCCTCACCCCTCCTGATTGGGCCTTGAGCAGCCCATGGTAGCATACCAATCAAATCTGCAACAATGTGCTTCAGAAGTTAGGCCTACAAAGTGCATAAGCCAGGGCTAAATCTTCTCCACGCGTGCACCCATATTTGTCTACGGGAACATCACGCATGCCTTTATATCACATGTTTTGGGCTTCGTAAATTGATGTTTGAAGCCAACCCACTTCGTGTGCATCAGGGTTCTTTCCATTTCCACATGCCAGCCAAAACAGTGTTCACGAGAGATAACCCTTAGCTATTAGGGTTCTCATGCACAACAGCTCATTGTAACCAACACACAGCACGAATCAGCCTTGTTTCTTGTTTTATCTTGGAGTGCCGCTAGGAATGCCTCAGATTGCCTCTCTTTACGCATCCTTAGAATTAGGTTTCATTTGCCTCCCCTGCCCTTTGATAGGGATTCCGTTCAGTTGGGGCTCGTGAGAGATTCACGTTTTCCTTTCCTTCACCGATTGTTCTTCTTCTCCTTTCTATTTTCTTTGGCTGCCTTCACCTATATAAAGGCAGGCCAACCTCATGTAAAGGAGCTTTGATGAATGAGAGAGATTTTAATCCCCTTTTATCTTAGCTCACCTTCACCGAGAGTAAACCCTAGAGTGACCTCGCCGGTGAGATTCCAAACACCGTAATCGTCTTCCGCTACCTGTTTGGTGGATTTCCACCGAACAAAATTATGTTTCATGGCCTTGCATCGTGAATTCCGACGAGACTGTGGCTTTGCGCGTCCATCATGTGGTAATCAGATCTCTAGTTTCGAGCTTGGAGCGAGGAGGTCTTCAAAGATGAGTATCTTTATATTTATTTCTTCTTTTTCTGTTCGATTCTGTCTTATTCTTGCTTGATTGAGTTCTTGCGTCTCTGGTCTCGAATGTGTGTGCTGAATTTTATTACTGAAATTGATTCAAAAATATTGTTCTGATTGCCTTGAATCAATACCGTGATTGAAATGTTTAGCTCTCTGCTTTCTGCCATTCCAATGCATGTCAATTAGGTTTAATTTTGTTTTCTTACCTAGCTTTCAGTTTTATAATCTCTGTTTTGTCTGCAGTCCATGTTCTATTTTCATTCGTGTAATTAGTTCATGTGATTGTATGAGTTCTGAATTTGCTATTAGATCATTAGCAAATTGTCTGCAGTGCTAATTGATATTGTTATTGTTCAATTCTGCTTAAATTGTCTCTGTTTTCAATCTGTGCTTTTAAGTGTGTTGTTGTTCTGCATCTTAAAATTGTTGGCCAAGGATTGCTCCTTCCTTAGCACATAATGAGTATTCCATCACACTTTAATCTGATTCGCATCAGAATTTATGTGTGGACACTCTTGCTTTGGTTGGTGATTGCATAGGCTATTTCAGTGCTCTTGTAAAATCTGTTTTGTTGAATCAGTGCCTGACCCGTTACTTGCCTTTGATGCAGTTTCCAAATATTTTCAGAGTATATGCTTGTTGCTTCCAGTTGTTGTTTTTGTGTCAAAGTTCAATTTTTCCTCTGGAAACTTATTTTGATTATTCCTTGTTCATCATTGCATCTGCATTTGTCGTGGGTTTGCTATATCACAATTTTATTGTCTGTGATTAGCCTAGATATCATGTTCAACCAATTTAATTATTGTTCTTTGCTGTTGAGGTTGCTTCTCTTCTGAATCAGGACTTTCAATGTGCATAGTTTGCTCATATTCATATTTGATTGAGTCCTGATCTGATGGCAATGTAGCATGAGGGTATTCTCAGTTGTGTTTAAGTGCTTTATGAAATATGGTGCCTCAGCTTATTCACTTGCTGCATTCATCTGATTTTGTTTCAGCATTGCCATGTAATTTTTGAGTTGCAGTTTCTGTTTTTCTCAGATTATTGACATTCAGACTGTTTCAATTTTTTGTCTGGTCCAATTGAATGCAATAGTAGTATTAAGCTTAATTTACTCTTGAGTGCCTCTGTTATGGCCTGACTCACTATTTGTCTCCACAATTTCTGGTGCTCTTGCTTTGATTGTCTGCTGCTGGCTTCTTTGTTCACACATGTCCAGATTTTGAGATTGTCAAATGACTTAAAATGTTGCAAATTTTGAGATCTGTGTTGATGATTGATTCAAATCTGCTGCATACTGATGTTTGATTCTGCACTAACCGAGAGAGTCTCATTTCAGCTATGTCATTCTCCAATTTTTTTAAGTTGAATCTTTTGATAATTCTTCATGTGCATCTGTTAATTGACATTGGAAGCATGCAAATTGTTGTGAACTGTGGCCTAAAAAAAAGTATGCTGATCTTTGAAAGTTGAAAAGAAAACAGTGAAAAGAAAATCAGTGGGAAGAGATTGATAATAAGAACATCTGGAAAAAGAAAGTTGTTAGAGCAGTTCACAACTTCATCCTTACATTGTATTTTCAGTTTCAATTTGAGATGCATGTGCACTATTTTGGATTCAACTTGTTTTGTGTCTTCTTGATTTTAGTTTTTTTAATCTTGTTCTAGACACATTCTTTAAGTTCTCCTTTGTGTGCTATCCTTTGTTGATTTGCCTTTTTCTTGCTTGTCCTTCTTGTTATTCAATTGAGTTTGTCCATTTATTTCTATCACTTGATGTTGTCCAATTCTTCCATTTGAGCTTTTCTTGATTTTTTGCTTTGTTATTCTTATGTGGAAGACCGTGAGTGATCTTGGTTCATTTGGCTTGAAACTCACTGATTTGGCAACTTTGTAGGTGATTACCTTTCTCTTGAAGGTAGAGCTGAAGGAGGAACTGTGAGGAAAGACACTTGAGTGGCTACCCGAGAGAAATTGAGGAGTGAGCTGGGATTTCAAAGGAGACCAAACACTTGAGGGCAGGCTGGATCGAGAGCAAACTAGTCCAATTCCAGTTGCAGATTTCTTTTTGTTATCACAGAATTTTGTGTAATATTTGTTTTCAGTTCTGTTCATTTTGTCTTGGAATGGGAAAATGCATTATTGCAATTCCATTCTTTGGCTGTTTGTAATAGCTTTTTAATCGCGTAGTTTGGAAGAATTAAGAGGTTTCAAAGTGCCACTTAATCTTTCCAGATAGGTTTCGTCTAGTGTTTATGTTTTCTTGTTCTTTATGTTTTCCATGTCCAGGTTATGTGTGTGTTATGCATGTTTGATGTTTCTGTTTTACGTCTCTGTGATATCTAGGTGCAAATCTTTAAAAACTTAGTTGACCTTTCTTTGGTCATAGGATTTCACACACTTTGAAAGTTGTTTTTCACAATTAAGATCTGTTTTGTTGGGAAATTTTATTGAGAATTTTTGCGAAAGAAATTTAGAGATTTCTGGCTAGGAAAGGCTTGGTTTCCAAGCCTGTCCATGAGACTCACCTCCCTTTTCTGGGAATATCTTTAGAAATTTTTTCCTTTATATTCTCTTATAAATTTCTAAAGTTTCTTTGTAAAAAAAAAAATTGTTTGATAAGAATTTTTTGCAAGATGAGTTTTCATTCGTATAGAGGATTGCATTTAGGTAGTCATAGTGAGGATAAAATGCATCATACACATGAGAGTACATTCCCTTTCTTTGGTGAGGACATAAGTGCATTATCATACATATCTTGGGAGAGGAAAATAGATGATTTGGTGCATTCATTCCATCTTAGACATAGTAAATACTATTTTCTTACTTTGTGCATTTCTAGTTTTGTAGGACATGCAAGAGAGTGGTGGGATTATAGGCAGTCTATAGTGGAAAAAGGAAGAAAATCTCCCATTCAAAATTGGAGTGAGTTGAGAGCATGCATGAGAAAAACATTCATACCACCTTCCTTTGATTTTGATCGTGAGATAGAGAAAAAGAAAATTGAGATAGCAAGGCGGAAGAAGGAAAAACTCACAATACTCTTAAGAGAGATGAGGGAGTTAGAAGAAAAAGAAAGAATAAGAATTCAGAAAAGAGAGCAGAAAGAAAGAGAGAAATTTGAACAAGAATTGGGAAAAGAAGAGGAAAAGTTGAGAAAAGAGAAGGAGGAAAAAGGGAGAAAAGAATTTGAAGAAAAAGAGAGAGTAAGACAAGAGAAAGAGTTTAAAAGAAAAAAGGAAGAGATAGAGAGAAAAGAAAGAAAAGAAATCATGTTTAGGAAAGTAGAGATACAACATTCTACAGATCCTTGCATAGACTTCAAGGGAGTAATTCCATCTATCAATTCTTCTTTATTTGTCATCAACACTTTTGTCTTAGTTCTCCCTAAAATTGTTTTTCCACCTTCGTTGTTCATTTTAAACACTTCAAAAGAATTTTCAAAAATCTTCTTTGAGTTACCTTTTTGGTATCAATTAAGTCAAAATGACAAGCAATTTTTTGTGAAGTAGGCTATGTACCAAATCCTTCCAAAATTAAAAGGCCTTCTTCATATATCCCTTACAAATATATTATGCTTGTATTTCGGAAAGTAATAGAAAAATTTGTTTTATGATTATTGCATGCATATTTTTGATCCTGGAGGAATTCATCTTTAATTGTTGTGGGCCTTAAAGAAACCTCTTGATCTGAGGACAGATCCTTTTCAAGAGGGAGGGGATGATGAATATCACCCTAAGAGGCTTTTCATAGCATTGGCTAATGTTTAGGCCCTTTCTTTTTATTTCTTTTATTTTTAATTAAATAAATGTTTTCTCTAAAATTGGTTTTTACTAAATGCAGATCAAAGTTTTCAAGTGTTGTGGCCTTGCCTTTTTACGGCCCAATTCTTCTCCATAACTCCCGCACCCACACCAGTTTTCCTCACCCCTCCTAATTGGGCCTTGAGCAACCCATGGTAGCACACCAATCAAATCTGCAACAATGTGCTTCAGAAGTTAGGCCTACAAAGTGCATCAGCCAGGGCTAAATCTTCTCCACGCGTGCACCCATGTTTGTCTATGGGAACATCACGCATGCCTTTATATCACATGTTTTGGGCTTCGTAAATTGATGTTTGAAGCCAGCCCACTTCGTGTGCATCAGGGTTCTTTCCATTTCCACCTGCTAGCCAAAACAGTGTTCACGAGAGATAACCCTTAGCTATTAGGGTTCTCATGCACAACAGCTCATTGTAACCAACACACAGCACGAATCAGCCTTGTTTCTTGTTTTATCTTGGAGTGCCGCTAGGAATGCCTCAGATTGCCTCTCTCTACGCATCCTTAGAATTAGGTTTCATTTGCCTTACCTGCCCTTTGATAGGGATTTCGTTCAGTTAGGGCTCGTGAGAGAGTCACGTTTTCCTTTCCTTCACCGATTGTTTTTCTTCTCCTTTCTATTTTCTTTGGCTGCCTTCACCTATATAAAGGCAGGCCAACCTCATGTAAAGGAGCTTTGATGAATGAGAGAGATTTTAATCCCCTTTTATCTTAGCTCACCTTCCCCGAGAGTAAACCCTAGAGTGACCTCGCTGGTGAGATTCCGAACACCGTAATCATCTCCCGCTGCCTGTTTGGTGGATTTCCACCGAACAAAATTATGTTTCATGGCCTTGCATCGTGAATTCTGACGAGACTGTGGCTTCGCGCGTCCATCATGGTGGATACCTCTGCTCACCCTCGAGCTATGTGTTACAAGTGTTACAATGAATCAATCCCCCACACACAAGGTTAGCCCTTAATGAGTTTCGGGCCTCCTACTACTCTCACCACAAGAGTCAGTCCGCTCTAAGTGAGACTAACTGACTCCTTAGAGTCTCAGGATGAAATCCTTACCAAATTATATAGATGGGGCACCACCATGGACACCCACTAACAGGGGCCATGGAATTACGTCCCAACCACTAAAGCACGACCCTGAAATCTCACATAGAGATTCCAAGGAATTACGTACTGACCACATACTATACATATTCAAACAAACAGTAATATTTATCATGCTTATAAATCTCATGCCAACCTTAAAAATCCATCCTCATACATGTTCCATGTTGAATCCATTCCAAATCATCCTTCCCAATTCATGAATATAGAAGTGTAATTCATACCGACACCATGCCACTTTGATTACCAACCATCTCATACAAGTCACATGCCAAGGTCATGTTAAACTTATCAATCACAGACCATAAATCATTCTACTTATACCCATTCGCCCAATTCATGCTTTTAAAAGTAATTGAATCAATCCACAAGTTCAAGTTAAAGTAAGGAATTAAAATTCTGTAGGAATTCTCGCTTAAGCTAGACTGATCTCGCTTAAGCTAGACTGGTCTCGCTTAAGTTAGAAATTCTCACTTAAGCGAGACTGATCTCGCTTAAGCAAAAATTACTCGCTTAAGCTAAACTGACAACTTTTTAATGGTTTCAACATGTAAAATCACAAAATCCCAAACAGTAAAAATTTAAGAAAACACAAGCATGTTGTATAAAACGTTAGCATCATATTTCATGCTTTAAAAGAGTAAACAAATCAATCATGGGAGCAAACAAGCATTTAACAACTGTCAATCTCGCTCAAGCTAAGGAGCTCTCCCTCAAGCAACAGGGTCTCTCGCTCAAGCGAAAAACTTTCGCTTAAGCGAGATTGAAAACATAGAGTACTTCGAGTTCTCGCTCAAGCTAGCCCATCTCGCTCAAGCGAGAGGCCTTCGCTCAGGCGAGCACTCGAAACTAAAAGGGGGCAAGTTACTGCCATTCTCGCTTAGGCAAGAGCTCCTCGCTTAGGCGAGAGCTTCCCGTTTGGGCGAGAAGCAACTCGCTTAGGCGAGCATAGCAGATCTCACGTGCTCTCACGCATGCAAAGCCAAAAATCCATTTAGAAATAATACACCGATTATTTTCACACCATCAAAAGCACATAAAATTATCAAGAGCACCCAACAGAAACAAAAAAGACACATTATTTATAAAAGCATGAAAAATCCTAGCTTCCCTCACCTGGACAAATGCTAGTGGAAAGCACAGGCACCTACGACAACGAACCCAACAGCTTCAGGAGCATACTCAAGAGGTGGAGCAGAGAATGAGGTTGAGCTGACTTGAATCTGAATAGCTTCGAGCCCTAGCAGAGCATTGTTTGAGGGGAAAAGAGGAGTAAGATTGCTGATTTTGCAAAGTGGGCAGAACATGAGAGGGTTAGGCTGGTTTAAGGGTTTTGGGATGCCCTATAGGCCAGCCTTAGGCCTAACTAACTAAGAGAGACCCTTAAATTTTAGGACAAAATTAAAGTGGGTCTTACAATTTATATAAGTATATAATTTTATAATTCAATAATATTTTTATTATAAATATATTTTTTAAATTATTACTCAATGAACTATAATTTTTACAATTTTTCTCTTTAAAAGGTAATTATTTACATTTCCTCTTTATTTTGGTGTTAATTATTTTAATTATTATTTAAAAAATTTCTTTTCATATATTAATTCATTAGTTTTCAAGAAAATCAATGTGATTTTAATACTTTTTTAATACATTTTGTTGAAAATAATTTGAAAATTGGTATATAAAAAGAACTAAAATAAATATATTTCATTCAAAAGATAATTTTAATAATATTATACTGTGTATTAAAAAAATCATTTTGGAGATGAGTAACATTTGAATCAAATATGTAAATAAATAATCATACATGTAATTTAAATTGGAGAAGTCAATTAGGTTTTATTTCTATTTTTTGGTATGGTTTAACCATTATTTTTTATATTTTTAGGAGTTAAATGAAACTTAAAGATAACATTTTTTCGTTATATTGTACTCAAAATTAAGGTGTCCAAAAAGTTATGTCAATCTTAATTGTACCAATTATGTATCATTAATGTTTTATTTTTTTTTAAATTTAAAATGGTTGTTTTAATTCCAAATGTTTGTACATGTACATGATGATAATTTTTTTATATTTTATAGTATTTGTTAGTTAGTTTTTTTTTTATTTGTGTTCTTGATTGATATCGTATCCATTGTTTCAATCTGAGATAGGAGTGAGCATGGATTAGATTTTTAATGATCAAATCCACATACAGTTTAGATCTACATAATTGGATTAGATTTTCAACCCAAATCTATTTCTTTAGCAAAACTAGTTTGGATTTTTTTAAAATACATATCCAAATATTTGGATCAAGATTTAAATTCAATCCTAATATTTGGATCAAGTTCAAAATTCATAATCCATTTGGTTCTTTCCACTTCCATCCTAGTCCATCTGAGTCTTTGGGCCCGCTGTGCTCGTTTGGGTAATCGGGCCCGGCGGACCGGGTTGGTCATCAGGCCCACCTAGCCCATTTGGTTCTTCGGCCCCGCTTGGCCCGTTCAGTTCTTTGGGCCCATTTGGCACGTTCGGGTCTTCGGGCCCACCTGACCTGATTTGGTCATTGGGTTTGCTTGACCTGTTTTGGTCATCGGGTCTGCCTGGCTCGTTCGGGTCTTCGGGCTTGCTTGACCCATTCAGATCTTCGGGCCTACCTAGCCAGTTCGGGTCTTTGGGCCCGCTTGGCCCGTTCAGGTCTTCGGGCCTGCTTGACCCGTTAAGATCTTCGGCCTGCCTGGCCAGTTCGGGTCTTCGGGCCCGCCTGACCCGTTCAGGTCTTCGGGCCTGCCTGGCCCGTTTGGGTCTTCAGACCCTCTTGGCACGTTCGGATCTTCGGGCCCGCCTATCCCGTTAGGGTTTTCAGGCCCGTCTGGCCCGTTCGGATCTTATTATCCGCTTGACCCATTTGGGTGATCAGGCTCGCTTGGCCCGTTCGGGTCATCAAGCCCACTGGCCCGTTCGGGTCATCGAGCTCACTCGAATTTTCCTGGTCGCTGGGCCCGTTCGGGTCATCGGACTCTTCCGAATTTTTTGGGTTGTTGGATCCAATTGACTCGTCCGGTTTGTCAGGCCCTTCTACCCTGTTCATATCTTTAGGCCCGTCCAACCTTTTATGGTCGTCGGGCCTGCTCGATTAAAAACTAGAAGGTAAAGCTTCGATTAACCTAGAATTTCTTAATAAGCAAATTTTGGTTGATACTGTGCTATGACAACTAACATGCGTGGAGCTGTCTTTTTTTTTTTTGACTTATTTCAGAATTTGTAACAGCTGCATTTACTTTATAATTAATGTTTATTTAAGTTTTTTTTTCAGCAATGGTTATTTAAGTTAATAATAAGCTTATGAATTAGTGGAGAATAGGACCTCATGTTCGAAACATCGAAAGTATCGAATGAGATGCTTTAGATTTTCTATTTATTCCTACATCTTTACCTTTGGAATTTTTGGTCAGCATTTATATATTATTATTATTATATTTTTCTTTTCTTAGAATTATAAATGCTTTCTTGTTTGTCGTCATCAAAGACTTAGTGTTTGGAGTTGTTTTTGAACGATTGAAGATATTTGAATAATTTCAAATTACAGATATCATAGGCATAGAAAATATGTAAGTTAAATGTTGATATATTATTGATTTAGAATTTAGATACACAATAATTTGCAATTCTATTCTTTATTGCTAAATAAAACACGCTTTGTATGGTTCCTGACTAATGCTAATGCACTTTTGAGACTCTGTATGTTATTATTTCCTAACAGCATGTCAAATACTTATATATTACTTTTGAGACTTTGTGTAGTTCTTTTAGTCATATAGCAAAATTCTTTCACCAAAATAATTACTTTTAGTTTCACTTTTTTTAATACCATTACATAAACTGTTTTGGTTGACATTGAGGAGTCACCTACTTATGCTAAATTTTTAAACCATGAATTCAACATCCAAAAGGAATGGTTTGAATTAGATTTTCTTGTGAAGTGCTTTGCAAAGGATTCTTCCTTTTTCTTTGTTGTGAAAGTGCATCAATTGATGTGATCCTTTGCCCCCCTTTGATATAACATCTAATTTATAGATATCATATGAGAAGATAAGGGAATGTAGATATATATTCCACTATGTTAGAGTATAAATTATATCTAATAGTCTTCATGAGTTTGAAATAAATAAAATGCTTGTTTATTGTATTGATGTTTTTTGTATCAAATCCTCGAATATGAAGAAAGGAGTAAAATATTATTGGCAATTGCTAATGCATTCGAGAAA
This sequence comes from Vigna unguiculata, assembly GCF_037176805.1. Lineage (NCBI taxonomy): Eukaryota > Viridiplantae > Streptophyta > Magnoliopsida > Fabales > Fabaceae > Vigna > Vigna unguiculata. Next base: position 21,114,270 of record NC_140795.1, on the reverse strand, counting down.
AATGAAAGTGCAATAAGTCTTGAGAATGAAGTTGATGTTGTGGCTGATGGAATTGAAAATTCGTTGATATCACCTTTAACCCTGAAGCATGAGAAGGCAAGCGTTTAATTGTTTGCATACTGTAGTTGAATAGCGAAGCATAAGATGCATAATTTTCTTTGTTATTATTGTCAATATAGTTCTCCCTACCTTTGTTTTCTTCTCTTGCAATATAGTTTCCAATCGGTGGAGTGATATCTAAGAAAATTCTCCCTGCATGTGTTCCCACTTTGCTGGAAGTCATGCGAGATCCACATGTAGTTATAGATGGTTTTACTTATGAAGTTGAGGTTATACAAGGATGGCTTGATGGTGGTAATGACAACTCACCAATGACTAATGATAAGCTTGACCCTCACAATCTTGTTCCCAATTATGCTCTTCGTTCTGCAATCCATGACTGGCTTCAAAACCACTTATCTAGTGCTTTTCTCCCATTTTAATTGAATTGTATATCTACCTTTTACAGACATATCTAGGAAAGAAAGTTATCATTTCATTTTGTTAGCTTGGATCAGGTTCTTCAATCACAATTTATACCTATCGTCTTGTATAGGTTAGACAACAACATGATTATCCTACAATAGTTCTAAAGTACACATTATATAAGATATATATCAAAACGACTCTTTATGTGATTATGTTTATTTTTTTTGGTTAGTTTTATATAAGGAAATTTTGATTCATGTGAAGGAACTGTCTAAATTCGATAACAACAACAATTTTATAAAGTGAGAATCTCAAATGTTCATGATGTGGTTGGTTATTCCTTTATGTATGGGTTTATCTAAAGCAAATAGTAACATAGTGAAAAGAGATTTAATTTTTTTTTAAAAGGGAATGCTTGAAACAGGAGCTTAAAAGTATCTTATTTGTGATGATTTTTAACCGTCAAAATATGATATATTTTGTGGCAGTTTTTAACCATCAAAATATGATGCATTTTGTGGTAGTTTTTAACTGTAAAAAATATGATGCATTTTGTAACGATTTTTAACCGTCAAAATATGATGCATTTTGTGACAGTTTTTAACTGTCAAAATATGATGAAATATAAATAAATTAGACTACATTTTGTGACGGTTTTTAACCACTATTATTCTTTTTTTCTGACAATACCAGCAGTTAGAATATTTTTGTCACAATCTGTTTTTGACATTCGTAATTCTAACGGTTATTTAAACCGTCAGAAATGTCATTTGTGACGGGTTTTAACCGCTAGAACTTGTAATTTTAACCATCACAAATATTTGCTTTTTTTGTAGTGAGAAGATACAATGTTCTTCTTCAACTAACTTATCTATACTTTTATCTTTTTACTAGATCTGTTACAAAAATGTTTCACATTTTTTTCATTTCTTTATATCGCTAGTTTTATGTATTCATAATCAATAATTTTATATATTGAAATATTGTGTATTTTTTGATATTTAGTTAAGCTAAAAGGAATGTTAAAGTTATCGAAAAATCAGAAGAGAAAATTCAATGAAGTCTCAAATTGATACTTTAATTTTTTTTTTTTTGTAAATTTTTTAAACGTTTAACGCCATTCTTTGTTGGTTTTTCTATTAATTTAAACTTTTTATATTTAATTATATTTTAAATTTTAACAATATTAAAATATAATAATTTTATCATTTAATTGTTTTTTAACTTTTATTTGTGAACATTAAATAAAATATTAAACATAGCAGCAATATTTATGAACATTTTTATTCTTTAAATAAAATAAAATTGTATTAAAAGTTATCATGTCGAATTTGATTTAATATCATAATTAATAATAAACTTTTACGATATTCGATGTATATTAATGATCCTTAACTAGTGTCCTAAAATAAAAGTCTTTCGAATTATGAATTTCTTCACATCATATATATAAATATATATATATATATAATAAAATAATAATAAATAAAACAAAAAAATGTCACGTGATCGGTTTCTAAAGTCTGTGGTACTGCATTGATATTGATAGTAATAACGGTGCATTGTTCAGATTTCTTGTAAAGTTAAAATCAAAAAATAGGCTTTGTATTGACAGTAATAATGGTGCATTTCATGGTATTGGTAGTACCAATCTTAATAAATGTAATATATGTGTATGAACAAACCATTGGTGCCTCTTGAGAGTGAATGCACGTCTTTTGCTTATATAGGCACAAACAGAAAGAGAAAGAAAAAACTTAAACTGAACCTTGTGTAACAGAAATATTAACAGTACTAAAAATTTTCGTATTACAGGGTAATTTTCTTGCAAATTTATTAAAAAAACTTGCAAGAAAAGATTTTTTCCTGCTATTTTTTTTAAGAATTTTAATTGGCAGGTAATTTCTTCGTGGGTAATTATTTCCTACAAAATTATAAAATTCGCAAGTATTTTCTACAAAATTTGTTACGAAAAGTTTTTTATACAAAATATTTTGTAAAAAAATTGGCAGCAATTTCCTACAAAGTTTTTTTTCATAACAAAATTTATAAGTATTTCCTGCAAAAAAAATCAAAACAAAATTGACAGGAAATATGAGTTTGTTTAGTAGTATAGGGACAAACTCCTCTTGATCAGTTACATTTTACTCTCTTACCCTTCTCTTATTCCACCACCATATATAAATTCTCTATTTTTTTATTTATCAACAAGAACAAATATATTAATAGGAGCAATAACATTGCTTTAACCTAATACAAAAAATAAAAATAAAAGAAAAGGAAAAAAAAATCATCAACAACATATCTAAACTATACATCTTTCTCTACAAATCAAGATTAAAACATAGATGAAGTTGTGGTTAGTGAGGTGAAATAAAAAAAGTTTAAATTCTTGTATATTTTAAATCGAAAGAAATGAAAAATTTGTCATCACGTCTTTTTTTTTCATGTTTTAAGTTTTCATTTTGCATATGTTAGAGTATATTATAGAGTGGAGTTAAATATGTTTTTGATCTCTTAAGTTTTAGTGAAAATTGAAATTGGTCCCTTTTTGAAACTTTGACCCAATTTAGTGCCTCAACCTTAGAAATGCATGAATTTAGTCATTTTAACCAAATATTATTTTACACTAACTAAGAAGCACATTTGAAACGTCAAATAAACTTAATAAAATTTGGTTAAAAGGATTAAATCCATGCATTTCTAATGATGAAAGACTAAATTGGTCCAAAGTTTCAAAGTTTGGTTAATTCTAATTTCTGGTATAAGTTAAAAGACCAAAAATATATTTAATTTTTAGAATTAGAGTGTGAAAGTTATCAAAAGTGGAAATTTTAATTGATGGTGATGAAATTCTTTTTTTTTTTCAATTTGTGTGTTTGTTTATTGATTTCATGTTGCATTTCGCATAATAAAATAAAAAACAGAAGGCACAGAGTAACCGCATCATTATTATCATATCATCAATCAAAGTTCTCGCCTTCAACACATACATACTTCAAAGTAAAGAGAAGATTCCAAGACTAATTTAAATTTTTATGATTTATTAAATAAAGGGGTGACTCTCTTACCACATAACTTTGTTATTACATATATAATAAATAAATGTATTAAAATTTTTAAAATAGTGAAAATAAATAATGAGATAAAAGAACGTAATATAGAATATATACAAATATAATATGTAAAACAAAAGTTTGTGCCACGACCAAATTGGTTTTCAAAATCTGAAACTATTCAGGTACTCATGGGCAGTAGTGGAACTTCGTGCAATATGTTGGAGGTGCCAAAATTTTGGTTAAATTATTCTTTGGTCCATTTTTTTTGTCTAAAAATATCATGTTGGTCATCTAATGTTTTTTAGTTTCAATTTGGTCTCGATTTTATAAAAAATAATGCAATTTTATCTTTTTCGTTAAATTTCTTAAAGCGGAACAAAAAATTTTCATTAAAATTGATACTACGATTATGCCAATTACACCCACAAAGCAAATCATTCACAACTTCAGTTTTGATGAAAAATTCTTGATTTGATTTAATAAATTTAACGAAAAAGGACAAAATTACATAATTTTTTAAAATTCGGACCAAATTGAGATTAAAAAAACTAAATGAGTAACTTAATATTTTTGAACGAAAATAGAAACCAAAAGAGTAATCGTAAAATTTTTATATAAACTAGTCAAAACATTGTATTTACTTTTTTTATGATAATAAAAAATAATAAAATTACAATTATTATTATTATAATTATAAAATTCGATATAAATAATTTTTATAATTTTAGTATAATTAATTTTCATTTATAATGATTCAATTTTAAAAAATAAAAAATGATTAAATTAAACAAATAACAATTTAAAAAATAATATTAATAAAATAATTATTTTTATTTAAAAAATGTTTAAAAGATTAAATTGAAAAATAAATGTAAAAGAGAAAACTTTTTCTTATATATAAATATAAATGTGTAAATATTTATTAAAATATTAAATTTGAAAAAATTTATTTAAAATCATATATTATATTATATAAATGTAAAAAAAGAAAAAAAATGGGGTTCATGGCCCCTTAGTTCCAACGTTGTTCCGCCATTGCTCATGTGCATCCATTCTAGCATTAGTGGACGCTTTTTCTTGTAAAGTCTAGAGAGTAAAGAGCTTCTTTATGATAATATTTTCTAAATAATGAAATCTTTTATGAAATTTCTATTTATATATAAATGGTTTATTTATTAAAATAACACTAAGATCTCACTATTTTAAACACAATCAGTCCTAAAGTATGATTTTATAGATTCTCACAATTAATCCTTGTATACAAGAACATAAAGGAGAATTTTGCTGTAACTTGCAATAAATTAAAGAAATGGAAGAATTTTCAGATGAAGTTCTAGTACAAGTGTTTTTTGACTAGCTTAGTTCAGTATTATAAATTTTGTGTTTTAATTTATTTTAGATGTTTGTATTTTTCATAAAACTGTGATATACTGAGCACTTGCAGAAAAAATCTGAACTAAGTTTACTGTTATAACCCTGACTATCATATGCAGCATATGAAAGATATATATATATATATATATATATATTTATATTTATGATAGGTGAGACTACAGTAGTAAACCTAAACCAAGTTGAGATATCTTCCTCAATAGTGGTGCTAAGCATATCATACTTTTACAAAAAAAAAAACATCTTAAATAAAAAAAAAATGAGATTTATAATGCTAAACTGACCTAGTTCGAAGACATACGGGACAATACTTCCTTTTCTTTTTAAGTTTTTACAGGTTGCAGCAGCTGTAACATCCCATTTAAATAATAACATAATTAAAGGAAATCTTACACCGGATAGTATAAAGAGTTAAGTTGCGGAGTATAAAGTCACTCCTTATAATTATCCAAGGTACTTAAAAGGAAATACTAAAGCTCACTACAATGCCTACAACCCAAAAGGAGTAAGAGATAGCCAATATTCGAAATAAAGCCTTAGGGCAATACAATACACGACCCTTCGCCGTAAAGAAAAGCCCAAAGAGACATGAAGTCCAATACGGGTAGATTGTGCAGCGGAACCATCCCTTCTCCGTTGACCTCGAGTACCTCTCGCATCTGCTCCCATCAATAAATTGATGATCATCGCAACGGTAGAAGAACAACATACAAGGCAATCAAACAACCAAAAGGGTAAGCTAGAGCCAAAAAGATTTTATCATGCAATCAGATATACTTTCATAGTCCAATATACACACATCATCCAAGCATGTTATGACCTCCCAATCAATACACTAAGACTCGACTTGACTCATCCGGATACATATAATCTGGTCGGATTCAGCGGATGCTCGCACTTGTGGTGGATATCTCTGCTCACCCCCGAGCTACGTGTTACAAGTGTTACAAGTGTTACAAGTGTTACAATGAATCAATTCCCTCATATACAAGGTTAACCCTTAATGAATTTCAGGCCTCCTGCTACTCTCACCATAGGAGTCAGTCCGCTCTAAGTGAGACTAACTGACTCCTTAGAGTGTGAGGATGCAATCCTTACCTTGAATCCTTACCAAATTATATAGATGGGGCACCACCAGGGACACCCACTAACAGGGGCCATGGAATTACGTCCCGACCACTGAAGTACGACCCTGAAATCCCACCTAGAGATTTCAAGGAATTACGCACTGACCACAGACCAATCATGTTCAATCAATCAAGTAATGTTTACCATACACAATATCTCATGGCAACCTTTACAACCCATTCTCATTCATAACCAAATGTTGAATCCATACCAACTCATCCTTCCCAAACAGTGAATATATATTTGTATTTCATATTAATACCATGTCTCCTTGATACCAACCATCTCATTTAAATCATATGCCAAGTTCATACCAAACCCATCATCCACAATCCATGAATCACATCACTCATGCATAATCATTTATCACATGCTTTTAATATATCAATTAGATTCAAGTTAGTAATAACCATTCAAGATCAGAGAAACAACCAAACTACAGCAATCTTGCGATAAAAACTGCTCTCACTACATATCTCTAATTCAAGATCGGACCGATCAAAGTCAAAAGCTATGTGTTAAGGATCAACTGTTAAAATATCAGCTCGATCCAACGGTTAACGAAGTAGTAACTTTCATTTTACGAAAAGTGTGCATTGTTGTCAACAACACAAATTCAGTGACCTTGCGATAAAAACTGCTCTCACTACAGAGCTCCGATTAAAGATCCGACCAGTCAAAGTCAAGAACTATGTGTTAAGGATCAATGTTAAAATTTCAGCTCGATCCAACGGTTAACGTAGTAGAAATCTTCATTTTACGAAAAGTGTGCAGTGTAGAAAAAGAGTAGCGACACATCAATCAAACATACTTGCACACCATACATTTTTATTCGACCAACAACCTCATTCAAGCATCACAACCATACAACAGACCAAAAATCGGCAAAATAACTTTAAAAAAACATAAATCCTAGCTTCCTTTACCTGGAAAGAGCTAGTCAAAACGACCCCAACCCTTAAGCGAATGAGCAAGACAGCTCCAAGAGCATATTTAAGAGATGAAAATCTCAATACAGAGGAAGCACGAGATTATTACGAGGAACCCTAACGGCAAGCACGAAGATTAAACTAAAAGAGAAGAGTATGCATCGGAAGTAACTTACGTGAGTGAAAGAAATGGGTTGAACTCAGTTGAACTTGGATGAAACCCAAACCCTAGCAGAGGAACGTTACTGTTCTAAGAGAAAGAAGACTATTTTTCTGAAAGTGAGAAGAGTGAAAGTGTTTCAGCTGGTTTAGGGGCTTTGGTTACTTATGGGTCAGCCCTAGGCCCAACTTATTTGGGGTAGTCCTTTAAAATAAAGGTAGTAAAGTAAGTGGGCCTTACAACAACACAATTCTTCTTTTTTGGTCGGTACTTTACGGTGAAAAACCAACAAAACAAAAGACTCGGTTTCATGTACATCATTCTCAACCACTTTAAATGATATTAAAAACAAAAACAATAAGGAAAAATAAAACAAAAAGAAAGACGAAGTGGTAAAAGTAAAAAAACAAAAGTAACAATACACAAACGATAATAATTTTTAACTGGATTCTTACTCAATGTTCAAATCAATTTAATTTCAAGTGTAAACTCATTCCACACCGAGAATATATTGTATTAAAGAACTAATACATACCGGTGTATTACGAATAGTCAAAACTAGATCTCACAATTGAGCTTTTTCCTCTATAATCACAATTAAAGAGAGAACATCAATAAACAAAAGTGAACCAAAAATAAAAAATATATTGATTAAGAATAAAAAATATAAGGAAATTATTATTGACAAACATTTATATATAAAACAATCAAACTTTAGACAATAAAACTTTAATGATGTATAAAAATTACGTAACTTTAGGATCATTAGATCTATAAATGGATAAATACCAGATAATACTTAATTAATTTAATGTTAGATTTATCTAATTGGAAAATTGATTCCATGTAATTTAGTGTATAAATAATGAAATCATGTGTTGAAAGGGGGAGCTTGTTCAACTCAAGTGAAGATGGTTTTGATGATGTCTAAGGCTATGCATCATGTGCATCACTGGTTTAGGCTTAGTCCTGATTTTCTACCTTTTGCATTAGGTGTTATAGATCAAGTATTACATGTAAAACAAGTTTGCATTAAATTGTGTCAGTCAAACTCTTGAATGTGAACTCGTGAATAGATTAGCTACTTAACTAATAGATTAGATAAGGACATTGCACTGATGCAGTGAAAATACACTCACGATAATCTACTAGGTAAATTCCTAATCTATTAGTCACTGCAGCATAACTTTGGTATAAAATCAGTTTTGAAATCATTTTTAAATATAGAGAGAAAACTAACTGAATTGCAAAATGAGAGACTGTTTTTCTGCTTTTCTAAAATCTATAGAGTTCTTGTGCTTTCTTGAGAGATCATTCAAGTGAACCTTCAAGAAGATTGATGGTGGATTCAACCTTGATGGGTCAAGCTGTGATCTAGGATCAAGTGACAAATCTGCACATCCACTAGGTGTATTCGTTCCTATTCCTTTCTTATTGTATTTTTGTTTATAGTTGATTCACTGTGTGAAGTGAAGGTCTAGGTGCAATTGTGTGGATGCATTGCATCTAGGGGGAGTTCTTGATTTGTAGATCAAGCTCCTTAGTCTTTAGGGTCTTGAATTATATAGATGCTCTTGTAATTCTTGTATCTCTATTGATTTAGTGAAATCATCCTAAGTGGGTTGCTTAGGAGAAGACCGGAAGTAGATTCATCTTGAATCGAACCAGTATAAATTGTTGTGTTCTTTGTTTCTCTCATCTTTTATGCCTTTCTCAATTGCTTAACACATTCCATTAACACAGAACTGTAAAACTGGTTATTTGGGGTATACAGATTAAAGAAAGGCTTAAATATACATTTGGTCCCTATTTTTGTTGTTTTTATTCAATTTGGTCCCCATTTTCGTTTTGTGTTCACTTACGTCCTCATTTTCATCAAATTTTGGTCAATTTGGTTCTTTTCACTAACGGTGTTTAAATAGTTAATGTTTTTGAACAGTACATGCCACATGTCAACTCCTGATTTTATTTCATTTTTTAAATTTTTTAAATTTTTAAATTTTTTAATTTATTAATTTCAAAAAAATGTCCACATGTCAAGTCACAATTGTGTCATGTGTCAATGCTAGTGTCACGTGTCAGTGTGTGGTTCTATTAATTCTTTTTGTTCAATTTCGTCTCAATATTTGTTATTTTTATTCAATTCAATCCATATATTCGTTAATTTTGTTTAATTTAGTTCCAAATTTTGTTAAATTGGAACAATATAATTTTTAAAATTTACATTATTAGTTATTTTTGAAATTCAATTATAAATTATAATATTTAGTTATAAATTGAATATAATTCTTAGATTCAATTGTTAAATAGAATATAATTATTTAAATATTATTAAAATATAATTATTAAAATTTTAAAAATCTATATTAACATTTGTAAAATTGACATTAAAATCTAAAATATTTAATATTTTTATTGCATTTTAGATATTAAAATCTAAAATATTTTATATTTAAATGTTAATTTTTCAAATATTAGTTTATTTTTCTAAAATATTTTGAATGTCAATTTTTAAAAGTATTTTAGAATATAAATATTAGAAAAAAAATTTAATAATTATATTCTTATAATATTTTAAATAATTATATTCTATTTAGCAATTAAATATAAGAATTTTATTCATTTTATAATTAAATTTAATAATTTATAATTGAATTTAAAAAATTATAAATTCAAATGTCAATTTTAGAAAAATTATTAATATAATTTGTATAAAAGATATTAAATTTAGTGTCAATTTGAAAGGACAAAATTGATTTATTTTAACAAAAATTGAGACTAAATTGAATAAAAATGATGAATATAGGAACTAAATTAAATCAAAAAAATATTACCACAAACTGACACATGGAACTAGCATTGACACGTGACACAATTGTGACTTGACATGTGGGCAATTTTTTTGAAATTAAAAAGATTTAAACAAATTTAAAAAAATTAAAAAAATTAAAAAAAATCAAAAAAATCAAGAGCTGACACGTGGCATATACTGTTCAAAAACTTTAACTATTTAAACACCGTTAGTGAAAATGACCAAATTGAACAAAATTTGACGAAAATGAGGACCTAATTGAACACAAAACAAAAATGGGGACCAAATTGAATAAAAACAACAAAAATAAGGACCAAATGTATATTCAAGCCTTAAAGAAACTTTCAAGATTCATTTAAAATTAGTAAAAGATTCAATAACCAATTCACCTCTATCTTGGTTGAGTTATATTAGACACATTTGTTTTAACAATTGGTAGTAGAGTTGGTTAACCGTACGCTAATCGATTAGAAAGATCCTGATATGTCTAATACATCTCAAACTTTTGCTGAAGGAACTATCCTTTTTGGAAAATTAGAATGAAAATTTTTCTTGAATCAGTGAACAAAGGGGTATGGGATGTTGTGGTAAATGGACCTTTTCAACCAATTAAAGTTGTGGAAGGCAAAAATGTCCCCAAAGAGATCTCACAGTGGACTCTTGACGAGAACAAGAGGGCACACTATGATGTTAGAGCCAAAAATATTATATCTTATACACTAACTTTGGATGAATTTTACAAGGTATCTGTGTGTGAATCAACCAAAGAAATGTGGGATGTCTTGGAAGTGACCCATGAGGGCACGAATGAAGTCAAAAGGGCAAGGAAGAACACTCTCATTCAAGAGTATGAGATGTTCAGGATGAAGTCTGGAGAAAGTATATGTGATGTGCAGAAAAGATTTACACATATAGTAAATCACCTCCTAGCCCTTGGCAAGACTTTTGACAAAGAGGAACTCAATATCAAAATTTTGAAGAGCTTAAATAGGACATGGCAGCCTAAAGTTACAACAATTTCTGAATCAAGAGATCTCACCAGTATGAACATAGCCACTCTATTTGGAAAACCGAGGGAACATGAACTAGAGCGTGAAAGACTCAAGGAAGAAGAAGATGGACAAAAGAGGCTCACTATAGCCTTGAAGAGTGTTGTGAAATCTGCAACAAAGCTTAAGAAAAAATAATCTGTAGATGACTCAAATGAAGCCTTGAGTTTAATGGTAAAAAGGTTCTCTAAATTCTTGAAGTTTAAAAATAAGACTAACAACAACTATGCAGACAATAAGACACAGTCTAGAAAGCAGGAACGTTCTAGCACTCCAACCTGCTATAAGTGTGGTAAAACAGGACACATCAAACCAGATTGCCCTATACTCAAGATGAAACAGAAGCTGGAAGAGAAGACCAAGGCAAAGAAGCACATGAAGAAAAAGAAAGCTTATATTGCCTGTAGAAGACAATGATTCCAGCACATCCAATGAATCGAATGAGAGCACTAAGGAGGAAAACAATGTGTTTGATGGCTGGAACAGGATCCTCTAAAAGTAGTGTGAGTAGTTTCAAATATGAACATGATGAAAATAACTACTATGAATTGCTTGATGTCTTTAATGAATTACATAAGGAAGCCACGAAACTGCAAAAGTCAAATAATAAACGTAGAGGAGAAATTAAATGGCTTGAAAGTAGAATAAAGCAACTAGAAGAGGAGAATGAAAATTTAATGTCAACACCCAATTTCATCCAGGTAAATGCATTTGTTTGGTTAAAAAAATAATAATAATAAGAATATAAATAATATATAATATAATATAATAATAATAAATAAAAAAATAAAATAAAAAATATGTTTGGATTGATGGTAGGTTTTTTTTAACTTTAATTCTACCACGGGAAAAAGAAAAAAAAAGAAAAAAGAAAAAAACCAAGAGAAGGAGAATCTAATTTATTATCACACTCTTTTTATGAGCCCAAATATTTTACATATTTTCACCCCCATTGTTTGCTATTTACACTCTCCACATGACATGACAGAAGAGAACGTTTCATAATTTCTGTTTTTAGAAAATGGTATAATATTAGGAGCCATTTTTTTATAATAATTTGAATAAATATCTTGTATTTACACTTATGTGTCTCTTTCCATTGTTATTCGGGGAAGATATTATTTTAATTAGAAGCAACAAGTATTTCCGATAATAATGCTTTTAGAGAATGGTACGATTTTAATATTTAGAAGAAAGTATTCCTGATAATAATTAGAATCAATTATATGAATAATATGTTATGATTACGATCTTTATGTGACAGAAAATATGATTCTAGTAATTACAGACAATATTTCGTTAATAATTATAATCAATACAGTGGATATTATGCAACGATTTAATAAGACCAATTCCTTCCCCATATATTTTTTTATAATTAAAGACTAGAATCTCAATCGTACCCCAAGGGGCCTATATAAGCACAAAATTTCTCTAATGCAAGGGACATAAAAAAAATTTGAAAAACCCTATCTCTTTTATATTATAGAGCACACACACAAAAAGGGATCACCTTAAGGTAAATTTTCTTTGCTCCTAATGCTTTTCATGATTCTCTTATAACATCACATATATGATCGTTTGAATTGTTGTATGATTAAATGTGTTTAGGGTCCTCATGTTAGATTATTTTGGGTTTATCATTGATGTGTTCAACCTTTCTCTTTTCCTTTATTTTTTATCTTGGTAATTAAAAAGGTGTTTTTCGTAGACTTTAGTTCTCTAAAAAAAATAATAATAATTAAATAAATAAAATAAAAAATTATATTTTCTTTTATATAAGTTGTGAATGTCATGTCAAGTCTTGGACTTGCTTGATAATCAAAACACTCTTTTATAGGCTTTTAATTCTTTTTTTTTTGAAAGAAAATTAGAAATAACAAAAAATAAAAAAATTATAAAATCATCTTAAATATCATGTCAAATCTCGGATTTGCTTGATAACTAAATATTTATCTTGTAGAATCTTGGGTTCTCTTGATATTATTAATAAAATATACATATACATAAAAATCTAGAAAATTAAAAAAAAACAAAATAATAATATCAAACAACAATTTTTTTATAAAGAACTATGTAACATCTCGTCCGGATATTACAATGTTACTTAATAAAATAAGATAATAATATTAAATGCTCATTTGATAAGCTCCATTTTCCAAAACATGGGAAATATAAAACTTTTATTACATCCGAAGTTAACTCAAATCCATAAAATTTAAAACTCAATTACAATGTCTACGGGTAGTAATATGAAATATTACAAATTCTTTAAAAACTCATAAAGTATAAAACTCTGAGAAAGTCCTCTCCCAACTAGCCCCGCTCCGGCTTTATGCCTCACCAGATCCACCTGCAACATCGACTGCTCCCATGTACCGCGTACACGATCATCGCCAAACACAAGCAGATAGGGTGAGCTAACAGAATAAAACATATGCATCAATTTATATAACAAAACACACACAATCCAAGGAACTCCATCCTTTGATCTCATCTCACATGGACGCCAACATGTAATCCATGTTTTACATCTTTGATTGATAGTCTCAAGATATCGTTGCTGCCAACCTACAAGCCACCACTCGTAGGACACATGCAGGAACACTCGCTACTCCGAGCCACAACTCAAAGAATGCTCGTATTACCCTCTATCCTAAGCCACAACTCCAGGAATACTCCAGCATTTGACCCTTAAGATATCGCCAAAGCCTCGTAGACCACGCACATCCAAAGCAAGCAAAACACGATGTCTGCTTCATCAAAAATCGCCTGGCACTCCACACGAGTCGCCAGACGCAAAAGGCTTCTAGACCGCCTGGCGGGGGACACGTGTTGTCAGGCGCCAAGTGCCTCTGATGCTACTATTTCCACAAGCATCGCCTGGCGGGACAACCCTTATCGCCAGGCGCAACACGCTTCAATTCTCTACTGGTTTTGTAGCCATCGCTTGGCGGTCAAACACCACCGCCAGGCGCTACACCAGTACTTGTGTAATACAGGTTTTTAAGCACCCAAAACAAAGTAAAATCAATCCATTCACATTTCATATATATTATCCACCTTTAAACCAATGCTAGGATTCAATTCTAACTTTTGAATAACGCATGCTCAAACAAGTATAAGCAACATCATTCTAACAATTTAAGCACATGATCCTAGGTACCAATGCAAATTAATATTGACACACAAGCCTTCATCAATAACCAATTCTCCACATGTGACTAATCCAAAGGAACATTCAAATTGATATAGACTTATCACATAACCCAATAATACTTCATTAGAAGTTACTTGAAATTATCAAGAGCTTAATCATGTATTTCAAAGACTCAAAAATCAACAATATTGAGTAACGTATATCTCTAGCTACTTCCCTCCAAATCCAATTTCCACCGTTCAAAGTGAAGAACTACATGTTATGGACCACCTATCAAAATTTGACCTAAATCGGACGGTTAACGAATCGGAAAATGCAGTTTTACGAAAACTGTGCAAACCAAAAAAAATGATGGCGCATAGCGCCTAGAAATCACGAAGGTTGCGCCTGGTGGTGCAAAACAGGCGCCCGACGGTTCCTGTACCGCGAAAAGTACGGAAAACAGCATTTTTCGTGAACAAAACACCATGCACGTCTCTGGTATGGCGCTTGGTGGCCAATTGGGTGCCGCCAGGCGGTTCCTGCAGTTTCAGGAATCCAACAACCCTTCCCTTGCGCCTACGAACCTCAACCAGCCCAACCATCCTGATTTCCTTCAGTTTCGACTCAATACTCACCACTCAAAGGTTTAGGATCACAATTCATCCAATAAGTTTGTAGTTCATTATGCAATTTGTTATAGAATTTCCGAAAACCCCAATTCTTCCACCCTAACATTCATTCATAGCCAATCTCATTTGATTCCTTCGCACTACCATGACTTTTCACAATTAATCCCTCCCTTTTGGTCCAAATGTTGTTAAAATGCCTTTTCCACTGAACCAAAGCAACCCAGAACATGCAGAACCCAAAAATCGAACCAAAACAAAAAGCATCGCCTGGCGAGTGTTCTTCACCACCAGGTAGTTCATGATCAACCCAGAAAACTGGGTGGCGGGGCTTGCGTCGCCTAGCGGCACTAAGCTCACTGCCAAGCGGTTCCTATTAGGAACTCAGAAAAATAGGCAAAATGCATGTGTCGCCTGGCAGCAGTTCATCACCCGCTAGGCGATTTCTGGAAAAATTCCCAGAAACGCGAAATTCAACAATAATAGACATTGATCATGCAATAACATACGATACAACATACATTTAATTATTAACCAATTAAAACGACGTTAATCAACTCCCCTAACCTGGAATTTCCTTTGCTTAGAGTTTGAATTATGAGTCTTCCCTTAAGCACCAATGCCCTCCCTTTGATTCCTTCCAAAAAATAAACTCTTCTTTTCACACCAGAATCACAATTTTCTCTCTAGAATTTCGCTCCTCACAAGGTCCTCTCTAATGGCAGCCTCAGAAAACCTCTTTCACTCCCTTAATTCACTTTTAATTAGGTATTAAGGGTGATTAATGGCCAAAACCAAAATTATCTCATTGATGGTGGTAATTGCCATTCAAGCACAATTATGAGATGATTTTTCAGCCCTTACTTGGCTGCCAATTCAGCTAGGATTTCCTCTGCCCTTTCACATTCAAGCCAAAACTAATTTTTGCAAAAAGAAAGTTTACTTTGGTTCTACCAAGGTTTGAACTCATAACCAAACCAATGTCATCCTAATGCACAACCACTCAACCAATTCATGTTTGGTGATAATTCTTATAATTATAAGGTTTTATTATCACTCAACATGGTCATGCACATAATTAAAATAATAACAATTAAATAACACATAAATAGCATACATAGGACTTGAACCTAAGTCCTCTCATATATTTAAAGTACTCTCAACCACTTGAGCTAGTACTTTTCCACACCATAACAATCTCTATTAAATGCCATAAAGGCTCCTCTACCCGTATTTATTTAATTATTTAAATTTCACGGGTCTTACAAACTACGTTATCCCTGATTATCCAAATGGAAATACGTAGGAGCGAGGTACAATCCTCGTCGGGCCAAAAAAATAAAAAAATAATTTTGTTTGAATCTTTAATATTTTCTTATGTGTTTTTTTATTTTGTTTGATTTTTTTGGGGAATAACAAACATTCTAAACATCAAAATTCTACTTTTCACACTTAATTAAAGAGGGAACCGTCTTAAGACGGGCGTGGTGGGGTGCTAATACCTTCCCCACACGTAACCGACTCCCAAACCCAAATTTGGTTTCGAAGACCATTCTTTTAAGGTTTTTCTACAGTTTTCCATAATAAACTATGGTGGCGACTCCTTTGTACTATTTATAATTATTTTCGTCATCCTGCCGTGATCTCGGTTGCGACAGATGGCGACTCCACTAGGAACGTTTTGGAGAGTCGATCCTATTGGTTAAGTGTGCGAAAGGTATGTTGTTTTTATATATTTGTTTTCCCCTTATTTTCATTTTATTTCATGTATATTTATCTATATTTATGTCATGTTTGCATGTGTGGGTTTGGGTAGTCTTAGGTTGCTCCATTCACACATTACACATGGTAGGCTAGTGCATTCATTTTAATATTGGGGTCCTATACCCAGACCTGAGTTAGTCGTAAGGAGTGGAGGTCCAACAATTGTTATGCTAGATCTCGGATCTACTTGACTATTGGGAAGACTTCATCTAGAGTTTGCTTCCTCTTGACATGTCACATTTGTTAGGTCGCCTATCGTTGTGGATTATGTCTTGAGGTTGACTTCAGCTCTAGAAGCCTGTGAGATAATTTAGAGTTATCCTTGGAAGAATTATATAAAAACCCACATACTAGAAAATAGATTTTCTCTACACCTTCTAGGACACAAAGAGAGCGTGCATTATTTCTTTATTTTTTTAATCGTTTCATTTTTATAGAATTAAGTAGTTAATTTTCAACCGTGTCATATTTGCATCAATGTATAAATAAGGGTCTCTCGAGGTGCATACATGCATTACATCCACATCTTGTTTTCATTCATGCATGGTACCATGCACATAGTTTTAAGGTAAATAACATTTTTACATTCACTTGACACGTAGTATGGATTCACTTTGGATTCATGTCACAATGTATAATGCATAATATTCATCCCATTGTCTTTTCATGCCACCTTGCATAGTACATACCCTACATACACTCACATGCATGTACTTGACACGTAGCATGGATTCACTTTGGATTCATGTCACAATGTATAATGCATAATATTCATCCCATTGTTTTTTCATGCCACCTTGCATAGCACATACCATACATACACTCACATGCATGTGTATAGGTAGTTTCCAAATTTGTAGCATCTTGCATTTTCATGTCACTTTGCATAACACGTAACATGCATCAACATATATTGAAAAAAGTTACACTACAATAATTTTAAAAATTAATTGTTTCCCATGTTTTTGTTAATAAATTCATGGAATTTTGCAAAAAGTGAAAAAAATAAGAGAAAATAAATTATTCTTTGGTCAAATCAATTTGTTGAATAAATGGATAATTTTTATGAAAAGTGACACACTTTTGAAACTTTGCTCTAATTTGGGTACATGGAATTGCTAAAATTCACTTCCTTTCCCATCCCATTTCCCATCACCTTTCTCCAATAAACCTTTTCTTTGTATTCCATGGAGGATCATCATAAAGGGCATGTGCCTTAAAATGAATTAAAATTGAAGTAAGTCTTTGAACACAAAAAAAAAGGAAAAAATGAAGAAAAGTCTGCTAGACTGAAAACCCAAAAGGGCGGTCTAAGAAAAAAGTAAGACAACAAAAAAATAGAAAATAATACAAAAAAAAGTAAGGGCAAAGTAGGGGCAACCTCTGATGTGATTGAATTTTTTTTCCTTTTGGATTAAAGCTTTTGAAATTAAAACAATCATGAGTTGAAATGATGTGTGGCCATGTTTCTTTATTAAGAAAAAATGATATTCCTTTGTTACCCATTTTGAGCCTATAAAAAAATTAAAATTTCTTTTTAATTACCCTGAACAAGGGTCACCTTCCCACTAAAGTTAACATGATGTTTGCATCTATTTCATTTGACTTGTAATTCACCAATAAAAAATAAATAAAAAGTTTGGAAAGACAAAAAAATTGGTTATGCAAAAAAAAAAAAGAGAAACAAGAGTTGGAAAGTGAAAAAAGATGGTGAAGAAAGGTAGTCAAATGAATTTTAGATGCAACCTTAGATAAAGACCCTTATTTTAAATAACCTTTATACCATTTACTTTGAGCCTTCATTATCCATTTTTTTTATATCCCTTAGCCTTGGCAACAATACAAGCCTAATAAAGTCCACACAAATCAATGATTGGTTGTTGTTTTTCCAAAACTTTAATTTAGAGGAAAATATTTTGTCATGTTAAGAGGTTTGTCAAAAAAAAAAAGATTGAAAAAGTGTTCAAAGATTTGCTTTCAAACACTGGGGCAGTTTATTTTTGGTTGACATGTTTCCACAGAGATCAAAATTAGCCCGAGTACTCAAGTTAAATCAAGGTCCTGCCTTCTCATTCTTTCATTCTTCATGTGTTTTCTATCATATTTTCTGCTTTGATCTATCTTTCTCCTACCATTACTCATTATTCTCACCTTGAAATAAATTGGAGAGACATTTCACTTATTGTTCCTACGTTATAGTCAGATATCTTGAATTTGGACAATTATTGACTTTGTTTGTCAAGCTTACATTGCGGCAACTAGTATGAAGTCTCCCATTATTTTCAACATTCTCATGCTATCAACAACTAGGGCAAGCTCAAACACATTTTGCACCCCGAGACCAATCTATACCCTCAAACTGGGGTAAATTTTGAAGTCTCCATCTTTTTTATCAATAACTAGACAAGCCCAAACACACCTCATGTCCTGAAATTAACTCTTAACTATCAAATTGGGGCAACTCCTTAGTCAATTATCTCATCTAATCCCTTCTAAGATCTTTGGCAATTTCATGTATGTCACTCAAATAGTGTTCAAAAAGCAATGATTCAGGAAAAAGTTTCTCAATAAACTGATCAGACCAAAGGATACTTTTCAAAGAAAAAATCAAAACAGAAAGATTCCAAAAATCTAAAAATAACAAAAAATTGGGAATCAATTGAAATAAGTTTCATACAATGTAAAAAGTGAAAAAATACATAAGGGCATGCTTCATGCATAGATTCATACCTAATCATACATACATCATTCATATTTGTGAAAAGAAAAAAAATTAACAAACAAAGGAACTTTCATCATGCATTCATACATCAAAGTTTCAACTTTGTTCATGTAAAAAAAACATCATAACATGTGCATCATAAACTAATATTGTTAGTATTCAAAAAGAAAATCCATAAGTCATGCCAACATTATCATACATCATAATCAATGTTAAAAATAAATACAAAATATGCGCAAACATTTTTATGCACATATCATGTAAATGTTAGAAAAAGAAAGTCATAATAAGCATCAACATATTCATGCACTTATAAAAAGGAAATTCATAACATATGTTAGCATTTGCATGCATTCATACACATGACGTCAATTATCAAAAAAAAAATCCAAACATGTGTTAGAAAAATTAGGTTCTATGTAGTATTTGGTTCAAAAAGAAAAAAAAAGTCATATACATGGCAACATATTCATGCATATATCATATTAGCATATTCATGCACATATCATGTTATGTTAGCATATTCATGCAAATATCATATTATGTTAGCATATTCATGCATGCACAATCATCTAAACTCTCAAAAGAAAAATTCATAACATATGTCTTAATCATCATGCATCATGTACATACATCATAGTTCTTTTTCATGAAATGAAAATTTCTTGTCACTTTTGGGATCCAAACCCTCTTCATTCACATGAACGGTTGTCGAATCCTTCTGTTTCAAAACAAAGAAAAAAAGAAAGATACAAAATTTTGCTTCTTTAATATTTCTTGGATTGATAGTCTACTTCATTCATATGAATGGCCTACATGCCCCCAAGCCTAGTTTATCTGGCCCAAGCCCAGTTTCGCACTGGCACCTAAGCCTAGTTTTGTCTAGCCCCTAAGCCTAGTTTATCTAGCCCAAGCCCAGTTTCGCACTGGCCCCTAAGCCTAGCTTTGTTTAGTCCCTAAGCCTAGTTTATCTGGCCCAAGCCCAGTTTCGCACTGACCCTTAAGCCTAGCTTTGTCTAGCCCCAAGCCCAGTTTCGCACTGGCCCCTTAAGCCCAGTTTCATCTGGCCCCTCAAGCCCAATTTAGTCTGTCCCAAGCCCAGTTTCATCTAGCCACCTCAAGCCCACTTAGGTTTGGCCCAAGCCCAATTTTGCATTGGCCCCTCAAGCCCAGTTTCATTTGGCCACCCCAAGCCTAGCTTTGTCTAGCCTTCAAGCCCACATTGATTGAAAAATAATTCTTCTGTTTTTTCATAAAGCTTAAGTTGGAGACAAAAGAATGTGGTTGTAAATGTTGTTACTAAAGAAAAAAAATGATAAAACCTATGGGGTAAAGTCTTCCCATTAGCTTATTAGCAAAATACCCTGGGGCAATCCTTTCCATTTTACCAACGCTCAATAGAACAAATGCACAAAAATCACGTTTTTATACGATGAATCCAGACAAGGGCAATTTTTTTGTCCTCGTATAAAGTTTATCCTCCAACTTCATAAGTCTGCTTGTGTAGAATAATACAATTACATTATGATTTAAGTTACACATTCATTTCCGATTTTCTAAGGGATCACATGATGTGTCGAAAGGAAATATTAAGCAAATGGTTTCTTGTGTTGACATTGGGTGTTAGGATTTGTTACGGCCTTCATCTTGTCTTTTGAGATGGCGAAGCGACATTCAGATGGAGTCGATGATCGAGGAAACAAAATGATTATAAATGCTAGTAAAAAATAATAAAGAAAGGTGGGAAGTAAATAGAAATATAAGGAAATGGAAAAGACAAAATTGGCATAGGGAACTTTTGGAAAACAAGTTTAATTGGAATTCATTCATACATTCATGCATCTATGCATTCTTTTTGTCTCAAATATCAACTTGGTTCTCACGGGGTGATAAGTCCTTTTTGGAACCCTCTTCACAAAGTGATAACAAACTGTTATTCTATATCAGCCCTCTGCGAGGAAATGGTCAAGCCTAGGTTTTCTTTTTGTATCTTGGCCCTCTGCAAGGCAATGGTCGAGCCCAGGTTTTCTTTTGGTATCTCGGCCCTCTACGAGGCAATGGTCGAGCTCAGCTTTTCTTTTGGTATCTCGGCCCTCTACGAGGCAATGGTTGAGCCCAGGTTTTCTTTTGGTATCTCGACCCTCTGCGAGGCAATGGTCGGGTCCAGGTTTCGTTTGGTATCTCGACCTTCTGCGAGGCAATGGTCGAGCCCAGGTTTTCTTTTGGTATCTCGGCCCTCTGCGAGGCAATGGTCGAGCCCAGGTTTTCTTTTGGTATCTCGGCCCTCTACGAGACAATGGTCGAGCCCAAGTTTTCTTTTGGTATCTCGGCCCTCTGCGAGGCAATGGTCGAGCCCAGGTTTTCTTTTGGTATCTCGGCCCTCTACGAGGCAATGGTCGAGCCTAGGTTTTCTTTTGGTATCTCGGCCCTCTGCGAGGCAATGGTCGAGCCCAGGTTTTCTTTTGGTATCTCGGCCCTCGACGAAGCAATGGTCAAGCTAGGTTTTCCTTTGGTTATATTGGCCTTTTGTGAGGCAATGTTCGAGTTCTCTTTTTTTTTTTTCATTTTTGAAACCCAAACGAAATTAGTGTTTTTATCTTTACTTATCTTTTACTACGATAATATGAAATTTTCACTATCATATTATCTAGTCAAATCTAAGTAAAAAGGGGTAGTTGTCAACACCTAATTTTGTCCAGGTAAATGCATTTGTTTGGTTAAAATAATAATAATAAGAAGAAGAATATAAATAATATATAATATAATAATAATAATAAATAAATAAAATAAAATAAAATAAAATATATGTTTGGATTGATGGTAGGTTTTTTTTAACTTTAATTCTACCACGGGAAAAAAGAAAAAAGAAAAAAAACCAAGAGAAGGAGAATCTAATTTATTATCACACTCTTTTTATGAGCCCAAATATTTTACATGTTTTCACCCCCATTGTTTGCTATTTACACTCTCCACATGACATGACAAAAGAGGACGTTTCATAATTTCTGTTTTTAGAAAAGGGTATAATATTAGGAGCCATTTTTTATAATAATTTGAATAAATATCTTGTATTTACACTTATGTGTCTCTTTCCGTTGTCAGTCGGGGAAGATATTATTTTCATTAGAAGCAAAAAATATTTCCGATAATAATGCTTTTAGAGAATGGTACGATTTTAATATTTAGAAGAAAGTACTCCTGATAATAATTAGAATCAATTATATGAATAATATGTTATGATTACGATCTTTATGTGACAGAAAATATGATTCCAGTAATTACAGGCAATATTTCGTTAATAATTATAATCAATACCGTGGATATTATGCAATGATTTAATAAGACCAATTCCTTCCCCATATATTTTTTTATAATTAAAGACTAGGATCTCAATCGTACCCCAAGGGGCCTATATAAGCACAAAATTTCTCCAATGCAAGGGACAGAAAAAAAATTCGAAAAACCCCTATCTTTTTTTATTATAGAGAACACACACAAAAAGGGATCACCTTAAGGTAAATTTTCTTTGCTCCTAATGCTTTTCATGATTCTCTTATAACATCACATATATGATCGTTTGAATTGTTGTATGATTAAATGTGTTCGGGGTCCTCATGTAAGATGATTTTGGGTTTATCATTGATGTGTTCAACCTTTCTCTTTTCCTTTATTTTTTATCTTGGTAATTAAAAAGGTGTTTTTCGTAGACTTTAGTTCTCTAAAAATAATAATAATAATAAATAAATAAATAAAATAAAAAATTATATTTTCTTTTATATAAGTTGTGAATGTCATGTCAAGTCTCGGACTTGCTTGATAATCAAAACACTCTTTTATAGGCTTTTAATTCTTTTTTTTGAAAGAAAATTAGAAATAACAAAAAATTATAAAATTATAAAATCATCTTAAATATCATGTCAAATCTCGGATTTGCTTGATAACTAAATATTTATCATGTAAAATCTTGGGTTCTGTTGATATTATTAATAAAATATACATATAGATAAAAATCTAGAAAATTCAAAAAAAAAATAAAATAATAATATCAAACAACAAATTTTTTATAAAGAACTACGTTATCCCTGATTTTCCAAATGGAAATACGTAGGAGCGAGGTACAATCCTCGTCGGGCCAAAAAAATAAAAAAATATTTTTGTTTGAATCTTTAATATTTTTGTATGTGTTTTTTTATTTTGTTTGATTTTTTTGGGAATAAAAAATATTCTAAACATCAAAATTCTACTTTTCACACTTAATTAAAGAGGGAACCGTCTTAAGACGGGCGTTGTGGGGTGCTAATACCTTCCCCACATGTAATCGACTCCCGAACCCAAATTTGGTTTCAAAGACCATTCTTTTAAGGTTTTTTTATAGTTTTCCATAATAAACTATGGTGGCGACTCCTTTGTACTATTTAAAATCATTTAATAACTAGCTTGGAAAAACTGGAAAAATCTGAGAAGCACTCTAGGTCCAAAGATGGAACAATCTCTCCCCAATGTGAACATTGCCTAGGACAGCTAGAAAAGACAGAGTATTTGATGAAAACTCTCTCAAAATTCACTCTGGGAAGATCAAACCTAGATGTTGTGTTAGGATCTCAAAGAAGTGTACTTAATAAAGAGGGAATAGGTTACAGTGGCAAATTTAATCCATTAGGCACCAGAAATTTTCTAAATATGAGTAAACCAACATCTGTTATTTGCTCCTACTATTCTGAATTTGGTCATGCATCAAATTCCTGCTATTTTAAAAATTGTGGGGTTTCTAAAGGAAAGTACAAATGGTAACCTAAAGGAACACCTCAAACCACTAACATGAAAGGACCCAAGTTCAATTGGGTACCTACATCTTCTCTAATCTATGTTTCAGTTGTGTCTTGATGCAAGGAAAACAATGTAGCTTCTATATAATGGATGCTCAAGACACATGAAAGGAGATGTGAAGAACTTCTGCAGGATATCTTACAAAGCCAATTAATAGTCATGTTACAAGAGGTGATAATAACAAAGGTCAAATTTTAGGATTGCCAAGGTGAAAAGTTCCACTTCCATTGTGATCAAGAACAATTGTTGGTTGAAGTACTCCCATATTTTGAATTTACTTTATGTTTGTTCATTAAAAAGGAAGTAAAATGTGCATTTTCATATTTCCGCATAAATTAATCCATTAGAATAGCTTCAAATTGATTAAAATGGATTATTGTTGTGATTGTGTGTTTTGAGGGCTTGATTAAAATTATGTGCCTTGATTGCTACTAAATCACCTTTTATTGAGATGCATGAGTTTATATTATACTATGTTTTGATAATGTGAGTGAAATTGCGTACCTTTATTGTTATTAAACCACATTCTGCTGATTTATATTATGTGTTTTACTTGCTAGCTAATCGATTAGGTAATTCTCTAATCGATTATCGTTTTCCTGCTATGGCTCATTTGCTTCTGAATAATACATAATTCATTAGATTAGTCATCTACTAGTACTGTAATCCTTAACTGATTGTATGCACTCTGATGTCTTCATACTTTGCACTCTGATATTGCACTACTTAATTGCTCATATGTATGCACTCAGAGATACTGCTGTTGGATCTACTCATGCAATCAGTACTTGCTCATTAGTTTATGCTTGTTTTGTGTGTTGTTTATCTTTGCTACTTGTATTTGGTACTTATGTTTGCTGCTCATACATATCATTTCACATATGCTTAACCCTTGTTGCCATGAATAAACTGTTATACTCTATGAGGTGATCTTAAATGTTACTATTCTTTTTGCTAATGTCCAAAGGGGGAGAAAGGTTGTTTGTCTTGTCTTTATGTTGCAGGACACATTTTGGCCATCATAAAAAAAGGGGGAGCTTGTTCAACTCAAGTGAAGATGGTTTTGATAATGTCTAAGGCTATGCATCATGTGCATCACTGGTTTAGGCTTAGTCCTGATTTTCTATCTTTTGCATTAGGTGTTATAGATCAAGTATTACATGTAAAACAAGTTTGCATCAAATTGTGTCAACCATCAAACTCTTGAATGTGAACTCCTGAATAGATTAGCTACTTAACTAATAGATTAGATGAGGGCACTGCACTGATGCAGTGAAAATACACTCATGATAATCTATTAGGTAAATTCCTAATCTATTAGTCACTATAGCAGAACTCTGGTATAAAATTAGTTTTGAAATCATTTTTAAAGATAGAGAGAAAACTAATTGAATTACTGAATTACGAATTGAGAGACTGCTTTTCTGAGATCTATAGAGTTCTTGTGCTTTCTTGAGAGATCATTCAAGTGAACCTTCAAGAAGATTGATGGTGGATTCAACCTTGATGGGTCAAGCTTGGATCTAGGATCAAGAGAAAAATCTACACATCCACTAGGTGTATTTGTTCCTATTCCTTTCTTATTGTATTTCTGTTTACAATTGATTCACTGTGTGAAATGAAGGTCTAGGTGCAATTGTGTGGATGCATTGCATCTAGGGGGAGTTCTTGATTTGTAGATCAAGCTCCTTAGTCTTTACGGTCTTGAATTATATAGATGCTCTTGTAATTCTTGTATCTCTATTGATTTAGTGAAATCCTCCTAAGTGGGTTGCTTAGGAGAAGACTGGACGTATTGAATCGAACCAGTATAAATTG
Source organism: Vigna unguiculata (assembly GCF_037176805.1). NCBI lineage: Eukaryota > Viridiplantae > Streptophyta > Magnoliopsida > Fabales > Fabaceae > Vigna > Vigna unguiculata. The sequence continues at coordinate 21,088,374 of NC_140795.1, read as the reverse complement.
TTGTGTTCTTTGTTTCTCTCATATTTTATGCCTTTCTCAATTGCTTTACACATTTCATTAACACAGAACTATAAAACTGATTATTTGGAGTATAAAGATTAAAGAAACTTTCAAGATTCATTTAAAATCAGTAAAAGATTCAATAACCAATTCACCCATATCTTAGTTGAGTTATATTAGACATATTTGTGTTAACCTCATGATCAGAATGAAATTGCAGCACACATGTAATGGCATGTTAAACACTGTGAATAAAACTTTGACACATGTTATGGTGCAATTACGCAATGTCATAAATATCTTTTAAAAGACCTTGTTCACACTTAGTGACATAATATGATATATTTCCATGGTTTAATTATATAATATATATGCAAACCAAGAGCAACAGTCAAAACATACATTCAAATAAAGTCAAATCAAGCATGCATTCTCAAATAAAAATAACCTTTATTTAATTTCTCTTCCCAAATAATTAATTTAAATGCAAAAGCCTTGGCATTTTATCTCTAACCCTCAACTAGGGAGTTTCAACTTTTTGCTTTAAAAAAAAAATACTGAAACTGGTTTTGAATCTCCAGAGTGCTGTCAACTACGCGTATTCATTAGAAAACTAAAGTATTATATTAAAGAAGCAATGCATACCAGTGGAATAGCTTACAATTGAGCTTCTTCCTCTGCAACCTTAGTTGAAGACAGAACATTAATTCACAAAAGTAAATAATAATAATTGAAGAAAATGTATCAACTTTAGAAGAAAAATAAAATATGTAAAGTCTATCTATTCATTTTGTAACAAGAGAAGAAAAGCAAATAATTCGAAGAAAATGTTGAAATTTATATATTTGAAGATATTAAAGACATTTATATTTTGTCAATATTCTTTATAACCTCCAACAAAGAATTATCATATACAGAAAAAATAAAGTATCTTTCAAAAGTCCCTTGAACATTTTGACCCTCCGTTAAAAACTACAGTCAGAAGAACTTTCAATACAATCTATCTTTCTGTCATCTTGCCACTATTTTCTTCGAATTTTTTCAAAAGAAACAAAAAGAAAAAATGAAACATATTCATCCCAGAATTAAGGATAGGGTATAGATAACTTACCTTAATAAGAACACACACGCCGCAAACCAAACAATTCTCTTTAGGTAAGATATTTTTAAAGGAATGAAATACAGTCTTTGGTTTTGGCTTTCCCAAAAAAAAGTAATTCACAGTTACCATTGCCGATATGAATGTCTGGCTTGCCTGCAGTATCACAGGTTTTAAGAAACTGATTTTATGTGACTTTTTTATTTTTTTTAACATTTTTTTATATACTTTATGTTACTGCTGGATATTATAATTAAGAGTTTATTTTTGTCTGATACTATTTTATTTTTATTTTTTTTCTAAATTATTAATTTACAACTTCTAGATACCTAGTAATATTAAATAATATTCTTTTAATATTATCTTCAAATATATAAAATTCAACGATTCCTTCAATTAATTTCTTTTTTCTTAATTACAGTCTGCATTCTTCTTCTTCTTTTTTCTAAAGTTGATACATTTTCTTCAATTATTATTATTCACTTTTGCATATTAATGTTCTTTCTTCAACTAAGTTGTAGAGAAAGAAGTTCAATTGTAAAACATTGTTTTGACTATTTGTAAAGCACTGGTATGTCTTCATTATAATATAATACATTGGTTTTTTTTTTATATAAATTTTATTTTATTGATAGAATGTTTTCTAAATATAATATATATATATATATATATATATATATATGATTAATCAGTTTTCTTAATTGCTCTAGATATCATCAAAAGAAATTAATAAATACACTAATATTCATTGCGCAACAAACTCGGTCTTTGCGCGAAGGAGTGGTAACACTGTGTTAGAGAGAATGGATACAATAATGTGAGAAGTAGAGGAAATTTAATATACTAAAGAGAAATTTAAAAATATTTAAAATATTAATTAAATTAATTAAAATAGTAGTAAAGATGAAATGTAAATAAATATTCTTTAGAGAAGAAAATAATAAAAGTTATAATTCGTTTAGTATCTAATTTAAAAATGATATTTTATATTAAAATAGTTATTGATTTATAAAATTCTACATGATGATTCTTCAAATGGTAAGTGAGTCGTTTATTAATGAGTTTATTAAAAGAAAGTAAATATTTAATTAAGAAGTAGAGAAATTCTTATTTATAACAAAAAAAATTTAATCTAAAAGGAGACAAACTTGAAGGAATTTAGATGAGTTTATATTTATTTTATTTTTTTTTGTAAATTGTCAAAAGGTTCAGTTCATTATATTAGAAGTCATCATGACAAGAAAAATTTTCTTAATAGTTTGTACTAAAAAGTTGGACTTATGTATTTCTATTGTCATGCAAAATAAATTTGAAAACAAATTTTATCACTTGTGAGTATAGTTATCACTCAACAATATTCTCCCCAAGCAATATTGATTAAATTCAAGCTACCATATTGTAAAAGCATTATATTTCACTCATGCTCATTGTATGTGCAAAAGGTAATAAGAATAGTGTTGATGGCGTCATGTGGATCATTTCCCATTTCCAATATACTTAGTTATCTCTAATATTATATTTGGCGGTGATAAACTTAGTCTTAGCCCACAATCAAAGTTTTAATAAGAAGGTTATTGTACAGAATAATTAACCATAAACATCACCAAAATATATAAAAACTAAAATAGATTGTATGTTATAGTGTAAATGCACATTACAGTAAAAAAATATGAAACTTATAGTGTAATTTTCTATTATAAATATGTCTAAATAAGTAATGGAAATAAATACAAACAAATAGAGAGTAAAACGTGTGATTTCTAATACTTTGAAGACATTGAAGTCATAAAACATGAGACTGTTCTTTTCTCCCTTGTATTGTTTTGGCCAAAAAAGAAAGATGCAAATTTGAATGGATTTAGATTAGCTTAGATTCACTCGCTTTTTAAAAAAATTGTAAAAAAGTTGTGAGGTCACTGTGCATGTATTTTCTATGGAGGCATGTTTGATTTAGGGTAAAGTTATCATTATGGCAAGAGGAATTTCCACAATAGTTTGTACTAGAAAGTTAGACACATGTTTCCATATTGTCATGCAAAATAAATGTAAAGACAAATTTTCTTTCCAATATAAATTTTTTCCTCTTACATAAATTCAAGCTACCACATTGTAAAAGCATTGACTATTCAATACAAAAGGTAATGAGAATATTATTGGTAATTATATTCATTATTCACCATCACCCATGTACTTATAGTTCTCTCCAATATTATATTTGGGAGCATATAGGAAAAGATCGAGATCATAACGCATATTGTGATAGACATCATCTCAGTCCACGTTACTATGATTATGATAATAAGAAGGAAAGGTTAATGTAGATATTAGTACACCCCAAACATCCCCATACTAGGTTTATCCTACCTTGTTTACAAGTCCATTAATTCAACTAAAAGCCCACAAAAAATTATATAAAGGGGGCATTATTGATACAAGCTAAGATGCATTGTAAGCTATCAAGGGTGGTTCAAATGTGAATTGCATTGTTTAGTTCGACTAAAACACTCAAGTAAAATCCCACAAAAAAAATGAATAAAGGGGACACTATTAATACAAGCTAAAGTGAATTATGAGCTATCAAGTTTGGTTCAAATGCAAATTGCATTGTTCAATTCGACTAAGATAGTCAAGCAAACTAGATATACTAGGATTAAAAAACTATTCGATTAAATAAATACACAGTGATAACACCTCAAGAAAACTCAAAGAAAGAAACAATTGGAGAGTAAATGGAAATGAGGACTGATGTGATTGAAGAATTAAGTAGTTGAAAACTTAATTGGAATGAGAACTAGATGAAGATGAGTGAAAAAGGTTTCGAGATGAGTAAAAAAGGTTTTGATATGAGTGAAAAGGAGTCACCACTTAAAGCTCACAATTAAGATAAAAATCAAACAAAAAAGAGACATGTAATTTCTGTTAACACCCAATTTCGTCCAGATTATTAAAAAAATTATTTCCAAAATATTAAAAAATAAACGGTAATAAATTGTCTAAAAAATAATAAAATTGATCAAAAAGTGTTTCTTTAAATTTTTCTTTATTTAATTTTATTTTTCAATAATAAATAAAAAAGATTTTGTTTTAAAATTAAAGATTGAATTAAAATAAAAATAAATTAATTCTTTTTACGTTTTCTTTATTTAATTAATTGAAATTTAAAAAAAAAAAAAAAAAGGGAAAACGGTCTTGATTAATGGGAGGAAACAGTTGATGTTTTGATGTTTCGATAGCGGCCTGTGTAACTTCCATCAGTTTTGAAAGGAAGGAACAGCCATTTTGAAGGGAGGAGAAGAAAGGAAGAACATTCAAGGGAATAGATCATCTTTTCACTAACATTTTGGTCCAAAAAAGTTCATCCTCATATCAACATTAATTTACTCATCTCCTTTTCGATTCAATTGAGAGTTCAATTAAGAGTCATGATCTAAAAAAAGCAATTCGAAAGTGCATTTCAGAAACAATTTTTAGATTCAACAATAAGAATACTTTGGAAAAGCACAAGGAAAGAGAACAGATTGGCAAGTAACAGGTTACACGGTTTTGCTTTCTTCTTTGCTACGATGCTCTGTTATAGAAAGAACAAAATATTGTCATCTTAGGCTTCTAAGTTAATAAACCACAATTAAAAATAAAATTAAACTAGGTTTAAGTAATTTGAAATGGAAAAGACTTAGGAGATGCCGCTGGTGAACGAGGAAGGCAGAATAGTTGTCAGTGCTGCCGTAGGTGGTGGTGGTGCGATGACGGTGGCCGAAGTTGGTATCAGTGTTGCGGTGTTGATGGCCAGACGAAGAGGAAAAGTGGTGTTGGTAATGGCGCGACGTTGGTGGCCGGAGTCGTTGTTGGTCGTGTCGCCGGCGGCTAGGCAATGAATGTGAATAGTGTCTACGGTGGGTAGCAACGTAAGGAAGAAGATGAAGTTTGGGGAAGATGTGATGCGTTTTGAAAAGTGAAATTAAGTGGTTTAGGGTTTTGAGACAGATTCATTTTATTTTCTTCATGCACCCCATAATTAACATTCGCACCACCATTTTAATTAGGTTACAGCTTCTAATACTTTTAGTACTTCCGTGGTTACTCTTTGCACTCCTGATTTTAATTTGATTTTCTTTTATTTATTTACTTCATTTACTCTTTAATGTAATAAACCCACACCTCTTCTTACATTTAATTTTATTTTGCATTATGTACCTATATTTTCACTAAACACACACCCCACTTCTTTAATTTCATTTTTTTATTAGGACATCTTTATTTTATGCATCTCATGTTTTTTTTATACACTTCATTTTTATATGTATAATTTTTCTCATTACATCCAAATATTCCCTTATACACTCTTATTTTCTATTTCTAATTTTACTGTTTTTTAATTAAATCTCATATTTCTATAATCTCATTTTCTAAAATAGTAAAATTATTTTAAATTGAAATAAAAATTAAAATAAAGAAAGAAAGTATGCGGTTTGTTTCATGCATATCTATGTTAAAACTTTTGTCTCTCTTGATCTAAGAACATGAGATTTGTGAATGAGTGGTTCACTTCTTTCATCACGGGTTGTATTGAGCAAGTTCTTTGGACTAAGATACACTTTTTATCAAGTTTCATTTATTTGAAAGCTATTCTTTTTTCTTAATGTCCTAATTCTTCTTTACATTTTTTCTGCATTTGTTTAACAATATTTAGTATTTATACACTAAATACTTAATTATAGAAAAATAAAAGTTGTTATTAGTTTTATAATATTTTTTATTTACTATTTTTTTAGTTGAGAAAATTTAATATTAAATTTATTAAGTGTTATATTGAATTTTTATAATTTTAGAGTGATGTTATTAAATACTATTTCTTTCTGTAGAAAAGTAACATTTTGATGAAATATATGCCAACAAATATTTTCATATATAATAATTTATGTAATTTAAATTTGTCAAGTCAATTAGACATTACTATTATTTTTTTTGTATGGTTTAACCTTAAATGTTACGATTTCAAAAGTTATGGATGAATATAATTCTTTACTGATTGAATTGTACATAAGACAGTTGGCTTTTATTGATCCAGAAAAAAGTGAGTTATTGGGTACACTTTTTTACTAAACTTTTATGGTGATTAATTTCTTTTTATTTTAGATGTTTTTTTTTCTATTTATACCATCAACAAACGATGAAGAAAGGAGAATAACTTCAATATAACATGAGTGGGGAGCAACCATCTTAACAACGGATTACCTTCTTTTTTGGGAACTAAAATTATCAATATGATTTAAAAAATAATATGATTATTTACTACAAAAAATAATTAGTCACCAAATTTAACTACCAAAATATGTAAGTTACTATTTGCAATTGAAGTAGCTATCAAACGATGTTTGTCGTAAATTTGCTACCAAAATATCGACCGATTACTTTTCTGATGACAACAACATAATTAGTGACTAAAATAGTGACAAAATATTTCGGTAGCTAACTTCTAGTTGGTAAATTAGTGACTATTTATATAAATTGGAAACAATATTTCTATTGATTGAATTAGTGATTGACATATGTCTTGTATTAGTAACTACAAATTTAATGATGGCTAAACATGTATAACATACTAATTAGTGACCAAAAATAAAATTATCCGTTGTTGTTTTTAGTAATGAAATTAACAAAAATACAAACAATTATCATAAGAGATAATTTCTCTCATAAAACTTATTAATTAAACGTTTAAATTTTTTTAACAAAGTCACTAATAAAATGGACTCCATTACTATTTGAAGAATAATAAGTATAGAATCTTATAATTAAATATTTTTTTTATATAAAATATATATTTTTAAATTGGAAACCATGTGAATTAGAATTTTCAATATTTTATTTCCTAAAACATATTTATTTACATTTTATCTTCAATATTATTTTAATTGATATTTTAAATATTTTTAAATTTCTCTTCTAATATATTAACTCGTTGTTTTTTATCAAATTCCGTATGACTTTAATTCTTTTGTATTACATTTTGATTTCAACAGATTAATAAATATAGAGTTAAAAATTTGGTATATATAAAAATAACTAAAGATAAAAATATTTATTTGAGAAGGTTATACCGTATTAAAAAAAATAGTATATAGAAAAAAACATAAAAATTAAGGAAATTTATTTATTTTATAGACTTTGTTTAAAATTTATGAATGTTATGAATTGCATTTTATTTGAATTTACAATTAAATATATTTTTAAATATTTACTTTTATTTTATTTTAATACCCGTAGGTACCCGTGTAAATATTAAAAAATTATGCAGGTGCCCGCATAACGGATAACCGACAGATATAGATACGAGTACGGGACACATATTTATCCAACAGGTAAGGTATGAGAGAGCTACTACTTGTACCTTACCCGCCCGCATCCCGTTGACTTCCCTAGTTACAACCGAAAGTTTTTCTCATAATCCTTCTTGATTCTTAATTAAAGATTTTATTTCATTTTAACAACTCATTAATAAAAGATTTACCTGCCATTTGAAATAATTTATATAAGCGTATAATTTTATATTTCAATAATATTTTTATTATAAATATATTTTTTAAATTACTACAAGTATAATTTTTACAGTTTTTCTTTCTAAAAGGTATTTATTTACATTTTTTCTTTATTCTTGTGTTAATTATTTTAATTAATATTTTAAATATTTTAAATTTCTTTTTTCGTATATAAACTCATTTTTTTCATGAAAATCAATGTGATTTTAATACTTTTGTAATACATTCTATTGAAGAGGAGTTGAAAAATTGTATATAAAAAGAACTAAAAATTATATATTTAATTCAAAAGGTAATTTTAATATTATTATTGTGAATTTAAAAAATCATTTTTGGAGATGAGTACCATTTGGGTCAAATATGAAAACAAATAATCATGTATGTAATTTAAATTTGAAAAGCCAATTAGGTTTTACTTTTATTTTTTGGTATGGTTTAACCATTATTGTTTATATTTTTAGGAGTCAAATGAAACTTAAAGATAACATTTTTCTTTATATTCTACTCAAAATTAAGGTGTCCAAAAGTTATGTCATTCTTAATTATATCAGTTATGTATATTAATGTTTTATTTTTTTTTTTCTAAAGTTTAAAATGGTTGTTTTATATCCAAATGTTTGCCCATATACATGTAAATGTACATGATGATAATTTTTTTATATTGTATAGTATCTTGTTAGTTAGTTTTTTTATTTATTTATGTTCTGAATTGATATTCTATCCATTGTTTCTTCCGAAAAAAGGATTTATATTTATAGAAGAAAAAGTAATAAATGTGTAGCAAACAATAAATAAAGTCAAAATTGACTTGATTTGAATTAAATTTAGCAAATATATATGATAAAATAATTTATTTTGTTAAATTTTTAGTTTAATTGTTAGAAAAAAAATTAAATAATAAACTGATTGTAAATGAAATTCTTTGAAAAAAATGAAGTAAAAAAATCAAATATATAATAAAATTTTGAAAAGAAATGAAGTTGATGTAGTCCAACATTTTAAATTTCTCTTTTGACGAAATATATTTTTAAGATTACAAATTCATATATTTCATTCACACCCTTCTCTTATTTAAATACTGTAATAAAAAAAAAGTGAAAAGTATATAAAGATGGATACAAAAAAGTAATAGAAAAAAAAAATAACAATTCCATGTTTTATAATTTCAAATATTTGAAAATTCATATTTAAAATTTAACTTGAATGTTTTCAAAATAGTGAAAATCACATATTTTATTCTCAATCCATTTATATTTATTTTCATTACTTTATTTGAACATATATTATAAATTAGAAAAATGAGCTCATCATATTTTTTTGTTTGTTTTTTTTACTAGAACGTGCTTATATGCACATAGTTAAGCAGATTTTAATATTTAAAGGATTTTAAAAATAAGTTTGTAAAATATAGATTATATTTTTAATTATGTTAGAATCTATCTATTACACGAGTCTTAATATTTAAAATAATTTTAATTAAAATATTTAAAGTCTTAATATTTTTAATAATATTTAAAGGATTGACTTCACTTTGAATTTCCTTCTAAAAAACACTTCTTACTTGAAGTTTTAAACTTTTAATAAAATCACTACTTAAAAGGACTCACTTGTCATTTGAAGAATCAATCAGTACAAAATTCTTTTATTGATTTTCAATTGTTGGATTGAATTTATTTATTTCTTCAAGGAAGTATAAAAATTCTTAATGAAATTTTATAAAAATTTTAAAAGAAAAAACATAAAATTAAAAAAATTCAAATTCAAATTCAAATTAGATTAATTATTTGTTGATGATATTATTGATTTAAATTAAAGTTAATAATTAAAAAAATAAATTACTTAGTAACAAAATTTTAGTTTTGAAAATTAGTAATAGATGTGTAGCAAACAAGGAATAAAGTCAAAAAATGACTTGATTTGAATTAATTTTAGCAAATGTATATGATAAAATAATTTAATTTGTTAAAATTTTAGTATAATTTGTTAGAAAAATAAAATAAAATAATAAACTAATTGTAAGTGAAATTATTTGAAAAAAATGAAGTAAAAAAATTAAATATATAATAAAAATTTGAAAAAAAGAATGAAGTTGATGTAGTCCAACATTTAAAGTTTTCTTTTGACGAAATATATTTTTAAGATTATAAATTCATATATTTCATTCACACTCTTCTCTTGTTTAAATACTGTAATGAAAAAAACGTGAAAAGCATATAAAGATGGATAAGAAAAAGTATTAGAAAAAAAAATAACAATTACATATTTTATGATCTCAAATTTTTAAAAATTTATATTTAAAATTTAACATAAATGTTTTCAAAATAGGGGAAGTCACGTTTTATTCTCAATCTGTAACGTCCCATTTAATTATTAGGCGAAATTAAAGGAAATGTCACGCAATATTAGTACAATAGCGTAGTCCTGGGGTCCTTAACGCAACCCCTACAAAAAACCCGGGCACACCACGATGCCAAAGGAAACTGAATACAAACCTAACAGAGAGTATAGAGTAAAAGTGCATAAAGAGATACATGGGCCATAGCCCTAAAGAAAGCATGAAGAAAAGCTCCAGCCCAGATGGCTAAGCAGCGGAATTGCCATTCCCTTGTTGACCACGAGAACTTCGCCCATCTGCTCCCATCAATCAAATCGATGATCATCACAAGAAAGAACAGCCACATACAATACAACCATACAACAAAACGGGTAAGCTAGAGCCAATAACATATTCATCATACAGTCAAATATATTTTCATCGTCCCATATCCATATAACAACCAAACATGTTACGACTCTTCATTCAATACACTACGACTCGACTCGACTCATCCAGATACGTATAACTTAGTCGGATTCAGCGGATGCTTGCACTTGTGGTGGATACCTCTACTCGACCCTGAGTTGCTCATCTCCGAGCTGTGTGTTACAAGTGTTACGATGAATCAAATCTCCCTCACCACAAGGTTAGCCCTTAATGAATTTCAGGCCTCCTGCTACTCTCACCACAGGAGTCAGTTCGCTCTAAGTGAGACTAACTGGCCCCTTAGAGTGTCAGGATGCAGTCCTTACCTTGAATCCTTACCTAGTTATACAGATGGGGCACCACCATGGACACCCACTAACAGGGGCCATGGAATTACATCCCGACCACTGAAGCGCAACCCTGAAAGTCTAACCTAGAGACCCCAAGGAATTATGCACTGACACAGATCGACCTCATTCATATAACCAAAATAATGATTACCACGCATAGATATACATCACTCGTACCAACCTTTGAAGCCAACGCCTTCCATGATCCAGGCCCCACTCATTCCAACACCTCATAGTTTATCCATGTAAATAAGATTCAACTCATCATGTTATCATGCCACTTTAATATTATTCGTCTCATTTATTCACATGCCAATTCTCATACCAACCCATCATCTACAATTCATGAATCATGCCAAATATACTTCATGCTCCATTATATACATATCACTCATCATACAATCATACTCAACCAAAACAGATCATTCAGGAACCAACAGACATCCAAACACGGCACTGTCTCGCCCAGCACCTCGCTCAGGCTGAGGGGTCTCGCTCAGGCTGAGGGGTCTCGCTCAGGCGAGTTCCCCCTCCGCCTAGGCGAGGGCACAAGATCAGGAGCATGAGCAACGTGAGATCTCACTTAGGCGAGACCCCTCTCGCTTGGGCGAGTTGCCTGTTCGCTCAAAATGAAAGAGCTGGTTGCCTGGGCGACCTTGGGCGAAAAAGGCTTGGGCGAGCCTCCGCCAGACTCGCTTAGGCGAGTCCAACTCGCCTGGGCGAGATTACCAGGTCTCGCCCTGGATTCACCTGCAGCAGATACAATTTTCAACCCCTTTAATCATACATAGTATCCCACGCACCCCAAATAGCGATTTTATCAATACAAATATGCAACAAGCTCAGGAACAAATCAAGAACAACTCAAAACAGATCAGAGACAACCCAACTCGAAACCCTAACTTCCCGTACTTGGAAAAGGGCTAACACAACTTTGACACAGGACTTCGGAGCACAGCAGCTCAAGTGATGAACTTGCAGAACTGGCGGAACAGCGTAACAGTGGAAGAAAAAATGGGGTTAGTTCGATTCTAAACGGTGAAATGCGAAGAACAGCTTTAGGAAGCAATCACAGTAGGTTCAGAATCACTTACGTGGAGTAGAACTCACTACTTGGGCACTTGGGACGGACTGGTTCAAGACGGGAACAAACCCTAGCAGAGCTCTAGTGCGGAAGGGGGGTGACGGCTGCTGAGTTCTGCAAGAGTGAGAGTGAGTATGGAATTAGGGCAACACGAAGGCTTTTATCCTATGTGCCAGCCTTTAGGCCCACCGCTGCAGGGTAGCCCTAAAGATTAAGGGGGCAGAAATAAAGGGCCTTACATTCTCCCCAACAAGAAAATTTTCGACCTCGAAAATAAAGACTTACTAGGTAAACAGATGTGGATGTGATTTTCTCATGTCCTCCTCTAGCTCCCAAGTCGAGTCACCCGTCCTCCGATCCCATATGACTTTAACAAGACTAACGGTCTTTCCACGGCGTTCCTCAACCTCGCTATCCTCAAGAGCTATGAGTGGTACTTCCACTATGAGGTCCTCCCTGATCTGTATATCCTCAGCTTCCAACACGTAGGCCGGATCGAATACATACTTCCTCAGCTGTGACACATGAAACACCAGATGAAGGTTCGCCAACTACGGGGGCAAGGCTATCTCATAAGCTACTGACACTATCCTCCTCATGATCTGATACGGGCCAAGGAATTTGGGCGAAAGCTTCCTTGAGCGGAGAGCTCTCCCAACGCCCGTGGTTCGGGTCACCCTCAAGAATACATGATCTCCCGCTGCAAACTCTAAAGGTCTCCTCCTACGATCTGTATAGGCCTTCTGCCTACTCTGAGAAGCCTGCATCCTGTTCCTCACCATCCTCACCTTCTCGGTGGTCTGCTCTAATAACTCTGGTCCAACCAACACTGCCTCTCCATCCTGATACCAACAGAGAGGAGTCCTACACCTTTTGCCATAAAGAGCCTCGTATGGCGCCATGCGAATGCTCGCGTGAAAGCTGTTGTTGTAGGTAAACTCGATCAAGGGCAATACCTCATCCCAAGCTCCCAGGTGGTCCAGTATGTATGTCCTCAACAAATCCTCTAATGACTGGATCGTTCTCTCAGACTGGCCATCGGTCTAAGGGTGATAAGCTGAGTTCATAGTCAACTTGGTCCCCAATGCCTCCTATAAGGTTTGCCAGAATCGGGATGTAAACCGTGGGTCTCGGTCAGAAACTATGCTCGAAGGTACTCCGTGTAATCTCACAATCTCCTTAACGTATAGTTGAGCCAACTTGGCCATGGACATCCTCAAGTTCATTGCCAAAAAGTGTGCACTCTTGGTCAACCGATCCACTATCACCCAGATGGTGTCATGTCCTCTAAAAGTCCGTGGAAGATGAGTCACAAAGTCCATGGAGATGCTATCCCATTTCCACACCGGTATCTCTAAAGGCTGTAGGATTCCCCCGGGTCTCTAGTGCTCCACCTTCGCCTTCTGACAAGTCAGACAGGCGGATACAAACTATGCCACATCCTTCTTCATCCCCTGCCACCAGAAGGTTTCCTTGAGGTCTTGGTACATCTTAGTCATGCCAGGATGCAAGCTAAGACGACTCTTGTGTCCTTCCTCAAGGATCAACTTTCTCACCTTCGCATCATCAGGTATGCATACCCTACCCTGAAACCGCAATACGCCATCATCACTCAAGGCAAAGTCTCTGGCTTCCTCTGATCCCAACTGTTCTCTAACTCTGTTCAGACCAGCATCTAACAACTGCCTCTCCCTGATGGAGCCCAAGAAGTCACTAGATATAGTAAGGGTACTACACCTAATGGACTCGGACCCCAACTCCACCTGTATCCTCATGTCTCTGAACTTCTCTAGTAGTTCTACCTCTTTTATCATGAGATGTGCCGTATGTACCGTCTTCCTACTCAGGGCATCTGCTACCACATTTGCCTTCTCGGGATGATATAGGAGCTCAAAGTCATAATCCTTCAGGAATTCCATCCACCTCCTCTGCCTCATGTTCAGCTCCTTTTGATCAAACAAGTACTTTAAACTCTTGTGATCGCTGAACACCCGAAACTGAGCACCATAAAGATAGTGCCTTTAGATCTTCAAGGCAAAAACTATAGCCGCCAACTCCAAGTCATGAGTGGGATAGTTACGCTCATGTATCTTAAGCTGTCGTGAAGCATACGCCTCTACCTTCTTTTCTTGCATCAAGACACAACCAAGTCCGAGATGAGATGTGTCGCAGTAGACTTCAAACGGTTTCCCCACATCTGGAATTACCAATATAGGAGCACTCGTCAACCTCCTCTTTAGCTCCTGAAAGCTCTCCTCACACTTGTCCGTCCAAGTGAAAGATTGGTCCTTCCGAGTAAGCAAAGTTAGAGGCGCCACTATCTTGGAGAATCCCTCAATGAATCTCCTATAGTGGGCCGCTAACCCCACAAAGCTCCTGATCTCTGTGGTTGATTTAGGACTTTCCCACTTTACCACTGCCTCGACCTTTGCCGGGTCCACTGCAATCCCCTGGGCGGATATCACATGCCCCAAAAACTGAACTTCATCCATCCAGAACTCACACTTGGACAACTTGGCATACAGCTACTTCTCTCTCAAAACACCAAGCACCAACCTCAGGTGCTCTGCATGTTCCTCCGGAGTCTTGGAGTAGATAAGGATGTCGTCTATGAAGACTACGACAAACTTATCTAGGAAGGGCCGAAAGATCCTATTCATGTAGTCCATGAACATTGCCGGAGCGTTGGTCACACCGAACGGCATAACCACATACTCATAGTGGCCATATCTGGATCTGAAGGTCGTCTTCTGCACATCATCAACCTTCACTAAAATCTGGTGGTAGCCTGATCGCAGATCTATCTTCGAGAACACTGATGACCCATGCAACTGATCCATCAAGTCGTCGATTCTCGGAAGTGCATACATGTTCTTGATCGTCATCTTGTTCAGTTGTCTATAGTCCACACACAGGCGTGAACTCCCATCCTTCTTCTTCACCAACAACACTGGTGCTCCCCAAGGCGAAGTGCTAGGCCGGATGAACTGTTTCTCCATCAGATCTTCTATCTGTTTCTTGAGCTCTACCAACTCTGCCGGAGCCATACGATACGGGGCCATCGACACTAGGCCTGTCCCTGGTACTCGATCTATAGAGAACTCCACTTCTCTACTGGGAGGCAATCCTGGTACCTCCTCTGGGAATACATCTCCAAAATCTTGGACAACTGGTATCACAAATGTTGTCTCTCCTCTCTCCACCTCCATATGTATGAAGATCATTTAGCACTGCGCACCGTCTTGTAGTTCCCTCACAACACCCTGGGAAGACACCAACTCAGGCTCCTCTGAGTCGGGAAACAACAACTTCTTCTCCCGATAATCTATCAGAATGCGATTGGCAGAGAGCCAATCCATTCCTAAGATCACCTCCAACTCCTGTAGAGGTAGGCAGATTAAGTTCACCCTGTACCTGCGCCCCTCTACCTTCACTGGAAGCATAGCACACAAGGACGACGTCCTGACCAAACCCGACATCGGAGTAGACACCACAAGCTCACACTACAGCTCACGCACCGGCAGACCCAACCGTTCCACACATGCATTTGACACAAAATAGTGTGTCGCTCCAGAATCATATAGCACACAACATCTCATCCCAGATATCACACAATAACCCATAACAAGGTTACCTGAACCTGCAGCCTCAGCTCCGGTCATGGCATAGACTCTATCCATCGCCTAAGGACTGTTGCCTCTGTCTCTCCCCTAATACTGATGGGGTGTCTGAACTGGAGGGCGTGTCGCTGCCCTGACAAGGTTGGGACAATCCCTCCCAAAGTGCCTTCCTTGCCACAGTTGTTGCACCTACGGTAACCCTCCCTACGTGGACAAGCGTACCTCGGGTGGGGTCCTCCACATGTGTAACACCGAACTCGGCCCTGCTGAGGAGAAAAGCTCCTAGACTCCTGTAGTGCAACTGGTGACATCTCTCTTGTTGAGAGGGTGTTAAAGGTCAAGTTTGGGGTTCGATACCCACTGACAACAACCTGCCTTGCGAAGTGGGGGGACACTTGGGGTGAGGGGTTGGAGTGTATTGGGCTGCAGACCTGACATGGCCCTCTTGATTAGAGGGGTGTTATATTTAATAATATCGAAAGAATTGGCTTCACTTTGAATTTTCTTTTCCAAAAAAAAAACGCAGGTTTCGTCACTTCCGTGTTTTGGATGCACTTGATGCTTCCAATTTTTACAATGAATTAGATTTGATGTATTTTTGTTTCTCTATTTTAATATAACAGCATGACATCTCAAAGAATTTTACTCTTAACTCATTTATAAAGTCAATATTATTACAAATACTATTTTAGTTTTCTTAATATCGAGACTGGTTAGAAAGAAACTCAGTTTTCTTTATTTTAGGTACCATTTTTGTGCATAGAAAGATTAGGGAAGAGTAAATCATTCATCTGAATCAAATAGAAAGAATGAGGGGTAAGTGGAAATACAAACTCAGTAGAAAGCACAAACAAATATACATGCACAATTTTCCTGGACTAAATTTCAATTTAGACTTGAAGTTTTAGCAGGAAGATTGCAGACATCACCAAATCTTCCTACTCGTTGACCAATTCTTGTTGCTTCAGCTCCCGTTCCTTCCCGAGCATCTACACCCGCTCTGGTTCTTCTTGTTGTTTGCTTCCTGCTTGTATCATTCAACCTGTGTAAACCACTGTTTAAAGTAAAGAAAGGGGTACCACTTTCATAAGCCATTGTCAACCACTATAATAAGAGCTAAAGGACTATGAACCTTAAGCACGAACAAGGGAACAATGGATCGAGTAAATAGGAATCGGGGAGGAATCGAACCTCCCGGCCGGCTAGCCCGCGTTCCAACCGATCTGCCTCCATCCTCCACTCCGTCCTTCGTTCTCCCTTAGAATCAATAGGAATGCATTCTTTCTTTTCACCACTCCGTGGGTAGTCCTATGCATAGTCCAATAGAAGTGATTAAGGGTCTGACTAGTTAGAGTTTTGTTATTTCATCCACTATTATTATATTAGCCAAAAGGAACTATTTTTATATTCCAGTTCCCGGGTGGCCCACTTTCTTACTTGTCGCAACCGTCTCTCAATTTCTAAATCATCAAGGATTAGAGCGATGTCCTTTTTTTTTTAAAGAAAGGCGGTCCTTTTCTTTCCCCCGACCGATGACTCGCTTGTTCAGTACTGCTAACTCTTTTTTGAGGATGTCGTCCCCTCGGGACTACCAGTAGTTTCGGTTGTTGAATATCTCGTGCAAGTTAGGTTGTGCTTGTATGGGCTGCAAGCGGAACGTAGGTGCTTTAGGTAGGTGTGTGTTGACCATGCACTCTCGCGTCATGTAATGTCGTATGATAGAGGTGGTGTGGTGATTGACCTCAATGCTAATGGTTATCCCCAAGGTTCAACGAATGAATGAAGCTATGATCGTACCTGGATAGAAATGACGGTCTTCCTCCTATATCTCCAAGCCGACTATAATAGAATAGATAGGCAAAGCAGCCAATAGCAGTCTGTTTTAGCCTATCGATAAATAGTAGGTTGCTTCCAAGCTCAAACCATTTGAAACTGAATTGCTACTGTATTCTTGTTATTGATAGAGTGGTTTTATCCGCCCCTGTCAAAAAAATGAGAGGGAGAGAACTGGAAGAGAGAAGGAAAAAGAGCAAAGGATTTACAAGTCTAATGGGAGAGGAATGGCTGACACGTTGACTGCCTTCGAGAAAAATAGAACCCAAGCGGTCTAAGCCCCGGGACGGACCCCAACCGAAAGAAAGGCGCTAGACGGACTAACGGCAAGCGAGATAAAGCAGCTGGCCCTATGTGTAAAACCTTGCCGCGGGAGAGTCTTTCTCCAATGAGAATAAAGCCACTTTTTGGGCAAGACAAGAAAGGAACTCGCCCTTTGACACCACACCAAGGGATAAGAGCTGATTGCTGGCGATGACTTGGTGAAAGGAATCTATGAGAGAAGGTTCTCAAACCGGGTTCCGACCGAATAGAGTGCGGAGCCAACGAGTCTTTAAGTGGGCGAACAACGTAACGAGTCTAAGGGCAGGATCAAGCTTGAAAGGAATGGACGGGCGTAGGCTTAATAGTGAACGCAAACCCCCTTGCTTATAGATATGAGATCAATGACTTAAAAGACAGATGCCGAGAGAAACTGTTATACTTCTTTCGTTGCGAAGAGAGATCGAAGACGAAGATTTTATGACGCAGTGCGGGCACTAGATGGAATAGACAGATAATAATAAATATAACAACCCACCGGAAGGGCATACCTCAGGAGCATCAATCCCCCCTGGCAAACATCTATCTGCACAAAGTCGACCTATGCTATGGGTAGAAAGAAAAATGAAATATGAAAAAAAAAGATGGGGAGTGTGAGATACGCGAACGAGGAGTACGCAGCCGAACAACCACAGGGGCTTCCAGCAGTGATAGCTGAATTAACCAGATGGGCCGCCCAAAACATGGAGTTGACATTTAAAGAAATAGGAAATCAACATCGGATCCCGGCTATCCGAAAAACGCAAACTGAAGCGGAGGATCACAAAAAAATGCAACACAAAAGGGGCGAACCAAGCGCTTGCGTGAAGAAGGAAGAAGGGAATCAACCAGAATGGAGATAGGGAGGGAGGCGAAAGAGATATTTTCGAGCTTGCAAAAAAAGCAGCAAGCAACAACGGGTTTTCAGCCGTTGCGCGCTTGCTTGTCATTTAGGGGGTAGGGGTGCCCCTTTCTAAAACTGAGATTTAATATAAGGAAGAAGAAGGCCCTTTTTTTTTTGGAGTTTTCCCTAACCTATATCTAAGGGCTTCCTTTCAGCTACATCGTACTGCCACATAAACAATGGATCCACTGGGCTGGATGAGCTACCTTCTCTGGAAAGGAATAAGGAATAGTTAAAAGCCATGTCACTTGGAACGGAACTGGTTGCTTATTTACTTTTTTTTAGTAAGACCACTTTGCTATGGTAAGCTAAATTCTATTATATTATTTTGACTTAGGCATGGTTGCTTACAAGACAAAAGCTAGCTTCTAGATGTTCTTTGCCTGAACATATGAAGGAAGCAACCTTCTGGCCTCTGTACTAGTAGTGGAGTGGCTTGTGACTTTCAATCAGAAAAGTAAAATGGAGCAAGGCGGCAAGGGAGAAAGAAGTTGTCCCCTCTTCTCTGGTAACCCGCCGCCGGTCATATAGGGTGCTCCGCCCGCATATGTAGAAAAGGAGGGAGCGGGGAAGGAAGAACAACCGTTTGACTTTGGCACATGAGGTGGCGGGTTTAGCTGGGTAACATAATGGAAATGTATCGGACTGCAAATCCTGGAATGACGGTTCGACCCCGTCCTTGGCCTTGGGGAGTGGCGAGTAGCACAAAACTTTAATTAAATGGCATAAAAGGGGGGGCTTTCCTTTGTTAGAAATCCACAGACAACATTCTGGAACTTCCAAACCAAAGAAATGCAACATGAGAAGTTTTACGTTACGCTTCAATAGAATGAATTCGGTCGGTAAGGGTAGAATACGCCCCATGGTCGAAGGTCCTGTGCCACTTGAACTCCAATCTATCTTACCTTCCATCCATCTTGGTCCAGCTAGCTCATAAATGTTAGACCAACCAACCCCAGCGACCAAGCACTCCCGCCTCAAAAAGCGGAGACCAAACAACCGCCAAGTTGTCGAAGACACGTCTGAAGAGGGAAGAGGCGGGCGCCCTCTAAGTTGACTACCCTACCCACTAATGGACTATGAGGGGGGGGCAGGCGAACGGGAACCGACCGAGAACCCGAAACGCTTGACTGACCCTTTCATACATACTCGATTCATTAGGGTAAGGGATGAAACCAATAATCAAAGAAGTGCAAAAAATCGCGCAAGCGAAGCCAAGAAACGGACCGCGGCGCAATGACTAGGACTCATGTCGGAGGAGTTTTGAGCGTGAGCTACCACTCATGCAGCGGCAAAGACCCTCAACTCTCGAAGGGGCCACCAACCGCCCTAATCACTGTAGTGTAGGAAACCCTCCCTTTACTCAATGGATAGCGCTTATCCTTTTTCAATCAACCAAATGAGAAATGGAGGAGAAAGAGGTCTTTATTGATTGAATAGGCTTTGCACCTAGGACTAATAAAGATCTAGAAGAATGGGTCTAGGCTTTTGAAAAGATGAAGATGCAAAGGGTAAAGAGAAAAGAAATGTCTTTTTTTGAACAACCAACCTGACATAAGGATTCTAGCTCGCCCAGTTAGAGCAGATGGAGATTCTCGGACGGGGAAAAGAGGTACTCGACAACTATTCTATTAAACAACACCAAGAACAAAGCCATACCATGCCCTCAGGAGAAAGACGTTCTGATTGCCATGAATGCTGCCCTCGAGGACGTGTACAAGAAGGTCCTTGCCGATTCCTATCAACATGGTGCACCTCTCAGTAGAGGGGCGTGAAAACGCCGTGGAGACTTTGACCGAATGAATAGGTATCAATTTATAGACATTTTGATTTAGTAATATAATCTAGGATGAACGCTTTTTTCGTTTGCTATGTGCGTGCTGACTAGATGCTCGCGTGATCGATGGACGGGGGAATTGCATGAATGATGAGACCAGCCTAACCGAAAGTAAAGGCTCTTCCCTCTCTTGATGGCGTTGATTGACTGACACTAGGAACCGATTCGGAGAAACAAGAAGCATGAGATACGCGGCGACAATATTTCCGATAGCGAATCACATGACTCGATGGAGGGTTTAGGGCCTTCCCCTACTGGTGGCTTTTGGCCCTCCCTCGAAGGAACTAGTGCTTCAGACTTCTGCGGATCACTACCAGAACCCTCACCACTCCTATTCATTTCATCAAGCCTAGCCTCCAAATCCTTATATCTTTGGGCAGGTGTGCGTGTGAGTTGAGGAGTTTCGATTTTTTCCACTTTTTTCAATCCCTCTTTCGCATTTTTTAGTGCATATGGGTTCATTTGGTTCCTTCTTTTATCTTCTCTCTGCTCCCCTTCAAAAAAATGAAAGAGAGACTTGGTTGGTAAACCGGCATTATCTTACAACAGTGCTGGATTTCTTTTGATCAATAAAACAAGAAGAGGAGGAAAAATGTTGCGTTATGAAGCGCTATCTTATGGTTGATTCTACTAAACTTAAAAGTATACTTTTAAGTTGTGTTCGGAACATTCTGATGTGATCCCAATAAGGCTTATAGCATTGGGCCAACGCCTAGGCCCATTCCTTTTAATTTCTTTTAATTTCTTTTATTAAATAAATGCCTCTAATTGGGTTTGTTTGTTAAATTGCAGCCTATATTTCCAAGTTGGGCCTGCGTCAAGCTTGCAATACACCTGGACTCCAATTTCTGACTGCACACCTCCACGCATTACAAATTGCTCCAGCGCTGCCCTTGTTCCAGCATCTGATGGGCCGAGAGTCTCGTTTCTTCCAACAGCCCAAATGTCTTCATTCACGCCACGCTCCTGTCGACCACACATGCAGCTTTCAAAATGGATCTGCAGCCCAACATAACCAGAACGTGTACTTTGGGCCAACAATTAAGTCTAGCCCAGCTGCTTATTGGAGGGACGCGAGCCACACATCACGAGCATTCAAGCTAGGTTTCTTTCGCGCATCACCACTTGGTTTTCTTGCAGATCAACAACCCTCACGCATACAAACCCCTTCCTTCCCTTCGAAGCGGCGCTTGTTCTTTGTCACAGACCACCCGGCCTTTATGCGTCTCACACCCTTAGAGTTAGGGTTCGTCTTGACACCTGTCCTCCATTAGGGATTCTGTTTAGCTTATCCCACCCTTAGCTGATAGGGTTTTGTATTCACGCTTTGCTTGTGTTTCCGTTCGGTTGCCTTTAACATCTATAAAAGGCAAGCCATTGTTTGTAATCCTA
This sequence comes from Vigna unguiculata, assembly GCF_037176805.1. Classification (NCBI taxonomy): domain Eukaryota; kingdom Viridiplantae; phylum Streptophyta; class Magnoliopsida; order Fabales; family Fabaceae; genus Vigna; species Vigna unguiculata. Next base: position 21,066,673 of record NC_140795.1, on the reverse strand, counting down.
AGCTTTGATGAATGAGAATTCTGGTAGAGATCACTCCCACCGTTCATCAGCTCACCCAAACCCTAGATTAGGTTTTTACCTCTTAGGGTTTCCGAAACCAGTGAGATTCGAGCCTAAACCCTATCCACGAACCATTCCGTTGCGTTTCCCTTGCTCTCCGCGAGATTCAATCGGTGGAACGCCGATTGGGAGAGCTTTTCCGGCAAACACCGCGACGGAGGAGCCTCATCACATTCAAACAGAATCTACAAAGTCATTCTGTCTGAATGTTCTTTGTGTCCTATTCTGTTATGGGATTCTATTTTGTGGTTTTCTACTGCTAGATGGTCACCTCGATTGCATTTTCAAAGTCAAATTACTACTAATGATAAGTCAATCTTCGGCCATCCATTTTTGCTTTTTTGCTAATAATGATTTAAGCCGCTTTCAGGCATTTTTTTCTTAGCTATTTCTTTATTATGATGATTCCAGACAAGGAATCCTATTTTGTTTGGATTTTTTTCTTTGTTTTGATATTGGAATTCATGTTCGTAAAATACCGCGGCGTTTTTCCATTAAGCCTTGGCTTTGTTGTAATCCTTTTTGCATTGCCAATGATTTGCGAATAAATTATGTTATGGACCTTTCATTTGGTGGTGCTGCTTATCTTTCTCTACCTACTTCAATTCTTTTTCCATCAATTATGCCACGTTGATTGTCAAAAGAATGAGTCTTGTTCTACCAATCAAAAGGAACTCTTCTTTTACTTACTTTTCTTTCTCGTGTTTCTATATTTTCAAAGTGATTTGGATTTGAGGGAAACGGAATTTCACCTAACAATTTTTATGTTAGCGTCCGGTTCCTTGCTCATTTATCTCTGTTTTTTTGTCCACGAGACGATTTTAGAACTTCTAATAACATCTTTTTCCTATCTTTTCCTAAATATTCTAATAGGAGCAATAATAGCGGATATAGAGGTCTTTTTCCGATGTACCATGCTTTATGTGACTATCCAAAGTTTAATTGGAATGATTTTGTATTTAGTTAGTCTCCTTACGAATGAATCACTCACTTGTATTTTTAATAAAGTAAAACTAAAGATTTTTATAAGTAAATTAGTCTATCTTTCCATGACTTTGAATTCTATCAATTTTCATTATTTTTTTGTCTCCCTATGGCTTCAAACTTTTACATTCCAACTAATAGTTTTTAATATCTATTCTTTTTTGAAAACTAAAAACCCTGGGTTACAAACTTTGGAAAGGAAGGAAACCACCTTTCTTTCAAGGTTTGTACTCTATAGTTGTGCCACTTTCATTTTTCTTATGAATCCGCCCACTGCTGTCATCTTAATGATAAGTCCTTTTTTTATCAAAAGATTACTTGCTCTCATTAAAACTGTGGGCAAACTACGAAGCACCCTGGGTGTCTTTTTGTTTTTTTTTTATTTTTGATTTGAGACGTAATATTGATTATGTATAGTACCTTTGTTTTCTATTTTTGCTTAAGCCTTTTTATTGGGATCAGGTCCTCCATGCAAATTTGGAACAAAATTGATTGGGATGGAATATTGAGAAAATAAATGTTCCATCTTTTAGGCTATGTGGGATTTATCCTTGATATCGCTGTCGTTAGGCGATCAAATTACCACTACTTTAGCAACTTCAGTATTGCCAGTTAGTAGTGAACAAAATAGTTAGGGTTAAGATAACCCTGAGTCATCTCACAACGAATACGGAATTGATCTCAAATATTTGATTCTTAAAAATGCAATTAAAACTAGCAATTATAAAAATAGGGGGTTTTGATATGCAAAGAAAATGACACGGAAGATTGTAAACACAGTAATAGTAAATAGGTCAATTCCACTGCTTTTTCTAAATAAGATTCTTCATTGGTTATCTAGAGATTATTGTTAAATTAATTATTGTTGTTGATTTACAAATCAATCAATGTAAAGACTCAATTCATTTGTTGGCATCCTCACTTTTAATCAAAGTACATCTCAATTAAAAGTGAGAATTGTTAGATTGTCCATAGTAAATTCAATCAAAGTACAGTCTTAATTAACTTTACTATGCCTAATCATGTCTATTCCTTTGTTTCTTCACCAAATAGAAAACTTAATTAATCAAAGTAAAGTCTTGACTAATTTTAGTTAAAGTAATTACCTCTAATCAAATTAAAGTCTCAATTATTGGCAAAAACTTATTTAATCAAATGAAAGTTTCTAAACAAAATCAAAGTAAAGTCTCAATTTAATTTAAAAACCTTTTAACTCATATGATTAGCATGCATGTAGATTTAAAATCATTATTTTCTATTCGATTAAGAAGCAAAGGACATAGATAAACAAAAACCACAACAATAATCAAAATAACAAACACATAAATTCATCTAACCTCATAATCCATTTAAGAAATTACAGTGGAATCAACCCTTAAAGCTTAGCCCTCCATGGCTTTGATGGAATACATGATAATATATGATGAAGGAAAGAAAATAAAAGAAAAGAGAGAATGAGAGATGTGATCGATGACGGTGTCTGCCAAAACCAGATAGTTTTCAGCTGTCCAAGTTGTAAATTGTCTCCTCTGCTTCTGCTCCCTTAAGTCTCTTTATATAGGCTTCCACTGGACTTTGGGCTTTATCTGTCAGTTGCTAAAATCTTTCATTTTTATTTAATTAATTAGCAACTTAATTCCTGTTCAATTTCCAATTCTGTCCCTCTTATTTAACCATTTTTTGCAGTTTTGACCAGAGTTTGACCAGAGTTTGACCAGTTGACCAGAGTTTAACCAATTGACCAGTTTGACTGTCCTATCAGATGCTGACACGTGGCAGTGCAGATTCTCTCTCCAGAATTAGGGTTTCTCTCACACTTTGGCTGCGAAGGTGCAATGACGGCGACTGCTGCCGTTTTTCGGCGAGGTCTTCTTTTCCAGCGAGGATAGGTGCGTGAACGGACGGCGTTGCTGGAGATGTTGGTGCTCCAGCGAAGTGCTTCGCAGTGCAGGTTCGTGGTGACGCAAGGTGGAAACGTTCATCTCGTTCGATCTGCGGCGGTGGCTGCGGAAATGGAGCAGGTCTGTTTCTGGCTGCTGTGTGCTCGCGGTGGACGGCGAGATGAAGGAGATGGAGGTTGAAACCTGCACGTTGATGATGAAGAATGGAGATTCGTGGCTGCTGGTGCGAACGGCGCGAGGGAGGCGGTTTCTCTTCTCCTCTGATGGTTGCTGGTGCGGAGGCGATGATTGCAGGTGCGGAGGCGCGCTGCTGCACTGCTGGTTTGTGTGCAGACGTCTCTGCTGGTGGCTGCTGGAACGTTGGTTCGCGTTCATCGGCGTGAACAAAGAGGTGCAGTGCGCTATTGCGGTGCTGGACGTTGCTGTGTCTGGTTCTGTAATGGAGGTTGCAGGTGCGGTAGCCGGTGAGATTGGCGGCGACGACTGTGTGGAGGATGGTCATGGTGGCTGAAATTAGGGTTAGGGTTTCATGAGTGAGATGGAGGAGATGATGACGTTGCAAGATCTGATTGGTTAATTTGGTGAGTGGAGGATTATGACATGTGTTAGTTTATGGTTGGCCTGATTTAAAAGGTGGAGATTGCCACATGGCATAATCTGGTTGAGTGGAGTTTAAGTAGTAGGAGGGGTGCAACTTAGTGAAAACTAGGGGTGCACAACAGGTTTTTTTTTTGGTGGTCCACTTTAGAAGGAGTGTGCAAATAAAAACTAGGGCTGCATTTAGCTTCTGATTTATTCTTTTCCAGAATTTCCTAATTTTGGACTTATTTTGTAACTTTGAATATTTAAATCCACACTATTAATTGACCAAAAATAAATTCCAGCTGCATTAACAAACGTTAGAATATCCAATAATGTTTTATCCAACTAAAATTAATTTTTACGCCATTTTTACCAAACTTAATAAATCCAATAATCACAAATCCTAATTAAATCAATCTTTAAGCACAAAAAATTCAATTAAATCCCCAAATTTAAATATTAAATGAGGGCAAAAATTTGAACTCATCACACACCCACACTTATCCTTTTGCACTCTTGGGCAAAATTGAACAATTTCAAAACTTTATTCTGAGGTCTTTTATTCCATATTTTCAGTGGATTAAAGAAATGAATACAAATGGAAACAGATCAATCTTCTAGAAATCATGTTGTCATGCACAAACAAATGGATAAAATTCTGTTTTTCACACATGAGTTAATCTTTTGAGTTTACAAGATAATCAAATATGAAAGAGAAACACTCAAGTTAAATGTATATTTTCTCACCAAAATTCGCTCAAGTGTTTTGGCTTGTGTTTTCACTCAAAATACCCATGCAAGTAAACACTCTCGATGCTTAGCAAGACTCTAATATTCACAGCTTTAAGAAAACATGCATTCAAAAATCATGAGGACTTTTCAAGGTTATAATGAGGCCAAGGCAAAGGTAGGAATAACTTTAGGATTTGTGTGTTTTTGAAATAGTAAGGAAGAAAGAGTTATGGAGCATAGTTTCATAAACAATCCTTTTTTTTTCTCTTTTATCCTTTGTTGCTCTTTTTTTTTTTTCAGATAACAATCATTTTTCATTTCAACACTCTGTCATCAACAATTATTTTCCTTTTGCCATTTTTACAACTTTGTGGGGGAAATACACACCCCCACACTTTATTCCTCAACCAATCTCAACATAATCCACTAGCTCCTTCTTTCTCCCTAAGGTAAGGACAAACATGGTCTTTTTCTTTTTAAGGTTTAACAATATGCTCAAAACAAGAAAAAGAGGTTTAAGCTCAAGGGGCTACCAATGGATCAATGTCATGATTAGCTTATTTGGCCAAGTAGCTAAAAACAAGAAATGCCTCAGTCATATCAAATCATGCATGTTCACCTAAGATGCAAAACAACAGAATTAAGCTAAAAATTTGAGTACCAACAAGACATGAGCAAATCACACAAGAAAAATAGGAATGACACATGGTAGTTCATCCTTACAATAAAGCTCAAAACTCACAAGGTCAAAAACTCTTTCACAAAAGATTTATTCCAGAAACTCTCAAATCAACTCAATCAGTAAATCACAGAAACAATCCATTCATAGCACATGACTCTTATTTTCCCATAATTATGATCGTTCCAATTAGTAAATCAAATCCCAAAATCCAATGTCAATATGTTTTATTAAAAACAGAAACTTTTTTTAATAAAAACAAACAAATAACAAATAAAAACAAACAAAAAACAAAATTAGAAAAGAAAAAACAAAACAAATAGAAAACAAAATCAGAAGGGGGAAATCTACCCACACCCCGACACTTTATCCATGCATTGTCCTCAATGTATTCAATATGTATAAAATGCAAAGAAAAAGTATGAAGTGTACTTACCTCCTCAAGGTGGAAGGTATGAGGGAGAAGTCAAGTTCATCCCATCCATCGTCTTATTCAGCATATCTTGATTTTCATTGAATATCCGAAGACGATGCCCATTAACTTTAAAGGTTCTTGCTGAGGATTCTTCCTTGATCTCCACTGCTCCATAAGGGAAGACTTCTATAACAATGTATGGTCCTTCCCAAGTAGAGCGCAACTTACCACTCATGTGACCAAGCTTGGATTTGTATAGTAACACCTTCTGGCCTACCTTGAAATCCTTTCTAGCCACAAGCTTTTGGTCATGGAACTTCTTGGTTTTCTCTTTGTAGAACTTTGAATTTTCATAGGCTGCAAGCCTAATCTCCTCTAGTTCTTGCAACTGAAGTTTTCGCTCATTTCCTGCTTCTTCCAAATCCAAGTTGCATGCTTTCACGGCCCAATAGGCCCGATGTTCAATCTCCACAGGTAGATGACAAGCCTTTCCAAAAACCACCCTGAAGGGCGACATACCTATAGGTGCTTTATAGGCTGTCCTGTGTGCCCAAAGTGCATCATCCAATCTTGTGGCCCAATCCTTTCGACTAGGCTTCACTACTTTCTCTAGTATCTTTTTAATCTCCCTGTTAGAGATCTCTGCTTGCCCATTAGTTTGGGGGTGATATGGTGTAGCAATGCGATGTGTCACCCCATACTTCTTCAACATGTTCTCAAGTAGCCTATTACAGAAATGAGTCCCCTGGTCACTGATGATGGCTCGTGGTATCCCAAATCTGCAGAAAATGTTAGACCTGACAAAACTCATAACAACTCGAGAATCATTAGTCCTTGTAGCTATGACTTCCACCCATTTGGAGACATAGTCTACAGCAAGCAAAATATAAGAAAACCCAAAAGAAGGAGGAAAAAGACCCATAAAATCAATACCCCAAATATCAAATACCTCACAATATAGCATGGGTTGTTGAGGCATTTCATCCCTTCTTGTAATGGATTTGGCTGCCCTTTGGCACTGCTCACAATTTTCATATACCCTCTGTGCATCTTTAAAAATAGTAGGCCATTATAATCCACAATCCAACACCTTCCTACCTGTTCTTTGTGTGCCATAATGTCCACCAAAAGGAGACGAATGACAGAACTCAAGCACATGAGGTATCTCGATATCTGGAACACACCTCCTTATGACTTGGTCACTACCAATGCGCCATAAGATTGGATCTTCCCAGATATAGTACTTTGCCTCACTTTTTAGCTTGATTCTTTCATATTTGGAGAAGGAAGGAGGTATAGCAGAAATAACCAAATAATTAACAATGTCAGCAAACTAAGGTTCAGGAAACATACCTTTCACAGTAGTCAATGCTAGGAGGACTTCGTCAGGAAAGTCATCCTTAATAGGAATGTTATCTTCTCCATTTTCAATCCTGCTAAGATGATCGACTACTAAGTTATGTGCTCCACTTCTGTCTAGAATCTCAATGTCAAACTCTTGGAGCAGTAGCATCCATCTGATCAACCTTGGTTTCGAATCTGCTTTCTTCAGAAGGAATTTTAATGCTGCATGATCAGTATAAACAATTACCTTGGAACCAAGTATATACGGTCTGAATTTGTCCAAGGCAAACACAACAACCAATAATTCCTTCTCAGTCGTGGTATAGTTAGCCTGCGCTGTGTCCAACGTTTTGGAAGCATAATATATCACATGTGATAGCTTCCCATCTTTTTGTGCAAGCACCGCTCCTACTGCAAAGTTTGATGCATCACACATCAGCTCGAACGGTAATGTCCAGTCAGGTGGCTGGATGATAGGAGTGGTGGTAAACGCCTTTTTCAATGTATCAAACGCATCTTTGCACCTCTCTCCAAAGTCAAATGCTACATCCTTTTGCAACATGTTGGAGAGAGGGTTGGCTATCTTGCTGAAGTCCTTGATAAACCTCCTGTAAAATCCTGCATATCCAAGAAAAGATTGAACCTTTTTCATAGAAGAGGGGTAAGGCAATTGTGAAATATTATCAATTTTAGCAGGATCTATAGATATACCATTCTTGGAAACAACGTGACCTAAAACTATACCTTGTTCCACCATAAAATGACATTTTTCAAAATTTAAAACAAGGTTAGTTTCTTCACATCTCTCCAAGACTCTGGCAAGATTAGACAAGCCGTGATAAAAAGATGAACCATATACACTAAAATCATCCATATAAACCTCAATATAATGCTCCAACAAATCTGTAAAAATACTCATCATACATCGCTGAAATGTTCCAGGAGCATTGCAAAGGCCAAATGGCATTTTCCTATAAGCATATGTACCGAATGGACAAGTAAAGGTAGTCTTATGTTGATCCTCTGGGGCAATACAAATCTGAAAATACCCAGAGAATCCATCAAGAAAACAGTAATGAGACTTACCTGCCAATCGATCTAACATTTGGTCCATGAATGGTAAAGGAAAGTGGTCTTTCCTGGTGGCCTGGTTTAGTCTTCTATAATCAATACAGACCCTCCAGCTATTCTGAATACGAGTAGGAATCAACTCGTTCTTCTCATTCTTGACCACGGTGATCCCAGATTTCTTGGGGATCACATGTACAGGACTCACCCAAGTGCTGTCAGAAATAGGATATATGATACCTGCTTGTAGCAACTTGGTGACTTCTTTCTTCACAACCTCCATCAGCTGAGGATTTAGTCTCCTCTGAGGTTGCCTTACTAGCTTAGCATCCTCCTCCAAGAGTATTCTGTGCATGCAGAAAGAAGGACTAATACCAGGAATATCTGCCAAAGTCCAGCCTATTGCTCGCTTGTGATCTTTGATAACCTGCAATAACTTTTGTTCCTGCTCGTCAGTAAGCAAGGCAGATATAATAACAGGGAGTTTCCCATCCCTCTCAAGATAAACATATTTCAAATGAGATGGTAAAGGTTTCAACTCCAAAGTGGGTGGCTGTTCCACAAATGGCAACATTTTACTGCCTAAGGTAATTTCAGCCACCTCAGCATCACACTCGGACGCCACAGAGGTATCAAATAGTGACACCGCGTCCTCAACATCACCTGTTTTACAATTTTCTCTTTCGTCTAAAATTGAGCCCAAAATATTCGAAAAAGAAAAATCCAAAGAAGAAAAAAAACCAGATAAAACGTCCAAAAGTCCAAAAGCATAATTGTTCACTACATTACTCAATAAATCAATACAAAACAAAGAATGGTCCTCAATTGGGTGCTTCATGGCTTCTAGCACATTGAACTGCACCTTCTCATCTCCTATCTCCATAGTCAAGGATCCTGCATGCACGTCTATCTTGGTACGTGCTGTCATCATGAATGGTCTTCCCAAGATAATTGTGGTTGAACTCATTCCTTCATCATCCTTCATGTCCAAGATGTAGAAATCTACAAGAAAAATGAACTTGTCCACACGGACAAGCACATCTTCTAGCACACCTGCAGGGTTAACAGTGCTACAGTTTGCCAATTGAATGACCACACCAGTAGACTTAAGAGGTCCAAGATGAAGTGAAGTAAAAACAGATAAAGGCATTACATTAATGGAAGCTCCTAAATCTAACATAGCATTGTCAAACTTAGTACTTCCTATAATGCAGGGAACAGAAAACATACTTGGATCCTTACACTTTTGCAGCATTCTGACTGTAGGCTTCTTAATTAAGCTAGAGACATTTCTTCCCATGTTCACTACCTCTTTGTCCACAATACGCCTTTTATGTGTACATAATTCTTTGAGAAACTTGGCGTATTTAGGAATTTGTCTTACAGCATCCAACAAAGGGATGTTTATCTCCACTTTCTTGAAAGTATTCAAGATTTCTTTGTCTAACTCCTCCATCTTTTTGGTTTTTGCTTTCAAACGGTTTGGGTAGGGAGGAGGAGGAGAATAAGGAGAAGAATTTTCAAGGAAGTATTAGGGGATACCAACCTGGAGTTATCACTAGGTGCAGGCATTTCAGATGTTGCTTGTGTTGCTTCATCTGATCTTCCACTTTCATTATCAGGTACAACTTCATTGTTCTTATCTTCATCTTCTTGGGCATCCCCAAGGCCTTGTATTTGTTTACCCGATCTTAAAGTAATAGCACTTATATTTCGCGGGTTAATTACAGTTTGTGTAGGCGAATTGCTCGAGCCTTGTTGAGACTTCATCTAATTTAACTCATTTGCCATTTGTCCAATCTGGTTCTGCAAGTTTTGATTGGTTGCTTCCATCGTCTATTTCAACTCATTGATTTGTCCCTTCATCATGTCAGCCATCATTTTCATCATTGCTTCCATGTTTGAATCACCAGAGGTTACAGCTGGTTGTGGTTGTTGCCTTTGTTGAGGTGGAACATAGACTTGTTGGTGTTGAGGCTGTTGATTTCCCCATTTCTGGCTGGGATATTCCTTCCAATCTGGGTTGTACTTGTTGGAGGACAAATCATGGTTGTATTGCTGCCAAGGTGGTCTATTATTGCCATAGATGTTTGCAGCATATGCCTGAGGTTGTTCATTGTCTAATGTCCCTGTCTCTTTTAACATAGAACAAGCCTCTGTAGGATGATTAGTAGAAGCACAAATTCCACATAAAGTAGAAGGGATAGGCTTTTTCTGTAAGTTTGTCAAGGTCCTTACCATTGCCGCTAAGTCATCCAACTTCCCTTCTATTTTCTTGTCATCTGCAACATATGAAGCTTCTACTCCATGGGTTCCCTTCAATAGAGTTATAGAATTACTCCTTGTGGAAAATTGTTGATGGTTCGACGCCATAGTTTCAATCAATTGTCTTGCATTTGTTGGCGTTTTGTCCACCAATGACCCTCCACTTGCAACATCTATCATTTGTCTATCCATGATACTCAATCCCTCATAAAAGTATTGAATGAGGAGATGCTCGTTTATTTGGTGATGAGGACAGGAAGCACATAACTTTTTGAATCTTTCCCAATACTCGTGAAGACTTTCTCTTTCTTGTTTCTCTTTCTTCTTTGCGAATAGCAGCAACTCTAGATGCTGGAAAAAACTTTTCCAGAAATAATCTTTTCAGAGTCTCCCAAGTATTGATGGATCCTGGCGGAAGGTAGTATAACCAATTCTTAGCGGCATCTTGCAATGAGAATGGAAAAGCCTTAAGCTTGATATGTTCCTCTGTCACTGTTGTAGGTCTCATGGATGAACAAACAACATGAAATTCCTTCAAATGATGGTACGGGTCTTCTCCTGCTAATCCATGGAATTTGGGTAAAAGATGGATTAACCCAGACTTAAGCTCACATTCTCCATCTGGATATTGGATGCACATGTTTTGTGTAATTGCTGCATCCGGTGAAGCCAATTCTCTTATTGTTCTTTCTTTCATTCTATCTTCTTGAATTTCTGGTTCAGGTGATGGATCAGAAGATATGTTAATCACCGGAGGTGATTCTAGCGGTACACTTTTAGTGGTAGGTTCAGATGATGACGGTGCTCCTTCAGTAGAACACCTGAGTTCAAGTCTCCTGCGTGATTTACACAAGTTCCTTTCAAGTTCTGAATCAAGTTGATAGAATTGACCCGGATTGGCCCGAGTCATGCACTATGCAGTCCACCTGAAAGTGTTTCCCTGTGTGTTTTTTTTCCTTCCTATTCTTGTTTTGGAGAAAGATTTCAAGAAAGAAATGAGTTAAGATGTCGTTGGGTCTACTCCCAGGAAAGACAGGTGCGTCACAGTGGACAACTTAAATACCAAGTCTTTCCTAGACAGAGTTTTCCAAACTAGTCTAAAAAATTTTCTTAAAAGAAATTCTTAATCAAAACAAAAATAGAACTTTTCTTGGAATATATTAAAAGAAAACTAAAGACTGCAAAATAACAAACTATATTAAACGTATATGCGTAAAATAAATAAATAATTAAAAAAAAATAAAAAAAAAATTAAATAAATAAAAACAAAATCGAAATAAAAGAAATACTAACCGTATTCCCCGGCAACGACGCCAAATTTGATATCGCTGTCGTTAGGCGATCAAATTACCACTACTTTAGCAACTTCAGTATTGCCAGTTAGTAGTGAACAAAATAGTTAGGGTTAAGATAACCCTGAGTCATCTCACAACGAATACGGAATTGATCTCAAATATTTGATTCTTAAAAATGCAATTAAAACTAGCAATTATAAAAATAGGGGGTTTTGATATGCAAAGAAAATGGCACAGAAGATTGTAAACACAATAATAGTAAATAGGTCAATTCCATTGCTTTTTTTAAATAAGATTCTTCATTGGTTATCTAGAGATTATTGTTAAATTAATTATTGTTGTTGATTTACAAATCAATCAATGTAAAGACTCAATTCATTTGTTGGCATCCTCACTTTTAATCAAAGTACATCTCAATTAAAAGTGAGAATTGTTAGATTGTCCATAGTAAATTCAATCAAAGTACAGTCTTAATTAACTTTACTATGCCTAATCATGTCTATTCCTTTGTTTCTTCACCAAATAGAAAACTTAATTAATCAAAGTAAAGTCTTGACTAATTTTAGTTAAAGTAATTATCTCTAATCAAATTAAAGTCTCAATTATTGGCAAAAACTTATTTAATCAAATGAAAGTTTCTAAACAAAATCAAAGTAAAGTCTCAATTTAATTTAAAAACCTTTTAACTCATATGATTAGCATGCATGTAGATTTAAAATCATTATTTTCTATTCGATAAGAAGCAAAGGACATGGCTTTGATGGAATACATGATAATATATGATGAAGGAAAGAAAATAAAAGAAAAGAGAGAATGAGAGATGTGATGGATGACGATGTCTGCCAAAACCAGAGAGTTTTCAGCTGTCAAAGTTGTAAATTGTCTCCTCCGCTTCTGCTCCCTTAAGTCTCTTTATATAGGCTTCCACTGGACTTTAGGCTTTATCTATCAGTTGCTAAAATCTTTTATTTTTATTTAATTAATTAGCAACTTAATTCCTGTTCAATTTCCAATTTTGTCCCTCTTATTTAACCATTTTTTGCAGTTTTGACCAGAGTTTGACCAGAGTTTGACCAGTTGACCAGAGTTTGACCAGTTGACCAGTTTGACTGTCCTACCAGATGCTGACACGTGGCAGTGCAGATTCTCTCTCCAGAATTAGGGTTTCTCTCACACTTTGGCTGCGAAGGTGCAATGACGGCGGCTGCTGCCGTTTTTCGGCGAGGTCTTCTTTTCCAGCGAGGATAGGTGCGTGAACGGACGGCGTTGCTGGAGATGTTGGTGCTCCAGCGAAGTGCTTCGCAGTGCAGGTTCGTGGTGACGCAAGGTGGAAACGTTCATCTCGTTCGATCTGCGGCGGTGGCTGCGGAAATGGAGCAGGTCTGTTTCTGGCTGCTGTGTGCTCGCGGTGGACGGCGAGATGAAGGAGATGGAGGTTGAAACATGCACGTTGATGATGAAGAATGGAGATTCGTGGCTGCTGGTGCGAACGGCGCGAGGGAGGCGGTTTCTCTTCTCCTCTGATGGTTGCTGGTGCGGAGGCGATGATTGCAGGTGCGGAGGCGCGCTGCTGCACTACTGGTTTGTGTGCAGACGTCTCTGCTGGTGGCTGCTGGAACGTTGGTTCGCGTTCATCGGCGTGAACAAAGAGGTGCAGTGCGCTATTGCGGTGCTGGACGTTGCTGTGTCTGGTTCTGTAATGGAGGTTGCAGGTGTGGTGGCCGGCGAGATTGGCGGCGACGTTTGTGTTGAGGATGGTCATGGTGGCTGAAATTAGGGTCAGGGTTTCATGAGTGAGATGGAGGAGATGATGACGTGGCAAGATCTGATTGGTTAATTTGGTGAGTGGAGGATTATGACACGTGTCAGTTTATGGTTGGCCTGATTTAAAAGGTGGAGATTGCCACATGGCATAATCTGGTTGAGTGGAGTTTAAGTAGTAGGAGGGGTGCAACTTAGTGAAAACTGGGGGTGCACAACAGGTTTTTTTTTTTGTGGTCCACTTTAGAAGGAGTGTGCAAATAAAAACTGGGGCTGCATTTAGCTCCTGATTTATTCTTTTCCAAAATTTCCTAATTTTGAACTTATTTTGTAACTTTGAATATTTAAATCCACACTATTAATTGACCAAAAATAAATTCCAGCTGCATTAATAAACGTTAGAATATCCAATAATGTTTTATGCAACTAAAATTAATTTTTACGCCATTTTTACCAAACTTACTCAATAAATCCAATAACCACAAATCCTAATTAAATCAATCTTTAAGCACAGAAAATTCAATTAAATCCCCAAATTTAAATATTAAATGAGGGCAAAAATTTGAACTCATCACACACCCACACTTATCCTTTTGCACTCCTGGGCAAAATTGAACAATTTCAAAACTTTATTCTGAGGTCTTTTATTCCATATTTTCAGTGGATTAAAGAAATGAATACAAATGGAAACAAATCAATCTTCTAGAAATCATGTTGTCATGCACAAACAAATGGATAAAATTCTGTTTTTCACACATGAGTTAATCTTTTGAGTTTACAAGATAATCAAATATGAAAGAGAAACACTCAAGTTAAATGTATATTTTCTCACCAAAATTCGCTCAAGTGTTTTGGCTTGTGTTTTCACTCAAAATACTCATGCAAGTAAACACTCTCAATGCTTTGCAAGACTCTAATATTCACAGCTTTCAGAAAACATGCATTCAAAAATCATGAAGACTTTTCAAGGTTATAATGAGGCCAAGGCAAAGGTAGGAAAAACTTTAGGATTTGTGTGTTTTTGAAATAGTAAGGAAGAAAGAGTTATGGAGCATAGTTTCAGAAACAATCCTTTTTTTTTTCTTTGTTTTTTTTTTTCTCTTTTATCCTTTGTTGCTCTTTTTTTTAGACAACAATCATTTTTCATTTCAACACTCTGTCATCAACAATTATTTTCCTTTTGCCATTTTTACAACTTTGTGGGGGAAATACACACCCCCAACTTTTTTCCTCAACCAATCTCAACATAATCCACTAGCTCCTTCTTTCTCCCTAAGGTAAGGACAAACATGGTCTTTTTCTTTTTAAGGTTTAACAATATGCTCAAAACAAGAAAAAGAGGTTTAAGCTCAAGGGGCTACCAATGGATCAATGTCATGGTTAGCTTATTTGGCCAAGTAGCTAAAAACAAGAAATGCCTCAGTCATATCAAATTATGCATGTTCACCTAAGATGCAAAACAACAGAATCCATGCATTGTCCTCGATGTATTCAATATGTATAAAATGCAAAGAAAAAGTATGAAGTGTACTTACCTCCTCAAGGTGGAAGGTATGAGGGAGAAGTCAAGTTCATCCCATCCATCGTCTTATTCAGCATATCTTGATTTTCATTGAATATCCGAAGACGATGCCCATTAACTTTAAAAGTTCTTGCTGAGGATTCTTCCTTGATCTCCACTGCTCCATAAGGGAAGACTTCTGTAACAATGTATGGTCCTTCCCAAGTACTCATGGTCCATGGGAACCAATCCTCGGTCCTGCACCCATCGACTCGCCTCAATCTTTAACTTACTCTAATCAAGAGTGGCTTAGTGCATTCTTCTTTGAGGAGGGCACAACGGTTGAACAAGAGCCGGGGGCTCCGGAGGCGATGCCGCAGGCGCTAGCAACCAAAATTCCAATTATTAAAACTTCAATCATACAAAGGATGCGGGAGCTTTACCCCCAAGGGATCCACTAAATCCCCTTATAAAAGCTTCACTATTCCCCGGTGGGAAGGGGAAAACTAAGAAAAGGCCCATGACCCTAGAGGAATTACTCCATATAGAGCAGCATTTACTTCGCAACGGTAAAAAGTCCCATTGGGCTAAGGAATTACACCGAAGGATTCACAGCTGGGATTGGGAATATCCACGCAGCTTACCCTCCTTTCGCAACAAGGTAGCCGTAGGGAAACCCACGGCTGGATTGAATCCTTTGCGAACTACGAATGACTTGATCCAAGCTAGGAAGGTACGTAGGCAAGCTCGATCGAATAGAGCCCCAAGTCAGCTTCAATGCTTTTCTTACATAGGAAATGAGTATTAAAAGGAAAGCTGAAAAGAAGCAAGGAAAGTAAGAAAGTTAAAAGCGTGTTGTCTTAAAAAAGCCTAATTCGTATTCCATATTTATCTTCTATTAGTTGTCTTAAACTATGTGGTGTCCTTTATTGTACTATTCTATGTCAGTTCCTTGATTTTATTTCTTGAAATATAGTAAAAATAAAACGTAGTAAAAGAGTATGCTTTTTTTTTCGCATAATCAAATATTCCATTTCTGTCTTGCTTTGCTTACTAGTTATCTAATTGAAAGAGCTAAGCGCATATATCCTTGTGTTTTTCTTTGCTTCATCTGTCTCTATCCCTGTGGATTTCCTTTTCTCTTAATTTGAATTGGATTTTTTTTTCTTTTTATAAGAAATTCAAATGGATGGGCATCTACTCGCTGACATTTCTAGAATGTCCGATAGGCATGTTTTACGCCGAAAGCTATATTAAATTTTAGAATGCACATGCTCTATTACTCGTTAGTCGTCGGTTGCTCAACCGCTTATCCTTTAATATGAGTTGCATCTCGAATGCAAATAACAAGACAAGATCGATTCAATGAGGAGTAGAAAGAAAGTTGTTCTTACGGGACCAAAGGTTGTAACTCACAGATCACTTAAGGATTTCGGATGGTTGGTATCGGCTGTTCTTCGGTTGCTTTCCGGGGGCGGAGTAGGGGACCTGCAAAAGACACTCTGATGCCTAAGTCAGCACCGGTGATGTCAGAGTATCAGAATAATTTAATGCGTAATCAATGCATGGAACAGTGTGCTATTTATACTATTTTACCTGTGGGTCCTACCTGGAATGGGCTTTCTGGCCCAATCATCCCCTTTTGGGCTATTCTTGGATCCAGTGTTTTAGGGAGGAAATTACGAAAGGATCCTTCAGGGGTTTACGGTATTCGGTACTCGGTCATGAGGATCTTTGGGGTTTCAGGTTGACTGGAGTGGTTGTGTCGCAGATCTGGGCTATTTGGTGGAAAGATATATGTAATGTGGGGTATGCGGTCCGTAACGCGGGGTGGGCGGCCACCAGGGTGGTCGCCGAGGGCCGCGTATCTTGTGAGGTTTCCTTCTGTGAATATGCGGTCCCCAGTTCTGTTGAGGGTCGTGCTCTAGGGAGGGCGTTTGGTGTAGCGTATGTGGTTGGTGTGACCTGGGTTGAGTAAACGGCCGCAAGACTTTGAGTAAGCGGCCACGAGGCTTTGCTGGGGGCCGTATACTAGGGGTTGGGACCTTCCATGGCGTAATGTGATGTGGGCGGTCATCAGCCTTGTTGGGTGTTTCCTGAGCCGGGGGGGGGGCTTTGGTATGCGGTTACCGATGTGTTTAGTGCCGCGTACCTAGGCTGGGACATCAGTGCTGACTTAGGCATCAGAGTGTCTTTTGCAGGTCCCCTGCTCCGCCCCCAGAAAGCGACAGAAGAACAGCCGATACCAGCCATCCGAAACCCTCAAGTGATATGTGAGTTACAACCTTTGGTCTCGTAAGAACATCTGGCGCCCACCGTGGGGTCGAAGAGTACTTCACAGGTCTGAAGCAACCGCCCAAAAGGACAATATGGTCTCCACGAGGAGCAGAACAGCAGACGTCCCCCCCGTGGTCCCAACTGCTGAAGTTGGGGACCCCGGACCAGCCTCAGAGATCTCTCGCATTCTGGAGGCCCAAGCCAGGATGCAGCAAGAGTTCGCAGAGCACAAGAAAAGAAACGCAGATGAAATGGAAGCATTGAGAGAGGAAAATTCTCGCCTTAGGCGGAAGATAGAAGCAGACCAAGCAGTTGAGGAGCCCTACCAACCTCGGTCAAGGGTGGATGTTCCCCCAAACTCAAGGGTCACTACCCCTCCCCACTCAAGAGTTGACATCCATCCAACTGAAGACGAAAGCAAATACAGGCCCACCGGGCCAACAACAAGTGGTAACTACAGTTCCTTCGCCTCGAAGAGGAATCACCGCCACCCCTTCATAGACGGGATCACAGAAACTCCCCTACCCCATAAGTGGAAAGCGCCCACTGTGACGTATGACGGCACAACAGACCCAGACGAATTCGTATCTATTTACACCAACCAGGTGGGGTTATATTCCACGGACGACGCCGTCCTATGTAAGTCGTTTTCCTCCCTACACCATTGACTCCTTCACCACGCTTACCACCACCTTCACCACCTAGTTCGACACGAGTCGTCGCCACGACCTCACTACAATTGCCCTCCTCAATCTCAGGCAGGAGGAGGGAGAACCTCTCCGAGTTTTTATCGACAGATTTGGCGCCATAGCCATGAAAATCAAGGACCTCACCCCCAATCTCATATTGATGTACATGATGACCTCCCTCCGGCCAGGACCCTTTGCTGATGAGTTAGCAATGCATCCCCCCATAAGCATGCAGGAGCTTAAGAAAAGAGCGGCCATGTTTATCAGAGTCGAGGACATGAGGCGATACCAAAGTAACGCTCAGACCCCCTCAGCACAAACCAACATCAGGAGGCCTAATAAAGAGCCCCCCCCCCCCCCCCCCCCCCCGCGTGAACAGAACCGTCCGATGGAGCGAAGGCCCGCTAAGTTCTCTAACTACGCTCCCTTGAACGCACCCAGATCTCGTATACTAGACGAAGTCCTGCAGGAAGAACTCATCCCCCCGCTTAGGAAGTACTAAAACCCGCCTAATGCGGACCTGAGCAAGTACTGCCATTACCATCGCAACAACGACCATACGACTGATGAATGCGATACACTATGGGACAAGATAGAAGAACTCGTGCGGGATGGACATCTCAAACATTACATAAGAGAAACCGGGGAAGGCCCACCCAGACCTCGTTATGAGAGAAATGACAATAGGCGAGTCGAGCGACGAACGGACCGGCGAACTGAGCGTAGAGAGCTAAGAAGAAGAGAACCCGCAAGAACCCAACATACAGAACAAAGAGCGCCAGCCCAACCACAACCCAGACGAACCGACAATAGACCACCCCTACGCGGAACAATCAACACCATATCTGGAGGATTTGCCGGAGGAGGGAGGTCATCCTCCTCCAGGAAAAGGCACCTAAGAACAGTCCAATCAGTACATGCTGTGTCCGGCAGAACGATAAGAAGAATGCCACCCATCACCTTCTCAGACTCAGACTTTCAAGGCACCGACCCCAACCAAGACGACCCCATGGTCACAACCATAGAAGTAGAAAACTTCGCAGTCAAGAAAGTGCTCATCGACCAAGGAAGCTCCGTGGATATCTTATATTGGAAAACTTTCAACAAACTGCAGATACCCCTAGCTGACCTCACTCCCCATAATGAACCGATATACGGGTTCTCAGGCGAAAGGGTCCCAACCAAAGGGTATATCGACCTCCACACAACCTTTGGAGAAGACAGGCAAACGAAAACCATACCCATCCGCTACCTAGTTGTGGAGGCACACACATCCTACAACATACTTCTGGGAAAACCATCCATCAATGCCTTGGGAGCCATCGTATCCACCCCACACCTCGCCATGAAATTCCCATCCTCGCAGGGCGACATAATCACGGTACACAACGACCAGCGCGCCGCCAGGGAATGCTATATAGCAAGCCTAAAACTTCCCCACCCACCCTTGACAACCCACAATATCGAGTAATCCCCGGCCAAAGCAGCCCTGGCAGGCGACGACCTCGACCCCAGAATAAACTCCGAAGCCAGGGTCGAGCCCGTTGGGGACATAAGACACTTCCCCCTCGAACAGCAAAATCGATTCCTCCAAATTGGCACCACCTTCCCTAAAGGAGAAGAGCACCACATTGAACTCATCCTTAAACAGAACGCCGATCTTTTCGCTTGGTCCGCCGCAGATCTCCCTGGTGTACACCCCAAGATAGCCTCCCACAAGTTGCCCGTCTTCCCCCACGCCAAACCTGTTTCACAGAAGAAGAGGAAACTCAGAGAAAGCAGAAGACAAGCAGCAATCGAAGAAGCCAATAAACTCAAGCAGGCAGGATTCGTCGGTGAAGCCCAGTACACAACTTGGCTAGCAAACGTAGTGCTAGTAAAGAAACCCAGTGGCAAGTGGCGCATGTGCGTCGACTACACGGACCTAAACAAAGCATGCCCGAGAGATGCCTACCCACTTCCTAGCATCGACACACTAGTCGATGGGGCTGCGGGACACGCGGTACTTAGTTTCCTTGATGCCTATTCCGGCTATAATCAGATACCCATGGCCGATGAGGACAAGCTTAAAACCGCTTTCATCACAGAGGCGGCCAACCTTTTCTATAAGGTCATGCCCTTTGGCCTCAAGAACGCCGGCGCGACGTACCATCGCCTCATGGATAGAGTCTTTCACCCACTCCTCGGCAGAACAGTGAAGGTTTACGTAGATGATATTATCGTAAAATCCCCCAACCCCAAGCAGCACTTAGCAGATTTGGCCGAAGTCTTCAAGGCCCTACGAACGTATAACATCAGACTCAACCCCGAGAAATGTACCTTCGGGGTCGACGGTGGCAAGTTCCTCGACTTCATGCTCACGCAACACGGAATCGAAGCAAACCCCAAAAAATGCCAAGCAATAATCGACATGAGAAGTCCCACAAACGTCAAGGAAGTGCAATGCTTAGTGGGCAGGTGAACCGCCATCTCACGTTTTCTCCCCAAGTTGGCCGACAAAACCAAACCAATGATCAAGTTACTAAGGAAATCAGCCAAGTTCGTTTGGTACGAGACCTGCGAACAAAACTTCAACACTTTGAAACAGCTGCTAACCACCCCCCCAATTCTCACCAAACCAGACCTCAACCTTCCCCTCGTCATGTACATAGTGGCATCTGCAAGCGCACTCAGCTCCGCCCTCGTCCAAGAGAAAGACAACACCCAACAACCCATATATTTCACCAGCCGAATCCTCCAAGACACGGAAACGTGATACCAGATGATTGAAAAAGTAGCCTTTGCGCTGATAACCGCAACACGACGATTACGCCCATACTTTCAGTCCCACACAATCATCGTCAGAACGGACCACCCTGTACAAAAAATCCTTCAAAAACCAGATTTGGCAGGATGGCTATCTTCTTGGGCCATCAAATTGTCCGAATTCAACATCCGGTACGAGCCACACGGACCCATCAAAGCACAATGCTTAGCAGACTTCACCAATGACCTTCAGAACCACCCATCCACCCAAGACACTTGGTGGACGATGCATGTAGATGGCTCCTCAAACCCCCAAGGTGCCGGCGCAGGAATAGTACTGGAAGGCCCCGGCGACATCCTCGTCGAGCAATCCCTCCGCTTCAATTTCAAAACTTCCAACAATCAAGCAGAATACGAAGCCATAATAGCCGGCCTCAATCTAGCACGCGACGTCGGTGCCAAGAAGCTACTTTGCAAAACAGACTCCAAGCTCACAATGGGGCACCTCAACGACGACTAACAAGTCAAGGACACCTTGCTCTCGTAATACTACCACACGGTAACCGCCTTAATCGAACACTTCGAGGCTTTCAAGATCGAACATGTCCCTAGAAGTAACAACACCAGAGCCGATATCCTCTCCAAGCTCGCTAGCACTAAGAAGAAGGGGCGATACAAGTCACTTTTGCAGCACACCCTGAGCATACCCTCCATCGAACAAACTAATCAATGCCTCAACATTACCACAGCCGGCACCTGGATGGAACCTTTTGTCAAGTACCTAGAAGAAGGAACCACCCCGGCAAATGAAGACAAAGGTTGGGCCCGGAAAGCGGTGCACTATACTTTAGTCGAGGGTGAACTATTCAAAAGAGGCTTCAGCAGACCCTTGCTCAAGTGCGTCACACGCGAGCAAGCCGAATGTGTCATGCAAGAAATACACCAAGGAACTTGTGGCTATCACTCGGGCCCCAAGACCATGGCCGCCAGGATATTGCGAGCCGGCTACTACTGGCCGACAATGGAGGGAGATTGCACCACGTATGTTAGAAAGTGCATTCAATGTCAAAAGCACGGTCCCGTAACGCATGTACCCCAGGAAGAACTCCACCACGTGTCCTCACCGTGGCCATTCTCCAAATGGGGAATGGACATAGTCGGCCCTTTCGCACCAGGTAAAGGCCAAGTGAAATTCCTACTTGTCGCAGTCGATTACTTTTCCAAGTGGATCGAGGCAGAACCCCTTGCCACCATAACTGCCAACCAAGTGCAGCGTTTCGTCTGGAAGAACATCACATGTCGTTACGGTATACCTCACACCATCATAACTGACAACGACCGCCAGTTCATAGACAAGGGCCTTAGCGAATTCTACCGCAACTTGAAAATCACACACATCACCAGTTCCGTCGAGCACCCCCAAACAAACGGTCAAGCAGAAGCTGCAAACAAAGTCCTCCTCGGCCAACTCAAGAAGCGGCTTGACGGGGCAAAGGGGAAATGGCCAGACGAGCTCCTCGAAGTACTCTGGGCATATAGATGCACGCCCCAATCCTCCACCCACGAGGCACCATACACCCTTGTCTACGGCACCGATGCTGTGATTCCCGTAGAAATCGGACAACCATCCTTACGCCAGTAACACCACAACACACAATCCAATGACGACTGTATGAATACCCATCTCGACCTTCTGTACGAAGCACGAGAAAAGGCACGCATCCAAGACCTTGCGACCAAATTAAGAGCCGCTAGAAGATACAACTCCAAACTCAAGCTGCGCTCTCTCCACAAGGGCGACTTAGTCTGGAGGATGACTAGTAAAGCATGGAAACACGAAGGCAAATTCTCACCAAATTGGGAGGGCTCATTCCGTATACTAAAGGACGTCGGCAAAGGAGCATATCGTCTGGAGAAACTTTCTGGGGAACCACTACCCAGCACTTGGAACATTTCACATTTAAAGTTTTATTTTAGCTGAACAGTACTTGTAATCAGATGTACTCTTTCCTCCCCTGGCATTTTTCCCTAAGTAGGGTTTTGGCCAGGAAGGTTTTAACGTGGCATCCACCCACCAATATATTACAAGGAATCCATTACTCAAGATTTGTCCTATCGCAACTCCCAGCCACTACTTTAAGTGCCGCTGGTCGATATTAAAGCTAACACTCCCAGCCACTACTCTAAGTGCCGCTGGTCGATATTACGAACTAACACTCCCAGCCACTGCTCTAAGTGCCGCTGGTCGATATTAAGAACTCACACTCCCAGCCACTGCTCTAAGTGCCGCTGGTCGATATTAAGAACTAACATTCCTAGCCACTATTCTAAGTGCCGCTGGTCAAAACTCAAACTAACACCCCCAGCCACTACTCTAAGTGTCGCTGGTCGATATTAAGAACTAACATTCCCGGTCACTAACCCAAGTGTCGCTGGTCGAAATCTATTCAAATTCCTAGCCACTACCCTAAGTGCCGCTAGTCGAAAGCTAAAACGAGTATCCTCAACCACTCTTCCAAAACGCCGAGCGATAATACACTATCAAGAAACCGATTCACTAAACATGATATATTAACCCAAGCGCATTATATAACAGAAACAAATCACGTCACCATTAAACCAACCGCACGTATACGCAAATATATAAACCTCAACTGAGCAAGAAGTATAACGATATACCACATGAAATCGAATATGAACAAACAAGCTTGGCATTCATTTCCAAATAACGTTCCCACCATACAAGTCAATACATAGCGGCCCTCTCGGATTAGCACAACAAAAGAGAGGTACCCAAACAAGCAAATCAAAATTAAGCTCTCAACAAACAAAGGCCCATAGCCACATTACGAAAAATACAAAGATTTCGGCGCCCTCGCCCCCAAGAAACTACGCTAAACAACCTACTCCTCCCTGCGTCATTATCTCCATCAGCAGCCTCGGCTTCGGCCTCTTCACCCACACCTTCCTCGTTGGAAGCACGGTTATCACCAACGTTTATTGGAGTCGTCATCAAAGTGCCCTCCTCATCCCGTGCAACCTCCTCGCCCTCGGCCAGCGCCTTCAATTTGCTAATCTCCGCCACGTCCAACATCTTGTTATCATAGATGTCCAAATTTACGTTGAAACGACAGTCGGTGACAGAGACCTCTTTATACAAAAAATCAGCCTGCCTCAACGCCTTCTCAAACCCCTTTACATGTTCCGTATACACGGCCTACTGTAAGCCGCTAATTTCATCGGCTGCCTCCTCAGACTTTGCTTTCCTCCTCGCCTGCAACTCATCCACCTCCACTTGCTTTAACTTCAATTTTTTCTCCGCGGCCAACACGCACACCTTCAACTTCTTCACCTCAGCCTCCAACTTCTTCTTCTCCTCATCCCATGTACGCTAATCAAGCTCCACCTGCACTTTCAACGTAGCCAGCTCGTCGGCCAGTTTCTTCTTGTCACCTGCAGCGATCTCTTCCTGCATCATGGCTGACAACCGGCGCCCCAGCACAAGTCCACGGGACGTATACTCATTACATGTCCTCATCATCAGCCCAGGATCGGCGGCCTCAACAAGTGCAACCTCCGGATCCGTCAACTTGATCTCCACTCCCTTCCTCATCTGCACCTTCGCCTTCTCAAAATCGCCTAAGTCCGGGTTGTTAGTTCCACCAGGCGCAACACCCCCCGTCTTGGCGAGAGCTCTCAACCTTTTCCTATCCTTACCAACCCCCTTCAGCTTTGAGACAGCCGGCCTTTTCGCAGCAGGACGAACTGTCTCCACCACAGGACCAGCCAAAGCAGGCGCTTTCGAAGAACCCTCCCCCTTCGAAGAAGCCGCTAGCTGATCCCTGATTTTAGCAAATAAATCTTCTGAAGCCCCCACTTTCTTTGCGTAATGAGCCATCACACCTGCAAAAACGCAACACATTCAGATTATTCCAACACGCGAACCCATACAGCTACCAGAAAACATACCACAAACATCCCGCCCCGGATCATCCGTCAAGTAGCAACACATAATCCACTTCCCAGGAGCCCTAGGCGGCAATCTTTCCAAAACTTCTACAACCCGCCTACTGGCTACTGATAGAGGTCGTACCCCACCAAATGTAAAACATATTAAATGCAGTACATGAAAGTGAACCAAGTCGTCTCCCAACGACCAATATATTCATTCAAAGCGAATTTTCCAGATGAACACAACAATAAAACACAGGGGGGGAGGTTGGCAGACAGATTCGGAATTCTAATCAGTAGATTAATTTAAATGCTACAGAGACTAAAATCGTATTGACATCCCTGATTCAAACGCAATTTCACTTATCATAGGCCACCAAATTAACACCAACCCTGCCTTGTCTCAATCCACTAGATAATAATTCACTAAGCGAAAATTATAATCTAGCTTCATTATGCAATTAAGCAATGCACACATCCTTAAATTCGTGACAGCCAAGCTACATACATTAAGCATGAACGTATCTTAAACAAAACACATGCAATTACTCTGTAAATTAAGCATTGACAGATTCACCACATGCATTCCACGAATTCAGAACAAAACATGGCAGATTTCACAAAACAAGCACAACCTCAAAGCTTCATTGCATTTTTCATCAAGGAGTCAATACATGAATTTAGCTAGACATGGAAATGAGTAATTAAGCACTTCAAAACTCAAATCACAAAAATCAGAACCAAGAACCCTAACTTATCAAATCTGAAAATGCAATTTAAGAGCAAAAATTGTGATTTCAAAGCTTAAATGGAATGCAAAACGGTGATATCATATATAAATGCGAAAACCCCATGAATGGGTATTGTTCCAAGTCAATAAAACCCACAAAACGAACTGCCCAAGCAAGAAAATGAATTCCAAACGTAAAACCCTCAATGGGTGCTGTCAAATATGCATAAAAACGGTAAAAATGAGCCAAAAACGTGAAAAACCGCAAGGGGGACGTCCATGGAAGCTTGGAGAACGAAAATGGAGGTTTTGAAGAGAGGTTGAAGATGATGGAGTGGCTGCCTCCTCCTCATGCAGACCTAATTCGTGGTGATATCATCCATGCCACTCAGAATTACAAAACTGCCATTATGAGCCGCAGAATTACAAAAATGCCACTCTGGGCCTCGAATGTTGACCCATTGACTGTGCTGACGTGGAAATGACATGGCAATGATGTGGCAATGATGTGGAAAGTTTCTTCAACTAAATATTAATGTCCAAGCTCCAAAATTGCTTCACCCAAATACCTAAAAATAATTAAAAACAAAAATTAGGCCAAATAATGTGAAATTAGTCCAAATTCGGAACAGTGGCCCAATAAAGCCCAACAGATGAAAAACACTCTAATGATGAACAATTAAGCACTAATCAACTGTCTAATGGGTGCACAAAGGCTAGTGGAATAGAAGAAAATAATGACTCATCAAAATCGACCACACTTACCCTTTTGCACTCCTGGGCAAAATTAAAGAGTAAAGCAAAGCAAGGACA
The DNA here is from genome assembly GCF_037176805.1 of Vigna unguiculata. Taxonomy (NCBI): domain Eukaryota; kingdom Viridiplantae; phylum Streptophyta; class Magnoliopsida; order Fabales; family Fabaceae; genus Vigna; species Vigna unguiculata. Next base: position 21,040,881 of record NC_140795.1, on the reverse strand, counting down.
TCACAAACATAACAAGAGAGACAAAAAGACACAAGACAAACAGACACATGACAAACGGACTCGACACAGACAAATGGAAACACATCTAACACAGAAGGATTCAAAGCTGCAAGGTATCTGTGAACATCATCCAAGCAGTTCAAAACATGTCAAGTACTCAGTTCAGCTTAAGGAGAGAATTGAAAGCAACATAACCTCACGAAATATGCACTGTATCACTCAAATCTCTAGGCTACTGTTTACTCTCAAAGCACCCTTGAAAAACAAACATCAAACAGACTTGGCAAGCCTCTAGAACGAACAACCAAACCAGAAACACATGCAGGTCAAGATCAGAAGGACTTTTCAAGGTTGTAATGGGGCTGAGGACAAGGTGTGGAACATATGGATAAGTAGCTAAGCAACCAAGGAAATAGAGGAGCAGTGGGGAATAAGTCTCAATCAATCATGAAAGTAATCCCAAACACCAACACTTCCAACTTCGATTCTCACACAATGCTCAAATCCAAACTCCTTTTTATTTCTTTTCTTTATTCTTTTTTTTTTCTTTTTCTCTTTTTTTTTCCTATACAGAGAACATGCAGAGAAACAATAAATTTTGAAATCCCACTTTGGTGTACAAATGAGCAATTCCAAGAACCAACAACAAGTGCGCGCACAACCACACTTGTTGTGCGCGACCACACTTAATTGAGCACCCATTCCCAAAACAATTCCAAAGCTCCAAAATTTCCTAAGGTAGGAATAATCATGGTTTTTCAGGCTAAGGGCTTGTAATGAGCTGTAAAACAATGAAAGGGTATGCAGGCTCAAAAAGGGGTATCAACGGAAACAGTTCAAGGTAGGCTCATCTGGTTGTAGGCTCACAAAACAAAATTGCCTAAATCATATCCCAACATGCATGTGAATCAGAAAGGCATTCAGAAAGAGTCAAGCCAAGGCCACTGTGCAAGCATTCAAGAGGCATATATCACACAATCAAAGAACAGAGAGTGGCTTAAATTCTTACACAGGGTAAACTAATTCCAAAAGCAAGTTGACATGCAAAGACAAAGCAAGGATAACAGTTCACAGAATAACCAACAACTCATCCTCCAAAAGTGAAGTGAGTGTCCCAAACAGAAAACAAAAACATCACACTAATTAACACAAATTAACAATAATGAAACAAACAAACAGAAACAACAACAGACAGACAGACCTGGACAAGTGCAATAAAAGTAAAGAAGAAGGGGAAAGAAAACTCCCTAAATCATGGTGAAACAGCAGTGGGGTCAAGCAGGGAAGTTTCCTCCACAACAGTATCCACCAAGGCAGGATTGTTGAGAAATGGCTTAAGACGATGCCCATTCACTTTGAAGCTCTTATCTGTGGAATGGCTTTTGATTTCAACTGCACCATAAGGATAAACATTAGTGACAACAAAAGGACCAATCCACTTTGATCTCAACTTACCCGCCATGAGTCCAAGTCTGGAGTTATACAGTAAAACTTGCTGACCAACAACAAATTCCTTTCTAGCAATGGAGCTATCATGGAATCTCTTGGTCTTCTCCTTGTAGAACATAGAGTTCTGATATGCCTCCAAACGGATCTCATCCAACTCGTTCAACTGCAGCTTCCTTTCCTCCCCAGCTTGATCAAGAGAGAAGTTGCATGACTTGACAGCCCAGTAGGCTCGATGCTCTATCTCCACTGGAAGGTGGCATGGCTTACCAAAGACAACCCGATAAGGAGACATCCCTATAAGTGCCTTGTAAGCAGTCCTGTGAGCCCATAGAGCGTCCTCAAGTCTATTGCTCCAATCCTTCCTGTTGGGCTGCACAATCTTCTCCAAGATCCTCTTGATTTCTCTGTTTGAGATCTCAGCTTGCCCATTAGTTTGGGGGTAATATGGTGTAGAAAGTTTGTGCACAACCCCATACTTTTAAAGCAAAACCCCCAAGGATCTGTTGCAAAAATGGGTGCCTTGGTCACTAACAATAGCTCGAGGAACTCCAAACCTACAAAATATGTGAGACCTAACAAAATCCACAACAACTCGAGCATCATTAGTTCTAGTGGCTTTGGCTTCCACCCATTTTGAAACATAATCAACAGCAAGCAAGATGTAAGTGAAACCAAAAGAGACAGGGAAAGGGCCCATAAAATCTATACCCCAGACGTTAAACACCTCACAAAATAGCATGGGTTGTTGAGGCATCTGTTGTCTCCAAGAAATGGCTCCTCCTGCTCGTTGGCATTCCTCACATGTGCTACAAATCCTCCACGCATCTTTGAAGATGGTGGGCCAATAAAATCCACAATCTAGCACCTTACGAGTTGTCCTTTGTGTGCCAAGGTGACCACCAAGTGCAGATGAATGACAAAATTTGAGGACCGAGTCAATCTCATGGTCCGGAATGCATCTCCTGGTAACCTGATCACTGCACATTTTCCACAGATAGGGGTCATCCCAAATGTAATACCTAGCATCACTCTTGAGTTTATCACATTGAGCTCTAGATGCTAGGGGAGGAAAAACAGAAGCAGCAAGATAATTAACAATGTTAGCAAACCAAGGTGAGGAAGAAGTAGAGAGTGTCAACAAACTTTCATCGGGAAAGTCATCCCGGATCGGTGAAGCATCATCAGTAGACCTCTCAATCCTGCTTAGGTGGGTTTGCAACCAGGTTTTGTTGTCCGCTCCTATCACGGATCTCCAAATCAAAATTCTTGGAGCCAGAGCATCCATCTTATCAGCCGAGGTTTTGATTCTGCCTTCTTCAACAGGTACTTAAGAGCTGAATGGTCAGTAAACACAACAACAGGAGAACCAAGCAGATAAGATCGAAACTTTTCAAGTGCAAAAACTACCGCAAGGAGCTCTTTTTCTGTTGTGGTGTAATTTGATTGGGCAACATCTAATGTCCTGGAGGCGTAGTAGATTACCCTCGGCTGCTTATCAATCCTTTGAGCTAGAACAGCCCCTAATGCATAGTTGGATGCATCACACATAAGCTCAAATGGGGCTGTCCAGTCGGGCGCCTGAATGATTGGAGTTGTGGTCAGGGCCTTCTTGAGACAATCAAAAGCCTCCTTGCATCCTTTATCAAAGATGAAGTCAACATCCTTTTGCAATAGGTTGGACAGTGGGAGGGCCTTCTTACTGAAGTCTTGAATGAAGCGCCTGTAGAACCATGCATGGCCAAGAAAAGAATGAACCTCTCGCACAGAAGAGGGGTAAGGTAATTGTGAAATAATTGAGATCTTGGCAGGGTCAACTTCAATGCCCTTTTTTGAAATTATGTGCCCCAATACTATGCCTTGTTCTACCATGAAATGACATTTCTCAAAATTGAGAACAAGGTTAGATTGGATGCACCTGTTTAAAACTCTGTCCAAACTATCCAAACATGCATCAAATGAGGACCCATATACAGTAAAGTTGTCCATAAACACCTCTATGCATTTTTCAAGAAAATCACTAAAAATGCTTAGCATGCACCGCTGGAATGTGCCAGGGGCATTGCATAGGCCAAACAGCATCCTCCTATAGGCAAAAGTGCCAAAGGGGCAGGTGAATGTGGTTTTCTCTTGGTCCTCAGGTGCAATGTGAATTTGAAAATAACCAGAAAACCCATCAAGAAAGCAATAGTGGGACTTACCTGCCAAGCGCTCAAGCATCTGATCAATAAAAGGCAGGGGGAAGTGGTCTTTTCTGGTTTCTTGATTTAGCCTTCTATAGTCAATGCAAACTCTCCAACTGTTTTGCACTCTTGTTGGAATTAGCTCCTCTTTTTCGTTCTTGACTACAGTGAGACCAGTCTTCTTTGGAACAACATGGATGGGGCTAACCCACTGACTGTCAGAAATGGGGTAGATGATCCCAGCTTGTAGAAGCTTGGTCACCTCCTTCTTTACAACATCTGAGATGACAGGGTTGAGTCGCCTCTGTGGCTGTCTCACTAGCTTTGCTCCATCTTCCAACAATATCCTGTGCATGCATGTTGATGGGCTAATACCAGGGATGTCAGCTAATGTCCATTCAATTGCCTTCTTATGCTTCTTAAGAACTTGCAACAACCTCTGCTCTTGTTCAGCAGTGAGGGAGGTGGAAATGATGACAGGCAGTTTGTCCTCCTCCTCTAAGTAGACATACTTGAGGTTGTCTGGCAGTGGTTTTAACTCTGGAGTACTGGATGCTGGCTGAATATCAGGAACCAGAAGGGAGGGAGAAATGGGTTCCACAGCTTGTACCTGAGCATAACAATCAGATGCATGTGTACTTCCTGCAACATGGTTAGTGTAACCTGATTGTATAACATCAAAGTGAATAGGTACAACATCCAGAGAGTCAAACTCATTAGATTCAATATTATCCACATCATATTCAGCATCATCAGAATCAAAAGCAGAATCAGAATCAAGAACATCAATGCATGCAAATTCAGATAACTCAGACACGGATGAATGTTTTAATGCATGCAAAGAGTGGAAATCAGAAATCAATCCATCAACAGCATCATCAATAATATCCACGTGAAAAACAGAATGATCCTCAGAAGGATGTTTCATGGCATCCAGAATGTTGAATCGCACAACAATATCATCAAACTCCATGGACAAAGTACCTGCATGGACATCAATTTTGGTTCGTGCAGTTTTCAAAAATGGTCTGCCTAAAATGATTGGTGCAGAACCATGTGAAAATCCCTCTTCCATGTCAAGAATGTAAAAATCAGCAAGGAAAATCAATTCACCAACACGAACCAAAACATCATCAACCAAACCTGCGGGGTGGGCAACACTTCTATTTGCCAACTAAATCACCACACCCGTAGGTTGCAGGGGTCCAAGAGAAAGAGATTTAAAAATAGACAGAGGCATTACATTTATTGAAGCACCAAGATCAAGCATTGCATTTTCAAATTTATTGTTACCTATGATGCAAGGTACACAAAATGTACCTGGGTCCTTGCACTTCTCAGGAATCTGAGGAACAGATTTACCTATCAATGCTGACACGTTTCTGCCCATGCTGATCTTTTCATTTCCCTTTAGCCTCCTCTTGTGCGTGCATAGCTCCTTCAAGAACTTTGCATAGCTGGGAATCTGTTTAATGGCATCCAACAAAGGTATGTTCACCTCCACCTTCCTGAAAGTTTCTAAGATCTCTCTATCAACCTCTTCCATCTTTTTGCTTGGAATGGCTCTTAGAGGGAAAGGAAGAGGTATGGAAGGTGCAGCAGTAGAGGTGGAAGGTGTAGAAGTCGCACCAGATGTGGAAGGACCAGCTGCATGAGCATCACGCTTTCTCTGAAGTGTGGTAGGGTCGGCTTCCTTTGGAGGTGTAGGCTCGGAAGTGGGAACTTCAATGTTCTTCCCAGATCTCAAAGTAATGGCACTCACATTCCTAGGATTTTCCACCGTCTGTGACGGAAGCTTGTCAGAATTCTGAGCCTGTGCCTGGTTTAGCTGAGTGGCCATCTGCCCCATTTGATTTGTCAAACTCTGGATTGAGGCCCTAGTCTCTTGCTGAAATTGCATATTTTGAAGGGTCATCATCCTGACTAACTCCTCCAATGAAGTAGAAGAAAAAGGTGCAGGTGCTACAGCAAGAGCTGGTGTGGGTACAGGTGGAACAGGAGCAGCTTGTGGTGCAGGTGCAACTCTTTGTTGTGGAGGTGGTTGCACATTTTGAAATTGTTGGGGCTGCTGGTTACCCTGGTTTCCCCATCTCAAATTAGGGTGATTCCTCCATCCTGGATTATATCTGTTGGTTGACAAATCATGGTGGTTTTGTTGTTGCTGTTGGGGCCTATTGTTGTTGAAAATATTTGTTGCATAGGCCTGAGGGGTATCCACTGGTGTAGAAGAAGAAGCTTGTTGTTGTAATGCTGGGCAAGAGTCTGTAAAATGATCAACAGATGTACAAAGGCCACAAACTCTTGCAGCTGGAGCTCTTTGATTGGAAGCAAGTTGATTGACCAGTGTAGTAAGAGCATCAATCTTACTTTCCAACTTCTTTGTGTACTCGGCTGCTCCTACATCATGAACACCTCTAACAACTATGGCATCACTCCTTGTGCCAAATTGTTGAGAATTTGAAGCCATGTTCTCTATCAGTTGTCTGGCTGCAGCTGGGGTTATGTTACCAAGGGCACCACCACTTGCGGCATCAATCATATTTCGATCCATGTGGTGCAAGCCTTCATAAAAATACTGCAGGAGGAGATGTTCAGAAATCTGATGGTGTGGACAGCTTGAACAGAGATTCTTAAACCTCTCCCAGTACTCATAAAGGGTCTCCCCAGATTGCTGCTTGATGCCAGAAATTTCCTTCCGTATGGCTGTTGTCCTTGAAGCAGGAAAGAACTTGGCAAGGAACAATCTCTTCAGGTCATCCCAGCTTGTGATGGACCTGGGTGCTAGGTAGTACAGCCAGTCTTTCGCATTACCCTCCAAAGAATGAGAGAAAGCCTTCAAGTATACATGGTCCTCTTGTACATCTGCAGGCTTCATGGTGGAACAGACGACATGAAACTGCTTCAAGTGTTTGCACGGGTCCTCACCTGCAAGACCATGGAACTTTGGCAACAAGTGTATTAAACCAGCTTTCAGCACATATGGAACCTCCTCCTCAGGGTATTGTATGCATAAACTATCATAAGTGAACTCTGGTGCAGTGAGCTCACTCATGGTTCTCTCATGAGGTGGAGGAGGTTGAGCCATGTTATCAGTATGAAAATGCTCAGAATATACAGTATGCTCAGAATGCAAAGAATGAGGAGTGTCAGGAATGTGATGAGAATCAGAAGAATCAGGAAATGTCACTGAATATTCAGCATGCAAAGATGGATTCCTAGGATGCCTACTTCCTCTGTGGAATGTCCTATCAATTTCAGGGTCAAATGGTTGTAATTCACTTGGGTTTCCCCTAGTCATGCACCAAAAAGCACTAATTGTAGTGATATTGGCATAACAAAGGGTATAACTACAAGTATACTCAAACGACCTTCAAATGACTTGAAAATTGGTAGGATATTCCTTTGAGTGGTCAAACAGAAGCACAAAAAAAATCAGATCAAAACTCAAAGCACAAGTATTTTTTTCAATTTTTCAAAAGTAAAAAAAAATGAAGAAAAATCACAAAAAACATTGCTGAAATGTAGAAAATGGCATTTTCTGGAGAATCTGAGTTTGCAAACCGGCAAAGCGGGTTATAACAAAGTGGGAAATCAAATTCTACCCCAAATCCATATAAAATAATAGTGATTCTGATAACCAGAGCAAAAGTTATGGTCCTCTGAAGTTTCACTAAAAATGAGTCCAAAATTTTTTTGAATCTCTTAACTCAGACCATACCAACTGCTCTAGCTATTTTTCCTATCAAGTCCAACGTCTTAGAAGTGGGGGAAAAAAATTTCAAGTAAAAACAAGCTCCGTAGCTACCAAAACAAAAATCCAGAAGTTAAATGCCAGATTTGGACACTATTCAAACACTATTCACTACTACAAATGACACTATTCATGCGCGTCGCGACACTATTCACTACACTACACAGAAACACACAGGAATGGAAACAGGCACTGAATTTAACACAACATTAACATCACAATGAACATATACCAACTCAACCACACTTGAACTACACACACACACCAAAACACGAAACACAAACACACTGGAAATTTTACTATGAACGAAACGATTGGTCCCCGGCAACGGCGCCAAATTTGATAGAGGTCGTACCCCACCAAATTTAAAACATATTAAATGCAGTACATGAAAGTGAACCAAGTCGTCTCCCAACGACCAATATATTCATTCAAAGCGAATTTTCCAGATGAACACAACAATAAAACACAGGGGGGGGTTGGCAGACAGATTCGGAATTCTAATCAGTAGATTAATTTAAATGCTACAGAGACTAAAACCGTATTGACATCCCTGATTCAAACGCAATTTCACTTATCATAGGCCACCAAATTAACACCAACCCTGCCTTGTCTTAATCCACTAGATAATAATTCACTAAGAGAAAATTACAATCTAGCTTCATTATGCAATTAAGCAATGCACACATCCTTAAATTCGTGACAGCCAAGCTACATACATTAAGCATGAACGTATCTTAAACAAAACACATGCAATTACTCTGTAAATTAAGCATTGACAGATTCACCACATGCATTCCACGAATTCAGAACAAAACATGGCAGATTTCACAAAACAAGCACAACCTCAAAGCTTCATTGCATTTTTCATCAAGGAGTCAATACATGAATTTAGCTAGACATGGAAATGAGTAATTAAACACTTCAAAACTGAAATCACAAAAATCAGAACCAAGAACCCTAACTTATCAAATCTGAAAACGCAATTTAAGAGCAAAAATTGATATTTCAAAGCTTAAATGGAATGCAAAACGGTGATATCATATATAAATGCGAAAACCCCATGAATGGGTATTGTTCCAAGTCAATAAAACCCACAAAACGAACTGCCCAAGCAAGAAAATGAATTCCAAACGTAAAACCCTCAATGGGTGCTGTCAAATATGCATAAAAACGGTAAAAATGAGCCAAAAACGTGAAAAACCGCAAGGGGGACGTCCATGGAAGCTTGGAGAACGAAAATGGAGGTTTTGAAGAGAGGTTGAAGATGATGGAGTGGCTGCCTCCTCCTCATGCAGACCTAATTCGTGGTGATATCACCCATGCCACTCAGAATTACAAAACTGCCATTATGAGCCGCAGAATTACAAAAATGCCACTCTGGGCCTCAAATGTTGACCCATTGACTGTGCTGACGTGGAAATGACATGGCAATGATGTGGCAATGATGTGGAAAGTTTCTTCAACTAAATATTAATGTCCAAGCTCCAAAATTGCTTCACCCAAATACCTAAAAATAATTAAAAACAAAAATTAGGCCAAATAATGTGAAATTAGTCCAAATTCGGAACAGTGGCCCAATAAAGCCCAACAGATGAAAAACACTCTAATGATGAACAATTAAGCACTAATCAACTGTCTAGTGGGTGCACAAAGGCTAGTGGAATAGAAGAAAATAATGACTCATCAAAATCGACCACACTTACCCTTTTGCACTCCTGGGCAAAATTAAAGAGTAAAGCAAAGCAAGGACATCACAAACATAACAAGAGAGACAAAAAGACACAAGACAAACAGACACATGACAAACGGACTCGACACAGACAAATGGAAACACATCTAACACAGAAGGATTCAAAGCTGCAAGGTATCTGTGAACATCATCCAAGCAGTTCAAAACATGTCAAGTACTCAGTTCAGCTTAAGGAGAGAATTGAAAGCAACATAACCTCACGAAATATGCACTGTATCACTCAAATCTCTAGGCTACTGTTTACTCTCAAAGCACCCTTGAAAAACAAACATCAAACAGACTTGGCAAGCCTCTAGAACGAACAACCAAACCAGAAACACATGCAGGTCAAGATCAGAAGGACTTTTCAAGGTTGTAATGGGGCTGAGGACAAGGTGTGGAACATATGGATAAGTAGCTAAGCAACCAAGGAAATAGAGGAGCAGTGGGGAATAAGTCTCAATCAATCATGAAAGTAATCCCAAACACCAACACTTCCAACTTCGATTCTCACACAATGCTCAAATCCAAACTCCTTTTTATTTCTTTTCTTTATTCTTTTTTTTTTCTTTTTCTCTTTTTTTTTCCTATACAGAGAACATGCAGAGAAACAATAAATTTTGAAATCCCACTTTGGTGTACAAATGAGCAATTCCAAGAACCAACAACAAGTGCGCGCACAACCACACTTGTTGTGCGCGACCACACTTAATTGAGCACCCATTCCCAAAACAATTCCAAAGCTCCAAAATTTCCTAAGGTAGGAATAATCATGGTTTTTCAGGCTAAGGGCTTGTAATGAGCTGTAAAACAATGAAAGGGTATGCAGGCTCAAAAAGGGGTATCAACGGAAACAGTTCAAGGTAGGCTCATCTGGTTGTAGGCTCACAAAACAAAATTGCCTAAATCATATCCCAACATGCATGTGAATCAGAAAGGCATTCAGAAAGAGTCAAGCCAAGGCCACTGTGCAAGCATTCAAGAGGCATATATCACACAATCAAAGAACAGAGAGTGGCTTAAATTCTTACACAGGGTAAACTAATTCCAAAAGCAAGTTGACATGCAAAGACAAAGCAAGGATAACAGTTCACAGAATAACCAACAACTCATCCTCCAAAAGTGAAGTGAGTGTCCCAAACAGAAAACAAAAACATCACACTAATTAACACAAATTAACAATAATGAAACAAACAAACAGAAACAACAACAGACAGACAGACCTGGACAAGTGCAATAAAAGTAAAGAAGAAGGGGAAAGAAAACTCCCTAAATCATGGTGAAACAGCAGTGGGGTCAAGCAGGGAAGTTTCCTCCACAACAGTATCCACCAAGGCAGGATTGTTGAGGAATGGCTTAAGACGATGCCCATTCACTTTGAAGCTCTTATCTGTGGAATGGCTTTTGATTTCAACTGCACCATAAGGATAAACATTAGTGACAACAAAAGGACCAATCCACTTTGATCTCAACTTACCCGCCATGAGTCCAAGTCTGGAGTTATACAGTAAAACTTGCTGACCAACAACAAATTCCTTTCTAGCAATGGAGCTATCATGGAATCTCTTGGTCTTCTCCTTGTAGAACATAGAGTTCTAATATGCCTCCAAATGGATCTCATCCAACTCGTTCAACTGCAGCTTCCTTTCCTCCCCAGCTTGATCAAGAGAGAAGTTGCATGACTTGACAGCCCAGTAGGCTCGATGCTCTATCTCCACTGGAAGGTGGCATGGCTTACCAAAGACAACCCGATAAGGAGACATCCCTATAGGTGCCTTGTAAGCAGTCCTGTGAGCCCATAGAGCGTCCTCAAGTCTATTGCTCCAATCCTTCCTGTTGGGCTGCACAATCTTCTCCAAGATCCTCTTGATTTCTCTGTTTGAGATCTCAGCTTGCCCATTAGTTTGGGGGTAATATGGTGTAGAAAGTTTGTGCACAACCCCATACTTTTAAAGCAAAACCCCCAAGGATCTGTTGCAAAAATGGGTGCCTTGGTCACTAACAATAGCTCGAGGAACTCCAAACCTGCAAAATATGTGAGACCTAACAAAATCCACAACAACTCGAGCATCATTAGTTCTAGTGGCTTTGGCTTCCACCCATTTTGAAACATAATCAACAGCAAGCAAGATGTAAGTGAAACCAAAAGAGACAGGGAAAGGGCCCATAAAATCTATACCCCAGACGTCAAACACCTCACAAAATAGCATGGGTTGTTGAGGCATCTGTTGTCTCCAAGAAATGGCTCCTCCTGCTCGTTGGCATTCCTCACATGTGCTACAAATCCTCCACGCATCTTTGAAGATGGTGGGCCAATAAAATCCACAATCTAGCACCTTACGAGTTGTCCTTTGTGTGCCAAGGTGACCACCAAGTGCAGATGAATGACAAAATTTGAGGACCGAGTCAATCTCATGGTCCGGAATGCATCTCCTGGTAACCTGATCACTGCACATTTTCCACAGATAGGGGTCATCCCAAATGTAATACCTAGCATCACTCTTGAGTTTATCACATTGAGCTCTAGATGCTAGGGGAGGAAAAACAGAAGCAGCAAGATAATTAACAATGTTAGCAAACCAAGGTGAGGAAGAAGTAGAGAGTGTCAACAAACTTTCATCGGGAAAGTCATCCCGGATCGGTGAAGCATCATCAGTAGACCTCTCAATCCTGCTTAGGTGGGTCTGCAACCAGGTTTTGTTGTCCGCTCCTATCACGGATCTCCAAATCAAAATTCTTGGAGCCAGAGCATCCATCTTATTAGCCGAGGTTTTGATTCTGCCTTCTTCAACAGGTACTTAAGAGCTGCATGGTCAGTAAACACAACAACAGGAGAACCAAGCAGATAAGATCGAAACTTTTCAAGTGCAAAAACTACCGCAAGGAGCTCTTTTTCTGTTGTGGTGTAATTTGATTGGGCAACATCTAATGTCCTGGAGGCGTAGTAGATTACCCTTGGCTGCTTATCAATCCTTTGAGCTAGAACAGCCCCTAATGCATAGTTGGATGCATCACACATAAGCTCAAATGGGGCTGTCCAGTCGGGCGCCTGAATGATTGGAGTTGTGGTCAGGGCCTTCTTGAGACAATCAAAAGCCTCCTTGCATCCTTTATCAAAGATGAAGTCAACATCCTTTTGCAATAGGTTGGACAGTGGGAGGGCTTTCTTACTGAAGTCTTGAATGAAGCGCCTGTAAAACCATGCATGGCCAAGAAAAGAATGAACCTCTCGCACAGAAGAGGGGTAAGGTAATTGTGAAATAATTGAGATCTTGGCAGGGTCAACTTCAATGCCCTTTTTTGAAATTATGTGCCCCAATACTATGCCTTGTTCTACCATGAAATGACATTTCTCAAAATTGAGAACAAGGTTAGATTGGATGCACCTGTTTAAAACTCTGTCCAAACTATCCAAACATGCATCAAATGAGGACCCATATACAGTAAAGTCGTCCATAAACACCTCTATGCATTTTTCAAGAAAATCACTAAAAATGCTTAGCATGCACCGCTGGAATGTGTCAGGGGCATTGCATAGGCCAAACGGCATCCTCCTATAGGCAAAAGTGCCAAAGGGGCAGGTGAATGTGGTTTTCTCTTGGTCCTCAGGTGCAATGTGAATTTGAAAATAACCAGAAAACCCATCAAGAAAGCAATAGTGGGACTTACCTGCCAAGCGCTCAAGCATCTGATCAATAAAAGGCAGGGGGAAGTGGTCTTTTCTGGTTTCTTGATTTAGCCTTCTATAGTCAATGCAAACCCTCCAACTGTTTTGCACTCTTGTTGGAATTAGCTCCTCTTTTTCGTTCTTGACTACAGTGAGGCCAGTCTTCTTTGGAACAACATGGATGGGGCTAACCCACTGACTGTCAGAAATGGGGTAGATGATCCCAGCTTGTAGAAGCTTAGTCACCTCCTTCTTTACAACATCTGAGATGACAGGGTTGAGTCGCCTCTGTGGCTGTCTCACTAGCTTTGCTCCATCTTCCAACAATATCCTGTGCATGCATGTTGATGGGCTAATACCAGGGATGTCAGCTAATGTCCATTCAATTGCCTTCTTATGCTTCTTAAGAACTTGCAACAACCTCTGCTCTTGTTCAGCAGTGAGGGAGGTGGAAATGATGACAAGCAGTTTGTCCTCCTCCTCTAAGTAGACATACTTGAGGTTGTCTGGCAGTGGTTTTAACTCTGGAGTACTGGATGCTGGCTGAATATCAGGAACCAGAAGGGAGGGAGAAATGGGTTCCACAGCTTGTACCTGAGCATAACAATCAAATGCATGTGTACTTCCTGCAACATGGTTAGTGCAACCTGATTGTATAACATCAAAGTGAATAGGTACAACATCCAGAGAGTCAAACTCATTAGATTCAATATTATCCACATCATATTCAGCATCATCAGAATCAAAAGCAGAATCAGAATCAAGAACATCAATGCATGCAAATTCAGATAACTCAGACACGGATGAATGTTTTAATGCATGCAAAGAGTGGAAATCAGAAATCAATCCATCAACAGCATCATCAATAATATCCACGTGAAAAACAGAATGATCCTCAGAAGGATGTTTCATGGCATCCAGAATGTTGAATCGCACAACAATATCATCAAACTCCATGGACAAAGTACCTGCATGGACATCAATTTTGGTTCGTGCAGTTTTCAAAAATGGTCTGCCTAAAATGATTGGTGCAGAACCATGTGAAAATCCCTCTTCCATGTCAAGAATGTAAAAATCAGCAGGGAAAATCAATTCACCAACACAAACCAAAACATCATCAACCAAACCTGCGGGGTGGGCAACACTTCTATTTGCCAACTAAATCACCACACCCGTAGGTTGCAGGGGTCCAAGAGAAAGAGATTTAAAAATAGACAGAGGCATTACATTTATTGAAGCACCAAGATCAAGCATTGCATTTTCAAATTTATTGTTACCTATGATGCAAGGTACACAAAATGTACCTGGGTCCTTGCACTTCTCAAGAATCTGAGGAACAGATTTACCTATCAATGCTGACACGTTTATGCCCATGCTGATCTTTTCATTTCCCTTTAGCCTCCTCTTGTGCGTGCATAGTTCTTTCAAGAACTTTGCATAGCTGGGAATCTGTTTAATGGCATCCAACAGAGGTATGTTCACCTCCACCTTCCTGAAAGTTTCTAAGATCTCTCTATCAACCTCTTCCATCTTTTTGCTTGGAATGGCTCTTAAAGGGAAAGGAAGAGGTATGGAAGGTGCAGCAGTAGAGGTGGAAGGTGTAGAAGTCGCACCAGATGTGGAAGGACCAGCTGCATGAGCATCACGCTTTCTCTAAAGTGTGGTAGGGTCTCCCCAGATTGCTGCTTGATGCCAGAAATTTCCTTCCGTATGGCTGTTGTCCTTGAAGCAGGAAAGAACTTGGCAAGGAACAATCTCTTCAGGTCATCCCAGCTTGTGATGGACCTGGGTGCTAGGTAGTACAGCCAGTCTTTCGCATTACCCTCCAAAGAATGAGAGAAAGCCTTCAAGTATACATGGTCCTCTTGTACATCTGCAGGCTTCATGGTGGAACAGACGACATGAAACTGCTTCAAGTGTTTGCACGGGTCCTCACCTGCAAGACCATGGAACTTTGGCAACAAGTGTATTAAACCAGCTTTCAGCACATATGGAACCTCCTCCTCAGGGTATTGTATGCATAAACTATCATAAGTGAACTCTGGTGCAGTGAGCTCACTCATGGTTCTCTCATGAGGTGGAGGAGGTTGAGCCATGTTATCAGTATGAAAATGCTCAGAATATACAGTATGCTCAGAATGCAAAGAATGAGGAGTGTCAGGAATGTGATGAGAATCAGAAGAATCAGGAAATGTCACTGAATATTCAGCATGCAAAGATGGATTCCTAGGATGCCTACTTCCTCTGTGGAATGTCCTATCAATTTCAGGGTCAAATGGTTGTAATTCACTTGGGTTTCCCCTAGTCATGCACCAAAAAGCACTAATTGTAGTGATATTGGCATAACAAAGGGTATAACTACAAGTATACTCAAACGACCTTCAAATGACTTGAAAATTGGTAGGATATTCCTTTGAGTGGTCAAACAGAAGCACAAAAAAAATCAGATCAAAACTCAAAGCACAAGTATTTTTTTCAATTTTTCAAAAGTAAAAAAAAATGAAGAAAAATCACAAAAAACATTGCTGAAATGTAGAAAATGGCATTTTCTGGAGAATCTGAGTTTGCAAACCGGCAAAGCGGGTTATAACAAAGTGGGAAATCAAATTCTACCCCAAATCCATATAAAATAATAGTGATTCTGATAACCAGAGCAAAAGTTATGGTCCTCTGAAGTTTCACTAAAAATGAGTCCAAAATTTTTTTGAATCTCTTAACTCAGACCATACCAACTGCTCTAGCTATTTTTCCTATCAAGTTCAACGTCTTAGAAGTGGGGGAAAAAATTTCAAGTCAAAACAAGCTCCGTAGCTACCAAAACAAAAATCCAGAAGTTAAATGCCAGATTCGGACACTATTCAAACACTATTCACTACTACAAATGACACTATTCATGCGCGTCGCGACACTATTCACTACACTACACAAAAACACACAGGAATGGAAACAGGCACTGAACTTAACACAACATTAACATCACAATGAACATATACCAACTCAACCACACTTGAACTACACACACACACCAAAACATGAAACACAAACACACTGGAAATTTTACTATGAACGAAACGATTGGTCCCCGGCAACGGCGCCAAATTTGATAGAGGTCGTACCCCACCAAATTTAAAACATATTAAATGCAGTACATGAAAGTGAACCAAGTCGTCTCCCAACGACCAATATATTCATTCAAAGCGAATTTTCCAGATGAACACAATAATAAAACACAGGGGGGGTTGGCAGACAGATTCGGAATTCTAATCAGTAGATTAATTTAAATGCTTGATGAGTTCAAATTTTTGCCCTCATTTAATATTTAAATTTGGGGATTTAATTGAATTTTCTGTGTTGAAAGATTGATTTAATTAGGATTTGTGATTATTGGATTTATTGAGTAAGTTTGGTAAAAGTGGCGTAAAAATTGATTTTAGTTGCATAAAATATTATTGGATATTCTAACATTTATTAATGCAGCTGGAATTTATTTTTGGTCAATTAATAGTGTGATTTTGAAATATTCAAAGTTACAAAATAAGTCCAAAATCAAGAAATTCTGAAAAAGAATAAATCAGGAGCTAAATGCACCCCCAGATTTTATTTGCACACTCCTACAAAGTGGACCACCAAAAACCTGTTCTGCACCCCCAGTTTTCACTAAGTTGCAGCCCTCCTACCACTTAAACTCCACTCAACCAGATCATGCCATGTGGTAATCCCCACCTTTTAAAATTAGCCAACCATAAGCCGCCACGTGTCATAATCCTCCACTCACCAAATTGACCACTCAGATTCTGCCACGTCATCATCTCCTCCATCTCACACATGAAACCCTAACCCTAGTTTCCCTTCCATCCCCTTCCACTGTCAACTCGCCGCGCAGTTCATCACCTGTTCTGCAGCACCAGGCCGCTGCAGCAGTGCCGCCACTGTTCCGTCACCACCTTCACGCCGGAAAACGCAGGAGCAAAACCAGCGGCATCAACAACCAGAATAGCAACAACCTCCGCGCGCCACCACCATCTTCTCGCCTTCACGCCGCCGTTTTCAGCCACGACGAACCAACCAGCAACCACGCACCACCAGAGGAGAAGAGAAGCTGCAACCACCGTGAGTCCCGCTGCCGCCATTGCATACCACGCCGGAGAAGAGAAGATCTGAAACCTCGAGTCCACCTTCAGATTCACGGCCACCGCGAGATCTTCACGTTCTCTGCACCTCGCGCATCTCTTGAAATTGCGTCATCGTCAACGAAAACCTGCATCTCGAACAAGCAGCCATGGTAGCCACTGCTCGCAGCAGCACCAACTGTGACCAGCAACGTTTCCGAACACCACCACCGCGAGTTCTTCTTCCCGCGAGCGCGTCAGCCACCACTGCAGCAGCACCACCGCGTCGTGCCACCACGCCGGAAAACGGCAACTGCCACCATCACGTTTTCAGCCGTCAAAGGAGGAACAAACCCTAAGGAAGGAGAGAAATCTGATTTGGAAGAGCTGACACGTGGCAGTCTCTCAATGGATACTGAAATGGTCAAAACTGGTCAACTCTGGTAAACTCTGGTCAAACTGGTCAAACTCTGGTCAAATTCTGGTCAATTTTGTAAAAATGCTTAAATGACAAGGGCAGAATTGGAAATTGGACAGGAATTAAGTTGCTAATTAATTAAATAAAAATAAAAGATTTTAGCAACTGACAGATAAAGCCCAAAGTCCAGTGGAAGCCTATATAAAGAGACTTAAGGGAGCAGAAGAGAGGACTGACGACTGACAGCTTACAGCTTAGACACTTAGAACTCTCTGGTTTTGGCAAATACCGTCTCCACCACATCTCTCATTCTTTCTTTTATTTTCTTTCCTTCATATCATCATGTATTCCATCAAAGCCATGGAGGGCTAAGCTTTTAGGGTTGATTCCACTGTAATTTCTTAAATGGATTCTGAGGTTAGATAAATTTATAAGTTTTGTTATTTTGATTATTGTTGTGGTTTTTGTTTATCTATGTCCTTTACTTCTTAATCGAATAGAAAATAATGATTTTAAATCTACATACATGCTAATCATATGAGTTAAAAGGTTTTTAAATTAAATTGAGACTCTACTTTGATTTTGTTTAGAAACTTTCATTTGATTAAATAAGTTTTTGCCAATAATTGAGACTTTAATTTGATTAGAGGTAATTACTTTAACTAAAATTAGTCAAGACTTTACTTTGATTAATTAAGTTTTCTATCTGGTAAAGAAACAAAGGAATAAACATGATTAGGCATAGTAAAATTAATTGAGACTGTACTTTGATTGAATTTACTATGGATAATCTAACAATTCTCACTTTTAATTGAGACTGTACTTTGATTAAAAGTGAGGATGCCAACAAATGAATTGAGTCTTTACATTGATTGATTTGTAAATCAACAACAATAATTAATTTAACAATAATCTCTAGATAACCAATGAAGAATCTTATTTAGAAAAAGCAGTGGAATTGACCTATTTACTATTACTGTGTTTACAATCTTCCGTGTCATTTTCTTTGCATATCAAAACCCCCTATTTTTATAATTGCTAGTTTTAATTGCATTTTTAAGAATCAAATATTTGAGATCAATTCCGTATTCATTGTGAGACGACTCAGGGTTATCTTAACCCTAACTATTTTCTTCACTACAAACTGGCAATACTGAAGTTGCTAAAGTAGTGGTAATTTGATCGCCTAACGACAACGATATCAATGCTACAGAGACTAAAACCGTATTGACATCCCTGATTCAAACGCAATTTCACTTATCATAGGCCACCAAATTAACACTAACCCTGCCTTGTCTTAATCCACTAGATAATAATTCACTAAGCGAAAATTACAATCTAGCTTCATTATGCAATTAAGCAATGCACACATCCTTAAATTCGTGACAGCCAAGCTACATACATTAAGCATGAACATATCTTAAACAAAACACATGCAATTACTCTGTAAATTAAGCATTGACAGATTCACCACATGCATTCCACGAATTCAGAACAAAACATGGCAGATTTCACAAAACAAGCACAACCTCAAAGCTTCATTGCATTTTTCATCAAGGAGTCAATACACGAATTTAGCTAGACATGGAAATGAGTAATTAAACACTTCAAAACTGAAATCACAAAAATCAGAACCAAGAACCCTAACTTATCAAATCTGAAAACGCAATTTAAGAGCAAAAATTGAGATTTCAAAGCTTAAATGGAATGCAAAACGGTGATATCATATATAAATGCGAAAACCCCATGAATGGGTATTGTTCCAAGTCAATAAAACCCACAAAACGAACTGCCCAAGCAAGAAAACGAATTCCAAACGTAAAACCCTCAATGGGTGCTGTCAAATATGCATAAAAATGGTAAAAATGAGCCAAAAACGTGAAAAACCGCAAGGGGGACGTCCATGGAAGCTTGGAGAACGAAAATGGAGGTTTTGAAGAGAGGTTGAAGATGATGGAGCGGCTGCCTCCTCCTCATGCAGACCTAATTCGTGGTGATATCACCCATGCCACTCAGAATTACAAAACTGCCATTATGAGCCGCAGAATTACAAAAATGCCACTCTGGGCCTCAAATGTTGACCCATTGACTTTGCTGACGTGGAAATGACATGGAAATGATGTGGCAATGATGTGGAAAGTTTCTTCAACTAAATATTAATGTCCAAGCTCCAAAATTGCTTCACCCAAATACCTAAAAATAATTAAAAACAAAAATTAGGCCAAATAATGTGAAATTAGTCCAAATTCGGAACAATGGCCCAATAAAGCCCAACAGATGAAAAACACTCTAATGATGAACAATTAAGCACTAATCAACTGTCTAATGGGTGCACAAAAGCTAGTGGAATAGAAGAAAATAATGACTCATCAGCTACATCCAACGTATCTTTAGACACCAACTCCCACTTGGTAGGCGAACTCGTCCAATACAGCGGAAACCTCGCCACACCCGCCTCATCCAAATACCACGGCTCATTCCCTGCCTCCATACTCACACGGAAAAACCCATCTTTAAAATTCTTGAAAGATTGGGTGAACCCATTCAACACGCAACTCCTTGGTCTACCGACCAGCGACACCCAACTGCACGGATCCCTCGGCCTCGTCACATAAAAGTACAAAAAGCTCTCGGCGGTCGCCTCCAACCCAAGCACCATACACAAAAGTCTGAATGCTTGCAAACTACCCCAGCTGTTCGGATGCAACTGGGTAGGCGCCACGTTCAACAACCTAATGACACCCATCGTGAAGTTGTCAAACGGAAGCCGGACGTGCAACTTCACAAACATACATGAATACATGTAAAAGAAGTCAGCAGTAGCCCCCTCTCTGCCATGACATACACACTCCACGGCACTCACCCGCTCCACTCTCATCGTGTCCGAATCAAAACCCCTCTCAAAAAGGTATATGCTATTTAACCAAGATTTAAGCAGTCGAGACCATCTATACTTCGAGTAGCAATTTCTCACACCTTCGGCCACCCAAATATACCCGTTCCGCTTCGGCCATAGGGACTCGACATGCTCGCTAGGCGGATCCTCCCGCACCTCCCGCTCCACCTCAACTCGCAATGACTCAGACGAGCTACTGAGAAACTCCAACCTTAATTCTCCATAACTCGCGTCAGACTCCCCGGAATTAGAACCATGAGAAGAGGACGACATACCTTCACAAGAAACAACACGGCCAATTCACGCAACTATCCTTAATCCCCAACCGCTTTCTCTCTTCGCAAATTCAAGAGCACAACTCAAGTATGACCCAACCACCACCCACGAGCCTTAAATACCAAACATGCACCCTTTCACATCCCACACCAAACAGTGCAAGCCCAAGGCCCAAACCCCTTCGAAAAACGCACCCTGGTGCAAAACAGTACAACCCAAACGTCGCATCAATTCAATGCACCCTGACACCCCTGTAGCACCTTCTGACAGCCACCTACGAACTCCTACTCAACCCTGGAAATCACCCAAACTGGCACATACATAGCAGCCTCTCCACAACAAAGCCCCCCCACCGCCATCCAGTAAGTCTTTACATCACTCCGTTTCTTCAAGACTGGGAGGCTGGTATAGCCGTAGGGCACGCGACCTTAACCCACAAATGAAAATTGCAAAATAACACAACACCGGTAAGTCCTTACGTCAATATCTCCTTAAAACTGGGAGGCTGATGTCCCAGCCTAGGTACGCGGCACCAAACACATCCGCCAACCGCATACCAAAGCCCCCCCGGCTCAGGAAACACCCAACAAGCCTGATGACCGCCCACATCACATTACGCCATGGAAGGTCCCAACCCCTAGTATACGAACCCCCAGCAAAGCCTCGTGGCCGCTTACTCAAAGTCTTGCGGCCGTTTACTCAACCCAGGTCACACCAACCGCATACGCTACACCAAACGCCCTCCCTAGAGCACGGCCCTCAGCAGAATTGGAGACCGCATATTCACAGAAGGAAACCTCACAAGATACGCGGCCCTCGGCGACCACCCTGGTGGCCGCCCACCCCGCGTTACGGACCGCATACCCCACATTACAGATATCTTTCCACCAAATAGCCCAGATCCGCGACACAACCACTCCAGTCAACCTGAAACCCCAAAGATCCTCATGACCGAGTACCGAATACCGTAAACCCTTGAAGGATCCTTTGGTAATTTCCTCCCTAAAACAATGGATCCAAGAATAGCCGAAAAGGGGATGATTGGGCCAGAAAGCCCATTCCAGGTAGGACCGACAGGTAAAATAGTATAAATAGCACACTGTTCCATGCATTGATTATGCATTAAATTATTCTGATACTCTAGCATCACCAGTGCTGACTTAGGCATCAGAGTGTCTTTTGCAGGTCCCCTGCTCTGCCCCTGGAAAGCGACAGAAGAACAGTCGATACCAGCCATCCGAAACCTTCAAGTGATCTGTGAGTTACAACCTTTGGTCCCGTAAGAACAAAAGCAGTCCTCAATAAGAAGAATTCCCTACTTGCAACCTACTCGTAGACAAGCGATAAACTCACCTGCTGTCTTTTTATTCTTCTTAGACTCGCCTTGCTGAAAGTCTTCCGATCGCTAACTCTCAACAGGATTTTTATCATCTATCTCAATCGAGCTAGCTTGCTTGACAACCTTTGTCCACAGCAAACCCCGCTCCTTGCAGAAGCTGAGAGTAGACTTAATGGAAAACTCCACTTTAGACGAGTACTTCCACAGAAGTTTGTCTTGAGTTTCACTGTGGACAAAATGCCACTAAGCTTCGGCAGGGTTGCGTCTGGCAAATATTGCCGAAGCACCCCCCAGTCCTAGTCATTGGTTTGAAGCCAGTAGTCGTGAATGGTTTTCCCCGGTTCCGCTTGATCCAAAGGACGGACCACATAGGAAGCCAAAGGAGCATCTTCGAGCCATTTATCCTTCAAACAAAAAGGAAGTTGCCTTACCGTTACCAATCCTCCATATCAGTCCCTCCTCCGGGGCTTTGTACCAAAATAAAATGCTCCGCCATGTGTACGAGGAGGATGCTGCCATACTTGGCCGTAATGACCCGAACCCAGTTCGACTCTTGTAACAAAGGCCATGCCAGCTTTGCAATAGAAGCCTTATTCATTCATGGAGAAAGTGGCACCAACTTTAGATTCGAAAGTTGATGCGCAAGAAGGGGAAGACCCTGTAAAAGACATTTGCACCGTACTTTCCTGTCCTGCTTGACCTGACCCCTGGGCAGTTCGAAACCAAAGCTTTGCACGATTTATAGCTTGACTGACCTTGCTCTCTTAGACCTACCGCTTATCCCTGGGATTAGGTGAAAGAGCGCTTTATCTGTCTTTATAGACATAGACAGGCGGGACTACTTTGGTAATAAGAAAATATTATTCGCGGGGATTGCTTAGCTTGGTGCGCTTGCTTCCCTCTAAATAAGCAGAACCTTAATTCAAGTCTTAGGTCAATCACTAAATTCTTTTTGTAACGACCTCTCTATAAGCAGTATTTACCTAACCAGCCTATCTTGTTTAGTCCGAACTAAGATATCAAGTTTCTCCCTGAACAAAAGAAAAGACCAGAGTTGGAGGTTTAGTTAAATTGCATTCTAGCAACTATAGTTCCTTCTGACTTTTCTTGTGGATATCCCGTGTTATGAGCACCCAATCCTTCTGAAAAGAGAGATAAGTAGGGACATCTGTGAACTCGGATAGCCTTGTGGCATACCATGAATCCAAACTAGGCTACCATCTTTCCTCTATTATGAAATATCATTTCTCTTTTTGATAAAGAAGCCGTTCCTATCGAGCAACTTCTGGTTCGTAGCACTGGAACCAAGTATCCCAACCCCAGACTTGATCGGGTATGCTAATCTACCCGTAGAAAGCGCTACTTCCGTAGTCTATGGTCCCGTTAATCCTAAGCGGAGAAATTCGCCAAGAAGAGATCCTGGAATCAGTCTATTCTTTTTATTTCTTCTAGTAGGATGGTAATCCATTTCTTATTGACCAGGCTGGGATATAATCTAAGGGAAGGTTGCTTTCTATGTAGGTAGGAGAGCCTAATCTCTGTACTAGCGCTATCTATCAGGGAAGAAGGGACGACCCTCTAGGAGAACGTAATCTTAACCCAGAAATTCAGTCTTACTCAAGCTAAGTAGCTGAACCAAAAAGAAGACCGAGAGTTATATTTGTGGAAAGGATCCACTCCCTTCAAAAAAGGAAGGGCAATCCAACTATTCCTTTATTTAAAGGTAGGTTTCGGGGGAAAGACACCATGTCTAGATATGCATTCACGTAGACGCACCCTCAAAGCAGAGGAAAAGGCCGACTTGACTATAGAAGAAAAAAGGGCAACTGCCCGGACAGAAGATATACATGGAAGGAATAAGAGTCTGTAGCTGAAGATGCGGAAACCCCGAGTACGATGCTGAAGTGTTCATCGATGGGTTGGGGAAGCAGGCTATTCGTTGGTGCTTAGCTTTCCCTCTAAAAGAGAAGGCTATGGGTCCTTCTGCTATCGAGTGAGGGTAGAGGTCTCTATCCTCAGGTCCTCCTTTCAAGGGCTATGGCTCCGCTCCACCGGATAGATTTAGATAAAAGAAATATTGGGTCTCCTCCTTTAGACATGAGAAGGATTATCTTGTTCCTTTTTATGATTATTGAATATGGTGTGAGTTGATTAAGAAAGCTAAGCGAAATCCCCACTGGACATTAAGATAGCAAGCTATCTAGATGTGAAGGTTCCTTTCACAAAGCTCAAGGGAAGAAGATGATGGATTGATTCAAAACAAAAAGGAAATGGAAAGCACATAAATCATAGAAAACCAAGAACAATTAAAGGAAGAAGAAAACATAAAATGGAAAGGAAAGGAATGGTAAAAATGTGAGAAGCACGCCACTACAAGGCTAGGCTAGAAGCCATGGCAACCTTGAAGATGAGTGGATGTGTGCCGCCACTTGCTATGCAAGATAAGGCTTAAAAGTTTCACTCCCAAGGGAGGAAACTCTCACAAATGGTTGACACAAGAGTGTTTTTACTTCAAAATGTTCAACCCTTTTACATGTCTAGGAGCACCCCTTATATAAAAGAGTTTATGGGCCTCTAAGCAAATAAAAGATACCTAAGGATGTCTCTACAAAAACCTAACCCTAGCTTCTAGAAACTAGGTCAAATAAGGTTACAAAAAATGAGAGACAAAAGAGCTAACTATGGTGTGTGCAAGGCTAATTTCGTTCTAGCACAAAAGGAGACAAAGAATGTGTCTCATATGTCTCTAAAAAGTGGCTAAAGTGTGCTAAAAACAAAGGAGACAAAAGGTACATAGGTACACTTGCTTCATGCCTTTCACTTTATCCTTTATGCCTTTGCTTTACTCTCTCCTCTACATCATTTATGCTCCCCAATCACCATGCGCCACCTAGCATTGCTTTCTTACTCCTAATTAACCTACAAAGCAAATAAACATAGATTAGCATGTGGGCTTAAGTCAAGTCAACTATAGTCAACAAGTCAAACCTAGTCAAAGGTCAACAAGTCAACTAAAGTTGATTCAACTAAGTCAACTTAGGGAATCAAAAATAACAAACACAAATGAAAGGGATGAAGGATTAGTGAACTTCCTTTCTAAACATGCTTAGTCTTCTTAAGCATGTGCCTTCATCCTTGGTTGGGGTCAATCCTTCATCACAAGGCCAGAGGCGAGTACCGATCCTAACCTAAATATAGCTATGGGGGTATTGACTTGAATAGCTTTCCATTCCCTAGCTTATTATTAGAAGAGTTCCCTTTCGTTAAGGCGAGGGTGCCTTTCCCTTGCTTTAAGATAGTTTCGGTGATCATATACTACATTATTACTTTTGCTAATTGATTAGAGAAGAGGGCCCGGGGAGTCCGCCTTCATGGGAGTTTTAGTTTGACTTCCTCTCCCCGAAATCGCCAGAAGGAGGTATTCTGTCTATAGAAAGAAGGCTTGCGGACATTTAGAGAAAGCCCTTTGACAGAGTTATCATTAAGACAAGAAGGGCCTATCGATGGACTGATTGTATTTACAAAATATTAGTCTTTCAAGAAAAGCTACCTAGACAATGAATTAGCCTACACCCTTATACTATGGAGCTCCCTTCTCCTGCTTTCTTTTATTTGTTGGCACGGAACTTGAGATGTTAAGAGATTGAATCTTTCTCTAATTCTAGTCTACGCGAAAGAGAACATAGAAAGGAACTTAAAGTCAAGGGATTGGGCCTATCCTATCTAATTAGTGAGTATTTGTAGAGCCTTTTGCCGCGCTTCTTTATGTTTATCTTTAGGGGACGTCTTTTTCTTTGCTTTTGAATCCGGAGAAAATTCAAAACACGTACATGAAGTGGATTGAGAGATGAGTCTAAGGTTCAAAGAAAGGCTTTAGCGCCTAAGATCGAATCCCTCCTAATCACTATAACCACATTTTACCGAGGGGAATTGAAATCCTCATTCTAATTTTTATTTTTCTATCTATGGTTAGTGCTTTCTTATCCGAAGGGGAAAGCCCCGGCCTACAGCACCGCTATGATAAATCCCAACCCAGAGAAGATAAAGGAATTTAACCTCTGATAGCCCTTTCATTTAATGAAATGGAAATAGGGCGGCTAAAAATAGCTAGTATGAAAGAACTGACTTTCTTCTTGAAAAAGGAAATATGATTCCATAGTAAAGGCTGAGACAAATTCTGTGTTTACTTCGCGATAGCCTTAACTTGACATTATCAAGCCATACTATCTACCAAAATGGATTTTAAACTGACATTCTTTCTATCCTATATATCGGAGATATAAGGGTTGCACTTCCGCTTATGGTAACCAAACAAACTCTTTCCCGGCAAGAAGATCCAACATTTCCTTCGGGCAAGTTCAGCTATAGTTGGGAAGGGAACGACTTTATGGGGATGCCCATCTTGAACTTATAATTGATGTATGATAGAGCCTCCAGCATATAGGCCTATCTCACTTGGATTCTTCTCACGAATTGGATTTGAACCAATATCTCCGAGCGACTTTCCTTTTAGTCGATCGTGAGTGGGTCTGTCGTCCTCCTCATTATAGTCCTCCTAAAATCAATAGCATTTCGTCGGAAAACATCTTGTCTTTTTACCTAAGTAGTCCTATGCATAGTAAGTACTATAGCCCCTATCATGGCAACTAACAAAATTAGACTAGGAACCAAAAACTAGACGAAATAGTAGGTATAAAGTAAATTGCCCAATGTTTCCAAATTAGTCCAACTTCGTACCTTTCTGACATAAACCCTATATATAAGAGAGGTCGTATTTATTTGGGTTGGTAGTAATGGAATGGTTTCATTATCTAAAATGAAGAACATTTCCCACCAAAGGATCGGTCCAATAATACCACTCACTGGTAAATAGCGCAATACTTCTTCGTGAATCTCTGCTATTTGAATATGGAACATCATAACAACGAATAGGAATGATACGACTATAGCTCCTATATGAACTACTCGGAAGATCATAGCGGAGAAGTCGAGACCTAACAAAAGAAGTAAACCTAAAGTGTCGCGAAAGACTGGGATGGGAAACAAAACGGAATGTACCAGATTTTTAGCACGTGCAACCATCAAACCAGAGACCAAAGCAGGGCTCGACAAAGTAGAAAGCGCAGAACAACCACCATAGGCCATCATCAAGGATGAAGCTGCTTGCTTAAAATAGAAAGCGCAGAACAACCACCCAGATTTCCGACCAAGGTGAACAATGCGAATAACAACAAGATGGATCCCCACACAGAGTTCCTTGTTCAGACCATCAAAGATCACTAAAGCACCTTTTGGTATGTATTGCCCCCTAATCAGATCCACCAGACGAGAAACTCCATTCCGCATTGCTGCTGAGTCGTCGGACTTATCTACCAAGGGATTCGTGGGATTTCTATGGCGTTGGGGGAAATCTACCAAAGCTAGGCAGATAGATAGACTCCTTTCCCGCTGCTAAAGGAGAGTAAGAAATAAAATCAATCAAATGAATGTTTTTTAATTGAATCAGCGCCTCCTTTTCTTTTGGGTATGCAGGTACTACGAGTCCTCTCACTACCAACTAGCAGACATCATCTGGCTGGTCTTGCCGGTATCAACAACAAGAAAAAAACAAGCAACCAAACCAAATGGAAACAACAATTAACTATGGCTCTTGGCCCAGACAACGTCCTAGGCGTTGGGGAGATCGTAGCAACAAGGAACGCCTAGACGACGTTTTTATTCCTAGGCTGCAGTAAGTAGATCGAGAGGTCGTTCCGGGCCTTATCCCCGAATATGGGTAATATGTTCTCAAAAATTCTTGCTCCAATCTGACCTAGGTGGCGAGCGATCCCAGTTCATGGTAGAGAACAAGACAGCAAGCGAGTGTACCTTTGTTCGCTTCTTCTCCACCAAGCACGGAAGTTTAAGGATAACTATAGGTCAGTGGCTACCTAAGGAAACTTCGATTCGATTTGCCCCCCAACTAGGAGGCATCTACCTCATCCCGATCACAAGGAGAGGTTCACCATGATAGGGGTACTTGTTTTTTTTTCCCTTCTGGAAAGAAATGCATAGGGGACCATCCTTTTGTTGTGTTGCGGCATGCTCCTAAGATTTACGGATTCGCAGGGGGCCTCAGGCCCTACTTAGTTGACTGACAATGACAAAGGCTTGCGAAACTAAGTAGGGCCTTTTGAATGAATTGAATCTTTAGTAGTCTATCAATGGTGCAAAGTGGCTTTGTGCCCCTTTTCAGTAGGGGAGTTAAGGGTTAGACCTTCCTTAGAAAGTCAGCGAACAACGGTTCTTGTAGGTTTGGCCTTCCCCCTTGACTCTCCTAACGTCGAGCTAAGTGACTTCGTAACCTTTGTGTAGCGTAGTAGAATGAAGGCTACGCACTAACGCTCTCTTATCTATTAGCCTAAGCGTCTTCGCTAACTCGCTCGCTTACTATACTATACCCTACTATACAATACATAGGGTAGGCTAACCCATAGGTCCTTAGTAGCGTTGACAAAGAAGAACAGCCGGTTAAAAGACAGTGAATC
This sequence comes from Vigna unguiculata, assembly GCF_037176805.1. Classification (NCBI taxonomy): domain Eukaryota; kingdom Viridiplantae; phylum Streptophyta; class Magnoliopsida; order Fabales; family Fabaceae; genus Vigna; species Vigna unguiculata. The sequence continues at coordinate 21,012,537 of NC_140795.1, read as the reverse complement.
TTTATAAATTATTTATAAAAGATTCTATAATAATGAAAAAGATATTTGATATAGGCCAGCTTGACAAGCTACCCTTCCTCTTGATCTTAGGTGCGAATAGAAAGATCTCTTTTTTAGTACTTCCACTTATCTATCGATCTCGGCCTGGAAAAGTGACCGACCAGGGCCCTCTTTTTGAATGAAAGAAAGGCTTTATGAGCCCTAGCCCTGTAAGCCCACACCTGTGTAGAGTAGATCGTTCAACACATGCGGCACAAACCCATTTTTGACTTATTGGTCCTAGTATCATAGGCGACCGAACGGCCGCCCCCTAATTACTAGACCAACCCGCTGTAATAATTCCATAAACACCTAACGAAGATATGGCAAACAAATAAAGTAGCCCTATGTTCGAATCTGACAATACCATACCATAATCAAAAGGTACAACGGCCCGAGCGACCAGACTTAACATAAATGTAGCCACTGGAGCCATTCTAAAAAGGGAGAAATTAGCACTACTTGGTGAAATAGGTTCTTTTAGAATCAATTTCAAACCATCTGCTAGAGGTTGTAACAATCTGAACGATCCCACTACATCAGGCCCCTTTCGACGTTGCACAAAAGCCATTACTTTACATTCAGCTAGCACTAAAAAGGCTACTCTTAGTAGAAGTGGTAGAATTATTCCAAGTATTTCAGCTGGAACAACTATGTACATTTTCGATTTTCTATTCACTCATGATCTGGCCTGGTCGACCCAATCATGATATTGAAAGATGGGACCTTTTCTCGAAAAACTTTTGTTTCACATTTTCGGAACTAGAAGACATAGTTGATTAGATCTAAAAAGTGAAAAATCTGTTTGCATAACCAAGCATTTTGGCCATGTAACATGACATCATAATAGTCATTTGTCAGAAAGTCCGGACTGTCAATCCGATCGTCGGAAATAACAGCCCGAACAAGGTCGGGCATTGTCCACTCCGGCGGTACTTGTTTATTTGACAGTAGAACTTAGTCTTCGCATTTATCGCATATTTGATTAAATACCCGCTCTAACTCAGGTGGAGCGCTTTGCGCGTCCGACCTAGTTGAAGAAAGAGTGGAAGAGGTACTTGATAGACTATCAAAAGACATATTCCTAGTATCTGATAGCATAAATTGGACATCACTGGACGTTGGATTTCCAAAGAGTAAAAGTGGATTGTTATTCAACATAGGCTACTTTGGAAAATAGCTCTGCTCCCCTTAAAAAAAAGAAAGAGAGACTTGTTTGTTGTAAATCGCTGGTTGGTTTACCAACCAAGAAAGGGCAAGGGGAGCCCCACAACAAATAGATGGGGGTAGGGGATCTTTATCATTCAGCGCAGTTGTCGCTTAAATGCAGAGAATTGGCCATTCAATCTTGTAAACTCATTGAGGCCGTAATTGGAAAAAGAGAGACGAACGGAGAGGAATAACCAATCGATGAAATAACATGAAACCATTTTGTTTCAATAGAGGTACGAGAAACGGTTGGGGGCAATGAAGTAGGTGAAGTGGTTGGATTTTGCGAGCTGTTCCAACCACTGCCGGATGTGATTCCAAGAGCCAAACGAGAATGAATATCACACAGAAGAGTCAAGACCAGGCTCCCTGATGGAATGTTTAACCGATCCATTTCGAATCGACCGAATTGGTACGGAAGTTGTAACATGGGAAAACCACAGAAAACACAACTTATTTGAATAACCCGGTGACCTACCAATTGTAGAAGTAGGATCTTTAGCAAGCAATAAGCACTTAAATAATACAATTCGAGTGTACCATCTTCTTTCTCATTTCAAGGAAAAGGCGCGGGAGGGAAAGAAAACAACGAAGGGATCCGAATCGGACCTAAATTGGAATGACATGAAAAGTCTTTTTCAAAACCTAGTATTAAGGGCGTTACGACGATATACGAGAGGAATGAAGAAAAACTCGTGATTGGTGTGGAGGGGAAGATCTTTTTATTATATAGTTCAAGAAAGAGTCGTCTCATTTCCTTACATTAGCAATGGGAGATAAAAAAAAGTCAATATCTGTTGTTTTTTTCACTTAAACTTAATAAGAGGTCCCCTTTTTTTTAAATTGAGTTCATTAACTTTCAATCGCATTTGGGCGTTCTTTCTCTCGAGAGCCCTCCACCGATCACAGTCGTGATCCATTTCTACCCGTAGCCGAGCACGTTCGTTGTCACGAACCCGATCTATTTCTCGGGCTTGATCCAACCAGCTGTCGATCTCGTCAAGAACCATCTTGAGGCGCTGGAACCTTTCTTGTCTGGCCTCCTTACCCTCGGTGGGGGATTCACTCAAGTGGCGAATCTCCCTAAACCATAAGTCGCCAATCTAGGCGTATGGTCTTTGTTCATTCCAAAGAAAGAAGGTAGTGTTCGGTAACTAACTGTTCGCTGGTTGGCTCGTTTCCTATCCCCTATCCAAAAAAGGTGGAAGGCGACCCCCTAGCCAAACACTTCTTTTCCCTTTTCCGTAACCTTCAACTAAGCTTCAAGACCGATTCTCCCTTGTACAAACTCCTAACTTGGATCTTCCTACCGCTGATGAGAGGTCATCCCCTCCCTACCACCATATATTCAATATGCCTTTTTTTTTTCAATCCTCCCTTCAACAGATCCGTAAGGGCAGATCTGGTAGCAAGAGATCAATTATCAGATTAAGTCAAGGGATTGCCTAGCTAGCGCATTCGAAGAGTTTGAGCAGTGGCCTTTGTTCACATCCTGATTGGGTTCCATCGAGGTATCTTCTTCTCCTCTTGTTGCGACAAATCGAGTTGCAGCACATGACGAGTGCCCATCTTTCCCGAAGCTCCACTTTCATAAACACCCATCGGTACAACAATTGATCACAACGGAAAGTAATTAAGCTTGATCCCATTTTCCATCGAATCCTATTCTCAACCTCGAGTCAGGAGTTGTTACCCTAACTTCGTTAGCCTAGAAAGGCTTTGTTTGAAAGTTGTCTTTTCAAGAAGAAAGTAACACCGCTACTACTATTATAATATAATAGCTACCGATTCTCATCCGAGGATAACGAAACTACCTTTAGAGTAGACCTAACTGCTGCGGTTACGCCTCTAACAGATGAAATCGCACCGTCGTCTTCCCAGCGTAGAGCAAAGCAAACAAGTCAGCCTGAGTTCCATAAGTCTCTTTAGTTAGTAGCAAAAAGGCTAATCGGTAATAAGCCTTCACTCGACCATCGGGAGATACGCCTCCAGGCCAAACAGATAAGGGAAGCGAGAACATGATCTTCTTCCTTTGCCTTTGATATGATTACCTCTTAAGCGAGCGAGTACTCATATTATGCCTTCCTTTCAATCCTCTGATCTTACCTTATACCCTCCATGCTATGCAGTGAAGTGAGGTAAGGGCTAGCTTCTAATCTCCGATGATGCCCAGCGAGTTACATACTTTAAGCGAGCATAAATAACCAGTACATAAGAGCAAACGAGCTAAATAGTTATCGCGAGTATAAAAGGGATTAGCAGGTAAAATCTTTTTCCGCTTATTCCCGGGAGTAACGCAGGTTAGGGATTAGCCGTGACTCTTTATTACCTAACGTCGTGTTGCGCCATATGTACTGATCTTTGGTTGGCTCGTAAAGGCCATCAAGGGTCGACAGAGTTGAACCCTTGGGTAGATCGCAGGAGACTTGCTGTGAGATGAATGAGACCTTACTTGAGATATCGCACCTATCGCTCGGCTTAAGTTGGGAAGCGAATGGCTTCTTTTTAATCGCCTTAAAAAAATGGGTACAGCGGATAGATTGTATAAGCTTGACTTAGGAGATTCATTACCAATGATATCAGATTTTCTTAACATTCCTATCTATGATGCGTAGGTTTGATGTTAGTATTCCTCCTATTGGTGAGCTCACAAGGGTGGGTCATATTCAACATAGTTTTGGTGTCTTTGATTGTGAGTTTATTAAAAGGTTCCCTGGAATTGAAATTGATAGATTCGTGAATGAAGTCTTGATTTCGACTAGAGAGAATGATCAAGTTACATTCGATGTGGATGCTTTATATAAGCTATTGAATGATCTCCAACTGGTTGGAACGATCCATTCTATTGGTCCTAGCGATGATTGCCATATCATTTATAACCGGCGTGTGGTTATTGTGGACAATACTGGTAAGGTAGTAGTTCTATAAGAGTACGGTAATTGTAAAACCTTTCTACTTACCAACTATTCCATAATGGAATGAGCCCGTACCGTAATGAGTGAAGGTTGTTCTAAGATAAAATCCAGAGGCCAAGAGTTCCGACTATCGAATCAAAGAAGTGCGAGCTCTACTGTATCTACGCTATTGCCCGATCAGAACTCTACTGTATGAGATTAGTTATCCGTCTCCCCTGCCCTGTTAGAACAGTCTAGTCTTTAACAACATAACCTGAAAGGAAGCCATTCCTTTTAGTAAGTTTCTAGCCGTCTTGATGAGGGCAAGACTCAAATACGAAATAAGGAAATGGCACAGCTGAGTGCTAGAATCTTAGTCGATGGAAGTTAGATTCACTAAATGAATATTCGTTCCATTGAAATATCATAACTGTCAAACTCTTTGTTCTCATAACAGAGAACCCTATCATAGGCCCTTAGCCTGAGTTGGAAGCTAAACCAAAGCTAAGCTTGTAGGCTCGTAGAGAAAGCTATTGTGCAGTTATACCCACAATCCATGTTCCTGAACAGTCTCGTTCGAACATCTGATTCACCTTAGGGCGGACAATTCACTTCAAGCTTAAACCTTCGTCTATGATCGGCTTGCTTTCTCGGTATCGTGAGTCTCAACTTTTTAAGCCGGCTAACTAATAGATAGAGATATAGCTCAGTAAACACGGGAATCACTATCGCCTTCGGCTTAAACACGGCTACGCTTCGCTCTTTTTCATTATCGCTAGTCTGTAGTCTGTGAAAGAAGATTGCAATTTCTGGTCACTTTCAGTCTAACCCGGATTTACTTAGTTAGTCGGGACTTGCTTCTTAGCGTGTAGTGGATCAACCAGGCTAGCTTTCCTGTAGTAGAGCGCGGGGAGAGTGACCATCAGGGCCTTGAATAGGGTGTGCCTTTTTTTTCTTTCTTTTTTTTAGGAGTACTCTTGAATGTACTATACAGTAGGTTCTCAGTGCCCTAAGATCCCAATCCCAGATCGAGTTCCAATCGCAGAATTGTTCTCAAGCGAATGGCTTTTACTCAACCTCAATTCATTCAGTTAGGACCTCCCTTTATGTATGTCATTTCTATCCTTGCCAGCGTGAGGAGTCAGATCGGATTCTAGCACTTGCATGGAATCTGGGAGAGTGGCTATTTGTAGCCTCTCTTGGCATGAGCACTAGCATCTTGCTAACATCAGCTTTTTCCTCCGACTAGAAGGGGATCTTGTTCACGGCGGATTCAAGATCCTCAAATGTGGCTTTGGCTTCAACTATCTCATTCGTTCTTTTTTATCTTTTTATTGGTAAGTAGCCCTTTTCGGGTTAGTTGAAAGACCAAGAATGGCCTCTTTGAAAGAAGACGACAGACATGCTGGGAAGGAAAAGGAAGGAGATGTGGCCTAAGTAGGTACAACAAAAGGTACTAGTATGGGCGCAATATGCGATTGGAAGCTCTTCTTTGGCAGGTTTCATGATTTGCTAATTCGATCTTGTAAGTTGGCTTATCTTAGGCCACCGACTGAGACGATGGCTTGAAACCTGGGTAGAAATCAGACCAATCGAAAACCTTGGAAGCAACAAATCGCGGGGCGTAAGCTGTTGAATAAGCTATGGGTCTTGAGGCAGATGTGGCATCTTCTGAACCACCGTAGTTAGGGGGAAAAAGCTCATCTTTTTTCAATGCAACCAGAAGGCTCTTAGTACGCTAACGCTACTACCTGCCCGAGGATGTTTTTTGGTTTATGTCGGCCAAAGAAAGGGCTTCCCTATCAGCACAAAGAATCAATTCAATAAGAGAGGATTGGATTTCAAAAGGAAAAGACAAAAACCGCATTGAGTGGGGCCTGCCTTAAAATGGCCCTTATAGAGCTTCTCTATCAAGAGCTGCTAGTTGGTGGTTGAGGAGTAATAGGTTCCGCATAAGCTATATTTCGTGGGGGAGGCACCTATCCAGTACTTTCGAACTCGTCTTTCATCTACAGACATTGGGTCGCTAAAGCCAATAGTTCGGTGTCCGGGCAACAGCCACTCATCTTTGGTTGCAGCTTCGGCGAAAGCCTATGCTTTCAGTTTAGTTCCATTCCTTGGTTCTCCGGTTGATTGCCCAACCCGCGTCACACCTTAAAAAGCTTTGGAACGGCAGTTTAAGTTACTTCTCACGGACATTGGACCTTCTTCAAACTGGCCTTTGAACTTGAACAAAGAGTCTATGGGATCTAATCTAAAGGAGAGCTATTTGCTAATCGAGGGCTTCACTTCCCTGCTCTGGTTCAAGACTAGCTAGGTATCCTCCTTAGTATCGTTACCACGCTAGCTTGAATAGTCTCAGAGCTTGGCTACGATTGCCTCGAAGGAATGCAGAGCTGTCTTATAGTAGCGAGCACCCCCTTATGAACCTTAAACCAGAGGACATAAAGAAAGCAAAAGGAGAAGGAAGAGAAGGGACTAATATATGTATGTTATCCTACTAGCAGTGACTAGAAGGAAGGGAGCCAAGTCACTAACTAGAGGAAGGGTCTACGATTGCCGGGTCGTGTTCGTGAACCTATAAAGAACTTAAAAAATGGCTTACACTCCTCGGAAATTACTGAAAGACTGGCCTACGACCCCTCACTGAAAAAGGTCTCTCTTTGCTTAAAGGAATTTAAGAAAAGTCTTTGGGCGTACTTTGACGAGGGGTGACAACTCCTTCTTTCTATTCTATATAAGTGCCAATAGCCGAAAAAAAATCTTACTATTAAAATAGAGGGATTCTTAGTCTAGCGCGTAGTTTAAAAGAATTAAATTAAGAGAATCAGCGATCTATGCCTTACGAACGTCAACCACCTCTTTAAGGTCTTAAGTAGTTAGGGGGCGCGGAGCTGCTGTTATCCCCTCTTAGCGAGTATGGTACCCACTCCTCTTATTGGCTGGGGATGTACACAGCAGTCGAAGCAACGTATAAGAAGCGTCGATCGCGATACGCCTTCGATCACCCGAATAGATTGAGTCAAGTAATGGCATCCACGGAGAGCTTACCTTAACTGGCATGACATTTAAAGAAGGCTAAGTCTAGACCTGAATGAAGAATCCCTGAGTCTTCCGGTCGAGGCATATTATCTAAGCGACTCTCCTTTCAGTCTCACTTCCTACGTACCAAAGCTTTAGAGAGGGAATTCTTTATCTAAGGCAAAGTGTCCCTAGGGTTTCATTAATAAGATAGATTCCTTACAAGCAAGGGTGCAGATGAAGCAGCGCTCAAGCCTATAGCTAACGATTAGATCTTAATCTTTCTCGTAGGACAGTTCAGTGATATAATTAATTCCTTCAGTTCCGTAATAATATAATAATAGGCGAAGGTATTGACTCGAGCTGCTATCTGCTCACCGCTCCTCTGTTCGAGCTACAAATCCACTAGAATCATGGACTATTGAGAATCGAGGTTTCTCACCATCCCATGGGTCTTCCTACCCGTGAAAAAATGTGTTTTTGCTTAGTGACATCGAGGTCCTGGTTCTATTCAAAAGCAGCAAGAAAGCGCAGCGAGGTAGGTTTGAAATCTCACTTCCTACGTTCCTTGATTCTCCGGTACTAAAAAGAAAGTCTCATTCGACAGCTGTTACAGTCCTTCCCTTGGGACTGCTACCTTTAAGACAGCATTCTCTGGAGAGGTCTTGATAGAGCCTGTGCTAACGCCTTGGTTCTGCAACTGAAATTCGATTTGTTCGCTCACAGGAAGTTTACTTGTAGCAAGCGTAACGTAAGCGCTTACAGCCAAGTCAGCTCAGTATTTAAAGAAAGAGGGAAAGATGGAGTCTCCCGTGGGAAAGAAGCGCAGGACTGACTTTGATTGCTCGTTAGAAGAAGGAACGGAGTAGCTCTCCCGATAGTATGTATTCTTTTTCTAGTCTTGGGGAAGGAAATGAAATCATATAACTTAGCTTGAGGAAAGCCCATTAATAGTAATGCCTAAGGCAACCTTAAGAATTATATTCCATTCCTCCTACCGTCCCTCTCCTTTCAGTCGAGCTCACATCCCTCTCACTTCGTTCGAGCGATTTCATATCGGTCGAGCATCTTCAATCTTCATAGCAAGAGTTCCTTCGTACCTTACTTTAAAGTGATATTTTGTTTTTCAGTGCAAGGAATGAATAAGTTTGAGTTCATATCTGCCGTAACTCGCCTCTTGATATTCTCGGTGAAAGCATTTACATGTGGTGGGTTGCTTATGGTGAAAAGATTTCTGAAGTAATCCACTAAAATTGACTTTTCCTGGATCCGTCTGCCACTCTCCTGAAGCATCCCGAATGCCATGTATACTATTATGTTTTTGTCGTTCGGAGGCTTCTTTATGGAAGTCTTCAGTCTTTCTGTCACCTGCCTTAAGCCAGACCGCCCTTGAACGTTGTCTCCACATCAATTCTTCTTGCTCCAACAGGTGATTAATTTCCCTCGACAGCTGCCTCTCCTTCTCTTGGGTATCTGTTGAGTCTGCCCTGTGCCGAACTGAAGCCAACTCTTGCTTCTTCTATTATAAAAAACGTTGAATATGTCTAAACGAGTGCTTGTTCCAAAGTCAAAGATTAAGATTAGTACGACACGATTGAATCTTTTGACTGACTCGATAAAGGGCTGATCCATTAACTAGGCTATTCCAAGTTGTAGTGACAACCTCCTCGCACTCGCTGTGGCTCAGCCACATCGACTCGAATCGAAATCACTTCTTCTGGGCCCTGGATACCCTTGGTTGACCTTGACTATGAAGTAGTATAGGATCATGATCTGAAGTAGAGGCTACCAGATGTTTGACCATAGCTAGGGAAAATAACTCACACCAACCCAGAAGCCGTAGCTCGATCTACGCGCTCTCGTACTTGTCCGCCGACCTTTCTTCGATTTGACCATTTGAAAGCATGTCCCATATACCCAAGATCATGTAGGGTACAGTCTACCAACGCCTCTCTAAAGGCTCGCATGAAACTCGGGGCTCGATCTTCCGACCATGTCGTTTCACTAATGTGCAGAATCTCATTAGAATCACCGATAAAGAGAGAGCCATGGGAGGTTTGACTGGTTGCTTAGTCTTCGAGTTGCCAATAATGTTTTCTCTGCGAGGCTTGGGGATGTCCATAGAATCCAGTTAAAGGCCAACACTTAGCCGGATCGTGACCTCAATCACAGCATCCACAAAGCCAGTGGAATACTAAAAAATGCGTAAGTCAACCTCGTCTTTCCAAAACAATGCTAGACCCCCCTTCTTGCCACACGGGTCAACACATAAACCATTCTTAAACTTCGTTATTCTTCTGACGTCATCTACCTTTCGGGACCGGATCCGAGTCTCCATAAGGAAAACAACGTCGGGATCTTCAAGTCTCACTAGATCGATGAGAGATTGAGCTGTCCGGGGCTTCCCAAGCCCCCGGCAGTTTCAACTTCATGTTTTCATGGCGCTCGACGGGACTGGGAACCAGTCGCCGCCGTTTCAGTAGTGTTTGGAGTATCCAGATCCATTGCCTCAGATCTACTTTTCTTTGGACCATCTACAGGTTGAACCCGAGAGGAGCGCTCAGTTTGTTCCCATTTCTGACTTGTGCACCAGCCACTCCTAGCGCTAAGCATAAAAAGCTCTCACGCGCGAAATAGGCGGCTTATAAAGCCTAATTCTTATATTACACCTCCATAATTGAATGAGGTGGGTGTAATGGAAGGCTAATTAAATCGTGTACCGTGAGTGAAAGATAGCTATATGTCAGCCAGTCCTCATCTTATCTTGCACGAGCATCGTCGTCCCCATCACTTCCTCATCCTCTAGAGGAGTTGAAGATACTTCTTTGTTCCTCTTGTTCTTCCTTTTGCTCTTACTTCTTCTCATCTAAGCATTTGCTTCGGCCTACACTCGGCCGAGCGGGGAATATCAAAAACAACTCGAACAAGACCGAGGTCAACCGACTTAGAAGAAGACACAGATACAGATGGGTCAACAGATTCAGAGGTAGACTTTTCAAGCGACACAGAGACACGGGTACATAAGGAATCACATCATCGCCTCCTCCTTGCTTCTTCGCGGACTGATTTTTTATCGGCTAAGGATGTGGATCAAAGGCCACTGATGCAGTCTATAATAACGAACCTCATGGCCAATGGGAGCTTGTGACTTTCCCAAATGGAAGTAGACCACCAACAGCATGCACTTGCAGCCTTGGTTGATAGGAATCAGTGGAAAGCCCAATTGAGCATTTCGAGAGCCAGGAGTGAAGTTAAGACTCGGTCAGCAACAAGATCACCTCCTTTTGCATCTGTCTCCCAAGCGAAGCTTCCCAGTAAGTTGGTCATAAACAACTCAAGGGATAAAAACCTTCAGCCACAGAATCGAAAGAAAAAAGCTACACTTATCGCAAGCAGCAAGCCATAAAGGGGAGGGGGAAATTCTAGTTCATTATAAGCAAGTAGGGGGCGACAACTAAAGAGGTAGCGAGACTAACCGCGCAGTAATATATTTAGGGAATATTTTACAATAAGACCTGGAGCTTAGTCTGTCGACTCTATGAGGGGAAGAAAGAATTATGATCGGCCATCATTAAAGAGAAAAAGTGCATCCCTCCTGGGATGAAATTTAGCTAATTCAGTAAGAGCCATGCCATGCGCCTATCTAGCGCATGATAGTTGTTAGGGATCCGCTTCCTAACTCCGGATAGCAACTCTACGATGTAGTAGTCTAGGAGATATTAATAGTTATAGTTTGCATTGGGTGCATCTAAATCCGCGTTTTTCTACCTGCATTTTATAGTGAAGCTGAACCAACTTTCGAATCGACTAACTTGAAGATAGGGCCGGCTGGATAAGTTCCCAAAGGCCCCCTGAGTGACCAACTAAGTATCTGATTGGAGGAGTCTTTGACATAGTTTTGAATAAGAAACCGGTGGTTGAAAGCTGGAAATCATTCTAAAGATCGGATTCGTCTTTAACCGCGAAACGTACTGACTCATCTTATCAAGTTTGATAAAAAGCCAATATCCTGAGAAGAAAAGAGATCATATACGAAATGATCGCTATATAGCGAATAAACGATCTTTTCACTAAAAAGGGGCGGTGAAAAGAATAGGAACTGGTTAGACTTTATAAATAATACCTGTGGAGTAAAGCTCAGAAAAATTATCATTTCCGGGAACGGGTGAAACCCTTTCGTTCGTGCATAAAGATATGGATAGGGATGCCGTTACCAACCCATAGTAGTAGTAAGAAGCCTATACATACGCTCAAGCAAGAAGGAGCAGGGTTTGATCAAAGTAGAATGCCTTTTTTGAAGAAAAGCACCGGTGTGAAAAGAATATATACTATAACGGCTGACCTTTTTCAAGGCAAGGGGAGTTCATCTATTCATTTCCCTCTTACGAGCCTATGCTCAGGATGTTCTTCGATCCCAGCAAGTTCTTCGCTCGTGGGCTACCCTCTTAGCCCGTTCTAAGCTTAGATCAATACCTAATGATACATGTTTCGTCAATTGAATTGACTCGACCTTTCGCCAGTTGGAAATAGAGGCAAGAGGGAGCCAAGCCAGCAACTGTGGTTGTGCCATTTGGGGGGCTAAAGTAGTCTAGTGGCGGTGAAGAGACGATAGTAGACCAGACGGGGACACCACCAAAACACCTGAACAAGGATCCATTTTCTTTCGTTTGCAGCTATAGTACATATGCGCACTTTAGATTTCTGTCTAACTAATAATATTCCTTAGCGTACTACAAGACAGGTCAAATTCCATTTCACGGTTCTCTTAGAGGTCAAGATCGGCGATTACATAAGCCTTACACAATTTGATGTGATCGCCGCCCCAGTGCAGTACAACGTACTCTTGGGAAGAGAATGGATACACAGGAAGATGTGTGTACCATCGAGCCTCAACCAGTGCATCATGCTATGGCATAACAATTACGTTAAAGTTTTCCCCGCGGACCCAAGGCCCTTTGAATACGAAGCCAAGGCAGCGGAAGTCTACGCTGATGCTTATTACTATTCCAAGGGCGATCTTCAAATCAGGTTTTTCGGTCTGATCGACCGATCGCTGCTCTTGAAGCCCCGTCGAAGACACCAGTCGATCGTGCCTCGACGACACAAACATGTCAGTGACGCTAGACTTGTATGGAGATGGAGTGCCGAGCAACCAGTAAAATGAAGAAGAAAGCATTTGGTTCGGTTGTACTTTCATAGATCTGCATGGGAATCCTCTTGAGATCGATCATGCAGTTACGACCAATTAAGCAGAGATTCGATTGGCCTTCCAGAGAGCTGACATTAGAGGACTTACACCCAAAGCACCAGAAAAGTTGTACGACATACGATCAGAAGTTCAAGATGATGTGATCGAAGTCAACCTATAGGCAAAAGCAGATCCTCGGCCCACATATGTCAGTAAGAACCTATCTAGTGAAATGGCCGAAGCGATTGTCAATCTTTGCAAGAATACAAAGACTGCTTTACTTGGGAGTCTTCATAAATGCCTGGCCTTGATAGGAATCTGGTCGAGCACCGGTTACCGATCAAGCAAGGCTTCAAACCTTACAAGCAACCACCCACAATAGAATTTCATCTGCTCTTTTCAGCAAGTCTGATCTATAGGTAGGGGAGGGCACCTTGGTATGACCTAAGGGGTGGACTGTCACTGAATTCCATCAAAATCCAATGAGCAACCCCCATTAGAAGAGAATAAGGGGTTACAACAATCATGTTAGACTAAGAAGAGCCTTGGGATCCAGTCCCTTGGACAGACCGATGTTGCGCCTCATTAGACAACAGCGAAACATATAACTCGATGTTAATCAAAGTTGGTACGCTCCATAGCTTAAAAAGAAGGGCTAGCAAGCTTGTGAGGGTTGGTAGTGGCACGTAAGGCGCGCCCTTCTGTAAATGGCCTCCTGTCTTTGCTTGTGTTGTGTAGTATGACATCCACGTCATCTTTTACTCTTGTTCCTTAACTCGTCCCTTCGCGTAGCCCACGGAGTGGTTCGTAGGTTAGCTCGTTAGTAAAGCAAGGAAATCATACTGGCGGTAGCGGTTGTAACTTTGACCTATGTCTAGCCACTTCTTTGATCATCACATTCATTATTGATTCACATTCTATCCTCGGGCGGGAAGTCTCAAAGCTCTTTTGCCAGCATTGAGGAACCTGATAATTTTGATTAAAGTAGTTATCCGATAGACGCGATTTGACAATTAGCGGAGGTGTCACCTTCTAAACCTACTTTTCTTAAGTCAATAGAGTACGACCTGGATCAACAAAACCCATCCCCGTCTGAGTAGAGACTTCCTAAGCTAAGAAGTTTTCAAAGCAAGGGAGGAATGAACTTCTAGCTTGATTACCGGGAACCTTCTCTTGATAGATGAAGAACCCCTGGCCAAGCGCTCGGAAAGTGCTCCTCCAGCTGTCTGTCCCGCAGAGAGGTAGTTAGAATAGACTCCGAGACAAGAAGCTGACAGAGAAGCAAGGGTCTTGAGGGGTGAGCCCTATGACTAAAGATACACGAGCTCCTTTACACCCATATCCTCGGAAAGCCCTTTTGCCAGCTTAGCGTAGAGAGATAGCCCCATGAAAGGAAGAATATATGGGTAGATCAAAGCCGGCTGAAGGCCAAGAATGGGATACGGGGACGAAAGCTCAGAGACCATTTGTTCAACTTCTCTACCAAAAGCGGAAGATGAACCCGTATGAATTTAGTTCTAAACCACCTTATTGATATCATGGCGTAGATATAACATGATTCTATTTCTTAGCGGGAAGAGCCTCTCCAGCCTTAGGGGAGAACCAAAGACCCCTTTCTCTTCTCTACTTAGCCGCGGCAGAAGATCTCCTCCCTATAAAGAAGGGAGCACGGTCTTCATTCGAGAGAGCTTTTTTTCAGTCTTTTCCCCGAATCAGCACGATGGTCATCTCCTGCCTACCTGACGAGCACATCAGACAATCGGCTCTTTCATGACTCCATAACAACTACCTTATCCATTGATCTCTTGTGAATGTGAAGGTCCCAAGAACTACCTTCGCTTTTCAAGCTGCAACTATTGCTATTGTTGTGCTTGGGAATTGTTTGAGCTTATATCGATCGTTAGCTTCACTAATCTCCCCACGGTTTATCCTGCGATTTATCTTTACTGAACCTGGCCAAAGGATTTATTTTATAATGTATATGTCTTAGTTGACAAAGTTGTTTATGTAATAGGCTGTTGGCTAGAAAGGTAGGAATTTGGAATGTTGAGATGATTGATAAGTTTATCGAAACACTCGAGTAGATGCTTTCAATAAGCCCCGCTCACAGATAGCTAATGAGCTAGCTCTTTGAATTAAAAAGGAACCAGCAATACTGGATGCGATGTTTGGAACAAAAAGACCACCAAAGGTTCCCGAAATGTTCGCAAATGACTTGTCATATGGCCGTACAGAAGAACACGCAAACATGGACAATTTAAAAAAAATGATTTATTAGACTCGGGTTCACTCCAAAAGAAGAGCTTAGCAAAGAAAGAAAAAGGGTGACCTCCGTTTTGGTAATGAAAAAAAGATCCCTAGCGGTTGTTCTGACATGTGATTAACCGAATCAGCTACGTAGCCCTCTTTCACAGGGGGGTGTGGCGGCATAGCCTGCTTTCAGAAAGTAATTCATGTTGAACCATTTACTTCGTTTTAAGCACTTCTTCTTATATGCTCACTTCGATGATCGAATTTTGCCTTGCTTCAGGCCCTCGCCCAGAGAAAGCTGGAGACGTTGCAGACATGTCCAAAGCAGAACGACCATGCTTGGAAACCACAGGTGGCGTGGAAGAGAGGTTCCCGAACAGAATTAGTTGAAAGCGAAAATAGAGAGTCCTAGAAAGAGAAAGAAAGGGTGAGGAAGGAAAAAGGGGCCCATCGACTGGATTACTAGACTGCCTTCCTTGCTTGCCTGCCATGGTACACTTCTAGTATGAGTGTACAGATCTATTCCACCAACATCAACTGAGGCAAGAGCGTCTTTCATAGCTGATTCAAGAACAACCATTCTTATTCTTTATTCTCCCGAGATCAGAAAAGGCTAGCCACCAAGGCTACGAAACTAGGCTATGAAAGCAGAGAGAACTCAAACTCCTAAACTAAACCTAAGGCAGCCTTTCTCCTTATTATTAAAAAAAAATAAGAAATAGCACCAGCCTAATCCAAGAATGTTGACTCTGATCTTTACTATTTTGCTATTCAAAGCAATCTGCCCAATGAGCTACGGGTATATGAGCTAAGGCCAGTGGATTCCTCTCTTTAAATTCCTTAAAAAAGAAAAGAAGACAGGACAGACAGACTTGATCAATCAAGTCAGCAAACTTAAAGCATGAGTTCTACCGTTTGATCACTATTAGATATCTGATATCAGAAAGATACACGGACGACTTTACTATACTATAGGTTGGATGTTTCCGTGAGTAGTAAGCAGCAGATCTCCCCTTATTGATTTTGGGAAAGCTGGTGGCCGCCTGTGAATTCAAGGCAAGGGGCGGCCTGATTCGACATTGTTGTTTACTCTGATCTGGTCGAGGTGGTTTTCGTTTACCAGCGCGTAGGCGGTCTAAGTTCCTATGACCGAGTCTTTCTGGCCCCTGTGAACATCTTTTCTTAATGTATTAAAGAGGGTCACTCTAACCGGTGAAAAGTGGTGGGTGTCCACTAACGGCCATTCCTGGCTCGACTCCGATAACGCAATTCCGGAAGGAGTCGGTAGTTGGGCACTGGATCCCTTCGGACCCGGAGAACGTGTGACGTTGGGTCGGGGTTTGGTGAACCAACTGGTCGCTCCTCTAGTTGAAGTATCGGGCCCCTTTTTCTTTCGTTGCCTAGGTTACACATTCGGAATACCCCAGAAGGGAATTTTTATCTATTTCCCTCAATCTTCACTTTACGCCAGGCCTCCCAGTTCAAATACGTCATAAGGCGTGGAATTAGACCAAGGGGAATCTCCATAGGAACTAGTCCCTCAGATTTCGCATGTAGGAGATCGAGACACAACCCTACCCAGGGCTATGAGGAAAGATGTAGATCGATCGCCTCAGATAGACAACTACATAGAGGGTCTCTACAAGTCTATATATTCTTTTTTCTTTCGTTCCCCCCTGTAAGATCACCAATGAGGTCTGCAAGTTTCACATCTAAGTAATACCCGATCCGATAGTTTACGATATATATTTAACAACATTCTAAGCTAAGAAAGGAGATTTTAAGATATCGGTAGTTGTCCGGTCGTACCCAAACAGTAAGATTCCAGAGGAAAATGCACCTAAGATCAAATATTTCGAGCCGGCTTCCGTTGAAAATTCAGACTTTCTTTTTTATGCTGCCATCACATAAAAACATAAACTTTGAGGCTCAATAGCTAAATACATGACGATTGAATCATGAGCCGAGATCATAAAGAGCATACTGCGAGTAGGAAGTGGAATTAATACAATGAATTCAAAAGCATCAAACCTTTCTTGTTCGGAAGAATCAAAACTCATCGAAATGGTAACAGCCGTACTTAATAATAGAAGGATTTGGCAGAAATATGTAAAATTGTCCCTCCTAAAAAGATTATTCCGGAATAAATGGGCAATAGTTAGGAGAGGTGCGCCAGCGACGAGCAAAAGCAAGGTTATTAGATACCTCAGGAAAGCCCGGCCAGAACCACACGTGCAAGTTTCCCTGCATGTGGCTCGTCCGTGATAACTTATTCGGATTTGCGCGAACTAGCGGACCGATCACTAAGTGGGGATGCTCCCTCCAGCATGAGCGAACCTTTTCGAAACTTGCTAGGAATGGGCATCACTATCCCAGCCCTGATCCAGCCAGGTTCTATTGATCATGTCCCCTTCCCCCTTGTCTTGGGGCGTCTTTGGCTTTACGAGAGAAAGCCCGCCATAAAAGTCTTTATCTTCTCGTCCTGGATCATATTCCTTTCAATGCGTCCATAGAAGAGGAAATCGCAATGCATCTTGCTCAACTGGCAAGGCGTAGCTGTGAGTGGGAGTGTAGCGTGGGTAAGGTAAGGAGGAAAGTGGCCGCCAAAGAGGAAGCTGGCCTATTAAGCGCAGCTAAGCTAATATGCGCCGGATAAAGCCAGGTGCCGGAGGTAAGCTCTATTCGGCCCGGAGCATTGATTCCCCATAACGAATAGGCTAGCTCTATCTCTTAATTGCCTATCCTATGCTCGAGAAGGTCCCCCAGTTCCTCGGCAGCACCTCGAGGTGCATTTAGTTGTCTTACAGGAGACTCGGGATATTCCTCACTCCATGGCACCTTTCGCTCATCCATTCCGCCCGTCCAGACGCGGCGCCCTTTTTCATTATCATCTATCGCCCTTTCTCTCCTCCCGGCTATTCATGCATGAAGATCGTCATATGTATGCTCAACTTCGGTTGCCGGTGCATGTAGGTAGGAGTACATTATGGCAGGATCAGTCACCCAGGCAAACCAACCCTCCTCCAAGAATAATTGTGCTATGCCCTCTCGATCCCTATAGAGCGAAAGAGCTGCCTGGTGATCCCTAGGTTGCAGCACGTTCGGTCGTTAACTCCTCGCGCCGCTGCCGCCGTTTCTAGGACCGACCTACGCCTCGCCTGCACAGGTACCTACGTAGTGTAGTGTCGGTCGCACATTCAACATAGCGTTCGAACTTATGTGCCTTCTAGAACCAAGGGTCTTCGAGCCAGTTGGGTACGATTAGCCAGCCTTATGGCTGCAAAAGGATTAGACATCCTCCCATGCTACGGTTCCCTGCGGTCCGAAATCGGTGCCGTATTAGGTTAGGGAACTGGGCTTTTTTCGCTCCTCTCACATTCATTCGTTCGAGCTGCTTCGCTCCTCCGCATCCCAAAGCGCGCTGCCCTCCTAGGCGCGCAACACTAAGTAATCCAAGCCAACCCACATTACTGACTAACGGTGGATAATCATATTTCTTAGAGTTACTAAATACAACTCCATGAATGAGCAAAATGGAGGTTGCATTAATTATAAAGATCTCTGGGTAAACTACTAAAAAAAGATTGAACATGTGGGAGGATCCGAACGAATTCTGTTTTCATTTTCCCCGTATGGAGCACTGAGTTACAAACGTTACGATCTTCAACAGGCAGGCTGCACTCTAGGCGGCTAGGAGGGATCGCTAGACCAGCAGCCAGACCAACAATGCTTGTTTCAACCAAGTTTATCCATCCTTGAGTAATAAAAGGTGCCTCAGTGTCTATGCTTCTCCAGGGCCTTTCAAACCAGAAGATAGACGTCGCTCGCTCCTGGATTTTTGAATTCTCCAAGCAGACGTTGGAAGTCTTCCCTGGTGGCACCCACTTCAGCGGTCGTTCCCTTCCCCTCCAAAACGAGGCGTTGTGCGATATCTTGCCATGTAAAGCGGTCTCTTGATTGGTTTTTAGAGAAGGATTCTTCTAGAATCGCACATTTATCTCTAAGATCGTTTATGGTATCGCTTTGATCCTCGGTTGGAAGATCAACCTCTTCCACCCAGTTGGGAATTGGTTTTGGAGGCGAAACAAAATGGCATCTTGGGTTGGGGTGAAACAACAAGTCCAATTTTTCAATAAATTCCCTTTTTATGTCCGTCCTGAGCTGACTCCAGAGCTGCTCGGATCGAGCGGAAGAAAAGTCAAGAGGGAATGAAGTAAAATCAAATCAAAGAAGGTAGAAATCCTATATACTAAACTAACCAATAAACAGAAAAAGATGAACCATTTCATAATAGAAAGAGCCCGCTGTAACTTGGGCCTTGTTAGATAGAAGCAAAATACTTTCACTTCTAAATCCAAATGGAGAATGAACCTAAGAATAACATAGAAAGTAAAGAAGAAAAGGCATCAATTTCCAATACCTACAGCAGCTCCCGCTGAAGCAATTGTAGCAGCTCCGACACCCATTGATTTTGCACTTTCTAACATCTCGAATTGAGAAAGTCTCGTCACGATCTTTCATTCATGATTTTATGTTCTCGTCGCTTCCTGTTGTTGGGCTTGGGAAGGGAAAGTGTCAAGTATGTGCTTATTCCACTTCCATTCCCACCGGAAGGGCACCCTATTTTCAGTTAACGCAATCAAGAGGTGGTAGGTGTGGTGTTGGTTTTGCACCGTGTTCCACACGTACAATCCGAGTAGGGTGAGGATCACGAAGACAAAAAGACTCAATAGTGAATAGATGGTGCAAGGGTGCTATTCCAATAATTCCAATAGCTTCATTCGACGTAATGTACCGGACATTCCGCTTCTTTTCTTGCTCTAAAAAAAAATGAAGAAAGACTTGTTTGTTGTAAATCGCTGGTTGGGTTTACCCATCAAGAAAGACATGTGGGATTGGGGGACATCTAGAACTAAGTCAAGACTGACTACAATTAAAGAAATCACTACACACTGTCTATCTATCTGTTTCCATCTAATCAAAGACAGTTCCATTCGATCTTAGGCGATCCCAGGTTACCGACTCTCCGGCCTCATTTCGAGGCACGATTGGAGAGCTCCTTAGGCCCGCCCCTTTCTCCAAAATGGAAAACTTTCAAGATTAGCGTACTTTTCTATCTATCACTTACGTCATTTCTTGTTGTCAGTCAATCTTCATCAAGACAGTTGACCGAGTCGAAACCTATTGCTCAAGTCTTCCGAACCCGAATAACGAGAAAACTTTTCTCTTATATACGATACCATCAGACGCGCATTCCTTGGGATCAGAAGGAAGACTCTTTCATTTCAACGTCTACTCAGTTTGCTATCTTTTTCAAGATAAGGATCGGCCTATCCAACCACTATGGGATATGAGGTTTTTCCTCGGCTGCACAATCCGATGTGCAGAACTACTGAACGGAAAAAGGATCCTATTCCTCAGTCGACTTCCACCCGCCCGACTAGTTGCATCAAAGGCATTAATTGTTTGACGGAGTTCTTTTCCAAGAGGGAAGAAGGGCAAGCAGGTCCCCCAAACTGTCTCAGAGTACGCAAGTCTGATTTCGATTGGAGAAAGAGGTCGGGTTAGGGCAGGAAGGCTAAAGCTACCGTTAAGCGGTTAAGTAGGAAGGATAGGTCTATAGTTGTTGTAGTAGAAGCTAAAGGTTGTCAACTTACGTTCTGTTCCAGCTTGAAAGTGAAGACGAAGCCAGCCGTTGAGTTGAAAGTGTTAGCGCTGTGTTGCAGCATGGGCCCTTAAGCTTCTTAGGCAAACTCTTTCATAACCTTGTCCCTTGTGTCGTTGAAAGGAGTCTAAAGCCAGATAAGATCATTCCTTAAGGGACTAGTCCTTCTATCTGACTTCTTCTACTCAATCAGCATGAAAAAAAAAGGCATAGAAGGGTGCAATACTTCTATCTTTCTGCCACTTCGTCTTGTACCTGTCCTTTTGGGACAGCCTCTCTTTTCACACCTTGAACCAGGACTAAAACCTATCCCTTCTATTATGATATGAATAAATCCTACTTAACCGCTAAAGGAACGTAGTTGCATTTCTATTCTATAAGGAGAGGGATTGAAGCTTATTTGATAGAACCTAGGAGAAGTATGTTTCATTGCAGGTTCTTTAGAGCTTGGAGTTTAGAAGCATACTTGTTAGAGTAAGGAGCGGAGATACTCGACTGATAGGGAGAGGAACGAAGTAACGTGTTGTTGATAGAACAAGGTATGAAGTAGCTCGACATTATAAAAGGAGAGGGGTTGGCTGGCTTCCCTACTTCATCTTCTATCTTTCTTCCACCCCCTGGACACCATTCTACCCAGAACTCGTGTATGGATCGAGAGTTTAGAATGCCATTAGAGAAAAGGCGTCATGAGTGGAAACACTCAGATGTGAGGTTAGTTACCTCAGTCTATGGAGGTCCTTCAGACGCACGGGCGTGGGTGAAGGTTACACTGTAACAGGTGTATATTTTCGCTCATATCCTGAGCGGGTATTTGATTGAAGTGTTAAATACGTCGTCCTGGTCCTACTAAGATCAGCGC
Source organism: Vigna unguiculata (assembly GCF_037176805.1). Taxonomy (NCBI): domain Eukaryota; kingdom Viridiplantae; phylum Streptophyta; class Magnoliopsida; order Fabales; family Fabaceae; genus Vigna; species Vigna unguiculata. The sequence continues at coordinate 20,991,412 of NC_140795.1, read as the reverse complement.
CAACCATTGACAACACAAGATCGCTGCGAGGAGAGTGCCCGACCTATTTGTCTTTCTCGCACCGATGATTAAACATAATTGCGTTATGAAAGAATGTTCGATCATCAAACTAAGACTCACTGAAAGCTGTCGTTCACGTCAGGGCATATAGATCAGCGGATATGTAGTTTCATGTACTGATTCTCTTCGAGATTGGGTTGGTGTTCAGTGTGGGTAGTCTCATTTGCTAATCTATATGTTTTCAGTTTCAAGAGGGAAGAAGCGGGGTAGAGTAATTTGTCAACTCATCAGGCTGATGACCTGAAGATTGCAGGTTCGAATCCTGTCCCTGCCTAATCATCTAAGGTCGTAGTCAGCCTCAATCTTTCTGATTCGTAAGTAACTCAGTGAGTGCTTTCCTTTTCCCATGTCTTTTTTGGTCAACAACCAACCACATTTCTATATAGTCAAAACACTAGTCCTACATGCTTGACGGGGTTCAGTTTGTATGGAGTGAAGATTTTTTTGAATGTAAGTAAAATGGATAAAAAGATCGATTTTTTTTTCTTTTTCGTTTCTTATCTATCCCATAGCTGTTGTTGTTCTCTATTCCCTTTTTAGAGGGGAGCGCCCACCCGCATTGAATCTCCCCGATCCGGGTCTCGATCTCACTTTTGCCTTTTATGCTTTGCATTCATAAATGAATATTCGACTTGAAAACCTGTTCAAGGAACGCTTTGGGGAGTATTACGTATTGCCAAACGGCTTCACTTTCTCAGCTGGGGCATCTATACTCACAAGTTGAAACCTTACAGGGTTTGCAAGATATCTTTGTTGATCTATTTTTTGAAGGGGGGCAAAGCCCTTCTTTTTTGACTGCTTTGGAGTTTGTTCTTAATTGGGTGGAGAAAGATGATTCGCTTTTTTTATGTTCCTTTAGCCTCTCGTGGAGATCGAATCCCGACTTTTTCTGACTGATGAACGAAATTAGTGCAGCGGCAAGGAGCGTTTTTGACTTCCTAACATGGATACCAATTCTGGGTCAGAGAATTCATAGTAAGGCGATACGCTCTTTGATGCAGTAGATCAGCGGACCGGATGATTGACATGTGAGGCGAGAGTGTCCGGTCTGCTTCAAGTCCTACCGTTCAATACTAGACTTCTTCTTCCACTTCCAGGAGCAACCTCTATCCTTTTGAGGTGAGGCCTTTGACTCCGCTTGCCTCTACTTTTCATGTCAAGCGTACAAGTGTAGTTTAGTGGGATTGACTTATAAAGACAGGAATTCTTTTTCATCTCCTCGGGCAAGACCCTGTATAAGTCGACGTCTTAACCTGACTTCCTGAGCTCAAAGATTTGATGATAGGGATTGTTCACAGCACTAGTTGTCACCGTCTAATCCTTTCATAAAAGACATTCACTGACCCACGTAGGACTGCTGAATGGAATGATTCCTCCCCCGAGGGTGATGGAAGGGAGGGCACGACCCGATCTAAGATTACTCCCTGAGCAGAGTCTGACTTTTCGAAAAGAAGAGAGGAAGGGGCGTACCAAAAAGTTCTCCAATTCGATGAGGACAAGCAGGCACAACAATCCCAGGAAAGGTTCAAAGCACGTAGTTGCAAAGCTAATATTCAGAAGTTCAGTTCGTGAGATAGCTCCCCGGACCAGATCTTTTTGATAGATTCCTAGTACCGACCTTCTGTTCAGTGTAGGGAAGGGATTTGCCGCAAGCCAACAAGGAATCAAAGTACCCGTGCTATCAGTACAAGTATAAGCTGGATCATACCACACGGGAGCAGGATTCGCGTTCCACCTCTAAACCATAGGATCAGGCAATTAGAATCATGCCACTTTTTTATGGCAGGTTGAAGTTTCAGGCCAAGGGCGAAAGCAACTATGACTGACATCCTTAGATGAGCTTCAGGCCACTTGACCAATAGGCAAGCTCAAGTAGCTTTCAATCGGGGAGGATCAAGTCCAAAAGAAAGAGTGAAGGATCTATCTTTTGCCCCACTGTATAAAGAAACCAAGCCAACCGAAACCGATTCAAGAGCCCTTCTATTTTTTATGTTATTTTATTATTACTTTTGCTCTGACTTTGAGCGATTCCATATCAACTAATGGAATCATAATAATAATTTCAATGAAAGGTTTAAGTAGTGCTTTTTTATTAATTCAATTATATGATGTTGTTCTACCTATTTGTCTGTCGAGGAACGTAGTCGCTTTCTGGTTGAGTTGAGCGTATGTCTTTGCCCAGATATTTTTCCTTTGTTTGAAAAAGACTAACTACTATAGTATAGTAAGGGGCCTTTTCTTGCTTGTTAGCGCTGTTTTTTGATTGCAGGGCGCTAGCTTACTAATAAAGAATATATATATATATATATATATATATATATATATATATATATATATATATATATATATATATATATATATATATATATATATATAGGGCTTTTTTCTTTCATCTTTCATCTTGATCGGAATCGATTCTATGATTGAATAGCAGAAGTGCTACTTATTAATTAGTAGTATAAACTCGAAGAGACAGACAAAGAGGCAATCATACCTGCTAACTCCTAGGATGAGAAGTAGGTCCCTTGTTTTTGGCAGGAATAGTTCCATTGTTGCCCCTCGGGAGAGTGATCTACTTAGCGAACTAGCAGGATGCAGAGATCGATTGATAAAGATGAACCTCGAGAGTGGATGGTTGACCGCCGCCCCCTTGTCCTGGAGGCTCTCCGGCCGAGGAGGGGCTTGCTATCGTAACCTTTTATCCCGGTGTATGTGAAAAAGAGTGACGAACCCTTTTTTGTTCGGTCATAGGTTGGTGTCCAAAGAATGAGAGTCGGCTTCCTTAACTTAAGTCCGTTGTTCCTCAGTAGCTCAGTGGTAGAGCGGTCGGCTGTTAACTGACTGGTTGTAGGTTCAAATCCTACTTGGGGAGAATTTGGAGTTATAGCTTTTCTGACCTAGCGACCCCAGTCCTTCCCCTTAGTTTCTAAACTAGTAGAATCGTGGGACATCCAAAATGGGAAGTTTCTTGTTTCTTTTTTTTCTATTTCTTACTCCCTTTTTTAGTTTAGGAACTTGGTTTGTTCAATTCACTTGCTCATGAACTCGCAGCTTCGCCAGAAGCGACTAGGGGGGAGCTGTCGTAGAAGCTTTGCCCTTTGTACAGAGATTGTTATGAACTGACTAGCGGAACGCTAGCTAAGCTAAAAAAGAGTCTGAGTTCCCTTCAATCAAATCAATAAGCTTTATTTCAGGTTTTTATCCCTCCTTCTTAGAACCCATTGATGGAGGGGGGCCTCAGCCCGGGAAGGGGAGAGTGGCCAAGTGGTCAAAAGCGACAGACTGTAAATCTGTTGAAGTTTTTCTACGTAGGTTCGAATCCTGCCTCTCCCACTTGTTTGTTGTAGACTTCTTCGAAGAGAAAGGGGGAGAAAGAAATCCTATAGCTTAGCTTGAGTAAAGCCCATTAGTATTAGTAGTAATTGGATCTTTTCTAAGGTTTGAGGATGTTGTATCGATAGGTGCGGAAGATTTATATTGATATAAAGATAACGTCAGCATATTGGCTCCAGCCGGTAGCACGGGGCTTGCGAATTCTTCGATCCATACCCTCTGAGTTAAAGAGTGGGTCGGCACAGTTTTCCAGGTTGGTTCAAACTTCATCCCTTGTTCAAGGGGAATAGTTTGAATCTGGGGTACATAACGGTTTACAAGACGATTGAAGGACTCCTTTATGGAGCCAACCAACTCAACAACAGTGTCCATACAAGACACCGGCTCAGATATACTGGAAAAGTGTTTTCTACCCGTTTTGCTAAGGTTATAATCTTAGAAAAGGAGAAGAAAGATACCATTTAACCAGCATATCCGCCTTTTGATCCCGTACACATATCATCCTTCTATGATGGGAAGGGATTTACCTGGGCTTGCACTAGAAATCCTATGAGAATATGACAATAGGAGTTTTCTTAACTGCTAAGCTTACACAGACTCCTGAAAGATTCGAACGAAGGCATTCCAAAAAAAAAAGAAAGCTATTTATACGCTAGAGCCTTACACAGACTTCCTAAAAAGAAGTGACCTTATCTAAATCTAAGGTAAAAACTCAAAGGCCCACATGCTTTCCTTTTTTGCTTGCCTAAGTCCCTTTTTCTACATATGGATTGAAAAAAGTTTTTCGGCCTGTCATGGACAGAAAATAAACCAGGCTCGCATAGATACATTACCTGAACCATGCTTTTCCCAAGCGGGGGTCTAAGACCCTTTTCGGAAGCAAAACCCAGAGCAAAGGGGGGCATGGACAGCAGTTAGAACATACAGATAAGAGCACATAGCATCACTTACATCAGAAGTGGGATCACTCACTTCAAACCTTACTTCACAAGATCTTATCGCATTGAAAATCCGTATGGTGCAGTTATGAATGGAAGCACTGGGGTTAAGCCAAAAGTAGAAGTCGAAAGAGCAGTAGGAGTAGGCGAGAAGCCGGCGCGTCTTCATTTTGGGAATTCCTAACGGAATGAATATAACTAAGGGGAATGGAAATCATCGAAGATATAGTGTGTGTGCCATGAGTAATCAATCTTCGCAAAGACAGAATCATGGATGTGGTCGTACTAATACTAATACTAATACTAATAAAGGATACTCTTTTGATACTTCTTTAATAGATCATGAATTTATTTTCTTCAAACATGGATTTGACTTTGCTTTTTAGGATGCTAAGGTTGGGGTGCTTATCCTCGTTTTAGTGATGTGCAGGCCCACTCGATGAAACGAAAAAGCTTGACAAGCTGGATGGATATTGGGTCACGGACATAGGAATACGGAATTAAAAAACCTGAGGCATTTGGGAAAACAACAAGCCTTGGTCCGACCTGACTCGGAACTGGAATTGGCAAAGAAGGAAGCCCCAGGTGCTTGAAAGACCAATACGCTCTAATGAGTCCCACTTACCAATATTTAAGGTGCACCGCAGGACTCATTCTGATCCACCCGCGGACACCCCTATCTTAAGCAAATGCCGACTTACCCTTGGCCTTCCCAGATAAGAAAAAAAAGAGAAAGAATTGCCTCTCGCTCACACCCTTTCTAAGGGCGAATCATCGGATCGGATTGACCACCCTTTCTTTTTGCTTTTGATGCAGCTACAACCTTTTCAACTGCTATTTGCTCAGTAACCATTATCTAGTCATGAAATGGGAACCGTAAATGAATACGAATAGGCCCTTCGAACTTGATTCACAAGACAGGCTCCGGTCTTAGGCATGTCTATCAGGTCCATTCTATCTCCTCCTCGAAGGAAGAGGCTCAAAGGCGAAAGGGATCGCCCTTGACCCCACTACTGCTCAGCTTACTTGCTTTCCCTAAGCACACACACTAAGTAGATAGTAGGCACAGGTACGCTAGGAGCTCATCGAACTTAACTTGTAGAGTGAGACCAGTGCTCGATATGGTTCATTTCAGTTCTCGTTCTCTTGATATGCTTCAACACATACCTGTCATCTATCTTTTTCAAGCAGTATCTCAGTCTGCTTTCCCTGATATTGCTAGTACGTACTATCTTTCCTTGCGTGGAATTAGTTCAAAGTTATCTTGAGATATATCTAAAAGCTATATATAAGGAGAAGTCCCGGTAGAGCTATTTCATGCCCTCTTATATGCTCGCTAACGTTTGTTAGCTCGTTTCCAAGTACAGAAGGCGGGTCTGGGAGACTTTTAAGTGAGAGAAGACCGCTGATAAAACAGTAGTGCTGCTCATTGATCGGTAGGGAGGAAGGAATCATAGCAGGGGAAGGGGATAGCAAGAGAGAGAGACATGCGAGTTCGACTCTTGTTCTATCCATGTTTAGCAGTCCTTGTCCATGTTGGAACTGGGCAATACTGCTCAACTACGAGATGCTTGAAAGTAGTTGCTTTTACTGTCTTTATTGAGATTGGGTTAGTGTTCCGTGTACCGCACCGAGCCTTAATAGGTTGAGATTCTGTAAGTAACTACTCCGTGCAGGAATCTCTTTATGGAGGGAATTTGGATTTGTTATGAGATGGACTTCTTTTTCAATGATTATTCTGATTTACTTCCTCTGGCAGTTGTAGTCATTTATGCTCTGTGGTGGCGGCGCCTTTTACCATTATTAAATTTGCCTCGACCCGACCCCGATCTGACTTTAGCATTTGATGCTCTGAGATATGAAATATCTTCTTGACTATAAACCCTGTTCAAGGAACGCTTTGGTGAGTATTACAAATTGCCAAACGACTTCACTTTCTCAGTCGTTGGTGAGCATCTATATTTTACGATCTTGATGTGACGGCTGGGTCTTGACCTAGCTACCGAACTGACTTAATGAAATGGTAGATGTGGCCAAAGGAAGGGGTCGAAGGACAATGAGAACTCACAACTTTCTCTCTATCCTGAGGCCAAACTCACACTTTATGGATCTATACCATACATTGAGCCTGCAGGGAGAGCCTTCTAGAATTGCAAAAGCCTTTGCCTCTATAACAGCCTTAATTCAAAGAAAAGTGTAAGTTACATTGATTCAGTCTTCGGGCTCACTTGATCTTCTTGGGAGCGTACCCTACAAGGGAAGAGAGTAGCATGGGACAAGATATCTGATTTACGCAAGGCCAAGCTGACCTTCCGCTTCCGGAATGGATTTCTTTGAGACAATAAAAGAAAGATAGATAAGGGATTTTTCTTTCCCAGTCGTTTCCCTTGTCAGAGAGATTCCTTTTTTTCTTTAAATAAGAGAATTCTGACCTCAACCTCACTCAAGGGATAGAAAGGGGCGATGAGCTCAGTGGAGTAGAAGCCGTCCTTCTGAAATAGAAAGCCCTAGCTATGAGTTACTCCAATCTAGCCGTGAAGCGCGAGGGCCAATATTCAAATGAAAGCAAGGGGCTGATTGTCCTCATGGGGAAGGGATGAATACGAGCTGTCGGAAGAGCTGCTCTATAAGAAGCAACCAATCCAAGAATTTCTTGATTTGGTAGAGTACCAGTCACAACACTAGAACCAAGTTAGGTGAGCTTGAATGCATAGGTAAGAGCGGGGAAAGCTACTCTTAGAGCGTACTCCTTCCGATCTAGGCATATGGTTGAATCTATCCTTGAAGTAGTGCTTGATTGAGGGATGAACCCGAATCCGTACTTTCCGGTACTTTTCCTCTTTCAAGTGGGTTGAACTCTTTCTTTTTCTTTTATTGGCACGGATGGACACCTCGAAGAGAATCCTTCTTCTTCTGCCTGGCTGGCTTTGTACTGACTGATAAGAGTTTCCAATATACAAGCCTTACACTTGACTTAGTAAGCCAAAACAGGGCAACCCACTGCTCGCGACGTGAGGTGCGAGTTGCTTTGTAAAAGGTATTTATGTATCAATTAGTAGCCAGAGAAAAAAAAAAGTACAATTGCAACTTCAGACATTGAAGAAGATTTTTTAATGAGAAAATTTGGCGCAAGCCAATGCTGCTAATAAACACCCTTTTGAAATTGAAATGAAACAACTTTGAAGTGCCCTAACATGTACCTACGGAGCAGAAGATAGATCGGTCCTCGTAGAACGTTCAAGACTTTAAGTCTGTTGTTCCATATCAATTACTAAACCTCGTGGTATCCACGTACAAAACATACCATTACCAAGAATAGAATTAGCACATTGGTGTCGATCTACTAAGCCAGTCAATCAAGTATGTAGTGTAGAGTCCATGGTGTAGGACAGGTTTTAGTACGAGGAGTTCAATGAAAGGATTTCTCTATAGTAAGAGTGATCCATGGCCTTTCGCCTAGAGTCATAGAAGAATTCCTTCATGCTTCCCATAGGGGTAGGAAAGAGTCAAGTGGCCGGTTAAGCAGCTAGTCCTACCTAATCTAGGCACATATGTCGGTTAGAGCAGTGCCTTTTCAAATCAAAGCTTAGCTTCTGAGATTCTCTGACTAATAGAAAAAATTCTTTTGGGAAAGTATTTTGCGCTCTACTCTATTAGGCTGTGGGGCCCATATCTTCTTGAATAAACTACTGTTTGCCCCTTGGAATGAAGCCTCTTAGGCTGTCTACCTTTGATTCAAGAGTCTCACCTTGGCAATCTACTGAGAAGGTCGTATCCATGGTCTCGACTCGCTCATACCCAACCCACCTCTCTGAGGGAGACTTCCTTACTATGCCACCATCCTATTAGCTTAGCTGGTAGTTAATCTATTTACTAGTCTGATGCACACTTGGAAGGCTCTCCTTTATCTTACCAATCGTGCAGCACTATACACGCGTTTAGGTCATCATTCTTATCTAAGGCGGATAATTGGGATTATAATGCCTTTGTTTTATGGACCTCGGGACCTTTCATTTCCAACTTCGGCCTATCGTCTTATGTTTTTAGTTTCAAAAAAAGAAAAGGTTCGCGCCCTAGAGTGCATCCACGTCTTAGCCTTCACGAATGAGGCCTGCTATGACAAGGGATAGATAGGCACTACCTCTAACAAGGTAGTCGTATGGCGATAGAATGCCTTCTGGATACGACTAAAGAATAAACCATTATCTATATTGCTAGTCCCTTTGTCTGAGCACAGGTGACTCTCTTAGTGTTAGTACTTGTTCAGTTAAGATGTACATAGTCTTTAGGGTACGGTCATTACGCAGCAATATATCTTCCCCACTAGGCGTGGTATACAAGATAGCATCTAGCAAAGGACTTATCAAACCTATTCCGAATCCAGAATCGAAAGCCATAGGAACAAAGCTTGAGGAATACTGTGACTTCCATCAAGCCAAATCAAAGTGAACAAATTGTTCATAGTGGTGTCTGTGTGAAAAGGAGATTCCTTAGAAAGATTTAACTCCTCAACAGTTGTTCTCCCCTTACACCAACTGTATGTAGTTGAATCGAGATTGGCGTTGCCTGGGTCAACTCTCTCCTATCTCATGTTGCTATTTTAGCTTTCATTTTCGTTATGTTACATATTGATCTTCTTTGACCTGCGAAAGCGAACGAGGAAGCTTACCATTCCGCCGTCGGTCAGTTATTCAAAGAAGAGTATCAACGGTATAACTACGAAATATTGATAGCAAACCTCGGACTTTCATCCCAAACTCTTTCTTCTTTCGAATCTGAACCATGAAAGTCAGTCAATGTTGGCTTCCTCGATTACACAATTGACCACACGCATTCAACGGTAGGGAGTAAGACCTTCTCTTTACAATTTGGAAGGTCAATTCCAGGGATACTCATCGAGTGGACCATACCAAGGCTTTCCAAGAAAGCTCCTTCTTTGCTTTTCTGATTGATCTCATTGTGGACGTGTAGAGATAGGCACCTTATCTATGCAATATAGATCTCTCTAGACAGATTCGTGAAAGATCCATTTATTTACGCCATGGAAGTTTCATTGCTGAATGACTTGTCTGCTACCAACTCCTTCCTCTATGGGTAGGGCATCTCTACATGTGAGACCTTGTATACAAATTGATCACATACCGCTGAGTAATTAAAGAAAAACTCTTCCTTGCTTTCATGCATAGCAGATTAATCGGTGTCAGTTGCTTTAACACCTTTCCATGGGCATCCACCCGTAAAGATAAAAGGCCTACGCAACGATCCTTAGAACTCTCCGGTTCAAAGCCGCCCGCAATCGATACCTTTCCATTCCTATATCCTATACGATACGCTATTTTCCTGTTTCAAAGAGCTTATTCGAGAACAAGGCGCAACAAGAGCTAATTCGATAACAGGATTCTTCACAATTACCCTTTCCTCGCTTTCGCTTTCAAGGGGCGTAGTGCTTGCTTACTTCTTAGAGTAGAGTCCGGAATTTTTAGCTTATTAGGTCACAATCCTGTCTTATTTAGATCTTCTTTCAGTCTAGCCCTTCTTCCACATGAGATCCTATTTTTCCTAACTCCATGTAGCACCACTATCCAATGAAAAAAAAATCCTGCTATTTCACTCCTGGAATTCCTTGATAGAGAACTCCAGTTCTATACCTGGGCTAGCTACTAGCTCAGACTCCGGCTTCTTAGTGTGGCCAAGTGGTAAGTCCTTTCTTTTCTGTCTGAGAATATGTCTTATCTTCCGAGGTGGCATGAGACAATAAGTGAGTTCCAGTTTAGTCTTTTGAATGTTCCTGAGGTGGATCGAGTCTCTGGTAGTTCTAGGTGGCTAGAGACCAGGGCTAACAGTCCTAGAAAGAGCAATCCTATTTCTAAAGTACACGAACATCTTTGACATAAGGACGCTTTCAATCTTTGTTCATGAAAGCCAGACAGCGGAGTGGAGATAGAGTCCAAGCGCACTATAGCACTGCAGAGAAAGAAAATATCTTCCTTTGAAAAACTAGAGTAGTACTAAATCAAAGAAAGACATGAATTGCCCGAAGGCCAGGTTCTTTATTCCCATAGGCACAAAGACCGATCCCGACCGTCCCTTATTATTTGATTTTACACGTGCCTGGAAATGATGCTTGAATGCTTGCTTGTCTTATGAGCCATTTACTTACTTATGGAAGACATGGGGCATGAACGAGAGCATGGTTAATTAAGTAGGCTATGGAGCATGAGCCATATCAGTGCTAGAAAGACTTCCTTTTTCGATATGGTTTGATAGTAGGAGAGAAGTAGTACCCCTACGAGTGATGGATAAGAAATGCTTTTTTTTTTCAAGCGGAAGATACTTCACTACAGGGGAAGGCTTATGTCACTCGGATGGGAAGGCGCTAGCCGCATGGAGTAGCCATAAGAGTTAGAAGACCGCCATCAAGGATGACAAGTCACATTGGGACAGCCCTTTTTCCAGCTAGTTGATATAGAATGGAAGGGGAAGGAGGAGAAAGATAAAAAGGCAATCAACAGACTCTGATAGACGCTATGGGACCATCTCCCTTGGGAGAAGCCTTTCCGTTGTTCCAGGGTTTTCTTACTATTGAGGTCCATTTTTCCTATCATGGCATGGGGATTAGAGAGAAGATCAAGAGTTTCGAACAAGCACGCAAGCCTGAAAGCATGAGTTTCCAACGATCGAAGTTCAAACTTGGCCGGATAGGAAAGAGGGAAAGCCTTCTTCGCAATGAGTTGTATCCATTATACAATCACCAGGCTTTGCCAAAGACAGTCCCAGTAAAGGGGTGTGTAGCAAAGCATCCACCGAGACTAGATTGGAAGATAGTCATGTGCTCTATGAAAGCAATCGAACATCATGTGTGAAGCATATGAGATGGCTAGCCGGGCAGTTCCATCATAGTTCGTGACAGGGTGTAAAGGATATATGATCTTACTTTACGATTGAGGTCTTCTTTCTGCTCTTCTTCACCGGGAACCCCTATTTCATCAACCAGACGGACAATGGGAAGCGTCTGAGCAATAAAAAGATAAGCCAAAAACGTGAAGTAGAGGGATCCCATCCTGACGGATGAGCTGCTCCCTCCCCTGGTTAACTACCACTACCCGGTCTTCCCTTTGAATTGATAGCTTCCGCTGGAGCACTTACCTTCGTGATGAATCCCTTGAGCTTTGACTATCTTTTTGCTTCTTCTTGCTAGCCTTCGATTGTATGGTTTCCTGTATCGCTCTTGTCAAGCTCCAGCCCGATCCCTGTGATCTCGTACTTGGACTTCCCCCCTCTTTATCTTCGTCCTTGGATAGAGCCTTTCACTAAAGGGAAGAATCCCGAGCTTGGCCGAAAAAAATCCTGGAAGTAGCACTGCTTTGGTGATTGGCAAGACATATCTGAGTAGCGCTGCTTGAACGAAGCGTGGGCTTAAAGCATCAAGTGGAGGCGTCGAATCCTTGCAAGAGGGGGGCAGACCGGTCAAAGCCAAGTCTAGACGAGCTGGCCAAAAGGCATAGGGCCAAGGCGGAGCTGGCAGGCTCATCTCACTTATTGTGTGCTTTGTTGGAATAGACTGACATCAAGGGAAAGTGCACTTTATCTCGATTCCTCTCTTTCTACAACTCTTTCCAACCCACTGCTCAGTCCCCCTCCAAACTATGGCATCAAGGTCGGACCAAGGGTCAGGCCTCTACCGATCTACTTATAAGGTAAGGGGAAAGACAACTGAATAAATAGGTCTATCTATCCTATAAAGACGGGCTAGAGTAAACGCCAAGCGCTGGCCCATTAGTGGGTTCAATTCCTGCTTGCCTCTCATTTTCAATTGTTTGTTAGAGTAGTCTCGATCCTATTGAACATAAGCTATATCACAGGGAGTAAGTAGATCATGATCGGAGGGGACGATTGGAGAAAGATAAGTCAAGGAGGACCCGAAGAGGAAGAGCGGTCCGTCCTAAACGAAGAGCGGTCGCTGAGAGCGAGATGAACTGATTTGACCGGAGGGGGCCACGGGATTAGACTCTCAATGTATTATTACATTTCTAGCGGGAGGAGAGTAGCCCCGAAAGAAGTCGGTCCTAGCGAAAACACATAATACAGCTTATGACCGAGAGTGTCATGAAACAAAGGTCAGTCTGCACAGGCGGGACGTGACATTAATAGACAGGTCAAACTGTGGAATCGTCTGATTTTCACTCGGATGATGTAATTCAATTTGATTTATATCAGTGTGCAGCAGCCCCTATGACAGAATTGAACATCAGATATATGACATCCATAAAAAGATTATAAACAATCGGTTATGAGAGCAGCACTTTTCCTTGCGGGGGCCCCGTCTCCCATCGGTGCGCTGGAGACGATTCTTTCTGTATCTTCGACTTCGTCTTCTCCTCCTTCTGAGTTAAACAGATAAAATAAAACATGTGAATGAACGAATTTATCGTAGATTGCACGAGCATACCACCCTTTTTTACTTTACAAATGATTGTGATTGTGGAGTTGAGGCAGGGGCTCTTGCTTTTTACTAGGCTAGACGACTCGGCAATTCTACCCTACGTTTTTCCCAAGATTGGACGCCTATTGACGAAGCTCAGGATTGGATTATCGCCTTACTGCTTGACGAGAACAACCTACCACTGACTTTTTGAAAGTACCTATCTCATTGCACTAAAAGAGTCTGTCTTTGACGATAGGGCTTGAGGTCGATCGGTCCACCACTAAGGATCTATGGTAGGTCAAAGAGCGCAGAGAAGATTGTCCACCACTTCTTCTTGTACGCGCTATAAGATATAGGCTTTCTATGAAAGCTCGTAAGATCAGCTGACAAAAAAAAACAGAAAGGGATTCAGACTCGCCTGGTTCATGTCTATCGACGAGGGATCTCAGATTGCGCTTGACCGCAGACTCATAGCATGGGTGAGAATTCTTCATCTTAGGTAATGAAGGTGGGCGGCTCGTCGTCTTGGAAAAAGGAAGGGATGATTCTTGCCAAACTCTGTCATGCCCATCCTTCTTGGAGTTTAAAAAAAAAAAGATCCCCTTATGTTTTTCTGTCTTCTTCTTTGCCGAAAGGAAAGACAAAGGCGAGGGAGTCCTCGAACGGGGAAACCCACGATTGAGAGGTCAGATCACACCATCCTCATTGATCCAATTCGGGTTGGTATGCTCACAAAGAGAGACCCTACCACATGTGTTTCAGTTTGAGAGCCACCCTGTTTTCTCGATGTCTTCTTCTCTTTCGGGTGGGAGGCATTCTTCAATAGCTTTCATTACTAAGGGGCCCAATCCTAAGAATAAGAGTATCAAAAGACTCGATCTATCCGACCTTACCATAGTCTCCCTCGAGGCGCGGTCAACCTAGCAGGTGTCATACCTTCAAAAGAGATGGCTCAAACAGATTAGCTATAATGCGTAGTTAGATACTTCGATGGCTCTCGAACTAGCTGTGTTAAGCATATAGCTAGCCTTCTATTACCTTATTTCTCCAAATTTATGAATCCATAATTGTTGCCATTCAGTCTCTTATTAGCGATAGGGGCCGTCATCCAACATGCTTCTATCTAAGTGATTTCATACCTTATTCCCTCCGCCACCCTCACCCTTCTAAGCTCCTTTGCCCTATGCCTTTAGTTAGTCTGCTTTGAATGATCATTTAACTCTTCAAAGGTGAGCGAAGTACTTTGAGGGATTAGATGGAAGGAACCTTTGTTAAGAATGGAATACAATTATTTGTGTCCTTATTTAGCTTTCAAGTGGGAGAGGACTTCCATAGAGTGAGCCCTTCGATCGCGGTGCTCATCTTACCACCCTAACTACTAGCGCAGTCCAACTTATCCCTGCTAACCCACAACTAAAGCACCATGACTCTTTGATTTCGAAATGCAGCCGAGGGCATCGGAAAGAACACATCACACGCCCTAACTCCACGAAGGGATGGATGGAATAGACAGGCACAAACCATTGACCCTAATCTTACCAAGATATACAGGTATTCAATCCAGAATGGGCACAGAAACTGTTCAGGAAGTGAATAAAGCAGAAAGATACACATTAGTATTGGACTTAACCCCAGAGGAGAAAGAAGAACCTCCGCTTGTCCTAGAGCTGGCCTCAGATTCAGAAGTTTATGTTAACCATACCACTAGGACAGGAAGGGTCTATCAACCGCCTCATTTGCAAGGCTAAGAAGAGCAAGAATCTATTATGCCTTTCGCTCAGTTATGAGCCAATAGGAATTTGAATGGATTGAGACTCGCGGTGCTTACACCTCTAAAGTCAGCCTCGCTCAACAATTCCTTGAGACCAAAGCAAAAGTTCACTTTTGATCCCAAGGAGTTCATTACCCATTATTGTTGGCTATTCCAATGCCAATGCCAATGATAGAGAGATTAGGGGAATATACTGACCGAGAAGAGAGAGTAAGACCCTAAATGCTTACGGGACAGAGAGGATGCTAGTGAGATGCGCAGGTGTATGAGCTTTGAGATGTGTAGGTAGAAAGAGAAGAAGCCATTCCAACTGGTCCTATCATCCTAGGGTAGTAGTCAATCCGATGTAGCTAATACGACCGACATTAGTAGACGAGTACAAATGAATATAGTAGCCCTATACAATAGACGGTAGTTCCATTAGAAATTCTATGTAAAAAGTAACCTACCGGTAACAAAGGCCTATGAATTCTTGCAAAAACTGGAGAATCCAATCCGCATCAATCTGGTCAGAATAGCCCTTCCTCTGCCGTACCTCTGATTAGTTCTTCAGAAAGCATTCCGTAAATAAAAGAGTGAGAATAGTAGCCTCAGTACCAATGAGCGGGTAGAGATCAGGAAAGAAAGAAGACCGACCAGATATTCAGCAAAGCATACTTTCGGGAGAGAATTCTATTTCATCGTTACACAATCTTCTGACTTACGTATTATGATATTCGTAGATCGCATAAGACGAAGATAGTCTGTTTTCACGTAGATAACAGTTTAAGAGTGAATCTGTCCTTACTAGACTTCAGGTTTAGATCGAGTTAGGGGGGAATACGGGTATAACCAAAAATTCCTGTCATAATGCTATTCATCAAGGCGACTGGAGGGAGGACAACAAACCTGAATGAAAGCCTTTCAAAACAAAAAAAATAGGGTTTGCTAGATAAGAGGAAGAGAATGACATATGTGCTTACTTTACTTGCAGTTCCCCTCCTTGACTATGTCCCGGCTGATTGGTGGGAAAAAAAGAGGTTAAGGGAGAAAAACCTTGCCTCATATGCGATTCCTCCTTGTTTATTAAATCCCGTATCAGTTGGATTTTAAAAAAAGGGGAGTCCAAGACTATTCATTTCAGTTATCCATCCTTAAACGCGGATGGCGTCATAGGATTTGAGCCCTTTAGGACTGGAAATTGGATATTGAATCAAACCAATATCCTTGGCGGCCACATCGTGCGAGATTACCAGAACCTCTTTACTACTGACCATCATTCCTAATATTATTTGATTTAGATCCTTATCTTAGTGGCAAGATGACTTCTCAACAGGATATTAACGCGCTTTCTCAACCTATCTCAGAGGATTCCATGTTTCCGTTTTGTAAGGTCTTTTTTTCAATTGAAGGCTCCAGGACCAGATAGGAAAGCATTGAGCTAGGATGACTTCACTACCTTAGTCTATTCACCCTCGGATCAATTCACTGGCTTGCTTACTTGCTTGGTGCACACTGACTTGACTGACTGAAGACGGAATGGACCAATGCGAGATTGACTAAAGAAGGGCGCCAAGGAAAAGGCAAACTAGATAAAAAGCCAAGCTGACTGAATGAAATGTCGCAGCTGACTCTGACTCCGGTTTGGTACCTATTCCATATTTGAAGATTGACCACAGCTGATGAGTTCAAATTTTTGCCCTCATTTAATATTTAAATTTGTGGATTTAATTGAATTTTCTGTGTTTAAAGATTGATTTAATTAGGATTTGTGATTATTGGATTTATTGAGTAAGTTTGGTAAAAGTTGCGTAAAAATTGATTTTAGTTGCATAAAATATTATTGGATATTCTAACGTTTGTTAATGCAGCTGGAATTTATTTTTGGTCAATTAATAGTGTGATTTTAAAATATTCAAAGTTACAAAATAAGTCCAAAATCAAGAAATTCTGAAAAAAGAATAAATTAGGAGCTAAATGCACCCCCAGATTTTATTTGCACACTCCTTCCTCAAATGGACCACAAAAACCTGTTCTGCACCCCCAGTTTTCACTAAGTTGCACCCCTCCTACCATTTAAACTCCACTCAACCAAATCATGCCATGTGGCAATCCCCACCTTTTAAAATTAGCCAACCATAAGCTGCCACGTGTCATAATCCTCCACTCACCAAATTGACCACTCAGATCTTGCCACGTCATCATCTCCTCCATCTCACACATGAAACCCTAACCCTAATTTCCCTTCCACCCACCATGGCAGCCGCCGCCGCCATCTCCTCGCCGGCCACCACTGCAACTCGTCGGAAACTTCAACCTCCATCTCCACCGCACCTTCACGTCTTCCGGCCACCACGAACAACAACGCCATCTTCTTCACGCATCCAACCTCCACCATCTCTGCACCTTGCGCCACCATCTTCCTCACCGTTTCGCGTCGCACACCGCTAGCGCGAACCTGCGCATCCTCGCTGGCCACCACCAACCTCAGCCGCATCCAGCAAACACCACCAGCGCATCTTCATTCAGCAGTGAAACAACCCAGAACCTGCACCATCTTCAACCTTTCTTCCCACACCTGCGAGCGTGAAACGAAGCGCCTGCACCTGTGCCAGTGTTTCTGCATCTGTACCACGAACACAGCTTCCAAACCACTCACCACGATGAAGCTTTCTTGCGCCATCTGCACCAACGTTTCTACACAGCACAACCGCGTCGGAAGAGCTCGCCGGAGCAGCCACCACGTCGGACCAGCCGTCGTCATTGCACCTGCGCAGCCAAGGGAGGAAGGAGCAGCAAACCCTAATTCTGGAGAGAGAGTACTCTGCACCACGTGTCAGCATCTGATAGGACAGTCAAACTGGCAAACTCTGGTCAACTGGTCAACTCTGGTCAACTGGTCAAAGTCAGCAGTCAAATTCTGGTCAATTTTGTAAAAATGCTTAAATAAGAGGGGCAGAATTGGAAATTGGACAGAAATTGAGTTGCTAATTAATTAAATAAAAATAAAAGATTTTAGCAACTGACAGATAAAGCCCAAAGTCCAGTGGAAGCCTATATAAAAAGACTTAAGGGAGCAGAAGCGGGGGAACTTATAATTGACAACTTACAACTTAGACACTTAGAACTCTCTGGTTTTGGCAGATACCGTCTCCATCACATTTCTCATTCTCTCTTTTCTTTTATTTTCTTTCCTTCATCATATTATCATGTATTCCATCAAAGCCATGGAGGGCTAAGCTTTTAGGGTTGATTCCACTGTAATTTCTTAATTGGATTTTGAGGTTAGATGAATTTATATGTTTTGTTATTTTGATTATTGTTGTGGTTTTTTTGTTTATCTATGTCCTTTGCTTCTTAATTGAATAGAAAATAATGATTTTAAATCTACATGCATGCTAATCATGAGTTAAAAGGTTTTTAAATTAAATTGAGACTTTACTTTGATTTTGTTTAGAAACTTTCATTTGATTAAATAAGTTTTTGCCAATAATTGAGACTTTAATTTGATTAGAGGTAATTACTTTAACTAAAATTAGTCAAGACTTTACTTTGATTAATTAAGTTTTCTATTTGGTAAAGAAACAAAGGAATAGACATGATTAGGCATAGTAAAATTAATTGAGACTATACTTTGATTAAATTTACTATGGACAATCTAACAATTCTCACTTTTAATTGAGACTGTACTTTGATTAAAAGTGAGGATGCCAACAAATGAATTGAGTCTTTACATTGATTTATTTGTAAATCAACAACAATAATTAAATTAACAATAATCTCTAGATAACCAATGAAGAATCTTATTTAGAAAAAGCAGTGGAATTGACCTATTTACTATTACTGTGTTTACAATCTTCCGTGTCATTTTCTTTGCATATCAAAACCCCCTATTTTTATAATTGCTAGTTTTAATTGCATTTTTAAGAATCAAATATTTGAGATCAATTCCGTATTCGTTGTGAGACGACTCAGGGTTATCTTAACCCTAACTATTTTGTTCACTACTAATTGGCAATACTGAAGTTGCTAAAGTAGTGATAATTTGATCGCCTAACGACATCGATATCTAATTAATTGAATGCCTTACCGCTTTAAACTTTGCTTGAAGTTTGATCCGCCTATGAACTTTTCTTCATACGCTTACTCTCTTACCAGAAAGGCAACCCAACGAAAAGAGTCTTAGTCCAGCTTCGTCCCAAAGCTTGGAGATGCCAGGGGCTGAAAAAGTGGGAGTTACAGTATGTTCTTCTCAAGCTAAACCTTCCGAATGGAAGCGCTGGGTTTCTCTGGACTACTCTTCTGCCATTCATTACCCTTGACATGAGAGGTATATCGTTACCTTTGATCTCATTTCCATTTTTTTTATTTTGCAGAGTGTCAGCTCTTTCCTCGAGCCTCACGGGGTCCTCTCAATCCCGCTCTCTCACTTCTATCGCTATAAGTGTGCTCCGCCTTTGTGCACAGAACGCCGAGGGTGTTCAGGTCTTTCCCCTCTTTTATCTTATTGCTTTCTTTTCTCCATTTCTCACTTGGGTCTAATTGCCAGGTTCAAGTGAACCCTCAGTGGCTTGAACCTGGCAACGGTCTTTGACACATCTATTAGCTGAAGAGGCCTAACGCTGGTCTTTTTATTCTTCCTATGACTAGCCGATGTAGACTATATCCACAGCCTTTCATATTTGTTAGGGTTGTGTCCTTAACGAATTTGTGAAACTCGTTTAGGCGAATCGATCAATATAAGGGCTTATACACCTACCTTTGAATGAAAGAAGTGTTGATTGTATGCCTGGAAAAGAGAAAGAGTGACTTCAGGCGGTTTGACGATTGATTGCATTTGGTTCAATTTATCTTGCTTGAGAGGGCAAAGGCAGGAAATAGAGTATGGAGTTAGGGGCTTGCTTAATGGCTTCCCTTCCGGCTTCAATGCTCAAGGCATTTCTTTTTTCTTTTTTTGGATTATGCTCTAGTGTTTGAATCATTTTTCTATCTATTCGTCTTTCTATTGATCTATTTGTTTTGCTATCATTCAGTATCAGTAAGATTGATTAGTATGTGGATTACGTGGCTCGCTCTCGCTCTTTGAGTTCTTGGTCTGAAGGTGAACGAGGTCTTGGTGTCGTAATTCCTACTCGCTTTCCTTGTATTAGCTACAGCCACCGAAGCATTCTTTCGTCAACACGAGTTAGCTATTCTCTGATCTTTGCCTTATTCTTTCTTCCTTTTTGTATGTATTTTCAACCGCACAACTGGAACCAAAAATTTCATTGCCTTGAAGAGCCTTCCATTCTTAAGCCAGCAAATCCAGTCAATCAATAAAGGGGCGAAGCGGTGTGAACATGGCCTCATTCTATGACGAGTTGGAGGAGATAGCAGGCTACGGCGAGGAGCCGCCCTACGAGGAAGACAAAAGGGACACTGAGGTCTGAGGACCGGAGGCCCACGTATATGCACTCATGAATACTTATCAATTCAAAAAATTCTTTGATCGTAGAGTAGGCACGTTTCGCCGCTACGCTAAAAGGCTCTTCTATTAAGGATCACACGTCCAATTCTCTGGCTCAGAAAGGCTTTCGATGTTTTGATCCTTCTTCTCGTTTTCGCCATCCCGGCATGTTACCTTCCCTTTTTGGAGTACCAGCTATAGTAGTCAGTCCACTAGGTCTACCTTTTGCGTCCCTGGTGAGGTTGGTTCATCGGCCGAGTCAATCCAGTTTAGAATCTTATTTTCTAGTGAGTTATAGAGCATCTAGTAGATAAACTACTAGCATGAGTAGTTAGACTACCCATACTCAGTTTACGCTGTTCGTGACAACGATGTTCCAGTCAGACCCGTTCCAGAACCGATGAAAGAAAGAGAAAAACCCACTAGCGGGTAAACCTGTGCTTTAGCCCCCAACAATAGATCTAGTGAGATAGGATTTTCCTTGCCTATGTTCCCCCTGAAGTGAGGCCCCACCGAATCGTCTGCTTAGTCTTCTTTCTCTTTCCTGTGCTATCCAGAAGAGTGAGACATAAGTCTAAAGTTATCCCACTAGTAATGTGCCCTATCTGACTTGTCCATGGTACATCTTATATGAAGCAGTACTGTAGCCTTACAAGCTGCTTGAATGGGTAGCAGACTTTCTATCTACGCCGAGTTTTGATGCCCGACTCAAAGCCTCTTACTATTCCCCTTCCGCGAAGACAACCTCTGCCGCCTAGTCTGCTTGCCTTTGCTTCCTAAAGTGAGATGTCCAAGAGAAAAGGAACGAGGGGAAGAAGCGACGAGAACATAAAATCGTGAATGAAAGAGCGTGACGAGACTTTCTCAATTCGAGATGTTAGAAGGTGCAAAATCAATGGGTGTCGGAGCTGCTACCATTGCTTCAGCGGGAGCTGCTGTAGGTATTGGAAACGTATTCAGTTCATTAATTCATTCCGTGGCAAGAAATCCATCATTGGCAAAACAGTTATTCGGATATGCAATCCTGGGCTTTGCTCTAACCGAGGCTATTGCCTTGTTCGCATTAATGGTGGCCTTTTTGATTCTCTTTGTTTTCTAAGTTTCTCCTTTTGAAAGGTGTAGTCTCTCCTACCTGAAGAGGACGAGGCCCCCTGAAATGGGGGGAAGGGGAGTGGGCAAGGGGCCCCTTCACGGCTAATCGATCTCTCTCCCTCTAGTAACCTCATCGAAAGACCTGGTGCCCAATACTAAAACTTGGGGAAGGTGGGATGCTAGGTGGACAGGATTGGACGTTAACCTAGAGAGCTAAGTGTAGTGCACTTCGTTCTCTTTGATTGGCACATGGAAGATCCACTTAAAGCATAAAAAAGATATTCACCGCTAAGACAAGGAAGGTAAGATGTTCAGAAAGAAGATAAGACAAAAAAGTCAATATTGCAACTGACAACTAATAGGAGAGAGAATACAACTGTCAGCAAATCAAATAGATAAGACAGTCCTGTCTTGATAGTTTACTTCAGATTTCAATGTCCCATCTGATTGTGAGAATAGCGAAGTCCGGAATGACATGCTCAATGCCAGTCCATCCAAAAATGCCAGATGAATCCCGTGAGAGATCTAGTCTAGGCAGAAGATCCCATCCCTAAAAAAAAAGTGTAATCTGAGGGTGAAACCTTGCTTTGCAAAAGGGGAGTTCTTTCCCGCATCCATCCCATAAACCCCTGTCAAGCTTCTACTCATTCTCAATTCAGGAAAATGTTTCTGGTTGCCATAAATAAAACCACAATCACACAGTCAACTTGAACAAAGAGCTTCTCGCCTACAAATTAAGGAGCTGGTCCAAGCCTTCCTCTTTACTGTTTAGGAGTAGCATTGAAGATTCGAAACCTTTCGTGTCGTCAGGTTGCTACACCTAACCTAGCCTAGCGGGCGCTCACTTAAGGCTCCGAGTATCATGATCGTAAGACGACATTTGCTAGCCTCACACTACCCTTTTTGGAACCCTCGAGTAGTCATTTGGAATAAACAAACGAAAAGAAAGGAGAAAGGCTTGTTGTTGCCAAGGCCTATTCCTCGACCATCGTCACCTATTCAATAAGTTGGGAGTCCCCGCCATGTAAACCCATATCCCATGGAAGAATCGAATCAATACCGACTATTTCTTTAGCATCCCGAAGAGTGATGAGAAGACCACACTTTACATCTTTCTTTCAAAAGAGGAGAACGCGCTCATAGAATATTAACAAAAATGAAAGAAATCCTCGTCCAGTCGCACGTCCTTTAGCTGCTGCGGTCCGGTACGGGGAAAGAAGTTCGGACATATTCTATATAGGAAGTGCTCCTTGCCTGAAGAATAGGCGTCCTTCATACCTTTCCTAGGAACGGGCAAGAAAACAGATTGGCCTATGAATGTGCACCCTCTTTCCTGATACTAGGGACATTTGATTCTTTCTGACCTATATTATAATCTTACCAAACTGCTCTTATTCTGCTAAAAGAGCAAAGATAAAAGCCCTCTTATTCCAGAAATTTAATAAAGAATAAAGAAAGTGTACTTTCACCTCTGGAATGGCAACATGCGAAAGACACCCACTGTCGTGCTTACGTTCTTTCTTTGCTTCCCAGCCAACAAGCAACTCCTTGAGCTTTATAAAGCCGTTGATTGCCATCTGTTTTCTTGCTGGAATCTTTTTCTTATTCTTAATATAACCTGTCCTCCCGGGGCTCAAGGGAGAGGCTTGATTGTCTTTTCTATAGAGTTGGAGTAGTAGTTGGACAAAAGAACTCTCTGGCCGGCGGAGTCAAACACGTAGTCGTGACCTGTCCCGTCGTTACTCCTCTTTCTATATATGTTTAAGGAGAAAGAATTAGGCTGCCTAAAAAGAAACTCTAGGCGCTGGATTGTTTTTATTTTCTGCTGGTGAGGAAAGGTCATGCAATCGCAGAGGACTAGTTCCCTATCCCGCTGATAAGAATAAAAAAGGGATCGGCGCAGTGGATAGGCCACTCTCACTGGAAGAGCTTAGCTTATTCCAAAGCATCCCTGACGCTCTCTAGTTTTGGAATAGAGGGTGCCGCATCCGAGGCAAAGCAAGAGCTAACTGCCTCTTTTTTTCCATCCTGACTTTCATCCGTTAATGCTTCTTTCCAGTCAGTTTAGATCCTGAGAACAAGTCAAGCTTCAAATAAGTAGTCCGCTAAGGTCTGTCTAACAATAGAGCTTCCAGAGGCAAGCCGAAGCAGAGAATGTTTCTCCTAAAGAGTCTATTATAGTAGTCTATCAAAGCACAAGGACAATGGCTCTGACTAAGCATCTGGTGAGGGATCCGCTGGATTAGTAAGCATCACATAAGGAGGACGGTGGAGATCTAAGTTGCTCCTTTCTTCCCCCTTCCCCAGTTCTCTAACTAGTGGTGTAAGCAAGTGCTCCATTGTGTAATGGTCTAAGGGCCTTTCAGTTCTAATCTTACCTACCGTGTCTAAGGTGTGACTTCTTCCAAGAGTGGGAGGGCTCACAGTAAGACCAGGTAGACAGGTATAGCAGTAATAGTACTTTCACCCAATAGGATAAGGCAAGTCAATTTGAAAGCAAGGCAAACAACCTTTGCCTCTTGGACTACGGCTTGGAAACCTTTGCCAAGTTTCCTCAGTGAGAAAGGAATCAAACTCACTCTCTTTTCTTCTTCAACTCAACCAAGTCCAATAGAAAACACATTAAGCTTCGTCTAACAAGAAGTAGCACCTGCCGCCTTGCATAGCATGTCGAGAATCCTTTTCCTTGTTTCGAAATACAGATTGTTCTGGAGAGTCTAAATTGCGTAAGAGAAAGAAGATGTTCTTGAATTGCTAGTCTGTCAGTGAGAAGCTGTGATCGAGAAAGTCTCGCCCAAAGAGCTCTACAGTAGTGCCTTGCGGGGTCGTAGAGCCGGGGGAGCTCAGATCCGATTCTTGCATTCATCTTAACTGCAGATTTCTACTTCTTCTTACCCAGTTTGTAAGCAGAGGAGAACAAATAAGATAAAAGCCCATATTGAAACTATACTTCCTAACTAGAGTAGTAAGAAGTCTTTTCAAAAGCAGTAGACTGAGAGGCTTTGGCAGAATTGATCAAACTTCTTGCTCTCAGGGTGCTTCGCTTGAGCTCAACCATCCGGGATGCTTATTTTCTGAGGATGATTCTTTCGCGTAAGTCAGGGAAGTGTTGAGCCAGAGTAGAGATGACCTTTTCAACATCCTTGTGAGAGCATCCGAGTGAATAATTTCTGCCAATTGCATGCTGAAATAGTTTCTTAGTGCTTCCCTTTGTTCTTGCAAGAGATCAAGACTGGTAGGCAGGCTAAGGCCAGAGATTCAATGCCCGAGGTCTTTCCTCTCCTTATCAGTCGAGTTACTTCATAACCTCTTCTTCTGATTATAGTCGTCGTAACTCTCTCTATCTTAGGTGTCGGCATCACACATATCATATAGATTGTGTGTAGTGAGTGAGATTTCCCAAACAAAACATTAGGAAAGGAGTTAAAAAAAGAAAAAGAATAGAGGCCATCTGACTTGGTTAAGTCATGTTAGTTGTGGTTAACAGCAGAACCAAAGCAGAATGATTAACCCTGCCTCCAAAGAGGAAGGTGCATTCCTTGTTATATCCCAGAGCTTACTGAGACCGGAGATAGGGTCCCCTCAGATATGACGATAGGTACGTTCCTGCCAAACATGTTAATAATATAGGTTTCCCTATGGGCATATCCCAGGTTTCCAATATGATCTTAAAATAGACAATCACACACAAAATAGCTCGACTGTAATCCGAGTAACGAAGACTGATAAGCATAAGGATTGAGAATTCATGGGATTGATCAGGTCTCAAGACTGGGATGTCGCTTTTAGCTGCTTTTTTGTAGACTAGATTACTAGGATGCTGGGGAAGTAGCCGTATCTTCTTCTTGCTCCGCTACTCTCAGAAAACCTGGGACTGAATCTCTCAAATAAGGACTTGTCTATCCGTTTTATCCTGTTAGTGAGATGGGTGTAGCACCCCTGGATGCATGAAGGCTTTCTTCTTTTGAATTTGGGTTCCCGCATATTGATTGATGCTTCCTTGGAATACCTTTCCATAGGAGTGGTAGAGTCCTAATAAGAGGCCAATTCCTGATACGCCCCTATGAATCTCCCTGGATATCTTCACTTTCTTCGGACGAGCATCCCTGACATAGCTGCCCTTGATAGAAATCCCCTGGCTTTCCTTACTAAATTATAAATAAATCAGGCAATCTTCCTTACAGTTATTTTCTCCTTAATAGTCTATCAGAATTTCTCTGAGAAACCCCCGGTAATCCTTACTTAAAAGCCCCTTTATCTTGATTGTTCGAATAGGATGTGTTAAGCAACAACTTTAAAGCCCTTAGCTACCGGTATTGCTTTGAAAAATCCTGGGTTAATGCAGGTTTCTTTGCTTTCTTTTTATCTGATGCAAGTTATCCATTGATAAAATCAGGATCTTTCTTCTCTCTTCGTTCCTCTCCTTACAGTCGAGTTACTACGTTCCTCTTCTTCTTATTCCCTCCCATGCATCAACAGTTCCAATTTATGGGATAATCCGAGGCAAAGGCCATATCCCGAAGCTAACTCATAACTCTTTCCCGAGTCAACTCACCCTTTCACGCTAACCCTGCTTTGGAAAAAAGAAGGAATGAAATAGCTCGACTAATAAGGAGAGGAAGCAAGGCACTTGAGATGGGTGCTTTCCTACTTTTTTCTTTTGAAGGTGTTAAAGGGCTGATTGAGGTATAAATTCAATACATATAATTTTTATTTTTCTTGATTTGGTGGTAACCCATTTGGACGAGCAATCGCTACTTCGTTCTTGCCTTTGAGTGTGCAGGGCTTGAATCATCCATAAAACGCCTATTCCTAGGTGCCAAGCTTGTGTTAAAGATCTTACTTGCCTGATTCCCGGAACTGGGTTCAAATAAAAAAAGTGAATAATTGCAAATATTTTAGATATTGTCTCAGTACTTGTGGCTAGTTCTATTATATGGACTTGACCTCCCTAAGGATGCTTCCACAGAAGAGGCGAGAGGTTCTATCCTTCGGGTATGTGTACCGAATGGGAAATCTATACTCGTAGGCGGTGATACCTCAAGCCCATGATACAACATTTTAAAGTAAGAAAGCAGTTGATAACGAAAAGTTAACCCCCGATCGGACTTGGTAGGGTAGGAGCCGAATAGAAGGCATAAAGTCAGAGGAATGAGCGGGTAAAGAAGAAAGAGATTGGAAAGATGAGTTTGAATATTCATTCGTGTACGTATGCCATGTAGATTGAAAAGGGAGAAGCCCTCACTGACGGAGTATAAATAGCACACCAGATGGATCATTCAATAGAAAGCCGAAGGCGAAGAGTGAACACCTCCAAAGGGCTGGGTGAGAGAAAGCGTCCTTTGTTGATACCTAGTGTACACCACCACCTACTGAAATGGATTAATAAACATGGTTTTCTATTGCTTGTAGCGGCGTTGCTTCCTTTTGTTCACCGCGGCGAAAAATGAAATCTTGAGAAAGAAGGCCTTGTGGGGCATCTCCAACAGCGCCAAAGAAGGAAGATGGAAAGTCTTCTTTGTAGACTCGCACCGCTCACTTATGGTTTTATACAGAGGGGGGTTGTATTGAAGGGCCATAAGCTTTGAATATGTGTTGGTTCCAATCCGGATCTCGTTGTTTGGGTCTCGAGATGATATTCAAGAGACAAAAGAGCAGAGCTGATAGAAATGCTAATTATAATGGAGATACTAATTCTTTAATAAAGACTTGTGCCCATTGTCCAAGATTCCTTTGTGGGACTTTCTTTTTATTCTTCTTGACTTGACTCAACAACCCTCCAATTCAGGACAGAACTCTAAGGGTATCTCTGAAGATTCAAAATACAGAACAGCGACTGCCAATCAAGACAATATTGAATTGAAGCACGCGCCTTAGGACCGATCCCAGTGAAATAGGAAAATGAATTCGCGCGCTACCGAGTTTCCTTCATCGATCAGAACAAAACTAGCAAAAGAAAGAGGGAGCTGCGCTATACATAATACAAAGGGACCCAGGCTCTGCCCGAATGATACGATCAACAACTTCTAGTACCCAAGCTATGTGATCAATAACTATTCTCCTAGAGGCGAATCCCTCAGGGCGCCCTAAGCAATCGAAGGGTAGAGAAGATGAAGAATAAGGGTAATCTAAGCATGCGCCACCAAAAGGAAAGAGAGGACCGATTGATACCAATAGCAAGATACACATCTTTTTTTTTAGACTCCGAGGGTTGAGAATAGTTGAGGATCAGAATATTGGCCTTAATAGATTAAGTGCAAACTTTCTTTTTTATATTATATATATGAGTAAGCCCCTTCCCTTAGGAACAAAAGTATACACCAGGGGGTAATTTATCACAATTATTCACGTTCAACTCCAAGATCCAGCAAACCAACTTCAACCGAAACTGATTCACATTCTCCCTCTCTTCCTAATGGAGGCACATACCATTCTTGTAACAGTGGATGGATAAAAGTCTCGTAGTCTTTATTTCTAAAAAGGTCGTGCCCTTTCTACATATATCGAAATTTTAGTCTTTCACCCCTCCTTTATCGAATTAGCTATGGCTAATCTAGTAGAGTAGGGCTAATCAGAAGTTTCACTATGGCGATTGGAAGCGAAGCCTCAATTCAAATCGAGCAGCAGCTTTTCTACACTCAAAGGGAACCCGGCATCCCATTAACTGAGACTTCCTATGCATAGCTGTAGCCTTTCGTCATACCCTTTGGCTACTTAGTGCCTCCACCTACTACTAGGCTGTAATCTTCTTGTTTCTAAACTAAATCGAGGGTCTATGCGGCTCTCTGAATAATAGAATATGTCCACTGTAGTCTATTTGAAGCGTTCCTGCTTGTCTTGAATCAAATGGAATTGAATAACCCTGTGTAACGGATAGCATGGACTGATTGAAATAGCATACTTGTGCAATGGATCTCGTTTATCTTTCATATGTTAAATGTTCGTGTAGTGAATTCACGGCTAGAGATAGTACATTCTGGGTCGATCAAGGAAGGTAGCGTATAC
The DNA here is from genome assembly GCF_037176805.1 of Vigna unguiculata. Lineage (NCBI taxonomy): Eukaryota > Viridiplantae > Streptophyta > Magnoliopsida > Fabales > Fabaceae > Vigna > Vigna unguiculata. The sequence goes on along the minus strand of NC_140795.1, from coordinate 20,963,363 downwards.
GGGTACTTGGGATTGAGTAGAGCATAGGTTCAATAACCGGGCTTGGAAAAGAGAATGATAATCTCGTTCAACAAGAGGCTGGGTTTTTGGTCTTTCTACTCTAAATTGGATTTCTTTTTGGTTGGTTCGAAGTAATGCTCCTTTTATTTAGCTATTCCCTACATTCTTTGGTAAAAGTGCTCATGCAGCTTCTAAGGGATGCCTTCCCCTCCAAGTTGTTTCAAAGTAAGATCTGTGGATAAACGATGGTTAAGCCGCATCGGTGCGGTCGGGATCGCCCGGTACTTGTGAGGCAGAAGAATCCTTAAATAGAAGATCGAGCTTGTGGAAAGTCTTTTTTTAGTACTTGTTAGCGTCCCTTCCCCCTGAGTTCAAGATGTCCCTTTCTGCTTCTCTTTCAGCAACTTCTGGATTGGTCAAGCCTCGAATCGAATCCTGGATCAACTCCCTTTTTCGCTTAACCCATTCGTTCACAGTCGATTCAACTTAAACCAATGTCACATGTCTTGTGAGCATTCAACCATGATCTTCATTTGTTCACATCAGATCTTTCCTGGTAACTAAGGCAATGAAATTTTATTAATGAATAAATTACCTCATATCTTTCCCTCTGGGTGGGATGATACGAAATAGAGCAGTTGCCAATTGGCATGCGAAACCGAGAAGGAACTTACTTTCATAAACAAGAGCTGACCTTGGGCCAATGACCAGATATTTAAGATTATTAGCCAAAGTAGATAGAGTGAATGGGAATAGTCGAATGCCCTATGGAGTAAAGGGAAGGGGCTTGAGTTCTGAGACGAAGATAAGGCTTCCGGACATATGGAAGAAGGAGGCATCGTAGATGAGGAGATCCAGTTGTGCTTGCTGCCTATCCACTTGGCGAGTAAGAGGCTCTGTGCAAGAGTGGATTTTCAACCTTCTGCCTTTGCTTGCTTCATCTGCAGAGCTAACTCCGGAAGTGACTGCTCTAGCCAATGCGCATGCGTTCCTTCCTAAATGCAATTAGGCTTCTCGCGTTGATCACATAGCTTCTTCTGTAGTGCGTGTATTTAGTGTCTCCTTTGCTATCCTATCGCGGAGTGATAGAGGCCGTACCCCACCAAATTAAAACATATTAAATGCAGTACATGAAAGTGAACCAAGTCGTCTCCCAACGACCAATATTTTCATTAAAAGCGAATTTTCCAGATGAACACAACAATAAAACACAAGAGGGGGGGTTGGCAGACAGATTCAGAATGCTAATCAATAGATTAATTTAAATGCTACAGTGACTAAAACCGTATTGACATCCCTGATTCAAACGCAATTTCACTTATCATAGGCCACCAAATTAACACCAACCATGCCTTGTCTCAATCCACTAGATAATAATTCACTAAGCGAAAATTACAATCTAGCTTCATTATGCAATTAAGCAATGCACACATCCTTAAATTCGTGACAGCCAAGCTACATACATTAAGCATGAACGTATCTTAAACAAAACACATGCAAGTACTCTGTAAATTAAGCATTGACAGATTCACCACATGCATTCCACGAATTCAGAACAAAAACATGGCAGATTTCACAAAACAAGCACAACCTCAAAGCTTCATTGCATTTTTCATCAAGGAGTCAATACACAAATTTAGCTAGACATGGAAATGAGTAATTAAACACTTCAAAACTGAAATCACAAAAATCAGAACCAAGAACCCTAACTATCAAATCTGAAAACGCAATTTAAGAGCAAAAATTGAGATTTCAAAGCTTAAATGGAATGCAAAACGGTGATATCATATATAAATGCGAAAACCCCATGAATGGGTAATGTTCCAAGTCAATAAAACCCACAAAACAAACTGCCCAAGCAAGAAAACGAATTCCAAATGTAAAACCCTCAATGGGTGCTGTCAAATATGCATAAAAATGGTAAAAATGAGCCAAAAACGTGAAAAACCGCAAGGGGGGCGTCCATGGAAGCTTGGAGAACGAAAATGGAGGTTTTGAAGAGAGGTTGAAGATGATGGAGCGGCTGGCCTCCCTCATGCAGACCTAATTCGTGGTCATATCACCCCCTGCCACTCAGAATTACAAAACTGCCATTATGAGCCGCAAAATTACAAAAATGCCACTCTGGGCCTCAAATGTTGACCCATTGACTTTGCTGACATGGAAATGACATGGAAATGATGTGGCAATGATGTGGAAAGTTTCTTCAACTAAATATTAATGTCCAAGCTCCAAAATTTCTTCACCCAAATACCTAAAAATAATTAAAAACAAAAATTAGGCTAAATAATGTGAAATTAGTCCAAATTCGGAACAGTGGCCCAATAAAGCCCAACAGATGAAAAACTCTCTAATGATGAACAAGTAAGCACTAATCAATTGTCTAATGGGTACACAAAGGCTAGTGAAATGGAAGAAAATAATGACTCATCAAAATCGACCACACTTACCCTTTTGCACTCCTGGGCAAAATTAAAGAGTAAAGCAAAGCAAGGACATCACAAACATAACAAGAGAGACAAAAGGACACAAGACAAACAGACACATGACAAACGGACTCGACACAGACAAATGGAAACACATCTAACACAGAAGGATTCAAAGCTGCAAGGTATCCGTGAACATCATCCAAGCAGTTCAAAACATGTCAAGTACTCAGTTCAGCTTAAGGAGAGAATTGAAAGCAACATAACCTCACGAAATATGCACTGTATCACTCAAATCTCTAGGCTACTGTTTACTCTCAAAGCACCCTTGAAAAACAAACATCAAACAGACTTGGCAAGCCTCTAGAACGAACAACCAAACCAGAAACACATGCAGGTCAAGATCAGAAGGACTTTTCAAGGTTGTAATGTGGCTGAGGACAAGGTGTGGAACATATGGATAAGTAGCTAAGCAACCAAGGAAATAGAGGAGCAGTGGGGAATAAGTCTCAATCAATCATGAAAGTAATCCCAAACACCAACACTTCCAACTTCGGTTCTCACACAATGCTCAAATCCAAACTCCTTTTTATTTCTTTTCTTTATTCTCTTTTCTTTTCTTTTTTTTTCTTTTTCTTTCTTTTTTTCTATACAGAGAACATGCAGAGAAACAACAATTTTGAAATGCCACTTTGGTGTACAAATGAGCAATTCCAAGAACCAACAACAAGTGCGCGCACAACCACACTTGTTGTGCGCGACCACACTTAATTGAGCACCCATTCCCAAAACAATTGCAAAGCTCCAAAATTTCCTAATGTAGGAATAATCATGGTTTTTCAGGCTAAGGGCTTGTAATGAGCTGTAAAACAATGAAAGGGTATGCAGACTCAAAAAGGGGTATCAACGGAAACAGTTCAAGGTAGACTCATCTGGTTATAGGCTCACAGAACAAAATTGCCTAAATCATATCCCAACATGCATGTGAATCAGAAAGGCATTCAGAAAGAGTCAAGCCAAGGCCACTGTGCAAGCATTCAAGAGGCATATATCACACAATCAAAGAACAAAGAGTGGCTCAAATTCTTACACAGGGTAAACTAATTCCAAAAGCAAGTTGACATGCAAAGACAAAGCAAGGATAACAGTTCACAAAATAACCAACAACTCATCCTCCAAAAGTGAAGTGAGTGTCCCAAACAGAAAACAAAAACATCACACTAATTAACACAAATTAACAATAATGAAACAAACAAACAGAACAACAACAGACAGACAGACCTGGACAAGTGCAATAAAAGTAAAGAAGAAAGGGGAAGAAGGGGAAAGAAAATTCCCTGAATTATGGTGAAACAACAGTGGGGTCAAGCAGGGAAGTTTCCTCCACAACAGTATCCACCAAGGCAGGATTACTGAGGAATGGCTTAAGACGATGCCCATTCACTTTGAAGCTCTTATCTGTGGACTGGCTTTTGATTTCAACTGCACCATAAGGATAAACATTAGTGACAACAAAAGGACCAATCCACTTTGATCTTAACTTACCCCCCATGAGTCCAAGTCTGGAGTTATACAGTAAAACTTGCTGACCAACAACAAATTCCTTTCTAGCAATGGAGCTATCATGGAATCTCTTGGTCTTTTCCTTGTAGAACATAGAGTTCTGATATGCCTCCAAACGGATCTCATCCAACTCGTTCAACTGCAGCTTCCTTTCCTCCCCAACTTGATCAAGAGAGAAGTTGCATGTCTTGACAGCCCAGTAGGCTCGATGCTCTATCTCCACTGGAAGGTGGCATGGCTTACCAAAGACAACCCGATAAGGAGACATCCCTATAGGTGCCTTGTAAGCAGTCCTGTGAGCCCATAGAGCGTCCTCAAGTCTATTGCTCCAATCCTTCTTGTTGGGCTGCACAATCTTCTCCAAGATCCTCTTGATTTCTCTGTTTGAGATCTCGGCTTGCCCATTAGTTTGGGGGTGATATGGTGTAGAAAGTTTATGCACAACCCCGTACTTTTGAAGCAAAACCCCCAAGGATCTGTTGCAAAAATGGGTGCCTTGGTCACTAACAATAGCTCGAGGAACTCCAAACCTGCAAAATATGTGAGACCTAACAAAATCCACAACAACTCGAGCATCATTAGTTCTAGTGGCTTTGGCTTCCAACCATTTTGAAACATAATCAACAGCAAGCAAGATGTAAGTGAAACCAAAAGAGACAGGGAAAGGGCCCATGAAATCTATACCCCAGACGTCAAACACCTCACAAAATAGCATGGGTTGTTGAGGCATCTGTTGTCTCCAAGAAATGGCTCTTCCTGCTCGTTGGCATTCCTCACATGTGCTACAAATCCTCCACGCATCTTTGAAGATGGTGGGCCAATAAAATCCACAATCAAGCACCTTACGAGCTGTCCTTTGCGTGCCAAGGTGACCACCAGGTGCAGATGAATGACAAAATTTGAGGACCAAGTCAATCTCATGGTCCGGAATGCATCTCCTGGTAACCTGATCACTGCACATTTTCCACAGATAGGGGTCATCCCAAATGTAATACCTAGCATCGCTCTTGAGTTTATCACATTGAGCTCTGGATGCTAGGGGAGGAAAAACAGAAGCAGCAAGATAATTAACAATGTTAGCAAACCAAGGTGAGGAAGAAGTAGAGAGTGTCAACAAACTTTCATCGGGAAAGTCATCCCGGATCGGTGAAGCATCAACAGTAGACCTCTCAATCCTGCTTAGGTGGTCTGCAACCAGGTTTTGTGCTCCGCTCCTATCACGGATCTCCAAATCAAATTCTTGGAGCCAGAGCATCCATCTTATCAGTCGAGGTTTTGATTCTGCCTTCTTCAACAGGTACTTAAGAGTTGCATGGTCAGTAAAAACACAACAACAGGAGAACCAAGCAGATAAGATCGAAACTTTTCAAGTGCAAAAACTACCGCAAGGAGCTCTTTTTCTGTTGTGGTGTAATTTGATTGGGCAACATCTAATGTCCTGGAGGCATAGTAGATTACCCTCGGCTTCTTATCAATCCTTTGAGCTAGAACAGCCCCTAATGCATAGTTGGATGCATCACACATAAGCTCAAATGGGGCTGTCCAATCGGGCGCCTGAATGATTGGAGTTGTGGTCAGGGCCTTCTTGAGGCAATCAAAAGCCTCTTTGCATCATTCATCAAAGATGAAGTCAACATCCTTTTGCAATAGGTTGGACAGTGGGAGGGCCTTCTTACTGAAGTCTTGAATGAAGCGCCTATAAAACCCTGCATGGCCAAGAAAAGAACGAACCTCTCGGACAGAAGAGGGGTAAGGCAATTGTGAAATAATTGAGATCTTGGCAGGGTCAACTTCAATGCCCTTTTTTGAAATTATGTGCCCCAATACTATGCCTTGTTCTACCATGAAATGACATTTCTCAAAATTGAGAACAAGGTTAGATTGGATGCACCTGTTTAAAACTCTGTCCAAACTATCCAAACATGCATCAAATGAGGACCCATATACAGTAAAGTCGTCCATAAACACCTCTATGCATTTTTCAAGAAAATCACTAAAAATGCTAAGCATGCACCGCTGGAATGTGCCAGGGGCATTGCATAGGCCAAACGGCATTCTCCTATAGGCAAAAGTGCCAAAGGGGCAGGTGAATGTGGTTTTCTCTTGGTCCTCAGGTGCAATGTGAATTTGAAAATAACCAGAAAACCCATCAAGAAAGCAATAATGGGACTTACCTGCCAAGCGCTCAAGCATCTGATCAATAAAAGGCAGGGGGAAGTGGTCTTTTCTGGTTTCTTGATTTAGCCTTCTATAGTCAATACAAACCCTCCAACTGTTTTGCACTCTTGTTGGAATTAGCTCCTCTTTTTCGTTCTTGACTACAGTGAGGCTAGTCTTCTTTGGAACAACATGGATGGGGCTAACCCACTGACTATCAGAAATGGGGTAGATGATCCCAGCTTGTAGAAGCTTGGTCACCTCCTTCTTTACAACATCCGAGATGACAGGGTTGAGTCGCCTCTGTGGCTGTCTCACTGGCTTTGCTCCATCTTCCAACAATATCCTGTGCATGCATGTTGATGGGCTAATACCAGGGATGTCAGCCAATGTCCATCCAATTGCCTTCTTATGCTTCTTAAGAACTTGCAACAACCTCTGCTCTTGTTCAGCAGTGAGGGAGGTGGAAATGATGACAGGCAGTTTGTTCTCCTCCTCTAAGTAGACATACTTGAGGTTGTCTGGCAGTGGTTTAAACTCTAGAGTACTAGATGCTGGCTGAATATCAGGAACCAGAGGGGAGGGAGAAATGGGTTCCACAGCCTGTACCTGGGCATAACAATCAGATGCATATGTACTTCTTGCAACATGGTTAGTGCAACCTGATTGTATAACATCAAAGTGAATAGGTACAACATCCAGAGAGTCAAACTCTGTACATTCAACATTATCCACATCATATTCAGCATCATCAGAATCAGAATCAAGAACATCAATGCATGCAAATTCAGATAACTCAGACACGGATGAATGTTTTAATGTATGCAAAGAGTGGAAATCAGAAATCAATCCATCAATAGTATCATCAATAATATCCACGTGAAAAACAGAATGATCCTCAGAAGGATGTTTCATGGCATCCAGAATGTTGAATCGCACAACAATATCATCAAACTCCATGGACAAAGTACCTGCATGGACATCAATTTTGGTTCGTGCAGTTTTCAAAAATGGTCTGCCTAAAATGATTGGTGCAGAACCATGTGAAAATCCCTCTTCCATATCAAGAATGTAAAAATCAGCAGGGAAAATCAATTCACCAACACGAACCAAAACATCATCAACCAAACCTGCGGGGTGGGCAACACTTCTATTTGCCAACTGAATCACCACACCCGTAGGTTGCAGGGGTCCAAGAGAAAGAGATTTAAAAATAGATAGAGGCATAACATTTATTGAAGCACCAAGATCAAGCATTGCATTTTCAAATTTATTGTTACCTATGATGCAAGGTACACAAAATGTACCTGGGTCCTTGCACTTCTCAGGAATCTGAGGAACAGATTTACCTATCAATGCTGACACGTTTCTGCCCATGCTGATCTTTTCGTTTCCCTTTAGCCTCCTCTTGTGCGTGCATAGCTCCTTCAAGAACTTTGCATATCTGAGAATCTGTTTTATGGCATCCAACAGAGGTATGTTCACCTCCACCTTCCTGAATGTTTCTAAGATCTCCCTGTCAACCTCTTCCATCTTTTTGCTTGGAATGGCTCTTGGAGGGAAAGGAAGAGGTATGGAAGGTGCAACAGTAGAGGTGGAAGGTGTAGAAGTCACAGCAGATGTGGAAGGACCAACTGCATAAGCATCACACTTTCTTTGAAGTTTAGCAGGGTCGGCTTCCTTTGAAGATGTAGGCTCAGGAGTGGGAACTTCAATGTTCTTCCCAGATCTTAATGTAATGGCACTCACATTCCTTGGATTTTCCACCTTCTGTGATGGAAGCTTGTCAGAATTCTGAGCATGTGCCTGGTTTAGCTGAGTGGCCATCTGCCCCATTTGATTTGTCAAACTCTGGATTGAGGCCCTAGTCTCCTGCTGAAATTGCATATTTTGAAGGGTCATCATCCTGACTAACTCCTCCAATGAAGTAGAAGAAGAAGGTGCAGGTGCTATAGCAGGAGCTGGTGTGGGTACAGGTGGAACAGGAGCAGCTTGTGGTGCAGGTGCAACTCTTTGTTGTGGAGGTGGTTGCACATTTTGAAATTGTTGGGGCTGCTCCATCCTGGATTATATTTGTTGGTTGACAAATCATGGTGGTTTTGTTGTTGCTGTTGGGGCCTATTGTTGTTGAAAATATTTGTTGCATAGGCCTGAGGGGTATCCACTGGTGTAGAAGAAGAAGCCTGTTGTTGCAATGCTGGGCAAGAGTCTGTAAAATGATCAACAGATGTACAGAGGCCACAAACTCTTGCAGCTGGAGCTCTCTGATTGGAAGCAAGTTGATTGACCAGTGTAGTAAGAGCATCAATCTTACTTTCCAACTTCTTTGTGTACTCGGCTGCTCCTACATCATGAACACCTCTAACAACTATGGCATCACTCCTTGTGCCAAATGGTTGAGAATTTGAAGCCATGTTCTCTATGAATTGTCTGGCTGCAGCTGGGGTTATGTTACCAAGGGCACCACCACTTGCGGCATCAATCATATTTCGATCCATGTGGTGCAAGCCTTCATAAAAATACTGCAGGAGGAGATGTTCAGAAATTTGATGGTGTGGACAGCTTGAACAGAGATTCTTGAACCTCTCCCAGTACTCATAAAGGGTCTCCCCAGATTGCTGCTTGATGCTAGAAATCTCCTTCCGTATGGCTGTTGTCCTTGAAGCAGGAAAGAACTTGGCAAGGAACAATCTCTTCAGGTCATCCCAGCTTGTGATGGACCTGGGTGCTAGGTAGTACAGCCAGTCTTTCGCATTACCCTCCAAAGAATGAGGGAAAGCCTTCAAGTATACATGGTCCTCTTGTACATCTGCAGGCTTCATGGTGGAACAGACGACATGAAACTGCTTCAAGTGTTTGCACGGGTCCTCACCTGCAAGACCATGAAACTTTGGCAACAAGTGTATCAAACCAGTTTTTAGCACATATGGAACCTCCTCCTCAAGGTATTGTATGCATAAACTATCATAAGTGAACTCTGGTGCAGTGAGCTCACTCATGGTTCTCTCATGAGGTGGAGGAGGTTGAGCCATGTTATCAGTATGAAAATGCTCAGAATATACAGTATGCTCAGAATGCAAAGAATGAGGAGTGTCAGGAATATGATGAGAATCAGAAGAATCAGGAAATGTCACTGAATATTCAGCATGCAAAGATGGATTCCTAGGATGCCTACTTCCTCTATGGAATTTCCTATCAATCTCAGGGTCAAATGGTTGTAATTCACTTGGGTTTCCCCTAGTCATGCACCAAAAAGCATTAATTGTGGTGATATTGGCATAACAAAGGGTATAACTACAAGTATACTCAAACGACCTCCAAATGACTTGAAAATTGGTAGGATATTCCTTTGAGTGGTCAAACAGAAGCACAAAAAAAATCAGATCAAAACTCAAAGCACAAGTATTTTTAACAATTTTTCAAAAGTGGAAAAAATGAAGAAAAATCACAAAAAATATTGCTGAAATGTAGAAAATGGCATTTTCTGGAGAATCTGAGTTTGCAAACCGGTGAAGCGGGTGATGATAAGGTAGGAAATCAAATTCTACCCCAAATGCATATAAAATAATAGTGATTCTGATAACCAGAGCAAAAGTTATGATCCTCTGAAGTTTCACTAAAAATCAGTCCAAAAATTTTTTGAATCTCTTAACTCAGACCATACCAACTGCTCTAGCTATTTTTCCTATCAAGTTCAACGTCTTAGAAGTGGGGGAAAAAAATTTCAAGTCAAAACAAGCTCCGTAGCTACCAAAACAAAAATCCAGAAGTTAAATGCCAGATTCGGACACTATTCAAACACTATTCACTACTACAAATGACACTATTCATACGCGTCGCGACACTATTCACTACACTACACAAAAACACACAGGAATGGAAACAGGCACTGAACTTAACACAACATTAACATCAGAATGAACATATACCAACTCAACCACACTTGAACTACACACACACACCAAAACACAAAACACAAACACACTGGAAATTTTACTATGAACGAAACGATTAGTCCCCGGCAACGGCGCCAAATTTGATAGAGGCCGTACCCCACCAAATTAAAACATATTAAATGCAGTACATGAAAGTGAACCAAGTCGTCTCCCAACGACCAATATTTTCATTCAAAGCGAATTTTCCAGATGAACACAACAATAAAACACAAGAGGGGGGGTTGGCAGACAGATTCGGAATGCTAATCAATAGATTAATTTAAATGCTACAGTGACTAAAACCGTATTGACATCCCTGATTCAAACGCAATTTCACTTATCATAGGCCACCAAATTAACACCAACCTTGCCTTGTCTCAATCCACTAGATAATAATTCACTAAGTGAAAATTACAATCTAGCTTCATTATGCAATTAAGCAATGCACACATCCTTAAATTCGTGACAGCCAAGCTACATACATTAAGCATGAACGTATCTTAAACAAAACACATGCAAGTACTCTGTAAATTAAGCATTGACAGATTCACCACATGCATTCCACGAATTCAGAACAAAAACATGACAGATTTCACAAAACAAGCACAACCTCAAAGCTTCATTGCATTTTTCATCAAGGAGTCAATACACAAATTTAGCTAGACATGGAAATGAGTAATTAAATACTTCAAAACTGAAATCACAAAAATCAGAACCAAGAACCCTAACTATCAAATCTGAAAACGCAATTTAAGAGCAAAAATTGAGATTTCAAAGCTTAAATGGAATGCAAAACAGTGATATCATATATAAATGTGAAAACCCCATGAATGGGTATTGTTCCAAGTCAATAAAACCCTCAAAACGAACTGCCCAAGCAAGAAAACGAATTCCAAATGTAAAACCCTCAATGGGTGCTGTCAAATATGCATAAAAACGGTAAAAATGAGCCAAAAACGTGAAAAACCGCAAGGGGGCGTCCATGGAAGCTTGGAGAACGAAAATGGAGGTTTTGAAGAGAGGTTGAAGATGATGGAGCGGCTGGCCTCCCTCATGCAGACCTAATTCGTGGTCATATCACCCCCTGCCACTCAGAATTACAAAACTGCCATTATGAGCCGCAGAATTACAAAAATGCCACTTTGGGCCTCAAATGTTGACCCATTGACTTTGCTGACATGGAAATGACATGGAAATGATGTGGCAATGATGTGGAAAGTTTCTTCAACTAAATATTAATGTCCAAGCTCCAAAATTTCTTCACCCAAATACCTAAAAATAATTAAAAACAAAAATTAGGCCAAATAATGTGAAATTAGTCCAAATTCGGAACAGTGGCCCAATAAAGCCCAACAGATGAAAAACACTCTAATGATGAACAATTAAGCACTAATCAACTGTCTAATGGGTACAAAAAGGCTAGTGAAATGGAAGAAAATAATGACTCATCACGGAGTTATGTACGTAGGGTGCGCGTAGAAAGCTTATAGTCCTCTTCTTTGATTGATTGTTATTGAGTTGACTGACTCAGGAACTTTCCCTTAGGGTGAATGCACTAGGTGAGCGTCTTTCAATGCTTGCTTTTTTAGTTGTTTAGCCTATAGCCTTGTTGCTAAAGCTGTTAGCGCGTAGTCTGTCTCATATACCTCCAAGAGCGGTGAGTGGGTGTAGTAAGATAAGATGTAGGTAGGCATATCTATGTTTGGGCACTGAACATGGTAGCTATAGCGAGGGGAAAGATCCATAGCAAAGACCGGTAAGCTTGCTTCCTACATCCCATTCGATGCTTTCCCTCCTTCTTTATTTGCTTGATGCGCCACTCGGTGTGCTCAGATGGTTCTGCTTCATGCTCGTCGACTCTGAGTTCGGGTTTCAATGAGTACCACAATCATTCCCGTTAACCAAATCTCTCCATTTTATGATCAATTCATTAGATCCAGCTCCCTGGCAGTTACAAAAGAACATCTTCATTGGGATGCTGTCAGTGAAGAAAAAGAAGTAAACTGTCATACCTGGTTCCAAGGGAAGAGAGCCCCAATGAAGTAAACCGAGGGCACGAAGCAAGGTATGGTGGGTGCCAGCTACTTTCACTTGTTAGAAGTAGGGGCTGAAAAGAGCTCTTTGTATAGGTTGGGTTTGCTGGGCTTTGATGCTGACCTTATTTTTTTGAAAAGGGGAAGGTTTGATAAAGGAGCTTTTAAGCCCTTTTGCTGGATTGTTGGTCTGCAGCCCCGCCCTATAGAATAGAATTAATCCAATAAGGAGAGGCCTATGGATGACTGAGCCACTCTTATACTACTCCTTACCTCACCCCCTTCTCACTTAAAGGGCGAAGTCGCTGAAGCGAGTCTAAAGGCCAAAGAGTGATCTTTGAACGTTACTACGCATCCTTATTAATGAATAGGTATAATGTAAGGTAGGTTTGTTTGGGTATAGCAGGACTTAAACCTGCGACCATTAGGTTAAAAGCCCAATGCTCTACCAACTAAGTTATACACCCCTAAAAAAGATAGATAGTAGTAAATAAAGATTGGTGCAGAAAAGAGGGCGGCCCCTCTTCTCATCATATTAAAGGGGCGCAGCTCTGTATGAGGCTCGTATTGTGGAGCAAGCAAAGAATAAGGGCGCGCGTTAGCACTCCTGCAAGAAAACGGCCTTACTCAACAAGTGCACCTTTATTAGTAAGTTGTTTCCACTCATTGAAGATTCTATCTACAAAAGAAGGTCAACGGGGGATACTAAAGTTGCTCTCACTGACACCATCTACGAGAAGGTGAGGAGGTCGTCTTTCTTTTCTTTTTGGCCGCCATACGGTTCGCCTTAAAGCCGGAGAAAGGGAGGAGCAGTTATCTATGTAATTACGGTCTTTGTTGGCCGTTGTTCCGGTCGAGCACTCTCTTTTCTCTGCTTTGTTCAATAGAGTCTTACCAAACAAGACTGACTTCTTACCAACCCGCGAAGGGTTGTTAAGTTGGACCAGGTACGAAGAATGAATCTATATATGTGTACAGTACGAAAGTTGCTGGCCGGCGGCCGCTCAATTGTTCGAGCGTAATACAGTGGTGGTTGGTTCGGATTCGACAAGGGTAGAATGCCTGGTCGAAGGTCCAGTACAGTAGGTAGCAGGCGTGTTCGTTTTGGCTCCCGAGCGAGAACGAGAAAGAGGCGCTACACCATTCTTGCTGCTATGTACGTGAACCTTGACTTGAGAGATTCATCCAATGGAACCCACACTCAAAGGAGGACCACAAGCTCGGGGCTCGACGAAACATAAAATATCAGCATTAAGAAACTGACTTATTGGGGTTAGCAGTGAAAGAAAGAGCTCGACATTCATATGAATAGCTTAGTCTACTAAAATCAAAGAGGGACCAGCCTCATCGTGGTAATTATCGTTCACCTCTAATGTGACACATTCCCTCCCAGTTATATGATCCACGGGATCAGTCGGCTAGAGAGCGGGGCTATTCTTCTTCTGGGGAGGGAAAGTCGTCCCCTCTACTGATCGAACCCTCAGTTCGGGGGTCTTCGCCAACATGTTTTGAGGCTCCAGTCTTCGGCGGGTCACCATTACTTGACTTAGAAAGGCAAACATCTAGGCAAGGGAAAGCGCAATGCGCCTGGTGCAAATGGCTTTTTTCATGATATACCAATCAGAATGGAGGACCCCACCTACGTACATGATTGATAGAAGAACTACGTAGGGGGTCGGTCAACTTGATGCGGGAGAGGCATGAGTGCAATTCGATCTTGTGGTGTATTCGTTTGTAGTGAGTAGGGCCTCTTTCTCGTTGATCAGTTCGCCTCCGCTCTATTGAAAGGTCTCCATTCCTACGGCGGTTTTGTCAACGAACGCGTCTCGAGCCAGATTGACTAACCTAACCCTTACTTCAGGGGGCCTTGCCATAGTTGGGTGCTCTGCTTTAGTGTGATTTACGAAGGCTAGGCTAGTAATACCAAAAATGAAAAGAGATCGGGGTCGATAATTGGCAAGGAACTTGATCCCCCCAAAACACAAAAGGGGCAGCTGCGGTCGAACTCGAATTCTGGAAATCAAATAAGTCGGGGCCCTTTTACCTTACCAAGTCTACCGGATAGAAATTAGCAGATCAGGTATAGATACGGGAAAGGCTTTCTCCCTCAGTGGAATCGGTGGAACGCCCTGCTTCCGGCTAAGTATACAGAGTTGGGTCTATCGTTCGTTCCACCGTTACCTCTATTCTATTCCGATCTTTCTTTTCTCCTTTGCTTCCTTGTCTCGTCTATCCTTCTCTGCCTTCAGCCTGTCTTTGAGCTCTATCCCGTCCCTCCTTTGGCTTGCCGTGAGGATTGACTCTCCAAAGTCAGTCGATTTGATCACTGTTCGGTTCGAGTCTTCATCGATCGGGTGGATCTATATGCTGAGGGGGGATGGAAAGGTGGGTGAGTCATGGCTGTGGACAGAGAGAAATAAAGCGGTAGTCTTCCGCTGGAATAGATTTATAGTAAGTGTCTTCTTTCCTTCTCTTTTAGTAAGCGCCGTCAGGTCTCTCTTCTTGGGATATCTTGATCACCAGAAAGGATAGAGATCTTAAGTAGACATGCTTTAGGCATCGATCATCTTCCTAACTACATGGTACTTCCCCTCCCATTACTGGAACCGACGAAAGGGGGTGGAATAAAGAAAATGAGGAAGTGTCCCTTAGAGAAAGAGAGTCCGCTCTCTCATTGTCTGATTGCATCGTAGAGCGTTTGCACCAATTGCTTGGTTGTAGTAGCAGCCCCCTTTCTCCTTCTTTCATATGATAAATTAGAAAGATTTTAAATAGAGTAAGTGTAAGAGCGACTTCAATCTTTATTCGCTGAAAAAGAGAAGCTGGGTTCCGATAATAGTAGTTTCATCTGGATTGGGTTAGTGTTCAGTGTACCTATGCTTCTTTCGATCTGCTTTCTAGTTATGAATAAGACTCATCTTCAAGTTCAAGTTAATATCATAGATAAAGATAAGAAGTGAAGAAAGACAGAACAAATCTCTTATCGCCATCTTTATCTTTCTAGTAGTGCTCTCAACTATTATCTTATTATATAGAATACATATCTTTCTTCTCTTCTGCTCTTTGCTATCATAGCCACTTCTACATCAAACTGTGCTGCAACCTTAATCCTAAGAAGACGGGGTAGGACTGGAGTCTTAGGGATCTCTTTAGAATGTGGTGTGCCCTTGGCCGGGGCAAAAAGACAAAAATGATTCTCGAAAGTGGTAGCTCTGCGAAGGTTCCATCTACAGAGCAGCTGGAGAAGGTCGGCGGGCTTCATCTAAGTCCCTATCGGAGGTTCCATAAGGTACATTCACTTTGTTGGGAGGTGTAGACGCTTAAGCTGGGAATGGCAGTAAGGTCCCTCTTGAGATTTGTCACTTCTTGCTTGGCTTGTAAGGCTGTGGCAATAGGAGGTTGGAGCGATGCATGATGGCCGGGAAAAGACGTAGCGCTTTAGAGAAATCGGGATTACACCCTTTTTTATATTATATCCCTGTCACAAAGTTTGGCCAGAAAAAAGGTCACGCTTTGGCCTATAATGAGATAATTAGTTTATGCACGTGGTGGAGCGGGCAGTCTTATGCCCTAGTAATCAAAGAAATGAGTAAAACGGCCCAAATAGCCAAATCGGTAAAAATGGCATAAGAGGCTTTTTATAAGTCCATTATGACGGTTCAGGAGGCTAGAACCGTTGACCTTGAGGATGAAGCATAGCGTTGCTTAAGTTAAGGAAGAGTTCGCTTTTCTTTTGCCGTAGGAGTTGCTGGCAGGTCTACCCCCTCGGAGACGGGTAGATCATCAGTCTGACTACTAATCAAGCCAGCGGAAAGCTAGGCCCTTTCTCACCTGCAGCAAATAAGGAGGGAGGCTGCTTTTAAGTGACTTGACAAAGGATTGGAACTAGGCCAATGCCAATCTCATCTATTGCAGCAAAGAAAGAGGAAAGGGGCGAAGCGCTAGTTTGAATTGAAGTAGAGGAGATGCCATACGGTAGGAGGCAATAATGAATTAAGCCGGTATGAATGGAGCCTTGTTTATTAGGCTAGATCGATGTGATGTATATTTATTGGCTCTAATCCTCGGGGCACCCTATGGCATATCCTCTTTAGAAAGAAGGTTTCATTAGCACACTTCAAATGGCTTCGTTTAGTGTAATCTGGCAACTACATATTTAAGAAGAGTCTTTACTATGGATGGGGATATTCATAGAATCTTCCTATTTTTTTTTTTGATTGCATAGGATAGAAAGATGAAAGAGAGAGACAAGTAAATGAAAGGCAAGTCACGGGATCAGAGGATTAGACCAATGTACCATAATAGTGCAGCAAGGAGGAGAGACTAAGCAATCAAAGGGATGCAAGCAAGTCAACTGTTTCGGTACGAAAGCCTGACAGCAAGCATTCTCGATTGAAGCATGAAAGAGACTTTTTTCGGGGTTTAATAATTCAAAAAAAGTAGTGCTTTATAGAAATAATGGATTAAAGCGGTTTTCTTGCTAATGAGATAAGGGGAAGAGCTGATGTCGGTCTCGGTCCAAGGCATTCTCTCAAGTAGCAAAGGCAAGACGAAAAGCAGGTGTTGTCGTCCTTTCCGCTGTTATTGGTTTACCGCTACAGGATTTGCGCTCTCCAAGCAAGCATTAAGATCAGGCATGTAGGAAGTAGGGTAAAAAAGTAAGCATGAAGCTTTGACATAAGGTTTGTCTTCCTCTACCTTCTCTTGCTATTGGATTGAAGAGAAGGCCAAGAAAGAAGTGATTAAGAGCACTTTCAAAGTCAGTATCCGTTTTGCTTTATGGTCAATATCATATCCAGATCCACCTTAGTCAGAGTTGCATCAACTAATACGGAATATCCAGTGTTAAGGAGCTCTAAACCCCCTGTTAGCTCACTTGGTCGTGTCCTGTGGAGACAGCTCCCAACCAGGACCAAGAAGGTTACATAAATTATGGAAATGAACCTTACCCTGTTTGACAAGTTGTTCCGACTTAAGGCCATTAAGTAGTGGAAGATCTTGGAAGGTCTTCCACTACTTAAGATGGTTCTTAATCGAGTCATCTTGGTAGTGACCGATGGTCTCAACAAAGAGCTCTATGTCGGAGCGCACTTGTTTGCTAAGGAGGTGATCAGGCTTGTCCGGAAATCTGGTTTCTTGTTCACTGCGCTTTACTTAAATGTGTTGTGTCATTGCAACAAGCTTATGCCCCAGAAAACAGGCCTTTTGCTGCCTTTTCCTGTCTCGTTGACGAGGTTAGGGTATCCTAGGATTATCCCGTCTTTCCATCGTAGTAAAGTCGGAAAGATGAGATGTCCGACTTACTAGCAAAACTCTACTTATCATTCTTCACTCTTGCAAGGGCTATACCCTTAGCCAAGAGATTGACTAATAAAATAAAGTAGTAGAATCCATAGTGACTCCGACGGACTCTGATCAGATGGTAGATGTCGTTAATGACATAACTGCCGACTGGGAGAGTCTAATTCGTACCTATGTACCTTGGATTGGCTCCATCCCCATGTGTCAGGGGATCACATGGAGTCCGTCTTGGAAGGCAGTCCCTTCTCGAGGGAGGAAGTCTGATAGGGCTTTAAGAGATAGGGACTGTCGCGGTAAGAAAGAGTCACTTAGTGAATCAGTGGATCACACACTTGTTGGAGACAGGGACACGCCTTACTATTGAAATGAAAAAGTATACAAGGAAAGGGTGAAGTCTAGGGACAACAGTAAACATGAGGAATGGGATCTCCAAACCCGCCCTACTAAAAAAGTTCGCAACCAAGGGACATGCCGAACACCTACCTTTCCAACTAAGTCCAACGCGAGGACCCTTTAATTTAATTGACGATGCGTTCCATCGTCAACAAGCGGTGGCCGACAAGGCCCTTTTCCTAAATCTCTTAGGAAGCGAAGCAGGCTTTCTGATTCTGAGAGAAATCGAAAGGCAAAGAGATAGGCAAGCCAAACCAAATAAGGAATGTTTCAATCTTTACCTCTTTTTGTCAGCCGGCAATCATAGGGTAAGCCCATCTCCTTCTTGGAGAAAGTTTACATGTTGGGCCAGGCTAGTTTGCTTCGATGGTAGGAGTCCACGCAGTGAGGCAGCCATTTCCAGCCCAACCGAACGAATAGGTTCCAATAGAGTAGCCCGCATTGCAAGCTCTTTTCTTTCCCAGGGAGAGCTGGTTATAGGTCAAGCGCAAGACATAGGATGTGAAAGCGGTTTGCTTGGTTCTTTCTTCGCGCGAGACAGGGGGAGTTATGTTTTCTTACATCCCGTTATATAACATCAAGTGTGAATGAGTTGCCGCCCCTAATTCCATGGCTCCTAGTGCTTCTGCCTAAGAGCGAGTTGAAGTCTTAAGGGCTTTAAGCCACCCAGTTTCATTCTTTATCGCTTTGAGTTTTGTTACATCCCCCCCTTGCCTTGTCCCCGTAACCGCAGTCTAGGGATGAGGGCAAGCAGATTTCGCGGGCAAAGAAGTTTTGGTTCTAGCTCAATGGTAATCTATTGAGAAAACAAAGTTTTAAAGTAGGCAAGCGGATAATGGATTTCTTTTGTATCCCTTAGTCTATCGAGCCAGGCCTCTCCACTTGCAGAAAAAAAAATTGATTAGTTATTAGTAAGCGAGTGAAAACAAGAAAAAGGAATGATTTTAGTTTGAATGTCCGTCTATCTGAGAACGAGAGATACAACATTTCGCTGAGCAGTACTATTTCCAATTGGGCAAGCTCTTTTCTTTCCTCTAGTATGTACATATAGATTCTTTCTTATTACCAGATAGGAGACCTACCTATCCCTATAGCGGAAGTCTTTCTCGCAAGCGGCGGGATAGGGGAAACCAACAAGTATGCCAATGAGAGAAAGGAAAGAATATATGTGCTTAGCTCTGTAGATTCAATAAGTAAGAAAAAATTCTAGGGCAAGAAGTTTGAAAACAATTCATTCCAGCCATATCCAGTGACCTTTTTTGGGGTTGGTTCTATACGAGGCTATCGAAGATGGTCCCTATCTGTCATCCAATCCAATAGGCATTTAGGGATCCCCTTTTTTATATTTATATTAAAGTGAGCTTTTGGTAGTCCTATGCTTGTCTCTCCAGCTTGTCTATGTCTATGGGTTTGCATATGTCTTTTCAAGGGCTGGCCTGGCATTTTATAATGACCTTAAATGAAAGCGTAAGAGCTAATGATAAGGAGCTAAAGGCCTACATTCTAGTATACCAGGATCGTCACGAGAGGATTGGGGAAGGTCTAACTATGGACCGGACCATAAGACGCAGTTTATTATGGCCTAGTATAGGATATCTTTACGTTCCGCTGGAAAGAGATAAGCACTAAGAAGATGACTATTTTGTGTTGAATATGCTTTCTTCCACGATATGGAGGGAGTCACACTATCATATGGTTTTTATGCAATACAATAGTAGAGTCAGAAAAGATCCCTTATAGTAGTCTAGTATAGAACCAACCTGTCTAAGATCCTTTGCTAAAGAGCTATCCAATACCCCCCAACCTGTTAGAGTACCAGGGGCAATAGACAAATTTAGGAATGAATCTTTCCATTAACATTAACATTAAGGCTTGAAGATCTAGGCCCCTCCAATAGCATAAAAAAGGTAAGCCTTTGGAGTGTAAGTGTTAATTCCCAACCATCTAGTTCTAATGGAAGTTGTAGTTGCAAAGCCAGTTTAAGAAAGTTCATTTTCAAGCTGGTACGTGTGACTGCAAGAAAATGTTTCCCTACAGTTGCATTGACCCTTACCTTTTTCGGGCTTCCATGTGAGCCAGCTTTCAAGACTTTCTACAGCAGTGGTACGGTACACCTATGTCATTTCCTTTTTTTAAGGGGATCTACGACTTAATATAAAGATAGGACCAAAGTCAAGTGATTCAACTCAAGCACGAACCGCTACCTCATTTTCTCCGACTTCAGTAGAAAAAAGTCAAACAACTCATTATCTCATGTCAACAGCGCATTCGTTCACTCAAACAACGTATTTGTGAGCTCCAAGTCCAAGAGCCTATCCGGTACGAGAAGTGAAGGGTGAATGTGAAATTCTCTTATTTAGTTTAGCGAGAGTCGAAAGGTCGTAAGCAAGTGGCTATGGGGAAGTCAGTTTATAAGAATCACTGATTGGAATGGTATCGAAGGCGACCATGGGGAGCTTTGTAAAGCCGAGTAAGTGATCCGAAGGAGAAGCTGTGACGGCTCCTCTTTCATCAGTTATATTTGGGAAGGTGAGGGAATTAATAGAGTCATATTCCAAAAAAATGGCTATTCTTTTTTTTTTATAAGTCTTTCGGGAAGAGCTTCAAGGAGAAAGGTGGAAGACTTTTTATTTATATATTATATGGAAAGTAGGTCTGGTCCGTGCGACTCTTGGGGAGTCTATCATCATACTTGGACCTAGATGAAGCCATGTCCTTATTCGCGAACTACAGCAAACCTGTCTTAAGCATAGTGCCAGTGTAGGAAAGTCTTTATTTGAGAGAGTTCGGTAAGGCTAACGGTAGCAAGCATTCCTTCGAAGCAAAGGAGGCAAAGCAGTAGGACGCTGGATAGCCAGTCTGTTTAATAATTAAATATAGTAGAAAGCTGGTCAAACTCTTGAAAGCAAGAAGCAATCCAATCAGTGCGAGCGGGAAGTACAGTGAGTGGGAGGTCTGAATGAATGGGTCTTTTAGAGGGTTAAGTTCCCACGGGTAAGATGCTTATGAGTAGGTGCGGGTTAGTAGCAAGAAGGCTTAATTACTTCAATGAAAAAAAAACATAAATAAGTGAAGATCTGGTTGATTCCATTCTAGAGTCACTCAAGGAAATGACTCTCGATTGAGATCATGCCACCTTTTTTCTATCCATCTTAGTCTTTCTGATAGCTTTGGTCTTTTTCCCATGTCTTTCTTGGTTGGTAAACCTAACCGGCGATTTACAACAAACAAGTCTTTCTTCATTTTTTTTAGAGCAAGAAAAGAAGCGGAACTACAAGAAAGCTTTCTTTATATGGATAACCAATCCATTTTCAAATATAGTTGGGAGACTTTACCCAAGAAATGGGTTCAAAAAATGGAAAGATCGGAACATGGGAATAGATCTGATACCAAAACAGACTACCTATTTCAATTGTTGTGGTTTCTTAAATTGCATACCTATACAAGGGTTCAAGTTTCGATCGATATTTGCGGAGTTGATTATCCCTCTCGAAAACGAAGATTTGAAGTGGTCTATAATTTACTGAGTACTCGGTATAACTCACGCATTCGTGTACAAACCAGTGCAGACGAAGTAACATGAATATCTCCAGTAGTCAGTCTATTTCCATCAGCTGGCTAGTGGGAGCGAGAAGTTTGGGATATGTTTGGTGTTTCTTCCATCAATCATCCGGATCTACGCCGTATATCAACAGATTATGGTTTTGAGGGTCATCCATTATGAAAAGACCTTCCTCTTAGTGGATATGTAGAAGTACGCTATGATGATCCAAAGAAACGTGTGGTTTTTGAACCCATTGAGATGACCCAAGAATTTCGCTATTTCGATTTTGCTAGTCCTTGGGAACAGCGTAGCGACGGATAATTCAGAATCAGAATAGGTCCAGCTCTATAGGATAGGGGACAAATCAATAGGAAATGCTATTTGCTTTGTAAGAAGAAGAATTAACTTCTATGAAATGAAAGAGTTCGTGGGAATTGTCTTGATCGTCGGAAATAGTAGTCAGAAGTGCTATCGAACGATTTCCTGCAATTCTTCCCAGTATGTCATGAGTAAAGAATCCAGCTACAAGTCTCGATCTATACAAAACGCAATAGGTTTTTGTGTTTCCTTCGGTTTCATTGATAGCAGAAGAGCCTGACTCTATAGGATAGGGGCACTAGCGCTTTATTTAAAAAAAAAAAAGTAAAGGGGCCACGTAACGTAATAGGCTGCTATTCTAGGCTCGCTTCGCTTCTTCAAGCTCTGCCCTTTATTGGAAAACGAAAGCGCTAACGCGCCTTATATTTATTATTTTTTTTAGTAAAGCAAAGCAACCTTTCGCGCCAGGCGCTCACGTTGTCGTCTGGGTGGAAGCTGGCGGCAAGGCTTGCTTAACCGTATATATGGAATCAGGACTCGCCCTGGATCTCCGAATAGCCTCACCTGAAACTGGTAGACACACCGAGCCACCACGTACCCCTCTCGCCCATCGTATGCTATGGATGGTCACACTAGCCCCTCGATGGCATGGCGTTCCCATTGACTGTTCCTGAGGTCATTCTTAAAGGAGATCCTTAATCCTAGAAAGAAGGAAAGGCATCAATCCAGACCGGCCGGCAGCACCCGAAAAAAAAGGAAAAAACCCTTTATCGGTATCGGATTAGAACCGATGTTGCCTATTTCTTAAGGGCGAACTGATCAACTTGCATGTGTTAAGCATCTTTCTCAAAGTAGCATGATTGGACCTTCCTCTTTCTCTTACTTAGATAGAGGAGAGAGCACGTAAGACTTTCTTTTCTACGATCTTTCTTCTCTTATTTTTTTATTCTTCCTTGGCCGTGTGGAACATGGATTAGCATTATGTCATTCCTACTAGTGATCACCCATCCAGGATTTGAAGAAGAAGCGCCATAGGAGGACTTCGAGATCAAATATAAGATGTTTCTTTCCATTCCTCGCGAGCCACTTATTTCTCCGAAACAAGAGAGAAAAGTGATTTTCCTCCTTTTTCCCAATAAGTCGACGGCATTACACCATTGGGATACTTCGAATAAACTAGAGTACATATAGGATACACCGGTGCTAAAACCTTTTCTAAAGATATCTTCCAAACTCTTGGGGTCGCTGTCGCCTTTGGCTCGATCTACTTCGGGGGTTCCCTCCGCTCCGTCCATCTTGGACGTGACTTTGGATTCCCCCTTATCCTTAAGTGGTTGCGGCACGATCTTGTATGAAAGAGGCGTGCATCGCAATGTATAGGGGTTGTCATTTTGTTGTAAAAATGATATAGTCGACTTAAGATTACTTTGCCATAACCAGAGAATTCAAAAGAATATTATAAGCAGTAATAACAGACAACAACCCCCCAATAGAAGAATGATAAGGGGCAGTAACGTATTAAGTTGATTCAATATTTGGGTTAGTTCCGCAGCTCTTATAGAGAATTCCATATATTATGAATAATAAATTGTTTTCCTCTGCCTCCCAAAAAAAAGGAGGGAGACTTCTTCGAGTAGTGACAAACGAAAGTTAGATGTGGTTGTTGACCAAAAAAACATGGGAGTTGAAAGGCATCGCTTGGGTCAAGTTAAGTAAAGACTGACTATAATTAAATTGCTGAACACTTTCAATATCTATCTTTTACGTATAAATCAAAGACAGTTCAATTTGATCTTAGCCGATCTCAGGTTACCGACTCTCCGGCCCCCTTTCGGTGCAGCACGATTGGAGAGTTCTATGGGCCCGCCGCTTTCTCAATCCATAAACTTTAATTAAAGATTATATTATAGGATAGAATCTTCTTCTCTTATATGTTATGTAATTTCTTTGAAATTCAATTGCTTGCTTCAGTATGAAAAAACCCAAGCCTACATGAACCATCAAATACAAAGAAAGTCCTACAAATTAAGACTTGGGCTTGTCAAGCCTGCTTTCAGTGGCAGTTGGAAAAGGCCAAGAAGCTAGGGAAAGTCAGTCGAAAGCAATAGCACAATTCGAAAGCCTTGAAGGAAAGAGTTGAGAACCTCTAAGTGATCCATCAATGCCAACCAGTCAAAAAGAATCTCCCTACTAAGGTAGAGTTTGACTACCGATAAATAACCCTTTGTTTGGAAGACTCCTAAAGTCCGGAAAGACGAGATGAAAGGTATCCTGAAACGTACAACTCCGTCGCAAGCAATAACTATATAGAATCTATTATCTCACTATGTCTCTACCTTATTCATAGGCTTACCCCATCCCACCAAGAAAAGAAGCAAAAGCGAGAGATAACTAGCAGGGAATAGGAAGGTAAGGGTTTGTGGGGCGGCAGTTCCCGGCTAAATAAGATAAAAGATGGGCACCAGCAGTGACAAAGGAAGTTAGAGCAAATGCTGAAACGTATGCATCCGATCCTAGGACAAGGTAGTCTTTAGCAGGAAGCGAATCAACTTGAATCTCTGAGAAAGGTAGAAGAAAGTCATTCCTAAGCGACACTGCTTGAAGTTAACCTGTAAGAAGAAACTCCTTCGCTAATTCGAAAGAGAAGAGGAAGCGCAGGGAAAGCGTAACGACTTTAGAGGCAATTCCACGTTGAAGCAGGAAGTTTGAATTTAGCGAGAAGGGGGAAGTTTCCATTCGATCAATCAGCGGGTAAATTGTCTATTTACTTTCATCTCATCGTAAGCAAAAGCTTTGACTTCTGAACAACTATGAAAGACCAGTTGATGTTTGTCGTCGTCATCATTCTCGAATACCCTCGCTAGGGGTTTGAGTTCCAACTAGCAACAAAAAGGCTTGAACACAGAACTTCGTATTACTTAAGCAATTTAGAAAAGAGACTTTTCCACGTCAACAAAGTCCAACGAATTAGCACTACATTACTTCATCGATTGAAACTCTATAAAGGAAGAAGCGAACTTCCAGCCAACTCGACCGGGAATTCCTATTTCTTTTTGTCTAGTAGACATTCCACAAAGGAAAAGAATGATGAAAGGCCAGGAACAGGAAAGAGTTCCCACCGTGCAAAATATCGGTAGCTACATCCAGGGATGGAAATTCCTCTACGGACAAAACAATAGAAAGAGATACAATAGGTACCCCTGATGGAAAACTTCGTACCATCCCATCTGATTCAATCGATGCCTTACTTCATTTAATAAATAAGTGGATCTTTATTTACCCTCTGGTGGTCTGTGGCTACGAGCCATTTCCTTATTCTCACGGAAGAGAGAGAAATTCTCATTGAATAGGAAGACTGCCGGCTACCCCAACTTCTTGTTATATGATTTAGATGAACAGCCAGAGGAAGCGAGAATCTCATTCTACGTAGTCGTGAGCCAATCACTTATGGTTGTTTTGATATTGATCATTGAGCAAGGCCCGTCCTGACTTAGGTTGTGACCCTTCCTATTGAAATGGACGGAAAGCCGAAGAGAGTCGTTTACACTCAGTGAGTAGGAATTGTGGTCCTATTTCCCAGTAGCTTGAGTCGGGAAGACCCCTTGGGACTAGATGAATGACTCGTACGACATTCCTAGGAACCTGAATTTCTATATGAAATGTGGCTTGACCTATTAGTGCAGGTTACCCGATCTAATGAGAAAAGGTTCGAAAGGCGCCGTGCGTTCTGCCCTTTACCATTTTAAGGCACAAGCAAGCAGTCCCTCTTTATTAGGTCAGGTAAATAGGAATCTTTCAGGCAGTGATTAGATTACGCTTTCCAAGCAGTGGTTTTTCTCTAGAATGGAAGCTTAAGGAAGATGTTTACCCTGTTCAGCTAAATACGTAAGTGATGCACTAAATCATCAATAGGCGAAGGGCCTTAAGTTAAGCAAGGAAATGAGAGTTCGGTCCCTGGTACTATGCCTATAAAGTCTTCCTAAGGCAAGGTCTCAACGAGCCTTCACTTCGTACACCCTGAAAACAAAACGAAATCTCCGGACTCAGTCACATGCATGCAACCTGGCTTGAAAGCCGGTCAACTATCCCTCCTACCAGCTAGTTTCCTTGGTGAACGCCTTCTTCTCTAGGAAAGTTTATCACTAGGGAATTCCACTCCTAATATGCAAGCTTTGCCTTTGAAAGTGAAAGAATAGGCTGCTGGTAGGACAAAAGGCTGCTAGAATCCCTTGCTATTGCTATTGAATCCGGTGCTGATGCTCGAAATTGAAAGAAGTTAGGTTATTGACACTTATTTTTTCACGTTTGAACTACGGGGCAGACTAGCGGAATGGAAGTTACATCCATACGGGCTGCGCCTGTACGTAAACCCTGTTGTCTTAGGCTGTTATCGAATCCCCTTTTCATATGAGTAACTATCCAATTCCATAACAAAAAGAGATGGGACTAGAGCTTTTGGCTTTCTTCCTTCACTTCAATCAAGGATTGCTGCTAGAAGGGCTCTTGCACATGTCTAATGCCTTATTCTATTCTATGAAGACGAAGAGCTGGTGCTATAATCAGATGTCGGGATAGCAGCTGCGAATGGGATGTGGGATAAAGAAAGGATGAATTGTCCAAAGCCATTTTTTGCCTTGATTCCCCTAGTAAAGATATACCACGCAAGGAATAGAATAGGTAATAGGCAGCAGAGAGGGGACTGTGGCACTTTCGGATCAATGATTAGCATTCATATCCAGTGGATCAAGGGTAGGTTCTTAAAAGGCCTTCGAAAGGAAGAATAAAAGTGTACCCTTGAGTTAAAAGTGTACCCTTGAGTTAAAGCGCGC
Source organism: Vigna unguiculata (assembly GCF_037176805.1). Taxonomy (NCBI): domain Eukaryota; kingdom Viridiplantae; phylum Streptophyta; class Magnoliopsida; order Fabales; family Fabaceae; genus Vigna; species Vigna unguiculata. Next base: position 20,936,864 of record NC_140795.1, on the reverse strand, counting down.
CCTTGGTCCTATTGCTACTGCTTCTGATTCACTTGCCTTACCCATACCCTTCCTCTACTGCTGGTCGACTAGACTAAGTCAACTTGCTCGTGGAAAGGCAAGAGCCTGGAAGCCAGGAAGAACGAGCCCTTCAATTCTTCTATTCTGACTTATTATATAAAAGGAGCATCTCTAGAAGGGTAGACGCTCCTTTAACCATCAATCCATAACGAGACTTAGGTGATCCCATCTCTTTTATAGAGAGGGCGAGAAAGAGCTCCATTGAGCGCCAACTCCAGCATTCACAATCTACTTCCAACCTTTCTTGGTCGAGCAAGTCCAGAACTGGGCCCTTAACAGAACCAGGACTAGCCCTTTAGAGAAAAGCGAGCAAGATCCCTTCATCGGAAGGAAAGAGGACAACTGACTACCGCTCATGCCCCCTAGCCAATTCAAACTCTGATCCAAAGGCTGATGGGTGATTCTCTAGAAAGTATAATATGACATCACTTTTAGCTGTTGGGTACGAAACTAGACTAGGCTATGATTCACATCTTGAAAGTTCTCAGATCTGGTTTGGACCTAAGGCCTGAGACTGCTTCTTCCTTATCGCCCGAGTATTGCATCGCCTTGACTTGGAAAAATAAATTGACCTTGAGCCTGCTAATTAAAGTAAACCTTTGCCTTTTAAAACAACTATTGCTTGTCTTTCTAAATCATTATGAAGAGTGCCACATCTCTCGATCTCTATCTTCTTTAGCGGACATCGAGGCTTTAAGACCGATTGGCGTGTGCCTAAAAAGGGAGACCGGAGACCGCGTCTGAAGCCTTTGCCAACTTTCCGTCTAAGGCAAGAGCTGCGGAACTAAAGCACCAACGACTCCTCTTTCGACATTGGCTACTGCTATCAGGTATGAACTTATAAATTCAATGAAGCAGTTGATGCCCTGATCCCGAGAATAAGATAAATTTATCTTCTAGGTATTCACTCATCCCCTCTTAGTGGCAAGAGTGAGTAGATAGCAGAAGTTATTTCATTCCTCATTCCTGGGATATTCGTTAAGTTTGCCCATTAGGGGTCTTTCTCACCGGTGTTATCAATAAGAAGGAGCCTTTTCCCTGGGTAGGCTAAGCCAGAAAAGAGAGAAAGAGAATGTTAAAAGGCTACGCACCTTGGTCCAAAGCGAGGATTGGGATCAGTTTTTCCCGTTCTCTTTAGTTCTATTTGAACTAAGCCGAATCGCTATCTCTGGAACCAAAGTCGTACTCTCTTTACTAAAGTCCTAATGTAATGCCTTTTAAACCACCAAAAGGTCCTATTCCGACAACACTGAAAAGGGCTCTCTCCGTCTCAGTTGGTCAGTACCTTAAACTAATTAGCCATTTCCAAGCTGCTCTTTCATAAGCTGTGATGGCTCTTTTGAATAAAAGGCATAGTCTATGTAATCTTCTGCCCAGGAGCATTCAACTGAAAAAGTATGCCATTAGTAAGACTCTAAAGAATAAGCCTTAGGAGCTATGGAGTCTGGTGAGGTAGCTCTTGTCTCTTGGTCAGTTGTTTCCGCTCGAGTGAAAATGCTTGATGGGGCGAGATTTGCCTTGGGTTCGCTTTCCGGGTGAGGTTTAATAGAATAAAAAAGTAAAGTAGGACAGCGGTGACCACGAATGGCTATAGTTCGTCACTTGCGATATAAAAAGAAGTAAGGAGCCTTGAAGATCAGCCCTAAGCTAAAGCGCTTTCTTTCTAGTTTGAGAGATGGAAATGCCTAATCAAGTAGCCAAGAATCATCGATTTCAGAGGGGAAATTAATTTAGGAAGGATCCGATCCCAAGTGACATTGAATCAGTTGGGGGTATAAGCGTTGCTATTTCAGTAGTTGGTGTTGGAGGACTGAATGCCAGTCGAAAGGCGCATTTATGACTTAATACCTAATTTGCCATAGAAGGGCCCGATCCCAGACCTAAGCGCAAGGGAATTTAGGTAGGGCTCAAGCTTTATTTCACGTAGCTGACTTTACCGTTAGCTCAATTGGAATAGTTTTTCGCTATGTTCGCATGCAAGTGAGACGATCCATCAATGCCCTATCGCTCGGCTTAAGTTGGGAAGCGAATGGCTTCTTTTTGATCGCCTTAAAAAAATGGGTACAGCGGATAGATTGTATAAGCTTGACTTTGGGAGATTCATTACCAATGATACCAATCAGTCTGATTTTGGATAAGGTGAAGCTTTTTGTTGGAGATGGAAATTGATATAGGCTGATATCAGATTTTCTTAACATTCCTATCTATGATGCGTAGGTTTGATGTTAGTATGCCTCCTATTGGTAAGCTCACAAGGGTGGGTCATATTCAACATAGTTTTGATGTCTTCGATCGTGAGTTTACTAAAAGGTTCCCTGAAATTGAAATTGATAGATTCGTGAATGAAGTCTTGATTTCGACTAGAGAGAATGATCAAGTTACATTCGATGTGGATGCTTTATATAAGCTATTGAATGATCTCCAACTGGTTGGAACGATCCATTCTATTGGTCCTGGCGATGATTGCCATATCATTTATAACCGGCGTGTGGTTATTGTGGACAATACTAGTAAGGTAGTAGTTCTATAAGAGTACGGTAATTGTAAAACCTTTCTACTTACCAGCTATTCCAGAATGGAATGAGCCCGTACCGTAATGAGTGAAGGTTGTTCTAAGATAAAATCCAGAGGCCAAGAGTTCCGACTATCGAATCAAAGAAACGCGAGCTCTACTATATCTACACTATTGCCCGATCAGAACTCTATTGTATGAGATTAGTTCTCCGTCTCCCCTGCCCTGTTAGAACAGTCTGGTCTTTAACAACACAACCTAACAGGAAGCCATTCCTTTTAGTAAGTTTCTAGCCGTCTAGATGAGGGCAAGACTTAAATACGAAATAAGGAAATGACACAGCTGAGTGCTAGAATCTTAGTCGATGGAAGTTAGATTCACTAAATGAATATTCGTTCCATTGAAATATCATAACTGTCAAACTCTTTGTTCTCATAACAGAGAAGCCTATCATAGGCCCTTAGCCTTAGTTGGAAGCTAAACCAAAGCTAAACTTGTAGGCTCGTAGAGAAAGCTATTGTGCAGTTATACCCACAATCCATGTTCTTGAATAGTCTTGTTCGAACATTTGATTCACCTTAGGGCGGACACTTCACTTCAAGCTTAAACATCCGTCTATGATCGGCTTGCTTTCTCAGTATTGTGAGTCTCAACTCTTTAAGCCGGCTAACTAATAGATAGAGATATAGCTCAGTAAACACGGGAATCACTATCGCCTTCGGCTTAAACATGGCTACGCTTCGCTCTTTTTCACTATCGCTAGTCTGTGAAAGAAGATTGCAATTTCTGGTCACTTTCAGTCTAACCCAGATTTACTTAGTTAGTCGGGACTTGATTCTTAGCGTGTAGTGGATCAACCAGGCTAGCTTTCCTGTAGTAGAGCGCGGGGAGAGTGACCATCAGGGCCTTGAATAGGGTGTGCCTTTTTTTTTCTTTCTTTTTTTTAGGAGTACTCTTGAATGTACTATACAGTAGGTTCTTAATGCCCTAAGATCCCAATCCCAAATCGAGTTCCAATCGCAGAATTGTTCTCAAGCGAATGGCTTTTACTCAACCTCAATTCATTCAGTTAGGACCTCCCTTTATGTATGTCATTTCTATCCTTGCCAGCGTGAGGAGTCAGATCGGATTCTAGCACTTGCATGGAATCTGGGATAGTGGCTATTTGCAGCCTCTCTTGGCATGAGCACTAGCATCTTGCTAACATCGACTTTTGCCTCCGACTAGAAGGGGATCTTGTTCATGGCGGATTCAAGATCCTCAAATGTGGCTTTGGCTTCAACTATCTCATTCATTCTTTTTTATCTTTTTATTGGTAAGTAGCCCTTTTCGGGTTAGTTGAAAGACCAAGAATGGCCTCTTTGAAAGAAGACGACAGATATGTTGGAAAGGAAAAGGAAGGAGATGTGGCCTAAGTAGGTACAACAAAAGGTACTAGTATGGGCGTAATATGCGATTGGAAGCTCTTCTTTAGCAGGTTTCATGATTTACTAATCCGATCTTGTAAGTTGGCTTATCTTAGGCCACCGTCTAAGACGAAGGCTTGAAACCCAGGTAGAAATCAGACCAATCGAAAACCTTGGAAGCAACAAATCGCGGGGCGTAAGCTGTTGAATAAGTTGTGGGTCTTGAGCAAGATGTGGCATCTTCTGAACCACCGTAGTTAGGGGGAAAAAGCTAATCTTTTTTCAATGCAACCAGAAGGCTCTTAGTACGCTAACGCTACTACCTGCCCGAGGATGTTTTTTTGTTTATGTCGGCCAAAGAAAGGGCTTCCCTATTAGCACAAAGAATCAATTCAATAAGAGAGGATTGGATTTCAAAAAGAAAAGACAAGAACCGCATTGAGTGGGGCCTGCCCTCAAATGGCCCTTACAGAGCTTCTCTATCAAGAGCTGCTAGTTTGGTGGTTGAGGAGTAATAGGTTCCGCATAAGCTACATTTCGTGGGGGAGGCACCTATCTAGTACTTCCGAACTCGTCTTTCATCTACAGACATTGGGTCGCTAAAGCCAATAGTTCGGTGTCCAGGCAACAACCACTCATCTTTGGTTGCAGCTTCGGCGGAAGCCTATGCTTTCAGTTCAGTTCCATTCCTTGGTTCTCCGGTTGATTGCCCAGCACGCGTCACACCTTAAAAAGCTTTGGAACGGCAGTTTAACTTACTTCTCACAGACATTGGACCTTCTTCAAACTGGCCTTTGAACTTGAGCAAAGAGTCTATGGGATCTAATCTAAAGGGGAGCTATTTGCTAATCGAAGGCTTCACTTCCCTGCTCTGGTTCAAGACTAGCTAGGTATCCTCCTCAGTATCGTTACCACGCTAGCTTGAATAGTCTCAGAGCTTGGCTACGATTGCCTCGAAGGAATGCAGAGCTGTCTTATAGTAGCGAGCACCCCTTTATGAACCTTAAACCAGAGGACATAAAGAAAGCAAAAGCAGAAGGAAGAGAAGGGACTATTATATGTATGTTATCCTACTAGCAGTGACTAGAAGGAAAGGAGCCAAGTCACTAACTAGAGGAAGGGTCTACGATTGCCGGGTCGTGTTCGTGAACCTATAAAGAACTTAAAAAATGGCTTACACTCCTCGGAAATTACTGAAAGACTGGCCTACGACCCCTCACTGAAAAAGGTCTCTCTCTGCTTAAAGGAATTTAAGAAAAGTCTTTGGGCGTACTTTGATGAGGGGTGACAACTCCTTCTTTCTATTCTATATAAGTGCCAATAGCCCAAAAAAAATCTTACTATTCAAATAGAGGGATTCTTAGTCTAGCGCGTAGTTTAAAAGAATTAAATTAAGAGAATCAGCGATCTATGCCTTACGGACGTCAACCACCTCTTTAAGGTCTTAAGTAGTTAGGGGGCGCGGAGCCGCTGTTATCCCCTCTTAGCGAGTATGGTACCCACTCCTCTTATTGGCTAAGGATGTACACAGCAGTCGAAGCAACGTATAAGAAGCGTCGATTGGGATACACCTTCGATCACCCGGATAGATTGAGTCAAGTAATGGCATCCACGGAGAGCTTACCTTAACTGGCATGACATTTAAAGAAGGCTACGTCTAGACCTGAATGAAGAATCCCTTAGTCTTCCAGTCGAGGCATATTATCTAAGCGACTCTCCTTTCAGTCTCACTTCCTACGTACCAAAGCTTTAGAGAGGGAATTCTTTATCTAAGGCAAAGTGTCCCTAGGGTTTCATTAATAAGATAGATTCCTTACAAGCAAGGGTGCAGATGAAGCACCACTCAAGCCTATAGCTAACGATTAGATCTTAATCTTTCTCGTAGGACAGTTTAGTGAGCCTTAAACCATAGGATAGGAAAGGAAACAAGCAACATACCAGTTCAGTAATATAATGAATTCCTTAGTTCCGTAATAATATAATAATAGGCGAAGGTATTAACTCGAGCTGCTATTTGCTCACTGCTTGAAGAAGGCATGACCACCTCCTTAGAAGCTCCATCAAGAAGGATCACTAGAAGCATGTCTAGGGGGAAGTCTTCTATTCCATCATCTTTATCTTTGTTTTGCATTACTTTAGTTTGAATTCCCTAATCCTTGTTTGTCTTGTTTTGTAGGTAATTAAGAGAAAGTAGAGCATGGCTAGGTGGCACTTGGTGATTGGAGCACTTGGATGAAGTGGAAGAGAGAGGAAAGCAAAAAGCATAAAGCAAAGGCAAAAGTAGACATGTACCTTGTCTCCTTTTGCCTTTGTGGTTTATGCCTTAGAAGGTTACTTGGTCTCCTTCCTCTTTTGGCCTAGAATCCTTATGGGAATGCCTCCACCAATCATCTTCCTTCACTTGGCCAAGACTCACTCTCACATTAGGTTTAGGGTTTGCTAGTTAATCCTTTTTCATGTTTTTGTATTTGCTAAAGGACCCCTATGAACTCCTATTTAAAGGGTGCTCCTTGTCTTGTAAAAGGGTTGATCATTTTGTTTCTAAACTATTGTGTTTCAACCTTTAAATTTTCGTGAGCTCTCCTTCCTAGAAGTGAACTCACCTTTGCCTTATCTTGCTTGCAAGTGGCGGCACCATCACTCATCTCTAGGGCTTGGTTGGCTTAGATCCCCGCCTATGAGTGGCGTGCTTCTTCCATTCTTCATCTTCTATGCTTTCCATTTCTATTGTTTCTTCTTTCATTTTGCTCTTTAGTGTTGTTATTGCCGTGTGTGTTTAAGGTTGAATCCAACTCTCTTCTTCCTTTCATGAGCTTGAGAAATGAACCTTCACATCTAGATAGCATGCTATCTTAATGTCCAGTGGGAATTTTCAAAAAGCTTTCTTAAACAACTTCACCATATTCATAACTCTAAAAGGGAATAAGATAATCCTTCATCACTGCTCCTCTGTTCGAGCTACAAATCCACAAGAATCATGGACTATTGAGAATCGAGGTTTCTCACCATCCCATGGGTCTTCCTACCCGTGAAAAAATGAGTTTTTGCTTAGTGACATCGAGGTCCTGGTTCTATTCAAAAGCAGCAAGAAAGCGTAGCGAGGTAGGTTTGAAATCTCACTTCCTACGTTCCTTGATTCTCCGATACTAAAAAGAAAGTCTCATTCGACAGTTGTTACAGTCCTTCCCTTGGGACTGCTACCTTTAAGACAACATTCTCTGGAGAGGTCTTGATAGAGCCTATGCTAATGCCTTGATTCTGCAACTGAAATTCGATTTATTCGCTCACAGGAAGTTTACTTGTAGCAAGCGTAACGTAAGCGCTTACAGCCAAGTCAGCTCAGTATTTAAAGAAAGAGAGAAAGATGGAGTCTCCCGTGGGAAAGAAGCGCATGACTGACTTTGATTGCTCGTTAGAAGAAGGAATGGAGTAGCTCTCCTGATAGTACGTATTCTTTTTCTAGTCTTGGGGAAGGAAATGAAATCCTATAGCTTAGCTTGAGTAAAGCCCATTAGTAGTAATGCCTAGGGCAACGTTAAGAATTATATTTCATTCCTCCTACCGTCCCCCTCCTTTCAGTCGAGCTCACATCCTTCTTAACTCCAGATAGCAACTCTACGATGTAGTAGTCTAGGAGATATCAATAGCTATAATTTGCATTGGGTGCATCTAAATTCGCGTTTTTCTACCTGCATTTTACAGTGAAGCTAAACCAACTTTCGAATTGACTGACTTGAAGATAGGGTCGGTTGGATAAGTTCCCAAAGGCCCCTTGAGTGACCAGCTAAGTATCTAATTGGAGGAGTCTCTGGCATAGTTTTGAATAAGAAACTGGTGGTTGAAAGCTAGAAATCATTCTAAAGATCGGATTCGTTTTTAACCGCGGAACGTACTGACTCATCTTATCAAGTTTGATAAAAAGCCAATAGCCTAAGAAGAAAATAGATCATATACGAAATGATCGCTATATAGAGAATAAACCATCTTTTCACTAAAAAAGGGCGATGAAAAGAATAGGAACTGGTTAGACTTTATAAATAATACCTGTGGAGTAAAGCTCAGAAAAATGATCATTTCCGGGAACAGGGGAAACCCTTTCGTTCGTGCATAAAGATATGGATAGGGATGCCGTTACCAACCCATAGTAGTAGTAAGAAACCTATATATACGCTCAAGCAAGAAGGAGCAGGGTTTGATCAAAGTAGAATGCCTTTTTTGAACAAAAGCACCGGTGTGAAAAGAATATATATATATATATATATATACTATAACGACTGGCCTTTTTCAAGGCAAGGGGAGCTCATCTATTCATTTCCCTCTTACGAGCCTATGCTAAGGATGTTCTTCGATCCCAGCAAGTTCTTCGCTCGTGGGCTACCCTCTTAGCCAGTTTTAAGCTTAGATCAATACCTAATGATACATGTTTCGTCAATTGAATTGACTCGGCCTTTCGCCAGTTGGAAATAGAGGCAAGAGGGAGCCAAGCCAGCAACTGTGGTTGTGCCATTTGGGGGGCTAAAGTAGTCTAGTAGTGGTGAAGAGACGATAGTAGACTAGACGGGGACACCACCAGAACACCCGAACAAGGATCCATTTTCTTTCGTTTGGAGCTATAGTACATATGCGCACTTTAGATTTCTGTCTAACTAATAATATTCCTTAGCGTACTGCAAGACAGGTCAAATTCCATTTCACGGTTCTCTTAGAGGTCAAGATCGGCGATTACAGAAGCGTTACCCAATTTGATGCGATCGACACCCCAGTGCAGTACAAAGTACTCTTGGGAAGAGAATGGATACACAGGAAGATGTATGTACCATCGAGCCTCAACCAGTGCATCATGCTATGGCATAACAATTACGTTAACGTTTTCCCCGCGGACCCAAGGCCCTTTGAATACGAAGCCAAGGCAGCGTAAGTCTACGCTGATGCTTATTACTATTCAAAGGGCGACCTTCAAATCAGGTTTTTCGGTCTGATCAACTGATTGCTGCTATTGAAGCCCCGTCGAAGACACTAGTCGATCGGGCCTCGACGACACAAACAAGTCAGTGATGCTAGACTGGTATGGAGATGGAGTGCCGAACAACTAGTAAAATGAAGAAGAAAGCATTTGGTTCGGCTGTAGTTTCATAGATCAACATGGGAATCCTCTTGAGATCGATCATGCAGTTACGGCCAATCAAGCAGAGATTCGATTGGCCTTCCAGAGAGTTGACATTATAGGACTTACACCTAAAGCACCAGAAAAGCTGTACGACATACGATCAGAAGTTCAAGATGATGTGATCGAAGTCAACCTATAGGCAAAAGCAGAACCTCGGCCCACATATGTCAGTAAGAACCTATCTAGTGAAATGGCCGAAGCGATTGTCAATCTTTGCAAGAATACAAAGACTGCTTTACTTGGGAGTCTTCATAAATGCCTGGCCTTGATAGGAATCTGGTCGAGCACTGCTTACCGATCAAGCAAGGCTTCAAACCTTACAAGCAACCACTCACAATAGAATTTCATCTGCTCTTTTCAGCAAGTCTGATCTATAGGTAGGGGAGGGAACCTTGGTATGACCTAAGGGGTGGACTGTCACTGAATTCCATCAAAATCCAATGAGCAACCCCCATTAGAAGAGAATAAGGGGTTACAACAATCATGTTAGACTAAAAAGAGCCTTGGGATCCAGTCCCTTGGACAGACCGATGCTGCGCCTCATTAGACAGCAACGAAACATACAACTCGATGTTAATCAAAGTTGGTATGCTCCACAGCTTAAAAAGAAGAGCTAGCAAGCTTGTGAGGGTTGGTAGTGGCACGTAAGGCGCGCCCTTCTGTAAGTGGCCTCCTGTCTTTGCTTGTGTTGTGTAGTATGACGTCCAAGTCGTCCTTTACTCTTGTTCCTTAACTCGTCCCTTCGCGTAGCCCACGGAGCGGTTCGTAGGTTAGCTCGTTAGTAAAGCAAGGAAATCCTACTGGCGGTAGCGGTTGTACCTTTGACCTATGTCTAGCCGCTTCTTTGATCATCGCATTCATTATTGATTCACATTCTATCCTCGGGCGGGAAGTCTCAAAGCACTTTTGCCAGCATTGAGAAACCTGATAATTTTGATTAAAGTAGTTATCCGATAGACGTGATTTGACAATTAGCGGAGGTGTCACCTTCTAAACCTACTTTTCTTGAGTCAATAGAGTACGACCTGGATCAACAAAACCCATCCCCGTCTGAGTAGAGACTTCCTAAGCTAAGAAGTTTTCAAAGCAAGGGAGGAATGAACTTCTAGCTTGATTACCGGGAACCCTCTCTTGATAGATGAAGAACCCCTGGCCAAGCGCTCGGAAAGTGCTCCTCCAACTGTCTGTCCCGCAGAGAGGTAGTTAGAATAGACTCTAAGACAAGAAGCTGACAGAGAAGCAAGGGTCTTGAGGGGTGAGCCCTATGACTAAAGATACACGAGCTCCTCTACACCCATTTCCTCGAAAAGCACTTTTGCCAGCTTAGCATAGAGAGATAGCCCCATGAAAGGAAGAATATATGGGTAGATCAAAGCCGCCTGAAGGCCAAGAATGGGATACGGGGACGAAAGCTCAGAGACCATTTGTTCAACTTCTCTACCAGAAGCGGAAGATGAACACATATGAATTTAGTTCTAAACCACCTTATTGATATCATGGCGTAGATATAACATGATTCTGTTTCTTTGCGGGAAGAGCCTCTCCAGCCTTAGGGGAGAACCAAAGACCCCTTTCTCTTCTCTACTTAGCCGCGGGCAGAAGATCTCCTCCCTATAAAGAAGGGAGCACGGTCTTCATTCGAGAGAGCTTCTTTTCAGTCTTTTCCCCGAATCAGCACGATGGTCATCTCCTTCCTACCTGACGAGCACATCAGACAATCGGCTCTTTCATGACTCCATAACAACTACCTTATCCATTAATCTCTTGTGAATATGAAGGTCCCAAGAACTACCTTTGCTTTTCAAGCTGCAGCTACTGCTATTGTTGTGCTTGGGAATTGTTTGAGCTTATATCGATCGTTAGCTTCACTAATCTCCCCACGGTTTATCCTGCAATTTATCTTTACTGAACTTGGCCAAAGGATTTATTTTACAATGTATATGTCTTAGTTGACAAAGTTGTTTACGTAATAGGCTGCTGGCTAGAAAGATAGGAATTTGGAATGTTGAGATGACTGGTAAGTTTATCGAAACACTCGAGTAGATGCTTTCAACAAGCCCCGCTCACAGATAGCTAATGAGCTAGCTCTTTGAATTAAAAAGGAACCAGCAATACTGGATGCGATGTTTGGAACAAAAAGACCACCAAAGGTTCCCGAAATGTTCACAAATGACTTTTCATATAGCCGTACAGAAGAACACGCAGACATGGACAATTAAAAAAAATGATTTATTAGACTCGGGTTAACTCCAAAAGAAGAGCTTAGCAAAGAAAGAAAAAGGGTGACCTCCGTTTTGGTAATGAAAAAAAGATCCCTAGCGGTTGTTCTAACATGTGATTAACCAAATCAGTTGCGTAGCCCTCTTTCATAGGGGGGTGTGGCGGCATAGCCTGCTTCCAGAAAGTAATTCATGTTGAACCATTTACTTCGTTTTAAGCACTTCTTCTTATATGCTCACTTCGATGCTCGATTTTTCCTTGCTTCAGGCCCTCGCCCAGAGAAAGCTGGAGACATTGCAGACATGTCTAAAGCAGAACGACCATGCTCGGAAACCACAGGTGGCGTGGAAGACAGGTTCCCGAACAGAATTAGTTGAAAGCGAAAATAGAGAGTCCCAAAAAGAGAAAGAAAGGGTGAGGAAGGAAAAAGGGGCCCATTGACTGGATTACTAGACTGCCTTCCTTGCTTTCCTGCCATGGTACACTTCTAGTATGAGTGTACAAATCTATTCCACCAACATCAACTGAGGAAAGAGCGTCTTTCACAACTGATTCAAGAACAACCATTCTTATTCTTTATTCTCCCGGGATCAAAAAAGGCTAGGCACCAAAGCTACGAAACTAGGCTATGAAAGCAGAGAGAACTCAAACTCCTAAACTAAACCTAAGGCAGCCTTTCACCTTATTATTAAAAAAAAAAGAAATAGCATCAGCCTAATCCAAGAATGTTGACTCTGATCTTTACTATTTTGCTATTCAAAGCAATCTGCCCAATGAGCTACGGGTATATGAGCTAAGGCCAGTGGATTCCTCTCTTTAAATTCCTTAAAAAAGAAAAGAAGACAAGACAGACAGACTTGATCAATCAAGTCAACAAACTCCATGAGTTCTACCCTTTGATCGCTATTAGATATCTGATATCAGAAAGATACGCGAACGACTTTACTACAGTATAGGTAGGATGTTTCCGTGAGCAGTAAGCAGCAGATCTCCCCTTATTGATTTTGGGAAAGTTGGTGGCCGCCTGTGAATTCAAGGCAAGGGGCGGCCTGATTCGACATTGTTATTTACTCTGATCTGGTCGAGGTGGTTTTCGTTTACTAGCGTGTAGGCGGTCTAAGTTCCTATGATCGAGTCTTTTTAGCCCCTATGAACATCTTTTCTTAATGTATTAAAGAGGGCCTCTCTAACCGGTGAAAAGTGGTGGGTGTCCACTAACGGCCATTCCTGGCTCGGCTCCGATAACGCAATTCCGGAAGGAGTCGGTAGTTGGGCACTGGATCCCTTCGAACCTGGAGAACGTGTGACGTTGGGACGGGGTTTGGTGAACCAACTAGTCACTCCTCTAGTTGAAGTATCAGGCCCCTTTTTCTTTCGTTGCCTAGGTTACACCTTCGGAATACCCGAGAAGGGAATTTTTATCTATTTCCCTCAATCTTCACTTTACGCCAGGCCTCCCAGTTCAAATATGTAATAAGGCGTGGAATTAGACCAAGGGGAATCTCCATAGGAACTAGTCCCTCAGATTTCGCACGTAGGAGATCGAGAGACAACCCCACCCAGGGCTATGAGGAAAAATGTAGATCGATCGCCTCAGATAGACAACTACATAGAGGGTCTCTACAAGTCTATATATTCTTTTTTCTTTCGTTCCCCCCGTAAGATCACCAATGAGGTCTGCAACTTTCACATCTAAGTAATACCCGATCCGATAGTTTACGATATATATTTAACAACATTCTAAGCTAAGAAAGGAGATTTTTAGATATCGGTAGTTGTTCGGTCGTACCCAAATAGTAAGATTCCAGAGGAAAATGCACCTAAGATCAACTATTTCGAGCCGGCTTCCGTTGAAAATTCAGACTGTCTTTTTTATGTTGCCATCACATAAAAACATAAACTTTGAGGCTCAATAGCTAAATACATGGCCATTGAATCATGAGTTGAGATCATAAAGAGCATACTGCGAGTAGGAAGTGGAATTAATACAATGAATTCAAAAGCATCAAACTGCTCTTTGTAAGACCCGGGAAAATTAAATAGTTATTTAATTAATTATTTAATTAGGACGGGTAATGGGAATATTCAAAGTAATAAATGTGGAGAACTATGACATGGAAAAGTACTAGCTCAAGTAGTTGAGAGTACTTTAGTGTGTGTGAGGACTTGGGTTCGAGTCCTATGTGTGCCACTTGGGTGTTATTTAAATTATGCATTTTTTTGTGTGTATATATTGAATGCGTATGGATGATGATAAATCCTTAAAATTGTGGGAGTCATCAAGAAACATGTGTTGGTTGAGTGGTTTGGCCTTGGTTTGGTGTATGCATGAGTGTGGGTTCAAACCTTGTTGAGAACTAAATAGTTTTCTTTTTGCTAAATTTCCTTTGAGCATGAATATGAAAGGATTGGAAAACCTAGCAGATACTAGAGAGGTAATGTGGGGGGAAGCTGAAAATTTATGGGTGATAGCCATTGAATGGCCTTAACCATATTTCTTTTAATAAATTTCGTTTTAGTAAAATAGAGAATAATTGGGGTACATTAAGAGTGAGAGAGAAGAGAGAAGGAGACGAGAAAATCAGTCTGTGAGAGGTGCAAATAGCTCTGAGAGTGAGAAAGAACGATTCTGGTGCGTGAAGGAGGGCCGCGAGAGAAGAATCAGAGTGGTTCTTTTAGCAAAGGGAAAAGGTGTGCAAGGAGAGTGGGAATCTCAATTTGGAGCGCGAATTCCAGGTTAGGGGAGTTGTTTTCTTGCCTTTTTGATTGTAATTGAATAACTGCGTGATGCCTTGACTCATAGCATGATCACTACGTCATTTCTACACTGTTGTATTGAGGTTTCTGGATTTTTCCAGAAACCGCCTGGCGGTTCATTCCCTACCGCCAGGCGGCACATCAGGTTTGCTGTGTTGTTCTTGTTTTGGTATGATCCGCCTGGCAGCTATGAATTTCTGCCAGGCGACGCGACACTGTTCGCGTTCTATTTTCGTGATTTTGTGAATGTATGTATGAGAACCATTATGGATTCTGAAATTGATTTGTATAACTTTTATTGGAGAACTTGTGGGTCTGAAATTGATTGAAATCGTTATATCTCAGAGAATGTAAGTGACGGGAATGAGTACTAGAAAGAGGGTGGACGCTGTAGCAGGTATGAATAAGCCTGGTTTGTGCAGGTACTGATGCTCCGCCTGGCGGCAAGCAAAACGCCGCCAGGCGATAGCGTGGTCAGGGGCAGTGCTGCGAGCTTTTTTTGGAAATAGAAACTGAGGGAGGATTTGGAGTGTGTGAGGTTTACGATAATTCCAAAAGGGACGAAGTACTATGATGATCAACTGTGAGGAGAGTAGTTTATGATGTTGGATGGGTTATCAAAGGTAGAAAGGGAGAAGGGAAAATTGTAGTAAGAGATCCTGTAGGGAAAGCATAGTATTTGTTTACGTGTGACTGGATAGGTACCGGATATGACTTACTGATATTAGGTAATAATTGAGGATATATGCACTATGGGATGAAAATTAGTCATGTTGTAAATTGTTTGGGATTAATGTTATAGGTACTAGAGGAAATATGGGTGGATATGATTATGCATGAGAAAGTATGGGGGAAGTACTCTAAGAGTAATGGCAGCAGAGTTTTGGTTATGACAGTGTAGGATGCTTGATAGCGTGAGTGAAGATATTGAACTGTTGACTGTGTTCGTAGATATGAATGAAGTTGTTTAAGAGGTTAATGCTCCGGTATTGTGAAGACTTGAATCGATGGTTTGGACAGGGTACGGTTGGGTGCTAGATACTTGTGATAGTGGTAGACTAACCATAAAGAGTATTCTATAGAGGGGTCTTTATTTGGGTACTTGGAATCGAGTCACGTAGTAAATTAGATTGATTGAGACTTTAAAAACCAGAGGGGTTCTGCTACTGATACGGCGCCTGGCGGCACGGGTAGGTGCGCCAGGCGGTGAGACTAGCGTCAGGGGTCTCTGTATTGTTGGGCGCCTGGCGGCACGGTGTGCTCCGCCAGGCGGTAACGAGAAAACAGTGGGTCTGGGGAGGCGCTGGCGCCTGCCGGTGAGTGAATACCGCCAGGCGGTCTGGAGCATTTTCGCCTGGCGACGTGTGGGCCGAGGCGGAGACGCTGTTGTTCTTTGCTTCCTCGTGTGTTGTTTGACTGACAATGATGCTTGCTTGGATCGGGAGATGCTGTGCCATGAGCGGGTAGGTTCATGGATGGTGTGACATGTGATGATATGAGCGGGGAGGTTCGTATGTTCCGTGCTCACGTTGAGAGATGCCACGTGCGGGGAGGTACGGGGGCTGGTGGATCACATGTGTTGGACTACGGGCGGGTAGGTCCGTAGAGCAGGACTACGAGCGGGGAGGTTCGTAGAGGCAGGACCACGAGCGGGCAGGTTCGTGTGAGCATCAGATTCCCGAGTCCAAGGCTAACCAATTGTATGAATTGAAGACTGTTAAGTCTTGGGGTTAGGGTCTTGGCCAAGATTTATAGATAATGATTAAGATGGGCAAATGATCTATCTTGTGTTTACATTCTTGTTATTTTATTTTCTCAGCTCACCCTTTCTGTTTGTGTGTGGCGATGATCGTGTAATTCGTTACACGGGAGCAGATGTTGATACAGGTGGTGCTGAGGATGCTCAGATGGCGGAGTGAGGGCTAACATGGGAGTAGTGCTAGGGTTTTGATAAATTGTAATTTATATTTTAAATGCAAATTTTGGGAACTTGTAACCTTTTATGAATTTATTTATGAGTTTTGGCGCGCTATCTTAATAAATTGAAATTTTTCCCGCGTTGGGATTTTTATCGAGATGGCTATTAAAGTATTTATTTATTTTAATATTTATTTTTAAGTAATAATCCCTAGGGATGTTACATTTGGTATCAGAGCAAATGTTTTGATGCTTTTGGGGCAAACTGGGGAGTGAGCTGACGTTTGTGTGTGAAATTGACTGATGTGTGTTAGTTAATAGAATTAATAGAGCATGATTTAATCTTTAGCTGTTTGATTTTAACAGCTGAAATATGTGGCGTGCACAGGCAATGGCAAACAGGAGGCGTAGAAACACTGCCGGAGCTGATGAGATTGCTAACGCAATCCACATGATGGTGGATGCTATGCAGCCCGTGGCAGCGCCCCCGCGGGCTATGATTCCACCTGTCAGACCAGTGACCATGGGGGACTTCATGCGTCACAAACCGGCTAAATTCACTGGGAAAGCCACCCCGGATGAGGCGGATGCGTGGCTCCGAGAGTGCGAGAAGATATTCAGGGTGATAGAGTGCACAGAGGCGCAGAAGCTAAATTTTGCCACCTTCCTATTAGTAACCGAAGCTGAGTATTGGTGGATGAGTATGCAGCAAAAGATGATAAATAGAGCTGAAGATGTGACTTGGGCCAACTTCAGGACGAGGTTCCTGGAGAAATATTTTCCTGACAGCGCTAAACATGAGCGCGAGGCAGAGTTTCTCACCCTGCAGTAGGGAAACTTGTCTGTGCAGGACTACGTGGAGAGATTTGAGTATCTCTCGAGATTCTACTCCCAGACAGTGACGGAGGAGTGGCGCTGTAGAAAGTTTGAGGGCGGCCTCAAGCATGAACTGAGGCGTTTCATCGTGCCACTGAGGGTGCGAGAGTTTCCTATCTTGGTGGAGCAAGCCAAGAGTGTGGAGCAGCTGGAGAAGGGACCCAGCCTTGTTAACCGTACCCAGAGGAACAGTGCTGAAGGCAGAGTCCAGAAGAAGCCCTACAGTAGACCAGCCGCGTCTTCATGGAAACCGAGGTGCTATAACTGCGGGGGTGAACATCTGCAGCGAAATTGTACTAGACCCACCCGCAGCGGAGGCAGTGGCATAGGCACTCGTAAGTGCTATGCCTGTGATCAGCTAGGACATTTTGCCGATAGATGTCCTAATAGGAAGACTGCACCAGCATCACGACCTCAGCCATCTTCTTCCGACAGGCCGAGAGCCGCAAGCCGGGTTTTTGCCATGACTAGCACAGAGGCCACCCGGTCAGGTAATCTAATTCTGGACCAGTGTTTACTTTATGGTAACAGTGTGTTAGTGTTGTTTGATTCAGGAGCTTCGCACTCCTTCATATCCCATGATTGTGTGAAGAAATTGGGGTTGTCCACTCGTGACCTTGGATGCGAGTTGATAGTCTCGACAGCCGCATCTGGACAGGTTTCAACAAACGTAGCCTGTGTTGGATGCTTGATGGAGGTGGAGGGCAGACGCTTCAAGGTGAATCTAGTTTGTTTGCCCTTGGAGGGATTGGAGGTCATACTGGGAATGGACTGGCTGTCTATCAACCATGTGCTGCTTGATTGTGGACGGCGCAGAATTGTGTTCCCAGAAACAGAAGGGATAGAGTTGGTAACGTCTGGAGAGGCAGTGAAAGAAATGAAGAGAGGGTCGATGTGTTTTGTGATAGTGGCCCAAGAAAAGAAAATGAGTACAGAAGAGCAGATCAGTAACATACCGGTGGTGGACGAATATGCCGATGTATTTCCAGACGAGATACCCGAGTTACCACCCAGCCGGGATATAGATTTCTCAATTGATCTAATCCCTGGAGCGGGCCCAGTGTCGGCAGCGCCTTATACAATGGCACCGGCTGAATTAGCAGAGTTGAAGAATCAGATAGAAGACCTGCTAGAGAAGAAATTCATCCGACCCAGCGCTTCACCGTGGGGAGCCCCGGTGTTATTAGTGAAGAAGAAAGACGGTAGTTCTCGACTGTGCGTCGATTATCGTCAGTTGAACAAGTTGACGATAAAGAACAAGTACCCACTGCCTAGAATCGATGACTTACTTGATCAGCTCAGAGGGGCAGGAGTATTCTTCAAGATTGATTTGAGGTCCGGCTATCATCAGATCTTAGTCAAACCGGAGGATGTCCAGAAGACAGCCTTTAGATCGAGATATGGACATTACGAATATGTCGTGATGCCCTTTGGAGTGACAAACGCCCCAGCTGTCTTCATGGATTATATGAACCGCATCTTCAGACCATATCTGGACAAATTTGTGGTAGTATTTATAGATGATATTCTCATCTACTCTCAGACTAGGGAGGAGCTTGCAGGCCATCTGAGAATCGTGCTGGAAGTATTAAGAGAACACCAACTGTACGGTAAACTATCAAAATGTGAATTCTGGTTGGACGAAGTGCAGTTTCTGGGGCATGTGATTTCCTCACGTGGTATATCAATGGACCCGAGTAAGATTGAGACAGTGTTGAAATGGGAGAGACTGCAGACTGTAACTGAGGTCAGAAGCTTCTTGGGGTTGGCTGGGTACTACAGGAGGTTCGTGGAAGGGTTTTCTAAAATGGTGAGTCCATTAACTCAACTCACTAGGAAGGATCAACCCTTCTCATGGACTGATAAATGTGAGGAATGCTTCGAAGAGATGAAAAGGAGGTTGACTACCGCTCCGATTTTGATTATTCCAGATACCAGCAAGATGTTTGAGGTATACTGCGATGCATCCTACCAGGGTCTGGGTTGTGTACTAATGCAGGAGAAGAGGCCGGTAGCTTATGCCTCTAGGCAATTGAAGGTGCACGAGAAAAACTACCCTACCCACGATCTGGAGTTGGCTGCTGTAGTCTTCGCTCTTAAAACATGGAGACACTATTTGTATGGCTCCCAATTTCAGGTATTTAGTGATCATAAAAGCCTGAAATATCTGTTTGATCAAAAGGAGCTAAATATGAGACAGCGGCGTTGGATGGAATATCTCAAGGATTACGATTTCGAGTTGCTTTACCACCCTGGTAAAGCTAATGTGGTTGCGGATGCCTTGAGTCAGAAACGGATGCACATTTCAGCTGTGATGGTGAAAGAGCTGGAGCTAATCGAGAAGCTCAGGGATATGAATCTGGGTATGCAACTGAGTGATGATTGCATCAAATGTGGGGTGCTTACATTGACTAGTGATGTATTGGGAGTTATCCGAGACCAATAGAAGGATGATGCTGAGTTACAGCAATTTGCGAGTTGGATAGGGACTGAGAAGGGGAAAGACTATGGGACAGATGGTATCCTGAGGTTCAGAGATCGAGTCTGTGTGCCTGGAGATTGGAGGTTGAGGAAACAAATTCTAGAGGAGGGCCATAAAAGCCGTCTTAGCATACATCCAGGTATGACTAAGATGTATCACGACTTGAAACAGTCCTTCTGGTGGAACGGGATGAAGACTGACATTGCAGACTTTGTGGCATCGTGCTTGGTATGTTAGAAGGCCAAGATTGAACATCAGCGACCAGGGGGTACACTTGAGTCGTTGGACATTCCTCAGTGGAAATGGGACAGTGTTGCCATGGACTTCGTCACTCACTTGCCGAAGTCTGTGAAGGGGCACGACTCAATCTGGGTAATAGTGGACAGGTTGACAAAGTGTGCTCACTTCCTTGCCATCAATCAGAAGTGGTCAATGGACAGATTGGCTGAGTTATACGTAAGGGAAGTGGTCCGGTTGCACGGTGTGCCGGCCAGTATAGTGTCAGATAGAGATCCGAGATTCACCTCTCGTTTTTGGCAGTCATTACAGGCCGCGTTGGGGACTCAGTTGAGGATGAGTTCTGCATATCATCCTCAGACTGATGGGCAGTCGGAGCGTACCATTCAGTCCTTGGAAGATCTGTTGAGGGCTTGCGTATTAGATCATATGGGTAGTTGGAGTGAGATGCTTCCCTTAGTGGAGTTCACATACAACAACAGTTATCACACCAGCATCGGTATGGCTCCATATGAGGCGTTGTATGGGCGGCGGTGTAGGACGCCACTATGTTGGAACCAGGATGGAGAATCATTGGTGTTGGGTCCCGAGTTTTTACAGCAAACCTCTGAGAAGGTTAGGGCAATCCAGGAGAGAATGAGGGCTACATAGAGCAGACAAAAGTCCTATGCAGACAAGAGGAGACGACCTCTAGAGTTCGAGGCTGGGAATCATGTATTCCTCAGGGTAACGCCGACAGCTGGTATTGGGAGGGCCATCAAATCGCGGAAGTTAACCCCGAGGTTTGTTGGGCCTTATCAGATTCTGAGGAGAATTGGAGTTGCAGCTTATGAGATCGCCCTACCACCACACCTGACGAATCTGCATAATGTGTTCCACGTATCTCAGTTGAGGAAATATGTTGCAGACCCGTCGCACGTACTGGAGTCAGACGATATTCAGATTCAGGAGGATTTGACGGTAAACA
The DNA here is from genome assembly GCF_037176805.1 of Vigna unguiculata. Classification (NCBI taxonomy): domain Eukaryota; kingdom Viridiplantae; phylum Streptophyta; class Magnoliopsida; order Fabales; family Fabaceae; genus Vigna; species Vigna unguiculata. Next base: position 20,916,263 of record NC_140795.1, on the reverse strand, counting down.
CTGGGCCAGTACGAATTCTAGATTCACAGGTGAAAAAGCTAAGGGGGAAGGAAATTAAGACTGTGAATGGTGGAGCTCCAAAGGTGCATGAAGAGCTCCATGGCCAGCGGAAATGGATGAAGGAATGGAGGCAAGTTGGAAGGCACTTGCAAGCAATGGAAGGTGAAAGAGGTGATAGAATTTCCTAATCTATGCTAGCCTAAGGAAGGTGGCTAGAGGTAGAGAGAGGAAATCTCTAGAAAGTGGTGACTCTCAAAGGCAATAGAGGGAGGAGTGCTCTCAACTCAAGTTGCATCTATTGCATAAAATTTCAAGAATGTCTACAAATGAGTGAAATTTTGGCTTTTATATGAAGCCATTAACACATGAGAAAGGAGAGCCATTGGATGGAGTTGGCCTTGATCTTGGCCCTTAGATTAAGCTTGGAGAAGGAGGCTTGATCTTGGCCATTGGATGATGCCTTGGAAAAGGAGGAAGCATTCCTAACCCTTGGATGCTTTGGATCCATGAGGTGTAGGAAGAAGTGTTGACTTTCACTTAGTCCACCTTGGCTCTTTTGATAGTTCATGGCCAAATCTCCTATTGGGCTTAGTCAAGCCCAATTTTATCAATTGAACTACTCATTGTTTGACTTATTATTCTAGAAAGCAAGGCCTAAACAATGGGCCAATCTTATTGCTATTCTATTGCTCTTTGATACACCTCTTCAAATCTTCATATCTTCTTTGGCCAATGTGAAGAGTGTGAGAAGCCCAAGTGGGTTTAGGCCATCTTGAATGAAGCCTAATTGGATCTTTTTAAGCATGCTCCTTGTTATTGGGCCTCTTGATGGGCTTGGGCTTGAAGGTGCATGTGGGTCATGTATTGGGCCTTAAGCATGATTTGGGTCTAGGCGTTGACCCAAGCTATAAGCCTTGTTGGGATCACATCAGTGAAGGTGCTGTGGGATGAGACTACCCAGGAGATGACCTGGGAGATGGAGGATCGCATGAAGCAATCCTACCCGCATCTATTTCCTGGTAAGTCTTATTTTCGAGGACGAAAATCTTAAAAGGTGGGTGTAATGTAAGACCCGGGAAAATTAAATAGTTATTTAATTAATTATTTAATTAGGACGGGTAATGGGAATATTCAAAGTAATAAATGTGGAGAACTATGACATGGAAAAGTACTAGCTTAAGTGGTTGAGAGTACTTTAGTGTGTGTGAGGACTTGGGTTCGAGTCCTATGTGTGCCACTTGGGTGTTATTTAAATTATGAATTTTTTTGTGTGTATATATTGAATGCGTATGGATGATGATAAATCCTTAAAATTGTGGGAGTCATCAAGAAACATGTGTTGGTTGAGTGGTTTGGCCTTGGTTTGGTGTATGCATGAGTGTGGGTTCAAACTTTGTTGAGAACTAAATAGTTTGCTTTTTGCTAAATTTCCTTTGAGCATGAATATGAAAGGATTGGAAAACCTAGCAGATACTAGAGAGGTAATGTGGGGGGAAGCTGAAAATTTATGGGTGATAGCCATTGAATGGCCTTAACCATATTTCTTTTAATAAATTTCGTTTTAGTAAAATAGAGAATAATTGGGGTACATTAAGAGTGAGAGAGAAGAGAGAAGGAGAGGAGAAAATTAGTCTGTGAGAGGTGCAAATAGCTCTGAGAGTGAGAAAGAACGATTCTGGTGCGTGAAGGAGGGTCGCGAGAGAAGAATCAGAGTGGTTCTTTTAGCAAAGGGAAAAGGTGTGCAAGGAGAGTGGGAATCTCAATTTGGAGCGCGAATTCCAGGTTAGGGGAGTTGTTTTCTTGCCTTTTTGATTGTAATTGAATAACTGCGCGATGCCTTGACTCATAGCATGACCACTGCGTCATTTCTGCACTGTTGTATTGAGGTTTCTGGATTTTTCCAGAAACCGCCTGGCGGTTCATTCCCTACCGCCAGGTGGCACATCAGGTTTGCTGTGTTGTTCTTGTTTTGGTATGATCCGCCTGGTGGCTATGAATTTCTGCCAGGCGACGCGACACTGTTCGCGTTCTATTTTCGTGATTTTGTGAATGTATGTATGAGAACCATTATGGATTCTGAAATTGATTTGTATAACTTTTATTGGAGAACTTGTGGGTCTGAAATTGATTGAAATCGTTATATCTCAGAGAATGTAAGTGACGGGAATGAGTACTAGAAAGAGGGTGGACGCTGTAGCAGGTATGAATAAGCCTGGTTTGTGCAGGTACTGATGCTCCGCCTGGCGGCAAGCAAAACGCCGCCAGGCGATAGCGTGGTCAGGGGCAGTGCTGCGAGCTTTTTTTGGAAATAGAAACTGAGGGAGGATTTGGAGTGTGTGAGGTTTACGATAATTCCAAAAGGGACGAAGTACTATGATGATCAACTGTGAGGAGAGTAGTTTATGATGTTGGATGGGTTATCAAAGGTAGAAAGGGAGAAGGGAAAATTGTAGTAAGAGATCCTGTAGGGAAAGCATAGTATTTGTTTACGTGTGACTGGATAGGTACCGGATATGACTTACTGATATTAGGTAATAATTGAGGATATATGCACTATGGGATGAAAATTAGTCATGTTGTAAATTGTTTGGGATTAATGTTATAGGTACTGGAGGAAATATGGGTGGATATGATTATGCATGAGAAAGTATGGGAGAAGTACTCTAAGAGTAATGGCAGCAGAGTTTTGGTTATGACAGTGTAGGATGCTTGATAGCGTGAGTGAAGATATTGAACTGTTGACTGTGTTCGTAGATATGAATGAAGTTGTTTAAGAGGTTAATGCTCTGGTATTGTGAAGACTTGAATCGATGGTTTGGACAGGGTACGGTTGGGTGCTAGATACTTGTGATAGTGGTAGACTAACCATAAAGAGTATTCTATAGAGGGGTCTTTATTTGGGTACTTGGAATCGAGTCACGTAGTAAATTAGATTGATTGAGACTTTTAAAACCAGAGGGGTTCTGCTACTGATACGGCGCCTGGCGGCACGGGTAGGTGCGCCAGGCGATGAGACTAGCGTCAGGGGTCTCTGTATTGTTGGGCGCCTGGCGGCACGGTGTGCTCCGCCAAGCGGTAACGAGAAAACAGTGGGTCTGGGGAGGCGCTGGCGCCTGACGGTGAGTGAATACCGCCAGGCGGTCTGGAGCATTTTCGCCTGGCGACGTGTGGGCCGAGCCAGGCGGAGACGCTGTTGTTCTTTGCTTCCTAGTGTGTTGTTTGACTGACAATGATGCTTGCTTGGATCGGGAGATGCTGTGCCATGAGCGGGTAGGTTCATGGATGGTGTGACATGTGATGATATGAGCGGGGAGGTTCATATCAAGTTACTCTCACGTGGGGATACGAGCGGGGAGGTTCGTATGTTCCGTGCTCACGTTGAGAGATGCCACGTGCGGGGAGGTACGGGGGCTGGTGGATCACATGTGTTGGACTACGGGCGGGTAGGTCCGTAGAGCAGGACTACGAGCGGGGAGGTTCGTAGAGGCAGGACCACGAGCGGGCAGGTTCGTGTGAGCATCAGATTCCCGAGTCCAAGGCTAACCAATTGTATGAATTGAAGACTGTTAAGTCTTGGGGTTAGGGTCTTGGCCAAGATTTATAGATAATGATTAAGATGGGCAAATGATCTATCTTGTGTTTACATTCTTGTTATTTTATTTTCTCAGCTCACCCTTTCTGTTTGTGTGTGGCGATGATCGTGTAATTCGTTACACGGGAGCAGATGTTGATACAGGTGGTGATGAGGATGCTCAGATGGCGGAGTGAGGGCTAGCATGGGAGTAGTGCTAGGGTTTTGATAAATTGTAATTTATATTTTAAATGCAAATTTTGGGAACTTGTAACCTTTTATGAATTTATTTATGAGTTTTGGCGCGCTATCTTAATAAATTGAAATTTTTCCCGCGTTGGGATTTTTATCGAGATGGCTATTAAAGTACTTATTTATTTTAATATTTATTTTTAAGTAATAATCCCTAAGGATGTTACACTCTTGTTCGGAAGAATCGAAACACATCGAAATGGTACCAGCCGTACTTAATAATAGAAGGATTTGGCAGAAATATGTAAAATTGTCCCTCCTAAAAAGATTATTCCGGAATAAATGGGCAATAGTTAGGAGAGGTGCGCCAGCGGCGAGCAGAAGCAAGGTTATTAGATACCTCAGGAAAGCCCGGCCAGAACCACACGTGCAAGTTTCCCTGCATGTGGCTCGTCTGTGATAACTTATTCGGATTTGCGCGAACTAGCGAACCGATCACTAAGTGGGGATGCTCCGTCCAGCATGAGCGAACCTTTTCGAAACTTGTTAGAATGGGCGCCATTATCCCTGCCCTGATCCAACCAGGTTCAATTGATCATGTCCCCTTCCCCCTTGTCTTGGTGCGTCTTTGGCTTTACGAGAGAAAGCCTGCCATAAAAAAAAGTCTTTATCTTCTCGTCCTGGATCATATTCCTTCCTGTGCGTCCACAGAAGAGCAAATCGCAATGCATCTTGCTCAGCTGGCAAGGCATAGCTGTGAGTGGGAGTGTAGCATGGGTAAGGTAAGGAGGAAAGTGGCCGCCAAAGAGGAAGTCGACCTATTAAGGACAGATAAGCCAATATGCGCCGGATAAAGCCAAGTGTCGGAGGTAAGCTCTATCTCTCAATTGCCTATCCTGTGCTCGAGAAGGTCCCCCAGTTCCTTGGCAGCACCTCGAGGTGCATTTAGTTGTCTTACAGGATACTTGGGATGTTCCTCACTCCATGACACCTTTTGCTCATCCATTCCGCCCGTCCAGACGCGACGCCCTTTTTCATTATCATCTACCGCCCTTTCTCTCCTCCCGGCTATTCACGCATGAAGATCATCGTATGTATGCTCGACTTTGGTTGCCGGTGCGTGTAGGTAGGAGTACATTATGGCAGGATCAGTCACCCAGGTAAATCAAGCCTCCTCCAAGAAGAATTGTGCTATGCCCTCCCGATCCCTATAGAGCGAAAGAGCTGCTTGGTGATCCCTAGGTTGCAGCACGTTTGGTCGTTAACTCCTCGCGCCGCTGCCGCCATTTCTAGGACTGACCGACGCCTCGCCTGCACAGGTACGTACGTAGTGTAGTGTCGGTCGCACATTCAACTAGCGTTCGGACTCATGTGCCTTCCAGAACCAGGGGTCTTCGAGCCAGCTGCGTACGATTAGCTAGCCTTGCGGCTGCAAAAGGATTAGACATCCTCCCATGCTACGGTTCCCTATGGTCTGAACCTGGTGCCGCATTAGGTTAGGGAGCTGGGCTTTTTTCGCTCCTCTCACATTCATTCGTTCGAGCTGTTTCGCTCCTCCGCATCCCAAAGCGCGCAACACTAAGTAACCAAGCCAACCCACATTACTGACTAACGGTGGACAATCATATTTCTTAGAGGTACTAAATACAACTCCATGAATGAGCAAAATGGAGGTTGCATTAATGATAAAGATCTCTGGGTAAACCGCTAACAAATATTGAACATGTGGGAGGATCCAAACGAATTCTGTTTTCATTTTCCCCGTATGGAGCACTGAGTTACAAACGTTACGATCTTCACCAGGCAGGCTGCACTCTAGGCAGCTAGGAGGGATCGCTAGACCAGCAGCTAGACCAACAATGCCTGTTTCAACCAAGTTTATCCATCCTTGAGTAATAAAAGGTGCCTCAGCGTCTATGCTTCTCTAGGGCCTTTCAAACCCGAAGATAGATGTCGCTCTCTCCTGGATTTTTGAATTCTCCAAGCAGACGTTGGAAGTCTTCCTTGGTGGCACCCACTTCAGCGGTCGTTCCCTTCCCCTCCAAAATGAGGCGTTGTGCGATATCTTGCCAGTTGACTGGTAAAGCGGGCTCTTGATTGGTTTTAGAGAAGGATTCTTCTAGAATCGCACACTTATATCTAAGATCATTTATGGTATCGTTTTGATCCTCGGTTGGAAGATCAACCTCTTCCACCCAGTTGGGAATTGGTTTTGGAGGCGAAACAGAATGGCGTCTTGGGTTGGGGTGAAACAACAAGTCCAATTTTTCAATAAATTCCCTTTTTATGTCCATCCTGAGCTGACTCTAGAGCTGCTCGGATCGAGCGGAAGAAAAGTCAAGGGGGAATGAAGTAAAATCAAATCAAAGAAGGTAGAAATCCTATATACTAAAGTAACCAATAAACAGAAAAAGATGAACCATTTCATAATAGAAAGAGCCCGCTGTAACTTAGGCCTTGTTAGATAAAAGCAAAAGACTTTCACTTCTAAATCCAAAGGGAGAATAACATAGAAAGTAAAGAAGAAAAGGCATCACTTTCCAATACCTACAGCAGCTCCCGCTGAAGCAATTGTAGTAGCTCCGACACCCATTGATTTTGCACCTTCTAACATCTCGAATTGAGAAAGTCTCTTCACAATCTTTCATTCACGATTTTATGTTCTCGTCGTTTCCTGTTGTTGGTCTTGGGAAGGGAAAGTCTCAAGTATGTGCTTATTCCACTTCCATTCCCACCGGAAGGGCACCCTATTTTCAGTTAACGCAATCAAGAGGTGGTAGGTGTGGCGTTGGTTTTGCACCGTGTTCCACACGTACAATTTGAGTAGGGTGAGGATCACGAAGACAAAAAGACTCAATAGTGAATATATGGTGCAAGGGTGCTGTTCTAAGAATTCCAATAGCTTCATTCGACATAATTTACTGGACATTCCGCATCTTTTCTTGCTCTAAAAAAAATGAAGAAAGACTTGTTTGTTGTAAATCGCTGGTTGGGTTTACCCATCAAGAAAGACATGTGGGATTGGGGGACATCTAGAACTATGTCAAGACTGACTACAATTAAAGAAATCACTACACACTGTCTATCTATCTGTTTCCATCTAATCAAAGACAGTTCCATTCGATCTTAGGCGATCCCAGGTTGCCGACTCTCCGGCCTCCTTTCGAGGCACGATTGGAGAGCTCCTTGGGCCCACCGCTTTCTCCAAAATGGAAAACTTTCAAGATTAGCGTACTTTTCTACCTATCACTTACATCATTTCTTATTGTCAATCAATCTTCATCAAGACAGTTGACCGAGTCGAAACCTATTGCTCAAGTCTTCCGAACCCGAATAATAAGAAAATTTTTCTCTTATATACGATACCATCAGACGCGCATTCCTTCGGATCAGAAGGAAGACTCTTTCATTTCAACGTCTACTCAGTTTGCTATCTTTTTCAGGATAAGGATCGTCCTATCCAACCACTATGGGATATGAGATTTTTCCTCGGCTGCACAATCCGATGTGCAGAACTACTGAACGGAAAAAGGATCATATTCCTCAGTCGACTTCCACCCGCCCGGCTAGTTGCATCAAAGGCATTAATTGTTTGACGGAGTTCTTTTCTGAGAGAGAAGAAGGGCAAGCAGGTCCCCCAAACGGTCTCAGAGTACACAAGTATGATTTCGATTGGAGAAAGAGGTCGGGTTAGGGCAGGAAGGCTAAAGTTGTTGTTAAGCGGTTAAGTAGGAAGGATAGGTCTATAGTTGTTGTAGTAGAAGCTAAAGGTTGTCAACTTACGTTCTGTTCCAGCCTGAAAGTGAAGACGAAGCCAGCCGTTGAGTTGAAAGTTTTAGCGCTGTGTTGCAGCATGGGCCCTTAAGCTTCTTAGGCAAACTCTTTCATAACCTTGTCCCTTGTGTCGTTGAAAGGAGTCTAAAGCCAGATAAGATCATTCCCTACGGGACTAGTCCTTCTATCTGACTTCCTCTACTCAATCAACATGAAAAAAAGGCATAGAAGGGTGCAATACTTCTATCTTTCTGCCACTTCGTCTTGTACTTGTCCTTTTGGGACAACTTCTCTCTTCACACCTTGAACCATGACTAAAACCTACCCCTTCTATTATGATATGAATAAATCCTACTTAACTGCTAAAGGAACGTAGTTGCATTTCTATTCTATAAGGAGAGGGATTGAAGCTTATTTGATAGAACCTGCTTGGAGTTTAGAAGCATACTTGTTAGAGTAAGGAGCGGAGATACTCGACTGATAGGTAGAGGAACGAAGTAGCGTGTTGTTGATAGAACAAGGTATGAAGTAGCTCGACATTATAAAAGGAGAGGGGTTGGTTGGCTTCCCTACTTCGTCTTCTATCTTTCTTCCACCCCCTGGACACCATTCTACCCAAAACTCGTGTATGGATCGAGAGCTTAGAATGCCGTTAGAGAAAAGGCGTCATGAGTGGAAACACTCAAATGTGAGGTTAGTTACCTCAGTCTGTGGAGGTCCTTCAGACCCACGGGCGTGGGTGAAGGTTACATTGTAACAGGTGTATATTTTCGCTCATATCTTGAGCGGGTATTTGATTGAAGTGACAAATACACCGTTCTGGTCCTACTAAGATCAGCGCCAACCATTGGCAGCACAAGATCGCTGCGAGGAGAGTGCCCGACCTATTTGTCTTTCTCGCACCGATGATTAAACATAATTGCGTTATGAAAGAATTTTCGATCATCAAACTAAGACTCACTGAATATTGTCGTTCACGTCAGGGCATATAGATCAGCGGATATGTAGTTTCGTGTACTGATTCTCTTTGAGATTGGGTTGGTGTTCAGTGTGGGCAGTCTCATTTGCTAATCTATATGTTTTCAGTTTCAAGAAGGAAGAAGCGGGGTAGAGTAATTGGTCAACTCATCAGGCTCATGACGTGAAGATTGCAGGTTCGAATCCTGTCCCCGCCTAATCATCTGAGGCCGTAGTCAGCCTCAATCTTTCTGATTCGTAAGTAACTCAGTGAGTGCTTTCCTTTTCCCATGTCTTTTTTGGTCAACAACCAACCACATATCTATATAGTCAAAACACTAGTCCTATATGGAAGGAAGATTTTTTTGAATGTAAGTAAAATGGATAAAAAGATTGATTTTTTTTCTCTTTCGTTTCTTTTCTATCCCATAGTTGTTGTTGTTCTCTATTCCCGTTTTAGAGGGGGGCGCCCACCCGCATTGAATCTCCCCGATCCAGGTCTCGATCTCACTTTTGTCGTTTATGCTTTGCATTCATAAATGAATATTCGACTTGAAACCCTGTTCAAGGAACGCTTTGGGGAATATTCATAAATGTTTATCAGGTCCATTCTATCTCCTCCTCGAAGGAAGAGGCTCAAAGGCGAAAGGGATCGCCCTTGACCCCACTACTGCTCAGGTTACTTGTTTTCCCTAAGCACACACACTAAGTAGATAGCAGGCACAAGTACGCTAGGAGCTCATCGAACTTAACTTGTAGAGTGAGACCAGTGCACGATATGGTTCATTTCAGTTCTCGTTCTCTCGCTATGCTTCAACACATACCTGTCATCTATCCTTTTCAAGCGGTATCTCAGTCTGCTTTCCCTGATATTGGTAGTACGTACTATCTTTCCTAGCGTGGAAGAAGTTCAAAGCTATCTTGAGATATATCTAAAAGCTATATACAAGGAAGAAGTCCCGGTAGAGCTATTTCATGCCCTCTTATATGCTCGCTAATGTTTGTTAGCTCGTTTCTAAGTACAGAAGGTGGGTCTGGGAGACTTTTAAGTGAGAGAAGACTGCTGATAAAACAGTAGTGCTGCTCACTAATCGGTAGGGAGGAAGGAAGCATAGTAGGGGAAGGGGATAACAAGAGAGAGAGACATGCGAGTTCGACTCCCGTTCTATCCATGTTCAGCAGTCCTTGTCCATGTTGGAACTGGGCAGTACCGCTCAACTACGAGATGCTTGAAAGTAGTTGCTTTTACTGTCTTTATTGAGATTGGTTTAGTGTTCCGTGTACCGCACCGAGCCTTAATAGGTTGAGATTCTGTAAGTAACTACTCCGTGCAAGAATCTCTTTATGGAAGGAATTTGGATTTGTTATGAGATGGACTTCTTTTTCAATGATTATTCTGATTTACTTCCTCTAGCAGTTGTAGTCATTTATGCTCTGTGGTGGCGGCGCCCTTTACCACTATAAAATTTGCCTCGACCCAACCCCGATCTGACTTTAGCATTTAATGCTTTGAGATATGAAATATCTTCTTGACTATAAACCCTGTTCAAGGAACGCTTTGGTGAGTATTACGAATTGCCAAACGGCTTCACTTTCTCAGTCGTTGGTGAGCATCTATATTTTACGATCTTGATGTGACGGTTGGGTCTTGACCTAGCTACCGAACTGACTTAATGAAATGGTAGACGTGGCCAAAGGAAAGGGTCGAAGGACAACGAGAACTCACAACTTTCTCTCTATCCTGAGGCCAAACTCACACTTTATGGAGCTATAGCATACATTGAGCCTGCAAGGAGAGCCCTCTGGAATTGCAAAAGCCTTTGCCTCTATAACAGCCTCAATTCAAAGAAAAGTGTAAGTTACATTGATTCGGTCTTCGGGCTCACCTGATCTTCTTAGGAGCGTACCCTATAAGGGAAGAGAGTAGCCTGGGACAAGATATCTGATTTACGCAAGGCCAAGCCGACCTTCTACTTCCGGAATGGATTTCTTTGAGACAATAAAAGAAAGATAGATAAGGGATTTTTCTTTCCCAGCCGTTGCCCTTGTCATAGAGATTCCTTTTTTTCTTTAAATAAGAGAATTCTGACCTCAACCTCACTCAAGGGATAGAAAGGGGCGATGAGCTCAGTGGAGTAGAAGCCGTCCTTCTGAAATAGAAAGCCCTAGCTATGAGTTAATCCAACCTAGCCGTGAAGCGCGAGGGCCAATATTCAAATGAAAGCAAGGGGCTGATTGTCCTCATGGGGAATGGATGAATACGAGCTATCGGAAGAGCTGCTCTCTAAGAAGCAACCAATCCAAGAATTTCTTGATTTGGTAGAGTACCAGTCACAACACTAGAACCAAGTTAGGTGAGCTTGAATGCATATGTAAGAACTGGGAAAGTTGCTCTTAGAGCGTACTCCTTCCGATCTAGGCGTATGGTTGAATTTATCCTTCAAGTAGTGCTTAATTGAGGGATGAACCTGAATCCGTACTTTCCAGTACTTTTCCTTTTTCAAGTGGGTTGAACTCTTTCTTTTTCTTTTATTGGCACCGATGGACACCTCGAAGAGAATCCTTCTTCTTCTGCCTGGCTTTGTACTGACTGATAAGAGTCTCCAATATGCAAGCCTTACACGTGACTTAGTAAGCCAAAACAAGGCAACCCACTGCTCGCGACGTGCGGTGCGAGTTGCTTTGTAAAAGGTATTTATGTATCAATCAGTAGCCAGAGGAAAAAAAAAAGTACAATTGCAACTTCAAACATTGAAGAAGATTTTTTAATGAGCAAATTTGGCGCAAGCCAATGCCACTAATAAACACCCTTTTTGAAATTGAAATGAAACAACTTTGAAGCGCCCTAACATGTACCTACGGAGCAGAAGATAGATCGATCCTCGTAGAACGTTCAAGACTTTAAGTCTGTTGTTCCATATCAATTACTAAACCTCGTGGTATCCACGTACAAAACATACCATTACCAATAAAAGAATTAGCACATTGGTGTCGATCTACTAAGCCAGTCAATCAAGTATGTAGTGTAGAGTCCATGGTGTAGGACAGGTTTTAGTACAAGGAGTTCAATGAAAGGATTTCTCTATAGTAAGAGTGATCCATGGCCTTTCGCCTAGAGTCATAGAAGAATTCCTTCATGCTTCCCATAGGGGTAGGAAAGAGTCAAGTGGTCGGTTAAGCAGCTAGTCTTACCTAATCTAGGCACATACGCTGGTTAGAGCAGTGCCTTTTCAAATCAAAGCTTAGCTTCTGAGATTCTCTGACTAATAGAAAACAATCTTTTGGGAAAGTATTCTGCGCTCTACTCTATTAGGCTGTGGGCCCAAATCTTCTTGAATAAACTACTGTTTGCCCCTTGAAATGAAGCCTCTTAGGCTGTCCACCTTTGATTCAAGAGTCTCACCTTGGCGATCTATTGAGAAGGTCGTATCCATGGTCTTGACTCACTCATACCCAGCCCACCTCTCTAAGGGGGACTTCCTTGCTATGCCACCATCCTATTAGCTTAGCTGGTAGTTCATCTATTTACTAGTCTGATGCACACTTGGAAGGCTCTCCTTTATCTTACCAGTCGTGCAACACTATACACGCGTTTAGGTCATCATTCTTATCTAAGACGAATAATTGGGCTTATAATGCCTTTGTTTTATGGATCTCGATACCTTTCATTTCCAACTTCGGCCTATCATCTTATGTTTTTAGTTTCAAAAAAAGAAAAGGTTCGCGCCCTAGAGTGCATCCACGTCTTAGCCTTCAAGGATGAGACCTGCTATGACAAGGGATAGATAGGCACTACCTCTAACAAGGTAGTCCTATGGCGATAGAATGCCTTCTGGATATGACTAAAGAATAAACCATTATCTATATTCCTAGTCCCTTTGTCTGAGCACAGGTGACTCTCTTAGTGTTAGTACTTGTTCAGTTAAAATGTACATAGTCTTTAGGGTACGGTCATTACACAACAATATATCTTCCCCACTAGGCGTGGTATACAAGATAGCATCTAGCAAAGGACTTATCAAACCTGTTCCGAATCCAGAATCGAAAGCCATAGGAACAAAGCTTGAGGAATACTGTGACTTCCATCAAGCCAAAGCAAAGTGAACGAATTGTTCATAATGGTGTTTGTGTGAAAAGGAGATTCCTTATAAAGATTTGACTCCTCAACAGTTGTTCTCCCCTTACACCAACTGTATGTAGTTGAATCGAGATTGGTGTTGCCTGGGTCAACTCTCTCCTATCTCATGTTGCTGTTTTAGCTTTCGTTTCTGTTATGTTACATATTGATCTTCTTTGACCCGCGAAAGTGAACAAGGAAGCTTACCATTCCGCCGTCGGTTAGTTATTCAAAGAAGAGTATCAACGGTATAACTACGAAATATTGATAGCAAAGCTCGGACTTTCATCCCAAACTCTTTCTTCTTTCGAATATGAACCATGAAATTCAGTCAATGTTGGATTCCTCGATTACATAGTTTACCACACGCATTTAACGGTAGGAAGACCTTCTCTTTACAATTTGGAAGGTCAATTCCAGGGATACTCATCGAGTGGACCATACCAAGGCTTTCCAAGAAAGCTCCTTCTTTGCTTTTCTGATTGATCTCATTGTGGACGTGTAGAGATAGGCACCTTATCTATGCAATATAGATATCTCTAGACAGATTTGTGAAAGATCCATTTATTTACGCCATGGAAGTTTCATTGCTGAATGACTTGTCTGCTACCAACTCCTTCCTCTATGGGTAGGGCATCTCTACATGTGAGACCTTGTATACAAATTAATCACATACCACCGAGTAATCAAAGAAAAACTCCTCCTTGCTTTCATGCATAGCAGACTAAGAAGCTGAAAAGTGATCTCGCTGTACCCGATCCCCAAGCACTGACATTGAGAGAAGAGTGGAACGGGACTAGCCTTATAGGGGACTTCCCCGGATACTTATCAACTCATATCGGAGCAAGGAAGCTAGCAACCTACTGAGACTGAGACCGTGCGAAGTAATACCACATTCTCAATACCCCGGAAGACAGCGATGTAGGGCTTTGTTCTTCTCTTGTTCCTGTTTCCATACGGTATCGATGGGTCAATCGTTTCCTCTGGGAAAACTAGCAAATAGCATTTCCCTGGAAGTGGAATGTCAAAAAGGAGGAATTTAGATCCCACCTATGGGCGAAATCAATGAAGACCTTTTCCCTCCCTTCGGTCGCCTCTATTTCAGGAAATGTTGTTCTTCACTAGCGGCAAAACTAAGAATGATTTTATCCCTCATGGGCTGGCATGAGAAATTGAAATTGATCGATCTCTCCAATGGGAAGAAAGATTCCTAACAGTTATAAGACGATTATGTGTGGCGTAAATGGTGATCATTGCAGGATAAAACTTGGTGTTATAGCAAAACAACTTTTTCTTCCACGCACAGAATAGGTTGTTCAAGAAGGGGACAGGGATGTGGATCTCACTACTATTGATTAACCGGTGTCAGCTGCTTTAACAGCTTTCCATGGGCATCCACCCGCAAAGATAAGAGGCCTATGCAACGATCCTTAGAACTTTCCGGTTCAAAGTCGCCCGCAATCGATACCTTTCCATTCCTATATCCTATACGATACACTATTTTCCTGTTTCAAAGAGCTTATTCGAGAACAAGGCGCAACAAGAGCTAATTCGATAACAGGATTCTTCGCAATTAGCCTTTCCTCGCTTTCGCTTTCAAGGGGCGTAGCGTTTGCTTACTTCTTAGAGTAGAGTCCGAAATTTTTAGCTTATTAGGTCACAATCCTGTCTTATTTAGATCTTCTTTCAGTCTAGCCCTTCTTCCACATGAGATCCTATTTTTCCTAACTCCATGTAGCACCACTATCCAATGAAAAAAAATCCTGCTATTTCACTCCTGGAATTCCCTGATAGAGAACTCCAGTTCTAAACCTGGGGCTAGCTACTAGCTCAGACTCTGGCTTCTTAGTGTGGCCAAGTGGTAAGTCCTTCCTTTTCTGTTTGAGAATATGTCTTATCTTCCAAGGTGGCATGAGACAATAAGTGAGTTCCAATTTAGTCTTTTGAATGTTCCTGAGGTGGATCGAGTCTCTGGTAGTTCTAGGTGGCTACAGACCAGGGCTAACAGTCCTAAAAAGAGCAGTCCTATTTCTAAAGTACACGAACATCTTTGACATAAGGACGCTTTCAATCTTTCTTCATGAAAGCCAGACAGTGGAGCGGAGATAAAGTCCAAGCGCACTATAGCACTACAGGGAAAGAAAATATCTTCCTTTGAAAAACTAAAGTAGTACTAAATCAAAGAAAGACATGAATTGCCCGAAGGCCAGGTTCTTTATTCCCATAGGCACAAAGACCGATCCCGACCGTCCCTTATTATTTGATTTTACACGTGCCTGGAAATGATGCTTGAATTCTTGCTTGTCTTATGAGCCATTTACTTACTTATGGAAGACATGGGGCACGAACGAGAGCATGGTTAATTAAGTAGGCTATGGAGCATGAGCCATATCAGTGCTAGAGAGACTTCCTTTTTCGATATGGTTTGATAGTAGGAGAGAAGTAGTACCCCTACAAGCGATGGATAAGAAATGCTTTTTTTTCAAGCGGAAGAAAGTTCACTGCAGGGGAAGGCTTATGTCACTCGGATGGGAAGGTGCTAGCCGTATGGAGTAGCCATAAGAGTTAGAAGACCGCCATCAAGGATGACAAGTCACATCGGGACAACCCTTTTTCCAACTAGCTGATATAGAATTGAAGGGGAAGGAGGAGAAAGATAAAAAGGCAATCAATAGACTCTGATAGACACTATGGGACCATCTCCCTTGGAAAAAGCCTTTCCGTTGTTCTAGGGTTTTCTTACTATTGAGGTCCATTTTTCCTATCATGGCATGAGGATTAGAGAGAAGATCAAGAGTTTCGAATAAGCACGCAAGCCTGAAAGCATGAGTTTCCAGCGATCGAAGTTCAAACTTGGCTAGACAGGAAAGAGGGAAAGCCTTCTTCTCAATGAGCTGTATCCATTATACAATCACTGGGTTTTCCAAAGACAGTCCCAGTCAAGGGGTGTATAGCAAAGCATCCACCGAGACTAGATTGGAAGATAGTCATGTGCTCTATGAAAGCAATCGAACATCATGTGTGAAGCATATGAGATGGCTAGCCGGGCAGTTCCATCATAGTTCATGACAGGGTGTAAAGGATATATGATCTTACTTTACGATTGAGGTCTTCTTTCTCCTCTTCTTCACCGGGAACCCCTATTTCATCAACCAGACGGACAATGGGAAGCGTCTGAGCAATAAAAAGATAAGCCAAAAACGCGAAGTAGAGGGATCCCATCCTGACGGATGAGCTGCTCTCTCCCCCGGTTAACTACCACTACCCGGTCTTCCCTTTGAATTGATAGTTTCCGCTGGAGCACTTGCCTTTGTGATGAATCCCTTAAGCTTTGACTATCTTTTTGCTTCTTCTTGCTAGCCTTCGATTGTATGGTTTCCTGTATCGTTGTTGTCAAGCTCCAGCTCGATCCCTGTGATCTCGTACTTGGCCTTCCCCCCTCTTTATCTTCGTCCCGGGATAGAGCCTTTCACTAAAGGGAAGGTTCCCGAGTTTGGTCGAAAAAAATCCTGGAAGTAGCACTACTTTGGCGATTGGCAAGACATATCCGAGTAGCGTTGCCTGAACGAAGCGTGGGTGTAAAGCATCAAGTGGAGGAGTCGAATCCTTGCAAAAGGGGGGCAGACCGGTCAAAGCCAAGTCCAGACGAGCTGGCCAAAAGGCATAGGGCCAAGGCGGAGCTGGTAGGCTCATCTCACTTATTGTGTGCTTTGTTGGAATGGACTGATATCAAGGGAAAGTGCACTTTATCTCGATTCCTCTCTTTCTACAACTCTTTCCAACCGACTGCTCAGCCCCCTCCAAACTATGGCATCAAGGTCGGACCAAGGGTCGGGCCTCCACCGATCTACTTATAAGGTAAGGGGAAAGATAACTGAATAAATAGGTCTATCTATCCTATAAAGACGGGCTAGAGTAAACGCCAAGCGTTGGCCCATTAGTGGGTTCAATTCCTGCTTGCCTCTCATTTTCAATTGTTTGTTAGAGTAGTCTCGATCCTACTGAACATAAGCTATATCACAGGGAGTAAGTAGATCATGATCGGAGGGGACGATCGGAGAAAGATAAGTCAAGGAGGACCCGAAGAGGAAGAGTGGTCTGTCCTAAACGAAGAGCGGTCGCT
Source organism: Vigna unguiculata (assembly GCF_037176805.1). NCBI lineage: Eukaryota > Viridiplantae > Streptophyta > Magnoliopsida > Fabales > Fabaceae > Vigna > Vigna unguiculata. Next base: position 20,899,529 of record NC_140795.1, on the reverse strand, counting down.
GAGAGCGAAATGAACTGATTTGACCGGAAGGGGCCACGAGATTAGACTATCGATGTATTATTACATTTCTAGCGGGAGGAGAGTAGCCCCGAAAGAAGTCGGTCCTAGCGAAAACACATAATACAGCTTATGGCCGAGAGTGTCATGAAAGAAAGGTCAATCTGCACAGGCGGGACGTGACATTAATAGATAGGTCAAACTGTGGAATCATCTAATTTTCACTCGGATGACGTAATTCAATTTTATTTATATTAGTGTGCAGCAGCCCCAATGACAGAATTGAACATCAAATATATCACATCCATAAAAAGATTAAAAATAGTCGGTTATGAGAGCAACACTTTTCCTTGTGGGGGCCCCGTCCCCCATCGTCTTCTCCTCCTTTTGAGTCAAACAGATAAAATAAAACATGAATGAACGAATTTATCGTAGATTGCACGAGCAAACCACCCTTTTTTACTTTACAAATGATTGTGATTGTGTAGTTGAGGCAGGGGCTCTTGCTTTTTACTAGGCTAGACGACTCGGCAATTCTACCCTACTTTTTTCCCGGGATTGGACGCCTATTGACGAAGCTCAGGATTGGATTGTCGCCTTACTGCTTGACGAGAACAACCTACCACTGACTTTTTGAAAGTACCTATCTCATTGCACTAAAAGAGTCTATCTTTGATGATAGGGCTTGAGGTCGACCGGTCCACCACTAAGGATTTATGGTAGGTCAAAGAGCGCAGAGAAGATTGTCCACCACTTCTTCTTATATGCGCTATAAGATATAGGCTTTGTATGAAAGCTCGTAAGATCAGCTGACAAAACAAAACAAAAAGGGATTCGGACTCGCCTGGTTCATGTCTATCGACGAGGGATTTCAGATTGCGCTTGACCGCAGACTCGTAGCATGGGTGAGAATTCTTCATCTTAGGTAATGAAGGTGGGCGTGATGAAGGATTATCTTGTTCCTTTTTATGATTATTGAATATGGTGTGAGTTGATTAAGAAAGCTAAGCGAAATCCCCACTGGACATTAAGATAGCAAGCTATCTAGATGTGAAGGTTCCTTTCACAAAGCTCAAGAGAAGAAGATGATGGATTGATTCAAAACAAAAAGGAAATGGAAAGCACATAAATCATAGAAAACCAAGAACAATTAAAGGAAGAAGAAAACATAAAATGGAAAGGAAAGGAATGGTTGAGACACAAGAGTGTTTTTACTTCAAAATGGTTGAGAAAACATAAGGCTTAAAAGTTTCACTCCCAAGGGAGGAAACTCTCACAAATGGTTGAGACACAAGAGTGTTTTTACTTCAAAATGTTCAACCCTTTTACATGTCTAGGAGCACCCCTTATATAGAAGAGTTTATGGGCCTCTAAGCAAATAAAAGATACCTAAGGATGTCTCTACAAAAACCTAACCCTAGCTTCTAGAAACTAGGTCAAATAAGGTTACAAAAAATGAGAGACAAAAGAGCTAACTATGGTGTGTGCAAGGCTAATTTCGTTCTAGCACAAAAGGAGACAAAGAATGTGTCTCATATGTCTCTAAAACGTGGCCAAAGTGTGCTAAAAACAATGGAGACCAAAGGTACATAGGTACACTTGCTTCATGCCTTTTACTTTATGCTTTATGCCTTTGCTTTACTCTCTCCTCTACATCATTTATGCTCCCCAATCACCATGTGCCACCTAGCATTGCTTTCTTACTCCTAATTAACCTACAAAGCAAATAAACATAGATTAGCATGTTGGCTTAAGTCAAGTCAACTATAGTCAACAAGTCAAACCTAGTCAAAGGTCAACAAGTCAACTAAAGTTGATTCAACTAAGTCAACTTAGGGAATCAAAAATAACAAACACAAATGAAAGGGATGAAGGATTAGTGGACTTCCTTTCTAAACATGCTTAGTCTTCTTAAGCATGTGCCTTCATCCTTGGTTGGGGTCAATCCTTCATCATCCTCCCCTCCTTGGAGAGAATTTGACCACAAATTCTTTAAGCCTTTGTAGATGGAGCTTGACTTGATTTGGGGGAGGATTTGCACCTCCCTTTTATGAGCTCTTGTTCCATCCTTTCTAAGGGTATTACCCCTAGCTTTGGTTAGGTCATCCCTCTTTTCTAGACCATTCTTCCTCTCATGCTTGGGCATTGGGTCTTCCTTTTGAACCTTGGAAGAGAAGGAAGAATGGTGATGTCCATCTTGCTTTGGAAATCTTTTTTTGGAGTCAAGTAACACTTTGGAGGTAACTTGCTCTTTTTCATTTTCATCTTTTCTCTTATCTTTCACTTTATTTCGGTCCTCATTTGCTTGATTGGGTGAGAGAGGTAGGAGTGTGAACTTCTTGCCTTGGAAGGAGAAAGCATAGGTATTAGCATGGCCATCATAAAAGACTTTTCTATCAAATTGCCATGGCCTACCTAGCAAAATATGAGTTGCTTCCATAGGCACAACATCACATAACACCTCATCTTTAAAATTTCCAATTGAAAAGTTAATGAGGACTTGTTGAGTTACTTTAATATCTTCTTCCTTAAGCCATGATAGCTTGTAGGGCTTGGCATGAGGGATAGTTTTCAAGCCAAGCTTGTCCACAACCCTTGTGCTAGCCACATTTACACAACTTCCATTATCTATGAGGAGGGGACATAGTTTGTCATTGATATGGCACCTTGAATGAAAAATGTTTTGTCTTTGAGAAGGGTCAAGTTCCTTGGAAACTTGTCTTAATTGGTGCCTTATCATTAACAATCCACCTTCAAGGGGTTTAATCATTTCACTTGGAGAAGATGTGTGGGAAGAAGTACTTTTGGGGGAAGGGAGAGAAGAATGTTCACTCTTTACTTCTTTTTTAAGGTTTAAGGCCTTGATTCTTTTGGTGGGACAATTTGAAGCTATGTGCCCATATCCCAAACACTTAAAACATTTTATAGAACTTGTCCTTGTACCTTGAGAAGAATTAGGAGTTTCATTAGAAGGCCTATACGAATTAGTCCTAGGAGATGGGTCTTGGGAACTCTTGAGTGGTGATTTATCATGTTTTCTTTCTTTATCTTTCCAAGTACTAGAATAGTAGTCATTGTATGAACCACTCCTCTTGGCCTCTTTTTTCTTTTGCAATTGAGTTTCAACTTTGATGGCCAAATGTAAAACTTTGTCAAGAGAGGAGTACTCATATAACTCTACTAAATCTTGTATGTCCCTCCTTAACCCACTCACAAATCTAGCTACCTTTTCCTCTTCACTTTCAAATTGGAGTCCTACTTTTAGAAGCATGAACTCCATTAACTTGTAATATTCATCCACACACATGGACCCTTGTTGAAGCCTTTGGAGCTTCAAAAGAGTCTCCCTCCTATAGTAGGAAGGAATAAATCTAGCGCGCATCAAATTTTTAAGGTCCCTCCAAGAAGTCGCGAGTGACTCTTGGTTAATATTGTCCATACATAATTGATGCCACCAAGTCATGGCATAATCCTCAAACTCTAAGACTACCAAAATCTACTTGCTTTTGATGACTAACAACATGAATGGTAAAAATTTGGTCAACTTTTTGTTCCCACTCAATTTAGATGTTTGGGTCATTTTCTCCTTTGAACTTAGGGATCTTTGGAGTTTGCTTCTCTTGTGATGGGTTGCGCCTAGAATGCCCTCTTTTCCTAGCCTCTCTTTCTTGCTCTTTAGCTTCAAGCCTTTGAATGTGCTCTTGGATTCTTAGGTCACTTTGCTCCTTGTCTTTTCTCAATTGTTCAAAGGCCTCCTTCCTAGACAACTCCAAATCTCGAAGCAATCTCATCAATGTATTGTTTTTGTTTGGTGTAGGTGCATTTGATGAACTTGCCATGATTCCTACAACAAAAACACTCAAATCCGAGACAAAATAAATGGATTAGTGGTTAGAAAACATGAAAACCGAGACCAAATCCAACCCAAAATGTAACCCAAGTGTTTAGATCACTCTCCCAAAGTAACAAGGCAAGGCTAGCACTCAAAATCCACCAAAGGAGTGAAGCAAACACTTTTAAAAACTTGTTCAAAACCTTTCAAATGCAATACAAGTGATTCGTCCACAACATCCCAAGAGTTTCAAGAAAAGAAAACTACTAAGACACAACAAAGAACACCTAGTGACAAGCAAGAAAAGCACAAAAACAAGAAAGTTTAACTTCTAAGGATTTTTTTTTAAAGACAAAACTTGAACAAGACTAAAGCAATGAAAAACACTTTTAAAGACTCTATGGAAAGCATTTGAACAAGCCAAGATTATACCTCAAATTATGCACACACCAAGAAAGATCATAACCAAGTTAAAGCATGGAACTAATTTGCCAATATCACCCAAAATCCAAGTATAAAATTTGGTAGCATAATACCTAGTAAAAATGGCCAAATGGATTCACCAAGCAACACATTAGCTCTCGGCCTGTTTTTGGTCATGAAAATATTTTTTCTTTTTAAAACTAGGTACTTAAGATGATGAGAAGGATATTTTAGGGTGTCTTGAACACTTAGTTCCTTAAAAATTAGGTCAAAATCAATTTCAAGGAGCATGCTACATAAAAAGGCATAGATCTCATGCAATAGTTCAAATACTTAGAAACAAGAATAAGAAAACTCAAAGAAGCATATGACATATGACTCAAGCAAAAGTTAGACACATTTAACAACTCAACATGACATACACAAAGAAACAAACATGTAGCTATCATGCATTTAAACTCATGGATTTGAGGATCAAAGACTAAGTATCAAAAGACATGTTATCCAACCACATTTAGGAGCTTAAAGAGGTGCAAAAACCGTAGCCAAACTGCCACAACAAAACCTGAAAACGCTGATTCACGTATTCTTGGCAGATCTGACCTTTGCTCACTAATTTGATCATAACTTTCTCCACAGAACTCCAAATGCATTGGTTCTTTTTTTTCTAGAAACTAGACTCATAGAGCTTTCTTTTGATACCAAGAAAGTAATTTTTTGACCACTGAGCAGGTGCAGTTTAATCTTTTAAAATCGTAAACAGTTTCTGCCAGCATTGTTTTTATGTGGACCATTCAAAGATAGCTACACAAGACAAGCTTAGAACATGAAAACACCATATTCAAGGACAACCAAAGCTCTAGATACCAAATGATGAAGGATTATATTGTTCCTTTTTATGATTATTGAATATGGTGTGAGTTGATTAAGAAAGCTAAGCGAAATCCCCACTGGACATTAAGATAGCAAGCTATCTAGATGTGAAGGTTCCTTTCACAAAGCTCAAGAGAAGAAGATGATGGATTGATTCAAAACAAAAAGGAAATGGAAAGCACATAAATCATAGAAAACCAAGAACAATTAAAGGAAGAAGAAAACATAAAATGGAAAGGAAAGGAATGGTTGAGACACAAGAGTGTTTTTACTTCAAAATGGTTGAGAAAACATAAGGCTTAAAAGTTTCACTCCCAAGGGAGGAAACTCTCACAAATGGTTGAGACACAAGAGTGTTTTTACTTCAAAATGTTCAACCCTTTTACATGTCTAGGAGCACCCCTTATATAGAAGAGTTTATGGGCCTCTAAGCAAATAAAAGATACCTAAGGATGTCTCTACAAAAACCTAACCCTAGCTTCTAGAAACTAGGTCAAATAAGGTTACAAAAAATGAGAGACAAAAGAGCTAACTATAGTGTGTGCAAGGCTAATTTCGTTCTAGCACAAAAGGAGACAAAGAATGTGTCTCATATGTCTCTAAAAAGTGGCCAAAGTGTGCTAAAAACAAAGGAGACCAAAGGTACATAGGTACACTTGCTTCATGCCTTTTACTTTATGCTTTATGCCTTTGCTTTACTCTCTCCTCTACATCATTTATGCTCCCCAATCACCATGCGCCACCTAGCATTGCTTTCTTACTCCTAATTAACCTACAAAGCAAATAAACATAGATTAGCATGTTGGCTTAAGTCAAGTCAACTATAGTCAACAAGTCAAACCTAGTCAAAGGTAACCAAGTCAACTAAAGTTGATTCAACTAAGTCAACTTAGGGAATCAAAAATAACAAACACAAATGAAAGGGATGAAGGATTAGTGAACTTCCTTTCTAAACATGCTTAGTCTTCTTAAGCATGTGCCTTCATCCTTGGTTGGGGTCAATCCTTCATCAGGGCGGCTCGTCGTATTTGAAAAAGGAAGGGATGATTCTTGCCAAACTCTGTCATGCCCATCCTCCTTGGAGTTTAAAAAAAAAGATCCCTTTATGTTTTTCCGTCTTCTTCTCTGCCGAAAGGAAAGACAAGGCGAGGGAGTCCTCGAACGGGGAAACCCACGATTGAGAGGTCAAATCACACCATCCTCATTGATCCAACTCGGGTTGGTATTCTCACAAAGAGAGACCCTACCACATGTGTTTTAGTTTGAGAGCCACCCTATTTTCTCGATGTCTTCTTCTCTTTCGGGTGGGAGGCATTCTTCAATAGCTTTCATTATTGAGGGGCCCAATCCTAAGAATAAGAGTATCAAAAGACTCGATCTATCCGACCTTACCATAGTCTCCCTCGAGGCGCGGTCAACCTAGTAGGTGTCATACCTTCAAAAGAGATGGCTCAAACATATTAGCTATAATGCATAGTTAGATACTTCGATGGCTCTCGAACTAGCTGTGTTAAGCATATACCTAGCCTTCTATTACCTTATTTCTCCAAATTTATGAATCCATAATTGTTGCCATTCAGTCTCTTATTAGCGATAGGGGTCGTCATCCAACATGCTTCTATCTAAGTGATTTCATACCTTATTCCCTCCGCCACCCTCACCCTTCTAAGCTCCTTTGCCCTATGCCTTTAGTTAGTTTGCTTTGAATGATCATTTCACTCTTCGAAGGTGAGCGAAGTACTTCGAGGGATTAGATGGAAGGAACCTCTGCTAAGAATGGAATACAATTATTTGTGTCCTTATTTAGCTTTCAAGTGGGAGAGGACTTCCATAGAGTGAGCCCTTCAATCGCGGTGCTCATCTTACCACCCTAACTACTAGCGTAGTCCAACTTATCCCTGCTAACCCACAACTAAAGCACCATGACACTTTGATTCTGAAATGCGGCCGAGGGCATCGGAAAGGACACATCACACGCCCTAACTCCACGAAGGAATGGATGGAATAGACAGGCACAAACCGTTGACCCTAATCTTACCAAGATATATAGGTATTCAATCCAGAATGGGCACAGAAATTGTTCAGGAAGTGAATAAAGCAGAAAGATACACATTAGTATTGGACTTAACCCTAGAGGAGAAAGAAGAAACGCTTGTCCTAGAGCTAGCCTCAGAGTCAGAAGTTTATGTTAACCATACCACTAAGACAGGAGGGTCTATCAACCACCTCATTTGCAAGGCTAAGAAGAGCAAGAATCTATTATGCCTTTCGCTCAATTATAAGCCAACAGGAATTTGACTGGATTGAGACTCGCAGTGCTTACACCTCTAAAGTCAGCCTCGCTCAACAATTCGTCGAGACCAAAGCAAAAGTTGTCTTTCGATCCCAAGGAGTTCATTACCTATTATTGTTGGTTATTCCAATGCCAATGCCAATGATAGAGAGATTAGGGGAATATACTGACCGAGAAGAGAGAGTAAGACCCTAAATGCTTACGGGACAAAGAGGACGCTAGTGAGATGCGCAGGTGTATGAGCTCTGAGATGTGTAGGTAGAAAGAGAAGAAACCGTTCCAACTGGTCCTATCATCCTAGGGTAGTAGTCAATCCGATGTAGCTAATCCGACCGACATTAGTAGACGAGTACAAAGAATATAGTAGCCCTATACAATAGATGGTAGTTCCATTAGAAATTCTATGTAAAAAGTAACCTACCGGTTACAAAGGCCTATGAATTTACAAAGTCAACATCGGAGAGTCTTCTTAACAGCTGTACTAATGCCGTTCGCCTTGACTTTAGTCATGTAGAGCATTTTCTTTTGGCATAGGAGCCTTCTAGGCCTACTGACTCTTATCTAAAGGGGCATATCGAGATCCCTTAGCCCACAAAGCCCTTTACTTTCCTTCTCTGCTTCGCACCATCGTGACACTCACCCTTCGTTACCCAGCCCATCGCTAACGCTCAGCCTCGTCTTTTGATTTGACGACCTATTTCCCTCTTTCTCTATTTAGGATAGAAAGCATAAGGTCGCAAGTGAAGCTTCTGTAGAGAGTAGTGAAAGAGCTAGAATTGGACCCATAACATTGACACAGGGAGAATCCATTGCTTGGTTTCCTACAGGCAGAAAAGGACTTGGCCTGGATGTAAACTGTAAAATGAAAAGAAAATTGTAGTATCCAAAAGGGCAGCTAAGCTAGCAATCCGAACAAGAAGATCTTCTCGTGGACTCAACAGGGTTCACGAATCTTATCAACTATTTACATGAAGTAAAGTTGGAATAGATCCCAGACATCGGAGATAGCCACCGCTACTACTACTTTAGAAAGGACCGAATGGCGTGCCTTATACCTTTCAAATGAATGATGGGGAGACCGGAATCACTTTTGTCGCTTCGGATTTCCTCTTAGCCGAAAGGGTCGAGGCGGGAAGGAGAACGCTATATATACACCTCTTTATACCTGGGACAAGACATAATAGCTTGAGAAAGGTTCAGGAAAGTACGTTGTGTATTTTATAGCACACGAGATAGGCGACTTGGCTTAGAGCCTACACCAATCTATTTGTTCTATCTGTAATAGTTCAATTTGTCTTCCTGAGATGAGAATTTGTTTTGAAATAGCTAGATTAGATTAGAACTGGCCACCTTGCCTTGGCTTATTGTGTGATTTTTGAGCAGGAGCGAGCTGCCTTTGGCATAATTTGTACTGTAGCTGTAACATCCCGGTCGGATATTACTAATTTAAGTAATAAAAATTAAGAAATATGATGAAAACATTATTTATTATACTTCGCTTCCCAAAACGGGGGAAATTTTAAAACATTTATTAATCGGATGTTATCCAAAAATCCATACTTTATGAAACTCCAATACAATATCCAAATTCACAAATCAGTAAGACACTATTTACAAATTTCATAAAAATAATAACGGTAAAACTCCAGTAAAATCTTTTCCCAGTTAACCCTCTCTCCGATGCTATGCCTCATCAGCACCACCTGCAACATCATCTGCTCCCGTGTAACGCATTACACGATCATCGCCAAACACAAGAAGATAGGGTGAGCTCATAAATAATTAACATATAAGTTAATAAAAAAAATCAAGATACACCCATCTATTTTATTCTAGTTAATTCTTGGCCCAGACCTTAATCCCCAAGGCTTTTCAACCTTCACAACACATAAATAATTAGCCTCGGATTCAAGGTTTATGATGCTCACACGAACCTGCCTGCTCGTGGTCCTGCCTCTACGAACCTCCCCGCTCGTAGTCCTGCTCTACGGACCTACCCGCCCGTAGTCCAACATACGTGATCCACCAGCTACGTACCTCCCCGCACGCAGCATCTCTCAAGTGTGAGCACGGAACATACGAACCTACCTCGCTCGTATCCCCACACGAGAGTAACATGATATGAACCTCCCCGCTCATATCATCACGTGTTCACCACCATCCATGAACCTACCCGCTCATGGCACAGCATCCCCTGATCCAAGTTTCACAACACAACATGATAAAGAAAACAAGCAAAGCACACCACCCTACACAAGGTATATACTCAAGTTGGTCTTAGGGATTCCAATGCTTCCACGAACCTGCCCGCTCGTGGTCCAACTCTACGAACCTCCCCACTCGTAGTCCAACACACGTGATCCACCAGCTACGTACCTCCCCACACGCAACATCTCTCAAGTGTGAGCACGGAACATACGAACCTACCTCGCTCGTATCCCCACACGAGAGTAATAGAATATGAACCTCCCCGCTCATATCATCACGTGTTCATCACCAGTCATGAACCTACCCGCTCATGACAACATCAAGCATATCCCCGACCAGGACCCACACCACAAACCATGCAAAACATATCACAATGCACCCTACCACTACACCATCGCCTAGCGTAGCCAAAGCGCTGCTAGGCGAAATGGCAGTACAGACCGTCTGGCGGTTCCACATCACCGTTGGGCGCTATAACTTATAAGACATTCCTGTTTCATACTATCGCCTAGCGATTCAGTCTACACCGCTAGGCGCTACACCAGTAATGTGACACTACTAGTTTTAGGTACTCTAATTCATTTCCTAGAATTCAACCATTTAATTCTCAAACATCCAGAAATCAACATACACATTCATATATTCCAAATTACAACATCACAACACATATACATCTTTCAAGTATAAGCACACATTCCTCTCTTTTATAATTCATATATACTTACCTCTTAAATCAATTCCAACACACACTTTATTTTCCCCTTCTCATTTTTCCCAACCCTTTGCATGCTTACAATTCCATTACATTTAAAGTATGATTATCATGTTCCCATACTTTTCCAAAACCTGTCATGATCATGCAACACTCGGTCATAGTGATATCATCAATTGTGGCCTTATTCTCACACTTATAACATCTTACGTTCGAGCTAACATATATAGGTTCATATATTCAACATGTCTCAACAAGCACTACCAAAAACATACTCATCAATCATGCATCAATATATTTTTATATATACATTCACCAATCAAGGCCATACCAGTACTTGATCACACTTAATCATCCATTAGTAATCATACTATTAGGGAATTCAACAACCAATCATGAGTGACGTATATCTCCCTCTTCAGGCATCCAATTTAAATCTCCACCGTTCAAAGTGAAGAACAACATGTTGTGAAACACCTTACAAAATTTCACTCAAATCGGACGGTTAACGAAGCGAAAAATGAAGTTTTACGAAAACTACGCAGACTAGAAAAATCGGTGGCGCCTGGCGGCATGAACTAGCGCCGGGCGGTTCCTGTTCCACGAAAAGTACGAAAAACAGCGTTTTTCATGAATCAGACACCACGCTTCACTGATATGGCGCCTGGCGGTAACCAACGCGCCGCCAGGCGGTTCCTGCTGTTCCAGGAACCCCAACATTTTTCTTTGCACCTGCGAATCTCAACCCTTTCAGAACAACTCTGAGTTCAACCAATTTATGACTCTATAGGATACGATTCCATCTTTTAGGATTACAATTCATTCTCTAACACTTCCCATACCCGAATTCATTCACCCTTTCCATTTAGATTAGTGTCGTTTTCGAAATCCCCAATTCATCAACCCTAAGATAACCTTCATGCAATCTTCTTCTCAATTAAACCCCAATTCCATGAATTTCCAATGAAATACTATGTTTAATCATTCATAAATATTAGAAAGCAATTTCTCCTTGATTACAAACCTCCCAGAACCTGTGAAACATCAAAATCGAGCCAAAAGTGGCTCGCGTCGCCTAGCGGGTATTCGTCACCGCTAGGCCCTTCATAAAACCCAGAAAACTGGGTACTCTAACATGCACCGCCTGGCGGTTAAGCCCGTGCCGCCAGGCGGTTCCGTCTCCAGAATCCCCCAATTACCCAGAAATAAGATGAGTCGCCTAGCGGTGATTCATCACCCGCCAGGCGATTTCTGGAAAATTGCAGAAAATACGAAAATACATGAAATAGCAGAGTACATGCATTCAAATTCTCATACATTTCATACAAATAAAAACAAGAAATAAAAGATTCGGTTCCAGCTCCCCTAACCTCTGATCCTCGCTCCAAACACGGATTGCACGTGACTTTTAATTCAAACTCACCCTTGCTCTTGCCTCACTCTTCCACAATGGTTTCCCACTCCAATTCTCCTCTACAATTCGTGCCAATCGCCCAGAAGTCTATGATTCCGTATGCACTCCCCTGTCTCAGACCCTTAATCCCTTAATTATCCTCTCTCACTCTAATTCATTCCACCCTTAATTTCACTTAACCTTTTAAAACGAAAATTACAATAAAAGTGTGTGTTAATGTCTACTCAATATCCCTCACAGTGTATTTTTCCAGCACTCACGGCTGCCTTCTTGGCTACTAGGTTTTCCAAACCTTTTCACATTCATGCCAAAGGAAAAATTGGCAAAAAGAAATTATTTAGTTCTTAACAAGGTTTGAACCCACACCCATGCACATACCAAACCAAGGCCAAACCATTCAACCAATCTAGATTTCATGATAACTTCTACAATTCTAGGAATTTATCATCACCCCATGCATTCAATATATAAACACACAAAAACGCATAATTTAAATAACACCCAAGTGGCAAACATAAGACTCGAACCCAAGTCCTCATACACAATAAAGTACTCTCAACCACTTGAGCTAGTACTTTTCCATGTCATAGTTCCTCACATTAATTGCTTTAAATGTTTCTATTACCCGCCATAATTAAATAATTATTTAAATAACTATTTAATTTTCTCGGGTCTTACAGTAGCCGGGAAAGCAGGAGTCAAGCTGTTCACAAGCAGTGGTTATGAGCCGCATCTAAAGCCAATCCATTTACAAGTGAAATTGTGCCCAACTCCAACTACAAGGAAAGAAAGGGGTGAGGTGCTCATTCTGTATAAATTGGGTCTCTCGGAACCATGGGCGGCGAAAACTAGGATGCAATCATAGGTAAGGGATGACATAACTGGGGAGTAGGAATGGTAGATCCGTTTTTTTCCAACATTATGAACTCTTCAACTTGTAGTCCACCAAGAGGCTTAATCCTCTCCTGACTGACGTCTGAGCCCAGGTTTGTAAACTAGCCATTCAATGGAAGACTTTGTCCTCTTATTTATGTTAAGCATTAGGGTCCTTCACATAATCTCGAACCGTGCCCCTTCCTCAATGAGTCACGAGCGAGCCATGCCACATTGCATGGGAGGAATTGATCCTTCACTTCCCTTTTGAGCTTTCGATTCTATTCTAGACCGTTTGATATCATATCTTACCAGCCCCACCCGAGTGGCTTCTGCGTCACCCCCAGTTGCTCCATTATGGATCCCTGAGTGATAGAATAGCTATAAGCTAGCCCACCCTCACCTTGATGAGTTTCACTAAGAAACCGGGGGGGTGCCTATGTGACTAACATAGGGCTCTGCCTTACTAAGCAGAGTGAGGTTAGAAACTCCAATTTTGTGATAGGACTGACCCTGGTGAGAACCAGCCTATCATGCCACCAAGGTTCCGCCTCGTTTACCTTAGTCTTGCGATCTAAGGGTGAAGGAGTCATCCAGCCACCAGGATTGGTTACCCGGTTGAACCCTATCCGTATCTACATCTACATCCTGATTGAGTTACATAGAAACTAAAAGAACTTGAAAGCAAGAGATCCAACAGGAATGAAATGAATATTTATTTTTAAATAATCAAGTGAAAAATCCCCCGAACCTCTGATCCGATAGCAGCTATAATATGCATCTACAACTAGCTACAGGAACTAGATGAAAACTTCTACAACAGGGTATCGAAGAATGCATTCTGACATCAAGTCCTCAATCAATGTACATGATTCAAAAAGGTAGACCAAAGCAACTCGTCGATCAGCTATCACCACATCGTTGCCGAGAATGGCATAGCGATCAAACTAGTGACTGTCTATGTCTTATGCCTTCACGCGGGGGAGAGCACCCGTCCAAAAAGCGGAAAAGTGAAGAAGTGACGTCCAAACCCTCGGATGGACCTAAACCAGACTCAGTCCGAGCTCCTGCAAGTGGGTCCAAAGTAGAGTGGCATGGAATTGGCCGGAAAAGATAGATCTTATAATTGCGTATATTGAGTGAGATGCCGCTTCAAAGATGCTGCTTACCTAGGATGGTGTGCTTTTCGCTCCTTTGGCTTTCTTTCTCCCGGAGACCATGCCATTCCTCAACACCGACCTTCAAACAAAGTCAGATGAGGAGCTGGCTTCCCTCAAAGTTGCTCTGGCTGACTTGCCCGTTCCGCTTTGGGGCGGTTCTTCCTCCAGCAGCCTATTCTTTCACAGCTTCTATGCCAAGGGCTATTATATATATTTGATTATGCAAGATGTATTGGGGTTACATAAAATTATTTATGAAAAGAAAGCGCTCTTAGTTCAGTTCGGTAGAACGCGGGTCTCCAAAACCCGATGTCGTAGGTTCAAATCCTACAGAGTGTGATTCCATTCTTGTTAGATCGAGAATAACACTGAAATAATTGAACAACAGTCTAAAGTCTGAATTTTACCTCCTGTGGATTAGGATTAAAAACAAAGAAAGAGGAGGTAAATAAACCAAAGAGATGTTAATAAAGGGTCCAAACGCGGAGGCAGTTCCAGTCCTTGTCGCAGCGCAGTAGTGAATAGGTGATCCAACACCAGAGATAAAAGACGCAACAGATTCATATATATACTTACCTTAGTTATATAGATCGTTTACCTAGGTACGAGACCCTAAGGTCCATATCGGTAATAGAAAGACCTGCTACCAAAAGCATTCCGATGGAGCAGAAGTAGACCCTTCCCCCGCCATAATAGCACCACCTAGCTTCGGGATAGTAGTAGCACATATCTTTTTCTAGTGATCGTCATAGGGATAATGAAACCAATGATAGAGTTGACCTAGCCTAGCGACATCCATCCCTTGTCTCCGACCGGGAGATAGAGACTACTTCATGCGCAACTTCAACATCTCCAATCGAAGGGGTAGGCCTTTTTTTTTCAAGACCCCCTTTCGGTTCGGAAAACGCATTGGCTTTCACTCAAGTTCGAGGATCCATTAAATAAAGCAAAAAATGCACGTTACAGACGAAAGGTAGATGTTCTTTGGCGAATAAAGAGAATGCAAGCTATGCAAAAACGAATTTCACTGATTTTCTTAGCCGGAATGTGCCCTCAATCTCTTTCTGACATAGGGCAGAGCGCTCTAGAAGCAAAATAATTACCCTCGCAGGGTTGATGAACTTGCCTTTTTGGTTAGCGTGGGGTGAAAGACCTAGCAGCGGAAAGGCCGCTATTCCTGCTGACTAGCTTCTCGCGAACTATGCTACGCTCCGTTCGCTTGCTTGCTACTCACTGTAATTCACATTCACTGGCTTAAGAGCTAATGAATGCGGAGTAACAATTGGTCCTTACTCTAACAAGTAAGTAAACCACCTTGGAATGCTCGTGCATTCATATAAGATAAATCCGTAAATCAGGACAGGAACAGTATTCGGCAGTCAGGTACAAGCAAGTAAGAGAAGAAGGTCAAGGCCTAACTCCGTTCCTGAAGAAGGAATGGCGGGTCGAAAGAGCTACCACGAAGCTAGTTACGGTTGTGCAAAGAATATGAAGGAAACTAGTACCCTATTAGTTCAGTCAGTTACAAGTGAGAAGAAGGATATCGGGTTCCAAAGACACATCACAAATATCGTAGGTGATATCTAAAACCGCTGATGTTAGGATTAAGGAAGTAGACTAGAATCTCGGAACCAAGCTCAACGCGGCATGTTTCAGTATTGCCAATACAGTCTTGTCCAGTAACCCGCTAGAACGATTAAGCCAGTGTCCTGATGAATCCCGTGGAACCTAGTATAGGATCTCGTCTGAGGATCCGCAACATTCTGAGTGGATGTATGATTCTAGTCGAAAGCCCTAATCCATTCATCACAAAAGAAGCGCATCAGTACAAGCGGATATTGATCCTGCAAGTGGAATGGCTCTCCATACTACCTACAGAGGTAGCTTGGGAGCGCATGCCTATATATATGTGTATTGTTCTTTTCGAAAAAGAAAGAATAAGAGAAGCAAGGCTTGCAAGGTTTGAAAACGCTCGACCGGAACAAGCAACGGACTTAGCGCACTAGCGCGAAAGCCTATAGCGTTAGGACGCGCTCTTGCTGGGAGAGGATGGGAAGTAGTACGCTCGGTTCACCAGGTTCTACCACTGCAGGGCCCAATCATACTAAAAAGAAGAGTTTGATCCTGGCTCAGAAGGAACGCTAGCTATATGCTTAAGACATGCAAGTCGAACGTTGTTTTCGGGGAGCTGGGCAGAAGGAAAAGAGGCTCCTAGCGTGAAGGTTGCTTGTCTCGCCCAAGAGGTGGGAACAGTTGAAAACAAAGTGGCGAACGGGTGCATAATGCGTGGGAATCTGCCGAATAGTTCGGGCCCAATCCTGAAGAAAGCTAAAAAGCGTTATTTGATGAGCCTGCGTAGTATTAGGTAGTTGGTCAGGTAAAGGCTGACCAAGCCAATGATGCTTAGCTGGTCTTTTCGGATGATCAGCCACACTGGGACTGAGACACGGCCCGGACTCCCACGGGGGGCAGTAGTGGGGAATCTTGGACAATGGGCGAAAGCCCGATCCAGCAATATCACGTGAGTGAAGAAGGGCAATGCCGCTTGTAAGACCCCGGAAAAATTAGACTAAAGGAAAACATATGAAAAGAAAAATTAATGGTTTGACTTGGTGCTTGGGGTTCGAATCCTGGTTATCGCATGCGTCCGTTTATGAATGTTTTTCTTCTCTTCCTTCTTTAATGGTGGGGCCCACGAAAGTTTTAAAATTCTCTCTCTCCAGTGCATTAAATGCAAATGCATGGCTATTAAAAGCCATTCCCCATTCACATTTTTAGGAGAGGAGATATAACAGTTTTAGGGTTTTTAAAATGCGAGAGAAACGCGTAGTGAAGCACCAAGTCCAGGTAGGGGAAGTTAACAATGTTTCTCTTCTTTTTATCAGTTATAATTGGTGATATGCTTAAATGTGTGGGTGTTTCTCCTCTTGTTGTTTTTGAAGTTGAACTTTGTTTGGTTACCTATGAGACTTTGAGGATGGGTATGGGTTTATGGTGCAGTTTGTGAGTAGTTTTGTTATAGATGGATTGTAGATTACTCCTTGGATGGGATAATGTTGCCTGTACACTAACCATTTTTCTTGGTGCAGCTTTATGTTCTTATTCTTCATTAGTTAGCTTTGCACCTTGCCATGGCAACAAATACATTTGACTTTCTTTTAAGTTTTTAGGGTTCTTGAATGGTTCCTCTTTTGGGGTTCTTGGCAAAGATTGGTTTCCTTCTTCTTTTTCTATCTTTTATACGTAAATGCATATAGTGCATGGGTTCCTTATTTTTTTCTCATGTTTCATGAAATGTGTGGTTCGGGTATGGATGGGTTCACATGTTTTCTTCTTTTTCGTCAAGTTTTGGAGTGCTTTCATGCTATACATGCAAAGTTTCATTCTCTTTCTTCCTTTTCTATTCCAACTTTAAGTAATTAGCCTTGTGGGTGGTCTAGTTGTTGTTCCTTTATTTTCGCTTCATATGCAAAGTTTCATCTTACAAGCTTTTGGTTTACAATAGTATTTTCTCTCATATATTCCTTTGCTTTTCATTCACGCTGCAGCATTTATTTGCATGAGATGAACTTTTCTCTTCTTTTTGGTTTAGCCTTTGTTTTACGTGAATGTGGGTACAAATGCATTAGTTTTTCTCTTTCTTCTTCCCACTTGTTATAATAATACTTGACTTGAGTTACTTTTGAAATGGTGTGCAGACCCGTATGGGTTCCGTCTCTTTTCATATGGAATTTTGGTTCAACTTTGCATTTGCTCTTTCTTCTTTCTTTCCATTCTCTTTCACGAAAAAAAAATGGAATTTAACTTTGGTGGGCCACACACATATACAAATGCTTGTTCAAGCACCTAGAGATGCATAGCTTTCTTTCTACTTTTCTTAAGAATAACAAATTCTCTTTCCTTGTTTGCATCATTTTTTTTTACGTAAATGGATGGGGTTTACATATTTCTTCTTTCATTCTTTAGAATTTTTGGTTCTCTTTAAATTCTCATATTTATGGTTTAGTGCTTTTTATTGGGTTTTATTAATTTGTCTTATATTTTAGTGTGTTGGTGACCATTGATGAGATGAGTGTGTTGTTGGCTTTACTTTTTGGCTTATATAATGTGATGGTTATTTTGTTGAACGCGTGTTATATAGCCATAGTTGTAATGTCAATGCTATTTCTTTTTCTTGGTTTTCATGGGTTGCATGGTATGGAGTTTAAGTGGTAGTTTGAGGATAATTACTTGAGTATGATGTTATGCATGTGTTTGAATGAATGTCATTTGTTGAGTTCGTTGCTTGAATATATTGTTGGTAAGTTAATGGGCTTTGATGGAACTTTATTTACATGCATGATGAGGTGGCATGTATTTTGTTGGCAATATATAAATTCTCATGTGTTCCATGTTGAGAGTGTTTTGCCTTGTTGAAGAGCTCTTGGTGGAATTAAATATTGTTTGAGGTTTTCCGTACCTAGGAGCCCAGTGGAGACTCTTTCGCCTGTGTGAAGTAGTGGAAAGGGGTCCTCTTCGCCTGTGTGAAGCAGTGGTAGAGGATTGGTTCGAGTGTTGTACCCTCTCGCCTGTGTGAAGCAGTGGGGAGGGGAAAGATGTTTTCACCTTATTTCGGCTCGTTGCGAGTATATTGCCCGATGTGCGATGCATTGACATTTTTACTCATAATTCCTTGTGGGATAAGGGAGACAGTCTGGCTGCACTAAGCGGGACACATCGAACCATCTGTTCTAGGAAACTAGATGTTGTTCTGGGGTGAGAGGCCGCGGAAAACCAAAGCTTGTTTATAATCACTATATTTGAAGAATTGAGATTAATGTGATGCTATGTTTGGTTTGGCATTATTGATTGAATTTTGATTAAGTGTTACTTGAATGTGATGTTGAGTATTATTGGACATATTTTATTTATGCATTTCTTTTATGAATATCATTGTTTATGGTTAGCTTACCCCTATTTGTTTGTTTGTATGTTTGTTGTATGTGCAATGATCGTATAACGTGTGTATTATACGGGAGCAGATGATAATGCAGATACTTTTGGCATGGAGTAGATCGACGAGAGGCTGGGGTGAACTTAGGAGTTTTTATATTTATTTAGTTGTTTTAAATCAGATACTAAAGTATATGTAATTTTCTTTTGATCGCAAGTATTATTGGAAGTTTTTGACAAAGTGAAGAGTTGAGCTATGTAATTTAAATTAAATTAAAAGTTTTATTAGTACATTTTAAATGTTTATTTCCTTTTTCGCTAAACGCAAAAATTTTCTAACGTTTCGTGACATTCCAAAATTTGAGGCATTACAGCTAACAAAGTGAAAGTATTTAAATGTTTTGTACACAGACTCATTCAGGTGTATTTGTTCCTTGATCATCATAATGTTCTTTCTCATTGCAGTCATGACCATCCATAGGTGCCTACAATTATTTGAATTTTTAGTGGCATACTTATTAATAAATGGTAACGGTTATAATGCACAAATTACTTACATGTTATTAGATAAATTTAACATGTTATTTATTTGTGTATTTTAAACATTTTTATGCCTATTAACCTTTTACTCTACTAGTTTTTTCGTTGAGTTAAATAAATGATTTATACTTTCATTTATCTATTTATTTATTTTCTTGATAAGTTGTCCTTGTAATACTTATTAAATTATCACATTATTCTTTTAAATTATTATTTAATAAATAAACCAATATAATAAAAATGTCATTTATTTAATTATATTTTATATTTTAAACTCGACCAAAAATATTTTAAATATCAAATAAAATTCAAATGTAATAATATAACATAAACATACAAATAACTAATTATTATTTTTATCATTGCATTGATTTATTAATTTTGGCTTATTAACTTTTTGCATGTGCTTTAAAAAATGAAATTCTTCTTTTTTGTTTTATAAAATTTATTTTTTGAATTAATTTATACTTAAATTGTACTAAATTAATAAATAAACCCTTTCTCTTATTTCTTAATAGCCATCAATTTCTGGTGAACTCCAGCGTCCAACAACCCAATCCACCCTCGACAACTCTGGTCTCCACACTTTTGCACATCAACACACAACCAACCACCAAACCAAATGCTTTCTCATAACATATTGATGGAGGCGTGGTTTGGGACCATCAAGGGATTAGAAAACAGATGATGGAATCATGCCTAGGATCTTAAAAGAGATCTCAAATTAGCTTCAGATCGTAGAATATGAACTCTTTTATATTTTTTTGTAATGTTTTTGTTTGGGCCTTTTTGTGTTTCAGCCCATAGTATATAAGCCCTTGTGAGACACATTTGTATTCAGATTTGAGTTTTATGAAATAGTGAGTTTTCTCTCAAGTCTCGAGGTTCTCCTCAGAACCACCAAGATCCTTATCTTTGAATCTCCGATTCAAAGTGGCGGATCTTCCTCACTTATCTTGGAACCTCCTCCAAGTGGCGTGATTTCCTCCTGTTCCGAAAACCCCCAAATCGACGTCTTCCATTTTTCCCCCTTTTCGTTTTAGGGTTCATTCCCATTTTCGTTCCAAACGAATTTTCCCCAAAATCCGAGATAGTCCTTCATCATCTGGTAATCAGAGCTCGGCTGATTCTCGTTCGATTCGTTTCTCGTTCAATTCGTTTCGGATTTTCGTCCTCTTAGTTGTTTCTCGTTTTATGGTTCTGGTGCTATGGGGCATTCAGCGTATGCGCTCTTTCTCATTCACTAAAACAACTTGGTGCTTGGATTTCTCTTCCCTGTCTCGTTTAGCTTGCTTGGTTTCTGTTTGCGTACGTGGTGATAGTTAGCTAGATGTAATTGGGTTAATGAGAGTGTTACTTGGGGTTGCACATTACGTTGGTTTGGCTAACTCATGCGTATAAGCTGAAGCACACAACGTGTTTGTGTTTTTGACTCAATGAAGAGTATGGAAACAAAATACTATTTGGGGCTCATTTTCTGGCACTGGAAATTTTCTGGCATTGTACTTTGGTTTTAAATAGCTAGTTTCCATTGGAAGGTTATTATAGGTTCCGTTATTTGGTGTTGAAATTGCTTTGGCCTGATAAGTTGGTGTTGTTAATTAATGCAGTCTAAGCATTCGAGCATTTTACGCATTGAATGGTTTTCCCTCAAGATTTGATGCGGTGATGAGAGGTAAGCGATAGTAGCATGGTCTGATGAGGTAATTTAGTTCAACTGGGGGGCAAACGTCAAAGCTGGTCTTCAACGAGCTAGTGGTGTATGCGTTGGCAGCAATCCCATTCGATGCAGTGGTAATCAAACTTGGTTAATTGCAGTGGTTTGCATTAGCAAGCGGTGGAAATTGTTTGTGTTGAATTGGTTGCAGCAACTCATTCAAGCAAAGCTGTGGAGATTGGTGCGGCTGACGTGCATTTGCTGGTGTTGGTGTTGTGCTAGTTTGGGAATCACTTCCGGCTTGAGGAGGCTATTGTGGTGTAGTGCAGAAAAAAATTGATTGTTGCTATACTTTTGTGAGGGCTGTTTGGAGTGTGTTGGTGTAGTGATTGGTCATCTAGAAGCGGCTGTATTGTTGTGGTGCACTCAAAGTGATTGGAAAGTCAAATTTCCAACATGGTTCGTGTGGTGCTATAAATGTGAAAATTGGAAGTGCAGCAAATAAATCTCCGTTTTTGGAGCTATGCAGTAGTAGCTTTCGGTGCAGAAGTTGGCCTTGTCTTTAGTGGTACATTAGTGTAGTAAGATATTGGCCCATGCGATGGCAACTAAAACCATTCAGCACAGCAACCCCTATTGGTGTAATTAGAAGCTGTAGATTTTCATCCTAGTGGAAGCATCACATCTGGGTTTTAATTGGTGCAGCAGATTGAAGACGATTTTAGAATGGGCAGCAACATCTATTTTCTTCAAGCGGTGTTGTGGTTGAAGTTTAGTGCAAGCCACTTGTTATCTTTAGTGTTGTAGCAGCCAAATACATAGCGTCTCAAGCGGTGCGGTTTTTTTGTTTTTCTAATTGAGTGGTGGCTTTGTTTTTTGTGCAGCCAACTAAATCGAATTGGGAGCACGTGACAGTCGCTTCCCTCGCTTAAATGGGGATTTTGGTTTGACAACCAACTTGTGGCAACCAAATCACCAAGGCATCACTTGGCTGCAGCGTACATAAAGCCAATCATTAAATTGTGGTTCTCCGACACCTTGGTCCACTTGGAGTAGAATTTGAAGTGTGGCAGCAGATGTCAATCCGAAATTGTGGCAGTTTGGCCCATCTATTAGCTACGTCAGTGCTTGGAATTACTCAAAGATAGACCAATCAAAAGAAGCAAGCTCTAGACTGAAAATTCCTACTGCTGAAATGGTGGAAAAACATTGGCAACTTTCCACTTTCTTTTGTGATTTGGAGCTAATTGGCAGCAACGTCTAATTAGTTGGTGGCAGAATTTTAGTGCAATAGAAAATTTGAGTGAGGCGTGGCAACAACCCAAACTTGCGCAACCACCAAAATTCCACATTGCAGCAGCACTGTCCAGCAGCCCATATCGGGCGTTGCAATTTGACAGCAACACACTTTCTTTTTTTTAGCGGTGTAATTGTTATTTTGGGAATTGGAGCGGTGGCCATCAAACCAAGCAAAAAGGTCGTCAATTCTAGTCTTTTTGCCATGAGATGCAGAACTATATAGGGGCTGGTTAATTTCTAGTCCAAATCTAACGCATAAAGTGGTTGTGTGAGAAAAATAGAGTTGGTGCGGTGCAGAAAAAAAACAATTGGCACATTCTGGGAGCCATTGATTGTTCTTGTTGGTGGTGATGTGATTCAATCCGAGGATCTAGTCTTGGTCCTTTCCCATTTAGTGCAACATGGGGTTCATTAGTTTGGCGTTCATTATGCACTTTGTTGTCAATGCTCCATCGATGGGATTCTGAATTGTTGCTGTTATGATTGATATACATGGTGCATATTGTAAGACCCGTAGAATTTAATTAATTAATTAAATAATTAATTAATAAATATGGGAGGGGAAATAATTATGACATTAAATTATGGTTGGTATGACGTGGAAAAGTACTAGCTCAAGTGGTTGAGAGTACTTAAATTGTGTGAGAGGACTTGGGTTCGAGTCCTATATATGCTAACTTTTGTGTTATTGTTTTATTATTTAAATCTATGTAATTATGTTCTGGTATGATATGATGTCTGAATTGGATTTGTTAAGCATGAAACATGACTTGGTTGAATTGGTGGTGTAATTACTTTGTGATTGAATGGTTATGGGTTCAAACCTTGGAGAACCAAACTAAAAACATTATTTTTGGCATTTTGGCTTTGAATTGAATATGAAAGGTTGGGGAAAAACCCTAGATAGTTGAGAGGCAGCCTTGGGTAGCTGAAAAACAGATCATAAAGGTCAATTAAATGGTAGTTAACAGTACCATTAGGTAAATTTCGTTTTGGGTAATTAAACTCTACTAAAAGCCAAGTTTAAAAGGGTAAAAAGTGGCCATAGGGAAGGTTTTGGCAAACTGAAATAGCAACCTGAATTAGAGCACGAAAATCAGAGAGATTGGTGAGGTTTGAGTAAGGTTCTGGTGAGGTTTGAGTGACCACATCAAGAAGGGGGAGACGTAGTGATCATTGGTGTATCTCAAACAATTCAATTTAAGCGAAGGAATTCCAGGTTAGGGGAGCTGGAATTGTACCTTTAATTGCGTACTGTTTAATTTCATGAACTGTATGATTAAATTGATGCATGTACAATGCCCTGTTGTGTATAATTCGTGTTTCTGGAATTTTCCAGAAACCGCCTGGCGGACGATGAACTGCCGCCAGGCGACTCATCCAATTTTTACTTGTTTCTTGGGTTCCAGAGAGGAACCGCCTGGCGGTGAGCGTTGTGTCGCCAGGCGACGCGTGACGACACCCCCAGATTCTGGGTTTTTGCTTGAACTTCCTGGCCGTGACGAACACCCGCCAGGCGACGCGGACCAATTTTTGGTTCGGTTTTGGTGTTTTGAGTGTTCTGATTGGATTCTAAATGGAAGGAAAGGGATCATTAACTTTTAATTGAATACTTGACTAAAGAAATTGGGGAATTTCACTATCAATTAGAGTTAATTTGAGAGAACCGTTAAGAACACCCTTTTTAGGTTGATGAATTGGGATTTCGAAAACGACACACATCTAAATGGAAAAATGCGAATGAATTCGGGTATGGAAAGTGTTAGAGATGAATTGTAATCCTAAGAGATAGAATCGGATCTTATAGAGTCAGAAATTGATGGAAATTAGAGTTGTTGTGAAGGGGGTAAGGTTCGCAGGTGCAGGAACCGCCTGGCGGCACCCATTTGGCCGCCAAGCGCCATACCAGTGAGACATGGTGTCCGATTCACGAAAAACGCTGTTTTTCGTACTTTTCGTGGAACAGGAACCGCCCGGCGGTAGTTTCATGCCGCCAGGCGCCACCGATTTTTCTGGTCTGCGCAGTTTTCGTGAAACTGCATTTTCCGCTTCGTTAACCGTCCGATTTAGGTGAAATTTTGTAAGGTGTTTCACAACATGTTGTTCTTCACTTTGAACGGTGGAGATTCATTTTGGATGCCTGAAGAGGGAGATATACGTCACTCATGATTGGTTGTTGAATTCCCTAATAGTATGATTACTAATGGATGATTAAGTGTGATCAAGTGCTGGTATGGCCTTGATTGGTGAATGTATATATATAAATATATTGATGCATGATTGATGACTATGTTTTTGGTAGTGCTTGCTGAGACATGTTGAATATATGAACCTATATATGTTAGCTCGAAGGTAAGATGTTATAAGTGTGGGCATAAGGCCACTATTGATGATATCACTATGACCGAGTGTTGCATGATCATGACGGGTTTTTGGAAAAGTATGGGAACATGATAATCATACTTTAAATGTAATGGAATTGTAAGCATGCAAAGGGTTGGGAAAATGAGAAGGGGAAAATAAAGTGTGTTGGAATTGATTTAAGAGGTAAGTATATATGAATTATAAAAGAGAGGAATGTGTGCTTATACTTGAAAGATGCATATGTGTTGTGATGTTGTAATTTGGAATATATGAATGTGTATGTTGATTTCTGGATGTTTGAGAATTAAATGGTTGAATTCTAGGAAATGAATTAGAGTACCTAAAACTAGTAGTGTCACATTACTAGTGTAGCGCCTAGTAGTGTAGACTGAATCGCCAGGCGATAGTATGAAACAGGAATGTCTTATAAGTGTTGGCGCCCAACGGTGATGTGGAACCGCCAGGCGGTAGCGGGATCACAGAGGAGTCTTAGGGCTTGGTGCGCCTGGCTGCAAACACAGTTCCGCCAGGCGGTCGCTGTTGCGTGAACAATTTAAAAGGCGCTGTGCGCCTGGCGGTACGCGACACCCGCCAGGCGGTCTGGAAGCTGTGGTGCCTAGCGGTACGTGTCCCCCGCTAGGCGATTTAGCTGCTGTAAGTCCTAGTTGTTGGACTTAGTAGGGTGTTCTACAAGGCTTCTGGTAGTGCTTTAGAGGTGAGGTTGCTGGAGTTCCTTGAGTTGTGGCTCGGAACGTATCCCTTGAGTTGTGGCTCGGGATAGGGGTTAAGCACGTGGTATTCCTTGAGTTGTGGCTCGGAATAGCATCTCTTGAGTTGTGGCTCGGGATGGCGGATGAACACGAGAAACCCTTGAGTTGTGGCTCGGGTTGGCGAGTGTTGCCGGTATGAGTGTGCTGGTTGTGGCCAGTACGGATGGGTCCGGATAGATTGCCCTCCTCAGTTGTTGGCTGACGAGTTTGGTAGTCTTGGGACAATACGGGCTTTGTTCGTATATGGGAACTCTACCTGGCGTTGCGGTGTATGATCCGTAGCATGTTTTCCCGCACGTGCTCTATCGGTTGTGGCCGATAGGTATGGCAGCAAGTCACCTTGAAGTAATCATCAGACGATGTAGAACACGAATAACCGTATTGGGGATCAGATTGCGGAAATAAAAATATAGGGCAATGTGGAAAGTTAAGTTAAGTGATGTTATGTGTATGTATACTGATTATATATATATATATATATATATATATATATATATATATATATATATATATATGTTTATAGCTTTGTATATATATGTGTTTTATCTGCTAAGCTCACCCTATCTGCGTGTGTGTGGCGATGATCGTGTACGCGGTACACGGGAGCAGATGTTGGTGATGCAGGTGGCCCTGGTGCAGCTTAGTCGCGGAGAGGGGATTGACTTGGGAAACTTTTACTTGTATTACTTTGTTTTGGAAACATTTGTAAACCCGGATGGGTGACTTAATAACATTGTGGTTTTAATTATGTAATGGACGTTCTAAATTTTGTCCGCTCAATTAATAAAGCTTTAAATTTTCCCGCGTTTTGGGAAAATGAGGTATTATTAAACGCGCTGTTTTATTTATTCCATTTATTTATTTATAAATTAGTAATATCCTGACGGGATGTTACACATATTATCATATTATGCTTATTTCTGGGTCAATATTCCCTTTGGTCTAAGTCTCTTTTATTGCATTTCTAGCTTTGCTTGAGTCCATTGTCTATCACTTTTCTCTTTGAGTTTTATTTGCCTTGAATTCTTGTGTTGTGGGATAGTGTACTTTGAGCTAAAGTTGTTGAAAGTATTGCTTGTGGGAGTTTGAATCATTCATCACAATTTAGCTTGAGTATTTTGTTTCACCCTTCCAATAGTAATTCTAAATATTTTGTTTAGATTACTCTTGTCTTTTAAAGTGCTTTTCTCGTTGTCAGGATCTTAGTTTGTCACATATTCACTCTCTTTGGTTTAACACTTTCTTGCTTTTGGTGCTTTTTAGTTTGTCTTTAAATTTCCTTGGTTTTGTCTTGGAGTTTTCCTTTCCTTGGCTTCTTGAGTTGAGCTTAGATCCGTTACATCTTTCACTTTGATGTTAAATTCTGGATGGGTTGATTGGAGGTTCTTTGAAGAACTAAACAGGAACTTGAGAGCGAGTGAATATACTTTGAGAGTGAAACACGGGTGTAATTGAGTGTAAACACGTAAGGAGTGGTGAGACCCATTTGATAATTTCGTCTACATTACTTTTGCTAACCACTTACTGTGTTTTGTGTTAGTTATTGTTTGCTCTCTTTCATTGCAGGAATTAGCAATTTTGAGCACTCCACAATGTTCCATACACGTTCGACCTTGATAGAGGATATCAAGTTCATTGCGTCCAGAATCATTAGGCTGAATAGCAAGCTTGGGGAACTTGGAAAGGAGCACAAACATGATAGAGGATCATTGCCAAGCGACAAAACAAGTGCTATTAGGTGCACAAAGTGTGAAGGTTATGGACACGAAAATTATCAATGTCCTAATTGGAACGCCAAGTACATGACTCTTCAGGAACTCCAAGATTACATTGTATACTTGAAAGAGGTGAAGAGGAGTGTTAGGCAAAGGCTCGAAGTTAGACAAGAACAACAAGCAAAAAGGGAGCATGAAAAGGCAAGACAAGAGAGAGAAAATGCGAAAAGAGCACTAAAGGAAATGTGGGAAAAAGCAAGACAAGAGAGAGAGCTAAAAGAGCGAGAAGAGAAAGAACAAAGAGCAAAAGAAGAAGAAGAACAAAGAGAGAAACACAAGAATGAATCTCTCCTCACACCCTTGAAATTCATGGTTGAGATGAAATCCTTAAAGGGGGATGATAATGCGTTAACTCGTTGTTCCCATTCACATCATGATTTTGCATTTTCATTGGGAACACTTACTAAACCCTCTCTTTTTGTCTTAATGCCTAGGGAAGACTTATACATTAAGGAGTAATGGCATAAGCAATGGGGTAAGGAAAGGATGATGGAAAAGGCAACCACAACATGGGCCAAACATGAACCTGACTTTAATCATCTGATTGTGTGTTTGGACTCTCATGAAAATCCTGAAGGATTTCAGGGACACTCTTTTTCTATTCTGATTATTATGGGTTGTTCTCCTTTTTGTTTCACAGTGAATAGTATACTTGTGGTTAAACTCTTTGACGTGTTCTGCAGGTTTATCTTTGATCCTAGAGGACAATCTCTAAGCACCTTGATAATAATAGATTGGCATCTCCCATGATCCCAATCTCATCTTTTCTAGATAACAGTTTATTTATGTTTTTAAACTATTCTGGTTTTGCGTACTTCTCAGCACTTATGTTTGTGTGTTTGTTTGTAGGTAATGAAGCGCTAAAATTCGAGGTCGAATTTTCTCCAACCCGGAGGTAATGATGGAGGCGTGGTTCGGGACCATCAAGGGATTAGAAAACAGATGATGGAATCATGCCTAGGATCTTAAAAGAGATCTCAAATTAGCTTCAGATCGTAGAATATGAACTCTTTTATATTTTTTTGTAATGTTTTTGTTTGGGCCTTTTTGTGTTTTGGCCCATAGTATATAAGTCCTTGTGAGACACATTTGTATTCAGATTTGAGTTTTATGAAATAGTGAGTTTTCTCTCAAGTCTCGAGGTTCTCCTCAGAACCACCGAGATCCTTATCTTTGAATCTCCGATTCAAAGTGGCGGATCTTCCTCACTTATCTTGGAACCTCCTCCAAGTGGCGTGATTTCCTCCTGTTCTGAAAACCCCCAAATCGACGTCTTCCATTTTTCCCCCTTTTCGTTTTAGGGTTCATTCCCATTTTCGTTCCAAACGAATTTTCCTCCAAATCCGAGACAGTCCTTCATCACATATAGCACTTTATAAGTTCATAAACACATGTACTCAATATTAAATATAAGTTCATAAACACATGTGCATTTTTTTAGGTGAACTCAGATAAAATATCACGTCAGAACACAAATAAAAAAAAAACTCTGCAACAAATGCTATAATATATAAGAAAATTATCATCATGTACATTACCAAGAATATGGATATAAAACCATTTCAAACTTTAGATAATAAAACCTTAACGATGTATGAAAATGAGATAATAAAAAACTGGAACCACGTGTAAATACAAGATAATGTTAGATTTATCTAATTGGAAAATTAGTAAATAAAAAAATTATAAAACTAATATGTTTTTTAAACTATGTCCTAACTTCTATATTCCCTGTAATTTAGTGTATAATATTAAACAACACACCACGTGTAATGGCATGTTAAACGCTGTGAATAAAACTGTGACACATGTTATGGTCCAATTCCGCAATGTCATAAATATGTTTTAAAAGACCTTGTTCACACTTAATGACATAATATAATATATTTTCATAATTTAATTATATAATATATGCAAACCAAGAGCAACAGTCAAGACATCATTCGAATAAAGTCAAATCAAGCATGACTTTCAAATAAAAATAATCATTATTTAGTTTCTCTTCTCAAATAAGGTAAGAAATGATGTGAACCCATTCTACGGTGCATTACAAATAGCCAAAACAAGACCTTATAATTGAGTTTCTTCTTCTACAACCTCAGTTGAAGACAGAACATTCATGAGTAATAATAGTTGAAGAAAATGTATCAACTTTTTAGAAGAAAGAAAAAGAACACGCAGATTTTATCTATTCATTCTTAAGTAACAAAAAAAAACAAGTAATCGAAAAAAGGGTTGAATTTTATATATTTGAAGATATTAAAAACATTATTTATATCGGTCAATACTCTTTATAAACTCTAACAAAGAATTACCACATGCAGAAAAAAAATACCTTTCAAATTCAAAAGTTCCTTGAACGAGTATGACTGTTGTTAGAAACTGCAGTCAAAAGAACTTTCAATACAACTTATATTTCTGTCACCTTTATACTATTTTCTTCGATTTTCTCAAAAAAGAAAATAAATGAAGAAACATAAAAGAAAATAAAACATATTCATGCGATATATATATATATATATATATATATATATATATATATATATATATATATATATATATATATAATGGATTGTATGTTATTCGATATGCTGCAAATGTGAATTGCATTGTTCAATTTGGCAAAGACACTCAAGTGAGCTAAATATATTTGGATAAAAAACTATTCGGTTAAACAAAAACACAACAATAGCATCTCAAAAAAATTCAAGGAAGGAAATAATTGGAAAGTAAATAGATAGGCCTTAGTTGATGTTGGGATGGATGCTACCACGACACTTGGAAGAAGACTCTAAAACGAGAGGAGTCCCTACTTGAAACTCACCCTCAAGATAATAAGACTCAAAGAAATACGAGACAATCTCGTCTTTCACAATTCTTTTCAGAATTTAGAAATAACTTTTACTTCCTCTCATGAAATTATATTAGTAGAAAACAATTTTTAGTATCGATTACCTACCCACAATTATAAATTTGATTATAAATAATTAATTATAAGAAGAAAATAATTAAAATGAATTGAGCTTCTCAAAGAAGTTAAATTTCTACTTGTACACTTCAGTCTCGCATCACCATAATCAAGTCATAAAGTACTATTTATGTATTTGTTAGTCAATATCATAAATGTTGGTTTGTTTTAGAACATGGTGTTAGATTTGATGCACCAATATTTCACCACCAAGAGGGGGGGGGTGAATTGATTTTTCAAACTTTTGAATTGTTCTTAAACTTGAAAAACAGTTTTTATGAAATCTTTAACCAATTGACAAAACGAGTGTAAGAATGCATATTGTTCAACCTTTATACCTAGAAAAAATTAAAAGAGAATGAAAGAGAGCACAAGAGACAACAAAGTTTATACTGATTCGATTCAAATGAATCTACATCCAATCTCTAGTTTTCCTCACTAGAAATTTCACTATATCAACAAGAGAAGGAATACAGGAAACACCTATGTAATTCCTAAACTCTAAAACCACACTTTCTTGATGACATCCATTCAAGAATAGTGCAAACTGTAATGCTCCAAGCAATTACACACAACCACAATCACAATGATAACACACAAAATTTCAGATTTAAGAACCTAAAAGAAACTGATACAAAATATGATACAGAGTTTGATACAAAACAGTGATAGTAATGAAACAATAACACTTGATTTTGTACACTGTTTTAGTGCCCATATTACACTTTTTTCACTTGATCTTGATGATCAATGTTGATGAACACATAAGCCCTTGTTGTAGTATATTCTCCAAGAAGATTTCCAACTCTTTTTTCACTTTCTTTCTGGTTGAAAAAACTCTCTTTTCTGAAGGTGCAGATTCTGTTTTTATTTTAACTACATTAGTTTGCTAGTCGACTACATTATGACAGGGCCCAGAGCTAAGTACCAGAACTAACCTAGTTAACTAGATTACTAGCTTAGTCAACTATCAAGGAAACAGATTAATATTTTTAGATTATCACATACATGTCATGTGTGACATCCCATTTAAATAGAATTGACTACTTACTAAAATATCACATGATCCTGATAATAAAAAGCAAGGCAACTAATGAAAACAATAGACAAAGAATTCACTTTTACAGTCATCTGAATGAGCATTAGAAAAGAGGGTTCTAGGCATACAACCATGCCATAGCCAAAACAGAAACAACCAGATTCATAGTTATGCAAAATAAAAGCCCCTAGAGCAAGGGATTACAAAGGCACTAAGGCCAGAGAATTGTTCTTCGAGGGCCACATCGACGAGCCCACTAAGCTGCACCGCTACCACCATCAGGCCTACCTCCAGAAGTATTTCCATCTACTACCACCAATGGTGATCATCGCAAAAGGGAAATCAGAACAAGGACACACACACACAAAAGAAATAGCAGGGTAAGCTAGAGTGAATTAAATTATGCATGTTATTGCAGCGAAATATTTAGAAACAGTCCAACATACAACACAATAGGCACGAGAATAACATTTTAAAAACAAGCAAGACTCTATGACTCAATTATCCGGATACATATACTAGGATCGGATTCACTGGACGCTTGCACTTGTGGTGGCCTCTATGCAACAGTAGCCCCTGGGAGAATTCATGAGCTCTCGCTCAAGCGAGGCCTTCTCACCTGAGCAAGACAGTGCGTCGCTCAAAACGTGACTGGCCGCCTAGGCGAGCGCTCGAGGCAGAATCTTGGGCGAGCTTCTGCTATTTCTCGCCTAGGCGAGACGAGCTCGCCTGGGCGAGAATACCAGTTCTCCCCCACTGTTCCGCGCATGCAACCCAGAACAAACAAACCAAACATCATACTTTAGATTTTCACACAAGCACAAACATTTTCCAACTCATTTTATGCAACAACAGAAGGGAAAACAAGCACCTACAACGAAAGACGAAGAAAAGTAGCTTCCCTTACCTTGCTTAGATGCTAACAACACGACACTAACTCGCAACAGAAAATACCACGGCTCCAAGAACTATATTAGAGAGCTGAAACAGGAAGATTCGTACAAAATGAAGTTAAGAGACTTAGCCCTAACTTGACCAACGTGCTTAACCAGTGGGAAAAGGAGAAGGAACAAACCAGAAGCTCTAAAGCTCAGCTCACTTGGAAATAGAAGGGGTTTTGCTAACTTGGAGACGTAAGGATGGTCTGCCCTAGCAGAGCACATTGCTTGAGATGAAGGGAGGGAACAGAACCTAGTTTCTGAAAATGGAACAGAATGAAGGGGTTAGGGGCTGGCAAGGGTATTGGGTCCCCTTATTGGGCCGGCCTTAGGCCCACAAATGGCTAGGCCCAAATACTCAGCGGAAAAGGAGAAAAAGAGGGCTTACATCATGTCAATCATTGTCATGCTATTATGGTCATCATCAAAAACTTAACACATCACACATACACTTAATAGCAATACATGGACCTAATGATAATTTATCTTTTTATGTTATATGTAAATATCAAGCTATCCTTGTTCAAAGAATTGCAAAGGAACAGTGATGTAACTCTTATTTATTACAAGACATTTAGTTGATATATTCATTAAGTCTCTACTAACAAACAAGTTTGAAATTTTGAGAATGAAACTTGGTGTTTGTAATTTAAAAAAGAAGTGTTTTAGTTATTTAGGACTATTATTTTATTTTATTATTATTTATTTATATTTTTAATAAATAAAAGTTAGTTTCATATTTTTTAAGAATTAAACAAATCATCATTGAATTTGTTATAAACGTGACATACATTGTATGTTGTAAATTATTTGATTCCTTTAAAATAGCCAACTCATCAGATTCCATTTTTTTTTAGAAAATTAAAGAAAATAGTGGCAAGGTGACAGAATGATATGTTTCATTTGTTTTCTTTTCTTTTCTTTTTTTTTTCCTTGGAGAAAATTGAAGAAAACAGTAACAAGGTGACAAAAAGATAGATTGAATTGAAAGTTCTTTAAACGGAAGGTATATTTTTTTTTCTACATGTTATAATTCTTTGTTAGAATTTATAAATAATATTTCTACAACATAAATGTAAGGCTTGTTTATTCTCTACTTTATTCTTAGGGGTTGATCCTAACCAGATGGGCCTAAGGGATGACCCATAGGGTGTCAAGGCCCTTAAAGCAGCTAGGGTTCCCCATTCTGCACTCATTTGCAAACGTTCTAGTCTCTCAAACTCTTCTCTTCGTTGCAGAGCTCTATTAGGGTTTTGACTTCTCTCTTTTTCAAGCTAGCTAATCGATCCTTTTTGTTCTTCTACTCTACGTAAGTTATTCTTGAACCGTGCTCTTCTCGTTCTAATTTGGTTCTTATAGTTCTGTTGGGCATACTGTAGCAACCTCGTCATTTCTTATGTCTTTATTCTCAGCTCTTGGGTCCGCTTTTGAAGTTGTTGGGTTCGTTGAGTCAGGGTCGAAGTCTTTTGCTAAACCCTTTCCAGGTAAGGGAAGCTAGGGTTTAGGGTTATCTATGTTTTTCGTATGTTTTCTGAGTTTAAATCGTATGCTTGAGGTATGCTAATGGTTTGACTACTGGGTATTGGTTAAAATGTTATTTGGTGATGTTCCTGCATATCTGCACTAGTGAACAGTGGTGAGCACTGTTTTTCTCGCCCAAGCGAGCTTGTCTCGCCTAAGTGAGACTAACAGAGGCTCGCCCAGGATCTGCTGCTCAATTGTCGCTTAGGCGATGAGTTTTCTTTTTTAGCGAGGAGTGGCCTTGCCTAAGCGAGAAGGGGCTTGCCTGAGCGAGAGGATCTCTCTCACCTGAGCGAGACCTATTAGCTTGAGCAAGACTGGAGGCAGGTTTTGGTACTATTGTTGAATGGTTCACTAATGTGTTACTTGCTTGTCTGATCTAAATGCTTTATTAGAAGGGTTTGAGGGATGATGCCATGATTAATATATGAGGTTGAGATGGAAATGGTATGTAGCTTTATTGTGTATGAATTGGAAAGCATGAGTTGTATGATTGGTTGTTTATACATGACATTAGTATTATGGGAACTTTCTGATTGGTTGGTGAAACATGTACAAAGCGTGAGTATCCCAAACTCTGTACCCTTTGAATATTCATGTATACGACATTTTGTTAAATTGGTTTTATCTATTTAACTGGGATGTTACATTTATGGTATCAGAGCGGTCGTTCCTTAGGATCTATGGTCTAGTGTGCCTGCTTAGCTACCGTTATGGCTTGTGTGTTGCAAGCTAAGTTCTCATCTAACCTAGTCTAACTCGTGTTTTTCCTGTGTGCCAATGACATGGCACCTCAGCGTAGGAACTCTCAGCCTTCTTAGGGTGACACACCAGATATCGCCAGGGCGATAGAAGCGATGGTGGTTGTATGACACAGCAAAGTACGACGATGATGCAACAACATGAAGCATCAATGCAACGACATGTGGCCTCGTTTGAGCAGCAACAGCTAGCGATGCAGCAGATGGAGGCTGTTAGGGTGGCTGCTGAGGATGCTCACAAACAACATATGGAATCCCTCCGCCAGCTGGAAGAGAACAAGGTAGCTGCCCCTGTATTTGGTCCTGAGCCACGACCTGCAGCTAGGGAGTGGAGCCTGGAGGACTTTCTAAAACACCGCCCAGTGAAGTTTGGAGGCAATACTAGTCCGGACACAGCAGACCAATAGCTGAAAGATCTGGAGAGAATATTTGATGCTAAGATGTGCCCCGAGGAGAGTATGCTGGCTTTCGCGGTGTACATGCTCACGGGTGAGGCTGAGCATTGGTGGATTAGTATGAAGTCCATCATGGAGGAGAGGCAAGAACTAGTTACTTGGGATGTCTTCAGGAGAAAATTTCTTTCCGAGTACTTCCTTGACAGTGTCAAATATATTAAAGAGGTGGAGTTTCTACAGTTGACTCAAGAGAACAAATTTGTGGCTGAGTATTCGAAAAAGTTCAAGCATCTCAGTCGTTTTTACACCATGCCACTGGATGAAGAATGGAGATGCAGGAAATTTGGGAATGGTCTCCGTGGAGATCTTCAGTTGATGATGGCCCCACTATCCATCAAGGACTTTGCAGCCTTGGTGGAGAAGGCTAGGGTCATGGAAAAGATGAAGGTGGAGGTGGAAACTCAGCACCCACACTAGCAGAGAGTGGGAGGGCCGTCTGGGTCCAGGCATAGGCACAAGGAGAGGAGGAAACCCTATACTAGGCCCCATTCCCAGTCTCAGGGGTCTAGGGAGTCTTCTTCCCAGTAGAGCAGGATTCAGTACTACCAGTGTGGGGGACCACACAAGAGGAATGTCTGCCCCCAGCTTGCAGGCTTCAAGAGGTGTGACAATTGTGGCAAGAAAGGCCACTTCGGCAGGGATTGCCCCACCCTCGAGGACAGCGACGCATACCCTAGTTCCGGCCCAGCTCAAAACCAGCAGAGGAGGGGAGGCAACAGGCCTCAAGCATCATCGGGCAGAGTATACGCCATGATTGGAGCGGAGGCAGCAAGCTCAAGTAACCTAGTCATGGGTCGTTGTGTGATTGCTGGTAAATCTGCATGTGTGTTGTATGACTTTGGAGCGACACACTCTTTTGTGTTTGAAACTTGTGTGCAAAGGTTAGGTCTGCCGGTTTGTGAGCTATAATGTGACCTTGTGGTGTCCACTCCAACATCCGATTTGGTCAGGACATCGTCCTTGTGCATTAGGTGTCCCGTGCGGATAGAAGGTCGTGTGTACAAGGTGAATCTGATATGTCTACCTCTACAAGAGTTGGAAGTGAACTTAGGAATGGATTGGCTCTCTGCCAATCGGATTTTTATAGATTGCCGAGAGAGGAAGTTATTGTTTCCCGACTCAGAGGAGCCTGAGTTATTAACATCTCAGGGGGTTATGAAGGAGATACAAGGAGGCACGCAGTGTTTCATTATCTTCACGCATCTAGGGGTGGAGAAGAAGGAAAAGACGCATGCAATCCCGGTAGTGCACGAGTTTGAAGATGTGTTTCCTGAGGAGGTTCCAGGATTGCCTCCCAATAGAGAAGTGGAATTCTCTATTGATCTAGTGTCAGGAACCGGTCTGGTGGAACTCAAGAAGCAGATAGAGGAATTATTGGGAAAGCAGTTGATACGACCCAGTACTTCGCCATGGGGTACACCAGTATTGTTAGTGAAGAAGAAGGATGGGAGCTCTCGCTTATGTGTAGACTTCAAACAATTGAACAAGATGACGATCAAGAATAAGTACCCTCTTCCGAGAATTGATGATTTGATGGATCAACTACATGGGTCATTAGTGTTCTCAAAGATAGATCTACGGTCGGGTTAATATCAGATTCTAGTGAAGACTGATGATGTGCAGAAGATGACCTTCAGGTCCCGTTATGGGTACTACGAGTACATGGTTATGCCTTTCGGTGTGACCAATGCTCCAGCAGTGTTCATGGACTATATGAACAGAATCTTCAGGCCATTCTTGGATAAGTTTGTCGTGATTTCATAAACGACATCCTCATCTATTCCAGAACTAAAGAGGATCACGCCGAGCACCTAAGACTAGTGCTTAGTGTGCTTAAGAAGAAGCAGCTATACGCCAAATTATCTAAGTGTGAATTCTGGATGGACGAGGTACAATTCTTGGGCCATTTGATATTTGCATAGGGCATTACGGTAGACCCAGCAAAAGTTGACGCGGTGGTTAAGTGGGAAAGTCCCAAGTTAGCAACTGAAATCAAAAGTTTTGTGGCTCTAGCCGGCTAATATAGGAGATTCATAGAGGGATTCTCCAAGATAGTGGCGCCTTTGACGCAACTCACCCGGAAGGACCAACCCTTCACTTGGACAGATAAGTGTGAGGAAAGCTTGTAAGAGCTAAAGCGACGTTTGACGAGTGCTCCAATATTGGTCATCCCGGATGTTGGTAAACCCTTTGAAGTTTATTGTGATGCCTCTCACCTTGGACTTGGTTGCGTTCTGATGCAAGAAAAGAAGGCGGTGGCAAATGCATCGAGACAACTCAAGGTGCATGAGAGGAACTACCCCACTCATGACTTAGAGTTGGCAGCTATAGTATTTTCCTTGAAGATTTGGAGGCACTAT
Organism: Vigna unguiculata; assembly: GCF_037176805.1. Taxonomy (NCBI): domain Eukaryota; kingdom Viridiplantae; phylum Streptophyta; class Magnoliopsida; order Fabales; family Fabaceae; genus Vigna; species Vigna unguiculata. The sequence continues at coordinate 20,862,365 of NC_140795.1, read as the reverse complement.
CTCTATGGTGCTCAATTCCGAGTATTTAGCGATCACGAGAGCCTCAAATACTTATTCGATTAGAAGGAGTTAAGCATGAGGCAGAGACGATGGATGGAATTCCTTAAGGACTATGATTTCGAATTGCTATATCATCTGGGGAAGGCAAATGTGGTAGCAGATGCACTGAGTAGGAAGACTATACATACTGCACACCTTATGATCAAGGAAGTGGAACTATTGGAGAAATTCAGGGACATGAAGCTGCAAATGGAGATGGAATCCGAGTTCAATAGGTGTAGTCCCTTGACTATATCTAGTTATTTCTTAGACTAAGTTATTGTGATGCCTCTCACCTTGGACTTGGTTGCGTTCTGATGCAAGAAAAGAAGGCGGTGGCAAATGCGTCGAGACAACTCAAGGTGCATGAGAGGAACTACCCCACTCATGACTTGGAGTTGGCAGCTATAGTATTTTCCTTGAAGATTTGGAGGCACTATCTCTATGGTGCTCAATTCCGAGTATTTAGCGATCATGAGAGCCTCAAATACTTATTCGATCAGAAGGAGTTAAGCATGAGGCAGAGACGATGGATGGAATTCCTTAAGGACTATGATTTCGAATTGCTATATCATCTGGGGAAGGCAAATGTGGTAGCAGATGCACTGAGTAGGAAGACTATACATACTGCACACCTTATGATCAAGGAAGTGGAACTATTGGAGAAATTCAGGGACATGAAGCTGCAAATGGAGATGGAATCCGAGTTCAATAGGTGTAGTCCCTTGACTATATCTAGTTATTTCTTAGACTAAGTTAGGGAGAGGCAGTTGCTGGATGCCAGCTTGAACAGGGTAAGAGAACAACTTGAGTCGGATGAAGCGAAGGACTTTGCTTTGAGTAGTGATGGAATACTAGGTTCCAGGGCAGAGTGTGTGTACCTGATGATGTTGAGGTGAAAAGGCAAATCCTTGAGGAGGGACACAAAAGTCATCTTAGCTTGCATCCTGGCATGACTAAGATGTATCAAGACCTCAAGGAAACTTTATGGTGGCAGGGGATGAAGAAGGATGTGGCATAGTTCATGTCTGGCTGTTTGACCTGTCTGATGAAGGATTATCGTGTTCCTTTTTAAGATTATTGAATATGGTGTGAGTTGATTAAGAAAACCAAGGAAATCCCCACTGGACATTAAGATAGCAAGCTATCTAGATGTGAAGGTTCCTTTCCAAGGTTCTAGAGAGGAGGAGAATGGATTGATGGGGAGTAAGAAATCAAAAGGAAAAACATATAATAGAAACAATATAAACCAAGAAGAGTAAAGAAACATAAAATGAAAAGCAAGCGAAATGGGAGGAATGGAGGATTCACGCCACTACAAGGCTAGGCTAGAAGAAGCCATGGCAACCTTCAAGATGAGTGGTGTATGCCGCCACTTGCCAAGGCAAGATAAGGCTTGAAAGAACTCCACTCCCTAAGGAGGAATGCTCTCACAAAAGGTTGAAACACAAAGTGTATAATTTCTCCAAAATGTTCAACCCTTATACAAGTGTTAGAGGTCCCCTTAAATAGACAAGTTTAGAGGCCCCTTAGCAAAACAACTAAGTTAAAGGATTACGAAAGAAACCTAGCATGTTCTAGAATGTAGGTCATCCTAGGGTGCACATGGGTGAATTTTCGTCCAAGCCATCTAGGTGGCAAGTCTTCATGGCCAAGGCTCCCAAAGGAAGGTTCTAGAACATTCTAGAAGACTTGGTGTCCAAGGCATGTGGGCCTCCCCTTTCTAGATGCTTCTAGAAAGTCTTATTCCTTCTCTCTCTTCCTTAGGACGCCAAGTGTCTCCTATGTGGTCCTCCTCCTTTCTTATTCCTACAAAAGCAAATTAAGGAATTTATTAGCATGTTGGTTTAAGGTTAAGCTAATCTTTTGAGTCAACAAGTCAACCCAAAGTCAAGGTCAACAAGTCAACTCAAAAATAGTCAACCAAGCCAACTTAAAGGAATTTTAAACTAAAGAAAATAAAAGCAAAGGAAGGGATCAAGGAACTCCCTTTCTTCTAAGCATGTGCAAGGGCCATCATCCTTGGTAGGGATCAATCCTTTATCACTGTCAGAAGGCAAAGGTGGAACATCAGAGACCTGGTGGGATTATGCAGCCCTTGGAGATACTAATGTGGAAATGGGACATCATCTCGATGGACTTTGTGACCCATTTGCCATGAACTTTTAGAGGACACGACACCATCTGGGTTATAGTGGATCGATTGACTAAGAGTGCCCACTTCTTGGCGATGAACCTGAGGATGTCTATGACAAAGTTGGCTCAGTTGTACATTAAGGAGATTATGAGGCTGCATGGAATGCCCTTGAGCATCGTATCAAACAGAGATCCATGATTCACTTCCCAGTTTTGGCAAACATTACAGGGTGCTTTGGAAAGCAAATTGACGATGAGTTCAGCCTATCATCCTCAAACAGATGGTTAGTATGAGAGGACGATCCAGTCACTTAAGAATTTGTTACAAACATGCATATTGGATCACTTGGGTGCATGGGATGAGGTTTTACCCCTGATAGAGTTCACTTATAACAATAGTTTCCATGCGAGCATTGGTATGGCGCCATTTAAGGCTCTTTATGGCAGGAAGTGTAGGACTCCCCTATGTTGGTATCAGGATAGGGAAGCAGTACTTGTTGGGCCAAAGTTGTTAGAATAGACTACTAAGAAGGTGAGGATGGTGAGGGATAGGATGTAGGCCTCTCAGAGTAGACAGAAGGCTTATGTGGATCATAGGAGGAGACCTTTGGAGTTCACAACTGGAGATCATGTGTTATTGAGGGTGACCCAAACCAATGGTGTGGGAAGGACTTTTCGCTCAAAGAAGCTCTCTCCTAAGTTCCTTGGTCCTTATCAGATTTCGAAGAGGATTGGGCCAGTGGCCTATGAGATTGTCTTGCCCCCTCAGTTTGCGAATCTCCACCCGGTGTTCCACGTATCGTAGTTAAGGAAGTACGTCTTTGATCCATCTCATGTGTTGGAAGTCGACGATGTTCAGATTAGGGAAGATCTTACTATGGAGGTACCACCAGTTGCGCTAGAGGATAGTCGAGTGGAGGAACGCTGAGGAAAATCGGTCAGACTCGTCAAAGTCATTTGGGACCGAAGGATAGGTGACTCTACGGGGAGTTAGAGGAGGATATGAGGAAGTCACATCCGCATCTGTTTCCCTGGTAAGTCTTTATTGTTGAGGTCGAAAATTTTCTTGTTAGGGAGAATGTAAGGCCTGTTTATTCTCTACCTTATTCTTAGGAGCTGATCCTAAGCAGATGGGCCTAAGGGCTGGCCCACAGGGTGCCAAGGCCCCTAAAGCAGCTAGGGTTCACCATTCTACACTCATTTGCAAACATTCTAGTCTCTCAAGCTCTTCTCTTCTTTGCAGAGCTCTGCTAAGGTTTTGACTTCTCTCTTTTTCAAGCTAGCTAATCGATCCTTTCTGTTCTTCTACTCTACGTAAGTTGTTCTTGAACCGTGCTCTTCTCGTTCTAATTTGGTTCTCATAGTTCTGTTAGGATTACTGTAGCAACCTCGTCATTTCTTATGTCTTTATTCTCAGCTCTTAGGTCCGCTTTTGAAGTTGTTGGGTTCGTTGAGTCAGGGTCAAAGTCTTTTGCTAAACCCTTTCCAGGTAAGGGAAGCTAGGGTTTACGGTTATCTATGTTTTTTGTATGTTTTCTGAGTTTAAGTCATATGCTTGAGGTATGCTAATGGTTTGACTACTGGGTATTGGTTAAAATGTGATTTGGTGATGTTACTGCATATCTGCACGAGTGAACACTGGTGAGCACTATTTTTCTCGCCCAAGCGAGCATGTCTCGCCTAAGCGAGATTAATAGAGGCTCGCCCAGGATCTACTGCTCGAGTGTCGCTTAGGCGATGAGTTTTTTTTTTGAGCGAGGAGTGGCCTCGCCTAGGCAAGAAGGGGCTTGCCTGAGCAAGAAATCGCAGAATCCTTTTTTCCCCTATTTGAGCCCTCGCCTAGGCGCGAAGGGGCTCGACTAAGCGAGAGGATCTCTCTCGCCTGAGCGAGACCTGTTAGCTTGAGCGAGACTAGGGGCAGGTTTTGGTACTATTGTTGAATGGTTCACTAATGTGTTACTTGCTTGTCTGATCTAAATGCTTTACTAGAAGAGTTTGAGGGATGATGCCATGATTAATATATGAGGTTGAGATGGAAATGGTATGTTGCTTTATTGTGTATGAATTGGAAAGCATGAGTTGTATGATTGGTTGTTTATACATGACATTAGTATTATGGGAACTTTCTGATTGGTTGGTTAAACATGTACAAAGCGTGAGTAGGGCGTAATTCCATGACTCTTATAGTGAGAGCTCATGGTGGTGCCTCATCTATAGGACGTAATCCCGTGGACCTTCCTAGTGAGAGTCATTGGTGGTGCCTCATCTATTGGACTTAATTCCATGAACCTCGTGGTGAGAGTTCATGGTGGTGCCTCAATATAAGGACGTAATTTCACGCGAGTATCATGGTGGTGCCTCAAGGCCAGGACGTAATTCCACGAAGGCCACGTGGTGGTGGCTCATGTAAGGGTGTAATTCCGCAAAGGCCTCCTGGTGACGCCTCACTGCTAGGACATAATTCCACTGTCTCGTGGTGGTGTCTCATTTTATGTATCTGGATAGTCAAGTCTTGGGGTCTTAAATGATTTGGTAATCTATGTGTGAATGTTTGTTATTTATGTCTGACTTTGAAACTGCATGTTAACTGTTATGATATAAGATTCCTTTACACTAGCTTACCCTTTTGCTTGCGTGTATGTTGTGTGTGACTTTCTCTACTGCGATGATCATCGATCTGATTGATGTGAACATATGTGAGAATCCCTGGCAGTGGTAATGATAGTATAGACGCCGCAGCTTGATGGTTGGACGGGTTTTGGGCTCACTACGGAGCCTACAAATGAAGGAGACCTAATAATTTATGATTCTCTTGTATTGGATAAGACCTTGTACTACCTTTAGAACTTTTGCACTTTGTTTTAGGCAGTGTGGTGCCCTTCTCTTTTATTATGGATATGTTTGGTGCACTATGTACCTTCATATCCCAAACTCCGTAGTCTCTGAATATTCATGTATGCGACGTTTTGTTAAATTAGTTTTATCTATTTAATTGGGATGTTACATTTATGGTATCAGAGCGGTCGTTCCTTAGGATCTATGGTCTAGTGTGCCTGCTTAGTTACCGCTATGGCTTGTGTGTTGCTAGCTAAGTTCTCATCTAACCAAGTCTAACTCTTGTTTTTCCTGTGTGCGCCAATGACATGGCACCTCAGCGTAGGAACTCTCAGCCTTCTCAGGGCGACGCACCAGATATCTCACATTTGTTTTTTATTTCTTCATTTAATTTTTCTTTTTGTAATTTAAATTTGTCAAGTCAATTAGACATTACTATTATTTTTGTGTATGGTTTAACCTTAAATTTTTATATTCTTAGTAGTTAAATGAGACTTCAAGTAACATTTTTCTATAATTTTTACTCACGATAAAGGTTACAATTTCAAAAGTCATGGATTAATATAATTCTTTACTGATTGAATCTGACATAAGACCGTTGGCTTTTATTGATCCAGAAAAAAAGTGAGTTATTCGGTACATTTTTTTACTAAAGCTTTTATGGTGATTAATTTCTTTTTATGTTAGATGTTTTTATTTTCTATCTATAAAAGTTATATGTTTAACACGAAATAAATCTCAATTATATATATATATATATATATATATATATATATATATATATATATATATATATATATATATATATATATATATATATATATATATATATATATAAAATATGATATATGATATATGATATGTTGTGACTTATCTATTCTTTCATGAAATTTGTGAATGAGTGGCTCACTTCTTTCATCACCGGTTGTATTCGAAAGCTATTCTTTTTCTTAATGTCCTAATTCTTCTTTACATTTTTTCTACATGCGTTTAACCTCCATTGTTTGTGTGACGCAATATTTAGTATTTATACACTAAATACTAAATTATAGAAAAATAAAAGTTGCGACACATTATATTAGTTTTATAATATTTTTATTTACTATTTTTCTAGTTGAGAAAATTTAACATTAAATTTATTGTGTTATCTTGAATTTTTATAATTTTGGAGTGGTGTTATTAAATACTGTTTATGTAGAAAAGTAACATTTGGTTGAAATATATGTCAACAAATATTTCCATATATTTTTTCAGTTGAGAAAATTTAGCATTAAATTTATTAAGTGTTATCTTGAGTTTTTATAATTTTATGGTGTTGTTAAATACTATTTCTGGAGAAAAGTAACGTTTGAATGAAATATATGCCAACAAATATTTTCATATAATAATTTATGTAATTTAAATTTGTCAAGTCAATTAGACATTACTATTATTTTTTTATATGGTTTAACCTTAAATTTTTATATTCTTAGGAGTTAAATGAGATTTTATAATTTTTACTCACGATAAAGGTTACAATTTCAAAAGTTATAGATGAATATATTTTTTTATTGATTGAATTGCTTTTATTGATCCAGAAAAAAGTGAGTGATTGGGTACACTTTTCTCATTATCCTTCTTAATTCTTAATTAAAGATTTTATTTCATTTTAACAACTCATTAATAAAAGATTTACTTGCCATTTGAAAAAAATTATATAAGTGTATAATTTTATAATTCAATAATATTTTTATTAAAAATATATGTTTTGAATTACTACTCAATGAAGTATAATTTTTACAATTTTTCTCTCTAAAAGGTATTTATTTACATTTCTTCTTTATTCTTGTGTTAATTATTTTAACTAATATTTTAAATATTTTAAATTTCTTTTTTCATATATTAACTTATTGTTTTTCATGAAAATCAATGTGAGTTTAATATTTTTCTAATACATTCTGTACCGTACCTATTGTTCTCTGCAGGAACACATTCTGTTGAAGAGGAGTAGAAAAATTGTATATAAAAAGAACTAAAAAATATATATATTTAATTCAAAAGTTAATTTTAATAATATTATTGTGTATTTAAAAAATCATTTTGGAGATGAGTAACCTTTGAGTCAAATATGTGAACAAATAATCATGTATGTAATTTAAATTCGAAAAGCCAATTAGGTTTTATTTTCATTTTTGGGGTATGGTTTAACCATTATTGTTTATATTTGTAGGAGCTAAATGAAACTTAAAGATAACATTTTTCTTTATATTCTACTCAAAATTAAGATGTCCAAAAGTTATGTCATTCTTAATTATATCAATTATGCATATTAATGTTTTATTTTTTTTTTCTAAAGTTTAAAATGATTGTTTTATATCTAAATGTTTGTCCATGTACATGTAAATGTAAATGATGATAATTTTTTTATATTCTATAGTATCTGATAGTTAGTTTTTTTTTTAAATTTGTGTTTTGAATTTATATTGTATCCATTGTTTGTTCTGAAAAAGGATTTATATTTATAGAAAAAAGAGTAATAGATGTGTAGCAAACAATAAATAAAGTCAAAAATGACTTGATTTGAATTAAATTTAGCAAATATATATGATAAAATAATTTAATTTGTTAATTTTTAGTATAATTATTTAGAAAAAGAAAATTAAATAAAAAACTGATTGTAAATGAAATTCTTTGAAAAAAATGAAGTAAAAAATTAAATATATAATAAAATTTTGAAAAGAAATGAAGTTGATGTAGTCCAACATTTTAAGTTTTTCTTTTGACGGAATATATTTTTAAGATTACAAATTCATATATTTCATTTACACTCTTCTCTTATTTAAATACTGTAATGAAAAAAAGTAAAAAGTATATAAAGATGGATAAAAAAAATAATAGAAAAAAAAATAACAATTCCGTGTTTTATAATTTCAAATTTTTGAAAATTCATATTTAAAATTTAACTTAAATATTTTTGAAAAATGAGCTCATCCTTTTTTTTTTTACTAGAACGTGCATATATGTACATAGTTAAGTATATTTTAATATTTAAAGGATTTTTAAAATAAGTTCTTAAAATATAGATTATATTTTTAATTATGTTAGAATCTAGCTATTACATGAGTCTTAATATTTAAAATAATTTTAATTAAAATATTTAAAGTCTTAATATTTTTAATAATATTTAAAGGATTCGCTTCATTTTGAATTTCTTTCTCCAAAAAATTTGTCAAATTCTATGGTGTCGGTCCTATGGACACAAGTTTTTGAAAATTTAATTTAAATTTATTTTATCAAAAGTGGATTTTGGATTTTGAACTTGATCTAAATATTTGGATCTGGATTTAAACTTGATCCAAATATTTGGATCTGGATTTTAAAAAAATTTAATCTATTTTTTCTGAAAAAATTGATATGGATCGAAAATCTAATCCAATTATTTGGATCCAAAATGGATGTGGATTGGATCATTAAAAATCCAATTCATGATCACCCCTAGTTTTTAAATTGGATAATAAGTGAATTAGAATTTTTAAATTTCTCTTTTAGTATTTTAACTCAGTTTTTTTATAAAAATTAATATGATTTGAATACTTTTGTATTACATTTTGACTTCAACAGATTAATGGATATAGAAGTTGAAAAATTGGTATATAAAATTAACTAAGATAAAAATATTTAACTGAGAAGGTTACATCATTATTAAAAAAATAAAAATGTTACATAAGAAGACATAAAAATTAAGCAAATTTATTTTTTCAATTAAAAACATTCTTAATACAAGAGAAAATTATATTTGTTTTAGTTTTGCTGGTAGCTATAATATTTTGCAGTTTCGAAACAAAAATGGCCTTTTGATTCTATTTTCTAATGTAATAAATTGTCTGAGATTAAATTTTATTTATTTTCAATTATTCGATGGAATTTAACTCTTCTTCTACAAGAAAGTATATTTTTCAAATCACAAATTCATATATTTCATTCACATTCTCTTATTTAAATAAATTGAAAGAAGTTAAAAGTATACAAAAATGGATAGATAAAAATAAAACAATATCTTGTCTTATGATTTCAAATCTTTGGAATATCATATTTAAAATTTAACTTCAACTCTTCAAAATATTGGAAATCACAATTTTTACTCTATCCATTTGTATTTATTTCCATTAAATAGAAAAATTACATTATAAGTTTCGTATTTTTTTACTAGAACGTGCATAGAATGTGCATATATGTAAACAAATCCCAATATGTAAAAAGATTTAAAAAAAAAAAAGGTAGTTGTCCGTAAACTTTCTTTATGAACAGTAAAATATTATAATATAAAAAACTAAGAAAATGAAAATAAAATAATATAAGAAAAGAAATCTTAATTTTAAAATTCAACACTAACATAAAATATATAAAAGAATAATAAATAGACAAAAAAAACAGGCATTGCATTCTATTGGCAATAATAACGGTGTATTGTTAGGATTTTTTATAAAGCTAAAATCAGAGAATAAAAAAGAGTAGTAAGAGAGAGAAGAAAAACAACAAAGAGACAATGTTCTTCTTCAATGTAACTTATCTATACTAAATTCAGCATTGGTGCATTGCCTTATTAATAGTTCTGTCATAAATTCAGCATATTCAAAGTATGTATTTAGAAAGAATTGTGTATTTGGTGAGCAGAAATCAGGAACTTCTCTAACAAAATATAGAATAATCAAATTCATCACACAAATCATCGTTTACTAAACAGTCCAACCATATATATATATAATTTATAATATCATATTTCTAAAATAGATTACTTAAATGAAATTTTGAAAGTTAAAGTATAAAAGTTTTCTTATATCTAGTCACTCATCTATCTTTCTATGTATCAAACTTTTTTTTTTAATATTTATCTTATCGTATTTATTTATTTATTTAAAGATTTTGATTTTATATTTTTAAATAAAAGAATATCTAACAAATCTAATTAAGTGAAGTAAGATTTAAGATTTAAATTTTCAAAATCCAAAAAATTATTCAATCCAAACCCATCTAAATGAATTGAGTTTGAATTTGGAATAAATATATTTAATCGACTTAAAATAATATGGATTTGGGGGTATGGACTGCATTTCAAACTTTGACATTTTTTTAAGTGTTTTTTATTAAAATCTTTTATTTTTTTATTTAATCAATTTAAACTTTAATACACTTATGATTTTATTGTGTCAATTCTTTTAAGCGACTAACAAATTATTAGATGAAAATCGTACAATGTTATTTAAAACTTTGAATTCCTTGAAACTGTGTTGTGTTATTTTTTTTTATACAAAAACAAAATATTTAAAATTTTCATTCTTTTAATTCAATATGCTACAACTTCATTTGTATCTATTTAAAATATAATCCTATAAAAAAAATCTTTGGAATGGGATTGAAATGTTGAATTTCTGAAAAGTATTTATCCATCAAATTTTACTAAATTTATATTTCGTTTAAAATTTTAAAATTATTTATTTCTTAAATGAGTAAAATAACATAAAATTCACTTAGATCTTTTTAAATTATATAATATTAGATTTGTTTATATATATATATATATATATATATATATATATATATATATATATATATATATATATATATATTTTGCAGTTTAAAATTATATAAGATTAGATTTTCTTATTTCTATAAAAAACAATTATATGTTCCCTCTTCTATCTTTATATATATATATATATATATATATATATATATATATATATATATATATATATATATATATATATATATATATATTTTGTTTAATGCAGGCATTTATCCTTCTATGTATTTCTTTTATATATCCAATTTATTTGTTTATTTATCTTATTTATGTATTTAATCTATTTATATTTCTATCAATCTATTTACTACTATAAATAAACATAAAAGAAACAAATTAATGTAAATTTTCAATTAAAAATATGTCAGAATCTTCAGTCTCTTCTCAATCTTCTTTCATTTAATTTAAACTTTCATATTCTAATATTCTAATGTGTGGTTTCATTATCCTTTGATCGAAATAATTTCAGTAGTTTTAAATCAATATATTTTTAATGAAATTTAAAATATCTTTTTATATATTTTTTATATATTTTTGTATTCCTCAAAATATGATCTTTTCAAAATTATATATATATATATATATATATATCAACGAAATTTAAAAATTGAAATTATTTTGATATATTTATATTTTCCAATAATCACCTATCATAAGAGGAAAATAAAAGTTAAATATTATAAGTTGTTTTTCCTCTATTTGTTTAAGTTGTGTGAACCAATTTTCTTGGAAGCCGTTAAAAAAATGAAACGTAAGTTTATTACGCTATTACATTATTACTATTATATTTCAAATTTCATTTCAAACCGTGTTTTAAAAATAAATTTACTTATTATTATTTTCAAAATGATCTAATATATTATCAATCTATTTGTTTGTGATTGATAAATATTTTATTTTCTAAACTAAACTCAATCATCTCCATTATTTGACAACTAAATTTAAATGTCACAATTAGGGATGTTAAAAACGTTCATATTCGTGTATATCTGCAGATAGGAATGTCAAAAATATTCGTACCCGCGGGTATCCGCGGATAAAACCCGCAATGGATAGGAAACAGATATTAAAAATGGATACCCGCTACCCGCGGGTACTGGTATTTTTGATCCCGCATGTTAACGGGACGGGTACGGGTATCATAGTATCCGTACTCGTGGATATCCGTACCCGCTAAACTTTAATTCACAAAAAATACCCTTATATATATATATATATGTATATATATATATATATACATATATGTATATATATATATGTATATACATATATATATATATATATATACATATATGTATATACATATATATATATATGTATATACATATATATATATATATATATATGTATATATATATATATAGTAAAAAAATTCTGATCTAATATTTTCTAAGTTGCACATCTTATCTTTTTCTGTCTTCATTCTTTCAGCTTTAAGTATTGGTACGTTGTCTTCTTCCAAGTACACTCCTTGACCTTCTTCTCTATACCTTCTTTGAAATTGGGCATATACATCAAACCTCCTATATAGACAGTGACATTTATGGTATGCTTGTTGTCAAATGATGGAATCAAAATAAGAATACTTGACACGTGGTAGTTGGGATTTATTATTTGATTATTTTTTAGGAATCAATCAGAGAAAATGAACTTGTTGATCAAAACACTAATTAAAGAATTTTCATTGTGTTGAACATAATTTTATATTTATTTTTATTATTATTTGGACTTGTATGGACTTGAGTTTGTTTGAACTTTATTTAAAATTTATGACAATGATGTATTTTATTTTATTTGAATTTATGATTAAATATTATTTTTTAAATAATTTTGTAAATACCCGCGAGTACCCGTGGATACCCGCAGATATGAAAAAAATAGACGAGTACCCGCATAACGGATACCCGACGGATATGGGTACGGGTACGGGCAAATATTTATCCAACGAGTAGGGTATGGGGGAGCTACTACTCGTACCCTACCCGCCTTGTTGACATCCCTATCTGCGGATAAAATTCGCAATAGGTAGGAAATGAATATTAAAAATGGATACCCGCAAGTACAGGAATTTTTTATACCCACATGTTAACGCGATGGGTACGGGTATTATAGTATTTGTACTTGTGGATATCTATACCCGCTAAATTTTAATTCACAAAAATACCCTCATATATATATATATATATATATATATATATATATATATTAGTAAAAAATATTCTGACCTAATTCTTTCTAATATGCACATCTTGTCTTGTCTTCTGTGTTTATTCTTCTAGCTTCAAGTATTGGTACCCTTGTCTTCTTCGAGGTACACCCCTTGACATTCTTCTCTTTCCTTTCTTTCAAATTGGGTATATATATCAAACCCTATATAGACAATGAGGTTTATGGTATGCTTGTTTTTGGGTTTTAGTTGAATTAACAAACCTTTGTACAAGGTAGGTGATAACGCTGTCATTGACGCGTTCAAATTAATACTACTAAACTTTAGCATCTTCAGTATTACTAAGATAGCATTCAACAAAATAGAAAGGATAAAGTAACCCAAAGTCGTCTCCCAACGAACAAGGAATTGATTTTTAACAAATTAGTTATAATAAAATGTATACAAAAGAGTTAGTAAAAATAATAATAAAAATATAGGAGGATTAATATAAACAAGAAAGAAATAGAAAAGATAAAAAGAGATAAAAACAATAGTAAAGAAAATAGATTGATTCCATTGCTTTTTCAAAATAGATTCATCATCGATTATCTAAAGATTATTGCTCAATTAATTATTGTTGTAGATTTACAAATTAATCAATGTAAAGTCTCAATCAATTTGTTGGCGTTCTCACTTTTAACCAAAATACAGTCTCAATTAAAAGTGAGAACTTTTAGATTATCCACAGTAAATTCAACCAAGTACAGTCTCAATCAAATTTTACTATGCCTAATCATGTTTATTCTTTTATCTCCTCACCAAATAAAAAGCTTAATTAATCAAAGTAAAGTCTCAATTATTGGTAAAAACTCATTTAATCACATGAAAGTTTCTAAATAAAATCAAAGTAAAGTCTCAATTAAATTTAAAAACCCTTGAATCATATGATCAATATGCATATAGATTTAAAATCATTACTTTTTATGTGATTCAAAGATAAAAGACATAGATAAATTAAAACCTCAACAATAATAAAAAGAACAAAGAAATTAATTCATTCTAACCTCAGAATCCATAATGAAATTACAATGGAATCAACCCAAGAAGTTTAACAATCAATGGAATACAAAATAAAAAGAAGAATAGAGAGAAGAAAAGAGAGAGAAAGGAAACAAAATTAGGCACCCCTAAGGGTTCCAAAACTCCGAAGTCCCGAGCTTGTTTCCTCTGCTTCTCCTATGGTCTCTTTATATAAGAATTGGACTAGGCTTTTCTGTTGCTAAAATCTCTCAAATATCTTTTCAAATAAGGATAAAGATAAATATTCAAAGATATTTGGAGAGATATAGACTATTTGACAAATATAGTTGGTTAACAATTTATGATATAAATAAATAAATAAATTATTTAAAGATATCTAATAAATTATCACCAAATAATATTTGCATTAATTTTCTCAATAAGCCATTTTTAATCCTGTAGTCCAAATTTGCTGAGAAATCCAAAAATATCAATATTTGCAGTTAAACCCCTCTTGTTTGACTGGTCTTTGACCAGATTTGACCTTTGACTGTGCAATGACAGGATGACACGTGGTGCAGAGAGTCTCTCTCCAGAATTAGGGTTTTTGCCTCCATGTTTCTCCCTCCCTTGGCTACATGGCTAACGGAGAACGGTGGCTACTCCGATGTAGTTACTCCGATGCAGTGGTATTGCTGCAATGGTGGTTGTGACTGGTGCGTCAATGGAAGCAATTCTGTGGTGGTGTTGCTCGTCACTGCTGCTATTATGCGTTGCAGGTGCTGGCACGGTGGCTATGAAGCTGGTGTAGGGATGAACTGCGCATTGTGTGACGGTGGTTATTCTGGCTCACGAAAGTGCAGGTTTTGTGCTTGTGTTTCGCTGCTTGAGAAGATGGAGATGGTGGTACTGCCATGGATGTGTGAAGGTGCAAGTCTGTATTGATGCGGCTAATGCAGGTGGTTCAAGATGGTGGAGAGGCGTGGTGCAAAGAAGATAGAGATGCAATGGGGGTTATGCCGCTGCTGGTTCGTGAAGGCTGCCATGGTGGTTGCAGGTCCAAATTGTGATGGTGCAGATCTGGTGCGTGTTGAGCGTGGAGTGCGACGGTGGCTGGTGCGCGAGGAAGGTTCGTCGTGGTGAGTGGTTTCCATGGCTGAAATGGTACAGAAACGTTGTTGTTGTGTGCATCAATGGTGGACGACACGGTGGTGCGGGGGCGCGCTGTTGCAGAGCTACTAGAATGGTGAAGGTGCGTGGAAGAAGATGCGCGGTGGCCGGCGATGTGACTGACGATGGAAGGGCGGCGGCTGCTATTGCCGGCATGGTGATGGTGCTAGGGTTTCTGGTTGTGTGGAGATGAAGATGATGACGTGGCAACATGTTATTGGCTCAAATTCTTTAGTGGAGATTAAGCCCATGTGGCATGTGTTGGTTGGCCAATTTTAAGAGTTGAGGATTGCCACATGGTAGCATCTGAGTGCATATATTTTATGAGTGGAAAAACGGGTGCAAATAGACAAAGGCAAGGGTGCAGAAGTAGGTTTTGTGAGACCCATTTGGAAATAAGGGAGTGTATAAGTAATGTATGGGGTGCAAAAGTGATTTTTCCAGAACTTGCTGATTTTAGTCTTATTCAAAGGTGTTTTGTAACTTCAATCAATTTATTTTCCCACCTTTAAATGAGCTTAAAACTTAACTTCAGCTGCATCAACAAACATTAAAATATCCAAAAATAATTTATGCAACTAAAAATCACTTTTTAAGATATTTTTATCACACAAACTCAAACAACTTAATTATCAGAACTATCAATTAAATCACTCTTTAAGCACACAAATTCAATTAAATACTCATAATTAAACATTGAATGAGGGTAAAAATACGTACTCATCAGTAGGATAGGCCTAGTATGGAAATGTTTAGAGTGTGCTAATATCTATATTAACCTTCTTATTATCATAATAACTAATAAGGTGGATTGAGATGATGTCTATCACAATATGTGTTATTATCTTGAACCTCTCCTACACACCTCCAAATATAATATTGGAGAGAACTATAAGTACATGAACAATGGTGAATAATAAATATATTTACCAACAATATTCTCATTACCTTTTCTATAGAATAGTCAATGATTTTACAATGTGGTAGCTTGAATTTATGCAAGAGGAGAATTTATATACTTACAAGGAGAGAAAACTTCTCTTTAAATTTATTTTGCATGACAATATAGAGACATGGCTCTAATATCTAGCATAAACTATTGTGAAAATTCTTCTTGTCACGTTAAATAATTCTCTCACAACACTTTTAGTTAATGATTTAATATTTTTTTAACAAATTCGCTAATAAAATGGACTTAGTTATCATTTGAAGAATCAATAAGTATAGAATCTTATAGTTCAATAATTTTTTAATATGAAATATATGTTTTTAGATTGGATACTAAGTGAATTAGAATTTTTAAATTTCTTTTTAAGTATATATTAACTCGTTGTTTTTATAAAAATTAATATGACTTGAATACTTTTGTATTACATTTTGACTTCAACATATTAATAGACATAGAAGTTGAAAAATTGGTATATAAAATTAACTAAGATAAAAATATTTAATTGAGAAGGTTACACCATTATTAAAAAAAATAAAAATGTTACTTATAAAAAGCCAATTAATAAGAATACAAGTGAAAATTATATTTGTTCTATAATATTTTTGCAGTTTCGACAAAAAATGGTCTTTGATTCTATTTTCGAATGTAATAAATTATCTGAGATTAAATTTTATTTATTTTCAATTGTTAGATGGAATTTAACTCTTCTGTAAGGAAGTATATTTTTCATATCATAAATTCATATATTTCATTCACATTCTCTTCTTTATATATAAATGAAAGAAGTTAAAAGTATACAAAAATGGATAGAAAAAAATAACCAAAAACAACAATATCGTGTTTTATGATTTCAAATCTTTGGAATATCATATTTAAAATTTAACTTCAACTCTTCAAAATATTGGAAATCACAACTTTTACTCTATCCATTTGTTTTTATTTCCATTACTTATTTAGATCTATTGTAAATAGAAAAATTACATTATAAGTTTTGTATTTTTTTTACTAGAATGTGCATATATGTGAACAGTTAAACAAATTCCAATATGTAAGGTAGTTGTTCGTAAACTTTCTTCACGAAGAGTAAAATATTATAATATAAAAAACTAAAAGAATGAAAATAAAATAATATAAGAAAAGAAATCTTAATTTTAAAATTCAACACTAACATAAAATATATAAAAGAATAATAAATAGAAAAAAAAAACATGTCACATTATCGGTTTTTAAAGTCTGTGGTATGCAAGACAGGCATTGCATTGTAATGTCCCATTTAATAAATAAACTTACTTAAATGACACGTCACACAATATAATATTACAAGCAAAGGTTTGGAGTATAGAATCACTCCTTGTTAGAATAAGATAACCAGAAAAGAAGAAAGACCCTTATTCTCATTTCACTGACAATCAACGTTACACCAATATATATTAAGATTCCTAGATGATGACTCACTGTGTATTACTAACAGAAGAATAAAAATGTAACAGAATGACAACCACGTATACAACAGAAAGGAGAGAGAAAACAGAAACGACAAATTAAAAGGATATGCTACATATATTCTCTAACAGGGCCCCTCAAACTCATGGTGATTGAAGAATATCAATAACATTGAGTTTGTCACGAAGAAGGCAGAAACGACTGCGGGATAGTGGTTTGGTGAGAAGATCTACAATTTGATCAATGGCAGGTATGTGAGTCACGTATAAGGACTGATTGAGGACTTTCTCACGAACAAAGAAGATGTCAAGCTCCATATGTTTAGTGCGAGCGTGCAAGACAGGATTGTGAGTGAGAGCTACTGTGCTTTGGTTGTCACAGTGAATCACAGGAGTAGTGCAACGGATATGGAGTTCATTTAGAAGAGACTACAGCCAGAGAATTTCAGATGCAGTGATAACAAGGCTACGATACTCGGCCTCAGCGCTAGAACGTGCCACCAAAGTCTGCTTTTTGGAGCACCAGGAGACTAAATTAGGGCGAAAGAAAATGCAGGCACCAGAGGTAGAGCGTCGATCATCTATATCTGAGGCCCAATCAGCATCACAATAAGCATTTAAAGTGTAAGACCCATTAGTGAGAGCAGCAGGTCGTAGATGCAATCCAAACGCTAGAGTTCCTTTTAAGTATCGAAGGATGCGTTTTACAGCTTGCCAATGGGCCAATAAAGGTTGAGCCATAAATTGACATACTTTGTTGACACTATAGCTTAGTTTAGGCCGGGTAATAGTAACATACTGTAATGCTCCGACGATAGAACAATAAAGAAGAGGATCATCCATATATTTGGACCCATGTTTGGATAACTTCAATCCTCCTTGAAGAGGAGTGGTAATGCCTTTTGCATCTGTCATACCAGCTTTAGCAAGAAGATCACGAATATATTTGGATTGAGATAACAACAGAGAACCATTAGAGCACCTTTTTACCTCGATGCCAAGAAAATAGTCCAAATCACCCAACTGTTTGAGAGCAAACACAGAATGCAGTTTTGAAATGATAGCCTGTAGTAGTGAAGAAGAAGACCTTGTCAAAATAATATCATCAACATATATCAGTACATAAAGGCAGCCAGCAGGGGTGTTGAGAACCAACAGAGATGGGTCACATTTGCTATTAACAAACCCAAAACTGATGAGAGTGGAAGTGAGTCTCTCATACCAAGCTCGAGGAGCTTGTTTTAAACCATAAATTGATTTGTGGAGTTTGCACACGAGATTGGAATCGGAGGGAAGAAAGCCGGGTGGAGGATCCATGTAAACTTCTTCATGAAGAAGACCATTCAAGAATGCATTATTAACATTAATTTGCTGAAGAGGCCACTGATTGGTGAGAGCAAGAGTAAGAATGAGGCGAACCGTGACCGGTTTGATAACGGGTGAGAAAGTTTCAGTATAATCACAACCATACTTTTGATGAAACCCCTTTGCTACCAGGCGTGCTTTATACTTATTGATAGTTCCATCAGCATTTTCTTTAACACGAAAGATCCATTTACATCTAATAGACTTGCGGCCAAGCGGAAGAGAGGTGAGAGTCCACATGTTATTGGCCATTAATGCATCATATTCCTCTTGCATAATTGATCGCCAAATGGGAGAAGACAAGGCATGCTGAATGGGAAAGGAGGGACCAACAGTGGAAAGTATGCCAAGGGGAATGGTGCGCGAGTGAGAGGTCAAACTGGAAGGGGAGGTAGATTGAGAAAGAAAAGGAAAAGTACTAACATCAAATAGAACATCTTTTGAAATAAACAGTTTGCCATGAACATCAAGACATTTATAGCCCTTGTGAGAAGAGGAGTAACCAAGAAAAATGCAAGGAGTGGACCGAAACTGGAGTTTGTGAGTGTGATAGGGTCGGGTGTGTGGATAACAGGCACAACCAAATGTTTTAAGAAAGTTATAATCATAGGGTTTGTTGAAAATGGTGGAATAAGGTACTGTATAAGGAGGGGCAGAAGTGGGGAGTCTATTAATGAGATAGACAATAGTGTGAAAAGCATGATCCCAATATGTCAATGGTAGTGAAGCTTGTGAGAGGAGAGTGAGACCCATATCAACAATGTGACGATGTTTATGTTCAACAAACCCATTTTGATGATGGGTGTGGGGACAAATAATACGGTGATGAATGCCTAAGGATTTGAGAAAGGGAGTGAAGGGACGAAATTCACCTCCCCAATCAGTTTGCACTTCTTTGATTTTCTAGTTTAATTGCAGTTCCACCATGGATTGAAACTGTTTGAAGATTGATAATGTATCAGATTTGCTTTTGAGAAAATAAATCCATGTATAGCGACTATGAGCATCAACAAATGACACATAGTAACTATAACCCAAGGATGAAGTGACATGAGAGGGCCCCCAAAGATCACAAAAAATGAGTTGTAAGGGATGAGTATAAATAGTAGAAGAAGGAGAAGTAGGAAATTGGTGAGACTTTCCCATACAGCATGCTACGCAAAAATCCATTGATGTTTTATTGATGGAGGACACATTACAGAACTTAAGAACATGATTTAAAACAGTAAGTGATGGATGGCCAAGTCTATTGTGCCATTTGGAATATAAACTAAGTTTGTGATTGGAGAGAGTTGAAGACGCAGGACTTGAAGAAATTGGAATGGAAGACGCAGTGGGCAGGTCAACAGAGGAGGAGAGACATGTTGGTGACGCAGGTACAGGAGAATGGGGCGAATGTAACGGAAATTGGTATAACCCATCTGAACCAAGAGACCCTTGTAATAAAATGGAATCATCAACCTGGGATTTGACAAAACAAACAAAAGGATGAAACTCAAAATATACACAATTATCACGAGCAAACCTACTAACACTAACAAGATTTTTGTTAAGAGAGGGAATATGTAATAAGTTTGTAAGACGGAAGGTAACAAATGGATTGTGACTGTGCTTTAAGAAGACATTCTCAGCGCCATGGGAAGAGGTTGCATCTGTGAGATTCATTGCATTAGGGGTGAGATGATGTGAAGCACCAAAATCAATGTACCAGGTCTGAGATTGCTGCATGGGTGACCGAACTGAGGCAGAATAAGCAGAGGCAGTAGCTGGCGAAGGTGGATGAGGAGTGGGTAGCAGCGGAGCACGAGAAGGCGCGGGTGAGGGTGCTGATCGAAAAGGAGAGAAAGATGAGTGTTGAACCGGATGCTCCTGGTGACTGAAATTAGGATTGAACCTGTGATAGCAGATGGAGGCGCTATGCCCATGTTTGTGACATACTTGGCACTAAACGGAGCCCCGACCAGTTCGACCACCTCTGCGACCACGATAGCCGCAGCCAGGTTGAAATGGGCGACGAGATGTGTGAGAGTAGGTAGAGGTGGCTGAATGAAGTTGAACATTGTGTAGAGAAGGGGTTTGCGAATTGGTGTGAGTGAGATTGAGTGAGCCTGGGTTGTCCAGGGTTTTGAACCTTTTGAGACGCGCCTCTTGGGCTAGAAGGAGAGATTCAATTTCATCAAGGGTGAACAACTCGGGTTTGCTGTTGATGAGCGAGATGAATGACTCGTATTCCGCAGGAAGACCTTCAACGAGAATATCCAGTTGTTCATGTTCAGGCACAGGATCGCCAATGGAGGTGAGAGTATCAACGAGATTTTTGATGCGAAGAAGAAACTCATTAATGGAGTTGTTCCCCTTTTTCAAGGTGCGTAACTCAGTGCGGAGTTGCCGGGCTTTGGCTTTGGTCTGAGAGGTGAAGTGAGAGTGAATCTTCTCCCAAAGTTGAAAGGAATGAGTGCACCCAATAACACAAGTGAGAAATGTCACAGACAAGGAAGATTGCAACCAAGATAAAAGGAGTTGGTCTTGAGTTTCCCAAAGACTGAAATCAGGATTTTCGGTGACTGAATCACGATCAGAAGGGGTGAGGAATTGAGGAGGTATTTGAGGATTGACTACGTAGCGGTGGAGGCGGTGAGCTTTGATTACAGGCTCCACCTGTTGTTTCCAGAGAAGAAAGTTAGTGTCTGTAAGTTTCTCAGAGACTGTATAGGAGAAAAGGACAGGTGAAGAGGTAGTCTTGGGGTCTACAGGAGTACCCATGATGAGCAGGTAGGAAGAAGGAAAGGTCCAGGATCGAGAAAAAATTATTGTGCTCTGGATACCATATTAGAATAAGATAACCAGAAAAGAAGAAGGACCCTTATTCTCATTTCACTGACAATCAACGTTACACCAATATATATTAAGATTCCTAGATGATGACTCACTGTGTATTACTAACAGAAGAATAAAAATGTAACGGAATGACAACCACGTATACAACAGAAAGGAGAGAGAAAACAGAAACGACAAATTAAAAGGATATGCTACAGATATTCTCTAACACTCCTTAAAGATATCCAAGAATTTATAAAAGAAAATTCTGAGGCACGCCACGATGCCAATACAAGACAAGGTACAAAATCCAACAGTGATCAAATTAAGATTAAAAGACAAGTCAATACATGGGCCATACCAAAAAAAAAGAGCCCAAAAGCAGAAACCAGCCCAGGCGGGCTACACAGCGGAGTCACCATTCCCTTGTTAACGACAAGGTTTTCTCGCATCTGCTCACATCAATAAATTGATGATCATCGCAAAAAGGAGAAAACCACACACAAAAACACAAACAAGCAGAAGGGTAAGCTAGAACAGAAAGCAGTTTATCATACAATCATATACATCTCCATAATCTAAAATGCAAATATCACCCAATCATGTTATGACTTGCACACAATACACTAAGACTCGAGACACGACTCATCCAGATACATATAATTAGTCGAATTTAGCGGATGCTTGCACTTGTGGTGGATATCCCTGCTCTACCGAGCTAAGTGTTACAATGTCTCAACCCACACACAAGATTAACCCTTAATGGGTTTCAGGCCTCCTGCTACTCTCACCACAAGAGTCAGTCCATTCTTTGTGAGACTAACTGACTCTTTAAAGTGTCAGGATGCAACCTTACCTTAATCCTTACTAAATTATATAGATGTGGCACCACCATGAACTCCTACTAACAAGGGTCATGGAATTACTTCCCGACCAACTAAGGCACTACCATGAAGTTTCACCTAGAGACTCATGGAATTACGTCCTAACCAATGAGGCACCACCACGACACCGTCGTGGAATTACGCCCTAACCATACCAACATCATGTTCCATTTATCAATAATAACATTCAGTCTCATACAAATCTTGTGTCACTTTTATAATCAACCATTCCATATTCAGTTCATGCCAAAATCATGTTAACTCAACATCTCAGCCTAGACAACCAGATCTCACATGCATGTTCATATACTTCATACTAAAAATAGGGTATTCCAAGCCAAGCATACAATTAACAACCAAAGGCATGGAAAGAACAGTCATGGAGCAAAACCCCGCACCAGTCTCGCTCAAGCTAAGGACCCTCGCTCAGGCGAAAGGGATCTTTCGCTCAAGCTACAGGTTCTCGCTTAGGCGAGACTGCCAATAGAGAACCCCTACAAGGCCCACGAGTTCTCGCTTAAGTGAGCCCTCCTTGCTTGAGCGAGGCCATCCCTCGCCCAAAGGTGAGGTTCCTCGCCTGGGCTACAATTGCAGTAACGTTCCTCTAACCCTCATGCGTTCTCGCTTAGGCGAGCCCCTCTCGCCTGAGCGAGATAGTACCTTGCTCAAAATGAGAGCTCTCCGCCTAAGCAAGAGCTCGAGTGTGGGTCTGAGCCTGTTTCTACAAGTCTCGCCTAGGCGAGACAGGTTCGCTTGGGCGAAAACATCGGGTCTTGCCATTGTTCTCCCTATAACAGCCATACATACATACCAAACAATATAACCAAGAATCCCATGCATACACAATAGCACACAAGCTCAAGAATCATGAAACAAAAACAAGACAAACAATAATCAGATTAAACAAAAAGGTTCCAGCTTCCCTTACCTGGAAATAGCTAGAAAATGCCTTGACTCTAAACAGTGGGGCACGACAGCTCTAAGAACGGACTTGTGAACTGAATAAGATAGCGGACAGAGTTAGGAAATGAGCTTACTACGAAACCCTACTGTAAACACAAAAATATGCCCAGAGAGGAGAAGTATGAGATGGGGAATGACTTACGTGGAGCAAGAAAATGGGGTTGAACAAGCTTGGAGATGACAAAGGTCTAAACCCTAGTAGAGAGTTGCGACTGATCTAGGAGGGAATAAGGAAAATTGTTTTTGCAAAGTGAATGGAATGAGAGCGTTAGGGCAGATTAGGGTCTTTGGCTCCCTATGGGCCCTAGGCCCAACTGAGTTGGGGCAACCCCTTGAATTTAGGGTATAATAATAATAAAGAAATTAGTGGGCCTTACATTCCCCCCAACAAGAAAAAATTTTTGACCTCGAAAATGAAGACTTACCAAGAAAACAAATGCAAATGTGACTTCCTCATATCCTCATCTAACTCCCAAGTAGAGTCACCTGTCCTTTGATCCTAGATGACCTTGACAAGACAGACTGACATTGTTAGGGTTTTTTGTATTGGCAATAATAACGGTGCATTGTTAGGGTTTTTTGTAAAGCTAAACTCAGAAAATAAGATTTGTGTTGGTAGGTATTGGCAATAATAATGGTGCATTGTGCATTGCTTTAAGATAGAGGAGGAGTATGTTTTGTTCTTTTTAAGAAAAGAGAGAGTAGTAAAAGAGAGAAGAAGAACAATAGAGAGACAATGTTCTTCTTCAATGTAACTTATGTATACTAAATTCAGCATTGGTGCATTGCCTTATTAATAGTTTTGTCATAAATTCAGCATATTCAAGTATGTATTTAGAAAGAATTCTGTATTTGGTGTCAATTCGTCTGTTCTTGAAGTGTGTATGAGACAATACTACTCTCTTCTTGGTAGGATATGCTAAAAGACTGAATCTCAAACAAAAATGTATATGATGACTATTTATGTTATTTCTTTATTTAAAATTGATTAATGGGGGTATTAAGTTCATATCTTTACCAGCAGAAATCAGGAACCTCTCAACAAATTACAGAATAATCAAGTTCATCACATAAACCATCGTTTACTAAACAGTCCAACCAATCACGCATCATTCATCAAAAACTCAATATGTATTATTCATAAATTAATAATAATTTACAATATAATTGATATTGACAAATAATATAATTTATTCATTAAGGTTAATCGATAATAATTATATAATAAAATTATATAAATATAACTTTAAGTCCTATTATTTATAAAAGGATTTATTTGTGTTGTTTATTTCAACACAATTTGTGCATTTTAAGAATTTAGGTAACTATATATTGATTAGGTCTGTAACTATAGGTAGTAACAGGATTTTTGTAAATTCTCGGTAAATTGCGCTAGTTCCAAGAATTGTTGAGAATCTTCGGTAATTTCTTGATTATGCTAGCTCTTCTAGAAGAGAGAGAAATTGTGGTTAAAACCATTAGTGGGGTGATATTTGTAAAAATACAAAATAAAAACTCCAACTAAAAATAATAATTTTTATAGTGGTAGTATAAATATTTGAAATAACTTGTAAACATGTCTATAAACTATTTTTCTTCCGGTTCTTATTATAAATTACAATGCAACACTTTATTATTATTTTGTTTTAATAATAGAAATAATTTATGCGTTAATATTTACATTGTAAACATATATGTGATAACTATTTTGGTATTGATGAAATAAATTTCAGTATAAACATTTTTGAAAAAATAAAATGAAGATGAATTAAACTTATAAAAAAAGTTAATGTTCTTTTGTATAATTAGTTATTTGCGAAGTTAGAGAAGATTTCTATAAAAATTAACATAGTTTACTCGATTAAATGTTGAAAAGTTTCATATAGTCTAACTCAAGCCTTGGAGTAGAACTTATTCCAAATTTATTGATTGCTAATTTATTTGAAGATGAAATTTTGCAAGGTGACTAGAAAGTCTCTCGCTTAACCCTTATTAAAATGCAACTTTTATATATATATATATATATATATATATATATATATATATATATATATATATATATATATATAATTTATAATATCTTATTTCTAAAATAGATTACTTAAACAAAATTTTGAAAGCTAGAAAGTAGAGTATAAAAGTTTCCTTATATCTAGTCACTAACCTATTTTTCTATATATCAAATTTATTTATTTATTTTTATATTTATCTTATTGTATTTATTTATTTATTTAAAAATTTTGATTTTACATTTTTAAATAAAAAAATATCTAATTCAATCCAAATCCAATTAAGTGAATTAAGATTTAGATTTTCAAAATCCAAAAAATTATGCAATTCAAATCCAACAGTTTGAAATATAAAAAAATAATATGGGTTTGAATTTGGGATAAATCTATTTAATCGACTTAAAACAAGATGGATTTTGGTTGTATGGATTGCATCTCAAATTTTGATTTTTCTTAAGTGTTTCTTATTCAAGATAACAGGTTCTGTGCAAATCTACAAAAGGTATATTAAAATCTTTTATATTTTTTTATTCATTCAATTTAAACTTTCATATTCTTATGTGCAAATCTACAAAAGGTATATTAAAATCTTTTATATTTTTTTATTCATTCAATTTAAACTTTCATATTCTTATGATTTTATTGTGAATTCTTTTAAGCGACTAACATACTTATACTGTATGTCCATCGGTCAAACGGCCAAGGCCAATCCTCAGGTCCATCGAACGGTTTGGTAAATAAATTAAATTGTGGACCATCGGTGGATCGGTTCTACAGACAAACCACATAGCATCGCTAAAAGACTATCGGTCGAACGACCCAGTGAACAAACTGTAGGACCATCGGTCAGACGGTTAAACAGATAAGTCAAAAGCCACGTTCGGGCCAATCGGTCCATCGGTGACACCTAAACGCGTGACTCTGATCCCTAAGGACACATCGGTCGATCGGACAAGCATGAACAACACCTAAACATAATAAAGGACAATCAGTAAATCAATCATCGGTTGATCAATCTCTTTAGACTCGCGTAGTCCTTTACATCGGACGATCAATCATACACGAATCGCTCACGTTAAAAACAAGGCACAACTAATCCAGACAAGCGGCCATCGGTCGCACGGTCGAACAACCAGTCAATCAGGTTAATTAATGTTAAACAAGTCAGTAATCTTGATTAAAGTATCATTGGGTCGTAATTAAGGAACCCTAATCATAGGCCCACACCGAAAACTATAAATAGGACCCAAAGGTAGGTTGGTGAGGATCTTTTATTCGCATTTATTACAGTCGTTACATCGATACACCGATCGGTTCATTACTGACTTAAGCATCGGAGCCCTTTAGACATGTACCCTGATTGTCATCCCAGCCGATCGAGCAAAGGAGTGGATTTTCTTGGAGAAGAAGTTATAGCTGTAGTGAGAAGTGGAGTAAGCTTAAAGTGATTCCTTAGTAGGGTCTTGGTCCCTAC
This sequence comes from Vigna unguiculata, assembly GCF_037176805.1. NCBI lineage: Eukaryota > Viridiplantae > Streptophyta > Magnoliopsida > Fabales > Fabaceae > Vigna > Vigna unguiculata. Next base: position 20,835,550 of record NC_140795.1, on the reverse strand, counting down.
ACCCGAAACAAAACTATTAGATGAAAATCGTACAATATTATTTAAAACTTTGAATTCCTTGAAATTGTGTTGTGTTATTTCTTTTTTATAAAAAACAAAATATTTAAAATTTTCATCCTTTTAATCCTAAAGTTTTAAAATATTAGTTATGTGAATTCAATATCTTACGCTTTTTTTCTTTATATTTGGACAATAATAATATGTTACAACTTCATTTTTATCTATTTAAAATATAATCCTATAACAAAAATCTTTGGAATGGAGTTGAAATGTTGAATTTTTGAAAAATATTTATCCTATCAAATTTTACTAAATTTATATTTCTTTTAAAATTTTAAAATTATTTATTTCTTAAATGAGTAAAATAAAATATTAGATTTGTTTATATATATATATATATATTAATTTCCAAATATCTTATTTATAAGATTAAATTTCCTTATGTGTAATTCACTCTCTGTATTTTTATATATTTCTCTTATATATCACATATTTATAAATATAATTATATATATATATATATATATATTATATAAATACATTAAATTTAAAATATTGCACTTTCAAATTATGTAAGATTAGATTTTCTTATTTCTATAATAAACAATTGTTTGTATTTATTTATATATATATATATATATATATATATATATTTATATATTTATTTATTTATTTCTTATTATATATATATATACATATATATTATTTAAACCATTCATTTATCTTTCTATATCATTCTTCTATATATCCAATTTATTTGTTTATTTATCTTATTTATGTATTTAATCTATTTATATTTATCAATCTATTTACTCCTATAAATAAGCATAAAAGAGACAAATTAATGTAAATCTTCAATTAAAAATATGTCAGAATCTTCGGTCTTCTCTGAATTTTCTTTCCTTTAATTTAAACTTTCATATTTAATATGTGATTTCATTATTTTTGGTCAAAATAATTTCAATAATTTTAAATCAATATCTTTTTAATGAAATTTAAAATATACTTTTATATACTTTTTTATATATTTTTGTATTCCTAAAAAGCTGATCTTTTCATAATTTTATATATATCAATGAAATTTAAAAATTGAAATTATTTTGATATATTTAAATTTTCCAATAATCACCTATCATAAGGGGAAAATAAAAGTTAAATATTACAAGTTGTTTTTCCTCTATTTTTTTTTTTAAATTGTGTGAACCAATTTTTTTTTGGAAGCCGTTAAAAAAATAAACATAAGTTTAATGTTAATACTATTATATTTCAAATTTCATTTCAAACCGTGTTTTAAAAATAAATTTACTTATTATCATTTTCAAAATGATCTAATATATTATCAATCTATTTGTTTGTAATTTAGAAATATTTTATTTTCTAAACTAAACTCAATCATCTCCATTATTCGACAACTAATTTTAAATGTCACAATTAGGGATGTCAAAAAAAATTCGTACTCACGGATATTTGTGGATAAAATTCGCAACTTATTTATGACAATGATGTATTTTATTTTATTTTATTTGCATTTATGATTAAATATTTTACTTTTTAAATAATTTTGTAAATACCCGTGGATATGAAAAAAATAGGCGAGTACCTGCATAATGGATACCCGACGGATATGGGTACGGGTACGGGGCAAATATTTATTCAGTGGGTAAGGTACATGTAGAGATGACAAATAAACCCGCTCCCGTGGGTATTGCCCGAACCCGTCCCCGTTTTGGCGAAGAATTCACGCATTGACTGGGTATGGGTATGGGTATGGGGAATCCCCAACTTTTTTAATTGGGTATGGGGATGGGTATGGGGATGTACATATCCCCACCATAATACCCCTCCCCGTTTAAATTATTAAAATATTCACAATTAATTAAGTAACCATATATATATATATATATTATTTTTTTCTTCTAATTATTATTTAGTTTGTCATGAAACTCATTCGCATCTCAATTATATTATTCATCTTATCATAACCTTTATGTAAATTATGTTAAAAAGATGTATGTCAATTAAAATTTTTTTATGTCTCACATTTGAATATTTCTATTATTTTTTAAAATTTTATTTATTATATATTTTCCTTTCACATGAGAATGTTTAATACTCTCAATTTAAGTATTTAATAACACAAACCTTTCGTTTACTTGGTAATATAAAAAAAAATCCCTTACTATTATTAGTTTTTGTTTCATTTGAAGGACTGTTTTGTTTTGCTAAAACAATTTTTGTTATTTCTCAACCATTGAGTATATATATGTTGATATTTGAAAAGTTTTCTTAGATCTCTAAGATATTTTTCAACTTATCATACCCTTAATTATACATTTGTTTTTCTTTGTGCGATTTTTTTCAATAGTCTCTCACATTGTTTGTACACATTTGTTAATTTTTTAATATTTTTATGTGTTGTTTATTTTCATTATGTACAATATTGATATATTTTATCTAATTATTTTTTATTTTCTAATTCATTATCAATCATACTGTAATTTTTTCACTATAATTGTATAATTTGTTAGTTTTGAAATGGTTGAAAAGCCAAGAAGGGGAGGTTGAATTGGCTAGTTAAAAATTTAGGCTATCTTTGCAAGCTAAAAACCACCTTTAATTGAATCAAAGAGATCACTAAGTTAGGATGAAAACAATACTGAACTGTACACTTTCATTCGATCAAAAATAGAGTTAACAGATTGATTTTACTAAACAGATTCTATTCTGGTATAATCAATCGATTGAAACAGAAAAACAGTCGACTAAAATACTGGGAAAAATGCAGAAATGCGAATTTGAATTTTAAACTAGAAACAATGATCAAGAATGATCAAGACCAGTTCCAAATGATTATACAAACATGCTCAATGCTGCAGATGCTATGAAAACATGCAAGAACATGAAAAAGATGATTAAAGCACAAGTTCTTGAAACTTTAAAATGAAAATGCAAGAGAGAAAGGTTAGAGAAGAGAGAACACCACGAATTTTTATACTGGTTCACTCAAACCTGAGCTACATCCAGTTTGTCAAGGCAACCTTAGCTTGACTTTGCACTATTTCAAAAGTTTTACAAAGTATCCACCCTTACACTTCCAAAATATGCAAAAATACCACAAAAGACTCTTGAATCACACAAGAATCACACCAGCACAGCAAGAACCCTCTTGCAGACCTGGAAAACAACCAGGCACACACACAAAGCTTGAGAAAGATCAAACCTTAGTGGTAGCACAACCTTGCCTACCACAAACCACTTTCTCCAAGCTTCAAACCAAGCCAAAAGCTCCAAGAATTGATCCAAGATCAATCTTCAATAGCTGCAACACCTATGATCACGAAGGAAAGAGTTTCCACAAGTTTCTAGAACCAAATCGTCCTCTAAAATGATCAACTTACCTCTCTTTCAAAAATCAAAGCTTTTATAGTAAAACTGTTACGAAATTCAACATGTTGATTTTCAAATCAATCGGTTGATTTCACTTGACTTATGTGAAATCAGTCGATTAACAACTAAATCAACTGATTGAATTTGTTGCAGTTTAAGACTATTGCAACCAACCTTTTAACCTGTTAAAAAACCATTCAACAGATTAAAAGAGACATTTTAACCTGTTGAAAAACCATTCAAAAGATTAAAAACACAATAAAGACCAAACTACATCTAATTAATGCTTTAAGGTCTACAACATGAATTACAAACTACAAATACACTTTCTTAATGATGTAACTACATGGAGAGCACACATTCCAGCCTTGATCATCATGAATATCATCAAATCTCCTTTCCTTCATCAATGTAGGCTTCATTCCAATGGTTATGGCTTCAAGATAGTTCAAAAGAGCTTCGTTCAATCTTCATCAAATCTTCAAGAAGCAAACCACCTTGGCTTCTCATGTCAACAATCTCCCCCTGATTTGATGAAGCCAACCTCTATTCCATCTATCTTCTTCTATCTTCCATTTGAAAATGCTTCTTCCATTTGTTGGATACCAATTGATGAAGTAACACCTTAGCTTGAAGCTTGTGAACCTGAAAAATATTTTACAACAACAATACACACAAGCTAGCAAGTATACAACTGTGATCATTCTCCCCCTATCAATAATATAGGTTCAAATTCAGATTTGATTATTGATTCCAATTTTAATGCTTAGTTTTAATGTGATCAATTATCCATTTTCCAATTGTTCTAATTTTTCTCCCCCTTTGGATTCATCAAACAGAACAAATGCATAAAGATAACAAGCATTGCATATCATTTGATTAATACTGGAAGGGAATACAGCCCACAGAAACTGAAAATAGAAAACAGATGCATAAAGCTAATACAATCAGCCGACTGAAATGAAAAACAACCAACTGAAATAGACAGAACTAAAACAGAAAAATCACAAATACAAGGATGCTATGCATGATCCTAAACAACCACCACACTCAGTCATCCTGAGGGTCATTTATGGTCTGGAATGAGTGGAGCATATCATGGATATCATGGATTTGACCATCCAATGCATTGAACCCATCATTGCAATAGTTGTGATGTTCATGTTGAGACACATTGAGCTCATGCAGTTGGTTCAGCACCATCCTCTAGAAATGTGAGTACACAGGGCCTCTATCCTCTGGAGGATTGTAGGGAATCAAGTCCATGGGTCCAGCAGTTGGTTCTTCCTCTTGATTTGCACCACTTGGACCGGCTTCATGGTCATGTGCACCATCAACAACAGCTCCAGCAGTTGTCCATCCGTTTCCCACCTTGATAAAGCCCATTTTGTGCAGATTTTGGTTGGAGTTATGGTTCAATAGTCCAGTTGACTCCTCTAACTCATCCTCTACATCAATAGCAAAGTATTCAATGAATTTAGACACCAAAACCACATATGGAAGCCCAAAATCCGTGAGCCTCTTGGCCTTGAGCATGTGATCACGAAACACATAGATCCAATCCACTTGAATGTTGTGTTGAATGCAGTACATGAGTATCAAATCTCCCTCATTCAATGTTGAATGGTTGCTACCACGTGGAACAAGGATTTTTGTGACAATCATACCAAGTAACCTTTGATCCACCTTGAGACCACCAACATGGAAGTGTTTGATTTCAGCAATAGGATTTCTCAAGCATTGGCCATAGTATTGCATCTTGTTGAATTCTGGAACAACCCCAGTTTCACCTTTTCTCACTTGCACACCCCTTGGTTTGTGTCCAACCACATCTTTCCAAGCTCTCTTGTTGATCTCCATTTGAACACCCTTGATGCTGGACAGTAGGACATCATTTTTGAACTCCAAGTTGGTGAAAAACACCTTCACCAAGTCTGGATATATTTTCCCTGAAAGTTCAAGGAAGGACTTCAACTTTTGATGCTTTAGTTGTTGGAATAGGCTCTCAAAGCCTTCAGCCCTTAGCCAAGAGAACCTCAACACCTTAGGGATGCTGATCTGCTTCCTATTCATTTCAATGAGAAACACCTGAATGTTGTCCTCATGATCCTCAATGCAACATCCCCAAGGAATATTACTTTGAAAATAACATAAACAAATAAATAAAATGAAATAAACGCGATAATATTGGAAATTCCTCATTTATAAACACATGTTCCCAAAATGCGGGAAAATTAAAATCGCAAATTCAAGACATTGTAACTGTTCGCAATTCAAAATCATTACAACTTATAAAAGCCCAAAATGGCTAATGTTCAAAACATAAATACATCAAAAACTCAAGTCTTCAAAAGCCCCATATGATCCCGCACTCCAGTCTCAAGCGTCTCCTGGCTCACCTGTCAAATTATCTGCTCCCGGATAATAAATCATTCGATCATCGCCACACACACAGATAGGGTGAGCTATGCAAATATAAATACAAATTAAACATGATACCCTTTCCAAGAAATAAATTTACTGATATGTATTAACTACAAATTATCCACCCCTGATCTCATATTCCTTCATGAGTCATATGCATGTAACTAGGTCTTGGGACTTTTACTGTGCTTCCATGAAACTATCCCTTTTGTGGTCCAATCCTACGAGCTAATCCTGCTCATAGTCCATCCCCACAAACTCCTCGCCTGTAGTACAACATCCAAGCTTACTTAACTTGGACCCTGGCACGCACGCAATCACCATACTATGGACTCCTCGCCCAATAGTAGTCGACGGAAACATCACAGTTCCTTGCCCATCGTGCGTCCAACGCATGCAATCACCATACTAAGGACTCCTCGCCCAATAGTAGCCGACGGGAACTCAACTAGTTCCATGCCCATCATGCGTTCCACCACTCAAGCACATTCCAGACCCCTATTGGACTTAGTCCATCAAGCCCAAGCACAAAAGAAGTGAACTTAGTCCTCCAAATTCACTAATCTAAGCTAAAAACCAATTATACAGCCATAAATACCGCCTGTCACCGCCTAGACACTGCTAGGTGGATACTGACAAAAAACTGCCCGACGGTCACACTCCCACCGCCAGGCGCCGCTGACCAAACAAAACTCGCACTTCTCCGTCACCGCCTGGCGGACACAACCCTGCCGCCAGGAGCCTAGCGCTGACAGTGGCCACTGCCACTGTTTTTCATTCTACTGCTCGACGGTTCACCCCGCGCCGCCAAGCGCTATACCAGTAGCGTAACGCTACTGGTTTTTGGCACTTTTTACATGTCTTAATAGACCCCGAACACACAATATTTCTGTCACACATACATGTATAGTAATGCCAGACATAAAACCAAACCAGAATACAATATGTACAACTAGCTCATGCCCAAGTCACTGTTCCCACATCTCAAATACGCCTTACATGATTCAATACAAGGACAAGCCCTAAGATATAATCATTATACTCACCACTTACCACAATACAATTTATAGTTTACCTTACTCTTCTCTAATTTCATTTACGCCCAAGTCATAACGCAAAACAATCCTTAGTACCCAAATGTTGGTATGTTCACTCAATTTTTGAAGAGAATTTCCTGTCTATTAACCCAATTATCACAGAAATCCCCCGCGATTCCCCAAGAATGCATCTCACAGTAACATCGCCAAAACACTCTCCCCTCTAATGCATCGCCTGGCGGTCACCCATGTGCCGCCAGGCGGTTCATACCAGTTTTTGCAGTCTTCCACATTTTTCAACATTCACAGTATTGATAACTACCCAAATTCAATTTGCATTAAGTATAACTTGATTACACTTCCACACAGTATCCAAATTTCATATCCTAACTACTTTAACTTCTATTTTCAATCAACACGATTAATCACAGCAATCATCCACGTTTTCCAAATTCTAATTCCTCATGAACCCTAAATCCCCAATTCAATTAAAATTCATGTCATAGTCCACCAATTGAAAATTTACGGATAATAATCCATCATACCAATGACATTATTATCACAAGAATATCTCCCAAGCCTCTCCCACCACGAAAATACCAAAAATCAGAAGAAACTGGGCAGGCCAGTTCATGTCACCTGGCGGAATGCACTTAGCCGCCAGGCGGTGCATAGCAACAACCCAGAAAATAAGCTTTGGGAGCATGAGCCGCCTGGCGGGCCTTCAACGCCGCCAGGCGGTTTCTGGAAATTTCCAGAAATTCGCCAGAATCCATCACAAACTCAGAATATACATCACAATCATCCAATATAGCACGAAAACATACAATTATCATCAAAACACAAGTAAGAGCTCCCCTAACCTGGATTAAAGCTTTCCTTGAGTAATCTTGTACTCCCTCCCTTTGACTCCAATATGGCCTTCCTTGGCTTCCCTCAATTCAGCCCCCACGAATCCACTCACCCTCTCAATTCCTCACTCAAATTCGTACTCCTCTGCCTATCTCACAATAACTTCTGCAGAAACCTTTCTTTTCTCTCACAATTAACTTTTTAGTGATGTTTTAATGGTGGTTTAAGGCCCTAAAACGAAAAATTGCATTAAGAATTGGTATAATGGCCATTCAAGCACACTTAATTAGATTATTTTTCCAGCTACCCTTGACTGCTATTTCTACTAGGGTTTCTTTTAACCCTTCAACTTCAAATCAAGACTAAAAATGGAAAAAATAGAGTTTCATTTGGGTCTTCCAAGGTTTGAACTCACACTCATGTACATACCAACTCAATGCCAACCCATTCAACCAATTCATATTTCATACTAATCAATATAATTCAATTATTATCAAACTTCACAACATGTTTAATATACATAAAAATAATACCAATATAATAACACACAAAAATAGCATACATAGGACTCGAACCCAAGTCCTCTCACACAATCAAGTACTCTCAACCACTTGAGCTAGTACTTTTCCACGTCATAACACTCTGCATTTATTACCTTAAAGGTTCTCTTTACCCACATTTATCAAATAATTATTTAATTAACTATTTAATTTTTCCCGGGTCTTACACTCAAACCATGCTTCAATTCTCCCATGGCTTTCATGATTTGGAGACCTTAGAGTAGGAGGAGTGGAGTGCTCATCATCAGATTGGGTAGCTCTTTGGGAACGATGAGGCATGATGAGTGTTGGTATGGCTGTTTCTAAGAGATGTACGATGCAAATGCAGCAATACAAGTGCAGTATTTATAATTCAACAAACTGATTTTCAGAAATAGTTGATTAAATGGTGCAAAATTTTCTAATTAATTCGTTTTATGTTACCCAAATCAATTTAATGCAGTCCAAAACAGTATCTCGTGCATTCATGATGTTTTCAATGTGTTTTTATGAGAGAATCAATCAGTTCAGATCATGTGAGCTGCATGCACATTGGAATTGTACACTAGAATGCTTTTTGGTCAAACAATTCAGTAAAAGTAACACATGGCTGATGAAATGGGCAGTTAAGAGGAGATAATACCTGACAAAAAAATGCTTGCTTTGACTGAGTCAGCTTAACAATTCAATTCGTGAGTAAAAACATAGTTTAAGTAAAATCAATACGTTGAAAATAGAATCAGTCGACTAAAACAGCATCAGAGCATCAAAGATTAAAAATAGAATCTGGTTAAGTGAAATCAGTTGACTGATTTTGAAAATCAATCGATTGAAAATCGTGAAATTGAACTTCATTTTTCCAGATTCAGTTTTAATGAAATCAACATACTGAATTATGAAAACAGCAGATTAAAAATCATAGCAGATCAATTTTTCATTATCTAGTGGCAGTTTAAGTGAAATAAACATGTTGAAATACAGAAACAACAAGTTGACAGATCATGAATTGTGCAAACAGAGGCAGATTTAAGTGAAATCAACATGTTGAAATGCAAAATCAATAGGTTGACTATGACAATTTTTAACTTTTGCATACTGCAACAAATTTTTATGAAACCAATGCATGAGTACATAAGATTAACATGCTACAAACACATAAGACCACATTCTTGATGTCTAAAATGCCTAGTTCAGTTCTTAGCTTGTTAAACCTATCTCTAGCCAATGGTTTTGTAAACAAATCTGCCAATTGATTTTCAATTTTAACAAACTTGATTTCACAATCTCCCTTTTGAACATGATCACGAAGGAAATGATGCCTAATCTCTATATGCTTGGTTTTAGAATGTTGTATTGGATTGTTGGTTAAGTTGATTGCACTAGTATTATCACAATACAAAGGTACCTTGCTAAGCCTTACACCATAGTCCAAAAGTTGATGTTTCAACCATATGATCTGTGCACAACCATGTCCAGCAGCAATATATTCAACTTCAGTTGTGGAAAGTGCCACACAAGCTTGCCTTTTGCTATTCCATGAGATTAGACTTGATCCAAGCAAATGGCAAGTACTACTTGTACTTTTCCTATCCAATTTGCACCCTGCATAGTCCGATTCTGAAAAAGCCACTAAGAGATATGTTAGAATCACATGGCTACCATAAACCAACATTGGTTGTTCCTTTGAGGTACTTTAGAATCCTTTTTGCAGCCTTAAAGTGTGATTCCTTTGGATTTGCTTGAAATCTAGCACATAAGCATACTCCAAACTGAATATCTGGCCTACTTGCTGTAAGATAGAGCAAAGACCCAATCAACCCTCTATATTTGGTTGAATCTACTGGTTGGCCAGCCTCATCTGCATCCATAAGGTAATTTGTTGCAATTGGAGTGGCAGCTTCCTTGCAATCCTCCATTTTGAACTTTTTCAACAAGTCAAAACAGTATTTTGATTGATTTAAAAATGTTCCATGCTTGAGTTGCTTGACTTGCAGCCCTAGAAAGTAGGCAAGCTCACCCATCATGGACATCTCAAATTCTCCCTACATAGCTGCAACAAACTCTTCACACAATGTGTTATTATTTGAACCAAAGATGATATCATCAATATACACTTGAACAAGTATAACATCATTATCATGTTTTCTAATGAAGAGTGTTTTATCCACTACACCTCTAGCATAACCTTTTGATAAGAGAAAATTGCTTAGCCTTTCATACTATTGTCTTGGTGCTTGTTTGAAACCATATAAGACCTTTTTCAATTTGAAAACATGGTTAGGATAGAGATGATCCTCAAATCCAGGAGGTTGTGATACATACACTTCTTCATTTAGGAAACCATTCAAGAATGCACTTTTCACATCCATTTGATGCAATTTAAAGTTACACATGCACGCATATGCTAAGAGTAATCTCACAGCTTCTAGCCTAGATATAGGTGCATAAGTTTCATCAAAATCAATGCCTTCTTCTTGATTATAACCTTTAGCAACTAGTCTAGCTTTGTTTCTTACTATATTACCATCTTCATCCATTTTGTTTCTAAAAACCCATTTGGTTCCAATTATATTCATATCATTAGTTTTAGGCACTAGAAACCACACATCATTTCTTGTGAATTGATTGAGTTCATCTTGCATAGCCACAATCCAATTACTATCATTCAAAGCATCATTCACATTCTTAGGTTCAATTTGAGATACAAATGCAACATGTTCACAAAATACAATCCTACGTCTAGTAGATACTCCCTGTTTGATATCACCTATGATGTTGTCCTTTGATAAGCCCCTAGGCTGGATCCAATCCTTTGGCAATTTGCTGTCTGCAGCTTTTTCAGTCGTCTGTTTTTCCTTTTCAGCCAAATGATTTCCTGCATCAGTGGACTTTTCTACAGCAGAAATTTGCTCCTGCAGTAGATCTTCTTCATCTGCATTCTTTGACACTTGATCTTGCAATTTTGGGTTAGTTTCATCAAATACAACATGCATAGACTCTTCAACAGTCACCAATCTCTTATTATAGACTCTATATGCATGACTTTGTGTAGCATAGCCTGGAAAAACACCTTCATCCGCTTTTGCATCAAATTTGCCAAGACTTTCTTTGCCATTATTTAAGATAAAGCACTTACATCCAAATACTTTTAGGTGACTTAAAACAGGCATTCTCCCTTTGAAAAGCTCATAAGGGGTTTTCTTCAAAATTGGCCTAATCAACACTTTATTTAAGACATGGCAAGCAGTGTTGACTGCATCAGCCCAAAAGTACTTAGGTAGTGAGTTTTCGTTCAACAGAGTCCTAGCTAATTTCTCAAGTGATCTGTTTTTCCTCTCAACAACACCATTTTGTTGTGGGGTTCTTGGTGCAGAAAAATTATGGTTGATACCATGCTTTTCACAAAAGTGTTCAAACTTTTCATTTTGAAATTCCACACCATGATCACTTCGAATAGACACTATTTTGGAACTCTTTTCATTTTTCAAGCATCTTGGCAAGTCTTTTGAAAGCATGAAGAGTGTCATTTTTGGCAGCTAAGAACAAAGTCCATGTGTACCTAGAGAAATCATCAACAATGACTAATGCATAAAGATTGTCACCAAGGCTCATGGTTTGAGATGGACCAAATAGATCCATGTGAAGCATCTCTAAAGGTCTTTCAGTTGAAACAACATTTTTGGATTTAAAAGAGACCTTAGTTTGTTTTCCTTTTTGACATGCTTCACACACTCTATCCTTCTCAAACTTGAGTTTTGGTGGTCCTTCAACCATCTATTTTCTATTCAGCCGATTGAAATGCTGCATGTGTATGTGACAAAGTCTTCTATGCCATAACCAAGTATCATCCTCTTTTGTAAGCAAACAATGGATGCTAAATGATGCATGATACAGGTCAGGTAGATATATATTATTGACTCTTTTGTATATCAAAACAATACTACCATGTGCATCATATATCAAACAACTATTTGGTTCAAACATGACTTTAAAGCCTTTATCACATAGTTGACTTATACTTATCAAATTATGTTTGAGTCATTCAACCAGCAGCACATTTTTTATGTTGAAAGAGGATCCATTGCCTATGACTCCATTTCCAAGGATTCTTCCTTTGTTGTTGATGAAGGATTATGTTGTTTTCTTTTAACATTGTTGAATATGGTGTGAGTTGATTAAGAAAGCTAAGTGAAATCCCCACTGGACATTAAGATAGCAAGCTATCTAGATGTGAAGGTTCCTTTCACAAAGCTCAAGAGAAGAAGATGATGGATTGATTCAAAACAAAAAGGAAATGGAAAGCACATAAACCATAGAAAACCAAGAACAATTAAAGGAAGAAGAAAACATAAAATGGAAAGGAAAGAAATGGTAAAAATGTGAGAACCACGCCACTACAAGGCTAGGCTAGAAACCATGGCAACCTTGGAGATGAGTGGATGTGTGCCGCCACTTTCTATGCAAGATAAGGCTTAAAAGTATTCACTCCCAAGAGAGGAAACTCTCACAAATGGTTGAGACACAAAAGTGTTTTTACTTCAAAATGTTCAACCCTTTTACATGTCTAGGAGCACCCCTTATATAGAAGAGTTTAGGGGCCTCTAAGCAAATAAAAGATACCTAAGGATGTCTGTACAAAAACCTAACCCTAGCTTCTAGAAACTAGGTCAAATAAGGTTACAAAAATGAGAGACAAAAGACCTAACTATGGTGTGTGCAAGGATAATTTCGTTCTAGCACAAAAGGAGACAAAGAATGTGTCTCATATGTCTCCAAAAAATGGCCAAAGTGTGCTAAAAACAAAGGAGACCAAAGGTACATAGGTACACTTGCTTCATGCCTTTTACTTTATGCTTTATGCCTTTGCTTTACTTTCTCCTCCACATCATTTATGCTCCTCAATCACCATGCACCACCTACCATTGATTTCTTACTCCTAATTAACCTACAAAGCAAATAAATATAGATTAGCATGTTGGCTTAAGTCAAGTCAACTATAGTCAACAAGTCAAACCTAGTCGAAGGTCAACAAGTCAACTAAAGTTGATTCAATTAAGTCAACTTTGGGAATCAAAAATAACAAACACAAATGAAAGGGATGAAGGATTAGTGAACTTTCTTTCTAAACATGCTTAGTTTTCTTAAGCATGTGCCTCCATCCTTGGTTGGGGTCAATCCTTCATCAGTTGTTGTCTCCATAGGTTACAAACCCTTCTTCCTTCAACTCCAACTTTGCAAATTTTGTTTTATCTCCTGTCATATGTCTCGAACAACCACTATCAAGGTACCACAAATCTTTCTTATCACCTTTCATGACATAGCTTGAGGAAGATGACTCATAACCAACCATGAGACACAAGTTGGCTTCTTCACTCTCATATTGTGAGAAGCTACTTGTTGTTGAATCATCATTGTCCTCCCATGCAATGTATGCACATTTCTCCTTTGGCTTCTTCTCCTTTTTCCTATCAACATTCTTCTCCTTTTCTTTGTTAGCATTTGGACATTCAATTTTGATATGTCCTTGTTTTCCACAGTTATAACATGTAAAATTAGAAGAGTTTGATTCATTGTGTTTGGAAGTATACCTTTTGGGATTACCTTTGATACCTTTCCTTTTGAGATACTTACCAAACCTCTTGACAAGGAGATTCAAGTTCTCACTTTTACTTGATTCAGCCACCTCATACTCAAGTTCCTCATTTTTCTTGGTGCTAGTCTTCAAGGCTATGTTCTTGACCTTTTTCTCACTTGACTCAAGCTCATTAAGCCTTTGCATCTCAATCTCATGCTCCCTAAACTTACCAAACAATGCAAATGTAGTCAAAGTGGATAGATCTCTTGTTTTTGAGATAGCCGTGACCTTTGGTTGCCAAGATCTATCAAGACACTTTAGCACCTTGATGTTTAACTCTTCCTTGTCAAATTCCTTACCCAAGCCTATGAGATGGTTGACTATGTGAGTGAATCTCTTTTGCACATCCGCTATGGATTCTCCTTGTTTCATCTTCAATAGCTTATATTCTTGAATGAAGGCATGCTTTCTTGCTCTCTTAACATCATTGGTTCCTTCACGAGTCACTTCAAGAACCTCCCACATTTCCTTGGCACTCTTGCATTGTGAAACACGAAAAAACTCATCCATGTTGAGAGATGAAGTGAGGATATTCTTTGCATTGCAATCATATTGGGCTCTCCTCCTTTCTTCCTCATTCCATTGAGTCCATGGCTTATTAACCTGCAGATCATCAACAATATGCTTAGGAGTATATGGTCCATTTATGATTGCATCCCATATCCCTTGATCTATTGACTCAATAAATATTTTCATCCTAATTTTCCAAAATTGGTAATTAATGCCACTAAACATAGGGGGTCTATGAATTGAGGCACCTTCACCAAAGGGTAACTTGTTTTCAGCCATTTCAAGTAGTTCAAAACAAATTTAGGACCTTACTTGATCAAATTTCAAGTACCTTGCTCTAGATACCAATTGTTAGTTTTGAAATGGTTGAAAAGCAAAGAAGGGGGGTTGAATTGGCTAGTTAAAAATTTAGGCTATCTTTGCAAGCTAAAAACCACCTTTAATTGAATCAAATAGATCACTAAGTTAGGATGTAAACAGTACTGAACTGTACACTTTCAGTCGATCAAAAACAGAGTTAACAGATTGATTTTACTAAATAGATTCTGTTCTGGTATAATCAATTGATTGAAACAGAAAAACAGTCGACTGAAATACTGGGAAAAATGCAGAAATGCAAATTTGAATTTTAAACCAGAAACAATGCTCAAGAATGATCAAGACCAGTTCCAAATGATTATACAAACATGCTCAATGCTGCAGATTCTATGAAAACATGCAAGAATATGAAAAAGATGATTAAAGCACAAGTTCTTGAAACTTTAAAATGAAAATGCAAGAGAGAAAGGTTAGAGAAGAGAGGACACCATGAATTTTTATACTGGTTCACTCAAACCTGAGCTACATCCAGTTTGTCAAGGCAACCTTAGCTTGACTTTGCACTATTTCAAAATTTTTACGAAGTATCCACCCTTACACTTCCAAAATATGCAAAAATACCACAAAAGACTCTTGAATCACACAAGAATCACACCAGCACAGCAAGAACCCTCTTGCAGACTTGGAAAACCACCAGGCACACACACAAAGCTTGAGAAAGATCAAACCTTAGTGGTAACACAACCTTGCCTACCACAAACCACTTTCTCCAAGCTTCAAACCAAGCTAAAAGCTCCAAGAATTGATCCAAGATCAATCTTCAACTGCTGCAACACCTATAATCACGAAGGAGAGAGTTTCCACAAGTTTCCATAACCAAATCGTGCTCTAAAATGATCAACTTACCTCTCTTTCGAAAATCACAGCTTTTATAGTCAAACTGTTATGAAATTCAACAGGTTGATTTTCAAATCAATCGATTGATTTCACTTGACTTATGTGAAATCAGTCGATTAAAAACTAAATCAACTGATTAAATTTGTTGCAGTTTAAGACTACTGCAGCCAACCGTTTAACCTATTAAAAATCCATTCAACAGATTAAAAGAGACATTTTAACCTGTTGAAAAACCATTCAACAGATTAAAAACACAATAAAGACCAAACTACATCTAATTAATGCTTTAAGGTCTACAACATGAATTACAAACTACAAATACACTTTCTTAATGATGTAACTACATGGAGAGCACACATTCCAGCCTTGATCACCATGGATATCATCAAATCTCCTTTCCTTCATCAATGTAGGCTTCATTCCAATGGTTTGGCTTCATGATAGTTCAAAAGAGCTTCATTCAATCTTCATCAAATCTTCAAGAAGCAAACCACCTTGGCTTCTCATGTCAACATAAGTAACTTTTATTTACTACAATATAAAAATTTAATGTAATTGTTATGAATATTTTTTATCACCATCCAACATAATTGAAGTTCAAAAGATACAAGATCTATGTCAAAATTTTATTATTATGATTATTATTTGTTCTTTTTATCATTTTGATCAAGTAATGTATTATAACTTTTATTAGTGTATAAAAAAAAGATTCATTAGAATTTAAAAGATTGAAGTAAAAAAAACATTTAAAATATATTTTAATTTGATTATTTGTTTTCCTTTTATATTTTTAAAAAAATATTTTTAAATTTCATTAACGTTTGCAAATTTAATAAATGTGTTGGTTCTCATGAAATTTTATTTGGTATTATAATCTAAAATATAAACAATTATAATTTATTTTAAATTTTTATTATGATTATTATTTGTTCTTTGTATCATTTTTATAAAATGATATATTATAACTTTTATTAGTGAAAAAGAAATTCATTAGAATTTAAAAGTTTGAAGTAAACAAACATTTAAAATATATTTTAATTTGAATATTTTTTTTCCCTTTATATGTTTTAAAAATATTTTTAAATTTTATCAACTATGTTTCATTAATATTTGCAAATTTAATAATTGTTTTGGTTCTCATGGAATTTTATTTGGTATTATAATCTAAAATGTAAACAATTATAATTTATTTTAAAGTATTTGATATCGAAGAAACAACCATCCTTCTAATATTGAATATTTGATAATATTATGTTTCTTTTACCATAATTTTTTATTATTTTATAAAAATTAATTAAAATTAATATTGAAGTAGTAAGAAAATGGGTATGGGTATGAGTACGAGATTATACCCATTACTCGGTGGGGATGGGGATGAGACAAAAGCTTAATACCCGTTGGGTTTGGGTATGGAGATGTGGATGAATTTTTTTTACGGGGATGAGTATAGGATAGCAAAACCCGTGTTCGCCCTGACCCCGTTGCCATCCCTAGGTACGAGAGAGCTTCTAACAGTACCCTACCCGCCCCGTTGACATCCTTAGTCACAATACTGAACTAAATTTGTATTACTTTTTAAAATTTATCATTGGAATTTTTTTTCTTACTTCTAAGCCAATTATCTATCTATATTTTGTATAGATCTTATTTATCAATCTATGTATTTATTCAATTTATACATTTTTAAGTTTATCTATACATAGTTTTTTTAAAGTTTATTCAATACATAGACACCATCACAAAACTACAAACTTTTTATACAAAAAGCGTAGATATAATTCAACACTATGGGATAATTTTTGAAGTATTTCTCTCTCCTTTTCAACTTTTAGGATTAATAATGTGATTCTTTCATTTTTACTTCAATAACTATTCCGATAATTCCACGAAAATTATACAATAATATTTGAATATATATATATATATATATATATATATATATATATATATATATATATATATATATATATATGTATATATATATATATATATATTTTGTTTAATTTTATATGCATAGAATTTTGGAAGATTACAAGATAATATATCATGTTTAATTTTGTTTAATTTTATATGTATAGAAGCTTAGAAGATTACGAAATAATATATCATGTTTTATTTTGTTTAATTCTATGTATAGAATCTTCAAAAATTACCAAATAATATTTAATGTTTTATTTTTGTATAATTTTATATGTATGGAATCTTCTAAAATTTCAAGATAATATATCATGTTTTATTTTAGTTTAATTTTATATGTATAGAATCTTTGAAGATTACAAGATAATATATCATGTTTTATTTCGTTTAATTTTAAATGTATTGAATGTTGGAAGATTATGAAATAATATATCATTTTTCACTTTTTTTAATTTTATGTATACAGAATCCTCGAAGATTACAAGATAATATATCAAGTTTTTTTTTTAATTTTATATGTATAGAATATTCGAATATTACAAGATAATATATGATGTTTTATTTTATTTTTTAATTTTTTTATATATAGAATCTTCGAAGATTACAAGCTAATATATCATGTTTAGTTTTGTTTAAGTTTAAATGTATATAATAAGGGAAGATTACAAGATAATTTATCATGTTTTATTTTATTTAATTTTATGTATATAGAATCTTCGAAGATTACAAGATAATATATCATGTTTTATTTTTGTTTTATTTTATATCTATAGAATATTCAAAGATTACAAGATAATATATCATGTTTTATTTTTGTTGAATTTTATATGTATAGAATCTTCGAAGATTAGAAGATAATATAGAATGTTTTATTTTATTTAATTTTGTATGTATAAAATATTAGAAGATTACGAGATAATATATCATGTTTTATTCTATTTAATTTTACATGTATAGAATTTTCTAAGATTACAACATAATATATAATGTTTAATTTTTGTATAATTTTATATGTATAAAATCATGAAAGATTACAAGATAATATATCATGCCTTATTTTGTTTAATATTATATGTATAGAATCTTGGAAGATTTACGACATAATATATCTTGATAGGAGCGAACCATTTTTATAGAAACATTGACATAAGACACTTCAAACATTTAATGTTCAAAGTCACTTAGAAATATTCTCATATCACTAAAAAAAAAGTATAGCATAAGTCATTTTATGGAGGTTAAAAAGACCTCCACAAATAAAGATCATATGGGCTGATTATGATAGATTTTATAAAAGCTGATAATAGAGGGGTTTTTTTTTTATTTTTTTAGGAGGTTTATGACCTTCGCAGATTGCAACACATTTACCTCTGAGTGAATGCATGTGTTCCCTCTCAAATCAGAAAAGTAATGAATTTTTCCCTTTCATTCAAAAACCTAAGTTCAGAGTGCCAATCGATTCTGCTCCGTGATTAAGCCATGTCGTAGCCTCCGTTGCAGCGATATTCGTCGCGCCAGCTTCGTCGTGCCGTCTTCTTCGCGCCAGCTCCCTCGCGCCGTCTTCGTCGCGCCATCTTCGTCCCACCATCTCCGTCGTGCCATCTCTGTCGGCGTTGTCTTCGTTGCTTCATCTCGGTCTCACTGTCTTCGTTTTCCCGTCTCCGTCATGCCATCTCCATCGTAGCCTCTATGTTAGTCTCTTTCGTAGCGAGTCAGTGACTCCGTGATTCAACTTTGTTACGCCCTCTCCGTCACTCTGGCCCTCCATCACATGTGGTTGTGATCCAGTGGCTTTTGTAGAGTCAAGGTACACCTGGAATTTTTTGTTACCTAGAGGTTCCTTATCGATATATCTTTGATGTTCATGTTAAATATTTTATGTTCACTGTGTGAGGTAGAAGTGTTGGATGTTATGTTTTGTTTTTTCTTTAACAGGTGATTTAGACATTGCTATCGAAGGGTGTTGCCTCTGTGTCCTATCCGGTAGTTATTCACTTCTCTAGTAGATAAACATTAAGGTTAATTTTGCTTTGTTGGCTATTTTATGTGAACAAAATAAAAAGATAAAGTGAATTCAACTTCTTCAGTATGTTTACGTCAACTTCTGCATTTTAGTTTCATTTGTGTTTGTTGGTGGAGCCTTATATATTAAGCATTCTAACTCATTAGTAACTCATTCACTATAGAATGCATTTGAGTGTGCCATGTTGAGATTGATCAAAATCAAAGGTATTTCTATTCAATGGCATAAGCATAAGTGAATAATTCTGGCATATTTGGATGAGTCTATAAACAAAGTTAATCACAGAATCCAAAAAAAGAACAACATGTTTATGTAGGCACAAAACTTCTAGCTTCAAAGTTATTATTCAAGTTATTTCAAATGGTTGAACATGTTTGTGGCAAGACAAGCATATATCATACACAGTGTAAGTCTTCATTTCAACAACATCAAAATTGGGTTTTGAACCTGTTGGTTTGGTTAGAAGAGAGCAATCAATATTGCCTCTCCATTCAGATGGACACTAGCAAACATCACCGGAATATTATGAATTTAAATAATAAAACAAAAACATAATAATAATACTTCATTTATTTTAAATCGTTTCCCAAAAACCACGGGAATTTAAAACTTTATTACACTGATAAAACCAAATCCAATCCAAATATTTATTAAACATAATACATTATCAACTCAGTCTCATTATAAAGCCAAGTTCTATAATTCAAATAATTACAAGAAAATCCTTAAAACTTATAAAAATGATAAAATGTTGCCATAAAGTTTCCCAACTATGCCACACTCCTACTCTACGCTCCACCAGTACCACTTACAACATCATCTGCTCCCGTGTACTGCGTACACGATCATCGCCAAACACACGCAGATAGGGTGAGCTAAAGGAATATAAACATATGCAACAATTTATATAACCAAAACACACATATTAAAGGAACTCCATCCTTTGGTCTCATCACACATGGCCACCACCATGTAATCCATGTTCTACGTCTTTGGTTGATAATCTCAAGCTATCGTTGTTGTCCAACCTACAAGCCACCACTTGTAGAACACATGCGAAAACACTCGCTATTCCGAGCCACAACTCAAAGAATGCTCGTATTACCCTCCATCCTAAGCCACAACTCCAAGAATACTCCAGCATCTGACCCTTGAGATATCGCTCAAAGTCTCGTAGACCACACACATCCAACGGAAGCAAAACACAATGTCTGCTTCATCAAAAAATCGCTTGGCGCTCCACACGAGTCGCCAAGCGCAAAGGCTTCCAGACCGGCTGGCGGGGGACACGTGCCGCCAGGCGCCAAGCGCCTCTGATGCTATTATTTCTACAAGTATCGCATGGTGGGAAAACCCTTATCGCCAAGCGCTACACGCTTCAATTATCTACTGGTTTTGTAGCTATCGTCCAACGGTCAAACACCACCGCCAGGCGCTACACCAGTACTTGCGTAGTACTAATTTTTTAAGCACCCAGAACAAAGTAAAATCAATCCATTCACATTTAATGTATATTCTTCCCTTTTAAACCTATGCTAGCATTCGATTCTAACTTATGAATAACGCATGCTCAAACAAGTATAAGCAACAACATTCTAACAATTTAAGCACATGATCCTGGCACCAATGCAAATTAATATCGTCACACATGCATTCACCAATAACCAATTCTCCATATGTGACTAATCTAAAGGAACATTCAAATTAAAAGAGACTTACCACATAACCCAATCATGCTTCATTAGAAGTTACTAGTAATTATCAAGAGGTTATTCATGCATTTTAAAGACTCCAAAATCAGCCATATCGAGTAATTTATATCTCTATCTACTGACATCCAAATCAAATCTACAACATTCAAAGTGAAGAACCATATGTCATGGACCACCTGTCAAAATTTCACCTAAATCGGACGGGTAACGAACCCGGAACTGCAATTTTACGAAAACTGCGCAAACCAGAAAAAAGTGTTGGCACCTAGCGCCCAGAAGTGGAAGGTGGCGCCTGCCGGGACTGTACTACCGCCGGGCAGTTCCTGCTGCGCAAAAAGTACGAAAAACAGCATTTTTCGCGAACCAGAGCACCCCTCACATATTTGATATAGCGCCCGGCGGCCAGCCCCGTGCCACCAGGCGGTGCATACTATTTTGAGCAGTTTTTCCCCGATTTTCAGCACCAGCACAACTCTTCTCTCCAACAATTCCTCCTATACAATTTCGCCCATACTTCCCATTATTTAATAATCCAATTATACTACTTTTTCCATTTGATAATATCAAATTACCCAAATTCAATTTCCGCTAATTGATTCCCTAAGCAACAATTCGCAATTCATCAATCCTAGAGCCTCCTTACACTGTTTCATTCGACTATGCCCGAAAATACATTAATATCCCCACTGTTTGACATCACACCCAACCTTTAGAGAGTAAGGTTAACTTTCCCTCCGATGAGATTCGACCCAGCACCCAGAAAACATAAAAAAACAACCAATTAGCTCGTGTCGCCTAGCGGTCGGGAAATTCTATGCATCGCTTGGCGGTCGTGAATGTATCGCCAGACGGTTCCTCTCATAGGAACCCAAAAACACGAAAATCATATGAGTCGCCTGGCGTCTATTTTCTGGAATGTTTTCCAGAAACACAACAGTTCATGCAGAAACAGATAATACTCATGTAATTCATACTACAGATCAGGCCATTATTCACCCAGAATACAAATAACGAGAAAAACTCCCCTAACCTAGAATTTCCTTTGCTTAGAGTTTGAATTATGAGTCTTCCCTTGAGCACCAATGCCCTCCCTTTGATTCCTTCCAAAAAAAACTCTTCTTTTAACACCAGAATCACAATTTTTTCTTTGGAATTTCGCTCCTCACAAGGTCCTCTCTAATGGTAGCCTCAGAAACCCTCTTTCTCTCCCTTAATTCACTTTTTAATTAGGTATTAAGGGTGATTAATGGACAAAACGAAAATTATCTCATTGATGGTGGTAATTGCCATTCAAGCACAATTATGAGATGGTTTTTCAGCCCTTACTTGGCTGCCCATTCAGCTAGGATGTCCTCTGCCCTTTCACATTCAAGCCAAAAATAATTTTAGCAAAAAGAAAGTTTACTTTGGTTCTACCAAGGTTTGAACTCATAACCAAACCAATGTCATCCTAATGCACAACCACTCAACCAATTCATGTTTCATGATAATTCTTATAATTATAAGGTTTTATTATCACTCAACATGGTCATGCACATAATTAAAATAATAACAATTAAATAACACACAAATGACATACATAGTACTCAAACCTAAGTCCTCTCACACAATTAAGTACTCTCAACCATTTGAGCTAATACTTTTCCACATCATAACAATCTCATTCAGAAATTTGAACAAGCAATATTAAGACTATCAGCATTCATGATATGATACTTACGTTTTTAGCTATGATTGAATTGATTTACTAGTTATCCTTTGATATTTTATATAACTATACTTGGCTGGTAGGTCTTGTTATTATATGCTTGATTTTAATCTTAATTCCTGTGTGGCATGACAACTTTTGTGGCACAAAACTCAAGTCCTTTTGTTTGCAGCATCTCTTGGTCGATGCTTTCTAAGAGTATCACTTATGGTCCATTAATGTGTTTATTCACTTTGTTTTTACTTGCAGTCGTCTATGGACGCATTACCTAATCTCAACTAGCATCCTGGATTTATTCTCTATCTCTTTATTCATTGTCATTTGTCATGTTTATGTGGCCTATATTATTAAAACTAGCATTATTTTTGTGGCCTACATAGAAGAACAACTACCATTTGTGTCTTTATTCTTGTCTTTATTTTGCAAAAAATTTAACAGTACCATAGAAGAACAACTACCATCTTCCCACAAGGTGGGAAGCCATTAGGAGGTTCCTCGAATTTTACTTTAACTCAGATGTAAAAACTACAAGCCCATCGATATGTGCTTTTAAATTGTGCAGTAGTCACACCATTTGTTGAGTGAGTAATCTACATTAAGTGTGTGATTTGTATTTAAACTAATTAAATTATATTATTCATGTTGTTTGATTATATATGTCGTGAATTTAGACAACTAATAAAAAGAAGTTCAAGGGGAAGGCGACCTTCAACCATTGAGATCGAAACTAAAGTGTTTAATGAGTTTATTGATTGGTTTCAAAGGCGGGTGGGTTATCAAATAGTACACTTTCTGTTATTTACTTTGTTTTCTTTCAATTAGGGCTAACATAACTTCTTTATTTAGATTATGAATCCAGAAACAACAAATACAATGTGTAATGACTTAAAGTTTCTAGCACGAGGTCCATTGGAAAATGCTAACAGATTTACTGCGTACAACATCAATGGATTTAAATTTTGAACATTGACTCAAGATGAGGGATTGAGAACACAAAATAGTGGTGTGTTTTTAACATCTAATACAACTTGTGTATCAAGCAGTGTTGATAGGAACGTGTTTTTAACATCTAATACAACTTGTGTATCAAGCAGTGTTGATAGGAACTTAAGGCAAGCAAAATTATCCTATTATGGAAAGTTGGAGGATATCATTGAGCTTAATTATTATGGTCTATTCAAAGTTGTTCTTTTCAAGTGTAAGTGGGCAGATACTACACGAGAAAGAGGATATAAAAAGGATTAATGGAATTTTAATTGTGTGTTAACTTTGATAGACTAATTCATATTGGAGATCATGAAGAACATGAACCTTATATTTTGGCATCTCAAGCACAAATGGTATATTATGTAGATGATGTGGTCAATAAATGATGGAGTGTTATTGTGCATTTAAAGCCAAGAGATTTTTATGAAATAGGAGAAATAGTAGAATAGGTATATGAAAATAAGCCATACCAAGATCAAGAGCTAGAGAAATTTTATAGTAATGACAATGAATATGTGCAATTGGCTACAAACCATTTAGATGGTGATATCCTTGACTCAAATGTATGAGTTGAAAAAATAATTAGTAATAATTTTTTTCTTAAAGGTAATGATTTTTTATATTCAAAGTTATTTTCAATGCATGTATACTTAATGATTTCTTAATGTTATTTTCTTAAGGTGATTATATGTTGCTTCCTCTTGTCAATTTCAGGTTAGGAAGGACATATATATAAAGAACCTATAATGAAAATTGTACTCTTTATTCTCTGGTTCTCTTTCTTCTCTAGTTCTCTTTCTTTTCTGGTTCTCTTCACAAGTTATAACTTATATAGAGTTTCTAGAAAAGCATAACAAATCCTCATTATATATATTTAGATAATATGTCATTATAGAATTTTCTTTAGAATTTTCTGCTTCATATTCTTAGTTGACTTTTCTCAATAATTAAGATGTTAACCAATTTGTCCTTGTAGAATTTATAAACCTCATCTCGTTAGAATCAACTAAAGTCTGCAATAGAGAACATGTACTGAAGGCTCCACAAGTATTTTGTCTATCAGTTGTATTTCTAGAGCTTTACTTGTGAAACTACAACATATAGAAAACCATTAAAAATATAAAAGTCACCAGAGATAAATATAAAAGTCAAAAGTTAATTATCTCAACCTGATGACATTAAGTAGTAACGTTAATCAGCAACCTAAAATACCAACTAGGTAATTGAATAATTGAATTTCTACAACAGGTAAAGCAAGAGTATGGATTTTCATTTGGTGCAGTATGGATTTTCATAAATAGATATATATGTTCCGTTCTATCTAGTTCACAATATTAGTCTAACCGAAGTCATTTTTAATTTATTTAGCCCATTATTTCCTTTCTTACATGAAAATATGCTTTTGCTGATATTTTTATATGTAAAAGTATTTAAGGTGAAGCAACTTGTTAGGATGCCGATTTTTTTCCTATCATTAATTTGATTGACTACCATGCAAGATGCACCCAATTAACTAATTTTGACATTATAACTAGGAGTTTGCTATAAACAACAAAATCTTATCCCACTAGTGTGAATTCCAAAATCTGCCATAAAGATGCAAGTTTTTGCACTCCTATAAATGGATTAATGACAAAGTGTTGTGCTGACCCCTTTAGTTAGTTATATGTGTTACTAATTTTGGACATTTATTATAAAGCTTGCACTAGAAAATATGGTTTAAAATCCCAAGTCCACTTTTAACTTCTAATACACTGTGTTACTCGTAAAAATTGAGAGGGATAAAGCAAACGAAAGATTAAATATCCATCTGTTACTCGTAAATTTAGTTATGTCTATGGTATTGTGATGAGAATTCTCATGGATTTTAGAAGTTAAATTAGAATTGGTACAGTTCTCCCCATGCATTCTTTATATCTAGTTTTCATTGTTGTGATTCACTGTTGGTTTCTCATAAATATATGTAGCCATGCCAAAGGTGAAGCGTTTCCGAAATCCACAGAAATCATCACTTCAACCTCCAGCTAATTCTTTACCATCAACAAATCCTGCACCAACAAATGAAACCTCATCACACACTTCAATGAGTACAAAACCACCAATAGATTCCTCATTGCCCACTAAGAACTCAAAGCAACACGAAACATCTACAAAACATATTCGACATGAATCTTCATCATATTGGACTATTCATGCAATAGGTATATGTCATATTTATTTTTACATGACCATAATTTTTAAAATTTTACTTATGGTTAAGTAAGTTGTTTTATGGTTAAAGACTTAGAAGGAGTTATCAAGAAAATTAAGGTGAAGGTTAGAGAAGTAAATAACTTCCCTCGTGGGGAACGCATCATTGTGGACTTTGATGAGTTAGGCAATTGATTGTAACTTGTTTCCAATTAATTTTGAAAGATGGTATGGGAAAACAGGCATGCCTGACACTTACTTCTTGGAATGCTTTAAGGAAATATTACAGGTATATCTTTATGCATGTATGACTTTATATCTTTTGTAAATGTTACATTTACTCAAATGTTTACACACTAACTATGTCTTCTTTTCTCAAAAGCCTCAATTTTGTTTTAAGACTGGTGAAGCTAGTGCACAACGGTATTGCAAACTAACTCTTGGTAGGAAGTGGGCTGCACATAGGTAGAATTTATGGAATGAGTTCTATGATCCAATGAAAAGCAAAAATGAAATCATAAGTAATGTGCCAAATGGTATAGACAAAACTCAATGGGCTCATTTTGTTACTTATCGTCTAAAACCGGAAACATTGGTACAAGTTACATTATTTTGAATGGTGTGAATTGTTTGTGTAGATTTTTTTTATTGTTATGTGAACTTACAATTTTTTTGTTCATAGGAGATTTGTAAAAAAAATAGAGAAAATCGCAAAAAGCAAGCAATTCCTCATACCTGTGGTTCTAAACCTATGTCAAGAAGAATACATGAGATGGTAATGATATTAGTTAACATGACACTTTACTATATTTTAATTTTTACTATTTAACTTAACTTCTCCTTTTATTTAGTTTTTGGAAATTGGACAGCTACCTAGTTGGGGAAAGTTATACATTGATACTCATAAAAGAAAGGATGGATCATTTGTAAATTATGCGGCAAAGGCTATATCGGTTAGTTGTACCATAATATGATATTTTCGTGCATTTTCCTTGAATGTTTAGAGTTTTCACTACATATTGTTGTATGCCTATAGGAACAAATTGAACTAGGTTTGACTCAAAGCACTAATGATCAATCAGAGGTTTCCCCTAATGATGTTGTTGGTAGAGTGTAGGCCCCAGAGCATTCTGGGAGGTTGCGATGTATGAGTTTAGGAGCAGCTCCTACTAACTCATTTAGAAATACAAGATTTCGACTTTCGGATTTAAGCATTGCTTCATCTAGTGCTGCCACATCATCAACATCTTTTGATCAGTGGCAACAAAAGTACACTAATTTAGAATCCCAAATTCAAACCACCTTGGGTGCACTAAAAGCCTACATGATAATGAAGGAAGGAAAGATCCCTAATGAATTAACTACCTTCTTTGATCCTCAACCTCAAGTAAGTTATGTCCAGTCTTTGGAAATATGCATTTGGAAATGCTCAGCCTTTGGAAACTAATTATATTTGTACTTATTTGTGATGTGATTTTTGATACAAGAATTATACTGTATCGGTGTGAGTTAATCATCGATACCAAATAATCATGATTTTTGGGCAGGTCAATGATCTAGTAATAAACTATTTTAGTATATGCATATTGATTTCATGATTTGAGGTTGACGTCCTTCTTGCAACTAATATTTATCTTTTATAATTTCAGCAAACTAGTGATGCAAATGAGCCTGAGTCTTCTATGGGTACAAGAGGATCATCTGGTGGTAGCAACATTTAGGGTGTTGATGATGTTTTTTAGGATGAAACTATTTTAGTGTATTATGAACTTTGAGTAAGTATGGATTAAGATGTAATTTTTTCAATTTAAATTGCTTTTATGTTAATATGTTGATTTTGAGAATCAAAAGTTCTAATGATATATATTTGAGCACTTTGGTTGAAGTATTTGATTGAAGTTTACAAAAAAAAATATTGTTGATATAAAAATATAAGTACCTCAAATGGTGACATACATTGTCAAGTATAGTAGGAAATTCTAATTACAAACAAAATATTGTTTTTATGATATTTGAATAATGCAAGAAAAATACAGTAATAAATCCACAAATTAAATAATACAAAAAAATAGGTTAAAACCTTTACAGTATAATCCTCGAATTGAGGAGGGTATTAACCCCACAAAAAAGAAATGAAAAACAAAAATTTTGGAATCAAATAGGTTTATGAAAATAAAGGAGGTTTTAAACCTCCACAAAATAATTGTCATGAATAGGAGAGGTTATAACCCTCCATTAAAAAACTTCCACAATATAAACCTAGTACTAGGGGTGTTAGAAAACTTCCACAAATAACTTGTGGGGAACCTATCTGTGGAGGTTTGAAAAACCCCTACAAATTATTTTGTGAAGGGTAAAAACCCCCGCTAAACGAAATTAAAACCTTTGCAATTTAACTCTTTTTTTTGTAGTGTATGATTATGTTTGCAATTTCAATTCATGAAATGTCAATTAAATACTTTTTTTATGATTTATGCATCTATTTTTATATTTTTAGAAGTTAAATGAAACATAAAAGTTTTTCACCATCTTCTATTCGAGTTGAAAGCCACGATTCCAAAAGTTATTTTATTATTAACTATATCAATTATACATAGTTCATATTTTCTTGTCTAATGTGTGAATATATATAGTTATTCGATATCTTGTCGTAAGATTTCATGTTTCTACTATTGTAATGATCCATATTTGTTTTTTCTAATACTAAAGAGAAAAGTGGTTTTAATGTTGTAACAATCACATGAGTTATTGGACAACAAGGGTAACATTTTGGAAGTTGAAAAGTTACACTAATGAATGTGTTATTCTATTAAAAGATAATTCTCAAAATCTTCTCATCCAACTTTACTAATGCAACTGAATCAGGTTATTCTCATGAAAAAAAATGAGGTTGAAAAGTATATTTTCTCAAAGTGATTTTAGGGATTTTACATTTTTTATATTTTTAATAAACATAATGATAAATTTTTTATTTTTAATAGTCTTTGTTAGTCATTTTCTTTTTTTTTTATTTGTATTTTGAGTTGATATTGTATTCGTGAGTTCATTTTGAAGAAAAAGAATTGTGTTCATAGAAAAAAATTGTGAAAAATCTATTGGTCCCCTATATCGTAATGCCAAAGAATCTATTCTTAAGGTTGTTGCAGAGATATTTATCGTTAAAAAAGTTTTAGAAACTTTAGAATTAAATAATATTAATTATATGCTTGCTTACCATAAAATGAAGCTTAATAGCTCATTTTTTTTTCTCTAGCTTCATTTGATGGTAAGATAGACACATAATTGATATTATTTAATTGTAAAATATTAAATTCTAAAACTTTTTCAATTTTTTTTATCGTAAGCATTTTTATAATAAATTTAAAATCACATTTTTTACATGACAATATAAGGATTAGTAGGTTTTTCATCTTTTTTTTTTCGAAAATATAAACCATTTTCTGAATAAACTCATAGATAAAATATCAGTTCAGAAAACAAAAAAAAAAACTCTCCAATAAATATTATAAAAAATAAGGAAATTATCATCATTTTACATCGACAAACATTTGGATATAAAACCATTTTAAACTTTAGAAGAAAAAACATTAATGATGCATAAAAATTACATAACTGCATGATTGTGACCTTCATTGTGAGCAGAAGATAAAAAAATATTTTTAACTTTCATTTAACTCTTAAAAATATAAAATTAAATGGTTAAACCATACATACAAAAAATAAAAATAATACCTAACTTTACGAATTTAAACTACATACATGGTTACATGAAAATATTTTTAGTTAGTTTATTGATTATTTATTCTTATGATATTTCATTTGGTGTGATTGGTGTAGGAGTTGGACTTTCACTTTTTGTTTCGGAGAGATATAATATTTATATGAATTCCCTCTTACAATTTTTGGAATGTCATCAAGTTTTTTTTTTCATGTTTTTATGCATAATTTCGTTTTGTAGTTTAGAGTGTAATATCAAACACTTATGTAATTCCTAACCTAGTTAACTAGATTAGTAGCTTAGTCGACTATCAAAGCAACAAATTAATATTTTCAGATTATCACATACATGTCATGTCAATCATTGTCATGGTATTATGGTCATCATAAAAAACTTAACACACACACGTACACTTAATAGCAATACATGGACCTAATAACAATCAATTTATCTTTTTATGTTATATGTAAATATCAAGCTATCCTTGTTAAGAGAATTGCAAAGGAACAATGATGTAACTCTTATTTATTACAAGACATTTAGTTGATATATTCATTAAGTCTCTACTAACAAACAAGTTTGAAATTTTGAGAATGAAACTTGGTGTTTGTAATTAAAAAAAAAAGTTTTAGTTATTTAGGACTATTATTTTATTTTATTATTATTTATTTATATTTTTAATAAATAAAAGTTAGTTTTATATTTTTTAAGAATTAAACAAATCATCATTGAATTTGTTATAAACGTGACCTACATTCTATGTTGTAAATTATTTGATTCCTTTAAAATAGCCAACTCATCAGATTCCTTTTTTTTTAGAAAATTAAAGAAAGTAGTGACAAGGTGACAGAAAGATAGGTTTCATTTGTTTTCTTTTCCTTTTTTTTCTTGGAGAAAATTGAAGAAAACAGTAACAAGGTGACACAAAGATAGATTCTTTTGACTGCAGTTTCTAATGATAGTCGTACTAGTTTAAGGAACTTTTGGAAGGTATATTTTCTTTTTCTAAATGTGATAATTCTTTGTTAGAATTTATAAAGAGTATTTACAAAATATAAATGTCTTTAACATTTTCAAATATATAAAATTCAACAATTTCTTCAATTACTTTCTTTTCTTCAATTGCTACAAAATGAATAGGTAGGATCTGATGTTTTTTTATTTTTTATTTTATTTTCTAAAGTTGATACAATTTCTTTAATTATTATTATTCACTTTTGCTTATTAATGTTCTGTCTTCAACTAAGTTTCAATTGTAAGACATTATTTTGGCTATTCGTAATGTAGTAGTATGATTTTTTTTTTCTGACAAATACCATTTTATTTTCTCATTGAAAAGAGTAATAAGTACTATAATAAAAAATTGAATGTGCAAATTATAATTATTTCCTCTTATAAAGTAATTTTTTATATGCATCACTTTGATTATATCTTATTTTAATAATAGAAATACACTATGAACGCATATTTACATGATAAACACATATTTAATCATGCATACCACGTTGACAAAATATTTTATTATTATTATCCTTATTTATAAACGATTATAAATAAATCAGTTTTTTAAAATAATTTTAAGGTATGTTTTTAAGTTTTTTTAATAATTTTTTATTGATTTAACAAGGACTTAAGTACAATTATTTATATTTACTGTAAATTTGAAAAAAAAATATTAGACGAGTCATCTCATACGTTGATTACACGAGTCTATAATTATATTGATTAGATGAGTATAGCAAAATATATTTTACGAGTTTGTCAATACACTAATTAGACAACTATAACAGTATACATTAGATGAGTTTGTTCATATACATATTAGACGAGTCTATTAATATACATTAGACTACTCCATCGATTATCTAATTAGACAAGTCTTGTGATACAGATTTAGATAAGTCTATCAACATAATGATTAGATGAGTCTAACAATACAAATTAATTGAGTGTGTTAATACACTGAAGTATAACAACACATATTAGACAAGTTTGTCGATAGATTGATTAAACAAATTTTGTTTATGAAGTTAATTAAGAAGATTTTTAAAAATATGAAAAATGTTAACTATTAGGATTCAAAACAAAAACACAAACACCAAAGAATTTTTGGTGGATTTAAATTAACCTTTTTTTTCTTAAAATAAGATGCTAGTGGATATCAATAAAGATGATGATCATGATAACTCAAAAATTTGAAGATTGCAAGAATTTTTTTTTTATGAAAATAAGATAATATATCATAAAAAAACGTAACACATAATATATAAAAATATAATAAATAAAACAAAATTTTGTGGCAAAAAATTGGTTTTCAAAATCTGGAACACGTTACTCCTCGTAGGCAGCCATTTTGACATTAGTGATAGGGGTGAGCTTCTTTTGGGATATTAAAAAATAAAAGAAAATTATATATGATAAAAGAAAAATTTATTAAATTGAACACATGTTATATATATATATATATATATATGTATATAATATTTTTAATGAATTTTTTCAAATAGAAAAAAAACTACTTAAAGCTTTTGACTATATGCCAGTCGAATTAGTGTTGATTTTGAAGTGAGTATTTACTAAAGTTTTATATGATGCTAGATATGTATAAGCCATGAGAGAAAGAAGAAAGGATGCGTACAAAAAATGCACAAGAAAAGTTTGGGTAAAAAACAACTCAAAGAGAGCTTGCTTGCTTATTGATTTATTAGAACCTTTGTGTAATATATAGAGTACAATGTCTCATCATATAGAGGGAAAATTAAAAACCAAATAAAATAGAATATTTGATATTAATAAAAGAGAATCAAATATATGATATCTCTATCAATATAAATAAAAGCAGGAGATATATAATATCTTTATCATATGAAATCATATGATAAATAAAACAACACAAAAAGAATTGTTTTTAAAGTTGTCACTCCATTTTAATAGGTCTCTTGGATGCATGGGAAACTTGGATAAATGTGTCATTAGATGGTTTGTAATTTGTCAGGAAAGATTGCACAAGGAAGGTTTTCATTTTAGTTCACAAAAGATTATACGAGATGAGATGGCTTATAAGTCCACAAAAAAATTGCACAAGTATATGCAGTTGTCACAAAAAATTGCACGATAAGTATATATAGTTTTGTTTACAAAAAATTGCACAAGGTTGGTTTGCAATTTTGTTCACAAAGAAGTTTATGAAAGTTTGCAATTTTTTGAAAAAAAAAATTGCATGTTGAGCAGTAATACTTTTTCTTGACTATTCATAGATGTAGACATTGAGGTGTTAAACCACGTTAAATTTTCTTATGTGTTTTTACTTATAAGTCTACTATTATCTATGAGTGTGCTTATGCTGAAGAAATTATATTCTTATTGCGTGATTTCTAATAATTGACGGTAGTGGCCGTGGATTATAGGAGATGGTGGCTCTTTATTGTAAAGCCTAACTTGGAGAGAAAATATAAGAGAGGAGTATGTTAGTTCTATGATGAATATGTTTGCCTCTCCTCCTTAAGCATGAAAAACGTATGTTGGTTGCATTATTCTACCTTTATTTTTTTCCTGTTTCTTGCTTTCCAACCTTCTTTGCTTGTAAAACAAAATTTGAATAGTGATAAAACTCTGGCGAAATTGTGAGAAAATGGATGTCTTTGTTTTTTTAGTTTTATCTTGAGTGTGAGCTTCAAGTGACGACTCCGCTTCACTAATCTCAGAACCTTCTTCATTCATCTCTATTTAGTTCTCATTGCAATCGACTTAATTTTTCAATTGCTTAAGTCTTGAACCTCGTAAGTTGCAATTTCCATTCGCTTTCCAATTGTTTCCATCTTTAAGTCTTCTTGAGGTGTTATCATTGTGTTTTTATTTAACCGAACAAATTTTTAATCCAAGTATATCTAGTTTACTTGATTTTCATAGTCGAATTGAATAATGCAATTCGCATTTGAACCACACTTGATAGTTTACAATGCATTTTAGCTTGTATCAATAATGCCCCTATATACATTTTTTGTGGGTTTTTAGTTGAATTAACGAGCCTGTGCGCAAGGTAGGATAGCTTTAGTATGAGGATGTTTAAGGTGTACTAATATATGTATTAACCTTTATATTATTATCATAACATGGACTGAGATTATGTCTATCACAATATGCATTATGATCTCGATCCTCTCCTATACACCCCAAATATAATATTGGAGAGAATTATAAGTACATAGACAATGATGAATAATAAATATATTTACCAACAATATTCTCATCACCTTTTGTATAGAATAGTCGATGCTTTTACAATATGGTAGCTTGAATTTATGTAAAGGAGAATATTTATATACTTAAAAGGAAAGAAAACTCTTCTTCAAATTTATTTTGCATGACAATATGGAAACATGTGTCTAACTTTGTAGCACAACCTATTGTGGAAATTCCTCTTGTCAAGATGACTTTATCCTAAATCAAAAATGCTTACACAAAAATCACATGTAGAATGACCTCACAACTTTTAAACAATTTTTTAAAAAAAGAAGTAAATCTAAATTTATCTAAATCCATTCAAATTTGTTTCTTTCTTTTTAGGCCAACACAAACAATTGTTATAAGAGAAAAAAGAGAGTAGGTTTCGTGAGATGTGAGATGAAGAAAAAACAATTTGTAACCTAGTTAGTTAGAGAGAAGAAGAATAGCAAAGATAGTTTTCTTCTTCAAAGTAATTTATCTATACTTTTACCTTATTAATACTTTTGCCATAAATATGTCTCACACTTTTTTTTTCTTCCTTTATTTTTTCTTTCTGCTTTTTTCTTGGAGAGATAAAGCAGTGACAAGGTGAAATAAAGTCTGACATTTGTTTCATGCATATCTATGTTAAAACTTTTGTCTCTCTTGATCTAAGAACATGAAAGTTCACTTCTTTCATCACGAGTTGTATTGAGCAAGTTCTTTGGACTAAGATACACTTTTTATCAAGTTTCATTTATTTGAAAGCTATTCTTTTTTCTTAATGTCCTAATTCTTCTTTACATTTTTTTTCTGCATGTCTTTAACCTCCATTGCTTATGTGACGCAATATTTAGTATTTATACACTAAATACTAAATTATAGAAAAATAAAAGTTGCGACACATTATATTAGTTTTGTAATATTTTTTATTTACTATTTTTTTAGTTGAGAAAATTTAACATTAAATTTATTAAGTGTTATCTTGAATTTTTATAATTTTAGAGTGGTGTTATTAAATACCGGAGAAAAGTAACATTTGGATGAAATATATGCCAACAAATATTTTCATATAAAAATTTATGTAATTTAAATTTGTCAAGTCAATTAGACATTACTATTATTTTTTTGTGTATGGTTTAATCTTAAATTTTTATATTCTTAGGGGTTAAATGAGACTTTAAGTAACATTTTTCTATAATTTTTACTCACGATAAAGGTTACATAAGACCGTTGGCTTTTATTGATCCAGAAAAAAGTGAGTTATTGGGTACACTTTTTTACTAGAGCTTTTATGGTGATTAATTTCTTTTTATTTTAGATGTTTTTTTTTTCTATTTATAAAAATATAAAAGTAAATATAAACTCATATAAATCCATTCAAGTTTGTCTCCTTCTAGGTTAAAGAAAAAATATTACAAATAAAAATTTCTCTCATGACACTTCTTAATTAAATATTTACTTCTTTTTCTAATAAACTCATTAATAAAAGACTGACTTACCATTTGAAGAATTCCATCATGTAGAATTTTATAAATCAATATAATTTTTTTTAATATGAAATATCATTTTTAAATTAGATACTAAACGAATTATAACTTTTACTATTTTCTTCTCTAAAAAAATATTTATTTACATTTCATCTTTATTGCTATTTTAATTAATATTTTAAATATTTTTAAATTTTCCTTTTACTATATTACCTCATTGTGTTTATGAAAATATATGTAACTTTAATCCTTTTATAATACATTATGTCTTGAACAAATTAATGGATACCAGGAGTTGAACAATTTGTATGTAAAAAAAGAATAAGTACAAAAATTCATGGTTGAAAGTTATCCAAGTTTTAAACAAGTACTTATTAGCACAAGATTTTGAAAGCAAAAATAAAATGTTGGTTTTGTTGTGTGACCACACTAGGACGAAAAAGAACTTATATGTATGGCAAACAACTGTTGCTACATAGGTTTAGTCTTAGGTTTCGCTATAATTTTGTTTGCATTATATACGGTTCATTACTTTTATCATTTAATGTCTTTCTTCTTTTTTCCATTCCTCGATTTTGTATTTTTCTAAACATTTATATATATATATATATATATATATATATATATATATATATATATATATATATATGATGAGTGCGTATTTTTGCCCTCATTCAGTGTTTAATTCTGGGTATTTAATTAAATTTGTGTGTTTAAAGATTGATTTAATTGAGATTTCCTATAATTGGGTTTATTGAGCATGAGATACAAAACCATGTTAAAAATAACTTTTTAGTTGCATAAATGTTCTTTGGATATTTTGAAGTATGTTAGTGCAGTTGCAGCTAAGTTGAGCTCATGGAGGTGTGGAAATAAATTGATTAAAGCTTCATAACACCTTAAAGATAAATCCAAGAATAAGAAATTATCAAAAGCACAAAAGTCCAAGCCAAACATTGCATGAAGACGGCAAAACAAGCTTGAAAAAGTGAAGAAATTTGGCTAAACCAAGAAGAGAGGAAAGAAAAATTGGACCTTGCGATTTTCTTTATCTTTATGATAGAAGATAATTTGGGAAAATATATCTTTAGATATTTTATTTGATATTTTTAAATAATTATCTTATTTAATTATATCATAAAATATTAAAATATAATAACTACCAAATCTTTTTAAATATGACAAGATCTTCTTGAATCTTTTTAGTTCCACAACAAACAAATATATCTTGAAGATATTGGACTATTTAGAAGATAATTTATGGAGATTGCAAAGTGTTGATTTGGAAAATTAATACAAATACTAATTGGTGATAATTTATCATATATCTTTAATTAATTAATTAATTTAATTATATTAGATATTGATATTATCAACCAATTATATTTGTCAAATAGTTTGTATCTCTCCAAATATTTTTAAATATTTATCTTTATTTTATTTTAAAAGATATTTGAGAGATTTTAACAACAAAAAAATTCAGTCCAATTCCTATATAAAGAGACCAAGGGAGAAGTAGAAAACAAGCTCGGCACGTCGGAATTGAGGAACCTTTAGGGGGACCTAATTTCTTTCTCTCTCTTTTCTTCTCTCTATTCTTCTCTCTTTATTTTGCATTCATGGAGTTCTAAACTTCTTGGGTTGATTCCATTGTAATTTCTTAATTGGATTCTGAGGTTAGAATGAATTAATTTCTTTGTTCTTTTTATTATTGTTGATGTTTTAATTCATCTATGTCTTTTATCTTTGAATCACGTAAAAAGTAATGATTTTAAATCTATATGCATGTTGATCATATGAGTTCAAGGGTTTTTAAATTGAATTGAGACTTTACTTTGATTTTATTTAGAAACTTTCATATGATTAAATGAGTTTTTACCAATAATTGAGACTTTACTTTGGTTAAAGGTATTTACTCTAACTACAATTAATTGAGACTTTACTTTGATTAATTAAGCTTTTTATTTGGTGAGGAGATAAAAGAATAGACATGATTAGGCATAGTAAATTTGATTGAGACTGTAGTTTGGTTGAATTTACTGTGGATAATCTAAAAGTTCTCATTTGTAATTGAGACTGTACTTTGGTTAAAAGTGAGAACGCCAACAAATTAATTGAGACTTTACTTTGATTAATTTGTAAATCTACAACAATAATTAATTGAGCAATAATCTTTAGATAACCGATGATGAATCTATTTTGAAAAAACAATGGAATCAATCTATTTTCTTTACTATTGTTTTTATTTCTTTTTATCTTTTATATCTTATTTTATCTTTTAATCTTTATCCCTCATATTTTTATAATTTTATTTGACTAACTCTTGTATAGTTTATAAGAACTAACTTATTAAAAATCAATTCCGTGTTCGTTGGGAGACGACTTTGGGTTACTTTACCCTTACTATTTTGTTGACTACTTTCTTAACAATACTAAAGTTGTTATAGATAAGTAGTATTAATTTGATCGCGTCAACGACAGCGTTATCAATATCATCACACATCATTAAAAAAATTAATGAATACAAAAATACTCGATCATATGTAAAAAAACTAAAATTAAAATATTGAATTAAGGTACTATTGGTAAAAATATCTGAAAAGGTAAATGATATATATATTAATAGCATAAAAGTTATGTAAATCTATTTTTTAGCTAAAATTGTTTCTTATAAGTCTTTTTAACTATTCATCTTTTCAATAGTTGTTTTTTTCATTGAAAATCGTTTTTTTTTTCTGAAGCAATGAAAGAAGCAATTTGGTGTTGTGTTTTTATTCTACAAAACTGAGTGTGCAAATTGAAATTGTTTCTTTAGATGTAAAAGAGGAGGAATATGAATAGTTTATTATCTCCCAATGTGCAAATTGAATGACTAATACGTATCCTTCAGTTTTTAACAAGAATCATGCATATATTAAGAATAATATTGTTATGGTATTAAGAACGAATGTTTGTATACCATCAACAAACGATGAAGAAAGGAGAATAACCTCACTTTAGAAGCACAACATGCTCTAAAGAGAGTCATAACTTCAATATAACATGAGTGGGGAGCAACCATCTTAACAATGGATTACCTTCTTCTTTTGGAGCTAAAATTATCAATATGATTTCACAAACAATATGATTATTTACTATAAAAAATAATTAGTCACCAAATTTAACGACCAAAATATGTAAGTCACTATTTGCGATTGAAGTAGCTATCGAACGACCAAAATTTTAGTAGCTAACTTTTAGAATTGATTTGTCCATTGAACATCTTCCACTTTCAATATGCTTTTGCTTCAGTTTTCAATTTTTTCCACTGCACACCTTCTGTTTGAGAAGTGTCACGAGTGACTCAGTGCACCAAATTGTAATCTAATTGTTGCTTCGAAAAACTAAGTCATCGACGAAAATTATCCAACGAGAATCATTCCATTATGTTGAGAATTGAATTCTATATAAATTTTTTAAGTAGAGTCAACTTTCTGTGTTTTTCAATGCAAATCTGCTGTTGTTTTCACTTGTGTCCTGACGCAACTTTTCTTATTTGATTTAACTGGAACGATTCATAGAACCGAATCACCTTCTAATTTTTGTCTAATTTTCTTAACATCTGGATGAAAAATTAGCAAAAAGAATCATTCAAATATGTCCAGTACAAAAAATATGATAAATCTTCAAAGTTAAGGCATCTGTCAGCGTTTTCTGGTATTTTGCTTCAGAATTTTAGTGCTCTTGATCTATACATTTGCTTGTTTATGAGTGTATTCCATATTCCCATCAATTGCTTTCAATTGGATTGGATTAGTTCCCTCAAATTAGCACCAATGCAATGAATACCATAAGCATTTTATGAGTATTGCAATTTCTGTTTTCAGTTTTTAATCCATTCTAGTTCCATTCTAGGATTCCTTTTGACGTGCTTTCCGTTCTTTCAAGCCTTAATTTCTTGATTGTCCTTTTTGGCTATTCAATTCCGTCTTGTTTCATGATTTCCACTTTGGTTTAGCATTTCTAATTGGCTTTTCTTGCTTTATTTGTTGATTCCTTCCACTTATAATGCTCTCAGTTTTTATGGTTTGATTGGGTGATGCAATGCTTTCTACTTATTGATAGATAGTGGTAGCATCTTAGGTGGTGGATGTGATTCAATGCTTTAGCTTAATGCTTTCAATTGGCAAGTACCTTCCCTCCCACACCTAGTCCGATTTGAGCTACAAATTTTGTTGAGAGTGTTGAGTGTTAACCATTTGGATTTGACAAAGTTTTCTTTGTTTTTGTTTGCTATTTTGTGCAATTTCTTGTTGTTGTTTGGCTATTTGGTGCTGCAATTTTCTTATCCACAAAGTGCCCAAGGGTGTTCAAATTGGCGTGTGCACATAAGCCATCAACTAAGGCTTTCTTTACTAGTAGTCAAGGGTGCTCATTGAACCATCTTTTTGAAGACTTTTGTTTGGCCATTGTGGCTTGTAATTGTTGCATCTTCATAGTTTACTTCTTTCTCTACAATTTGGTCGCTTCTTTTGGTATATGTGGAGCTTCTTAGTTGCCTAATTTTTTTACCCAAAGTTCAATAAAATCATAGTGCTCTTGGGTTGCTCCTAATAGTACCAAATTTTGTGCTCCACATTTGCTTGCTTTTACTTGTAATTCTTGACCTACTTAGGTGTCTTGGGGAACCACAAGGTGTTCAATCACATCTCCTAAGTAGAACCTTTGCATACTACATAGGGATTCGCTTTAGTTGTAAGTGTGTTGAAAGTTCTAGGTGCTTTCTCACCTTACATTAGGCCGCATAGCTTATATTCATGTTTTCTTGCAATATGTTTTAGAGGCTTAAGTTGTGAGACCAAAGTCGCTCATATTTTTGCCATTTAGGGGTCCGCATTTAGTGTGCTAGTTTTTCCTTTTTGAGTCTTGTTTGTGTGTTTTATGCTTCGTGCCTCAAGTGATTATATTTACTTAGCATTTAGACAATTGTGTGCTCTTTGAAACCTTTTGCAAGTGTATCTTGGCAAGGATTGGCCTTGGTACTTAAGAAGTCTTAAAGACTCACCTCGCCTAACCTGGAGGTCCACTTGTGATTGATTTCATCTTCCACACTTTGTTCAAGTTTCTAAGTTCTTTCAATCACCATGAGCACTACTTTCTTTAGAAATTTCCCTCAATTTTTTTAAGAAACTTGTTTTTCAAAATTGTTTCCAAGATGACTGTGTATCCCTATTCTACTTTGTATGATAATTTTTGGGATCAAAATAGTTTGCATTCTAAATATAGTGAGCATTACTTGCATCATAGGGCTATGCATGACATTCCCCAGTTTGGCAGCAAAGTATGTCCAATGTCATACTTAGCTTGGGAGAAAAAGATTGAAAAATTGCATCCATTCATTATTAGGAGTAGTAAATATTGTATAGTAGATTTGTGCACTTCTAGGTTTATAACACATGCACTTGAGTGGTGGCATTCAAGACAGAATCTGGTTCACATTGGTAGAAAATATGTCATTCCAAATTGGGAGGATTTGAGGGCTTGCATGAGGAGATAATTTGTTCCAACTAATTTTGAGAGAACTCAAGCACTCAAATGTGATTTGAGAGAACTCGTGGAGAGAGATCTGAATTTCATTGACAATGAGCCATAGTTCCTTCGTTGTGCAGCTAAGTATAAAAAGCGACGTGACATACTCTTGTGGGAGAAAAGAGAAAGAGCATTCCAAAAACAAAGAGAGCAAGAGTAATATGAGCGAGTAGGTTCATGGCTGGTGTTGAACATGTGATAATATGAGCAGGGAGGTTCATATTATGATGCTCTTGTGTGAGGATACGAGTGGGGAGATTCGTATGTTTCGTGCTCACACTTGAGTGCTGCTACGAGGGGGGAAGTTCGTAGTTGTTGGATCATGTGTGTTGGACTATGGGCGAGGAGGTTCGTGGAAGCATGTATATCCTAGGTCCATGGTCAAGTATTAGTATAGTGTGCTTGGTATAGTAGTTGCAGGTGCATAATGAGACTTAGAGTTTTACACGACTTGTGGCTTGTTCTTTGGATGTGCGTGGTTTACGAGGCTTTGGGTGATACCTTAAGGATGAACTTTGTTGTAGCATTCCTTGAGTTGTGGCTCATAATGGCATCCCTTAAGTTGTGGCTCGGGATGGCGGATTGACACGAGCATTCCTTGAGTTGTAGCTCAAATTGGCGAGTGTTGTCGGTATGAGTGTGCCAGTTATAGATCGTACAGATGGGTCCAGGAAGATTTCCCTCTTTAGTGTTAGTTGGTGAGTTTTGTAGTCTTGGGACAAATACGAACTATGGTTCGTATTGGGAAGTCAACTTGGCGTTACAGAGTGTGGTCCGTAGCAAGTTTCCCGCACGTGTTTTACAAGTTGTGACTTATAGGTGAAGGCAACAAAGGGTATCTTGAGGGTATCATGTAAAGACGTAGAACATGGATAACATGGTGGTGGCCATGTGGTGTGGAATCAAAAGATATAGTTCCTTTGATGAGTGCATGCATATATTTTTTAATTGTATATATGTTTATATATTAGCTCACCCTATATCTGCTTGTGTTTGGCGATGATCATGTAATTCGTTACACGAGAGTAGAGGATGTTGTACGTGGTGCTGGTGAGGCATATCGACTGAGTGGAGCTACTTGGGGATTTTATTTTTGATTTTGTTCATATTGTAATCGAATTTAATTTATCAGTTTTGGAGATGTAAAAACTAGGAATTTAATTTGCAGTTATTATTTTTATGCTTAATGAGGATTTTTTTAATTTTTCCCGCGTTTTTGCGAATGACGTTATAATAAATGTGGTTTATATTTCAATAGTGATTTCTTTTAATTTAAATTAGTAATATCCGACCGGGATGTTACAAGAAGAATGGTGCTTAGCTATGGCTTTCTAACACTTAGCGCTCATTGTATGGCTTTGAATCTTCCAAAATTCTTTTTCTTCTATCTTCTATGGTTCAAAACTTCTTCAGTTTGAGGCAAAGGCTTCCTATCACCGAATTTCACAAGAAAAATGGGGATCAGTGGTCTAATTAGATCAATGTAACCCAAAATGTAATTATTCACAAAAACAAAGTAAAAATGAGGATTAAAAGGGTTAAAAGCTCAAGAGAATTTGATTCAGTCAACAAAAGATAAGTAAGATAATAGTAAAAATCAACATTATCAACTCCCCCAAACTTAGAACCTTGCTTGTCCTCAAGCAAAAAGGTAACTTGGCCAAGATAAAGAACACAATTGCAATGATCTAGCAACTCAAGAGAACATATTTAAACAACAAAAAAAGATGTCAATCATGCTTGCTCTTATTTGAAAAAATTCTTTGGAACATGTGTTTCATTAGCAAGACAAAGCCTAAGCTGTGGTGCTCACAAAACAAAAAGATTCACAAGTGCATCCAAAAATTTTATAAGGGGTCGACAATCATGGCAAAATGTTTCCTTGATCAATGGGAACCAGTTCTCACAAGAACAAGTGTTTCACTCAAGCCCACTAGTATATGGATATAAATAACATTCTCTATACCATCACAATGTCACACAATTTAACTTTGCTTTTTGTTCAAAATGGCTGAAAACTTTCACAAACATGCTATCATCGCAAGGGCTTTTATGGCTTGTATCGTGGTTGGGCTAAGAAGGAAATTTGGTTTCTTAGGATAACAAAAGTACCTTGAGCTAAGAGAACATCTAATCAAATCCTGAAAGCATTTTTCTCCCTTCTTTATTGAAACAAACGAAACCAACTCCCACCTTGCTTGCACCAAATTATTCTTTGCATTTGTTTTTAATTTGAATTGAATTAAACCAAAAGCTTTAAAAATTTTCTCATACCCCTTTATATCAACAATAACTCCCCCAAACTTGAACCATACTCCTGAATAACAATTATTTGCTCTCTCAAGG
This sequence comes from Vigna unguiculata, assembly GCF_037176805.1. Lineage (NCBI taxonomy): Eukaryota > Viridiplantae > Streptophyta > Magnoliopsida > Fabales > Fabaceae > Vigna > Vigna unguiculata. The sequence goes on along the minus strand of NC_140795.1, from coordinate 20,792,086 downwards.
TCAAAGTAAGGTAGTCAAAATCTTCATTATGCTCAAGGTTCAAGGAATGATACATTTTGTCTTTAAGGCTCAAAGAATCAAAGGATTTGCACAAGAGATCTACTTGAAAAAGATTGGTTCAATTATACAACAGGAAAAAGAAAAATGGCCTATATCATCTGTAGCATGCAAGTAAATGATTAACAAATGAACTCAAACAAAATCAATTATGAGTTCACAATGATAGCATTCACACAAATCAACTCTAGGGCACAACCTCTGACAGGGTACTTTAGGTTCCATAATTGTCAACATATGCCAAAATCATTGATCACAATTAAAATAAAGCATCACTATAACAAAATGAGAGCAACCACAAGTTCATGCTCACAAGCAAAATCAACATCATTTCACATAAGCATAAAAGATAATCATTCAAAGTACCAAGTCAATGAGAAAGATTAGTTCATCAGCCAAGCTACAGAGTTTAACAACTATTCTAAAAGTTAAAACTGAAATCTAAAAGCATAATTGAAATTCAGGACTATTCACAAAACAAGTCATGCAAAAGTAAGTCATCTCTTAGCTCCAACTACATCTCATGAGACAATATCCTCACTCCTATCGAAGGAATCATCATCAGACTCTTCCTTATCATCATCATTGGGCTCCTCATCATCATCATCATAATCATCGGGCTCCTCATCATCATCTATAGTTGTAGCAGAGGAAGTCGCTCCTCCTCCTTTAGAAGGATTAGTCTAGTCCATAGGCCATGCTACTCTGGCCTCGACTTCCTCAATAGATAAAACCTGCAGCTCAGGCATTGCTAAGGATACCTCTCGAATCATCTCAATGTGGGCCACTCCCAGCCGATGGAGGGCATATAGCTTGAGGTCCAAGGATTGCATATGCAACTGCATCATCTGTCATGCTTTACTGGAAGGAACCAGTGAATGTGCTAGTGGCTGTTGGCGACGATCATGTGGTGGTCTAGGTGGTGAAACAAGGGTGAGGGTGTAACATCCCTGGCTACCCCTCCTCGGGCCCCAGAGGCTGTCAGGTTACTACAGCCCAATGCACCCCAACCCCTCACCCTTCTCCGTCCATTCATACTGGGTGGGTTGTTGCCAGTGGGAATCGAACCCCCAACCTGACCTTTAACACCTCTGGCACACTAGCAAGATTAGACAAGCAGTGATCAAAAGATGAACCATATACACTAAAATCATCCATAAAAACCTCAATACAATGCTCCAACAAAATCTGTAAAAATACTCATCATACATCGCTGAAATGTTCCAGGAGCATTGCAAAGGCCAAATGGCATTTTCCTATAAGCATATGTACCGAATGGACAAGTAAAGGTAGTTTTATGTTGATCCTCTAGGGCAATACAAATCTGAAAAATACCCAGAGAATCCATCAAGAAAACAGTAATGAGACTTACCTGCCAATCGGTCTAACATCTGGTCCATGAATGGTAAAGGAAAGTGATCCTTTCTGGTGGCCTGGTTTAGTCTTCTATAATCAATACAGACCCTCCAACTATTCTAAATACGAGTAGGAATCAACTCGTTCTTCTCATTCTTGACCACGGTGATCCCAGATTTCTTGGGGACCACATGTACAGGACTCACCCAAGTGCTGTCAGAAATAGGATATATAATATCTGCTTGTAGCAACTTGGTGACTTCTTTCTTCACAACCTCCATCAGCTGAGGATTCAATCTCCTCTGAGGTTGCCTTACTGGCTTAGCATCCTCCTCCAAGAGTATTATGTGCATGCAGAAAGAAGGACTAATACCAGGAATATCTGCCAAAGTCCAACCTATTGCTCGCTTATGATCTTTGATAACCTGCAATAGCTTTTGTTCCTGCTCGTCAGTAAGCAAGGCAGATATAATAACAGGGAGTTTCCCATCCCTCTCAAGATAAACATATTTCAAATGAGATGGTAAAGGTTTCAGCCACCTAAGGTAATTTCAGCCACCTCAGCATCACACTCGGACGCTACAGAGGTATCAAATAGTGACACTGCGTCCTCAATATCACATGTTTTACAATTTTCTCTTTCGTCTAAAATTGAGCCCGAAATATTCGAAAAAGAAAAAATCCAAAGAAGAAGAAAAACCAGATAAAACGTCCAAAAGTCCAAAAGCATAATTGTTCACTACATTACTCAATAAATCAATACAAAACAAAGAATGGTCTTCAATTGGGTGCTTCATGGCTTCTAGCACGTTGAACTGCACCTTCTCATCTCCTATCTGCATAGTCAAGGATCCTGCATGCACATCTATCTTGGTACGTGTTGTCATCATGAATGGTCTTCCCAAGATAATTGTGGTTGAACTCATTCCTTCATCATCCTTCATGTCCAAGATGTAGAAATCTGCAGGGAAAATTAACTTGTCCACACGGACAAGCACATCTTCTAGCACACCTGCAGGGTTAACTGTGCTACGGTTGGCCAATTGAATGACCACACCAGTAGTCTTAAGAGGTCCAAGATGAAGTGAAGTAAAAACTGATAAAGGCATTACATTAATGGAAGCTCCTAAATCTAACATAGCATTGTCAAACTTAGTACTTCCTATAATGCAGGGAACAGAAAACATACCTGGATCCTTACACTTTTGCGGCATTATGACTGCAGGCTTATTAATTAAGCAAGACATATTTCTTCCCATGTTCACTACCTCTTTGTCCATAATACGCCTTTTGTGTGTACATAATTCTTTGAGAAACTTGGCGTATTTAGGAATTTGTCTCACAGCATCCAACAAAGGGATGTTTATCTCCACTTTCTTGAAAGTATTCAAGATTTCTTTGTCTAACTCCTCCATCTTTTTAGTTTTTGGTTTCAAACGGTTTGGATAGGGAGGAGGAGAAGAATTTTCAGAGGAAGTATTAGGGGATACCAACCTGGAGTTATCATTGGGTGCAGGCATTCTAGATGTTGCTTCTGTTGCTTCTGTTGCTTCATCTGATCTTCCTCTTTCATCATTAGGTACAACTTCATTGTCCTTATCTTCATCTTCTTGGGCATCCCCAAGACCTTGTATTTGCTTACCCGATCTTAAAGTAATAGCACTTACATTTCACAGGTTAATTACAGTTTGTGCAGGCAAATTGCTTGAGCCTTGTTGAGACTTCACTGATTTAACTCATTTGCCATTTGTCCAATTTGGTTCTGCAAATTTTGATTGGTTGCTTCCATCGTCTGTTTCAACTCATTGATTTGTCCCTTCATCATGTCAGCCATCATTTTCATCATTGCTTCCATGTGTGAATCACCAGAGGTTGCAGCTGGTTGTGGTTGTTGCCTCTGTTGAGGTGGAACATAGACTTGTTGGTGTTGAGGCTATTGATTTCCCTATTTCTGGCTGGGATATTCCTTCCAATTTGGGTTGTACTTGTTGGAGGACAAATCATGGTTGTATTGCTACTGAGGTGATCTATTATTGCCATAGATGTTTGCAGCATATGCCTGAGGTTGTTCATTCTCTAACGTTCCTGTCTCTTTTAACATAGAACAAGCCTCGGTAGGATGATTAGTAGAAGCACAAATTCCACATAAAGTAGAAGGGATAGGCTTTTTCTGTAAGTCTGTCAAGGTCCTTACCATTGCCGCTAAGTCATCCAACTTCCCTTCTATTTTCTTGTGATCTGCAACATATGAAGCTTCTACTCCATGGGTTCCCTTCAATAGAGTTATAGAATTACTCCTGGTGGAAAATTGTTGATGGTTCGACGCCATATTTTCAATCAATTGTCTTGCATTTGTTGGCGTTTTGTCCACCAATGACCCTCCACTTGCAGCATCTATCATTTGTCTATCCATGATACTCAATCCCTCATAAAAGTACTGAATGAGGAGATGCTCGTTTATTTGGTGATGAGGACAGGAAGCATATAACTTTTTGAATCTTTCCTAATACTCGTGAAGATTTTCTCTTTCTTGTTGCCTTATCCCATAAATATCTTTGCGAATAGCAGCAACTCTAGATGCTGGAAAAAACTTTTCTAGAAATAATCTTTTCAGAGTCTCCCAAGTATTGATGGATCCTGGAGGAAGGCAGTATAAGCAATTCTTAGCGGCATCTTGCAATGAGAATGGAAAAGCCTTAAGCTTGATATGTTCCTCTGTCACTGTTGTAGGTCTCATGGATGAACAAACAACATGAAATTCCTTCAAATGGTGGTACGGGTCTTCTCCTGCTAATCCATGGAATTTGGGTAAGAGATGGATTAACCCAAACTTAAGCTCACATTCTCCATCTGGATATTGGATGCACATGTTTTGTGTAATTGCTGCATCCGGTGAAGCCAACTCTCTTATTGTTCTTTCTTCCATTCTATCTTCTTGAATTTCTGGTTCAGGTGATTCTAACGGTACACTTTCAGTGGTAGGTTCAGATGATAACGATGCTCCTTCAGTAGAACACCTGAGTTCAAGTCTCCTGCGTGATTTACGCAAGTTCCTTTCAAGTTCTGAATCAAGTTGATAAAATTGACCCGGATTAGCCTAAGTCATGCACTATGCAGTCCACCTGAAAGTGTTTCCTTGTGTGTTTTTTTTTTCTTCCTATTCTTGTTTTGGAGAAAGATTTCAAGAAAGAAATGGGTTAAGATGTCGTTGGGTCTACTCCCAGGAAAGAGAGGTGTGTCACAGTGGACAACTTAAATACCAAGTCTTTCCTAGACAGAGTTTTCCAAACTAGTCTCAAAAAATTTCTTAAAAGAAATTCTTAATCAAAACAAAAATAGAACTTTGCTCGGAATATATTAAAAGAAAACTAAAGACTACAAAATAACAAACTCTATTAAACGTATATGCGTAAAATAAATAAATAAATAAATAAATAAAAATAGATATATAAAATAAATAAATAAAAACATAATCAAAATAAAAGAAATACTAACCGTATTCCCCGGCAACGGCGCCAAATTTGATATCGCTGTCGTTGGGCGATCAAATTACCACTACTTAACTTACTTTAGCAACTTCAGTATTGCCAAGTTAGTAGTGAACAAAATAGTTAGGGTTAAGATAACCTTGAGTCGTCTCACAACGAATACATAATTGATCTCAAATATTTGATTCTTAAAAATGCAAAAGCTAGCAACCATAAAAATAGGGGGGTTTTGATATGCAAAGAAAATGACACGGAAGCTTGTAAACACAATAATAGTAAATAGGTCAATTCCATTGCTTTTTCTAAATAAGATACTTCATTGGTTATCTAGAGATTATTGTTAAATTAATTATTGTTGTTGATTTACAAATCAATCAATGTAAAGACTCAATTCATTTGTTGGCATTCTCACTTTTAATCAAAGTAAAGTCTCAATTAAAAGTGAGAATTGTTAAATTGTTCATAGTAAATTCAATCAAAGTACAGTCTCAATTAATTTTACTATGCCTAATCATGTCTATTCCTTTGTTTCTTCATCAAATAGAAAACTTAATTAATCAAAGTAAAGTCTTAACTAATTTTAGTTAAAGTAATTATCTCTAATCAAAGTAATTACCTTTTAACTCATATGATTAGCATGCATGTAGATTTAAAATCATTATTTTCTATTCGGTTAAGAAGCAAAGGACATAGATAAACAAAAACCACAACAATAATCAAAATAACAAACACATAAATTCATTTAACCTCAGCATCCAGTTAAGAAATTACAGTGGAATCAACCCTAAAAGTTTAGCCCTCCATGGCTTTGATGGAATACATGATGATATGAAGGAAAGAAAATAAAAGAAAGAATGAGAGATGTGGTGGAGACTGTATCTGCCAAAACCAGAGAGTTCTAAGTGTCTGATGTGTCCCTCGCTTCTGCTCCCTTAAGTCTCTTTATATAGGCTTCAACTGGACTTTGGGCTTTATCTGTCAGTTGCTAAAATCTTTTATTTTTATTTAATTAATTAGCAACTTAATTCTTGTCCAATTTCCAATTCTGCCCCTCTTATATTTTTGCAGTTTTGACCAGAGTTGACTGCTAACTTTGACCAGTTGACCAGTGTTGACCAGTTTGACTGTGCAATAGCAACCTGACACGTGGCGCAGAGTGCACTTTCTCTCTCCATACTAGGGTTTGCTGCGTTTAGGGTTTCATGGAGGCTTGTGGCTCCTGCAATGGCGGCTGCTCCGGCGAATGGTGGTTGCTCCGACACGGCTGCTCCGACGCGGTTTCGTGGTGCGTTGCGGTGGTGCTGCTGCGAGATCTTCGAAGGTGGTTGTTGCTGGTCTGGAAGCTGCTACCATGGTTGTGCGCGAGGAAGAAGAATTCGCAGTGGCCGTGAATCTGAAGGTGTTCGTCCAGCAGTGTTTTCCGGCGTGGTGGCTTGCGCATTGTAGCGATGGTGTTTTACGGTGGCTACCGCGGTGGTGATTTGTCTTCTTCGATCTAATGCAGGTGGTGGCCGCGCCGCTTCTGCGTTTCATTCACGGTGACTGCTGCCATTTCGTTTCCGGCGTGGCTGTGCAAACGGTGCTGCAGTAGTGTACGGAGCTACGATGGAGGCGAGAAGGATGGTGTAAGGTGAAGGATGCGCTGCGGAGAAGATGGTCGTGATGGAGGTGGCGCGTCGCGGTGGCTGCTGCTGTGCGAATGAAGAGGTGCGGTGGTGTTGATGGTGGTCAGAAACGGCGGCGGCTGCCGTGGAGGTTGATGGTGGCGGCTAGGGTTTGAGGAAAATTAGGGTTTCTGTTTTGGGAGATGAAGACGATGACGTGGCAACCTTCCATTGGACAGCTTGTTAGTGCAAGGATTGTTGCCACGTGGCTTGTTCTGGTTGGCCAATTTTAAAAGTTGAGGATTGCCACATGGCAGCATCTGAGTGAGTGAAGTTTAAGTGGTAGGAGGGGTGCAACTTAGTGAAAACTGGGGGTACAGAACAGGTTTTTGGTGGTCCACTTTAAAAGGAGTGTGCAAATAAAATCTGGGGGTGCATTTAGCTCCTGATTTATTCTTTTCCAGAATTTCTTGATTTTGGACTTATTTTTTAATTTTAAATATTTCAAAATCACACTATTAATGACCAAAAATAAATTTCAGCTGCATTAACAAACGTTAGAATATCCAATAATATTTTATGCAACTAAAATCAATTTTTACGCCACTTTTACCAAACTTACTCAATAAATCCAATAATCACAAATCCTAATTAAATCAATCTTTAAGCACAGAAAATTCAATTAAATCCCCAAATTTAAAAATTAAATGAGGGCAAAAATTTGAACTCATCACTTGGCAATACTGAAGTTGCTAAAGTTAAGTAGTGGTAATTTGATCACATCAACGACAACGTTATCAATGGTTCATGTATTGTCCCTAATGAAAATTACTTAATTAAATAAATAAATATAGAAATGAAATTCAAATGTCGCAATATTATTATTCCTAAACGCGGGAAAATTTAAATTAATATCTAGAGCGTTAAAAATTCAAATGAAATTAAGTCATAAAGTTATTACAATTTCCAAGTTCCAAATAAAACAAATGAAAACATGATCAAATCCCTAGCTCTAGTCCCGAAGCTAGCCCTCACTCCGTCATCTGTGCATCCACAACATCACTTGTGTCATCATCTGCTCCCGTGTAACGAATTACACGATCATCGCAAATCACAAACAGAAAGGGTGACCTTATACAAAAATAAAATATAAGTAAATAAAATAAAAGTAATTCAAGCATCTTATTCACTCTAGTTAATTCTTGGCCAAGACCTTAATTCCCAAGGCTTTTCAACCTTCACAACACACAAATAGTTAGCCTCGAATTCAGGGTTTATGATGCTCACACCAAAGCCTTCCTTACCTCTGTTGTCACTAAATCACAGTCATTCCCGACCTTTATAATTAAGCAACCAATATATTCTTACCTCAGCCAATTGTTACTAATCGACATTACCAAAATCCCAAAATCACAAATTGTACCAATACCATTTAGTTATTATCTTTCCACTGTTTCATTATATCCGATTATTAATCCTCACTAAAATCATTACTTATTTGACTTAAATACATCCCAAGTACATCCTTACAACCAATAAGTTGCTTTCATTTAACCACACCCCCTATTCCTCTATTATTATCATCTCTTCATGCCTAATTCATTCGCAACCAATCACAGTTAGTTTCTCCCCAAGGCTGATTAACTAGTTTTCCAAAATAGCCTTGTTACATCGCTATCGCCTGGTAGCCAATGAGATGTCGCCAGGTGGCATACCAGATTATGGGTAAAGACCTAAGTTTTCTACACTCGTGTAGATCTCTTCCCCCTTCTCATGGTTTTGTTGTCTAGAGCACTACAACCCAAATTACTCAATGCAATATCTCTATAGTCAAGCTCTCCCAATCACATCTCGAAGGATCACTAATTCTGCTCGTTAGAGGGATTACCAATTTTTTTAACATGAACCCTTCATGTTCCCTTCCCCATTGTTAACCACAATAACACCATACGAACAACATCATAGCATAAATCAATCAAACAAATGAAACAAGGACGAACTGGGATATCAATATATCACAAAATTCACCAAAACAACAAAACAACATCAGACCTTATGCTCCGCCTGGCGGATTTCAACCCACCACCAAGCAACTCGTGGTAGAACCCAGAATTTGGGTAAAAACTGATGTGCCGCTTGGGGTTCATACAATTATACTCATACAATATGCAATATATTGGGAAAACAATTTAAACATGTATAACCAGCTCCTCTTACTTGTTAATCCTTACTCAATATGGAAGAATTAAGACTTCTCTTGTGCCACCACTAGTCCAACCTTGGCCTTCTCCCAGTACACTTGATGCTCTTATCAATTTCCACAAAAAACTCACCTTTAGACCCTCTTTTCCACTGTCAAAATCATTTTTTTCTACCCCTTCACGTTTTCCTCTCTTTCTTCACCAAAAACTCTCTAATTAGACCCTTAACTAAGCCTTAATGCTTGTTAATGATAGGGGAAACGAAAATGGCTTTGAATTAGGTGTTAATGACCATTCAAAGACCATTATTGGTTGTCTCCCAGCCCACTAAGCTGCCTCCCTTAGTAGCTAGGGTTTTCTACCTTTTCATCTCCATGCCAAAGGAAATTTTGGCAAAAAGAAAGTTAAATTCATTCTTAATAAGGTTTGAACCCATAACCACTCAATTACAAAGTCAATGCATGACCAATTCAACCAATTCATGTTTTGTGATAATTCCTATAATTTTGGGATTACATTATCACTACTCAATTCAAACATAACATTAAAATAATACACTTATTAAAATAGCATACAATTAGCATACATAGGACTCAAACCTAAGTCCTTTCAACATAACTATGTACTCTTAACCACTTGAACTAATACTTTTCCACGTCATAACAAACCACATTAAATGCCATAAAGGCTCCCACAACCCGCATTTATTAAATAATGATTTATTTAATTATTTAAATTTCTCGAGTCTTACAATTCCTCCTAGCTCTCCCCCCTAAGAACCGCACATGCGAGTTCCCCCGCATACGGCTCAAGTGGCTAAGGTTTGAGCTCAACCCGCTAACGAGCCCCTAAGAAAGCCTTGGTAAATTCAAGCGTGTTAGCTCTTTTAAGTGAAGGCGCGCATCCTCTTGCTAGGAGAGGAACGAATCCTTCGCGCTTCGTTGTAGCTAAGCTTACTGCTAGCCTATCGCCTAGCGTGAAGTTTGAGAGACATGTTGAGTTGGTGAATTGGTGCCACATGAAGCCTGAACCCTTCGCTAAAATTCTTACCACTTGGCAATCTCATTTGGTGTAGAATCGTTTTGAAGCTGGCTAGATTGGTAGGCTATAATAGCCAACTTGAAGCGCAACGTAGAATTGGAGTTCAAAGTGTGTTGATTCAGGTGGTGGCAACAAGCTCTAGACTAAAAATTCATGTTGTTGAAATGGTGGAAAAACATTGGCAACTTTCCACTTTCTTTTGTGCAATTGGAGCTAATTGGCAGCAACATCTAATTTCTTAGTGGCAGAATTTTAGTGCAGCAGAAAATTTGAGTGGGGCATGGCAACAGCCCAAACTTGCACAACCACCAAAATTCCACATTGCAACAGCACTGTCCAGCATCCACTCTCGAGCCTTGCAATTTGATAGCAGCACACTTTTTTTTTCCAAACAGTGTGCATTGTTATTTTGGGAACTGAAGTAGTGGCAATCCAACCAAGCAAACGACCGTCAATTTTAGTCTTTTTGCCATGCGATGCAGCAGCTATATAGGGGTTGATTAATTTTTGGTCCAAAATATAACGCATAAAGTGGTTGTGTGAGAAAAATAGAGTTGGTGCGGTGTAGGAAAAAAATTGGCATGTTCTTAGAGCTGCTGATTGTTCCTGTTAGTGGTGAGGTGATTCAATCAGGGATCTAGCCTTTGTCCTTTCCCATTTCGTGCAACATGAGGTTCATCAGTTTGGCGTTCATTATGCACTTTGTTGTCACTGCTCCATCTATGGGATTTTGAAGTTGTTGTTGTGATAATGATATACTGCTATTTGGACTTCCGTTTGACGTAGTTTTGTTGTTGTTTTGGGACGTAACTTTGATTGTTTGGACATGATTTTGAGCTGGTTGTTGCAGTTGTTTGGGCATAATTTTTGGTTGGTCTAGACAGCAAGCATGAGGTTGTTTTGTTGATGTATGTACAGTTGTCTCACTCTATTGGGTCATTTTTTTAGTTGATTTTGAAGTTTTTTGGTGTTGTTATGATTGATATACATGTTCATATTATGCTTATTTCTGGGTCAATATTCTTGCCAATCTAAGTCTCTTTTATAGCATTTCTAGCTTTGCTTGAGTCCATTGTCTATCACTTTTCTCTTTGAGTTTTATTTTCATTTAATTCTTGTGTTCTAGGACAATGTACTTTGAGCTAAATTGTTGGAAAATATCAATTATTTAAATTTTTAATAGTAAAAAATTGGAAAAAAAATTTAAAAAGTGTTACCATGAGATGAAATTTTTCAAATTTAAGAACACCAATCCCATCCTAGTATTGACCAACCTGTTTCTTATGAAATTTTGAGCAATTTTTGGATTTAAAATAACAATTATTTAAATTGTAAATAGTAAAAAATTAGTAAAAAAAATTAAAAAAGTGTTACAAAAAGAAGGAATTTTTCAAATTTCATACCACTAATCCCCGTTGAGTATTGGCTAACAGGTTTCTTGTGAAATTTTGAGCAATTTTTAAGTAGAAAATATGAATTATTGAAATTGTAAATGATAACAAAAAGTAAAAAAAAAATTGAAAAAGTTTTACTGAAAGATAGAACTTTTCAAATTTTAGAACACCAATCCCCAATGGGTATCGGCTAACCTGTTTTTTGTGAAATTTGAGCAAATTGTATATGTAAAATATTAATTATTTACATTGTAAATAGTAAAAATAGTAAATAAAAATTAAAAAAGTATTATCATGAAATGAAATTTGTCAAATTTAAGAACACCAATCCCATATGAGTATTGGGCAACCTATTTCTTGTGAAATTTTATGCAATTTCTGTATAAAAAATATAAATTATTTAAATTGTAAATAGTAAATAGTAAAAAATAGTAAAAACAATTAAAAAAATGTTACCAAAAAGATGGAATTTTTCAAATTTCAGAACATCAATCCCATCTGAGTTTCGGCCAACCTATTTATTGTGGAATTTTCAGCAATTTTAATTAATAAAATATCAATTATTTAAATTGTAAATATTAAAGAATAGTAAAAAAAGTTAAAAAAGACTTACCAAGAGATGGAATTTGGCAAATTTCATAACACTAATCCAATTTGACTATCCACTAATCTATTTGTTGTGAAATTTTGAGGAATTTTTATATATGGAATATCAATTATTTAAATTTTTAATAGTTAAAAATAGGGAAAAAAATTAAAAAAGGGTTACCATGAGATGAAATTTGTCAAATTTAAGAACACCAATTCTATCTTAGTATTCGCCAACCTGTTTGTTGTGAAATTTTGTGCAATTTTTGGATTTAAAATATAAATTATTTAAATTGTAAGTTGTAAAAAATTAGTAAAAAAATTAAAAAAGTGTTACAAAAAGAATGAAATTTTCAAATTTCATATTACCAATCCCCTTTGAGTATTGGCCAATGAGTTTCTAGTGAAATTTTGAGCAATTTTTATGTAGAAAATAGGAATTATTTAAATTGTAAATGGTAAAAAAATGTAAAAAAAAATTGAAAAAAATTGACTGAAAGATTGAACTTTTCAAATTTCAGAACACTATCCCCTCTGAGTATCGGCGCACCTGTTTGTTGTGAAATTTGGAGCAAATTTTATATATAATATATTAATTATTTAAATTGTAAATAGTAAAAATAGTAAATAAAAATTAAAAAAGTGTTAAAAAGAAAAGGAATTTGTGAATTTGAGAACATTAATCCTATCTGAGTATCCGCCAATATGTTTGTCGTGAAATTAAGAGCCATTTTTATATATAAAATATTAATTATTTAAATTTTTAATGGTAAAAAACCTTAAAAAAGTGTTACCATGAGATGAAATTTTTTAAATTTAAAAACACCAATCCCATATGAGTATTGGCCAACCTATTTCTTGTTAAATTTTGTGCAATTTTGTATAAAAAATATTAATTATTTAAATTGTAAATAGTAAAAAATAGTAAAAAAATTAAACAATTTTACCAAAAGATAGAATTTTTCAAAATTTCAGAACACCAATCCCATCTGAGTATCGGCCAACCTGTTTGATGTGAAATTTTGAGCAATTTTTATATATTAAATATCAATTATTTAAAATGTAAATATTAAAAAACTTTAAAAAAGTGTAACCGTGAGATGGAATTCGTCATATTTAAGAACACCAATCCCATCTCAGTATTGGCCAACCTCTTGTGAAATTTTGTGCAATTTTTATATATGAAATATCAATTATTTAAATTTCAAATAGTAGAAAGTAGTAGAAAAATTAAAAACGTTTTACCAATATATGGAATTTTTTAAATTTCAAAACACCAATCCCTTTTGAGTATTGGCCAACTTTTGAGCAATTTGTATATATAAAATATCAATTATTTAAATTGTAAATACCGAAATATAGTAAAAAAATTTAAAAGTTTTACCGAAAAATGAAATTTTTCAATTTTCAGAACACCAATCCTATTTAAGTATTTGCCAACCTGTTTGTCTTGAAAGTAAGAGCAAATTTTCAATATAAAAAATCAATAATTTAAATTTTTAATGGTAAAAAACTTTAAAAAAGTGTTACCATGAGATGAATTTGTCTAATTTATGAACACCAATCCCATTCGAGTATTCGCCAAACTCTTTCTTATGAAATTTTGTATAATTTTTAATATAAAATATCAATTATTTAAATTGTAAATAGTAAAAAATAGTACAAAAAATTAAAAAAAGTATTACTAAAAAACAAAATGTTTCAAGTTTTAGAACAACAATCTCCTCTAAGTATCGGCCAACCTCTTTCTTATGAAATTTTGAGCAATTTTTTTATATATAATATCAATTATTTAAATTGTAAATATCAAAAAATAATAAAAAAATTAATTTTTTTTTACCAGAAGATGGAATTTTTCAAATATTAGAACATCAATCCCCTCTGAATATCGGCCATAATGTTTGTTCTGAAATTTCCAGCAATTTTTTTTTTATAAAACATCAATTATTTAAATTATAAATAGTAAAGAATAGTAAAAAAAAAGTTAAAAAAGGGTTACCAAGAGATGAAATTTGTCAAATTTCAACACACAAATCCCAAATGACTATCCGCCAACCTGTTTGTTGTGAAATTTTCAGCAATTTTTATATATAAAATATCAATTACTTAAATTTTTAATGATAAAAATAGTAAAAAAATTTTAAAAAGTTTTACCATGATATGAAATTTGTCAAATTTAAGAACACCAATCCCATCCGAATATTGGGCAACTTGTTTCTTGTGAAAATTTGTGAAAATTTGTGATTTAAAATATCCATTATTTAAATTGTAAATAGTATAAAATTAGTAAAAAAATTAAAAAAGTGTTACAAAAGAAGGAATTTTTCAAATTTCTTCTGAAATTTGTAACAATTTTTATGTAGAAAATATGAATCATTTAAATTGCAAATTGCAAAAAATTGTAAAAAAAATTAAAAAAAATTTACAAAAAATGGAATTTTTCAAATTTCAGAACAAGAATCACCGTTGACTATTGGCCAATAGGTTTCTTGTGAAATTTTGACCAATTTTTATGTACAAAATATGAATTATTTCAATTCTACATGGTAAAAAAAGTAAAAAAAAATTGAAAAAGTGTTAATAAAAGATTGAATTTTTCAAAATTTAGAACACCAATCCCTCTATGTATCGGACAACCTATTTCTTGTGAAATTTTGAGCAATTTTATATATAAAATATATATTATTAAAATTGTAATTAGTAAAAAATAGTAAAAAGAATTAAAAAAGTGTTATCAAGAGATTGAATTTTTCAAATTTCAAGACACCAATCTCATCTGAGTATCCGCCAACTTGTTTGTTGTAAAATTTTGAGCAATTTTTATACATAAAATATCAATTATTTAAATTGTAAATAGTAAGAAATAGTAAAAAAAAATAACAAAGTGTTATCAAGAGATGGAATTTGTGAAATTGAAGAACACCAATCCTATTTGAGTATCCGCCAACCTGTTTGTCTTGATAATAAGAACAATTTTTATATATAAAATATCAATTATTTTAATTTTTAATAGTAAAAAACTTTAAAAAAGTGTTACCATGAGGTGGAATTTGTTAAATTTAAGAACACCAAAGACATCTGAGTATTAGCCAACCTCTTTGTTGTGAAATTTTGTGCAATTTTTGCAAATAAAATATTAATTATTTAAATTGTAAATAATAAAAAATAGTAAAAATAATTAAAAAAGTTTTACAAAAGAAGGAAATTTTCAAATTTCATAACACCAACCCCCATACAGTAATCGCCTACGGGATTCTTACGAAATTTTGAACAACTTCTATGTAGAAAATATGAATTATTTAAATTGTAACTGGTCAACAGTAGTAAAAAAAATTCAAAAAGTGTTACCAAAAGATGGTATTTTTCAAATTTCAGAATAGCAATCCCCTCTGAGTATCGCCAACCCGTTTTTTGTGAAATTTTAAGCAATTTTATACATAAAATATCAAATATTTAAATTTTAAATAGTAAAAAAAACTAAAAAGTGTTATCAAGAGATGGAATTGGTTAAATTTCAGAAAACCAATCCCATTTGAGTATTTTCCAACCTGTTTGTTGTGAAATTTTGAGGAATATTTATATATAAAATATAAGTATTTAAATTTTTACTAGTAAACAATAGTAAGAATTCTAAAAAAGTGTTACCATTAGATGGACTTTGTCAAATTTAAGAACTTCAATCCAATCCGAGTATTGACCAACCTATTTCTTCTTAAATTTTGTGCAATTTTTCTTTATAAAATATCAATTATTTAAATGGTAAATAGCAAAAAATAGTAAAAAAAACAAAAAAAAAAACTATTACAAGACGAAGGAATTTCTCAAATTTTACAACACCAATCCCCTTTTAGTAATGGCCAACAAATTTCATGTGAAATTTTGAGCAAATTATATGTAGAAAATATGAATTATTTAAATTGTAAATCCAAAAGATGAAAATTTTCAAATTTCAGATCATCAATGCCCTCTAAGTATTTGCCAACCTGTTTGTTGTGAAATTTTGAGCAATTTTTATGCATAAAATATCAATTATTTAAATTGTAAATAGTAAAGAATAGTAAAAAAAATTAAAAAAGTGTTTCCATGAAATGGAATTTGTCAAATTTAAGAACACCAATCCGATTCGATTATTAGGCAACCTATTTCTTGTGAAATTTTTGTTTAATTTTTGTATATAAAATATCAATTATTTAAATTGTAAATGGTAAAAAATATTTAAAAAAATTAAAAAAGTGTTACAAAAAGAAGGAATTTTACAAATTTCATAACACAAATCTCCTTTAAGTACCGGCCAAAAGATGAATTATTTAACTTATAAATAATAAAAAAAAGAAAAGAATTGAAAAATTGTTACCAAAAGATGGAATTTTTCAAATTTAAGAACAACAATCCCCTTTAAGTATCGGTCAACCTATTTATTGTAAAATTTTGAGCAATTTTATACATAAAATATCAATTATTTAAATTGTAAAGAGAAAAAGAAAAGTAAAAAAAATTAAAAACTGTTACCATGAAGTGAAATTTGTCAAATTTAAGAACATCAATCCTATTCGATTATGAAGATTATGCCATGACATGGTGGCATCAATTGTGTATGGACAATATTAACCAAGAGCCACCCACGGCCTCTTGGATGGACATTAAAACTTTGATGCGCGCTAGATTTGTTCCTTCCTACTATAGGAGGGAGACTCTTTTGAAGCTCCAAAGGCTTCAACAAGGGTCTATGTATGTGAATGAATATTTTAAAAGGATGGAGTCAATGCTTCTCAAAGTAGGACTCCAATTTGAAAGTGAAGAAGAAAAGGTAGCTAGATTTGTGAGTGGTCTTAGAAGAGAAGTTCAAGATGTAGTTGAGTTGTATGAGTATTCCACTCTTGACAAAATTTTACACTTGGCCTTAAAAGTTGAAAGTCAATTGAAAAAGAAACAAGAGGCCAAGAGGAATACTTCATACAATGAATACTACTCTAGAACTTGGAAAGGAAAAGAAAGAAAGGATGAGAAACCTCCTTCCAAAGACCACCCACCTAGGACCAATTCGTCTAGAACCTCCCATGAAAATGCAAACTCTTCTCAAAGTTCAAGAACTAGTTCCATCAAATGTTTTAAGTGTTTGGGCTATGGTCACATTGCTTCAAATTGCCCAACAAAAAGGAACATGATCTTGAACCCTAAAGGAGAGGTTGAAAGTGAACATTCTTCTCCCACCTCCCCTAAAAGTTCTTCCTCCCACACTTCTTCCCAATCTTCAAGTGAGGATGAAATCAAACCTAATGAAGGAGGTTTGTTGGTGGTTAGGCGCATGCTAGGCCAAGTGCCTAAAGAATTTGAAAACCAAAGAGAAAATATTTTTCACTCAAGGTGTCAAATCAACAACAAAACTTGCTCCCTCATAATTGATAGTGGAAGTTGTGTTAATGTGGCTAGCACAAGGGTTGTGGACAAGCTTGGCTTGAAAACCATCCCTCATGCCAAGCCCTATAAGCTTTCTTGGCTTAGTGAGGAAGGTGAAATTAAAGTGGACAAACAAGTCCTTATTAACTTCTCCATTGGAAACTACAAGGATGAGGTATTATGTGACTTAGTGCCCATGGAAGCAACTCACATTTTATTAGGAAGGCCATGGCAATTTGATAGAAAAGCTTTTCATGATGGCCATGCTAACAAGTTTACCTTTAGCTTCCAAGGCAAAAAGATCACATTACTACCTCTTTCACCAAGAGAAGTCAATGAGGACCAATTGCAAATGATTAAGAAAAGAAAAGAAGAGAAGGCGCAAAAGAAGGCGCAAGGGCATGAGTCCAAAAAGAGCATGATCACTCTCAAGGGGGTGAAGAAGGTAATGCTTGCCCAAAAACCCATCTTCCTAGCTTATCCTAGTGAATCTTCCCCCTCCTTCCAAAACCCTCACTCTAGATGTCCCTTAGACTTGTCATTAGTCTTAGATGAGTTCAAAGATGTTTTTCAAGAACCTCCAAAGGGTCTCCCACCCCTAAGAGGTATAGAACACCAAATTGATTTCATACAAGGCTCATCTTTGCCTAATAGGCCAGCCTATAGGACTAGTCCCGAGGAGGCTAAAGAAATTCAAAAACAAGTGAATGAGTTGTTAGAAAAGGGGTGGGTGCAACATAGCATGAGTCCTTGTGCAATGCCCGTGATCCTAGTCCCCAAAAAGGATGGAACATGGAGAATGTGTATAGATTGTAGGGCTATCAACAACATAACCATCAAGTATAGGCATCTCATTCCTAGGTTAGATGATTTGATTGATGAGTTACATGGTGCAACCATATTTTCCAAAATAGACTTGAAAAGTGGGTACAATCAAATTAGAATCAAAGAAGGTGATGAATGGAAAACCTCTTTCAAGACTAAGTTTGGATTATATGAGTGGTTAGTCATGCCTTTTGGCTTGACCAATGCACCTAGTACATTCATGAGACTCATGCACCATGTTCTTAGAGAGTTCTTAGGGAAGTTTGTTGTGATATACTTTGATGACATTCTCATTTATAGTATGTCTCAAGATGACCACTTGCATCATTTAAGGAGTGTGTTAGAAACCTTAAGGAAGGCATCCTTGTATGCTAATATGGAGAAATGTGTGTTTGGGATGGATCATGTGATCTTCCTAGGTTTCAAAATAAATCAACATGGGGTCCATGTGGACCAAGAAAAAGTGATGGCAATCAAGGATTGGCCTCCCCCAAAGAATGTAAGTGAGCTTAGGTCTTTCCATGGGTTAGCTAGTTTCTATAGGAGGTTTGTGCCAAACTTTAGCACCATAGCTGCCCCTCTCAATGAATTGGTCAAGAAAGGTGTGGCCTATAAGTGGGGCAAAGATCAAGAAAAGGCTTTTGAAACTTTAAAACAAAAATTGATCAATGCACCACTCTTAGCCCTCCCTAACTTCTCCAAAACTTTTGAAATTGAGTGTGATGCATCCAATGTAGGCATTGGGGCCGTGCTTCTCCAAGAAGGGCACCCCATAGCTTATTTTAGTGAGAAACTCAAGGGGAGTCACATCAACTACTCCACCTATGACAAAGAGCTTTATGCTCTTGTGAGAACTTTGCAAACTTGGCAACACTATCTTCTTTCAAAGGAGTTTGTGATACATAGTGACCATGAGTCACTCAAATTTTTGAAAAGCCAAGGCAAGTTAAACAAGAGACATGCTAGGTGGGTAGAGTTCTTAGAAAAATTCCCATATGTGATCAAACATAAGCAAGGAAAGGCTAACATTGTGGCGGATTCACTTTCAAGAAGGCATTCCCTCCTTTCCATTCTTGAAACTAAATTTCTTAGTTTTGATCATATTAAGGAATTGTATCCAAAGGATGTTGATTTCTCCCCTATTCTTAGTGAGTGCCACCAAGGGGCTTACAAAGACTTTTACCTTCTCAATCAATATCTTTTCAAAGGTAAGAGACTTTGCATTCCCCAAGGTTCCTTAAGAGCCTCACTCATTAGAGAGGCACATGAGGGAGGATTAATGGGGCATTTTGGGCCAAACAAGACTTTGGAAGTCTTGAAAGAACACTTCTATTGGCCTCACATGAGGAAGCATGTAGATAGGCATTGCAAAGGTTGCATAGTATGCATGAAAGCCAAATCTAGAGTCCAACCCCATGGTCTTTACACCCCCTTGCCTATCCCTTCCAAGCCTTAGTTTGACATTTCTATGGATTTTGTCTTAGGTCTCCCAAGGACCAAAAAAGGTAGGGATTCCATTTTTGTAGTGGTGGATAGGTTCTCTAAGATGGCCCATTTCATTCCTTGCCATAAGATTGATGATGCAACTTATATTGCAAATCTTTTCTTCAAGGAAGTGGTAAGACTACATCGCCTACCTAGGTCCATTGTAAGTGATAGGGACTCCAAGTTCCTAAGCCATTTTTGGAGAACCTTGTGGGGTAAACTTGGCACCAAGCTTCTTTTCTCCACCACTTGTCATCCCCAAAGTGATGGCCAAACCGAGGTGGTTAATAGAACCCTAGGGCAAATGCTAAGATGTATGATAGTGTAAAACATTAGAGAGTGGGAGGAACTTCTTCCCCACATAGAGTTTGCCTACAATAAGGTTGTGCATTCCACTATTTCTCATTCCCCTTTTGAGGTTGTGTATGGGTTCCATCCCCTAACTCCCTTAGACCTCCTTCCCCTACCCACTCATGAGGCATGGACTTGCCAAGATGGTGAGACCAAAGCCAAGTACATCCAAGACTTGCATTCATAAGTTAAGGAAACCATTGAGAGGAGAGTTAAGAAACAACAAGAGGATGGTAATAAGGGAAGAAAGGAAGTCATCTTCCAAGAGGGAGATTGGGTTTGGCTTCACTTGAGAAAGGAGAGATTCCCTACTCAAAGGAAGTCTAAGCTCCTCCCTAGAGGGGATGGCCCCTTTCAAGTCATTAGGAGAATTAACAACAATGCTTATGAGTTAGACTTACCCCCAAGCTACAACATAAGTAACTCATTTAATGTTTGTGACCTTTCTCCTTTTGATGTAGGGTTTAAGAATTCGTGGTCGAATTCTCTCCAAGAAGGGGAGGATGATGAAGGCATGACCACCTCCTTAGAAGCTCCATCAAGAAGGATCACTAGAAGCATGTCTAGAGGGGAGTCTTCTATTCCATCACCTTTATCTTTGTTTTGCATTACTTTAGTTTGAATTCCCTAAGTTGGTTTCTAGTTGATTTATTTTGGTTGACTTGTTGACTTTGATCCAAAGTTGACCTTTGACCAAGATTAGATTAACTTAAACCAACATGCTAATCCTTGTTTGTCTTGTTTTGTAGGTAATTAAGAGAAAGTAGAGCATGGCTAGGTGGCACTTGGTGATTGGAGCACTTGGATGAAGTGGAAGAGAGAGGAAAGCAAAAAGCATAAAGCAAAAGCAAAAGTAGACATGTACCTTGTCTCCTTTTGTGATGAGTTCAAATTTTTGCCCTCATTTAATATTTAAATTTGGGGATTTAATTGAACTTTCTGTGCTTAAAGATTGATTTAATTAGGATTTGTGATTATTGGATTTATTGAGTAAGTTTGGTAAAAGTGGCGTAAAAATTGATTTTAGTTGCACAAAATATTATTGGATATTCTAACGTTTGTTAATGCAGCTGGAATTTATTTTTGGTCAATTAATAATGTGATTTTAAAATATTCAAAGTTACAAAATAAGTCCAAAATCAAGAAATTCTGAAAAAGAATAAATCAGGAGCTAAATGCACCCCCAGTTTTTATTTGCACACTCCTCCCTCAAGTGGACCACAAAAACCTGTTCTGCACCCCCAGTTTTCACTAAGTTGCACCCCTCCTACCACTTAAACTTCACTCAACCAGATTATGCCATGTGGCAATCCCCACCTCTTAAAATTACCCAACCAGAGCAAGCCATGTGGCAACAATCCTTGCACTAACAAGCTGTCCAATGGAAGGCTACCACGTCATCATCTTCATCTCCCAAAACCCTAACCCTAATTTTCTCCTCTCCTTCCACCCACTATGGCAGCCGCCGCCGCCATCACCTTTTCCGGCCACCATAGATCACGCAGCAACCATGGAGCGAGTTCTTCTTCCTCGTGCCTCAGCCATGGCAGCCCCTTCCACCGTCAACTCGCCGGAATCTGCACCATAACTCCACCACGACGAACCACCGCGAAGCGCCGCCACCTTCTCCGCACCACGAACAGCAACGCACCTTCTTCTCCATGGCAGCAGCGAACGCGAGCATCCATCACGCCACCACCATCTCCATCGAGCCTCGCGCAGAACGCCACTGTTCCGCCACCATCTTCCTCCATCAAAGCGCGAGTTCGTCTTCTCCGCAGCCACCGCAGCAGCACTCTTCGCCGGAATCTGCACCATTTCCGCAGCGCATGCGAACCAGAACGCGCGAACCAGAACTCCATCGTAGCTCCGCGCACCACCACCGCGAACCTTCTCCGCAACGCATCCGCCAGCGCGAACAGCGCGCAGCTTCTCGCTACTGTTCCGTCACCACCGCGTCGCGCCACGCTCGCCGGAGAAGAAGCCGGAGCAGCCGCCGTCAGCCGCGCAGCCAAGGAGAAGAGTGTGAGAGTGAAACCCTAATTCTGGAGAGAGAATCTGCACTGCCACGTGTCAGCATCTGATAGGCAGTCAACTGGTCAAACTCTGGTCAAACTGGTCAAACTCTGGTCAATTTTGTAAAAATGCTTAAATAAGAGGGGCAGAATTGGAAATTGGACAGAAATTGAGTTGCTAATTAATTAAATAAAAATGAAAGAATTTAGCAACTGACAGATAAAGCCCAAAGTCCAGTTGAAGCCTATATAAAGAGACTTAAGGGAGCAGAAACGGGAACTGACAATTTACAGCTGACAGCTTAGACACTTAGAACTCTCTGGTTTTGGCAGATACCGTCTCCACCACATCTCTCATTCTTTCTTTTATTTTCTTTCTTTCATATCATCATGTATTCCATCAAAGCCATGGAGGGCTAAGCTTTAAGGGTTGATTCCACTGTAATTTCTTAAATGGATTCTGAGGTTAGATGAATTTATATGTTTTGTTATTTTGATTATTGTTGTGGTTTTTGTTTATCTATGTCTTTTGCTTCTTAATCGAATAGAAAATAATGATTTTAAATCTACATGCATGCTAATCATATGAGTTAAAAGGTTTTTAAATTAAATTGAGACTTTACTTTGATTTTGTTTAGAAACTTTCATTTGATTAAATAAGTTTTTGCCAATAATTGAGACTTTAATTTGATTAGAGGTAATTACTTTAACTAAAATTAGTCAAGACTTTACTTTGATTAATTAAGTTTTCTATTTGGTAAAGAAACAAAGGAATAGACATGATTAGGCATAGTAAAATTAATTGAGACTGTACTTTGATTGAATTTACTATGGACAATCTAATAATTCTCACTTTTAATTGAGACTGTACTTTGATTAAAAGTGAGGATGCCAACAAATGAATTGAGTCTTTACATTGATTTATTTGTAAATCAACAACAATAATTAATTTAACAATAATCTCTAGATAACCAATGAAGAATCTTATTTAGAAAAAGCAGTGGAATTGACCTATTTACTATTACTGTGTTTACAATCTTCCGTGTCATTTTCTTTGCATATCAAAACCTCCCTATTTTTATAGTTGCTAGTTTTAAATTGCATTTTTGAGAATCAAATATTTGAGATCAATTCCGTATTCGTTGTGAGACGACTCAGGGTTATCTTAACCCTAACTATTTTCTTCACTACAAACTGGCAATACTGAAGTTGCTAAAGTAGTGGTAATTTGATCGCCTAACGACAGCGATATCAAATTTGGCGCCGTTGCCGGGGAATACGGTTAGTATTTCTTTTATTTTGATTCTGTTTTGATTTATTTATTTTATTTTATTTTATTTTATTTTTTATTTTTATTTATTTTTATTTATTTTACGCATATATGTTTGATATAGTTTGTTATTTTGTAGTATCTAGTTTTCTGTTAATATACTCCAAGCAAAGTTCTATTTTTGTTTTGATTAAGAATTTCTTTTAAGAAATTTTTGAGACTAGTTTGGAAAACTCTGTCTAGGAAAGACTTGGTATTTAAGTTGTCCACTGTGACGCACCTCTCTTTCCTGGGAGTAGACCCAACGACATCTTAACTTATTTCTTTCTTGAAATCTTTCTCCAAAACAAGAATAGGAAGAAAAAAACACACAGGGAAACACTTTTCAGGTGGACTGTATAGTGCATGACTCGGGCCAATCCGGGTCAATTTTATCAACTTGATTCAGAACTTGAAAGGAACTTGCGTAAATCACGTAGGAGACTTGAACTCAGGTGTTCTACTGAAGGAGCACCATCATCATCTGAACCTACCACTGAAAGTGTACCACTAGAATCACCTCCGGTGATTAACATATTTTCTGATCCATCACCTGAACCAGAAATTCAAGAAGATAGAATGGAAGAAAGAACAATAAGAGAGTTGGCTTCACCGGATGCAGCAATTACACAAAACATGTGCATCCAATATCCAGATGGAGAATGTGAGCTTAAGTCTGGGTTAATCCATCTTTTACCCAAATTCCATGGATTAGCAGGAGAAGACCCGTACCATCATTTGAAGGAATTTCATGTTGTTTGTTCATCCATGAGACCTTCAACAGTGACAGAGGAACATATCAAGCTTAAGGCTTTTCCATTCTCATTGCAAGATGCCGCTAAGAATTGGTTATACTGCCTTCCGCCAGGATCCATCAATACCTGGGAGACTCTGAAAAGATTATTTCTGGAAAAGTTTTTTCCAGCATCTAGAGTTGCTGCTATTTGCAAAGATATTTATGGGATAAGGCAACAAGAAAGAGAAAGTCTTCACGAGTATTGGGAGAGATTCAAAAAGTTGTGTGCTTCCTGTCCTCGTCACCAAATAAACGAGCATCTCCTCATTCAATACTTTTATGAGGGATTGAGTATCATGGATAGACAAATGATAGATGCTGCAAGTGGAGGGTCATTGGTGGACAAAACGCCAACAAATGCAAGACAATTGATTGAAACTATGGCATCGAACCATCAACAATTTTCCACAAGGAGTAATTCTATAACTCTATTGAAGGGAACCCATGGAGTAGAAGCTTCATATGTTGCAGATCACAAGAAATTAGAAGGGAAGTTGGATGACTTAGCAGCCATGGTAAGGACCTTGACAGACTTACAGAAAAAGCCTATCCCTTCTACTTTATGTGGAATTTGTGCTTCTACTAATCATCCTACAGAGGCTTGTTCTATGTTAAAAGAGACAGGGACGTTAGACAATGAACAACCTCAAGCATATGCTGCAAACATCTATGGCAATAATAGACCACCTCGGCAGCAATACAACCATGATTTGTCCTCCAACAAGTACAACCCAGATTGGAAGGAATATCCCAGCCAGAAATGGGGAAATCAACAGCCTCAACACCAACAAGTCTATGTTCCACCTCAACAGAGGCAACAACCACAACCAGCTGTAACCTCTGGTGATTCAAACATGGAAGCAATGATGAAAATGATGGCTGACATGATGAAGGGACAAATCAATGAGTTGAAACAGACAATGGAAGCAACCAATCAGAATTTGCAAAATCAGATTGGACAAATGGCAAATGAGTTAAATCAGATGAAGTCTCAACAAGGCTCAAGCAATTTGCCTGCACAAACTGTAATCAACCCGAGAAATGTAAGTGCTATTACTTTAAGATCGGGTAAGCAAATACAAGGTCTTGGGGATGCCCAAGAAGATGAAGATAAGGACAATGAAGTTGTACCTAATGATGAAAGAGGAAGATCAGATGAAGCAACACAAGCAACATCTGAGATGCCTGCACCCAGTGATAACTCCAGGTTGGTATCCCCTAATACTTCCTCTGAAAATTCTTCTCCTTATTCTCCTCCTCCTCCCTATCCAAACCGTTTGAAACCAAAAACTAAAAAGATGGAGGAGTTAGACAAAGAAATCCTGAATACTTTCAAGAAAGTGGAGATAAACATTCCTTTGTTGGATGCTGTGAGACAAATTCCTAAATACGCCAAGTTTCTCAAAGAATTATGTACACATAAAAGGCGTATTATGGACAAAGAGGTAGTGAACATGGGAAGAAACGTCTCTAGCTTAATTAAGAAGCCTGCAGTCAGAATGCCGCAAAAGTGTAAGGATCCAGGTATGTTTTCTGTTCCCTGCATTATAGGAAGTACTAAGTTTGACAATGCTATGTTAGATTTAGGAGCTTCCATTAATGTAATGCCTTTATCTGTTTTTACTTCACTTCATCTTGGACCTCTTAAGTCTACTGGTGTGGTCATTCAATTGGCCAACCGTAGCACAGTTAACCCTGCAGGTGTGCTAGAAGATGTGCTTGTCCGTGTGGACAAGTTAATTTTTCCTGCAGATTTCTACATCTTGGACATGAAGGATGATGAAGGAATGAGTTCAACCACAATTATCTTGGGAAGACCATTCATGATGACAGCACGTACCAAGATAGACGTGCATGCAGGATCCTTGACTATGGAGATAGGAGATGAGAAGGTGCAGTTCAACGTGCTAGAAGCCATGAAGCACCCAATTGAAGACCATTCTTTGTTTTGCATTGATTTATTGAGTAATGTCGTGAACAATTATGCTTTTGGACTTTTGGACGTTTTATCTGGTTTTTCTTCTTCTTTGGATTTTTCTTTTTCGAATATTTCGGGCTCAATTTTAGACGAAAGAGAAAATTGCAAAACAGGTGATGTTGAGGACGCGGTGTCACTATTTGATACCTCTGTGACGTCCAAGTGTGATGCTGAGGTGGCTGAAATTACCTTAGGCAGTAAAATGTTGCCATCTGTGGAACAGCCACCCACTTTGGAGTTGAAACCTTTACCATCTCATTTGAAATATGTTTATCTTGAGAGGGATGGGAAACTCCCTGTTATTATATCTGCCTTGCTTACTGACGAGCAGGAACAAAAGCTATTGCAGGTTATCAAAGATCACAAGCGAGCAATAGGCTGGACTTTGGCAGATATTCCTGGTATTAGTCCTTCTTTCTGCATGCACAGAATACTCTTGGAGGAGGATGCTAAGCCAGTGAGGCAACCTCAGAGGAGACTGAATCCTCAACTGATGGAGGTTGTGAAGAAAGAAGTCACCAAGTTGCTACAAGCAGGTATTATATATCCCATTTCTGACAGCACTTGGGTGAGTCCTGTACATGTGGTCCCCAAGAAATTTGGGATCACCGTGGTCAAGAATGAGAAGAACGAGTTGATTCCTACTCGTATTCAGAATAGCTGGAGGGTCTGTATTGATTATAGAAGACTAAACCAGGCCACCAGGAAGGACCACTTTCCTTTACCATTCATGGGCCAGATGTTAGATCGATTGGCAGGTAAGTCTCATTACTGTTTTCTTGATGGATTCTCTGGGTATTTTCAGATTTGTATTGCCCTAGAGGATCAACATAAGACTACTTTTACTTGTCCATTCGGTACATATGCTTATAGGAAAATGCCATTTGGCCTTTGCAATGCTCCTGGAACATTTCAGCGATGTATGATGAGTATTTTTACAGATTTTGTTGGAGCATTGTATTGAGGTTTTTATGGATGATTTTAGTGTATATGGTTCATCTTTTGATCACTGCTTGTCTAATCTTGCTAGAGTCTTGGAGAGATGTGAAGAAACTAACCTTGTTCTAAATTTTGAAAAATGTCATTTTATGGTGGAACAAGGTATAGTTTTAGGTCACGTTGTTTCCAAGAATGGTATATCTGTAGATCCTGCTAAAATTGATATTATTTCACAATTGCCTTACCCCTCTTCTGTGAAAGAGGTTCGATCTTTTCTTGGACATGCAGGATTTTACAGGAGGTTTATCAAGGACTTCAGCAAGATAGCCAACCCTCTCTCCAACTTGTTGCAAAAGGATATAGTATTTGACTTTGGAGAGAGGTGCAAAGATGCGTTTGATACATTGAAAAAGGCGCTTACCACCACTCCTATAATCCAGCCACCTGATTGGACATTACCGTTCGAGTTGATGTGTGATGCATCAAACTTTGCAGTAGGAGCGGTGCTTGCACAAAAAGATGGGAAGCTATCACATGTGATATATTATGCTTCCAGAACGTTGGACACAGCGCAGGCTAACTACACCACGACTGAGAAGGAATTATTGGCTGTTGTGTTTGCCTTGGACAAATTCAGACCGTATATACTTGGTTCCAAGGTAATTGTTTATACTGATCATGCAGCATTAAAATTCCTTCTGAAGAAAGCAGATTCGAAACCAAGGTTGATCAGATGGATGCTACTGCTCCAAGAATTTGACATTGAGATTCTAGACAGAAGTGGAGCACATAACTTGGTAGCCGATCATCTTAGCAGGATTGAAAATGGAGAAGATAACAATCCTATTAAGGATGACTTTCCTGATGAAGTCCTCCTAGCATTGACTGCTGTGAAAGGTATGTTTCCTGAACCTTGGTTTGCTGACATTGTTAATTATTTGGTTGTTTCTGCTATTCCTCCTTCCTTCTCCAAATATGAAAGAATCAAGCTAAAAAGTGAGGCAAAGTACTATATCTGGGAAGATCCAATCTTATGGCGCATTGGTAGTGACCAAGTCATAAGGAGGTGTGTTCCAGATATCGAGATACCTCATGTGCTTGAGTTCTATCATTCATCTCCTTTTGGTGGACATTATGGCACACAAAGAACAGGTAGGAAGGTGTTGGATTGTGGATTATATTGGCCTACTATTTTTAAAGATGCACAGAAGGTATATGAAAATTGTGAGCAGTGCCAAAGGGCAGCCAGATCCATTACAAGAAGGGATGAAATGCCTCAACAACCCATGCTGTATTGTGAGGTATTTGATATTTGGGGTATTGATTTTATGGGTCCTTTTCCTCCTTCTTTTGGGTTTTCTTATATTTTGCTTGCTGTAGACTATGTCTCCAAATGGGTGGAAGCCATAGCTACAAGGACTAATGATTCTCGAGTTGTTTTGAGTTTTGTCAGGTCTAACATTTTCTGCAGATTTGGGATACCACGAGCCATCATCAGTGACCAGGGGACTCATTTCTGTAATAGGCTACTTGAGAACATGTTGAAGAAGTATGGGGTGACACATCGCATTGCTACGCCATATCACCCCCAAACCAATGGACAAGCAGAGATCTCTAACAGAGAGATTAAAAAGATACTAGAGAAAGTAGTGAAGCCTAGTCGAAAGGATTGGGCCACAAGATTGGATGAAGCACTTTGGGCACACAGGACAGCCTACAAAACACCTATAGGTATGTCACCTTTCAGGGTGGTTTTTGGAAAGGCTTGTCATCTACCTGTGGAGATTGAACATCGGGCCTATTGGGCCGTGAAAGCATGCAACTTGGATTTGGAAGAAGCAGGAAATGAGCGAAAGCTTCAATTGCAAGAACTAGAGGAGATTAGGCTAGCAGCCTATGAAAATTCAAAGTTCTACAAAGAGAAAACCAAGAAGTTCCATGACCAAAAGCTTGTGGCTAGAAAGGATTTCAAGGTAGGCTAGAAGGTGTTACTATACAAATCCAAGCTTGGTCACATGAGTGGTAAGTTGCGTTCTACTTGGGAAGGACCATACATTGTTACAAAAGTCTTCCCTTATGGAGCAGTGGAGATCAAGGAAGAATCTTCAGCAAGAACTTTTAAAGTTAATGGGCATCGTCTTCGGATATTCAATGAAAATCAAGATATGCTGAACAAGACGATGGATGGGATGAACTTGACTTCTCCCTCATACCTTCCACCTTGAGGAGGTAAGTACACTTCATACTTTTTCTTTGCATTTTATACATATTGAATACATTGAGGACAATGCATGGATAAAGTGTGGGGGTGTGGGGAGATTTTCCCCCTTTTCTGTTTTTGTTTTCTATTTGTTTTGTTTTTCCTTTTCTAATTTTGTTTTCTGTTTGTTTTTATTAAAAAAAAAAGTTTCTGTTTTCAATAAAACATATTGACATTGGATTTTTGGATTTGATTTACTAATTGGAACGGTCATAATTCTAGGAAAATAAAAGTCATGTGCTATGAGTGGATTGTTGTCTGTGATTTACTGATTGAGTTGATTTGAGAGTTTCTGGAATAAATCTTTTGTGAAAGAGTTTTTGACCTTGTGAGTTTTGAGCTTTATTGTAAGGATGAACTACCATGTGTCATTCCTATTTTTCTTGTGTGATTTGCTCATGTCTTGTTGATACTCAAATGTTTAGCTTGATTCTGTTGTTGTGCATCTTAGGTGAACATGCATGATTTGATATGACTGAGGCATTTCTTGTTTTTAGCTACTTGGCCAAATAAGCTAACCATAACATTGATCCATTGGTAGCCCCTTGAGCTTAAACGTCTTTTTCTTGTTTTGAGCATATTGTTAAACCTTAAAAAGAAAAAGACCATGTTTTTCCTTACCTTAGGGAGAAAGAAGGAGCTAGTGAATTATGTTGAGATTGGTTGAGGAATAAAGTGTGGGGGTGAGTATTTCCCCCACAAAGTTGTAAAAATGGCAAAAAGGAAAATAATTGTTGATGACAGAGTGTTGAAATGAAAAATGATTGCTGTCTGAAAAAGAGCAACAAAGGATAAAAGAGAAAAAAAGAAGAAGAAGTAAAGATTGTTTTTGAAACTGTGCTCCATAACTCTTTCTTCCTTACTATTTCAAAAACACACAAATCCTAAAGTTTTTCCTACCTTTGCCTTGGCCTCATTATAACCTGTTAAAAGTCCTCATGATTTTTGAATGCATGTTTTCTGAAAGCTGTGAATATTAGAGTCTTGCTAAGCATTGAGAGTGTTTACTTGCATGGGTATTTTGAGTGAAAACACAAGCCAAAACACTTGAGCGAATCTTGGTGAGAAAATATATATTTAACTTGAATGTTTCTCTTTCATATTTGATTATCTTGTAAACTCAAAAGATTAACTCATGTGTGAAAAACAGAATTTTATCCATTTGTTTTTGCGTGACAACATGATTTCTAGAAGATTGATCTGTTTCCATTGGTATTCATTTCTTTAATCCACTGAAAATATGGAATAGAAGACCTCAGAAAAAAGTTTTGAAATTGTTAAATTTTGCCCAGGAGTGCAAAAGGATAAGTGTGGGTGTGTGATGAGTTCAAATTTTTGCCCTCATTTAATATTTAAATTTGGGGATTTAATTGAACTTTCTGTGCTTAAAGATTGATTTAATTAGGATTTGTGATTATTGGATTTATTGAGTAAGTTTGGTAAAAGTGGCGTAAAAATTGATTTTAGTTGCACAAAATATTATTGGATATTCTAACGTTTGTTAATGCAGCTGGAATTTATTTTTGGTCAATTAATAATGTGATTTTAAAATATTCAAAGTTACAAAATAAGTCCAAAATCAAGAAATTCTGAAAAAGAATAAATCAGGAGCTAAATGCACCCCCAGTTTTTATTTGCACACTCCTCCCTTAAGTGGACCACAAAAACCTGTTCTGCACCCCCAGTTTTCACTAAGTTGCACCCCTCCTACCACTTAAACTTCACTCAACCAGATTATGCCATGTGGCAATCCCCACCTCTTAAAATTACCCAACCAGAGCAAGCCATGTGGCAACAATCCTTGCACTAACAAGCTGTCCAATGGAAGGCTACCACGTCATCATCTTCATCTCCCAAAACCCTAACCCTAATTTTCTCCTCTCCTTCCACCCACTATGGCAGCCGCCGCCGCCATCACCTTTTCCGGCCACCATAGATCACGCAGCAACCATGGAGCGAGTTCTTCTTCCTCGTGCCTCAGCCATGGCAGCCCCTTCCACCGTCAACTCGCCGGAATCTGCACCATAACTCCACCACGACGAACCACCGCGAAGCGCCGCCACCTTCTCCGCACCACGAACAGCAACGCACCTTCTTCTCCATGGCAGCAGCGAACGCGAGCATCCATCACGCCACCACCATCTCCATCGAGCCTCGCGCAGAACGCCACTGTTCCGCCACCATCTTCCTCCATCAAAGCGCGAGTTCGTCTTCTCCGCAGCCACCGCAGCAGCACTCTTCGCCGGAATCTGCACCATTTCCGCAGCGCATGCGAACCAGAACGCGCGAACCAGAACTCCATCGTAGCTCCGCGCACCACCACCGCGAACCTTCTCCGCAACGCATCCGCCAGCGCGAACAGCGCGCAGCTTCTCGCTACTGTTCCGTCACCACCGCGTCGCGCCACGCTCGCCGGAGAAGAAGCCGGAGCAGCCGCCGTCAGCCGCGCAGCCAAGGAGAAGAGTGTGAGAGTGAAACCCTAATTCTGGAGAGAGAATCTGCACTGCCACGTGTCAGCATCTGATAGGCAGTCAACTGGTCAAACTCTGGTCAAACTGGTCAAACTCTGGTCAATTTTGTAAAAATGCTTAAATAAGAGGGGCAGAATTGGAAATTGGACAGAAATTGAGTTGCTAATTAATTAAATAAAAATGAAAGAATTTAGCAACTGACAGATAAAGCCCAAAGTCCAGTTGAAGCCTATATAAAGAGACTTAAGGGAGCAGAAACGGGAACTGACAATTTACAGCTGACAGCTTAGACACTTAGAACTCTCTGGTTTTGGCAGATACCGTCTCCACCACATCTCTCATTCTTTCTTTTATTTTCTTTCTTTCATATCATCATGTATTCCATCAAAGCCATGGAGGGCTAAGCTTTAAGGGTTGATTCCACTGTAATTTCTTAAATGGATTCTGAGGTTAGATGAATTTATATGTTTTGTTATTTTGATTATTGTTGTGGTTTTTGTTTATCTATGTCTTTTGCTTCTTAATCGAATAGAAAATAATGATTTTAAATCTACATGCATGCTAATCATATGAGTTAAAAGGTTTTTAAATTAAATTGAGACTTTACTTTGATTTTGTTTAGAAACTTTCATTTGATTAAATAAGTTTTTGCCAATAATTGAGACTTTAATTTGATTAGAGGTAATTACTTTAACTAAAATTAGTCAAGACTTTACTTTGATTAATTAAGTTTTCTATTTGGTAAAGAAACAAAGGAATAGACATGATTAGGCATAGTAAAATTAATTGAGACTGTACTTTGATTGAATTTACTATGGACAATCTAATAATTCTCACTTTTAATTGAGACTGTACTTTGATTAAAAGTGAGGATGCCAACAAATGAATTGAGTCTTTACATTGATTTATTTGTAAATCAACAACAATAATTAATTTAACAATAATCTCTAGATAACCAATGAAGAATCTTATTTAGAAAAAGCAGTGGAATTGACCTATTTACTATTACTGTGTTTACAATCTTCCGTGTCATTTTCTTTGCATATCAAAACCTCCCTATTTTTATAGTTGCTAGTTTTAAATTGCATTTTTGAGAATCAAATATTTGAGATCAATTCCGTATTCGTTGTGAGACGACTCAGGGTTATCTTAACCCTAACTATTTTCTTCACTACAAACTGGCAATACTGAAGTTGCTAAAGTAGTGGTAATTTGATCGCCTAACGACAGCGATATCATTTTGCCTTTGTGGTTTATGCCTTAGAAGGTCACTTGGTCTCCTTCCTCTTTTGGCCTAGAATCCTCATGGGAATGCCTCCACCAATGATCTCCCTTCACTTGGCCAAGACTCACTCTCACATTAGGTTTAGGGTTTGCTAGTTAATCCTTTTTTATGTTTTTGTATTTGCTAAAGGACCCCTATGAACTCCTATTTAAAGGGTGCTCCTTGTCTTGTAAAAGGGTTGATCATTTTGTTTCTAAACTATTGTGTTTCAACCTTTAAATTTTCGTGAGCTCTCCTTCCTAGAAGTGAACTCACCTTTGCCTTATCTTGCTTGCAAGTGGCGGCACAATCACTCATCTCTAGGGCTTGGTTGGCTTAGATCCCCCCCTATGAGTGGCGTGCTTCTTCCATTCTTCATCTTCTATGCTTTCCATTTTTATTGTTTCTTCTTTCATTTTGCTCTTTAGTGTTGTTATTGCCGTGTGTGTTTAAGCTTGAATCCAACTCTCTTCTTCCTTTCATGAGCTTGAGAAATGAACCTTCACATCTAGATAGCATGCTATCTTAATGTCTAGTGGGAATTTTCAAAAAGCTTTCTTAAACAACTTCACCATATTCATAACTCTAAAAGGGAACAAGATAATCCTTCATCAGAATCTGGGCAGAGCCCAATTTTTCACTACCGCCTGGCGGTATTGAGGCTGCTGCTAGGCGACCTGTCAGGAGAGTAGTAGGTGCAACCTGGTTGGTGCTCTTGCCATGGGGTGCAATGATTGGGGTTCTTATTGGAAGTATTTTGAGATAGGATAGGTTGTAATTTCATCATCTAGGATATTTAGATAATAAAAGGAAGATTAAAAATGTGCTTGGGGTGTTTATTACATATTGTTAGCTGTTATGTTAATCTGGGTGTCCAAGTACACATAAAATAATGACCAGACTAGGGTGGAATAAATAGAAGGGTGAAAGGGTTTAGAAATCGGGGTATATGGAGTATGAGAACTAGTAAGGTAATAAAAAGGGAAAAGGATGGGTGCAAGAATTAATTGGGCATATGGCCATAACTGGGGTACGGTAATGTTCACAGAATAACATGTATAATGATAAGTGGTAAGGGGAATATTGTTAATTGTGGCTTGTTCTGTTTGAGAATCAAAAGAAATGTGGTATGACAATAGTGTTTGAGTTGGGCATGAATTGATTGAACTAGGTGTGTTTTAGTTTTGGTGATATGTTATAAATACTATGATTAGTGTGTAGAAGTAGTGTTGCGAATTGAGGTCTTCAGACCTGTAAAATGTGCCAAAAACCAGTAGCATCTCGCTACTGGTATGGCGCCTGGCCGTGCAAGGCAGACCGTCAGGCGGTAGTGCCTTAAATCAGTGGCAGTGGCCACTGCCTGCAAGAGGCGCCTAGCGGCAGGATTGTGTCCGCCAGGCGGTGACGGAAAATTACGAGTCCTGTCTGGGCCGCAGCGCCTGGCGGTGGGAGAGTGACCGCCGGGCGGTTTTTTGCCAGTATCCGCCTAGCGGTGTCTAGGCGGTACCAGGCGGGTTTTGTGGCTGTATAATTGGTTTTTAATTTGATTAGTGGACTTAAAGGACTAAGTTCACTTCTTTTATGTTTGGGCTTGACAGACTAAGTCCAAATAGAGGTCTGGGATGTGCTTGAGTGGTTGAACGCATGATGGGCATGGAACAATGATGTTCCCATCGGCTACTATTGGGCGAGGAGTCCTTAGTATGGTGATTGCATGCGTTGGGCGCACGATGGGCAAGGAACTGTAATGTTCCCATCGACTACTATTGGGCGAGGAGTCCATAGTATGGTGATTGCGTGCGTGCCAGGGTCCAAGTTGAGTAAGTTTGGATGTGTTACTACAGGCGAGGAGTCTGTAGGGTTGGACTATGAGCAGGATTGGCTCGTAGGGTTGGACCACGAAAGGGATAGTTTCGTGGAAGCACAGTGAAAATCCCAGGACCTAGTTTCATGCATGTGACTCAGGAAGGAATTTGAGATCAGGGGTGGATAATTTGTAATTAACATATATCAGTAAATTTTTATTGGGATGGGTATCATATTTAATTTGTTTAATATGCATAGCTCACCCTATCTATGTGTGTATGGCGATGATCGGATGATTTATTATCCGGGAGCAGATGTTTCGGCAGGTGAGACAGGAGATGCTTTAGACTGGAGAGCGGGATCATGTTATGGGCTTTTGAAGATTTAAATTTTTGATGTATTTATGTTTTGGAATGTTAGCCACTTTTGGCTTTTATAAGTTGTAATGTTTTTGAATTGTGAACAGTTACAATGTTTTGAATTTGCGACTTTAATTTTCCCGCGTTTTGGGAAGATGCATATATAAATGAGGAATGATTTATATTATCGTATTTAGTCTCATTTATTTAATTGTTTATGATATTTTCAAAGTAATATTCCTTAGGGATGTTACACATTCCCCGAATTCAAGACAAAGACATGGTAGATTTCACAAAACAAGCACAACCTCAAACCTTTATTGCATTTTTCATCGAGGAGTCAATACACGAATTTAGCAAGACATGGAAATGGAACAATTAAACACTTCAAAACAAAATTCACCAAAATAGAATATCAAACCCTAATTTGGGTATTATTCAAACGCAAATTCAAGAGAAAAAGAGAATTCTAAAGATTTAATGGAACAAAAATGACTGTTATGATATTAAAAACCAAAAACCCATACATGGGTGCTTTTCCAAGTCAATACAATCCATAAAACGAAATGTCCAAGCTAGTAAATGAGTTCAAAACGTAAAACCCACATTGGGTGCTGTCAATGGTGCATAAAAACACTAAAAACGAGTTCTAAAACGTGAAAAGTGAAAAAGGCATCTCCATGGTCACCAACCAAAGCTTACAAACGTAAAAATCGAGAATGGAGAAGATGAAGTGCGGGTGCCACCCCAAGAAGACCTAAATTTTCGTGGTCACATCACTATAGACCAACATATTTTCAAAAATGTCATTCAGTCACTTAGAATTACAAAAATGCCACTATGAGTTAAAAATGGTGGTCTAGTGACATGGACAAGCTCATTGACATGGCGCTAACGTGGCAAAGATGTGGAAACTCTATCTTCATCTTAAGATTAGTGTCCAAGCTCCAAAATTTTCTCCACAAAATACCTAAAAATAATTCGTAACAAAAATTATACCAATTAATGCCAAATTTAAAAAAAATTTAAAAAAACGAGGAGCTGACACATGGCACCTACTTAACGTTTGCTCCACAAAATACCTAAAAATAATTCGTAACAAAAATTATACCAATTAATGCCAAATTTTAAAAATTTCAAAAAAACGAGGAGCTAACATGTAGCATCTACTTAACGGTGTTACTTCCATACTAACGAAAAAGACCTAATTGTTACTGATTTACAAAAATGTGGACCTAATTGAGACTAATAGAAATATGATGACCAAATTGAGATTTTGGTAAAAAAACAAGGACCATTGAAGTATTTTAAACTTTTTTTTACTATTTTTTACCGTTTAAAATTTAAATAATTGATATTTTATATACAAAAATTAAACAACAATTTCACAAGAAATAGGTTAGCGAATACTCAAATGGGATTGGTGTTCTTAAATTTGACAAATTTCATTTCATTGTAACAGTTTTTCAATTTTTTTTACTATTCTTTTATACTTACAATTTAAATAATTGATATCTTATGTATAAAAATTGCTCAAAATTTCAAAACAAATAGAATTGCAGACACTCAAAGGGGATTGTGTTCTGAAATTTGATATATTCCATCTTTTTGTAACACTTTTTCAATTTTTTTTTACTATTTTTTACCATTTACAATTTAAATAATTTATACTTTCTACATAAATAATGCTCAAAATTTCACAAGAAACCGGTTGACTAATACTCATAGGACATTTGTGTGATGAAATTTGAAAACTTCCTTCAATTTTGTAACACTTTTTTTAATTTTTTTAACTATTTTTTACTATTTAGAATTTTAATTATTAATATTTTATATACAAAAATTGCACAAACTTTCATAAGAAATAGGTTGGCCAATACTCCGATAGGAATTGTGTTCTTAACTTTAACAAATTCCATCTCATGGCAACACTTTGCTAATTTTGTTTTACTATTTTTTACTTTTTACAATTTAAATAATTGATATTTTATGTATAAAAATTGCTCAAAATTTACAACATATAGGAAGGCAGATGGATACTCATATGGGATACTCATATGGTATGAAATTTGACAAATTTCATCTTTTGATAACAGTTTTTTAATTCTTTTTTTATGGAGGCGTGGTTCGGGATCGTCACAGGTATTTCAGAGCAGTTGATGGAATCATGCTCAAGACCTTCAAAAAGATCTCGGATTAGCTTCAGATCGTAGAATAGTAAGTCTTTTATAATTTTTGTAATGTTTTTGTTTGGGCTTTATCAGACCTCTAGTTGTGTTGGGCTTTTTGGTGTTTCGGCCCACACTATACAAGCCCTTGTGAAACACTTTGTATTAAGATTTGAGTTATATGAAAATTTGAGTTTTCTCTCAAGTCTCGAGGTTCTCCAATTCAAAGTGGTGAATCTTCCTCACTTATCTTGGAATCTCTTACAAGTGGCGTGGTTTCCTTTCGTTCTGAATCTCCATTGATAAGACGTCCTCCATCTTTCCCTTCATCGCTTTTCGTTATAGGGTTTTTATATCCATTTCTGTCCAACACGTTTTCCACTCCATAATCCGAGACAATCCTTCACCATTTTTACTATATTTGACTTTTTACAATTTAAATAATTGATATTTTATATATAAAAATTGCTCAAAATTTCACAACAAACAATTTGGCCGATAATCACAGGGGATTGGTGTTCTAAAATTTGAAAAATTCCATCTTTTGGTAACAATTTCTAAATTTTTTTCTACTACTTTTTACAATTTACAATTTAAATAATTCATATTATCTACATAAAAAATTCTCAAAAGTTCACAACCAATACTCAAAGTGGATTGGTGTTAAGAAATTTGAAAATTTTCTTATTTTGTAACACTTTTTTCAATTTTTTTAACTATTTCCAATTTAAATAATTGATACTTTATATACAAAAATTGCACAAAATTTCACAACAAATAGGTTGGTGGATACTTAAATGGGATTGGTGTTTTCAAATTTGACAAATTTAATCTCTTGAAAACACTTTTTTAATTCTTTTTACGATTTTTTACTATTTACAACTTACATAATTCATATTTTTTATTTAAAAATTGTTCAAAATTTCACAACAAACAGGTTGGCCGATAATGACAAGGGATTGGTGATCCGAAATTTGAAAAATTTCATCTTTTGGTAACAATTTTTAAGTCTTTTTCTAAAATTTTTACCATTTACAATTTAAATAATTCATATTATCTACTTAAAAATTGCTCAAATTTTCAAAAGAAATTCGTTGGCCAATACTCAAAGTGGATTGGTGTTATGAAATTTTAAAAATTCCTCCTTTTTGTAACACTATTTTAATTTTTTTACTATTGTTTACTATTTACAATTTTAATAATTCATATTTCTA
The DNA here is from genome assembly GCF_037176805.1 of Vigna unguiculata. NCBI lineage: Eukaryota > Viridiplantae > Streptophyta > Magnoliopsida > Fabales > Fabaceae > Vigna > Vigna unguiculata. The sequence continues at coordinate 20,753,720 of NC_140795.1, read as the reverse complement.
CACAAACATTGCTCAAAATTTCACAAGAAACCGATTGGGAAATAATCATAGGAAATTTATGTGATGAAATTTGAAAAATTCATTCTTTTTGTAACACTTTTTTTAATTTTTTTAACTATTTAGAAATTTAATAATTAAGATTTTATATACAAATGTTGCACAAGAAACATGTTTACCAATACTCGGATGGGATTAGTGTTCTTGAATTTGACAAATTTCATCTCATGGTAACACTTTGTTAATTTTTTTTTACTATTTCTTACTATTTAGAATTTAAATAATTGATATTTTATGTATAAAAATTGCTCAAAATTTCACAACAAACATGTTGGAGGATACTCATATGGGATTGGTGTTCTAAAACTTGACAAATTTAATCTCTTGATAACACTTTTTTAATTCTTTTTATTATTTTTTACTATTTACATCTTACATAATTGATATTTTATATATAAAAATTGCTAAAAATTTCACAACAAACAGGTTGGCCGATACTCACAAGGCATTGGTGTTCTAAAATTTGAAAAATTTCATCTTTTGGTAACGATTTTTAAATCTTTTTCTACTATTTTTTACCATTTACAATTTAAATAATTCATATTATCTACTTAAAAATTGCTTAAAATTCTAAAAGAAACTTGTTGGCCAATACTCAAAGTGGATTGATGTTATGAAATTTGAAAAATTCCTCCTTTTTGTAAAACTTTTTAAAATTTTTTTTACTACTTTTTACTATTTACAATCTTAATAATTCATATTTTCTACATAGACATTGCTCAAAATTTCACATAATACCCGTTAGCCAAAACTCAGAGGAGATTTATGTGATGAAATTTGAAAAATTCCTTCTTTTTTTAACACCTTTTTTTGTAATTTTTTTAACTATTTTTAACTATTTAGAATTTTAATAATCAAGATTTTATATACAAAAATTGCACAAAATTTCACTAGAAACAAGTTACCAAATACTCGATTAGGATTGGTGTTCTTAAATTTGACAAATTTCATCCCATGGAAACACTTTGTTAATTTTTCTAACTGTTTCTTACTATCTACAATATAAAAATTGCACAAAATATCTTAACAAACATGTTGGCGAATACTCAGATGGGATTGGTGTTCTAAAATTTGACAAATTTAATCTATTGATAACACTATTTTAATTCCTTTTACTATTTTTTACTATTTAGAATTTACATAATCGATATTTTAAATGTAAAAATTTTTCAAAATTTCTCAACAAACAGGTTGGCTGATACTCACAAGGGATTGGTGTTTTAAAACTAGAAAAATTCCATCTTTTGCTAATAATTTTTAAGTCTTTTTCTACTATTTTTTAACATTTACAATTTAAATAATTCATATTATCTACTAAAAATTGATCAAAATTTCACAACAAACAGGTTGGCCGGAACTCATAGGGGATTGTTGTTCTAAATTTTAAAAAATTCCATCTTTTGATGACACTTTTTTAAACTTTTTTAATATTTTTTACTATTTACAATTTTAATAATTCATATTTTTTACATAAACATTGCTCAAAATTTCACAAGAAACCCGTTGGCCAATACTCATAGGAGATTTATGTGATGAGATTTGAAAAATTCCTTCTTTTTGTAACACTTTAATTTTTTTAACTATTTCTAAGTATTTAGAATTTTAATAATTAAGATTTTATATACAAAAATTGCACAAAATTTCACAAGAAACATGTTTGCTAATACTCGGATGGGATTAGTGTTCTTAAATTTGACAAATTCCATCTCATGGTAACACTTTGTTAATTTTTTTTACTATTTTTTACTTTTTACAATTTAAATAATTGATATTTGATGTATAAAAACTGCTCAAAATTTCACAACAAACAGGTTGACAGATACTCAAATGGGATTGGTGTTCTAAAATTTTACAGTTTCCATCTCTTGATAACAATTTTTTAATTATTTTTAATATTTTTTACTATATACAATTAAAATAATAGATATTTTATTAACAAGAATTGTACAAAATTTCACAAGAAACAAGTTGGGCTATACTCGGATGGGATTGGTGTTCTTAAATTTGACAAATTTCATCTCTTGATAACACTTTTTTTAATTTTTTTTTACTTATTTTTAATATTTAAAATTTAAATAAATGATATTTTATGTATAGAAATTGTTCAAAATTTCACAACAAACAGGTTGGTGGATACTAAGATTGGATTGATGTTCTAAAATTTGACAATTTCCATTTTTTGATAACACTTTTTTAATTCTTTTTACTAGTTTTTTACTATTTACAATTTAAGTAATTGATATTTCATTAACATGAATTGCACAAAATTTCACAAGAAATAAGTTGGCCTATACTTGGATGGGATTGGTATTCTTAAATTTGAGAAATTTCATCTCTTGATAACACTTTTTTAATTTTGTTTACTTATTTTTAATATTTAAAATTTAAATAGTTGATATTTTATGTATAAAAATTGCTCAAAATTTCACAACAAACAGGTTGGAGGATACTCAGATGGGATTGGTGTTCTAAAATTTGACAATTTTCATCTCTTGACAACACTTTTTTAATTCTTTTTACTATATTTTACTATTTACATTTTAATTAATTGATATTTCTTAAACAAGAATTGCACAAAATTTCACAAGAAACAAGTTGGCCTATACTTAGATGGCATTGGTGTTCTTAAATTTGACAAATTCCATATCTTGATAACACTTTTTTAATTTTTTTTACTGATTTTTAATATTTAAAATTTAAATAATTGATATTTAATGTATAAAAATTGCTCAATTTCATAACAAATAGGTTGGTCGATACTCATATGGGATTGCTGTTCTGAAATTTGAAAAATTCAATCTTTTTTTGGTAACACTTTTTCAATACTTTTCTACTATTTTAACTATTTACAATTTAAATAATTCATATTATCTTCATAAAAATTGCTCAAAATTTCAAAAGAAACTTGTTGGCGATTATTCATAGGAGATTTATGTGATGAAATTTGAAAAATTCCTTCTTTTTATAACACTTTTTTATTTATTTTTAACTATTTTTAACAATTTAGAACTTTAATAATTAAGATTTTATATACAAAAATTGCACAAAATTTCACAAAAAAGAGGTTGGCCAATACTCGGATGGGATTTGTATCCTTAAGTTTGAAAATTCCATGTCATTGTACACTTTGTTAATTTTTTTACTATTTTTTACTATTTACAATTTAAATACTTGATATCTTATGTTTAGAAATTTCTTAAATTTTCACAACAAAAAGGTTGGCGGATACTCAGATGGGATTGGTATTCTAAAATTTGATAATTTTTATCTCTTGATAACACTTTTTTAATTCTTTTTACTATTTTTTACTATTTACAATTTGAATAATTGGTATTTCATATGTAAAAATTGCTCATAATTTCATAACAAACAGGTTGGCCGATAGTCAAATGGGATTTTTGTTCTGAAATTTTAAAAATTCCATCTTTTTGTAACAACTTTTAACTTTTTTTTCTTCTCCTTTTTACCAATTACAATATAAATAATTCATATTTTCTATATAAAAATTGCTCAAAATTTCACAAGAAACTCGTTGGCCAATACTCAAAGGTGATTGGTGTTATGAAATTTGAAAAATTCTCTCTTTTTCTAACAATTTATTAATTTTTTAACTATTTTCTAGTATTTTGAATTTTAATAATTGTTATTCCATAAACAAAATATGCACAAAATTTCACAAGAAACAATTTTGCCCATACTCGGATAGGATTGATGTTCTTAAATTTGAAAAATTTCATCTCGCAGTAAAACTTTGTTATTTTTTTTTACTATTTACAATTTAAGTAATTTATATTTCATGCATAAAAATTGCTCAAAAGTTCACAACAAACAGGTTGCCCAAAACTCAGTCAGCATTGCTGTTCTAAAATTTAAAAAATTCCATCTTTTGGTAACACTTTTTCAATTTTTTTAACTATTTTTTACCATCTAGAATTTAAATAACTCATATTTTCTACATAAAGATTGCTCAAAGTTTCACAAGAAAATCGTCGGCCAATACTGACAGGAGATTTCTGTGATGAAATTTGAAATATTCCTTCTTTTTGTAACACTTTTTAATTTTTTGAAATGATTTTTAATTATATAGAATTTTAATAATTAAGGTTTTATATACAAAAATTGCACAAAATTTCATAAGAAATAGGTTGGCTAATACTCGGATGGGATTGGTGTTCTTAAATTTGACAAATTTCATCTCACGGAAACACTTTGTTCATTTTTTTACTCTGTTTTACTATTTACAATTTTAATAAATGATATTTTATGTATAAAAATTGCTCAAAATTTCACAACAAACAAATTGGCGAATACTTAGATGGGATTGGTGTTCTAAAATTTTTCAATTTCGATCTCTTGATAACACTTTTTAATTCTTTTTACTATTTTTTACTATTTACAATTTGAATAATTGGTATTTCATATGTAAAAATTGCTCATAATTTCATAACAAACAGGTTGGCTGATAGTCAAAGGGGATTTTTGTTCTGAAATATTAAAAATTCCATCTTTTTGTAACAACTTTTAACTTTTTTTTCTACTCCATTTTACCAATTACAATATAAATAATTCATATTTTCTGTATAAAAATTGCTCACAATTTAACAAGAAACTCGTTGGCCAATACTTAAAGGTGATTGGTGTTATGAAATTTGAAGAATTACCTCTTTTTGTAGCACTTTTTTAATTTTTTAACTATTTTCTAGTATTTTGAATTTTAATAATTGTTATTCCATAAACAAAAATTGCACAAAATTTCACAAGAAAAGATTTGCCCATACTCGGATGGGATTGATGTTCTTAAATTTGACAAATTCCATCTCATGGTAAAACTTTGTTATTTTTTTTTACTATTTTTTACTATTTACAATTTAAGTAATTGATATTTTATGCATAAAAATTGCTCAAAAGTTCACAACAAACAGGTTGGCCGAAACTCAGACAATATTGTTGTTCTAAAATTTTAAAAATTCCATCTTTTGGTAACACTTTTTTAATTTTTTTTACCATCTGCAATTTAAATAACTCATATTTTCTACATAAAGATTGCTCAAAGTTTCACAAAAAACCGTCGGCCAATACTCATAGGAGATTTGTGTGATGAAATTTGAAAAATTCCTTCTTTTTGTAACACTTTTTTAATTGTTTGAAATGATTTTTCACTATATAGAATTTTAATAATTAAGGTTTCATATACAAAAATTGCACAAAATTTCACAAGAAATAGGTTGGCTAATACTCGGATGGGATTGGTGTTCTTAAATTTGACAAATTTCATTTCACGGAAACACTTTGTTAATTTTTTTTACTATGTTTTACTATTTACAATTTTAATAATTGATATTTTATGTATAAAAATTGCTCAAAATTTCACAATAAACAAATTGGCGAATACTTAGATGGGATTGGTGTTCTAAAATTTGACAATTTCGATCTCATGATAACACCTTTTTAATTCTTTTTACTTTTTTTTACTATTTACAATTTAAATAATTGATATTTTATATGTAAAAATTGCTCAAAATTTCACAACAAATAGGTTGGTCGATAGTCACAGGAGATTGGAGTTCTGAAATTTTAAAAATTCCATCATTTGGAAACAATATTTAATTTTTTTTACTATTTTTTAGCATTTAAAATATAAATAATTCATATTTTCTATATAAAAGTTGTTAAAAATTTCACAAGAAACTCGTTGGCCATACTTAAAGGGGATTGGTATTATGAAATTTGAAAAATTCCTTCTTTTTCTAACTAAAATTTAAATAATTGATATTTTATAAACAAGAATTGCAAAAAATTTCACAAGAAACAAGTTGGCCTATATGGGTTTGGTGTTCTTAAATCTGACAAATTCCATCTCTTGATAACAATTTTTTAATTTTTTTTTTACTTATTTTTAATATTAAAAATTTAAATAATTGATATTTTATGTATAAAAATTGCGCAAAATTTCACAAGAAATAGGCTAGTCGATACTTAGAGGGGATTGTTGTTCTAAAATTAGAAAAAGTCAATCTTTTCGTAAAAAAATTTCAATATTTTTTCTACTATTTTTTACGATTTACAATTTAAATAAGTTATATTATCTACATAAAAAATTGCTTAAAATTTTACAAGAAACCTGTTGGCTAATACTCATAGTAGATTTGTGTGAAGAAATTTGAAAGATTCCTTCTTTTAGTAACCCTTTTTTAATTTTTTACAACTATTTTTAACTCTTGAGAATTTTAATAATTAAGATTGTATACAAAAAAAATTTAACAAAATTTCACAAGAAACAGGTTTGTCAATACTCAGATGGGATTGGTCTTTTAAATTTGATAAATTCCACCTCATGGTAACACTTTGTTAATTTTTTTACTACTTACAATTTAAATAATTGATATTTTATGTATAAAAATTGCTCAAAATTTAACAATAAACAGATTGGCCGAAACTCAGAGGGGATTGTTGTTCTAAAATTTTAAAAATTTCATCTTTTGATAACACTTTTTCAATTTTTTTTACTTCTATTTACCATCTCCAATTTAAATAACTCATATTTTCTACATAAAGATTGCTCAAAATTTCACAAGAAACCAGTCGACCAATATTTATAGGAGATTTGTGTGATGAAATTTGAAAAATTCCTTCTTTTTGTAACACTTTTTTTATTTCTTAAAATATTTTTAACTATATAGATTTTTAATAGTTAAGATTTTATATACAAAAATTGCACAAAATTTTTTACAACTATTTTTAACTCTTGAGAATTTTAATAATTAAGATTGTATACAAAAAAAATTTAACAAAATTTCACAAGAAACAGGTTTGTCAATACTCAGATGGGATTAGTGTTCTTAAATTTGACAAATTCCATCTCATGGTAACACTTTGTTAATTTTTTTTTACTATTTTTTTACTTTATACAATTTAAATAATTGATATTTGATGTATAAAAATTGCTCAAAATTTCACAACAAACAGGTTGACAGATACCCAAATGGGATTGGTTTTGTAAAATTTGACAGTTTCCATCTCTTGATAACACTTTTTTAATTATTTTTACTATTCTTTGCTATATACAATTTAAATAATTGATATTTTATTAAGAATTGTACAAAATTTCACAAGAAACAAGTTGGGTTATACTTAGATGGGATTGGTGTTTATAAATTTGACAAATTTCATCTCTTGATAACACTTTTTTAATTTTTTTTACTTATTTTTAATATTCAAAATTCAAATAGTTGATATTTTATGTATAGAAATTGCTCAAAATTTCATAACAAACAGGTTGACGGATACTCAGATTGGATTAGCGTTCCAAAATTTGACAATTTCCATTTTTTGATAACACTTTTTTAATTCTTTTTACTATCTTTTACTATTTATAATTTAAATAATTGATATTTCATTAACATGAATTGCACAAAATTTCACAAGTAACAAGTTGGCCTACACTTATTTATTTATTTTTTACTTATTTTTAATATTTAAAATTTAAATAGATGATATTTTATGTATAAAAATTGCTCAAAAACAGGTTGTCCTATACTCAGATGGGATTGGTGTTATAAATTTTGACAATTTTCATCTCTTGATAACACTTTATTAATTCTTTTTACTATTTTTTACAATTTACATTTTAATTAATTGATATTTCATAAACAAGAATTGCAAAAAATTTCACAGGAAACAAGTTGGCCTATACTCAAATGGCATTGGTGTTCTTAAATTTGACAAATTTCATCTCTTGATAACACTTTTTTAATTTTTTTTACTGATTTTTAATATTTAAAATTTAAATAATTGATATTTTATGTATAAAAGTTGCTCAAAATTTCACAACAAATATGTTGGCCGACACTTAGAGGGGATTGCTATTCTAAAATTTGAAAAATTCAATCTTTTGGTAACACTTTTTCAATATTTTTTCTACTATTTTAACTATTTACAATTTAAATAATTCATATTATCTACATAAAAATTGCTCAAAATTTCACAAGAAACCTATTGGACAATTCTCATAGGTGATTTGTGAGATGAAATTTGAAAATTCCTTCTTTTTGTAACACTTTTTTAACTATTTTTAACTATTTAGAATTTCAATAATTAAGATTTTGTATACAAAAATTGCACAAAATTTCACAAGAAACCCGTTGGCTAATACTCAGATTAGATGGCATTGGTGTTCTTAAATTTGACAAATTTCATTTTTTGGGTAACAGCTTGTTAATTTTTTTTTACTATGTTTTACTATTTACAATTTAAATAATTGATATTTTATATAAAAAAATCTCTCAAAATTTCACAACAAATAGGTTGGCAGATACTCAGATGGGATTGGGGTTCTTAAATTTTACAAATTTCATCTCTTGATAACACTTTTTTAATTCTTTGAACTTTTTTTACTATTTACAATTTAAATAATTGATATTTTATATATAAAATTTGCTCAAAATTTCACAACAACATGTTGGCCGATATTCATAGGGGATTAGTGTTTTGATATTTGACAAATTCCATCTTGTGGTAACAATTTTTAAATTTTTTTCTACTATTTTTTACCATTTACTATTGAAATAATTCATATTATCTACATAAAAAATTCCCAAAATTTCACAACAAACCCGTTGGCCAATACTAAAATGGGATTGGTGTTATGAAATTAGAAAAATTCCTTCCTTTTGTAACGTTGTTTTATTTTTTTTACTATTTTTTACTAATTACAATTTAAATAATTGATATTTAATAAACAAAAATTGCACAAAATTTCGCAAGAAACGAGTTGGCATATACTCGGATGGGATTAGTGTTCTTAAATTTGGAAAATTCCATCTCATGATAACACTTTTTTAATTTTTTTTTCTTATTTTTAATATTTAAAATTTATATAATTGATATTTTAGGTATAAAAATTGCTAAAAATTTCACAACACATAGGTTGGCCGAAACTCAAAGGGTATTGCTGTTCTGAAATTTTAAAAAATTCAATTTTTTGGTAACACTTTTTCAATATTTTTCTACTATTTTAACCATTTATAATTTAAGTAATTCAAATTATCTACATAAAAATTGCTCAAACTTTCACAACAAACCCGTTGGCCAATATTTGTAGGAGGTGTATGTAATGAAATTTGAAAAATTCCTTCTTTTTGTAACTCTTTTTTAATTTTTTTTAACTATTTTTAACTATTTAGAATTTAAATAATCAAGATTTTGTATACAAAAATTGCACAAAATTTCACAAGAAACCCGTTTGCCAATACTCGGATGGCATTGGTGTTCTTAAATTTGACAAATTTCATCTCATGGTAACACTTTGTTAATTGTTTTTACTATTTTTTATTATTTACAATTTAAATAATTGATATTTTATACAACAAACAGGTTGACAGATATTCAGATGGGATTGGTGTTCTGAAATTTTACAAATTTTATCTCTTGATAACACTTTTTTAATTCTTTTTACTATTTTTTAATATTTAATATTTAAAAAATTGATATTTTATATATAAAAATTGTTCAAAATTTCCTAACAAACAACTTGGGCGATACTCAAAGGGGATTAATGTTCAGAAATTTGAAAAATTTCATCTTTTTTTAATTCTTTATAATTTTTTTTACTATTTTTTACCATTTACAATTTAAATAATTCATATTTACTACATGAAGAATGCTCAAAATTTCACAACAACCTTATTGGCTAATACTAAAATGGGATTTGTGTTATGAAATTTGAAAAATTCCTTCTTTTAGTAACACTTTTTTTTTAATTTTTTAACTATTTTTTAGTATTTAGAATTTTAATAATTGATATTTTATATACAAAAATTGCACAAAATTTCACATGAAACAAGTTGGCCAATACTCATATAGGATTGGTGTTCTTAAATTTGACAAATTTCATCTCATGGAAACACTTTGTTAATTATTTTTTTACTATTTTTTACTTTTTACAATTTAAATAATTGATATTTTAGGGAAAAAAATATTGCAAAATTTCACAACAAACAGGATGGTCGTACTCTCAGGGGATTGGTGTTCTAAAATTTGAAAAATTCTATCTTTTGGTATCAATTTTCAAATTTTTTTTCACCTATTTTTTTATCATTTCCAAAACTTAATAATTCATATTATCAACATAAAAAATCTCAAAATTTCACAAGAATTACGTTGGCAAATACTCAAAGTGGATTGGTGTTATGAAATTTGAAAAATTCATTCTTTTTGTAACACATTTTTTAATTATTTTTCCTATTTTTTACTATTTACAATTTAAATAATTGATTTTTTATAAACAAGAATTGTACAAAATTTCACACGAAACAGGTTGGCCAATACTCGGATGGGATTGGTGTTTTAAATTTGACGAATTCCATCTCATGGTAACACTTTGTTAATTTTTTTTTACTATTTACAATTTAAATATTTGATATTTTATGTATAAAAATTGCTCAAAATTTTACAACAAATAGGTGACGGATACTCATAGTGGATTGTTGTTCTAAAATTTGAAACATTCTGTAAGGCCCCTTTTTATTTCTGCCCTAAAGTTAGTGGGCTGCCCTACAGTATTGGGCCTAAAGGCCGACCCCTTTGGAGTTTGCAGCGGGAGATCATGTATTCTTGAGGGTAACCCGAACCACGGGCGTGGGAAGGGCTCTCCGCTCAAGGAAACTTTCGCCTAAATTCCTTGGCCCATATCAGATCACGAGGAGGATTGGACTGGTGGCCTACGAGATAGCCTTACCGCCGCAGTTGGCGAACCTTCATCCGGTGTTTCATGTGTCACAACTGAGGAAGTATGTATTCGACCCGGCCCACGTGTTGGAGGCTGAGGATATACAGATCAGGGAGGATCTCACAGTGGAAGTACTACCCATCGCTCTTGAGGATAGCAAGGTTGAGGAACGTCGTGGGAAGACCGTTAGTCTTGTTAAAGTTATTTGGGATCGGAGGACGGGTGACTCGACGTGGGAGTTAGAGGAGGACATGAGAAAATCACATCCACATCTGTTTACCTAGTGAGTCTTTACTTTCGAGGTCGAAAATTTTCTTGTTGGGGAGAATGTAAGGCCCCTTTTTATTTCTGCCCTAAAGTTAGTGGGCTGCCCTACAGTATTGGGCCTAAAGGCCGGCCCATAGGATAAAAGCTTTCATGTTGCCCTAATCCCACACTCATTTTCATTCTCACAGACCCAGCCGTCAACCCTTTCTCCCTCTCACGAAAAGCTCTGCTAGGGTTAGGTTTCTGCCATCTTCAAGCTAGCTCGAAGCTATTCTCTACTCCATTTCCTCCATTCGCTCCTTGAGCTGTTGTGCTCGTGCGTTCGGTGTCGAGGGAGTGTTGGGTCGTTTGCTAGCTTATTCCAGGTACGGGGAAGCTAGAATCCTTTGTTTGTTTGGTGCGAGTATGCTATTTTGTGTGCTTGGTGATTCTCTTTTGTGTTTACCTGTTGATATGGATGTATGATACGGTGGAATTGTTGCTTGTGGTACGTATTTGCGTCTCTTGCAGGTGAAAACAGTGGCGGGCACTGTTAAACTCGCCCAAGCGGGCTAGTCTCGCCCAGGTGAGATTAACAGAGGCTCGCCTAAGCCTTTTTCTCCACGAATGGTCGCCCAAGCTACCTGCTGTGACTTTTGAGCGAGCAGGCAACTCGCCCATGCGAGAGGGATCTCGCCTAAGCGAGATCCCGTGTTGCCCACGCTCTTGTTCTTGTGCCTCGCCTAGGCGGAGGGGGTGGCTCGCCTGAGCGAGACCCCTCAACCTGAGCGAGCTGCTGGGCGAGACTATGCTGTGTTCGAATGTCTATTGGTCCCTGAATGATCTATTTTGGTTGAGTATGATTATATGAGGAGTGATCTGTATATAATAGAGCATGAAGTATACTTTTGGCATGATTCATGAATTTGTGGATGATGGGTTGGTATGAGACTTAGCATGTGAAATGAATGTGTGGTTTGAAATTAAAGGAACATGGTATTGACATGAGATGAGACCCTAGACTCATGGGATGGTGATGATCAGTGGTATGGATTCACAATGTGATGCTTATGAGGGATAAAACTCATGGATGGGTATGGAATTGTAAACATGCTTTTGATGTTCTCCTAATGTGGTTTATGAATGTTGGTCCGTGTCAGCGTGTAATTCCTTGGGGTCTCTAGGTGAGACCTCCGGGGCTACGCTTCAGTGGTCGGGACGTAATTCCATGGTCCCTGTTAGTGGGTGTCCATGGTGGTGCCCCATCTGTATAACTAGGTAAGGATTCAAGGTGAGGTTGTATCCTGACACTCTGAGGAGCCAATTAGTCTCACTTAGAGCGGACTGACTCCTGTGGTGAGAGTAGCAGGAGGCCTGGAATCCAGTAAGGGCTAACCTTGTGGTGAGGGAGATTTGATTCATCGTAACACTTGTAACACATAGCTCAGGATCGAGCAGCTCAGGGTCGAGCAGAGGTATCCACCACAAGTGCAAGCATCCGCTGAATCCGACCAAGTTATACATATCCGGATGAGTCGAGTCGAGTCGTAGTGTATTGAATGAAGAGTTATAACATGCTTGATTGTTATATGGATATGAGATGATGATAATGTATTTGACTATATGATGAATATGTATTGGCTCTAGCTTACCCGTTTGTTTGTATGGTTGTATTGTATGTGGCTGTTCTTCTTGCGATGATCATCAATTTGATTGATGGGAGCAGATGGGCGAAGTTCTCGTGGTCAACAAGGGAATGGCGATTCCGCTACCTAGTCATCGGGGTTATATCTTATACTTCTTTCCGTCATGTATTCTTTAGGGCTATGACCCTTGTATTCGTGGTTATTAGATTGTAAACTCTTAGTTGAACAGTTTTCTGCTTTTGTTGGCATCGTGGTGTGCCTAATTTTGTAGGGGTGATGTTGGAAACCCCAGGACTGCGTGGTTATACTATTTTTATGTGTGGCGTTTCCTTTAATTGCGTTTATAAATTAAATGGGACGTTACATTTATGGTATCAGAGCGGTCATTCCTTAGGTCTGTGGACTTGGAGGTCCGCTTAGCTTTCTCTGTGTATCTTCTAAGTGTTCTTAGTTAAATTCTTGCCTTTATCGAGCCTAACCAAGTGATTTTCTGTGTGCCAGTGGACTATGGCACCTCCTCGTCGAGCTTCTCAATCATCCTAGGGGGACGCACCCGATATCGCCAGAGCCATAGAGGCGATGGTAGCAGCTATGGCGCAGCAGAGTGCTGCGATGATGCAGCAGAATGAGGCATCCATGCAGCGACAGGCGGTGTCGCTGGAGCAGCAGCAGGCTGTGATGCAGTAGATGGAGGCTACGAGAGTAGCTGCTGAGGATGCTCATCGACAGCACATGGAGGCCCTCCGCCAGTTGGAGGAGAACAGGGCGACTGCCCCTGTGTTCGGTCCTGAGCCACGACCTGCAGTCAGGGAGTGGAGCCTGGAGGACTTTCTGAAACATCACCCGACGAAGTTTGACGGGAAGACCAGTCCTGACGCCGCAGACCAATGGCTGAAGGACCTAGAGCGCATCTATGACGCCAAGATGTGCCCTGCGGAGAACAGGTTGGCGTTCTTAGTTTATATGCTCACGGGGAAGGCGAAGCATTGGTGGAGCAGCACCAGATCCATCTTAGAGGAGAGAGATGACCCAGTGACATGGGAAACTTTCAGGGAGAGATTCCTATCCGAGTACTTTCCTGACAGCATCCGGTACGCCAAGGAGGTGGAATTCCTCCAGTTGACCCAGGGAGGGAAGACTGTCACTGAGTATGCCGAGAGGTTCAAACACCTCAGCCGTTTCTACACCCTGCCACTCGATGAGGAGTGGCGATGCAGGAAGTTCGAGAACGGGCTCCGCGGTGACATCCGCTTGATGGTAGCTCCCTTGTCCATCAAGGACTTTGTCGCTCTGGTGGAGAAGGCCAAGGTGATGGAGAAGATGAAGCGGGAGGTGGAAGGCCAGCGCCCACAGCAGCCACAGCCGTCGCAGAGGATAGGTGGACCATCTGGGTCCAGGCCCAGACATGAGGAGAGGAGGAGACCGTATGATAGACCACACCCTCAGTCTCAGGGGTCTAGGGGTCTTCCTCCTCAGTAGGGTCGAGTGCAGTGTTACATATGTGGAGGACCCCACCCGAGATACGCCTGTCCACGTAGGGAGGGTTACCGTAGGTGCAACAACTGTGGCAAGGAAGGCCACTTTGGGAGAGATTGCCCCAACCTTGCTAGGGCGGCGACACGCCCTCCAGTTCAGGCACCCCAGCAGCATCAGGGGAGGGACAAAGGCAACAGGCCTCAGGCGACGGGCAGAGTCTATGCCATGACCGGAGCTGAGGCTGCAGGTTCAGGTAACCTTGTTATGGGTTATTGTGTGATTTATGGGATGAGATGTTGTGTGTTGTATGATTCTGGAGCGACACACTCTTTTGTGTCATTTGCTTGTATGGAACGGTTGGGTCTGCCGGTGCGCGAGTTGTAGTGTGAGCTTGCGGTGGCTACTACGACGTCGGGTTTGGTCAGGACGTCGTCCTTGTGTGCTAGGCTTCCAGTGGAGGTAGAGGGGCGTAGGTACAGGGTGAACTTAATATGCCTACCTCTACAGGAGTTGGAGGAGATCTTAGGGATGGATTGGCTCTCTGCCAATCGCATTCTGATAGATTGTCGGGAGAAGAAGTTGTTGTTTCCCGATCAAAGGAGCATGAGTTGGTGTCCTCCCAAGGTGTTATGAGGGAGCTACAGGACGGTGCGCAGTGCTACATGATCTTCACACATATGGAGGTGGAGAGAGGAGAGACGACGTCTGTGATACCAGTCGTCCAGGATTTTGTGGATGTGTTCCCGGAGGAGGTACCAGGGTTGCCTCCCAATAGAGAGGTGGAGTTCTCTATTGATCTAGTCCCAGGAACAGGCCCGGTCTCGATGGCCCCCTATCGCATGGCTCCGACAGAGTTGGTAGAGCTCAAGAAACAGATAGAAGATCTGATGGAGAAACAGTTCATCCGACCTAGCACTTCACCTTGGGGAGCACCAGTGTTGTTGGTGAAGAAGAAGGACGGGAGTTCACGCCTGTGTGTGGATTACAGGCAACTGAACAAGATGACTATCAAGAACAAGTATCCGCTTCCGAGGATTGACGACTTCATGGATCAGTTACATGGGTCATCAGTGTTCTCGGAGATAGATCTGCGATCAGGTTACCACCAGATTTTGGTAAAGGCTGATGATGTACAGAAGACAGCCTTTAGATCCAGGTATGGCCACTACGAGGATGTGGTTATGCCTTTTGGCGTGACCAATGCCCCAGCGGTGTTCATGGACTACATGAACAGGATCTTCCGACCTTTCCTAGATAAGTTTGTCGTAGTCTTCATAGACGACATCCTTATCTATTCCAAGACTCAGGAGGAACATGCAGAACACCTGAGGTTGGTGCTTGGTGTTTTGAGAGAGAAACGGCTGTATGCCAAGTTGTCCAAGTGCGAGTTCTGGATGGATGAAGTTCAGTTTTTGGGGCATGTGATATCCGCCCAAGGGATTGCAGTGGACCCGACAAAGGTCGAGGCAGTGGTAAAGTGGGAAAGTCCCAAGTCGGCCACAGAGATCAGAAGCTTTGTGGGGTTAGCGGGCTACTATAGGAGATTCATAGAGGGATTCTCCAAGATAGTGGCGCCTCTGACCTTGCTTACCCGGAAAGACCAACCCTTCACTTGGACGGACAAGTGTGAGGAGAGCTTTCAAGAGCTAAAGAGGAGATTGACGAGTGCTCCTATATTGGTAATTCTGGATGTGGGGAAACCGTTTGAAGTCTACTGCGACGCGTCTCATTTTGGACTTGGTTGTGTTTTGATGCAAGAAAAGAAGGCGATGGCATATGCTTCGAGGCAGCTTAAGGTTCATGAGCGTAACTATCCCACTCATGACTTGGAATTGGCGGCTATAGTTTTTGCCTTGAAGATCTGGAGGCACTATCTTTATGGTGCTCAGTTTCGGGTGTTCAGCGACCACAAGAGTTTAAAGTACTTGTTTGATGAGAAGGAGCTGAACATGAGGCAGAGGAGGTGGATGGAGTTCTTGAAGGACTATGACTTCGAGCTCCTATATCACCCGGGGAAGGCCAATGTGGTGGCAGATGCTCTGAGTAGAAAGACGGTACATACGGCAAATCTCATGATAAAAGAGGTAGAGATACTAGAGAAGTTCAGAGACATGAGGATACAGGTGGAGTTGGGGTCCGAGTCCATTAGGTGTAGTACCCTTACTATATCTAGTGACTTCTTGGGCTCGATCAGGGAGAGGCAGTTGTTGGATGCTGGTCTGAACAGAGTTAGGGAACAACTTGGATCAGAGGAAGCCAGAGACTTTGCCGAGAGTGATGATGGCATACTGAGGTTTCGAGGCAGAGTATGTATACCTGATGATGCTGAGGTGAGAAAGTTGATCCTTGAGGAAGGACACAAGAGCCGTCTTAGCTTGCATCCTGGCATGACTAAGATGTACCAAGACCTCAAGGAAACTTTCTGGTGGCAGGGAATGAAGAAAGATGTGGCTCAGTTTGTATCAGCTTGTTTAACGTGTCAAAAGGCGAAGGTGGAGCATCAGAGACCCGGTGGCATTCTACAGTCGTTGGAGGTACCGGTGTGGAAATGGGATAGCATCTCCATGGACTTCGTGACTCATCTTCCACGGACTTTTAGAGGACATGACACCATCTGGGTGATAGTGGATCGGCTGACCAAGTGTGCACACTTCCTGGCGATGAACTTGAGAATGTTTATGGCCAAGCTGGCCTAATTGTATATTAAGGAGATAGTAAGACTTCATGGAGTGTCCTCGAGTATAGTTTCCGACAGAGACCCGCAGTTCAGGTCCCAATTTTGGCAGACGTTACAGAGTGCTATGGGTAGCAAGCTCACCATGAGTTCAACTTATCACCCTCAGACTGATGGCCAGTCTGAGAGGACGATTCAGTCGTTAGAGGATCTGTTGAGGACTTGCATCTTGGATCATTTGGGTGCTTGGGACGAGGTATTGCCTTTGATAGAGTTCACCTACAACAACAACTTTCATGCGAGCATTGGCATGGCGCCATACGAGGCTCTTTATGGCAAGAGGTGTAGGACTCCTCTCTGTTGGTATCAGGATGGAGAGGCAGTGTTGGTTGGACCAGAGTTGTTAGAGCAGACCACCGAGAAGGTGAGGATGGTGAGAGATAGGATGTTGGCTTCGCAGAGTAGGCAGAAGGCCTATGCAGATCGTAGGAGGAGGCCTTTGGAGTTTGCAGCGGGAGATCATGTATTCTTGAGGGTAACCCGAACCACGGGCGTGGGAAGGGTTCTCCGCTCAAGGAAACTTTCACCTAAATTCCTTGGCCCATATCAGATCGTGAGGAGGATTGGACCAGTGGCCTACGAGATAGCCTTACCCCCACAGTTGGCGAACCTTCATCCGGTGTTTCATGTGTCACAGCTGAGGAAGTATGTATTCGACCCGGCCCACGTGTTGGAGGCTGAGGATATACATATCAGGGAGGATCTCACAGTGGAAGTACCACCCATCGCTCTTGAGGATAGCAAGGTTGAGGAACGTCGTGGGAAGACCGTTAGTCTTGTTAAAGTTATCTGGGATCGGAGGACGGGTGACTCGACGTGGGAGTTAGAGGAGGACATGAGAAAATCACATCCACATCTGTTTACCTAGTGAGTCTTTATTTTCGAGGTCGAAAATTTTCTTGTTGGGGAGAATGTAAGGCCCCTTTTTATTTCTGCCCTAAAGTTAGTGGGCTACCCTACAGTATTGGGCCTAAAGGCCGGCCCATAGGATAAAAGCTTTCATGTTGCCCTAATCCCACACTCATTTTCATTCTCACAGACCCAGCCGTCAACCCTTTCTCCCTCTCACGAAAAGCTCTGCTAGGGTTAGGTTTCTGCCATCTTCAAGCTAGCTTGAAGCTATTCTCTACTCCATTTCCTCCATTCGCTCCTTGAGCTGTTGTGCTCGTGCGTTCGGTGTCGAGGGAGTGTTGGGTCGTTTGCTAGCTTATTCCAGGTACGGGGAAGCTAGAATCCTTTGTTTGTTTGGTGCGAGTATGTTATTTTGTGTGCTTGGTGATTCTCTTTTGTGTTTACCTGTTGATATGGATGTATGATACGGTGGGATTGTTGCTTGTGGTACGTATTTGCGTCTGTTGCAGGTGAAAACAGTGGCGGGCACTGTTAAACTCGCCCAAGCGAGCTAGTCTCGCCCAGGTGAGATTAATAGAGGCTTGCCTAAGCCTTTTTCTCCACGAATGGTTGCCCAAGCGACCTGCTGTGACTTTTGAGCGAGCAGGCAACTCGCCCAGGCGAGAGGGATCTCGCCTAAGCGAGATCCCGCGTTGCCCACGCTCTTGTTCTTGTGCCTCACCTAGGCGGAGGGGGTGGCTCGCCTGAGCGAGCTGCTAGGCGAGACTGTGCTGTGTTCGAATGTCTATTGGTCCCTGAATGATCGATTTTGGTTGAGTATGATTATATGAGGAGTGATCTGTATATAATAGAGCATGAAGTATACTTTTGGCATGATTCATGAATTTGTGGATGATGGGTTGGTATGAGACTTAGCATGTGAAATGAATGTGTGGTTTGAAATTAAAGGAACATGGTATTGACATGAGATGAGACCCTAGACTCATGGGATGGTGATGATCAGTGGTATGGATTCACAATGTGATGCGTATGAGGGATAAAACTCATGGATGGGTATGGAATTGTAAACATGCTTTTGATGTTCTCCTAATGTGGTTTATGAATGTTGGTCCGTGTTAGCGTGTAATTCCTTGGGGTCTCTAGGTGAGACCTCCGGGGCTACGCTTCAGTGGTCGGGACGTAATTCCATGGCCCCTGTTAGTGGGTGTCCATGGTGGTGCCCCATCTGTATAACTAGGTAAGGATTCAAGGTAAGGTTGTATCCTGACACTCTGAGGAGCCAGTTAGTCTCACTTAGAGCGGACTGACTCCTGTGGTGAGAGTAGCAGGAGGCCTGAAATCCAGTAAGGGCTAACCTTGTGGTGAGGGAGATTTGATTCATCGTAACACTTGTAACACATAGCTCAGGATCGAGCAGCTCAGGGTCGAGTAGAGGTATCCACCACAAGTGCAAGCATCCGCTGAATCCGACCAAGTTATACATATCCGGATGAGTCGAGTCAAGTCGTAGTGTATTGAATGAAGAGTCATAACATGCTCGATTGTTATATGGATATGAGATGATGATAATGTATTTAACTATATGATGAATATGTATTGGCTCTAGCTTACCCGTTTGTTTGTATGGTTGTATTGTATGTGGCTGTTCTTCTTGCGATGATCATCAATTTGATTGATGGGAGCAGATGGGCGAAGTTCTCGTGGTCAACAAGGGAATGGCGATTCCGCTACCTAGTCATCGGGGCTGTATCTTATACTTCTTTCCGTCATGTATTCTTTAGGGCTATGACCCTTGTATTCGTGGTTATTAGATTGTAAACTCTTAGTTGAACAGTTTTCTGCTTTTGTTGGCATCGTGGTGTGCCTAGTTTTGTAGGGGTGATGTTGGAAACCCCAGGACTGCGTGGTTATACTATTTTTATGTGTGGCGTTTCCTTTAATTGCGTTTATAAATTAAATGGGACGTTACACATTCCATCTTTTGGTAACACTTTTTCAATTTTTTTCTATTTTTTACCATTTACAATTGAAATAATACATATTTTCTACATAAAGATTTCTCAAAATTTCACAAGAAACTTGTTGGCCAATACTCTCATAGGAGATTTGTTTAATGAAATTTGAAAAATTCCTTCTTTTTGTAACACTTTTTAAATTTTTTTATTTTTTTTTATTTTTTCGAATTTTTAAAATTTTAAAATTTGTAAATATTTTTAATTTTTTAACTATTTAGAATTTTAACAATTAAGATTTTACATACAAAAATTGCACAAAATTTCCCAAGAAACTGGTTGACCAATAGTCGGATAGGATTGGTGTTATTAAATTTGACAAATTTCATCTCATGGTAACACTTTGTTAATTTTTTTTACTATTTTTTACTATTTACAATTTAAATAATTTTTATTTTATATACAAAAATTGAACAAAAATTTCACAAGAAATAGGTTGGCCAAAACTCGGATAGGATTGGTGTTCTTAAATTTGACAAATTCCTTTTTATGGTGAAATTTTTTTAATTCCTTTTACTCTTTTTCTCTAATTAAAATTTAAATAATTGATATTTTATGTATAAAAATTGTTTATAATTTCCCAACAAACAACTTGGTCGATACTCAAAGGGGATTGTTTAGAAATTTGAAAAATTCCATCTTTTGGTAACACTTTTTCAATTTTCTTTACTATTTTTTACCATTTTACAATTTAAATAATACATATTTTCTTCATTAAGATTGCTTAAAATTTCACAAGAAACCCGTTGGCCAATACTAAAAGGGATTGGTGTTCAGAAATTTGAAAAATTCCTTCTTTTTATAACATTATTTTAAACTTTTTAATATTGTTTACTTCTTTTTGTAACAAAAATTGCACAAAATTTCACAAGAAATAGGTTGGCCAATACTCGGATGGGATTGGTGTTCTTAAATTTGACAAATTCCATCTGATAACGCTGTCGTTGACGCGATCAAATTAATACTACTAAACTATAGCAACATCAGTATTGCTAAGATAGTAGTTAAGGAAATATAAAGGGTAAATTTAACCCTAAGTCGTCTCCCAACGAACACATAATTGATTTTTAACAAATTAGTTCTTATAAAAACTATACAAAAGAGTAAGTCAAATAAAATAATAAAAATATGAAAGGATTAAAATAAACAAAAAAAAGAGTAGAAAAGATAAAAACAATAGTAAAGAAAATAAATTGATTCCACTGCTTTTTCAAAAGAGATTCATCATCAGTTCTCTAAAGATTATTACTCAATTAACTATTATTGTAGATTTACAAATTAATCAATGTAAAGTCTCAATTAACTTGTTGGCGTTCTCACTTTTAACCAAAGTACAGTCTCAATTAAAAGTGAGAATTTTTAGATTATCCACAGTAAATTCAACCAAAGTACAGTCTCAATCAAATTTTACTTTGTCTAATCATTTCTATTCTTTTATCTCCTCACCAAATAAAAAGCTTAATTAATCAAAGTAAAGTCTCAATTAATTGTAGTTAGAGTAAATACCTTTAACCAAAGTAAAGTCTCAATTATTGGTAAAAACTCATTTAATCACATGAAAGTTTCTAAATAAAATCAAAGTAAAGTCTCAATTCAATTTAAAAACCCTTAACTCATATGATCAACATGCATATAGATTTAAAATCATTACTTCTTACGTGATTCAAAGATAAAAGACATAGATGAATTAAAACCTAAACAATAATAAAAAGAACAAAGAAATTATTTCATTCTAACCTCAGAATCCATAATGAAATTACAATGGAATCAACCCAAGAAGTTTAACAATCCATAGAATGCGAAAGTAAAATAAAAATAGAGAGAAGAATAGAGAGAAAAAAGAAACGAAATTAGGCCCCCTAAGGGTTCCAAAACTTTGAAGTCTCGAGCTTGTCTTTTCTACTTTCCCTTGGTCTCTTTATATAGGACTTGGATTTGGCTTTTTTTTGTTGCTAAAATCTCTCAAATATCTTTTAAAATAGAGATAAAGATAAATATTTAAAAATATTTGGAGAGATATATACTATTTGACAAATATAGTTGGTTGATAATATCAATATCTAATATAATTAAATAAATTAATTACTTAAAGATATATGATAAATTATCACCAATTAATATTTGTATTAATTTTCCAAATCAACCCTTTGCAATCTCCTTAAATTATCTTCTAAATAATCTAATATCTTCAAGATATATTTGTTTGTTGTGGATCAAAAAAGATTCAAGAAGATCTTGTCATATTTAAAAAGATTTGGTAGTTATTATCTTTTAATATTTTATGATATAATTAAATAAGATAATTATTTAAAAATATCAAATAAAATATCTAAAGATATATTTTTCCCAAATATCTTCTATCACAAAGATAAAGAAAACCGCAAGGTCCAATTTTTTTGTTGTTCTCTTCTTGGTTTAGCCAAACTTCTTCACTTTTTCAAGCTTTTTTTGTTGTCTTCATGCAATGCTTGGTTGGATTTTTGTGATTTTGATAATCTCTTATTCTTGGATTTATCTT
Source organism: Vigna unguiculata (assembly GCF_037176805.1). Taxonomy (NCBI): domain Eukaryota; kingdom Viridiplantae; phylum Streptophyta; class Magnoliopsida; order Fabales; family Fabaceae; genus Vigna; species Vigna unguiculata. The sequence goes on along the minus strand of NC_140795.1, from coordinate 20,731,453 downwards.
TAAGGTGTCATGAAGCTTTACGCAATTTATTTCCACACCTCTATGAGCTCAACTTAGCTGCAGCTACATTAACACACCTCAAATTATCCAAAGAACATTTATGCAACTAAAAAGCTATTTTTAACATGTTTTTTGTATCTCATGTTCAATAAACCCAATTATAGGAAATCCCAATTAAATCAATCTTTAAGCACACAAATTCAATTAAATACCCATAATTAAACATTAAATGAGGGCAAAAATATGAACCCATCACCATCTCATGGTAACACTTTGTGAATTTTCTTTTACTATTTTTTACTATTTACAATTTATATAATTGATATTTAATATACAAAAATTGAACAAAAATTTCACAAGAAATAGGTTGCCAATACTCGGATGGAATTGGTGTTCTTAAATTTGACAAATTCCATTTCATGGTAACACGTTTTTTAATTTTTTTACTATTGTTTAATATTTACAATTTAAATTATTGATATTTTATGTATAAAAATTGTTCAAAATTTCCCAACAAACAACTTGGCCAATACTTAAAAGGGAATTCTGTTCAGAAATTTGAAATATATCATCTTTTGGTAACACTTTATAATTTTTTTTACTATTTTTTACCATTTACAATTTAAATAATTCATATTTTCCACATCAAGGTTGCTCAAAATTTCACAAGAAACCCGTTAGCCAATACTCAAAGTGGATTGGTGTTATGACATTTGAAAAATTAATTCTTTTTGTAACACTTTTTAAATTTTTTTTTACTATTTTTTACTATTACCAATTTAAACAATTGATATTTTATAAATAAGAGTTGTACAAAATTTTGCACGAAACATGTTGGCCAATACTCGGATGGGTTTGCAGTTTCAAATTTGAAAAATTCCATCTCATGTAAGACATTGTTAATTTTTGTTTACTATTTACAATTTAAATAATTGATATTTTATATATAAAATTGCTGAAAATTTTACAATAAACAGGTTGGCCGATACTTAAAGGGGATTGTTGTTCTTAAATTTGAAAAATTCCATCTTTTGGTAAAACTTTTTCAATTTTTTTGCTTTTTTTTGCCATTTACAATTTAAATAATTCATATTTTCTACTTAAAGATTGCCCATAATTTTACAAGAAACCCATTGGCCAATACTCAAAGTGGATTCGTGTTATGAAATTTGAAAAATTCCTTCTTTTTGTAACACTTTTTAAATTTTTTAAATATTTTTTAGTATTTAGAATTTTAATAATTGATATTTTATAAACAAAAATTGCACAAAATTTCACATGAAACAGGTAGGCCAATACTCGGATGCAATTGGTGTACTTAAATTTGACAAATTTCATCCCATGGAAATACTTTGTTAATTTTTTTTTTGTCCTATTTTTTACCATTTACAATTTAAATAATTCATATTATCAACATAGAAAATTCTCAAAATTTCACAAGAAACCCATTGGCCAATGCTAAAACTGGATTAGTGTTATGAAATTTAAAAATTCCTTCTTTTAGTAAGACTTTTTTAACTTTGTTTACTATTTACAATTTAAGTAATTAATATTTTGTAAATAAGAATTGCACAAAATTTCACACGAAACAGGTTGGCCAATACTCGGATGGGATTGGTCTTTTAAATTTCACAAATTCCACCTCATGGTAACACTTTGTTACTTTTTTTTTACTATTTACAATTTAAATAATTGATATTTTATGTATAAAAATTGCTCAAAATTTAAAAAATTCAATCATTTTGTTACACTTTTTCAATTCTTTTTCCTATTTTCAATTGACAATTTAAATAATTCATATTTTCTACATAAAGATTGCTCAAAATTTCACAAGAAACTCGTTGGCCAATACTCATAGGAGATTTGAGTGATGAAATTTGAAAAATTCCTTCTTTTTGTAACATTTTTAAAATTTTTTGAACCATTTTGAACTATTTCGAATTTTAATAATTAAGATTTTACATACAAAAATTGCACAAATTTTCACAAGAAAGAGGTTGGCCATTACTCGAATAGGATTGTTGTTCTTAAATTTGACAAATTTCATCTCATGGTAACACTTTGTTAATTTTTTTTATTATCTTTTACTATATATATATATATATATATATATATATATTCAATAATTGATGTTTTATATAAAAAAAATTGAACAAAAAATTCCTAAGAAATAAGTTAGCTAATAATCGGATGGGATTGATGTTTTAAAATTTGACAAATTTCATTTCATGGTAACACTTTTTAATTGTTTTTACTTTTTTTTGTCTGTTTACAGTTTAAATAATTGATATTTTCTGTATAAAATTGCTCAAAAATTTACAATAAACAGGTTGGCCGATACTCATAGGGATTATTGTTCTTAAATTTGAAAATTTTCATCTTTTGGTAACACTTTTTCAATTTTTTTTCCTTTTTTTTCCATTTACAATTTAAATACTTCATATTTTCTACTTAAAGATTGCCCAAAATTTTATAGAAACCCGTTGGCCAATACTCAAAGTGGATTCGTGTTATGAAATTAGAAAAATTCCTTCTTTTTGAAACACTTTTTTAATTTTTTGTACTATTTCGAATTTTAATAATTAAGATTTTACATACAAATATTGCATAAAATTTCACAAGAAAAAGGTTGGCCATTAGTCGGACAGGATAGTTGTTCTTAAATTTGACAAATTCTATTTCATGGTAACACTTTCTTAATTTTTTTACTATTTTTTACTATTTACAATTTAAATAATTGATATTTTATATACAAAAATTGAACAAAAATTTCACAAGAAATAGGTTGGCCACTAATCGGATGGGATTGGTGTTCTTAAATTTGACAAATTCTATTTCATGGTAACACTTTTTTAAGTTTTTATACTATTTATTTCTATTTACAATTTAAATAATTGATATTTTATGTATAAAAATTGTTCAAGATTTCCCAACAAACAGTTGGCCAATACTAAGAGATGATTGGTCTTATGAAATTTGAAAAATTCCTTCTTTTTGTAACACTTTCTTTAATTGATATTTTATAAACATAAATTGCACAAAATTTCACATGAAACAGGTTGACCAATACTCGGATGCAATTGGTGTACTTAAATTTGACAAATTTCATCTCATGGAAACACTTTGTTAATTTTTTTCTCCTACTTTTTACCATTTACAATTTAAATAATTCATATTATCAACATAGAAAATTTTCAAAATTTCACAAGAAACCCATTGGCCAATACTCAAACTGGATTGGTATTATGAAATTTAAAAATTCCTTCTTTTAGTAACACTTTTTGAACTTTTTTTTCTATTTACAATTTAAGTAAGTAGTATTTTATAAATAAGAATTGCACAATATTTCACACGAAACAGGTTGGCCAATACTCGGATGGGATTGGTCTTTTAAATTTGACAAATTCCACCTCATGGCTGCACTTTGTTATTTGTTTTTTACTATTTACAATTTAAATAATTAATATTTTATGTATCAAAATTGCTCAAAGTTTAACAACAAACAGGTTGACCGATACTCAGAGGAGATTTTTGTTCTAAAATTTAAAAAATTCCATCTTTTGGTAACACTTTTTCAATTTTTTATCCTATTTTTACAATTTACAATTTAAATAATTCATATTTTCTAAATAAAGATTGCTCAAAATTTCACAAGAAACTCGTTGACCAATACTCATAGGAGATTTGAGTGATGAAATTTGAAAAATTCCTTCTTTTTGTAACATTTTTTTAATTTTTTGAATTATTTTTAACTATTTCAAATTTTAATAATTATGATTTTAAATACAAAAATTGCACAAATTTCACAAGAAAGAGGTTGGGCATTACTCGGACATGATCGTTCTTCTTAAATTTGACAAATTCCATCTCATGGTAACACTTTGTTAATGTTTTTTACTATCATTTACTATATACAATTTAAATAATTGATGTTTTATATACAAAAATTGAACAAAAAATTCACAAGAAATAAGTTAACTAATAATCGGATGGGATTGATGTTTTTAAATTTGAAAAATTCCATTTCATGGTAACACTTCTTAATTGTTTTCACTCTTTTTTTTCTGTTTACAATTTAAATAATTGATATTTTATGAATAAAATTGCTCAAAATTTTACAATAAACAGGTTGGTCGATACTTAAAGGGGATTGTTATTCTTTAATTTGAAAAATTCCATCTTTTGGTAATACTTTTTCAATTTTTTTCCTTTTTTTTTGCCATTTACAATTTAAATAATTCATATTTTCTACTTAAAGATTGCCCAAAATTTTACAAGAAACCCGTTGGCCAATACTCAAGTGGATTCGTGTTATGAAATTTGAAAAATTCCTTCTTTTTGTAACACTCTTTTAATTTTTTTACTATTTTTTACTATTAACAATTTAAATAATTGATATTTTATAAACAAGAGTTGTACAAAATTTCGCATGAAACAGGTTGGCAATTACTCGGATGGGATTGCTGTTTTAAATTTGACAAATTCCATCTCATGGTAACACTTTGTTAATTTTTGTTTACTATTTACAATTTAAATAATTGATATTTTATGTATAAAATTTGCTCAAAATTTTACAACAAACAGGTTTGCCGATACTCGGAGTGGATTGTTGTTGTAACATTTGAAAAATTCCATCTTTTGGTAATAGTTTTTCAATTTTTTTCCTATTTTTTACCTTTTACAATTTAAATAATTCTTATTTTCTGCATAAATATTGCTCAAAATTTCACAAGAAACCCATTGGCCAATACTCATAGGAGATTTGTGTGATGAAATTTGAAAAATTCTTTCTTTTTGTAACACTTTTTTAATTTTTTGAACTATTTTTAACTATTTAGAATTTTAATAATTAAGATTTTACATACAAAAATTGCACAAAAATTCATGACAAAACAAGTTGGCCAATACTAAGATAGGATTTGTGTCCTTAAATGTGACAAATTCCATCTCATGGTAACACTTATTTGATTTTTTTTTTACTATTTTTTACTATTTAGAATTTAAATAATTGCTATTTTATATACAAAAATTGAACAAAAATTTCACTAGAAATAGGTTGGACATTGCTCGGATGGGATTGGTATTCTTAAATTTGACAAACTCTTGGTAACACTTTTTTAATTTTTTATACTATTTATTTCTATTTACAATTTAAATAATTTATATTTTATGTATAAAAATTCTTCAAGATTTCCCAACAAACAACTTGGCAGATACTCAAAGGGGATTGTAGTTGAGAAATTTTAAAAATTCCATATCTTTTGGTAACAATTTATAAATTTTTTTACTATTTTTTACCGTTTACAATTTATATAATTGATATTTTCTATATTGAGATTGCTCAAAATTTCGCAAGAAACCCGTTGGCCAATACTTGGATGGGATTGGTGTTCTTAAATTTGACAAATTTCATCTCATGGAAAAAATTTGTTAATCATTTTTTTTTTACTATTTTTTTACTTTTTACAATTTAAATAATTGATATTTTAAGGATACAAATTGTTCAAAATTTCACAACAAACAGGTTAGCGATACTTAGATGAGATTGGAGTTCTGAGATTTGACAAACTTCATCTCTTGATAACACTTTTTTAATTCTTTTTACTATTTTTTACTGTTTACAATATAAATAATTGATATTTTATATATAAAAACTGTTCAGAATTTCACAACAAACAGGTTGGCTGTACTCACAAGGGATTGGTGTTCTGAAATATGAAAAATTTCATCTTTTGGTTTCAATTTTAAATTTTTTTTATCCTATTTTTTACCATTTACAATTTAAATACTTCATATTATCAACATAGAAAATTCTCAAAATTTCACAAGAAACCCGTTGCCCAATACTCAAAGTGGATTAGTGTTATGAAATTTGAAAAATTCCTTCTTTTTGTAACACTTTTTTTAACTATTTTTACTATTTACAATTTAAATAATTGATATTTTATATATAAAAATTGCGCAAAAGTTAACAACAACTAGGTTGGCTGATACTCCGAGGGGATTTCTGTTCTAAAATTTGAAAAATTTCATCTTTTTGTTACACTTTTTAAATTTTTCCTATTTTTAACCATTTACAATTTAAATAATTCATATTTTCTGCATAAAGATTGTTCAAAATTTCACAAGAAATTCGTTGGCCAATACTCATAAGAGATTTGAGTGATGAAATTTGAAAAATTCCTTCTTTTTGTAACATTTTTTTAATTTTTTGAACTATTTTGAACTATTTAGAATTTTAATACTTAAGATTTTACATAGAAAAATTGCACAAAATTTCACAAGAAACAAGTTGACAAATTTCATCTCATGGTAACACTTTATTAATGTTTTTTTACTATCTTTTACTATATACAATTTAAATAATTGATGTTTTATATACAAAAATTGAATAAAATTTTCGCAAGAAATAAGTTGGCTACTAACGGGTGGGATTGATGTTCTGAAATTTGACAAAATTCATTTCATGGTAACACTTTTTAATTTTTTTACTTTTTTTTCTGTTTACAATTTAAATAATTGATATTTTATGTATAAAAATTGAACAAATTTTCACAACAAAAAGGTTGGCAGATACTCAAAGCGGATTGTTGTTCTCAAATTTGAAAAATTTCCCCCTTTTGGTAACAATTTTTAATTTTTTTCTACTATTTCTTTCCATTTACTATTTAAATAATTCATATTTTCTATATAAAAATTGCTCAAAATTGAACAAGAAACCTATTGGCCAATACTCAAAGAGAATTGGTGTGATGAAATTTGAAAAATTCCTTCTTTTTGTAACATTTTTTTGATTTTTTGAACTATTTTGAACTATTTAGATTTTTAATAATTAAGATTTTACATACAAAAATTGCACAAAATTTCACAAGAAACAGGTTGACAAATTCCATCTCATGGTAATACTTTGTTAATGTTTTTTTACTATCTTTTACTATATACAATTTAAATAATTGATGTTTTATACACAAAAATTGAATAAAAATTTCACAAGAAATAATTTGGCTAACTAAAACTACTAAATCTACTTGTTCTTGATTACTAACTAAATGAATATTGAAGATTTGGTCCTCTTTTTGCTCCCACTCTATGTAGAGGTTTGGATCATTCTCCCCCTTGAACTTTGGAATCTTGATTGGTGGAGGTTGTCTTTGTGGGAGTTGATTGCGCCTTCCACCACCATCATAGTCGTGTCTTCTTCTTCTTCCACCATGGCTAGAGTCCTCGGAAGAGGACCTCCTCCTTCTTCTCTCATCTTCCCTAAGCTCAAGTCTTTGGATGTGCTCTTGTAGGAAGATCTCACTTTGCCTCCTATCCGCCCTTAATTGGTCAAAAGTTTCTCTCCTACTCACTTCCATCTCACGTAAGATGTTGGCAAGGGTTATTTGTCCACTTTCTTGGGCCATAGGAGTCACCATGGGAGGGGAATAAGGTGAGGCCGACTCCTCCTCTTCTTCTACCTCCAAGATTGGATCCATATTTATGTTCCGACACCAAAAACCGAGACAAGGAAGAGGTTAGCTAACAAACAATTCCAAACCCGAGACCAAGTGTGGTCTTCTCAAGCACCCAAGTGTTTTTTATCACACTCCCAAAGCACACAAGCAAGGCTAGCACTCAAAAACATTCCAAACAAGTGAAAACACCTTTAAAGAGATGAAAACCATTTCAAAGCTCAAACAAGTGGCTCGACCACAACACTCTAGGAAGACAAGGAAAAGAAAACTACTAAGACAAAACAAAGATTACCTAAAGACAAGCAAGCAAAGCTCAAAAAACAAGAAAGTTTAACTTCTAAGGAAACTTGTTTTTAAAGACAAAACTTGAACAAGACTAAAGCAATGAAAAACACTTTCAAAGACTCTATGGAAAGCATTTGAACAAGCCAAGATTATACCTCAAATTATGCATACACCAAGAAAGATCATAACCAAGTTAAAGCATGGAACTAATTTGCCAATATCACCCAAAATCCAAGTATAAAATTTGGTAGCATAACACCTAGTAAAAATGGCACAAATGGATTCACCAAGCAACACATTAGCTCTCGGCCAAACTGTTTTTGGTCATGAAAATAATTTTTCTTTTCAAAACTAGGCACTTAAGATGATGAGAAGGATATTTTAGGGTGTCTTGAACACTTAGTTCCCAAAAAAATTAGGTCAAAATCAATTTCAAGGAGCATACAACAACAAAAGGCATAGATCTCATGCAATAGCTCAAATACTTAGAACTCCAAATGCGTTAATTCTTTTTTTGTTGGAAACTAGACTCACAGAGCTTTCTTTTGATATAAAGAACGTTACTTTTGGACCACTAAGCTAGCTGCAGTATTTTTTTCAAAAACGCACACGTTGCTGCCAGCACTGTTTTTATGTGGACCATTCAAAGATAGCTACACAAGACAAGGTTAGAACATGAAAACACCATATTCAAGGAAAACCAAAGCTCTAGATACCAAATGATGAAGGATTATCTTGTTCCCTTTTAGAGTTATGAATATGGTCAAGTTGTTTAAGAAAGTTTTTTGAAAATTCCCACGGGACATTAAGATAGCATGCTATCTAGATGTGAAGGTTCATTTCTCAAGCTCATGAAAGGAAGAAGAGAGTTGGATTCAAGCTTAAACACACACGGCAATAACAACACTAAAGAGCAAAATGAAAGAAGAAACAATAAAAATGGAAAGCATAGAAGATGAAGAATGGAAGAAGCACGTCACTCATAGGGGGGGATCTAAGCCAACCAAGCCCTAGAGATGAGTGATGGTGCCGCCACTTGCAAGCAAGATAAGGCAAAGGTGAGTTCACTTCTAGGAAGGAGAGGTCACGAAAATTTAAAGGTTGAAACACAATAGTTTAGAAACAAAATGATCAACCCTTTTACAAGACAAGGAGCACCCTTTAAATAGGAGTTCATAGGGGTCCTTTAGCAAATACAAAAACATGAAAAAAGATTAACTAGCAAACCCTAAACCTAATGTGAGAGTGAGTCTTGGCCAAGTGAAGGGAGATGATTGGTGGAGGCATTCCCATGAGGATTCTAGGCCAAAAGAGGAAGGAGACCAAGTGACCTTCTAAGGCATAAACCACAAAGGCAAAAGGAGACAAGGTACATGTCTACTTTTGCTTTTGCTTTTTGCTTTTTGCTTTCCTCTCTCTTCCACTTCATCCAAGTGCTCCAATCACCAAATGCCACCTAGCCATGCTCTACTTTCTCTTAATTACCTACAAAACAAGACAAACAAGGATTAGCATGTTGGTTTAAGTTAATCTAATCTTGGTCAAAGGTCAACTTTGGATCAAAGTCAACAAGTCAACCAAAATAAATCAACTAGAAACCAATTTACGGAATTCAAACTAAAGTAATGCAAAACAAAGATAAAGGTGATGGAATAGAAGACTCCCCTCTAGACATGCTTCTAGTGATCCTTCTTGATGGAACTTCTAAGGAGGTGGTCATGCCTTCATCAGATTCCCCCCCCCCGTAATCCTTGTGACTCCCCCACCCCACTATTTCACAGTTCATCTTTACAATGATGTAATTTCGCACGCATCATACCCAGAATCAGATTACCATCAGATCATGATCCATCACACGCAAACAATTCACCATTCACAATCACTGGTTATGACATTCATTCCCAAACCCAAGCGAGACCTAAATATACCAACTCACATGAAAATTCATGAAATCTTCCACCAATTTCGCGATTATAGGTAATCACACAACAACTCAATCATACACACATCATATAAATTAACCCAGACCTCCAACAACATAGAACCACCCAAAACCTGCGAGAACTGGAAAATCCAGTATGTGTCGCCTGGCGGGCAGCACCTTGCCGCCAGGCGGTGCATGAGGAAAACCTAGTTCTTGGGACTTACACGTATGAGTCGTCGGGCGGGCCTTCAACATCGCCAGGCGATTTCTAGGAAAAATCCAGAAACTGCAAAAAATGTCACAAACGCAAGTAGCACATGCAATTTCATTCACATTAGACATAGTTCATCATAACCACGATAAAAGCAATATAAACAGCTCAGGCGGTGCATGAGGAAAACCTAGTTCTTGGGACTTACACGTATGAGTCGTCGGGCGGGCCTTCAACATCGCTAGGCGATTTCTAGGAAAAATCCAAAAACTGCAAAAAATGTCACAAACGCAAGTAGCACATGCAATTTCATTCACATTAGACATAGTTCATCATAACCACGATAAAAGCAATATAAACAGCTCCCCTAACCTGGATTAGAGCTTTCCCCAGTAATCTTGTGCTTCTTTCCTCTGTCTACAGTTTCATTTGGGTCTTCCAAGGTTTGAACCCACACCCATGCACATACCAACTCAATGCCTAACCAATGCAACCAATTCATGTTTCATACTAACCAATATAATTCAATAATTATACAAATCCACAACACGTTTTAATATACACAAAAATAATACTAATTTAATAACACACATAGGACTCGAACCCAAGTCCTCTCACACAATCAAAGTATTCTCAACCACATGAACTAGCACTTTTCCACATCATACACTCCACATTTATTACCTTAAAGGTTCTCTTTACCCACATTTATCCAATAATTATTTAATTTTTCTTGGGTCTTACAGAATGCATGTTGTTCATTTGTTTATGCTTAACTTACAGATTCATTGCATATTTTTGGGTTAGGTTATGTTCATTCTTAATGTACGTAGCTTGGTTGTCATGAATTCATGGATTTGTGCATTGCTTAATTGCATAATGAAGCTGGATTTTAACTTTCACTTAGTGGGCTATCATCTAGTGGATTGAGAGAAGGTAGAGGTGTTAATTTGGTGGCCTATGATAAGTGAAATTATGTTTGAATCAAGGATGTTAATACATTTTTAATCACTGTTGCATTTAATTTTAATTTGTTGATTAGCATTGTGAATTTGCCAACCCCCCGCCCCTTTGTGTTGAATTACATCTGAAAAGCTCTTTGAATGAAAGGTTTGGTCATTGAGAGACGACCTTGGTTGAACTACTGAGTATTACAATTAAATGTTTTATTTGGTCGAGTACGACTTCAATAAGTATCCGTCAACTTGTTTTTTGTGAAATTTTGAGCAATTTTTATACATAAAATATCAACTATTTAAATTGTAAATAATAAAAAATGGTAAAAAAAAATTAGCAAAGTGTTACCATGAGATGAAATTTGTAAAATTTAAGAAAACCAATCCCATCCGAGTATTGGCCAACTTGTTTCTTGTGAAATTTTGTGAAATTTTTGTATATAAAATATCAATTATTAAAACTGTAAATAGTAAAAATAGCTAAAAAATAAAAAAAGTTTTACAAAAAAAAAGGAAATTTCAAAATTTCATATCACAAATCTCCGATGAGTATTGGCCAACAATCTTTATGTGAAAAAAATGAAATATTTAAAGTGTAAATGGTAAAAAAAAGAAAAGAAATGGAAAAAGTGTTACCAAAAGATGGAATTTTTTCAAATTTTAGAACACTAATCCCCTTGGAGTATCGGCCAACCTGTTTGTTGTGAAATTTTGAGCAATTTTTATACATCAAATATCAATTATTTAAATTGTCAATAGAAAAAAATAGTAAAAAATTTTAAAATGTGTTACCATGAGATGGAATTTTTCAAATTTAAGAATATCAATCTCATCCGAAAAATGGCCAACCTATTTCTTGTGAAATCTTGTCTAATTTTTGTTTACAAAATATCAATTATTTAAATTGTAAATACTAAAATATAGTAAAAAAAATAAAAATGAATTTACAAAAAGAAGGAATTTTTCAAATTTCATAACACTAATCCAGTTTGAGTATTGTCCAACGGGTTTCTTATGAAATTTTGTGCATTTTTTATGTAGATAATATGAATTATTTAAATTGTAAATGGTAAAATATAGAAAAAATAAAACTTAAAAATTGTTACCAAAAGATAAATTTTTTCAAATTTCAAAACACCAAGTATCAGCCAACCTGTTTGTTGTGGAATTTTGAGCAATTTTTACATATAAAATATCAATTATTTAAATTATAAATAGTAAAAATAGTAAAAGCAATTAAAAAGGTGTTATCAAGAGATGAAATTTGTCAAATTTAAGAACACCAATCCCATTCGAGTATTGGCTAACCGGTTTCTTATGAAATTTTGTGCAACTTTTGTTTATAAAATATAAATTACTTAATTATAAATAGTAAAAAATAGTAAAAAAATTATCAAAGTGTTACCATGAGATGAAATTTTTCAAATTTAAGAACACCAATCCCATCCTATTTCTTGTGAATTTTTGTGCAACTTTTGTATATAAAATTTTAATTATTAAAATTCTAAATAGTTAAAAATAGTTAAAATTTTTTAAAAAGTGTTTCAAAAAGAAGGAATTTTTCAAATTTCATCACAAAAATCTCCTGAGTAGTTGCAAGGGGGTTTCTTTTGAAATTTTGAGCAATTATTACCTAAAAAATAGAAATTATTTAAATTGTAAATGGTAAAAAATAGTAAAAAAATTGAAAAAATGTTACCAAAGATTGAATTTTTTATATTCCATAACACTGATCCCCTCTAAGTATCGACCAACTTATTTGTTGTGAATAGTTGAGCAATTTTTAATATAAAATATCAATTATTTAAATTGTAATTAGTAAAAAATAGTAAAAAGAATTAAAAAAGTGTTACCAAGAAATGAAATTTGTCAATTTTCAGAACACCAATCTCATCTGAGTATCCGCCAACCTGTTTGTTGTAAAATTTTGAGCAATTTTTATACATAAAATATCAATTATTTAAATTGTAAATAGTATGAAATAGTAAAAAAAAATTAACAAAGTGTTACCATGAGATAGAATTTGTCAAATTTAAGAACACGAATCCTAACCGAGTATTGGCCAACCCGTTTCTTGTAAATTTTGTGCCATTTTTGTATATAAAATATCAATTATTAAAATTGCAAATAGTAAAAAATAGATAAATTTTTTTAAAAGTGATACAAAAAGAAAGAATTTTTCAAATTTCGTAACACAAATCTCCTATGAGTATTGGCCAATGGATTTCTTGTGAAATTTTTCGCAATCTTACTGTAGAAAATATGAATTATTTGAATTGTAAATGGTCAAAAAAAGGAAAAAAAAATATAAAAAGTGTTACCAAAAGATGGAATTTTTCAAATTTCAGAATAATAATCGTCTCAGAGTATCGGCCAACTTGTTTGTTGTGAAATTTTTAGCAATTTTTATACATAAAATATAATTTATTTAAATTGTAAACAGTAAAAAATATTAAAAAAAATTAAAAAAGTGTTACCATGAAATGGAATTTGTCAAATTTAAGAATACCAATCACATACGAGTATTAGCAAACCTCTTTCTTGTGAAATGTTTGTATATAAAATATAAATTATTTAAATTGTAAATAGCAAAAAATAGTAAAGAAAATTAAAAAAAAAAAGTGTTACAAATAGAAGGAATTTTTCCAATTTCATAACACCAATCCAATCCGAGTATTGGTCAACCTTTTTCTTGTGAAATTTTATGCAATTTTTGTATATAAAATATCAATTATTTAAATTGTAAAAAAAAGGAAAAATATAAAAAAGTGTTACAAAAAGAAAGAATTTTTCAAATTTCACAACACCAATCCCCTTTGAGTATTGGCCAACGAGTTTTTTATGAAATTTTGAGTAATTTTTATGTAGAAAGTCTAAATTATTTCAATTTTAAATAGTAAAAAATAGTGAAAAGAATTAAAAAAGTGTTATCAAGAGATGAAATTTGCCAAATTTCAAAACACCAATCTCATCTGTGTATCCATCTGCCAACCTGTTTGTTGTAAAATTTTTGTTTATAAAATATCAATTATTTAAATTATAAATAGTAAAAATAAGTAAAAAAAAATTAAAAAAAGTGTTAGAAAAAGAAGAAAATTTTCCAATATCATAAAACCAATCCCATCACCAACCTATTGCTTGTGAAATTCTGTACAATTTTTGTATATAAAATATCAATTATTTAAATGGTAAACATTAAAAAATAGTAAAAACTTTAAAATAGTGTTACAAAATGAAATAATTTTTCACATTTCATAACACCAATTCCCTTTGAGTATTGTCCAATGGGTTTCTTGTGAAATTTTGAGCAATTTTTACGTAAAAAATTTAAATTATTTAAATTGTAAATGGTAAAAAATAGTTAACAAAAAATTGAAAAAGTGTTACCAAAAGAAAGAATGTTTGAAATTTCAGAACACCAATCCCCTTTTGAGTATCGCCCACCTATTTGTTGAGAAATTTTGAGCAATTTTTATATATAAAATATCAATTATTTAAATTGTAAATAGTAAAATAAATTTAAAAAGTGTGACCATGAGATGGAATTTTTAAAATTTCAAAACAAGTATCCCCTCTGAGTATCGACCAACTTGTTTGTTGTGAAATTTTGAACAACTTTAATACATAAAATGTCAATTATTTAAATTATAAATAGTAAAACATAGTAAAAAAATTAAAGAGGTGTTATCAAGGGTTGGAATTTGTCAAATTTCAGAACACTAATACCTTCTAAGTATCCGCCAACATCTTTGTTTTCAAATTTTGTTCCATCTCTACCATAATTATGTGCTTATAGGATAAGTATGCTAAGGTTTTGATCAGAGTACCTAGGGATCGAAGGATGACTCTTTCGTCTACGTGAGGCAGTGGGAAGGGGTTCTTTTTGCCTAGTGGAAGAGGATAGATTTTAGTGTTGTGACCTCTCGCTTGTGCGAGACAATGAAAAGGGGAAAATGTTTCACTCTTAGTTCCGACACGTTGCTGAGTATAGTGCTTGGTGTGAGATTCACTAAAATTGTTACTCGTAAGTCCTTGAGGAGCAAGGGAGATAGGTCCGTGACGCGATAGGCAGCATGACTCAAACTATTTGGTTTTAGGGAACTAGATCTTTTTGCTAGAAAACAAGTGATGAGAAAACGAGAGTGTGGTTGTCTTTATCATGCTTGTATTTTACTCATTCGTATGTGATGTTGATATCACTTGCAATGTTTTGATCTGCTAAATATCCTTAAATATATTATTGTTTGTGGTTAGCTCAACCCCAATTGGTTGTTGTTGTGTATGCATTGATCATATAATGTGTGTTTTATATGGGAGTAGGTAATAATACATGTGTTATAGACGTGGAGTAGATTGACAAGAGGAAGGGACTTGAGGTTTTCTTTTGTTAAATTATATTTCGAATAAATATTAGATAGTGTAATTTATTTTGAAGTTACTATTGTATTTGAAAACTCTTGGATAATTTATTTTTTCTTACGCGTTTAAAAGTAATATTAATTTTTTATTTTTGTTGTTTTTCTATGAAGCGTATATTTTATAAATGTTAGTTACATCCTAAGTCGGGGTGTTACATTTTAGATGAGAATCACGAGAGGGCTCCCTATCTTCTTCCTCCATCTCGTTGTTGCACCAGTTGTGGTTGTCGCCAGTCCCGCCACATGATTCGATGGCCACCATGTTGTCGGGAATGTGATCGAAGTTGTCGCTGCCATCATCCACCGTCGGAACCACCATGACATTGATATTTAGACTCCTTTTCTAACACATTTCCAAAACTTTTCTTCTTTCTAATCCACTTTATTTTCAATATTGATCGTGGTTTTTATTATTTATTTATGTATAATCTGATAAGTATTTTGTTTATGTTCAATTCAATTATTTTTTTTTGGAATCCTTACTGCAATTAATCATGTAACAACACAAAATATCATAGCAAATTTCAAAATTATGAACCTGATTGTGTTTCAATGTACTCCTATTCCACTCTCAATATCTTGCTCTTCGTCTTTTGAATATCTATGTTATTTGATGTTCCTACAGAGAACAAACAAGATAAGTTAGGCACAAGCGTCACCTTATCCATGTAGTCCGCTATCTCCTCAGTTGGTCTCTTCTCGGTTGGTACATGTCGGTTTGGACCCAGGAGGGGTTGCCTGCAGAAGGGACTCTGAAGCTCAGGTGAGTCAAAACTCTCAAAAAGGTCAAATCTGTGATTAATGAATGCGTACCTTTAATTACTAGGGTCCACGCGTATTTATAGAGCATTAATTATGTTTGGTTATCCCATGGGTCGGGCCTTGGCTTGGGCTCTAGCTTGGGCTGAAAGTGGGCCTGGGCACTAACCCAGGCCCTTAAGACCTATTGAACATGGGGGGCTAAACCGACTACTTCCCTTGGCGGTCTATGTGCCGTCTTAGGGAGGTTGTTCCTCTAGACGTCTAGGTTACCGGTTACTTGAATGCTTTGGTATGGTGATCGTTTTATCATTATTTTGTTAAGTTGGCTTGGTGTGGTACACCAGTCCCCCAGCCTTGACCGACATAGGTGTTGGTTAAGGGTGATATGTGTTGATATGCTAGCGGAACTGGCTAGGTGTGATACACCAGTCCCCCAACCTTTAAGTGTGATGAACAGTGTTAAGGCTAAAAAGTGATAACTGTTTGAAGGTAGGTGAAGGGGTGTCAGGGGTCAAATCAGGAAGTTCAGGCACCGTCGTTTTTAAGAGTCACGTCTCTTGTAATGATGGTGTCGATTGGTATGAGTTGTTGTTTTGGCGGGAAGGGGTTTTCGCCGTTTGGGATTCTGGCCTATAAATATAGATTTCAAAGCGAGTGAGGGGTTACTTGTTTCATTTGCGAGAGTTTTGTATTCAGAGGTCTTGTGTGCATTTTACTGTTCGACTAGTTCCCAATTTCAGCCGACATCTTTCCGTAAACACGAAAAAGGTATGTCTAGTAGCGATAGTCTATCGTTGTCCACATCTAGTAGTGAGAGTATGGGGTCGGAGAGGAGTAGAGATAGGCAAGTATATGAAGAGGGTACTAGTTCTGGAGGTATGATAAGTGGGATCCCCATGGAGACGGTGAGGGAGGTTCAAGAAGATCCCCCTGAAGAGTTGGCCGAGAGTGACTGGCCGGCCAAAGGCGGTTATGGGTGGATGGCTACCGATGTCCGTAATCAATCATCTTTGTTTCGGTGGTCTCGTTTATTGAACTCCTGGCTGAATTGTACGCCTGTCATCTCGAAGGGGGTAAGCGGTGATATCGTTTCCCTGGAGAGGGTTAGCGTTGTTGACTGTGTGTGTCACGGGCAGGAGGGGGCCGCGGAGAAGTTCTTCTATATGTACATGTGTCACTTTTCGCAACTACATGTACGACTACCGTTAGATAATTTCACTATGGGTGTGTTGCGCACATTGAACGTGGCACCTACACAGTTGCACTCGAATAGTTGGGATTACTTGCAAGCCTTTCGCATCTTGTGCCAATCTATATACTTGGAGCCTTCTCCTTACGCCTTCTTATACTTCTATGACACCAGACCCCGGCAGCCGACTACTTGGCTGTCTCTGATAAGTCGTCCTAGTATCAGCAAACTGGACGCATTCTCCCAGTCTTTCAAGCACTTCAAGGACGGGTACTTCAAAGTGGTGGTGAAGGGAGAAGGCAAGCCTTATTTCTTGAACGCAGACGGGAGTACAAAATTCCCATTTAGTTGGACGGGTACCCCTTCTCGGTACAAGGATATGGGGATGGATGAGTTATCGGCGGGGGATAAGGAGGTGGTGGAGATCTTAATGAAGTTTGTTAATAAGTTGCCCACTAAGGGCTTAGTTAGAGTTTATAATTCGGTGCATCTGATTATAGATATTGAAGGTATCTGTTTGTTACTTAAACTGTGTTAATGATTCTAAGTTGTTTTAATCTGGGGTTTAATATATCATTGTAGGGCACATGGCACAATCTGGGAAGAAGAACTTGGCGCTCTTCTAGTCGTTGAGGAAGGAGATGGCCGCTAAGGTTAAGGCATTGGGAAAAGTTGACGTTCCCAATTAGCAAGAGTCTGTGGTGGAAGTACATGTTCATGGTGGGACGAAAAGGAAAGCGGAGTTGTCGCCTCGTCCCGGCAAGGGGAACGACGTGAAGAAAGTGAGGGCGGTCTTGCTCGGCGCGGGGTCGGCCAGTGGGGCGGGGTCGGCTAGTGGGGAGAAAGGGCTGGAGTCTGGTTTAATTGAGTTGCCAGAAGTATCTGTGAGGAAGGATATTGCGATCAACCTCCCAAATACCATTATAAATTCTATTGATAGTATGGAGGCAGACCATATTGTGAGGATGATGGTGGAGTTTGGAAGCAAAGCCTTGATATTAAGCCACCGTCTGGGGTCTTTATATTGGAGGGAGTTGAAGGAGGGAGGTTGGGAAAAGGTGGAGGAGTTATAGGGAAAAGTCGACAAGTTTGAGGAAGAGAGGGCTACGTGGAAGAAGGAAAGGGAGGGTTGGGAGGAAGAGAGAAAAAGGTTGGGAACTTGGAGGGTTCGCTGTTTGGACTTAGAGGGAAAGTTGAAGAAGAAAATAGAAGAGTTGGAGGAAGATTATGACGAGTTAAAAGACAAGTATGAAGGTGCTACAGGTGAGCTTGATGACTTGAAGAACTGCATCATACAAGAGCACATCAACGACTTTGAGAAGGGATTACGTCAAGCAGCCTTTTTCTATCAGGAGGTCGACATTTTGGACTTCAAAGTTTGATGTGAACAAGGATGTTATTGATGGTAAGCTCGTCAAGGAAGATGAGAGCAGTCCGGATGAGGAGGAGGAAAGGAGGCGGCTGAAGAGGTGAAAGAGGCGGGTGATGCTGAGGAGGTGGCTCCTGATGCGGCAGAATAGGACTTTAATCTTTATTGATTTGAAAATATTATTCAGCCTATGTCTGTAATATTTGATACATTATGTTACGTTGATATACTTTGTGTTTACGCTTAATGCGATTGATGTTCTATATGTTGTTGTGTATGTCGGGTTTTGGTCATATGTGGTGTATGTGTGACGCGATCGATTGTATGTTAGGAGTGTTTGACCCAATCCGCTTACTTGTGGGAAGGGTGGGGAATTTAAACGAATTAAGTATAAGTTAAGGGTGTTCGACCCAGGTCGCTTACTTGTGGTAAGGATGGGGAACTTAAACAAATTAAGAACAAGTTAAGGGTGTTCGACCCAGGCCGCTTACTTGTGGTAAGAGTGGGGAACTTAAACGAATTAAGCACAAGTTAAGGGTGTTCGACCCAAGCCGCTTACTTGTGGTAAGGGTGGGGAACTTAAACGAATTAAGCATAAGTTAAGGGTGTTCGACCCAGGCCGCTTACTTGTGGTAAGGGTGGGGAACTTAAACGAATTAAGCACAAGTTAAGGGTGTTCGACCCAGGCCGCTTACTTGTGGTAAGGGTGGGGAACTTAAACGAGTTAAGCACAAGTTAAGTGTGTTCGACCCAGGCCGCTTACTTGTGGTAAGGGTGGGGAACTTAAACGAATTAAGCATAAGTTAAGGGTGTTCGACCCAGGCCGCTTACTTGTGGTAAGGGTGGGGAACTTAAACGAGTTAAGCACAAGATAAGGGTGTTCGACTCAAGCCTCTTACTTGTGGTAAGGGTGGGGAACTTAAACGAATTAAGCATAAGTTAAGGGTGTTCGACCCAGGCCGCTTACTTGTGGTAAGGGTGGGGAACTTAAACGAATTATCCACAAGTTAAGGGTGTTCGACCCAGGCCGCTTACTTGTGGTAAGGGTGGGGAACTTAAACGAGTTAAGCACAAGTTAAGTGTGTTCGACCCAGGCCGCTTACTTGTGGTAAGGGTAGGGAACTTAAACGAATATGAGAGTAAAAACGTAGGAAAGTTGTGGCTCAGGATAGGGGTTAAACACGTGGCATTCTATGGGTTGTGGCCTGGACTGACTTCCTTTGAGTTATGGCTCGGGATAGCGGATGAAGACGAGGAACCCTTGAGTTGTGGCTCGGGTTGGCGAGTGTTGCCAGTGTGAGTGTGCTGGTTGTGGCCAGTACGGATGGGTCCAGATAGATTGCCCTCCTCAGTAATTGATAATACTGTCGTTGACGCGATCAAATTAATACTACTTATCTATAACAATTTCAATATTGTTAAGAAAGTAGTCAACAAAATAGAAAGGGCAAAGTAACCTAAAGTCGTCTCCCAACGAACACGAAATTGATTTTTAACAAATTAGTTCTTATAAAATCTATACAAAAGTGTTAGTCAAATAAAATAATAAAAATATGGGAGGATTAAGATAAACAAGAAAGAAATAGGAAAGATAAAAAGAGATAAAAACAATAGTAAAGAAAATAGATCGATTCTATTACTTTTTCAAAATAGATTCATCATCGGTTATCTAAAGATTATTACTCAATTAATTATTGTTGTAGATTTACAAATTAATCAATGTAAAGTCTCAATTAATTTGTTGGCATTCTCACTTTTAACCAAAGTACAGTCTCAATTAAAAGTGAGAACTTTTAGATTATCCATAGTAAATTCAACCAAAGTACAGTCTCAATCAAATTTTACTATGCCTAATCATGTATATTCTTTTATCTCCTCACCAAATAAAAAGCTTAATTAATCAAAGTAAAGTCTCAATTAATTGTAGTTAGAGTAAATACCTTTAACTAAATTAAAGTCTCAATTATTGGTAAAAACTCATTTAATCATATGAAAGTTTCTAAATAAAATCAAAGTAAAGTCTCAATTCAATTTAAAAACCATTGGACTCATATGATCAACATGCATATAGATTTAAAATCATTACTTTTTACGTGATTCAAAGATAAAAGACATAGATGAATTAAAACCTCAACAATAATAAAAAGAACAAAGAAATTATTTCATTCTAACCTCAGAATCCATAATGAAATTACATTGGAATCAACCCAAGAAGTTTAGCACTCCATGAAATACAAAAGAAATAAAAGAAGAATAGAGAGAAGAAAAGAGAGAGAAGGAAATTAGGCCCCCCTAAAGGTTCCTCAATTCCGACGTGCCGAGCTTGTCCCCCTCTACTTCTCCCTTGTTCTCTTTATATAGGATTTGGATTGGGCTTTTCTGTTGCTAAAATCTCTCAAAGATCTTTAAAATAAAAATAAAGATAAATATTCAAAGATATGTGGAGAGATATATAGACTATTTGACAAATATAATTGGTTAATAATTTATGATATAATTAAATAAATTAATTATTTAAAGATATCTGATAAATTATCACCAAATAATATTTGTATTAATTTTCTAAATAGCCTATTTTCAATCCTATAGTCCAATTTTGCAGAGACATCCAAAAATATCAATATTTGCAGTTAAACCCCTCTTGTTTGACAAGTCTTTGACCAGATTTGACTGTTGACTGTCCATTGACAGGATGACACGTGACCGCCTTCTCCTTCTCTCATATCAGAATTAGGGTTTCCTCTCACACTTTTCTCCCTCCCATGGTTGCGTGGCTGACGGTGGCTGCTCCGACGCGGTGGTGCTGCTGCTATGGTGGCCGTGAATGCAGAACGCTGGTGGCTGCAGGTGTTGCGCGAGGTGCAGAGATGGCTCGCTGTCACGGTGCATTGGTCGAGCTTTCGCTGCCATGGGTTGCTACTGCACTCCGTCATGGTGATGGTTCGAATTGCAGGTGCGTGAAGGTTATTGCAGGCTGCTTCATTAGTCACGGTGGCTGAAACAGATGCGTGTTCGAACTGCTGCTTCGCAGTTGAAGGTGCGCCAATGGGATTCCCGAATCTGGTGCGTGCTAGAGCTGCAGTGGCTGCTGGTGCGTGAGATGGTGGTGTGTGGTTGCAGGTTTCCGCAAGGTGCAGGCGCGCGTCGCGATTTGCTACAGCTTGATGGTGTAGTTGCAGATCTATGGTGTGCATCTTTTCTGGTTCGTGGTGGCGGCAGCGTGAAGGATTCGCATGTGCAACAGCTTGAATGGATGACGGTGGTGGCCTCGTATGTAGGAACGTGGAAGATGCGTTGCGGAGAAGATGGAAGCTGTGAATGGAGGATGCTTCGTGGTGATGGTGTTGCGCGAACTGGTGCATGAACGTCTCCGCTGCTGCCATGGTTTCCTTGCGGAGAGAAGATGACTCATGATGGTGGCTGCAACCGTGGTGGCCGGAGGTTTGATAGGATAGTGACACATGGCAATAGATGGTTGGATAGATTTGAAACTTGAGGATTGCCACATGGCATAATCTGGTTGAGATGGGTTTAAGTGATAGGAGGAGTGCAACTTAGTAGAAACTGGGGGTGCAGAATAGGTTTTTAAGTGGTCCACTTGAAATAGGGGAGTGTGTAAAATAAAAACTGGGGTGCAAAAGTGATTTTTCCAGAACTTGCTAATTTCATCTTATTTAAAGGTGTCCTGTAACTTCAATCAATTTATTTTCTCACCTTTAAATGAGCTTAAAACTTAACTTCAGCTGCATCAACAAACGTTAAAATATCAAAAAATAATTTATGCAACTAAAAATCACTTTTTAAGACATTTTTATCACACAAGCTCAAATAGCCTAATTATCAGAAGTGTCAATTAAATCACTCTTAAAGCATACAAATTCAATTAAATACCCATAATTAAACATTAAATGATGGCAAAAATACGCACTCAATAGTAGTTGATTGACGAGTTTGGTAGTCTTGGGACATTACGGACTATGTTCGTATTTGGGAACTCCACCTGGCGTTACGGAGTGTGATTCGTAGCATGGTTTCCTGCACGTGTTTTATCGGTTGTGGCCGATAGGTATGACAGCAAGACATCTTGAGGTACTCGTTAGAGGATGTAGGACACAGTTAACATTGTTGTGGCCATGTGGAAGGAAATTATGAGTCTTCCTTGATGCAAGTTGATCTCAACATGGTTGTGGCCATGGGAAATGAATGGAGGAAAATTCTTGTTGTGTTTTATTATATATATATATATATATATATATATATATATATATATATATATATGATTGATATATATTTATGTGTTATCTTGTTAGCTCACCCTATCTACTTGTGTTTGGCGATGATCGTGTACGCGGTACACGTGAGCAGATGATATTGCAGGTGGAGCTAGTGAGGCTTAGGCTCGGAGCGAGGGCTAGCTTTGGAGTTTTTATGAATTGTGTTTTAAAAAAATAAATTATAAACACTATGGATATTTATTTTGTTTTACGTTTCATAAATTATGGAATATTGGACTATTCTTAGTTTTTATTAAAGTTTTAAGTTTTCTCGCGCTTTATGGGAAATGAAGTATTATTAATTGCGATGTAATTTTGTTTTATCTATTTTATTTTAATTAAACTAGTAATATCCTAACAGGATGTTACATTATCTATTGATGGACCTTTCTAGTCCAAGAGAGGCATCGCCATAATGACCCTTTCGTCAAGTATTGCAATGATCTAAAATTTGGCGTTAAGAGGAAGCACATTCCCTCCTACTACAATAAGGAACTCATGGATAAACTCCAAAGACTTCAATTGAGGTCTATAGTTATAGAGGAATATAGACAAAAAATGGAGTTGTTCATGATGAGGGCGAGTATAGTTGAGGAAGAGGACATCACTTTAACTAAGCTCTTAAGTTGGTTGAACCTTAATATAAGAGATAGATTTAAACTCCTATGTTATAGAGATTTGAATGATTTGGTTCAAACGTGTATAAAGGTAAAGCAACAATCATTGAGAAGATCTTCTTCTAAAAATTATCAAGCTCCATCTGCCTCCTATGTCAAAAGAGATTTCAAGAAAGAAAAGGAAGAACCTCCTAAGAAATTAGCCAAGGAAAAAGGGAAAGCCAAGGGTGAATCATCTGCACATATTTGCATTAATGATATTAAGTGCTTCAAGTGTTTGGGAAGAGGCTACACAGTTGCTCAATGCCCCACCAAAAGGACTATTATCTTATAGTAGTCAAGAAGAGTCAACCACTAGTGAAGGTGAGAGTGAGAGCTCCCAAGAGTCAAATGGAGAGGATGCATACCTTTGTGAAAGAGATCTTCTCATGATTAGAAGGCTCCTTAACAACCAACCTAGTGCTTCCCACAACAAACAAAGAGAGAACATATTTTTTACAAGAAGTAATGTTTCAAACAATATATGTTCTCTAGTTGTTGATAGTGGTTCTTGTTGCAACTGCTCCAACACTAGATTGGTTGAGAAGTTGAATTTAGTTGTCCTAACAAGTGAAGGTACAATTCTCCATTGAGAAATACCAACATGAAGTTTTATGTGACGTAGCTCCCACAAACATCATTGTTAGGAAGACCATGACAATTTGATAGAAAGTTTACACCCAATGGTCTTTATAATGAAATAACCCTCATACACAAGA
Organism: Vigna unguiculata; assembly: GCF_037176805.1. NCBI lineage: Eukaryota > Viridiplantae > Streptophyta > Magnoliopsida > Fabales > Fabaceae > Vigna > Vigna unguiculata. The sequence continues at coordinate 20,707,233 of NC_140795.1, read as the reverse complement.
AAAGAAATTTTTACTTCATCCTTTGACACCATCATAAGTGGCTGAGGATCAAGTACAAATGAAGATCAAAAGGGAGGAAGAAGAAAAAACAAAAAAGTCAAAAAGTAGCTAATAAAGAGTCTGAGGTGTGGGAAAATGGTGTTCCTTCCCACAAGGTTAGTTAACTTAAGGTTCTTTTAACACAAAAATCTTTAGAAAATGCTCTTAATGTTGAACAACATTCATACCTCCTTTTTTTCAAGGAACACTCACATACATATCTAGTGAGTCTACACCTAAGAAAATATCTCCTTCCATAGAAAATCTTTTGAAGGAATTTGATGATATATTTCCTAAAGAAAGACTTGTTAGGCTTCCACCTTTTAGGGGAATAAAGCATGAAACTGACCTAGTGCCTAGGGCTAGCCTTCCTAATAGGTCTGCCTATAAGATAAATCCTCAAGAAACCAAGGAGATAGAGTCTCAAGTGTAAGACTTGTTAGATAAGGGTTGGATTCAAAAGAGTCTTAGCCCTTGTGTTGTGCTAGTCTTGAGAAGGGCAAGTGGAATGTGTTGTGATTGCAGAGCCATCAATAATATCACAATAAAGTATAGGCACCCAATTCCAATACTAGATTACATGCTAGATGAATTATATGGGTTCATTGTATTCTCCAAAGTTGATCTTAAGAGTGGCTATCACCAAATTCGAGTCAAAGAAGGTGATGAGTGAAAAACTACATTTAAGAAAAATTTGGATTGTATGAATGGTTAGTGATGCCTTTTGGCCTTACTAATGCCCCTAGTACTTTCATGTTGTTTATGCATCATGTCCTAAGAGATTGCATAGGAAAGTTTGTTGTTATCTATTTTGATGACATTTTATTGTATGGTAAAAGTCTGCATGATCATGTAGGTCAACTTAGGTTAGTCCTCTCCATTCTTAGGGTCCATCATTTGTTTTCTAACATAGATAAGTATACTTTTTGTGTTAATAGTGTTGTCATCCTAGGGTTTGTATTAACTAAACAAAGGGTTCATGTGGACCCTGAGAAAATAAAGGTTATCCAATAGTGCCCTAGACCCAATAATGTGGGAAAAGTTAAGAGCTTCCATGGTTTGGCAAGTTTATATATAGAAGGTTTGTTCCTAACTCCTCTAGTCTAGCTTCACCATTCAATAAGTTAGCAAAGAAGGATGTCACATTTGTTTGGGGAGCAAAACAACAAAATGCTTTTGAAGAAATTAAAGAGAGGCTTACTAAGGCACCCATTCCAGCTTTGCCAAACTTTTTCATAACCTTTGAACTAGAATGTGATGCCTCGGGAGTTGGTATAGGTGTGATTTTATTGCAAGAAGGTCACCCAACAACATATTTCAGTGAAAAACATAATGGTGCTTCTCGCAATTATCCCACCTATGATAATGATTATATGCATTTGTGGGAGCTCTTTAAACTTGGGAGCATTACCTTATATTCAAGTATGGGTGGGCAAAAAATCTAATTTTCAAGATCCAATCTACTTTTTTTCTGATCCAATCCATTTAAGATCTATTTTATTAAAAATCCAATCCATTTAAAATTCATTTTATTGGATCTGGATTTCAATTTGATCTACATTTTATATATTTTACGAATTAGATATCCATTCTCTAAATCTAGATTTTTAAAATGGATAATCTAAAACATCCAATCTAAATTTTTAATTTATATTTTTAGTTGGGTTAAGTTAAAGGTCGAGATGGACTCGCCCAAATTTGGTCGTATTCGACTGAGTCGGCATGATCCTATATGAAATTTGGTCGTATTCAGCCAAATTTAGTCAAGTCGACCCCGATCGAAATTTGGCCCAGCTAGTCCTGGACAAAATTTGGAAGTAGTCGGTCGAGTTGACCATTTCCCAAATTTGACCGCATTGGGCTTAGTCGGCCCCAGACAAATTTGACCGTATTCGGCCGCGACGGCCACGACTAAAATTTGGTCGTATTCAACCTAGTTGGAACCGGTCAAAATTCAGTCAAATTCAATCGAGTTGGCACCGTTCAAGATTTGGATGAGTCGACGTTGGCCCAAATTTGGTTGTATTCAACTGAGACGGCCTAGGAGGAAATTTGGCTGTATACGAACGAGTTGGTCACGATCGAAATTTGGTTGTATTGAACTGAGTCAGCCATGATCGAAATTCGGCCGAATTCAATCGAGTTGGTCCTAGCCCGAATTTGTTCATATTCGACAGAGGTCGCGACCAAAATTTGGCTATATTCAGGCGAGTCGGTCCCGACCTAAATTTGGCCGAATTCAGTCAGGTTGGCCATGACCAAAATTTGGTTGAGTTGTTCTAACCCAAATTAAGTCGTAATTGTAATCAGTTGAGTTAGTCCCGGACAAAATTTATTCGTATTCAATTGAGTCGACCGTGACCGAAATTTGGCCATATTAAATCAAATCGACCCCAACCGACGAATTCAATGGAGTCAACCATGACTGAAATTTGACAAATCAGACCCTGGCCCAAATGTTCCCATATTTGGCCATGTAGGCTCTTGCCAAAATTTCGTCGTATTAGGCAAAACAGCCTTGGCCGAAATTCGATCGAATCTAGTCAAGTAGATCTCGACCGAAATTTTGCTGAATCGACCCTGTCCCAAATTTGGTCACGTCGTCCCCGAATGCAATTTGTTTGAATTTGGCCGAGTTGACCCCAACCAAAATTCCGCCGAATTCGACCAAAATTCAGCCATCCACGATCGAAAGTCAGCCGAGTTTGTCCCTTGCTGAAATTTGGCCTAGTTGGCTTCGACAAAAAATCTACCAAATTCGATGGTGTCAGCCATATGGACATAAGTTTTAAAAAATTCAATTTAAATTTATTTTATGAAAAAATGGATTCTGGATTTTGAACCTGATCCAAGTATTTGGATCTGGATTTAAATCTCTATCATATATTTGGATCTGGATTCAAAAAAAATCTAATCTACTTTTGTTCAAAAATTAGATTTGGATCAAAAATCTGATCCAATTATTTGGGTCCAAAATGGATGTGGATTGGATCATTAAAAATCCAATCCATGATCTCCCCTATTTCCAAGGAATTTGGCATTCATAGTGATCATGTGATGAGCTCCAAATGCATGGTTGAGTTAAGGTTGAAGCTCCAATTGATGTGTAGCGAAAGCAAATTATGGAAGAAGTCTAAGAAGGTCAGGCCAATCCTAGAGGAAGGAGGCTAAAAGAGGTTCCTAAAAGGATGCTTTAGCTAGAGACTCTTAAGAAGAAAGGTATCTGGAGTGATCTCAACATTATACCTTTGCAAAAAGTAAAATTTGATTGTACATCGTGTGGAGCTCTAAATTTTTAGGAGGGAGAGCTCCAAAGTCTTGACCAAAAAGAAGGGGAAGTTCAAAGAATTTAGCACGTGCTTCCTAACCTCCTAGCCTTGATTTGTGGATCAAGTGACATGTGTCACCTTACATTTTACATGCATTTCACCATGTGCTAAATATGTTAAATGTGAGGATTTCTAAAAGAGAAGCTCTCGGCCTAGCTTTTTAATTGGGTCAATTGAAAGCCCAATTAAATCCCTAGGTGATCTTCCTTGATCCAAATCAATTTGTCACTCAATTATTTAAAGTAAGGCCTAAATACATGACCCAAATGTAAATCTATACTACTAGCCCAAATACAAGCCCATCATATTTTAATGTCCTCCATGGACCAAGTAATATAAGCTTAAGCCCATTAGACCCATTTGTCTTAGCATGCTCTCAATCTTCTTATAATCTTCTTAGCATGCTTCTAGTAATAGTGCCATTGGCTAGGCCAATGTCATTATCTCCTCCCTGTTGAGAAGGATTTGTCCTCAAATCTGGAGGATCCATATCATCATCAGAACCACCTACGAAAGGAATAAGGTTAGTGACAGTAAAGGTGTTATGCACTCCATAATCCTCAAGCAAGTCCAACTAATATGCATTATTGTTGAGTTTCCTAAGGATTTGGAAGGGACCATCTCTTTGGGGGGTAAGTTTACGCTTCCTTTGTTTAGGAAATTTTCATTGTTTAAGTGAAGCCAAACTAAATCCCCTTCCTTGAAGACAAACTCTCTTTTCCACCATATTGGTGTACTTGGTATATCTCTCAATTTCTTTTGGTATTTGTTTTAACCTTTTCTTGCAAATCCATGATAAACTTAGACTTTGATATCCCTTCCTTGTGAAAAAAAAGAAAGTAGGAAGAGGTATCAAATCCAATGTTGTTAAATGGTTAAAACCATACACAGCCTCAAAAGGAGATATTTTATTAGTTTTATGAACTACTCTATTATATGAAAATTCAATATAGGGAAGGTATTCATCCGAAGATTTATGGTTACCCTTCAAGACTACCCTCAATAGTGTAGACAAGGATCGATCCACTTTTGTTTGCCCATCAGTTTGTGGGCAACTAGTAGAAAATTTTAACTTACTCCCTAGTCTAGACCATAAGTTCCTCAAAAGGTGACTAAGAAACTTGGTATCCCTATCAGAAACGATAGTGCGAGGTAGGCCATGAAGTTTAACCACATCTCTAAAGAACAACCTTGTAATATTGCTTACATTCCACTTTGTGGCAAGGTATAAAATAAATCATTTTGCTAAATTTGTCCACTACCACAAAGATAGAATTTGACCAAGGCAAACACAAACATGGAAGAAGAAGCTTGAAGCATGACAGTAACACATCACTAAGGAGATGCCAATTTTAGGCTATTTTGTGGTGCTACTTTCTCCCACTTTGGACTTCCAATCTTACACTTGTCGTCCTACATTTTGTGTCATTAGGTGCAAAGAGGTTATGCATTTATAAATAAGACCCCTTGGATATTGTAGTAGTTAACTCTAAGTGATAATTGAAATGCTTTTTAAGTTTCTTGTTAACTTAAGTCATACATGAGAGTAAGTTTCTCCAAGACTCGATATGATCAAACTGGCCCTACCCTATTCATCATGACTTTACATGAATTAGGTTAGGCTTAACTTGCATGACCTTGACTCGATTCATCTCAACATGATCTGGACTTGACCTAACTTAACTTGAACCTTGTTCAATCAACTTGACATGGGGCTAATCTAGTTTAAGTTTACCTAAGTCATTCTCGACTTTCCTATACTAGGTTTGGATTTTGATTGAGTAAATATTTTTCATATTTGGATATAAATTTAAGGGAGGATTGCCTAGGTTTGGAGGATCTTTTCCCTCGTACTTTAAGGAAGAACTCCTGGATGAATTCTTAGAACGATCCCAATGCGTCACATAAGAGATAAGCTAAGAAATATCATTGTGATAAGCAAAGGAAGAAGTGACTTGCCATAACTATGTCACACTCAAAACAAGAACTCACGCATATTCTTATTTATCAAAAATTATCAAAACGAGTTAAATAGCTCTCCTTTCATAAAGTGTGGTGAAAAGGAAAATAGTTAAGCACTTCCCTTCCTTAACTTTATGTCTCAACAAAGTATAAAATATATTAAATTTGGAAGTAACTAGTTTATTCTTACAATTCTGGAAACAAAAAGAAAATACACATCTATATTTATTTTCTAGATCACATCATCCACATCATCCTTCCCTTCAAAGAAAATTCATCCCAATTTTTAGTTGAGCTACATGCCTCAGATCTTCCCGAAAATTTCTCCTCAAACCCATGCTTTTTTTTTGCTTGAATTACACCAAATGGCATCAAATTCGACTCATCACTTCAAATCCAACGAACAACACTTTGCTCAACCAAGTTTGTTCTTAGAACTTGCACTTAGCACGGTATGCAGCTGCTTCCGCATTTACGTAAGATACTTATCAACTGGCCAACAAGCAACCGCTTATGACGGAAACAGCAACTTGTGCCTGATCGATTCTATATCGAAAGCATCGTAGGAAACGCTTCCACCAATTGATTCACGGGCACCGATATTTTGGCATGTAAAATCTATGCTTCTTCATATGGAAAAAACAAAAAGGTGTTCATCTCAGGATCAAGGTGACAATGTTACACATGTTATTAGGTGATACATCTTCCAGTGAAAGCAGCACTGAAGGAGACACTTCTAGTGAATGTGGATGCTAGTGTACAGCTTCATTGCAAAAGTTTCAGAAAGGAACACTAGCACTTGTCGACAAATGATTTTGGTGTCAATGGTCAGTTATAAAATTACTCTACTGTTTTTATTGTGTAAAATAATCACATTAAGATTAAAATAACTTAATATATTCACCACTAAGTCGACCCACACCAATGAAAGCAAAATAATACGGAATTAAGACGGAAAAGAATTAGGAAACGTTCTTATTTTCCGATTTTGTTGGGTTCATGCCAATGCTAAATTCTCTCTATAAACAGTAGGCAAAAGTGCACATCAGGTTTAATATTGATAAATTTCACTTTTGTAATCTATTAACAATACCATTCACTTTAAAACTATGAACAGCGTAAAAGGGAAACTGAAAAATAAATTAAAATATTAGATCCCAAGGGAAGGAAAACAGTATTCAAATAAAAATAATAACAATTAATAAATAACTCCTCACATCCGAGTCCTAAAAGGGTCTACATTTATGACGAATCTCATCTTATTTTCCGGAAGAAATATGAGAGAATTCATCTTCCTATGTTAAAAAAAAACTTGGATCATCTAAGTTACCGTCACACCATTTTCGTTTTATAACTCAATTATAAAATAAAAATATTAAGCAATGCATCTTTTTCTTTTTTCTTTTTTTTTATGAATGACTGCATGTATGGCTACTGTCATACATTATAATCAGAAGTTTGTGATTACTACACTTACAGACAAGAATATCCAATAAAAAAATCAAATTGTAAATAAACGAACTAACTTTGGAATCCGAATCACAAAATTCATTAACAAAAAAATATTACTACAAATATATCATGATATACAATGTTAAATATAATAATTTTAAATCGAACATAGATAAAACAATTCAAGCATAAGTCTTATAAAATAAAATTATTAGTTATATATATGTATATATATACATATACATATGTATGTATATACATACATATACATATATATATATATATATATACATATACATATACATATATATATATATATATATATATATCAGTAAAGCCTTTATTTTAGAAAAATGAAATAGCAAAATATAGTATATATTTTTTATTTATAAAAAATGCATGTATTGAATAAGCTACTCACAAATAAAATAGTGAAATAACTAAATAGTGAAATAATCAAATTCTTTCATTAATAAATTAAATTTATTTCAATTCTTTTCATGAGTATTGGTGAAAATAAAAATTAAGGAATTGTTGAATTACGTGATTTTTATGGAAATTTTACAGAGCCGTTCATTTATCTATCACGAAATTCATCTTAAAGCATGAATGGGTAGGTGGTCGAATACTATTGAATTGTGGAATCGAATAGCAAACACTACGATCACAAGCTTATACTTAGAAGGGACTTATCTTGGTGGCCAACTTTAATAAAATCTCAGGAACAAACTGTTTTCTTCGGGGTGCAAAGGCGTCCTTTGTAAGAGCATCACTATCATTGGAATGTATAACGGCAACTGCATGCTCGAATAGGTAATCAATACCTCCTCGGAGTGGATCCTGCACAGCATGTGGTTCACAATTAGAAGTTCCACACACATGGTGGAACTCTGATGCGTCATCGTAGGTTCACCAGAGAAAAAAGAAAGAAAACAACTAAAACAAAACAAACTTTTCTCTATATTTCATTACCATAATGGTATAAAGACCTGTATTCTAACAAAAAAGAGTACTAATATTCTACAGGGAAAGATTCCTATATGACCAAGAATCTAAACATCACAGGATCTTATTCTAACAAAAAAAAAAATACTAGGGGGACATGTAATTGATAGAAGGCTCACTGTCAATTACTGCATCCAGCGGAGGAACACTGAGTGTCATATTAGATACTTATTTAGTGTTTTAGAGCACTTCTTTTTGGGTCTTTTCTTCATTTTCTATTTTTATAACATTTTAGTATTTTCTTTTAAAAATCTTAGTTTTAATAAAAACATCTTAAAAAGAGTGTTTTTAGGGTAAAGTTTAGTTTAGAAAGTTGAGTCCGTGGTAAGTAGTAGAATGTAGTTTTAAATAGGCAATTGAAATTTTCAGCTTGATTAATTCCTCTGAATTTTTACTGTAGTAAAATTAAGAGAATCCTCAAGAGAGACTTGGACCAGTGCCAAGGAAGAATGGAAGCCTACAAGTCAATTCTGACGTTTGCCTAGCAGATAACAAGAGCATTGGAGAATAATGAGAAATGACTTGGAGAGAAGCCGTCCAACGTGGCAACAGGATATTTGCTTCAATTTGCTGACAGGACAGTTTGGGCTAAGAAGGAGTGTTTGCTGCAGTTGGAAGATAGAAGGCTGAAAAGTTAGTTACCTATAGGAGTCTTTGCAACGAGAGATCCATTGTACTAAAAACTGATTTTTGTTCTAGAATCTATCTCTAAGAATTCTAGTTAGTTCATTGTATTTTCTTTTCTTTAAACAGGATAGATAGGAGAGAGTATGGACACCACCAACATCACGATCCACACTACTATCACTCCAAACACATACATCCTCTTTCACACGACCCATAGCACACCAGATTAGGTCACCCCAACATCCATATTATGAATCTTGTACTCAAACATTGTAATCTTTCTTTGCATAATAAAGTTGATTCTGAATTCTGTAAATTTTGTTGTGTTGGTCCTGCAGATATCACATCTCAAGTTGGTTATAAGTATTACTTGTCTTTTGTTGATGCTTTCTCTAGATATATGTGGATTTTTCCTATAAAGACTAAGAACGAAACTCTGACTGTTTTCAGACCTTTAAAACAGTGGTTGATTTACTACTTAACTATAAAATTAAACAAGTCTAATCTGAAAAGGGTGGTGAATTTCGTCCTTTTACAAATTATTTAGCTCATCATGGTATTATTCATAGACTCATATGTCCTCACACTCATCATCAAAACGGAGTCATTGAACATAAACATAGGCACATTGTTGAGTTAGGACTTACCCTGTTACATCAAGGATCTCTTCCTTTGTAGTTTTGGATTATGCTTTTACTCGTGTTGTCTATCTTATCAATAGACTACCCACTGTATCTCTTAAATTTGTTGTTCCCTTTTCTATCCTATTTAATAAAAATCCTGATAATTGCTTAAGAGTTTTGGATGTTCTTGTTTTCCTTTGTTACGTCCTTATACGCGCATAAGCTTGATTTTAGGTCTCTCTTTCTTGGTTATTCTCACCTTCACAAGGAATACAAGTGCTTGGCTTCCGGTGGGCGTATCTTTATTTCTAAGGATATCCTATTTGATGAGCTTCAGTTTCCTTATTCTAAGTTGTTTCCCAAGTCTCCTAATTCTATTAAAGATGTTAATCAGTATTTTCTGTTACAGCCTAACTTGTCACCACCAGGTTCACTTGCACCGTTTGTTTCATCTATTGTGGAACCACCTGTTCAGGTTTCTCATGACAGTTCCTCTAGTTCTACTTTAAGTACTTTATCTCCTGGTTTAAGGCCAAACCTACTTCCTTTGGTTCTTCATCTTCTGTTTGACATATTGGTGTAGGTTCTGTCTGTTGTTACTTCACACAGAGGTTGTCCTTCTTTGTTACTTTCTCATTATGAGCCTAAGAATGGCAAACAAGCTTTTCATGATGAAAATTGGAAAGCTGCCATGCAAAGTAAGTATGAGGCCTTAATTAAACAACAAACCTGGGATCTGGTCCCTCTTCCTCATGGCAGAAAAATAATTGGCTATAAATGGGTGTTTAGAGTAAAAGAAAATGTCAATGGCTCTATCAACAAATATAAAGCTCATTTTGTAGCTAAAGGATTTCATCAAGATCATGGTTTTAACTTCCATGAAACCTTATGTCCAGTGATCAAGCGAGTTACTATGTGTCTAATTCTCACAATTGTTGTTTCTCATAGGTGGAAATTGTTCCATCTTGATGTTAATAAGGCCTTTCTAAACGGGCTCATGGATGAAACAATTTACATGCATCAACCATCAGGGTTGAAGCCATTGATTTAAGTCGTTAGTTTGCAAGCTGAATATGGCTCTCTATGGCCTAAAGCAAGCCCCAAGACAGTGGACACCTGCAGGCTACTCTCCAGCATTTGGGTTTTGTCTCTAGCTCTTGTGATACTTCTTTGTTCATTTATGATCATGGATCTGATGTGATTTATCTTTTGGTGTATGTTGATGACATTCTGGTCACTAGTAGCTCTCTTAGTTTAATTAAGGCTATTAATGCTCAACTCAATGCCAACTTTTCTCTAAACAGCTTGGACAGTTAGGCTATTTTCTTGGTTTTGAGGTTAAACATTCACTGGATGGCTCTATTCTCATGACTTAAACTAAGTATATCCATGATTTACTTCATAAAACCAACATGGGAGAGGCTCAGGCTCTTTCTTCTCCCATGGTATCTAATTGTAAGTTGTCTAAACAGGGTGCTAATATTTTCCTAGACCCAACTCTGTATAGGTCTGTTGTTGGAGCTCTCCAATATATTACTCTTACCAGACCTAAAATAGCCTTTGCTGTAAACAAAGTCTATCAATTCATGGCTAGTCCTTTAGATTCTCATTGGGTTGTAGTCAAGCATACTCTGCGATATCTGAAAGGCACTTTGTTCCATGACTTCACCTTCAACCTGCTGTGCTCACCAGTCCAGTCTCCTTGACAGCATTTTGTGATGTTGATTGGGCTTCTAACATTGATGGCAAAAGATCCACATCTGGTGCAGCCATAATCTTGGGTCCAAATTTGATTTCCTGGAGGTCTCGCAAGCAACAAGTCATTGCTTGGTCTAAATGTTTGGCAAAATTTGGCAAAATTTCTGCTGAATTGACATGGATTGCCAAATTACTTACAGAACTAAATGTTTTTTTTTTTAAAACACCGTAGTTATTATATGATAATTAGAGAGCAGTAGCTATTGCCCACAATCATGTCTTTCACAACCACACTAAACACATGGAGATTAATGTCTTTTTTATCCGAGAGAAGATTATGTCCCAACAGTTGGTTATTTTTCACGTTCCAGCTCTTGATCAGCGAGTTGATATTTTTAACAAAATCCCTCTCAGCTACATGCTTTGTTGTCCTTCGTGGAATACTTAATGTGAAGGATTTTTCTTTTCAAAAATCTTCTACTTAAGTCTGAGGGGAGCTATTAGAGTAATATCTTGCTAGTTCAAATGTATTTGAGTACAACTGTATGTTTTCTCTATTCTGTGTAGTTTACTCTGATGACACTTGTAAGGTTCTATTTTACTAACAAAACCAATCTCTTATAAATATTCTTAATGTACATGACTTGAATCAGTTTCAATAACAATAAAATACTTTTGTTCACTATTCATCTTCTCTATCTATTCGGTTCATCAAAGAAAGGAGTGCAATGTCACCACTTGATTCAATAGGTTTGTATGAACTAAAGAATTTCAAATTATAGACCAAGACTCATGATTCTAAGTTTTGCCTTCGAAAACCCATTTTCACTACCTCAACCCACATGATGACTTTTAGTATTAAATTCAGTTCTGAATTTTTCTCACTGCTTTTGAAGTATTCTCATGACTTTAAATATGTTCTAATTCTTAGATTTCAGCTTTGAACTCAAAAATCTCAAAAGTTAGGTAACGTAGTTATGTTTCCCACTTTTTGTTTTCGAACTTGCTATAATCTTATATTTTTGCATTTCAGCGAATTCTTTATGTTTCTTTGCATTTCAGTATGTTTGATCAGTGTATAGTGAGCCATCAATTACCGCATTCCATGCATTTTACAAGTTTTGAACCATTGAGTATATTCTAGGTTTTCTAGTCTAGCTTAAATTGGGAATGTTATTCTACATTAACCCTTTTGGTAAATTCTCTATTTTGGTAGTCCATTAGCATCATATTACACATGTTTAGAGGATAAAATCATACATTGATGCACAGCTGCACGTTCAGACCTCATTTACTAAATTATGCATAAAACTAGCATAATTTTCTTTGCTCCCAAGTTTGCTTTAATGACTGATTTTCTGTTTTGGTATTTTCTGGACAGTTCTGATCATCCACTTTGCATACCTTAGCATATTAAAACTTGTTCAAAGCATTTACATGGCATGAAACACTGCTTCTATCTTCATATGCATTTTAGCCACTTTTTAGAAGTTATTTTGCACTTACTTTAATTTAACTAGTTATTTATGAATTCCCTTTAACTAGTCATGTCCATTTGCATACTGAAACATGCATTTGTTATTTAGTTTAGTGCAGTTTTTAGTGCAGTTTAACCATTCATTTTACTTGTTTCTGCATATCGAAACTTGTCTAGGTCATTTGCATTGCATAAATAATAGTTTAGCTCATTCAAGCATTTCATTAAAAACTTGGTGAAAACTAGGTCTTCACTGAGGCATTTCATCAAACACTTTTCTGTTTGCATTAGGAGATATTTTAGGACAGTTTGAGGTCTATAACATCTTTCATTCATGTTTCTTTATAGATGTACAGGTTCATTCATCATATTAGAGCATTCCATCATCATTTGCATATAGATTTGAGCATTTTCCCTTTAAAACCTGTCAAATATTCTACTGCAGTAATACCTTTATGTTCTAGCATTTTTAAATCCATTTCATTCATCATTTGCACTGTTCTAGAGTAGACTTTACATTGTTTCTACTTCCCCCATTGTTTGTTTCACTTTTAGATTAAAAATTGGGCACATTTTAGCTACAAAATTAGAAAATTCCTTTGATTGATACCTAGGTTGTTTCCTATACTTCATTAGTTCCATTTTTAGCCATTTTTAACCGAGAAAGCTCATTTTTAGCCATCGTAGCCACACTCAGATTAAGATGATCAACATAACCCTAACTCTTAAGCCAAAGTCTAATGTCTCATGCCCAAGTATCAAAATTAGTTCCATCCAATTCATCAATGCATAGATGCACATTGAGATAATTGGTATATGTTAGAGATCTCACATCGACTAGATATATATCAAATTTATAGTATAAAGTGGGGGTCAAACCTCACCTTACAATTCGGTTTTGTAAAATTGAGTTAGACATTAAAGTTCACTTCTTAAGATAGCATCAGAGCCACCCGAAATCCATCCTTGCGAGACTTTGTTTGTTGGACCTATCTTGCCACTCACTATGATACCACTATAAATGTCTAGTCTCATACTCAAGATATATATACCTTGACATAAAGGGATTTGTTGGAGATGAAATGTTGACTAGAGATAAGACAAATTTATACTTCATAAGTTAGTGCAAACCTCATCTTATAAATCGATTTTTAAGAATGAGATAGACTTAAAGTCCACTTCTTAAGAGTATAGATGGGCCTAAGTTTAGGCTGAATCCCTAATGTGTATATAGCATATACAATTATGCATTTACAAATAGGAAAGTACAAAGAAATAGGCCTAAGTTTGTTACATCTAATAAGGTTGAAAAGGAATCAATTCAAGTTTATGAGACCAAACGTTTAGACTTGCTACATATATGGCACACGGATTCGTTTTTCAGCTCTATGATTACAAAGATAGTCAAAATGCTAACATAGAAAGTGTTGCATAATATAAAGTTTTATATTTTGTTGTTAGTTGAATATTAAATTAAAAGTTGTTGGTAGTATATTAAATGTATTATTAGAAGTTATTAGAAGCTCTTAAAAGATTCTAGAGATCTCTTGTAATTATTACTTTAAGGTTTGAGATCTCTATAAATAGAGAAGTTGATGTACTGTTTTAAGTGAATTAATAAAACAGTAAAATTCTCTTTCTTTCAGATTATTCCTTTCAAGTTATTTTATTTCGTGTCCAAAACATTGAAATCTTCCACATTTAACTTACTTGTAGAAACAAATCTGTATGACTCTTCCCCTCACATAAAATCAACTCAGCTCTTGCCCCTGCCTTCTTAAGAGCATCAGCAAACCGTTCACTGCAAAAATCACATATTAATATCCCCTCACACAAAGGCAACCTACCTTTTGACATTAATATTTGTATTTGTAAGCCTAGCAACCAAAATTACCACAGTTGATTTTTCATTTATTAGTAAACAATAGCATTCCATCTTTGTGTTTAATAATCAATGGAGATAACACAAGTACTGTAGAAAAGAAAGAACAACTGACAAAGGCATAAATGTTATTTAGTTTTATGTTATGATAACCGGAGATCATCAAACTCTTCCTGTGTTGTAATTAATTAGTACAAGCCAAGATTTAAAGAGGGTTAAGTTAGGTACATGACAATCAAGTAACCCTTTCAATCTTTACGGTATAACAATGATCAGGTCTTATTTATAGTGTGGCAATACACCGCACAAGAATACGATTGAGACCTTTAGAAATTTCCTTAAACAAAAAAAAAAATATGATGTGATAACCAATTGTTTTATGAACAAAATATAATAACCTATTGTTAGTTAGATATTAAATGCAATACTAGAAGTTGTTAGTAGGATATTAAATGTATTACTAGAAGTTGTTAGGAGTTGCTAGAAGTTGTTAGAAGGTTTTAGAGATCTCATATAATTATTACTTTAAGGTTTGAGTTCTCTATAAATAGAAGTTGATGTACTGTTTTACATGAACCAATTGAATAAAATCTTTTTTCTTTCATATAAATTCTTTCAAGTAGTAAATTTCAATTCTGTAGACTAACCTCGCTACTGATGGTATGGAATAATCTGCAGTTCCATGGACCAGATATACTGATGGGAAGTGAGGAATGGCACTTTTGAGACATGGATCTTGAATTTTAATTTCAGGTGAATATACCTTCAAAGACTCTTCACCTTCCATTATGCTGAAATGATGATCAGTTATAAAAACGGAAAAAGATCCATCAGTTTTAACGAAACTTGGTTTTTCAGGACATACCTTAAAAAGATCCGACGGTACAAGCCACGATTGTCAAAATGATCCACTAAATCCAATAAGTTGTATCTGCATATATGTGTTCAAACTGTTAATAGGTTATCCTTAACAGGTCTAAACCAATTTATCGGAGTGCACAATTCAGAAGCAGTCATAACTCTTCACACAAAAAAGAAAAACAGAAATCTGTTTCACTCTTTTTAACATAAGTAAAATGAAAATGTACCATGGAAACATGCAAGGGATCAAACATTGCAACAATAAACCAAAAATTTCACATCCCATGAGCATATGGAATAATATTTACTGCCCCCACCAAGGTTATCAGACTTGGAAAACTTGTGGAAGCACCGTAAACTGACTTGTAATAGTTTACTTAATATGAGAAAGATAATTAGTGACAAGTTGATAATAGTTTACTTAATAGTTTACTTAATATGAGACCTAAGTTTCTTGAAAGTGAGCACAAGTTGATTTTTAATAGTGACACAAACTGCATAACAATATAGTTAACCTTAGAGTCATGTGTGTTAGAATAAAAGAGAGACATAATCTGAATCCCTACCGTGTTTAGACCCCATAGGGTTATGCATTTATAAATAGGAAATACAAGGAGATGGGCCTAAATACAAAGAGATGGAACATCTAACACTACCCCTCAGTTAGTGCATATAAATTATATGTACCAAGTTTGATACAAATATAATCAATTCTAGATCCCTATAATTATTTAGTAAAAGCATATGCTATACGATCATTAGAACTAACAAACTCAGTCTTGATATCTCTAGCTACCATATTTTCTCAAATAAAATGACAATCAATCTCAATATGTTTGTTCCTTTCAAAAGACAGGATTTAGCTGATATAAAGAGTAGTTTGATTGTCAGATAGCAATGTCCTAAGTGACCTCTACAAAATACAATTCTTTAACTAATTGTTTAAGCCAAATGAGGTCACAAGAAGTTGAGGCCATACCTCTATATTCCACATCCACACTAAATCTTGCTACAACATTTCTTTTCTTGTTGATCCAAGAGTTCAAATTATCACTAATGGAGACACAATATCTAGAAGTGGATCTTCTATCAGAAGGAAAGCTTGCCCAATCGACATTAGAATATTATAGGACCTGGTATTATTGAATCGAAAATGTAGCAACAACGGAATAGAAAAATACTGAAACCAGAAAACATAAATCAGAGAATGTTCTCTGCCCTGTGACAACAGTCACTCCAAAATACCCTAAAATGATTCCTCCCCCTAACCTCCTCCACTCTCTAGCTTTTTATTCTCTTTTCTCTCTACGTATTCCCGCATCTCCTTTCCCCCAGTCCCCTCCCATGCCACGTGTGCAGTTAGTTACCTCCACTCATAACAAACTCATTCCCACTAGTGACCTTTTTGGCCCTTCTGCGGTAATAATATTTCAAAGGCCTTTGCTGTCGAGGCCCATCAATACCCTTCCCAACAAGCGACACCTTGTCCTCAAGGTGGAATTGGGGAAAAAAAGTTTGAATCACCTCATAATCTTCCCAGGAACTGTCTTTTGTGGGTAACTCAGTCCATTGATCAACACTTGCCACTTTCCATTCAACAATTTCCTTGTGCCCAACACTTGCTCCGGCTCTACCATCAATTCAAACTCATTTGAGAGGAACTTGGGCAATTCTTGACTTAGCTCGCAGGAGGGTAAAGCCTTCTTTAACTGTGAAACATGAAACACAGGGTGTATTCGTGAGCTTTCTGGAAGTTGTAACTTGTACGCCACTTCCCCAATTTTGGCCAAGACCTTGAATGGCCCATAAAACCTGGGACTGAGTTTTTCATTCATGCGTGTAGTTAATGGTCGCAATTTATAAGGTTGAGCTTTCAAGTACACCATATCTCCTACCCGAAATTCCACCTCACACCTTCCCTTATCAGCTTGTTCTTTCATTCTCCCTTTTGCCTTGAGCAGATTTTGCTTCAACTCAGCCAATATACTATCACGAAGCATCAACTCTTTGTCCACTTCCACTATGATAGTGTTGTCTCTTGGATATGGGATAATCATTTAGGAGGATCCCGACCATAAAGAGCTTTATATGGATTCATTTTTATAGTGGCATTGAAAGAGGAATTAAACCAAAATTCTCCCCATGGTAAGCATTTCACCCATTGTCGTGGGTGATAGAAACAAAGCATCTCAAATACGCTTCAATGGTGCGATTGGTCACCTCCGTTTGGCCATCGGTTTGAAGGTAGTAGACGGAACTAAATTTGAGTGAAGTGCCTGACAACCGAAAGAGCTCCTGCCAAAATGTACTTAGGAACACTCGGTCCCTATCGAGACTATGGATTTGGGAAATCCATGCAATCTGACAATTTCTTTCACAAAAATAGAAGCCACATCCTTGGCTGTATATGGGTGTAATAATGGAACAAAGTGACAATTTCTTTCCCAAAAATAGAAGCCACATCCTTACCTCCGCCTTCACCTCGTCTTTCAAACCATTCATGAAAGCTCCCTTCATGAATTCCTCATTTGCGAATCGGAGCCAAGCTGAAAGAAGTTCGGACTGTTCACAATATTCCGTAACTAACTCCTTTTGTTTTAAACCCATCAAAGCTTCACATGGGTTTTCTGTGGATGCTGATTGAAATCTCCCCAACACCGCTTTTCAAAAAACTGGCCATATCATCATCAGAACTCGCGGTTCCCACCATTGAAACAAGTTCAATGCACGTCCTTCTAAACACACCACTGTCGTATCCACCCTCTTCACCGCAGGGATTCTATTGACTTCGAAATATCGTTCCACCATGGTACATGTCCTTGGCCTCCAAAGCTAGGAGAAGGGGAGCAGCATCAACATGGGATCTCACACTAAATGGCCTCAATATGGAATCTCCCTTGTACACTTTTTGGATTTGCTTAGAGACCTTCAATATAAGGGGTGCTCATGGACTTGTAAAAAGGTTGATCAATTTGATGTTAAACACTTGTTATTGTTGTCCAACCATGAGAGTCTCATCCATCGGGAGTGAAACTTCTAAGCCTTATCTTGAGCTAGCTCAAGTGGCGGCAGTGGCGGCACAACACCACTCATCTTCAAGGATTGGTTGCTTTGGCCCTCCTTGTAGTCGCATGCTTGATCTCCCCATTTCCATCATTTTGTCTTTCATTTTTAACTTGTTTTTCCATCTATCCATTCGGATTTTATGCTCTTGTTGTTCTTTGATTTTGTTTTCTTGCTTAATTGGTTCTTTTCCTTCTCTTGAACCTCTTGAAGTGCACCTCCACATCTAAATATCTTGCTATCTTAATGTCCAGTGAAAATCTTCACTAGGTTTTCTTAAGAAACTCAACACTATATTTGCAAAGCACAAAATGAACCACCACTATCCTACATCAACCATGATAGTTAAAATAAAAATAATGATTAGAATCATAAAAGACTCACAAAATCATAAATCATGGGATTGCAACATAGATTGTAAATTTTACTTTTTACAAAAATACATACATATATACATATATACATACATACATATATACATATATACATATATACATATATATATATATATATATATATATATATTGTTAAAAGTGGGCTTTAAGCCTAACTCAATCCCACACAACCAACTTGTAAGGTGAGGTTTGCACCTCACTTTTATACTATGAAATTGTATTATCTCTAATTGATGTGGGACTTCCAACACACCTCCTCACACCAAGGTATATACATCTTGTGCATGGAACTAGAAATTAATGGGTGGTCTGATAGCGGGTGGAACAAAATGTCCAAGAAATCTTGCTAGGATAGGTTTTTTTTTTTTTTAAACAATGGCTCTGATACCATGTTAAAGTGGGCTTTAAGCCTAACTCAACCCCACAAAACCGGCTTGTAAGGTGAGGTTTGCACCTCACTTATATACTATGAAATTGTCTTATCTCTAGTCGATGTGGGACTTCCAACATATATATATATATAACATGCCTTTGTGTTTTACTTTGTAAAATTAATATAATTTTATAAAAGTGGAGACACAAATGCGAATCAATCACTTACTTTCTAAGTAGAGGGGTTTAGAAGCCCCAATTCCCAAACCCATTATATTGTAACATGCATTTGTGTTTTACTTCGTAAAATTAATATAATTTTATAAAAGAGGAGACACAAATGCAATAGATCAAAACAGAAGATATTAAACACGAAGATGCAAAAGCAGACTTGTTCTGACTATGATTACTTACCGAAAGAAAGGAGATTTGAAAGTAACCAAACATGGACAACGAAATAAAAGAAAAGTACATTTAGGCGAAGGAGACACAACAAAAACCAAAAGGACCGTCCTACCACTCTAGAACTAGATGAGAATGAAGATATAAAACTAAAATTGCACCAAGCACCGCACCACGTCTGATAGACAAAGAAGATGAAGAACGTGCACAAAGTTGAAAAGGAAAGAATTGAAGATACAAATCATTTACCAGTGTGTGAAGAAGAGGGAAAATCCTTTTTTATCAAGTTTGAAAGGAACAAATATTGTTGACCCAAAATAAAACTCGAAATGATGATTATGCAGTTTTTCAATTTTCAGTGCCGATCTCACTAATCTCACATTGTTCCAAACATATGCAAGCGCAAGAACGGACATAAAGTGCATTTCTGATACATCTCAAAACTAGAAAAAAAATAATTTCTCTTATTTGGTATCATTATATATATATATATATATATATATATATATATATATATATATATATATATATATATATTAATCAGATAAGTTAGGAAACAAGCACAGCCTATTCTAGGAAATAAATCTCGAAGATCGTGGGATTGATATGCTAGTAATAAAACTAAGATACAACCAATAAGACTAATAGGAAATAAATCTGAAACTTCCTTATATATCTCAATAAAATTTGATTCACCTCAGATGTGCCTTAAATTGCTCCCTAATTTCAATTTTCTATTACAAAATTTAAAAACATATTCTATAATTATTAAATAATTAAATTATTACTATTTCTTAATTCCTAATTCTAATTTTCAATTAAAGTTAAAAAAAAAATAGATTATATAACTTAAACTAGAAATAAATGCAGAACGTAGCAAAACAACTTAGCCACAAGAGAGCAGCTTACCACGACGCAACGAGAGCAGACCATGCATGAAGCACCATTTATTTTTAGATCCTTCTCAATGGTTTGCACTTGGAAGATTTTCATATTTTAAATTACCTTTTTGGCCGGTTCTCAGTCAAACTCTTCTAATTTGGACTTCTATTGGTATTACTTTCTTGTGTTAAATATTTAGGGCGTGGTTCTACATATTTCCTGAATAAGAGTTTCTTAATTTTTCTCAAACACGTTCTTTTCTCTTATCTTTCTGGTCTGGGCACTCATCGAATAAAACTTTTCCATTGTGAAACATGTCTTATACTCCTGTTACCCCTTTGTTGTCAAATATTCAGCACCGTTAAGCAGCAATGATCATGTGAACGAGAAGTTTAAGTTTTCCACTTTGCTTAAGGCACATCTTAGTATAACAAATAACTTCAAAATTAAAGGACATCATTTCTAAGAAGGAAATGCATCAATATTTTCTAGACAATCTAGAATGAACATATACTTATTGAAATCCACCATTTCAATAAAATTCAAGACATAGATGAAACACTAACCAGTGTCTTACCCTCCAGATAAACCAAAATAAGCTTTGATCTGGGAAATGCTCCAAGAAACATTCTCTCCTTTATTTGTTTCTCTGGCTGCTTGCTCCAGTAAAGCGCAAGATGAAATATGAGCACCGGCAGATTGTCCCATTAGATAAACTCTGTTATTAGTTACAAAAAAAAAATTAATAGATCAATCTCAGTTGAATGTCCAAATATATGACGAAAAGGAATCTTGTACCATAGTAGCAGTCCACCTGTTAGGGTCACCTCCATAATTAGCTATGTTGTTGATGATAAAGGAAATTCCCTGAGAAGTGTCATTTACCATGTCACTGATAGTCCCTTGAGGAAAATTTCTACACACACAAATAAACAAAAATCTATTAAATGCTAAACAGAGCATTTTATTAAAAAACTAGATGTAACAATTATGTTGTTTGCACCCTTTATTATATAACTAAGTTATAACGTTTCGTAAAAGCGATCTCGTCATTTGGAACAACTTTAAGATTAAGATTTCAATTACAAAAATACTAATACTAATTGTGATGTACTATATTTCTAACTTAAAAACAAATTATGAATTAAAATGTGCATAGTCAGAAACTATTAAGTTCAGGACATAATGTGATGCAAGCATCCTTGTAGTTATGATTTATGAATTTCCCGGACTAAATGTCCTAGAAATAGACATAAAAAGAACCCAACTTGTCCATCAAAATACCTCAAACATAGAGCAAGTCAGACCAAATGTAAATTGTAGACTCAATCTTGCACTGCTGAACTGAGACCAGGTACCTGTAATCTAAGCATGCCACTATAATGCCTCTTTCTGCCAACTGTAGTCCTAAAAGGGAACCCCATGCTTTATACCTAAATCAAAACCCAACGGCAATTATTTCAACTTTTAAAAGATAAAAGATTGCTGAATAGGTTTACATACACACATAAACTAAAATTCTAGCCATGCCATGGTGCAGGAAACCAACTATATCACGGCATCACAAAGTGTGACATGAACCAAATCCTTCAAGTCAGTAAATTTTTAAAATTCAATTTCTAACACTTACCTGGTATACTCTTTTCAAACAATTCATCATAACTACTTGTAGTATTTTGTCGATCCCCTCTTAGATAAAGGATAAAACCATAATAAAAGGATGTAACATTTTATCATTTATGTAACACGTAAAGAAAAATACATAGGGAGCATTTACAGTAGCTACCCTTGAAAGCAGAAAGATCAAAAAGCCACAAAATAATCACCAAAAAGGGACAGGAAATAACAAAATAAAGGGGAATGTTGTGCTAGTGTAATGGAAAGATACGAAGAGAAAATAAATATTCTTTTATATCCTAATAGCCCCCTAAAACTCAAGGTCCAATTGCATAAGGAAAATTCAGTCACATTGAGTGTCTTTGAGCAAAGTAAATATCGTTGGAGAAAGAGGCTTCATCAGAAAATCTGCCCATTGATCCAAGGCTAGAATATCATAAATCTGATTTGTTTGGAGAGAACTTTATCACGAACAAAGATAGGCGTAGAAAAGGGAACATGCAGTTCTTCTAACGTGTGACATCAACTTCCATAAGTTTAGCGTGACTATGAAAAACAAGGTTTTGATCAATGACCGTTGTACTTTGACTGTCACAGAGTAAGATATGAGTAGAAAAGGGAACATGCAGTTCTTGTAACAAAGCTTGAAGCCAAGTTAACTCAGTTGTGGTTTCAGAGCCTCCATACTACACTTGGCTATAACTTGTTGTGTAGAGGATCACCAAGAGATTAAGTTAGATGTTGAGAAAAGATGGGGCCAGAGGTGGATCTGCAGTCATCAATGTTAGAGGCCCAGTCAGCATCACATAGTGGAGTGATAGAATGAGGTCTTCCTACTGCAGCAGATTTCATGAAAAGACCATGCAAGGTAGTTCCTTTAAGATACTGTAGAATTGTCTTAACTTCCACCTAGTGAGTATCAAGGTGTGGAAACAATAAGGAATGAAGACACGGATTAAATAATATAAATTTGGACTTGGCTTGCATGGGGTGAACATTAACAGGTCAAGGAGAGGTGACACAGATGAAGGATGATGGTCATCAAGATGGTGACTAGTATCAGAAGAAAAAAGGATGTTGTGAAGGTGCCACAGGAGGAGATCGTTGGGAATAGTCCAAGTGTGAGTCAAAAGTCCCACATTGGATAGAATAGACAAAGTTAAATATTGTATAAGAATAAAAGCCCATAACACCATTTCCTTAAGGTTTTGAGTTAAAAGTGGTGTCAAATGTATTATATGTGTAAGACTAATGTCACATATATAGAACCACAATCTTTCAATGACTATAACCCATATGACTATAATATATAAACCCAACAGATAAATCTGGTGTATTATGAAAATAGTCAGACCAGGAACTATTCTTGGTAGGACTTTGCTCAAAAAGAACATAGTAAAGAAGAGTTTGTTGAAATACTAAAGAGTTTCAGATTTGGACTTTAAGAGATAAATCCATGTGAACTTAGAATATGCATCAATAAAGGAAACATAATAAGTGTAACCAAAATGTGAGATAATATGTTTGGCAGGGCTGTAATGATACAGAAAGAAAATTAAAAATATAAGTAGTAAAGGAGTTAGTTTGGATGAGATTTTACGAGAAATTCTATATATAATCTTATCTTGCGGATCTGAAGAATAAGAAGAGTTTTCGGTTCTTGTTGGAATGCTTTGTGTGAAAGGAAGAGATTTCTTTTGTAAGCAGATGTTTGTGCTTAAAGTTGATAAATGCTGAAATAATACATAAAGAAGAGTCTCAATCTACATTTTTTCTATTCTTTGAGGAGGCATGTAACAAGTTGATGTTATATTTTGTGGCTCCCCACTAACATGAAAAGAGGCACCATAATAAGGAATCCATGAAGAATTAAAACCACCTTGAGATCAGGTCTTAGGAACAATGGCATTGAAAGTGGTTTACCCAAGAGTATTATCTTGATTGAAATTCTTCAAATTAGGATTCACTCAATTGTTAGGAGTTTTGGTGTTAGCCTATGAAGGATTGAGCTAGACATGATGCAATGTGGAATGATCATAGGAAAGAAGAGACACATGTGGTTGATAAGTTGCATCATCCCTATAGGAGCAAATGTTAGAAGTGTCCATTATCAAACAGATTTGGCATTGAATATTGGCAAAGTGTTCACCATGACCTTAAGACCACCCCAACCAACCCCACTGATGGTGTCACCTCGGCCTCCACTAGCATGAGCATAACCACTATTAGGATGAGGTCTAGGATTATGTGAGGTAGGTGGTACATATCCTTGAATGTAGTTAAGTGAAGGAGAGAAGGATTTCTTATTAAATTGGGTGGCACAAGATTCATGAGCAAGAACAAGAGCCTCCACTTTAGTATCAGAAGTAGTAATGAACTTCGCTTTCAATAATAGAATTGAGTGGTGCACACTCTATGGTAAATCTCCAAGGATATGGCATCAACATTCTCTTCAAGCAGAACAGGGTTACCTATACCCTTAAGTTATTAACAATGGTTTTGAAGTGAGATAAAAAAATCTCACATCATCTTGCATGGACAGATACACAAGATCATGACGAAGTTGTCGAGCACACGTTTTTGTCTAAATATGAAAGTACTCATGAATCATGTCCCAAACCTGGTAGGATTGTGTTAAAATATTAATGCAAAAGAGAATTGACTTCAATAATGTTGATTGAAGCCATGTAAAAAGCATTTGATCCTAAACTTCCCAAACATCATATGGGGGATTCATAGGATCAACATCATGGTCTTGATTCAAGAGATATCGTGGAGGAATTGTAAGAGAAGCAATGTATGGTGAACTCAAAATGATTTAAAATGGGTCCAACTTGTGGATGCCAACGAAGATAGTTGGAGTCATCAAGGTTTTCAGAAAAAGAAGTGGAAAAGCAATAAGTTGCAAAAGCAATGCGATTAGTCGTAGCCACGACCGGAAAGAAACAACCAAGGTTAAAAAAATAATGTTGGCATGGGGATGAAATGCTAAGATAGTTTTCGAATATAATCAGCTGTTACAGATTTCCAGAAAATCAACCTTTACATAATCTCGGAAATTAGGACGATTAAGTTCTTATTATTATGTGTCTTTATTGTAATTGATTCTATTCAATAGTATAAATACATATTGTGTGGTTTGCATTAGACACACAATACATTTAGAACATATATAATTCTATAGATACCATCTTAGAGAAAAGTTAAAACCGTAATAAGGGACATAATGTTTTATTATTTCTGGAACAGGTAAAGCATAGTACAAAGGGAGTATTTATAGTAGCTAGCCTTGAAAGAAAAATGACAAAAACACCAAAACAGAATCATTAAAAAGAGACAGCCCTAGGGAATATTGTGCTAGTGTAATGGAATAATACAAAGAGAGAAAAGAATATATTTTATTTTGTTTACTCCAATATATCATAATACCACCCATACACCTAAGAATGTTGCTGTATGTTTCAAAGCAACATCAACAGCATGCAGTTGCTTTTTGCTAAGACTTCAGCCATAGACAAAACTGCTTGTAACTTGAAAATGAATTACTGTTGCATGTACTGAACAAGAATCAACACTATACAGAGAGTAAATTAAAACATGATAGCAAAGCCATGTAGACATTTCAAACTACTCACCCAATAATCCATGCTCCCCCGGTTACAAATATCAAAACTGGCTTAGGTTCACCAATATCGGCTGGTAGATACAGATCGAACCTGAAAAACCACAATTTACGTGACTATCAGGCACACAATACATTAAATGACCAACATCCCAAGATATCGGCTGGTAGATACAGATAAACCTAAAAACCCACAATTTACTTGACTATCAAGCACACAATACATTAAATGACCAACCTCACAAGACATATTACCAAAGTTTTAGTTTACCTGTTTCTGGGCTGATCTCCATAAACAAGGCTTCGCTGTACCTTGGGTGAGAAGAAATAGTAATATGCAACTGCAGAAAGTCAAAAGTGAGAGAGAAAACAAAAATAAAAAGATCTATTTTCTATTAATATTGCTGGATACATAATTTGTATGTGAAATTTTCCACACCTCCCCTAGTGGAAGGAAAAACAGCAACATGTAATATAAAAGAGCCAAGTGTCAGGAATGGCATTCAGATTGTCATTGATCATTAAGTAAACAGAATGCATAAGAATATATATGATGATCTATTCATTGTTGGAAGCTTCCAAAATAAATTCAGCACTTAAATTTTCATTATTGGTGATAAGAAAAGAGAAAACCACAATTATATTAAGCAAACCTTGTAAAAAACCGGGCATAAGTAGCATGGCATAACATCCAAGAGCAAGTAATTGTGTAATCCAACGGTAACCAATCCTGAACAATGTATCAACTGAAAATCAGACATGCCATAAGGCACAAAGAACTATAGTGGATGTTTGAGAACGAATTATTTTCAGTTCCTTAAAAAAACTCAATTAAAATAGACAGTTATTCCTTTGGAATAAAGAGAACAAAGCACTTAAAGTACATTTAAGTGAACTCATATTTTAGATTATTTGTCCTAATAGTTACAAAGCATGCACTATGGGTATGGGACACGGTTCATGCATGTTCTTAGTTGTATGGCTTTTAATAGTATTATCCTACTGTCTTCTTTCCCTATCTGGTCTTGGTTCTATGATCATAGCCCAATTGACATTTCTCAAATTTTTTTAGGACGTATTTCTCTCTGCAGTTCATAATGGCTTTTTCTAGTGGTGCCCGATCTGATTCTTCTATCTTTACTAATTATGTAATGTTCCCCAATTCATTGACAAGTTAAACGGAATTAATTATGACACTTGGACATCTGACCCGAAGCTTTGGCTTAAAGGCCAAAGTTATGTTGATCATCTTACTCAAACAGCAGCCTCCATAAAAGAAAAAAGTCGCTCTCACTTGTCTGAAATTGATACTCAACTCTGCAGTGTGCAAAGTGAATGCACCTTGAGAAAAGCAAACTTATAACAATTCACCAGGCAATCTAAAACGTAGCTTGAATTCAACTGAACAAAGTAGGTCTGAACAATTAACAAACGAACTAGTAGCACAACCCACAACTCACTGAGTTCGAACACAATTCAACAAAAAGAATTAGGAACAAGGAGAAATTCACCATTTGAAACTTCAAATTTATTTAGTAGAAAAATTACAAGGTAGATCTAGAACAATTTACCAATTGAAAACACAAATTGATGAAGTAGAAACGATATCGAGCTGAACGTGAATCAATTGATCAATTGAAACTTCAAAAGAGAACTAAAGCAATTTCAAGCTAAATCCAAAAGAATCCACCAATTAAGATTTGAATTGGATGGAGCGGAAACAATAGTGGACTTAATTATGAAGAAATCAATGAAGAAGTATAAGAAATTGGATCGCTGAAAATTTTGCTCTAGATACCATCTTAGATAAACTGAACAAAGAAAAGAGAGAGAATAGAACATGAACTGAATGATTTTATTATTGTATCATACTCTGAAACATGTTTACAAGATGTACTTGTAGATGTAGTTTACTATTAGCTGTATAAGGACGGAAAGCTATGCAAAGTAGTTTACAGTTGATCCTACAAACCTGCAGTTGTACAAAGAAAATGAAGTAGCTAGACAAGATACATATATAAACATAAACTAACTATCTTGTATTTACTAACATCACCCCTTACCTCCTAAAGTTTTGGGGTCTACATGCTTTCTCCATATCCATACTCTTGACCCTGATAAATTGTCTGCTCAATCTCACAGATGTGTCATTTGAGGTTTTGGGGTCTTTTTATGTCTTCCTCTCTCCCCTCTAACAATCTAACCACCACTAATGGCAAGCTCCTTTGCTCCTTCAACAAAACTGAGAGGAAGAAGGACTCCATGGATAAGTGTGAATGCAGAAGCTTGGAAGAGATGAAGATAGCATGGTGTAAGCGAATTTCATAGGGAGAGGTAAGGCCAACACCTAAGGAAGGAAGCCTAGTCTAGAAGAGAAGACTAATCTAAGGAGAGCTCAAACAAGAGAAGCGTGCACTCATCTTGATAGCAATTATTTACTCAAATTCAAGCTAGATTTACACATGAAGTAAGCCCTTCTATTTATAAGCTAAAAGGAGAGCGAGATGTTTCCAAAAATCAAGAGGAAAAAGTAGTCTAGAATGTTATATTTGGAGCCAAAAAGAGAGCATGCATAAGGTGTGACAAGCTTAATTCATATTATTTATATTTGTAACAAGCTTAATTCATATTATTTATATGTACCAACTTGAGTAGGAGGGTTAAATGTAACTAATATGCGGACCTTAGGCTATCTCTTTATATCTTCTTTGTATTTGAGACTCTTTTATATTTATATATATATATATATATATATATATATATTAAATGTAACTAATATGCGGACCTTAGGCTATCTCTTTATATCTTCTTTGTATTTGAGACTCTTTTATATATATATATATATATATATATATATATATATATGCTCATGTTGGAATAGACACAGAGAAATTATTTTTGTAGGAAAAACAAGTTACTCTATAATATTTTGTATAAAATTCAACAGGTTAATTATATTTTTTTTTAATACTTGTGTGGAAGCTTTAATTGTATACTAAGAAGTAATTTCTTAAAAAGTAGCGTATAAATAATTTTTAACTGATCAGAATATTTTATATTGAGAATAATGCATGTAAGTAGAGCGCTTTCATGAAGTAATTCACACATATTTGTCATATTTGTTGTTTGCAAGTAAGAACAATTTGTAATTGCGTAAAACAGAAAGTAGAGTCATATTATATGCAAATAATAATCAAAGAGATTGTAGATAAAAACAAATAAGCGAAGAGATTACTGAAATTTGACACACTTACCCAAGGTACCGAAGAAGCGTGATGGCGAGGCGAGTAATCAAGTAGGTTTCTGCGGCAACGTGGCCAATGTTTCGGCGGAAAGATTCTTGCCGACCGAGGTGAGGCTGGAGCACAGTTTTTTCGGTGACAAGGTAGGGCATCGTGCGGTAGTTGGTGGAAATGGAGTCTGTAGTTATCGCCCGGCCATCAATGTCATCCTGCGGGAGTGTGTGACGGCGATTGGACAGGGTGGCCATCCCCGGCGTTGGCTGACGAATCGAAGGCTGTATCGGATCGGAAAAGAGTAAATTATTGCATTGGTTTTGTTTGTTATGAGATCAAACTTCAATGGTGAGTTGGTTACATACGCAAATATATATATATATAGAGAGAGAGGGGTGTTGCATATATGTAGACGGGAATGGATTCAACGTACCTGCGTAACTGGGTTTTCACACTTTGTTTTATAATGGTTTGAAAATAGAAAATAGAAATCAGATTTTATGTACTTTCCAGTTCATGCTGTCAAAAAACTATCGAGAAAATTATTCTATTACGAAGACTTCGATCTATAATTCTTAAACCAGTTTGCTTTCTATTTCAGTTTTTAAGAATCTTTTAATTTATAAAAATTTAAGTATATGTAAATTATTTTTCACATTCATATTTTTAATGTTCGAAATTTATTATTTTTATTTATAAATAAATAAATAATATCTAATTATACATTCTGTATTGTGATGGCATTAATATATTTATATATAGTTTTATTTTAGTTTCTAAAATCTTTTAATTTTATAAAATTTAAATTCCTTATCTTTAACTCTAATAAAATCAGAAAATTTTAATTTAGGTTTATGTAAAATATTTTTCAGATTCATTTATTTAATATTTTTGAAATTGTTTTTGTTATTTAAAAATAAATAAATAATAGCTAATTATATATTCTGTATTAAGCTCACATTAGCTAATATATAATTTATTTCTGTTTTGATGAGAAATTCTCGCATATTCATCTCGTTCATGTAACCGTCATAATACCTATTCTTATTAGGGGTGAGCAAAAAAACCGGAATCCATCGAAACTGATCCATTCGAATCAAAAAATAGAATGCCAGTTTTAGGCGAATTTGGATTTTAATGAATAAAAAGTTTCGGGTAAAAACGGATATATACGGTCGGATATGGATCATAAAAAGAAAATTCTCAAATACCCGACCCGACCCGTTAAAGTTTTATCATTATAATTTTTCACCATCTAAACTCTAGTCGCTGGCTGGCCCCTTTCCTCTCCTCCTTCACCTGTAATCTCTTTCCCTTTCTTCTACAACTTCCCTTTTCTTTGAATTCACTCACCCTTCATGCTCATTGGAAGGTACTGTCTTTTTACGGCAAGGTGGACTGGTTTGCGTTCGCGATGCAGATCTGCGTAGTCACACTTTTCTCGACGAGGTGGACTGGCTTGCGTTTGTGATGCAGATCTATCTACTCATAGTAGTTGTGTCGAGACTTCTCCTTTGTTGTTCATCTTCCATTTGTAGTTCTCGCTGTGTTGCTTTCAAAGTCAGTTGTGACGTAGTTCACAACTTGTTGCTTGTCTTCGAATGGGAGAGAGGAGAGGAAGATCAAGAGGTCGCGGCAGCAGCAACTAAGTTCATAAGTGGCAGCGACAACAGCTAGTCCATAGGTCGCGAGGGCGTTTAAAGGAGGGGGAGGGACCAGAGCGTTGACGGTGTTGGTGATGTCTATAGAATGTCGTTGACGAGCTTCTGGTGTGTGTGTGTGTGTGTGTTACGTTGATTTTCTTCTTTCTGAAACCGTCTAATCCGAATGGCTAAATGGTCGGGTTTGGATTTGAAAAAATAAATTTGGATTGCGTTGGATTGGACATATTGGACCTAAATCCGACCCAACCCGATCGTCGCTCAGCCTTAATTCTTATTATATCTTCAACCTCACTTAAATTTTTAAAATAGTCACCATCTATTAAGTAACTTTATAATATATATATATATATATATATATATATATATATATATACACTAGCATTTCTATCCGTGCCACAAGACATGAGATTTTAAAAATTTAAAATTATAAAAGTATAATTAAATTTAATATAAATATTTTATTTTATAAAATTAAATAATAACTTTGTAATTAATTTTAAAATAAAAATATATTTAAGTTATGTATTTTTAACAAAATATATTATATATAATTATTTTAAATAATATATTAAGATTGAATTAATCAAAATTAAGAAATCGAATTCAATTTTAAATAAAATATTTAGTAGACAATGTAGAAAAATGTAATAGTTGGTTTTCTAATATTAAAAATTATAAATGATATAGAAATTATTGAGTAGACCCTATAGACTCTACAAAAATACAAAGGTTTGTTCAACAATGCCTAACTCAACCCCACATAACCAACTTGTAAGGTGAGGTTTGCACCTCACTTATATACTATAAGATTGTTTTATGTTGGAACTTCCAACATAACATTTTATAGTTTTTTGGATGCTGAATTTTAAATTTAAACTTTAATATTATATTTTTACATATTTTTTTCTATTTTAAAATTTAAATTTAAATATATTTTATTTAAATTTTGAATTTTAAATTTTATGTATTGTCGATAATATAAATGTTAATTAAAAAAATTCATTGCTTTTTTTATAGTTTAATTTTCAAATTGTAACTTATTTTTTAAAATGTTATAAAAATGTAACTTATCCGTTTATTTCTTCCTTTTAGTAATAAGAAAGTGATTCTATAATAATTTTTAAAAAATAAATAAAATAGACAAAAATCAATTAATATATGTATAATTTAAATAGAAAATATT
This sequence comes from Vigna unguiculata, assembly GCF_037176805.1. Lineage (NCBI taxonomy): Eukaryota > Viridiplantae > Streptophyta > Magnoliopsida > Fabales > Fabaceae > Vigna > Vigna unguiculata. The sequence continues at coordinate 20,675,842 of NC_140795.1, read as the reverse complement.
ATATGTATATATATATATACTATTTATTTATTTATAGCTATGTTTGATTTTATATATAACTTTATACAAAATAAATAATTTTAATAAGATAATAAATTTTGATAAATATGAGTGCTATATTTATATATTAAATTAGATACATTTTTATGTATTTGGCAAAGTTTGGATTTTATTTTTTTTACTTTGAATTTCAAATTAAAACTTAGTTATTGTAATGTCCCATTTAAGTAATAACATAATTAAATGAAACATTACGATGGATAATAAAAAGGCAAAGTCATGAAGTATAAACGCTACTTCTTACATTTATTCAAGAATATTTAGAAGGAAAACTAAGGCACACCACGACGCCAATAACAAGACAGAGAAAGAAGTTTAACAGTATTAAAGTAAGTGCTCCAAGAGTAAGGAAATACATGGGCTACAAGTCCTCGCTTAGGCAAGATTGCCAGCAGAGAGTACTATAGTGTTCACGAGCTCTCGCTTGGGCGAGACCTCCTCGCCTGAGTGAGACTGCTCTTCGCTCAAAGGTAAGGTCTCTCACCTGAGCTGCAACTAAGCGAAACACAAACAGGCTCTTACGCGTTCTCGCTTAGGTGAGCCCCTCTCGCCTAAGCAAGATGACACCTCGCTCAAAACGAGAGCTCTCTGCCTAAGCGAGAGCTCGAGCAGGAATCTAGGCCAGCATATGCTATTCTCGCCTAGGCGAGACGAACTTGCTTGGGCGAGAATATCAATTCCCGCCACTATTTGTACCTGTATCAGCCATACAGACATACTCGAGACACAAAACAAAGCATTCCATATGACCACAATAGCATACAAGTCATACAAACTCGAGGCAAGTCAAAAATAGACAAACATTCAGCAAATACGAGGAACCCTAGCTTCCCTTACCTGAAAAGAGCTAGTAAAAGACTTCGACACCCCAACCAATTGAGCACCGTAGCTCTAAGAGCAGATTCGAGAGCTAAAAAATAGCGGAACAGATTTAAGACAAGCTCCCTACGGTGAACCCTAACTGAAATTGCAAAAATATGACTAGAAGGGAGAGGAAGGAGGTCCAAACCCTAACAAAGGTTTTGTTTGGGAAAAAAGGAGAGGAGTGAAGCACTGTTTTTGCAAAGTGAGCTAAAATGAGGGGGTTAGAGTTGTTTAGGATCTTGGACACCCTATGGGTCAGCCTTATGTCCAACTAATTAGGGTAGGCCTTTAAAAATTAGAGCAGAAAAAAATTAAGTGGGCTTTACAATTACCTTATTTTTATAGTTTTTTGCGATTTTAAATTTCAAATTAAAATTCTATTATCATATATTTCAAATTTTAAATTTGGCAATATGTATCTTAATTTTAGAAAGAAAAAAAAGTAAAATTAAAATCATTAGGGTAAGCTAGAGCCAAAAATAGTTTTATCATGCAATCATATACTCTTTCACAGTCAAGTATACATACATCACCCAAGCATGTTATGACCTTCCAAACAATACACTAAGACTCGACACAACTCATTCGGATACATATAATTTAGTCGGATTCAGTGGATGCTTGCACTTGTGGTGGAATTCCTTGCTCACCCTCGAGCTAAGTGTTACAATGTCTCAATACCCCACACACAAGGTTAGCCCTTAATGAGTTTCATGCCTCCTACTACTCTCACCGCAAGTGTCAGTCCGCTCTATGTGAGACTAACTGACTCCTTAGAGCGTCAGGATGCAACCTTACCTTGAATCCTTACTAAATTATATAGATGGGGCACCACCATGAACTCCCACTATTAAGGGTCATGGAATTACGTCTCGACCCACCACGGGTTGGCGGGTTAAACGGGTTGGCTCACTGGCTCACTTAATTAAAAAAAAAACACACAATTTTTTGTTCTTCAATCTCAAGAAAACTAAATTATAATTTCGATTAAATCTAAATAAACTTCAATACAATCCAAATAAAATCCCAAATTATGTTAAACTCCAAATACAAACCAAAATCACAAAAATATAAATTACTACCTAACATCAAATCATTATTGTCACTTATCAAACTATAGTATTAAAAAATCTTGAATGAATAAATTCACAATATTTTCATCTCTTGAAACATCTTCTTTATCCCCATCTACAATATATATGTATATATATATAATATATATAATATATATATATATATAATATTAATTTAATATATATATATATTAATTAAATATTTAAAATTTATTGGCGGGTTGGTGAGCAAACCCGGCTCATCACGGGTTCAATTCGAATGAGCCGGGTTCTTAGTGGGTTGGGTTCATTTTTAACCCGTACTAAAATTTGTAATTTTTTTTCAACCCAACCCGACCCGAACCCGTGATGAGCCGGGTTGGCTCACGGGTTATAACCCATTTTGACGACTCTAGTCTATACTAATGCTTTGATATGCAACATCTCATATTTTAACATCCTCCTTAGCCAATGAGAAGAGCATTTGAAGCTCGTGAGGATTTTGGCCATCTTGAGAGAAGCTCATTTGAATCTTTCTTAACATGCTTCTTGATATTCATCATCATCCACTAACCCTACAAAGGGAATTAAGTCAAATATATTGAATGTGGAGTGAACACCATAGTTAGCAGGAAGATCCAATTGATAAGCATTATCATTGATTTTCTTGATTATTTGGAATGGACCATCACCACAGGGACTAAGTTTGGATTTTCTCAAATGTGAAAATCTTTCATTTCTTAAGTGTAACCAAACTAAGTCACCCTCATTAAAACTCCTAACTCTCTTTCCTTTGTTATTATACTTGACAGCCTTTTCATTTTGAGCTTGAATTTGGTTTCTCACCTTTTCATGTAAGTCTTTGATGAACTTAGATTTAGATACCCCTTCTTCATGGATAAAATAAAAAGAAGTAGGAAGTGGTATCAAATCTAAATGTGTGATAATGAAACCATAAACAACCTCAAAAGGAGAGAGCTTGGTAGTGCTATGGACCACACAATTTTATGAAAATTCAATGTGAGGAAGATACTCATCCCAAGATTTATGGTTGCCTTTAAGGACGACCCTCAACAAAGTGGATAGAGATCTATTGACTAATTTAGTTTGCCCATCGGTTTATGGGTGACAAGTAGTAGAAAAAGCTAGCTTGGTTCCTAGCCGAGACCACAAGGTTCTCCAAAAGTGGCTAAGGAACTTAGTATCTTTATAAGACACAATGATTTTAGGTAGACCATGAAGACAAACCACTTCCTTGAAAAACAACTTTGTTATATTGCTAGCATCATCTACTTTGCAGCATGGTATAAAATGTGTCATTTTTGAAAAACGATCCACCACCACAAAAATAGAATCAACACCCCTACAAGTTCTTGGAATTCCTAGGACAAAGTCCATGCTTAGGTCCTCCTAAGGGGTGGAAGCAATAGGCAAAAGAGTATAAAGGCCAGAAGTCATTGTAGTAGTTTTAGCATGTAAGCATGTGATGCAACTAGAGCAATGTCTTTGGACCTTTTTCTTCATATGGGACCAAAAGAATTTTTCTTTAAGCATGAATAAAGTTTTAGCAACCCAAAGTGTCTCATAAGTCCCCCTTTATGCATTTCTTGTATAAGGAGTTTTTTATGCAAACCATGAGGAATATGAATTCTTGCTTATTTTAAAGTTCACATAGAATCCTCCTTGGGACTTTTGTTCACAAGACTTGTAAATGGGCGAAAAGTATGGATCTTGAAGATACAATTCGCAAATATTATCAAAGCCAAGAATTTGAGAATCTAAGGTGGCTAGAAGAGTGTAGGTTTGAAATGGTGATTTAAGCCAAGAAGGGGGACGGGGTGGATTGAATTGGCTATTTAAAACTTTTTCGAAAGCATAAAACTCTTTTCAATTGAATCAAATAGACTGGAAAGTTAGAATGGAAAAGTTATAGACCACTACACTTTCAATCGGTCAAAAAATAAAATAGCAGACTAGTTTGTTTTTGAGCTATGAAACTGTCGATTAAAATGACAAATTAGTCGGCTAAAATACTGGCAATTTATGTAGAATGTAGAATTCACAGATTTAACTTAAACAACAATCTTCTATATACAAGACTTGTTCCAATCAATATTTCTAATTATTATACAGCCTCAGATTATAAAAGAACGGATTAAAACACAACAAAGAGTGGATTACTTGATTTTCTTGAGTTTTTAAGTGATTCAAAGTAAGTGAGATGAGGGAAAGAGAATTGCACAATTATTTTTATATTGGTTCACTCAATCATAGAGCTATATCCAGTTACCAGGACAACATGAGTCTGGTTTCCACTATAGATGCCCAAGGGAGGTTAATAAATAGATGTCCAATCGAACTTGAACTCACTTAAGCATCAGAGTCTTTTAGACAGGTTCCCCGATCGCCTGAACAGGAAAAGAAAAAGACACCAAATAGGAGAAAGAATTGAACACAAGCTAAATGAAGAGAGCGTCAGACAAAAGAACTTAAAAATAATTTGAGCATTGGAAATAGATGCTTAGTCACTTACCCAAAACATTTATGATCACAAATTTGATTATATTTCATTTTGTTTTGTTTTAACCTTTTAAAAATATTTATAATTCTGGACACTCATACAAGTTACATCTTACACATATCACACTAGAAAATTCCATGAAACCATAACTAATGTATTTCTAGCTCATTCAATATTTGTTACCATCTACAGGTTATATGAGGATTAGATTACCTGACATCGCAACAAAAATATAATCTAGTCATTTCTTCTCTTAATAAGTTATATGACAATAAGATTGTCTGGTATCTCTACAAATTATTTCTTCGGCTTACATCCTAACATTATTACATTAAATTCGGAAGCTGCATAAATATATTTAATTCACTGTTGCCAAAAAAAAAACATTTATGCATATATAAATATGACTAATATGGTAAAATCAATTCATGTTGACCGGATTTAAATTCCTAGATTGAAATGCAAGTGAGAAATAAACAATGAAAAATGTTAAGTAGATTTACAATGCCTACCAGATTTTCTTGCCTCCCAGAAATAATTTTCATCTTTCATACTAATTATCAGCTACACAAGGATAAATGTTGCTGCTAATGACCAACATGTAAAAATTAAAATTTTAAGATGTAAACTTAAATTCATAAATTTCTATATCTTGCCAATCTTAGATTCGACGCTACGCTATATTGAACATCTTGGTTTCCCATTTTTGTACCATTTTCATTTCTCAGCGAAATGTTGCACTACGATTCCCAGAAGCTGGAAAAGCCTGACGTCTTTTACCTTGTTGCAATTGTTTAGTCGAATTACTAGCTTGTTCCTGCCCAATTGTCGAAAGTTGCTTGCTATCTGAGACCTCTACCTCACCACAATCCTGGGAAGATGCATGCTTTGTATGTTCTCCAAACTCGACATGCTTCCTTGCAGCTTCATAATCAAATGCCTTCAGCTGCACCACGCCACTGGACTCTTCAGTTTTCCCGTGCTGTCTGGTTTTATTATTTTGGTCATTTGAATGAAAGCATTTTTTAAAATTTGATGATAATTCCGATAGAGACACTGGTTCTTTATCCTCTTTTCCCGAAGTGAACACACCAGAACTTTTCTCCATGTGCACATTGTAGTTTTCTAGGTTATTCAGCTCCATACCCTCTGCACCCGTATCAGATTCTAGCATTATAATCTCATCAAGCGGAGAGGCAGAAACTATATCAGAAACAGGTTTCGGTGGCTCTAATATTTCAGTCGCTACACTGGGAGTTTGTACTGTAGGTTCTAACTTCTCGCTGCTACCCAAAAATGTATGGAAAGGAAGACTAACGGAAGCTCTAATCTGCTCTAACTTGATATCTTCCTTTCCCTGAGAAGAAATCCAAATATGTTGTATCAAAATAGTATTCAACAGACATGGAGCTACATGTTAGCATCACATGTAATATATTGAGTTTGACAAAAGGATACCTTATCAGGACCAAGCTTCCTCTTTGAAGCTGAATTCCCCAGAAGTGCCCCAAAAGCACCAGAAGGCTTTTTTAGCACCTGAACAGTCGTTCTATTTCCCTATCAAGAAATTAACAGATATAATTCAGATCAATGTTCATCACTAGGTGGATAAAACATTGAACTAATACCGAGACATTTTTCAACCTTTTCCGAAGAAAGTGCACCAACATTTGCATCCCTATCCAGCTCTAAAACTGTGAGACTCACCCTTGGCTCAGATGTAAGACTACTGGACTTGATTTTTATTTGTACGTTTGTATCTTGATGCACAGAAGGTTCCTATTTGGGATCAAAAACATAAATCGAGACTACTCAAGGATAATAATATTACTACAGCAACTATTTTCAATTTCAACACTTTAGTTGGACTTCCAACCTTAGAATCTTGTTTATAGAATTGGGGGTCTTCAGTTCCATCAGTAACTGGTACCACATCTAATGCCTGTTAAGCAATCATACAACTCAATCAACAAAAAATAGAAATTAAGACTGAAAAAAATTAAAATAAAACCCATTATGCAGGTAGAAAAAGCATTAATTCTTTAAAATATTCAGCAATTATACACACCAGGTTGATTAATTTTATCTGTTTTGAAACTTAGCTGGCATTCATAATGGATCCAAAAGACATGAGCAATTTACCATAATCCCAATTAATTGGAGACCTTCTCAAATGTATATATTTAAAAATACCTTACAATATTACTGTTATATATGCAGAAAATCAAACTGAAATGACCTATTTATAATTATTGAATTGTAACACATTTATATTTAAATTTGTTAAAAAATGAATTTTAAACCCAACTCAACCTTAAAAAATCATTTTGCAAGATAAGTTTTACACCCACTTACATATAGTAATATGGTCATATTCTACTTGATATAGGGTCTTCAACACACCCTCTCACATTTAAAGATGGACATCTAGAGTGTGAAAATTAAAAGGAGCTTGATAGCACAAACCAAACTCAACCTAACAAAATCGGCTTATAAGATTCCCCACACCATATATATATATATATATATATATATATATATATATATATATATATATATATATATAATAACTAATCATTGACATGATTACTTAAAGTGAATAGAACATATAAAAGATTACAAACAAAATATATCTTCAGAGTTCTGACAATTATATTTTCCTAAAAATTTTGTGGAAATATAAAATATTCTCATTCCACACTATAAAAAAATAAGGTTTACAGTAATTGTTTTTCGTTACAACAAGCTAAAACATAAGATGTATCATGAGTATAACTGTTAAATAATTAGGGTGAGTTGGGAATATAATTACCACAATAATCTAATATTAGCCAAGAATTATACCAGCTGACCCTAAACAAATAGATCTTATTAAGTGTTAGAACATTATAAATACAAGGTTACCATGTTAAGAACCAATAATTGAAAAGGAAAGACAAGAATTGGATAAAATGAAAAGAGAAAGAAATAGGAGAGTACTCCCTACAGAAGATTATAATCAATTATTGACGTGATTAAAAGACATAAAAATGAATAAAACCTATAGAAGAATATAATAAAAAGAGATCCAGAGTTCCAAGAATTATATTTTCTTTAACATTCTGTGGAAACATAAAATAATTTATTGTCACAATATGACAAAATGAGGTGCCAACCATTGTTTCTTCGTAACAAGAAAATCCATTAGTAAGATGTATAATGAGGAGAACTGATAAATAATTAGTCCATTCGGTGAGTTGAGAATTTACTATCAGGCTGGAATATTACTAGCCGACACCAAACAAATAGAGTGTGGGAACATTATAAATACCAATGTTGTAAAAATTGCAAGTAAACAAGCACAGTCCTTTGAATATGGAGCACACTGAGAGTTGACGCAAGCACTGGATCACAGAAGGATTGAATCATTGAGGGATCACAATGGATCTCATCAAATTTTAGGATCATGGGTCACTTCAATCCTTCCGGCCTCGTGAAGCTAAAAGTTAAGATGCTCACTATTGTATTTTAGGAATTTTTTTATTTCATCCATGCTATAATTTTATTCTTTCAGTATCCCACTATTAATACTAGGATTATGTATTTATACTCAGTCCCATAATTACCGGGATTTGTTTCTTCAGAATTAGCTCTCTATATTTCCTAAAATAACCATCAAGCTCATGTATCATAGGTCCAATGACATCATTATTGTAATACAAAAATATATTATTCTTTCTAAATTTGAGAATGTGTGTGTATATATATATATATATATATATATATATATATATATACATACATACATATACAATTAATACATCCTGGTAAATATGTTACTTACCACGGCAGCGTGTGCTTCTTTCAACAGTTGAGATGCTTCTTCAAATGCAGCAGCATTCTGAATAGAATGTCTAATGATGCTGACAACTGTATCAAGATTGTGTTCAACATAAGGGTGTTTTGACTTCACTAATCGTCTTAGTTTGCTTGTAGTAAGAGGAATCTGCTTAGCTTTTAAAAAAGTAAATACAAATTAAGCTATGAACGTAAAGCCAAATTGTTAACATTAAGATACCCAGAACTTGCACATGTTTCATACCGATTTCAAGAACGGATTTATTTGGCAATACATATCCTGTGCTCTCATCCTCTGCCCGGGCAACAATGTCTCTCCATTCACATAGTCCCTGCAATCCAGGAAATCAGAGTAAAAGCCTTCAATGGATGTTTAGTACAGAGAATGACAAAATCCAAAACGAATGCAAATTATGCAATACGTAACATTCCACATTCTACTAGTTTTACAAGTAGGAAATTCTTCTATCACAAATTCCTTACATTGTTCCAGCACTGGAATCTATTTTGGATTGTTCCAGAAAAATACAAAAAAACTTGAACATAGATACAAGAATCATGCTTGGAAGGCTATTAGTATTATTTCTTGCTGTCCAACCAAAGCTGTTTCATGATAGAAAACAACATGAAAGAGCAAGATAACTATTCCAGGAGCGCCTAGTGATGATTGAGATGATAACAGGGTAACTTGGTGGTAAGGACATTTATGGTGGTAATATGGTAAGAAATGGTATCAAAAGCTAAGTTAATATTTTGATGATCACGTTGAAATTGGTTATTTTATAAGATACAGAAAATTAACGAAGAGATTGATCAATAAAATACAGGAAATAAGTTCACCTATATTGTGTTATATTGATATTCGTGAAAACAATGGCTTGTAGATTAAGTCGACAGAATTGACCACAATACTTAAAAAATGGGATAGCAATAATTCATTAAAGGATTGCTTAGTGGAACAGTTGAGAACATTTTTCATGCTCAAAATTGGTGCCACAAATAATTTAAAAATAGTAACTCACAGATACAATGGCAAGCTGCTGAGCATTGAAACCAGCTCCTTGCAACCTATCAAGAAACAGTAACTAAGCTTTACTTTAAATTTCTTGGCATGCATTACATGCAACACAGAACTTTAAACACTCCCTTTACATAAAAGAGTTATTGATGTAATCAGGATATACAAAAAGATATTAGTGAACAATTGCTACTTGTATAATACACAAAATTCATGAAACAGCTATTATAAAAGTAACGAACCCATATATATGAAGATAGGAGTTCTCTGTCAAAAGTTCTTTCTCATACAGCTGCATGCAGACATCATAACTTCGTTTGTAGACCTGTTCGTTTTTGAGCCAACCATTCAGCCAAGTTGTGTCTCAATTTAATTAACATTTATAATTAAATCATTGCCCAAAATCCTTTATGCATAGAAAGCAAAGGTCAAACGGGTCTAATCAAATCATTAGTGTAAAATGTGTAAAAGTTCAAATAACTGATTAAGAAGCCTGTGAATCTAAAAGATAGGAAGAACTGATAAACAGTAATGTCACCTTCTACTGTGCAAAATTGGTAAGGTTTAACGCACATTATAAAACCTTGTAAACTTGTTCAAGGTTATCATTAACAAATTTCAACCACAACACAAATTTCTACACTCAGTAAAGTATGTGTAAGACATTCAACCAACCAAATCAAATTCATCCACGGAAAGAGATTCCTTTAGTGTAGAAGATAGTTACCTCCACCAGAGAAATATCAGAAGACTCAGAACTTTCAGAATCCTTAGACAAGGCAAATAACTTAATCCTCATTAAATCATATATATATAACAGATAGTGTGTATCTTCTCTAGCATATCTGTCATCAGAAAACAGTTAATTAGGTTGTAACAATTAGATTGTTCATGCCATTATACCAGTAATCATCAAGCTGAAACCAAGAAAAAAATAGTAAACTATTTTCCTTGTGGAAGGGGGAGGGAGGAACTAAACACAAAAATTAGCATTGCTGGTGACAATTTAATTTCCTTGTTATGTGCAGATCAGAGAGAGCTTAATTATCCCTTAGCTGATCCATTCATTTATATGGATTCTTACATCAGTGAACTACAACAATATATGACAATCCACACTTAAGTATCGAATAGGTAATACAGAAGATAGGTTAACCTATTGTACACCCTATAGATAGGGATAATGATATAGAAAAGAAGTAATAATTCTAACAGAATTCATGAAATGGTACAAGCAATGTCACACATCTGGTTGCACTACTTCTATTGCACACCACAGACCCTTCCTTTGTTGGTCTCATTCAATCCTCTCGGTTCTTGGGTTCTCAACTCTAGGGCTACCAATCACATCTATGGTAATAATTCTATGTTCTCTTCCCTTTCTACTCCCTGTTTTTTACCATCTGTCACCATCACTAGCGGTTCTCAAGCCTCCTCTCATGGTATTCGTGTTGTTCATCTTTTACCTACTCTTTCCATTGACAACATTCTTTAAGTCCCAAAATCTCCATTTAATTTATTTTCCATTAATCCTCTTACACGTTCTTTGACTGTATCCTCTCTTTTAATAAAGATTTTTTTTTCTTATAGGATTGGAGTTCGTGATAGATTAAACGGGAATTAAATATGACAAGGAAAGAAAATGAAAAATTAAACATGACAAGTTAAAAGTATATACCTTAGCATCTCATCAGGAAGTGGACGTAGTCTCCAATCTGCATTCTGGTAACTGCAAGGAGATGTTAATATAAACCTTCCAAAATTTATGCATGAAAAAATTAGGAAAAATCAAGCCCAAAAGCAAAAAATAAAGCAATTGGGCTCAATCAATTGATTCAAAATTAAAGCAAAAGACTAAGGACAACATACTCTTTGTTTGCAGTAACTTCACAAAAATGATACAGAATATACTCCAAACTATTTCTCTCCAAGCCTAACAACTTTGAAGCCTAAGCAATGCCATGAAAATAGATTAGTCTAGGGCCAAATATTCTTCAACTAAAACATTATAAATACATGAACACCTAGCTAAATAATCACAAAAATCTCATACATGATTACTATTACAAACCAAATACGTGATATTGGACTTTAGCATCTCAATCAACAGTCAATAGTCAGAGCATTCAAACAAACCTGGTGAGTGTCAAACAGATTACAAACATAAATTCCAAAGTCTCGTTGAAGCCATAAAATATCACGATCCGCACCATGCATGACCTAATTAATAGTAAATAATGTTTAATACAATGAGACAAAAATGTTAAATTAAAAGAAAACCCAATCATGTGCAACTAACCTTTTTCTTGGAAGGGTCCTTGAAAACATCCCTAAGATAGGGTCCTATATGAATGCGAAGTTTCAATGTGTCAACAACAAAATCTTCAGCCCTTGTTGAGATTTGCATAAGGCAAGTCAAACCTTGAAAAGACCGATATTGATTATGTTCCAAATCAACCTATATATTTCAACTTCAAGTCATTACAAAAAATAAGTCAAAAGAATGCAATGAATGAAAGTCATAGTGATTGCAGGAGAGGAGAAATATTATTCCAGCAATCAAATGCAATTGAAAAATGAGTGCATCTAATGACAGGGACACAATCAATGACAAAGCACTTGAAGGAATTGGAAGGCCCATAACTAGGTCAAGAACTAGGAAAGCTAAGGAAGCCATGCAACATAAGGTGACATCCCTACTTGAAGATATTCTAACTTAAGGGCGGCCCTAGGAGCAAAAGTTAAGGAATTGTCTAAAGCCTATTGAAGTTTCAATGTGTCAACAACAAAATCTTCAGCCCTTGTTGAGATTTGCATAAGGCAAGTCAAACCTTGAAAAGACCGATATTGATTATGTTCCAAATCAACCTATATATTTCAACTTCAAGTCATTACAAAAAATAAGTCAAAAGAATGCAATGAATGAAAGTCATAGTGATTGCAGGAGAGGAGAAATATTATTCCAACAATCAAACGCAATTGAAAAATGAGTGCACCTAATGGTGGGGACACAATCAATGACAAAGCACTTGAAGGAATTGGAAGGCCCATAACTAGGTCAAGAACTAGGAAAGCTAAGGAAGCCATGCAACATAAGGTGACATCCCTACTTGAAGATTCTATCTTAAGGGCCCTAGGAGCAAAAATTAAGGAATTGTCTAAAGCCTATTGAAGATTAATGAGCCTTCAAGACAAGAAGAAATTTCTAATTAGTTTACATTTTATTTTGTTTAAAATTTGAAACAATGGGCCACCAACTTTTGGCATTATTTTTCCTTGAATTTTCTTTTGGGAGTTTTAAGAATTTCAATTGTGAAGTGGGCTGCATGTGGCACTCCTATGATCTGACCAAAGCCCGCTATGATCACCTCAAGGCCTTTTAATGTTCTCTTAGTGGAAATTTAAGGCAGGGTGTGGTGGAAATTAAAACTCCACGTGGGAGGGTTCAATGAAATGTTTAGTCGAGCAATTAGAAGCTTTAAGAGTCACAATGGAAACAAAAATCAAAACACAAACAAGAACTCTCAGGTCAAGTGTAAAACCAGAAAAAATGGAATAGTGATAGTTTACCTCAATGACCAAATCTACAAGGTTAAGTTCAAAATATACAATTAGGATCCATTAATGTAATACAACAAAATTTCATGTGTGACATGATCAAATTGTACTACTTATCATGTGTTATTGCAATTAAACCTTTCAGGTACAATAATCAAATTATGTAATTGGTCATGAGCTAATTTCTACGTAAAATGTTATGAATAGTGATCATGTTTACCGAAAATTCATTAACAGAACGCAGCCTAGCAGCCAACTCCTTTAAATCTTTGACTTCCTCCACGAGCTTGAAAGGAGTGTTATCTATTGAGGGAGGCTTCATTGGCACAACATCCCCAGGACTTCCATCAACAAAATCCAAAACAGAGAGCATTTCCTGGAATAATAAATTAATGATAGATTAACATGAAAAAGATACAAAAGATGACAAAAACATTTAAGATAATAAAAAAATTATGAAAATTTTCCTTCAGTTCACCTGAGACACACAAGGTTGGAGATTACTAATGCAAAACAAAATACAACTGCCAATAGCTACTCTGTGAAGACATACATGCTAGAAAAGCAAGATCTAAACGTAGAATGCAATCAGCCAAACAAAATTTCTTTTAACAACAATTAAATACAAAAAAAAAAAAAAGAATTTAACCCTTCCAAAGGATTTATTCCTTCATTAAGACTTTCAACAAGGTTCATTGAATGAACATCCCTGGTTCATGCAAATATTAGAAAAGTGAAAGGGTAGGAACATGACACAGAAAATATCATTGAACACAAGTAATTGCTTTAAAGTACACCATACCAACATATAAATAGTCAGCATGAATGACCTCGAGAATACTATTTAACGACCCCATGAAATTGGCATTATTATCACTTCTTAATTGAAGAGAGTCTGTAACTAACTACACATCACAGATCACAAAAGGGGACAGAATTGAGTTTAACTAAAGACATTCTTGAATGAAATTTGTATCTTCTCCCATTGTTAATTAACAAGATATGATCAGGTCAGAGAAAGAAAGACATAACAAGAAGAAAATATGAATAGTCAGCATGATTGATCTTGAGAATACTATTTAACAAACCCATGAAACAGGCATTATTATCACTTCTTAATTGAAGAGACTCTGCAACTACACATTACAGTTTACAAAGGGGATACAATTGAGTTTAACTAAAGACATTCTAGAATGGGATTTGCATCTTCTCCTATTCTTAATTAACAAGATATGGTAAAAAAAAAACAAGATATGGTCAGGTCAGAGAAAGAAAGACATAATAAAAAGAATATATGAGTTGTGGTCCTACGACCCATCATTGTACGTAATTGTTTAATAAAACTTATTTCTCTCCCACCAACAGAACCATATCTTGCTTCTTAACATGAGAAGAAAAACCAAATTTCTTCTCTTATCTGGCCATGTTAGATCCCAGTTTTTAGGACTCCACCCTTGTAAAGGAAATAGAGGTGTTATATATTTCTAACAATATAATCTTGTTTCAGGGGATTCAGAACCATCTATTACGCTAAATTAACAACATGCATCAATGAGATAGCATTAATATCAACAAGACCACAGAACAACTTTAAACAAGTTATTACATGCCAAATGAACTTGATATACACGCCAACCCAAGTCAAACGAAACCTTAATGGAAAGAAAGTAAAAAAAAAAAAACTATACGCCTGCCAAAACTAGCTTTTCCATCATAAGCAAATATGAGAGGCAGCCATACAATCATATTTTTACAAAGACTACAATCAGAGACAATTGAAAATTTTCCTTCATATCAACAAAACATAAGGGAAAATAACAAAAACAACAAAAGATTATGTTCATTCTAATAACTAGCCGCTAAATTGTTAATAAAAATCATCCATCACAACCACATCCTATAAAGTCCAACTGATCTTCTACAAACTTTAACTTGCGTAATGTCATATCATGTTCCCGTGTTCTCTACTTTTAAGAGTATTCACAGAGGAAGTCAATCTAAACATACTTGTACAAACTATATAAGCAAAACATAAACAAAAATATTGTACAAACTATATAAGCAAAACATGAACAAAAATAGTAAATAACGAACCAGTGGATGAATGAACCTTGACCCATCTTCGCTACTCTGCAACCACACATGCTCAAAAGGCATGTTTGCATTGTTAACCACAATACTATACTCATCCTGCGGTCTCCTTATAGTTGGAATATGAAACGGAACCTTGGGCTTGGGCCCCATCGTCTTCTTATCCTTAGTCGCCACAGTGACTCCAGGTGTCGCCGGACTCACCTCAGGACCCGTCCCTGGAATCACATTCCCTCTTGCCCCTTTCTTCTTCCTCCCAGAAACCAGCTGAAACCCATCCTCCTCCATCGGGTGCTTCGCCGGATGCCCAGTCTTTTCCTCCTCCCGATGCCTCCGGAACTCGTCCATGGATGCATCAAACCGCTCCAGGACATCATCGTTCACGTTCACAAGCCAGTCATAGGCGTCGTCGACGTCAGCAGGGAACGCTGCGTGCGCCGCGGCTCCGATGGCCTCCAGCATCGACCGCGACTCCCTCGCGATTTCCTCGACAGGGACCTTAAACTCCTCGAAGTTTCGGTAGAAGTGGAAGTCCTTGTCAGAAGGGAGGCAGCGCGAGGACGCGGCGAGCTTTGCCACCGATGAGGAGAGAGGACCCGCTGCTAGGGTCTGCAGCGCCTGGGCCTTCGCGGCCGCGGCGGAAGGTTGATCATGGTCCACGTCCATGGCGTCGCAAAGATCGATCAATAGAATTTTCTTAAAGATTCCCAAATTTTTTTTTCGGTCGTTTTTGTTAGGGTTAGGGTTTAGGATTCTACAACGTAGCCACCATTGTCAAGCACTGCATTTCCCTTTGAAGTGAGAAAAAGAGTGAGAAGACCGAGAAGGTGCGTTCGTATTTATATACGTTCATCTCACGTGTTTTGGGTGTGAGGAGTGCAAGTGGCGATATAAAGTGATGGGAAAATCACATGCATCAGAATTAAGTGTTTTATGTTAAAATATATATATATATATATATATATATATATATATATATATTATGTATTATCTATAATACATATTTATATTTAAATTTTATATATTTAGACATAATACCGATTTTTCTATCTTATGTTCAAAGTTTTTTCTAGATTTACTTTTAAGTAAAACTTTTCAAAGTAAAATAATTATTTTATTAATTTTATCGTTTTTTAAAATTACATTTTTTTTAATTTAACCGTTTTAAAATTTAATATTTTTATAATTATAAAATTACTTATAAAATAAATAAAAAATATTTACAATAAAATTATATTATAATTTTATATCCATAATATTAATAATAAGTTAATTATATTTTATTATCTTAAAAAATATGAATATACATTAAGAACCTTTTTTTTTAATTTATTCTTTCCTTTTTCCATGTACCCTCTTTCTCTCTGCTACCATTTCACAAAAACAATACTCCACTCTCACTTTACACTCTTCTCCATTTCTATTTCCTCTGTCTTCTCTCTAACAAAAAGGGTCTGAATTCCTACCCAAAATTTTGATTCATTCTTTCCTTCTTGTTGCAGCAATCAGACCTGAGGTTACTGTAGAACCTCTTTCTCGAGCTGAGCATTCCCTCCCTACACGTAAGTTAACCTCAACTTCTCCTTGCCTTCAAATTTTCGAATTTTGGGTGCTTCAATCTTGTTGAGTCTAGTTAGGGTCCCATTCTTACTCCTGGTATCTATAATCTAGCTCCTTAGGTTGTGCAATTGAGGTATCTCCCTGTTGAGAGCTGAATTTGCAAGTGGTAATTGCAAAGGTAAGGAAAGCTAACCTTTTTCCTAAAATTCGTATAGAAATTTGTTCTGATGGTTCTGGATTGCATGTTTGAGTGTTGAATGGAGATTTGAACTGCATAATTGGATGTGTGTTTGAATGGTGAAAAGATTTTGGGCTCTTGCATGCGGGAACAGGTGCGTAATCTGGTATTTTCGCCCAGGCGAGTGGCTTTCGCCTCAGTGAAAACACCAGAGAACCCACCCATGTTCCTACGCGAAGCCTCGCCTAGGTGAGCTGAGGTCGCTTGAGCGAGAGACACTCTTATCTAAGCGAACCAGCTTTGCTTGAGAGTTCGCCCAAATTTTTTATTTTGCCCACTATTAGAGCCTCGCTCAGGCGAGAATGACCCGCCTAAGCGAGATGGCCTCTCGCCTGGGCTAGATCTTCTAGCTTGAGCGAGAACCACTACAGTTGGGTGTTTGATTTTTCTGTTTTTTTGGGGGAGATTATATATTTGAATGTGAACTTATGCAACTAGCCCTTATATATGCTTGGAATGTTATTACTAATATTACGAATGGTGAAATTGGATGAATATAGATTATGAGGAGATATGGTTGAATTAGAATTTCAAGGGAAATTCAAAGGAGTATGTTAGTGTGTGTAAGGACGTGAGGACTCCGTATTGATTGGTATCATGAAACTCCAATAATCATTCACGCTTAGATAGAGCAGAATGGATTATGTCGTGAGAAGTAGTAGGAGGTCCTAGTCTTTGGACTTGATCAAGTCTTAGACGCGAAGGGGACTTACCCTGGGAGTGGTCGGGTGATAACCCCTTGCGCCCAAACTCTGCAGAGTTTGGGGACCGTCACAGGTGCATGCCACCAAGAGATCCAATGTCACTTACACAATCCGAATATTGAGTCTAGAGTTATGTATTTGAGCTATGTTTGTGATGATATTCATAATTTGAACTGCATGATTGTTATTATTTAAGTTAACTTACCCTTTCTTGTCTATGTTGTTTTCCTTGTGTGTTTCTCTTATGCAATGATCACCTATCATTTTGTGTGAGCAGAGAAGAATCTAGGTGAAGACACCCCTCTCCTGGACAGGAGTTGATCCTTGGCTTGGAAATCTAGTAGTAGCTTTTGGGTTAGGCTCTATGGAGTTTTGTGATGTATAAATTTACTTTTCCTTAGTATAGACTGCACATGTCGATAATGACTTATATGGTTATTTTGGATGACTGTATAAGCACTCTATAATGGTTTATTCCTACTATCTGCTTTGTTTGATCATAATGTGATGTTTTATTTAGTAGCGTAAAAACTATTAAATGAGATGTTACATTTTTTGTATCAGAGCAGTGGTTCCTTTATGATCTGTAGGTGTGAGCTTGCTTAGTTTCTGTTGTGTGTTCCTAGTGATGTCTTTGACATGGTTTTGGTATCTGTTAGCCGGACTGATGGTTCTTTCTTTGTGTGGTTAGAAAGTTATGGCACCTAGGCCTCCTCCTCCTCCTCTTCCAAACTCAAATAACTCTCACTTGGTGGGGGCAATTGAGGCAATGATAGCAGCCATGCAGCAACAGAACACTAACATGGTGAATCAGCACAACCTGGCCTTGCAGCAGATGGAATCTGCTAGGCTAGCAGCGGAGGCGACTCAACAGAGGCATTTGGAAGCCCTACATCAGATAGGGGAGAATCGTTCTACAACTGGTTCTTCCCAGGCTCCACCACCTCAAGTGCAAGAGTGAAGTTTGGAGGATTTCCTTCAACATCATCCATCCCACTTCAATGGCAAGACTAGCCCGAATGAGGCAAATCAGTGGATGAGAGATATAGAGCGGATTTATGATGCGAAGAAGTGCCCTGCAGAGAACAAGCTGGCATATTCTAAGTATCTTCTTGCTGGAGAGCCGTTCACTAGTGGTCTAGTATGAAGATGATGCTGGAAGACAGCAGGGAGCCTATCACTTGGGAGCTATTTAAGAAAACATTTTATGTTGAGTACTTCCCAGACAGTGTGAGGTACGCCAAAGAGGTCGAGTTTTTGCAGTTGATGCAAGGAGATATGTTAGTATTGGAGTATGCTGAAAAGTTCAAACACCTGGACAGGTTCCACTCCCTAAAAATGGCAGAGGATTGGTAGTGTAGAAAGTTTGAGAATTGATTGAGAGGCGATCTCAAGCTCATGGTGGCTCCATTCTCTATCAAGGAATTCCTTGCCTTTGTAGAGAAAGCAAGAGTAATGGAAAGGTTGAAAGTTGAGATCGAGGTTCAACAGCAATCGCAGCAGAAGGTGGGAGGACCATCTAGGTCCATGAGCAGACAGGATGATAGGAGGAAACCATACTCCAGGCCTCAGCCTCAGAGGCCTAGGAAGTTCTCACCTCTGCCACAACAGTCTCAGCTTTCCAGGCCGTAGTGTTATCATTGTGGAGAGCCCCACCTGAAGAATGCTTGCCCCCAGTTGATTGGCAAGAGGACATGTCACAAGTGTGCCCAATAGGGTCACTTTTGTTGACATGAGAAGCCAAGGTGGTTTACTTCTTGAAGATTTGATGAAGATTGAATGAAGCTCTTTTGAACTATCTTGAAGCCATTACCATTGGAATGAAGCCTACATTGATGAAAGAAAGGAGATTTGATGATACTCATGTTGATTAAGGCTGGAACGTGTGCTCTCCATGTAGTTACATCATTTAAAAAGTGTATTTTAAGTTTGTAATTCATGTTATAGACCTTATAGCATTAATCATATGTTTTTGGTCTTAGGTGTGTCTTTTAATCTGTTAAATGGTTTTTCAACAGGTTAAAATGTCTCTTTTAGTCTGTTGATTTAGTTTTTAATCGACTAATTTCACTTAAGTCAAGTGAAATCAACCGATTGATTTGAAAATCAACCTGTTGAATTTCGTAACAGTTTGACTATAAAAGTTTTGATTTTTGAAAGAGAGGTCTGTTGATCATTTTAGAGTGCGAATTTGTTCTGGAAACTTGTGGAAACTCTCTCCTTCGTGATCATACGTGTTGCAACTGTTGAAGATTGATCTTGGATAAATTCTTTGAGCTTTTGGCTTGGTTTGAAGCTTGGAGAAAGTGGTTTGTGGTAGGATGGGTTGTGCTACCACTGAGGTTTGATCTTTATCAAACTTTGGGTGTGTGCCTGGTGGTTTTCTAGGTCTACAAGAGGGTTCTTGCTTTGCTAGTGTGATTCTTGTGTGATTCAAGAGTCTTTTGTGGTGTTTTTGCATATTTTGGAAGTGATACTTTGTAAATATTTTTAAATAGTGCAAAGTCAAGCTTAGGTTGCCTTGACAAACTAGATGTAGCTCAGATTTGAGTGAACTAGTATAAAAATCTTGTGGTGTCCTCTCTTCTTTAACCTTTCTCTCTTGCATTTTCATTTTAAAGTTTAAAGAACTTGTGCTTTAATCATCTTTTTCATGTTCTTGCATGTTTTCATAGCATTTGCAGCATTGAGCATGTTTACATAATCATTTGGAACCTATCTTGATCATTCTTGTGAATTGTTCTTGGTTTAAAATTCAAATTTGCATTTCTGCATTTTTTCTAGTATTTTAGTCGACTGTTTTCCTGTTTCAATCGGTTGATTATACCAGAACAGAATTTGTTTAGTAAAATCAATCGATTAACTCTGTTTTTGATTGATTGAAAGTGTACAGTTCAATATTATTTGCATCCTAACTTGGTGATCTATTTGATTCAATTAAAGGTGGTTTTTAGCTTGCAAAGATAGCCTAAATTTTTAACTAGCCAATTCAACCCACCCTTCTTGGCTTTTCAACCATTTCAAAACTAACAACTTTATTAGGGAGTGCCCTGCCAATAGGAGTGCAATTTTGAGGCCTCCAGCACAATCTCAGGCACAACAGGCAAGGGGAGGTGCAAGGCCTCAAGCAGTTGGCCGGGTGTAAGCCATGACGGGTACAGAGGTGGTCAGATCAGGTAACCTTATCATCAGATCGTGAATGATTGGTGGTAGGAGTTTGTGCGTGTTATATGATTCTGGAGCGACACACTCCTTTGTGTTAGAATCTAAAGTGGTAGAGTTGGGTCTTCCGGTGAGGGAGCTCCAGTTTGATCTGGTGGTGTCCATGCATGCTTCTAGGTTGGTTAGAACCTCGACGATGTGTGCTAGATGTTTCATCGAGGTTGAGGGACGCAAGTACAGGGTAAACCTAAATTTTTCCTACCTTTGCCTTGGCCCCATCATAACATGTGAAAAGTCCTCATAATCTTTGAATGCATTCTGAAAGTTTTATGAATATCAGAGTCTTGTTAAGTATTATGAGTGTTTATTTGCATGAGTATTTTGAGTGAAAACACAAGCCAAAACACTTGAGAGAATTTTGGTGAGAAAATACATATTTAACTTGAGTGCTTTCTTTCATAATTGATTGTCTTGTGAATTCAAAAGATTAACTCATGTGTGAAAAATAGAATCTTTCCGTTTGTTTATGCATGGTAACTTGATTTCTAGAATATTGATTTGTCTCAAGTAAGGTTCATTCCTTTGATCCAGTGTTGATATGAAGTAAAATACCTCAGAATAAAGTTTTGAAATTGCTTAATTTTGCCCAAGAGTGCAAAAGGATAAGTGTGTGGTTATGATGAGTTCGTATTTTTGCCCTCATTTAATGTTTAATTATGGGTATTTAATTGAATTTGTCTACTTAAAGATTGATTTAATTGGGATTTCCTATAATTGAGTTTATTGAGCATGAGATACAAAAACATGTTAAAAATAACTTTTTAGTTGAATAAATGTTCTTTGGATATTTTGAAGTGTGTTAGTGCAGCTGCAGCTAAGTTGAGCTCATGGAGGTGTGGAAATAAATTGCTTAAAGCTTCATGACACCTTAAAGATAAATCCAAGAATAAGAAATTATCAAAAGCACAAAAATCCTAGCCAAGCATTGTATGAAGACGGCAAGAAAAGCTTGAAAAAGTGAAGAAGTTTGGCTAAATGAAGAAAAGGGCAACAAAAAAATTGGACCTTACGGTTTTCTTTATCTTTATGATAGAAGATAATTTGGGAAAAATATATCTTTATATATTTTATTTGATATTTTTAAATAATTATCTTATTTAATTATATCATAAATATTAAAAGATAATAACTACCAAATCTGTTTAAATATGACAAGATCTTCTTGAATCTTTTTAGATCCACAACAAAGAAATATATCTTGAAGATATTAGATTATTTAGAAGATAATTTGAGGAGATTGCAAAGGGTTGATTTGAAAAATTAATACAAATATTAATTGGTGATAATTTATCATATATCTTTAATTTATTTATTTATTTAACTATATTAGATATTGATATTATCAACCATTTATATTTGTCAAATAGTCTATATCTCTCCAAATATTTTTAAATATTTAGCTTTATCTTTATTTTAAAAGATATTTGAGAGATTTTAGCAACTGAAAAGCTCAGTCCAAGTCCTATATAAAGAGAACAAGGGGGAAGCAGAAAGAACAAGCTCGACACTTTGGAATTTAGGAACCCTTATGGGGCCCTAATTTCTTTCTCTCTTTTCTTCTTCTATTTTTATTTTATTTTGTATTCTATGGAATGCTAAACTTCTTGGGTTGATTCCATTGTAATTTCATTATGGATTATGAGGTTAGAATGAAATAATTTCTTTGTTCCTTTTATTATTGTTAAGGTTTTCATTGATCTATGTCTTTTATCTTTGAATAACATAAAAAGTAAAAATTTTAAATCTATATACATGTTGATCATATGAGTCAAGGGTTTTTTAAATTTAATTGAGACTTTACTTTGATTTTATTTAGAAACTTTCATGTGATTGAATGAGTTTTTACCAATAATTGAGACTTTACTTTGATTAAATGTATTTATTCTAACTAAAATTAATTAAGACTTTACTTTGATTAATTAAGCTATTTATTTGATGAGGAGATAAAAGAATATACATGAATAAGCATAGTAAAATTAGATTGAGACAGTACTTTGGTTGAATTTACTGTGGATAATCTAAAAGTTCTCACTTTTAATTGAGATTGTACTTTGGTTTAAAGTGAGAACGCCAACAAATTAATTGAGACTTTACATTGATTAATTTGTAAATCTACAACAATAATTAATTGAGCAATAATCTTTAGATAACCAATGATGAATCTATTTTGAAAAAACAATGGGATCAATCTATTTTCTTTACTATTGTTTTTATCTTTTCTATTTGTTTCTTGTTTATCTTAATCCTCCTATATTTTTATTATTTTATATGACTAACTCTTTTGTATAGATTTTATAAGAACTAATTTGTTAAAAATCAATTTCGTGCTCGTTGGGAGACGACTTTGGGTTAATTTACCCTTTCTATTTCCTTAACTACTATCTTAGCAATACTAAAGTTACTATAGTTTAGTAGTATTAATTTGTTCGCGTCAACGACAGCGTTATCAAATTTGGCGTCGTTGCCGGGGAACACAGTTAGAATTTTTATCATTTTAGTTCTTATTTTTTATTATTTTGATTTTTTTTATCACTAACATTTTTTTATCTGAATTTTTTTTCTAACATTTATTTTATTTTCTTTAGTTAATTTTTTTTAGTTACTTTATTTTTTTAAGCATAATTTTTTGTTTGAGGATTTTTGTTGGGAAATTTGTGAAACTAGTTGGGAAACACTTTGGCTAAGGAAAGACAAGGTACTTAAGTTGTCCACTGAGACACACCTATGTTTCCTAAAAGTCTACTCAACAAGCTTTCAACTTATTTCTTTTCAGAAAACCCCTTTCAAAAATGTAAATAATTTTTCATATGAAAATAATCAACAGTGTGATTTTCAAGTGAATTATAATTATTATCCACAACAACCACATGATCCATATGATTATCAGCTAGAAATTGTCACACCTACTTCTGCACCTGATTTAAGTAGGTTAACTATACGTCAACTAAATGATGTATATCCTATATCATCTTTTTTGGAACATGAGCAACAATCCTACCATGAGCAACAATCATATTCTGTGTGTCCAGTCCAGCCATCATATGTTCCATTTGGTTCCCAACAACAACAACATGCACCATCACAACAAGTTACAGCAATCAATGGACCATCCTATAAGGAAGTTGTGTTATTAATGGATGGACTAAGAGAGAAATTAGACACCATAGATGAAAGGTTGCGAGCTGATCAACGATGCAAAGATATTAAGCAAAAATGGTATGGAAATGATAGAGGATTGTATGACATGGTGGAGGATGCAAGTAACAACAACTTTGTAGAATTACTTTGTACTGTTAATACCACCCTCCAATGGCATCCGAGATTTGTTGAAATCCCAAAATTTAGAGCACTTTGTCAAGAAATAGAAGATATGCTTCTAAAGTTGGCCACTAGAGCTGAACAAATGTCAAAAGATTTAAGTCAGCTAATGAAAGACAAAGCTGTGGAGGCCACCTTAGAAAAACTTATGAAGACGATAGTTGAGCAAAGGGATGAAATGATAATGTTAAGGAGCATGAATCAAAGGATGGAACAATTAAGCATTGATGTGAATGAGTACATGATTCAAATATTAGATCAACCAACATCAGAATCACATCACACTGATATATCTATTGATAGATATAATGATGCTCATAGTAATATGTCTACTTATGGACATATCAATTTTGCTAAAGATGTTGCTGATGAAGAAATTGAAGATTCTCACACATACATATCTACTGATAGATATGTTGATGATATGAGTATAGATGATCTTTTTGAGGAGCAAAGTTGTGAGAACAATACAATGAAGGAACCAAGTGCAATTGAAGAGCCAACAATATTCGAAGATGCAACTGAAGCATCATGTTGCAACTGACTTGGTTAATGATGAAGCAGCAGATTCAACTACTTAAAGTGCAGATTTTTGCTTACAAGGTGAGATTATGAGGATTACTAATGATCCTGTTAACCATTTGAATGAACCTGATGATGCTCAAATTGAGTTGAAGCCACACACTTCACACATCAAGTTTGTTGATGTGAATGATGCAAATAAGTTTTTAGTGGTGATTTTTGTTGACTTGGTTGCTAAGAAAGAAGAAAGGTTATTGCAAAAGGAAAAGAGGTTAGACTCATATTCTTTTGAAAACATTGTTGATAAAAAAGTTAATTTGCATGCATGTTTGTTTTTTGTTTCTATTTTTAATTTTAAAAATATTAAAAAAATTTCAAAAATATGTGTTCTTATTTTCTTTAATAAAATTGTACAAGCTTACTTGTACTTTATAAAATTAAAGAAAATAAATTTTGACATATGGTCAGATTGAGCCAGAAGTCACAATTTTTCGTTTCCTCCCCAAAATAAGTCCATCAAGGACATTCTTTTGAAATAAGTGTGGGGGAGAAAAACTGTAGGTAGGATTTTTCTTTTTTGCTTTTCAATTTTTGTTTTGTTTTCATAAAAAAAATGTGATTTCTTTTTGAGAAAATTGTGAAAGTATTAACTTTTTACTAAGTGAAACTTTTAAACAATATGTCTCTTAAAAAATCCACCAAAATTATTTCCCTGCTTTCAATGAAACATATTGACATTGAATTTTTAGGATTTAATTCAATAATTGGGATGATCATAATAACATAAAAGTCATAAAAGTTTCTATGATTGTTTCTATGATTTTCTAATTGAGTTGATTTGAGAATTTCTTGATTAAATCTTTTGTGAAAGATTTTGACCTTGTGAGTCTTGAGCCTTAATGCAAAGGATGGACCGCCATGTGCCATTCGTATTTTTTTTCTTGAGTGACTTGCTCATGTTTGTTTATACTCAAATATTTAGCTTGATTCTTTTGTTTTGCAACTTAGGTGAATATGCATGATTTGATATGACTGAGACATTTCTTGTTTTTAGCTACTTGGCCAAATAAGCCCACCTTGATATTAATCCATTGAAGCCCCTTTGAGTTTTAAACCTCTTTTTCTTGTTTTAAGCCCATTGTAAACCCTTAAAAAGAAAAAGACCATGTTTTTCCTTATCTTAGGAAGGAAGAAAAGAGGTAGTGGATTATGATAGGATTGGTTGAGGAATAAAGTGTGTGGGTGAGGTACCTCATCCACAAATTAATAAAAATGGCAAAAGGAAAAATTGTTGATGAAAAAGTGTTGAAATGAAAAAAATAATTGCTTTCTAAAAAAAGAGAGAGAGCAACAAAGCAATAAACGAAAAAGAGTTGTTTTTGAAATTATGCTCCATTATTCTTCCAACATTAATATTTCAAAAACCCAAAAATCCTAAAATTTTTCCTACCTTTGCCTTGCCCCATCATAACCTGTGAAAAGTCCTCATGATCTTTGAATGCATGTTTTCTGAAAGTTTGTGAATATCAGAGTCTTGTAAAGTAAATGAGTGTTTATTTGCATGAGTATTTTGAGTGAAAACATAAGCCAAAACACTTGAGAGAATTTTGGTGAGAAAATACACATTTAACTTGAGTGCTTTCTTTCATAATTGATTGTCTTGTGAATTCAAAAGATTAACTCATGTGTGAAAAATAGAATCTTTCCGTTTGTTTATGCATGGTAACTTGATTTCTAGAATATTGATTTGTCTCAAGTAAGGTTCATTCCTTTGATCCAATGTTGATATGATGTAAAATACCTCAGAATAAAGTTTTGAAATTGCTCAATTTTGGCCAAGAGTGCAAAAGGATAAGTGTGTGGTTATGATGAGTGCGTATTTTTGCCCTCTTTTAATGTTTAATTATGGGTATTTAATTGAATGTGTCTACTTAAAGATTGATTTAATTGGGATTTCCTATAATTGAGTTATTTGAGCATGAGATATAAAAACATGTTAAAAATAGCTTTTTAGTTGCATAAATGTTCTTTGGATATTTTGAGGTGTGTTAGTGCAGCTGCAGCTAAGTTGAGCTCATGGAGGTGTGGAAATAAATTGCTTAAAGCTTCATGAAACCTTAAAGATAAATCCAAGAATAAAAAATTATCAAAAACACAAAAATCCTAGCCAAACATTGCATGAAGACGGCAAGAAAAGCTTGAAAAAGTGAAGAAGTTTGGCTAAATGAAGAAAAAGGCAACAAAAAAATTGGACCTTGCGGTTTTCTTTATGTTTATGATTGAAGATAATTTGGAAAAAATATATCTTGAGATATTTTATTTGAAATTTTTAAATAGTTATCTTATTTAATTATATCAAAATATTAAAAGATAATAACTACCAAATCTTTTTAAATATGACAAGATCTTCTTGAATCTTTTTAGATCCATAACAAACAAATATATCTTGAAGATATTGGATTATTTAGAAGATAATTTGAGAAAATTGCAAAGGGTTGATTTGGAAAATTAATACAAATATTAATTGGTGATAATTTATCATATATCTTTAATTAATTAATTTATTTAATTATATTAGATATTGATATTATCAACCATTTATATTTGTGAAATAGTCTATATCTCTCCAAATATTTTTAAATATTTAGCTTTATCTTTATTGTAAAAGATATTTGAGAGATTTTAGCAACCGAAAGGTCTCACTTTTAATTGAGACTGTACTTTGGTTAAAAGTGAGAACGCCAACAAATTAATTGAGACTTTACATTGATTAATTTGTAAATCTACAACAATAATTAATTGAGCAATAATCTTTCACTACAAGAAAACTTGGTTTTAGTAACTAAATTATTGGTCACTAAAATGATAAAATTAGTCACTAATTCAATTAGTAACCAATTTAGAGTCCAATAGTCACAAGTAACTAAAACATAGGTAGCTAATATTAGCTACCAATTTAGTTTCTAATTTAGAACCCAATTTAGTAACCAATTATGTTGAAACCAATTTAGCAACCAATTATGTTGAAACCAATTTAGTAACCAATTGTATAGAAACCAATTTAGTAATGCAATATTTAAAACCAATTTAATGACCATTTTATTACAAACCAATTTAGTAACCATGTTATATAGAAACCAATTTAATGACCATATTATATAAAAACCAATTTAGTTACCAAAAATATATAAAGATAAAAAACGGTCTCTATATTGGTGTCTAAATAATGATAATTTGTTTTTAAATATTTTCTACTTTCTTGTTTGTCTACAAAATCTTTCATATTTTATATTTAATTCTAAATTTGATATCATTATTATTAAAATAATATATCAACAATTAAAATTTATTTTTACTATAATTTAAATTATTCATTACAATATTTAATAATAAATTCAAGAATTTATACCGTGTTTGATTTTCTCACATTAAATTCATATTTTACAATTATAAAAATAAAAATATTTAACAATATATTCTTAATATGAATCAAAATGTAATATATTTAGAAACATATATGTATGTATGTTACATAATGAAGCAGAAAATCCAAACCACTACCACAGACATGTCAATGGAACACTAGTCCATCATTGAAAATTCTTCTATGCAAGGAATAAAAATCTAACAAAACTAAAAATGAACATATCGAAGCAAGAGTTTCATTTTATATATATAACATACCCTGTTCATTCATGAATTCAAGTGCAATAGTTGTTAAACACAAATAATCTCTTACTCATGTTGGAGTCCTAAGAATAACCAAAGTATTAGTTTTGTTATATAACCTATAAGCACAATTTTTTATTTGCCGTCATAGTTCCTCTCAAAACACCTTCAACATTTACTTCAAGCCCAATTATTATCTAACTGTGAAAAAACATAAAAAAGTATTAGAGATTGAAATTTAAATATATATATATATATATATATATATATATATATATATATATAGAGAGAGAGAGAGAGAGAGAGAGAGAAAATAATGAAACAAAATTACCTTGACAAGAACTAGGTGGTTGTGTTTCATCTTTTTGAGTTTACTCAAAACTTAGTGGCATGGATTGACGATTAATACTATTCATCCATTGTCGAATCATTGCATTATTTTCCTCAAACAACCTCTCAATATTTACAATTTTGATTCGAAGTTCATCTCTTTCTTGCTTAACTCCTTCAAGGTCTTTTTTAAGTTTTTCAAGCTCTTGACTTTGAATCCATCCATTTGATGAAGATGTGCCATGATAATAAGGCCAACCTCTAATCACAGTAGATTCCATTCCAAGGCCATATATCCTCCCATTCTTGGTTCCAACTACATCACACCAAACATCTAATTCATTTGGTGGAGTAATTCCTTGTGTAGATGCACTTTGTGTTAATTCTTCAAATCACAGTAGATTCCATTCCAAGGCCATACATGAACAAAATTCATTGTGATTAGTTCATAATTTTAAAAAATGCCTACATTAATATTTGACAAGAGAAAATACAAATATAACAATGAATAGAGATGGTTTATGCCATAACACTAGTGCATTCCATTTATACCAATTAGGGGACTCACTGCTAGACACATGTCTCAATCTATTAGTTATTCTATAACTCAGTAGCTAGATATGTCTTTGTACAAGGTCAATCTTTGGTGTGGATTTTCAATAAAGCACTCCAAATAATTTAGTATTATCTAGTTTCAATTTTGCTTCTTAACTACATAACTCGTGTTGTAATCAGTCCATAACTCATGCCTTAAATTAATGTGTAATCAGCTAATATCAAGAATGTAATATCAATAAAATCTCAAAATTGGAGAAAGTTGTGGAATAAATATACAGATCAGAAAAAAAAATCAAACATAATGACAACTTAACCATTTTACTTTACTAGATTTTAATTGTCTTTCCTTCACTATGAGATTTTGGACTAATTCTATCTTCAACATCTTACATATTTACTCTACTAACCAGGAATATTTCATATTGAAAAGCCCATAGCATCCCATAGTCAAATATTTTATTTGAACATTGTGTGAACCGATGAAAGAGAAGAGAGAATTTAGAAATGCATTTATTGAACGACAACAAGAGAAAGAATTATCCCACAAGGATTTCCCCTTCTCAGAGAGTTATTTCTTCCCCTAAAACTTTTTAATTATCTAAATAATTCCTTTCACACTTAATCATTTCCTCCGTACTTTATCTAACTGATTCCTACTAACCAACTGTTCTAACCGTCTCTAACTACTTTTCTTCCCCTGTGTCCTAACAATACCATGTTCTTTTTAAATTCAGCAATCCTTATGGTTCAAATCCTGGAAAATGGAAATGAAATAGATACACGTCTGGCAGATAACTTTCCCACTACCTTCTTCAGTTGGAAGACACGAAAAACATAGTGAATCTAGGCTTGTTCTAGGGGCCAAAGTTGGACAGTAAATGTATCTATCTTTTGAGCCTGAAATAGAGACCATGAACTATTTTTTTTTCTTCTTTTTGTTGGTAATATTAAGACTCGTGTATTGTAATAAAAATATGAGTCCACTACATAACTCTTCTTTTTATGCAAGAAATAAACATACCATGATACTAAGAAACAAATTGAACAAAGCAACTAGTAACATTAGTTTGAAACTAAGGCATAAACATATGTAGGTATCTATATTGGAATGGCTACAATCATATATTTTATTAATGAATATCAATAGTGGAAATAACCTTTGAACTAAATGAATATGAAGATCATAAAAGTGTGATTTATTACATTTACTTGCTCTGATTTTTCATCCACCCAAGAGTTGTCCTTACGCCGTTGGTGTGTGTGACGAAACAATTCTATTAATGTTGGAGGCATTCCATTCATCTTTGCCTACAAAAAATAAAATAAATTTTACACAGTTATGCACATTTATAAAAAGAAAGTAGTTAACAAACAAATTACCATATTATATCTATGTTGAGATGTGGTAATAGAGCCACATGTGTGAAGAGACCCTCCAAAACTTCCAAAGTTAGAGGCCCGATTTTCCTTTCCAGTCATGCTTTTTATTTTAAATTCTTTAGATTCCCAATGCTGACACAATATATCCCATGTGCTATCTAAAATCCAATTTGGCTTAGTATTGATTTTCCGAGCCTTTTGTAGACTACTTTTCATGATTACAGCACCTCACATTTCAAAATTTCTTCTTGCCCATCTATGATCCGATGGACAAATTGAAAACTTCTTCTACAAGAAAGAAACAAAGTTTTCCATATGTAAGACTAATATAGACATGAAAATTAAACTATATAATTAAACAAAGTTAATTATATGAAACAACTAGTAACTCTCCAAACCACAAGTCCCTTTGTCTAATTGGTATCTTCTTCCATGATGGCCATGGCTCATTATAATGACTTTTGAGGATATCACTAATCCAATTAGCTGCAAGGCGTGAAGGTAAGAATCTGCAAAATGACATGTATAAAGTCATAATAATTATAAAGTATTGAAATAAGCCATAAATTTTTGAAAGTATATGTATACCCTTGTCCATCAAGGTTTAAAATTGGCTTGAAAACATTGTAATTTGACTCAGATGCAACAAATGTTTCATTTGATCCAGGACTAGTTGCATTTATTGTAGAACTAGTTTCATCTGATTTGGAATTAGTTTGATCTGGTCCAAGATTAGGTCTACCATCCATAGGAGTTGGATTTGGATTTGTTGATTGCACTCCTTGTACCAAAGGTGGAGGTGCAAAATGAGATGTTTTGAATGATTCATTAACATTTGGATTTGAATTTGAATTCAATGCTCCATGTACTAACGGTGGAGGTGCAAATTGAGATGTTTTGAATGATTGATCAACATTTGGCCTTGAATTTGATTTCAATGCTCTTTGTGCCAAAGGTGGAGATCCAAAATGAGTTCTTCTAAATGATGAACCAGTGGATGGGAAAGCAAAAAGTTGAGAACTCCAAGTAAATTATGAAGGACGTCTTGGTTGTCGTTTGGTCGAATGGCTTGTAGAAGCAACTTCTTTACCATGCTCTTGGTTTGACATCTACAACAACCATAATTTGGATATTTTTCCACAACTCAAAAGTTAGCAATAAACATAATTTGGATATTATAGAAATCAACAAAACATAATGGAACAAAATAGAAAAGAA
This sequence comes from Vigna unguiculata, assembly GCF_037176805.1. Lineage (NCBI taxonomy): Eukaryota > Viridiplantae > Streptophyta > Magnoliopsida > Fabales > Fabaceae > Vigna > Vigna unguiculata. The sequence goes on along the minus strand of NC_140795.1, from coordinate 20,644,122 downwards.
AACAACAAAAATACAAATGAAACATCACCTTTACACCAGCAAAAAGAAAGTGATTTACTCATCACTATCATCATTGCTACCATTAAATTCATCATCAAGTTTATTTTGAGTTTCATCATCTTCAGAAATATACTCAAATTCACTTTGACAAACAATTTCTTCTTCCTCTTCTTCCTCTTCAATTTGCTTACTTTCTTTTGAATTATCAACAACTGCCATATCTACTTCATCTAGTTCCTCATACTCTTCTCCATCAACCAAATGAACAAGTAGCTCCTCATTTGTTGTGATATTCACATTAGTTGTTGATTCTTGGTAAGCAACTTCTAATGTATATCGATCATCAACTGTACATATTGGTTTGGTTTTAATGACAACCCACCAATCAACCTTTTCTTTTATTTTTTCAGGATAAGGTACATAATATACTTGAATTGCATTTGTGGCAAATATGAAAGGATCAAAATTTGAATATCTTCTATGAAAATTAACCTCCACTATGCCATATTGGGGTTGAACTTTTATACCATGATTAATGGTATTATCAAACCACTCACAGTTAAATACCACTAATTGCTTGGTTGGTTCTCCTGAGTATTCTACTTGTATAATTTCTTTAACAATACCATAGTAGTATTGTTCACCATCATCCTTTACACAAAACTCCACAATTGATTGTTTTTTTACCAATACTCCATTCTTCCGTGTGAAACTTGAAACCATTGACAAAGTATATGGGCCAAGTATGAACCTTTTTTTGAGGGCCCCATGCCAAGTGATGCAAATATTGATTTTGTACTAAGTTATTTCTATCATGAACCTATAAATAACAAACACTATGTCATTAATTTTCAAAATTAATAAGATTAGTTAGGAGAAAATAGTAGAATACTTACATATGTTCGAAACCAAAATGGAAATTCGGATGTAATTCTCCTATCAATATCAGTTCGATTTATATTTGGAATAGATGCTTCCAAATATTGCACAAAGTATCTGTAATTATATACATCTTATATGAATTACAAGCAATTATTAACAAAATAAATAAATGAGATATAATCTTAAACTACTTACTCAATATATGGTTGAACTTCTTCACAATTAAGCAAGACATGTAAATGCACAACAACTAATTCTTTTTCATCCAAATAACGACTGTTACAAGTTCCTGCTGGACGACCAATATAATTGAAAACAGATAAAGTTTTCTGACTCCTGTCACTTTGACCTCCAAAATCATTTTGACTAACTTTAGTTCTCATTGATTGGACATGTGGCTCAAGATAATATGAACAGAAATGAGAAGTCTCCATGCTTAAGTATGCCTCACAAATAGATCCTTCGACATGGGATTTGTTTTTAACCATTCGTTTCAACCTATTCAAGTACCTATCCAAAATCATATTGTTAACTACTAAACTCAAAAATAAGAAATAAATTCTATTTACATTAAATGAAATAAACAATTACCTCTCAAATGGATACATCCATCGATATTGAACAGGACCTCCTACTCTTGCTTCATAAGGTAAATGAATAGGTAGATGCTCCATGGAATTGAAAAATCCAGGTGGAAAGATTCGTTCCAACTTACATGTTGTAATGATGATGTTCTTTTCCATTAATAACAAATCATCCACTCTCAAAATTGTAGAGCACAAATCCTTAAAAAACTTACTTAATTCAGCTATAGGATTCCACACTTGATAGGGAAGTGCACGAAAAACAATAGGTAATAGCATCTCCATTAATACATGGCAATCATGAGTTTTCATCCCAAACAACTTCCTCTGATCTAGGTTTACACACCTACACAAATTTGAGGCATACCCATCTGGAATTTTCAACTCACTAATCCACTTGTAAACAAAACTTCTTTGTTCATTGGACAAAACAAACTTTGCTTTAGGCTTTAATACTTTTCCACTAGGCAGAATATGTAGTTCTAGTTCCCTTCATTTACAATACTCCTTCAAGTCTATTCTTGCCTTAACATTATCTTTGGTCTTATTTTTTATATCCATAACAGTGTTAAAGACATTATCAAATACATTTTTCTCTATATGCATTACATCAAGATTATGTCTTATCAAATTGGTTTTCCAATAAGGCAACTCCCAAAAGATGCTTTGTTTCGTCCAATTATGAGACTCACCATGTTCATCACATACACAAGGATTGACTTTAGTGACTTTTGGAAAAAGACAAATTTGTTCCCATAATTCATTCCCAGACAAAAGGTGTGGAGGTTGAGACTTTTCAATTTGATTTTTATAAAATGCATCCTTATTTCTTCTAAATGAATGGTCCATAGGCAAAAATTGACGATGGAAATCAAACCAAGAAAATTTTCTACCGTTTTTCAATCTAAAAGCCTTTGATTGGTTCATACAATATGGACATGCTAATCTCCCCGATGTACTCCAACCCGACAACATTCCATATGCAGGAAAATCACTAATAGTCCACATTAAGGCAGCTTTCATGATAAAATTTTCTTTTTTCGAAATATCATATGTCAACACTCCAGTCCATAATTGTTTTAACTCGTCAATCAATGGTTGCAAATACACATCTATTTTACCTTTCAGACTATGTGGCCCAGGGATGATCAATGTCAAAAACATAAAGGGAGTTGTCATGCATAACTCTGGAGGAAGATTATAAGGAGTGACAATTATCGACCAACAAGAATAAGGTGGAGTCGAGTTATAGAAAGGTGAAAACCCATCAGAAGATAAAGCTAACCTCACATTTCTTGGTTCAGATGCAAATTCAGGATACATTTTATCAAAATGTTTCCAAGCTTCACCATCAGACGGATGACACAACACCCTAGGTTCTCTTCTATTTTCATAATGCCACCTCATATGTGGAGCAGAACTCATAGAGGCATATAATCTCTTAAGCCTAGGAAGGAGAGGCAAATAATGCATTCTCTTAATAAGAACCTCTTTGTATTTACCCCTACCAACACCTTTCATTTGAAAACGTGGTTTATGACAAAATTTGCATTCTTTCAATGGCATATCTTCCATAGTGTAAAATAACATACAACCATCAACACAACAGTCAATTTTTTTTTGCAGTTAAACCAAGTTTTGAGACTATTTTTTGGACCCTGTAGAAATCTTTAGGAATAATATTATCTGTAGGATGGGTCTCTTTCATAAGAGCTAATGTTTGATCACATGATCTGTGAGACATGTTTCCCTCTGATTTAATTGTCAAGAATTTGACAGCAAAAGATAATTCAGTGTGATTATTACATCCAGGCCATAATGGTTTTTGGGCTGCATCTAATAATTCATAAAATTTTTGGGCTTCTATATTTGGAGACTCATCCATATTTGGAGATTCATCTATTTCTTGATCATGATCCATTTCATACTCTAAACCAGCAACATCATAAACCATGCTCTTATATTTATTGAGGTGTCTCTCTTGTGAGCTAAATATAGTATGACTAGTATCTACGCAAATAGTTGGGTCACTTTCTCCATGACATGTCCAATACCAATATTCAGGCATGAATCCTTTTTTGTAAAGATGAACTTTAACTTCTTCAAAATGGAAGAATTTCAAATTTTTGCACTTAGAACAAGGACATCTTATTTTCCCATTTGACACATTCGTTTCTTGACATGCATAGGACACAAAATCATCTACTCCTTGTACAAATGCATCAGTATATCCCCTCCTATCAGGCATTAATCTATTATACATCCAACTTCGATTTTGAAGAATATTCATAGTCTGTCATATAAAAGACTGCATCATTCAACTATAATAAAGAAATAAAAAAAATGAGACTAGATTTATTAGAAAGAAATGGAGAATGATACATAGAAAAACTCTTATCAACAAAATAAAACATATTAATAAATCAATTTGCCAATTTAGGAAACTTACCTCATCAAAGGTGTGGTCGTAAGTCCAAAAGTTAAGTTAGGAGCTCAATGTTCTGAATAATGATTTCCTGCAAGTTCAAATTGCTAAATCAATTTTGTGAATAGCCTAAATCAAAATAAACTGAGATATAAGAGAAAAATACATTATGAAAATACTTCAAATAATTTGTACATGCGAAAAAGTATATAATTAACTCATTATAACACTATTTTTTGACCATGGTATGGAAATTACCGGTTGATTTTTGACGAAGAAAAATGGTAACTATAAAGGGAGAATAAATTATTTAATAGAAATCCTAGCTACAAGCAATTATTTTCAATAAAAAGCTTAGAAAAATGGTTTTGGTCTTCCTCTGTCATTATTACCAGTTGAAATGCTGCACATAACTAACTAGTAATAGCTTAAGCCTGGTCACAAATAAGAACAAGTCCGGTCACAATGTATTAATAATCCCAGTCATACTGTAATAATCCTACAAACCTTTAATATATGATAATTAATTATAATTAATCCCTTTTGTAGCCTTACGCGACTTTTCATTAAGATCACACTGTCAAAGCAAAAAAATTGACCCCTTTCACCAATAAGATTCTTGTATATATACCACCTGAAGACTCTTCAACTCAAAACATTTCTTGGTGCATGCAATCTTGAATAACTAGTTTTTCTTCTTCTTTTTTTTACAGTTGAAGACGTCTTAATAATAGTTTATATTTTGCTGCTCAACAAAGATAACAAAATCAAACTAATAGCATATTTAAAGATGACCCATCTAAATTAAAGGGTGGCTAAGCAAAGTTTTAAGAAAGAAGAAAGTGGAAATTAAGTTGAGGTGGTCTCTCAAATTTGAAAATGATTATTACAGAACCCTTGAAGGTTGAACCATGATGAATGAAATGCATTCTTAAACCACCATAAAAAGGGGATGAGTTAATTAAAGGGGGTGTAACACGACAAAGCTAGGTTGCCCAAAATAATCTTAATTAATATTTACTTCTGTTGTGTGTTTGTTCCATTTCGCAGTGATGATTTAACAGATATAGTAGCATAGGAGGATTTTTGGTGATACTTTGTAGTTGTCATCGACGGTATATATCAACTTCAAAACAAGGGAAGCCAACTTTGAGAATTGGCTTCATTCCAATTTACCCTGCAAAACTATTTATTTAATATCGTACACACTAATAATAATAATAATTAATCCGACAAGCATTCAATCAAATAAACTTTGTGGTTGAACATTGTAAATGTCATGTTAATAAGGTAGAACGTACTATCGTGCGACATGTTGTAAAAGTTAACTTTATTTTGTGCACCAGGTCTTTCACAGAAGCTGTTTATTAAAGGAATCATATAAGAAGGTAACATTGTTTTCATGAATTGTTTTATATTTATATTGTTGCTTGATTCAAAGCAAAATATGTGGCAGAAGAAGAGAGAAATAGACCGTTAAAATGATGGTAGCAGTTCTACATCTATCTATTTTCTCCATGCTTGGTGCGATTGTGGGGAGAAGCGGGAATAGAAGGGTTTGAAATAGCTTTCAAACAGTGAATGCAAACTTCCATTTCCTTCAACTGTCTCTATATGAAAACCATAACACCTTTTCTTTCTCACTCACCTTCCTACGTAACCTAAGCAACCCACATGTTTGATACCCATGTTTGATGTTTCAACAAAATACCAATTTCATGACAGGTGTATCTCTTCTATCATTAATGTTTTGGCATTTATCACACAATGCCCTCCTATACTATTCTTCTCTTCTCCTGCTACACTTGTTTTCCCCTCTTTTCTCTACCAGGAATATTCATCAAAAATACCCACCAATCCAAAACTATTTACATCTCTAGAATTAGAAATATCGAACACCTTGTCTTCATACCTCCTCTTCGTCTTTCCCTAATATAAAAATAACTTCGTCTCAACAATACCTAATTTCCTAATAAGTATGTGTATTTAAGTGTATAAATTACATTTTTGATACTTTAGATTGTGATATTATGTAATTATCAAATAATGAAAAGTTCATTTAAAAAAATGATATAAAAATTAGAAATGGAGAGTAGACAAATGAGATGGATGATTAAGATCGAGTATATACGTAAAGACAAAAAATGAGAATGCATTTTATATGTATACTTAATCCCGACACTGATTTAAGCTAGATGAGACATATCCAACTTACATCAGTAAACTCCAGAATAGTAAAGGATAGAGGCATAAAATATTTTACATTGTTTATTAAATCTATCCAATAAATTTAGAGTATTACCTGGCCTGCTGGCACATTCAGATGAGTAAAGCCCATGTGCACTAATATATAGACCTGATGAAAGTGAAAATATTTAATATTCAGTATACACTCAGATTAAAATCTTACAGTGAGCATATGTGTTTGTGGTGGTTTTGGGGAGGAGAGATGACTAAACAACGCTGGCACTTGTGTGTGTGAGTATATGAGCAGATTCAGACTTACACATTCATAATAATCAATTAAAAGTTGTTCAGGGAAATTGAAAGACTAGTTATTGATTCTCATAATTATTTCAGTAAACGAAAATATCTTGGAAAATAACAATTTTGCACAAGTGATTAATGTTGTCACATGTCAGCTATAGCAAGAAATATGTTGTATATATGTACGTAATATTTGGAAGCATACTTGTACAATCATGTTCAATCTATAATCAACAATATCCACTCTGAAAAATGGTCCAGGTTTTCTAGCCTAAATTTCTACTAGCCTTTGAAAAATAAACAACGGGTGCTAAATAAAATGGTCAAGAGGTTCTTTGATAGTGACTTATACAAGACTAACTATATATAACGGCTAAGAGACTCCACATTTCTACTTTTATTTGATCAAACTCTGGTTCCTACCCAAGAAAACCTCAAGCAACACCAGACCTATTAGTGACTGTACAAGTGTAGGGAACCTCGAAGCACAGTAACATAACAAATATGAAGCTGTGTTTTAAAAACTGGATATCTCTTCATGCGTGGTTCAGACGGGGATCTGCTTTAAGCGAACTGCTAGTGGCATGCTTCCATATCCAACCCCTAAGCAGAAGATCCATTGTACTAGACTGAGAGGTGTTGTGTTGGCAAAGGTTCCCAAGTACTCAACTATTACGATTTGAAAGAAAATAGTGCAACCGAGGACCGCTATGAACACATGATTTTCCCATATGCCTTTTAAAACATCTATTTCCTCCATCTCACGTGAGTTTACCTCATTGAAATACAGGAGACAGCTCAAGGTACCAGTCCCTGTGCTTTATTTCACCAATCATCATTGCCTTTTCAAAATCAGAATCCTTATAAAATATGCACACACACAACATTTTGAAGGTACACATGATGCATATGCACACACACGTTAATGATCTATAAGAGAAAACAATTAAAATTAAGATTAATGAGTATTCACAAAAATTATTCATTTGTTAGAAAGTTTGTCCATAACAGATGTTGAAGAGTAGAGTAAAAAACAAGCTAAAATACTCTTTTAAGTAAATCAACTTTGTAAGTACAAGTAAGCTAACTTACTTTAACATTTTAAGGCATTAACTTCATCACCAAGAAGTAAGCGACCTTTCCTATTGCAAGAAACTTAGTAATAAATTCATAAACATACACTAAGACCACACTCATTTTAGTAATAATCCTAAATTTGAGCCTGGCTCGTGCTACAATTAACCTAATTCAAACAAATTGACCCTAAATTCAAATAAATTAACCAAAACAAGACAAAACCCTAAATTATATTCATGAGAGAATAAACCTAATTTGCCAAACAAGAATTGCACTTGAGTATTGATGTAGACGAAGACGAAGACGCACCTGAAGGCACAATGAAAATCGAGAGATGTTGAGAGGAACGTCGTTGACAGGGATGCACAGAGAAGATGTTGAGATGTTGTTGAGAGGCACAAAAATATGGTGTTGAGATAAGGAGATGCAAGCGTTGGCAAAGGAAGAAGAGATGTTGAGAGGCACAAGAATATGGCAAGCGCTCGCAAACGAAGCAGATGAAGGACAGAACCACGTTTATTCAGAAACCAAACGAGGAGACAAAAACATAAAGGCAGAAGAAGGAGGCAAAACACAAAACAACATTGTTTATTTTTAATTTTAATGTAACTTGGAATGTTTTTTCTTTTTTTCAGTTTATACACTATTTAAATAATTACACTGCCTTTAAATCAAGAAATACATTTTTTGATTATCGTCACCGATAATATAAATAAATTAGATGTTAATTTAATAACTAAAATTAGTTATTATTTTGGTGATTGAATCTGGAGAATTCTATATTTTTTAAAACTAATTTTCATAATTTAACTATTTTATTAACAAAATAATATACTATAAAAGCTTCAAACCTTATAATCAAGTTTTATAAAGAAATTAAGATTATTTTTAAGTTTATACACTTCTAAAAATAGTCTAGTGTGTCTAAATAATAAATAATATTTTTATTATTATTAATTACAAAAAATATAAATAAATTAAAGACTAATTTAATGACTAAAACTAGTTACTAAGTGAGTATTAATAATGACTAAATTAGTAACCTATTTGAATAACTAAAGATTTTTTGTCACTAAATCAGTTGTTAAGTATTGAAAAAAATAATTGGTCACCAATTTAGTTATTAATAATGACTATATTTGTTAGTCGTTAAATTTGGTCACCATTTATTGATAATAGTGACCAATTTAATTACTGATTTTTTGTTATTGATAATTCAGTCACCAAAATAGTCATTAAATAAATAAATATGTTTGGTCACTAATTTAATCACTGACAGTAACTAATATTTTTTGTCACTAAAATTTAGTCACTATCTATTAATTTTTTAATAATTGTGACTGTTTTAGTTATTATTTTTTGTGACTAAGAATCGTGTCATTAAATTGGTCACTAATTTGAAAAAATAAAATTGGTCACTAATTAAGTAATTAATAGTGACTAATAATTTTAGTCATTAAAATTGGTCACCATTTACCCTTTTTCTTGTAGTGTTTAGATAACCGATGATGAATTTATTTTGAAAAAATAATGGCATTAATCTATTTTCTTTATTATTGTTTTTATATTTTCTATTTCTTTCTAGTTTATCTTAATACTCCTATATTTTTATTATTTTATATGACTAACTATTTTGTATAGATTTTATAAGAACTAATTTGTTAAAATTAATTATGTGCTCGTTCGGAGACGACTTTGGGTTACTTCACCCTTTTCTATTTCCTTAACTACTATCTTAGCAATACTGAACTTGCTATAGTTTAGTACTATTAATTTGATCGCGTCAACGACAACGTTATCAACAATTAAGGAGGGATCTCAATGTTTCTTAGTTCTGACTCAACTGTCTGTTGAGAATGGAGGAGGAAATATTGAGACATCTGTAGTAAGGGAGTTCTCTGATGTGTTCCCTGAGGATGTGCCTGGCCTACCCCCTCCTAGGGAGATAGAGTTCTCCATTGATCTGGTGCTAGGAGCAGGGCGAGTATCAATAGCATCCTACAGAATGGCTCCTGCAGAGCTAGTGGAGCTGAAGAAACATATAGAAGAACTCCTAGAGAAACAATTTAATGCTCAGATGCTTTTTTTTCTCCTTCCCTTTTTTTAGAGCATCATCAAGACTCATTGCATCTAGATGTATTTCATCTCTAAAACTAAAAAAATATGAGTAATTTTTTCTTGTAATATCAAGAGTCACAAATTCAAATTTTGTAAGGTTTGATTTGTTTAAAATTTTCTTATAAAATATTGATAATAATCAAAATTTATTTATGAAACTATAAAATTAATATAGACAATAATTAAAATAATCATCATAATAAAAATAATAATAATATAATAATAATAATAATAATAATAAGTGCTGAAGGATTGACCCTAACCAAGGATGAAGGCACATGCTTAAGAAGACTAAGCATGTTTAAAAAGAAAGTTCACTAATCCTTCATCCCTTTCATTTGTGTTTTTTATTTTTGATTCCCTAAGTTGACTTAGTTGAATCAACTTTAGTTGACTTGTTTACCATTGACTAGGTTTGACTTGTTGACTATAGTTGACTTGACTTAAACCAACATGCTAATCTATGTTTATTTGCTTTGTAGGTTAATTAAGAGTAAGAAAGCAATGCTAGGTGGTGCATGGTGATTGGGGAGCATAAATGATGTGGAGGAGAGAGTAAAGCAAATGCATAAAACATAAAGAAAAAGGCATAAAGCAAGTGTACCTATGTACCTTTGGTCTCCTTTGTTTTTAGCACACTTTGGCCACTTTTAGAGACATATGAGACACCTTCTTGGTCTCCTTTAGTGCTAGAACGAAATTGGCCTTGCACACACCATAGTTAACTCTTTTGTCTCTCATTTTGTAACCTTATTTGACCTAGTTTCTAGAAGCTAGGGTTAGGTTTTTGTAGAGACATCCTTAGGTATCTTTTATTTTCTTAGAGGCCCATAAACTCTTCTATTTAAGGGGTGTTCTACCACTTGTACAAGGGTTGAGCATTTTGACGTAAAAACACTCTTGTGTCTCAACCATTTGTGAGAGTTTCCTCTCTAGGGAGTGAATACTTTTAAGCCTTATCTTGCATAGCAAGTGGCGGCACACATCCACTCATCTTCAAGGTTTCCATGGCTTCTAGCCTAGCCTTGTAGTGGCGTGCTTCTCACATTTTTACCATTTCTTTCCTTTCCATTTTATGTTTTCTTCTTCCTTTAATTGTTCTTGGTTTTCTATGATTTATGTGCTTTCCATTTCCTTTTCGTTTTGAATCAATCCATCATCTTCTTCTCTTGAGCTTTGTGAAAGGAACCTTCACATATAGATAGCTTGCTATCTTAATGTCCAGTGGGGATTTCACTTAGCTTTCTTAATCAACTCACACCATATTCAATAATCTTAAAACAAAACAACATAATCCTTCATCAGTAAGACAAATATTGAAACCTGATAAAGTCAAATAACTTTTTATCACAAAAAAAAATAAGAATATAAGACAAATTTGTCAATAAGGAATGGATTAGAAAGAGTCTAGATTGAGGTATGTAGAGCATTGTCTTTAAAGAGAAAACATCTCCACTAACTCAGTTGGATAGCCTTTGTGTTGATAACGCGTGTTATAAAATAAAAGAGAGAAAGAGAATAGAGCGTAGAGACTGATTTTCTGTGTGTCATTTTCAAGGGGAAAAGTCCTTATTTATAGGTACAGAAGACAACTCAAAGGGTACAACTCAAGGGTTACATACTTAATGTAAATAATGTAAACAGAATCAATAGTAGTCAAGCTGAGTAACGGTTAGCGACTTAATGGACAATCCATAAATTTGAAAAAAATATCTATTAAAAAGATAAAATGGTAATATAATTATAATAATTTATAAAGTAATTAAATTTAGATTATAAGTTACTTAAAGGATAAAAATGAGAATGTAATTATATTAGTAGTTTAAAATAATGTTTTCTAAAATGATAAAATTGTAGAAAAAAAAACCATGTTCACAAAAAGAACAAATTATCTTTCATAATATATATATATATATATATATATATATATATATATATATATATATATATATATATTATTGTATAAAGGGAATTCATCTTTTTTTTATACATTTTTTTCAAATTTACCCTTTAAATGTTTTTTTAAAAATTTAACTATTTTTTTATGTAACTTTTTTTAAAATTTAATCATCATAAAATTAAATAAATAAAAATTATCTAAAAAATAAATAAAAACTATCTACAATCAAATTATTAAATTTATTTTTTTTATCTTTATAATTATAATTTTGTTATTTTTATCATTATCCTCATACAGATAATTGATGATTTTGAGACTAGATTAACAAATCTTAATACTTATGAATAGATAAATATATTGTAACTTTGTAGATTTGTCTTTAAATAGTGTAGTTGCTTATTTATATTTTAAAATTTATTTATGAGTGTATTTCTTCTAAACGGTATAACTACATGTTTGAGATTGAAATTGTTATTTTATAGGTTGGAATTTTTTTTATTCAAGCATATTAGTGTTGTGTTCGCATGAGTAGATTTATTAAATCCGTTGATTTAAAGCGACAGATTGTAATCTTAATTCGTGTTCCAATGCCACAATTTGAGAGTGAATGCGCAGATCGATTTGCGGGATACTATCGTAATCTCATCTCTTCAAAAGTGCAGAGATTTGCAAGGACAAGTGGTCATTTTATTATTATATCCTTATCATGTGCCATCCTCCATTGACGTGCTCGATTTGTGTGTTGGTGGAGTGCGATGGTCCTCAACCTTTGGAGATCAATAGTGGAAGTTCTCTTCATGTGAGGGTAGTGTTATATAAATGTTGTGTGTGTGACTATGCAACCATTTGTGTATGGGTGGGGGGAGGGGGTAGGGAAAATCGGTTCCATAACCGATTCTCGTGTGCTTAACACATGAGAATAATCTACATTTTCTTTCTATACAAGAAGACCCTGGACCAACTAGTATCAGTGAGAAAAGAGAAGGTTAGTTAACCCGATCCTATGGTGTCACTAGTGCAGAATTCTCATTTTACCTCGCCTTATATGTCTCGGTTGGTCAGGAACCGAAGCATATAATGGCGCGGTGGCATTTTTGTAATTTCAGCCAAGTTTTAGGCCTCGGTTCTCCAAATACCCGAAGCCAAAAAGGGGTATAGGCCCCAGTTCGCCCAAAACCGATGCCAAATGGTGGTATAGGCCTCGATCCAGTAAGACCCGAAGCCAAAAAGTGGTTGGACGTTGGCTGTTTGGCCTCGGTCCAAGGAGACCCGGTGCCAAAAGGGGGTCTATGGCTTCGGTTCCCCTAACAACCGAAGCCATAGGGTTTATTTAGGGTTCGAATTTCGCGAACCATTCTTCTTCCCCTCTGCAACTCCTTCCCCTCGCTCTCTCTCGCGCACTCTCTCTCTCTCTTCGAAAAAATGGCTTAAGGTTAAGCCTGGAACTGTTCCTGTGTGCCACTTTCTTCCTGGTGGAGCCCGTGACGATGAAGTCGACGACGTCGTCAGGGGAGCAGAGATTGAGCGGCACGGCGGCAAACTGGGTTGTGGCGCCGCTCTGGAGGAAGAGGACAGAATACTCCGGCGGGATCTGGAGGAGGGTGCGAATACTCCGCTCATGTCAGATCCGCCCCAGTTGTAGAGCTCGGATTGGGCACGGAGGAGAACCTTTTCCGGGAGGGTGGCAGGGCCGGCGACAAAGTTGAAGACGCGATCTTGGGCGTGGGTGAGGGGTGGGGGTTGGGTGTGGAGTTGGGTGGCGCATTTGATTGATGTGGGTTTGAAGAAGGTGGGGCGAGGGGAGGAGAGGCGGAAATGGGTGGTGCGGTTTTGGAAGAAAGGTTGTCTTTCTATCAGTGATGACTGCGGGAGATGAAGTGGTGGAGAGTGGATCGACGCCGGAGAATGAAACTGGGAATATGGCACCAGTTTTGAAACAACCGAAGCATAAAAGTGGGTATATGGCTTCGGGTGATAACCGAGGCCAAAAGGGGTACATTTTGGCCTCGCCCCAATATGCCTCGGTTCGAGACCCGAGGCAAAATGTAAAAAATAACCGGGACAAAAAGCCCTTACTGCACTAGTGTGTGTGTGGAGTGTGGAGAATCTCGGTTACGTAATCGGTTCATAATATGAATGTTTAGGAAGATACTTGTTAGATATCACTGTACCTATGTTGCAACAATAATGCAGTTGTCATGACATATAGTGTAATGCTTTGAAAAAAAGAGAATTTGTTTGAGGTAGCTAGCAGAGGGTGAGAATTATGGTGTTCTATCACTTAGAATAGAAGCCCCCATTAGAGTGGGAAAGGTCCACCTATTTGATGCAGAGGTGGTAGGTTCTTTGTAGATGACAAGCAGAAAGGATAATATAAGAGTAATAAAGATGACGAACAGTTGCACCATTTTCATTAAACCCTGCATCTTAGTTCACAATTCGGTTTTTTTTCCAAAATGGTGCAATTTTAATCCCTATTTCCTAAATTGGTGCAGGCTTTTTTTTTTAAATTCCTGACAGAGGTAAGTCGTGCACGACTTCGTCTTGAAGAAGTCGTGCCAAAGTAAGACGAGTTTGATTAAGTTGTGCTGAAGTTGTCCTAAATCACATAGACTTCAATATCTTTCATGAAATCGTCACAAACAGAGACGACTTCACTTAAATTAATTACAAGAATAATCAAAGTCGTGCCATAATGGGACGACTTCATAACAAGGAAAGTCTTGCCATATTGGCACAACTTCAGTATTGGGTTATTAAGAAAGTCTTGCCATAATGGCACGACTTCAGTATTAGGTTATTATGAAAGTCTTGCCATAATGACACGACTTCAATGTTTTGCACTATAAAGGAAGTCTTTCCACAATGGCACGACTTCAGTGTGTTAAGCTATAAAGAAATTCTTACCATAATGGTACAACTTCATTGTTAATCATATGTGAATAAAGAAAAAAAAATAGAAGTTTAATAAAAAAGAGAAAAAATTATTGAATTATGATAATATTAAATTGAATAAAGAAGTTAAAATTTTTATTGTATATACAAGATATACAAAGGTAAAGAAAAAGAAAAGAGTTTTTTAATAACAAATATATGAGATCCAATAATTTTTTAGTTGATATGTATTAAAATAAAAGTGAACAACAAAGTCGGTAAACTGAAGTTACAAGACTGTTCCCCTAATAAGGAAAACCCTAGACCAGCTTAACACTAAACAGGTGAATAGCAAACACACAACTTTCATCGCTACTGATATATAGTTTTTTTAGTTCTTGTGGACACCGTACTCCAAGGTCGCTACACTAATTGATATTGAGGTCTCGCCAAAATATTCCAACTAACCCTTTAAATTTTGATCAGCTTCACAGAGAAGATATGAGAGGTAGAACAGAAAGAAATTGGCCTCAATACCATGCCACATGGATAGCAATGTGGAACGATCGCTATAATTGTCTAATTGAAGGTATTAACTTCACTGGCAATGGCCACTTGCGTGACACCACAACATATATGGAGTGGTACATCAACCATGTTATTTGTTATATTTTGCCTCCGCAATCATCATCCGACGACATGTAAGTCACCTCACTTGAACAATTTATTTGTAAGTTTTTTATCATCTTAACTAAATATTTTCATTTTATATTACAGTACGATATGCCACAAGAGTCTACCCAACCTCCACCACACACTCCTTATCAGCATGTTGGGTCTTCTTCATATGTTCCACCATACTTGGATGAGTCACAACCAATGTCTTCACATACTCCATTCCAGCAAGTTCCATACACATACAACATGTTTCTTTAACAACCAGACACTTTTTCTAGTCTTACACAAAATGTCTTTGCAACTTCTTTGTCAACACCTCCATCCGCATATCCCACATCCTTCCAACAATATTATCGGCCTACAATGCCACCACAAATGGTGGAAGATATAAACCAAAGACAACAACATGAAGATAATGATGATGACGATCCAGTTCAGAGCCCTCAAATCAGACCTAGACGACACTGAAGAAGACCTCCTTGTGGCGTAGGCTCTCATAGAAAACTTTCATGCCCTATTATAAGAAACCAAAATCATCATGAAACTTTTAATTACTTATATGCATTATTATTTAACTAATTAATATGACTAAAAAATATTTAATTTTTATTCGAACTAAAGTCGTCCCAATATGGTACGACTTCTTCATTATCAATATAACATTGAAGTCTCTCCAATATGGAACGACTTATTCATTAACATTTAATACTAAAGTCTTTCCATATTGGCACGACTTTGCTTAGATTGTTAATTAAAGTCGTCTCAATATGGCACGACTTCTCAACAACATAGAAGTCTCTCCATGTTGGCACGACTTCAGCTTATTTTAATTAAAATCGTCTGATTTTGGCATGACTTCTTCATATTGAAATCGCATCATCTTGGCACGACTTACCCTTCGCCGAAATTTAAAAAAAAAAATTGCACCACTTTAGTAAATGCATAAATAAATTACACCATTGTGGGAAAAAAAACCTCACAATTCAATTATTTTAAAAGTTATAATCCTATATGTAAGTTATTAACTATTATGTGACTATTATGGGATTTGAATATATAAAAGTATAAAAGTTTAAAAAGTAAAAATAAAAGAATTATAAAAAAAGCAATAACAATTTTAATTTTTAGAACAAAAAATTCAATAACTTTTTCATTTATTTTTAAAAGCAAAGAAAAAAATTAAACATCTCAACGTATTTTTAACATCAATAATAAATAATAAATAAATATATTTTTTCTCATACAAAATAAACTGTATTAATTTATTTATTCTTTCTATTAATTTTTTATTATTTTATTGAATAACAATTTTTAAAGTTTAATATTTTTAACTTATTCAAAAATTATTTCATATTACATTTATCATTAAGGATAATTTAGTAATTTTAATATTCTATCTATTATAATTTTTCTTTATCTATCATATTGGTCTCATCACTCTAAGTTTTTCACAAATTTTACTCAAAATCCACTTACTTTTACTTCCAAATCTGATAGACTCATCCTCAAGCTAGGTTGGGTGATGAATTCAAATTTTTGCCTTCATTTAATTTTTAAATTTGGGGATTTAATAGAATTTTTGTGTTTAAGGATTGATTTAATTAGGATTTGTGATTATTGGAGTTTTTGAGTACGTAAGGTAAAAATGGCATAAAAATTGATTATAAGCCCAAAATCAGGAAATTCTGGAAAAGAATAATTCAGGAGCTAAATGCACCCCCAATTTTATTTTACACACTTCCCCTACAAGTGGACCACAAAAACCTGTTATGCACCCCTAGTTTCTACTAAGTTACACCCCCTCCTACTACTTAAACTCCACTCAACCAGATTATGCCAAGTGGCAATCCTCACCTTCTAAATTTGTCCAACCACATGATGACATGTGTCATAATCCTCCACTCACCAAATTGACCAATCAGAGCTTGCCACGTCACCATCTTCCAAAATGAAACCCTAACCCTTGTTTTCCTCCTCTCCCACCATCACCATGCCGAAAGCCGTGACAACCACTTTCACGAGTTCCTTCGACCACCACGAACCAGAACAACAACGGAAACCATCTTCGCGAGTTTCTGCAGTAATCACGGAGCCACCATGGCGCCCACCATCGTTCTCCACCACTTTCTTCACACAGCCGCTGCACGCAGTAACACCACGAACCAACGTTGTGGGAGAAGAAGAAGAAACAACAGTGTTTATGCACCTACAACAGCCTTCACGCACCAGTTGTAGTGCTGTTTTCAGCCACCACTGTTGCACCTCGCATCAATATTAACACAGATCTACACTACCAGGGAAGCAACAAGAATGAACCAGAAAAAGCAGCAATACATCAACAACACCTTCATCGTCGCACAGCGAAACAACAACCTTGCACCTTGCGGAAACCATCACTGCAGCGTGCCTCCACACCATGCTTGATGCGAGTCCTCCTTCGCCGAAGCAGCGTTGCTACCACCACGCATCGGCACCGTGCCGGAGTCAATCAGTCGTTGGAATCTGCACAGCAGCAACCGTCATCACGTAGCAGCTTCATTGGAGAAGAGTGTGAGAGTGAAACCCTAATTCTGGAAAGAGAGTGCACTCTGCTATTACACAATCAAACTGGTCAACAGGTCAACTAGTCAAAGCAGCAGTCAACTCTGGTCAAATTCTGGTCAAGATTGTAAAAATGGTTAAACAAGAGGGGCAGAATTGGAAATTGGACAGAAATTAAGTTGCTAATTAATTAAATAAAGATAAAAGATTTTAGCAACCGAACAAATAAAGTCCAAGTCCAATTGAAGCCTATATAAAGAGACCTAAGGGAGCAGAAGAGGGACACTTAGCAACTCTCTTGTTTTGGCAAATACCGTCATCCACCACATCTCTCATTCTTCCTTTTATTTTCTTTCCTTCATCATATTATTATCATGTATTCCATCCAAGCCATGGAGGGCTAAGCTTTTAGGGTTGATTCCACTGTAATTTCTTAACTAGATCCTGAGGTTAGATGAATTTATGTATTTGTTATTTTGATTATTGTTGTGGCTTTTGTTTATCTATGTCCTTTGCTTCTTAATAGAATAAAAAATAATGATTTTAAATCTACACGCATGTTAACCACATGAGTTAAAAGGTTTTTAAATTCAATTGAGACTTTACTTTGAAATGGTGACTATGGTGATGGTGGATTCACAGAAGCTTGGTGTTGAGAGAAAATGGCTCTCGATTTTGGTGATTTAATGGTGGGATAAAGGTTTTTGTGAAGTTCTAAGAGAGGTTAGGCCAACTCTAGAGAAATGGTTGCTAGAGGGACCTCTGGAGATGCTCTAGCAAGTGACTAAGAGAAGAAGTATGGCTCAAAAATAATTTTGGCAGCATAACATTATCATTCTCAAAGTGAGAAATACATGGGGGAGACACCTCTATTTATAGAGTAAGGTGTCTCCAAAATGGTTAAAACCCTAGAATGCTAACATGCACATAAACCCTAAAAATGCTATCTTGTTGAAGGAGAGTTTGACATGTGGCAATCCTCACTCTCACAAAACAAACCACTCATGTGTTGCCATGTGAAAAGCTACTTTATGAAAATTCTCTCCAATAAGATAATGACAGATGGCCACTACCTATGTAAGATAACTCTCCATTAAAGAGCTTGCCATGTGGCACAGGTGGGATGCTCTTCCTAAGCTAGTTTGATTAACATAATTAAACATCAAAGAGTTTCTTAAGTAGACGCATATGATGCTCCCTACTTAAGCAAGATTGTTTTTAAAACCCTACACTACTTGACTCTTTATACAAGGCCTAGAAGAAACCTACACTACTTGGCCCTTAATACAAGGCCTAAATATTCATAATCTACTAAAGATACTCCATTGTGACCTAAAAGAAAAGAGTTTTGCTTCACCTTGCAAAGATACTCCATCTCTTCATGAAAGTGCTTGACCATGCTAAGGGGTATGCCATCAAAAACCCTTCAAAGGAACACTATAAATCCATCCAAATTCATTCACATACACCAGTGCAGTAAGGGCTTTTGGCCCCAGTTATTTTTAATATTCTGCCCCGGTTTTAGAACCGAGGCATATTGGGGCGAGACAAAAAGGGGGTGGTTTTTAGCCTCGGGAGTGAACCGAAGCCAAAACACCCATTTTCTACCTCGGTTCTGGTAAACCCAAAGCCGTATAGGGAACTTTTATGTCTCGGTTCTGGTCGAACTGAAGCCATACAATCAAAAAGTATTTAATTAAATTAAAATTTCTAAGACCTCTTGGCCTCGGTTGTGGTCTGAACCGAGGCCATAGACTACTTTTTTGCCTCAGTTATGGTAAGAATCGAGGCCTAATGTACTATTTTTTTAAAATACGTTTTTTATTTTATGGTTATTCCCACATTTAAACCTGCATATTTTTTTCAGAAATCAGCACAGACTAGAACAAAATATTTTATGAAACATCCACAATCCAAATACATTTTGAAAGACAATTGAAAATCATCCATAATCGAAATACTATCCTAATCAATAATATTATACATCTGAATTATAAATTTTGCACATGCTATCCTACCAAACTTTATGGACTTCGCCGGAATTGATGCAGGACTCTTGAATGTCTACAAAATAAGACATTAACTTAAGTTAGTATATAAAAATACAATATAAAAGTATTCGTTTTAATTCAAATATATATTACCGTTTCCCAATTAGTTGTAATACGAGCACGCATAATGGTTGTCATCCATTGCATTATATAATAACCACACTCATATGAGTCGGTTTGTCTATTACACTACATTATATCAACAACATTACAATTAATTAA
The DNA here is from genome assembly GCF_037176805.1 of Vigna unguiculata. NCBI lineage: Eukaryota > Viridiplantae > Streptophyta > Magnoliopsida > Fabales > Fabaceae > Vigna > Vigna unguiculata. Next base: position 20,624,283 of record NC_140795.1, on the reverse strand, counting down.
GGAAGAAAATCAAATCAAACAATTCTAAATATATGGATAGAAATATCAAACCTGGAGGGAACAACATGCAAGACATTTTGCCTTAGCCATTGATCTCCCTAACAACATGTTATGTTCAACAATTGAACTATGATAAAGGGAATAAGTTAGGATACTTTTATATAACATGTCATATTCATAAGATTAACATTGAGGTTCTTATCAATCTATCACTTGTCTAAGATGGTTGGGGGGAGGGCGGTGCAAAGAGCAAAACCACACAACAAGGTTCTCCCTTAAGGAAACCACAAGTAACTACCAATGATGCCTGAGAAGAAATAAATTCATTGTTATGCATTAAAATGACATAATATATTCAGAAGTTAAAAAAAATGACTTACCCAACAACATAAGGGACAAAATAAATTTCTTTTCCGCATTGAAAGCATTTGGTCACATATGCTTGGGTGTCATCAAACTTGTTGCCTTCATGAGTGAGTTGGGGGTCTACAAACCCATATAAATCATTCAGCCCCATAGTTTCAGTGACATCAGACAAATACCTAAACATAAAATTGATTTGATATAAGTAAATAGATAAATATATCAAATAACTATATATAATGACTAAAAGACTTACATCATCCATGAATAATGGTAATATTCAGTTCCTCTTGTCTTCGTGCAAGCTCCAAGACATCTTGGGAATGCAAGTAAAGTGGGATCTCAAGGTCTCTCCAAAAAATGTTAGAATCTCAAGGAACTTGCATCGGCTTATTATCTATGATTTCAGCAAGTTGGAGTAATGCACCAAGAGCATCTTCTAAAGAGAGAGGAATCTTCTTTGGTTGAGGATTTCCCTATATAGATGCAATTTCAGTTAAAATGGAATATAATTTAAATTTGAATATAATAAACATGTAAACTTAAAATTTTAGTATATGGTAGGTTTAAGAGTCTATACTGGGGTCAGAATCAACCAAATTTCTAGGCCAAGCGAGGAAACATTAGAATGCCTGTGCCATAATATATACCAAATCTTTGCTGCTTGGGATCTGCCTTTTGACTATTGACCTACTAATTTAATTATTTTAAAAAACATACACATATTACAAGACCTAAACAGCTAAACCATTAAGTCTTCAATGTATCTCTTGAATCCAAGCATTCTATAAGTCTTTAACATTTTCCATGCATCATTATTAAGTCTTCCATACTTCTTCATAAGTCGTCATCATCATCATCATCATCATCATCATCATCATCAAAACTCCTTATTGAAGGAAGATGTTCATCTTCTTCATTTTGTAAAAATTTCCCCCTTTTTTATGACGATCAAAATTTGTTGAAGACTTATGATATGCCATATTCTTAATCAACAATTTAAGAGAAAAGAGTAGTTAATGCAAAAAAAAAAAGATAAATAATTTTCTCCCCTTTTTAAAACGCAAGGTATTACAAGACATCAACATAAACATGTCTCCCCCTTTTATATCATAATAAAAAATGAATTTTTTAGACAGCTCCCCCTAAATCAGATAACTTAAGTTTCCCTTTTGATAGAAAAAAATAGTTTAAGAGATAAAACTCCCCTTATATGTAATATTTTCCTGTATTCATAAAAACAAACATTTCAAGAACAAATACTCCCCCTAAATCAAAGAGAAACTCTAAAGTTTAGAGAAAACGAAGATTAAAAAAAAAAACTAATTTCTATTTATGAATGACAATAACTTAAATGTTTGAAAAACTCATACAATGTCAAAATTTTGAATTTTTGTATTCAACTACACAAGATAATCGATTATGACAAATGATAATCGCTTATTAGTTCATCAATTTTTCTCAAAAATTTCCAGAACATCAGATAGTCAATTATTTTTCGCAATGATCGATTATTTCATAATGATAATCGATTATGACTTAAAATAATCGATTATTTTCACGACGATTTTTGAAAAACAATAAAAATGGTCATTTTTTAAGTTTAAGACACATTAGTAACATTCAATGTGCCTAAATCTTTTCTCAGTACATAGAACTTACCAGGATACCATTGAAACATTCTTGGTTTTGAAATTAACCTGCAAAATTGAAAAAAAAAATGGTCCCCAAAGACTTATTTGGGTCCTTTAAGGTTAGAGACATGTTACTTTATAATAGGAATCCAAGCATATCTTCCATTATGAACATCAAAATTTTTAATTCTACATATATTTGAAGTGTGCCCCTTTTACATACAATAGAAGCATGTTACATAATTTATATTCCTAGAATTAGTTGTTCCTTTCTCTACCCATACCCTACGGGTTCTTTTACTTTTATTCTTGTGAGCTTGCTTATTTTTATGAAAATACTTTCTCTTAAACATTGGTTTTTCAAAACTTTTATTATTTGTTGCATCTTCAAGTTCTTTTTCAAGAGTGTTAATATCAAACATATAACTTTTGCAAGATGCACACTCAATATTTTCAGTCCCTTTATTTTCTAAAATTGAAATTTTATATTTCAAAATTTCTTCTTCTTCAGGATATTTTTTGAACTTACTTTGTAAATCCTTAAAATCAGGTTTTAATTTTTTATGAGTAGTATCTAATTTACTGGACTTATGAAGTAGTTGTTGAAATGCATCATATAAAGAATCATAATCATCCTTATTACTACAAGAGCTTACCTCATTGTCAGAAGAGTCATGGTCATCAATCAAACACAGATTTGCTTCCTCATCAAATTCACTAGAGTTGGATGATATTGAAGAAGAACTTCAATCGTTACCCTCCCATTTATTTTTCTTGAAAAACTATTTACCCTTCTTCTCTTTACCTTTTTTAACAGTTAGGCAGTATGCTTTTACGTGACCTGTCTCACCACATTCATAGCAATTGAAATTTGAAACAAAATTTTGGTTTTCATTTTTATGCCTTTTATGATGTCCTTTGTTTTTGCTCTTCATAAACTTTGTGAACTTTTTTATCATGAGACTCATGTTCCCATCGTCAGAGTCGTCATCTTTTTTGGGGCTTTTGCTTTTGACAACCTCAGACTTAAAGACAATATTTTTCTTTCTTCCTTGGTCTTCTTCGTTTAATCTGCCTAGTTCAAGCTCGTGCTCCCTTAACTTTCTGAAGAGAGATGCCATGGACATTGTTGCAAGGTTTTTGTGATTTTGTAATGGTTGTCACCTTTGGCTGCCAATTCATGTTCAAAGTTTTAAGAACTTTTATATTTAGCTCACTAGTGTCAAAATTTTTACTTAAACCGGAGAGATGATTGACGATATGAGTGAAATGCTTTTGCACATCATATATTGTTTCTCCTTGTAGCATTTGAAACATCTCGAACTCCTGGATGAGAGAATTTTTCCTTGCTCGTTTAACATCATATGTACCTTCATGTGTTACTCTTAAAATCTCTCACATTTCCTAGGCACTTGTACAAACTCATCAAGAATTAGCGTAGATGATATTATATTTCTAGCCCTAACATCATATTGAGCCCTTCTATTTTCTTTCGTAGTCCATTGCGAAAAGGGCTTAGGTTCCTGGAAATTATTAACAATAATAGTAGAAACAAAAGGACCATTTAAAATAGCATCCCAAATACCTTTATCAATAGACTCAAAAAAGATTTGCATCCTGACTTTTCAGAAAAGATAATTTTCACTAGTAAAAAGTGGAGGTTTGTCAATAGACGCACCCTCTACATAGGTTTGATTTTTCCTAACCATTTTCAAAAATTTTGAAAAATTATCAAACCAAGCTTTGATACCAATTGTTAGAATTCGCGTAGCGGAATGATTCACGTGTGGACAAAATCCAAGAGGGAGGGTGAATTGGGTTCTTAATAAAAATTGTACTTTTAATTTTTTTTCCCTTTTAATATCAAAGATCAATTTAAATTCTTTCATTTATTTTAATAACCACAATAAAATAAAAAAGAGTAGGGAAGAGAAATTGCACAATATATTTATACTGGTTCGGATCAAAAGACCCTACGTCTAGTTGTTAATCTCTAAAAAATGAGATTAACTCAATCACTAAAATAAATCACAAATACAATCACAAATAAGAAAGTTTAGGGTTTAGAAAACACCTCTCTTGAATCACTCAAGAGATGAAGAAACACCTTCCTTGAATCGCACGAGGAATGAACACCTCCTTTGAATCACACAAAGGATGACCAGCTTCTCCTAGCAATAGCACCAGCACTCAATCACTCAAAATCCTACTTGATGAAAGTTATCGCTCTACCCACACTAGGTTTTCCAAAGCCTTCCCATAGAGAGTTCTCAAGTACTCAAACTTCTCTTACTTTTGTCTGTCCAAATGAAAGCCTACCATTTTATTTATAGAAGCCTATTTAGAAGTTAGGCTAAGAATATGAAAAGTTAAGTTACAATTACCATAGATAATCGATTATCATAAGTGATAATCGATTATTCCATAACAGTTTCTGAAAAACATTGTTTCGCGCTGATAATCGATTATCCAGAGCAGTTTCTGAAAAAATAGAGAAATACTTAGGATAATCGATTATCATAAGTTTGTTTTATAAAAATAAACATTCTCTAAGTGCTCTGCTACTTGGGTTCTTCCTTTTGACTCTTAACCTGCTAATTTAACTATTTTAAATAACATACACATATTACAAGACCTAAACAACTAAACCCTTAAGTCTTTAATGTATCTCTTGAATCCAAGCATTCTTTAAGTCTTCAATATTTTCATGCATCGTTATTAAGTCTACCATACTTCTTCATAAGTCATCATCATCATTAAAACTCCTTATTAAAGGAAGTCCATCTTTTTTTGTCACCACAAAAACATATTAAGATGAATTGTCATTTTATGAAAAAAATTAAAACATGAAAACATCACCACTAAATTTATTAACTTTATTAAGTTAATAAATAATTAACAACCAAAAGAACCCATGATCAATTATATTTACACTAAATTAAGAACATTTGACTTATACTTCAACTTGAGAAAGAATATTATAATTATAAAAATAAAAGCTAGTCAAATATTTAAATTAGCCTTAATCAATTTTTAAGTCCTTAATAAATTTTGAAGTTTTCAATTAAATTTCTATTAAATTTTTGTGGTTTATTAAATCCTTAAAAATTCAAAAAAATTCAATTAATGTTACCTTGTGTTTTGGATGGAGCATTTCAACAATGCTTAGAAATTGAAATGCTTTGTATTTGAATGGCTTGTAATTAAATTCCATTCATTTTTTAAATAACTTGTTTGGATAAAGAAATTAAAATACCTTACATTTCAATTTCTTGTTTGGAAAAAAAATTGAATTTATTGTGAGATAAAATTTAATTTTAACAATATTTATGTTACGCTTAATTATGTTTTGAGTTCATGATAAATTTGGAAACATGCTCGACAACCCAGATGGGTCGGGCAGACCCAAAAACGCAATTGGATTGGTTAGACCCGATGACCCACCCGAGTTGGACCGACTGGGAAGCCCAAACAGGCTGGGTGACCCGATGATATAGAGGCCTGATGACTCATACTGCATGATTGTGCTGTTAAGTTCGTCAATATGGCCCGGTCCAACCAGTCTAGATCATTGGCCTAATGCTCCAAACGGGTTCGACGACCTGAACGGGCCCGACGACCTGGACGGACTAAAGACCTGGACGGGCCTGACGAGCTGGACAAGCCTGACAATCCGTACGGGGCCGAATACTCAGACGGGTCCGAATACCCAGACGGGTTCGACGACCCGGACGAGCCCGTACACCCAGATGAGGCTGAAGACCCGGACGGGTCCGAATACCCGGACGAGTTTGATGATCCGGACGAGCCCGTACACCCAGACGAGCCCGAAGACCCGGACGGGTCCAACGACTAGGATGGGCCAGAGGATCCGAACGAGCCTGACGACTTAGATGGGCCCGACGACTTGGACACGTCCGACGACCCGGACAGGCCCAATGACCTAGACGGGCCCAGGGCTCGAACGGGCCCGACAACTCGTACGAGCCCTTTCAAACTGTCGAGCCCGTCCGGATAGTCTGGCTCGTACGAGTTGTCGGGCCCGTTTGGATCATTGAGATCGTCCGTGTCATCGGGCCTGTCCAACGACCTAGACGGGCCCATTCGGGTCATCGGGCCCGTCTAGGTTGTCAGGCCTATCCGCATCGTCCCGCACTTTCGGGTCATCGGGCACGTCCGAGTCGTCGTGCTCGTCTGGGTCGTCGGGCCCAATGATTTTGAAGGGTCCGTCTGGGTCGTCAGGCTCTTTTGGGTCGTCAAGCCCGTCCATGTTGTCAGGCTCGTCTGGGTTGTCTGACTCGTCTAGGTCGTCAGACTCGTCTGGGTCATCGAGCCCATCTAGATCGTCGGGCCTGTTTGGGTCGTCAGACCTGTTTGGGTCATCGGGCTCGTTTGGGTTGTCGGGCCCGTCCGGTTCGTCAGGGTCGTTGGGTCCGTCCGGGTCATCGGGCACGTTCGGGTCGTCGGACACGTCCGAGTCGTCGTGTCCGTCTGTATCATCTAGAATGTGAGGTTGAGTGAGAAGAATTTCAAATTCCACCTATTTTGAGGGTATTTGAATTTCTACTAATTTAGCTAATTGAAATCTCTCAAAAAAATGCTTGCGTTTGAAATACTTTTTAATTTCTCTATCCAAATAAAACTTTTCATTACAAAGAAATCTAAATTCTTCAAAAAAAGAAAATTGCTTTATTAAATTACTCTATCCAAACACACTCATAGATTTTCTGTTAACTAGGTAACGTGACTATTAAGTAAAGAATGTGGTTATCATCTTACTTTTTTTCATGTAACTTTATAATTTTATAATTTTGTACTCTTTTAACTTTAATAAGAATATTTGACCACCTCTTTGTCACTAAAGAACAGGAAAAGAAGTTTCAATAAAGATTGGAGACCTTCAACGACATTGTCTCACGGGTTAACTACAAGAGAAATAGTACATGGACAATGTATTTCTCTTTAACATTCACAACCTCTAAAATGTTGTAACATTCCCCACTTTGCGGCACAGAAAATCCTATGAATAAATTAACCCAAGTTTCAAGCTTTGCAAACCTTACAAAATAATCGTATCCGTAAGCATCCACCAATAAAAAATCCGAGAGAAATAGTTACTATGTACTACCCACATAGGAATTGCTATCAGCACAACATTTTGTACTGTTATAAATCTCTTATCTATACCGCGCGATCTTTTTATTTGTTATTAGAAGATATCAAGTCTCCTCTATTTATTATCTATTTATTATGTTAACTTCTTTTTCTCAAAATAAATAAAATACTCATTGTCTTAAAATAAAAATACACACCATTTCATTTGAATTTCATCTTGAGTGTTTCATCTGGAGTGTAACAATTAACGAGACCCATAAAAGACAATTATCTTAACGAAAGAAATGCATTAAAATCGATGGTTCTAATCCTACGAAGGAATAAAGACATCAGAAATTATTGGCTACATAAACTACAATCATTGATAAAATTCAACACTTTGAACTTCAAACCTCAAATCATCCAAAAACACGAAATCAAGGGCATTAAATCATCAGGAAGCATACAAAATCCAACTAGTGAAGCCTTTGCATTTCCTATAGATGTTCCAAATGCTCAATTACAAAGTTACGTAATACAACTTTGGAATAAATATGTCTAGTCTATTAATCTGCATCCATTTCTTCAAGAGCTGCTTTGGCGGCTGCTTTAGCCTCTTCTAGAAGATCGTCTGGGACCTGAACAGTAACAACAACAATAATCAACTTTCTAACTCAAAGGATAGCTTCTTTTGCAAGAATGAGTGAACACACTAATTCCTTTCTAGATGTAGAGACCACTAAACTGGGTTTTCTTTCTCCCAAGTTTTCACCATTTACATGACTAGGAATCGAAACCTAGGCAACGTGGTAATAGAACTCAACTGTGTTGGACCTGGTTGGCAAAGATTTCCAAGGGAACTCGTTAAAATAAATTCAGGTCATTTTATGGATGAGATGAATTCCTTATCAAAAGAGAGACAAGCAATTGGAGGAAAAAAACTGTCCAGTGATATTTTAGTTATCACCCAAGAGGATCCAAAGGGCAAGGATGCCCAGAGGTTTAGCATTCTCCACTTCACAGGGAGGAAGAATTTGCAAACAGAAGTCAAAAAATAAGCAACCAAAAGTGCAGAAAAGAAATCCATGTCCTGAGCCATAGAAAATTCTGCTATGAAGCAGGGACGGTCCAGAAACATTCCATGGATAAATGTCATGAGTCAAACCAAAATCATGTAAAAAGGAGCGCATGCACACATACATTAAGCTACAGTATCTAAATACCAGCCATGCTGGACTAAAGATGCTTTATACTGTGGTAATCTTTTTACCCCCACACAAATAGTTAAACACCTAAGAAATCCACCTTGAATGCAATACCATGGGAGTTCAAAATAGCACAGGAAGTCTTTGCAGTAAACTGAACTCGTACTTCCTACAACAAATATAATTTAAATGCCAGCCCTAGGTAGCAACTTCTTCAATGCTCTCCCCTTACCTTGACAGGCCAATATTTCCATTTCCTGTAACTTACCTTCAAAAACATTTTTCTTCATTCTTTTTATCATCAGCTAGAAAATATAGCTTAAAAAAGAATAAACTGGATGATAAAGAAAAAGAAATAAATGTAAAAACTACAACTAGTCCCCAACCAAATGAAGCATATTTGTCATTGTTATAAACTGACACAAATTGCCTGCATATAGAAGTAACTGAAAGCACACCCAAACATACCTTTACATGTTGTCGATTTGAATCATCACATACCCAGCTCATTTCTAGTTCAAAATCTTTGTCCTTTGCCTCATCATGAACTCCATATATACTGTTTGACACAATTATTATTATTATTCATACTCTGATCAAAATTAGCAACAGTTCGTATGTAATGAGAAACAACAAAGCATTCAAATAAAAAATTAGGAAAGTCCACATTCAAGAATATAAAATAAAGCAACTACAGATACTGTAGCCAATAATCATAACCATTCCACTTACATCTTAGCCACTTCAATAACCCCTTGTCGACAAGTCATATCAGCAAGCTTCAACTTCTCAATCTCTCTGCCAAGAAAGTAACAAGACTGTTTAATATCATATTGGGTACACATCTAATATATCAAGATCTCATTTGAGTCACATTTGTCCAAGTCCACCAGTTCTAGGCCGTTCTTTGGTTCAAACAAACCAAACACTGAACTGGTACAGTGGTTTCCTCGTTGAACTGGCGGTCCAGTCTGTTGTTCCAAGTTTGGCAACCAAATAACCAGGTCAGAGTTATCGTTAAATTTGGTCAAGAATCCAGTAATTTCTTTTTCTTGTCCAAATCAATATGGCACAAGGAATACAACAGAGTGCAAGTAAGGTATTTCAAATTGGGGTAAAAGGCTAAATGATTCTGGAGTGGATTCTGAATTACATAGTGTGTTTGGTCTGGCGGCAATTGGACGTGTAATTGATTTCAGAAATAAAATTCACGTCAAATTAATTAAAAGTTTCACGTCATTGAGAAGCAAATCGTCCAAGAATCGATTTGAACGTTTTGAACGTGATACGCTAAAGCTTCCATGATTTTGTCTATTCATTGCAAGTAATTAGAAGCATATATCAAAATGAAAACAAGTGGCAAAAATGAACACATTATCATTTGGTTTTCTGACAACTACCCCACAAACTTGATACACTCACTCAGTAAGAGATGTTTCTACAAGATCTAACGCTCTCTTGCTTCACCTTCAGTAGCTTATAGCCATAATTCACAAACCAAGATCCCACATCACTCAATAGTTACTAGAAAGCATGAAATATATTTTACTAGAAAATAAATATCAAGAGAAAGTTAAGGATGCAAAGAAAAGTGCATAAGATACCGCCCCTAGCAAAGAAAGTAAAAACAAAAACATAATTACTACAAAATATACACTTACGTTTTAGCAGCCTGCCTGCCCTTCCCAATTGCAGCACCAAAATATCTCTGGAACAAATACCAAAAACACAAATCAATACAATAATGGCACACATGGAACATCTAAGAACAAATAGCAATAACTTGAGCAATTATCGTTTCAAAAAACAATATGTAGATTTACATAGGAAACACCGGAAGGTTCAACCATATACAACTGGGGCCCATCCCTGTCATAACCTCCAAGTATGACACCGCATCCAAAAGGTCTGCATCACCATAACATATCTATTATTAATATCAAATACAACAAAATACAGATTTGAGTTCACTACAAGAGATGTGATCTGATTGAACCTGAGCCACCAATATAGAGTACAAAGGTGCACATAACTAGCCACACGGTCAGCGAGTTCCTTAACAGGAATTGGTTCACCATAAACGCTGAAAAGATATACAAGCTAGAATGAAAAGTTTTCCTCTCAAAAGATGAAAACAAACATATAAACCACACAGTTAAGAGATACTTAGTCATGGTAAACAGTATATATAGACCACTTACTTTTCATGGAAGTTGCAGGCTCACTTTTTTTTTGTCGGGGAAAGGGCAAGAGTTTATTAAGTTTAACTTGAAAATTTAAAACAAGTCATATTATACCGGGCTTCAATTGGTCTATCTGAACTGAGCTGGTGAAATTTTCTAGGTAAAACTTTTTTTCCTTCAGGAAAATATGGCTTAATGAAACGAACTTAGAAATAAAAAATAAAAGGCTTTTCCAAGGTGTCAAATTAGTCCATGATAGTAGCAATAAAAAAAAAAAATAGGTACTCATCATACATTTAGATAAATAAAAGGGGTGAGGAGAGGAAGCAACTTCAGATGTATATGTTGCAAGAGAATGAAGCAAACCTGTCATAGTTAGTTGCTTCAGACTTGGCCCGGGCAACAATTTGCCTGCCATCAGCTGCTAATCCTGCTACAGCCTAAAATTGGAAGAAGATTACGGCCCACATAAAAAGATTGTGACACGTGGCACCATACTATGACTACTTAAGTAATGCTTTAACTTGATTACAGTATAATGCTTGCTTTAGGAGGTGACACCATACGCACACAATAATTTGTTCTGAACTGTATTTTATCTATAACATCATGATTTCATGGCTTCTCTAATATCCATCTCCAATAAACAAATAAGAAAAATTCCTGAAACATCGTTACTGTTTAATTTTTGGTTAGTAATAATCTATGATTTACTATGTTCCTGAATTCCCATAAACCAAAAACAAATTGTGCTTCCAATTAAGGTATTAAGGTACTGACTATATATAAAATGACAGTGCTCATACTTCTTCACTTTCTTTCACTCTTAACCTTCATCACAAAAACCAAAGTTTTAAATTAGCGGTCAAAGCTGCAGCTAAGGTTTTACTATGAACTTGATATTGCAGAAAACCGTAGACAAATGAAGCTGATGCAACCCCAGAGACCACAAAAAAAATCCTTGACATTGCAGATGCAATTGCATCACAGAACATTTTTAAAAGCCCCAGCTCACGACTTCATCAGTAGCATTTCAAGAGTCACTCTCAAGCTTGCAAACAAATACAAGTCAAACCACGACTCTCTTAAGCAAATGTCTTTGTGGTTATCATAAAATAAAAACAAAAATCAGAAGAATCAAGCAACAAATAAAGTAAAATACCAGGCAAGTGGTCATAGACAAATTACCATCCCAGAGTGACGATGAACCGAGTGTATTCTTCTGTTTGAACCCGGAAGCATCATTTTCGACGGAATAAGCTTCTCTACACCCTAAACCCAAAAGTTCAAATCAAGAAAAGATTAAAAAATAAATAACTATAAAAACCCTAAATGTAGCAGAAATTTTAAGAAAAACCTACCAACACAACTCCGTCTTTGCATTTGATCCCAATAACAGTTCTGAAACAAAGTTTCAAATCTAAGATCAGCAGCAAAGACACAATTATAAAACCAGAATCATAACTATTAACATAACTTGTTTTAATTTGAAAAGCATGAACTGAAGAAAGAAAAGGTACCCGCTGTTGTCGACGGCTTTGGCAGCGTACTCGATCTGGAAAACGCGGCCATCAGGGGAGAACGTGGTGACCGATAGATCGTAACCGGTTCCGATGCTACTCATCTTTTTCAAGCTCTGGCTTTTCTTTTTCGTTCTTCTGTGATTCTCAGTGCTGCGCACCCCAGAGGAACGAACCAACGAATATAAAGGGGTCTTAACTTGTTCGGGAGTTTACCTTGGTGACTGAATTACATATTACATATATAAAAATTATAAAAATAAAGGATAAAAATAAATATTAAGTTATATGTTTGGTTTCGATTTTCACTTTAAAATATTAATTTAGTCATTCTAATTTTTTATATCAATTTAATTTATATTTTAAAAAATTTGATACAATCAAGTCTTTTTATATGTTGTATAATAATAATGTTCCTGAATTTTTTGAATTTTTTTGAATTTTTTTTTATTTTTTGAATTTTTTTCAAATTTTTTAAAAAAATTAAAAATTATAAAGGGGTCTTAACTTGCTGGGGAGTTTACCTGAGTGACTGAATTACATATTACATATATAAAAATTACAAAAATAAAGGATAAAAATAAAGGTTAAATTATATGTTTGGTTTCGATTTTCACAGTAAAATATTAATTTAGTCTTTCTATTTTTTTATCTCAATTTAATTTATATTTTGGAATTTGATGTAATCAAGTTCTTTCTATTAGTGGTATAGTAACGGCATTAAATGAGATGTCATGTGTCAGTTTCTGAATTTTTTTAATTTTTTTTATCTTTTTAAAATTTAAAAAAAAATTTCCACGTGTCAAACTAACATCGTGCTACCTAGCAGTGATAGTGCCACGTGTACTATTATGTCAGGTGTCATCTTTTCAATATGTCCTTGTATTTTAATTTTTGTCTCAATTTAATTCCATTTTTTGTAAAAATTGTGCAATTTCGTCCTCTTCCAAATTGAGACAAAAAATAACTTTTATATAAATGTTATACAAATACTTTTATTAAATTTGATTTTTTTTATTCAAATGGATATTTTTATTATATATTTTTAACAAAACTAAGTTTATTTAAATTTGTTTCACATTCAATTTTACTTAAAATTGTTTTCAAATTTTAAATTTATTTGTTTTTTATTGTTACATAAACTAGTTAATTTTTTTAAATTATATAATTGTTATTTTTACACCAACTAAAATATTTGTATAGAAATTATTGAATTTTACACATTTTAAAAATATGCAATTATTTAAAATATAAATTCAAATAAAAAACAATATTAAAGTATGATGTGATAAAATATCAATATAATTTATGATTTTTTTTTGTTATTAGCATTATTTTCTATTAACAACTTTAAAACAATTTTAAATAAAGTTTAATATAAAATATAAATTTAAATAAACTTAATCTTGTTAAAAATATTTATTCGAAATATTAGTTTTGGTAGAAATATTTGTGTACATTTACATAGAGATTAAATTTGGTTTAAATTTGGAGAGGAACAAAATTTCTCAATTTTTACAAAAATTAGGACTAAATTGAGACAAAAATTTAAATACTGAGACTAAATTGAGAATAGGAAAATGACACCTGGCTTAATAGTGACACGTGACACTGTCACTGCCACATGGCACGATGTTAGCTTGACACATGGCAAATTTTTAATTTTTTTAAAAATTCAAAAAATTCAAAAAGTCCAGGAACTAACATGTGGCACCTCATTTAACGTTGTTACTGGGGATGGCAACGGGGTGGGGCAGGGACGGGTTTCACTATCCCATATCCATCCCTGTAAAAATAATTCATTCTCATCCCCATCCCCAAACCCAACGGGTATCAAAAGTTTTAACCCATCCCCATCCCCACAGGGTGTAACATCCTGTTTTAATAGTTTTTAAACTACCAAACAAAACATTATATTATGATAATTCAAAGTAGATGATAGGAATAGGCTGATATAAAGTATCAATACAGTCATCCAGAAATAACCATACATGCACTATCTATAATCACAGCCTACACTAAGAAAGGGTTACAAAACACCCGACGTCTAAGCAAAACATGGAGTAAATACTACTGCTGGAATCGCTTATGCCATAAATCAACTCCTATCCAGGAGGGGTGTGTCTTCACCTGCACTTTTATCTACTCACACCAATTGTAGGCGATCATTGCAAAAGAGAAAAGACACAAAAAGAACAAACATATGCAAAAAGGGTAAGCTAACTTAATTAAGAGAAATCATACAACTCATTAAATAGACATCAATCAAGGGCTTATCACATTTATCAGAATTATTCAAGCCACCACAACCACATCACATATACATGACTCTAGACTCAATATCCGGATTATGTAAGAGACATTGGAGCTCTTGGTGGCTTATACCTGTGACGGTTCCCAAACTCTGTAGAGTTTGGGCACAAGGGGTTATCACCCAACCACTCCCAGGGTAAGTCCCCTTCACGTCTATGACTGATCGGGTTCATAGATTAGGACCTCCTGCTACTCCTCCCGACATAATCCATTATACTCTACATGAGTCTTAATGGTTATTGGAGCGTGAGGATACCTCCAAAACTAAGTCCTTATGTCCTTACATTCACTAAAACCTTCCTTTTAGAATTTCCCTTGAAATCCTAATTTAACCACATCTTCTCATAATCCAATTATGATGAGATGCCTCTAACCAAGGGACCTACACCAAGGGCCATGGCTAGGAGGATACAAGAGGAATGGGCCTCCAATGCACATACAAGGCCCAAGATGAACTTCACATGGGCCAAGAAAGATGTGAAGACCTAGCCTAAGACTCTTTGTTTGTAAATATTAGAATAGGGTTTATTTTTGGGCCTTGTATTTTGGGCTTTGTAGAATAGGGTTTTGTTTGGGTCATGTATTGGGCCTTGGAGGGTTTTTGGGCCTCAAAGAGAATTGGACCAAAGAAGAGTTGGGCTTGAAATTGGACCAAAGAAGAGTTGGGCTTGAAATTGGCCCAACAAGAGGGAGAACGCATTTCAAGAGGATCTAGATCCTTCTTGCTCAAAGCTTGGTCACCAAGCTTCTCTTATGCGCCTAGAAGCAAGTTCCTTGTGACTTGCTTAGGTGGCAAGTCACACTTGCCTCATGCTATCTTTTTGGCTCCAAATACCACATTCTAGATCCATTTTTCTAGACCACTTGGCTATCTTTTTCTACTATAAATAGAGAGCTTAGGAGACCTTGTATTTTCATTCATGAATATAGTAGAGAAACTCTGTTGAGATGACTCCATACTCCTCTCTTTTTGTGAGTCAACTTAGGCTAGAGTTCTCCTTCTTGAATTCCTCTAGCCCCCTTCCTTGAGTGTTGGCCTAACCTCACTTTAGAGCTTCTCTAAACACCATTGCCGCATCACTTCTCCTCTCATCTGCTAGCTTCCACACCTTTATCCTTCTCCATGGAAGCCTCATCAATTCTGCATGGCTTCTCCTTGGCTTCCTTACTCTTGAAGATGGACTTATCATTACTTCCTTTGGTTGTCTTGTTGTTTTTCTTCTTTTCACCTCATTGGTTATATGGTTCTTATCATTGTTCCTTTGGAACCATTCGGCTATTGTGCCTAAGAGCTCAACCATGGTGAATTTGTGTGCCTTTTACATTTTTGTTTGAGTCTTGTTCATTTTCTATTTCATCTATTTGAGTCATTTTAATTTTCTCATCCATATGTTTTGTCTAGAGTAATGTGTAGTTCAATTATGTCTTAAATTCCTTTATTTAGCTTTCCATTCTGCTGTTGTTTTGTTGCTGTATTGCTACTATTTTGCTGCTATTTTTGGTTCATAAATACACCTTCTCTTCTCCCTTGGAGCCCTGGAAATGAACCTTCACATCTAGATAACCTTTGTTATCTTAATGTCTAGTGGGAATTTTCCTTGTGCTTGCTTAATCACCTAAGTTTCATTTTCGTTTCTAGTGTGCTTTGTGTGCTTTTAATTTTCGCATTTGAGTTCATACTTGTTAATTAATTCTTGGCAAGTTCTTTAGAGTTAATTTCCATTGTGTTTCCTTGAGTTTCATCATATTCTTCTTTTGATTCCTTTAAGGTTCCTTCTATTTTGTTTCTATTAAAATGCAAATGATCAAGCATAGTGTGGTGGTGATTCTGATTTGTGGTGGAAACTAGCTGCTGTAAGAGCTATAAAAAAAGAAAGAAAAAGAGCACAAAAAGAGTACAAGCAAGTGCCAAAAATAATCAAAAGAAAAGATCAAAAGAAAGTGGCAAAAGAAGTACATCCTAGGAGATGGAAACCAAAGTGAAACTCCAAGCTACAAGTGAAGTTCACAAAGGAGAAAATTCAAAACAAACACTTGAGTGAGACAAAAGAAGAAAGAAAAGAGTGGAGTGAAACACTTGAAGACTTTTAAATTTTGCGCAAATTTGTGATTGTATTCATTTGAGTCGTATTTGTTCAAGTTTTCTTTCTTGTATCTCTTTGGACTAACTAAGTGTCTTGGGGGAGCCTTTGGTGTTCTCTCATCTCTTAATTAGAACCTTCTTAAATAGTAAAAGCGCTTGTAGACGGTGAATGTGTCTTGCAACATCAAGCCTCACCAAAGTAGGCCGCATAGTTAGACTCCAAATTTTTTTTGTTTTTGTTGCTTAATTGTTAGTGTGTGTCTAATTCTATTTTAGAAGTTTTGTGCAACATTCTTTAAATTACTTTGGCAAGGAAAGACTTGGTAAATAAGCAATCCAAGTGATTCACCTCTCTTTCCTGGAAGATAATTCAAGAAGTTTGCTATTTACTTCTTTAGAATTTCTTAGTTAGCTTTTAGTAATCATGGCTAGTCAACCCTCCCTACATAGTGTAAGTGATTATGAGGATTCAATTCATAGTTTAAAACATGTTTCTCAACAACTCAAATCACTTGAACTATGGAGACAACAAGAGGCAATTTACAAGGTAAAGATCAATTGGAAAGAGATGGCCAAATTGCTCTCTTGGAGGAACAAATCAAAGCTTTAAAGAAAAGAGATGAGAAAATCCAAAATAAGCTAAAAAGTAGGAGTAATTCTAGCAAAGGGTCTAGAAGTGGAGCTTCAATATATGGGGAAGAGGAAGGATTAAGATTAGGAGAATATTATCAACAACCTTCCCACATTAAGAGACAAAGAAAAGACCTTACTCCTAGAGAAGTTAAAGTAGACTTGCCTCACTTTCAAGACAAGGATGTTGTTGAAGCTTATTTGGATTGGGAGATGAAGGTTGAGCAACTCTTTTCTTGCCATCAAGTTAGTGAAGAAAGGAAAGTGCCTCTAGCTACCCTAAGCTTTCAAGGGTATGCTATGTATTGGTGGACTTCTATAGTCCAAGAGAGGCTAAGAAGTAATTGACCTTCAATTGAATATTGGAATGATCTTAAGTCAACCCTTAGGAGGAGACACATTCCCTCCTACTACAATAGGGAGCTCATGAACAAGCTCCAAAGACTCTTTAACATCCCTAAAAGATATTACTTAAATAAATAATTAAGTATATAAAAAGAAGCTGGAACGTCACAACTTCATTAATATCCGCCGCGGAAGTAAAACAAAAATTTAATGTTCAACGCGACAATCATTGTTGGCAAAAGCAATACAAGTCTAAATGTTGAAGCAAGATTTTGATGATGATAAAAGAAGCCTGAAAGCCATCTGGAAGTCAATATGAAGAACATGTGTTGTTGTGTTTAAAGCTATCTTGAAAAGTGTAATTAGATTTGTTAGAATCAATATTGTACAAGAAAATTCTGGTATTTCTCGAAAAATCAAAGTGATAGTCGATTATCACTTAGGATAATCAATTATCTTGAGTTGAACCACTTTTTTCAAGAAAGCACTGGAATAATCGATTATCACATCTGATAATCGATTATCTGTTCAAAAATTTGTTTTTCATAAAACACACTAGAATAATCGATTATCACTAGTGATAATCGATTATCCTGGTCAGTTGGGCGCGACTGTTCAGCTTTTTGACCTAATTTCTGGAACCCCTATTTAAGGAACATCAGAGTTACTTTCACTTACCTTTTTGAGAAGCTAGAGTGCTAGTGTTGTGATTGCAAGAGAGTTCTCTGAGTGTTCTCAAAAGAAGCTTTGAAAAACCTAGTGTGGGTAGAGCGATAACTTTTCCTGAGAGGTGTTATAGGAGATTGAGTGCTACTGCTGTTGCTAGGAAAGCTAAGGTCAAGGTTCTCTGTGTGATTCAGAGAAAGGTGTTCATCTCTTGTGTGATCAAGAGATGTGTTTTCTTTCCTTATACTTTTACTATCTGATTGTAATATGTTATTTATTAGTGATTTAGTTAATCTTGTTTTTAAGAGATTAACAACTGGACGTAGGGTCTTTTGATCCGAACCAATATAAATACTTATGTTCAATCTTCTTCTCCATCTCTTTATTTCATCTATTATTGTGTTTAAAGAAATTAATATTTGATTTAATCGATAAATTTTGGAAAAATTTTAAAGTATTAATTTTATTACTTAAAACCAATTCACCCCCTTCTTGATTTCTGTCCAAACACTTAAACATTTCGCTGCGCGATACCAATAATTGGTATCAGAGCTTGCTTTGATAGTTATTCAAATTTTTTCGAAAATGGTGGGACAAAATCAAACCTTTGCTGAGGGTGCGTCTATCAATAGACCTCCTCTATTTACTGGTGAAAACTATCCTTTTTGGAAAGTTAGGATGCAAATTTTTCTGGAATCTGTTGATAGAGGTATTTGGGATGCTGTGGTAAATGGTCCATTTGTTCCGGTTAATATTGTAAATGATGTGCAGGAACCAAAGCCATTCTCGCAATGGACAACAGACGAAAATAGACGAGCTCAGTATGATGTAAAAGCTAGAAATATAATTTCATATGCTTTAACCCTATATGAGTTTTACAGGATCTCAGTCTGCACCAGTGCACAAGATATGTGGGAAATATTGCGTGTGACCCATGAAGGAACAGACGATGTGAAAAGGACACGCAAGAACTCCTTGATCTAAGAATACAAAATGTTTCGGATGCAACAAGGAGAAACTATCTACGATGTGCAGAAACGATTCACACATATCGTCAATCATTTCACAAGTCTAGGTAAAACTTTTGACACTGATGAATTAAATATAAAAATTCTTAAATCCTTGAACAGGACTTGGCAGCCGAAGGTGACAACCATCACAGAGTCACAAAATCTTGCGACAATGACGATGGTGGCTCTATTTGGAAAATTGGGAGAACATGAGCTCTAACTGGGCAGACTAAATGAAGAAGAAGATATTGGAAGAAAGAAAAACATAGCCTTCAAAACTGAAGTGGTTAAAGGCAAAAAGCAAAAGGAAGAAGAAGATTCAAATGACGATGAAAATCTTAGTCTTATGATTAAGAAGTTTACAAAATTCATGAAGGCCAAAGGTAAAAATCAATTCAAAAACAACAAGAAGGATAATCAAGGATCATCCTCAAATTTCAAATGCTACGGATGTGGAGAATCTGGACACCTCACAAGGCTGATTGCCTAAATTCAAAGATAAGTGAAGAAAAGAAGGGCAGAAAATTCTTTAAAAAGAAGGCATACATAACATGGGAAGATAATGCCTCAAGCTCATCAAATTCTAGCGATTCTGAAAATGAAGAAGCAAATCTATGTTTGATGGCTAATCACGGTGATTCTGACAGTGAGATGACTTCTAAATCCAGAAGATCAATGTGGTATCTTGACAATGGTTGTTCAAGACACATGACTGGAGACAAAAAGAAGTTTAAGAACTTTAAAAGAAAGGAACAAGGATTTGTCACTTATGGGGATAACAACAAGGGAAAAATACTTGGAACGAGTGATGTAGGTGGAGGAAATACTTTGGAGATCAAAGATGTATTGTATGTGGAAGGACTTTGTCACTTATGGGGATAACAACAAGGGAAAAATACTTGGAACGAGTGATGTAGGTGGAGGAAATACTTTGGAGATCAAAGATGTATTGTATGTGGAAGGACTAAAACACAATCTTCTCAGTATAAGCCAATTATGCGATAAAGGACTCAAAGTAATATTTGAGAGTGACTACTGCACTATTCATCAAAAGGACTCCAAAGAAGTAACCTTGAAAGGTATGAGACACAATAACATTTACTTGATTGATCTTGATAATGCATCGTCTAGTGATATAACTTGTTTGGTTGTTAAAGAAGAAAATCCTTGGTTGTGACATAAATGAGCTGCTCATATTCACATGCAACAATTAAAGAAATTAATTTCTAAAGAATTAGTAATTGGATTGCCAAAGATAAAGTTTGAAAAAGATAAACTATATGCTGCATGTCAAAAAGGAAAACAGGTAAAATCTTCATTTTATTCAAGAAATGTGATTTCTACATCAAAGCCTTTAGAACTTTTGCATATGGATTTGTTTGGTCCTTCAAGGACAAAAAGTTTTGGAGGAAATTATTATGCTCTTGTTATTGTTGATGATTACTCAAGATATACATGAACCTTCTTTCTCACACTAAAAAGTGAGGCATTTAAAGCTTTTAAGAAATTTGCAAAAGTAGTTCAAAATGAAAAAGATTTGAAAATTAAAGTTTTAAGAAGTGATCATGGTGGAGAATTTCAAAATGAATTGTTTGAAAACTTTTGTGAAGAAAACGGAATTATGCATAATTTTTCTGCACCTAGAACTCCTCAACAAAATGAAGTTGTAGAAAGGAAAAATAGATCCTTAGAAGAATTAGCTCGCACAATGTTGAACGAATATGATGTGCCTAAATATTTTTGGGCTGATGCTGTGAGCACATCATGTTATGTATTAAATAGAATGCTCATTAGACCAATTTTAAAAATTACCCCCTATGAATTGTTTAAAGGAAGAAAGCCTAATGTAGCACATTTAAAAATATTTGGATGCAAATGCTTTATTCTAAATAACGGAAAAGAAAATTTGGGTAAATTTAATTCTAAAGCCGATGAAGCTATTTTCTTAGGATATTCATTAACTAGTAAAGCCTACAAAATTTTCAATAGAAGAATCTTGAATGTGGAAGAATCTGTGCATGTTGTTTTTGATGAAATTGTGGACCTTGAGGAGAACCCTCTTGAGTCAAATAAAACAAATGCAGGTGATGAAGAATATTTTAAAGAAGCTCTTGATGAGATGTATCTAAATGAAAATCCATTGACTGAACCCGAAGATCTTGCCAAAAGCTGGAAATCACCTAGAGGATTGTCTTTGGAAAATGTCATTGGAGATATATCAAAGGGAGTAGTTACTAGAAATATGTCAAATTTCTGTATGACTGTTGCTTTTGTTTCACAGATAGAACCCAAAAGTGTAGAAGAAGCTCTTCAAGATGATCAATGGTGTATAGCAATGCAAGAAGAGCTGAATCAATTTGAAAGGAATGAAGTTTGGGAACTCATTCCTAGGGATGATTCACACCAAGTCATAAGAACAAAATGGGTGTTCAGAAACAAGCTAGATGAAGATGGAAACATCACTAAAAACAAAGCCAGACTTGTAGCAAAGGGATACAGACAAGAAGAAGGTATAGACTATGATGAGACATATGCTCTAGTTGCCAGGTTAGAAGCTATACGTTTACTTCTTGCCTATGCTTCTCTCATGAAATTTAAACTATATCAGATGGATGTCAAAAGTGCTTTCCTAAATGGATTTATAAAAGAAAATGTGTATGTTGAACAACCACCTGGCTTTGAAGACTATAAGTTTCCTAATCACATTTATAAATTAAAGAAAGCATTGTATGGATTAAAACAAGCACCTAGATCTTGGTATGAACGATTAAGTACATTTTTGTTAGAAAATGATTTTGAAAGAGGTAAAATTGATTTAACTCTGTTTATTAAAAGAGTAAATGAGCATATTTTGCTAGTTCAGATTTATGTAGATGACATAATATTTGGGTCTACTGATAGTTCACTATGTAAAGGCTTTGCAAGCATAATACAGGGAGAATTTGAAATGTCAATGATGGGAGAATTGACATTCTTTTTGGGTTTACAAATTAAGCAAATGGAAAATGAAACTTTCATTTCTCAATCTAAATACTATAAAGAAGTACTTAAGAAATTTTGAATGGATACTGCTAAGGAAGCAAGTACTCCTATTGGAACCTCCTACTACTTAGACAAAGATGAATCAGGAATAGAGGTAAATTAGACTATGTTTAGAGGCATGATAGGTTCTTTGTTGTATCTTACTGCAAGTAGGCCTAACATTATGCAATATGTATGTGTGTGTGCTCGTTTTCAAGCCAATCCAAAAGAATCACATCTTACTGCTATGAAAAGAATTTTAAAATATTTAAAAGGAACTACATGTTTTGGACTTTGGTATCCTTCAGGAGCATCTCCTAATTTGATAGGCTATTCAGATGCTGATTATGGTGGTTGTAAAATAGATAGAAAAGGTACCAATGGTACTTGTCACCTCTTAGGAAGTTCATTAGTCTCTTGGCACTCTAAGAAACAAGCTTGTGTGGCTTTGTCAACTATAGAGGCTGAATACATAGCAGTTGGAAACTGTTATGCTCAAATTCTTTGGATGAAACAACAATTAGAAGACTATCATATCTTTCTAAATCATATACCTCTGAAATGTGATAATACCAGTGCTATTAACTTAACCAAAAATCCTATAATGCACTCTAGGACAAAGCACATTGAAATAAGGGATATTTCCTAAGAGATCACATAAATAAAGGGAATTGTGAGATAGAATACGTAGATACAAAACATCAATTAGCTGATATTTTTACCAAACCTTTAGCTAAAGATAGATTTTATGAACTAAGAAGAGACTTAGGCATATTAGAGATCTCTTAAATTGCCAAAAACTCAATTTCCTTAAAAATCCGAAAAATAGCGTCAATAATCGATTATAAGTGTCAATAATCGATTATTAGCCACCCTTAAAAATCCCAAAACATTCTGGAATAATCGATTATTTGGGGCAATAATCGATTATCTTTAATTCTGAGCCAAAAATGAAAAACTCTCTGGAATAATCGATTATCACTTAGGATAATCGATTATCAGCTTGTCAGGATTCATATTTTACCCAGTTCTTGAACCAATAATCGATTATCACCTTCTGATAATCGATTATTACACGTCGTTGGACCAAATAAATTCAAAAACTAGCCGTTGCAACGACTAGATTTGCATTAAATTGCGTGTATATGGCCGTTGGAGACCCTTCTCTATATATATATATCAGCCATTTTGGTCCCCAGAACACTCTTTTCTCACCTTCCACACTCAAGAACCTATCATTTTCTCAAAATTCTCAAAAACTCTCAAAGCTTCCCTCTCTTTTACCTCAACAATGGTTGAACCCTCTCGTCGGAAGATTCCTACCCGCAGGAGGACTACATCTCGTGCCTCTCAACCCTCAATTGCACCTAAGACTGCCTCCATTGAAGGATGAATTTCAGATGAAGATAGAAGATCTGAATTCATCACATTATGGAAAGACAAGCCCCTTATCACTCCGAAATTTATCCAGTCTCAATGGTTTGTCAATCACCATTTCACCATTCCTACTTTTCTTTCTGAACAAGGGGTAAAATTCTTCACCGAGATGCAAGGCACCTACTACCCCGATTTGGTACGAGCCTTCTACTTCAATTACAAATTCAGAGATGGCGTGGGTTTTACAAAGGTGAAAGGTGTTGACATTATTCTGGATGATGATATTTGGGAAAATGTTGCTCAATTTCCTATTCATGATGGCACATCTCCAATCCTCACTGCTGGCATTGAAGGGTTCAACAAAATATTCGCTTATAGATCCTTTATGCGACGACCGAATCAAGAAATAGGTCGCCAATTGTTAGCAGGACCTCTCAAACTTGATGAGCGTCTACTTCACTATCTTATTGTTTGGATTTTATGTCCACGTGGTACAAATCACGCACAGTGCAGTGAAGCAGATCTTATGATCATCTATGCTATGCTCAACCACATTCCTACCATTGGCCAAGCATAATTCTTGACACCATGCTCAAAGCCAAGAGATTGCCTTAATATCCACTCCCATATTCCTTGCTCATCTCTCGTATTTGTGAGTACAAAGGAGTAAATGTCTCTGATGAACAATCTCATAAAACCACTAAGGCAAACAAAATTGCGGAAAACTCCTTGAAGCAGATGAAATTTATTCCTTTTGGGAATACCTACATTCACAAGGATGATATGCCTTCCTCAGACAATGAAGAAGAAGAGAATCCTCCCACTGCTCCTATTCCTCCTGTTGCACAAATATTGGATCATCCAGTAGTGTTGGTGGCTCATCCTCTTCTTTAGAGGATCACATTTTAAACCTAAACCAAAGACTTGAAGAATTCTTTCTTCTCTCCACTCACCGACATGAAGAAGTCACTGGCCTTAATTAGAGGACTAGATTCTAGGATTTGTAATTTAGAACATAAGTTTGATAAATATGATAAGGTGATGACATGAGTCAAGACTTTTATAGGTCTACATCATAGTTATTTTTTATTGCTATTGTAATATGTTTTCCAGTTTTATTATTTCTTAATAAAAGTCTATTTTTTGTTATTCTTTACCATTGTCTAATTGAGGGGGAGCTTCTCTATTAAAACTTTTTTCATATGATCAAAACAGGGGGAGAAAAAGTTTAAAAGTTTAAACCAAACAGTGCTACTAACAAATCTACTTGTAAGATATTTTGATTGCAGATACTTTAAACATATTGTTTTGATCATCATCAAAAATGGAGAGATTGCTGGCAAAAGCAATACAAGTCTAAATGTTGAAGCAAGATTTTGATGATGATAAAAGAAGTCTGAAAGCCATTTGGAAGTCAATATGAAGAAGATGTGTTGTTGTGTTTAAAGCTATCTTGAAAAGTGTAATTAGATTTGTTAGAATCAATATTGTACAAGAAAATTCTGGTATTTCTCGAAAAATCAAAGTGATAATCGATTATCACTTAGGATAATCGATTATCCTAAGTTGAACCAATTTTTTCAAGAAAGCACTGGAATAATCGATTATCACCTCTGATAATCGATTATCTGTTCAAAAATTTGTTTTTCATAAAACGCACTGGAATAATCGATTATCACTAGTGATAATCGATTATCCTGGTCAGTTGGACGCGACTGTTGAGCTTTTTGACCTAATTTCTGGAACCCCTATTTAAGGAACATCAGAGTTACTTCTCACTTACCTTTTTGAGAAGCTAGAGTGCTAGTGCTGTGACTACAAGAGAGTTCTCTGAGTGTTCTCAAAAGAAGCTTTAAAAAACCTAGTGTGGGTAGAGCGATAACTTTTCCTGAGAGGTGTTCTAGGAGATTGAGTGCTGCTGCTATTGCTAGGAAAGCTAAGGTCAAGGTTCTCTGTGTGATTCAGAGAAAGGTGTTCATCTCTTGTGTGATCAAGAGAGGTGTTTTCTTTCCTTATACTTTTACTATCTGATTGTAATCTGTTATTTGTTAATGATTTAGTTAATCTCGTTTTTAAGAGATTAACAACTGGACGTAGGGTCTTTTGATCCGAACCAGTATAAATACTTGTGTTCAATCTTCTTCTCTATCTCTTTATTTCATCTATTATTGTGTTTAAAGAAATTAATATTTGATTTAATCGATAAATTTTGGAAAAATTTTAAAGTATTAATTTTATTACTTAAAACCAATTCACCCCCCTCTTGGTTTCTGTCCAAATGCTTAAATATTTCGCTGCGCGATACCAACAATCATCTGATAACAATAAATAATTCCAAAGCTTTTACAAGTTCCAAATAAAACTTTTAAACATAGAAAATCCCTAGCTCTAATTCCCAGCTAGTCCCCCTCTCCATCTCAAGTGTTAACAGCATTACTTGTATCATCAACTGCTCCCGTGTAAAATTACACGATCATCGGCATACACAAACAGAAAGGGTGAGCTCAAAAATATATATAAAAATCACAGAAATTAAATAATAGAAAACACCCAATCTTATTATCATGATTACATCTTGGTTACATTCTCAACACGCCTCAATGTTGTTCAACTACTAACATACAACAAGGTTAGTCATGGACTCAGGATTCCTGATGCTCACACGAACTTGCCTGCTCGTGGTCCTGCTTCTACGAACCTCCCCGCTCGTAGTCCTACTCTACAGACCTAGCCGCTCGTAGTCCTACTCTACGGACCTAGCCGCCCGTAGTCCAACACATGTGATTCACAAGCTACGTAACTCCCCGCACGCAACATCTCTCAATTATGAGCATGAAACATATGAACCTACCTCGCTCGTATCCCTACAGGAGAGTAATCGAGTATGAACCTCCCCGCTCATACCATCACATGTTAATCACCATCCATGAACCTACCCGTTCATGGCACAGCATCTCCTGATCCATGTTTCATCAAAGTATACAATAATGCACATAGACTGCACTAAACTCGCTTGGACTAGAAGCCTTAACTTAAGCAACCAAGCCTGTCTCGCTCAAGCTAAGATTTCTCGCCTAAGCTAGCATGCAAACAGGTTTCACGTGCTGAAATAACATGACCTAAAAACTGCACTTCTTCTAACCAGAACTCACATTTAGACAACTTACCATAGAGCTGATGTTCTCTAAGTACTGCCAATAACACTCTGAGATGATCTGCGTGTTCCTCCTTGTTCTTGGAGTAGATAAGAATATCATCTATGAACACCACCACAAACTTGTCCTAATAGGGCTGAAACATCCTATTCATATAGTCCATAAAGATCGTTGGAGCATTAGTCACTCCAAATGGCATTACTACATACTCGTAATGTCCATACCTTGACCTGAATGTTGTCTTCTGAACGTCTTCCGGTTTGACCAAGATGTGATGGTATCCCAACCTCAAGTCAATTTTGGAAAACACAGCTGCTCCTCTTAATTGATCAAGCAAGTCATCAATCCTCAAAAGTGGGTACTTGTTCTTTATTGTCAGTTTATTCAACTGCCGATAGTCTACACATAACCGAGAACTCCCATCCTTCTTTTTCACTAGTAACACAGGGGCTCCCCACGACGATGCACTAGGTTTGATAAACTTCTTCTCTAGCAGATCCTCGGTCTGCTTTTTCAGTTCTACCAATTCTGCTGGTGCCATTCTATACGGAGCCGCCGACACTGGACTCGCCCTAGGGATTAGATCAATAGAGAAATCTATATCCCTGCTAGGTGGCAACTCGGGTATTTCATTGGGAAAAACATCGGCATACTCGTCAACTACCGGTATACTTCTGATCTGTTCCTCTGAGCTTTTCTTTTCTCTATGAGCCACTATCATGTAGCAGGTAGCTACTTCTTCAATCTCATTTAAAGCTTTGTGAGTGGAGATCAACTCAAACCCTTCCGATTCTGGGAACACCACTCTGCGTCGTCCGTAATCAATGACAATATGATTACTTGACAACCAATCCATCCCCAGTATCACGTCCAGTCCCTCCATAGGCAAGCATACTAGGTTCACCTTGAATCACCTGCCCTCTACCTCTATCGAGCATCTAACACAGGCAGAATTAGTTGAAACCTGTCCAGATGCTGGTGTTGAGACTATTAACTCGCATCCCAGATCACGAGTCGACAATCCCAAATTCTTCACGCAGTCATGAGATATAAAGGAGTGCGAAGCTCCTGAATTAAACAACACTAACACCCGGTTACCCAACAATAAGCAAAAGTCGAGTATAAGACTACTTGACTGAGTGGCCTCTGTGCTGGTCAAAGCAAAGACTCGGCCTGCTGCTCTAGGCCTGTCTGACGAAGATGATGGAGGTCGTGCTCCCGTGGTAGTCTTCTTATTAGGACACCGACTGGCAAAGTACCCCGGCTGATCACACGCATAGCACTTGCGAGTGCTAGCACTGTTTCCCCCACTACCTGCAGGCTGTGTACAATTTCTCCTCAGGTGCTCTCCTCCACAATTATAGCATCGCAACTTCTGTGAGGATGATGACGGTCGGCTATAGGGCTTCTTCTATTGTCTGCCCTCAGGACAATTCTTCTGGGATCTGTTAACTCTGTTGGGTCCCATCTCCAACTGCTCCACACTCTTGGCCTGCTCGACCAAGACAGGAATCTTCTTGACCCTCAACGGTACAATGAAGCGCCTCAGTTCATGCCTTAGGCCACCTTCAAATTTCCTGCAACGCCACTCCTCCATCACAGTCTGGGAGTAAAACCTCACCAAGTACTCAAATCGATCCACAGAGGCCTACACTAACATCGACCCTTATTGCAGGGTAAGGAACTCAGCTTCGCGCTCATGCCTAGCGCTGTCGGGGAAATACTTCTCCAGAAACCTCTTCCTGAAGTTAACCCAATTCACCTCCTCTTCGCAGGTCTGCATCTCTTGCTGCATAGTGCATGACTCGGGCCAATCCGGGTTAATTTTATCAACTTGATTCAGAACTTGAAAGGAACTTGCGTAAATCACGTAGGAGACTTGAACTTAGGTGTTCTACTAAAGGAGCACCATCATCATCTGAACCTACCACTGAAAGTGTACCACTAGAATCACCACCGGTGATTAACATATCTTCTGATCCATCACCTGAACCAGAAATTCAAGAAGATAGAATGGAAGAAAGAACAATAAGAGAATTGGCTTCACCGGATGCAGCAATTACACAAAACATGTGCATCCAATATCCAGATGGAGAATGTGAGCTTAAGTCTGGGTTAATCCATCTTTTACCCAAATTCCATGGATTAGCAAGAGAAGACCCGTACCATCATTTGAAGGAATTTCATGTTGTTTGTTCATCCATGAGACCTACAACAGTGACAGAGGAACATATCAAGCTTAAGGCTTTTCCATTCTCATTGCAAGATGCCGCTAAGAATTAGTTATACTGCCTTCCACCAGGATCCATCAATACCTGGGAGACTCTGAAAAGATTATTTCTGGAAAAGTTTTTTCCAGCATCTAGAGTTGCTGCTATTCGCAAAGATATTTATGGGATAAGGCAACAAGAAAGAGAAAGTCTTCACGAGTATTGGGAGAGATTCAAAAAGTTGTGTGCTTCCTGTCCTCATCACCAAATAAACGAGCATCTCCTCATTCAATACTTTTATGAGGGATTGAGTATCATGGATAGACAAATGATAGATGCTGCAAGTGGAGGGTCATTGGTGGACAAAACGCCAACAAATGCAAGACAATTGATTGAAACTATGGCGTCGAACCATCAACAATTTTCCACAAGGAGTAATTCTATAACTCTATTGAAGGGAACCCATGGAGTAGAAGCTTCATATGTTGCAGATCACAAGAAATTAGAAGGGAAGTTGGATGACTTAGCAGCCATGGTAAGGACCTTGACAGACTTACAGAAAAAGCCTATCCCTTCTACTTTATGTGGAATTTGTGCTTCTATTAATCATCCTACAGAGGCTTGTTCTATGTTAAAAGAGACAGGGACGTTAGATAATGAACAACCTCAGGCATATGCTGCAAACATCTATGGCAATAATAGACCACCTCGGCAGCAATACAACCATGATTTGTCCTCCAACAAGTACAACCCAGATTGGAAGGAATATCCCAGCCAGAAATGGGGAAATCAACAGCCTCAACACCAACAAGTTTATGTTCCACCTCAACAGAGGCAACAACCACAACCAGCGGCAACCTCTGGTGATTCAAACATGGAGGCAATGATGAAAATGATGGCTGACATGATGAAGGGACAAATCAATGAGTTGAAACAGACGATGGAAGCAACCAATCAAAATTTGCAGAACCAGATTGGACAAATGGCAAATGAGTTAAATCAGATGAAGTCTCAACAAGGCTCAAGCAATTTGCCTGCACAAACTGTAATTAACCCGCGAAATGTAAGTGCTATTACTTTAAGATCGGGTAAGCAAATACAAGGTCTTGGGGATGCCCAAGAAGATGAAGATAAGGACAATGAAGTTGTACCTAATGATGAAAGAGGAAGATCAGATGAAGCAACACAAGCAACATCTGAGATGCCTGCACCCAGTGATAACTCCAGTTTGGTATCCCCTAATACTTCCTCTGAAAATCCTTCTCCTTATTCTCCTCCTCCTCCTCCCTATCCAAACCGTTTGAAACCAAAAACTAAAAAGATGGAGGAGTTAGACAAAGAAATCCTGAATACCTTCAAGAAAGTGGAGATAAACATTCCTTTGTTGGATGCTGTGAGACAAATTCCTAAATACGCCAAGTTTCTCAAAGAATTATGTACACATAAAAGGCGTATTATGGACAAAGAGGTAGTGAACATGGGAAGAAACGTTTCTAGCTTAATTAAGAAGCCTGCAGTTAGAATGCCGCAAAAGTGTAAGGATCCAGGTATGTTTTCTGTTCCCTGCATTATAGGTAGTACTAAGTTTGACAATGCTATGTTAGATTTAGGAGCTTCTATTAATGTAATGCCTTTATCTGTTTTTACTTCACTTCATCTTGGACCTCTTAAGTCTACTGGTGTGGTCATTCAATTGGCCAACCGTAGCACAGTTAACCCTGCAGGTGTGCTAGAAGATGTGCTTGTCCGTGTGGACAAGTTAATTTTTCCTGCAGATTTCTACATCTTGGATATGAAGGATGATGAAGGAATGAGTTCAACCACAATCATCTTGGGAAGACCATTCATGATGACAGCACGTACCAAGATAGACGTGCATGCAGGATCCTTGACTATGGAGATAGGAGATGAGAAGGTGCAGTTCAACGTGCATTTTATCTGGTTTTTCTTCTTCTTTGGATTTTTCTTTTTCGAATGTTTCGGGCTCAATTTTAGACGAAAGAGAAAATTTTAAAACAGGTGATGTTGAGGACGCGGTGTCACTATTTGATACCTCTGTGGCGTCCAAGTGTGATGCTGAGGTGGCTGAAATTACCTTAGGCAGTAAAATGTTGCCATCTGTGGAACAGCCACCCACTTTGGAGTTGAAACCTTTACCATCTCATTTGAAATATGTTTATCTTGAGAGGGATGGGAAACTCCCTGTTATTATATCTGCCTTGCTTACTGATGAGCAGGAACAAAAGCTATTGCAGGTTATCAAAGATCACAAGCGAGCAATAGGCTGGACTTTGGCAGATATTCTTGGTATTAGTCCTTCTTTCTGCATGCACAGAATACTCTTGGAGGAGGATGCTAAGCCAGTGAGGCAACCTCAGAGGAGACTGAATCCTCAACTGATGGAGGTTGTGAAGAAAGAAGTCACCAAGTTGCTACAAGCAGGTATTATATATCCCATTTCTGACAGCACTTGGGTGAGTCCTGTACATGTGGTCCCCAAGAAATCTGGGATCACCGTGGTCAAGAATGAGAAGAACGAGTTGATTCCTACTCGTATTCAGAATAGCTGGAGGGTCTGTATTGATTATAGAAGACTAAACCAGGCCACCAGGAAGGACCACTTTCCTTTACCATTCATGGACCAGATGTTAGATCGATTGGCAGGTAAGTCTCATTACTATTTTCTTGATGGATTCTTTGGGTATTTTCAGATTTGTATTGCCCCAGAGGATCAACATAAGACTACTTTTACTTGTCCATTCGGTACATATGCTTATAGGAAAATGCCATTTGGCCTTTGCAATGCTCCTGGAACATTTCAGCGATGTATGATGAGTATTTTTACAGATTTGTTGGAGCATTGTATTGAGGTTTTTATGGATGATTTTAGTGTATATGGTTCATCTTTTGATCATTGCTTGTCTAATCTTGCTAGAGTCTTGGAGAGATGTGAAGAAACTAACCTTGTTCTAAATTTTGAAAAATGTCATTTTATGGTGGAACAAGGTATAGTTTTAGGTCACGTTGTTTCCAAGAATGGTATATCTGTAGATCCTGCTAAAATTGATATTATTTCACAATTGCCTTACCCCTCTTCTGTGAAAGAGGTTCGATCTTTTCTTGGACATGCAGGATTTTACAGGAGGTTTATCAAAGACTTCAGCAAGATAGCCAACCCTCTCTCCAACTTGTTGCAAAAGGATGTAGTATTTGACTTTGGAGAGAGGTGCAAAGATGCATTTGATACATTGAAAAAGGCGCTTACCACCACTCCTATCATCCAGCCACCTGATTGGACATTACCATTCGAGTTGATGTGTGATGCATCAAACTTTGCAGTAGGAGCGGTGCTTGCACAAAAAGATGGGAAGCTATCACATGTGATATATTATGCTTCCAGAACATTGGATACAGCGCAGGCTAACTACACCACGACTGAGAAGGAATTATTGGCTGTTGTGTTTGCCTTGGACAAATTCAGACCGTACATACTTGGTTCCAAGGTAATTGTTTATACTGATCATGCAGCATTAAAATTCCTTCTGAAGAAAGCAGATTCGAAACCAAGGTTGATCAGATGGATGCTACTGCTCCAAGAGTTTGACATTGAGATTCTAGACAGAAGTGGAGCACATAACTTGGTAGCTGATCATCTTAGCAGGATTAAAAATGGAGAAGATAACATTCCTATTAAGGATGACTTTCCTGATGAAGTCCTCCTAGCATTGACTGCTGTGAAAGGTATGTTTCCTGAACCTTGGTTTGCTGACATTGTTAATTATTTGGTTGTTTCTGCTATTCCTCCTTCCTTCTCCAAATATGAAAGAATCAAGCTAAAAAGTGAGGCAAAGTACTATATCTGGGAAGACCCAATTTTATGGCGCATTGGTAGTGACCAAGTCATAAGGAGGTGTGTTCCAGATATCGAGATACCTCATGTGCTTGAGTTCTGTCATTCATCTCCTTTTGGTGGACATTATGGCACACAAAGAACAGGTAGAAAGGTGTTGGATTGTGGATTATATTGGCCTACTATCTTTAAAGATGCACAGAGGGTATATGAAAATTGTGAGCAGTGCCAAAGGGCAGCCAGATCCATTACAAGAAGGGATGAAATGCCTCAACAACCCATGCTATATTGTGAGGTATTTGATATTTGGGGTATTGATTTTATGGGTCCTTTTCCTCCTTCTTTTGGGTTTTCTTATATTTTGCTTGCTGTAGACTATGTCTCCAAATGGGTGGAAGCCATAGCTACAAGGACTAATGATTCTCGAGTTGTTATGAGTTTTGTCAGGTCTAACATTTTCTGCAGATTTGGGATACCACGAGCCATCATCAGTGACCAGGGGACTCATTTCTGTAATAGGCTACTTGAGAACATGTTGAAGAAGTATGGGGTGACACATCGCATTGCTACACCATATCACCCCCAAACCAATGGACAAGCAGAGATCTCTAACAGAGAGATTAAAAAGATACTAGAGAAAGTAGTGAAGCCTAGTCGAAAGGATTGGGCAACAAGATTGGATGATGCACTTTGGGCACACAGGACAGCCTACAAAACACCTATAGGTATGTCACCTTTCAGGGTGGTTTTTGGAAAGGCTTGTCATCTACCTGTGGAGATTGAACATCGGGCCTATTGGGCCGTGAAAGCATGCAACTTGGATTTGGAAGAAGCAGGAAATGAGCGAAAGCTTCAGTTGCAAGAACTAGAGGAGATTAGGCTTGCAGCCTATGAAAATTCAAAGTTCTACAAAGAGAAAACCAAGAAGTTCCATGACCAAAAGCTTGTGGCTAGAAAGGATTTCAAGGTAGGCCAGAAGGTGTTACTATACAAATCCAAGCTTGGTCACATGAGTGGTAAGTTGCGTTCTTCTTGGGAAGGACCATACATTGTTACAGAAGTCTTCCCTTATGGAGCAGTGGAGATCAAGGAAGAATCTTCAGCAAGAACTTTTAAAGTTAATGGGCATCGTCTTCGGATATTCAATGAAAATCAAGATATGCTGAATAAGACGATGGATGGGATGAACTTGACTTCTCCCTCATACCTTCCACCTTGAGGAGGTAAGTACACTTCATACTTTTTCTTTGCATTTTATACATATTGAATACATTGAGGACAATGCATGGATAAAGTGTGGGGGTGTGGGGAGATTTTCCCCCTTTTCTGTTTTTGTTTTCTATTTGTTTTGTTTTTCCTTTTCTAATTTTGTTTTCTGTTTGTTTTTATTAAAAAAAAAAGGTTTCTGTTTTCAATAAAACATATTGACATTGGATTTTTGGATTTGATTTACTAATTGGAACGGTCATAATTCTGGGAAAATAAGAGTCATGTGTTATGAATGGATTGTTTTTGTGATTTACTTGACTGAGTTGATTTGAGAGTTTCTGGAATAAATCTTTTGTGAAAGAGTTTTTGACCTTGTGAGTTTTGAGCTTTATTGTAAGGATGAACTACCGTGTGTCATTCCTATTTTTCTTGTGTGATTTGCTCATGTCTTGTTGATACTCAAATGTTTAGCTTGATTCTGTTGTTTTGCATCTTAGGTGAACATGCATGATTTGATATGACTGAGGCATTTCTTGTTTTTAGCTACTTGGCCAAATAAGCTAACCATAACATTGATCCATTGGTAGCCTCTTGAGCTTAAACTTCTTTTTCTTGTTTTGAGCATATTGCTAAACCTTAAAAAGAAAAAGACCATGTTTTTCCTTACCTTAGGAGAAAGAAGGAGCTAGTGGATTATGTTGAGATTGGTTGAGGAATAAAGTGTGGGGGTGAGTATTTCCCCCACAAAGTTATAAAAATGGCAAAAAGGAAAATAATTGTTGACGACAGAGTGTTGAAATGAAAAGTGATTGCTGTTTGAAAAAGAGCAACAAAGGACAAAAAAGAGAAAAAAGAGAGAAGTAAGGATTGTTTTTGAAACTATGCTCCATAACTCTTTCTTCCCTACTATTTCAAAAACACACAAATCCTAAAGTTTTTCCTACCTTTGCCTTGGCCTCATTATAACCTATGAAAAGTCCTCATGATTTTTGAATGCATGTTTTCTGAAAGTGTGAATATTAGAGTCTTGCTAAGCATTGAGAGTGTTAACTTGCATGGATATTTTGAGTGAAAACACAAGCCAAAACACTTGAGCGAATCTTGGTGAGAAAATATATATTTAACTTGAGTGTTTCTCTTTCATATTTGATTATCTTGTAAACTCAAAAGATTAACTCATGTGTGAAAAACAGAATTTTATCCATTTGTTTGTGCATGACAACATGATTTCTAGAAGTTTGATCTGTTTCCATTGGTATTCATTTCTTTAATCCACTGAAAATATGGGATAAAAGACCTCAGAAAAAAGTTTTGAAATTGTTCAATTTTGCCAGGAGTGCAAAAGGATAAGTGTGGGTGTGTGATGAGTTCAAATTTTTGCCCTCATTTAATATTTAAATTTGGGGATTTAATTGAATTTTCTGTGCTTAAAGATTGATTTAATTAGGATTTGTGATTATTGGATTTATTGAGTAAGTTTGGTAAAAGTGGCGTAAAAATTGATTTTAGTTGCATAAAATATTATTGGATATTCTAACGTTTGTTAATGCAGCTGGAATTTATTTTTGGTCAATTAATAGTGTGATTTTAAAATATTCAAAGTTACAAAATAAGTCCAAAATCAAGAAATTCTGAAAAAGAATAAATCAGGAGCTAAATGCACCCCCAGATTTTATTTGCACACTCCTCCCTCAAGTGGACCACAAAAACCTGTTCTGCACCCCCAGTTTCCACTAAGTTGCACCCCTCCTACCATTTAAACTCCACTCAACCAGATCATGCCATGTGGCAATCCCCACCTCTTAAAATTAGCCAACCAGAACAAGCCACGTGTCATAATCCTACCCTCACCAAATTAACCAATCAGATCTTGCCACGTCATCATCTCCTCCATCTCACACATGAAACCCTAACCCTAGTTTCCCTTCCACCCTCCACGGCAGCCGCCGCCACCAACCTCGTCAGCCACCATTAGCACCACCACGCAGCTACAGCAGTGCCGCCACTGTTTCGCCACCATCTTCCTCCATCAAAGCGCGAGTTCGTCTTCTTCCGGCCACCACGTTCAACCACTGAACTCCCGCAGCCACGACGAACCATCCAGCGGTGCCACTCGCGATCATCTTCTCTGCAGCGCATCCTCATCGTCGCAGTTCCGTCACCACTGCAGACCTGCAACCACCGCGAGCACACCGCCAGCGCGACCTGCGCAGTTCTGTCACGCATCCAACCTCCACCATCTCCGCTCCGTTGCGCGAACCTGCGCAGCGCACACGAACCACCACCGCGAGTTCTTCTTCCCACGAGCGCGTCAGCCACCGCTGCAGCAACACCACCGCGTCGCGCCACCACGCCGGAAAAATGGCAGCAGCCGCCGTCAGCCGCGCAGCCAAGGAAGAAACATGGGGCAGAAACCCTAATTCTGGAAAGTGCACTCTGCGCCACGTGTCAGCCTCTGATTGCACAGTCAAATTGGTCAAATTTGGTCAACTGGTCAACTCTGGTCAACTAGTCAAAGTCAGCAGTCAACACTGGTCAAAACTGCAAATATGGTTAAATGAGAGGGGCAGAATTGGAAATTTGACAACAATTAAGTTGCTAATTAATTAAATAAAAATAAAAGATTTTAGCAACTGACAGATAAAGCCCAAAGTCCAGTTGAAGCCTATATAAAGAGACTTAAGGGAGCAGAAGGGACTGACATTTTTTTTACAACTTACAGCTTAGACACTTAGAACTCTCTGGTTTTGGCAGATACCATCTCCACCACATCTCTCATTCTTTCTTTTATTTTCTTTCCTTCATATCATCATGTATTCCATCAAAGCCATGGAGGGCTAAGCTTTTAGGGTTGATTCCACTGTAATTTCTTAAATGGATTCTGAGGTTAGATGAATTTATATGTTTTGTTATTTTGATTATTGTTGTGGTTTTTGTTTATCTATGTCCTTTGCTTCTTAATCGAATAGAAAATAATGATTTTAAATCTACATGCATGCTAATCATATGAATTAAAAGGTTTTTAAATTAAATTGAGACTTTACTTTGATTTTGTTTAGAAACTTTCATTTGATTAGATAAGTTTTTGTCAATAATTGAGACTTTAATTTGATTAGAGGTAATTACTTTAACTAAAATTAGTCAAGACTTTACTTTGATTAATTAAGTTTTCTATTTGGTAAAGAAACAAAGGAATAGACATGATTAGGCATAGTAAAATTAATTGAGACTGTACTTTGATTAAATTTACTATGGACAATCTAAACAATTCTCACTTTTAATTGAGACTGTACTTTGACTAAAAGTGAGGATGCCAACAAATGAATTGAGTCTTTACATTGATTTATTTGTAAATCAACAACAATAATTAATTTAACAATAATCTCTAGATAACCAATGAAGAATCTTATTTAGAAAAAGCAGTGGAATTGACCTATTTACTATTACTGTGTTTACAATCTTCCGTGTCATTTTCTTTGTATATCAAAACCCCCCTATTTTTATAGTTGCTAGTTTAAATTGCATTTTTGAGAATCAAATATTTGAGATCAATTCCGTATTCGTTGTGAGACGACTCAGGGTTATCTTAACCCTAACTATTTTCTTCACTACAAACTGGCAATACTGAAGTTGCTAAAGTAGTGGTAATTTGATCGCCCAACGACAACGATATCAATTTTGTCTTAGGACTCCCAAGAACACAAAGGGGTTTTGATTCCATTTTTGTGGTGGTAGATCGTTTTAGCAAAATGACACACTTTATACCCTGCCACAAAGTGGATGATGCTAGCAACATTGCTAGGCTTTTCTTTAGAGATGTGGGTAAGCTTCATGGTATACCCCGCTCCATAGTTTCTGATAGAGATACTAAGTTCCTTAGCCATTTTTGGAAAACTCTTTGGTCAAGGCTATGAACTAAACTTAATTTCTCTACTTCATGTCACCCACAAACTGATGGGCAAACTGAAGTTGTTAATAGATCTATGTCTACTATTCTAAGGGCAATTTTGAAAGGAAACCACACATCTTGGGATGAATACCTTCCCCATATTGAGTTTGCCTACAATAGAGTAGTTCATAGGACTACTAAGATCTCTCCATTTGAAGCTGTTTATGCCTTTAATCCTCTCACTCCTATGGATTTGTTACCACTTCCTACATCTTTTGATTTCATTCATAAAGAAGGGGTGGCAAAATCTAATTTTGTTAAGAAAATGCATGAGAGGATTAAAAGACAAATCCAGCAACAAAGAGAGGTATGCTAAGTACAACAATAAGGGGAAGAGGGAAATGATTTTTGACGAAGGGGATTGGGTGTGTGATGAATATCACCTTATAGGGCTTTTCAGCTTGGGCCAATTGCCTGACCCATTTAGTTTTTCTTTGTCATTAAATAAATAATCATTTTGGGCCTTATACTTTTATTAGGCCATTCTTTTGTGCTATCTTTAATTGTCTTGATTCTTTTTATGGCTAGTAGAATACAAGAGGAATGGGCCTTAAATGCGCATGCAAGGCCTAAGATGAACTTCACATGGGCCAAGGAAGATGTGAAGACCTAGCCTAGGACACTTTGCTTGTAAATACTAGAATAGGATTTTATTTTGGGCTTTGTATTTTAGGCCTAGTAGAATAGGGTTTTCTTTGGGCCATGTATTTGGCTTTAGAGGAAATTGGACTTTAGAAGTAATTTTGGACCAAAAAGGGGAATTGGGTCAAATGGGCCAAGAGTAGTGTGTCTACTCTAGAAAAGCCTAGAAGCTTCTCAAACTTGCTCTCCAAGGATGAGAGTTAGCTTCCCATGGCAAGACAAGTGTGACTTGCTTAGGTGGCAAGTCACACCTCCCACATGCTCCTTTTTGGCTCCAAAATTCAACTTTCTAGACTCATTTTTCCCTCCACTTTTTGGAGACTCCTTGGTCTCATTTTAGCCTATAAATAGAGAGTTTAGGACCCTTGTATTTTCATTCATGAATATAGTAGAGAAATTCTGTTGAGATGACTCCAGACTCCTCTCTTTTTATGAATCAACTTAGGCTAGAGTTCTCCTTCTTGGTTTCCTCTAGCCCCCTTCCTTGAGTGTTGGCCCAACCTCACTTGAGAGCTTCTCCAAACACCATTACCGCATCATTTCTCCCTTCATCTTCTAGCTTCCACACCTTCATCCTTCTCCATGGAAGCCTCATCAATTCCGCATGGCTTCTCCTTGGCTTCTTTACTCTTGAAGATGGACTCATCAGTGTGGATACACCTCAGAAAAGATAGACTTCCTAAGAAAAGGAAGTCTAACTTAGCCCTAGAGGTGATGGCCCCTTTAAAGTGCTGAAAAGAGTCAATGATAATGCATATAGGCTAGAGTTGCCTGAGGAATATGATGTACATGCCACCTTTAATGTTGCTGATTTAATACCTTTTGTAGGTGGTACAAATGACGAGGTAGAAATTATAGATTTGAGGACAAATCCTTCTCAAGAGGGAGGGGATGAAGAGATGCCTCTAACCAAGGGACCTACAACAAGAGTCATGGCTAGGAGGATACAAGGGGAATGGGCCTCCAATGCACATACAAGGCCCAAGATGAACTTCACATGGGCCAAGGAAGATGTGAAGACCTAGCCTAGGACTCTTTGTTTGTAAATATTAGAATAGGGTTTTTTTGGGGCCTTGTATTTTGGACTTTATAGAATAGGGTTTTGTTTGGGCCATGTATTGGGCCTTGGAGGGTTTTTGGGCCTTGAAGAGAATTGGACCAAAGAAGAGTTGGGCTTGAAATTAGCCCAACAAGAGGGAGAGCGCATTTCAAGAGGATCTAGATCCTTCTTGCTCAAAGCTTGGTCACCAAGCTTCTCTTATGCGCCTAGAAGCAAGTTCCTTGTGACTTGCTTAGGTGACAAGTCACACTTGCCTCATGCTCTCTTTTTGGCTCCAAATACCACATTCTAGATCCATTTTTCTATACCACTTGGCTATCTTTTTCTACTATAAATAGAGAGCTTAGGACCCTTGCACTTTCATTCATGAATATAGTAGAGAAACTCTGTTGAGATGACTTCAAACACCTCTCTTTTTGTGAATCAACTTAGGATAAAGTTCTCTTTCTTGGTTTCCTCTAGCCCCCTTCCTTAAGTGTTGGCCCAACCTCACTTGAGAGCTTCTCCAAACACCATTGCCACATCATTTCTCCTCTCATCTTCTAGCATCCGCACCTTCATCCTTTTCCATGGAAGCCTCATCAATTTCGCATGGCTTCTCCTTGGCTTCCTTACTCTTGAAGATGGACTCATCCAATTCCATGCAATTTCACCATATATCAATGTATATATATATATATATATATATATTTTACCAGTCACATAAATCCAAGCATAGCATGAACAAATATCACATTGTTTCATTTAATAACGCTTCATTCACTTAAATCAGAGAAAATAAACACAACTCTGTAGTGGTACTCGCTCAAGCTAGAGGATCTCGCTTAAGCTAGAGGGTTATCTCGCTTAGGCGAGTCACTCTCGCCTGAGCGAGGCCCTAAACATAAAGCAACTCCAAAACTGAGCGAACTCTCGCTCAGGCTAAGTTGTTTCACTTATACAAGAGTGACTCTCGCTCAAGTGAGACCAGCTCGCTTAGGCGAGCGCTCGCGCAGTGGCAAGGGTACATTTCTCGCCTGAGCGAGCTCATCAGAATTCCAATCTATTTCACATGCAAAGCTACGTAATTCTTACCAGAATCCTAATTCAACACCAATAATTAATCCAAACCTCAATCAAACACAAAATCATGCAATCCAAGTACTCAAGGACAATTTCTATACGAAAATTTAGCAAAGAGGTTAGCTTCCCTTACCTCAATGATCACCACTAGCAAAAATGATTTCCCATAGTGAGGCACCTAAATTCACAACTCAGGAAATTGGAATTACAAGTTCACACAGTAAGAATGAGACCTTAATTTGGTTTAGCAAGAATGAAGTTCCCAAAATTCGAAATTGAAAAGAATTGGGGGACAAAATCTGTCTTACGCGGATGGAAAGGAGGCTTAGCTAGGGAGGATAGTACTGTGCTGATTTTTCTGACTTGCTTGCTGCAACAGGAAGGAAAGATAGGTCAGAATGGAGGTTGTAGTCCTCTGGTTTGAGAAAGTGAGGGAGATTAGTGAAGAGAGAAGAGGAAGGATGTTGAGCCTGGGAGTGGTTTTGTGTATGGAATGAGAAGAGAAGGGGAAAAATAAAAGGGGGTATCACATTCTGCCCAACTACAAAAATTTTTGACCCAAAAATTTGAGACTTACCAGAGAACAGGTGTGGATATGACTTTCTCACTTCTTCTAATTTCCAAGTGGAATCACCCGTTCTCTTGTCCTAGATGACTTGCACTAGATTGATGGACTTCCCCCTGAACTATCTTGCCTGGATATCACCAAGACCAACAGGCTGAACCTCCACTGAAAGATCTCCTCTAATCTGCAAGTCTTCCACCTCAAGCACATGAGAGGGGTTAGGCACATACTTTCTTAACTATGAAACGTGAAACACCGAGTGGAGGTTGGCCAATTGAGGAGGCAGGGCGATCTCATAAGCCACTGGTCCAATTCTTCTCAGAATCTGATAGGGGCCAATGAACTTAGGAGACAACTTCCTCGAGCGAATTGCCCTTCCCACACCAGTAGTCGGGGTAATTCTCAAGAAGACATGGTCCCCAGGTGCAAACTCCAAGGGTCTTCTCCGCTGATCAGCATAAGATTTCTATCTACTCCGGAATGCTTTCATTCTTTCTTGTATGAGCTTGACCTTCTCAGTAGTCTGCCTCAGCAGCTCTGGTCCCACCACCACTGATTCCCTATTCTAGTACCAACACAATGGTGTCCTGCATCTCTTGTCATAGGGGGCCTCATATGGCGCCATGCCAATGCTTGCATGAAAGCTGTTATTATATGTAAACTCCACCAAAGGCAAGACCTCATCCCAAGCACCTAGATGATCAAGCACGCACGTTCGCAAGAGATCCTCAAGAGACTGGATTGTCCTCTCGGACTGACCATCAGTTTGGGGGTGATAAGCTGAGCTCATAGTCAATCTACTACCCAAGGCACCCTGCAGCGTCTGCCAGAAAGGAGGTGAATCATGAATCTCTATTAGAGACTATGCTTGACGACACTCCATGCAACCTCACGATCTCACTGATATACAACTACGCCAGCTTCGCCATGGACATCCTCAGATTCACTGCTAAAAAGTGGGCACTCTTGGTCAGACAGTCTACTATAACCCATATGGCATCGTGGCTCCTCACGGTCTGTGGCAAATGGGTAACAAAATTCATAGCGATGCTATCCCATTTCCACTCTGGTATCTCCAACTACTGTAGCATCCCTCCAGGTCTCTGATGCTCTGTCTTAGCCTTCTCACAGGTCAAGCACGACGACACATACCGAGCAACATCCTGTTTCATGCTCAACCACCAGAAAGACTCCTTCAGATCATGATACATTTTAGTCATGTCTGGGTGCATTCTAAAACGGCTTTTGTGTCCTTTCTCAAGAATCATACCTTTCACCTCTAAGTCTTTAGGTATGCAAACCCTGTCTCTGAACCTTAACACCCAATCACCTCCTATCATGAAGTCTTTGGCTTTCTCGGTGCCAAGCAATGCCACTATCCTCTGCAGCTTGGGGTCAGATAGTTGCCTTTCCTTTATGAGGACAAGGAAATCACTAAACACGGTTAGATGACTGCATCTAATGACACCCTCACCTAAAACCACCTATAACCGTATGTCTCTAAACTATTCCACCAAGTCTAACTCCTTGACCATCATATGAGATGCGTGAATTGCTTTTCTACTTAAGCCGTCAACCACCACATTCGCCTTTCCCCGATGATACAACAACTCGAAGTCAAAGTCTTTCAAGAACTCCATCCATTGTCTCTGTCTCATGTTTAACTCTTTCTGGTCAAACATGTACTTCAGGCTCTTATGGTCGCTGAAAACTTGGAATTGTGCACCATATAGATAGTGTCTCTAGATCTTCAGTGCAAACACCACAACTGCTAACTCCAAGTTGTGTGTGGGGTTAGTTCTTCTCATGATTCTTCAACTACCTTGAGGCGTATGCAACCACTCTTTGATCTTGCATCAGAACACATCCCAATCCCTTATGGGAGGCATCATAGTAAACCTCAAAGGGTCTACTGGTATCAGGAATCACCAACACTGGGGCGCTAGTCAACTTTTGCTTCAAATATAGGAAGCTCTCTTCACACTGGTCGGTCCAAGCAAAAGATTGATCCTTACAAGTTAGCTATGTCAAGGGTGCCGCTATCTTAGAGAATCCCTCAATGAACATCCTATAGTAGCCAGCCAGTCCCACAAAGCTTTTTATCTCAGTCACTAACTTAGGACGCTCCCACTTTAACACAGCTTCCACCTTAGATAGATCCACAAATATGCCTTGAGTTGAGATCATATGCCCTAAGAACTGGACTGAGGTCATCTAGAACTCACACTTTGACAGCTTCGCATACAACTACTTCCCCCTCAAGATGCTCAAAATTGTTTTCAAATGCTTTGCATACTCTTCATGAGTTCGAGAGTATATCAAGATGTCGTCGATGAAAACCACCATGAACTTGTTTAGGAATGGCCTGGAGATTCTGTTCATGTAGTCCATGAACAAGGCGGGGTGTTAGTCACACCAAAAGGCAT
Source organism: Vigna unguiculata (assembly GCF_037176805.1). NCBI lineage: Eukaryota > Viridiplantae > Streptophyta > Magnoliopsida > Fabales > Fabaceae > Vigna > Vigna unguiculata. The sequence continues at coordinate 20,580,711 of NC_140795.1, read as the reverse complement.
TACTACATACTCATAATGCTTGTATTTGGACCTAAAAACAGTCTTCTGCACATCATTAGACTTGACTCAATATGATGGTATCTTGATCTCAAATCAATCTTGGAAAACACTACAACACCGTGTAACTGATCCATCAAGTCATCTATCCTTGGCAGGGGGTACTTGTTTTTTATGGTTAACTTATTCAGCTGCCTGTAATCCATACAGAGCCTAGAACTGTCGTCTTTCTTTTTAACCAGTAACATTGGTGCTCCCTAGGGTGACACGCTCAGTCTGATAAACTATTTTTCTAGCAGCTCTTCGATCTGTTTCTTCAGCTCAACTAGTTCAACAAGAGCCATTCGGTAGGGTGTTATAGACACTGGCCCTGCTTCCGACACCAGATCAATGGAGAACTCTATCTCCCCAGAAGGGGGTAAGCCAGGCACGTCCTCAAGGAACACATATGAGAAGTCCCTTACCACAAGTGTTTCAATATTTCTGCCTCCAGTCTCAATAGATAGTTGAGTCAGAATTAAGAAACATTGAGATCCTTCCTTCATTGCTTTATCCACTTGCTATGAGGACATCAACAGATCTTCATCTTCCAAGTTAGGAAACAACACTTTTTTCTCGTTGCAATCAATGAGAATGCGATTGGCAGATAGCCAATCCATTCCCAAGATTATATCTAACCCATCTAGAGGTAAACAGATAAGGTTTACCCTATACTTGTGTCCCTCAACCTCAATCAAACACCTAGTACACACTATTGAGGTTCTAACTAACCTAGAAGAAATCACACAAGACTCGATGATGAGACTACCTGATCCGGCCGCCTCTACACCCGTCATGGCGTTCACCCGAACAGCCACCTAAGGTCTTGCACCTCCTCTGATCTGATGTGGCTGAGGCTGTGCTAGAGGCCTTGACACTGTACTCCTACCAGCGGGGTAATCCTTGATGAAGTGGCCCTCCTGGCCACATCTAGGACATGTCCTCCTGCCAACAAGTTGGGGGCAAGCGCTCTTTAGATGGGGCCCTCCATAATGAAAACATTGTGGCCTAGAAGGCTGAGATTACTGCGGCTGATGTGAGAACCTCCTAGGCCCCTAAGGCTGAGGCTTAGGGTATGGCTTCCTCCTATCGTCATGTTTGCTCGTAGACCCAAATGGTCCTCCCACCTTCTGTTGAGATCGCTGTTGAGCTTCAACCTCAACCTTAAGCTTCTCTATCACTCTTTCATTCTCCACCAAGGTAGGGAATTCCTTGATAGAGAGTTGAGCCACCATGAGTTTGAGATCACCTCTCAGCCTATTCTTGAATTTCTTACACTGTCAGTCCTCAGGCATCTTCAAGGTGTGAAATCTGCCTAGGTGTTTAAACTTTTCAACATATTCTGACACTGACATGTCTCCTTGCATCAGTTGCAAGAACTCAACCTCCTTTGCATACCTCACACTATCTAGGAAGTACTCAGCATATAACTTTTTCTTAAATAGCTCCCAAGTGATGGGTTCCCTGTTATCTTCCAACATCATCTTCATACTGGACCACCAATGCACGGCCTCTCCAGCAAGAAAGTACTCAGTGTATGCTAATCTGTTATGTACAGGGCATCTCTTTGCATCATAGATTCGTTCCATATCATGCATCCACTGATAAGCTCCATCCGGGCTAGTCTTGCCATTAAAACGGGATGGATGATGCTGTAGGAAATCCTTCAAACTCCATTCTTGCACTCGTGGTAGTGGAGCTTGGGAAGAACCGGCTGTTGAACGATTTTCTCTTAGCTTATGCAAGGCTTCCAAGTGCCTCTGCTGAGTCGCCTTTACTGCTAGTCTTGCAGACTTCATCTGTTGCAAGGCTAGGTTTTATTGATTCACCATGTTAGCATTTTAGTGTTGCATGGCTGCAATCATTGCCTCAATTGCTCCCACCAAATGAGGATTATCTGGGTTTGAAAGAGGAGGAGGAGGAGGCATAAGTGTCATAGCTCTGACCACACAAAGAAAGGAACCATTAGTTTAGCTAACAAATACAACAACTATGCCAAGACACTACGAGAAACACACAATAGAAACTAAGCAAGCTCACACCTACAAATCCTAAAGGAACCACTGCTCTAATACAAAAAATGTAGCATCCCGTTTTAATAGTTTTTAAACTACCAAACGAAACATTATATTATGATAATTCAAAGAAGATGGTAGGAATAGGCTGATATAAAGTATCAATACAGTCATCCAAAAATAACCATACATGCACTGTATATAATCACAACCTACACTAAGAAAGGGTTACAAAACACCCGACGTCTAAGCCAAACATGGAGTAAATACTACTGTTGGAATCGCTCATGCCACAAATCAACTCCTATCCAAGAGGGGTAGGTCTTCACATGCACTTTTATCTGCTCACACCAATTGTAGGCGATCATTGCAAAAGAGAAAAGACACAAAAAGAACAAACATATGCAAGAAGGGTAAGCTAACTTAATTAAGAGAAATCTTGCAACTCATTAAATAGACATCAATCAAGGGCTTATCACATTTATCAAAATTATTCAAGCCACCACAACCACAACACATATACATGACTCTAGACTCAATATCCAGATTATGTAAGAGACATTGGAGCTCTTGGTGGCTTCACCTGTGATGTTTCCAAAACCTGCTGAGTTTGGGCATAAGGGGTTATCACCCAACCACTCTTAGGGTAAGTCCCTTTCGCGTCTATGACTGATCGAGTCCATACACTAGGACCTCCTGCTACTCCTCTCGACATAGTCCATTATACTCTACATGAGTCTTAATAGTTATTGGAGTGTGAGGATACCACCAAAACTGAGTCCTTATGTCCTTACATTCACTAAGACCTTTCTTTTAGAATTGCCCTTGAAATCCTAATTTAACCACATCTTCTCATAATCCAATTCCATGCAATTTCACCATATATATGTATATATATTTTACCAATCGCAATAATCCAAGCATAGCATGAACAAATATCACATTGTTTCATTTAATAATGCTTCATTCACTTAAATCAGAGAAAATAAACACAACTCTGCAGTGGTACTCGCTCAAGTTAGAGGATCTCACCTAAGCTAGAGGGTTATCTCGCTTAGGCGGATCATTCTCGCCTAAGCGAGGCCCCAAACAGAGAGCAACTCCAAAATTGAGCGAATTCTCGCTCAGGTTAAGTTGTTTCGCTTAGATGAGAGCGACTCTCGCTCAAGCAAGACCAGCTCGCCTAGGTGAGAGCTCGTGCATTGACAGGGGTACATTTTTGATAATTTCGCTCAGGCGAGACCTACTTGCCTGGGCGAGCTCATCAGAATTCCAATCCATTTCACATGCAAAGCTACGTAATTCTTACTAGAATCCCAATTCAACACCAATAATTAATCCAAACCTAGTCAAACACAAAATCATGCAATCCAAGTACTCAAGGACAATTTCTATACGAAAATTTAGCAAAGAGGTTAGCTTCCCTTAGCTCAATGATCACCACTAGCAAAGATGATTTCCCATAGTGAGGCACCTAAATTCGCAACTCAGGAAACTGGAATTACAGGTTCACACAGTAAGAATGAGACCTTAATTTGGTTTGGCAAGAATGAAGCTCCCAAAATTCGAAATTGAAGAGAATTAGGGGATGTAAGATCCACAAAATTTAATTAATTAAATAAATAAATAATTAATAAAAGCGGAAAGGTAGTTATTTATGATATTAAATTCTAATGGGTATGACGTGGAAAAGTACTAGCTCAAATGGTTGAGAGTACTTTGATTGTGTGGGAGGACTTGGGTTTGAGTCCTATGTATGCCAATTGTGTGTGTTTTTGTTATTATTGTTTTAATGATATGTTGGGCCACATTTCGTATGAGATAATGCTTGAATTGTGTGTGTTAGCAAGAAACATAAGTTGGCCTGGTGGTTTAGCTTTGATTTGACATTGGAAAGGTCATGGGTTCGAACCTTGGTATTTCAAATTTTAACTCTTTTTGTTAAAAGATTAGTTGTGGGCTGAATAGGAAAGGGTGGTGAAGACCTAGCAGAAAGGGGGTAGCTAAAGGGCTGAGAAATAATCAAGTAATGGCCCTTGAATAGCAATAAAACCAAAAATTTAATCACATTCTCGTTTTTTTTTTCATTAACCAAGTATTAAGACTTATAAAAGGCAACTTTTGAGAAGAAAATAAGGTTTGGAAGGCTATTTTTCTGAGAGCTTTAGAGGGAGGACGAAATTTGAGAGTAAAAAGAGAATTGGGAGTGAAGTAGAGAGGAGAAACATAAGTGGTGATACGGTCAGTCCTTGGAGATCAAAGGAATCTTTCAATTTCAAGTTTTAAGCGGGGAAATTTCAGGTTAGGGGAGCTGAACCCGAAATTGCATGCCTTTGATAATTTTGCATGATTTTTATGTGTATATGCTATAGATTTTGCACTGTATCTGAGATGAATTGGGGTTTGGGGTGTTTAGGTACTGTTTTATACGAATTCATACCTAATTATGTGATTATAATGAGATAATGTACTGTGTAAGGGTAATTGTGCAAAACTTTGGTTGTTGGAGTCTCCATTATGTCAACATTGTGTTCATATGTGCATGCATTATTTTCCAAATGAATGACATGATTTGGCATGAGTTTTTGGGCATGGTTACTACTGGTTGCGTGCTTAAACAGGGAGCCATTCTACAATTCTCGCTCAAGCGAGCGAGGCTCGCCTAGGTGAGATTGGCAGAGACAAAATCCTTGTGTTACGCGATCATCTCGCGCAGGCGAGGGAGTCTGGTCCTGAGCTACAGGTTATCTCGCTTAGGCGAGTGTGCCTCGCTCAGGCGAGGATACGAGCACGTTGAAGGGTGCTAGTGGGGACATCTCGCTCAGGCGAGAGTCTCTCGCCTAGGCGAGATTTCGAGGGTGGTTTGTGCTATTTGGTTGAACTCGTCGCTTGGACGAGATGATTTAGGATTCTGGGCGAGCGAGGGTCTTACCCAAGCGAGGGTGAGCTCATTTAAGAGAGAGTACGTGTACTGTAGAGCTTCTAGAGGCTCGCCCAAACTAGTGGATCTAGCTTAAGCGAGATAGGCTGGACTGGCGTAACAAAGGCTTTTGGCCTAAGTGAGCAATGGTGTTATTGAGCGTTCAAGGCCTGAGTTATTGTTGTAATGATGGAAGGGGATAGAAATTGTAAGGCATGGTTTATAAGGCTTCTAAGGTAATCCTAATGGTGAGCTTGCTGGTGTTCCATGGGTTGTAGCCCAGAACGTATCCTTGGATTCAGGCCCAAAACGTTACGTACTCTGTTCGTACTTGGGAACTCCACCTGGCGTTACGGTGTGTGATCCGTAGCATGGTTTCAGCAAGTGCTCTATCGGTTGTGGCGGATAGGTGTGGCAGCAAGGCACATTGAGATACTTAAGAGAAGATGTAGACCAATGCTAACATGGTGGTGGGAATGTGAAAGGACTGGAACGAGTTTCCTTGATGTACTTTTACTATACATGGTGGTGGCCATGTGGGAGGGGGGGTTAAAGGTAACGAGTCTTTCCCAAGGTGCATCGGTGTACATAGTGGTGGCCATGTGATGGAAATGGAGTAATGTTTTGTGGAAAATGAAGGGATCTTATAAATGGTTATGGCCATGCGGTATAAAGGGAGAGATTGTTTTATTGATATATTCTTTTATCTGTTAGCTCACCCTATCTGCCTGTGTTTGGCGATGATCGTGTACGCGGTACACGTGAGCAGGTGATGATGCAGGTGGAGCTGGTGAGGCTTAACTGCGGAGAGGGGATGATCATGGGACTTTTATTACTATGTTTTCTTAGTTTTGGATTTTTAAATGATATGTAAACTTTTGAGAGACTCTGGAACATTATTTCACTTTATAAGCTATGAGACGATGTTTTATTATACAATGATAAAAGTTTTAAATTTCCCTGTGTTTTGGGAAATGAGGTATTTTTAATTATTGTGTAATTAATTCTTTATTTTATTTTATTAAATTCGTAATATCTTGACGGGATGTTACATTTGGTATCAGAGCTTTGTTTTCAAAATGATTTTTTGGGGTCTATGGGGAGTGAGCTTACCTTGTGTGCTTGTGAGATCATTTTGACCATTGTTTGTTATCTAACTTTTAGTATGAAGTCTTAACCAAAATTGTTTGATGTGAACAGTTATGTGTGGCGTGCTCAAGCTATGGCAAATAGGAGGAGGAGGAATAATGTTGGGGCTGATGAGATCGCGCAGGCAATACATCGGATGGTAGATGCGATGCAGCCCATTGCAACGCAACCTCGAGCCGTGGTAGCACCCACACGCCCGGTGTCGATGAAGGACTTTATGAGACATAAACCGTCAAAATTTGCGGGAAATCTTTTCTAGATGAAGCCGATGCTTGGCTTAAAGATTGTGAGAAAATTTACCGGGTGATCGATTGCACAGATGCTCAGAAGCTTTCATTCGTCTCTTTCCTTTTGATAGCTGACGCGAAATACTGGTGGGCAGGCATGCAGCAGCTCATGCAGACCCGGGATGAGGAGGTTACCTAGACGTCTTTCAAGGCGAGATTTTTGGAGAAGTATTTTCCAGACAGTGCCAGGCACGAGAGAGAGGCGGAGTTCCTCACATTCCAGCAGGGGAACCTGACTGTGCAGGCATACACAGACAAGTTTGAGTATTTGGCCAGGTTCTACTCGCCTACTGTTACTGAGGAGTGGAGATGCCGAAAATATGAGGGCAGGTTGAAACACGAGCTACGCCCTTTTGATTGTACCTCTCCGGATCAGGGAGTTCCTAGTCTTGGTGGAGCAGGCCAAGGCTATAGAGCAGCTGGAAATGGGGCCCAACAAAGGGGCTCGACCTCAAAAGACTACCTCTGATTCACGGCAGCAGAAGAAGCCGTATGATAGGCCACAGAGTTCGGCTAAGAAACTCTAGTGCTACAAATGTGGTTGGGAGCATTTTCGGAGGGATTGTCCAAAACCCTCAGGTAGTTCTAGTGGTGGTGGTGGTAGCACTAGCAAGTGCTACTTTTGTGATCATACAGGCCATTTTGCACGACACTGCCCGAATAAGAAACCAGCTGGAGGTGCACTAGTAAAGAAACCAGTCGGGGATCGACCTAGAGCCCCTGGTCATGTATTCGCCTTGACGACTACCGAGGCCGCCCAGTCAGGTAACCTAGTATAGACTACTTGTTTTTTGTTTGATCACGAGGTTGTTGTGTTGTATGACTCAGGAGCTACCCATTCATTCGTATCCAATGAATGCGTGAGGAGGCTCGGTCTAGTGATGTGAGAGCTGGCGTGCAAGTTAATAGTTGCGACACTAGCGTCTGGAGAGGTATCCACCATGTCTGTTTGTGTGGGATGCCCTATGGATGTGGCAGGCCGCAGGTTCATGGTGAATCTCATCTGCTTACCAATGGAAGGGTTAGATGTGATTCTGGGTATGGATTGGTTGGCCAACAACCATATGGTGATCGATTGCGGGCAACGCAGGGTGGTGTTTCCAAATGCAGAAGGACTGGAATTGATCTCATCCAACCAAGCAGAGAAGGAGATTGAAGCGGGAGCTACATGTTTTATGATAGTAGCTCAAACGGAGAAGAAGAGTACCGCTAAAAAGATTAGTCTGATTCCTGTGGTAGATGAATACGCAGATGTCTTCCTTGACGAAATCCCAGAATTGGCACCAAGAAGGGATGTTGATTTCACCATTGATCTCATCCCTAGGGCTGGCCTAGTATCTATGGCACCATATCAGATGGCACCAACTGAGTTTGCAGAGTTGAAGAAGTAGATTGAGGATCTGCTTGAGAAGAACTTTATGCGGCCGAGTGCATCACCATGGGGGCACCGATATTACTTGTGAAAAAGAAGGATGGCAGTTCCAGGTTGTGTGTTGACTACCGACAGCTGAATAAGTTAACAATTAAGAATAAGTACCCACTGCCGAGGATTGATGATCTGCTGGATCAGTTAAGGGGAGCATGTGTGTTCTCTAAGATTGACTTGAGGTCTGGATACCATCAGATCTCGCTACGGCCACTATGAGTATGTGGTGATGTCGTTTGGGGTGACGAATGCGCCTGCTATATTTATGGACTACATGAATAGGATATTTTGGTCGTATCTGGATCAATTTGTCGTTGTATTCATCGACGACATACTGATATATTCTGAGAGTAAAGAAGAACACGCGGATCATCTGCGAGTGGTATTGGAGGTGCTCAGAGAGCATAAGCTTTATGGGAAGTTATCGAAGTGTGAGTTTTGGCTTGATGAGGTGCAGTTCTTGGGTCATGTAATCTCAGCCCAATTAATTGCAGTAGATCCAGCGAAGATCGAAACAGTGGTGAAGTGGGAAAGGCCACAAACTGTGACTGAGGTGAGGAGTTTCTTGGGCATGATAGGTTATTACAGGCGTTTTGTGGAAGGGTTCTCCAATATGGTGAATCCATGGACTCAACTCACCAGGAAGGACCAGCCTTTCTCTTGGACAGACGAGTGTGAGGTCTGTTTTGAGGATATGAAAAGGAGGTTGACCACTGCACCTATCTTAGTTATTCTAGACACAACCATAGGGTTTGAGGTATACTGTGATTCTTCATACCAGGGTCTGGGGTGTGTATTGATGCAGGAGAAACGACCTGTTGCTTATGCATCTCGCCAGCTGAAGGTACACGAGAAGAACTACCCTACACATGACTTAGAATTGGTTGCGATAGTTTTTGCTCTCAAGACGCGGAGGCACTACTTGTATGGTTCACAGTTTCAAGTGTTCAGTGATCATAAAAGTTTGAAGTACTTATTTAATCAAAAAGAGCTGAATATAAGACAAAGGCGTTGGATGGAGTACTTAAAAGACTATGATTTTTAGCTTCTATACCATCCAAGTAAAGCCAATGTAGTTGCTGACGCTTTGAGTCGGAATAGAGTTCATATGTCTGCTGTGATGATGAAGGAGTTGGAGCTTATAGAGAAACTGTGAGATATGAACTTGAATCTGTTGACATGAGAAGCCAAGGTGGTTTGCTTCTTGAAGATTTGATGAAGATTGAATGAAGCTCTTTTGAACTATCTTGAAGCCATAAACATTGGAATGAAGCCTACATTGATGAAGGAAAGGAGATTTGATGATATCCATGGTGATCAAGGCTGAAACATGTGCTCTCCATGTAGTTACATTATTAAGAAAGTGTACTTGTAGTTTGTAATTCATGTTGTAGATCTTAAAGCATTAATTAGATGTAGTTTGGTCTTTGGTGTGTTTTTAATCTGTTGAATGGTTTTTCAACAGGTTAAAATGTCTCTTTTAATCTGTTGAATGGCTTTTTAACAAGTTAAAAGGTTAGCTACAGTAGTCTTAAACTGCAACAAATTCAATCAGTTGATTTAGTTTTTAATCGACTGATTTCACTTAAGTTAAGTGAAATCAACCGATTGATTTGAAAATCAACCTGTTGAATTTCGTAATAGTTTGACTATAAAAGTTGTGATTTTCGAAAGAGAGGTAAGTTGATCATTTTATAGCACGAATTGGTTCTGGAAACTTGTGGAAACACTCTCCATCGTGATCATAGGTGTTGCAGTTGTTGAAGATTGATCTTGGATCAATTCTTGAAGCTTTTGGCTTGGTTTGAAGCTTGGAGAAAGTGGTTTGTGGTAGGCAAGATTGTGCTACCACTGAGGTTTGATCTTTCTCAAGCTTTGTGTGTGTGCCTGGTGGTTTTCCAGGTCTGCAAGAGGATTCTTACTGTGCTGGTGTGATTCTTGTGTGATTCAAGAGTCTTTTGTGATGTTTTTGCATATTTTGGAAGGGTGGAGTCTTTCTAAAACTTTTGAAATGGTGCAAAGTCAAGCTCAGGTTCTCTTGACAAACTGGATGTAGCTCAGGTTTGAGTGAACCAGTATAAAAATTTGTGGTGTCCTCTCTTCTCCAACCTTTCTCTCTTGCATTTTCATTTTAAAGTTTCAAGAACTTGTGCTTTAATCATCTTTTTCATGTTATTGCATGTTTTCATAGCATCTGAAGCATTGAACATGTTTGTATAATCATTTGGAACTGATCTTGATCATTCTTGAGCATTGTTTCTGGTTTAAAATTCAAATTCATATTTCTGCATTTTTCCAGTATTTTAGTCGACTGGTTTTCAGTTTCAATCGATTGATTATACCAGAAGAAAATTTGTTTAGTAAAATCAATCTGTTAACTCGGTTTTTGATCGATTGAAAGTGTATAGATTAGTACTATTTGCATCCTAACTTGGTGATCTATTTGATTCAATTAAAGGAGGTTTTTAGCTTGCAAAAATAGCCTAAAGTTTTAACTAGCCAATTCAACCCCCCCTTCTTGGCTTTTCAACCATTTCAAAACTAACAAAATCTATACATAGGTGTTGATCATATACGGTGCAGGATGTTGCAAATCACTAATGAGTTCTTAAATGAGGTCAGGGAGGAACAGGGTAAAGATCAAGAACTGCAGCAGATTGTGAGTGAGTTAGGCACCGAAAAGAGAAAAGACTTCGGGATGGGTAGAGATGGGATCCTGAGATTCAAAGAGAGGGTGTGTGTACCTCGCAGTCGGGTGTTAAGGAAGATGCTCTTGGATGAAGGGCATAAGAGTCGTCTTAGCATACATCTAGGTATGACTAAAATGTATAAGGACTTGAAAGCGACCTTCTGGTGGACGGGTATGAAGACTAATGTGGCCGACTATGTCGCTTCTTGTTTAGTATGCCAGAAGGAGAAAATTGAGCACCAGAGGCCGGGTGGTACGTTTTCATGGATTTTGTCACGCACTTGCCACGGTTTGTGAGAGGACATGACTCGATCTAGGTTATTGTAGACAGATTGACGAAGTGTGCTCACTTCCTGCCAATCAATCAGAAAATGTCATTGGATAAGCTAGCGGAGTTATATGTCAGGGAGATCGTTAGACTTCATGGTGTGCCAGCGAGTATTGTGTCAGATAGGGATTCGAGGTTCACCTCCAGGTTTTGGCAGTCATTGCAGAATGCCTTAGGCACGCAGTTGAGAATGAGCTTGGCATATCATCCTCAAACTAATGGGCAGTCTGAGAGAACCATACAGTCACTGGAGGATCTGTTGAGGACATGTGTGTTAGATCACTTGGGTACGTGGAGTGACATGTTGCCATTGGTGGAATTCATGTACAATAATAGCTACCATTCCAGCATTGGGATGGCACCATACGAGGCATTATATGGTCGGAGGTGCAAGATTCTGCTGTGTTGGCAGCAGGATGGGGAGTTAGTGGTGCTTGGGCCAGAATTCTTGCAGCAAACCACTAAGAAAGTAAGGGTGATACAGGAGCGTATGCGTGCGACGCAGAGTCGGCAAAAGTCTTATGCAGATAAGAGGAGGAGGCCACTTGAGTTTGAGGCTGGCGACCATGTGTTCCTCAGGGTTACACCAATAGCAGGCATTGGGAGAGCCCTGAAATCGAGGAAGTTGACTCCTCGGTTCATTGGTCCGTATCAGATTACGAGGAGGATCGGACCCGCCGCGTACGAGATTGCCTTGCCACCACACTTGGCAAATATGCACAACGTCTTCCATGTCTCACAACTGAGGAAGTACGTGGCAGATCCTAATCATATGCTGGAGCAGGATGATGTCCAGGTGCGCGAGGATCTGACTGTGGGAGTTGGACCAGTGAGAATCTTGGATTCTCAAGTAAAGCAGCTTAGAGGGAAGGAGATCAGAATGGTGAAGGTGCTATGGGATGAGGCAACTCAGGAAATGACATGGGAGATGGAGGATGTCATGAGGAGGTCTTACCTTCATCTTTTCACTGGTAAGTTCTCTTTTTCGAGGACGAAATTTTTTTAAGGAGGGGATAATGTAAGATCCGCGAAATTTAATTAATTAAATAAATAATTAATTAATAAAAGCGGGAAGGTAGTTATTTATGATATTAAATTCTAATCGGTATGACGTGGAAAAGTACTAGCTCAAATGGTTGAGAGTACTTTGATTGTGTGAGAGAACTTGGGTTCGAGTCCTATGTATGCCAATTGTGTGTGTTTTTGTTATTATTGTTTTAATGATATGTTGGGCCACATTTCGTTGAGATAATGCTTGAATTGTGTGTGTTAGCAAGAAACATAAGTTGGCCTGGTGGTTTAACTTTGATTTAACATTGGGAAGGTCATGGGTTCGAACCTTGGTAAGTCAAATTTAACTCTTTTTGTTAAAAGATTAGTTGTGGGCTGAATAGGAAAGGGTGGTGAAGACCTAGGGGAAAGGTATCTGAGATGAATTGGGGTTTGGGAAGTTTTAAGCGGGGAAAGGTATCTGAGATGAATTGGGGTTTGGGGTGTTTAGGTATTGTTTTATACGAATTCATACCTAATTATGTGATTATAATGAGATGATGTACTATGTAAGGGTAATTGTGCAAAACTTTGGTTTTTGGAGTCTCCATTATGTCAATATTGTGTTCATATGTGCGTGCATTATTTTCCAAATGAATGGCATGATTTGGCATGAGTTTTTGGGCATGGTTACTGCTGGTTGCGTGCGTAAATAGGGAGCCATTCTGCAATTCTCGCTCAGGCGAGCCAGGTTCGCCTAGGCAAGATTGGTAGAGACAAAATCCTTATGTTACGCGATCATCTCGTGCAGGCGAGGGAGTCTGGTCCTGAGCGACAGGTTATCTCGCTTAGGCGAGTGTGCCTCGCTCAGGCGAGGATACGAGCATGTTGAAGGGTGCTAGTGGGGACATCTCGCTCAGGCGAGAGTCTCTCGCCTAGGCGAGATTTCGAGGGTGGTTTGTGTTGTTTGGTTGAACTCGTAGCTTGGACGATATGATTTAGGATTCTGGGCGAGCGAGGGTCTCGCCCAAGTGAGGGTGAGCTCGCTTAAGCGAGAGTATGTGTATTGTAGAGCTTCTAGAGGCTCGCCCAAGCTAGTGGATCTAGCTTAAGCGAGATAGGCTGGACTGGCGGAACAAAGGCTTTTGGCCTAAGTGAGCAAGGGTGTTATTGAGCGTTCAAGGCCTGAGTTATTGTTGTATTCATGGAAGGGGATAGAAATTGTAAGGCGTGGTCTATAAGGCTTCTAAGGTAATCCTAATAGTGAGTTTGCTGGTGTTCCATGGGTTGTGCCCCGGAACATATCCTTGGGTTGTGGCCCAGGGTAGGGGTTAAGCGCGTGGCATTCTATGGGTTGTGGCCTGGAATGACTTCCCTTAAGTTGTGGCTTGAGATAGCAGATGAACACGAGGAACCTTGAGTTGTGGCTCAGGTTGGCGAGTGTGCCAGTGTGAGTGTGCTAGTTGTGGCCAATACGGATGGGTCCAGATGGATTGCCCTCCTCAGTGAATCACTGACGAGTTTGGTAGTCCGGGGACGTTACGAACTCTGTTCGTACTAGGGAACTCCACCTGGCGTTACGGTGTGTGATCCGTAGCATGGTTTCCGCACGTGCTCTATCAGTTGTGGCCGATAGGTGTGGCAGCAAGACACATTGAGATACTTAAGAGAAGATGTAGACCAATGCTAACATGGTGGTGGCCATGTGAAAGGACTAGAACGAGTTTCCTTAATGTACTTTTACTATACATGGTGGTGGCCATGTGGGAGAGGGGGGGGGGGGGGGGGTTAAAGGTAACGAGTCTTTCCCAAGGTGCATCGGTGTACATGGTGGTGGCCATGTGATGGAAATGGAGTAATGTTCTGTGGAAAATGAAGGGATGGTTGTGGCCATGCGGTATAAAGGGAGAGATTGTTTTATTGATATATTCTTTTATCGATTACACATGTATATATGTGTTTAGGATATTTTTATGTGTTTTATCTGTTAGCTCACCCTATCTGCTTGTGTTTGGCGATGATCGTGTACGCGGTACACGTGAGCAGGTGATGATGCAGGTGGAGCTGGTGAGGCTTAGCTGCGGAGAGGGGATGATCATGGGACTTTTATTACTATGTTTTCTTAATTTTGGATTTTTAAATGATATGTAAACTTTTGAGAGACTCTGGAACATTATTTCACTTTATAAGCTATGAGACGATGTTTTATTATACAATGATAAAAGTTTTAAATTTCCTTGTGTTTTGGCAAATGAGGTATTTTTAATTATTGTGTAATTAATTCTTTGTTTTATTTTATTAAATTTGTAATATCCTGACGGGATGTTACAAGGGACATAATCTGACTTACGCGAATGGAAATTAGGCATAGCTACGGAGGAGAGTGTAACATCCCTAAGGAATATTACTTAAATAATTGAATAAATAAAGATAATAAAATTAATTCATCTCGATATTAATATTCCCAAATGCGGGAAAATTTAAAATGTTTAAACAACACGCCAAAATCCATAAAATAGTAGTATTAAAACATTACAATTTCCAATATTTATAATCATAAATGAAAACATAAGTAAAAATCCCTAGCTCTAATCCCAACTAGCCCTCACTCCGCTGTCTAAGCGTCTTTAGCATCACTTGTATCATCCTCTACTCCCATGTAATGAATCACACGATCATCGCCAAACACAAACAGAAAGGGTGAGCTGATAAAATTAGAAAATAATCATATACAAAAACAAAAGATAATTAATACACCCATCTTATTCTTCCTAATTAGTTCTTGGCAAAGACCATAACGCCAAGGTTGTTCAGCCTTCAAATCACACAAATGGTTAGCCTTGGACTCAGGAATTAGATGCTCACACGAACCTGCCCGCTCGTGGTCCTGCCTCTACGAACCTCTCCGCTCGTAGTCCTACTCTACGAACCTCCCCGCTCGTAGTCCTGCTCTACGAACCTACCCGCCCGTAGTCCAACACATGTGATCCACCAGCCACGTACCTCCCTGCATGTAGCATCTCTCAAGCGTGAGCACGGAACATACGAACCTACCTCGGTCGTATCCCCACGCGAGAGTAACTAGATATGAACCTCCCCGCTCATATCATCACATGGTAACCACCATCCATGAACCTACCCGCTTATGGCACAACATCTCCCGATCCAAGTATAACATCACTGCTTAAAAGCCACACACACAAAATCACAGTCTATAGCGTCATCGCTTGACGCAGCCGCTAAGCGAAATTTGCCCAAACCGCTTGGTGGAACACTCATTGCTGCTAGGCGCCAGCCCCTCACAAACCCACTGTTAGGGTGTCCATCACTTGGCGGACCACACCCAACTGCTAGGCACATGCGAGACAGTAACTCTTCTCTGGTACCCCCATTGCCTGGCTCACCCACCCATGCCGCCAGGTGCCATATTAGTAGCAGACATCTACTGGTTTAAGTACCTCAGTTAGTCTGATCTGCAGTATACCCCACCCCCAAAGATTTAAGTTGACACTCCCCTACCAAGGTTACATTATAGGTAGTCCGTAACTCTTATATGTTCATTCACCTATAATTTACAATTGTAAACCTATCCATTCAAGGTTTCTAAGTTGCCAAGGCTTTATCATAGTGTAGTAAGTACGTCCATCCTATGGCAATATCCAACAATCCACTACCTTAACTTATACATCTTAAACATTCTGTACTGTAATGACTAAACCTTCCTGCCAATTGTCTTTGCTACCTTTCATAGAATCCCGCATAGATGACCATATGAATTGACGTTTTCCATCCCTTTATTACCAATCAATTTCTACCAATAGACACTATTAACTTATTCTTACTTACCACACTCAATATTGCAATGTCACATATCATCCATCTATGGATATAAGCCACAAATGACCCCTAAGGTCCATACATCATGAGTAAACCTTTACTAACAACACATAAGCAACAGACTAGGATTTCAGAACTTGAAGCCTTTATTTAGAATTATCACTCTCCCTTTCTTCCTTAACATTGCTTCCAACATATCACAACATAATAATAATCTCTAACCTATTACCAATCACATAATCAATTTCCAATAGGTTTATCGTCCCTTCCCGTGTCATCCATTAATTTCTAATACCACTCAAAGCCTCTTCCCTCACGACCAACCAAAATCAACACCACATTGTGCCACTATTCCCATCATCGCCAGGCGATACATCAGAACCCAGGAAGCCCCAGGTTGCTATACTCGCGATATGCCCAAGATGTCCAAAACTCGATTTAGACTCCAAATTCAATACAACACAATAATTCACACATGATTTACCAACCCAAATTCCTATGACATTATTTCCCTTAACTCGCACATAACATGAGCCATAATAATTCAAATTCGAATTCTACCCATACCAAAACCCCAACTCTATCCATGATTAATCATAAAGAATATTCTAACAGTTTCATACTATTAACACATAGCATCATACACAAGATCACAATCAGAAGTCCAACCAAAAGAAAAACGCAAACAGTGTCGCGCCGCCTGGCAGGTGCTCATCGTCGCCAGGCTGTTCATACAAGAACGAAGAACAAAACCAACATCTGATGTGCCGCCTGGCAGCAGGGATTGAGCCGCCAGGTGGTTTCTGGGAAAAATCCAGAAACCCCAATAAACATAGGAGACAACCCCAATAAACTAGAAATCCATAAATCCAGAGTGGGAATCATGCATTATTTCATGGCAATGCACAATTATTCGAATACGAACTAACAAACATAGGAGACAACTCCTCTTACTTGGAATCCTTGCAAAAATCCGAATTTGATGCGTGTATCTAACCCAAAGACTCTCCCAAGCTTTGTTTCTCCTCCAACAATGGCTTCAATTCCAACTCTCTATCTCCTACCAGTACCCACTCACGAAAACTCCACTGCCCAATGGTTCACTCTCAGTTTCAGACTTCACCCCCTCTAATTTCTCCCTCTCTCCATCTTAACACTCTCTTAATTACTCATTTATTTTATTAAAACGAATTTTTCAATAAAATTATGATTAAGGCCATTCAATGAATATTAACTTATTGTTTTCCAGCCCTACGCTGCCTCTCCATTAGCTGCTAGGGTTCCTAAACCCTTTCATATTCATGCCAAGGAAAATTTGGCAAAAAAGAGAGTAAATTTGTTCTTAGCAAGGGTTGAACCCACAACCAATCAATTAGCAAGTCTAGTGCACAACAAATTTAACCAATTCATATTTGTGATAATCCTATAATTTTAGGATTACATTATCACGTCTCATATTCAAATAAGTCAACAAAACAATGCACAGATTAAAATAACACACAAATAGCATACATAGGACTCAAACCCAAGTCCTTTCACACAATTAAGTACTTTCAACCAATTAAGCTAGTACTTTTCCACATTATAGCACTCCGCATTAAATTCCTTAAAGGCTTCCATTACCCGCATTAATTAAATAATTATTTAATTAACTATTTAATTTTTCTCAGGTCTTATAGAGAGTCCTGTGCTGATTTTTCTGACTTGCTTGTTGCAACAGGAAGAAAATATGGGTCAGAGTGAGGGAGATCAGTGAAGAGAGAAGAAAAAGGATGTTGGGCCTGGGAGTGGTTCTGTGTATGGAATGAGAAGAGAAAGGGAAAAATAAAAGGGGGTATCACACTAGGTAACGGGTATAATCTCATACCCATACCCGTACCCGTTTCTTTACTACTTCAATATAAATTTTACTTAATTTTTGTAAAATAATAAAAAGTTACGGTAAAGGAAACATAATATTATCAAATATTCAATATTAGGAAGATGGTTGTTTCTTCGATATCAAATACTTTGAAATAAATTATAATTGTTTACATTTTAGATTGGAATACCAACTAAAATTTCATGAGAACTAAAACATTATTAAATTTGCAAACTGCAAACATTAATGAAACCTAGTTGATAAAATTTAAAAATATTTTTAAGAAAATTTAAAGGAAAACAAATATTCAAATTAAAATATATTTTAAATGTTTGTTTGCTTCAATTTTTAAAATTTTAATGAATCTCTTTTTTATACACTAATAAAAATGATAATACATCACTTAATCAAAATTACGCAAATAACAAATAATAAACATAATAAAAAAATTAACATGGATATTGTATCTTTTGAACTCCGATATATGTTGGATGATGATAAAAAATTATTCATGACAACTACATTAAATTTTGATATTGTAGTAAATAAAAGTTATTTATAGAATTATAGTGAAAAATACAGTATGATCGATATAATGAGTTAGAAAATAAAAAATAATTAGATAAAATATACTGAAATATTATTCTACATGATGAAAATAAACAACAAATAAAAATATTAAAACATTAACAAATGTATGTCTTAGAAATAATTTGAGAAACTATTGAAAGAAATCGCACAAAGGAAAACAAATGTATAATTAAGGGTATGATAAGATGAAAAATACCTTAGACATCTAAGAATAATTTTTAAATACATATATAATCAATGGTTGAGAAATAATTGTTTTAGCAAAACAAAGGAGTTTTCAAATGAATAAAAATTTATAAAAATAAGTAAATTTTTTTTTTATATTACCTAGTAAATGAAAGGTTTATGCTATTAAACACTTAAATGAAGAGTATTAAACATACTCATGTGAAAGAAAAATATACAATAAATAAAAATATTAAAAAATAATAGAAATATTCAAATATGAGACAAAAATTTTTTAATTAACATATACATCATTTTGACATAATTACATAAATGTTATGATAAGATGAAAAATATATTGGAGATGCGAATGAGTTTCATGACAAATCAAACAATTAGAAGAAAAAAATTGAATATATATATATATATATATATATATATATATATATATAGGGTTACTTAATTAATTGTGAATATTTTAATAATTTAAATGATGACGGAGATATGGCAGAGATAGGTATTATGGTGGGGATATGTACATCCCCATAACCAATTGAAAAAGTCAAGGATTCCTCACACCCATACCCATACTCAGTCAATGCGGGGATTCCCCGTCAAAACGGGGACGAGTTCAGACAATACCCACAGGGACAGGTTTATTTTCCATCTCTAGTTGTTACTACACCACTAATGGAAAGGACTTATTGCATAAAATTTCCCAAAATAGTGACCAAATTGAGATAAAAAAAATAGAGGGACAAAATTGATATTTTATTATGAAAATGGGGACCAAAGGTATAATTTAACCAAAAATAAAAACAACTATAAAGAGTTATTTGTTATTGTCACATAAATATTTGCCTATTTATATAAAATTATAAATTATTTTTTACTTTTAAATTACAATTTCATAAACTATCATTTAATTAATTTATTTATAAATTATAATTAAA
Source organism: Vigna unguiculata (assembly GCF_037176805.1). Classification (NCBI taxonomy): domain Eukaryota; kingdom Viridiplantae; phylum Streptophyta; class Magnoliopsida; order Fabales; family Fabaceae; genus Vigna; species Vigna unguiculata. The sequence goes on along the minus strand of NC_140795.1, from coordinate 20,561,464 downwards.
TTCAATTGTTCACTATATACTTTTGCTTTTACTTTATGCTTTTACTTTATGTTTTTCTCCTTTTCTCTCTCCTCCATATGGGCTCTATATCATCGTCATCCTTCAATAATGTTGTTCCACCTATTTCATGCTCTTTAGTACTAATTAACCTATAAAACAAAAATAAACATAGATTAGCATGTTGACTTAAGTCAAGTAGACTCTAGTTGTCAAGTCAAACCTAGTCAAAGGTTCACAAGTCAACTAAAGTTGAGCCAACTAGGTCAACTTAGGGAAATCACAATAATGAAATGGAAAAACAGGATAAAGATGAAGGACTAGAACTCTCCCCTCTAGACGTGCTCCTTGTGATCCTTCTTGGGAGAGCTTTCATGACATCTTATGTGGTCAAGCCTTCATCATCCTCCCTTTCTTGGAGAGAATTCGACCACAAATTCTTATACCCTACATCAAAAGGAGAAGGATCACATACATTAAATGAGTTGCTTATGTTATAACTTGGAGGTAAGTCTAACTCATAGCCATTGTTGTTGATCTTCCTAATGATTTGGAAAGGACCATCCCCTCTTTGGAGGAGTTTGGACTTCCTTTTGTTGACACAAATAGCCTGATAGATTTGGTGCTTGAATATTTGATGAAGGTACTTGAAGTCATTGCCTTAGAACATATTGGAACCATGCTTACATTGATGAAGATGTGGACATTTGATGTTTCATGCCTTGATCAAGCCTTGTAATTTGCACTAATTGGATGTATAGGGTCTTAATTGAGTCTTTTAATTTATTGAATTATTTTTCAACAGGTTAAATGATGTCTTTTAATCTGTTGAATGGATTTTGACAGATAAAAAGGCATATTGCAGTAATCTTAACTAGTGCATATTCAACCAGTTAATTTATTTTGTAATCGATTGATTTCACTTAAGTTAAATGAAATCAACCAATTGATTTGAAAATCAACCTGTTGAATTTCGTAACAGTTTGACTATTAAAGTTGTATTTTTTGAAAGAGAGCAGTGAAGACCATTTTTAAGCACGAAAACTTTCTGGAAACTTTGGAATTCTCTCTCTTTCGTGATCATACAGAGTGCAACTGGTAAAGATTAATCTTGGATCATTCTTGGAGAATTTGCTTGGTGTTTGCCATATTTAAAAAGATTTAGTAGTTATTATCTTTTGATATTTTATGATATAATTAATAAGATAATTGTTTAAAAATATCAAATAAAATATCTAAAGATATACTTTTCCCAAATTATCTTTTATCCTAAATATTTATGAAGTATTAAAGCCATTTTCTAGAAAAAAGATAGAGAAAATCGTAGGGTCCAATTTTTGTTGCTCGTTCCAACTTCTTGGCTTAACCAAACTTTTTCATTTTTTCAAGCTTTTCTTGCCTTCTTCATGTAATGCTTGACTAGGATTTTTGTGATTTTGTTAATTTTCTATTCTTGGATTTATCCTTAAGGTGTCATGAAGCTTTAATCAATTTATCTCCACACCTCCATGAGCTTAACGAAGCGATAATTGCACTAACACACCTTAAAATATCCAAAGAACATTTATGCAACTGAAAAGCTATTTTTAACATGTTTTGGTATCTCATGCTCAATAAACCCAATTATAAGAAATCCAATTAAATCAAAGTTTTAAGAAGAAAATTCAATTAAAAATCTAGAATTAAACATTAAATAAGGGCATAAATATGTACTCATCGCACATTCTCCATGTTCCATCCATTTTTAGGATTAGAATCATGAGCATTGCACAAGGACTCATGCTATGTTGCACCCACCCTTTTTCCAATAACTCGTCCAATTATTTTTTAATTTATTTAGCCTCATTAGTTCTAGTCCTATAGGTTGGCCTATTAGGCAAAGAAGTGTCTTCGATAAAGTCAATTTGGTGTTCTATGCCTTTTAGGGTTGAAGCCCCTTTGGAGGCTCTTGAAAAACATCTTAGAACTCATTTAAGACTAAAGACAATTCTTGAGCACATCTTGGTAGAGCTCCAAAGGTACACGTAGAACTCCATGGTTGATAAAGGATTGATCCCTACCAAGGATGATGGCCCATGGCACATGCTTAGAAGAAAGAGAGTTCCTTGGTCCCTTCCTTTGTTTTTATTTTCTTTAGTTTAAAATTCCATTAAGTTGGCTTGGTTGACTATTTTTAAGTTAACTTGTTGACCTTGACTTTGGGTTGACTTGTTGACTCAAAATATTAGCTTAACCTTAAACCAACATGCTAATAAATTCCTTAATTTTCTTCTATAGGAATAAGAAAGGAGGAGGACCACATAGGAGACACTTGGCGTCCTAAGGAAGAGAGAGAAGGAACAACACTTTCTAGAACCATCTAGAAAGGAGAGGCCCACATGCCTTGGACACCAACTCTTCTATAATGTTTTAGAACCTTCATTTGTGAGCCTTGGTGATGTGACCCTATTAAGGCTCATAGCTTGGGCCATTGGCTAGGCCCATTTCTTTTAATTCTTTTATTTTCTTTATTTCTTGTAGTAAAAAAATGTTTGTCTAAATTGGGTTATTTTTATTTTGCAGCCCAATTAAAAAGCAGCGTTTCTTTCTACACCCACCATGACATGTTTATGTGTCAATAACATGTTTGGGGCCGAGAATGTTGTTTGGGCCTGCATCCCGTGATCAAACAGGCCAAGTGGCAACCTTGATGCAAGCATCCGTGCGTCATCTCTCCGCAACACATCATTTCACACCATCATGTCTTATTAGGCTGAGACTCACCGCATCTGCCAACAACCCACTAACATCTTCGCTCTTGTCACACTACCGCTAGGGTTTTGGACAACGACCTCTCTTCCTTTCAAATTCCTTTCACGCATCCAACACCCCAATTCGGCTGCAACACCTCACGCCTTTATTGGGTTGAGCCCAATTCATATGACTGCCAGTGATTCCAGCATACAGCAATGAAGTAGGGTACCTTCACACGTTTTCCACATCTCTCTCGTTGGGAGCACGTCGCTAGGGTTTAGACCGTGAGCTTCTTCGTGTGTAGCTCGAACAACGTCACCCCTTTCACGCATCTCACACCTTTCTTTGTAGAAGTTCTGATTCGTTTTTTCATCCTAGCATTACTGTTAGCTTCTGTTTGCCGTTAGGAATCATTGTTAAACGACATCCACTTCTTCTCTTCTATTTTTCCGGTTGCCTTCATCTATAAAAGGCAAGCCAACCGTATTGTAAACTAGCTTTTGATGAATGATATTTTCGGTAGAGATCACTCCCACCGTTCATCAACTCACCCTAAACCCTAGATTAGGTTTTAGCCTCTTAGGGTTTACTAAAAACTAGTGAGATCCAATCTTAAACACCATAACCGATTATTTTCGCTGCGTTTCCCTCGCTTTTCCGGTGAGTACCACGACGAAGGAGCCTCATCACTTGGCCATGAAGACTTGCCACCTAGATGGCTTGGACGAAAATTCACCAATGTGCACCATAAGATGACCTACTTTCTAGAACATGCTAGGTTTCTTTTGTAATCCTTTAACTTAGTTGTTTTGCTAAGGGGCCCCTAGACTTGTCTATTTAAGGGGACCTCTAACACTTGTACAAGGGTTGAACATTTGGAAGAATTTATACACTTTGTGTTTCAACCTTTTGTGAGAGCATTCCTCCTTAGGGAGTGGAGTTCTTTCAAGCCTTATCTTGCCATTGCAAGTGGCGACATACACCACTCATCTTCAAGGTTGCCATGGCTTCTTCTAGCCTAGCCTTCCCTTGCTTTTCATTTTATTTTTCTTTACTCTTCTTGGTTTATATTGTTTCTATCATATGTCTTTCCTTTTGGTTTCTTAGTCTATCAATCCATCCTCCTCCTCTCTAAAACCTTGAAAAGAACCTTCACATTTAGATAGCTTGCTATCTTAATGTCTAGTGGGGATTTCCTTGGTTTTCTTAATCAATCATCACCATATTCATTAATCTTCTAAAACGAACAAGATAATCCTACATCATTGGTGCAGCAGAAATTAGATGAATGAGAGAAGGCAAGTTTTGAAGGCACTTGCAAGCTATGGTAGGTGAAGGAGGTGATAGGATTTCCTAACCAATGCTAGCCTAAGGAAGGTGGCTAGAGGTAGAGAAAGGAAATCTCTAGAAAGAGTGACTATCAAGGAAATAGAAGGAGGAATGATCTCAACTCAATTAGAATTTATTGCATAAAATTCAAGAGTGAGTACAATGCTGAAAAATTATAGCTTTTATACTCAAGCCATTACACATGATGAATCTCGACCCTTGGATGAGAAGGAGAAATCATCTTGGCCTTTGATGCTAGCTTGGAGAAGAAGGCTTGATCTTGGCCGTGAGATCCTAGCTTGAAAAGGAAGCTAAGTCTCCTAGCTCTTAGATGAAGGTGTGATGAATCCGTGAGCTCTCCTCCCTTGCACCATGTGATGCTCTCGGCCAAGCATAGCAAAGATTGGGCTGAGCCCAATATGTATCTCAATCAACATGTTTTTATGTCTTATGCATTATTGAAAGCAAAGCCCAAACAATGGCCCAATTTAAATCTACACTACTAGATTTACATGTACTTTTTCAAGTCTTTGTAATCTCTTTGGCCCATGTAAATAATGTGAGAAGCCCATTGAATTTGTGAGCATCTAATGAGAGGCCTTTTTGAATCTTCTTCATCGTTGATCTTATAATTGGGTCTTTAAGTGGGCTAGCACTTGAAATGGGGCTTGAAGGTGCATTTGGACTTGTTGGGGTCATATCACATGTAGAGTGAGGTTTTTGGAAGGATGAAGGAGACTCACTAGGATAAGCTATAAAGACTTGTTTTTTGGCAAGCATTACCTTTTTTATCCCTTTGAGGGAGATTGTAACACCCTAATTTTGGGATGTCATGGAACGTTAGAAAATTATCGCGTTTGACAGAAAATGATTATCATTGAAAATTTACTAAAAAAACTTTTAATTTGATTTAAATTACATAGTTCAACCTGTCAAATTGTTTAAAAAACATTCAAAATAACAATTCCGAACAAAAGGAAATTACATAGTCTTCGGTATCTGTTTTAAAACAACTAAATAAATTATAAAACTCTCGAGTTCATCCTAGCCTCTCGTCAATTTACTCCATGCCAAAATTATTGCAATATCATCTACTGCTGTATAACACACATGTTATACGATCATCACACATACAACAAACACACAAACAAACAAATAGGGGTAAGCTAACCATAAACAATGATATATAAAAGAATTTCGTAAATAAAACATGAAAAATAATACTCAACATCACATTCAAGTAACACTTAAGCATTATGATCACAATCAATCTTTATTTTGAACACACAACCCCCAACATCCAAACAATCATATCAAACCAACAGACTATCACATTCATCTAGAATAGTAATCATAATCAAGCTTCTATTTTTCGCGACCTTTTACCCCACAACAACATCTAGTTTCCTAGAAATAGATTGTTCGACATGTCCCACTATCGCAACCAAACTGTCTCCCTTATTCCTCAAGGAATTATGAGTAAAAATGTCGATGCATCGCACATTGGGTACTATACTCACAACAAGCCGAAATAAGGTGAAACATCTCTCCCCTCCCCACTACTTCACACAGGCGAGAGAGTATAACACTCAGACCAATCCTCTACCACTGCTTCACACAGGCAAAGAGGACCCCTTTCCATTGCTTCACATAGGCGAAAGAGTCATAACTAGGTCTCTACGTACGGAAAACCTCACATAACACTTAATTCCACCAAGAGCTTTCAAGCAAGGCAAAACACTCCCAACATGAAACACATGAGGATTACATATTACCAACAAAGTACACACCATCGCATCATATAAGCCAAAACGTAAATCCAAACAACACACTTATCTCATCAATGGTCACCAACACATTAAAATCTAAGAAAATTAATAAAACCAAACGAAAAGAACCAAACAAAAAGTACGAAAAGCTAGTGAAACCAAATGGAATATATATCCAAGAAAGAGGACTTAGCTATTGACCCCAAAGTGGCTGCACCTTACCACGTAAAGTGAAAAAAAAAAAAGAGAAACCAAAAACTTAAGGAAGTGAAAACACACTATTATGTGAGCCCCTCATGTACTACACACTAAGAAAGATGATCACCGTTATGTAACTTGCCTTCACATGAATAACACAAAACCCTTTCATGTTGTTGCCACTCATTTACGTTTCAACCACTGCACCATCATATACCACAATGCAACTCAATAGCTTAAAGAGAAAACAAATCTTTGCACATGGACCCCACCCATGCACCAACCAAATATGCTAAATTTGAGAGAACTAGAAGGAAAGTTATTGCACCCCTAAACATTAACGAGAATCTCAAACAGAAAAATAAACCAAAAAGCTTCAAGTGTCTTAAAACACCACTACACCAACATTCACCATCACCATGATTATACTAGAAACCATGTGGACCACAAGTCTACCATAAAGCACCATCACGAAAAGAAGAAGACACAAATAAGATGCACTTATCACACCAAAACATCTTACCACATGAACATGAAACCATTAACTAAACAAGTGAGATAGAGATAAGAGAAAGAATAAAAACTGCTACAAAGTGAGGTGGTGTTTGCGTGAATCTGATGGAGTTAAAAGAACCTAATCCACAAGCTTAGGTATTACATGGAAGGTGGTGAGATATAAAAGTGTTGAAACCAAAAACATCCAAAACCTGAGCACTACGTAGGAAGTTAAACAACCATGGTACCAATCATCAATGCTAGATCATAAAAACAAGGAGAAAAGAGAAGAAACATCATGACAGAAACACTTGACCCATGCATACTCTACACTTGTCATACATCATTCCACGAAAATACGAATAAAATAAGCAATGTCTACTTTCATTCATCAAACCACTAGGAAACAAGGAAAACGAAAATAAAGAACAAAGTGTAGCTTCCCCTACCTTGTTAGCAACCTCCAACCTACATTCCCTTTCTCTCGCAATCTCTTCCATGGCTACTCTCTCGTCTACTCCTCTCCTCTTCTATGCACATTTTAGAAACCCTTAAAATTGTTATATCTCCTCTCCTAAAATATTACCTTCTAATCTATAATTAATTCATCCTAATATTTTCTGTTAATATTCTAGAGTTAAATTTGTCAATTAAGATTCTAAAAATAAAACAACCCCAAAATCTAGTCGTTACTTATTATTTATTTTTTTATTACAAGAAATTAAACCAAAAATAAGAAATCAAAATCACAATATCTTATTTTATGTGTGCAACTACATAAGTTGATAAAGAAATAAGAACTTAAGATTGCATGTTGCAGCAATCGTAGAAGGGAGAGAAAAATAAAAAGGTTTTTTTTATGGGCCCCACTAAAAGAGAAGTGAGAAAAATAAAATAAACATTGCACATTATAGGTTGCGCATGGTTCAAACTCATACACTTTCCTATGCAACGCAAATACAACAACCACCAAACTACGAGCTTTCTCAATATATATTGCGCACGAATAAAATATAAACTTATATTTTCCATCCATAATAATTAGTTAGTTAAATAAAATAATAATTAGTTAGTTAAATAAAATAAGAGACAATAAGCCATTTTTTAGCTAATCGTGATCGAACCCTTGCACCCAAACAGGTTGAACACATGCATAACCACTAAACCATATACTTTTTCATATTATAATATCCACCACTTAACTATATACACATATCCGCAACATTAAATATAATATTAAAATTTAAAATAAATAAAACAATAACTTAAATCACTTAAATAATAATTATTTCATATTTCATAATTAATAACCTAATTAAATTAAATAAACCAACAATATTAATCAAGCCATTAATTTTTTTCCATGTGTTTCCCTTTAGTCTAATTTTTCCCGGGTCTTATAGAGACCATGCTCTGAGTTGCATCTGTTTCATGTTCATATGTCTCTGAACCAAGTGCTGGCCATTGATTGCTATTGACCGAAGCTTTAATGAGTATTATACCACAGTGAAATCTGATTTGTATCAGAATATATGTGTGGAAACTTATGCTTAGTCATGTGTATGCATAGGTTGAGTCAATATTTGTTGTCTTTGTGTTTTCAGTGATGATCTTCTAATTTGTGAAGAGACTTGATTTTGATTCATAATCTAAAATGTCTGGTACATTTGTTGAGTTTGGTGATGTATCATTCTAGTTGAGCGTGAACAGGTTTTGTTGAGTTTCTGTAGTTCAGATTGAATTACTTTTATATGATTCAAACTATATCCAGATTTTGAACATCTTTATTGGTCTTTGTTTCTCATTGAATATGAATTGAAACTCCATCTATGTTTGATATTGTATAAGCTAAATCACATTTTCTTGTTTTTTGTGATTAGCTTAGGCTTTAGTGTCTTTGAAATTTGATGTATATCTTGAGTGCACTTGTATGGTTGGCTTAGTGGCGTTTTGCCTTGCACTCTTTGTTGTAATGTGATAGATTCCTATGTTGAAATTGAATACCACTGTTGTTTCTCTTTGGCCAAATGTTATTGTGCAAATCTACTACATAAATTGAGTTTATAGCACTATTTGAGACTCTTCTCCTATGATGTCGAGTCTTGATTGAAAATTTGATTCATGGTGTTGCCTTTGTTGTGATGTTATAGATTCTTGTGTTGAAATTGAATAACACTATTGTTTCTGTTTGGCCAAATGTTATTATGAAAATTTGCTATATAAATTGAGTTTATTGCACTGTTTAAGACTTTTATCCTCTACTGTCCAGTCTTGATTGAAAATTTGATTCATGATGTTATTCTGAATTTGGCCAATTCATTTATAACATGAATCTGAATTGTTTTTGCCTGGACATTTTGTTAATTGATATTCTTCAACTATGCAATTGACCATAGTAATGTTTATGCACTATAGTGTCCGAGATGTAATTGTTTCCTAGTGTGCTTTTTTAAAATTATTTTTGAGTTGAATCAATTTTGAAATTTGTCATATGCAATTTCTAGTTGAATTGGAATTGGAAAACTAAAAAATTGTTATGAATTGCTTCTTAAAAAGAAAGTTCACGTGAAAGAAAAGAAAAAGGAAAGAAAATAAGTTGAAAGAAGTGTATAAAAAGAAAAAAGAATCTAAAAAAAAGAAATTATTGAACAGTTCATAACATTATCCTTATGTGTATTCCATTTTCAATTAAAGATGTTTGTGCATTGTTTTGATTCAACTTGTTTGTGTCTCCTTGCTTTATTTTGGTTTTGTTAATCATATTCTAGATACATTCGTTAGGTTCACTTTGAGTGCCCACGTTCTTGTCTTGCCTTATTTTTCTTGCTTTTCATTGTTGATCACTCTGAGTATGTCTACTTTACTATATCAATTAATGTGTCTAGATTTAGATTTTTGAGCTTTTCTTGACTTTTTGGTTTGCTATTCTTACGCTGGAAGCACTTGATTTTCCTAGCTTACTTTGCTATGGAAACTCACTATTTTTGGCAAGCCTTGTAGGTGCTTATCCTTCTTGAAGGTGGAACTACTGTGAGGAAAATTATCTAGAGTTAAAACACTTGAGAGAAGCCTATTCTAGAGCTGAGACCGAGACAAACAGACAACAAATTGGCTTGGACTGAGAGTGATACACTAAGACAGCACAAAGAAATCCAGCCAAGCCAGTTTCAGTTTTTTGTTTTATGTTTCAATATCACAAAATTTTGCCAGCTGTAATTTCTTTTCTTTTGGTTTTGCTTGGGCGGGAAAATGCTTTAGATCAATCCCAACCTTATTCAATTTGTAATAGCTTTTAATACATGTAGTTTGAAAGGCTTAAGTGGTTCCAAAGGCTACTTGAATCTTTCACTTAGGTTCTATTTGTCGACTAGTTTATGTTTTCCCATTCTTTATGTTTTCTTTAAAATCAGTAGGTTATATGCATGTTGGATCTCTGTTTTAGGTCTTTGTGGTATCTAAGTGTAATATCATCAAATATTTAGTTGACATTTCTTTGGTCATAAGATGTTCACACACTTAAACGTTGTTTTGAAATTTTTATTGAGAAGTTTTTGTGAAAGTGGACTATGGAATCTGGCTAGGAAAGTCATGGTTTCTAAGCTTGTCCAAGTGACTCACCATCCTTTCCTAGGATATCTATAGAAAACTTTCACTTTTATTTCTTCTTCGAAATTTCACCGCAATTTTTTTTTTGTGAAAATTGTTTCGAAAGTGTTTTCAGCATTTGTTAAGATGAATTCTTATTCATATGCTTATAGTAGTTTGCATCTAGGTAGTCATAGTGAGGATGAGATGCATCATACATTTGAAAGTAAGTTCCCTTTCTTTGGTAAGGACATAAATACATTATCATACATAGCTTGGGAGAGGGAAGTAGATAACTTGGTGCATTCATCTGAGGCTTGTTCTTTGTTAAAAGAGACAGGGACGTTAGACAGTGAACAACCTCAAGCATATGCTGCAAACATCTATGGCAATAATAGACCACCTCAGCAGCAATACAACCATGATTTTTCCTCCAACAAGTACAACCCAGGTTGGAAGGAACATCTGAGCCAAAAATGGAGAAATCAACAGTCTCAACCCCAACAAGTTTATGTTCCACCTCAATAGAGGTAACAACCACAACCACCTACAACCTCTGGTGACTCAAACATGGAAAAAGTTATGAAAATGATGGTTGACATGATGAAGGGACAAATCAATGAGTTGAAACAGACGATGGAAGCAACTAATCAAAATTTGCAGAACCAGATTGGACAAATGGCAAATGAGTTGAACTAGATGAAGTCTCAACAAGGCTCGAGCAGTTTGCCTGCACAAACTGTAATCAACCCACAAAATGTAAGTGCTATTACTTTAAGATCGGGTAAGCAAATACAAGGCCTTGGGGATGCCCAATAAGATGAAGATAAGGACAATGAAGTTGTACTTGATAATGAAAGTGGAGGATCAGATGAAGCAACACAAGCAACATCTAAAACGCCTGAACCTAATGATAACTCCAGGTTAGTATCCCCTAATACTTCCTCTGAAAATTCTTCACCTTATTGTCATCCTCCTCCCTATCCAAACCGTTTGAAACCAAAAACTAAAAATGGAGGAGTTAGAAAAAGAAATCTTGAATACTTTCAAGAAAGTGGAGATAAACATCCCTTTGTTGGATGTTGTAAGACAAATTCCTAAATACGTCAAGTTTCTTAAAGAATTATGCACACATAAAAGGCGTGTTATGGACAAAGAGATAGTGAACATGGGAAGAAACATGTCTAGCTTAATTAAGAAGCTTGCAGTCAGAATACCGCAAAAGTGCAAGGTCTAGGTATGTTTTTTGTTCCCTGCATTATAGGAAGTACTAAGTTTGGCAATGCTATGTTAGATTTAGGAGCTTCCATTAATGTAATGCCTTTGTCAGTTTTTACTTTACTTCATCTTGGACCTTTTAAGCCTACTAGTGTGGTCATTCAACTGACCAACCGTAGCATAGTTAACCCTGCAGATGTGTTAGAAAATGTGCTTGTCCGTGTGGACAAGTTAATTTTTCTTGCAGATTTCTACATCTTGGACATGAAGGATGATATAACAACTTATCTATAACAACTTCAGTATTATTAAGAAAGTAGTCAACAAAATAGTAAGGGTAAAGTAACCCAAAGTCGTCTCCCAACGAACACGGAATTGATTTTTAACAAATTAGTTCTTATAAAACTATACAAAGCGGTTAGTCAAACAAAATAAAAAATATAGGGGATTCAGATAAACAAAGATAGAAATAAAATTTAAAAGATAAAAAGAAATAAAAACAATAGAAAAGAAAATATATTGATTCCATTGCCTTTTCAAAATAGATTCATCATCGGTTATTTAAAGATTATTGCTCAATTAATTATTGTTGTAGATTTGCAAATTAATCAATGTAAAGTCTCAATTAATTTGTTGGCGTTCTCACTTTTAACCAAAGTACAGTCTCAATTAAAAGTGAGAACTTTTAGATTATCCATAGTAAATTCAATCAAAGTACAGTCTCAATCAAATTTTACTATGCTTAATCATGTCTATTCTTTTATCTCCTCACCAAATAAAAAGCTTAATTAATCAAAGTAAAGTCTCGATTAATTTTCATTAGAGTAAATACCTTTAACCAAAGTAAAGTCTCAATTATTGGTAAAAACTCATTTAATCACATGAAAGTTTCTAAATAAAATCAAAGTAAAGTCTCAATTAAATTTAAAAACCCTTGAACTCATATGATCAACATGCATATAGATTTAAAATCATTACTTTTTACGAGATTTAAAGATAAAAGACATAGATGAATTAAAACCTCAACAATAATAAAAAGAACAAAGAAATTATTTCATTCTAACCTCAGAATCAATAATGAAATTACAATGGAATCAACCCAAGAAGTTTAGCAATCCATGGAATACAAAAGAAGAATAGAGAGAAGAAAAGAGAGAGAAAGAAATTAGGCCCCCCTAAGGGTTCCTAAATTCCGACGTGCCGAGCTTGTTTTTTTTATGCTTCTCCTTTGGTCTCTTTATATAGGAATTGGACTGGGCTTTTCTGTTGCTAAAACCTCTCAAATATCTTTTAAAATAAAGATAAAGATAAATATTCAAAGATATTTGGAGAGATATAAACTATTTGACAAATATAGTTGGTTAATAATTTATGATATAATTAAATAAATTAATTATTTAAAGATATCTGATAAATTATCACCAAATAATATTTGTATTAATTTTCTAAATAACCCATTTCAATCCTGTAGTCTAATTTTGCAAAGACATCCAAAAATATCAATATTTGCAAATAAATCCCTCTCCTTTGACTAGTCTTTGACCAGAGTTGACTGTTTGACCAACTTTTGAATGTTTGACCAGATTTGACCATTTGACTGTGCAATGACAGGATGACACGTGGCAGAGTCTTCTCTCTCCCAAATGAAACTCTCTCTCTCTCTTCTAGGGTTTCTGCCATAGCACGAATTATGAGCTTCCATGGCTGCTGCTCTCACGTTTTTGCTGCTGCAGGTCCATCGCCTTGGTTGCGTCGTTTCGCGTTTTCTGGCGAGTTACAGATCTGCGGTGGGCGGCGTCATGTGCGGGGAAGATTTGGTGCGTTGCAGATACAGTATGGTTGCTCCCGGTGGCTTCGCTCCAGCAGCGTTTTCCGACGTGGCTGCTTGCGCGTTGCAGCGATGGTTCGCTGTCACGGTGGATCTGTTCTGGCTCACAGGTGCATTGACGATGGTGTCGCGGTGGCCATGGTTGCGCGCTCGTTGCTGCTGCGCGGTGGCTGACGGTGCTGGTAGCTGCAGGTGCTGCTGTGCGTTGCAGGTGCTCGCGGTGGTCGGAGGAACTCGCGATAGCTGCCGGCGAGGGTGGAGGGAGGACGGCGGCTGAGTGCTGCTGTGGTGCTGTCATGGTTCGTGCTTTCCGGCGTGGTGGCTCACGGTGGTGGTCCGTGACATGGCTGACGGCATGGAGATGGAGGCTAGGGTTTGGGAGGTTGAAGGTGATGACGTGGCAACATGTTATTGGCTGAATTTTGAGTTGCTAGATCATGACACATGTCTTTATCTGATTGGTTAATTTAATATTTGGAGGATTGCCACATGGCATGATCTGAGTGAATTGGGTTTAAATGATAGGAGGGGTGCAAATAGACATATTAGGGGGTGCATAATAGGTTTTGGTGAGACCCATTTAGAAAGAGGGGAGTGTATGAGTAAAAACTGGGGTGCAGAAGTGATTCTTCCAACTAATTTTAGCTTTATTTAAAGGTGTTTTGTAATTTCAATCTATTTATTTTCTCACCTTTAAATAAGATTAATCTTAACTTCAGCTGCATCAACAAACGTTAAAATATCCAAAAATAATTTATGCAGCTAAAAATCACTTTTTAAGACATTTTTATCGCACAAGCTCAAACAACCTAATTATCATAATTATCAATTAAATCACTCTTTAAGCACATAAATTCAATTAAATACCCAGTATTAAACACTGAATGAGGGCAAAAATACGCACTCATCAGACAAGTTAATTTTTCTTGCAGATTTCTACATCTTGGACATGAAGGATGATGAGGGAATGAGTTCAACCACAATTATCTTAGAAAGACCGTTCATGATGATAGCACGTACCAAGATAGATGTGCATGTAGGATCCTTGACTATGGAGATAGGAGATGAAAACGTGCAGTTCAATGTGCTAGAAGCCATGAAGCACCCAACTGAAGACCATTCTTTGTTTTGTATTGATTTATTGAGTAATGTAGTGAACAATTTTGCTTTTGGATTTTTAGACGTTTTTTTTTCTGGATTTTCTTCTTCTTTGGATTTTTCTTTTTCGAATATTTCATGCTCAATTTTAGATGAAAAAGAAAACTATAAAACAAGTGATATTGAGGACGCGATGTCACTATATGATACCTTTGTGGCGTCCGAGTATGATGCTGAGGTGGCTAAAATTACCTTAGGCAGTAAAATGTTGCCATCTGTGGAACAACCATCCATTTTGGAGTTCAAACCTTTACCATCTCATTTGAAATATGCTTATCTTGAGAGGGATGGGAAACTCCCTGTTATTATATCTACCTTGCTTATTGATGAGCAGGAATAAAAGCTATTGCAGGTTGTCAAAGATCACAAGAGGGCAATAGGCTGGACTTTGGCAGATATTCCTGGTATTAGTCCTTCTTTCTGCATGCACAAAATACTCTTAGAGGAGGATGCTAAGCCAGTAAGACAACCTCAAAGGAGATTGAATCCTCAACTGATGGAGGTTGTGAAGAAGGAAGTCACTATGTTGCTACAAACAGGTATTATATATCATATTTCTGACAGCACTTGGGTGAGTCCTATACATGTGGTCCCCAAGAAATTTGGGATCACCGTGGTCAAGAACGAGTTGATTCCTACTCATATTCAGAATAGTTGAAAGGTTGTATTGATTATAGAAGACTAAACCAGGCCACCAGGAAGGACCACTTTCCTTTACCATTCATGGATCAGATGTTAGACCGATTGGCAGTAAGTCTCATTACTACTTTCTTGATGGATTCTCTGGGTATTTTCATATTTGTATTGCCCCAGATGATCAACATAAGACCTCATTTACTTGTCCATCCGGTACATATGTGATGAAGGATTATGTTGTTTTCTTTTTAAGATTATTGAATATGGTCTGAGTTCATTAAGAAAGCTAAGTGAAATCCACACTGGACATTAAGATAGCATGCTATCTAGATGTGAAGGTTCCTTTCACAAAGCTCAATAGAAGAAGATGATGGATTGCTTCAAAACAAATAGGAAATGGAAAGCACATAAATCATAGAAAACCAAGAACAATTAAAGGAAGAAGAAAACATAAAATGGAAAGGAAAGAAATGGTAAAAATGTGAGAAACACGCCACTACAAGGCTAGGCTAGAAGTTATGGCAACCTTGAAGATGAGTGGATGTGTGCCGCCACTTGCTATGCAAGATAAGGCTTAAAAGTATTCACTCCCTAGGGAGGAAACTCTCACAAATGGTTGAGACACAAGAGTGTTTTTACTTCAAAATGTTCAACCCTTTTACATGTCTAGGAGCACCCCTTATATAGAAGAGTTTAGGGGCCTCTAAGCAAATAAAAGATACCTAAGGATGTCTCTACAAAAACCTAACCCTAGCTTCTAGAAACTAGGTCAAATAAGGTTACAAAAAATGAGAGACAAAAGAGCTAACTATGGTGTGTGCAAGGCTAATTTCGTTCTAGCACAAAAGGAGACAAAGAATGTGTCTCATATGTCTCCAAAAAGTGGCCAAAGTGTGCTAAAAACAAAGGAGACCAAAGGTACATAGGTACACTTGCTTCATGCCTTTTACTTTATGCTTTATGCCTTTGCTTTACTCTCTCCTCCACATCATTTATGCTCCCCAATCACCATGTGCCACCTAGCATTGCTTTCTTACTCCTAATTAACCTACAAAGCAAATAAACATACATTAGAATGTTTGCTTAAGTCAAGTCAACTAAAGTTGATTCAATTAAGTCAACTTTGGGAATCAAAAATAACAAACACAAATGAAAGGGATGAAGGATTAGTGAACTTCCTTTCTAAACATGCTTAGTCTTCTTAAGCATGTGCCTCCATCCTTGGTTGGGGTCAATCCTTCATCAATATGCTTATAGAAAGATGTCATTTGGCCTTTGCAATTCTCTTGGGACATTTCAGTGATGTATGATGAGCATTTTTACAGATTTGTTGGAGCATTGTATTGATGTTTTTATGGATGAGTTTAGTGTATATGGTTCATCTTTTGATCATTGCTTGTCTAATCTTGCCAGAGTCTTGGAGAGATGTGAAGAAACTAACCTTGTTTTAAATTTTGAAAAATGTCATTTTATGGTGGAACAAGGTATAGTTTTAGGTCACGTTGTTTCCAAGAATGGTATATTTGTAGATCCTGCTAAAATTGATATTATTTCACAATTTCCTTGCCCCTCTTATGTGAAAGAGGTTCAATCTTTTCTTGGACATGCAGGATTTTACAGGAGGTTTATCAAGGACTTCAACAAGATAGCCAACCCTCTCTCCAACTTGCTGTAAAAGGATGTACCATTTGATTTTGGAGAGAGATGCAAAGATGCTTCTGATACTTTAAAAAAGGCGCTCACCACCACTCCTATCATCCAGCCACCTGACTGGACATTACAATTCGAGTTGCTGTGTGATGCATCAAACTTTGCAGTAGGAGCGGTGCTTGCACAAAGAGATGGGAAGCTACCACATGTGATATATTATGCTTCCAGAACATTGGACACAACACAGACTAACTACACCACAATTGAGAAGGAATTATTGGCTGTTGTGTTTGCCTTGGACAAATTCAGACCGTATATACTTGGTTCCAAGGTAATTGTTTACACTGATCATGCAACATTAAAATTTCTTCTGAAGAAAGCAGATTCGAAACCAAGGTTGATTAGATGGATGCTACTGCTTCAAGAGTTTGACATTGAGATTCGAGACAGAAGTGGGGCACATAACTTAGTAGCTGACCATCTTAGCAGGATTGAAAATAAAGAAGATAACATTGCTATTCAAGATGACTTTCCTGATGAAGTACTCCTAGCATTGGCTATTGTGAAAGGTCTGTTTCCTGAACCTTAGTTTGTTGATATTGTTAACTATATGGTTGTTTCTGCTATTCCTCCTTCCTTCTCCGAGTATGAAAGAACCAAGCTAAAAAGTGAGGTAAAATACTATATATGGGAAAACCCAATCTTATGGCGCATTAGTAGTGACCAAGTCGTAAGGAGGTGTGTTCCAGATATCGAGATACCTTATGTGCTTGAGTTCTGTCATTCATCTCCTTTTGGTGGACATTATGACACACAAAGAACAGGTAGAAAAGTGTTGGATTGTGGATTATATTGGCCTATTATCTTTAAAGATGCACAAAAGGTGTATGAAAATTGTGAGCATGTCAAAGGGCAGCAAGATCCATTACAAGAAGGGATGAAATGCCTCAACAACCCATGCTATATTGTGAGGTATTTGATATTTGGGGTATTAATTTTATGGGTCATTTCCTCTTTCTTTTGGGTTTACTTATATTTTGCTTGTTGTAGACTATGTCTCCAAATGGGTGGAAACCATAGCTACAAGGACTAACGATACTCGAGTTGTCATGAATTTTGTCAGGACTAACATTTTCTATAGGTTTGGGATACCACGAGCCATCATCAGTGACCAAGGGACTCATTTCTATAATAAGCTGCTTGAGAACATGTTGAAGAAGTATGGGGTGACACATTGTGTTGCTACACCATATCACCCCCAAACTAATGGGCAAACAGAGATCTCTAACAGGGAGATTAAAAAGATATTAGAGAAAGTAGTGAAGCCTAGTCGAAAGGATTGGGCCATAAGATTGGATGATGAACTTTGGGCACATAGGATAGCCTACAAAGCACCTATAGGTATGTCACCTTTTATGGTGGTTTTTGGAAAGGCTTGTCATTTACTTGTGGAGATTGAACATCAAGCTTATTGGGTCGTGAAAGCCTGCAACATGAACTTGGAAGAAGTAAGGAAAGAGCGAAAACTTCAGTTACAAGAACTAGAGGAGATTAGGCTTGCAACCTATGAAAAGTCAAAGTTCTACAAAGAGAAAACCAAGACGTTCCATGACCAAAAGGTTGTGGCTAGAAAGGATTTCAGGGTAGGCCAGAAGATGTTACTATACAAGTCCAAGCTAGGTCACATGAGTGGTAAGTTGCACTCCACTTGGGAAGGACCATTCATTGTTATAGAAGTCTTTCCTTATGGAGTAGTGGAGATCAAGGAAGAATCCTCAGAAAGAACTTTTAAAGTTAATGGGCATCATCTTTGAATATTCAATGAAAATCAAGATATGCTGAACAAGATGATGGATGGGATGAACTTGACTTCTCCCGCATACCTTCCACCTTGAGGAGGTAAGTACCCTTCATACTTTTTCTTTGCATTTTATACATATTGAATACATTGAGGACAATGCATGGATTAAGTGTGAGGGTGTGGGGAGACAATTTATTATGTTCCCCCTTTTCTAATTTTGTTTTCTATTTGTTTTGTTTTTTCTTTTCTAATTTTGTTTTTTGTTTGTTTTTTTTCTTTTGAAAAAGAAAATTCCTGCTTTCAATAAAATTGAATTTTAGGATTTGATTCACTAATTGGAATGGTCATAATTTTGGGAAAATAAGAGTCGTGTGCTATGAGTGGATTGTTTTTGTGATTTACTAATTGAGTTGATTTGAGAGTTTCTGGAATGAATCCTTTGTGAAAGAGTTTTGACCTCGTGAGTTTTGAGCTTTATTGTAAAGGATGGACTACCATGTGTCATTCCTATTTTTCTTGTGTGACTTGCTCATGTTTTGTTTATACTCAAATGTTTAGCTTGATTATTTTGTTTTGCATCTTAGGTGAATATGCATGATTTGATATGACTGAGGCATTTCTTGTTTTTAGCTATTTGGCCAAATAAGCTAACCATGACATTGATCCATTGGTAGACTCTTTGAGCTTCAAACTTCTTTTTCTTGTTTCGAGCATATTGCTAAACCTTAAAAAAAAGACCATGTTTTCCTTATCTTAGGAAGAAAGAAGGAGCTAATGGATTATGTTAAGATTGGTTGAAAAATAAAGTGTGGGGGTGAGTTTTTCACCCACACAAAAGGGATTACTTTTGAAACTATGTTCCATAATTCTTTCTACTTTACTATTTCGAAAACACAAAAATCCTAAAAAAATTTCCTTCCTTTGCCTTGGCCCCATTATAACCTGTGAAAAGTCCTCATGATCTTTGAATGCATGTTTTCTGAAAGCTATAAATATTAGAGTCTTGTTAAGCACTGGGAGTGTTTACTTGCATGGGTATTTTGAGTGGAAACACAAGCCAAAACACTTGAGCAAATTTTGGTGAGAAAATATACATTTAACTTGAGTGTTTCTCTTTCATATTTGATTATCTTGTAAACAAAAGATTAATTCATGTGTGAAAAATAGAATTTTTCCGTTTGTATGTGCATGACAACATGATTTCTAGAAGATTGATTTGTTTCTATTTGTATTCATTCCTTACATCCAGTGAAGATATGGAATAAAATACTTCAGAATAAAGTTTTTAAATTGTTCAATTTTGCCTAGGAGTGCAAAAGGATAAGTGTGGGTGTGTGATGAGTTCAAATTTTTGCCCTTATTTAATGTTTAAATTTGGGGATTTAATAGAATTTTTGTGCTTAAGGATTAATTTAATTAGGATTTGTGATTATTGGATTTATTGAGTACGTAAGGCAAAAAATGACGTAAAAATTGATTTTAGTTGCATAAAATATTATTGGATATTCTAAAATTTGTTAATGCAACTAGAATTTAATTTGGGTCATTAAAAGTGTGCATTTGAAATATTCAAAGTTAACAAATAAGTCCAAAATCAGAAAATTCTGGAAAGGAATAATTCAGATTTCTACTTAAAAACTTGTTCTACACCCTTGATTTCTACTAAGCTACACCCTTGATTTCTACTAAGCTACACTCCTCCTACCACTTAAACTCCATTCAACCAAATCATGCCATGTGGCAATCCTCCACTAATTAATCTATACAACCACATGATGACACCTGTCATGATCTTCCACTCACTAAATTGGCGAACCATACACTGCAACATCATCATCTTCCTCCATCTCACACATGAAACCTTAACCCTAATCTTTCTCCTCTCCCACCATCACCATGGCGGCAGTTGCCACCCTCCACGGCAGCCACCACCATCTTCGCACCGTAATAGCAGCCATGGAAATTGCACCATTACCACCATGCTTGGAGCATCCTTGACGCTGGAAAATGCCTTCTCATCACATAGCAGCCATTGCAGCACCCACCATCGCACTATAACAACGCATCCACCCATCACCACCGCAAGTTCCTGTAGAAAACATGAGCCATTATTGATGGAGTAATTGTGAGCCAGAACGAGCAGCACCTCCATCATCTTTACAACCACGACGCAGACAGCCTCCATGCACCTGGGCATCTGCGTTGCACAACACCTGCAGCAACCATCGCGCACCAGATTTGTGCAGCCACCATCTTCCATTGCTTCCACGCACCATAGACAGCGAGCCTGCAACACAACGTCAACCACCTGCATCCAACACAGAACCAGTTAGCAACTCTCTAGTTTTGGGTGATACCATCATCTAGCACATCTCTCATTCTTCCTTTCCTTTTATTTTTTCTTTCCTTCATCATACTATCATGTATTTTGTAACATCCATGTAGGATATTACTTCAAATAAAATAATAAATAATAAAATAAACCGGCAGGGTGAAATACCTCATTTATTAAATAGTCCATTTCCCAAAACGTGGGAAATTTCAAAACTTTAAAACATTAAAAATCCAAATATTCTCAAACTGTACAAACTGAAATCAAATTACATTTAAATTAAACCAAAGACAGTTATAAAATTCCCCTCGTGCACTGAGCCCACTCTCCGCCCCTAAGCGTCTCTTGGCTCACTTGTAACATCATCTGCTCGTGGATAATAAATCACTCGATCATCGCCACACACAAATAGATAGGGTGAGCTACGCACATATATACATATAAACATAAAATAAAAATGCCCTCCATCCCAATGAAAATAACACCACTAAAATATTTCATTGTTTTCGAATTGCCCATCCCTGATCTCATAGTCCTTCATGAGTCATATGCATGAACTAGGTCTTGGGACTTCACTGTGCTCCCACGAAACTAACCCATTCGTGGTCCAACCCTACGAGCCTATCCTACTCATAGTCCTGTCCTACAGGCTCCTCATCTGTAGTAAAACATCCAAGCTTCTCTCGCTCGGACCATGGCATGCACGCAATCACCATATTATGGACTCTTCACCCAATAGCAGTCGACGGGAACATAACAGTTCCTTGCCCATCGTGCGCCCGACGCATGCAATCACCATGCTAAGGACTTCTCGCCACTTAGTATGAGACCCGTGAAATTAATTAATTAATTAATTAATAAATGCGAGTAGAGAGAGCCTTTATGGCATTAATTGTTGGTTGGTGTGACGTGGAAAAGTACTAGCTCAAGTGGTTGAGAGTACTTTGATTGTGTGAGAGGACTTGGGTTCGAGTCTTATGTATGCCAATTATGTGTGTTGTTTTATTATTAATTTTTAAAAATATGTATTAGTATGGGATTGATAATGTAAACTATTTTTTTATTGTAGGGTATCACCAAATGTGAATTGGTATAATGGTTGTGCTTTGGCCTTATGAGTGGAAGGTCATGGGTTCAAACCTTGGTGGGCAAAGAATAAGCTTTATTTTTGCTAACTATTAGTTGTGGTATGAATGTGAAGGGGTAAAGAAAACCTAGCAGAAGGGTAACCATTAGGTGTTTAAAAATCACCCACTACAGAAATTGAGAGTGTGAGCGAAATTTTGGGTGTGAATCAAGGTTTATGTCTTCTCAATTTTTGATCACTAATTCCAGGTTAGGGGAGCTGAACCCTTGTTGTTAAGTTTTTGGTCTGATTGTATGCTCATGATGGCTATTCTGTGTTGTGTATACTCTTATGGTATGAAAAGTGGGAGTAGGAGTCTCTATGGCGTTTGTACTATGTTGTTCTGTGAGTGTAAGGTTGTCAAATTGATTTGGTGTGTTTTGGGAGCGTATTTGGGTTCTCTAGTGCAGTGCTTATGTGTGTAAAACAGTTTCAGAACCTGCAATTCTCACTCAGGTGGGCGGGACTCGCCTAGGCGAGACATGCAGGGACTCATATTCTTACCCTACTCAAGGTTCTCGCTCAGGCGAAAAGAATTGGGTTTGAGCAACACAAACACTCGCTCAGGCGAGTGAGGTTCGCCTAAGCGAGATAGTGATGAAGTTGCGCGTGTTGAGCGCGACTTCTCGTCTAGGCGAGGGTTTGTGGGTTTTGAGCGAACCAGGATCTCACCCAGGCGAGACGGCCTCGCCTAAGTGAGATATTATGGTCATGTGTGATGCTTTGTTTGCATTTTTAGCCCAGGCGAGTTTGAAATGGGTGTTTGGGCGAGAGATGATCTCGCTTAGGCGAGAGGATCTCGCCTAGGCGAGAGGATCTTGCCTAAGCGAGATAACGTGGTGTGGTCACTGTTTTAAGCTCGCTCAGGCGAGTTGAGCTAGCCTAAGCGAGGCGAAAGGCTTAGCTTGGGCGAACGTCCCTAGGAATAGGATGTATATCATGTGGTATGGTGTTTGGGCTTGAAGGACTAAGTCCAATAGGGGTCTGGGATGTGCTCGGTGGTTGGACACATGATGGGCATGGAACTGGATGAGTTCCTGTCGGCTACTAATGGGCGAGGAGTCCTTAGTATGGTGATTGCATGTGTCGGGCGCACGATGGACAAGGAACTTATGTTCCCGTCGGCTACTATTGGACGAGGAGTCCATAGTATGGTGATTGCGTGCGTGCCAAGGTCCAAGTATGAGACTTGGATGTTTTACTACAGACGAGGAGTCTGTAGGGCAGGACTATGAGCGGGATAGGCTCATAGGGTTGGACCACGAATGAGTTAGTTTCGTGGGAACATAGGGAAGTCCTAAAGACCTAGTTCATGCATATGACTCATGAAGGACTATGAGGTCATGGTTGGGTGATTTGAAAAGTATGAGAATTTAGTTATGTTATTTTGGGTTGGGGAACATAATTATTTCATATATCTATTTATATTTTTTTTGTGCATAGCTCACCCTATCTGTGTTGTATGGCGATGATCGGATAATTTGTTATCTGAGAGCAGATGATTTGACAGGTGAGCTAGGAGATGCTTAGAAACAGAGAGCATGGGCTACTTAGGCTTTTGAAAGAAACTTTATTGTTTTGATTTTGATATAAATTATTTTATGCTGAACTTTAGTAACTTTTATATATAATGATAGTGTACATTCGGATTATGTATGGTTACTAGTTTTGGTTTTAATTTCCCGCGTTTTTGGGAAATGGTATTATATTAAATGCGGTTTTTTGTTTTAATTCGGAATATATGTATTAAATATTAGTAATATTCCTTAGGGGTGTTACACTTAGCAACCAACAGGAACTACATAGTTCCATGCCCATCATGTGTCCAACCATCAACCATATCTCAGACCCCTGTTGGACTTAGTCCTTCAAGCCCAAACACCACAAATCATAAGCATATAATTCCTATACTTTAGGAAATAACAAGCAACTCAGCTGAAACAATACACAAAAGACATAGAACCCGCAATATTCTAGCTTAAGCCAGAGACCCTCGCCCAAGCTAAATCATCAGCCTCGCTTAGGCTGGTCCAACTCGCCTGAGCGAGCATGAAACAGTGATTGCACCACGTTGTCTCGCTTAGGCGAGCCCCTCTCGCCTGAGCGAGACCCATTCGCTCAAACACCCGAATCTCCTCCCCTAGACGAAGATTCAATGTAATCAGCACCAGTGTCTCCTCGCGACCTCGCTTAGGCGAGCCACTCTCGCCTAAGCGAGAGTATAATTCGCTCAACACCTAAAAACCCCTCGCCTGGACGAGAAGTCGCGCTCAACATGCACAGGCTTCATCGCAACCTCGCTTAGGCGAGCCTCTGTCACCTGAGCGAGAATATTGGTCGCTCAACCCTGACACAAGTTGCCTAGGTGAGAAACGCAAACCAAAACCCAAAACGAGACTCTGCAACTCTCGCTTAGGCGAGATGGACTCGCTTGGGCGAAAATTATAGAGGTTCTCCTCTGATCGCCCACTAAAACGACCACAATTCATGCCAATATCCAATTCAACCAATACCATTCAATATACATCATTAATCACACCTTATGAACAAGTTTTCATCACATTTAGACTACCATAACCCAGAACTTAACCCATAATAACAATCATGTACCGAAACCCTCACCCCCAAATCATATAAGTCATGAAAAGGCTTTGCACCACATCAACCAAACACATTTTCAATCATATCATGCATACCACGAAATTCACATCATACAGAACTAATTTGAGAATAACAATGCCCAAAATTCATAGTACAAAGGACAACTCCCCTAACCTGAATTCTTGATTAAAATTGGGAAGAAAATGGAGGTTCCTTGGTTCACCTCTTGGCTGCCCCTTCTGTTGATTTTACCTTTTCCCTTTCACATTCAATTCTACAACTTCATTTAGCAAAAGCAAAGTCTATTTCACCTCTAACAAGGTTTGAACCTATGACCTTCCACTCATAAGGACAAAGTACCACCATTATGCCAATTCACATTTTGTGATAACCATTATAATCTTATGACTATAATATCACTCACCAGTCACAATTACATTACCAAAACAAAATAAGAATAATTAAATAACACACCAAATGTTATAATAGGACTTGAACCCAAGTCCTCTCATACAATCAAAGTACTCTCAACCACATGAGCTAGCACTTTTTCACGTCATACAATTAACATTTAAAGCCTTAAAGTTCCCAACACCCGCATTTATTACTTAATTAATTATTTAATTAATTGATTTTCACAGGTCTTACATATTCCATCCAACCCATGGAGGGCTAAGCTTTTAAGGTTGATTCCACTGTAATTTCTTAACTAGATTTTGAGGTTAGATGAATTTATGTATATGTTCTTTTGATTATTGTTGTGGTTTTTGTTTATCTATGTCCTTTGCTTCTTAATTGAATAGAAAATAATGATTTCAAATCTACACGCATGCTAATCATATGAGTTAAAGGGTTTTTAAATTCAATTGAGACTTTACTTTGATTTTATTTAGAAACTTTCATGTGATTAAATAAGTTTTTGCCAATAATTGAGACTTTACTTTGATTAAAGGTAATCACTTTAACTAAAATTAGTCAAGACTTTACTTTGATTAATTAAGTTTTCTATTTGGTGAGGAAACAAAGGAATAGACATGATTAGGCATATTAAAATTTAATTGAGACTCTACTTTGGTTGAATTTACTATGGATAATCTAAAAATTCTCACTTTTAATTGAGATTGTACTTTGATTAAAAGTGAGAATGCCAACAAATGAATTGAAACTTTACATTGATTGATTTGTAAATCAACAACAATAACATTGGAAGGTTGGTTCCTGCAGGATCAACAGGCTTTCAGCATGGGCCATTGGCAAGGCCCATTGTCTTTTTATGCATTTAAATACTTAGATAACTTTACATGTATAATATTGATTTGTGGTGTAATAAGTAATCTCTTTGGGCTTGCATTTGGCTAAATTTAACTTCTTGCATTTCTGGACCTTAAGCTTGGAACGTCCAATCTAAAACGCTTGTCTCACCAGTTCGAATCCAATAGCGTCAGCAAGTAAGAGTTCAAGCTTGTAATTGGGTCGACCAAATTGAAGTTGCAGCCTAACACATCCTTTAGCAAGAAGGCCATCAAATTGAATTTATAGGCCAACCCAAATTATCTTTCAATAGGGAGTCCAAACACGTGAGGGGTCAAGGTGTCTTCCACCTACTAGTGTTCATCACGAGAGAAAGAAAGTCATATCTCACCGTTAGGGTTTCAACTCTACTTCCCAACCCTTAGAACTTAGGGTTTGAACATGAGGTAATTAAACATTATAAGTTTGATAACGTTGTTGTTGACGTGATCAAATTAATACTATAACAACTTCGGTATTGTTTAGAAAGTAGTCAAGCAAATAGAAAGGGTAAAGTAACCCAAAGTCGTCTCCAACGAACACAAAATTGATTTCTAGAAAATTAGTTCTTATAAAAACTATACAAAATGGTTAATCAAATAAAATAAGAAATAAAGTTGGAAAAAGATAAAAAGATATAAAACAATGATAAAGAAAATAGATTGATTCCATTGTTTTTTCAAAATAGATCCATCATAGGTTCTCAACTAATTTGTTGGCGTTCTCACTATTAACCAAAGTACATTCTCAATTAAAAATATGAACCTTAGAGATTGTTCATAGTAAATTTAACCAAAGTACATTCTCAATTAAATATTACTATGCTTAAACACTTCTGTTCTTTTACCTATACAATCAAGCAAAAAACTAATTAACCAAAGTACATTCTTGTTTAATTCTAGTTAAAGTTTTCACCTATAATCAAAGTACATTCTCAATCATTGGCAAAAACTCATTCAATCACATGAAAGTTTCCAAATTTAATCAAAGGACATTCTCAATCAGAATTAAAAATCCTTGAACTCAAGTGATTAGCATGCATATAGATTTAAACACTTCGTTAATTAGCTAGCTTGTAAAAATAATTACTTTTTACACGATTCAAAGAGAAAATACATAGATGAATGAAAACCACAAGAATAATAAAAAGAACAAAGAAATTATTTCATTCTAACCTCAGAATCCATAATGAAATTACAATGGAACCAACCCAAGAAGTTTAGAACTCCATGGAATAAAAGTAAAATAAATATAAAAGAAAAGAAGGTGGAAAGGGAGAACCAAATTAGGCCCCCCTAAGGGTTTCTAAATCTGAAGTTCCAAGCTTGTCTTTCTGCTTCCCCTTGGTCTCTTTATATAAGACTTGGAATGGACTTTTCTGTTGCTAAAATCTCTCAAATATCTTTTAAAATAAAGATAAAGATAAATATTATTTATCTTTATAGTTGTTTTGAATATCTAAAAATACTTGAAGAGATATAACCAATTTTAAATCTATTTGACAAATATAGTTGATTGATAATATCAATATATGATATAATTAAATAAATTAGTTATTTAAAGATATATGATAAATTATCACCAACTAATATTTGCATTAATTTTCCCAAATCAATCCTTTGTAATATCCTCCAATTATCTTCTAAATAATCCAATATCTTAAAGATATATTTATTTGTTGTGGAGATCCAAAAAAATTTAAGAAGATCTTGCATATTTAAAAAGATTTGGTAGTTATTATCTTTTGATATTTTATTATATAATTAAATAAGATAATTATTTTAACATATCAAATAAAATATCTAAAGATATATATTTCCCAAATTATCTTTTATCATAAATATTTGTGAATTATCAAAGTCTTTTTTTGTGAATTATCAAAGCCTTTTTTCAAAAAGATAGAGAAAATCGCAAGGTCTAATTTTTGTTGTCCATTTTCTCTTCTTGGCTTAGCCAAACTTCTTTACTTTTTCAAGCTTTCCATGCCTTCTTCATGCAATGTTTGGCTTGAATTTTTGTGATTTTGATAATTTTCTATTCTTAGGTTTATCATATTTTGTCTGTTCTACTAATTTTTTTACAATTTTTAGAAATTGAAACAAATTTTCTGAATATTTGTAAAGGGAATCCTAGAGATTTGCACATTTTTAATTGGACTTTTAGACCTAATTAGAACCCAAATTTGGTCCATAATTAAAGTTTTGCAAAATTAGAGTCTAGGTCAAAGCCCATCAGAGGCCAAATTATGATAAAAAAAAGGGACACATCCATTCCTCTTTTTCAATCTATTTTCGTCCTTTCATATTGTTATATTATGTTGCTTTTTCTTTATTAGGTAATGGAGGATTACACCTCTAAAGATCAATTCACATATTCAACATCAAACAACAGGAATTGAATTTTGCATCGATCTTCCCTCTTCCCTAATTTCGGTTTTGTTCTATGTGATATCAATTTACATTTCTAAAATTAGCATTAGGAACCGATTGAATCTTGATTTGATAATCAAATACAAATTTGTCGAATGATTGAATCGGTTAATTGTTCATACTTGGATCTAATTTTAGTAGACAATGCTTTTTGGATTCTGAGGTTGTTTGAATATGGGGATTGATTTTATTTTAATCTTTCAAAATTTTCTTTTTTGATATATATTCTTGTTTCCCAATTTAGGTTTTATATTCTTGAATCCTAAAGTCCCTAAATTTTATTTTTAATAGTAAGAATACTAAAGATAGAATATAATTTAATGTGTCAACTGATAATTGAAAAACTTTGTGTTTTATATTATAAAATTTAGAGTCCTAATATTTTTTTTATCTCACCTACAAAAGTGATAAGTGTAACACTCCATTTAATTAAGCACGTGAAATTAAAGGAATGTTGCAGTAAAGATAACATAAAAGACGCGGTCTAGGATTAACTCCATACAATCCATGGCATACCACGATGCCTAAAAGAAACTAGAGGGAAAAGTTAACCAGAGTGCATAAACTACGGACGAACAGATACATGGGTCGCAACCCTAAATGAACTCATACAAGAATAACAACCAGTCCACACACGGACTATGCAGCAGAATCTCCACTTCCTTGCTGACTCCTGGAACCTCGCCCATCTGGTCCCATCAATTAAATTGATGATCACCGCAAGAAAGAAGTACCACATACAAGACAATCACACAACAAACAGGGTAAGCTAGAGCCAACACATTTTCATCATACAGTCAAACACAGTATCATCATCCCATATCCATATAACAACCAAGCATGTCATGACTCTTCATTCAATACACTACGACTCGACTCGACTCATCCGGATATGTATAACTTGGTCGGATTCAGCGGATGCTTGCACTTGTGGTGGATACCTCTGCTCATCCCTGAGCTGCTCGATCCTGAGCTATGTAGTACAAGTGTTATGTTGAATCAAATTTCCCTCACCACAAGGTTAGCCCTTACTGGATTTCAGGCCTCCTGCTACTCTCACCACAGGAGTCAGTCCGCTCTAGGTGAGACTAACTGGCTCCTCAGAGTGTTAGGATGCAACCTTACCTTGAATCCTTACCTAGTTATACAGATGGGACACCACCATGGACACCCACTAACAGGGGCCATGGAATTACGTCCCGACCACTGAAGCGTAGCCCCGGAGGTCTCACCTAGAGACCCCAAGGAATTACACGTTGACACGGACCAACATTCATAAAAGTAGGAGAACATCAAAATCATGTTTACAATTCCATACCAACCCCTGAGATTTATTCCTCATACGCATCACATTTTGAATCCATACATCTGATCATCACCACCTCATGAGTCTAGGGTCTCATCTCATATCAATACCATGTTCCTTTAGTTCCAAACCACTCATTCATTTCACATGCCAAGATCATACCCAACCCGTCATACATAATTCACAAATCATGCCAAGCATACATAACATCCCATTATATACATATTTCTCATTATACCATTCATTTCCAAACCAATACTAACCATCCAGGAACAACCAAACATCCAAACAGCACACTGCCTCGCCCAGCCCCTCGCTCAGGGCTGAAGGGTCTCGCTCAGGCGAGACACACCCGCTCAGGCGAGCCCCTCTCCGCCTAGGCGAGGGCTCAAGAAAGGGGCAGGAGCACACGCGGGATCTCGCTTAGGGGAGACCCCTCTCGCCTGGGCGAGGTGCTCGCTCGCCCAAAACGTCGAGCTGGTCGCTTGGGCGACCTTTCACGCAAAAGTCCCAGGCGAGCTCCCGTTCATCTTGCTTAGGCGAGACTGACTCGCTTGGGCAAGATTAACAGGTCTCGCCACTGTTCTTTGTTGTACTCAACATAATTCATGTCCAACAACAACCCAAATCATGCCATACACTCACAGTCACACATACACTCGAAAAATTACAGAACACCATCAAAACTAACAACATTGCATCAGACAGTAGGGTTCTAGCTTCCCTTACCTGGGAATAGCTAGCAAAACGACCCGACGCGCCCTTTATACCGAACACACGAGCACAGCAACTCAAGGAGCGAACGTAAGAGCTGAAAAGATGGCTGAACAGAAGCACGATATGGTCACTAGGAACCCTAGCTGGGAAAAGAACGAAATGAGCAATAGAAACAAGTATGGGCTTGCCACAACACTTACATGGAGTAGGAAAACAACTTCGAACTAGCTCGAAGACGGCAGAACCCTAACCCTAGCAGAGCGTCTCGTAAGAGCAGGGGGTGACGGCTGGTTCTTTTCTGAAAGTGAATGAAATGTGGAATTAGGGCAACACGAAGGGTTCTTATATCATGGGCCAACCTTTTAGGCCCACTGCTGCAAAGCAGCCCTAAAGATTAAGATGGCTGAAATAAAAGGGGCCTTACAATAAGCATGAAACCTATACTAAAATTAATTGATTGGAAATTGTTTCCATGTTATTAAAAATATTAGAAAAAAGGTCGTACAATACAACCATTGTCTCCTTTTTATAGACAATATTAAAATAAAACTAGAAAGGTAAAAATGACATTTTTAAAAAAAAGATAAGGTGTACGAAGAAAATGATAGGGTGTAGGAAGCAAAAGCCTATAAATTATTAGAAGTTTTTAATTAGTCCACACCATCACTTTAGCTTTAAATTGAAGCTCGTGAGTAAATCTTGAAATTAAGATATTTACCTTCAATAATAATTAAATACCATATCAAGTAGAGCAATAAATTGATTGTTGTTCCTGAACTTTGACGTGAAACTAAAATTTATTTTTGTCGAAACTTTGATACATTTTGGTCCCTAAACTTTAAAAACTAATGAAGGCTTGATCCCTACCAAGGATGATGGCCCATGGCACTTAGAAGAAAGGGAGTTCCTTGATCCCTTCCTTTGGTTTTATTTTCTTTAATTTGAATTCCATTAAGTTGGCTTGGTTGACTATTTTTAAGTTGACTTGTTAACCTTGACTTTGGGTTGACCTGTTGACTCAAAAGATTAGCTGAACCTATAAAGCCAACATGCTAAACTAGGTTTAGTTGTCTTGTAGGATAATCAAGGAGGTGGTGCACAAAGTAGACAAGTGGCGCATGAAGGCAAGCCCATGTGGAGGAGAGAGAGATGACAAAGCTTTCTAGAAACATCTAGAAAGGATGACCACATGCCTTGGCCACCAAGAAGTCTAGAAACATCTAGAATGAGCATCCACCTTGCCTTAGCCAAGAAGGCTTCTAGAATGTGTCCATGTGCTCCTTTGTTGACCTACTTTCTAAAGCCTAGGTTTGTTATTTGCATTGTTATCCTTTTTAGCTTATTTGTTTTTGCTAAGAGGCCCCTAGACACTTATATTTAAGGGGACCTCTAACACTTGTACAAGGGTTGAACATTTTAGAGAAATTAAACACCTTTGTGTATCAACCATTGGGAGAGTCTTCCTCCCTAGGGAGTGAATGCTTTTAAGCTTTATCTTGAATCTTGATTCAAGTGGCGGCACCATCACTTATCTTTAGAAGAGTCCATGGCTTTGCCTTTCTTCTAAAGTGGTGTGTTTCTCACATTGTCATCATTCCTTTCCTTTCCATTTTATATTTTCTTCTCCTTTTACTTATCTCGAATTTTATGATTCAATCCTCTCGAGTTTTCTTTGATTTATGTGTTTTCCATCTTTAATTTGCTTGAATCAATCCATCATCTTCTTCTTTTGAGCTTTGTGAAAGGAACCTTCACATCTAGATATCATGCTATTTTAAAGGTCCAGTGGAGATTTCATTTAGCTTTCTTAATCAACTCACACCATATTTAATAATCTTAAAAAGGAACAAGATAATCCTACATAAAAAGTGAATGAATATAGTCATTTAACCCAATTACGTTAAATATTTTTGACATGATAAATGCATTTCCTAGCATATATTAAAGTATAAACGTGTCAAATAGTGTAAACAACTCAAATACTAGCATGAAACATGTTTGATAAGTCAAAAACATTTAACGTAATTGGGTTAAAAGAACTATATCCACTCATTTTTAAAGTTTGAGAACCAAAATGTATCAAAGTTTCGAATAAGAACAAATTTCAATTTCACTTAAAAGTTTAGGAACTAAAAACATACTTGACCAATTTTTTAAGTTTTGCACATCTTTTAACAACGAGTTTCAATTAGGTTGAAGATCAAAGAGATGTCTATTCTCAAATAATAAAAGATATATTTAGTTGTAAGTAAGCATTGCAATATAAAAAAGATTCTTAATCATTTAATATATAATCTAAATACACCATAGATAATCAGGAGGAAATCATTATCTAAATCTCTAATCCTAGAAATTTGTTCATCAAATATAACAACATAGTGTTTCAATTATGTTTATATTTATTATTGAATCTCTTGGGATGAGACTACATGTAGGTTTGTTGTTGTAGGATAAGATAACAATTACTGTGATTAATTGTGTGATGTCATGTGGTTGTTTGTTGTAAATGCTTGGGTGAGATGGTTTTGTCATTATTGTATTGAGTAATATTTTATTCAAAGTGATGTTTTGTTTAAAATTCTTCTATGTTTGTGATTGTGGTTTCAAGATGTGATGATCATTGTGACTGTGGTTTCAAGATGTGATGATCGTATAATTTGTTGATTACACGGGAGCTTTGAGATTGCTTTAGAGGAAAAACTATTTAATTGAATTTGAAATTGTAATAAAAAAGGATTGTTTTTGGAAACGATATAAGCTTTTCTGGTTAATGCTTGGTTTGATGGAACTATGAGTATTTAATAAAGTGAAGAAAGTTTCTGGCTTTCCGTTGTTTAAAAATGGTATTAGAGTTGTAAAACAAATTGTTTTGAAAGTAAAAAAGAAAAAAAAATTAAATGTGTTTTTAGTAACACCCTGGCAGGATGTTACACAATACACTAAATTACGATTTAAGTTTTCGAAACATTGCTCAACCTTAACCGGATTTAACTTTTTGGAATAATGTATTCCTTCAGAAACAATATTCCGAAAAAAATCTTATGCGAATGTTTTCGGAACGATGTTTCCGAATTTAGATTTTCGGTAAACATAAAACCACCATTTCAACGAAAATGCTCAACGAAAAACAGTGCATACCTCAACATTCTTTGTTATGTTTTGCCCCACTCTTGAAATGACCACCAATAGGCCAGCCTATGCAACCATTGTCTCCTTCGTAGAGACAAAATTCAAATAAAACCCACAAAGGTTAAAACAAAATTTTAAAAAATAATAAGGTACAGAAAGAAAATGATAGAGTGCAGGAAGCAAAACCTATTAATTATTCGAAGTTTTTAATTAGTTCACATCATGACTTTTAGCTTCGAATTGTTAGAATGGAAATTCGTAAATTAAGATGTTCGCCTTCAATAATAACTAAATAACATATTAAGCAGAGCAATAAATTGATTGGTATTCTTACACGAAGGAGGAACATCTCTTTAATAAGGTGTGAAGATTTCTTTTTTCTTTTAATGTAAGACCCGGTTTAATTCTGTCCTAAAATTTAAGAACCTCTCTTAGTCAGTTGGGCCAAAGGCTGGTCCATAGGGCATCCCAACACCCCTAAACCAGCTTAACCCTCTCATGTTCTGCCTACTTTGCAAAATTAGTCACCTTACTCCTCTTTTCCCCTCTGTCACAACCGAAATCGCGACGGGACGACGAACAAAAATAATTATTTGTAAAAAAAGAGTTTGGAGTCGCCACCATAGTTATTATAGGAAACTACGGAAAACCATAAAAAAAAGCAAGGTCTGCAAAAAACCAGAATTTGGGTTCGGGAGTCGGTTACACGTGGGGAATGTATTAGCACCCACAACGCCCGTCCTAAGACGGTAGCTTTAATTAAATGTGCAAAAGTTTCGTGGTTTTTCAAAATATTTAATTTTTCCCAAAATTAGTAATAAAAGAATGTACAAAAAAACAAAACTATTTTTTTGAATTTTTGGCCCGACGAGGATTAATCATCGCTCCTACGTATCTCCATGTGAATGGAGAATTAGGGTTAGGGTTACGTAGTTCTTTTTAAAAAATCTATTTGGAAAATTATTTGAAAATAATTTAATTTGTTTTATAATTTTGAAAATCTTTTTATTTAAATTTTAGTATTATTTTAAAATTGGTGTCATGCGACGCGAGTGGCCGAATAGACACTTCAAATATTTTTTTTTTCTAATCTTTTATTTTTTATTTTTTAATCATTAATAAATTTTTAATATTTTTTAAAGTTAGTTTAGAGTAGTTGTGGATGTCATTGCGACGTGAGCAACTAAATAGATATAAAAGAGTAAACAAATAAAGTTATATTTTATTCTTAGATTGATATATATTTTTTTGAAAAAAAAAGGAACGAAAGTCTAGAATAGGTGCCATGCAACACGAGCGGTTGAACAGACACAAAAAAAATGGAAAAAAAAATTTAATGATTTAAAAAGAATAATAAAAAAATTGATAAAAATAAATCAAAAGAAAAAAAAATGAACTAGCAGTTATGTACCTTAAAAAATGTTAATATCTCCTCACCTTTTCTCTTTTTCTTATTCTTTACCTCCTTTTCTAATATTTTTTGTTTTTTTTTCTAGAGAGATAAAGATGAGAGGTGTCTATGTGGGTGGTAATGAGAGAAAGAGAGAGTGTAGAGAATGTTTTTTTTCTTTTTTCTACCTCTTTCAATATGTTTTTTTTTAAAGAGAGATTAAAAAGAGGTGTTTCTGTGGGAGTGGTGATGGGAAAGAATTAGAGTAGTGTAGAGAATTTTTTTTTCGGTCCTGACAGAGTGCGTATTTATACTCACACCTTGTAATATCAATGCAATCTCGGCCTTAATTGTAACGAACAATATAAGGAAGGAATTGGTCATGATAGTAGCAAATTATGAGTATCAAATCGCAGCAAATCAGAGCACAAAATCAATCAATCAAGGTCAGTAATATTGATTCTAATTATATGAAAAGATATTGCTTCTAATTGTTATTATTATATAATTAATTTCTCTATCAAGAACAAAGGTAGAAAATATTTGAGTTATTGAACTCATGAAAATTAATAACAAATTGAGCTTTTCCTCCTTTTTTCTTCTTTTTTTTTCTCTTTTTTTCTTTTTTTTTCTTTTTTTTCTTTTTTTTTCTAAAATTAAAGTTTTAAAATATTTAAAGAAAATTTTGTTTCACCTTATTTTATACTTTTAATTTTATATTTTGAAAATAAATTTATTCACCCGGACGAAATTGGGTGTTGACACCCTCAAACAGTGCTCTGCTAGGGCTCAAAGCTCTTTCAGATTCAAGTCAGTTCAACCTCGTTCTCTGCTCCACCTCTTGAGTATGCTCCTGGAGCTGTTGGGTTCGTTGTCGTAATGTGATTGTTCAGGTGAGAGAAGCTAGGATTGTTTCATGTTTTTATAAGTAATGTGCCTGTTTTGATTCTGTTGGGTGCTCTTGATAATTTGATGTGCTTTTGATTGTGTAAAAATAATTGGTGTATTGTTTCTGGATAGGTTTTTTTGCTTTGCATGCGTGAGAGCAGGTGAGATCTGCTATACTCGCCTAAGTGAGCTGTTTCTCGCCCAAACGGGAAGCTCTCGCCTAAGCGAGGAGCTCTCGCCTAAGCGAGAATGGCATTAACTCGCCCCCTTTAGTTTCGAGTGCTTGCCTGAGCGAAGGCCTCTCGCTTGAGCGAGATAGGCTAGCTTGAGCGAGACCTCAAAGTACTCTCTGTTTTCAATCTCGCTTAAGCGAAGACTTTTTGCTTGAGCGAGAGACCTTGTTGCCTGAACGAGAGCTCCTTAGCTTGAGCGAGATTGACAACATAGTTGTTTAAAATATTTGTATTCTCCCATGATTGATTTGTTCACCCTTTTCAAGCATGAAATATGATGCCAACATTTTATACAACGTGCTTGTGTTTTCTTAAATTTTTGTTGTTTGGGATTTTGTGTTTTTACATGTTGAAACCAGTGAAAAGTTGTCAGTTTAGCTTAAGCAAGAGATTTTAGATTAAGCGAGATCAGTCTAAGCGAGAATTTCTAGCTTAAGCGAGATCAGTCTAGCTTAAGCGAGAATTTCTAGCTTAAGCGAGACCAGTCTAGCTTAACTGAGATCAGTCTCGCTTAAGCAAGATTAGTCTAGCTTAAGCGAGAATTAGTGCAGAGTTTTAATTCCTTACTTTAACTTGAACTTGTGGATTAATTCAATTACTTTTAAAAGCTTGAATTGGCCAAATGGGTATGAGTAGAATCATTTATGGTCTATGATTGATAAGTTTAACATGACCTTGGCATGTGACTTGTATGAGATTGTTGGTAATCAAAGTGGCATGGTGTCGGTATGAATTACACTTCTATATTCATGGATTGGGAAGGATGATTTGGAATGGATTCAACATGGAACATGTATAAGGATGGATTATAAAGGTTGGCATGAGATTTATAAGTATGATAAATATTACATGATTGTTTGAATATGATTGGTATGTTGTCAGGACGTAATTCCATGAGCCTCTAGGTGAGACCTCATGGTGGTGCTTCAGTGGTCGGGACGTAATTCCATGACCCCTGTTAGTGGGAGTTTATGGTGGTGCCCCATCTATATAATTTAGTAAGGATTCAAGGTAAGGTTGCATCCTGACGCTCTAAAGAGTTAGTTAGTCTGA
This sequence comes from Vigna unguiculata, assembly GCF_037176805.1. Classification (NCBI taxonomy): domain Eukaryota; kingdom Viridiplantae; phylum Streptophyta; class Magnoliopsida; order Fabales; family Fabaceae; genus Vigna; species Vigna unguiculata. The sequence continues at coordinate 20,524,573 of NC_140795.1, read as the reverse complement.
CATAGAGCGGCCTGACTCTTGTGGTGAGAGTAGCAGGAGGCCTGAAATTCATCAATGGCTAACCTTGTGTGTGGGGGTTGAGACATTGTAACATTGTAACACTTAGCTCGGGGGTGAGCAGCTCGGGAGTGAGCAGAGAAATCCACCACAAGTGCAAGTATCCGCTAAATCCGACTAAATTATATGTATCTGAATGAGTCGAGTCTCAAGTGAATGATTTTTTAGATAAGGGTTGGGTGCAAAAGAGTTTGAGTCCTTGTATTGTCCTTGTGTTGTTGGTGCCCAAGAAAAATGTTAAGTGGCGCATGTGTTGTGATTGTAGGGTCATCAACAACATCACCATAAAATATAGACATCCCATTCCAAGACTTGATGACATGTTGGATGAATTACATGGACAAAATATATTTTCCAAAATTGATCTGAAAAGTGGCTACCATCAAATTTGCATCCAAAAGGGTGATGAATGGAAAATCGCTTTTAAGGCCATATTTGGCCTCTATGAATGGTTAGTTATGCCCTTTGGCCTAACCAATGCTCCAAGTACTTTCATGCACTTAATGAATCATGTCTTGAGAGATTGTATTGGTAAGTTTGTTGTAGTATATTTTGATGATATTTTAGTGTTTAGTAAGAGTCTGAAGAAATTGAAATGGTATATAGATAGTAGGTGATGAAGGATTGACCCCAACCAAGGATGGAGGCAAATGCTTAAGAAGACTAAGCATGTTTAGAAAGGAAGTTCACTAATCCTTCATCCCTTTCATTTGTGTTTGCTATTTTTGATTCCCTAAGTTAACTTAGTTGAATAAACTTTAGTTGACTTGTTGACCTTTGACTAGGTTTGACTTATTGACTATAGTTGACTTGACTTAAGCCAACATGCTAATCTATGTTTATTTGCTTTGTAGGTTAATTAGGAGTAAGAAAGCAATGCTAGGTGGCGCATGGTGATTGGGGAGCATAAATGATGTGGAGGAGAGAGTAAAGCAAAGGCATAAAGCATAAAGTAAAAGGCATGAAGCAAGTGTACCTATGTACCTTTGGTCTCCTTTGTTTTTAGCACACTTTGGCCACTTTTTGGAGACATATGAGACACAGTCTTTGTCTCCTTTTGTGTTAGAACGAAATTAGCCTTGCACACACCATAGTTAGCTCTTTTGTCTCTCATTTTTGTAACCTTATTTGACCTAGTTTCTAGAAGCTAAGGTTAGGTTTTTGTAGAGACATCCTTAGGTATCTTTTATTTGCTTAGAGGCCCCTAAACTCTTCTATATAAGGGGTGCTCCTAGACATGTAAAAGGGTTAAAGATTTTGAAGTAAAAACACTCTTGTGTCTCAACCATTTGTGAGAGTTTCCTCCCTAGGGAGTGAATACTTTTAAGCCTTATCTTTCACAGCAAATGGCGGCACACATCCACTCATCTTCAAGGTTGTCATGGCTTCTAGCCTAGCCTTGTAGTGGCGTGCTTCTCATATTTTTACCATTTCTTTCCTTTCCATTTTATGTTTTCTTCTTCCTTTAATTGTTCTTGGTTTTCTATGGTTTATGTGCTTTCCATTTCCTTTTCATTTTGAATCAATCCATCATCTTCTTCTCTTGAGCTTTGAGAAAGGAACCTTCACATCTAGATAGCTTGCAATCTTAATGTCCAGTGGGGATTTCACTTAGCTTTCTTAATCAACTCACACCATATTCAATAATGTTAAAAAGGAACAAGATAATCCTTCATCAGTAGGTGCTCGAATGATTAGCGCAAATGATCAAATTCGAGGATACAAGGTATAAAAGTGGTGCTTGGGATATGGGTTTGGTTTTGTTTGGGATGGTATACCTCTTGGTGTCGCCCATATGGTAGAGGAGTCATGGGTGCCTGCAAGAGGGAGTTGGGGTTGAGATGGTGGTTTGCTACAATTGCAGTCAAGTGAAGTTTACTCGGGTGTGTTTCATGTTTCATGGTGACCAATGGATTTAAATTCAAATCCAATTTGAATTGTTTCCTTTGCAAAGTTGGGATATAGTCTCAAGGGTGAATTGGTTGTTTTCTTAATCTCATTCTTAGAAGATGTGATCCCCAACGAAGTAGTATCCTTTGATTTAAAGAGATAAGTCAGTAGTAGTGTAACAAGTGTGGATCAAGCTGAAAGATGAGGGTAGGGTGTCATGTGAATCAGAGTTATACGACAATGGCAAGTGAAAAATAGACACAAGGAATCTCAATGGTAGAAGAGTTATAGATTTATTCTGAAGTAAATATTAGAATTTTCGCTTTGGAGTGGTGAAGTTCACTTTTGCATTTGGGTTTGAATTCGAACTTGTGCTAATATGATGAAGGATTATCTTGTTTTCTTTTAGAGTTATGAATATGGTGAAGTTTTTTAAGAAAGCTTTTTGAAAATTCCCATTGGATATTAAGATAGCATGCTATCTAGATGTGAAGGTTCATTTCTCAAGCTCGTGAAAGGAAGAAGAGAGTTGGATTCAAGCTTAAACACACACGGCAATAACAACACTTAAAGAGCAAAATTAAAGAAGAAACAATAAAAATGGAAAGCATAGAAGATAAAGAATGGAAGAAGCACGCCACTCATAGGGGGGATCAAAGCCAACCAAACCCTAGATGTGAGTGATGGTGCCGCCACTTGCAAGTAAGATAAGGCAAAGGTGAGTTCACTTCTAGGAAGGAGAGCTCACGAAAATTGGTGGTTGAATGCACAAAGTTTATAACAAAATGATGAACCCTTTTACAAGACAAGGAGCACCCTTTAAATAGGAGTTCATAGGGGTCCTTTAGCAAATATAAAAACATGAAAAAGGATTAACTAGCAAACCCTAAACCTAATGTGAGAGTGAGTCTTGACCAAGTGAAGGGAGATGATTGGTGGAGGCATTCCCATGAGGATTCTAGGCCAAAAGAGGAAGGAGACCAAGTGACCTTCTAAGGCATAAACCACAAAGGCAAAAGGGTACAAGGCACATGTCTACTTTTGCTTTTGCTTTATGCTTTTTGTTTTCCTCTCTCTTCCATTTCATCCAAGTGCTCCAATCACCAAGTGCCACCTAGCCATGCTCTACTTTCTCTTAATTACCTACAAAACCAGATAAACAAGGATTAACATGTTGGTTTAAGTTAATCTAATCTTGGTCAAAGGTCAACTTTGGATCAAAGTCAACAAGTCAACCAAAATAAGTCAACTAGAAACCAACTTAGGGAATTCAAACTAAAGTAATGCAAAACAAAGATAAAGGTGATGGAATAGAAGACTCCCTTCTAGACATGCTTCTAGTGATCCTTCTTGAGGGAGCTTCTAAGGAGGTGGTCACGCCTTCATCATCGTCCCCTTCTTGGAGAGAATTCGACCACGAATTCTTAAACCCTACATCAAAAGGAGAAAGGTCACAAACATTAAATGAGTTACTTATGTTGTAGCTTAGGGGTAAGTCTAACTCATAAGCATTGTTATTAATTCTCATAATGACTTGAAAGGGGCCATCCCCTCTAGGGAGAAGCTTAGACTTCCTTTGAGTAGGGAATCTCTCCTTTCTCAAGTGAAGTCAAACCCAATCTCCCTCTTGGAAGATGACTTCCTTTCTTCCCTTATTACCATCCTCTTGTTGTTTCTTAACTCTTCTATCAATGGTTTCCTTGACTTGTGAATGCAAGTCTTGGATGTACTTGGCTTTGGCCTCACCATCTTGGCAAGTCCATGCCTTATGAGTGGGAAGGGGAAGGAGGTCTAAGGGAGTTAGAGGATTGAACCCATACACAACCTCAAAAGGGGAATGAGAAGTAGTGGAATGCACAACCCTATTGTAGGTAAACTCTATGTGGGGAAGAAGTTCCTCCCACCCTCTAATGTTTTGCACTATCATACATCTTAGCATTTGCCCTAGGGTTCTATTAACCACCTCGGTTTGGCCATCACTTTAGGGATGGCAAGTGGTGGAGAAAAGAAGCTTGGTGCCAAGTTTACCCCACAAGGTTCTCCAAAAATGGCTTAGGAACTTGGAGTCCCTATCACTTACAATGGACCTAGGTAGCCATGTAGTCTTACCACTTCTTTGAAAAAAAGATCTGCAATATAAGTTGCATCATCAATCTTATGGCAAGGAATGAAATGGGCCATCTTAGAGAACCTATCCACCACTACAAAAATGGAATCCCTACCTTTTTTGGTCCTTGGGAGGCCTAAGACAAAATCCATAGATATGTCAACCCAAGGCTTGGAAGGGATAGGCAAGGGAGTGTAAAGACCATGGGGTTGGACTCTAGACTTGGCTTTCATGCATGCTATGCAGCTTTTGCAATGCCTATCTACATGCTTCCTCATGTGAGGCCAATAGAAGTGTTCTTTCAAGACTTCCAAAGTCTTGTTTGGCCCAAAATGCCCCATTAATCCTCCCTCATGTGCCTCTCTAATGAGTGAGGCTCTTAAGGAACCTTGGGGAATGTAAAGTCTCTTACCTTTGAAAAGATATTGATTGAGAAGGTAAAAGTCTTTGCAAGCCCCTTGGTGGCACTCACTAAGAATGGAGGAGAAATCAACATCCCTTGAATACAATTCCTTAATATGATCAAAACTAAGAAATTTAGTTTCAAGATTTGAAAGAAGGGAATGCCTTCTTGAAAGTGCATCCGCCACAATGTTAGCCTTTCCTTGCTTATGTTTGATCACATATGGGAATTGCTCTAAAAACTCTACCCACCTAGCATGTCTCTTGTTTAACTTGCCTTGGCTTTTAAAAAATTTGAGTGACTCATGGTCACTATGTATCACAAACTCCTTTGTGAGAAGATAGTGTTGCCAAGTTTGCAAAGTTCTCACAAGAGCATAAAGCTCTTTGTCATAGGTGGAGTAGTTGATGTGACTCCCCTTGAGTTTCTCACTAAAATAGGCTATGGGGTGCCCTTCTTGGAGAAGCATGGCCCCAATGCCTACATTGGATGCATCACACTCAATTTCAAAAGTTTTGGAGAAGTTAGGGAGGGCTAAGAGTGGTGCATTGATCAATTTTTGTTTTAAAGTTTCAAAAGCCTTTTCTTGAATTATGTTTTCAAGTTAGGGTACCAACCTTGAAGTAAGGAAATAAGGGTAGGTGTTTATTTCTATAAGAGAATTCAAGATCTAGGCTTGATAGGGTAAGAGTAAGAGTTGATGGAGAAGTAAGTGTCTAAGTCGGGAGGAGGAGATGTGAAGAGATTTCCTTGGTCTAGTTATTCGACTAGGACGAGTGAGTTTGTCAAAGAGGTTGGAAAAAAAATAAAGCCAAATTGGGCAATCTTAGTTTGAGGTGTATCGTAGAGTTGCTTGGTGCAAAACAGACTAAACATTTGGAGTCAATGGAAGATATGGTTCTGTGGTTTATTGGAATGATGGTTACGAGTTAAGGGATAAAAAATGAGGACAGGATGCTAAAACGATATGGCAATGGAATCAGTTGATAGTTTTAAATTGGAACTGGAATAACTCGGTAGGGAACTTTGTTGCCTTGGTTGAAGCCAGCAAAGGAAGTAAAATGTTATGAGTGTCGTTATACGTAAAAGTGGCAAGAGTGTTGATGGTGGGGCAGTAGGCCAGAACTCAAGAGTGATCAAGTCAGTGGAGTGATACTTAAAGGAGAGAAAAAAGTGATGTGAAGTGATAACTAAATGCTTTAGTTTGAGACTTGAAGTCATTTGAGACTTTGATAAAAACCTACAAAAGGTAGTGGAGAGCATATGGTAGACGAGTCGGTATATCAAATACAAGTTGGTTGGGCAAGTAAGAAGGAACATCCCAGTTTTAAGGTTGTAGGTTGGAAGTTACTTCGAGAGTAATGACTAAACCAATCTACATAGTTGAACACATATCGCTTAGCACAGAGGCAAATTTCAAGTTACTATAGGTGTTGGAGTCGTTTTATTAGTCATGTCTAAGTGGTGGTTGTCAGATAAAACGAGGAAAACATAGTTTTCTTCCCATCTCGTCGATGAATTTTCGAGGTCAAAAATTTTTGTTGTTGGGAAGAATGTAAGACCTACTTTAATTCTGTCCTAAAATTTAAGGGCCTCTCTTAGTCAGTTGGGCCTAAGGCTGGCCCATAGGACATCCCAACACCCCTAAACCAGCCTAACCCTCTCATATTCTGCCTACTTTGCAAAATCAGCTACCTTACTCCTCTTTTCCCCTCAAACAGTGCTCTGCTAGGGCTCAAAGCTCATTCAAATTCAAGTCAGCTCAACCTCATTCTCTGCTCCACCTCTTGAGTATGCTCCTGGAGCTGTTGGGTTCGTTGTCGTAGGTGCCTATGCTTTTCACTAGCATCTGTCCAGGTGAGGGAAGCTAGGATTTTTTCATGTTTTTATAAGTAATGTGCCTGTTTTGATTCTGTTGGGTGCTCTTGATAATTTGATGTGCTTTTGATGGTGTAAAAATAATTGGTGTATTGTTTCTGGATGGATTTTTGGCTTTGCATGCGTGAGAGCAGGTGAGATCTACTATGCTCGCCTAAGCGAGCTGTTTCTCGCCCAAACGGGAAGCTCTCGCCTAAGCGAAGAGCTCTCGCCTAAGCGAGAATGACAGTAACTCGCCCCCTTTAGTTTCGAGTGCTCGCCTGAGTGAAGGCCTCTCGCTTGAGCGAGATGGGCTAGCTTGAGTGAGAACTCGAAGTACTCTTTGTTTTCAATCTCGTTTAAGCGAAGACCTTTCGTTTGAGCGAGAGACCCTATCGCCTGAGCGAGAGCTCCTTAGCTTGAGCGAGATTGACAACACAGTTGTTTAAAGTGTTTGTATTCTCCCATGATTGATTTGTTCACCCTTTTCAAGCATGAAATATGATGATAATGTTTTATACAACGTGCTTGTGTTTTCTTAAATTTTTGTTGTTTGGGATTTTGTGTTTTTACATGTTGAAACTAATGAAAAGTTGTCAGTTTAGCTTAAGCGAGAGATTTTAGCTTAAGCGGGATCAGTCTAGCCTAAGCGAGAATTTCTAACTTAAGTGAGATCAGTCTAGCTTAAGTGAGAATTTCTAGCTTAAGCGAGATCAGTCTAACTTAAGCGAGATCAGTCTAGCTTAAGCGAGAATTAGTGTAGAGTTTTAATTCCTTACTTTAACTTGAACCCTTGGATTGATTCAATTACTTTTAAAAGCATGAATTAGGCAAATGGGTATGAGTAGAATGGTTTATGGTCTGTGATTGATAAGTTTAACATGACCTTGGCATGTGACTTGTATGAGATGGTTGGTAATCAAAGTGGCATGGTGTCGGTATGAATTACACTTCTATATTCATGGATTGGGAAGGATGATTTGGAATGGATTCAACATGGAACATGTATGAGGATGGATTATAAAGGTTGGCATGAGATTTATAAGCATGATAAATATTACATGATTGTTTGAATATGATTGGTATGTTGTTAGGACGTAATTCTATAAGCCTCTAGGTGAGACCTCATGGTGGTGCTTCATTGGTCAGGACGTAATTCCATGACTCCTGTTAGTGGGAGTTTATGGTGGTGCCCCATCTATATAATTTAGAAAGGATTCAAAGTAAGGTTGCATCCTGACGCTCTAAAGAGTCAGTTAGTCTCACATAGAGCGGTCTCACTCTTGTGGTGAGAGTAGCAGGAGGCCTGAAATTCATTAAGGGCTAACCTTGTGTGTGGGGGTTGAGACATTGTAACATTGTAACACTTAGCTCAGGGGCGAGCAGCTCGGGGGTGAGCAGAGAAATCCACCACAAGTGCAAGCATCCGCTAAATCTGACTAAATTATATGTATCCGGATGAGTCGAGTCTGAGTCTTAGTGTATTGCTTGAAAGGTCATAACATGTTTGGATGAGATATACTGATTGGAATGTGAAATAGCATGTAACTATATGATAAATTGTTTTATACTCCAGCTTACCCTTTTGCTTGTTTGATTGCTTGTGTGTGGTTCTTCTCCTTTTGCGATGATCATCAATTTATTGATGTGAGCAGATGCGAGGAACACCCAGGGTCAACAGGGAGGTGATGGTTCCGCTGCATAGCCCATATGGGCTGGATTCTACTGTCTTGGGCTTTCTCATAGGGCTATGGCCCATGTACTATTTTTTCCTTTAATACTTTAATAACTATTGTCAAGTTCTTGTATTATACTTTGTATCTGGTATCGTGGTGTGCCTTGGTTTCCTCTAATTTTTTTTTGGATATTGTAAGGAGTAGTGGTTATACTTCTAGATTTGTTTTTTTTACTCTATCGGTGTGGCATTTCATTTAAATTAAGGATATTATTTAAATGGGGTGTTAAATTTAACTTTTGCACATTTTTTAGGTTAATGATCAAAGGATGTCTATTTTAAAGAGACACACTTATGCCTAAAAACTTGAAGTAAAAAATATAAGAAATAAACTTCATTTAATATTAGTATATTTGGTTTTAAATAAGTATTGAAATATAAAAATTATTCATAATCATTTAATATTCATTACCTATAATCTAAATACACCATAGATAATCAGAAAATCATTATTTAAATCTCTAATCCTAGAAATTTGATCATCACTATAACAACATAGGTTTTCAATGTTTTTGTCTATATTAGAAATCATTCTCGACCTATTTGTTTATTACAATGGAATCAACTTAGCAAAAATGACATAGTGAATAGTAATAAGATGTTATAATTTTATTACTTAATGAAGTGATCGATCCCCTTGATAGAAGGAGTGTTTTATTACATAATAGGAAATACAGAACTCTAAATAGGAGGGTCCTGCATGGAAGATGGCATAGTGATCTTTGTTTTGGGCCTAATTGATCTAAGTTTATGAGGGTTGAGCGATTGAGTTGAAAATGGCAGGTTCTTGTTCTGGAGGAATGATTTGAAAAGGGTAAAAGCTTGACGAGGTCTATGAAGTGGAACCTCATGTCCTGCCCCTCTTACTGCAACCAATGTAAGTCCCTTGTAAACTTGACTCCACCCACCAACCTTTCACACCACAATAATATTTATTTAAATATTATTTATTAAAAGGGAAAGCTAATAACAAAAGACACGACAGAACCAATTGAATACCTCGCCGTTATCATTCCAAGGGTACCAGTTGATGATGGTAGGTAGGTTCAATGAAGCAATTGAATACCGACTCGCGGTTACAGGCACCACTGAATCAGTGTCTCCACTACAGATATAGTAAATTGATTAGGAAGTATTAATAAATTTTCATAGATGCATTAATGTAAAAATAATACACTCCAAGCAAGCATTAAAATAAGTTAATATCTGAAGAATACCTGTAGACCCATATCCTGAGGCCACCATCAAGAATTTCTTGATATATTGGAAGCATAGAAAGTGGAGAATCACCCCAATTCTCCACGATGATATCACTGTTAATAAAACAATTAAGTCAACTATAAAAATAAACCAACTATATATAAACTTATGATGAAATGAAAATTATATAACATACTTGCATCCGATCCATGAATAAGGAATCGCAGTTACGTTGGCATGAAGAGCCTTCTGAACTTCTGGACGATTGAAATACACCTCAGAGTACCTCTCAGTACAAGGATCGTATGCTCCATACAGCCTTCCCTGAGTTTTGAAATCAATAATTTCAAATTAGTCCAATCTAAGAACAGATGAAGCTATTTTCCAATTAAAACTATATATAACTACATATAATGCCATTTTTCAGTTAAATTCAAATTTTTATTTTTAAAATATGTAATGTGTTTAATAAATTAATTAAAATAAAACTCCAAATTCAATGAGAATCGTACCACCTGTTATTATTATTATTATCGTCGCCGTCTATTAAAAACCTCTCTTGTTCGAATTGTTGATGTGCTGGAGACAGGTTTTGGATACCACACTCCCCAACCGATGCTTTTGCAGAGACCAGGATGCACGTGAATATCATTGAAAGTTATTTGTGTTTTAACTTTTTCATAAGTTAACTTAAAAGCAAATATTTATTTTTGTACATAAAGAAAATTTTCTTATTTTTCTTTTTAATTTTATTTTTTATATAATTATTATATTTTTATTTTTATCTTTTAAATAATTATTAATTTAAATTTCATTATTTAATAAATTATAAAAATTATTTTATTCTTTTAAATTACTATTTATTTTGCAATAAAAAAATGCATAACATATATACTTTTACTGATAAAATATTAAAAATAATGTTTCCTGTCTTTCTTTTATAATAAACTTCTTTCTTCTTTTACAGTAAACTAGCGAACATATAGCGTTGTCATGGATACATGTGTATTTGTATTTTTTAATTTTCAAAAAGTTTTAAAATAAATAATAAATATTTAATTAATTTTTAAAATATTTATTTAATATAAAATTAAAAAAATAAGATATATAAAAAAAAGTTTTTAAAATAATAATTTAAAACAAAAAAAATTTTCAGAATAACGGTTAAAAATAAATTATTTATAAAATAATTAAAAATAAATTTGATATTATGAAATGTTCTTTCTATATTATTATAAATAATTTCAAACTGATATTATAAATTTCACACGTTTTTATTGTTTCAAACTACTGAGTTCCACTTCCTTTTCCTATTTTGTCATTTTCTACTCAAACAAACACAGCCAAAATATCATGCTTCAGAGGTCCACAAGCTTCTCCCAATAATATACTAGCTGCCGAGATTTCACAACAATTTTAGATCTTCTGGTTCACCTTAACAATTTCTGAACATTTTGGTCATTTACAATATATAAACATTATTATAATTTTTAATCATCAAATTAATTTTTTATGACTCGAAGCTAACCCTCTATCCAATTCTACATTATTTTTGCCAACCACGTGATCTCTCTTCAACTGGCTTTCAAACCATTTAATCTGAAGATAATATGTTAAAATACAGGTAATACCCAAGATTACAAGATTAATACCTAATTCTTATAATATTTTACTATTATCCTAATATGGTATAAATTTAATACTTGAGATTAAAAATAAAAAGGGAGATCTTAATATCTTAAAAATATGAATAATGAATTAAAATGTTAGTGATATTAAAGGAAGACCTTTGATACTTACTAAGCGATTCCTTAAACGGCGTTTGAGTGTTGCAGCTGTAGCATTGCAGACGGGGGTATAAATGCTATATGGATCAATGTTCCCCTGCTCAACACTTGCAAGTTCAAAAGCTTCCACACATTTCTGTGGTGGATGCTGAGCAGAATCAAACTCACACGCAATTCTCAGCAGTTTATATGTGTCATCTGAAATCAAACCATTCACCCACCAGTACTCAAATGTTCCAATGTAGTCATGGTAATCATCTATCACAGCATTTCCAACCTGAGAGTCATCACACCCAATTAAACATTGTCAAGACTTTAAATCGCTGTTTTTTCATATTTCATTGGCATAGATCATGAATGCTTCGAGCTCACCATAAACCCCTTGAAATTTATATCCGGGTTCTCGATTCCTTTATTTTTGCGATAAATGACTTGAGACAACTGAGGAACATAGTGGCCTGAAATGAGTTTGTAAAGCTTTCAGTTAACGGTTCTGGAGGGTAAATCTTAGGAGGAAAACTAGTATTTTACTCATGAAACTGGACCTGCATAACTTTCTCCGGCAATGTAGAAATCTCTATGCTTGTACTGAGGAAACCTTTCAAGCCAATTAACAAGGAATATATATGCATCTTCAGCTGCAAATTGCAAGCCAGAAAAAGAAAAAAGAAAAAATAAAAATGTCAAAATCAGTCCCAAGAATATTAGTGATACATCTTATTAAACGTGGAATAATAGATTACAAAAGATCAGATTTTATTAAGACGGACTCTATCTCATTAATCTGATACTATTTTAAAAGTCAAACAATCTTTACAAAATGTTTACTTGTATATTTTATATATTATACGAATGTTTCGGCACTTAAAATAAGTGAGATATCCTCCATCAGCAAGCAAGCATTTTCGCAAACTGTGCAACTGCGTACCTGTTTTTTGGTCACCTGCGGTATACAGATCTGATGTCGTGTTGGAATATGAAAATCCAACACCAGCAGGAGAATCGAGGAAGAGTATATTTGCCACTGCAGGGAGACAAACGAAAATTAAAACATATCGTAGGAAATAATAATGACCAACCATCGAAAAAGAAAAAAAAAAACACTTCCCTTACATTTGTTCCAAGCATAAGGATTGGAGTAAAGTGATTTGCCATCAGGATTGATTCGAAAAGGACCAATTTCTTCAGCTGCTCCATAAGCAATAGAGGAGCATCCAGGGCCACCATTAAGCCACAAAACAAGTGGCTTTGAAGTACTGGGTTGTGTCTCTACCAGCCAATAAAACAATGCTCTCCCAGCTTCCTCATTCACAGTCACATATCCCGAGTACTGAGAAAGAACCACGTTCTCTGGCTGTCCTGGCAGCTTCGTAATCCTATCCCTTAACTGCTCCTTTGTGGGATAAGCTAAGCCAATTCCCACAAAGATGGACAAAAGCAAAACAGCATGTAATTGGGAATGTTTCATGATTAGCTGGAGAATAATGTGAGAACCAATGTGGTTGATTTATATAAGTGTCATAAGTCTGGAGCACGAGCACCACCCTCAAATACAAGTTCCAAGAAATGATAATAAAAAAGATAATTGAAGCATGTGGTGGTTATTTATCCAAGACAATAGATTTTTTTCTAACATAGCATAGTTTTTTTTGGGGTTTGTTTTTTTACTGTTTACGGTGAAAATTAAAAAAAAAATTCATTTGGGACTGTGACACAACTATAAAATATCATCCTGCCTTTGCTAAATCGTGTTAAGTCATGATAGATGTTAGTTGTTTATGCAGAGAACAAATAAGATAGGTCAGACACAAGTGTTATCTTATTTTAATCTGTGATCTCTTCAGCAAGCTTCCACCTGGCTGGTATATGTCGTTTGTGGATATTTCGGTGTGGACTGGTTTGAACCCGAAAAGGATTACCTACAGAAGAGACTTTGATGCTCAAGTCAGCAAAAACTCTTAGAAAGTCAAATCTCGTAATTAGGGGAGTAATGAATGCATACCTTTAATTGTTGGGGTCCATGCGCATTTATAGGTTATTAATTATGCTTAGCCACGTCACGGGTTGGGTCCCTGTTTGTGTCGTAGGTGGGCCTGGGTCTTGGGTCAGGCCTCTTAGAACGGTTATCGTGGGCCATTAGGGGCCCTGCGGGTAATTCTCTGAATTTGTCAAATTCTTGCTTAATCATCTTAAGTTATCGGCTTAGGCCGGGTACTGTTAATCGTTCATACATGGTGATTACTTGCGTCTTTAGGGGCTATATAGGCGGGTTTTATGGCTATAGTCGGGTTGAACCGGCTAGGTGTGGTACACCAGTCCCCTAGTCTTTGCCGGTATAGCTATAACGGCAAATGATGAGAAGTGTGTTTGGCTAGGCCGGCTAGGTGTGGTACACCAGTCCCCCAGCCTTTAAGTGTGAGGAACAGTGTTAAGGCTTGGTATCCGAATAGGTTTGGGGCAGGTGAAAGGGTGGCAGATGTCAGATGTCTAATCAGAGGGGTTTTGCGCCGTCATTTTTTAGGGTTGTAACCTTTAGTGTGCATTGTGATGCTTCATATGGGTTGTGACTTTTGGTGGGAAAATGTTGTGTCGTTTGGAATCATCGCTTATAAATATGTGGATTGCGTGGAGAGTTTTTTTTTGTTGGCTCATTTGTAAGAATTTTGAAATCAGATATTTGCGTGCGTTAGAACTGTCTGACTAGTCTCTTGTATCTGCTGGCATCTTTCATTCTAAAAAAGGTATGTCTAGTACTAGCGATAGTGTGTTGTTGTCGTCGTCAAGTAGTGGGAGTATGCAGTCTAGAGAGAATGTAGGTAGGCATCTTGAGGATGGAAGTGTTAGCCCAATGGCTGTGGTGGGGAGAATTCTGATGGAGACGATAACTGAAGTGAGGGAAGACCCTCCCGATGAGATAGCGGAAAGTAGCTGGCCGGCCAAGGCCGGTTACGATTGGGTTGCAGCTGATGTTCGAAACCAGTCGTCATTGTTCCGATGGTCCATGCTGCTGAATTCATGGCTGAATTGTACTCCTGTTATTACAAGGGACATGGACCGTGGTATGGTGTAGCATTGTTGAGCGCATTTGTCATGGGCAAGAAGGAGCTGCCGACAAGTTTTTTTATATGTATATGTGCCATTTTTCCCAATTGCATGTTAGGTTGTCGTTAGACGACTTTGCTATGGGAGTGCTCCGCCTATTAAACGTAGCACCTACTCAACTACATCTGAATAGTTGGGCGTACTTGCAGGCCTTTCGTGTTCTTTGTCAATCGTTGTATCTGTAGCCGTCTCCCCTTGCATTTTTATACTTTTACGATACGAAGCCCTGACAACCGACAACATGGCTATCCTTGGTGAGCAGGCCGAGTATTAGTAGGTTGGACGCATTTACACAATCGTTCAAACACTTCAAAGATGGGTTTTTCAAGGTTGTAGTGAAGGAAGGAGGGAGGTCGCATTTCCTCAACGCATATGGGAGTTCCAAATTCCCTTTTAGTTTGACGGGTAACCCCTGGCGATATAAGGATATGAGTACCGATGAGTTGTCGGCGGCGGATAGGGAGGTGCTGGAGGTACTGATGAAGTTTACGGATAAACTGCCCACTAAGGGCTTAGTTAGGGTTTATAATTCGATTCATCCGATAATTGATATTGAAGGTATCTGTTTGTGATTTCAACTGTTTCAATGTGTTTAAGTTAAACTAATCGAACTTTGGTGTGTTCAATGCAGGACATATGACTCAAGTTGGGAAGAAGAATTTGACCCTTTTTCAAGCGCTGGGGAAGGAGAAGGCGGTTAAAGCAAAAGCGGCCGGAAACACTGAGGTCCCAAATTTACAAGAGTTGTTGGTGGAGGTGCATGTACACAGCGACACCAAAAGGAAAGCCGAGTTGCCGACCAGGCCTGGCAGAGGCAAAGATGTTAAGAAGGTGAGGGCTGCCTTGTTGGGGCAAGGGTTGTCTAGTGGTGCTAAGGGGCCGGAAGCCGGTCTGATTGAGTTGCCGGAGACGACCGTTAGAAAAGATATTGAGATTAACATGACGGAGACATTGATTAACTCCATTGGTAGTATGGAGTCGGACCACCTGGTGAGGACAATGGTGGAGTTTAGCAGCAAGGCGTTAATATTGGGTCGTCAAGTTGGGTCGTTGTACTGAAGAGAGCTGAAGAAAGGGAATCGCGAGAAGTTGGAGGATCTGCAAGGGAAGGTTGACAAGTTTGCGGAAGAAAAAGTTGCATAGGAAAAGGAGAGGGAAGAGTGGAAATAGGAGAAAAATAGGTTTGGGACCTGGAAGGTTCGCTATTTGGATTCAGAGACGAAGCTTAAGGGGAGAATAGCTGACCTTAAGGCGGACTATGATGAATTGAAAGAAAAACATGAAGGGGTGGAAGTGGAGCTCGAGGACTTGAAAAGCTGCATCGTTCAAGAGCACATCAATGGGTTTCAGAAAGGGGTGAGGCAGGCAGCCTTCTTCTACAAGGAGGTTGATGTGGCTGATCCAAGATTTGATGTGAACAAAGATGTAGTGGACGGCCAGCTCATCGATGAAGCCGAGAGCAGCCCTGGAGAGGAGGTAGAGAAGGCCATGGCGGATGAAGACGCGAATGCGGGGGCGACCGTGGAGGGTGAAGGCGACAAGGCGGCTTAGGATATAGTTTTATGATTCCTATTGTTAATGAATCCTAAGTTTGTAATAACTCGTAGAATATTTTTCATTGCTTTTGAATGTGATGCATATTTGTGGATATATTTGTTGTGGTTGTTTGACGATAGCATTCATGATAGGAACGCGATTATTTGACGATATTGTTATGCGTGTTATACGCTATGTTTTATATCTATTTGTCTGAATATGTGTTATTGTTGTTGGTTGTTTGGTTAATGGGAGTAGTCGAACTAGGCCGCTTACTTGTGGTAAGGGCGAGGAGCTAAAAACGATATAGCTATAGCGGCAAAGGATGAGAAGTGTGTTTGGCTAGGCCGGCTAGGTGTGGTACAATAGTTTTTCTAAAATACTTGAAGTAGTCATTAATTTTGTATTCTGTAATGAAATGAATCGAAATGGTGTCCATATGACATGACATAACTTCAGTTCATCCATAATAAAGTCATCTCAACATAATACATTTTCATAATGTGTTAGATAAAGGCCAAATCAAGTTTCTTCTTATGGGCATTGATTACTTCTCTAAGTGGATTGAAGCAGAATCATTGGCAACTATCACGGTGCAACAAGTATAACAATTCATGTGGAAGAATGTCGGTTGCCGATATGCCATCCCACACACTATCATTATAGACAACGGGTGACCGTTCATTGACAAAGGCTTAGGTGACTTCTATAACGACATTGGGATCAAGCATAAGACAAGCATAGTTCAATGGGAAGCAAAGGCCGCTAAGAAAATCAGCCTAGTCTAGATTAGAGAACCATCTCTATGACGAAAGCGTTACATTGAAGAGCTTAACGATAGCTGCCTCAATATGAACTTGGACCTACTAGTCGAAAAAAGACAAAAAGCCCACATATGGGAAGAAACAACTAAGCAAAAAGCGTTAAGAAGATATAACTCCAAGTTGCATCCGAGAACATTTCATAAAGGGGAATTGGTATGACGGATGGCAAGCAGTGCAAGAAAACATGACGATAATATTCTCAAACTCAATGCACACTAACCATGATTATGCACAGATTCACAAATAATACGCAATTAACTCATTCATTTAGCATCTTAAACACCAAATTTAATAGATTTCACATTGAACCTAATTTAAGTGAAAATCAACCCTTCAAGTACACTAAGCAAGCAATTCCACAATTTAGAATACAACTCGTCACCCATTTTAACATGTTAGAACGAAATTTCACAGGAAATTAGTTAAGTTAGCTTCTCTCACCTGACAAAACTGACCAAACATGCGAAAAGCCCCAACTGACTTTGAACCTCAAAAGTTCTACCTCAACCTATCGACAACAAAAAGACAATGGAACCGAACTAAAAAACACTAGTTAGTGAAGAGTGAAACTAAAGTTGCTAGAAACACATGTAAACCTAGGGAAACCACATGCAGTACCCAAAACAGAATGAGTGTTGAAGGGAGATGAAATTTTGACTTACTCGAAAGGAGATTTCGTTCAGTTAGACTCACAGAGGATTCCGTGGTGATTGCAACTCCGACCTCTTATCACGAAAGGGATGAAATTTGAGTTAGAAAGGTGGATAAACAACTTGGGGTTGAAGAAAAGAAAAGATGTTTTACAAGCATAATGAAATTGAAAAGGTAATAGTGAATAGAACATTTATTTATTGAATGACATAAATTAAGAATGAGAAAACGGGCCAATCTGGCTCGTTTTGACTAGTTTGACTCGTTTTGGCCTAACCCGTCCTTGGACCACTAAAAACGTGTCAAGTTAGACCGGTCTGCCACTAAAAATGGACTAAAAATTACAATTTATTCTGCCAGGCTAGCGGGCTTGCTTGCTACTTCTTTTTAATTAATTTTTTTTAAAATTTGTTTATATATATACTTAGAAATAAATACTTAAAGCATATTTAACCATATAAATATTTTAAAAGCTTGAATTGATTAATTAATATTTTTAATTAAATAAATTAAAATATTTTCTAAATTTGAATTAATTAATTAATATTTTTAATTAAATAAATTAAAATATTTTCTAAACTTGAATCGATTAATTAATATTTTTAATTATATAAATTAAAATAATTATTACATTTATATGTTAAATTATTTTATTATAATAAATAACTTGAACTTAATTTATAAGTGTTAATTATTTAAAATATAATAATATTTTATATTTATATATATATATATATATATATATATATAAATGTAATATAAAACGAAGTGACAGATTAAAAATTATAACTCAACCTATCTTGTTTTATCGAGCTCGTGGACTGGCATGTAGACCACAACTTATTTTGACAAACAGAGAAAATTACATAAGTGGAAGAAAATTAATTATGTGAGGTTAATCCGTCAAAATTGTGGGACCAATAATTTCTCTATAGTATTGAGTTTAACGATATGAGCAACTTGTTGAGTGACCTCCTTCTCCGGTTCCAAGTGGACAAAAGCAAATCAACATGCAATAGGGAATATTTCATGATTTGTTGGAGAATCATGTGAGAACCAATGCGGTTGGTTTATAGAAGTGTGGAACACGAGCACTAAACTCAGATACAAGTTCCAAGAAAAGATAATAAAAATGATAACTTGAAGCATGTGGTGGTTATTTATCCAAGAGAATGATTCGTGGATTAAAAATATTAGGGGAGGCTTGGTTGTTCACGCTAAATATCAAAACTAGGAAAGGTAATAATAAAAATAAAAGCAAAAATAATTTAAGATATTATTTTTATTGTTATTGTGATGTAATTTAGTTTTATTCAATTTCAATTTTTTCTTTATAAATGTATATAAGAGTCACATGTGTGAGTATGTATCATATTATTGTGAAGAGTACACTAAACATACAGCGGATTTTTCATAAATTTATTTTCTTTCTATTATCTCTTTTTATCTGTGAGTGCGTCCAAACAATTTGTGTCAAGAATTACTAGAATAAACGACTGAGTTTAAAAGGGGTAAATTAAACTATCACATATTTTTCAAAAACTTTAGAATGAAATCATATATAAGTTCAATTGACATTCAGTTGTTGTTTAGAAATTTATTCCAGAAGCAAGAATATACAAGATTAAAATAATAAGCTGAAATAACAACAAAGAAAGAGGAAATAAGAAATGCATATAAAAGTTTTATATTGGTTTGCTCATAGCTACATGCAATTGAATAATCACGGTGATTATATCAATACATTACACTTTTCAAGTTTTACCATCGAGATAATAAAAAAATGTAAAATATATTTTTAGTCTTTAAATTTTGATGCAAATTTGGAAGTAGTTCTTATCTCAAATTTTGATACAATTTGGTTCCTAAACTTTAAAATGAATAAATATAATTCTTCTAACCTAACTGAATTAAATTTTTTGAATGTTTCAAACGACGTTTTAAGTTGACTTTTGAACTGTTTACAACATGTGATATGTTTAGCCTAGAACACCATTTAATAAGTAAACAAATTTATCACTATTGGGTTATAAAAACTATATCTATTCATTTTTTTAAGTTTGAGATAATGATGAATTCTAATTTTTCATCCAAGTTTAGGGATTACAAACTATAGTGGTTGGACGAGGACACCTTGGCCAAAACCCACTAAAGACCTCGAGATGAGAGCACCTCAGCCAATGCACACGGAAGACCCAAGGATAGATACATCTCGCCTAACATGGCAATGTAAAGGTATTTGAATAAGCATCCATGTAAGCAACATCGGCTTAAAGTATAAACCATCTTTAAATTAGAATGAGTTAGGGATAATCGTACTTAGGAAACCCTAAAAAGGAGTAAACCTACGAATCCTAGGCCTAATAAGGACAAGGCCCAAACAGGTACAATAAATAGTTAATGTTCATGAGGTATGCCACTGATCATGATTGCATTATTCTCTCTGTCACACTTCCCTAACTTAATCGTTAGAGTATCTTTGTAGACACCCACACTTGAGATATCTTGGTCACACTAGAAGAGGATACCACAACATAGTAGAGTGGAAGGTTCTTGTGCAAAGGAGAAGGAAGATATACACATGTAACTACATCTAGACCTAATAAGAAGATTTGCGTGCTTCTAGATACATCTCAGCCTAGTAAGAACATCTGGCATCCATTATGGGTCGAGTTGCACTCTAAGCATGGTGTCTGGTGTCCACTAGGATTAGAGCGAATAACGGACGTAATGATGTGAATGGGGATTCGAACCTTATGGTGATGAGTGCACAATTGTAGAGGGAGTTGGTTGAGTTGAAGAAGCGTAGAGTCGAATACACGGAGGAGATATGGGCATTAAAGATGAGATTAGGAACAATAGAAAGAAGCGAGCAAGGAACAAACCAACACACAGTTGGAATCGTTGATAGGTCCACAATGCTCCTAGGCACAATGAGGCATCCTTTCATAGATGGTATCGTGGAGGTGCCTCTTTGCCTAGGCTAGAAGACACTCCATATGGACAAGTTTCGCAACCGAAATCGTGACAGAACGACAGGCCAAAAAAGAAACTAGTTTAAAAAGAGATTTTGGAGTCATCACCATAGTTTATTTTTGAAACTATGGAAAACCATAAAGATAAAGCAAGTCTGCGAAAAATCAAATTTTGGGCCCGGAAGTCAGTTACGCATAGGAAAGGTGCTACCTTCAATTAGATGTGCGAAATTGATAAGGTTTTCAAAATGTTAATTTTCCCAAAAATAATAAGTAGAAAGAATATAAAAAAGAAACATTCTTTTTTTAAAATAATGAATTTGATGATTTGCAAGAAAATAAATAACTCAAAACGTGACACTCTTGTTTTATTTTTCTGCTCATTTTTGTGACACCTTGTATGATATGTACATGAGAAGGTAAGGACTAAAGAATGTAAATAATCTTCCTTTTGTGCCTTAACAAATAGGTCGTATGCCTAATGGATCTAAGGTAAAGTACATGTGTTCACCAGGTTAGTTTCCTAATACCTAAAGATGAAGGACACTAGAGCAATGACCCTATTCAAGTGGACAATAGTCCAAATTCCCTTAGCCAAGAACAACTAAAAAGACAATTTTAATGTAAGTCAAAGTCGCCTAAGTCGATACTAACTATTTAGTGATATTATATAACAAAGTAATATGAAAATAATTTTAAAAATGGCAAAATGTTAGTCAATTTCATTGTCATAACAAATTCTTACAAAGTCCAAGCCATATCAACTAACAAAAGGTACCTATAAAAGAACATAAAAAGGTATCATAATTAGCCCTACAAAAAACAAGTTGCAAGCTTACAAAACGTGTTCAACAAAAAAAGACTAACCAAAAGTGGAACCATGTCTAGTATCAACGTTATCATCCCCAACATTCTCGACAGTATATTCCTCAAGTTGAGCATCGACCGAAAGAGTAGCAAGGTTGTCCTCATATGTACTCAATCAATACTAGGGATGTTTGATACACGTCTTTTCCCACATCAAAGCACTCATCATTTAAAGGGTACCATAAAAGAAAAAGGCCTAATGGAGAGCCTTGCGGAAACCCTCTCCATGTTCATCTACCATGGAAGCCTGATGCCCAAAAAAATAGAAATGTAAAATAATTTGAAGATTCATTCTCTTTATGTATGATAAGGTTAGTAGTAGCTCCCTCCTTCTTAAATTTTCCTTATCCTTCCATCAATTGTATGATTTCTTTAGTAGCTCTTTATAAATGATTTCTAGAGTAGCTCTCTCCTTCTTAAATCTCTCCTTATCATGTCCTTCTTAGATAAAATCTGATGTTGATGCTATAGTATAAAGATAACATTGGTATTTCTTCCTACACCTCCTTTGTAAAGTGAAAGGACAAAATTTGTCCTCATCTTTCCTCCACTCCTTCCTCCTACACCATCGCATATGCATACTTTCTCTCACCACCACCTCCATCAGTGCTCTTCCCCATCTCCTCTCGGCAACACCATCTTCTTCCTTCACATCCACTTTCACCCATATTTTTCCTCCAATCAAGCCCTTTCCTCCATCGACACTTATGGTGCAAAGACTTATGGTGCAAAGACTGATAAACCCTTCACAATCCCTCTTTCTCCTAGCACTATGCATAGAAAGCTCTCATCTCACAAGAGAAGCAAAACCCCTTTTTTCTTTCCCCGAAGCTACGTGTAATCAATTTTGAGCTTAGACTAGAGATGGCAAACAAACCCGTCCCCGTGGGTATTGTCCGAACCCGTCCCCGTTTTGACGGGAAATCCTCGCATTGACTGGGTATGGGTACGGGTATGGGAAATCTCCAATTTTTTCAATTGGGTATGGGGATGGGGATGGGGATGAATATATCCCCGCCATAAGACCCGTCCCCGCCATATCCTCATCCTCATTTAAATTATTAAAATATTTACAATTAATTAAGTAACCCTATATATATATATATACATATACATATATATATATGTATATGTATATGTATATATATACATATACATATATATATGTATATGTATATATATACATATACATATACATATATATATATGTATATGTATATATATACATATATATATATATATATGTATGTATGTATATACATATATATATACACACATACATATATATATATATATATATATATATATATATATATATATATATATATATATATATATATGGTTACTTAATTAATTGTAAATATTTTAATAATTTAAATGGGGATGATTTTTATTTTTTATTTCTTCTAAATATTTGGTTTGTCATGAAACTCATTTCGCATCTTCAATATATTTTTTATTTTATCACAACCTTTATGTAATTATGTTAAAATGATGTATGTCAATTAAAAAAAATTTATGTCTAACATTTGAATATTTCTATTACTTTTTAATATTTTTTTTATTGTATATTTTCCTTTCACATGGGAATATTTAATACTCTCAATTTAAGTGTTTAATAACATAAACATTTCATTTACTAGGTAATATAAAAAAATACTTATTATTATTAATTTTTGTTTCATTTGAATAACTCTTTTGTTTCACTAAAACAATTTTTGTTATTTCTCTATATGTTGATATTTGAAAAGTTTTCTTAGATCTCTAAGATGTTTTTCATCTTATCATACCCTTAATTATACATTTGTTTTTCTTTGTGCAATTCCTTCCAATAATCTCCAAATTATTTATAAGACACACATTTGTTAATTTTTTAATATTTTTATTTTTGTTTATTTTCATCATATAGAATACTATTTCGATAAATTTTATCTAATTATGTTTTATTTTCTAACTCATTACAATCATACTTTAATATTTTCAATATAATTGTATAAATAATTTTTATTTACTACAATATAAC
Organism: Vigna unguiculata; assembly: GCF_037176805.1. Taxonomy (NCBI): domain Eukaryota; kingdom Viridiplantae; phylum Streptophyta; class Magnoliopsida; order Fabales; family Fabaceae; genus Vigna; species Vigna unguiculata. Next base: position 20,501,559 of record NC_140795.1, on the reverse strand, counting down.
AATTTAATGTAATTGTCATGAATATTTTTTTATCACCATCCAACATATATTGGAGTTTGAAAAATACCAGATCTATGATAAAATTTTATTATGTTTATTATTTGTTCTTTGCGTCATTTTTTTTTATCAAACATTGAGTATATATGTTGATATTTGAAAAATTTTCTTAGATCTCTAAGATATTTTTCATCTTATCATACCTTTAATTATATATTTGTTTTCATTTGTGTGATTCCTTCCAATAGTCTCCAAATTGTTTATAAGACACATTTGTTAATTTTTTTATATTTATATTTTTTGTTTATTTTCATCATGTAGAATACTATTTCGATAAATTTTATCTAATTATTTTTTATTTTCTAACTCATTACAATCATACTTTAATTTTTTCACTATAATTGTATAAATAATTTTTATTTACTACAATATAAAAATTTAATGTAATTGCCATGAATATTTTTTTACCACCATCCAACATATATTGTGGTTTAAAAGATACAAGATTTATGTTAAAATTTTATTATTATATTTATTATTTGTTCTTTGCGTTATTTTAATCAAGTGATGTATTATAACTTTTATTAGTGTATAAAAAATAGATTCATTATAATTTAAAAAACTGAAGTAAACAAACATTTAAAATATATTTTAATTTAAATATTTTTTTCCTTTTATATTTTTTTAAGAATTTTTTTTCCTTTTATATTTTTTAAAAAATATTTTTAAAATTTATCAACTAGGTTTCATTAATGTTTGCAAATTTAATAAATGTTTTGGTTCTCATTAAATTTTATTTGGTATTTTAATATAAAATGTAAACAATTATAATTTATTTCAAAGTATTTGATATCGAAAAAATAACCATACTCCTAATATTGAATATTTGATAATATTATGTTTCCTTTACCATAATTTTTTATTATTTTATAAAAATTAATTAAAATTAATATTAAAGTAGTAAGAAAACGGGTACGGGTATGGGTACAAGATTATACCCATTACCCGGTGGGGATGGGATAAAAGTTTGATACCCGTTGGGTTTGGGTATGGGGATGAACTTTTTTTACGGGAATGGGTATGGGATAGTGAAACCCGTCCCCGTCCCGCCCCGTTGTCATCCCTAGCTTAGACTAGAGCAAATCCCAAACAAAGCGTTAAAATTAGTCGTGTATATATTAGGCCATTTCACATGAAAGTGAGGAGCGACGGGAGTGAACAACTAGGGCGATTGTCTTTCACGAATTTGTCTTTCAAAATTGTATTATGGATTGTATAATCTAAAATGTAATTTTGCATTACAGATTATATAATCTGACATGTAATTTGTGTTTCGAATTGTCTTCCAAATTTGTATTACGGATTGTATAATTCAAAATGTAATTTTCTATTACAAATTGTATAATCTAGAATGTAATTTGCATTACAGATTGTCTACCAAATAATTTTTATGAATTGAAAAATCCAAAATATAAATTTTTATTAGAGATTATACAATTTGAAATATCTACATATTGTACGATCCAAAACTATAATTAAACAATAATTAGAATTTTAAAAAATATGGAGTGCATGAAAAAAACATCGGGTGCAGTAAGAAATTCCCATATAACTCCCACTGAATAATGTACATTTAACGATTGACGATCTCCACTATATGCACTCACTTGCACTAGTCAAACACAATCATTTAGATAATCCACTTAATTTAGATGATCTTAATGAAGATAAACACATCTCAATGTTTGTAGTTTTGAGCTCATAATTGCTCTTTGTTCGGAGATAAAGTTTTAATACTTTATAGGTTAGTCGTCTAATCAATACCCTTAGTAAAATTTGTACTTGACCTACTAATAAACTTAGACTTAGCTTTATATACAATAACATTTTATATCTTTCAGTTTATCATCTCTTTCCCATCTTGTATACAAATATATATATATATATATATATATATATATATATATATATTAAAATGTGAAGAGGTGTAATATGAAATTAAATTAAAATAAACAAGCTAAGTAAACTCACGAGCATTAATGCACATAAGATATTCTATAACTAACACATTTTTGTAACTTCATTTTAAATATACCTTAAAGTTAAGTAAACTTCATGCATTTTTGTATATTTTCTATGAAGATGGAAGAAAGTACGGAGATGGTAAAAGAAATACCTCGCGTTTTTTTTTATTCTTCTGTCTGGCTAACAATTATCCAAGTTTCCTGATTAAGTTGTATTTTTGTGTTTTACTGAATTGACAATCAAAAGTTGCTCAGTTACTCCAATATCAACCCTAAAATTTCTACGAACTAAAACCGAATCTGAAACAGACAACTCAACAGAGCAGCATATATTCAATTTGTTTATAGTGATTGTATAATAAATAAATGTTGATGGTATCTGCGATAATCTGAACCGAAATGTTTTGGCACTAAAAGGTATTACTTTTTCGCAAAACTGTTGAAGAATTCCAAGAAGCTGTTTATCTATTCCCTTGTGATGATGCCAAGTAGAGAGAGACTGCGATTTTGTTGCTTGTTGATTGTCCACAACAAGGCATGAAATTGGACACAACAGGCCTTAATCGATAGCTGAAACGTTCTATTGTGACAATAATAGAACGTTATTTCAGTAATTCAAGTCGTTTTTTTGTTAAATTGATCTTCTCTTCTGCTTCTGTGGCTTTTTCTTGCACCCCGCGGACCACAGCTTCCGGTGCTTTCTCTACAAACTGTAGCAAGTCACAGCAATAAGAAATTTGGCAAACACTGTTGTATTTTTGTGCATACAAGTTAGAATAATTTTATAAAAGCACTAGTACTAGAGGAAACTAGAAAGCCGTTAAACAAAAATATTACCAGGCAATACTCAGCAACTTCAGTAGTTTATTTTAATTAATACTGAAAAAGTCATCCTTATACTGTATTGTATTTCTCAATGTGAGATTTGGATACTTCAAAATACTCCAAGTTGTTTTCGGATATCCAAACACTTCATCTTAGATTTTATATTATCTTAAAAAATAGTGTTAAAAAAATATGGAACACTCACAAAATACTGTTAAAAAATTTGGAACACTACTTTGCTACCTTTGGTCACTTTGTTTAGAATCATTTCGTATCTATCTATATTATCTGATTTTGATACTTTAGCAGCATAAATAAGTCATGGAACAAGGGTTTGTGCACATTAAAATAATGAGGGTAAGAAATATATCGTTTCATACTTGAGGAGAATTGAGTTTAGATTTTAATGCATCATACTCCTTCTGCATCTTGGAAAGACGCTTTGAAAGTCGTTCAATTTCTGCAGAAATATCAACCATATCGGCCAGAGGGAGATAAGCCTCCAGTCCCTCTCCAGCCACGAGATGAACTGACTGATCTGCATTTCCTGAAGTATATTACGTGACATTGTTTCAGCCACCAGTATTTATTTAGAGCCAATAAACAATTGACATAAGAAAAATGATACAAATTTAATTTTCAACCATGGAGTGCAAAAAGTTCAGTAGAAATCATGCCTGGAGAAGAATCTGTGAATTCAAGATTTTGTAAATCCAGCCGAGAGAGAAGAGCTAGAACCTCTCGTTCTTCCTGATGAAAAATAAGATACACCAAAACATTACTTTGTATATATCTCAAGAACAAGAGCAGAGGGAAAATCTATTAACTGCATCAAGATTACAGTTCCCGTGTTGCCCAGAAATAAAATGATTCCTCCAAATATGGGGCAGGTTAATTTTTAAGAAGGTAGACGGAAAGAAGAAAAGGTAAAGAGGAAATGGTTAGGAACCAAGAATTGGAAAGAGTTAGAAAATAAAGAATTTTATTGGATAGAATGAAAAAGAAAAGAAAAATAGAACACTCTCTCCTCTAAGGATTTCCTCTTCACTTCGCAAAGAGCTAATGCTCAATCTTTAAAATGAACACCCCCTCACCAATCCTTATTTCCAATTATCAGGGAACAATAACGTGTAATAGGAAAATATTATGTTAGGAAACTAAAGGTGTATGTTAGAAGGAAAAATATAGACAGTTAGTTGGTCGGGGGTGTAGGCAGTTAGTGGTTTGGTGGGAGATGTGAGTCTTTGTTTTTAGGAGGACTACATAAATAAGAAGGAGTTTCTGTTTGGAGGGAGGAGGTGTTTTTCTGTTTGATTTGTGTAAACAGGAGTCAGAAAGTCCTGAGAGGGAACATAGTTTCCCTGAACGTGTTCAGTGTTTGGAGAAATAATACAAGAGGTTTGTGTTTGTGTTCTTCGTGTGTTGATTGTGTTCTGTACGCGATCAAGTTTGTATCATCAAGAAACCTAACATATTACTTTTTCTTTAATCCTAGATTATTCGCTTGTTTGTTGTGCCAGCTGTCCTTTTTGTTAGTTTGTTATATGTATGGGCACACTTGTATCCAAAATGCATCTTATATAAAATGCTCCATTTCCTCACTGTTTTCAGTGGGTTGAAATAATGAGAACCTCTTCCACATTTTTAATCTTTTTTTCTAAGACCTATTTATGCCTAACACCATAAGTATCTAATTAACTCATTAATATTCTAACTATACCTGATTTCTCCTACCCCCATATATCATAACAAAATCTAAATCAAAAGCATACTTACGATTTACATATTAAAATAAAGAAAAGAATCACATGATGATAAATAAAATTGCAATTCGTATTCATTTTCTTAAATATTGTAGGTAGAGAAATGAGGAGTAACCACACTTACAGCAATATAGTCTATAACTTCTTTGTTTGCAACCACAGATGCTGATATACGTTTTGCTGGCTCAACAAAATATTCTGCTCGAGCATTCCTGATAGCTCTAACCTAGAAAACGAAAAAAAGAAAATAACAATAAAAAGACATAAACTAACCAATAGTATGATTATGTAAATGAATCATGTTCCAAAGAAATATTGGAAAGGTTAAGAGAAGAAAATAAAGATATAAACTAACCAAAGCCTGCAAATTTTCAAACTTTTTTACAGAGCCAATGTTCCTTGGAAGTTGAGTCTCGGGCCAAGGTGATACAATAAGAGCATGTTTCCGGTTTGGGAGTGCCTATTGGCAAAAGAAAAAAATATATATCATAGCATTTCCATCTTATAGTTAAAGAAATATTGAGATAGAATACTGCTGAATTTAAAGGCAGGTATACAAAGAGAGAAAATAGGGAGATTGGCTGGAATTGATCGAGTAGAAATGACTTTCCTTCTTATGCAGAGTCTCCATATAGGCAAAGAGTTAGTGTGTACCGCTTCCTAGAAACAATATGCATTTAACATACGAAACACAAACTCCATGGATATTATCACAAGTGTGTTATCTTTGTTTATTAATCAAAAGTAGAGATAATTAGGGACCTAAATTCTAGCAAAACGAACTTTTACAAAGGATGCAAATTACTAAATATCAGTGTTGTAAATAGCATATTACTAAGATAAAATTATTCTCAACATCTCCATTGTAATTAGGAAAGTATCTTCAAAATCTTCCTATTCATTTCAACATATTTTATTTCCTCATGTTAAAGGATTTGATAATTACTATTAGATACATTTTGTATTTGTGGTGTGCAAAAGCAAGATGTTTGATGAAGAATACTGAAACTCTGGGAAGAGAAATATTTACGAGCATTGTAAAAAGCATGGTTTGAGAAATTTACAAAAGCAATGGTTACCTTAGGACATAGGCAAAACCAAGGAGATCATACTTTATTCATAGAGAACTTTGTTATAGGTAAACTTACATTATTGTTGGTCCATGTAGATGACATGATTATTGTAGATGATGAAACATAGAAATTAATTTTTAAATGAATTGGCAGCCCAATTTAAAATGAAAATTATGGGAAAACATACATATTTCCTTGGAATAGAGGTGCTTATTCAGAAAAGGAGATTTTCATTTTCCGAAGAAAATATATACTTGATTTCCTTAAAGAAATTGGTGAGCTGGGATGAAAAATGTCATGAGTTCCTATTGAATAAAATCATAGAATTGGAAGGGAAGAGAACTCTCCTATAAAAAAAATATTAAGGATTGCTAGGAAAACTTATTTATCAAATACGAGACTAGACATTGCTTATGCAGTCAGCATGGTAAGCTAGGTGCATGATGCAAGAAAAAGACAGCCAAGCAATGGGCAAAATTCTTCAATACTTGAAGTCAAACCCAGGAAATGGGCTATTTTCAAGAAAGAAGACCCTTTGACCTTTAAGATATATACTAATGCAGGCTATGTAGGTTTTGCCATTGACAAAATCTACTTCTGAGTACTTCATGTTTCTTGGAGGATGTCTAGTGACTTGGAGAACCAAACAATAGGATAGAGTATCTCGTTGTGGTACAGAAGTTCAATTTTGAGCCCTTGCTCAAGATGTGTGTGTAGGACTCTCGATGAATACTTGATGACCTTAAAATAAAGGTCGACATCCTCATGTAATAACAAGTCTGCCATTAGCATGATAGAATCTGTTGAATATTGAGAAAAACTCTAGAGTTAATTTCCCTTGTGTCTTAAATACTCATAGGGTGTATTTATAATAAAGAGTAATACAAGTATATAAGGTAACCAAACATAAATGTGGTAAATAAAAGATATTGTAATAAACAATATCAACAATATCTACTAATATCAAACAATGTCTATTTTCCATAATAAACAATAGATGCTATGTTTCCCTAATTAACACGATCTATGATAGACCCTGCATAATCCGTATTAATATATACTTCCATTTTTAATTTTTCATTTCTCTTTGTTAAGATATCTTTAATATCTTATTTTCTGTTTCTATTGTTATTATTCTTCATATGTATTTTGGGCTTAGCCCATATGTTCTTTATTATAATTACAACCCCTATGTGTATTTTCTACACAAGGGAGATTAATCTCAATCCCTATTATCCCTATATTCAATACTCTTAAACAGTAATCCCCTTCCTGAACTTTTCTTCAATTATTGAAGGATCTTGTTTACAGCCTATAAATGTCTCTCCCCTGGATCATGCATGCACGAACTTATAACACTCATAGCATAGGCTATGTCTGGTCTGGTGTGAACTAAGTAGATGAGTTTCCCAACAAGTCTTTGATATTGGCCTTTATTTATTGTAGGACTACCTTCATCACTCCCAATTCTATGGTTTTGTTCTATAGGAACTCCAGTAGTCTTGCAATTAATCATACCTATTTCTTTGAGAAGATCAATAACATACTTTCGTTGGGAGATAAATATCCCTTTCTTCAAGTAAGCTACTTCTATCCCAAGAAAGTACTTCAATTTTCCAAACATAAATATGGTAAATACAAGATATTGCAATTAACAATATCAACAATATCTACCAATATCAAACAATGTCTATTTTCCCTAATAAACAGTAGATGCTATGTTTCCCTAATTAACACGAAATCACTAACAGAATCCAATATATTGAAATTGACAGGAACTTCATTAAAGATAGTCCTGACAAGGGGTTTAGTGGTTATATCCCATGTCCTTACAGGGCTTGAAATAGCAAACATTTTCACTAAGGGGCAAACTCCAAGATCTTCTTGTAGGCAAGTTAAGAATAATTGATTTTCATTTACCAACTTGAGGGAGAGTGTTGTAAATAACAAATTGTTTGGATAAAAATATTTTCATTATCTCCATAATAGTTAGGGAAAAATATCTTCAAAATTTTTTTATTCATTTTAGCATATTGTTATTTCCGTTAAAGGATTTGATTATTACAAATAGAGATGATAGCAATGTAATTGTTGTAATTATTATCAATAAAAAAATATTATTGTTTTTAATAGTTCAAATATTAGTATATACAGTTAGTTTCTTTCTTGTTTGTAAAGGATGGGGTAGACGAGTTGAATGGAGTATCAAACAATCAGTGGAAATAAAACAGATGCTGAAAAAGGTGCAAGATTGTAAAAAGCAGCTCTGAAAAAAAATCACAGATTTAGAGGAAGTGTGTTGAACTGGCTTATTAGCATATACGGTATTTCTATACATCAAAGAAACATGCATCTACAGTTTACAAGACAGAATTTTACTATTCGTATGAGATAAGTATCCAACATCCAAGTACTTGAAGAAACAACCCTAAAAAAATTGCTATTAAAGGGGAAGCTAAAAACCCCAATTGTGATTCTGAGAAGCCTAATCTTCTTCAGATTCAATTCATGCATATTTGTTTATTTAGGAGACAACATAGTTTGACTGAATAGACAACATAGTTTAACTGAATGGCAAAGACTTGAAAACATCATCAGAGATATGTTTAATAATAAGTCCCATCAACCTTAAAGCAAGAAATTGTAGAAACATACAAAAGCATCACCATAACTTTGTTTTTTGTGCTGCATTATATATAGAGTGCATCAAATTTACCTGCCACAGCTCCTCGGTTACAAATGGCATGAAAGGATGCAGAACTTTGAGTATGTTCTCGAAAGTATATAACAGAACAGCCTGTGCCACCGAAGCAACAGAGTTGCCTCCAACTCCAGAGTGGTAAAGACGCCCTTTACTAGCCTCAATGTACCTAAAAGATCAGAGAACATTACTCAAAACCAACGCAAAGACCCACAAAGATCACCAATAGAAACACAAACACATAGTACAACTAGTATAAAAGCAACATACCAATCAGCAAAATCAGCCCAAAAGAAGTCATATATTTCTCGTCCTACTTCTCCAAAGTAAAATTTGTCATAGCTTGCACTGACAGATTCAATGAGCAAATGAAGTTTTGACACCTAAAAAAATGAATCAATATTATCACAGCCAAGCAACATTATCAACATATAAAATTAAAAACAAAAACTCCTTACCACCCAACACTCAGGTAAAGGAAGATTAACCACAGTGCCTTCACTGTCAAACTGGACACAAAAAAAGTCTTAGTAAGACAATATGTTGAGTGTTAAGCAAACATCCGCCAAGCCAGAAGTAACTGCAGGACGAATATTAACTAATCATCCTGCATTAAAATGATAAATGTCACAATAAATTGATCATACTAACTTTCCTAGTTTATTATTTGCTTCACTTTCACATGTCTGTAGAGTTAATACTAATATTCATATTGAGAGTCCACGAAGATTTGATGGAATTTGACAAAGATTTATTTTGATTTGATTTAGTATTATTCTTACAATATTTTCATTTAATGTTCGATTGTATCATAATCAAGGGATTCTCTCCTTCTGTTTATATAAATAATGGGCATGAAGACAACTTTTATTCTAGCTTTTAAGCAACAAGTATAATTCTTAAACTACTAATATTCATATTGAGAGTCTTTGAAGATTTGAGGGAATTTGACAAAGATTTATTTTGATTTCATTTAGTACTATTCTTACAATATTACCCTTTTTATCTTTTCATTTAATGTTCGATTGTATAATAATCAAGGGATTCTCTCCTTCTGTTTATATAAATAATGGGCATGAAGACAACTTTTATTCTAGCTTTTAAGTAACAAGTATAATTCTTAAGTTAGCAACACAAAACTTGTGCCATATCATAAGGGAAGCCCATCCTTTATCCAGGAATACTAAACTCTCGCGAAAAAGCCAAATTACCTTACCATAACTAGACTTCACATATCATTTGCATTATGCGTCATGAGGAAATTCCTTGATCCTTAATGCAAATGTAATTGTGGTACTTTGGTTGAATCCTGAGGTATATAAAAGTGTCTTCTGATAGTAAAACCATGACAGGTGGGATGAGGTTTGATGGAAATTTGTTGAGAGTTTTGTTATATTTGATTTAATATTACTCTTACATTATTATTGCTTTTATCTTTTCATTTAACTTTAGATTACATCATCCCAATAATCAAGAGATTGATGTGAATCCAGAGGGGTGGGTTCATTTTACGGATCTATGTAGGTTGGAATGCTAATAAACAAGAAATTTGAAACATTATTTAAAATGAGAAATGGGAAATAGATAAGAAATGGGGTGGAATGATAGACGTCACACTTCCAAGGATGGAAGATAAGCCTAAGAGTTTAAACACACAAAGGGATGAAGGACCTTTGATAAAACTCAAGGATTTTTGAATCACTCAAGAACATAGGAGAATCACTCTCACTAAGATAAAAGAGATCAATTTTATTATTTCTAAATAAAACTCAACTTTTCTCATTGATAAATGTTGAAAGTCCCACGTCGATTAGAGATAAGGCAATTTCATAGTATATAACTAGGGTGCAAATCTCAACTTACAAGCTAGTTTTATGGAGTTCAGTTAAGCTTAAAGTCCACTTTTTGACATGGTATCAGAGCCATTGTTTAAAAAGCCTATCCTAGAGAGATTTATTGGACATTCTGTTCCACATGCTATCGGACCGCTAACGGACCACACTAATTTCTATTTCTACGCACGAGATGCATATACCTCGACGTGAGGGAGATGTGTTAGAACTCCCACATCGACTAGAGATAAAACAATTTAAGTGGGGTGCAAACCTCACCTTACAAGCCGGTTTTGTGGGGTTGAGTTAGGCTTAAAGTTCACTTCTTAACAATAAAAATGGTTCAGCTTATATACAAGCTTTAGCCATCAGAATTACAAAAGATCAAATGCAATTAAAATCCACTTAAGCTAATAATGATCCCACTACTTAATAGTTGATTGTAACTGTAAATGTAGCAACCAAAAGTCACCTAAAAGCAATAGCATTCAACCCACCACTTATAGCTAGTCGTTCACATGGTTGGTATTGTAACATCTCATTCCCACAATTATTTGAAACAAAAATAAAAATAAAATAAACTAAAATAGTGCAGCCATAAACATGCTTGTTGGCCGATCTAAATCTGCAAGTGACCCATTTTCTTGAGTTGAAATTATGACAATTGGGCTTCAATAAAAACCATGTCACCTTTTTTCTTCTACCCGATGGGATTCACATCAAATGACATTCCACTCGATTGGATTCACTTCCAAGGTAACATTCCTTTTTTATTCAAGTTCTTGAAAATTTTTCTCTCCCTTTGTATTGATTCACAACTTATGATTTATATAAGTGAAGGATCTGATGATTGTTTTCCCAAAAGCTTTTCAACAACCCTATCTATTCCTAATTATGCATTTCATGATTTTAAAAAGATATATACCATTTGTTGGAAAATGTAAGGAAATAAAAAATCATTTTATTAATAACTGTTAGATATTGTTTAGATATTTTTTGATATTGTTAAGATATTGTTTAGATATTGTTTGATATTGTTAAGATATTGTTAGATATTGTTAATCATAATATCAAACAATATCTTCTATTTACTGTATTTATTTTTAGTTACTCTTTTTAGTTATACCTCTCTCTATTATAAATAGATTACCCTATGTGTGGTTTATACACAAGGGAGATTAATCTCAATCCCAATTTTCTCTATATTCAACATGGTATCAAGAGCTTTAGACGATCCATGATTTAGAAGGGATCCTTGCAGTAGTTCCTCTTTCCTAAACCCTTAGCCTTTAGCCCTAAGTCCTAAGCCTCTTTCACAATTTTTTTCAGGTTTCACCTGATTGCAACTTTGTTTTCTGCTTTGAGGCATGACTTCTTCCACTTCTTCCGCTTCTTCTACTACTTCCACTTTTGCAAGTGCTACATCTGATCCTTCCGTCTACACTAACTATGTTAATGTGCACTTATCCATTGACAACTTAACTAGCCCTAATTATGCCACATGGTCATTAGAAGTTAGATTATGGCTTAAGAGTCAGAGGTATCTTTGATCATCTTGCCCCAAAAGCACCTTCTCTCATTCTTGTTGAGCATGTCTGTTGGGACACAATTGATGCTCAATTATGTGTGGTTCTCAAGGATACTCCTACTCCTTCGCTAAAGCAGATTTTTTGTTCCTACGAAACGTATGCTCAAATCTAGGAGCATGCCAAGTTATTATACACCAATGATACTCAACGTCTCTATGGTGTCTGTTCTCAATTTGCAAATCTTATTTGCCTCTAAACATCAAGCCTCTATGGTTGATTATATGTGCAAAATTCATGCTCTTTTTCATGAGTTCAATGAGTTATTGCCTCCTTTCCCCGACCCTGCCACAGAGATCGCACAACGACCAAAGTTCTTCATGCTAGGGGCATTATACGGACTTGTTGATAAATATTCACATATTCGTGATCAGATTTTGGGTTCCCCAGTTGTCCCCACCTTGACATCGACCTGCTCTACTCTATTGCGTGTACCAGAAAAACCCAACACTGATACACCTACTTTTGTTGATAATTCTTCTGCATTGGCATCTCAACGGACTCGCCCTCGCAAACAGGGAAAAGGGCGTCCTAAGTGTGAACATTGTGGCAAGCTAGGTCACAAGATTGACTATTGTTATGCATTACATGAGTGTGAACATTGTGGCAAGCCAAGTCACAAGATTGACAAGTGTTATGCATTACATGGTCTTCCTCCTCGATCTGCTGCAGTTGTTCAGAACGATCTTTCCACACCTCAGTCTTCTGGGGATCCTCTTTTTGTTTCATCCGATACACCTGCTATGTTCAACAAATTTCTCAAATGGTATAAGGATCAACAGTCTTCTAGTTCCACTACGTCTATTGCACACACAGGCACATCTTTTGCTAGTTTGACCCAATCTTCTTCTCATGGTTCTTGGGTTTTTGATTCAGGAGCCACTGATAATATTACTGGTAACAAATCTTTGTTCTCTTCTTTATCCTTTCCTAATCCTTTACCTTTTGTTACATTGGCTGATGGCTCTAGAGTATCATCTCATGGTGTTGGCACTGTTAAACTTTTTCCTTCTTTAACCATTAATAATGTTTTTTATGTCCCTAGGTTACCTTTTAACTTGTTATCCATTAGTCGTCTAACTCGTTCTCTTGATTGTGTTGTTTCTTTTACCAACAATATTCACGTTGAATGTTGCGTATCTGAGGTCTCTAATTTAATTCTTAGTTTTAGGTAGGAAGAGGCTAACTTTTGTTACAATGTCCAACATGTGCTACAGTTTGATGCAACTAGTTGATTTTACATTCATTTTTCTCCTTTTTTTGTGCTTTGTACTATTCCTTTCCCTTTGTAACTTTCTCTCCATCTTAATTAATTTCTTCTTTTATCTAAAGAGAAAAAAGTTGAACATAAGATTTTTATAGAAAGTGACGAAATAAGAAAGAGGGGATTTACAAAGTGCTAACTGGGATGTCATCCTTTTAAACCTGTACAAGTCATTAAAAATAGGGGAGAGGGTTAGCTATCCAATCCTTTGATGCTAAGACTGTCCCTACCTTATAAGACAATATTTTTTCCCAAGCAGAAGTATCATTCTCATTAGGCAGGTTCTGCAATATAAATTTGCCAGCATTCCACAATTTGTTTGTGAAGGCTTTGTTGGAGGTCAGCCGCTCAGTCGACAAATTAAGGTCCTGGAAGAGAAAAATAGCATGCCATCTGCATCTAAGATAATCAATTTTTTCATGGAATAAACAACGGTCTACAATTAGAATACAGCAAAACAAACCTGGCCAGCTGTGCCTAAAGCTAGTGTGAAACGTAAAGCATCTGTCCCAAACTCTTTGATAGTGTCAAGGGGATCTACTACATTTCCCAATGTTTTAGACATTTTTCTCCCCTGAAAATAATACAATTGTTACATAATCAGTTTACAGACATGCATAGGTTAAACCTTAAAGTTCATAAGTTTAAAACCCAGCCATGTTTACAAAATGATTTTGTAGAAAATATTTAAAAAACCTAACAATTACATAACTAAGTGTGTCACTATTCATGCTCTTTGACAAAAAAATAATTTTAGTGTTTTATGTTTTATAAAATCAATTTGTAATTTTTCATACACTTAGAATTTCTACCAAAAGCATGTGCTCAATTTATATATTAAAATAATACATAGATATGATGATACCCAATTAAGAAAGTTAGTATACTTTGGGTTTCCTTATTTTACTTCTCTCAGATTTAGAAAGAATAATGTTATGAAGTGGATTTATCTCAATCTTACAAGACTGGCTTGTAAGGTGATGTTTGCACTTATTTATATACTATAAATTGGTCTTATCTCTAGTCGATATGGGACTTCTAACAAATAATTTATTTCTTCTATATTTCAATAACTAGGTCACTAGACGTATAAATACATGAGCCTATTGTTTATTTAAGAAATATAGAGAGCTAATTCTAAGGAAACAAATCCTTGTAATTATGGGATTGTTTTTAAATACACTATCGTAGTTCTTATATCAAGACAATCCTGTAACAAAGATTACAATTATAGCAAGGGTAAAATAAAAAGCTTCCTAAAATACATAATGAGCAGCATCATTTTGACAATCCCCCTCAAGATAGTGAGTAAGTATTCTTCATTCCCAACTTAAATATAATTCTTTCAAAGTTAATGCAGTTCAACCCTTTGGTGAGTATATATGCAAGTTGAGTTTGACTAGACACATATGGGTTCCTAATCAAGCCATTGTATAGCTTTTTCTTGATATGTGGGGTCATTTGTGGATAGGAGATCAACTACCGGATACTGCAACATCCTTGGTGGAAACCCAATAATTGGAAGGAGCAAAAATAGAATGTAGTAGCCAGATCAAGTGCTGCAGCAAATTTTCAAGTAATGGCCCAAGGAATATGTCAACTTCTATGATTGAAGTTTACACCCAAAGACCTGAAGATAAAGTGGGATGAACCTTTGAAGTTATATTGTGATAACAAATCTACAATTAGTATAGCTTCCCTTTTGGTGCAGCATAATTCCCATACCATGGATCCTTCATCCTCCTTGTCTTTTCCTGACTTTGATCATGCTTGACCTATTGCTATCAAAAACAATATTTGATCTACTCCCAATATACATCTTGTTTAAAATTTTTTATCTTATCATGGTTTATTTGCTTGTCCACCATTGTTGTTCCTAACAACGTTCATGAGACTCTGGTCATTTGAGATGATGAAAAGCCATGATTGTTAAGAAGTGGACTTTAAGTCTAACTCAACGTTACAAAACCGACTTGCAACATGAGGTTTGCACCCATTTATATACTATAAATTGAATTTACCACTAGCCGATGTGAGACTTCCAACACACACTCCTCACACCAAGGCATATGCATCTCGTGCATGAGACTAGACATTGGCATGATAGTGGATGTAATAATAGTCCCAACAAATAAATCTTTTGCTAAAATAGGCTTTAACTTATGGCTCTGATACCATGATAAGAAGTGGACTTTAAGTCTGACTCAACTTTATAAAACTAGCTTGAAAGGTGAAGTTTGCACGTACTTATATATTGTAAATTGGCCTTATCACTTTTCGATGTGAGACTTCCCACAATGATTGATGAAATCAATGGACTTGAAGCTCACCCATTAGCTAAAGGGATACACTTAGATTTATAGCCACACAACTACTATGATACTCTTTCTTCTTAGTCTAAGATCAACACTGGTTGTCTTTTCCTTACTATAGTTCCCATTTCCCAATGGTTTTTTAACCTACTTCACATTAAAAAATGTCTTTCTTCATGGTGATAGGGAAGAGAAAATTTAAGAGATGCAACCTCACATATTTGTTGCTTAGAGGGAGTCTAGTTCAGTTTGTAAATTACTTAAGTCTCTCTTTGGCCAGAAATAATCACCTCAAACTTGATTTGATAAATTTAGTCATATTGTGCAGATTTTTGGATTGAAATGGAGAGAGAGATCATTTAGTGTTTTATTGAAATACTTCTCCTAGGAAGAGTGTTTATCATATGGTCTATGTTGATCAGATTTTTATTAAAAGAACTAATATCACTAAAATTGCCCAATTAAAAAAGCATTTATTCAGCTCCTTTCAAACCAAAGATCTAGGCTATCTAATGAAAGTGTCATCATTTGACAAAGAAAATATGTTGTTGACACTTAGGAGACATGATTTCCAAATTGCAAGATATGAGGCTAAGATATGACTACCATTAAGTGCTTCCGTATTTCCGAAGCGTCTTTGACGCAAACACGCACATAACATGTGAACGATAATACGCTGTCCAATGTGGTTCAAAAGGTGAGACACAATCAACTCTTCGGACACTGCTGCGATGACACGGTCCACCATTTGGACACACGTATCATACACTCAATTTAAAAAAAAAAGGAGAATCGAAAAATCACATAAACTCCATAAATGATAGTCTCAAGCTATGAAAAAGGAAATGGCGGACAAAATCTAGAAATGATAGAATAACACCGGAAACACTAAAAATGCATAAAAAAAGAAAAGAAGTAAGATTTGAAGTGAGGAAAAACTTGGTTATTGCAGCCATAGCATAAAGCAATGAAGAATAACACCGAAAAAGAAGAAAGAAGAAAGGAAAAAGGAAGAGGAAAATATGATGGCATACCCCCTAGCCATGCCCAAGCACTTTCAAGAAGAGTTACAATCATCTATGCAAGGTAAAACAAAGCTCTATCTATTGGGCCATTTTGGAGTATCTCTAGTAGATTAGGAATTTAGACCTTGTATTAAGAATCATGTAGTGCAGGATTTCTTTTAGGCCCTGTATTAAGGGCCAAATAGTATAGGGCTTTTGAATAATCTTGCTTAAGTTCTAGGACAATGTTTGTGCCTAACTTAAGCTAAACTTAGGTGATTAAATTTGTACCCTAGCTTAGACATGGTGGCCACATGGCAAGCTCTTAGTGGAGAGTTTTCTTACAAAGGTAGTGGCCATGTGTCACTTTCCTAGTGGAGAATGCCACATGTCATGCTCTCCTTCACCAAGATGGGATTTCTAGGGTTTGGTGCAAGGTAGCATTTTTAGGGTTTTTGGTCTACTTTGGAGACACCTAACTCTATAAATAGAGGTGTTTACCCCATGTTCGCTTATGAATTGAGTAATGTTATGCTGCCGAAATTGTGCCATACTACTCATTTTGGTCACCAAAAGGCTAAAACACCCCATGTGGTCTCCTCTAGCCATTCTCCTCTTGAGTTGGCCCAAACTCTCTTGAGAATACACTAAACACCACCATAGCCTCTCCCCTGGCTTGAGTCATATAGCTAGGAGGAGGAGCCACTATCTCACCACCCCAAACACCCATCTTCCTTGGAGGTCTCCATCTTGACTTTAGTCATATAGCTTGGAAGGAGCTCCTCCGTCAAAATAACATGTCCTGTATACCTTTTATTATTTTATTAATTCAAATTTCATATTATGTTACTCATATATATGCTTTACTGTATATTTCGTTGGCCACAATCCTAGTCATTCGTCCTAGGTTTAATCTTTTAAGTATTATTAGTACATTTAATATATATATATATATATACATATATTGTCGTGTTCGTGTCCTATATTCTTACAATTTAGTCGTATCCTCGTGTTCGTGTCCATGTTGTGTTCGTATTCGTGTCTGTGCTTCATAGATTGAAAGCCTGCTCATAGTCCTATGAATCCAAATCAAAATGTTGATGCGACACCAAGGTGAACTTTTCCCAAACTAGAATGATATAGCAAGTTGGTGGCAAAACTCATTTACATCACTATAACAAAGACCTAATCTCTCTTACCCAATGGGAGTTGAGTCAATACCTTATGTGGTTGGGCTCAGGTCTCATTGGTATTGTATCTCCCCAGTGAAACTCTCTCTGTAAACCTAACAAGTAGTATCAGAACCAAGTTAAAGTCTATCCTAGCGAACTTTCTTGGACATTTTGTGCCACCCACTATCTCGGGCCGCTAACAAACCACCCACTAATTTCTTGTCCCACGCATGAGATGAATATACCTCGACGTGAGGGTGTGTTGGAAGTCCCACATCGACTAGAGATAAGGCCAATTCACAATATAAAGTGGGTGCAATCCTCACGTTATAAGCCAGTTTTGTGGGATTGAGCTAGGCTTAAAGTCCACTTTTAACAAACCCTAACATTGATCACTACAATGCTATGATTCACATTCCCAAATATCTATAGAGGACCATAGGATAGAGATTGTTGTATGAGAGTAAAGGAAATAATCAACTCTTTGGGTATTATGATGCAAATTGACGTGAGATCTTATAGCTTGAAATAGTAAGAAATAAATTGTTTTTGCTCGATCAAGTGCAAGAGTTGAAGCTAGACCTATGGCCATAGCTACATGTAAACTTGTGGGGATTAAACAACTCCTTCAAGAGTAAAAATTTTGTGAAAATGAGGAGATGCAACTGTATTCTAACAATTAGGCAACTCTTCATAATGCATGCGACCTATTATTTTTCTTTTCAATGTATCCAGCCTCAGGGTTAGGGTTTAAGGTAAGTACCTTGCCTTATTTTGTAAACTCCTATATATACATCAATGAAAAGAACAAAATTTTAGCTTGAATACACTCTATTTCTCCATCCTATTTATTGATGCTGAACAAATCAAGATTCCAAAACAGCTAAAATGATTGATGCCTAACACTTGAGGTGTTTTCAACTGTATTGACCAAGAGGAGAACCCTAAACGAAGAGACATAGCAAGTTAAACCTTAGAAGATTAGAGAGCTCAGAGTTATCTCATGACATCGCTGGTATAGTAATTGAACATATCAATATTTCAAAACCAATAAAAACGCTGATACCTGACACTTGCAAAATAAGTTTTGACTATGCAAAATAAAAAGGGAAGCACATGACTTGCCAAGTTTGAACTGTTCCATATATTTCATTAAGTAATAGTATCATAAAGTTTTTCAATTTACAAAGCCATTACATAAAATACAAGATTTGGTAACACCATAGTAATTTTCTATCTACACTCCACAATTTTCTTGTGGCACATCCCTTGCATTTGGAACATGAGTTTTGTACATTCTGCAAAGCTGTTCCAAAGCAAATATACTATGGGAGGTGCTCAAGAAATTGTAGCGTGCAAAAAATTGGAAACCAAAATACATGTATAACTTGAAATCACCTGTGAATCCCTGATGAGCCCGTGCAAATAAACATAAGAAAATGGAACGGTTCCCGTAAATTCAATCCCCATCATCACCATTCTTGCCACCCAAAAGAACAATATATCATGCCTGCCAACATGTAAAAAGTAGTATCACTTTATAAGAACTACACAACGAAATAAATAGTAGAGAAATAGAATATAGATTTAATTATGCTTTTAATCCTTGAAATTTGGAATAACTTTGTTTTAGACCAAAATTTTAAAAAGGTTTTAGTCCCTTAAAATTGAAAGAAAAACTACGAGATTAATCCCTGAGCACTAAAAACATTTTTTTTTTGTCCTTAAACCTTAAATCCTAAAAAGTTTATTTTAGTCTTCCAAATCTAGTATTTAGGTATTAAAACCATATTTTTTAAAATTTTAAAGAGCTAGAAAAGATACTTTAAAGTTTTGGGAACCAAAATCATAATTAATGCAAATTTCTAAGACTAAAATCATAAATATGAAATGAACTAGAGTAAAGCATTACAGCCAACGTTGCAATTAGAAATTTCAAAAATGGAGGATTCTTAGGATTAAAATATCCTCAATATCTCCTTAGTAATTACTAGAACAATATCTTAAAAATCTTGCTATTCATTTAAGCATACTTTTATTTCCTTATTTAGAGAATTTGATTGTTCTTGTTATAGAGAAAAACTACATAGGGTTGATTTCCTTTGTGTCTAAAATAGATATAGGGTGAATATATTTATAATAAAGAGTGATACAAGTATATATGACAACCAAACATAAATATGGTAAATAAAAGATATTGTTACAAAGAATATCAACAATATCTACCAATATCAAACAATATCTATGTTTCCCCAATAAACAATAAATGTTTTGTTTCCCTAATTAACATAAAGCACAATATATCTAACACTTCCCCTCAAGCTAGTGCATATAAGTCGTATGTACCAAGCTTGTTACAAATATAATCAATTCAAGGTCCCCTTAGCGAACTCAGTCTCGATGTCTCTAGAAACAATCCTTTCTCAAATGAAATGACAATCAACGTAAGCTCACAAGTGGTTACTGCCATGGAACGATATTCTGCTTTTGCACTAGATCTGACAAGTATATTTTGCTTTTTACTTTTCCATGAAATAAGATTTCCTCCAATAAGACAGTACCCAGAAGTTGATCTTCTATTTGATGGTGATCTTACCCAATCTGCATTACAGTAACAAGTGATCTTAGTACTGCCTTTGTCTTCATACAATAATCCTCGTCCTTGAGCTTTTTGTTATGTATCGAAGCATACATGTCACAACATCCCAATGGCTATCACTAGGAGTATTTAGAAATTGGCTTACCACAATAATCACGAAAGTGATGTCAAGTCTAGTGATGGTGACTTAGTTGAGTCTACCTACTAGGGGACGATATCTTTTTGGGTCTTTCAATGGCTCCCCCTGACTTGGAAGAAGCTTCATATTGGGATCCATAAGAATATCAAAAGGACCACAACGCCTAAGAAATATTTTAAGGGACCCAAATCTTTAGTATGAAATTGCTGTTAAAGGTGCTCTTAGAGTTGTCAAATTCCAGTCTGATCATCACCCGTGATGATAATGTCATCAACAGAAACAACAAGGTAAACACACTTGCCAAAAAAGGAATGAAAGGAGCAGAGAGAATGATCAGCCTCACACATGGTCATGCCAAACAATATCAAGACAGAACTGAAGCGACCAAGAACATTCAAACCTTCATTGTTGCCAATGTAAATTTGATCAACACCATCAAAATGGTTGAACTATTGAATATTTTGAGTTTCTCCAATAACATGGAAAGAGGCTCTAGAATAAGGGATCCAAGTAGTAGAAGGGTTTGGAGAGGATGAATTGGCAAGCATAGTAGTGGGCACATTGGAGGCAAGACAAGTAGATGCAGGAGCAATAGCAAGACTGGCAAAAAACGGGATTGAGATGAAGTATGGAGGATATGGTAGAGACGTGTAGAGTTTGATTGGTGGTCGGATCATAGAGAACAAAAAATTCAAGGGGTTGAAAGGATGAATCAAAACGAAAAATACATACATAAGTAGTGTGACTGAATTTGAGGCAATTCTGACATTGAAAGTTAGCAAAACACCACCATGGCCACTAGAACTATGGGCACGAGCACATATAAAGAAGCAATGTAGTTTACTCTAGAGTTGTATGTTGTCTCTGAAACCTGGAGGATTGTGGATATTCCAAAGTGGACAAGTAATGTTTCCACCTGGAGGATTGTCGATTGGTGCGTGACTCGTGAGGGTAACACACTTTGATGACATAAATACTTAGTCAGCAACATGATGACATGTATTGTAGAATAGCTTGTTTCAAGGCTAAGTTATATCAACATTATATTTTCCAGAGGGTAACACACTTTGATCTTCATTTTTTTCTCAATCAAATAAAATCATTACCGGCATTAAGAATTAGAAGCACATACCCAGTTTCAAGCATTGTAGTAGGATAGAATCGCTTAAAATCCTCTGCACATGTGGATGGCCATCCAAGGGTACTAAAAGGCCAAAGTGCACTGATAAAAGATGAGTTTATAGTTAGCCCAAAAAAGTAACAGAAAAATCACAAGAAATTTAACATGTCCAATAAATCAGGTTTCAAACTGAAAATGACCACATAAGGTTTAAGATTTTGCCAAAAAATAATTTAAAATTTTATCAAACAATTTGATCAACTTCAATACAATTAACGTACACATGATAGCTCAAAAAATTGAAACTCAAAGGAAAATATGCTAAGCAAAATACTTTATAGAAGACCAATGATTGTCATAACAAAAAATCTCAAACAACACCAAAATATTCTTTAGTTTATACATTAATATCTAGGTTATGAATGCCTAATGAAAAATCCTTCCAAAAGTTTTCAGCAATTCTTCCAAAAAGAAACATACCATTTGTTTTCATTCACCCGTTTCAAAGTACATAATCCGATTAGCAGAAGAAAATACATAATTCTAGAACAACTTTACGCCGAAAGACAAAATTTACAAGACATGTAGAACTTTTTAATAATACACAAACATGAATATAAGAGTTTACAAATAGATGGGAGTATATTTGAATAAGTAAAGAAACTAAGAGGAAATAAAAGGTGCAAAGATGCCAAATCCCTCAACATGCATATTTAGAAACATCATTACAAGCATTAATGAAATTACTAAAGAGGAAATAGGGAACACACTATAAGAAATTTGTGATATGGAGAAAAGAGGAAATGGGGGAGATCTTATAGAGAATTTGGAAATAGAAATGGAAGTCCATGGTGTCATGCTCTAACTTTTGGATAGTATTTTGCTCTCTTCTTTCCTGTGCCTATTATCTTTTCTCCACTCCCTATTTCTGTTTGTTGTCTTTCTTGTCAGAAAAGTACAAGGAAAATTGCCATTTACAAAGAAGAAAAGAAGAGAGAGAGTCCGTAGACTTCAATTATCTGTAATTGGTGAGGCAATAGAATAAATCTCAATGCATGTGAGGGGATGGGGCATAAAAAGCACAAATATGGAGCACAAAAAAAGAACAAAGCGGAAAACAAAAAAGAAATGTGTGAATCTATCTACCAAGTACAGGACACAGTATGTTTAGCAGCATAAATAAAAAATGCCATGGCGTACACTCAATCCCCATACATTATATTGTGCAAAATGGAAACCTAAATACATTTATAAACACTGGATAGATACAAGACAGAATTCTCATTTCTAGAATGTACAAAAAGAAAGTCATGCAGATGCATCTAAAATTGAAAGAGATATATGAAATAAACTACCTTGAAAACCAAGTATCAAGAACATCAGGATCTTGATATATTTCTACATCCTTCCCATATGTCTTGCGAGCTTTCTCAAGTGCTTCCTTAGCATTTCTAGCAACTATATATTCCTCTTCATTGTCTTTTCCAGAAATGTACCACACAGGAATCCTGTGTCCCCACCATAGTTGTCTGCTTATACACCAATCCTTAATATTGGAGAGCCAATGGTTGTAAATCTGCCATGATCATAATTACTCTGTATTATTTTTTTGTTCAGAAACAATTAATAACAAGAGAAAGGACACAGGGAAGAGGGTAAGGTATAATCTAAATTGTAAAGCCAAAATGAAAGAGATACACGAAGGAATGATGTTACACATAAATCTGTGTGGCTGGTTCACCATTGAAAAAAGCCATTATTGTCATGGATAGATCTTGGTTTAGATAGAAGTGTCATGAAAAGATAAGGATCTGTACGCACGCTGAGCACTGTTTCTGGAGGTACACCTTGATGGCAAAAAACCATTGGGTTTTGAGCAATTTGATTAGCCTATAGCTTCCACCAGAACTTCTGGATCATGATCTTCATGTGACGGTCATTAGAACAAATAACATGTCGCATGTTGCGACACTTGTTCTAATAAAACTAGGGCATGGACTGCCCAGCCCACGTGATTAGATGACATAATGTACCAAATTCTCGCACTGATGAATTTCAGGGAAGGTGGAAGAAACATACTTCGGCTTACGTGTAAAGGACTATTTCTAAAACTTCACCAAGTCAAAATGCATCTTATTGTTGTTTGAATCCAAATGAGTTTGGCTGTTTGGCAGAACTGTAAGATTTTGAACACCAATTAATGGAATAGGCTAACTGACCTATCCATGAAATCTCTATTGGAGAGTAAATTACGGTTACGAACCAAATTTCTTGGAAAAGAGAAAGTAATAGAAGGTTTTTACTGCATAAAATGAGAAGAACAACAAATAGGAGCACCATCTCCTCCAAAAATTCTTTCTTGTAGTCCTAATAACACCACCTCATATTTCCTTTCTCTTGTCCGTTTCAGAGATAGGCGACACGAGCTACAAATTAGTGCGTTCCATTTAGTTTTTTTTTATTCCCCTCTTGCTATTTTGGATAGTAGGGCCTCCATTTAAGTGCAACACCTTTTTCTTATTTGGTGCATAATATAAATTTAATCAACTAGAGTAAGGATAAAAGTATAATAGTGCGAGAAAAATGTAAAAAACTACTTAAAAATAATATATAATATGATTCACAATGATAACAATAACATTATAGTAAAAAAAAATAAAAAAGATGTTTATAGCATAATATAAATCTAAATTAATATATTATTTATAGGTATTTTAATATATTTTTAATGTGAAGTAAACTCTCACAAGTTTACAATTGAAGCTTATACGAGTTGAGCTATGAACCTACAAACGAGTTTATGCAAACACTCAAGTTTGACAAATTTGTATATATGTATTATTAACTCAATTTTATAAAACTGACTTATAAACTGAGGATTACAATCACTTATATATTATAATCTAACCTTATTCCTAGTTGATGTGCGATCTCCAACACAACTCTTACATCAAAGAATGAACATCTTGAATGTGGGATTATATACTATGAAGCACAAGTACGGATAGGGGACAAGAACACAAAGATTCAGGGATCTAATAAGAAAAAAACTTTGAATATTTTATTTTTAAATTAATTATTATCGGATGGAAGGAAAAAGCAAACAGTTTACTTAAAAGGAAAGTTGAAAATAAGAGGTTTCCTTTAAAACAAGAAAACAGTTTTAATGTGCCAGCCTCCCTTCCTCAAGAGAGCAGGTGTGCAAGCTGCTAAGTGCACAAGCAGCACATTTAACAATTTTTCTTCTTTCGTAGCTTTTCATTATACCTGCAACAATCAGTTCTTTCTCTCCTCAATTCAAAAAAAAAAATTCTTCTTCCTCTTTTCTTTTGTTTTTATTTTTGAGTGATTGTTCTATGAATCATATATGGTGTTTGTGCCTTTTCATATCTTCTAGATTGGATTCACTTTTGTGTGATTCTTCAATGACACACGTGTCCAAGGAGTGGACCGCGTCACCGTGTCCAAAATCACCACCATGTCCAATTTAATAAACCATGTCGAACATCGTGCACGTGTAGACTGCATGTCCAAGACACTTCCAAAGTGGGGAAGCACAACAAAGTTGTCGCGTCATTGCTTCATAGATTATATATTTGAGTGGTCTAAAAGGAACTCTAGCGGTGGCATAATAGCCCCAAAGAACTTGATTGGGATAGGTTATAACACCATGAGGGTTTATACCTAACTCAACTCTATAAAACTGACTTGTAATATAAGGATTGCACCATACTTATTGATGAGCCCAAGACTCCTCATGAAGACGAAGAGGACCCTCTTAGGAGGATCACAAGGACCATAACTAGAAGGTAAATTTCCTCCTTACTCTCTTCTTTTTATTTAGCCATTCTTCTTTCATTAGCGTACCTAGACATATGTTGCCTCTTTTATTTCATAAGTTTCCTCTTGGACACTCCTTAGTTGATGTTGAGACTCCTTTTTAGAGGAGAGGACCTTGGACAAATGGCTCACACACACGGTACTGATCTTGAAGCCAAGGGAGGTCATCTTTGACCTTCTAGAAGTACTTGCTCTTAGAGGCAAGGTTGTGACCCCCTAGGTTGCCCTAACTTCTAGAAACATGCTTTGTAATTCCCTCTAGGTCCCTTACCCAGGCCTATATATGGGAACCACCTCACCTCTTGTAAAGGGATGAACATTGAGAATATAGACTTATGTTTCAGCCATGAGTTTATTGCCCCTTTGAGTGTTGAGTTTGGTGCACCTTTGAGTGTTCTTTTTTTTTTAGTCTTATCTTGAACCTTGGTCCAAGTGGGAGTGTGTGCAATGTCTATTGAAGACTTATTGTCACAATAGAGTTTCATGGGACCTGCCAAATTAATCTTCAAGTCAATTAAGACAATTTTTATCCATAATAACTCACATATTCCATGAGCTATTGATTTGAATTCTGATTTAGCTGAAGATCAAGCCACCATGTTTTGTTTGTTACTCCTCCAAGACACTAAGTTTCCACCCAGGAAAGTACAATATCCCGTTGTTGATCTTCTATCAACAAGAGAACCAACATAGTCTGCATCGGTGTAGGCTTCAAGATTAAGTTGTTCATTCCTTTTGAACAGAATTTCCTTTTTGTGATTGTCCTTCAAGTAGTGCAAAATCTTGTAAGCAACTTGAAGATGAGATTCCTTCGATTCATGCATGAACTGGCTGATTACATTTATCGAATAGGCAATGTTTGGCCTGGTGTGTGCTAGATATATTAATTTTCCAACCAGTCTCTAGTACATCTTTTTGTCTACTTTTGGTTCCTCTTCAGTTTTACGTAGCTTGTGATTAGGATCCAGCGGAGTTGAAGTGGGTTTGTTGCACCCAATAGTTCTTGTCTCTATCAACAAATCAGTTATATATTTTGTTGGGATATAAAGATTCCCTGGTTAGAATATGCTACTTCAATCCCTAGGAAATACTTCAATCTTCCAAGTTTTTTTAGATCAAATTCCTGGATCAGAGTCTCTGTTTCAGTTTCTCCTTCTCGTTTTCATCATTGTCAGTTACTATAATGTCATCAACATAAACTAAAAAAAGTGTTACCTCCCATTTTTCCGAATGTTTGGTAAACAATGTGTGATCTCCTTGGCTTTGCTTAGCCAAATCTCTTCACAGCTTTGGAGAACCTCCCAAACTAGGCTCTAGGAGATTGTTTCAATCCATAAAGTGCCTTTCAGAGCTGCACACCTTATTTTGTCTGTCTCCTTCAAACCTAGGGGATATTCATGTAGATTTCTTCCTCTACATCTCCATGAAGAAACACATTTTTAACATCATAAAATAGAAGTTTCCAATCAAAGTGGGCAGCTAAGGACAGCAAGATCCTTAAAGTATTCATCTTGGCGATCAGTGCAAAAGTCTCCTCGTAATCTAATCCGTAAGCTTCAGTGTATCCCTTGTCCACAAACCTTGCTTTGTACCTTTCATGAGATCCATCAGCATTATATTTTATCGTGAATATCCCATTTGCAATTAACAATATTCTTTTCTTTAGGTTTGTCCATGATTTCCCATGTATGGTTTTTCTGCAATGCTTCCATCTCCACCTTCATGGCATCTCTCCATTCTTTTCTTTGTTAAAGCTTAAGCAACATTATTACAAATAACAGAATTCATGCTAACAATAAGCTCTTATGGTTACTTGATAATCTATCAAGAGAAACATAATTCGATAGAGGATAGAAATGTTTTTTTGGGCAGTTTCTGGTGCCTTTCCGGATGGTTATTGGAAGATCAAGGCCATTTTTAGAGTCAAGTGTTTCCTCATTGTTTGGTTCAGATCTCTCTGCATTTTCTCCCTCAGAACTAGGGTTGAATTCATGGAGTTGCAGCATGTTTGCAATGCTCTTTCTCCTTGTGTAGACATTGCTAAATCTTGAACCATCTCTTGGGACAGGTCTTGTACAGTGGGTGGTTTCTCCTTGTACTCCAGTGGTCTCAGTGGAGAAATTTGTATCAGTTTCAGCTTCTAATTATGACCCAAAGTTAATTTCTTGGGTTTGTGATTCAATTATGGACATTGTAGATATTATTAAGATATTGTTAGATATTGTTAATCACAATATCAAACAATATCTTCTATTTATTCTATTTATTTTTAGTTACTCTCTTTAATTGTACACAAGGAGATTAATCTCAAACCCTATTTTCTTTATTCTCAACAGACATAATAAAGGACTCAGATTGGTCATCAAGATCTCCTGGACATTGTTATGTGGTTTCAGAGAAAAAAGACTTAGTTTTAAGGAAGGTAACATCTGCAATAGAGTTTTTAGTCTTTTTATCTCCTCTCTATTGAGACCTTCCACCATTGGAGATTCTTTAGTCTTGTTCTGCCATCTTTTGTGAAAAATTGGAATCCTCCTTTTTTGGTGTAGAATTAGTCTTTGGGAAGAAGAGATCAACAATAGGTTTGATGAATGTGAGCACAGAAAACTGCAGCAATTAAGGATGCTCCTCTAAAGATAAAATGGCAATGAAGGTTGTCGACTATGATGAATAATAATGTAGCAATGAAGGCCACAGAAAGCAAGAACCGAAACCAGAGCTCCAGGAAAACCTAGAGTTCTAAGACCATGTTACAAAACAAGATATAATTGTGGAATAATTTTCCTTGATGATTTGAAGAAAAATACATAGGTATTTAAGAAGGTGAGGTGAAGTTTGCCTACACTTCTATATTTTAAATTAAACTTATCTTTAGTTGACTGGGATCTCCAAAACGACCCTTCATACTGAAGCATGAACATTTCATGAGACTAAATATTCATGGGTGATGCGACAATAGCTCGATAGCGGGTGTACAATAGGTTCAACAAAACTCACAAAGATACTATGACACCAACCTAAAAACTAAACAATTATTTTATTGATATCAATCACACCAATTACATTCTTATCATCTCTATTGCACTAACCAAAACCTTTAAAGAAAAGAAATATGCTGAAATAAATAGCAAGATTATGAAGATATTGTTTCCTAATTACTATGGAGATATTGAGAATATTTTTTATCCTGATAATTCGCTATTTACAACAGGAAGATTTTTATTTATTCTCATACCTTATCCTTATTATTAGAGGATATCAAATCTCCTCTATTTAATATATTGTTTTCTCAATATAATAAAGCACCCGTTCTGTCTAAAAGACACATAGTTTCAGCCCAATGTATCCCTCTTTTCTATAGTTTAACATCCAAAACAATGAATGAGCGAACCTTCTCAAATCTTTCAGGAATTATAGTCAATTCTCTTTTTTCAACTGCTTGAAGTGCTTTCTCAGCAAGAGGCTCCATACTCACAAACCACTGCTTACTAACAAGTGGCTCTATCACCTAATTCAACAATTAAAAAAGTTCACAATTAGAAAACTTTAACAATAGACAAATTGTTAGATATTGTTTAGATATTGTTTGATATTATTAAGATATTGTTAGATATTGTTAATCACAATATCAAACAATATCTTCTATTTACTCTATTTATTTTCAGTTACTCTTTTCTATTATATGTGTGGTTTATATACAAGGGAGATTAATCTCCAACCCTATTTTCTTTCTTCTCAACACAAATCAAAGAGAGAATATAATGCAAGTTATCAACTAAGAGCATGCTTTCTTACTTCTCCACCTCGCTGAGATCTCGGAACTCGTAATGTGTGGGGTTCCTTTTTCACAGCTAATCCTGTCTCCTCAAGCTCTGCCCATAGTTTTTTTCGACCATCAAAACGATCAAGTCCACTGGTATTATAAATATTAAATTAATGTTAGTCAAAACAACTTATGATAAACAAGAACTTTAGCAAAATAGTTCTAGGAATACCTGTACAACCCAGTAACATCATTTAGTGTTCCATCCTTATTCATCACATTAAGTATCGGAAGACCAAGCTTGCGAGCTAGCAAATAGTCATCATGGTCATGTCCTGGACTAATTTTCAACACTCCAGTTCCAAAATCTTTATCCACGTGCTGGGACACATAATACGAGTCAATATAGATTAATAATGACAAGGATTCACATTAGTATAGTCCCTGAAATATTGTTGGTTGCAAAATCATTTGTGCAAAAGAAGGCATATTCAGAAAATGTATTAAAAATTTTAAATTTGTAACAAGGAAATATTATTGAAAGAAATACAAGTTAGAATTAAGAAGTATCTATTTAGAACATTGCGTATTATCAATTTGCGATTGTACTAGTTGTATTAGAACAAACAATAATCAAGCATTAAAAGAATAATTTAAAATTACTTTGTTGAACAAATTGCAACTTTTATACCTTGTTAGCAATGATAGGAACATGACGACCAAATGTCTGAGGTACAATTGCCATCATACCAATATACTTGGAATATCGATCGTCCTGCAGTTAGTGCAAACTACAAGATTTTAGATTATAAGTTAGGGCATTGAATATACTTCTTTTTCAATATAGTAAAAATTAAATTCCATGATTTCAATTAATTCATTCATTAAATGGGATTAGAATTTAATGTATCCAATTAGAATTATAGCTGCATGAAGTTCATGCATCACATAAAATGCATTCAGTGTTGATATGTATTGGTGTATCAATCAATTCAATAATCATTTAATTTATTATTCTATGTCGAAATCTGGTAATAGTTCAATTCAATCCCCCCACCTCTCTCGAACGAAGCCCCTAAAATCCAACAAAAATCTGCCGGGAGCTTACTCTCTCAAGCATCCATTCTACAGAACAATTATCAAACTAAGATAGTTAAAAGTAATTCCAATTTAAAATTCTATTTCTTATAGAGGGAAAGGAAATATGAATGTTCAACTTTGTTCCCCCAATTAACACAGCATAATTTACTGCTCAACTCAACCCTACGAGAACAAGAAATCTATCTATCCTACCTCTGGATGAACTGCTAGTGCCACATCACCAAATAAAGTCTCTGGTCTTGTTGTAGCCACAGTCAAGAAGTCACTCCTACAAAAAAAGTAATTTCTAAACCATCAATGCTAACAGTAATTGAAAATCAAAAAAGGTGCATCCACGGAGTATGAAATTAAAAGAAAACAGAAAGATGATGACACCAGCTTTCTATCATCACTGAAATAGGCATTGAAGATTAAATATTTCTAATTCATATGTTCTCGTCTAATGATCAATAACATCTCACACACAAGCAGACATATGTAATAGTTAAGGTACATTTCTGTGTGCCAATAATCTGAAATTTTCAAGTAAAATGAAGAAATAAAACAATGACTTGTGTTAGATATATTGCATTTTATGGAAACATTGATATTCTTTGATATTGGTAGATTTTGTTGATATTGTTTGTAAAAATATCTTCTATTTACCATATTTATATTTGGTTGCCATATATACTTGTATCATTCTTCATTATAAAGGTATTACACTATGTGTATTTTAGACACGAGAGATTAATCTAATACCTAGTTTTACTATATTCAATATGGTAACTATAGCCTAAAGCTTTTGAGAGTTCATATTTGAATTTTGAATTCATTGAGAGAGGATTCTCTTTGGTTCTTGTCGCAGAACACTGATTCTTATCAAAAAATGATATTTTTGTGGTGAATCTTCATTGACTCATCAATTTGCTAGATTGTGGCGTCTTCATCTCTATCTTATTTCCACGCTTTGTGGAAGGGATTCTCCTCCTTTGATTAGAGGAGATAGCTCAACCACTCCTATAGAAGAAGTTGCTTAGATGATAGAGATAGGAATGAGATTTTAAGCATATTATTGAAGGACCAGTTGGCTCAAGCCAAAAGCGCATCAAACAACAAGCCGACAAGCATAAGAGGGAAGTGAGTTATAAGGTGAGAGATGTAGTGTACCTGAAGATTCAACCGCCCTAGATTTTATGGACCTTATGAAATTACAGAAAAAATTGGGGAGGTGGCATATAGATTGAAAATACCCCAAGGTAGCAAAGTACATCCAACTTTTTATGTATCTTTGCTGAAACCTATTATTTCGGTTGCAATGGAAGTCCAACCATTACCTGCTTATTGAATGAAGAATTAGAGTTACAACTACAACCAGAGGAGGTGTTGGCAGTCAGGAGAGATGAAGAGAGATCTCCGGTAGGAGAGAGGGGGTGGGGAGGTGAAGTTTGAGAGTGTCAGACCTTTTTAGCTGGAGGGGGAGCCATTCGTGAGCAAGGTGAACAATTGGATTGCGTAACTCTGTGTATTTTGTTCACTCATCTTTTCGTTTTCACAACACATAAAAAAATATTTCATGCTATTCCGTTATCTTTGGGCATTCGTTGGAGTCATTATCTATCACCCACTGATAGTCCTATGGACTCAAATCAGAAATTAATGAGAGACCAAGGTGAACTTTTCTCAGACCCAGACAGATACAAAAGGTTGGTTAAAAAACTCATTTATCTTACTATAATAGGACCTGAACCTTCTTCTCCAGTGGGATCACTAGAATAATGTGATTCACATTCTCATATATGTAAGAGAAACCTAGGATAGGGATTGATGTGAGAACAAGGAAAGTACTCAAGTCGTAGGGTAATATGATGTAGATTGAGCTAGTTGTCCAATTGACAGATGTTCTATTACAAGATATTGTGTATTGCTTGAAGGGAACCTTGTATCTTGGAAAAGAAAGAAACAAAGTGTTATTTCATGAACTAGTGCAGAAACTGAATATCGATCTATGGCCCTAGCTACATGTGAACTTGTGTGGATTAAACAACTCCTTCAAGAGTTGAAATTTTTGTGAAAATGAGCGGATGGAGTTGTATTGTGACAATCAAATAGCTCTCTTCATATTGTCTCCAATTCGATGTTTCATGAGAGAACAATACACGTAGAAATTGATTGTCATTTTGTTAAAGAGAAGTTTTTGTCCAAGGATCTTATTACTGAGTTTGTCAACTCTAATGAACAACTTGCAGACATTCTAACTAAATCTATAAAAAGCGCCTAGGATTCAGTTTATATATACCAAGCTTGGTGCATATGATCTAAATGCTCTAGCTTGAGGAAGATGTTGAAATGTAATGTTTTCTTTTATTATTTTTCATGTATGTGAACTCAACTTTACGGTTAGGGTTTTAGGAAAATACCTTTCCTCTTCTTTGTATTTTATAAATACATTAGTAAAAACGTAATGGTGTAAGAAAAATATACACTATTTTTTTCATCTCATTTATTCAAGTGAAGGTAATTCAAATAAGTTCCTCAACAATTGTTGGAAAGGACAGCAAAGTAGAAGCCACAATAGCATATACTTCAGAAATTGAATTTGAACAAATAAAACTAAGAACAATTCACCATTCATAAAGTGCAAATCACTATCGTAAAGCCCAATTGAACAAATGAGTTAAGAACTGAGAATAATTCACCATTCATGAAGTGCAATTCACTATCGCCAAGCCCAATTGAACAAATGAATTAAGAACTGAGAATAATTCACCATTCACAAAGTGCAATTCACTATCACCCAACGCAATGAGAACCACAGAAAATATAGATTTATCAAAATAAGAGAGCAATGAGAACAAGATTGCAAGAGAAAAAATAAGAACAAGAACTAAAACCAAAGAAGTAAAAAAAAACTATCGACTGGCCAAAATGTTACTAAAGGGTCACAGGGCAAGAGAGGAAACAAGTAAAACATGATAGTTGTTAGATATTGTTTAGATATTGTTTGATATTATTAAGATATTGTTAGATATTGTTAATCATAATATCAAACAATATCTTCTATTTATTCTATTTATTTTCAGTTACTCTTTTTAATTGTACCTCTCTCTATTATAAATAGATTACCCTATGTATGGTTTATACACAAGGGAGATTAATCTCAAACCCTATTTTCTTTATTCTCAACATCTATTTTCTTTATTCTTAACATGGTAAGAGAGCTTGAGGTATTTTTTTTTTTCGTTGCCGGTGCCGTTGCCTCCGCCTCTGCCGCCGCCGCAACCACCGTTGGAGCCGCCGTCGCCGGAGTGTCAGTTTCAGTAACAAATATTTGTTCTCTTCTTTATCCGTTACTAATCTTTTACCTTCTGTTACACTAGCTGATGGTTCTAGAGTCTCATTTCATGGTGTTGGCACTGTTAAACTTTTCCTTTCTTTAACCATTGATAATGTTCTTTATCTCCCTGGGTCTCCTTTCAACCTGTTGTCCATTAGTCGTCTAACTCGTTCTCTTGATTGTGTTGTTTCTTTTACCAACAATTTTGTGTGTTTACAAAATCGGAGTTCGAAACAGGTGATTGGCACAGGATATGAGTCTCATGGTCTTTATCATCTCCGTCCCTCTACACACGTTGGTGCAGTTATGGAGTCTCCCTCTCTTATTCATGCTCAGTTAGGTCATCCAAGCCTTGCCAAGTTACAGCAGCATGTCCCTGCTTGTCCAAGTTGTCTCGTTTGGACTGTGAGTCGTGTCAATTAGGCAAGTATAGTCGTATTTCCTTTCCTCGTAGTATAACACGTGATGCTTCGTCCCCTTTTGCCTTGGTTCACTCTGACATTTGGGATCCTAGCCACGTTAAGTCTACTTTAGGTTTTAAATACTTTGTTACTTTCATTGATGATTATTCCATATGTACTTGGATATTTTTAATGAAACATCGTGCAGAATTATTCCATATCTTTCAATCTTTTTTAAATAAAACTAAAACTCAGTTCGGTGTTTCTATTAGAGTTTTGCGCAGTGATAATGGCCATGAATTACTTTCTCATTCTTTTAAACAATTTATGGCTTCTCATGGTATTCTGCATCAAACTTATTGTGTTTATACCCCTCAACAAAATGGTGTAGCTGAACGTAAAAATAGACATCTTATTGAAACCACTCACACTCTTTTAATTCATGGAGAGGTTCCTGAACGTTTCTGGGATGATGTCATTCTTACTGCCTGTTATCTCATTAATCGTATGCCTTCTTTGGTTTTAAAGAATAACATACCTCATTTCATTCTATTCCCTCATGAATCTCTTCATCCCTTACCATTAAGAGTTTTCGGGTCTACATGTTTTGTTCATAATTTTAGTCCTGGTCTTGACAAGCTTTCTCCTAGATCACATAAGTGTATTTTCTTAAGGTTTACAAGATCACAAAAAGGATACAAATGTTTTTCTCCTTTTCTTAACCATTATTTTGTATCTGCAAATGTCACCTTTGATGAGTTCTCCTTTTATTTTAAGAGTCAATCTTCACCTCTACCTCCATCCAATCCTGACAACTCTCCTAGTACCTTTATTGTTCCTATTGTTTGTGACCCTCTTACTGTGTCTTCTTCAACCTCGGTTCCTACTCCACAGTAGCTTCTCCTCCACCACCTCTTCAGGTTTATAGTCGCCAAAATCGATCACTCCCACCACCATGTGACTCCACTCAAGTGCCAACTACTTTGTCTCCTCCGGCTCTGACACCTGAGTCTGACCTTCTCATTGTTCTCTGAAAAGGTATGCGGTCTACCCGTAATCCCTCTCCCCATTATATTGCTTTGAGTTATCATCGATTGTCATTACTTTTTTATACATGTCTTTCTTCTCTTTCTCCTGTGACCATTCTAAAACTGTCTGTAACGCTTTAGCATATCCTGGTTGGCGTCAGGCCATGACATATGAACTAAGTGCTCTTCATAATAGTGGAATTTAGGAACCGGTCCCGTTACCGTTTGGGAAATCTGTTGTTGGTTGCAGGTGGGTGTTTGCTATCAAAGTTGGACCTAATGGTATTATTGATCGCCTCAAAGCTCGTCTTATGGCCAAAGCTCGCCTCAAAGCTCGCCTCAAATTTTTGGGTTGGATTATGGAGATACCTTTTCCCCGTGGATAATATGGCTTATGTTCGTTTATTTATCACCATGGCTGCTCTTCAACAATGTCGTCTTTATCAATTGGATGTTAAAAATGCTTTCCTCAATGGTGATTTGCAAAAAAAAATCTATATCAAGCAACCTCCTTGGTTTGTTGCGCAGGGGAAGTCTTCCGGGATGGTATGTCGTCTTTGCAAATCCCTATATGGCCTAAAACAATCTCTTAGAGCTTGGTTTGGAAAGTTTAGCAATGTTGTTCAGCAATTTGGTATGACTCGGTGTGAAGTAGATCATTCTGTCTTTTATCAACACTCGAGTACTAGATGTGTTTACTTGATAGTATATGTTGATGACATCGTTCTTACAGGAAGTAACAACCATGGCATCTCTCAGTTGAAACATCATCTCTGTCACCATTTTCAGACCAAAGATCTTGGCAAACTCAGATATTTCTTAGGTATTGAGGTGACACAGTCCAATGATGGTATTGTTATATCTCAGAGAAAGTTTGTCATGGATATTTTGGAAGAAACCGGGTTGATGAGTTCAAAGTCTGTTGATACACCCATGGATCCCAATACTAAACTTCTACCATATCAGGGGGAGCCTATATCTGATCCTGAGCAGTATAGAAGATTGGTTGGAAAATTGAATTATCTTACCATTACTCGTCTTGACATTTCCTTTGCAATCAGTGTGGTAAGCCAATTTCTTAATTCCCCATGTGAAGATCATTAGAATGCAATCATTCGTATCTTGAAGTATATTAAAAGATCCTTTGGAAAAGGCTTGTTATATGGTTCTAATAACCATATAAGAGTTGGTTGCTATTCAGATGCTGATTGGCCAGGATCTCTTTCTGATAGATGATCTACATCTGAGTATTGTGTCTCCATTGGTGGTAACTTGATCTCGTGGAAAAGTAAAAAACAGAGTGTTGTAGCAAGATCCAGTGCAAAACCATAATACAGAGTTTGGCTCAAGCAATTTCTTAGAGAGTTACAATTTGGAGATGTTACTCAAATGACACTTGTGTGTGACAATTAGGATGCTCTTCATATTAGCTCTAATCCTGTCTTTCATGAGAGGACCAAACACATTGAGATTGATTGTCATTTCATTCGGAAAAAGATCATGTCTGGAGACATCAAGACTGAGTTTGTTAATTCAAGTGATCAATTAGCAGATATTTTTACTAAGTTTTTACGGGGACATAGAATTGATTATATTTGTAACAAGCTTGGCACATACGATTTGTATGCTCCAGCTTGAGGGAGAGTGTTAGATATTGTTTAGATATTGTTTGATATTATTAAGATATTGTTAGATATTGTTAATCACAATATCAAACAATATCTTCTATTTACTCTATTTATTTTCAGTTACTCTTTTTAATTGTACCTCTATTATAAATAGATTACCCTATGTGTAGTTTATACACAAGGGAGATTAATCTCAAACTCTATTTTCTTTATTCTCAACAATAGTGAAGAACTTTGAAGGCATTTTCCACAAGCTCCAACCCATTTTTTACTTAAAGTTACCTCCAAAAATGTCCCTTTAATGTTAATATTTGAAGCACTTCTCAGGATTTGGGAAACAATAAAAATTGTACAGCAGCGATAGTGAACTGTCTGACACTCTAGCAGTGCATAGGTGTCAAGTGGCTACAGTAGCATGCTATTGCCAACTCTATTCATTTGAATAAAAACCTTATGAAAACATGAACTTTCTTATATATATATATATATATATATATATATATCCACAATGTACCTTCCAGCAACACGATACTTGATATAATACAGATATCCAGACTCTTCTGAATATTCAACTTCCTAACCATAAAAGCAAAGGTTCAATCAGAACATTCAAAAACCAATTAAGTAGTAAACAAACAATAGTACAATACAATCTAAATGAAAAGTTACTTACCAAGTCAGATACAGCAGTTTGTAGAGTAGGTGACCAGTTTACCATATATGAACCTGAAGCAGACACAGGAAGTTCAACATTGAGGGAGTGGATGCAAAGAATATTGCACTTTTAGCATAATTTACAGCACCCTCTTTATCATATCCAGTGGAGCATTATACGTTATGCCTATGAAATCCCTCTTGTGCATAGCAGATTATTAGGATAAATAATAGTATCATATCTCCATAATAGTTAGGAAAACATATCTTCAGAATCTTCCTATTCATCTCAGCATATTTTTATTTCATTTCTCCAAGGTTTTTGATTATAATAAATACAGATCATGAGAATGTAATTGGGGCAATTGTTATGAATAAAATAATTCTTTATTTTGTTCCATAATTAAGGTTGGGAGCCATTTAGAGCCTACTCAAGCAAGTTCGTTGGGGCTATTGTGTCACCTATTATCGCACTCATGTTGAACCACCCACAAATATCTAATCACACGCTCGAAAAGTTCATTCATTAACGTAAGAGCATATGTTGGAGATTCTACATCAACTAAAATATAACCAAATCATAATATATATGTTGGATGCAAACCTCACCTTATAAACAGGTTTTGTGAAGTTGAGATAGATAGAAACTCACTTACTAAGGTGGTATTAGAGACAATGGTTTGTCTTGGAGACCAACTCGGGCGAGATTATTGTGCTCATGTTGGACAACCACAAATATCTAATATCACGCTCGAATGTTCATTCCTTCATGTAAGAAAATATGTTGGAAATTTCAAATCAACCAAAACTATAACCAAATCATAATATATATAAGATGGGTGCAAATCTCACCTTACAAGCAGGTTTTGTGAGGTTCGGTTAGACAAAAAACCCACTTACTAAAGTGGTATCAGAGACGATGGTTTATGTTGAAGATTGTTAGGGTTAAAAATTGAATTAAGAGAATAGCAATATAGATGAAACAAGTCTAGATTCCAGTATTATTATTCAGAAAAGTATCAGAAAATACGGTAGGGTTAACAAATCCTACTACCACAAAGCAAGCTCCTTTCAAAGAATACAACATTCCTTCCCGATTTCCTCTCCCCTCTAACTATTCTCCTACTTCACTATATTCCCCCTATCCTTCTCACTCCTTAACTGATTTTGTTACATATTTTCCTACCTCAGCAATCCTCTTCACCCCCTTTGTTCTCCTCTAGTACACCCTCCAAACCCTGGGCCTATGGCCAATATCTAGGCCCACATCCCTTGCTCTATCAATACCTGCTTTTTCAAGTGAGGGAACTGACTTTTGATGTAAAATTCCTCTTCCCATGTAGCATTTTCCATACCTTGGCCCTTCCATTGTATAAGCCCTTGACTAAGAATGTCGGCACCATCTTTAATCACTCTTTTTACTAGTATACCCTCTGGTTCTAGGTTTACTCCATCATCACAAGCCAACTCTAGTGGTATTCCCGCCTGCATATTATAATTCCCTACAGCCTTTGATAGATATATGATAGGAAAATCAATACAAAACAGAATAGAAAAACATAAGATAGTATATGGAAATTGTATTATTGAATCTGTGAAAAGAGCAACCAGAGCTTAACACGGTATATTATCTTTTCCAGAGTCTATGATTCCTCTAGAGAGACAACTCTCCTTACCCTATTGCATAACAAACTCCCCATGTACTCCCTTCTCTTTCCTCCCCTCTCAAATACTTGAATTCCCACTAATTCAAGATCCCTTGCCACGTCATTACCCCATAACTAATTAATATTCTCTGGGCCTGATTTCTTTCTTCACTTGCAAACAATGGGCCTTACACTAACATGGTCTTCTTCACTACCTTTCTCCTTGTTAGAATTATTACCTATTGTATCATTAACCCTATGTATAGGGTGTTGAGTGTGGGAAACCCACTACTCCCATATCTACTGTTGCATCTAATCATGCCTAGTATCTTAGAGTAGTCTTTTCATATGTACTTGCTTCATTATAAATAGAAGAGAAGGAGAGTGGTATTGTTGTCCACTACTCATATATTTCAAAGTATCAGTTTCAAGTTGGAATCACAGCGGGTCGATCCCGCTCTGGTTTCTGTCTCATCTGGTGCGTCACCGTTGTTCGCGGTTGATCGTCCTTAGTCACCACGGCTGTCCATGTTCGTTTAACCTCGTTTCTGAACTACCCAACACTGTCAAACAACATTTCAACACTGTCCGCCACTGTCTGCAGTCCTCCGTCGCTGTCCGCCGTCGTCCGCCGCCGTCCGCCGCTGTCCACTGAAGCAGTTCCGTCCGGAAACCACCGGATCTGGACCGCCTCTCCGTGCGACAGCCAACCCCGCCGGTGTCGCAGGTAGCAACGTCGCCACTTGCCTCCACGCGTGTCATCTCTATTCGCTCCAGTCAGGCGCGTGCCGCTCACGCGCCGCCTTCCAGTCGCCGGTTCGTCGTCGCGCCACCTCTGTCGCCGTCGCCAAAGCTTCCTCTACCCGTTTTGACCCTCAAACCTCTGTTCCGGTGAAGTCCAGTAGCACCCCTTGTGGAAATCGTCACTTTCGAATTCGAAAATCGTCACTGTTTCACTGTTTTTCGAGATCCTCTCTGTTTTTCTTTATTCCCGTGGTTGACTACAATATTTCCAATGTCCCTGTCACTCCAAGTCTCGACCAAAGTCCTCCTGAGCCATCATCTACACCTATTGATTCGCTCCAACACAAGATGCCGACGACTAGTCCAGTTGTTCAAGAACATGGTGAATCCCCTACTTCAGATTCTTCTCCCTCGTCTCTTGATCCCACGACTCCTGGTGAAGGTCATTCAGGTTGGCCCATTGCTCTCAGAAAAGGTACTCGTTCCTCTCGAAATCCACATCCCATTTATAATTTTCTTAGCTATCATCGATTATCGCCTTCCTATTGTTCACTTTTATCCTCAGTGTCTTCTGTTGTTATTCCCAAAAATGTGAATGAAGCACTTGATCATCCTGGATGGCGACAAGCCATGATTGCAGAGATGCAGGCTCTTGAAAGCAGCAATTCGTCACTGGCCGCTTCATCAATTGGATATCAGAAATGCCTTCCTTCATGGTGATCTTGAGGAGGAAGTTTACATGGAGCAACCTCCTGGGTTTGTTGCTCAGGGGGAGTCTAGTATGGTATGCAAATTGCATCGATCTTTATATGGCCTCAAACAATCACCACGAGCTTGATTTGGAAAATTCAGCTCCATTGTTCAAAAATTTGGGTTAAGACGCGGTGAGGCAGATCACTCAGTCTTTTACAAACATACCTCTCCTGGGAAATGTGTCTACCTAATAGTATATGTTGATGATATTGTTATTACAGGAAATGATACTACTGGAATATCTCAACTGAAGGAGCACTTGTGTAAACATTTTCAAACCAAGGATCTCAGAAGCCTCAAATACTTCTTGGGCATTGAAGTAGCTCAGTCAAAAGATGGAGTTGTAATCTCTCAAAGGAAATATGCTCTTGATATATTACAAAAAACAGGTATGATTGACTGCAGACAGTAGAGAGTCCTATGGACCCAAATCAGAAGTTAACAACAGAAGAAGGCGAATTATTCTCCGATCCAGAGAGATATAGGAGGCTCGTTGGAAAGTTAATTTATCTCACTATTACGAGGCCTGATCTATCTTTCGCAGTTGGAATTGTTAGCCAGTTTATGCAGACTCCATGTCTTGGACATTGGAATGCCATCATCCGTATTTTAAGGTACCTCAAGAAGGCTCCAGGACAAGGTTTGCTATATGAAGATAAAGGAAATGTTCAAATCTCTGGGTACTGTGATGCTGATTGGGCAGGCTCTCCTATTGACAGACGCTCTACTACGGGATATTGTGTCCTCCTTGGAGGAAATGTTATCTCTTGGAAAAGTAAGAAGCAAAATGTAGTGGCTCGATCCACCGCTGAAGCTGAATATCGGGCAATGGCGTCTCTCACGTGTGAACTCATATGGGTAAAGCAATTTCTTCGAGAGCTTAACTTCTGTGAAATTCAGACCATGAAGATGTACTGTGACAACCAGGCTGCTCTCCACATTGCATCAAATCCAGTGTTTCATGAGAGAACTAAACACATAGAAATTGACTGCCAGTTTGTTCGAAAAAAATTGATGACCAAGGAAATTTGTACCGAGTTCGTTGGGTCAAATGACCAACTTGCAGATGTGTTGACCAAGTCGTTAAGGGGACCTCGGATTGAGTTCTTTTGTTCCAAGCTTGGTTCATACAATTTGTATGCCAGCTTGAGGGGGAGAGTTAGAATTATTACCTATTGTATCATTAACCCTATGTATAGGGTGTTAAGTGTGGGAAACCCACTACTGCCATATCTACTGCTGCATCTAATCATGCCTAGTATCTTAGAGTAGTCTTTTCATATGTACTTGCTTCATTATAAATAGAAGACAAGGAGAGTGGTACTATTGTCCACTACTCATATGTTTCAAAGTCTCGGTTTCAAGTCTGTTGTATCAGGCCCTCCTCAAGTGTTCTATCAACCGTCTTTAGTAAGATACACGGAAAACTAGATGTATCTTAGTTGTGACAGGTAATTGAAACTTGTAGGCTATTGCTTCCTGTTGGAATAATTATCAAATTTATGTATGTTAGAGTAATTATTAAGTCTAAAATAGGGAGTGATGCATTGGGAACTACTTCCAACTATATTTATGAGTCTAGTGCACCCCATGAGTTGTACCTAGGTATTTAGGGTAGTCATTTGATCTTTCATCTTCCATTGTAACAGTTTTTATCATTATAAATAGAAGGTTATTAGAGGGATCTTTTAAAGACCCTCCAATTGTGTATTATCCTTTTATTTTCACATGGTATGTTGGGAACTACTTCCAGCTACACTTATGAGTCTAGTGCACCCCATGAGTTGTACCTAGGTATTTAGAGTAGTCTTTTGATCTTTCATCTTCCATTGTATCATATTTTATCATTATAAATAGAAAGTTATGAGAGAGATCTTTTAAAGACCCCCCAATTGTGTATTATTCTTTTATTTTCACATGGTATCAGAGCAAGTGGTTTAATTTTCTCTCGGTCCTATTTGTGTTGCTCGCCGACGGCCAGTGGCTGCCGACGACTGCCGGAGTCAAGTCTTTCAAAGACTCATGTATGAAGTATCTCAATGTGGATCTTGCTCTCCTAATCTCAGTTTTGTCCACCGCATTTTCATTGTTGTCCATTGTTTGCCGCCGCCACCTGCCAGCGCCGTCCAACTCAGTTCATCACTATCTAAAGCTACCCACTCTCTTTTTTTTATCTATTCAACAATGTGAACCACTGTTCTCTACTAGTGCACCTCTGTCTGCCGCCTTCCACCGTCGCCGTCCGCCCGCGATTATCATCGCAGTTATGTCCGGCGACCGTCTGACGACCACCAGATCAGGGTCACCTCCTCAAGCGACGTCCAACCCTACCGGGATCAAGGCACGCGTGCCAGTTCTTCTCGCCGTTGTTGAGCGCGTAAGTCTCACGCGCCGTCTTCCAGTGGTCTGATCTTCTTCATGTCATCATCGTACGACTCGCCGGAGTAAGCTGAGTCCATTTATTCCCTTGGTTCCTAGTTTCGAAGTCATTTGGTGGGTGTCCTAAGTTTTTCCTCTCTCTTGGAACCCTATGATTTCTTGTTTATTGCGTTTCTGCAATATATCTTTTTCTCTGCTCGTAACACGCTATTGCCTCCAGTCTAAGGTGTTGTGTGAAGTCTCATTTTGTTCGAAGTCGTTTGGTGGATCTCCTTGTTTTCTCCTTATCCTAATGTCACTACAAATTTGAGTCTATTGTCACTGTTGATGGCAACCAGGTTTGTCACTGGTAACAGCTTCAATGCCTGAGCCATCATCTTCTTCCTCGCAACTCCTTCGTTTTGCCTCTCCATTTTTTATCAAGCCCTCAAAAATATTTTCACAACCATGTGTCTTCTTGTACAAAGCTCACTAGCACATGTGGAGTACCTTCATCATGTGAAATGCAGTTTAATCTCCTCTGCAAATATATGAAGGCATGAGGTATTCTGTCTTTGCCAAGGGTTTCAAACGAGCTCAACATGTTATGTGCATCTTTGCACGTATACTCTCCAAGTGAACAACCCTATCACGAATCATTCTCATGTTCACAAAGCTAGAGATATTGACATCTCTATCAGAAGAGAACTTATTTCCTTAATAACACAATTATCATGCACTTGGGATTTGGCTTATCTTGCTACCAACTATCTGGATAAGTTCTGAGCCAACCAAGGAATTTCACAACCAAAATTATGGGGTTGAAGGTTGCTCACAGCGTGAGGGGGAGTCTGCTTCTGGTCTACTCCCAGTGATTTGGGAAATTTGTCAAGCCTACAAGGAATAGCTTATTTGTCTCGAGCCTGGCTACTGGAATTTAGTCTATTTGGCATTGTCCACGCCGTTCAGAAATGACAATCTAGTCTGCCGCAGTTTTCGCTGTCAGCCATTGTAGGCCACCATCCATTGTTGATGGTAATCTTGTCTGACCGCAGTTTATCGCTGTCCTCCACTGTTGGCTGCCATTTGTCGTTGATGATAATCTTCTCTGTCATAATCTATTGTTGTTTGCCACTGCTGGCCACCATATGTCGTTGATGGCAATCTTCTTGGACTGATTCATCCTAATTGAAGTTATGTGGTTGTGAACCTCCATTTAATATTATTCTCCATAGTTGTTGTTAGCTGACTACTGCCCTTTGTCTGCTGCCAGCCAAGATGATATACGCTGGCCATTGTCATGTGGAGTGTAGTAACCTTCTTTGTCACTGAAACATCTCCATATATTTCGTCAAAGCTAGATGTCTACTTTGCAGTTTGTGCTCAAATCGTCTCTACCAGTGGAGTCATTTGGACTTAATCGTTCTTTTAATTAGCTTGATTATCATTCTGTTTTGAGCACGCTGCAATTGATACTTCGGTTGCTTGAGTATATATTTTGAATGTATTGTGTGTCTAATGCAGACCACACAATATGTATTTATACTATTGAATAGAACCAATTACAATAAAGACACCTAATAATTAGGAATCAATCATACTAATTTCTGAGATTATGTAACGGTTGATTATCTAGAAATTTGTAACAGCTGATTATATTCTAATAAAACTCACACCAACACGGACAATTATTTCTTAAAAGTAAGCTAAATCAAACTAACACCAAAACAGAAGTGTAAATGAAATATACTATGTTGTAACTTCATTATATACCTTGATAAATCAAACCTTTCTCATGAAGTCTAACAAATGCCTCAACTACAGCTTCTGCACAAATTATAAGGTGAGGTATCAGTATATATCATGGCATGAATAAACAAATGCTAACTATGCAACAAAGTTGGATCTACATCAATGATAAAAATCAGTTAAATTTAACGGATATTGAAAAGTAATAATAGCACTAAATAAAAGCAGTTATCAAAAAATTAAAACTAGGACCAACTATCCATATTTGTATGTTAAGAGACCATATGATAAAAATCAGTTAAATTTAACGGATATTGAAAAGTAATAATAGCACTAAATAAAAGCAGTTATCAAAAAATTAAAATTAGGACCAACTGTCCATATTTGTATGTTAAGAGACCATAAGTTTTCCAAAATATGCTTACAGACTTTTCT
Organism: Vigna unguiculata; assembly: GCF_037176805.1. Taxonomy (NCBI): domain Eukaryota; kingdom Viridiplantae; phylum Streptophyta; class Magnoliopsida; order Fabales; family Fabaceae; genus Vigna; species Vigna unguiculata. The sequence goes on along the minus strand of NC_140795.1, from coordinate 20,456,732 downwards.
TAGTGAGAGTTTTAACAAGTAGAAAATTGTCTTACGACTTAGTTGTTCATCAAGTGTAAAGTGCTCTCTAGACCAATCACAAGAAGCACCAAGTCTCTTGATCTGGTTTGTGATAGTTCCACCATATCTGAATGAAGTAAGCAAATATTATGAGATTGAGAAGGATGGAGAGGAAGAATAAAAATATATCATAACAATATTATACTAATAAGTTAATCCAAGGCAATATCTATTTCTACAAAATGCAAAACCGTCATGATTCAATCTACCGATTGTGTGTTAATTATAGTTGAATGTTACAATAAAAATGAGGGAGAAAAGAAATATTTTATTATTTGGAATTATAGAATTGTATATGTTCTGAATGTATTGTGTGTATAATGCAGAGCACACAATATGTATTTATACTATTGAATAGAATCAATTACAATAAAGGCACATAATAATATGGAATCAATCATCCTAATTTACGAGATCATGTAACGGTTGATTTCCTAGAAATATGTAATCACTGATTATATTCTAACAGGAATCAAGATAATTAGATTCCCAACCCAACTCCTCTATTTGTAACTATCACACTCCCTTAAAAAAGGAAATAAAACACGCGGAAATGAATGCGTATATTCTAGTGATATGCTTCATAATTACTAGAGGCATTAGGATAAATTATCCCAATAGTCAGCTATTTAGAACACACCTCCTCAAATTGGTAAATGAATATCAATCATCCCCAACACGCCTCCAAAATCTTGGAATTTGCCCAGAGGAGGTCACTTGGTGAAGATGTCAACTAATTGAAATCCTATAGGGACATGGTTTGTAACCATCTGGCCTCTCCCAAGATTATCTTTGATGAAGTGTCTGTCAATTTCCATATGTTTGGTCTTATCATATATTGGATTATGAGCAATGTTTATGGTGGACTTGTTATCACATTTCAATTGCATAGGGATCTCAACCTATATATTAAGGTCATCCAATATGATTTTCCTCCAAAATCCTTGACACACACCTCAAGCATTTGAACTACAAGCCCTATCCTACTTTTGGCTTCCCTAAGTCACACCACAGTTTCTCCTAGGAATACACCACATCTAGAGATAGATTTTATGTCAATAATGAAACATGCAAAGTCTACATTAGTATATATCTTCAAGGCCAAAGTTTCCCTTTTTCCTCCATAGTAGCCCCTTATATGGGCTTGACTTCATGTAATGAAGAATTTTTTCAATTGCATGCATGTGTCTTTCTCTCAGATCATGCATAAACTAGCTTACAACACTAACTGCATAAGCAATGTCTAGTCTCATTTGTGATAAATAAATAAGATTTTCAACCAATCTCTAATATTGGGGTTTTTTCTACCGAAGAACTCTCTTCACTTCCAAATCTATGATATTGCTCAATCCTTAGGTCCAACATCCCATCTTACCTATTTCTTTGAAGAGATTAAGTAAATATCTTCATTGGGAGATGAAAATCCCCCTTTTCGAATAAGTAACATCTATTCAAAGAAAACACTTAAGCTTTCTCAGGACTTTAATCTCAAGTTGAGCAGCCAATTTTTTCTTTTAGAGTCAACTTTCTATTTCATCATCTCCTGCAATAATCATGTCATCAACATATACAAGCAATAGTGTATATTTTAGGGATATTTTTCCTAATTACTAAAGAAATATTAGGATATTTATCCCAATAGTCCCTTATTTACAATAGAACACTTGCTCAAAACGCTTCAATTCAAATTCAGTTGGTCATGGGTTTGAGTCCGGAAATATCACCTTGGCATATAAAGGGAAAGGTTGCATACAATGGCCCTCTCCTATATTTTCAAATAAATGAGGAACTGTGGCACCATATGATAAATTATTATTGGATAGTTGCTAAACTACTATTTGAGGCACTCTTAGGTGGTCGGTCATGATCATATTGGGCCTAGCCCAATACCCCTCCCAGGACAAAGGAGAGCCCAATGGTGCGAAAGGCCTAAGGGGGGCTAGAAGGAAGACATGTGCTATAACGGTAAGAAACCAAAGGAGGTTATGACCAAGAGAAATGGGGACTACACATGGAAAGCGGAAGGGGCCAAACAAACCTAAGGATAAAGGGACGAAGTGATAGAGGAGAAAAGGTAAAACAGAAAAGCAGTGAGAAATTCGAGTTGGTCATCATCTGGCAGGAACATTAGGAAACCAGAAAACATTACCCAAGTATTTGAAAAACAACCCAGATCTTGTCTCCTCAGAGAAAAGTTCTCTATCCACCCCTAGGCTCTAACCAACTAACAATAATGTCCCGTTTCTCCTATTACTACCCTGCCTTTTGTGACCATCCAACCCCATGAATATTCCCTCAAATAGGGGTAGCAAACTACCAGCTTATCTACACGTTTGACAAAATCCTATCTAAAAATTCTCTTAATAAAATAAGGATCTACAATCAAGATTTTGATATCCAGATCTTATTAAGATAGGAAAAGATAAACAAGAGTGTTAGAATTATTACCTATTGTATCATTAACCCTATGTGTAGGGTGTTCAGTGTGGGAAACTATCTACTGTTGCATGTAATCATGCCTAGTATCTTAGAGTAGTCTTTTCATATGTACTTGCTTCATTATAAATACAAGAGGAGGAGAGTGGTATTGTTGTCCACTACTCATATATTTTAAAGTCTCAGTCTCAAGTTGGTATCAGAGCGGGTCGATCTCGCTCTGGTTTCTGTCTCATCTGGTCTGTCACCGCTGTCCGCGGTTGATCGCCGTTAGTCACCGCCACTGTCCGCGGCTGTCCAAGTTCGTTTAACCTCGTTTGTGAACTACCCAACACTGTCAAACAACATTTCAACACTGTCCGCCACTGTCCGCCACCGTCCGCCGCTGTCCACCGACGCAGTTCCTTCCGGAAACCACCTGATCTGAATCGCCTCTCCGCGCGACAGCCAACCCCGCCGGTGTTGCAGGCAGCGCCGTCGCCACGCGCCTACACGCGCGTCATCTCTGTTCACTGCAGTCAGGCGCGTGCTGCCCACGCGCCGCCTTCCAGTCGCCAGTTCGTCGTCGCGCCACCACCGTCGCCGTCGCCGGAGCCTCTACCCGTTTTGACCCTCAAATCTCTGTTCCGGTGAAGTCCAGTAGCACCTCTTGTGGAAATCGTCACTTTCAAATTCGAAAATCGTCACTGTTTCACTGTTTTCCGAGATCCTCTCTGTTTTTGTTTATTCTCTTGATCATATCATGGCCACTGGAGGTACTGGGAGTGCTATTTCATTCTCCGGAAGCCCCTGCATTACGTCCGAGAAACTAAATGGCCAAAATTACTTATCTTGGTCCGCTGTCGTCGAGATGTGGTTTCTCGGTCAAGGACACCACGAACACCTTGAGAAAGATGGCAGTCACGTACCTTCTGAAAAAGCTGAACAGTGGAAACAAGCAGATTTCCAACTATGTGCTCTATTGTAGCAGTCGGTGGAACCACGACTTTTGATGTCCCTACAGGCCTTCAAAACTTGCCACTCGTTTTGGAAGCGAACTTAGAATATCTATGCAAATGATATTCAACGCCTCTATGATTCGGCGAACAAGTTGGCATCTATGAAAATGACTAACCATGATATGATGTCATTCATGAATGACGCTCAAGCTGTTGTGGAAGAACTTCGAATGTTCTTGGAAGTCGACTCTCTAGATGAAATGAAGAAAAAGCTTGACAAGTACTATATGGTAATGATCCTCCGCGCTATACACCCAGACTTTAATCATATCCGAGATCAGCTTTTGACCTCTCATGAGATTCCTTCCATGGAAACTTTGATCTCCCGCATGATACGTGTTCCAACTCTTCAAACTCCAGAAACTCTTGCTGTAATGGAACCATCTGTCATGGTCGCCACCCGAGAAAGAGGAGGTCGTGTAACTAGAGGAGGTGGACGTGGAGGTCGTGGGCGTCCTCAGTGTACGTATTGTAAAAGGATGGGTCATACCCAAGAAAACTGCTACACTTTACATGGATTTCCTGCCAAAACAACCAATGTCTCCCAGGCAGAGACTACTGACTCCAAGTTCACTGAGGACGAGTATCAAGAGTACCTACGCCTCAAATCCAACAGCTTGGCACAGTCATCTCAAGCTCCAAGTACATCAACTGTTTGCATCTCTCAATCCATGGAAGGTCACAATTCATGGGTAATTGACTCTGGTGCTTCTGATCACATTTCTGGTAATACCTCCTTGTTCTCAACCATTTCATTCCAAGAAAAATCTCATTTTATAACCCTCGCAAATGGTTCTAAAACATCCTCAAAGGGAGTCGGTCAAGCCATCTTATGTCCGTCCTTAAATCTAAAATATGTTCTTTTTGTCCCTAATTGTCCTTTCAATTTAATTTCCTTAAGTCAGTTAACCAAAACATTGAATTGCTCTGTAACCTTCGATAACAAATCTTTTGTTATACAGGAGCGTGGCTCGGGGAGACAGATTGGAGAAGGATATGAAGCGGGCGGATTATACCATTTTGGATCTCGTCCACGTGTGTCATGTGTTGCAGCTCCCAATCCTAAAATGTTACATGATCGGCTTGGTCACCCTCACCTGTCCAAGTTAAAGAAAATGTTTCCTGAACTTAGTCGTCTCCAGACTTTAGAATGTGAGTCATGTCAACTAGGAAAACATGTTAGATCTACCTTTCCTAAAAGGTCTCAATCAAAGTGTACTTCTAGTTTTTCTGTCATCCATTCCGATATCTGGGGACCTAGTCGTGTCTCATCTTTTGGCTTTAGGTATTTTGTTACTTTCATTGATGAATATTCGACATGTACTTGGATTTATCTTATGAAAGATCGTTCTGAATTATTATCCCTCTTCACATCCTTTCTGAATGAAATCAAGAATCAATTTGGTCAAGTAATTAAAATCTTAAGAAGTGACAATACCAAAGAGTATTTTTCGTCTGCTCTTTCTAATGTTTTGAGTTCCCATGGTATCCTGCACCAGTCTACTTGTCCTCATACGCCACAACAAAATGGTATAGCAAAAAGAAAAAATAGACACTTAGTTGAAACTGCTCGTACCCTTTTGCTTAGTACCAACGTTCCTGTCCATCACTGGGGAAATGCCATCTTAACTGCAGGTTTTCTTATTAATCGGATGCCATCTTCCTCTCTCAATCATAAGGTCCCTTTCTCCATTCTGTTTCCAGAAAATCCTCTCTTTCACACTTCTCCTAGAGTTTTTGGTTGTGTATGTTTTGTTCATGACATGTCTCCCGGGTTAGACAAGCTTTCTGCTCGCTCTCTCAAATGTGTTTTCTTGGGCTATTCACGACTTCAAAAAGGGTATCGATGTTACTCTCCTGAAACCAAGAAATATTACATGTCTGCCAATGATACTTTTTTTGAACAGACCCCTTACTTCTCTCCATCTGTTCAAGATGTCCATGTCATACAGCAGGTTCTTCCTATTCCCGTCGTTGAGTACAATATTTCCAATGTCCCTGTAGTCTCGACCAAAGTCCTCCTGAGCCATCATCTCCACCTATTGATTCTCTCCAACATAGGATGCCGACGAATAGTCCAGTTGTTCAAGAACATGGTGAATCCCCTACTTCAGATTCTTCTCTCTCGTCTCTTGATCCCACGACTCCTGGTGAAGGTGATTCAGGTTGGCCCATTGCTCTCAGAAAAGGTACTCGTTCCTCTCGAAATCCACATCCCATTTACAATTTTCTTAGCTATCACCGATTATCGCCTTCCTATTGTTCACTTTTATCCTCAGTGTCTTCTGTTGTTATTCCCAGAAATGTGAATGAAGCACTTGATCATCCTGGATGACGACAAGCCATGATTGCAGAGATGCAGGCTCTTGAAAGCAATCATACTTGGGAGCTCGTGCCCCTCCCTTCGGGTAAGAAAGTTGTTGGTTGTCAATGGGTGTATGCAATTAAAGTTGGCCCCGATGGTCAGGTTGATCGACTCAAAGCCCGATTGGTTGCAAAAGGGTACACTCAGGTTTATGGCCTTGACTATTGTGACACCTTCTCTCCCGTGGCCGAGATGACTACTATTCGCCTCTTCTTTGCAATGGCAGCAATTCGTCACTGGCCGCTTCATCAATTGGATATCAAAAATGCCTTCCTTCATGGTGATCTTGAGGAGGAAGTTTACATGGAGCAACCTCCTGGGTTTGTTGCTCAGGGGGAGTCTGGTATGGTATGCAAATTGCATCGATCTTTATATGGCCTCAAACAATCACCACAAGCTTGGTTTGGAAAATTCAACTCCATTGTTCAGAAATTTGGGTTAAGACGCAGTGAGGCAGATCACTCAGTCTTTTACAAACATACCTCTCCTGGGAAATGTGTCTACCTAATAGTATATGTTGATGATATTGTTATTACAGGAAATGATACTACTGGAATATCTCAACTGAAGGAGCACTTGTGTAAACATTTTCAAACCAAGGATCTCGGAAGCCTCAAATACTTCTTGGGCGTAGCTCAGTCAAAAGATGGAGTTGTAATCTCTCAAAGGAAATATGCTCTTGATATATTACAAGAAACAGGTATGATTGACTGCAGACCAGTAGAGAGTCCTATGGACCCAAATCAGAAGTTAACAACAGAAGAAGGCGAATTATTCTCCGATCCAGAGAGATATAGGAGGCTCGTTGGAAAGTTAATTTATCTCACTATTACGAGGCCTGATCTATCTTTCGCAGTTGGAATTGTTAGCCAGTTTATGCAGACTCCATGTCTTGGACATTGGAATGCCATCATCCGTATTTTAAGGTACCTCAAGAAGGCTCCAGGACAAGGTTTGCTATATGAAGATAAAGGAAATGTTCAAATCTCTGGGTACTGTGATGCTGATTGGGCAGGCTCTCCTATTGACAGACGCTCTACTACGGGATATTGTGTCCTCCTTGGAGGAAATGTTATCTCTTGGAAAAGTAAGAAGCAAAATGTAGTGGCTCGATCCACCGCTGAAGCTGAATATCAGGCAATGGCGTCTCTCACGTGTGAACTCATATGGGTAAAGCAATTTCTTCGAGAGCTTAACTTCTGTGAAATTCAGACCATGAAGATGTACTGTGACAACCAGGCTGCTCTCCACATTGCATCAAATCCAGTGTTTCATGAGAGAACTAAACACATAGAAATTGACTGCCACTTTGTTCGAGAAAAATTGATGACCAAGAAAATTTGTACTGAGTTCGTTAGGTCAAATGACCAACTTGCAGATGTGTTGACCAAGTCATTAAGGGGACTTCGGATTGAGTTCATTTGTTCCAAGCTTGGTTCATACAATTTGTATGCTCCAGCTTGAGGGGGAGTGTTAGAATTATTACCTATTGTATCATTAACCCTATGTATAGGGTGTTGGGTGTGGGAAACCCACTACTGCCATATCTACTGCTGCATCTAATCATGCCTAGTATCTTAGAGTAGTCTTTTCATATGTACTTGCTTCATTATAAATAGAAGAGGAGGAGAGTGGTACTGTTGTCCACTACTCATATATTTTAAAGTCTCAGTCTCAAGTAAGAGAAACTCAAATAAATGAACATATATGATTATCCAAGTTAGTGGTCCAAATCACTTTCCTGTAAGACTATATTATTACGGAAGTGGAACTAGGATATTAGAGAAAATCATAGTTTAGACATTAAATATTGAGAAATGGTTAACATTTATCTTTTTAGATCAGATTCTTATCTGTTAACATTTATCCTTTTACATAGTTCATACACCAAAGGTTTTTACAATTTTGCAGATTCTAATCTCTTGTGATAGGAAATGATGGGATTCAGTCCCTTCTTTTGATATGGGCAATTCATTGGCTGGCTGCACATAAACAAAAAATGCAGATGGAAGAAAAACAAGCAAGGATATGAAGATATACTTCTCTTTCCACTGCCAAACCCTTTTTGTGAATTCATCTCTATTCATTTCAGTCCTTTTTATTCCTTCGGAAGCAAGCATTCTTTCAACAACCAACTGGGAGAAAGAAAACAAAATTGAGTGGGAAACTAAGATATTCAACTGAATGACATAAGAAAAACAAGGACGGGGTATAAAATTCTATCTGACAATATAAAACTGTGTAGTTAGAGACTGCAATATAAAACTGTGTAGTAAGAGACTGCAAAACAATTGAATGTTGAATGACATAATTGTCAAGGTGGACCTTGGGAAGAATAGGAGGCATTTAAAATTTTAATAAAAAAAAAAAAACTGAAGAAGAAATTCATATAGACAAAGATATCCTGCAATAAATCTGGCCACAAAACTCGAAATCCAACAATAGCAAAAATAAATCAGTGTTAACATTACACATTTTCTAGGATTCTTTTCTTCAATAAAAACGTTGATAACAAGAACATAAGAGAAGCAAAAGGAATCCAATAAAAGAATAAGGCAGATATACTAGAGAACTTATCAAACTATCATAGTCATGTACATCCACTAGAAGGCTCATTAAAATATTATCTCATAATAAACAGAACAGTATTAATTTTCCTTAATAATTATAGCAAAAGTGCAGCATCCTTACTGACTCTTGTGGATTGTAGTTCAGTTAGTTACACATTTGTCACCTGAAAATTGTTCAATCAGTTGCTTTTCTGTTCACGTAGTTACACAGTTGTCACTGTGACATCATCCCCAAGTGTCTTCTCTAACTGTTTTGTAAATATGTGAATTCATTTGATTGATAACAGTAGTTTTTTATCTTTTCAACTCTCTTCCTACAAAAGCTTTTCTTCCCTTTTCCTACCAAAAGTTGTAGAATTTAAGAAGAGGTCCATTATTTTCATTTAAACACCCAGTATTTACAATTTACTGCTAATTCACAACAGCAACAAGCCATCACTAAAAACATCATGTCGAAGCCCTAAAGCAAATTCACTAGAACACATCCAAACTACATGGAAAACTAATTATCTTCAGTAAACTCCCTAAAACAACTCCAAAGTCTATCAAAAATAATGGTCAGAGTCAAGCCTAGAAAGAAAAAATGTCTTACATCTTATTCTGCTATATAGATAGATAGATAGAGGGACAAACAAACAAACAGAGAGAGAAGTAAAATGAATAACAAAATCCAGCACAACAATTAACAAACCTGAGTTGCAATTCCAGCATGATCAGTCCCTGGAAGCCAAAGCGTTGGCTTTCCCTTCATGCGGTTGTACCTAATCATAATATCCTGCATGAGATATATGGATAAGCATGATAAGAAAAACATACATAAATTACACACATAAATTGTAAAATGTTTACAGAGCACCCACAACTCGGTCTCACTTAACAATTTGAGACAAGAGAGAAACATAAAAAGGAAAGAAATAACATTGTTTCTTTTTTTTCCCCTATTTGATATTAAACACCCTATGCACACAGATAACAAAGCAACCAACCAAAAGAATATATGTCTTAAAAATGTTGAATGAGTTGAATCGGAAATTCATTGTTATAATTACCTTACTACATCATAGAAAAAAAGATGAAACCTTAAGAACCAAAATATAGAAAATACGCTTAACTGCATTACTGTTTGTTACATAGTCTACATAAATAACATGCATGGACAAGAAATTAAATGAAAAATTAAAACCTCAAGTGTCACAAACATGGCATGGCCCATGTGCAGAGAACCAGTAACATTAGGCGGCGGCATTGGTATCACAAAAGGATCACTTCCCCTGTCAAAGTTCGGCTTAAAATACCCTTGAGACTCCCACCTAACATCCAATAATCACAATCATAACATAGCTCAAATAAAAACATACAAAAATACGAGATGTTGTAGTGCACTTTGAAAGTCAGAACCCTTACAACTTAAAAGCCAACAGAAACGAGGGAAACCAAGAATGAAATTACTAAGACTCCAAAATGCACAAAAACAGCTAGAACCAAATTTTATATCAATACAAAACATCAAGGGATAAAAAATAAACAATTTTAAAGCACAAGCTTGTATCTCGCAAAGTCCTTCCGCGGCAGAAATAACATCCAAATAACTTTTTGTTGTGCCAAAACAGCATATCACTGATTTCATAAGCATACAAACCAATTGTATATGCGTTCTTCCGCAGCAAAGTCGAAGGACTTGGCAATCTCCGGAGATTTAAAGATACTATTTTCTTGTTCTGACGCAACAGCTGAAACACAACAAAGAAATGAATTTCACTGTGTTAAACTTAACTACGTTAAACCAATCCTTAATGCAAGAAAAGATGGGGTCATATAGAAAGTAACAACCGAAGAGATAATGCAGTCGGAAAGAGGAGGAGGAATTAGGTGAAGAGAACCTGAAAGGTTACGAGGAGTGCGAGAGAGAGGAATGCGACGAGCATGAGGGAAAAAGATAAGAGAGTTGCGAGAAGAGAAGGGGCCGAAGAGGCGAGAAGAGAAGGGGCAGAAGAGACGAGAAGAAGAGGAGGAGTAATAAGAAGCTGATAGAGAGAGCATCGTGGACATGGTTGACGGCCTCACTTCACAGCAGCAACAGAAGAAGCACAAGTGGATGAGGACGGGAAATGCCACACCTCCCGGGATAAAATAAATTCACAAATATTTTATGTTTTACAAAAGTTTATGTTTATTCAGTTCTTATTAAATTTCAGAAAAAGGGAAACTCCGCTATTCATAGTTTCTCTCGCTAATTTAAAACAATTATCTCTTATTTTATTTTATCTATGTTATTATATAAAGAAGAATTTTTTTTCATACTTTTTTTCAATTTTACTTTCTAAGTCTACATTTTATTCAATTTTACAATATTTAATTATTTTTTAATTATTCAATTTTACAAAAGTTTAATTATTTTTTGAAATTAAATAAATAAAATTATCAACAAAATAAATAAAAATTACCTATAATTAAATTGTAAATATTATTTATGTTTATTTTTATAATTATAAAAAAAGTGAATACACTAAAGTCCTTTTGTCTATTCCAATGATGGATTTGAGGGAGGGTGAGTAGATGGTTGAGCAAGGATGAATTTAAGGGTGACTTTAGTATTTGCTTCATGACATCTGAGCTTATTTAGGAAGATGGAGTTGAAGGAGGCCTCGAGATTCTTATCATTTCATTTTGAAGAGATAAAGAAGGAAAGACATGTCATCACATGAGTTTGACGTTTTTGTCCATAATATTTACATATGATATGAGTGCTAAATGGTTTTTTATTAATAAAAAAATATTTTTAAAATTCATGTTATACTCTAAATTATTAAAAAGCTAAGTATATATTTCTTTTATCTGTTTGTTATGTATAACATATAATAACATACAGTAAACATTCTTTTAAATTTGCATTTTGATCTTGACCTTTTCATGCGGACTTATGAAATTTTAAAAGTCATATTATAATATGGAATATTATAAGTCATATAATTATAATATCAAATATTATGAGTGTTTAGAATTTGTTGGGATGATGAAAATTTAAGAGATACAAGATATGTTACACGAGAAACTTTTTATTTTATTTTATTCATATCTTCTATCTCTCTCATATATAATATAACAAAATGTAATAAAATATAAAGTCAAATGACTTTACGTGATTTTTTCTTAAAATAAAGTCAAAAAAATTTTCATCCGAAAATTGTCCCTTTCCAAATGCGAATTTAGGCAAGATGCGAACTTAAATGACTGTGGACTTAGGCGAATATATATTGTATTTATTTTTTTATTAATTTGAAACAACAGTCATATCATGTAAATTATTGAAAAGTAATATATATATATATATATATATTAATAATAAAAGATATATTAATTATTATGATAGAATAAAGGAAATAATAATAGTAATATAATAATGTTAAAACTAATAATATTAAAAATAATAATAATAATTGTAAGACCCGGGAAAAATAAATAAATATTTATTTAATAAATGCAACAGCAAGAATCCTTAAGTTAATTAATGTGGAAAAAGAAGATAAGAAATAGTACTTACTTAAGTGGTTAAGAGTACTTAATTGTGTTAAGAGAACTTAGGTTCAAGTCATGTATGTGCCAATTATATGTTAATTTAATTGTTTATTATTTTTAATAAAATATTGGACATATAATTCTATATGCTAATGGAGAATGTGAGAGCACTGAAAATACAATATATATATATATATATATATATATATATATATATATATATATATATATTATACATCTAAATGTGCCGTGACAAATGCATTATAATATATTAGTTTGGAGAAAACGGTTTAAGATGTTTGGAGTTGCAGAAGTGAATGAAGCATTGTAGGATTGGTGATTTGCTTTACTTTTGGTTTGATGGATGAGTGTACATAGATGTTTCTTTTATGCATCATAAGTAAATCTTTCGATTATTAGGTTTTGGAAAATTACAGGGAATATTGTTTAGTTTAAAGTTTATAATAAATCATACAATTTTCAAGAAAAGGAAATTAAATGCAGATGAATATATTATATATATTTTAGGATTATGATGTATAAATATGTATAATAATAAGGGAATAAGTAACGTGCAAGTGTGGGAGTATAATTTTTTTTAGTTTGGCAATAGTTTAAATTTTCAGGTGACATTATGGTTTTGTTAGGTGGCGTCAAATTAAATTATATATGAGCATAATAAAAGTAGTTTTTTTTGCTTTGTATGCGAATTCATATAATATAAAAGATAGCATGTATAATTTTTGTAAATTGTTTAGAAACCTGAGAAATTATTATTATATAAAATGAATAAATAAATAAACTTCAATTGTTAGAATTTTATTTTGATTTAGTTAATGGCTAAATGTACGAGAGTTATATTATTACTTTGGGCATGATATTAATATAATATTAGTTATTTGTTTTTATTAAAGATTATTATTTGGTTTGTGGAAGTATATATTTATTTGTTTGGTTTTGATTAAGGTTTTATAATATAAAAATATAATTTCAAGTGATTAAGGGTTTATGATAGCATCATTGGATAATGATATGTTTAGTTTATTAGGTTTAATCTGATTTGGTGATTATTAAAATAATTTATAGTTGATAAAAGTTGGAAGATGTTATCAATTATTTTAAATATGCGAAAAAATTATATTTTATATGGTAGCATATTCTTGTTACATGCGGGATTTATGTTTACTACGATGGGAATGAACTTAAATACGTGTGAAATAACATGTTGAGATACATTTTATTGTTATGTTTGAATGATGAATGATGTATGTTTAGTATGATGTTGATAATTGTATGTTGTCAATGTGTTGTGATACATGTGATGATGTAATTTTGGAACATGATGTAGTGTATGAGTATGCATTTGGTAATATGGATGTGAGCATGGGTGACTGATGTGTTAAGAATCCGTTTTGGAGTGCCTAAACTAGTAGTTTCACGCTACTAGTATAGCGCCTCGCGACACGAGGGAAATCGCCAAGCGATGGTAGGAAAAAGGGAAGTTCGATGTGTTATGGCGCTCAGCGATGATGTGGAATCGCCAAACAGTCTGCACTGCCAATTCGTCTGGCAACGCTTAGGTTGGTGCAGTGGCAGGGTGCGTTTGTGATATATTTTGTATGGCTTGTGGTGTTGGTCCTGGTTTGGGATATGCTTGATCGTATCACGAGTGGGTAGGTTTGTGATTGGTGATGGAACGCATGGTTAATATGAGTGGGGAGGTTCATATTAGTGATACTCTCGTGTGAGGATACGAGCGGGGAGGTTCGTATGTTTCGTGCTCACACTTGAGAGTTGCTACAAGCGGGGATGTTCGTAGCTGGATGGATCACACATGTTGGACTACGGGCGGGGAGGTCCGTAGAGTTGAGCTACGAGCGAGGGGGTTCGTAGAGTTTGACCACGAGCGAACAGGTTCGTGGAAGCATTGGAATCCCCAAGACCAGCTTGAGTGTGTATCTTGTATAGTGCAATATGCTTTTCTTAATTTCGTTTAGATGTGTTGAGATGTGGACTTGGGCCAAGAGATGATTGATAGTGTCATGAGCGGGTAGGTTCATGATTAGTGATGAACACGTGATAATATGAGCGGGGAGGTTCATATTATGATGCTCTCATGTGAGGATACGAGTGGGGAGGTTCGTATGTTCTGTGCTCACACTTTAGAGTTACTGCGAGCGGGGAGGTTCGTAGCTGTTGGATCACGTGTGTTGGATTACGGGCGGGGAGGTCCGTAGAGTTGGACTACGAGCGGGGAGGTTCGTAGAGGTTGGACCACGAGCGGGCAGGTTCGTGGAAGCATGATATATCCTGGGTCCATGGCTAAGTAATTGTATGGGTAAATGGATTAGTAGTTTCATTTGTATAATGAGGTAATGATCTGAAATCCTTGGGTATCGATTGTTAAGATTAAGTAATTTAGATGGAATAAAGTAGTTTGGGGTAAATCTATATTTTTTTATTGTATATTTGTATTGTTATGAGCTCACCCTTTCTGTGTGTGTTTGGCGATGATCGTGTGACTTGTCACACGGGAGCAGATAATGTTTCAGGTGATGCTTGTGCGACATAAAGTCGGAGAGGGGCTAGCATGAGAAAGCCTTTTATGGTAGTTACTATCATTTTATTTTTAGATTTTTGTAAACCGTATTTTTACTGGAATATGAACTACTATGTATTATTAGAACATTATGGTTCAATTGGATGAGTTTAATAAATGTTTAAAATTTTCCACGATTTTGGGAAAGACAATAATAATAAATGTAAGTTTGTATTTATTTCCATTTTATTTTATTTAAATTAGTAATATTCAACCGAGATGTTACAATAATACTAATAAAGATAATATTAATAATACTAAAACTAATAATAATTATTATATTTTATTTTATACTAATTTTAATCATAGGGGAAAATTGTAATCTAACAATTTTATCTTTTTAAACATTATTTTATATCTAGCACATTCATCAAATCATCCTCAAATTTTTACAAATTTTATCTTCAAATTTTTTCACTTTCACCTCTTCATCCTTTGGAACAAATGACCTCACTTTCCTCTTTCCATCCCCTCAAATTAATCTACTCACTCTCTCACAAATTTAGTCTTAGAAGCAAACACACCCTAGTAATAATAGTTGGTAAAATTTTCGTATTAGGTACCGGAAAAGAAAGTAAATGAAGGGGAAAAATAGATTGTTTACATTAAATAAGAGAATATATTAAAATAATTTATTTTTGTGTATTATGAATGTAATATAAAAATAACTTTTAGAAATATAAAGTAAAATTGTACTAAATTTAAATAAAACTAAAAAAAAATATATTTTATTTATTATTTTAATGATTTTATTAGAGTTATTTATTTAAAAATAAAACTATATACGCATCTTCCTATGTAATATATATATATATATATATATATATATATATATATATATATATTTTGTAACGTCCCATTTAATTTATAAACGCAATTAAAGGAAACGTCACACATAAGATAGCATAACAACGCAGTCCTGGGGTTCCCAACATCACCCCTACAAAACTAGACACACCACGATGCCAACAAATGTAGGATAGCTGTTTAACTAAAAGTTACAATCTAAAAACCACGAATACAGGGGCCATAGCCCTAAAGAAAACACGAAAGAAAGAAGTGTGAGATCCAGCCCAGATGGCTAAGTAGCGGAGTCGCCATTCCCTTGTTGCCCATGAGAACCTCGCCCATCTGCTCCCATCAACCAAGTTGATGATCATCGCAAAAGAGAACAGCCACATACATCACAACCATGCAACAAAACGGGTAAGCTAGAGCCAACAACATATTCATCATGCAGTCAAATATATTTTTCTCATCTCATATCCACATAGCAACCAAACATGTTATGACTCTTCATTCAATACACTACGACTCGACTCGACTCATCCGGATACGTATAACTTGGTCGGATTCAGCGGATGCTTGCACTTGTGGTGAATATCCCTGCTCAACTCTGAGCTGCTCATCTCCGAGCTATGTGTTACAAGTGTTACGATAAATCAAATCTCCCTCACCACAAGGTTAGCCCTAAATGAATTTCAGGCCTCCTGCTACTCTCACCACAGGAGTCAGTCTGCTCTAAGTGAGACTAACTGGCCCCTTAGAGTGTCAGGATGCAGTCCTTACCTTGAATCCTTACCTAGTTATACAGATGGGGCACCACCATGGGCACCCACTAACAGGGGCCATGGAATTACGTCCCGACCACTGAAGCGCAACCCCAGAGGTCCCACCTAGAGACCTCAAGGAATTACACGCTGACACGGACCAATCATTCATAATTCAGCAATAAGAGAATATTAAATCATACTTTACAATTTCATATCAACCCTTGAAATCAATTCCTCATCTGCATCACATCTCAAATCTATGCCTCTGATCATCACCACCCCAATGAGTCTAGGGCTTCGTCTCACATTAATACCAGGTTCCTTTAGTACCAAACCTCTCATTCATTTCACATGCCAATAACATACCCAAACCATCGTACGCAATTCATGAATCATGCCAAACATACCTCATGCCCCATTATATATACATATATCACTCATCATACCATCATACTCAACCAAGACAGATCATTTAGGGACAAACAAACAGCCAGCCACTGCGCTGTCTCGCCCAGCACCTCGCTCAGGCGAGGCAGTCTCGCTCAGGCGAGTCCCCCTCTGCTCAAGCGAGGGCTCAAAACGAGGAAACAGGAACCACTGCGGGATCTCGCTTAGGCGAGATCCCTCTCGCTTAGGCGAGATCCCTCTCGCTTAGGCGAGATCCCTCTCGCCTGGGCGAGTGGTTCGCTCGCTCAAAAGCTGAGCAAGTCGCTTGGGCGACTTATCGCGATCGTCAGACTCGCTTAGGCGAGCCCGACTCGCCTGGGCGAGATTAACAGTTCTCGCCCTGGTTCACCTACAACAGATCCATCATTTCGTCCAACCAAACATACAAAACAGCCCACACATCCAGAACAACGATTTAATCCATGCAAACAGCTCACAAACTCAAGGAACGATAGAAAACAAACAACCTAGCTGAAACCCTAACTTCCCGTACCTGGAAAGCGGCTTAACAGAACTTCGACGCGGGACCTTGGAGCACGGCAGTTCGAGTGATGGACCTAAGAACTGGCGGAACAGCGGAGGACACGATTATTTTCAGACTTTAATCGGTGGAAAACGAAAGTAAAGTTTTAGGAGGTAAGTACAATAAGTTTAGAGTTACTTACATGGGGTAGAAATCGATAGCTGAGCTCTTGGGACGAACTGGTTCAAGACAAGGACAAACCCTAGCAGAGCTCTAGTGCGGAAGGGGTGACGACTGCTGATTTCTGCAAGAGTGAGGGTGAGTGTGGAATTAGGGCAGACCTGAGAACTTTATGCGTTGGGCCGGCCTTAGGCCCACTAATCTTAGGGCAGAAAAATAAGGTGGATTTTCATGGGCCTTACATATATATATATATATATATATATATATATATATATATATATATATATGCATTTACAGGAGCAAATAGATCATAAGTTACGGAAGGTATAAGCACAACGTAATTACTTCTTGCACCTATCAATTTTTACCAATGGTCCATATTTTTTGGAATTGTACTTTTATCTCTAAATGTTTTATTTGAAAGTTTTTCTATTGTGAAGATAGTGGTGAACATTTTTTTATGTGTGTGGATTGTTCGAGAAGTTGTGGTAGAAGTACTCGTATGAGGTGGTGATCATTTGCAAAGAGACAAGTTGGGATAGGTACATTAAAGTATGGAATGCATTTGCAAAATGGTGAAGGTAAGTGATAGAGGATTATCTCTTGATTATATAGAAGAAGAATGATGAGTTCATAACTCATCATGAAGTTATAGAGGACCTTCTAAGAAGAATAACAAAAAGCATGGTTAGAAGGGATGTAACATTCCGGTCGGATATTACTAATTTAAAATAAAATAAATAGAATCGATAATATAAACACATTAATTTAAATTGCCTTTTTTCCAAAACGAGGGAAAAGGAAAACCTTTATTAAATCTTTATTAATTTAAAATCCGCAAAATTTAAATATTACTACAACTTCCAAGTCTCATAAAAGTAAATTTTACAAAATATCCTAAATCCATAAATAATAAAAACTCGGTAAAAGCTTTTCCCAGCTAGCCCTCTCTCTGATGCTATGTCCCACCAGAACCACTTGCAACATTATTTGCTCCCGTGTAACGCATTACATGATCATTGCGAAACACAAGCAGATAGGGTGAGCTAACAATATCAAATTATATATACAATTCAATTATATATATGCATACACTCATCAAAGGAACTCTATCCTTTGATTCCATACCATACGGCCACCACCATGTTATCCATGTTCTACGTCTTTAGATTCTAACCTCAAGATACCCTTTGTTGTCTCCACTTACAAGCCACAACTTGTAGAACATGTGCCAGAAACATGTTACGGATCACACTCCGTAACACTAGGTGAAGTTCCCAATACGAACATAGTTCGTAACGCCCCAAGACTACCAACTCGTCAGCCAAATACTGAGGAGGACAATCTATCTGGACCCATCCGTACGAGCCACAACTTGCACACTCACACCGACAACACTCGCCAACCCGAGCCACAACTTAAGAGTTTCTTGTGTTCATCCGCCATCCCAAGCTACAACTCAAAAGATGTCATTCCGACCCACAACTCAAGAAATGCCACATGTTTACCCAATATCCCGAGTCACAACTCAAGGGATACCATTCCGAGCCACAACTCAAGGAATGCTACAACAAAGTTCATCCTTAAGGTTTCACCCAAAGCCTCGTAGGTCACACACATCCCAATCACCAAGCAATTACTTGACCATGGACTCAGGATATATAATACTTCCACAAACTTGCCCGCTCGTGGTCCTGCCTTTATGAACCTCCCTGCTCGTAGTCCAACTCTACGGACCTCCCCGCTCATAGTCCAACTCTATACACCTCCCCGCTCGTAGTCCAACACACGTGATCCAACAGCTACGAACCTCCCAGCTCGCAACAACCCTCAAGTTTGAGCACAGAACATATGAACCTCCCCACTCGTATCCTCACACGAGAGCATAATAATATGAACCTCCCCGTTCATATTATCACGTGTTCACCACCATCCATGAACTTACCCGCTCATGACACAAACAAGCATCTCCTGGTCCAAGTCCCATATCACAAACACACAAAACACAATCCAAAAGACCACACTGCTCTATATGATATCGCTTGGCGCTGCCTAAGCATCGCCAAGCGAAATCACAACATAGACCGCCTGGCGAAACCCTCTCTTCGCCAAGCGCCAGACAAAAACAGAGCCATTGTTTGACAATAGTCGCCTGGCAGAACCACCCTTGCCGCCAGGCGCCGAGCTATCCCAGTGGCCTCTATTTGGCCGCTATCGCCTAGCGACTCGCCCCACGTCGCCAGGTGCCATACCAGTAGAGTTAAGGCTACTAATTTTTGGCACTGAACAGGTTCTCAATGAACCCAACAATCCACAAGCAATCCAAAATATCAACCACACTTATGTAGTCATATTAGCATGATTGAATCACAATTGAACACATTCATATACCCAATGGGTTCATAGTTGAGATCATGCCATTACTCAATTATTAATAGAATTCACCATATATCACATGCATCAATCCCTATATATTCATATATATACTCCACCATTTAAATCCATGCAGCATTCAATTTCAACTTATGAATAACACATGCTCAAATCAAATATAAAGCAACAACCCTCTAACAACTTAAGTACATGATTCTATGCACCAATGCAAATTAATATAGAACTTCACACCTCATATGCAACAATTTAATTTATATTGATACACATGCATTCACCAATAAACCAATTCTCAACATGTGACTAACCCAAAGGAACATTTCAATTCAAGACACTTACAACATAACTCAATCATGCTTCATGCCACATTAGTAGTTACTTGAAATTATCAAGAGTTTATTCATGCATTTTAAAGACTTCCAAGCCAGCAATCATGAGTAACATATATCTCTAGCTACTGACCACCAAATCAAATCTCCACCGTTAAAAGTGAATAACAACATGTTATGGACCATTTGTAAAAATTTCATTTAAATCGGACGGTTAACGAATCGGGAAAT
Organism: Vigna unguiculata; assembly: GCF_037176805.1. Classification (NCBI taxonomy): domain Eukaryota; kingdom Viridiplantae; phylum Streptophyta; class Magnoliopsida; order Fabales; family Fabaceae; genus Vigna; species Vigna unguiculata. The sequence continues at coordinate 20,436,591 of NC_140795.1, read as the reverse complement.
GCAGTTTTACGAAAACTGCGGAGACCACAAAAACGTAATCGCCTAGTGATTAGATTTTGCCGCCCAGCGAAAATACACCAAAGATATGGCGCCTGGCCGTAGGAAACCATCGCCCGGCGGTCCTCGCTTCGCGAAAAACATGAGAAACAACATTTTTTTTTCACGAAAAAAACCCTATTCCACACATCCATGCATCGCCAAGCGGCAATTCATCACCACTAGGCGGTTTCCATCAGAGACATAGAAATGCACATCAAAAGGTATGTGTCGCTTGGCGGCTTCGAAGGCCCGCCAAGTGATTTTTGGAAAATTTCCAAGAACTCAACCCTATTCCAGAAAACACGAGAATCAAGCAATCATACATCACATTGTATACATGTTTACGCAATTAAACTAGAAAAACGAGAGGTACAACTCCCCCAACCTGGTAATCCTTGCCAAAATTTGAAATTGCTTGAGTTCTCCTTGCTCACGATCATTCCAACCCTTGTCTCCTCTCCAAGTTCTTTCTAAGCTCTTGATACCCTCTCTCTACTTAGCCCAAAACGCACTCTCCACGCTGCCAAAAATAGTCCCTCACTTGCTCTCTCTCTTCCTCTCCTTTTTTCCACCTTAAACTCACTTAACTATGCTTAATTGTTCATAAAAATTAAAATGGAATTAAGAGACTCATTAATGGCCATCGAATTCCATTTTCCATGCCAAAAATGATTTTAGCAAAAAGAAAACTTAATTCATGTCAATCAAGGTTCAAACACACAACCAATCAATCCCAAAGTCCTTTCATAACAACCAAATACTCTTAACCAATTGAGCTAGTACTTTTTCCACATCATGAAAGATAGCATTAATTGCCATAAAGTCTCCCACTACCCTCATTTATTAATTATTTATTTATTTAATTAATCAAATTCGTCGGGTCTTACAAGGGAGGCCTATAATCCTTCTTCCATTTCTTTGTTTTATATTACCTTATGTTGAGTATTCCCTAAGTTGCTTTTTGTTGACTTGACTTTGATAAACTTGTTGACCTTTTTCTTTGTTTGTTTTATAGGTTAAACTTATGCTAATTAAGAGTGGGATAACAATAATTGGAGTGGAGGAGAGCATGACCTTGCATCCAAACAACTTTGCACATGCGAAGGAGAGAGGAAAGCAAAAAGCAAAAGCAACGTGTATCATGTACCACATGGTACATGTACCTTGGCCACACACCATGAAGGCCTTGGACACACACCATGAGGAGGCCACCATTTCCATCCAAAGTTGTCTTCTTTTAACCTAATGTTAACCTAGTTTCTAGAAGTTAGCTTTTGGTATTTGTAGAGACACATTTAAGTCATATTTTCTTTGCTTATAGACCACTCATGCTCACCTATTTATGGGGCTCTACTTAACTTGTAAAAGGGTTGAATAATTTGAGTTATATACACCTAGATTCAACCATTGTGAGGAGCTCTCTCCATAGGAGTGTCAATTTCACTAGCCTTATCTTGAGCTAGCTCTCAAGTGGCAGCATCATCACTCATCTAAAGAGTTGGTTTGCCTTTGTGTCCCCCCCCTAAGTGGCGTGCCAACACTTGTCTCCCCTTCCCCTTTCATGTTGATAATGTTGTTGTGAAGCGATCAAATTAATCATGCATATTCACCTAAATTGCAAAACAAAATAATCAAACTAAATATTTGAGTATAAACAAAACATGAACAAGTCACTCAAGAAAAGTAAGAATGACACATGGTGGTCCATCCTTTACATTAAGGCTCAAGAGTCACAAGGTCAAATTCTTTCACAAAAGATTTAATCAATAAATTATCAAATAAACTCAATTAGCAAATCACATAAATAATTCACTTATATCAACATGACTCTTATTTTCCCAAAAATATGATTATCCAGTTACTAAATCAAATCCTACAATCCAATGTCAATATGTTTTATAGAAAACAGGGAAATATTTTTTTGTGGATTTCTTATGAAATATATTATTTACAAGTTTCACCAAGTAAAAAGTTACTTCTTTCACAATTTTCTCAAAAAGAAATCACAATTTTTTTAAATCAAAATAAAAACAAAAATTGAAAAAGAAAAGAAAAAAAAAATCCTACTACGAGTTGTCTCTCCCACACTTATTTCAAAAATTGTCCTTGATGGACTTATTTTAGGAAGAAGTCAAAAAATTATGTGACTTTTGGCTCAATTCGGTCATATATCAAAATTTATTTTCTTTAATTTTTCCAAGTACAAGTAAGCTTGTACATTTTTTTAATATTTACATTTTTATTTTTATAACTAAAAATATAAACACGTATTTTTGAAAAATTTCTAAATTTTTTATTAAAATCAAAAGTAGAAAACAAATATGCATGCAATTTTAATTTTCTATCAATAATGCTATCAAGTGAATTTGAATCTAACCTCTTTTCATGTTATAACAACATTTCTTATTTCTCCACAGCCATGTTAATAAAGATCACCACTAAAAATTTATTTTCATTGTTTACATCAACAAACTTGATGTGTGGAGTGTGTGGCTTCAACTCAATTTGTGCATCATCAGGTCCATTAGGGAGGTTATCCAAATCATCAGTAATCCTTGTAATCTCATCCTATGAGCAAAGAATTACACCAGAAGTAGTTTACTCTACTGCTTTATCATTAATCAAGTAAGTTATAGTAGTAGATACTTTAAATGCATCTTCCAATATTGTTGTTTCTTCAATTGCACTTGGTTCCTCCATTGTATTATTCTCACAACTTGGTTTTGAAAATGATCGTTTGTACTCATATCATCATCAGTAGGTACAACTTTATATTCATATTGAGCATCATTAACATATCCATCAATATACATATTGGTGTAAGAATGTTCAATTTCTTCATCAACTTCAACAACATCCTTAGTATAATTAATATGTCCATCAATAGTCATATTACTATGAGCATCATCATACATATCAGTAGATATCTTAGTGTGATGTGATTCTGCTGTATCCATCTGAAGTTTCATTTCATTGATTTCTTGTTGATCTGTCTTATTTATCTTCATCATTTCAGTTATCATATTCATCAAAATTTCCAAAGTGATCTTTCTAATTGTATCATTAATTAGTTGACTTAAATCTTCAAACATTTGTTGAGCTCTAATGGCCAACTTTAAAAACATATCTTTTATTTCATAACAAAGTGCTTTAAATTATGGAGTTTTAGGAAATCTTTAATAGGATTGGAGGGTGGTATTAATAGTTACAAGTAATTCTACAAAGTTTTGTTACTTGCATCCTCCAACATATCATACAGTATTTGCTTATTTTCATACCACTATTGCTCAATATTTTTGCATCATTGATCAACTAGCAACCTTTCATCCATGGCCTCTAATTTGTCTATAATTCCACCTGTAAGATCCGCGGAATTTAATTAATTAAATAATTAATTAATTAATAAATGCGGGAGGGTAATGCATTTATGACATTAAATTATGTTATGTATGACGTGGAAAAGTACTAGCTCAAGTGGTTGAGAGTACTTTGTTTGTGTGAGAGGACTTGGGTTTGAGTCCTATGTATGCCAATTGTGTGTGTTTGTTATTATTGTTTTAATGTGTTGGGTCACGTTTTTGTATGAGATAATGCTTGAATTGTGTGTGTTAGCAAGAAACATAAGTTGGCCTGGTGGTTTAGCTTTGATTTGGCATTGGGAAGGTCATGGGTTCGAACCTTGGTGAGTTAAAATTTAACTCTTGCTTTAGAGGGAGGACGAAATTTGAGAGTGAAAGGGGAAATGGGAGTGAAGTAGAGAGGGGAAACGGTAGTGGTGGTACGTTCAGTCCTTGGTGATCAAAGGAATCCTTCAACATGGTTGTGGCCATGAGAAGAACTGGAATCCTTCAACATGGTTGTGGCCATGAGAAGAACTGGAACGAGGTTTCCTGATGTACCTACTATACATGGTGGTGGCCATGTGGAGGGAAGGTAACAGACTTCCACTAGGTGCATCGGTGTACATGGTGGTGGCTATGTGATGGAAATGGAGTAAGGTTCTGTGGGAAAAATTTCCTGATGTACCTACTATACATGGTGGTGGCCATGTGGAGGGAAGGTAACGAGACTTCCACTAGGTGCATCGGTGTACATGGTGGTGGCCATGTGATGGAAATGGAGTAAGGTTCTGTGGGAAAAAATCATTGGCTTATCAAATTCTCTATCGAGCTATGAAAAAGATTCAACAAAAGACACAGAAACAAATCCACTATATGTTTTACGTCAGCTCATCCTATCTACTTGTGTTTGGCGATGATGGCCTACTTGACTAAACTCACAGTTTTGTATTTATGGACTTATTGATAATTTAATGAAGTTTTACATTTCCCGTGTTTTGAGAAGCGAGGTATTATTATTAAATGAGATTTTAATAAATGACGCTGACGTATTATTTCTATTTTATTTTATTAAATTCGTAATATCCGGACGAGATGTTACACCACCCATTAGTATCATAACTTTCTTGTAGGATGGTTGATGAATTCATATTTGTGCCCTCATTTAATGTTTAATTATGAGTATTTAATTGAATTTGTATGCTTAAAGAGTGATTTAATTGACAATTATGATGATTAGGTTATTTGAGCTTGTGTGATAAAAATGTCTTAAAAAGTGATTTTTAGTTGCATAAATTATTTTTGGATATTTTGACGTTTGTTGATGTAACTAAAGTTAAGATTAAGCGCTCATTTAAGGTGGAAAAATAATTTGATTGAAATTACAAAACACCTTTAAATAAGGCTAAAATTAGCAAGTTCTGGAAAAATCACTTTTGCACCCCTTAAATTACATATACATTCCCCTATTTCCAAATGGTCCAGACAAACTCTGGCCTACACCCCCTAGTTTCTAGTAAGTTACACTCCTCTTTCCACTCATAAATTAAGAGACTCAGATCATGCCATGTGGCAATCCTTCACTAATTAAATTGTCCAACCATGTGTTGCCACGTGTCATTATCCTATCACACTAAGCAAAAACTTTAGGGAGTTGAATGATAATTTGATAATTCAACATTTTCATCATATTTATATTCGTATTTTGACACACACAATGTATTTTTCAAATTTTAACCCATCTAAAAATACATAACACTTGTCTTCTTTACTCGTAACATTTGTTGTTGTTAATATTAAAATAATAAAATTAAAATAGTTTTTGTAATTTTATTGTAAATATTTTTTATTTAAATTGTTAAGTTAAAAAAAACGGATCTAATAAAAAAATGTTAAATTTAAAGACATAGTCACTTGAAAAAGTAAAATTGATATCTCAATTTTAAAAAAATTATTTGATGGATAAAATTAAAAAACAAATATAAACACCAAAATGCAAAATCCTCTCTCTCTCTATATATAAAGATACCTCTTTTTAGTATTCATATTTTCTTTCGGACTTTACTATTTAAATAAAAGTTTTTTAAATTGAAATTATTATTTTAGCAATTTTACCTAACTTCTTTTTAATTTAACGGTTTTTCTAAATTTGACCAAACTTAATAATTTTGTAATTAAAAAGTTATCTTCAAGAATAATTATAATAATAATAATCATTAATTTTATAATTATAATAATAAAATATTATTATTAATTTTATAACTTTACTATCATAAAAAAATAAATACACATGTATTTTCGCTAATGTATATATAATAAAAATATAAACTTAAAAATTAAAACAGGAAAATAAAGTTACGGTCTTTGTTTCCTAAGAGAAAAACAGAAAATAAAAAACTTTTATAATCATCCTATCATTCATTATCTTCTTTTGATTTATCTCTTCTGCTTCTCTTAATAAAATTTAACAACTAATGGTAAAAACATAACAAAATACCCTGACTTTTTGTCTTCTGTGACCAACATGGTCTTCTAATCATGCCCCTTCCATCTGATTCCAAACACACTAAAGTGGTTGTAGCTCTCTCTTTGCGGTTCACTTCGCCACAATGAAGAACCTCCAATCCGATTTATCCTCCGTCGTTCGCCTCAACATCGGTAAACCCTCTTTTTCTTTCTCTCTTCACACAACGCCATTTTCTCACCTTCTGTTTTCCTTCATTTCTCTCTCAACACGACGCGGTTTCTCACCCTGTTTCCCTTCATTTCCTTCCCTTCGTTGATTGTATTTCCAGGTGGAAAGAAATTCTGCACCACCACCGACACTCTCACACAGCGCGAGCCCGATTCAATGCTTGCCGCCATGTTTAGTGGCCGCCACACTCTGTGCCAAGATTCTGACAAGGCAATTGCAATTTGTTGTTATTATTAAGTTAGAATGTGTTTAAGGTTCTTAATATTTTGTTAATATTGGTTTTGTCCATACGTATTAAAATTGATTGGTTTGGTGTCGAAATGCGGTGGGTTTTGTCCTTGGTGAAGTTCGAATGGGAATACAGGATCAGAGATTGAATCTACCGTATTTCAACATGTAGTGATTTAAATCAATTTAAATCAATTTTGGCTATGATTTAGAGACCTAAGGCGTTTTAACTTGAGTGTGTCCATTATATGTGTAATCGATTATTATTACAACTGAATATTATCAGAACATGCTTTTTGTTTGGATGCTGAAATGTAATTTTAACATAAATAGTTTCGTTTAGATGCAACAAAAACATCAGCTTTTATTTCTGAAAAATAGTATTCATATGAATGAAGCTGAAAATTTAAATTCTGTTACAAAATAATCATAAACTGCTAACTTTTCCAATTCACAAAATCAACTTATTTGTGTTGGAAAAGCAGGGTTTTATTAAATTACAGCTGAAGTTCCAAACATCCAGTTTATTTTATAAACACAATTTATTTTACGAATACAACTTTATTTTTTCTTTTTCACAAAATACATCTGAATTCAAGAAGAAAGTTACCCCCTAGATACATGCTCCATCGCTGTTAAAATTAAAATTCTTCATGTTTGTCTAATTGTGTATCTAATCTTAGTTATGGATTGATTTGGTAATTGGCGATGGATGCAGGGGTATGTGTTTGTTGATAGGGATGGTAAACACTTTCGGCACATTCTCAATTGGTTAAGGGATGGTGTGGTGCCTACTCTTGAAGAATATCAGTACTCGGAATTGTTAAGGGAGGCTGAGTACTATCAACTTCTTGTAAGCACTATTCTGTTTTATTGGAATCTGATTTCTATCAATTTGCTTTTGAAGTAGAAATTTATACCCTTTTAGGCGACGTGGTTTTAAATTACATTTGCGCTTTGAAACTGTAATATTGTGATTGTAATTGTGAATTTAAAACCATGCCAAGTTTTTGTTAATAAAAATGGGAGGGTTAAGGCATCACTATACTGTTTGTTATCCCAATTATGTTGGCACCACATAGAACATCATATATATGTAGCACCTCATAATATTAAAAAAAGAGGAAAATACAAAAGAAGATAGTGGACAGACCAAGCCTGATCCACTATTTTCTAACCTTATAAAAGGGTAAATCAAATCTAACCTTGAAAAACTCAGAACAAATGAAGCTAACAAAATTACCCACAAAGTATAACCGTGAGGCCTAGGTGCAAACTCAACAAGTTTATCAACACATTGATTACCTTCTTTTTATAATTTTCGAAAGATGAATATACATAATATTACTATTTAAAAAACGATTCTTCAATATACTACAAATATTCCAAAAAATAATAGAAGTAATGGATGAAGCCTGCATAAGAAATTGAGAATCACACTCAATCTAGAGGTATTCCAACCTCTGCAGATAGCAATTTCCATGTCAAGAATCAATCCCATCGCACCTCTGCATATAAGGCATTATCAAGACCAAGATATTAAAAGAAATAACCCACAATGGAAGCATGGTGATCTCTAAAGTTACTCCCTAAACTAGATATACCTAGAGAACCTTTAACTCCCTATTTGTATTGCATCCAAACCAATCTAGTTTCACATTTTTTGTTTTTCTTAATCATACGGTACAAAATGTTGGAATGATCCTTTCTTCTTAAGGTGTTAATTAAAAAAAATCCTCAAACTAAGGTCAGCTTAAAGCAAAGATTGCATTACTAAGAGCAGGGACTTTAAAACTAGTAGCGTTAGGTGTAAACCAAAATCTGTTTGATATAAAGTGTGCCACCTTAGCGTCAAAATTGTTGTGTGAGCCCAATTAGGTTGGCCTAATCTTCAAGCTCATTAAGAGGTGGTCCATGTAAAGAGATTCATGGGTCTGCTATCTTCAGTAGAGGCCCAACCTTCATTTATTCTTCTAGCTATGGCTCTAGTGGTGGTGAGTCCCATGTTCGTGGCTTTTCCATTGTATGATTTTGTAGGAGATGATAAAATATAGAAATTGACTATAAAGGAAAATTTGGCAGTCCAATTTGATATGAAGGAGTTAGGAGAACTTGAGTATTTTTTTGGAATATTGGGTGATTATTCTGAAAAGGGGACTTTTCAAAAGTAAGAATCAACTAAGTTGGGATGTAATTTGTAAACAACACGTGCTACCAAAACCATCATGTGCAACTTTGTTAGCCCGATATGTCCTAATTGTGCATGAATCATCATTGGAGATATTGTTGATGCACATTCCAATGGTATTGGATGGAGATAGTATAGACTGTGACTCACATTTGATGCCAATCACCAACCTGATATCTGATCCTACAATATAACAATATTTTTATTGAATGTGAGGATAATATCATGGGATTGGGTCAATGGCGTCATAGACAATAAATTGAAAGGGACCAATTAGGTATACAACAAAGAGTCAAACAATTGAGGATAAGAGGGGTTGGGTAGTACCAATGCCGCAAGCTCGTTTTGTAAACCATTAACAACAATTATAAAAGGCAAATTGACAACATTAGTAAAGGAGGAGAAAAAAAAAGAACGATCACTAGATATGTAATTAGTTGCATGAGTCAATAACCTAGGGACCAAGAGAGGGAGATTAAGAGAGACAAGTAGATGAGTTACTGGTGTGTGTTATCGCAACAATGCTACTTATGGATTGGAGTGTCACACCATTTGATAAAGTATTCAAATGTTGTTGGAGATGAATCATTTAGTAATGTAGGAGCAATTGGTGATTCAGTAATTGATGCTTGGCAAATATTGTGTGGATGAGGGTGTTGCCCATGCAACTTTCAATACCTATTAATTGTACCTCTAATGAGATGGCAATGTTCACATTTTGGGCAATTTTTAGAATTACCGGTTCAATAGCATCTTGAATTATTACTCTTTGATGTAAAGGTAGTGTTTTCACCTGCAAATGAAATTTGTGTCTCGATGTTTATCTCTTGTGAAATTCAGACGAGTGTAGATGATACTGAGGAGATAATAGGATTCACTAGTGATCCCAAAATCTGATCATGGGTTCAACATACTCTCATGGCAAACTATATAGGCCCAAGGTCAAAGAATGTAATGTACTTCTCAAGTTCCTTCTTCACATTTGCAGATGGTGGAAGGAGCTCATTAAAATCATATAAACAACATGAAGCCACCAAATATAAGTAGACATAGAACCCTCAAGATGTTGTGGAGCAACAAGTGTCAAGAGATTTTGACACACCTTAGAAATGTTATGTGTCATTGGTATATAGAGCATGGCCAACACATCTCATGAGGTGAGAAATAGGTTGGAGTGAGTGAGTTATTAGATCTGTCCATCTTCTCAAAACTAACAACATGGATAGAAAAGATGGGAGAATTTGTTTTGGAGATTGATGTGGTATTGGAAGACATCTCTTTTGGAAAGTTTGAGGAGAAAAAGTAAATAAAAAAAACTTAATGAGAGGGCATTGGAACAGTGACAGCAAACCTTGGAGAAAGGTTCACAAAAAAAAAATGCTCCAGAGATAGTGGGTCTAATGGTGCTAACATTGTTTTGAAAAGGGCTTTATATACCATGTTAAACTGTAGGGAAGACAGAAACATTAAGCTGAAACAATACATTTTTCAGATAGTACGAATGATTTATTTATATTGAGGAAAAGGAATCAATATAATAAATAGAGAAAATTTATGGTCATCTGATATCAAATATATGATAAAGAAAGAAGTAACAAAGTTCCCAATAATACATATACACTGTAGATATTCCAAAATTGTGTGGGATCAACTCATTATTCTTATAATTGTAGCAATATTTCTGATTATATAAGATCGCCACTTATTTCTGTAATTGTAACAAATGAAATAATTCTTTGTTTCCTTATATTCTTTAAGTGTGTGTCTGTATATATATGTCAAACTTGAAATCTGTCATATTCCTTCTGCCTAGATACTCACAATTACTTTACCAAATGGAAAAGGAACTGAAACTTCACACCTTTTTAAAACCCTTTAACCTGTGATCACATGGTAAACCTCAGGGGCTTATAGATGGAATATATGCTGTCCTCAATAAAAAGAAGGAAGTTGATGAGTTCCATACAGAGTTGACACGTACAGACATCATCAAGTGTATACAATCTGAGAAAGTAAGGTTTCGAGGGGTTAATCTTTCTGGACTTGACCTCTCTAAACTGGTAATTTCTTGGACCTAGAATGTCTTTTAGCAGTATCTTAGTTTACTTATAAAGCAGTTGTGTGTTTCTGGATAATATCTGGTATCTTGATACTATCTTGGTAATTTTCTTATGAATTTTCAGGATTTATCATATGTAGATTTCAGCTATGCTTGTCTTAAAAATGTGTTCTTTTCACGAGCAAACCTTCAATGTGCAAAGTTTCGAGTAAGTATGGTTCTGTCCAGAATCACAATACTTCAGGATAGTAATTTGGAAAGTAGATCCGGCCTATTTGGACATTGCATATTAGACCTGAAATAAAATCCCTTTCATTGACTTATAAACTTTTCTTTGGTTTGCTTTAGGACAATAAAATCCCACTTTAAATGACTAAACCAATAATATCCATATTTAACTTCACAATATAAATAATATAAATGATGTATAGTACAACATTGGGCAAAAAATTGTTTTTGCTATCTTATCACCAAATTTTTTCTTGATAACTTTTTAATACTTGTGACACTACATGCTTATATTGTTTAGTTGGAAAAATGTATATTTCGGCTATATTATTAATCACTTCAGCATATAAATTTAATTTTAATTTATAAATTTTCCGTGTGCGTATTTAATTTCATAGGATGTTGATGCCGAGGCCTCCATTTTTCACAATGCAACTTTGCGTGAGTAAGTTACTCAGAAAACTCTACATTCCATTTTACACATACTTGCAGGCCTCTAAATTTCTTACTCTTGCCTAGGAAAGATGTGAATTTACTGGGGCAAACCTTCGTGGTGCTTTATTAGCTGGTGCATGCCTTCAGAGTGCAAATCTACAAGGTGTACACGTATTTTATTTTTATGTACCTTTTAGTATTTATCAGTTCTCATATCTGAAATCAATACGGGTGTTACTGCCAATACACAACAACACAACCAAGCTTTTTTGCACTATGTGGAGTTGGCTACATTGATCAATCCATGGGGGGCTATATCAAAACATCACAATATCGGCATAACCATATTATGTCCCAACATTCATTAATCACTGTCATGTCATAGAGTATCACTAATCTTTTAGCTCCGTATTAGAGTTCCCTTCATGATTTTAAGCACACTTCGCTGTGACAAATTTTGATACTTCTTTTCTATTCATCAACCTAACTTAAATCCTTTACGAACTGATTCCAAGATACCCCACAGTGCAATTTGTGGTAATATGTAATTCTTAACATATTGTTTTCATGTCTACAAGATTGCTAACTTTCTTATAAAACCTGCATTCTTTATATTCCACCTACCCCCACCAAAAGCCCTTTGATTCCCACAGTGCATTCTTATATTGCTAACAAATTAAGTTTAGAATTTATTATGAAACCCACAAAGACATTATGCAATGAAAATCCAATTTTTTCAGTTGTATTCTCTTATTTTCTATTCAGTTGTATCTCTTTTCTGTTTTTTTTTTCTCTTTATTTTGTAATTTTTGGAGGTTACACTAGTTTGTAACCGCCCATAACTTATTTCTCTCTCTCTCTCTCTCTCTAAGTCTTGTCAGGCAGAACTGCAAAACTGTATTATATCATTCTAAACACCCAATGTTAAGTATTATTTTTACACAGTCAAACCACTGTTTCCCTGCTTGTTCAATCTTTATTACCGGGAACACTCTACAAAAAAATAGTGTTTTAATTGGACGAAATATTATTTCTGGAAAAAAAAGAAACAAAGTGAAGTTGTATGAACAATTGCTAAAGTTGAGTATTGGGAAATGACATCTCTTGTGAGCTTGTAAGGGTAAAACAATCCCCGAAAGAGTTAGATTTTTGTGAGATTCAGCAAATGAAGATGTATTATGATAACCAAATTGCTATCCACATTTCTTCTAATCTAGTTTTCTATGAGAGCACTAAACACGTAGAAATTGATTGTCATTATATTTGGGAAAACTTGTTGTCCGGGAAATTTGCTGTGAGTTTGTCATATTCAATGATTATCTTGCAAATTCATTAATCAAATCCTTGAGAGGACCTCAAATTGAATGTATTTGTTCTAAGCTTGACAAATACTTTGTATGCTCTAGCTTGAAGGAAGTGTTAGAATTGATCTTAAATAAATTTCAGTGAAAAACTGTTGTGTGCTGTACCTAGGACTCTAAATATGGCCTTTCTTATTTTTTTCTCTTCCCTCTCATTTGTTTTATCTAAATTACCAATGTCATTATAAATATGAGAACCTAAGGGAGGGGAATTAAGCTCTTCTTTTCTCCTTTCTTAAGAGAGGGGATATTAACTCTTTGATTTTCTTTTCCTTTTTATCTTGAGTGTCGTCTTCTTTTCCCTTCTTTCCTTTTGAAAAGGCTCATCTAAACCTAATTACTAATTACACTCCAAAAGAAATAAAACCTTACAAATTATTAGTCTAACAAATACAAAATAAGAAAGAACGAGAAATATTTTGTTGATTAAGAACCTCTGGTTTTGACATACTTCTTATAAATCTTCTAGGTATAGCGTGTTCTAGCTCATTATCTTCATTTATGCACTCATGAGAGCTTGAATCAATCCCGCCAAAACTATTTTATAATCTTTGTTTAAGTTGTATCTGTAGTCAATATGGGACTAAACCACCGCTATCCTTGAGGCTACAATCATGGAAGCATCAACTAAGGTGGGTTAGGGTTGTTGCAATTAATAATAAATCAAGAAAATAGCAAATGTAGGTGGCTAATAATAAATCAAAGATAAACTCTGATATCTTCGTATAATTTAGGTTAAGAATCGAACAAAATCCCATAAAATCAACTTAGAAGGTAAGTACTGTCCAAAATTTATAAACTCTATTTATGTTATATCTCTAGTTGATGTGGAACTAAGCCTCCACCTAAGGCTGTAATTATGGCATCCTAAAAAGAGGCTTCCAATTCCTATAAAGTGAGTTAGGTGTAACACAATTTTGGTGACTTTCCACATATATTGCTTTATCCTTTTAATGCTTCACTATATTTCAAGTTGGATTACTTTATGCCCTTGGTTACACAAAAATGTAATGAGAACTGCAACTTGCATTTGCCTGTATTGATATATCAAACAATAATATACTTGGAACTGAAGTTTGTTTGAAACTGCTATTTTGCAGATGCTTGCTTAGTAGATTCTAGCTTATGTGGTGCAGATTTGCGTACAGCACATCTACAGGTTCACCAACTTTTACTTGTCTAATCAATTATTAATTTGTTTATGTCATCTAATTTGTTTATATTGTGTGCCAATCATTGTCACTTATAACTTATATGTGAGGTTCATCTGAGTATATCTCTTTTTTAAATGATAAATATATTCCTTATGTGTTTTGTTGTCATTTTATCTAAAAGAGGAACAACTGCAATTATTTTGTTGAGATATATTGTGAAGTGACAAAAATAATTTCTCTTTGTGTCTATTACAACAGAGGAGCATGTTTGCATATAAGTGTCTCAAAGGCAAAGAAGATACAAAGAGATGGGCCAAGGCATACATACATACATATATACATACATACATATATACATATATATATATATATATATATATATATATATATATATATATATATACACATAGATACATATATACATTGTAACATCCCGTTTTCATAGTTTTTATACTATTAAACAAAACATTTAAATTTCAATAATTCAGAAGCAGATGATGACGTAGGCCAGTATAATGTATAATACAGTCATCCTCAAAATAACCATACATACACTGATCAATACATACAGCCCATATATTACTAAAGGGTTACAAAACACCCGGTCAGCTAAGCAAAACAAAAGGCTACAACTACTGGAACGTCTAACATACTCATTTCCTGTCCTGGAGGGGTGTATCCTCACCTGCACCTATATCTGCTCACGCCATTCAATAAGGACGATCATTGCATAAATAGAAGACACAAGGAACACACAACATACAAGAAGGGTAAGCTAACTTGAACCAAGAGCAAATCATGCAATTGTTACACTTAGGCAGAAAACAGAATTTATCACACAATTATCAAAATCATCCAATTAATCCCAACCATAACGCCACACACCATTCTAGACTCAATATCCGGATTATGTAAGCGGCATTGGAGCTCTCGGTGACTTGCACTTGAGACGGTTCCCAAACTCTGCAGAGTTTTAGGCACAAGGGGTATTCACCCAACCACTCCCAAGATAAATCCCATCACCTCTATGACGGATCGGATTCATAGACCAGGACCTCCTGCTACTCCCCCCGACGTAATCCATCATACTCTACTTGAGTCTTAATGGTTACTAGGAGCGCCAGGATGCCACCAATGTGTCCTCATGCCCTTACATTTACTAAAACCATTTCCTTAGAATTTCCCTTCTCATTCATATCAAATTCACACTCAATTCCATCACACTGTCTATCATGCATAAGGATCACATACAAGATCAACCATTATCGTCTTAAGGCAATCAATATAGCATCATGTAATTGAAACAATGAGAAAACTAACTTTTGCAGGGAATTTCGCTTAGGCTAGAGGGTCTCGCCTAAGCTAGAGAGTTTATCTCGCTTAGGCGAGTTGCTCTCGCCTGGGCGAGACCTAATACAGTGGCAAATTAAAAATCTTGGGCGAACTCTCGCTCAGGCTAAACTGGCTTGCCTATATGAGAAGTTATCTCGCTCAGGCGACTCCAGCTCGCCTAGGCGAGATTTCGCGCAGTGACAGAGGTGATCTTCTGGTATTTTCGCTCAGGCGAGTGCTGCTCGCCTGGGCGAAACTACCAGGAAATCCTCTCTGTTCTTCACATGCAAGCTCGCTCAGAATCATCCACCACCCAATTTCACACACAAGCAGTCTCAAACACCAATTAAACACACAATCACACAATTAAATCACTCATGAACACAATTCACATTAAATTTAGTTGAAAAGTCAGCTTCCCTTACCTATTTTTGAGTTAAGGCTTGGATGAAGATAACCTAGGAGAGGGGAGCAGAATTCCTCAGTCCGACCTAGAAGAATTCATCATCCAGCCACATAGAAAGGATGAACACTTGGTTAGACTCTGAATGGAAGCAGGAATTCGAGTTGAATTTCGAAATTGGACTTTAAACCACAAGGGAGACTTACCTAGGAGAAGAGAGGCTATGAGTGGAGGCAGCAGGAGGCTCAGGTGTGGCTTCCTCTCCAGAACCTGATCAAGAAGCAAGGGTGGTGAGATAGCAGCAAGGATCAGAGAGAGGGAGACAGAGGGGAGAGTTGAGTTTGCAGAGGAAATGAGAGGGAGGGGGTTTGGTTTCTGTTTTTGGAAAAGAGGGGTGTTGCATACATAAATATGTATACATGTACACACACATATATATATATATATATATATATATATATGTATATATATATATATATACACACACACATACATATGTATGTATATATATATATATATACATATATATATATATATGTGTATATATATATATATATATATATATATATATATATATATATATAAATCATATGAACAAAACTTGTTACACATATAGTAAATTTTCGGACCCACAATGATTTAGTGAAGATATATGGCAACAAATTAGAGTCAACGAATTGAGTGGTGATGTCTTCAAATGCAATCTTTCTTGGATAAAGTGACAATCTACCTCAATATCTTTAGTCCTCTGGTGAAATATTGTATTTGAAGAAATATGTAGGTAGCTTGGTTATCACAGATAACAGTTGCTACTACAATATGCTTTTTACTTTTTCAAGAGATCAAATTGTCCCCAATAATGACACTATTTGGAGGTGGATCTCCTCGGAAGAACAAGTCCAATTGACACCTAAATAACACACAAGTATGATTATTGAGACCATATAACAAACCTTTTCTAGGGGCATAATATACATCAGAATGCGAACAATTGCATTTCAATGTTTTTTACATGAATAATTTAGAATCTGGCTTATCACACTGACTACAATGGAAATGTTAGGACAATTAATCGTGAAATAGTTTAATTTTCCAACTAATCTCTATTATTATTCAGGACTAGGAAGTGGCTCTCCTTGACTAGGTATAAGTTTAGTATCGGGATCATGGTAAGTCAATGAGCTTGGAATTCATTAGTCCAACTTCCTCTAAAGTATGCATACTTCCTTTGAGAAAGGACAATTCCATTGTTGGATTGTGCTAGTTGAATACGTAAGAAATGACTTTGCCAAGGTCTTTTTGATGACACAAGTGTTGTTTTATCTGTAATATGCCATGATGATCACTATTTGTAAGAATAATGTCATCAACATGTACCACTAAGTGGATACATCCAATAGTTGTGTGATGATATAACTACCAAACCATGGTCTTAGGACATTGCTTGAAATCATATAAAGATTTTTAGATTCGGAAGACTCCCTCTAGGCAATAGAACTAAGAGATTGCTCCATATTAATTTCCTCCCAACAAATCATCATGAAGGAAGACATTCTTGACATCTGACCGATATATATAGCGCAACCAGCCATGGCAAGGAATAATTGGACAGAAACCATCTTAGCAACGGTAGAGAAGGTTTCACTTAGTCTAATTTGAATATCTGAGTGTAATTTGACTACCAAGCGAGTTTTGATTTGATCAATAGTGCCATCTAAACCAACTTTGATAGCAAAGATCCCCCTACCAACAACAGATAGACTAAATATTCAGTTTTATTTCTTCTATTTTATTTTTTGTTTCACTTTGTTTATTTTCTATTTTCATTCCCTCTATTTCTCTCTTCAAAATCAGAAGGGCATTTATGAAAATAATCATGGTATTTTGTAGAAACTATGGATTGGAATAAATCTGTAACTTTATATCCTAATGCTGTCATGCATGCCTAAAAGTCAAGATGTATGAATTATTATTTATACTCACATAGACAATTGTATTCAGTGATGGCTAATTTAGATGAGGTATCTTTAGGATTTGAGTTTTGAAGAAAAAACGGATTTTTTTATAAATCGAGCAAGTGATGGACTAAGCTTAAAAGTACTCTCTAGTTGTCAAGTTGTAGTTGCAAATCGGTGTTTTCGTTATGATGTATTTTAACACATGGATAATTTTTATTTTTAGAGATGGGTTGTATTTCGAATCTTGATAAAAGTAGCCTTAATGTCGTGTCTTCATTAAAAGTATGTGATAATGATTAATGAATGTCTTTTTAACTTGTCAGAATGCAGATCTTACCAATGCCAATCTAGAGGGAGCCGTTTTGGAAGGTGCTAACTTGAAGGTAAAATGCACTGGAACTGTATGAGCATATATAATAGGGTCAAAGATGTTTTACATACCTTAAAGAGAAAATGAGTGTAGCCTAGCCGATGCTAATCTAGAGTGTATGATCCTATACTAATGATTGACTGGTCTAAGGCCCAAATAGATGATGCCTTTTAGCATCCTATCAATACTAAAAGTCATCACCCAAACTGAGAATAACACCCCGCGCCAACCCTATCAATGCCTTATGTTTAATAAAATTATATTTTATTTCTAAATTTAAATACCTCTGCTTACTTTATATCTTAACATAAGACTTCAGAATGAAATATGAGAAAGAGTGCCTAAAGGATCGATTCATATCCTAGCTAATTCATGTATGTTATAAGGGCTCCAACGTCAAAGATACAAAGAGAAAATCTGAAAACGCTACACCCATGTGACAAATAAATTAAAGTATTCAAATAAAATAGAATGAATAATTTTGTTATTAAAGACCGAAGATGACATGCTATTAATGAGATAACATAATCCTAAAAATGTTGAGGAACCTCAACATGGATTAGAAGTGTGTGGACTGTTGTTTCTGTTGTATTTTCTTGTATCCCTCTGATCAGATATAAACATCAATACCAGTTTAGTTATTTCCTACATTTGGTATAAGTTTGTCAGTTTAATTTACTACTGATTTTCTATTCATTTTCTCATTTCAATTTAGTTTATGGCTTGGTGAAATGAAATGTTAATCTTATTTTTGCCTACTTTGAAATCAATTCCCTATTTTTCTTAGGGGGCAAAACTGAACAACGCAAACTTGAAGGGTGCAAACCTGCAACGAGCTTATCTCCGTCATGTTAATCTTCGAGATACGGTATGTTAATTAGTTGTATTTTTCATAGTTCTTATGAGTTTCTTTACTAATTATGATATGTAAAATTGCTAATCAATTTAATAGAGTAATTCATTTATTTGAAAATTTTGAATTTTTTTGAAGTAAAATAACTTGTTTTGATAGAAAAATTAATAGGAAATTAAAATTGAAGAATTTTAAAGAGGTATTTCAAATAATTAAAATAATAGAATTTGAAATTCACTAAAAAACAAACAAGTTGTTGAATTCCTCATTAGCCAGGATGAAAAAAAGTTAATAAGTCCATAAAGCTAAACCGGCCCCAGCCGAAGGTCGAGCTAAGCTGGTCCCGACCGAAGGTCGAGTTGAACCGGTCTGTATTGAATAGAGTTAAGTTTGGCTTAAAATAGAAATTAGATTATTTTATTTAAACAAAAAAATTAAAATTTAAAATATTTTAATTACTTCATCCAAACAAATTATTTAAAAAATGAAGATAATTCAATTGCAAGTAATTCAAATACTATGTATTTCAATTTCTTGGAATTGTTAAAATCTCTTCTCCAAACACAAGGTTAGGCAACGGAATAAATGCCTTGCGAGATCAGATTTGAGGGCTTCAAATTCCCATTGTTTTAATGCTTCTTTTGTTGTTGGCTCCCTATGTTTAGAATGGGTGGAAAATTATGGCGAGTATATTATTCTGTTCTAAGTGCGATTAGCTAACACATTTTCTTCGTTCCTTTTTATGTTACTCAGCACTTGGAAGGTGCGAGGCTTGATGGTGCCAATTTGCTTGGAGCAATCAGATAATATTTGTGCCAAAAATTAAAAAATTTCCATATGGCTATAAAATGTCAATACTAGATGAGTGAACTTGGGAATTTCAAAGTTATCTCGTGTATGAGCGTAAGTATAAGTGCTTCTTGTGAGGTTGATATTGTGGTTGTGTCTGCTGATCTTCTCCAACAATAACATGCGGCTGATATTGTGAGATAAGTTGTTTATGTTGTTCTTGTTCATATTTTGTGTTGATTCTGACTTTTGGCTTTTCCTATGCCCAGAATATTACTAATTTGCTATGTGAACTATGTTGTGTACAGCGCTTGGTTGATAATTAAAAGCTCGTATTTAAGAATCATGATTGGCTTGCATGGACATGTATGGCTGATAAGTTCCCTTTTGGGTAATTTTTTCGATTTGAACACATTGTCAGAGATTATTATATTTTACAATAAAATAAGAATACTTTTGCAGAGTAAAGGAGGAATAAATTTGAACTTAAATATATTATTGATCTTTGAAATATACTTCTATATTGTCTTTGGTCTATAAAAAACTTTTTAATTTGCTTCTCTTTTTGATACATCATTTTGAAAAATATTTTATTTAGAAAAATATTTTATAGCAACAAAAGGAAAATTATTTACAAACTACATAGATTAGAACAAAATATTTGATAGCGCAAAGGAATTTTATAGAAATTAAAAGTAGCATCGGATTATATTTTTGAAATAAATAGATATTTAAATCGTAACATTTGTTTACAATTTGTTAATTTTTATTCTTTTAAATCTATCTTTCATAAATGAATTGACTAAACTAAGGGCGGAAAAAAGTTCAATTTTCTTGACCTGTTTTATTAAAAATTCATTTAATATTCTTTTTCTCTTGTCTAATTCATTTAAAATTTATTTTATTAAAAATTTAATTAATTTAAAATCCATTTTATTAAATTTGGATTTTAATTCGTTCTACATTTTATATATATTTTTGATTTGGTATTCATTTTTTGAATTCACATTTTCAATATGAAAAATTCAAAATATCAAATTCAAATTTTTAATTTATGTTTTTAGTTGGATTGAGTAGGTAGAGATGGTTTGGCTTTAGCTAAAGGTCGACCAAAATTCGGTCCCAACTAAAATTTGGCAGAGTTGGCCTTTGTTGAAATTTAGCCTTTTCAATCCTGGTCAAAATTTGGTCGAGTTGGTCTCAATCGAAATTTGGCCGAGTTGGTTTAGTCGAAATTCGGTCGAGTTGGTCTCGGTCGAAATTCAGTCAACACATTTTGGTATAGAAATTCGGACTGCCTCAACTCCTTGTTCAAGTTGTTGGTGGACTCAATTATGATAGACTTATGAAGCCCAAACAAGTTGGCCTCAAGTCCTTTATGGGTCTCTTTCTTTATAACCACCTCTTTCTTCAATTCCTTTTCTTTATTCTTGGCCTCCTTCTCTGAATCTAGGCACCTGGTTTCCAAGTCCCTAGTTTTTAATTTATATATTATATATATAATTTATATATAATATAAATTATATATTATAATTTATATTTAAAATTATATTTATATTTTTATAATTTTATTTAAAAATTTTATAAAATATATATCTTTTTTAAATATTCGCGGGTGTGTGGGTATCTATGGGTACTTGCGGGTTTTAAAAAAATTTGTAGGTATTTTTTAAACTAACATTGTAGCATAGGACGTCAACATCCGACTACTACTGCTACTACGACTGCTGCTGTTACTACTATTATCCAACTGCTCAACGACACTCATATTCAAACAATTATGTGACATAATTTGTAGTAGGCGACACTTACAACACTCTTCTCTCACAATGATCTCAACAACAAAGCAAATCTATCAATCACTTGGTGCCTGATTGGGGCAAATGAGCCTCCTATTTATAGCCAACACTCATGACCTTTCACCTTCCCACCTAATGAAGCTCCATTTGAGAGAATGATGGATGGAAGCTCTGTAAGGCATAATAAGAAAGCAAATGAAGAGAAGGCTTGACTTGGTGTTGAAATGGCGTGGTGATGAAAGACACCCAGGGGAAGGGTGGCTAGAGAGGATCCTAAGGAAGCTTTAGCCTAGTGACTCTCAAGTGGAATTTTCTGGATTGATCTCAACAACATGTCTTTACACAATCAAGAGTGATTTTACAATGAAGGGAGGCCTTCTTTTATAAGAGAAGGAGGCTCCATCCTCCATAAAGAATTGGCGCCTAAAGGAATTGAAATTCCTCACATGTGCTAAAGGAAAATGGTGCCAAAATTAGTTAGATCTAACCCATGTGCTTTGTCACATTTTCTATGCATTTGCGCATGTGCTAAATGAGATCAATGTGATGAAGCTTCTAGGATTTTTAGGTGCAAACCGGCTTTACACTTTTAATTGGGTTATTAGAAGCCCAATTCAAAGGCTAGGTGATTTGGTTCATGGGCGCATTATTTGCAAGACATTTATTGAAAGCATGGTCTAATTGCATGGCTCAATATAAAAACTATACTACTAGCTCATTTGAAAGCCTATTGATGTCCTATTTGGCCTAAGTGAAAAGCATTTGAAGACCATTAAGCCGATTGGAATATTCATGCTCCATATCTTCTTGTATTTTGCTAAGCATTCTTTCAGTGATTGGACCCTTGATTGGGCCTCTGGTTGGGCCCAAGTCATCACCATCCATCCTTCTTAACCATTAGATTTCCTCAAATACGAAGGCCAAGGGTCGCGACTCTGGAACTTCCTAGACCTACCTCGTTTCTTGTGCCAACAAACTCATACCTCCCCACCTTCCTCACCATGTCAGATCTGTCACTTCATCATTACAACCTCTTCATCGCTACGCTTCTCGAGGCTGGAGGCTATTATACCTATAGGGCTATATAGCTAAAGAAATATAAATTTTTTTTACAAACAAACCGAGGTCCGAGTACTAAGTTCAACAAGTTATCATATTGACAACCAATTACCGCCTACCAACGCCTAACACTACGAATCTCTTTACAAGCCTTCAACAACTAATGAAGGACTGACCCCAACCAAGGATGGAGACACATGCTTAAGAAGACTAAGCATGTTTAGAAAGGAAATTCAATAATCCTTCATCATTTCATTGTTTTCCATTATGTTTGAATTCCCTAAGTTGACTTAGTTGACTCAACCTTATTTGACTTGTTGACTTTTGACTAGGTTTAACTTGACTTAAGCCAGCATGCTAATCTATGTTTATGTGTTTTGAAGGAATAATTAGGTTAAGGAAGCATGGATTTGGTGGCGCAATCCTAGTGGAGGATGAATATGATGTTGAGCCTAGGTGGAGGAGAGAGGGAAGCATAAAGCAAGTGTACCTTTATACCTTTTGTCTCCTTGGCCTCCTTTAAGCTTGGTCGAGAATGACTCTAGGTTTCCCACCACCATGCTAGTCTTTGCTACCTTTAGAAGATGTTTCTAGAATTAGGGTTTGGTATTTGCTATGTAATCCTTTTGAACTTGTGTTTATTTCCTAGAGGCCTTTAGAATTCTCTATATAAGGGTGTTCTTTAGCTTGTAAAAGGGTTGATAAATTTGAGTATTAACACTTGTTTTGCTCAACCAAAACCATGAGCTTCCTCCATAGGGTTGGAGTCTTCACCTTAGCCTTATCTTGCCTAGCAAGTAGCGACACCATTCACTCATCTCTAGAGTTGGTTAGCCTTTATGGCCCCTTTATGAGTGGCGTGCTTCAAATCTCCATTACCATTTTCTATTTCTTCCATTTTGTTGTTGTTTTCCTCTATTTCTATTCAATTTGTGTTATGTTTTTTGTTTTTATTTGAGGCTTAACTCAATCCATCACTCACTTTCTCTTGAGCCTTTTGAAGTGCATCTTTGATGAGTGCGTATTTTTGCCCTCATTTAATGTTTAATTCTGGGTATTTAATTGAATTTGTGTGCTTAAAGATTGATTTAATTGAGATTTCCTATAATTGGGTTTATTGAGCATGAGATACAAAAACATGTTAAAAATAGCTTTTTAGTTGCATAAATGTTCTTTGGATATTTTGAGGTGTGTTAGTGCAGTTGCAGCTAAGTTGAGCTCATGGAGGTGTGGAAATAAATTGATTAAAGCTTCATGACACTTTAAAGATAAATCCAAGAATAAGAAATTATCAAAAGCATAAAAATCTAAGCCAAGCATTGCATGAAGACGACAAGAAAAGCTTGAAAAAGTGAAAAAATTTGGCTAAACCAAGAAGAGAGGAAAGAAAAATTGGACCTTGCGGTTTTCTTTATCTTTATGATAGAAGATAATTTGGGAAAATATATCTTTAGATATTTTATTTGATATTTTTAAATAATTATCTTATTTAATTATATCATAAAATATTAAAAGATAATAACTACCAAATCTTTTTAAATATGACAAGATCTTCTTGAATCTTTTTAGTTCCACAACAAACAAATATATCTTGAAGATATTGGAATATTTAGAAGATAATTTAAGGAGATTGCAAAGGGTTGATTTGGAAAATTAATACAAATACTAATTGGTGATAATTTATCATATATCTTTAATTAATTAATTAATTTAATTATATTAGATATTGATATTATCAACTAATTATATTTGTCAAATAGTCTATATCCCTCCAAATATTTTTAAATATTTATCTTTATCTTTATTTTAAAAGATATTTGAGAGATTTTAGCAACATAAAAGCCCAGTCCAATTACTATATAAAGAGACCAAGGGAGAAGCAGAAAGAACAAGCTCGACACTTCAGAATTTAGGAACCCTTAGGGGGGCCTCATTTCTTTCTCTCTCTTTTCTTCTCTCTATTCTTCTCTCTTTATTTTGCATTCATGGAGTTCTAAACTTCTTGGGTTGATTCCATTGTAATTTCTTAATTGGATTTTGAGGTTAGATCAATTAATTTCTTTGTTCTTTTTATTATTGTTGAGGTTTTCATTCATCTATGTCTTTTATCTTTAAATCACGTAAGAAGTAATGATTTTAAATATGTATGCATGTTGGTCATATGAGTCCAAGGGTTTTTAAATTGAATTGAGACTTTACTTTGATTTTATTTAGAAACTTTCATATGATTAAATGAATTTTTATCAATAATTGAGACTTTACTTTGGTTAAAGGTATTTACTCTAACGAAAATTAATCGAGACTTTACTTTGATTAATTAAGCTTTTTATTTGGTGAGGAGATCAAAGAATAAACATGATTAGGCATAGTAAAATTTGATTGAGACTGTACTTTGGTTGAATTTACTATGGATAATCTAAAAGTTCTCACTTTTAATTGAGACTGTACTTTGGTTAAAAGTGAGAACGCCAACAAATTAATTGAGACTTTACATTGATTAATTTGTAAATCTATAGCAATAATTAATTGAACAATAATCTTTAGATAACCGATGATGAATCTATTTTGAAAAAGCAATGAAATCAATCTACTTTCTTTACTATTGTTTTTATTTCTTTTTATCTTTTAAATTTTATTTCTATCTTTGTTTATCTTAATCCCCTATATTTTTTTATTTTATTTGACTAACTCTTGTATAGTTTTATAAGAACTAACTTGTTAAAAATTAATTCCGTGTTCGTTGGGAGACGACTTTGGGTTACTTTACCCTTACTATTTTGTTGACTACTTTCTTAACAATACTGAAGTTGTTATAGATAAGTAGTATTAATTTGATCGCGTCAACGATAGCGTTATCAATCTTCACATCTAGATAGCTTGCTATCTCAATTTCTAGTAGGAATCTTACACTAGGTTTTCTTAAGAAACTTATCACCATATTCAAAAGTATAAAATGAACCAACACAATCCTACATCAACATCTGCCATACTAAAGACTGGAGGCTAGTGTACTATACATGACTAAGTGATGAACGCCTCACTTTGGATTTGAGGGTGGAAATCACGTCTTCGACAAAAATGTGTCGAAAACCCTTGAACGAAAATCAAACAACGGGGAAGACAAGTGACGTTGAGTTGAGGGATTTGCGGAATGGGATGAAGCCATGCCCCTTGGAGGAGATTCTAAGATAAGTAAGGAAGATCCGTCACTTTGAATAAGAGATTCAATAATAAAGATCAATGGTTCAAAGAAGAACCTCGAGAAATTGAGAGCAATATTCAAATTTTCATTTACTCAAAATTTGTCTACAAACGTGTCTAACAAAGGCTTATATACTATGGGCCTAAACACAAAAAGTCTAACATGATTAAAGGCCCGATAAAGGCCAAACACAAAAAATTACAAAATTATAAGAAGTTCTTATTCTATAATATAAAACTACTTTGAGATCCCTATGAAGGAAGGTCCTGGTGATGAACCATTATTTTCCCCTATTTTCTTACCCTTTTGTACCTATCTTGATGGATGTTTAGCGCTTAATTGTTTACTATTAGTGCATTTTCATTTATTGGGCTTCATTGGACCAATAATTCTGATTTTAATTAATTTGGATTTACTTGGTCTAATTTTCGTTTCTTAATTATTTTCAGGTTTTTTGTGAAGCATTTTTGGGCTTGGATATTAATCTTAGGTTGAAGAGAGAAATGCCACATCATTAGCGTCCTTCAACCTTTGTTTCCATGTCATCATTAGTAATGGGTCAACATTTTGGCTCAAAGTGACACTTTTGTAAATCTAAAGTTGAAAGTGGTAGTTTGGTAATTTTGGAGGTGCATAGTGATGTGACCACATTTGGGGTTTAGGGTTTTAGTTTGGCAGAACCCTTGTTATTTAGGGGGTCTTCTTCTTTTACATTTTTGAATTTCACTTGGAGAGACATTGAAGTAACCACCGTTATGGTTTTATTATTCATGTTTATGATTTACTTTCTCACCTTCCTTATGGTATTTTCGTTTTGTACTATTTTATAACTTCATTTCCCTGACTTGCTAAATTATGTGTATTGACTTCTTGAAGAAAATGTAATGAAGCTTTAAGGTCTTGTTTCTGTTTGGTATTTTCATTTATGTTCTCTCTTCCTCTTGAAACTGTGTTGAATGGATCATTGGGTATATGAGTTCTGAGTTAGGCTGTGTTCATGCTTAGTGAATGTAGCATGATTGTCACATATTCATGGTTGTATGCACTACTTAATTGCTTATTGAAAGTTGGTTTTAATTTGTACTTAGTGGTTTATGTTCAAGTGAATTGAGAGAGGAACAAAACTTATTAGTTTCGTGACCCATGATTTGTGGAATGACATTTGAATCAAGGAATCAATACGGTTTAAATCTCTGTTTATCATTTCTCTTTTGGAAATCTATTAATTTGGTATTCTGTTGAAATTGCCATAACCCCCTTGTATTGTAATAGAACCTTTGATTGAGAACATTGGTCATTGGAAGACGACCTTGGGATAGCTCCTGAGTACCATATTTATCTATTTTATTTGTTCGGGTACAACCTCGATCACCTAGGCATGCTTCCATCAACTGCTCCGAATTACCTATGGCTGTCCTAGTCATGCTTCCATCACTAAGTCACCCCCGAACTTGAACAAATTTGCCGTTGGTCGAGTACATGTCGGCCTACTAAGCTGACATGTTTCTAGCCTCCTCTTATCCGACAAGGGTGACATTGCATTAATTCGATTGGCCAACCATGACACAATCGACCACAAGTAATTTGGCATTTTGGCCCAGGCCCATGGAGGTAAGGGCCCATAAATAGTAATATAAATAACTTGTCACACGAGGTAAATTAATTATGTTTTCATTAATCACTACATTAATTACTTGTTGACACACTCAACTAACTTGAACGTCGGAGTGTCTTCTGTATGCATAACCTCACTCGATGTTTGGAAGATGAGTAGTTAGAAAAAGGAAGACGGGTACCAAGTAACAAGATAAGTATGCTAACAATTGAAGTTGAAGGTTGACAATGCTTTTAGAGTCTCCACAAAGTATATTTGGCTATCTAATAACATAATTTAAGTGTGAAATGTACATAAGGTGTTTTAGAATACTCTTTATTGATATCAAATGTTGAAGATGGACAAATTAAGGTTTTTAATTTTTATTTAACAAACAATACTTATGATTTTATAGATTCAATACAATATTTATATTAAACGGGCATATATTTAAACAAATCATAATTAATTTTGAAAGTAATTATATAATCCTATAACTAACTATTAATATAAATAATAATGATATTTTACTTAAGTTTGGGTACATAAGTATATTAAAATAAATATATAATTAGTGAATAAAAAAATAATATACGTAATCATAAAAGTACGCTCTAACTAAAAGACGGGATGATTTCATTTTCGTAAATTTGTTGATTTTTTAATATTTAAAAACTAATAATAATATTTTATATATATATAATTTGTAATAGTTGATTTACAAATGACTAACTTTTTAATTTTTTTATGATTGAATTCTTCAGTGTTGCAGATATTTAAAAAAAATTCAAAATTAAGGAAAAATGAAAATTTTATTAAAAAATTATAAGGTAACTGTATGTTTGTTTGGGAGGTTGGAACTGTGCGAGATAATTTGGGAGAGTGAATTTTGTAGATTGAACACGTTCATTTTGTGGGATTTAAAGAGATATGAGAGAGCGGATTTGGGGGATGGATGATTTAATCCATCCCCGCAAAAGTGAGTGGTACTTGTATATAATGTGGGAGATTACGAAAATAACCTTTTGTGATGGATGGTGTTACTTTGGGACACAACGTGGTGTGTGTGTGATTGTTGAGTGCATCCATGGAGGGGGAAGAACATGAGGTGCTTGGGTGTGGTGGGGTAGGAAGAGGATGGAGGTGGTGGAGTCTGATGGTGCGGTGAAGGAGGTGGTGGCGTGTGTTGTGGGGATGAAGTTCCAAATAGTGCTAGATATGTGCACCGGTTAGCTAACCGGTGCGGTGCAAGTGTGTGTGTGTGTGTGGATGGCACCGGTTACGTAACCGGTGCCTTGAAAATGAAGGGATGACACCAGTGTCGTGTGTGTTGTGTTTTTTTTTCACTTTTTTTAAACTTTTTTTAAAACTTTTTTTTAACTTTATATAAATTGTTTAAAATTTAATTGTTTAACTTTTAAAAAAATTTAATTGTATAGTTTTTTTTTACATTCATAATTTTTTTATTTAAAATTCTATATAATTTTAATATTTTTTTTAATTTGTATTAATTAATTATAATTATTTTTATAACATCAAATTACAAAACTGTTCCTGCAGAGAACAAACAAGATAAGTTAGGCACAAGCGTCACCTTATCCATGTAGTCCGCTATCTCCTCAGCTGGTCTCTCCCTAGTTGGCATATGTCGGCTTGGACCCAGGAGGGGTTACCTGCAGAAGGAACTCTGAAGCTCAAGTAAGTTAAAGCTCTCAGAAGGTCAAATCAGTGATTAATGGAGTAATGAATGCGTACCTTTAATTACTGGGGTCCACGTATATTTATAGAGCATTAATTATGTCTAGTTATTCTATGGGCCGGTCCTTGGCTTGGGCTTTGGCTGTAAGTGGGCCTGGGCCCTAGCTCAGGCCCTTAGGACCTATTGAACGTTGGGGAGTTTTCATTATACTGAGTTTATTGGAGTGGTCGGCCTAGGCTTTAATCTTACCGGGTCTGCTTGAGTAGTCGGTCTAGGCCGACTACTGACCTTGCTGACTTATGTTGGTTATATGAGGTGCAGGTTGTTCCTCTAGATGTTTAGGTTAGAACTTGGTAAAACTTGGGCTAACTCGGCCTAGGCTGAATACTTGACTGCCTTGATATATATATATATATATATATATATTGTTTACTTATTTGGTCGAGTTTGGCTAGGTATAGTACATCAATCCCCCAGCCTTGTCCGATATGAGTTGTCGATCAAGGGTAATATGTGTTGGTATACTAGCGGAACCGGCTAGGTGTGATACACCAGTCCTCCAGCCTCTAAGTGTGATGAACAATGTTAAGGCTAAAAAGTGGTAATCGTCTGAAGGTAGGTGAAGGGGTTCAGGGGTCAAATCAGGAAGTTCTGACGCCGTTATTTTTAAGAGTCATGTCTCTTGCAATGATGGTGTCGATTGGTATGGGTTGTTGTTTTGGCGAGAAGGGGTTTTCATCGTTTGGGATTCTGGCCTATAAATATAGATTTCAAAACGAGTGAGGGGTTACTTGGTTCATTTGCGAGAGTTTTGTATTTAGAGATCTTGTGTGCATTTTACTGTCCGACTAGTTCCCAATTTCAGCCGACATCTTCCCCTAAACACGAAAACAAGTTTGTCTAGTAGCGATAGTATATCGTTGTCCACATCTATTAGTGAGAGTATAGAGTCGGAGAGAAGTAGGGGTAGGTAGTTTGATGAAGAGGTACAAGTTTTGGAGGCATTGTAAGTGTAATCCCCATGGAGACGGTGAGGGAGGTGCGAGAAGATCCCCATGAGGAGTTGGCCGAGAGTGACTGGCCGGCTAAAGGCGGTTATGGGTGGGCGGCTGCCGACGTCCGCAATCAATCATCTTTGTTCCGGTGGTCTCGCCTATTGAACTCCTGGTTAAACTGTACGCCTGTCATCTCAAAGGGTGTAAGTGGGGACATCGTTTCCCTAGAGAGAGTTAGCGCTATTGACCGAGTATGTCATGGGCAGGAGGGGGCTACGGAGAAGTTCTTCTACATGTACATGTGTCATTTTTCTCAACTACATGTGCGGCTACCGTTAGACGGTTTTACTATAGGTGTATTGCGCGCACTGAATGTGGCACCGACACAGTTGCATCCGAATAGTTGGGCCTACTTGCAAGCCTTTCGCATCTTGTGCCAATCTCTGTACTTGGAGCCTTCTCCTTACGCTTTCTTGTACTTCTACGACACTAGACCCCGCCGGCCGACTACTTGGCTGTCTTTGATAAGTCGTCCTAGTATCAGTAGACTGGACGCATTTTCCCAATCTTTCAAGCATTTCAAGGATGGGTACTTCAAGGTTGTTGTGAAAGAAGAAGGCAAACCTTATTTCTTGGACGCAGATGGGAGTACAAAATTTCCATTTAGCTGGACGAGTAGCCCTTCTCGGTACAAGGATATGGGGATGGATGAGTTATCGACGGGGGATAAGGAGGTGGTGGAAATCTTAATGAAGTTTGTCAATAAGTTGCCCACTAAGGGCTTAGTTAGAGTTTATAATTCGATGCATCCGATTATAGATATTGAAGGTATTTGTTTGTTACTTAAACTGTGTTAATGATTCTAAGTTGTTTTAATTTGGGTTATAATATATTATTGTAGGGCACATGGCACAGTCAGGGGAGAAAAACTTGGCGCTCTTTCAGTCGCTGAGGAAGGAGTTCGTGGTGGAAGTACATGTACATGGTGGGACGAAGAGGAAGGCTGAGTTACTGCCTCGACCTGGCAAGGGGAAGGACGTGAAGAGAGCGAGGGCAGTCTTGCTCGGGACGGGGTCGACTAGCGGCGCAGGGTCGGCCAATGGGGATAAGGGACCGGAGTCTGGTTTAATTGAATTGCCAGAAATATCCGTGAGAAAGGATATCGCGATCAACCTCCCGGATACCATTATAAATTCCATTGATAGTATGGAGGCGGACCATATTGTGAGGACTATGGTGGAGTTCGGGAGCAAAGCGTTGATATTAAGCCGCCGTGTGGGGTCTTTATACCGGAGGGAGGTGAAGGAGGGAGGCTGGGAGAAGGTGGAGGAGTTATAGGGTAAAGTCGACAAGCTAGAGGAGGAGAAGGTTGTGCTGGAGAAGGCAAAGGAGAGTTGGGTGGTAAAGAGAAAGAGGTTGGTAACGTGGAGGGTCCACTGTTTGGATTCTGAGGAAAAATTGAACAAGAGAATAGGGGAATTGGAGGAAGATTATGACGAATTGAAGGAGAAGTATGACGGTGTTGTCGGTGAGCTGGACGATCTGAAGAATAGCATCATACAAGAACACATTAATGGTTTTGAGAAAGGACTACGTCAAGCAACATTTTTCCATTGGGAGGTTGATATTACAGACACGAAGTTTGATGTCAACAAAGATGTTATTGATGGGAGGCTTGTGAAGGAAGATGAAAGCAGTGCTGGTGAGGAGGCGGAGGAGAGGGCGGAGGAGAAGGCGGCTGAAGAGGTGAATGAAGCGGTTGACGCCGGGGAGGTGGCTCCTGATGCAGTGCAATAGGATGTTGGTTTCTATTAACTTGAGAATATTATTTGAGCTTGTCTGTAATATTTGGTACATTACATTACATTGGTACATTCTTACACTTTTGTTAAATGCGATTATGGTTATGTATGTTATGTGTATAATAAGTTTTGATGATTTGTGGTGAATGTAATGCGCGTTAGATTATATGTGAAGGGTGTTCGACCCAGGCCGTTTACTTGGGGTAAGGGTGGGGAACTTAAACGAGTTAAGCAAAAGATAAGGGTGTTCGACCCAGGCCGCTTACTTGGGGTAAGGGTGGGGAACTTAAACGAGTTAAGCAAAATATAAGGGTGTTCGACCCAGGCCGCTTACTTGGGGTAAGGGTGGGGAACTTAAACGAGTTAAGCAAAAGATAAGGGTGTTCGACCCAGACCGCTTACTTGGGGTAAGGGTGGGAAACTTAAACGAGTTGAGAGTAAAAACGTAGAAAAGTTGTATATTTGAGAACCCTTCATTTTATTTATTGAATAGGGGTGCCTCGTTAAAACCTCCCTGGCCAAAACCCTCCTTAGGGAAAAAAGACCAGGTGAGGAAAAAGAGTACACCCAAGGTTACAAGTGTTCGGCTCAGTGCAGCGTACATTTAACTGAAATAGAATTTGAGGTGCAATACATTCCAAGTGTTGGGAATCTCTTCCCCAGATAAGTGTTCCAGGCGATAAGCTCCTCCTCCTACATCTTCGCGTATGTGGTATGGGCCGTCCCAATTGGCGGAGAACTTGCCATCCTTCTTTCTAGCACTGCTGGCCATTATCCATACTAAGTCCCCGATGGCGAATGATCGTGGACATAGGTTTGCATTATATTTTCTGGCAGCTCGTTGTTTGGCAGCTAAATTGTGTAGCTGGGCTTTTTCTCTGAGTTTGGGTAGGAGGTCGAGATGCATAGCCATGTTTTGGTGGTTGTGGGTTGGGTCGTATAGTTCTCGGCGCAGGGATGGTTCGCCAATTTCAACCGGTATCATGGCGTCTGCACCGTAAACTAGGCTGAATGGGGATTCGTTTGTTGATGATTGAGGAGTGCACCTGTAAGCCCATAACACTTCTACTAACTCTTCGGGCCATCGGCCTTTGGCGGTATCTAATCTCTTGCGTAGTTCCACGAGGATAACTTTATATGCCGCCTCTGCTTGTCCATTGGTTTGTGGATATTCTACAGAACTTGTGATGTGCTTGATGCCTAGGCCAATGTAGAACTTGGCTAGCTCTTTGTCGATAAATTGTCGGTCATTGTCTGTGATGATGGTATGTGGAACACCATATCTGCATATAATATCCTTCCAAACAAATTGCTGAACTTGCTGGGCTGTGATGGTGGTTAACGGCTTGGCTTCTATCCATTTGGTGAAGTAGTCGACGGCTACAATTAGAAATTTCACCTGCCCTTTGCCGGGTGAAAAGGGGCCGAGAATGTCCATTCCCCACTTAGCAAATGGCCATGGGGATAGTATGTGGTGTAGTTGTTCTTGTTTCTGGTGAATAAGGTTGCCATGTTTCTGACATGGTTTGCATTTTCTGACATAATCCTGGTAGTCTGCTTTTATAGTCGGCCAGAAATATCCGGCTCTAAGAACTCTGGTAGCCATGGTGCGTGCGCCGGAATGATAGCCACAAATGTCTTCGTGTAGCTCTTTAATAATATATTGTGCTTGTTCTGCTGTGACACACTTGAGAAGGGGTTGGCCGTATCCGCGTTTGTAGATGTCATCGCCTATCATGTTGTACCTGGCGGCCTTAGCTAGCCAAGTTTTGTCCGCATCTTCAGGGGGGTTGCCGGTTCTGAGGTACTGGATATAGGGGGTGGTCCAGTTATGGCTTTGGGAGGGGGTGACGTTGTCAGCTGGGGCGTGGGTTAAATTTTGAAAAGTGTATGTGATGGGGGGCGTAGATAATGTTTGCTGTAATAGGGATCGGTGATGATTTTTTAACTTGGTGCTGGCCAAATTGGAGAGGATGTCGGCTCTGATGTTGTCGGTCCTTGGGATGTGTTCGATGCGGACTTGTTCGAAGGCGGATTGAATGACTGCACGGACCAGGTGGTAATACTGTAGAAGGATGGGGTCTTTGATCTGGAACTCGTCATTTAGATGGCCTACAGTGAGCTTGGAGTCGGTTTTGCACGTTAATTTCTTGACACCTACTTCGCGGGCTAGGGAAAGGCCGGCGAGGATTGCTTCGTACTCGGCTTGGTTATTTGACGTTTTGAAGGCAAAGTGAAGGGATTTTTAATTGAGGATGTCGTTGGGGCCTTCTAAGACGATGCCAGCGCCGACACCTTTTGGATTTGAGGAACCGTCTACATGAAGCGTCCACTGGTCCTCTGTGGGTGTGTGCTGGAGGTCGTTGACGAAGTCTAATAAACACTGGGCTTTAATGGGGCCATGGGGTTCATAGCCGGATGTTGAATTCTGACAGCTTGAAGGCCCATGATGACATGCGTCCGGCTAGATCTGGTTTTTGCAATATCTTTTGGATTGGGTAGTCGGTTTTAACGGTTATGCTGTGGTTTTGGAAGTATGGGCGTAGGCGGCATGTTGCGTGGACCAAAGATAGGGCCAACTTCTCTACCATTTGATATCTGGTTTCAGGATCTTGCAGCGTTCTGCTCACAAAATAGGCAAGGTGCTGCGTGCCGTCTGTTTCTTGGACGAGCGCAGCGCTAACGGTGTGGTCAGTGGCCATGATGTATACGAGGAGGGGTTGACGGGTGTCTAGCTTGTGGAGGATAGGTGGGGAGGTTAAGGTTGTTTTCAAATTTTGGAAGATTTGTTCACAATCATCGGTCCACGTGAACCGGGTGGATTTCTTTAAGAGTTGGACTATGGGTTGGGTTTGTTCAGCTAGTTTGAGTAGGAAGCGGGAAATGGTTGTGAGACGGCCTATAAGACGTTGGACCTCCTTGATAGTAGTGGGGCTGCGCATCTCGATGATGGCCTTGCATTTTTCGGGATTGGCTTCTATGCCGCGTTGGGTTAACATAAAACCAAGGAATTTACCCCGGTCAACGCCGAATACACACTTGTCTGGGTTGAGGCGAAGGTTGTATTGGCGTAGCGCAGAGAAAACCGCTGAGAGATCCTCGGCATGTTGGTGGTGACTTGGGGATTTGACAACCATGTCGTCAACATATACTTCGACACATTGTCCCATTAGATGACTGAAAACCTTGTCCATCAGCCGTTGGTAGGTTGCTCCAGCGTTCTTGAGACCAAAAGGCATTACCCTATAGAAGTAGTTGGCATCGTCCGTGATAAAGGCAGTTTTGTGCATGTCAGATACGGGCATGGGGATTTGGTTGTACGCGAAATATGCATCCAAAAAACTAAGCACTTTATTCCCTGCTGCGCCGTCAACGAGTCGGTCGATGTTGGGTAAAGGGTAGGCATCGCGAGGGCAAGCCTTGTTTAGATCTGTGTAGTCTACACACATCCGCCATTTGCCATTGGCTTTCTTCACCAAGACTACGTTAGAAAGCCAAGTGGTGTACTGAGCTTCTTCTATGAATCCTGCATTCAGTAACTTGTCAGCTTCAACCTTAGCTGCTAGGCGGCATTCTTCACCAAGTTTGCGTTTTTTCTGGGATATGTAGCGGGCTTCTTTATAGATGGATAGTTTGTGGGATGCCACCAGAGGGTCCACCCCAGGTAGATTAGCGGCTGACTAGGCGGAAAGGTCTGTGTTGCTGGTGAGGATGAGTGTGATGATGACACGCTCGTCAGAGTTCAAACCGGTGCCTAGGTTGATAGAGTGGCCGTTGGGAAGCTCTAAAGGGGAGGTCTCCTCAATTGGCTCGAGACGAACATCTCGACCTATTCTAGGGTCCAGGTCTTCGCCTGACAGTGCGATGCCGGAGCCAGGTGGTCGCTCAATGTGGTTGGTTTGTTGAATAGGGAGTTGTGGGCGCAGGCTGGCCATGTAGCATTCGCGTGCCAATCGTTGGTCGCAGTGGATGGCAAGGATGTCATCGGCAGGAGAAGGGAACTTCATGGCCAAGTGGGGGGTTGAGACGACAGCGCCAAGGGTGTTGAGGGAAGGACGACCTAGGAGGACATTGTAGGATGTTGGCGCGTCAAGGATGAGGAAGCGAATTGGAATGGTTTTGGTTTGGGTTCCCTCACGAAAGATGGTGTGGAGGTTGATGTAGCCACGGGTGGAAACTTGTTCGCCAGAGAAGCCATATATTGGTTCATCATACGAGACCATAGCGGTGTCCGAAAGTTGGAGTTTTTGGTAGGTGCCCCAGTGGAGGATGTCAATGGAGCTACCTTGGTCAACAAGGACTTTCTTAACAGCGTAGTTTTCGATTTCAACCGTGATGACCATGGGGTCATCTTTTTGGTGGTCGAGGCCATGAAAGTCGTCTTCTGTGAAGATGATAGGAGGCATGCGGTGTCTGTGGTGGGATTGGGTGATATGGTTGATGGATTGGATATGGCGGAGGTGTCCTTTTCTGGCAGAAGAAGTGGATCCTCCACTAGCGAAGCCACCAGAGATGGTGTTAATGGTGCCGCGTAGGGGGGGGGGGGGGTCGGCAGGGGTGATGTCGGTGCGGGCCGGTTTGGGTTCTTGGTTGGTGGGTTGGGTGGGGGGTCTGTCGTGACGGGAGTCATGTTGAGGGCGTCTGTGGTCGGATCGAGGGGGGTAGCGGGATCGAGAGGAAGAGGAATGGTCGTCTCTACGGATGAAACGGCGACAGTGGCCAGCACGAACCAGTTCTTCTATTTTATCCTGGAGTGCTTTGCATTCTTTTGTAGTGTGACCATGGTTGCGGTGGTAGCGGCAATATTTGGTCATGTTAGCGTTAGGAGGGGTGGTTGTCTTGCGTGGTGGAGGAATTAGGTCAGCTTGTAGGGCCTCATCGAGGATGCGGGAGCGAGCTACGGTAAGGGGGGCATAGCTTGTGAAGTGAGGTTGGCGGGGCTCGCGCGGGCGGGTATCAGGGCAGGGAGGTTGCAAGGTAGGGTTGGCGGTGGTAGCTGCATAGTCATTGCAGAATTTGGTGTGAAGGGTTTGCATTTCCTTCATGCGGACATAGTCAGCTGCACGTAATTTGAGTTTGTGCATAGAGGCAGATGGGTGAAGGTAGACGTTGTTGGCGAAAGGGCCAGGTTGCAGGGTAAGTGCCATGCACTAGAGGATCATCTCCTGGTTGAGGTGTGGGGTGCGAAGAGCTGCCTTACTGAAGCGATCTATGAACGCTCTGAGTGGTTCACCTTGTTCCTGTCTAATGCCCAGGAGGGAGATTGTGGTAGTTTGGTGTGGACGGCTACCAGCGAAATGGGTGGAGAACATGTGGGAAAGGACGTCGAAACTGTCAATGGAGTAAGGCGGAAGGGTTGTGAACCATTCTAGGGCAGGGCCCTTGAGGGTGGTGGGGAAGGCCTTGCAGAAGACTACATCTTGGGACGTGTACAGGGCGACATGGGTGATGTAGACTTTGAGGTGCTCGTCAGGGTCGGTTTCACCAGTATAGCGGTCCAGGGTGAAAGGTTACCACTGGGTGGGGAGAGGGGTGTTGGCGATGAAGTCGGTGAAGGGGTGACGGCGTCTGGGCTGGTGGGGAGGGAGCAGATGGGGTGGGATGGGATGAGTGATCATAGCGGGGAAGGTGGAAGTAAGGTTGTGAGGCGGGATATGGCTTGTTGGAGGGTATTGTGGGTTGTATGGTGGAACATGTGTGGTGTGTAGGGTGGTGGGTATGTTGTAGGGGATCTGGGTGGTAGGGAGGGTAGCGGCAGGGGTTAGGGCTGCGGTATGGGGATGGGTGGAAGGGAGGGGTGTTTGTTGGGTAGTGGTGAAGGTATGAGGAGTGGGGTTGTATTCGTTTTCTTCCTCTGTGGGCTGGAAGGCCGGGGACCTTGTAGCTTCAGAGGTTTCCTTGGATTTTCCCTTCAGGTTGGGATCGACTTTGATCTTTCGCCTAAGGCGAGAGTTCTCTTGTCGCAGCGCCTCCATCTCGTCAGCACTGCGTTTCTTCAGATCTGCCAGCTCTTGTTGCATCTTCGCTTGGCCGTCTAGGATGGCGGCCAGGTCAGGGGTGATGTCAGCAGGTCCTGAGGGACCAGCATCTGCCTGCTTGTTCACTATAGCTTTGCTACGAGTTGAAACCATCTTCAGAGAAAAATGGGTACTAAAGGTGTTCGTCTCGTGCCCTATGGTGTGCGCCAATTGTTCCTGCAGAGAACAAACAAGATAAGTTAGGCACAAGCGTCACCTTATCCATGTAGTCCGCTATCTCCTCAGCTGGTCTCGATGTAGCACACCTAGCCAAACTCGACCAAATAAGTAAACAATATATATATACCAAGGCAGTCAAGTATTCAGCCTAGGCCGAGTTAGCCCAAGTTTTACCAAGTTCTAACCTAAACATCTAGAGGAACAACCTGCACCTCATATAACCAACATAAGCCGTCAAGGTCAGTAGCCGGCCTAGACCGACTACTCAAGTAGATTAAAGCCTAGGCCGACCACTCCAATAAACTCAGTATAATGAACAGCCAAAGCCCAAGCCAAGGCCCGACCCATAGAATAACTAGACATAATTAATGCTCTATAAATAGACGTGGACCCCAGTAATTAAAGGTACATATTCATTACTCCATTAATCACTGATTTGACCTTCTGAGAAGCTACAAATACTAAGACACTGTAAAGACTACTTGACCAGAGGAGAACATACAATAACACTATTTTAAATACAATCTAGTTAGCACCACTTAAAAGCTTATCACAACCAAAACCGTAATAGGATGACCAACCAGAAAGAAATGGGTTTTAAAAGAGACTTTGGAGGCTCATCATAGTTTATTTTAGAAAATTTGAGTCCAAGAGTGAGTTAGTTATGCGTAGGGAAGGTATTAACATCTTAGTGCATATGTTTGAAGACGATACCTATAAACAAATGTACGAAGTTGATGTGGTTTTCAAAACGATAATTTTCCCCAAAACTGAAATAAGAAAAGAATAGACAAAAATATGGTTTTGGTCTTTTAGGCCAAACAAGGATTAATTTTGCTCTTACGTATTGTCATTCAACATAAAAAATTAGGGTTACATAGTTCTTTTAAAAATTGTTTGAAAAATTCTTTTCAAATATTTGGATTTGTTGGGAAACGAACCCGACAAGGATTGACCTAAGTCCTACATATCTCCATCCATAATGGAAAATAAGGAACCACGTAGCTCTTTGTTTCTTTCGTTTCTTTATTCTAACTAGGGGTGGGTTGAGAAAGATGATAGGGAGGAATGACAATGAAGATTATTGTAATGAGCATCTGTCATTGTCTTATTATTATTTTTTGGATGCAGGTTGAAATGATGTCGAGGGAATATGAAGATATGAGAAAGATGTACATTTTATTTTTGTGCAAAATTGGTTAGTGGCCGGTGTTGGAAAGGCCGAATGTGAGAAAGAATGCCTCCTTCGAGAGTTTGTGTATGATGATGATGATTCTTTGATGGCTGGTGTGGTATGATGTTGATAACTGAATAGAAAATAAAAGAGGAGTTATGTTAGTGTATATAATTCCAAGATGTCTTTGCAATCCTAGCTTGGGCTGGAGAGGGTTTGCTGGATGATTGCCCGGTGTTGGCAGAGTTCTTGGTGTTTGCTAGCTTGGACAGTACATTTGCTCTATCATTTTCCTCCCTCGGTACATGATGGATTGTGAACTCGTCAAATTGATTGGCAAGGTTCCGCACCAAATGATAGTATTTGAGCAGGGAGAGTTCCTTCGATTTGTAGCTTCCTATTACCAGGTTCGTGACTAAGAGTCACTATGGCAGCAAAGTTTTTTCACTCCCAGCTCCCGAGCCAGGCCTAGCTCGACAAAGAGAGCTACATACTCAGCTTGGTTGTTTTAGGCACAAAAGTTGAAGTAGATGGCATGTTGATGGACCTTGAAGCACGAAAATGGAGAGAGGAAGGTCCATGGTTGCAACGGAAATGAAGTTGGAATGGACGAGTGGATTCAAGCTTAGAGGCTCTTGAAGCAATGAATGTGAAATATAGAGGAAACCTAGAAGAGAATTCTATTCTAGGGAAGGAGGCTAGAGGAGTTCTTGGTAGAAACTAGTATAGCAAAGTGACTCTAGAGGCAATAGGTGGAGTACTCTCAACACTTAGTCTATTACCAATCCAAAGTAACCAAATACAAGAGTAGAATGACCCCATTTATAGGAATCATGGCTGGCCAAATGAAATGATAAATGTAGCATGAAATGAAATGAAGATGTAGCTTGTAGAAGAAGCACAAAGGTGGGTCGTGTGATGCAAATGAGGAAGGGATCTAATGCCATGTGACAATCACACTCTCCTTACATGCACAAAGGTGCACCAAGCCTTGC
This sequence comes from Vigna unguiculata, assembly GCF_037176805.1. NCBI lineage: Eukaryota > Viridiplantae > Streptophyta > Magnoliopsida > Fabales > Fabaceae > Vigna > Vigna unguiculata. The sequence goes on along the minus strand of NC_140795.1, from coordinate 20,396,645 downwards.
CTCCAAGCACATTCTCAGTCAAAGGGTTTAATTGGGCTTGTATTAGCCCAATTTGAAGAGTAAACAACAAAGTACTTAGTATTTTTATTCTAGAACATGGCCTAACATGTGGCCCAAAATGAAATCTATTCTAATGATCCAATAATGTATGCTCTCATATTTTGATGTCTTCTTTAGCCCATGATAACAACATATAAAGCCCATAATGAATTTGATCCTTTTGAGGCAAACCCATTTGGATCCTCTTCATCATGCTTCTAGTGATTGGGCCTCGAGGTGGGCTTGGGCTTGTTGATGCATTTGGGCTTAGGCTTAGGCAAGCCCATCTTGAAACTTGATGAGCAAGACATGAGTGGAGTAGTGGCCATGTGGCACTCTCCTAATGGAGAGGATTTGCTTAGAGTAGTGGTCATGTGTCATTCCGTAAGTGGAGAGAATTCTCTCATGTAGCAGCCACATGTCCACCTCTCATTGGAGATGATTTCTAGCTTACTCTCCAAGTTTTCCAAGATGACTCTTTTATAGGTTTGCTCATCTAGGTTTAAGATAACTTGGTGCTATAAATAAAGAACTTAGGACCATCGTAAATTGATTCATGAATATAGTAGAGATACTTTGTTGAGATGACTCCAAAGACCTCTCTTTTTATGAATCAACTTAGGTTAGAGTTCCCCTTAGTTGCTTCCTCTAGCCTCCTTCCTTTAGTGTTGGCCTAACCTCACTTGAGAACTTCTCCAAACACCATAGCCAAACCACCCCGTTCTCCTTTCTCCTAGCTTCTACAACTCCATCTATTCCAAGGAAGTCTTCACCATTTCATGTTCAAGCCTTCTCCTTTTGAAGATGGATTCATCATGTGGTATTAAGAGCTTTTATTGATCAAGCTTCTCTTCGAGACATAAGTTCATTTTTTTGTTTTCTTTCAATTTTCGTGTTTTCCATTAATTTCCTTGCTTGTCTTGTTGTTTTCTTCCTTTCACCTCATTGGTTATATGGTTCTTACCATTGTTCCTTTGGAAATGTTCGACCATTATGCCTAAGAGCTCAACCATGGTGAATTTATGTGTCTTTTACATTTTTGTTCGAGTCTTGTTCATCTTCTATTTCATCTATTTTGAGTCATTTTAATTTTCTAATCTATGTATTTTGTCTAGAGTCATGTTTAGTCCAATTATGTCTTAATTTCCATTGTTTTAGCCTTTCAATTTATGCTTTTTTATATTCTATTTTCTTGCAGTATTTTGCTTCTAAAATACACCTTCTCTTATCCCTTGGAGCCTTGTAAATGCACATTCACATCTATATAACCTTGGTCTGGTGGGAATTTTTCTTGTGCTTGCTTAATCACATAAGTTTCATTTTTTGTTTCTAGTGTGCTTTGTGTGCTTTTAATTTTCGCATTTGAATTCATACTTGTTAATTAGTTCTTAGCAAGTTCCTAAAGGTTAGGTTTCTATTGTGTTTGTTTCATGTTGTTACTCTTAATTTTTTCTTCCTTAACTTTCCTTCTATCTTATTACATGTTACATGATGAAGCTTTGGTAGTGATGATTTTGTTTTAGTGCCTAAAAGTGTTATTATAAAAATATATAAAAGAAAGAAAAACAAACTAAAAGAGCAAAGAAAAAGTGCCCAAACGAAGTGTGCAAAAAGATTAAGAGAAAGTGGCCAAAATTGTGAACTAGAATCATTACTAGCAATTGCATTTTTTTTTTCTTATCCAGTAATCTATTTTAAATTGCGCACTTATTTTGTTTAATTTATCATAATTAATTGAGATGTGAAAATTCAGAACTGTTTGAACTATAATTGTGTAAGACCTTCACAAAAAATACAAATAAAAAAAGAAGAATTAAAGAAAAATGTTGAACAATGAACAAATAATAAATAGTTGAAGTGAAGGCATGTGTTTCCATTTTGTGTCTGACAACATTGTGAAAAATCATACTAAAGTACATTTTTAGGCTATTTTCAATTAACCTTAATGAAGGTGGATAAATTCACTTGTTTTGGGTCCAATGTTGAGATTAAAACAAGCTTATTTGCAATTTATTACATTTTGCTTTTTGTTTTAATTTGTCAATCCATTCTAGCACTGATGAAGGATTATCTTGTTTCCTTTTAGAGTTATGAATATGGTGAAGTTGTTTAAGAAAGCTTTTTGAAAATTCCCACTGGATATTAAGATAGCATGCTATCTAGATGTGAAGGTTCATTTCTCAAGCTCATGAAAGGAAGAAGAAAGTTGGATTCAAGCTTAAACACACACGACAATAACAACACTAAAGAGCAAAATGAAAGAAGAAACAATAAAAATGGAAAGCATAGAAGATGAAGCATGGAAGAAGCACGCCACTCATAGGGGGGGATCTAAGCCAACCAAGCCCTAGAGATGAGTGATGGTGCCGCCACTTGCAAGCAAGATAAGGCAAAGGTGAGTTCACTTCTAGGAAGGAGAGCTCACGAAAATTGGTGGTTGAATGCACAAAGTTTATAACAAAATGATCAACCCTTTTACAAGACAAGGAGCACCCTTTAAATAGGAGTTCATAGGGGTCCTTTAGCAAATACAAAAACATGAAAAAGGATTAACTAGCAAACCCTAAACCTAATGTGAGAGTGAGTCTTGGCCAAGTGAAGGGAGATGATTGGTGGAGGCATTCCGATGAGGATTCTAGGCCAAAAGAGGAAGGAGACTAAGTGACCTTCTAAGGCATAAACCACAAAGGCAAAAGGAGACAATGTACATGTCTACTTTTGCTTTTGCTTTATGCTTTATGCTTTTTGCTTTCCTCTCTCTTCCACTTCATCCAAGTGCTCCAATCACCAAGTGCCACCTAGCCATGCTCTACTTTCTCGTAATTACCTACAAAACAAGACAAACAAGGATTAGCATGTTGGTTTAAGTTAATCTAATCTTGGTCAAAGGTCAACTTTGGATCAAAGTCAACAAGTCAACCAAAATAAATCAACTAGAATCCAACTTAGGGAATTCAAACTAAAGTAATGCAAAACAAAGATAAAGGTGATGGAATAGAAGACTCCCCTCTAGACATGCTTCTAGTGATCCTTCTTGAGGGAGCTTCTAAGGAGGTGGTCATGCCTTCATCAAGCACCTATCTTTAGGAAAAATCTTTTGTGTGCTTACCTTGTTTCTTACCTTATTTCTTGTTTGTCTTTCTTTGCTAAATCTGTGAGTATGTTTCACACATATTCCACTTGAGTTTAACAATTCTTTCATTTAAGTTTTTTCTTGCTTTTCCTTCTTGGCTTCTTTGGTTTGATGTTACATTGTTCGTGGAAGTTCTCTTTGGAGGTAACCAAATACTCAAGGTAGCATCTTAGGAGGTGGAAACTAAAGTGGAAATCCAAGCTAGAAGTGAAGTTAACAAAGGGAAATCCAAGAAAACACTTGAGTGAGCCAAAAGAAAAAGAATGGAGTTAAACAGCTGAAGACCTTTAAAGTTTGTGCAAATTTGTGATTGTATTCATTTGAGTTGTATTTGTTCAAGCTTTCTTTCTTGTATCTTTTTGGACTAATTAAGTGTCTTAGGTTTTCTCTAATCTCTTAATTACAACTTCTAATAATAGTAAAAGCACTTGTAGACGATGAGTGTGTCTTATAACAACAAGCTTCACCAATTAGGCCGCATAACTTAGATTTAATTCTTGTTTTTTCTTAATTTGTTTAATGTGTGTCTAATTCTACTTTAGAAGTTTTGTGCAACATTCTTTGAATTCCTTTGGCTAGGAAAGATTGGGTACTTAAGCAATCTAAGTGATTCACCTCTCTTTCCTAGAAGAGAATTCAAGAAGTTTGCTATCTACTTCTACTTTAGAGTTTCTTAGTTAGACTTAGTCTTTAAAATCAAGATTCCAAAAGTAGTAATCATGGCTAGGCAACCCTCCCTACATAGTGCAAGTGATTATGAGGATTCAATTCATAGCTTCATGTTTCTCAACAAATCAAATCACTTGAACTGGATGCAACAAGAGGCAATTTACAAAGTGAAACACCAACTTGAAAGAGATGATCAAATTGCTCTCTTGGAGGAACAAATCAAAGCTTTAAACAAAAGAGATGAGAAAGTTCAAAATAAGCTCAAAAGCAGGAATAATTCTAGCAAGGGTCTAGAAGTGGTGCTTCAATCTATGAAGAAGAGGAAGGGTTAAGATTAGGAGAGTATTACTAACAACCTTCCCACATTAGGAGACAAAGAAGAAACCCTACTCCTTGAGAAGTTAAAGTGGATCTACCTTACTTTCAAGGCAAGGATGATGTTGAAGCTTATTGGATTGGGAGATGAAGGTAGAGCAACTCTTTGCTTTCCACCAAGTTAATGAAGAAAGAAAAATGCCTCTAACAATCCTAAGCTTTCAAGGGTATGCTATGTATTGGTGTACTTCTATAGTCCAAGAGAGGCTAAGGAGTAATGGGCTTTCAATTGAATATTGGAATGATTTCAAGTCAGCCCTTAGGAGGAGACACAATCCCTCATACTATAATAGGGAGCTCATAAACAAGCTCCAAAGACTCCATCAAAGAAATGTGTTTGTAGAAGAGTATAGGCCGAAAATGGAGTTACTTATCATGAGGGTGGGGATAATTGAGGAAGAGCCCATTACCATTTCTAAATTATTAAGTGGCTTAAACCTTGGTATAAGAGATAGAGTTGAGCTTCTCAACAATCAACCTAGTCCACAAACACTAACACAAAGAGAAAACATATATCACACAAGGTGTAAAATTTTGAAAAACACTTGTTTTGTAATTGTGGATAGTTGATCATGTTGTAACTACTGCAACATTAGGTTGGTTGACAAGTTATCTTTAATTGTCTTACCTCATTGATGAATGCGTATTTTTGCCCTCATTCAGTGTTTAATTCTGGGTATTTAATTGAATTTGTGTGTTTAAAAATTGATTTAATTGGGATTTTCTATTATTGGGTTTATTGAGCATGAGATACAAAAACATGTTAAAAATAGGTTTTTAGTTGCATAAATATTCTTTGGATATTTTGAGGTGCGTTAGTGCACTTGCAGCTAAGTTGAACTCATGGAGGTGTGGAAATAAATTATTTAAAGCTTCATGACACCTCAAAGATAAATCCAAGAATAAGAAATTATCAAAAGCACAAAATCCTAGCCAAGCATTGCATGAAGACGACAAGAAAAACTTGAAAAAGTGAAGTAGTTTGACTAAACAAAGAAGAGAGCAACAAAAAAAAATTGGACCTTGCAGTTTTCTTTATCTTTATGATAGAAGATAATTTGGGAAAAATATATCTTTAGATATTTTATTTGATATTTTTAAATAATTATCTTATTTAATTATATCATAAAATATTAAAAGATAATTACTACCAAATCTTTTTAAATATGACAATATCTTCTTGAATTTTTTTAGTTCCACAACAAACAAATATATCTTGAAGATATTGGATTATTTAGAAGATAATTTAAGGATATTGCAAAGGGTTGATTTGGAAAATTGATACAAATACTAATTGGTGATAATTTATCATATATCTTTAATTAATTAATTAATTTAATTATATTAGATATTGATATTATCAACCAATTATATTTGTCAAATAGTATATATCTCTCCAAATATTTTTAAATATTTATCTTTATCTTTATTTTTAAAGATATTTGAGAGATTTTAACAACGGAAAAGCCCAGTCCAATTCTTATATAAAGAGACCAAGGGAGAAACAGAAACGACAAGCTCGGCACGTCGGAATTTAGGAACCCTTAGGGGGGCCTAATTTCTTTTTCTCTCTTTTCTGCTCTCCATTCTTCTCTCTTTATTTTGCATTCTATGGATTGTTAAACTTCTTGGGTTGCTTCCATTGTAATTTCTTTATGGATTCTGAGGTTAGAATGAAATAATTCTTCGTTCTTTTTATTATTGTTAACGTTTTCATTCATCTATGTCTTTTATCTTTGAATCACATAAAAAGTAATGATTTTAAATCTATATGCATGTTGATCATATGAGTACAAGGGTTTTTAAATCTAATTGAGACTTTACTTTGATTTTATTTAGAAACTTTCATGTGATTAAATGAGTTTTTACCAATAATTGAGACTTTACTTTGATTAAAGGTATTTACTCTAACAAAAATTAATTGAGACTTTACTTTGATTAATTAAGCTTTTTATTTGGTGAGGAGATAAAAGAATAGACATGATTAGGCATAGTAAATTTGATTGAGACTGTACTTTGGTTGAATTTACTATGGATAATCTAAAAGTTCTCACTTTTAATTGAGATTGTACTTTGGTTAAAAGTGAGAACGCCAACAAATTAATTGAGACTCTACATTGATTAATTTGCAAATCTACAACAATAATTAATTGAGCAATAATCTTTAGATAACCGATGATGAATCTATTTTGAAAAAGCAATGGAATCAATCTATTTTCTTTACTATTGTTTTTATTTCTTTTTATCTTTTAAATTTTATTTCTATCTTTGTTTATCTTAATCCCCTATATTTTTTATTTTATTTGACTGACTAACTCTTCTATATAGTTTTATAATAACTAATTTGTTAAAAATCAATTCCGTGTTTGTTGGGAGACGACTTTGGGTTACTTTACCCTTTCTATTTTGTTTACTACTATCTTAGCAATACTGAAGTTGCTATAGTTTAGTAGTATTAATTTGAACGCGTCAACGACAACGTTATCACTCATCCAAAACCTAACAAACTTCATTGGCTTAATGAAGATGGGGATTTGAAAGTTAATCATCAAGTGAATGTCAAGCTTTCCATAGGGAAGTATGAAGATAGTGTGCTATGTGATGTAGTACCTATGGAAGCCTATCATATCTTATTGGGGAGACCTTGGATATTTGACAAGAAAACCATGCACAATGGTCTCACCAAATGATGAATCAGGCTCAAGCCCAATCCAAGGCCCAAGTTCAATCAAAGGACCAATTACTAGAAGTATGATGAAGAAGATACAAGAGGGCCTAGATCATCAAGAGTCCAATAAGCTTTATAGGCTTCACATGCTATTTTCTTGGGCTAAAGAATACATAAAAATATGACTGGCTTAATTTAAAGTCGTAGAGTAGATTTCAAGGGGGCCAATTGTTTAGGCCTTGCTTTCTAAATAAATTGCAAAGTACTTTGTCTTTAGTTTTTCAAATTGGGCCAATTCAAGCCCACCTTGCAAGCTAGTTCGAGAGCTCCTCCTAAAGAGCACATTTCACTTATTAAACACATGGGAGAAAAGCATGGGAAGAATGACTTGCCACATGTCATCCAATCCACCATTCACGGATCTAGATGCATGAACCTTGCTTAGCTTTGCATTTCATTTACATTTAGTCGTGCATGTTCATTACTGATGGAGGCGTGGCTCGGGATCGTCAGAGCAACTGATTGAATCATGCCCAAGACCTTTAGAGAGCGATCTCAGATTAGCTTTAGATCGTAGAATAAGAACTCTTTTATAATTTTTGTAATGTTTTTGTTTGGGCTTTATCGGACCTTTAGTTGTGTTGGGCCTTTTGGTGTTTCGGCCCATAGTATATAAGCCCTTGTGAGACATATTTGTATCCAGATTTGAGTTATATGAAAACTTGAGTTTTCTCTCAAGTCTCGAGGTTCTCGTTAGAACCATCGATCCTTATCTTTGAAATATTGTATTGGCATGTTGTTATTGGTGATTCCGAAGTGAAGTGAAGCGAGACAAACTTCTGGAATCTTCAAGCCAAGGGGTACAAAACGGTGCAAAGAAGAAACAAATTAAGCACATTGCTGTAACATCTATTCTCTTCTGCTGACTTCATCAAGCAACAATAATCAATTTTGTTTTTGGTAGCTTGGAGTTTGAGTGACTGTACTATGAATCGTGGTGCCTTCACATCAAATATTTTTGGTCCAATTGGTGCAGCAGATTGGAATTCTTGGTGCAGTGGAGTTCTGTTCGAATATGCCACATAAGTTGTTTGAATTTATGTTACTTGAAGTAGTGGCAACACAAGTTGCTTGTTGAATTTCCAAGCCTGGATGCTAAAAGCAAGTTCTAAATAGATAGCAACAAAGAATCTGACTCAAGCGGTGGCAATCAAAACTAATCAATATTTAGGTGTGGATTCAGTTTGAGTTGGTGAAAGTGGAGTTCGTAATTTTGGTACCCTGTTGTAGGTGTCCCAATCTCATTTAAATGCATTGATTGAGTTTTTTTTTCTGAGTTGGACGCATCATAGAATGTTCTGATGTTGAGTTTTGCAAGTGCTCTTGGCAATAAACTAGTGCAGAGCTAGTGCATAATTTCAGTTGGTAGCAACTAATTATTATTCTGAATCCTTGGAGCAGTGTTTGTGTGATCCATGTGGTGTCGACCACTAGACCAGTTTTGAAGTGGAACAACTGGTACAGATAATTCTTTGGGGCAGCAACCTTTCGGTGCAGTGAAGTTTTGGATATAGGATTCTTTGATTTATATCCCATGTGAAGTAGGCATTGGCAATTGTTTGTAGTGGTCGCAACAACTGAGACATTTTTGGTTTACTCAATAACAAAGTAGTGCATATTCAAGGTGGAGGTGGCAATTCAGAACATGGTGGCGATGAGAGTATAAACCTTCTTTGGATTAAATTTTGTTGCATAGGACAACATCAATTGGCTAAATTAAGTGTTGAATTCTAGTGGTGAGCGTGTTGCTATTTGAGGCAGAGGAAAATAGTTTTGTAAAGCATCTTTTGGCTTGTTGCAATTAGCTGGCACATCCAAACATTTAGGGCCTTTTTGTGCAGCAAGCCTGTGTTGCTGCTAAAATTCATTCATCTAAGCGGTGCAATGGTTTTGTTGTCTCGTGATTGGCCCCATCATCCAAGTGGTAGCAACGAGAACCACCTTGTGGCAGCAAAGTCAGTAAGGATTCATTGGTTACAACATTTTATTTCTTTGCTTTTGGAATTCTTGATGTAGTTTGGATTCTTGTAGCTAAACTTCATACCAGATTGGTGAGTGATGTTAAAGGAGGGACTACTTAAGATAGCTAAACGATGCAGCTGGAACAGCAGGCAAATTTTTTTTTCACAAGCGGTGATAGTAGGTTTTTTTTTTCTGGTTCATTGGTTAAATTCACGTGAATTTTGGTTGGATTGGCTTAATCTTTTAGAAGCTTTGATTGGATATCTTGTATTGGTGCATTGGTGAGAAAACATAAATTTTGTGTAGTGCAAGAACCCTTTCTTTATTTCACCTGGTGGCAGTAACTTAGTGATTTCTAAAATCCTAGTGCAGTTTTGTTTAAGCTGCCACGTGCGTCATTGTGGTCATTAGCAAATTGAAGACTTCTTTTTGTTCTTTGTCGGCACAATTTGGTGTAACACCTCTTTAGTTCTTTCGGTGTTCCTTCGGTGGTGGATTTTGGAGCAGCACTTAGTGAATTTTGGAAACCAAAACTCCACACTATAACAACCATTGTGTGCAGTAAAGTTGGCAACATCCACGCTCATTGGTCCATTCCAATACATTCTAGCCAAACAATTGTGGTCTTTTAGTGCTCCATTCTGCAGTGTAGCGTTGGCAGATTCAAATTGGCTAGCACTAGGAGTCCAACGTGAAGTTTTTTCTTAAGTCCAAGCGGTGCCTACCAAGCTGCTGGATTTGAGGTTTGATGCGGACATTTGATCTAATCGGAGAAGAGCAGCGTTGCCAACCGTAGGCTGATCCAAAACTAGCCCCTGCAGCCACATTTTCATGACCGCAACTTGCCTAGGCCATTTGGTGCATAATTTTTTTTGGAATGTGTTGGTGCAGGTCTTTTTGACCAAAGCCGTGATTCTAGTGCATTTTGGTAGCTTTGATGTGCATAATTTGGTTGAGGCAACGTTTCCAATTATTGGCAGCCTCTTATTTATCCTCACAGTAGCAGAATTTTGTTTGATTCGGTGCAGAGTTTGTTTGGACAACAAGTACTATTAGGTGCACCAGGTGTGAAGGTTATGGACACAAAAATTATCAATGTCCTAATTGGAATGCCAAGTACATGACTCTTCAGGAACTCCAAGATTACATTTTATACTTGAAAGCGACGAAAAGGAGTGTTAAGAAAAAGCTCGAAGTCAAACAAGAGCAACAAGCAAAAAGGGAACGTGAAAAGGCGAAAAGAACACTAAAGGAAATGTGGGAAAGGGTAAGACAAGAGAGAGAGTTAAAAGAGAAACAAGACCTAGAGATTAGAGAAAGAAAAGACAAAGAGCTAAAAGAGCGAGAAGAGAAAGAGCGACGAGAAAAGGAAGAAGAAGAACAAAGAAAGAAACACGAGAAGGAGTCTCTCCTCACACCCTTAACATGCATGGTTGAGATGAAATCCTTAAAGGGGGATGATAATGCGTTAAATTGTTGTTCCCATTCACATCATGATTTTTCATTTTCATTGGGAACACTTACTAACCCCTCTCTTTTTGTCTTAATGCCTAGGGAAGACGTAAACATTAAGGAGCAATGGCATAAGAAATGGGGTGAAGAAAGGATGATAGAAAAGGCGGCAACAACATTGACAAAACATGAACCTGACTTTAATCATCTGCTTATCTGTTTGTTCTATCATGAAAATCCTAAGGGATTTCAGGGATACTCTTTTTCTGTTCTAGTTATTAGGGGTTCTTTTCCTTTTTGTTTCATTGTGGATAGTATAGTTGTGTTGAAACTCTTTGATGTGTTCCGCAGGTTTATCTTTGATCCCGAAGGACAACCTGCAAGCACCTTGATCATAAGAGATTGGCCTCTTCCATGATTCCAATCTCATTTTTTTATAGCATTTTATTTTTGTCTTTAGACTATTCTAGTTTTGTGTGCTTTCAGCACTTATGTATGTGTGTTTGGTTGTAGGTAATAAAATGCTAAAATTCGAGGTCGAATTATATCCAACCTGGAGGCAATGATGGAGGCGTGGCTCGGCATCGTCAGAGCAGTTGATGGAATCATGCCCAAGACCTTTAGAGAGCGATCTCAGATTAGCTTTAGATCGTAGAATAGGAACTCTTTTATAATTTTTGTAATGTTTTTGTTTGGGCTTTATCGGACCTTTAGTTGTGTTAGGCCTTTTGGTGTTTCGGCCCACAGTATATAAGCCATTGTGAGACACATTTGTATCCATATTTGAGTTATATGAAAATTTGAGTTTTCTCTCAAGTCTCGAGGTTCTCCTCAGAACCACCGATCCTTATCTTTGAATCTCTGATTCAAACTGGCGGATCTTCATCACTTATCTTGGAACCTCCTCCAAGTGGCGTCATTTCCTCCCGTTCCGAAAACCCTAAAATCGACATCTTCCATTTTTCCCCCTTTTCGTTTTAGGGTTCATACCAATTTTCGTTCCAGACGAATTTCCCCCCAAATCCGAGACGGTCCTTCATCAATTACATTTAAAGAGTGTCTCTCTACTATAAATGAGAGGCTCCATGCATTCTAAATGGTTACTCTTGATTTGAATAGGTAAATGACTTTTGTTAAGAACGCTCCAAACTTTTGCCTTATTAAGTCATGGTTAGGAATCTCTTTAGTTTCCTCTAGCCACCTTCCACTAGGATAGCCTTCTATTCCTAGACTTCTACCTTTCACCAAGCCACATCATTGCTGCAAGAGCCTTCAAACTTGCTTTCACTATTTCCGCTGCATCTCATAGAGCTTCTTCCTCTTCTCTACCGTGAAAGGAGTTGTATCACCAACGAGATTGCCTTCATTCACAAGGCTAAAAAGTTTGTTCTTCATCCTCTTTTGCCATCTCAAGTGGTTGAGGACCAACTTCAAATGAAAAACAAAAGAGAAAAAGAGAGAAATGAGGACAAAAAACACGTCCTCAAAATGTCCAAAAGCTAAATAAAGATGAATTTGAGGTGGGAGAGATTGATGTTCCTTCTCCCAAGGTCATTCAATATGAGAACATTTTAACCATGAAATCTTTGAATCAAGTTCTCAATGTTGAACAACCTTCATGCCTTGCCGACAATGTTCTGATTGTGGCTTGTGAGAGAGGAAGAAGATGGTGCACATGTGGCATCTTGTCATTGGTGCATATTTGTGTGCAAGGATTATGGCCACGTGGCAAGATGTGCTTGGACAAATTTGTGAGTGTAGGATAATAGACACGCGACAACCTGTTATCGGGTTTGATTTTGTGAGAGGTAAAAGGGGTGAAAGTTACTAATTTAGGAGGCGTATAAGTAATGTAAGGGGTGTTGAACATAATTTCCTGGAACTTGCCGATTTTATGCTTATTTGAAGGTGCTTTGTAACTTTAATCAATTTATTTTCACACCTTAAATGAGATTAATCTTAACTTTAGCTGCATGAACAAACATTAGAATATCCAAAAATATTTTATGCAAGTAAAAAGCACTTTTTAAGACATTTTTATCTCATATGCTCAATAAGCCTAATTATAAGAAATCTCGTAAACTCTAGAATACTATGACAATCATCTTAAATGTCTAAAACGAATTTGTGATTTTCATACAAAGATATGGAAACTTTAAACAAAACATAACTGAGTCTTTCAAAAGAATTCTAAATAGAAAAAATAAAATCCTATACTACACAAGTGCACTATCACCTCCCTCCAAAGGTAGCTCAACTCCTATTTCATCATTTGTTCACACCATAAAGGTGATCATTGCAAAAGAAGAAACAACAAGAGAAAACACAAGTAAAAGAAAGGGTAAACTAATGTACAAATAATTTACCACAAAATCATAACACGAGTGAGATTGATAAATTAAGTCAATAATACAATCTAAGAAAACTAGTCACATCAAAAGACTCTTCTAGACTCAATCATCTAGATAAAACACATTAATGTTAGACTACAAGAAATTTTTAGCACTTCTGATGGGTACCCTACACCTATAGGGTTAACCCTTGACCAAGACCTTCTTCCACTATCAACCCTTATCCATTGTCCTCTATGTGAGTTTGAATGACTAGTAGAGTACTAGAATAACTTCCTATTTGAGTCCCTACTTTAATGAACACCTTAAAGAACAAGATTCATAAGATTTTTCCCTTGAAAAGTCCATTCATCTTCACAAACCATAACTTAACAAATTCTAGATAATTCATAGCATTAATAAACAAACATCTACACATAAATATAAATCAAATAACACATTGTGAAGTTTAGAAAATAGATTTCAAATCCCTAAACACTTCCCAGTGTGACCTACTACCGCCCAACACTACTCAAATAGAGAAATCCTTGGAAGAGTAGTGCCTAGCGCTTGCCTAGGCGCCCAACGAGCCTAATTATCGCCTATAACATCTCGTCCGGATATTACAGATTTTTAGTAAAATAAAACAGAAATAATAAACAAACGTCATTTATTAAGTATCATTTCCCAAAAACACGGGAAAATTAAACTTTATTTCATCATAGAGTAACATAAATCCATACTTATAAAAAAATTTAAATACAATATCCAAGTCTAGATCATAAATGTTTACAAAATTATTCTGAAACCATAAAACATAAAAACTCTAATAAATCTTTTCTCCCTGTCTAGCCCTGCTCTGGTTCTAGGCCTCACCAGATCCACCTGCAACATCATCTGCTCCCGTGTACCGCGTACACGATCATCGCCAAACACAAGCAAATAAGGTGAGCTAACAATTAAACAACATATATATAAAACATATATATAAACAAACACACCAAAGGAATTCCATCCTTTGATTCCATATCACATGGCCACCACCATGTCATCCATGGTCTATGTCTTTAGACGAATACCTCAAGATGTCTTGCTGCCACACCTACAAGCCACAACTAGAGCACGTGCGGAAAACCAGCTACAGACCATACTCTGTAACACCAGGTGGAGTTCCCAATACGAACATAGTTCGTAACGTCCCAAGACTACCAAACTCGTCAGCCACATATTGAGGAGGACAATCTATCTGGACCCATCCATACGAGCCATAACTCGCACACTTACACCGGCAACTCTCGCCAACCTGAGCCACAACTCAAGAGTTCCTCGTGTTCATCTGCCATCCCGAGCCACAACTTAAAAGATGTCATTCTGAGCCACAACTCAAGGAATGTCACGTGCTTAACCCCTATCCCGAGCCACAACTCAAGGGATACATTCCGAGCCACAACTTAAGGAGCACCAACAAGCCAACCTTCGAGGTATCACTAAAGCTTTGTAGACCACGCACCTCCAAAGCGAGCAAAACATATTTTCTGCCTCTGGAATATCGCCTGGCGCTGCCCCTAAGCCGCTAGGCGCAACGCACTTCCAGACCGCCTAGCAAAGGATACGTGCCGCCAAGCACCAAACACCTCTGATCCTTCTGCCACTACAGGTATCGCCTGGCAAGACACACCTCACCGTCAGGCGTCACACGTAACAGTACTCTTCTATTTTTGTAGCTTCTCGCCTGGAGGTTCCAACCTCACCCCAGGCGCTACACCAATACAGTGAACTTGTATTGGTTTTGCAACACTTGGTCTCATTTTAATCCTCAATCATGCATTTGCACACCTCCAAGGTATCAATTACTCCGATATTCAACACTCCATGAGCTCCATATTTTACTTATTGGTTTACACTTGCCTTTCTCCAATTATTCAATGTTCTCAATTAAGTTAATCCTAATTACCATTCCATTTCTTCCTGGTTCATACCACAATCTCTAAAGAATCAAATCCCAATTCATGCGTGGTGGCCCCAACTCCAAGGGCTATGCCTAATAGTAGCAACATCCTCAATTCCCGTCTTAATAGCATGAGTCGCTTGGTGGCTTTGAATGCCCGCTAGGCGGTTTCTGGAAAATTTCCAGAAACCCAGAATTTCAACGTGACAGGAAATTATTCATACATATACATGCTATTCATAAAGCAATTAAACTTAAAACACAAAACAAACGAGTTCTAGCTCCCCTAACCTGAGTTCCTTGCTCCAAAAGTATGCAAATCTTTGGGTCCTTGATTTCAATTAACCTTAGCTTGTGATTCCTCCTTCAAGACTCCCTCTCAACTCTCACTTCTCCCTCTTTGCATTGTGATTCACTCCCTTAATATGTATTGTACTACACCTAGACGGCTTAGCCTGACTATAGTCGTAAAAACCGTCTACATAACTCCCAAGGACGCAAATAATCACCATATATATGTTGAGCGAATAAGAGTAAGAGTAACCAGCCTAAGCCGCTAAAGAGTAACTGGCATAAGCCGCTAAAGAGCAACCGGCCTAAACCGCTAACTTAAGAAAATTAAGCGAGAACTTGACAAATTCAGATAATTACCAACAAAACCCCTACTGCCCAAACAGGGGCCCAACCCATGACGTGGCCAGACATAATTAATAATCTATAAATATGCATGGACCCCAGCAATTAAAGGTATGCATTCGTTAATCCCTTAATCACGAGATTTGAGTTTTTGAAAGTTCTTTGCTGACTTGAGCGTTAGAGTCTTCTCCGCAGGTAACCCCTCTCGGGTCCAAACCAATCCAAACCGACATACCAACAGATAGCATACGCTAGCCGGAAGGAAGCCTACTGAGGAGATTGCGGATTGAGGTAAGGTAACATTCGTGTCTGACATCTCTTATTTGTTCTTTGTAGGAACAATTGACGCCCACCGTGGGGCACAAAGTAATACTTTACGGACCAACCCGCATTCTCTCGAAGATGATTTCTACCCGCAGCAGAGTAGGAGTTAACAAGCAAGTTGAAGCAGGTCCTGTAGCACCTACTACTACCACTCCGGACTTGGCCGCTATCCTGGACGGCCAAGCAAAAATGCAACAAGAACTAGCTGATTTGAAAAAGCGCAGTGCTGATGAAATGGAGGCACTACGACAGGAAAACTCACGTCTCAGGAGAAAGATCGAAGTCGATCCTACTCAAAAAGGAAAGGCAAAGGAAAGATCTGACGCCGCAAAGTCCCTAGCTTTCCAGCCTACTGAAGAAGAAAGCGAGTACAATCCTACCCCGCACACCTTCACCACCACTCAACAAACTCCCATCCTCTCAACCCATCACACACACTTCCATCCCACCCTCCCAGGAAAGACTACGGCTCCTACCCCCGCCGCCACCCTTCCCACCACCCATATCCCACCTTACAACATCCCTCCCACCCTCCCCACCACCCATATCCCACCTCACAACTTTACATCAACCTTTTCCACCCTCATCCACCATCCTATCCCCCCTCACTCGCTACCATCCACACAACCCAGACGCCATCACCCTTTTACTGATTTCATCACCAACACCCCTCTCCTTGCCTAGTGGGAACCTTTCACACTGGACCGTTATATAGGCGAGACCGATCCAGACGAGCACCTCAAAGTCTATATCACTCATGTCACCCTCTACACTTCTCACGATGCCATTTTCTGCAAGGCCTTCCCTACCACCCTCAAAGGCCCCGCCCTCGAATGGTTTACCACCCTACCACCATACTCCATCGACTGCTTTGACACCCTCCCCCACATGTTCACTACTCACTTCGCCAGCAGCCACCTGCATCAAATTACAACCATCTCTCTTCTTTGCGTCAGACAAGAACAAGACGAGACGCTCCAGGCTTTCATCGACCGCTTCAGTAAGGGTGCCCTCTGCACACCACACCTTAACCAGGAAATGATACTTCAGTGTATGGCACTCACTCTCAAACCTGGCCCCTTCGCCAACAACGTCTACCTACACCCACCCGCCTCCATGCATGAATTAAAGCTCCGCGCCACGGACTACGTCCGCATGGAAGAGATGCAAACTCTCCACACAAAATTCTCCAACGACTATACACCATCCGCGACAACCCCCCCTAAACAACCTTCATGACCTGATCCTAGACCCACAGAACCCCGACAACCTCGCTTCACCAGATATGCACCCCTAAATGTTCCTCGATCCCGTCTCCTTGATGAAGCTCTACAGGCCGACCTCATCCCACCACCATGTAAGACGTCCACTCCCCCCAACACAGACATGACTAAATATTGCCGCTATTACCAAAACAATGGCCACACCACAGAAGAATGCAAAGGACTCCAAGACAAGATTGAAGAATTGGTTCGTGCTGGCCATTTCCGCCGCTTCAACCCACCAGCCTTGACCCCTAACCTGCTCGCACTGATATTGTCCCGACCGACCCCCCACTACCCGACACCATTAACACCATCTTTGGTGGCTTGGCCAGTGGAGGATCCACCTCATCATCAAGAAAGAAACATCTCCACCACCTATAATCCATCAACCACATGACCCATTCCCACCACAGACGCCGCATGCCTCCCATAACCTTCATAGACGATGACTTCCATGGCCTTGATCACCAGTAGGATGACCCCATGGTCATCACGGTTGAATTGGAAAATTATGCCGTCAAAAAAGTTCTCATCAACCAAGGCAATTCAGTCGACATCCTCTATTGGGCAACATATCAGAAACTCCAGCTTCCCACCATCACCATGGTTCCATACGATGAACCCATATATGGCTTCTCGAGGGAGAAGGTCTCCACCCGCGGCTACATCGACCTCCATACTGTCTTTTGCGATGGCGCTCAAACCAAGACAATCCCTTTGCGCTTCCTTGTCATAGACGCCCTACATCATACATTGTTCTTCTCGGCCGGCCATCCCTCAACACTCATAGTAGGCCATCTAAATGACGAATTCCAGATTAAATACCCTACCCTCCTACAATACTATCACCTGGTCTGAAACGTCATCCAATCTGCTTTTGAACGAGTGTGCATCCAACACATCCCCAGATCTGAAAATGTCAGAGCCCATATATTATCCAAACTGGCCAGCATTAAGCTAAAAACTGACACTGATCACTCTTACAACAAACACTATCCGCACCTTCCACAACAAACACTTGCCATAACCTAACCCAACACCAACCCGACAATTGGACAACTCCCTACATCTAGTACCTCTGAATCGGTAATCCCCCACCTGATGCCAACAAGAGTTGGCTAGCTAAAGCTGCCAGGTATACAATGATAGGCGATGACTTGTACAAGCGGGGATATGGCCAGCCGCTCCTCAAATGTGTCACCGCCGAACAAGCCCAGTACATCATTAAGGAATTACACGAAGGCATATGCAGCTATCACTCTGACGCAGGCTACTTTTGGCCAACCATGGAGGTTGATTGCCACACTTTGTCAAAAAATGCATACCCCTGCCAAAAGCATGGTAACCTCATCCATCAAAAGCAAGAACAACTCCACTCTATACTATCCCCGTGGCCTTTCACAAAGTGGGGAATGGACATTCTCAGTCCTTTTTTCTCTAGGAAAAGGCCAAGTAAAATTTCTTATAGTAGCCATCGACTACTTCACTAAATGGATAGAGGTCAAACCATTAGCCACCATTACAGCCCAGCAAGTCCAATAGTTCGTCTAGAAAGATATTATATGCCGATATGGCGTTCCACATACGATCATCACCGACAATGGTCGACAATTCACAGACAAAGAACTCACTAAGTTTTATACCGGCCTAGGCATCAAACATGTAACCAGCTTTGTTGAACACCCACAGACCAATGGGTAGGCCGAAGCAGCCAACAAAGTCATACTAGTAGAATTGCGCAAACGGCTGGATAACGCCAAAGGCCGATGGCTAGAAGAATTAGTGGAAGTGTTGTGGGCCTACAAGTGTACCCCTCAATCAACAACAAATGAATCTCCTTTCAACCTAGTATACGGCGCAGACGCCATGATACCAGTCGAAATTGGTGAACCATATCTGCGCCGAGAATTGTACGACCCAGTTCAAAATCACCAAAACATGAGCACCCATCTCGACCTCCTATCTGAATTAAGAGATAAGGCCCAAATATGCAACTTAGCAGCCAAACAGAGAGCGATCATAAGGTATAACGCGAACTTATGCCCAAGATCATTCGTTAGAGGAAACTTAGTTTGGAGAATGGGCAGCAACGCAAGAAAGAAGGATGACAAGTTCTCCACCAATTGGGACGGCCCATACCGAATACGCGAAGATGCCGGAGGAGGAGCGTATAAGCTTGAACAGTTATCAGGCGAAGAGATACCCAACACATGGAATGTGTCCCATCTCAAATTTTACTTCAGTTAAGATACTATTGTACCGAATACTTGTAACCTTGAGTGTACTCTTTTTCCTCACCTGGTCTTTTTTCCCTAAGGAGTGTTTTGGCCAGGGAGTTTTTAACGAGGCACCCCAAATTTCATGAATAAAACAAAGGGTTATTAATCTCACGTCTACTCCTTGGCACACTTTGAAATCGCTTAAGTTTCCCACCCTTACCACAAGTAAGCGGCCTGGGTCGAACACTTGTTACTTAATTTTAATCGCTTAAGTTCCCCACCCTTACCACAAGTAAGTGGCCTGGGTCGAACACTTGTACTTAATTTTAAATCGCTTTAAGTTCCCCACCCTTACCACAAGTAAGCGGCCTGGGTCGAACACTTGTTACTTAATTTTAATCGCTTAAGTTCCCCACCCTTACCACAAGTAAGCGGCCTGGGTCGAATACTTGTACTTAATTTTAAATCGCTTAAGTTCCCCAACCTTAACATAAGTAAGCAGCCTGGGTCTAAAACTTGTTACTTAATTTTAATCGCTTAAGTTCCCCACCCTTACCACAAGTAAGCAGCTTGGGTCGAACACTAGTTACTTAATTTCAATCGCTTAAGTTCCTCACCCTTATCACAAGTAAGCAACTTGGGTCGAACACTTGTTACTTAATTTCAATTGCTTAAGTTCCCACCCTTACCACACGTAAGTGGATCAGGTCGAGTACTATAACTCACATAGTATACACACAAACGTACTCTCATTACCCTACAAACGTCAATAATACTCATCCAAGTGAAGCAGCATATGGAGTAACATACCGAATACATAACAACATCATTTAACAAGCGCGTTCCTATCACATATACTATCGTCAACCCCACACAACAGATATATCCAGAATATGCATCACATTAAAAGCAAGGAAAAATATTGTACAAGTTATTACAGACTTAGGATTAATCGCGAATAGAAAAAATAAAAATTGTATCCTAAGCTACTTGGTCATCACCACCCTCCACGACCTCTCCAGCAATCATATCCTCATCAATTGTCGTCTTTTCTGCCTCCTCCTCAGGACTGCTTCCGGCTTCATTGATAAGTTGGTCGTCCACTACATCCTTATTCACATCGAACTTGGGATCCGCCACATCCACGTCTTTATAGAAAAAGGACGCCTGCCTCAAGCCTTTATGGAACCCATTAATATGCTCTTGGATGATGCAACCTTTAAGGTCCTCGAGCTCAACTTCTAGGCCTTCATGCTTTTCCTTCAACTCATTGTAATCAGCCTCAAGGTCAGCAATATTCACTTTAAATTTTTCCTCTAAATCCAAGCAGTGTACTTTCCAGGTCCCAAGCCTCCTCTTCTCTTCTTTCCACTCTTCCTTTTCCTTCTCCCACGCTTCCTTCTCCTCCGCAAACTTGTCAACTTTACCTTGCAATTCCGCCAGCCTATCCCAGTTTCCCTCCTTTAAGTCCCGTTGATATAACGACCCAACCCGATGCCCCAATATCAGCGCCTTGCTACTAAATTCCACCATAGTTCTCACCAGATGATTAGGCTCCATGTTATCAATTGAATTAATCAACGTCTCCGACATATTGATCTCAATATCCTTCCGAATAGTCATTTTTGGCAGCTCAATCAAGCCAGCCTCCGGTCCTTTTATGCCACTAGACGACCCCGGCCCTAACAAAGCGGCCCGCACTTTCTTCACATCTTTGGCTCTGCCAGGCCTAGCCGACAACTCGGCCTTTCTCTTCGTCCCACCGTGCACGTGCACATCCACCAACGACTCCTACAAATTAGGAACTTCAGTGTTCCCAGCGGCTTTGGCTATAGCCAATTTCTCCTTTTGCAGTGTTTAGAAAAGTGTTAGATTCTTTTTTCCCATCTGCACCATGTGACTTGTAAACAACAACACACATCCATCAGACCACTCAAACACAGTGTAACACTGAAAAATACAAAAAGATACCTTCAATATCAATAATCGGATGAACCAAATTATAAACCCTAACTAAGCCCTTAGTGGGCATCTTATCGCTAAAAAGCATCACCGCATCCACCACTTCCCAGTCAGCCACCGACAACTCCTCCCTCGCCATCCCCTTATATCTCCAAGGGTTGCCGGTTCAGAAAAATGGAAATTTAAAACTCCCATCGTTGGTGTAAAAATGTGAACATCCAACTTCCTTTACCACCACTTTAAAGAACCCATCTTTAAAATGTTTGAAAGATTGGGTAAAACCATCCAATCTGTTAATTCCAAGCCGACTTACAAGCGATAACAACGTAGTCAGACTTTTCGGCCTCGTATCAAAGAAGTAGAGGTATGCCCGCGGAGATGGTTGCAATTACAAGGCCATACACAACAACCGGAACGCTTGCAAGTATGCAGTTGAGTGGGAGCAACATTCAACAACCGCAATACTCCCAGGGTGAACTCGTCAAACGGCAATCGAAAGTGCAGTTGTGAAAAATGACACATGTACATATAAAAGAACTCCTCGACAACTCCATCTCGGCCGTGGTAGACAGATTCTACGACACTTACCCTCTCTGGCACCATAGTATCCCTTCGAGCGCCCTTCTCAAAGATAGGAATATAATTCAACCACGACTTCAGCAATCGCGACCACCAGAATATTGAGTATTGCGTCCGCACATCCGCTGCAACCCACTCGTATCCCACCTTCGCCGGCCAACTGCTCTCCACCAACTCCTTTGGCGGATCCTCCCTAACTTCAACTGTTCTCTCCATCGGGATCCTCCCCATATTTCCTGGCTGCTCCCTATCATTACTACCCGACTGACTACTCCCACTTCCCCCTGACCGCTCACTACTCGAACTCCACAAGGAAACCCTATCACTACTACTAGACATACCTATTCTTTTTTAGGATGACGGTGGAAATAAGGAAGATATCGGACAACTCTAACGCACACAAATAAGTGATCTCATATTTCTTACAAATGAAGCAACGTGAGCACACTTTTAACAACACCCTCATTTATAAACATGATTCCCAAATGCTACAACTTCTTCCCGCCAAAAGTCATAAGCCATACGAAGCTTCTCAAAGCACACCAAGGCTCACCAACCTTAAAATGACGGTGCACAACCCCTTTGACTAGACCTCTGACATCTGCCACCCCTCCACCTACCATAAACCTATTCAGATTCCAAGCCTTAACATTGTTCATCACACTTAAAGGTTGGGGGACTGGTGTACTACACCTAGCCGGCCTAACAAAAAACACACCAACACTTCTCATCCTTTGCCGATATAGATACACCGACAAAGGCTGGGGAACTAGTGTACTACACCTAGGCGACTTAGTTTGACTATAGTCGTAAAAATCGTCTACATAACTCCCAAGGACACAAATAATCACCATATATATGCTGAGCGGATAAGAGTAAGAGTAATCGACCTAAGCCACTAAAGAGTAACCGGCCTAAGCCGCTAAAGAGCAACCGACCTAAGCCGCTAACTTAAGAAAATTAAGCGAGAACTTGACAAATTTAGAGCATTACCAGCAAAACCCCTAAGGCCCACGATAATTGAACTAAGGGGCCTGGGCTAAGGCCCAGGCCCACCTATTGCCCAAAGAGGGGCCCGACCAATGACGTGGCCAGACATAATTAATAATCTATAAATATGCATGGACCCCAGCAATTAAAGGTACGCATTCATTAATCCCTTAATCATGAGATTTGACTTTCTAAGAGTTCTTTGCTGACTTGAGCGTCAGAGTCTTCTCCGCAGGTAACCCCTCTCGAGTCCAAACCGGTCCAAACCGAGATACCAACAGATAGCATACGCCAGCCGAAAAGAAGCCTACTGAGGAGATTGCGAATTGAGGTAAGGTAACATTCGTGTTTGACATCTTTTATTTGTTCTCCGCATGAACATGTACCAATGGCAGCCTTAGCAAAAATCCACTCTCTCACCCTTAATTCTCACTAAATTTTTGTCTTAATTAGCAATGAAGGGAGGAAAACAAAAATATGTATTAAGGCTGAACTTAATTGTTATTCAAAGTTCATTAGTGGTTGTTTTTCCAGCCCCTCTTGACTGCCCATTATTAGCTAGGGTTTCTCTACCCTTTTACATCCACGCTAAAACTAATTTTAGCAAAAAGAAAGCTTAATTTGGATCTACCAAGGTTTGAACCCTTAACCATGCCAATGTCAAATCAATGCACAACCAATTCAACCAACTCATGTTTCATGGAACCTATAAATGCCAATGTCAAATTAACACATAAATGGCATACATAGGACTTGAACCTAAGTCCTCTTACATAACTAAGTACTCTCAACCATTTGAGCTAGTACTTTTCCATGTCACAGTCAATATTTAATGCCATAAAGGCTTCCACTACCTGCATTTATTAATTAATTAATTATTTAATTAATTAAATTTTGCGGATCTTATATCTCCCAACGAAACGACCCCTAGAACTCCCAGGTTTTATTTGATTTTCTAGCGCCCGATAAGCATAATTGATGGCTAACTACGCGGAGTTAGTTAGCTCTCTACTTTGGTGTCGCCCAATGATGGCCAACTCAGAGGAGTCACTACCTTAATGACACGCGACGCTATCAGAAAATTTCTACTTCTCTTTTTGAGTTTGATTTGGGTAATTTAACTCTCCTTGAGCTAATTCTAAATGTTCAAATACTTCAATGATCACAAAAAATCACGTTTCTTGACTCTACCAGTGCCACATTACCCAATTCATTCTCAAAAAGGCATTCTCAATAGTACATTGATCAATTTCAAGCTTTTTACTATCATAAAACTTATTACACAAAATTTTGCACAATTCCACATGCCATAAAAGTTCAAGATCAATTTAACAATTCGGAAATACAATTTTTATCACAGATTCAAAAAATCATCAGTTAACCATTCTAAAACATCAACTTCACATTTCAACAACAATTAACCAACTCAATATACAATAGCTAGAAATTTAGCTTCCCTTACCTTAGCAAAACAATTCATAAGCTCTAATAAGACCATAACCCCTTTAACTATATGAGATGATCTATCTACTCATAGAAATATCACAAAAATGATCAAGACATACCAATATGATCACTCATCAGCAAAGACATATATATATGAATAAAAGGACACATGCAACTAACATTCACAAGCAAGATAGTTTGGACCTAGAGATGGACACAAAATCAGCTTACTCAATTTGAGAAATTGATGGGTTAATCTTGAAGAGCTCACCGTCAAGAGTAATCCTACGATGTAGGTTATTCAAACAAACAAACTAAAAGTGGGATAACTTAGAAAGAAGTAAGATAGTTCTAGAAAAGTGGTTTCTACATAAATGATGAGTTTCAAAATAATAAAACTCGTTTATGAAAATTTTATTTATATTTAAAGATTTTATTATTAAAGTAATCGAATCTTACAATATTAAACATACTATCAATTCTGTACAATTTCTTGTACATGATTTATGGTTTCGAACTCAAATATGAAACAAAACAAAATCTTGTATTTTCCAAAACTTTCAACACAAAGTAAATCGGTATAAGATTCACAACCTCGGTATTTAAGTCACATACATTATAAAAAATTAATATGTAACAGCAACACGGAAGACTTCACATGTGATTAAGGAGGAGGCAACGGTTACAAAAGAAAGATTGAAAAACTGACTAAACTTGTTAATGACTTTAATGACTCAATTATCCACGTGGCAGAGGAGAGAGAATCACATTAATTAGAGGTGGTCCAAACTAACTTTATCCTCATTTTAGTGCATGTTTATGTCTTATTCTTTTTTTCAAGGTGAGATATGTGTCTTTATTTCATACTCATTTCTTTTGTTATTTTCTCTATATTAGGTACATGTTTCTTATTTCTAGCTCTCAAAAGAAAGATCTTTATCTCTTGTCTCTATATTTTTCTCGAGTAATCTCATTTCTTTTTTGTTATCTCTCTTTTTGAGTTAGTTTTTGTACATTTTAATCTCCTACAACACACTTTAGCTATATTAATTATAAAAAATTCTTCAAGAACTTAGATACAAATTTTTAGCTTTTTTCTTTCAAACAAAATATAATCGAATAAATAAACTTCCAACACTTTTAAGCATTTCAAGTTTATTTGAAATTTTAATAACTTTACTTTGCAATTAATTCAAGGTTTTAGTCAAACAAATTTGTTAATACTTTGGTGTGGTTTGGATAACATATTGTAATAAGATTCAAATTAATCTATAACATTCAAAAGAAAGTAGTGCATCAAAGACACTTATAAAGATGGTTCAAAATATAACATTGACCAATTTATATTTATTTGTTTTTTTTTGTCTCCCACGTTGAGTTCTTTGTCTTTTATTATATTTTGCTCTCTTGAGGTGATTTTCTTTTCTCTCATTTCTATTTCTCCCTAGGATTGTGTCTCTTATTTTTCTTTCTTAAGGTGAGATATGCATATTTCTTTCCCTCTCTCACATAACTCTCTTTTGTCACTTATTTCTCTTTCTTCATTAACACTTTGTCCATTTATCAGTCCATGAACCATTTTATAATTATCTTAATCACAATCAAAATTTTCTAGAAAACTTAAGATTTCAAGTACAAGTGCATAATTCAAGAATTAAGCCAAACAATAATATTCTTTTAAGATGTCTTAATGAGAGTAAAATGGATCAATCTTCACAACTGGTTAGGCATAGTGGAACTATAAAGGTGGTCCAGAATAACATTCATTCTTTTTTTAATATCCCTTCTTTATCTTTCTCTCTCATCAGTTCTTTACCTCTCTTTCATATTTCTCTCTTTTAACCTAAAACTCTTTCCTTTTATTTCTAACCCATTTCTCTTTGTTGTGTTTGTGCCTCTTGTTTCTCCTTAAAGGTGAGAATTTTATGTCTTGTTTTCGTTTTTTATCTACTAGTTTTTTTCTCTTATTTTTCTTCCCGATTAGCATTTTGCCCTATGTCATCTCGTTATCCACTTTTTAATTAGTGTCTTAATTGCAATCAAAATTTCTTGAGAAGCTTATATACTAATTTTAATTTCATCACTCTTAAGGATTTCAAGCTTCACTTTTTCAATTCAAAGATTTTTCTTTAGTTTGTAATTTAATGTTTTAGTTAAACAAATTGTTTGGGTGTTGAATAAATTTAGTACAGTATGCATAAGATACAATCGCGGGACTCAATTGCATCTACCATTGAAAAAATGTGATTTATCATAAACATTTTTTTCTCTGAAAGGATTTTTTCTTTTTCATCTTTCTCTCTTACAAGATGAAGATTTTTGTTTGATTTCATATTCTGTGTAAGATATGTGTCTTTTATTTTTTTCTCTTTCAAGGTGAATTCTAATCTTTTAGATGAGTTTCTTATTTCTCTCATGATTTTAATGTTATATATACATTAGTGTTAATTAAATTTTATATTGATTTCATTGTGTGTTCAGATTTCTTGTGGGCTGTTGAATTATATTATCATTGATATTCTATGCCTCCAAAACCGACATGGAAACATAAAGGTTTGTACGAGGAGAAGAAGCACCACAGGAATGAATTTCCTACCCGACAGCATGGATTTACTAGGTTTCAACAAGCTGGTGGTGGAGGTAAGCTTTAAATACACAGATTTAGATGGACAAGATACTATTACAAAATTTATAAAATTATAACAAACATTATGATTTTTATTTGAAAAAAATTAATAGTATATTATTGTCATTATTAAATTGTGAATAAAATTAAATAATAAACATCAAGAAACATTTTTTGTTTAAAACTATAAATGTATAATTAATAATTATCCATTGTACATTTAGTATAATAACATTACAAAAAAAGTTATATTTATAAAAGTACTATATATTAATGAGAATTATAAAATGCATTAATTTTTTATTGTTTTAATTATATTACTATCATATATATATATATATATATATATATATATTGCATTTATATGAACAATAATAATTAAACGAATATTTTTTAAATATGTTTTATCATTCAAATAACAAAAGCTAAAAAAATTATGCTAATTTTTATAAAAAAATAGTTTCGTTATTGGTTTTAAGGTTATTACAAAATATTTTAACATAACTAAATTCGTTAATTTTGAGTAGATAAAATATATTTATTTAGTTAAATTTAATTATATTTTTATAAATACTAATGTAAAAATTAAGTTTCAACGGATCATATTAGTTTAATTTCTTATTTAAACATATAGATACACATTTTAATAAATAAAATGTTATCTATCATTTCAAATTTAACTGCATACTTTTAAATCTTTTTAATTATTAACCTGTGAAACAAAATACTATTAAATTAATCTTCATAACGATTAATGAAAATTTGTGCATTTAATATAATTATATAAATTGCATAAATGCGTTTTAAAAATATTTATTTAAGTATTTATACAATATTATTTAATAGCATTGAGTGTTATATTAATAACATTAAGAATTACATTAATATTTAAGTAATAAATATGTGTGAATAATTAAATTCTTTCTTCATTTAATTTTAGATATTTTTTATCATACAAACTATATTTCATCACAGTTTTGGACTTGTAATTTTATCATCAGGTTCATTCTGCGAAAAAGAAATTTCAATTTTCCAAATTATGAACCAAATTTAGATTTTGAATAACTTATAATTTAATTAAATTCCAATATTGTAAATATATAAATTATATAACAAATATGTACAATTTTTTTTTCTTCAACTGTGAACATGATGCTAGAGCGCAATGTACAACTCATACATATCCTCTGTCCAAAGTCAAACTAGTATTTAATGTAAATTATTAAATATATTTTTTAATATTAATATTTTATATTTTAATTCCTTTTTAATGAAAATACTATATTTAATTGTATTTTTTAAAATTAAAAATATTATAACTTTTTTTATACCCTTGTATTAAAAACTGTTTGTTGTGAAGTTAAATGAATATAATACATTTTTTATTTATTTAATTAAAAAAAAACTTAAAAACTCTATTACATAGAAATAAGATTACTAATTGATCTTTATTTCCATCACTTATATGTAACATATTATATAAATATATATTCATATATATTATTTGGTATAAGTGAATGCCATCAAATTTTCTTCTTCTATGGAAATCATAGTTTATACTTTGCTAGAATATATATATATATATATATATATATATATATATATATATATATATATATATATATATATATATATATATATATGTATATATATATATATATTTTTTTTTTATTTTTATTTTTTAGTTTTTTTTTTTTTGTATCCAAGGGTGATTAGTTATTTTGTTTTTCCTATATAGGTCCCAAAGCATCAGGTGGTGGTGCTAGGAACCAATTTCTGAAGGATCCTAGCCATGGCTCTAGGTCTGACTCCTATGTCAGAACCACTAAACCCTCTAGAGATCGCAGATCCCTGTACTTGGAAAATGTTACCAAAAAATATTTTGATGATTTGTTAGCATCTCCCTCTCAAGCACATTCTATGAATACTCAACAAAGGCTTCACTATATAGAACAACATCATAACAGGAAGCATGAGAGGGAGCGTTCTATGGACTTGAAACCATTTAATAAATGGAATTCTTACGGAAGAAGAATCACTGAAGAAACCAGGAAGAGACCCAGAATGAGTTGGAGTGAGGGAATTGCTAAGCTTCAGGAAAAGAAAATTGAGAGTGATGGCCAAAGTGCTACTTCTGCTGCTGCTGCTGCTACTCCAACAACTTCTGTTGGCTATGGTTCCTTGTCAGGTACATTCATGGATTCTTTAGAACTGTTTGTATCAAATTTTTTTTTTCTTTAAATAATTCAAGTCTGAATCAAAATTCTATATTGGATGGAAATGAAAATTAAACACCAAAAAAAATCTCATTTTTTTTTTTCTGTATAGGTCTCAGAACACGGACAGGTGGCTCTGGCTCTGGGTCCAATGGCAGAAACACTAGAGCCCCTAGGGATCCTAGACCCCGTTTCTGGGAAAATGTCAGAAAGGAACAATTATATAATGTGCTGATACCTTCCTCACATATACATTCTCTAAACAGCTGGAGAAAGTTTCCCTATGGAAAACAACATTACGATAAAGATCACAATAAGAACAATGAGGGAGAGAGTTCTGTGTTGAATCCGATTAAGAGATGGAGTCATTATGAAAGATTATATCATGGAGAAACGGGTAACGAAAAGGACAATAACACAAATGTGTTAGGGAAAAGTAGTAATAATGAGATTGAAGAGAGTGGGAAGAGGCGTAGGTTGAATTGGGGTGAAGGACTCACCAAGTATGAGAAAAAGAAAAGAGAGGTTGAAGGTTTAAGTGTTACTTCTGCTGCTGTTGCTGCTACTCCAACTTCAACTTCAGTTGCATGCAGTTTCTTATCAGGTATGTTGCTGGATTCTCTTTGGTGCTTCTTCTAGTAAACCTTAGAAAAAGTTTTTAATACATCTTAATTATTTACACTTATTGTACTAAAACTCAAAAGAAAAAAATGAATTAAGGTCTTTTAAAATACACATCCTTGCAACAGTGATTATAATACAAAACAAAACTAAAATGATAAAAATATTGTCGAGATAAATTTCTCCAAAGAAGATGATAATGTAAATTACTAGAAGAAGGTTTTCGTATAAACTAAAAAAGTAACTACTTATATTATGTATGGTTATTTTAAATTTAGCATGTATATATATATTATCACATATAGATATAGATAGACAGAGATATAA
The DNA here is from genome assembly GCF_037176805.1 of Vigna unguiculata. Classification (NCBI taxonomy): domain Eukaryota; kingdom Viridiplantae; phylum Streptophyta; class Magnoliopsida; order Fabales; family Fabaceae; genus Vigna; species Vigna unguiculata. The sequence goes on along the minus strand of NC_140795.1, from coordinate 20,366,798 downwards.
AAGTCACAAGAGTTAATAAGTATTCAAATATTTTTTTGTTTTTTTTTTATAATCTACCAAAAAGAGTAATATGAATTTCGTTCATTTATTGAAATCACTAGGAAAGAGAAAAACTTTCAGTTTCCATTAAGGGACAAAAATCTTTCATTTCCATAATATACACGTTCCTATATCGATCTCATGTACCTAGATACGCAATGCAAATGAAAATATAAGTGTTTTAAAGAAAGTTGTACATAAAAAGAAAACCTAACATGTAGAAGTGTTCATTATCATATAGAATTATGATAAATAGAATTTTGATATATATGGCGAGTCAGATTTATTCAAGATTCCAAATGTATTATGTATGCAAATACACATTTTTTGTCCTTCTATGTGTTATTTGTTTGTAGTAACCTAGGTTTCGCTTTGCAGCAGGTGTTGGTGATGTTTTACATGTAAAAACTGCAACGAGTGACACAAATAAGGTTGATATTTTATCTACTTGTGTTGTTAAGTTGGTAGAGTCTGCTGATTTGAGCTCTAGTTTAGGAAGATCCAATGCAATGACAAAGGTGCTGATATGGAAAACCATGGTTTCTAAAGTATTGGAGGAGACTCAGACACAAATTAGTTCACTAGAAAATGAACTGAAGACAATAGAGTCCGAATCTCAATCTGGTCACAATCCAGAGGCATCGCCAATTGCACCCTCTGATGATGAAAATATAGAGAAAATGCCTCTTTCTCCTCCTAACTTTGACACAGAAGATACTTTGTGTGAGTGTGAGACAATTATTTCTTGCAATAGAGAAATAGTAAAAGGATCAAATGCAGTATTTGACAAATTTTGTCCAAAAAAATGTCACAAGGTCATGTGCAGTGGCTCACTTTCACATGAAAATGCAGCCATAAAGGAGAAGTTTGCAGAGAAAGAGTGGTTTGGTAGATTTAAGGAAAAGGTTTTAATAACTAAATATAAAGCCTTGGATCACCTATGGAAAAAGGATATGCTCTTACGATCTCTGAGAAAAAACTCGCCAACATCTCATAGCAGTAATGATTGTGAATGGAATCGCTCGTTTACTCGTCATCGTTTTCCTTTCCCTGGTATGAAAATTCTTTGCATTTGACTTTCTGCTAAAAGTATGCCATTAATTTTGCTATTTTTGCTTCCTTACATATATAGTTACTGCAATCAACCAACCACTAGGTATTTGTTGTTGATTTCTGTACATTTACATATGGCTACAGATGCTTTGCAACTGAAGATTATAGATATGAGATAAATAATTTGATTGACATTATGCACAGAAATTCATAAAAGTAAAAAGTTATTCAATATTATTGATATATCCCAAATATTGATAAACAAAAAGAATTCTTGATCTAATAATAATTTTTTTTGTCCCAATTTTCTTCATAATTCTTTAATGCCATATGTTATTTTTGTTAAAATAGAAGTGAATGAGATCCTTTTATAAAATTGATGTCTAGAGTTTACACTACAATTTCTTTTTAAATAATAATCAATTTTATGGGTAAAAAATAAAATTAATAATTATACTGAACTAGTTTTGATGTTAATTTATAAACTTAATATTATAAATAAAAAGTTATAATAGGTTTGTAAATTAAATTAAATTAATTACTAATATTAGTAATTATGATTTTGGTTATGAAAATAATTAGTGTCTAGATTAATTTTAGATTAGTCTTTATAATAACTAATTATTTTTATTCTCTAAAATAAAATGATTGTTATTTAATAATTTTCTTATAACATGTGATATAGGATCAATACCACATGATATTTTACAAGCCTAATCATGGTATCATGTTGGATAATCCTTTCCACCTTCGTATGTCACATTGTTATTTATAGTGCGACGTCGTCATTCTTTAAATGATATCAAAACTAATTTAATAAAAATGATCATATTTGACTATTTGTTATCTTGTGACACGCATGAATGAGAGGCGCAAGATGATAGGTATATACGGAGTTAAAAGTTGCTAAAATATTATACAAGAGACGGATTAGTTGTTGGTCAGTGAAAGGTGGATTTTTGATTTAGAAGAAAAAGTGGATAGAAATATATGTTTGAATACAAATTGATTAATATCTTTAGTTCCCTGCTAAGCTTTTTAGGCTTCTTAAAAAGTTTTTTATTTAATTAATATTTTTAACGTTAAAAATATTAATTATTCTTATTTTTCCAAAAATAAAAAGAGAAATATGATAATGTTTAATTGTTTGCAATTTTTTAGTGTTTTCTAAAATAATAGTTACATTTCTTAACTTTTAAGGTACCATAGATTGTCATCTGTCATGCCATTATCATGCACATGCTATAAATTACTCGTTTTAATTATGCATCCGTGACATTTATATTTGATAGTTGTTGTATTCTAATATTTAGGTTGTAATAATAATAATTGTACTTTCTTTTTTTCTTGGTTTGGATCTGTTTCTATAGCAGGAAAGAAGCTAAGCTTGGTTCCAACATCTGAAATGATAAATTTTACAAGGCAACTGCTTTGGGAATCCCGAAATGAAGTTAAGAAAAGTATGTTGAAGATGCCATCATTGATTTTGGATGAAAAGGATAAAATGATTTCAATGTTTAAATCTAGAAATGGAGTGGTTGAAGATCCGGTGGCCGTTGAGAAGGAAAGGGTTATGATCAACCCTTGGACATCAGAGGAGAGAAAGATTTACGTGGAGAAATTTAGAGTATTTGGAAAAGATTTTAGAAAAATTGCTTCTTTCCTTGACCACAAGACAACTGCTGATTGTGTTGAATTCTACTACAAAAGTCACAAGCTTGATTGCTTTGAGAAAGATAAGAAACGAAAGAGTAGTGGGAATGAGAAGTTGAGTGCAAAAAAAATTGGCGTTAGGAGATCAGGTAGAGAAAGAAATTTAAAAGTGAATGTTGTTTCGCAAAAGAAGATGAGTGAAATTCCACCGAAGAAACGTGTCATTGCATGCACCCGAAAAACACGTTCAGGAAGACTTTTCCTTTGGAGAAAACATGAGGTTTCAAAAGCATCAATACGTGAAGATATCAACACATGTAGATCAAACTCTAAAGCTCTTGCCACCAATAATAAAAATGGGGATTCGAGGAATCTAAACCATGATCAGTCCCAACATGTGGAAGACAGAGATGTCTCGGAACCAACAAAAGTTTTAAGCACTGTTTCCAATGAAAGTATAATTGTGCAGGATATCATGAAAGAGGGGGATGAGACCATGAAGTTTGTGCCTACTTCTAAGGTAGTAGAATCTCTTGTGAATGAGGTAAATGTTGTGGGGGCAAAGTTAGACACCAATAAAAATGATGAATCCCAACCTGTGGAACATGGGAATGTGTCAACATCAATGGTTTCTAATGAATGTGTAACTATGCATGAAACAATGGAACTAGAAGATGAGGTAAGAGAATGTGTGCCTGCTTATGAAATAGCAGAATCTCCAATGATTGAGGTAAACACCTGCAAAAATGAGGATCAACGGAATCTGAACCATGACGAATTCCACCTCGTGGAAGATAGGAATGCATCAGAATCAACAGAAGTAATAAGCATGGTTTCTAATGAATCTATAGTTATACAAGATATCTTGGAAGAAGGAGATGCGGACACAAAGTTTGTGCCAACTTCTGAGGTACACATATTGGAGCCAAAATTATGCACCATTAGAATTGAGGACGAAAGGAATCTGAACCATGATGAATCTCAACTGGTGGAAGATGGAATTGTGTCAGAATCAAAGGAAACAACAACAGGCATGGTTTCTAGTGATTGTATCATTATGGAAGATATCGTGGAAGTGGGAGATGAGGTTAAAAAGTTCGTGCCTACTTCTGAGATGGTGGTAAATAATGTTGTGGAGGAAAAGTTGGTAGGGGATCAAAGGAATTTGACCCTTGATGAATCCCAACTTAATGAAGAAGGGGAAGTTTCAGAAGCAATGCAAATTGTGAGTGTGGTTTATGATAAATGTGTAGTTATGCAGGATACCATGGACGAGGGGGATGAGGCCACAAAGTTTGTGCCTACTTCTGTGATAGTAGAATCTCCGGTGAATGAGGTAAATGTTGTGGAGGCAGAAGCAGACACCAATGAAATAGACAATCAAAGAAATCAGAACCATGATGAATTCCAAACTAAGGAAGACGGAAATGTGTCAGAATCAACGGAAATAATAAACATTGTATCTGGTGATGGTACAATTTCGCAGAATATCATGGAGGAGGGAGATAAGGTCACTGAATCTCTAGTGAATGAAGTAAATGATCCAAGTGATGAGGTAAATGTTGTGGAGGCAAAGTCAGACACCAATGAAATGGAGGTAAATGTTACAAATCATGATGGATTCCAACCCGTGGAAGATAAGAATGTTCCAGAATCAACAGAAATAATAAGCACTGTTTCTAGTGATTATGTAATTATGCAAGATATCGTGGAAAAGGGAGAAAAAGTCAGTGCTTCTGAGACAGTTGAATTTGCAATGAATGAGGTTAATGTTGATAGGGATGCAAATGCAAAGTCACACTCCAATAAAAATGAAGAAGAAAGTAATCTGAAACATGAGGAATCTCAAGCTGTGGAACATGTGTCAGAAACAACAGAAACTATAAGCATGGATTGTAACGAGTGTATAATTATGCAAAATAGCGTGGAATTGGAAGATGAGGTTACAAAGTTGGTGTTTAGTTCTGAAACAGTAGAACCTAGCCAGACTCATTCTGCTGCTGAGGAGGATATGTTGGTTTCTGAAAATACCATTGCTACTTCAGTTCAGGAAGAGATAACAACTCTACAACCTCAAGATGACAGTGATAAACTTCATAATCCTGGGATTTCATTGGAGGAACCGTTTGAAAGACAAGTGAAAGCGGATATTTGCTGTAGTAGCAGTTCAACAGCAAGTGATTTGCCTCAAAACATTGAACAAACTGATGGGCCTGGTTCGTCAGATTCAGAAATAGCACCCACAAATGGTGTTGTTTTTAAGCTGTTTGGGAAGGTAATGGTCGTTCCTTCATCACCACAGAAGCATGAATTAACTGTCATGGAAAATGGAGAAACTGGTGAAATTGAAGATTTCGCAGATGAGCCAGTTGAATGCAGTGAAAGGCCCAAGAGAAGGGTTTCAGAACCCAAGTATCTCAAAGATTACTTTCGATTCAAATAAAATATTATGTTGTAATATCACAGAATAAATATTTTAGGTATTTTTTTTTTTTTAATTTCCGTGACAAAGGTTTCAAAAAATACATGCCTCTTAATGTTCATACTGTTTTCTTTACTATCTCTCTAGTTTTAAGATTTTAGATAGAGTCACTTTTTGAAAATAAGTAGTTCAACTTCTGGATTTTTTTATTTCTTTTTAACTCTCTAGTTTGAAATCGTTAAGTTTTAATTTCATACGTTTTCCTTTAAAAATGAATAATTCACTATCTTATTTGTTCATTTACACCATGGTGATTATCAAAGCTAAACATTCCAACTTTGTTATCTTGTTCAGGATTCAATGAGAGGATTCAAGTATTTATTGGTATAACAAAGTACTTATTTTGAGTCATACAATGTTACTTTTGAGATTCTTTTAATCTAAATTTGTACTCCCCAATAATTTCCTTTTGTAAAGCGAAAATTCTTCATGAAGTAATGTTTTTCTTTGCAAATGCATGTTATATTCGCTTCGCGAAGACTTCACTTGTTATCTTCATTTTAGTTTCTTTATGTTGATGATAAAATTGAATGAATATTATATATTTTTTCTACTGTATATACTATTTATATCTACCTATAATTCTTTTTGTTTAAGTTATGATTAGTTTAAACCTTTTAGACCTTTTATTTCTTTAAACATGTTAAAAAATTATAATATGTAATTATGGAAGAAGACAACGTAAGTTTCATAAACTCAAATACAATATAAGTAGGAGTGTATTATGTGAAACGACAACTAATATATCCATTAGGACAATCAAGTAGTACGAACTCCATACGAGAAAACCTTCAAAAGGTTTATTAACACAATTTATCTAGTCAATCAAAGGTGATGCAAACATTTTTATTAATAACAACGGAAAATGAATGATATAAACATGTAACTTGTTCAATTACTTCTGGATAAATAACTTTTAACTGATGTTATTTTTGACATTTCTAGTTATTCACGATTTGTTTTTTCTTAACGGATTATCAATTTTCAAACGTAATGAAAGTCTAATAACATTATTCAATTATCTATCTTGATCTGAATCATTTGTTTCTTCATTAAGAATGTTCCATTGATCAAACACCTAACATAAAAATTAATCATAATTACTAACATTCATTATAGTATAAAATATATATTAATACACTAAAGATTTAAATAATACCTTATACGATCCTAATCGGAAAAATGATAATTTTTTCTAACTTTGCATTTCTAAAATAAACAATGAACTAATAGAGTAGAGTTTGTATAATAGTATTAGTGAGAAAATCAAGTTTTGATTAAATGTCTATGCGACAAGAGGTTTATCATACATATTGTACCGAGCTACTGACAAGTCTAGCTTTGAGAAGATTGCTAGTGTAAATTCTTCAAAATAAGTTTGGGACATTATGGAGAAGACGTATAAAGGAGATGACCGAGTAAAAAAGATGCAGCTTAAAACACTTAGCGACGAGTTCAAGAGCATGAAGATCAAGGAGACAAAAGGAGTAGTCAAGTACATAACTTAGGTTAAAATTGTGGCGAACTAACTTGCTAGAAATGAAGAGATGTTGCCTGTTAACCGAATTGTGGAGAAGATTTTGAGGTCATTGACCAGTGACTTTGAGAACATGGTGTGCACGATTGAATAGTCCAAGGACTTGTCAACGCTCACAGTTAAAGAGCTTGTCGAGTCCCTTGATGGGTATGGGTAGCGGAAGAAGAAGAAGAAGAATAAGGCAAAGCAACTTAATTAATCAACTACTCCAAATGAAGGGAGAGAGACTCAGAAAACTCAAGGTAGAGGAAGATACTTAGTCATGTCAACAAAATTGTCATGTCAACAAAATTAGTAGAAGTCGAGGATAAGAAGAAGAGAAAGAATAGTCATGTCAACAAAATTGTCATAGAAGAGGACGAGGTCCATAGAGAGGAGGTTGGTTGAGCAACTCAAATGTTGAGTTCCTCAAGTGTGGCAAGTATGGCCATTATCCAAAGAATTGTTACTCAAACAAGTGTTTCAGTTGTGGTAAGGTCAGTCATTTAATTGTCGGTTTAAGAATGAAAGATAAGAGACAACCAACCTTGTAGAAGAAGTTGAAGAATAAGCGATGTTAATTGTGGCACGTAGCTTGGAGGTAGAGTACAAGCGAGAGGATAACTCAACAAGAAGGTCGAGTAGTGTGGAGAATTCAACAAGAAAGTCAAATTACATGAAGAACTCGACAAGACAATCGAGTAGTGTCAACAAGTCGGTAATACATCCTGATAGATCAATGGTGCATTTGGATACCCTGGTAAGGTGCATGAAGAGTGCAAAAAGCTTGGCCAAAGGCATGGAGAGCTCAAAAAGATCAGATAAGTCAATGAGCAGGTGAACAACCCGAATAGCTCGATGGAGCGAGTGAACAACTTAGAAAGTTCGGGGTGAGTCCAGGTAGCTTGATGGAGCATGTAGATAGCTCAGATATGTTGGTGAAGCAATTAGAAAGCTCTGAGAGCTTGGTGAGGCATCTGGAAAGCTCAATGGAACATTTGTACAACTCGGATAACTTAGACATGTACGAAAGGTTGGAGCTTGCAAAATCTGATTTGAAACATGGAATTGAGAAGGATGTTAAAGCTAATGAAATTATACATGCAAGCTTAGAGAGAAGAAAGCAGGTATTGCATAAGAGACACTTGGAACTAGAACAAGATGTTTCAAGATTGTAAGAACAGTTAAAGGTTGAGAAGAATTTTAGAGTTGCATAAGAGGTAATGAAGCTCCATGGATGCATTTTGATAAATGAATGAAGCTCCTTGCAAGGTGAGTGAAGATGCACCGAAGATGAATTGATGATTGGTAGCGAAAATGGTTTAGAGAAGGTTCCTAAAAGGTTAGGCCAACTTAGGGAGGAGGGCTAAAGGAGAACACTAAGTGAATGCTCTAGCAATTTGGACTCTCAAAGGCAAGGTCATGGAGTAATTTCAACATGTAGCTTTGCACTAAATTCAAGAGTAACCTTACAAAGAATGTGGAGTTTTGCTTATATAGCCAAGTATTTCGGCCAACCACACTAATTAAGCATGTGCAGAAATATTCTAGATCTAGATCTAGATCCCCTTATTTGGTGGATAAAAGGACATGTGGCACTTCACACTTTACACATTGTAGCATATGCTAAATGTGTTTAAGTGTGGGAGGACCTACACTTGCCATTCGGCCAAAGCTAAGCTTAATAAGGCCGAGAGCCCACTTGAACTTAGTCTTGGTGAATTTGGATCCATTCTATGCTAATGCACACATTATTAAAAGATGGCCCAATTACATTGGCTGAAATACAAACTAATCAAAATTAGCTATCTAAATCTTGATGTCTTCCTTGGCCCATTTCAATAACAATTGATTAGCTTTGGACATCAAGAGGTTTTGAGATTCACCAGTTTCTTGAATTCTCTTAAGCATTCTTCTAGTGATTAAGCCAAATGGGCTTAGACCCTGTGTTGGGCTTGATGGGCTTGGGCCCAAGTCATCAGGAGGTGCAGGACAAGAAATGGATATTTGAAATGGATGAGGAGATAGGTGCAATTGAGTGCAACAATACGTGGGAGTAGTTCGATCTCTCAAAAAGGATTCGGTCTATTGACAAAAACCTGGTATGTAACAAGTCAGCTGATGAAGGATTAATTTGTTCCTTTTTAAGATTATTGAATATGGTGTGAGCTGATTAAGAAAGCTAAGCGAAATCCCTACTGGACATTAAGATAGCAAACTATCTAGATGTGAAGGTTCCTTTCACAAAGCTCAAGAGAAGAAGATGATGGATTGATTCAAAACAAAAAGGAAATGGAAAACACATAAACCATAGAAAACCAAGAACAAGTAAAGGAAGAAGAAAACATAAAATGGAAAGGAAAGAAATGGTAAAAATGTGAGAAGCACGCCACTACAAGGCTAGGCTAGAAGCCATGGCAACCTTGAAGATGAGTGGATGTGTGCCGCCACTTGCTATGCAAGATAAGGCTTAAAAGTATTCACTCCCAAGGGAGGAAACTCTCACAAATGGTTGAGACACAAGAGTGTTTTTACTTCAAAATGTTCAAACCTTTTACATGTCTAGGAGCACCCCTTATATAGAAGAGTTTAGGGGCCTCTAAGCAAATAAAAGATACCTAAGGATGTCTCTACAAAAACCTAACCCTAGCTTCTAGAAACTAGGTCAAATAAGGTTACAAAAATGAGAGACAAAAGAGCCAACTATGGTGTGTGCAAGGCTAATTTCGTTCGAGCACAAAAGGAGACAAAGAATGTGTCTCATATGTCTCCAAAAAGTGGCCAAAGTGTGCTATAAACAAAGGAGACCAAAGGTACATAGGTACACTTGTTTTATGCCTTTTACTTTATGCTTTATGCCTTTGCTTTACTCTCTCATCCACATCATTTATGCTCCCCAATCACCATGCGCCACCTAGCATTGCTTTCTTACTCCTAATTAACCTACAAAGCAAATAAACATAGATTAGCATGTTGGCTTAAGTCAAGTCAACTATAGTCAACAAGTCAAACCTAGTCAAAGGTCAACAAGTCAACTAAAGTTGATTCAACTAAGTCAACTTAGGGAATCAAAAATAAGAAACACAAATGAAAGGGATGAAGGATTAGTGAACTTCCTTTGTAGACATGCTTAGTCTTCTTAAGCATGTGCCTTCATCCTTACTTGGGGTCAATCCTTCATCATCAGCCAAAGAGAAGAACAAGTCTGCCAACGAGAATGCAAAGGACAAGTCGGCTACTAAGAGAGTAGAGAACAAGTTGGTCACAGTGAAAGTGAAGTACAAGTCGGTCATAGACAAAGTGAAAGCGAAGTAAGCCAAAGAGAAAACGAAGAACCTGACTATTCCTGAAAGGAGCAAACATGGTGTGAGAGGAGTTACTACACGTAGGTAGCTTGGATGAAGAATAGATGAACCGAGACGAAGAATTAAAGAAACATTTAAATTTACAAGAGAGTTGTCAAGATAGTAAATATAAAGCTTAATTGTACTTTTGGTCCCAACATTTATAACAATAATTTAATATTTTTTTCTCTATTTAATTTTTACTCATATAATCTGAAGAAGACTCGATATGATTTCATGTGTTAAATCGACATTAACGTTGTTTAATGTTATTTAGAGTACGTTGGGTTGTATCAGATGATACAATCATCCAATCTTTTTACATCCAAAAACAAAATATAAGAGCGACAACATTAAATCTTTTAAAAAATATATAAAAATCACATTAAGTCAGAAATAAATAAATAGAGGAAAATCATTACATCTTACTATGAATAAATATAAAAGTAAAAAATTGTTATAAGCCTAAATATAACTACCACGTTTGTCATATCCTGTTGAATATTAATTTGATCACCAAAAATTCCTTGGTGTTGGTATTGACATAAGTCCTTTGTCTGTACTTGGAGGGGACCTAGAAAACCTTCCATGCCGATTTAGCTTTAATCTGATGGCAGGAACCTTGCGTGCGACGGCCTGCCAAATCATTTGGACAGCATCATTTTCCTTAGAAGGGAAGTGAAATTCAAAAAAATGTTCAATCTCTTTCAACATGTTCCACATCCGGGTCCACTCTTGTTTGCTAATACCCCGGATGAAGTTTATAAGAAAATTTTCTTTGATGGCATCAACAGTAGGGACAAATATGCAGAACTCAGAGTAGTCAATCACGTCTTCATATGGTAGCTCAATTGCATCACTGATGATGACAGGGACACAGTGACTGGCAATGGCATCAAACAAACGGTTTGATGAAGGGGTGTCACCAGCAATGTTGAGGCAGAACTTGGAAGCACGCATGCCTTCTGTTGCTTTCTTTATTCCATCTTTCTGAATACTCCCAAAGGAAAAATGCACATCCTTTTCATTTTTCAGAAGATAGAATAGCTCTTGTCTTGCTAAACCTCCCTGATCATAAGGAAAACATACACTTATAATGCAATAGCAAGAGAAGGAAATAATGCTGAGTTAGCTAAATGTTGAACTTCTTTTATCAGACATTCTTATAAAAGAACTCTATCTGCATGAGATTCTATATATTTTTATTATATTTAGGAGATATTGTTCCCTTTTGTCACTTTGAGGATAATTGGGATAGGTCATCAACTTTTTCTTGGGTTCAAGCATAAATGCACGGTAGCATGTGTCAACAAGTCCAAATTTTCTGCTTATTCTTTTGGTATTGTACCTGCACTTGCTTGACCTTCAAAATACATTGATGTTCATACACTAAATTTTTTTTTTTTTTAATATACTTTATACCATCAAAATTAGTATATGTCAGTGTACTTTAAAAACATAACAGCAAAGAATTCATATTGATGTGCCAAGTGTTGCCTCATAAACAAAAGACCATCTCTAAAACATTAGCTTCTTCCATTTTCTGCCTCCTAAATTACATTGATGTCAATGAAAAGTATCTTCTCTGAAAAGCAAAAAAAGGCCAGAGCAACCAAAATATTAAAGAGCAAGAAGGCCATACATCTTTTCTATATATTGCTCCTTGGAAGTAAAGTAATGTTGGACGACTATCAAAGGTGGAGTTGTCATTTAAATAGGAAGGGATTAAATGTTTATAAGGTGCTATCACATCCTTTTCCACATTGGCTATATTTGGAGGATATCTCCCAAAGTCTGAAAGAATGAATGTAGCAGGCCACAACTTCATTCTTGCTTCTAACATACTGTTGGGATGGTGTGCTAAAATCAAATGGTCCTTTCCCCCTGATCTTTTCCATTGCTCTTGAGTTGTCAAATGTTTCACTAACTTTTCCTGCAGTATCTTGTTCCCATTTTTCTTTTCTTTCTTCTTACCTTTGGAGTAGCGGTTATAGCTCAAAGATGAAAAGAATGGTACATATATAATATCAGCTTCACTCGAGTTTTTAACTCTGATTACAGTCCTAGCCTTAGGAGCTTGAGGGAATTCTGATGCAAGAATATCCAATGTAAGCCAAAACTCGATACTATGTTGCAAATTCAAGCCCCCAGGGTAACCAGGTATATTATTTCTAACATCAGGCCACACACTACTCCCATTTGGTTTCCAATCCAAGAGTCCAAAATGGAACTCTGGGGGTAAATCATACATGTAAACCTTGATAACAAGTTCATCATTTTGGTGGCATTTCCCTCCATGTTTCACTAGTTTTATGTTCCCAAATGAGGATTGAACATTTTGCTTCAGCATCTCGTACTCTGATTCATCTAATGCAGATAAATGCTTTGAATTGGGCATCAGATTGTACTCCATGGGATTAGGACGATACGTGGATTGCATAACAAAGAACCAGGACAACACGAACAGAAGCGATGTCATTGTAAAGAACGAAAACAATGACTTTCTAAAACCAACCTTGAACGAAGAAGGCCCATTTCTCTCAGCCATTATTCACCACTATTTCAGCACTTCACACCGCTGTGCCCTCCTCTATTTAACACAATCATAACAACCATCGTTAAATTTGCAACGGCTTGAGGGAAATTGTACAAACACCACAAAGGCAAAGAAGGATGATCATACACATCAATTCAATATGAACCCCGGCAAGTGAATAGTTTTAAAGATCATTCATTGAAATTATCAACCATAAACATGTTGAATGCTTACTATATGATAATAAACATTGTGCCTGTTATTTGAAACCCAATTGAAAGGAGATCCACCAAGCTTAACATCTCACCATTGCAAATCTCACATTGACTCATAACAATAACAAGAAGAAAAAAAAGAAAAGAAAGGAAAGATATTAGTGTATTGTCGTAGTTGTGGTTATTATGTCATTATGTGTAGACTAAGAAAGGAATGGAAGAAGAGAGCGCATGAATAGGGTCTAACGGTGGAAACGGGCTTCTAAGCTTTCAACTACACTATTTTGTGTGTCTTATTCATTTGTTAGTAATAGTAATTGGCGAAACTCTACATAATTTTAGTTTTCTTCTCCGATTTACCAATAAAAAATCGCATTCTATATGATTGAATGATAGTATGAAATGATGCATCTCATCTCGTGGATTTTGATGATGATCGGTAAATTGGATATCGGATAAAATTAGTTATGCATATTAAATAAGATGTCTTAAATGTCTTTAATAGATATGCGTGGATGGAATAATGGGTATGAATATTGATGGGTGCGATATGATGGTATTCAACGAATATTTGTTTTTAAATCAAGTAATCAAAATAAAATTATTAATAAAAAGTGTGATCATTGAGTAATTGTTAAGTTTTGACTTCATATATTTCTATTTCTTTTATGTCCGTTACTTTTATTACAAGAGATTTTAATAATGAGGATCTTCTTTAAGAGTTTACTGTATTTATTGAAAATTATTCTTAAGAGAAATGAAAATTAAAAAATTAGAAAATATAAAATTAAAAGATTAGAAATATATTAAATTATAAAATATAAAATTAGATAATTAGATAATAATAAAATTATTAAATTATTAAATAAAAAATAAAAAATAAAAAATATGATTTTATAATGTTAATTTCATAACTTTATAATTATTTTAATTATCTAATTTTACCGTTAATATTTTTATATTCTATAATTAAGCTATTATAAATTTTTAAAAATTATAAAATTATATAATTAGGAAATTGTGAAATTGGAAAAATAATAAAATTAAAAAAATATAAAATTAAAAATTAAAAATTAAAAATTTTAAATTTTGAAATTATGATATTAGAATATTATAAAATGACAAAATTAAAAAATATAAAAATATGAATTGTAAAATTAAATAATTAAAAAAATTATGAAACTAAAATTATAAAACTATATTTTTTTATTTTACATTAAATAATTTCATAATTCTATTATTATTTAATTTCATATTTTATAATTTTATAATTTTTTTATCTTTCAATTTTATAATTTTAATTTTCTTTTAAAATAATCTTTTTTAAATATAGTAATCATGGAGGAAAATCCCAATCCATTAAAGTGTTTTAGTATTATTTAAAACATTTAAGCAAAATGACAGTGGTTAACAATAAAATTTATCGGCAAGACTCAATAAAAGAATTTTGATATTTTGAAAACTCACTATACTAAAAAAAAATTTAATAAGAAATTAATTAAAAAAATTTAAATTTATTGAGAACTCAAGACATAATTAAACTATAAAAAATTAACTTATTTATATATGTAAGACCCAGTTTTCTGCCCCTAATGTTTTAAGGGCTACCTTTAATTTAATGGGCCTAAGGGCTGACCCAAAGAGAAAAACCAGACTCTAATTTGCCCTAACTTTTTCATTTTCCCTCACTTTCAGAAAACAATCTCTCCTTGCCTCCTTGAGGAGCTGCACTCTATGTTAGGGTTTGATTCCTCACCACTGTCAAGTTCGCTCAAGCTCCTTCATGCTCAAAGTAAGTTATCCTTCATCTCGTACCATCCCTTCCTTAGCATATTTTTGTGTTTTCCCAACTAGGGTTTTATAGGGAGCTCATTTTAAGGTCTATTTCGCTGTTTTTCCAACTCCCTAAACCGTTCTTGGAGCTGTTGTGCTCACTGTTGTGGTGTCGAAGTCCTCTACTAACCCCTTTCCAGGTAAGGGAAGCTAGGGTTTCGAGTTTTAATGTGTATGGTTTGATTTCAATTCTGTTTACTGCTCCTGGTGATTGTATGCTGTTTAAAATAACATGAACATGTTATGTGCATTATTTTGGTTGAATACTGGTGTTTGCCTGCGTATACAGTGGAGGGTTATGGTTTTCTAACTCAAGCGAGCATGTCTCGCCTAGGCGAGATCAGCAGTAACTCGACCATCCTGCCTGCACGAGCTGTCGCTCAGGCGATGAGTTCTAGTTTTGAGCGAGAGCACTTCCCGCTCAGGCGAGGAGGTCTCGCCTCAACGAGAGTGCGTGACAGCGCCACTATTCCCCTCTTCGAGCCCTCGCCTAAGCGAGACCCTTCAGTTTGAGCGAGGAGCTAGGCGAGGGTAGTGTGTTGTTTGGTTGTTTCTTCGATCTTGAATGGTTACTACTTGCTTGAATTTAGTTATTATGTTAAAAGCATGGGACAAATGATTATGCATGAGCGGTGTGATTCATGGATTGTGCATGATGGGTTTTGGTATGAACTTGGCATGTGAAATGAGATGGTTGGTATCAAAGAGACATGGTAATGATATGAAATACAAATCGATATTCATGGTTTCGGAGGGATAAGTTGATATTGATTTCACATTTGGATATGAATGAGGTTGATTTATAAAGGTTGGCATGAGATTATCTGCATGATAAATATTACTTGATTGATTGAGCATGATTGGTCGGTGGTCAGTGTGTAATTCCTTGAGATCTCTAGGTGGGATTTCAGGGTCGTGCTTCAATGGTCGGGACGTAATTCCATGACTCCTGTTAGTGGGAATCCATGGTGGTGCCCCATCTATATAGTCTGGTAAAGATTCAAGGTAAGGTTGCATCCTCACACTCTAAGGAGGCAGTTAGTCTCACTTAGAGCGGACTGACTCTTGTTGTGAGAGTAGCAGGAGGCCTGAAACTCATTTAAGGGCTAACCTTGTGTGTGGGGGATTGAAACATGGTAACACTTGTAACACTTAGCTCGGGGGTGAGCAGCTCAGGGGTGAGCAGGGTAATCCATCACAAGTCCAAGCATCCGCTGAATCCGACTAGACTATATGTATCCGGATGAGTCAAGTCAGAGTCTATGTATTGTTTGAGAAGTGATAACATGTTTGCATGATATATGTACTGCTTGGATTGCGAAATAGCATGTGACTGCTTGATGAACTATTTCCACTCTAGCTTACCCTGTTTGCTTGTTGGTTGTCTTGTATGTGGTTCTTCTTCTTTTGCGATGATCATCAATTTATTGATGTGAGCAGATGCAAGAGGCACTCGAGGTCAACAGGGAATGGATGATCTCGCTGCGTAATATGCTTGGACTGATTCTCCGGCTTTGGGTTTTATTATAGGGTTGTGGCCCATGTATAGCTTGGCCTTTACATTTAATTTAGTTTACTATTGAACCTTGTATTCTGTTATGTTTTGGCATCGTGGTGTGCCTCGAATATTTGTAAGGAGTAAGGTTTAAACTCCTGGACCGCGTTTCTACTTTATTCTGTGTGACGCTTCCTTTAACTAGCTTTATTAATTAAATGGGGTGTTACATTTATGGTGTCAGAGCGGTCATTCCTTAGGTCTGTGGACTTCGATGTCCGCTTAACTTTTTTTGTGTTTTTTTTAGTATTCTTAGTTAAATTCCTGTCTTATCAAGCCTAACCAAGTGATTTTTTTTGTGCTAGTGAATTATGGCACCTCCTCGTAGGACTCAGCAATCCTCCCAGGGCAATGTACCTGATATCGCCAGGGCAATTGAAGCAATTATAGCTACTATGACTCAACAAAGTATAGCTATGATGCAGCAACACGAAGCATCCATGTAGCGACAAGCAGCGTCGTTTGAGCAGTAGCTGTTGGTGATGCAGCAGATGGAGGCTGTAAGAGTGGCTGCTGAGGATCCTCACCGACAACATATGGAAGCCCTCCGCCAGTTGGAGGAGAACAGGATAGTTGCACCTGTCTTTGGCCTTGAGCCATGACCACTAGTCAGGGAGTGGAGTTTGGAAGACTTTCTGAAACACAATCCGGTGAAGTTTAACGGCAAGACCAGTCCTGATGCTGCAGACCAATGACTAAAGGACATGGAGAGAATCTTCGATGCGAAGATGTGCCCGGCAGATAACCGATTGGCATTTACGATGTATATGCTCACTGGTGAGACTGAGCATTGGTGGATCAGCACCAAATCCATCATGGAGAAGAGAGACGAGTCCGTGACTTGGAAGGCATTCAGGGGGAAATTCCTCTCTGAATATTTCCCAAATATTATCCGGTATGCCAAGGAAGTGGAGTTCCTCCAATTGACCCAGGGAGGGAAGTCAGTGACAGAGTACGCTGAGAAATTCAAAGACCTCAATCGTTTCTACACCATGCCACTTGATGAAGAGTGGCGATGCAGGAAGTTTGAAAATGGTCTCCATGGGGACATCCGTCTGATGGTTGCCCCTCTGTCCATCAAGGATTTTGCAGCTTTGGTGGAGAAGGCCAAAGTAATGGAGAAAATGAAAAATGAGGTACAAGGTCACGCCTCCCACAACAACAGAGGATCGATGGACCATCTGTGTCCAAGCCGAGACAGGAGGAGAAGAGGAAGCCTTATGATAGACCCCACCACTAGTCTCAAGGGTCTAGGAGCTTTCCTCCCCAACAAGGCCGAGTATAGTGTTACATATGCGGAGGCCCTCATCTGAGGAATCTTTGCCCGCGCATGAAGGGCTAGCGCCGATGCAACAATTGTGGCAAGGAAGGCCACTTTGGAAAAGACTGCCCCACCCTTACTAGAGCAGTGGTGCGACCTCTAGTATAGACTCTTACCCAGCACCAGCAGAGGAATAGAGGCAACAGGCCTCAGGCGACGGGCAAAGTTTACGCTATGACAGGAGCAGAGGCTGCAAGCTCAAGTAACCTTGTTATTGGTTATTGTGTGATTGCTGGAATGAGGTGTTGTGTATTGTATGATTCTAGAGCGACACACTTCTTTGTGTCAGATGCTTGTGTGAAACGTCTGGGTCCGCTAGTGTGTGAGCTTGTGGTATCCACTCCGGCATCGAGTTTAGTCAGGACATCATCCTTGTGTGCTAGATGTCCGGTGGAGGTAGAAGGGCGTAGATACAAGGTAAATCTAATATGCCTACCTCTACGAGAGTTAGAGGTAATTTTAGGGATGGATTGGCTCTTTGCCAATCGCATTCTTATAGACTGTCGGGAGAAGAGGTTGTTATTTCCCGACTTAGAGGAGGCTGAATTGATATCTACTCATAGAGTTGTGAATGGGGTTCAAAGTGGCGCGCAATGCTTCATAATCTTCGCTCGTATGGAGATAGAGGAGAAGGAGGGGACATCAGTCATACCTGTGGTGCATGAGTTTGAAGACGTATTCCCAGATGAAGTACCAGGGTCGCCTCCCAATAGAGAGGTCGAGTTCACAATTGACCTGGTGCTAGGAACATGTCCGATATTGATGGATGATGAGTCATTATTTTCCTCCATTCCACTAGTCTTTGTGTACCCATTTGACAGTTGTTCAGTGCTTAATTGTTCACCTTTAGTGTGTTTTCATCTGTTGGGCTTTATTGGGCCATTATTCCTAATTTGGGTTAATTTCGTGTTATTTGGCCTAATTTTCGTTTTTAATTATTTTTAGGTATTTGAGTGAGACAATTTTGGAACTTGGACATTAATATTTAGTTGAAGAGACTTGCCACATCATTGCCACATCATTTCCATGTCATCTTAGTGAATGGGCCAACATTTGAGGCCCAATAGTGGCATTTTTGTAATTTTGAGTGGCAGAATGACATTTTTGTAAATACTATGGCAAGGGGTGATGGGACCACGAGGATTAGGTCTGGATGCATGAGAACAGCCGCACCTTCTTCCTCTCCAACCTCCATTTTTGTTCTCCAGCCTCCATTTTCGTTCTCCAAGCTTCCATGGAGGTGCTCCTTGCGATTTTGCACGTTTTTGCATAGTTTTTATTGTTTTTTTGCACATTTGACAACTCCCAATGAGGGTTTTACGTTTTGAATTTGTTTCTAGCTTGGGCAGCTCATTTTTTGGAATTTATTGACTTGGAACAACATCCATTGGAACAACATCCATTGAAGGGGTTTTCGTATTTATATATCACAACACCGTTTTACATTCCATTGAAGCCTTGAAATCTCTCTTTTGCTCTTGATTTGCATTTTAAGAATTCATAAGTTAGGGTTTTGTATTTTTGATGTTCTATTTCAAATTTGAAGTGCTTGATTGTTCCATTTTGATGTCTAGCTAACCCCATTGCATTGATTCCTTGACGAAATTGAAATGAAACCATGAGATTATTGGTCGTTTTTGGGATTCCATTTAAAATTGCCTCTGTTTCAAGTTGTGTTTAGATGATAAACACGTTTTTGATGCATGCTTAATCTCAAATTCGTGTGTGCACATTAGTGGCTCGTATTCATGCTTAATGTTTATGAGTTCTGTCACAGCTTGCTTCAATATGTGGGTGTTAACTGCCTGAAATTTGTTGTGCTTAATGACAATGAGTCCATGGTAATTTTCGCTTAGTTGATTACTTAGGATTCATGAGAGTAAATTCGAATAGAACAATTATTTGGTAATATGTGATTGGTGGACTTTCAATTGAATAAAGGAATCATTGCGTTTTCATATAACTGTTAAATTTATCTGCGAATTGAAGTTTGTTATGAATCGGAATCTGCCAAACCCCCCCTGTGTTATTGTGTTGTGTTTGAATCTGGAAATTGAAGCTTTGGACAAAAATATTGGTCGTTGGGAGACGACTTGATTCACTTTCATATACTGCATTTTATCTGTTTTAATTTGGTGGGGTACGACCTCTATCCATACCGTATAGCTTCAGCAGAACTGGTGGAGCTAAATAGTCAAATTGAGGAGCTACTGGGGAAACAGTTCATCCGACCCAGTACTTCGCCTTGGGGAGCGCCAGTGTTGTTGGTGAAGAAGAAGGATGGAAGTTCACGCCTGTGTATGGATTACAGGCAGCTAAACTAGATGACCATCAAGAACAAGTATCCTCTCCCGAGAATTGACGATTTGATGGATCAACTGCATGGGTCGTCAGTGCTCTCAAAGATAGATTTGCGGTCAGGGTACCATTAGATTTTTGGAAAGGCTGATGATGTGCAGAAGACAGCCTTCCGATCTCGATATGGACACTACGAGTATGTGGTTATGCCTTTTGGTGTGACCAATGCCCCGACGATGTTCATGGACTACATGAACCGGATATTCATATCGTTCCTAGATAAGTTGTAGTTTTCATAGACGACATCCTTATCTATTCCAGGACTCGAGAGGAGCATGCCGAGCACTTGAGGCTAGTGCTTGGTGTTCTGAGAGAGAAGCAACTATATGCCAAGCTATCCAAGTGCGAATTCTGGATGGATGAAGTATAGTTTTTGGGGCATGTGATATCCGCTCAGGGGATTGCAGTGGATCCGGTAAAAGTTGAGTCGGTGATAAAGTGGGAGTGTCCCAAGTCAACAACCGCGATCAGAAGCTTTGTGGGGTTGGTTAGATACTATAGGAGATTCATAAAGGGATTCTCCAAAATAGTGGCGTCATTGACGCAGCTTACCCGGAAGGACTAACCCTTCACTTGGACGGATAAGTGTGAGGAAACCTTCCAGGAACTGAAGAGAAGGTTGATGAGTTCCCCAATCCCGGTGATTCCTGATGTTGGAAAACCCTTTGAGGTTTATTGTGATGCCTCTCACCTTGGACTCGGTTGTGTATTAATGCAAGAAAAGAAGACGGTGGCCTATGCTTCGAGGCAACTCAAGGTGCATGAGAGAAACTACCCCACTCATGACTTAGAGTTGGCAGCCATAGTGTTTGCCCTAAAGATTTAGAGACACTATCTTTATGGTGCTCAGTTTCGTGTGTTCAGTGATCACAAGAGCCTCAAGTACTTATTTGATCAGAAGGAGTTGAACATGAGGTAGAGGAGGTGGATGGAGTTCCTGAAAGATTATGACTTTGAGCTCTTATATCATCCGGGGAAGGCAAACGTGGTAGCAGATGCCTTGAGTAGGAAGACAGTGCACGCCGCGCATCTTATGATAAAGGAGGTGGAACTACTAGAGCAGTTCAGGGATATGAAGCTGCAGGTGGAGTTGTGATGAAGGATTGACCCCAACTAAGGATGGAGGCACATGCTTAAGAAGACTAAGCATGTTTAGAAAGGAAGTTCACTAATCCTTCATCCCTTTCATTTGTGTTTGTTATTTTTTATTCCCTAAGTTGATTTAGTTGAATCAACTTTAGTTGACTTGTTGACCTTTGACTAGGTTTGACTTGTTGACTATAGTTGACTTGACTTAAGCCAACATGCTAATCTATGTTTATTTGCTTTGTAGGTTAATTAGGAGTAAGAAAGCAATGCTAGGTGGCGCATGGTGATTGGGGAGCATAAATGATGTGGAGGAGAGAGTAAAGTAAAGGCATAAAGCATAAAGAAAAAGGCATACATCATGTGTACCTATGTACCTTTGGTCTCCTTTGATTTTAGCACACTTTGGCCACTTTTTGGAGACATATGAGACACATTCTGTCTCCTTTTGTGTTAGAACGAAATTAGCCTTGCACACACCATAGTTATTAGCTCTTTTGTCTCTCATTTTTTGTAACCTTATTTGACCTAGTTTCTAGAAGCTAGGGTTAGGTTTTTGTAGAGACATCCTTAGGTATCTTTTATTTGCTTAGAAGCCCCTAAACTCTTCTATGTAAGGGGTGCTCCTAGACATGTAAAATGGTTGAACATTTTGAAGTAAAAACACTCTTATGTCTCAACCAATTGTGAGAGTTTCCTCCCTTAGGAGTGAATACTTTAAGCCTTATCTTGCATAGCAAGTGGCGGCACACATCCACTCATCTTCAAGGTTGCCATGACTTCTAGCCTAGCCTTGTAGTGGCGTGCTTCTCATATTTTTACCATTTCTTTCCTTTCCATTTTATGTTTTCTTCTACCTTTAATTGTTCTTGGTTTTCTATGATTTATGTGCTTTCCATTTCCTTTTCATTTTGAATCAATCCATCATCTTCTTCTCTTAAGCTTTGTGAAAGGAACCTTCACATCTAGATAGCTTGCTATCTTAATGTCCAGTGGGATGTCACTTAGCTTTCTTAATCAACTCACACTATATTCAATAATCTTAAAAAGGAACAAGATAATCCTTCATCAAGTTTGGATCTGAGTCCATTAGGTGTAGTACCTTAACTATATCTAGTGATTTCTTGGATTTAGTTAGGGAGAGACAATTGTTAGATGCCAGCTTGAACCAGGTGCGAGAATAGCTTGGGTCAGATGAAGCGAGGGATTTTACCTTGGGTAATGATGGTATACTGAAGTTTCAGGGTAGGATCTGTGTACTTGACGATGCAGAGGTGAGGAAGTTAATCCTTCAGGGAGGACATAAGAGTCGCCTTAGTCTGCACCCCGGCATGACTAAGATGTACAAGGATCTCAAGGAAACCTTCTGGTGGTAGGGGATGAAGAAAGATGTGGCTCAGTTTGTATCAGCATGTCTAACTTGTCAAAAGGCAAAGGTCGAGCATCAGAGACCCGATGGGATCCTACAGCCCTTGGAAATACCAGTGTGGAAATGGGATAGCATCTCCATGGACTTTGTGACCCATTTGCCATGAACTTTTAGAGGGCATGACACCATCTGGGTTATATTGGATTGACTGACCAAGAGTGTTCACTTCTTGGCGATGAACTTAAGGATGTCCATGGTCAAGTTGGCCCAGTTGTACATTAAGGAGATTGTGAGGTTGCATGGAGTGCCTTCGAGCATAGTTTCAGACAGGGATCCACGGTTCACGTCTCGGTTTTGCCAAACCTTGGAGAGTGTTCTGGGAAACAAGCTCACGATGAGTTCAGCCTATCATCCTCAGACAGATGGTCAGTTTGAGAGGACGATCCAGTCACTTGAGGACTTGTTACAGACATGCATACTGGATCACTTGGGTGTTTGGGATTAAGTGTTACTGTTGATTGAGTTCACTTACAACAATAGTTTTCATGCGAGCATTGGCATGGCACTGTGTGAGGCTCTTTATGGTAGGAAATGTAGAATCCCTCTGTGTTGGTATCAGGATGGGGAAGTAGTGTTGGTTGGACCAGAGTTGTTAGAACAGACCACTGAGAAGGTGAGAATGGTGAGAGACATAATGCAGGCTTCTCAGAGTAGGTAGAAGGGTTATGCAGACTGCATGAGAAGACCTTTAGAATTCGCAGCTGGGGATCATGTGTTCTTGTGGGTGACCCGAACCACTGGTGTGGGAAGGGCTCTCCGCTCTAGGAAACTTTCTCCTAAGTTTCTTGGCCCTTATCAGATATCGAGGAGGATTGGGCAAGTGGCTTATGAGATCGCCTTGCCTCCTTAGTTGGAAAATCTTCATCTGGTGTTTCACGTGTCACAGTTGAGGAAGTATGTCTTTGATCCCTCTCATGTGTTAGAAGCTAAGGATGTGCAGATCAGGGAAGATCTTACCATAGAAGTATCGTCCGTCTAGTCAAAGTCATATGGGATCGGAGGACAGGTGACTCTAGGTGGGAGTTAGAGGAGGATATGAGGAAATCACACCCGCATCTCTTTACCTGGTAAGTTTTCATTTTCGAGGTCGAAAATTTTCGTTGTTGGGGAGAATGTAAGGCCCAGTTTTAAGCCCTAATGTTTTAAGGGCTGCCTTTAATCTAATGGGCCTAAGGGTTGGCCCAAAGAGTAAAACCAGACCCTAATCTGCCCTAACGTTTCCATTTTCCCCCACTTTCAAAAAACAGTCTCTCATTGCCTCCTTGAGGAGCTGCACTCTCTACTAGGGTTTTATTCCTCACCACTGTCAAGTTCGCTCAAGCTCCTTCATGCTCAAAGTAAGTTATCCTTCTTCTCGTACCATCTTTTCCTTAGCATATTTTCGTATTTTCCCAACTAGGGTTCTGTTGGCAGCTCAATTTAAGGTCTGTTTCGCTGTTTTCCAGCTCTCTAAACTGTTCTTGGAGCTGTTGTGCTCACTGTTATGGTGTCGAAGTCCTCTACTAACCCCTTTCTAGGTAAGGGAAGCTAGGGTTTCAAGTTTTAATGTGTATGGTTTGATTTCAGTTCTGTTTAGTGCTCTTGGTGATTGTATGCTGTTTAAAATAACATGAACATGTACTTGGCATTATTTCGGTTCAATATTGGTGTTTGCCTGCGTGAACAGTGGAGGGTTTTGGTTTTCTCGCCCAAGCGAGTGTGTCTCTCCTAGGCGAGATCAGCAGTAACTTGATCATCCTGCCTACGCGACAGACGACGAGCTCTAGTTTTGAGTGAGAGCACATCTCGCTCAAGCGAGGAGGTCTCGCCTAAGCGAGAGTGCGTGACAACGCCATAGTTCCCCTCTTTGAGCCCTCGCCTAAGCGAGAGTCTCTCGCTTGAGCGAGACCATTCAGTCAGAGCGAGGAGCTGGGCGGGGGTAGTGTGTTGTTTGGTTGTTTCTTCGATCTTGAAGGGTTACTACTTGCTTGAATTTAGTTATTGTGTTAAAAGCATGAGACAAATGATTATGCATGAGCAATGTGATTCATGGATTGTGAATGATGGGTTTTGGTATGAACTTGGCATGTGATTTAAATGAGATGGTTGGTATCAAAGAGACATGGTAATGATATGAAACACAAATCGATATTCATGGTTTCGGAGGGATGAGTTGATATTGATTCGACATTTGGATATGAATGAGGCTGGTTTATAAAGGTTGGCATGAGATTATCTACATGATAAATATTACTTGATTGATTGAGCATGATTGGTCGGTGGTCAGTGCATAATTCCTTGAGATCTCTAGGTGGAATTTCAGGGTTGTGCTTCAGTGGTCGGGACATAATTCCATGGCCCCTGTTAGTGGCAGTCCATGGTGGTGCCCCATCTATATGGTCTGGTAAGGATTCAAGATAAGGTTGTATCCTCACACTCTAAGGAGTGAGTTAGTCTCACTTAGAGCGGACTGACTTTTGTTGTGAGAGTAGCAGGAGGCCTGAAACTCATTTAAGGGCTAACCTTGTGTGTGGAGGATTGAAACATTGTAA
The DNA here is from genome assembly GCF_037176805.1 of Vigna unguiculata. Classification (NCBI taxonomy): domain Eukaryota; kingdom Viridiplantae; phylum Streptophyta; class Magnoliopsida; order Fabales; family Fabaceae; genus Vigna; species Vigna unguiculata. The sequence goes on along the minus strand of NC_140795.1, from coordinate 20,341,847 downwards.
CACTTGTAACACTTAGCTCAGGAAGAGCAGGGTAATCCACTACAAGTGCAAGCATCCGTTGAATCCGACTAGACTATATGTATCTAGATGAGTCGAGTCAGAGTCTAGTGTATTGTTTGAGAAGTCATAACATGTTTGGATGATATATGTACTGCTTGTATTGCGAAATAGCATGTGACTGCTTGATGAACTATTTCTACTCTAGCTTACCCTGTTTGCTTGTTGGTTGTCTTGTATGTGGTTCTTCTTCTTTTGCGATGATCATCAATTTATTGATGTGAGCAAATGCAAGAGGCACTCGTGGTCAATAGGGAAGGGATGATCCCGTTGCATAGTATGCCTGGACTGATTCTCCTGCTTTGGGTTTTATTATAGGGTTGTGGCCCATGTATTGCTTGGCCTTTACATTACTTTAGTTTACTGTTGAACCTTGTATTCTGTTATGTTTTGGCATCGTGGTGTGCCTCGAATATTTGTAAGGAGTAAGGTTTAAACTCCTGGACCGCGTTTTTACTTTATTCTGTGTGACGCTTCCTTTAATTAGCTTTATTAGTTAAAGAAGGTGTTACGTTATCTCCTCGTTGTATTTCATAAGTATCACGAAGCCAAAGGCAAGTCAGACGATGCTATGAAATTGGTAATGAATTATGTTTGTACATGTCCATCCAAGGTAAATTTGTTTCCATCAAATTTTTTTCGAACAAAACTACATAAGTACATCTCATATTTCCTCTACAGTTTACAAGTTTATCTAAATATCTATTTAATTTCTCATTTTATCTTCAATTATCCTGTAAAACTCTATCACAACTGTAGATTGTTACTGTTAGAATATGTGGTTCTCATTCAATTCCTAATACCACACGTTACTTAAGCACTAATTATTAATTAGTTACTGCTTAAGTTTTGAAGACTCTTCATATGGCCTATTTACTGGTTCAGTTTTGAAGACTCTTCATATGGCCTATTTACTAGTGCAATTTCTGAAGACTCTTCATATGGCTTATTGACTGGTTCAACTTTGAAGCCTATAAATAACATCTCCATGACTTGAAAAAAATATAGAAAAACATTTAGAGAGACACATTTTGTAATATACATCTGAGTGTATTTTGGTGAGGATTCTTGTTCCTATTCAAGAGTTTTGTACTCTTCTTTTCATAGTGGAACTTTGTTCTTTATCGTCCTGTGGTTTTTCCACGTAAATCCTTGTGTGTTATTTCTCTTGCTCTTTTACTTACTTCTCTTTAATTTCCAATTGTCACGATCCCTTGCTTCCGAATGCTACGATACCATAACAAGTGGTATAAGAGCTCTTAGTTGGAAATTCCAAAATGTCTGCAAAATTTGACATTGAGAAGTTTGACGACAAGATTAGTTTTTCTATTTGGCGAGTCTAAATGAGGGTCGTTCTAACCCAGAGTGGATTAATGAAGGCTTTAGATGGAATACAAAATAAGCCAACTTCCATGACTGATGAGCAGTGGGAGGAGTTGGATGAAAAGGCGCTATCATCAATCCAACTCTCCTTATCAAAGGAGTTTCTCCGTGAAATAGCAAACGAAACAACCACTGCTGAATTATGGCTAAAGTTAGAGTCTTTATACATGACCAAGAGCCTTGCAAACAAGCTTCGTCTTAAAGAACGCTTATATACCATTCGAATGGTTGAAGGTACTCCTATTCAATCTCATCTTAATGAGTTTAATTCTATTCTCTTGGATCTTGAAAATATTGATATTAAAATTGATGATTAAGATAAAGTTGTTTTGTTGGTTGTCTCTCTACCTTTTACCTATAACCACTTTAAAGAAATTATGTTGTATGGAAATAATGATACCTTATCCTTTGAAGATGTTAAATCTAATTTATTGTCCAAAGAAAAATTTGATCTTGAAGTTCATTATGTGGACAAGGGTGAGGGTTTAAGTGTTAGAAATAGAACTCAAGAAAGAAGGAGTACAAGTGACAAAAAGTTCAGATCCAAGTCTAGGGGACGCAAATCCTACAAATTTTGTCGTTATTGCAAGAAACCTGGACACGAGATTTCTGATTATTTTATCTTGAAGAAAAAACAAGAAAAACAAGAAAAAGGAAAAGCCACACAATCCCCTGAAGCTGCCAATATTGAAGCTGACTCTGACGGTGACATTACTTTGTCTATTATCTCTTCTAATAAGAGGAGTAAAACAGAATGGATCCTTGATTCTGGATGTACTTTTCATATGTGTCCCTATAAGGACTTATTCACTACTCTTGAATTTGTTGATTGTGGTGTTGTCTTGATGGGTAATGATGCCCAATGCAAGATTGTAGGAATAGGTACAATTCAAATGAAGACTGATGATGGTGTCGTTAGGACTTTGTCTGATGTTCGCTATATACCCAAATTAAAGCGAAACTTAATTTCACTTGGCACTCTTGAATCTCTCAGGTGCAAGTACTTAGCTGAAGGTGGAGTTTTAAAGGTATCAAAAGGTTCTCTTGTTCTCTTGAAAGCTAACCGAATTGGAAGCTTATATGTCCTGCAAGGGACTAATGTGACAGGTTCAGTAGCTGTATCATCTTCTGTGGCTAAAAATGATGTCACTAAATTATGGCACATGCGCCTAGGCCATATGAGTGAAAAAGGCATGCATCTTCTAAGCAAGCAAGGATATCTTGGTAAGCATGTCATTGGTAAGTTGGAGTTTTGCAAACATTGTGCTTTTGGGAAACAAAAAAAGGTTAGTTTCTCTACAGCAACTCATAATACAAATGGTATTCTTGATTATATTCACTCTGATCTTTGGGGGCCTTCTAAAGTTCCTTCATATGGAGGACGTCGTTATATGATGACTATCATTGATGACTTTTCTCGTAAGGTCTGGGTCTATTTTTTGCGACATAAAAATGAGACTTTCCCGACATTCAAGAAATGGAAAACTCTTGTTGAAACTCAGACAGGGAAGAAACTAAAGAAGCTCAGAACAAATAATGGATTAGAGTTTTGTAGTGGTGACTTTAATGAGTTCTGCACAAATCATGGTATTGCTAGACACAAAACCATTCCAAGGAATCCCCAACAAAATGGTGTTGCAGAACGAATGAACAAGACTCTACTTGAGAGAGCTCGTTGTATAGGATCGACATGATCTTTGGACCGAGGCAATATCTACTGCATGCTATTTGGTCAACCGTTCTCCACATTTAGCACTTGACTTCAAAGTTCCAGAAGAGATTTGGTCAGGTAATCCTGTTGATTATTCTAATTTAAGAATTTTCGGATGTCCTGCATATGCATATATTAATAATGGCAAATTAGCTCCAAGAGCTATTGAGTGCATATTTCTAGGTTACGCATCTGAATCTAAAGGGTATCGTTTATGGTGCTCTGAATCAAAGTCTCAAAAGCTAATTCTTAGTAGAGATGTAATTTTTAATAAGGATGCATTATTATCTTCTGGAAAACTGTCTTTTGTGTCTTCTTCTACCAATACAAGTACTATACAGGGTACTAATGAGAAGGTGGAGTTTGAATTAAAATCTGCAGTTCCTGGTATTGATGTCCCATCTTCCTCTACAAATGAATCCAATATTGACGATCATCATGATGATGGTGAATGTGATGATAGAACCATTTCTCCTATTCAAAAAATAGGAGATGATTATTCTATTGCTCGGGATAGAGCTAGAAGACAAATCAGAAAGCCAGCCAGATACTCTAATGATTATTTAACTGCCTATGCATTATCAATTGCACAAGAGGTAAATGATGGTGTTGAGCCTGTCAGCTACACTGAAGTTGTTTCTTGTGTTGAGTCTTCTCAGTGGCTAGGGGCTATGAATGAAGAAATTCAGAGTCTTTATAAAAACAATACTTGGACTCTGACAGAACTTCCTAAAGACAAACGGCCATTAAAGTGTAAATGGATCTATAAGAAAAAAGATGACATTCCCGGGGTTGAAAATGCAAGATGCAAAGCACGACTAGTCGTTAAAGGTTTTAATCAAAAGGAAGGTATTAACTTTAATGAGATATTCTCACCTGTTGTTCGTCATACTTCCATTCGTGTTTTGCTTGCTTTTGTTGCTTTGTTTGATTTGGAGTTAGAGCAACTAGATGTAAAGACAACATTTTTACATGGAGAGCTGGAAGAAGAAATTTACATGGAACAACCAGAGGGATTTATTGTTCCTGGAAAGGAGCATTTCGTTTGTCGTTTGAAGAAATCTTTAGATGGCCTCAAGCAAGCACCCAGGCAATGGTACAAGAGGTTTGATTCTTTCATGATTGGGCAAGGTTACTACAAGAGTCAATTTGATGACTGTATTTATTTTCAAACATTCCAAGATGGATCTTTCATATACTTGTTACTATATGTTGATGATATGTTAATTGCATCACGTGACAAGTTTTCTATCAGGAAATTAAAAACTCAACTAAGCAATGAGTTTGAAATGAAAGAATTAGGTGCAGCAAAGAAAATTCTTGGTATGGAGATTCGCAGGGACCGTCAAGTTGGTAAATTGTTTTTATCTCAACAAAGGTATATTGAGAAAGTACTTGATAGGATTAATATGAATGATTGTAAACCTGTTTCTACTCCACTTGCTGCACATTTCAAGTTATCCTCAGATCTTTGCCCATATACAAAGGAAGATATGGAGTACATGTCACATGTTCCTTATGCTAATTTTATTGGCAGTCTTATGTATGCCATGATATGCACCAGGCCAGACCTTGCATATGCTGTTAGCATGGTAAGCCGATATATGCATAATCCTGGAAAGAAACACTGGAGTGCTGTAAAATAGATTTTTCGGTATCTAAAAGGTACTTCTCATGTTGGCTTGGTATTTGACAAAAAAAATGGCTACAACTGATAATGTTGTAAGATATGTTGACTCAGATTATGCTGGTGATCTTGATCGAAGAAGATCTCTCTCAGGTTACATCTTTACCCTCTGTAATAGTGTTATCAGTTGGAAAGCTACACTTCAATCCATTGTTGCACTATCTACAACCGAAGCAGAGTATATTTCAGCCACAGAGGGAGTGAAGAAGGCTATTTGGCTCCGAGGTTTGGTAAATGAACTTGGTCTAACACAGAAAGTTCTTACTGTGTTTTGTGATAGCCAAAGTGTTATTCATTTAACCAAGAATAATAGTTATCAGGACAAGACCAAACACATCAATATAAAACATCACTTTATTAGAGATGTTGTTGTTGTTGGAGAAATTATTGTTGAAAAGATTCGCACTTCTGAGAATCCAGCAGACATGCTTACCAAGTCGCTTCCAATTACCAAGTTTGAACATTGTTTTGACTTGGTTGGTCTATACAACACTTGAATGCCCTTTGGGGCTTTATCGGACGATGAACACTTGTAGAATTCGAACCAAGGTGGAGATTGTTAGAATATGTGGTTCCCATTCAATTCCTAATACCACACGTTACTTAAACACTAATTATTAATTAGTTACTGCTTAAGTTTTGAAGACTCTTCATATGGCCTATTTACTGGTTCAGTTTTGAAGACTCTTTATATGGCCTATTTACTAGTGCAGTTTCTGAAGACTCTTCATATGGCTTATTGACTGATTTAACTTTGAAGCCTATAAATAACATCTCCATGACTTGAAAAATATATAGAAAAACATTTAGAGAGACACATTTTGTAATATACACCTGAGTGTATTTTGGTGAGGATTCTTGTTCCCATTCAAGAGGTTTGTACTCTTCTTTTCATAGTGGAACTTTGTTCTTTATCGTCCTATGGTTTTTTCTCTTACATTCAAAAGAGGTTTTCCACGTAAATCCTTGTGTGTTATTTCTCTTGCTCTTTTACTTACTTCTCTTTAATTTCCAATTGTCACGATCATGTGCTTCCGCATGCTACAATACCATAACAGTTACTTGTGTCCAGATTCGAGTTCTAGAGGATCTAGACTTCTGTTTGGGAAACGTGCTATTGAAAAAAAAAATCTTTTAGTTTGTGGCTATCCTAATGAATGTGCTTTGCAACTAAAATTGAAATTGTTTGAATCTTTGTAATGAAATTATGAATTTATAAAATTAAATATAAAATTATAAAATTTTGTCGGTACGAAAGAACTCCATTAAATTAGAAAATCAAAAGAAAAACAAACAATAAAATGTAATTTGTTGAATCGTATAGTTGCATAACATTGAAACAAATGTTCAAAATCCTTCTTATGTGGTATAGTATGTATATATCCAAGGAAGCCTTAAAAGGTATCTATCCAAGGAAAAATTTTAAGTAGTTATTATTTTGACTATTCATTTGGAAAATATGTGAATAATATTTAGAATAAAAGAGAAAACTAAACAAAGAAACTAAAATAGAAAAACTCTCCAAATTGAAAACCTAACTCCTAAACAGAGAATTACTACAAAAGAATAGGTGTAAAAAAAATCCAAAAAATAGTCAAACTACCTATGTAGAAAATCTAACTTCTAAAATTGATTATGAAAGTCTAATTTAACATGCAAATCTGGAATCAAGTGTGCAGGTTATGTCTTGTACAAGATTTTAAAGCTACCTAACTATCCAAAATTAACTACTTCAAAAAAATCTGATTCGTAATTTGATTTAAGGTATGAAAATAGTAAACAAATATTATAAACAAGTATATGAGTACAAATTGAATGAGAAAATAGATTTTGAGAATCACAAAAAATAATGACACTACAAGAAATATGATTATTATTTACGTCAATATTTTGTAGATAATAACTATTTTTTGTAGGTAATTTTCATTTATCTACAAAGTAAATTTTGTAAATAATATGTTGTTAAGTAATTTTATCTACAAACATATATTTCATAGGTAATTTATCTACGATTATTATCTACGAAATCGGAACGTTCATAATTATGTTTGAAAATATTTGTCAAAAACCAGTATTTAAGTTATCTACGAACTATTTTGTAGATAACATACCTACGAAAATTTTAGTGAGTAACATATTTATAAAAATTTTTGTAAATAATTTAAATATTATATATATATATATATATAGAATAATTTTATAAATACAACAACAAAATAAATTGGTCTATTTACTTTCAACATTCTAAAAAAAATAAAGGTCACATAATTCTATATTGACCATCTTCACAATTACATCTCAAAAAAATTAACACAAAAACAAGACATTTTATTTAAAAAGGAATTTTCATTTCCACACTTTAAAGTGAACTAAAACAAGGACGCTTAACTACTTTTTTGCTCAACTGTATTCTTTGTTGGAGACTCCCTTCACTCCTTTCCACCTTTATCTTTTACTTCTTGAGCATTCAGTTTTTTGCTCAGATAACATTTTCAATAATTTTTCACATCATTAGTAGTCTTTCTTGGAAGTTTTCCTGCAATTAATGACTACCTGAAATAAGGAATGCAACCAACTTAGCAACAACTCATTTAAATTCTAGATAAAATGTAGAAAGAAAAAATAAAAAAGTTGGAAGTCATAATAGAGGTTAAAGAGTAACTTCCCCTTTCCCATGAGAATATACCACATTCTTTAGGAAGGGAATAAAAGTTGTTCATGATACTTATTTTCGACAACATAAAATAGTTTATTTTCTACTAAATACATTTAACTAATGCTAAGTCTTTATTAATTAAATTGTCTCAAGATATAATATAAACTCTTTAGAATTTTAGAGTATAAAAATTATAAAAGTTGTTAACTTAAAAGACTAAAAGGGCCTTTCATTTTGGTTATGCTTTCCTTGTTTCTAATGTTGAAGCTTAACATTTAAGAAACAATAAAGTGGCCTGTGGAAGCCAATTGGAAAGTTTGACAGCACAACTTTTATCTTTTGGCTTAACACTACTAGAAAATTACTTATTACATGCAAATTTTATTTCTGAAAAATTTTGGCAAAAAACATGAAGTTTTTCATGTAAAATATTTTTTCGCAAGAAATATTTACGGAATACATTTTAAAAGGAATTCCACTATAAATCCATGCAAATTTTGTTGTGTAAATTTATCAGTAAAAAAATATTTTTAATACTTGCGAAATTATCTACAATTATTAACTATATAAATACATACCTCTTTTCTAAGAACTATTTTTGCAGGAAAAAGAAGATTAAGCAACGATTTTTTTCTCAATTTGAATTTATCAAACCCAAAACTCTCACTGAATCTTTCTTTCGCACTCTCAATCAGTAACGCTCTTTCGATCTCTCGTTCTTTATCTTGTTTTCACTCTTTTGGTCTCTCTCTCTTATTCTCACTCACTCTTGCCATTTCGATGTCAATAGGGCTTTCAACTAGCATTTGGATCTCAATCGCTCTTGCCCTCTCTCGTTCTCGCTCACTCTTGCCATATCGTTGTCGGTATGATTCTCAACTGGCATTTGGATCTCAATGTTATATAGTTAGGATTTTGTTGTTCTTGTTTTGCTTTCATTCAGTTTAGGTTTTCACTTTTTCTTTGATTTTATTTGGTTTTAGATCGGTGTGTACCTTTGGTTTAATTTGTTTTGATTTTGTTGATTTCAATGGGGTTTTCCACCATATGGTAATCTATTCTGTGTGAATTGCAACTCTTAGTTCATTTCATTTGTTTGTTTGATTACTTAGAGAGACATCAAGGGAATACGATTGAAATTGACAAAACAAGGAAACAAAAGAGGAGCTTACGGTTTTACTCAATGCTTTTGTTTTCTTAATGGGCTTTATTTTTACTTTTACTTAAGTAATTGTCGTTTGAAGCTTTAAATTATTCTTCAATTTGCATTCCTATAAATATATTGAATAATTGATTTTGCTATGAAAAATCAAGGATTTACAAATTCTTTATATGATCGAGAGGCTCAAGATTTCTTTTTAAGTCTGTAGAGCCTAGCTATCATGCTTCAAGTGTTGTAAGTGTGCTTTTGTAGTTTTATGATATAAAATTGTTGAGTTAAATGTGTCTTTATTAATATTAATATTATAGATTAATTGACTGATTGTAGGGATACTATATGTTGTGGGAGCTAACCCAACTATGGAAGTTGTGGCCAAAGAAAATGAGGTTACAATAATTGACCATGAGTCTGGAAATTTAATAGAGAAAAATGTTGATGATCGTATAATGGTTCCAAAAAAATCTCAGAGGGCTGGAAACCCTATCTCATTGATAAACTTCCAGATGCATTTTGTGGTAAGAGTTCTATAATCATAACTCATGCATATCAAGATAGAATATTGTCAAATTATGATTCATTTTTCATATAGACAGTGTTGATATGAAATGATAAGCTTGAAAGGTATTTTATTTTGTGTTATCATTTATTTGTGAATACATTAGCATTGACATATATATATATATATATATATATATTATTGTAGTGCTTACGTTAATCACTAGGTGTAATGTTTATACACTCCTCCTCTTCCCCAATTAATTAGATATAGAGTTTTTCCCCTCTGGTTTCATGGCCTTTATCATGTGAGAGTGATTTTCTTTCAGTAAATTTTGTTTATGCTTTTCACAAGGACATAGTCTAAGATCTGTTGACATGAGAAGCCAAGGTGGTATGCTTCTTGAAGATTTGATGAAGATTTAATGAAGCTCATTTGAACTATCTTGAAGTCATTACCATTGGAATGAAGCGTACATTGATGAACGAAAGAAGATTTGATGATATGCATGTTGATCAAGGCTGGAATGTGTGCTCACTACATAGTTACATCATTTAGAAACTGTATTTTAAGTTTGTAATTCATGTTATAGACCTTGTAGCATTAATTAGATGTATTTGGTCTTAGGTGTGTCTTTTAATCTGTTGAATGGTCTTTCAACAAGTTAAAATGTCTCTTTTAATCTGTTGAATGGTTTTTTAAAAGGTTAAAATGTTCGCTGCAGTAGTCTTAAACTGCAACAAATTCAATCAGTTGATTTATTTTTTAATCGACTGATTTCACTTAAGTCAAGTGAAATCAATCGATTGATTTGGAAATCAACCTGTTGAATTTCGTAACAGTTTGATTATAAAAGCTGTGATTTTCGAAAGAGAGGTCTATTGATCATTTTAGAGCGCGAATTTATTCTGGAAACTTGTGGAAACTCTCTCCTTCGTGATCATACAGTTTGCAACAGTTGAAGATTGATCTTGGATCAATTCTTAGAGCTTTTAGCTTGGTTTGAAGCTTGGAGAAAGTGGTTTGTGGTAGGCTGGGTTGTGCTACCACTAATGTTTGATCTTTCTCAAGCTTTGTGTGTGTGCCTGGTGGTTTTCTAGGTCTACAAGAGGGTTCTTGTTGGGCTGGTGTGATTCTTGTGTGATTCAAGAGTCTTTTGTGGTGTTTTTGCATATTTTGAAAGTAAGGGTGGATACTTTTTAAATCTTTTGAAATAGTGCAAAGTCAAGCTCAGGTTGCCTTGACAAACTGGATGTAGCTCATGTTTGAGTGAACCAGTATAAAAATCTCGTGGTCTCCTCAATTCTCTAACCTTTCTCTCTTGCATTTTCATTTTAAAGTTTCAAGAACTTGTATTTTAATCATCTTTTTCATGTTCTTGCACGTTTTCATGACATTTGTAGTATTGAGCATGTTTGCATAATCATTTAGAACCTGTCTTGATCATTCTTGTGCATTGTTTCTAGTTTAAAACTCAAATCTGCATTTCTGCATTTTTCCCAGTATTTCAGTCGACTCTTTTCCTGTTTCAATCGGTTGATTATACCAGAACAAAATTTGTTTAGTAAAATCAATTGATTAACTCTATTTTTGACCAATTGAAAGTGTACAGTTCAGTATTGTTTGCATCCTAACTTGGTGATCTAATTGATTCAATTAAAGGTGGTTTTTAGCTTTCAAAGATAACCTAAATTTTTAACTAGTCAATTCAACCCCCTTTCTTGGCATTTCAACCATTTCAAAACTAACAGGATCATTCTCATGTAAATTTGTACTCCTATGACACTATAATTTCCTTTTTTGGTAAGAAAGGAATTGCTTAAGATAGAGGTAACCGTGAGCATAAGGGTAGAACACCACATGAAGCTAAAAAACTACTTAGTCTCTAATTGTTAGAGTATAGCCTTGATAGTTGTTATGGTTCAATAATTTAGGGAAGCAGATTTGGTTCCAGTACCATTCAGATATAAATTTTTGTTTCAATTTTGGTGAAGAAAGAGTTCAGCTCAATACTAACATGAAAATAGAAAGTTTATTCATAATTTTTTTGTTCACTACAATTCATGGCTGATGACTTTATCATTTCCATATGTTACTCCTCTGTTCTCCCAAGCTTTTTTTACTGTAGGTATTGACTTGACTATATAGTATGCAAATAAAAAATCTGAAAATCCAATGTATGTGTCCTTATAACATAAAAGAGAGGGACACACTAGTCATAGAGTTCTTTTTTACCATTTTGTTGAAGACAAAGCAACCCTGCTTCAACGCATCTAGTTCTCTAGCTTAATGGAGGTGAATCCACATTCAAATCATTAAAGTCCTTATCGTCTAATCCTGTTCAGTTCATTGAACTTTATTACCTATCAAGCATTGAATTCATGCAAAATCTTCTCATGATATATCGAAACTTTTTATTCAGGGAACATTTCCTAGAGGACAAGAAATAGTTGTAAAGATACTTTCAAGTGTTTCCACTTAAAGGCTGCAAGAATTTAAGAAAGAGGTTATTTTGATTGCCAAACTTCAACATCAAAACCTTGTAAGATTGAGGGGATACTGCGTAAAAGGGAATGAAAAAATCTTACTTTATGCATACATGCCATATAGCAACTTAGACACATTTATATTTGGTGAGACTCCATATTCCATCACACAACTTCAAAGTAGTCTCTAATTCACTAACCTTATTCTTGATTTGAAATGTGATTTTCAAATTCACACAGTTATAGTATATATGTAACACCACTGATTCATAAATTGGTTGGTTTGAAATCACACCTAATTGTTACAAGTTAAGTAAGTCTGAGTCAAAAAAATAATGAGCATTAATCTTATATTGAAGGCTATCTAGTTTTAATTATGTTTATGTCATATATAGCTAAAATTTCAACTATAGCAAAAGCGTTGTGTGTAACGTCCTAGCTGGAAATTACTTTAATAAAAGAAATAATATATAACATAAAATACTCTTCCCAAAACACAGGAATCTTTAAAATTTGTTCGACACGCATAAATTCAAATGAACATATCCATGAATTATATTACAAGTTCCAAAAACTAACTGAAGGTAAATAACATAACTATAAACAATTCATAATAAAACTCTTAAGAAAGCCCTTTCTCCATCTCTATGTATCCCCAACATCACCTAGAACATCAACTACTCTCGTGTGACAAGTCACACGATTATCGTCAAACACACACAGAAAGGGTAAGCTGATAACAATACAAATATACAATTAACAAAATAGAGATTAACCCTAAACTACTTTATTTCATCTAAATTGCTTAATCTTAACACTCGATACCCAAGGATTTCAAATCATCGTCTTATTATACAAATGAAACTACTAATCCATTTACCCATACAATTACTTGACCATGGACCCAGGATATATCATGCTTCCACGAACCTGTCCGTTCGTGGTCCAACTTCTACGAACCTCCCCGCTCGTAGTCCAACTCTACGAACCTCCCCGCCCATAGTCCAACATGCATGATCCATCCAATTACAAACCTCCACACTTGCAACACCCCTCAAGTTTGAGCACAGAACATACGAACCTCCCCGCTCGTATCCTCACACGAGAGCATCATTAATATGACCTTCCCCGCTCATATTAATCATGCGTTCCAACACCAATGACAAACCTACACGCTCGTGATACGGTCAAGCATATCTCAAACCAGACCTAACACAACAAGCCATGCAAAACGCATCATAAACACACCTTGCCAATTGCACTATCGCCCAGCACAACTTAAACGCCGCCTGGCGAAATGGCAGTGTAGACCGCTTAGCGATTCCAAAACATCGCTGACCGCCATGACACACAGGGCTTCCCTATTTCCTGCTATCGCCTGGCGGTTCACTCTGCTACACCAGTAATGTGACACATCCAATAATGTGACATATCCCTAGCATCCAACAATTCAATTCTCAAACATTCAGAAACCAAAATACACATTCATACACTTCATATACTAAAATTTACAACATCATAACTCATATGCACCATTCAATAATAAGCACACATCTATCCATTTATAAATTCATATATGCTCACATCTTAAATCAATGCCAACATTCAATTTGAACACAAGAGTAAACCATGTGATGAAGATGAATCAGACAGATCAGAAAGAGATGATGAATGCCGCCACACAAAGCTTGCAGAATCAATCTGAAAAATTGATAGCGAAATCACATCACACTGATATATCTACTGATAGATATAATGATGCTCATAGTAATATGTATACTGATGGACATATCAATTTTTCTAAAGATGTTGCTGATGAAGAAATTAAAGATTCTCACATAAACATATCTACTGATGGATATGTTGATGATGCTCAATGTGAATATAAAGTTGTACCCGTTGATGAGGATATGAGTACAAATGATCATTTTCAAGAGCAAAGTTGTGAGAACAATACAATGGAGGAACCAACTGCAATTGAAGAGCCAACAATTTTCGAAGATGCAGCTGAAGCATCTACTATTGCAACTGACTTGGTTAATGATGAAGCAGTAGAGTCAACAACATTAGGTGAAAATATTTACTCAGAAGATGAGATTATGAGGATTACTGATGATCCGCTTAACCATCCGAATGCACCTAATGATGCTCAAGTTGAGTTGAAGCCACACACTCCACACATCAAGTTTGTTGATGTGAAATATGCAAATAAGTTTTCAGTGGTTATCTTTGTTGACATGGCTGTAGAAAAAGAAGAAAGGTTGCTGCAACAGGTAAAAAGCTTAGATTCATATTCTTTTGAAAACATTGTTGATAAAAAAGTTAATTTGCATGCATGTTTGTTTTTTGTTTATGTTTTTAATTTTAAAAATATTAAAAGAAAATTCAAAAATATTTTTTTTTTGTTTTCTTTAATAAAATTGTACAAGCTGATTTGTACTTTGTAAAATTAAAGAAAATAAATTTTGACATATGGCCAGATTGAGCCAAAAGTCATAAAATTTTTCATTTCCTCCCCAAAATAAGCCCGTCAAGGACATTTTTTTTTTGAAATAAGTGTGGGGGAGACAAACTGTAGGTAGGATTTTTCTTTTTTCTGTTTTTCAATTTTTTGTTTTTGTTTTCATTTAAAAAAGAAAAAAATTGTGATTTCTTTTTGAGAAAATTGTGAAAGTATTAACTTCTTACTAAGTGAAACTTTTAAACAATGTCTCATAAGAAATCCACAAAAAATATTTCCCTGCTTTCAATAAAACATATTGACATTGGATTTTTAGGATTTGATTCAGTAATTGGGATGATCATAATTCTTGAAAAATAAAAGTCATTTAGTAAGCATTCAAGTAATTCTGGATTTTCATGACGAAGTGCATTAAAATCTGGATTTTCAGGAAATCTCTGATGGGGTTAAGGGGTGGTATTAACAGTTACAAGTAATTCTATGAAGTTGTTCTTACTTGCATCCCTCAACATATCAGACAATATTTGCTTATTTTCATACCACTCTTGCTCAATATTTCTGCATCTTTGATCAACTCGCAACCTTTAATCCATGGACTCTAATTTCTCTATAACTTCACCCATTAGTATCATAACTTCTTTGTAGGATGGTCCATTGGTTGCTTCAAATTGTTGTGGTGGTACATATTTTTGCTGAAAACTATTTGGAACATATGATTGCTGAGGTGGACACTCAGAATATGGTTGTTGCTCATGTCCCAAAAAAGATGATCTAGGATATAAGTCATTAAATTGTCGTAAAGTTAATCCACTTATATCAGGTGCAGAAGTAGGTGTGACAATTTGTTGTTGATAATCATATGAATCACATCGTTGTTGTGGATAGTAATCATAATTCACTTGAAAATCACACTGTTGATTATTTTCATATGAAAAATTATTTTGCATTTTTGAAAGAGGTTTTCTGAAAAGAAATAAGTTGAAAGCTTGTTGAGTAGACTTCCAAGAAAGAGAGGTGCGTCTCAATGGACAACTTAAGTACCTTATCTTTCCTTAGCCAAAGTTTTTTCCAACTAGTTTCACAAATTTCCCAACAAAAATCCTTAAACAAAAATTATGCTTAAAAAAAATAACTAAATAAAATAAAATAAAATAACTAAAGAAAATAAAATAAAAAATGTTACAACAAAAATTGAGAAAAGAAAATGTTAGTGATAAACAAAAAATAAAAAATAAAAAATAAAATCAAAAGAATAAAAAATAAAAATAAGAACTAAAATGACAAAAATTCTAACCGTGTTCCCCGGCAACGGCGCCAAATTTGATAATGCTATCGTTGACGCAATCAAATTAATACTACTAAACTATAGCAACTTCAGTATTGCTAAGATAGTAGTCAAGAAAATAGAAAGGGTAAAGTAACCCTAAGTCGTCTCCCAACGAACACGGAATTAATTTTTAACAAATTAGTTCTTATAAAACTATACAAGAGTTAGTCAAATAAAATTATAAAAAATATAGGGATTAAGATAAACAAAGATAGAAATAAAATTTAAAAGATAAAAAGAAATAAAAATAATAGTAAAGAAAATAGATTGATTCCATTGCTTTTTCAAAATAGATTCATCATCGGTTATCTAAAGATTATTGCTCAATTAATTATTGTTATAGATTTACAAATTAATCAATGTAAAGTCTCAATTAATTTGTTGGCGTTCTCACTTTTAACCAAAGTACAGTCTCAATCAAATTTACTATGCCTAATCATGTCTATTCTTTTATCTCCTCACCAAATAAAAAGCTTAATTAATCAAAGTAAAGTCTCAATTAATTGTAGTTAGAGTAAATACCTTTAACCAAAGTAAAGTCTCAATTATTGGTAAAAACTCATTTAATCATATGAAAGTTTCTAAATAAAATCAAAGTAAAGTCTCAATTCAATTTAAAAACCCTTGAACTCATATGATCAACATGTATATAGATTTAAAATCATTACTTTTTACGTGATTCAAAGATAAAAGACATAGATGAATTAAAACCTCAACAATAATAAAAAGAACAAAGAAATTAATTCATTCTAACCTCAGAATCCATAATGAAATTACAATGGAATCAACCCAAGAAGTTTAGCAATCCATGAAATACAAAATAAAAATAGAAGAATGGAGAGAAGAAAAGAGAGAAAGAAATTAGGTCCCCCTAAGGGTTCCTAAATTCCGAAGTGCCGAGCTTGTCTTTTTTCTGCTTCTCCCTTGGTCTCTTTATATAGGAATTGGACTGGGCTTTTCTGTTGCTAAAATCTCTCAAATATCTTTTAAAATAAAGATAAAGATAAATATTTAAAAATATTTAGAGAGATATAAACTATTTGACAAATATAATTGGTTGATAATATCAATATCTAATATAATTAAATTAATTAATTAATTAAAGATATATGATAAAATATCACCAATTAGTATTTGTATTAATTTTCCAAATCAACCCTTTGCAATCTCCTTAAATTATCTTCTAAATAATCCAATATCTTCAAGATATATTTGTTTGTTGTGAAACTAAAAAGATTCAAGAAGATCTTGTCATATTTAAAAAGATTTGGTAGTTATTATCTTTTAATATTTTATGATATAATTAAATAAGATAATTATTTAAAAATATCAAATAAAATATCTAAAGTTATATTTTCCCAAATTATCTTCTATCATAAAGATAAAGAAAACCGCAAGGTCCAATTTTGTTATTCCTCTCTTCTTGGTTTAGCCAAACTTCTTCACTTTTTCAAGTTTTTCTTGTCGTCTTCATGCAATGCTTGGCCTGAATTTTTTGTGCTTTTGATAATTTCTTATTCTTTGATTTATCTTTAAGGTGTCAGGAAGCTTTAATCAATTTATTTCCACACCTCTAAATGAGCTTAAAACTTAACTTTAGCTGCATCAACAAACGTTAAAATATCCAAAAATAATTTATGCAGCTAAAAATCACTTTTTAAGACATTTTTATCACACAAGCTCAAACAACCTAATTATCAGAATTATCAATTAAATCACTCTTTAAGCACACAAATTCAATTAAATACCCAGAATTAAACATTAAATGAGGGCAAAAATACGCACTCATCACCATGCTCATATAAAATTATGAAATAATAAGGCAGCAAGCACATAACTCATTTATTTATACAAAGCATAACTCTTACCTCAATCAGTAACTACAAGAACCCCCTTTTTACCAATTCCTTATGTCAAATTAAGATTAACATTAACACTTAGTCATTTAAACTTACATATACTCGAATTGATACAATTGCACAATTACACAACTCATACACCACTTAAGACACAATAAAAGCAATATACTTATGCTGCATGCCCCCACAATCCCATTACATTTAAAGCATGATTATCATGTTTCCATACTTGTCCAAAACCCATCATGATCATGCAACACTCGGTCATAATGATATCATCAATGGTGACCTTTTTAACACTTATAACATCATACATTCGAGCTAACATATATAGATTTATATATTCAACAGGGCTCAACAAGTACTACCAAAAACATACTCATCACACACACACACACATATATGTATATATATATATATATATATATATATATATATATATATATATATACACACACACACACACATGCACACACACATACATTCACCAATCAAGGCCATACCAACACTTAAGTATACTTAAGCATTCATTACTAATCATACTCTTAGGAAATTCAAACAAACAATAATGAGTAATATATATCTCTAGCTACAAACATCTAATTAATATCTCCACGGTTCCAACATATATCTTACACTTCCTGACGTATAGAGCCTCATATGGCGCCATGCCAATGCTCCCATGAAAATTGTTGTTGTAGGTGAACTTTATCAAAGGTAGGACTTCATCCCAAGCACCTAGATGATCCAGTACACATGTCCTCAAAAAATCCTCAAGTGACTGAGTCGTCCTCTCTGACTGACCATTGGTTTGGGATGGTATGCTGAACTCATGATCAATTTACTACCTAGGGCAGTCTGCAAGGTCTGCCAAAACCGCGAAGTAAACCGTGGATCCTGTCTGAAACTATGCTCGAAGGTACTCCATGCAACCTCACTATCTCTTTAATTTACAACTAGGCCAACTTGGCCATGGACATCCTCAAGTTCATCGCCAAGAAATGAGCACTATTGGTCAGTCGATCCACTATAACCCAGATCATGCCTCCTAAAAGTTCGTGGCAATGGGTCACAAAATCCATGGAGATGTTATCTCATTTCCACACTGGTATTTCCAAAGGTTGTAGGATTCCACCAGGTCTCTAATGCTCCACCTTTGCATTCTGACATGTTAGATAGGTTGTTACAAACTAAGCCACATCTTTCTTCATTCCCTGCCACCAGAAGGTTTCCTTGAGGTCCTGATACATCTTAGTCATGCCAGGATGTAAGCTAAGATGACTTTTGTGCCCTTCCACAAGTATTAACCTCTTTACCTCCACGTCATCGGGTACACACACCCTGCCCTGAAATCTCAATATACCATCATTACCCAAGGAAAAATCCCTCGCTTCATCTAACCCAAGCTGTTCTCTCACTCTGTTCAAACTGGCATCTAACAACTGCCTCTCCCTAATTGAGTCCAAGAAGTCACTAGATATAGTCAGAGTACTACACCTAATGAATTCAGACCCCAACTCCACTTGTAACTTCATGTCTCTGAATTTCTCCAATAACTCCACTTCCTACTCAAGGCATCTGTTACCACATTTACCTTCCCCGGGTGATATAGTAGCTAAAAGTTGTAATCTTCAAGAATTCCATCCACCTTCTTTGTCTCATGTTCAGTTCCTTTTGGTCGAATAGATACTTGAGACTCTTATGATCGCTGAACACACAAAATTGAGCACCATAGAGATAGTGCCTCCAAATCTTCAGGGCAAACACAATGATCGCCAACTCCAGGTCATGAGTGGGGTAGTTCCTCTCATGCACCTTAAGTTTCCTTGAAGCATAGGCCACCGCCTTCTTTTTTTGCATCAACACACAACCCAGCCCTAAGTGAGAGGCATCACAATAGACTTCAAAAGGTTTCCCAACATCCGGGATGACCAATATGGGAGCACTCGTCAACCTCAGCTTAAGCTCTTGAAAGCTTTCCTCACACGTATCCGTTCAGGTGAAAGGTTGATCCTTTCGGGTAAGCTGTGTCAAAGGCGCCACTATTTCGGAGAATCCTTCTATGAATCTCCTGTAGTAGCTAGCTAACCCCACAAAGCTTCTAATCTCTATTGCTAACTTGGGACTTTCCCACTTTACCACTACCTCAACCTTTGCTGAATCCACCGCTATTCCTTGTGCAGATATCATGTGCCCCAAAAATTGCACCTCATTCATCAACAATTCACACTTGGATAACTTGGCATATAGTTGCTTCTCCCTCAGGACACTAAGTACCAACCTCAAGTGTTTTGCATGTTCCTCCTGAGTTTTAGAGTAGATGAGGATGTCGTCTATGAAGACTACGACAAACTTATCTAAGAAAGGCCTGAAAATTTTGTTCATGTAGTCCATGAACACCGCTGGAGCATTGGTCACACCAAAAGACATAACCACATACTCGTAGTGTCCATACCGGGACCTGAAGGCTGTCTTCTGCACATCATCTGCCTTCACTAGGATTTGATGGTATCCCGACCTCAAATCGATCTTCAAGAACACCGACGATTCATACAACTAATCCATCAAGTCGTCAATTCTCGGAAGGGCATTTTTGTTCTTGATCGTCATCTTGTTCAGTTGCCTGTAGTCCACACACAAGTGTGAACTCCCATCCTTTTTCTTCACCAATAACACTAGTGCTCCCCAAGGTGAAGTACTAGGTCATATGAAATGTTTTCCCAATAACTCCTCTATCTGCTTCTTGAGCTCTACCAATTCTGCCGGGGCCATACGATATGGGGCCATCGACACCGGCCCGATTCCTGGTACCAAGTCAATAGAGAACTCCACCTCTCTACTAGGTGGCAACCGTGGCACTTCCTCTGGAAATACATCCTCAAACTCGTGCACCACCGGTATCACTAACGTCGCTCCTTCCTTCTCTACCTCTAGATGTGAAAAAATTATATAGCATTGTGCGTCGTCTTGTAACTCCTTCACAACCCCTTGAGAAGACACCAACTCAGGCTCCTCTAAGTCGAAAAATAGCAACCTTTTCTCTCGTCAATCTATAAGAATGCGGTTGGCAGAGAGCCAATCCATCCCTAAGATCACCTACAACTCTTGTAGAGGCAGGCATATCAGATTCACCTTGTATATGGGCCCTTCCACCTCCACCGGACATCTAGCGCATAAGGACGATGTCCTGACCAAACCCGATGCTAGAGTAGATACTACAAGTTCACACTGCAGCTCACACACTGACAGACTCAATCTTTTCACACATGCATCTGACACAAGAGTATGTCGCTCCAGAATCATACAGCACACACAAAGATTCACCAGTAATCATGCATCGAACCATAACAAGATTACCTGCACTTGTAGCCTCTACTATAGTCATGGCGTAAACCTTGCCCGTCGCTTTAGGTATGTTGCCTATGTTCCTCTACTAGTGCTTGGTAGGAGTCTGGCTTGCCCTAGCAAGAGTGGGACAGTCCTTGGCAAAGTGGCCTTCCTTGCCACAGTTGTTGCACCTACGATAGCCCTCCATGCGTGGGCAGACATTCCTTAAATGAGGGCCTCCACATATGAAACACTACACTCGGCCCTACTAGGAAAGAAAGCTCCTAGACCTTTAAGACTGATGGTGGGGTCTGTCATATGGTTTTCTCTGCTCCTCATGTCTCGTTTGGACTCAGATGGTCCAATAAACCTTTGTTGTTGTTGTGATAGGCACTGACCTTCTACCTCATTCTTCATCTTTTCCATTACTCGTGCCTTCTCTACTAGTGCAGCAAAATCCTTGATGGATAGAGGGGCTACCATCAAGCGGATGTCTCCCCTAAGACCGTTCTTAAATTTCCAATATCTCCACTCATCATCGAGTGGCAAGGTGTAGAAATGACTGAGATACTTGAACTTCTCAGCGTACTTTGTCACAGTCTTGCTCCGCTGTGTCAACTGGAGGAATTCCACCTCCTTGTCATACCTCACACTGTCTAGAAAGTAATCAGAGAGGAATTTCCCCTGAATGCCTCCCAAGTCACTGGTTTCTCTTGTTCCTCCATGATGAATTTCTTGCTGATCCACCAATGCTCAGCTTCCCCGATGAGCATGTATACTGTGAAGGCTAATTTGTTCTCCGTGGGGCACATTTTTCCATCAAAGATTCTCTCAAGGTCTTTCAGCCACTGGTCTGCTGCATCAGGGCTAGTCTTCCCGTTGAATTTCACTAGGTGGTGCTTCAAAAAGTCTTTCAAGCTCCACTTCCTGACTATAGGTCTTGGCTCGGGACCAAATTCAGGGCCAACTACCTTGTTCTCCTCCAATTGGCGGAGGGCTTCCATATGTTGTCGGTGAGCATCCTCAATAGCCACTCTTGCAGCCTCCATCTGCTGCATCACCAACTGTTGTTGTTCTAGCGACGCTGCCTGTCATTTAATGTTTAATTATGGGTATTTAATTGAATTTGTGTGTTTAAAGATTGATTTAATTGGGATTTCCTATAATTGGGTTTATTGAGCTTGAGATACAAAAACATGTTAAAAATAGCTTTTTAGTTGCATAAATGTTCGTTGGATATTTTGAGGTGTGTTAGTGCAGCTGCAGCTAAGTTGAGCTCATGGAGGTGTGGAAATATATTGATTAAAGCTTCATGACACCTTAAAGATAAATCCAAGAATAAGAAATTATCAAAAGCACAAAAATTCAAGCCAAGCATTGCATGAAGACGGCAAGAAAAACTTGAAAAAGTGAAGAAGTTTGGCTAAACCAAGAAGAGAGGAACAAAAAAATTGGACCTTGCGATTTTCTTTATCTTTATGATAGAAGATAATTTGGGAAAAATATATCTTTAGATATTTTATTTGATATTTTTAAATAATTATCTTATTTAATTATATCAAAATATTAAAAGATATTAACTACCAAATCTTTTTAAATATGACAAGATCTTCTGGAATCTTTTTAGATCCACAACAAACAAATATATCTTGAAGATATTGGATGATTTAGAAGATAATTTGAGGAGATTGCAAAGGGTTGATTTGGAAAATTAATTCAAATATTAATTAGTGATAATTTATCATATATCTTTAAGTAATTAATTAATTTAATTATATTAGATATTGATATTATCAACCAACTATATTTGTCAAATAGTATATATCTCTCTAAATATTTTTAAATATTTATATTTATCTTTATTTTAAAAGATATTTGAGAGATTTTAGCAACAGAAAAGCCCAGTCCAATTCCTATATAAAGAGACCAAGGGAGAAGCAGAAGACAAGCTCGGGACTTCGGAGTTTTGGAACCCTTAGGGGTGCCTAATTTCATTTCCTTTCTCTCTCTTTTCTTCTCTTTATTCTTCTTTTATTCTTATTTTGTATTCCATGGATTGCTAAACTTCTTTCGTTGATTCCATTGTAATTTCATTATGGATTCTGAGGTTAGAATCAATTAATTTCTTTGTTCTTTTTATTATTGTTGAGGTTTTCATTCATCTATGTCTTTTATCTTTGAATCACTAAGAAGTAATGATTTTAAATCTATATGCATGATGGTCATATGAGTCCAAGGGTTTTTAAATTTAATTGAGACTTTACTTTGATTTTATTTAGAAACTTTCATATGATTAAATGAGTTTTTACCAATAATTGAGACTTTACTTTGGTTAAAGGTATTTACTCTAATTACAATTAATTGAGACTTTACTTTGATTAGTTAAGCTTTTTATTTGGTGAGGAGATAAAAGAATAGACATGATTAGGCATAGTAAAATTTGATTGAGACTGTACTTTGGTTGAATTTACTGTGGATAATCTAAAAGTTCTCACTTTTGATTGAGACTGTACTTTGGTTAAAAGTGAGAACGCCAACAAATTAATTGAGACTTTACATTGATTAATTTGTAAATCTATAACAATAATTAATTGAGCAATAATCTTTAGATAACCGATGATGAATCTATTTTGAAAAAGCAATGGAATCAATCTATTTTCTTTACTATTGTTTTTATTTCTTTTTATCTTTTAAATTTTATTTCTATCTGTGTTTATCTTAATCCCCATATTTTTATTATTTTATTTGACTAACTCTTTTGTATAGAATTTATAAGAACTAATTTGTTAAAAATCAATTCCGTGTTCGTTGGGAGACGACTTTGGGTTACTTTACCCTTTCTATTTTGTTGACTACTTTCTTAATAATACTGAAGTTGTTATAGATAAGTAGTATTAATTTGATCGCGTCAACGACAGCGTTATCAGGCTTCCATATGTTGTCGGTGAGCATGCTCAATAGCCACTCTTGCAGCCTCCATCTGCTGCATCACCAACTGTTGTTGTTCTAGCGACGCTGCCTGTCGCTGCATTGATACCTCATGTTGCTACATCATGGTTGTACTCTGTTGCGTCATGGCAGCCACCATTGCTTCTATTGCCCTGGCGATATCAAGTACATCGCCTTGAGAGGATTGAGAGTTCCTACAAGTAGTGCCATAGTCACTGGCACACAGAAAGTCAAAAGTTAGACCAGATAAGACACAACTTAACTGAGGACACTAAAAATGACACAGAGAAAGCTAAGCGGACCTCCAATCCACAAACCTAAGGAAAGACCGCTCTGATACCATAAATGTAACGTCCAATTTAATCAATAAACCTAATTAAAGGAAATGTCACACAGGATAACATAGTAGCACGATCTTGGAGCATAAACATTACTCCTTACAATATTCGAGGTACACCACAATGCCAAAACAAACAAGATACAAGGCTCAATAGTAAACAAGATACACCACGGGTGTTTCTCGCTTTCGCTCAAACCAATAAATTGATGATCATCGCAAAAAGAGAAAACCACACATACAGGACATACAACAAACAACAAAAGGGTAAGCTAGAGCCAAGAAATAGTTTTATCATGCAATCGTATACACTTTCACAGTCAATTATACATATATCACCCAAGCATCTTATGACCTTCCAAACAATACACTAAGACTCGACACGACTCATCCTAATACGTATAATTTAGTCGGATTCAACGGATGCTTGCACTTGTGGTGGAATTCCTTGCTCACCCCCAAGCTGCTCACCCCTGAGCTAAGTGTTACAATGTCTCAATCCCACACACTTAAGGTTAGCCCTTAATGAGTTTCAGGCCTTCTGCTACTTTCACCACAAGAGTCAGTCCGCTCTATGTGAGACTAACTGACTCCTTAGAGCGTTAGGATGCAACCTTACCTTGAATCCTTACTAAATTATATAGATGGGGCACTACCATGAACTCCCACTAACATGGGTCATGGAATTACGTCCCAACCAACTGAGGCACCACCCTGAAATCTCACCTAAAGATTCAAGGAATTATGTCCTAACCGTACACAATTCATATTCAACCAACTGAGTAATACTTGTCATGTTTATAAGACTCATGCCAACCTTTATAACCAACCCTCATTCATATTCCATGTCAAATCCATACCAACTCATCATCCTCAAACCATGGGAACAATCATGCAGGTAGCATATCCAAATCATGTTAAACTCATTCATCATAAACCATAGACTATCTCATTCATACATAATCACCCAATTCATACTTTAAAAGCAAGATCAATACAAACATAGAGCCAACATTGGAGAACAAAGAAGCAACAGAGCAAGTCACGTTCTCGCCCAACTTCTCGCTCAAGCAGAAAGGTCTCGCTCAGGCGAGAGGGACTCTCGCTCAAGCGAGCTCCTTTCACCTAGGCGAGAGCTCGACATCAAGAAAAGTGGCCTTCAGCTCTTTCTCGCTTAGGCGAGACTTCCCTCGCCTGAGCGAGACATTCGCTCACTCAAAACATGGTTAGTCACCTGAGTGACAACTCGCATGAAATGGCCTGGGTGAGCCTCTGTTAATCTTGCCTAGGCGAAACCAGCTTGCTTGGGCGAGAAAACCAGTGCTCACCACTGTTGTCTCATGCAACAGTCACACAAACGCAATCCTAACGACTAAAATGACATTTTCATTAGCTCACAGTAGCATATAAACCATAAAATCATACAATAGAAGTAGAGCAAGCAGAAAATGAACTAGACAAGTGAACCCTAGCTTCCCTTACCTGGAAAGGAGCTAATATCGGACTTCGACTCTTAAACCAACAAAACCAGTAGCTCCAAGAGCAGATCTATGAACTGGAACAGTGACACAGAAAAGGGACGAGGTTACTAAAGTGAACCTCTAGCGGAAAAATACAAAAAGGAAACTTTGAAAAGAACCAATAGGGGTTGAGGTTTAACTTACGTGAAGAAGGGTTGAGCTTAGAGCTAGCTTGACGAAGAGCTGTGAGTAACCTTAACAGAGCGTTCTGAAAGGAAGAGTGAGTGTATGAGAGAGGACAGTTTGCAAATGAGAGCCAAATGAGGGCTCCTAGCTGTTTTAGGGGCCTTGGTACCCTATGGGCCAACCCTTAGGCCCAACAGATTAAGATAGGCCCTTAAGATTTAGGGCAGAAAGGAAAAATTTTAAGGTGGATCTCACATCATTCATATGAACAAGAGCAACAACGATAAATACCGCAAAATATTATAACTAGGAAAACTAAAACAAAATATAATTTTCTTTTGTATAAAGAAGTTTTTTAATTAAAAAAATAAATTTACTTAATTTTTATGTTATATGTAATATTTTTATCTTTTTAAAACACAATAATATTATTAGAACTACCTTTTGAATTAAATATTTTTATCTTAACTTTTTATATAGAATTTTCCAAATCCTATATCAATAATTTGTTGAAGACATAATGTATTACAAGAGTATTAAACCTACATTAATTTTCATAAAAACAATGAACATATATAATGTATTACAAAAGCATTATACTAAAAGAGAAATTTAAAAATATTTAAAATGTTAATTAAAATAATCAAGATAACAGTAAAGATGAAGTATAAATAAATACTTTGTATAGAAGAAAATAGTTAAAGTTACAATAATTGATAGAGTATCTAATTTGAAAAAGATATTTCATATTAAAAAATTATTGATTTATAAAATTTGACATTGATTGATTCATAAAATGGTAACTGAATTCTTTTATTAGATGGTTAAAAAATGTTTAAATCTTTAATGAAGTGAGACAAATTTTCCTCTGCAACAATTTTTTTTTTCCTTTTATCTAAAAGAGAAGAAAAGAGATAAATTTGAATGAGTTTAGATGTGTTTAATTCATCTCCAAAATAATATTTATTTAGTAACACCATTCTAAATTTATACAAATACAAGATAACACTTGATAAATTTAGTGTTAAATTTACCTAATTAGAAAATTAGTAAATAAAAAAATTATAAAACTAAACGATTTAAAAAAAAAAAAAACTGTGTAGAACTCCTATATAAAACTAGAGTAAAAATTGAATTAGCAGTGCAAGGGCTTTTAAAACACTGTATAGAAAATTTTGACACATGCAGTCATGTATCATGCCATAAATTTGGATGAGTCATATGAACAAATATTTTCCTACAAATATTATATAATTTAACTATTTAATATACAAAGTACATAGTTCAAGCAAAACAAGAACATTTGGATGAGTCATATGAACAAATATTTTCCTATAATCATGTGTTATATCAATTCATGAATTGTCAATTAAGTCTTTTTTTATTTTTTTTATGGTTTATGCATCTACTTTTATATTTTAAAAATTAAATGAAACACAGTTTATATTCCAAAAGTTGCTTTATTGTTAACCATATAATTATACGTGGTTTATATTCTCTTGTTGTCTAATTGTTTGAATATATATATATATATATATATATATATATATATATATATATATATATATATATATATATATATATATATATATATATATATATATATATGACAATGGTGAATACGTTGTTCTCCTATAAGATAAATTTTAAAATGTTATTTTCATTATAAGGAAGATCAGGTTAAGAAATATATTTTCTCAAGATAATTTTAGGAATTTTACTATTTTTATATTTGTTAATGAATATAATGATAAATTTTTCATTTTTTATATTCTCTGTCGGTTATTTTCTTTTTGTATTTTTTTATTTATGTTTTAAATTGATATTGTATTTATGAGTTCATTTTTAAAAAAGGACTTATGTTTAAAAAAAATGAGGTGGATAATTTATTGATCTCTTATATCGTAACGCCAAATAACCTGGTTTTTAATTTGTTACAAAAATATTTACTATTAAAAAAGTTTCAGAAACTTTAAAATTAATAAATAATACCAATGACATGGTTGTTTGACAATCAAATGAAATTTAATAGCACATTTTTCTTACTAATTTCATTTAATGGTAAGACACAATCACATAATTTATATTATTTAATTATTAAATTTTAAAGTCTTTGTACATTTTTTAATTGTAAGCATTTTTTAATAAACTTAAAATCACATTTTTTTGGCATAACAATATAGGGTAGCCATTGGTTGTTCATTTTTTTTTTGTATAAATATAATTTTTTTTCAAAATGAACTCAGATACAATATAAATTTAAAACACAATAAATAAAAGCAAAAAATCTCACTAACCGATATTAAGAATATAAGGAAATTATCATCATGTACATCGATAAACATTTGGATACATTTAACAAGAAAATCTTAACGATGCATAAGAATGACATATCTTTTGGATTATATTAGACAAGAAAATATTAATGATACATACAAATGATATAACTTCTGGATTGTGACCTTGTTCATCAGCAGAAGATAAAAAAAAGTATTATTTTTAAGTTTCATTTAACTCCTAAAATTATAAAAATGAATTGCTAAACCATGCACAAAAATAAAAACAATACCTAATTGACTTTACGAATTTAAATTACATTCATGATTATATGAAAGTAATTGTTCACATATTTAGTCTAAATGTTACTCACTTCCAAACAAATAATATTTAGTAACACTTTTCTAAAATCATAAAAATCTAAGATAAAACTTAATAAATTTAATATTATAAACTTAAAAAAATAGAAAAATAATAAATATATAAATAGAATATTAAACTAGTATTATTGTTTTATATTTAAACTGTTCAGACGATTTAGTGTAAAAATAATTGAAATGAATATTGGAAATCTAAATTTTGCTGCACACATGAAATTTGTTATCATGTAATCACATTATTACTATGTCTCCCATTACAAACTCTAGCACATATTATGCGATTGCTATATATTTTTTAAAAATTTATTCTGATTGATGCAACTGAGTTCGTTTATTATAGTTGGTTAAAACAAGTTTAAAATTTTAATTAAGAACAGTGTTATGAGAGAAATTTTCCTATGTAACATTTTTTTTATCGAAATAGATAAATTAATAAATTTAGTAATGTTTAATTCATCTCCAAAATAATATTTATTTAGTAATATCACTAAATTTATACATATCACTTCATAAATTTAGTGTTAAAGTTACCAAACTAGAAAATTAGTAAATAAAAAAATTATAAAACTAATATATTTTTTTAATAAAAAACTGTGCAGAACTCCAACATAAAATTATTATTTATATATATATTTGTTTATAAATTGTCTTTAAATTTATTTAGAAGACGATTGTTTTTAAATTTGTTTAAAAGACCATTTGAAACTTATTAACACAATATACTGTGTAAGATCCACTTTAAATATGTCTTAAAATTTAAGGGCCTCTCTTAGTCAGTTGGGCCTAAGGCTGGCCCATAGAACATCCCAAAACCTTTAAACCAGCCTAACCCTCTCATGTTCTGCCACTTTGCAAAATTAGTCACCTTACTCCTCTTTTCTTTTCCCTTCAAACAGTGCTATGCTAGGGTTTAAAGCTCATTCAGATTCAAGTCAGCTCAACCTCATTCTCTGCTCCACGTAAGTTGTTCTTCCGCTCATGCTCTTTCTTCTCTAGCTTGTTTTCGTGGTTCCTGTTAGGGTTCACTGCAGTAATCACGTTTTCATTTTGTGCCACTGTTCTCAGCTATTGAGTATGCTCCTGGAGCTGTTGGGTTCGTTGTCATAGGTGCCTATGCTTTCCACTAGCATCTGTCCAGGTGAGGGAAGCTAGGATTTTTCATGCTTTTATAAATAATGTGATTGTTTTAGTTCTAATGGGTGCTCTTGATAATTTGATGTGCTTTTGATGGTGTGAAAATAATCAGTGTATTATTTCTGGATGGATTTTTGGCTTTGCATGCGTGAGAGCATGTGAGATCTGCTATGCTCGCCTAAGTGAGCTGTTTCTCGCCCAAACGGGAAGCTCTCGCCTAAGCAAGGAGCTCTCGCCTAAGCGAGAATGGCAGTAACTCGCCCCCTTTAGTTTCGAGTGCTCGCCTGAGCGAAGGCCTCTCGCTTGAGCGAGATGGGAAAGCTTGAGCATGTGACTTGTATGAGATGGTTGGTAATCAAAGTGGCATGGTGTCGTGATGAAGGATTAACTTGTTCCTTTTTAAGATTATTGAATATGGTGTGAGTTGATTAAGAAAACTAAGTGAAATCCCCACTGGACATTAAGATAGCATGCTATCTAGATGTGAAGGTTCCTTTCACAAAGCTCAAGAGAAGAAGATGATGGATTGATTCAAACAAAAAGGAAATGGAAAGCACATAAACCATAGAAAACCAAGAACAATTAAAGGAAGAAGAAAACATAAAATGGAAAGGGAAGAAATGGTAAAAAATGTGAGAAGCACGCCACTACAAGGCTAGGCTAGAAGCCATGGCAACCTTGAAGATGAGTGGATGTGTGCCGCCACTTGCTATGCAAGATAAGGCTTAAAAGTTTCACTCCTAAGGGAGGAAACTCTCACAAATGGTTGAGACACAAGAGTGTTTTTACTTCAAAATGTTCAACCCTTTTACATGTCTAGGAGCACCCCTTATATAGAAGAGTTT
Source organism: Vigna unguiculata (assembly GCF_037176805.1). Classification (NCBI taxonomy): domain Eukaryota; kingdom Viridiplantae; phylum Streptophyta; class Magnoliopsida; order Fabales; family Fabaceae; genus Vigna; species Vigna unguiculata. Next base: position 20,311,667 of record NC_140795.1, on the reverse strand, counting down.
AAGGGCCTCTAAGCAAATAAAAGATACCTAAGGATGTCTCTACAAAAACCTAACCCTAGCTTCTAGAAACTAGGTCAAATAAGGTTACAAAAAATGAGAGACAAAAGAGCTAGCTATGGTGTGTGCAAGGCTAATTTCGTTCTAGCACAAAAGGAGACAAAGAATGTGTCTCATATGTCTCTAAAAAGTGGCCAAAGTGTGCTAAAAACAAAGGAGACCAAAGGTACATAGGTACACTTGCTTCATGGCTTTTACTTTATGCTTTATGCCTTTGCTTTACTCTCTCCTCCACATCATTTATGCTCCCCAATCACCATGCGCCACCTAGCATTGCTTTCTTACTCCTAATTAACCTACAAAGCAAATAAACATAGATTAGCATGTTGGCTTGAGTCAAGTCAACTATAGTCAATAAGTCAAACCTAGTCAAAGGTCAACAAGTCAACTAAAGTTGATTCAACTAAGTCAACTTTGGGAATCAAAAATAATAAACACAAATGAAAAGGGATGAAGGATTAGTGAACTTCCTTTCTAAACATGCTTAGTCTTCTTAAGCATGTGCCTTCATCCTTGGTTGGGGTCAATCCTTCATCATCCTCCCCTTCTTGGAGAGAATTTGACCACAAATTCTTGAAGCCTTTGTGGATGGAACTTGACTTGATTTGGGGGAGGATTTGCGCCTCCCTTTTATGAGCTTTTGTTCCATCCTTTCTAAGGGTATTACCCTTAGCTTTGGTTAGGCCATCTTTATTTTCTAGACTACTCTTCCTCTCTTGCTTATGCTTTGGGCCTTCCTTTTTGGCTTGGGAAGAGAAGGAAGAGTGATGCACATCTTGCTTTGGAAGAATTTTTTTGTAGGCAAGTAAAACCTTGGTGAAAGCTTGCCCCTTTTCTTTTTCTTCTTTATCTTTTCTTATTATATTTCTATCCTTATTAACTTCTTGAGGTGATAGAGGTAGTAAAGTTGTCTTTTTCCCATTTTTGAAGAAAATGTATTGGTTGGTATAGCCATCATGTAAAGTTTGTTTATCAAATTGCCATGGCCTACCTAGTAAGATATGTGTGACTTCCATGGGAACAACATCACATAGCACCTCATCTTTGTAGCTTCCTATAGAGAAGTTAATTAGGACTTGTTTATTGACATCTATTTCTCCCTCTTTACTTATCCAAGCAAGCTTGTAGGGCTTAGCATGAGGAATGGTCTCTAAGCTAAGCTTTTCCACCAACCTTGTGCTAGCTACATTTGTACTACTTCCTCCATCAATAATTAGAGAGCAAACCCATTTGTTAATTTTGCACCTAGATTGAAAAATGTTTTCTCTTTGAGTTGGCTCAAGCTCACTTTGATCTTGACCTATCATGCGCCTTAATAACATAGGGTCTTTCTCAAAAATTTTAGTTTTACTAGAGGAAGAAGATTCTTTTGAAAGAGAATGGGGAGATGAGTGTTCACTTTCAACATCATTACTCTTCTTTAAGATCATGGTCCTTTTGGTTGGGCAATTTAAAGCAATGTGATTATAACCCAAACATTTAAAACATTTAATGGAACTTGATCTTTGAGAAGTGGAATGGTGAATGTGATCACTTGGTGACTTACTTTTACTTGGTGGTTCTTGATGAAAGTTAGAAGGGAACTTATCATGTTTCTTTTTATCCTTTCCCTTCCATGAGTGACTAAAGTAGTGGTTGGGTGAGTAACTCTTCCTTGCCCTTCTTTTTCTTTTCAATTGAATTTCAATCCCAAGGGCAAGTGTGAAAACATTTTCAAGAGTGGAGTACTCATACAACTCTACTTGGTCTCGTATGTCTCTCCTAAGACCACTCACAAATCTTTTTATTTTCTCTTTGTTAGTCTCTTTTATTTCAACCCTACGCATTTGAGACTCTAATTCTTTAAAGTACTCACTCACACTCATAGAACCTTGGTGAAGCCTTTGGAGCTTCAAAAGAAGTTCCTTCCTATAGGAGGGAGGAACAAATCTAGCGCGCATAAGAGTTTTAATGTCCATCCAAGAAGCCGCGGGTGGCCCTTGGTCATAATTCTTACAAACTTTATGCCACCAAGTATTGGCATACTCCAAAAATCCTAAAACTACTAGATCAACTTGTGTTTGATCCTTTACATGATTTTCATTGAAAATTTGATCAACTTTAGCTTCCCAATCAAGGAAGACTTTGGGATCACTTCCTCCATAGAACTTAGGAATCTTTGGAGTTTGCTTCTCTTGTGATGGGTTGCGCCTAGAATGCCCTCTTTTCCTAGCCTCTCTTTCTTGCTCTTTAGCTTCAAGCCTTTGAATGTGCTCTTGGATTCTTAGGTCACTTTGCTCCTTGTCTTTTCTTAATTGTTCAAAGGCCTCCTTCCTAGACAACTCCAAATCCTGAAGCAATCTCATCAATGTATTGTTTTTGTTTAGTGTAGGTGCATTTGATGAACTTGCCATGATTCCTACAACAAAAACACTCAAATCCGAGACAAAATAAATGGATTAGAGGTTAGACAACATGAAAACCGAGACCAAATCCAACCCAAAATGTAACCCAAGTGTTTAGATCACTCTCCCAAAGTAACAAGGCAAGGCTAGCACTCAAAATCCACCAAAGGAGTGAAGCAAACACTTTTAAAAACTTGTTCAAAACCTTTCAAATGCAAGACAAGTGATTCGGCCACAACATCCCAAGAGTTTCAAGAAAAGAAAACTACTAAGACAAAACAAAGAACACCTAGTGACAAGCAAGAAAAGCACAAAAACAAGGAAAGCTAAACTCTAAAGAAGAAAAGTTTGAGACAAAACTTTTAACAAGACTAAAACAAGAAAAGCACATTTTAAAGACTCTATGGAAAGCACTTGACAAGCATCTTCAAGTCTTAAATCATGCATACACCAAGAAAGATCATAACCAAGTTAAAGCATGGAACTAATTTGCCAATATCACCCACTTCTCAAGCATGAAAAACTAGTAGCATAACACCTAGTGAAAAACACACTTTTAGTTCACCAAGGAGCAAGATTGCTCTCGGTTTTTAGGCAAATATTGGTGCAAAATTTTCTTCTTTCCACAACTAGTTTCATAAAATGGTGAGAAAGAGTTTTAGGTGGCTTGGACACTTAGTTCCTCAAGTTTTAGGCCAAAATCAATTTCATGGAGCATACATCAAGCAAGACAAAGTGAATGCAAGATTCAAATACTTGGAAAAACAAGAATAAGAAAACTTCAAGTTAACATATGACTCAAGCAAAAGTTAGGCACATTTAAAGACTCAACATGACATACACAAGACACAAACATGTAGCTATCATGCATTTAAACTCATGGATTTGAGGCTCAAAGACTAAGCATCCAAAGACATGTTATCCAACCACATTTAGGAGCTTAAAGAGGTGCAAAAATCGTAGCCAAACTGCCACAAAAGAACCTGAAAACGCTGATTCACGTATTCTTGGCAGATCTGACCTTTGCTCACTAATTTGATCATAACTTTCTCCACAGAACTCCAAATGCGTTGGTTCTTTTTTTTCTGGAAACTAGACTCAAAGAGCTTTCTTTTGACACCAAAAACGTAATTTTTGGACCGCTGAGATGGTGCAGTTTAATATTTTAAAATCGTGAACAGTTTCTGCCAGCACTGTTTTTATGTGGACCATTCAAAGATAGCTACACAAGACAAGGTTAGAACATGAAAACACCATATTCAAGATAACCTAGGCTCTAGATACCAAATGATGAAGGATTATGTTGTTATTTTTAAGATTATTGAATATGGTGTGAGTTGATTAAGAAAGCTAAGTGAAATCCCCACTGGACATTAAGATAGCAAGCTATCTAGATGTGAAGGTTCCTTTCACAAAGCTCAAGAGAAGAAGATGATGGATTGATTCAAAACAAAAAGGAAATGAAAAGCACATAAACCATAGAAAACCAAGAACAATTAAAGGAAGAAGAAAACATAAAATGGAAAGGGAAGAAATGGTAAAAAATGTGAGAAGCACGCCACTACAAGGCTAGGCTAGAAGCCATGGCAACCTTGAAGATGAGTGGATGTGTGCCGCCACTTGCTATGCAAGATAAGGCTTAAAAGTTTCACTCCTAAGGGAGGAAACTCTCACAAATGGTTGAGACACAAGAGTGTTTTTACTTCAAAATGTTCAACCCTTTTACATGTCTAGGAGCACCCCTTATATAGAAGAGTTTAAGGGCCTCTAAGCAAATAAAAGATACCTAAGGATGTCTCTACAAAAACCTAACCCTAGCTTCTAGAAACTAGGTCAAATAAGGTTACAAAAAATGAGAGACAAAAGAGCTAGCTATGGTGTGTGCAAGGCTAATTTCGTTCTAGCACAAAAGGAGACAAAGAATGTGTCTCATATGTCTCTAAAAAGTGGCCAAAGTGTGCTAAAAACAAAGGAGACCAAAGGTACATAGGTACACTTGCTTCATGGCTTTTACTTTATGCTTTATGCCTTTGCTTTACTCTCTCCTCCACATCATTTATGCTCCCCAATCACCATGCGCCACCTAGCATTGCTTTCTTACTCCTAATTAACCTACAAAGCAAATAAACATAGATTAGCATGTTGGCTTGAGTCAAGTCAACTATAGTCAATAAGTCAAACCTAGTCAAAGGTCAACAAGTCAACTAAAGTTGATTCAACTAAGTCAACTTTGGGAATCAAAAATAATAAACACAAATGAAAAGGGATGAAGGATTAGTGAACTTCCTTTCTAAACATGCTTAGTCTTCTTAAGCATGTGCCTTCATCCTTGGTTGGGGTCAATCCTTCATCATGTCGGTATGAATTACACTTCTATATTCATGGATTGGGAAGGATGATTTGGAATGGATTCAACATGGAACATGTGTGACGATGGATTATAAAGGTTGGCATGAGATTTATAAGCATGATAAATATTACATGATTGTTTGAATATGATTGGTATGTTGTCAGGACGTAATTCCATGAGCCTCTAGGTGAGACCTCATAGTGGTGCTTCAGTGGTCGGGACGTAATTCCATGACCCTTGTTATTGGGAGTTCATGGTGGTGCCCTATCTATATAATTTAGTAAGGATTCAAGGTAAGGTTTCATCCTAACATTCTAAGGAGTCAGTTAGTCTCACATAGAGCGGACTGTGATGAAGGCTTGACCACCTCCTTAGAAGCTCCCTCAAGAAGGATCACTAGAAGCATGTCTAGAGGGGAGTCTTCTATTCCATCACCTTTATCTTTGTTTTGCATTACTTTAGTTTGAATTCCCTAATTTGGTTTCTAGTTGACTTATTTTAGTTGACTTGTTGACTTTGATCCAAAGTTGACCTTTGACCAATATTAGATTAACTTAAACCAACATTCTAATCCTTGTTTGTCTTTTTTTGTAGGTAATTAAGAGAAAGTAGAGCATGGCTAGGTGGCACTTGGTGATTGGAGCACTTGGATGAAGTGGAAAAGAGAGGAAAGCAAAAAGCATAAAGCAAAAGCAAAAGTAGACATGTACCTTGTCTTCTTTTACCTTTGTGGTTTATGCCTTAGAAGGTCACTTGGTCTCCTTCCTCTTTTGGCCTAGAATCCTCATGGGAATGCCTCCACCAATCATCTCCTTTCACTTGGCCAAGACTCACTCTCACATTAGGTTTAGGGTTTGCTAGTTAATCATTTTTCATGTTTTTGTATTTGCTAAAGGACCCCTATGAACTCCTATTTAAAGGGTGCTCCTTGTCTTGTAAAAGGGTTGATCATTGTTATAAACTTTGTGCATTCAACCATCAATTTTCGTGAGCTCTCCTTCCTAGAAGTGAACTCACCTTTGCCTTATCTTGCTTGCAAGTGGCGGCACCATCACTCATCTCTAGGGTTTGGTTGGCTTAGATCCCCCCTTATGAGTGGCGTGCTTCTTCCATTCTTCATCTTCTATGCCTTCCATTTTTATTGTTTCTTCTTTCATTTTGCTCTTTAAGTGTTTTTATTGTCGTGTGTGTTTAAGCTTGAATCCAACTCTCTTCTTCCTTTCATGAGCTTGAGAAATGAACCTTCACATCTAGATAGCATGCTATCTTAATGTCTAGTGGGAATTTTCAAAAAGCTTTCTTAAACAACTTCACCATATTCATAACTCTAAAAGGAAACAAGATAATCCTTCATCATTTGGTATCTAGAGCCTAGGTTATCTTGAATATGGTGTTTTCATGTTCTAACCTTGTCTTGTGTAGCTATCTTTGAATGGTCCACATAAAAACAATGTTGGCAGAAACTGTTCACGATTTTAAAAGATTAAACGGCACCTGCTTAGTGGTCCAAAAATTACGTTCTTGATGTCAAAAGAAAGCTCTGTTAGTCTAGTTTTTAACAAAAAAAAGAACCAATGCATTTGGAGTTCTGTGGAGAGTGTTATGATTGAAATAGTGAGAAAAGGTCAGAGTTGCCGAGATCACCGCGAATCAACGTTTTTCAGGTTATGTTGGGCAGTTTTGGCTACTGTTTTTGTCACTCTTCTTACTCCTAAATGTGGTTGGATAACATGTCTTTGGATGCTTAGTCTTTGAGCCTCAAATCCATGAGTTTAAATGCTTGATAACTACATGTTTGTGTCTTTGTGTATGTCATGTTGAGTCTTTAAATGTGTCTAACTTTTGCTTGAGTCTCTTGTCATATACTTCTTTGAGTTTTCTTGTTCTTGTTTCTAAGTATTTGAGCTATTGCATGAGATCTATGCCTTTTGTTGTTGTATGCTCCTTGAAATTGATTTTGACCTAATTTTTTTGGGAACTAAGTGTTCCAAACACCCTAAAATATCCTTCTCATCATCTTAAGTACCTAGTTTTGAAAAGAAAAATTATTTTCATGACCAAAAACAGTTTGGCTGAGAGTTAATGTGTTGCTTGGTGAATCCATTTGGCCATTTTTACTAGGTGTTATGCTACCAAATTTTATACTAGGATTTTGGGTGATATTGGCAAATTAGTTCCATGCTTTAACTTGGTTATGATCTTTCTTGGTGTATTAATTTGAGGTATAATCTTGGCTTGTTCAAATGCTTTCCATAGAGTCTTTGAAAGTGCTTTCATTGCATTAGTCTTGTTCAAGTTTTGTCTTTAAAAACAAGTTTCCTTAGAAGTTAAACTTTCTTGTTTTTTGAGCTTTGCTTGCTTGTCTTTAGGTAATCTTTGTTTTGTCTTAGTAGTTTTCTTTTCCTTGTCTTCCTAGAGTGTTGTGGTCGAGCCACTTGTTTGAGCTTTGAAAAGGTTTTCATCTCTTTAAAGGTGTTTTCACTTGTTTGGAAGGTTTTTGAGTGCTAGCCTTGCTTGTGTGCTTTGAGAGTGTGATCAAAAACACTTGGGTGCTTGAGAAGACCACACTTGGAATTGTTTGTTAGCTAACCTCTTCCTTGTCTCGGTTTTTTGTGAGTATTTGGTGTAGGAACATGAATATGGATCCAATCTTGGAGGTAGAAGAAGAGGAGGAGTCGACCTCACCTTATTTCCCTCCTATGGTGACTCCTATGGCCCAAGAAAGTGAACAAATGACCCTTGCCAACATCTTACGTGAGATGGAAGTGAGTAGGAGAGAAACTTTTGACCAATTGAGGGCGGATAGGAGGCAAAGTGAGATCTTCCTACAAGAGCACATCCAAAGACTTGAGCTTAGGGAAGATGAGAGGAGAAGGAGGAGGTCCTCTTCCGAGGACTCTAGCCATGGTGGAAGAAGAAGGCATGGCTATGATGGTGGCGGAAGGCGCAATCAACTCCCACAAAGACAACCTCCACCAATCAAGATTCCAAAGTTCAAGGGGGAGAATGACCCAAACCTCTACATAGAGTGGGAGCAAAAAGTGGACCAAATCTTCAACATTCATTTAGTTGGTGATCAAGAACAAGTAGATTTAGTAGTTTTAGAATTTGAAGATTATGCCATGACATGGTGGCATCAATTGTGTATGGACAATATTAACCAAGAGCCACCCGCGGCCTCTTGGATGGACATTAAGACTTTGATGCGCGCTAGATTTGTTCATTCCTACTATAGGAGGGAGACTCTTTTGAAGCTCCAAAGGCTTCAACAAGGGTCTATGTGTGTGAATGAATATTTTAAAATGATGGAGTCCATGCTTCTCAAAGTAGGACTCCAATTTGAAAGTGAAGAAGAAAAGGTAGCTAGATTTGTGAGTGGTCTTAGAAGAGAAGTTCAAGATGTAGTTGAGTTGTATGAGTATTCCACTCTTGACAAAATTTTACACTTGGCCTTAAAAGTTGAAAGTCAATTGAAAAAGAAACAAGAGGCCAAGAGGAATACTTCATACAATGAATACTACTCTAGAACTTGGAAAGGAAAAGAAAGAAAGGATGAGAATTCTCCTTCCAAAGACCACCCACCTAGGACCAATTCGTCTAGAACCTCCCATGAAAATGCAAACTCTTCTCAAAGTTCATGAACTAGTTCCATCAAATGTTTTAAGTGTTTGGGCTATGGTCACATTGCTTCAAATTGCCCAACAAAAAGGAACATGATCTTGAACCCTAAAGGAGAGGTTGAAAGTGAACATTCTTCTCCCCGCTCCCCTAAAAGTTCTTCCTCCCACACTTCTTCCCAATCTTCAAGTGAGGATGAAATCAAACCTAATGAAGGAGGTTTATTGGTGGTTAGGCGCATGCTAGGCCAAGTGCCTAAAGAATTTCAAAACCAAAGAGAAAATATTTTTCACTCAAGGTGCCAAATCAACAACAAAACTTGCTCCCTCATAATTGATAGTGGAAGTTGTGTTAATGTGGCTAGCACAAGGGTTGTGGACAAGCTTGGCTTGAAAACCATCCCTCATGCCAAGCCCTATAAGCTTTCTTGGCTTAGTGAGGAAGGTGAAATCAAAGTGGACAAACAAGTCCTTATTAACTTCTCCACTGGAAACTACAAGGATGAGGTATTATGTGACTTAGTGCCCATGGAAGCAACTCACATTTTATTAGGAAGGCCATGGCAATTTGATAGAAAAGCTTTTCATGATAGCCATGCTAACAAGTTTACCTTTAGCTTCCAAGGCAAAAAGATCACATTACTACCTCTTTCACCAAGAGAAGTCAATGAGGACCAATTGCAAATGATTAAGAAAAGAAAAGAAGAGAAGGCGCAAAAGAAGCCGCAAGGGCATGAGTCTAAGAAGAGCATGATCATCCTCAAGGGGGTGAAGAAGGTAATGCTTGCCCAAAAACCCATCTTCCTAGCTTATCCTAGTGAATCTTCCCCCTCCTTCCAAAACCCTCACTCTAGATGTCCCTTAGACTTGTCATTAGTCTTATATGAGTTCAAAGATGTTTTTCAAGAACCTCCAAAGGGTCTCCCACCCCTAAGAGGTATAGAACACCAAATTGATTCCATACAAGGCTCATCTTTGCCTAATAGGCCAGCCTATAGGACTAGTCTCGGGGAGGCTAAAGAAATTCAAAAATAAGTGAATGAGTTGTTAGAAAAGGGGTGGGTGCAACATAGCATGAGTCCTTGTGCAATGCCCATGATCCTAGTCCCCAAAAAGGATGGAACATGGAGAATGTGCATAGATTGTAGGGCTATCAACAACATAACCATCAAGTATAGGCATCCCATTCCTAGGTTAGATGATTTGATTGATGAGTTACATGGTGCAACCATATTTTCCAAAATAGACTTGAAGAGTAGGTACAATCAAATTAGAATCAAAGAAGGTGATGAATGAAAAACCTCTTTCAAGACTAAGTTTGGATTATATGAGTGGTTAGTCATGCCTTTTGGCTTGACCGATGCACCTAGTACATTCATGAGACTCATGCACCATGTTCTTAGAGAGTTCTTAAGGAAGTTTGTTGTGGTATACTTTGATGACATTCTCATTTATAGTATGTCTCAAGATGACCACTTGCATCATTTAAGGAGTGTGTTAGAAACCTTAAGGAAGGCATCCTTGTATGCTAACATGGAGAAATGTGTGTTTGGGATGGATCATGTGATCTTCCTAGGTTTCAAAATAAATCAACATGGGGTCCATGTGGACCAAGAAAAAGTGATGGCCATCAAGGATTGGCCTCCCCCAAAGAATGTAAGTGAGCTCCATGGGTTGGCTAGTTTCTATAGGAGGTTTGTGCCAAACTTTAGCACCATAGTTGCCCATCTCAATGAATTGGTCAAGAAAGGTGTGGCCTATAAGTGGGGCAAAGATCAAGAAAAAGCTTTTGAAACTTTAAAACAAAAATTGATCAATGCACCACTCTTAGCCCTTCCTAACTTCTCTAAAACTTTTGAAATTGAGTGTGATGCATCCAATGTAGGCATTGGGGCTGTGCTTCTCCAAGAAGGGCACCCCATAGCTTATTTTAGTGAGAAACTCAAGGGGAGTCACATCAACTACTCCACCTATGACAAAGAGCTTTATGCTCTTGTGAGAACTTTACAAACTTGGCAACACTATCTTCTTTCAAAGGAGTTTGTGATACATAGTGACCATGAGTCACTCAAATTTTTGAAAAGCCAAGGCAAGTTAAACAAGAGACATGCTAGGTGGGTAGAGTTCTTAGAACAATTCCCATATGTGATCAAACATAAGCAAGGAAAGGCTAACATTGTGGTGGATGCACTTTCAAGAAGGCATTCCCTCCTTTCCATTCTTGAAACTAAATTTCTTAGTTTTGATCATATTAAGGAATTGTATCCAAAGGATGTTGATTTCTCCCCCATTCTTAGTGAGTGCCACCAAGGGTCTTACAAAGACTTTTACCTTCTCAATCAATATCTTTTCAAAGGTAAGAGACTTTGCATTCCCCAAGGTTCCTTAAGAGCCTCACTCATTAGGGAGGCACATGAGGGAGGACTAATGGGGCATTTTGGGCCAAACAAGACTTTGGAAGTCTTGAAAGAACACTTCTATTGGCCTCACATGAGGAAGCATGTAGATAGGCATTGCAAAGGTTGCATAGCATGCATGAAAGCCAAGTCTAGAGTCCAACCCCATGGTCTTTACACCCCCTTGCCTATCCCTTCTAAGCCTTGGGTTGACATTTCTATGGATTTTGTCTTAGGCCTCCCAAGGACCAAAAAAGGTAGGGATTCCATTTTTGTAGGTGGATAGGTTCTCTAAGATGGCCCATTTCATTCCTTGCCATAAGATTGATGATGCAACTTATATTACAAATCTTTTCTTCAAGGAAGTGGTAAAACTACATGGCCTACCTAGGTCCATTGTAAGTGATAGGGACTCCAAGTTCCTAAGCCATTTTTGGAGAACCTTGTGGTGTAAACTTGGCACCAAGCTTCTTTTCTCCACCACTTGTCATCCCCAAAGTGATGGCCAAACCGAGGTGGTTAATAGAACCCTAGGGAAAATGCTAAGATGTATGATAGTGCAAAACTTTAGAGAGTGGGAGGAACTTCTTCCCTACATAGAGTTTCCCTACAATAGGGTTGTGCATTCCACTACTTCTCATTCCCCTTTTGAGGTTGTGTATGGGTTCAATCCCCTAACTCCCTTAGACCTCTTTCCCTTACCCACTCATGAGGCATGGACTTGCCAAGATGGTGAGGTCAAAGCCAAGTACATCCAAGACTTGCACTCACAAGTCAAGGAAACCATTGAGAGGAGAGTTAAGAAACAACAAGAGGATGGTAATAAGGGAAGAAAGGAAGTCATCTTCCAAGAGGGAGATTGGGTTTGGCTTCACTTGAGAAAGGAGAGATTCCCTACTCAAAGGAATTCTAAGCTCCTCTCTAAAGGGGATGGCCCCTTTCAAGTCATTAGGAGAATTAACAACAATGCTTATGAGTTTGACTTACCCCCAAGCTACAACATAAGTAACTCATTTAATGTTTGTGACCTTTCTCCTTTTGATGTAGGGTTTAAGAATTCGTGGTCGAATTCTCTCCAAGAAGGGGAGGATGATGAAGGCGTGACCACCTCCTTAGAAGCTCCCTCAAGAAGGATCACTAAAAGCATGTCTAGAGGGGAGTCTTCTATTCCATCACCTTTATCTTTGTTTTGCATTGATTTAGTTTGAATTCCCTAATTTGGTTTCTAGTTGACTTATTTTGGTTGACTTGTTGACTTTGATCCAAAGTTGACCTTTGACCAAGATTAGATTAACTTAAACCAACATGTTAATCCTCTTTGTCTTGTTTTGTAGGTAATTAAGAGAAAGTAGAGCATGGCTATGTGGCACTTGGTGATTGGAGCACTTGGATGAAGTGGAAGAGAGAGGAAAGCAAAAAGCATAAAGCAAAAGCAAAAGTAGACATGTACCTTGTCTCCTTTTGCCTTTATGGTTTATGCCTTAGAAGGTCACTTGGTCTCCTTCCTCTTTTGGCCTCGAATCCTCATGGGAATGCCTCCACCAATCATCTCCCTTCACTTGGCCAAGACTCACTCTCACATTAGATTTAGAGTTTGTTAATTAATCCTTTTTCATGTTTTTGTATTTGCTAAAGGACCCTTATGAACTCCTATTTAAATGGTGTTCCTTGTCTTGTAAAAGGGTTGATCATTTTGTTATAAACTTTGTGCATTCAACCACCAATTTTCGTGAGCTCTCCTTCCTAGAAGTGAACTTACCTTTGCCTTATCTTGCTTGCAAGTGGCGGCACCATCACTCATCTCTAGGGTTTGGTTGGCTTAGATCCCCCCTATGAGTGGCGTGCTTCTTCCATTCTTCATCTTCTATGCTTTCCATTTTTATTGTTTCTTCTTTCATTTTGCTTTTTAAGTGTTTTTATTGCCGTGTGTGTTTAAGCTTGAATCCAACTCTCTTCTTCCTTTCATGAGCTTGAGAAATGAACATTCACATCTAGATAGCATGCTATCTTAATGTCTAGTGGAAATTTTCAAAAAGCTTTCTTAACCAACTTCACCATATTCATAACTCTAAAAGGAAACAAGATAATCCTTCATCAGACTGACTCTTGTGGTGAGAGTAGTAGGAGGCCTGAAATTCATCAAAGGCTAACCTTGTGTGTGGGGGTTGTGACATTGTAACATTGTAACACTTAGCTCGGGGGTGAGCGGAGAAATCCACCGCAAGTGCAAGCATCCGCTGAATCCGACTAAAATATATGTATCTGAATGAGTCGAGTCTGAGTCTTATTGTATTGTTTGAAAGGTCATAACATATTTGGATGAGATATACTGATTGGAATGTGGAATAGCATGTAACTGTATGATAAACTGTTTTATACTCTAGCTTACCCTTTTGCTTGTTTGATTGCTTGTATATGGTTCTTCTCCTTTTGCGATGATCATCAATTTATTGATGTGAGTAGATGCGAGGAACACCCGGGGTCAACAGGGAGGTGATGGTTCCGCTGCGTAGCCCATCTGGGTTGGATTCTACTGTCTTGGGCTTTCTCATAGGGCTATGGCCCATTTACTGTTTTGTCCTTTAGTACTTTAATAACTACTGTCAAGTTCTTGTATTATACTTTGTATCTGGCATCGTGGTGTGCCTTGGTTTCGTCTAGTTTTTTTTTTTGGATATTGTAAGGAGTAGTGGTTAAACTCCCGGATTTTTTTCTTCTACTCTATTTGTGTGGCATTTCATTTAAATTAAGGATATTATTTAAATGGGGTGTTACATTAATGGTATCAGAGCAGTTCGTCCTTAGGATGACCTGAGGTTGTGGGTTTGTCATGCCTCGCGGGCGTGAGTAGTCATGTCTAGTCAATTGTGTCAGTAAAACAAAAATTTTTAAGAACAAAAAAATGCCTTGATAAAGTAATGAGGGTGTACACTCATGAGTAGATTAAAGGTTGTTTTTCCTTTCTTAATTCTACTGGCTAGGGAAAGAAGGGTGATAGACAAAAAGGTTTGGTTGTTTGTAGATGATGGAGTGTTGCTTCGTATGTTCTAGTTTGTCTTGTTATGCCTCTGTATTCTGTGTCTGGTGTCTATAGAAATAAGGGAATGCAGATCCAATATCATCTTGGCCTGCTTTTCTTTACAAGTGTTGGATGAGGTCTCTAAGACAACTTCTTTCCTCAGAGATAGGAAGTTGATGTGTGATGTATACCATTGAGCAAGGAAAGCTAAGTTTGGGTTAATAGTTTGAGAAAAGATGTTTGAGTTTAGCAACAATTGGACTAAGGGAGCTTCAATGACAAGTTTGGGATCAAATACCGCAAGTTTTCCAAAATGAGTTGAATTTAGAGGTTAGAACATATGGGAGATATCAATGCATGTAAGTGTAACAACATTTGAGGAAAATCAACTTGGTTCTACATTCCAGTAATACCGGGATTCAGAGTTCTACAAATACATGTAATGTTAAGAGAAGTGTCATTAGATATGGTCGTATGGCCATATCTAGTGTTTTCTTGGATTGGTGGAAGAGAAACAATTGGTAAAATCCTGGGTTGCAGAAAATAATTAAATTGCTTGGCATCGAGCAAGCTGAGAAAGATAAAGACCATGAGGTGTAAAAAGACGACAAATCTCTAGTTGGAGGCTAAGATGGAGCAGAGCTTACGGATCAGTCAAGTGAGATGATGTTTCCTAAGAAAAGGGAAAAATAATATGTGGATAAAAATGAAGTGACATAAAGGTTTCGTACTAGGTTGGATAGTTAGAAGGAGATGATTGGTCTTTGGAGTTGATAGAAGGATGTTTCAAGGAAAAGTAGTTCACATGAGCAGAACAATTGACCTTGGGCTGAGACCAAGAAACCTAAGTGTTGGATCTTGTAGGAATAACATTATAACACTTAGCTCGGGGGTGAGTAGCTCATGTTGAGCAGAGTCGACTAAATTATATGTATACAAATGAGTCGAGTCTGAGTCTTAGTGTATTGTTTGAAAGGTCATAACATGTTTGGATGAGATATACTGATTGGAATGTGGAATAGCATGTAACTGTATGATAAATTGTTTTATACTCTAGCTTACCTTTTTGCTTGTTTGATTGCTTGTATGTGGTTCTTCTCCTTTTGCGATGATCATCAATTTATTGATGTGAGTAGATGCGAGGAACACCCGAGGTCAACAGGGAGGTGATGGTTCCGCTGCGTAGTCCATCTAGGCTGAATTCTACTGTCTTGGGCTTTTTCATAGGGCTATGGTCCATGTACTGTTTTGTCCTTTAGTACTTTAATAACTATTGTCAAGTTCTTATATTATACTTTGTATCTGGCATCGTGGTATGCCTTGATTTTTTCTAGTTTTTTTTTTTTTTTTTGATATTGTAAGGAGTGGTGATTAAGTTCCCGAATTTGTTTCTTCTACTGTATTTGTGTGACATTTGATTTAAATTAAGGATATTATTAAATTGGGTGTTACATAATGTATATTATATAATTTAATTATATAATATATAAAGCACATAGTTCGGACACGAACAGTAAAAAAAGCATCGCATTCAAATAAAGTAAAATTGAACATGCACTTACAAATAAATAAAAATTATCTCTAATTAATTTTTCTCCGGAAAGACATGCAACATTCTTCAACAAAAGTGACGGACACGAACAGGGTTTTTTAATGTAAAAAAAGTACTGAAAAAGAAGAAATAAAAAAACAGAGTATTATCAATCAACACACCTCTTTTTGTTCATCACAGAACTAAGGAGGTGTTTCTGCAATCCCAAGATGACATGAACCCATTCTATATATTCATTCTGCAGCAACCAAAATAAAGTAAATAACTGCAGAAAATAACATAAAATAAGAGTTTAGATAACTTAGCTCAAGAACAACCGCTCTGCAAACAATTCTCTGGTTCTTTAGGTTAGATATCACATTTTCTTAAATGAGTTGGGTATTTGAAGGAACCAAAGCTACTCTCTCTCTTCTCTTCTCTCTTGTTTTGCCTTTCCAATGAAAAGTAGTGCACCACCGTTACCACTGCCAATTAGAGTGTTTGGTTTGCAGCATCACAGGCTTTAATAAATCGATTCTATCTAAATATTTTATTTTATTTATTATTTTTTATATATTTTATGTTATGGTTGAAGTTTAAAATTAAGACTTTTTTTTTTCTATCGTATTATGTTATTTTTATTTTCTTCTAAACCATTATTTTATTACTTTTAAATATTTTTAAAATCATGTGATAGGTAGATTCTAATATAATTAAAAATTATTATCTAATTTTAAGACATTATTTTTCAAATATTTTAATTAAAAGACTTTTATAATAGGAGTACAAGACTTATATAGTGTATTTTTTTCATAATAGGAGTAAGAAAATAAATACAATGAAGAGTAGAAATTATGATTTCCAATATTTTAGAAACATTAAAATTAGGTTTAAGTACGAATTTTGAAAATTTTAAAATCATAAGTTTAAACGCGAAATTGTTCTGTTATTTTTGTTACTATTTTATTCATCTTTATTTCCTTTTCACCTCCTTTCATTATTGTGATATGAAAAATATATTTCCTTGAAAAAAAAAACTCAATCTAACAATCCAAAATAAACAAAATATAAAAATAAATTTATTTATTTTTTATGTCTTATTACACATAGCGTTATTATTTTTGTTAATACATTATAGTATTATTAAAATTACCTTCCGAGTCAAATACTTTTTACCCAGTTCTTTTTATATACCAATTTTCTAGCTCCTATATCAATTAATTTGTTCATCACATAATGTATTACAAAAGTATTAAAGTTGCATTGATTTTAATAAAAACAATAAGTTAATATATTAAAAGAGAAATTTAAAAATATTTCAAATATTAATTAAAATAATCAACATAACAGTAAAGATGAAATGTAATTAATACATATTTTTAGAGAAGAAAATAGTAAAATTTATAATTTATTGAGTATCTAATTTTAAAAAAAAAAAAGATGTTTCACATTAAAAAGAATTAATTGGTTTATAATATTCTACATTGATTGATTCTTCAAATGACAAGTGAGTCCTTCTATATTTGTGAGTTTATTAGAAAAGGTTTTGAGGTCATGGTCTTATAATTTCTATAGAGGCTCGTCGAGATTTGATTTAGAGTAAAAGTTATCTTAACTAAAAGAATTTTCTCACTAGTTCACACTAGAAAGATAGATTCATTCCTATTGTCGTGCGAAAATGAAATTCCTTTACCTTATGTTTGATAGAGCATTTCAACAATGCTTTAGAAATTGAAATGTTTTGTATTTAAATTGTTTATAATTAAATTTCATTCATTTTTTAAATAACTTGTTTGGATAAGGAAATTAAAATACCTTACATTTCAATTTCTCATTTGGAAAAAAAAATTGAATTTATTGTGAGATAAAATTTAATTTTAACAATATTTATTTTACGCTTAATTATGTTTTGAGTTCATGATAAATTTAGAAACATGCTTGACAACCCAGATGGGTTGGCATACCCAACTACGCAACCGAATTGGTTAGACTCGACGACCCACCCGAGCTGGACCGACTAGGAAGCCCAAACAGGCTGGGTGGCCCGATGATCTAGAGGTCTGATTGCCCATGTTGCACGATTGTGCCGTCAAGTTCGTCAATATGGCCTAGTCAAACTCGTCTAGGTCACTGGCCCAATGCTCCAGACAGGTCCGACGACCTGAACGGGCCTGACGACCTGAACGGGCCCGACGAGTTGAACGAGCCCGACAATTCGGACGAGGTCGAATACTTGGACGGGGCTGAATACCCGGACGAGTTCGATGACCCGCACGGGCCCGTACACCCACACGAGCCCAAAGACCCGGACGGGTATGAGGACTAGGATGGGCCAGAGGACCCGGACAGGCCCAAGGACTCGGATGGGTTCGACAACTTGGACACGTTCGACGACCCGGACAGACCCAACGACCTAGACGGGCTTGAGACTCGAACGGGCTCGACAACTCGTACGAGCCCTTTCAAACAGTCGGGTCCGTCCGGATAGTCTGGCTTGTACGAGTCATCGGGCCCGTCTGGATCGTCGGGACCGTCTGGGTCATCGGGTCCATTTGGGTCATCGTTCTCGTCCGGGTCATCGGGCCTGTCTTGGTCGTCAGGCCTGTTTGAGTCGTTAGACGTTTCCAAGTCCTCGAGCCCATCCGAGTCCTCGGGCCCATCCTAGTCGTCGGACTTGTCTGGGTCTTCGGGCCCATATGGGTGTACAGGCCCAATGATTTGGAAGGGCCCGTCCGGGTCGTTTGGGTTGTCTGCCCCGTCTAGGTTGTCAGGCCCGTCCAGATCATCGGGCTCGTCTGGATTGTCGGTCCCGCTTGGGTCATCAGACCTGTTTGGGTTATCGGGCCCGTTTGTGTCGTTAGGCCCGTCCGGTTCGTCGGGGTCGTCCGGGTCGTCGGGCACGTTCGGGTTGTCATGTCCGTCCGGATCGTCTAGAATGTGAGGTTGAGTGAGAAGAATTTCAAATTCCACCTATTTTGAGGGTATTTGAATTTTTACTAATTTAGCTAATTGAAATCCTTCAAAAAAATGCTTGCATTTGAAATGCTTTTTAAGTTATCTATCCAAACAAAGCATTTCATTACAAAGAAATCTAAATTCTTCAAAAAAATGAATTACTTCATTAAAATACTCTATCCAAACACACTCTTACTCTCCTCTTGAGTATAATTATCACTTGTCAATATTCTCTTCAAGTCAAATCAATTAAATTTAACCTACCACATTGTAAAAGCGTTAACTAGTCTATGCAAGAGGGAATGAGAATATTACTGCTGAAGTCATATTGATAATTTACCCTTTCCAATGTACTTAATTCTCTCCAATATTATATTTGGGAGTGTGTAGGAAAGTGATGAGTTCAAATTTTTGCCCTTATTTAATATTTAAATTTGGGGATTTAATTGAATTTTCTGTGCTTAAAGATCGATTTAATTAGGATTTGTGATTATTGGATTTATTGAGTACGTTTGGTAAAAGTGGCGTAAAAATTAATTTTAGTTGCATAAAATATTATTGGATATTCTAACGTTTGTTAATGCAGCTGGAATTTATTTTTGGTCATTAATAGTGTGAATTTAAAATATTCAAAGTTACAAAATAAGTCCAAAATCAGGAAATTCTGGAAAAGAATAAATCAGGAGCTAAATGCACCCCCAGATTTTATTTGCACACTCTTGCAAAGTGGACCACCAAAAACCCTGTTCTACACCCCCAGTTTTCACTAAGTTGCACCCCTCCTACCACTTAAACTCCACTCAACCAGATCATGCCATGTGGCAATCCCCACCTTTCAAATCAGGCCAACCATAAGTTGACACGTGTCATAATCCTCCATTCACCAAATTAACCAATCAGATCTTGCCACGTCATCATCTCCTCCATCTCACTCATGAAACCCTAATCCTAATTTCAGCCACCATGACCACCCTCCACACAGCCGCCGCCACCAGTCACGGCAGCCACCACCGCACCTCTTCGTTCTCGCCGGCCACCGCACCTGCAACCTCCATTACAGCAGCCACCGCGACGCGCCACCATCGCGACCATCTTCTCCGCAGTTTCGTCGCGCCTCCACACCACGGTCCTCCATTCGCGCAGCTTCCATCTTCATCGCAGCTGCAGCAGTGCCGCCACCTTCGCTTGAACCACCGCGCACCAGCAGCCACGAATCTGCACCTTCACGCCGGTGAACGCGAACCATCAAGCAGCCGCCGCAACACCATCTTCTTCGTTCGCACAGCAGCAGCCACCACGATGCAACGCACCTCCCTCGCGCTCCTGCACCCACGTTCCGCAGCCACCGCAGCAGCGCAACTCACCGGAAATCCGACCACCATCATCGCGACGCCATCTTCTTCCATCGTCAACCATCGGCGAGACAGCTTCATCTTCTCTGCAGCAGAACTAGATTCAAGTTCGCACCTCCACCACTCGCCGGAAAAGAAGACCTCGCCGGAAAACGGCAGCAGCCGCCGTCATTGCACCTTCGCAGCCAAAGTGTGAGAGAAACCCTAATTCTGGAGAGAGAATCTGCACTGCCACGTGTCAGCATCTAATAGGGCAGTCAAATTGGTCAACTGGTCAAATCTGGTCAACTAGTCAAAGTCAGCAGTCAGGTCAAAACTGCAACAAAATGGTTAAATAAGAGGGGCAGAATTGGAAATTGGACAGGATTTAAGTTGCTAATTAATTAAATAAAAATAAATGATTTTAACAACTGACAGATAAAGCCCAAAGTCCAGTTGAAGCCTATATAAAGAGACTTAAGGGAGCAGAAACGACACAACATAAAACACTTAGAACTCTCTGTTTTGGCAGATACTGTCTCTACCACATCTCTCATTCTTTCTTTTATTTTCTTTCCTTCATATCATCATGTATTCCATCAAAGCCATGGAGGGCTAAGCTTTAAGGGTTGATTCCACTGTAATTTCTTAAATGGATTCTGAGGTTAGATGAATTTATGTGTTTGTTATTTTGATTATTGTTGTGGTTTTTTTGTTTATCTATGTCCTTTGCTTCTTAATCGAATAGAAAATAATCATTTTAAATCTACATGCATGCTAATTATATGAGTTAAAAGGTTTTTATATTAAATTGAGACTTTACTTTGATTTTGTTTAGAAACTTTCATTTGATTAAATAAGTTTTTGCCAATAATTGAGACTTTAATTTGATTAGAGGTAATTACTTTAACTAAAATTAGTCAAGACTTTACTTTGATTAATTAAGTTTTCTATTTGGTAAAGAAACAAAGGAATAGACATGATTAGGCATAGTAAAATTAATTAAGACTGTACTTTGATTAAATTTACTATGGACTATCTAACAATTCTCACTTTTAATTGAGACTGTACTTTGATTAAAAGTGAGGATGCCAACAAATGAATTGAGTCTTTACATTGATTGATTTGTAAAACAACAACAATAATTAATTTAACAATAATCTCTAGATAACCAATGAAGAATCTTATTTAGAAAAAGCAGTGGAATTGACCTATTTACTATTACTGTGTTTACAATCTTCTGTGTCATTTTCTTTGCACATCAAAATCCCCCTATTTTTATAGTTGCTAGTTTTAATTACATTTTTAAGAATCAAATATTTGAGATCAATTTCGTATTCGTTGTGAGACGACTCAGGGTTATCTTAACCCTAACTATTTTGTTCACTACTAACTGGCAATACTGAAGTTGCTAAAGTAGTGGTAATTTGATCGCCTAACGACAGCGATATCAAATTTGGTGCCGCTGCCGGGGAGTACGGTTAGTATTTCTTTTATTTTGATTCTGTTTTTATTTTTTTATTTTATTTTATTTTATTTATTTATTTTTATTTATTTCTTTCTTTATTTATTTTACGCATATACGTTTAATAGAGTTTGTTATTTTGTAGTCTCTAGTTTTCTTTTAATATATTTCAAGCAAAGTTCTATTTCTCTTTTGATTAAGAATTTCTTTTAAGAAATTTTTTGAGACTAGTTTGGAAAACTCTGTCTAGGAAAGACTTGGTATTTAAGTTGTCCACTGTGACGCACCTCTCTTTCCTGGGAGTAGACCCAACGACATCTTAACTTATTTCTTTCTTGAAATCTTTCTCCAAAACTAGAATAGGAAGAAAAAAAAACACACAGGGAAACACTTTCAGGTGGACTGCATAGTGCATGACTCGGGCCAATCCGAGTCAATTTTATCAACTTGATTCAGAACTTGAAAGGAACTTGCGTAAATCACGTAGGAGACTTGAACTCAGGTGTTCTACTGAAGGAGCACCATCATCATCTGAACCTACCACTGAAAGTGTACCACTAGAATCACCTCTAGTGATTAACATATCTTTTGATCCATCACCTAAACCAGAAATTCAAGAAGATAGAATGGAAGAAAGAACAATAAGAGAGTTGGCTTCATCGGATGCAGTAATTACACAAAACATGTGCATCCAATATCCAGATGGAGAATGTGAGCTTAAGTTTGGGTTAATCCATCTTTTATCCAAATTCCATGGATTAGCAGGAGAAGACCCGTACCATCATTTGAAGGAATTTCGTGTTGTTTGTTCATCCATGAGACCTACAATAGTGACAGAGGAACATATCAAGCTTAAGGCTTTTCCATTCTCATTGCAAGATGCCGCTAAGAATTGGTTATACTACCTTCCACTAGGATCCATCAATACCTAGGAGACTCTGAAAAGATTATTTCTGGAAAAGTTTTTTCCAGCATCTAGAGTTGCTGCTATTCGCAAAGATATTTATGGGATAAGGCAACAAGAAAGAGAAAGTTTTCACGAGTATTGGGAAAGATTCAAAAAGTTATGTGCTTCCTGTCCTCATCACCAAATAAACGAGCATCTCCTCATTCAGTACTTTTATGAGGGATTGAGTATCATGGATAGACAAATGATAGATGCTGCAAGTGGAGGGTCATTGGTGGACAAAACGCCAACAAATGCAAGACAATTGATTGAAACTATGGCGTCGAACCATCAACAATTTTCCACAAGGAGTAATTCTATAACTCTATTAAAGGGAACCCATGGAGTAGAAGCTTCATATGTTGCAGATCACAAGAAAACAGAAGGGAAGTTGGATGACTTAGCGGCCATGGTAAGGACCTTGACAGACTTACAGAAAAAGCCTATCCCTTCTACTTTATGTGGAATTTGTGCTTCTACTAATCATCCTACAGAGGCTTGTCCTATGTTAAAAGAGACAGGGACGTTAGACAATGAACAACCTCAGGCATATGCTGCAAACATCTATGGCAATAATAGACCACCTCGGCAGCAATACAACCATGATTTGTCCTCCAACAAGTACAACCCAGATTGGAAGGAATATCCCAGCCAGAAATGGGAAAATCAACAGCCTCAACACCAACAAGTCTATGTTCCACCCCAACAGAGGCAACAACCACAACCAGTTGCAACCTCTGGTGACTCAAACATGGAAGCAATGATGAAAATGATGGCTGACATGATGAAGGGACAAATCAATGAGTTGAAACAAACGATGGAAGCAACCAATCAAAACTTGCAGAACCAGATTGGACAAATGGCAAATGAGTTAAATCAGATGAAGTCTCAACAAGGCTCGAGCAATTTCCCTGCACAAACTGTAATCAACCCACGAAATGTAAGTGCTATTACTTTAAGATCAGGTAAGCAAATACAAGGCCTTGGGGATACCCAAGAAGATGAAGATAAGGACAATGAAGTTGTACCTAATGATGAAAGAGGAAGATCAGATGAAGCAACACAAGCAACATCTGAAATGCCTGCACCCAGTGATAACTCCAGGTTGGTATCCCCTAATACTTCCTCTGAAAATTCTTCTCCTTATTCTCCTCCTCCTCCCTATCCAAACCGTTTGAAACCAAAAACTAAAAAGATGGAGGAGTTAGACAAAGAAATCTTGAATACTTTCAAGAAAGTGGAGATAAACATCCCTTTGCTGGATGCTGTGAAACAAATTCCTAAATACGCCAAGTTTCTCAAAGAATTATGTACACATAAAAGGCGTATTATGGACAAAGAGGTAGTGAACATGGGAAGAAACGTCTCTAGCTTAATTAAGAAGCCTGCAGTCAGAATGCCGCAAAAGTGTAAGGATCCAAGTATGTTTTCTGTTCCCTGCATTATAGGAAGTACTAAGTTCAACAATGCTATGTTAGATTTAGGAGCTTCCATTAATGTAATTCCTTTATCTGTTTTTACTTCACTTCATCTTGGACCTCTTAAGTCTACTGGTGTGGTCATTCAATTGGCAAACCGTAGCACAGTTAACCCTGCAGGTGTGCTAGAAGATGTGCTTGTCCGTGTGGACAAGTTAATTTTTCCTGCAGATTTCTATATCTTGGACATGAAGGATGATGAAGGAATGAGTTCAACCACAATTATCTTGGGAAGACCATTCATGATGACAGCACGTACCAAGATAGACGTGCATGCAAGATCCTTGACTATGGAGATAGGAGATGAGAAGGTGCAGTTCAATGTGCTAGAAGCCATGAAGCACCCAATTGAAGACCATTCTTTATTTTGTATTGATTTATTGAGTAATGTAGTGAATAATTATGCTTTTGGACTTTTGGACGTTTTATCTGATTTTTCTTCTTCTTTGGATTTTTCTTTTTCGAATATTTCGGGCTCAATTTTAGACGAAAGAGAAAATTGTAAAACAGGTGATGTTGAGGACGCGGTGTCACTATTTGATACCTCTGTGGCGTCCGAGTGTGATGCTGAGGTGGCTGAAATTACCTTAGGCAGTAAAATGTTGCCATCTGTGGAACAGCCACCCACTTTGGAGTTGAAACCTTTACCATCTCATTTGAAATATGTTTATCTTGAGAGGGATGGGAAACTCCCTGTTTTATATCTGCCTTGCTTACTGACGAGCAGGAACAAAAGCTATTGCAGGTTATCAAAGATCACAAGCGAGCAATAGGCTGGACTTTGGCAGATATTCCTGGTATTAGTCCTTCTTTCTGCATGCACAGAATACTCTTGGAGGAGGATGCTAAGCCAGTAAGGCAACCTCAGAAGAGACTGAATCCTCAACTGATGGAGGTTGTGAAGAAAGAAGTCACCAAGTTGCTACAAGCAGGTATTATATATCCTATTTCTGACAGCACTTGGGTGAGTCCTGTACATGTGGTCCCCAAGAAATCTGGGATCACCGTGGTCAAGAATGAGAAGAACGAGTTGATTCCTACTCGTATTCAGAATAGCTGGAGGGTCTCTAATGATTATAGAAGACTAAACTAGGCCACCAGGAAGGACCACTTTCCTTTACCATTCATGGACCAGATGTTAGATTGATTGGCAGGTAAGTCTCATTACTGTTTTCTTGATGGATTCTCTAGGTATTTTCAGATTTGTATTGCCCCAGAGGATCAACATAAGACTACCTTTACTTGTCCATTCGATACATATGCTTGTAAGAAAATGCCATTTGGCCTTTGCAATGCTCTTGGAACATTTCAGCGATGTATGATGAGTATTTTTACAGATTTGTTGGAGCATTGTATTGAGGTTTTTATGGATGATTTTAGTGTATATGGTTCATCTTTTGACCACTGCTTGTCTAATTTTGCTAGAGTCTTGGAGAGATGTGAAGAAACTAACCTTGTTCTAAATTTTGAAAAATGTCATTTTATGGTGGAACAAGGTATAGTTTTAGGTCACGTTGTTTCCAAGAATGGTATATCTGTAGATCCTGCTAAAATTGATATTATTTCATAATTGCCTTACCCCTCTTCTGTGAAAGAGGTTCAATCTTTTCTTGGACATGCAGGATTTTACAGGAGGTTTATCAAAGATTTCAGCAAGATAGCCAACCCTCTCTCCAACTTGTTGCAAAAGGATGTAGTATTTGACTTTGGAGAGAGGTGCAAAGATGCGTTTGATACATTGAAAAAGGCGCTTACCACCACTCCTATCATCCAGCTACCTGACTGGACATTACCGTTCGAGCTGATGTGTGATGCATCAAACTTTGCAGTAGGAGCGGTGCTTGCACAAAAAGATGGGAAGCTATCACATGTGATATATTATGCTTCTAGAACGTTGGACACAACGCATGCTAACTATACCACAACTGAGAAGGAATTATTGGTTGTTGTGTTTGCCTTGGACAAATTCAGACTGTATATACTTGGTTCCAAGGTAATTGTTTATACTGATCATGCAGCATTAAAATTCCTTTTGAAGAAAGCATATTCGAAACCAAGGTTGATCAGATGGATGCTACTGCTCCAAGAGTTTGACATTGAGATTCTAGACAAAAGTGGGGCGCATAACTTAGTAGTTGATCATCTTAGCAGGATTGAAAATGGAGAAGATAACATTCCTATTAAGGATGACTTTCCTGATGAAGTCCTCCTAGCATTGACTGCTGTGAAAGGTATGTTTCCTGAACCTTGGTTTGTTGACATTGTTAACTATTTGGTTGTTTCTGCTATTCCTCCTTCCTTCTCCAAATATGAAAAAATCAAGCTAAAAAGTGAGGCAAAGTACTATATCTGGGAAGACCCAATCTTATGGCGCATTGGTAGTGACCAAGTCATAAGGAGGTGTGTTCCAGATATCGAAATACCTCATGTGCTTAAGTTCTATCATTCGTCTCCTTTTGGTGGACATTATAGCACACAAAGAACAGGTAGGAAGGTGTTGGATTGTGGATTATATTGGCCTACCATCTTTAAAGATGCACAGAGGGTATATAAAAATTGTGAGCAGTGCCAAAGGGCAGCCAGATCCATTACAAGAAGGGATGAAATGCCTCAACAACCCATGCTATATTGTGAGGTATTTGATATTTGGGGTATTGATTTTATGGATCCTTTTCCTCCTTCTTTTAGGTTTTCTTATATTTTGCTTGCAGTAGACTATGTCTCCAAATGGATGGAAGCCATAGCTACAAGGACTAATGATTCTCGAGTTGTTATGAGTTTTGTCAGGTCTAACATTTTCTGCAGATTTGGGATACCACGAGCCATCATCAGTGACCAGGGGACTCATTTCTGTAATAGGCTACTTGAGAACATGTTGAAGAAGTATGGGGTGACACATCGCATTGCTACACCATATCACCCCCAAACTAATGGGCAAGCAGAGATCTCTAACAGGGAGATTAAAAAGATACTAGAGAAAGTAGTGAAGCCTAGTCAAAAGGATTGGGCCACAAGATTGGATGATGCACTTTGGGCACACAGGACAGCCTACAAAGCACCTATAGGTATGTCACCTTTCAGGGTGGTTTTTAGAAAGGCTTGTCATCTACCTGTGGAGATTGAACATCGGGCCTATTGGGCCGTGAAAGCATGCAACTTGGATTTGGAAGAAGCAGGAAATGAGCGAAAACTTCAGTTGCAAGAACTAGAGGAGATTAGGCTTGCAGCCTATGAAAACTCAAAGTTCTACAAAGAGAAAACCAAGAAGTTCCATGACCAAAAGCTTGTGGCTAGAAAGGATTTCCAGGTAGGCCAGAAGGTGTTACTATACAAATCCAAGCTTGGTCACATGAGTGGTAAGTTGCGCTCTACTTGGGAAGGATCATACATTGTTACAGAAGTCTTCCCTTATGGAGCAATGGAGATTAAGGAAGAATCCTCAGCATGAACTTTTAAAGTTAATAGGCATCGTCTTCGGATATTCAATGAAAATCAAGATATGCTGAACAAGACGATGGATGGGATGAACTTGACTTCTCCCTCAAACCTTCCACCTTGAGGAGGTAAGTACACTTCATACTTTTTCTTTGCATTTTATACATATTGAATACATTGAGGACAATGCATGGATAAAGTGTGGGGGTGTGGGGAGATTTCCCCCTTTTCTGTTTTTGTTTTCTATTTGTTTTGTTTTTCCTTTTCTAATTTTGTTTTCTGTTTGTTTTTATTTAAAAAAAAGTTTCTGTTTTTAATAAAACATATTGACATCGGATTTTTGGATTTGATTCACTAACTGGAACGATCATAATTCTGGGAAAATAAGAGTCATGTGCTATGAATGGATTGTTTCTGTGATTTACTGATTGAGTTGATTTGAGAGTTTCTTGAATAAATCTTTTGTGAAAGAGTTTTTGACCTTGTGAGTTTTGAGCTTTATTGTAAGGATGAACTACCATGTGTCATGCCTATTTTTCTTGTGTGATTTGCTCATGTCTTGTTGGTACTCAAATGTTTAGCTGGATTCTGTTGTTTTGCATCTTAGGTGAACATGCATGATTTGATATGACTGAGGCATTTCTTGTTTTTAGCTACTTGGCCAAATAAGCTAACCATGACATTGATCCATTGGTAGCCCCTTGAGCTTAAACCTCTTTTTCTTGTTTTGAGCATACTGTTAAACCTTAAAAAGAAAAAGACCATTTTTTTCCTTACCTTAGGGAGAAAGAAGGAGCTAGTGGATTATGTTGAGATTGGTTGAGGAATAAAGTGTGGGGGTGAGTATTTCCCCCACAAAGTTATAAAAATGGCAAAAGGAAAATAATTGTTGATGACAGAGTGTTGAAATGAAAAATGATTGCTGTTTGAAAAAGAGCAACAAAGGAATAGACATGATTAGGCATAGTAAAATTAATTGAGACTGTACTTTGATTGAATTTACTATGGACTATCTAACAATTCTCACTTTTAATTGAGACTGTACTTTGATTAAAAGTGAGGATGCCAACAATTGAATTGAGTCTTTACATTGATTGATTTGTAAAACAACAACAATAATTAATTTAACAATAATCTCTAGATAACCAATGAAGAATCTTATTTAGAAAAAGCAGTGGAATTGACCTATTTATTATTACTGTGTTTACAATCTTCCGTGTCATTTTCTTTGCACATCAAAATCCCCCTATTTTTATAGTTGCTAGTTTTAATTGCATTTTTAAGAATCAAATATTTGAGATCAATTCCGTATTCATTGTGAGACGACTCAGGGTTATCTTAACCCTAACTATTTTGTTCACTACTAATTGGCAATACTGAAGTTGCTAAAGTAGTGGGAATTTGATCGCCTAACGACAGCGATATCAGAAAGGATTGAGATCATTCAGCATATGGTGGTAGACATCATCTTAGCCTACAATTAATATCGTTATTATGATAATAAGAAGGTTAATATACAGAATGACCACCCTAAACTTCCCTCATTATAGGTTGTTGTTGTCCTTCCTCGATCTCCATAGTTTTCAACTTTTCCTCTCACATTTTCACACAGTCTCCTCAATCTTTTGTTGATTTCACATTTTTACTCCGATCTCAATGGCTCAATCTCACTCAGGTTTCCTACTTGTTGTTTTCGCCTTTTTTTTTCTTCTTGTTCTCGCTGACCTCCCTCTCGCCCTCTCATGCTCTCTCTCTTATGTTTGTGATTCACATAGTTATATTTTTCACAGATAATGGATTGAAATTATTCTGACATTTGATTATTAATTGCCTATTTTCGTTTTTTTACAGGTTCTCGTGTTTCAACGTTTCATAAGTTCCGGATTTTCATAGGTAAGTTTTCTTGCTTTTTCTTTACTTTTCTTTTTCAATTGTGGTTTGATTTTCGCTTTCATAGGCAGGTTTTCATTTTGATAGGTAGGTTCTAAGATTCACATTATTGGTTTGTTTGTTTTTTTTTTATTGCTGCAATGCTATAATTTAACTAGATCAAACTACTAATAAGGTCATGACCTTAAGCATATTCAACATAGACTTTTGAACTTCGAAAATGATATTTTTGGTTCCCGTGATTTTTCCCCGACCCTTACTGATAAAATTAAAAAACTTAACTTATACAATAAACCATGTTATCGTGTTATCTACACTGATATATATATATATATATATATATATATATAAGTAAACCAACATTGAGAGATATAAACTATAGTTATGCCTAATATGAAAGTAAGAAAATAAATACAATAAAGAATTTTAAAAACATTGAAATTAGATTTTAAATATAAATTTTGATAATTTTAAAATCATAAGTTTAAACGTGGAACTACTCTCTTATTTCTGTTACTATTTTTATCCATTTTTATTTATCTTTGAAAAAAAACTCAATCTAACCATCAAAAACAAACAAAATTTAATCTCATATAATTTATTATATATAAAAAATAAAACAAAAGACTAATATTATCAAATTTTGTTTCAAAACTGCCGAATATTATAACTAGTAAAAACTAAAACAAATCTAATTTTTTTCTGTATTAATTGTAACATCCCAAAAACTGGATAACCTCAAATTAATAAAACGTCACATACATGAATATTCAGAGGCTACAGAGTTTGGAGTATGAAGGTACACATTACACCAAACATACCCATTTAACATGAAAAGAGGCCTCACACGACCTAAAACAAAGTACACTGGTAAAATAGAAGTTCTAGGTCTTGTACAGACAAAAGAATCATAACTAATAAACTTCTTCAGCGATGGGCTCCATAGTGGCCCAATACCCGTCCGTAACCATTAAGCTGCAGCATCCCTATTCTCATTACCACTGCTAGGGGTTCTCACATCTGCTCACATCAATAAAATTGATGATCATCGCAAAGGAGAAAAACCACACACAAACATACAAGCAAGCAGAAGGGTAAGCTAGTGCACAAGATTTTTACATCATAACACTCAACATCCAATCACATAGTCAAGCATAAATAACGAAAAACCACACATGAGGTACCAAACCATTTAAAACTCCAATACTAGGCTATCTGGATACGTATAATGAGGCACCACCACGAGACAGTGGAATTATGTCCTAGTAGTGAGGCATCACCACGAGGCCTTCGCGGAATTACATCCTTACTTGAGGCACCACCACGTGGCCTTCATGGAATTACGTCCTGGCCTTGAGGTAACACCATGTTACCCTCGTGGAATTACGTCCTGCCGTTGAGGCACCACCATGAACTCTCACCTCGAGGTTCATGGAATTAAGTCCAATAGATGAGGCACCACCACGGACTCCCCCTAGGAGGCCCATGGAATTACGTCCATTAGGTGGGGCACCACTATGAGCTCTCACTACAAGAGTCATGAAATTACGTCCTACTCACACTTTGTACATGTTTCACCAACCAATCAAAAAGTTCCCCTAATTACCAACATCATGCATAAACAACCAATCATACAACTCATGCTTTCCAATTCATACAGAAATAAAGCAACATATCATTCCGATCTCAACCTCATATATTAATCAAGGCATCACCCCTTAAACCTTTCTAGTCAATCATTCAAGTCAGGCAAGCAAGCAATCACATCAATGGCCATTCACATAATAGCACAAAACTTGTCCCGGTCTCGCTCAGGCTAGAAGATCTCGCTCAGGCGAGAGATCCTCTCGCTCAGGCGAGAGATCCTCTCGCTCAGGTGAGCTCCTTCTCGCCTAGGCGAGAGCTCGAGCAGTAGAACAGTGGCTCCTGCGGATTCTCGCTCAGGCGAGTCCCTTCTCGCCTAGGCGAGATCACACCTCGCTCAAAATGAAAATTAGTCGCCTAAGCAACAATTCAAGCAGAAGATCTTGGGCGAGCCTTTGCTTGTCTCGCCTAGGAGAGACAAGCTCGCTTGGGCGAGAAAACTAGTGCCCACCACTGTTCTCGCGTGCAACAGACAAGCATTCGACCCAGAATAATGTTTAAACAGACTCCCAAACAATTAACAGCAGTAACCAAGTCATAAACTCACGAAAATGGAAGTAAAGCAAGCAATAATTTGAAATAAACAGGCAACCCTAGCTTCCCTAACTTGGAAATAGATAGAGAAAGGGTTCGACTCCAACAGCAGGGACACAACAGTTCCAGGAACAGATGAACGAGCTGGAAACAGAAAAGCGGAGCGAGTTTTAAAATAGCTCACAACGAACCCTAACTAGAAACACGAACATGCGAATTGAAAAAGGGATGTAGGAGTCGTAGAATACTTACACGGATCAAGAAGATGGAACTGGGCTCACTGTATCGAGATTGGGGTTAAACCCTAGTAGAGCTCTGGGGAAGAAGATAGGGGGCTTGACGACTGCAGTTTTTGTAGAGTGAAGTGAATGGGTGAGACTAGGGCAGATTAGGTCTGAATCCCCTTTTTGGGCCAGTCCTTAGGCCCAATCGATTGGGACAACTCTTAAAATAAAAGGTAGAAAATAAATGGGTCTTACATTAATAGTATTTAAAATTAAAAAAATAAATTTATTTAATTTTTATGTCTTACTATTCATAGCATAATTATTTTTAATACATGATAATATTATTAAAATTACCTTCCGAATTAAATATTTTACTTTAATTCTTTTTAGGGTTAAGTATGTTTTTAGTCATTAAATTTTGATTCAAAATTGGAATTTGTCCATGTCCGAAACTTTGATACATTTTATTTTCTAAACGTTTAAAATAAATGAATATAATTTTTTAATCCAATTACGTTAATTTTTTTTACATACCTAACATATTTTATATTAGTATTGAAATATATAAAGAAAACAATTTCAATCTACAAAGTCAATTTTTTATTATAGATAATTAGATACAAACACAACGGTGAGAACAAATACTTCATAAAGAAAAAAAAAAACCCTTATGCCATGAGTGTTCTGGTCAGCATTTATATTACTATGAACAATTAAAATAAAACACAAACTCCACATAAAAAAAATCATATTACTTATCAATTACTAATTAATTCCTCTTTCTTATCTCTTCGATGGGATGATAATAAATTATTCATTTTTCGTCTTTACATTCATGTGAATCATTAAAAACCAGTTTTAATGGTCCGGTTGAACTCATTGGTTCAGAAAAGCGGCAAAAGAAAAGCATTTTTGAACGAAAACAAATTTATTGAAAGCCGCGTCATTATGCATAAATATGAACTTCAAAGTAAATTACAAAATTGCTAAGTTGGAATGAGCGCAGAAAAACCTGTGATGATGAAGACCATGGTGCTTTCGCCATAGATACCTTTTGTTCTTCTTCTTAATAATATTTGTCTTCCTAAATAATTCAAACAGATCTTTAACATTCTTTTGTCAATAGATAAATATGTACATGTTTATTTTTTTTTATTGTTTTAAACTTTAGAATTGAAAGAAAAAGAAAAATAACATATACAAAATAAATTAATCTTAAAACAAGTTCTGTCCATTTGTATTTATTTGACCTTCTTTCATTACTGTATTTAAGTATATTATAAATAAAAAAATTGATATTTTCTTATTTACGATAATAAATATATTCTAAATTAAATATTTCCCAAAATAAATCAATGATCACATTTTTTTTTCTTTTGTGTTTTTTTTCTCATTGATGAGATAGTAATAAATTATAGAAGAAACAATTCCATTTTACTCAATGAGATAGTAATAAATTATAGAAGAAACAATTCCATTTTACTCATTGATGAGATGGAAATAAGTTTTATTTCACTTTTTCTTTTCTTTTTCTTAGTCTATGGTCCCAAGTTTAACTCATTGGTTCAGAAAAGAAGCAAAGAAAAATAGTTTTCAAAGAAAATTAATATTCATTGAAAAGCTAGACCTGCTGATGAGGCCGGCATCGTCGTTAATCGACGAGAACTTGCTCCATTCGACGAGGATTCATCGAAAAGGCCTCTTGACGTCGATTTATTCGGTGAAAACAACCGAATATGTAGTGGAAGACTCGATTGGGTTTAGATTTCTCTCGTTCTAGTGGGAACTCTCGTTTCTCTCTGGTTTAGGCAACTCGACGAGGTGAAAACCTCATCTAGGGTTTGTTGTTGAGCCGAGACGAAAATGGAGGAAAAATCAACTCTCATATATTCATCAAGCTACGTTACAATGAAATGGTTTACACCTTTTATAGATGAAGGGCAGCCGTTAGAAAGCAAACAGAAGAAGAAAACAACTAACAACATGCTGTCGTGAAGCGAGAAAGAACGTGAGCCATGAACCCTAACGGTGCTAAAGCTGAACGTGTGAGGATAAACCTAAATCCTAGTTGGGAAAAGAAGGAACACGTGAGGTAAGAGGGCTCGTGTGAAAGCAAGCGAAGGCTGTGACTGAAACCCTAACACTGGCGTGAACCAGAACCCTAATAGAGGTTGGGTTTCGGAAATGAAGAGAAAACCTCCCTGGCTGAACGCATGATATATGGGCTTCAAACATGTGTGTGTGTGTGTGTGTGTATGTGTGTGTGTGGGTGGGTGGGTGGGAGGGGTGTGTGGGTGGGTGTGTGTGGGTGTGTGTGTGTGTGGGGGGGGGGGTGTGGGTGTGTATGGGTGGGTGTGTGTGTGTGTGGGTGGGTGTGTGTATGTGGGTATGTGTGTGGGTGGGTGTGTGTGGGGGGGGGTGTGTATGTGTGTGTGTGTGTGTGGGTGTGTGTGGGTGTGCGTGTATAGGTGGGTGGGTGTGTGTGTAGGTGTGTGGGTGTGGGTGTGTATGTGTGTGTGTGGGTGTGGGTGGGTGTGTGTGTGTGTGCGCGCGTGTGTGTTTGTGTGTGTGTGGGGGGGGGGGGGGTGTGGGTGTGTGTGTGGGGGGGTGTGCGTGGGTGTGGGTGTATGTGTTGGTGGGTGGGTGTGTGTGTGGGTGTGTGCGCGCACGTGGATGTGTGCGTGTGTGTGTGTGGGGGGGGTGTGTGTGTGTGTGTGGGGGGGGGGGGGGGTGGGGGTGTGCGTGGGTGTGTGTGTGGGGGTGTGCGTGAGTGTGTGGGGGTGTGTGTGTGTGTGTGTGTGTGTGTGTGTGTGTGTGTGTGTGTGTGCGTGGGTGTGTGTGTGTGCGGGTGTGTGTGTGTGTGTGCGGGTGTGTGTGTGCGTTTGTGTGCCTGTGTGTATGGGAGGCATGGAGAAGAATTGGGCCACATGCCCAATGCCAAATACTTCAATAATTGACAACTTGGAAAAATGGGCTACAATTAACATAACAAACCAAATTAGAACAACCTATATTTAATTAAAAATAAATGAAAATATAAGAAATTAAAAGAAATTGGCTTAGCCAATGGCCCAAGCTATGAGCCTTAATGGGGTCACATCACTTACTGCGTCAAAGAAGACAGTGTGTGCTTCCACCTTAGAAGATATTGCAAAAATCTTTATTTCTTCTTGTTTTTCTTTTTTCTCCTTTTTCTTCTTTTTAAATAAAATTTGTCTTTCTACACACTTGAAAGTAGAGTGGCAATGTAGGCATGTGCGGTTTGTTTAGGTCTGACCCACATTTAGTCCAAACAATGTGGATCGATTTGCTTCGTCCCACATTTTAAATGCGGGTTGAAATGTTTGACTCGCCCCGCATAATTGCGGGTTCGCGAGCCCGTGGGCTAGCCTGCTTTTTTTTAATTTTTTAATTTTTTTTTAAATTTTATGATAAAACTTTCAATGTTCAAAAAATTCGGAAAATTTAAGAAGTTCACAAAAGTAAACAAAGATTTTAAGATTTTGGGAAAGTTTGATGATAGATTGATAATTTAACATATTCATCATGTTTGTACTATGACATACACGATCTATTCTTTAAATTATAGTACAGTAAAACTACATGATACTTGTCTTTTGCAATCATATACGAATTTGAAACCTTAACATGCAAGAGTCTATACAAAAAGTAACTAATATACATAAGTGCAAGTTTTTATTTTATGCAAGCCGTAGGTCAGCCCATCAGACTGCAGGCTTGCAGTTCACTATCCTAACTCGCCCCGCGTTATTTTTGCGAGTTTGCAGACCAACCTAACGAGCCAGACCATATTTTTACCCCTACTTGAAAGAGGTCTTTTATTATTCTTTCAAAATCAGTTTTCAAAGATATAATAAAAGTAACATAAATGGATAAATATGAACGTGCCTAATTTTTATTGCTTTAAACTGATAAAGATTAAATTATTTTGTCTTAAAACAAGTCTCTCCGTTCGTATTTATTTCACATTCTTTCATTATTGTATTTAAACATATTATGAATTAAAAAAAATTGACATTTCCTTCAAGTGATAAGTTTCCTATTTTATCCAGTATTTTAAAAACTTAGAAAATAATGTCTTATGGATTATATTTTATAATTGCTTTAGAATCTAACTATTTCATAATTTTAAGAAAAAAAAAATCCCAAAACATTTGAAAGGTTGAAATTCAATTTAACTCCCAAATAAATATAATTTATTTTAAATTTTTTATATTTAAGAAAACAAAAATCAAAGGTCATTATTCATAGACCTTTTTCAGCAAACTACAAAATATTATAATCTCAAAAACTAAAATATATATCATTTACTGAATAAGTAAAAAATAATTTACTGAATTTTTATATCTAAATACCATTTATATTTTTCTTTAGCAATATCTTTTATAAGAGTGTTCTCTAAATTAAATATTTTAATTTTATTTATCTCTGAATTTTATTATTGAGGTGTCACTTACTATTCATGTATCCATTTTTTTTTAACTATGTGATGACATAAAACATTTTAAGCGTATTCAAAACACATTGATTTCTATGATAGAAAGTTACTAGACTAATGCTGTGTTTGAATCTGCATGAATATTGTTCATATGGATGGGAAGTGACTTGAAAATGTGTTTGGGTCTGCTTGTTTGCGCTAATATGTGAGTATGGGTTTGCAAGTGAGTTGTAAAATTTGGCACTTTCTAAAATGAAGAGATGAGCAGAGAAAGCCAGATCATCGTATTAAAATTACTTTATTATCCATCTCTTTTAACAATTTAATTTACTTATATTTATTATATTTATTAGTTTCTTTTTTCCCATGGGGGTATGCAGGAAAGATTCCTGACTGCACACCATGCATAGGTTCCTACATGTTACATGCATATAATAATTAGTATTATATAATAAAAAATATATAATAATTATATATTAATTATATGAATAT
The DNA here is from genome assembly GCF_037176805.1 of Vigna unguiculata. Taxonomy (NCBI): domain Eukaryota; kingdom Viridiplantae; phylum Streptophyta; class Magnoliopsida; order Fabales; family Fabaceae; genus Vigna; species Vigna unguiculata. The sequence continues at coordinate 20,275,457 of NC_140795.1, read as the reverse complement.
TGATAATACTATATATATAATTTTAATTTTAATTATTATAATAATTACTATTATATAATAATAATAATAATAATAATAATAATAATAATAATAATAATTAACATTATTATTCAAATAAATATCTTTTGTAAATGAATTAATTATATAAAATAAAATAAATTTAAATAAATGTGGAGATATAAATTAAATAGTCTATATTATAAATTATTTTAAGTTATCATTGAGAATAATAATAATTTATTTTAAGTTATTAATGATATCAATAAATTATATTTTTTTAATTTTAAATAACATTTTTAGTTTTATTTTAATATCATTTCTTTTATTTATATTGAAGGGTAAAATGGTAATCATACAATTTACTCTATTAAAAAGTATAATTTATTAAATTTTATCAATAACATCATACACAAACTTTCACAAACTTTCCACTCATATCCATTCCAATCATATCATCTTTCCCTTGATCCAAACAACTCCATTTTTACCTACAAATCAACTCAAATCAACGCAAATTAATTCCCTCAAATCCACACTCCAATCCAAACACAGCATAAAAGGGAAATTTAAATATATTTCAATTATAGGTTACATGCATTTCTAACCTCTTTATATACATGATTCTCATTTACTGCTTTCACGAACGTTTAAATTCTCCGTAAGTACTTATAAATATCTTATTATAACTTCCGTGTAATGCCCAAAATATTAATTATTTCAAGCTTTAACTATGCAATTCTTAACACAACTTTATCTCGAGATATGGCCGAGACATACTCAGCCATTGGTTATTGATATGGTGTTGACCCATTTATGCTTGGAGCTTCATATCCTTCCACTTATTGGGCCTAGCCAAGATATGTGCAGCCACCCTAGGTCGAGAACATGGGCCCCTTTTAGTTGAGATGTATTGGGAAGTAGGGGTTGTAATAAATTGCAATATCTTTTGGCCAAGGTGTGTTGGAAAACATTAGTCTCTACTAAGTTAAAAATGTGGGCCATGACTAAGTTAACATTGCAGGTTGTGATGTCTTGGAAATGTTGAGAGTGACACTCTTAATTGGGGTGATTCCCATGGACCAATTTGCATTGGGAAGCAATATTGAATTTAATTGAAATACACCTAGGTTGACGTGTATTAGGAAGCAACACTTGAGTTGGTTGAACCTTCCCTAGGCCAAGATGTATTGGGAAGCATCAATTGAGTTGGTTGAGTCTCTCCTAGGCCAAGATATACCCACCTACCTATGCCGAGAGGTGTGTGCTTTCTGGCTTCCATTAAGAATTATGTTGTGATACATCATTTGATGAAGCATGACAAATGAAGAGTCGCCAAATATCATTTATTAGATGGACTAGATCTAACGGTTAGAAATTGTTTGCATGATTGTCTTTTAGGGTTTGTTTATTTGTTATAAATAGGGGGTGGGGATCAAATGGTTCCCTACCACTTATCGAGACTTATATAGTGTAATTTTTTATTTATTTATAACGAGAGTAAGAAAATAAATACAATAAAGAGTAGAAATTATGATTTCCAATTTTAAAAACATTGAAATTAGATTTTAAGTTTGAATTTTGAAAATTTTAAAATAATGAGTTTAAAGGCAGAATTGCTCTTTTATTTCTGCTACTAGTTTTATCCATCTTTATTTACTTTTCACCTCCTTTCATTATTCTGATATGAAAAGTACACTTCCTTGAAAAAAACCTCAATCTAACAATCGAAAATAAACAAAATTTAATCTCATATAATTTATTACATATCAAAATAAAACAAAAGATTAATATTACCAATTTTTGTTTCAAAACTACATAATATTATAATTAACTAAAACAAATGTATTATTTTTTTTCTTTATTAATAGTATTTAAAATTAAAAAAATAAATTTACATAATTTTTATGTCTTACTATACACAGTGTTATTATTTTTTTTAAGACATTATAATATTATTAAAATTACTTTTCGAGTTAAATACTTTTACCTTAGTTATTTTTAGGATTAAATATGTTTTTAGTCCTTTAACTTTGATTCAAAGTTAGAATTTGTCTATGTACAAAACTTCAATACATTTTGTTTTAAATTTTTTTAAAATGAATGAATATAATCCTTTCAAATATTATTAATTACGTGTCGAACGTGTTTCATGTAAGGCCCACTTATTATTCTGCCCAATGTTTAAGGGTTACCCTAATCTGTTGGGCCTAAGGCTGGCCCATAGGGTGTCCAAAACCCCTAAACCAACCTAACACTCTCATTCTCTACACTTTTTAGAAAAATAGCAGTCTCACTCTCTCTTAGAACTACAATTGTGCTCTGCTAGGGTTTGGGTCTCATCCGTCTTCGAGTTAGCTTAACCCCATTTTCTGCTTCACGTAAGTTGTTTCTTAACTCGTACTCGTTTTTCTCTAGTCTTGTTTTCGTGATTCCACAGAGGTTCATCTTGATGACCTCGTTTTTTATCTGTGCCACTATTTTCCAGCTCATGAATCTACTCCTAGAGCTACTGTGCTCAGCTGGTTGGGGTATCTCAGTCATTTGCTAGCCTTTTCCAAGTAAGGGAAGTTAGGGTTTCTCGTATTTTCTGAATGTTTGCCTATTTTTGACTTGCTTCGAGTTTGTATGGCTTGTATGATACTGTGATTATATGGGATGTTTTGTTGTGCTATTTGGATTTGTGCGTATGGCTGATGCAAGTACGAATAGTGGCGAGTACTGATATTCTCGCTCAAGCGAGCTTGTCTCGCCTAGGCGAGAATAGTAGAAAATGGCCCAGGTTGGTGCTTGAGCTCGAGCTCAAGCGGAGAGCTTTCGTCTTGAGCGAGAAAGCATCTCACTCAAGCGAGAGGGTCTCGCCTAAGCGAGAACTCGTGGTGTGCTATTGTGGCTCGCTTGGTTGTAGCTCAGGCAAGAGACCTCACCTTTGAGCGAAGAGCAGTCTCGCTCAGGCGAGGAGGTCTCGCCCAAGCGAGAACTCACGAACCCTGTTATGCGTTCTGTTGGCAGTCTCGCCTAAGCGAGGACTTGCAGCTTAAGCGAAAGACCTCTTTTGCCTGAGCGAGGGTTCATAGCTTGAGCGAGACTGGTGTTGGAATTCGTGTTCTTTTCCATGTTTTTGGTTGTTGGTTGTATGGTTAGTTGGAGTACCTTATTTAAAGAATGAAATATGTGAATATGCATGTAATCTTATTTGTTGTGCCATGTACATTTTATGAGATTAAATAGGGATGAGACATTGTTACGTTGGAATGGAAAGTATAAGTTTGTTGGATGGTTGGGTATATGTGTATATTGGCATGGAACTGGTATGCATGGTAACTTTATGCTTGGTTGGTGAGACATGATTGTGGTGTGGTTTAGGACGTAATTCCATGATCCTTGTTAGTGGGAGCTCATGGTGGTGCCTCATTGGTTAGGACGTAATTCCATGAAGGTTTCGTGGTGGTGCCTCATTATATAATTTAGTAAGGATTCAAGTAAGGATTGCATCCTGACACTCTAAAGCGTCAGTTAGTCTCACGTAGAGCGTACTGACTCAAGTGGTGAGAGTAGCAAGAGACCCTAGTCTTTAGCAGGATAATGGCCTTAGATGTTTGAAGGTTAACCTTGTGAGTGATAGGGTGAAACCTATTGGCAATGGCTCTGCAGAGCAGCAGAGACCACCAGAAGTGCAAACATTCAGTGAATCCGACTGATTATATGTATCCAGATAATCGAGTCTTAGTGTCTTGCTTGTTGGTCATTACATGCTTGTTTGATTTATGTACTCATGACTTTTAAATCGTATGTTCAACTGCATGATAAAAACCTTTTTACTTTAGCTTACCCTTTCTGTTTGTTTGTATGTTCTATGTGTGGTTTTTCTCCTTTTGTGATGATCATCAATTTATTGATGTGAACAGATGTAGTAACTCCTCGTGGTCGTCAAGGGGATGGAGATTCCACTGCGTAGTTATCCTTGGGTTGGATTTCCCTGCTCCAAGAGTTCTTTAAGGCCGAGGCCTATTACTATCTTATATTTTTAAGTATTGTTCAACTTTTATCCTGTTTAGTCAATGGCATAGTGGTGTGGCTTAGACCTTTTCTTTAAGAATATAGGATTTATTATAAGGAGTGATATTTATACTCCATAATGTTGCTCTTTATAGTATTATGTGTGATATTTCATTTAACTATATTATTATTTAAATGGGATGTTACATTTCATGTTAATATTGGAACTCACTGTATGAAGGAAACCATTTCAATCTACAAAGTTACTTTTTTATGATAAATAGTTAGATACAAACATAACACTGAGAACAAATACTTCATAAAGAAAAAAAAAAAAAAACCTTATGCCAATAGTTAGATACAAACATAACTTTATTTCTTCTTCCGTTCTTTGTTTCTTCTTTTTAAATAAAAATTGTCTTCTACAAACTTGAAAGAGGTCTTTATTATTCTTTCAAGATAAGTTTTCAAAGATATAATAAAAGTAACATAAAGGGATAAATATGAACGTGTTTAATTTTTATTGTTTTAAACCGATAAAGATTAAATTATTTTGTCTTAAAAACACGTCTCTCCATTTGTATTTATTTCATCTTCTTTCATTATATTATTTAAACATACTATAAATAAAAAAAATTGACATTTCCTTCGAGTGATAAGTTTCCTATTTTCTCCAGTATTTTAAAAACTTAAAAAATAATGTCTTATGGATTATATTTTATAATTACTTTAGAATCTAACTATTTCATAACTTTCAGAAAAAAAAAACTCCCAAAACATTAGAAAGGTTTAAATTCAATTTAACTACCAAATAAATATAATTTATTTTAAATTGTTTTATATTTAAAAAAACAAAATCGAAGGTCATTATTCATAGACCTTTTCAGCAAACTGCAAAATATTATAATCTCAAAAACTAAAATAAATATCATTTTCTTTTGAATTAAGAATACTATTAATTAAAAAATAATTTACTAAATGTTTATATCTTATCATATGTACCATTTCTATTTTTCTTTAAAAATATCTTTTATAAAAGCGCTCTCAGTGACGACAATTTTTTTTCTATATTATACTTTTATTTATATATATATATATATATATATATATATATATATATATATTAAATTTATATCATTTGATACATATTATATTTTTTACACTAAAAGAGAAAAAAATATTATATATTTACAGTTTTCCTATCTTTGGTTAACCTTTAAACATGTGAAGAAAAAAAAGTTATGGATATGATTCACTTGGATTATTGAGGGTAAATAAAAAGTGACTCCAATCTGTCATTCCAAGATAACTAGTGCATTTGGAGCATTTAGGAATGTGATAGTAGAATTTCCAATTCCTTGCAACGTTACCGAATTATCTATCGGATTAGTCTGCCATGCATTACCCGAAAATACTGCTACTATATCGGCAAGGAATGGGTTGAACATGTTAGGGGCAGCCATCTACGATGAGATTATAATATATAAAATTTTTGTACACAATCATAAAATAGGAAAGTGAGACAAATATCACATAAAAAATATAGCATATCTCAAGAAAATAAAAAAAAATGAAAACAATTCAAAATTCATGAAAACAGAGTTTTTATTATACTTTATTAAGATTTTGATTAATTTTGTAGTAACTAGTCAGGATAAACGAGCCTCATCATGGCCAACAAAGTAACCCAAGTAATATCTACTCATTTAAATCCCCAAGGTCATACCTCCAACTACAATAATCAAATATTTATTTATCATAACGAGGACTAGTACATGACTAGAGATAAAAATAAAGAATTAAAGAGGATCCGTACGTGATTGGAGGTAAATATAAATAAATAAATGAGAGTAATATAAGTTAAATAATTAGGACCAGTGCAAAACTAGAGATGAATATAAATAAATAAATAAGAATGAGAACTAAAGATAAATTAGAATGAGGTTAGGGACACCTCATTTAAAGGTAAATATAGAAATAAAAAATAATAATTATGAAGAGATAACAAGATAAAAGTAGTAAAATAGAATGATAAATGTCCTCCCCTTACCTTAGATATTGGAAAAGATCTAAATAAATGCACGATTCAACTCTTATTTCCCCTTTGCTTCTTACTTGTACGTTTCTCATTTTATTTAATGTGCTTCTCTCTATTTTTTTTTTTCTTGTTGCTTTTCCTCCCATTGCTTTCACTATACCATCCCTCTTTATATAGAGACATTATGTGGTAAATATTCCTTCATTAAATACACCCAATCCTATCCAAGATTTGCAATAAGAGAATAAGAATTTCATTTATTGAAGTTTTATCTGTTAACTACGGTACAAGAGATAAACTTTTATATATATATATATATATATATATATATATATACACGTGTAAATAGTATACATACATTACTTGCTATATATTCTGATAGTATTTTATTTTTACAATACCAACATTGTTTACCTTATTATTTTTAATAAAATTATTTTATTTTATTTCATATTTTCTTAAATTTAGTTATTAACTATGTTGACAAAAGGAAGAAGATGAATATCTTCCTTCAATAAGGAGTTTCGATGATGATGATGACTTATAAAGAAGTATGGAAGACTTGATGATGATGCATGGAAAAAGGTTAAAGACTTAAAAGAATGCTTGGATTCAAGAGATACATTGAAGACTTAGGTGTCTAGTTGTTTAGGTCTTCTAATATGTCATGTCAAGAGTCAAAAGGCAAAACACAAGTAGTAGAGCAACAAGAAAATATTTATTTGCAAAACTCACTGGAATAATCGATTATTCATAGTGATAATTTATTATCTGAGTTAAAACTTATTTTTAAGAAAAGTCTATGTGATAATCGATTATCATCTATTGATAATCGATTATCACTTGTTGATAATCGATTATCTCCTGTTGATAATCGATTATCACCTGTTGATAATCAATTATAAGTGATAATCAATTATCACCTGCTGATAATAGATTATCCGGGCTGGTAATAGATTATCAAAGCGAGAAAAATGTTTTTATAATAGTTTTTGTGATAATCGATTATCACTTATGATAATTGATTATCCATGGCAGTTGTGACTTAACTTTTCATATTCTTAACCTAATTTCTAAATAGACTTCTATAAATAGAGTGGTAGGCTTTCATTATCAAACACAGAAGTTAGAGAAGTCTGAGTACTTGAGAACTCTTTGTGGGAAGGCTTTCAAAAACCTAGTGTGGGTAAAGCGATAACTTTCATCAAGTGGGATCTTGAGTGATTGAGTGTTGCTACTATTGCTAGGAGAAGCCATTCATCCTTTGTGTGATTCAAAGGAGGTGTTCATTCCTTGTGTGATTCAAGGAAGGTGTTTTCATCCCTTGTGGATTTCAAGGGAGGTGTCTTCATCTCTTGTGTGATTTAGGAGAGGTGTTTTCTAAATCTAATCTTTCTTATCATTGATTGTAAGTTTGGTTTATGTTAGTGAATGAGTTAATCTCATTTTTGAGAGATTAACAACTAGACGTAGAGTCTTTTTGATCTGAACCAGTATAAATACTTTGTGCAATTTTCTCTTCTCTACTCTCTTTATTTTATTGTGTTTATTAAAATAAAGAAAATAATTTTAATTGATCTTTCATACTAAAAGGGAAAATTTTAAAAGCACAATTGTTTAAGAACCCAATTCACCCTCCCTCTTGGTTTTTGTCCAAATGCTAATCATTTCGTTGCGTGATACCAACAATTGGTATCAGAGCTTGCTTAGATAATTTTTCAAAATTTTCGAAAATGGTTGGACATAATCAAACTTTTGCTGAGGGTGCGTCTATCAATAGACCTCCGCTTTTTACTGGTGAAAATTACCCTTTCTGAAAAGTTAGGATGCAAATATTTTTGGAATCTGTTGATAGGGGTATTTGGGATGTTATGTTAAATGGTTTGTTTGTTCCTGTTAATGTTGTTAATGATGTGTAGGAACCAAAGCCCTTTTTCGCAATGGACTGCGAAAGAAAATAGAAGGGCTCAAAATGATGTTAGGGGCAGAAATATAATATCATTTGCACGAACTCTTGATGAATTTTATAGAATTTCAGTTTGTACAAGTGCCTAGGAAATGTGGGAGATTTTACGAATAACCCATGAAGGAACAGATGATGATAAGCGTGCAAGGAAGAACTCATTAATTCAAGAATATGAGATGTTCCAAATGCAACAAGGCGAAACCATCTATGATGTGTAAAAGGGTTTTATGCACATCATCATTCATCTTTCTAGGTTAGGTAAAATTTTTGATATTGATGAGTTAAATATAAAAATTCTAAAATCTTTGAACAAGACATGGCAGTCAAAGGTTACGACGATCACTGAATCCCAAAATCTTGCAACATTGTCCATGGCGGCTCTTTTTGGTAAATTGAGAGAGAATGAACTTGAACTTAGCCGTTTAAATGAAGAAGATGACAAAGGAAGGAAAAGGAACATAGGTTTCAAATCTGAGATTGTAAACAACAAAAGCCCCAAAGAAGATGATGACTCTGACGATGAGAATATGAGTCTCATGATAAAGAAATTTGTAAAGTTTATGAAGAGCAAAAATAGAGGTCATCACAAAAGGTATAAAAGCGAAAACGAAAACTTTGTTTCAAATTTCAATTGTTATGGATGTGGTGAAACATGCCACATAAAAATGGACTGCCCAAATGCTAAAAAGGGTAAAGAGAAGAAAGGCAAAAATGTTTTGAAGAAAAAGAAATGGGAAGATAACGATTCAAGTTCTTCTTCAAGCTCATCTAACTCTAGTGAATTTGATGAGGAAGCAAATCTGTGTTTGATTGCTGACCATGACTCTTCTGACAGTGAGGTAAGCTCTTGTGGTGAAAATGATTATGATGCTCTATATGATGCATTTCAATAATTGCTCTTTAAATCCAGTAAATTAGATGCTGATCATAAAAAATTAAAATCTGATTTTAAGGATTTACAAAGTAAGTTTGAAAAATATCTTGAAGAAGAAGAAATTTTGAAAATTAAAATTTCAATTTTAGAAAATAAAGAGACCGAAAATGTTGAATGTGCATCTTGCAAAAGTTATATGTTTGATATTAACATTCTTTAAAAACAACTTGAAGATGCAACAAATAATAAAATTTTAGAAAAACAATGTTTATAAGAAAGGTTTTTCATAAAAATAAGCAAGCTCCCAAGAATAAAAATAAAAGAACCCGTAGGGTATGGGTAGAGAAAGGAACAATTCATTCTTGGAATATAAATCGTGTTGCATGATTCTGTTGTATGCAAAAAGGACATACTTCTAACAAATGTAGAATCAAATATTTTGATGTTCCTAATGGAAGATGTGCTTGGATTCCTATTATAAAGTTACATGTCTCTAACCTCAAAGGACCCAAATAAGTTTATTGGGGAACAAAATGTTATTGTTCTCTGTCTCGCAGGTTATTTCAAAATCAAGAAAGTCTCTTTGGATGTTTAAGAGTTAGTATATTCATCAAACTTTTAGTATCCTGGTAAGTTCTATGATTTTATAAAGGGTTTTGGAATATTATATATGTGAAAAAGTGGTAAAAATCATTAATTTCAGTGTTTTCCGAAAATTTATGTTGTATAATCGATTATCTCAAGTAATAATCGATTATCAGTAAATCTAGAAATTTCTGTTATAGGTTATGAACTAATAATCGATTATCCTGCAAAACTAATACAAAAATTCAAAATTTTGACCGTTCTTATAAGTTTTTCAAACATTTAGAATATTGAAATTCTTAAATGAAAATTATAAAATTAAAGATCATTTTATATGATGTAACTTTGCTTGTTTAAATAAACCCTTGTTTTCTCTAAACTTTAGAGTCTCACTTTGATTTGGGGGGAGTTTTTGATTAAGGGGGAGTATTATTTTTTTCTTGAAATGTTTGTGGTTATCAAAATGGGGCAATATTACATGTAGGGGGAGTTTTATATGTTAAACAATTTTTTTAAGGGGAACTTAAGTTATTTGATTTAGGGGAGCTGTGTAAAGAATTCATTTTTGATTATGATAAAAAAGGAGGAGATATATTTGTGTTGATATCTTGTGATAATTGATACCTTTTTAAAGGGAAGATATGTGTTTATTGATGTCTTGTAATACATTGTGTTTTAAAAAAGGGGAAAAAAGTTATTTATCTCCCTTCTGGATTAACTACTATTTTCTCTTAAGTTGTTGATTAAGAACAAGACATATCACAAGTCTTCAACAAATTTTGATCATCATCAAGAAATTCGTTAAAAAAACTGACTGGAACAATCTCTATTATTCTTCCTTCTTGTCCTACAGGTACCACTACAAGCCCCACAGTTGACTTAACTCACAGGGAGGTGAATCATTAAGAAGGTGACTCAATTTCCAATGAAGAGCAACCAACTCTCAGTGACCTAGCTTTCAGTGATGATCAACCAACACTCAATGATATCTCTATTCATGCAGATGAGGCAACCTCACATGTAAATGACACACTAGAAGACACACCAGAAGAAAATAACCAACAAAGTCAGTAGGACAACACGCACTGGATGCAAACCAGAAGCAAGATAGGGATCTACAAGCCAAAAATTCCCTATATAAGGCTGTCAGAAATAGACACAGAAGACAAGGAACCAAAAAATGTTAATGAAGCTCTACTCAGTCCAAAATGGAAAGCAACCATCGATGCAAAATTTAAAGCTCTAACAGCTAATCATACTTGGACTTTGGTACCATTTCAGGGGCAGAATAACATCATAGACTCCAAGTGGGTCTTTAAAACTAAATACAAGGCAAATGACTCAATTGAACGAAGGAAAGCAAGATTGGTTGCCAAAGGTTTTCAACAAACTGCGGGTCTCGACTATGATGAAACCTTTAGTCAAGTGGTCAAGTCCAGCACGACAAGAATTGTCTTATCCTTTGCAGTACATTTAAATTGGGAGGTTAGACAATTAGACATAAATAATGCATTCTTGAATGGCAATCTCAAAGAAAATGTGTTTATGCATCAACCTGAAGGATATACAAATTCAACCAAGCCTGGCCACATATGCAAATTAAATAAGGCAATTTACAGACCGAAGCAAGCCCCAAGGGCTTGGTATGACAAGTTGAAAGACACTTTATTGAGATAGGGCTTTCAAAACACTAAGAGTGATTCGTCACACTTTGTTCTTAGAGAAAATGATCATATCATACTCCTTCTCCTATATGTTACAGGGAGCAACAATAAGTCTTTAGAGACTTTCATTACTCAATTAAACATTGCTTTCTCTCTCAAAGACCTTGGCCTTCTACACTACTTCTTGGAAATTGAAGTACACAAAGATGCTGGTGGAATGTCCCTTAAACAAACAAAGTACATTAGAGATCTACTCAAGAAGTTTAATATGGAAACACCAACAATAATAGTAACAGGGAAACAATTCACTGTTAAAGGAGAACTTATTGCTAACCCTACACTATACAGACAGGCTATATGTGCATTACAATATTTGACCAACACTCGACCAGACATAACATTTTCTATCAAGAAACTTAAGCAATATATGAGTTCCCCAATTATAGATCATTGGCAAAGGATAAAAAGAATACCGAGATATCTTCATGGCACAAAAATTTTTTGTCTTCATATTAAACCCTCAACCGATCTTGATATAGCTGGATTCTCTTACGCAAATTGGGCCACTAACATAAATGATAGGAAATCCATAGATGGGTAGTGTGTTTTCCTTGGAGAGACATTGATCTCGTGGGCCTCAAGAAAACAAAAAGTGGTGTCATGGTCAAGTATTGAGTCAGAATACAAAGCTTTAGCTAACCTAGCAGTAGAAGTAACTTGGATCATATCAATTCTAGATGACCTAAAATTTCCTATGCCTAGAAAGTCGGTTTTGTGGTGTGATAATTTGAGTGCTAAGGCACTAACTTCAAATCCAGTGATGCATGCTCGGTCTAAACATATTGAGATAGATGTTCACTACATTTGTGATCAAGTGCTTCAAAATCAAGTAACAATAGCCCATGTGCCCACAGTAGATCTAATTGCAGATTGTTTAACAAAACCTCTCACACACACAAGGTTCAACAAGTTGAGAGACAAACTTGGGATGACTGAGTCACTCAGTTTGAGAGAGGGAGTTAGAAAAAGTTACGATTCTAATTATTAGAATTAATACCAGAGATATTATGTCAATAATATTATCCCAATATCCCTAATGTTATGCTCGTGTATTATTTCTCATGTGCGCAGCTATCATTATCAATTATTACCTATATTGTTTATTGTATTCAACAATGACTTTATTACAGAGATTATGATTGTACTGTATTGTGTTTATATAAACACAACATCTGTAATATAAACTGCAATATTTCTCCATTTTATCTCTCTCTACAAAAATATTAAACCTACATTAATTTTCATAAAAACAATGAACATATTACAAAAGTATTATACTAAAAAAGAAATTTAAAAATATTTAAAATGTTAATTAAAATAATTAAGATAGCAGTAAAGATGAAATATAAATAAATACTTTGTAGAGAAGAAAATAGTTAAAGTTACAGTAATTCATTGAGTATCTAAATAAAAAAGATATTTCATGTTAAAAAAATTATTAATTTATAAAATTTGACATTGATTGATTCATGAAATGGCAATTGAATTCTTTTATTAGATGGTTAAAAAATGTTTAAATCTTTAATGAAGTGAGAGAAATTTTCTTCTGTAACCATTTTTTTTTCTTTTATCTTAAAGGAAAGAAAAGAGATAAATTTGAATGAATTTAGATGTGTTTAATTCTACTCCAAAATAATACTTATTTAGTAATACCATTCTAAATTTATACAGATACAAGATAACATTTAATGAATTTAATGTTAAATTTAGCTAATTAGAAATTAGTAAATAAAAAAATTATAAAACTGAATGAATTAAAAAAAACAAAACTGTGTAGAACTCTTGTATAAAAATAGAGTTAAAATTGAAATAGTGTAAGACCCAAAAAATTTAAATAATTAAATAAATAATTATTTAATAAATGTGGATGATAGAAGCCTTTATAACATTTAATGTTGATTGTTATGATGTGAAAAAGTGCTCTTGAGAGTACTTGGTTGTGTGATAGGATGGGTTCAAGTCCTGCTAATTATATGTTATTTAAATGGTGCATTTTTTGAGGGAAAAATAAGGCAATTGGGAGGGTTTTTGAGACTGCAATTTTGTGAGGGGTTGAGAAGAGAGGTTTACAAAATCATTCTAATTGCTTTGGGAGTGTGAGAGCTGAGTTTTGGAATGGCAAAGGAAGGCTATTTGGTATCATAAAGAAAAAAAAGGGCTAAAAGACTAGTAGGAGCAAGGATTTTCCAAGTTAGGGGAGCTCTTCTGTATGTATTTACATGATTGTTAAAAATTTTGCGTATTCTGTAATATGCATGAATAAATGTATCTTTGCCATGAAATTTTCGTGCTCAATGTGATTTGATTGTTTTGATGTTGTAAGAGTAATCCCTTAGGAGATTGTATGCAAATCATAGGGTTTTCTGTACCGTATGTGGATTTTAGTTCAACTTCAAATTTTAGTGGTCATTTTGGTGTCCAAAATTATGTTCATATTGTTTATGCACTGTGAGGGACTACTTGGTAATGTTGAATGTGGGATTTGGGCAATTGTTTTGGTGTTTGCGTGCATGATAGGGAGAATATATGTTATTCTCGCTCAAGCGAGCAAGGCTCACCTAGGCGAAAATAGCAGAAACTCAAAACCTAGTTTTGTTCGAGCATCTCGCTCAAGCGAGAGCATCTCGCCTAAGCGAGAAATCGAGAAGTTGTGAGGTTTGCTTGAGGATCTCGCTCAGGCGAGGAGCCCATGGATTAGGCGATAAAGCACCTCGCTTAGGCGAGAGGTCCTCGCCTAATCAAGAAGTCGTGTTAGAATGTGTGTGTTTTTGTTGAGTCGTCGCCTAGGCGAGAGATTTTTGTGAGGGGCGAAGGATGATCTCGCCCAAGTCAGAGGGGCTCGCCTAAGCGGGAATTCACAAGTAAGCCATGTAGCACTCTCGGTCAGGCAAGAAGGCTTAGCTTAAGTGACACAGGCCTGGTCGCTTGAGCTAAGGCTTCTAGCCCAAGTGAGTTTAGTGCAGTTTGTGTGCGTTGTTTGTATGCATTGATGCGGACGTGGATCAGGGGATGTTGTGCCATGAGCGGGTAGGTTCATGGATGGTGGTTAACACGTGATGATATGAGCGGGGAGGTTCATATCCAATTACTCTCATGTGGGGATATGGGTGAGGTAGGTTCGTATGTTCCATGCTCACATTTGAGAGATGCTGCGTGCGGGACGTAGCTGACGGATCATGTGTGTTGGACTATGGGCGGGCAGGTCCGTAGAGTAGGACTAAGAGCGGGGAGGTTTGTAGAGGCAAGACCACGAGTAGGCAGGTTCATGTGAGCATCATAAATCCTGAGTCCATGGCTAACTATGTTATGTGATGTGAAGTTTGAATAGCCTTGGAGTATTAAGGACTTGGCCAATGTCTAATTTTAATAATATAGCTGGGTGTAATTATATGATTGAACTAATGTGTTTCTTTGATTATTGAGCTCACCCTTTTTGTTTGTACTTGGCGATGATCATGTAATTATTTACGCGGGAGTAGTTGATGATACAAGTGATATTGCTAACACTTGAGACGAAGAGAGGGGCTAACTTGGGTTGGAGCAAGGGATTTTGTGATGTTTTTCCTTATTAAATTGTAATAACTTTATTACTCTAATTTTGTTTAAATTATGGCACTTTGATTTATGTTTTGAATTTTCCTGCGTTGGGAATAATAAAAGTTTGACGTTTGATGTTCTTTCCTTATTTATTTATTTTAATTAAGTAAATTCCAGTAGGAATGTTACAATTAGCAGTGCAAGGATTTTTAAAACATTGTATAGAAAATTTTGACACTTCATGTATCATGGCACAAATTTCTTCAAAAGACCATGTTAATTAACTCTTATTAACACTATATATTATATAATTTAACTATATAATATACAAAGTACATATTTCATGCAAATTGTCAATTAAGTGTTTTTTTATTTTTTTTTATGGTTTATGCGTCTACTTTTATATTTTTAAAAATTAAATGAAACATATTTCATATTCCAAAAGTTATTTTGTTGTTAACCATATCAATTATACGTAGTTCATATTCTCTTGTCTAATTGTTTGAATATATATATATATATATATATATATATATATATATATATATATTTTGGACAATGGTGAATATGTTGTTCTATTATAAGATAAATCTTTAAATGTATTCTTCCGATTTTTGGAAGAATATATAAATGCACTTGAACAGTGGATTTTGATCAATAATTTTGGGAGCCAAATTAATATACTTAAAATTTAGGTATAGTTACTGATTTGGTACACTAATTTTTTGGTTTAGTTCAATTTGGTCTCCATATTTTTTGTTGGTTCAATTTAGTACCCCAATTATTTAAAAGGGTTCAATTTGGTCATTTCCGTTAAGTTAGAGTTAAACCGTGTCCGTATAAGACACGTGTCAAGCTGTGAAATTTTTTAATTTTTTTTTTCTAAAAATTTATAATCTGTCACGTGTCATGTTATTGTCGTGCCACGTGGCAGTTTACAATCATGACACGTGATAGTGGTAAAACTTGTTTTAATTTAGTCCTCTATTTTAAATTTTTGGTTCAATTTAGTACCCCTATTTTTTAAAATGATTCAATTTTGTCCTTTTCAATTTAAGACCAAATTAGTAAATAAACTTAATTACAACTTATATATACATGTTACAATCATTTTTTTAATATATACATCAAATCACTTCACTTAACTACTTAAATTATTTTATTTTTTATATTTTTACCTTTATAAGTTTTTACACTTGAAATTTTTTACACTTGTAAAAAATAAAATAATTTGAATATTTAGGTGTAGTGATTTGATATATAAATTTAAAACAATAATTTTAATATGCATATATAAGTTATAATTAAACTTATTTACTAATTTGGTCTCAAAAGAAAGGACAAAATTATATCGTTTTAAAGAATTAGGGTACTAAATTGAACAAAAAAATTTAATAGAGGACTAAATTGAAAACAAATTTTACCACTTCCACGTGGCACGACAATAACCTGACATGTGGCAGATTATAAATTTTTAGAAAAGAAAATTTAAAATTAAAAAGTAAAAAAAATTATAAATTATAAAATTCCACGGCTTGACACCTGTCCTGACGGATACAGTGTTAACTCCAACTTAACGGAGAGGACAAAATTGAATCCTTTTAAATAATTAGGGTACTAAACTGAACCAACTAAAAATATGGGTACCAAATAGAACTAAACAAAAAAATTAGGGGACCAAATTAGTAATTATACCTAAAATTTATAAAGTTGTTTTTGATATGAATACCATTTTAAATACACTATCCTAATTTCATCTTTTTTACTTATTGGATATTCTCATATTTGAATATGTTCTCTTGTATAATGTTCCAAAAAAATTAATATCAAACTTATCCATCACCTGTAATTTTTTGAACTTTAAGAAAATAATTCTTCTAATTGGACAATTGGACTATTAGTATGATATTTTAGTTTATATACAAAATTTGAATTTGTTTTTATTTTCACCTTCTTAGGTAGTTTTCCTTTTATTACTTTTAAAAAATAAACTCATATTCTATATTCTTCATGTAACGTCCCATTTAATCAACAAACATAATTAACAGAAACGTCGCACAAAGGTAACATAACAGCGCAATCCTGGAATTTTAAACTTAACTCCTTACAACCTAAGGCACACCACGGTGCCATAAGAAAACATGTTATAAAGTTTAAGAGGAACATAAAGAAATCTAAAAGTCATACGGGTACATGGGCCATAGCCCTGAAGAAAAGCCCAACAAGAAAATGCAGTCCAGCCCAAGTAGACTATGCAGCGGAATCATCTCTACCTTGTTGACCACGAGTACCTCTCGCATCTGCTCCCATCAATAGATTGATGATCATCGCAAAAGTAGAAGAATAACATACAAGACATTCAAACAAGAAAAGGGTAAGCTAGAGCCAAAAAGATTTCATCAATGCAATCAGATATACTTTCACAGTCCAATATACGTACATCATCCAAGCATGTTATGACCTTCCAAATCAATACACTAAGACTCAACTCGACTCATCCGGATACATATAACCTGATCAGATTCAGCGAATGCTTGCACTTGTGGTGGATACCTCTGCTCACCCCCGAGCTATGTGTTACCAGTGTTACAATGAATCAATCCCCCACACATAAGGTTAGCCCTTAATGAGTTTTAGGCCTGCTGCTACTCTCACCACAAGAGTCAGTCCACTGTAAGTTAGACTAACTAACTCCTTAGAGTGTCAGGATGCAATCCTTACCGAATTATATAGATGGGGCACCACCATGGACACCCACTAACAGGGGCCATGGAATTACGTCCCGACCACTGAAGCATGACCCTAAAGTCTCACCTAGAGACTTCAAGGAATTAGGCATTGACCACAGACCAAACATATCCAAACAATCAAGTAATATTTATTACACTTGTATATAAATACATATATGTCCACCTTTTACAACCAACCTCTTTCATATTCCATGTCAAACCAATACTAACTCATCATGCTCTATCCATGAATTAGAATCTCAACCCATCTCATTACCATGCCACTTTCGCAACCAACCATTTCATGTTCATTTCATGTCAAGGATTTATTCAAGTTCACCATTCACAACTCATACACCCTCTCACTCATGCATATTTATCCCTTTCATGCCATCATACAATAATCCCATCAATTCAATGCCAAACATCCAAGAACAGGAAAGGAAACACCAAACTAGGACGCACTCTCGCCCAGCTCTTCGCTTAGGCTGAAGGGTCTCGCTCAGGCAAGAGGGACTCTCGCTCAGGCAAGCTCCCATTCGCCTAGGCGAGAGCTAAGGGTGGGCTAAAAAATTGGTTTACCCAATCTGATCCAATTTTAAACTGAACTGGTCCATTATAAAACTACTTTATAGATTCTGCTTTTTACTTTATATCCATTTTTTTATATATTTTTTAGATCAGTTTTTTATTTTATTTTTACAGATTTCAAAATATGGGAAATCTAAATTTTAATATTGGATCAGAATTTTATCCAAACTATTTGAACCGTATTCCCTATTCTTGATTTCAATTCCTGAACCCTAAATTTCTTCTCTCTTCCACATTGGGTTCTGCTGCGTTCGACACTGTTGCTTCAACATTGCTCCGATCTGCGATTCAAGGTCTATTTTTCTCTTCCACATTGGGTTCTGCTGCGTTCGACACTATTGCTTCAACAGTGCTACGATCTGCGATTCAAGGTCTATTTTCCTTTTTCTTCTCTCCTTTATTGGTGGATCTGTTGAATATGTTGAACATTGACGACAACATTTTTTTCGGAATTCACTTCTCAAAACATTTTCAGAACATTGTGTCCCTCTATATTTTGTCAATGATTGGAAGCTACTTCAGCTTTGTCGATTTGTTGTATATTGGTAAGCATTTCTTCATTTTTTTTCTTACCACAGTTGAACAGGTTTTCTTACCACTGATATAAATATTGATAACAGACAATTAATTACTAATAAATACTGATAACAGACAATGATATAAATACTGATAACAAACAATTAATTAAACATGTTGCTTAAACATACTACTAACATTCTTCTTAATATGAAGAATCTCTGTTCTTAAATTACTTGTGTGTTTGCATTCATATCACTAATCTTTTCTTTAATAAAACAATAGGAACTATCATATCTACTCTGCATTAATTCTCTTCGGTACGTCAAATACTTTTGCTATCAATCATTTGATGTGAGTTGTCGCATGATAAAAGATTGTTTCCTTTTCACCCAATTAAGACCATATCCTATATTCCAGAATACAACATTGTCCAAATTTATTTCTATTCTGGTGTATCACATCATTTTGTTAAATCCTATGACAGGAATTCATATTCAGAGCTTGCATAAGAAGAGAAATAATTGTGCAAAATTTCAGGAGATACATATATTACATACAACTAGAGGTGAAAAGGATAAAGATCTCACAAATGATAACTAGGCCTCTCTAAGAATGAAAAGAAGAAGATCACTATTTTTTGTTACTAAGTTAAACCATGACTAATTGCCGTTAAGCTTCAATTCTTAGATCTTCCTTCATCTTTCTAATGAAATCTTCAAACTTTTTATTCAACTCCTCTGTGCTCAGCATGCTGCTTTCTTCTTCTACATTTTCTTCTTCCTCTTTTACGCCCTCTTCAATCAGAATGTAATCAATTTCTGACCCTTTAACTTGCTCTTCTTCACCTACATCCAATTGTTCAGTTTCTTCATCTAGCTCATCCAATTGTATGTTACTTCCTTTTTCTTGTCCTTCATCCACCACAATTATCTTCTCCATAGTGTGCTAAATAAAGGGTTGGTGACAGAGTTTTAGATTTATAATATTATAATTCATTTTATAATGAGTTATATGAATCAATGATGATATATGTCATTTTATAATGAGTTGTTCTCACTATAAATGAAAATTCATAATCATCAGATTATGAGTTTTTCACCTATACTGATATTAGTGCAGTACAACGGTTATATTATCAAAGACGAACACATGTCAACAATATAAGTGAGTGAAATTTGTAACTAAGTTGAAGTTGATAAGTAGATGATATTATAATTTCATAATCTAACCATTTTAGATTTATTGATAGCTTCTGATGAGAAATCATACACACTTCAATTGTGTTACCGTAATCCACTCACCATGAATGAGTTCAATATCTGTTATCGTTTCAAGATAAAATTTGGTCTTAGAAATAAGAGAGGAGAAATAAGTAACATTTATTTTGTGATTATTATTCACAGACAGAAATCATAATGCGTGTATAAATGGCAGCCATGCAAAAGGGTAAGATTCATCGTTTCAAGGCTTCTGCAATGCAACACAGATGTATCAGAGGGACCACCATCAATCACATATTCCAGTTTTAAATGTTTAGGAGCGTTACAAACAAAGTTTGTTGTAATTAGATGAGAAAAAAAAATCTGTATTTTATATAATCATACATTCTGACATGTTTGAGTTAGTATTAGCAATAACTTGTAATAACATTTTACAACTGTAAATAATTTCAATTTAAAGGAATATTATGTTAAAGGGTGATGAGAGATTTTGAGTTTGGTTTTATGTGATGATGCAGGTGCCACCGAGACCAAACACATACATGCCTTTTGGAAATGGTGTCCACTCTTGTCCAGGCAGTGAGCTAGCCAAGCTCGAACTTCTTGTCCTTCTCCATCATCTCACACTTTCTTACAGGTTTCTCCCTCCTAACCATAAATTCCTCAACCGTGTATTTGGTTATAAACTGACTTCCTTAAAGAAGTGTATATTCAGACCAAATCTCAATTAATGGAAGATTTTTGGAATTGAAAGTTTTGACATGTTGTGTTTAAAATGATATGTTGATATGATATGATATCTTCCAGGTTGTGTTCTTGGTTAGTCAATATTGCAACATTGTTCTAAAAATGTCATTAATACATGAAGATGATTGTTCCGTCTCAAAACCAATTGAGCATGCACTTTCTACTCCATCAATTGTTAGTGGCTCTACAAATATGGGACCCCCTTCTCATGAGGGACGGAAAAATCGATCAGAAGCTTGGAATCATTTCATTCAAATAGAACCAAAATCGGATAAAAGGGCTCAATGCAAGTATTGTGATATCCTTATTCGATATGAGAAAGGAACAACTGCAATGCATAATCATGTGTTGAGATGTCCAAATAACCCCAATAAGAGACAAAAAGTAAGTTCATCTTCAACAATTGATGGAAATATTAACTCTCCTTCTTATGGTAGATTTGACCAAGAACTTTGTCAAGAAGAACTGGTAAAAATGTTTGTGGAAGCTGAACTCCCCTTTCGATTTGTAGAGCATGTTGCTTTTAGGAGGTATTCAAATGCTTTGCAACCAAGATTTAAGATCCCATCACGTTATACCATATCACGGAATATTGTGACATTATGGAATGCAAAAAAGATATATTTGAAGGATTTTCTTTCTCAACATTGTCAAAGAGTTTGTCTCACTACTGATGCATGGACTTCACCTCAAAATCAAAGTTATATGTGTTTAACAAGCCACTTCATCGACAATGATTGGAATTTGCATAAAAGGATTTTGAATTTCCGTCAAGTAATAAGTCATACCGGAGAGGCCATGGCTAAATTTGTTGAGTCATGCTTGCATGAATGGGGGTTGAGTCGTGTTTTAACCTTGACAGTAGATAATGCTACATCAAATGACACGGGAGTTCAACACTTGAAGAAAAGACTATTGTCTTGGAATAACTCGGTTTTGAAAGGTGACTATACTCATATGCGTTGTTGTGCACATATTTTGAACTTAATTGTGAGTAGTGGTCTAAAAGAGATTGATAACTCTGTTTTAAGAATTCGTGCTGCAGTGAAATATATTAGATCATCTCCTTCTAGATTTATGAAATTCAAAGAGTGTGTAAAAGCCAAAAGATTGAATATAAAGGTCATATTTGCTTGGATGTTGAAACAAGGTGGAACTCAACATATTTGATGTTAGATGCTGCTTTCAAGCATAAAATGGCATTTGTTGAGCTTGAGTTTTATGATACAAAATATGCTAATGAGTTAGGAAAGGAGATTGGATTGCCTTCTTATGAAGATTGGGAGTATGTTGAGTCTATTCTACCTTTCTTGAGCATTTTTTATGAAGCTACTTTGCGCATCTCAGGTAACTCTTATGTTACTAGTAATCTATACATGTTAGAAGTGGTAGGAATTTGGAATGGGATCAATCATCTCCTCAAGTCCAATGCTACAAGCAGTGCTACATATAAGATGGCTGAAAAAATGAGAAAAAAATATGAGAAATATTGGGGTGAACCTAACAAGTTCAATATATTGTTGTTAATTGTTGTTGTCTTAGATCCTAGATACAAGATGAGTTATATGAATTGGGCAATTGATCAACTTTTTGATCCTGAAAAGACAAATGATGGATGGGTGTTAAAGTCACGGCTCGATACTTCCTTAAAGTTGTTGTTTGATGAATATAAAAGTCAAAATGGGGGAGCTGAAAATGACACACAACAAACACATGTTGATGTACCCAATTATAAGCATGATCCATATGGTCGGAATAAGTTTTTGCAAACAACAGGATTAACCTCTTTAAACAAATCTGAACTTCAAAAGTATTTAGAGGAAGAGCTTGGTGAAACAACTTTGAACATTCTTGATTGGTGGAAAATGAATTCATGTAGATTTCCAATCTTGTCAAACATAGCACGAGAGCTATTAGCTATGCCTGTTTCTATGGTAGCATCTGAGTCTGCATTTAGCACGGGAGGAAGAGTGCTTGATCCATATCGAAGTTCTTTATCACAACAAAAGGTAGAGGCACTCATTTGTACACAGGATTGGTTGAAAGACACACATTCACCATCATTGTTAGACTATGATTTTGAAGAGCTTCAATATGTTGACCAAGGTATGTTGATGTTTAAATTATGTAATAATATTATAATTAAATATGTATTAACTAATGATAATTTTGTTTCTTTCTTAAAGAGTTGGTTTTTGAACAAGATGATGACCAGAATATAATTTCTTTGAGTTAAAGCTCACGCCCAATGCCTCTTGAAATTAGTAAGTAATGAATGGACTTCCCTTTTCATGTGAATAACTTCTCTTTCTTTGTATTCTATTGTTTAGTGATTTTCTTAAAACTTTAAGTTGTTAATGACAATTAAAGCATGATTTTATTAATATGGATTTGTTATTATATCTATCATTGGAATAGATTATTTAAATTTCTTTAATAATTTGTTCATGTTTCAGATAAATCACAAGTGGATTGATGCCAACTTTAGCTGCTTCATATATAGATGGTTGTGAAGATATTGCTAATGAGTTTGAGTTAATGAGCCATGGAAGAGATTTTGAACTTTGTAATCGAATGGGTGCTAGTGCATTCTATTTGAAGAGACTCTTAAAATTGCCATGAACTCTAGAATGTTTTGGATTTGTTATTTTTTAATGTTAGTGATATTGTATGAGGATGTAAGACTTTATAATCATTTTCATTACTAAAAGATTAAATGACTTTATATGGACAATTATATGATTTTAATTTTTTTTAATGTTAAGAATTTAAATAATATATTATGTTTAATCTTAAATACTATTAAATTTATAATATTTTTATATTTTATTATTTTATATATTATTTTACTTTTTTAAAAAATATTTATGTATTGGATGAAATAATTATTTTATTTTTAAAATATAAATTTAAAATTAAAATTAAATTTATAAAAAGTTAAGTTTCATTAAAAATGGATTTAGAAATGAATCTAGATTTTTAATTGATCCAAATATTTAGATATGGATATCTAACTTGATCCTAATATTTGGATATAGATTTTAATATATCCAAATTGTTTTTTCAAAAAAAAAGTGGATATGGATCAAAATCTGAACCATATATTTAGATTCAAATTGGATGTGGAGCGGATATCTAAATATCCAATCCATGCCCACCCTTAGCGAGAGCTCGACAAGGAGAATAGTAGCCCATGCGTAGTCTCGCTTAGGCGAGACTCCTTTCGCCTAAGCGAGACATCTGCTCGCTCAAAACGAGGGTTTGGTCGCCTAAGCGATAACTCGCGGAGAAAGCCCTAGGCGAGCCTCTACTCATCTCGCCTAGGCGAGGCAAGCTCGCTTGGGCGAGATTATTAGTACTCGCCATTGTTCACGCCTGCATCGCACACACACATATACCAAACAGAAAATCCAGACAGTCCAAACATCCAGGACAACATACAAACTTGAGAATCATGAAACTAAAAATGGCACAAGTCACAATCACACCAGACAAGGAGGTTCTAGCTTCCCTTACTTGGGAATAAGCTAACACAAGACCTTGACGCCAAATGGAGGAACACCACAGCTCCAGGAGAGGATTATGGAGCTGGAAAGAGAACAACAGTGGGTTTATTACAGGAACCTTAACATTGGCCACATAATAATAAGACCAGAGATTGAAAGCTATGCATTGAGGAATACTTACGTGAGCAGAACAAGGTTGAGCTAGGCTTGAATTTGGTTAAACGTCAAAACCCTAACAGAGTGACGGCTGCAGCTCTGAGCACCAAGGTAGCAGATTTCTGAAAGCGTAGAATGAGTGAATTAGGGCAGACTTAGGGGTGGTTTTATCCTTTGGGCCAGCCCTAAGACCCAGTAGTTTGGGGCAGTCTTTAGATAAAAGGGCAGAACAAAAAGTGGGCCTTACATTCTCCCTAACAACAAAATTTTCGACCTCAAAAATAAAGACTCATCAGACAAACAAATGCGGATGTGATTTTCTCATGTCCTCCTCTAACTCCCAAGTCGAGTCACCTGTTCTCCGATCCCAGATGACTTTAACGAGATGGACTGGTTTCCCTCTACCTTCCTCCACTCGACTGTCCTCCAAGGCAATGGGTGACACTTCCACAATGAGGTCCTCTCTGATCTGTATATCCTCAGCTTTCAGCACATGAGCCAGATCAAACACATACTTCCTCAACTGCGACACATGGAACAACGGATGAAGGTTTGCTAGGTGAGGAGGCAAAGCTATCTCGTAAGCCACGTGCCCAATCCTCCTCGAGATCTGGTAGGGGCCAAGAAACTTAGGAGAGAGCTTCCTTGAGCGGAGAGTCTTTTCCACACCAGTGGTGATGAAGGATTATCTTGTTCCTTTTTAAGATTATTGAATATGGTGTGAGTTGATTAAGAAAACTAAGTGAAATCCCCACTGGACATTAAGATAGCAAGCTATCTATATGTGAAGGTTCCTTTCACAAAGCTCAAGAGAAGAAGATGATGGATTGATTCAAAACAAAAAGGAAATGGAAAGCACATAAACCATAGAAAACCAAGAACAATTAAAGGAAGAAGAAAACATAAAATGGAAAGGAAAGGAATGGTAAAAATGTGAGAAACACGCCACTACAAGACTAGGCTAGAAGCCATGACAACCTTGAAGATGAGTGGATGTGTGTTGCCACTTGCTATGCAAGATAAGGCTTAAAAGTATTCACTCCCAAGGGAGGAAACTCTCACAAATGGTTGAGATACAAGAGTGTTTTTACTTCAAAATCTTCAACCCTTTTACATGTCTAGGAGGACCCCTTATATAGAAGAGTTTAGGGGTCTCTAAGCAAATAAAAGATACCTAAGGATGTCTCTACAAAAACCTAACCCTATCTTTTGGAAACTAGGTCAAATAAGGTTACAAAAATGAGAGACAAAAGAGCCAACTATGGTGTGTGCAAGGCTAATTTCGTTCTAGCACAAAAGGAGACAAAGAATGTGTCTCATATGTCTCCAAAAAGTGGCTAAAGTGTGCTAAAAACAAAGGAGACCAAAGGTACATAGGTACACTTGTTTTATGCCTTTTACTTTATGCTTTATGCCTTTGCTTTACTCTCTCATCCACATCATTTATGCTCCCCAATCACCATGTGCCACCTAGCATTGCTTTCTTACTCCTAATTAACCTAAAAAGCAAATAAACATAGATTAGCATGTTGGCTTAAGTCAAGTCAACTATAGTCAACAAGTCAAACCTAGTCAAAGGTCAACAAGTCAACTAAAGTTAATTCAACTAAGTCAACTTAGGGAATCAAAAATAACAAACACAAATGAAAGGGATGAAGGATTAGTGAACTTCCTTTCTAAACATGCTTAGTCTTCTTAAGCATGTGCCTTCATCCTTGGTTGGGGTCAATCCTTCATCAAGTGGTTCAGGTCACCCTCAAGAACACATGATCACCCGCCGCAAACTCCAAGGGTCGCCTCTTACGGTCTGCATAAGCCTTATGCCTACTCTGAGAGGCATGCATCCTCTCTCTCAGCATTCTGACTTTCTCAGTAGTTTGTTCTAACAATTCTGGTCCGACTAGCACTGCTTCCCAAACCTGATACCAACAAAGAGGAGTCCTACACCTCCTGCAATAAAGAGCCTCATATGGTGCCATGCCAATGCTCGCATGAAAACTGTTGTTGTAGGTGAACTCTATCAAAGGCAGTACCTCATTCCAAGCACCTATGTGGTCCAATATGCATGTCCTCAACAAATCCTCCAACGACTGGCCATCGGTCTGAGGATGATAAGCCGAACTCATGGTGAGCTTGCTACCCATAGCACTCTGTAGTGTCTGCCAAAACCGTGAAGTGAACCGCAGGTCTCTGTCTGACACAATACTTGACGGTACCCCATGCAACCTCACTATTTCCCTAATGTACAGCTGAACTAACTTGGTCATAGGCATTCTCAAGTTCATCACCAAGAAGTGAGCAGTCTTGGTCAACCGGTCCACTATGACCTAGATGGTGTCATGTCCCCTAAAAGTTCGTGGCAAATGGGTCACAAAATCCATGGAGATGCTATCCCATTTTTACACTGATATCTCTAGAGGTTGTAGAATCCCATCACGTCTTTGGTGCTCCACCTTTGCTTTCTGACAAGTCAGACAGGCTGATACAAACTGGGCCACATCTTTCTTCATCCTCTACCACTAGAAAGTTTCCTTGAGATCCTAGTACATCTTAGTCATGCCGAGGTGCAGACTAAGGCAACTCTTATGCCCGTCCTCAAGGATTAACTTCTTTACCTCTACATCATCAGGCACACAGATCCTGCCCTGAAATCTCAGGATATCATCATTACCCAAGGTAAAATCCCTCGCTTCATCAAACCCAAGCTGTTCTCTAACTTGATTCAAACTGGCGTCCAACAACTGCCTCTCTCTAACCGAGCCTAAGAAGTCACTAGATATAGTAAGGTTGCTACATCTAATGAACTCAGACCCCAACTCCACCTGTAACTCCATGTCTCGGAATTGCTCAAGTAGCTCCACTTCCTTAATTATGAGATGCGCGGTGTGTACCGCCTTCTTACTCAAGGCATTTGCTACTACATTCGCCTTCCTTGGGTGATATAGCGGTTCAAAGTCATAATCCTTCAGGAACTCCATCCTTTTTCTCTGCCTCATGTTCAGCTCCTTCTGATCAAATAAGTACTTGAGGCTTTTGTGGTCACTAAACACACGAAACTATGCACCATAAAGATAGTGCCTCCAGATCTTCAAGGCAAACACAATAGCTGCCAACTCCAAGTCATGAATGGGGTAGTTTCTCTCATGCACCTTGAGTTACCTCGAAGGATATGCCACCGCTTTCTTTTCTTGCATCAGAACACAACCAAGCCCAAGATGAGATGTGTCACAGTAGACCTCAAATGGTTTCCCAACATCCGAAATTACCAATATGGGGGCACTAGTCAGCCTTTGTTTAAGCTCCTGAAAGTTCTCCTCACATTTATCTGTCTAAGTGAAGGTTTGATCTTTTCGAGTGAGTTGTGTCAGAGGCGTCACTATCTTGGAGAATCCTTCTATGAACCTCCTATAGTAGCCAGCTAGCCCCACAAAGCTTTTGATCTCAGTTGCAGATTTGGGACTCTCCCACTTAACCACCGTATCAACCTTCGCTGGATCCACCGCTATCCCATGAGCATATATCACGTACCCTAAGAATTGTACTTCATCCATCCAGAACTCGCACTTGGACAGTTTAGCATACAACTGTTTCTCTCTCAAGACACCAAGCACTAGTCTCAGATGCTCGGCATGCTCCTTTTGGGTTCTGAAATAGATAAGGATGTCATCAATGAACACCACAACAAACTTATCTAGGAACGGTCTGAAGATCTGGTTCATGTAGTCCATGAACACAGCCGGAGCATTGGTCACACCAAAAGGCATAACCATGTACTCATAGTGGCCATATTTGGATCTGAAGACCGTAGATCAATCTTCGAGAACACCGACGATCCATGCAACTGATCCATCAAGTCGTCAATTCTCGGGAGAGGGTACTTATTTTTTATCGTCATTTTGTTTAACTATCTGTAGTCCACACACAGACGTGAACTGCCATCCTTCTTCTTCACTAGCAACACTGGTGCTCCCCAAGGCGAAGTACTAGGTCGGATGAACTGCTTCTGCATAACCTCCTCAATCTGTTTCTTGAGTTCCACCAACTTCGTCGGAGCCATACGGTATGGAGCCATCGATACCGGGCCGGTTCTTGATACTAGATCGATAGAGAACTCCACCTCTCTGCGGGGAGGCAACCCTAGCACCTCATCCGGGAATACATCCTCAAACTCATGCACGACCGGTATAACTAACGTCCTCTCCTCTTTCTCCACCTCAAGATGTGTAAGTATCATGAAGCACTGAGCACCATCTTGTAGCTCCTTAAGAACTCCTTGGGAGCATAACAACTCAGGCTCCTCTGAGTCGTGAAATAACAATCTATTTCCTTGAAAATCTATAAGAATGTGATTGGTAGAGAGCCAATCCATCCCCAAGATCACCTCCAACTCTTGTAGAGGCAGGCAGATTAGGTTCATTTTGTACCTGCGTCCCTCTACCTCCATTGGACACCTAGCACATAAGGACAACGTCCTGACTAAACCTGATGCCGGAGTAGACACCACCAGCTCACACTATAGCTCACACACCGGCAGACCCAGACTTTTGACACAAGCATCTAACACAAATGAGTGTGTCGCTCCAGAATCATATAACACCCAGCAAGAAGTACCAGCTATCATGCAACTACCCATAACTAAGTTACTTGAGCCAGTTGCCTCTGCTCCTGACATAGCATACACCATGCTGGTTGTCTGAGGCCTGTTGCCTTTGTCCCTCCGCTGATGTTGGTGGGGAGTCTGAATTGGAGGGCCCCCACATATGTAACACAACACTCGACCCTGCTGGGGAGGAAGGCTCCTAGACCCCTGAGGCTGATAGTGAGGTCTGTCATATGGTCTCCTCCGCTCATCATGTCTGGGCTTGGACCCAGATGGTCCACCAATCCTCTGAGGTTGCTGTGGTCGCTGACCCTCTACCTCATTCTTCATCTTCTCTATTACTCTTGTCTTCTCTACTAGAGCAGCAAAATCCTTGATGGATAAGGGTGGTACCATAAAGCGAATATCACCGCGGAGTCCATTCTCAAACTTGCGGCATCTCCACTCTTCATTCAGTGGCAATATCTAGAAGCGGCTGAGGTGCTTGAACTTCTCAGCATACTCTGTTACGGACTTCCCTCCCTGAGTGAGTTGGAAGAATTCCACCTCCTTGGCATATCTCACACTGTCAGGGAAGTATTCCTAGAGGAACTTCCCCCTGAAGGCCTCCCAAGTCACCGGCTCGCCTCTCTCCTCCATGATGGATTGTGTACTGATCCACAAATGCTCAGCCTCTCCAGTGAGCATGTATATTGTGAAAGCCAACCTGTTCTCCGTTGGGCACGTTTTTGCATCAAAGATCCTCTCCATAAACTTTAGCCATTGGTCCGCTGGGTGGTGCTTCAAAAAGTCCTCTAGGCTCCACTCCCTGATTGCAGGTCTTGGCTCAGGACCAAAGGTTGGGGCAGTCGGCCTATTCTCCTCCAGCTGGCGGAGGGCTTCCATATGCTACCGGTGAGCATCCTCCGCAGCCACCCTTGCAACCTCCATCTGCTGCATTACCAATTGTTGTTGATCGATCGACGCGACCTGTCCCTGCATTGATGCCTTAGGCTGTTGCATCATAGCTGTGCTCTGTTGCATCATAGCGACCACCATCGCCTCTATGGCTCTAGCGATATCAGGTATGTCGCCTTGAGAGGATTGGGAGGTCCTACGATGAGGTACCATAATTCACTAGCACACAGAAAAACACTTGGTTAGGCTTGATAAGACAGGAAATTTAACTAGAACATACAGAAAGACACAGAGAAAGCTAAGCGGACATCGAAGTCCACAAACCTAAGGAATGACCTCTCTGATACCATAAATGTAACGTCCCATTTAATCAGCAAACATAATTAACGAAAACATCGCACAAAGGTAACATAACAACGCAGTCCTGGAATTTTAAACTTAACTCCTTACAACCCAAGGCACACCACAGTGCCACAAGAAAACAAGTTATAAAGTTTAAAAGGAAAATAAAGAAATGTAAAAGTTAGACTGGTACATGGGCCATAGCCCTGAAGAAAAGCCCAACAAGAAAACGCAGTCCAGCTTAAGTAGACTATGCAGCGAAATCATCTCTCCCCTGTTGATCACGAGTACCTCTCGCATCTGCTTCCATCAATAGATTGATGATCATCGCAAAAGTAGAATATCATACAAGACATTCAAACAAGAAAAGGGTAAGCTAGAGCCAAAAAGATTTCATCAATGCAATCAAATATACTTTCACAGTCCAATATACAAACATCATCCAAGCATGTTATACCCTTCCAAATCAATATACTAAGACTCGACTCATCCGGATACATATAACCCGATCAGATTCAGCGAATGCTTGCACTGACCATAGACCAAACATATCAAAACAATCAAGTAATATTTATTACGCTTGTATATAAATACATATATGTCCACCTTTTACAACCAACCTCTTTCATATTCCATGTCAAACCAATACCAACTCATTATGCTCTATCCATGAATTAGAATTTCAATCCATCTCATTACCATGCCACTTTCGCAACCAACCATTTCATGTTCATTTCTTGTCAAGGATTTATTTATTCAAGTTCACCTTTCGCAACTCAATACACCCTCCCACTCATGCATATTTATCCCTTTCATGCCATCATACAATAATCCCATCAATTCAATGCCAAACATCCAAGAACAGGAAAGGAAACACCAAACTAGGACGCACTCTCACCCAGCTCTTCGCTCAGGCTGAAGGGTCTCGCTTAGGCGAGCTCCCCTTCGCCTAGGCGAGAGCTCGACAAGGAGAACAGTAGCCCCTGCGCAGTCTCGCTTAGGCGAGACCCCCTTTGCCTAAGCGAGACATCTACTCGCTCAAAACAAGGGTTTGGTCGCTTGAGCGACAACTCGCGTAGAAAGCCCTGGGCGAGCGTCTGCTCTTCTCGTCTAGGTGAGGCAAACTCGCTTGGACGAGATTATTAGTACTCGCCACTGTTCACGCCTGCATCACATATACACATATACCAAACAGAAAATCCAGACAGTTCAAGCATCCATGACAGCATACAAACTCGAGAATCATGAAACTAAAAATGGCACAAGTCACAATCACACCAGACAAGGAGGTTCTAGCTTCCTTTACCTGGGAATAAGCTAGCACAAGACCTTAACGCCAAATGGAGGAACACCACAGCTCTAGGAGAGGATTATGGAGCTAGAAAAAGAACAGCAGTGGGTTTATTACAGGAACCTTAACATTGGCCACATAATAAGACCAGAGATTGAAAGCTATGCGTTGGGGAATACTTATGTGAGCAGAACGAGGTTGAGCTAGGCTTGAATCTGGTTAAACGTCGAAACCCTAACAGAGTGACGGCTGTAGCTCTAAGCACCAAGGGAGCAGATTTCTGAAAGCGTAGAATGAGTGAATTAGGGCAGACTTAGGGGTGGTTTTATCCTTTGGGCCAGCCCTAAGGCCCAGTAGTTTGGGGCAGCCTTTAGATAAAAGGGCAGAACGAAAAGTGAACCTTACACTTCATCAATCAATCGACCTATTCTTTATTTATGTTTGAAATTCAAAAATAATTTATCATAATTTAATGGAAAATTCAAAGATATACCTAATAAAAGAAAACTATGCTAATCAAGTCACAATTGAAAAATGATTATAAAAAACACATATTACATTCTTTTTTTTTCTATATACAAAGACTCATGTTATAGAAATAATGATGTTAACTATATTAAACTAATATTTCACTAGTAAGTGAAAAAAAAGGGTTTTTTTCTTCAAAAATTGAAGAGAACATATGAAATGACAACAAAAATAATGAGTTTATATTTAATCTTTTTTTTTCTTCAAAAAAAATAAAAAAATAAAACTAAGAGATAGTTATAATATGTGAAAAACTCAAGAGACAATGTAAAAAAAATATCTTAATACATATTTTTATTCTTTATTATATTTGATTCTATATTTTAATATTTATTAATATTAAATGTTGTGTTTCACTAAAGGAAGGCTGACTTAATTATGTTTTTAATTATGTATTAAGTCTCTACTAAATTTGAAAACTTTTAATTGAATCTAATAAATTTTTGTGATTTATTGAATGACGTGATTATTATATTGTCATGTTATTTGCTTAGTTATCGTCACGTGTCATTTTATTATTTTAAATTTTTTTAATTCTATAATATAATTTATAATTTTACAACTGATTTTATATTTTTATAATTTAATAATTTTTTATATTTTAATTTAAAATTATATAATTATGATATGGTAAGATAATAATAATGTCAGCCCTTAAAAACCACATCACCCCTATTAAAAACAAAGTTAATTGTAGAGTCTCAAATGAGAAAATAAAATTGATTGAGTACTTAATACATCATCCCATTAACAAAAAAAGTTAATATCGGAGACTCAATTGAAAAAAATTAAATTTAGTAAAATTAAATTTAGTGAGTACTTAATGGAGTACAAAAATTTCATCAGGAACACAACTGAAAATTTCCAAATTTATCAACGACTTAAAAGTTAATTAAACCTAAACAAATAAAAAATACATAATTTAATTTTTATTAATTTTTAATATATAAACATATAATTTAAAATTTTCAAAAAATATTAAAAATTTAATATATAAATTTAAAAAAAAAAGGGGGGTCATGGCCCCCTTGTCCTGTAAAAGCTCTGCCACTACACTAGAATAAGGTTTAGTTATTGTCATTAAAAGGAAGATGAAAGTTACGAAGTATATTTTCTCAAGGTGATTTTAGGAATTTTACATTTTTTATATTTGTTAATGAACATAATGATAAATTTTCATTTTTTATATTCTTTGTGAGTTTTTTTTTTTTTGTATTTATGTTTTAATGATATTGTATTTATGAGTTCATTTCTAAAAAAAGACTTATGTTTATAAAAAAAATGAGGCAAATAACCTATTGGTCCCCCTATATTGTAATGTCAAGGAACGTGGTTTTAAAATGTTTACTATTGAAAATGTTTTAGAAACTTTAGAATTGATAAATAATATTAATGACATAAGTGTTTGACGATCAAATGAAACTTAATAACACATTTTTTTCTTACTAACTTCATTTGATGGTAAGACAATCACATAATTAATATTATTTAACTCAAATACAATATAAATTTAGAACACAATAAAATAAAAACAAAAAATCTCACTGACTGATACTAAGAATATAAGGAAATTATCACAATGTACATAGACAAACATTTGGATACATTAGACAAGAAAACCTTAACGAAGCATAAGAATGACATATCTTTTGGATTATATTATACAAGAAAATATTAATAATACATATACGAATGATGTAACTTTTGGATTGTGACCTTGTTCATGAGCGGAAGATAAAGAAAAGTATTATTTTCAAGTTTCATTTAACTCCTAAAAATATAAAAATGAATGGCTAACCTGTGCAAAAAATAAAAGAATACTTAATTGACTTTACGAATTTAAATTACATTCATGATTATATGAAAGTAGTTGTTCACATATTTGATCCAAATGTTACTCATTTCCAAAACAATATGTAGTAACACTTTTCTAAAATCATAAAAATACAAGATAAAACTTAATAAATTTGATATTAAATTTACCAAATTAGAAAAATAATAAATAAATAAATGAAATATTAAACTAATATTATTTTTTTTATATTTAAAAGGAACTCCTCAAGTCTTCTTGCATTACTATATTACTCCTCTAGGTAATGTGCTAAGTTGGTTGTTATTGATATGTTTAACCCACCAATGTCTATTGATGTCATATACTGATGAAGCTCCAAACAATTGAATTAATGAAGATGGAGAGCTTCATGAGATGTGCAATGCAGAAGAAATATTAGATGAAGATTATACTTGGTGTGGTGAAGAGAATTGGTGGTGGAAGAAGCCTGGTAAGGTGAGGCCAATCCTAGAGGAAGGGTGGCTAAAGGAGATCCTAAGGAAGCTCTAGCCAAGTTAACTCTCAAGTAGAATTTTCTAAAGTGGTCTCAACAGCACACTAGTGCAAAAACACTGTTTAACGATAAGAAATGATAATGGCTCCAGTGCAAGCATAGTGGAAATAAACGAGGTGGCGTTCTCGCAAATAAGGGAGCCAAATTAACGACAATTTTACAGATGACCATCATTATTTTTATAGCAATGCGAAACAACGACAGGCTTTCTATCAGCCATCGTTATTAATTTCCAAACCACGACGATGATTTCAATAATCGTCGTGGATCAACTTGTCGAGGGTCAAAAAAAAACTTTTCACTCTTCCCCTTCACACCCATTTTTCTTTCATCCTTTTGCCCCGTCTGCACACACCGTCATCCAACACCGTCGAAGCTGTCATTGTCTCCGTCAAACATCGCCCCCAACTCTACTCAGTTAGACAAAATCAAATCAAATATTCTTTGAATTATAGTCCTTGATCCTAGTTATTCACTGCATATATTAACTTTCCTTTATTATTGTAATATCACAGTAATTATTACCGTAATCATTTGTTCAGCACCAGGTTAGGAAAGTATTTGTCTCAATCAACATAATGAGCAATACTATAGGATCTTGATTTGGAAGACTTTCTCTATATTTAAACACCACATGATCAATGCAAATACATATCATTCTATACCATTTTCTATCTTACTCTAGTTGCTAGCCTTCAACCACTGCTACCACCACTGTTAAAGCTTGTGCTACTCCTACGAAATTGTCGTTGGTGGTCCGGGAGAAGTCTCACTACTGCTTAGTTGTCACTTCCATCGCGCCTTTGCCACTACCACTAAGTCACTACTGCAAAGTTTACCACTATGACCACCACCGTTAAAACTTGTCACATCTCCTACGAAGTCGTTGTTGCTTTTTTGTATGCGAAGTCATTGTTGTTGCTGCATCGTTGTTATTACCATTGCACCATTGCTGCCACCGTGAACTCTCCACTGCTTCCATCGTACCTTGCCACCGCGCCTTCCTTGTCCCTGCCAAGTGCACGAGAGCTAGCCAAAAGCAGTGCCCAATGCATCATCTTCTTCTCCCTCTCAAACCATCGTGGTTCAGTTCTTCTCCCTCAAACCATTGTGGTTCAGTTCTTCTCCCTCAAACCATTGTGGTTGTCGTCGAAACAGGTAAGTATTTTTGTAATTAGTTTTTAATATTATGTGTGTTAGTGTTTTAAATTTGATTTATTTTGTTTATATGTAATTATATGTAGAAATTTTATTTTTGCATGACAATATTTGTTGTTATTTGGATCCATATAAAGCAAAAATGTGGCTTATTTAGTTTTTAAATTTTAGTATTTGTTGAATTAATGTGGTATATGGATATTGTCAAACGAGTTGGGATTGAGTTCGAGGGTGTCCAACCTCAGACAATGTGTTGGGATTGAGTCTGGAGGTGTCCAACCCCGGACACTTATTACTTTCATGTACTGTAAAAAAATTTCCCATTACAGAACAATAATGGATCAGAGCTAGATTAATTTATCACATAAAATAATGATTATGAGAGAAGGGTCAAGGAGTTTATATAATTCGCTCAATGTCATGGTGGTAGTGTAGAAAATAGAGGAAATATGAGGTGTCCTTAAATTGTTTGAATGGGAGAGTATTGGATGTGGTCGAGATTAAAGAATATCTTTTATGCGATGGATTTTTAAAGAATTATACAACATGGATGTGGCATGGTGAATTAGTAGAGACTCCAATTGTTACTGAAGCACATCAATTTGTGGAATCGACAATGAAGATAGATTAGAGGACATGATTCGTGATGTTGGAGTACAAACCTTTGCTAAAGTTGTGTGTAAAAATATGACTACAAATGTAGAGACCCTGTTGTATCCTGGTTCAACTAATTTCACACGATTATTAGCAGTGTTAAGGTTGATAAATTTGAAGGCATTAAATGGGTGGACTGATAAAAGCTTCACATAATTGCTTCAATTGTTGAAGGAAATGCTTCTTGAAAGTAATACACTACCTGATCGAATGTATGAGGCAAAAAAAAACTTTATCCGACGGGTATGTAATATGAAAAGATTCATGCATGTCCTAATGATTGTATTTTATGTAGAAAAGAGTTTGCAGTGTTAAGAAGTTGTCCCAAGTGTGGATTATCACATTATAAGGTCAAAGATGGTGATAAAGAGGAAATTGATGAGGTCACAAAGCATGACCCTCCTTCGAAGGCAATTTAGTATCTACCAAATTCCAAGGTTTAAACGTATGTTTGCAAATCCAACTGATGCTAAAAACCTTATATGGCATGTTGATGAGTGAAAATGTGATGGACTAATTCGTCATCTTTTAGATTTTGTGCAATGGAAGAACATTGATAAAGAATTTCCTACATTCGAAAATGAATCAAGAAATTTGAGACCTAGACTAGCTTCAGATGGAATGAATCCTTATGGGAATTTAAGTAGAAATCATCATTCATGGCCCCTTTTGTTAGTGATTTATAACTTGCCTCCCAATTTTTTGTATGAATAGAAAGTGATGAGTCATTATTTTTCCTTATTCCATTGCCCTTTTTGGGCCCATCTTGATGCTTGTTTAGTGCTTAATTGTCTTTTGTTACTGCATTTTCCTCAATTGGGCTTCATTGGGTCATTATCTCGAATTTTGAGTAATTTGGCATTAATTGGTCTAGTTCTTGTGTTCTAATTATTTTTAGTTAATTTGTGGAGCAAATTTTGGAGCTTGGACTCTAATCTTAAGATAAGAAGAGAGTTGCCACATCATTGCCACGTCTACACCATGTCAATGAGCCTGTCCACGTCACTGGCCACCATTTTCAGCCTATAGTGGCATTTTTGTAATTATGAGGGGCTGAATGGTAGTTTTGTAAATATATGCAAATGTGGTGATGTGACCACGTTTTTTTAGTTTTTCTTAAAGTAGTAACCACTATCTCTTCTTCCCCAATCTGATTTTGCATTTTGGGAGAGCACCATTGTTAGGGTTTATGCATTTTCTTGAATCTTCTACACATTGGAGCTAATAGTAACGTTTTCTGCACATTCTCTCTTCTAATTTGAATTTTTTGTCTTCTTTTCTTCCATTTAATGATGCATTTCAGTTTGGGTTTGTTTGTTGATTCGAATTCCATGGGCAACTAATTTTGTATGCATTGATTCCTTGTAGAGAATGAAATGACATTGATATTAGTGTTTTGTTTGGTTGGGTTTTGTTATTTTTCGTTTTGGATTTGCATTTGTGTTTTAATTGAAAAAACCAATATGTTTATGCTTAATTTTAAGAGTGGGTTCATTTTTCATTGGATTGTGTTCATGCTTAATGAACTCTGACAGATTCATGTATGCGTGCACTACTTAATTGCATATTGAATTTGTGGTTAACCTTCGTTTAGTTGTTTAACAACGAGTTTCATGAGAAATAACGAAACCAATTTAGTTTGTAATCTGGGATGGGTGAAATATCATTTGAAGCAAGTAATCAATGTCATTTTTGGTACTATTTAATCAAATTTGCAATTACGTTTTATTCTTATGTTGAATTTCTTGAATCTACCAACCCTCCCTCTTTGTGTTGAATTGCAATTTGGAAGGCTTTGAATGAAAAGTTGGTCATTGAGGGACGACCTTGGTTTAACTACAGAGTATATTGCATTTTATATTTTATTTGGTCGGGTATGACCTCGATTAGAAAATATCTATGATGATTTCTAGTCCAAGACTACCAGGGAATGATATTGATGTTTATCTTAGTCCATTGATTAAGAACTTGAAGTTGTTTTGGGATGATGGGGTTGAAGTCTTTGATGGGTTTGACAATGAATCTTTCCAAATGCATGCCATGTTATTTTGTACTATCAGTGACTTTCCTGCATATGGAAATTTGTCAGGTTATAATATGAAGGTCATAAAGCATGTCTGATATGTGAAGAAAACACATCATATGAATAGTTAAAGCTTGGGAGGAAAACAATCTAGCTTCGACATCATAGATTTCTAAATTCATTTCATTTGTATCATAGATTGAAGAAGGCCTTCAATGGACACCAAAAACATGACATTTCTCCAATTCCACTAACTAGTGCTCAAGTTTGTGAGAAGGGGAAAGGTCTTCATGTAGATTTTGGGGAAAAAAGAAAGACAACTATGACTAACATATGGAACAAAGAGGTCAATATTTTTTTATCTTCCATATTGGTGCAAGTTAGATGTGTGACATGGTATAAATGTGATGCATGTTGAAAAAAAAGGTGTGTGATAGTTTAATTGGAACACTTCTAAATATAAAAGGGAAGACGAAGGATGACGTCAATGCTCGTTTGGATATGATTGAAATGAATATATGAGAGGAGTTAGCATTAAAAGAAGTTGGTAAGTGAACTTATTTGCCCACAACATGTTACACTTTGTCGAAAAAGGAGAGAACAAATTTATGTCAATGTCTTCAAGGAGTTAAGGTACCATAAGGATACTATTCAAATGTAAAGAATATTGTATCCATGCAAGATCTGAAACTAACTAGCTTAAAAAGTCATGATTGTCATGTTTTAATACAACAATTTTTGCTTGTGGCCATACGTGGTATCTTACCAAAAAATGGGAGGTTTAGTATAACCTGATTGTGTTCATTTTTCAATTTCATATGTAACAAAGTTATTGACCGTCAAAATTTGGAGGAACTTCAAAAGAAGATTGTTATTGTTTTGTGTCACTTAGATTAGATAGAGAAACCATGTAGAAAAATGTTTGAAACTAATGTTATATATTAAACGAAGTGATTAGATTTTGAATGTTAAAATGACTATTTTTAGTAATGAAATATTTTTTTATTACATGCTCTTCTTAGGAAGATAAGAAGAGAATTTGATGAAGTGCATGTAATGATAAAAATTATTTATTCCCTTCAACTTGAGCATCTCACGATATGCTTAATTAACTTCACTTCTCATTTTTGGAAGAAAAACATATTCTAAGTAAATAGTTTAGTCCTAGATTAGCCATTTCAAGCATTCAATATTAGTTTCACCCATAGTATATATATATATATATATATATATATACTAGTTCTATCATTTTTTTACTCATTATTTGTCTACCCTAAGTAAGGTTAAAATTAAATTTATTAAGTATCATCTTGTATTTTTATAGTTTAAGAGTGATGTTAATAAGTATTAATATAATTTAAGAGTGATGTTACTAAATATTGTTAACATATTCTCCTATGATCATGTGTTATTTCAATTCATGAATTGTCAATTAAGTACACTTTTATTTTTGTATATGGTTTATGAATCTATTTTTATATTTTTAGAAATTAAATGAAATATAAAAATTTTTCTCCATCTTCTATTTGAGTTGAAAGTCACAATTCCAAAAGTTATGTTATTGTTTAACTATATTGATTATACATATCAATTGTTTGAATATATATATATATATATATATATATATATATATATATAATCTTTAACAATTTAATATTTTATTATTGTAATGATCAATATTTTTTTTTTCTAGTACTAAGGAGAAAAATGGTTATATTGTTGTGACAATCAATAAGTTATTGGAAGTTGAAAAGTTACAATGGTGAATATGTTGTCCTATCACAAGATAACCAGGTTTGGTTATTCTCATTAAAAGGAAGATAAGGTTGAGAAGTATATTTTCCTCAAGGTGATTTTAGGAATTTTACATTTTTTATATTTGTTCATGAACATAATGATAAATATTTCATTTTTGTAGTCTCTATCGGTGATTTTTTTGTTCGTATTTTTCTATTTGTGTTTTAAATTGATATTGTGTTCATGAGTTCATTTTTAAGAAAAGAATTATGTTTGTAGAAAAAAAATGAGATAGATAACTTATTATCTCCTAGATCATAATCCCAAAGAACGTGGTTTCAAGTCTGCTGCAAAAATATTTTTTGTTAAAAAGGTTTAAGAAACTTTAGAATTAAATAATATCAATGACATGTTGTCTTACGATCAAATAAAGCTTAATAACACTTTTCTTTTTTGCACTAACTTCATTTGGTGGTAAGAGAGTCACAAAAAATAATATTATTTCATTCTCTATTATTAAACTTTAAAGTTTTTGTAGTCTTCCTAATTGTAAGCATTTTTGTAATAATAAACTTAAAATGCTAGCTTCCCTTACCTGGAAAATGCTAGCCAAGGACACTGACACCTAAGCCAATGAGCACCACAACTCCAAGAGTAGATTCGAGAGCTGGAAACACTAGCACAGATTGAATATGTGGTTACCAAGGTGAACCTATGTTAGAACCATGAAAATAGAGATTAGAAAAGAAAAGGTACGGGTTGGGAAGAAACTTAAATGGAGTAAAAAGGACCCGACAAAGATTAACCTTGGTCCTACGTATTCTCATTAAAATGAGAAATTAGGTCTACGTAGTTCTTTATAAAATTGTTTGATTAAATGATTTAATTTTTGAAAGTTGTTCTTTGACATATTTGAAAAGGAGTGTCGTGCGACGCGAGCGGCCGATTAGACACCAAACACATTTTTATAACTTGCTTATTGAAAAAAAGAGTGTCGTGTGACGTGAGCGGTCAATTAAACACCAAAAATAAATTCTAATAATTTTTGCATTTTAAAAGAAAGTGTTGTGCGACGCGAGTGACCAATTAGACACCAAAATAATTTTTATAATTTTTATTTTAAAAAGAAGTGTCATGCGACGCGAATGGTCAATTAGACACTAAAAGAAAAAAAAAAGAAAAAAAATTTAAAATTTTCTTTATTCTTATTTTTATCCTTTTTGAAAATTATTTTAATTTTTATTTCAATTTAAAATATTTTTTTATTTTTGAAAATGATATGATTGAAATGTGAGATTTAATTAAAAAAAGATAAACGAGAAAAAAACAAAAAAAGATACATCGAAACGTGGTGCATAAAAGAGAAACGTAGGGTGCATAAAGTAAATGCGGGGTGCATTAAAGTAAATGAGGGGTGCATAAAGTAAAACGCAGCTTAGCCTAAGGAGAAAATAAGGAGTGGGGTGTGTGCTTAGTGAAAACGCAGGTACATAAAGTAAAATAAAACTTAATGCAAGGGATGTGGGGTTATTACATTGGTGAGTGCATGAAGTAAGTAAATAAACAGAATCCAAATTAAAAGCAAGGGGTGCGCAAAC
This sequence comes from Vigna unguiculata, assembly GCF_037176805.1. NCBI lineage: Eukaryota > Viridiplantae > Streptophyta > Magnoliopsida > Fabales > Fabaceae > Vigna > Vigna unguiculata. Next base: position 20,234,096 of record NC_140795.1, on the reverse strand, counting down.
TGAAATATGGAGGTGCATGAAGAAAAAGAATCTGCTACCCTAATTAAAACAGGGGTGGTGCGCGAATGAATTGTGGTGGTGCATGAAGCAAAAATTAAACCTGCTAACCTTAACAAAAAATAGGGTGGTACGCGAATAAATTGTGGTGGTGCGTGAAGCAAAACTTAAACTTGCTAACCTTAATAAAAGAACAGGCATGGTGCGCGAATGAACTGTGGTGGTGCATGAAGAAAAAGATTAAAAAACCCTAAAGCCATATAAAAAAACACAGCATCTGAACTTCAACCCTTAAACTTCATCTCCTTCCTTCCGCAAACGGCCACCACACAAACACCATAGTTGCTCTTGCTCGAGACCCACAACCAGACCACCACCGGCGACGAACAACCAACAACGACGGCAATCCCTAATGTCGTCAATGACGTCACCAATGCCAAAACCTTTTCACATTCATCGCATCATCCCAGAATCCAACACTGGTTCAACCGTGACTCACCATCTCTCTTGCCGCGACCACCACAACAACGTCGATGACCACCGCGAACCAACACACAAGCATTATACACTACCAAAGCCGACATCAGAGTTGTCTCAAACGCTGCAGCACGCTTTGAACGTAGCATCACCCATCATGAATGGTTCCACTCCTCTGTCAAGACTAAAACCCAAAGGTTTCCTCTCCAATACCTTTACTAAATGATTCCAAAATCAACCATGGCTGCCCCACGATTTCCCGGAATGACAATGTTCACTGCCGAATTCTTATTTATTAGCTGCAAATCCATTCCTTTCTATTTCTATTGTGCAACTCTGTTTTTTATTCCAAATGTTGTTGGTTTATCGATTGGTTCTCCTTTGTTGCAATTCTAAATTCAATGATTGAATGAAGATTGTTGCATAGAAGTGGTGCCAAAAGATGAAGAGGATGTTTGATGATGGATTAACGTGTGTCTGGGAACCTCCTAGTGCTTATGCGAACTTAATTAACAGATGGGGTAAGCAGTAGTTGGAGGAAGTTGAGATCGAAGAATAAAAAATCGTTCCCTCCAATCCTCCTAATAGTTTTTATTTTCAATTTTAATTTTTAATTTTTAATTTCTGAATTTATTAATTAATTAAAAACGAAAATATATTTTTTATTATATTAGAAAGACAAAAATTATTTTACTCAACGCTTAAAAACATAAATTCAAAAAACTTTTATTAATTAATTTTTATTATTATTTTTTTTTAACAATTTATTTTTTATCCTTTTTATTTAACATTTATTTTTGAATATATATATATATATATATATATATATATATATATATATATTATTTTATTTTATTTTATTTTATTTTTTATTTTTATTTTTAAAATAATGTTATTTGTCCGGACGAAATTAGGTGTTGACAGCTACCCCTCTTTTCTTAGATCTTACTAGATGATACGAAAAATTAGTCATTTTCATATCATCAAAGTAAAATATAAAAAAGACAGAAACACTAATTTCATCCGGGTTCTAAAAAGAAACTACATCCAAATTTAAAGAACTTCGATTAAACCATCTTTTTCATATTCTTGAGTGTTTTGGTGGCATCTGCAACACTAAGCATGTTTGTATAATCAATTAGAATCTGTCTTGATTGATCTTTTACATTGTTCTTGCTCTAAATTGTAAATATGCATTTCTATATTTTTCTCAGTATTCATGTCGACTATTTTTCTAATTCAATAGATTGATTATACCAGTACAGTATCTGTCTAGTAAAATCAATCAGCTAACTTTGTTTTTGATCGGTTGAAAGTATATTGTCCAGAGGTTTTTGCATCCAAATTTGGTGATCGATTTAATTTAATTAAAGATAGTTTTTAGCCTTTAAAGATTGCCTAAATTTTTAACTATCCAATTCAACCCCCCTCCCCTTCTTGGCATTTCAACCATTTTAAAACTTACAAAGTCGAAACCCAAAAATTTAGGAAGCCATTGTTGTTGTTCGGGAGTTTGGAGCCATTGTTCCAATAATTCTTTTAAACTCTTTTGATCAGTTTTGATGATAAATTTATGTCCTAGCAAATAAGGACAAAATTTAGCCAATGTCGCTGTTATTGCATAAAACTCACGAGTGTAGGCAGATTGTCGTTGCATTCTCGTGGACATCTTTTTGGAAAAATATGCAATGGGATGATTCGCCTGACTTAATATCGCAGCAACACCAAAACCAGAAGCGTCAGTTTCTAGAATTAAGGCTTCTGAAAAATTAGGACTTGCCAACATAGGGGTTTTCATAAGAGTTGCCTTCAATTGAGAAAAGGTTGTAGTGGCTACCGCAGACCAAAGAAAAGCATCTTTTTTGAACAAATCAGTCAAAGGTGATGCCAACTGGGCATATTTGTAAACGAATATGCGATAATACCCTGTGATTCTAAGGAACTCGCGTAATTTCTTCAAATTTGTAGGTTGGGGCCAATCACGAATTGCATCCAGCTTTGAAGTATTCATTGCTACTCCTCGTCTAGACACAATATGGCCCAAATAATAAATTTCGGAGACTCCAAAAGTACATTTAGAAAAACGAGCAAACAACTGATGTTGCTGAAGTTATTGTAGAACCACTTCCAAATGATAATGAGCAGGCCACAAAGAATTGTATACGAGGATATCATAAAAAAAGCATAACAAACTTTCGTAAAACGTCCCGAAAAATATCATTCATTAATCCTTGGAACTTAGCCGGATCATTAGTCAATCCGAAGGGCAAGACCAACCATTTGAAATGACCATGGTGAGTGTAAGACCCGAAAAAATTAATTAAATTAATAAATGCAGGTAGTGTGAGCCTTTATGACAATTAATGTTGGCTTGTATGATGTGAAAAAATACTAGCTCAAGTGGTTGAAAGTGCTTAATTGTGCTGAGAGGACTTGGGTTTGAGTCTTAGGTATGTCAAATTGTGTGTTATTTTAAGTGTTTATTATTTTAATATGTTTGATCATGATGAGTGACAATATAATTCTAGATTTATAAGAATTATCATGAAATATGAATTGGTTGAATGGTTGTGCATTGATTTGACATTGGCGGGCCTTCAAAGCTGCCACGCGACTCATCTTCTTTTCGTTGTTTTGGTGATTCTGGGTGATTTTAATCAGAGGGAAATGTAACTCTAACTATGAGTGAATACTAGATGAAATTGGTTGATTGAATTCTGCAACGATTTAAGGTAATTGAGTAAATAACGATAATGATACATTTTTAAGGTCTAGAAGAGATTGGAATATTGTGTCTAAGATTAATGGATTCAGAATTATCCTAAGGAAACTGTTATTACATAATTACGTTAGTATTAGACCCCTTTGGCAGCTTGATTGACGGTGGGATCGTGGGGATATTCAGAGAGATGAATTTTGGGGTTTCTTGGGGTCTTTGCACGTGCTTGAAATTCTGGGAATTTCCAAAATACTATGCATTGCCTGGCAGTACAGATTGAGCTGCCAAGTGCCAGCACAGAATAAGAAACTTGTGTGGTTGTGAAGGAAATTAAGGTTTGGGGTTTTTCGTGGTTATTTATTTTAGGATGGTGAATCATGAGGCCACTGGATCAAGGGTGAGTGAATTGAAAACACCTAAGTTATATGTAAACTATGATTGGATTGCACTTGGGAATAGGTTAAAGTGTGAGAATAACTCCTAATGGAAAAACCATAAGTGTATTGTCACCGTTAGGCAATAGAGTTGCGGATTCTAGAGTATGGACCACAGAGATGGTTGTATCAACCAACTTCAACTAGAGGATGCAATTGTCATAATGGAGCAATGGGTGGAAAAATTTTACAAGAGACTCAAACCAGTACTGCGCAAGTACTGATACAACGTTTGGCGGTGGTGTTTGACCGTCAGGCGATAGTTGCCAAATTAGTGAGGTATAGGAACAAGGGGCACCTAGCGGTGAAGATCGCCCTGCCAGGCGATACATGTAGGTCAGTGGCATTTGAGGCGCTTGGCGCCTGGCGGCAGATGTGTTCTCGCTATGCGGTCTGAACACAATTTCATCTGGCGGCTCTAGAACAGCACTAGGCGATATTACAGGATTAGCAGACTTGTTTGTTTTGGATGTTCATGGTCTACAAGGCTTTGGGGATACCTTAAAGGTGGGCTTGCTGGAGTGTTCCTTTAATTGTGGCTCAAAACATATCTCTTGAGTTGTGGCTCGGGATAGGGGTTAAACACATGGCATTCCTTGAATTGTGACTCAGAATGCCATCTCTTGAGTTATGGCTCGGGATGACGGATGAACACGAGGAACTCTTGAGTTGTGGCTAGGGTTGGCAAGTGTTGCTGGTGTGAGTGTGCGAGGTATGGCTCGTACAGATGGGTCTAGATAGATTACCCTCCTTATGAACTATGTTCATATTGGGAACTCCACCTAATGTTACGGAGTGTGGTCTGTAGTAGGTTTCCCGCACGTGATCTACAAGTTGTGGCTTGTAGGTGTGGCAGCAAGACATCTTAATATTCATCTAAAGACATAGATCATGGATGACATGGTGGTGGCCATGTGGTGTGGAATCAAAGGATAAGAGTTCTATTGATGTGTATGTGTATTTGAACTGTATGTATATATATGCTTTATACTGTTAGCTCACCCTATATGCTTGTGTTTGGCGATGATCGTGTATTGCATTACACGTGAACAGATGATGTTGCAGGTGGATTTGGTGAGACATAGAGTCGGAGCGGGGCTAGACTGAGAAAAAAGTTTTATCAAGAGTTTTTATTAATTTATGGTTTTTAAAGACTTTGTAATCGTTTAAATTATTGAACTTGGCTATTATATTTTGAGTTTTATAAATTTTGGATTTTGAGTTATTTTACAACGTAATAAAGTCTTAAATTTTTGCATTTTTGGAAAATGGAGTTATAATAAATGTCGTTTGTCTTTTATTTTTTTATTATATTATTTAAATTTGTAATATTTGGTCGGGATGTTACAGTGAGTCCAAAAAGCAGTTTTGTGTTTATCTGCAAGTTCTAGCAAGATTTAGTGGTACCCAGAACATAGATCCAATTTCGAAAAGATTGAAGCACCAAATAATTCGTCAATCGATTCATCCACAGTATGTACAGGGAAACTACCTTTAATAGTTATGGCATTCAACGTACGAAAATTAGTACACACACGCCATGAACCATTTTTCTTCTTAACAAGAATGATTGGAGAAGAAAATGGGCTCTTACTTGGTTGAATAATGCCCTCATTAAACATGGTTGCCACCAATTTCTCGATTTCTTCCTTTTGCTTGTAAGGGTAAAGGAAAACCTTCAATTAAAGGAATAGAATGATCGTGTGAACGACGAGGAGGTAAAGAAGTAACACAGAGGCATAATTCCTTAGTAACACCGCCAATTGAGGGTTGATGTCTTCCGGCAAGTCAGGTAAATGAAGAACCACATTATTAGTATCCACCATTTGCATGGTATAAACTTCTGCAATTGCCTTAGTCTTGACCATTCTTCTAACATGATGCAAATGAGCTTGCATTGGAATATGGTCCACATCCCTTTGAGGTGTGACAAACTTATCATTATGCAAGAATTTCCAATTCAATGATGCATAATCTGCGACATGGGGTCCAATCGTCTTCAACCAATTAGCTCCAAGAATAAGATCAAGTCCAGAAATAGGAAGAAGATACACGGGTAATTGAAACAGATTCCCCTGTGCGTGTAGAACTAATTTCTGAACCAATCTCCTTCAGCGGCCATGTAATTACCGTTCCCCACCATGACTTTAAACGAAGGAGCGGGTTCCACAGGGAGCTTCAAAAATTTTGCAATACGAGGTTGCAGAAAGTTATCAAAGCTACCCCATCTATCAAAACCGTAATAGGTAATTTATCTAACATAAGTTAGAAATCGAATTGTACCTACATCAATACCGCCTTTAAGCGCATTTAGAGAAAGATGATGGTCCTCGATAAGTGGTTCTTCAATGAGGACGGATTGGCCAGTATCGGGAGAGTCCTTGTCTCCTTCCATGGAGGATTCCTCCAATTGCAAGAACGGAAACCGTCTATTGTGACACTTGTGATTGAACGAAAACTTTTCATCACAAAAGTAACATAATCCCTTGTCTCGACGGAGTTGCATTTCCGCTAGCCTAATTTTTTTGACAGTTGGGTCTTTTAATGGTGGAGTATTAGGAGTCGACAAAAGGGGTGGAAGGGTCGATTTGGTGAGGGTTTTAACTAGTTGATAAGAAGTAGTATGAGCAGACCCATATACAGGGGAATAACGACGAATAGATGGGGTACTAGATTTAGGCACCGTAATATATCTTTCCTCATATAGTTTGGCTAACGCCACCGCCCGTAGCAACGATAATGGGGATTGAGAAACCACATCACAACGAATTTCAACCTGTAAGCCACTCAGAAAGCAATTCAGCAAAGCATCATCTTGTAAGCCCGAACTTCGATTAGCAAGAGTCATGAACTTCAAATAATATTCGGAAACAGTAGTAGTTTGTTGTAATTTGAACAACTTCACCATGGGACAATCAAAGGGAGACGGCCCAAACTGTGATTCTAATGTTGTTGTCAATGCTGCCCAAGTATTAACTGCATACAAACGTTGCAACATCTGAACCTAAGGAATGACCTCATTCTCAAAATGAATTACAGCAATATCTACTCTATCCAAATCTAGCATGTGGTGATAATAAAGTTTTAAAAGAACTAGTAATGTCCTGAGAAAGGAAACGATACACCACAAAAGAAAATAGAATGTCTCTGTAATTGTAGTATTAAAGCTCTAAACAGCAATTCAAGAGTTCGACAATAACCACAGAAAAGCATAACCTGGTCAAGAGAAAAAGGAAATTGTCAAGGTAGGAAACGAAGGGAATTCATGAGAGAAAAGTTGAGAAGATTTCAAAATAAGGATCATACCACACACATGTCTGATCTGAACGCACAAAATCCTTCAAATGCACATTCTCTCTCCTTTGCCTCATGCTTTTCCTTCTGCCCTTCATTTGCTGGTCATCTTCCACGTGGCTTGGCTTGGCTGCAAAACTAACTTTCCTTCCTTATCCATCTCATTAATATTTCCCGTGCGTGTTACACTCCATTACAAAATTGTTATGCGGAAAGATTCTTTGCTGAATGCTTCATCAAGTCAAGAGTGCTTGCAATAGGGTGGTTCGTGCTAAGAGGGACCTAAGACCATCGGCGTAAATGAGAGAGTTGTATATACCGCCAATGGATCGAATAAAGAGCTTGAAAGGTTAAATTGTCATTAAAGTCAATTCCCTTTCACTCGAGTTGTGAAGAGCCATCGCAAGATCCTGAAACTGAGGAGGTGAAACTTCTAAAAGCAGAGGTGGAAAGGTTGAAAGAGAAGAAAAGGTGAAATTGGGACTGTCCATGCATCAAAGGTTGAAGTTTTTCTTTGAACTTTCAGGAAAAATTTATCCAGACTTGGTGAAGGTGTTTTTCACCAACTTGAAGTTCAAAAATGATGTGCTGCTATCAAGTATCAAAGGTGTTCCACATGGAGATCAACAAAAAAGCTTGGAAAGATGTGACCGGACTCAAATCAATGGATGTGCAAGTAAGAAAAGGTGAAACTGGGACTGTCCAAGAATTCAACAAGGTCCAATACTATGGTTAATGCTTGAGGAATCCTGCTGCTGAGTTCAAGCACTTTCATGTCAGTGGACTCAAGATGGATCAAAGGTTTCTTGTTATGATTGTTACAAAAATCATAGTTCCACGTAGGAGTCATCGACTCCCAGAACTGAAGATGGGACATGTGCACATAGTAATAATATGCAAGGAAATGTGATTGCACTTGTCACTTTTTCCTTGTATGGCCTGTCTCAGGATTAAACTCCGTCTAAAGACAACTACCAGGAATCAGATCAAACCTCGTTTTCGATGCCCGTGACCACCACCAGCTTACCAACTAATGTTCAAGGGTTGATACCCATATATTTGGCAAGAGGGAATAAGAATGAAGCGTCTATACAGCTCAAAGCACTGCATGAAATGCATGGTAGTTCCCAGACAAGAGCTCGATCTCATACAGATATGCAAGTCGTATCAAGTCGTATCCACAGAAGTTGATTAAGGAAGAATAGGGTTTCTTTATTGATTGATTTTGAACGATCGTGATGATAAAACAAGTATATATATTAATTATGTATTCTGAAATAACTGAGGAAAACTAAGTATCGTTAGTGGTGATTTTTAAGAATGAAGCGTTCATACAGCCCAGAATAAGAATGCCCAGAATAAGAATGAAGCGTCTATACAACTCAAAGCAATGCATGAAATGCATGGTAGTGGATCCCAGACAAGAGCTCGACCTCATACAGATATACAAGTGGTATCTACAGAAGTTGATAAAGGAAGAAGAGGGTTTCTTTATTGATTAACTTTTAATTTTGAACAATCGTGATGATAAAACTAGTACTATATTAATTATGTATTCAGAAATAATTGAGGAAAACTAAGTAACGTTAGTGGTGATTTTTAATTGTCATTTCATGAAATATTGTTTGGATTAAAATAATTAGATAGGAACTAAGGAAGACGCATGACAAATATTCAAAATGCTCCAAAAAGGCACAAATTGGCTTAACAAGTCATTAATGGAAGCCACTTTCGATATAATGATTTTTACAACAGAAACACTCCAAGGCAAAACTTTAAAACTGAGAATTACAAAACAAAACCTTTCAACAAAGTAAATTCCCTGTCATTTCCAAAACAACGAGTGATAAAAACAAAGAAACACGTTGCCATATTTCAATGCACATATTTAGAAACATAAAAAAGAGAGTTCACGAGTTGGGTATTTTTATCTTTACAAATATTTGATCAACAGCCATATGACGACAACCAAAACCACTATACCGATCACTGATAGAAGCATGCACAAGCAGGAGCAACCACCCTTGGTACGTTTGTTCAAAACTGCCAAGTTCTTTTGAACTCGCTGTTTACAAATCATAAACTCGAAAGGTCAGTTGCAAGCTACTTCATTTCTACATTATCTCAAATTAAGAGCTAAAACAATGGGGAGAGTTAACAAGTAACTACTTTTTAAATAAATGCACCAGAAATACCTATATTAACATATGGAAATATCATTCATTTATTTTCACATACTTTTGCTTTCTATGCCAGGTGTCAAATATAAATTTGAAACTTCCAAATTAAAGTGTTAATGATAGGTAAAGGAAATGCAAATATATTTAAAAAAATTTACTAAATATTGTTATACAAAAATAATTATCTCCAAATAAAAACGTAACATTATGAGCAGAAATCCCCACAGATCTATAATTGACAGTGTATAATGATGAAAGTATATTCATCCCAAATAAGTATGATTTTATAGCTAAACCACTACCACAAAAAAGAAAGACCAAATAATATGTGTGCCTGTGTCGTGTACTTGAAAGGAGGTTAAATTGATTCACTTTCAAAATAACAATTTAAAGATAATATACCTATCAAAATGAAGGAATTTATAGACTGAAAAAGATAAGTAGATAATTGAAGTATCACATGATTCCACCAAATCGTGCATGTTGTAAATCCAAGCCATAAATTCAACTTTCTTGCGCTTAAAAACATGTTATGTATAGAAGTTATAGTGAGAGTGTTACCCTCAGCCGAGAATCTGTAACATCTACATGTTCGTCTAAGTCATCCTAGCAAAAGAAGAGAAAGGATTAGATTTCATAACTTATAGGAGATGGACTAAAAGGAGCAAAGAAACACATGGGGGAACATACAATGAGTCTAGTGTGTAGATCCAGCTCTTCATTCACTGCCAACGCAATATGTTTAGTACTGATTACAGTCTCCTCCAATTTCTCAAGGCCATCGTCTTGTTCTGCGTGAATAGCACATTTCCAAATTAATATAAAAAAAAAAAAAGCAGACTACAATTAATATTTTTAAATTTCAAACAATTCAAAGTGACCTTTCATAATTTGCCGTTGAAGACCAACTAGTCCACTGTTGTCCAGCCCAACAGTTCTGCTCATTGCATCTGATTTTATTTCTGGCCCAAGCAAACTATCCCTATTTGCAAAGTTTGACATGTTTAATGTTGAAGCCATTTGGTTAACTTTAGTCCTCAAGTTTCCAAGCATATCCTTGCGACGATTCATCTCCTTCTCAGTTCTGTGCATTATTGACAAGGAAACACTTCAATAACAAGCATGCAATTTAACATAAAATAGATAGTCAAGATCAGAAGGTTTCAAAACATTTATTTCAAAATACACAGTATCACATGACTACAACCCAATAGTGTTCCAGGTCACTATGCTCTGCCATAACACCATGAACTTTTCCTAATCAGCACAGGAAACAACTAAACACTCACTTCGCAGGGACCTTTGACAAAAGAGATTGCAAGCTATCAAGCCTGGTCCCTAATATCGTGATCTTCCTTCTTGTAGCAGATGCATGCCGCTGGGTTTCGGGTCCAGATGCAGGAAATGAACTACGTTCAGCAATCATGCCAGTGATATCATCAGCAAGTTTTACAGCTTCATTATATTCTTTCATCCAAGTGTCTGAAGAAGATGCCATTTGCCTGAAAATAAGATGCAAAAGGAAGAAACCCAAACTCAGAACCAAGGTACGGACATTTCTCATTTTATAGAAGAAATAATCTATAGAAGTCCTATCTTCCTATCTAACAGATTTTACATTAGATTTTACAGCATAAATAATACAAGAAATAAAAAATCATGTAAAATCAATAATGCTGTAAGTTGAGAAATCTTCAAGTAGAGTTCGACTTGATAAATAATTTTCCAGTCTTCACGATTAATATGAGATAAATTTTACCAGGTTAGAGAAATTCTTAAAACACAGATTCATATAAGTAGCTATGACACAATGACCCCCACTTATGATAATTTAACATCCCACATCCTACTAACTACTCTGGTACCTCAAGAACAAGCTGTGACAGCCATATGATAGTGCAAGAGAATCATGATAATAAAGATACAGACAGATTAAGTCACAATGGTATTCTACATTATTACACGGTGCTTCATGAAGTTACTCCATCCTCCCTCAATAATTATGTCAGCCTTCTAACAAAAGAGGAAGAGACTGATCAGTCAAGGTTACCTCTACAAATGAACCAAGTCTCGTTCAAGTGCAACAAAACTTAATGGATCACTCATAATGAGCTAAGCTAAAGAACCCTTCTGCTTTATGACAAAAACTAACCATTGAAGCTTTCTGCCCGCAAAAAGTTCCATAACATATTAGAAAATGGAAAAAGGTTTTCCTAATCAAAATAGGAAACTATATGGTCAGCTAATGTCATGATGAAGGATCAGAATATGTGTCAACAACATTGTTCTATATAGACGGAGAACTTCCGAAGCATGGATACAGACTCAAAGAGACATCCATAATTTCCAAAATATAGGATACAGCAACACAAATACACACAAACTGACAATTATTATGAATTAGTTAAATTGACAATCAAGAGAATATTCAAAATCATATATTAAAAAGTTAGTCAAATATAACAATCTGCACACATTATTTTCTGATACAAAATTGGATATAATTCTTCCATCTAAAATCCAAAAAGTGAAAAGAGGATATAATTCGTTTAAGATAGTTAACCCTCTTGTATATTACCATCATTGAAAAATACACCCTCTAGGTAAGATTCATCTAAATAAAAATTTTAATAGAGAAGGAGAAACGCAATATGTAAATTTGAAATTTGAAATACACGGTTTGTTTGTTTAAAGAAGGAATAGAAAACTTACACAATAAGTTTCTTACTTTCTAGCTGCTTAAAAGATCATTGCTTCTACCCTCACTCTAACCCTTTATTTTTATAATACAATGGTCTACCAAAAAACTCACATTTAACTATTAAATTAAGAGAAAATGAAGGTGAAAATAAGTAACTCTCATAGACATACACTTTAAATAACTTGATCCCTCTTTAATAAATCAGTCCAAGAATCTCCAAATTCAAAATGTCCAATCCTGATGGATGAGTAAAGGAGGTGTTCAAATCTCACATCCAACATATATATATATATATATATATATATATATATATATATGTGTGTGTGTGTGTGTGTGTGTGTGTGACAAAAATAAAACTAAATTAAACATATAAATAAACTTATAAAGGCGTAGCACCCATAGCCTCATAATCCCCCACCTTTAACTACCAACCATTGAACCATGCCAACACCAGCATCAACATAATTCTTACCAAAAATGAGTCTTCCTACCAGCATGCCAGACTGATTACTTCAACAACATATTCCTATACAAAATCCAAAATCTACACCACAATTGCCCCCGAACCTCAGCATGAATAAAGGCATAGCACGGGGTGGGGGGCGGCTTTTAAGTTCATCATCATGATCACAAATGGAAAACTACAAAATCACACCCATCATGCGATATACAGAAAATCAATCACAAAACATGTACCAAAATCAGATACAAATACACAATTCTCAGAAAACAATAAGCACAGAAGGAAAACATCAAAACCAGGCACAAAAACGCAGCACAACTCCAATCCAGATGGAAAAATCGAAAACAAAAACGCGCAATTCAGAAGACCAAGAGCTCCAGCAACTCCAATCCAGATGGAAAAATCGAAAACAACGCCAACGAAAAACGAAAGTGGAAGAAAATGGCAAAAGGAGAATTGAATTGAATTCAAAATTACGCGCTAATGATGGTGAAGAAAGCGACCTCCTGTCTTCTGAATTAGGGTTTGTGGGTAAAGAGGAGGGAGGGGTTTGGTTTTGATGAGAATAATGGATAGAACGTGGTTTGTGAGATCGGCGTAAAGGCTGCACCACCAACCGGCACCGTGGGTCTGAAACAGTCGTCGTTTAAGGTGTGTGGGAAGAAGAAAAAAATCTGTTGCTGAGCGCAGTAGTTTATGGTGTCCCTTCCCAACAACCATATATACTATTTCTCCTAGATTCATTCTAAAGCAAGAGAGGGTTTACTAGATTTGTAATTTGTAATGTACAAACACTTTCATTTCTAACATATAATTCTAATTAAGTTAAATCCACTAAATGATATTTATAATATATAAAATTACTTTTATAATGTACATAAATTTTTTATTTATTTTATGAATATTTAACTTCAATCATTATAGTTAAAATGTTATTTTATAATATTTTTAATTTAATTTTTATAGCTTTTTTACAATAAAGTTCATAAATATGAATTCTTTTACTCATTTTATACATATTAAAAAATACATTTAAAAAATTTATATAATTAAAGTTAATCGATTTAATAAAGTTATAGATAAAATAAAATATGATAAATAATATATATATATATATGATTTTTTAATTAATTATTGTAGCATTATCTTTTAGTTTTTACGAATTTAGAAGGCAAATTTTAAAATATAAAATTATACATTTTGTTCTTTGTTTTAAGGGTTAAATATATTTTTATCTATCAACTTCTAATGATTCGAAATTTTAACTTAATTTAGTCTCCAAACTTTATAATTGCGTATATTTTAATTCTTTTAAACAAAATTTGTTATATTTATTTGACGTTTTAACACGTTGATAATTTTTAGTTAAGGGGGTAACAATTTGATTTCTAAACTTGATCCAAGGATAGATGGGTAATTCTCCACATACTTGTCTTATAGTCGACATGGTAAAGGTCAGTGCAACATTTATGAGTAAAGACCAGAAAGGGAGAAATGTTTGTTGTTTGGGTCGATGTCCAACCTTATGAAAGACTAGTGAAATCACGACACTAACTGTCTATGAGCCGAGTTCATATTCAAAGACTAGCCTGGAAGATTGGGCCAAGAATTGGGCCTACATTCATCAAGTAGTTGGTTTAAATTTCATTAACGAATCATATTGTATTGGAGAGATATGATGTTTTGGTTATTATCTATGTATTTTGATATTTATTTACTATTTTTTGTAACAGATATATTCTCTTATCTTTCAGAGAATAAACAATTTATAATTGATTTGCTTATAAATAAAATGCTAACTTCCACGACCAAAGGACGAAACAATTGGTTAGTAATTTTGAGTAAGAGAATTCAGTGTATCTTTTGCCTTCGGTTTAAGGCTCTTAGTTTCTACCAAACCAAATTGGTTATTATCTTTGTATTTTGATATTTTGTTACTATTTTTTGTAACTAATATATTCTCTTATCTTTCAGAGAATAAACAATTTGTAACTTATTTGCTTATAAATAAAATGCTAACTCCCATGACCAAAGGACACGAAACTATTGGTTATTAATTTTGAATACAAAATTCATTGTATCTTTTGCCTTTGATTTAAGGCTCTTTGTTTTCTACCCGACCAAATTGGCTCTCACCGTGGGACTCAATAAAACTCGATCCTAACCCCCACTCACTATAAGAAGGAGCTATGATGGGTGAATAAGGAGGTACGTAAATGTTCCAATGAGGAGGCGAAGGATGCAAGACCATAAGGATTCTCGAGATCGGCAACATAAGTGAGTTAACCAAGAGCAAGAGGAGGGTCACCCTTTTTCAAGGGAGATTATGGACGAACAGGTTCTTTCGCACCTCATGGTCCCTAAAGTTCCTCCTTTTCCCAAAGACATTGACCCAGAAAATTATTTAAAGGCTTTTAGGGCTTAGATGTTGATCTTTAGGAGCACAAATTTTATTTGGTGCAAGATGTTTATCGGGACTTTAGCCAGCACAGAGCTGAAGTGGTTCAGATAAATCCATAATGTTGTAATCACTTCATTCTTAGTGTTTTCACAAATGTTCTTAGATCGATGATGAATGCATATTTATGCCTTCATTTACTCTTTAATTTTGACCTTTTAATTGATTTGTTTACTTAAAAGATTGATTTAAACATGATTTGTGATAATTGAACTTATTGAACATGTTAAATAAAAATGTCACGAAAAGTGCTTTTAGTTGCATAAATTACTTTTAGATATTCTAATGCTTGTTGATTCAGCTCAAGTTAAATTTGGTTCATTCAAAGTGTGAAAATAAATTTTTATATATAAGCTACAAAATAAGACAAAAATTAGTAAATTTTGGAAAAAATATACAAGGAGATACACCCTTAGTTTCTTCTTATACAATCCTCTTTTTCAAATGGGCCACACAAAATCTATTTTTACACATTCAATATATCTATTTGCATCACATCTATCACTTACAAAAATCAGCCCAACCAAAACATGCCATGTGGCAATCCTCACTTTAAAAATATGTCCAACCAACAGTTGGCACATGGCCTCAATCTTAACACACTAATATGAACCTGTGACAAAGTGACATGTATTCATCATCTTGTTCCTCTCTCACCAAGCCAAGACGCATTATATCAGGTCACCAACAGAACAACGCTAGCATCACCGGACTTCACACATCAACATCAGAGCAACCACGAGAACAACTTCGTTGGAACAAAACGCACTGCTTCATCGCGCTTCCTTGAGCTAGAACCACTGCAAAGTGCAAATCTTCTCACATCCATAACCTGCAACTCGCTAGAGCAGTGCCATCGCGAGCTTCGGCGAAGTTGCAGATCTCCACTCGTATTTGATTAATCCAGCTTGCACACCACTAGACATCTATTCATTAGCAATGCCAAGTCTTCCATCAGCACGTCGTCAACCATACAAGGCAACCACTTGAAAGCAACCCTAATTTTGAGATGGTGTGACAATGGTACCAATACCAAATAATGAAATTGAATCACCGTTAGTAGTTGCAATTGACATGGGTGAGTTAAGTGATAATGAAACAAAAAGAAGGCAAATAATGTGACATATGATTAGTAGCACCTAAGTCAATGATCCATTTGTTAGAAGGTATATTTAGTGATGATGTACATTGATATTACAAGGCTATGTTGGCCTACGATTGGAAAACAAGTCTAATTTCCTCGGCTAATAATTCATTAACAACATCATCATTAAAACACAAACTTTCAAAATCACTGCACAAGGTCATAAGAAATTGAACCAAAAGTTGTGATTCTCTACAAGTAATATATGATGCAAAAGCACTCAATTTCTGCTAGCTCAGTTAAGGCAAGTTGATCCCATAAGGTTGTCATGATAGATAAAAGTTCTAAATATTTATGTCATTTTGCTTTAGTGCACAAATATGTCTCAAGTTGATATTATTTGGCAAAATTAGATCGTGTATACAATTGAGATATGTGATACATACCTCCTTTGCATATCATATTTTGCCAATTGAGCATCAATCATATGTGTGACAAAATTATTGACCCAAGTGATAATTTTAGAGTTATTAACTTCTCATACCTCTAAATATGTCTCAAGTTGCTTTAGTGCACAAATATGTCTCAAGTTGATATTATTTGGCAAAATTAGATCGTGTATACAATTGAGATATGTGATACATACCTCCTTTGCATATCATATTTTGCCAATTGAGCATCAATCATATGTGTGACAAAATTATTGACCCAAGTGATAATTTTAGAGTTATTAACTTCTCATACCTCTAAAGCAGTAGCATAATCATTGGCTTTGGTGTCAATCGATTTTTCCTTAACACCTGAAATATAACCCCACATGGGCTTTCCACGAACAAAGTTTTCCATAACATAACTCCAGTATGAATAATTTTTACCATCCAATTGCATACTAATAGACTGAAGAGAATCCTCTTTACAAGTCGTCGTAACCAACCGAATACAAAATAAAAATGCAAACCACACAACGAAAGCAACAAACAAAAAAAAAACACAAACCCAATATTAGAGGATTGCAAATGCCTTAATATGACACAAAGAACATGGTGCAGAACTTCCAAAAAGGCCTCAAAGCAGACAAAAAAATTGTGATTGGGTGCAACATGAAAAATTGCGAAAGAGGCTTAAGGTTACGACTTTGAGCTTAAGATTTAGGGTTTAGGAAGGAAGAACTGCTGCAAGAATACCTTCTCAATCATAAAATTTACGAAAGAGGCTTAGGACTTAGGGTTTAAGGTTTAGGAAAAAGGAAATACTGCAAAAGTCCTTTCTCAATCATAGATCGTTTGGGGCTCTTGATAACATGTAGAAAACAAAGAGAGAAATATATGAAAAAAGGGATAATGTAATATTGATTGTGTATGAAATCTTATAAGAGGTGTGTTATATATACACACAAAGCTAACTCTAAAAGTCATAAGTAAATGAATCTAAAAAAGGAGCTATACTAGCTATATATATATATATATATATATATATATATATATATATATATATATATATATATAATTAAAAACTTTATCAACAAACAAGAAAGCAATTTATTTTCTGAAAAGAAATCATGCTTTTTAAAGCACACCATTAATTCCCACTTATTATCTTTGTTGCTTAAAGCTATTGCCCTCGACCTCTCTCCTATCTAGGGATGTTAACGTGGCGGATAGGGTACGAATAGAGCTATTAAATTGGGTTGGAACTCGCGAGCCAATCTGGCTCACCACGGGTTCGGTCCGGGTTGGGTTGAAATTTTTTTATAAATTTTAATACAGGTTGATTTTTGACCCGATTCACTTAGAACCCGACTAATCCGGGTTGAACCTGTGGTGAGTCGGGTTGGTGAAATAAAGGGTCATGCAAGTATTTTTTGTTAAGTTGGACTTTGCATTTGGGTTAGGTTAGGTTGTTTTTTTAGCCAACACATAGATAATTTTGTATTTTTTTTTAATTTTAATTTTTATTTGAATTATATTGAAATTTATTTAAATTTTAATTATAATTATAATTTAGTTTTGATCGATTTTTTTTTTAAATTGTAATTTTTTAGTTTTTGCTACATTGACTATACATGTCAAATATCGTAGTAATATGTCATATATCTTAGTAGAATATTTTTCACCACGTGATATAAAATTTAATGTGGTTAGATGAGAAAAACTAAATTCATTAGTGTCTAAAGTTCAGTACCAAAAATAATAAAATTTGAATTTAGAACGATTTCAATTTCTTAAAAACATATTTAACCATTAAAATATTAAACCTTCATAATTAAATATTCGTATTTTAATTATGGTTTTTTTCTTCTATTTTTTAATTAAAGTCGTAAATATTTTTTTCTATTTATTTAAAAATAAAGGAAATTGCGAAAAGAGAAAAGTAAAAGACGGTAAAGGTGTGTGGATACCGCGTTGCGTTGCGTTGCGTTGCGTTACGTAACAGTGATAACATTGATTGATTGATGCCACCGAAGGTCCTTCCTCTATAAACAACGCCAACGACACTTGTTTGTAACCATAACCATCCATCAATTCGCATTCGCATTCAAACGGGCTTTCTCTCTCACTCTCATATTCGATCGAAGAAAATCGAACGAAAGAAGAAAAGAAAGAACGACTTGACTCACCGAAGAACAAATCAATGGCCGATCAACTCACCGACGAACAGATCTCCGAGTTTAAGGAGGCCTTTAGCTTGTTCGACAAGGACGGCGATGGTTTGCTCTCTCATGCTTTGAGTGTTTAATTTGATTTTGGCGATTCTGCTTTTCATAGATCGGTCGCTAATTTGGAAATTACAGAGTCTGATTTTATTTTATTTTATTTTATCTTTTTCTTTTTCAATTTAGTGGACTTTGATCTCGATTATTGTCATTATTAGTTTAAATCTACGAATTATGAAGGTTTATATGAATCAACCAATTATAAATTCTTGACAATATTACTTTAACAAGTATACGGGTTTTTCATTTGTGATATATGCATATGCTGTTTATCATCATTATACTTATTAATTATGCTCAGTGGGCAAAACTTTTGACGTTAATATTTTTATTCTAGTGATTTTTTTTTTTCATGTTTCTTTTTGGTTTTTGAGGAGATGAAAGAAAAGGGACGGAGGATACTATTGAAAATATGTAGCTTGTTTCAATTTTTTGTTTTTGATAGGTGAGTTGCATGTAATATCGTGTGTTTTTTTATATATTTCCGAAAAGAAAAATGTTTCTTATTATTTTTCGTAAGGTTCTAGGTCATGTTGTTATGTATGACGTTTTGGTTTATTCAACTTTGGGAAAAGAGAAAGAAGAAAGGAACAAATAGTAGCTTGTAGGTGGTTTACTCGTTTGAAAATTATGTTTCGAGAAAGTTTTATTACCAAACTTTTGATAAAGGACATATGTCAAATGAAATAAAGGTTTGATATGAGTCGGAAAGAAAAGAAAAATATTTGGTGTGTTATAAAAGATAAATTTTGTTAAAACATAGTTCGTGAAAGGATCATGGTCTTTACTCGTTATTCTACATTTATTTCTGCTTTCTGGTCAATAATATGTGATGGTCAAGATCGTGATGCTAAAGGCGGAAATCAGGAAGACAGCTTCATACATGACAACGTTTGACTATATTATATAGTACGTGAACCCTGAAATGATTGTATGAAAAAAGTCTATTATACATTCTATCCTCTGTGGGAGTGACTGGTTAATGATAATAATGTAACTAATATGGACTGGTGAATTATGGACTAGGCTGTGAATTAGAAGCCGTTATTGATTTTATTGTATATGGGTTGAATTTTCAGGTTGTATCACAACTAAGGAGCTCGGAACTGTTATGCGTTCATTGGGGCAAAACCCAACTGAGGCAGAACTCCAGGACATGATCAACGAAGTGGATGCTGATGGGAATGGTACCATTGACTTCCCTGAGTTTCTAAACCTCATGGCCAGGAAGATGAAGGATACTGATTCTGAGGAGGAGCTCAAAGAGGCATTCCGGGTATTCGACAAGGATCAAAATGGGTTCATCTCTGCTGCTGAGCTCCGCCATGTGATGACAAACCTTGGAGAGAAGCTCACTGATGAAGAGGTTGATGAGATGATTCGTGAGGCTGATGTTGATGGTGATGGCCAAATAAACTACGAGGAGTTCGTTAAGGTGATGATGGCCAAGTGAGTTATGTCTAAAAAATATAAATGAAGAACTTAGATTTCAGTTTTATAACAGTCATGTATTAGTTCTTGTGCTTTCTTTTTCCCCACATTTTTATTTGGTGGTTTTGAATCCATTATTAAAACTGAAATTAGTTGTAGCTGTTGTAAGTCCTGCTACTAACAACTGTAGTGGAACATATACCTCAGTATGTCTTGTAATTTTATCCAAAAAAAAGTTTGTAATGTTAATGTCACCTCATTTTCTACCACTCCTCATTTGGGTTTTTGAAAGACGTGCAATATTTTTTTTTTTCAGAACGATTTTTTTAAAAGATAATTTGACCAGAGTTCATACTGGAAAACAAATATTTTTTTGTGAAAGATAACCTTAACAAACTTCGCACACTGAGATGCATGCAGCCCTCATAGGATGAATCATGGTCCAACAGACTTGTATACTGAAGCATAGTCTATCCGACGCGTCTAGTGAAGCAAATAGAGTGTATAGCCTGATCAATTATAAGTTAGATATCAGAACTATAGAAAATTTCACATACACAATTTAAGACCCAGGAAAATATTTTATTTAGTAAAATAATAGTAATGTTACTAGTTACTAGTATATAAAGTTTTATCCTAATCCTATTTTATTGTAAGAAAAATAAAAAGTGAAGAAACATCTCCTTTCCTTTACCTAACAATGAGCTAATAATTCAAAATTTTATGCTCTTTAACCGTAACCAAAGATCTCACCACTTTTAATTATCTTCTTCACCACTCTAACCCATTCATACAGCTTCATTACCAACATACATTTCACACTCCCATGATTCTTTAATCAACACGGTTTAAGGAACTTTGTACTTAATCATTCACCTTATTCAAACCATCTATATTACTACTCCAACACCAGTGGAATCAATCACCACCGGACCCTCATCATTTTCAATTTCGTTATCGAACACTCAACAAAGGAACAAATGTTAAACTACTTTAAGGTAAGGGGCTAACTTTCTTATATATTTGATTTTTTGTAGATATTTATGCTTGTGTGAGTTTAGATGTGACAAGTTGATAATTAGTAGTAGTAAGGGATCAGTTTAATTATAATCGTTGCCTAGTTTTTAAGTTAATAAATGAACTTTGATGGCATGATTATTGGATGGATTTTTTTATTTTAGTTTGGATGGGTTGATTTGTTTGATTGTGGTTTTTTGTTTATGTTTTTCTTGATTTCTATTTTCTGAGTTGTTTCGGTTAAGTCTCAATTCCTATTTGTTAACCATTAGATCTAACTCAAATTTTGATATGATACTACTAAAACATATTTCTTAACTCTTGTCGTTGGGATTGTAAATTTGATGCATGTGCTTAGAGAAATTGATTTCGCATTTTTTAGGTAGTTGAACATCACACTATTTCTGTTTCTGAGTTGTTTTAGTAAAACCTCAATTCTTACTTAATTAACCGTTAGATTTTGTTGAAATTGCAACATGTGGTCTAGGATATACAATATTTCACTATGAATGTTGGGATCTTAGAATAAAGGTCTCTTGTTATTGCACTTAGTTGCTCAGATTGACCCTTTCACTTTCTTGATTCTTCAATTTTGAAGAGTATTATAATGTTGACGTGTTACTTGGTTGCTAGGTACTTATTTATAGTTTTAGTTGAACTTAAAATAAAAGGGTGTATATTGATAATCTACAATTTTTAGGTCTAATTGAATTTTTGATAAGTGAAAAAATGAGTTAAGTGTTCTATGTGTAAGGCCCCATTTTTATATTCTGCCCTAAAGTTGATGGGCTGCCTTTGTGAGTTGGCCTAAGGCCGGCCCAACGTATAAGTCCCTAAGTCTGCCCTAATTCCACACTCACTCTCACTATTGCAGAAACTCCGCAGCCGTCACCTTCTCCTTCCGCTCTAGAGCTCTGCTAGGGTTCCTCCCTAAGTCTTTCGAGCTAGCCCCGAATCAGCTTCTACCCCACGTAAGTAACCCCTCTAGACCATCAGAGTCCTATTTTACACTCTAAGGGGCCAGTTAGTCTCACTTAGAGCGGACTGACTCTTGTGGTGAGAGTAGCAGGAGGCCTGAACTTCATTAAGGGCTAACCTTGTGGTGGGAGAGATTTTGATTCATCGTAACACTTGTATTACATAGCTCAGGGATCGAGCAGCTCAAGGTCGAGCAGAGGTATCCACCACAAGTGCAAGCATCCGCTGAATCCGACTAGGTTATACGTATCCGGATGAGTCGAGTCGAGTCGTAGTGTATTGAATGAAGAGTCATAACATGTTTGATTGTTATATGGATGTGAGATGATGAAAATATATTTGACTGTATGATGAGTATGTGTTGGCTCTAGCTTACCCGTTTTGTTACATGGTTGTGTTGTATGTGGCTGTTCTTCCTTGCGATGATCATCAACTTGGTTGATGGGAGCAGATGGGCGAGGTTCTCGTGGTCAGCAAGGGAGTGGTGATTCAGTAGCTTAGCCATCTGGGCTGGAGTCATTTTATTTACGATTTCTTTAGGGCTACGGCCCCTGTATCGTCTTATGATTTCTTACTCTACACACCTTATTAGAATTGTATCTGTTTTATGTTGGCATCGTGGTGTGCCAGGTTGTAGGGGTTGCGTTAAGGACCCCAAGACTACGCTGCTATACTTTATCACGTGACGTTTTCTTTAATTTCGTTTAATAATTAAATGCGACGTTACATTTATGGTATCAGAGCGGTCATTCCTTAGGTCTATGGACTTGGATGTCCACTTAGCTTTCTCTGTGTATCTTCTGAGTGTTCTTAGTTAAATTCTTGCCTTTATCGAGCCTAACCAAGTGATTTTCTGTGTGCCAGTGGATTATGGCACCTCCTCGCTGAGCTTCTCAGTCATCCCAGGAGGACACACCAGATATCGCCAGAGCCATAGAGGCAATGGTAGCAGCTATGACGCAGCAGAGTGCTGCGATGATGCAGCAGCATGAGGCATCCATGCAGCGGCAGGCAGCGTCGTTTGAGCAGCAGCAGGCTGTGATGCAGCAGATGGAGGCTGCGAGGATAGCTGCCGAGGATGCTCATCGGCAGCATATGGAGGCCCTCCGCCAGTTGGAGGAGAACAGGGCGACTGCCCCTGTGTTTGGTCCTGAACCACGACCTACAGTTAGGGAGTGGAGCCTGGAGGACTTTCTGAAACACCACCCGACGAAGTTTGACGGGAAGACCAGTCCTGACGCCGCAGACCAATGGCTGAAGGACCTGGAGCGCATCTATGATGCGAAGATGTGCCCTGCAGAGAACAGGTTGGCGTTCTCTGTGTATATGCTCACGGGGGAGGCAGAGCATTGGTGGAGCAGCACTCGATCCATCCTGGAGGAGAGGGATGAGCCCGTATCGTGGGAGGCTTTCAGGGAGAGATTCCTCTTCGAGTACTTTCCCGACAGCATTCGGTACGCCAAGGAGGTGGAGTTCCTCCAGTTGACCCAGGGAGGGAAGACTGTCACTGAGTATGCTGAGAGGTTCAAGCACCTCAGCCGTTTCTATACCCTACCACTTGATGAGGAGTGGCGATGCAGGAAGTTTGAGAACAGGCTCCGCGGTGACATCCGCTTGATGGTAGCTCCTTTGTCCATCAAGGACTTTGCTGCTCTGGTAGAGAAGGCCAGAGTGATGGAGAAGATGAAGCGCGAGGTGGAAGGCCAGCGCCCACAGCAGCCACAGCCGCCTTAGAGGATCGGCGGACCATCTGGGTCCAGGCCCAGACATGAGGAGAGGAGGAGACCGTATGATAGACCACACCATCAGCCTCAGGGGTCTAGGGGTCTTCCTCCTCAGCAGGGGCGAGTGCAGTGTTACACATGTGGAGGACCCCACCCGAGACATGCTTGTCCACGTAGGGAGGGTTACCGCAGGTGCAACAACTGTGGCAAGGAAGACCACTTTGGGAGAGATTGCCCCAACCTTTCTAGGGCAACGACACGCCCTCCGGTTCAGACACCCCAGCAGCATCAGGGGAGGGACAGAGGCAACAGGCCTCAGGCGACGGGCAGAGTCTATGCCATGACCGGAGCTGAGGCTGCAGGTTCAGGTAACCTTGTTATGGGTTATTGTGTGATTTCTGGGATGAGGTGTTGTGTGTTGTATGATTCTGGAGCGACACACTCTTTTGTGTCTTTTGCATGTGTGGAACGGTTGGGTTTGCCGGTGCGCGAGCTGCAGTGTGAGCTTGCGGTGTTTACTCCGGCGTCGGGTTTGGTCAGGACGTCGTCCTTGTGTGCTAGGCTTCCAATGGAGGTAGAGGGGCGCAGGTACATGGTGAACTTAATCTGCCTACCTCTACAAGAGTTGGAGGTGATCTTAGGGATGGATTGGCTCTCTGCCAATAGCATTCTGATAGATTGTCGGGAGAAGAAGTTGTTGTTTCCCGACTCAAAGGAGCTTGAGTTGGTATCCTCCCAGGGAGTTATGAGAGAGCTACAGGACGGTGCGCAGTGCTACATGATCTTCACGCATATGGAGGTGGAGAGAGGAGAGGCAACGTCAGTGATACCGGTTGTTCAGGAGTTTGTGGATGTGTTTCCGGAGGAGGTACCGGGATTGCCTCCCAATAGAGAGGTGGAGTTCTCCATCGATCTAGTCTCAGGCACCGGTCCGGTATCGATGGCTCCGTATCGTATGGCTCCAGCAAAGTTGGTAGAGCTCAAGAAACAGATAGAGGATCTGATGGAGAAACATTTCATCCGACCCAGCACTTCACCTTGGGGAGCACCAGTGTTGTTGGTGAAGAAGAAGGACGGGAGTTCACGCCTGTGTGTGGATTACAGGCAATTGAACAAGATGACTATCAAGAACAAGTATCCGCTCCCGAGGATTGACGACTTGATGGATCAGTTGCATGGGTCATCAGTGTTCTCGAAGATAGATATGCGATCAGGGTACCACCAGATTTTGGTAAAGGCTGATGATGTACAGAAGATAGCCTTCAGATCCAGGTATGGCCACTACGAGTACGTGGTTATGCCGTTTGGTGTGACCAACGCTCCAGCAGTGTTTATGGACTACATGAACAGGACTTCCGACCTTTCCTAGATAAGTTTGTCGTAGTCTTCATAGACGACATCCTTATCTACTCTAGGACGCAGGAGGAACATGCAGAACACCTGAGGTTGGTGCTTGGTGTTTTGAGAGAGAAGCAGCTGTATGCCAAGTTGTCCAAGTGCGAGTTCTGGATGGATGAAGTTCAGTTCTTGGGGCATGTGATATCCGCCCAAGGGATTGCAGTGGACCCGACAAAGGTCGAGGCAGTGGTAAAGTGGGAAAGTCCCAAGTCGGCCACAGAGATCAGAAGCTTTGTGGGGTTAGCGGGCTACTACAGGAGATTCATAGAGGGATTCTCCAAGATAGTGGCACCTCTGACTCTGCTTACCCGGAAAGACCAACCCTTCACTTGGAGGGACAAGTGTGAGGAGAGCTTTCAAGAGTTAAAGAGGAGATTGACGAGTGCTCCTATATTGGTAATTCCGGATGTGGGGAAACCGTTTGAAATCTACTGCGACACGTCTCATCTTGGACTTGGTTGTGTTTTGATGTAAGAAAAGAAGGTAGTGACATATGCTTCAAGGCAGCTTAAGATACATGAGCGTAATTATCCCACTCATGACTTGGAATTGGCGGCTATAGTTTTCGCCTTGAAGATCTGGAGGCACTATCTGTATGGTGCTCAGTTTCGGGTGTTCAGCGACCACAAGAGCTTAAAGTACTTGTTTGATCAGAAGGAGCTGAACATGAGGCAGAGGAGATGGATGGAACTCCTCAAGGATTATGACTTCGAACTTCTATACCATCCGGGGAAGGCAAATGTGGTGGCAGATGCCCTGAGTAGGAAGACGGTACATACAGCACACCTCATGATAAAAGAGGTAGAACTACTAGAGAAGTTCAGAGACTTGAGGATACAGGTGGAGTTGGGGTCCGAGTCCATTAGGTGCAGTACCCTTACTATATCTAGTGACTTCTTGGGCTCGATCAGAGAGAGGCAGTTGTTGGATGCTAGTCTGAACAGAGTTAGGGAACAACTTGGATCAGAGGAAGCCAGAGACTTTGCTGTAAGTGATGATGACATACTGAGGTTTCGAGGCAGAGTATGCATACCGGATGATGCTGAGTTGAGAAAGTTGATTCTTGAGGAAGGACACAAGAGTCGTCTTAGTTTGCATCCTGGCATGACTAAGATGTACCAGGACCTCAAGGAAACTTTCTGGTGGCAGGGGATGAAGAAAGATGTGGCTCAGTTTGTATCAGCTTGTTTAACGTGTCAGAAGGCGAAGGTGGAGCATCAGAGGCCCGGTGGCATTCTACAGTCGTTGGAGGTACCGGTGTGGAAATGGGATAGCATCTCGATGGACTTTGTGACCCATTTGCCACGAACATTTAGAGGACATGACGCCATCTGGGTGATAGTAGATCGACTGACCAAGAGTGCACACTTTTTGGCGATGAACTTGAGGATGTCTATGGCCAAACTGGCTCAGTTGTACATTAAGGAGATAATAAGACTTCATGGGGTGCCCTCGAGCATAGTTTCCGACAGAGACCCGCGGTTCACGTCCCGGTTTTGGCAGACGTTACAGAGTGCTATGGGTAGCAAGCTCACCATGAGTTCAGCTTATCACCCTCAGACCGACGGGCAGTCTGAGAGAACGATCCAGTCATTAGAGGACTTGTTGAGGACATGTATATTGGACCATCTGGGAGCTTGGGATGAAGTACTGCCTTTGATCGAGTTTACCTACAACAACAGTTTTCATGCGAGCATTGGCATGGCGCCATACGAGGCTCTTTATGGCAGGAGGTGTAGGACTCCTCTCTGTTGGTATCAGGATGGGGAGGCAGTATTAGTTGGACCAGAGTTGTTAGAGCAGACCACCGAGGAGGTGAGGATGGTGAGGGATAGGATGTTGGCGTCTCAGAGTAGGCAGAAGGCCTATGCGGATCGCAAGAGGAGGCCTTTGGAGTTTGCAGTAGGAGATCATGTGTTCTTGAGGGTGACCCGAACCACGGGTGTGGGAAGGGCTCTCCGCTCAAGGAAGCTTTCACCCAAATTCCTTGGCCCATATCAGATCACCAGGAGGATCGGACCGGTGGCCTACGAGATAGCTTTACCCCCGCAGTTGGCAAACCTACATCCAGTGTTTCATGTCTCGCAGTTGAGGAAGTACGTGTTCGATCCGGCTCACGTGTTGGAAGCTGAGGATATACAGATCAGGGAAGATCTCACAGTGGAAGTACCACCCATCGCCCTTGAGGATAGCAAGGTTGAGGAACGTCGTGGAAAGATCGTTAGTCTTGTCAAAGTTATCTGGGACCGGAGGACAGGGAGACTCGACTTGGGAGCTAGAGGAGGACATGAGAAAATCACATCCACATTTGTTTACCTGGTGAGTCTTTATTTTCGAGGTCGAAAATTTTCTTGTTAGGGAGAATGTAAGGCCCCATTTTTATATTCTGCCCTAAGATGGGCTGCCTTTGTGAGTGGGCCTAAGGCCGGCCCAACGTATAAGTCCCTAAGTCTGCCCTAATTCCACACTCACTCTCACTATTGCAGAAACTCTGCAGTCGTCACCTTCTCCTTCCGCTCTAGAGCTCTGCTAGGGTTCCTCCCTAAGTCTCTCGAGCTAGCCCCGAATCAGCTTCTACCCCACGTAAGTAACCCCTCTAGACCATTAGAGTCCTATTTTACTTTCCCCCTTGTATTTTCCGCAGTTAGGGTTGGGTACTAATCTGCCTTGGTTTCGTGTGCCTTCTATTTTCAGCTCCTGTGCGTTCTAGAGCTGCTGTGCTCCTTGGTCCCACGTCGAACGCCCTGTACAAACCCATTTTCCAGGTACGGGAAGTTAGGGTTTCAGTCTTTTAGGTGTTGTCTTGGCTGTTCTTGAGTGAGTTACTGATTTCCTGGATGAATCCTTCGTGTTGGTGTGATTAAATGCTTGTTATGTTTGGTTGATTTGATATACATGGCTGTTACAGTGAAGAACAGTGGCGAGACCTGTAAATCTCGCCCAAGCGAGTCAATCTCGCCTAGGCGAGATGAAACAGGGAGCTCGCCCAGGGCTATTGCACGAAAGGTCGCCCAGGCGACCTGCTTGAACTCTTGAGCGAGGGAACACCTCGCCCAGGCGAGAGGGATCTCGCTTAAGCGAGATCCCGTGATGTTTCCTGAGTGCTCCATCGAACCCTCGCCCAGGCGAAGGGGGGGCTCGCCTGAGCGAGCACGTCTCGCCTGAGCGAGACCCCTCAGCCTGAGCGAGGGATTGAGCGAGGCAGTGCGCTGTTTGGGGTGTTTGTTATTCTTGGATGATTGATATTGGGTTGGGTGTGAATTGTATGATGAGAAACATGTATATAATGGAGTATTATGCGTGCTTGGCATGAATCGCGAATTGTGTATGTCGGGTTGGGTATGTTATTGGCATGTGAAATGTGTGAGAGGTTTGGAACTAAAGGAACACGTTAATGATACGAGATGAGGCCCTAGATTCATGGGGTGGTGATGATCAGATGCATAGATCCAAAATGCGAGGTGTATGAAATTATAAATATGATATTTGATGTTCTCCTACTGTTGTTTATAAGTGTTGGTCCGTGTCAGCGTGTAATTCCCTGGGGTCTCTAGGTGAGACCTTCGGGGCTACGCTTCAGTGGTCAGGACGTAATCCCATGGCCCCTGTTAGTGGGTGTCCATGGTGGTGCCCCATCTGTATAACTAAGTAAGGATTCAAGGTAAAGACTGTATCCTGACACTCTAAGGGGTCAGTTAGTCTCACTTAGAGCGGACTGATTCCTGTGGTGAGAGTAGCAGGAGGCCTGAACTTCATTAAGGGCTAACCTTGTGGTGGGAGAGATTTTGATTCATCGTAACACTTGTATTACATAGCTCAGGGATCGAGCAGCTCAGGGTCGAGCAGAGGTATCCACCACAAGTGCAAGCATCCGCTGAATCCGACTAGGTTATACGTATCCGGATGAGTCGAGTCAAGTCGTAGTGTATTGAATGAAGAGTCATAACATGTTTGGTTGTTATATGGATGTGAGATGATGAAAATATATTTGACTGTATGATGAGTATGTGTTGGCTCTAGCTTACCCGTTTTGTTACATGGTTGTGTTGTATGTGGCTGTTCTTCCTTGCGATGATCATCAACTTGGTTGATGGGAGCAGATGGGCGAGGTTCTCGTGGTCAGCAAGGGAGTGGTGATTCAGTAGCTTAGCCATCTGGGCTGGAGTCATTTTATTTACGATTTCTTTCCCAAGACTACGCTGCTATACTTTATCACGTGACGTTTTCTTTAATTTCGTTTAATAATTAAATGGGACGTTACACTATGTATTTTTCAGATTTTTTTAAATGATGGAACCTTTAAAGATTTGAGTTTATGTATGTATGACGTATAATCTTATGGGTTGACTTATAATCTGATGGGTTGTCAGCAGGACTAGAGAGGATATGCTAACTATTATTATTAAACTATATTAATGATAAAATTTTGAGTTTTCATTATAGGAGATGATGTTGCTAAGCCAAGTCAGCTTTATTCAATTAATGAACACACTACTGAAAAATAAGTTATATGTGTATTATTTTGGGCCTTTTAATTTTATTTTATAGACTTAGATTCCACAAAATAATTTTGGGCCTTTTAACCTTGCTTCAGTGCAAACAAAACAATAACCACAAATCATAAATTTAGTTAATAGCCACAAGTTATTACCAGAGAAAGATAATAATAATCATGGTAATTATCAATCAACAGACGAGATTTTTTATCTCTTTTTTTTTTTTTACATGTACCATCTTTTAAAAGACCAAATGTGGATCCTCTCAAAAAATACCATTGTTAATTCACCTCGTTGGGAAAAACTAACCCTAACCCCAATATGATAATATTTGTGAAGGAAATACATAATAAATAAATGATAAAAACTGTCTAATGTAATTGGAAGAATTCTGCATATTCCAGATATACCCTTAATGTGCTTTTTAATGACACGATTGGGACAAAGCATCAAACTTGATCATCACATAAAGAGGACTAAACATTCTCTCCTTCAAAACATTGAATACCCTATGCTCAAATTTGACATGCATGCTAAAAAGAACCCAAATAGTTCAAATCATAAGATAAAGGAGCAAACTAACCATACAAAAACACAAAAACTTGATCAAAAGAAGAACTAAACCTTTTTCAAATATAAAGCAACAACCCCGGATGAAAAAAAAAGGCCCACAACCCAATCTAAATTAAAATATTGTATTCTACTTCTTTTAGAAAAAGCCATAAGAGGTTAAAAATGTGCCGGATCAAAAGTAAAAGTAGAGAACACTAGAGAGATCGTTACATACACCATATGATGGCAAACGCCTCGGCCTTAGCAAAGTGCAGACAAGAAGAGTGAACCTTAACTACTAAGAAGGCCTAAGCTCTTATCTTTGGAGGCAATATTGTTTAAATATTAGATTAGGATTTAATTTTGGATTGTATATTATGGACTCAGTAGAATAGGATTTTCTTTGGACCATATATGTTGACACGCGAAGTCTGGTTGGTGTGTTTCTTGAAAATTTGATGAAGCTTTGTTGAAGTAACTTGAATCCATTGCTTTGGAATTATGCTTAAATTGATGAAGTTATGGAGATTTGATGTTGCTCATGTTGCATAAGCCTTGAACGCGTGCCCTCCATATGATCAATCATTAGGAAAACAAGCTTGAAGTTTGTAATTCTCTTTGTAGACCATTTAGCATTTATTAGATGTATAAGGTCTTTAGTGTGTTTTTTAATCTGTTGAAATATTTTTCAACAGGTTAAAATGTGTCTTTTAATCTGTTGAATGAATTTTTAACATATTTAAAGGTTAACTGCAGTAATTTTAAACTGTGACTTATTCAATCAGTTGATTTATTTTTTAATCGACTGATTTCACTTAAGTTAAGTAAAATCAACCGATTGATTTTAAAATCAACCTGTTGGATTTCGTAACAATTAGACTATAAGAGTTGTATTTTTCGAAAGAGAGGTAAGGAAACCATTTTTGAGAGTGAAACTCTTCTAAAAACTTGAGAATTCTCTCTCTTTCGTGATCATACAGATTGCAGTTGGTGAAGATTGATGTTGGATCAATTCTTGAAGCATTTTGCTTGTGTCTTGAAGCTTGGAAAATGTGTTTGTGGTAGGTAGGGCTTTGCTACCACTAAGGTTAATCTTTCTCAAGCTTTGTGTGTGCTTGGTGGTTTTCCAAGTCTGCAAGAGGTGTCTTGCTATGCTAGTTTGATTCTTGTGTGATTCAAGAGTCTTTTGTATGTGTTTTTTCTTATTTTGAAAGTGTAAGGATGTAAACTTTGTAAATCTTTTGAAA
Organism: Vigna unguiculata; assembly: GCF_037176805.1. Lineage (NCBI taxonomy): Eukaryota > Viridiplantae > Streptophyta > Magnoliopsida > Fabales > Fabaceae > Vigna > Vigna unguiculata. Next base: position 20,202,733 of record NC_140795.1, on the reverse strand, counting down.
TAGTGTAAAGTTAGGCTTGGGTTGCCTTGACAAACTGGATGTAACTCAGGTTTGAGTGAACTAGTATAAAAATCTTGTGCATCAATCTTTTCTCTTACCCTTCTCTCTTGCTTTATCATTTACAGTTTAAAGAATTTGGATTTAAACCATCCTTTTGATATTCTTGAGTCTTTTGGTGGCATCTACGGTATTGAGCATGTTTGTATAACTCATCGGAACCTGTCTTGACTGATCTTTTACATTGCTCGTGCATTAAATTACAAATCTGCATTTATGTATTTTTCTCAGTATTTTAGTCGACTACTTTTCTGATTCAATCGATTGATTATATCAGTACAACATCTGTTTAGTAAAATCAATCGACTAACTCTATTTTTGATCGGTTGAAAGTGTACTTTCCAAAGGTGTTTGCATCCAAACTTGGTGATCGAATTGATTCAATTTAAAACAATTTTAAACCTTCAAAAGAAATCTTATTTTTAACTAGCCAATTCAACCCCCCTTCTTGACATTTCAATCATTTCAAAACTTACAATATATACCTTGGAGAGCTTTTGGGCCTTATAAGTGTTTTGGACCAAGAAAGTTTTGGGCCTACCTTAATGGCTCTTGAAGGAAGGTGCATAAAACTTATAGAATTTGCACCAAGCTTGGTGAGCAAGCTACTCCAATTAGTGCCCCTAAGCATCTCTCTTTTTGACTCCAATTATCACATTCTAGATCTTTTCTTCCTCTACTTTTCTAGACCACCTAGCTCTCCTTTCTCCTATAAATAAAGAGCTAAGGACCTTGTAGAAACCATTCATGAATGTAATAGAGAAACTCTATTGAGAAGACTTAGACACCTATCCTTTTGTCAATCAACTTAGGCTAGAGCTCCCCTTAGTGACTTCTTCGAGCCTCATTCCTTGAGTGTTGGCCTAACCTCACTTGAAAGTCTTCTCCAAACACCATGGTCGAACATCTTCCTCCTCATTCTTCCTAGCTTTCGTGCCTTCCAAGCATCCATGGATTCTCCTCCTTTCATTCTCACAATTTTAAGCTTAAAGATGGACACATCACCATACTACTTTTTTTTTTCAATTGATGATTAGTTACAATAAAATTAACTTGGTCTTCCTTACCAACTCCACAATTTAAGTACATCCAATTGGTAACAATAACTTAATTGTTTATTTTCTTGATATATAAAGTTGTTTTCAATCAATGTTTTTACCTCTAAGCAATGACACATGAAACTTTGTCATGCTAAACCCACAAATATTGGAAGCCAAACCTACTAGAGTGAAATTAGGAGCAGCCAAACTGAGACATGCATTGCTAAGGAAATTTATCATCCTAAAATTGATTAAGTTGACATGATTAAGTTGATTAATATGATGCGATATATGAATAGAAATGGTTTAAGAAATGTTATTAGTATATAAGAATGGAATAATTATGTTATTTGGAATGAATATAAGATAATACATGAAATCATGGTAATTCAAGTAAGACTAGAATATCTTAGTGATTGTAATTGTTAAGATATCATTAGATATCTTATCTTTGTCTTATTTTTCAGTTTCCATTGTTATCATTCTTCATGTGTATTTTGGGCTTAACCCATATTTTCTTCATTATAAATACAACTCCTATGTGTATTTTCTACATAAGGTAGATTAATCTCATACCTAGTTTCACTATATTTAATATGGTATCTAGTGCATAAGAGTCTCTAAAGATCATTTTTTGTTGCCTCTTTCACTGGATCCACTGCCAGAGCCGTTGTCCGATGCCATCACCGTCGAAGATCTAGTTTTGACTGGCGACCACACAGTTGTGATTGTCTAGGCCAAGCGACCCAATGTCGTTGGTTTTGTGATGAAGGCATGACCACCTCCTTAGAAGCTCCCTCAAGAAGGATCACTAGAAGCATGTCTAGAGGGGAGTTTTCTATTCCATCACCTTTATCTTTGTTTTGCATTACTTTAGTTTGAATTCCCTAAGTTGGTTTCTAGTTGATTTATTTTGGTTGACTTGTTGACTTTGATCCAAAGTTGACCTTTGACCAAGATTAGATAAACTTAAACCAACATGCTAATCCTTGTTTGTCTTGTTTTGTAGGTAATTAAGAGAAAGTAGAGCATGGCTAGGTGGCACTTGGTGATTGGAGCACTTGGATGAAGTGGAAGAGAGAGGAAAGCAAAAAGCATATCATTTGTTGGCGTTTTGTCCATCAATGACCCTCCACTTGCAGCATCTATCATTTGTCTATCCATGATACTCAATCCCTCATAAAAGTATTGAATGAGGAGATGCTCGTTTATTTGGTGATGAGGACAGGAAGCACACAACTTTTTGAATCTTTCCCAATACTCGTGAAGACTTTCTCTTTCTTGTTGCCTTATCCCATAAATATCTTTGCGAATAGCAGCAACTCTAGATGCTGGAAAAAACTTTTCCAGAAATAATCTTTTCAGAGTCTCCCAGGTATTGATGGATCCTGGCGGAAGGCAGTATAACCAATTCTTAGCGGCATCTTGCAATGAGAATGGAAAAGCCTTAAGCTTGATATGTTCCTCTGTCACTGTTGTAGGTCTCATGGATGAACAAACAACATGAAATTCCTTCAAATGATGGTATGGGTCTTCTCCTGCTAATCCATGGAATTTGGGTAAAAGATGGATTAACCCAGACTTAAGCTCACATTCTCCATCTGGATATTGGATGCACATGTTTTGTGTAATTGCTGCATCCGGTGAAGCCAACTCTCTTATTGTTCTTTCTTCCATTCTATCTTCTTGAATTTCTGGTTCAGGTGATGGATCAGAAGATATGTTAATCACCAGAGGTGATTCTAGTGGTACACTTTCAGTGGTAGGTTCAGATGATGATGGTGCTCCTTCAGTAGAACACCTGAGTTCAAGTCTCCTACGTGATTTATGCAAGTTCCTTTCAAGTTCTGAATCAAGTTGATAAAATTGACCCGGATTGGCCCGAGTCATGCACTATGCAAGTCCACCTGAAAGTGTTTCCCTGTGTGTTTTTTTTTTCTTCCTATTCTTGTTTTGGAGAAAGATTTCAAGAAAGAAATGAGTTAAGATGTCGTTGGGTCTACTCCCAGGAAAGAGAGGTGCGTCACAATGGACAACTTAAATACCAAGTCTTTCCTAGACAGAGTTTTCCAAACTAGTCTCAAAAATTTCTTAAAAGAAATTCTTAATCAAAACAAAAATAGAACTTTGCTTGGAGTATATTAACAGAAAACTAGATACTACAAAATAACAAACTATATCAAACGTATATGCGTAAAATAAATAATAAAGAAAAATAAAAAATAAAAAATAAAATAAAATAAAATAAATAAAATAAATAAAAACAGAATCAAAATAAAAGAAATACTAACCGTATTCCCCGGCAACGGCGCCAAATTTGATATCACTGTCGTTAGGCGATCAAATTACCACTACTTTAGCAACTTCAGTATTGCCAGTTTGTAGTGAAGAAAATAGTTAGGGTTAAGATAACCCTGAGTCGTCTCACAACGAATACGGAATTGATCTCAAATATTTGATTCTCAAAAAATGTACTTTAAAACTAGCAACTATAAAAATAGGGGGGTTTTGATATGCAAAGAAAATGACACGGAAGATTGTAAACACAGTAATAGTAAATAGGTCAATTCCACTGCTTTTTCTAAATAAGATTCTTCATTGGTTATCTAGAGATTATTGTTAAATTAATTATTGTTGTTGATTTACAAATCAATCAATGTAAAGACTCAATTCATTTGTTGGCATCCTCACTTTTAATCAAAGTACAGTCTCAATTAAAAGTGAGAATTGTTAGATTGTCCATAGTAAATTCAATCAAAGTACAGTCTCAATTAATTTTACTATGCCTAATCATGTCTATTCCTTTGTTTCTTTACCAAATAGAAAACTTAATTAATCAAAGTAAAGTCTTGACTAATTTTAGTTAAAGTAATTACCTCTAATCAAATTAAAGTCTCAATTATTGGCAAAAACTTATTTAATCAAATGAAAGTTTCTAAACAAAATCAAAGTAAAGTCTCAATTTTATTTAAAAACCTCTTAACTCATATGATTAGCATGCATGTAGATTTAAAATCATTATTTTCTATTCAATTTAGAAGCAAAGGACATAGAATAACAAAAACCACAACAATAATCAAAATAACAAAACATATAAATTCATCTAACCTCAGAATCCATTTAAGAAATTACAGTGGAATCAACCCTTAAAGCTTAGCCCTCCATGGCTTTGATGGAATACATGATGATATGAAAGAAAGAAAATAAAAGAAAGAATGAGAGATGTGGTGGAGACGGTATCTGCCAAAACCAGAGAGTTCTAAGTGTCTAAGCTGTGAGTTGTAAAATTGTCAGTTGCTAAAATCATTTATTTTTATTTTTTATTTAATTAATTAGCAACTTAATTTCTGTCCAATTTCCAATTCTGCCCCTCTTATTTAAGCATTTTTACAAAATTGACCAGAATTTGACTGCTGACTTTGACCAGTTGACCAGTTTGACTGTCCAATAGCAGCCTGACACGTGGCGCAGAGTGTCTCTCTCCAGAATTAGGGTTTCACTCTCACACTCTTCTCCCTCCCTCGTAACGGCGCGGCTGCCGGCGTGGTGCTGCTCCAGCGAGCTCTTCCGACGCGGTTCCTGTTCGAAGATGGTGGTGAAGCTGCGGTGGCCATGGTGGTGCAGTGGTGCGGCGACGAGTTGCAGAGAAAATGAAGCTGTCTCGAATGGAGGACCAAAGTGTGGAGGCGCGACTGCCGGCGTTGCGCTGCTGCGATGTGAAGTGCGACGCGGTGGTGTTGCGGAGGCGCGAACGAAGAGATGCGACGCGGGGGCTGATGCGCGGTGGCCGTCGGCGCTGTTTCGCGAAGGAAGAGATGCGCGAGGTGCAGAGATGGAGGTTGAAGTTTCTGGCGAGGACAGTGGTTGCGGGTTCGTGGTGGCTCTCTGCGGAGAAGATGACCGCGAGTGGCACCGCTGGATGGTTCGCGGTGGTGGTGGTGGTGACGCGTCGCTGCAGAATCGTGGTGGCCAGAAACGGCGGTGGCTGCCGTGGAGGTTGATGGTGGCGGCTAGGGTTTGGGGAAAATTAGGGTTTCTGTTTTGGGAGATGAAGATGATGACGTGGCAGAATCTGATTGGTTAATTTGGTGAGGGTAGGATTATGACACGTGGCTTGTTCTGGTTGGCTAATTTTAAGAGGTGGGGATTGCCACATGGCATGATCTGGTTTAGTGGAGTTTAAGTGGTAGGAGGGGTGCAACTTAGTGAAAACTGGGGGTGCAGAACAGGTTTTTGTGGTCCACTTGAGGGAGGAGTGTGCAAATGAAAACTGGGGGTGCATTTAGCTCCTGATTTATTCTTTTTCAGAATTTCTTGATTTTGGACTTATTTTGTAACTTTGAATATTTCAAAATCACATTATTAATCGACCAAAAATAAATTCCAGCTGCATTAACAAACGTTAAAATATCCAATAATATTTTATGCAACTAAAATCAATTTTTATGCCACTTTTACCAAACTTACTCAATAAATCCAATAATCACAAATCCTAATTAAATCAATCTTTAAGCACAGAAAATTCAATTAAATCCCCAAATTTAAATATTAAATGAGGGCAAAAAATTTGAACTCATCACACACCCACACTTATCCTTTTGCACTCCTGGGCAAAATTGAACAATTTCAAAACTCTTTTCTGAGGTCTTTTATTCCATATTTTCAGTGGATTAAAGAAATGAATACCAATGAAAACAGATCAATCTTCTAGAAAACATGTTGTCATGCACAAACAAATGGATAAAATTCTGTTTTTCACACATGAGTTAATCTTTTGAGTTTACAAGATAATCAAATATGAAAGAGAAACACTCAAGTTAAATATATATTTTCTCACCAAGATTCGCTCAAGTGTTTTGGCTTGTGTTTTCACTCAAAATACCCATGCAAGTAAACACTCTCAATGCTTAGCAAGACTCTAATATTCACAGCTTTCAGAAAACATGCATTCAAAAATCATGAGGACTTTTAACAGGTTATGATGAGGCCAAGGCAAAGGTAGGAAAAACTTTAGGATTTGTGTGTTTTTGAAATAGTAAGGAAGAAAGAGTTATGGAGCACAGTTTCAAAAACAATCTTTACTTCTTCTTCTTTTTTTCCCTTTTATCCTTTGTTGCTCTTTTTCAGACAGCAATCATTTTTCATTTCAACACTCTGTCATCAACAATTATTTTCCTTTTGCCATTTTTACAACTTTGTGGGGGAAATACTCACCCCCACACTTTATTCCTCAACCAATCTCAACATAATCCACTAGCTCCTTCTTTCTCCCTAAGGTAAGGAAAAAAAAATGGTCTTTTTCTTTTTAAGGTTTAACAGTATGCTCAAAACAAGAAAAAGAGGTTTAAGCTCAAGGGGCTACCAATGGATCAATGTTATGGTTAGCTTATTTGGCCAAGTAGCTAAAAACAAGAAATGCCTCAGTCATATCAAATCATGCATGTCCACCTAAGATGCAAAACAACAGAATCAAGCTAAACATTTGAGTACCAACAAGACATGAGCAAATCACACAAGAAAAATAGGAATGACACACAGTAGTTCATCCTTACAATAAAGCTCAAAACTCACAAGGTCAAAAACTCTTTCACAAAAGATTTATTCCAGAAACTCTCAAATCAACTCAATCAGTAATTCACAGAAATAATCCATTCATAGCACATGACTCTTATTTTCCCAGAATTATGATCGTTCCAATTAGTAAATCAAATCCAAAAATCCAATGTCAATATGTTTTATTGAAAGCAGAAACTTTTTTTTTATATAAAAACAAACAGAAAGCAAAATTAGAAAAGGAAAAACAAAACAAATAGAAAACAAAAACAGAAAAGGGGGAAATCTCCCCACACCCCCACACTTTATCCATGCATTGTCCTCAATGTATCCAATATGTATAAAATGCAAAGAAAAAGTATGAAGTGTACTTACCTCCTCAAGGTGGAAGGTATGAGGGAGAAGTCAAGTTCATCACATCCATCGTCTTATTCAGCATATCTTGATTTTCATTGAATATCCGAAGACGATGCCCATTAACTTTAAAAGTTCTTGCTGAAGATTCTTCCTTGATCTCCACTGCTCCATAAGGGAAGACTTCTGTAACAATGTATGGTCCTTCCCAAGTAGAACGCAACTTACCACTCATGTGACCAAGCTTAGATTTGTATAGTAACACCTTCTGGCCTACCTTGAAATCCTTTCTAGCCACAAGCTTTTGGTCATGGAACTTCTTGGTTTTCTCTTTATAGAACTTTGAATTTTCATAGGCTGCAAGCCTAATCTCCTATAGTTCTTGCAACTGAAGCTTTCGCTCATTTCCTGCTTCTTCCAAATCCAAGTTGCATGCTTTCACGGCCCAATAGGCCCGATGTTCAATCTCCTTTGAATTTTCATAGGCTGCAAGCCTAATCTCCTCTAGTTCTTGCAACTGAAGCTTTCGCTCATTTCCTGCTTCTTCCAAATCCAAGTTGCATGCTTTCACGGCCCAATAGGCCCGATGTTCAATCTCCACAGGTAGATGACAAGCCTTTCCAAAAACCACCCTGAAAGGTGACATACCTATAGGTGTTTTGTAGGCTGTCCTGTGTGCCCAAAGTGCTTCATCCAATCTTGTGGCCCAATCCTTTCGACTAGGCTTCACTACTTTCTCTAGTATCTTTTTAATCTCTCTGTTAGAGATCTCTGCTTGCCCATTGGTTTGGGGGTGATATGGTGTAGCAATGCGATGTGTCACCCCATACTTCTTCAACATGTTCTCAAGTAGCCTATTACAGAAATGAGTCCCCTGGTCACTGATGATGGCTCGTGGTATCCCAAATCTGCAGAAAATGTTAGACCTGACAAAACTCATAACAACTCGAGAATCATTAGTCCTTGTAGCTGTGGCTTCCACCCATTTGGAGACATAGTCTACAGCAAGCAAAATATAAGAAAACCCAAAAGAAGGAGGAAAAGGACCCATAAAATCAATACCCCAAATATCAAATACCTCACAATATAGCATGGGTTGTTGAGGCATTTCATCCCTTCTTGTAATGGATCTGGCTGCCCTTTGGCACTGCTCACAATTTTCATATACCCTCTGTGCATCTTTAAAAATAGTAGGCCAATATAATCCGCAATCCAACACCTTCCTACCTGTTCTTTGTGTGCCATAATGTCCACCAAAAGGAGACGAATGACAGAACTCAAGCACATGAGGTATCTCGATATCTGGAACACACCTCCTTATGACTTGGTCACTACCAATGCGCCATAAGATTGGGTCTTCCCAGATATAGTACTTTGCCTCACTTTTTAGCTTGATTCTTTCATATTTGGAGAAGGAAGGAGGAATAGCAGAAACAACCAAATAATTAACAATGTCAGCAAACCGAGGTTCAGGAAACATACCTTTTACAGCAGTCAATGCTAGGAGGACTTCATCAGGAAAGTCATCCTTAATAGGAATGTTATCTTCTCCATTTTCAATCCTGCTAAGATGATCGGCTACTAAGTTATGTGCTCCACTTCTGTCTAGAATCTCAATGTCAAACTCTTGGAGCAGTAGCATCCATCTGATCAACCTTGGTTTCGAATCTGCTTTCTTCAGAAGGAATTTTAATGCTGCATGATCAGTATAAACAATTACCTTGGAACCAAGTATATACGGTCTGAATTTGTCCAAGGCAAACACAACAGCCAATAATTCCTTCTCAGTCGTGGTGTAGTTAGCCTGCGCTGTATCCAATGTTCTGGAAGCATAATATATCACATGTGATAGCTTCCCATCTTTTTGTGCAAGCACCGCTCCTACTGCAAAGTTTGATGCATCACACATCAACTCGAATGGTAATGTCCAGTCAGGTGGCTGGATGATAGGAGTGGTGGTAAGCGCCTTTTTCAATGTATCAAATGCATCTTTGCACCTCTCTCCAAAGTCAAATACTATATCCTTTTGCAACAAGTTGGAGAGAGGGTTGGCTATCTTGCTGAAGTCCTTGATAAACCTCCTGTAAAATCCTGCATGTCCAAGAAAAGATCGAACCTCTTTCACAGAAGAGGGGTAAGGCAATTGTGAAATAATATCAATTTTAGCAGGATCTACAGATATACCATTCTTGGAAACAACGTGACCTAAAACTATACCTTGTTCCACCATAAAATGACATTTTTCAAAATTTAGAACAAGGTTAGTTTCTTCACATCTCTCCAAGACTCTAGCAAGATTAGACAAGCAGTGATCAAAAGATGAACCATATACACTAAAATCATCCATAAAAACCTCAATACAATGCTCCAACAAATCTGTAAAAATACTCATCATACATCGCTGAAATGTTCCAAGAGCATTGCAAAGGCCAAATGGCATTTTTCTATAAGCATATGTACCGAATGGACAAGTAAAAGTAGTCTTATGTTGATCCTCTGGGGCAATACAAATCTGAAAATACCCAGAGAATCCATCAAGAAAACAGTAATGAGACTTACCTGCCAATCGATCTAACATCTGGTCCATGAATGGTAAAGGGAAGTGGTCCTTCCTGGTGGCCTGGTTTAGTCTTCTATAATCAATACAGACCCTCCAGCTATTCTGAATACGAGTAGGAATCAACTCGTTCTTCTCATTCTTGACCACGGTGATCCCAGATTTCTTGGGGACCACATGTACAGGACTCACCCAAGTGCTGTCAGAAATAGGATATATAATACCTGCTTATAGCAACTTGGTGACTTCTTTCTTTACAACCTCCATCAGCTGAGGATTCAGTCTCCTCTGAGGTTGCCTCACTGGCTTAGCATCCTCCTCCAAGAGTATTCTGTGCATGCAGAAAGAAGGACTAATACCAGGAATATCTGCCAAAGTCCAGCCTATTGCTTGCTTGTGATCTTTGATAACCTGCAATAGCTTTTGTTCCTGCTCGTTAGTAAGCAAGGCAGATATAATAACAGGGAGTTTCCCATCCCTCTCAAGATAAACATATTTCAAATGAGATGGTAAAGGTTTCAACTCCAAAGTGGGTGGCTGTTCCACAGATGGCAACATTTTACTGCCTAAGGTAATTTCAGCCACCTCAGCATCACACTTGGACGCCACAGAGGTATCAAATAGTGACACCACGTCCTCAACATCACCTGTTTTAAAATTTTCTCTTTCGTCTAAAATTGAGCCCGAAACATTCGAAAAAGAAAAATCCAAAGAAGAAGAAAAACCAGATAAAACGTCCAAAAGTCCAAAAGCATAATTGTTCACTACATTACTCAATAAATCAATGCAAAACAAAGAATGGTCTTCAATTGGGTGCTTCATGGCTTCTAGCACGTTGAACTGCACCTTCTCATCTCCTATCTCCATAGTCAAGGATCCTGCATGCACGTCTATCTTGGTACGTGCTGTCATCATGAATGGTCTTCCCAAGATGATTGTGGTTGTACTCATTCCTTCATCATCCTTCATATCCAAGATGTAGAAATCTGCAGGAAAAATTAACTTGTCCACACGGACAAGAACATCTTCTAGCACACCTGCAGGGTTAACTGTGCTACGGTTGGCCAATTGAATGACCACACCAGTAGACTTAAGAGGTCCAAGATGAAGTGAAGTAAAAACAGATAAAGGCATTACATTAATGGAAGCTCCTAAATCTAACATAGCATTGTCAAACTTAGTACTACCTATAATGCAGGGAACAGAAAACATACCTGGATCCTTACACTTTTGCGGCATTCTGACTGTAGGCTTCTTGATTAAGCTAGAAACGTTTCTTCCCATGTTCACTACCTCTTTGTCCATAATACGCCTTTTATGTGTACATAATTCTTTGAGAAACTTGGCGTATTTAGGAATTTGTCTAACAGCATCCAACAAAGGAATATTTATCTCCACTTTCTTGAAAGTATTCAGGATTTCTTTGTCTAACTCCTCCATCTTTTTAGTTTTTGGTTTCAAACGGTTTGGATAGGGAGGAGGAGGAGAATAAGGAGAAGGATTTTCAGAGGAAGTATTAGGGGATACCAACCTGGAGTTATCATTGGGTGCAGGCATCTCAGATGTTGCTTGTGTTGTTTCATCTGATCTTCCTCTTTCATCATTAGGTACAACTTCATTGTCCTTATCTTCATCTTCTTGGGCATCCCCAAGGCCTTGTATTTGCTTACCCGATCTTAAAGTAATAGCACTTACATTTCTCGGGTTGATTACAGTTTGTGCAGGCAAATTGCTTGAGCCTTGTTGAGACTTCATCTGATTTAACTCATTTGCCATTTGTCCAATCTGATTTTGCAAATTTTGATTGGTTGCTTCCATCGTCTGTTTCAACTCATTGATTTGTCCCTTCATCATGTCAGCCATCATTTTCATCATTGCCTCCATGTTTGAATCACCAGAGGTTGCAGTTGGTTGTGGTTGTTGCCTCTGTTGAGGTGGAACATAGACTTGTTGGTGTTGAGGCTGTTGATTTCCCCATTTCTGGCTGGGATATTCCTTCCAATCTGGGTTGTACTTGTTGGAGGACAAATCATGGTTGTATTGCTGCCGAGGTGGTCTATTATTGCCATAGATGTTTGCAGCATATGCCTGAGGTTGTTCATTGTCTAACGTCCCTGTCTCTTTTAACATAGAACAAGCCTCTGTAGGATGATTAGTAGAAGCACAAATTCCACATAAAGTAGAAGGGATAGGCTTTTTCTGTAAGTCTGTCAAGGTCCTTACCATGGCTGCTAAGTCATCCAACTTCCCTTCTAATTTCTTGTGATCTGCAACATACGAAGCTTCTACTCCATGGGTTCCCTTCAATAGAGTTATAGAATTACTCCTTGTGGAAAATTGTTGATGGTTCGATGCCATAGTTTCAATCAATTGTCTTGCATTTGTTGGCGTTTTGTCCATCAATGACCCTCCACTTGCAGCATCTATCATTTGTCTATCCATGATACTCAATCCCTCATAAAAGTATTGAATGAGGAGATGCTCGTTTATTTGGTGATGAGGACAGGAAGCACACAACTTTTTGAATCTTTCCCAATACTCGTGAAGACTTTCTCTTTCTTGTTTCCTTATCCCATAAATATCTTTGCGAATAGCAGCAACTCTAGATGCTGGAAAAAACTTTTCCAGAAATAATCTTTTCAGAGTCTCCCAGGTATTGATGGATCCTGGCGGAAGGCAGTATAACCAATTCTTAGCGGCATCTTGCAATGAGAATGGAAAAGCCTTAAGCTTGATATGTTCCTCTGTCACTGTTGTAGGTCTCATGGATGAACAAACAACATGAAATTCCTTCAAATGATGGTATGGGTCTTCTCCTGCTAATCCATGGAATTTGGGTAAAAGATGGATTAACCCAGACTTAAGCTCACATTCTCCATCTGGATATTGGATGCACATGTTTTGTGTAATTGCTGCATCCGGTGAAGCCAACTCTCTTATTGTTCTTTCTTCCATTCTATCTTCTTGAATTTCTGGTTCAGGTGATGGATCAGAAGATATGTTAATCACCAGAGGTGATTCTAGTGGTACACTTTCAGTGGTAGGTTCAGATGATGATGGTGCTCCTTCAGTAGAACACCTGAGTTCAAGTCTCCTACGTGATTTACGCAAGTTCCTTTCAAGTTCTGAATCAAGTTGATAAAATTGACCCGGATTGGCCCGAGTCATGCACTATGCAAGTCCACCTGAAAGTGTTTCCCTGTGTGTTTTTTTTTTCTTCCTATTCTTGTTTTGGAGAAAGATTTCAAGAAAGAAATGAGTTAAGATGTCGTTGGGTCTACTCCCAGGAAAGAGAGGTGCGTCACAATGGACAACTTAAATACCAAGTCTTTCCTAGACAGAGTTTTCCAAACTAGTCTCAAAAATTTCTTAAAAGAAATTCTTAATCAAAACAAAAATAGAACTTTGCTTGGAGTATATTAACAGAAAACTAGATACTACAAAATAACAAACTATATCAAACGTATATGCGTAAAATAAATAATAAAGAAAAATAAAAAATAAAAAATAAAATAAAATAAAATAAATAAAATAAATAAAAACAGAATCAAAATAAAAGAAATACTAACCGTATTCCCCGGCAACGGCGCCAAATTTGATATCGCTGTCGTTAGGCGATCAAATTACCACTACTTTAGCAACTTCAGTATTGCCAGTTTGTAGTGAAGAAAATAGTTAGGGTTAAGATAACCCTGAGTCGTCTCACAACGAATACGGAATTGATCTCAAATATTTGATTCTCAAAAAATGTACTTTAAAACTAGCAACTATAAAAATAGGGGGGTTTTGATATGCAAAGAAAATGACACGGAAGATTGTAAACACAGTAATAGTAAATAGGTCAATTCCACTGCTTTTTCTAAATAAGATTCTTCATTGGTTATCTAGAGATTATTGTTAAATTAATTATTGTTGTTGATTTACAAATCAATCAATGTAAAGACTCAATTCATTTGTTGGCATCCTCACTTTTAATCAAAGTACAGTCTCAATTAAAAGTGAGAATTGTTAGATTGTCCATAGTAAATTCAATCAAAGTACAGTCTCAATTAATTTTACTATGCCTAATCATGTCTATTCCTTTGTTTCTTTACCAAATAGAAAACTTAATTAATCAAAGTAAAGTCTTGACTAATTTTAGTTAAAGTAATTACCTCTAATCAAATTAAAGTCTCAATTATTGGCAAAAACTTATTTAATCAAATGAAAGTTTCTAAACAAAATCAAAGTAAAGTCTCAATTTTATTTAAAAACCTCTTAACTCATATGATTAGCATGCATGTAGATTTAAAATCATTATTTTCTATTCAATTTAGAAGCAAAGGACATAGAATAACAAAAACCACAACAATAATCAAAATAACAAAACATATAAATTCATCTAACCTCAGAATCCATTTAAGAAATTACAGTGGAATCAACCCTTAAAGCTTAGCCCTCCATGGCTTTGATGGAATACATGATGATATGAAAGAAAGAAAATAAAAGAAAGAATGAGAGATGTGGTGGAGATGGTATCTGCCAAAACCAGAGAGTTCTAAGTGTCTAAGCTGTGAGTTGTAAAATTGTCAGTTGCTAAAATCATTTATTTTTATTTTTTATTTAATTAATTAGCAACTTAATTTCTGTCCAATTTCCAATTCTGCCCCTCTTATTTAAGCATTTTTACAAAATTGACCAGAATTTGACTGCTGACTTTGACCAGTTGACCAGTTTGACTGTCCAATAGCAGCCTGACACGTGGCGCAGAGTGTCTCTCTCCAGAATTAGGGTTTCACTCTCACACTCTTCTCCCTCCCTCGTGACGGCGCGGCTGCCGGCGTGGTGCTGCTCCGGCGAGCTCTTCCGACGCGGTTCCTGTTCGAAGATGGTGGTGAAGCTGCGGTGGCCATGGTGGTGCAGTGGTGCGGCGACGAGTTGCAGAGAAAATGAAGCTGTCTCGAATGGAGGACCAAAGTGTGGAGGCGCGACTGCCGGCGTTGCGCTGCTGCGATGTGAAGTGCGACGCGGTGGTGTTGCGGAGGCGCGAACGAAGAGATGCGACGCGGGGGCTGATGCGCGGTGGCCGTCGGCGCTGTTTCGCGAAGGAAGAGATGTGCGAGGTGCAGAGATGGAGGTTGAAGTTTCCGGCGAGGATAGTGGTTGCGGGTTCGTGGTGGCTCTCTGCGGAGAAGATGACCGCGAGTGGCACCGCTGGATGGTTCGCGGTGGTGGTGGTGGTGACGCGTCGCTGCAGAATCGTGGTGGCCGGAAACGGCGGTGGCTGCCGTGGAGGTTGATGGTGGCGGCTAGGGTTTGGGGAAAATTAGGGTTTCTGTTTTGGGAGATGAAGATGATGACGTGGCAGAATCTGATTGGTTAATTTGGTGAGGGTAAGATTATGACACGTGACTTGTTCTGGTTGGCTAATTTTAAGAGGTGGGGATTGCCACATGGCATGATCTGGTTTAGTGGAGTTTAAGTGGTAGGAGGGGTGCAACTTAGTGAAAACTGGGGGTGCAGAACAGGTTTTTGTGGTCCACTTGAGGGAGGAGTGTGCAAATGAAAACTGGGGGTGCATTTAGCTCCTGATTTATTCTTTTTCAGAATTTCTTGATTTTGGACTTATTTTGTAACTTTGAATATTTCAAAATCACATTATTAATCGACCAAAAATAAATTCCAGCTGCATTAACAAACGTTAAAATATCCAATAATATTTTATGCAACTAAAATCAATTTTTATGCCACTTTTACCAAACTTACTCAATAAATCCAATAATCACAAATCCTAATTAAATCAATCTTTAAGCACAGAAAATTCAATTAAATCCCCAAATTTAAATATTAAATGAGGGCAAAAAATTTGAACTCATCACTCCTATTTAAAGGGTGCTCCTTGTCTTGTAAAAGGGTTGATCATTTTGTTTCTAAACTATTGTGTTTCAACCATTAAATTTTCGTGAGCTCTCCTTCCTAAAAGTGAACTCACCTTTGCCTTATCTTGCTTGCAAGTGGCGGCACCATCACTCATCTCTAGGGCTTGGTTGGCTTAGATCCCCCCTATGAGTGGCGTGTTTCTTCCATGCTTCATCTTCTATGCTTTCCATTTTTAATGTTTCTTCTATCATTTTGGTTCTTTAAGTGTTGTTAATGCCGTGTGAGTTTAAGCTTGAATCCAACTCTCTTCTTCCTCATTCCACCATTTTGCTGAACTTTTTCGAAGTTGATGCCAGTCTTAATTGATTTAAACATGATGAATGAACTTTTAGTATATCTACGAAATCTTCGTTAGTAATTCACATAATATAACATGTATATATATGAAAATTGTAATATTTATATGTAAAAATCATACCAAATAAATAATGAATTATAAGATATCATCAAAATTTTTAAGCTGATTAAAATAACATACTATTATAAAATAATGATATTTATTATTAGAATAAAGTAGCACCAGAAAATATTTATATAAGAAAATATTTATAACTAGTAACAATAAATTTATTTTAAAGATAACAACTAGCAATATTTACTAAAATGCTCACATTTTACCATATGTACCGAAATCTTAGTCTATACATTTAAACAATCTTATTTTATGATTTCAGCACCATATAAAATAATTATATTGACATCTTGAAACAACTTTATGGTAACTTAATTCTTCCTAAATTATTTTGTTAAGAATATCTTACTTAAAACTCCTCCAAATATAAAATCTTTCACCCTAAAAATTATTTATTTAATAATATTAAACAAAGTATTCATGAGAAACATATATTTTAATATAAATAACACAACACATATTTCATTTAATATTTCAAAGGCAAACTTTAATGTAAAAGACATTTAGCTTTGTGCATTGAAAAGGACGACGAGTAATTAATTCATAAAACTTGTATTATTTATTAATTTCACTATTTTTCTCTTTTGATAATAAAACGGTTAAAAATAAAAGGAACAACCGATAATAATAATTTTGTTATATAAATATATTTTATTATCTTTTAGCAAATCAATTTATTATTCATGTACGCATAATTAAGATCATATTATCCGACAATATATTTAAGTTAAAACAATGTAACAACGTATATTTTATAAATTACAAAAATTAATATTTTCTTTAAATTAATCACTCTAGCTTTTTATTTTTAGTGCCCTAAAGAAATCATTTAATCAAATTTGTAAAACTATTAAATTTATGTTTGTGAACCCTACATAATACAAGAAGAGTAGAATGGTTTATGACTGTGATTAGGAAATTGTTTAGATTTTCTGGTTTGTAATTTTTGGCTAATTTCTTTATGTCAAAAAATAGCAACATACTTGGTACTTTGTTTTTTTTTCTACCTATATCGAGAGAGAGCGTAAGCTTTGATCGTAAGGATTAATTGTTGATTTATAAGTGAAGACTGAGCATATATCGACCATCTTCTCATGATTTGCATATTTCAAAAGTTTCTTGTGAGTATTGCGGAGGCATAATCTGCTGCATTGATAGGAGTGTTGTCGTTCTTATTCTCCTCTTGGTGGTTGGAGTTGTTTTTTCTATTTCTCAAGGTGGTAAGTTTCTTATGGTAAGTGTGGTTGGGATCTCGTTTTACCGAGCCCCAATGGTGGGCGCTAATGTTCCAGTCAAGAAAAGTGCCAAATAATTCTTAACCAAAAACAAAAAGATAGAAATATCTTTTAACGCTCGCTTAAGATTTGCTTAGGTAAAAAATAATATGTCCCTTGACCATGGGAGTAACATTCTTATTTATAGTAGGTAAATCAGTTACAACTTTAGAACATTTACATAATCAGTTGCTAGAAGATTTACATAATCAATTGCTGTAAAAAAATACCTCTACAAGATAACTACAAATCACAACCAACATATCTTTTCCTAACAATAAACTATAAGAATCTTCTTAAATACCTAAAATATCTTTTAAAATATCTAACTTACTAAACTAACCAAATGTTTCTGTTTATATTCCCACATAATCTGCGATCTGCAATCTTGAACCATTGATGAGTTATCCTCGGCTTCGTGGAGATGCAGGATCTTGGAGAGTACAATTTCTTAGCCACAATTAAGTATTTAAAAACACAATTTTATCAACAATTCCTATAAAACTCTGATTTTACAACTAAAACTGAAAATTACTATAATTTTATGAAATTTCTAATTAAAGAAGACTAAGAAAAGGATTTAAAAGAAGAAAAATAAAGAAAAATGGAATGTTAAGAGTGAGCCTTTTTGTACAGGACACATTCACCATCTACAAACATTTTTATTAATTGAAAATAGGTTATAATTAGGAGACCAGAATACAAAGGCCCCTCCAAAACACCTAATTAGGCCGAATACAACAAATGGAAAAAATAAAAAATTTCAAAAAACAAAAAGATCTCTCTCTAAAGTGTTTCACTACTCTTCTTCTTTTCTTCCTTCAAGTGTTTAGTTGCTCCTCCTTTATGACATCACCTTCAAACTTTGTGTTCCACTTTGGTTTCCACCCCTTAACATGTAGACATGTCAAAGTGAGCCAACTCGACTCACACGGGTTGGCTCACCACGAGCCGGGTTGAAAATACCTTAATCCAACTTGGTTCACTTTATGGTGAGCTAGAAATTTTGTAATCCGGCTCAACCCACCACGAATTGGTGGGTTAAGTGGGTTCGCTCAGAAACAAGCAGATATGACATGAGTCGCTTGGCGGCAGTTCATCGTCCGCTCGATTTCTGGAAAAATTCCAGAAATATGAATTTCAACGAAAATAGATAAAATTCATACAATATCATGTTGTGCATCATGCATTTAATCTTAAACAGAATTTTATTTAATTAAATAAAATTTGCGAATCTTACACATATAGTCCAAGAAACATGCCTAATATTACACATTTTCTGTCCTGCTTTTCAACAAAATATAAATAAAAAAATTATACATTTTTGTCATGCTAATTTAGAAAAAGTTTAATTAGTCATATGGTACCTAATTGAGACACTTTTCAAAAGTTAGGACTCGATTGACACCTTTTAAAAAGCAGGTACCAAACTGACACATTTGAACGAAAGTAGCTACTATCCGACTAATTAAACTTTTAGAAAAATTTATTTATAAGATGGTTGCTTGAGTAATTTACTATAAACATTATAGTTAAAGATTAAACTATCAAGGTATATAACCTAACAATCAAATTAATTAAACATTCAAACTATTCAAATATTATTGAACAACATTGTAGCATTTAAAAAATATGAAATTGTAAATCTATATAATTAGGGGTGTCAATTGAGTTCAACCCACTTTTAAAAAAATTGATTTTTTTCTCAATCCAACCCATGATGAGCCAGGTTAGCTCACGGGTTAAAATTCATTTTAACATCTCTACTAACATGCTATCTCAAGTGATAGGTCCATCTCTATAGAGAGTCTACACCAAAAATGTTCACCAAAACCAAAAGGAGGCCATATGAAAAAAAAATCAACAAAAGGCTCAAAATGAGTAAAAGATAAACTTAAGGAGAGAATTCATAAGACAAAATGAAAAGTGTCCAAGTGCTAGAAAATTTTGAGCTTAAAAACATTCTTTTAGGGCCAAGTTTGTGTGAATTTCATTTTACTTTTAATTATTAGTTTTAAGCTTATTTTGGTATTAATATATAATAGAGTAGTGTTGTCTTAGGTTTTATTTGTTTAATTTCTCTTGTTGATCTATGCTAATGTTATTACCTTTACATTCTTAGTTAAAATATTCATTTAGTTTTAGTTTTCTCTTAGTGATTTAAGTAATATTAGTATTGAATGTGTGTAGTTGTTTAGTTTAGAATAGCTTAAGATTAGTTTTGGTTAGTTTAGTTTAGATGAGTGAGTTGTAAATATAAATCTTTGCTAACTTGATCTTTGCACCTTTGGTTCAAATAAATAACCTCATTCCAATAACCTTGACTGGTTAAAGACAAATCAAGCACAAAATTAAGAAAAAGAGAAGAAACCTTTGTGAAGAGGAAATTGCTGAAACTTGCATGAGTTGACCTTAGGGTTGACTTTGTGTTGGAGGCATAAAACCATGCACAAGTTGTTGGAATCTATTAAAGATATTCAAATACACTTGTGAAAGGCTATTAGGAAGAGAATTTCGAACAATGACTTACTGCAAATCTAAGATGAACATTGGAGCAACTAAAGTTTGACGGAAGAGTTGACTTTTTCCTATAAAGCTCAAATATAACTTTTAACTACTAGGAACTTCAATTCACGTATCATTAGAGGTACTGAAGGACTGAGATAAGTTTTAAATAAGGAAAAATGACTAGAAGTTAGAGGACGAGTTGCACTTACAAGCTAGAATTAAATCATGACTAAATTATCATGCACAGGAGAATTAAAAGCTTAAAAGTTGTTGAAATGGGACTAAGTGACCTACTAAGCGTTGAACCAATGTGCTGAACTTGCGACAATAGATAAGCTACACAAATGGACACCTTTAAGAGGCATGGCAACCTTAGATGGCCAGTAAAGAAGAAGAACTCATCACCTGCAAACCTGGAACCTATTGCACTAAATGAAGGAGCCTATTTTGAAGCTAAAAATGCACAAAAGATGACTTGTAGGATGTTTTTTGACTTGTAATCATAGTTAACTTGAAGTTAGCAAGTAAGTAGGTATAAGTATCAACTTCTAAACTTGAAAAAGCAGTTCTAGATGGTGATTGAGAGTTGAAGCTTGCGCAAGAAGAAAGAATTGAAGGAGCTTAAAAAGGTTAGGAGCATGCACATTTCACAACAATCTTTTCTTTTTCCATCACTGTTTTAGGAGTTGTTCTTAAAGATGCAATGAATACTAGTCTATAAAGCTAGCTAGAAGAAGTTGATCTTCAAGTTGATTTTCATTTGTAGTTTTTATTTGCTAAAATTGTGAACTATGAACTACATAGCTAGTGCTTAGGTCATGAACTCAATGATTTTTGTAATCTTCATGATTCTTTCCATCTTTAACATGTTTTGTGTTCAAATTCACCGATTATTTTCATTCACTACATTGTCTCATCATAACCATGATTCTTTTCTGCATATCCTTTAGAGTTATTCTAATTTTGATATTGATACTTAGCCTTGCTTTTGTAACATGCTAATAGTGTGTGCGTAGTCAATACTATGACTTAGTCAGCACATAGTGGCAATTGTTTTTTTTCATTCAAGATGTACAAGAGACTTTTAAACAACAAAAGTAAGATTGAATTCGAAATTAAATTGAAGGAGGAAGCTGATTGATAGTTGCTACTAGGGATGAGAACGGGTCGGGTCGGGCACGGATAGTGCCTACCCACAACCCGACCCGCAAAAAAGAAAATCCGTCCGCTATCCGCCTGTTTATCCGCCGGGTATTCGCTTAAAAAATACCCACGAATATTTTTATAATCCGCGGGTACCCGTGGATACCCGATATCCGCAAATATTTAAAAAAATATTTTATAAATTTTTTAATATAAAATTATAAAAATAAAATATAAATTAAATTATAATTATAATTATAATTAAATTTGACATAATAAAATATATAGTTAATTTTAATTTTAATTAAATTAAATTTAATAAAATATAAATTAAATTTTAATTTTAATTTTTTGCGGGTAACGGTTACCCGCGGGTACGGATAGTATGATACCCGTACCCAATCCGTTTATAAGCGGGTATTAAAATACCTATTACCCGCTACCCACGGGTAGTAACTATCCGCCGTGGATTTTATCCACGGATATATGTGGGTGCGAGTATTTTTGTCATCCCTAGTTGCCACTATCATTGTTGTAAGATCCCAGAAAATTAAATAAATAAATAAATAAATATTTATTTAATAAATGCAAGGGCGAGAATCCCTTAATTAATATGGAGAGAGAAGTGGTTGAGAGTACTTGGTTATGTGAGATGACTTAGGTTTGAGTCATGTGTATGACATTAGGGTGTTAATTTAATTGTTTTATTATTTTAATAATATGCTTGACCATGGTGCATGATAATATATAGGAATTATCATAAAACATGAATTTTGGTTGATTGGTTGTTCATTGGCTTGTGAATTGTGTGGTTGTGAGTTTGAACCTTGATAGATGCTAAATAAGTATATTTTTGCTCGATTTCTTTTTGGCATGAATGAGAAGGATCAGAAAACCCTAGTCGTCGAAAGGAGCAGCAAGGGATATGTAACCACTTGGTAATGGCACTTGAATGGCCATTAAACCAAGTCTTAACTCATTTTTGGTTTTTTAATTAAGTGAATTAATTTAGAGTTGAAAAAGGAGAGGAAAAGGAGAATTGAGAAAAGAAACGAGGAGTTAATTGTGGCTTGCTAGGGGAGACTTCTGGAGAGCACCAAAGCGTGAAAAAGGAGAGCGTGAAGAGATTGTTTTGCAAAGGCTAGGAAATGTCTCAAAGTTGTAGCAATTTTTGGTGCAAGAAGGACTCCTTAAGGTACATTGGAGCAAGGAATCTAGGTTAGGGGAGCTACACTTATGTGTATATCATAAAATATATGTTTTCGCGGTGTGTTTCATGTGTGATAGCCTTTCCCATTTACATTTTGCGCATTAAAATCGTGTTTCTGGGTTCCTACCCACAAATCTCCTGGCGGCTCAAGAACACTGCCAAGCAATGCAAGCTACTTTGAACTAGTTTCTGGGTTTTTCAAGAAATCACCTTGCGACATTGGAGGTCCGCCAGGTGGCGTAAGTAGCGATGGCAATTTTTATGTTTTGGTTGGGTTCTATGGCATGCTTGGGTGTCTTAATTACTTCCTTGTCTTATGTTGATCATCTCCTGTTATAAATATTTGGAAATGCCTCTACTAAGTGCTATATTGATGTTCTTGTGATTGTATAAACATGAGGTTTCCATGAGGGTTTTGGGGTAATGAATTGGGGTCAAATTTCATGTGCGATTGACGGGGATTCTATGCTTGCGTGCCATTATTGAATATTCATGAATTCTTGAAGCATGATTGGATGTGAAATTGGTGAAATTGCATGTTTGGTTTGGGTTGGGGATCTTTTGTAGTGTTTCTCGCAGGTGCAAGAAAATACGAAAATTTCCAAAACTGATTCACCGCCTGGCGGCACGAGCTTATCGTCAGGCGCTACCCACTGTTCAACAGCTCTTTTGTGGTGCATTGTGTGAAGCGTGAGTTTGGGGTTTCTTTAGGGGTGGGTTAATTGGACTGATGCATGTGGTAATGGAATAAATTGGACAATTATAATGTGGTGAGTTAATGTACTAAATATGGTTGTGTAACTTGAATTGAGAGGAGGTCTTGGGTGAAGGAATTGTGCATGTGCAGTCTTGGTAAAAGTATGTTATTTGGCATTAAGATAGGGTAATCTTCAGATACTGGTTATGTGTCATTCCCATAAGCATGAATAGTCATCTTTATGATTGAGTGCTAAATTTAAAGGGAGAAATTTCTATGCATGAAAGGGATTTTAGAAGTGGGAATGAGAGAATAACTTACATGTGTGGCTGGATCATGTTGTGCTTGAGAAGCATGAGTTGTGTGTGTTGTTTTAAAATAATTTCATGAAATATGAGTGCTTATTGAAGAATCATATGTTTTAAAGGAATGAAGTTATGTGTGTGAATATATATAATTGACCATATGAGGTGTGGCAGTGTACCTGGAATTAGGCACTCATTTGTGGATATGTGTTATTATATCTAGATGTATTTGGATTGAATTATAACCTGCTTTTGGGTGCTAAACCAGTATGGTCTCACTACTGGTATAGCGCCTAGCGGTAGAGATGTCAATTTGGCCCAACCCACAAGGCTTGGCCCTGGCCCATGTGGGTTAGGGCTAAAAAAGCCCACATTAAAAAAAGCCCCATCAAAGAAGCCCACAGGACCAAAAACACCTGTAGGTCAGGACTAACCCATGGGCTTTCATTTTCAAGATGAAAAATATATTATTTTTAAAATACATTACTATCTATGGGACGAACCCAACAACCCGGACAAGCACGACGACCCAAATAAGCCCAACGACCCCGACGGATCCAACAACTCGAATGGGCCCAACGAATCGAACATGCCCGATGATCCGAACGGGCACGAGGATCCGGCTGGACCCCACTATCCGGCTGGGTCCGACGATCCAGATGGGTCAAACGACCTGAACTTGCAAGATGACACGGACGGTCCCAAGACCTAGACGGACCCCACGATTCGAATTGGTTCCAGGATTTCGGCGGGCCAACGAATCGGACAAGCGTGACGACCCGGACGACCTCGACGGGCTCAAAAAACTAGACGGGTTGGCGAGTGTTGCCAGTATGAGTGTGCTGGTTGTGGCCAGTACAGATGGGTCCAAATGGATTGCCGTCATTAGTGTTTTGCTGACGAGTTTGGTAGTCCTAGGACGTTACGGACTATGTTCGTAATTGGGAACTCCACTTGGCGTTACGGTGTGTGATCCGTAGCATGGTTTCCCGCACATGCTCTATCGGTTGTGGTCGATAGGTGTGGCAGCAAGACGCCTTGAGATACTCACTAGAAGATGTAGAACACTGTTAGCATGGTTGTGGCCATGTGGAAGGAATGGAACGAGTTTCCTTGATGTGCATTGATATTACATGGTTGTGGCCATGTGGAAGGAAGGGAACGAGTTTCCTTGATGTGCATTGATATTACATGGTTGTGGCCATGTGGAAGGAAGGGAATGAGTTTCCTTGATGTGCATTGATATTACATGGTTGTGGCCATGTGAAAGAGAAGGAGGAGGTTCCTTTGTGGTGAAATGATATCATACATGGTTGTGGCCATGCAAGATAAAAGAAGGGATTTTCTTTTGATGTATTTTATTATATATATATATATATATATATATATATTTATGTGTTATCTTTTTAGCTCACCCTATCTGCTTGTGTTTGGCGATGATCGTGTATGCGATACACGTGAGCATATGATATTGCAGGTGGAGCTGGTGAGGCTTAGGCTCGGAGTGTGGGCTAGCTTGGGAGTTTTTATGATTTGTGTTTTGAAAAATAAATTGTAAACACTATGGATATTTATTTTGTTTTGCGATTTATCAATTATGGAATATTGGACTATTCTTAGTTTTAATAAAGTTTTAAATTTCTCGTGCTTTATAGGAAATCAAGTATTATTAATTGCGATGTAATTTTGTTTTATTTATTTTATTTTAATTTAAACCAGTAATATCCTGACGGGATATTACACACACCGACAACACTAGCCAACCAAAGCCACAACTCAAGAGTTCCTCGTGTTCATCCGCCATCCCGAGCCACAACTCAAGGAATACCACGTGCTTTAACCCTATCCCGAGCCACAACTTAAGGGATACGTTCCAAGCCACAACTCAAAGAACACCAGCAATCCCACCTTTGAAGCATCACTATAAGCTTTGTAGATCACACCCACAGAATCAAGAACACCAATACTGCTGCAGTAAAATCGCCTGGCGGAGGACACGTACCACAAGGCGCTGCGCGCTTCCAGGTCGTTTGGAAGGTTTGATGGGTCGAACCTTGTTCATATTAAATATTTAAATTTTTGGGAATTTAACATTATTTTCGCACATAAGAATTGATATTAGTTGCATCATATTTGTTTGGATAATCTTAAGTTAAATAACGCCACTAGAATTTGATTTAAGTGCTTAAGATTATGAATAGTGAATATTTTGTCATAAAATAAGTCCCAAAATAAGAATTTTGGAGAGAAATAGTTCAGGTACAAAATGCACCCCCAATTCTCACGTTTATACCCCCTTTTTCCAATTGGAATATCTATTTCTAAAAAAAAAGATATTTCTGGAGCTAACTGCACCCCCTGTTTTCAGGTTTACACCTCCTTCTATAATTGAACTTTCAATTTCTATTCTGCACCCTACCTTTTTACTAAGCTGCACCCCTAATGTCACTTAAAATCTAATCCACCAGATTTCGTCATGAGGCAATCCTCCACTTACTAAATTAACCAATGACAGTTTGCCATATCATCAATCCTCCACTAACACAAATCACTAATCAATGTTTGCCATGTCATCATCTCCTTCCCAACACAAACCCTAACCCTAATCTCTCATTCTCTCTCTCTTCCGCACCAACCCACTCCGTAGCCGCCACACTCCACAGCTGCCACCTCCATGGCCGCCACGACAACGTCCGGCCACCGCTGCACACGCTGGAAAGCAGCCGCCCGTCGCACCCTCTTCAGAAACCCTGTCACCGCTGCTACACTAGGGATCCGCGACATCTTCGTCTTCTCCACGCATCCCGCAGCCATCACCACACTGTGATTGCACTCGCAGGGACAACGGCCACCATCTTCTGCAACTCTTGCGTCTCCATCATCCTTCGTCGTGCCTCCATCGCTTCACCATGCGCGAACCAACCTTCATGATTCATAGAACCATCGCACTTTCTACCTCAAACCACTTTCTCTACTGCATCTTAACTCCCCCCCCCCCTCCGCGCATTGTCCCGCTGTCGGCATCTGCCATTGTAGTACCTCTCGTTGCGACCACACTAAAAGACGCAACCCATCTCCGCAGTTGCGCTGCCAGCATCTCGAACCTGCGACTCTCGCGCCACTGTGAACCACCATTGTGTCTTTTTCATCGCGCCGCCATCATCTCGCACCAACACACACCACCACACTCTCGCGTGAAACCTGCACCCACGCTGCCGAAAATCCATGAATTTCGCTGCAATGCATACTTCGCGCTGTCTACACTGCAACTACAACAAACACGACGCCGAACGTGTCCTCCATCGGAGAACCAGTGGCCACAATAAGAACCTGCGAAATGCCCCCTTGCGGCAACCCTCACGGTAGCCAAACCCTAATTGCGGAAAGAGAATTCTTGCTTGAGAGAGAGACTGCTCTGACACTTGACAACCTCTCACTAGACAGTGAATGAGTCAACACTGGTCAACCAGTCAACTCTGGGCAAGGGCGATCAACATTGGTCAAACATGCTATTTTTACACTATTTTTGGCAGGTGGTTCCTCTGTAGGAACCCTAAATGGCCTAGAAAGGAAAGGATCGTCTGACGGCAGTTTATTGCCAACCAGACAATTTCTGGAGATTCCCACAAACATAAAAATTAAAAGGAAACAAAATATTAAGCATGATCATACCAAATTCAACATACCAATCAGACTTAAATTAATCAACGCATGAATTTTCCCTATTTAGCATGCCATTCCAATTTAAAATAAAGGTAACACGTAAGGTTACTCTATTTAGCATGTGAATCAAATTTAAAATGAAGTTAGTGCGTAAAAGCTCCCCTAACCTGGATTCCTTAGCTTAAACTTTGGCACTTGAAGATTCTCCCTTCACCAAGGACCTCCTTTTTCTCCTCCCAATTCAGCCCCAAAACCTCACTCAAACCTCACCAATCTCAAAAATTCGTGCTCTCCTTTCTGAGTACAATTCCAGCCTTGCAAAACCTTCTCTCTTACCTCAAAATGGCCTTTTAAATGTGCCTTAATGTGGGTTTAATGTAGCAAAACGAAATTGGCATTAATCATAGGTTAATTACCATTCAATGTCCTAATTCATTCTGTTTTTCAGCCACCCTTAGCTGCCATGCCTACTAGGGTTTTCCTTTAACCCTTCAAATTCAAGCCAAAGCCAAAAATAACAAAAATGAAGTTTAATTTGGGTTCTCCAAGGCTTGAACCCACAACCATGCCAAAGCCAAATCAAAGCCAAACCATCATGCTAATTCATGTTTCTTGCTAACTAATATAATTCAAATATTATATTATTCCACAACATGATTAACATATATTCAAAACAATAACAAAAAAATAACACACAATTGGCAAATATAGGACTCAAACCCAAGTCCTCTCCTATAATTAAAGTACTCTCAACCACTTGAGCTAGTACTTTTCCACGTCATACAAAATAGAATTTAATGCCATAAAGGCTTTTCTTACCAGCATTTATTAATTAATTATTTATTTAATTAATTAAATTTCGCAGGTCTTATAAAAACTTTTAAAACTAAGAGATGTCAAAAATTACTTCCAAACATAGAGCATGTAGCTTTGAGGAATCCAAAATTGCTTTGAAACAATTTGTTGAAGAACTCAGAGAACTTAAACTATGGAGGGAAAGTGAGTCTAAAGTGAGGAGAGAAAACAATATATAAAGAAAGCTCCAACTAAGTCATCCAAAAGAAGAAGTTAGAGCCTTAAGAGAAGAAAGAGAGCAAAAAGCTTCAAGCATACATCATTCTAGGGGAAGTAGGAGTGGAGAAACTTTCTCTCAGTAAGAGTTAGGGGTAGGGGATTACTATCAACAACTGTCTCACATTAAGAGGTAAAGAAATGAACATACCCCTAGAGAAGTCAAGGTAGACATGCCCCACTTCTATAGCAAAGATAATGTTGAGGCTTATTTGGACTAGGAAATGAAGGTAGAGCAATTATTTACTTGTCACCAAATCAGTGAAGAAAGAAAGGTGTCTCTGGCTACCCTAAGCTTTCAAGGGTATGCCTTATATTGGTAGATCTCCTTAGTTTAAGATAGGATGCGCCATAATGGTCCTGCTATTAAGTATTGGAATGATTTGAAATTTACCCTTAAGAGGAGACACATTTCCTCTATTACAATAGGGAACTCATGGACAAACTTGTGAGACTTCAACATAGGTCTATAATTGTGGAAGAATATAGACAGAAAATGGAGTTGTTTATGTGTGAGCAAGGATAGTTAAAGAGGAAGATATTACTCTAGCAAGGTTCTTAAGTGGGTTGAACCTTAACATAAGAGATAAAGTGGAGTTGTTTATGATGTGAGCAAGGATAGTTGAATGATTTAGTTCAAATGTGTATAAAGATAGAGTAACAACTTTTATAGAAATCATAATTTAAAAGAGAATCAACTTCCTCTAACTCTTACGCAAAAAGGGATTCAAAGAAAGATAAAGATGAACCCCCTAAGAAACTAGCCAAAGAGCAAGAAAAGGGCAAGGGTGAAGCATCTGCACACACCTGCACACACTCATACTAGTGATATTAAATGCTTCAAGTGCTTGGGTAGAGGTCTGTTCCTGCAGAGAATAAACAAGATAAGTTAGGCACAAGCGTCACCTTACCCATGTAGTCCGCTATCTCCTCAGTTGGCCTCTTCCCGGTTGGTACATGTCGGCTTCGACCCAGGAGGGGTTACCTGCAGAAGGGACTCCGAAGCTCAAGTAAGTCAAAAATCTCATGTACCTTTAATTACTAGGGTCCACGTGTATTTATAGAGTATTAATTATGTTTGATTACGTGTCATGGGCTGAGCCCTAGTTTGGGCTGTAGGTGGGCCAAGACCTTGGCCCAGGCCCATTATGGGCTTATTGGATGTCAGGGGGGCTTTCATTTCGCTAAGTCTTTAGGAACGGTCTGATTCGGTTACTTCTCCAGTTGACGGATGTCGTCTCTGCCCGTGCACTGTCCTAGATTGGCCGTTTTGTTATTAGTTTAGGCTTCGTTTAGTTATGATTTTAGGTCTATGCCGACCTGAGTCGTGTACTTGGGTTGTTTCCGGCATATACGTAAGGTTCGTTGTTTATATGGTTAAGTTGGCCGGGCATGGTATAGTTAAGTTGGCTAGGTACGGTACACTAGTCCCCCAGCCTTTGCCGATATATTATGTCGGTGAAGGATGATATGTGTTGTTGTACTAGTCGTGACCGGCTAGGTAAGATACAAGGTCATATAGTTGCTCAATGCCCCACCAAGAGAACCATAATACTGAGGGGCATTGATCATTATAGTAGCCAAAAGGAATCCAACACTAGTGAAAGTAAGAGTGAGAGTTCACAAGAGTCAAATGGAGAGATGCATACCCTTGTGAAGAAAAGCTTATAAAATTAGGAGGCTACTCAACAATCAACCTAGTGTTGACCATATCAAACAAAGAGAGAGCATCTTTTAAACAAGATGTAATGTTTCCAAAAATATATGTTTTGTCATTGTTGATAGTGGATCATGTTATAACAGCTGTAGCACTAGATTGGTTAAAATGCTGAATTTGGTTGTGTTATCCCATCCTAAACCTTACAAACTTTATTAGGTAAATGAAGATGGGGATATCATAGTTAAGAATTAAGTGAAGGTGCAATTCTCCATTGGGAAATATAAAGATGAAGTTTTATGTGATGTAATTCTCATGGAGGCTTGTCATATTTTATTAGGAAGACCATGGCAGTTTGATAGAAAGTCTATACACAATGGTCTTTCTAACGAAATCACCCTCCATCACATGGAAAATAAATTTGTGCTTCATCCTCTCACCCTAAGTCAAGTGGCTGAAGATCAAGTACAAATGAAACTCAAGAGGGAGGAAAAAGAAAAAGAAAACAAAAAAAAGTCCAAAAGTAAAGAGTAAGGAGTTAGAGGTGGGGGAAATTGTTGTTCCTTCTCCCAAGGTTACTCAACATGAAGTTCTTTTACCTAGAAAATCTTTAGAAAATGTGCTTCATGATGAACAACCTTCTTACCGCTTGGTGTGTCAAGGAACACTCACATGCACTTCTAGTAAGTCTCGATTTGAGTCTTTACCTCCTCTCATTGAAAATATTTTGAAAGAATTTGAGGATATTTTCCCTAAAGAAGGACCTATTGGCCTTCAACCTTTTAGGGGAGTTGAACATCAAATTAATTTTATACCTAGAGCTAGTTTACCAAATAGACTAGTCGATAGGAAAAATTCTCAAGAAACAAAGGAGATAGAGAATCAAGTACAAGACTTATTAGATAAGGGTTGAATTCAAATGAGTCTTAGTACTTGTGACGTGATTGTTTTACTAGTTCCTAAGAAAGATGGCAAGTGGAGAATGTGTTGATGTGTTGTGACTGTAGAGCCATCGATAAGATTACAATAAAGTATATGCATCCAATCCCGATGCTAGATGATATGTTTGATGAATTGCATGGATCCATTATATTTTCTAAAATTGATCTTAGGAGTAATTATCACCAAATTCGAATTAAAGAAGGTGATGAGTGGAAAATCGCTTTTAAGACTAAGTTTGGATTATATGAATGATTAGTGATGCCTTTTGGCCTTACTAATGCAGCCAACACTTTCATGCGACTCATGAATCATGTCATAAAGGAATGCATTGAAAAGTTTATCGTAGTTTATTTTGATGTCATTTTCATGAAGATTTTCTTCTACTGCATTTTAAGAGAAAAGTAGAATTTAAATATACATAAGGTGGATTCAACCTATAAAATAAATTCTGAGTGTAACAAACTCACTCGATTATAGCTGATAAAAAAAAAAAACACACTCGATTATAATGCTCTAGAAACTTTTTTACTAAATATAAATAATATGCACTCATTCACGATGGATGTGCAATACATAATATGCACACATGCATGTAAAATGCTAAATATAAATAATATTAAATTTTATATATGATAAAACAATAATTAAATCTAGTTTCTAATGTAAAAGACATTAAACTCTTCAACACAAAATTTATGATTTTAATTTTTAAATTTGAAAAAAAATATTATAATTCATAAATATTATTATATAATATCAAATTTTTCATTGGTTATTAAACTCACATGTAGTCACCTGTTGAGGCATTCGATTCATCTACAGTACATTAAGTTCATTTTCCAGGATTAAATCACAAGAGACATTTGAGATACGTATTGGTTATATGGAGAATGACCGGTGCTTTGCACCTTATATGATTTGAGTGATGCTGGCATGGTGTGTCAGATGGTAGTAAGGTTATTTATGATCCATGTGATTAGACTCTTAGGCCTGTTGTGGTACCACCATACTTCTGTCGTAGGGATTGCAGTCACTCAGACATTAT
The DNA here is from genome assembly GCF_037176805.1 of Vigna unguiculata. NCBI lineage: Eukaryota > Viridiplantae > Streptophyta > Magnoliopsida > Fabales > Fabaceae > Vigna > Vigna unguiculata. The sequence goes on along the minus strand of NC_140795.1, from coordinate 20,171,326 downwards.
AAGTCTGTGTTGTCCACTCTTTATTTTAATTTTAATTTGGCTAAATGGGGGCATCCGAAGTTGTGTTTTGCCCTTTACTTTTTCATCACTAATAATATTTTGGCTTATTTAAGGAAAACTAAAATCTAATCGATTACATTGTACAGCTGGGTGGGTGATCCAATTCCACTCCAACATGATGGGCAAATGAAGTCAGAGAAAGGTTTGGTAGACACTCTTAATTATGAGCTGTTCGAATCCAACAAATAAACCTAATTAAAATTTTTAAAATAATAGTTTACTTTTAAATATTACTTGTCTCTCGTCATGTGGGGCGACCCGGAAGAAGATAATATGAAAGAAAATATTATTCACGTTTATTTTTATGTTGTTATGTGGTGTCACATTTTCATTGGTTGTTCAAAAGGTTATGTCTGTACGAAAGATGAATTTAAGGTCCTGCAACGGGATATAAGTAATAATTGTTTTCATTTTATTAATTCAGGTCACAATAAAATGAAAACAATTCTAAACTTTTAAGGATATGTGAAAAATATAATAGATCTCATTTTTAATGTTAATTTAAATATTTATTTTTAAATAATAATGTATAAAAAATATTATAAAATTAATTTTTTAATAAAATGAAGTTCAACTCATTTCTTCTAAAATTTATTAAATGAATTCAATAATTCATAATAATAATAAAATTCTTTTTAATGAAAAATTTAATCAATTCATTGATTTGTCAAAATGCAGAGATAAAGAAACTACAAAATAAAAAAGAATTATAAATTTGTTAATTAATGATGTAAAAAAATATTTAAAAGATAAAAAAGAATTGTTTTTACTAGTATTTCCCTGATAAGTGGTAAGATTTGAGTAGATTAAAGAATTTTAACTTATATTATTGAGGAGTGAAATATAAGAAAAGATTCATCATTTAAATTATTTGATATTCAATTCAGTAAGAGAATTTGAATTTTTTGAGTAAAAGAAAATAAATATGAAAGAGTGTGTATTTCCTGACAAAAAATTATGTATATTTATAGAATTTTTGGATCCTATGACTCATGTAATAAAATTGGTAATATTTAATATGATATCAAACAACATCAAATAAATAAACTTACTATATATATATAATAAATTTATTTATTTGATATATATATATATATAGATATAGGTTGGTTTGGAGGGTGGATCAAAGAAGGTTATATAATACCGAGCGGGAGTCTGAAACCTTAGACAGTGATGAGGACAGAGACAGATATGGTGACTTTGGTATATTTTCTCACCCAAAAAATATGGAGGACTACAATTGGGAGGGTGAGACTTACTTCACAAAAAAAGGAAGAGTTCACTGATGCAATAAGAACTTATGGGGTGCATAGTGGTAGAAAGTTGAAAATATTTAGAAATTACAAAATAAGAATTTATGTTAAATGTTTGGGTGCAAAAGGTAAATGTAAGTCGTATGCCTATTATAAGGCTACACAAAGTAATTGGCAATTACGAAAAATTATCCACAAGCACACTTGTAGTAGGGAATTCAATGTTTGGCTAATGACTTCAAAATGGTTAAGTGGGAGGTTGGAGAAGACATTAAGAGAGAATCCAAATGTTAAATTGACTGACTTAAAAAAAAAAGATAGGCAGGAAATTGAACATTGGTGTTTCTAGGTCTATGACCTTTAGGGCAAGGTCAATGGCATATACAAACATTGATGGATCATTTAAAGAATAGTATAAACGAATTTATGACTATGCACATTGATGAGTCATTATTTTCCCTTATTCCATTGTCTTTTTGTGCCATTCTTGAGGGTCATTTAGTGCTTAATTGTCTTTTGTTAGTGCATTTTCCTCAATTAGGCTTCATTGGGCCATTATTCCGAATTTTGAGTAATTTCACATTAATTGGTCTAATTATTATTTCTAATTTTTTTTAGGTATTATGTGGAACAAAATTTGGAGCTTGGATTTATCTTAAGGTTAAAAGAGAGTTGCTACGTGATTTCCACAACATTGCTACGTTTGTGCCATGTCAATCAACCTATCCACGTCATTGCGCTAGCATTTTCAGCCCATAGATGCATTTTTGTAATTCTGAGTGGCAGAATGACTGTTTTGTAAATACTTTGATTTGTAGTGATATGACCATGTTTTAGGTCATTTTTTCTGATGGGTAGCCACTCTCTCTTCTTCCCCAATCTGTTTTCACATTCTTAGGAGAGCATACACTTAGGGTTTTTCGATTTTGGTGATTTGAGACCATTGGAGTACCACCTAACTTAGGGTTTTCGTCCTATTCAATAAAATTTGTGTTTGTTCACTTTTTCCATACTCTTCTAATGCAATTTCGTTTCTGTTTGAATTATTTTTCGAATTCCATGTCTAACTAAGTTTTTGGTATTGATTCCTTGAATAAATTGAAATGAAACCATGTGGTTGTTGTTCGTTTAGAATTTTTGTTTTGGTTTGCCCTTCTTCAAGTTGCGTTTTCATGGTAAAACACAAAATTGATGGATGCTTAATCTTAATTTCGTGTTTCTGCATCTAAAGCGACTTATGATCATGCTTAATGAGTGTGGGTCGTTCATAGTATGCTTAATCTGTGGGTGTCAATTGCTTGAAGTATGCTTAGCTTAATGACATATTTCACTTGTGTTAATTATCGCTTAGTTGATTAATTTCGAGTTTCATGGGAGCAAATTGGATAGAACAATTAATTGTGTAATCTATGATTGGGGAAATTTTACTTAAATCAAGGAATCAAAACGTTTTGAAATCTGTTTAATTAAGTTTTGCAATTACGTTTTGTTAATTTTGTGTTTAAAACTGAATTTGCCAAACCAACCTCCCCTTGTTTAATCTGGAACCTTTGAGTGATAACAATGGTCACTAGGAGATGACCTTGGGTTAATTCTTGAGTACTACATTTACATGTTTTATATGGTCGGGTACGACCTCGATCACATATGAACTTTTAAGGTCAAACCCGGGTTCAACTATTAAAGTGCATGTTGAGGAGAATGAGGGCAACTCAATATTCAAACGACTTCATGTCTGTCTCAAAGACCACTTTGTGTCTTGTAGGCCTATTATTGGTGTAGATGGTTGTTTTCTAAAGGGCAAATACGGTGGTGAATTGTTGACAACTGTGAGAAGAGATGGAAATGACCAAATGCTTGTTTTGGCATACGTAGTACTCGGAGTTGAGAATAAGGAAACATAGAGTTGGTTTCTGGATTTGATGATTGAAGATCTTGATGGGCGAGAACTATGTTGCACTTATACTTTATTTCAGGCCAACAAAAAGTAAGTAATGTGAATTTTTTTCCCAACTTTTGAATTAATCTTCCATTGTTGTGCTTATAATAATGCATTTATCTATGCTCATTTAATAGGGATACTCCCAGCATTGCAAGAATGGTTACCTGGTGTGAATCAAAGGTTCTACGTTTGACATATATATTCAAATTTAGGAAGAAATTTCCTGGAAAAAATTTGAAGCGTCTTTTATGGAAAGCAGCATATTGCACACATCCTCAAGCATGGGAGGCAGTAATGAGAGAAATCAAACAGTTGAATGAGGATGCTTTCAAATACTTAATAGCTATCCTCCCAAGGCATGTATTAAGAATTGCTTTATTTTCTCTGTACATTTTCGTTTTTAATGCCAATTTTGTTTTTCAAACTAGATTTTGGTCAAGGTCAAGATTTACAGCCGAATTTGCATGTGACACCCTGGTGAATAATATGTCTAAGGGATTCAATAATACAATACTAGATGCAAGGAGCAAGCCAATCCTAACCATGATGGAAAAAAATTATATTTACCTCATGAAGAGATGGGCAAGCAATTGAAAGAAGATAAGTATGTATGGATGTTCCATTTGCCCAAGAATTAAGAAAATAATGGAAAATGAGGCCAAAAATACTAAGCATTGGCTTTCAAGGTAATATTACTATTTAGGATTTATATGGTGTAGTTATAAATTGATTTATTGTGCTTAGGATTTATGTGGGTTACAATATAGATTGATTTATTGTGCTTTCACTATTAATAGTTGGTCAGCCATGATTGGAGACAAATTTGTGGTTGACATAGATAAACAAGAATGCAGTTACAGGAAGTGGACCATAACAACAATTTCCTGCTACCACACACTCACTACAATCAGATTTTTAAATCTGAATGCTTAAGACTTCCTTCCATATCGGTTTCTAACGTCAACCTACGAAGATACATATTTGTCAATGATATACCTTGTCAACAGTCCTTATCTATGGGAAATAACTACTGCTCGTGATGTCTTACCTACTACTAAAAGGGTCTTGCCTAAAATACCAGTAAAGAAACAAAGACTAGAGTCATGGGAATTGAAGAAGGACGACACTCAACTAAGGGAAGGTGGAACAAATAAAAAATGTGGGATATGTAAACAAGTGGGACAAAAAAGAACTAATTGCCCACAAACTCCTTATACACCACAACAACCTACTCCATCTAGTACACACCAAGGCACCCCAGCAGTTCAAGATCCTTAAGGAAGTTAGGCAACCCACCAATCTAAAGCATTTGAGCTAAGTCAGCCTACTCATGTTACTCAGGTAAGTCATATAACTTCAACTCAACCAACCCTACCACATGAACCATAACAACAAACTCTTCCCACACAAACAAGTCAAATTACTACATCCTATCAAACTCAGCCAACTACAACAACCATCTATAGAGAGAAATTATCATACAAGAGGGGCCCAATATTGAATCCATGCAGACTTTATATCATGTCATTTTGTAGTTGTCTATGTATTACAAAGTTCAATTTGTACTTCTTTTCATTTTGGAAGACAAATATTTTGGAAGAAAGATGTTATGCATTTAAATTCTTAGCAGCTGATTTTGCTTAACATATTACGTGGTATTCAAACAATTGGGTATCGACTTTACTTAGCAGCTTATGTGTTTTAAAGAAAGATATTATGTATTAAGATGCATTTTGGATTAATATGAAGTTTATTAGGCTGCACAAATTCAATGATTCAGCCTATATTTTACTACATATTCATGTGTTTATTATGAACCTTATTTTTCTTACCAAATATTGTTCATTGATTCCATAAATTTACTTTAAAAAAACTTACAGGTAAATTACTAAAACTCTTAATTCTTTCCATAATAAAAATTCATTACAAAAACGAAAACCAAATACATAGCTTCAAAATGACTACTACAACCACTTTTACAACATATCAACCAATTTTGTACAACTTAAAAACCAATATTACATTAATCAAACCCAAAAAACATATAATCCCTGTTAAAAATTTAACACATTTTTCAGACACCATAAGGGATTTTTCTAAATTGTAGATCTTTCTCCTTTGTCTTCCTATGGTAGCATCCCTTTCATCCCATTATCTTAATTAAACCACTTGAAATAATTGCATCCTTTAGATTCTTCATTTCCATCACTTCGCTATTTACAAAAATGAAACAAACACAAGAAGAAACTTTTTAGGGCAACCCACAAATTTCTTTCCATAAACAATGATTATGGAAACGAAAAATTAACACCATAAATAATACCTTGTAGTTAGGGCAACCCAAAAATTGTTTTCCACAATTCTTAACTGTTTTAGCCAATCTCAACACTACAATCTCCCCACAATAGCAAATTGGTGTTCTTCCCAAATCCCTATACAAAATAGTAGGGGAGGAGACGTTGTGCTTTTTGTGTACCCCATGAAGAACATGCACAACCCTCACTGTGAGACATTGCACAATTGATCGAACATCACCTCTTCAGGTCCAAACCAGAAATTTCAAAGGAGAAGAAGAAGAAGATGGTTAATGGGCAAAACTCTTTTAGGGCAAAAGATGCATATCAAATTCCTTAAAACAACACATTGTACATGTAACACTGTACAATTATTTTATTTTACATGTATCCTTTATTAATTGACAAGTATTTGTTCTTCGTTGACACATTACCATAATCTTAACATCGTTTCTGCGAATCTATCAAGATGGATTTGATTGATGCGCTTAAACTAATTTGGAGACCAAATTGACACTTTTTTAAGGCGAGATACCAATTTGACACACTTCACCCAAAGTGGGTACCTTTCGAGTAACTAAACCTAAAATTAAATAGTGCATAATATTTAGACTGTTTTGTTCTTTATTCAAACTTGAAAAATAAATATACACTAGTAGAGAGTTTCTTCATAGTACAAATTAAAAAAAAAGCATGACAATTAAAATGACTTATTATCAATTAAAAAATTAGTGTTCCTATAGGAGCAATACAATATTATCATGAGACCGAAACAATGTCTTACCACAATCTCTGAACTCTTCAATGGGTTCCTATGTCTTTAATCTTGGTCGCCTACTAAGTATTAATCTTCCTCTTATCATAAATGGAGATTGTACCTACAAAAGAGACTTCAACGCTTAAGTCAGCATAAAGTTTTTCTCAAGGTCAAATCTTGGATTAATGATTAATAAATTGTGTACCTTTAATTAAAGGGGTCCACTTGTATTTATAATGGTTATTTAACCTTTGACTTACCATAATTACTCTTATTGGATCTGGATCTTGGTTCTTTGATCAGACTTGTAGGGAATTTTCCTAAATTTTTCTAAGTTATTTGTCTAAGTTAAATAAGGTTGGGAAGGAAGTCGCATACGTACCGACTTGTCGTTTATATTACCTGCCATTTTTCTTTCTTATGTTACGAGGTCGTTTACCATGGATTGCCTAGTTCTCCATTATGGTGGGCTTTTGAATTTGTTAGAGAAGCATCCGACTCCGCTTGGCTTTTGTGATGCAGGAAGTATCTGACCTCGTTTAGCCTTTGTGATGTGGGAAGTATTTGACCTCGATTGGCATTTGTCATGCAGGAAATATCTAGCCTTGTCTAGCCTTAGTGATATAGGAAGTATCCGACCTCGTCTGGCCTTTGTGATATAGGAAGTATCCAACATTACTGGCCAATTTGGTATAAGAAGTATTCAACCTTACTGGCCTTTATGGTAAAATTAGGATACACTCAATTTGAACCTAAAAATACCCACACTAGATAAATGAGAAAGATTAATCATAGGAACATGTATAATCCTTCAATTGTTATCCATAACTACATTCTCACTTTACATTGAATTCATATTTTTTATGTGAAGAGATATAATTGGTTCGTCCAAGTAGTAGTTGTGTAAGCTACTTCACCAAGTTAGCCCCTTATTAATACATTTTATAATTTTATTCGTGACTATCTTGCTTTAGTGTATTAGGTCTTTATCTACAGAAGATAATTAAGATTTTGCAAAAGCTAACCAAACCTAAGTTTAATTCACACAATCCTTCACAAATTAGCTTTATTTCTACCATACAGATCTTATATGGACAAGGGATAGAGAAACCATTCAAGATATAAAAGGTGTGTATTGGTGTGTTTATATGTTTGTTAAACACCACATTATGTTTGTTATCAACTTAAATGAATTTTCAAAAGTTTATTTGTTTTTGTTTTGCTTAATTTTGTAACCTAATCATTACAAAATTAAAGTTTTTAGAATACCATACTTCGTATTTGATGAAGGATTGAGTTTGTTCCTTATATATTGTGAATATGATGATAAGTTGTTTAAGAAAGTCTAGTGAAGATTTCCAATGGACATTAAGATAGCAACTATCTAGATGCGAATGAGCACTTCAAAAGACTTTAGAGAAGATGAGAAATGGATTAATTTAAGAAAACAAGAACATGATGATGAATATAACAAAAAAAATGAATGAAAGAAAGGAAATGAAGCAAAGTAGAAAATGGAAAGACAAGAAATGAGATTGTGAGTGAAGCACGCCACTTCAAGGGGAGGCTCAAGCCATGAATCATTGGAGATGAGTGGGGATGTTCTACCATTTGAGTCTAGCTCAAGATAAGGCTTAGAAGTTTCACTCCCAAGGGAGGATACTCTCACAAAGGTTGAACAAGTGTGTATATTACTCCAAAATGATCAACCACTTTACATGTAGTAGAGTACCCCTTATATAGACAAGTTTACGGGTCTCTTAGCAATAACACAAAAGTTAGGAAAACCCTACATTCTAGAAGGTAGGTTAAATGGTACAACAAATGTCCTCTTAAAGAGACTTCTCAGCCAAGACATGTGGCTCCTTATTCTAGATGCTTCTAGAACCTTCCAAGGTGAATTCTTGGTTAAGACATGTAGTGTAACATCCCAACCGAATATTACGGATTTAAATAATAAAAATAAACAAATAATAAATAAATTGCATTTAATGAAATATCATTTCCCAAAGATGCGGGAAATTTAAATTCTTTATTTCATAATAAAGACAACTCCAAATTCAAAATGCTAAAAACTCAATGAAATACTAAAATCGGTCTCATAATAGTTTAAGTTTACAACTAATTCAAAAACATAATAAAACTCAGAATAAAATCTCTCAAGCTAGCCCCGCTCCGACTCTATGTCTCACTAGATCCACCTGCAACATCATTTGCTCCCGTGTACCGCGTACACGATCATCGCCAAACACAAGCATATAGGGTGAGCTAACAGTTAAATAATCAATTATATAACACATATCTATCAATACAAGCACACAAAAGGAATTCCATCCTTTGATTTCAACTCATATGGCCACCACCATGTTACTCGTGTTCTACGTCTTCTGATGAATACCTAAAGGTGTGTTGCTGCCACACCTACCAGCCACAACTAGTAGAACACGTGTAGGAAACTATGCTATGGATCACACAACGTAACGCCAGGTGGAGTTTGATAAAGGTTGTACCCTACCAAATTAAAATAGATTAAATGCAGTATATGAAAGTTGAACCAAGTCGTCTCCCAACGACCAATGTTCTTGTTCAAAGCTTCAATTTCCAGATGAACACAACAATAGAACACAGCGGGGGTTTGGCAGGCAGATTCACAACAAACTTAAATTTGTAATGCAGAGAAATTTAACAGTAATATGAAAACGCAATGATTCCTTGATTCAATTGAAAGTCCACCAATCACAGATTACCAAATTAATTGTTCTATTCGAATTTGCTCTCATCAACCCTAAGTAATCAAATAAGCGAAAATTACCATGGATTCGTTGTCATTAAGAATAACATATTTTAGGCAATTAACACCCACAGATTGAAGCAAGTTGTGACAGGACTCATAAACATTAAGCATGAATACGAGCCCCCCAATGTGCACACACAAATTTGAGATTAAGCATGCATAAAAAACGTGTTTATCATAAAAAAACGTAACCTGAATTCAATGCAATTCCGAATACAACCCAAAATCGATCAACAATCTCATGGTTTCATTTCAATTTCGTCAAGGAATCAATGCAAAAAGCTTAGCTAGACATAAAAATGGAACAATCAAGCACTTTAAATATGAAACAGAACATCAAAATCAAAAACCCTAACTTATGAATTCTTAAATACGCAAATCTAGAGCAAAAGAGAGATTTCAAAGCTTCAATGGAATGTAAAACGGTGTTGTGATATATAAATCCGAAAACCCCATGAATGAGTGTTGTTCTAAGTCAATAAAATCCACAAAATGAGTTGTCCAAGCTAGAAAACGAATTCAAAACGTAAAAGCCTCAATGGGTGTTGTCAAATGTGCATAAAAATGGAAAAAAACCAGTGCAAAAACATCAAAAACGAGTGGAAAACCTCCATGAACACCCACCAAAACTTAGAGAACAAAAATGGAGGTTCGAGAGGAGTGGAGAAGAATAGAGTGCAGCTCCTTGCATGGTAAATGACCTAATTTCGTGGTCACATCAAATCTGCCACTCATATTTACAAAATTGCCACTCTGCCACTCAAAATTACAAAAATGACACTCTTGGGCCTCTAATGTTGGTCCATTCACTCATATGATGTGGAAATGACGTGAAAATGATGTGGCGACTCTCTTCAACTGAATATTAATGTCCAAGCTCCAAAAACTCTTCACCCAAATACCTAAAAATAATTTAGAATGTGAAATTAGTCGAAATTTGGAACAGTGGCCCAATAAAGCCCAGCAGATGAAAACACAATAAAGATTAACAATTAAGCATTGAACAACTGTCAAATGGGTACACAAAGGCAAGTGGAATGAAGGAAAATAATGACTCATCAAAATCGACCACACTTACCCTTTTGCACTCCTAGGCAAAATTAAAGAGTAAAGCAAAGTAACAACATCACATACATAACAAGACAGAAGAGACACAAGACAAACAAACTCAACAACGAAAAATGGAAACATATCCAAGACAGAAAGATTCAAAGCTGCAAGGTATCCATGAACATCATCCAAGCAGTTCAAAACATGTGAAGTACTCAATTTAGCTGAGAGAGAGAATTGAAAGTAACAACCTCACAAAATATGCACTGTATCACTCAAATCTCTAGGCTACTATTTACTCTCAAAGTACCCCTGAAAAACAAACATCAAACAGACTTGGCAAGCCTCTAGAACCAACAACCAAACCAAAACACATGCAGGTCAAGATCCGAAGGGCTTTTCAAGGTTGTAATGGGGTTGAGGACAAGGTGTGGAACATATGGATAAGTAGCTAAGCAACAAAGGAAATAGAGGAGTTATGGGGAATAAGTCTCAATCAAGCATGAACGTAATCCCAAACACCAACACTTCCAAATTTGGTTCTCACACAATGCTCAAACCCAAGATCCTTTTATTTCTTTTCTTTGTTTTCTTTTCTTTTCTTTTCTTTTTGTTTTCACTCTTTTTCCTTTTTTTTCTATACAAAGAACATGCAAAGAAATAACAATTTTGAAATCCCACCTGGGTATACAAGTGAGCAATTCCAAGAACCAAGTGAGCCTAAATCATATCCCAACATGCATGTGAATCTGAAAAGCATCAGAAAGAGTCAAACCAAGTCCATTGTGCAAGCATTCAAGGGACATATATCACACAATCAAAGAATAGAGAGTGGCTCAAATTCTCACACAGGGTCAAACAATTCCAAAAGCAACTTGACATGCAAAGAGAAAGCAAGGATATCAGTCCACAGAATAACCAACAAATCATCCTCCAAAAGTGAAGTGAATGTCCCAAACAGAAAACAAAAACATAACACTAATTAACACAAACTAACAAAAAGGAAACAAACAAAAGGAAACAACAACAGACTGATGGACAAGTGCAATAAAGTAAAGAAGGAGAAGGAGAAAGAAAACTCCCTGAATCATGGTGAAATAGCAGTGGGGTCAAGCAGGGAAGTCTCCTCTACAACAGTATCCACTAAGGTAAGGTTGCTGAGGAATGGCTTCAGACAATGCCCATTCACTTTGAAGTTCTTATCGGTGGACTGGCTTTTGATTTCAACTGCACCATAAGGATAAACATTAGTGACAACAAAAGGACCAATCCACTTTGATTGTAACTTACCCCCCATGAGTCCAAGTCTAGAGTTATACAGTAAAACTTGCTGACCAACAACAAACTCCTTTCTAGCTGTGGAGCTATCATGGAATCTCTTGGTCTTCTCCTTGTAGAACATAGAGTTCTGATATGCCTCCAAACGGATCTCATCTAACTCGTTCAACTGCAGCTTCCTTTCTTCTCCAGCTTGATCAAGTGAGAAGTTGCATGACTTGACAGCCCAGTAGGCTCGGTGCTCAATCTCCATTGGAAGGTGGCATGGCTTATCAAAGACAACCCGATAAGGAGACATCCCTATAGGTGCCTTGTAAGCAGTCTTGTGAGCCCAAAGAGCATCCTAAAGTCTATTGCTCCAATCCTTCCTGTTGGGCTGCACAATCTTCTCCAAGATCCTCTTGATTTCTCTGTTTGAGATCTCGGCTTGCCCATTAGTTTGAGGGTGATATGGTGTAGAAAGTTTGTGTACAACCCCATACTTTTGAAGCAAAACCCCCATGGATCTATTGCAAAAATGGGTGCCCTGGTCACTAACGATAGCTCTAGTGGCTTTGGCTTCCACCCATTTTGAAACATAATCAACAGCCAGCAAGATGTAAGTAAAACCAAAAGAAACAGGAAAAAGACCCATGAAATCTATACCCCAGACATCGAAGACCTCACAAAACAACATGGGTTGTTGAGGCATCTATTGTCTCTAAGAAATGGCTCCTCCTACTTGTTGGCATTGCTCACACGTGCTACAAATCCTCTACGCATCCTTGAAGATGGTGGACCAATAAAATCTGCAATCTAGCACCTTGCGAGCTGTCCTTTGTATGCCAAGGTGACCACCAAGTGCAGATGAATGACAAAATTTGAGGACCGAGTCAATCTCATGGTCCGAAATTCATCTCCTGGTGACCTGATCACTGCACATTTTCCACAAATAAGGGTCATCCCAAATGTAATACCTAGCATCGCTCTTGAGTTTATCACATTGAGCTCTGGATGCTAGTGGAGGAAAAATAGAAGCAATAAGATAATTCACGATGTTAGCAAACCAAGGTGAGGAAGAAGTAGAGAGTGTCAACAAACTTTCATCGGGAAATTCATCCCAGATCGGTGAAGCATCATCAATAGACCTCTCAATACTGCTTAGGTGGTCTATAACCAGGTTTTGTGCTCCGCTCTTATCACGGATCTCCAAATCAAATTCTTGAAGCCAGAGCATCCATCTTATCAGTTGAGGCTTGGATTCTACCTTCTTCAACAGGTACTTAAGAGCTGCATGGTCAGTGAACACAACAACAGGAGAACCAAGCAGATAAGATCTAAACTTTTCAAGTGCAAAAACTACCGTAAGTGATAACGCTGTCGTTGACGCAATCAAATTAATACTACTTATCTATAACAACTTCAGTATTGTTAAGAAAGTAGTCAACAAAATAGTAAGGGTAAAGTAACCCAAAGTCGTCTCCCAACGAACACGGAATTGATTTTTAACAAATTAGTTCTTATAAAACTATACAAATGAGTTAGTAAAATAAAATAAAAAAAAATATAGGGGATTAAGATAAACAAAGACAGAAATAAAATTTAAAAGATAAAAAGAAATAAAAACAGTAGTAAAGAAAATAGATTGATTCCATTGCTTTTTCAAAATAGATTCATCATCGGTTATCTAAAGATTATTGCTCAATTAATTATTGTTGTAGATTTGCAAATTAATCAATGTAAAGTCTCAATTAATTTGTTGGCGTTCTCACTTTTAACCAAAGTACAGTCTCAATTAAAAGTGAGAACTTTTAGATTATCCATAGTAAATTCAACCAAAGTACAGTCTCAATCAAATTTACTATGCCTAATCATGTCTATTCTTTTATCTCCTCACCAAATAAAAAGCTTAATTAATCAAAGTAAAGTCTCAATTAATTTTCGTTAGAGTAAATACCTTTAATCAAAGTAAAGTCTCAATTATTGGTAAAAACTCATTTAATCACATGAAAGTTTCTAAATAAAATCAAAGTAAAGTCTCAATTAAATTTAAAAACTCTTGAACTCATATGATCAACATGCATATAGATTTAAAATCATTACTTTTTACGAGATTCAAAGATAAAAGACATAGATGAATTAAAACCTCAACAATAATAAAAAGAACAAAGAAATTAATTCATTCTAACCTCAAAATCCATAATGAAATTACAATGGAATCAACCCAAGAAGTTTAGCAATCCATGGAATACAAAAAGAAGAATAGAGAGAAGAAAAGAGAGAGAAAGGAAACGAAATTAGGCACCCCTAAGGGTTCCAAAACTCCGAAGTCCCGAGCTTGTCTTCTGCTTCTCCCTTGGTCTCTTTATATAGGAATTGGACTGGGCTTTTCTGGTGCTAAAATCTCTCAAATATCTTTTAAAATAAAGATAAATATAAATATTTAAAAATATTTAGAGAGATATATACTATTTGACAAATATAGTTGGTTGATAATATCAATATCTAATATAATTAAATTAATTAATTACTTAAAGATATATGATAAATTATCACCAATTAATATTTGAATTAATTTTCCAAATCAACCCTTTGCAATCTCCTCAAATTATCTTCTAAATAATCCAATATCTTCAAGATATATTTGTTTGTTGTGGATCTAAAAAGATTCCAGAAGATCTTGTCATATTTAAAAAGATTTGGTAGTTAATATCTTTTAATATTTTATGATATAATTAAATAAGATAATTATTTAAAAATATCAAATAAAATATCTAAAGATATCTTTTTCCCAAATTATCTCTATCATAAAGATAAAGAAAACCGCAAGGTCCAATTTTTTGTTCCTCTCTTCTTGGTTTAGCCAAACTTCTTCACTTTTTCAAGTTTTTCTTGCCGTCTTCATGCAATGCTTGGCTTGAATTTTTGTGCTTTTGATAATTCCTTATTCTTGGATTTATCTTTAAGGTGTCATAAAGCTTTAATCAATATATTTCCACACCTCCATGAGCTCAACTTAGCTGCAGCTGCACTAACACACCTCAAAATATCCAACGAACATTTATGCAACTAAAAAGCTATTTTTAACATTTTTTGTATCTCAAGCTCAATAAACCCAATTATAGGAAATCCCAATTAAATCAATCTTTAAGCACACAAATTCAATTAAATACCTATAATTAAACATTAAATGAGGGCAAAAATACGCACTCATCATACCCACACACTTATCCTTTTGCACTCCTGGGCAAAATTGAGTAATTTCAAAACTTGTTCTGAGGTATTTTATTTCACATCAACACTGGATCAAAGGAATGAACATCATTGGAAACAAATCAATCTTCTAGAAATCAAATTATTATGTATATACAAACAGAAAGGTTCTATTTTTCACACATGAGTTAATCTTTTGAATTCACAATACAATCAATTATGAAAGAAAGCACTCAAGTTAAATGTGTATTTTATCACCAAAATTCTCTCAAGTGTTTTGGCTTGTGTTTTCACTCAAAATACTCATGTAAGCAAACTCTCATAATACTTAACAAGACTCTAATATTCACAAACTTTTAGAAAAATATGCTTTCAAAGATCATGAGGACTTTTCACAGGTTATAACAGGGCCAAGTGAAAGGTAGGAAAAAATTTAAGACTCTTGGGTTTTTGAAATAGTAATGTAGGAAGAATAATGGAGCATAATTTCAAAAACAAGTCTTTTTCGTTTATTGCTTTGTTGCTCTCTCTTTTTTTTTTAGAAAGCAATTATTTTTTTCATTTCAACACTTTTTCATCTACACTTTTTCCTTTTGCCATTTTTATTAATTTGTGGGTGAGGTACTCACCCACACACTTTATTCCTCAACCATTCCTGAACACAATCCATTAGCTCCTTCTTTCTTCCTAAGGTAGAATATGGTCTTTTTCTTTTCAAGGTTATGCAATAGGCTTAAAACAAGAAAAAAAGGTTTAAAAGCTCAAAGGGGCTACCAATGGATTAATATCAAGGTGGGCTTATTTGGCCAAGTAACTAAAAACAATAAATGCCTCAATCATATCAAATCATGCATATTCACCTAAGTTGCAAAACAAAAAGAATCAAGCTAAATATTTGAGTGTAAACAAACATGAGCTAGTCACTCAAGATAAAATAGGAATGGCACATGGTGGTCCATCCTTTGCATTAAGGCTCAAGACTCACAAGGTCAAATTCTTTCACAAAAGATTTAATCAAGAAATTCTCAAATCAACTCAATTAGCAAATCATAGAAACAATCCATTCACAACATGACTTTTATTTTTCCAGAATTATGATCATCCCAATTACTGAATCAAATCCTAAAATCCAATGTCAATATGTTTTATTGAAAGCAGGAAAATATTTTTTTGGATTTCTTATGAGACATATTGTTTAAAAGTTTCACTTAGTAAAAAGTTAATACTTTCACAATTTTCTCAAAAAGAAATCACAATTTTTTTTCTTTTTAAATGAAAACAAAAACAAAAAATTGAAAAACAAAAAAATAAAAAAATAAAAAAATCTACCTACAGTTTGTTTCCCCCACACTTATAAAAAAAATGTCCTTCATGGACTTATTTTGGGGAGGAAACGAAAAAAATTTATTACTATTGGCTCAATCTGGCCATATGTCAAAATTTATTTTCTTTAATTTTATAAAGTACAAGTTAGCTTGTACAATTTTATTAAAGAAAACAAAAACACATATTTTTGAAATTTTTTTAATATTTTTAAAATTAAAAACAGAAACAAAAAATAAACAAGCATGCAAATTAACTTTTCTATCAACAATGATTTCAAAAGAATTTGAATCTAAGCTTTTTACCTGTTGTAGCAACCTTTCTTCTTTTTCTGCAGCCATGTCAACAAAGATAACCACTGAAAACTTATTTGCATCATTCACATCAACAAACTTGATGTGTGGAGTGTGTGGCTTCAACTTAACTTGAGCATCATCAGGTGCATTCGGATGGTTAAGCGGATCATCAGTAATCCTCATAATCTCATCTTTTGAGCAAAAATTTTCACCTGGTGTTGTTGACTCTACTACTTCATCATTAACCAAGTCAGTTGCAATAGTAGATGCTTCAGTTGCATCTTTGGATACTGTTTTCTCTTCAACTGCACTTGGTTCCTCTATTGTATTGTTCTCACAACTTTGCTCTTGAAAATGATCATTTGTACTCATATCCTCATCAACGGGTACAACTTTATATTCACTTTGAGCATTGTCAACATATCCATCAGTAGATATGTTTGTGTGAGAATCTTCAATTTCTTCATCAACTTCAGCAACATCCTTAATATGTCCATCAGTAGACATATTACTATGACAATCATTATATCCATCAGTAGATATATCAATGTGATGTGATTCCGCTATTGATTTTTCAGACTGACTCTGCAAGCTTTGTGTGGCGGCATTCATCATCTCTTTCTGGTCTGTCTGATTCATCTTCATCATTTCAGTCATCATTTTCATCATATCTTCCAAAGTGACCTTTCTCATTGCATCATTCATTAGCTGACTCAAATCTTCAGACATTTGTTCAGCTCTGATGGCCAACTTCAGAAGCACATCTTTGATTTCATGACGAAGTACATTAAAATCTGGATTTTCAGGAAATCTCTGATGGGGTTGAGGGGTCGTATTAACAATTACAAGTAATTCTATGAAGTTGTTCTTACTTGCATCCCTCAACATATCAGACAATATTTGCTTATTTTCGTACCACTCTTGCTCAATATTTCTACATCTTTGATCAACTCGCAACCTTTCATCCATGGACTCTAATTTCTCTATAACTTCACCCATTAGTATCATAACTTCTTTGTAGGATGGTCCATTCGTTGCTTCAAATTGCTGTGGTGGTACATATTGTTGCTGAAAACTATTTGGAATATATGGTTGCTGAGGTGGACACTCAGAATATGGTTGTTGCTCATATCCCAAAAAAGATGATCTAGGATATAGATCATTAAATTGTCGTAAAGTTAACCCACTTATATCAGGTGCAGAAGTAGGTATGACAATTTGTTGTTGATAATCATATGAGTCGCGTGGTTGCTGTGGATAGTAACCATAATTCACTTGAAAATCACACTGTTGATTATTTTCATATGAAAAACTATTTTGCATTTTTGAAAGAGGTTTTCTGAAAAGAAATAAATTGAAAGCTTGTTGAGTAGACTTCCAGGAAAGAGAGGTGTGTCACAATGGACAACTTAAGTACCTTGTCTTTCCTTAGCCAAAGTGTTTCCCAACTAGTTTCATAAATTTCCCAACAAAAATCCTCAAACAAAAATTATGCCGAAAAAAATAACTAAATAAAATAACTAAAGAAAATAAAAAAAAAATGTTAGAACCAAAATTGAGAAAAAAATGTTAGTGATAAACAAAATAAAAATAAAAATAAAAAATAAAATCGAAAGAATAAAAATGAAAATAAGAACTAAAATGACAAAAATTCTAACCGTGTTCCCCGGCAACGGCGCCAAATTTGATAACGCTGTCGTTGACGCGATCAAATTAATACTACTTATCTATAACAACTTCAGTATTGTTAAGAAAGTAGTCAACAAAATAGTAAGGGTAAAGTAACCCAAAGTCGTCTCCCAACGAACACGGAATTGATTTTTAACAAATTAGTTCTTATAAAACTATACAAATGAGTTAGTAAAATAAAATAAAAAAAAATATAGGGGATTAAGATAAACAAAGACAGAAATAAAATTTAAAAGATAAAAAGAAATAAAAACAGTAGTAAAGAAAATAGATTGATTCCATTGCTTTTTCAAAATAGATTCATCATCGGTTATCTAAAGATTATTGCTCAATTAATTATTGTTGTAGATTTGCAAATTAATCAATGTAAAGTCTCAATTAATTTGTTGGCGTTCTCACTTTTAACCAAAGTACAGTCTCAATTAAAAGTGAGAACTTTTAGATTATCCATAGTAAATTCAACCAAAGTACAGTCTCAATCAAATTTACTATGCCTAATCATGTCTATTCTTTTATCTCCTCACCAAATAAAAAGCTTAATTAATCAAAGTAAAGTCTCAATTAATTTTCGTTAGAGTAAATACCTTTAATCAAAGTAAAGTCTCAATTATTGGTAAAAACTCATTTAATCACATGAAAGTTTCTAAATAAAATCAAAGTAAAGTCTCAATTAAATTTAAAAACTCTTGAACTCATATGATCAACATGCATATAGATTTAAAATCATTACTTTTTACGAGATTCAAAGATAAAAGACATAGATGAATTAAAACCTCAACAATAATAAAAAGAACAAAGAAATTAATTCATTCTAACCTCAAAATCCATAATGAAATTACAATGGAATCAACCCAAGAAGTTTAGCAATCCATGGAATACAAAAAGAAGAATAGAGAGAAGAAAAGAGAGAGAAAGGAAACGAAATTAGGCACCCCTAAGGGTTCCAAAACTCCGAAGTCCCGAACTTGTCTTCTGCTTCTCCCTTGGTCTCTTTATATAGGAATTGGACTGGGCTTTTCTGGTGCTAAAATCTCTCAAATATCTTTTAAAATAAAGAAAAATATAAATATTTAAAAATATTTAGAGAGATATATACTATTTGACAAATATAGTTGGTTGATAATATCAATATCTAATATAATTAAATTAATTAATTACTTAAAGATATATGATAAATTATCACCAATTAATATTTGAATTAATTTTCCAAATCAACCCTTTGCAATCTCCTCAAATTATCTTCTAAATAATCCAATATCTTCAAGATATATTTGTTTGTTGTGGATCTAAAAAGATTCCAGAAGATCTTGTCATATTTAAAAAGATTTGGTAGTTAATATCTTTTAATATTTTATGATATAATTAAATAAGATAATTATTTAAAAATATCAAATAAAATATCTAAAGATATCTTTTTCCCAAATTATCTCTATCATAAAGATAAAGAAAACCGCAAGGTCCAATTTTTTGTTCCTCTCTTCTTGGTTTAGCCAAACTTCTTCACTTTTTCAAGTTTTTCTTGCCGTCTTCATGCAATGCTTGGCTTGAATTTTTGTGCTTTTGATAATTCCTTATTCTTGGATTTATCTTTAAGGTGTCATAAAGCTTTAATCAATATATTTCCACACCTCCATGAGCTCAACTTAGCTGCAGCTGCACTAACACACCTCAAAATATCCAACGAACATTTATGCAACTAAAAAGCTATTTTTAACATTTTTTGTATCTCAAGCTCAATAAACCCAATTATAGGAAATCCCAATTAAATCAATCTTTAAGCACACAAATTCAATTAAATACCTATAATTAAACATTAAATGAGGGCAAAAATACGCACTCATCAGAGCTCCATTTCTGTTGTGGTGTAGTTTGCTTAGGCAGCATCTAATGTCCTGGAGGCGTAGTAGATTACCCTCTGCTGCTTGTCAATTCTTTGAGCTAGAACAGCCCCCAATGCATAATTGGATGCATCGCACATAAGCTCAAACGGGGTTGTCCAGTCGGGCGCCTGAATGATTGGAGTGGTGGTCAGGGCCTTCTTGAGGCAATCAAAAGCCTCTTTGCATCCTTCATCAAAGATGAAGTCAACATCCTTTTGCAGTAAGTTGGACAGTGGAAGGGCCTTCTTACTGAAGTCCTGAATGAAGCACTTGTAAAACCCTGCATGGCCGAGAAAAGAACGAACCTCTCGTACAGAAGAGGGGCAAGGCAATTGTGAAATAATTGAAATCTTGGCAGAGTCAACTTCAATGCCCTTACTCAAAATTATGTGCCCCAATACTATGCCTTGTTCTACCATGAAATGGCATTTCTCAAAATTGAGAACAAGGTTATATTGGATGCACCTATTTAAAACTCTGTCCAAACTTTCTAGACATGCATCAAATGAGGACCCATACACAGTAAAATCGTCGATAAATACCTCTATGCATTTTTCAAGAAAATAACTAAAAATGCTAAGCATGCACCGCTGGAATGTGTCAGGGGCATTGCATAGGCCAAAAGACATCCTCCTATAGGCAAAAGTGCCAAAGGGGCAGATGAATGTGATTTTCTCTTGGTCCTCAAGTGCAATGTGAATTTGAAAGTAACCAGAAAAACCATCAAGAAAGCAATAGTGGGACTTACCTGCCAAACGCTCAAGCATCTAATCAATAAAAGGCATGGAGAAATGGTATTTCCTGGTTTCTTGATTTAGCCTTCTATAGTCGATGCAAACCCTCCAATTGTTTTGCACCCTTGTTGGAATCAACTCTTCTTTCACATTATTGACTACAGTGAGGCCTGTCTTTTTTGGAACAACGTGGATGGGGCTGACCCACTGACTATCAAAAATGGGATAGATGATCCCAGCTTGTAGAAGCTTGGTTACCTCCTTCTTGACAACATCTGAGATGACAGGGTTGAGTCGCCTTTTTGGCTGTCTCACTAGCTTTGCTCCATCTTCCAACAATATCATGTGCATGCATGTTGATGAGATAATACCAGGGATGTTAGCCAATGTCCATCCAATTACCTTTTTGTGCTTTTTAAGAACATGCAACAACCTATGCTCTTGTTCAGCAATGAGGGAGGTGAAAATGATGATAGGCAGTTTGTCCTCCTTCTCTAAGTAGACATACTTGAGGTTGTCTGGCAGGGGTTTCAACTCTAGAGTGTTGGATGCTGGCTGAATATCAAGAACTGGAGGGGAGTGAGAAATGGGTTCCACAGCCTGTACCTCAACATAACAATCAGATGCATATGTACTTCCTGCAACATGGTTAGTGCAATCTGATTGTATGACATCAAAATCATATGGTATAGCACCCAGTGAGTCAGAATCAACATCGAAATCAGAATCAGAATCACAGTCAACACCAATGCATGCAAATTTAGATAGGTCAAACACAAATGAATGTTTTAATTCATGCAAAGAGTGAAAATCAGAAATAAGTCCATCAACAATATCATCAATAATATCAACATGAAAAAGAGAGTGATCCTCAGAAGGATGTTTCATGGCATCCAAAATATTAAAACGCACCACAATATCATCAAACTCCATGGACAAAGTACCTGCATGGACATCAATCTTGGTTCGTGCAATTTTCAAAAATGGTCTCCTAAAATGATTGGTGCAGAACCATGCGAAAATCCCTCTTCCATATCAAAAATTTAAAAATCAGCAGGGAAAATCAATTCACTAACACGAACCAAAACATCATCAACCAAACTTGTGAGGTGGGCAACACTTCTATTTGCCAATTGAATCACCACACCCGTAGGTTGTAGGGGTCCAAGAGAAAGAGATTTAAAAATAGACAGAGACATTACATTTATTGAAGCACCAAGATCAAACATTGCATTTTCAAATTTATTGTTACCTATGATGCAAGGTACACAAAATGTACTTGGGTCCTTGCATTTCTCAGGAATCTAAGGAACAAATTTACCTATCAATGCTAACACATTTCTCCCCATGCTGATCTTCTCGTTTCCCTTTAGCATCCTTTTGTGTGTGCAAAACTCCTTCAAGAACTTTGCATATCTGAGAATCTGTTTGATGGCATGCAACAAAGATATGTTCACCTCCACCTTCCTGAATGTTTCTAAGATCTCCATGTCAACCTCTTCCATATTCTTGCTTGGAATGGCTCTTGGAGGGAAAGGAAGAGGTATGGAAGGTGCAGCAGTAGAGGTGGAAGGCGTAGAAGTCACACTAGATGTGGAAGGACCAGCTGTATGAGCATCACGCTTTCTCTAAAGTGTGGCAGGGTCGACTTCCTTTTGAGGTGTAGGCTCAGGAGTGGGAACTTCAATGTTCTTCCCAGATCTCAATGTAATGGCACTCACATTTCTCGGATTCTCCACCGTCTGTGATGACAACTTGTCATAATTCTGAGCCTGTGCTTGGTTTAGTTGAGTGGCCATCTGTCCCATTTGATTTGTAAAGTCTGGATTGAGGACCTAGTCTTCTACTGGAATTACATATTCTGAAGTGTCATCATTCTGACCAACTCTTCCAATGAAGTAGAAGAAGAAGGTGCAAGTGCTGCAGCAGGCGCTGGTGTGGGTACAAGTGGAACAAGAGTAGCTTGTGTAGGTGCAGGTCTTTGTTGTGGAGGTGGCTACACATTTTGAAATTGTTGGTTTTGCTGCTGCTAGTTGCCTTGGTTTTCCCATCTCAAATTAGGGTGATTCCTCCATCCTGGATTATATTTGTTTGTTGACAAATTATGGTTTTGTTGTTGATGTTGGGGCCTATTGTTGTTGAAAATATTAGCTGCATAAGCCTGAGGAGTATCCACTGGTGTAGAAGAAGAAGCAGCAGCCTGTTGTTGCAATGTTGGGCAAGAGTCTGTAAAATGATCAACAGATGTACAAAGGCCATAAACTCTTGCAACTGGAGCTCTTTGATTGGAAGCAAGTTGGTTGACCAGTGTGGTAAGAGCATCAATCTTACTCTCCAACTTCTTCGTGTATTCGGCTGCCCCTACATCATGTACTCCTCTAACAACTATGGCATCACTCTTTGTGCCAAATTGTTGAGAATTGGAAGCCTTGTTCTCAATTAGTTGCCTGGCTGCAGTTGGGGTTATGTTACCAAGAGCACCACCACTTGCGGCATCAATCATATTTCTATCCATGTGGTGCAGGCCTTCATAAAAATACTATAGAAGGAGATGTTCAGAGATTTGATGGTGAGGGCAGCTTGAACAGAGATTCTTGAACCTCTTCTAGTACTCATAGAGGGTCTCCCCAGATTGTTGCTTGATGTCAGAAATTTCTTTCCTTATGGCTGTTGTCCTTGAAGCAGGGAAGAACTTGGCAAGGAACAATCTCTTCAGGTCATCCCAGCTCGTGATGGACATGGGTGCTAGGTAGTACAACCAGTCTTTCGCATTGCCCTCCAACGAATGAGGGAAAACCTTCAAGTATACATGCTCTTCTTGGACATTTGTGGGTTTCATGGTGGAACACACGACATGAAACTTTGGCAACAAGTGTATTAATCCTGTTTTTAACACATATGGAACTTCCTCCTCAGGGTATTGAATGCATAAACTATCATAAGTGAACTTTGGTGCAGTGAGCTCACTCATGGTCCTTTCATGAGGTGGAGGAGGTTGAGCCATGTTATCAGTATGAAAATCAAAATGCTTAGAATAAACAGTATGTTCAGAATGCAAGGAATGATGAGTGTTAGGAGTGTGATAAGAATCAGAAGAGTCAGGAAAAGTAACTGAATATTTAGCATGCAAAGATGGATTCCTAAGATGCCTACGTCCTCCGTGGAATGTCCTATCAATCTCAGGGTCAAATGGTCGTAATTCACTTGGGTTTCCCCTAGTCATGCACCAAAATACATTAATTCTAGTGATATTGGCATAACATAGGGTATAACTACAAGTATACTCAAACGAACTCCAAATGACTTGAAATTGGTAGGATTGTCCTTTGAGAGCTCAAACAGTACCACAAAAAAATCAGATCAAAACTCAAAGTACAAGTATTTTTAAAAATTTTTCAAAAGTGGAAAAAATGAAGAAAAATCACAAAAAACATCGCTCAAATGTAGAAAATGGCATTTTCTGGAGAATCTGAGTTTGCAAACTGGTAAACTGGGTTAGAACAAGGTAGGAAATTAAATTCCCCCCCAAATGCATATAAAATAATGTTGATTCTGATAACCAGAGCAAAAGTTATGGTCCTCTGAAGTTTGACTAAAAATCAGTCCAAAATTTTTTTGAATCTATCAACTCAGACCATACCAACTACTCCAGCTATTTTTCCCATCAAGTTCAATGTCTTAGAAGTGGGGGGAAAAATTTCAAGTCAAAACAAGCACCGTAGCTACCAGAACAAAATTCCAGAAGTTAAATGCCAGAATCGGACACTATTCATGCACTATTCACTACTCTAAATGACATTATTCATGCGCGCCGCGACACTATTCACTCTACTACACAGATAACACGCACACTACATGAAAACACACAGAAACACTACCATAATCAACATATACCAACTCAACCACACCTGAACTACACACACACACATACCCAAAACACTGAACACAAACACACTGAAAATTTTACTTTGAACAAAACGATTGGTCCCCGGCAACGACGCCAAATTTGATAGAGGCCGTACCCTACCAAATTAAAACAGATTAAATGTAGTATATGAAAGTGGAACCAAGTCGTCTCCCAACGACCAATGTTCTTGTTCAAAGCTTCAATTTCCAAATGAACACAACAATACAACACTTGGGGGATTTGGCAGGCAGATTCACAACAAATTTAAATTCGCAATGTAGAGAAATTTAACAGTTATATGAAAACGCAATGATTCCTTGATTCAATTGAAAGTCCACCAATCAAAAATTACCAAATTAATTGTTCTATTCGAATTTGCGCTCATCAACCCTAAGTAATCAACTAAGCGAAAATTACCATGGAATCATTGTCATTAAGCATAACAAATTTCAGGCAAGTAACACCCACAAATTGAAGCAAGCTGTGACATAACCCATAAACATTAAGCATGAATACAAGCCCATCAATGTGCACACACGAATTTGAGATTAAGCATGCATCAAAAATGTGTTTATCATAAAAAAACGCAATCTGAATTAAATGCAATTCCGAATACAACCCAAAATCGATCAACAATCTCATGGTTTCATTTCAATTTCATCAAGGAATTAATGCAAAAAAGCTTAGCTAGACATCAAAATGGAACAATCAAACACTTTAAATCTGAAACAGAACATCAAAATTAAAAACCCTAACTTATGAATTCTTAAAGATGCAAATCAAGAGCAAAAGAGAGATTTCAAAGCTTCAATGGAATGTAAAACGGTGCTATGATATATAAATCTGAAAACCCCATGAATGGGTGTTGTTCCAAGTCAATAAAATCCACAAAATGAGTTTCCCAAGATAGAAAACGAATTCAAAACGTAAAACCCTCAATGTGTGCTGTCAAATGTGCACAGAAATGGCAAAAACTAGTGCAAAAACATAAAAAACGAGTGGAAAACCTCCATGAACACCCACAAAGGCATGGAGAGCGAAAATAGAGGTTGGAAATGAGTGAAGAAGAAGAGAGTGCGGCTTCTTGCATGGTAAATGGCCTAATTTCGTGGTCACATCAAATCTGCCACTCATCTTTACAATATTGCCACTCTGCCACTCAGAATTACAAAAATGTCACTCCTAAGCCTTTAATGTCGGCCCATTCACTCAGATGACGTGGAAATGATGTGGCGATGATGTGGCGACTTTCTTCAACTAAATATTGATGTTTAAGCTCCAAAATTGCTTCACCCAAATACCTAGAAATAATTAAAAATGAAAATTAGGATAAATAATGTTATGTTAGTCCAAATTTGGAACAATGGCCCAATAAAGGCCAGCAGATGAAAACACACTAAAGATTAACAATTAAGCATTGAACAACTGTCAAATGGGTACACAAAGGCTAGTGGAATGAAGGAAAATAATGACTCATCAGAGTTCCCAATAAAAATATCATTCGTAACGTCCGAAGACTACCAAACTCGTCAGCTTAATACTAAGGAGGGCAATCTAACTGGACCCATCCATACACGCCACAATGTGCACACTCATACCGGCAACACTCGCCAATCCGAGCCACAACTCAAGAGTTCCTCATGTTCATCCACCATCTCGAGCCACAACGTAAGAGATGCCATTTCGAGCCACAAATCAAGGAATGCCACGTGCTTAACCCCTATCCCGAGCCACAACTCAAGGGATACGTTCTAAGGCACAACTTAAGGAACACCAGCAAGCCAACCTTCGAAATATCATAGAAGCCATGTGGACCACGCACATCAATGCCAGAAAAAACAAATTTCTGTTGCATTGAGATCGCCTAGTGCTGCTCAAGAGGCGTCAGGCGCTGCCGTTTCCAGATCACTTGGCAGGGGAGATGTACCATCAGGCGCCAATCGCCTCAAAACACCTTGCCTCTGTAGGTATCGCCTGGCGGAATTGTCTTTACCGCTAAGCGCCACACGTCCCTTTTCCCTCTGGAATCACGCTATCGCCTGGTAGCTCCCACACTATGGTTACTGGTTTTGCACATTTCTGAAAGTTGTCTAAGTCACTAGTCTACAAAAAATAGTTCCAAAGTTACAACATCCATTACTAGGTTTTTCCGACCCTGACCAATTCATCCTACTTAAGTTGCATACCTCAATTCCTTAGTTTATAGATTTAAGCATGAGAACTAATATGGTTCAACATAATTAACTTATGGTAAAACTAGACACTCTTAATGGAACCTTTTGTCATTCTATCATAGCCTTCTTTGTCCAGATGCTTTTATGCCAAAAAGTATATACACTGTGTGTCTCCTTTAACTATTGTAGTGCTCATGTTGCAATTATTTTCAAACCAAATAATACCAATAACCCATCCACTCCCCTTTACACCACTATTCACTCTTCATGCATGAATCTCACAATGAAACTACACTATTATATTTCTCTCATTTCATGTCCTTTACTTGTGAACTACACTAACCACTCCTGGAAGCCCAACCCTGCGAATCTCCATCCATAGAGAACTCCATGGTTGTCACTACTGCGGTGTCGCCTTGCGGAGCCTAGGAGCCGCCAGGCGCTGCGTTATTTTTTGGAGATTTTCCAGACTTGATACTACACCTATCCGAAATCCCAAAATCCCCCTCACCCAAATTTGACCAACTCAACAAATCCTAACATACTCAACTACACTCTAGTGGTAATTTAACATACAACATTTCCATCCCAATCCAATTGCAGTTGCCATTGATTCCGAATCTACAATTTCCCAAATTTTCAATCCTAAAACAAAAGTATGCCACCACCCTCCAATTTTCCTTAGCTTCTCATGAATTTTATGAATCCTCTACTTCTAGTTGATTAATTAATGACTTTCACACCTTTTCCACTAATAAAGCATAGCCCAGAACTCGAAGAAACCAAAAATCGAACCTAGCGGGTGTTCATCACTGCCAGGCAGTTTATCAAGAAAAACCCAGAAATGGGTTGTAGCCTTGTGTCGCCTGGCGGCCAGGACTCTATCGCCAGGTGATTCCTCTTCAGGAACCCAAAATTCGCATATCCGTGATAAGTCGCTTGGCAGTAGGCGGTTAGTGGGAATTTTCCAGAAACGCAAAAATTCAAGCAGAACGGGAAGTATTCATGCATTTCACAATATATATCATGCATTTCACACTTAAACATTAATTTTAACGCGTAAAGCTCCCATAACCTGGTTTCCTTTTCTTCAATTTGAATACGTGATAGTTCTTCTTGATCCAAAAGTGGCTTTCCTTAGTGCTCCCACAATTTAGCTCCAAACAAGCACTCAATTCTCACCACACACTCTCTGAATTCGCACCTCTCACAATGCTCAACAATGGCAACATAGAAAACCTTTCCTCTCACCTAAAATTGGCCTTTTAATGGTGCCTTAATGATAAGTTAATGACCAAAAGTAAAATTGGCCTTTTAATGGACCATTATGGTTATTTTTCCAGCCTCCCTTGGCTGCCCATTCAGCTAGAGTTTTCTCTACCCTTTCATATTCATGCCAAAAGTAATTTTGACAAAAAAAAGCCTAATTTGGTTCTACCAAGGTTCAAACCCATAACCATGCCAACGTTCAATTCAATGAACAACCATTTAACCAATTCATGTTTCATGATAATTCACATAATTCTATAGTTATGTTATCACTCATCATGATCCAGCATACTATTAAAATACTAATAAAATAAAAAACTCACAATTGGCATACATAGGACTTGAACCCAAGTCCTCTCACACAATCAAGTACTCTTAACCATTTGAGCTAGTACTTTTCTACATCATACATGTCAAATATAAATGCCATAAAGGCTTCTACTACCCCATTTATTAATTAATTATTTAATTAATTATTTAATTAATTAATTAATTTTCATGGGTCTTGCATTCCCCCCACCTTAAAAATTTTCGTCTTCGAAAATAGGACTTACCAGAAAAAAGATGAGGATACGACTTCCTCATGAGATCCTCCATCTCCCATGTCATCTCCTATGTTGCCTCGTTCCAGAGGACCTTCATGGTCCAGATCTCCTTCCCTTTGAGTTGCTTGACTTGAGAATCCAAGATCCTCGCGCACTTGGACATCCTCCTCCTCTAGCACATGAGTAGGATCTACAATGTACTTCCTCAGTTGTGATACGTGGAAGACATTGTCCAGATTTGCCAAGTGAGGTGGCAAAACAATCTTGTACGTCGTTGGTCCAATCCTCCTCGTGATTTGGTACGCCCCGATGAATCAAGGAGTCATCTTCCTCGACTTGAGAACTCTCCCAATACCTGCCATCGGGTGACCTTGAGGAATACATGGTCACCTGCCTCAAACTTCAACGGCCTCCTCCTCTTGTCTGCATAAGATTTCTGTCGACTTTGAGTTACACGCATCTGATCCTATATCACCTTCACTTTCTCAGTGGTCTGCTGCAAGAATTCTGGTCCAAGCACCACTAACTTTCCATCCTGCTGCCAACACAATGGTGTATTGCATCTCCTACCATACAAAACCTCGTATGGTGCCATTCCAATACTGGAATGATAACCATTATTATAAGTGAATTCCACCAATGAAAACATATCACTCCAAGTGCCCAGGTGATCCAACACACAAGTCCTCAGCATGTCTTCCAACGACTATATGGTTCTCTTAGAGTGACCATCTGTCTAAGGAAGATAGACCGAGCTCATTCTCAACTGAGTGCCCAACACTGCCTGTAGTGACTGCCAGAACCTGGATGTGAACCTCGGATCGCGGTCCGATGTAACACCCCAAATTTAGGATGTCATGGAAGCTATCATTGCTTCTTTTTTGTTTAAAAGTAAAACGATTATATCACAAAAAGGCACTTGTATTAAAATTAAAATTTAAATGTAAGTAAATAATCTAAAACATGATTTGAAATAGTAATAAAAAAACAAAGTTCCAACTAAAAACTAGGAATCAAATGAAATTTTCATAATCTTCATTATTCAATTGAAATCAACTAAATAAATCATAATTCCCCGAGTTCACACCATCTTCTTCGTAATCTACTTCGAGCCAAAAACATTTGTATTACCATCTGCTCCCGTATAACACACACGTTATACGATCATCGCACAGGCAACAAACACCCAAACAAACAAATAAGGGTAAGCTAACCATAAACAATGATATTCATAAAAGAAATTTCTAAATAAAACATGTCCAATAATACTCAACATCGCATTCAAATAACACTTAATCAAAATGCAATCAATCATGTCAAACCAAACATAGCATCACATTCATCTAAATTCTTTCAATATAGTGATCATAATCAAATTTTAGTTTTTCGTGGCCTCTCATCCCACAACAACATCTAGTTTCCTAGAACAGATGGTTTAATGTGTCCCACTATCGCAATCAGACTATCTCCCTTATTCCTCAAGGAATTATGAGTAAAAACGTCGATGCATCGCACATCGGGCACTATACTCGCAACAAGCCAAAATAAGATGAAACATCTATCTCCTCCCCACAACTTCACACAGGCGAAAGGGTACAACACTCGAACCAATCCTCTACCACTGCTTCACACAGGCGAAGAGGACCCCTTTCCACTACTTCACACAGGCGAAAGAGTTTTCACTAGGTTCCTAGGTACGAAAAACCTTACACAACATTTAATTCCACGAAGCGCTTTCAAGCAAAGCAAAATACTCTCAACATGCAACACCTGAAGATTTCTTATTGCCAACAAAATACACACCATCACATCATGCTTCAAAAATAAAGTCTCAAAACAAAACCCAATTCATATATCACACGTGTATTTAATACACACCAAATATTTAATAAAATACATGGGAAAGAAAAAGAAAATAAATTAATACTGAACCTGCACCTAAACTTTTTAAAGAGAATAAAAAGATAATAACTTATCATGCATAGTAAATTCAAATGCGCTGGCCCCAATTTTTTTACGCACGAATAAAACTAAAAAGAAGCAAGAGAAAGACTAATGACTTTGCACCCTTTATTCACGTGACAAGCTAAGCAAAAAGGAGAGAGAGACAAACAAATTTATATCATGAAACCACTTGCTGCAGCACGGATGACAAGTAAAGGAATATGTGAGATAAAATAATTTGCATGTGGCATGAAAAAGAAAGGAAAACTTGCACCATTAATAAAAAGGTAACAGAGAAGTTTCATCAACAAGGCAAAGAAACTAGACATGAAATCTTACTTCACTACTCCTGACACGGTCTGCACCCAAAAATTCAATGTGCCCGCCCCATGCGGAAATTAAAATAAAAAAGAGACTTTGTTTCAAAAGACAATTGGTGGTTGATTTGCATTATCCCTCACACATAAAGGATGAAAAAAAAGCATGAAGAGACCAAAAACAATTCAGAAGGAGGAGAGAAAGATGAATTCTCGTGAATTACCAAGAATTTGCAAAAAAAGTCCTTTGAAATTTTATTTGTAAAACTAGGTCGTGTCATCAGGGGGAGGACGACTTTAAAGGTGAAGTCGTCCTCCCAAAGGCCGGTTTCCCCTTTTTTTTTTAAAATGAAGTCGTCCGGCTGAAGGCCGGTTTTTGGTTTGGCGTTGGTGAAGTCGTCTTTGTGGATGACGAATTCATTTTAGTTTTTTTAACAGTAAATGATAATAAATTGAAATAAAAATAAAAATAAACTTTAATATATTTTTAAAATGATTAAAAATTAAAATACAATAATTTAGTAACTTGAAAATAATGAAACAGTCATCTATGTCCTCCGGTTCCATATGTTGGTCTTCTTCTAGATCTGTTGGGACGTGTTAGTGGTTGTTGTTGTGGTTCATCATCGTCATCGTCATCTTCATCTTGATGACTTTGGACATTTTGAGGAATTTGTGGTGATTGGGAAGGCATTGGTGGAGGATAGAATGACATTGATGATGAAGATCCTGGATAATAGGCAGATGGTGGTGTCATGGTTGTGGTTCCAAACATATGTAATGGACCAGCACCATAAGTTGACTGATGCGAGAAGAAACTGTATGAGGAAGGGACGTGTTGGAATGATGTGTTTGATGGGTTGCCAAATTGAGGATGTGAATGTCCAAACATTTGACCTTGACCCATAGGGGACTGTCCGAAAAAAGGTTGGTGATGATGCATGAAATCTGGAGAAGACCCAACATGGACAGTGTAGGGTTGTGAAGCAGGCTGAGAAGGTTCTTGTGATATGTCGTACTGTAAAATAAATAACATGGTTATTGGCATGAATAAGTATGTATGATAAACAAATGTACTACAAATGTATTATAAATAACCTTATCATCGGAAGATTCTGATGACAAACGCCAGCCTTGGCCAAATGCAGACAAGAAGAGTGGTCCTCAACTGTTGAGAGGGCCCAAGCTCTTATCTTTTGGGCCAAAATTGTTTAAATATTAGATTAGAATTTAACTTTTGGGCTTTGTATTTTGGGCCCAGTAGAATAGGGTTTTCTTTGGGCCATGTATTGGGCCTTAGAGGAAATTGGGCTTTAAAAGTAATTTTGGACCAAGTCACACCTCCCACATCCTCCTTTTTGGCTCCAAAATTCAACTTTCTAGACTCCTTTTTCCCTCCACTTTTTGGAGACTCCTTGGTCTCATTTTAGCCTATAAATAGAAGGCTTAGGAGTTGTATTTTTCAGCTTGAAATTGAGTAATGAATTGCTGCCCAAATTTGTGTACAAATCTCTTTTGAGCTCACCATAGCGTAAACTCTTCTCTAGTTTACTCTAGTCTTCTTCCTTAGGAGTTGGCCTCACCTCTCTTAAGAAACCTTTCACCTACACCAAACCAAACACCTTAAGCTTCTTTCCTTCATGCTTCCGCATCTAACACCATCCATGGAGCCTCCATTCTTCATGCAAGCTTCAATGGAGACAAGAAGAAGCCATCAGATTCTGATGGAGATATATAACGGATAATGTGGTTGATGTACCACTGCATATACGGTGTTTCATCACGCAAATGACCGTTTCCGCTAAACGGTGTACCTTGAATGATCTGATTTTGTCGATCATTCCAAATTGCAATCCATTGGTGATGATGCGCCACCCAATCTTTGTCGTTTCTCCCCCTCAAGTCATCCTTGTGACCTTGATCCAGGTTAATCGGCTCAAGCGGAATGTTTTGTCTTAAACCAAATTGATGCATCACCCTATCCGCCTGATGGATTTCTACTGTCGTGAAGCAAATTATTGGTACTGTTGCTCTGGACACCGGAGGGATGTCAACCACAATCAATCGACTAACTTTGGGTTGAATGTAAGGCCTCCACAAGAACTGAAACCAAATTGTAGACATTAGTTTTAAACTTTTAAAAACAAAAAACTTGCAATTACCTTAAGTATTACCTGTCTTGTACGTATTTGATCAAATCTCAACCGAAAATCAATAACTAAAATTGAAGCTAGATTTATCCGATGCGTTACGTTCATCCACCTAAATAAAAATGTTGCAATTTAAAGTTAGTTAAATGACAAGAAAAAAAATAATTTAAAAGTTAGCTTTCTACCTTCTATAGACAGGGAAACCATCTCCATCAGCCACCTCTTGATCACTTAAAGGTTGAAGTGGTGGGGCTATAGAAGTAATCCTTTCCCAAGCCCAACATTGTAACAAAATCATGCATCCACCAATATTTTCTTGGCGTAGGTGAATGCCATGATCTAGGCAACGATATAGACAAGCCAAGACTGTAGAGCCCCAACTATAATTTCTGATGACATCTAAGTCAGCTAGCCTAAGTAGATACATGACACGTACCCTAGCTGCAGACGTGTCTGGCATTAAAATTCTTCCAATCAATGTGAGAATGTACGCTCTCGCATATTGAGCAATAACCTCATTGTTTGCATTGGGTGGAAGCTGTTGGAAAGTAGTGTTTAACCAAGATACTCGAATTGAGTTCCCCCTTATCACCGTCGGTGGTGGAATGACACCTAGATGTTCATGGAAGGTGGCGAATATGTCGTCAACTGTAGTGGGACCAGTTACCACATCTCCGTCTATCGGTAGGCCAAGGAGGACGGCTACATCTTCTAATGTCACGGTGGTTTCTCCATGGGGGAAGTGAAATGTATGAGTTTCTGATCTCCATCTTTCTAATAGAGAACTGATGAGGAAGTGGTTGACATCCATGTCTGGGATGTACAAGGTGTGTCCGAATCCAGCTTGATGCATTAAATTTATGACACGGGGATCAAGTATGTCTTGATTGTTTAGTATCCAAACTCCAGCTCTTCTCGGTCTAAGAACTCGTTCTCGTCCTTCCCATAAGTCGTGAGTGATATGCTCATGCTGAAGCCGGAGTAGTGACAAAGCTTGGAATGGTAAGCAAAAAGCGCTTGCTAAGGAGTTTGGAGATTGGGAAGATTCTTACAATGAACTTCCAAGGTGGTATCAAGTTGTACAAGAAAGCAATCCCGACACAATAATTAAATGCACTGGATCTCCTAGACTTGTTAGTGGCCAACCTAACCCTTCTTGCTATATTATGGAACGCGTATTTTGGTCTTTTGGACCATGCATTCAAGGGTTTAATTATTGCAAGCCAATTGTCCAAGTAGATGGCACATTTCTCACAAGAAGATATCAAGGGACATTGCTAACAACACTAGCTCAAGATGGGTCACGTAATATATTCCCTTTGGCCTTCGCGATAGTGGAAGGAGAAACAAAGGAGGCCTTGATATTGTTTTTTCAACTCTTAAGGGAGCACGTTACACCACAATCAAACCTCTGCTTGATAACAGACAGGGGGAAAGGCATATTGGCAGCCCTATAATCTGAAGAAGTACAATGGGAAGCAGATGGATTGCAATCAATATACTGCATACGTCATATTGCTTCCAATTTCAACAAAAAATTCAAGAATCACGAATATGGGTAATAAATTTTTTTCTTTCAGTCACCATATTCGATAATTAAATTAACTAATATAATTGCATTTTTACAGCTTACGAGGTCAAACAACCGATATTCGATGCTAAATTGGCGGCTTTGAGATCACATTCACTAGAAGTGGCATCTTGGATCGATAGGATACCACTACAAAAATGGACTCAGGCCTACGATGGGGGTAGTAGATTCGGACACATGACAACAAACCTGGCAGAATGTATGAATTCTGTTTTGAAAAGAGCTCGTTCATTACCAATTTGTGCTCTAATTAAGGCAACATTTGAAAGGACCGCAACATGGTTTGTTGAGAGAGGGGTTAAGGCAGACTCCATGTTACGAGCATGCCACCAGTATCCCGAGGAAATTAATACTATTATTAGAAAAAATCAACAACAAGCGGGAATGTGTCAGGTGCGTCGATACTCACGAGACAATAATGAATTTCAAGTTCAAGAGATGTTTTCTCCACATGATCACCGCCTACCAATGTCTTTTACAGTTAAATTAAATGATTGGGGGTGTGATTGTGGTCATTTTTAAGCTGTTCGACTGCCTTGTCATCACGTAATAGTTGTTTGCTCTTTCTCACATATAGACCTAACCTCATACATCCACCCAGTTTATAGTCTCTACAACATCAACAAAGCAAATGAAATACAGTTTCATCCGGTTAGGAATAAAGAATATTGGTCCATATACACCAGACCAAATTTTATTCCAGACCCAAACATGCGTCGTAGGGTAAGGGGAAGACCACCAACTAATAGAATCCATAATGAGATGGATGAACCAAATCCAAACAGACGAAGCAAATGTTCATATTGTAGAAATGAAGGACATAATAGGGGCAACTGTCCCTACCGTCAGTAATTTATTACTTTATCAAATTTTCATGTAACTTTTATTATATTATTTTCATTATGTAATTTTTATTATGTCATTTTTATTATGTATTGGTTGCGAATTTTTATTATGTTATTTTTATTATGTAATGTATTTTTTTAAATTAATTTATTATACTAATAAAAGAATCCCAACAAATTAAATATACTATACAAAAAATTTAAGAAATGTAAATCATTGAAAAAACTGAAAATTGAGTATTTATAAAAAATAAAATAAAATTGAAACGAAAAAAAAAATCAAAAACTGAAACTGGCGTCTTGCCGGACGACTTCATCCATGCTACATGCAAAAACCGGTCGGAGGCCGGACGACTTCATTAAAAAAAAAAAAAGGTAAACCGGCCTCTGGGTGGACGACTTCACCTTAATGTCGTCTTCCCACCAGACGACACGACCCACTTTTACAATATTAATTGAAACAGACCCCTTTTTACAAATAAGATGAGAAAGTGACCCCTTTTTACAAATTTCAGAACCAACACATGAACCCATGCAAACAAAATTGTTGCACCATAAACCTATTGTTGCACCATGAACCTATTGTTGCACCTTGAACCTAAGTTGCACCGTGAACCTATATCTAAGAACACTGTACGTCACCAAGATGCCTGCAGCCACTCCTCCGGAAACGCAGCCCTCAACATAGTCGGCCACCATCCGCGTCTGAACCAACCCTGCAAGGTTCCACTCCAGCATATGTAGTCACACGAGAGCAACACCACCTTTCATTTGTTTCATCGTTGCATCACCTAAGAACTACACTCTCCAAAGTTACTGTTTCAACATGGATTCACACGTTGCCAAAATTGAACGGAAACACTACGCAACTGCATCCCTGAACACGAAAACAAGAACAACCCACTCAAGAATTCCCAGCACTTAAAACACGCATGGCATACATCACCAATGAAAACGAAAGAATAAATAGAAAACAAGTATACCCACATGATAAACAACAAGATTAAGCTACAAAAAACCAGAAAATAAAGTCAGCTTCACCTACACTACACATGCATACTTGTCAAGTTTCATTCCTCAAGCAAACAAAACAAGAGTAGAAAAATAAAGTTGGCTTCCCCTACCTTTCTAGATTGTTCATCTTCTCTACTGCAGCCACTGAAAATTCGAACTTGCATTCTTCCTCTCTTTTACTTCTCCCGTCTTAACCTTTTTTTTTCTAGAAAAAACTTCTAGGGTTTAGCTTTATCTAATCCCACCCAAATCTTTCAGTTAAGATTCTAAAAATTTGATTTTATTTCTCTAACCTTTTTTTTTCTTTATTATCTAATTCAATTCTAAAAGATAGAAAAGAATGAAACAAAAAAGGAAGAAAAACAACTGATTTTATGCCACAGCATTTTTGAATCTAATATTGCAACTTGCTTTTATTCGTGACTGGAAACACCCAATTCACGTTCCATGGCCCTACTTCTTTAAAGGAGAAAAATTTTGGATTTTAAAACCAAAACAAAACAAAGTTCAGCCAACAAGGTTCGAACCCCGCTCTCGCACACAATGCACACAATCTTCCACCACAAAAATACATGATATAATATGCATTATAAGAATTAAAGCACTTATACTCCACAAACCATAATTTCTTAAAGTAGATAAATAGCAACTCTAATTACTCATTTAATTAAATTAGTCTTTTGTCATGACTAAATTTACTTATTATAGATCCATACTAAAATATCAATCATTTTTTAATTTTACCTAAAATATTCCAAGTTGTTCCTGGGTCTCACAGTTTCTACACCTTCTGTCTAAGTTAGTCAAGGTTTCCACATCTTGCTAAGGTTTCTACACATTGTTTATATGCTAGTCAAAGTTTTCACATATTGCCATTTTTTTTTACATTTTTTCTTACGTTAAACAAGGTTCCCAAACCAATTCATTTGAGTCATCTATTTTGCTTCATATATATAACTTGAGGTAACTTTTGGGGTTTCATATTATTTGTCCATCTAAAGATTCAAGTATACACTTATCACTTGATTTGTTAAGAAAAAATATGAGTCTCTTTCATTCATGCGTTCACAAAATTCAATTTGACTTTCACATGTAAATTTCATATTAGGACCTTCTTTATCAAATGGTTACAAATTGTCGTTTCAATATCGGCCCTTTGTGAGGCAATGGTCGAGTTCATGTTTTCTTTTAGTATATCGGTCCTCTACGAGGCAATGGTCGAGTTCGGGTTTTCTTTTGGTATATCGGCCCTCTGCGAGGCAATTGTCGAGTTCAGGTTTTCTTTTGGTATATCGGCCCTCTGCGAGGCAATGGTCGAGTTCAGATTTTCTTTTGGTACATCGAGGCCCTCTAGGAGCCAATGGTCATCGATCTCTTTAAATGAAGGTCGTCTATGAGGCAATGGTCATTGATTTCTTATGTCACATTGGGACCCTCTACATGGTAATGATCATTGAGTTCCTCTCTTTCAGATATATTACCCTCTCCTTGGGAGTGGTCATGTCTATCTTCAAATATGTTTGACTATTTTTCTCTTATTTTCTTCGATATTCGTTTTTCAAACCCAAACGAAATTAGTGTTTTTTATCTTTACTTATCTTTTACTATGATAATATGAAAATTTCACTTTCCTATTATCTAGTCAAATCTAAGTAAAGAGGGGCAGCTGTCAACAGCCAATTTCGTTTGAGAAAATGTATTTGTTTTGTTAAAATAAATAAATAATAATAAAAATAATAAAAATATATATAAAATAAAATAAAATAAAAAATATGTTTTTGATTGATGGTAGTTTTTTTAATTTTAATTATACCATGAAATAAAAAAGGAAAAGAAGGGAGAATCTAATTTGTTATCACACGCTTTTCATGAGCTCAAATGTTTTATACATATTTTCACCCCCATTGTTTGCTATTTACACTCTTCACATGACATGTCAGAAAATGACATTTTATAATTTCCGTTGTTAGAAAATGGTATAATATTAGGTGCAATATTTTTTATAATAATTTGAATAAATATCTTGCATTTATGCTTATGTGATGTGTCTCATTGATTTGTCAGGAAGGGAAGATATTATTTTAATAATTAGAAGCAAATGTTCCCGATAATAATGTGTTTTAGAGAATGGTATGATTTTAATAGTTAAAAGAAAATATTCCTAGTAATAATTATAATCAATTATATGAATAATATGTTATGATTTGATCACGATCTTTATCTGAAGGAAAATATGATTCTAGTAATTACACGCAATATTTCATTAATAATTATAATCAATACCGTGGATATTATGCAACAATTTAATTTCTATAATATGTTTCATCGGGACCAATTCATTCCTCATATATTTTATTATAATTAAAGATTGGGATTTCAGTGGTATCCCAAAGTGCCTATATAAGCACAAAACCTCTCAAATGCAAGACACAGAAAATATTTGAAAAATCTCTCTCTTTTTTATTACCAGAGGACACACACAAAAGGGAGTCACCTTAAGGTAAATTCTCTTTGGTCCTAATGTTATTCATGTACTGCTTAAATTCTCTTATAATGTCAATTGTATGATCGATTGCATGTTGTACGACTAAATGTGTTTGGGGGTTTGGGATCCAGACGTTAGATGATTTTGGGTTTGGGTTTGTCATTGATATGTTCAACCTTTCTCTTTCCTTCTATTTTCGAATGTCATTATCTTGGTAATTAAAAAGGTTTTTTTTTTCGTAGGCTTTTAATTCTCTCTAAAAAAAATAAAAAAAATAATTATTATTTCTTTGATATAAGTATTGCATACCATGTCAAGTCTCAGACTTACTTGGTAATCAAAACACTCCTTCATAGGCTTTTATTTCTTTTTTCTTAAAATAATAATAATAATAATAATAATAATAAATAAAAATTATAAAATTATTTTTAATATCATGTCAAGTATGGCATTTGCTTGATAACTAAATATTTTATCATGTAGAATCTCGGATTCTCTTGATATTAATAATATATATATATATATATACCTAAAATTAAAAAAATAATAATAATAATATCAAACAACAAATATTTGTATAAAGAACTGCGTTATCCCTGATTTTCAAAATGGAAATACGTAGGAGCGAGGTACAATGCTCGTCGGGCAAAAAAAAGAAAAAAAATAATTTTGTTTTTAATCTTTATTATTTTTGTATGTGTTTTTTATTTTGTTTGATTTTTTGGGGAATAACGAATATTTTAAACATTAAATTCTATCTTGCACACTTAATTAAACAGTGAACCGTCTTAAGACGGACGTCGTGGGATGCTAATACCTTCCCCACACGTAACCTACTCCCAAACCCAAATTTGGTTTTGAAGACTATTCTTCTTTTAAGGTTTTTCTACAGTTTTCCATAATAAATTATGGTGGCGACTCCTCTGTACCTTTTTAAATTATTTTCGCCGTCCCGTCACGATCTTGGTTGTGACACATAGTGCTCCAACAAGATGCAATTCTAAACATGTGCATTATCATGAAAATACACTACTTAAACTAAATGTAGAATGGCTAAGATGAATTAGTTTAACATGCTAATGAGTGGTTTCAGATAAGTACAAAATGTAAAATTGAAATTGGCAATGCAATACATGCATTAGAATAATGTTTGACTCTTAAAATGACTAGAGAAAACAAAATTTTGTAGCATTCAAACTCCACATGACATCATATGTCTCAACCAAGGAATTCAAAATTCATGCACTAGATATTGGAACTGCTATGCACACAACTATAAAGAAAGAAACTAACATGGGTAGAATTATATCAAGTGCATGGAAATAAGATTTCAACCAAACCACTAACATAATGCATGAATCAAGCACTAATTACTACAAGAAATTAAAGCTAAGACAAGAGAAGTAAATTTGGTTTAGAATCATAAGACAACAAAGTAAAATGGTAAACACAAACTATGATTTCATAGAAATCAACAATTCAAGGTAAACTTTAATTCAAAACTGATTCAATGTTCAAACAAGGATTGAGTTTGCACTCGGGAAGACATCACGTGGAGTTGCCCACTTTGGGGTCGCATGGGTTCCTAAAAGGAACCAAATCTGTGTGCCAAGCAAGTGTAAGACCCAAGAGGAAAATAATTAGAATCTTTGCAAGCAAAGTGGTAGAACGTTGAAATGCATATTGTTCTTTTACTAAGAAGGCATTGGTAAGCTGGGTATAAGAGGTTTGTTTCCGCTGTAAGGCTTTGATATGAGCTTAGCAATAGTGCTCCTACCTAGAGGGCTTTGGTGAGTCGGGTAGAGGAGTTTTTGCTTGTAAATCTATGAAAGTAGGGGAAATATCCTTTTCAAGAGGTGTTGGTGCGCAAGAAAGTTGTTGGTTGGTTATGAGAGACTAACATAATGTTTATTGATATTACTTAGTGGTTATATGTGTTTTTCATGTGTTGTATAAGTATTGATAATTACGCTTCGGGAGTTGCATGAATATAATAGTTTGATATATAATGTTTTTTTAATTATTATCTCATTGTTATATTGTTTGTGTTTGTGCGATAATCGTATAAATGTTATACGGGAGCATATGTTGATACAAATGCAAATGGAGAAGCATAGTCGTGAGGATTCTCGTGGGAGAAGCTTATGGGAGTTTTAGAAAGTACTTGGAATTGTTTTTTTTAAATAAGATGTAATGGTTTGACAATTTTATAATTTTTCAAATTGGATGAGTTTGTAAAAAGTTTCCATTCAACGAGTTGTATAAGTATTGATAATTACGCTTCGGGAGTTGCATGAATATAATAG
Organism: Vigna unguiculata; assembly: GCF_037176805.1. Classification (NCBI taxonomy): domain Eukaryota; kingdom Viridiplantae; phylum Streptophyta; class Magnoliopsida; order Fabales; family Fabaceae; genus Vigna; species Vigna unguiculata. The sequence goes on along the minus strand of NC_140795.1, from coordinate 20,130,237 downwards.
TTTGATATATAATATTTTTTAATTATTATCTCATTGTTATATTGTTTGTGTTTGTGCGATAATCGTATAAATGTTATACGGGAGCATATGTTGATACAAATGCAAATGGAGAAGCATAGTCGTGAGGATTCTCATGGGAGAAGCTTATGGGAGTTTTAGAAAGCACTTGGAATTGTTGTTTTTAAATAAGATGTAATGGTTTGACAATTTTATAATTTTTCAAATTGGATGAGTTTGTAAAAAGTTTCCATTCAATGACTTATACCAATTTGGTTCAGGTTTAAATTTTGAATTGTATTGAAATAAACTTTTTTTTTTTGAAAATTTGCTATTTTATTAGGATGGTATTGAAGTAATTTCATGGTCATTTAATTCACGGTGGCATCTCGAAAGGGGTGTTACATTTTTGGTATTAGAGCCTGGTTTGAAAATATTTTTAGTGGCTTTGGGGAGTGAGCACGATGTGCTTTTATTGTGTGATTGTGGTGATTTTTGACTCATGAATATGTAGTTTGTAGGGTCTCTTTGGAATAGCCTCTAAGTGTGTTTTTGTGAAGTGACTCATGATTGTATTTTGATGTTTTGTTATTATTATGTGTGTGTAGTAAGGAATGGCACGTGGACCTAATGCTTCAACCTTAAACTCGCCTACTAATCAGATCACTCGGCCATTGAGAGAATGGTCAATGTGATGTAGTAGTAGCAAGCCACTTAAGTGCCTAGGAATTAGCCAAGCATGAATGATCTCATGATGCACAATTTGACGGAGTTTAACAGGAGGGATACTCCGGATGAGGCAAACTCGTGGATTCGGGAGATAGAGAGAGTCATTGCATGCCTTGAGGAGCAAAAGCTCACATATGCAACCTTTATATTGATGGGTGAAACAGAGTATTGGTGGAGAGGTATGTAGTTGATGATGAAAGCTAGTGGAAAGGCCATCAACTGGGCCAATTTCAGGGAGAGGTTTTTGGAAAAATACTTTCCAAACAATTCCAAGTTTTAGAACGAAGTTGACTTCATGACGCTACAATAGGGGAAGATGATTGTGCAAGCATATGTGAACCAATTCGAGTATCTAGCTCGGTTCTACTCGCAAGGGATAATCGAGGGGTGGAGGAGTTGGAATTTCGAGAGAGGGTTGAGGCACGAGCTGAGGAAGGTGATAGTGTCGATCAAGATTAAGGGGTTTTCAGTGTTTGTGGACTAGGGCAAGATGGTGGAACAACTACAAGACGACCTATAGCATGTCATCAAGACACAAAAGAGTAGCTTTTTGGGCAATAACAGGGCCAAAAGAAGATATATAATTGACCTTAGCGGTCTACCCAGGGAAATCTGTAGTGTTTGAGTGTGTTGATGATGAAAGAATCAGAACTGATCGAGAAGTTAAGAGATATGAATCAAAGGATACAAATGAACAAGGATATCGGGTGTAGTCGATTGACTATAACCAATGACTTCTTAGAGAACTTAAAAGTGGACTAGTTGGAGGATTCTAGTTTACAACAAACAATAAAGTCACTGGGTTCATATCAGGTGAAGGACTTCGCGGTGCCTTGAGCTCCAGAAATCATGTTTGTGTTTTGGCAAAGAGTGAGTTGAAAAAGATTATTCTAGAAGAGGGGCATAATATTCATCTTAGCATATGTCCAGGTATGACTAAGATGTACAAAGATCTTAAGGAATATTTATGTTGAAGTGAGATAAACAAGGATGTGAGGAGTTTGTATCTTCTTGCTTGGTTTGTCAAAAGGCCAAGATCGAGCATCAAAGACCTAGAGGTATGTTGCATCAGTTAGACATTCCTTGATGGAAGTAGGACAGTATGTCAATGGATTTTTCTAACTCATCTACCGAAGTCGCTAAAAGGTTATGACGCCATATGGGTGATTGTGGATAGGTTGACCAAGAGTTCTCATTTCTTGCTAATCAACCAAAGGTGGTCAATGGATAAGCTGACAGAATTCTACATCAGTGTGTTTGTTAGGTTGCACGAGGTGCCAGCTAGCATCGTATCAAATCGTGGCCTGAGGTTTACGTCAAGGTTTTAGTAGATGTTGTAGTAGGCGTTGGATACACAGATGAGGATGAGTCAGCATATCATCCTTAGACAGTGGACAGAGTGAAAGGACTATTCAATCTTAAGAAGATTTGTTGAGAACTTCTATGCTAGATCATTTAGAGGTTGGAGTGAGATCTTACCTTTGGTAGAGTTCACTTATTATAATAGTTACCACTCCATCATTGGGATGGCGCCATACAAAGCTTTGTATGGAAGGAAATGCAGGACACCGTTGTATTGGTATCAATATAGGGAAGTGGTTACAGTGGGGCCTGAATTGTTGCAACAAACAATAGAAAAAGTTAAGCTAGTTCAAGAGAGAATGCGAGCAACTCTAAGTAGACAAAAGTTGTATGTTGACAAAAGAAGAAGATCCCTTGAGTTTTAAGTGAGTGATCATGTGTTTCTTAAGGTGACTCCGACCACGGATGTTGGAAGAGCTATCAGATCGAAGAAGTTGATGCCTAAGTTTCTTGTACTGTATCAGACTCTTAGGAGAGTTGGAGTAGTGGCAAATGAGAATGTGTTACCATCGTAGTTGGCAAACTTGCATAACGGGTTTGATGTGTCGTAGTTGTGGAGGCATATTCGTAATCCTAGACATGTGCTTGAAGCATATGAAGTTCAAATACGAGATTGGATTCTCAAGTTAAGAAACTTTGAGGAAAAGAAATTCGTACTGTGAAGGTACTATGGGATGAAAGAACGCAAGAAGCAACTTGGGAGTTGGAGAAAGACATTAAGAAATCATATCGTTACATGTTTCTTGGTAAGTACAATTTTCAAGGACGAAAATTTTTCAGGTTGGGGAGAATGTAAGATCGAAGAGGAAAATAATTAGAATCTATGCAAGAAAAGTAGTAGAACATGGAAATGGTTTAAAAAGAAGGAAATATTTTATGAAGTATAATGCATGTGAAGTATAGCGCACTTGGTTGAAAGCCTTAAGATAATGTTGAAGGATATGTGTTCAATTCTTGTCTTGTACATTTTATGCATTTTATGTTAAATAATTAATTTAAAAATATGCTTATGTGTGGGTTGGTAGTGTAATGCTTGTTTGTGATTGTGGTTGGCAAGAAATATGTGTTAGCTTGTTGCTTTGAAGTGCTTGGTAATGCTTTAAGGATGTGGGTTTGAACCTTATCTAGAGTAAGCAAGGTGATTTTAGTTTTTTTTAAGACGTCTCACGGATATGAAGGAAGGAGGCCAGATTCACTAAACATAGACGCGAGCATGTGAGTTGAGAAAAATAGTGGCCAGAGGTTCTAAGAAGGCGAGATGGGAGGAAGGAAGAAAGAGATGACATTTGTGGAAAAAGAGCTTTTGATCAAGGACCTAAGGTAAGGGGAGTTAACCTTGCTTGTTCTTAGGTTTTTGAATGGTTTTTCCAAGCTTGTGTTGATATCTCTCTAGTTGTGCTTATGGTTGTTCATAAACTAGTCTTTCTACCTGTGCAACGCGTAGTTTTTTTTAAATATACTTTCTTTGGTTGTTTTAAATTAATCAAAGTTTTAAATACTATTGAAAAAATAAAGTAACTAATAATAAAAATAATAAAAGTAATTATCAATGATTGTTGTACAATTATATGTATTATATGTAATAAACTCATAACATATTATAAAAGAAATAACTCTTTAAAAACATATGATAAACTTTGCATACATCATTTGTAAAGAAAACGAAGTTCATCATTCATAATGTGTAATTTGAATAAGAGAAGCAACACCATTAGTACGATTTGTATTTTTTATCATTGTAGTTAATTTCATATAGTAGATATATCATTGAAGAATGGAATAAGTTTGAAAAAGACTGACAAATAAGAAGTGACATACCTATAGTTTCGTCTTTATTAAAGACTTTCGAAAATTTCTTTGTAGACAAAATTTTTAGTTGTGTTGGTTACGTTTCCATCTTCATCTAGAATAAGTATTTTGAGTTCTTTCTTTGTTTTCACTCTAGAAATAGCAACATACAATTATCCATGTGTGAATACTGAACATGGAATATAAAGTTCAACACTAGAAAGAGATTGTGGCCTTGACTTTTTGATGAAGGATTATCTTGTTTTCTTTTAAGATTATTGAATATGGTGTGAGTTGATTAAGAAAGCTAAGTTAAATCCCCACTGGACATTAAGATAGCAAGCTATCTAGATGTGAAGGTTCTTTTCACAAAGCTCAAGAGAAGAAGATGATGGATTGATTCAAAACAAAAAGGAAATGGAAAGCACATAAATCATAAAAAACCAAGAACAATTAAAGGAAGAAGAAAACATAAAATGGAAAGGAAAGGAATGGTAAAAATGTGAGAAGCACGCCACTACAAGGCTAGGCTAGAAGCCATGGTAACCTTGAAGATGAGTGGATGTGTGCCGCCACTTGCTATGCAAGATAAGGCTTAAAAGTATTCACTCCCTAGGGAGGAAACTCTCACAAATGGTTGAGACACAAGAGTGTTTTTACTTCAAAATGTTCAACGCTTTTACATGTCTAGGAACGCCCCTTATATAGAAGAGTTTAGGGGCCTCTAAGCAAATAAAAGATACCTAAGGATGTCTCTACAAAAACTTAACCCTAGCTTCTAGAAACTAGGTCAAATAAGGTTACAAAAATGAGAGACAAAAGAGCTAACTATGGTATGTGTAAGGCTAATTTCGTTCTAGCACAAAAGGAGACAAAGAATGTGTCTCATATGTCTCCAAAAAGTGGCCAAAGTGTGCTAAAAACAAAGGAGACCAAAGGTACATAGGTACACTTGTTTTATGCCTTTTTCTTTATGCTTTATGTACATAGGTACATAGGTACACTCTCTCCTCCATATCATTTATGTTCCCCAATCACCATGCGCCACCTAGCATTGCTTTCTTAGTCCTAATTAACCTACAAAGCAAATAAACATAGATTAACATGTTGGTTTAAGTCAAGTCAACTATAGTCAACAAGTCAAACCTAGTCAAAGGTCAGCAAGTCAACTAAAGTTGATTCAACTAAGTCAATTTTGGGAATCAAAAATAACAAACACAAATGAAAGGGATGAAGGATTAGTGAATTTCCTTTCTAAACATGCTTAGTCTTCTTAAGCATGTACCTCCATCCTTGGTTGGGGTCAATCCTTCATCATCCTCCCCTCCTTGGAGAGAATTTGACCACAAATTTTTTAAGCCTTTGTAGATGGAGCTTGACTTGATTTGGAGGAGGATTTGCGCCTCCCTTTTATGAGCTCTTGTTCCATCCTTTCTAAGGGTATTACCCCTAGCTTTGGTTAGGCCATCTTTATTTTCTAGACTACTCTTCCTCTCTTGCTTCTGCTTTGGGCCTTCTTTTTTGGCTTGGGAAGAGAAGGAAGGGTGATGCACATCTTGCTTTGGAAGATTTTTTTTGTAGGCAAGTAACACCTTGGTGAAAGCTTGCCCCTTTTGTTTTTCTTTTTTATCTTTTCTTATTATATTTCTATCCTTATTAACTTCTTGAGGTGATAGAGGTTGTAAACTGGTCTTTTTCCCATTTATGAAGAAAATGTATTGGTTGGTATGACCATCATGTAAAGTTTGTTTATCAAATTGCCATGGCCTACCTAGTAAGATATGTGTGACTTCCATGGGAACAACATCACATAACACCTCATCTTTGTAGCTTCCTATAGAGAAGTTAATTAGGACTTGTTTATTGACATCTATTTCTCCTTCTTTACTTATCCAAGCAAGCTTGTAGGGTTTAGCATGAGGAATGGTCTCTAAGCTAAGCTTTTCCACCAACCTTGTGCTAGCTACATTGGTACTACTTCCTCCATCAATAATTAGAGAGCAAACCCATTTGTTAATTTTGCATCTAGATTGAAAAATGTTTTCTCTTTGAGTTGGCTCAAGCTCACTTTGATCTTGACCTATCATGCGCCTTAATAACATAGGGTCTTTCTCAAAAAATTTATTTTTACTAGAGGAAGAAGATTCTTTTGAAAGAGAATGGGGAGATGAGTATTCACTTTCAACATCATTACTCTTCTTTAAGATCGTGGTCCTTTTGGTTGGGCAATTTAAAGCAATGTGATTATAATCCAAACATTTAAAACATTTCATGTAACTTGATCTTTGAGAAGTGGAATGGTGAATGTGATCACTTGGTGACTTACTTTTACTTGGTGGTTCTTGATGAGAGTTAGAAGGGAATTTATCATGTTTCTTTTTATCATTTCCCTTCCATGAGTGACTAGAGTAGTGGTTAGGTGAGTAACTCTTCTTTGCCCTTCTTTTTCTTTTCAATTGAATTTCAATCCCAAGGGCAAGTGTGAAAACATTTTCAAGAGTGGAGTACTCATACAACTCTACTTGATCTTTTTATGTCTCTCCTAAGACCACTCACAAATCTTTTTATTTTCTCTTTGTTAGTTTCTTTTATTTCAACCATATGCATTTGAGACTCTAATTCTTTAAAGTATTCACTCACACTCATAGGACCTTGGTGAAGCCTTTGAAGCATCAAAATAAGTTCCTTCCTATAGGAGGGAGGAACAAATCTAGCGCGCATAAGAGTTTTAATGTCCATCCAAGAAGCCGCGGGTGGCCCTTGGTCATAATTCTTACAAACTTTATGCCACCAAGTATTGGCATACTCTAAAAATCCTAAAACTACTAGATCAACTTGTGCTTGATCCTTTACATGATTTTCAATGAAAATTTGATCAACTTTAGCTTCCCAATCAAGGAAGATTTTGGGATCACTTCCACCATAGAACTTAGGAATCTTTGGAGTTTGCTTCTCTTGTGATGGGTTGCGCCTAAAATGCCCTCTTTTCCTAGGCTGTCTTTCTTTCTCCTTAGCTTCAAGCCTTTGAATGTGCTCTTGGATTCTTAGGTCACTTTGCTCCTTGTCTTTTATAAATTGTTCAAACAAAGGCCTCCTTCCTAGACAACTCCAAATCCCGAAGCAATCTCATCAATGTATTATTTTTGTTTGGAGTAAGTGCATTTGATGAACTTTCCATGATTCCTACAACTAAAACACTCAAATCTGAGACAAAATAAATGGATTAGAGGTTAGACAACATGAAAACCAAGACCAAATCCAACCCAAAATGTAACCCAAGTGTTTAGATCACTCTCCCAAAGTAACAAGGCAAGGCTACACTCAAAGCTCCTCCAAGGAGTGAAGAAAACACTTTGTTCAAAAATCCTTTTCTTGCATACAAGTGGCTCGGTTCAAACACTCAAGAATTTAAAGAAGACAAACTTACTATGACAAAACCAAGAGTACCTAAGGACAAGAAAGAAAAGCATAAAAAGAAGAAATGCTAAACTCTAAAGAAGAAAAGTTTGAGACAAAACTCAAACTTTTAACAAGACTAAAACAAGAAAAGCACATTTTAAAGACTCTATGGAAAGCACTTGACAAACATCTTCAAGTCTTAAATCATGCATACACCAACAAAGATCATAACCAAGTTAAAGCATGGAACTAATTTGCCAATATCACCCACTTCTCAAGCATGAAAACTAGTAGCATAACACTTAGTGAAAAACACGCTTTTAGTTCACCAATGAGCAAGATTGCTCTCGGTTTCTAGACAATATTTTGTGCAAAAATTTTCTTCTTTTCACAACTAGTTTCATAAAATGGTGAGAAAGAGTTTTAGGTGGCTTGAACACTTAGTTCCTCAAGTTTTAGGCCAAAATCAATTTCATGGAGAATACATCAAGCAAGACATAAAGTGAAAGCAAGATTCAAATACTTGGAAAAACAAGAATAAGAAAACTTCAAGTTAACATATGACATATGACTCAAGCAAAAGTTAGACACATTTAAAGACTCAACATGACATACACAAAGATACAAACATGTAGCTATCATGCATTTAAACTCATGGATTTGAGGCTCAAAGACTAAGCATCCAAAGACATGTTACCCAACCACATTTAGGAGCTTAAAGAGATGCAAAAATGGTAGCCAAACTGTCACAACAGAACCTGAAAACGCTGATTCACGTATTCTTGGCAGATCTGATCTTTGCTCACTTATTTGATCATACATTTCTCCACAGAACTCCAAATGCGTTGGTTCTTTTTTTTCTGGAAACTAGACTCAAAGAGCTTTCTTTTGACACCAAAAACGTAATTTTTGGACCGTTAAGATGGTGCAATTTAATGTTTTAAAATCGTTACGTTTTCTGCCAACACTACAAAAAAAAAGATATATTGCATGGATCATTTTATGGAGGTTAAAAAGACCTCCACAAATAAAGCTCTTATTTAAAAATTGATAACAGAGGAGGTTTTTTATTTTTTTTGAGGAGGTTTATAACCTCCGCAAATTGGAATACATTTTTCTTCGAGCAAACACACGTGTTCCTCCCAAATCAGAAAAATTAGAATGAAATTTTCCCACAACCTAAGTTTAGTGTCGCAGCCTCAACCAATCGAAGACCGAAGTTCAGTGTCGTAGCCTCAACCAATCAAAAACCTAAGTCAACCATCACGTGCAGCGATCTCTGTCGCGCCGTCCGATCTTCGTCGCGCCGTCCGATCTTCGTCGCGCTGTCCCATCTCCGTCGTGCCCTCCCATCTCCGTCGCGCCCTCCCATCTTTGTCGCGCCCTCCCATCTCCGTTGCGCCCTTCATCTTCATCACGCCATCACAATCACATCGTTGCGCCATCTCCGACGGCGTTGTCTTCTTCGTTTCATCTATGTCGCGTTGTCTCTGTTTCCCCTTTCTGTCATCGCGCCATCTCCTTCTGTGGTAGCCTCTTTCGTTATCTAGAGGTTCCTTATCCATATACCTTTTATGTTCCTGGTTAAGATTTTATGTTCACTGTGTGAGGTAGAAGTGTTGGATGTTATATTTTGTTTTTTCTTTAACAGGCGATTCATACATTGCTATCAAAGGGTGCTGCCTCTATTTCCTGTCCTGGTAGTTATTCACTTCTCTAGTAGATAAACATTAAGGTTAATTTTGCTCTGTTGCTATTTTATGTGAATAAAAGAAGAAGATAAAGTGAAATGAACTTCTTCAATATGTTTAATGATGCTCACAATTTCTTTAGTGGGTATTGAAAATAGCAAGTGCTATTCTATATTTAATGATGAAATGTGAAAGGGTGATGATGAAATGATGAAATGTTGTATGATACATTCGTGAAGTTTTGATGTCACTGAAAACTGATAGGTTGTTGCTCCCACTTGGAGCAGGGGAGAAATGGCTCTAGAAAATCCATTTTACCTCTAAATTGAGAAGGTAATTTAAATGTATTTTTAAAGAGGGTGGAAAAGTTGTCTGTAAAGAGAAAAGGATTATGTGTTTTCTGTCCTTAGTCTTTTTCTTCATAGTTGATTCTGTGTTTTTTAGTAAGAAATATCACCTTTCCCAGTTTGACAGGGATTTGAATTGCTAAAATTCAGAGGCTTCTGTTGTAAATACGTGCAAAACAATTAAATCTTAGGATGAAAGTTATTTAAAATGGATAAGCTATATGCTCTTCTGAGTGGTCTTTAGTAGTTAACTAAAAAGCTAGCTAGAAACCAGTAAACTATCATATTTACCTATAAGTGTTTGATTCCATAATTAAAAAGTAATGTAAAAAATTATAATTATATATTTTTTATATAAAATTTTTTAGACGATTTTTTTTTTCTTATTGATGTTTAAGTTTTATGCAAATCTTGAATTCTCATGATTTTACAATTCTGAGACATTTTTCTGCATCCTTATATTTCATGACAAAAATAGAAAAGGAATGTCAATGAGTTTATGTGCATTATTATTTTAAAAGAGAAGCTATTAACCACTAGTGTGGTAAGCCACACATTTCCATTTTGTTAAAGTCATGCATGGATTCATCTTTTCTACAAGCTCTCCAAAAATAGAAGTATTATTTCAGAGTGAGTTGGGGTGTATTGTACTTTCATAGTTTTATCGTCTGTGCCCAGTGGAAGTTCCCCATTTGTTAGTGCTTATGACTTAAAGTGAGCACATGCTTATAACTACAACTGTGCATTTTTCTTAGACATGGATCGTACTGCATCACTGGTCCTTTATTATTTACCACTGAACCGAACTTTTTGAGTGGCCCCCAGTAGCTAAAAGAACAAAAGGCCTGGCTGCAAGGATGTCTCCCCTAAGTTAAATTATGACAATTATAGTTGAAAGAATAGCCTCCTCTATTATGGTTGATGCTTTCTTGCACTTCGATATTTGTTTAATTATCGGATATCATAATTTTGTTCAGCTATTAAAGGTAAAAGGTACATTCATTGAGTTTTGATATCCATGAAAATGGATACACTGTTGCTCCTTCCTACTCTGCATACTTTTTTTCTGGTTACTTATTTATTTGTCAAAGTTGACATGATAATTTAAATATATTCTCTATTATTCTTTAACTGTAATATCTAATAGTAACTTGGATATGTTTTTCAAAATTTTTAAAAAATTCTAAATACAAAGTACTCAATAACGTGTATTGATACAGGTACACATATCCATATATATGTACAACTTTACCTTTTTAAGAGTGCCCTAATTTGTAGGTCATTGTTCACTACCATAGAAGCCCAGCTATAATAATCCTTGCTTTATTGTTTATTTCATAAACAGACAAAAGAAAACTATATAAAGATGAATAGTTATGGATTTGAGATGGTATAAACTTAAAAACTGGAATGAAATATGAAGAAATCAATGGAATGGAATATGCTGACACACTGTTGTTCTGGTTGGGAAATTGAAACCACAAAAACTGAATAATAATAATAGGTTATTGCATAGAAATAGGAACTCATGATAGTGAAGATATATGTGAAGGTCTGCGTTGAGTTTTCCATTCAAAGAGCAAAAATCCCACATGACCTTTTCAGACCAAAAGTTGTGTGCATAGGAAATAGACAGCTTCATCATCTTTCCATGTTGTGCCTTATCTATCTTAGATTTGACTATTGTAAGAGAGAGAGAGAGTACATTTCCTAACGAATTAATCGAATATAATTTACTTTTTTGAATAGTCTTTTTATAATACATTTGTGTATCTTTATTATTAGTATCTCCTTTCAATTTTAGAGCACATTAATTTACCATATTTCTTATTTAGTTATTGGTGAACCATATTTCTTATATTCTTCTATGTTTTATAAGTGTTTGTGTATTTTATAAAATACTCATTGTCATTTTGTTTAGGTATCTATTTCAATGGATAAATCTTGGATTGTTAAACCTCGGAATACAATTGAATACTCAATTGGTTTAAAAAAATTCTTAGATTTTGCTTTTGAAAATGGGGTTGTAGGAGATACAATTAAATGCCCATGTCCCAAATGTGGGTTTATGAAATGGCAAACTAGAGGCGTAGTTGAGGAGCACTTGATTTTAAAAGCATTTCCCAAAAATTATGTTATATGGAATCTTCATGGTGAGAAACAAATAGAAGATATTTCTAGTAATGAAGATGATATACAAGAGGCATTTCATTATGAAAATCCAATGGAAACAATGATCAATGAAGCATTTGGGCACTATAGGCAAGAAGGTACTAATCTAGGCAAAACACAACCATTGGGTGTAGATGATGTTTTGAATGAAAGCCTAAAGGAGCATTATAATGAGTTTATTGAGTTTCTCAATGATGGAAATCAAACATTGTGTGACGGGAGCAAGTACACAAAATTAGAGTTTGTAATCAAATTATATCACATCAAGGTTTTGTGTGGATTAAGTGACAAGGCAATGACTATGATCCTAGATTTGTTAAAATATTTAATGAAGCAAACTTGCCTCTTTCTTTTTATGAGGCTAAGAAAACCATCAACAAACTTGGTCTTAACTATACCAAAATAGATGCATGTCCGAATGATTGTATGTTATATTTAAGAGATGATGAAAAAGATTTGCAAACATGCAAACATTGCGGTACATCTAGATGGAACCCGAAGAAGAAAAAAAAAGCAACGTGCAAAAGTTTTGCGTTACTTTCCATTGAAACCAAGATTGCAAAGATTGTTTATGTGTTCTAAGACTGCAGAGCATATGAGATGGCATTCTTTAGAGAACAAGGATGGGTTCATAAGGCATCCAAGGGATGGTGAGGCATGGAAAACATTTAGTTTATTGCACCCTGAGTTTGCTTCTGATCCTCGAAATGTTCGTTTAGGCCTTGCTAGTGATGGTTTTAATCCTTTTGGTACTATGAGTTCTACTTATAGTATTTGGCCAGTGTTTTTAATTCCATACAATCTTCCACCATGGATATGTATGAAGCACACTTCATTGATCCTATCCATGATCATTCCAGGCAAGCAAATGCCAGGAAATAATATTGATGTGTACTTACAACCCCTTGTGGATGAGTTACGTGAGCTATGGAATGATGGTGTGGAGACCTTTGATTCTTCATTGAATGAAACTTTTAGGATGCGAGTAGCTCTTATGTGGACAATTAGTGACTTTCCTGGCCTATGCATTTTATCTGGTTGGAACACATACAGGTTTAGCTTGCCCTACTTGTAACTTTGATGCAAAACCTTGTCGTCTTCCTTATAATAAGAAGTGGTGTTTTATGGGGCATCGTCGCTTTTTTAGTAGAAACCATAGATTCATATTGAATCGTGTTCGCTTTGATGGAAGCACTGAAACAAGGAATCCACCACTAAAATTATCAGGATCTGACATTTTTAGGCAAGTTGAAAATATTAATGTTACATTTGGGAGAGGAGTAATTTTGGATGGTAGAGGAAAAAGATCTAGAGAAGAAGTTAAACAATGGAAAAAAAGAAGCATTTTCTTTGAACTTCCGTATTGGGAGTCTAATTTGTTACGCCATAATTTAGATTTCATGCATATTGAAAAAAATGTATTTGACAATTTGGTGTATACTTTGTTAAATGAAAAGCCTAAATCCAAAGACAATGTAAATGCTAGGAAAGATTTAAAGGAAATGGGCATAAGAGAGGATCTTTGGCCAGATGATAATGGAAGATATCACCTTGCTTTGTTTTCACTAACTCGTGATACCAAAAAGTTGTTTGTCAAAACTTTGAAAAATGTTATAGTACCGGATGGTTACTCAAGTAACATTTCTAGATGTGTTGATGAGGTGCAACAAAAAATATTCGGGCTAAAAAGTCACGATTGCCATATTATTATGGAGCAATTACTACCGCTGGCAATACGTAATTTGTTACCAAACCATGTCATTGCAACCTTGGTGGAGTTTTGCTCATTTTTTAAAGTCCTTTGTAGTAATAGTTTAAATCCACAAGAACTTGAAATGCTTCAAGATTGCATTGTGCTAACACTTTGCCACTTAGAGATGTTATTCCCACCATCATTCTTCAAAGTTATGGTTCATTTAACTGTCCATCTGGTAGAGGAAGCAAAACTTGGAGGTCCAGTTCATTATCGATATATGTATCCTATAGAAAGGTAATGCTTAGTACTTTTATATTAAGGTATCATTATCATAAATATCCAAGTAGTTTACTCTAATAATTTCTCATTATTATAGGGAATTAGGTCATTTAAAGACCTTTGTACGAAACAAGGCAAAACCAGAAGGTTCTATAGCTGAGGGATACTTAGCTGAAAAGTCTCTTACCTTTTGTTCTAGATACATTGAAGATATAGAGACAAGGTTCAATAGACCAAGACGTGTTTGTGATAAAACAGGTGATAATGAGCCTTTTCTGTCATCTATCTTCCCACAAGGTGGGAAGCCAGTAGGAGGTTCCTCGAATTTTACTTTAACTCGGATGCAAAAACTACAAGCCCATCAATATGTGCTTTTAAATTGTGCAATAGTCACACCATTTGTTGAGTGAGTAATCTATATTAAGTGTGTGATTTGTATTTAAACTAATTAAATTATATTAGTCATTTTGTTTGATTATATATGTAGTGAATTTAGACAACTAATAAAAAGAAGTTCAAGGGGAAGGCGACCTTCAACCACTGAGATCGAAACTAGAGTGTTTAAAGAGTTTGTTGATTGGTTTCAAAGGCGGGTGGGTTATCAAATAGTACACTTTCTATTATTTACTATGTTTTCTTTCAATTATGGCTAACATAACTTCTTTATTTAGATTATGAATCCAGACACAACAAATACAATGTCTAATGACTTAAAGTTTCTAGCACGAGGTCCATTGGAAAATGCTAACAGATTTACTACGTACAACATCAATGGGTTTAAATTTCGAACATTGACTCGAGATGAGGGATTGAGAACACAAAAATAGTGGTGTGTTTTTAACATCTAATACAGCTTGTGTATCAAGCAGTGTTGACAGGAACTTAAGGCAAGTGGACTTATCCTATTATGGAAAGTTGGAGAATTTCATTGAGCTTAATTATTATGGTCAATTCAAAGTTGTTCTTTTCAAGTGTAAGTGGGCAAATACTACACGAGAAAGAGGATATAAAAAGGATCAATGGAATTTTAATTGTGTTAACTTTGATAGACTAATTCATATTGGAGATCGTGAAGAACATGAACCTTATATTTTGGCATCTCAAGCACAAATGGTATATTATGTAGATGATGTGGTCAATAAAGGATGGAGTGTTGTTGTGCATTTAAAGCCAAGAGATTTGTATGAAATGGGAGAAATAGTAGAAGAGGTATATGAAAATGAGCCATACCAAGATCAAGAGCTAGAAAAAATTTTATAGTAATGACAATGAATATGTGCAATTGGCTACAAACCATTTAGATGGTGATATCCCTGACTCAAATGTATGAGTTGAAAAAATAATTAGTAGTAAATTTTTTCTTAAAGGTAATATTTTTTATATTCAAAGTTATTTTCAATGCATGTATACTTGACTCATGTTTGATTTCTTAATGTTATTTTCTTAAGGTGATTATATGTTGCTTACTCTTGTCAATTTCAGGTTAGGAAGGACATATATATAAAGAACCTATAATAAAAAGTGTACTCTTTATTCTCTGGTTCTCTTTCTTCTCTAGTTCTCTTTCTTCTCTGGTTCTCTTCACAAGTTATAACTTATATACAATTTCTTGCACTTCATTAGCTTCTAGAAAAGCATAACAAATCCTCATTATATACAGTTAGATAATATGTCATTATAGAATTTTCTTTAGAATTTTCTGCTTCATATTCTTAGTTGACTTTTCTCAATAATTAAGATGTTAACCAATTTGTCCTTGTAGAGTTTATAAACCTCATTTTGTCAGAATCAATTCTGCAACAGAGAGCATATATTGAAGGCTCCATAGGTGGTTTCTGTTGTTTTCAGTCCTTCTTCTCTTGCTCTCACCATGGATGGTTAGAACTATGAATCTCTTATTTTTTTCTCTGCTACAAATTCTCTGCTATACTTTTTATTTAGTTTTTTTTTCCTTTTTGTGCGGGGAGAATAAATGCATTCTGGTTGTGAACTTTAACTATCTAAAGCATTTTTTTCATCTGTTAGGTCTGACCTTGTTGTGAACTTACCAATTGTTCTGATCTAAGAGCACTGTAAGTGAAATGGTTCACTCCTAAAGAAGTATTTATTAATTTCCTATAAATTGCAGTGCATTTATGTTATCCATCATGATTTTTTCTGTAAATGATACTGAAACTAAAACTAAAACTAAAACTGAAATTGAAAATAGACATGTTGTAAATGATTTTTTCTGTTACAGTCACTTGGTACTTTCATCAAGTGAATCATCAAATTCTATAATCAAATTCTATAAGTTGTGATAGTGTTCCCTTCAAGTGAGGTAGGTCTACACCATGCAGCAGAGTGATGAGATCAAATGCCACTATTCTCCCTCTTTGTCATATACTGTTTGTTATTTAGTGTGTTGTGAGAATCTAAGCCTATCAACTTGGTTTAAAAGGTTGGAATGTGAATAAAGTAAAATGAAGTTTTAGGGTTCAATTCCTAATAAAGAAAATAGGCAAATAAAGCCCTGGGGTAGCTGTAAATTGTCTTTATATAATCAAAAGTCAATTTAAACATTTGGGGTTGGTAATTAAGTATAGGTCTTCTTATCTCTTCTGTTTGGCAGTATTGTAAAAGCAGTAATATCTTATCAATAAAGAGAGAGAAAAGAAGAGAAGGAATACTTGCTTCTACATTAGATTTGCTCAAAGCTCTATTGTGCTTCTTTTGTATTTTAGTGTAGGTAGTTAGTGTGTGATATAGCTGCAATTGTATTGGGTGCTAATCTGTTATTAGTGTGGGTAGATTTAATGGCAACAGTGCTTGTTTTGTCCTCAGTTCCTTTTCTCTCACTGAAATCTGTGAATGTTTCATTTTTAACTGTGAACTGTTTAAATTGAAAAATATAATAAAATAATCATGACCACTTCTTCAGTTTCTCTCAAAAGACTTTGCTATCATCTTTACAAACAAGTATGTGTAGAAATTATAACAGCCTGACTCAGAGTTGGCTATCATGTGTTTAGTTCCTATAAAGGGTAAACCAAGACAACACTAATCATCAATTTGGTCCTTCAATATGTGAGGCACTGATAATTTAATACCTAAATGTTCAAATAATATCACAATCCTTGCTTTTCTCTTTATTTCTTTATGATTCTTTGAGCTTGCTTCTACACTTTATGATTCATTTTTTCCTTCCTGTCTTAGGAACTTGACTATCAATTTCTTTTCTGGTGAAATTCCTAACTATGGAGTACTGAGCAACTTTGGCATATACTCGTATGTACACCTTCCTTTGCATGAACTTCTTCATGTTTTATGCTTTTGTGATTCCATTTTGGTTTCTTCTGAAGTACTGCCTATGATTTTTCTATAGATATTTTGAAGTGCCCTATCTCTGTTTGGTTTGCTTTCATGAATGCAATGTCTTCTATCTGATCTATACCATGTTGGTTAATTTACATGTTTGTTTATGAAGAAACTTGTCTGAGTGCACTTTGAGAATTAGTGAACTATCAACATGTGTTAAAACTCCTTGCCACATCAACATGTACATATACTCTTTGTTTGGTTGTATCCATAATCACTCATAGTAGAAGAAAATAAAAGCAAATTGAATATAACCTTTTTCCATAACTTTGAGGAAGAAATATTCCTAAAGTAAATTTGAAAGTAAATTGAATATACCTAAATTGTTTTGGTTATTCTTCTGTTTCCAAAGTCGGTATGGCTTTCTGTAGATAACACGTCCAGAATAATTCTCCATAGAACCACGAATATCAGGGGTTACTTGGATGGCATCTAAGAATATTTTTGAATTGTCGTGCAGCCATAGATTAGACTGATTCTCTGGTTTGAAGGTAGGGAAATTGAAATAAAAACAGTAACTTTGGTAAGGGCAATGGTAACGAAGAGTATTGCTGCATATTGATATTTGACTAACCAAGGGAGCTGCATATTTCTGTTTTGAGATGGCAGAGTGGCTTGATTTTTGAGGGTCACAAAAAAAAAATATTAAATGAGTTCTAAAATGTTCATGATGCATCATTCTTTGTTTATATAAATAATGTATATATACTTGAGTAAGGTAAATTGATTCTTTTTTATTTTATTTTAATAATATAAACATCATTGTCTCTTTAAATTATTATTTTTTCCGAGAAAATTCTTGTTTCCGCGGTTTGTGGAATGAAAAAGAAGAAGAAAAAAAGACACGACTAATGATGTTATATATTAAAATAATATCAGAGTGCCTGCGGAATAGTAGGTTTGTCAAACATTAAAAATAAGTTGAATATGGACTAAGTATGTGAAGGGGTTGAAATTGTAAAGATCCTTTAGTTTATGTTAAAGAAAGTTTTATTGGCAAGGTAAAGTCTTGGTCTGTAATTGGCATAGATTAAAAAATATTCTAAGGTTACTAAAAGTGTATAATGAACCACTAGTTAAGTGTTTGCGTAAATATTTGAGTAAGTTAGTTTATAGTCAAAGAAAATACGGTGAAACTATTTTCTTGTAACATATTAACATTAACATCTTATGCAATATCATAAACTATTTTTTATAGCTTCTCAAATATTTCCAAGAGTTGAGTTTGTACAACTTGAGTCTTGAGTCCAAAAGCCATTAAAATATACATGGTTTTGATCTTTGACTTCATGAGTATTCCAAAGGCATGTTATCAAATGAAATATTTGTTAGGTGTGGTTGTTTTCAAATGAAATATTTTGCAAACACCATTTAGGTCACCTCATTATAACTTTACACAAAAAAAACCGTCTAGCAACACCTCAAGTAAACAAAACCACCAAACAAAACAAAAACACTTAAAAAAGAGACATAACTAACAAAAAGAGCAAAGAAGAAGGATTCCTCACCCACACCACTGACTCTTCCAAAATTTTTCTATTTCCATCTCTGTTATTATGTTAATGTATTTGCAATATGAACAAGCAAGTTGATTCTATTGTATGTGTACTTTTGTAATGACAAATTCATTGCATGTAAATAGGTTTGACGGTACTCACCCTTGGATTTCACTTGGTTTTCCTGTTGTACTCCCCCATGCTGAAAGTGATCAAGCTGCAGGTAAGTCTCACCCTTGGATTTGATTTTCCTAAATACTATCTAATTTCCTTGATTTAGAACTACCCACCTTTCGTATGTACTCCTTTTCTCTCTTTTGGCCACACTCTTTTGGCCACACTGCATGATTCCTGTATCACACTCCCTACCCTCCCCACTCATTCGATTATTTTTTCCTCTATTTCAAACATGACTTACTGACCTAACATATGATTTAACAAAATTGTAGCATTTATTTTCAACTTTTTGTGGTGTGACCAAAGATTCTTTTAGAACATTGAGTCTTTGCTGTATTATTCTTTTTTCCTGATTTGAAGCATGAAATAAATATTGTCAAAAATTCTCAATCCCTTACTTTCTTAAAACTGCATAGTACTCTTAAACTAAGTTATTAATTTATAGATACTTTGACCCAGTTTCACTGAATAAACTTTTTTTCCTCGTGGATAATCCCCATGCATTCTTTATATCTAGTTTTCACTGTTGTGATTCACTTTTGATTTCTCATAAATATATGTAGCCATGCCAAAGGTGAAGCATTTCTGAAATCCACACTTCAATGAGCACAACACCACCAATAGATTCCTCATTGCCCACCGAGAACTCACAGCAACTTGAAACATCTACAAAATATGTTCGACGTGAATCTTCATCATCTTGGACTGTTCATGCAATAGGTATATGTCATATTTATTTTTACATGATCATAATTTTTAAAATTTTACTTATGGTTAAGTAAGTTGTTTTATGGTTAAAGACTTAGAAGGAGTTATCAAGAAAATTAAGGTGAAGGTCAGAGAAGTAAATAACTTACCTCGTGGGGAACGCATCATTGTGGACTATGATGAGTTAGGCATGGCAATTGGTGAAGGACAAGGCGTGCTTGCAGGATATTGTGGTACATTGGCAATTGATTGTAATTTGTTTCCAATTAATTTTGAAAGATGGTCTGGGAAAACAGGCATGCCTGACACTTACTTTTTGGAATGCTTTAAGGAAATATTACAGGTATATCTTTATGCATGTATGACCTTATATCTTTTGTAAATGTTACATTTACTCAAATGTTTACACACTAACTATGTCTTCTTTTTTCAAAAGCCTAGGTTTTTTTTAAGACTGGTGAAGCTAGTGCACCACGGTATTGCAAACTAACTCTTGGTAGGAAGTGGGCTGCACATAGGCAGAATTTATGGAATACGTTCTATGATCCAACAAAAAGCAAAAATGAAATCATAAGTAATGTGCCAAATGGTATAGATAGAACTCAGTGGGCTCATTTTGTTACTTATCGTCTAAAACCAGAAACATTGGTACAAGTTACATTATTTTGAATGGTGTGAATTGTTTGTGTAGATATTTTTTTTTTGTTGTGTGAACTTACAATTTTGTTTATTCATAGGAGATTTGTAATAAAAAATAGAGAAAATCACAAAAAGCAAGTAATTCCTCATACCGGTGGTTCTAAACCTATGTCAAGAAGAAGACATGAGATGGTAATGATATTAGTTAACATGACACTATACTATTTTTTAATTTTTACTATTTAACTTAACTTCTCTTTTTATTTAGTTTTTGGAAACTGGACAGCTGCCTAGTCGGGGAAAGTTATACATTGATACTCAAAGAAGAAAGGATGGATCATTTGTAAATGATGCGGCAAAGGCTATATCGGTTAGTTGTACCATAATATGATATTTTTGTGCATTTTCCTTCAATGTTTAGCGTTTTCACTATATATTGTTGTATGCCTATAGGAACAAATTGAAGTGGGTTTGACTCAAAGCACTAATGATGAATCAGAGGTTTCCCCTAATGATGTTGTTGGTAAAGTGTTAGGCCCAAAGCATTCTGGGAGGGTGCGATGCATGGGTTTAGGAGCAGCTCCTACTAACTCATTTAGAAATACAAGATTTTGACTTTCGGATTTAAGCATTGTTTCATCTAGTGCTGCCACATCATCAACATCTTCTGATCAGTGGTAACAAAAGTACACTAATTTAGAATCCCAAATTCAAACCACCTTGGGTGAACTAAAAGCCTACATGATAATGAAGGAAAGAAAGATCCCTGATGAATTAACTGCCTTCTTTGATCCTCAACCACAAGTAAGTTATGTCCAGCCTTTGGAAACTAATTATCTTGGTACTTATTTGTGATGTGATTTTTGATACAAGAATTATACTGTATCGGTGTGAGTTAATCATCGATACCAAATAATCCTGATTTTTGTGCAGGTCAATGATCTAGTAATAAACTATTTTAGTATATGCATGTTGATTTCATGATTTGAGGTTGACGTCCTTCTTGCAGCTAATATTTATCTTTTATAATTTCAGTAAACCGGGGATGCAAATGAGCCTGAGTCTTCTATGGGTACAAGAGGATCATCTGGTGGTAGCAACATTTAGGGTGTTTATGATGTTTTTTGGATGAAACTATTTTAGTGTATTATGAACTTTGAGTAAGTATGGATTAAGTTGTAATTGTTTCAATTTAAATTGCTTTTATGTTAATATGTTGATTTTGAGAATCAAAAGTTCTAAAGATATATATTTGAGAACTTTGGTTGAAGTATTTGATTGAAGTTTACAAAAAAATATTGTTGATGTAAAAATATAAGTACCTTAAATGATGACATACATTGTCAAGTATAATAGGAAATTCTAATTACAAACAAAATATTGTTTTTCTATGAGATTTGAATAATGCAAGAAAAATACAGGATTAAATCTACAAATTAATTAATACAAACGAAACAGGTTAAAATTTTTACAGTATAATCCTCAAATTGAGGAGGGTATTAACCCCCACAAAAAAATGAAAAATAGGAATTTTGGAATCAAATAGGTTTATGGAAATAAAGGAGGTTTTAAACCTCTACAAAATAACAGTCATGAATAGGAGAGGTTATAACCCTCCATTAAAAAACTTCCACAATATAAACATGATACTAGGGGTTATAGAAAACCTCCACAAATAACTTGTGGGGAACCTAACTGTAGAGGTTTGAAAAACCCCTGCAAATTATTTTGTGGAGGGTAAAAACCCCCACTAAACAAAATTAAAACCTCCACAATTTAGCTTTTTTTTTTGTAGTGCAACACTATTTTTTTGTGCAATGAAAATGGATTTGAACCATACAAAGATAGCTACAACAAGACAAGGTTAGCACGTGAAAAACATCATATTCAAGATAACCTAGGCTTTAGATACCAAATGATGAAGAATTATCTTCTTCCTTTTTAAGATCATTGAATATGGTGTGAGTTGATTAAGAAAGCTAAATGAAATCCCCACTGGACATTAAGATAGCAAGCTATCTAGATGTGAAGGTTCCTTTCACAAAGCTCAAGAGAAGAAGATGATGGATTAATTTAAAACAAAAAGGAAATGGAAAGCACATAAATCATAGAAAACCAAGAACAATTAAAGGAAGAAGAAGACATAAAATGGAAAGGAAAGGAATGGTAAAAATGTGAGAAGCACGCCACTACATGGCTAGGCTAGAAGCCATGGCAACCTTGAAGATGAGTGGATGTGTGTCGCCACTTGCTATGCAAGATAAGGCTTAAAAGTATTCACTCCCTAGGGAGGAAACTCTCACAAATGGTTGAGACACAAGAGTGTTTTTACTTCAAAATGTTCAACCCTTTTACATGTCTAGGAACACCCTTTATATATAAGAGTTTAGGGGCCTCTAAGCAAATAAAAGATACCTAAGGATGTCTCTACAAAAACTTAACCGTAGCTTCTAGAAACTAGGTCAAATAAGGTTACAAAAATGAGAGACAAAAGAGCTAACTATGGTGTGTGCAAGGCTAATTTCGTTCTAGCACAAAAAGAGACAAAGAATGTGTCTCATATGTCTCCAAAAAGTGGCCAAAGTGTGCTAAAAACAAAGGAGACCAAAGGTACATAGGTACACTTGCTTTATGCCTTTTTCTTTATGCTTTATGCCTTTGCTTTACTCTCTCCTCCACATCATTTATGTTCCCCAATCATCACGCGTCACCTAGCATTGCTTTCTTACTCCTAATTAACCTACAAAAGCAAATAAACATAAATTAGCATGTTGGCTTAAGTCAAGTCAACTATAGTCAAATAGTCAAACCTAGTCAAAGGTCAACAAGTCAACTAAAGTTTATTCAACTAAGTCAACTTTGGGAATCAAAAATAACAAACACAAATGAAAAGGATGAAGGATTTGTGAACTTCCTTTCTAAACATGCTTAGTCTTCTTAAGCATGTGCCTCCATCCTTGGTTGGGGTCAATCCTTCATCACTTTTGTTGATTGTCACTACAAAGCATAGTGAGATTAGAAATTATCTTCTTTAAAATTTAAAAGGCAAATCTGAATCAGAAGGAACTAAATCCATTCTTTGGATAAATATTTTGTCACCAATGTTTTCCACTATAATTACAATTCTTGTGGAATTTCAACAATGCCTTCACCATTTTCATTTAAATTAATCTCTCTGCTCCAATCTTTAGGATCCAAGTACAAATTCTTTCATACCCTTTGTTGTTTGACTATTTTTAGTAGTACTTAATCTCATGTTTTTGGAAAGCTTTAACGCTTTACAACACAATTGAAGAGTTCATATTTATGCCCTCATTTAATGTTTAATTATGGGTATTTCATTGAAATTTTGTGTTTAAAAGAATGTCTAAATTGAAAATTCTGATAATTGGGTTTATTGAACTTGTGCCATAAAAATGTTTTAAAAGGTGATTTTAGTTGCATAAAATATTCTTGGATATTCTAACGTTTGTTCTTGCAGCTGAAGTTAAATTTAGTTCATTAAAGGTGTGAAATTGAATTGTTTAAAGTTACGAAATCAAGCCAAAATCACATCATGTCATCAATCCACCACTTTCAAATTTGGCCATAAATATGTTGCCATGTATCAGCCTCTCAATGGACAGTCAAAACGTAGTCAAAGTCTGGTCAAAATATTCAAAACTGGTCAAAGCAATCAACTTTGGACAAATTTTGGTCAAAGCTGGTCAAATGGTCAAACTACAAGGGCTTAATTGGAAATTGGACATAAATTAAGTTTCTAAATAATTTATTAAAGATTTGTAATTAATTATCTTTAATATATCTCAAATTATTAACAGAGAAAATCTTCCAAATATTTTAGAAACTGATAAAAAATGTTAATTATTTGGAAGATATTGCACCAATAGATAAAATGACTATATCTCTCCTAATATTTTTAATATTCATAATCACTATAAAGATAAATAATATTTATCTTTATCTTTATTTTAAAAGATATTTGAGAGATTTTAGCAACAGAAAAGCTCAGTCCAAGTCCTATATAAAGAGACCAAGGGAGAAACAGAAAGGACAAACTTGACACTTCGGAGTTTAAGAACTCTTTAGGGGGCCTAATTTCGTTCTCTCTACTTTTTTCTTCAATTTTTATTGGTATAAATATACATTTGGTACCTAAACTTTTTCGGAAAGTTCAATGTGGTACCCGAACTTTAGGAATGTTCAATTTGGTACCCCAATTTTTTAAAGAGGTTCAATTTGGTCCTCTCCGTTAAATTGGAGTTAACACCGTGTCCGTACAGGACACGTGTCAAGCCATGAAATTTTTTTTTTTTTTTAATTTTTATTCAAAAAATTATTTTTTTTTCAAAAAATTAATTTTTTTTTTCAAAAAATTTTAAAAACTGCCACGTGTCAGTTTATCATCGTGCCACGTGGCAGCTTACAAGCATGATACATGGCAGTGTAATAGTTGTTTTCAATTTAGTACCCCAATTTAAATTTTTGGTTCAATTTAGTACCCAATTTTTTAAAATCATTCAATTTCGTCATCTTTCATTTGAGACCAAATTAGTAAATAAGCTTAATTATAATTTATATAAACATGTTAAAATAATTGTTTTGAATTTATACATCAAATCACTACACATAAATATTCAAATTATTTTATTTTTTACAAGTGTAAAAAATTTCATGTATAAAAAATTACAAATGTTAAAATGAAAAAAATAAAATAATTTAAGTATTTAGGTGAAATGATTTGATGTATATATATTATAAAAAGTTATTGTAACATGTATATATAGGTTGTAATTAAGCTTATTTACTAATTTGGTCTCAAATGGAAGATGACGAAATTGAATGATTTTAAAAAATTGGGGTACTAAATTGAATCAAAAATTTAAATTGGGGTACTAAATTGAAAACAACTATTACACTGCCACGTGTCATGCTTGTAAGTTGCCACGTGGCACGATGATAAACTGACACGTGGCAGTTTTTTAAATTTTTTGAAAAAAAAAATAATTTTTTGAAAAAAATTTTAAAAAAAATAAAAATTTTATGGCTTGACAGTGTCCTGTACGGACACGGTGTTAACTCCAACTTAACGGAGATGACCAAATTGAACCTCTTTAGAAAATCGGGGTACCAAATTGAACATTTCTAAAGTTCGGGTACCACATTGAACTTTCCGAAAAAATTTGGGTACTAAATGTATATTTATACCATTTTTATTTTACTTTTTCATTTCATTGTAATTTCTTAATAGGATTTTGAGGTTAGATCAATAAATTTGTTTATTCTTTTAATTCTTGTTGTGATTTATTTTCATCTATGTCTTTTGGTTCTTAATCTAGCAAAAGTAATGATTTTTGCATTGTAGCAAGTTGGCATAGTGTTAAGTCTACATAACATAACAATCATATGAGTCCAAGGGTTTTTAAATTTTAATTGAGAAGTTACTTTGGTTAATTTAGAAACTTTCATATGATTGAATGGGGTTTTTTCTAATAATTGAGAAGTTACTTTGATTAGAGGTGAAAACTTAGATTAGAATTAATTAAGAAGTTACTTTGATCAATTAGCTTTTTACTAGATATAAGGGGTAAAAGAATAGACATGATTAGGATTAATAATATATAATTTAGAAGTTACTTTGGTTAGATTTACTATGATTAATCTATAAAGTTTTTGCTTTTGATCGAGAAGTTACTTTGGTTAAAAGTGAGGACGTCAACAAATTAATTGAGAAGTTAAATTGATTAATTTGAAATGTTAGATAAGAAATCAATAACAATAATTTTTAGGAAACCAATGATGAATCCAATTTTGAAAAAGTAATGGAATTGACCTATTTATTATTATTGTGTCTATAATCTTTTATTTGTGTGACATTTATTCTTTGCATATCAAAACCCCATATTTTCATAGTTACTAATTTTAATAGCAATAAGATAGATTTTTATAAGAATCAGATATTTGAAATCAATTTCGTATTCATTGAGAGACGACTCAGGGTTAGCTTAACCTTATCTAGTTTGTTCACTACTAACTTGGCAATACTGAAGTTGTTATAGTTAAGTAGTTGTAATTTGATCGCTTCACGACAACGATATCAAATTTGGCGTCGTTGCTGGGGAATACGGTTATATTTTTTTATATTTTGATTCTTTAATAGGTAAGAATAATGTATTGATGATTTAATAATATCATATCTAGATCTTTTGTTTATAATAGGTAGAATTTGCCTAAAGTCATTTCCCAATACAACAACTTCACCACGAAATGGTTTGCCATTATTGTCATCATCAACATTTTTGATAATATCTCTCAGGGTTCTATCAAATGCCTCAAAACATATTGTATTCACCATTGGTGCTTCATCCCATATAATCAAATTTGTTGCCATAAAAAGCTTAGTACGAAGACTGCCTTGAGCTATGTTATAAGTTGATTCCTCATTAATTAATAGTGGATGCAAAATGTAGAATGTGTTATTTTTCCAACAGGAAATAGTAAAGAAGCAATTCCACTTGATGCTACATTTAAAACAATCATTCCCATGCTTCTAAAAGCAATTGACAATGTCTTCCACATAAAAGTTTTTCTTGTCCCACCATAACCATATAAAAAGAAGAATCCTTATTTTTATGAAAGTATTGCTTTCATGATATCATCATATACATGGACTTGTTCCTTGGTGAGTGACTTGAACAAAATTGCATGTTCTTTAGCCATGTTTTCTTTATTATATTGTAGCTCATCAACAATAAATTTATTTTGGAATGGAAATGAATATGAAATATCAAGTTGAGGTAACAAAGAATAATCTTTCAAAGACCTACCATTTGACATCAACATTTCTTCAATTTCAAGAAGACGAAGTTTCTGTAATTTACCTTCTACAATTTGAAGAGCAGCAACAACAATTTAATTAATCATATAAACATTTAGTTATTTTAAAAAACATTGAAGAAAGTAAATTACAATATATAATACTTGGCAAGTTCAATTGTTTTCTTATTGGTATAAAATACCATCACATAATAAACTCCAAGTAGAATTCCAAACTAATCAAGTTTTGAAATTGTATTCATGCCTAATAATGTAACAAATAATCTTCTAATCTGATATCTAGAAGCAATTTCACTTGTTTCTTTTATTACATCAATAAATTCTTTGTCATTAGTCAATAATCCTAAAGCATAGCAAGTTTCTTGGTAGGTTTCAAAAATTTTCCATCAATTATCTTTATGCTCTCATAATCAATACAACCTTTTTGAATAGTCAATAATATTCTTAAATAATATAATTCTCTAGATCCTGAAGGAATATAAGTAAGTTTTCCGTTGTTGCAGTCTTTCTTCTGTGGTTTCAATTCTTTTTCTTTAGCCATCCACACAAATTTGGTTTAAATTTCTGAATAAGACAAATTTTGTCCTTCCACACAAAATTTTATTAGCTTCAAACCAAGCTAGAAACATTGTGTTACTCTATTTGTATATGTTGAAAATAACATTAACATCATCATCATCTTTAAACAAAGTTGATTGTCGTGCTGGAAGATGGAATGTTAATCTTTGAACAGTAGGCCATTTGTGGTGGATGTCAAAACCAAATATTCTCCAAGTTGGTTCACATGGTGAGAGTATCTACAATCATAATACCTCTTTATTTAATCAATAATGTTATTTTTGTTACATTCATCAGAGGCATTAGTTATTTTAATTATAGCTCTATCAGGACCTTTTTTTACATATTTAAACAAATACTTGATTGAATTTGTCTTATTGCAGTACTTTGTATTAACATGAGCTTGATACCTCATTAGAAGAGCTGGACTATAAAGAACAACACTCGTATTTTCAAGTTTAATTCCATTTTTTTTCAACAAAGCTACCCTTATCACGTCTTCTATAACATGTATATCAATCTTCATCAACTGTAGCACATGTAAATTTCTTTGGATAAAATTTGGAACATCTACCTTCCTTCATGCATGGTGAATTAAATCTTGCAAGTCCACATGGGCCATGAATCATGTAACTTGAAACAACTTTTCGCAATTTTGGGTACACATTTTCATTAGGTAATTAAACTGAGATTACTCTATCAATATTTATTGGATTCTGCAGTTTCCTTTCTCCATCTAACCATAATAGTATATGAGCATGAGGTAACCTTTTCTTTGAAATTCTACTATGTACATTTCTGATTTTCAAAAAATAGATGCAATTAGTAATACATTTATAATTTCATATATATATATATATATATGTATATATATGTATATATATGTATACATATATATACATATATATATATATATATATATATATATATATATAATTTGTATAGAACATACTTGCACTAGGTTTTCCAAAGAAATCGTTTTTTTTTTAATTTGTCATCATTTGATCAACTTTCATTTTGAAGACTCTACAAACAATATCAAGTCTATCTTAAGCAAAGAACCCTCTTTCCAAACCAAAATCATGTATTTCACTCCAATTCACATTGCATGTTATAGTTATGAACAAATCAAGATATCCAATTTTTTTACAAATTGTCATAGCAGCTTGACAATTGTTAAACATGTACCTTGTACCACCAATAAATGAAACAGGCAAGATTGTTCGTCTTCCAATTAAAGAAGGATCAATCTCTCCTCTGTTAACAACCTCTTGTAATCCATTCATAATATCACCACGAATTAACTTCTGATTAGCTCTAATGAAAGACAATCATTGTGCTTCAATCATTGTCTAGTAATCAACCAAGAACTGTTGTAACAATCTACAAGCATTGACAATGTTACCAAACACCAGAGGTCTTTGTTGGATTCTAAATGCAATGAATTCTCTAAAATAAATATGAACTTTTGTCCTTGTTTGACTTTTGGAATGAGATTCTCTTATTAGAATATTTTCTTGATAACCATTTTCTTCATATGAAAACATTAGAGAATATTGCAATAGAATAAATGCAGTATGAGTTTAATGCAATCTTATCAATTCACCAGAACATTTCTTGACAATTATATCTCTTCCCACATCCATATTACCAAAATCTCCAACTATTATTGTAGTTATCTCATCACATGAAGGTGTGTTCTAGACTTTAAGGTCTTTGTATCTACCTCTAAATATTCTTAGTGTGAAATCTGATTTGAAATGGTTCATTAATAAATCTCTAACTCTTCGAAATGATTTAGCTAGAAAATTGTGATCATCAATCATTTTGATCAAATCAACAACCAATGATTTATCTACCATTGATTCTTCTGAATTGGACCTAAAAAATATTTAATAGAAGAATTGTCAACAAAGATATTTAAAGAATTCATTTAAGTGTCATAAAATATATGTTAACTAACCTGAAATGCTTCATTTTGTTATTGATTTTATTTTCAGTATCATATATGTAAAGTTGTGCAAACTTTGACTTTGATCCATCTTCTGACAATAAACTTCCAATGTGGTGATAGTTATGTCCATTAAGAATGAATTGTGGTGGAGCAGAACCATTATTCTTCGAAGCATCTGTCTTACCACCAATTGAAGTAAATGAAAACATACTATTGTATATTCTTATATCTTGTAAAATTATTTTGGTTTTATGATCAACACCATTTAACAAATCTTGAAGCAAACGTGGTAGTTTTAGTAATGGAAGTTGATTAAATAAACCAGCTTTTTGACAATATAAATGTTAATTAAAAAGAATCATTATTTCTTGTTTGTATATTTTAAATTTCAAATTGTAACTTATTTTTTAAAATGGTTATAAAAGTGTTATCCTTTTTTTTCTTCTATTTAGTAATAAGAAAGTGATTCTATAATAATTTCAAAAAAATAAATAAAATAGAAGAAAATAATTGATATATCTATAATTTAAATAGAAAATCTTTATATATATATATATATATATATATATATATATATATATATATATATATATATATATATATATATATATATATATATATATATATATATATATATATATATATATATATATATATATATATATATATATATATATATATATATATATATATATATATATATATATATATATACTATTGATTTATTCTCATGTTTGATTTTATATATAATTTTATACAAAACAAATAATTTTAATAAGATAATAAATTTTGATAAATATAAGTACCATATTTATATATTAAATTAGATCCATTTCTTATTTATTTGGCAAAGTTTGGATTTTATTTTTGTTTTGACTTTGAATTTCAAATTAAAAATTTGTTACCATATTTTTATACTTTTTTGCGATTTTGAATTTCAAATTTAAATTTTATTATCATATATTTCAAATTTCAAATTTGGAAATATTTATCTTAATCTTAGGGAAAGAATTGAAATTAAAATCGTTAATTATTTTTATATCTTTAAAAGTTTTAAGAATCTATAATTTTCACTTTGTAATAATACACTTATGTTTATGTTTTTAAAATTATTTTTTAAATTAATGTTTAATTTTTCCTGAAAGGTGAAAAATATGTGACAATTGTTCAAAAATATTAAAAAAAACTTTAATTTTTGATGAATTAAAGTTCCAAAAGTTATTCAAAACCTCTTAAAAAGTAATAGAACAATTTACCATATCACATCCTTTGGGCAAACTCCCAAATGCTTAGGGAGAGGGTAGTAAAAAAGAATTTAAAAAGATGGTATGCATTGAACATGGAGTCTTAGAATCCAATTAATACATAGAAAAAAGGAAAGTGTATTGGAATGTGTTTTTGATATGGGTTTAAGTGTTGGAGAAGTTTTTCAAATTTGAAATAGAAGTATATGTCTAATCCAATTTGAATATTAATATTAATATAAATAAGTACAAATAATATTTTAAAAATTATTATTAATATTAACATCTTTTATGTGCTATTTTCATAAGTTTGTTTCATATGTGAATATTAAACCACATATTATTAATATTTTAAAAATTTTAATATTAATTCATTTCTATTTTAAAAATACATATATAACAATAAATATTTGATGTTAGTATTATTATTAATATTTTTGAGAGAAGTTAATCAACATTCAAGTTTAATATTAATATTATTAATCCCTCTAAAGATACAAATGTTAGACAGTGAAAAAAATGTAAATAGTAAAAAATTTAAAAGTACAAATGATAGACCATGAAAAAAAAATATAAAAAAAAAAGTAGATTTCGGCAGATTTATCGTGTATTAGCACAAATTCATATTTCTAACTCTTATTTATAAACTTTTCTTTGAAATAACAAAATGTAAATAGTATAAATACCTTAATAATTAACTTTGGTTGAAAATACAATTGCATTAAATAGAGTAATTATTTATTTTTAGTTTAGTGACAATGTTATTATTCAATTATTTATTTATAGGTTTACACCATATTTTAATTAGTATTACTATTATTACTATATTAGTGATAATATGTTATCATATTACTATTAAATATTATTATGAATTATAACATATTATTTTATTATTAAAAAACATCAAAGCTCTTCAACTTTTTAATTTTAACATTTTTGTTTCCAAATACTATATTATTTAAGATTATTGTTTTATTTATTTATTTTTAATTATCATAACCAAGAAATGAATGAATCAAAAAATAAATAGTAAATATAAAAAAATAATTACATTTGAAATTATGAAGTAATGGCATGCTCACTTCCTAAACCCTAGTGGCGGATCTTGACTAATACTTTAGGGGGAGTCAAAATAATACAATCAAAATTTATATATTTAATTATTGTCACTAAGACAAAGATAATGAATACATAATTTGTTATAACCATAACTATATAAAGAAATCATAATTATTATCATTTGTTCTTGCATATTCTTGAATTCATTAATAATTGGATCAGAACTAAAATTTCTAGCTATTTATTTTTCAATGTAAATAAACATATTGTGAGAAAAAAAAATTACTTTCCATCTTTAGTCAACAATCTTGTTTTGATAGTCTTCATTACAAAAGAATAATTTTTCTATTATAGTAATGACTCACTTGTAATTCTTTGAACTTTAAGAAAGAGCTTCTATAATTGGACAATTGAGTCATTAATATCATTCTTCAAAATATATATGAAAATGTTGAATTTGTCCTATTTTCATCTTTACAGATAGTTTCCCTTTTTATCATTTTTAAAATATGAATTTGTTCTTTTATTCTTCATATATATATATATATATATATATATATATATATATATATATATATATATATATAAAAGATGAAGAATAAGAAATAATTTGTCATAATCAAATAAAAAATTGAGACGTAAGTACTAAAATAGAAATTCATGTTAAAAATCAATTATGAAAAAACACATAGTACATTACTTTTTTCTTCTATATTCATAAAAAGGAATATACAAAAGGCTCGTTAGATAAAAAATAATGTTAACTATTAAAGTAATATTTCATTATATCAAGTATGAAAAAAAAAGTATTTTTTTTCCAAGAATGAAAGACTCATAACAATATGTGATAAGAGATAAGAGTAGAAACAACAATTATTTTTCTCTTTAGAAATAAAAAAACAACAAGTAAAAGTAAAATATGAGAATAATGTGTGAAAAACTTAAAAGACAAATAAAAAATATCATAATAATTTTGTTATTATTTATTATATTTAATTTCAAACTTTATTATTAATTAATATTAAATATTATGATTTTTAAATCAAATAAAAAAAGATTTAATTTAACTTTCTTTGATTCTTGGTATACTACACATAATTTAAAAAAGTTTGAAATACAATACATACTATACATAATTTAAAAAGTTTCAAAAATTTTAACAATTTAAAAAATTTCACAATTTTTAACTACATAAATTAAAAAAAATCAAGTTTTTTTTTTGTGGGGGGTGTTTCATGGCTCCTTCGTGCTCCTGACTCAATGAGATGGTCCAATTAATTCATTGAATAAATTGAATAAATATATGCGTCATTTATTAGTATTTCAATTATGTTAATATTTATTTAAAAATATGAAAAAAGTGGTTTAGAAATAAAAAAAAAATGATTACATTGCATTTACTAGAATAATAAACAAATATAAATAATAATTAAAAAATAAATAAATAAATAAAAAGCTTAAGTATGAAGACTTAAATTATGAAACTATCGTTTCGGAGGACTTTCCACGTTACTTAAATTACAACGTTTTGAAAACACAAAATATTTCCAAGATATAACATTTGAGTAACCGACTACAATATTAAAATAATTTATAAGTAATTATGAAATTGTCATTTTTAATCACTATGCATAAATAGAGAAATGAAACTACTCTTATAAAACATACTTTTAAAGATTAATTAATATTGACGATCTATGTTCTACCAAATCAATTAATTAAGAATTAAACAATTAATCAAACTTTGCTAACATATTATTCTAGTTTTTTGTGATTTTGAATTTCTAATTCAAACTTTATTACCATATATTTTGAATTTCAAATTTGGTAATATGTACCTTTAAGTGTATGGAAAAAAAACACAAACCATCATCTTTGGGGATATGTATTGTTAGTGTATGGTCGGGTAGTTCCCGGCCCAACAAGGGGAAACTGGCCGGGATCATCTTGGCCCAGGTAGGAGCGTCCCCACACGATGGCCCAACCGCGGGGGCTTGGATCCAACGCAACGCTGGCAGCCCAATAAGCGTAGTGGCTGTGTACTTCCCGGCCCTCTTGGCCGAGTACACCCCGGCCCAAGGGGTAGCAGGCGGAACATGTGGTACAGAGGGGCAGCATGCAATCAAACCCCAAAAAAGAAGTGATATGTGAGAAGTACAGAAGGAAGGAGTTGATATGTGAGAAGTACAGACGGAAGGAGTTGATATTTGAGAAGTACAGACGGCTAAACCCCAAAAAGGAAGGAGTTGATATGTGAGAAGTACAGACGGCCAAACCCCAAAAAGGAAGAAGTGGATCTTTGACAAAAGTACAGACGGACAAACCTTAAAATGGAAAGAACTGATCTTTATTAAAGGCACAGAAGAACAATTCCAGCCAATAAGGAAAGAACCGATGCGTGCAACCTCAGTCGGAAAGGGAAAGAATCGATCCTCAAATACAAACGGCCCGCAAATATTAATAATAGGTCCATTAAGAAATTAGTATAAATTAAGGCCTAGTGAACAAGTAAAGGGACGCTTTTCTCACTAACCTACTACACCCCATATCAATCACTCTCTGACTTGAGCGTCGGAGTGCCTGCAGGTACCCCCACCCTCGAAGTACAGACGGTAGGGAGATCCAGGAGGAGCCCAGGGAGATCCAGGAGGAGTCCAGGGAGGAGAAGGAGGAGGTTCGACATAGAGGGTTCTTGAGATCGTCTGGTTCCACACCGAAATAGTACTGATCAGGTACAATTGGCGCCCACCGTGGGTTCAGACAATTCTCAAGCAGGATGGTGTCGACAAGAGCAACAGTCGATCACAACTCAGTAGCAGCAGAGATGCAATGAGAGATGAACCGCCAGTTGGAAGAATTAAAGCGCAAGAACGAGGAAGAGTTGAATGCCCTAAGAGAGGAGAACCAGCAGATGCGAGCGCAAATTGAGCAGAATCCCCCCCAAAGGGAGGAATCCCGTAGCAATGAAGAGGGAGGGGACAGTACCGGACGAGACGAGTCCCGAGCACAAACTACCACCAACCAAACAGAAGCAAGGCTCAGAGCAGCCAGACGCCACCCCTTCGTGGACGGGATCATGGAAGAGGAACTTCCCGCGCGCTGGAAGGGGTTGACTATGAGCCAATACGATGGCACTACTGATCTGGAGGAGCACGTGGACGTCTTCACCACCCAGGCAAGATTGTATACTTCGGACGACGCGATCCTATGTCGTGTTTTCCCAACATCTCTAAAAGGGCCGGCACTCAATTGGTTTACACGATTACCACCCGACTTTATCGATTGTTTCGATACGTTGGCCACCCGTTTCGGCATACAGTTTGTCACTAGTAAGCCACACCACCTTACTTCTCTGGCATTGGTAAATATAAGACAGGAAAAAGGAGAGTCTCTGCGGGAGTTTATGGAATGATTTAGGAAGATATCCTTGAATATCTCTTATTTAAATCCTGAGGTCGCCATGCACCACCTCATCACAGCACTAAAGCCTGGCCCTTTCGTTGACAGTCTGTGCAAGAAGCCCGTGAACAATCTGGATGAGCTTCGGACCAGGGCCACTAAATTCATGCAGATGGAGGAACTGAAAGAATTCCGCAATACAACTCGACCGGACGCACAGGAGAAGAGGCACCATGATAGAGAGTGAACGTTGGCACCCCGATCCGACCACAGGTTCAAAGACTCTAGGTAGCCGAAATACAACAGGTACACACCCCTCGTGTCCAATAGAGCCAGAATTCTGGAGGAAGCACTGAACACCGATATAATAACAGCCCCTCGAAGGGCCCCGACCCCCCCGAACGCCGATACCACCAAGCATTGTCGGTATCACCGAAATTATGGGCATACAACAGAGGAATGTTTTACCTTGAAAGACAAAATCGAGGAACTGATACAGGCGGGACACCTAAGAAGATTCGTAAAACGGGAAGGTGGGGGATTCTCTTCAAGGGGAGAACGAGAAAAATGCTACGAGGAGCAACCACGAAGGACGTCAGGGTACCAAGAAAGGGAAGGAGAGGGCACCCGCAGAAGGGCCGAACCCAAAAAAGATGATGAGCGGGATACGAGAGAAAGACCATTGAGAGGAGTAATTAATTACATTTTAGGAGGCTTCACAAGAGGTGGGGCCACTACGTCTACAAGGAAGAAGTATGTGCGAGCGATTCAGAGTGTCAATGTCGTGACAGTATGTCCCAGACGGCACATGCCACCTATCACGTTCCGAGACGACGATTTCCAAGCGATCGACCCCCAGCATGATGACCCAATGGTGATATCAGTAGAGATCGAGGACTTCGCGGTCAGGAAAACCTTGGTGGACCCGGGTAGTTCGGTGGACATCCTATACTGGGGCACTCTCAGAAAACTGAAAATTCCAGAAGGGGAGATCCAGCAATACTCAGAGCCGATCGTGGGCTTCGTAGGGGAGCGAATGAATACGAAAGGCTACGTTGACTTGTTCACCAAGTTCGGGACAAGAATGGTAACACGAACGGTAAAAATCCGATACCTTATTGTTGATGCTCACACCTCTTATAATATTTTGCTAGGGAGACCCTCGTTGAATATGCTTGGTGCAGTAGTCTCCACATATCACTTGGCCATGAAGTTTCCATCCGCCTCAGGAGACATAATCACGGTGCATATAGACCAACCGACTGCTCGCAGATGCTACACGGACAGTTTGAGAGAAAGACCCGAGTCTCCTCCCAGACGTGCAGTGAATAATGTTGAGAAGGTCCCAGGGGAAGCAGAAGTAGACCTGGACCCTCGGGTCAGCAGCGAGGAGAGGGTGGAACCAATCGAAACCACATAAGAATTCCATTTCGATGAGCATCGATACACCCATGTCAGCAGGACACTTGTAAAGACCCCCAAGATGTAGGAAGTATTACAGAGGAACGTTGATTTGTTCGCCTGGAGTGCGGCCGACATGCCAAGCATTGACCCAAGGGTAGCCAGTCACAAACTGTCTATCTTTCGGGAAGCTCGGCCCGTTGCACAAAAGAGAAGGAAAATGGGAGGAGAAAAAAGAGAGGCAGCCAAAGTGGAGGTACAGAAGTTAATTTTGGCAGGCTTCATCAAGGAACTGATACAGGCGGATGGCTGGTTGGCCAACGTAGTGTTGGTAAAAAAAGGCAAATGGCAAATGGCGGATGTGTACAGACTACACCAACCTCAACAAGGCGTGCCCTAAAGACACGTACCCTCTCCCAAGCATCGATATATTGGTAGACGGTGCAGCTGGACACAGGGTGCTTAATTTTTTGGACGCGTACTCTGGGTACAATCAGATCCCAATGTATCCTTCTGACAAAGAAAAAATGGCGTTCATCACGGAAGAAGCTAACTTTTACTATGAAGTCATGCCTTTTGGACTAAAAAATGTTGGAGCCACATACCAGCGGCTGATGGACAAGGTGTTTCGTCATCTCATCGGAAAGTGTATGGAGGTCTACGTCGACGACATGGTAGTCATGTCAGATTCACTCGAGCAACACGTCAAAGATTTGGACGAGGTCTTGGCAGCCGTACGAAGGTATGACATGAGACTGAATCCAGAAAAGTGTGTTTTCGGGGTTGCAGGCAGAAAGTTCCTAGGTTTCATGTTAACCCACAGGGGAATAGAGGCCAACCCCGACAAGTGCCAAGCGGTTGTTAACATGAGGAGCCCAACCAACATCAAGGAGATACAGAGATTGGTAGGGAGGCTAACTGCGTTGTCACGTTTCATGCCTAAGTTAGCAGAAAGAATCCAGCCGATGCTGAGGCTCATGAAAAAAGCGCAAAAATTCGTATGGGATGAGGCTTGCGAGCAATCTTTCCAAGCATTGAAGGAGTATTTGTCTTCTCCCCCAGTACTACAGAAGCCTAGCAAGGGGAAACCCCTGTTAGTATATCTAGCCATCTCTACCAATGCTGGTAGCGCGGCCATTGTACAAGATCAGGCGGGGGACCAATGACCCGTATACTTTATCAGCAAAGCCCTACACGATGCAGAATTGCGGTACCAGATAGTGGAAAAGGTAATCCTAGCACTTATGATAACAACCAGACGACTGCGACCGTACTTTCAGGGGAACGAGGTAATAGTCAAGTCTGACTACCCAATATACAAAGTCTTGAGGCGACTCGACCTCGCCGGCCGAATGGTTGGGTGGTCCGTAGAACTATCTGAGTATCATCTTCAATGTGAAGCTCGAGGGCCGATCAAGGGACAATGCCTGTCAGACTTTGTCAACGAATTAATAGGAGATCCAGACGTACGCGAGGAAGGTTGGATCCTGTCGGTGGATGGCTCCTCAAACGCGAAAGGCGGGGGCGTTGGGATTGTTTTACAAGGACCAAATGATTTACTACTCGAGCAAGTTTTGCGCTTTGCCTTTAAACCCTCTAACAATCAGGCAGAATATGACGCATTAATAGCAGGGTTGACCCTCGCAGCAGACATGGGAACAGATACGGTGACATGCCGAACTGATTCTCAACTTATCGTAGGACACTTGGACGGCACTTTCCAGGTAAAAGACCCCCTCTTATTACGATATTATCACGTTGTGCAGGACATGTTGAACAGATTCAGAACAGCAAGCGTAAAGCATGTTGATAGAGCCCAAAATTCCAGAGCCGACTTGCTCTCGGAGTTGGCAACTACCAAAGTAAAGGGACAACATCATACAGTGATCCATGCCACACTGGACCTTCCTACTGTAACTTTGGCAGAATGCAATACTACTGAGACAGTCGCACCAGAGGAGGAAGAGTGGATGGCTCCTATTATATAGTGCATTCAACACGGTGACACGGACGGGATTGATGACCCTATCATGCGTAGGAAAGCTTCTCGATTCACTTTGGTTGGTGAAGAATTGTACAAACGAGGCTTCTCCAACCCTCTGTTAAAATGTGTCACAAACCGCCAGGCCCGGTATATTATGGAAGAGTTACACACGGGGATTTGTGGTTTACATTCAGGATCCCGAACCATGGCAGCTTGGGTATTACGAGCAGGATACTATTGGCCGACTGTCAAAGAAGACTGCGAGAAGTACGTAAGGAAGTGCACCCAGTGCCAACAGCACGGTAACATGATACATCTCAAGTCAGAGGAGTTGCACGGTATTACCTCCCCTTGGCCTTTCGCCAAGTGGGGCATGGATATTCTATGGCCTTTCAGCCCAGGGAAAGGTCAGGTAAAGTTCTTGTTGGTAGCTATAGACTACTTCACTAAGTGGATTGAGGCGGAGCCACTAGCCCTGATCACGGCCCAGCACGTACAGAAATTTGTCTGGAAGAATATAGTGTGCAGGTTTGGCATACCAAGCATCGTCATAACAGACAACAGTAGACAGTTCATCGACAAGGGGCTAGCTGAGTTCTATAGGGGACTCCATATACAACATATAACCAGCTCAGTCGAGCACCCACAAACAAATGGGCAAGCCGAAACAGCAAACAAGGTCATACTGCGAGAACTTAAGAAGAGGTTGGGAGATGCCAAAGGAAGGTGGGCCGACGAGTTATTAGAAGTCTTATGGGCATATCGCTGCACCCCGCAGTCAACAACACAAGAGACAACCTACTGCTTAGCATATGGAGTAGACGCAATGATCCTGGTCGAGATTGGAGAGCCCTTTTTCCGACGCCGCCTGTTCGACACGCGTCTTAATAAAGAAAGTATGCTAACAAGCCTGGACCTGGTTCAAGAGCTTCGAGATCAAGTGCGCATTCGGGAGGAGACATCCAAACTAAGGGCCCAGTGACGCTATAATACTAAAGTCAAACCCCGATCTTTTCACCAGGGAGATCTAGTATGGCGTATGGCAAGTGCCGCCCGGAAGCATGAAGGGAAGTTCTCGCCCAATTGGGAAGGGCCATTCCGAATCAACGAAGCTGTGGGAAACGGCGCATACAGGTTGGAGCACCTATCTGGTGCCCCTGTCCCGGCCACCTGGAACGCCTCACATCTCAAGTTTTATTACAGTTAGTTTGTCAAACATTTATTTTTCAGACTCTTTTGTGATTTCGATTGCGCAATAAATGATGTACTCTTTCCTACCTTGATCTTTTTTCCCTAAGGAGGGTCTTTGGTCAAGAAGATTTTAACGAGGCATCATAGTCATAAATAAAGCATGATTATTTCATTATTATCCTATAATTATCTTATCTATTGTCAACAAATGCATATATCCCGATCAAGCACAATAAACGGTAAAATTTCGCACTCTCTCATGGGAAAGGAAGCTTTATCGAACTAGATGATCCCCCCCATACCTATACCAATGGGAAAGGAAGCTTCATCGCCCTAGATGATCCCCCCATACCAGCAAAAACCTAAGGTAATGCACAATCATACAAAAGCTTAAGGAGCAGACGACCTAAAAGAAAACGCAATCCTGGCCAGAAGTGGTCGAGTACATCCCGGCCAGGAGTGGCCGAGTACATCCCGGCCAAAGGTGGCCTGCCACATCACGGCCAAAAGTGGCCAAGCATATCTCGCCTTCACCTGCAAATACAAATGGCTAGCGACATACAAAGAGGCACAAGCAGCAGATGCAAACACAAATATCTAAAAGAAAGTTCGAAGCATAACATCCAAACGTACAATGTGTGTTAATACATGTCCAACAAGTAGAAAATCAAAGCTCGACAAATAGTTTCTAAAAACTAGAAAATACAAAATAACATATCAATCCTCATGTTGGGACATCACGTACCCCTCCAACTGGTAAATCTGGCCAGCTTTTTCAGCGTTATCCCTCTTCTCAGCCGCCAACTCCTCCTCTAGAAGCTCCAAGGCCGCCTGGGAATCCTTATCTTTCTTCTCAAAATCCCTGCAGCGCGTCTTCAAGACTTTACGCTCTGCTAGCAGCTGAGATCGCTCATTTTTCACACTTCCCAACTGAAGCGAAACCTATTGCCTCCTGTTATTGGCCTCGGCTAATTCCCTCTATAAACTTTCTATCTCAGCAACCAGTTTGCTTGTCTTTGGCAGTTGGCTTAGCATTGTGTTCAGATGGCGACCCATCACCATCGCCCTGGCATGAAATTCATTCAGGGCATACAACACAGTCTCAGGACGCATGGCTGAAATAATCTCAGCCTCCTCCGACGATAAGGAAACCTCTATGCCTTGGTTGATTTTGAGTTGCGCATCAAACATCGCAGACAAAGCGTCAACCGCGCCATCAGCAGAGGAAGTGCCTCGAGACTTCTTGGAGGAGGATGACCAGGGAGTACATGGCCTTGCGATACAATCCCTACGCTTGCTTTTCTTCTTCGCCGCGGCAGGAGGCATCAGGTCGCCCTTTTGGGAAGTCATCTCCGCGGGAACACAGCTAGCACTCTCACCCCCTTTCCTCTTCTCCTCCTCTAGCTTTTTCCTCCTCAGCTCTAGAAACACTTCTTTGCCAGAAGGACCAGCAGCAGCCATGATATCTGCAAAAAAGAAATAAGCGTTAGTCCAAACATACCATACGCATCTCTATGGGGAGTCAAACGAACATACATACCGAATAGGTCATCGCGCGGACAAGAGGAACTAAACACACCAATAATTTTCTTGGAGGAGAGTTTCTTGGGCAATTGGTCCAAATAAGACAGCACATACAGATCCTCCTGGGTAAGGGATGCTCTCGGCCAAACTCGATATAGAGTGGGATGTTTGGTCCAATAGAACGAGAATTTGGGCTCGCCATTTTCAAAGTAAAAATATCCAGCCCCAGTAGACCGGATGACTACCTTAAAGAAACTAGTCTTAAACCTTTTGAAAGATTGCGTATAGGACGCGAGTAGACACTGGTGGCTTTGACCCACTAGAGACAACCAACTAACCATATCCCCCGGACGCGTACAGTAGTACTGCAAGAAAACCTGCGGGGAGGGTCTCAAATGGAACACTCGACAGACCAGTCGGAACGCCTGAAGGGACGCCCAACTATTAGGATGCAGCTGGGTGGGTGCTACATTCAGTACCCGTAGCACTCCCATTGTAAAATCATTGAAGGGAAGACGCACATGCAAATCAGAGACTAAGGTAGAGTACATGTAGAAAAATTCATGCGAATGACCTTCTCGACCATGACACACACTATCCCCACTCCTGGCTCGCTCTACACTAATAATACGATCGTCTAATGTATCAGCTAGAATATCATACTTCTTACGAAAATCAACTATAGTGGCAGATTTACTAAACCTAGACAGAGGGAGTTTCACCCGGGGATCTACCCACTCGTACCCCGGGTGACGTAGGGCCGAGAACTCCTCGGCACCCACAAAGTCCTCATCGTCCCTCTGCACACTATCACTACACGGGGAGTCAGACATGGTCCCCTCCTCCTCAGAGTCGCTATGCCTATTGGAAAGATAATAAGCAGAGGAGGACGACATACCTGGGATGGCGCAGACAGGAAAGGCTCGATTGGTGGTGGCTCACTTCCTAAATGAATCCTTTGCCTCACAACATCAAGACCCCACCTCTATTTATAGTGGACCACTCTCACAAAAGTAACCCCCTCATCACCATGACATCTCGCTCCATCCAACGGTTGTCGGCACATCTCCTTTAAAACTCCCCACCTAAACCATCTCATTATTATGACAAGACAGCCTCGAACGGCGAGCCAAGTTAATACTTTCTCTTTCCCCATAATTAAAGCAAATCTCATAAACGCAAGTGGTTGGGGACGCCTCGGCACCATTTCCAAAGGTAACACATCATAGCCTCTTGTGAACTTTGTTCACTACGAGCCTAGGGGGGCTGGTGTTAGTGTATGGCCGGGTACTTCCCGGCCCAACAAGGGGAAACTGGCCGGGATCATCCCGGCCCAGGTAGGAGCGTCCCCACACGATGGCCCAGCCGCGGGGGCTTGGATCCAGCGCAACGCTGGCCGCCCAATAAGCGCAGTGGCCGTGTACTTCCCGGCCCTCTTGGCCGAGTACACCCCGGCCCAAGGGGTAGCAGGCGGAACATGTGGTACAAAGGGGCAACATGCAATCAAACCCCAAAAAAGAAGAAAGTGATATGTGAGAAGTACAGAAGGAAGGAGTTGATATGTGAGAAGTACAGACGGAAGGAGTTGATATTTGAGAAGTACAGACGACCAAACCCTAAAAAGGAAGGAGTTGATATGTGAGAAATACAGACGGCCAAACCCCAAAAAGGAAGGAGTGGATCTTTGACAAAAGTACAAACGGACAAACCTTAGAATGGAAAGAACTGATCTTTATTAAAGGCACAGAAGAACAATTCCAGCCAATAAGGAAAGAACCGATGCGTGCAACCTTAGTCGGAAAGGGAAGGAATCGATCCTCAAATACAAACGGCCCGCAAATATTAATAACAAGTCCATTAAGAAATTAGTATAAATGAAGGCCTAGTGAACAGGGAAAGGGACGCTTTTCTCACTAACCTACTACACCCCATATCAATCACTCTCTGACTTGAGCGTCGGAGTGCCTGCAGGTACCCGCACCCCTGGAGTACAGACGGCAGGGAGATCCAGGAGGAGCCCAGGGAGATCCAGGAGGAGTCCAGGGAGGAACAGGAGGAGAAGGAGGAGGTTCGACACAGAAGGTTCTTGAGATCGTTTGGTTCCGCACCGAAATAGTACCGATCAGGTACATGTATCTTAAGTTATTTTTATTTTTGTCAACATGATTGATTTCTGGAGATGAAAAGTGGTTATGAAAAAATGAAAAGTTTTGAAAGGTGTATAAACCTTCTTCAAAATGTTAAATAAAATTAGAAAAAAAAATATTATTTGGGAGAGATCTTGATTTTAATTTTTAATTTTTTTGAAAATTTGGATTCCACCTGTATGATATGCATTTATTATAAAAATAAACTTTAGTTTATGATCTGCCTTTATAATTTGCATTTAGTTTACAATTATAATTATCAAATAGTAAATTTTATGTTATGAAATTAAATTTATTATTTAAAATACTTACTTCTAAACATATATAGTGAAATATTTAATTATATTTTTATGTTTGAAAGTATTTACTTTCATATTAGATATTATTTATATATATATATATATATATTTAATTTATATAATTAAAAACATTATTTTCTTAAAAAGTTGTAAGTTATAACTTTGTGTACCTAAAATTAATTAAGGTTTTATTTTGAATGTCTTGTATGTTATAAAATGTTTTGGTAATTGAAAATGACTTTTCTTTTTTAATTCATACATCTTTTAAATTTATTTTTCCAATAAGGTTATCAATGCAACTTACTTAAATAAGGTTATCATGGAAAAAGTTATTTTAAAAAATATTGTTAGTAAAAACCATTAACAATGTTGTGAATTCGAAATCACTAAATATAGTCTATGACTTTTACTCATATTTTCTACATATATCAAATAAATCAAAGAAAGAAGAATAAAAGACGAAACTTAACCTTGTCAACCAAATGACGAAGTCTAAAAAAACATTTGACATCTTTGCATAAAAGTTTATTATATCACACAATTGAAAAAATGAAAAAGAAAATGAAAAGTGCAAACAACATTCATTTAATGTTTGTGTTAAATCAATGCATGAAAAAATGTGCACTGATTTAATGCAGAATAAATTGATTGATAAAGGTGTGCAATCAAGTTCTTTACTTTTATTATTTGTTTATTGACAAATTCATAAAGTTTAAAGTATATGTATTTATTATATATTATATATAATAAATATATATATATATATATATATATATATATATATATATATATATTTATTTTTTTATCTCTTGTTTGTTTTTTCTCTTTCTATCCTTGTTCTTTGTTATAAGTTAATTGTTGTCTACTATACACTATTTATTCATTTATTTGTAATATTTATGTTTAATAATGGTTAAACTTAGAACTGAAAACAATATTGTTAG
The DNA here is from genome assembly GCF_037176805.1 of Vigna unguiculata. NCBI lineage: Eukaryota > Viridiplantae > Streptophyta > Magnoliopsida > Fabales > Fabaceae > Vigna > Vigna unguiculata. Next base: position 20,085,859 of record NC_140795.1, on the reverse strand, counting down.
CTTTGCAATTGTATATAGTATTATATATTAGATATTAAATTAGATACCATTAGAGATTTTGGTAATTCAAAATGACTTTTACTAAATGGGAAGGTGACAAAATTTTTGACACCAGTATGAAAATTTTTCAAAAAGGTAGGTAGAATTTTTAAAACATTTTCCATTTAAAAATATAATATAATAAATTCAAGTATAACATTACATTGAGACACACAAAAAGTGGTTGTTTCTTTATAATTAATGGTAATTAATGACGAAGACGTGTTGAAAGAGACAAAAGTTTACCTTCCAAGTAATGTTGGAAGATACTAAAAAATTATTTTTATTCTTCTCGACGTCTTTTAATTTTTGGAAGATGAAAGGTAGGTTTTGAAAAGTATAAAAAGCTTCTTCAGTGAGCTAGATAAAAAATAAGTCTTAAATTTTAATTTGGTAAATAAATGTATTTAAAGTAAGTAATTTTATTTTACTTTATTTTTATTATTATTATTATTATTATAAATAAGAAATTATTAACCGATTAGATTCAAGAAAATAAGTGTAATATGTAATGATTACTAGTCTTTCTACCCATGCAACACACATATTTTATTTTAATACATTTTCATTGGTTTTAAATTAATCTAAGTTTTAAACATTATTAAACAATAAAGTAACTAATAATAAAAATAATAAAAGTAATTATTGATGACTGTTATACAATTATATGTATTTAGGGATGTCAAAAATATCCGTACCCGCGGGTATCCGCGGATAAAACCCGCAACTGATAGGAAACAGATATTAAAAATAGATACCCGCTACCCGTGGGTACGGGTATTTTTGATACCTGCATGTTAATGGGACGGGTACAGGTATCATAGTATCTGTACCTGTGGATACCCGTACCCGTTAAACTTTAATTGACAAAAATACCCTTATATATATATATATATTAGTAAAAAACATTCTGATATAATATTTTCTAAGTTGCACATCTTATCTTCTTCGGTCTTAATTCTTCTAGCTTCAACTATTGGTATGTTGTCTTCTTCCAAGTACACCCCTTGACATTCTTCTCTTTTCCTTCTTTGAAATTAGATATATGCATCAAACTCTAGATAAAAAGTGACGTTTATAGTATGTTTGTTGTTAAATGATGAAATCAAAATAAGAATATTTGGCACGTGGCAGTTGGGGTTTATTATTTGATTATTTTCAGGAATCAATCGGAGAAAGTGAGCTTGTTGATCAAAACAATAATTATATTTATTTTTATAATTATTTGGACTTGTATGGACTTGAGTTTGTTTGAAATTTATTTAAAATTTATGACAATGATGTATTTTATTTTATTTTATTTGAATTTATGATTAAATATTTATTTTTTAAATAATTTTGTAAATACCCGCGGGTACCCGTGGATACCCGTGGATATGAAAAAAATTGACGGGTACCCGCATAACGGATACCCGGCGGATATGGATACGGGTACAGGACGAATATTTATCCAGCGGGTAGGGTACGGGAGAGCTACTACCCATACCCTACCCGCCCCGTTGACATCCCTATATGTATTGTACGTAATAAATTCAGAATATATTGTAAAAGAAATAACTCTTTCAAAATATATGATAAACTTTGCATATCATCATTTGTAATGAAATTGAAGTTCATTATTCGTAATGTGTAATTCGAATAAGAGAATCAATATCATTAGTAAGATATGCATTTATGATCATTGTAGTTAATTTCAGATAATAAATATATCATTGAATAATGAAATAAGTTTGAAAAAGACTAATAAATAAGGAGTGACATACCTATAGTTTCGTATTTGTTAAAAACTATTAAAATTTTCTTTGTAGACAACATTTTTAGTTGTGTTGGTCACGTTTCCATCTTCATCTAAAATAAGTATTTTGAGTGATTTCTTTGTTTTTACTCTAGAGATGACAACATATAGTTGTTCATGTGCGAATATTGTACGTGGAAGATAAAGTCTAACTCTAGAAAGAGACTGACCTTGACTTTTGTTGAATGTCAATGCAAAGCATAGTGATATTGAAAATTGTCTTTGAAATTTAAACAGCAAACATGAATTAGAAGTAACTAAATCTATTCTTCAGATAAATATTTTGTCACCAATGTTTTTTTTCCAGTAAACAATGTTTTGTCAAAATTATTTTTTAAATTAATGTTTAAGTTTTTCTGAAAGGTGAAAAATATGTGACAATTGTTCAAAAACATGAAAAAATCTTTAATTTTTGATGAATTAAAATTCCAAAAGTCTGCCAACAACTCTGAAAAAGAAATAGAACAATTTATTATGTTATTTAATGATTACATTATTATTAAATATTGTTATATTTTATAATAATTATTATATCATAAATCTTTTGAAGTTTTGAATTTTCATATTTTTTATCAGAAACATTAAAAATATTTATTAAAAAAAATTTAATTTTTTTTGTATATATCTTATATTTTAAATGTTAAATTTAATTTCGAAACTTTATTATTTTCATATTTTTCATATTTTTTTTTCTTATTTGAAGTTTATTTGTCACAAAGTGTTTAGAAAATTAATTATCTAATCAACACAAAAATTAAGTAATTAAAATAACAAAATTTAAAACTAAATATTATAAAAGTTAATCATTTCTTCATTAATTTATGCTTGAATAATAATACAAAATTTTATACTTCAAATATGTTAAAATTAAATTCCACCATTATTATATATTTTTTAACATTTTTATTATACTTTTTATTTTCTTAATCAAATTATTATTTTATTTTCAAATTTCTTTGTCTCTGTTTTCTTATATACATTTCTTATCTACATTTGTATGTCTATATACATTTCTATCTCCATATTAAAAATTAATATTAATCTAAAATATATTTTAATATATTGTTTATAAACATTAAACTTAACATAATATATACTTGGAAAAGAAGAGAAAAACATTTCTTTCTCCTACATTATATACATATTTTTTTGGTACAGACTCCTTCATCCAAGAAAAGAAAAATGTTAACTTTAAGACATACTTTTTTATGCGTAAAACATACACCTAATGTTAATTAGAGTAGAGAACTATCAACAACAATTTGAATCAAACCGTTATTTGTAAGGCCTATTCTTTTATGCCTTTAACAAGAAGGGCTGCCCCGAAATCTAATGGGCCTAAGAGTTGGCCCAAAGTATAAAGCTGAACCCTAGTCTGTCCTAACGTTTCCACTTTCACTCTTTCAGAAAAATCAGTCGTCACCTTACTTCCTTCTCACAGAACGCTCTGCTAGGGTTTGCTCTAGGTCTTCTTCGAGCTAACTCACACCAGCTCCTACTCCACGTAAGTCACTCCTTAGCCCATGTTCCCCCTTTTCATGGTCTATGTTCCTTGTTATCGTTAGGGTTTGGTGATGACTCACTTTTTTTCTCTGTTTTATCGTTCGTCCCAGATTGTTGACCATCCTAGGGACAGTTGTGCTCACGGTGTGCGTGTCGGAGCGTTCCGCTAGCTTGTTTTCCAGGTACGGGAAGCTAGGGTTTGCCCTTTCTTTTGAGTGATACTGTTTTCGTCTCTATTTTGCCGTTTAAATATGTTTAGTATGTTGATATGAACTTGAGCATGATAATTTTGAGCCATTGGTGATTTGTTGAGTGGTAATGCATGAGAGAACAGTGGTGAGCTCTGGTTTTCTTGCCCAAGCGAGCCTGTCTCGCCTAGGCGAGATCAACAAAGGCTTGCCCAAGATGTTTCACGCGAGTGGTCGCTCAGGCGACTCACGTTGCTCCTGAGTGAGCGAGCATCTCGCCCAAGCGAGAGGGGTCTCACCTAAGTGAGATCCCGCGTGAGGCTATTGTTCCCCTTTTCGAGCCCTCGCCTAGGCGAAGGGAGCTCGCTTGAGCGAGAGCTTCTCACTTGAGCGAGACCCTTCAGCCTGAGCAAGGGGCTGGGCGAGACAGTGCGTTGTTTGGCTGTTTTGTTGCTCTTGGATGATTGCTATTTGTTTGGGTATGATTGTTATGATGAGAAATATATATAGTGGATTGTTATGTATGCATGATATGATTCATGAATGGTGAATGATGGGTATTGTGGGAACTTGGCATGTGAACTAAATGGGATGGTGTATGAGTTATGATTTGTGAGTTGTAACATGATGTGAGTATGATAATTGTATGAGAAGAATCATGGAATTGAAATGATGAGTTTGGTATGAGTTCGACATGAGATATGAAAGAGTTGGTACCAATGTCGCATGATAATAATATGAGTTGGAGTTCCATATCCAAGGTTCGAGAATAATGAGTTGGTATGGTTTGGCTGGGAATACGAAAGAGGTGAATTATGAGGAATTGTATGTGATGTATAAGTATCTATCTGTGGTTGTGCATGTTGAATCCGTTTGACTGATTAAGAATGTTTGGTCCGTGTCAGTGCATAATTCCTTGGGAATCTCTAGGGGAGATTCTCAGGGTCGTGCTTCAGTGGTCGGGACGTAATCCCATGACCCCTGTTAGTGGGTGTCCATGGTGGTGCCCCATCTGTATAACTAGGTAAGGATTCAAGGTAAGGTTGCATCCTGACACTCTAAGAAGTCAGTTAGTCTCACCTAGAGCGGACTGACTCCTGTGGTGGGAGTAGCAGGAGGCCTGAAATTCATTAAGGGCTAACCTTGTGGTGAGGGAAATTGATTTATTGTAACACTTGTAACACATAGCTCGGGGGTGAGCAGAGGTATTCACCACAAGTGCAAGCATCTGTTGAATCCGACCAGGTTATATGTATTCGGATGAGTCGAGTCGTGTCTTAGTGTATTGTCTGAGAAGTCATAACATGCTTGGTTGATACATGTATATGGTATAGTGAATATATTTGGATTGTATGGATGAAATCTTTTGTGCTCTAGCTTACCCTACTTTCATTGTTGTATGTTCTGCTATGTGGTACTCTCTTTTGCGATGATCATCAACTTGTTGGTGTGAGCAGATGCGAGGAACACTCGTGGGCAACAGGGAGGTGGTGATCCCGCTGCATAGTCTGCGTGGACTGGTTTCTAATTTCTTTACGAGTTTCTTTAGGGCTATGGCCCATGTATTTGTTCGTCCTTAGATTTATATACTTTTGGTTAAACTCTGTATCCAGTTTTCTTTTGGGCATCGTGGTGTGCCTTGGGTTGTAAGGAGTTGGGTTTCAAACTCCCGGACTACGCTAGTATGTATCTTTATGTGACGCTACCTTTAATTTCGCTTATTAAATTAAATGGGGTGTTACTTATTGATGACTCCAATAAACAAATTAGCCACACTTGCAAGTAAAACAGAATGTGCAATAGTTAGATCTCTAGAATGAAATTCAAATATTGAAAAATTATTATATCATCCTATACCTCTTCATGACATGGTTTAGATCCATCATAAAAAATAATAAAAAGTAGTATAATAAAATTCGAATTATGTGTCATGTAAAAGATTAATTGGGACTATGTATCATGTATAATTATTGTTATAATTATGAAGATAATAATAAATAGTGATTTTTGTAATATTGACTATATGAAATTATTGATGAGGTGTATCTTCATAATACCAGCAATAGTAGTAACATATTATACTAATAATTGTATAAAATTAAATGTTTGGAATATAGGAATTAAAATTTACGATTAAAATTTTAAGTTATATATTATATTAAAATAAAATTTATTAGGTGGACTCTTTTTTATAATCGTTTTTCTATTTTTTTATTTTGAATTTTAAATTTAAATTTTGTTAATATATTTTATTAGTTTTTTTCTATTTTAAATTTTAAATTTATAAATGTTAATTAAAAAAATATTACCTCTTTTTGTATAGTTTAAATTTTAAATTATAACTTATTTTTTAAAATTATTATAAAAATGTAATTTATCTGTTTCCTTTCTATTTAATTATAAGAAAATGATTCAATAATAATTTTAAAACAATTTATAAAATAAACGAAAGTTAATTGATATATTTATAATTTAAATAGAAAATCTTTTTTCTATACATATATACTATTTATTTGTTGTCATATGTTTGATTTTATATATAATTTTATAAAAAAAATAATTTTAATAAGATAACAAATTTTGATATATAAGTCCCATATTTATATATTAAATATCTCAATAATAACAATAATAATAATAAAAATAATAATTATAATAGTATTACCTATTAATAATTAAAGAAAAGGTTTGAATACAATATATACATATTTATTAAAATAAATATAATATTTTTATTAATATTAAAATAAATATAAGAATACATGTATGAACAATAAAATTAAAATGTATAAACTCAAAAAATTCATTCATAATTAAAGAGATTTAAAATAATAATAAAGTCAATTAATTTATAAAAAATATTTAAAAATTAATAATATATTTATTAATTGAAAATGTATAAATTTAAAGATTTAAAAAATAATGGAATAAAGAACAATCCATAGTTAGAAAATTCAAAACAATTGATAGAATTAATTGGTTATAATACAATTTTTTTAAAAACAAAGTAAATAATTGTTTTAATCATTAAAAAATATTTCCAATCATGTTTAATAATAAAATGATTATTATTTTGAAAAGGCTAAATTTATAAAAATTTAAGAGAGAAATAATCAAAAAATAAAAGAACCAAATAATTTTGTTGGAATGTAATGCACCCTCTTCCTTTAGTTTAAAATCTAAGTGTAACATAAAAAATTGTTGATCTTCACATTTTTCCAAGATTTATATAAACTCCTTAAACAACCACAAACTAAAGAAAATATTACTTTAGTGTGAAAATATATAATTTGTAATTTATAAAATACATCACCCAAGTATAATTTTTTAAAAATTTTAACCAAACATTAACATGTTGATGTTGAGGCCTAGTCTAGAAAAAACATAAAGGAAACTGAAAACTTCATCCTAGATTGAAATCTAAAAATGTAAGGCCCATTAAAATCAGTTTCTCTTTTCTGCCCTAATGTGTAAGGGTTGGCCTTAATCTTTTGGGCCTAAGGGCTGGCCCATAGGGTGCAAAAGCCCTAAAGCTGCTAAGGTTCCCTTGTCAGCCTCACTTTTGCAAATTCGTACCTAAACACTGCCCCTTCTGTTTCAGAGCTCTGCTAGGGTTAGCCGTCACCCTCTCCGAGCGAACTTCAACTTCTCCACTCCATGTAAGTTATTTCCGAGCTCGTTGTAGTTTCTACTAACTCTTCTGTGGCGTTTCCGTGGGACTCTTTTGATAACCCCTTCTGCTATATTTTCTCGTTTTCCTTCCAGCCGTTGTTCTCCTTCCTTGAGCTGCAGTGCTCTTACCTTTTGTGTCGAGGGCGTGTAGGGCTGTCTTGCTAGCTTATTTCCAGGTAAGGGAAGCTAGAACCCTATGTTCTGGTGCAATGATGGTAGTTTTGATGGTGTTCTGTTTTTTTCGTGCTTATATGTGGTTGTGAGTGTATGACACGATTTGTATTGTTGTTTGGGCATGAACTGTGTTGATGGTAGTGAGGAACAGTGGCGAAGTCTGTTAAACTCGCCTAACCAAGCCTGCCTCGCCTAGGCGAGATTAACAGGGACTCACCTATGTATTTCTCCACGAAGGGTCGCCTAGGCGACCCATTGCACTTTTGGGGCGAGCGAAGGTCTCGCTTAGGCGAGGAGGGTCTCGCCTAAGCGAGAACGCGCGCAGGGTTTTAATTCTGGAGGTCGAGCTTTCGCCTAGGCGAAGGGAGCTCGCCTGAGCGAGGGTCCTCCTCGCCTGGGCGAGACCCTTCTGCCTGAGCAAGATGTTGGGCGAGAAGGTGGTTGGATTGATGTTTTCTTTGATTTTAAAAAGGGGACAACATGCTTGTATGAGTATTCTTTTAAGTTTATGAACTGGATGGCCTTTGTGAATGAGGTGGTGTATGAGTTGTGATTTGTGGGTTTTAACATGATGTGAGCATGACGATTGTATGAGATGATTCATGAAATTGAAATGATGAGTTTGGTATGAGTTCAACATAAGATATGAAAGGGTTGGTATCAATGTGGCATGGTAATGGTATGAGACAGAGCTCCATATTCTGGGTTCGAGAATAACGAGTTGGCATGGTTTGGTTGAGAATACGAAAGATGTGAATAATGAGAAATTGTATGAGATGTATAAGTATATAGATATTGTGTGTATGCATGCCGAATCTGTTTGATTAATTAAGAAAGTTTGGTCCGTGTCAGTGCGTAAGTCCTTGGGATCTCTAGGTGAGATTCTCAGGGTCGCGCTTCAGTGGTCGGGACGTAATTCCAAGGCCCCTGTTAGTGGGTGTTCATGGTGGTGCCCAATCTGTATAACTAGGAGCAGATGGGCGAGGTTCCCGAGGTCAGCAAGGAAATGGAGATTCTGCTGCATAGTCCACGTGGACTAGTTTATATTTTCCGTATGAGTTCATCTAGGGCTGCGACCCACAAAATAGATGGTTTTAGATTTATATACTTTTAGTTAACTCTTTGTCCTGTTTTCTTTTAGGCATCGTGGTGTGTCATGTATGTTATTTTATGCGACGCTACATTTAATTTCGCTTATAAATTAAATGGGGTGTTACAAAAACTACATATCGTATAATAATATCTTTTACTTGGTATGTCCAAAAACTTGTTTCAAGTGTGAACATTGAACCATATATTATTAATATTTTAAAATTTTTAATATTTATATGTTTTTATTTTAAAAATAAATTTATAATAATAAATTTGTAATATTAATATTATTATTAAAATTTAGGAAAGAAAGTTAATGAATATTCAATATTAATACTAATATTATCATTTCTTTTGAAAATAAAAAACGGTGAAAAAAAATATAAATAGAAGAATGGACTCATCTAGTGAATTCATATGGTAAAATTGTTATGTTTTAGCACAAATTCATATTTCAAATTTTATTTACAAACTTTGCTTTAAAATAAGAAATTGTAAATAGTATAATTAACTTAATAATTGATTTTGTTCTAAAATACAATTGCATAAATTAAATTGTAAATGATATGTTTTTTTAATATTTAATTTATTTACCGTGTCATTATTCAGTTATTAATTTACTGTTTTACACTATATTTTAATTATTATTACTATTATTATATTAGTGCTAATATGTTATTATATTATTATTAAATATTATTATTCTTATTTTTATTATTATGTATTATAACATATATTTAATTTTTATGATTTTTAAATTAAAAATATGTATTAAGAATTTTTTTTCTTACTATATAATACTTTGGTGTTTTTTAATTAAACTTTTATACTTAGTATTATGATTACATGCATAACCATTATATATTAAAAAATTGAATAAAAATATCTAGTTTGATTTTTTTAAAATTTATACGTTTTAATTTATGGTTTCTTTCCTAGAGTTTATTGGCTTTGGTGTTTTAGTTTTTCTGAGGAAGAAGATGTCATCCAGACATGTTTCAATTTTGTTTTCCAAAATTTTATTTATTTACTTAATCTATATAAGGTAAGTGGAATGTTAAAAATTTGATTGATTTTTCGCGATGTTCATCGAGTCCAACAAAATCATAATGGTTGGTATGTTGTGTGACGTTCAGCTAATAAAAAATAAAATATCATATTTTCCAATTATAATGTATTGTAAAAAACTTTGACATTGATGTTAATTTTGTGACTCTCAACCTGGAAAAGATATGGATAATGATATTTTGATCTACTTTTAACCCACCACTTTAATCACCCTTTATTTATCTTTTTTTTTATGTAATGTGATGATCTAAGGGTGATTGGAATGATGGGTTAGAATGGAGTCCAAAAAAGGGGGTCAAAATATCATTATCTAAAAAATATATGTCTTCCTCCAAAGCATAAAAAAGGAATGAGTCAACATAACAATTAAATGTGGACTACAATTACCAAGATATGAGGGTTTGACATGTGGTTGCACTTTTCAGTTACCAATACAAAATTGAAGTTGGACTTTTGAATTACTAAAATACAAATTCAATTAATAATTTTAATAATATAAAAATAAATAAAAAATTAAAATTTTAGAGTCAATAAATAATACAAAATGCTCATTTCAAATCCTAGAAACAAAAAATAGGAACTTGATAATCATTTCAAGAACATGCACTTTGCTTTGATAATTAATGATGGAGACCGTAGCAGTGTTGGAAGTTGTACAAAGCTTCTTTAAGAAGCTTAGTTTAAATTAAAAAAAGAAACAAACTTTTTAGTTTTTCAAACTATCAAAAACTGAATTTTGAATTTCCCAAAATCATTTAAAGTTTTCTTAAGTTGATAGATATATAAGTATATATGAAGAAGGTCAAAAGTATTTTTTATTTTGCGAAATAAATTATATTTTTTAAGTGTTCTATTTATTTAAATTTGACCTAATCGCTTTACACTTTACCAAAAATGCATATTAATATATAGGTTAAAATACCTTTTTGGTCCCAATTTTTGTCAAGTTTTTTCAAATAAGTCCTAATTTTGGTTTTGTGTTCAAATAGGTCTCAATTTTCGTCAATTATGTTCAATTTGGTCTTTTTTTGTTGACACCGTTTAAATTATTAACGACCATGAACAGTGACTGCCACGTGTCATTTCGTGGTTTTTTTTAATTTTTTTTAATTTTTTTTGATTTTTTTGATTTTTTTTAATTTAAATTTTTTTTAAATGTACACGTGTCAACCCAGGAGTGTGCCACATGTCACTTTGTGGTTTTTTTGAATTTTTTATTTTATTTTTTTGAATTATTTTTGAATTATTTTGAATTATTTTTTAAATGTTCACGTGTCAATCTAATAGTGTGTCACGTGTCAAAGTCAATATTCTATATTCAATATTCAATATTCTATATTGAACAAAAATAACAAATATAGGGACCAAATTGAATTTAGAACATTGACTTTGATACGTGGCACGCTACTCGGTTGACATGTGGACATTTAAAAAAAAAAATTTAATTTTAAATTTTTTATAAAAAAATTCAAAAAAAATTTAAAAAAACCACGAAGTGACACATGGCACACTCTTAGGTTGACACGTGTATATTTAAAAAAAATTAACAAAATTTAAAAAAATAAAAATAAAATAAAATAAAATAAAAAAATTCAAAAAAACGACGAAGTGACACGTGGCAGTCACTGTTCATGGCCGTTAATGATTTAAACGGTGTTAGCAAAAAAGGACTCAATTGAACAAAATTGACGAAAATTGGGACCTATTTGAACACAAAACCAAAATTAGGACTTGTTTGAAAAAACTTGATGAAAATTGGGACAAAAATGTATTTTAACCTAATATATAAGTTAAAGAAATTTGAAGTTCAATATTTATGTTTAAGCAATTATATAATAAAAGTAAATCTTCAATCACCAATAACATAGATAAGTATAAATATATGTTTTACTTGTAAACATTATAAATATTTGTTACTATTATTATTATGGCTATTATTATGATTATTATTATGGTTAATAATATTATTATTATTTAATTAAAATAATGAGTTTATAAGAAGATTGAAAAACATGTATCTTGAAAGCTGAAAAAATAGTATTGAAAAAAATAAGTGTGTCCTTTCGATGTTAACAAAATATTTACGTCACGCTCCTAAAAGTGATAACTTATAATCTCAAATGTTATATACTTATATTTATTACAATATTACCAAAAGACTTAACACACTTTCTAATATATGCCTTTATTACATACATCATTACTTTACAATAAAAAAATAGTATTTACATATAATTGAATTAACTTAAGTTAAACTGAATCTTGCAATATATTATTAAATAATAAATAACAAATATCAAATATTAAATAATCATATAATGTAAAAAAATAATAAAAACATAGATTACAAAATATTAATAATTATATGTCTTATATTAAAATTAAAGTAGTAAAATATTACTCATAAAATAATAAAATTCTAAATAATAAGAAGTTAGTGTGAGAAGATTGCGAGAGAGCATTGAATATGTTGGAAATAATTAATTGTTGCAGCCAAAAGGTGTGCTCCATGAGATCTGTAGTTGTCTGTTCACACTTATGTTTTGGAAGATACAAAAGTTACCAAAGACAAAAAAAAATCAACAATCATTCATAGACTCGAATAGGTCATAAAAATATTACTTTATACTTGAGTTTAAAAATTAAATTATAATTTTAAAGTATCTTTGTAATGCATAAGTACTTATTTGACAAAAAGAAAATTCTTATAGTCAAATACGTACCTTTTCTTCTAAATGAAGTGTAACGAAACTGTCTTTAGACTTTGCAACTAGTAGACTTGGTGGAAAAGACACACTAACAAATATATAATTATAAATGTAAAATAAATCCAATATTATTAAAGAAATGAAAAATGAAATAATGAAATTCAACCTAATGATTAAATATACAAAAGGTACAATTAATTACCTTCAATGACAAAAACAACTCACATGAAGAGTATGAAAAAACGTCAGATTCATTAAAAAAGAAAAAAGAACACAACAAAAAAGAAGAAGAAGAAATAAATAATAACAACAATCAAAAAATGAAAAAAAAAAGGGACCAGAAATGGTAGTGAAGAAAGACAAAAAAATATAAAAACAATGGTTAAAGTGTTTTGATAGAGAAAAGAAAAATTATACTCAAACAATATTCGCAAAACCAAAAAAAAAAAACCATAAATGGTAGTGAAGAGAGACAAAAAATGTACATAAAAATGGTTAAAGTATTTTGATAGAGAAAAAAAAAGTGTATTCAAACAATATTCATAAAGATGAAGACGTCTACAAAACGCAACTTGGTACAAAAAAAAAACATAATGTAAAAAAAAATTGAGCTTTGTTTCACAAAACAGAGAAGAACGACCATTGAAGAATGAGAACAAAAAATGGTCAGTCAAAAAGAATAAAAGAATTGAGAATTGAGTAAAAATAAAAACTTTGATAGGACAAAAAAAAAAAAAGAAGTTTTGTGTTTGAGAGACATGAATCTGTTCGGTCAGAAAGAAGAAAACGACCGAGAGTTGGGTAAAAATTGAAACTTTGATAAGAAAACAAAAAAAAAATGGTAAAATACATACCATTGTGGAAATCATGTTGCAAGTTTTGTGCTTGACGGACTTGCTTGTGGCCTTTAAGAGCTCTTAAATATTTGAATTTGTCCACCGTTTATTTCATCTAAACAAAAACAAAGTTTAAGAAAAAAAACATGAATCTGGTGTTATACACAGTGTTCATGAATCTCACAAGAAAACATTCATCCAACAAAGAAAAACTACAAAGAAAATTTATTTAAATATGGTAGAAGAACAAAAGATCGTAGAGACGAAAAAAGTTGTTACCTTTTTTGTGTTCTTCACGGTACTCATGAATTTGAGAGAAAAACATCCATCCAACAGATAAAAACTACGAAAAAATAGTTAAATATGGTAGAAGAACAAAAAATCGTACAGAAGGAAAATAAGTTATTACTTTTTTTGTATTCTTCACATGCTCATGAATCTGAGAGCAAAACATTCGAAAAATTGTAACATTTTTTGTGTTCTTCATGGTGCTCATGAATCTGAGAGCAAAACATTCATCCAATAGAGAAAAACTACAAAGAAAAATAGTTAAATATAATAGAAGAACAAAAAATCGCTGAGAAGGAAAAATGTTATTACCTTTTTTGTATTCTTCATAGTGCTCATGAATTTGAGAGCAAAAAATCCATCCAACAGAGAAAACTAGAAAAAACATGCTTAAATATGGTAGAAGAATAGAAAATCACAGAGAAGAAAAAAAGTTGTTACCTTTTTGGTGTTCTTCACAAGTGCTCATGAATCTGAGAGCCAAACATTCATTGAAAGTTTAAAAACTACAAAGAAAAATAGCTAAATATAGTAGAAGAACAAAAAATCGCAAAGAAGAAAACAAGTTGTTACCTTTTATGTGTTCTTCATGGTGCTCATGAATCTGAGAGCAAAACATTCGAAAAAACTATATAGAAAAATAGTTAAATATGGTAGAAGAACTGATATCGCTGTCGTTAGGCGATCAAATTACCACTACTTTAGCAACTTCAGTATTGCCAGTTTGTAGTGAAGAAAATAGTTAGGGTTAAGATAACCTTGAGTCGTCTCACAACGAATACGGAATTGATCTCAAATATCTGATTCTCAAAAATGCAATTTAAAACTAGCAACTATAAAAATAGGGGGGTTTTGATATGCAAAGAAAATGACACGGAAGATTGAAAACACAGTAATAGTAAATAGGTCAACTCCACTGCTTTTTCTAAATAAGATTCTTCATTGGTTATCTAGAGATTATTGTTAAATTAATTATTGTTGTTGATTTACAAATAAATCAATGTAAAGACTCAATTCATTTGTTGGCATCCTCACTTTTAATCAAAGTACAGTCTCAATTAAAAGTGAGAATTGTTAGATTGTCCATAGTAAATTTAATCAAAATACAGTCTCAATTAATTTTACTATGCCTAATCATGTCTATTCCTTTGTTTCTTTACCAAATAGAAAACTTAATTAATCAAAGTAAAGTCTTGACTAATTTTAGTTAAAGTAATTACCTCTAATTAAATTAAAGTCTCAATTATTGGCAAAAACTTATTTAATCAAATGAAAGTTTCTAAACAAAATCAAAGTAAAGTCTCAATTTAATTTAAAAACCTTTTAACTCATATGATTAGCATGCATGTAGATTTAAAATCATTATTTTCTATTCAATTAAGAAGCAAAGGACATAGATAAACAAAAACCACAACAATAATCAAAATAACAAAACATATAAATTCATCTAACCTCAGAATCCAGTTAAGAAATTACAGTGGAATCAACCCTAAAAGCTTAGCCCTCCATGGCTTTGATGGAATACATGATGATATGAAAGAAAGAAAATAAAAGAAAGAATGAGAGATGTGATGGAGACGGTATCTGCCAAAACCAGAGAGTTCTAAGTGTCTAAGCTGTAAGTTGTAAATTGTCAGTCGTAAGTCGTTTCTGCTCCCTTAAGTCTCTTTATATAGGCTTCCACTAGACTTTGGGCTTTATCTGTCAGTTGCTAAAATCTTTTATTTTTATTTAATTAATTAGCAACTTAATTCCTGTCCAATTTCCAATTCTGCCCCTCTCATTTAGCCATATTTGCAGTTTTGACCAGAGTTGACTGCATACTTTGACCAGTTGACCAGTTGACCAGAGTTGACCAGTTTGACTGTCCTATCAGATGCTGACACGCGGCAGTGCAGATTCTCTCTCCAGAAATTAGGGTTTCACTCTCTCACTCTTCTCCCTCCCTTGTGACGGCGCGGCTGCTCCGGCGAGGTGCTTCTTTTCCGGCAAAGATGGATTCCGACGCGGCTCTTGTTCGAAGATGGTGGTGAAGCTGCGGTTGTCGTGGCTGCCGTGGCTTGAATGGCGCTGCTGGTAGTGCAGGCGTGAATCTGCTGGTGGTGGTGCGCGGACGTCTCCATGGTTGTGCGCGATTTGTGGTGGCGGCACTGCTGCAGTTCTTGTGTGGAGATGGTGGTGGCGCGTGCGTTGCAGGTGCAGTGGTGAAGATGGAAGCTGCGCGTGAAGTGGCTGAACGCTCGCGGGAAGAAGAAAATGGCGTCGCGATGGTGGTGCTGCGGAGCTGCGATGGTGGTAGAAAACGACGGCGCGAATAGATGAAGATGATGACGTGGCAACCTTCCATTGGACAGCTTGTTAGTGCAAGGATTGTTGCCACGTGGCTTGCTTTGGTTGGCTAATTTTAAGAGGTGGGGATTGCCATATGGCATGATCTGGTTGAATGGAGTTTAAGTGGTAGGAGGGGTGCAACTTAGTGAAAACTGGGGGTGCAAAACAGGTTTTTGTGGTCCACTGGAGGAAGGAGTGTGCAAATAAAATCTGGGGGTGCATTTAGCTCCTGATTTATTCTTTTTCAGAATTTCTTGATTTTGGACTTATTTTGTAACTTTGAATATTTCAAAATCACATTATTAATTGACCAAAAATAAATTTCAGCTACATTAACAAACGTTAAAATATCCAATAATATTTTATGCAACTAAAATCAATTTTTACGCCACTTTTACCAAACTTACTCAATAAATCCAATAATCACAAATCCTAATTAAATCAATCTTTAAGCACAGAAAATTCAATTAAATCCCCAAATTTAAATATTAAATGAGGGCAAAAATTTGAACTTATCAAGAACAAAAATCGCAGGGAAGAAAAAAAGTTGTTACATTTTTTTGTGTTCTTCACGGTGCTCATGAATATGAGAGCAAAACATCCATCCAAGACAGAGAAACTACAAAAAAAAATAGTCAAACATGATAGAAGAACAAAAGATTGCAGAGAAGAAAATAAGGTGTTACCTTTTTTGTGTTTTTCACGGTGCTCATGAATCTGAGAGCAAAACATCCATCCAATAGAGAAAAACTACAAAAAAAAAGTTAAATATAGTAGAAGAACAAAAAAGCGCAGAGAAGAAAAAAAGTTGTAACTTTTTTGTTTTCTTCACGGTGCTCATGGATCTGAGAGCAAAACATTCATCCAACAGAGAAAAACTACAAAGAAAAATAGTTAAATATAGTAAAAGAACAAAAAATCGCAGAGAAGAAAAAAAGTTGTTACCTTTACTCATGAATCTGAGAGCAAAACATTCATCCAACACACAAATACAACAAACAAAAGTAGGTTAATATGGTAGAAAATTACAAAATCAGAGAGAAGAACAAAAGCTTAACACAAAATCAGAGAGAAAAACAAAATCAGTGTAAGAGAGATGGAGGATGGAGAGTGATGGAGTAAGAGAGAAGAAGAAAAGTTTGAGAGGCTGAGGGGAAGAGAGGAGGCTGAGTGGAAAAGAGAGAGGTGAGACTGAGACAAGAAGTAGAAGGCTGAGATGAAGAGTAAAATGAGAGGAAATGAGGCTAAGATGAAAAGAGAGAGGGGTCAAAGTTAGCTCCAAATCAACCACCAAATGACACGTATGTGGTTTCCCATTGTGGTAAAAAAAAAATGAATTTGGTTGACAAAATAATAAAATATTAAAAACCTTCTGATTGTTAGGTTCTCAATTGTTTATTAGATTAGATTAGATTTTTAAAACAAATATTATAAAATACCTAATTTTGTCTATAAAAGAGGAGAAACTATTAATATTTATATAAAAATATTTGTTAGTTACAAACTAGGCCATTAAGTATTTCTTTTAATTTTAAATTATAAATCTTTTTTCTACTCTGAATTTTTTAAAATGCGTGTTATCATTAATGAGAGAAAGCCATGGAGTGAGGAAGCAAATGAGTGGGTTTCATTCATGGATTTAACCTATTAAACTCTAATAAATATTTATTGGAGCATGAGCTTCATTTTAATTTTATTTTTTGGAAAATTTAGAAAATTTAGAATCTACTTTATGATTTGCATTTATTTTAAAAATAAATTGTAGTTTATGATTTCCATTGACTTCACTGTTGTAATCCTCAAATAGTAAATATTATCTTATCAAATAACATTAAATATTATATTTGAAAGTATTCACTTTCAAGGCTGTGAAACATTTAAGTAAAAATCGTGTAATATCTGTAAATTCCACCCCAAATCCTAATTAATTTATTTTATTACATTTTTTAATTTAATTTATTTTAAAAAAACATGGCTACTATCTCTAAGAACTTTGTAAAGGTTTCTAAAATGTCATCTTGTGATACTAACTACTTCAAAACATTAATCATGAAGACTACCAATTATGTTTTTTGGGATATGACACTCTCTCACTACATTAAATGAATGTTGTATCTTCCAATACACGCCTTCTCCAACACGCCATTTTCCAACTTCAGTCAAACATAAATGTTTTATACAAAGATTAAATTTTTCACATTGGTTTGTGTGCTCTTATGACATCTATCAAACATAAATGATCTACATGAAGACTAAATTTTCCCATATAGATTTGTGTGCTCTTATGTTTTAAATGTCTTAAGAACACCTTTTCATCTTCAACAAACACCTTTTGACTCCCTCATTCTTCTCAAACACCCATCTTATTCATCATTCCAAAAAACATTGTAGGTGTATTTTGTAAGGAAGAAAATTTGGAAGAACAAAAGACAAAAAAATAGAAATCATAGAAGATGTACACGAAGAAAAAAAAATAGATAAAAAAAGAAAAAAAAACACGAAAAAACATTGAAGCAAAGAAAACCCCTAATAATAAAAAACCAAAACTTTAATTGGTTTAAAAAAAAGTTAAAAAAAAATCATATTGGAAGATAAAAAAAAATATAAATAGTAAGTTGATTTTAATGCAAAGAAAAATCTTAATAATGAAAAACTCCAACTTTAACAAATGAAAGAAGAAGAAGAACACAAAAACAATGAGTTGAATATGATCCAAACCGAAACTTAAATGGATTAAACAAAAATGTATAAAAAAAATAAACTAAAAATCGAAAATCAAACACGGAAAGAACAAAAGACATGGATGTGAAAAGAAAATGAGGTAAACTGAAGACACATCTTGATAAAATCTTACCATTGAAAAAAAGAAAAACAAAGATGGTAAACAAAGGGTTAAATATGTTTTTGGTCCTTTAACTTTTACTGAAAATTGGAATTAGTTCCCCTTCGAAACTTTAGTATAATTTAGTCCTCAAACTTTAGAAATGCATGGATTTAGTCCTTGTAACCAAAGTTTGTTAAGTTTATTTGATGTTTCAAGCGTGTTTTATGATAATATTTGAGTTAACATAGAAGCAAGAATGCATCAAATGATGTAAACAATTCAAAAACTATCATGAAATGCACTTGAAATGTCAAATAAATTTAACAAAATTTGGTTAAAAAGACTAAATCCACGCATTTCTAAAGATGAATGACTAAGTTGGTCAAAAGTTTTGAAGAGACTAATTCTAAATTTTACTAAAACTTGAGGGACAAAAATCATATGTAACCCTAAAAGAAACATTAAGTTTTGAAACTGAGATTTCAAAAATAAAAATGGAAGAAGAACAAACCTTTTAAAAAGGATATTCATGCTTGATAGCCTTGCCTTTAACTTTGAAGAGATCTTTCGTCTTCTTCTTCTTGAAGATTTCATTCATCTCGAAAATATAAACAAATTTAAGATGTGAGAAAAGAAACACTCATAAACAAAAAAAAAACAAAACATAAATGATAAAAATAAAAACTTTGGAAAAAGAGGGGAATGATTTTAGTCCCAGTAAAAAATCAAACCTTTTAAAAATGATCTTCATCCTTGTCTCCTCCTTGAAAACAAAAAGAGATGCTCTAAGATAAAAATATCAACCATTGCAAACCATATAAGAAGAGAAAAGAATAACTCACATAAAAAACAACAGAAAAATTTATGGTGTCCTCTCTTCTCTAACCTTTCTCTCTTGCCTTTTCATTTTAAAGTTTCAAGAACTTGTGCTTTAATCATCATTTTCATGTTCTTGCATGTTTTCTTAGCATCTGAAGCATTGAGCATGTGCTTGCAAAGATAGCCTAAATTTTTAACTAGCCAATTCAACACCCCCCTTCCTGGCTTTTCAACCATTTCAAAACTAACAATTGGTATCAGAGCAAGGTACTTGAAATTTGATCAAGTAAGGTCCTAAATCTGTTTTGAACTACTTGAAATGGCTGAAAACAAGTTACCCTTTGGTGAAGGTGCCCCAATTCATAGACCCCCTATGTTTAGTGGCATTAATACCAATTTTGGAAAATTAGGATGAAAATCTTTATTGAGTCAATAGATCAAGGGATATGGGATGCAATCATAAATGGACCATATACTCCTAAGCATATTGTTGATGATGTGCAGGTTAATAAGCCATGGACTCAATGGAATGAGGAAGAAAGGAGGAGAGCCCAATATGATTGCAATGCAAAGAATATCCTCACTTCATCTCTCAACATGGATGAGTTTTTTCGTGTTTCACAATGCAAGAGTGCCAAGGAAATGTGGGAGGTTCTTGAAGTGACTCATGAAGGAACCAATGATATTAAGAAAGCAAGAAAGCATGCCTTGATTCAAGAATATGAGCTATTCAATATGAAACAAGGAGAATCCATAGCGGTTGTGCAAAAGAGATTCACTCACATAGTCAACCATCTCATAGGCTTGGGTAAGGAATTAGACAAAGAAGAGTTAAACACCAAGGTGCTAAAGTGTCTTGATAGATCATGGCAACCAAAGGTCACGACTATCTCAAAAACAAGAGATCTATCCACTTTGACTACAACTGCATTGTTTGGTAAGCTTAGGGAGCATGAGATTGAGATGCAAAGGCTTAATGAGCTTGAGTCAAGTGAGAAAAAGGTCAAGAACATAGCCTTAAAGACTAGCACCAAGAAAAATGAGGAACTCGAGGATGAGGTGGCTGAATCAAGTGAAAGTGAGAACTTGAATCTCCTTGTCAAGAGGTTTGGTAAGTATCTCAAAAGGAAAGGTATCAAAGGTAATCCCAAAAGGTATACTTCCAAACACAATGAATCAAACTCTTCTAATTTTACATGCTATAACTGTGGAAAACAAGGACATATCAAAATTGAATGTTCAAATGCTAACAAAGAAAAGGAGAAGAGTGTTGATAGGAAAAATGAGAAGAAGTCAAAGGAGAAACGTGCATACATTGCATGTGAGGACAATGATGATTCAACAACAAGTAGCTCCTCACAAGATGAGAGTGAAGAAGCCAACTTGTGTCTCATGGCTGGTTATGAGTCATCTTCCTCAAGCCAAGTAAGTTCTGTAGACTTAAATGACTAGAATCAATTGTTGCATGATTTTGAAGAGTTGCATAATGAAGCAAACAAGATTTCTGCATTAAACAATCGGTTGAAAGGCTTAAACAATTGGCTGGAAAACAAAGTTAGTCAACTTGAAAAAGAAACAACTAATTTAAAAATTGATTTTGAACATTTGGAAATGATTTACAGTAATTCAACCGACTGTTTTAGAAATCAGTCAGCTGAAAAATCCTATGAAAACTTCACAGTTTTGAAAAATCAAGTGAAATACCTTTTAAAGACCTGTGCAAGGTTCACAAGAGGAGAAGCAAACTTAGAGGCTGTTCTTGGTGCACAAAATTGTGTATTTGGCAAAGCTGGACTTGGTTTCAATCATTCTTTTCAAAAGAAAATAAAGAAGTTCTCTAGTTTCTTTTCTAAAAGCATGCCAAGTGACATGCCATTCATTTCATGCAACTATTGTATGCAAAAAGGTCATGTTATTAAGAATTGTCATGCTAGAAAATATGATGTTCCTAAATGGATTATGAAATGGATCCCAAAAGGATCTAGAAAGGCATAACCATGATGGACCCAACTTATCAAAGCGTACCAAATAATCCAAATCTGTTTTGCAGGTCATGAAAGGTGATAAGAAAGATTTATGGTACCTTGATAGTGGTTGTTCGAGACATATGACAGGAGATAAAACCAAATTTGCAAAGTTGGAGTTGAAGGAGGAATGGTTTGTAACCTATGGAGACAACAACAAAGGAAGAATCCTTGGAAATGGAGTCATAGGCAATGGATCCTCTTTCAACATCAAGAATGTGCTGCTGGTTGAAGAACTCAAACACAATTTGATAAGTATAAGTCAACTATGTGATAAAGGCTTTAAAGTCATGTTTGAACCAAATAGTTGTTTGATATATGATGCACATGGTAGTATTGTTTTGATAGGCAAGAGAGTCAATAATATATACCTACTTGACTTGCATCATGCTTCATTTAGCATCCATTGTTTGCTTACAAAAGAGGATGATACTTGGTTATGGCATAGAAGACTTTGTCACATATACATGCAGCATTTCAATCGACTGAATAGAAAACAGTTGGTTGAAGGACTACCAAAACTCAAGTTTGAGAAGGATAAAGTGTGTGAAGCATGTCAAAAAGGAAAACAAACTAAGGTCTCTTTTAAATCCAAAAATGTTCTTTCAATTGAAAGACCTTTAGAGATGCTTCACATGGATCTATTTGGTCCATCTCGAACCATGAGTCTTGGTGGCAATCTTTATGCATTAGTCATTGTTGATGATTTCTCTAGGTACACATGGACTTTGTTCTTAGCTGCCAAAAATGACATTTTTCATGCTTTCAAAAGACTTGCCAAGATGCTTGAAAATGAAAAGAGTTTCAAGATAGTCTCTATTCGAAGTGATCATGGTGGGGAATTTCAAAATGAAAAGTTTGAACACTTTTGTGAAAAGCATGGTATCAACCATAATTTTTCTGCACCAAGAACACCACAACAAAATGGTGTTGTTGAGAGGAAAAATAGATCACTTGAGGAACTAGCTAGGACTATGTTAAATGAAAACTCACTACCTAAGTACTTTTGGGCTGATGTAGTCAACACTGCTTGCTATGTCTTAAATAGAGTGTTGATTAGGCCAATTTTGAAGAAAACCCCTTATGAGCTTTTCAAAGGGAGAAGGCCTGTTTTAAGTCACCTAAGAGTATTTGGATGTAAGTGCTTCATCTTAAATAATGGCAAAGAAAGTCTTGGCAAATTTGATGCAAAAGCGGATGAAGGTGTTTTTCTAGGCTATGCTACACAAAGTCATGCATATAGAGTCTATAATAAGAGATTGATGACTGTTGAAGAGTCTATGCATGTTGCATTTGATGAAACTAACCCAAAATTGCAAGATCAAGTGTCAAAGAATGTAGATGAGGAAGATCTACTATAGGAGCAGATTTCTGCTGTAGAAAAGTCCACTGCTGCAAGAAATCAGTTGGCTGAAAAGGAAAAATAGTCGACTGAAAAAGCTGCAGACATCAAATTGCCCAAGGAATGGATCCAGCCTAGAGGTTTATCAAAGGACAACATCATAGGTGATATCAAACAGGGAGTATCTACTAGACGTAGGATTGTATTTTGTGAACATGTTGCATTTGTATCTCAAATTGAACCTAAGAATGTGAATGATGCTTTGAATGATAGTAATTGGATTGTGGCTATGCAAGATGTACTCAATCAATTCACAAGAAATGATGTGTGGTTTCTAGTGCCTAGAACTAATGATATGAATATAATTGGAACCAAATGGGTTTTTAGAAACAAAATGGATGAAGATGGTAATATAGTAAGAAACAAAGCTAGACTAGTTGCTAAAGGTTATAATCAAGAAGAAGGCATTGATTTTGATGAAACTTATGCACCTGTAGCTAGGCTAGAAGCTGTGAGATTACTCTTAGCATATGCTTGCATGTGTAACTTTAAATTGCATCAAATGGATGTGAAAAGTGCATTCTTGAATGGTTTTCTAAATGAAGAAGTGTATGTATCACAACCTCCTGGATTTGAGGATCATCTCTATCCTAACCATGTTTTCAAATTGAAAAAGGCCTTATATGGTTTGAAACAAGCACCAAGGCAATGGTATGAAAGGCTAAGCAATTTTCTCTTATCAAAAGGTTATGCTAGAGGTGCAGTGGATAAAACACTCTTCATTAGAAAACATGATAATGATGTTATACTTGTTCAAGTGTATGTTGATGATATCATCTTTGGTTCAAATAATAACACATTGTGTGAAGAGTTTGTTGCAGCTATGCAGGGAGAATTTGAGATGTCCATGATGGGTGAGCTTGCCTACTTTCTAGGGCTGCAAGTCAAGCAACTCAAGCATGGAACATTTTTAAATCAATCAAAATACTGTTTTGACTTGTTGAAAAAGTTCAAAATGGAGGATTACAAGGAAGCTGCCACTCCAATTGCAACAAATTGTCTTATGGATGCAGATGAGGCTGGCCAACCAGTAGATTCAACCAAATATAGAGGGTTGATTGAGTCTTTGCTCTATCTTACAGCAAGTAGGCCAGATATTCAGTTTGGAGTATGCTTATGTGCTAGATTTCAAGCAAATCCTAAGGAATCACACTTTAAGGCTACAAAAAGGATTCTAAAGTACCTCAAAGGAATAACCAATGTTGGTTTATGGTATCCATGTGATTCTAACATATCTCTTAGTGGCTTTTCAGATTCAGACTATGCAGGGTGCAAATTGGATAGGAAAAGCACAAGTGGTACTTGTCATTTGCTTGGATCAAGTCTAATCTCATGGAATAGCAAAAAGCAAACTTGTGTGGCACTTTCCACAGCTGAAGCTGAATATATTGCTGCTGGACATGGCTGTGCACAAATCATATGGTTGAAACATCAACTTTTGGACTATGGTGTAAAGCTAAGCAAGGTACCTTTGTATTGTGATAATACTAGTGCAATCAACTTAACCAAGAATCCAATACAACATTCTAAAACCAAGCATATAGAGATTAGGCATCATTTTATTCGTGATCATGTTCAAAAGGGAGATTGTGAAATCAAATTTGTTAAAACTGAAAATCAATTGGCAGATTTGTTTACAAAACCATTGGCTAAAGATAGGTTTAACAAGCTAAGAACTGAACTAGGTATTTTAGACATCAAGAATGTGGTCTGATGTGTTTGTTGCATGTTAATCTTATGTACTCATGCATTGGTTTCATAAAAATCTGTTGTTGTATGCAAAAGTTAAAAACTGTCATAGTCAACCTATTGATTTTGCATTTCAATGTGTTGATTTCACTTAAATCTGCCTCTGTTTACACATTTCATGATCTGTCAACCTGTTGTTTCTGTATTTCAACATGTTTATTTCACTTAAACTGCCACTGGATGATGAAAAATTGATCTGCTATGATGTTTAATATACTGTTTTCATAATTCAGTATGTTGATTTCATTAAAACTGAATCTGGAAAAATGAAGTTCAATTTCACGATTTTCAATCGATTGATTTTCAAAATCAGTCAGCTGATTTCACTTAACCAGATTCTGTTTTTAATCTCTAATGCTCTGATGCTGTTTTAGTCGATTGATTCTATTTTCAACGTGTTGATTTTACTTAAACTGTGCTTTTACTCACGAATTGAATTGCTAAGCTGACTCAGTCAAAGCAAGCATCTTTTTGTCAAGTACTATCTGCTCTTAACTGCCTATTTCATCAGCCCAGTGTTACTTTGACTGAATTATTTGACCGAAAAGCATTCTAGTGTACAATTCCAATGTGCATGCAGCTCACATGATCTAAACTGATTGATTCTCTCATAAAAACACATTGAAAACATCATGAATGCACGAGATACTGTTTTAGACTGCATTAAATTGATTTAGGTAACATAAAATGAATTAATTAGAAAAATCTGTACCATTTAATCAACTGTTTCTGAAAATCACTTTGTTGAATTATAAATACTGCACTTGTATTGCTGCATTTGCATCATACATCTCTTAGAAACAGCCATACCAACACTCATCATGCCTCGTCGTTTCCAAAGTGCTACCCAATCTGATGATGAGCACTCCACTGCTCCTACTCCAAGGTCTTCAAATCATGAAAGCCATGGGAGAATTGATGCATGGTTTGAGGATCATGAGGACAACATTCAGGTGTTCCTCATTGAAATGAATAGGAAGCAGATCAGCATCCCTAAGGTGTTGAGGTTCTCTTGGCTAAGGGCTGAAGGCTTTGAGAGCCTATTCCAACAACTAAAGCATCAAAAGTTGAAGTCCTTCCTTGAACTTTCAAGGAAAATATATCCAGACTTGGTGAAGGTGTTTTTCACCAACTTGGAGTTCAAAAATGATGTCCTACTGTCCAACATCAAGGGTGTTCAAATGGAGATCAACAAAAGAGCTTGGAAAGATGTGGTTGGACTCAAACCAAGGGGTGTACAAGTTAGAAAAGGTGAAACTGGGGTTGTTCCAGAATTCAACAAGATGCAATACTATGGCCAATGCTTGAGAAATCCTATTGCTGAAATCAAACACTTCCATGTTGGTGGTCTCAAGGTGGATCAAAGGTTACTTGGTATGATTGTCACAAAAATCCTTGTTCCACGTGGTAGCAACCATTCAACATTGAATGAGGTAGATTTGATACTCATGTACTGCATTCAACACAATATTCAAGTGGATTGGATCTATGTGTTTTGTGATCACATGCTCAAGTCCAAGAGGCTCACGGATTTTAGGCTTCCATATGTGGTTTTGGTGTCTAAATTCATTGAATACTTTGGTATTGATGTAGAGGATGAGCTAGAGGAGTAAACTGGACTATTGAACCATACCTCCAACCAAAATTTGCACAAAATGGGCTTTATCAAGGTGGGAAATGGATGGACAATTACTGGAGCTATTGATGGTGGTGCACATGACCATGAAGCCGGTCCAGGTGGTGCAAATCAAGAGGAAGAACCAACTACTGGACCCATGGACTTGATTCCTTACAATCCTCCAGAGGATAGAGGCCTTGTGTACTCACATTTTGAGAGGATGGTGCTGAACCAGCTGCATGAGCTCAATGTGTCTCAACATGAACATCACAACTATTGCAATGAGAGGTTCAGTGCATTGGATGGCCAAATCCATGATATCCATGATATCCATGATATGTTGCACTCATTCCAGACCAGAAATGACCCTCAGGATGACTGAGTGTGGTGGTTGTTTAAGATCATGCATTGCATCCTTGTGTTTGTGATTTTTCAGTTTGAGTTCTGTCTGTTTCAGTTGGTTGTTTTTCATTTCAATCGACTGATTGTATCAGCTTTATGCATCTGTTTTCTGTTTTCAGTTTCTATTGGTTGTATTCCCTTTCAGTATTAATGAAATGAAATGCAATGCTTGTTATCTTTATGCATTTGTTCTGTTTGATGAATCCAAAGGGGGAGAAAAATTGGAAAAATTAGAAAATGGATAATTGATCACATTAAACTAAGCATTAAAATTGGAATCAATAATCAAATCTGAATTCGAACTCATATTATTGGTAGGGGGAGCATGATCACAATTGTATACTTGTTAGCTTGTGTGTATTGCTGCTGTAAAATGTTTTTTCAGGTTCACAAGCTTCAAGCTAAGGTGTTACTTCATCAATTGGTTTCCAACAAATGGAAGAAGCATTTTTGCAATGGAAGATAGAAGAAGATAAATGGAATATAGGTTGGCTTCATCAAATCAGGGGGAGATTGTTGACATGAGAAACCAAGGTGGTTTGCTTCTTAAAGATTTGATGAAGATTGAATGAAGCTCTTTTGAACTATCTTGAAGCCATAACCATTGGAATGAAGCCTACATTGATGAAGGAAAGAAGATTTGATGATATCCATGGTGATCAAGGCTGGAATGTGTGCTCTCCATGTAGTTACATCATTAAGAAAGTGTACTTGTAGTTTGTAATTCATGTTGTAGACCTTAAAGCATTTATTAGATGGAGTTTGATCTTTGTTGTGTTTTTAATCTGTTGAATGGTTTTTCAATAGGTTAAAATGTCTCTTTTAATCTGTTGAATGACTTTTTAACATGTTAAAAGATTGGCTGCAGTAGTCTTAAACTGCAACAAATTCAATCAGTTAATTTAGTTTTTAATCGACTGATTTCACTTAAGTTAAGTGAAATCAACCGATTGATTTGAAAATCAACCTGTTGAATTTCATAACAGTTTGACTATAAAAGTTGTGATTTTCGAAAGAGAGGTAAGTTGATCATTTTAGAGCAGATTTGGTTCTGGAAACTTGTGGAAACTCTCTCCTTCGTGATCATAGGTGTTGCAGCTGTTGAAGATTGATCTTGGATCAATTCTTAAAGCTTTTAGCTTGGTTTGAAGCTTGGAGAAAGTGGTTTGTGGTAGGCAAGGCTGTGCTACCACTAAGGTTTGATCTTTCTCAAGCTTTGTGTGTGTGCCTGGTGGTTTTCCAGGTCTGCAAGAGGGTTCTTGCTGTGCTGGTGTGATTCTTATGTGATTCAAGAGACTTTTGTGGTGTTTTTGCATATTTTGGAAGTGTAAGAGTGGATACTTTGTAAAACTTTTGAAATAGTGCAAAGTCAAGCTAAGGTTGCCTTGACAAACTGGATGTAGCTCAGGTTTGAGTGAACCAGTATAAAAATTTGTGGTGTCCTCTCTTCTCTAACCTTTCTCTCTTGCATTTTCATTTTAAAGTTTCAAGAACTTGTGCTTTAATCATCATTTTCATGTTCTTGCATGTTTTCATAGCATCTGAAGCATTGAGCATGTTTGTATAATCATTTGGAACTGGTCTTGATCATTCTTGAGCATTGTTTGTATACCAGAAAAAAATCTGTTTAGTAAAATCAATCTGTTAACTCTGTTTTTGATCGATTGAAAGTGTATAGTTCAGTACTGTTTGCATCCTAACTTGGTGATCTATTTGATTCAATTAAAGGTGGTTTTTTTTTTTTTTTTGCAAAGATAGCCTAAATTTTTAAGTAGCCAATTCAACCCCCCCTTCTTGGCTTTTCAACCATTTCAAAACTAACATGACCCTCACCTTATCAACGCCTCCTTATGGGCTTCATTGGCATCCAGCAACTAGGGTTAGGGTTCATCACGAAAGAAGCCATACTTCTTTGTTAGGGTTCGACTCTTCTTCCCTCACCCTTATCACCGTTAGGGTTCCGCTTTGTTTCCCTACCTTCTTGCCATTAGAATCTTGTTGTTAGATGACTTTCTTTTCTTTTTTGTTTTTCACCTGCCTTTCCATCTATAAAAGGTAGGCAAATCTATTGTAATCGGTAGCTTTGATGAATAAAGTGGATTTTTCCCCATTTTTAGAGCTTAACTTTTTGAGAGGTTTCTCACCTCTTAGGGTTTCGAAACACCGAGAGTGTTTGTGAGGATCCTTGCGAGAACGTGAGAGAATCATTCTCTCACTAAGAGATTCGAGTATTCCACTGCATCTTGAGGGTGATTGTTCGTGGATTGTTTGGTGTTCCACTGATTGGAGCGAGCATCTAGAGCTTCCACGACTGTATGACTTCATCAGGTTTGAAGTTTGATTGGTCATATATGGATTTAGAGGCACGATATTTGTTGTTATTTTATGGAAGCATGATGTATATGAATGTTTTTTGGGAATGCATTCCTTCCTCAAGCTTTAATTGAACTAGTTTTTTTGTCTTTAGTTTGTAAATATTTACGTCATCTTGAAATGTAAATTGCTCCTTACTTAGACCTTCAAAAAATACATATGAGTATTCAAATTAAACCTCTTAAAGTCTAGTTTCCAACGCGAAAATAATCAGCTCATTTGGATATCTGCAAAAAAAGTAAGAAATAAAACAACGAGAAGTCGCCAGAGTAGTAAGTTGTTGTGGAGCCTGGAATCATTCAGTTTTTTGAATACGAAATGCAAACAGCCTAGGGCTCCAAAAATATTGTATTAGTAGTCAAATTAAAGATATTGAAGTCTAGTTTTCAACTTAAAAAAAAAAAGCTCAATTGAACATCCTAGTCAAATTAACTAGCTTTCATTCTATGACATTATTTGTAGCTTTCATTCTATGCAATTATTTGTAGCTTTCTTTCTATGACATTGCTTGTAAAATTGAGTTTTGATTGCGTGATTGATGTTATACAAAGTGGATTTTGTGAAGTTGGCATGGAATACATGAGTTTGAGTCAATGCATGTGGCGTTTCAAATGTAGGTTTGATGTTGTTGATGTTTTTAAAATAAAATGTTGTTATTGTTTTCAATTACAATGTTGTTGCTATTTGTAAAATAAAATGTTGTTGTATGTTGTAAAATAAAACACTACTACTATTTGTCAATTAAAATGTTGTTATTTTTAAATTAAATTGTTACTGTTGTTTTTCAATTAAAATGCTACTTTTTCAAATTAAGTTGTTGCTCCTGTTTTTCAATTAAAATGATGTTGTTGTTTACAAAATGAGATGTTGTGCTATTGACTACATAAAATGTTATTGCTCTTTTTTTTTCTTTGGAGGTTTTTATGATTATGAGATACATATGGTATGATCTTGTGATGTTATTGTGTGATGAACGCATATGATATGTGGACGATGTATGGTCAATTCTATAATGATGAGATATGATATACATGTGTATGTATATGCGGTTGCATATGTATTCTCTTGTAACCGCAAAGCCAAGTTGTTCTTATATCCATAGGGCTTTGGGGAGCCACGTATAAGAGGTTTGTTTCCGCAGTAAGGCTTTGGCATGAGCTTAGCAATAATGCTCCTACCCAAAAGGCTTTGGTGAGTCGAGTAGAGGAGTTTGTTTTTTAAGTCTATGAAAACAGGGGGAAAGATCCTCTCCAAGAGGCATTGGTGCATACGAAAGGTGGTGGTTGGTTATAAGAGAATGACATACTATTTGTTGATATTACTTAGTGGTTATATGTGTTAGTCATGTGTTGTATGAGTACTGATAATTATGCTTGGGGAGTTGCATGGATGTAATAGTTTGATATATGATCTTTTTTTATCGTTAGCTCACACTTGTATTGTTTATGTTTGTGCGATGATCGTATAACTTTTGTTATACGAGAATAGATGTTGATACTGATTCAAATGGACAAGCATAATTGTGAGGAGTCTCAAGGGGAAAGCTTATGGGAATTTTGGAAAGCACATGGAATTGTTTTTTGAAATAAGATGTAATAGTTTGACAATTTTATAAATTTTCAAATTGGATAAATTTGTAATAAGTTTTCATTTGACAACTTATACCAGTTGGGTTCAGTTTTAAGTTTTGAACTGTGTTGAAATAAGGCTTTTTGTTTTTTAAAATTTCCTATTTTATTAGGATGTTATCAGAGTAATTTGGTTATGTCATTTAATTCATAGTGGCATCCCGAAAGGGGTGTTACAACAAAAACCATGCTTAAGCACTATCATAGTAACACAACTAGAATAAAAGCATGAAAAACCACAACATGTAAATTAAACTAAATCAAAAGAATAAGAAACAACAAAGCGAATTTAAAGTAAACAAAATTTCAAGACTGAAGGAACATAAAATTCAAGCAAACATAAACAAGCAAACTCATAAACTGGAAATTAGAATTGTATTGAATCGTTGTATTTCATTGCAAATTTAAAATGTTTACACGAGATCAAGAAGAATGCTAAAATTAAATTGGTGAAAAGAAGCTCACTTAGCATAGTCCTAGCCACTTTGTGCTCGTGATTGGTCCAATAGAACTACCTAGCACACGAGAACTACCTAGCATTACAATGCACTTCTCTCCATCACACCCACAAGAACTCGAACCCTAGCCTTAATACATGTCTCTCATCTGCTCAATCCAGGGCTCACCTCTGAAAAACTTAATTGCTCCACTAAACTCCCCACCAAAGAAAAATTAGAAAAAAAAATGAAAAAATTTCCTAACCGTTTTCCACTTTACTCCCGACCAAAATCACAACCTTCAACCCTCTTCATGGCGTACTTGATTTGCCTGACTTCTCCTTCTTTCGTCCATCTCGAATTTGCCTCAATCTTATCACGCATTAGCCTTCAAATCGCATCCCTTGATCATGCATCACCATCTCTTTTTAGAATCATGATTTTCTTCTCGTGCATCAAGGATTCACACATCAAGCTTAGGTCGGATGTAGTGCTCCTCTTCATGATGGGTCAAAACTAGAACAACCATGTTTTAATAAAAGTGTGTGTGGATGGGTCAAAGTCTCTAGTTGACCAAACAAAGGTTTATCTTTAAAAAAAAGGAAAAATGAAGTCAAGGGTTTAAAATTGAAATTTAGCACAAAGAAAGGGTTTCTCTGCAAACTGTTTTATTCTAAAAAATACTCTAAAGGAAAAAAATTAATGGAAATAAAAGAATGTAAAATCAATCTTTTTACCACATTTTTATGAAAACTAATTTTTTTCTAAGCAAATAACAAACACTACTTAATTCAATTCAAACACCCATTTATTTAAACTAAAACTAAATTTTTAGAAAGGAAAAACACTGTAAAATAGGATGTTATCTCACCCCTACACTTAGAACATTGGCCTCCTGGGTAGGGGAAAACAAAACAAGACAAAAGAAAAACGAAGATTCAAATCAAAAAGCTAAACACACTAGAAAAGATTCATTGCAAAGTTGAGAATGTCAAATCTGAAAAAGCAACTAACACACATAATGATGATTCAAAACATTGCTAAGAATTGCTAAAAGAAGGGATATGAAACAAAGAATGGATGAATGAATGGACACCTAGACTCAACCTTGTCCTCACATAGAACTATTTTTCACTCTAACTTTCAACATCCTAAGATAGGTCATATTACCATAATCTCATGCAAACTCTAGTATCAAAACCATTGAGTAACAATAACAGTAAAGATCATCAAGACTTTATTCAAGGTTAAAATGAGGATGGGTGAAGGTAGGCTAAATAAATGGAAATTAAAGCTAAAATTAGAGAAATGTTAAAATATTAGGGAAAATTATGAACAAAAGTGAAGGGTGCACAACATTTTTATTCTAGGCTAAACTGCATCTTTCTTATTCTTCCAAACTTTCACACTTTTCTTTTATATTTCAGATTTTCATTTTTCAACTTCAAACCAATAAAATTTTTTTAGACTTTCTTTTCTTTCCATTTTTCTGCCTTTTTTCACACTCAACCACTAGTGTAGCCATCACACTCCCACACTTAAGTTCCAAAACACTTCCAACATGTTTGTAACCACTCATGATGTCTAGAAGGATACAAGAAGAGATGGATTTTCAAGAGCCTAATGGGCTTCACAGGCTTCAAATGATATTTTCATGGGCTAAGGAAGAGGTCAAGATATGATGGATGTGTCTTAGATAGTTTTAAATTGGGCTAATTGTTTAGGTCATCCTTTCAAAATAAATTCCTAGAAGTAGTTTTGAATTGTAACTCAGCTTTTGCAATTGGATCCATTAGGCCCAATTACAAAAGTCTAGGCTGAGTTACATCCAGGTTTAACCATGCTTTGCATAGTAAACACATGTGGTCAACCAGGGAGGCATGATCAAGCCCAATGGCACTCTAAGAATGGAGAGTATTTTCCACCTTCTTGAGTGCTAGGAATGGAGAATATTTTCCACCTTCTTGAATGGCAAGGTCACTTTAGGAATAATGAGTATTTTTACACCTTCTTGAATAGCCACATGACACTATAGGAATGGAGAGTATTTCCCACCTTCTTTCGTGGTCACATGTCCTTCTTCTATTGGAGAGGATTTTTACCTTGGTCTCCAAGATTGCCAAGTTAGAGCTTTTAGGGTTTTTCATCTCCAAAGTTGGAGACACTTTAGGCTATAAATAGATGTATCTCCCCTCCTTGTAAATTTACTCTTGAATGTGTAATGTTATGATGTTGAGATCACTCCATAAACATTCCTTTAAGATTCATCTCGCTACAACATTCTTCTAGAAGCTCCTCTAGCTCACTCTTCCTCTAAAATTGGCCCAACTTATTTAGGGTTTATCCACCACCAGCAAACTGCCATAATCCAAGCTCTTTTCCTTCAATGGCTTCTGCACAAAATCCTCCATGGAGTCTCAACGTTCCGGTTCACACGTCCAAGGAGACTCATCACCTCACAAGTCTCTAATTAGTTTTTTTTTTTTTAGGATTTTATGGCTTGTAATGGGCTAAGAAACATGAAAAGACTAAAGGCTCAAAACAAAGGTTCAGTGAAATGTATGGTTGGGTAGCCTATTTGGCTTGGAGGCCGGAAAAGAAGGAGGCTTGAATGATATCCACAAGTCTATCACACAATTCAGCTATATTAAAAAGAAAATGCATAAGTTCTAAAATGTTACTAGCCTAGATGCAATCACAATCACAGGTACAAAGAATTATAGACTCTAAACTCACTCGGAAAAAGTTTTGACAAGACTGATTCTAAAATTAATTCATCAAAAAAATCTAAGAAATTCTACCTATTTTAACGCATCCTGATAAGCTAACTTTTATTTTTTTCAGAATCCAAACTCAAAAAAAAAAAAATCTAGTCTTATTTATTTGAAAAGCTGAACTTTCGAAAATTGAACAGGAAACAACAACAAATAGCAAAAATTATTCTCAAAACAGAAACAAAACCAGAAACCCAAAAAACGAAATTGAAATTAAAAATAGATGACAAACAATAACCAAAAACAAAAACAGAAAAATAACAGAAACAGAAATAAGAGACAACAACAAAAACAGATAAACAAAAGTAAAATAGAAAAAATAGAAACAGATAAATAAATAACAAATGCACATAAACATGATGCTCAACTCAAATGTCTATCCCACAGTTAAGAAGCACAATGTCCTCGATGTGTGAAAAAAATGAGTTAGACATACTTTTATTCAACATAACAGAGAAACAAACTTATATATATATATATATATATATATATTAATATTAGGCGATTGTTTTAAAGCAGTACCCTCAAAATAATTTATTAAAGTAAGTTGATCTCTGCTTTACGTTTTCACAATATGCGTGAACAGTATATTTCTAATCCAAGATTTTAACCCTTCATCTGAAATAATTTAACTTTTAAGCACGAACTGTAATTTCATATTTGTTAAATTTTTAAATTAGAGACTTCTAAAAATCATTAATTAGTTTTAAATTTTTATTTTAAATATAAGAGGTTAACTAATATAAATCTCTTAATAGTTCAGAAGTTTGTCGGTTGAGTCTTATTGTCTCTTGGTGTTTTGCATTTTTTTTAAACACACATAGAAAAAACAAAAACTGCAAAACAAATGCACACAAACAGAATACTCAACTCAACCTCCAATCCTCACACTTAAGAGATATAATGTTCTAGTGAAAAAAAAGAGTTTACACATACTTTTATTCAACATAACAGAGAAAAAAAGTATATATATATATATATATATATATATATATATATATATATATTTGTTTATTTTTTACCGATAAAAGATTATAAAATAAGTCGATCGCTCCTTTACGTTTTCACATATATACGTAAACAGTTATATTTCTAATCCAAGATTTTAACCTTCCTCTGAAATAATTTCACTCATATGTACTGATTATAATTTCATATTTGTTAAATCTTTAAGTTAGAGACTTTTAAAAATCATGTTATATTAAATATAAGAGGTTAAGTAATATAAATCTCTTAATAGATAAGAAGTTTGTCGGTTGAATATCATTGTCTCTTGATGTTTTGCATTTCGTATAACTATATAAAATTTAAAACTTCTCATATTTTTATACAAAAATATATAAAAAATAATATAAATGGTTGAACATTTATATTTCATGTGATGGTATTGATAGTTAGATGAACTTATTATATAAATTGTTTTAACTTTTCTTTTAACACTATCATATATATTACTTCTGAAAAATACTTTGTTAATAACTAATTTTAATATTTAAAAGTTATTAATTAATATAATAATCGATTTAAATACTAATTTTTTATAAATAAAAATTATTGATTATTAAAATATTTAAATTAAATATTATAATTATTATATATATATATATATATATATTTATTTATTTATTTTGTTTTAGTTTTACAAATGTCAATGACACAACCATATTCAATCAATGTGCACCATGCAACATGCTCATGGTTAAGAAACTGAACACTTGTTCAAGAATTGAATGCATTTGTTTTGCACAACCCGTCCTATTAAATTCCTCTTGTATCCCGAGGCTTGTAATTATTACAAAACAGTAGTAGCTTTGTACATGTACCTAAGACTCTGAAGTTTATTTTATGACTTATTTGTATAGTGTACAATTTTGCTCAGTTTATTTATTACAGCTTCATCTTTTAGAAGATAGTAGTCACATGTGTGTAAAAAAGAAACAAGTCACATCGCTTGAAAATATACATTCAAAGTATATTATTTTATTGGTAGGAGCGAGAACCCATGAAATCTTCTATTTGCTTGTATTCTATCACCAAGTTAATTAGGTTAAGTTATACCATTTTCGTAATTGACATCAACATGGAATGATTTAAAAATATTTATTTTGTATTAGTTAATAATGTTATACGAAAAATTTATTTTATGTCAATTTCAATTATCACTAAAATGATATAGGAGAGTTTTTTTTTTTTTATGTTATTTGCGATAGAAATTATGTAAAAAAAAATGACCCTAAATATAAATAATACTTGTTTGATTCTAACTTATAAGTGGCTATGGAAATACTTTGGAATTATTTTTTGTTGAAATCCTTTATAGGTTATAAAGGAAAATTTAATGTATTTTACTAATAGGATAATTGTTTCAAAATTTGAACATTGCATGCTTAGTCTATTACATAGGGCTAACCAAAATGAACTGAACTATATTGCACTGTTAAAAACTATAGTGAACTAAAAAATAGTTCACCTGAACTCAATTGAAAAATAGTTCAGACGAATTGAATTGTTTGTTGTTCTAAGAAACTTAACTAGACTGTTTTTCGAACTGAACTATATTATTTTGAACCGTACTGCACTATTTTTGAATTGAAATGCACTATTTTTTAATTGAATGGCATTATTTTTTTAGACGAACTGCACTAATTTATTATATATGTTGTACTATGCAATAATAATTAACTTTTATAATTTGAAAGTGTTTAGGAAATAATACTTGAAAGTATAGGAAACATGAGCAAGTTTTGTATTTCGAGAATTATATTGAAGACAAGCAAGGTCATCCATTTATCAACAAAAGCAACACCACATTCATAATACTTCAATACACCAAAATAAAAATATTAATACATCTTAATACATAGTTCTCCCATAGGTTCTCCCATAAACAACATCAAAATATTCATATATCTTAATACATCTTCAATCATCTAAACTAATAACACTTGAAGGTCTCACTTCATCTTGAGAGGTTATATTTACATATATATATATATATATATATATTTCATCATTTTTGAGAAATTAATAAACTTAAAATATCATCAAAAAAATATATAAAGTTTTCATATAAATTCATCTTGCTTAAATTCATCAAGCTCTTTTGGGATTCTCATAAAAAAGTATACAGTGCAATATTGTGTGCAAACAAGTACTTCCACTATTCTAGGCATTAGGCAACTATGATAAGGACTAACCAGCCTTCCTCTTCTATTGAATGTATACTTTGATGCTACATTAGAGATGGGAATGGCTAACACCTCCTGAGCCATGTTCGAAGGATAGGAAATCTAGTTGAGTTGACCTTCCACCAATGTAAAACATCAAGCTCAACTGACTTTCCATAAGGTTCATGATCCTCTCTCAAATATTTATCAAGCTCTAATATATAATCAAATCTACGTCCTGTAGCTCTTAGGTAGAAACTCATGCCATGAGGATCATCATCTTCATCATCTAGTTGAGATTCTTGTTGCTTACTTTGAGACCCATCCTAAACCCCTTAATATCGATCATAAGTCTTTTTAAAGATGACAATAATTTTGATTTCAATTCACTGGTCATGCTAGTTTCAAATATATAGTCACTGAAGTAATTAACAAAATCCAACATACTCATTGGGTCAACATAACAACAATCAGTAATAAGATATTAATTCCATTAGGATTTCTCTAATATTTGTCATACTTACCCTTCATCCTTGTTGCCATCAATCTTATACTCATATCACTACTCTTAGAATATTGTCGATTCTTTTTACCAATTCCAAACACCTCCTTCATATACATATGACTGGTGACATAAGAAGAACCAGAAATGTGCATGGTAGAGTCATAAAACATCTTTAAGAATGGTAGAACATACCTCGAATATTCCCAATCATCTTCTAATGGCACACCACCATTACTTTTGGCCATTTGAGCACAAAATTTCTTATCTTGCATATCTAGCAAGACAAAGGAATCTTTGTACCTCAAGCTTTCCTCTAACATTAAATAAGTTGAATTCCATCTAGTTTCAACTTCAAGAAAAACACCACCTTTATAAGAAATTTCCTCTTGTTTAACACAAGCCTTGAATCTAGCAAATCTAGCTGGAGAAGATTTCACATATTTAACTACACTCAAAATTTTTGAAATTAAATCTTTGAACTCTTTTAAACCATCCTTCACAATCAAACTTCATATATGTGCACAACAACACATATAGACATATTATCCCTTTAAGACAAGAAACTTCCATGATAACATTCTTCTTTTGAGGTATTGGACCCTAACATCATTTGTTGTAGCAATATCCATAGTGACACTAAGGACTCGCTTCAACTCCCAGTTATTCAAACAAGCCTCAACATGTTTAGCAATGAGCTCCTCTGAATGACATGTTCTTTGAGAAAAAGTCAAAATTTTCTTGTGAAGCTTCCAATCATTACCAATAAAGTAAGTTGTTAAAATCATGTAGCTTAGGTTTTGGATCGAAGTCCATGTGTTTGTAGTTAAGAAAACCCTCCCACAATGCTTTGATAGAAAATTTTTGAACTTTGTCTTTTCCTTTTCATAGAGTTCCCACATTTCACACCTCAGTGTAGTGTGGGATGGGACTTTAAATCGTGGCTGCAAGGACCATACAAAGTCATAGGAGTCCTCATCTTCGACAAATTGAAAAGGAAGCTCAGACTTCACAAAAATCTTCACCAACTTCATTCGAGATGCATTTTGGTCAAATTTAGAAATAGTTGGTGAATGACCAACACTAACCCTTTCTGTAGTTGATGATGGGAGTTTTTGCCTTTTGAATGCTTCTCTATTAGGATTTTCTTTGCATCTCATCAAATGATTCCTCATCCCACTTGTTCCAACCAAATATTTAATCAAATCACCAAAGTAAAATAGTAAAATAGAAATTAATGCGCAACACTTTCTCAAATCTTCCTTTTCATTGAAAGAACCAAATTCTCTTGTACAAATACAATAGTAACTAAAACAGGATGAGAATAATTGATCTATCTCTCTTACACACTTGAATTTTCATTATAAATAAGAGACATGGACACCTACAACAAGAACATTTCATCCACAATTTTATCAGAAAATAGTATAATATAATGTGTTTTCAATAAAACTACACTCAATATTAACAATATTCAGTGTGCAACCAAATTGAGATAAATCACCATTAGGACGCCACAAATTCCACTTGAAGCTAACAAGTCAAAAACTCAGCATCTAAGTCCAACTTTTAGAAGTGTAGTACACTTATCAGACTTTAATAGCAAAGTTACACAACAAAGGTACAAACATCACAATCAATACGGGCTGTAGATAACTGAAGAATGCCATTTAGATAATAACATCCTTTAAAAGGTTTAACTCTACGATGGCTGAATATTTTCACATTAATGCAGAAAATAACTAATGTGTAGACTTTTGTATGTGTATACTTACTGCAAAATGTAGGCATTTGCATATAGTGAGAAGGACTTTCTCAATTTCTTTTTCTACTCTGGCATGGGTTGTTAAAGCCTGATCCAAGCATAATTAAATCACTTAAAAGTGAAACTCATACCAAAAGAAGAGGAACACAAATAAGAAGAAGACAACACCTTTTCAACAAATTGGTGAAAAACAACTAGCAAAGGCACACAAACTTCTTTGGATATAAGCTCCAACTATGGCGATATTGCCTCCTTAGCTACTTTAGGATTCAAAAAATACTACAAGATGAAGTAGTGAATTTAACATGAGACAAAGTAACCAAAGTCCACCAATTATCTTCTACATTTAATCTTAAAGTTATTATAAAGTGTTATTATAATCCTAATAATTCAGTCTTAATTTTGATTATCACACTTTTGGCTTTTACCACTCAATTTCCTTTAGTGCTTGGTAAAGAACTCTAGTAACTTAAACAAAGAGTAAACAATCAGTATCAAAGACGTTATGAAATCTAAACTTGACTTAAGAGGTACAAGAAAACACAAATTTCTAGACAAAACTTTTATGAATTTTAAAGACAAAAAAGTTAACAGCTAGACACAATAAAAAAGGACTACCAAAATAATTTTATTTAGACAACACGAAGACTTCTAGATATTGATTGGAAAAACAATTTTAGCACATAAATAAATATTGCAACATATAATGGTGTTTGACTCTTTGAAATTTTCTTTTCATTGTATATTCTCTCTTTTTTGTCTTAATTTTGCAATCACAACACAAGAATTAAAATAATAAAACGTTGCAGAAACAACACCCTTCAAAACCCAAAGCATTTACTTGAAACAGAAAAATACAGAAACAAATAATTTCTACGAATCAAATGTAGAAATACTCAATTTGAAACGAAGAACACACAAACACAAATATTAAATGACAACTTTTTTAGATTTGGTATTCATATGCCTTAAAATATAAAAGATAAAAATGGAAAAATATGAAAAGATATGCAAAATATAAAAAAATATCAAAGATAAAATAAAAAAAGGATAAGTTGGATAATTTATATAATTAAATTTAATTATGTAAATTATTCTTTAATTGTATGATCTTCATGTCTCATGTCCTTTTAATGCTAAAGAGTCTTCCTCAAGTTCTTCTTATATATATTCAAGAGATAGTCCTCTATTATACTCTCCTTCCTAAAGTAAAGTTGTCCTCAACTTCGTGTCACCTGAAGATTCCTTCACCATTGTTTTGGATAAAGAGATAGTCATTTATCATACCCTCCTTCCTAAAGCGAAGTTGTCTGTAACTTCGTTACACTTGAAATTGCTTAACCTTTGTATTGGATCAAGAGTTAATCCCCTGTCATACCCTCTTTCTTGTAGAAAGTTTGTCCCCAAATTCGTGCCACTTGGAAATACTTTTCCCTTAGGTTTGGTAGTGTCAGAAGTAGCTCTCTCCTTCTTAAAAGTTCTCCTTATCTTGAATTGGACTTGATCAATTATTCATCATTGTGCCTAAGGTGGGTCTAAGTACCCATATATATTTTGTCGGCAGAAGGAATAATATGGTAGTCTTATGCGAAGCGTTGAAACACTCGCTATTTAATGCACTTTGCAAATAATTGCAGTTCAGATCGATGTATTTAATGCACAAATAATGGCAGGTAAAACTGTCGTAATGTGTTTATTTTAAAAGAAATCGGTATGCAAATAATGGTAGATGAAACTACAATAAATTATTTATTTAAAAAGAATTCTAATGCCAAAAATGACAATTAAGAACGCTAGTATTTGCACTGTATTGAAATGAAATACAATGTTTCAAACTATCGTAATTTAAACATAAAAATATTTTTTCAATTATTTATTTAACCTACTTTTTATAAAATCCAAAAAGGTAAAAATGAAAATATCAGAGACATTTTTTATCACATTTTCATTCATAATTCATATAAAAAAAATAATTTATTTGACATCATCAAAAGGTTTGCACGTTGAAAACCAAAACCCAAAAAATATTTTTCATCATTATAATACAACCACATATAGCTTAAAGCAAAAAAAGATCCTAAATCTATATAGCTATGTTCTGAGCTAGTCTTGTCTCCCTCGCTTGATCTTCTTGTGCTAATCGATGATGGAGCACCACTTCCAACATCTGGTTCCTGAAATGAAGAAAAAACTTATAAGTTATTCAATTTCAATATTTATTGTAATAAACTAATTTAATTTCTTAAATAAACTACTAAATTTTACTTCATTAACTGAGGGATGTACCAAACCAGCAACCATAGTAGAAAAATGCTTAGGAACGTCATCTCTAGAAGCGACGTAGGCAAGCATCATTTGTATTTGGTTTTTGACAGTTGTTCACTGCTTAATTGTTCATCTTTAGTGTGTTTTCATCTGTTGGGCTTTATTGGGCCACTATTCCGAATTTGGGTTAAGTTTACATTATTTGGCCTAATTTTCGTTTTTAATTATTTTTAGATATTTGGGTGAAGCAATTTTGGAGCTTGGACATTAATAATCAAATGAAGAGAGTTGCCACATCATTGCCACACCATTTCCACGTCATTTCCACGTCATCCAAGTGAATGAGTCAAATTTGAGGCCTAGTAGTGGCATTTTTGTAATTATGAGTGGTAGAGTGGCATTTTTGTAAATACTTGTGGCAAGGGTGATTTGACCACGCAAATTAGGTCATTTAGCATGCACCAACTATATAGCTTCTTCTCCAACCTCCATTTTCATGCTCTCAAGCTTCGGTGGGTGTCCATGGAGGTGCTCTTTGCGGTTTTTCACGTTTTTGCCTAGTTTTTATTGTTTTTATGCACATTTGGCAGCTCCCATTGTGGGTTTGGCGTTTTGAATTCATTTGCTAGCTTGGGCATCTCATTTTATGGATTGTATTAACTTGAAACAACACCCATTGATGGGGTTTAAGGTTCTTATATGATAGTAGTGATTTTCGTTCATAAAAAGCCTTGAAATTTCTCTTTTGCTCTTGCTTTTGAATTTGTGTTTGAAGTAGGTTAGGGTTTTGATTTTTGATGTTCTGTTTTGTTTGAATTCAGAACTAAAGTGCTTAATTGCTCCATTTCCATGTCTAGCTAAGCTTTTTGCATTGATTCCTTGACGAAATTGAAATGAAACCATGAGATTGTTGGTCGTTTTTGGGTTGTATTCGGAATTGCATCTATTTCAAGTTGGATTTTGATGATAAATATGTTTTTGATGCATGCTTAATCTCAAATTCGTGTGTACACATTAATGGTTCGTATTCATGCTTAATGCTTGAGTTCTGTCACAACTTGCTTCAATCTGTGGGTGTTAACTACCTGAAATTTGTTGTGCTTAATGACATATTGAATCTATGGTAATTTGCGCTTAGTTGATTGCTTAGGGTTCATGAGAGAAAATTTGAGTAGAATAATTAATTTTGTAATCTGTGATTGGTGGACTTTCGATTGAATCAAGGAATCATTGCATTTTTATACAATTGTTAGATTACTCTATTTTGTGTACTAAATTTTGTGTTGAATCTGAATCTGCCAAACACCCCTTGTGTTCTTGTGATGTGTTTGAATCTGGAAATTAAAGCGTTGAACAAGAACATTGGTCGTTAGGACACGACTTGGTTCAACTTTCGCATACTGCATTTAATCTGTTTTGTGTAGTGTGCGTGTTGTTTGTGTTGTAGAGTGAATAGTGTCGCGACGCATGAATAATGTCATCTAGAGTAGTGAATAATGCATGAATAATGTTCAATTTTGGCATTTAACTTGTGGATTTTTGTTCTAGTAGCTACAGTGCTTGTTTTGACTTGAAAGTTTTTTCTCCCCACTTCTAAGACATTGAACTTGATGGGAAAAATAGCTGGAGTAGTTAGTATGGTCTAATTTTGAGAGATTCAAAAAAAAAATTGGACTGATTTTTAGTCAAACTTTAGAGGACCATAACTTTTGCTCTGGTTATCAGAATCAACATGATTTTATATGCATTTGGGGTGGAATTTAATTTCCTACCTTGTTGTAACCCGCTATGCTGATTATCAAACTCAGATTCTCTAGAAAATGCCATTGTCTATCTTTAAGCAATGTTTTTTGTGATTTTCCTTCATGTTTTCAACTTTTGAAATTTTTTTAAAAATACTTGTACTTTGAGTTTTGAGCTGATTTTGTTTGTGGTACTGTTTGAGCACTCAAAGGACAATCCTACCAATTTTCAAGTCATTTGGAGTTCGTTTGACTATACTTGTAGTTTTACCCCTTTTATGCCAATACCACTAGAATTAATGTATTTTGGTGCAAGACTAGGGGAAACCCAAGTGAATTACGACCAGTTGACGCTAAAATTGATAGGACCTTCCACAGAGGACGTAGAAATCTTAGGAATCCATCTTTGCATGCTGATTATTCTGTGACTTTTCCTGATTCTTCTGATTCTCCTGAAACTCCTCATTCTGTGCATTCCTTGAATTCTAAGCATACTGTTTATTCTGATCATTCTGATTTTGTGTTGAATCTGAATCTGCCAACCCCCCTATGTTATTGTGTTGTGTTTGAATATGGAAATTGAAGCTTTGAACAAGAACATTGGTCGTTGGGAGACGACTTGGTTCAACTTTCGCATACTGCATTTAATCTGTTTCAATTGGTGGGGTACGACCTCTATTAGTTATGCATAATGAGGGTTGGGATTAGAGAGCGTGAGGATACTACAGTTTCTAGGATCCTTAGTGGATTGAAGCTTGAAATAAGAGGCAAAGTGGAATTGTTGCCCTACCAAGATCTAAATGGCTTGGTACAACTTTGCATAAAGCTAGAACAACAAGTTTTAAGAAATAATGTTAAAAGTAACCACTCTAGCTCTTATATCAAGAAATATTTCGAGAGGGAGGGAAAGCAATCAGAAGAAGAACGCTCTAAAGATAAGGAAAAATCAAGGGAAGGGACAACTACAAACACTCACACTAGTGATATTAAGTGCTATGAATGTCTTGGTAGAGGTCACATATCTTCCTAATGCCCCCACAAAAAAGATCATGATTCTTAGGGGTGTTTACAACTATAGTATCCAAGATGAGAAAGAAAGTGAAAGTGATACTGAGGGATCCAATTAGTCAACCAAAGAAGGTGCCTACCCTTGTGAAGGGTCCTCAACAATCAACCTAGTCCAAAAGAACTAAAACAAAGAGAGAATATTTTTCACACAAGGTGCAAGGTT
This sequence comes from Vigna unguiculata, assembly GCF_037176805.1. NCBI lineage: Eukaryota > Viridiplantae > Streptophyta > Magnoliopsida > Fabales > Fabaceae > Vigna > Vigna unguiculata. The sequence continues at coordinate 20,041,443 of NC_140795.1, read as the reverse complement.
TTGGAAAGTACTTGTTCTCTCATTGTGGATAGTGGATCGTGTTCTAACTACTGCAACAATGGGTTAGTTGATAAATTAGCTTTGACTGTCTTTCCCCATCCAAAATCGTACAAACTTCATTGGCATAATAAAGGTGGTGATTTGACAATTAATCATTAAGTGAAGGTCAAGCTATCCATAGCGAAATACGAAGATAGTGTGCTATGTGAGTAAGTACCTATGGAAGCTTGTAATGTCTTATTTAGGAGACCATGGTAATTTGATAAGAAAACCATGCATAATGGGCTCACCAATGAGATTACCTTCACCTACAAGGAAAATAAATTTGTTCTCCATCCTGTTTCACCATGTCAAGAGTTAGAGGATCAAGTTCAAATGAGAAAAAAAATATCAAAGGAGAGAAAAAAGGATAAGAAAAAAGTCCTCAAACTCTAAAAAAGGTTAATAAAAATGAATTTGAGGTGGGAGAGATTGGTGTTCCTTCTACTAAGGTCATTGAACATGATAACATGCTAACAAGAAAATCTTTAGAAAAAGTTTTCCATGTTGAACAACCTTCATACCACTTGCTGTGTAAACGAACGGTCTCATGCACTACCACTTCTCTAAAGCATAAGAAGCTATCTACTTTATTAGAAAAGATTTTAAGAGAATGTGAAGATGTATTTCCTAAGGAAGGACCAAAAGGACTTCCAAATTTTAGGGGAATAGAGCATCAAATAGAGCTTGTGCCAATGGCAAGTCTTCCAAATAGACCAGCCTATACGACTAACCCACAATAGACTAAGGAGATAAAATCCCAAGTTCAAGATTTTTTGGAGAAGGGTTGGGTTCAAAAAAGTATTAGCCCTTGTGTTGTGTTTGTCTTGTTAGTACCTAAGAAAAATGACAAGTGGAGAATATGTTATGATTGTAGAGCCATCAATAATATTACTATTAAATATAGGCACCCAATTCCTTAACTTAATGATATGCTTGATGAGTTGCATGGGTCCATCATATTTTCTAAAATTGATCTAAAGAGTGGTTATCACCAAATTAGAATCAAGGAAGGTGATAAGTAGAAAACCACTTGTAAGACTATAAATTTGGATTGTATGAAAAGTTGGTGATGCCCTTTGGCCTTACTAATGCTCCTAACACATTCATGAGGTTAATGAATCATGTTCTAAGGGATTGCATAGGTAGGTTTGTAGTAGTTTACTTTGATGATCTTTTGGTATATAGTTAAAGTTTGCATGAACACATAGGACACTTTAGAGTTGTTTCGTCCACTTTAAGGGACAACCAACTTTGTGCAAATGTTGACAAATTCACCTTTTGTGTAAATAGTGTATTTTTCTTAGGTTTTGTTGTGAATAAAAATGGGTTTCATGTCTACCCCGAGAAAATCAAGGCCATATAAGAATGACCTACTCCTAAAAATCTCAGAGAAATTAGGAGCTTTAATGGATTGGCAAACTTTTATAGGAGATTTGTTCCTAACTTGTCTACCTTGGCTTTACCCCTTAATGAATTAGTCAAGAAAGATGTCTTTTAATTGGGGTGAAAAGCAAAAGTTTGCATTTCATAAACTTAAGCCAAAACTCACAAATGCACACATTGTAGCATTACCTAATTTTTCAAGAACTTTTGAGCTAGAGTGTGATGCATTTGGTGTAGGCATATGTGCATTATTGTTAAAAGGTGGTAATCCAATTGCTTATTTAAGTGAAAAAATTCATGGTGCTTCCCTTAACTACCCACCTATGACAAATAGTTGTATGCATTAGTGAAAGTCCTTCAAACTTTGGAACACAATCTAGTGTCCAAAGAGTTTGTAATTCATAGTGATCATGAGTCACTCAAATATTTGAAGGGATAACATAAGTCACTACAAGAAAATATTTCATTAATGTTCCTGCAGAAACAAATAAGAGAACACCTTACCTCAATCCTCAATCTCTCAAGTTGGCTCCTCCTCAGTTTGCGTATGCCATTGGTGTGCATGGTTTGGACCCGTGAGGGGTTATCTGCGGAGAGGGCTCCGACGATCAAGTCAGCCAAAATATTCTCAGAAAGTCAAATCTCTTGATTAAAGGATTAATGAATGCGTACCTTTCATTACTATGGTCGACGTGCATTTATAGAGTCATTAATTATGTCTGACCTTCCTGTGGGCTGGGCCATTGATTGGGTCTTGGATGGGCCTGGGCCTAGCCTAGGCCTTTAGTATGTTTTCTAGTACTAGGGACTTTGTCTGTAATATTCTAAGTCTGGAGTGGTCAATAGATGTCATCCTTTTGTGAAGTAGGCGGCCCAGACCGCTATGTGCCTTTGCTTGTCCAATTACTTGATGATTCCATTTGCAGGGTTATGTGTAGGCGGGCTTAACTGTGTGGTTTTACTAGTCCGCCTAGGTGCAGTACAATTAGTAACCAATCTTAGTGACCAAAAGTTGTTAGTCACTATTGTAACCAATTTAGATACTAATTTAAAAAATAAAGAATTATTGGTTACTAAAATAGTCACTATTATAAATAAAAATTTATAATTGGTCAGTAAATTGGTCATTAATTAATTAGAGACTAATTAAGAAACTAAGTCATTTTGGTAGCCAAAACCATGGTAGCTAATTTTAAAGACCAATTTAGTAACTAATTTTAATTTTTATTCATAATAGTGACTATTTTAGTAACCAATAATTTTTTACTTTATAAATTGGTCACTATAGTGAGTAACAACTTTTAGTCAATAAAATTGGTTACTAGTGAAACATTTTCTTGTGGTGAGTTGAATCAGAGACATGCAAAGTTGATGGAGTTCTTAGAACAATTTCCATATGTGATAAAAAATAAGAAGGGCAAAAATAATGTTGTGGTCGATGCTTTATCTAGAAGGCACAACTTGTTTTCAAAATTGGGAGCCTAAATTCTTGGATTTGATCACATATATGAGTTGTATGAACAAGACTTTGAGTTCTCTTCCATTTTTGCTAGTTGTCAAAAGAAAGCATAAAGGGTTTCTATGTTTTCCAAGGCTATTTATTCAAAGAAGGAAAAAATTTTGTGTACCTGAAGAAAGAAACACTCGAGGGGGGCTTATGTGTCATTTTGGAGTTGATAAGACTCTAAGCATTTTAAAGGATAAATTTTACTACCTCCACAGGAAAAGAAGTCCAAATCATTGTCATAGATGCATTGCATGCCTTCAAGTTAAGTTTAGGATTATGCCCTATGGTTAATACACCCTTTTACCAATTGCTTCATTCCCTTGGGAAGATATTAGCATGAATTTTATCCTTGGTCTACCTAAGACCCAAAGGAGATTTGATTTTAAAGATGAGGTCAAACTTCATGGGTTTCCTAAAATAACAAACACAAAGATATATGAAATAGAATAATAAGGGGAAGATGGAAGTAATTATTGAGGAAGGGGATTAGGTTTTGCTTCACTTGAGCAAATATAGATTTCCAAAACAAAGAAAGTCCAAACTCAACCCCCGAGGGAATGGTCTCTTTCAAGTAATCAAAAGAGTCAATAACAATTCATATAAGCTAGATCTATACCTTATGAATATGAAGTCAATGCTAATTTTAATGTAAGTGATTAAATTCCTTTTCCAGGTAGCACAAATGATGAATCAAACCCTTTAGAGTTGAGGTCAAATACTTTTCAAGAGGGAAGGGATGATGGCAAACCCCTAGTCACGGGACCAACTACAAGAAGGATCACAAAGGATTGGACTGCATCCGGGCTAAGCAAGCCCAAGTTGATGTTCACCTAGGCTAAGGAAATTATGAAAACCTAGTCTATGATTCATTTTAAATATTATAATAATATTTTAGGCCTAATAGAATATGATTTTTTTTATTTGTGCATTGTATTCAGGCCATAGTTAAGTTTTGGGCCAAGTAGGCTAGTTTGGTGTAAAAGGAGACATACCTAATTTTGGGCCCAATGTAGAATGGATCTAGAACTAGGCAGCCAAGTTTCTTCTAATGAGCGTCCCAAGGCAAGAAAGACATGATGATGAAGGCATGACCACCTCCTTAGAAGCTCCATCAAGAAGGATCACTAGAAGCATGTCTAGAGGGGAGTCTTCTATTCCATCACCTTTATCTTTGTTTTGCATTACTTTAGTTTGAATTCCCTAAGTTGGTTTCTAGTTGATTTATTTTGGTTGACTTGTTGACTTTGATCCAAAGTTGACCTTTGACCAAGATTAGATTAACTTAAACCAACATGCTAATCCTTGTTTGTCTTGTTTTGTAGGTAATTAAGAGAAAGTAGAGCATGGCTAGGTGGCACTTGGTGATTGGAGCACTTGGATGAAGTGGAAGAGAGAGGAAAGCAAAAAGCATAAAGCAAAAGTAAAAGTAGACATGTACCTTGTCTCCTTTTGCCTTTGTGGTTTATGCCTTAGAAGGTCACTTGGTCTCCTTCCTCTTTTGGCCTAGAATCCTCATGGGAATGCCTCCACCAATCATCTTCCTTCACTTGGCCAAGACTCACTCTCACATTAGGTTTAGGGTTTGCTAGTTAATCCTTTTTCATGTTTTTGTATTTGCTAAAGGACCCCTATGAACTCCTATTTAAAGGGTGCTCCTTGTCTTGTAAAAGGGTTGATCATTTTGTTTCTAAACTATTGTGTTTCAGCCTTTAAATTTTCGTGAGCTCTCCTTCCTAGAAGTGAACTCACCTTTGCCTTATCTTGCTTGCAAGTGGCGGCACCATCACTCATCTCTAGGGCTTGGTTGGCTTAGATCCCCCCCTATGAGTGGCGTGCTTCTTCCATTCTTCATCTTCTATGCTTTCCATTTTTATTGTTTCTTCTTTCATTTTGCTCTTTAGTGTTGTTATTGCCGTGTGTGTTTAAGCTTGAATCCAACTCTCTTCTTCCTTTCATGAGCTTGAGAAATGAACCTTCACATCTAGATAGCATGCTATCTTAATGTCCAGTGGGAATTTTCAAAAAGCTTTCTTAAACAACTTCACCATATTTATAACTCTAAAAAGGAACAAGATAATCCTTCATCATTTGGTATCTAGAGCTTTGGTTGTCCTTGAATATGGTGTTTCCATGTTCTAACCTTGTCTTGTGTAGCTATCTTGAGTGGTCCACATAAAAAACAGTGCTGGCAGCAACGTGTGCATTTTTGAAAAAAATACTGCAGCTAGCTCAGTGGTCCAAAAGTAACGTTCTTTATATCAAAAGAAAGCTCTGTGAGTCTAGTTTCCAACAAAAAAAGAATTAACGCATTTGGAGTTCTGTGGAGAGAGTTATGATCAAATGAGTGAGCAAAGGTCAGAGCTGCCGAGAATACGAAAAACAACGTTTTCAGGTTATGTTGTGGCAATTTTGGCTTCGGTTTTGTGACTCTTTTGCTCCTAAATGTGGTTGGATAACATGTCTTTTGATACTTACTCTTTGAGCCTCAAATCCATGAGTTTAAATGCATGATAGCTACATGTTTATGTCTTTGTGTATGTCATGTTGAGTCTCTAAATGTGTCTAACTTTTGCTTGAGTCTCTTGTCATATGCTTCTTTGAGTTTTCTTGTTCTTGTTTCTAAGTTTTTGAACTATTGCATGAGATCTATGCCTTGTGTTGTTGTATGCTCCTTGAAATTGATTTTGACCTAATTTTAAGGAACTAAGTGTTCAAGACACCCTAAAACTCTTTCTCACCATTTTATGAAACTAGTTGTGAAAAGAAGAAAATTTTTGCACCAAATATTGTCTAAAAACCGAGAGCAATCTTGCTCATTGGTGAACTAAAAGTGTGTTTTTCACTAAGTGTTATGCAACTAGTTTCATGCTTGAGAAGTGGGTGATATTGGCAAATTAGTTCCATGCTTTAACTTGGTTATGATCTTTCTTGGTGTATGCATGATTTAAGACTTGAAGATGCTTGTCAAGTGCTTTCCATAGAGTCTTTAAAATGTGCTTTTCTTGTTTTAGTCTTGTTAAAAGTTTTGTCTCAAACTTTTCTTCTTTAGAGTTTAGCTTTTCTTGTTTTTGTGCTTTTCTTGCTTGTCACTAGGTGTTCTTTGTTTTGTCTTAGTAGTTTTCTTTTCTTGAAACTCTTGGGATATTGTGGCCGAATCACTTGTCTTGCATTTAAAAGGTTTTGAACAAGTTTTTAAAAGTGTTTGCTTCACTCCTTTGGTGGATTTTGAGTGCTAGCCTTGCCTTGTTACTTTGGGAGAGTGATCTAAACACTTGGGTTACATTTTGGGTTGGATTTGGTCTCGGTTTTCATGTTGTCTAACCTCTAATCCATTTATTTTGTCTCGGATTTGAGTGTTTTTGTTGTAGGAATCATGGCAAGTTCATCAAATGCACCTACACCAAACAAAAACAATACATTGATGAGATTGCTTCGGGATTTGGAGTTGTCTAGGAAGGAGGCCTTTGAACAATTAAGAAAAGACAAGGAGCAAAGTGACCTAAGAATCCAAGAGCACATTCAAAGGCTTGAAGCTAAAGAGCAAGAAAGAGAGGCTAGGAAAAGAGGGCATTCTAGGCGCAACCCATCACAAGAGAAACAAACTCCAAAGATTCCTAAGTTCTATGGAGGAAGTGATCCCAAAGTCTTCCTTGATTGGGAAGCTAAAGTTGATCAAATTTTCAATGAAAATCATGTAAAGAATCAAACACAAGTTGATCTAGTAGTTTTAGGATTTTTGGAGTATGCCAATACTTGGTGGCATGAAGTTTGTAAGAATTATGACCAAGGGCCACCCGCGGCTTCTTGGATGGACATTAAAACTCTTATGCGCGCTAGATTTGTTCCTCCCTCCTATAGGAAGGAACTTCTTTTGAAGCTCTAAAGGCTTCACCAAGGTTCTATGAGTGTGAGTGAGTACTTTAAAGAATTAGAGTCTCAAATGCGTAGGGTTGAAATAAAAGAGACTAACAAAGAGAAAATAAAAAGATTTGTGAGTGGTCTTAGGAGAGACATACAAGACCAAGTAGAGTTGTATGAGTACTCCACTCTTGAAAATGTTTTCACACTTACCATTGGGATTGAAATTCAATTGAAAAGAAAAAGTGTTTTCAAGACCAAAAACAGTTTGGCCGAGAGCTTTTACAATGCTTGGTGAATCCATTTGGCCATTTTTACTAGGTGTTATGCTACCAAAATTTATACTTGGATTTTGGGTGATATTGGCAAATTAGTTCCATGCTTTGACTTGGTTATGATCTTTCATGGTGTATGCATAATTTGAGGTATAATCTTGGCTTGTTCAAATGCTTTCCATAGAGTCCTTAAAAGTGCTTTTCATTGTTTTAGTCTTGTTCAAGTTTTGTCTTTAAAAACAAGTTTCCTTAGAAGTTAAACTTTCTTGTTTTTTTTAGCTTTGCTTGCTTGTCTTTAGGTAATCTTTATTTTGTCTTAGTAATTTTCTTTTCCTTGTCTTCCTAGAGTGTTGTGGCCGAGCCACTTGTTTGAGCTTTGAAAAGGTTTTCATCTCTTTAAAGGTGTTTTCACTTGTTTGGAAGCTTTTTGAGTGCTAGCCTTGCTTGTGTGCTTTGGGAGTGTGATCAAAAACACTTGGGTGCTTGAGAAGACCACACTTGGTCTCGGGTTTGGAATTATTTGTTAGCTAACCTCTTCCTTGTCTCGGTTTTTGGTGAGTTTTTGGTGTAGGAACATGAATATGGATCCAATCTTGGAGGTAGAAGAAGAGGAGGAGTCGGCCTCACCTTATTCCCCTCCCATGGTGACTCCTATGGCCCAAGAAAGTGGACAAATAACCCTTGCCAACATCTTACGTGAGATGGAAGTGAGTAGGAGAGAAACTTTTGACCAATTGAGGGCGGATAGGAGGCAAAGTGAGATCTTCCTACAAGAGCACATCCAAAGACTTGAGCTTAGGGAAGATGAGAGGAGAAGGAGGAGGTCCTCTTCCGAGGACTCTAGCCATGGTGGAAGAAGAAGAAGACACGACTATGATGGTGGTGGAAGGCGCAATCAACTCCCACAAAGACAACCTCCACCAATCAAGATTCCAAAGTTCAAGGGGGAGAATGATCCAAACCTCTACATAGAGTGGGAGCAAAAAGTGGACCAAATCTTCAATATTCATTTAGTTAGTAATCAAGAACAAGTAGATTTAGTAGTTTTAGAATTTGAAGATTATGCCATGACATGGTGGCATCAATTGTGTATGGACAATATTAACCAAGAGCCACCCGCGGCCTCTTGGATGGACATTAAAACTTTGATGCGCGCTAGATTTGTTCCTTCCTACTATAGGAGGGAGACTCTTTTGAAGCTCCAAAGGCTTCAACAAGGGTCTATGTGTGTGAATGAATATTTTAAAATGATGGAGTCAATGCTTCTCAAAGTAGGACTCTAATTTGAAAGTGAAGAAGAAAAGGTAGCTAGATTTGTGAGTGGTCTTAGAAGAGAAGTTCAAGATGTAGTTGAGTTGTATGAGTATTCCACTCTTGACAAAATTTTACACTTGGCCTTAAAAGTTGAAAGTCAATTGAAAAAGAAACAAGAGGCCAAGAGGAATACTTCATACAATGAATACTACTCTAGAACTTGGAAAGGAAAAGAAAGAAAGGATGAGAAACCTCCTTCCAAAGACCACCCACCTAGGACCAATTCGTCTAGAACCTCCCATGAAAATGCAAACTCTTCTCAAAGTTCAAGAACTAGTTCCATCAAATGTTTTAAGTGTTTGGGCTATGGTCACATTGCTTCAAATTGCCCAACAAAAAGGAACATGATCTTGAACCCTAAAGGAGAGGTTGAAAGTGAACATTCTTCTCCCCCCTCCCCTAAAAGTTTTTCCTCCCACACTTCTTCTCAATCTTCAAGTGAGGATGAAATCAAACCTAATGAAGGAGGTTTGTTGGTGGTTAGGCGCATGCTAGGCCAAGTGCCTAAAGAATTTGAAAACCAAAGAGAAAATATTTTTCACTCAAGGTGCCAAATCAACAACAAAACTTGCTCCCTCATAATTGATAGTGGAAGTTGTGTTAATGTGGCTAGCACAAGGGTTGTGGATAAGCTTGGCTTGAAAACCATCCCTCATGCCAAGCCCTATAAGCTTTCTTGGCTTAGTGAGGAAGGTGAAATTAAAGTGGACAAACAAGTCCTTATTAACTTCTCCATTGGAAACTACAAGGATGAGGTATTATGTGACTTAGTGCCCATGGAAGCAACTCACATTTTATTAGGAAGGCCATGGCAATTTGATAGAAAAGCTTTTCATGATGGCCATGCTAACAAGTTTACCTTTAGCTTCCAAGGCAAAAAGATCACATTACTACCTCTTTCACCAAGAGAAGTCAATGAGGACCAATTGCAAATGATTAAGAAAAGAAAAGAAGAGAAGGCGCAAAAGAAGGCGCAAGGGCATGAGTCCAAGAAGAGCATGATCACTCTCAAGGGGGTGAAGAAGGTAATGCTTGCCCAAAAACCCATCTTCCTAGCTTATCCTAGTGAATCTTCCCCCTCCTTCCAAAACCCTCACTCTAGATGTCCCTTAGACTTGTCATTAGTCTTAGATGAGTTCAAAGATGTTTTTCAAGAACCTCCAAAGGGTCTCCCACCCCTAAGAGGTATAGAACACCAAATTGATTTCATACAAGGCTCATCTTTGCCTAATAGGCCAGCCTATAGGACTAGTCCCGAGGAGGCTAAAGAAATTCAAAAACAAGTGAATGAGTTGTTAGAAAAGGGGTGGGTGCAACATAGCATGAGTCCTTGTGCAATGCCCGTGATCCTAGTCCCCAAAAAGGATGGAACATGGAGAATGTGCATAGATTGTAGGGCTATCAACAACATAACCATCAAGTATAGGCATCCCATTCCTAGGTTAGATGATTTGATTGATGAGTTACATAGTGCAACCATATTTTCCAAAATAGACTTGAAAAGTGGGTACAATCAAATTAGAATCAAAGAAGGTGATGAATGGAAAACCTCTTTCAAGACTAAGTTTGGATTATATGAGTGGTTAGTCATGCCTTTTGGCTTGACCAATGCACCTAGTACATTCATGAGACTCATGCACCATGTTCTTAGAGAGTTCTTAGGGAAGTTTGTTGTGGTATACTTTGATGACATTCTCATTTATAGTATGTCTCAAGATGACCACTTGCATCATTTAAGGAGTGTGTTAGAAACCTTAAGGAAGGCATCCTTGTATGCTAACATGGAGAAATGTGTGTTTGGGATGGATCATGTGATCTTCCTAGGTTTCAAAATAAATCAACATGGGGTCCATGTGGACCAAGAAAAAGTGATGGCAATCAAGGATTGGCCTCCCCCAAAGAATGTAAGTGAGCTTAGGTCTTTCCATGGGTTAGCTAGTTTCTATAGGAGGTTTGTGCCAAACTTTAGCACCATAGTTGCCCCTCTCAATGAATTGGTCAAGAAAGGTGTGACCTATAAGTGGGGCAAAGATCAAGAAAAGGCTTTTGAAACTTTAAAACAAAAATTGATCAATGCACCACTCTTAGCCCTCCCTAACTTCTCCAAAACTTTTGAAATTGAGTGTGATGCATCCAATGTAGGCATTGGGGCCGTGCTTCTCCAAGAAGGGCACCCTATAGCTTATTTTAGTGAGAAACTCAAGGGGAGTCACATCAACTACTCCACCTATGACAAAGAGCTTTATGCTCTTGTGAGAACTTTGCAAACTTGGCAACACTATCTTCTTTCAAAGGAGTTTGTGATACATAGTGACCATGAGTCACTCAAATTTTTGAAAAGCCAAGGCAAGTTAAACAAGAGACATGCTAGGTGGGTAGAGTTCTTAGAACAATTCCCATATGTGATCAAACATAAGCAAAGAAAGGCTAACATTGTGGCAGATGCACTTTCAAGAAGGCATTCCCTCCTTTCCATTCTTGAAACTAAATTTCTTAGTTTTGATCATATTAAGGAATTGTATCCAAAGGATGTTGATTTCTCCCCCATTCTTAGTGAGTGCCACCAAGGGGCTTACAAAGACTTTTACCTTCTCAATCAATATCTTTTCAAAGGTAAGAGACTTTGCATTCCCCAAGGTTCCTTAAGAGCCTCACTCATTAGAGAGGCACATGAGGGAGGATTAATGGGGCATTTTGGGCCAAACAAGACTTTGGAAGTCTTGAAAGAACACTTCTATTGGCCTCACATGAGGAAGCATGTAGATAGGCATTGCAAAGGTTGCATAGCATGCATGAAAGCCAAGTCTAGAGTCCAACCCCATGGTCTTTACACCCCCTTGCCTATCCCTTCCAAGCCTTGGGTTGACATTTCTATGGATTTTGTCTTAGGTCTCCCAAGGACCAAAAAAGGTAGGGATTCCATTTTTGTAGTGGTGGATAGGTTCTCTAAGATGGCCCATTTCATTCCTTGCCATAAGATTGATGATGCAACTTATATTGCAAATCTTTTCTTCAAGGAAGTGGTAAGACTACATGGCCTACCTAGGTCCATTGTAAGTGATAGGGACTCCAAGTTCCTAAGCCATTTTTGGAGAACCTTGTGGGGTAAACTTGGCACCAAGCTTCTTTTCTCCACCACTTGTCATCCCCAAAGTGATGGCCAAACCGAGGTGGTTAATAGAACCCTAGGGCAAATGCTAAGATGTATGATAGTGCAAAACATTAGAGAGTGGGAGGAACTTCTTCCCCACATAGAGTTTGCCTACAATAGGGTTGTGCATTCCACTACTTCTCATTCCCCTTTTGAGGTTGTGTATGGGTTCAATCCCCTAACTCCCTTAGACCTCCTTCCCCTACCCACTCATGAGGCATGGACTTGCCAAGATGGTGAGACCAAAGCCAAGTACATCCAAGACTTGCATTCACAAGTTAAGGAAACCATTGAGAGGAGAGTTAAGAAACAACAAGAGGATGGTAATAAGGGAAGAAAGGAAGTCATCTTCCAAGAGGGAGATTGAGTTTGGCTTCACTTAAGAAAGGAGAGATTCCCTACTCAAAGGAAGTCTAAGCTCCTCCCTAGAGGGGATGGCCCCTTTCAAGTCATTAGGAGAATTAACAACAATGCTTATGAGTTAGACTTACCCCCAAGCTACAACATAAGTAACTCATTTAATGTTTGTGACCTTTCTCCTTTTGATGTAGGGTTTAAGAATTCGTGGTCGAATTCTCTCCAAGAAGAGGAGGATGATGAAGGCATGACCACCTCCTTAGAAGCTCCATCAAGAAGGATCACTAGAAGCATGTCTAGAGGGGAGTCTTCTATTCCATCACCTTTATCTTTGTTTTGCATTACTTTAGTTTGAATTCCCTAAGTTGGTTTCTAGTTGATTTATTTTGGTTGACTTGTTGACTTTGATCCAAAGTTGACCTTTGACCAAGATTAGATTAACTTAAACCAACATGCTAATCCGTGTTTGTCTTGTTTTGTAGGTAATTAAGAGAAAGTAGAGCATGGCTAGGTGGCACTTGGTGATTGGAGCACTTGGATGAAGTGGAAGAGAGAGGAAAGCAAAAAGCATAAAGCAAAAGCAAAAGTAGACATGTACCTTGTCTCCTTTTGCCTTTGTGGTTTATGCCTTAGAAGGTCACTTGGTCTCCTTCCTCTTTTGGCCTAGAATCCTCATGGGAATGCCTCCACCAATCATCTTCCTTCACTTGGCCAAGACTCACTCTCACATTAGGTTTAGGGTTTGCTAGTTAATCCTTTTTCATGTTTTTGTATTTGCTAAAGGACCCCTATGAAATCCTATTTAAAGGGTGCTCCTTGTCTTGTAAAAGGGTTGATCATTTTGTTTCTAAACTATTGTGTTTCAACCTTTAAATTTTCGTGAGCTCTCCTTCCTAGAAGTGAACTCACCTTTGCCTTATCTTGCTTGCAAGTGGCGGCACCATCACTCATCTCTAGGGCTTGGTTGGCTTAGATCCCCCCCTATGAGTGGCGTGCTTCTTCCATTCTTCATCTTCTATGCTTTCCATTTTTATTGTTTCTTCTTTCATTTTGCTCTTTAGTGTTGTTATTGCCGTGTGTGTTTAAGCTTGAATCCAACTCTCTTCTTCCTTTCATGAGCTTGAGAAATGAACCTTCACATCTAGATAGCATGCTATCTTAATGTCCAGTGGGAATTTTCAAAAAGCTTTCTTAAACAACTTCACCATATTCATAACTCTAAAAGGGAACAAGATAATCCTTCATCACATGACCAAGGTGTGAGACATGTGCTTGCTTAGGTTGCAAGTCACACCTTGTGCATGTTCTCTTTTTGGCTCCAAAATTCAAGTTTCTTGACCATTTTTCCCTCTCTTTTTTGTAGATACCTTGCTCCACTTTTAGCCTTTAAATAGAAGGCTTGCCTTATGTAAAAATCAGTTTGAATTTGAGTGTTGAATTGCTGCAAAAATGAGTGCACAATATTCTTACTTGATCTTACTCTAGAGTAGTCTCCTAACTAGCCAACTTTGGTTTCTTTTCTTAGGAATTGGCTTCACCTCTCTCAAGAATTCTTCATCTCAACCTAACCAAAAGCACTACTCCTTCATCCTACATAGATTCCATAATCTTTAACCTTCAATGGAGACCTCCATCTATGTGCTACACTTTATGGAGCAAGGAAGAAGCCATCAAGTTATATAGTATGCAAGAGATCCTAGTTGAAAGCACAACCACATGGCCTCTACACTCCTTTGTGTTAGTTTGAAATAGTGATTTAAGCCAAGAAGAGGTGGGGGGAAGGGGGCTTGAATTTGCTGTTTAAAACTTTTTAGAAAGCATAAAACCCATTTGATTGAATCAAATAGACTACTAAATTCAAATGCAAAAGCTGCAGAACAATACACTTTCAATCGGTTAAAAAATAAAATAGTAGACTAATTTGTTCTTAAGCCTATGAAACAGTTGATTAAAATTTCAAATCAATCGGCTAAAATCCTGGGAATATATTCCAATCAAACAACAAACTTTTACATACAAGACTTGTTCCAATCAATATTTCTAACAGGTATGCAACATCAGATTACACAAAAGCGCATTTAAGCTCAAGAATGAATTACTTGGTTTTCTTGAGTTTAATTGTGATTTAAAGTGAATGAGATGAAGAGAAGAGAATGACATAGTTGTTTTTATATTGGTTCACTCAATCACAAAACTTGAGGTTGGTTTCCACTATATTCAAAAGTTTTACAAATCACACACCAAGATTACACTTTTGAACAAAGAAACACAAAATATTTTTGACTCACAAAAATCTAGCATAACACCCTACAAGATTCACATTCACAGACTTGATATCACATTAGGTAAACAACCAGAGGCATAAGAACTACAAAATCTGATGGTGGCTCTCCCTAGCCAACCTTACACGAGTTCTTCCTTATAATTTTTGCTCTGCTCTCTAAAACACAACTTATATAGTCTGGTTTAAGTGAAATCAATCGGTTGAAATTTCTGTACAAAAGGATTCACAACTGGGATTGGAAACATCCACGCAGCTTACCCTCCTTTCACAACAAGATAGCCGTAGGGAAACCCACGGCTGGATTGAATCCTTTGTGAACTACGAATGACTTAATCCAAGCTAGGAAGGTACGTAGGCAAGCTTAATCGAATAGATACTTCCATTTGGGAAAGTCACAGGCTCCCATTAGCCACGAGGTTCGTTATTATAGACTACATCAGTGGCCTTTGACCCACATCCTCAGCCGATAAAAAATCAGTCCGCGAAGAAGCAAGGAGGAGGCGATGAGGAGCCAATTGAGATTGAGATATAAAAAAATGGAGTCTTTCACTTAGAGAGTATCCTCGACTATAGGTTCAGTTGATTTCACTTGACTTAAGTGAAATCAGTCGATTGAAAATAATTCAACTGGTTTAATACATTCATACCGGAAATTATATGCAACAAGCCTTTTAAGTTGTTAAAACTCACTTTAACAAATTAAAACGGACACACTAAGACATCTAACCTATGTCATATAGCCTAACAACATGATATAACATGTAATCATTACATCTAACACATCAATTATAAATTTAATATAATTCCAACATAATCTTCAAGTGGATCTTCATCAATCTTCCTCAAACACTTGTGATCTTCATGCACTTAGCTTTATCAAATCTTTGCTTCAAGCTTGCTTGTGCCAACACTTTGCCCATCCTTTGTTTTCCTTAGGTAGACATTTCAATGGACTTCATACTAGGTAATGAGTCCATCTGCAAGCTTGGAATCCATGAGCAAGTGATGGAGGACTCTATGAGTTGATGAAAGTGTGAAAGCAAGAAGGTATGATGATGAAGAGGTTCAATGATAATGTTTAGGTGAGGTTCTCAAGCGAGGTAAGATCAACACTCAAGGAGAGAGGCTAGTGGAAGCCACTAAGGGAAACTCTAGCCTAAGTTGATTCATAAAGACAAAGTAGTCTGAAATCATCTCAACACCATAACTCTACTACACTCATGAATAGGGGCAGATCTTCATTGTCCATGGCACCCCCAAAATTTTTTATTTTTTATTTTAAATATGCTTAGTATATATATATATATATATATATATATATATATATATATATATATATATATATATATAAATGAAATTACATAAATTTTTATTTTTTTATAATATATAATATTTAATGTTAGTAATAATAAAATTTAAAATTAAATATAATAAAGAATAAAAACATTTATTGAGATATTTTTTGGTTTTTCTCATTGCCTTCTAAGTTTCTCAAATATTATATTCATCTACTCCTCTTGTCTGTCTTTTTTTTTGTTTTTGAAAAAAAAATAGAAAGTTAAATAAATATTCATTCTTTCTACTCTTATTTCTCAGCAGTTATCTTCCACTTCTTAAAATAAAATAAAAAAGTAACTCTCTCTTATCTCTTTTGATAGTGAAATATTAGTATAATATTTGGTATGTTCTTTTTCAATCTCATCATTTTTTTTGTATATTTATTTTTGTATGAATATAAAAGGAGAAGTTATGTACTATATGTTTTTTCATAACTATTTTTTAATTGGGACTTGATTATCATAAATTTTTCCTTTAGTAAGTAGGTCTCTTAATTTTAAATTAGATTTTGATAAATTATTTTTTAGTCTTAATTTCTTTTAAGAAAATAGGTATATTGATTATGAATAGAATAATAGATTATTTTTTTAAAGTAATAAAAGGAAAGTGTTAATTTGATCACTTAACGATAATGTTATCAAATTTGGCGTCGTTGTTGGGGAGTACAATTAGTATTTTCTTTATTTTGATTCTTAGTCATTCATTTTACTTTTCATTTTTTATTTTAATGAATGAATAAGAATCAAAATAAAGAAAATACTATTCGTACTCTCCGGCAACAACGCCAAATTTGATAACACTGTCGTTAAGCGATCAAAAGAACAAAGACATTATTTTAAGGTTAAATTACTCTTTTGGTCCCTCTATTTGTCATGAAATTTCAGTTTGGTCTTCAAATTTTTCGTTGTCTCAATTTGGTCCTCATTTTCTTAAAAATGACTCAATTTGGTCCTCACTGTTAACTTTGACCAGACGATGTGAAAGTCAACGCCATGTGTCAATTTATGGTTTTTTTGAATTTTTTGAATTTTTTTTGAATTTTTAAATTTTTTACACATGTCACTTCACAATTATGCCACATGTCAAAATGACTCAATTTGGTCCCTATATTTGTTTTTAGTTTCAATTTAGTCCCAATTTTTGTAAAAATGAAGCAATATTGTCCCTCCTTAGATTGACACTCAATTTAATCTTTGTATACAATTTATGATGACATTTTTAATAAAATTGACGTTTTTATTAAATATTTGTAGAAATATTTTTAAATAAGTTTTTTTTTTTAGTTTTATTATTAAACAAAGTTAAACCCGAAACTTAATTTCAAAAATTAACAATTTTGTCATCATAATGAAATTACAGTGGAATCAATCTAACAAGCTTAGCGCTCCATTGGATGGAATACATGATAAATGATGAATAAAAGAAAAATAAAAGGGATGGAAGAACGAGAGATGTGGTGGGTGGATGGTAGTTGCAAAAACCAGAGAGTGTCTGACTGTTCTCCTTCTGCTCCCTTAGGTCTTTTTATATAGACATTAATTGGACTTGGACTTTATCTTTTCTGTTGCTGAAATCTTTTATCTTTTGATATAATATTTCTCAAATAATTAACAGATTTTATCAATTTTAAAATATTTAGATGATTTTCTCTGTTGATAATTTAAGATATATCAAAGATAATTAATTAAAAATCATTAATGAATTACTTAGCAACTTAATTTTTGTCCAATTTCTAATTTTGTCCATCCTGTTTGAATATTTTTGCAATATTGACCAAAATTTTGACCAGAATTGACTCTCTAACCAGAATTAACGACTCAAATTAAACTTCAGCTGTATCAACAAACGTTAGAATATCCAATAATATTTTATGCAACTAAAATTACTTTTTACGCCATTTTTAACTTACAAACTCAATAAATCCAATAATCACAAATCCTGATTAAATTAATTAAATTCCCCAAATTTAAACATTAAATAAGGGTAAAAGTTTGAATCAAGGTTTTCTATTTGTAGAAGAAAAGCATAGCCAGGTTTCTCCAAAAACATAAAAGGAAGGAAAAATGGTCTGGAATGTTGTATTTAGACCAAAAAAGAGTGCATGCACATGGCGTGACTTGCCAACTCAACAAGTCACATGCTTGTTGCCTTAGTGAGCATAAGGAGAAGCTTGATCGCCAAGCTTGGCGCAAAATTTAGGGTAAAAACCTTAGTTCTTAATGATAAAGCTTATTTCATGAGATTGTTGGATCTAGGAGGTTCCATGGATGAGTAACAGAAGCAAATGTAGCACCAAAGTGTTTCGATGGTTGTTAAATTGGTTGGTGAAGGTTGAACTCTAAAAAGGTTTGGCTAATAATAGAGGAGGTTCCTAATGGAAGCTCTAGCTAGTGACTCTTAAATGCAAGGTGTGGAATGATCTCAACAACATTACAGTAGCATTGAAAAGTAAGTTTTACAAAGGATGAAGCTCTCCATTTATAGGAGGAGGAGCTCCTTATTTTTGGCTAAAGAGAAGCAAAAAATGAATGAAAATTTCAAGCACATGCTCTCTAACTTTCTTGCCTTGAAAAGTGGATCAAGTGACATGTGGCACCTCACATTTACCATGCTTTGCACCATGTGTTAAATATGTTAAATGTGTGGTGTTCTAGAATATGCTTCTTGGCCTATCATTTTAATTCGATTAATTGAAGCCTAATTTAAAATCCTAGGTGATTTTTCTTGATCCAGTTTTAATGTGCACTTTATTATTTTAAGCATGGCCTAAATACATGGCCTGAATACATGGCCAAAAAAAATACTAATCTACACTTTATTATCCACTAAACTCTTTATCTAAGCTCTTTAGCTTTTTGGATAGCTTTTATTATATCGCATGGTTGGGCGTAAGTCATCATTTATACATTCACCCTAGGCCCAGTGTGAATCCCATCTCTTCTTGGTCCAAAACACTTCTTAGGGTCAAAACCCATCTTTGCCCAAATACATGGCCCAAAGAAAACATTATACCATTGGACCGAGAATAGAAAGACCACAATTAAATCCTAGTCTAACATTTACAAATTATAGAGTCATAGACTAGGTCTTCACATTCTTCTTAGCCTAGATGAACTTTAACTTAGGCATGTAATGATCAACGAGGTTCAGTCTTCTTGTATCCTCCTAGCCATAACTCTTGTTGTAGGTCCGTTAGCATGATGAATTTCATCATCCCCTCCCTCTTGAGAAGGATATATCCTCAAATCTAAAGAGTATGCCTCAATATCAATTCCACCTATAAAAGGAATTATGTAAGATACATTAAAGGTGGCATTAACTTCATAGTTGATCGATGTCATACCCAAACAAATAAACAATTTAAAATATAGTACTAAGGAAGTTATCCTAAGGTCATCTCCCAATGACGAATGTTATCATTCAAAGGTTCCAATTACAACACATGAGGGTTGGTAGTTTCATAAAATGCAACTTCAAATTTAATAAAGCAATAGACAAAACATATTGACTCCTCGAATTTGAATGAAAATCCACCAATCATTGGTCACGAAATTAATCACTTTCATTAACTCTTGTGAAACCCGTGATTAAGTAACTAAGCGAAGATTAAAAATGACTTTCAATTTGCAAATAATTGACAGTGACAATAACTCCAAACTACATCCATTAAGCATGGCCACAACTAAGAACACAAAAACCCACTCTGTAATTTAAGAAAAAAAAATGAATAGTTAATTCATTAAACAAATTCAAGATGGAAACTAAACTGAATCAAACCAAAAAGAACAAGAACCTCAAGGTTTCATTTTATTCTCTTCAAGGAATCAATACATACAATTAGTTCTCCATGGATTTCGAATTAAAAAATAGAGGAAAACGAAAATGCATCATAAAGAATATATAAACTAAATCAGAAACATGAATAATCAAACCAGAATGTGAAACCCTAAGTTGAATGATGTCAAAAATGAAGAAAAACATGAATACAGAGTGGTTGCCTTCAATGTTGTTCAAAAAATGTAGAAAGAGAAGACATAATGAATGAATTAGGTTTCGGAAAACTCATAAACCCTAAACTCGTGATCACATCACACATGTCCCTAATTATAAAATTGCCATCCTAAACTTCAAAACTACAAAATTGCCACTCTAGATCTAAATAGGAGTTGACCTATTACTGATGCTGACATTGAAACAGGGCTGTTGTGGCGTAGGTGATGTTGCACTTCTCTCTCCAGCATAAGATTAATGTCCAAGCACCAAAAATGCTTCCTAACAAAACCTCAAAATAATATTTTGGCATGGCAACACCTTAAAAATGCTCTCAATTTTACAAGGCAACATATTAGAGAATAGGATTTAGATACTTAAACTTCAATGCCAAGTGGAAAATTTTTCTGCACAAAGAGGTCAAATCCACCAAGGTTGAGAGTCCACCAAGCCAAAGAACACAAGAACATGAAGGTTAGCAAATGAAAAACACCAAATTCAAGATAACTTAGGCTTTAATACCAAATGATGTAGGTTCCTTCTATGTTTTTAGAAATATGGTGTTAAGTTCATTAAGAAAACCTAGTGAAGGTTCCCACTAGAAATTAAAACAACAAGCTAGCAAAATATTTGTCCTTTTCAATATATTAAAAAGAATTTTCACAAGTTAGCATATAGTTCTGCATGAATTTATTCAATTAGTTCAATTGTTATTCAATCGACTGATTTCACTTAAGTCAAGTGAAATCAACAAATTGTATAGACAAATCAACTTGTTGAATTCATTTATTACAAAGCTATATAAGCTGGTTTTTTAGAGAATGGAAATGTACTTGAGATTTTTTAGCACAAAAAAATAGTGGAAAAAATTTAGAAAACCCTCTCTCTCTAATTACATAGTGTGCAACTCAAGATTGAAGATCTTTAGATCTTGGAGCAATGTTTTGCTTGGTTGAAGCATTGAAGAACATGTTTTGGTTGGCTAGGGAGAGACTCCACCCAAGTTTGGTTATTCTTGTGCTTCAGTTTATTTCCTGGTGTGATTCCAAGTTTTAAAATGGGATCTTACAGTGTAGGGGATAAGGATGATGAAGGCTTGATCCCTAGCAAGGATGATGCCCATGGCACATGCTTAGAAGAAATAGAGTTCCTTAATTCCTTTTCATTGCTTTTATTTACTTTAGTTTGAATTCCATGAAGTTGGTTTGGTTGACTATTTTAAGTTGACTTGTTGACCTTGACCTTAGGTTGACTAGTTGACCCAAAGATTAGCTAAGCCTAAGCCAACATGTTAATCCAAATTTTAACTTGTTTTGTAGGTTCATTAAGAGGTGGGACAAGGAAGGACAAGTGGCGCATTTATAGGGCATTTAGAGAGCACATTGGAGGAAAGAGAAGGAGCAAAGCTTTTTATAAACATCTACAAAGAGCATCCTCTTTGGCTTGGTGTTGAAGATGTGACCACCTCATCAAGTTCAATGGATGCTAACCCTAGGAGGATCATTAGAAGCATGTCAAAAGGGAAGGCAATGTCCTCTTTATCTTTATTTTGCATCACTTTAGTTTAGATTCCATGAAGTTGGTTTTTGTTGACTATTGACTTGTTGACCTTGACTTTGGGTTGACTTGTTGACCCAAGATTAGCTTATCCTTAACCAACATGCTAATGTCATTAATTATAGTAAATTTAACCAAAGTACATTCTCAATTAAATATTACTATCCTTAATCATGTCCATTCTTTTACCTCTAAAATTAAACAGAAAGTTAATTAACCAAAGTAGATTCTTGATTAATTCTAGTTAAAGTTTTCACCTTTAATCAAAGTACATTCTCAATCATTGGCAAAAACCCATTCGATCACATGAAAGTTTCTAAATTTAATCAAAGTATATTCTCAATTAAAATTAAAAACTCTTTAACTAATATGATTGATATGCACATAGATTAAAGCATCACTAAGTAGCTATGGTGTAAAAATCATCAGTTTTCATGTGATTCAGAGATAAAAGATATAGATGAATTCAAACCTTAACAATAAGAAAAAGAACAAAGAAATTATTTCATTCTAACCTCAGAATCTATAATGATTTTGTAATGCTGAATAATTCAATTTCACACCTTTAATTAACCAAATTTGACTTCAGCTAAATCAACAAACGTTAGAATATCCAAGAATATTTTTTGCAACTAAAATCACTTTTTAAGACATTTTTATTACACAAGTTCAATAAATCCAATTATCAGAATTGTCAATTAAGACATTCTTTTAAGCACAAAAATTCAATTAAATACACAAAATTAAACATTAAATGAGGGCATAAATATGAACTCATCACACCCTCACACTTATCCTTTTGCCAGCTTAGGCCAAATTGAGTAGTTTTGAAACTTATTCTAGGTTATTTTATTTCACATAAACATTGGATCAAAGGAATTAGCACAATTGGAAACAAATCAATCTTCTAGAAATCAAGCTATCATGCACATACAAATGGAAAAGTTATTTTGTTTTCACACATGAGTCAATCTTTGAAATTCACAAGGCAATCAAATATGAAATATATCACTCAAGTTAAAATATATATTTTCTAACCATTTTTTCATCAAAATGCTCATGTAAGTAAACACTCATGACATTTAACAAGACTCTAATATTCATAAACTTTTAGAAAACATGCAATCAAAGATCACAAGGACTTTTCATAGGTTATAGTGGGTCCAAGGCAAAGGTAGGAAAAAATTTAGGATTTTTGTGTTTTTTTGAAATAGTAATGTAGAAAGAATAATGGAGCATAATTCCAAAAATAACTCTTTTTCTTTTACCCTTTGTTGCTCTGTTTTAGAAAGCAATTATTTTTCATTTCAACACTCTTTCATAAATAATTTTTCCTTTTGCCATTTTTATAATTTTGTAGGTGAGATACTCACCTTCACACTTTATTTCTTAACCAATCTTAACATAATTCCCTAGCTCCTTTTTTCTTCCTAAGGTAAGGAAAAACATGGTCTTTTCATTTTAATGTTTAGTAATAGGCTTGAAAACAAGAAAAAAAAAGGTTTAAAGCTCAAAAGGGCTACCAATGGATCAATATCAAGGTTGGCTTATTTGGCCAAGAAGCTAAAAACAAAAAATGCCTCAATCATACCAAATCATGCATATTTACTTAAGTTGCAAAACAAAATAATCAAATTAAACATTTGAGTATAAACAAACATTAGCAAGTCACTCAAGAAAAATAGGAATGAGAAATGGTAGTTCATCCTTTACATTAAGGCTCAAGGCTCACAAGGTCAAACTCTTTCATAAAAGATTCAATCAAAAAATTCTCGAATTAACTCAATTAGCAAATCACAAAAGCAATCCACTCATTACAACATGACTTTTATTTTTCTAGAATTATCATCATCCCAAATCCTGATAAAAATCCAATGTTAGTATGTTTTATTAAAAGCATGGAAATAGTTTTGGTAGATTTCTTATGATACATATTGTTTAGAAGTTTCACCAAATAGAAAGGGTATACTTTCACAATTTTATCAAAAAGAAATCATGGGTTTATTTTTAACAAAACTTGAAACAAAAACAGAAAAAAGAAAAATCCTACCTATTATTATTTTGGGAAGAGATGGAAAATTTTCGGACTGTTGACTCAATCAAGCCATATGTCAAAATTTATTTTCTTTAATTTTACAAACTACAAGTCAACTTGTGCAATTTTTTTTTAATTTTGACATTTTTATTTTCATAACTAAAAACATAAACACATATTTTGAAAATTTTCTAATATTTTTTCAAAATTAAAGGCAAAAAAAAAATATGCATGGAATTTAAATTTTTTATCAACAATGTTTTCAAAAGAATTTGAATCTAACATCTTTTCCAGTTGTAGCAAACTTTCCTTTTACTCTGCAGCTAAGTCAATAAAGATTACCATTGAAAATTTATTCTAATTGTTCACATTAACAAACTTGATGTGTGGAGTGTGTGGCTTCAACTCAATTTCAGCATCATCAGGTGCATTAAAATGGTTAACATGATCATCAATAATCCTCATAATCTCATCTTGTTAGCAAAAATTTGCACCTGAAGTAGTTAACTCTATTGTTTCATCACTAACCAAGTCAGTTGTAGTAATAGATGGTCTAGATGCATCTTCCAATATTGTTGGTTCTTCAACTACACTAGGTTCCTCCATTATATCGTTCTCACAACTTAGCTCTTTAAAAGGATCATTTGAACTCATAACCTCATCAACAGGTACAACTTTATATGGCAACATCATCATATCCATCAATAGATATGTTAATGTGAGAATCTTCAATTTCTTCATCAACAAATTCAGAAACATCTTTAGTAAAATTAATATGTCCATCAGTAGACACATTACTATGAGCATCATTATATCTATCAGTAGGTATATCAGTGTCATGTGATTCTTGTGTTAGTTGATCTAACATTTGAAATGTGTACTCGTTCATATCAAAGCTAAATTGTTCCATCTTTCGATTCATGCTCCCTAACATTTTTATTTCATCCTTCTGCTCAACTATCGTTTTCATAAACTTTTCTAAAGTGGCCCACCTTGTTTTATCATTCAATAACTAACTTAAATCAATAGACATTTGTTTTGCTCTTATAGCCAACTTTAGAAGCATCTCTTCTATGTCATGACGAAGTATTATAAATATTGGGGTTTCAACAAATCTCGGATGGCATTGGAGGGTGATATTAATAGTACCAAGTAATTCTACAAAGTTATTGTTACTTGCATCCTCCATCATGTCATATAATACCTTATCATTTTCATACCATTCTTTCTCAATGTCTTTGCATTGTTGATCAACTCGCAACCTTTCATCTATGGTGTCTAATTTCTCTCTCAGTCCATCCATTAATAACACAACTTCCCTATAGGACGGTTCATTGGTTGCTGCAACATGTTGTGATGGTGCATGTTGTTGCTGCTAAGAACCAAATGGAACATATGATGGTTGGAGTGGATACTCAAAATATGGTTATTGTTCATGGTATGGTTGTTACTCACATTCCAAAAAAGATGATATAGATCATTAAATTGACGTATAGTTAACCTAAATAAGGTGCAATAGTACATGTGACAATTTGTTGCTGATAATCATATGAATCATGTGGTTGCTTTGGATAGTAACTATAGTTCATTTCAAAATCACATTGTTGATTATTTTCATATCAAAAACTATTTTGCATTTTTGAAAGAGGGTTTTTGAAAAGAAATATGTTGAAAGCTTGTTGAGTAGACTTCCAAGAAAAAGAGGTGCATCTCAATGGACAACTTAAGTACCTTGTCTTTCCTTAGCCAAATTGTTCCCCAACTAGTTTCACAAATTTTCCAACAAAATTCCTCAAACAAAAATTATGCTTTAAAGAAAAGAAAAAATTTTAAGAAAAAAATAAAGAAAAAGAAGATGTTAGTGATAAATAAAAATAAAATCAAAACAATAAGGAAAAAAAATAAAATAATAACTAAAATGATAAAAATTCTAACTGTGTTCCCCAACAACAATGACAAATTTGATCACGCTGTCATGAAACGATCAAATTAATACTACTTATATGTAACAATTTCAGTATTGTTAAGAAAGTAGCCAAAAGATTAGTACGGGTAAAGTCAACCCTTAGTTGTCTCCCAACGAACACGTAATTGATTTATACCAAATTAGTTCTTATAAAAACTATACAAAAGAGTTAGTGAAATAAATTTGGGAAAAATAACAGAAAAAGTTAAAGTTAACAACATATTAAAAAAACAATGATAAAGAAAATAGATTGATTCCACTACTCTTTCAAAATAGATCCATCATCGATTATCTAAAGATTATTGCTCAATTAATTATTGTTGTAGATTTGCAAATTAATCTATGTAAATTCATAATTAATTTGTTGGTGTTCTCACTATTAACTAAAGTAAATTCTCAATCAAAAGCAAGAAATTTGTAGATTAATTATAGTAAATTTAACCAAAGTACATTCTCAATTAAATATTACTATCCTTAATCATGTTCATTCTTCTACCTCTAAAATCAAGCATAAAGTTAATTAACCAAAGTAGATTCTTGATTAATTCTAGTTAAAGTTTTCACCTCTAATCAAAGTACATTCTCAATTAAAATTAAAAACCCTTGAACTCATATTATTGATATGCATATAGATTAAAACATCATTAATTAGCTATGATGTAAAAACTATTACTTTTCACATGATTGAAAGATAAAAGACACAAATGGATTAAAACCTCAACAATAAGAAAAAGAACAAAGAAATTATTTCATTTTAGCCTTAGAATCTCTTCCTGCAGAGAACAAATAAGATAAGTTAGGCACGAGTATCACCTCACCATGTAGTCCGCTATCTCTTTAATTGGCCTCTTCCCATTCGGTACATGTCGGCTTGAACCCAGGAGGGGTTACCTGCAGAAGAATCTCCGAAGCTCAAGTAAGCCAAAGCTCTCAGAGAGTCAAATCAGTGATTAATGAATGTGTACCTTAATTGCTGGAGTCCACGTGTATTTATAGAGCATTAATGATGTCTGATCATCCTATGGGCTGGGCCTTGACTTGGGCTCTAACTTGGGCTATGAGTGGGCTTGGGCCCTAACCCAAGCCCTTAAGGCTTATTGAATGCGGGGGCTTCTATCATACTGAGTTTATTGAAGTGGTCGGCTTAGGCTGTAATCTTACCGGATATGCTGGAGTAGTCGGTCTAGGCCGGCTACTTGCCTTGATGGCTTATGTTGGTGATATGAGGTGCAGGTTGTCCCTTTAGATGTTTAGTTTAGGTTAAAACCGGTACAAGTTAGGCTAACTCGGCCTAGGCTGGATACTTGGCTGCCTCGATATGCACATTGTTTACTTATTTGGTCGAGTTTGGCTAGGTGCGGTACAGAATCCATGATGAAATTATAATGGAACCAACCAAGGGTCTCCATATAATGGAACTCCATAAAATCAAAATAGAAGAAATATAGAAGAAGAATGGAGAGAGAAAGAAATTAGGCCCCCATAAGGGTTCCTAAACTCCGAAGTGTCGAACTTGTCTTTTTTGTTTCCCCCTTGGTCTCTCTATATGGCACTTGGACTGGACTTTTCTCTTGCTAAAATCTCTCAATAATCTTTTAAAATGAAGATAAAGATAAATATTATTTATCTTTGTAGTGATTATGACTATTTAAAAATATTTGGAGAGATATAGTCATTTTATCTGTTGGTGCAATATCTTTGAAATAATTAACAGATTTATCAGTTTTCAAAATATCTGGAAGATATTCTTGGTTGATATTATCTAATTAATTATCTAAAAATGTCTAAATAATTAGCAACAACTAAATCTTGCCTAAAATTTCAATTCAGCCCCTACACTCTTGCAGTCCAAATTTGTAGGGAAATCCCAATATATCAATAATTGCATCTTAACCCTTTTTTATTTAACCAACATTGACTAGCTTTGACCAAACTTTGACCATCTTTGACTTTCCATTGAGAGGTTGCGACATGGTAGCATATGGTTGGCTTGATTTGAAAGTGGTGGATTAATGACATGGCGTGATTTTGGCTTGATTTTGTAACTATGAACAATTTAATTTCACACCTTTAATGAACCAAATTTAAGTTCAACTGCGTCAACAAACGTTAGAATATCTAAGAATATTTTATGCAACTAAAATCAATTTTTAACACATTGTTATCACACAAGTTTAATAAACCCAATTATCAAAATTGCCAATTAAGAAATTCTTTTAAGCATAAAAAATTAGTTAAATAACCCAGTATTAAACATTAAATGAGTGCATAAATATAAACTCATCAATAGTCATTCTTGTCTTGTGATGACAGAGAACTTACTTGGCTTGATGAAGAAAACTCATATCCAGCCATGAGGCATAAGTTTGCTTCTTAACTTTCATCTTTGATGAGCTAATTGTTGAATCATCATTTTCTTTCAAGCTTTATAGGCACATCTTTCCTTGGACTTTTTCTCCTTTTTCCTATCACCACTCTTCTCCTTCCCTTTGTTAATGTTTAGACATTCAATTTTGATATGTCCTTGTTTTCCATAATTATAACAAGATAAACTAGGCGTGTTACTTGAATCACTTCGTTTAGAATTGTACCTCTTTTAATTACCTTTGTTCCCTTTCCTCTTGAGATACTTTCCAAACCTCTTAACTAGTAGATTCAAGTTCTCATTATCACTTGATTCGGCCACTTCCTCCTCGGGTTCATCACTCTTTTTGGTGCTAGTCTTCAAGGCTATAGTATTCATCTTTTTCTCACTTGACTCTTGCTCATTTAGTCTTTGCATCTCAATTTCATGTTCCCTTAGCTTACCAAACAATGTAGTTGTGGTCATAGTGGATAAATCCCTTGATTCTGAGATGACCAAGACCTTAAGTTGCCATCTCTTATCAAGACACTTTAGCACTTTGATGTTTAGCTCTTCTTTATCAAACCCCTTTTCTAAGCCAATAAGATGGTTGACAATATGTGTGAATCTCTTTTGCACTTCATCTATTGATTCTCCTTGTTTCATCTTGAACAACTCATATTCTTGGATCAAAGGATGCTTCCTTGCCCTCTTCACATCATTTGTTCCCTCATGAGTAAATTCAAGCACACCCCACATGTCTTTTGCACTTTTGCATTAAGAGACTCTAAATAACTCATCCATGTTCAATGAAAAGGTGAGGATATTCTTGGTTGTACAATCATATTGAGCATGCCTTCTTTCCTCCTCTGTGCATAGATTCAAAAGTTTTACACAACCCCTCCAAGATTACACTTTTGAATAAGGAGAAAACACCAATATTCTTGAATCCCACAAGAAATATTATCCCCAACACTATAAGAATCCCACTTATAAACTTGGAATCACACTAGGAACAACATAGAAGCATAAGAACAACCAAACCTGATGAAGGCTCTCCCTAGCCAACCAAACAAGTGTTCTTCTAGCTTAAACCAATCAAAAAATGCTTCAAAGATCAACAAAGATCTTCAATCAATAACTGCATACTGTGTAATCTAGAGAGAGTTTTCAAAATTCGTATCATTGTTTTTGCGCTCAGAAATCTCAGTTTTTTGCTCATCTCTTTGAAAACCAACTTATATGGCTTGGTCTACAATCTATTGATTTCAATTGATTTAAGTGAAATCATTTGATTGAATAACAATTCAACTTATTGAATACATTCATACCAAAACTATATGCAGCAAGCCTTTTAACCTGCTAAAACTCTTTTTAACATATTAAAAAGGACACACCCAAGACAAAACAACATCTAACCTATGTCATATAGTCTACGAATACAATACAAACAACAAGCTCCATGATCTTCACATCAATTCAGATTTAGTAGATCTCTAGCTTGATCATCAATGTATCTTCATCAATTCTTCATAAACCTCATATAATCTCATACACTTGCTTCATTAAATCCATGCACCAAGGTCACTTGTGCTAACAATATCAATCACACACTATTGCTTTCCTGCCACATGTTCCCTACCACATGATCTGGTTTCCTAGAACAAAGTGGTTTGATTCATCCTCCCCTCGCAACACGGACATGTCTCCCTTGCTCCTCAAAGACTTACAAGTAAAAAATTATGTGAATCTCACACCGAGCACTATACTCAACAACGAACTGGAACATAAGGCAAAACATTTTTTCCCTCTCCACTGCCTCACACAGGTGAGAAAGTATAGCACTTGAACCCATCCTTTTCCATTGCGTCACACAGGCGAAGAGCACCCATTTCCACTCCCTCGCACAAGCAAAAGAGTCATCCGTAGTTTTGTCGGTAACGGGTAACCCTCACAACTATGTATGCTTCAAGCTCTCTCTCTCACAATAGAATTGGAATCCATAACGTCTAAGCCCTAGTGGGAGAACTAAGATGGTAGCACCCAAGACCGTAACTCCCTTATTTTTTTTCGGACAAGTTCATCTAACAAACATAACGCCCAACCATTTAACCTCTACATGTCGTTGCAGTCCATGTAAAAAAAACTAAAGCGACCTGATGTAGGAGCATAGGCATCATGTGCAAGATGAAATAAAAAATG
Source organism: Vigna unguiculata (assembly GCF_037176805.1). Classification (NCBI taxonomy): domain Eukaryota; kingdom Viridiplantae; phylum Streptophyta; class Magnoliopsida; order Fabales; family Fabaceae; genus Vigna; species Vigna unguiculata. The sequence continues at coordinate 20,011,840 of NC_140795.1, read as the reverse complement.
GCCCATGCATGCTTGTCCCATAACTAGAAAGGTTGCCTTAATTACAACAACAAAAAACAAACTAAAGAGTACCTTATTTTGCACCACAAACGAAATGGGGAACAAGTTCATATGTAAACCGCAGGTCCCTCTCTAAGCACCACAACAACATATAAAAATTACTAATGGAAGCCAAAAGCAACACATAAACCGTGGGTTTCTCCCTCTCAAGCATCACAACAAGATATAAAATAATATAGTAAAGAATGACTTGGGTTGTAGTGGGTCTTTGCCCAAACACGTGGTTGAATGAATGATGCAGAAGCATGCCATGGTAGGTGCGAAAAAAAAGGCTGCTTGTTGCCATCCAAATGCATTGGTGGTACGCTGGTGGAGAACGTTGGAGTGCAAGTTGCAAGCCCAATTGTTGACAAAGATTTCAGGCCCAATCACGCTCGTGAGGCTTGATGCGTTGAGATGTAGGCATGGTCCACTCATGCACTTCTACATCAAGATTCCTGGCCCACATAGAAAACAAAGAAAATTAAAGGAAGGTAGTACAAAATTAATTGCCCAAACGAATTATTTATTTAATTAAGAATAAAAACAAATAAAGAAAATTAGGCCTAGGTGTTGGCCAAAGCTATAAGCTTTGGGGAGGATTCATCATCACCAACAAGATAACTTCAAACACCGTTTCATGAACACGTGAATTACTACCCGTCCCCCGAAACTCAGGTAGTGATCATATAGAAAGCAAAGAAAATAAAACACAAAGGTTCAACTTTCGCTTACCTGGTTCAACAATACTTCCAATATGTCTCCCTCGCTGCCTCTAACTTCAGTCTCCACAAATTCTCTTTAGCTTGTTTCTTGTTGTTTCCTTTCCTCTCTTTAAGCACTTAATACACTCATATAACCTGGGGTGTTTACCCTAACCAGTTGTCACCACTCTCCCCTAAAAAACTCTAGCATTTAAAACAACTTTTATTCTTTCCGTTTGTGGTCCCTCAACATTAAGATATGAATCTAGAGACTTAAAACCATTAACTTCGTCATTTCTATCGTTCATGTGGCAATTACAACCCATACAAAGGCTAGCCAAGATTCGAAGTCAAACCGCTTCCGACACTAGAATACAGGAAGAAGAAAGTTATGAAAGTGAGAAAAATTGTCATTTAAAAAGTATTCCAGTTAAGTTGGCTTTCAATAATAATAAATATATATTCAAAGGAATTTTTTTTCCATTTTATACCTATAATAAGAAATTCACTAATAATGCGTTTGCCGGGAGTCGAACCCGGGTCTATTGCTTAGAAGGCAATTATCCTAACCGTTAGACTACAAACGCTGCTTGTGCACTCAAATATATGTAATATAAAATAACATATTAATATTTATAACTTTTTTAAATCATTATTCATGTACCAGCCACGATATGAAGTCATACCCCTTCCCATACCAAACACATACTCCAACCATTGAGCCACATGCTTCCTCATGATATAATGCGCACCACAAATTTAAAAACACATGTATTTCTAATGCCATAAATAATTAAAATAAATAGAACAACAACTCTAATAAATCAATTATATATTCCATGTGGCTTTCAATATTAGACCATGTGACCACTACACCAAGAGTTCTCCTTAAAACATCAGCCACTTTATAACTTCACCTGAATACTCTAACTTTTTTCCGGGTCTTACATCCTCCCCAACTCAAAAATTTTCGTCCTCAAAAATTGTTCTACTCTAGGAAGAGATATCCTTCCTCATATAGTCTTCCAACTCCCACGTCATTTCCTGTGTATTTTCATTCTAAAGTATCTTCATTGTGTGAATCTTCTTCCATCTAAGTTTCTTAGTTTGAATGTCCAAGACCCACACTAGTCGAGAATCCAAAGGTAAATATTCTCTTACTTGGATGTCTTCTACCTTCAATATGTGTATTGGATCTGGAACATACTTCCTCAACTAAGATACGTGAAACATATTATGCAAGTTTGCTAGCTGAGGTGGTAATGTTATCTCATATGCTACTGATACAATCCTCTTGAGAATTTGGTATGGTCTGAAAAACTTTGGTGAAACAACTTCTTCGACCGAATAACCCTTCCAACTTTAATCCGTTCCTGAATCAACTTTACCTATTTGGTAGTCTACTATAACAACTCAAAGCCTATTGCCACTGCTTCCCCATCTTGATACCAACACAACGATGTTTGAGATATTCTTCTATAATGAGCTTCATAAGATGCCATCTCGATACTTGAATGATAAGGTTATTGTACGTGAACCCCACCAACAGTAACACCTCACTCCAACATCTAAGATGATCTAGCACGCATGTTCTCAGCAGATCCTTTAAGGACTGAATAATCCTTTCCATCTGTCCACCAGTCTCAGGATGATATATTGAACTCATCATAAACTATGTACCCAAAGTTGTTTGATATGTGTGCGAAAATCTCAAGGTGAAATGTAGATCTCAATCTAAAATGATACTTGTCGGTATTCCATGCAGTCTCACTACCTCACGAATGTACAACTCTACTAAATTTTCCAATGACACCCTCTGATGAATTGGTAGTAGAAGATCATTCTTCGCCAACCTGTTGACACTCACCCATATGGAATCATGACCTCTCGACGACCTTGGTAAATGGGTTATAAAGTCCATTGAGATATTGTCCCATTTCCATTGGGGAATATCCAATTGTTGTAACATTCCTCCTGGCCTCTAATGTTCCACTTTAGCCTTCTGACATACTAAGCAAGCTAACACGAACTCCGTCACATCTCTTTTCATCACACTCCACCATAACAATTCCTTTAAGTCTTTATACATCTTAGTCATACCAGGGTGTATACTAAGATGACTCTTAAGTCCTTCTTCCAGAATAAATTTTCTCAAATCTGACTTTGCCGGAATTCTCACTCTATACTTAAACCAAAGAATACCATTTACACCTAGAACAAAGTCCTTGACCTAATCGGTACCCAACAACCCAATCGTGTAACCCTTGATCGGCTCACTACTCAGCCTTAATCTATTCCAAGAAGTCAGTAGTGGTTGTCAGGTGATTATACCAGATATGATCTTTGTTCAACTACAGGTCCAAATTCATATCTCGGAACTTCTATATCAACTCCCACTCTTTCACAATCAAAGTAGACATCTGAACCCACTTTCTACTTAGTGCATCAGCAACAACATTTGCTTTTCCTGGGTGATATAACAACTCAAAGTCATAGTCTTTCAAATACTCCATCCATCTTCTCTTACGCAAGTTCAACTCCTTCTAGTCAAAAAGTATTTCAGACTTTCATGATCACTAAAAACTTGGAATCGCGCTTCATAAAGGTAGTGCCTCAACCTCTTCAAATCAAACCACCACAGCCAACTCAATGTCATGTGTCGAGTAGTTCTTCTCATGCTCCTTCAACTAACGAGATGCATACGCCACTAGTCTTTTCTCTTACAGCAATACACATCTAAGTCCCTGAGAAGATGCATACCAGTATCCAGAATAGCCAAAACTAGAGGAGTTGTCAATGTTTGCTTCATCTCCTCGAAGCTAGCCTCACACTTGTCTGACCAAATAAAAGATTGATCCTTGTGGGTCAACTAGGTTAGAGGTACTACTATCTTGGAGAACCCCTTACAAACCTCTGGTAGTAACCTACCAAACCCACAAAGCTTCTCACTTTTGTTACAAACGTCGGCCGCTCCCACTTCAACATTGTCTCCACCTTCGTTTGGCCTACTAAGATTCCTTGAGAAAAAATCACATGGCTAGAAATTGAACTTCCTCCAGCCAGAACTCGCTTAGAGAATTTCCCACAGAGTTGATGCTCCCTCAAGATCTCCAAAATAATCCTCAAGTATTAAGCATGTTCCTCATAATCCTTAGAGTAGATAAGAATGTCATCAATGAATACGATAACAAACTTGTCTTGGCAAGACTAGAAAATTCAATTCATATAGTCCGTAAAGATCTGGAGAGCATTCGAAACTTTGAAAGGCATCACCATGTAATAATAGTGTCCAAAATGCGACTTGAAAGCCTTCTTTTGGATATCTTTTAGCTTGGCCAAAATCTAATGATAATCAGGTCTTAAGTGTATCTTTGAAAACACACTTGCATCCCTCAACTGATCCAACAAATCATCAATCCTGGGCAACATGTACTTATTCTTGATCGTGACCTTATTCAGTAGTCAGTAATCAACACATAATCATGAACTCCCATCCTTCTTCCTTATAAGCAAAACTAGAGCTCCCCACGACGATACACATGGGCGGATGAACTTCTTTACCAAGAGGTCTTCTATTTGCTTCTTCAGTTCGACTAACTTAGTGAGAGCCATTCGGTACAGAGTCACAGACACAAGACCTACCCCTAACACTAAGTCAATTGCGAACTCAACCTCCCGACTAGGTGGAAAAACTGAAACCTCTTCAGGAAACACTTCCTCGAACTCCTCCACTACCGATAAACCAATGATTTACTCTTCTGCTTCCCCTCTTCTTCCCAAAATACAAAACACGCATGTCCTTCTTTGATATCTGATAAATCCTTTTTGTCGCCTAAAAGACTCAATCAAAACCAATTTCCCCTTTAAAAAAATGGAATATAGGGAGAATCTTAGGAATCAATTTGTGGATATGGCTAAAGTCAAATGCAATATTCGTGCTTGAATTGTGGTGAGGAAATTTATTCAAAATCAACACTTAAAAACAGAAAGCTCAAAATAATCAAATGTAAGAAATGTTATGAACTATGCATGAATGCATGACATGCAATGCACAAAATGGTAAGGAATGATGAATTAGCTAATCCTAAATGCTCAAAACATGTTTAATGATCAAACTAAGCTAATACAATGGTTAAATTGGTCCAAATTCATCAAACTCAAAATTTGCCCAAAATCAACATGTTCATGAGCAAAGTGCATGGTAACCTCAGATTGGGATCCTTTGATGATGCAATTGAAAATGTAATGATTTGGAATGATTATAATTGATCTCATTTGCATTTAGAAACTAGAATCACTCGATTTGGTTCACTACACACATAATTTCCAATTTTAAGACTCCTAATTCTCAAATTTGGGCAAATGAAGAACATTACGAAATCATAGGCCAAATGAACAATACAAAAATTTTCGTTCATTGAAGCTCAAATCCAGATTACAATACGAAAAATGAGTACAAGGAGTTGTCCCCACCTTCCTCTCACCAAGGCTTGAGCTATCTAAGCTTCCAAAGGCAAAAATGGAGTGAAAATGAGTGATTTTAGGGGGGATTTTGGGTCTGTTGCATGAGGTGTTGTGTTTGCTATCAAAAACCAGTCTAGAAATGGACCAAGAAACCTGCAACTTCCCTAGGAGGCTGTTGGGTCGTCCCTGCTATGCCTCCAAACCAAATCTACCTTAAAACTTACCCTACACTAAGCCACCTCTCACCAAATGAGCCCAAACTTCAAAGTGCAACCCCCTATCAGTTCAATGACAATTCCAAGGCCCAAACCAGTAACATTAAATGACCTAAAGTGCTCCAACTTATTTGCTCTTGATTTTGGGTTCAAATGGCAAACGTCAACTCTAAGGTCAAACAAGTCATTTTTACACACTTCATGCTTTTCCAAAATGCAGCCCCCTCTCATATTTTTGGAAATCCCAAGACCCAAACCAGTCACATTTAGTGTCCTAAAGTGCACAAAATGGTTGGCTCTTGATTTGTGGTTCAAATGGCAAAAGTCAACTCTAAGGTCAAACATGCCACTTTTGCACACTTTTTGCTTTTCCAAAGTGCAACTCCCTCTCAGATTTGTGGCAATCCCATGGCCCAAACCAGTCACATTTAGTGTCCCAAAGTGCTCCAAATGATTGGCTCTTGATTTGAGGTCCAAATGGCAAAAGTCAACTCTAAGGTCAAACATGCCACTTTTGCACACTTCCTTCTTTTCGAAAGTGCAGCTCCCTCTCAGATTTTTGGCAATCCCATGGCCCAAACAAATCACATTTAGTGTCCCAAAGTGCTCTAAATGATTGTCTCTTAATTTGGGGTCCAAATGGGAAAAGTCAACTCAAAGGTCAAACTTGCCACTTTTGCACACTTCATGCTTTGCCAACAACTTGACATTGCTACTATGTGAACTTCTAAGCCTTCAGATATTCAATTAAACATTGCCTAAGGATAGAGGACCTACAAATTGATCAAAAGCTCAAGTGGAAGGATTAGCTCTTCCTAGACACTACTTGAACATCTAAGCTAAAAAGACTTTTGCTCAATTGACCCTAAACCTCAAATTTTTTTGTTTGACCACTTCCAACAAGCGTGATTAGGAATTTATAATGATTCCACAAGGTCAAATCACACAATTTGGAAGAATTTCAAAAAGTCAACTCTAAGACCCTAGGACTAAAAATATGATACAACCACACTCAAATGATGTTTAAAAACACTCTACAAAAACTAATTCTATGAAAATGTGAAAATGGCCAAAAGTGAGGAATCTAACCTAATATTAGAGCTGTCAAAGTGGGTAACCCAGCCTGGCCCGACCCACCACAGGTTGGTGGGTTAAACGGGTTGGCTCACTGGTTCACTTAATTAAAAAAAATACAATTTTTTTTCTACAGTGCAAAATAACTATATTAAACTTCAAATTAATTGAAATCTAAATAAACTTCATTACATCAAAAATAATGTTCAACTTTAAATACAAACAAAGATCACAAAAATACAAATTACTATCTAACATCAAATCATTCTTGTCACTTATCCAACCATAATATTAGAGTCTTGAATCGATAAATCCACTTCATTTTCATCTCTTGAAGCATCTTCTTTATCCCCATCTATAAGAAAAAAAATAATGTTAGCTAATAATATTTATAGACTAAGTAATAAAATAAATTAATTTCACAATACAAATAATAATATTACCTGTTAGTTCAAAACCATTTAACCAATTTTGATTAGCACACGAGAACTGATATAGGATTATCTTGTTCCTTTTAGAAGATTAATGAATATGGTGATAATTGATTAAGAAAACCAAGGAAATCCCCACTTGACATTAAGATAGCAAGTTATCTAGATGTGAAGGTTCCTTTCCAAGGTTCTAGAGAAAAGAAGAATGGATTGATTCAAAGCAAATAAGAGTGGATAACACATAAAGAAGTAAAACCCAAGTCACACACACAAAGGAAAAAGAAAGCATAAAATGGAAAGGAAAGGAATGATAAAAATGTGAGAAGCACGCCACTACAAGGCTACGCTAGAAGAAACCATGGCAACCTTGAAGATGAAGTGTGTCGCCACTTGAATCAAGATTCAAGATAAGGCTTAAAATCATTCACTCCCTAGGGAGGAAGACTCTCACAATGGTTGATACACAAAGGTGTTTAATTTCTCCAAGATGTTCAACCCTTGTACAAGTGAGGTCCCCTTAAATAGAAGTGTCTAGGGGCCTCTAAGCAAAAACAAATAAGCTAAAAAGGATTACAATGCAAATAAAAAAACCTAGAGTCTAGAAAGTAGGTCAACAAAGGAGCACATGGACACATTCTGGAAGCCTTCTTGGCCAAGGCAAGGAGGATGCTCCTTCTAGATGTTTCTAGAATTCTTGGTGGCCAAGGCATGTGGTCATCCTTTCTAAATGTTTCTAGAAAGCTTTGCTCCTTCTCTTTCCTCCACATGTGCTCTCCAAAAGTCATCTAAATGTGTCTTAGTGTGTCTACCAGTTTCAGGTGAGGCTATTCGAAGATCCAGGGCGAGTCCTGATTCCATATATACGGTTAAGCAAGCCCTGCCGCCAGCTTCCACCCAGACGACAACGTGAGCACCTGGCGCGAAAGGTTGCTTTGCTTTACTAAAAAAATAATAAATATAAGGCGCGTTAGCGCTTTCGTTTTCCAATAAGGGGCGGAGCTTGAAGAAGCGAAACGAGCCTAGAATAGCAGCCTATTACGTTACGTGGCCCCTTTACTTTGTCCTTCCTTGTCCCACCTCTTAATGAACCTACAAAACAAGTTAAATTTGAATTAGCATGTTGGCTTTAGGTTAAGCTAATCCTTTGAGTCAACCCAAAGTCAAGGTCAACAAGTCAGCTTAAAATTAGTCAACCAAGCCAACTTTATGGAATTTTAAACTAAAGAAAATAAAAGCAAAGGAAGGGATCAAGGAACTCATTTTCTTCTAAGCATGTGCCATGGGCCATCATCCTTGGTAGGGATCAATCCTTTATCAAGACCAAGACAAAAGGCAGACTCACTAGAAACGGTAGTGATTGGAATGCTAAGCACGTCACAAGCCATCTTAGACAAGTTTGGATAACGATCTCGAAGATCCCTCCAATAGCTCAATACATCCAACTTATCAAAAAAATTTGGATCAAGATTGCCTTCATGTAAATAAAGATCCAATTTAGACCTTCTAGTGTCATTTACATGTTGACTCAAATAATCAACATATTCCTAAGACAATATGAGAACAAATTAATGTCATTTGTAAGTAAGAAATAAAATAAAACAAGTTGTGTTAAAGGAGAATTTTTTTAGAATAAAAAACTTACATCAAATGCATCCATCACCACAAACATAAACTATTTCAATAAATAACCACATGTTGAGAAAAATCAAGCACATCACGATGAACACAAAATAGAATTAACAATACTATAAAAAAAAAATGTAACAGCTCATGCTTAGAATCATTATTCATAATAATCAGTTGCATTTGAATGAGATTCATACCATTATCCAGTAAATTCTAAGTCTAAGTAAACAATTTTAAATCTAACCTAATTTATAACACAAAATTAGAAATTCAACCATGAAAAGGAACCAAAAGGTTATTGATATCGTTGTCGTTGACGCGATCAAATTACCACTACTTAACTTTAGCAACTTCAGTATTGCCAAATTAGTAGTGATTAAACTAGTTAAGGTTAAGATAACTCTGAGTCGTCTCACAACGAATACGAAATTGATTTCAAATATTTGAGTTTTATAAAAATCTATCCTAAATGCAATTAAAACTAGAAACTATAAAAATATGGGGTTTTGATATGCAAAGAATAAATGTCACACAAAAGATTGTAAACACAGTAATAGAAAAGAGGTCAATTCCACTGCTTTTTCAAAATAGGATTCTTCATCGGTTATCTAGAGATTATTGTTAAATTAATTATTGTTTTTGATTTACAAATCAATCAATGTATAGTCTCAATTCATTTGTTGGTATCCTCACTTTTAATCAAAGTACAGTCTCAATTAAAAGTGAGAATTTTTAGATTATCCATAGTAAATTCAACCAAAGTACAGTCTCAATTAAATTTTACTATGCCTAATCATGTCTATTCCTTTGTTTCTTTACCAAATAGAAAACTTAATTAATCAAAGTAAAGTCTTGAATAATTTTAGTTAAAGTGATTACCGTTAATCAAAGTACAGTCTCAATTATTGGCAAAAACTTACTTAATCAAATGAAAGTTTCTAAATAAAATCAAAGTAAAGTCTCAATTGAATTTAAAAACCTTTTCACTCATATGATTAGTGTGCGTGTAAATTTAAAATCATTATTTTCTATTCAATTAAGAAGCAAAGGACATAGATAAACAAAAACCACAACAATAATCAAAATAACAAATAAATTAATTCATCTAACCTCATAATCCAGTTAAGAAATTACAATGGAATCAACCCTAAAAGCTTAGCCCTCTATGGCTTTGATGGAATACATGATAATATATGATGAAGGAAAGAAAATAAAAGAGAGAATGAGAGATATGATGGATGACGGTGTCTGCCAAAACCAGAGAGTTCTAAGTGTCTAAGTTGTAAGTTATGTCGCTTCTGCTCCCTTAAGTCTCTTTATATAGTCTTCAACTAGACTTTGGGCTTTATCTGTCGGTTGCTAAAATATTTTATTTTTATTTAATTAATTAGCAACTTAATTTCTGTCAAATTTCCAATCTTGCCCCTCTTATTTAACCATTTTTGCAGTTTTGACCAGAGTTGATTGCTGGCTTTGACCAGCTGACCAGTTGACCAGTTTGACTGTCCAATAGCAGCCTGACACGTGGCAAAGTGTTCTCTCTCCAGAATTAGGGTTTGCTCTCACACTTTTCTCCCTCTCTTGGCTGCACGGCTGACGTGAAATGATGGATGGTCGCTCCTCCTTCTCCGACGACGTTCTGCTGCTGTGGTGGTGCGCGAATCTAGTTCGTGCTCGCGTTAATAGTGTGAGGTTGGCTGCTGATGGGCGTTGCTGCAATGGATTGCTCTTGGTCGCATTTTCGCTGCTGTGCGAGATGCAGGAACGCTGCTGGTTCACGTTGATGCTGCTGGCTGTTCTGGTTCGTTGCTGCAATGGTGGTGGCTCACGTTGCTGTTGCTGCATTTGCGCGCTTCCGCTGCAGAGATGGCCGTGATTTCTGGTGCGTGATGAAAGCAAATTTGCGTTTTCCGGCAAGGTGAAATGGTGGTCCGAGGTTACAGATCTGGTGCAAGTTCCATGGCGAAGGTGCAGTGCTGGCCAGAGGTTTGATGGTGAGATTGGCGGCGGCAGCTAGGGTGGCGCTGCCATGGTGATGGAAGGAGATGATGAAAATTAGTGTTAGGGTTTCATTTTGGGAGATGGTGACATGGCAAGATCTGATTGGTCAATTTGGTGAGTGGAGGATTATGACACGTGTCAGCCTATGGTTAGCCTGATTTGAAAGGTGGGGATTGCCACATGGCATAATCTGGTTGAGCGGAGTTTAAGTGGTAGGAGGGGTGCAACTTAGTAAAAACTAGGGGTGCAGAACACGTTTTTGTGGTCCACTTGCAAGAGGAGTGTGTAAATAAAATCTGGGGGTGTATTTAGCTCCTGACTATTCTTTCCAAAATTTGCTGATTTTGGACCTATTTTGTAACTTTGAATATTTCAAATCCACACTTTTAATGACCCAATAATATTTTATGCAACTAAAATCAATTTTTACATCATTTTCACCTTATGTACTCAATAAATCCAGTAATCACAAATCCTAATTAAATCAATCTTTAAGCACAAAAAATTCAATTAAATCCCCAAATTTAAACATTAAATGAGGACAAAAATTTGAACTCATCAGTTATCCATGATTGCCATTTTCCGAAAGAAGCTTCACGAATTCAATTATGGAATTTGCATATAGATCATGATAAACCAGATTATGGAATTTAAAACTGTTTATGATATTTATCCTCTTTTCTTAGGCTCATTTGTATTAAACTTTATCTATTGCAACCAATTGTTATGCCTTTATATCTTCATATACATAAGCTAAACATTTGGAGTTAACCACTTACGCTTTTTTCTATTTTTATTTTCTAGTTATTTAAACTATAACATCTAGGGGCAGGTTTGCTTTGTTAACCTTGACATGCACTATGGATGATATCTAGCATACACACTTTCAATTCTGACATTTTCCAAAATAAGCCTAACGAATTTAATTATATGTTATTCATGATGAAGAACATTAATTAATGAATGCAGTGTGCATAATTTCACAATGAGATAAGTTTTAAATTCTACAAATTTTCCATATATGGATGTTCCAATTAAGTATGAATAGTGTTTTGGTCATCTTCATTCAACTCAATCACCAAGTTCCTATACTAAATATAATTATTTAATTAATGGCTTCAAATAAACAACAAAATTCACATCAAACGAGTTTGGTATTAACCAAAAAAATAATCATATTAGAACTACAAAATTAGATTTAAGCCATGTAAAAATAAGCCTCATCTTTTATAACTCTTTCTATTCCTGAAAAGACACAGTAAGGAATATACTGCACAAAGTAAAATTCCTGTTCCACAATCTATTAAGCAGGGTTAATAGAGTAAGATGTATGCAAGGTAAAATTCCCATTGAATGGCTTTATTTTTAGTGGGTTTTATTACCCAATTCTAGACATTCGTCAATTATTAAAAGAAAACATGAAGTGAAATATATAAAACTATGAAATAGAAAATGAGTCAAACAAAGTAGAAGCACTTCACAAATACTCGGTAATGGAAACAAACCTGGTTGTGAACGAGCAGTCTTAGAGGAGCAATAATGTCGAATTAGTGAAGTCAGCGAAGCAGGTAAGAAGCTTATTGAAAGGAAAGCCAGTGACGAACCCCGGTCACGATAGTAGCAACGAACTATGGAGCCTAAGAGCAGCAATGAAGAAGACGAGAGGAGAAAATGCGGCTATTTGTTCGAACCAGACAGCGAGAAATAGAGAAATGAATTTAGTTTAGGGTTTTAGGTTTTCAATAATATAATTTAATATTATTTAGAATTTATTGGTGGGTTGGTGAGCCAACCCGGCTCACCACGGGTTGAACCCTGGTGAGCTAGATTCTTAGTTAGCCGGGCCAATTTTGACCCGTACCGAAATTTTTCATTTTTGTTCAACCCAACCCGGCTCCAACCCGTGGTGGGCCAGGTTGGTTCGCGGGTTATAACCCAATTTGACGGCTCTACCTAATATGCTAAAATTAGCTATTCTAGAATGGAAAAATGAACACTTTGACTAATGAAAACTAACAAAATTCAAGACACATCAATATCCTAGGAGACTGCCCATGATGTTACTATATGTCTGCCCTCTATGTCCAAAAATATCACCTTCTATTTTTCACAATCCATGAGAACGTCATTGACCGTCAACCAATCCATCCTTAGGATCACATCCAACCCTTCAAGTGGTAAACACAACAAATTGCCTTTGAACTTATGTCCCACTACGTCAATCGAACACCAAACACAGACCGAACTAGTTGAGACTTGTCCCGATACTAGCGTAGAAACCACCAACTCACATTTTAGGTCACACATAAGTAACATGAGCTTCTCCGAACACGCAAAAGATACAAATGAATGCATTACACCCAAATCAAACAAAACATTCACACACTAACCATACAATGAGCATGTGTCTCAAATTAAGTTACATGATTTTCCTGCTTATGTTCTTGACATTGCAAACACTCTCCCTACTACTTTCGGCTTCTCTCTAGACGACCTTTGTTGTTATTCTAGCTTCCCCACCATCGTTCTTGCGTTTTGAACCCATTATTTTAAGGATTTTCATATTGTTTTAACCTCTAACGCTTCCTTTGTAGCAGCAAGGACGACGAACCTTGCGAGCACTAACAACGACAACGAGAAACTAAGGTTAGTTGGGTTTCATTTAACTCAAATGCATGGCTTGTGGATGTTTTTGAACGAAAATTTTGTGTTTTGAAGGCTCATTAGGGGTGGTGTCAGACATCTCCTGTGGGCACTTTTCTGGCGATAGTTACGAGGTTTTCACGCCACCTCCAACTTTGTTTTGGTTTCCATATACTTTGATTGCACACTTGTGTCTTGATTGTATTATTTAGTTTCTTTTTTTTATTATATTACACAATTTTTTTAGCAATTTGAGGATTTTTTTTTTGGACAAAAGTTTCTTGTAGATTAATAAAATAATTAGTATCAAAATTATTTTGTGAAATTTTATAGAAATTAGAACTATTGTGGAATTATGTTTCCCTATCAAACTTGGCGTTGTTAGGAAAATATTACCCCATAAATCTTGTCCTGAAGTTGGCCCAATTGATGGCCTTGTCACGAGCTTCCATCATTTGCTGCATACCTCCCCACCAATACTCAGTTTCTCCAATCGACAAAAACGTAGCATACTCCAACTTCTGCCCCTCATTTGTAGACATTTTCCCGTTGAACTTCGGTGGGTTGTAGCGCATAAAATCATTCATATTTGAGTGATTGATTAGTGCTTACACTACCTGCGACTATTGTTGCATTGCACCCACCAGCCGCTGGATGGCTTGACCAATCTCATTAACAGAGCTTGTCAAATTTTGTGGTCCATGTGCCATCTCTCTTTCATATAATAAAGCAATAAACAATTAAACATAAACATTAACACCATTCAGATTCGCACAACAATATCTAGACGAGCTCACTTCCTAAAATCCAAAAAATGTTCCGAAAACCAGGCTTTGATACCAAAATGGAACACTCCAATTTAGGATGTCAGGAAAAGTAAAAAAAAAAACATACATGTTTAGCCGAAAACGATAATTTTCAAGTTTGTTAACATAGGTTTATTTCTAATCTTAAACACGTAAGTCGAAATAATAATTGTCTGACATTTTTTAAATAATAGCAGCAAATAAAGTTACATGGTCTTTACCATTTGTTTAAAATCAAAAATTTAACAAAAGAAAATCTCAAGTTCGTCTCATCTTCACGTTAATCTACTCCAGGCTAGAACCATATGTATTATCACCTACTCTGATATAACATATATGTCATACGATCATAGCATATGTTGAGAAGAAAGAAAATGGGGTTTGAGATTAATCTCCCTTGTGTATAAACCACACACAGGGTAATCTATTTTTAATAGAAAGAGGTACAATTAAAAAGAGTAACTAAAAATAAATAGAGTAAATAGAAGATATTGTTTGATATTGTGATTAACAATATCTAACAATATCTTAGTAATATCAAACAATATCTAACCAATATCTTAGTAATATCAAACAATATCTAACCAAAATCTAACACTCTCTCTCAAGCTGGAGCATACAAATCGTATGTGTCAAGCTTATTACAAATATAATCAATTCTAGGCCCCCATAAAGACTTAGTAAAAATATCTGCTAACTAATCACTTGAGTTAACAAACTCAGTCTTGATGTCTTCAGACATGATCTTTTCCCGAATGAAATAACAATCAATTTGAATGTGTTTGGTCCTCCCATGAAAGACAATATTGGAGCTAATATGAGGAGCAGTATGATTGTCACACACAAGTGTCATTTGAGTAACATCTCCAAATTGTAACTCTCTAAGCAATTGCTTGAGCCAAATAAGTTCATAGGCAGCTGAGGCCATAGCTCTATATTCTACTTCTGCACTGGATCTTGCTACAACATTTTATTTATTACTTTTACACAAGATTAAGTTACCACCAATGGAGACACAATATCCATATGTAGATCTTTTATCAGAAGGAGATCCTGCCCAATCAGAATCTGAATAGCAAACAACTCTTATATGGTTATTAGAACCATATAACAATCCTTTTTCCATGGGATCTTTTGATATACTTCAAGATACGAATGACTTCTTTCCAATGATCTTCACATGAGGAATTAAGAAATTGGCTTACAACACTGACTGTAAAGGAAATGTCAGGACGAGTAACGGTAAGATAATTCAATTTCCCAACCAATCTTCTATACTGCTCAGGATCAGATATAGGCTCCCCTGATTTGGTAGAAGTTTAGTATTGGGATCAACAACAAGGTATCTTTAAGCACTGCTTAATTAATAGGCGAATGACCCCCTCCCCCCCCCCCCCCAAAAAAAAATAAACTTAGGCAATGATCATACAGAAAGCAAATAAAATAAAACACAAATGTTCGACTTCCTTTTACCTAGTTCAACAATCCTTCCAGTACGTCTCCCTCGTTGCCTCAAACTCCAGTCTCCATAGTTTCTCTCTAGCTTCAGCCTTGTTGTTTTCATTCTTCTATTTTCTAAGCACTTTGGACACTAATATAACCTAGGGTGTTTACCCTAACCAGTCGTCACCATTCTCCCCTAAAGAACCCTAACATTTAAAACAACTTTTATTCTTTCCGTTTGTGTTCCCTAAACATTAAGATACAAATCTGGAGATTTAAAACCATTAACTTGGTCCTTTCTTTCTTTCATGTGGTAATACTTACTAACAAAACCAAACAAAACTAAAAAATTGAGAGAAAAGGGAGAAAATTGCCCCTTACATGACCAAACAAGCACAACCCTAAAGGAAGAAAAAGAAGAAAAACAAAATAAATACAACCCATATGTAGGCTAGCCAGGATTCAAAGTCGTACTTTGACTTCGCACACCAAACACATACTTCAACCACTAAGCCACGTGCTTTCTCATTCCATAACTATTTTCTTGCATTTCATATTTTTTTCTAATTTTTTAATTATGTAAAAATAACTTTAAAAAAATGTAAAATGGAAAAAAAATTATGGAATGTAGGAAGAAAATGATGAAGGTGAAGGAAAAAAATGTCATTTAAAAATTATTCCAGTTAAGTAGGCTTTCAAAGAAATATTTTTTCCATTTTATACCTATAATAAGAAATTCACTAATAATGCGTTTGCCAGGAGTCAAACCCGGATCTATTGCTTGGAAGGCAATTATCCTAACCGTTGGACTACAAACGCTGCTTATGCACTCAAATATTTGTAATATAAAATAATATATTACAATTTATAACTTTTTTATATCATTATTCATGTGCCAGAATATATTAAAATAATATAAAATAATTAAAATTGGAAAGAAAAGTAATGCATTTTTTGGAAGTCGAAACGAATCTATTGAATGGAAGGCAATTATTATAACCGTTGGACTACAAACGTTCTATTACTGTTATAATATAACCCATACATAGGTTAGCCAAGATTGGAAGTCGCACCCCTTCCCACACCAAACACATAATCCAACCATTAAGCCACATGCTTTCTAATGATATAATGCGCACCACAAATTTAAAAACACATGTATATCTCATGGAATAAATAATTAAAATAAATAAAACAACAACTTTAATCAATCAATTATATATTCAACGTGTCTCTAAATATTGGACCATGAGACCACTACACTAATAAGTCCCTTATCTCATGAGTTTTTCTTAGCCAATTGCATTTTTCTGGGTAGGTTTAAGTGGTTAATTAGGAGTCATTAGCCTAGAATTTGTTTAGTTAGGTTTCTAGCCTAGTTTTGCAAAAGTAGTCTAATTAGGTGTTTTCAATGCATCCTTTGGCATAATTATTAGGAGTACTAATAGTTAGGCCAGGTTTAATACATGAAATAGGTTCATGAATAGGTAATAGCATATTAGTATAGTCTTAACTTAGTTTGGAAAGCTTAGAAGTAGAATTGACCTAGTGTTAGTCTAGTTTTAAGAGATTTTGAATAGGTTTTGTTGTGCTTAACATCTACATTTGAGGTTTTAGAGTTCTATGAACATATGAAGATCAAGGAAGGTAGCAAATATCCAAAGAAAGCCATGGGAGAAAGCTGATCCAGCCAAATTGATAACAAGTGGTAGAGTTGACTTTTGTTGCAAAAGTTGACCAAAGTTTGATGAAAAGTTGACATTTTGATTTTCACATTCAAATGAGATGGCACCTTTTGGGAAAGCTTTGGGGAATTAAAATACACTTGTTTTGATCTTGAGATGGTTGAAAAGTGGTCCCTAGATGCATAACACTCTTAATTCTCATTTTTGCATGTTTAGTTCTTTTTAGTGTGTTGTAGGCATAACATATTTTGATTTGGTGTTTTCTTAGTTGTAGTATAGGTAGTGGTGCATGTTAAAGTTGTTGAAAGGGAGTTGAGTGAGGAATGTTGTTGCTGAGGTGAAAAATGAAGTGGAATCCGAACCATGCAAGGTTAACATGTGGAAGGCCATTAAATGAGTGGATTGGGAGCTTCTATGAGCAAGTTGGATTCATTTACCAATTGCAGTAGGTCATGTGGATGTTGAAACATCACCAAATACATGTAAATGACCTGATGGAAGTTGTGCTAGTTGTTGGAGAACCTGTCACCCAAGTTCCAAGTGGAAATGCAAAGTAGTTTAGGCATAAACGTGGTAGTTAAATTAGTTTTAGAAACTTGTAGAACCAGTACAGGTTCTGGTTTTCTGTTATGTGTGGCACCAAAGCACAATTGAAATACACACTTCATCCACTCTCTCTCCAAAAACTCTCCACCTCCACACATTCACCACTACCATAAAACCATATTATGTTTTTCGCTATACTATTCCTGCACATTTTTAGTTGTTTTTTGATGTTTCGTCGAGATGTACAATGAGGATTGTGTTCATTTCTACCGTTCAATTTGTTTGTAATACGTTATTGTTCTTTATATTGATGATTTTCTTTCATTTCCATCGATCATTTACCATGATTTTCTTTCTTTGGCTAAATTAAGTTTGTGATTCAAGAACGATAAAGCTTGAGTGATATTGATCTAAATCAACATTGAATATCATATGGAATCTTCTTGAATTTCAGAGATGCGTGGTCATCTAACTAGATATCAAATGTCTTTCAATCTATGATCAATCATACATAAACCAAGCTACTTGAATCATTTTACTCAATTCTGCAGTTTTGAATTTCTGTTCTAGTACACTTTGATTTTGAATTCTATGATTTTCTGTTGTTTGTGCTTATTTCATGTTTGCATCTTTGTCATGCCATTGTAAGTAAGGTTTCTGCATCATTTTTCCATAAAATTCATCGTTCATTGCATCCAATTTCATGCTCATTCATAAGTTAGTTAAAACCGTTAATTAAGGTTTATCAATTAGGATCTCGAGCTATACTCAACATTTTTAAGTGATTCGTGTTCCTATGTTCAATAGAGACCCTTCCTAGACATTCTTCATTATTACGTTTTTTATTCATGCCTTAGAATTTGAGTTAAAACGTTGCCATGTGTCTACGCAAGCGGTTGCTCTCGGGAGAACTTTTAGATTTTAGAATTTTGCATAATTGAGCTTTGATTCATTTTTAGTGGTTCATTTAGGTTTCATTTAGGTGTTAGAAGCATCATGCATAGTTATATTGAATTTAGGAGCATTGCATTACATATTCATACATATGCATAAATAGTTACTTCTAGCTTTTCATCAATCACCTTAGGTGTATCTTAGTTCACTTAGGCATTTCACCAAACATTTTGCATTTTCGCATTGTTTCAGTTTTGGTTTGAAAACATTTTATTAGATTTCCTCATTTCCATAAGATAAGTTAAATAAATCACTCATTTGCCTTGCCTATCTTTTGGATTTATCCTTGGTTGACCACTTTGCTATATTAAGTAGTATTGGTGAGGAAATCGAGTTTTACTAAATCTCTAGGCGACAAGAGGTTTATCATACACCAACAAGAGTTCTCCTTAAAACATCAACCACTTTATAATTTCATCTTAATACTCTAAGTTTTTTTCTTGGTCGTATAGATGCCATTTATGTTCTCCCACCATGACTTAGGGAGTCTTCTTTCTATCTCCCTTACTTTTGTTACACTTGTCCAATTTCGTCCGCTGATATTTGATTGTCAAATCTTGTGTTTCTGCCACATTGGGACAATGTGTAGTTTAAGTGTGAGGGCAATCCTAATTTGTGATGAAATTGTTTTGTTTTGTTTTAGATTTATGCTCATCTTTTGGGAAACCTTTGCATGCGTTTCTTTTAATTTTTAGGCACTTACTTCACTCTTGGAGGATATGGTTGTGCCCATTTTATGAGGATTGGAGATGGAACTAGAAGTGTAGGAGTTTGGGGTTGCCTTCATGCTTGATTTTGACTTACTCCTACTTGCCCCTCTATTTACTTTGGTTCTTAGCTACTTATCCATACATTCCACACCATGTCCTCAACCTCATTACAACTTTCAAAAGTCCTCATAATCCCTATATGCATGTATTTTGAGTTGTTGATTTTAGAAGCTTTCCTAGTCTGTTTGATGCTTATTTTTCATTGGTGCTTAGAGAGTAAATAGTAGCCTAGAAATTTGAGTGATACAATGCATGTTTTGTGAGGTTCTCTTGCATTCAATTCACATTTTGAGCTTACTTGAGTCACTTGTCATGTTTTGAATTTCTTGGATGATGTTCATAGATATCTTGCACCTTTGACTCTTTGTGCGTTCGATGTGTTCCATTTGTCCTTTTTATTTATGTCTGTTTATTACTCGTGCATGTCTCTCTTTGTTTTTTATTTCTGGTTGTCCTTGTTTTGCTTAATATTTTTCCCAAGAGTGCAAAAGGCTAAGTGTAGGGTTGTTTGATGGGTCATTATTTTCCCATATTTTCTTACATTTATGTACCCATCCTGATGAATGTTTAGTGCTTAATTGTCTACCGTTAATGCATTTTCATGTATTGGGCTTCATTGGCCTAATAGTTTAGATTTTTACTAATTTGGGTTTAATTGGTCTAATTTTCATTTGAAATTATTTTCAAGACTTTTTTATGAATCAATTTTAGGCTTGGACACTTCATCTTGGGCTAAGAAAGTTGTGCCACATCATCAATGCCACTTCAGCCTTTTTTCCATGTCAGCATTTAGGCCCAAAGTGGCAATTTTTTAATTTAGTTGCCCAAAATAGCATATTTGTATTTCTGAACATGTTTAATGATGTGACCACATTTGGGTTTAGGTTTTTAGGGTCCAGAACCCTTATTTTCGTTTTAAGAGAGCCATAACTACTAACTTTCATTTTTCCTACATTTAGAAGAGCACCCAGTTACGGATTTTTGTTCTAACTCATCTAATTCAAATTTTCAACTCTTCTGGTTCACATTTTCTTCTCCTTAATTCATAAAATGATGTATTACCTTTTGGTTATATTCTGTTGTAACTCCATCTCCATAGAGAGCTTTTTTGTTGATTCCCTGAAGAGAATGCATGAGCTTTGAGGTTTTTTGTTCAATAATCTTCTATTATGTTCTATTTTGGGTTGCTTTTCATCAATTAATCTCCTTAGGTAATTCAAAATCTGTGTATGATTAATATGTAATGGGTATTTTGATGGTTAAGTCATTTTGTATTCATGCTAAATGAATGTGGATTGCTTAATCTTTGTGTAATTGATGTGTGCATTGCTTCGATGTATAATGAAACTGTTGTTAATCTTCCTTTAATTGAGGATATTGGTCACTAGGAGACGACCTTGGGTTCACTTTCGGGTACTACATTTAAATTGTTTTATTTGTTAGAGTACAAACTCGATCACTAACTCACTCCAAAACCTAACTCACATACATCTAGCTCAAATCAATATTTCACACATCGGTAAGTTCACACACCACGAATCTAGAAACTACATAGAAGGTTCACACACCAGTTTAAGAAAATCAAAATGAAAAGAGATCAAATATAAACATAACTCATCTAAGAAAATCCAAAACGTAAAACCCTAAACCCATCATAAAACCCTAGATAAATTAGAGAAATAGATATTGCATTCACTTACTTTACCAATTAATATTTCGTGAAGGGTTTATGCTTCCTCCATATTAGGGTTTCACTTCTTGGTATGGTTCGTGAAGGAAGCTAATATGGTTCGTGGAGAGGTGGCCTCAAGCTGGTTCGTGATTAGTGGACCTACTTCTAGGTTGTACGGGCCATGTTTGTGAAGAAGCCTGGTCAAGTTCGTGAAGCGGCCTAATTAAATTCTGGTGGTTAGTGAAGGGCGAGGGCGACTCAGGAGTTTTGTGCCAATGTGTTTTGTAAAAATGCACAAAGTGAGGGAAGGAGTTTTGTGAAAGTGAAGTTTTGGAAGGGAGGCAAACGTGCCAAGACATGTTTGGGAGGTAAAGTTTCCTTATTTCAAAGAGATTGTCACCAATTTTGTGACTTGTTTTATGACCGAAAAATCAGTCACTAAATATGCCACTTAATTAGAAAAAAATCCAGTCACTAACTCAGTTACTAGTCACTGTCATTTTCAGTAACTAAAGTCAGTCACTATTGTTAGTTTTGAAATGGTGAGTTTAGCCAAGAAGAGGGGGTTGAATTGGCTTTATAAAACTTTTTCGAAAGCTTAAATCTCTTTTCAATTGAATCTAACGGACTGGAAAGTTTGGATGTAAATGCAGCAGACCAGTACACTTTCAGTTGATCAAAATATAAAACAACAGACTAAATTGTTCTTGATACTATGAAACAGTCGATTAAAAAGGCAATTCAATCGGCTGAAATACTGGAGAATTATGCAGAATGCAGAATTTGCGAATTCAAATCAAACAACAATCTTTTATATACAAGACATGTTCCAATCAGTATTTATAACAAGTATAAAGACTCAGATTACACAAGAACGCATTAAATCACACCAAAGATCAAATTGCTTGGTTTTCTTGAGTTTTTAAATTGTTTCAAAGAGAGTGAGATGAGGGAAAGAAGAATGCACAACTATTTTTATATTGGTTCACTCAATCACAGAGCTACATCCAGTTTTCCAAGACAACCTGAGCCTGGTTTCCACTATATTCAAAAGTTTTACAAATCAAACACCAAGATTACACTTTTGAACACAAAGCACACAAGATTTTTGACTCACAAAAATCTAGAACTACAACCTACAAGAATCACACTTGCAGACCTGAAATCACATCAGGCAAACCATCTAGAGGCACAAGAACGTCCAAACCTGATGGTGGTTGTCCCTAGCACACCATACATTTGTTCTTCAAGCTACTCACAAACCAAAATGCCTCCAAGATCAACCAAGATCTTCAAACACGAGTTGCAGCTGTGTATTGTAGAGAGAGAATGCTTCCCAGAGATAAATGACACGATTTCGATCAGAAAAACTCAGATTCACACCTCTGCTCGCGAAAACACAACTTATATAGTTTTGGTTTAAGTGAAATCATTCGATTGAATTTTCCGTACAGTCAACTGATTTCACCTGACTTAAATGAAATCAGTCGATTGAAAAATAATTCAACTGACTGAATGCATTCATACCAGAAACTATATACAATAAGCCTTTTAACCTGTTAAAACCTATTTTAACAGATTAAAAGAGATGCACTAGGGCACACAAGATATCTAACCTATGTCATATAGCCTACCAACATTGTATAACACTAAACCATTACATTTAACATGTTATTTTCAGATTTAACACACTAAAACTAAATCTTCAAGTGGATCTTCATCAATCTTCATCAATCTTCATCAAACTTTATCAAACACTTAAGATCTTCATGCACATAGCTTTATCAATTCTTTTCTTCAAGCTTGCTTGTGCCAACAACTATTTCCTATTTTTCTAGTAATGCCATTTAGTTCTCGATAGCAATAATATGCATCACCAAAAAAAGTTGTAGCAACCAATGGACCATCATATAGGGAAGTTGTGTTATTGATGGATGGAGTGAAAGAGAAACTAGAAGTCATAGGTGAAAGGTTGTGAGTTGATCAACAATGGAAAAATATTGAGCAAGAATGGTATGAAAATGATAAAATATTATACAACATGATGGAAGATACAAGTAACAAAAACTTTGTATAATTACTTGTAACTGTTAATACCACTTTCCCAGTCCATCAGAGATTTTTTGAAATTTCAGAATTTAGAACACTTTGTCATGACATACAACATATGCTTCTAAAGTTGGTTATTTTAGAAAAACAAATGTCTAATGATTTACGACAACTAATGAATGATTCAGTTAGGGAGGGCACTTTAGAAAATATGATGAAAATGATTAATTAGAATTACTCCTAAATGAAGCAAATGATGAATAACATGAATCATGGATCTGAAGGTTCACTTCTAAGGGTTCTAGAGTGAGAAAGGGATGGATTGATTCAAGAAAACAAAATAAGATGAAGAACCTAACATAAAACCGAATTGAATTAAGATAAATAAACTAGAAAATGTAAAGCAAAAAAGATGGAAATGGTTGAAAATAACACACCACTCATAGGGGGGAAAAGCCAAGCCAACCCTAGAGATGAGTGATGAAGCCGCCACTTGCAAGCAAGATAAGGAAAAGAAGAGCCTTCACTCCTTGGAGGAGAAGCCCTGACGAAAATGGTTGATACACAAGAGTGATTTTTACTTCAAAATGTTCAACCTTTTCACATGTCTAGGAGCACCCCTTATATAGAAGAGTTTAGGGGCCTCTAAGCAAATAAAAGATACCTAAGGATGTCTCTACAGAAACCTAACCCTAGCTTTAGAAACTAGGTCAATTCAGGTTACAAAAATGAGAGACAAATGAGTTAATTATGGTGGGTGCAAGGCTAATTTCGTTCTATCACTAAAGGATACTAAGAAAATGTCTCATATGTCTTCAAAAGTGGCCAAAGTGTGCTAAAAAAAGGAGACCAAAGGTACAAAGGTACATTTGCTTTATGCTTTCTACTTTATGCTTTTTTGCCTTTTCTCTCTCTTCCACCTATATGCTCTACACCATCTCCACTTCTCTACTAGGGTTGTGCCACATCATCCACCACAATTAACTTTACTTAAACCTACAAAACACATAAATAAGGATTACATGTTGGCTTAAGTCAAGTCAGCTCTAGTCAATAAGTCAAACCTAGTCCAAGGTCAACAAGTCAACTAAGGTTGATTCAACTAAGTCAACTTAGGGGATTTCAAACATAATGAAAACAATGAACATGGATGAAGGATTAGTGAACTTCCTTTCTAAACATGCTTAGTCTTCTTAAGCATGTGCCTCCATCCTTGGTTGGGGTCAATCCTTCATCAACGGATCACCCTAGAGAAACGAACCCATTTATTGAAAGGCCAAGGGGAAATAATAGAATGTAACAACTCAAGGGACATATGCCGCAAATTAGCAAGCTTTTGGCGAGTATAATTTTAGTTGCCAGAGATTGTCCAATGATGTGACATGGACCCTAATGGATTTTCTCGATCAACCACTTTCCATGTATCAACGACACATATCTTAGTAATGACGTAAAGAACCCTCAACAAAAAAGAAATCAATCATCGTCAACCACGTAGGATTTCTTTTGAACACCATCTTATCCTTTTCTTCGTCTGGGATGGTTCTTGTTGTGATAAATCGTACAAAGGGCCCAATCCAAGAATCTTAAGAGCTTGTTTTAAGACAAGTGATCTGTAAGCTAGAACTAGTGCTGGGAAAGCTTAACATTGCCTAGATCACAAATCAATTATTCCCCAATCTCTTAGTACTCATCAGTTTTGAATGGTGTTATGCTCTTTGGGGACAAATGTTAGTTCGAATGAATCAAATAGCGAAATTAGAGATTGAACCTGAGATAAGTATTACATCATCTGTGGATCTCGTGCTTGAAAACTTTTTTATACTTGCCCACTTACAAATTTTGAATCACTTTTTACTACCAATGGTAAATATGTCGGTAAAATTCGTTGATAATTTTTTTTTATCGGCAGATTTATCCGTCAGTAAAAGAAGCGGGAATTTTCCCGCCCAAATCTCACCTTATAAGAAGACGAGAAGAAGAAGAAAAGAAGAAAAAGAAGGAGAAGAAGAAGAAGAAGAAGAAGAGAAGAAGGAGAAGAAGAAGAAAAAGGAGAAAGAGAAGAAGGAGAAAGAGAAAGAGGAGAAAAAGAAGAGGAAGAAGGAGAAGATGAAGGAGAAGAATGAGAAGAAGAAGAAGACGACGGCGGTGGTGGCATTAGCGATGGTGGCAGCGACGGCGAAGTCGACGGCGTCCACGAAAAAAAACGAAAAATAAATTGAAAGAGGGAGGAGGAAGAAGATGAACAATGCAACAAATTTACCGACGGATTTTTTGGTAATTATCGACGGATTTTTCGGTCGGTAATTACCGACGGATTTTTTGGTCAGTAATTACCGACGAATTTTTCAATCGGTAATTACCGACAGATTTACCGATGGATTTTTCATCGATAATTACCGACTGATTTTTCTGTCGATAAAAACCTACGAAACATGATTTCTGTCAGTAAAATTTTACCGACAAGCATTTTACTGACGGATTTTTGATTGTCGATAATCCATCGGTAATGTTGATTTAGCGACGGGTTTTGACTATTACCGACGGTTTTTCTTAATGGTCATGTAGCGTATAGGATTTGTTTTAGGACTTGTATTAAAGGCCAAGTAGTATAGGATTTTTTATCAACCTTGCTTAAGTTGTAGAACAATATTTACGCCTAGCTTAAGCTAATCTTAGGTGATTAATTTTGTAACCCTAGCTTGGTGGAGAGACATGGAGGCCATACGACAAGTTGTTAGTGGAGAGCTTTCCCACAAAGGTAGTGGCCATGTGTCACTTCCCAAGTGGTGATGAAGGATCATCTTCGGGTTTAGGAGTGGAAAACGTGTCTTGGGCAAAAGGGGGTAAAAACCTTAGAACGAAATTCAACAAAGGGGAAGATGGGTGACATTTAATTCATGAGATAAGAAACAGAAGGAAGCCACACCACTTATAGAAAATTCTAAGATAAATGAGGAAGATTTGCCACTTTGAATCGAAGATTCAAAGATAAGGATCAATGGTTCAAAGGAGAACCTAGAGACTTGCGAGAAAAACTCAAATTTTCATGTACTCAAATTTGACTACAAATGTGTCCACAAAGGTTAATATACTATGGGCCTAAACACAAAATGCCCAACATGATTAATAGCTTAATAAAGTCCAAACACAAAATTACAAACTGAAAGGTTCTTATTCTATAAATCGAAGCTAATTTAAGATCCCTCTGATGGTCTTGGGCATGCTTCTATCAATTGCTCCAAAATCCCTATGACGGTCCTAGTCATGCCTCCATCATTGCCTTTGGGTTGGAGAAAATTCGACCTTGAATTTTAGCATTTTGTTACTTACAAACAAACACACAAACATAAATGCTCAAAGCACGCAAAATCAGAATAGTTTAAAGACAAAAATAAAATGCTATCTACGTTGAAATTGGAATCTTGGGAGAGGCATATCTCTTATTATTAAGGTTCTTAGAGATTGTCCTCCAGGGTCAAAGACCAACCTACAAAATACATCAAAGAGTTTCAACACAATTGTTCTATGAACAATGGAACAACAAAGAAGAACACTTACATAAATCACAGAAGAGAAAAAGAGTCTCTAAATAGGTTCGTTGCATGACACACAAACAAGGCTAGTATTAGAAATAAGTTCATGTGTTTCAAATCTTGTTTCTTCTTTTTCTATCATCTTTTCTTCACCCCATTGCTTATGCCATTGCTCCTTAATGTATAAAAAGAGACATATTAGTATGTTTCCCAATGAAAATGCATAATCATGATGATGTAAATGGGAACAACAGTTCAAAGTATTG
The DNA here is from genome assembly GCF_037176805.1 of Vigna unguiculata. Classification (NCBI taxonomy): domain Eukaryota; kingdom Viridiplantae; phylum Streptophyta; class Magnoliopsida; order Fabales; family Fabaceae; genus Vigna; species Vigna unguiculata. The sequence goes on along the minus strand of NC_140795.1, from coordinate 19,984,916 downwards.
TAATCCCCTTTTAAGGATTTCATCTCAACCATGTATGTAAGGGGTGTGAGGAGAGACTTATTCTCTAGTTTCTCTCTTTGTTCTTCTTTTTCATTCTCTTGTTTCTCTTTTCTCTCTTTTAGCTCTTTTTATCTTCTTTCTCTTAGCTCTTTCTTTTTTCGTTCTCTCTTTAATTCTTCCATTGGTCTTGCTTTTTCCAACATCTTCGGTCGTTGCAATAGCATTTGTGCTCTCTCTCTTGTCTTTCCTTTTCCTTTTCTCTTGGCACTCTTTCCTCATTATCTTTCTTTTCGTGCTCTCTTTGTGTTGTTTGCTCTCATCTCACTTTGTTTAGCACTTCGACCTTTTGCACAACAATCCTCTCCACCTCTTTCAAGTATATAACATAATCCTTGAGGTTTTCATGAGTCATGGAACTTGCATCCAAATTAGGACATTGATAAAATTCGTGTCCATAACCTTCACACTTGGTGCAAATAACACTTGTTTTGCTTCTTGGAAATAATTTTTTGTCATGTATGTACTCCCTTCCAAGATCGACAAGTTTGCTATTCAGCTTGATAATCCTGGACACAATGACATTGGTATCCTCTACGAAGGTCGAACTCTTATGGAACATTGTGGAGTGTTAAAAATTAGTATATCCTGTAGTGAGAGACAGAAAACAAGAGCTGATACAAAACATAGTAAGTGGTTAACACAACTAATGTATATAAAATTATCAAATGGATCTCACTACTCCTTACGTGTTTATACTTAATTCACTCATGTTTCACTATTAAAAGTGTATGCATTCTCAAAAGTGTATTCACTCGCTCATATGTTGATGTTTAGCTCTTTAAAGAACCTCCCATCAACCCATCAAGAATTTATCATCAAAGTGAAAGATGTAACAAATTTAAGCTTAACTGAGAGGAGGTCAAGAAAAGGAAAACTCTATGACAAAACCGAGGATATTTGAAGATAAACTAAAAAGAACAAAAATCAAGAAATGATTAAACCAAAGAAAGTAAATATGTAAGAAAACTAAGACTACGATACCGAGAAAAACATTTTAAAAGAGATGAGTAATCGAAACTGTGTATTTAGAAGTTGGTTTGGGTCTCCATTTCTATAGTTTGCTCCGGAATATAAGTTTCATCCTTATTTAATTTGATAAAATAAAGTGATATTATTATTTTGTTTGGAAGACATTCACCAACTGTAAACTAACACCAAAGCTAACTCCTGACGAAAACAATTACTAACAGTTATGGCTTCTAGCTGCCACCCTTCACCTCTTAACTTCCTTTACCGATATGCCCACACTCACACTACACTAAGAATCATTCTCTATATATATTTCCATCATTTGCACCCTCCCTCCTCACAATCCCAGCAGAAAACTTCTCACTCAACAGCATACCCTAAACAATGCTGCACCATTTCAACATAAACATCTTGTTCACGTTTCTTTTGGCTGTGACCACAGCATGTTTCTACGTCCCTGAGTTAAAACATCGAGGTTGGATCATAATAGCATCATGCATGGCCATGGCAATGCTATACCACCTTTTAATGAAGCGACCCTGCAAAGTTTACTTGGTGGACTTTGCATGCTTCAAGCCAAGCGTTGCGTGCCTTTGCTCCAAGGAAACGTTGCTGGACAGAGCCAAGCGCGTGGGGTTTCTCTCCGACGAAAACTACAAGCTCGTCACCAAGATTCTCGACAGGTCTGGCTTGGGACCGTGGACCTATGTTCCAGAGGGGCTGTTGGAGATTCCGCCGAAGCTAACTTTGGACGAGGCAAGGAAGGAAACCGACACGGTGCTTTTCGGAGCTGTTGATGAGCTTTTGGAGAAAACTGGGATTGAAGCGAAGGACATAGGGATACTTGTGGTCAATTGTTGCTTGTTCAATCCCACACCGTCCCTGTCTGACTCCATTATTAATCGATACAAGCTTCGAGGGAACATTCTGGCCTATAATCTCAGTGGCATGGGGTGCAGCGCAGGGGTTCTTGCTGTTGACTTTGCCAAACAGCTCCTTCTGGTACTCGCTTATCATTCATGCTCATTAATTTTCATGTCTTGTGTTAGATATATGTTGCAGATTTTGTTCCATATTTTTAGTTTCATATCATGTTAAATGTAGATAATAATAATAATAATGATTCACATCAAACTAAAACTAGCATGAAATGAGAAACCATAACTAAAGACACTTTTAATATTTTTGAAGAGAGAAAATAACATATAGTAAAGATGACACGAAAAGAGACACACCAGTAAAAATACTAATTTAACTTGAATTTAACAGAAAAAAAAAATCTGATTTTGTACTAGTTCTCACAGGTACTCTATAATTATTAAATAAGATTCAAATCTACAATATTTCCATAATTTGAACAATATAAATATAAAAAGCGTGTTAAAAAATCTGTTATAAAGCATTTTATCATCATTTTTCATATATAAAGTATTGTATCAATATTATTATTCCAAAATAATATAATATATGAATAATTTAACAATACAAATGCTTATTTTTATATTATTTTATCATAAATTATATTAGGTAATCATCGATTTTAAGTTATATCTCCAACTTTTATCACATGGGTCTAAAAAATATTCATCAACAATGTGTAGATCCTCCAAAATTCTTTTTCAATATTTTTCCTCTTTCTGTTTCTTTTCAACTGTTATGTCATTAATTTGTTATGTCATTAATTACATCTCTTATCTCTGTTTCTCCATTAATGGGAGAAAATCACAACACGTTGCTGTGTTCTTTTGATTCCTCTGCAACGTATTGTTCTGTACTTGCACTGCATGTGCCCAAACATAAACCGATAGTTTATGCATTGAAAAGTGTATATTTTTTTTGAAATACTTTTGTAGCATTTGTTTTTCTCCAAAATGTTACATTGAAAGAGACATAAAAAAAAAAGGAGAGGAATAAATATCATATAAAAAAAGTTGAAAATATTTTTTTAACATCATTTATACTAGTTTAACAAAATATGTGTAAAAGTTTATTAAGTGTATCTCTCCCCTTGTAATTCATTTCATTGCATATAATTTTGGATCGTCAAAATATATTTTTTTTTTGAAAAGTTGAGAGTGTCAAATATAGTATGTCAGGTTTCATGTAACAGCTACGTAAGTCGGTTGGGTGGGGCCACGTTTTATTTCAGTGTAGGCGTATCGGATACAGTGTCATCAGCAGTGCACAATTTACTAAGAACCTGCTTATATTTATAGAAAAGACGTGGGAGACACGTATAAATGAATATTAAACTAATATATTAATTATTGTCATAAGAAATAAAAGGAAAGATAAATCTGAGGTAAGTAGAAAAAGAAAATATACTTTAATTTATTTTTTTTATTTATTTTTAATTTACTATTTTAATTATTATTAGATCGTCATATCACATCATTAAAAATAATTTAAATAAATAATCACAAATATTAAATTAAAAATAAATTATAAAAGATAGATTAAAATATTATTTTTTTAGAAAAAATGTATACATACATAATAGTACTTCATTTTCATTTTTTTTTCTTCGATTAATTTTCATTTTCATTTTTTTTTTCTTCGATTAATTTTTTTCCATATTTTTTCTGTTTTTAATTGTATATTTTTATAAGAAAAATAAACCTATTATTAATGAAATCAAACTCCTGTTAGAACTAAATGTCTCTAGGAGTTAGGAATAAAGATAAAATGAGATTTGTTTGTCCGGCAGAGATTGTTACCCACCCTATCTTGTACCAATAAAAGCTCATAATCCATTCATAGGCATTTAAACCTTGTACCCTGAAAATTTAATGCCCACATGAGCCCAATTTGATGATCATATGAATTTTAAGGCCGAAAGTCTTTTCCCACCAAACTTGCTAGAGCCTCAGACATTAATTGAAGTTTAGATATTTAGGAAAAATATTATTAAATATATATATATATATATATATATATATATATATATTATTTATAAATAAAAAGGAAAAATATTACCTTTTCTTTTTCATACATTTTTATCATCATCTTAGTAATGATACGGTATTGTTTTGTAAATTAGTAACAAATCGTTGAGTCTCATATTTCAAAATACAAAAAAAAAAAAAATACATTATGGTAACGACAAAAGTTAGGTAAACTTAAAAATAATATTATATGTTTCTCTATAAACTATAACTAAAACAATGTAAAAGGAAAACCATACATGTCATTTTACTCCCATTATCTTGTTTCTTGGCTCCACCTAATATTAGGTCAGCAATCTCTTTTACCTGGATCGAAGAAGATTAGAATGTCTAAAAATAATTCAAATTTTAAAAATTAAATAATCAAACCAAAACTAAACAAAAAAAAAAACTTAAAAGGTGAAACTATGCCGAAATTCATTCCCTCTAATTTATTTCACTATTTTTTTAATATGGATTTTTTTTATTTTCATGATGCCATACCTATTTTGTCCCCATTGTGATTAATTATTTTGGATTTTCACGTATAATTTCTCTAGGCGTCATTTGTGCTAGTTGTATAGTTTTTTGCTTTAAACACCTACATGGCTCGTGGGTGGGGCCACGTACTTGACGCCAAAAAGTGAATAAAAAAAGTTAGCTTTATTAGGAGTATTATGATGAGATTGAGTGGTCAGGATCAATAATGTGAGTAGTTGTACGATGAGATGAAGTGGCCCTTTTAAAGATGTAGAGCAATTTACTTTTGTGGATGAACCGTGTACCAGTGTAGACCCATCTTCAATGGAAAACTGGTAATATTTACTGGGTGTAAAGTGGGTCGCTGATATGAGACAGATCAAAAGTTAAAATAAACATTTTTATAGATATATCTACCAAAAGTAGATGAATAACTCAGAATTAATACGGTAACAGAGATGCACAGGATTAAAAAATTATATATTTATTTTTACTGATTTTGCCCTATTTTTTTTATTTGCAGGCACACCCGAACTCGTACGCGCTGGTTCTGAGCACGGAAAATGAGATATCGAGCATGTACTGGGGCAACAACCCGTCGATGCTACTGGTGAACTGTCTATTCCGCATGGGCGGATCCGCCGCGCTACTCTCCAGCCACCCGTCGGACCGGCGGCGCGCAAAGTACCAGCTCCTCCACACGCTCCGGACGCACGTGGGCGGCGACGACAACAGCTACAGGTGTGTGTTCCAGGAGGAGGACGAGGAGAACAAGGTGGGTGTGTCGCTGTCGAAAGAGCTGATGAACGTGGCACGCGACGCCCTGAAAGTCCACATCACCTCCCTGGGGCCTCTGGTTCTCCCACTGTCGGAAAAGATAAAGTTCTTATCAAACCTAATCGAGAGGAAGGTGCTGAAGACGAAGATCGAGTCGTACATGCCGAACTTCAAGCTTGCATTCGACCACTTCTGCATCCACACGGGAGGGAGAGCTGTGCTGGACCGCATGCAGAAGAGTTTGGAGCTGGAAGACTGGCACATGGAACCTTCTAGAATGACCCTTTACAGGTTCGGAAACACTTCTTCGAGTTCCGTGTGGTACGAGTTGGCGTATTGTGAGGGGAAGGGGAGGGTGAAGAAGGGTGATAGGGTGTGGCAGATGGCGTTTGGGTCGGGCTTCAAGTGCAACACCGCCGTCTGGCTTGCCTTGAACACCATCGACGCTTCCTCCTGCAGGAGCGCCTGGAGGGATGAGATTGCTAATTTTCCTGTCAAGATTGATCCTCTCCCCGTCAAGACTAACAAATAATGCATTATGCTTTCTTCTGCTTTCAAGCATTTCGATTTAGGGTTTCCTCATGCATGTGTGTTGTGTGGTTAAGGGAAGAACAAGAATTATGTATTTTGTTATTTCTCTACCTTCGTTTCATGGCCAACCACCTCTTGGCCTCTGCATCTTCTAATCATAAACTTTAATCCTATTAATATTATTATTATTTAGTAAAAATTTCAGGTTACATTTTGGTTTTAAAATCATTTTTTACTGATGAATAAATATAAAAATGGACAGTTGTATAAATGTGATTTAAACCGCCTACAAAATTATGGACTAAAAAATAAAACTGATTTTCTCGTTAGTAATTTTGACAAAAGCCTAATTTTCCTCCACCAATTTTCACCTTTCCTCTGAATTACCTTCTTCACTGTTGAATCTTTTCTCAGACCACCGGATCTCTCTGAAATCACCACTGCACGGCCCCACTTTCTTCTCCCTCTCAACAGCGCACCGCCCCTTTCTTCTTCAACCCCTCTCTCGCAGGAGTAGGTTTGGTACAGATGGAGTGGGTGAGAGCATACAATAATAGTAATTTGGAGGTGTGGCGAAGGGATGTGAGGCATATGTGAAGTGATTCAAGTGTGGGTGAGGAATGGGCACTATGGAAAGTTGTAAGTAAGAAAAAGGAGAAAAAAGAAAATAAATGAGAAAGAATATAGCTTGGCAGGTGATTGAAGTGTTGGTGAGGAATGGACAGGATATGGAAAGTTGTAAGTAAGAAAAAGATAAAAAATAAATGGGAAAGAATATAGCTTGACAGATGGCTCACATAATACAACTCATACGGTGAACAATGGAAATACTAATTTATAAAATAAAAAATTATTTATTATTAAATTATATATCATTATAATAAAAAATTATAATTACTTATTAAATTGATCATTAATTAATTAAAAATTAATTTAAAAATTAATTATTTGGTAGGAAAAATTTTTATAGTTAATTTTTAATGACCAATTTTATTTAGTAATCAAAATCTTGATAGTTAAATTTTATAAACTAATTTAGAAACTAATTATAATTTTTTATTCATAATAATGATTATTATTAAAATTAGTTGTTAACGAGAATTTTTTTTAATAAATTTACTTACTTTTTACTGTTATAGGTTTGTTGCATTTTTTGTATTAATATACTTTTTATGTAAAATACTTTAAAACAACTACTTTTTCATGCGAATAGGTGCAAATAGTAGTTTGTGACACGAAGCTTGAGTTCATGCATGGATGGGAGGTGGAGGTAGACGTTATTAGCAAATGAATTGAGTTTGAGGGTGAGAGCTATACATTACAGCATCATTTCTTGGTTGAGGTGGGGTGTGCAGAGGGCGGTCTTGTTGAAGCGGTCGATGAAAGCCCATGGCGTCTCGTCTTGTTCTTGTCTGACGCTGAGAAGGGATAGGGTTGTGATTTGATGTGGGCGGCTGCCAGTGAAAAGGGTAGTAAACATGTGGGAGAGGGTGTCAAAACAGTCAATGGAGTATGGTGGGAGGGTAGTGAACCATTCAAGGGCAGGACCTTTGAGGGTGGTGGGAAAAGCTTTGCAGAAGACGACGTCGTGGGATGTATAGAGGGCGACATAGGTTATGTATATTTTGAGATGCTCGTTAGGGTCGGTTTCCCCCGTATAGTGGTCCAAGGTGAAGGGTTCCCACTAGCAGGGAGAGAGATGTTGGTGATGGCGTTAGTGAAAGGGTGACGTCGCCTGGGTGGTTGGGGTGGTAACGGGTGTGGTAGAATGGGATGGTGGACGAGGGTAGGGAAAGTAGTGAAGTTGTGAGGTGGGATATGGGTAGTGGGAAGGGTGACAACGGGGGTAGGTGTTGCGATGTGTTTGGGATGGTGGGATGAATGTTTGTGTGATTGGTAGAGATGATGGGTGTTTGTTGTGGCACCCCGACTACTACATTAAATAATTATTATTTGATAAAAAAATATGGAATTAATTTTTTTTTACCATAAGATTTTTGTTAAGAGAACATTAATAATAACATAACTTCATATATATATATATATATATATATATATATATATATATATATATATATATATATATATATATATTTGATTTTTCTTTCAAAATCATCATTACCTACATTAATGAAAAGATAATCCTTATCTCTTCATCTTATCTTTTTTTTTTTCTTTTTCTTTTCTTCTTATCTTTTCTTCTTATCTTCTTATCTCTTTAGATTTTTTTTAACACACACACCTATTTAATAATATTTTAATTAATATGTTTTTACCTAATATATATTTTTTAATATATATATATATATATATATATACATATTTTATTAGTTTTGTTTTCTTCTTATTGTTATTTTCAATAAGTAAAAATTACATCATGATAAAATATATTTTTAATGTTTAAACTACTTCATAATAAAATACGAAATATTAGTAAACCTAGAAGATTTTCTAAGTGTTTTATTTAAAATAAATAATACAGTTTATTAAAAATAGGGATGTTACATTTGCTGAGTGGTGGTGAAGGTGGGCAGTGTAGGGTTGTACTCGCTTTCTTCCTCACTGGGCTAGTAGGCCGAAGACTTGGGGGCTTCTGACAATTCCTTGGCCTTCCTATTTTGGGTAGGGTCAGCCTCGATCTTCCTTCTTAGTCGTGAGTTTTCTTGCCTAAGTGCCTCCATTTCGTCAACATTGCGCTACCTCAGGTCAATGAGCTCTTGTTGCATCTTGACTTGGCCTTCAAGGATAGCGGCCAAGTCCGGGGTGATGTTAGCAAGCGCAGTAGGACCCGCCTCAGGCTGTTTCGTGACTCCATCTCTGCTACGAGTAGAAACCATTGTTGACAATATGCGGGTTGCTAGGTAAGGTGTTACTTCGTGTCCCATAGTGGGTGCCAATTGTTCCTGCGAAAAAAAATAAGAGAAGTCAGACACAAATATCACCTTACCTCAATCCGCAATCTCTCGAGTTGGCTCCTCCTCGGCTTGCGTATGTCATCTGTTGGTATACCCGGTTTGGACCCGTGAGGAGTTATATACGGAAAGGGCTCTGACGATCAAGTCAGCTAAAAGATTCTCAGAAAGTCAAATCTCTTGATTAAGGGATTAATGAATACGTACCTTTAATTACTAGGGTCCACGCATATTTATAGAGTTATTAATTATGTCTGGCCTTGTCGTGGGCTGGGCCACTACTTGGGTCGTAGATGGGCCTGGGCCTATCCGAGGCCCTTAGTTAATGATTATTGGTACTAGGGGCCTTGTCTGGCATATTCTAAGTATGGAATGGTCAACGGATTTCGTCTCGTCCTCTGAAGTAGGCAGCCTAAGCCACTTATACTTGTTTGTTTATTTGTTTTATAACGTAGGCGGGTTTAACCGTGCAGTTTTATTAGTTCGCCTAGGTGCAGTACACCTTCAAAGACACATAAATTATCAATCCTATTAACCTTTAATTTTGTGAAGAATCTTCATAGAAAATGAATCATAATTTTTTCCTTTAATCCGTCTTCAACCTGCACCAAATCTAAAAATAGATCAGCTCATGTAGTTTAATGTTGCCCTCTAGGCACTGTATATGTAGTGAGATAGCCAATCTATTCAGTTTCAAGGATTGGAAGAGTTTTAATAACTAGATTAAGAGAATTCATTACAAACATCTCTCCATCACTAGTGCATTTTGGACTTTCTAACTCAGATTTTATGCCTCGATCATAGCGAAAACAAGGCATGTAAACACTAGGTGGCAGTTTTGTAATTATGCAATGTTTTATGCCCTAGTTACTAGTTGACCCGAGGCAAAAACCAATCTTATGCTTCGGTTCTAAGGGACTCGAGACCTAAAGCCTCTCTAAAATTTCCTCCTTCCCACCACTTGTAATTTTTAGATTTGAAACAAAAGCTTTATGCCTTGGTTGTTTCTAACCCGAGGCAATAAAGCCAGTTATGCCTCGGTTTGTTTGAACCCGAAGCAAAAAATGTAGCTTAGTAAGCAAAATAATTTTTTCTTTTTTTTTTTTTCTGTACTTTATGGCATCAGGTGTTAGGAACCGAGGCAAAAGGTGGTGATATGCCTCGGTCTTCAATTGAACTAAGGCAGAGAAGGTGGAAAATGGAAAGGTTTCAAAAGGAAGGTCCAAAGTTGTTTCTTCTATCCTTTGCAGAAAACGTTAAAGGGAGGCTTCTTCTTCTTCTTATGTCAACAAAAGTCAACACTTATAGTTGACCAAGATTTGTGCCTAGCTTAAGTTAACCATGGTTTTAACCTAGCTTGGTGGACAAAGTAAAGTGCGTTCCACACTAAGAGTAGTGGTTATGTAGCATGCTCCCAATGAAGCAGATTTTTCATATGTAGTGGCCATATATCATGTTCCTAGTGGAGAAGCTTTTTCCAAAGTAGTGGCCATGTCATTCTAGGAGTGGAGAGGATTCCTACAAGTTAGTCGCCACATGTCCTCCTCTCAATGGAGAAGATTTCTAGACTTGCACCTTTGTGTGCCAAGATAGGATTTTTAGGATTTTGTGTCTACAAACTTTTGAGAAACCTTAGCCTATAAATAGAGTTGTGATGAATGCATATTTTTGCCCTCATTAAATGTTTAAATTTGGGGATTTAATTGAATTTGAGTGCTTAAAAGATTGAATTATTTATAATTTGTGATAATTGGGCTTATTGAACTTATGCGATAAAAATGTCATAAAAAGTGATTTTAGCTATATAAAGTATTCTTAGATATTATAACGTTTTGTTGATACAACTAAAGTTATATTTGGTTCATTAAAGGTGTGAAATTAAATTGTTCAGAGTTACAAAATCAGGCCAAAGTTAGTAAATTCTGGAAAGAATGACTGAATACACCCCTAGTTTTTACATATACACTCCTTTTTTCTCTAAAATGGGCTACGTAATCAGTTTGCACTATTACACCTCCTAAATTACTAACTTTCACCTATCCTACCACTCACAAAATAAGACTCAATCAGAAGCTAACATGTGGCATCTATCCACCACTTTTAATTAGCCAACCAAATGTTGTCGCGTGGCAATCCTGCACTAACAAATAAGTGGAGCATATAACTTAGTAGTTGACCATCTTAGCAAGATTGAAAAGGAAGAAGATAAGATTCATATTCAAGATGACTTTCCTGATGAAGTCATCCTAGCTTTGACTACTATAAAAGGTATGTTTCCTGAGCCTTGGTTTGTTGATATTGTTAACTATTTTGTTATTTCTGTTATTCCTCCCTCCTTCTCCAAGTTTGAGAAAGTCAATATGAAAAGTGAGGCAAAGTATTTTGTATGGGAAGATCCAATCTTATGGCGCATTGGTAGTGACCAAGTCATAAGGAGGTGTGTTCCAAATATCGAGATGCCTTATGTGCTTGAGTTCTGCCATTCATCACCTTTTGGTGGATATTATGGCACACAAAGGACAAGTAGGAAGGTGTTAGATTGTGGATTATATTGGTCTACTATCTTTAAATACACTTGGAGAGTGTATGAAAATTGTGAGCAATGTCAAAGAGCAACTACATCCATTACAAGAAGGGATGAGATGCCTCAACAACCTATGTTATATTGTGAGGTATTTGATGTTTGGGGTATTGATTTTATGGGTCCTTTTCCTATTGATGAGTTCACATTTTTCCCTCATTTAATGTTTAATTCTGGTATTTAATTGAATTTGTGTGCTTAAAGAGTGATTTAATTGACAATTCTGATAATTAGGCTATTTGAGCTTGTACTATAAAAATCCCTTAAAAATTGATTTTTAGTTACATAAATTATTTTTGGATATTTTAATGTTTGTTGATGTAGTTGAAGTTAAGATTAAGCTCATTTAAAGGTGGGAAAATAAATTGATTGATGTTACAAAACACCTTTAAATAAGGCTAAAATCAACAAGTTCTGCAAAAATCACTACTACACCCCTTAAATTACATATACACTCCCCTCTTTCCATATGGGCCACACAAAAACTACTTCTACACCCCTACTTTTCTCTATTTTCCCTCATAAACTAGATGCACTCAAATGCTACCATGTGGCAATCCTCAATTTTCAAATTTGACCAACCAAAACATGGCATGTGTCTAAATCCAAGCACTCATGAACCAGCCAATTAGAGCTTGTCATGTCATCATCTTCTTCTCTCCCTCACAAATCAGAAACCCTAGCTACCATGGTGCCGCACGCTGCCGGCAACAAAGCCAATGGAAGCAACGTGGATTCCACTATTGCACCAATAAAAACCCTAATGCAGCAAACTCTTATTCTGATGTGAGAGAAGAAGGAGATGCCACATGTCAGTCTACCATTGCATAGTCAAAATGGTCAAAGCTGGTCAAATAGTCAACTCTGGACAATTCTGATCAAAGTTGGTAAAGAATGGTGAAATAGTCAAACAATAGGGGTTTAATTGCGAATATTGATATTTTTGGATATCTCTGCAAATTTGGACTATCAGATCTCAAAAGGGCTTATTTGAAAATTTAATACAAGTATTAGTTGCTGATAATTTATCATCTATCTTCAAGTAATTTATTTATTTAATTATATTAGATATTAATATTATCAACCAACTATATTTGTCAAATAGTCTATATCTCTCAAAATATTTTTGAATATTTATCTTTATCTTTATTTTAAAAGATATTTGAGAGATTTTAGCAACAGAAAAGTCTAGTCCAAGTCCTATATAAAGAGACCAAGGGGGAAGCAGAAAGAACAAGCTCAAGACTTCGGAGTTTAGGAACCCTTAAGAGGGCCTAATTTTATTTCCTTTATCTCTTTATTCTTCTTCTATTTTTATTTTACTTTTGCATTCTATGGATTGCTAAACTTCTTGGGTTGGTTCCATTGTAATTTCATTATGGATTTTGTGGTTAGAATGAAATAATTTTTTTGTTCTTTTTATTATTGTTGAGGTTTTCATTCATCTATGTCTTTTATCTTTGAATCACGTAAAAAGTAATAATTTTAAATCTATATGCATGTTGATCACATGAGTTGAATGATTTTTAAATTTAATTGAGACTTTACTTTAATTTTATTTAGAAATTTTCATGTGATTAAATGAATTTTTACCAATAATTGAGACTTTACTTTGTTAAAGGTATTTACTCTAACTAAAATTAATCAAGACTTTAATTTGATTAATTAAGTTTTTTATTTGGTGAAGACATAAAAAAATAGACATGATTAGGCATAGTAAAATTTGATTAAGATTGTACTTTGGTTGAATTTACTGTGGATAATCTAAAAGTTCTCACTTTTAATTGAGACAGTATTTTGGTTAAAAGTGAGAACGCCAACAAATTAATTCAGACTTTAAATTGATTAATTTGCAAATCTACAACAATAATTAATTGAGCAATAATCTTTAGATAACCGATGATGGATCTATTTTGAAAAAGCATTGGAATCAATATATTTTCTTTAATATTGTTTTTATTTCTTCTTATCTTTTAAATTTTATTTCTTTCTTTGTTTATCTTAATCCTCTTATATATATTTTTTATTTTATTTGAATAACTCTTTTGTATAATTTTTATAAGAACTCATTTGCTAAATAGCAATTTCGTGTTCGTTGGGAGACGACTTTGGGTTACTTTACTCTTTCTATTTTGTTTACTACTTTCTTAACAATACTGAAGTTATTATAGATAAGTAGTATTAATTTGATCGTTTCACGACAACATTATCACTCATTCTTCTGGGTTTACACTAATACAAAAAAGCCTTTTAACGTCCGATATTTTTGACCTTTGACGTCTGTCCAAACACCGACGTCGTACTGGGAGACGTCAAAATAACATCAAAAAACATAACAGACGTCATTTAACGTCGAGGCAATAGGGGTCCGACGTTATCCAACGTCGAAGCTAAAAGCAGCAGACGTCAATTTTCACGCTAAATGGAACCAAAAAACAAAGCAATTTGACTTCTGTTGGGCTCTGACAGAAGTTAAATAACATCGGCCATGGTAAGCTTAGACGTTAAATAACGTCTGTCAGAGCACCACCAAACGTCAAACTACTCTGTTTTTTTTTTAAAATTTGGTTGTTTTTACAACATTTCCACACCTGAAAATCAACAAATTCCCAGAACAGTTTCATAATAATTTCAACACAATTCTGGAGTTACAGTTATATCTAATAACACTTAAGTTTCAACATATATTCTAAGCTAATATACACAATTCCCATGAATCTTCTTGCTTGTTACACTAAACATTACAAATAAAATAAACACATATCAAAGTCATAAGTTGACATACAAAAATTAATAACTTTAAACTAAATGAGTTTTAACCTTTGGATATAATACTTTAAGTTGTTGGCCTATAGGCTTACCCACAATTCTAATGAAATTTTGGAAACATAAAACATATGTTAGTTTTTATAACTAAGTAGATACATAGGTTAGGATTGAAAAAAGTAATACTTACTCTTGTAACATGTTTTTCAAAGTAGGTGAAATCTTCTTATGGCATAAATAAAATCATACAACCGTGCATTGTCTTGGAATGATGACACATAGTTGCCAATGATACCTACCATCAATCACAAGTACTTACATAAATAATTAATAATACTTCATAAAATGTTACTAGCAAAAACACATACACATCAATGTATAGCGCAAAGTATATCTCTCTATTTGACTCAACCTTCCAAGTTTGCAAATAAAGTTTAATGTGGTCATGTGAGTTTCCCGAAGGTTGAATGGTTTGAGGTTCAATGAATCCATAGATGGAAGATCGACCTTGGTCCACAATGAATCCGTAAGAAATCTACATACATAAAATAAAAATTAATGCAACAATAATATTAAAAAATCAAATACAATTAGTCCAATTTTACAAATATAATTTTATTTCATAATTTTACAAATATTATTATAAGTTTCAATTAAAAAAAGAAATAGGCCAAAAAAACTATAAAAAAAATAGTCTAAGATAAAAATTATAATTGCGAATAAAAAAATACAAGCAATTATATACATACAATGAAAAAGAGATAACAAGCAAAATAATCTTAAAACGATGCAAATGGGGATGAAAACACATAATATTCGGTTGAAAACGCCTAAAATCAATCCACAATCAAATCCCAACTAGTTTGGTGGTGAAAAATGTTCGAAACTCACCTAGAGGAGGTCGAAATAATGGTCACTGACGGGAAGGATCGCGAAACACTGCAAATGGGGATGAAAACGGAAAATATTCGGTTCAAAAGGCCTAAAATCAATCCATAATCAAATCCCAACAAGTTTGGTGGTGAAAAACGTTCGAAAATTACCTAGAGGAGCTCAGAATGGTGGTCACCAGCGGAGAAGCTTCGCGAAAAATTGGTGGCGTGACGAAACAGTTAGGGTTTCTGCGTTTCGCGCAGAGAAAACAAAAAAATTGACGTCAGAGCTGCGTGGTCAGACGTTACTTAATGTCGGTGCAGACGGGGTCAGACGTTAAATTAAGTCGGGGCAGAGTGGGTCAGACGTTAAATTAAGTCGGGGGTAGAGAGCTCAGATGTTAATTTTTACATAATGTCGGGGTACTGTAGGTCAGACGTTAAATTACGTCTGTGATAGAATAGGCAGACATTAAAAAAGTCAAATAATTTACAAAAATGCCACCGGTCATTTTTAACGTGGGATTTTTTCTAGACAGACATTATATGGGTGACGTTATAGGGATATTTTGTGTTAGTGTTACTTATATTTTGCTTGTTGTAGACTATGTCTCCAAGTAGGTGGAAGTCATAGCTATAAGGACTAATGATGCTCGAGTTGTCATGGATTTTGTCAAGTCTAACATTTTATGTAGGTTAGGGACACCATAAGCCATCATTAATAACTAGGGGCCCATTTTTGTAATAAGCTACTTGAGACAATGTCAAAGAAATACGAGGTGACACATCGCATTGCTACATCATATCACTCCCAAAATAATGGGCAAGTTGAGATCTTTGATAGGGAGATCAAGAAAATCTTGCAGAAATTGGTAAAGCCTAGCAGAAAGGATTGAGCCACAAGATTAGATAATGCACTTTGGGCACATAGTGCTTACAAAGCATTTATAGGTAAGTTACCTTTTAGGGTTGTTTTTGGAAATGCTTGTCACTTACCTGTGGAAATTGAACATCGGGCTTATTGGGTCGTGAAATCTTGTAACGTGGACTTGGATAAAGCGGGAATAGAACGGAAACTCTAGTTGCAAGAACTAGAGGAAATTAGATTGATAGCCTATGAAAACTCAAAATTCTACAAAGAGAAAATGAAGAAATTCCTTGACCAAAAGCTTGTGGCTAGAAAAGATTTCCAGGTAGGGCAAAAGGTGTTATTGTACAAATCTAAGATAGGTCACATCAGTGGTAAGTTGCGCTCCACTTGGGAAGGGCCATTCATTGTTACACAAGTATTTTCTTATGGAGTAGTGGAGATCAAAGAAGAATTTTCAAAGTTAATGGACATTGTCTTCAAATATTTAATAAAAATCAAGATATGTTGAATAAGACGATGGATGGGACGCACTTGACTTCTCCCGCATACCTTCCGCCTTGAGCAATGGCGGACCTTGATCAATAATTTTGGGGGAGCCAAAATAATATACTCAAAATTCAAAATTTATATATTTAATTATTGTTAGTAATATAATAAAAATAAAAATAAAAGTAAATAATTAATTTAGTGTAACCGTACCTACACAAGAAATCACACATATACAAAGGATTGTCGTTCATTCTTTCAGATTTTTTAACTCATCAATAATTAAATCAAAACTAAAATTTTCAACTATTTATTTTTCAATGTAAATATAAACTCGTTCCAAGGAATTAATATAAAGCATGTTCCTCTAATTGAACAATATGATCATTTGTATCATGATTCAGGATACGTAAAGATATGATATTAAATTTGAATTGTTTTCATCGTCACGAAAAACTTTCTTTTTATAACTTTAAAAGATAAATATATTCTTCTATTCTTCATCAATATATCTATTTCTTTTTAAGTTTAAGATTAAAAATAATTTATCATAATTTAATTAAAAAAATAAAAACTTAAGAGTCATTAAAAGAAAAAAAAAATCAATGATAATCAAGTTTCAATTAAAAGATAGTTATGAAAACACATAGTACAATCTTTTTTCTCCCATAATCATAAAAGAAATGAATATAAGGCTCATGTGGTAAAAAATAATGTTAACTATTGAACAAATATTTCAGTATTAAGTGATACAAGAAAATTACCTTTTCTCTTCATGAATGAAAAAGAACAAATGAGAAATGAAAGCAAAAATAATAAATTTGTATTTAACTATTTTTTTTTTTCAAAACAGAAAAAAAAAACATGTGAGAGTGTGAAATCATAATAAGTTGTGGAAAACTTAAAAATAAAATGAGAAAGAAAATAAAAAATATCTTAATAAATATTTTTATTCTTCGTTACATTTGATTTTATGTTTTATTATTTATTAACATTAAATATTATGTCTTATAAAATAAAAAGAAAGATACCTAATTTAAATTCTATCAATTTTTAATATATGTTGCATATAATTTAAAAAATGAAAAAAATTAATATGTATATATATATATATATATATATAATATAAAAAAATTAAAAATTAAGGAGGGGCATGGCCCTTCCCTACCACAATAAAGCTCCGCCACTGGCCTTGAGAAATTAAATACCCTTCATATTTTTTCTTTGCATTCTAGATATATTGAATATATTGAGGACAATGCATGGATTAAGTGTGGGGGTGTGGGGAAACAATGTATTTTTGTTTCCTATGTTGATTTTGTTTTTGTTTTCTATTTGTTTTGTTTGCATTTTTTTTTAAATTCCTGTTTTCAATAAACATATTTGCATGGGACAATCATAATTCTAGAGAAATATAAGTCGTGTTGATATGAATGGATTGTTTCTATGATTTGCTAATTGAATTGATTTCAGAATTATTAGATTAAATCTTTTGTGAAAGAGTTTTGACCTAGTGATTTGAGCTTTAAGGTAAAGGATGGACCTCTATTTGTCATTCCTATTTTTATTAAGTGACTTGCTCATGCTTATTTATTCTCAAATGTTTAACTTGATTCTTTTGTTTTGCAACTTCGTGAATATGTATGATTTCATACGATGGAGGCATTCTTATTTTTAGCTACTTGTTTTAAGTCCAATGTAAACCCTTAAAAAGGAAAAGATCATGTTTCTCCTTAGCTTATGACTAAAAAAGGAGCTAATGGATTATGTTAGGATAGGTTAAGGAATAAAGTGTGGGGATGAGTATCTTGCCCACAAAATAATGAAAATGGAAAAAATGAAGAAAACAAAAGTGATGAAAGAGTTTTGAAAAAAAATATAGAAAAATAATTCCTTTATCAGAAAGAGCAAGAAATGAAAAAGAGTTGTTTTTGAAATTATGCTCCACTATTCTTTCTATATTTATATTTCAAAAACACAAAAATCTTGAAAAATTTTCCTACCTTCGCCTTAGCCCCATTACAACTTTTGAAAAGACTTCGTGATCTTTTGCTGCATGTTTTCTAAGAGTTTGTGAATATTAGAGAGTCTTGTTAAATATCATGTGTTTACTTACATGAGTATTTTGAGTGAAAACACAAGCTAAAGCACTTGAGTGAATTTTGACAAAATATACATTTTAATCTTGAGTGATATCTTTCATATTTAATTTTCATGTATATTTAAAATATTAACTCACGTGTGAAAAATGGAATATTTCCGTTTGTACATGGTAACTTGATTTCTAGGAGATTGACTTGTTTCCAATGATGTTCATTCCTTTGATCCAGTGTAAATATGAAATAAAATACCCTAGAACAAAGTATTGAAATTACTCAATTTTGCCAGGAGTGCAAAAGGATAAGTGTGGCGGTGTGATGAGTTCATATTTTTGCCCTTATTTAATGTTTAATTTTGGGTATTTAATTGAATTTTTGTGCTTAAGGATTGATTTAATCAGGATTTTTGATAATTGGGCTTATTGAGTTCGTGAGATAAAAATAGATTAAAAAGTTATTTTAGTCGCATAAAATATTATTGGATATTCTAACATTTATTAATGCAGTTGAAATTTAATTTGGGTAATTAAAAGTATGGAATTGAAATTTTTTGAGAAATAATTCAAAGAGCTAAATGCATCCCTGGTTTTTAGTTATGCACCACCATTTTTTGATGGCCACTCAAAACCTACTTCTACACCCCTACCTTTGTTTATTTTCTTCCCTTCTATTTCTTAAACTCAACTCAAGTAGATCATGCCATGTGACAATCCTCCACTAATTAAACTGACCAGCCTGAACATGACACGTGTCAGCATCCAAGCACTCAAAAATCACCCAATCAAATGTTGCCATGTCATCATCTTCAACCTTCGCCCAAATCAGAAACCCTAGCCTCCATCTTCACCAAGTTTTTACCGCCGTCGTCAATAGCCACGTCATCACCTGAACAAAACCAAAAGCCACCGCGCTCCACAACCATCAACGTCGTTCCACCATTCTTGTGCCTGGGCCACCACTAAAACAACCACCTACAACCATCAACCATGGCAGCTGCCATGCAAGCTTTCACAAAGACCATTTGAAGTTGTGTCTCAACCACCACTACTTTGTCGTTCAATGATCCCACAAGTTCCACCATCTTCATCACTACAGTTCACAAACCCTAAACGTGAGTACTATGCGCATCTTCACGTGTCCAACTCGTGCAACCTTCGTACCTGCACATCAAACCAAATCAGAATCCACCGCGAGTAGACTTGACGCAACCAACAAACTCACCACGAACCTGAGATTCATGACATCATCTTTACACATTAGCACCTGCACCACCATCACCACTGTAACGTGAAAAAATTCGAAAATGAAGCACCTGAACCATTCCTCCTTGAAGCCACCTTCGCGCTTCCATTACAGCACCTCCATCCACGCGTAGAGAATCCACTAGAAACGCAAACCACAATGCGAGCAGTGCCTTCATCATCATTCATATTCATCCACCATTAAGGCCAAAATAATTATATCAAAAGATAAAAGATTTCAGCAACAAAAAAAATAAGATTCAAGTCCAATCAAGGCCTAAGTAAAGAGAACCAAGGGAGCAAAAGAAAGACACTTGGCAACTCTCTAATTTAGGCAGCTACCATCCACCACATCTCTATTTTTCCATCCTTTTTTTTCTTATTCATCATTTTTCATGTATTTCATCCAATCCACAGGGGGCTAAACTTTTAAGGTTGGTTCAACTGTAATTTTATTATGGATTTTGAAGTTAAAATAAAATAGTTTTTTTGTTCTTTTGATTATTGTTATGGTTTTCATTTATCTATGTCCTTTGATTCTTAATCCAATAGAAAATAATGATTTCAAATCTATATGCATGCTAATCATATGAGTTGAAGGATTTTTAAATTCAATTGAGACTTTACTTGATTTTATTTAGAAACTATCATGTGATTAAATAAGTTTTTATCAATAATTGATACTTTATTTTGATTAAAGGTAATCACTTTAATTAAAATTAGTCAAGACTTTACTTTGATCAATTAAGTTTTTTATTTGGTGAGGAAACAAAGGAATAGACATGATTAGACATAATAAAATTTGATTGAGATGTACATTAGTTGAGTTTACTATGGATAATCTAAAAGTTCTCACTCTTAATTGAGACTTTACTTTGGTTAAAAGTGAGCACGCCAACAAATGAATTTAGACTTTAGATTTATTCATTTGTAAATCTACAACAATAATTAATTTAACAATAATCTTTAGATAACCGGTGATGAATCTATTTTGAAAATAGTGAAATTATCCTGTTTTACTATAATTTTTTTTAATATTTTTTTAATTAGCGGTTTCATTTATTCTCAAATTCTTCTTGATACTTTTTGCATATCATTCGTATAGTTTTAATTGCATTATAAGAATCAGATATTGAAAATCAATTTTGTGTTTGTTGGGAGATGACTCAAGGTTAGCTTAACCCTCTCTTGTTTGTTCACTACTAACTTGGCAATACTTAAGTTACTATAGTTAAGTAATGGAAATTTGATCGTGTCAACGACATCGTTATTAGTCATGTTCCATTATTAACATCAATCTTGTAGTTCAGTAAAGAACGCCTTCGGCCCAAGATAACCCGTCTAAACATTCAACAAGCCAATTCGTCTCGATCTTTGGCTTGGGTAGACTCGTCTAAATCTTTTGCAAATCTTGGCCAAACTCGACCATTTAATCTAACTTAATCTAGGTCCCGAGAACCCCACCTCAATCTTCATTCCAAGTCGGCCCGTCTTGACTGTGGTCCCAACCCAGACCATCCTGATCTTCAGTCCGTGTCTACATTTGCGTGAGAATGACCCATGTCAACCTTCGTGAAGTCAACTTATCTTAACCGTTCGCTCGACCATGATCGTCTCGACCAATGGCTTGACGCGGCCCATCTCGAACTATAGATTAGTACGACCCATCTCGACTTTCGACCTAGGCCATTTTCTTTAGATCTTGGGCCTAGTCGACACGTCTCGATCACAACTTGGCTTGACTCAACATTTAGCCTAGTTCCACCTTGGTCGCCCCATCTCAAACTTCGACCTAAGTCAATCCGCCGTAACCTTCATTTTGGGCCACTCCATCACGACCGTTAGCCTGTCCCTACCCGTCTCAACCTTTGACCCAAACTGGTGATGAATCATTATTTTCCTCTATTTTTTACCTTTTTGTATCCATCTTGATGGATGTTTAGTAATTAATTGCTATTGTTAGTGTGTTCTCATTTATTGGGCTTCATTGGACCACTAATTCAAATTTTAATTAATTGGGATTTGCTTAGTCTAATTTTTGTTTCTAAATTATTATGCAGTTTTTTCGTGAAGCATTTTTTGGCTTGGAAATTAATTTTATGATGAAGAGAAAGAGTGTCACATCTGCACAACACATTAGTGCGAGTGTTTATTTTAACCCAATGGAAATTTGAGGATGGGCCACTGTTTATTTTAGTCTAATGGCAATTTTGTAATTATGATTCCCATAATGACATTTTTATAATAATGAACATAGTGTGGTGATGGGATTTCGTTGGGGTTTAGGGTTGTAGGTAGCAGAACCCTTATTTTAGAGTTTGTCTCTTCTTCTCACATTTTTGGAGTCATAGCTACTGAAATTCGTTTTTGCTGCATTTTGAAGAACACCCAACTAGGGATTTTTGTTTTAGCTCATCTAATTCCCATTTTCAACTCTTTTGGTTCGAGTTTTCTTCTCCTTTGTTCATTGAATGATGTATTTCATTTTGGTTATATTCTGTTTGGAATCCATTTCCAAGGAGAGTTGACCTTGTAGTTGATTCCCAAAAAAGAATAAGCTTTGAGGTTTTTGGTTCAATAATTTGGTATTGTTTTATGCTATGGGTTTCTTTTCATCAATTAATCTCCTTGGGTATTTTGAAATCTTTGTATGCTTAAGATGCAATGGGTTTTTTTCATGGTTAAGTAAGTTTGTATTCATGCTTAATGAATATGGATTGCTTATTCTATGAGTGGGATTAATTGATGTGTGCGTTGCTTGGATGGATAATGAAACTTTGTTAATCTTCGCTTAGTTGATTAAAAACGAGTGGATTAAGAGTTAACCTAACAGATCACTAATTTTTCAACCAATGATAAGTGAAATTGCATTTGAATCAAGGAGTCAACAAGTTTTAATCACTATTTTATTGAATTTTGTTCTTGTTTCGAACTACGGTTTGAACTACAACCCTCTCTCTTTGTTGTGTTTGGAACCTTTGAATGATAGTATTGGTCATTGGGAGACGACCATGAGTTAGCTCCTGAGTACTATATTTAAACTATTTTATTTGTTCGGGTACGACCTCGATCACCTGGATCATCTCAACAAGTGCTTGTTTCGGCCAGGCCTGGTCATTCTTAAACTTTGGCTTGGGTTGGCCCATCTCAAGCTTCAGCCTAGGCTCGTTCGTCTCGATCTTTGGCTTGGGATAACCCATCTTGACTTGACTCAATGCTTGAACCACCTTAGCCCTGTTTAGCTCCTCTCGAACATCGATCCAAGTCCGCCCATCATAGCCTTCATTTTGGATCGACCCATCTCAACCATTAACCTGACCTACATTGTCTCAACCTTCGCTTGGGGCATGACATCTCGATCTTCATCCCGGATCGGCTCGTCTTGTTCTTCGGTTCGACTCGGATCGACTCGATGGTTAGCTTAGCTTAGCTCAAGTCGACCTGTCTTGAACTTCGACCTGGATTTGCACACCTTAACCTTTGTTCTGGCAAGGCTCGTATCGATCGTTGGCCCAAACTGGACTATCTTAACCGTTAGACAATCTCAACCTTTGGCCCGATCCAGTTCGTCTCTACCTTTGTCCTAGGACGACCTACCACCTTTGCTCAACGACGACGTGCACCAACTATTGCTCTTACCGGATTGCCTCGCCTTTAGCCTTGCCCAACCCGTCTTTACTTTTGGCCCGATAGTTGGGAATTGAACTTAAGACCTCCTTTATTAACAAGCTCTAGGCATCAGAACTACAAAACCATTTAATTATAAATCACTCTAATAATATTAATAAAAACTTCACTGTACTCATTTATTCTACTAAAACTAATTATTTTTCTTGGATCTTATAATAATTATTATAGATAAAATGACATCAAAGTTCTTGTCTTTAATAATTATCGTTGGTAAATTTTATCGCTAAAATTCGTCGATACTTAATTTTTTTCGAAATTTATCGACAAAATGGTCAACAAGTTTTGTGCAGGGAGAGGAGCAATAATTACCAATAGATAATTATAGATGAATTTATAATCGGTGATAATTATCGACAAATTTTAATTTTCATTAATTATGGATAAATGTTTTTAATTTGTTAGATAAAATTAACCGTTGCTTTCATATTAGAAATTATTTTCTTTTACACGCGAAATATTACTATTACCTATAAAATTTTCCCCATTAATAATTCTTTTTGAAGTGTTTATACATATATTGTATTTTTGTGACAAACGAATAAAAAGTAATCTCAAATATGCACATAATTAGAGAAAATCTCTTCTCCCTTTAAAAAACAACAAATACAACAGTGTTTTGTTAACATCTGTTTCTCATTATTGTTATTTGAATCCAATGCTTTTTCACTAAGTGTTCTTGACTTGTTCTTTGATTATGTTTTGAAAATCAATAAAATTTCCCTTCTCACTTTCGTGAAGTTTAAACGCATCGATCATTTCCTGTGTAGAGAGTATTTACTCCGATGTGTTCTTTCAGCCAAAGCCTTGCTCTTTAGGCAAGATTGTTCTTCTCTTTCTCTTGATATTTTATTCCCCACGCCTCTCTTGTCCACTTTTGCGCATGTTTTCCTTTCAAACGCATGTTCATGTGCTCTCGAGTTAATCATTTTCTCATCTTTTGTCAAATAATCCTTAACCTCACCATCTTTTGAAACTGCACTACGACCAAACTTCGTAATTCTTGAGGTATTGGCGTCTCTAGTTTTCCATGTACAAGTCCTTGAATTTCTTGCATCTTTCAACATTTGTCCACTTTGAATCTCCGAGACAGCCCTTGTAGACACCAGCAAATTATTATCCTGCAAAAACAAAATGGAAAATTCTATTTACTTCGACTCAAATCAAAATCCAAAAGGGATTCATTCATGTACAACTAACCATATCAAAATATCCAATATTGGGTGATGGCATTCGGAGACCAGAAGGCTTCTCAGTTCTCGAAGCATGAAATGAAACATGTGAACCAACGCTTTCAGTCACTGATGATGCAGAAGAGAACCAATCAATGGATACTAAAGGTGATATGCAACAAAAGTTCTTTCCAACAGATGAATAAGATAGGTGACAACACTTTCCTGCAATCAATAGTCCTTGCTTTAAATTCCACAGAATGAAGGATAGTAAGAAAATAATTATGGTTGTCTTGTGTTTAGAAACCTACCACTTGCTTTGAGAGTTTTGTTTCCCTCTTTCACTTCATTTGGAAACATAGGAATTCTTTTGGTGGGAGTTATTGGGGTATTTCTTCTAACTCGACTTTGTATCTTTGGTGGCTTTAGATGTGATGAGAGATCAGATCTTCCACTTGGAGAAGAAAACTTTCACAAGTAGAAATATGTCAGTTTTGTGACTAATAAAGACACCAGAATAACAGCAAAAAAAATTCAACAAAAGAATCCAAATTCTCTTATTCGTGCGATCAATGTTTTTAATGCAGTGTTGAATATTGTATATAAGTTAGAATAAATAATAATATCATAATATATAGACAGAGGCTAATTCCTTTTATCTTTCCATCCATTAACAAACTGAATTCATCATGTGATTACTTCTAATAATTCATTGTCATTTGTCAGTATAAAACCTTAGTGAGCATGGTATGCTTGATTTAGCTGAGTATAACATGTTTCTGAAAGACAATTTGATCACTTGGAAGAGTTAAAATTAAGATAGAGTATCTCGTTAGAAACTGAATTTTAAGGGGTTGCTCAAAGTGTATTTGAAGGATTTAAGATAAAAATAATATTAGATGATCTTAAAATAAAAATTGACATTCCTATAGAGTTGTACTTATGATAATAAGATAATCATGAGCATTGTTCATAATCTGGTACAACAAGGTCGAATAAACATATTTAAATTGACACGTTTTCCGTGAAAGATAATTTTGACATGAGTTTGGTAGTCACAACTCATAAGACTTCAGTAAGAAACTTCGTCGATTCATATAGTTATTATCTTATAATTAAGATGAAAATAATTTCCCAACTTGAAGGTGAATTATAAATAGGAGATTATTAAAATTAAAATGTTCCAATATCTTTATTCGGCAAAAATATCTCTAAAATTTACAGTTTTATTTCAATTTATTTGTCTTTTTTTTCAGAGAAATTTTTACTCGTGTAGAACATGAGAAGTTAATAAAAAAAAAAATTTATCTCTATTCCCTTTGCAAGTATTTGCATGAACTGATAAAACCGTCCTTCACACAAATAATATTAGTGAAAGAACGAACCTTCAATTTGGGGACAGAATCCACATCCATCCTTTTTGTTGCTGAAAGTAACCAAAAGAAGTAATATAATTGAGTAAAAGTGGAATGCATGAATCATCCACGAGTATTTGTTTTTCATATAATAATATTTATAGTTACTATCAAATGTGATAAAACATAAAAGTAATATAAAGGATAGATGAAGAGCCAAAAAAGAAAAAAAAACAGTGACGATTACCAAATAAAACAATATTGTCTAATGCAGAAAGGGAAAAAAAGTATTTTTGACAAAACCCATATGCAAGAATGGAAGTTGCTTCCATATACAGCCTACTAAATATGCAGAATATATAAACAACCTTTCTTTAACAAAAGGTTAATGACATAAAAGTCTCGTACTTACAAAAAACATTTTGAATGTTTCTGCAACCTGAATCAACCGTGTTCGATGATTGATGCTGCACCGAAATCTCTTGGCTTGTTGATGATGATCCGTCGTTGTCAATAGTACGATTTGACTCGGATGAGATCCTTAGTTCTTCTATTTGAGGAAGCATACCCATTTCGGATTTCTTATGCCCTTTGTTTAGAAGCGATAACTCCTCATGATTTAAAATTCCTGATAAACCAAAGTCCAAAAGTATAAACATCAAGAACACACACTTAACAACAAGAAGTAAAAGGTTGATATATAAATCATATCAAACACACCTTCACTTGTGAAAAAAGCACTGTCCCAAGCTAAACTCTTCCTTAAATTGAATCCATCAGTTACAGTTTTAATTTCAGGTTTCAGATTGTTGAAATACAAATGATGATCCTGTTCAGGTCTCAACATCTCATAACCATTCTCAGTTTGTAATGAATTTGAAGTACTGAACAACTCCTCCAGTTCTAGAATTCCTGAGGATGAATGAGGTGATGAATGTGAAAACAATGAAATTATTTGAATACATTTCCACTGGAATATGAATGATACCAGAACTTGTGGAAAAGGCACTATCCCATGCCAAACTCTTTCTCAAATCATACTTCAGCTTAGATTTTAAAGACTGCAGGTCCTTTTTTTCTATATGTGCTTCCTTTATATCTTCAGTTTCCCCATTGCTAAACACGTTAAAACCATCAAGCTTCTTTCTCATATCTGATTCTGCAGCCAATTCAAGTTTCAACTTTCTTATTTATGGCAGCAAGAAATTCAAATACGGAATAGAAGGAACTATTTCAAGGTTTGGTTCTACAAAGATTAGCTTCCAAAATACGGTGTGCTTGTGTTCAAGATGGTTTCTTTCTTAGTCAAACCTTTCTACTTTTATAAAAAATCTCCTTGCATGAAAAGATAGAGAATGATAAGCAAAGACAACTTGCAGTTCAAAATATTTGAATGCTTTTAGGTGAAGTCTTGATAACTATTCTTGAATAGATAGAGCAAAATACCAGAGAAAAGATTCAAATAAGTACTCCAAATAAAGAAAAGAATAAAGAAATGTCACATATACTCACCCAACTATGGAAGTTTTTGAACGTGATGATGATCAATCCTTCTTCTTCAAGATTCGTGTATGGTTCTGGGTTTTCTACACCAGACGCAAAAGAACAATCAGATTGAAATTCAAACGCTCATTATGGAACGATCCTTTATTATTCTAAAACTGTCGCTGTTGGGATTCAATTGCTTTAGCTACAATGGTTATTTTGTCATAACACCTCATTGATTCTCACCATTATTCTAATTTAAATTTATTAGCACACGAAAAAGAAAGTTATGATAATGCTGTTGATTTTAGAAGATTTCTTCTGCAACTATAGCACTAATTATCATGATAAAAAAAAAACTACGAATTATTGTACAATATAATAAACTTACTGATTTATATATAATTACTTTATAGATTTTTTTAGAGTAATATTTTATAGGCTTAATGATTTGTATTTGAACGAAGGTATAAAATGTTTTAAAACCATTACACAATTAGTAACCCGGTTGTAATTAATTCGGGATTCTCACTTTATGCTGCCAAACGATTACGAATATTTTCTTATTCAACAGGTTAAACATGAATTCCTAAAGTTTACATTTTTAATTGATATCCTATTTATTAATATTATTGGAAAAATATAAAGCTCAGTCCTTGTAAGGCCCTATTCTTTTATGTCTTTAACGAGAAGGGCTGCCCCGAAATCTAATGGGTCTAAAAGTTGGCCCAAAGTATAAAGTTGAACCCTAGTCTGTCCTAACATTTTCACTTTCACTCTTTCAGAAAAATCAGCCGTCACCTTACTTCCCTCTCACAGAACGCTCTGCTAAGGTTTGCTCTAGGTCTTCTTCGAGCTAACTCACACCAGTTCCTACTCCACCTTGTTGACCATCCTAGGGACAGTTGTGTTCACGGTGTGCGTGTTAGAGCGTTCCACTAGCTTGTTTTTCAGTTACGGGAAGCTAGGGTTCGCCCTTTCTTTTGAGTGATACTGTGTTCGCCTCTGTTTTGCCGTCTAAATATGTTTAGTATGTTGATATGAACTTGAGTATGATAATTTTGAGCCATTGGTGATTTGTTGAGTGGTAATGCACGAGAGAACAGTGGTGAACTCTGGTTTTCTCGCCCAAGCGAGCCTGTCTCGCCTAGGCGAGATCAACAGAGGCTCGCCCAAGATGTTTCACACGGGCGGTCGCTCAGGCGACTCACGTTGCTCTTGAGCGAGCAAGCATCGCGCCCAAGCGAGAGGGGTCTCGCCTAAGCGAGATCCTGCATGAGGCTACTGTTCCCCTTTTCGAGCCCTCGCCTAGGCGAAGGGGCTCGCCTGAGTGAGAGCTTCTCGCCTAAGCGAGACCCTTCAGCTTAAGCGAGGGGCTGGGCGAGACAGTGCACTGTTTAGCTGTTTTATTGCTCTTGGATGATTGATATTTGTTTGGGTATGATTGTTATGATGAGAAATATATATAGTGGATTGATATGTATGCGTGATATGATTCATGAATGGTGAATGATGGGTATTGTGGGAACTTGGCATCTGAACTAAATGGGATGGTGTATGAGTCGTGATTTGTGAGTTGTAACATGATGTGAGTATGATAATTGTATGAGAAGAATCATGGCATTGAAATGATGAGTTTAGTATGAGTTCGACATGAGATATGAAAGAGTTGGTACCAATGTGGCATGATAATAATATGAGTTGGAGTTCCATATCCAAGGTTCGAGAATAATGAGTTGGTATGGTTTGGCTGGGAATACGAAATAGATGAATTATGAGGAACTGTATGTGATGTATAAGTATCTATCTGTGGGTGTGCATGCTGAATCCGTTTGACTGATTAAGAATGTTTGGTCCGTGTCAGTGCGTAATTCCTTGGGAATCTCTAGGTGAGATTCTCAAGGTCGTGCTTCAGTGGTCGGGACGTAATCCCATGGCCCTTGTTAGTGTAACATCCCTAGGGAATATTACTTAAAAATAAATATTAAAAATAAATAATTGCATTAATAGCCATCTCGATAAAAATCCCAACGCGGGAAAATTTTTAATTTAACAAGATAGCGCACCAAAATTTATAACTGAATTCATAACTGATTACAAGTTACCAAAAATTGTATTTAAAACATAAATTACAATTTATCATAAACCTTAGCACTACTCCCATGCTAGCCCTCACTCCGCCATCTGAGCATCCTCAGCACCACCTGTATCAACATCTGCTCCCGTGTAACGAGTTACACAATCATCGCCACACACAAACAGAAAGGGTGAGCTGAGAAAATAAAATAACAAGCATGTAAACACAAGATAGTTCATTCACCCATCTTAATCATTATCTATGAATCTTGGCCAAGACCCTAACCCCAAGACTTAACAGTCTTCAAGCCATACAATTGGTTAGCCTTGGACTCGGGAATCTGATGCTCACACGAACCTGCCCGCTCGTGGTCCTGCTTCTACGAACCTCCCCGCTCGTAGTCCTGCTCTACGGACCTACCCGCCCGTAGTCCAACACATGTGATCCACCAGTATGAATGTATTCAATTAGTTCAATTATTTTTTAATCGACTGATTTCACTTAAGTCAAATGAAATCAACAAATTGTACGAACAAATTAACCTGTTGAGTTCACTTAAGACCAAACTATATAAGTTGTTTTTTAGATGAGGCAAGATTTTGAGTTTTTGAGTGCGAAAAACAATCATTCATCTCTAGAAACATCTCTCTCTGAATCACATAGTTGCAAGTGGTTATTTGAATATCTTTGTTGATCTTAGAGGCATTTTGGCTTGATTGGAGCTTCAAGAAATCGAGTATGGTTGGCTAGGGAGAGCCACCACCAAATTTTGTAGTTCTTGTGCCTCTTGTTGTGTTCCTGGTGTGATTCTAGGATTGTAAGTGTGTTTCTTACAATAGTGTGGTTGAGATTTTTGTGAGTCAAAAATCTTGGTGTTTCTATTGTTCAAAAGTATAATCTTGGTTTGAGTTTTGTAAAACTATTTAGTGGAAACCAGACTTTGGTTGTCTAGGTAAACTGGATGTAGCTTTGTGATTAAGTGAACCAGTATAAAAATAATTGTCCAATTCTTTTTCCCTCGTCTTGCTCACTTCAAAATCTCAAGAAATCAAGCAAATCAATCTTTGTTGTGTTTGCATGTGTTTTTGTGTTATCTGGTAGTGTAATCTTCTTGAAAATACTGTTTGGAACGAATCTTGTGTGAGGTAGCATGTAGTTTGAGTGCGATTTGAAAATTTTGTGTTTTGCATAATTTCCTAGTATTTTAGTCGATTGTTTTGAAATTTTAATATGTTGATTCATAATGTATGAACATATCAACATGTTGTTTTTATTTTTTATCGGTTGAAAGTGTATTGTACTATAGCTTTTGCATTTGAATTTTGTGGTCCAATTAATTCAAAGAAAATGTGTTTTAAGCTTTATATAGATAATTCAACCCCCACCCCCCCCCCCCCCCTTCTTGGTTTAAACTACGATTTCATTACTAACAATAACCACTATAAGGAT
The DNA here is from genome assembly GCF_037176805.1 of Vigna unguiculata. Lineage (NCBI taxonomy): Eukaryota > Viridiplantae > Streptophyta > Magnoliopsida > Fabales > Fabaceae > Vigna > Vigna unguiculata. Next base: position 19,954,122 of record NC_140795.1, on the reverse strand, counting down.
AAATGACTTATGATTATTTTAAAGATATTTGAGAGATTTCAACAATAGAAAGTCAAATCCAAGCCCAATCTAGTCTTATATAAAGAGACCAAGGGGAACCAAAAAGGCAAGTTCAGAACATTAAAGTTTAGGAACCCTTTAGGGAGAGCCTAATTTCGTCCTCTCTCTCTACCTTCCTTTTATTTTGATGTTATTTCTACATTTCATGGAGTGTTAAACCTCTAGGGTTGGTTCCATTGTAATTTCTTAACTGGATTCTAATGTTATAGTAAATAAATTTGTTTGTTCTTTTGATTCCTATTTTGATTTATTTTTATCTATATCTTTTGTTCCTTAATCAAGTAAATGTAATGATTTTTACATCGTAACAAGTTAGCTCGGGATTAAATCTACCTAACAATCATATGAGTGCAAAGGTTTTTAAATTTAGAAACTTTCATATGATTGAATGAGTTTTTGCTAATAATTGAAAAATTACTTTGATTAAAGATGAAAACTTTGATTAAAATTAATCAAGAAGTTACTTTGGTTGATTAGATTTTTACTATATATAAGAGGTAAAAGAATAGACATGATTAGGCATAATAATATTTAATTATGAAGTTACTTTGATTAAATTTACTATAATTAATCTATAGAGTTTTTGCTTTTGATTGAGAAATTACTTTGGTTAAAAGTGAGGACACCAACAAATTAATTGATAAATTACATTGATTAATTTGAAATCTTAGAAAAGAAATCAATAACAATAATCTTTAGGAAACCAATGATGAGTCCTATTTTGAAAAAATAGTGGAATCAATCTATTTCTTTATCATTGTTTTAATATCTTTTTATCTTTTTATCTTTTTCCAATTTTATTTCTTTATTTATTTTATTATCTTCTTTATTACTTTTATTTTATTTGACTAACCCCTTTTGTATAGTTTTCATAAGAACTAATTTGTTAGAAATCAAACCCGTGTTTGTTGGGAGACGACTTAGGGTTGACTTTACCCATCTGTTTTGTTAACTACTATCTTAGGAATACTGAATTTGTTATGGTTTAGTAGTATTAATTTGATCGTGTCAACAACAACATTATCATAGGACAAGTCTAAACCACGAAAATGTGGGAACTTGGCACATATAGACAAGAAATCAGTTGAGACACATTTTATACGAGAAGTACAGAATGGGGCCCATGGCAACAGAAATACCCCACACAACACACTATCGAACTTGGAATAATATGGGATAAGGCTCATGACATCATAAATACCTCAACCATTTAGCTATTACTTTATTATTTTGTAACACATTAATGCAAATAAGTGTGTACTCATTTTCCTTCACTCGTGTTTTTCCTAAAATAAGTTTTGTTGGGCAAGGTTTTAACAAGGCACCACATACACTTTATGTTTCATAAGTACATGAACAGTTTCTGAATAAGCTACTACTAGGTAAATTTTGAGCCTTTTGTTTGAATATGCGAGCCCAACGTCCAAACTTGCTTGATAAATTCGACCCCAATGTCCAAGCTTATGACTACTCAATAAATTTGAGCCAAGTATTCAAATATGTGAATACCCAGTAAAACTGAGTATAAGCGTTTGAATATGTGACTACTCAATAAATCTAAGCATGAGCACCAAAATATGATGACTTGGCAAATCTAAGTATGAGTGTCCAACCATGGACCTACTTGGAAAATACTCCAAGTATTTTATGAGTGTTCGACTGTAAATCCACTTGGAAAATACTCCTAGTACCTTACGAGTGTTTGACCATGAACTTACAATTGTCCAGTTACTGGCTTACTTTGAAAACACTCCAAGTACCTTACAAGTGTCCAATTATGGACTTATTCAGAAAAATTTGAGTATAAATTCAGTGTCCAAAAGCATGACGATACAAGTGTTTGAGTACAACTTGAGTATGAGCTAAAAGCAACATAGAACTCATTCAAGAGATAAAAGTGGCATGTAAAACCTAGTACAAAGAGATGAAAACAACATATAAACTAGTTCATGTAATAACTTGGTCCACCTACAAAAGTTATTAACTTTCGAGCTAAGGGGCTTATGTATCTACCCGACCCAAAATATATTATTATTATTTGGCTCAAAATGGCCCACTAAGCATAAGATCCAAGTCTAGATCTGTACGAAATATTAACACCCCTAAAACCAGGAAAAGGTGATATTTATGATAATATAAACAAAATTTAGTTATTATATTTGTTAATCTGTTGTTATATCTTGAGCTTATCTTATTTGTTGTTATATTAATAAGTCTATACAAGCCTATAAATACATGATAACATAGAGAGTACACTAATATATTACTCATTATATATTCAAATGCTAAAAAATATATCTTATTAACTTGAGATCGGAGTCCTTGTAGATGGACTTTCCGTTAGACGACTCAAAGCTCACACAATTTTTTATCTAAATATTTTATAACTTTGCTATTATGATTATTAAATTATTTTTCAATTACTTTTTGTTTGTATATATATCTTTGTGAGTGCCTGTGTTTTTTTGTCTTCTAAAATGATGGGAGAGTTAAAACTTTTCATTTTAATTAAGAATAATAAGGTAATGAGTTTTGTCAAGTAAGATGAAATAATATTAAACTTTTTTATTTTAAATAACCTCAAGTCTAATATTCAAATATATTCAGCGTCTTATATTTATTATTTTTTTGGATTAAAAACTGAATTGAAAAAGAAAGAAATGGAAGAAAAATCGTGGTTCTTTAGATTACGTGAAAGAATGTGAAAATAAACGATTGTAGAGGATTTGATTGATGTAGTATAATAAGTTATTTTTATATATATATATTAATATCTTTTAAAATATTGTAAAATAATTTTTTAAAAATAATTTAAGTTATAGTTAATTTTTAAAAACATAAAAATAAAAAATAGTATTTTATTTAAATTTACTTATCTTATTATAAAAACCATAAATATAAAAATAATAGTCGGTTATATAAAATATGGGATCGATTATCTTTTGAAATGCACGACAAATCTTCGCATTCTTTTTGAGAAATGTTTAACTCATCAAATTTTACTCAGTTTACATAAACTTTCACTTTTTCAATAGTCATTTTTTATACTTTCATTACTTTACTTTACTTTTTATACATATAAAAGGAATAAAATTAGTCGTCAGAGGGCACGGTGTCGTGCTATAGTTACTAGTAGAAAAATAAAAAAATATAAGTAATTTATAAATTCAGCCAACTCTGACCAGTTCAGTGTAAACACCAAACCCCAAAATCAAAAGCAACAGGAGTTGAAGTCAAAAGACCGAGTGAACTAACGGGTCCTAACTCTTACTCGGCAACCAATTTGAGAACGTGGTACACATGAGGTACACTGTTACGAGAGCCTGATTCTTGACCAAGACCAGGAACTGTACGTGTTTTTTCAACTACAACAATCTAAACACTACACGACAAAAAAAATAAAAATAAAAGCTAAATGAGTAAATATTGTGAACAATTTAGTAATTGAAATCACAAAAATTATCATCTCATCCTTAATTATGAAAACGAGTGAGTATCGTAGCAAAAAAGTCGGAGATAAAAAAAATTATACTTCTTTATTCTTTCTATATTTATTTCAACAACTCCAAAAATCTTTAAAAAAAAATTTTACCTTATGTCTTCTACTCATTATATCATGTGAAAAAGTTTTATGATTTTTGATTTCATGTTTTCTAAAAACATGTGAATATCAAAGTCTCGTGTTTTCTTATATAATTATTTTGAATGAAAATATAAACCAAAACACTTAAATGAATTTTGACGAAAAAAATATACATTTTAATTTTAGTGATTTCTTTTAGACTTGATATTCTTGTAAATTCAAAAGATTAACTCATGTGTGAAAAACAAATTCCATTTATATATAATGGTAAATTGATTTATAAAGGATTGATTTGGTTCTAGTGATGTTCGTTCCTTTGATCTAGTGTAGATATGGGAAAAAAACATAATCCAGAACAAAGTTTTGAAATTACTAAATATTGCTCAGGAGTACAAAATGGTAAGTGTGTGGTTCTGATGAGTGCATATTTATGTCATCATTTAATGTTTAATTTTGGATTCTAATTAACTTTTTTGCTTAAAAGACTGATATTATTATGGTTTCTCATAACTAGACTTCTTGAGCTTGTGAAATAAATGTGTATTAAAAATTACTTTTTAGTTGCATAAAATATTGTTGCATATTTTAATTTGTATTGATTCAACTAAAGTTAAATGTTGATTCGTTCAAGATGTGAAATTAAATTTTTCCAAGTTACAAAATAAGGTCAAAATTAGTGAATTTTGGAAAGAAATATTCAAGGACCTAAATGCACCACTAGTTTTTACTTCTACACTCTCCTTTTTCAAACAATCCAAACAAAACCTATCTGCAACCCCTTGTTTGTCTATTTTTAACCTATACCACTCACAAAATCAACCTCATTCATATGCTGCCATGTGGCATCTATCGACCACTTTCAAATTTGTCCGGCCAGAACTTGACGAATGGCATGATCCTTGTGGCGACTTATGAACCCTTCTTTTTTTTTTATTATTATTATATGATTTACTTATAGAATTTTAATATCAAATCTTACAATAATATCTAACAAACTTAAAATATTCACATATATGCTTATATATTTTACAGTACGATATACATCCTATATTTACATCATTTAGCACACATAATATTTTCTACACTAGAAGAAGAATGAGTGTTATTTATTTACAGTCCCCCCCTCATATACTGGTCTTCAAACATGGAGAGGAAAAAGGTTATGGATAGGGTTCACTTGAACTATTGAGGGTAGGAAAAAGGTAACTCCAATTTGTCCTTCAATGATAATAGGTGCATTTAGAGTCGAAAGGAAAGTGATAGTAGAGTTTTCGTTCCCCTGAAATGTCATATAATTATTTACTATATTTGTTTGCCATGCATTTCCCGGGGAGACAGCCACGATGTCAACAAAAAAGGGATCAGGCATGTTGGGAGCAGCCATCTATGATGAGCTTATAAAATTTTGTTTTTCATACACAATCATCAAATAGGGAAGTGAGACAAATATCACATAAAAACATACAAGATATCATAATAAGATAAAATAGGATGGAAACTCTTCCAAATCCAAAAAAATTGAATTTCATCATACTTTATAAAGATATTCATTAATTTTGTAGCGACTAGTCAGGATAAATGAACTTATGACAGACAACGTAACTCAAGAACATTTCATCTTGAGTAATACTAACTCATTTAAATCCCCAAGGTCATACCTCCAACTACAATAATCAAATCTTTATTTATCATAAATTTTATTTCAATATTAAACCATATAATTATATAAATAAATAAATAGGGTCAAATGCATAATTAAAATAAATATAAATAAATAAAAGGACATGTACGTGATTGGCGATAAATATAAATAAGTAAGTGAGAGTAAATATAAATTGAATAAAATAGGACCAATGCTCAATTGCAAATGAATATAAATAAATAAATAGGAACAGGAACTAAATATAAATTAGAATGAGGTTAAGGACACCTCACTTAAAGTAAATATACAAATAAAAATAATTATGAAGAGATAAAAAGATAAAAGAGATAAAATAATACATGTCTTCTCCCCTTACCTTAGTTATTATAGAAAACACAACAAGGTTGTATCGAGACTTTGGTGATAAAAATTTTTTTCTTCGTAGCTGTAATTTCTCTCTCTTTCAGTGGATCCACACAAAAGCTTCTCTTTGTTTTTTTTTTCAGCTTATCTCTTTCGCTCTTTATTTCTCTTACCCCACCCCTATTTATACTATATTAGGTAATCATTACTTCTAGTTTGATTCTTAATTAACTTAGTTCCTATACTATTATGATTTCATTAGTTCTCAACATCCAATACTAGATTTGTTTTTCACAATGAAAGGATAAAAGATAGAAACGGATTTGCTAACATTAAATGCTTCTAATCTCTTCAATATATATATATATATATATATATATATATATATATATATATATATATATATATATATATATATTATATCTTCTTTTAATTTTTATTAGATACGATAATAACTTTCTCATTCACTTGTTATTCAATCCATTGTCACTTTGTTTTAGAAGATTCCGCATTTGATTGTTACTTGTTTTCCATTTATTCATTTTACATTTATGCAAACTTTTGTATATAAATTCATATATCGATTATTATTAAATGTATATTCATAATTTATGGTATTATTAGTTTCAATATTATATATATATATATATATATATATTATAGTATATTCAACCATCATATAATTTGTTAGTAAAGAATTATTGTCTATATGAATTAACTCATTATATCAATACAATTTATTTTGTAAATTTACACCTAACAGATATTGTAAGTACTATCAACATTTTTTTTATGCATAAAATGTTTTCTCAATGAAGATCTTAAATATGGTTTCTTTAAAATATTATTGACTTGATCACAAAAAAAAAAAAAATTGGTTAATAGTGTTATAATATGATTATTGGGATTTTATTTTGTAATGTTAGAAATAATGAAGATAAATAGTATAACTCCAATACACTATATATGAAAAGTAATCTAACATTAACTTTTAGGTGTTAACATACTAAAAATATTATGGTATAAATTTTTGGGATGTTACATTTTGTCCCCCAGATACAGAAATTTCTCCCTCAATTTTTATTTATTTACTAAAATAATTGAGGGTAAATATCTTTTATTTTTTCTTCTAACTCCCATTTAATATCCCTATTAGCTTGATTCCATATGACCTTTATGAGAGGGATTTGTCTGCCTCTCAGTTCCTTGACCTTCTTGTCCATAATTTGTACAGGCATTGCGTCAAATGTAAGGTTATTATTTAATTGTACTTTATGAGGTCTTATTACATGTGATGGATCAGAAATATATTTTCTTAATTGAGACACATGAAACACATTATGAAGGCTGAAAAGAAAAGGGGGTAAACAAATTTGATAAGCAACAAGACCTATTTTTCTAAAAATTTGGTAAGGACCAATGAACCGGGGAGTGAGTTTCTTCGATTTCATCACCCTACCAATTCCAGTTGTTGGTGTAACTTTCAAGAATACATGATCCCCTTCTTGAAATTCAAGAGGTCGTCTTTTCTTGTTATCATAACTTTTTTGTCTACTCTGAGTTGTTCTCAAATTTTCCCTAATCATTTTGATTTTCTTGGTTGTATATTGAATCATGTCAAGACCTAATACTGAATTCTCACTAGTCTCAAACCAACACAAAGGTGTTCTACATTTCCTCCCATATAATGCCTCATAGGGTGTCAAACCTATGCTGGAATGGAAACTATTGTTATAGGTGAACTCAATCAAAGGTAGGCATCGGTCCTAACTATCAGAATTTTCTAACACACAAGTTCTCAGCAAATCTTTCAAAGATTGAATGGTTCTTTCAGATTGTCCATCAGTTTGGGGATGATAAGTTGAGCTAAGGTGAAGCTTGGTACCTCAGGCTTGATGTAAACTTCCCCAAAATTTTGAAGTAAATCTAGGGTCCCTATCAAATATAATACTTATAAGACCTCTATGTAACCTGACAATTTCTCTTATGTACAATTTAATCAATTTTTCCAATGAATACCTAATGTTAATGGGTAGGAAATGACCAAACTTTGTTAACCTATCCACGATAACCCATATGGAATCAAATTTTTGAATGGTTCGTGGGAGGCCAACTACAAAATTCATTACTATACTATCCCATTTCCATTCAGGTATATCTAAGGATTGTAACATTCTTGCTGGTTTTGGTGTTCTATTTTAGCTTTTTGACAAACTAGACATTTTGCTACATATTATGCCACTTCCTTTTTCATTTTGGGCCACCAAAACATTTTCTTAAGATCTTGATACATTTTCGTTGTGCTCGGATGTATGCTTAATTTGCTTTTATGTGCTTCTTCTAGAATCATTTCCTTAATTTCCTCATTATTGGGTACACGCATCCTATCCTTAAATCTTAAAGTTCTGGTTTTATCTATGCCAAAATTCTCCCCACCCCTTTGACCTATCAATTTCTTTTTCTTATTAATGAACTCATCACTTTCTTGTGCCTCATGGATTTGCTTTTATAAATTGTTAGTGATCTGAATAGAGTTTAATTGCATTTTATCATGGCTTAGGGTGACCGACAAATCCATGTCTCTAAATTTTTCTAAAAAATTCATTTCATGAATCATTAGTGAAGAGACATGTAAAGATTTTTTTTGCTTAAAGCATTTGCCACTACATTTGCCTTTCCTGGATGGTAATGTAATTCAAAATCATAGTCTTTCAGAAATTTCATCCATCTCCTTTGTCTCATATTTAATTCCTTTTGGTCGAACAAGTATTTGAGACTCTTATGATCACTAAAAACTTCAAACTTACCACAATACACATAATGTCTCCATATCTTAAGTGCAAAAACAATGGCAGCTAGTTCTAGATCATGGGTTAGGTAATTTTTGTCATGTTTTCTTAGTTGCCTAGAACTATATGCGACTACTTTTCTATCTTGCATAAGAACACATCCTAATCCCATTTTGGAAGCATCACAAAATATAACAAAGTGACCGGTAGGATCAGGTAATGCTAAAACAGGAGAAATGGTTAATCTTTTCTTGAGTTCTTGGAAACTATTCTCACATTTTTCTGTCCACATAAAAGCTTGGCCCTTTTTAGTGAGTTGGGTTAACGGCATAGCTATTTTGGAAAATCCCTCAATGAATCTTCTATAATAGCCTGCCAAACCAAGAAAACTACGAATCTCAGTCATTATTTTTTGTGGTTCCCATTGTAAAAATGCTTTTACTTTGATTAGGTCCACTAATACTCCTTCTTTGGAAATCACATGTCCTAAGAACCTCACTTCCTCTAATCATAATTCACACTTAGTTAATTTGGCATACAATTGTTTGTCTTTCAAAATCTGTAAAACAGTCTGAAGATGTTCCTCATGTTTTTCAAGAGTTTTAGAATAAATAAGAATATCATTTATAAAGACAACTACAAAACGATCTAAAAAGGGACGAAAAATTCTATTCATATAATCCATAAATATTGTAGGAGCATTGGTTACACCAAAAGGCATCACTTGATATTCATAATGACAATATCTAGTTCTAAAAGCAGTTTTTTGTATGTCTTCTATTTTACTCTAATCTGATGATATCCAGACCTCAAATCTACTTTAGGAAATACAAAGGCTCCTCTCAATTGGTCCATCAAGTAATCTATTCTAGGAAGATGGTATTTATTCTTTATGGTGAATTTATTTAATTACGATAATCTACGCACAACCTAAAACTTCCATCTTTCTTTTTAACTAACAAAACGAGGCTCCTCAAGGTGACACACTAGGACGAATGAACTATTTTTCAACCAACTCTTTTAATTTTTTTCTTCAGATCTACTAATTCAAAGGGTGACATCCTTTATGGTGCCATAGAGATTGGTCTAACTCCAAGCATCAGATCTATGGAAAATTCAATTTCTTTGTTGGGTGGTAAACTAGGAAATTCATTGGGAAAAACTTCAGGAAAATTTTGAACAACTGCAATATTTTTCAAATCAACTTCCTCTTTTATTTTCATAGAGGATAATAAAAAGTACCCTTGAACTTTATTCTTTAAAGGCTCACTTTTTAAGTTGGTAGGTGATTTCAAAAGATTCTAAGAGTTTAGAAACATTACTGATTTCTCAGCACAATTCAAAAGGACTTGATTGGAAGATAACCAATCCATATCTAAGATTACATCTAATTGAGACAAAGGTAGACATACTAAATTTACAAGGAATTTTCTATTCTCATGAACAATTTAAACAAACTCTATTGGTAATTTATGTGTCATTTGTGGGAGTTGAAACAACCAAACTAGTTTTCAGAAAAGAGATCGACAAATTAAGGTGTTGAACACAATAATTGGAAATGAATGAATGAGTTGCACTTGAGTCGTACAGTACATTTAAAGTTTTGCCTTCAATAAAACACATACCTTGAATCATATCATGGTTTTCAGCGGTGTCAACTCCAGTCATGGTGTAGACTCTTCCTGTTGTAGTAGGTCTTGTCTTAGTTGCAGCTGGATTGAAATGTGTCTTTTGTTGTCCACATTCATAGAATAGGTGGCCAAGTTTCCCACACTTGAAACAGACTGGTCCTTTAAGATGAAAATCTTTAGCATGATAACTTTGTCCGCATTTAAAGCATATGATATGATTATAGGCAAGTCTACTAGAATTTCCTGATGAGGATTGGTTGGATTGGGACCTCCATTGTGGGCGATTGTAAGGTTTTCCCTCATTGCGTCTATTTTTATTTGTCTAGGGTCCAAAATATTTTGGTTTGTTGTTTTGATTGTTCTCAAAGTCTTCCAAAAATCTACACTTGTGGATAAGCGTAGGAAAATTAGCAATTTTTAGTATTCCTACTGCTTTTATCAATTCATCCCTAAGTCCATTTTCAAATTTTATACACTTCATCCTTTCCTTTGGGTGATAAAAGAAAGTAGAGTATTTTCCTAATTCGTCAAACTTGGAAGCATATTCACCTATTATCATACTTCTTTGTTTCACCTACATGAACTCTATTTCTTTTCCTCTCCTCACATCATTTGAGAAATATGTTTCTAAAAACCTTGTTCTAAATACTTCCTAGGTAATAATTATTCTCCCTCCTTCAAGTAATCTCCTAGTACCATCCCACCAATATCCAGCTCTCCTATCAACATAAATACATCATAACTCACCTTTTGGTTGTCAGCACAGTTCATAACTCAAAATATTTTCTCCATTTCCTTAATCCATAATTTAGTTTTTTTCTGGATCATATCCTCCAGAAAATTGTGGAGGTTTGTTTCTCCTAAATTCAGCTAAACCTTGTGATTCAGGGGTTCATTCATGTCTTTGATTCCTTACTAGAGCAGCAGTCATGTCTCGGATAGCTTGCATTGCTTCAGTTAATTCATTGTTCCTCATATTGTTTGCCATATGGAATTGTATTAGTTAGTAAAAAAAATGTGATGAGTACATTTCATAGATCTCACATTAAACGTTGATTTGATACCATCTAATGTGGCGACTTACGAACCCTTTTTTTTTTATTATTATTATATGATTTACTTATAGAATTTTAATATCAAATTTTACAATAATATCTAACAAACTTAAAATATTCACATATATGCTTATATCTTTTACAGTACGATATGCATCCTATATTTACATCATTTAGCACACATAATATTTTCTACACTAGAAGAGGAAGGAGTGTTATTTATTTACAGTCCCCGCCCCCTCCCCTCACATACTGGTCTTCAAACATGGGGAGGAAAAAGGTTATAGATAGGGTTCACTTGGACTATTGGGGGTAAGAAAAAGGTAACTCCAATTTGTCCTTCAATTATAATAGGTGCATTTGAAGTTAAAAGGAAAGGGATAGTAGAGTTTTTGTTCCCCTGAAATGTCACAGAATTATTTACTGCATTTGTTTGCCATGCATTTTGTCGGGAAGACAGCCACAATGTCAACGAAGAAGGGATCAGGCATGTTAGGAGCAGCCATCTATGATGAGGTTATAAAATTTTGTTTTTCATACACAATCATAAAACAGGAAAGTGAGACAAATATCACATAAAAATATACAGGATATCATAATAATATAAAATAATATGGAAACTCTTCAAAATCCATAAAATTGAATTTCATCATACCTTATAAAGATATTGATTAATTTTGTAGCGACTAGTCAAGACAAATGAGCTCATGGCCAACAAAGTAACTCAAGAAAATTTCATCTTGAGAATATTAACTCGTTTAAATCCCCAAGGTCATACCTCCAACTACAACAACTACAATAATCAAATCTTTATTTATCATAAATTTTATTTCAATATTAAACCATATAATTATATAAATAAATAGGGTCAAATGCATAATTAAAATAAATAAATATAAATAAATAAATGGACCAGTATGTGACTGGCGATAAATATAAATAAGTAAGTGAGAGTAAATATAAATTGAATAAATAGGACCAGTATACAACTGGAGATGAATATAAATAAATAAATAGGAACAGGAACTAAATATAAATTAGAATGAGGTTAGGGACATCTCACTTAAAGTAAATATAGAAATAAAAATAATTATGAAGAGACAAAAAGATAAAAGTAAAAGAGATAAAATAATACATGTCTCCTCCCCTTACCTTAGTTATTATGGAAAACACACCAATATATATATATATTCTTCTCTTTTAATTTTTATTAGATACGAATAATAACTTTCTCATTCACTTGTTATTCAATCCACTGTCACTTTGTTTTCAAAGATTTTGCATTTGATTGTTACCTCTTTTCCATTTATTCATTTTGCATTTATTCAAACTTTTGTATATAAATTCATATATCGATTATTATTAAACGTATATTCATAATTTATTGTATTATTAGTTTCCTTAATATATATATATATATATATAGATATATTTATAGAATATTCAACCATCATATAATTTGTTGGTAAAGAATTATTGCCTATATGAATTAACTAATTATATCAGTACAATTTATTTTGTAAATTTACAGCTAGCAGATACTATAAGTACTCTCAACATTTTTTTTATGCATAAAATGTTTTCTTAATGAAGATCTTAAATATGGTTTCTTTAAAATATATTGACCTGATAAAAAAAATTGTTAATAGTGTATATAATATAATTATTGGGATTTTATTTTGTAATGTTAGAAAAAATAAAGATAAATAGTATAACTCCAATACATTGTATATAAAAAGTAATATATCATTAACTTTATTTTTGGGATGTTACAATCCTCCATAAATAACATTTGATCAATGCTAGGATGCCACATGCCCATCATCTTCTTCCCTTTTCACAATCCAAAACAATTTTTCTCTAACATAACCAGAACCCTTATTGTTCACTTCCACATCATCGTTAACCTCGCCATCAGCCAGCACCACACCAGAACAACATTGGTGATGCACCATATTGGAGAAACAACGACGTTCTTCCACCTATATCGCACTAGACACGCTGAACCCTCCACCAACCAGTACAAATCAATCATTGGAAAACGTGAAACTTCACACCACTATCATGTTGTGAGCCATGCTAAAATATTGCAAATTTACTAAAATAATTAATTTAATTATATCAGAAGTTATCAATAAAGGATATTTGTCAAATATTTTTTAAAATCATCAATATTGTTAATTAGTTAGAAGATGTTACATCAACAAATAAAATATTTCAGCAAGAGAAGAGTTAGAATCCAAGCTCAATCAAGTCCTATATAAAGAGACCTAGGGGAAGCACAAGAGGAAGCATTAGCAACTCTGGTTTTGTGGAGCTATCGTCATATCTGTCACCTTTTTCCACCCCTTTTTTACCCTTTCTTTCATTCATTATGTTTTCCACCCCATCATGGAGAGTTAAGCTTCTAGAGTTGATTCCCTTATAATTTCATTATGGATTTTGAGGTTAGATTAAAATAATTTATTTGTTCCTTTTAGTTATTGTAGTGGTTTATTCTTCTTCTTTGTCTTCTATCTCTACATTAAGTAAAATTAATGATGATATTAAATCTATATGCAAAACAATCATATGAGACCAAAGGTTTTTAATTTTAATTAAGAAGTTACTTTGATTTAAGTTAGAAATTTTTCTATGATTGAATGAGTTTTTTGCCAATAATTGAGAAGTTGCTTTGATTTTTTTGGAAAATTTTTAACTACAATTAATCTAGAAGTTACTTTAATTGATTAGCTTTTACTTGATAATAGAGGGAAAAGAATAGATATGATTAGGCATAGTAACATTTAATTGAGAAGTTACTTTGGTTAAATTTATTATGGATAATCTAAAAGGTTCTCGCTTTTAGTTGAGGAGTACTTTGGTTAAAATTAAGAACGCAACAAATTAATTGAGAAGTTACATTGAGTGACTTAAAAATTTACAACAATAATCAATTGAACAAAATATTTTGATAACCAATGATGAATCTATTTTGAAAAAGTATTGGAAATTGACTTGTTTTACTATCATTGTTTTTACAATCTTTTATTTAGCTTGCATAGACAAGAAGCACCCCTCTATATTCTAGTTATTTTTGGTTTTGTTAATCTATTCTAGTGTCTTTCTTTAGGTGTTTCTATTTTGAGTGCTAACATTTGTTCTTAGCTTTTATTTTCTTATTTGTCATTCCTTGTTCTTTCAATTTTGTCAAGTTAAATTCCTTTTGTGTATCCTTGCTCCATTTTAGACCTTTCTTGCTTTTCTCCTTAGATTCTCTTCTCGATTTTTTGTGTTATTAGGTGTAGGTTTTCTCTTTTGAGGTCAACCTGTAAGTAAATTAAGGTGTTTCTAGGCCAAGAAGGGGGAGAGGGAGACTGAATTGGCTTTTTCTAAAAATTGTATTATTTTTGAAGTTTAATAAAACCTTGAGGAAAAATTCAACTAACCATAGAATCTAAGAATGCATCAGTTATGGAACATGCATTTTAACTGGTTGAAATACCAAAATAACATATTAAAATCTCGATAGAGAATTTTACAGTAAATGCACCAAAACACTCAAATTACAAAGATTACATATTTGATTAATATGCTTATCAAGACAAGTTAAATTAATTCCAAATGCACAAAGTTATCAACTTGATATGTAATTACACAATGATTTATATTAATGATAAAATAATTGTGAATTCTTGATACATACAACAAATTGAAAAATATGATCAATTGATTAAAATACTAACAATGAGTGTACATAAAATTCACTTAACACAATTTATCAACCAAGATCAATAACAATTGATAGAAGATGCAACATTATACTAATTGCTTATGCAAATATGTAAGGATTTCAATAAAAGATTACCCAAATTCATTTTCATAATGAAATTAAACTAAGAACAATACAATGCAGAAAGTGTAAACCAATTCACATAGAATTTTTATATTGGTTCACTCCACTTGAGCTACATCCAGTTAGTCAAGGCAACCTTAGCCTGAATTTTCACTATTTCAAAAGATTTACACAACCCTTACAAGATTCAACTTTTGAAATACAAGATTCAATACATTAAGGCTCTTGAATCACACAAGAAACCCACATAGCACAACAAGAAACTTTCTTCAAAATCTGGAATCACGCTAGACATACCACAAATTCACAAGAAGAATTAAACCTCAATGGTGGCTCTCCCTAGCTAACCAAGAACCTTTTTCAATGCACACACTATGAGCAAACACAACTCCAAAAACTCTAAGGATGATCACCAACAACACCAACTCTAGTTCTTTAGAGAGAAAGAGAGTTTTTTATTTTCTAATTGATTTCGTGCTAAAAAATGAATCACTCTCTTTTGCATAGAAAAAGACAAGCTTTGTAGCTTGTCAACTAACATATTGCAAAGGTTGAAATTTCTGCTTAATCGGTTGAGTTCACTTACTTTAAGTGAAACCAACTGATTCATTAATATTCTTGTCGATCAAGTATGTTACTAGCAGAACTATAATTCCCAAATTGTTTAACTTGTTCAAAATTATTTTAACAAATTGAAAAGTTACAAATAGACACAAGACTTTTATCTGAAGTCAAATAGTCTTGAAGTTTAAACCACAACATCAACTTTCAAGTTCTTCCATCCTAACCAGTTCAAATTTCACTTCAAGCTTGAAAGATCTTCAATTCTTCATCAAATCTACATGCATTAAATTCATTTGTGCTAACAGAACCAACCCTTAAGGTAACATCTTAGGGGGTGGAAAACTTAAGTGGACTCAAAGCCTTGGTTAAGGAGCAAAGAAGGAGAGAAATAGTTGGAGAGGACTTGCTAGACATTTTGGTTGGATTCACATCTTGATTTCTCTATCTTGTAAATTTGACTTACTTTGGTGTTCAATCTCATCTCCTAATTAAAACCTTGTTTCTTTAGTGAATCATTTTTTGTTGTTAAGTTCTTTGAAGGTTCTAAATGCTTTCAAGTTCTTCCATCGCAACCAGTTCAAACTTCACTTCAAGCTTGAAAAGATCTTCAATTCTTCATCAAATCTACATGCATCAAATTCATTTATGCTAATAGAACCAACCGTAGGTTCAATCTTAGAGGGTGGAAACCTTAAGTGGACTTGAAGCCCTGGTTAAAGAGCAAAGGAAGACAAAACATTTAGACAAGAGTAGCTAGCCATTTTGATTGTATTTGCATCTTGCTTTCTTTAACTTGAAATTTTGCTTACTTTGGTGTTCAATCCCATCTCCTAATAAGAACCTTGTTTCTTTAGGGAATCATTTTTTGCTGGTAAGTTCTTTGAAGGTTCTAAGTACCTGTCTACTTGTATATTAAACTTACCTTTAGGCTGCATAGTTTAGATTTAATTTTTTTTCCTTAATTGCTTTTATTTGCTTATAGTTTAGTGGTGTCTACTTGTATATCAAACTTAATTCAAGGATAGGGCAATCAATTAACTAGTTATGGTGTGTGTGTGTGTGTGTGTGATTTAAGTGGGTAAACAACTACTTATTGTAATTGATTTAAACTATTTACTATTTATATTTATACTAAATGATATGTTCAAACTAATAAAACAAAATGCCACCTAAATATGAACTCAACTAGAGCTAAAATGCAATATGAACTATACTCCCTTATTTTCAACTACTAAATGCAATCCAAATGTATAAGATGATGGTATGGGTGTATGAAATGATTTTAGTAACTAATCCTAAGCTAATCTAATATCTAACAGTACCTAAAATGAGAGGGAAAAGATTATAAACAAACTATTTGATCAAAATTGTAAGACAAAACCTAAATGTAGCCTAAGTTTCTGATGAAATTCTTATGTCATGGAAAGTGGATTTATGTAGTAGTGAGCTACAAAACTATTTACAATCCTAAATGCCACTAAAATCTAATCAAATCCTATATATGCCTAGTGACTATGAAGTCAATGTTGCTTTTAATGTATTTTACTTGCATATGATGAGGCAGACCCTCCATATTTAAGGTCAAATCCTTTTAAGGAGAGAGAAGATAATGACAAACCCTTAGCAAAGGGAGCAACCATAAGAGCCATGGTTGAAGGATTCAAGAAGACTGGGCTTTATCGAGCAAAGTAGGCCCAAGTTGATGTTCATCTAGGCTAAGAAAGATGTGAAAACCTAGTCTAAGATTCTTTTGTAAATAATATTTTGGGCTTTGTATTATGAGTCTAGTAGTGTAGAATTTTATTTAGGCCATGTTTTGGGCTTGAGCCTAGTAGACTAGTTTGGGTCTAAAAAGAGATGGGCTTGATTTTGGGCCAATATTTTGGAGCACATGGATTAGGGTTTCCAAAACCCTAATTTTGAGACAAATTTGGAGAGCAAGGCTCTCTCCTTATACGCACAAGAGCATGAATATATGTTTTCTTAGGTGGTAAGTCACACTTTGTGCATGTTCTCTTTTGGCTCCAAAATTCAAGTTTCTAAATCATTTTCCCCCCTCATTTTTTGAGACACCTAGCTCTCCTTTTGTTCTATAAATAAAAAGGCTTACCTCATGTAATCTTAGCTTGAATTTGAGTAAAGAATTGATGCCAAAATGTGTTCATATTCCTCGTGTTTGAGCTCTTCCTAGACTTGTCCTCTCTTCCAGACTACCACTAACACAAAGAAGACTTTTAATGTTTGTCATTTTTGGTTTTTTATGTCTGTCCAAACCCCGATGTCGTATCGGGTGACGTTAAAATTGATATCGAAATTAAAACCTGATGTCCCTTAACATTAGTTTGTAAGGAACCCCAACATCCCTTAACGTCAGTTCTGGAAAAATCCAAACGTCCAATTGGCACGATTTAAAGGTAAAAACAACAACTTTTAACGTCTATCATGGTAACGATAGATGTCAAAAACTATTTTTTTTTATTTTTGTTGTATTTACAATTTTCCCACACCTGAAAAGCCGAAAAATTCCACAACAGATCACAAATATTCCAACAAAATTTTGGATTTACAATTTTAACTCATATATAAGATACGACATTGGTATTGCATTACAAAAACATTATAAAAAAATAGCATTTTGGGGTTTGTGAAGAGGAACCTCATGTCCAGCACCTCTTACAGTTTGTTAATGGCAGAAGTTGCACCAACGTTGCCATTGTCATACCATGTGTACCAATTGGCGATGATAGATAGTTTCAAGACATCAATTGAATATCGAGTAGCTATCATTGGAACCACAACATCAGTGTCTTCACTACAGCCAAATATCAAAGATAAAGAGTTTTAATTACAAAACAATTAAACAAAATACTAAGCATTGAACCTCAAAAGGTAAAAACATTTTCACTTTTTATTGGACAGTGATTAAAATAAAGATGTGTCGTGTGAATAGCTACTGGAAATTAAGAAACTAATAAGATAAAGTTTTTAGTCCAAGTTTTTTTTTATTTTGGTTTAAGTTCTTTATGTTTTATCTCTATAAAATCCAAAATGAATGTTTTTATTTCTTATAAAATATATAAATTTTAGTTTTAGTTTTGTGAAACATCTCTTTTTTTCAATTTTCATCCCTTCAAAGTTTGAAATTATTATTTTCAATCCTTAATATTCACTTCAAGATAAATAAGTAATATTAATGATATAGTCCAAAGAATTTTGAGATACTTGTTAGAATTTTTGAAGTATCAATGTTTTGTTTAACACGTAAGATGCATATATTCATTGTAAGTGGTAAAAATAGTTTCAAACAGTATTGAAACTCATGTTAGGTAACATTGGAGAGTTTTTCATCTTGGATTTGGCTATTCTTCAATGGTGTGCCATTGAAGAAATACATGGCAAATTTTTGTAGTATAGTGCACCTATACTATCTCTTTGTAAGTATATTCTTCTCTATAAATTGCGCATAAATGATGAATACCTGCATGCCTTCCAAATTTACTCCCATTAAAGTTCATCTCCTAGTCAACCCCATCAAAACCCTACATGATTTACACACAAATATATTAGTGAAGCAGCATAAACATTAATACAAAAAATAACACCGCAGTCCCACTAATGCAGACATAGTAGAATTAGGATAATGTGACCATAAGTTCAACCATTTGACTATCGAAAGAGTTAACAATATTTGAAAAAAAACAAAAAAAAACGATAAGTCTAGAAAAATGATGAGTTATCAAACAAAATAAGACCAACCAAAATGGTGGCATATAAAGATCCATCGCAGAAATTTCAAATATGTTAATTGCTTTCGCCGAAGATCCATCGATAGGTTATGAAGGTCTATAGCAAGAGAATGCTGCCAAAAGTAGATATAAAAAAGCTAGTCATATGGGGACGAAAACAAAACATATTTGGTTCAAAATGCCTAAATCAATAAGCAAATGAAAACCCAACAAGTTCAGTGGTGGAAAACGAAGCCAAACTCACGTACAGAGGTCGTTGTTGCCGGTAGCGAGGAAAACTTTAACTCGCGTGAAAGAACAATGTAGCGTTTTTGTTTTGGCACTGGTTTAAAAACCTTTTTGATGTTGGGGGAGTGGGCGTCGACGTTAAATGGTGTCAGGGTGTTGGGGGTCGACATCCTTTTCTGAATGACGTTGATGTTTTACAGAGTCGACACTAAGTAACGTCTTGGATATAGCTAGTCGATGTCAAATTTGACCTTTTATTTACAAAAATGTCACCGGTCATTTTTTACGTTGGGCTTCTCGTGGGCAGACGTTAAATGGGTGACGTTATACACCTTTTTTGTAGTGTACTTTAGGTTTCCTTCCTTAGGAAATGGTCTCACCTCTCCCTAGGAAACTCTTCCAAACCGAACAAAACATCATCAACACCGAACCTTCTCACCTTCATATCTCCTTACTTTTGCATGTATCAACCTTCCATGAAGTCCTTTATCACTTGCTCATGGATTCCAAGCTTGAAGATGGACTCATTACCACTCATCCATAAGAGTTGGCCTAACCTCTCTTGAGATCACCCAAACATCATCATCTCATCACCATTAAGTCATCAAAAACCTAGTCGTACACCTTATTTCCCATAGCTTATGTACATCATCGTCACCATTGGAGTCTCCAACTTAGCTTGTGTCATATAGCTTGGAAGGAGAACTTCCATCACATCCAATCAAACCTTACACATCTCACCTAAAACCTCTTCATCGCTATGCTCCTCGAAGTTGGGAGGTTAACATATAATAGGATAAGACCAAAGAAATATAATTTTTCTTTACACATAAAGGCATTGATACTAGTATAATTGTGGAAGCTTGAAGACTTAAAAATATATCATATTGAGCCTAGTGGGGTAATTTACTACATATGTCCGAGTACATCTAGGACATCTCGAACACCCAAGCCTAGATGTACTAGACCTATATGTTGTAAAGAAACATAATATGCCTTTGAGACTATAGTTAAAGAATGATCGGTAAAATAATGACCGAAAGATAAATAAAAGTAATTAGCTATGTGAATTATGCCCATACATATATAAACCCATAAATATGATATAAATAGCACAACACTCACGGTAAATTAATTATGTTTATTGTTCTTGCATTTACTATCATATGACACAAACACCTTTTTTCGGTCCAAGAGAAGAGTAACTTAGGATACCCTGACCCGAAAGTGGAAAGGTGGAGCTAGGAGTGTGCATTTAAAGTGTTTGCAAGATATATTCATTATAACAACAATAACCAAGCACCTATTTTCAATTGGGTCCTTCGAGATTTTTGCAGTTTTGTCCTATTTTCCTTTTCTTACATCAGCCTTTTAAATAAAAAAGTAGGAATTAAGAAATAATAAATTTAAAACTAATGTAAAAAAAACAGACAACGATAAACGGATAATTCTTTTAATGAAAATAATTTTATTATTTGTATATTATTACAAATGATTTAATAAAATAAATTAACCAGCATTAATAAATTAATATTATATTTTTATTTTTTACATAAAGTTTTTGTCAATAATTTAAAACATACTATAAAGTAATTATTTATTATTATTATTGAACTATATTTAAACTATTGATTTACTATGTCAAAATTATTGCTTTCATTGATCTATATAACCGAAACAAATATTTGTATTTTAGACAATTGCAAAATCGTGTGCATATAAATTCAAAGAGTAAAATATTAATTTTAAAAGAAAAATTAATAATTATACATGAAAATTTTTTAAATGTATATTTAAGTTAAATTAGTAATTTTATTGTTATTAATATTTAAAGCAATCTGATACTAAATTGTATAGAGATTCTGAATCAAATATTTAATTATTTATTTTCAAAAACTTGATTGTGACCATCTTACCCCTGCATATTTGTCCCCAAATTAGTCGCACAAAAAATGACCGTTTCTGGTGACCAACATGCCTATTGAGACCAAGCATTCTCCCTCGTACACGTCCTTTCCAGGATGTTGCGTCTATAAATTGGAAACCTTTGCAACCACGACTTCTCGACAACCCAATTATCCTTTGTTTTGTGCTTGCCGTGAAATAACATAACACACGTGGGTTTCGTTCTCTGATGCAAAAGTTAATCACTTGAGAGAGAGGTTTGTTTCCTCGATCAGTTTTCTCTTTTGTTTTAAAGATGGAAGGGTTTGAAGAAGGGTTTGTTGTGAAAGGAGGCATAAAATTGCCAATTGGGTTCAGATTTTGTCCCACAGATCAGGAGCTTCTCCTTCACTACCTCAAGAACAAGGCCTTTGCTCAACAATTACCTGCTTCAGTCATTCCAGAAACTGATATTTTTCAGACTCACCCATGCCTGCTTCCAGGTTCCTTCCACTCTTTTTTTCATTCTTTTTTGTTACTTTTTTTCATAAAAATCAAAATCCCTTCAATTTGTATCTACCTTTATTTCAATTTTTTTAGAAAATAATGCTAATTTAGTACATGTGAATAGAAAGAATTGTAATGAATAGAATTTGAAAGAGCGAATAATTAAAAAGATTTAGAGTCGCTGTATTTATACATGAATTTTTTTAAAGGATTAACTATGTTTTTTTTTAATTTACGGTAAAAATTAGAATTGGTTTTTTTTTTATTTTGAATTAATTTATTCTTTTAAACTATTTTTTTTAGTTTATTTGAACACGTTTCATTACCATTACAGTTTTAGACTCGTTATAACGTTTGACAATTTTTTTTTTCAAATTGTTTTCGTTTAGAGGATTAAATTAATTTTTAAAATAAATTAATTTCAACTTTTATTAAAAATTAAAAAATTAAAAATATATTTCACTCTATCATGGATTAACAATAGTAAAATAAAACGAAATATACATCTTCTTTTAACAATGAGCCACCGTATCAGAAACATTCTTTTCACTCGAATCACTCGTCATTATACTTTGACAAAAGGGCCTTTCACTCAATTTTAATAGCTAGCACAAAAGATAGTTCATAGATGACAATTGTTCTCATGTCATTGAAAAAATTGCAAGATGGAATAGTATTTCTCTGAAGTGATTGAAATGGAAAATATTAGTAGTTTCTCTTTTGTTGAAGCATGATATGAAACTATTTTTGGTGAATCGTACTTGTAGGTGATTTGAGGGAAAAAAGGTACTTTTTTAGCAATTGTGGAAAAGTGAACAAGAGAAGTGCCGGTTCCGGTTGTTGGAAATATGTTGGAAAAGAAAAAGAAATAAGGGTTTGTGAAAGCAATGAAGTAATTGGGATGAAGAAAACACTGATTTTCTGCAAAGGTTCCCATGAAACAAGAACTCGCTGGGTCATGCACGAATTGCGTCTTGTAACTTCGTACGCATATCAGGTAAACTATCATAAATTTCAAACCACGTAAAAATAAACTGAATTCATACAAATCCAAATACTGTTACAAAAGTTAATATTAAATCACATTCTTGTGTGGTTGGATCAATAAACCCACTTTGTCCAATTCATTCTTAAACATAAACAAATCATGAGAATTGATATTGTTATTTATTTTTTGAATGACATTAAAAAAATTACTAACTTCATTATTTTCAGCATCTTACAATATCATATAAAATTTCATATTGTCATTTTCTAATCTTGAAGAACCTTAAAAATATAAAAAGAACATTAAAAATTTTTAACAATCAATTAATTAAAATATCTTATTAAAACTATTTATTAAAAATTTAAGTCACAGTCTTCGTTTATATATATATATATATATATATATATATATATATATATATAAAGATTTTTTGTTAAATTAAAATTTAACAAATATAGATATTTAATGATAAAAAACTGTTATAATAATATTTGTATTTGTTCCGTTAATATGTTGATACCATTACTTGTTAATATATATTTATAATATCTATTTTTTACTCGTTGATAAACATTTTATCCCTAATTTTATTTTAAAATAATAGTACATTAATTAAATATTCATTCCTCTAATAATACTGATTTGAGTAATTTTATTAGGAAATTATTAAGCCACAGAAGTGGAATGCTTATAGAATGACAATGATATATCATTTATTCCAATTATATTTATGTTAAAAATATTTATATTTTTTATTGTTTTTTTTCTTTGAACATTAAAAATACACCGATATTAATACTTTAAAAAAATTTAATATAAATCCTTTTAACATATGTATGGAGAGATTATTTTACTTTCTTTTTGTAAATTAATCTTGTTTTACTAATATTTATATTAGTCAAGATTTTTTACTGTTTTTTTTTTCTTTGAATGAATATTAAAAATATATTAAAATTGATACTTTTAATATATTTTAAAACATCAATATATTTTAAATATATCGTCTAAGAAAACGAAACAAAAAATTCAAATTCTATATACATGTAACAACTTACAACTTCTAAAGAATGTCTAAATGTAAAATAGAATAATAAGAGTTAAATATATTTTTTATTCTTAAATTATAATAAAAAGTTAAAATTGTGTTCCGTTCTTATTCTTAAATTAAATTATAGAACATTTTTATTTCTGAAATTAAATGTTTTATAATTTATTTTAGATATAAAATATAATTTTTATAATAATTTGGAGAAAAAATTATTTAACTCAAAAAATAACTACTACTCACAATGAATATGTTTAGTAGATTTTATTCGAACAAGAGGGTAATGTGCCTAAGATGCAGTCTATAGTTTTCCATTATTTGAAGACTTAAGAATTCATCCATTCTCGTGCAGATGGCGGTGGCAGATTTTGCTGTGTATGTGATATTTCAGAAAAGGAAGAAGACGCCAAAAGCATCTCAGCAGAGACCCTTTTGTAGCAGCAAACTTCAGAGAGTACATGATGTTAAACCTAGCATAATGGATTTTGATCACGATAATATACTGCTTCCGCCACCTTCTTCCCCATCTTTACTTCAGGACTGTGGTGAAACTTCTAAGAACTTAGACTAGGATTTAACTTATAGACTAGAACAGTGCTTGCTTGTAAAGCACCAACTACGTTTATCTTTACTTTGCAATAAATGAAACCACGTTTTACCTTACACTTTTCAAAACAAAAGTAGAAGTCATATATAATCATACCATTGGTTCAACACAAAAGTAAAACACTTAGATTTTATTATTAAATCAGCAAAATCGGAAACACTGCAATTACATGATAAACCACATTATCGAATGAACCAAAATTAATTAACAATTTTACTAGTTATTATAATAATTAAGTTAAAAATAATAATTTAATTATTGGTATAATTACTGATTTAGTTTTCTAATTTTTTAGTTTGGTTCAACTTGGTCCCTTATTATTAGTTTGTTCAATTTAGTTTCGCAATTATTTATTTAAAGAAGGTTCAATTTGGTCATCTCCATTAAGTTGGAGTTAACACCGTGTTTTGTCAAGCCCTGAAATTTTAAATTTAATTTTAATTTTTTTTTTAAATATATAAACTGTCACGTGTCAGGTTACCATCGTGCCACGAGACAATTTACAATCATGACATGTGACAATGATAATAATTGTTTTCAATTTAGTCCCCTATCAAATTATTAAATAAACTTAATTACAACTTATGTATACATGTTACAATAATCTTGTTAAATATATACATCAAATCACTCCACTTAAATACTCAAGTTATTTTATTTTTTACATTTTTATCTTTGTACTTTTTTGCACATGAAATTTTTTATTCTTGTAAAACATAAAATAATTTGAATATTTAGTTGTAGTGATTTGATGTATAAATTCAAAAAAATTATTTTAACATGTATATATAAGTTATAATTAAGCTTATTTACTAATTTGGTCTCAAATTGGAAAAGATAAAATTGGATCGTTTTTAAAAATAGGAGTACTAAATTTAACAAAAAATTGAAATAGGGGACTAAATTGAAAACAACTATTATCATTGTCATATGTCACAACCGTAAATTGTCACGTGGCACGACGGTAACTTGACACGTGACAGTGTATAAATTTTTTTAAAAAAAATTAAAAATTAGAAATTACAAAAGAAATAAAAAATTTCACGGCTTGACACGTGTCCTGTACGGACACGATGTTAATTCTAACTTAATGAAGATTGTAAGACCCTAGAAAATGGCGTTTTGAAAGTGATAGTGGTTTAAAAATAGTGAGACTCGATTATTTTAATATTAAAAGGTTTTAGTATAAATAGAATCGTTATAAACGAGTTTCATTATTTTAAAACACACCATCTCTCTAGAAACCACTTTTCTAGAGTTCTCTGACTTGTCTCTAGAGGTTCTGTCTCTCTGGTCCTCTGATTGAAGAACCGAGACCGAAGAATTGATCCTCTCGGCGAGCTCTTCAAATTGGACCAATCAGTTTTTCCATTCGCGTAAGTTGAGTTTTCGCTCTCTTTTTAATCTTTTCTATTGCATGCGAGCTCTTTTCCTCTTGCATGCGATGTTTTAATCATCAGTATAAGTCTTTGTTGATCAGTGATCATAATGGTAGGACCTGGTCGTTCTTGTGATGTTTCTATGTGTAGATAGAGCATCTTGTGGAGTTAGATGCGTTTTGATGTTCTTTGAGCGGTTTGGGTCTGCAGAGTCGCTTTGTCAGGTAAGGGAAGCTGATAATTGAATTTAATTAGAGGATATAATGAATGTAATTGTGTGTAATCAAAATTGATTGTTTGAAGTGTGATGCAATGTGAATTGTTTGATGTTTGGTATAAGTGAAATTGTGATTGCATTGTGTGAATTAAGGTTGAATTGGAAAATGAACACTTGAATCATGGCTCTAATTGGTATCATCTTACTTTGCTCGAAAACCATTTTAAAAACTAGACAACACTGCCATGGAGGTGCCAATTTGGGTCATGAAATCAAGTGAAACATCTCCCAACGAAAATCAGAATTTGTGCTATTTTCTGGTGTGAGGCTAAGCCTCAAAATTCAAGGCTGAGCCTTGAAAAATGCGAGGGGATCAACGCTGAGCGCCAGCCCAGCGGTGCCTAGTGTTGAAAAATGCGAGAAGAATGAGATTGAGCGCCAGCCGAGCGGTGCCCCAGCGCTGAGACCCTTGCAGGTCTAGAACGAAATTTTAATGTTGAGGCTAAGTGTTGAGCTGCCAGATTTCATGTGTTTGCTATTTTGATGTGTTTCATTGAATAATTGATTTGAAATGGATTATTTTGACTGTCTTAGTATGCTTTGAGTGAGATTGGGTGAATATGGATTTGTTGTATGTGAATTATGGAGGAATTTCGTGGAGAAATTCTAAGTGTGGATGAGGTAGGGTATGCAAAGACATAAGGACTCAGTTTTGGTTGGTATCCTAGCGCTCCAATAACCATTAAGGCTCATATAGAGTATAATGGGTTATGTCATGAGGAGTAGCAGGAGGTCTTAGCCATTGGACTCGATCAAGTCTTTGGCGCAAAGGAGACTTACCTGGTGTGATGATTGGGTGATAACCCCTTGAGGCAAAACTCTGCAGAGTTTGGGAATCATACACCGATGTAAGCCACCAAGAGGTTCGATGTTAATTGCATATATTCGGATAATTGAGTCTAGAGTTGAATGGCGTGTGAGTATTGGAATCTTCCTGTGTGAATTTGTGATAATTGATTGTTATTATGCTCTTACTCTAATGTAACCTTCTTTAAATCATTATTAGCTGACCCTTGCTTTCTGTGTTTCTGTCTCGTGTTGTATGTTTCCTTTTGCGATGATCACCTTAATGGTGGGAGCAGATTTGGTTGCAATGTCAGAGGCACTTCTGGAGGATGAGGAGTCATCATTTTAGGTGGGAGCTTTAGTGGTGGTCTATTTAGGTATATTTTTATTAGTTTAGTGTAAGTGTATAAGTGATATATTTTTACAGTCGTATCTTTTGTAAGACTGTATTAATATATTGTGTACACTGAATTATCTGTTTTGAACTATGATGAAACTCCCTATTTTTATTAGTCTTAAGTTGCTAAAAATTGGGATATTACAAAGATGACTAAATTGAACTATTTTCAATAATTGGGAAACTAAATTGAACCGACCAATAATAAGAAAACTAAATTGAACTAAACCAAAAAAAATTAGAGAACTGAAAAATTAGGGAACTAAATTAATAATTATACATTTGATTATCATTTTATTTAATATTTACGGTAACCAATTCAATAACCATTTAATCTTCATTATTTTTTATTTTTATTATTGAAAATGAATATTTATGTAAAAGTATCTTTTATTATTACCTTTTACTGAAAGTGGGCTGTCATTATATGTTAGTCTTTAATGTCTTTCAAACTGAGAATCAAATAGCTTTTTTAACTCGATGTTTATTTAGTATTGAAACAATTTTCATTTTCTTTTAGTTTATATCTTAACACAAAGATTTCACCTTTCTAATTGCCTGTCTAGGTCCATTTCATTTTTTAGTAAGAACGTTTGGAACTCAATGTGGCATTTGTATCAAACCTTTCATATGATTTTCTATAAGAATGTGTCCCATATACACATGTGGACACACCCTATAGTGGTTGAACTTCTAATTTTTTTTACAAGAGTGATCCTTCCATACTCACATGTGCACAAAGATACAATCGTGTGATAAAACCTTTGGTTCAATTTTCTATGAATGTGTCCCACAACCACGTGAACGCAATTGAACCAGTGATATAATTTTTAATATGAACACGTCTCCAACATCCATGTACGCATAAAATAAAGATGGACATTTTTGTTGGGGTTGGTATGTAGTAATAAGTTAACAATGAGGGTTCTGGTCATTACAATGTAGTACATTTTGGGGTGTGATTAAAGGTATTGAAATGTTGGTTGTAGTCATAGGTATGGATGGATTTGCTATACTTTGATGATGCTCTTGTTAATTGAGAAAAACTTGAATGACTGAATTGACCATTGTAAAGTATAGGTACTTGATACATATGATAGTTGTAGATTAACCATAAGGTGGATTCGATAGTGGAGTCTTTATTTGGGCGTTTGGATTTGGGTTACACATCGAATCAGACTAATTAAGGTACTAATAACCCGTAAAAATCTGCTACTGATATGGCGCCTGGCGGCACGGGTCTGCGCGCCAGGCGATAAGAGTACCATAAGAGGGACATTGTCACGAATGCGCCTGGCGACAAAGCGTGGCCCGCCAGGCGATAGACACCACAATAGCGGGTCTGTGTGAGAGCGGCACCTAGCGACAAGGGGGTAACCGCCAGGCGATAGCGACGCGAACAGGGGCTCTACGTGCAAGTTTGGCACCTGGCGAAGGGGACTGTCTCACCAGGCGGTCTGGACCTGTTCCGCCTGGCGGCACTTGGTGCTGCATCGGGCGGAAATCCTGCAGTCATTGACTTGTGTTGTGTTGCGTTTAAGCAATGATGCTATGCTTGGATCGGGTGATGTTGTGCCATGAGCAGGTAGGTTCATGGATGGTGGTTAACATGTGATGATATGAGCGGTGAGGTTCATATTCAGTTACTCTCGCGTGAGGATACGAGCGAGATAGGTTCGTATGTTCCGTGCTCACGTTTGAGAGATGCCACGTGCGGGGAGGTACAGGGCTGGTGGATCACATGTGTTGGACTACGGGCGGGTAGGTCCGTAGAGTAGGACTACGAGCGAGGAGGTTCGTAGAGCATGACTACGAGCGAGAAGGTTCGTAGAGGCAGGACCACGAGCGGGCAGGTTCGTGTGAGCATCATATTCTCGAGTCCAAGGCTAACGTTTTGTGTGAATTGAGGACTATACAATCTTGGGGTTAAGGTCTTGGCCAAGAACTAAGTAGATTGATTAAGATGGGTGTATGACTTATCTTGCATATTATATGTATGTTATTTTTTTTATTTTCTCAGCTCACCATTTCTGTTTGTGTATGGCTGATAATGTATAACCACACACTTATCCTTTTGCACTCCTAGGCAAAATTGAGCAATTTCAAAACTTTATTCTGAGGTATTTTATTTCACATCAACACTGGATCAAAGGAATGAACCTTACTTGAGACAAATCAATCTTCTAGAGATTAAATTATCATGTATATACAAACAGAAAGATTCTATTTTTCACACATGAGTTAATCTTTTGAGTTCACAAGACAATCAATTATGAAAGAAAGTACTCAAGTTAAATGTGTATTTTCTCACCAAAATTCTCTCAAGTGTTTTGGCTTGTGTTTTCACTCAAAATACTCATGCAAGTAAACACTCCTAATACTTAACAAGACTCTAATATTCACAAACTTTCAGAAAATATGCAATCAAAAATCATGAGGACTATTCACAGGTTATAACGGGACCAAGGCAAAGGTAGGAAAAATTTTAGGATTTTTGGGTTTTTGAAATAGTAATGTAGGAAGAATAATGGAGCATAACTTCAAAAACAACTCCTTTTCATTTATTGCTTGTTGCTCTCTCTTTTTTTTAGAAAGCAATTATTTCAACACTTTTTCATCAACAAATTTTCCTTTTGCCATTTTTATTAATTTGTGGGTGAGGTACTCACCCACACACTTTATTCCTCAACCATTCCTGAACACAATCCATTAGCTCCTTCTTTCTTCCTAAGGTAGAATATGGTCCTTTTCTTTTCAACGTTATGCAATAGGCTTAAAACAAGAAAAAGAGGTTTAAAAGCACAAAGGGGCTACCAATGGATTAATATCAAGGTGGACTTATTTCGCCAAGTAGCTAAAAACAAGAAATGCCTCAATCATATCAAATCATGCATATTCACCTAAGTTGTAAAACAAAAGAATCAAGCTAAATATTTGAGTATAAACAAACATGAGCAAGTCACTCAAGAAAAACAATAGGAGTGGCACATGGCAGACCATCCTTTGCATTAAGGCTCAAGACTCACAAGGTCAAATTCTTTCACAAAAGATTTAATCAAGAAAATTTCAAATCAACTCAATTAGCAAATCATAGAAACAATCCACCCATATCAACATGATTTTTATTTTTCTAGAATTATGATCATCCCAATTACTGAATCAAATCCCAAAATCCAATGTCAATATGTTTTATTGAAAGCAGGGAAATATTTTTTCTGGGTTTCTTATGAGACATATTGTTTAAAAGTTTCACTTAGTAAAAAGTTAATACTTTCACAATATTCTCAAAAAGAAATCACAATTTTTTTTTCTTTTTAAATGAAAACAAAAACAAAAAAAAAAGAAAAATCCTACCTACAGTTTGTCTCCCCCACACTTATTTCAAAAAAAAATGTCCTTGATGGACTTATTTTGGGGAGAAAATGAAAAAATTTGTGACTATTGGCTCAATCTGGCCATATGTCAAAATTTATTTTCTTTAATTTTATAAAGTACAAGTCAGCTTGTACAATTTTATTAAAGAAAACAAAAACACATATTTTTGAAAATTTTTTAATATTTTTAAAATTAAAAATAGAAACAAAAAACAAACATGCATGCAAATTAACTTTTCTATCAACACTGATTTCAAAAGAATTTGAATCTAAGCTTTTTACCTGTTGTAGCAACCTTTCTTCTTTTTCTGCAGCCATGTCAACAAAGATAACCACTGAAAACTTATTTGCATCATTCACATCAACAAACTTGATGTGTGGAGTGTGTGGCTTCAACTCAACTTGAGCATCATCAAGTGCATTCAAATGGTTAAGTGGATCATCAGTAATCCTCATAATCTCATCTTCTGAGCAAAAATTTTCACCTAGTGTTGTTGACTCTGCTGCTTCATCATTAACCAAGTCAGTTGCAATAGTAGATGCTTCAGCTGCATCTTCGAATACTGTTGGCTCTTCAACTGCACTTGGTTCCTCTATTGTATTATCCTCACAACTTTGCTCTTGAAAATGATCATTTGTACTCATATCCTCATCAATGGGTACAATTTTATATTCACATTGAGCAACATCAACATATCCATCAGTAGATATGTTTGTGTGAGAATCTTTAATTTCTTCATCAACTTCAACAACATCCTTAATATGTCCATCAATAGACATATTACTATGACAATCATTATATCCATCCGTAGATATATCAATGTGATGTGATTCCGCTATTGGTTTTTCAGACTGACTCTGCAAGCTTTGTGTGGCAGCATTCATCATCTCTTTCTGATCTGTCTGATTCATCTTCATCATTTTAGTCATCATTTTCATCATATCTTCCAAAGTGACCTTTCTCACTGCATCATTCATTAGCTGACTCAAATCTTCAGACATTTGTTCAGCTCTGATGGCCAACTTCAGAAGCACATCTTTGATTTCATGACGAAGTTCATTAAAATCTGGATTTTCAGGAAATCTCTGATGGGGTTGAAGGGTGGTATTAACAATTAGAAGTAATTCTATGAAGTTGTTCTTACTTGCATCCCTCAACATATCAGACAATATTTGCTTATTTTCGTACCACTCTTGCTCAATATTTCTGCATCTTTGATCAACTCGCAACCTTTCATCCATGGACTCTAATTTCTCTATAACTTCACCCATTAATATCATAACTTCCTTGTAGGACGGTCCATTGGTCGCTTCAACTTGCTGTGGTGGTACATATTGTTGCTGAAAACTATTTGGAACATATGATTGCTGAGGTGGACACTCAGAATATGGTTGTTGTTCATATCCCAAAAAAGATGATCTAGGATATAGATCATTAAATTGTCATAAAGTTAACCCACTTATATCAGGTGCAGAAGTAGGTGTGACAATTTGTTGTTGATAATCATATGAATCACATGGTTGCTGTGGATAGTAATCATAATTCACTTGAAAATCACACTGTTGATTATTTTCATATGAAAAATTATTTTTCATTTTTGAAAGAGGTTTTCTGAAAAGAGATAAGTTGAAAGCTTGTTGAGTAGACTTCCAGGAAAGAGAGGTGCATCTCAATGGACAACTTAAGTACCTTATCTTTCCTTAGCCAAAGTTTTTCCCAACTAGTTTCACAAATTTCCCAACAAAATTCCTCAAACAAAAATTACGCTTAAAAAAATAAATAAATAAAATAAAATAAAATAACTAAAGGAAATTAAAAAAAAATGTTAGAACAAAAAAATGAGAAAAGAAAATGTTAGTGATAAACAAAAAAAAAATAAAAATAAAAATAAAAAATAAAATCAAAAGAATAAAAATAAAAATAAGAACTAAAATGATAAAAATTCTAACCGTGTTCCCTGACAACGGTGCCAAATTTGATAACGCTGTCATTGACGCGTTCAAATTAATACTACTTATCTATAACAACTTCAGTATTGTTAAGAAAGTAGTCAACAAAATAGAAAGGGTAAAGTAACCCAAAGTCGTCTCCCAACGAACACGGAATTGATTTTTAACAAATTAGTTCTTATAAAACTATACAAAGCGGTTAGTCAAATAAAATAAAAAATATAGGGGATTAAGATAAACAAAGATAGAAATAAAATTTAAAAGATAAAAAGAAATAAAAACAATAGTAAAGAAAATAGATTGATTCCATTGCTTTTTCAAAATAGATTCATCATCGGTTATCTAAAGATTATTGCTCAATTAATTATTGTTGTAGGTTTGCAAATTAATCAATGTAAAGTCTCAATTAATTTGTTGGCGTTCTCACTTTTAACCAAAGTACAGTCTCAATTAAAAGTGAGAACTTTTAGATTATCCATAGTAAATTCAATCAAAGTACAGTCTCAATCAAATATTACTATGCCTAATCATGTCTATTCTTTTATCTCCTCACCAAATAAAAAGCTTAATTAATCAAAGTAAAGTCTCGATTAATTTTCATTAGAGTAATTACCTTTAACCAAAGTAAAGTCTCAATTATTGGTAAAAACTCATTTAATCACATGAAAGTTTCTAAATAAAATCAAAGTAAAGTCTCAATTAAATTTAAAAACCCTTGAACTCATATGATCAACATGCATATAGATTTAAAATCATTACTTTTTACGAGATTCAAAGATAAAAGACATAAATGAATTAAAACCTCAACAATAATAAAAAGAACAAAGAAATTAATTCATTCTAACCTCAAAATCCATAATGAAATTACAATGGAATCAACCCAAGAAGTTTAGCAATCCATGGAATACAAAAGAAGAATAGAGAGAAGAAAAGAGAGAGAAAGGAAACGAAATTAGGCACCCCTAAGGGTTCCAAAACTCTGAAGTCCCGCGCTTGTCCTTTTTGCTTCTCCCTGGGTCTCTTTATATAGGAATTGGACTAGGCTTTTCTGTTGCTAAAATCTCTCAAATATCTTTTAAAATAAAGATAAAGATAAATATTTAAAAATATTTGGAGAGATATAGACTATTTGACAAATATAATTGGTTGATAATATCAATATCTAATATAATTAAATTAATTAATTAATTAAAGATATATGATAAATTATCACCAATTAGTATTTGTATAAATTTTTCAAATCAACCATTTGCAATCTCCTTAAATTATCTTCTAAATAATCCAATATCTTCAAGATATATTTGTTTGTTGTGAAACTAAAAAGATTCAAGAAGATCTTGTCATATTTAAAAAGATTTGGTAGTTATTATCTTTCAATAGTTTATGATATAATTAAATAAGATAATTATTTAAAAATATCAAATAAAATATCTAAAGATATATTTTTTCCAAATTATCTTCTATCATAAAGATAAAGAAAACCGCAAGGTCCAATTTTTTTTGTTCCTCTCTTCTTGGTTTAGCCAAACTTATTCACTTTTTCAAGCTTTTCTTGCCGCCTTCATGCAATGCTTGGCTTGGATTTTTGTGCTTTTGATAATTTCTTATTCTTGGATTTATCTTTAAGGTGTCATGAAGCTTTAATCAATTTATTTCCACACCTCCATGAGCTCAACATAGCTTCAGCTGCACTAACACACCTCAAAATATTCAAAGAACATTTATACAACTAAATTATAGGAAATCCCAATTAAATCAATCTTTAAGCACAAAAATTCAATTAAATACCCAGAATTAAACATTAAATGAGGGCAAAAATACGCACTCATCAATGGTGATGATCGTGTGATTCGTTACACGGGAGCAGACGTTGATACAGGCGATGGTGAGGACGCTCAAGCGACGGAGTGAGAGCTAGTTGGGAAATAGCTAGGATTTTATTTATGTTATCACTTATGTTTTTTTGGAATTTTGGAAATTGTAAAGTTTTAAATACTATGATTTTAATAATTGTGGCGCGATGTTTAGATATTTTAATTTTCCCGCGTTTTGGGAATAATAATATGGTGATGTTTATTTTATTTTCTTTCTTTATTTATTTAATTTAGTAATATTCCTTAGGGATGTTACAAAAATCATTACTTTTACTTGATTAAGAGTAAAAGACATAAATGTACATAAATAAGAATCAAAAGAACAATTAATTTTATTCATTTAACATCAAAATCTCATTAGGAAATTATAATAGAATCACCATAAAGGCTTAACACTCCATGGAGGGTAAAAGTTATAAAAATGGAATGAAATAAAGGGAAGAATGTAAGAAAGAGATAGAGAAGCGTGGAGAAGGAAGACTAACCGAAGATGTCCTCTAATGAATTCCCCTAAGTCTCTTTACATAGAAATTGTGTTGGGCCTTTTTCTGTTGTTGAAATCTTCTTTCTCTTAATGTAATCTCCACCAAATATCTTTCAAATAAAGCCAATATCTCCATGATATATTTGATTATTATGGAGATTTAAAATGATTTAGGAAAGATTTGCTAGTTTTCAAGAGATGTGATAGTTATTATTTGATCATATTTTCTAATATAATTAAACAAAACAATTATTTAAAAATATCAAATAAAATATCTAAAAAGATATATTTTTCTAAAGTTATATTTTATCATAAAGGCTATTGCATTATTAAAGCTTTTTTCAATTGAAAAAAAAAAGATAGAGAACACAGAACAGACCATTTTTTTGTTGGCAATTTCCTTATTTCTAGCATGTTTATGAAAATCGCGCTAGATGTCAGTCTTCACAATCAGCATGACATTGGACACCATTCATTTTTTAATAACTCTCTTTTCTTCACTTTTTCATGCTCTCTTTTCTTTCTTCATGTGATGGTTGACTTGACTTCTTGTGGTTTTGATTATTTCATATTATTGGTTGTCATGAAAAATTAATCAATTTATTTCCACTTTCATGAACTTATATTTAGTTGTAGTTTCCTTAATACACCTCATAATATCCAAATCACATTTATGCAACTAAAAAGTTTTTTTAACATATATTTACAACTCATGTTCAATAACCCTAATTATAACAAGTCTTAATTAAAATAATATTTTAAGCACAAAAGCTAATTAAGAAGTCAAGCTTAAATGTTAAATGAGAACATAAATTTGCACTCATGACACCTCCCATGTAGGTGCAAAGTGGCTCTAAAAGGAATGGGGGGTTGAATAGGGCCGGTAGACATTTGAAAATATTTTTGTGCAAACATATTACAACAAATACAAATAACATAAGGAGTAGGGAAGAGAAGATTACAAGGAGTTACACCAATTCACCTCCACCAATGCCACCCAAGATAAGTGGCGGTCGTTGCCACTTAAACCAAGGTTTACAAAATGTGAAGGTAAACACAATTTGCAAAATGGCAGAGAAGAATTAGTTTAGTTTGGTTTGAAATGTCTTCTTAGTGTTTCAAGGTAAATAGAAATTTATAGAGTAAGTTTTTTTTCTTCTTTTGTTTAACCTGTAATTGGTCTCAACTTGGAGTGGCCCCTGAAAAGGAAAAGATTAAGGCAACAAACCTCACCATTCCATGTGAGAAGACAAGAGAATCAGAAAATCAACAAGGATAGATTAATACACATGCAAAAGGAAAAAACAACTTTTTGGTAGATTAAGAGCTATTTTTTTAGCAATTTTTTAGTATATTTTCATAATTTGATAAGGAATGTTTTAATTTTAGTGTTTAAAATACCTTAGCATAAGAGAGTGATAGAGAGTAATACACAATATTATATTTTTTAGTATTTTTCTGAAAAATGGATTTTGGTTGTTCTTCTCAGTTTTCACTAAGTTTCCTATGCAATTTCGTTCTTAGATGAAGCAACAGTACTCATGTTTACATTTACTTAAGTTCATTCACACCATTTTGACTGTTGCTACACTTATTTTTATTTTCGTTTCATTTCGTTTACGTTTTCACCAATTGAGTTATGTTCTCTTCAATATCTACTAGTTACCTGCCATTTAGAACCATTTTTTAGGTATTAATTTTTTTTTCTTCAGTTCAAGTCATTCATGAATATCAAGTTTAACTTAGCCAATTTACTTGTTGGTTCATGAATGAGCACGTAGCCCCTTGCTATTTTACACTTTAAAAGCTCAATGTATAGTGTTTTACTTGTGTCTGTACAATTATATGAATTCGTTAATTAAAAGTTTACCATCCTAGACATTTATTGGTTATGTTGAAAGAATGAGTATAATGGGTAAATCTTTGTTAACAAATGTAGTTTGATGAATATATGCATTATGGTTATAATGTTGATATTGCTTGACACCTGTGATATTCATTGTAGATGTTTCTATTTATCTTGTCATTCCATTACTTAGTATACATTATTGTTTTATTTATTGAAATGGCATAATGTATCTTTGAAATAAAATTAAAGATATCTATTAGGTTTTAATTAAAGTTAAGTTAGATAATTTATGATACATAGAAAAATACTTGCTATTTAATATCTTGCGACCGCTATAATCTAATCTTCTATCTTGATAAGTTTAATGTATAATATGCACTTAAGGTTAAATGTTGAATCTTTAAGTCATTATATGATCCAAGTGTCAAAATGTTAGATTATTTTAATTTAATATTGACTAATGTAATTTATAGAATAAATTTAGTGTAAAGTTTTCTAATTTGATGATTATTAAATTATAAATGTCTTAAAAAGATAAAAATTATAATCATAAAAATTATAATAGAGGTATTAAAATTAATTTCGTCTCTTCTCACTTTATTAAAGACATTATCGTCTTTTAATAAATATTTTTAAAAGGACGCAGTTATCTCATCCTAGTTTTTAGGTTACATTTCATCTATCCAAAAAAAAAAATTGTGACCTTTAGAAAACATAGAACAATGTCTATGGACATCCTATGTCATCATGAAAGTTATTAAAAAAGTAAAAAAAAAAAAAAATAAAGGAAAAAATATCCATAACTAGCAAAGAAATATCTTACGGTAAATCAAAATAAACTATTGAACCCTTCTCCAAGTATAATTTTGTGGAAATTATAGATTTTGAGACTCCTATGATGTAGAGTAATTTCCTTGAATTGAATTAGGAATATATGAAAAGTACAATTTACACTCTAATCCCCCTTCTATCCAACAACTGCTTGATCAATTGTTTTAAAACTATTCATGAGCTAACACTTATTTTAAGAATATCGATCTTTTCTCGAATTTGGTTCAAGATTAGCTTCTTAAATTCAATGGTCAAAAGTTTCAGTTTCACCTTTCTCTCGAGATGTATGTGATCTTGTATATCTCCTTGATTTTTTTTACAACATTTCAAGGCTTATTTAAAGCCTCATGCACATCTCATCCTAACAATAGGTAAGCAAATTTATCGACAAAGAAGAAAAACTATACAATACAATTCTCCCAAGGAACCATACCGAGTGTTTCATTACCACTCATTATTGCAACATTTGACAGGAACTAAATATCTAGGGGCTTTGAGAAGTCTCCACCATCTATGTACAAAGGAAAGGAAACTTCGGATTTTCATTATCTAAAAGGAACCAAAATCACGGGAAGACTACAATGTTTACACACTAAATGAATTCCTCAAAACAGAGTAAATATTTATAACTTTGGGTTAATGTCTAGAATTAAGACATTGCAACTGTGTGTTAAAATGCAGATCCAGTTCCCTTTGCCTTCCCTAGCATGACATCTTTTGCTTCATTTATTTTGGAAGCGAGGTAATGACTTCCACCCGCATCAGGATGATTTGCAACCATTACTCTTCTGTGTGCTTCTTTAACCTTGTCTGCAGTTGCATTTTCCCTGATGAATCATGGAACAGTATAAGTTTAGAACAACATAATGAAAAAGACAAGATCAAAATTCTGATCTTGGAGAGAAAAGCATAAGGATTAGTAACGATTTGATAGGATGAGAGCAGCAGGAGGTTTACTTTTGCCGACAGAGAAGCAGAAGCAGGGGTATCAACATCAAGAGTAATTGAATGTGACACAAATTAGCATGTAGAGAAAGAATAACTTGAATGATCTTACTGAATTTTCTTGCAAGTACAGAACACCTTTTATGAGTGGTCAAAGGATGGATAATCCTATATAGTTGGAAGATGTTTATGTTTTCAGGATTTACATCCGAACTCTCTGGTCACTGTTGTATGGTTTCTGCAAACATAATTTTGTTTCCCTATATCAATCATACGGACTGCTGCTCATGAGACACTTAAATAGGCTTAAAAAAGGAATTCCCATAATTCCTTTGTTTACACTAAATGCATAGGGGATTCATCACCTAGGAATTCATCAAACTCCAGCTTATGGTATTAAAAATGAGCTAACGTTTTTCGTTCAATCACCAGAATTCAAAATAACGGCTTTCAGCATGCTATGGTTACCAGTAGTTTTTCCTTTATTTTTATAACTATGGTTAGGTTACTAGTAAAATTTTGGTTTTCTTCGTCAATATTTTAAAACCAATAAACTTGTTGCATATATATATATATATATATATATATATATATATATATATATGACAATATAATGATGACAACAATCAAAATACAAAATATGAAGATCTAGAAAGTTCATTATTGTTTTATCATCAAGAATAATCAAGCATCAGAAGTACCCCTTCCTGTCAGTTTAGGGTTAGCACACAGGTATGTTGGTGAATAACATTAATGATAGTAAAAAATGGATTATTTAGTGAACGGAATTTTGGGCCTATAAAAGGTGGGATTTGTATTTTGGAAATTGTCTTCGAATTAGAGACAAAAAGGATGACCGAAAAAATAATTCACAAAATTAATCTTCTGTTAAAATTGTTAATATCATCTATATAAGTACTTGCCATGAATATACACATAGAAGTGGAAATTACAACGATCATGATATTATCACGTAACAGAAAAATTGAAACATGCTTAAACCTCTTAAATGCAGTTATTTTGTGACAAACTTGTCTCAACTTCATTAAAGTTCCCTTAACTAGCCCTCTCTCCAGAATCACACATGAAACACTCAAAATCACCAAAACAACTCCCTACCTACCTGAACCAACGAATGTGTATGTAAGGTTACTCTAACTTAGTGTAAAAGTATTTGATCAATCAGAAAACTTTAAGCGTTAAAGAAGAAATTACGCTCAAAGACACAACTACACAAGTAACATAACTACATATCACAATACATGAACATAAACAACATATACTTAATTATTCAACTTCAAGAGCCACTCTCCACAATAAATAACAAAGGCAATTTGACGACTGATGAGGAATCAAATATCAAGCTTACCTGATGCCTAATATTAGAGCTGCTTCTCTCTTTGTCATTGTAGGTTGGAAACCACCATCATAGAACCTACGCACTCTGGGTTTTGGGGGTCGCGCCTTGAATGCTTGCCATGCTTGGACGCCATACCTGCCTGCAAGTGCTGCAGCAGCTACAGCAAGACCAGCAAGAAATGGTGTAGCCTAATGTACAAAGCAGTTTGTTAAAAGTTTGATGCTAAAGAAAACTTAATGAGAAAATGAAATAGTAGTTGATATTCTTTATACTAATTATGACTTTTAGTTCAACAAGAATAAATGAAAACCGTAATAGATAAATGGGGCAAAATCACAATTATGTTTCATTCTTTCAAAATGAATTTGGCATAAACAACCTCACGGGCATACATGCTCAATCTTCTATGCCACAATAAGACTGAATTGATCATATAGTCTGTCATCACCATATTTTATTTTATTTTTCTTATTTTTATTTCCTAAAAATCCTTATGGAAAAGCTTGTCCAAGCACACCCTAGAAAAAGTGAGTTATCCCTTGATTTGGCTGAAAAATAATTCTGGGCTATGCCTGTGTGTAAATGAAATTATTTACTCTATAGAAGTTGCTAGCCTTGGCTAATTGGGTATTTATATGTTGATGGTAGATTATATGATTAATTCATAGTCTTACTGTAGCATAGAAGAGCGAGCACGTATGCACGTGGGGTTGTCTAAGCTAAGTTCATTTTGGAAGAATGATACATAATTGTGTCTTTGACAAGCTTCTCCATCAATATTTCTGAAAAAAAAAATAAGGAAATTGAAATCACGTAAGTTAAAATTCACTTATGCATAAGCTAATTTGTACTTTTAACCTGTGTATAAACTAATTTTAACTTAGTGAGAAAACAATTGCATTTTCTTACATTTTTTTCTCCTAAAATTTCTTATGGGAAACTCGTCCCAACACACACTAAACCTAACACAGTTGTTCCAGATACATAGACATAAGCAACAGAGTAACCGTGTAAAAAACTTTTACACTATCATCTAATTACAAATAGACATGTATGGTAAATTTGTTGACCAGAACTCTTATCACCAACAATGCCTAGAAACTAAACTTTCCCCCTCTATATAACAATATTTCATAAGTTCATATAAATTTTCCATTGTTGCATTTCAGGCACCTCATGGAAGTCGGGAAAAGGCGATACAGTAAGCAGTGATAAGAGAGCAAAAGAACGTGGGAAAAAAAATACATTACAAAACATAAATTTGTTACTGAGGCAACAATATGATTAGATCATTTTAATGACAGTGCTTTCTACCCATATTCTTCTTAAATGCATTTTCCCAAAGAAATACAAAATTACGACCTAAAACAGAGAATCATGTTGCTAATTTGAATATAAAGGGAAAACAGGAGTCGCAAAGTTACTAATTAGTTTCAAAACTACGTGGGTCAAATCACAAAGGAGTGTTGCAAGAAAGGAAAAAATTGAAGAAAACAATGTTGAACAAAAGAGAGGATCAGCTCACCATTCCTGGGGAAGTTGAAGGACTGAAGAGAAATTTTGGCGCTTTTCATTCACAGGTTCTGAATGCCTCTAACTCTCATGCTAAGGGAAGAAGACAGGCTGAACACACGACTCCGGAATTAACTTTAGGTTCGCGTAGCTTCGATCTTCTATATTTTATTGAGTCAAGGAGGAAAATTATTCTAATAAATAAATTTAGTATTTAGTATTTTAATACAAAATAGAGTTTCTAATAGAAAGTTTCGTGAATTTTTATAAATGGAAGAATTGGTAGAAAGTTTCGTCAGTTTCTTATATAAATTTCCAATTAGCTCAATATTTAAGTTAGTACTCTAATTTTATTAATTTTTTAAAAACATTTATAATTTTTTATTTGTTCAATTTAGTCATTTAATTGTTTAAAGATCTTCAATACATTAACATCGTGTTTGTATAAAATGATTTATCATGTTATTGTCACATGACATTGTTTATTTTTAATATAATTTTTTTATTTATAATTTTGATCTAATTTGGTTATCTCTTCTCTTAAAATGAACCAATTTAGACTTTATCAAAATTAAGACGAAATTAGTAATTAAATTTAATTACAATGTATATAAACATGTTAAAATATTTTTTAGAAATTTATATATCAAATTACTCCACCCAAATATTTAAATTATTATCTTTTACATTTTTACATAAAAAACAATCCCTATTTAAAATTATATTTTTTTTAAAATATTACAAATATAAATGTAAAGTGACTCTTGTAATTTTTAAATGTTTAATGTGACAAATGTAACACCCCATTTAATTAATAATTCTAATTAAAGGAAGCGTTACAAAATAATATAGTAAGCATGGTCCTCGAGTATAAACGTTAATCCTTACCGTTGTCCAAAAGAAACAGGAAAGAAACTAAGGCACACTACGATGCCGTTAACAAAGTATCATAATGTATTGACAATATTTCAAAATAAAACTTAAAGACAAGACAATACATGGGCCATAACTCTAAAAGAAACTCAGATGAGCAGAAAACCAACCCAGATGGCTATGCAACGCAACCTCCATCACCATGATGACCACGGGGAGTTCTCGCATCTGCTCACATCAATAGGTTGATGATCATCGTAAAAGGAGAAAACCAAACACATAACAATCAAACAAGCAAAAGGGTAAGCTAGAGCAGAAAATGATTTATCATACAGTTACATACAATTTCATAGTTCAAGATGCATATATGTCAACCAATCATGTTATGACTTGCACACAATACACTAAGACTCAGACACGACTCATTCAGATACATATAATTAGTCAGATTTAGCGGATGCTTGCACTTGTGGTAGCTTTTACTGCTCTACCGAGCTAATTGTTCCAGTGTCTCATCCCCTCCACACAAGGTTAACCCGTAATGGGTTCCAAGCCTCCTGCTACTCTCACCACTCGAGTCAGTGCGCTCTATGTAAGACTAACTGACTCTTTAGAGTGTCAGGATGCAATCCTTACCTTGAATCCTTACTAAATTATATAAATAGGGCACCACCATGAACTCCCACTAACAGGGGTCATGGAATTACGTCCCGACCAACTGAGGCACCACCATGAGATCTCACCTAGAGATTCATGGAATTACGCCCTAACAAAATGAGGCACCACCACGAAACTATCATGGAATTACGTCCTAACCAAACAACCAACATGTTCCATCAACCAATATGAAAGTATTGTTCATAAAAATTCCATTTCACTTTAATACCAACCATTCCATACATGTCTCATGCCAAAATCATCCCAAAACTCATGAATCTAACCCATAATATCAAAGATCTCATACATTTTCACATACCTCATACTTTAATTAGAGCATGTTGAAAGGGGGAGCTACTTCAACTCATATGAAGATGGTTTTGATGATGTCCAAGGCTACACTTCAAGTGCATTACCAGTTTAGAATTAGTCATGTTTTAGTTAGGTTGTGCATTAGGCTGTTTGTATGAAATTATCATATGTAAATCAAGCCTGCATTAAGTTGTAATTAACCATCACACTCTTACTTGTCCAATCATGAATTGATTAGCTGTTTAACTAATGGATTAGTTGTGAGTACTGCACTAAGCCGTGAAAATACACTCACGATAATCGATTAGGTAAATTCCTAATCCATTAATGACAGTAGAGAACTCTGTATAAAAGCTGTTTTCTGAAATTT
The DNA here is from genome assembly GCF_037176805.1 of Vigna unguiculata. Taxonomy (NCBI): domain Eukaryota; kingdom Viridiplantae; phylum Streptophyta; class Magnoliopsida; order Fabales; family Fabaceae; genus Vigna; species Vigna unguiculata. Next base: position 19,910,365 of record NC_140795.1, on the reverse strand, counting down.
GTTTTGGTCTGGAAAAAATTACAAATCACTGAAAAACATTATGAGAAATAACCCTTTGAGATTCACAGAGTTCTTAAGCATTCTTGAATATCATAGAAGTGAAGATTCAAGGAGATTGATGTTTGATTCTACCTTGATGGGTCTAGCTTGAATCTAGGAGAAAATTGACAAATCTGCACAACAATAGGTGTATTCGTTTCTTGATTCTTTTTTATTGTATTTCTGATTACAGTTGCTTCATTGTGTGAAGTGTAGGCCTAGGTGCAATTGCGTGGATGCATTGCTCCTAGGGGGAGTTCTTGATTGGTAGATCAAGTTCTTTGGTATTTAGGTTCTAGAATTATATAGATGTTCTTGTAATTCTGGGATCCTAATTGTATTAGTGGAATCCTCCATAAATAACAAGCATATGAGGAAACCAGTCAATCATACCATAAATAACAAGCATGTGAGGAAACAATAAGTTCTGCGTCAAGTCCCGCTCAAGCTAGGAGCCCTCGCTCAGGTGAGAGGAGTTCTCTCGCTCAAGCTTCAGGCTCTCGCTTAGGCGAAACTACGAACAAGGGTCATGGGGGTTTCGCGAACCCTCGCTTAGGCGAGGCCATCTCGCCTTAGCAAGATGGTGTTTCGCTCAAAACTCAGTTCTTCCGTCTGAGCGAGTGTTCGAGCTAAAACCCTTGGGCGAGCTTCTGTTACCTTTGCCTAGGCGAGACGAGCTCGCTTGGGCGAAAATAGTAGTTCCTTCCCACTATTCTACGCCTGCAACCCAGAAACAACCAAGCACTCCCATACAGATCATTCACACACGAATACAATCACTTTCCATATTATTTTAAACATGAAACAGATGGAAACAAACCACATACTTCAAACACGAAAAGGATCTAGCTTCCCCTACCTGGAAAGAGCTAGCCAAACGACTCTGACGAGTGAGCACGACAGTTTTGAGAATGGGCTTGGGAGCTGGAAAATGGTGAAAACAGATTCCAAATGGGTTACCATGGTGAACCCTAACTGGACTACGAAAAACAAACCAGAGAATAAAGATATGAGTTGGAGGCTAACTTACATGGAGGAAGAACGACGCGGGACAAACTTGCTACAACGTAGAGGCAAACCCTAACAGAGGTTCTGTGGAGAGAAAAAGGAGGAGGAGTAAGGGTACTGATTTTGCAAATGAATGCATAATGGAAGGGTTAGGCTGCTTTAGGGGCCTTGGACACCCTATGGGCCAGCCCTTAGGCCCATTAGATTTTGGGGCAGCCCTTTAACATTGGGGCATGAAATAAGAGAGTCTTACAACAAATATTTTTAATGTGATAAGTATCATTTTATATTTACATTTTTAATATTTTTAAAATATTATAAGTTTAAATAGAGATTTTTTTTATCCAAAAATGTAAAAAAAAAATAATTAAACATTTAGGTGGAGTGGTTTGATATATAATTTTTTTTTTAAATTTAATATGTATATATAAGTTGTAATTAAGTTTGATTACTAATTTGATCTCAAAATTGAGAGGGATCAAATTACTTCATTTAAAAAAAAATTAGAGAACCAAATTGGATCAAAATTATAAATAAGGGAACTAAATTGAAAACAAACATGGTCATGTGACAATAACATGACATGTGGCACTATACGGACACGGTATTAACGCCATTCTAACAAAAAAGATTAAATTGAACTTTTAAAAAAAATAAGAGGACTAAATTGAATAAATAAAAAATTAGGGATCTCCTTAAAAATTCTAATAAAATTAAAAGATCAAATTAGGTATTAAACTGAGTATTTAAAAGTATTTAGTATTTTAATTCACAATAGAGTTTCCAATAGAAAGTTTCATGAATTTTTATAAATAGTAAAATTGGACATAATCAAATAATAAAGATTAAGGATATAAATAAATTCACTTTCATTTGACTGAAGATGAATAAATTCAACTTTTTAAAATTGGGTATTGGTATTGTATTTACATTTACATATATTAGTTTAATATATTAATGTTTCTTTATATGTACATCTATCATTATTTTAAAGGTTAAAATACTCTATTAATCCTCATATTTGTTTGAAAATAAAAATTGGTCTCCATATTTTGGATTAGTCTTAGTTTGGTCTTTATTTTTGTTAATGTGTATCAAATAGGTCCAAATCATTAACAATGTTAAAATGGTTAATGATTTTCTAAGTAGCCATGCAACTGTGGCTTCTTTTTTTATGTGGATTTATTATTATTTTTTTCAATATGTTAGGTTCAAATTACAAATTTTTCATGCTTTGTCGTTTTGGTTTGAAAATGCAAAATAGAGATTTGAAGAATTTGCGAACATTGATCATAGGTCGTCAACAGTGAAGGTGAGATTGACGCGTTGGGAGTGTGTTCATCATTGAGCGAAGCATGCTAGCAGTAAAGGTGAGTTTCAGTTTAGTAAATTGGTGTTCGTTGGTAGTTTTTGTTGATTGGGTTTAGGGTTTTGGCCGTCGTTGGGTGATGCATTTTGGTTTTGGGATGGGAATGTTATGTTCTTGGGGTATGAGCTATTCTTGATTTTGTAGTGTGTTGTTGATTGTTGGTGGTCTCCCACTTAATTTTAACTTTAAAATTTGTATAAGTTGTAGTCCCCTATTTCAATGTCATGTTTCAATGTTGGTATGGATTGTAATATGTAAATTTTTTACAAGTGTAGATGTGTGTGTGTGGGGAGGGGGGAGTGAGGGGGGGACAACAATGTCGTTATGTGACCATGATATGTGGAGTTATTTTAAGGCTCTTAATGGATTAAAAGGGTTGGGACATGTTGAAATGAAAGAGTTATGGTACTACATAGGAGGTGGGTCAGTATTTACTTAAAGAGGTATTGAAACAACCAAATAATGAACAGACACAAAATGAGTTCTTTGAAACCACCTTTGGCAAGTTATGAATGCATTCTTTGAGGCTATGCATATGGTGGGAACTTTTGTGTGATGACAAAGGGGGCTACACATATGGTTAACATAGTCAGGCTAAATGGTGTAGTTCATCTGTACGTGGTACACACAATGTCTGAACCTGAGATAATAAACATGATTGAGGGGATTGGGTTGGAGGAGTTGGTCTTTTTGAGGGTGATGATGAAGGTCAAAAAGTGTTAAAGCAAGGGGGGATGTTGATTAGGTAATTGTGAAAGTGAAAAATTGTTAAAGGAGATGTAATAAGGGTGATGGTGTAGGTAAAGTAGTGTCATAGTAGGGGGATGACCATGAGGGTGATGGTGAAGGTGAAAAAGTGTTAGAGCATGGGGATGACCATAAGGGTGATGGGGACAAAGAGGCGTTCAATGATGAAGGGCTAGTTGATATCAACATTGATTATGACATAGACAATGATTCATAGGATAGTAATGTGGATTGTGAAGTAGGAAATCTTCCAGAAGACCTTGCTGGAGCAACTGGTTCTAAACAAGAAGAGTGTAGTGATTCAGATGTTGATTCAAAAATAATTCCTAACTCACTAAAAAGTGAACCGAGTTGAGCTGACCTTTTTTTATCTCAACTCGTGGTGAGCCAATCCGTGTAAGTTGGGTTTGCTCATTTTGACACCCATAGAGGCAGATCTTATATGTGTATTGGATGGGGTTTTCTTCCTCCACCCTCAACTTTTCATCCTAAACCCTAAACCTTTTCATATTTCCCTTCTTAACCTTTGAATTTTTAACTTTTGTGGGGTTTGACTAGGGTAAAAACCCTATTTGATTGTTACTGCTCTTTCATTCACAACCACACCACACACCCTTTCTTTCTCTCCTCACTTTCTTTACTACTTTTTCTCATATCTCCTTACCCCTTTTACTTTTTTTCTGGTCTCTTAACCTCACCCCTTCCATCTCTTTCTTCAATTATCACTCACAAACAGCTCCTCATTAGTTTGTTTTTGGGCCACATCTCTTCACTTCGGATTCTCTTTCTTCATCATAAGGCGATGTGACCCCAACAAGGCTCATAGCTTGGGCTATTGGCTAGGCCCATTTTTTTCATTGTTGTTCTTAAATAAATACATATTTTGAATACTTTATTTTGAGTCTAATGTTTGGGCTTTATTGTGCAGCTCATGTCTACAACTTGTCCCATGAGTGGCCTAATCAAATAATGAGCCTGAAGCCCAATTCGTATTTCAGCCCATGAATCCATCTTTCTTCACGCATACACCTGAAGGTCTGCTTTAATTGGAATTGAAATGTGAATCTCGAAGCCCAATCAGCTTGTGCGTCACGCACCCTTTGTGGGCTTCCATTTGTATTAAGCAACCCATTTCTAATCTATAGTCACCAATGCGGACAATATGCCTTTCCCTCATTCCAGCATTCAAATTGGGCCTACGTCACAGCCCAAATTCTTCCAGGCCTCTACGTGACCAACATCAGAATAGGGGAAGCTCATTTTTTATCCCTGCATCACACGTTGAATCCAGCCATGTTTCTCTTCTCTACTACAGTTCACACCTTCATGTGTTGCCTCACCTTCGTCACGCATCACGCATATTAGTAGTTGTTAGGGTGCCGCTATTAGGGTTCAGTTGGTTTTCGTTTCACGCATACTAGTCGCTATTAGGGTTAAATTGGTTTTTGTTTCACGCCTTTCACCTTTTTCGTTAGGAAACTTTGCTAGATGGCAACCATTCCTTTTCCATGTTACGTTTTCCGACTGCCTTCTACTATAAAAGACAAGCCACTCTTTGTAAAACCCAGCTTAGATGAATGAATTGTGGTTTAATCCCTTTCTTTGTCAGCTCACCCTTCACCTTAGATGAGGATTTCTCCTCCTAGGGTTTCAACACCGTGAGTTATTCGTTCCATCTGTGAGATTTTGCTGCGATTTCAGTTGATTTCACCAAACAAATCAACATCTGGAGGCTGTTCTGATCATTCACCGTCGAATGGAGCTATTTCTCGCTGATTAACGGCACCGCCAGCCTCATCAAGTGGTATCAGAGCCAATCGGTTCTCGAAGTGTCGCAAGCTAAGTATTCTTCATCTCATTTTGTCTGTTTGTTTTTTTGCATCTGTATTGCTTCTGTCTTGTTCCTGGTTCATTTTGAGCTTCTATTTGCTCATTGCTCATTTTTGTTAAATTTGTGATGTTGTGGGGTTTTTCTCGCTGAAATTGGTTCGAAATACTTTGATCTGCTTTCTGAATCAATATTGATGGTAAAACATGTCTTAGCTTTATAATTTCATTTTCATATGCATTGTCAAGCTACTTAAGTCCAGTGATGCATTGATTTTGGCCATAACAGTTTCCTTAAAACAACATCATTTCAATTCTATTTGCTTCTAATGCTTGTTGTTTTTACTGTTTTGGCTTAGTATGTCTGTGAGATTATATTCACATTTGTTTGCACTGTTTCCATCGATTTCTAATAATGCAGAGCTCTTATGTTGTCTATGTGCATATATGCTTGTTGGAGCCAATCTATTATTGAAATTGGATTCATTCTTGTGGTGATTTGAATCATAGTTGTCCAGTTTATCTTTGACATTATTTCTATGAACTTTGATGCATAATTCTGCTAGTTCACTGTCATAGCTGTGCATTTCTTTATTGTTTCTGGATTAATACCTGATTCATGGTGCTATTTTTTTATGTTGGCCAATTCTGATTCCTGCTACTATTTGTCATTGATACCTGATTCATGGTGCTATTTTTTTCTGTTGGCCAATTCTGATTCCGCCACTGTTTGTCATTGATATCTGATTCATGGTGCTGTTATTCTATGGCCAATTCCAGTGTTATGTGAATCTGTCTTGTTATAGTTGGACTTTGTGTTGTTTGACAATTTCCATTTTGCACTTACCTATAATATTGCTTCTACATTGCACTGTCCGAGGGTTTCTTGCTGTCTTGTGTACTTTTCATCAATTTTTCTTTGTTTTTTTAAGTTGAATCAACTTTGAACTCTGTCATGTGCACTTGATCACTGATTTCGCATTGGCAATTGATACTGTTGTGAGTTGTTGTTTAAGATCTTTAAGAATTAAAAGGAATGAAAGAAAGTGAAAAAGAATATATGATGAGAAAAATCATTTGAAAGAGAATGAATCAGTCTTGATTGAATTTGAAAGGCTTAATTACTCGGATCATACCCTGTTAGACTCGAAAATTTCAAAATGGTACCCGCTTTGAACTTTGTCTCAATTTGGTACCCAGTTTCGTTTATTGCATCAATGTAGTACATATTATTTGACGCCGTTAAGCTGGTTAACGTCTGATTTATTACTGTGTGTAAAATAAGAAAATTTGACTGACGTGGCAAGAGTGGAGTGTGTGATGTGTCTTAGCGGGAGGACTAGTTTGTGTAGATCAGAATTAGGTTATGATTTGGGGATTTCTGGAAGAGAGAAGTCCATTTGTCCGCGACGCGAAGCTGTGAGGTGCGTCACTGTCCAATTGAGGATTTTGTTGAGAACGACGTCCATTTGAGCTCGGGTGAAAGGTGCGCCACTGTTAAATTTTTTCATTCTGTGTGTTGATTGAAGTTTGTCGGGGTTGTAGGGTTTTTTTGATTAATGGTTTCTATTTTTGAATATTGCGATGATTCGATGGTGGGGTTTAGTGTTTTCAGTTGTTTAATGTTTTGTGTGTTTGAATATTGTGCGTTTTTGGTGTTATGTGGTTAATGGATGATTTGTATATTACTTTTAGTTGATAGTGTGGTCCCGTGTTTTTTTGAGCTTGTGGTCCCCCATTGTAATTGGTTTGTTGGTGTGATAGTGGTATGAAATGTAATATTGGCTTTATTGGGTGGGTTTTTTGAAATTTTTCAGGGTTGTATATATATAGCTTTGTGTGTTGACATGGATGATGAACGTTTTGAAGTGGTATTTCACCATGGGGGAAGGTTTGAGAGGAATGGGTCATTGCAATACGTAGGAGACTTAAGTATTTTAGCATGTGACTCAGACACTTGGAGTTACTTTGAGATATTGGGTATTTTGAAGGAAATGGGTTATGCAAATGTAAAGGAGATGTGGTATTCAGTTGGGGGAGGATCTGTTTTGGAAGGGAGGTTAGAATTATTGTCTGATGACCGAGGGGCATGTCATATGGTGAATATAGCAACTCTCAATGGTCAAGTTCATTTGTATGTTGTGCATAGAGTGGACGAACCTCAAGTAGTTAATATGTTAGAATATCATCCTATTGAGGTTGGGGCTGACGTTAATGTGCAGAATGGAAGTGAGGTACATGTTGATGTGGAGGTGAATGATGGTCCAGTTGAGGAAGTGGTGGGGGTGAGTGAGGGTCCTGCTGGAGAAGATGTGAGGGTGAGTGAGGGTACTGCTGAGGTTGATGTGGGTGTGAATGAGGGTCAAGTTGAGGTTGATGTGGAGGGGGTTGAGGGTCCAGGTGAGCAAGATGTGAGGGTGAGTGAGGGTACAATTGAGGTTGATGTGGAGGTGAATGAGGGTCCAGTTGAGGTTGATGTGGAGGTGAATGAGGGTCCAGTTGAGGTTGATGTGGAGGGGGTTGAGGGTCCAGCTGAGCAAGATGTGAGGGTGAGTGAGGGTCCAGTTGAAGAGAATGTGAATGAACCTGATGGGAATGATTTTGATGTAAGTAGTTGGGATGAGTCTCTTGAGGATTCTTTTAATGAAGAAGAACTGGTGGATGTTAGTATCCATAATGAAGATGACCCTTTGGAAGATAATGACGTGGAAGGGGAAGTTGGGATTGATGAAGTTGAGAATAAGGAAACCTGGGCATGGTTTTTGGAACTTTTGGTTGATGATCTTGGCGGACCAGAACTGTGTGCAGGAATAACTTTTATGTCAGACCAACAGAAAGTGAGTTATCTTGTCTCAATACTTTTTTACATTTGTACTTTCATTTATTTGTTATGTAGTCTAATTATTACAATTTTGTGTCAAGGGTCTACTGCCAGCATTACAAGATTTATTACCTGGGGTTGAGCAGCATTTTTGTGTGCGCCACATATATGCCAACTTTCGCAAAATATTTCCTGGGAAAAATGTTAAAAGACTGTTATGGAAGGCAGCAACATGCACTCACCCTCAAGCTTGGGAGGCAGTTATGAGGGACATGAAGGAGGTCAATGAAGATGCTTTCAAGCATTTGTTAGCTATTCCACCAAGGTAGGGTTTCCATTAACTTTGATTTTTATTAGTAGCGCAAACTGTTAACATGTTCTGTAGTGCTAACTGTTACATTTCATTTTGATGTTTCCCACTAGATTTTAGTCTAGGTCCAGGTTCAGTGGCAAGGCTGTTTGTGACACAATTGTGAATAATATGAGCGAGGCCTTCAATAGTGTAATAGTAAGTGCAAGAAGTAAGCCAATCATCACAATGATGGAGGACATAAGAATATATCTCATGAAAAGATGGTCAAGAAATAGGACCAAGGTGAAGAGCATTGAAGGATCCCTTTGCCCGAGAATAAAGAAGAGAATGGACAAAGAAATTGAGAAGACCAAATATTGGATACCCTGGTATGTAGTAATTGTTGTATTCATAAACTGTGTTTAATAGTTGTTTTCATAAAGCTTACATTTAAATGTGTTGTTTTGATAGTTGGGCTGGAGAGAAATTGTTTGAGGTCAGGCACATGTCCATGCTGGGTGACAAATTTGTGGTGAACCTTGATGAACATGACTGTACCTGCAGGAAGTGGACAATTATTGGACTACCTTGCTGCCACTCAATTTCTGCCATGAGATTTCTTAATCTGAATGTGGACCAAGTTATCCCGCACTGGTTTAGAAGATCAACATATGAAGAAACATACACTCCAATCATATACCCAGTCAACGGTCCAAATGTGTGGGAAATGAATACCAACATAGAAGTCATGCCACCAGCTAAACGAATCTTACCAGGGAGACCAAAAAAGAAACGCAGACTTGAGTCTTGGGAATTAAGAAAAGATGACATGCGAGTCAGACAAGGTGGGACACGAAAGAGGTGTGCTATATGCAGACAGCTTGGCCATAAAAAAAATAGTTGCCCCCAAGCACCTGAACCAGATGAGTCTGCAACTCAGGAACAAACACAACCACATAATGACTCTACAACAGAGGCACCAGAGGCACCAACACAGCCACCAACAGAGGCACCAGCAGAGGCACCAACAGAGGCACCAGCAGAGGCACCAGCAGAGGCACCAGCAGAGGCACCAACACAGCCACTAACACAAGCACCACCAGAGGCACTCACACAAGCACCACCAGAGCCACCAACACAACCACCAGTAGATGCAACACAGCCACCAAATGAGACAAATCCACAACCAACAAATCATCAAGTTCAGCAGACACATCCACGCAGACAACTTGCAAAAACTTTGGGGAGGAAAAAATTGCCATTCAGGAGAGGAGTTGCTTGGAAACCATGAAGTTTGTTGGGATGATGTATTTTGATGTGCACTTTGACATGGTTTTTTTTGTTTGAACCGGAATGTGTATTTTGGGATGATGTATTTTGGGATGATGTATTATAACTGGAACTTCTTTATTTTCTAATGGAATGTGTATTTATCAAATTGTGTACTACTACAATCAGTGTTCATATGTTGTGTTTATTGCCAAATACCCTTTCTTAAGTTCGAATAAATAATAGACAGAACAATGAAGATAACAACTGAAACTTCTCATTCATTTAAACTTCCACTAAATTACAATCATTGTACAAAAAACAACCCACAAATTACAATGATTCCTCTTAACACTAAATCACTTCAACGAATTTTAAACAGCGCAAATACAAGGATGATGTTAACGAACCCCAAAAAAAAATCATCCCAATTAAAAAGTTAACCCATTTCTCATAATCTATTACGACTTTCTCCAGATCAGTAATCGTTTTGCTTTGTCTTCCAATAGTTGCATTCCTTTCATCCACATTTTCTTCATTGCACCATTTAAAGTAATTGCATCCTTTGAAACCCTCATTTGCACTTCGCTGTTCAAAAATACCAATCAACAAATGTCAACAAATGTCCTTAACATCCACCTCTACTCTAAGAACTAAACTAAGCAGAATCATAGCTCAAACCTTATAGTTAGGGCAACCCCAGAATTGTTTTCCCCCATTCTTCATTGTTCTTGCCACCTTCAACACTGCAATCTCCCCACAATAACAAGTTGGAGATCCATCTGATGACCCACACCACCCAGGAGGACAAGAGACGTTGTGGTTTTCTGACCCACATGAACAAGAAGAACAACCCTGGCTTCGTGCGCGAGACATTTTGTTCGACGAATTGAATGCTCTGTGATGAAGAAAAAGATGAAAATGGAGATTGGGGCCAAACCACTGTTAGGGAAAACATTTAATCACACAACTTATTTAAATAAATCCACTGTACACGTTAACAGCTTAAATGCCACTGTACAATTACAAACTGTGACACGTATCAGTTATACTATGTCACGTCACCTGACTCTTAACGGCGTTTGTGATAATTTAACGGGAGGTACTACATTGATGCAATAAACAAAACTGGGTACCAAATTGAGACAAAGTTCAAAGCGGGTACCATTTTGAAATTTTTGAGTCTAACAGGGTATGATCCGAGTAATTAAGCCAATTTGAAAACATTATTTGTTTCAGCAAAATACAAGTTCTCTTGCATAATTCAAAAAATGAATACTGCTATTTTCAATGTCAATTGCATATGCTCTTGATTCAACTTATTTTTGAGTCTTGTTTGATTTTGGTTTTGTGTAATCATATTCTAAATACCTTCCTTAGGTTCCTTTTGTGTGCCTTCTTTATTTGTTAGCTTGTTTTACTTGCTTGTCTTTATTGGCTATTCTTTGAGTTTGTCTATTAAATCCATCACTTGATGTTGTCCTTGCCTTATATTTGAGCTTTTATTATTTTTCCGATTTTTTTGCTCCCAGACAGCAATTTGCTTTGCTTTTGTTCTTTTTGGATTCTACAATCTCACTGTTTTGGCAGCCTTTGTAGGTGAAGCCTCTTCTTGAAGGTGGAGTTGTGAGTGATTCTACTGGGTGGAAGTAAAATGCCGAGAGGAATTGTGGAGTGAGCTGGGACTTAAAGAAGGCGTGCAAACACTTGAGGGATACATTTTGGGGCTAGACCGAGAGAGCTCATGCATGAAGAGGAATCCAACCACTTTCTTTTATTTTCTTTTTGTGCTATTTTGTTTTGGATGTCACGATTTTTGTATTGTAAATTTTTCAGTTTTTCCTTTTCATTTGGCTTAGGTGGGAAAATGCTTTAGAGCAATCTCATCCTTAGCAAGGTTTGTAATATTTTTAATTGTGTTTAGTGTGAAGCATTAAGGGGTTCCAAAGGCCACTTGTATCTTAACTTAGGATTTAATTTTTTTCTAGTTTATGTTTTAAGTCTTTATGTTTTCTACTTTTATGTTTTAAATGTCCAGGTTTTGTGTGTGATTTGTATGTTAAAATTTTTGTTTTAGGTCACCGTGATATCTAGGTGCCATGCCTTTAAAACCTAGTTGACCTTCTTTTGGTCTTTAGGTTTTAATTAGTCCACACACTTTGAACAAAAAAAATGTTTTTCACAATTAATGTGTTTTTCTTAGAATTTTCATTGATAAATTTTGTGAAATTTGTTTAGAGATCTCTGGCTAGGAAAGGCTTGGTTTCTAAGCCTGTCCAAGAGACTCACCTCACTTTCCTGGAGGTACTTCTAGATCACTTTCACTCCATTTTCTCTTTAGGAATTCTTCAAGTCTCTTTGTGAAAAATTGTTTTGGTAAAAGTGTTTCAAAAACACATTTGAAAATGAGTTGTTCTATTTATAGCAGTTTGTATTTAGGTAGGCATACCATTCGTAGTGACATTCCATTCTTTAGGAAAGATATATGACCAATATTATTTAGAGATTGGATGTGGGATATTGAGAAATTGGTGCAACCATTGTTTAGTACATATGCTCAATATGACATTCTTAGGCATGTTACTTTTAGGTTTGTAGGACGTGCATCTGAGTGGTGGCAAGAAAGGCAGTCTATAGTGAAAAAGGGAGAGAATCATGCATTAACACATTCTATGAATTGAAAGCATGCATGTGGAAACATTTCATTCCTCGTTCATTTAGGATAACTCGAGAGCAACAATCTAGGATAAAAACTTTATTAACATAGGTGATGCATTCATCCAAAATCTTGCCAAGTTTTTTAGACAAGAAAAAGATTTTAAGAACAATCTGGAATCGCTCTTGAGTAAGCAAAGAGAAAGAGCACAACATAAAAGAGCACAACATAAGAGGGAGAAAAAAAGGCTTGAAAAGATTAGAACTTTTGAAAAAAAAAATTAGGAGTGCAAGAGAAAAGCTTGAGAAGCTTTGTGCTGAGGAAAAGAAAAAAGAACAAGAAGAAAAGAGATGAGGAAGAAAAGGCAAAAAAGGAGAGTCTTAGAAAAGCCAAAGAAGAGAATGAGAGAAAAGAATTTGAAGAAAGAGAGAAAATAAGACAGGAGACTGAGCTTGATATAAAATCACAATTGATAGAGTTAAATAGCATTTCAAAAGAAAAGGGAACTTATTGTTAGGGATTTGGTGTACCATCCTTCACCAATTCCTTTCATGAAGACCCAATTTTCAAAGGGAGTTCTCCCATCTTTAAACTCTTCTCACTTTTTCATTAAATATTTTGTTTTGTTTCCCTCTCCAACATTTTGTTCTCCATCTCATCCACTTATTTCATACTCCTCAACATATTGTGCCAAAAAACACTTTGACTTTAAAACTCTTTTCAACTATCATTTAAGTCAAAGTGTAAGACACTTTTTCTGTGAAGTGGGCTGGATATCACCTTTTTTAAACTTAAAAAGCCCATTTTCACACATTACATAGCCAAATATATTGCATGGTCATTATGATTTTAATGCCATTTTGTTCGATGATTGATGAATATTTATTTTTGATCCTGGTGGAACCTTCAATTTGGTTGCTTTGAGCCTTCAACAACCCTCTTAATCTGAGGACAGATCCTCTTCAAGAGGGAGGGGATGATGATGTGACCCCAACAAGGCTCACAACTTAGACCCATTTCTTTCATTGTTGTTCTTAAATAAATACATGTCTTGAATATTTTATTTTGAGACTAATGTTTGGGCTTTATTGTGCAGCCCATGTCTACAACTTGTCACATGAGTGGGCTAATCAAATAATGAGCTTGAAGCCCAATTCATATTTCAGCCCATGAATCCTTCTTTCTTCACGCATGCATTTGAAGGTCTGCTTTAATTGGAATTGAAATGTGAATCTCGAAGCCCAATCAGCGTTGCGCGTCACACTCCCTTTGTGGGCTTCCATTTGTTTCGACCAGCCCATTTGTAATCTACAGTCACCAATGCAGACAACATGCCTTTCCCTCATTCCAACATTCAAATTGGGCCAACGTCTTTCAGGCCTTTGCGTGACCAACATCAGAACAAGGGAAGCTCATTTTTTATCCCTGCATCACGCGTCGAATCTAGCCCTGTTTCTCTTCTCTGCTAGGGTTCACACCTTCATGTGTTGCCTCACCTTTGTCACGCATCACGCATACTAGTCGTTGTTAGGATTAAGTTTGTTTTCGGTTCACGCCTTTCACCTTTGTCGTTAGGAAACTTTGTTAGACGACAACCATTCCTTTTCCCTATTACATTTTTCGGCTACCTTCTACTATAAAAGGCAGACCACTCTTTGTAAAACCCAGCTTAGATGAATGAACTGTGGTTTAATCCCTTTCTTTGTGACCTCACCCTTCATCTTAGATAGGGATTTCTCCTTAGGGTTCCAACACCATGAGTGTTGTGGATGTCCGTGAGAGAACGAGAGTGATTCGTTCCATTTGTGAGATTCCTCTATGATTTCAGTTGATTTCACCGAACAAATCAACATGTGGAGGTTGTTCTGATCATTCACAGTTGAATGGAGCTCTTTCCCGTCGATTAACGGTGCCACCGACCTCATTATAAGGTAAGTTTGTTTTTGTTAAGGGACTAGGGGTTAGTTTTGGGTAGATGAAAAATATGAGATATAACGCTATTTTTCACGTTTTGGAGTCACCAACTTGTAGGAAGCGATACAAGTGACTTTCGTAAGTCAGTTTGGTGGTCATCAGCTTGTAGAATGCGATAACACCAACTTTCAAAAGTTGGTCTGGTTCAGGAATCAGAACTATTGGCTATCACAAACCAAAACCACCGTCTTTCACAATTCATTTGTACCCTGCATTTCAAAATCCGGTGCACCTGAATTTCAAAATCCGGTACACCTAGATTTCAAAATTAGGTGCACTCGGATGTTAGAATCCGGTGATGACGGATTTCCGATCTTCTTTTGCATTTGATAACCCCCATTTTTTAGCTTTCGATTTTAACAAATTTTACACCTTAATTAACTGAAAAATGCTTATAAAAATCTGAAATCACAAATATATTATATGATTCGTGAACCGAAAGTGGAATGATGGAAAGCTGAGATACAAAAGAGAAAAGAGAAAGAGGAACAAGAACGACAAAGAATAATTGAACAATAAAGAAGTTGAAAGCGCAGTTACAAAATCCAAAATGTTGTTGGAATGAAAGGGAAGAAGAATCAATGAAGAATAGCTCTAGAAGGAAGAAGAACCACCTCCAAAACATCTTTGCAATGTAATGAAAGTGAAAACGACTAAGTTGGGGTGCAAAATATCAGTAAATATAGCTAGGCAAAGTTGGTGAAGAGTAATTAAGGTTGGTAAGAAATTATTACCGTTTACCTTGTTTCATTTTTAATTTTTTTTATGTGGTCATAATGGTCATCAGAAAAACATTTGGAGGTGCAGGAAGAAAAGTTGGGGGTGCAGAAGAAATGCCCGTATTGGATGCTCAATTCATGAAGCGGAAGCCCGACATGGTTTGGTTTTATCAACTTCGACATGTAAACCAAGCTTGAGCTGTATAGATTAGTTGTCAATCTATTGAATATGTCATATGCAGAACTTACTAATGGATTGAATATTTAACTAATGGATTATCAGAGGACACTGCACTTATGTAGTGAAAATTCACCCACGATAATCGATTAGGTAAATTCCCTAATCCACTAATCTCAACAACAAAACTCTGATTTAAAAATAGATTTGAAAATCAGTTTGAAGGTTACGCATAACTGAATCAAGAAGAGATTTTTCTGAGATTGAGGTTCGTAGAGTTCTTGCTTTCTTGGAGATCATTTAATTAGACATTTAAGAAGATTGATGATGGATTCAATCTAGATTTGATAATCAGTTTGAAGGTTACGCATAACTGAATCAAGAAGAGATTTTTCTGAGATTGAGGTTCGTAGAGTTCTTGCTTTCTTGGAGATCATTTAATTAGACATTCAAGAAGATTGATGATGGATTCAATCTTTGAGGGTCAAGCTTGGCTTTAGGATTGAGTGTCACATATGCACATCCATTAGGTGTATTCGTTCCTTGCTCTCTTTTGAATTGTATTTATGTTCATTGTTGATTCACTGTGTGAGTGAAGGTCTAGGTGCAACTGTGTGGAGGCATTGCATCTAGGCGGAGTTCTTGATTTGTAGATCAAACACCTTAGTCTTTAGGGTCTTGAATTATATAGATGCTCTTGTAATTCTTGTAACTCTATTGATTTACTGAAATCCTCCTAAGTTCGGGTTGTCTAGGAGAAGACTGGTCCTAGATTCATTTTGAATCGAACCAATATAAAAATTGTGGTGTTCTTTTGTTTCTTTCATCTTCTATGTCTTCCTAATTGATTAAATTAACTACAAACTTTGAAAGTTTGTGATTGGAATTTTAAAGATTAAAGATAGTGATCAAGATTTCCTTAAATTCATTGAAAAACCAAAATAACCAATTCACCCCTCTTTGTTAGGTTATTAGACACATCAGTTTTAATAATTTGTAATATCAATTTTTTCTTTACACCATTAATACTTATCATTCGGTTTGTTATTTGTTCCTGCAGAGAACAAATAAGATAGGTTAGGCACAAGCGTCACCTTACCACGTAGTCCGCTATCTCCTTAGTTGGTCTCTTCCCAGTCGATACATGTCGGCTTGAACCTAGGGGGGCTTACCTGCAGAAGAGTCTCCGAAGCTCAAGTAAGTCAAAGCTCTCAGAGTCAAATCAGTGATTAATGAATGCGTACCTTTAAATGATGGGGTCCACGTGTATTTATAGAGCATTAATGACGTTTGACCATTTCATAGCCTGGGCCTTGACTTGGGCTCTAGTTTGGGCCATGAGTGGGCCTGGGCCCTAACCCAGGCCCTTGAGACCTATTGAACGCGGGGGCTTCTATTTTCGCTATGTTATTGGAGTAGTCGGGCTGGGCCCTAACCTTACCAGATATGCTCGAGTGGTCGGTCTAGACCGACTACTTGCCTAGATGGCTTATGTTGGTGATTTGAGGTGCAGGTTGTCCTCTTAGATATTTAGTTTAGGTTAAAACCGGTACAAGTTAGGCTAACTCGGCCTAGCCTGGGTACTTGGCGGTCTCGATGTGCACATTGTTTACTTGGTCGAGTTCGGCTAGGTACGGTACATTATTTGTTGGTAATTCTTGTACTTTTTTTCATTCTTCGCTGATAAAGAAAAATTGCGCCTTCATGATAACTCAATTGTCGATTGAAAATCCAAATATAACGGTTAAATGTTGATATATATATATATATATATATATATATATATATATATATATATATATATATATATATATATTAATAATACAATTCAAGGTAGCACAAAAGGCAACTTTTTAAATGAACCACAAAAAGCAAAACACACAAAATTATCCCAAAATAGTATATTGTAACATTATCTTTGGTTGACAAGTGGCACAGTCTCGCGACGACACGTGTCACTCATCTTCTAAACCCTAATTCCTTCACACTTCACTCTTCTCTCACTCTCTTCCTGAAACACTCTTCTCTCACCTTCTCTCTCTACCCTAACCCTAACAACTCTTCTCTCACTCTCTGCCGTCAACATTCTTCTCTCACTCTCTCCCTCTGCTGTAACCCTAACAACTCTTCTCTCACTCTTTGCCGTCAACACTCTTCTCTCACTGTCTCTCTCTGCCGTCATGCTACTTTTTCCGATCATTTTGTGGTTTTGCCTTCACCTTTTCCTCTTCATTTTTTTTCTCTCATCTCCGATCATTTTTTCGTTTTGTATTTATGGTTTCTTTAGGTTTTATCCGATGACTTTTAGATTTTGCCTTCACCGTTTACTCTTTATGTTTTTTCTCTCATCTCCGATCATTTTTTCGTTTTGTATTTATGGTTTCTTTAGGTTTTATCCGATGACTTTTAGATTTTGCCTTCAACGTTTACTCTTTATGTTTTTTCTCTCATCTCTGATCATTTTTTCGTTTTGTATCTATGGTTTCTTTAGGTTTTATCCGATGAGTTTTAGTTTTTGCCTTCACCGTTTACTCTTTATGTTTTTTCTATCATCTTCGATCATGTTTCGTTTTGTTTTTGTTGTTTTATTAGGTTTTTCCCGATTAGTTTTTCGTTTTGCCCTCACCGTTTACTCTTTCTGTTTTTTCTATCATCTCTGATCCTGTTTTTTCGTATCAGTTCTTGGTTGATTTCACATTTTTTATGGTTTCTCCGATCATCTCCGATCATTTTTTGCTTATTTTTTTAGGGTTTATTTTTATCTTTTTGTGTTTTTTGTGTTTTATTTTTCGATGCTAATTTTTTTGTTTTTACAGGCTGATTTCATATTTTTTAGGTTTTCTTCCACCAGGTATTGATTTTCCCTTCACTTTCTATTCAGATTTACAGGATTACCTATTTTGTAGGTTTTGAAGATTGATATACAAGATGTCTCCAAATGACAGTCATGAGTTTATTCTGAATTTGGAAGTCATTGGAACTCAACTCAATTTAATCTCTTCATGTTTGATTATCAGTGGTTGTTGATTTGTTGGTTGTTGATGTTGTTCATAAATACTTTTTAATATTAATCTTGATTTTTTTTTCTTGATCTTTTTAAAATGAATTACTCAGTTTTATTCATTGCAACGCAAGGTGGACCTGTTTTCTCATTCACTGTAAGAATTCAATGCAGAGGAAGTAATGTTTTTTATGCATATGATTTCTAATAATGTTTTTTATGCATATGATTTCTAACCTTATAATTTATTTCTAAGCTTATGATAATTTTTTTTTATGTAGGTTTACCCATATTTTATGTTGGAGTCCTCAGTTAATTAACATTAGGTCTTTTCTTTCCTTTATCTTCAATGCAGCTACATGACTACATCATGTTACTTCTTTCCTTTTTCAGCTTTGTCATCTCTTCATAATTTTGTTTGTCTTCTTTCGTTTTTCTTGAAACCTTCAAACAATATATTTATTTCCTTTTAAATGTCCTTCAGCATTTATTTTGCTTTTGCTGTCTGCCATATTTTCCTTTTATTCCACAACATTGAGCCGTGTGAAAAAGAGCTTTTGTTTTTTTCTCTGTTCTTCATATGTTTGACCATTTGCTTTTCCCACATTTTACTCTTTTTGGGAAACCAAAAGCAGAGTATACGTATGGTTTTGGTTTGAATGAACCATAGTATGCATTTCATAAAAGTTGTTTTTCTTTCTTCTGTCCCCTTTATATGTTTGACAGTTGCTTATCCCGATTTTTACTGAATTTGTGTAACCAACACCACAGCATGCGTACGGTTTTCCTTTTCATTTTTTATGTCTACAAATACATCAGACTATTGTTATGTTTTGATGTTCTATACAAATACATCTATCCACAACATCCTTTCTTCACTATTGCCTAATTTTCTGTTTTCTTTACACCATGTCTGCTTTGCAAAAACAAACCCAGTCATTACAGGAACTGAACCCGGAGAAGGAAAGCTGGAATATTGTTGCAAGAGTGGTAAGGTTATGGTTTGTAGAAGATTACACAAAAGGAAAATCTCCATTTTCCATGGAGATTGTTCTTCAAGACAAAGAGGTACTATACCATACTATAAACGTTCATCATTTTTTTAGTTTTCTTAATTTTTTTAGTTACCATGTTATATTATAATGTTTCATATGAAACTTTTCTTGCAGGGTGTCCTAATCCATGCGTCTGTTAGACGCACACTGATATACAAATTCCAATCTAAAATCAAAGAGGATAAGGTTTACTACATTCAGTCTTTTAGTGTTTCATGTAATGGTGGTTCTTATAGAACTACAAATCATGCCTATAAGATCAACTTCCAATTTGGAACCAAGGTCAATTTGGTAGAATCTACCTTAGTTCCCAATATTAGTACTGCATACACCCCTTTTTCAACCATCCAAGCACCTGGTTTTGACACAGATTACTTAGTTAGTAAGTATATTAATTTTTTTTCTTCTTTTTGCGTTAAAATTTTTATTCATTTTTTATTTTTTCATTGTTTTATTTTATATTTTTAGATGTCATTGGAATGTTGACTGGTGTTGGAACACAGAGAGAGTTAGAGAAAGGTGGTAAGAAGACCAAGATGAATGTCATCCTTATTCAATCTGATGGGTAAGATTATTGTTGTTCTTTGCACTTTATGTTTAACATTATTCTTATCTAACGAAATTTTACATCATGCAATAGTTATCGACTGGAGTGTACTTTATTTGGTCAATATGTTGATATGTTAAATGCATTTCTTGCGTCTGAAGAGGATCAATATGTTGTCATTGCTTTACATTATTGCAAAGTGAAGATCTTCCAAGGTAACTAACTTTTTGACATATTTTTACAAATGGAGTAACTTTTTTAAAAATTGTTTGACATCTTTATATATTTTATAGATAAAGTTTCTATTCAAAACTGTATGAACTGTACGAGGATAATTTTTAACTGTGATGGTGAAGATGCTACCAAGTTGAAGAAAATGTAAGTACATTTTGCATTTATTTTATTTTATTTTATTTTTTTCGTTTAATTTGCCTTTTTTTGTGTAGGATGTGGGATAGTACTGAATCTCCTTCTCAACCTCTTACCCAACTTGGTCAGTCTTCAAAAGTTAGCTTAGAAGAAGATTTCATTAAGCTGCATCCTAGATGCTCAATTGAAGGTCTCAAAGATTTTGAACAGGTTAAATTATTTTCCTCTCTCTTTCATTTAAATTGTTTAGTTTGAATACTCTGCTTTATATTGTTGCATTATTTATGTTCCAAGAAAGTACTTTTGTAGTGAAGGCAACTATCAAACATGTTCTAGATCATGATGATTGGTGGTACACAGCATGTATCTGCAACAAAGCTGTTTATCCTGACTCCAAAATGTTTTTTTGTGAGAAATGTAACAAACATGTCATTAAGGTTACACCTAGGTAATATTATTAATCTTCATAATTATTTTTTCTGTAATTTTTCTAATTTTACTGATAGACATATTTGTATAAATCACTAATGTTGTATTTATCTTTGCTTAGGTTTAAACTTAGACTTCGTGTAATTGATGCTACTGATTCTACAACTTTTGTTGTATTTGATCGTGATGCAAGTGCAATGTTGAAGAAATCATGCTCTGATATTCTTGACTTACAAGACAAGGTTAAGTATCCTATATATTGAAATAAATCATGATGAAATTATTTTTCATTCATTTCAATCATTTGCATTTCTACTTCTTTTTATAGAACACTGCTGCTGGTAACTTGCCTAAAGAGTTTGAAGTCCTCATTGATAAGACCTATCTGTTCAAAGTTGAGTGCAAGAATGATTATAATAGCAAATTTGAGCAATCATTTAGAGTTAAAAAAGTCTGCATGGATGAAAAAATCATTGAAAGCTTTACTGATGTTGAACTTAAGTCTTTGGTAAGATCTGATTTATTTCTGTTTATATTTTTTCATATATGTAGTTTTATTTTTACTATTTTTTGACTTTACTATATTTGTTAGGATGTATACTCTGCAAATGAAGAAGAAAGTAAACTTAAGCAGATTACAAATGAGATTGCACCTGATACCATTGCAGAGGTATGTTAATATTACAACTATACTTATTTTTCTAAATGTTTTTATATGCTAACTTTTTCAAGTTTATTTTTAGGATTTGCTGCTCAAATTCACTGAAGAATCAAATGATGTTGAGCCTGTAAGTGATCATTTGAACACTATAGAATCAAGCCCTGTTTCTACAGTGGAAGCTTTTGTCAATCAACCTTTAATTGATGTTGAAAATGATGACTTAACCCATAAAGAATCATCTCATTTGGATAATCTTAGCTTTGATTTGGCTACCAAAGCACGTGTCCCGGCAATTAAAAGGCAGAATCGATCTGCGGCTCAAGAAAACAAGAAGATCCCAGTGAAGATGTTGAAGAAGAACATCAAGATTGAAAAGTGAATGAAATTTGTACTAGACTTTATTTGTGTTTTTATCTTGGTTATGTTTTATTTTTTGGAAAACATTTGCTGATACTCATGACCAATATGTTTTGTTGTTCTTAAGTTATCATTTCCAAAACATTGACTTGAAGTTTCTCTTTATTTATTTATCAATTATATTACTTATTGCTGAACATGATTGACTTTTTATTTGTGCATTCACAATTTGCTAGCAGAGTCAAACTGTGTTGATATTATTTTCTATTATCAACACCTTAATCATGCTAGCTACATCAAAGGAATTGTATTGTATTTCTATTTGTATTTTGTTTTAAAAGATTTTAGTCTTTCAACATTTCTTTACATTTCAATGTTATCAATCAATTATGCGTAAATATATTTTTCAGGTTACATACATATAGTATTTATGTTTTGTTTTGTGTTGATTCGTAAACAGCGTTATATTTTGCTAGCTAAATCTGAATGTGTTGATATTATTTATTTTGTCAACTACACTATCATGCTAGCTACAATTTGTTTTCTTCTTTAGTTGTTTTAATTTTAAAAACATTCATTTCAAATTTCTTCTTATTTTAGTTATTGCTGAATGAGAGTTATTTTATATTGTCAACACTATAATCGTGGTACCTATATGAAAGCAAGTTTTTTGTATGTGTATTTTTTTTTAAAAGATTTTAGTCTTTCAGCATTTGTTTACATTTCAATATTAGCAATCATTAATTCGTAAAAATATATTTTATGTTACATACATGTACTATTATTTTTTGATGTGTGTGTTGATATGTTGCTAGCTTAAATTCAATGTGTTGATATTATTTTTTTGTGTCAACTACACTATCATGCTAGCTACATCAAACAGATTAAGTCTGCTCTATACTGCATGTTTTGACTACATTTTATTATTTAAAAATCATTTCTGAACACAATAAATGTTTGAATTCCAATTCTAATTAACCAAAACAAAATCCGTCATTCATTGAAAATTTACACCATCAATTAATTTATTTCATTTTTTGGAACGAATTTATTTGTAATTTTTTCTTTTGTAATTCATGAATACAAGAACTAGCATTTTATTGATTATTATCCATTTGTATTGCTGTTTGAAATTCTAATTTTTACTTTTGTTTCAAAATTTAAATTTTATCACTAATTAAAGAATGTGTAATATTTGAAATTTGTATTAAATATTATTTATTTATTATTTGATGTATTTAAATTTTTTGTATTATTCTTTCAACTATTAATTATAATTAGCAACATCTATAAATTTCTAATTTTTTTTTTAAATTTGACATTATATATTTTTTAATATTTTATTTTACGTAAATTTTGATATTACTCTTTAAACTTACAAATTGTTTTTTTTAATTTAATCTTTATTCTTTTAATTTTTTAAAGTTTATATTATTTTATTTTTAATATTATATTGGCCTTAATTTTTTATACGACTCTTTAAACTTCATTTAATGTTCTTTATTTAATCTTTATTTTGAATTGTTAATTTATAGATATGAAAGCATTAAAGAAATAAATTTTATTGGTTAAGTAATTAGAATTTGAAACAGTGTTTGTTATGTATAAAACTGTTGAGTATCCATCAAGTTTTGTTCATTATCCATCAACCAAACAGAACGGTCACTTTCCTTCACCGTTCATGGATACGTCTCCTTCACCCTCCATGGATACCTCTGTCCCTGTGTCTGCCAGAATAACCTTAGGAAGGTTCACTACAATGCATTTTGTTCATAATCAGGTATGTTTTGTTTACAAGAACTTGAAATATATGTTCGTTCTTCAAAATGAGCCCTTTCAAATGCACTGTACATTTTTTTGCTTCATTCAACCATTCATTTTTTGAAACAGTCTTCGAACCCTTATTTTTTTGGGTTTTTTTACATAAAAATCAAAACTTTACTTTATAATGGTTTAAATCTATGCTTTTTCTTTTTCTTCTTCACTTTTCATCTCTGTCTAACTGTTTCTTCTTTCATCAAACATGCATCTCTTTTTGCTTTTTATATTTCAATTTATTTTTCTTCTTTTTTTCTTCTTCGTTACAAAACTTTTTTGTCTTATCAAAAAATTTTAAGTTTCCAATAATAGTTTAAATTTTCAAAATTCTACTTCCGCAAGCAAAGTTTTTTTTTACTTTGTTGTATATCTGACGTATTCTCTGTCTTTCTTTCATTATCAGTTTAATATTTCCTTACATTCAGTTTATTACAGTCATTTTTTCAAATTTTATTGACCCTATTTTTTCTTTGTTGACCATTGGAATTTTAGGAGTTCGGTCATGTTGATCGTATGTTTGTTGCTATGTTTGCTAAAGAATTAGGACCTGTTTGGAAATTGGAAGATATTAAAGGGAATCGCCATCAGTTAACTTATAATATGGATGTTAATAATCCATTGCTGACTGATGGTTGGTCTAGCCTAAGAGTTTTCTATAAATTGCAGCATATCCATCAAATCATATTCAGATATGTTGGAAACTCAACATTTCAAATTACTGTATTCTCCGGCATGACTGCAATCTCAACTGCCGCCAAATTTCTGACAAACATACATCGATTGCGATCAAAACAGTTTTTTAGAGTGAAATTGACAAAATCTCAAAGCCAAGCTAGCCATCTGGTGAACAATTTGCTTTTATATTAGTTTTTATATTCTATCCACTTCATAGAAGTTTTTATTTATTTAACTATTAATTTTTTGCAGGACCTACCAACTGACTTTGCAGCTTATGTTCGCAAACGTAGATTCAAGAGGTTGGAATTGCAGGGATCGACCAACACATGCATTGTTCAGTGTAAGCTTTTGGTGCGTAATTCACCTAAGAAGTCCACTAAGATTGGAAAGGGATGGAAGGACTTTTGCATATTCAATCGGTTGAAAGAAGGGGATGTTATTGTCTTTGCAGCTCACAACCAAATGAGAAAGAAGAAGATAAAAGTCTATGTCAAAAAAGAGTTTAGCTTTTAATATCTTACTTCTCTTTTATGAACTTTAGGTGGTATTTATGTTTTTGGTTTTCACTTTGAAGCAAGTTTGCTTTGTTTTGGTTTGTAAGACTATCTATCGTCATTTTGTTGCTTCTAATAAGTAGAAGCTATATCTATAAGTATTATCCGTATGCTAATTTTGTTGAACTTTAATATTTTACTTACTTTTATTTTACTTATTTTCATGTTTCAAAATATTTTTTATAGTTATGTATTACTTTTATATATATTTATGAAAAAAACATCATTACAACTTAGATTTATTTTAATATTAATGTTATACAAAGAATATTCATTTGTATCAATCAAAATTATTAAGAAAACTAATTTTTTTACCAAATTTATAACACGGAATTCAAGTTGTAAATGTAATACTATCTTTGTATTGTAATACCAACATTATAATTCTGTTATCTTTGTATTGTAATACTATCTCAAAACAATTCAATGAAATAAATTTAATTTGTTACTCTCAAAGTTGTACTGTATTTATGTTTTAAAAAGTTGAACAGCACGTGTATTCATTTTTTATCAAAGGACAATTTAAATTACATTAAGCTGACTATTATCAATGTAAATTCTTTCATTGTAAATTCAATGAAGAAACAAATTTGTACTTTTATGGTTGACTATTATCAATCATAGTGCTTATTTGTTGGTCGAAAGAGGTATTATGGCATAGATGCAAAGTCTGAACAGAAGCATATCAGTGTCTGCAAATCATGAATTTGGACATTGCATATCAACAGGTACGCTGTTCCAGATATTCATCAAAAGTTACAGTTTCCATATTAGTGACTTTGTTGTTCTTTTTTATAAAAAGATGGTACTTACATTATCTACCTTAGGAATTTTGAGCGTGTAAAACTGACTATGTCCCTTTATATTGAACACATCCTCCAACAAAATGTTTATTTTATTGTACTTCTCTTCAATGTCTAAACAAACAAAACATCAAGTCTATGTATAAACTTCTGGAAACATAACAATGTATGCATAAAAACAATTGTATGCATAAACAAACATAAACAAATGGCTGCAAATCTATCAACAAATGCAAGAAGAAAAACGAAGACCATTGTGTGAACAAATATTTCAAATATGATGATTAACTCCTCAGGTAAAATAAACTTTTTGAGTTATTCATTTGTTCTTAAAACTTCTTGTCAATAAATTACATTAAGCTCTCATTCTTTTTCTTTCATGAATGATTCAAGAATTATTTCCATTACTTTCATTGTAAAGTAAATGTATAAACAAATTTCTACTTTTATGGTTGACTATTATCAAGCATAGTACTTATGTGTTGGTCCAATAAGGTATTATAGCACAGATGCAAAGCCTGAACAGAAGCATATCAGTGTCTGCAAATCATGAATTTGGACATTGGATATCAAAAGGTACGCTGTCACAGATATTGATCAGAAGTTACAGTTTCCATATTAGTGACTTGGTTGTACTTTTTTATAAAAAGATTGTACTTACATTATCTACCTTAGGAATATTCAGCGTGGAAAACTGACTATGTCCCTTTATATTCAACACATCCTCCAACAAAATGTTTATTTTTTTTCAACTTCTCTTCACTATGTAAACAAACAAAACAGCAAGGGTATGTATAAACTTCTGGAAACATAACAGTGTATGCATAACAACAATTGTATGCATAAACAAACATAAACAAATGGATGGAAATCTATCAACAAATGGAAGAAGAAATAGGAAGAGCATTGTGTCAACAAATATTTCAAATATGATGATGAACTCCTCAGGTAAAATAAATTTCTTGAGGTATTCATTTGTTGTTAAAACGTTTTTCTCATTATACAGATTTTTGTAATCACTATCTACACCTCTTAATATTTTTTTTAGGTATTCATAAAAAAATGCAACAGATCCAATTATTTTATTACTTGGATTGCAATTATTTTAACAGTTTGGATTACATTGTTTAATAATTTTATTTCAAATCAACTTCATCTATTACTGCTAAAGTTTAACAGTTTGAACCATTTTAGCAGTATGGAATGAAAATATTACTCCAACTATCAACAACTCCTTTAATGTCAGTGAAGATAGAAACCTACATGCTCAAGCAATTCAATCTTCAAATAGAAAGCCATTGTTGGAGTTGACATGTCGTGGTAAGTTTTGTTCACTGAAATTCCCAACAATGAAGTTGAAAGGCAGAATGTGTCATTCATCTTTATAGTTAATGTAATATTTGTATTTTAAAGTGGATAATTTTTTTTTTGCAGACATTGACCAACGTAATTATAAGAATGCACGAGCTAGAAGGAAAGTTATTAGGGATCAGAAGATTGCAGAAAAAAGTAATAATAGGCCTGATAAATCTGATATTATTTTATCTTTATTTCAATTCCTTTAATAGTTTTTGTATTATTAATATTTTCTAACATTTCATGTAAAGAAATTCATGGTTCTACCTCCATTGGATCTGGAATGGTTTGTAATTCAATTGAAATCACCAATGGTCCAATTTTGCACAAGACCAACATTAACAACAAAGGTAACAATCCAAATTGTATTCCAAGTTTCTGTTAATTCAATCCAATTTTGAAACTAATATATCATCATTTTATATCTAATTTTAGATCAAAAATTTGCTGGTAGCACCTTCATTCCTGCTTCTGTGGCTTCTTCTTCTTATTCTGAAGTTGTTAATCTTTTTGATGTCGAACAGAACCAAAGTCATGGTAATTTGTACTATTAACAAAATTATTTTGAATACTTTAATTACTTTTAGTGTTACAATTTCATTTTGCTAATGCTTAATTCAATATTTAGACATATGTAAGCTACAATCCTATACCAGTGCAATATCAAGTCAATCATCTCAATATTTAGAAGCTGTAAAATTGGGGCAGCCTTCTCTTCATGATGTTATTACACCTATTTCAAAGATATTGGATTTTGACAACAATTCTGATGAAGATGAGAATCATGGTAATCAATAATGCTTGACTATAAAAAATAGATTAATATTTTTTTGTTTAACTTTATTATTAATTGTTTATTTATTTTATATCAGATTATCTTATTGGGCATTTCTCCTCTGATTTGTATTCAAGAGCTGAAGTTCAAGGTTGAATACAACTTTTTACCCAATTTATATTATTATATTGTACATATAAATATAAAAATCTTTTAATTAATAACATATTTTTTTATGTACTTAGCACATGTTGATGTAGGGGACTGTTCCATTGAGTGTCCCTATTGTGAAGCTCAATTGTGGTACGAAGAAAGATCTGATAAATGCAAAAGATTACAACAAGTTGATTTTTCTCTTTGTTTTCAAAAGGGAAAAGTCCAACTTCCATTGTTAAAGAAACCTCCTCAATTGCTTCAAAAGTTGTTGAAAGGTGAAGATACTACAAGCCAACATTTCTTACAGTACATAAGAAGCTACAACAACATGTTCTCATTTACATCAATTGGTGCGAAGATTCATTCCTCAATCAATGATGGATGTGGTCCTCCTCAGTTTATTCTTAGTGGTCAAAATTACCATCGCATAGGAAGTTTATTGCCCGATAAAGGATCAAGTCCAAAATTTGCACAACTATATATTTATGACACAAAAAATGAAATAACAAACAGAGTTAGTCATTTTGGGTATGCCTACATACTTTATTATTATTTTTATGAATCATTGTGTATATTATTTATCCTTTTGTAATTTTACAGGTCTGATATACAACAATCCATTTTTGATAAATCATTGATAGAAGATTTGAAAAGCATGATTGACAAACACAATGTTCTTGCTCAATCATTCAGAAGAGTAAGAGATTTGATACATGATGATGATCAATCAGATTTTGGATTGAGGTTATTTAGACATCGCTGTAAGGATCCTAGAGTATACAATACCCCAATAGCAGATGAAGTCGCAGCATTGATAGTTGGTGATTTGAGCACTTTAGATGTAGGAAGAGACATCATTGTCAAGAAAGTTTGTGGTCAGTTGACAAGACTACATGAAACTCATACATGTTTCATTCCTCTGCAATATCCTTTGATTTTTCCATATGGAGAGGATGGTTATCAAGAGGATATTCCAATTAGAGATTGTCAAAGATATGGTCAAAGTAGAAAGAGAGTTCGAATTTCTTTACGAGAATTCATTGCATTCAGAATACAAGATAGAAAGGTTGAATTTGGTAACATTGTACACTCACGTAGATTGTTTCAACAATTTTTAGTGGATACCTACACGATGATTGAAGCTCAAAGGTTTTCTTTTATAAGAAATAATCAAAAACTCATTCGTTCTGATATTCTAAATGGGTTACAAGAAGCTGTTAACAAAGGTGAAACTGATCCTTCTTCCATTGGAAAGCGTATAGTTTTGCCAGCTTCATTTACAGGTGGCATGAGATACATGTTCAATAATTGCCAAGATGCTATGGCCATTTGTAAGAGGTATGGCTATCCAGATTTGTTTATAACAATCACATGTAATGTCAATTGGCCTGAAATTCTTGATTTTGTAAAATCAAGAGGTCTAACTGCTTCAGATAGGCCAGACATTGTTTGTAGAGTTTTTAAAATGAAATTAGATCAAATGATGACAGATTTCAAGAAGAATAATTTCTTTGGCAAAGTCAATGCAGGTACAGAAACTACATTTCCATCATTCTGATTTTTTACCTAAAATTGTTTTGTCTAATTATTATCTTCAAATTATAGGTATGTATACAGTTGAATTTCAGAAGAGAGGTCTGCCACATGCTCATATATTATTATGGTTGAGTGACTCAAACAAGTTAGAAAATGCAAAGCACATAGATAAAGTAATCTCTGCTGAACTTCCTCATCCAGATCTCTATCCAAAACTTTCAAAGGCTGTTAAAACATATATGATACATGGTCCGTGCGGAGCTGCTAGATTCAACTCACCATGCATGAAAGAAGGTCGGTGTTCGAAATTTTTTCCTAAAAAGTTTAGACATAAAACTACAATTGATGAGGATGGATATCCTGTATATAGGCGTAGAGATGATGGTTTATTTGTGTTGAAAAATGGACATAAATTAGGTAATGGAAATGTTGTGCCTTATAGTCCTCTTCTCTTAATGAGATATCAAGCTCATGTTAATACAGAATATTGCAACAAATCAAACTCAATCAAGTATTTGTTCAAATACGTCAACAAAGGTCCTGATAGAGCCACAATGAAAATTACAGACAAAGAGAATGATTCTACAGAAGTCCGTATTGTTGATGAGATTAAAAGATATTATGATTGTGGATATTTATCTCCATGTGAAGCAGTTTGGAGAATTTTTGGATTTGATATCCATCATAGATGGCCTGCTGTTCAGCGTTTAACTTTTCACCTACAAGATCAGCAAACAGTTTTGTTTAAAGATGATGATAGAATTGATGATGTATTGGAGAGGAATGACAACATCAATACCATGTTTCTAGCTTGGTTTGAAGCTAACAAAAAATATGAGGAAGGAAGGAACTTGACCTATGCTGAATTTCCAACAAAGTTTGTTTGGATGTCTCAACAAAGGAAATGGAAACCAAGAAAGCAGGGTTATAGTATTGGAAGACTGACATATGTTCCTCCAGGATCGGGTGAATGCTATTACATGAGAATCTTACTGACAAAACAAAAAGGTTGTATTAATCATGATAGTATAAAGACAATTAATGGTAAAACATTCTCTACATACCAAGAGGCTTGCCAGGAATTGGGATTATTGGCAGATGACAAAGAATTCATTGATGCTATTAAAGAGGCTAGCCATCTTGCATCTGGAAATCAACTTAGAAGATTATTTGTGTCTTTGTTAATCATGAATACAATGTCAAAGCCAAAAGTTGTTTGGGATGCAACTTGGAATTTATTGGCAGATGGTATCCTATACCAAAGAAGGAAACACTTGAACATACCAGGTAGTAAATATAAATAATCTCCATTCTTTATTCCATATTTTTTTATTCATGACATGTTATTTTTTTTTTAGGTTTTCAAATGGAAGAACATGATTTACACAATCTGTGTCTTCTAGAAGTAGAAGAACTTCTAAACTCCAATGGGCGATCTTTAACAGATTATAGTTCCCTTCCTCAACCTGATTTGTGTCATTCATTCAAATTTAATAACAGGTTCATTATTGATGAATTGAATTATGATAAAGAAGAAATGGAGAAGCTACATCACTCTCTATTGCAGTTAATCACTAATGAGCAACTACATGTTTATAAAAGAAATATGACAGCAGTGAATTCAGATGTAGGAAATTTTTTTTTCTTATATGGTTATGGTGGGACTGGAAAAACATATTTGTGGAAACTTTTGTCAGCTGTTGTTAGAGCAAAGGGAATGATTGCGCTTAATGTAGCTTCAAGTGGTATTGCATCTTTATTGCTTCTTGGAGGTAAAACTGCTCATTCTACTTTTTGCATACCACTAGCAATCAATGATGAATCAACGTGCAACATCAGTCAAGGAAGTCTTCGTGCTAAACTATTGATGGAAACAAAACTTATCATATGGGATGAAGCTCCTATGATGAATAAGTTATGTTTCCAAGCTTTTGATAGAACATTGAGAGACATTATGAGAGCTACAAATAAAGATAATGCTGACAAACCATTTGGTGGAAAGGTTGTTGTCTTGGGCGGTGATTTTAGACAAATCTTGCCAGTAGTAAGAAAGGGATCAAGGTATGATATTGTCAATTCAGCAATTAATTACTCTGATTTGTGGCAATATTGCACAGTTCTTAGGCTATCACAAAACATGAGGTTAAAATGTGCTGTTTCTAATGAAAGTGCAATACATATAAAAGAATTTGCTGATTGGATTCTTAAAATTGGAGATGGAAATATGAATTTCAATGAAAGTGGTGAAGCCAACATTTCAATACCAACAGATCTTCTAATTCTAGAAAGTGAAACACCTTTACTTTCTTTAGTGAAATTTGTTTATGGTGGTCTAATTGAAAATATCATGAATCCTGCCTTCTTTGATGATGGTGCTATACTTTGCCCTACAATTGATAGTGTTGAACAAGTAAATGACTTCATTTTATCTTTGATTCCTGGTGAAGAACAAATTTATTTAAGTTCAGACACTCCTTGCCAATCTGATGATGATCAAGAAATTCAAGGTGAGTGGTTTACTCAAGAGTTTCTAAATGATATCAAATGTTCAGGGATTCCAAATCATAGGATTAAATTGAAAGTTGGCGTACCAATTATGCTTTTAAGAAACATTGATCAAGCAAATGGTCTTTGCAATGGTACAAGGTTGCAAGTTAATGATTTGGGAAAGAATGTTATCTCTGCTACTGTCATAACAGGGAAAAATGTTGGTGACAAAATTTTCATTCCAAGAATGAACTTGACACCTTCTGATTCCAGCATCCCGTTTAAATTTCAAAGGAGGCAATTTCCAATATCCTTATGCTTTGCAATGACAATAAACAAAAGTCAAGGACAAACTCTTTCTAAAGTTGGACTTTATCTTCCTCGCCCAGTTTTTACTCATGGACAATTGTACGTAGCAATTTCTAGAGTCACAACAAAGCAAGGACTAAAAATTTTAATTTTGGATGAAGATGGAAAAGTAAGCAATACAACTACCAATGTGGTTTACAAAGAAATATTTGAAAATCTTTGATAAGAGGTATACAGCTTACTTTACCCAATTATTATACTTTGTCAATTATTGTATCTTTAACTGTAATTACTTTGTTTTGTTGCAGATTATAATTATGGATGAAGATGAAAAAGTAAGCAATACAACTACAAATGTGGTCTACAAAGAAATATTTGTAAATCTTTGATAAGAGGTATACAACTTACTTAAGAAAATTATTATAATTAGTCAATTATTGTATTTTTAACTATAATTTCTTTGCTTTATTGCAGATGATAATATGCCTACCTGCAGCCATATTGAAAATACATAGTCATTGATACATCTTTGAATTGCATTATTTCATTGTCCAGTCATAGATTGATATTTTGAATACCATGTTTGCTGCAGTACAGATATTATAACAGTTATAAAGATTCTGAATTGTTGTTATTTTTATTTATGTTTCTGGCTTTAATGTATTGTCAAGAAAAAATATGTACCTAGATGTTCTTATTCCTTACAGCAGTACATGTGGCTTTACTGTTATAAATGCATTACAGTTGTAAATTGTTTTTGTTTAAGTTTCTTTATATATTAAAATATCTGCAAAGAACATATACAACATATATAAAGTAACTTTACAATTACAGCCACTGTTTGCACGTGATACTGAATTTTTGCTGCCACTTTCAGGTAATATTCCTTTTCCACGTGATAATCTTTGCTCTTCCATTCTCAACTTCAACTTTACCCATATATTTAAACCTTCTATTTTTTCTACAATTACATGAATGGAGATGGAGCAAACCAATACAGATGGAGCAAACAACAGAAGAATTCTTTGGAACTTCAACACCATCTACATATGCTCTCAGGTATGCTGTAAATTTAAGAACAGAAATAAATTTTTGGAAAGCATTGATATTTGTTATTTTATGTGTTTTCTGGTGTGAATTGTATCATCCTGGTTCATATTGTATCAGGCACATTAAGATTTCCATATTTTTCCCTCATATAATTGTTTGAGTTTATGTTTTCATTTCGTTGCAGAGATAAATTTGTTCCATTTTTTACTATGTTTATTAATTTGTAGCCATTTGGATTTGTCGATCGATATTTTGCTGTTGCTTATGAACACAAATTAGTTCAACAGTGGCACTTGGTAGATGTAAATGGTAAGAGCACGACAGTTACCTATAACATGGATTCAAATAACCCAAAAATCATAGGAGGTTGGAGTAATATGAGAGATTTGTATGACATCAAAAGTGACTCTCACATGCGGTTTCAGTATATGGGAAATTCTTTATTTCACATAATTATGTTTAAAGGTGGTTGTACACCAAGGAGTTTGTCAACATTTATGTGCCGTATCAGTCATCAAGAAACAAGATCTATATTTTCAGTGAAATTGACAAAGTATCAAAGCAAAGCAAGTCACTTGGTATATGTCTTACGAATTCTTTTGATCAGTTCAAGTATTATAATATCAATTTACATATAATTAAATGAAATTAATTAATGCACTAACAATAAAATTTGAATCATACAGGACTTGCCATCAAAGTTTGCCAACTTCATTCGGGACGAGAATGTAGAAGATGTGTTTCTTATAGGGCCCAAAACTATAGTCAATTGCAAAATCCTATTATCAAATAGGAATAGAAGTTCAACAAAGATAGGTCAAGGTTGAAGGTTATTTTGTGTTGAAAATGAGTTAAAAGAAGGTGATATTGTTGTCTTCCAAACAGACAATGATTTTATCGAACCAAATATTGAGGTCTTTATTAATGGTTATTGTTGTGATTAGATTAAGCATATTTGTAGAATGTTGTTGTTCTAAATGATGTATTTCATGACTTATGTTTACTATCATTTCAATAATATCATTATCTAAGTTTAACATCTTATAGATTTATATTTTATTAAATTCTTAAAACAAATTGTTACACTTCTATAATTTATTATCAATAATAAAAGAAAAACCCGTGCATGCACGGGTCAAAAAACTAGTATATATATAATACAAGACAAAATCTATCGTTATTCGAGTACAGGAATTCGTCAAAAATAATCTTTAAGTATAGAATTTTGTCAATTTTGGGTTATTAATGCCTTCTCTTAGGTGTTATGTTTTTTAGATTTCCTCTCTGCATCATTTTATTCCTTTGTGTTGAGACGAATCTAGAATAAAATCTTACTTCTTTCTTTGATTGGATATTTGAAATATAACACATTATTTTAATGTAAAGTTGATTTGCAAAAATATAATTTGTTAATTAATTAAAAAGGCGTTAAAGAGGTCAGGGCCGCAATCTGATGGACCACCTAATTTGTATTTGCTCCAGTGCGGTTCATATTTAAGGACCTTTTCTTCCTGTAATCCAATTATGACTAACTGCACCTCATAGTAACAGGAAAGAGACAAAATTGTCCTCTTTCACTGGATCACGTCATTAGTATTGCTATTGCTACCGCCACATCATTACTACTACAATTTCTTCATTGTATCAAGTATAATTAATTCCTTCATTATAAAATTGTAAAAGTAATTAACTCCTTCACTCTTTTAGGAAAATTTGTATGTTCCAACGATCTATACCTATTATATAAATTTTAAGAAACAAATTTCCTATATGGCAATCACTTCCTAGATGCATCTTTTATTTTTCTTTAGGAAATTCTTATTTATAAATTTCAAGAATTCAACTAAAATGTCAGACCCACGTGAAAAGAGAAATTATGTAACAGGAAAGTAAATATGATCTCACATTTCCCAATATTGATTCCACATCTCCAAAAAGGGAGCCAAAATAGATTTACTCTTTCTGTAATAAGTCCAAACCTTAAAGAAGAAATGAGTGAAGGAAAATTTCAAGATTATGACCTACTAATAACTAATATAGTCACAATCAAAACCAGAAAATTGATTTACAATAAAACAATACAAATAGCATTCTACCCCCAACAAGTGTTACATTAAGTTAAACCAAAAACATACCTTGTCAAAAGCTAGTGTCACTCCTAAAACGAATCAACCTAAATAGAGTTATTTGTTAAGAAGAAATGTAAAATATGTTTGACCATATGAACAAAACTGATAAGCAAATATTGAATCTTACTCCTGAAAGCACCATCACGAGGGGAACTGAAGAAGAGGACCAAAGCAACCATCAAAGTCATCACTCATGGTTCTAAGAGAGTTGGTGCCAAGAGTAATTGGCGCATGAAACAGTCTCTATAATATAAACACAACTGTTAAACGGCTTAAGATGACTTTTAATCGGTTGTGTTTAAAAGAGCTATTTGAATAAATTTCTCTATAAATACTTGTTTGGAGAGGAAAAATGAATCAAACTCCTTGGGTAAGTTAAAATCAACTTATGTACCTATACTTTTATGAAAGTTAGAAGAGAGAAGCTACATAAAAGTTGATTTTAACATACAAGAAAAGTTTAATTGATTTAATCTCCTTTTGTAAGTGATTATGAAGAAATTTATCCAAACAGAAGCATAAATATTGTTCTCCGACAAGAATTACTCAAGTGGCAATGATATCCAAAGCACTACCTTACCCTTCCATTGCTAATTGATGCAAAAGGTTTACGGTTGAGGATTATGGTTTAGGGTTTAGGAGGATCAGAATGCCTTCTTGGAGCAGCTGAAGGAGAGAAAGAAAGACGTTTCCTTACAGCAGCACCTCCTTTTTCAGGTGAAGGCCTTTGGATTTTGAACCTGGCCTTGGCTGAGCTTGTAGGTGCCATGTAACTTGGAATGGCAGGGTAGCTTGCAAGACTCTCATCATCTCTCACTGAGGATCCTGCAATGCTGTGTCGGCGATATCTCTCCGATTGAATGCTGAACATGCTTCTTGAGTCCTCATCTCCACCCCAGAACACACTACCCTTTGAGCTTGATGGCCTTGCCTTGCCACTAGCAGATGGTGCCTTTGAAGGTGAAATGTGAGGGGATGGTCTTCTTGCCTTCTGGCCAAAAGGGGAAGCTCTTTTGTCATGGTTATGATCTTGGAGAGAATAACCTTTCCCAATTTCTCCTACTGTCATGGCCCTGCTTGCTGCACTCTTCACTGATGCATGATCATTGTGATCCACAGTGCTGTGGCCATCCCATGGCCGAGTAGCCATCCACCTCTCTAACCAACTCCACCCCCATTGGGGATTGTTTGGGTCCATAAATGTGGGATTTAATGACTTTGAATTGCCCTTCCATGTTTGCTGTTTCACAAAGTAATTACATCATAATTCAAAAAGCTGTACTTTTGCTGATAAATATCTGTAAAACAATGAACAGGATCCAAGGGAACAAATAGATTTATGCTGGCCTAAAGAGTGCATGAAAACTGATGTAACTATTATTAGAAGCCACCAAATAAATGGCTTTGAATCCTATTGATGTTTTATATGATCAGTCTGCATTAAACAATGATCATCCCTGACAGATTATGATGCAAGAGTGCGTAATGTGCAATAGCATTCTTTGTGTGAATTGGTTTAACTAATTGGATTTCTTTAATAGGTTTGCACATATTACCTTCAGAATGCATTATCTGTAGAATATCTGTACAATCACTAAAAACAAAAGGTTCTTCCATAACGTTTTTAATCATGCTGATTCATAGTGCAGTTTGAAGAAACTGATAAATCTTACCTAGTTAAACTCTATTTCTGTTCTACATTTTTTCATGAACAGATGTTACTTATGGGCTATTTTGTGAGTAATTAGGGAACCAGTCTACTGACTAACGTGGGAATGTGAAAATGGAATTATTTTTTCAGTGTCTGAATTTTGGGCTTGTTACTCTCTCTATTCCACAAAAGTCCAAAATAAAAATGAGAAGAAAAGTCTGGCCACCTGATGTGAGAATGAATAGGCCAAAGCCCTCTCTCTTCTTAAAGCTGCTTCTTGTTTGTGCAACAATTTGGCTTCAATTTGATCCTTTGACTGCAAACTGTGATCCCATTCTTCTCCAACCTGCTGTAAAGGCATTTGTACTTCAATACACATTCAAAATCCACATTCCAAGCTTATTGTTTTCAGATGAAAAAGTAATAAGTTCACATAAAAAAATGGGTGAAAAAAGACTCAACAACTTAATTTGAGAGCTTCTAGAGAGCACATTAATCACACTGGTTCATAATAGAAGAGGAAAGCATGCTTATAATGCTTACAGCAGCACGCAGCTTCTCAAGTTGTTTTTCATGTTTCTGCTGCAGTTGGCGCTGAAGAGCTTGGTTCTCTTCAGACATTCTAATTCTCCTTTCACGAATCTGAGACTGTAATCTTGCTAGAGTTTGCATGCTTCGTAGGGTGCTAGAAGCTTGTCTTTTAACAGATTGCCCTTGCACTACGGTTTTCAGCCTCACCAAACCTCTCAGGGCACGCAATGCTCTTCTTGCCTATAATTTGCAAAACAAGAACAACTCGTTATATGTGCAACATAAAGCAACTACATTTTAGGCACAAATTCTATTCATATTGAAGAAGCTGTTTCTCCAAAAGTTATACACCTTTGAATATAATTATATGTTGCATCTCCACAGCCTATAAACCCCAAAAATTCTGTTCATAACCATGAAAACAAATTAAGTGGTGTACAAAAGGACAATGAAACTCCTCCTGAAAATGAATTTGAGCTTTCATGCAAAATCCTGCAAACCCAGTTACAATTTAGAACTTCTGGCATAATTTAATGGAATTATTTGGGATAAATGTAATTTATTGGAACTCATTTTCCCTATTTTCTGTAATTACTATTGAATGCATAATTACAACATTTCCGTATTTGTTGCCAATTGAGATTTTTAAATTGCCACTTAATATTTCTGCAGTTTTTCATTTTACTTGTTAAGCTTGGTTTTGTGAAGAAAAAGGTAGTTGTAGATGTGGGCTCATGCATGATGTCTACATCTAACTTAGCCCTAATTTGTTGTTTGTTGTTCCCACTTTCTATCTTTTTTTATGCTTTGTTCAGCTTTTAACAGTAGTATTAGGTACAACCCTTGTAATGTACACAAGTGTAATATATATATAATATAATACAATGTCTGTTTAAACTTCTCAGTAAAACAAAAATACTTTAAGAAAAGAAAATAAGGTAAAATGAATAGAGTTTCTTCCATATATTAAAACCAAGTTATACCCTTCAACAATTTTATCAAATTTCTATCATTTAAATTGTTCAAAAAGTTATTTTAACTTGAACATTGGTTACCATATATCCACGAAATGCAGTTTGAATCTTGACAGCTGCAATCTCTTCCATGGTCTTTCCAGTGTAATGTGGCATACTTGTGAGACGAACAACCTCTGCAGCAGCATGAGCAGCAGCAACAGCAGCCTCTGCTGCAACAGCAGTGGCAAAAGCCAAAGAAGCAGCATGCTTGCTTTGTTCTTTCTCAGCATCAATTAATTTAACATCTGCTGCAATTTCCCTCTCCTTGTTACTGCTTGACTTGTCACTTTTCTGTTTTTTCTTTCAATGCACCAAAAAGTAAAAGGCTAGTTTGAGATCCACACTGCTCACGAAAATCAATATTGTAAAATAAATCAAAATGAAGGTCTCTAGTTTCTTATTTAGCAACTTTTACTTATGATTTCATAATTTCCAATTAGAGAAATTCTCTATTATTCTTAGAAATTTAACGGTTTCGGCACTTCTCTTGTGAAACTCTCTCCATTTCCCACTTTTTCTGTGCTCAAACTCATTCAACTATTGGCTCAACCTTAAAAACAATAGTACCAAAATATTTAAACTTCTATGAAGAGTAAGAAATGTATCAAAAAATGAGTTGCTTTGTAATAGTTGTTCTTTTTCCTTGTTCAATGAACATAATAATGAAAGTAAACCTTATCTTTTTTGGAATCTGGGCTGAAAACTTTCTTCACTGCTGAAAACCAACTTCCTTTTTTCCCCATTTGCAATTCCTGTTACTTTGACGGAAAAGGAAAGGCAAATTAGATCTCAATATCAACCCAAACATCATTCGTATAAGGGAAGAAAAAGATGACCAAACTTCTATTAAAAGTAATTAAAGTCAACACTATTAAAAACCACATGTTCCAATTAATGCACTTTGAACTCTAAGAAAACCGTTGAAGAAAACATAACTCATGCATAGACTTGGGAAAGGAAACGTTGAGAGAGAGTAAAAACAGAACGCTGTAAACAGATCTATGACAAACGTGTTTGACTAAAAATAATCAGTTATTACTTAGAAGAACCAGAACTGAAAATGAATAGCAAAAACAACATCCAACAAAGAAAAATACAAGATGTCAGAAAGTTTTTAATTGCTAATGTGATGAGAACAAATGGATATATAAGAACACGGTTCTAAATCTCCACCATAGAAAAGGCTTTGTTCTAATAAAATACAACAAAAAAATGCAACTTTGGTTTGGTGTGGAAAATTGAAGGAAACACCCAGATGTGATAAATTGAAAAAACCATTAAACCCATGTCAAGATTTCCAATTCTGAACGGGAAAAACTCGAAAAGAAGGCAAATTTAGCCTGCAATGAACAGGTGGAGAATGAAAAACCCATAGATGGTATGAACCAATACGAGTAAAAGAGAGAGCAAAAGAAGAGAGACTAAGAAGCCCAATACAAAGCTACCAATTTTGAAGGCCAAAAAACTTGAAAAGAGAAAAAGGAGCAAAAATGGATAAATGCAAAAAGAAAGAGGAGGCAAATGAAGTGAAAAACATTCCAAGACCTTTGCATGAGAATGCCAGATTCCTGCAAATAAAACTCAAGGGTACTTGGTGTGGCAGAATAATAGAAGAAGTTGATGAGGCCCACAAGGGAAGAAGAAAGAGGGACCAGATCTTGGTTTGAAGGAAACTTCAACTACCGGGAATGGAACATAACAGTATCCACATGCTCACTGGGTCCCAATTCTGTTGCGTTTGCTGATTTTAACGTCAAACAGTAGACAAATTAAACGAAACAAAACAAAACAAAAACAAGTTACACATATAAAGCACGAAGAAATCAAAGAAAGAAGAATAAACTAACTTTTGGTTGCTGTGAACTATTTTTTTTTTTATCAGCAGCTGTGAACTAAATGATCTATGTAATTCACGAAATTAATCAAAAGTTCTAAAAGTGCATGAATATCAATTATACAACAGGCTTATGAAGGAGTAAAAATGAGGTTTTAAGGTTAATGATATATAACACATAGTTTTCCTTCGCAAATCTTGTAAAATAACACACAGGTTGATGATATGTAATTCGAAAGAGTTGGAAGATGAGAAAGATTTTTGCTTTCATTCATCTATAAGCCAAATTATATTCACTTTTTGATCAAGAGAATTGAGTTCCATTAAGTAAGTTCAAGCTAGAAGATACAAGTATTCTTTAAACCTTACTCCGTGCTAAAAGTTGAGTATTACTTGGAATAATTGTCACTCTTGATGATAGACTCAATATTGTTTGAAACAATAATCACTACTACCTACAAACTATGATTACAAAAATAGTGATCAAATTATCACAAGAATGCTAACTGTACCTGATCGATACTATTTCGGTGCGGAACCAGACGATCTCAAGAACAGTCTGTGTCGAACCTCCTCCCGTTCCTCCTTGGACTC
The DNA here is from genome assembly GCF_037176805.1 of Vigna unguiculata. Taxonomy (NCBI): domain Eukaryota; kingdom Viridiplantae; phylum Streptophyta; class Magnoliopsida; order Fabales; family Fabaceae; genus Vigna; species Vigna unguiculata. The sequence goes on along the minus strand of NC_140795.1, from coordinate 19,869,770 downwards.
CTCCTGGATCTCCCTACCGTCTGCACTCCGGGGGTGGGGGTACCTGCAGGCACTCCGACGCTCAATTGGTTCAGTGAGAAAAGTGATTCGATATGAGGCGCAATTGGTTCAGTGAGAAAAGTGTACCTTTACTTGTTCACTAGGCCTTAATTTATACTAATTTCTTAATGGACCTGTTATTATTATTTGTGGGTCGTTTGTATTCAAGGATCGATTCTTTCCCTTTCTGAGTGAGGTTGCACGCATCGGTTCTTTCCTTATTGCCTGAGATTGTTCGTCTGTGTCTTTGTTAAAGATCATCTCTTTCCATTCTGAGATTTGTCCGTCTGTACTTTTGTCAAAGATCAACTCCTTCCTTTTTAAGGTTTGGCCGTCTCTACTTCTCAAATATCAACTCCTTCCTTTTTGGGGTTTGCCCGTCTGTACTTCGCCAAATATCAACTCCTTCCTTTTTGGTTGAGATTGTGCGCTGCTCCTTTGCACCTCTACGCCATAATCACATGTTCCATCTGCCACTCCCTTGGGCCGGGATGTACTCGGCCAAGAGGGCAGGGATGTATCCGGCCATCACACTTATTGGGCCCTCTGTGTTGTGTTGGAGAAAAGGTGAAAAGCAGGTACCCTAGTGATTGGGCCACAACGAATGTGCCTCACACTTGGGCCGGGGTGATCCCGACCATTTCTGTCTTATTGGGCCGGGATGCCCATAATTCCGATGATACCGACAATGCTTAGTGGTATCCGCTTTTGGGGGAGTCGGGACCCTTTGAGGGGTTGCTATTAGGTCGGCATTCAAGGCCTCCTCCAAAATTCTCGCTCTGTTAGACACGAGGGGTGTGTACCTGTTGTACTTTGGTTGTCTAAAGTCCTTGAACCTACTGTCAGGTCGCGGCGCTAACACCCTTTCTCTGTCAATGTATTTCTTTTCCCGAGTGTCTGATTGGGTCGTATTGCGAAACTCATTTAATTCTTCCATCTGCATAAATTTGGTTGCCCTGGTTCGAAGCTCGTCCAGATTGCTCATGGGCTTCTTGCACAGACTGTCAACGAACGGGCCAGGCTTTAACGCTGTTACAAGGTGGTGCATGGCGACCTCAGGATTTAGATTAGAGATATTCAACGATATCTTCCTGAAGCGCTCCATAAACTCTCGCAGAGATTCTCCCTTCTCCTGTCGTATATTTACTAACGCCAGAGAAGTGAGATGGTGTGGCTTACTGGTGGCGAACTAAATGCCGAAATGGGTGACCAACGTATCGAAACAATCAATAAAGTTAGGTGGTAATCGTGTGAACCAGTTGAGGGCAGGACCCTTCAGGGACGTTGGAAACACACGACAAAGAATTGCGTCATCTAAAGTGCACAACCCTGCTTGGGTGGTGAATACGTCCACGTGCTCCTCTGGATCAGTAGTGCCATCGTACTGGCTCATAGTCAATCCCTTCCAGTGTGCAAGAAGTTCTACCTCCATGATCCCGTCCACGAAGGGGTGGCGTCTGGCTGTTCTGCTCGCGCTTGTTTGGTTGGTGGTGGTCTGTACCCTAAATTCATCTTGTCCTATGCCGCCCTCTCCTTCTCCATTACTGTGAGATTTTTCCCTTTGTTGGGAATTTTGCTCAAGTTGCCTTCGCAACCGCTGGTTCTCCTTTCTCAGGGCATTTATCTCTTCTTCGTTCTTATGTCTCAATTCCTCCAACTGGCGGTTCATCTCTCGTTGCATCTCCGCTGCTACTGTATTTTGATCGACTGCTGCTCTTGTCGACACCATCCTTCTTGAGAATTGTCTGGCCCCACGGTGGGCGCCAATTGTACCTGATCGATACTATTTCGGTGCAGAACCAGACGATCTCAAGAACCCTCTCTGTCGAACCTCCTCCCGTTCCTCCCTAGACTCCTCTTGGATCTCTCTACCGTCTGCACTCCGGGGGTGGGGGTATCTGTAGGCACTCCGACGCTCAAGTCAGAAAGTGATTCGATATGAGGCGTAATTGGTTCAGTGAGAAAAGCGTACCTTTACCTGTTCATTAGGCCTTAATTTATACTAATTTCTTAATGGACTTGTTATTATTATTTGCGGGCTGTTTGTATTCAAGGATCGATTCTTTCCCTTTCCGACTGAGGTTGCACGCATCGGTTCTTTCCTTATTGGCTGAGATTGTTCGTCTGTGTCTTTGTTAAAGATCAGCTCTTTCCATTCTGAGATTTGTCCGTCTATACTTTTGTCAAAGATCAACTCCTTCCTTTTTGGGGTTTGGCCGTCTCTACTTCTCAAATATCAACTCCTTCCTTTTTGGGGTTTGCCCGTCTGTACTTTGCCAAATATCAACTCCTTCCTTTTTGGCTGAGATTGCGCATTGCTCCTCTATACATCTGCGCCATAATCACATGTTCCATCTGTCACTCCCTTGGGCCGGGATGTACTCAGCCAAGAGGGTCGGGATGTATCCGGCCATCACACTTATTGGGCCCTCTGTGTTGTGTTGGAGAAAAGGTGAAAAGTAGGTACCCTAGTGACTGGGCCACAACGAATGTGCCTCATACTTGGGCTGAGGTAATCCCGGCCATTTCTGTCTTATTGGGCCGGGATGTACCCGACCATACACCAACACTAACCAAATGGGAATTTACATTCTTAGATGAATTTAAAGTTAACATCACTCTATGAGATAGCTAAAGAACACTAGAGTGTTCTATTGAGAGAAATTCGTTGAGGCTGAGATATAAGGTTGTGGTAAGGTTTCTCTTAAAGTAATCCCACATGTGTTTCATCGTTTCTTCTTTAAGATATCTTCAATTTATAAAAATCTAAAGAAAGTAGTTGTTGCAAATCCTTTATAGTCATTATGTAGTCTTGAAGTATTCTTAGTTCTTCAAGATGCATATGTTCTTGTAGATGAAGAGAGTTGCAATAATTGCTCTGCATTCAGTATTAAATGAAAACATTTTCTTGAAGATATCTCTTATATACAACATGACTTATCGAACCTAGGTCATATGACTTTTTATCTCATTATGAGTAAAGCTCATGATCATACATGACAAATGGTCTATGCATAGGTGACAAATAGTCTTTTTGGAGAAGTTGTTGACCTTTGACACACTCTTTGAGATATTTTTTATGTTGATATTTCTTGCAAGATTGTCTTGATTCACTACAAGAAAAACCGATATTACCGACGGTTAAAATCTGTCGGTAATGGTCAAAATCCGTCGCTAAATCAACATTACCGACGAATTATCGACGGTTAAAAATCTGTCAGTAAAATGCTTATCGGTAAAATTTTATCGACAGAAATTGTTACTACGGAGAACAAATAAGAAATGTCAGACACGAATATCACCTTACCTCAATCCTCAATCTCCCTAGCAAGCTTTCTTCCGGTATGTATGCGCTATCTGTTGGTGTCTCGGTTTGGACTGATTTGGACCCGGGAGGGGTTACCTGCGGAAGAGACTATGACGCTCAAGTCAGCTAAGGATTCTCAGAAAGTCAAATCTTGTGATTAGGGAATTAATGAATGCGCACCTTTAATTGGTGTGGTCCATGCGTATTTATAGATTATTAATTATGTCTGGTCACGTCATGGGTTGGGCCTCTGTTTGGATCGCAGGTGGGCATGGGCCCAGCCCAGGCCCCTTAGCTCGATTATTGTGGGCCCTAGGGGCTTTGCTAGTAATGCTCTAAGTCTATCAAGTTCTCGCTTAATTTCCTTAAGTTAACGGCTTAGGCCGTTTACTCTTTATTCGCTTAGCATATATGGTGATCATTTGCGTCCTTGGGGGTTATGTAGGCGGATTTTACGGTTATAGTCAGGCTAAGCCGCCTAGGTGTAGTACACCAGTCCCCCAGCCTTTGCTGGTGTATCTATAGCGGCAAAGGATGAGAAGTGTTGGTGTGTTTCATTGAGCCGCCTAGGTGTAGTACAGAAATCATGTTCCGTCGGTAATTACCGACGTAAATATTTGTCGGTAAATCTGTCAATAATTACTGACGAAAAAATCTGTCAGTAAATTTGTCAGTAAAATCTGTCGATAATTACCAAAAAATCCGTCGGTAAATTTGTTGCACTATTCATCTTCTTCTTCCTCCCTCTTTCAATTTATTTTCCGTTTTTTTCTTCGTGGTCGTCGTCACCGCTGCCACCGTTGTTGCCGTTTTCTTCTTCTTCCTCTTTCTTCTTCTTCTTCTCCTTTTTATCCTTCTTCTCCTTCATCTTCTCCTTCTTCATTTTCTTCTTCTCCTTCTTCCTCTTCTTATTCTTCTTCTCCACCTTCTCCTTCTTCTTCTTCTCCTTCTTTATTTCCTTCTTCTTCTCCTTCTCCTTCTTCTCCTTCTTTATTTCCTTCTTCTTCTCTTTCTCCTTCTTTTTCTTCTTCTTTTCCTTCTTCTCTTCGTCTTCTTCTTCTTCTCATTCTTTTTCTTCTTTTCTTTTTCTTCTCATCTTCTTATAAGGTGAGGTTTGGGCGGGAAAATTTCTGCTCCTTTTACCGACGGATAAATACGTCGGCAAATTTGTCGATAAAAAAAAATTAAATTATCGACTTATTTTATTGACGAATTTTGAGTTATGTAAGTACCGAAGGATTTACTGACGGCAAAATTCGTCGGTAATTCAAATTTGGGCGGGAAATTTCTCGCTTCTTTTACCGACATATTTTTCCTTCGATAAATTTGTCTATAAAATAAATTTGAATTACCGACGGATTTTTTTATCGATAAATGAAATATGTGTTACCGACGGAAAAATTTGTCGGTATTTAAAATTTTAGAATTCGTCGGTAAAATCTGTCGATAATTCAAATTTATCGACAAAAATATATCCGTCGGTAATTTCAATTTTTTTTGTAGTGATGGTCAAATGAAAGAACATTCTCTACAAAAATATAGTATAAGCAGTTGTAAGTTAAGTTGTACTATGTCTAAGTACAAGCTTACTAATGAGTCATTGTTTTCCCTTATTCCATTGCCTTTTTGTGCCCACCTTGATGCTTGTTTAGTGCTTAATTGTCTTTTGTTAGTGCATTTTCCTCAATTGGGCTTTCATTGGGCCATTTTTCTGAATTTTGAGTAATTTGGCATTAATTGGTCTAACTTTTGTCTCTAATTATTTTTGAGTACTTTGTAAAGCAAAATTTTGAGCTTGGATGCAAATCATAAGGTCAAGAGAGATTTGCCACGTGATTTCCACATCATTTCCACCTCTACGCCATGTCAATGAGCATGTCCACGTCATTGGGCCAACATTTTCAGCCCATAGTGGCTTTTTTTGTAATTATATTGACCAGAATGACATTTTTGTAAATTTGTGCATATGTGGTGATGTGATCACGTGAGGGGTTTAAGGTTTTGTAACCAGTACACTCATTTTTCATTTTTCATCTCCTTTTTGCATTTTTGGAGAGCTTGGAAGAACCGTTGATGGCAGCTACCCTATTTTCATGTTTGGGTGCATTAGGACAAAACCCATGTTAGGGTTTTACATTCTGGTTTCATAATTTACATTGCAATTCAATTTTTTCTTGTTTATGATGTCTTTTAATTCTGGTTTATTCAATAACTCGAGTTCCATGGAGAACTGATTTGGAGTATTGATTCTTTAATGAGAATGTGATGAAATCTTGAGATTTTGTGTATATTTTTCGTTGTTTATGTTTCTCTTCATCATTTTAATCGGTGGTTTGTTATTAAACGAATTTTGGGCATGCCTAATGTTTGGGTTTTCGTTATAGCATTGAAACATGCTTGAATTCGTGCTTAATGATTTTAGGTTCTATTTCTGTATGCTCTCACAAATGCTTAATTAGTGGGTACGATTAGATGATGTGATGAAATTGTGTTAATCCTTGCTTAGTGGTTTAATTATGAGTTCACAAGAGTTTCTGGACAGTGTACGTAATTTTGGTGATCTGTGATAGGTGGATTTATATTTGAATCAGAGAATCAATCCGTTTTTATCAAATCTGCAATTACGTATTAATTTTGTGTTGAAATTGTGAACCTGCCAACCCCCCTTCCCCTTTTGTTGAAAGGCAATCTGGAAAGCTTTGAATGATAGGTTTGGTCACTAGGAGACGATCTTGGTTTAACTACTGAGTATTACATTTACATGTTCTATTTGGTCGGGTACAACCTCGATCACTTGCCAAAATATGATACCATGTGCATTGCTTTGTGTTAGTGGATATCAAATGACGCAACTACATTTGTCAAGATTTGAAACTTAAACAATAGTTTGCTTTTACTTAAGATGAAAAAAAAGTTGTTGTAGGCTTGATAAGTTATACTAAGTATTATAATGTATTTTAAGTAAAATTTCATTAAATGTTATATGAAGAACATTTGATGAAACCCTCAACATCTATATTAACAAATGCAGCTGAAGAATAAAGAACTTCCCAAAGACTCACCTAGACAATGAATTGCAATGACTATACTATCTTCCAAAGCTCTTTATAAAGTTTTATGGGATTAATAAGTGTACTAAATCGTACACGTAATAAAGTGGACAAGTCCAGATATTGTGTCCCACAGGAACTAATATGGTCTAATTAATTGGTTAGTTACTGCTAAAGGTTGAGCATAATAAAACATTTGTGGTTTAAAGAAAAAAAAGTTTAGAATTTATTATAAAGCATAAAAGAAATATGCACAAGGGAGTTGATGAGATGCCTCGAGCCAAGGGACCTACAACAAGAGCCATGGCTAGGAGAATACAAGAGGAATGGGCCTTAAATGCGCATGCAAGGCCCAAGATGAACTTCACATGGGCCAAGGAAGATGTGAAGACCTAGCCTAGGACATTTTGCTTGTAAATACTAGATTAGGATTTTATTTTGGGCTTTGTATTTTGGACCCAATAGAATAGGGTTTTCTTTGGGCCATGTATTGGGCCTTAGAGGAAATTGGGCTTTAGAAGTAATTTTGGACCAAAAAGGGGAATTGGGCCAAATGGGCCAAGAGTAGTGTGTCTACTCTAGAAAAGCCTAGAAACTTCTCAAACTTGCTCTCCAAGGATGAGAGTTAGCTTCCCATGGCAAGACAAGTGTGACTTGCTTAGGTGGCAAGTCACACCTCCCACATGCTCCTTTTCGGCTCCAAAATTTAACTTTCTAGACTCCTTTTTCCCTCCACTTTTTGGAGACCCCTTGGTCTCATTTTAGCCTATAAATAGAAGGCTTAGGAGGTGTATTTTTCAGCTTGAAATTGAGTAATGAATTGCTGCCCAAATTTGTGTACAAATCTCTTTTGAGCTCACCTTAGAGTAAACTCTTCTCTAGTTTACTCTAGTCTTCTTCCTTAGGAGTTGGCCTCACCTCTCTTAAGAATCCTTTCACCTACACCAAACCAAACACCTTAAGCTTCTTTCCTTCATGCTTCTGCATCCAACACCATCCATGGAGCCTCCATTCTTCATGCAAGCTTCAATGGAGACAAGAAGAAGCCATCATGTGGTATCAGAGCCTTGGTTTTAGTGAGTTAAGTGCTTCTTCTCCATTTTTTTTTCAATTCCGTGTTGTTCATCACTTCTCCTACTTGTCTTGCTGTTTTTGTTCATTTTATTTTGAGTATTAATGTCTTTTTACTTTGGTTCATCTTCATTTACTTCATCTTGAACCATCCTTGTGTGCTTTAGGTGTTCTATTTGGTTTCTACCATTTACTTTTCATTTTAATTAAGTATTTGTTTTTTTTGTTCAGTTCATTCTCTTGATTCTTGAGTTTATTTTGATTTTAAGATCCATATGTTTTGTCTAGAGTCATGTTTAGTCCATATATGTCATTAATTCCTTGTTTAGCTTTTAATTTTCTTTGAATTTGTTGGTGATGTGTTGCTGAATTTTTTTTTTCAGATTTGAGTGCAGTTTTTAATCCTTAAAAATTAACACTCTCTTCTCTCTTTGAGCCTTGGAAATGAACCTTCACATCTAGATAACCTTAGTTATCTTAATGTCCAGTGGGAATTTTCCTTGTGCTTGCTTAAAATCACCATAAACCACACTAAATTTCCTTTCAATTAATTGTGCTTTGGTGCTTTTTCATTTCTATTTTTGAGTTCAGATTGCTATTTAGATCTTAGCAATGTCTTAGAGTCAATTTCCATTGTGTTTTATTGTGTTTCATGATCTTCTTTTGATTCCTTTAAGTTTCCTTCTCCTTTGTGCTTTTTGTTTCCATTAAAATGCAAATGATCAAGCATAGTGTGGTGATGATTCTGTTTTCTGGTGGAAACTAGTTGCTGTAAGAGCTATAAAAAGAAAGAAAAAAAACACAAAAAGAATACAAGCAAGTGCCAAAAAGAATCAAAAGAAAAGATCAAAAGAAAGTGGCAAAAGAAGTACACTAGAATCACTACCATCACTTGAGTTTGAGAGCATTATTTTGTTGCATTTTACTGCTGTTCCAGTTTCTGTCTGACTGCACACTGTTTGTATTTGGTTTATCATAAAAAATTGGCCAGTGCAAATCCAAATCTAATTTTTCCTCTTTTAGCTAAGACATAGACGAAAAAGTGAAAAAAAGAATCATTGAAAAATGTTGAGAAATGAAAAAATGAAAAATATCTGAAGCAGAGGCCTGAATTCACGTTTTTGGACTGGCAGTGAGTGAAAAATCAAATTTCAGTGCAGTTTTCTAGCTTATTTTGGTTGTTTTTCATCCATTCTAGTGCCATTCATTAGGTAATTCATTTGAGTGCTTATCTTGTTTCTTTACCTTATTTCTAGTTTGTCATTTCTTTGGTGATCCTTTGAGTTTGTCATGGCATTATTCACTTTTGGTTTAGCAATTATAATTTTGTGCTTTTCTTGCTTTATTTCTTGACCTCTTTTGGTTTGGTTTCTATATTTGGTGCATACTTCTTTTTGGAGGTGATCTAATTTTCCTAAGGTAGCATCCTAGGAGGTGGAGTACCTAGTCCCGAAAGAGAATCCTCTTTGGTGAGATCAAGAGTAAGTGCAAGAGTGAAACACTTGTGAGGACCAAGCCAAGAAGACAAAGCCAAGAAGACCTTTTACATTTTGTGCACTTTGATTGTATTCAAATTGAGTTGTAAAATTGTAATGCTTTCCTTCTTATGTTCATGGCCTAGTTAGGTGTCTTGGGGGAGTCTTAGGTACTCAATCCCATCTCCTAACTAGAACCTCTTCTATACATTAGTGAAGCGCTTTTAGTGGTGAAGTTTGAAGGTTCCAAGTGCCTTCTACTTCTACCAAAACTTAGGCCGCATATAGCTTATAATCTTTCTTATTTTTAATTTTCTTGTTTGATAGCTTAGTGTGTGTCAACTTAGTCTTTGAATTAATTTCATTTAAGAAGTTTTGTACAAAAGTTTCAAGTTCCCTTGGCTAGGAAAGACTTGGTATGTAAGCAATCCAAGTGATTCACCTCTCTTTCCTGGAGGAGAACTAAAAGCTTTTGCTATCTACTTCTTCTTTGAAATTTTCTTTTAAAGACCAAAGTCTTCTAAAAAAAAATGTCTCAACCTCCTTCTCAATGTATGAGTGCTTCAAATGAAGAAGAAATAAGTTTGAAACAAATTGCCTTTGATTTGAGAGCACTACTACGTTGGAAGGAAGATGAAATAATTGCAAGGGAAAGGGAAAAACAAGAAAGAGATAGGTTTCATCAACTTTTAGATGAAGAGAGGAGGGGAACAAGAAATATGGAAAGGTTGCATGAGAGGATGAGTAATAGGAGTCAACATTTGTACTCCCACACTCCAACACTAGTCACACACTATGAAGAAGATAATAGACTAGTTGACAACTTCTATCAACCTCCTCCTCCTCTAAGAAAAGAAAGAAGAGAGCCTAGGGAACCAAGAGCCATTAGAATAGACCTCCCTCACTTTTATGGGAAAGATGATGTTGAAGCTTATCTTCATTGGGAAATGAAGGTTAAGCAACTCTTTGCTTGCCATCAAATAAGTGAGGAGAGGAAAGTACCCTTAGCTACCCTTAGCTTCCAAGGCAATGCTATGTATTGGTGGACTGCCCTCGAAAGAGATAGGAGAATCAATCAAAGTCCTGAGGTCAAATATTGGAATGACCTCAAAGGAGCCCTTAGGAGAAGACATATTCCCTCCTATTATCATAGAGAGCTAATGGATAAGCTCCAAAGACTCCATCAAAATAAAATGAAAGTGGAAGAATATAGACAAAAGATGGAGTTATATATGATGAGGGCTGGGATTAGAGAGTCCGAGGATACCACCATTGCAAGGTTTCTTAGTGGCTTAAGTCTTGAGATAAGAGATAGAGTAGAATTGTTGCCCTACCAAGACTTAAATGACTTGGTTCAACTTTGCATAAAGGTAGAGCAACAAATTCTAAGGAAAAATTTTCGAAATGACTACTCTAACTCTTATACCAAGAAAGAATTCAAGAGGGAGGGTAAACAAGTCAAAGAGGAACCTTCCAAAAGTTTCAAGGAAAAGGAGAAACCAAGGGAAGGCACATCTTCACACACTCGCACTAGTGAAATCAAATGTTTCAAGTGTCTTGGTAGAGGTCATGTTGCATCTCAATGCCTCACCAAAAAGACCATGATCTTAAGGGGTGTTGACCATTATAGTAGCCAAGATGAGCAAGAAAGTGAGAGTGAGACTTCTAGTGAGGAGTCTAATGATGAGGCTAAGGAAATTGCCTATCCTTGTGAAGGAGACCTTCTAATGATTAGAAGACTTCTTAGCAACCAACCCATTCCAAAAGAGCCAACACAAAGAGAGAACATCTTTCATACAAGATGTAAAATTTTAGAAAACACTTGTTCTCTCATTGTTGATAGTGGTTCATGTTGCAATTGTTGTAGTACAAGGTTGGTTGATAAGTTGGCTTTGACTATCATTCCCCATCCAAAACCTTACAAATTGCATTGGCTTAATGAAAGTGGGGATTTGACAGTCCAACATCAAGTGAAGGTCAAGTTATCCATAGGGAAATATGAAGATAGTGTGCTATGTGATGTAGTACCTATGGAAGCTTGCCATGTTTTATTGGGAAGACCTTGGCAATTTGACAAGAAAACCATGCATAATGGTCTTACCAATGAAATCACCTTCACTCACAAGGATAGAAAATTTGTCTTGCATCCTTTATCACCATCCCAAGTGGTAGAGGATCAAATCCAAATGAGAAAGAAGTTGGAAAAGGAGAGAAAAGAGGATAAAAAAAAAAAGTCCTCCCTCTCTCCCAAAAAAGTAACTAAAGATGAATCTGAGGTGGGAGAGATTGGTGTTCCTTCTCCCAAGGTCATTCAACATGAGAACATTTTGACTATAAAATCTTTGAACCAAGTTCTCAATGATGAACAACCTTCATGCCTCTTATTGTGTAAAGGAACACTCACATGTACTGCCACAGCTCTTGAACTTAAGAATCTACCTCCTAAAATTGAAAATCTTTTGAAAGAGTTTGAGGATATATTCCCTAAGGAAGGGCCTATTGGGATTCCTCCCTTTAGAGGAATTGAACATCAAATAGATTTAGTGCCTGGGGCTAGTCTACCAAATAGACCAACCTATAGGACAAATCCTCAAGAAACAAAGGAGATAGAGTCTCAAGTCCAAGAGTTTTTGGAGAAGGGTTGGGTTCAAAAGAGCCTTAGCCCTTGTGTTGTGCCTGTTTTGTTAGTACCTAAAAAGGATGGGAAATAGAGAATGTGTTGTGATTGTAGAGCCATAAATAACATCACTATTAAATATAGGCATCCAATCCCTAGGCTTGATGACATGCTTGATGAGTTGCATGGGTCCCTCATGTTTTCTAAAATTGATCTAAAGAGTGGTTATCACCAAATAAGAATCAAAGAAGGTGATGAGTGGAAAACCGCTTTTAAGACCAAATTTGGACTATATGAGTGGTTTGTGATGCCCTTTGGGCTTACTAATGCACCTAGCACATTCATGAGGCTAATGAACCATGTCCTTAGAGAGTGCATAGGAAAGTTTGTGGTTGTCTATTTTGATGACATCTTGATTTATAACAAGAGCTTGCATGAGCACATAGACCATCTGAGGTCTGTCCTTACAATCCTTAGGGTAAATAGTTTGTTTGCTAATAAAGAGAAATGTACTTTCTGTGTAGATAGTGTAGTTTTCTTAGGTTTTGTTGTGAACAAAAATGGGGTCCATGTTGACCCTACAAAAATAAAGGCCATCCAAGAATGGCCTACTCCTAAAAATGTTGGAGAGGTTAGGAGCTTCCATGGTTTGGCAAGCTTTTATAGGAGGTTTATTCCTAATTTCTCTACTTTGGCTTCACCCCTCAATGAACTTGTCAAGAAAGATGTATCTTTTAATTGGGGTGAAAAATAAGAGTCTGCTTTTCAACAACTCAAGGAAAATCTCACCAATGCACCCATTCTAGCTTTACCAAACTTTTCAAAAACCTTTGAGCTAGAGTGTGATGCATCCGGTGTAGGAATAGGTGTTGTGTTGTTGCAAGGAGGGCACCCAATTGCTTATTTCAGTGAAAAACTTCATGGTGCCTCCCTCAACTATCCCACCTATGATAAGGAATTGTATGCCTTAGTTAGGGCCCTTCAAACTTGGGAACACTACCTTGTGTCCAAAGAGTTTGTCATTAATAGTGACCATGAGTCGCTAAAATATTTGAAGGGCCAACATAAGCTGAATAAAAGACATGCTAAGTGGATGGAATTCTTGGAACAATTTCCTTATGTGACAAAGTACAAGAAGGGCAAAAGTAATGTCTAGAAGGCACACCTTGTTTTCAAAATTGGGAGCCCAAATTCTTGGATTTGATCACATTCCAGAAATGTATAATCAAGATTCTGAGTTTTCCTCTACTTATGCTGAATGTACGGAAAGACCTCAAGGAGGTTTCTATGTGAATGAGGGGTATTTGTTTAAAGAAGGAAAAATTTGTATTCCCCAAGGTTCACAAAGAAAACTCCTTGTTCAAGAAACACATGAAGGGGGATTAATGGGTCATTTTGGGGTAGAAAAAACCCTAGGTCTTTTAAAAGAGAAATTCTTTTGGCCCCATATGAGGAAGGATGTCCAAAGGCATTGTAATAGATGTATTTCATGCTTACAATCTAAGTCTAAAACAATGCCTCATGGATTATACACCTCATTGCCTGTTGCTTCAGCCCCTTGGGAAGATATAAGTATGGATTTTGTCTTAGGACTCCCAAGAACACAAAGGGGTTTTGATTCCATTTTTGTGGTGGTAGATCGTTTTAGCAAAATGACACACTTTATACCTTGCCACAAAGTGGATGATGCTAGCAACATTGCTAGGCTTTTCTTTAGAGATGTGGTCAAGCTTCATGGTATACCCCGCACCATAGTTTTTGATAGAGACACCAAGTTACTTAGCCACTTTTGGAAAACACTTTGGTCAAGGTTAGGAACTAAGCTTAATTTCTCTACTTCATGTCACCCACAAACTGATGGGCAAACTGAAGTTGTTAATAGGTCTCTGTCTACTATGTTAAGGGCAATTTTGAAAGGGAACCACAAATCTTGGGATGAATGCCTTCCCCATATTGAGTTTGCCTACAATAGAGTAGTTCATAGGACTACTAAAATCTCTCCATTTGAAGTTGTTTATGGCTTTAATCCTCTCACTCCCATGGACTTGCTACCACTTCCTACATCTTTTGATTTTATTCATAAAGAAGGGGTGGCAAAATCTGATTTTGTTAAAAAAATGCATGAAAAGATTAAAAGCCAAATCCAGCAACAAACAGAGAGGTATGCTAAGTAAAACAATAAGGGGAAGAAGGAAATGATTTTTGAAGAAGGGGATTGGGTGTGGCTACACCTTAGAAAAGATAGATTTCCTAAGCAAAGGAAGTCTAAACTTAGTCCTCGAGGTGATGGTCCCTTTAAAGTGCTGAAAAGAGTAAATGATACTGCGTATAGGCTAGAGTTGCCTGAAGGCTATGATGTGCATGCCACCTTTAATGTTGCTGACTTAATACCTTTTGCAGGTGGTACAGATGATGAGGCAGAGACTACATATTTGAGGACAAATCCTTCTCAAGAGGGAGGGTGTGATGAGATGCCTTGAGCCAAGGGACCTACAACAAGAGCCATGGCTAGGAGAATACAAGAGGAATGGGCCTTAAATGCGCATGCAAGGCCCAAGATGAACTTCACATGGGCCAAGGAAGATGTGAAGACCTAGCCTAGGACATTTTGCTTGTAAATACTAGATTAGGATTTTATTTTGGGCTTTGTATTTTGGGCCCAGTAGAATAGGGTTTTCTTTGGGCCATGTATTGGGCCTTAGAGGAAATTGGGCTTTAGAAGTAATTTTGGACCAAAAAGGAGAATTGGGCCAAATGGGCCAAGAGTAGTGTGTCTACTCTAGAAAAGCCTAGAAGCTTCTCAAACTTGCTCTCCAAGGATGAGAGTTAGCTTCCCATGGCAAGACAAGTGTGACTTGCTTAGGTGGCAAGTCACACATCCCACATGCTCCTTTTTGGCTCCAAAATTCAACTTTCTAGACTCCTTTTTCCCTCCACTTTTTGGAGACCCCTTGGTCTCATTTTAGCCTATAAATAGAAGGCTTAGGAGATGTATTTTTCAGCTTGAAATTGAGTAATGAATTGCTGCCCAAATTTGTGCACAAATCTCTTTTGAGCTCACCTTAGAGTAAACTCTTCTCTAGTTTACTCTAGTCTTCTTCCTTAGGAGTTGGCCTCACCTCTCTTAAGAATCCTTTCACCTACACCAAACCAAACACCTTAGGCTTCTTTCCTTCATGCTTCCGCATCCAACACCATCCATGAAGCCTCCATTCTTCATGCAAGCTTCAATGGAGACAAGAAGAAGCCATCAGGAAACAAATAGCTTGATCAAGAAAAAGATAAGATAAAAACTTCACCGGAATTAGGTTTCATGATTCCATTCAAAGTAAAAACAATAAACAATATATTCTATTTTCGTCTCTCATATTCACACCAATATGTAACAAGCTGTAAGTTTGGATGTTAAGAATGACCAACAATGTACTTTATGTCTAGATGCATAATCAATTAGTTGTTTATTCTAGTCTAAATTCTAATATCGTGTCTAATGATTAGATACCCATAAATATGCAATCAATAATTATCATGCAATTAAGATCGAGAATATAGCACAAGAGTATGGAAAAAAAATTATATTGAATGAAGAATTCATTGAGAATTAAGAATACATTACTCTCAACCCACGTGAATGAGGTGTTAGCTATTCTTAGGCATACTAAATACTAGATTGATGTTTAAATTGAATATCTCTATCCTTCAGAATGCCCTTCTACCTTCAAATGTAGAAATATCAAGTTTCTTTCTCTCCAAGTATGTCTTTCTAACCTATGTTAGGCCCTCTATTTATCGACTTTCATAGTTAGACTAGACCTAAAATTTGGACTTGATTTGGTACTTGAATAAATTATAAGAGATATAATCCTTGATATATATCTTTTAATCTTTGGAGATACATATCTTTAAATTATTCTAACTTGTAATTTGAGTAACCAACTTTGTGGATATCTGATATTGTTGATAATCTTTGACTATTCAATATTTCACTCATTTTGTTGATAATCTTCTTAATCTTTGAGATTTCCACTTATTTGCAAAATATAATCCACACATTTATCTTTTTCACTTTTATGGAACAAAACCTAAAATATCAAATAAAATCCAAAAATAAAATAGCAATAAGATATAAAAATAAATAAAATAGAAATATAACAAAGCAAATTATCATAAAGTTACCCTTGAAGTAGAAAGAACTTTCTCCCAATGTCCAAACGCAATCTTATGAACGCTTAAGTAAAAAGCTAGTAATCTAGCCTATTGATAGAACATTTTATTGTTCTTTAGCAACATAAAAGAGTGAACATTGTCTTGTATTCGTTTTAGAACGTAACACCACTTTTAGTTAGCAACCCTATGATTTTTTTCATAACATTTCTTGTAAACAAGTGTCTTTGTCAGGAATGGTTGTTATTCCAAAGAATACTCAATGTCTTGGCTAGGAATGATCGTTATTGTTAGATAAATAAGGTTGGCTTTGTCAAACTTGTAGGGGTGAATTAGTTTTTAAAAAAAATCTAATAAAACTTTTTCAACGTAGAAATAATAGAATGTAATTATCTTCAAAATCGAACTGATACATTAATTAGAAAAACAATGTAAATTGGATATAAAGAAAAATATAAAGCACACAAGAAATTATATGATTCTCAATCCTAAATCCAGTTCTCATTTTTTTATCTCAAGAAAAAGTGGTTTCATTATCAACAAAAAGTTTGTAAAAGGTTAATCAACAATTACAAACAACTAGAGGATATCAACCTTAATCAACTCTAGATAAAAAGAAAAAGATATATGATTTATCCTCTCTTTAACTACTTTAAGGATCTTAACATTATCCACTCTTTAACTATCTAAAAAATTGGTTTCCTTATCAACTCTATACAACCACAACCCAGAAACACTACTAGAACCTCTAACAATATTACAACTTAAACAACAAATCTAGAACATCAATTCCTACTATCATTGGTGATGTTAAGCCTCTGGTCAAGGGGCTAACCACAAGAGTCGTGGTCAAGCATATGCAAGAAGAGTGGGTTTCATTTGTGCAAGATGGGCCCAAGCTCTTATTTTCTTGGGTCATTAGTGATTGTAATTAGTAGAATAGGTTTCTTATGGGCCAAGTAGTCCAGGGTTTCCATGGGCCTTGTATTTAGGCCTAGGGTAGTAGTGTAGGGTTTTGGGCCTAGGAAGAGGGGTTAAAGGAGACATCTTTTAGGTTTGACCATAAGTCAAACCTCATATGCGCCTAACTTGTTCTCTAAGTATGGGGGTGTGATACTCTTTGCACCCTTGGGAAGCATGCCTTTAGAATATATGTCATTGTCTCCTTTGGAAGAACTTTTAAAAGAGTTTGATGATGTGATGTAGGATTATCTTGATTCCTTTTAAGATTTAGTAATATGGTGATGATGATTAAGAAAGCTTAGTGAAAATCCCCACTGGACATTAAGATAGCAAGTTATCTAGATGTGAAGGTTCATTTCACAAAGCTCAAGAAAAGAGAAAAGAAAAGAACGGATTGATTCAAAATAAAACAATAAATGGAAACACATGTAAGCATAAAACCTGAGAGCAAAAAGGTAGAAAGAAAGCGTTTAAAATGGAAAGATTAGAAAGGGATGAATGTGAGAAGCACACCACTACAAAGGATAGCCTAAAGCCATGGATTCCTTTGAAGATGAGTGGATGGTGTCACTACTTGAGTCTAGGCTCAAGATAAGGCTTAAAAGTATTCACTCCCTAGGGAGGAAACTCTCACAATGGTTGATACACAAATGTGTCTTAAACTCTCCAAAATGTTCAACCCTTTTACAAGTGTTAGAGGACCCCTTATATAGAAGTGTTTAAGGGTCTATAAACAAAAGCATATAAGTTCCACAAGGGCTACAATGCAAATAATAAACCCTACATTCTAGAAGGTAGGTTACAAAGGTGCCACAAGATGGTCTTTTAGAGTGGGTTCTTGGCCAAGACAAGTGCTCACATGTTCGACATGTTTCAAGAACTCTTCAAGGTGGATTCTTGACCAAGCCATGTGGTCTCTCATTCTAGATGCTTCTAAAATGCTTTGCTTCTTCTCTCTCTTCTACACACGCTACTAAATTTACGCCACCTATGCCACCTTCTTTAGGATATTAATTGTCCTACAAAACAAGGAAATATGGATTAGCATGTTGGCTTAAGTTAATCTTAAGTCAACAAGTCAACCTTAGACCAAGGTCAACAAGTCCACTAAGAAAAGTCAACTAAGGCAACTTTAGGGAATTCAAACTAAGAAGAATAAAAGCAAAGGAAGGAATTAAGGAACTCCCTTTCTTTTAAGCATGTACCATGGGCCATCTTCCTTGGTAGGGATCAAGCCTTCATCATGATGTGTTTCCCCAAGAAGGCCCAATGGGACTTACTCCTATTTCGAGAAACAGAACATCAAATAGACTTCATTCTTGGGGCAAGTCTACCAAATTAACCAGCCTATAAGACTAACCCTCAATAAACCAAAGAGATAAAGACACAAGTTAAAGACTTGATAGACTCCTCAAGCTAGGTTGAGCCAAAGCATAAATATGAGGCTATGAATAGATGGTTGGCAAAAGCAATAGGGGAAAAGGAATAAAGTGTCTCAATTTGGATGATGTTTTAATGGGATAGAGGTGTTTGATGGTTCTCTTGAGAGGTTAGGCCAACTCTAGAGAATGGTGGCTAGAAGAGATAACATGGGATGATCTAGCCTTAACTTATGAGACAAGTATGATGGCATAAAATTTTGGCGGCATTTCATTACATATCTCAAAGTGATTTTACAAAGGGGAGACACCTCTATTTATAGAGAGAGGTATCTCCAAAGTAGACCAAAACCCTAAAAATGCTTTCTTTGCTCCAAACTCTAAAAATCCTATCTTGGTGAAGAAGGAAAGGAGGACATGTGGCCACTAACTTTTAGAAAAACTTTTCACTCCTAGAGTGTCATGTGGCTACTACTCTTGCCAAAGTTCCATCACTATAATCTTGACACTTGGTAATTTCTCCTAATATGGGACGCCTTCCATGATGCCTTGTCCACCAAGTTAGTTTAAAAACTTAAACTACCCAAGATTAACATAAGCTAGGCGCAAATTGGGAGTTGGCCCAATTTGACCAAAAACCATATACTACTTGCCCAATGATACAAGGTCTAAAGGAAATCCTTCACTACTTGGCCCTTCATACAAGGCCTAAATATTCCTAATTAGCTAAGATGCTCCAAAATGGCCTAAGAGAAAGAACTTTGCTTCAACTTGCATAGATAACTATAGCTCTTCTTGAATGTGCCTTGCCATGGCTAAGGGGTATGCCATCATCCCCTCCCTCTTCAAAAGGATTTGCCTCAAATCTTAAAGTTTGACTTTCTTTCCCCAAAGTTAAATACCATTTACCAAAAATAAGAAATAAACTAAGTGTTATTAGAATAATCATCCAAAACATGTATCTCCCAAGGATTATACACCTTTGATCAAATGAATGATTAAGGCATTGGAGTTGGGGAGTCTTTCTTTTTCAGCTCTTATTTTTTGTGTGTTGAATGCATGTGCTTTTGGAGTGACTTCCCTTTTCAACACAAGGTCTTACTTCGTCTTGTCTTTCCAGTCTACTAGAGGAAGATGGAAAAAAGATCCCTTTTGAATCTACACACAAGCCTTTAGCCCTTAACACGAGTATTCTTTTGTTGGGGCCCTCATTAGACTTGTGTGTCTTACTTTGACACTTTGAACATTTGATTTCATTTTTATATGTGTAAGTGTCATCTCTTTCTTTTTCTCCCTTCTTTCTCATTTCTACTTGGTCCTCTTCCACTTGAGAAAGTGTGAGAGGATGAAGTGCAAACTTTCTATCCTTGTAGGTGTAGGTTATCTCATTGGTATAACAATGGTATCTGGTTTCCTTTTTAAAAAACCAAGGCCTTCCCAACAAGATGTGACAAGCTTCCATAGGTACTATGTCACATATCACACTATCCTCATAATTCCCTATGTAAAACATAACCTCCACTTATTGATTAGCTATCATGTCCCCACCATCATTAAGCCATTGGAGTTTGTAAAGTTGTGGGTAGGGCAATATAGTTAAGGCTAACTTTTCAACCAACCTAGTGCTACAACAATTGCAACATGATCTACTATCTACAATGAGAGAACATGTGTTTTCTAAAACTTTACATCTTTATAAGAATGTTAGCTCCCCTACCTCTTACTCTTGACTTATTCCTTTTTCCCCTTTAAAATCAACCTTTAAAACCTTCTTCCTTGACCTGTCACCCTTTTTATTAAAATTCTGTCCTTAAACATTGTTCTCTCTTATATTTATAAGTCCTATATCTCTAAGAAAAATACAATATTTTATTCTTATTAATATCTAATAATATCTCATAACATTTAACAAAATATGTAAGGATACTAACAAATCTATTGTATAACAATATCTAAAAATATTTAAGGATATCTCATAATATCTAACAATATCTAATAACAAATAATAATATCCAAGAATATCTAACAACATCTAATAATATCTTTTTAATTGAATAATTTATTTATCAAATCTTATCTCTTAGAAAATCTTTTTAATTGAATAATTTATTTATCAAATCTTATCTCTTAGAAAATCTTTTAAAAAAATCTTTTCAAATAATAAACCACCTTGAATACATAATGCCTAACTATTAAAAAAATTTAGGTTCTTACATGAGAAATCTCCCTTCTTCTTTTTTATGGTGACAAAACCAATCAACAGGATACATTTGTAATCATATAATCATGGTTAATAATACTGCCTATTCAAAATTATCATTGAGTATCAAAGCAAATGTAATGTTTGGTCAATTAAATTGAATCAATAAAACATCATAGTATCATAGTAATAATAGGTTAAACCTTTTGATATTAAAATCATAAACTAAAAGATATCAAAGTATGAATAACACAATTCATAATTAACGTATCAAAGTATAAAACAATAGTTATATATGTTTATAGTAAAGTATTCGGATGATCATGGTATCAAAGTAAATGTATTGAATCATCATGATATCAAAGTATAGTAATAAAGTCATCTCAAAACGGAATTTCAAAATTCAAATAATGAAACCATTATTCAAAGTGAATGACAAATGTACCAAATGGTTAAAATATTGTTCCAGATGAATTTAAGATTGTGAAATTTAAAAACAAACTTAAAAACATCGAAACAAAACTTGAAAACTCTAGAAATGCAGAAAATCCATGAAAATGTTGACATGTTAATTTTCTCCTCTTTTTCTCTCTTTAAATTATTCCATCTTTTTTATACATCAAAAAGAGTTAGAAGAAAGGAAGAAGTCATCACAGTTATGGGAAGGGCTAGTAGAATGTGGATCATATATGTTATCCAGAGGATGAAAGATCTCCAAAAACATGTTAATGTAAACAGACATGTTGTACGCAACATTTTCTAACCTTTCATATTATCTGACACATACACATTCAACAACTGAACTGTATGTTGGTGTTCCAACACAACGAGTTTATTGACAATTTCTTTCGTCCTGTCAATAGTCCTTGTAACTCGTTGGGGTTTATGGGAGGCATATTTGGGATAAATGGGAAAGTTTGGTAAAGGGAACTTATGACTCAAAGGTGACCAGAGTAGGAATTATGTTAGGAGTAGGCTTTCTATAACATCCCGGTCGAATATTACTAATTTAATTAAAATAAAATAAGATGTCGTTAAATAGTCATATTTAATTATTCAACTTACTCAAAACGCGGGAAAAAATTTCATCTATACTAATCGCGCCAAATGGAAACAAATTCCAAAACCAATATTCAATTAAAAGAGTACAACTCCAAGTTCATATTCCACTGAAAATGAGTGATATAAATACAAGTCCTTAAAAATATCCCTATGTAAGACCTCTCTCCGGCTCTACTCTTCAACAGCTCCACTTTCAACATCATCTACTCTCGTGTAACAAGTTACACGATCACCATCAAATATAAACAGATATGGTGAGCTCACAATAAAAGAAAAATATAGTATAAAAGAAAACAACTCCACAAACCCTAGTTTATTAACTTAATTTGACGACCCTCTCGAAAAGTACCATCTTGGTCACTAGCCCCCCTTTCCACGGCCGTCACCATGAGTATCTAGATTCTACACCCTCTGATGATTCCTTTAGCTGATACTTGCTGCCACGAGTGTCTACTTGCCCCTCCGACTACAGGCCACCACTCGTAGTCCACACATGGGAGTGATCTTGTTACGGACTACAATCTGCAACACCAAGTGGAGTTCCCTAATACAAACTGCAGTCTGTATTTGTCCCAACACAACCAAACTCGCTGGCTAACACCAAAGAGGGAAATCTTCTAGGACCCATCTGTATGAGTCACGATCTCGCACACTCACACTGAACTTCCACTACCACCAGGCTACAACCTCGAGTGGTCATGTGTTACCTCAATACAAGCTACATACGTAATTGGGTCCCTAGCAAGTCATATCCTTAAAACCATCATCTAGAGTATTGTAGCAATACGTAAATGAATCCACGAACATGCTCTGTGTCGCCTAGTGTGACCTCAACGTCACCTAGTGAAAATGACGCAGGCCACCTTGCAAAACTTCTCGTGCCGCCAGGCACCAGCACACTAGAATTTGCTCCAAGTCCAAAACTCACATAACCGCTTGGAAGAACTTCCCGCGCCGCCAAGCACTAACCCTCTAGAATTGGGTTTAGCCCAATTTCACAACTTTCGCCTAGCGGGTCACCCTGCACCGCCAGGCGCTAACTCTCAGGTTTTGCCCAAAGCCCTTTTTTTCATGGCCTCTAGCCTGGTGGACCACCCAAGTGTCGCTAGGCGCCACACCAGTAACATTATTACTAGTTCTTTTTGGCAATCTAAGTCAAGTCCTAAGGGACCTAATCCTCCCACAAGCAATTTCTAGAACATAAGTTCATGTTTATACACTCATCAATGTTCAACAACATACCACAGTAACATGTAATTCATTCATACTCATGGCATACACTTATACCGATTACATGAACACCACAATTCATTCATAAGTTGTATACTTCACACTTTATAGGGGTATACATACTCAATTACATTCAACACTTTGTTCATCCATTTATAATCATACAATTAACCGCCTTGAAACCATCCATACTATAGCTCATACCAGCACTTATCATTCCATGCATTTTGTACCAAATCACAATAATTTAACTCGACATCATATTCTCATAGTTGCCCAAAACCCATCATGATCATGCAACTCTCGATCATTATGATATCATCAATAGTGGCCATTTTCACACACTTATAACATCTTACATTCAAGCTAACATATATAGATTTTATATATTTAACATGGCTCAGTGATAGAGGTCGTACCCCACCAAATTAAAACATATTAAATGCAGTACATGAAAGTGAACCAAGTCGTCTCCCAACGACCAATATTTTCATTTAAAGCGAAATTTCCAGATGAACACAACAATAAAACACAGGGGGGGGTTTGGCAGACAGATTCGGAATGCTAATCAATAGATTAATTTAAATGTTACAGTGACTAAAACCGTATTAACATCCCTGATTCAAACGCAATTTCACTTATCATAGGCCACCAAATTAACACCAACCCTGCCTTGTCTCAATCCACTAGACAATAATTCACTAAGCGAAAATTACAATCTAGCTTCATTATGCACTTAAGCAATGCACACATCCTTAAATTCGTGACAGCCAAGCTACATACATTAAGCATGAACGTATCTTAAACAAAACACATGCAATTACTCTGTAAATTAAGCATTGACAAATTCACCACATGCATTCCACGAATTCAGAACAAAAAAAACATGGCAGATTTCACAAAACAAGCACAACCTCAAAGCTTCATTGCGTTTTTCATCAAGGAGTCAATACACGAATTTAGCTAGACATGGAAATGAGTAATTAAACACTTCAAAACTAAAATCACAAAAATCAGAACCAAGAACCCTAACTATCAAATCTGAAAACGCAATTTAAGACCAAAAATTGAGATTTCAAAGCTTAAATGGAATGCAAAACGGTGATATCATATATAAATGCGAAAACCCCATGAATGGGTATTGTTCCAAGTTAATAAACCCACAAAACGAACTGCCCAAGCAAGAAAACGAATTCAAAACGTAAAACCCTCAATGGGTGCTGTCAAATATGCATGAAAACGGTAAAAATGAGCCAAAAACGTGAAAAACCGCAAGGTGGGCGTCCATGGGAGCTTGGAGAACGAAAATGGAGGTTTTGAAGAGAGGTTAAAGATGATGGAGCGGCTCCTCCCTCCTCATGCAGACCTAATTCGTGGTCATATCACCCATGCCACTCAGAATTACAAAACTGTCATTATGGGCCGCAGAATTACAAAAATGCCACTCTGGGCTTCAAATGTTGACCCATTGACTTTGCTGACGTGGAAATGACATGGAAATGATGTGGAAAGTTTCTTCAACTAATTATTAATGTCCAAGCTCCAAAATTGCTTCACCCAAATACCTAAAAATAATTAAAAACAAAAATTAGGCCAAATAATGTGAAATTAGTCCAAATTCGGAACAGTGGCCCAATAAAGCCCAACAGATGAAAAATACTCTAATGATGAACAATTAAGCACTAATCAACTGTCTAATGGGTACACAAAGGCTAGTGAAATGGAAGAAAATAATGACTCATCACTCAGCAAGCGCTACCAAACAACATACTCATCAATCACACATTTATGTGTGTGTGTGTGTGTGTGTGTGTATATATATATATATATATATATATATATATATATATATATATATATATATATATATATGCATTCACCAATCAAGGCCATACAAACATTTAAGCATCAAATATTAATCATACTTTTAGGGAAATCATGAGTAACATATATCTCTAGCTACGGACCTCCAATTCAAATCTCCACCGTTCAAAGTAAAGAACAATATGTTATGGAATACCTGTCAAAATTCCAGCTAAATGGTACAGTTAATGAATTAGGAACCGCAATTTTACGAAAACTGCACAAGCTAGAAAAAAAATGTAGTCGCCCAGCGACTAGATCCTACCGCCCAGCAAAAAAAAAACCAAAGACCTGGTGCCTGGTGTTAGGAAACCACCGCCCGATTGTCCCTACTGCACGTAAAATACGAAAAACAACGTATTTGCACTTACTTTGATCAATTTAAAGGCACTCAAACATGTAGAATTTAACAAAATTTCATCTATCATGCATATAATTACCCCAAACCAAAGGTGTTCTTTCAAACCACTCAAACTAAAACCATAAAGTCACAAAAAACAAACCAATCCAGATCGTATTGCATGGCAAGCCTTCATTGCCACCAGGCGGGTTCTGGGCAGAACCCAAAAACTTAGTTCAAACAGCATGCATCGTTTGGCGGTCCTTCATTGCTACAAAATTCAAAAATTCCTTGGATTGATACCTTGGTTGGCTTCCTATGCACATTAGGGGGAATTGAGTTTTTGTTAGCCTTTATGTAACTAAAGAATACTCGCTAACAGAGGTAAAGACCATAATCTACTGAGAGGTCATATAATAAGTGCAGAATCCCTAAGTTTGTTCAACACACAAATATTTTTGAAAGTGAATCATGATGTCATTAATAAATGTAAATCATTAGACACTTATATGTATTTTTGGATGTAAATTTTTTAAGAATGTAATTGACTTTGTACTTCTAACTCTTTAAATAAATTTGCTTGCTTGCTTTGTGGTTGTGGTTGTGGTTTTCTATGCTATGATGGTGTGTTGCATGGGAGCATATAATAGTTCTAATGGGACTGCTCCATAGTGTAGGAGCTAAAGTTATTTTCTTCTGTAGAAAATTTGTATATGTATTTATAATTTATGTTCCTTTAAACAATATGTTTTATTGTAAATCCATTTTGTAATTTTTAACTCATGAGGATTGTAAATATATTAATAGATATAGAGATTAGTGGTAATGCAACTCTACATTGTGTTGTTACACAACTCATACTTTGTTATGTCTTCACAATATTGATTTTTTTCTTATATTATTAAAGCTTTGAAACATATACTATTTTATTAAATGTCTCGGATTCAAGTCTTTAATTTTCTTATATTTGTTGAACAACATTTTTTCATTAGTGATGAACTATTTTTTTTCTATGTGTTGTTTCTATATACTTTGATCCAATACTTTACATTGTTTGTACTTGTAATACTTTTGATGACAAGGTATTGGTGATTTATAATTGAAAGACTTACATACATAAACTCTGAAAAATAATGAACGATGTGAACTTTTTATCTATGTAAATCACTTGACTCAGGGATGCATGTATATGAATATATATTGTTTGTGTGCCTATTTTAATGTTTATGGTTTGTGTTTTAATCTATTAAAATATGAAATAATCAATTAGTATGATGACATATGTTCCTGCAAAAGAACAAATAAGATAAGTTAGGCATGAGTATCACCTTACCATGTAGTCCGCTATCTCTTCAGTTGGCCTCTTCCCATTCGATACATGTCGGCTTGAACCCAGGAGGGGTTACCTGCAGAAGAATCTCTGAAGCTCAAGTAAGTCAAAGCTCTCAAGGAGTCAAATCAGTGATTAATGAATGTGTACCTTTAAATGATGGGGTCCACGTGTATTTATAGAGCATTAATGACGTTTGACCATCTCATGGGTTGGGCTTTGACTTGGGCTCTAGCTAGGGCTTGTGAGTGGGCCAGGGCCCTAACCCAGGCCCTTAAGGTTTATTGGACGCGGACGCTTCCATTATTCTGAGTTCATTAGAGTGGTAGGCCTAGGCTCTAAACTTACCGGATATGCTGGAGTAGTCGGTCTAGGCCGGCTATTTGTCTTAATGGCTTATGCTGGTGTAGGTTGTCCCTTTAGATGTTTAGTTTAGGTCAAAACTGGTATAAGTTAGGCTAAGTCGTCCTAGGCTGGATACTTGGCTGCCTTGATATGTACATTGTTTACTTATTTGGTCGAGTTTGGCTAGGTGTGGTACACTAGTCCCCCAGCCTTGTCCGATATGAGTTGTCGGTCAAGGGTGATATGTGGTAATATGCTAGCGGAACCGGCTAGGTGTGATACACCAGTCCCCCAGCCTTTAAGTGTGGTGAACAGTGTTAAGGCTAAGAAGTTGTAACCGTCAGAAGGTAGGTGAAGGGGTGTCAGTTGGTCAAATCGAAAAAGTTTTGGCGCCGTCATTTTGAAGTGTCATATCCTTCGCAATGATGGTGTCGATTGGTCTGGGGTATTATTTTGGCGAGAAAAGTTTCGTCGTTTGGGATCGTGGACTATAAATGTGGATTTGAAAACAGATGAGGGGTTACTTGTTTCATTTGCGAGAATTCTAACTCTAGAGATCTTGTGCGCGTAATATTGTCCGACTAGTCCTCACTTTCGACCGACATCTTCTCGTAAAAAACAAAACCAGGTATGTCTAGTAGTGATAGCATGTCTACGTTTAGTAGTAGCGAGAGTACCGAGTCGGAGAGGAGTAAAGATAGGCGGCTTGGTGACGAGGGTACGAGTTCTGCGGTTGGTACCAGTGGGATGACAATGGAGGTTATGAGGGAGGTTCAGGAGGATCCCCCCGAAGAGTTGGAGGAGAGCAACTGGCCGGCAAAAGGCGGCTACGGGTGGGTGGTTGGTGATGTTCGCGATCAATCGTCTCTGTTCAGATGCTCCCGCTTACTGAACTCTTGGTTGAATTGCACGTCTGTTATCTCCAAGGGTGTCAGTAGGGGCATTGTTTCTTTGGAGAGGGTCAGCGCTATCGACCGGGTATGCCATGGGCAGGAGGGGGCTACCGAAAAGTTTTTCTACATGTACATGTGCCACTTCTCTCAACTTCATGTGCGATTGCCGCTAGACGATTTTACTATGGGCGTGTTGCGGGCGTTGAATGTGGCACCTACGCAGCTGCATCCGAACAGTTGGGCTTATTTGCAGGCCTTCCGCATTCTGTGTCAGTCTTTATACTTGGAGCCCACTCCTTATGCTTTCTTGTATTTTTACGATACTAGACCTCGGCGGCCGGCTACTTGGCTATCCTTGATAAGTCGCCCTAGCATCAGCAGACTGGATGCCTTCTCCCAGTCTTTCAAGCATTTCAAGGATAGGTACTTCAAAGTCATCGTCAAGGAAGGGGGTAAAGCTCACTTCTTGAATGCGGATGGGAGTACCAAGTTTCCCTTTAGCTGGACCAGCAATCCTTCTCGGTATAAAGACATGGGAATGGAGGAGTTGTCGGCTAGTGATAAGGAGGTGGTGGGGATGTTGTTGAAGTTTGTCGATAAGTTGCCCACTAAGGGCCTAGTTAGGGTTTATAATTCGGTGCACCCGATAATAGATATTGAAGGTATCTGTTTATTACTTAAGATGTGTTAACAATGCTAAGTTGTTTTGATCCGAGTCGTGATGTGTCATTGCAGGGCATATGGCGCAATCTGGCAAGAAGAATTTGGCGCTCTTTCAAACATTGAGGAAGGAGATGGCCGCTAAGGCTAAGGCGGCTGGGAAGGTTGATGTTCCCAACCTACAAGAATCGGTGGTGGAGGTACACGTGCATGGCGGAACGAAAAGGAAGGCTGAGCTTTCGCCTCGACCCGGGAAGGGCAAAGATGTGAAGAAGATAAGGACGGCTCTTCTCGGAGCGACTAGCGGGGCGGGGTCAGCTAGTGGGGAGAAGGGGCCTGAAGCCGACTTGATCGAATTGCCGGAGATATCCGTTAGGAAGGATATTTCGATCACCCTCTCGGATACCGTTGTTAATTCTATTGACAACATGGACGCGGATCATATTGTGAGAACAATGGTGGAGTTCGGGAGCAAGGCTTTAGTTCTGAGTCGGCGTGTGGGGTCTCTTTATAGGAGGGAAGTAAAGGAGGTGGGGGAGTTGCAGGGTAAGGTGGATAAACTGGAGGAGGAGAAGGCAGCTTTGGAAAAGGAAAAAGAAGGTTGGGAAGTGGAGAGGAAAAGGTTGGCAACATGGAGGGTGCGTTGCTTGGATTCTGAGGAAAAGCTGAACAAGCGTATAGGGGAGTTGGAGGAGGACTATGAAGATTTGAAAGACAAGTATGATGGGGCTGTTGGTGAACTTGATGATCTGAAGAACAGCATTATTCAGGAGCACGTCAATGGTTTTGAGAAGGGGTTGCGGTAGGCGGCCTTCTTCCATCAAGATGTGGACGTCACGGATTCAAAGTTTGATGTGAATAAGGACGTAGTTGACGGAAAGTTGGTGAAGGAGGACGAAGGCAGTGTAGATGAGGAGGTGGAAGAGAAGGCGGCAGAGGAGAAGAGGAAGGTGGACGATGTTGTAGAGGTGGCCCATGATTCAGTAGAATAGGACGTCGATTTTTTAATGATTTAAAAGTATTATTGAGCCTATGTCTGTAATAACTGGTACATTATGTTCGTTGCGTTGGTACATTTTTGTGTTTATGCTTAATGCGATTAGCTTCTGTATGTTGTTGTGTATACTGGGTTTTGATGACTTGTGGTGTATGTTATGTATGGCGTAATCGATTGTATGTTAAGGGTGTTCGACCCAGGCCGCTTATTTGTGATAAGGGTGGGGAACTTAAACGAATTAAGCACGAGTTAAGGGTGTTCGACCCAGGCCGCTTACTTGTGATAAGGGTGGGGAACTTTAACGAATTAAGCACGAGTTAGGGGTGTTCGACCCAGGCCGCTTACTTGTGATAAGGGTGGGGAACTTTAACGAATTAAGCACGAGTTAGGGGTGTTCGACCCAGGCCGCTAACTTGTGACAAGGGTGGGGAACTTTAACGAATTAAGCACGAGTTAAGGGTGTTCGACCCAGGCCGCTTACTTGTGATAAGGGTGGGGAACTTTAACGAATTAAGCACGAGTTAGGGGTGTTCGACCCAGGCCGCTTACTTGTGATAAGGGTAGGGAACTTTAACGAATTAAGCACGAGTTAGAGGTGTTCGACCCAGGCCGCTTACTTGTGATAAGGGTAGGGAACTTAAACGAATTAAGCATGAGTTAGGGGTATTCGACCCAGGCCGCTTACTTGTGATAAGGGTGGGGAACTTAAACGAATTAAGCACGAGTTAATACATAGAGAGTCGTAAAGTAGGGAACCCTTCTTTTTATTTATCAAAAGGGGGTGCCTCGTTAAAACCTCCTTGGCCAAAACCCTCCTTAGGGAAAAAAGACCAAGTGAGGAAAAAGAGTACACCCGGGGTTACAAGTATTGGTTTGATTACAATACACATTTAGCTGAAGTAGAACTTGAGGTGGGATATATTCCATGTGTTGGGAATCTCTTCCCCAGACAATTGTTCTAGGCGATAAGCTCCCCCTCCTGCATCTTCTCGTATGCGGTATGGGCCGTCCCAATTGGCGGAGAACTTGTCATCCTTCTTTCTAGCATTACTGGTCATTCTCCATACTAGGTCCCCGACGACAAATGATCGTGGGTGTAGGTTCGCATTGTATTTTCTGGCAGCTCGTTGTTTGGCAGCTAGGTTGCGTATTTGGGCTTTTTCTCTGAGTTCGGGTAGGAGGTCGAGATGTAAGGCCATGTTTTGGTGGTTGCGGGTTGGGTCGTATAGTTCTCGGCGCAGGGATGGTTCGCCAATTTCTACCGGTATCATGGCATCTGCGCCGTAGACTAAGCTGAATGGAGATTCGTTTGTTGATGATTGGGGAGTGCATCTGTAAGCCCATAGTACTTCTATTAACTCTTCAAGCCATCGGCCTTTGGCGGTATCCAACCTTTTGCGCAGCTCTATGAGGATGACTTTATTTGCTACCTCTGCCTGCCCATTGGTTTGTGGGTGTTCTACAGAGCTTGTGATGTGCTTGATGCCTAGGCCGGTGTAGAATTTGGCTAACTCCTTGTCGATGAATTGTCGGCCATTGTCTGTTATAATGGTATATGGTACACCATATCTGCATATAATGTCCTTCCACACGAACTACTGGACTTGCTTCGATCCATTTGGTAAAATAATCAACGGCTACGATTAGGAATTTTACTTGCCCCTTACCGGGTGAGAAGGGGTCGAGGATGTCCATTCCCCATTTAGCGAATGGCCATGGGGATAGTATGTGATGTAGTTGTTCCTGTTTCTAATGAATAAGGTTTCCATGCTTCTGACATGGCTTGCACTTCCTGACATGATCCTGGCAGTCTGCTTCTATAGTGGGCCAGAAGTATCCGGCTCTGAGAACTCTTGTAGCCATGGTGCGTGCACCGGAATGATAACCACAGATTCCTTCGAGTAGTTCTTTGATGATATATTGGGCTTGCTATACCGTGACAGACTTAAGTAGGGGTTGGCCGTATCCGCGTTTGTAGAGGTCATCGCCTATCATAGTGTACTTGGCGGCCTTAGCCAGCCAAGTTTTGTCCGCGTCGAAGGGGGGTTGCCGGTTTTGAGGTATTGAATGTAGGGGGTGGTCCAGTTTTGGGTTTGGCAGGGGGTGACATTGTTAGCTGGGGTGAGAGTTAATATTTGGCAGGTGTGTGTGATGGAAGGTGTGGATAGTGTTTGTTGTAGTAGGGATCGGTTGCGATTTTTGAGCTTGGTGCTGGCCAATTTAGAAAGGATGTCGGCCCTGACATTGTCGGTTCTTGGGATGTGTTCGACGCGGACTTGTTCGAAAGCGGATTGAATAACTGCACGGACCAGATGGTAATACTGTAGGAAGATGGGGTCTTTGATCTGAAATTCGTCATTTAGATGACCTACAGTGAGTTTGGAGTCGGTTTTGCATGTTAACTTTTTGACGCCGACTTCACGGGCTAGGGAAAGGCCGGCGAGGATGGCTTCGTATTCGGCTTGGTTATTTGACGTTTTGAAAGCAAAGTGAAGGGATTTTTCGAGGAGGATGTCGTTGGGGCCTTCTAAGACGATGCCGACGCCGGCACCCCTTGGATTTGAGGAGCCATCTACGTGAAGCGTCCACTGGTCCTCAATGGGTGTTTGATGTAGGTCCTTGACGAAGTCTAAAAGACACTGGGCTTTGATGGGGCCGTGGGGTTCATAACGGATGTTGAATTCTGATAGTTCCATGGCCCATGATGACATGCGTCCGGCTAGATCTGGCTTTTGTAATATTTTTTGGATTGGGTAGTCGGTCTTAACGGTTATGGTATGGTTTTGGAAATACGGGCGAAGGCGGCGTACTACGTGGACCAGGGATAGGGCTAGTTTTTCTACCATCTGATACCTGGTTTCAGGATCTTGCAGTGTTCTACTCACAAAATATACAGGATGTTGTGTGCCTTCTATTTCTTGAACAAGCGTTGCGCTGACGGTATAGTCGGTGGCCGTGATGTATACCAGCAGGGGTTGGCTGGTGTCCGGTTTGTGGAGGATAGGTGGTGAGGTTAAGGTTGTTTTGAGTTTTTGGAAGATCTGTTCACAATCATCAGTCCACGTGAATCGGGTGGATTTCTTTAGGAGTTGAATTATGGGTTGGGTTTGTGCAGCTAGTTTGGGTAGGAAGCGAGAGATGGCTGTGAGACGGCCAATGAGACGTTGGACTTCTTTGACGGTAGTGGGGCTGCGCATTTCGATGATAGCCTTGCACTTTTCAGGGTTAGCCTCTATGCCACGTTGGGTTAACATGAAACCAAGGAATTTACCCCGGTCAACGTCGAATACGCATTTGTCAGGATTTAGGCGGAGGTTATATTGGCGCAGCGCGGAGAACACTGTCGCCAGGTCTTCAGCGTGTTGATGATGGCTTGGGGACTTGACAACCATGTCATCGATGTATACTTCGACACAGTGTCCTGTTAGGTGGCTGAAAAATTTGTCCATTAGTCGTTGGTAAGTTGCCCCGGCGTTTTTGAGGCCAAAGGGCATGACCCTATAGAAGTAGTTGGCATCGTCCGTGATGAAGGCGATTTTGTGCATATCTGCTGTGGCCATGGGGATTTGTTATAACCTGAATATGCATCCAAAAAGCTAAGCACCTTGTTTCCCACCGCGCCGTCTATGAGTCGATCAATGTTGGGTAAGGGGTAGGCGTCGCGAGGGCAAGCCTTATTCAAGTCCGTGTAGTCGACGCACATCCGCCATTTGCCATTGGCTTTCTTCACCAAGACAACGTTAGAAAGCCAAGTGGTGTATTGAGCTTCTTCTATGAATCCTACGCTCAGTAACTTGTCGGCCTCCGCCTTGGCTACTTGTCGGCGTTCTTCCCCAAGCTTGCATTTTTTCTGGGATACGTAGCGGGCTTCTTTATATATGGACAGCTTGTGGAATGCTACCTGGGGGTCTACTCCAGGGAGGTCGGCGGCCTACCACGCAAAAAGATCTATGTTGTTGATGAGGATAGGTGTGATTGTGGCACGCTCGTCAGAGTTTAAACCGGTGCCTAAGTTAATAGAGTGACCATTGGGAAGCTCCAGAGGAGTGGTGTCCTCGACTGGTTCGAGGCGGACATCCCAGCCTATTCTGGGGTCAAGGTCCTCGCCGGATAGTGCTATGCTAGAACCAGGGGGTCGTTCGATATGGTTGGTTTGTTGGATTGGGAGCTGTGGTCGTAAGCTTGCCATGTAGAACTCGCGTGCCAAGCGCTGGTCACAGTGTATGGTCTGGATGTCACCGGACGGGGCAGGGAACTTCATGGCCAAGTGAGGGGTGGAGACGACTGCCCCAAGTGTATTGAGGGAAGGACGACCCAGGAGGATGTTGTAAGATGTTGGTGCATCGACAATAAGGAAGCGGATTGGGATGGTTTTGGTTTGGGTTCTGTCCCGAAAGACGGTGTGGAGGTCTATGTAGCCCCGGGTGGATACTTGTTCGTCGGAAAAGCCATATATGGGCTCATCATATGGGATCATGGCGGTGTCAGGAAGTTGTAATTTTTGGTAGGTGGCCCAGTAGAGGATGTCAACTGAGCTGCCTTGATCCACAAGGACTTTCTTAACAACATAATTTTCGATTTCGACGGTGATGACCATAGGGTCATCTTGTTGGTGGTCAAGGTCGTGGAAGTCATCATCTGTGAATACGATGGGGGGCATACGGCGTCTGTGGTGGGAATAGGTGATATGGTTGATGGACTGTATATGGCGGAGGTGTCTCTTTCTGGCAGAAGAGGAGGAGCCTCCACTTGCGAAGCCACCAGAGATGGTGTTAATGGTGCCTCGTAAGGGGGGGTCGACAGGGGTGATGTCGATGCGGGCGAGTTCTGGTTGTTGATTGTTGGGTTGGGTGGGTGGCTATTGTGATGGGAGTCATTTGGTTGACGTTTGTGGTCAGGTCGCGGGGGGTGGCGGGATCGAGAGGAGGAGGATATGAGTACAAATGATACCCACACACTTATCCTTTTGCACTCCTGGGCAAAATCAAACAATTTCAAAACTTAATCTGAGGTATTTTATTTCACATCAACACTGGATCAAAGGAATGAACCTTACTTGAGACAAATCAATATTCTAGAAATCAAATTATCATGTATATACAAACGGAAAGGTTCTATTTTTCACACATGAGTTAATCTTTTGAATTCACAAGACAATCAATTATGAAAGAAAGCACTCAAGTTAAATGTGTATTTCTCACCAAAATTCTCTCAAGTGTTTTGGCTTGTGTTTTCACTCAAAATACTCATGTAAGTAAACTCTCATAATACTTAACAAGACTCTAATATTCACAAACTTTCAGAAAAATATGCATTTAAAGATCATGAGGACTTTTCACAGGTTATAACGGGGCCAAGGCAAAGGTAGGAAAAATTTTAGGATGTTTGGGTTTTTGAAATTAAAATATAGAAAGAATAATGGAGCATAATTTCAAAAACAACTCTTTGTCATTTATTGCTTGTTGCTCTCTCTTTTTCTTTTAGAAAGCAATTATTTCAACACTTTTCCATCAACAATTTTTCCTTTTGTCATTTTTATTAATTTGTGGGTGAGGTACTCACCCACACACTTTATTCCTCAACCATTCCTGAACACAATCCATTAGCTCCTTCTTTCTTCCCAAGGTAGAATATGGTCTTTTTTCTTTTCAAGGTTATGCAATAGGCTTAAAACAAGAAAAAGAGGTTTAAAGCTCAAAGGGGCTACCAATGGATTAATATCAAGGTGGGCTTATTTGGCCAAGTAGCTAAAACAAAAAATGCCTCAGTCATATCAAATCATGCATATTCACCTAAGATGCAAAACAAAAGAGTCAAGCTAAACATTTGAGTATAAACAAACATGAGCAAGTCACTCAAGAAAAAAATAGGAATGACATATGGCAGTTCATCCTTTACATTAAGGCTCAAGACTCACAAGGTCAAATTCTTTCACAAAAGATTTAATCAAGAAATTCTCAAATCAACTCATTTAGCAAATCATAGAAACAATCCACTCATACCAACATGACTTTTATTTTTCTAGAATTATGATCATCCCAATTATTGAATCAAATCCCAAAATCCAATGTCAATATGTTTTATTGAAAGCAGGGAAATATTTTTGTGGATTTCTTATGAGACATATTGTTTAAAAGTTTCCCTTAGTAAAAAGTTAATACTTTCACAATTTTCTCAAAAAGAAATCACAATTTTTTTCTTTTTAAATGAAAACAAAAACAAAAAATTGAAAAACATAAAGAAGAAAAAAAAATCCTAGCTACAGTTTGTCTCCCCCTCACTTATTTCAAAAAAAAACTGTCCTTGATGGACTTATTTTGGGGAGGAAACGGAAATTTTTTTTGATTTCTGGCTCAATCTGGCCATATGTCAAAATTTATTTTCTTTAATTTTATAAAGTACAAGTCAGCTTGTACCATTTTTTTAATTTTTACTTTTTGAAGTTTATGAAAACTAAACAAAAAAACATATTTTTGAAATTTTTTTATATTTTTTATTAAAATCAAAAACAAAAAACAAATATGCATGCAATTTAAATTTTTTATCAACAATGCTTTCAAAAGAATTTGAATCTAACCTGTTTACCTGTTGTACCAACCTTTCTTCTTTTTCTGCAGCCATGTCAACAGAGATAACCACTGAAAACTTATTTGCATCATTCACATCAATAAACTTGATGTGTGGAGTGTGTGGCTTCAACTCAACTTGAGCATCATCAGGTGCATTCGGATGGTTAAGTGGATCATCAGTAATCCTCATAATCTCATCTTCTGAGCAAAAATTTTCACCTAGTGTTGTTGACTCTACTGCTTCATCATTAACCAAGTCAGTTGCAATAGTAGATGCTTTAGATGCTTCTTCGAATACTATTTTCTCTTCAACTGCACTTGGTTTCTCCATTGTATTGTTCTCACAACTTTGCTCTTCAAAAATATCATCAACAGATAAAACTTTATATTCACATTGAGCATTATCAACATATCCATCAGTAGATATGTTTGTGTGAGAATCTTTAATTTCTTCATCAACTTCAGCAACATCCTTAATATGTCCATCAGTAGACATATTACTATGAAGATCATTATATCCATCAGTAGATATATCAATGTGATGTGATTCCGCTATTGGCTTTTCAGACTGATTTTGCAAGCTTTGTGTGGCGGCATTCATCATCTCTTTCTGATCTGTCTGATTCATCTTCATCATTTCAGTCATCATTTTCATCATATCTTCCAAAGTGACCTTTCTCACTGCATCATTCATTAGCTGACTCAAATCTTCAGACATTTGTTCAGCTCTGATGGCCAACTTCAGAAGCACATCTTTGATTTCATGACGAAGTGCATTAAAATCTGGATTTTCAGGAAATCCCTGATGGGGTTGAGGGGTGGTATTAACAGTTACAAGTAATTCTATGAAGTTGTTCTTACTTGCATCCCTCAACATATCAGACAGTATTTGCTTATTTTCGTACCACTCTTGCTCAATATTTCTACATCGTTGATCAACTCGCAACCTTTCATCCATGGACTCTAATTTCTCTATAACTTCACCCATTAGTATCATAACTTCCCTGTAGGATGGTCCATTGGTTGCTTCAACTTGTTGTGGTGGTACATATTGTTGTTGAAAACTATTTGGAACATATGGTTGCTGAGGTGGACACTCAGAATATGGTTGTTGCTCATATCCCAAAAAATATGATCTAGGATATAGATCATTAAATTGTCGTAAAGTTAACCCACTTGTATCAGGTGCAGAAGTAGGTGTGACAATTTGTTGCTGAAAATCACGTGGTTGTTGTGGATAGCAATTGTAATCCATTTGAAAACTACAATGTTGATTACTTTCGTATGAAAAATTATTTTGCATTTTTGAAAGAGGTTTTCTGAAAAGAAATAAATTGAAAGCTTGTTGAGTAGACTTCCAGGAAAGAGAGGTGTGTCACAATGGACAACTTAAGTACCTTGTCTTTCCTTAGCCAAAGTGTTTCCCAACTAGTTTCACAAATTTCCCAACAAAAATCCTCAAACAAAAATTATGCCGAAAAAATAACTAAATAAAATAAAATAAAATAACTAAAGAAAATAAAAAAAATGTTAGAACCAAAATTGAGAAAAAAAAATGTTAGTGATAAACAAAATAAAAATAAAAATAAAAATAAAAAATAAAATCAAAAGAATAAAAATGAAAATAAGAACTAAAATGACAAAAATTCTAACCGTGTTCCCCGGCAACGGCGCCAAATTTGATAACGCTGTCGTCAAGCGATCAAATTAATACTACTTATCTATAACAACTTCAGTATTGTTAAGAAAGTAGTCAACAAAATAGTAAGGGTAAAGTAACCCAAAGTCGTCTCCCAACGAACACGGAATTGATTTTTAACAAATTAGTTCTTATAAATTCTATACAAAAGAGTTAGTCAAATAAAATAATAAAAATATGGGGATTAAGATAAACAAAGATAGAAATAAAATTTAAAAGATAAAAAGAAATAAAAACAATAGTAAAGAAAATAGATTGATTCCATTGCTTTTTCAAAATAGAATCATCATCGGTTATCTAAAGATTATTGCTCAATTAACTATTGTTATAGATTTACAAATTAATCAATGTAAAGTCTCAATTAATTTGTTGGCGTTCTCACTTTTAACCAAAGTACAGTCTCAATTAAAAGTGAGAACTTTTAGATTATCCACAGTAAATTCAACCAAAGTACAGTCTCAATCAAATTTACTATGCCTAATCATGTCTATTCTTTTATCTCCTTACCAAATAAAAAGCTTAATTAATCAAAGTAAAGTCTCAATTAATTTTCGTTAGAGTAAATACCTTTAATCAAAGTAAAGTCTCAATTATTGGTAAAAACTCATTTAATCATATGAAAGTTTCTAAATAAAATCAAAGTAAAGTCTCAATTAAATTTAAAAACCCTTGACTCATATGATCAATATGCATATAGATCTAAAATCATTATTTTTTATGAGATTCAAAGATAAAAGACATAGATGAATTAAAACCTCAACAATAATAAAAAGAACAAAGAAATTAATTCATTCTAACCTCAGAATCCATAATGAAATTACAATGGAATCAACCCAAGAAGTTTAGCAATCCATAGAATACAAAAGAAGAATAGAGAGAAGAAAAGAGAGAGAAAGGAAACGAAATTAGGCACCCCTAAGGGTTCCAAAACTCCGAAGTCCCCAGCTTGTTTTCTACTTCTCCCTTGGCCTCTTTATATAGGAATTGGACTGGGCTTTTCTGTTGCTAAAATCTCTCAAATATCTTTTGGAATAAAGATAAATATAAATATTTAAAAATACTTGGAGAGATATAGACTATTTGACAAATATAATTGGTTGATAATATCAATATCTAATATAATTAAATTAATTAATTACTTAAAGATATATGATAAATTATCACCAATTAATATTTGTATTAATTTTCCAAATCAACCCTTTGCAATCTCCTTAAATTATCTTCTAAATAATCCAATATCTTCAAGATATATTTGTTTGTTGTGGAACTAAAAAGATTCAAGAAGATCTTGTCATATTTAAAAAGATTTGGTAGTTATTATCTTTTAATATTTTATGATATAATTAAATAAGATAATTATTTAAAAATATCAAATAAAATATCTAAAGATATATTTTCCCAAATTATCTTCTATCATAAAGATAAAGAAAACCGCAAGGTCCAATTTTTCTTTCCTCTCTTCTTGGTTTAGCCAAAC
This sequence comes from Vigna unguiculata, assembly GCF_037176805.1. Lineage (NCBI taxonomy): Eukaryota > Viridiplantae > Streptophyta > Magnoliopsida > Fabales > Fabaceae > Vigna > Vigna unguiculata. The sequence goes on along the minus strand of NC_140795.1, from coordinate 19,831,040 downwards.
TTCTTCACTTTTTCAAGCTTTTCTTGCCGTCTTCATGTAATGCTTGGCCTGAATTTTTGTGCTTTTGATAATTTCTTATTCTTTGATTTATCTTTAAGGTGTCATCAAGCTTTAATCAATTTATTTCCACACCTCTAAATGAGCTTAAAACTTAACTTCAGCTGCATCAACAAACGTTAAAATATCCAAAAATAATTTATGCAGCTAAAAATCACTTTTTAAGACATTTTTATCACACAAGCTCAAACAACCTAATTATCAAAATTATCAATTAAATCACTCTTTAGGCACACAAATTCAATTAAATACCCAGAATTAAACATTAAATGAGGGCAAAAATACGTACTCATCAGGGGTCGACAAGGGTGATGTCGGTGCGGGCGAGTTCTGGTTGTTGATTGTTGGGTTGGGTGGGTGGCTATTGTGATGGGAGTCATTTGGTTGACGTTTGTGGTCAGGTCGCGGGGGGTGGCGGGATCGAGAGGAGGAGGAGTGGTCATCTCTACGGATGAAGCGGCGAAAGTGGCCAGCACAGACCAGTTCTTCTATTTTATCCTGGAGTGCTTTGCATTCTTCCGTAGTGTGACCATGGTTGCGGTAGTAGCGGCAATATTTGGTCATGTCGGCGTTGGGAGGTGTGGTTGTCTTGCGTGGTGGGGGTATTAGATCGGCTTGGAGGGCTTCGTCTAGAATGCGAGAGCGGGCTACTGTGAGGGGGGCGTATCTGGTGAAGCGAGGTTGGTGGAGTTCACGTGGGCGGGTATCAGGGCGTGGGTTAGGCTGTGGGGTGGGGTCGGAGGTGGTGGCGGCGTAGTCGTTGCAGAATTTGGTGTGAAGTGTTTGCATTTCCTCCATGCGGACGTAGTCGGCTGCACGCAGCTTGAGTTTGTGCATAGAGGCAGGTGGGTGGAGGTAGACGTTGTTGGCGAAGGGGCCGGGTTGTAGGGTAAGAGTCATGCACTGGAGAATCATCTCCTGGTTGAGGTGCGGTGTACGAAGGGCGGCTTTACTAAAGCGATCGATGAACGCTCTGAGTGGTTCGTTAGGTTCCTGTCGAATACCCAGTAGGGATATGGTGGTGGTTTGATGGGGGCGGCTTCCGGCGAAGTGGGTGGAAAACATGTGGGAGAGGATGTCGAAACTATCGATTGAGTAGGGCGGGAGAGTTGTGAACCATTCTAGGGCAAGGCCTTTGAGGGTGGTGGGGAAAGCTTTGCAAAAGACTGTGTCTTGGGATGTGTACAAGGCGACATGGGTGATGTAGACTTTAAGGTGCTCGTTAGGGTCGGTTTCGCCGGTATAGCGATCCAGGGTGAAGGGTTCCCACTGGGCTGGGAGAGGGGTGTTGGCGATAAAGTCCGTGAATGGGTGGCGGCGTCTGGGCTGGTGAGGAGGGGGCATGTGAGGTGAGGGTGGGTGGTTGATCATAGCAGGAAAGGTGGAGGTGATGTTGTGAGGGGGAATGTGGGTTGTGGGAAGATATTGTGGGTTATAGGGTGGAATATGTGTGGTGTGGAGGGCGGTGGGTATGTTGTAGGGGATATGGGTGGTAGGGAGGGTGGCGGCGGGGGTTGGGGGTGCGGTAAGCCCCGGTTGGCCAGATGGAAGGTGATGGGGATGGGTAGAGGTAACGGGTGTCTGTTGGGTGGTGGTGAAGGTGTGGGGGGTGGGATTGTATTCACTTTCTTCCTCTGTAGGCTGGAAAGCCGGAGACTTCACAGCTTCAGAGGTTTCTTTGGCTTTTCCCTTCAAGTTGGGATCCACCTCGATCCTTCGCCTGAGGCGGGAGTACTCTTGTCTCAACGCCTCCATTTCTTCAGCACTACGCTTCTTCAGGTCTGCGAGTTCCTGTTGCATCTTTGCTTGGCCGTCTAGGATGGCGGCCAAATCAGGGGTGATGCTAGGAGGTCCAAAGGGACCAGCATCTGCTTGCTTGTTCGCTCCAGCTCTACTGCGGGTGGAAACCGTCATCAGAGAAAAACGAGTACTAAAGGTGTTCGTCTCGTGCCCCACGGTGGGCGCCAATTGTTCCTGCAGAAGAACAAATAAGATAAGTTAGGCACAAGTATCACCTTACCATGTAGTCTGCTATCTCTTCAGTTGGCCTCTTCCCATTCGATGCATGTCAGCTTGAACCCAGGAGGGGTTACCTGCAGAAGAATCTCCGAAGCTCAAGTAAGTCAAAGCTCTCAGGGAGTCAAATCAGTGATTAATGAATGCGTACCTTTAAATGATGGGGTCCACGTGTATTTATAGAGCATTAATGACGTTTGACCATCCCATGGGTTGGGCTTTGACTTGGGCTCTAGCTAGGGCTTGTGAGTGGGTCAGGGCCCTAACCCAGGCCCTTAAGGTTTATTGGACGCAGACGCTTCCATTATTCTGAGTTCATTAGAGTGGTCGCCCTAGGCTCTAAACTTACTGGATATGCTGGAGTAGTCGGTCTAGGCCGGCTATTTGTCTTGATGGCTTATGCTGGTGTAGGTTGTCCCTTTAGATGTTTAATTTAGGTCAAAACTGGTATAAGTTAGGCTAAGTCGGCCTAGGCTGGATACTTGGCTGCCTTGATATGTACATTGTTTACTTATCTGGTCGAGTTTGGCTAGGTGTGGTACAACATAATTTATTAAATGACCATATAACCTATTAAATACACATGTTCAATTTATTGTAATGTTGTTTTTTGAAAAATAATCGATTACGAGGGATGATAATTGACTATTCCAAAGAGTAGTTCAATTTGAAATTAATTTATTTTGTGTAGAATAAGGAAATACCATTTGAGCATAATAGATTATTCGAAACTTTTTAAAATTATTCTTGTCTTTTATCTTGTTCGTGTTGTTTTATATGATACTTGTTATATTTTCTTTTTGACAATGGCCTAAGGGGAAGAATGTATGCATGTTTGCTTGGAAATGAGCTAACATGTTTTGTGAGCTTAGAGCAAAGGGGTGTTCCTATTCTATGAGATTGTTATGATTGTACATGTGTATTGTAGACACCAATGAAAGTGATGTGTCATTATCTCCAACATCCAAGTTTGGATCATGCAAAAAGTGTGGGTCAATATAAAAACAAAGGGAAGATTTTTGAACTTGAATAATAGATCTAAGTCTCAACAGAAATTATTTTGATGATGTTTTGGAAATATTGATGATGAAAATGTATGGTGTGTTACAACTTTCATTGTATATGTTTGAGAGTCTTACACATAAAGTAATCACAAGAGTCTTAGTTTATTTAGTACATAGCCAAATAGTATTAATTAGGCTTAATTAGTGATTTAGTCATCTAATTTGTTACTTTGGTTCATTTTGGTCCTCTTATTATTTTGTTGGTTCAATGTAGTCCTTCAATTTGTTAAAAATTTCAATTTGGTCCCCTTTTTTTTATTCAATTTAGTCCTCTCTTTTTTAAACAATCCAATTTTGTCCTCTCCAATTTGAGACCAAATTAGTAATTAAGCACAATTACAAGTTATATATACATTTTAAAATAATTTTTTATAATTTATACATCAAATCATTCCACTTAAATACTCAAATTATTTAATTTTTTACACCCCACCTAAATACTCAATTTGTTTACATTTAGGTGGAGTGATTTTATGTATAAATTCTAAAAAGTTATTTTAACATATACATATAAGTTGTAATTAAGCTTAATTACTAATTTGGTCTCAAAAAATTAGAGAGGACAAAATTGGATTGTTTTAAAAGAAAAAATTACTAATTGAATAAAAAATAATAAGGGGACTAAATTGAACATTTTTAAAGAACTAGAGGTATAAATTGAGCCCAAAAATAATAAGATGACATAAATTAACCAAAACAAAAAAAAACAATAATTAAGCCTATTAATTAATAAAAAAATTAAAAGGGTTAAAATATGTGAAAAATGTTTTTCTAATTGTTTAAGGTTTTATGTACTATATTACATTTTTCTTGATATGTTTCTGGTCAAGCTAATCAGTCTTCAACTTTGGTAACCAATAAAAATAACTAGTAGAAAAATATGTTTTTAACTTATCTCAACAAATAATTGACTAACATGAGTAACAACGGAATAAAAAGATAGTGTTTTTAACTAATTTTCATCTTTTATTGAGAATAATGGACTATCAACTAAAGATAATTGACTAAATGTTTCTAAATCTATTTATAAATAATGTTTCAAAAATTTATACATAGAGCATTTGATTCGCTATTTAACAAATTTAATAATGCTTTCAAAAGAGAAATTACAAATGTTCATAAAGATCATTTTGAATTGCTTACAAGATTTATCAAAACTTCTTTCAACACCATCTTCATCATGTCAAACGAAATACAAAGGTACTTGTACTAGTTTGTTATTTCGCTTGTGTGCGCTTCTACTATGTATTTAGTAACATCCTTTTTATTTTTGTTTTGCTGGATTGATTTCAATTTGTTTCCTTTGAGTGTTCAAGAGTTGAATTTGTAGTTTCCTCTTCGTATGATCCAAGAGTTGGACATACCATATTGATTGTATTCGGGAGTAGATCTTGTTGTGCTCATATTTTTCATATGTTGAGTGTTTGTATTAAACATATGAAGGTGGTGAATTCTAGCTATTCTAAGTTTGAATTACTAAGACTGGATGTAAGAATATAAACCAATATAAATCTTGAATAATATTTCTCTCTTTCTCATCTTTTTTATATTCTTAATTTTGTGTAAGTTTTTTGTTTATAATATTTTTCAATCTTGATTCCATAATATATTGCATTCCATTTTCTAATAAAAACAATTTATCAAAAGATTTTTAAAGTAAATCTTTTCAAAAGGTCTTCAAAACCAATTCAACTTTCCCTATTGGTTTAGTTTAACCTCTCTTTTTTTCGACAAATATATTGTGTGCTTTCTTCCAATAACCTAAGTCTCACATCCTCTTATAGGCTCAATCTATACCAATACTCAAGCCTATAAACGGAAGGCAGGGAATGACTTGTAAAAACACCACCCTTTGAGATCGAATATAAGTCTAGTGTTTAGAATAGCCTTTGTGTGTTTATGTTTGAAGTGATCTATCTTTGTAGAGTTTTCATAAGTGATATCTCTTCCTTTGGAGTATTGGCGACCGTCGAAGGCGGTTTTCTCAATTGCATTTGGCATTACCCTTATCTTTAGATGACTACACCAAAAATAAGCCTAGAGGTTTCTTTGCACGTGTCTTGGTTAATGTTGATTTGTTATCCAATTTGCCTAATCAAATTTAGTGGAAAGATCGAGATTTGTGTTTATTGTTGATGTGGAGTATGAGAAATTATCTTTATTTTCCTCAAATTGTAAAATCATTGGTCATAATCTATCTAATTTTAGACGGTTATAACAGGATGCTAATGTTATTTATGCTGGGGAGAAAAATGTTGGCACAAAAATACAACAACATTATCGTCCTAAGGTGGTTGGTGCTCGAGATAGGACTAAGGTCTCTCTTTGATCTGTTTTAAAGCCTACAGAGTGTAACACCCATTTCAAGATGCCACATAAAAATTTAAAATTTCCAAGACTTCCCAAAGAAACTCTGATACCATCCTATTTAGATAGGAACTTTCACAAATATTTTGTCTCAAACCACTTACCAAAAACATTCGCATAAAATTTCATCCGTCCAAAATAAAACATCATTAAAACCTGTAATCAACCATTCAGGTATAAGTCATTAAATAACCTTATTACAAAATCTTCTGAAAAAAAATAAATAAACTTTCAAAGTAACCAATTATTACATCATATTCTAAAACAGATAAAAAAAACTTTAATAAACTCTCAAGTTTTTCCCATGACCTCCTCACAACTAAGCATCTCCATTTGTATCTACATCAACATCTACTCCCATATAACACAAGTTATATGATCATCGTAGGTGGAAATCATAACCACAAACATGTAAGGGTGAGCTAACGATATACACAACACATGGCAATAAATATATGTATCGCGCATAACTCATCTATCATTATCATACGATAACATAACTCATCCAAGATCACATGTTCTCAAAGCCACCACATGTAATCACTAACATATTACTATCACGTAATATTCACGGTATAACATTCTCTCACAACCAACCACTCTATCTTTCCTATGCAACGGCACCTCTTGGAAAAGTCTCTTCCCCTACTTTCCATAGACATACAAGCAACAATTCACTAGCTCAACAAAGCCTTGGATAGGAGCACTCTTGCTAAGCTCATGTCAAAGACTTATGGTGGAACAAAATCGTTTTACCTTGACTTGGCAAAGCCCTCTAAGTAAAAGAACCATCCTAGCTTTATGGTTGTCAAAGAATTCATATTGTTTCCTCACATATGTATACATATACATGCAACACCTCATCACATGATCAAAATACCTCAACTCATCATGCAACTACATCATATCATGCCACATCATACCATACCATACATATATGTATATGATTCTCATAATTATATAAGTAACCACACATTCTCATCATATCATGTCATATAACATAATCCACCATGCATCAAATCATCATTTCCAAACATCCAGTATACTACAAACAGGGACCTATCACAATTTATCACAACAAAAGTATCAACACAATACAACTAGAAAAAATAGCAATCATGTGTTATGAACCAGATATCAAAAATCATAGACCTTCCAACAAAAATCACATCGTTCAAACTAAAGAACAACGTGTTATGAACCAGATATCAAAATTTCAACTCAATCAACGATTAAAGAAATGGGAAACTCAGTTTTACAAACATTGTGCAGACCAGAAAAACACACTCACCTAGCGACCTCATCATTCGCCCAGCGAACAGACCCCTCTTCGCCTAGTGACCCGATTCGCCTAGCAAAGACTTTGTCTCTGGATTTTCTCACACACGACAACCTAGTCACTCACCCAATAACCCTCACTCGCTCAACGCATAGTTTAGTTCCAGAAAATGCTTCCAAAATACAAAATATGTGAAAAAATCACAGTTTATTCACAAAGTACCTATTCCACCTATCAACCATCCAAAACATGCACAAAAAGAAACATCAATCATCCCATATCATTCCTATTAACCTAAAAACTTATACACATCATGGGAACTCTTATACCAATATCCTCATGATCCAACATACACATCTTTTAACAATTCTTAAACCACAGGAACAATACTACACATACTTTCATCATGCCTTTTAATAAACTTACCCAAAATCATTCACCACATATACTCACCTTGCCCATAACATTTTGCACTTACCAATTGGCTCATAATTTACAACATTCAACTCTAACACCATATGCACAACATTAGATTTTTCAAGCTTACATCACCCAACAACTATAACAATAAATCAATACCATAACTTATTTGCACATGAACATGTATCCTAATCACATAGCTTACCTCTTCAACACAACCTTTTTTTGTCAAAAAACAAAATATTCTCCCAACACCATCAAGATTATTGTATAACCACAAATAAAATTTATTCTTCATAACATTTACACCAAATCCTAGACGTCCCACACTATCATCATGTACAACAAGTATAAAATTTCTACTCAACCCTCAAGCAAGATTACATATAACAATATGCAGTATAAAATTTCTACTCAACCCTCAAGCAAGATTACATATAACAATATGCAGAGACTATCAATTTGCCCAAACCAATTTTTCTTCTTCACCATCGTTCTATGCAAATGAGAGCAAGGTTTAGCACCCCTTATGCCAAAACTTATCTTAAAAGCAAGATTACACATAAGGTTTGAACTCACCCCTGCCAAGTTCCAAACCAACACTCCAAACCATATCACTATTCCACTTTCCTTGTCAACCATACGCACGACAACTTTACAATATTATCAACACAATAAAGCATTCTAAATAAAATACAATTAATTATAAAATATAAGTCAAACCGAAGACACACAATTATTTCCAAATTAAATATAAAAACAACATTTAAACACTCCAATTACTCACATCAAGAATCAAACCCTTGACCACCAATCCCACAACAAAAAGCTCTAACCAACTATGTTACACCTCACTTCTGTCTAATTTATTATTTATTAATTTAAATAATATCTCCACGTGCAAACCTATAACCTCCAACATTAATTATTTTTCCTGGGTGCTGCAAATATTTTTAAAGTTTTTTAAATTTATATATTAAAAAATTTTGAAGTTTTTTTTTAAATTTTAAATTATATCTAACATATATTGAAAATGGATGAAAATTAAATTAATATTTTTTATTTCTTTTATAAAACACAACATTTAATGTTAATAAATAAAAGTATAAAATCAAATATAATAGAATAAAAATATTTATTAAGATATTTTTTTATTTTCTTTCACATTGTCTTTTGAGATTTTCACATATTATACTCATATCTCACTCTCATTTATTTTCTTTCTCTTCTTTTTAAAGTAAAAAAGAAAATTAAACACAAACTCACTATTTTTACTCTCATTTCTTATGTTTTCTTCCATTCTTGAAGGAAAAAAAAAACTCTTTTTTGTCTCACTTGACAGTGAAATATTAGTTTAATAGTTAACATTATTTGTTTTTATTTCGTGAGACTTTGTATGTTCATTATTTGTTTTTATCTCGTGAGATTTTGTATGTTCATTTTTGTCTCACTTGACAGTGAAATATTATGTGTTTTTTCATAACTACTTTTTAATTGTGATTATCATAGAGTTTTCTTTTAGTAATTATGTCTTTGAATTTTCTATTAGAATATGAAAAAATATTTTTGAATTTTAAACCTTTTATTTAAGAAAAAAAAAGGTAGATTGATGTGAAGAATAAAAGAATAGATTTATTTTTTAAAAGTAATAAAAGGAAATCTTTCATGCAGATGAAAACAAAACAAATTCAACTTCTTTACATAATTTGAAATATCATACTAATATTCCAATTGTTTAATTAGAGGAGTCATTTCTTAAGGTTCAAAAAATTACAAGTGATGAATTTGATATTAATTATTTGGAACATGATACAAGAAAACGTCCTCAAATATGAGAATGAATGAGTATAAAAGGTGAATTATTTAAAATGATGCTCATATCAAATACAAGTTTATAAATTTTGAATGTATTATTTTGGCTCCCCCAAAATTATTAGTAAAGATCTGTCATTGCCTGTGGCGGTGCTTGTGATGACGCATGTGGTGGAGCTTGTGGTTCCTATGGTGAAGCTTGTGGTGGAGATTGTGGGAAAGCCTGTGGTGGAGCCTGTGGTGGAGTATGTGGTGGAGCCTGTGGATCCTATAGTGGAGCCTAGTGCTCAGTCACAAACTAAGCCAATAGCAGTTCATGATAATATTTGTGTTGTGAATGGATCTTCTCTTGTTAATAATCTAGATATTTATACCAATGGTGTGCCAATGAAGTTTGATTCTTTGGCTGGTATATATGTCTTCTTTAGAATATGTCACTCCTATCAATTTGCAGGGTCTAATACATCTGGAATGTGAGTGAGCGATCTAACTAATGATAACGCTCGTAATATGCTTATGAATTTGATTATTGAGTTGTTTGGTGTTGCATTGATTTACTAAATATTTGCTTAGTTTATTTTTTGTTCATAATAAGTGTTTTTTGTCTATGTGTCCAATATAATTTTATACAATGCCATACTTTTTGTTATTTTTCTTTTTCTTTTTATTTTTAATAAAATCTTCTTGCAATGACGGTGATACCTATCATGACCCTATTTAGAGATTTCTCTTTCTCTTTTCCTTTCAAGAAACATAAAAAAGAGTGAGCCAAGAGTATAATGGGTCTTCCCTACTCTTCCTTAGTGGTTAACACAAATCATGGATAATGTTAAAAACAGAACCCAATATTTTGTTAATAAATTGAAAAGTAAATTTATCCAAATCTTACTTAATTCATCTCAATTCACCTCGACTTGCAAAAATCCCTACTGGAGAAAAACATCTCGAACCAAATTAAGCATTTGATAATTATTTCAGTATAAAGGAAAAAAAAAATCCTTGACAGCGTAATTGAGGTGTTTTTCTGATCTTGACCAAACGATTCTTTTTTGCTGTTTACATATAGTTAATGATAGCTCTGTAACCATAAACTTTTTTTCTATATGTTGATGGCATCACGTGATCTCAGGAAAAAACAACACAAGGAAAAAGTTAATTTGAGGCAGCTTCACGTGCTTATCATGTGCTTCTTCCTTAAATTTCACGCCATTCCCACAACTCAAAGGTTCAAGAATTACCGTTACACCTTTCGATCTGATTTCAATATTTTTATTTAAGAAAAAGTCAATATAACTATTTTTTAATATAATTCATTTCGTCAATGAACCACATTACTATAATGTACGGAACATAAATTAATAATGTGTTATCAGTTAAAATATTTATTAATAAAAAGTTATAATAATAAATATTATTTATTATTATAATAATACTTTTATCACACCTTTGATAAAAAAATCATATTAATCGGCTTTTTAGAAAAATAACACTAAATAAAAACAATCAAAATACTGAAACCAAATTTTAAAAAAAATGACGTAATAAAAGGGAAAAAAAGCTACTAAATCCTTTTTCATCAAATATAAAAAATAAAATAATACTCTTACACTCCTTAAACAGACTGATATTATTTAAGATATCAATTACTTAAAAAGTTTACACAAGTATATTTCTTACTTTAAAATTAGGTTAAATCATTTCAGATGTCTCCATTTTTGTAGCAAAATTTCAAGTAGGTCCCTGTAACACCTCATTTAATTAAATACACGAAATTAAAGAAAGCGTTACGAGAAAGATAACATAAAAGCACAGTCTGGGAGTTTTAAACTCAACTCCATACAACCCATGGCACACCACGATGCCCAAAAGAAACTAGATGAAGAGTTAACCAAAGTACATAAATCTAAGGACGAACAATTACGTGGATCGCAGCCCTAGATAAACTCATACGGAAATATAAACTAGTCCACGCGGACTATGAAGCAGAATCTCCACCTCCATGTTGCCTACGGGTGTTCATCGCATTTGCTCACACCAACAAGTTGATCATCATCACAAAAGAGAGTACCACACAGCAGATCACACAACAAAGAAAGTAGGGTAAGCTACAGCACAAAAGAGTTCATCCATCAAAACAGATATAATTCCACAATACCATACATTCAAATCAACCAAGCATGTTATGACTGTTTAGGCAATACACTACGACACGACTCGACTCATCCGGATACATATAACCATGGTCGGATTTAGTGGACGCTTGCACTTGTGGTGGATACCTCTGCTCACCCCCGAGCTTTGTGTTACAAGTGTTTCAATGAATCAATTTCCCTCACCACAAGGTTAGCCCTTAATGAATTTCAGGCCTCCTGCTACTCTCACCACAGGAGTCAGTCCACTCTAAGTGAGACTAACTGACTCCTTAGGGTGTCATGATGCAATCCTTACCTTGAATCCTTACCTAGTTATACAGATGGGGCACCACCATGGACACCCACTAACAGGGGCCATGGAATTATGTCCCGACCACTGAAGCGCGACCCTGAAAGTCTCACCTAGAGACCCCAAGGGATTATGCACTGACACGGACAAAACATGATCACAAAGTAAAAAGATATTCGCCATGCAAGAAGATATTCATTATGTCACCCTTTAAAGCCAATAGCTTTCATGTTTCCAAGTCCAACTCATTACGGCTCATCATAACCCATCCATGCTCATAAGATCTCAACTCATCTCGTTTTCAAGCCACTTTAACGATAACCAACTCATTTAGTTCACATGCCAAGTTCACACCCAACCCATCATCTACAGTCCATGAATCATGCCACGCATACATAATACTCCATTATATACATGTTTCTCATCATAATACTCATACCCAAACAAATACTAATCATCCAAGAACAAACAAGCATCCAAACAACGCACTGCCTCGCCCAGCTCCTCGCTCAGGCTGAAGGGTCTCGCTCAGACGAGACGTGCTCGCTCAGGCGAGCCCCCTTCGCCTAGGCGAGGGCTCGAAAGAGCATCAGGAAAACCACGCGGGATCTCGCTTAGGCGAGAGCCCTCTCGCCTGGGCGAGATACTCGCTCGCTCAAAAATGATGAGCGGGTCGCCTGGGCGACCTCTCGCGTAATAGGATTTGGGCGAGTCCCTGCTCATCTCGCCTAGGCGAGACTGGCTCGCTTGGGCGAGATTAGCAGGTCTCGCCATTGTACGTAGGAAAGGAGAACTAGTTCGAACTTGTGTGCTCACGGTGGTACCAAACCCTAGCAGAGGTAGAAGGCGGTTGCGGCTCTAAGGCAAGGACAACAGTTTTCTGAAAATAGGGAGAAGTGTTAGGTTTAGGGCAGACCTAGTGACTTTATCTGTTGGGCCGGTCTTAGGCCCACTTACAAGGGCAGCCCCTAATTTTAGGGCAGAAAATGAATAAAAGATTATAAATTATGGATATATAAATATTTAAATTTAAATTTAAATAAATATCAATGCAAAATATACATTTAAATAAATTTAATTTTGTTAAAAATATCAACTATAATAAAAATACCATTGTAAAATTTATATAAAATTTAAATTTGATACAGGATGAAATTGATTTAGTTTTAAAAAATTGGGACCAAATTGAGACAAAATAACAAATATAGGGACTACATTGAGACTTTTCACATCCAATAGTGACATGTGGCACTGTCACTGCCACATCACACTGTCTCTGCCACGTGGCACAATGTTAGATTGACAAGTGGCAATTTTATTTTATTAAAAAAAATTATAAAAAAAATTCAAAATTCAAAAAAAATTCAAAAAAAGTCAAAAAAGTGTTGACACGTGGCACATAATTAGCACCGTTACTGGACAACTAACGGAAAGGAACCGATTGCAACGAATTTTCAAAAATAGGGACTCAATTGAGTCAAATAAAAATGGGGAGACCTACTTGAGATTTCGCTACAAAAATGGGGACCTCTGGAATGATTTAACCTTAAAATTATTAAATTGACAATTACATTTTATATATATATATATATATATATATTTATTTATTTATTTATTTATTTATTTATTTTGTAACATCTCATTTAATAATTTTTAAATTACGAAACAAAGCATCGTAGCACAAAGCAAATAGCATAGAGATCAATACAGAGTATTACTATAGTCATCCCAAAACAATAATAATAACTTATGTATAAGCCAGCTATAAATAGAGTTAGACAGATTTTAGCTCTAAACTCAAAACATAAACTAGCTATAAACATGGAGAGGTCCTACTCAACAGCCTCACTACTGACCACGAGAGAAGCATCCTCACTCACATCTTCCTCTGCTCACACCATTAAACGATCAATGCAAAAGAATAAACCAAACACAAGCAAGCACAAAACAACATAGGGTAAGCTAATTATAAATAAAAGAAGGATTCAAATAAATCAGAATCACATTGCCAATTTCATATCGCAATTTAATACAGAAAATCATCTAACACATATCAACAGTTGACTCTAGACTCAATTATCTGGATACATGCAAGTTGCATCGGATGTCTTGGTGGTTTGCACCTGTGTGTGATTCCCAAACTTTATAGAGTCTAACCTCAAGGGGTTATCACCCAAACACACACAAGGTAAATCTCCTTCGTACCTAGGACTTGATTGAGTCCAATGATTAGGACCTCCTGCTACTCTTTATGAAATAACTCATTCTACTCTATTTGAGCATTAATGATTATTAGAGTGTTAGGATACCAACAAATAATGAGTTCTTATGTCTTTGCATACACTAAATTACCATCACATAGAATTTCTCCATGAAACTCTTTCATCAACAACACAAATCACACTCATAACCTAATATTCAATACATACCATAATAATAAAGGCTATAGAATCCAATTAGTCATACTCAATACCTTCACACAGATCAAAAACAACAAGTACTAGAACAGAACAACCTAACACTTAGTGTTAGGTCCTAGTGCTAAGCACCATTTGCCTCGTAAAGGTCAGCACTTAGCGTCAGATCCCACCGCTTAGCATCTAGGATTTAAATCACTTCCATACCTGCAGCCCAACACTTAGGCACTGCTCAACCAACGCTCAGCGTTGATCGTCTCATATTTGCGCTCAGCAGTAGCGCTTAGCACTGAACGCCTCGTAATTTCTAGTGCTCAGTGCCAAACTATGCCACTTAGCGCCAAACTCTGCCACATACGCCATACCAGAAATCAGCTTAGTTTTGGATTTTTGAGAAATCTGATATTTGTTTATCATGACTCTAAGTGGTACTTCTACTATAGGCACTAGTTCAAAATAGTTTTAAATCGTAGTAGGTAATACCATTAGGGTCATGATTCAAGAATCCATCCTTCTCAATCCCAAATCTAAGTAATGCAATCCAATTCCCAATTTAATCATAAAAACCAATAATTCACCAAAGCACAATAGTTAGACCATTAATTCTAGTTACAACACAATCATGCAAGATACATTCATCCAATCTTACAAGTATTAGCTTCCCTTACCTGGTTGATCAAGACTCAAATTCCTAGAATAGTAAAACCACTTTTTCAGCTAAAAGGACGTACTACTCAACATACAAACCAAACAGACACGATCAGGGAGCATCATTAGAACCACTTATCAACAGAGAATCCTAAAGAAAACTCAGAAATGACATGTGTCCCATAATTGATCACATGCAAACCTAAGAACAATTGACAAGAAGAAGAGCAGAAAATCAACTTACTCCATGGAGGAAACTGATCGGGTAGAATCAGATAGCGCTCTACAAGTATCACCCTAGTAGTCTTTGATCTTCAAACAGATGAACGCATAGTAAGATACTATGGAGAGAAGGGAGAAAGAGCTCCTAGGACTGTTTTCTAGAGAGATTGAGTGTTTTTAGATAATGAGATCCTTTTTATAAAATTTTCAATTTATATAAAAGCTTTTATTATTAAAATATTAATAGGATCTCATTATTTAAAACAACTGACACTCTTAAAACAATATTTTCTAGGTTTTCAGATGTACATCTTAAATTTAAAAGTATTATAGTTATATATCTTGTAATGAAGGTTGTACACTTATAAAAAACATAAGATATAAGTTTAGGTTTAAAAAAAACTTAAAAGAAACCATCATAATTTACTTTTAAAAAAATTACATATTATAGCATAAATTTGTTTTTCTTATATGATAATATATTTGTACTTTTTATTATTTTTAATAAAAAATGGCATGAATTGTATATATTATATTTACGTTTAATAATTAGTATTTAGATAATAGAAGGTTGAAAGTATAAAATTTGTTAATCCAGTCATCCAAAAGATAAAACTATAATAATATATCATTTATACATCTCAATTACTAGGTTAACAAAACCTTATTCCAAAGCATTACAGCCTATCCTCTCACTCATCCAACAACTCATATCATTGGCTTCTCTTCCACTAGAGGCACCTCTACACTTATATATTCATTTGCTCACACCAATAAGGTAGTCATTGCAAAAGAAGAAACAACACAAAATAGAACCAACAAAACATACAAGGTAAGCTAGCTGAAAAAGTGATAACATATATCTATAATACAATAAGTCATTCAATTATGACATAAATGGGTATAAACAACCAAACTTTTCTAGACTCACTTTATCTGGATATGTGTACTTCAGTTAGACTCGTGAACCCATGCACTTGTGGTGGTAAAATATTGCTCTACCGAGTTGACACACAAGGTTAGACCATGACACGGTCATTAGACCCCTGGGGTTGATGGTAGGTCCTCTAACAACTCTCACCACCTAACAATCCCCCTCTACATGAGTATGAATGGTCAAAGTTTGTTGTAAAAGCTGACAAATCATGAATAAAATGAGACTCATCTGTAGTGTGTTGTGCAAGCCCCCATGATACAACAGGAACTTTCCAGATTTTCTGAGGATCTTAGAAGTAGCAAGAAAATACTATTTAAAGAGTAAATAACACAGGATAATAGAATAAAAATAAACGAAGAGAGAATAGTGATTGAAGAAAGAAGAGAAAAGTATATGAGAGATGTCTCTTTGGATAAAGCACAAGACACGTATTTATAGGTGGAGAGAGGGGTTGAAATGGGCTAAAATTCTCATGGCCCACTTGGAGATTTGCAACAGCCATCAACGATCAAAATATTGTTGTAAATACAAAATCAAAACTGAAACTATAGTAATAGACTCATGGCTTAGCAACATTCATATCTTCTGTAATATTAAAGCCATCGTTTTTATAACAACCCATCATATATTGCAAAAGATAAGAAAAGAAAGATTGAAAGAAGAGAATCTTGGGTCTCATAAAAGATGTAATGCATCAGAGCTGGTATAGCAAGCTATATGAACTAGTCCGAGATTGAGAAACTTAACACACTATGTAGTTAGTATAGCAAGCTATGTGAACCAAAGACACTTTATGTGTGTTAATGGTTTATCAATCACAAAACACCTTCAAAATCCTTGTTGTTATTGTTGTGTTGCGCTTACTATGCCATGTGTGTTCCCGGTATTCATGAGTGCTTTAAAGATCATGTCAAGATCTCATCAAGTGGCCCCACTCGACACTCATATAGGTGATTTCATCAAGTGTATGTTGTAAATCATTCACCACCTATAAGGGACATGAAAATCATTAAAAAATTTGTTTAGGCAAAAAATTCTTACACCACATAGAATTTTAATCACAGATTTTAACCTCTTAATAATGCAGTCTTTAGCACGTTCACACACATCATAGGAATGGACATAATTGATTTAAAAATTAATTTAGTGCTATCAGAACTAACAACTGACTTGTTTTTACCCATATGAACCTTACTCATGGGATCTCTAATCACAAAGATTGGGTTACCATCACTTGTTTGTTTGCAAGTGGCTTAAGTCATATTCCCCGCGATGTTTCTAAAACCATGTTTCTTCCAAGGGATTTTGTCAGAGGATATGCTAGATTCCAATTTGACTTCACATAATCAATAAAAATAGTTCCACTCATTAGTAGTTATTTCACCAAATTATGTCTTAATTGTATATGTCTATTCTTTCCATTGTAGTTTTGTTTTTAACTATAGGTATGGTTGATTAGCAATCACAATGTATAGACACAAATGGGATTGGTTTCATTCCTAGAGAAATATTTGCTAAGAAGTTTTTCAACCACTCAGCCTACTGTCAGTCATTTTGAGAGCAACAAACTCAAATTCCATTATTGATATTGCAATAATTATTTGTCTGGATGATCTACATGTAATCACACCACCCCTAAGTGTGAATACATAACCATTAGTGAATTTTGTGTCATCTGAATCAGTTATTCAGTAGCATCACTATACCTTTCTAGTACAACGGGAAATTCACTACATTCAATGGCATAATTCATTAAACCTCTTAAGTAGCTCATAAGTCTTGCAAGTGCATCTCAATGTTCCTGATTAGAACATTGAGTATACCTACTCAGTCTACCTACTACATAAGCAACATCAGGTCTTGAAAAACTCATTAAGTGTAGTAAGCTTCCAATTATCTAGGCATACTAAGGTTGAGAAACAAATTCTCCTATATTTTTCATTACTTTAGAGTTAGCATCTTAAGGGGTACTTATAGGTTTGAAGTCATAATATCCAAACTTCCTTGGAAGTTTCTCAATGTCCTAATCAGGGGCAACACACCCTTCAGGTTGAGTCATATAAATTTCCTCTTCTAATTCATCATTCAAAAAAGCAGTCTTAACATTCATTTGGTGTATCACTAGCTTAGGGGTAGCTGCTAGAGCTAACAATACTCGAATAGAAGAAATCCTAGTCACAAGGGCAAAAGTATCAAAGTAATCTATGTTGGGTTTTTGAGTAAAACCTTTTGCTGCTAACCTTGTGGTATATTTATCTATGGATCCATCAGGGTGATACTTTTTCTTAAAGATCCACTTACAACCAATGGGTTGTGCTCCTTTAGGAAATTCTACTAAGGTCCAAGTATTATTTTTCTCAATTGATTCAATTTCAATCCTAATGACCTTATCCCATTGTTTTGCATCAGGAGCACTAATAGCCTCTAAAAGACTTGTTGAATCATTTTCAACTAGATAGGTATAAAAGTCATCTTCAAAAGAAGTTTCATTCATATGTCTTTTACTTCTTCTCAAATCCTCACACATGACATCACTATTATTATCTATAGGTTGTTCATATTTCTCACCAACTTTTAAAGGAAATATATGTTCAAAAAAATCAACACTTTTTCATTTCCATTATAGTATTATGTTCGATCACATTACTTTTAAGAACAAGAAACCTATTGGCAGCATTATGTTCAACATAACCTAAGAACATACAATTAGAGGTTTTAGACCCTATTTTCCTTTAATTAGGATTGGGTAACATTACTTTAGCTAGGCACCCCATACTCTTAGATATTTAAGATTAGGTTGATAACCTTTTCATAGCTCATAAGGAATTTTACTAGTTTTTTTAAGAGGTATTCTATTCTGTAAAAAGCATACAGTAAGCAAGGCTTTTCCCCAAAGGTTATCAGATGAACTAGAACTAATAAGCATGACATTCATCATTTCCTTAAGAGTTCTATTTTTTCTTTCAACTACTCCATTAGACTCGGGTGAATATGGTGGGGTTACTTCATAGATAATATCTTCTCTAATACAATATTCATTAAACAATACATATTCACCACCTTTATTTGATCTAGCCCTCTTAATTTTCTTATTCAATTGATTTTATATTTCTGCTTTATAAGTTAAAAACACATCAAAGGCTTCATCCTTATGTTTGACTAAGTACACTTTGGTGTATCTAGAATAATCATCTATAAATGTTACAAAATAATTTTTACCACCTCTAAACATAGTTTGTTTTAAATCAGCTAGATCGCTATGAATTAATCATAACAATTCAGATAACATGCTTTCTTTGTTATGTTAGACTTTACACATACATCATATTTACTACTTTATTTATCATGCATGTTAATTAATCCTAGTCGTCGTAATTTCATAGTTAGTTTATATTAAAAACCATATATCATATGTCTCTCTTAGAAATAACTAGTTCCCATCATTTTGTCAAATACAACTTTCACAAGTATATTACATAGCAACGTAACATCACATTTTACAAATTGTTCGGGACTTTAGAAGTAAAAATACAGCTTTCAAAAAAAAACTGCTAAAATTATTTTCTTACATTTAAATTAAATATAGTTAAGTCAAGAATGTAATGCAAAAAGAATCAACCCAATTGGGTAACTATGGAAAATGTTATATACCAAACAAGCAATAAAGGTCAAAGCTAGGAGTGGCAAAACAGCCCTACCTGTTTTAGCTCGACCCGCCATTGGCCAGTAAAAAATGGGTCGGATTGAGCTGAACCATAACATAAAAACTAGTTGAAACATAGAACATGTCCCGTAGTAAGGCGAGCTAGCGGACTGGCCAGCTAGTTATGCTTTTTTTTCACAAGTTTTAGGAGGCCCAGCTTGGCATATGTAGCCTAGTTAAAAATGTGTTTCTTTTACATTGTTTTAATCAGTGAATAAAGAAGCATCATGTATTCCAATAATAAAAGATTCCAAGTAAAGTTGCTTGAATTAAACCAACATACATCTAATGCTTTTATATGAAAGATGAAATCATCAAATTGAGAAGAGTGTGACCCATGTATCTCAGAGTGTATCTAATCTAATAAACTAGCAAGTAAAAAATCATTACTCGTGAAATCACAAACAAGCATTCCTCTAACTTGGTCAAGAATGCCCACTACTTTAGCACCATAACCATTCTCGAGACCATCCTGTAGACAGATACCCTAGTAACAATTTGTTGGAGAATGCAAAAAAAAGGGAAACCCTAATCCAAAAAGGACCAAAAAGAGGGCAAATCAACACATCAAAAATTCAGGCACCAACAAAAATATGCTTTTGGGGGTGGTGCAAATTAGGGAAAAATCAATCACAAAATCAACAAAATCAACCACTACAATATAAAAAATTAACGAAATTAGGAAAAAATAAATGAACTTGTTCGTGGTTGTCGTTGCTGCGTTAGAACCATTGCTCTCCCTCGCGTCGAATGCTTCATGACATAACACGCCTCCCATCTTAATCTTGAGTTGTGATGGCGGCGTTTATGTGATGTGGTGGTATTGTGTTGTGCAGTGGTTTCCCATGAGTGAGCGGCTCTACAAGAGAGACCGGGAAGCAGCTTCCCCTTTGCTGACGAGGTGGAGTGGTTCGCCGGAGTGAAAGGAGTGAAGTGAAGGAGAGGAGAAGTGAGTGTCTGATGAGAGTGAGAAGAGAAATGAAAAAAGGAAGCAAGGTTTGAGGAGTCTATGTATTGTTGCATAATGATTTTGTAACTCTTTTAAATGAAAATGGGTCGCGGGCTGGCTTGACTTGACCCACGGGGTGGCACGACGGATCCATGGGTTTGTCAGGTCGAGTTGTATCAGATCTATGGGCTGAAAACTCTTATCCAACCTTATTTTTTTGGCGGGCCGGCTCGTCAGGCCTTACTCATTTTGCCAACCCTAGTCAAAGTTTTTAACAACCTAAACTACATGGAATCTTATACGAAAGTTGCAATAATTATAACCTCCAATAGAAGATCCAAGCGGTCAAAGTAAAGAACTATGTGCCTATGATCAGCTATTAAAATTTCAACTTGATTCGACAGTTTAAAAAGCAAAAATGTTCGTTTTCCCGAGATGGCCCAATGTAGGAAAGTGGGTGACGCCTACCACCAATAGTGGTGCCCAACCCCAACGAGACAATAAACCACTGTCAAATTGGCGTCCAACAACAGTAAATACCTTACAGGCGAGGAGTTTTAATATCTAAATTTTTGTTGTATTTGTAACAATAATTAAATATATAAATTTTAAGTGTATTATTTTGGATCCTCCAAAATTATTAGTCAATATATGTCACTGATTATAATAATATAGTTAGACTTTGTTTAAAAATAATTCCAAAAATATTTAATAAAAAAAAGTGAATTTTAATAAAAATATCAATATAATATTTAGGGTTAAATATGTTTTTAGTCTCTTAACTTTCACTAAAAATTAGAATTAGTCTTTCTTTGAAACTTTTGCCCAACTTAGTCCTCGAACTTTAGAAATACATTGATTTAGTCCTTTTAACCTAATTTTATTAAATTTATTTGACGTTTCAAATGTGTTTCATGATAGCATTGGAGTTGTTTACCGCGTTTGACATACTTCTGCTTCAATATTAGTTGAGAAAGGTGTTTGAAATATCAAATAAACTTAACAAAATTTGGTTAAAAGGATTAAATCCACGCATTTCTAAAGTTGGGAAACTAAATTGGGCCAAAGTTTCAAAGAGAGACTAATTTCAATTTTCACTAAAAGTTAAGGGTCCAAAAACATGTTAAACCCTAATATTTATATAAAAAATAAATTTTTGATCTCAATTTAGATAGGGACAAAATTGCTCCATCTAAAAAAAATGAAACTAAATTGAATCAAAATAAGAAATATAAAGACTGAATTGAATATAAAAAACTAACACTAACACATGGCACTGTTATTGCCACATAGCACAACATTGACTTGACACGTGGATTTTTTTTTAAATTAATAAAAATATTAATTAATTAATTAAAACAAAAAAAATCATGAAATGACTAGTCATATACAATGTTCACATTTTGTTAACTATTTAAACAATATTGGTAAAAATAATTAAATTGAACAAAATTAACGTAAATATAAACTTGATTAAATAAAAAAATAAATTTTGGACCATTGAAAAAAAATCAATAAAAACATAAACCAAATTAGTATTTATGTTTTTTTTTTCATCGATCGGAACCCTTCTATTTTCTTTTGAACTGGGAGAATCAGTAATTGTTAATTTTTTAGTCATTCTCAGTTATAAACTAAAAAGTGGTAATACCACACAAATATGACCAATATAAAAAGAAATCAGCATGTCAAAATTGGGTATTGAAATTTATAACAAAATCGAAGTTGAAATTTGAAAACTTTATTTAGTCACCCAAAGTTACATATTTTAGATTCCAAAAATTTTGATCATCCAATCAATTTCTCAGATATCGGAGTTGAAATTTGAAAACTTTATTTAGTCACCCAAAGTTACATATTTTAGTATTCCAAAAAATTTGATCATCCAATCAATTTCTCAGATTATTCTTGACATTAACTTTTTAAGAAAATTCCACTCATTTTCTAAGTAAATTGCACGAACATTTCCTGATAATATCTAAAATTTCAGTTACACCCAGTTGAAGAGTTAAAGAAAAAGGATGTTTACGTTTCCTTTATATTTAGACAAATAGTATGATCTTTTAATTTGATCCACCATCCTTTTCATTTCATTCTCCTTCTCTAGCAATTATAATTTTTGTTTCGTCAATCATGACAAGATTTGTGAATTGATTACATTTCTACTACCACTTAAACCACCAACTGAACTTCATAATCACTCTCAATCAACTTCTCAATCAATAATGTCACTGGGAGCTTAAGGTGGTGTCCACCGGGTTGGAGTGTGATGCAAGAAATTTGTAATGGCTTTTTCTTCCTCCATCTCCATAATTTCTTTACACACTCCATAGTTTTCAAAAGAGGTTAAAAATCATGTGATTTTAAATCAATGACGGTGGTCTTTATCTTTAAAAAAAACTTCTAATTTTAATTCAACAATATTTAATAAAAATATAAATTTTATTAAAAATATTATTATAACATTTATACAAAAATTAAATTTAATCTCAATTGAAAAAAAAAATAACACTGCTCTATTTATAAAAATTAGAATTAAAATAAACAAAAATAATAGATTCATGCAGTTCGATATGACTTCACATGTAAAACTTTTTGTAATTTAAAAAATTAAAAATTAAATAATTAAAAATAAATAAATAAATAAATAAAAATAAAAACAAAAATAATAAAAACTGAAATATAAAAGACTGTGTTCATCCTCCGTTAATTATTTAAACAGTATTAATAAAACCGATCAAAATTAATAAAATAAAGAAATATTAAGATTAAATTGAAAAAAAAAATATATGTATTATAATTAAATTGAATAAACTTAACGACGATACATACCTAATTAATATTTAAGTCATTTACTTGTCCAAAAACTTTCAATTATCTGTTTTGGAAACTTTTCAAAGTAAGAATTTCGGTAAATAAGATTTCTGAAATAGGATTTTCAGAATAAAATTTCTGAAACAAGATTTTCAGAATGCTTGAAATGCATTATGGAATAAGAGTTTTTAGGGCAGGATTTCTAAAACAAACTTTCTGGAATAAATATAATACCTGAACGAGTTTTCTAAAATAAATTGCAGAACAGATGATAATAATAGGGTGATAGCAATGATGACCGGGGCAGCAACATTGGTATTGGATGTAGTTAATAACAAGGGTTAAATATGTTTAGTTACTTCACTTTTATAGTGAATTTTGAAATTAGTCCTTTGAAACTTTAGATCAATTTAGTCTTTTATCTTTCGAAATACGTGGATTTAGTTTTTTCAATCAAATTTTATTAGATTTATTTGATGGTTCATAGGATTGTATTTGAGCTGTTTATATTGTTTGACACATTTTTGCTTTAATGTTAAATCGAATACTATTATAAAATGTACTTGAAATGTCAAATAAACTTTACAAAATTTGATTAAAATGACTAAATCTACATATCTTGTATTTCAAAAGATGAAAGACTAAATTGATCTAAAATTTTGAAATGAACTAATTCTAAAATTCATTAAAAGTTAAAGGACAAAAAACATATTTAACCCTAATAATAATAATAATAATAATAATAATAATAATAATAATAATAATAATAATAATAATAATAATAATAATAATAATAATAATAATAATAATAATAATAATAATAATAATAATAATAATAATAATAATAATAATAATAATAATAATAATAATAATAATAATAATAATAATAATAATAATAATAATAATAATAATAATAATAATAATAATAATAATAATAATAATAATAATAATAATAATAATAATAATAATAATAATAATAATAATAATAATAATAATAATAATAATAATAATAATAATAATAATAATAATAATAATAATAATAATAATAATAATAATAATAATAATAATAATAATAATAATAATAATAATAATAATAATAATAATAATAATAATAATAATAATAATAATAATAATAATAATAATAATAATAATAATAATAATAATAATAATAATAATAATAATAATAATAATAATAATAATAATAATAATAATAATAATAATAATAATAATAATAATAATAATAATAATAATAATAATAATAATAATAATAATAATAATAATAATAATAATAATAATAATAATAATAATAATAATAATAATAATAATAATAATAATAATAATAATAATAATAATAATAATAATAATAATAATAATAATAATAATAATAATAATAATAATAATAATAATAATAATAATAATAATAATAATAATAATAATAATAATAATAATAATAATAATAATAATAATAATAATAATAATAATAATAATAATAATAATAATAATAATAATAATAATAATAATAATAATAATAATAATAATAATAATAATAATAATAATAATAATAATAATAATAATAATAATAATAATAATAATAATAATAATAATAATAATAATAATAATAATAATAATAATAATAATAATAATAATAATAATAATAATAATAATAATAATAATAATAATAATAATAATAATAATAATAATAATAATAATAATAATAATAATAATAATAATAATAATAATAATAATAATAATAATAATAATAATAATAATAATAATAATAATAATAATAATAATAATAATAATAATAATAATAATAATAATAATAATAATAATAATAATAATAATAATAATAATAATAATAATAATAATAATAATAATAATAATAATAATAATAATAATAATAATAATAATAATAATAATAATAATAATAATAATAATAATAATAATAATAATAATAATAATAATAATAATAATAATAATAATAATAATAATAATAATAATAATAATAATAATAATAATAATAATAATAATAATAATAATAATAATAATAATAATAATAATAATAATAATAATAATAATAATAATAATAATAATAATAATAATAATAATAATAATAATAATAATAATAATAATAATAATAATAATAATAATAATAATAATAATAATAATAATAATAATAATAATAATAATAATAATAATAATAATAATAATAATAATAATAATAATAATAATAATAATAATAATAATAATAATAATAATAATAATAATAATAATAATAATAATAATAATAATAATAATAATAATAATAATAATAATAATAATAATAATAATAATAATAATAATAATAATAATAATAATAATAATAATAATAATAATAATAATAATAATAATAATAATAATAATAATAATAATAATAATAATAATAATAATAATAATAATAATAATAATAATAATAATAATAATAATAATAATAATAATAATAATAATAATAATAATAATAATAATAATAATAATAATAATAATAATAATAATAATAATAATAATAATAATAATAATAATAATAATAATAATAATAATAATAATAATAATAATAATAATAATAATAATAATAATAATAATAATAATAATAATAATAATAATAATAATAATAATAATAATAATAATAATAATAATAATAATAATAATAATAATAATAATAATAATAATAATAATAATAATAATAATAATAATAATAATAATAATAATAATAATAATAATAATAATAATAATAATAATAATAATAATAATAATAATAATAATAATAATAATAATAATAATAATAATAATAATAATAATAATAATAATAATAATAATAATAATAATAATAATAATAATAATAATAATAATAATAATAATAATAATAATAATAATAATAATAATAATAATAATAATAATAATAATAATAATAATAATAATAATAATAATAATAATAATAATAATAATAATAATAATAATAATAATAATAATAATAATAATAATAATAATAATAATAATAATAATAATAATAATAATAATAATAATAATAATAATAATAATAATAATAATAATAATAATAATAATAATAATAATAATAATAATAATAATAATAATAATAATAATAATAATAATAATAATAATAATAATAATAATAATAATAATAATAATAATAATAATAATAATAATAATAATAATAATAATAATAATAATAATAATAATAATAATAATAATAATAATAATAATAATAATAATAATAATAATAATAATAATAATAATAATAATAATAATAATAATAATAATAATAATAATAATAATAATAATAATAATAATAATAATAATAGGGTGCGGGAAGCAAAAGTCATTTGCAAGGTGAATTCTGGATGTGGAGGATTCGGGTTTCCCCCTCTTTTTCAATTGAATCATGAAGGAAAACTGTATAAGCAGAAGCTTTGCTAACTTCACTTGCATTTTGGATTTGGAATTTTATATGAAAATAATAGACATTTAGAACAATTTTATGAAAAAACTCATTTTAATCGTATTTATTTATTTGCTTCTGAAGTGTTTTCTAAAATAACTTGCTCATACTTGTATCTAGGCTTATTTTGCATTTTGTTATAAACAATTAAAAATCGATTCATATGAATGTTAGATTCATGGGAACACTTTTATATCATTACCGATTACCAAATTCGAGAAGTTAGCATTACCAGCCAAAAATTCCTAAGAACTTTAAACCTTATATTTGGATTAGGATTTCAACGATTTAAAAAAATTAAAATATAATATATTTCGATTACTTATAATTAAATTTTTTTCATTTGTTAAATATCAATTTTCTTCTTTAAATAAAGTAATTTAATTTTTTATTAAAGAAAAAGTGTATTTTAAAAATATTTAAGCAATTTGATCTTATTTTTCAATTGGAATTAACTTAATTCGATCTTCAACCTATGCTGACATGTTTCGACATTCGATCAGATCGACTCATTTCGACCTTCATTCTTTACCGACTTGTCCTCTAATCTTCAACTCAAATCAACTCATCTCGACTTTTAACTTGGGTGAACTCATCTCGACTTTCAACTTGAGTGAACTCATCTCGACTTCCAGATTGGACCAACTAGACTTGACCTTTACTCCAAACCAACTCAACACGACCTTTGACCCGAGCTAACTCATCTCAACCTTCAAAACGGGTTAATCCATCTCAACCTTCAGACCAGGTCTAATCGACACCACCTTCAACTTGACCATCTCATATAAACCTTTGACCACAGCCAACTTGACTTATCGTTCCTCCTAGGACAAATTGATTTAACATTTGGCCTATGAAAAAATGACTTGACCACCATTGTAGAATCAGCTTAACCTTCATCGAACAATGACTCTCTCAACCTTTGGCTAAACTGACATGTGTCAACCTATAGTTCAGACTAACTCAACTCAACCTTCAACCCAAACCAACTTGACTTGACTAACATGGTTTGACCTTCGACCCGACTAACTCGTCTCAACCTATTGCCTTGGCCAACTCAACTTAACTTTCATATAGGGCCAACTCTGCTCAACCTACGAGACGGGCTAAACAAAATCAACCTTCGACTTAGGCCAACATGGCTCAACCTTCGTTCCAGGCCAACCCAACTCAACCTTCAGCCCTAGACAACCGACTTGACCTTTGATCCAGGAACATCCGAATCAACCAATAACCCGAACCAACCTAACTCGACCTTCGACTCAGACCAACCTGCCTCAACCTTCGTCTTGCGTTGAATTGTCCTTCAACTTGACATCTTACTCAAGACGAATCGACTCGACCTTCAACTCAAGTAGTCATATTGACCTCCGACCATGACTCAACTAGTTCTTTCTCCTAGGTCAAGACTCGATATTTGGTTTATGCCAAATTAACACGATCTTCAGCCTACGCTAACTTGTCTCAACCTTCGACCCAATCGACTTGACTCAACATCCAACTCGAGCCAATTCTTCTCAAACATCAACCCTAACTAAATCAATTCAACTTTCAACCAAGACAACCCATCTAATTCATCAACCCAAGCACAATAGACTCAACCTTCAACCTAAACTCGACCTTAGTAAATGGAGTGAAAATAAATAGAATTTCAAATTTCTTATACATTTTAAGATATTTGAAAATTTTCCATTTTTTCATTTGAAATACCTATCAAAATTTCTTAAATTTTAATTTATGTCTAATTACTTTATCCAAACAAGACATTTTAGTGTATAAAAATTTAAATTCTTGAAATAAATAAATAGCCTTTTTAAATTATCTTATCCAAACACAACATAAGAAAATTTTATCCTACCAAAAACATCGGAAGATACAACTCATCCCTTGCTAAAGTGTTTTGCCAGTAACATACAACTCTGGAAAAGATGAAGAATTTTAACCTCCATTTTTGTATTACATTCTTCAACCTCATGTAGAATCGGATCACCAAAGAAAGATTCTATCAAGAGTCAGTAGACACCATGTCAGTCCTGCCATTTGGATGTAGCTTTCCCCTCTTTCCCTTGCCTGGAGACTGCCACACAAATCATGGATAATGTCAGAAACACAACACTTAGATTATTGAAATTTAAAAGATTCAAATGAATCCTTTCTCCGTAGGGAATTTAGTATTGGGTCCGTATTACTGAAATTTTTTTTCATCAGCAAAGCGGTATTAAATATATTAATGACAAATGAACAGTTGAGAAGTCACTAATCATGTAAGCCTAGGTGAAATGAATGGCAAATTTTGTAAAAGCTTATTGTATGGTGACTTTGATAAATGACAAAGTAATCAAAAGATATGACATTGTCGAAAACTGCAAGAAATCTGGAATAGCTGCGTTTCAAAGCTCAAGCCCATGTACTAAATTTTTAGGGTTTATGTATAGTGTTTAAATTCATGTGCATAGGTAGCAGAACTTAAATTTATCTCTCGTAAATATAATATGTAAATAATTCAGAAGAGTATTCGTCTGTCTGTATGTTAGTACATGAGGTATCATAAAAGTTTTTAATAGTTTCCTTAGCCGAAATATTCAACTTTGAATCTAAGTGGGTTCGGTCCAGCTACACCTATTTAGCCACCATCCAACAATCTTTCCTCTAACATACCTCATTTTCCGGCTCAGATTCACATTTTTTGTCATTTCCCAAAATAGGGTGTCCAGATTCTCACAGGCATTCACAAGGACTGTGGACTGCCCCTTCTCCACCAGCCCTTTCACTACTACAGTTGATATATCCCAAAGTCAAAATACATTCACTACCTCTTGGATAGCACTTGCATTAATATTTGGAAATTTAGATTAATTTTTCCAACAATTTCAACCATGTCAATTACCAAGAGTGACATATCCCTCATACAGCAATAAACGATGAGGTATCCCAAGAGTGTAAGGACTCAATAGCATGAGGAAGGCCATACAAAAAAGAAACTTGGAAGAGACAAGTGATTGAGTAATATACCTTTCTATCTGAAATTGAATTCCTAGAAGCAGCCTTGCTCATGATGTTTTTGTAGTATTGTGTAAATGGAGTGTTACCATTTCGTTTTTCAACCTGCCAAATCAGATGTTTGATTAGTGTAGTCACACAAATATGACTGACTAGAAGACTGATTCAAAGATGAATTTAAGGGACAGATAACCTGAAGAAATGATTCAACGGACTGATGATCCTTTGGTGAAAAAGGCACCTCTTCTCTTTTCTTCTGCACAAAGTCAATATTTATCTCCACCTGAATTTACCCAACACAAACAGAAAACGGAAAAAGAGATGGATGAGACGGCTATATTTAAATTTTGTTTTTTTAAAAAAGGACAAAGGGAAGGGCAAAAATGCTTAAACATCAAGCAAGGGAAGGCTGCCAAGAAATGACATACAACACAAGTTTATCTACACTCTTAACAGAACTTACAGCTATGATAGCCAGTTTGCTATGTGATAGTGATTTAAAGATTCAACTAGCCTTACATGCATTCAATTAAATCTCAAAGTTCAAGATGGCATGTAATATACTCTAAATAGACAGACATGAAAACATGATTGTTTTCTCACCTGGTCAATGAAACGCTTGATAACACGTCTGAAACTCTCAGTAGAAGTTTTCTCAAAGACCTTCTTTAGGTGTATAAGTGGAGCTGTCGCTAGCTCAGGAAAAGATATATGATAACTCCATTGAGCAAAGTGCTCTGAAAGGAGTTCAATCGCGGATAATACACACTCTTCTTGAAAGCCACGTGATTTTAACCAATGCTTTGGAAGCTGCATTAAATTTAAACTGTAAACTACAATGAAGTAGATGGTCCAAATATGTGCTAAGAATTCAGAGGCCGTGTGATATTGGATAAGTATAATTTTTTAAACTAGAAAAATTAATAAGTTGGGGGCGAGGGGGCTGTTAAATTCATCTCTGACCTTTACAGTAGACATAGGTTGCAATACTTTGCCAGGTTTCCCACTATCCTTGGCAATTTTGTATTCTAAAACATCCAGCACCAACGATGTAACAGGGATGAAAACCCCACTAGAACCAGAAAGATTATTAAGCCATTGGATACATCTGAGTCTCAGTGGTAAATATCTAGGCCCGGGAAACAGGAGGGCAACTCCATTTATAATCTGTACAATCATATAAAGCAATGGCTGAAGATCATAGTCATGTATGCTAGCTGATATTAATGTAACCCACATATCAATGCAATTGATGTACTGCCAACTGCAAATTGTTTTAACCACCTCCTGTATACAAAATATAAGGCAAAATATCAGAAAATTTACCTCACCATGGTAATATAATACTTGCGTAGAAGTTAATTCTTCAATTGAATGTTTCATTAAACATAACATTAATAAAAGGAGGCCATCAATATTAAAATTGTTTGAAGCTTACTTTCTTCTTGGTTTGCCACCCTTTCTGCAATATCTTACCCAGATGCAATATACATGTCATTGCTTTGTTTGATGACTTTTGCATATCTAAACAACACAGCTCCACAAAGGAATTCCTTAGAAAACGAATATGTTCAAACTTTCGCTCAACAGATTGAGAGTTACTAATAAAGGCTTTGTATGTTTTGACAAAGCAGAAGTCGAACCAGTTAGAGCTAGACATAGAAGCTATATCTTGTATAATGAGAAAGGAGTGTGATGATAGAGACCCATCACCCGTTGCCCACAAATGAATAGAAATCTGCAATAGATTCAAGTGCAAGTTAAGGAAGATCTCATGTCATGAGATTGGCATTACACACATCTTGGCCAAAAGGTCAAGAAGGTACATATATAAAATCTTCCTTTAAACACAAACCACAAATATAGTATCAATAGAATCAAATCATGGTCATCCAGGCATCAACCAAATTGGATGGAACATATTGCTATTACTAGAAATTAACGCCAAGACAGTTTGTATGACAGAGAGACATTTTATTCCTCTTCAAACAAAAATTGTGGGTACAAAATTTAAGAATACCTTAAGAAGATTGCGCAGTAAAGATGGAAATGCACACAGAAAAATGATTGAAGTTCTGAGCCCACAAATCGAGAAGGCCAATAATTCAGAGTCAGTGACCTGGTTCAGGAGAAACACGGTACTTCTTAAGTATGACTTAATAAGCGGTCTAAGAGACAACCACTTTGGTGTATTCTTTAGGTCCAAAACAGCTTCCTTCCTAGAACTAGTGTTCGATATTCCCAATAACCTCCTAAATGTAGCATCAGCCTCTTGTAGCATGAACAGTATTATCTTGCAGAAAGTTTCACTCTTCTGAATGCCATCAGAAAAGACACAACCACTGACACTGGTTGCTTCAGAATCATTGTGGCATGCTTCCCTATAAGCATTTATGAGACAAGTAAGAGCAGCAACACTATTCTGTTCTTTGACCAGTTTACACAATGAATAAACAGATGCACTTGTCAAATGTTTACCCACGTGAGAACATGCATTATTGCTATCAAGTGGCTGCACCAGACCTAAATTTTTTCCATCATCCGAACCCTGAACCACATAAATAAGAAAACAGTCAATTTTTCATTAATAGAAGTGATAATTGGATAAAAAGTTCAAAGTTCAAAGTTAGAGAACATGAAATGACAACATATACATGGAAATAGTAGCTCTACTATTTAGTATATTACTTGAGAACAAAAATATGGGTAAGGGTGCTTGAGAAATGATGATCTCTCAAAAGATTCAAGTAAATGTGTGTTCTTACTCCATATACAAAAGTGAAGACATTGAAGATTGTTCAAGACCAAAAAGACATCAACATAATTTATGAACTAACCCACACTTCCCTTCAGCAACAAATCCAAGAGGTTGGTCCATGTAAATTTCCTCATCTAGGTCACCATAAAAAGAAAGGTAATTTTTATCCAATTAATAGAGAGGCCACTGGTGAAATGCAGCCATGGCAAAGAAGAGTTGAACAGTGGTAATTTTGTCCACAGGAGAAAAAGTATCACCATATTCAAGACCTTATATATGTGTATCCTTATACTAGCTTTAAGGCGATTACCATCTGGCTTAACTTTAATGGTGTAAACCCACTTACATCCAACTATCTTTTGAGGTGGAAGAGTCGTTAGCTCCCATGTGTTATTCTAATCAAGAACCTATATTTCAACAATCATAGTTTATCTCCATCTATGATGATCAGGTGTTTCATGTACACATTTAGTTATGGTGAAAACACAAATAAGACAAAGGGGGTGAGAGGAGAATGAAGGAGACAATCAATGATAACTTGAACTAAATGATATTTTTCCTTTCTGTTGTACTAATTTTGTGAGGTGTTTGAGGATAGGTAGACTAATGCAAAAGGTCGTGCATTAAAAGAGTAAAAAGCCAAGAGAGAAGTATTCTTTAGCATTATCTCTCCTCAAAATCTTGATAATTTGCACAAACTGATTTTTATTTCATTAAGACACAAAGATAAACAAAAGTTCATATCAATCTTTCGTTAATTAAAACCCAAGTCTAGAGTGTTCATCTATAAAAAAATATCTAAACCCAAAATAAGTGATGTGACTTGGATTCCAGATGTAAGAATGAATTGTGGAAAAAGCAAAGTTAGATCTTGTTTCAGTTCTCTTTGGAAAAGGTGATCTAACATTTTTCCCTCGCTGACATTACTTATTCTAAGACTTCATCTTTGGTAACCTTCAGAAGTTTATCAATTTTGATAAGTGTGGATAACTCAAATGCTCTTGTAAAAGTTTAGAAGATGCAGAACACGGGAACACATAAGGGTTGGTTTCAAGATAGTATAGTCCTCTAGATTCATGTCCTCCACCAATCAATTGACCCATACCACATTTTTCTATAGTCAAAAAATTAGCATTAAAGGTTAATAAACAATCTAATCACTTTATTAATTGACACAGAGAAATTTGGTTAAAAGGGCAAGTAGAAGAAACAAGGATCACAATTATGGTTTAAGGGAGAAAGTGAGACTTGACTAACCCCCTAGGAAACAACTTTGGACCCATTAGGGAGACTTAACTAACTTCCGAGCTAAATCAATAGAATGAGGAACTCTAGGATTAATAGAATGAGGAACTCTAGGAGAAGAAATGGAAGAGAGCAAGGAAGTATTACCATAAATAAGATCAAAAGCACCTAAATCAAGTATGCATGGACTTTGACTTTCAACGGTTTGAGAAATGTAAGTTGAGTACAAACCAAGCAGTGTGAATGGTTGAGCTATTGGATTTTAACCCTAGATATTCCAGATATTCTTCATCAAAAGACTGTGGTTCAAGTTCAACAATCTAAAATTTCGAGACATTGTCTGTCTTGTCAAGATAACCAAGCAAAGACAAGCAATTCTCTTATGTGTATGGTCCATCTTCTTAAAATAAAAACATTGAAGACCTTAGTGACCATTACAGCCTCCCCTTCCCCGAGTAGACACAATGGCAGATGATTCAAAAAATTCATGTAGATTTCTAATTAGGGTGGGAACATGAGGGGGCCATGTTCTTACACTCTCCACCAAAGGAACTTCTACACTGATAAGGATTTAATCCAGAACACTATCAAAATTTTGGTTCATGATTTTAATCTGCAATAAAAACTTCTAAGAACACCTTCAAGTGCTCAATTGGGAATTGGGCTTCGACATTGAAATAAATCCATGATGTGTTTGTTTAAGAGATGCCAGTTTATAAACAAAATCATAAAATCATTGAATATCATTTAAAATATACCTAGTCTTGTTTCAAAAGGAGTTATAAGTTTTGAACGTTCAGAGAGTTTCCATGGGTTTCACAAATCACCAGAACAAAGGACAATGCTGAAAACCCATCTTGCATTGCACATTTTCTAGTGATATTTCAGTACTCTCCTTTTCCAAGTGATCATGGAAACCTTGGCCAAAGAAGCAAAGCTCAAAATTGATGTAGACCAAGAGAGGTAGTTATTTCCATTAAACTTTTTTTAAGTAATTATGGGAGTTCTATAAAAAAGTGATGGCAAGTCCAAAAGACATTTAGAAGAAGGAAAAACGTAAAATAAAGGGTCCCCAAGAGGTGTTTTATGGTTTGCACTTCCACCAGCAATGGAGAATCAGAAAAGTAGATACAAAGGACTACAAAGGCCAACAACAGATGCCCACAGGAGATAATGGCAATGGTTGGCAACAACAGATGGTGGCCGATGAGAACAGTAGCAAACAACAGCTTCTCGTCGAACAATAACAACTAGAGCAGGATCAACCCACTCTAATACCACTGTGACAATGAAAATATGAGAAAAAGGATGCTTGAGAAATGATCTCTCAAAAGATTCATATACATGTATATGATATGTGTGTTCTTACATCAAACATATAAAAGGGAATATACAAAAGGTCTGCACCTAGGACTCTAGGTGACAGATAGGTACAATAAAAACAACTTTCAGCTTTTACAAAGTTGGTCAGAAGTTAAGTAAAAATATTCTAAAAGTAAATATTATTGGGCATAGCTTTCCTCTGAGCTAAATTCTTGCAATAAAACATGAAATTCACTAAACATTAAAAAGTATTATAGACAACAACGTATAATTCTATATGATGCAGAAAATTTTCAAAATTTGGGAAAGTAGTTGATCTTTATTATAGTTAGAACGCCCAGTGACAGGTCCAAATCTGATAAAAGGAAGTGATCAAAAATGACCTGGAACTCTCCCTTCTATTGAATTTCCAAAATACAAGCTACTCCTCTCTCTTGCCCCTCCCACCATTCAATAACTTCGGTTTTAGTTAGCTACCTCCCTTGATACTTCGCTACTTTGAATAATGCCCATTGATTCTTGGCTGCTCAACCGATTCCTCCTTCTAAGACCTTATTTGTTGTATTGTAAGCCATTATCATACTCCCATAAAGATTTCCAATTCCTCTACAAATACTATGAAATAGAAATGTGAGGTTGGAATCTCAGATAACACTATGACATTCAATTGTAACACAGTCCATCAATGAGTGCATGTTTCTATAACACCTCACCATGCCAAGAAGGAAAAACTAACCACTTAGCAAATCTAACAAATAGTCTACACCGCAATTGTCACACAAGCAAATTCAACCACAAATTCATGCACATATTCCAAGTAACTTTCTTGCCAATGCTAAATAAGGCATAAGTCTACTCACAACCTCCTCGTCTTGGGTTTCTTCAATCTTCATATCATAACTTTCTAGAAATTTTGAAAACCCTGGGTCCTGGATATTTCAAAAGGATAAGTCAGTCATTGGAACAGCAAACATTGGATAGCAAAAAACAGAAACAGATACCTAATTTGTTAAACAAAAAATGGTAAGAAATGAAGAATAACAATATGCCACCATGAAATTCAGCAACCAAACATACAACTCCAATTCCTCTCTTTCCTTGGCCTATCATGTTTTAGTTCTTGCAGAGCTGACAAGCCCATTGTAAGAAGAATGTGTATCTTGCATTAACTACCCTACTAAACTAGATAATACTCAAGCAGAACAGCAAGTGTTTCAAGATTCAACATAAAACATAAAATGCTTCATGTTATTGTTGCTTGACATCACTTTGTAATATTGTTAGACTTCTTCACTGTTTGTTAACATTTTTTCTGTCTTCGAGTATTCTTTATCCTTTACTTATGTGCAATTATTTTTTTCCAATAAAAAGTTTTAGTATGAAAGGGGAAAAAAGATCACCAAACGTTTCAACTACCGTATAAAACTTTGTAAGGCTCAAATAGGATAGAACAGAAAATCCTTCAAGGTTCAACATCAAACACAAGATATTTCATGTAATGTTATATTGACAGAACCTTGAAATATTGTTAGACTTGTTCAGTGTTGTTTAACCTTTTCCTGTCACGGTGTTCTTATCCTAGTTTTATTTTCATTTGTATTCTCTTCTATCCAATAATTTTATTTACTAAAAAAGGAAAAAAGGCACTAGCATGACATAATTGTTCAAAAGAAGTACAAATCAAATAAAAAGGTGTCCATCCATATGATATTATGGAACAATGAACCACTCTCCAATCAACAAATAAATTTTAAATACAAAAATCCACCATAAGACCATTTGTCATAGGAAAATCACCTTTTCTCTCAATTTGTTCAATTTTTTTGCTTTCTTTAGAAGTTCAGCACAAATATCTCTGTTTTGCACTGATAAGGAACTAGAAACATTGCTGTCTAAAAAAAAAAATCTTACGTCAAGGTTTAATCAAAAGCAAGTAAAAAGGGGAAATTACATTGAGTTTAAACTGAAAGCTAGAAATATCCTAACTCTCAATATAATGTTCACTCTCACTGTCGCTTCCAGCATCATGTAAAAAGCTTGAGTCCTGCTCACAAGCTCAAGAAATCAGTACATGAAATATACAATAGTTAAGGCAAAAGAAAAAGTAAAACAAACAAGTGTTTTCGCAATAAATTAGAATTTAAACCTCTGAAAGAAATCCATCACTTTCAGAATCATCTCCAAGAACTTCACTGTCATCTTCACTGAATATAGCATCAAGAGAAGTGTCTTGAAATCCTTCAACTATGTTTCTGATACCAACAAATGAACAGTTAATTAGTATGATACCATGTACAACCAGCTAAGGAATTTGAGTGTATTAAAACCGATGGATTATGATAGTCTTCTGATTAAGTTAGTTACGATTAAAGCCAAGTGATCTGCTTATATGAGTCGATTCTCCATTTGGGAAAAGGACTTGCTCTTAAATAAAAAAAATAAGAAAGAAAGTTTGTTAAAGGAGTAAGAACAATTTTTTTATACAGGTAATTCAGGAGGAGAGAAAGAAAAGCCATGTTTTCAACTTCAGTTTTCTTGGGGCCATAAGAATTTCAATTGGCTGCAAGCATTTACTTTTTTCTGCACTTTCTTTTTTTTAATTCTTACAATTTTGCTATCAAATTACCACCAATCATTTTCATCTATTAGAATTTATAGCAATTCATGGAATTTTTAATTACTTTGAAAACAATGTTTTGGTGGGAACTACCCATGTAGTTCAAAATTTACCAAATAAAAGAAAAAGGATGTTTGAAAACAAAAACATACAAATGAGTATAATAGAAACAGAAACAAAGTGAATATGTCAATAAAATCAACAGATAATTATATTTAGGTAACCATTTACCTTTCATTTGATGGATTTATTGTATCATTCTTTAAGTTTTCTTCAATATCATGGCTATCTCCTGTGGCAATAAATTTTCCAGGAAATAAAAAATTCAAACTAATGAGTACACATCTTCCCTATAATTTAGTGCACCCACATAAAAGCAAATTGCATTCCCAGACAATATAACTACTAAATAAACTATAATAAAACATATGAATCCTAACCAATATAACATGTGATATAGAGTAAACAAATCATCATATATGCAATACTAGAAAATTCTTACTTTTTGAAGCTTTCCTTTTGAACTTGGAATTTAACTTCCTTTTGTTCCTCAAAACTGACTGCAAATTCTTTTTCGCAAACTTCCTCGCTTTTTTACCCAACTTTCCCATTAGGTAGCAATATCAACAGAGATTCTAGACATAAAATAATTACAAAATTTCAAGAAGAGATGCAAATCAGTTTCAAAGCACATAACAGACTTTATCTATAAAAAAAAAAAAGACAGAAGATAGAATCTTTATACTTCTTTGTCAGTCAAGCCTAGTATTTTCATATCAAACACCTATTTGGACAATAAATTGGATATTTAAATGCCCAGAGGTGATTGGAAAACTCTTCATAATAAAGGAAAATGTCTCAGTAATCACCGTAAAGGTGAACCAAAATTTCCCCGGGTCAACGTAGGATTCGGTGTAACCCGGTGTAGCAGATGATTTGTGTTTTCAACATTCTTGAAAATAAATTTTCAATAACATATATAGATTAAAGTGTTAAACTCTTTAGGATAATAGTTGCCCACAAGAAATTATCAGAAGCTTGCAGAATACTCCAAGCAAAAGGATTAGCAGAAGTTCAGAAAGGATCAAAAAGTATTGGAAAAACTGAAATTAATTCTCTTTTAAAGTTTACCAAGAGAGAAGTAACAATGAAACTCGAGTAAACACTTGGTTAGGGATTTAACATGAAAATTTTGTTAGGGATGGAAACTGCGTGAGAATGAGTAAAACTCGTTAGGGATGGAAGCTGCGAAAACATGACAACGAGTAAACTCACACCGTGGAGGCTGCAATGGAGCATCAAGATGACCAGGAGGGCGGGAGCAACAAGAATAAGTTGCGAAGATACTTTAGGGTTTGAAGTTTAACCCAATCTTTCAGTTTTTTATGTGTTACAAACAAATTTGTCTATTTATTAGTATATTATATTACATAAAATATTATATTATGTTATATATATGCAGAGGTTAAAATATTTTGTTAATTTCAAGGTTAAATTAGTCATAATTTTATTTTTATTTTTGTGTGTAAATAATCTTAACTTTTGTCAATTATCTATCTATAATCTATAATAATAATCTATCTATATCTATAATCTATCTATCTATAATAATAAAGGAAATTCCTCTTTTTGTGTCCACATTTCATAATATCCATTTTATCTTTAGTTATTTTAAAAATTAATTATTTTATAAATAATTTACTTTTAATCATTTTTCTAGGTGATTCCTCTTTCTGTGTCCACATTTCATAATACCCGTTTTACCCTTAGTTATTTTAAAAATTAATTCTTTTATAAATAATTTACTTTTAATCATTTTTCTAGGGGATTCCTCTTTTTGTGTCCACATTTCATAATACTCGTTTTACCTTTAGCTATTTTAAAAATTAATTATTTTATAAATAATTTACTTTTAATCATTTTTCTAACAATATAAGGGATTCCTCTTTTTGTGTCCACATTTCATAATACCCGTTTTACCCTTAGTTATTTTAAAAATTAATTATTTTATAAATAATTTATTTTTAATCATTTTTCTACAAATCTCTTTTGTCTTAAATCATCATTTAAATTTTCTTTTTACATACCTTATTTTTTTATATATATTTTTAAAATTATATATATGTTATTGATCTTAACTTTCTTGAAAATTAAAAATCTATCTTCTATAACAATAAAGGGGATTCCTCTTTTTGTGTCCACATATCATAATACCCGTTTTACCCTTAGTTATTTTAAAAATTAATTATTTTATAAATAATTTACTTTTAATCATTTTTCTAGGGGATTCCTCTTTTTGTGTCCACATTTCATAATACCCGTTTTACCCTTAGTTATTTTAAAAATTTATTATTTTATAAATAATTTACTTTTAATCATTTTTCTAGAGGATTCCTCTTTTTGTGTTCACGTTTCATAATACCCGTTTTACCCTTAGTTATTTTAAAAATTAATTATTTTATAAATAATTTACTTTTAATCATTTTTCTAACAATAAAGAGGAATTCTCTTTTTGTGTCCACATTTCATAATACCCGTTTTACCCTTAGTTATTTTAAAAATTAATTATTTTATAAATAATTTACTTTTAATCATTTTTCTACAAATCTCTTTTGTCTTAAATCATCATTTAAATTTTCTTTTTACATATCTTATTTTTTTATATATTTTAAAAATTATATATTTGTTATTGATCTTAACTTTCTTGAAAATTAAAAAACGCGAATACACAGGCGCGACATCGCTTGTGTGTTCTATAATATATATATATAACAATAAAGGGGATTCCTCTTTTTGCATCCACATTTCATAATACCCGTTTTACCCTTAGATATTTTAAAAATTAATTATTTTATTAATAATTTACTTTTAATCATTTTTCTAGGGGATTCCTCTTTTTGTGTCCACATTTCATAATACCCATTTTACCCTTAGTTATTTTAAAAATTAATTATTTTATAAATAATTTACTTTTAATCATTTTTCTAACAATAAAGGGGATTCCTCTTTTGGTGTGCACATTTCATAATACCCGTTTTACCCTTAGTTATTTTAAAACTTAATTATTTTATAAATAATTTACTTTTAATCATTTTTCTACAAATCTCTTTTGTCTTAAATCATCATTTAAATTTTCTTTTTACATATCTTATTTTTTTATATATTTTAAAAATTATATATTTGTTATTGATCTTAACTTTCTTGAAAATTAAAAATGCGAATACACAAGCGCGACAGCGCCTGTGTGTTCATTAGTGTTCAATTAGATCATTTTTTTTGTTAAAACCGTTCAAATCATTAACGGTCATGAAATATGACTGTCACGTGTCACGATTTTTTTTTAATTCTTTTTAATTTTTTAATTTTTCTTTTATTTTTTTAATTGTTTTAAATGTCCATGTGTCATACTATCCGTGTTTACGTGTCAGAGACAATGTTTTATATTCAATTTGGTCTTTATATTTGTTATTTTTATTCAATTTAGTCTTAATTTTAGTTAACATGAACCAATTGTGTCCCCATCGAGGATGAGATCAAATTTAATTTTTATATAAAAATTATAATGATATGAATTTTAATCATTTTTCTACAAATCTCTTTTGTCTTAAATCATCATTTAAATTTTCTTTTTACATATCTTATTTGTTTATATATTTTAAAAATTATATATTTGTTATTGATCTTAACTTTCTTGAAAATTAAAAAATGTGAATACACAGGCGCGACAGCGCCTGTGTG
Organism: Vigna unguiculata; assembly: GCF_037176805.1. Lineage (NCBI taxonomy): Eukaryota > Viridiplantae > Streptophyta > Magnoliopsida > Fabales > Fabaceae > Vigna > Vigna unguiculata. The sequence continues at coordinate 19,789,719 of NC_140795.1, read as the reverse complement.
TTCACTAGTGTTCAATTAGATCATTTTTTTTGTTAAGACCGTTCAAATTATTAACGGTCATGAAATATGATTGTCACGTGTCACGATTTTTTTTTTAATTCTTTTTAATTTTTTTATTTTTCTTTTATTTTTTTTAATTGTTTTAAATGTCCATGTGTCATACTATCCGTGTTTACGTGTCAGAGTCAATGATTTATATTCAATTTGTTATTTTTATTCAATTTACTCTCAATTTTAGTTAACATGAACCAATTGTGTCCCTATCGAGGATGAGATCAAATTTAATTTTTATATAAAAATTATAATGATATGAATTTAATATATTATATAAAAATATTTATTTAAAAGTGTGAATTTTAGTATAAAAATTTAATTTAATCTCATCTTCGATAAGAACAAAATTGGTCGATTTTAACTAAAATTTGGACTAAATTAAACAAAAATAACAAATATAAAAACCAAATTGTACATAAAATCTTCACTCTGACACATGGCACATTGTTAGATTGACACGTGGACATTTAAAAAAAATTAAAAAAAATTAAAAAGAAAATAAAAAAAATCACGAAGTGACACGTGGTAGTCATTGTTCATGACAAAAAATGACTTAATTGAATAAAATTGACAAAAATTATGACGTATTTGAATACAAAAACAAAATTAGGATTGATTTGACAAAACTTGACGAAAATTGAGACAAAGAAAGTATTTTAACCATATATATATATATATATATATATATATATATATATATATATATATATATATGTGTGTGTGTGTGTGTGTGAATTTTAATTTAATAGAATTTGTATTTAAAGATAAAATTGAAAAAAATATAAACACTAAACTTTTATTTATATATATATATATATATATATATATATATATATATATAAAAAGAGGATATCCTCTTTTGTCCACAATTCATTATTTTAATTTTACCCTTAATATTAATTTAAAAAGTTAATTATTTTATAAATATTTTATCTTTAACCGTTATTCTAAAAATTTATGGGTTTGAAGTTTAACCTAATCTTTGAGTTTTTATATGTTACAAAAAAAATTATTTATTTATTAGTATATTATATTACATAGAATATTATATATATATATATATATATATATATATATATATATATATATATATATTAAGTTTAGTGTTTATATTTTTTTTCAATTTTATCTTTAAATACAAATTCTATTAAATTAAAATTTATATCTATAACAATATATAAAGAGGATATCATCTTTTATTTTCACATTTCGTTATTCCAGTTTTACCCTCAATATTATTTTAAAAAGTTAATTATTTTATAAATAATTTATCTTCGTTATTCTAAAAACTTATTTTGTCTTTAATTTTAAAAATGTATTGTATCTTACTTTTCTAACTAGTATTAAACTTGTGCGTACTCACAGGTCATTTTTTTTTCTTGTTAAGTTTAGATTAAAAAATTTAATATATTTATATATATATTTTGTGAATTAATTGAAAATAAATAATATTATTTTAATTATAATTTCTTTATATTAAAAATAATGGATTATAAAAAATATAACTAAAATAATAATAATAATTGTAATGGATTATACTAATGTTAATATTATTAATATTAATAATAACAATACTAATAATATAAAAAATAATAAATTTAGATTTATTTGTTTTAGATTATAAAATTCACACTAATTAACTAATTGAGTAGTGATGTGTAGTAAAATAATATTATCATATGATCAAAATTTATAATTAAAGTTTTGAGTTATATATTATATTAAAATGATATATATATATATATATATATATATCGTATATCAACTCTAGTTCTACATTAAGGTTTACACTTATTTATATACCGTGAATTGGTTTTACCTCTAGTCCACGGGAGACCTCCAAGACACCTCATCACATCAAAGCATACACATATGCAACGTGAGACTAACATTAATGGATGGTCTTATAAAGAGACTAAATAGCATGTGGAATAATAGACCTAACAAATAACAATTTTCACTATGATAGACTTTAATGTGACTCTTATACCCTGTTAAGAATTGAATTTTAGGACTCAACTTCACAAAACAAAATTATAAAATGAAGTTTGCACACACTTATATAATGTGAATAATGTCTACAATTATTTTTCAATTTTATCATTTAAATAAAAAAATCTTAATTCAAATAATTATTTTACCAATAACTGATCATTTCTTTAAATTTAACTATTTTTTACTATTTGACCACATTTTTAAATTTAACCATTTTTATAATTAAAAATTACTTGTCGGCCAAAGAAGAAAGCCTGGAAATTTTGAATAATCACCGAGCAAAATTGAAGACAAGTTTTTAATGTTTAAAGTTATCTTGTAAAATAAGTTAATTGTTGTTGTAAAGTAGTTTAAATTAAATTTGAATCAGGAGCATGATCTTCATCTCTGTGGGTTGCCTCATTTTTGTAAAATCCATAGTGATAATCGATTATCCTTAGTGATAATCGATTATCTCCCAGGATAATCGATTATCTCTTCGAACTTTTGTTTTTAGAAAATTCACTAGAATAATCGATTATCATAAATGATAATTGATTATTGTTAAGTGAAAAATGGCAAGTGCACCGGTCGCACGTAGCAAGTAATAAATATCGTTCTCTTCACAGGGACTTGTGCAACACATGACAACTCTCGCAATTCACAACTCAAATAAACTACAAAGCTCACAAAAACACAAAGAAACTCTTTTTGGTATTTTATCAAACAGTTGGTGTGCAACATAAATTTAACATAGATTATATACAATTGTCAATACTAGATTTCATTCACTTTATTCCCATGCATTCACAAACATCCCAATTCCAATTTTATGCCAAAATCAACTCACAAAAATACTTAAATCCTATTTCTAGTGACTTTGAGTCTATGATAACTCATCAAGTTTCAATTCCTTGAATCATCAACAAGTGAAATCATGCATTAAGTTCAAGAGTCTTAAGATTACTAATGAATTATATTTTATCCCTATATACAAGCTCCATTAGGCATTCAATTTTAGTTCTAGGTTCAAAAGACATTTTTCAACACCTCAAGAACCACAAATCATGCATGGGTGGCAAAACCAAAGCAAGCATTAAGCATGGAAATCAAATGCTAACATAGAAATGGAAAAGCATATGGATTAACATCACAAAATACACAAGAATTTAGTTCATTACATATAATCTCAACAAATGCGTTTAGCTCTCCAGGGTGGAGAACCTAGGTTTTATAAATTAGAGAGATAGGGAAGAGATGGAAACCAAAGAGAAGATGAAAACCCTCTCCCAAGGTTCTTAGCAGCTGCTCCATGCTTCAATTGCGCCTCCCCTTCGCATCAACACCTCCAATTTGTAACCCATCTTCCTCTTCAACCCTAAAAAGGGGAAAAACCACCATGAATGGAGGAGAAGACCTAAGGAGGAGTGGGAGAGTTTCGTAACACCCCTACCAACCTCCAAGAGGCTCTCCAAGCACCCAAAAGTGTTTCTCTATTGTGCAAAATGAGGAATGGACCAAACCCTCGCGAGAAACAAGTTTAAAAACCCATTTTTTGACATGTCAGCGAGCCACCGCTCAACCTTGTCTCAACATCTCTCAGCGCCAAATTCTGCAAATTAAATGCCGCTCAGCCCTACTTTCCACCGCTCAGTCTTGTGGCGCTCAGCCATAGTTCGCCACCGTTCAGCCTTGAGCAGTTTGACAACATTATGTATTTGAAGCACTAAGCGTGATTCCAGTGGCACCCGACGTGGGTATTTGCTTCAAAATCAATGTTTTCTTGTCCAATCATGTTCCTTTGAGTTCTTGCTTGTTGTCTTCCACCACAAATGCTTCCTATTAACTTATTTAACGCACTTAAAAGAGAGATTAGAGGCAAAACAAGCATACAACAACTAAGACACAAAACAATACAAAACACACTAAACTTAAGGATATAACAAGATAAAAACTAGAAAAGAGTTGATTTATTCATGACAATAAACACATAAAAAGAGGTAAAAATGGACATTATCAATTATCCTTCGCAGTTGGAAAATGTTTGTTCAGTTTTTAACCTAATTTTCGAAACCCCTATTTAAAGAACTGCAGTGTTACTTTGAAATTACCTTTTTGAGAGTCAAAGTCTTAGTGTTGTGTTTGCAAAGAAGTTCTTTGAGTGTTCTTAAAAGAGCTTTGAAAAGCCTAGTGTGAGTGGAGCGATAACTTTTCCTAAAAGAGGTTTTATGAGATTGAGTATTGTTGTTGTTGCTATAAAAGTTAGGTCAAATTCTCTATGTGATTCAGAGAAATTTACTTTTATCTCTTGTGTCTTCAAGAGAGGTGTTTTCTTTTCCTTATTCTCATTTTATCTGATTGTAATATGATATTTATAGTGATTAAGTTAATCTTTTTGTTTACAGAGATTAACAACTGGACGTAAGATATTTTGATCTAAACCAGTATAAATATTTGTGTTGAATCTTCTTTTTTATCTCTTTAATTTATCTGCAGTTTCATTTAAAGGAACTAAGAGTTTAAATTAAACGGTAAAATTTTGGAAAATTTTTTAAAGTAATAATTTTATTACTAAACCAATTCACCTCTCTTGGTTTTTGTCCAAACCTAATTATTCTGCTGCACGTTTTCAACATGACCTACAATACCTTTTACTATTTAACCATATTTATAATTAAATTATGAAAATAATTTATATTTAATTTTATAATATCTCTTTATTTTATCTGCAGTTGCATTTAAAGAAACTAAGAGTTTAAATTAAACGGTAAAATTTTGGAAAATTTTTAAAATATTAATTTTATTACTAAACCAAATCACTCCTCTTGGTTTTTGTCAATACCTAATTATTCTGCTGCATGTTTTCAACATTACCTACAATACTTTTTACTATTTAACCATATTTATAATTAAATTATAAAAATAATTTATGTTTAATTTTATAATTATAATAATAACAATAATTATTATTATTTTATTTAAAGTAAAATAAAAAGCGTATATGTATTTTCACTAATTTAAATTAATCATACAAATTATATAATTCACAATTTTACATATACTTGACATAACTTATGTACTTTTACATGACTTTATATAATCAATTTATATTTATAATACTACAATTTTACATAGTTTAAAATTTTATATTAATTTGTATAATTTTATAACTATTTTTATATAATTTCATAGGTTTGTTATATAAACTAACTTCATAATTTTATTTATATAGTTTACAATTTTATAATTTGCATCATATTAATAATGTTAAAACAATGTGTATACTTTTGAATATATAAATTATATTGTTTAAGTAATTTATAACTTTTATCATATATATTATTTTATTATAGATTTTTTACTTTATAAATTTATTATAGTTTTATATTATAACATAAACTTAATAAAAAAAGTGTAAAAGTTTGCAATTTTAAAATTTATTATAGGATTAATTAAATATTAAGTTTTTGAAAACTTGTGTACATTCTCTTGAGTTTGTTGAAAACGCGCAACGGAATGATCAGTGTTTCGACAAAAACTAAGAGGGAGGATGAATTGGGTTCTTAATAAAAATTGTACTTTTAAAATTTGTCCTTTTAATATCAAAGATCAATTAAGATTATTTCCTTTATTTTAATAAACACAATAAAATAAAGAAAATAGAAAAGAGAAAATTGCACAAAATATTTATATTAGTTTGGATCAAAAGATCCTACGTCCAGTTGTTAATCTCTAAAAAACGAGATTAACTCAATCACTCAAATAAACCAAACTTACAATCATATTAAGAAATATTATGTTTAGAAAACACCTCTCTTGAATCACATAAGAGATGAAGACACCTCCCTTGAAATCCACAAGGGATGAAAACACCTTCTTTGAATCACATAAGGAATGAACACCTCTTTTTAATCACATAAAGGATGACTGACTTCTCCTAGCAACAACAACAACACTCAATCACTCAAGATCCCACTTGATGAAAGTTATCGCTTTACCCACTTCAAAGCCTTCCCACAGAGAGTTCTCAAATACTCAGACTTCTCTAACTTTTGTATTTGATAATAAAAGCCTATCACTCTATTTATATAAGCCTATTTAGAAATTAGGTTAAGAATATGAAAAGTTAAGTCACAATTTTCATAGATAATTGATTATCATAAGTGATAATCGATTATCACAAAAATTTTTCTAAAAGCATTTTTCTCGCTGTGATAATTTATTATCAGCCAGAATAATCTATTATCAACAGGCGATAATCGATTATCAACAGTAATAATCGATTATCACATAGGCTTTTCTAAAAAAATCAGTTTTAACTAAGATAATTGATTATCACTAAGAATGATCGATTATTCCAGTGAGTTTTGCAAATAAATAAAATTCTCTTGCTGCTCTACTACTTGGGTTTTGCCTTTTGACTTTTAACATACTAATTTAACTATTTTAAATAACATACACATATTACAAGACCTAATAACTAAACCCCTAAGTTTTCAGTGTATCTCTTTGAATCCAAGCATTCTTTTAAGTCTTCAACATTTTTTCATGCATCATCATCAAGTCTTCCATACTTTTTTATAAGTCATCGTCATCATCATTAAAACTCCTTATTGAAGGAAGATGTCCATCTTCTTCCTTTCATCAACAGAGTTTTTAATTTTGTGTTATTTTGATTACCAACAAATTTTATATTTTTCATTTTAGGTAATTAAGTGATGTGACTATTATCTTTTATTCAAATAAGTTTATGCTATATTAGACATCACTCTCATTATATCTTCACATGTTATTTTGTAGTTTTATATTTTGTGATTTATAATTTTATAATTTATAATTTATAGTCTTATAATTTAAAATTTGTTTAATTAAATTTTAAGTTCTTGGAAAATTTAGAAACTTTCAAATGAGTCATTGTCTCGTTGATGTAGTTGTTATCTTGTCTAGCCACCTTCACATGTAATTTTATAATTTTATAAATTATAAATTTGACAAGGTTTAAATATGTTTTTTTGTCACTTAACTTCCGGTGAAAATTGGAATTATTTCATATTTGAAATTTTGGACCAATCCTCCAACTTTAGAAATATGGGAGTTTAGTCATTTTAACCACATTTTTTTTAATTTATTTAATGTACATGTTTGAAGATAACATTTCAACTAACATTGGATCATAAATGTGTTAAAGTCAAACGATGTAAATAACTCAAATGCTATCATGAAATTATATGAATCTTCAAATACATTTAACAAAATTTGGTTAAAATAACTAAATTCAATCATTTCTAAAGATAGAGAACTAAATTAGATAAATTTTTTGAGAAATGACTAATTTTAATTTTGACTGAAAATTAAATGATAAAAAATATATTTAACCTTTTTTATAATTATGTATTTTTATAATTTTACAGTCCAATATCAATAATCCTTAACCTGGGTAGCACTAGCAGAACTTAATTATGACACAGGGGAGACCAAATTTTTTTAATTTTATTTTTAATATATATTTGTATAAATTTTAAAAGTATATTTATATATTATTATATTATTCATAATATATGGGTATACTATAAAAATAGAAAGATAAATCATGTAAAAGAAAAAATTAATTGTATCATTATATAATAATATATTAAAATATTTTTAAATTGTAAACCTTTTGTATATTAGTGCATGATTATGGATTTAAAAAATTATTTAATATAATGTTTAAATTAATGAGGCTTAATTAGTAATTTGGTTTTCAATTTGATTGAAAAGTTTCAAGTCAGTTGCTACATAATTTTTTGTTTAAATTGAGTCTTAATTTTTCAAAAATTGACTCAATTAGATCATTTATAAAAAAATTATAAATTAAGTTCAATTATAACGTATTACAAAATAAAATTAAAATGTAAGTATATTCTGATATATGAATGATCCAATACAAAACAAAATATAACATGCAGATATAGATAGTTAAAATATAAAAAAACTTAGATATATCGAAAGATTTTGTTAAAGTAAATATGTAGGCATATTGTAAAACATGATCACGTACAAAAATGAAAACAACATCAATATAATGTTACTACCAATGCTAATATAACTTCAAAATTCAAATAATAATATTAACAATAATACTAATATTAATTGCAATATCAATAATAATAATAATAATATTATTATTATTATTGTTATTATTATTAATTGTACCTACTCGGCCCAGCTAAAGATTTGTCCCACTTTGGCCCAATACCTCTAGCTTGCTATATTCGGCGAGATATGTGTATAAGTAACACGTATTAACGGAATGAACGCACTCAGGGCACTACGCACTTAAGGCACTACACACTCAAATAACATTCAATAAGATCTCCTATGATATCAGTAGATTGTTAATATCCTCTCATCCGACTTTTCCGCAAAGCTCAAAGGCCAAAAGTTATTATAAATACTCTTTTTCCTTAGCCCTGATTTTTTCCTAAGGTGGGTTTTGTTGGACAATGTTTTAACCTCAAAATAAATAAAAAAAATCCCCTTTAGTTTTCTTTATATTTTCCCCTTTGTTTTTCTTTATATTTTTTCTACTTGTTTCCCTAAGCTCTTGCTATGAATATACACTGAAACAACATCAATGTTAAGCCCTCTTTACTGAGGCACTAAGCCCTTTGCAACGAGGAATCAATTAGGTACTTCAAACCCCTCCACAAGAACCTCACCATAACCACTCGCAACAAGAAAATAAAGTGCAAAAGCGTTATGCGAATGTCAATAAATTTTTTTACTTAGAACAATAATACTTGTTCATACTAATACTTGTTCATGCAAATTAGTACAACTTTAGACCACAGGTGTTGCAGGGGCAACTACACCGTTAACTTCCATATCTCGAGGCCCATGCCCGCCTACAACAACACCCTCCTTGTTGGTCGGTTCCTCCGCAAAACACCCTTTTCGTTGGTTGGTTCCTCTACAGGCCCTTCCTCAGTCAATTCCCCACCCACCACCTCCTTCTCCACATCAAACTTCATCAAATCTACCTTAGGAACAAAGAAAACGACTTGTCTTTTTGCCTTCTCGAAACATGCAACATAGGCTTCTTGCCCCCTTTTGTCAAAGTGGCAGTCTCCTCCCCTAGGCGTAACACCTCAGCCTCGAGATCGGCAATTCTCGCGGTGGACAGGTTGGAAGCCATCTTGACCTTAACCAGGTCCGACTCAAGGCTCTCCATAACAAGCTCAGTCAATCTATTATTTCTATTTAATAGATTTATTCTATTAAATGAAATGTTACAATATTAATTCAAATTATAATACTAACAATGTTACTATAATACTAATTGTGATATCAATAATAATAATAATAACACTAATAAATTTATTATTACTACTAATAATATTAATAATAATAAAAAAAAGTAATTGAAATGTGATCATGTAGTAAATAAAAATAAAATAAATGTACAAAATAAAATTAAAATGTAGGTACATTGTTAACTATGAATGATCCCATATAAAATAGAAATAATATAAATTTGATGTTAAATTTTGTAAATTAAAACCCATGCAGATATAAACAACTTAAAAAGCTCAAAATAAATAGTAATGCCAGTAGTATCAATGTTAATAGTAACTAGTATACTGACCCGTGCGTACGCACGAGACATATATTTGTTTTATTTTGTATATTAAATAATAAAATAGTGAAAATATTATGTAATGAAATATTATGAAAATTAAGTTATATTATTGTAAATGTTGTTATTCAAGTAATGAAATAGTAAATTTAAGTGATGCAATAATAATTTCAATTTTAAATATAATAAATAGAATTGATATTGCAATATAATATAATTAATTGAGCGGACATTTTTTTACTTTTTTTTATTTTTAAATTTTTTAGAATAATAATATAATTGCTATTATATTTATTTAACCATTAAAAATACTAATAATAATATTAATATAAATTATAAATTATAAAAATTTAAAAAATTAAAACTCTATTTAACAAAAGTATTTAGTATAACAACATTTTCTATAATTAAAAAAAAGCACACTTATAATAATAACACCATTATGAATAGTAATAATAATAATAATAATAATAATATCAATAATAATAATAATAATATTTATGTTATAAATATTAATATTAATATTAATATTAATGCTAACACTAAGATTAATGTGAACTATAATAATTTATAATTATATATAAAGATATACATTAATAACAAAACAAATAAAAATGACAAGTAATTGAAATACGATCCCGTAGTAAATTAATTTAAGATGTGTGTCTAACTATAATAATAATAATAATAATACCATTATAATAATATCTCGTAGTGATAAAAATAATAATAATACAATAACTACATATATATATATATATATGTATGTATACATACATATATATATATATATATATATATATATATATTTGTTGTGTCCTCTTTTGTTTATATAATTTTATCCTCTTAATTATTATTTTTTAAATTAAAATAGTTATTCTAATAAAAATTATTTATCTATTTTATCATTTTAATAATTTTAGTAATTATTTTTATAATTCAAATAATTACACAAATATAAAAATAAAATGAACAACAAAACAAATAAAAGGTGCAAGTAATTGAGATATGATCCCGTAGTAAATAAATGTAAAATGTGTATTTAACTATAATAGTAAGAATAATAATAATAGTAACAATAATAATAATAGATAATGATAATAACACTGAAATAATATCGCGTAATGATAAAATATATATATATATATATATATATATATATATATATAATACAATACAACTACATATATAAAGAGATAAATAAATAAACAACAAAACAAATAAAAGGGTCAAGTAACTAAAAGATGATTCATAGATAGTAAGTAAAAGTAAAATGTGTATGTAAACATAATAATAAAAGCAATAATAATAATAATGACTATTATAATAATTATAGTTCTAGTTATAATAATAATAATCTATAACAATATATAAGGAGGATTTTCTCTTTTGTGTCAACATTTCAAATACCAATTTTACCCTTTAAAATATAATTATTTATAAATTTTTTGAAAATTGACAGTTACTTTTACAAACTTTTTTATAAAATCATTTATCCATGCTCTTCTCTTTTTCTTTGTTTATCAACAGTTATTCTCTCATCTTTTTTGATATATTTCACTTTATTTTTAATAAATATAATTTTATTTTATATATTATAACTTAATAACATTGCATTATCATCACTTACTATAATATCATGTATATTTAAATATAATTGTAGTTAATAATAATAATAATAATAATAATAATAATAATACTTATAGTTGATAGTAATACTAATCATAATAATTATAGTTAATAATAATAATAAATTATTATTATAATTAGAGCTGATAATAATAATAATAACTATAATTAGAGTTATAATTGATAATAATAACAATAATATAAAAATAAAATAATAAATATCATGAAAATTAGGTTATATTGTTGTAAATATTATTATCAATGAAATGAATTTGTAAATTCAGTTTTAAATATAATAAATAAAATTAATATCACAATATGATGTAGTTAATTGATTTTACAAAATAATTATAATAATATATGACTTGTGCGTGTATGCACATTTTTTTTATTTATTTCAAATACGTTTAGAATAATAATATAATTGTTATTATATTTATTTAACCATTAAAATAATAATAATATCAATATAAATTTTAAATTTTAAAAATTTTAAAAGATTAAAAATCTATTTAGCAGAAGTATTTAGTATAATAACATTTTTTATAATTAAAAAAAGCACTTATACTAATAACACCACTATAAATAGTAATAATATTAATAATAAAAGTAATAATGATACTAATAATAACAAACAAATGATAATAATAATAATAATGTTTATGCTATAAATATTAATGTCAATGCAAATACCAAGGCTAATGTTGATATACTAATAATCTATAATTACATATAAAGATATATACAAGAGCAACCAAACAATTAAGAATGACAACTAATTGAGATATGATCTGTAGTAAATAAAATTAAGATGTGTGTCTAACTATAATAATAATAATAATATCATTATAATAATAATATCATGTAGTGATAATAATAATAATACCATTATAATAATATCCCGTAGTGATAATAATAATAGTAATAATAATAATACACTAACTAAATATGTAAAGAGATACACATTTTTATGTCCTTTTTTTGTTTTTACATTTTTATCCTCTTAATTATTATTTATTAAATTTAAATAATTATTCATAATAAAAAATTATTTGTCAGTTTTATTATTCTACTAATTTTAGTAACTATTTTTTTACAATTCAAAAAATACCAAGACATAGAGATAAAATGAATAACAAAACAAATACAAAGAGCGAAGTAATTGTAATATGATCTCGTAGTAAATAAAAGTAAAATATGTGTCTAACTATAATAAAAATAATAATAATAATACCACTATAATAATATCGCGTAGTGATAAAAAAAATATTAATACTACTACTACTAATAATAATAATATTATTAATATTAATACAACTACATATATAAAGAGATAAACATCTTTGGTGTCCTTTTTATTTTATCAATTTTATCCTCTTAATTATTATATTTTAAATTTAAATAATTATTTATAATAAAAAAATTATTTTTCAGTTTTATTATTTTATGAATTTTAGTAACCATTTTTTTAAATTGAAATAATTGTTCAAATGGAAAGATAAATGAACAACAAAACAAATAAAAATGATAAGTAATTGAAACATGGTTCCTACATAGTAACTAAAAGTAAAATGTGTAGGGATGTCAAAAAAATATGTACCCGCAGGTATCCGCAACGGTAGGAAACGAATATTAAAAATGGATACCCACGGGTACGAATATTTTGTATACTCGCATGTTAACAGGGCGGGTACGGGTAAAATAGTATCCGTACTCGTGAATACTCATACCCGTTAAACTTTAATTCATAAAAATACCCATATATGTATATTAGTAAAAAACATTTTAACCTAATTTTTTCTAAGTTGCACATCTTGTCTTCTCTTCTGTCTTCATTCTTCCAACTTCAAGTATTGGTGCATTGTCTTCTTTTAGGTACACCCCTTTGACACTATTCTCTTTCCTTTCTCTGAAATTGGGCATATACATCAAACCCTATATAAATAGTGACGTTTATGGTATGTTTGTTGTCAAATGATGGAATCAAAATAAGAATACTTAACACGTGGCAGTTGAGTTTTATTATTTGTTTATTTTGTTTATTTTTCAGGAATCAATCAGAAAAAGTGAGTTTATTGATCAAAACACTAATCAAAGAATTTTCATTGTGTTGAACGTCATTTTATATTTATTTTTATAATTATTTGGACTTGTATGAACTTGAGTTTATTTGAACTTTATTTAAAATTTATGACAATGATGTATTTTATTTTATTTTATTTGAATTTATGATTAAATATTTGTTTCTTAAATAATTTTGTAAATATCTGCGGGTAACTATGGATACTTGCGGATATGAAAAAAATAGACGAGTACCCGACGAATATGGGTACGAATACGGGCCAAATATTTATCCACCAGGTAGAGTATGGGGGAACTACTACCCATACCCTACCCGCCCTATTGACATCCCTAAAAATGTGTATCTAACAATAATAATAAAAACAATAATAATAAAAATAATAACTATTATAATAATTATAATTCTTAATAATAATAATAATAGTAATATAATAATATTACTACTATAATAATAGAAATAATTATAATTAATAATAATGATAATAATATTTATAGTTGATAGTAATAATGATTATTAATTATAATTGATATTAATAACCTGTGACAGATCTTGACAATTAATTTTGGAGGAGCCAAAATAATTTATAGTAAAAAATTTTGAACTCATCAATAATTTATTCGGAATAAAAATCTCCAGTTATTCCTTTTTGAATGTAAATAATCATATTGCATTCAAGAAATTCATCTTTCATCTTATTCCGAATTTTGTTTTGATAATCTTCGTTGTAAAAAATGAAACATTAAGAGTTAAATAAAATGAATTAGCAAATCAATCTAAGTAAAATATCTTTAATTTGTTTATTTTTTGTCAAAGATTGACATAATTCAATAATGGTCGACAAATCCTTCAAATTTGAATGAGTATGAACATCAACAATGAAATATTGTAGTGAAATTTTAAATTAATCATATATTTATCAATATACCTATTTTTTTTAAGTTTAAGACAAAAAAATAATTTATCATAACTAATAAAAATTGAGATGTAATTACTAACAAAAATATATAATAGTAATAATATTATATATTACAAATAAGAGTAATAACTTTACTACTAATAATGTTAATAATACTAATAGTAATAATATATAATAGTAACATATAATAATAATAACAACAATTATTATTATTATTATTATTATTATAATACTAATATTTGTTATAATTTTACTACTATCACTATAAATAATATTTATAATAATATATTATTAATAATTAGAAATACTAATACTTATAAAAATAATAAAAATAATAATATTATTTATAATTAATATTATAGTTGAAATCATACAGTAAAAAATTTTGGACTCATCAATAATTTATTCGGAATAAAAATCTTCAGTTATTCCTTTTTGAATGTAAATAATCATATTGCGTTCAATAAATTCATCTTTCATCTTACTCCAAATTTTGTTTTGATAATCTTCGTTGTAGAAAATGAAACATTAAGAGTTAAATAAAATGAATTAGACAATCAATCAAGTAAAATATCTTTAATTTGTTTGTTTTTGTCAAAGATTGACATAATTCAATAATGATCGACAAATCCTTCAAATTTGAATGGTTATGAATATCAACAATGAAATATTGGAGTGAAATTTTAAACTAATCATATATTTATCAATATACCTTTTTTTTTTAAGTTTAAGACAAAAAAATAATTTATCATAATCTAATAAAAATTGAGATGTAATTACTAACAAAAATATATAATAGTAATAATATTATATATTACAAATAAGAGTAATAATTTTACTACAAATAATGTTAATAATACTAATAGTAATAATATATAATAGTAACATATAATAATAATAATAACTATTATTATTATTATTATTATAATACTAATATTTGTTATAATTTTACTACTATCACTATAAATAATATATTATTAATAATTAGAAATATTAATACTTATAAAAATAATAAAAATAATAATATATTTATAATTAATGTTATAATTGAAATTATATAGTAAAAAACTTTGAATTCATCAATAATTTATTCGGAATAAAAATCTCCGGTTATTCCTTTTTGAATGTAAATAACCATATAGTATTCAAGAAATTCATCTTTCATCTTATTCCGATTTTTGTTTTGATAATCTTCGTTGTAGAAAATGAAATATTAACAGTTAAATAAAATAAATAAGACAATTAATCAAGTAAAATGTCTTTAATTTATTTGTTTTTGTCAAAGATTGACATAATTCAGTAATGATCGACAAATCCTTCAAATTTGAATGGGTATGAACATTAACAATGAAATATTGGAGTAAAATTTTAAACTAATCATATATTAATATACATTTTTTTTTTAAGTTTAAGACAAAAAAATAATTTATCATGAATCGAGATGTAATTACTAACAAAAATATATAATAATAATATTATATATTACAAATAAGAATAATAACTTTACTACTAATAATATTAATAATACTAATAGTAAGAATATATAATAGTAACATATAATATTAATATTTGTTATAATTTGTAATAGTAATAATATTATATATTACAAATAAGAGTAATAACTTTACTACTAATAATGTTAATAATACTAATAGTAATAATATATAATAGTAACATATAATAATAATAACAACAATTATTATTATTATTATTATTATTATTATTATAATACTAATATTTGTTATAATTTTACTACTATCACTATAAATAATATATATAATAATATATTATTAATAATTAGAAATACTAATACTTATAAAAATAATAAAAATAATAATATTATTTATAATTAATATTATAGTTGAAATCATACAGTAAAAGATTTTGGACTCATCAATAATTTATTCGGAATAAAAATCTTCAGTTATTCCTTTTTGAATGTAAATAATCATATTGCGTTCAATAAATTCATCTTTCATCTTACTCCAAATTTTGTTTTGATAATCTTCGTTGTAGAAAATGAAACATTAAGAGTTAAATAAAATGAATTAGACAATCAATCAAGTAAAATATCTTTAATTTGTTTGTTTTTGTCAAAGATTGACATAATTCAATAATGATCGACAAATCCTTCAAATTTGAATGGTTATGAATATCAACAATGAAATATTGGAGTGAAATTTTAAACTAATCATATATTTATCAATATACCTTTTTTTTTAAGTTTAAGACAAAAAAATAATTTATCATAATCTAATAAAAATTGAGATGTAATTACTAACAAAAATATATAATAGTAATAATATTATATATTACAAATAAGAGTAATAATTTTACTACAAATAATGTTAATAATACTAATAGTAATAATATATAATAGTAACATATAATAATAATAATAACTATTATTATTATTATTATTATAATACTAATATTTGTTATAATTTTACTACTATCACTATAAATAATATATTATTAATAATTAGAAATATTAATACTTATAAAAATAATATAAATAATAATATATTTATAATTAATGTTATAATTGAAATTATATAGTAAAAAACTTTGAATTCATCAATAATTTATTCGGAATAAAAATCTCCGGTTATTCCTTTTTGAATGTAAATAACCATATAGTATTCAAGAAATTCATCTTTCATCTTATTCCGATTTTTGTTTTGATAATCTTCGTTGTAGAAAATGAAATATTAACAGTTAAATAAAATAAATAAGACAATTAATCAAGTAAAATGTCTTTAATTTATTTGTTTTTGTCAAAGATTGACATAATTCAGTAATGATCGACAAATCCTTCAAATTTGAATGGGTATGAACATTAACAATGAAATATTGGAGTAAAATTTTAAACTAATCATATATTAATATACATTTTTTTTTTAAGTTTAAGACAAAAAAATAATTTATCATGAATTGAGATGTAATTACTAACAAAAATATATAATAATAATATTATATATTACAAATAAGAATAATAACTTTACTACTAATAATATTAATAATACTAATAGTAAGAATATATAATAGTAACATATAACATTAATATTTGTTATAATTTTACTACTATCACTATAAATAATATTATAATAATATATTATTAATAATTAGAAATACTAATCTATATCTATGTATCTATGTATATATATATATATATATATATATATATATATATATATATATATATATATATATATATATATATATATATATATATATATATATATAACAATAAAGGGGATTCCTCTTTTTGTGTCCACATTTCATAATACCCGTTTTACCCTTAGTTATTTTAAAAATTAATTATTTTATAAATAATTTACTTTTAAACATTTTTCTATGGGATTCCTCTTTTTGTGTCCACATTTCATAATACCCGTTTTACCCTTAGTTATTTTAAAAATTAATTATTTTATAAACAATTTATTTTTAATCATTTTTCTAACAATAAAGGGGATTCCTCTTTTTGTGTCCATATTTCATAATACCCATTTTACCCTTAGTTATTTTAAAAATTAATTATTTTATAAATAATTTACTTTTAATCATTTTTCTACAAATCTCTTTTGTCTTAAATCATCATTTAAATTTTCTTTTTACATATCTTATTTTTTTATATATTTTAAAAATTATATATTTGTTATTGATCTTAACTTTCTTGAAAATAAAAAATCTATCTATCATTTTTCTAACAATAAAGGGGATTCCTCTTTTTGTGTCCACATTTCATAATACTTGTTTTACCCTTAGTTATTTTATAAATAATTTACTTTTAATCATTTTTCTACAAATCTCTTTTGTCTTAAATCATCATTTAAATTTTCTTTTTACATATCATTTTTTTATATATTTTAAAAATTATATATTTGTTATTAATCTTAACTTTCTTGAAAATTAAAAATCTATTTATCTATATCTATATCTTCTATAACATCTATATCTATCTTCTATAACAATAAAGGGGATTCCTCTTTTTGTGTCCACATTTCATAATACCCATTTTACCCTTAGTTATTTTAAAAATTAATTATTTTATAAATAATTTACTTTTAATCATTTTTCTAGGGGATTCATCTTTTTGTGTCCACATTTCATAATATCCGTTTTACCCTTAGTTATTTTAAAAATTAATTATTTTATAAATAATTTACTTTTAATCATTTTTCTAGGGGATTCCTCTTTTTGTGTCCACATTTCATAATACCCGTTTTACCCTTAGTTATTTTAAAAATTAATTATTTTATAAATAATTTACTTTTAATCATTTTTCTACAAATCTCTTTTGTCTTAAATCATCATTTAAATTTTCTTTTTACATATCTTATTTTTTTATATATTTTAAAAATTATATATTTGTTATTGATCTTAACTTTCTTGAAAATAAAAAATCTATCTATATCTTCTATCTATCTATTCTATAATATATAACAATAAAGGGGATTCCTCTTTTTGTGTCCATATTTCATAATACCCGTTTTACCCTAAGTTATTTTAAAAATTAATTATTTTATAAATAATTTACTTTTAATCATTTTTCTAGGGGATTCCTCTTTTTGTGTCCACATTTCATAATACCCGTTTTACTCTTAGTTATTTTAAAAATCAATTATTTTATAAATAATTTACTTTTAATCATTTTTCTAGGGGATTCCTCTTTTTGTGTCCACATTTCATAATACCCGTTTTACCCTTAGTTATTTTATAAATAATTTACTTTTAATCATTTTTCTAGGGGATTCCTCTTTTTGTGTCCACATTTCATAATACCCGTTTTACCCTTAGTTATTTTAAAAATTAATTATTTTATAAATAATTTACTTTTAATCATTTTTCTAGGGGATTCCTCTTTTTGTGTCCACATTTCATAATACCCGTTTTACCTTTAGTTATTTTAAAAATTAATTATTTTATAAATAATTTACTTTTAATCATTTTTCTAGGGAATTCCTCTTTCTGTGTCCATATTTCATAATACTAGTTTTACCCTTAGTTATTTTAAAAATTAATTATTTTATAAATAATTTACTTTTAATCATTTTTCTAACAATAAAGCGGATTCCTCTTTGTGTGTCCACATTTCATAATACCCGTTTTACCCTTAGTTATTTTAAAAATTAATTATTTTATAATTAATTTACTTTTAATCATTTTTCTACAAATCTCTTTTGTCTTGAATGATCATTTAAATTTTCATTTTACATATCTTATTTTTTTTTATATTTTAAAAATTGTATATTTGTTATTGATCTTAACTTTCTTGAAAATTAAAAAATGCGAATACACATACGCGACAACGCCTGTTCACTAGTTCTTATAAAAATAATACAAATAATAATATTATTTATAATTAATATTATAGTTGAAATAAAAAATAAATGAAAAAATAAAAACAAATTGACTTTTGTAGGATTTGAACTCGGGTCCTTTTGTACCATTGTTTTAAAATGACGAAAAAACTAATTTCTATGACACGTGTCAATAAAAGAAAATGGGTATTGTAGTAATTTTGGTGATATCTTCTTTTCTTGATATGTAATAGATTCAAACAATAATACTAATATTAATTGTAATATTAATAATAATAATAATAATAATTTTATTACTATTAACATAATCTATACCAATATATAAAAGGGGATACTTTTTTATCAATATTTCTTTATTCCAGTTTTATCCTTAATTATTATTTTAAAAATGAATTATTTTATAAATAATTTACCTTTAACCGTTATTTTCTAAAAACTTTTTTTTTGTCTTCAACAGCTATTTTAAAAACTTCTTTTGTCTACATATTTTATTTTTTTAATTTTACATCTAAGAACTATTTTAGAAATTAATTATATATTTTTATTGATATAACTCAAATTTTTATTAAAATTATAAAATACGAACAAACAGGTAATCCCGTAATAAAAATTAATTACAAATTTTTATTTAAATTAATAATAAAATTAATTGACATGTTATATCGTAATAAATAAAAGTAAAATTTTTGTATAAAATAAAATTATAATGTAGGTATATTGTGAAAATGAAAATAGTATAAATTTGATGTCAAAAGTTTTAAATAAAAGCACATGCAAATATAAATAGCTTAAAAATACAAAGATAAAGATATGCTAAAAGGTGATGTTAACGTAAAAATATAGACATAGTGAAAATTATGATCTTGTACAAAATAAACAAGACGAATGCAAATAGTACCGATACCAATGTCAATAATAATTCAAATAATAATACTAACATTAGGGTATCAATAATAATAATAATTATTATTATGATAATAATAATACTAGTAATATTAATTATAATAATAATAATATTTTATTACAACTAATGATACTAGTAATAACAATAAAAGAAATTGAAATGTGATCCAATATTAAATAAAAATAAAATGGACGTAAAAAAATAAAATTAAAATGTAAAAATGATCCGGTACAAAATAGAAATAATATAAATTTGATGTTAACATTTTTAAATTAAAACTCATGTAAATTGAATCATTATTATTTAATGTATTACAATTAATTAAAAAAAACAAGAGATTTTTATTGTTCTATTCGAAAACATAACTGTAAGTAGGGATGGCAACGGGACGGGGCGGGGACGGGTTTCGCTATCCCAAACCCATCCCCGCATAAAAAATTCATCCTCATCCCCATACCCAAACCCAACGGGTATCAAACTTTTTTCCCATCCCCATCCCCACCGGGTAACGGGTATAATCTCGTACCCATACCCGTACCCGTGTTCTAACTACTTCAATATTAATTTTTATAAAAGAAAAAAAATTACGGTAAAGAAAACATAATATTATGAAATATTCAATATTAGGAGGATTTTCTTCGATGCCAAATACCTTAAAATAAATTATAATTGTTTACATTTTATATTAGAATACCAAATAAAATTTCATGTGAACCAAAACATTTGTTAAATTTGCAAACTACAACATTGATGAACTTAGTTGATAAAATTAAAAAATATTTCAAAAAAATATAAAAGGAAAACAAATATTTAAATTAAAATATATTTTAAATGTTTGTTTACTTCAATTTTTTAAATTCTAATGAATATCTTTTTTATACACTAATAAAAGTTATAATATATCACTTGATCAAAATGATACAAAGAATAAATAATAAACATAATAATAAAAGGAAAACAAATATTCAAATTAAAATATATTTTAAATGTTTGTTTACTTCAATTTTTTAAATTATAATGAATCTCTTTTTTATACACTAATAAAAGTTATAATACATCACTTGATCAAAATGACACAAAGAACAAATAATAAACATAATAATAAAATTTTGACATAGATTTTGTATCTTTTGAACTTCAATATATGTTGGATAGTGACAAAAAAATATTCATAGCAATTACATTAAATTTTTATATTGTAGTAAATAAAAGTTATTTATACAATTAAAGTGGAAAAAATTACAGTATGATTAATAGTGAGTTATAAAATAACAAATAGTTAGATAGAATATATCGAAATATTATTCTACATGATGAAAATAAACAATAAATAAAAATATTAAAAGACTAACAAATGTGTGTTTTAGAAATAATTTGAGAGACTATCGAAAGAAATCGCACAAAGGAAATCGAATGTATAATTAAGGTATGATAAAATGAAAAATACCTTACAGAACTAATTATTAAATTATGTTTGAAATGGTTAAAATTAAATAGAAATATCATTAGTGACCAAAAAATTTGTCATTAAATTACATATAAATTAGTAATTAAATTGGTCACTAAATCAAGTACACATTCGATCATTGAATCGGTCACTAATTTAGTCATTGATTCAGACAATAAATCAACTACTACCACCAATGACGAAAAATAGTGACTGATATGGGTCACTAAAAAATTTTATATATATATATATATATATATATATATATATATATATATATATAAAATTTTAACCACTTCAAACAGAATTTAAAGTGAAAAAATTACATTATGATTAATAATGAGTTATAAAATAAAAAATAATTAGATAGAATATATCAAAATATTATTCTACATGATGAAAATAAAAAAAATAAATAAAAATATTAAAAAACTAACAAATGTGTGTTTTAGAAATAATTTGAGAGACTATCGAAAAAAATCACACAAAGGAAATCAAATGTATAACTAAGGTATGATAAGACGAAAAATATCTTAGAGAATTAAGAAAACTTTTCAAATATTAACATATAATTAATGGTTGAAAAATAACGAAAATTATTTTAATGAAACAAAAGAGTTCTTCAAATTAAACAAAAATTAATAATAATAATAAGTAAAGAATTTTTTTTATATTATCTTAAATTGAGAGTATAAACATTCTCATGTGAAAGAAAAATTTATAATAAATAAAAATATTAAAAAATAATATAAATATTCAAATGTGAGGCATAATTTTTTTTTAATTAACATACATCATTTTAACATAATTACATAAAGGTTATGATAAGATAAAAAATATATTGGAGATGAGAATGAGTTTCATGACAAATGAAATAATTAAAAGAAATAAAAAATAGAAAAAAAAAATATATATATAGGGGTTACTTGATTAATTGTGAATATTTTAATAATTTAAACGAGAATGGAGATATGGCGGGGACGGGTATTATGGCGGGTATATGTACATCCCCATACCCATCCCCATACCCAATTGAAAAAGTCGGGGATTCCCCATACCCATACCCATACCCAGTCAATGCGGGGATTCCCCGTCAAAACGAGGACGGGTTCGGGCAATACCCACGGGGACGGGTTTATTTGCCATCTCTAACTGTAAGTCCGTTATAAGAAAAATTAAATTAGTAAAAATCGATTAAAAAAATAAAATTTGGTAGTACAATAAATAAAAAAATTAAATAAAAATTAAATTGATAATATTTAAATTTATAGTATACTTAAAACTTATTTGAAATTGACTATTGAAAATAATTAGATAATAAATGCATCTCCCTCTTTAGTTAAGAGCTTAGTGCAAAATTTCTCTCCCACTTTCCTCTTTATTAATATTATGGAAAATGATATTTTAACCCATCTTTTTTGACCTATTTTTAACCCAGTACTTTAATCACCATTAGATAATCTATTTTGATTATTTTTAATGATGTGATGTGATGATCTAATGGTGATTGAAGTGGTGGGTTAAAAGTGGGTTAAAAAAAGTGGGTTAAAGTATCATTGTCCTAATATTATCCCTCTTTCTTCTTTAACTATAATGTACGAATGCGATGTGTGTATCGTACTCGATAGGTTGATATGTTTATTTTGGAGGAAATAATAGGATATGTAATAGATGTGTAGTATATGAATATTGAAAAATATATAATAATTCTTAAAAACATAATAAATATATTATTATTATTGTGTGAATCCAAATTAAAACTATATTACTAAAGTTGTCAACACAAAAAATATAAACTATTATCGTCATAAAAATACTACTACAAGAAAATTATTAAATAATGATCAATTTTAGTAACAAAAAATATGTTAGAGACAAATTTCCTAATTAGAGAACAATTATTTTGGTAGTCAAAACTTTGGTAATTTTTTAGAAGTGAATTCTCGTTACCCACTTAAATAACAAAGGGGGAAAAATTGAATCAATATTTTCGTGCTTCTCAAGAGTAGTGTGTTGTTTTTTCTCGTTCTCAAATTGGGTTATTTAAAGAGTTTTACTTGAGTTTTCTTTTAAAAAAAATAATTCAATTAATTCAAAAATAAAATCAAATAAATTCAAGAATTAATTTTTATTCTTTGCATATAAAAGATGATTTTAAGGAGAAGATATAGTCAGAGAATACTTGATTTGAAAATCAGTTTCAATTCAAAAGATATTTTTATTTTTGAAAATCGATAGAAACATAATTTAATTAATTTAAATAAAATCAAATAAATTCGAAAATCAATTTTTATTCTCTACAAAAAATATGATTTTTGGGAGAAAATATAATCAGAGAATACTTGATTTAAAAAACAGTTTCAATTTAAAAGATATTGTTCTTTTTGAAAAACTGTAGAAACATAATTTAATTATGTTTTAACCTTAATTGATTATGTACATAAAAAAATGATTTCACTTGTGATGAAAGATGATTTGACTGATAATTCCTTTTATGCTTTCTCTTTATCGAGAATGACTTTACTTGACTCCCTAAATACTCTATATCTTTATCTTGAACTTTACTTAATCTTGTAATATTTTTGTTTGAGTATCTATCAAAATCTCTAGCTTTTAAGGAAATAGTGCTGACATCTTTTTTGTTAACAATTTCATCTATATGATTAAAGTACTAATCTTTTATCTATTTTTTTATTGAGCAAATAGTTGTTAAATATTGAATTAATTAATATATCATTAATACTCTCATTTTAATTTTCTTTATTTATTCAATCGTATATAAATGAAAAAAACTAATAAGACTTATTTAATCTAAGCGTTCTAATTATCCTTTATATTTATATGTTCTACCATACATATATAAAATATTACTCGTTTGCTCACATCAAAGATTACTAATTAAAAATTAATAAGAGTTTTTATTCATTAATATGCATAAAATTGACTTTCAATACATTTTCACGACAATCTTAAAAGAATTAAAAAAGAAAACTAAGATAGAAAGAAAAAAAACTCTAATAAATAAATAAACTGAACAAGTCCTTATTTACTTGAAACCTCTAAATCTATTATTTGAACCAACTAATCAAATACAATGAACAAATATATAACTAAACCTTAATATTTAAAAGAATTTAATTTAGATTTAAAAAATAAAAATATAAATAAATATTGCATACGACAATATTTTTAATGAATTGATATTATATTAAACTTTCTTTTAATTTTAAAATAATGTATCTAATTAAAATGTATTTATTTTATAGAATTATAAAATATCTATATCTATATATAATAAAGATTTTTTTTTTGTCTTTGCTTTCCAATTTCACCATTTAAATAAATGTTTTTTAAATTAAATTAATTATTTTATTAATTTTACTTTTTATGTGATTGTTTTCTTAAATTTTACCTTTTTCTATTTGACATTTTTTTTAAATATAACCAAATATTTTTTAATTATAGAACAACCTATAAAATAAATATAAACTTTTCACAATAAAATTACAAAAATTATATTATTTTATAATTATAATAACAATGATAATTTTATTATTTTTTATTATTATAAAAAAGTGAACACATGTCATGCGTTTTCATTATTATAATATAAAATAAATTTATTTTAAAATGAAATTTTGTTTGTAACTTAAATTGTTTTAGTAAGGAAAAAAATTTGTAATATTATTTTCATCATTAAATATTTATTAAATGCTTACAAATATATTAATAAGTTTTGAAGAAAGAATTAAATGCACCTACTATCTCATCGAGATGAATAATCATTTTAAAACAAGATGAAAGAGTAAAAGAAAAGAATTTGGAAGAAATATGAGTATATATTATATACAAAAGTGAGAACGCATTCTTTATATATTTTTCATAATAAAATAAAATTGAAATTTTCAATTTTATTAAATATATATTATTTTAAAAATAGTTAATTAAAAAAAGTCACTTAAAGAATATAATTAATAAAATTAATTTAAAAATAAATATTACTTAAAAGATAAAATAGGAAATAAGATGTAGACATAATTTATATATATATATATATATATATATATATATAATAGTATAAATAAAATAATATAAATAAGTCTAATTACAACCGTGTGTTTTTTTATACAAAAAAGTTCAATATATATCCAGTTTCTATAGTGAAAAATAATGTAAAGCTTCAAATTTATTGAAACTACAAAATATTATTTACAGTTCATTAAAAATAGGTTAAATAAATCCTCTAATTCTTATTGAAAATTGAAATTAGTTCCATTTCAAAATTTTGACCCAATTTGTTTCTCTGACTTTAGAAATATGTGGGTTTAGTCATTTTAATAAAATTTTATTAAATTTATTTGATGTTTCAGATATGTTTCAAACGCGTTTCGTAACTAATATCGAAACAAAAATATGTTAAACGATGTAAATAACTCAATGTGACCCTCATCAAAATTTTGGCCCAATTTAATACCAATTAGTTGAAAAATGCGTTTGAAACGTGGTTAGTCACTGAAATGACCAATTTAGATATCAATTTATAGAATAACAAATTATTAATTACTAAAATAGTCAGTATTATGAATAAGAAATTACTAAACATTAACTACTAAGATCTTGACTATCCAAAAATTTCATAAATTGGTATATAAATTAATCACCATTATTTTTAATAATCAATAATTTTTTATTTTATAATTTGATATATAATTGATCACCATAATATTAATGATGACTAACAAACTATGGTAATTAAGGGAAAGATTTTCTTCTAGTGAAATATGGTCATTAATTAATTATTACAGATAATTTTTTTGGTAATCAAAACATTAACAATTTATGTTTAATGATTTTTTTATTTATAGTGACTATTTTAGTAACTAATAATTTTTTATTTATAATAATTATTTTAATAACTAATAAACTTTTGATTTATAAATTGATATATAAATTAATCATTATAAATTGATATATAAATTGATTATTATATTAATAACTAACAAACTAAACTATGGTAATTAAAATTCATCATTATATTTATAGAATTTGGATTTCAAATTATTATGAAAGAAGATATTTTGTTTTATAAATCTAAATAATTTATTAAGTTCGTTACTTAATATGTTACTTAATATATACCGTTTAAACAAAAGTTAACCAATCACACATATTTCCCGTTTTTTTAGTTTTAGTTTGTTTTATTTAAACGGTAAGTCAACATCATCGATTGTTAAGATTTATTATATAAAATATTTTCTTTTAATGGTAGGAGGGATGATTCAAATTAACTTTATTTTTGTAAAAGGAATTAATAAAAGAAAAAGAAATTAAAATCATGTTCATACATAATACATAAATAAACATAAAAAATATATGATGTAAAACTACCCTATATGTATGACTTATATCCTAATTAAAAGTAAAAAGTAATAAAACAAAATCTTAACTAATAGTTGCCCTAGAAAGGAAAAAATCACTGAACTGTACTGTGCGGCGTCGTTTTGGTAGCCGCATAATTGAAAGGTTACCTAGGGCTTCGTCACGACATTCTCGGGCCCTTCCGCACCGCCAGCGAAAGCAAAACGGATACAACTGGAACTAGGTAAAATACTGAGGGTATTTTCGTCAACACGGGAAAAAACTTGTAGCCTATAAATAAACCCTCTAACCCTCAATCCCTCACTTCTCTTCACTCTATTGTTTGCCTTTCTTCTCTTGCGGCTAGGGTTTTAGCGCAGCTTCTTCTAGGTATGGTCTCTTATACCGATTTAAGAGGTTTATTCCTTAGATTCATGAGTATCATATTGGATTGTGTTGCCTGCAGCTTATGGTTTCTTGTATCTATTGCTGATGTCTTTAATTTATCCAAGTTTTGTTGATGAAGTTTTATTCTTTCACATGAATTTTATGTTCTTTTTGATTTTTGTTTGAGTTGATGATTTTAATCGGTTAGATGTTTTCAAAAAAAGGATTTTTTTTTTCGGATGCTTTTCTAGCTTTGGAACAACTGGATTTGGTTTGATTTTTGTGGATTTGTGTGCTTGGCATATTCAAATCCCTGGATCCAGATCTGGTAAACGTTTTGTTGTTTGGTTTGAGATTTTTCTTATTTCTGATGAATAGATCTGTGAACTTTTTGTTTTAACTGATTAAAGTCGACGATTTTATCAGGTCTTGGTGAGTATTTATGGGATGCCATGTTAAATGTGTGGTTGTCATGAATTATGATTGCATGTGGTGTTGTATCTTATTTTAAACGTGTCTATAATTTGATCTGCGTGAGTATTTAGCTTGTGTTGCGTTCGATTTGCTTTAATTGATTATATCCGCTAGTAGTTTGCTTTTGGATTTGTTTTTAGGTACTATCTGATATTTTTGTATGTTATGCATGTTTTTGTTTTTAGGTGTCATCCAATTTTTTTATGGTTATGCATGTTTTACTATGTAAAATTTTGTGATCGGGTTTTCGATATTGTCCGATAATTTGATGGTTATCCATAGTTTTATTCTTTTACGGGCATTACCCCTTATTTTTTTTTTGTGGTTATGCATGTTTTCATATGTGGAACTTATGTGGTTGGTTTTTAGATATTACCCGATATTTTCTATTGCTATGCACGGTTTGTTATGCAAATGGCGAAGCTCACCTTATTTATGTTAGATGTGGCTATTTATTGATTTGCATTCTAACTCTTGTTTTTGACGGTTGTTTTTTTGCAGATACTCAAAGGCAGTTATGGGTAAGGAAAAGGTTCACATCAGTATTGTGGTCATTGGTCATGTCGACTCTGGGAAGTCGACTACCACTGGTCATCTAATCTACAAGCTTGGAGGAATTGACAAGCGTGTGATTGAGAGATTCGAGAAGGAAGCTGCTGAGATGAACAAGAGGTCATTCAAGTATGCCTGGGTGCTTGACAAGCTTAAGGCTGAGCGTGAAAGAGGAATCACAATTGATATTGCCTTGTGGAAGTTTGAAACCACCAAGTACTACTGCACAGTCATTGATGCTCCTGGACACAGGGATTTCATTAAGAATATGATTACAGGGACATCCCAAGCTGACTGTGCTGTGCTGATCATTGATTCCACCACTGGTGGTTTTGAAGCTGGAATTTCCAAGGATGGGCAAACTCGTGAACATGCTCTTCTTTCCTTCACTCTCGGTGTGAAGCAGATGATCTGTTGCTGTAACAAGGTAAATTATGTTTTGGAATTTAAGCCTTTCAATAATTTCTCATTGATCGTTTACATTGGTTGTTTAATTTATTTTAACTAATGTTGTCTTTCTCTGGATCAGATGGATGCCACCACTCCCAAGTACTCCAAGGCTAGGTATGATGAAATTGTGAAGGAAGTCTCCTCGTATTTGAAGAAAGTGGGATACAACCCAGACAAGATTCCTTTTGTTCCAATCTCTGGTTTTGAGGGAGACAACATGATTGAGAGGTCCACAAACCTCGACTGGTACAAGGGACCTACCCTGCTTGAGGCTCTTGACCAAATCACTGAGCCCAAGAGGCCATCTGACAAGCCCCTCAGGCTTCCTCTTCAGGATGTCTACAAGATTGGAGGTATTGGAACTGTGCCTGTGGGACGTGTTGAGACTGGTGTCATCAAGCCTGGAATGGTGGTGACTTTTGCACCAACTGGATTGACAACTGAAGTTAAATCTGTTGAGATGCACCATGAAGCTCTCACAGAAGCTCTCCCTGGTGACAATGTGGGGTTCAATGTGAAGAATGTTGCTGTTAAGGATCTCAAGCGTGGTTATGTTGCTTCAAACTCCAAGGATGATCCTGCTAAGGAGGCTGCTAACTTCACCTCCCAGGTTATCATCATGAACCACCCTGGTCAGATTGGAAATGGCTATGCTCCTGTTCTGGATTGCCACACCTCCCACATTGCTGTCAAGTTTGCTGAACTTATGACCAAGATTGACAGGCGTTCTGGTAAGGAGCTCGAGAAGGAGCCTAAGTTCTTGAAGAATGGTGATGCTGGTTTCGTGAAGATGATTCCAACCAAGCCAATGGTGGTGGAGACCTTCTCTGAGTACCCACCTCTTGGACGTTTTGCTGTGAGGGATATGCGTCAGACTGTTGCTGTGGGAGTCATCAAGAACGTTGAGAAGAAAGACCCTACTGGAGCCAAGGTCACCAAGGCCGCCCAGAAGAAGAAGTGAATCGTGCTGGGTGGTGGTTCATCAGGGGATGGTTACAATAAATGCTGGTTTCTTGCTTGTACTCTTGTGTCATCGCTAGGTAGATTGTTTTTCGTACTTAGTTTGAAGTTTCCACCATCATCTCCCAACTTTTGTTCCCAGAATTGGGTTCTTGATCGACGGTGGCGGCTCTTTTATTATTATTATTATGTGTTTTTATGTGTTTTTGTGTTTTTGTGAGAACCCCTGATTACATTTTTGTAAGCGCAGCAAGTTTTACCGCTTTGCTGCGTTGTTTGTTTGCATTTTAAATATCAGACTTTTTATATTTGTGTTTTAAATCCTTGCTTTGAATTTTATTTATAGTCTGTTAATTGTTATTGCACTTTTTATATTTTAACTTCATTTCTTTCCTAATTATGTTATTATTTTTATGATGTGGTTGTGTTTCCTTTCCTTTAATTGCAAATAAGACAACGGAGAACCAAGTTTAAGGGGTTTTCGATTTTTCGAGTTCTAAATTTTTTTAAGAAAATGACTAGAAAATTGTTAAAGGGATTTTCTCAACAAAGAATTTGATTTAGTAAACTTTATTTCTTAATGGGTTTTAACTTATATTTGGCGGTTGTTTATAGGTTTTACATACGGTAGTGTTTTTTTAAATGTATGTTTTATTACGTTTAGACGAAATATTTTTTAAAATTATGTCATAGTTTTTTGAAGTGGGTAGTCTTTCGGAAGACCTTAATATTTTTTATGTCTGTTTTTTAAAATTATGTTTTATTAAAACGTAATAGTGATATTTATAAAATTATGTTTTTTAGAATTGGGTGGTGGTATTCTTTTTTTATCATTGTGTCTTGTGTTCCTGTCTTTTAGTTGCAAATTTGACGACGGAGAACAAAATTCAATTTTCAAGTTCTAAGAAAATTTTCAAGTAAACTGACAAGAAATATTTTTTAAAGGATTTTCTGAACAAAAAATTTTATTTAGTAGTAAATTTATTTTTGTTAATGGTTTTTAACTCGCGGTTGTTTATGTTTTACACCAGGTGTTTGTTTTTAGAATTGGGTTTCGGAAGACATTAATATTTTTAAATATTTGTTTTTTAAATTTATCTTTTATTAAGTAAAGATGAGAGGATAGTGATATTTTTAAAATTATGTCTAGTGCTTTTAAAATTGGGTAGTCTTTCGGGGGACATTAATATTTTTATGTTTGTTTTTTAAAACTGTGTTTTATTAAGAGGAAAAATAGTGATATTTTTAAAATTATGTTTTTTAGAATTGGGTGGTATTCTTTCGGAAGAATTAATATTTTTAATATTTGTTTTTAAAATTATGTTTTATTACGTAAATTGGAAATAGTTATATTTTTAAAATAATGTTTTATAGAATTGGGTGGTATTCTTTCGGAAGACATTTATATTTTTACTATTTGTTTTTAAAATTATGTTTTATTACGTAAAGACGAAATAGTGATATTTTTTACCAAGTCTGGATTTGAAGAAAAGTTATGAAATGCGGATCTAAGATTTTGGGAATTAATAAAGGATTGAAGATCCTGATTTTGCGTTTCATAAGTAAACTTATAAACTTGTTACATATTTTGTCAACAAAATAATTTATATTTTTTTTTGAAAAAGAAGACACTTTTTTAATTAAGTATCTAATCTTTAAACATAATTTATTTTGTAATTTTTCTCTGACGATGATAATAAATTCTAATTTTGTTGAATCTTCTGTTCTAGTAAGATAGTAATTTTGTTAAATTGAATTTAGAGAGTTATAAAGATAAAAGTTTGAATCTGATTAATTTGATTAATTTGGTTTGGGTAAAATCGATTCCTTATATAACTAATAGTTAAATTATATTTTTGATTCCTATTTTTGTAGCAAAATTTGAATTGGTCTCTTAATTCTTTTTTATTTCAATCCGGCTTTTATTTTGAAAAATTTGAAGTGTGATGTTGTAACAATGTAAATGAGTTGCTACGTGTCAGTTTTTGAATTATTTGAATTATTTTTATCTTTTTTTTTATTTTTTCAATTTTTTTTTAAAAATTGAACATTTGCCATGTGGCCTGCTGATATCGTGCCACGTGGCAATGACAGTACCACGTGACAATGCCACGTGTCACTATTATGGCATGTGTCATTTTTTCATTCTCAATTTGATTCATGTATTTTAATTTTTGTCTTAATTTAGTCTCAATTTTTGTAAAAATTATGCAATTTTGTCTCTCTCCAAATTGAAACAAAAATTATAAAATGTTATACAAATATTTTTATTAAATTTAATTTTTTTATTCAAATTGATATTTTTATTATATATTATCAATAAAACTAAATTTATTTAAATTTGTTTCACATTCAATTTTACTTAAAATTGTTTTCAAATTTTAAATTTATTTGTTACATAAACTAGTTAATTTTTCTTAAATTATATAATTGTTATATTTATACCAACTAAAACATTTGTATTTTACACATTTTAAAAATATGCAATTATTTAAAATATAAATTCAAATAAAAAAATAATATTAAAATATGATGTAATAAAATATTAATATAATTTATAATGTTTTTTGTTATTAGCATTATTTTCTATTAACAACTTTAAAACAATTTTAAATAAATTTTAATGTAAAATATAAATTAAAATAAACTTAATCTTGTTAAAAATATTTACTTGAAATATCAATTTTGATAGAAATATTTGTGCACATTTATATAGAAATTAAATTTGGTTTCAATTTGGAGAGGGATAAAATTGCACAATTTTTACAAAAATTGGGACTAAATTGAGACAAATTAAAATACTGGGACCAAATTGAAAATAGAAAAATGACACATGGCATAATAGTGACACGCACTATCATTGCCATGTGGTACGATGTTAGCTTGACACGTGGCAAATTTTAAAATTTTTTAAAAATTAAAAATAAAATAAATAAAAAATAAAAAATTCAAAAAAAAAATAAAAAGAAAAATTCAAAAAATCTAGGAACTGACACGTGGCACCCCATTTAACACCGTATTACACCAATAACAGAAATGATTTGATTGCATCAAATTTCCCAAAATAGGGACCAGATTGAGATAAAAAAGAATTGAGACCAAATTCAAATTTTGCTACGAAAATGGAGATCAAAAGTATAATTTAACCTATTTTTTTTTAAATGATTCAATTTGTTTTTTTAATTTTCTTTTGATTTATTTAAGTTCTTCAATTTGATCAAGATGTTGACGTTTTTTAAATTTTTGTTTGTTTGAAGAAACAAATTACTACGTATTATAATAGGTTAGTGGTAATATCACATGATATTGTCTCATGTTTTATTATCAAAAAATATAATATGTTTTATGTAACATCCCATTTAAATAATAACATAATTAAATGAAACATCACACATAATCATAAAAGGACATTGTCATGAAGTGGAAATGTTACTCCTTACAGTTTTATCCATGATATTTGAAAAAAAAGGCACACCACGATGTCATTAACAAAACGGAAAAGAAGTTTAATAATATCCAAAAGCATGCTCAAGGAGCAAGGAAAATACATGGGCCACAACCCTAAAAGAGTAATTGGAACATGGGGATCCAACCCAAGATAAGTTACGTAGCAGTGATGATCACGAGAAGTTCTCACATCTGCTCACATCAATAAATTGATGATCATCACAAAAGGAGAAAACCACACACAAACACACAAGCAAACATAAAGGGTAAACTAGAGTAAAAAGGGTTCTATCATGCAATTGAACATACAGTTTAAAAGTCAAGCATACATAAATCCACCCATGCATTAATGACCGACAAGCAAAACACTAAGACTCAAGACACAATTACTCGGATACATATAATGAGTTAGATTCACTGGATGCTTGCACTTGTGGTGACCTCTACTACTCTACAAAGCCAATTGCCAATGAGTTTCACCCTACCACTCACAAGGTTAGCCTTTAAACATCTAAGGTCATTATCCTGCCAACGACTAGGGCCTCCTGCTACTCTCACCACTTGAGTCAGTACGCTCTACGTGAGACTAACTGACCTTTTAGAGTGCTAGGATGCAATCCTTACTTGAATCCTTACTAAATTATATAATGAGGCACCACCACGAACCTTCGTGGAATTACGTCCTAATCATGAGGCACCACCATGAGCTCCCACTAACAGGGGTTATGGAATTACGTCCTGACCATGAGGCACCACTACGCAACCATCGTAGAATTACGTCCTGACCAATGAGGCACCACCATGAGATCTCACCTACAGATTCATGGAATTATGTACTAACCATGAGGCACCGCCACAAAACCTTCGTGGAATTACGTCATGACCATACCAATATCATGTCTCACCAACCAACATAATAATTATCATGCATAACAATCTCATGCCAAAATATATAACCAACCATCCCATCATGTTTCATATGTATAATCATACCAAGCCCATCCATTCCAAACCAACAAACAGATCATGCATACATACTCATATGTTTTATACTTTAATTAGGGGAAATCCACTCAATCATACACTCAACACGAAAGGACAAGGAAGGAAATAACATTAGAGCATGCACCAATCTCGCTCAAGCTGTGACCCTCGCTCAGGCGAAAGAGACCTTTCGCTCAAGTTACAAGCTCTCGCTTAGGCGAGACTGTTATCAGAAAACACTGCAAGTTTCGCGAGCTTTCGCTTGGGCGAGCTCCCTTCGCCTGAGCGAGACTACCCTTCGCCGAAAAGAGAGACTCCCTCGCTTGAGCTGCTTCTGAAGCGAAACACATAAGGTTCCCACGAGTTCTCGCTTAGGCGACCCCCTCTCGCTTAAGCGAGATGATTCGTCGCTCAAACGAAAGCTCAGAGAGCTCGAGCAGCAACCTGGGCCAGCTTCTGCTATTCTTGCCTAGGCGAGACAAGCTCGCTTGGACGAGAATATCAGTTCTCACCATTATTTCACGCATACAAACCAGGTTCAAACCAAAAACATATACCATGCATTTTTCACACCATCAACAAAACCATACAAATACTTAGGAACACAGAACAACCCAACAACAGGAAAAATAACATAAAAATATGAAATCCTAGATTTTCTTACCTGGACAAAGGATAACTAATAACACGAGCACACTACGGAGGAACACCACAACTCCAGGAACAACTTGGTGAGCTGAAAATACTGACACTAGAAACAAAACGAGGTCACTAAGATGAACCTAGTTGGAAACACGAAAGTAAAGCTAGAGAAGAGAAGT
Source organism: Vigna unguiculata (assembly GCF_037176805.1). NCBI lineage: Eukaryota > Viridiplantae > Streptophyta > Magnoliopsida > Fabales > Fabaceae > Vigna > Vigna unguiculata. Next base: position 19,754,337 of record NC_140795.1, on the reverse strand, counting down.
TATGGATTGAAGACAAACTTACGTGGAACCGAAGTGGAGTTCAACCAACTTGATGAAGAACGGGGCCAAACCCTAACAGAGCTCACGAAAAAACCAAGGGAGAAGGAATGGGAAACTGTTTCTGGAAAATGAAAGAATGAGGGGGGTTAGGGTTGGTTTAGGGATTTTGGGTACCTTAGGGGCAACCCTTAGGTCCAATAGTTAAGGACAAACCCAAAATTTTAGTACAGAAAAAAGTGAGTCTTACATTTTATATTCAGTTTAGTTTATATTTTAAAATTTTGATTCAGTTGAGTTTTCATTTTGTTTTTTAATTTAAATTAAAAAAACCATTATTTAAAATATAATGAGAATTGTAATTTTATAAATTTTAATATGACATAATTATATTTCTAATATTATTAAAAATTATAAGTTTAAATAGAAATTTTTTTATTCAAATTTAGAAAGTAAAACATATAATTTATTTGAATATATATATATATATATATATATATATATATATATATATATATATATATATATATATATATATATATATATATATATATATAAAAGTTATTGTGAAACTTAATTACTAATTTGGAAAACTATAAATTTGGGATGAATACCTTTTCAAATGAGTTTGTATACAATAGGGTGGTGGTTCACAAGACCACCAGAGTCTTTCCTTTTGAAGTTGTATATGAATTGAATTCTCTCACTCCTATGGACCTCATACCTTTCCCAAATCCTAGTCATTTCATTCATAAGAAAGGGGTATCAAGTTCCAAATTTGTGAAGAAATGCATGAGAGGGTGAAGTCTCAAATACAACACCAAATCGAGAGATATTCTAAGCATAATAATAAAGGTAAGAGGGATGTGATTTTTGAAGGAGATTGGGTTTGGCTCTATTTGAGCAAAGATAGATTTCCAAAACTCAATTCTCGCGGTGATGATCCTTTTAGGGTGGGTGATTAAAAAGATTAACAACAATGTATATAGGCTAGAGTTGCTATGTGAGTATTATGTGAATACCACACTTTCAATGTGTGTGAGCTAACCCTTTTTGTAAGAGATTTGGAGGATGATGAAGATGAATAGCCTCTTTCAGATTGAGGTCAAATCATTCTCAAGAGGGAGGGAATGATGGAAAACCTCTAGCCAATGGCTCAATCAAAAGAAGCATGGCCAAACATATTCAAGAAGATCTAGAGTCATTTATGCAAGGTGAAGTAAAACTCTTATTATCTTGGGCCATCATGGAGCATCTAGTAATGTAGGAATTTGTTGATGAAGGATTATCTTGTTTCCTTTTAGATTTATGAATATGGTGAAGTTGTTTAAGAAAGCTTTTCGAAAATTCTCACTGGACATTAAGATAGCAAGCTATCTAGATGTGAAGGTTCATTTCTCAAGCTCATGAAAGGGAGAAGAGAGTTGGATTAAAATTCAAAATAGCTCACGGTTTTAGCAATACTTAGAGAACAAAAATGAAAGAAGAAACAAAGAAAATGGAAAGCATAGAAGGTGGCGCAATGGAGGAAGCACGTCACTCATAGGGGGGGTTCTAAGTCAACCAAACCCTAGAGATGAGTGATGGTGCCACCACTTGCAAGCAAGATAAGACAAATGTGAGTTCACTTCATGGAAGGAGAGCTCACGGTTTTTGGATGGTTGAAACACAAGTGTATAACATCAAAATGATCAACCCTTTTACAAGATAAGGAACCCCCTTTAAACAGAAGTCCATAGGGGTCCTTTAGCAAAAACATAAACATGAAATGGATCAACTAGCAAACCTTAATTTCCTATGCTAGAGTGCCACACGGCCAAAATGAGAAGCATTGGTTGGTGGATGCATTTCTATGAGAATTCTAGGCCAAAAGAGGAAGGAGACCAAGTAGCCTTCAAAGGAATCAACCAAAAAGGCAAAAGGAGACAAGGTACATGTCGACTTTTGCTTTTACTTTATGCTTTTTGCTTTCCTCTCTCTTCCACATCATCCACATGCTTCAATCACCATGCGACACCTAGCATGCTCTACTTTCTTTTAATTACCTACAAAAATAAGACAAACAAAGATTAACATGTTGGTTTAAGTTAAGCTAATCTTGGTCAAAGGTCAATTTTGCGTCAAAGTCAACAAGTCAACCAAAATAAGTCAACTAAAACCAACTTAGGGAATTCAAACTAAAGTAATGAAAAACAAAGATAAAGGTGATGGAATAGAAGACTCCCCTCTAGACATGCTTCTAGTGATCCTTCTTGAGGGTGCTTCTATGGAGGTGTCATGGTTGGTCACAACTTCATCATCCTCCCCTTCTTGGAGAGAATTCGACCACGAATTCTTAAACCCTACATCAAAAGGAGAAAGATCACAAACATTGAATGAGTTACTTATGTTGTAGCTTAGGGGTAAGTCTAACTCATAAGCATTGTTGTTAATCCTCCTAATGACTTGAAAGGGGCCATCCCCTCTAGGGAGAAGTTTAGACTTCCTTTGAGTAAGGAACCTTTCCTTTCTCAAGTGAAGCCATACCCAATCTCCCTCTTAGAAGATGACTTCCTTTCTTCCCTTGTTACCATCCTCTTGTTGTTTCTTAACTCTCCTCTCAATGGTTTCCTTGACTTGTGAATGCAAGTCTTAGATGTACTTGGCTCTGGCCTCACCATCTTGGCAAGTCCATGCCTCATGAGTGGGTAGGAGAAGGAGGTCTAAAGGACTTAGGGGATTGAATCCATACACTACCTCAAAAGGGGAATGAGAAGTTGTGGAATGCACAACCCTATTGTAGGCAAACTCTATGTGGGGAAGAAGTTCCTCCCACTCTCTAATATTTTGCACTATCATACACCTCAACATTTGACCTAGGGTTCTATTAACCACCTCGGTTTGACCATCACTTTGGGGGTGGCAAGTGGTGGAGAAAAGAAGTTTGGTGCCAAGTTTACCCTACAAAGTTCTCCAAAAATGGCTTAGGAACTTGGTGTCCCTATCACTCACAATTGACCTAGGTAGGCCATGTAGTCTCACAACTTCCTTGAAGAAGAGATTTGCAATATAAGTTGCATTATCAATCTTATGGCATGGAATGAAATGAGCCATTTTAGAAAACCTATTCACAACCACAAAAATGGAATTCCTACCATTTTTTGTCCTTGGGAGGCCTAAGACAAAATCCATAGAAATGTCAACCTAAGGCTTGGAAGGGATGGGCAAGGGGGTATAAAGACCATAGGGTTGAACTCTAGACTTGGCTTTCATGCATGCTATGCAACTCTTGCAATGCTTATCTACATGCTTCCTCATGTGGGGCCAATAGAAATGTTCCTTTAAGACTTCCAAAGTCTTGTTTGGCCCAAAATGCCCCATTAAACCTCCCTCATGTGCCTCTCTAATGAGTGATGCTCTTAAAGAATCTTGGGGAATGCAAAGTCTCTTACCCTTGAAAAGATATTGATTGAGAAGGTAAAAGTCTTTGTAAGCACCTTGGTGGCATTCACTAAGAATGGGAGAGAAATCAACATCCTTTGGATACAACTCCTTAATATGATCAAAACTTAGAAATTTAGTTTCAAGGATGGAAAGGAGGGAGTGCCTTCTTGAAAGCGCATCCGCCACAATATTAGCCTTCCCTTGCTTATGTTTGATCACATATGGGAATTGTTCCAAGAACTCTACCCACCTAGCATGTCTCTTGTTTAACTTGCCTTGACTTTTCAAAAATTTGAGTGACTTATGGTCACTATGTATCACAAACTCATTTGAAAGAAGATAGTGTTGCCAAGTTTGCAAAGTCCTCACAAGAGCATAAAGCTCTTTGTCATAGGTGGAGTAGTTGATGTGACTCCCTTTGAGTTTCTCACTAAAATAGGTTATGGGGTGTCCCTCTTGGAGAAGCACGACCCCAATACCTACATTGGATGCATCACACTCTATCTCAAAAGTTTTGGAGAAGTTATGAAGGGCTAAGAGTGGTGCATTGATCAATTTTTGTTTTAAAGTTATAAAAGCCTTTTCACAACTCCATCAAACACTTTTGATGACTTATTCACTTGCTAACTGAGCTTGCGTGTGAGCATCATTGAGTTTAGTATCTTTTAGTTCCATTTCAGCTGAAATTGTTTAGGTCATGTATGATTCAACTTGTTTGTGCTGGAAAAGAAAATTTTGATGGCCTGTTGAGTAAGAAGAAAATGATAGTGCATTTCACAACTCCATCAAACACTCTTGATGACTTATTCACTTGCTAATCGAGCTTGCATGTGAGCATCATTGAGTTTAGTATCTTTTAGTTCCATTTCAGTTGCAATTGTTTAAGTCATGTATGATTCAACTTGTTTGTGTATTTTTGATTGAGTTTGGTTTTGTTAATCATATTCTAGACCTATTCCTTAGGTTCATTTTGGTGTGCCATCTTTCTTGATTTGCCTTATTTTTCTTGCTTGTCTTTATTGGCTACCCTTTGAGTTTGTCTACTAGATCCATCAATTGATGTTATCCTTGTCTCAAATTTGAGCTTTTCTTGTTTTTTGATTTTACTCTCAAGTGGCAGATTGCTCATTTGCTCTTGTTCCTTTTTGGAATCTGGTAACTTACTGTCTTGGCAGCCCTTGTAAGTGAAGCCTCCTCTTGAAGGTGGAGTTGTGAGTGACTACCCGAGAGGAATTGTGGAGTGAGCTGGGACTTGGAGTACAAGATACACTTGAGGGATGTTCGTTATGTGGCTGGACCGAGAAAGAGAATAACAAAGAGAATTGCAGCCCAAGGTCTTTTCTTTTATTTCTTTTTGTGTTGCTTCTATTTTGTATCACAAAATTTGATGTATTTTCCTTTTTAGTTTGCTAGCTGTTTTTCCTTTCATTTGGCTTAGGTGGGAAAATGCTTTAGAGCAATCCCATCCTTAGCTTGGTTTATAATAGTTTTAATCGTGCAGTGAGGTTCAAGGGGTTCCAAAGGCCACTTGTTTCTTCATTTAGGCATTTTTGTCTAATTTATGTTTTCTTGTTCTTTATGTTTTCAATGTCTAGGTTCTGCGTGTGATATGCATGCTTGATTTTTGTTTTAAGTCTATGTGGTATTTAGGACATGTGTTTTAACTTGTAGATGACCTTTCTTTGGTCTTAGGAATGTTTCTTTTCTTAAATTTCAAAATTGTTTTTTTCGTGCTTTAGTTGTCTTGAGATTTTTACTGAGAAGTTTTATGAAAGCTAACTACAGATTTCTGGCTACGAAAGGTTTGGTTCCTAAGCTTGTCTAAAGTGACTCACCTTCCTTTCCTGGGAATATCTTTAGAAAGTTTTCATTTTCTTTCTTTTTAGAAATTTCACTTAAACTTTGAGAAAATTATTTTTCACACTTTGTTTTTACAATGAGTTGTTCTTTGTATGTTAGTTCTTCTAGGTTGCATTTAGGTAGGCATAGTAGTAATGAGTTGCATCATACGATTCATAGTGACATTCCATTCTTTGGGAAGGATATAAGACCCATATCATTTAGATATTGGATGTGGGGTACAGAGAAGTTGGTGCAACCATTGTTTTGTAAATATAGTCAGTCTAACATTCTTAGGCATATTATTTCTAGGTTTATAGGACGTGCATCTGAGTGTGGCAAAAGAGACAGTCTAGAGTGAAAAAGGGAAGAGAATCATGCATGAACACTTTTTATGAGTTGAAAGAATGCATGTGGAAACAATTTATTCCTTCATTTAGGATAACTCGAGAGCAACAATCTAGATTAGAAAACTTCATTGACATATGTGATGCATTCATCCAAAATCTTTCCAGGTTTTTTAGACAAGAAAAAGATTTTAAGAACAATCTTGAAGGCACTTGAGTAAGCAAAGAGAGAGAGCATAACATAAGAGAGAGAAAGAAAAGTCTGAAAAGCTTAGAGCTTTTGAAAAGAAAAGAGAAAAAGAAAAACTTGAGAAGCTTCGTGCTATTGAAAAGAAAAGAGAGCAAGATGAATATGAGAAAAATGTGAGGAAAAAAAGAGATGAAGAAGAAAAGGCAAAAATGCAGAACTTAAGAAAAGAAGAGAATGAGAGAAAACATTTTGAAGAAAGAGAGAAAATAAGACAAGAGAAAGAGTTTGAAAGAAAATCAAAAGTGGTAGAGTTAAAGATCAATTCAAACGCAAAAAGGGAACTCATCGAGGGATTTAATGTTCAATCCTTCACTACTCCCTTCCATGAAGACCCATTTTCCAAAGGGAGTAATCCCATCTTTAAACTCTTCTTCCTTTTTCATTAAATCTTCTATTTTGTTTCCCTCTCAAACATTTTGTTCTCCATCTCATTCACTTATTTCATACTCCTCAACTTATAGTGCCAAAACACACTTTGACTTTAAAATAGAAGTTCAACAATCATCTAAGTTAAAGTGTAAGACACTCTTTTTGTGAAGTGGGTCCAATATCATCTTTTTTAAACTTTAAGAGCCCATTTTCACACATTGAACATTCAAATATATTGCATGGTCATAATAATTTTAGTGAAATTTTGTTCGATGACTATAGCAGATTTGTTTTTGATCCTGGTAGAACTTCAAATTTAATTGCTATGAGCCTTCAACAATCCTCTTGATCTAAGGACATATCCTCTTCAAAAGGGAGGGAATGATGTGATCCCAACAAGGCTTATAGCTTGAACCATTAGTTAAGCCTATTTTTTTATTTGTTTATTTTTAATTAAATAAATGTTCGTTCTAAATTGGGCTTTTATTAAATGCAGCCAATTTTTCCAGGCTTGGTCCATGTGCACATCAATTGCATATTCCTATGCGTCTTGGGCCTTTGATTGCTGCGGCCCAATTCCCACAACACCTTCATTGTCACACGTGGAGGCCTCCTTTTGGGCTTCAGAATGAATCTGGAAGGGAGCTGCCCAATTCTTCTCCACACCACGTGCAGCATCTGCCGGTGTATTTTTTGGGCCAGCGTCTTATGAATCCAACATCACTTACGCATACAACCGCTAGGGTTCCTCAACAACGTTGCCTCTCTTCCTTTCGAAAATCAACCTTCACGCTAGGGTTCCTTTCCCGCTTGGCTAGGGTTCCTCAACATCACTTATACACATACACACACACACACACACACACACACACACACACACACACACACACACACATATATATATATATATATATATATATATATATATATATATATATATATATATATATATATATATATATATATATGTCGCTAGGAATGGCAAAATGGACCGGGCCCGACGGGCCGGCCCGCCAGCCCGATAGAAAATACATGGGCCGGGGTAAGAAATTCAGTCCGTCAATCCGAAACAGCCCGGCCCGTCAAGCCCGCTGGCCCGTCGGACCAGCTCGCGGGCCAAAACGGGCCAGCCCGCGCCCCGTATTACTTAACAAAACAAATAACCCGTGCATAACTCCCTCCCTCACACACTGCACCCACCAGACCAGACACCTCACAAAACACTCTGCGCGACTCTTCTTCTCGAATCTCTTCTCTGCGCCATACACATACTCGCTTCTCATCCACCCACGTCGCCGCTGGCCACCACGAAACACGTTGGCCACCACGTCATCGCTGACTATACCCGCTTCTCCTCCACCGTGACATCCACCACATCGCTGAAAACAACACAGTGCACGGAGAACGCAGAGCCACCATCAGACTGCGATTGGCGGACGATTCCGACCGCCACGACCACCGCCAAGACAGGTTTGTTCGTAATTTTCGTTCTGGTTCCCTTTCTCCCGATTTGTAACCTAAATTCTTGATTTTCGTAACCCTAGATTTCTGATTTTGTGATTTCCGACCACAACGACCCATTCTGTGAATCCTAATTGCTGTAGCTACTTCCATTAATCGCTGTTCATCCTTAAGTTTTCCCCAATTTCAATTTCGTAGCTGCTACCATTAATCGCTCATTTAGATTTGAGGTAACCATTTCGATCCATTTCTTTTAATTGAGATGAACGATTGGTCTGGATTTTTGTTGATGTTTGTTGGACTGTTGTATAATGGTATTGTGTTGCTGTTTTGAGCTCCTAATGTTGATGTTTTGTGCTGTTGCTATTTTAGCACATGGTTTTGTGCTGAAAATTGTAGCTATTATAGTAGAAATTTGTGTTGTTATATGGGTTGCTTTGCTGCTTGGGTTCTTCTTGTTTGTGTTTTTTTTACTGAGTTTTTTTATTCTATTTGTTTACGACACTGTGGACACGTTCCTTCCAAGAGGGAGCAAGCAAAGGCAATGGTACGAAGCAGACATTTGCTGGAAGATTGAGAACGTGATAGCGCAGGAAGGGGTTCAGAGGGGGAGAGGGTTGAGTCTAAGAACAGGTGGGAGCAACGAATGAAGAACGTAAACTTTCAAGCGGTGACTTTCAGTGAGGACTCTATTACGGAGGTGAAAGGCATGCTCGATGAGCACGCTGCGGGGTGGGGATTGAAGAGGGAAGATGAACACATTGTCCTCACTTGGAAAGGACACATCGTGGTGTTTGCCTCTGCTTGGTTACGTGCTTGAACTTCATTTTTTTTCCGCTTTGTACTTTATCAATAACAGACATTCATTATTTCCCTACTTAGTCATGGACTATTGTATTAATGCAGACCACCTTGACTATTATACTCACTACTGCTGGTAGATTTATATACTGCAGACCACCCTGAAGCTGAACTGAATCAGTTATGTTATTGTATATTGGACCACAAATTATACATATGAGAAAAAACTGGCGGGCCAGCCGGCCAGCCCGCCAACCCGTCAGCCCGCAGGCCGGGCCCAGAAATGCAACCCGTTTTACACTGTCGGGCCAGCCCAGCCCGGTCTGTTTAATACGGGCCAATAACGGGCCGGGTCAAAACGGGCCGGGCTGGCCCGTTTTGACACCCCTATATGTCGCTAGATTTCGAAATTTGATATATATTCATTTCTAATAAGAATTTCTTTCAAATGGATTTTCAATCCATGTTAGAAGGTATGTTTTAATCCGTGTGGCCCACACAACTTTTCTCTAAAATTTTCATTCTTTTGCATTGGAACAACTCGTCTATTCCATCCTCTGCTTCTGTACTTCCAAATTATCGAATACCACAAATCTCAATTAAGTACGAAAACACAACAATGAATTATATCTATATAGAGATAAGAAATTAAATAACATAACATCAGTATAAATTACACCTTCAATAACTTATATAAGACATCCTTTTATAATTTGTTCATTGAATTACATTTTTTAATCACTATGTATTACTCTTAAACTATTTTATTATCCTTTTATTGCAAGTTATAGCATTACGCTGACATAGAATCACAGAAATACAAACAGATGCTTATAGCACCTTCTAATACTCTTTCGCACACCCTATTAGATAAAATTCAAGCAATTCCCATTAAACATGGAGGTTCCATTAATGAAATGCTTATTAATTTCAACATGTTGGAAAAATATTATTAAAAAATAGGCTGCTAACATTCATCAAATATGAGAAAGGCAGAAGCATTCCAAATAAGAGACATGTGTAACAAAATCTAATTTAGACAATAATAAAAAATAGAGTCGAGATAAGATAGAATTAAACAAGTCCATAGTGTCTCAAAATAACGTTTGGTTGGCAACAAGCTGCAGATTAGTGTCCTTGATTGCCAGCTTTGGTATGCTGTGTGGACCGTGTTCATGAAGAAAAAAACAAGACAATCTTGAGCATTCATCATGTATAACAAAAAGCTTGCAAAAATACCAGAATTTGCATAAAATACTACTGCTACTAATTAGTCAGCAGACTTAACGGTTTATGGTATCAGAAGACGAGATCAAATCTCAAGAGTGTAAAACAAAATTCCATGCGCAGACTGAAACTAATGCAGGGTCATACCTTAATCTTCTAATGCTATCAGTAAAATACCTGAAAGCTCAAAACAGTATTTTCAGATCACAAGTTTTTGAAAGCTGAATCATGAGTCCCTTTTTGTGGGGTGAGTCTAGCCAGAAGCGCCTTATTATGACAGTGCTCTGCGTCCACAAAGTAAAAGTTCCCATTGGCCTTAAATGTGACAAAAGGCCTTTGGGTTTCCGGTGGTCGAATATCGGAAAACTTGATAGTCTTTGGAATTGAAGTTGCCAGCCAGGACAGCATCTCCACCTCGAAGCTGTCCGAACCCGGCTGCCACCTGAGTTTGTGAATATACGGGCTAACGAACCAATGAAGGGCAGCAGTTGTAGAGGCACTGAGGAATATTACAGATGATGCCACTGCACCTTTGAGGATGACATTCATGTCGGGGGATGTCATGAAGGTTATGACCGGACCGAGGGACACCGAGAGGCAGCAAGTTGAGAGAGACAAAAGTTTTACTTTCTTTATGGTGTTTGAGATCGGGCCATGATAAACAATTCCAGTTTCCTTGTCGGGTTCCACTGATTGTCCTCCACCACGAGGTCCAATGCTAATCTTGTCATCTTCCTCTGCAGCTGGGGCTGGTGATGCCCATCTTCTTTGGAAAACAGCAAGATGGGACGAAGTTTTATGAGATGGATTGGGTGTAATGGGCCGTCCACAGGTTGAGGACCTAAAACATTGGTATGCTGAACCATGGAAACAAAGGTATACAAGTAAAAATAAAAATTTTAGTAGCTATATTCTTTTGGAACAATAATAATTAAGAAAAAACTCTGATAGGCATGGAATTCTAACAAGATGCAATCAGAAACATCCAAGAGCTCTATACGAATTATAGAACATAACCAATTTAGTTTTGCTAAATAAGAATCATTTTAAGGGGGAGGAGCGACGCACATTGCAAGACTAAAATGGAAAATTAACAACGGATTTCTTCAGATCATACGAAAAATTATGTAAGGGATGCTTCCTCCAGACAGCACTACGTGAAGGAAGCACATGGGTTTGGTGTTTAAAGATATTTATTGGATCCTGATTTGAACTAACGTATGAAGTACTGTTTTTCTGTTACTTGCTACTACTTTGTGTCATTTGACGGCTTTTGTTATAGCTAACAGAGTATTAGCATTTGGCAAGAACTGAAACATTATCAACCATGGCTTGGAAATAAATCATGCCATAGCAAATGATTCAATTGAAGGTGTCAAAATAACCTTATAACTCTGTTAGTTGGTAACAACAATTGTACAGTAGGCCGGCCTTAAGCAGTTAGAAAGAGTAGGATAACAAATGTAGAAAATAATATAGACATAAGGAAAGGATGATAATCTTCTCATTTGACAAAAGGATTGGCCTGGATAAGACTAGATAGAAGGCAGGATCAAACACCTAAATTCATCTTTCATTCTACTCCAGAGAATTGTAATAGAGAATAGATGTTTTTTTTTTTTTTTTTTACACAAACTTCTATGTTAGCAGAAACTTAAAAAGAAAAAGAGAGATGAAATTAGTTTTCCAAAAATTAAAACTCACTTATCTTAAAACTAATTTGTAGAAGTTATCCCAATTAATCAGTCCTTATGAAATATGAATTTAAACTTTTGCATAAATTGGTTAGGTAGAAGTTCATCCAAACAAACCCTAATTCACACCGAATCACTTTGATTTCCGAAATTCAGAACCATTAGGGACCAGTTTCGTACCAGTTCCATTAAAATTAAACCTCAAAATCAAGCAACTCAGGTGCCAAACAACTCTAGATCCGTAAATGGGATAAATAACCTAAAAATGGATATTCAGCACGCTTCACAAATCTAACATAACAAAATTTGAGGCAAAGTTTCTCTTTCATTCGATAAAAAGGTGGAAAAACTATAATCTTTAGGTTGAAAGCAAGATCTTTATGGTGCCCATATAACCCGGTTTAAGGGATACCACAAAAAAAAAAAAATGAAGACCCCACAAAGAGATCGTGATAAGTTTACAACTTTTGGGGTTGGTCTGCAAGGTCTCGTGGAGAATGCAAAAGACTGGCGAAAGGGAGAACAGAAATAGCGATAGCAAAAGAAGAGAACCTGAAGGAGTGGTTCTGCAGAAGTGGCGGGAACTCTGTGATCGCAGCAAGTGAAGGAGAGAGGTTCTTGCCATGGCTGCGCTTACGAATTACCGTGCCACAGACACTCTGAGTTTAGGGCCACATTCATGGGTGGGGGAAGCTGAATAGTCCGACCCGTTTAAGATGGGGTTAAGGTCCGCCAAGTCAGTTATTCAATCAGGCTATTTATGAAATAAAGACATAATTAAGTTTTGAATTGCAGCACTTGTAAGAAGTTTTTGTTTCATTAAATGTTTAATTTTTTTACTTTTTGAAATATTCTGTTATTCGAATGAATAAAATGCTCTAGTCATTATTTTTTATTTTTACTTGTTTTAAACCTAAGATATTAAGATATGTTGATGTTTATTTATATGTTTATTAAAAGAGATTCAGAGATAAGAAAAGAAAAAATAAATATTTTTAAGTTTATAATTAAGTTTTGAATACAATCTGTAAGGTACACTTTATTTTCTGTCTTTAATTAAAAGAATGTCCCAAATCAATTGGGCCTAGGGCTGGCCCAAAGGGATCCAACAACCCTAAACTGTCCTAATCCTAACCACTATGCTCATCTTCATAAAACAGAACTCTTATTTCCTCTTTGAGCAGCTGCGAAGCTCTGTTAGGGTTCAACCAATGTTTCTCATCAAGTGAGCCCAGACCAGTTTTCTACTCTTCATAAGTCAACTTCCAACTCGTGATCTTGCTCCATTCTGTTCATTCTTCGTAGTTCCAACTAGGGTTGTCTTAATGATCTCGTTTTAAGCTCGTTCCACAGTTTTCCAGCCTTCAAAGCTATTCCTTGAGCTATTGTTCATCACGGGTTCGGGTGTCGAAGTCCTCTGCTAACCCCTTTCCAGGTAAGGGAAGCTAGGGTTTATGTTTTTAAAGTTATTTTGCCGATTTTTGGTTTGTTTTATGGTTGTGATGCTTGAATGAGGTTGTTGGTCGAATAAAAATGTATGGTGTGCAAGTATGTTTGATTGATGTGGCACTACTATTTTTCTACACTGCACACTTTTCGTAAAATGACGATTTCTACTACGTTAACCGTTGGATCGAGCTGAAATTTTAACAGCTGATCCTTAACACACAATTCTTGACTTTGAACGGTCGAATCTTTAATCGAAGCTCTGTAGTGAGAGCAGTTTTTATCGCAAGATCGCTGTAGTTTGGTTGTTTCTCTGATCTTGAATGGTTATTATTGGCTTGAATCTAATTGTTATGTGATAAATGATCATGCATGAGTGATGTGATTCATGGATTGTGGATGATGGGTTTGGGATAAATCTTGGCATGTGATTTCAAGGAAATGGTTGGTTATATATGTGGTCATGAATTCGGTATGAACAATAATGTTACATTGATGACATGGTATTGGTATGAGGTGAAGTTCTATATCCCCGAATTAGGAAGAATGTGATGGTATGAAATCAACATGGAATATGAATGAGGATGGGTTACAAAGGATGGCGTGAGGTGTTAAATGCATGATCAATATTATTTGTTTGTTTGGAATGTGATGGTATGTTGTCAGTACGTAAATCCACGAGTCTCTAGGTGAGACTTCCTGGTGGTGCTTCAGTGGTCGGGACGTAATTCCATGGCCCCTGTTAGTAGGAGTCCATGGTGGTGCCCCATCTATATGGTCTGGTAAGGATTCAAGGTAAGGTTGCATCCTGACACTCTAAGGAGTCAATTAGTCTCACTTAGAGCGGACTGACTCCTGTGGTGAGAGTAGCAGGAGGCCTGAAACTCATTAAGGGCTAACCTTGTGTGTGAGGGAATTGATTCATTGTAACACTTGTAACACATAGCTCGGGGGTGAACAGCTCGAGGGTGAGCAGAGGTATCCACCACAAGTGCAAGCATCCGCTGAATCCGACCTGATTATATGTAATCCGAATGAGTTGAGTCTGAGTCTAGTGTATTGCTTGAGAAGTCATAACATGATTGATTGATGAATACTGTTTTGGATTGTGTAATAGCATATGACTACTTAATAAACTGTTTCTACTCTAGCTTACCTTGTTTGCTTGTTTGGTTGTCTTGTATATGGTCCTTCTCCTTTTGCGATGATCATCAATTCATTGATGTGAGCAGATGCGAGAGGCACTCGAGGTCAACATGGAAGAGATGATTTCGCTGCATAGTCTACTTGGGCTGGACTTCATGTTTTATTTGGGCTTTTCTTTAGGGCCATAGGCCATGTACGCTTTGCTCTTTAGTATTCTATTAACTTTCGTTAAGTCCTTGGATTCTTGGTTGTATCTGGCATCATGGTGTGCCTTAGTTTCTCCTAGCATTTTTGGATATTGTAAGGAGTAACGTTTATACTCCAGGACTTGTCTCTAAATTTCTATCTGTGTGGCATTTCATTTAAATTAAAGTTATTATTTAAATGGGGTGTTACACAATCGATTAAAAAATAATTTATAAGTTTAGAAAGTCAATGTGTCTATAAAAATGTAAATAGTAGATTTTATAAAAATATAAAGAATAGAGCATGTACAAAAATATATAGTAGATTCTCTAAAAATAGAAAGGATATGTATAAATAAGTAGAGTAGACTCGCTAAAAATACAAATTAGTGTATGAACATGATGGTCTAATATGTATTGTTAGACTTGTCTAATTAGTGCACTGACAATCTCGACTAATATGTAGTGTTAGACTCGTTTAATGTGTATTGTTAGACTCGTCTAATCAATATATAGACAATTTTGTCTAATTTGTATTGCAAGACTCGCCTAATGAGATAATGGATAGAGTCGTCTAATGTGTAACGTATATTGTTAGACTCATCTAATTAGTGGATAGATGAACTCGTCTAATATGGGTTGTAAGACTCGTTTGATCGGTGTATGGACATACACGTCTAACGTGTATTCTTAGACTCATCTAATCAATATATGGAATGACTTATCTAATATTTTATGCTATACTCATCTAATCAATATATGGACAGACTCGTCTAATGTGTATTACTAGATTCATCTAATTTTTTTTTGTTATACTTATATAATCAGTGTATGAATAAACTTGTCTAATGTGTACTGCAAGATTCATCTAATTAGTGAATGAACAAACTTGTCTATTTTGTGTGTGGAAAGATTTGTCTAATGTATATTGTTAGTGTCGTCTAATCAATATATGAATGATTTGTCTAATGTGTATTGCTAGACTCATTTAATCAATACATCGACAAACTAGTCTAATATTTTTTATCTTACCATATAGTCAATGTATTCCTAGAGTTGTTTAATAACTTTTGTTATGCTCGTCTAATCAACGTAGGGGATGACTTGTCTAATATTTTTTTTTATACTCGTCTAATTAATGTATTAACAATCTCGTCTAATATGTATTGTTAGTCTCATGTAATTTGTTTACTATAATTGTATAACCAGTGTATGGAAAGACTCATCTGATGTGTATTACTTGACTCAACTAATCAATACATTGACAAACGCTTCTAATATATATTGCTAGACTTGTCTAATCAATGTATGGACACACTTATATAATGTGCATTGCAAGACTCATCTAATATGTGTATGGACAAACTTGTCTAATGTATACTGTTAGACTTGTCTAATCAGTGTATAAATATACTCGTCTAGTGTTTGTTGCTAGACTCGTTTAATTAGTGTATGGATAGAATCATCTAATCAATCTATATGCATACTCGTTTATTGTGTATTGCAAGACTCGTGTAATCAGGGAATGAACAAACTCATCTAATGTGTATTAATAGACTCGTATAAGTTGTGTATGGACAAACTTGTGCAATGTATATTGTCAAGCTTGTCTTCTAAGTGTATGAATAGACTTGTCTAGTGTTTGTTGCTAGACTCGTCTAATTAGCATATAGAGAAACTCGTCTAATGGGTAATCCTAGACTTGTCTAATTAATATGTGAAATGATTCGTCTAATATGTTTTGTTGTACTCTTCTAGTGATTATATGAAGAGACACATTGATGAGTTCATATTTATGCCTTCATTTAATGTTTAATTATGGATTTTCTAAATGGATTTTGGTTCTTAAAAGATTAATTTAATATGGATTTCCTATAATTGGGTTTATCGAGCATGAGATACAAAAACATGTTAAAAATAGCTTTTTAGTTGCATAAATGTTTTTTTTGATATTTTGAGGTGTGTTAGTGCAGCTGCAGCTAAGTTGAGCTCATGGAGGTGTGAAAATAATTTGATTAAAACTTCATGACACATTAAAGATAAATCCAAGAATAGGAAATTATCAAAATCACAAAATCTAAGCCAAGCATTTCATGAAGACGACAATAAAAGCATGAAAAAAGTGAAGAAGTTTGGCTAAGGCAAGAAGAGGGAACGTTCAACAAAAATTGGACATTGCAGTTTTCTCTATCTTTTTCCAGATGAAGGGCTTTGATAATTCATAAATATTTATGATAAAAGATAATTTGGGAAAATATATCTTTAGATATTTTATTTCATATTTTTAAATAATTATCTTATTTAATTATATCATAAAATATCAAAAGATAATAACTACCAAATCTTTTTAAATATGGCCAGATTTTCTTGAACCTTTTTAGATCTCCACAACAAACAAATATATCTTGAAGATATTGGATTATTTAGAAGATATTGGGAGGAGATTACAAGAGGGGCTGAATTGGAAATTGGACAGAAATTAAGTTGTTGAATAATTAATTAAAGATTTTTTTATTAATTATCTTTGATATATCTCAAATTATCAACAAAGAAATCTTTCAAATATTTTAGAAACTAATAAAATCTGTTAATTATTTGAGAGATATTATATCAAAAGATAAAAGATTTTAGCAATAGAAAATATAAGATTCAAGTCCAATCAAGGCTTATATAAAGAGACCAAGGGAAGGGAAGCTCGACACTTCAGAATTTAGGAACCGTTTAGGGGGGGGGGGGCTAATTTCATCCTCTATCTCTACTTTCTTCTGTTATTTTTATTTTACCTTTGCATCCAATGGAGGAATAAGCTTCTTGGGTTGATTCCATTATAATTTCATTATGGATTCTGAGGTTAGAATGAAATAATTTCTTTGTTCTTTTCTGTATTGTTGAGGTTTTAATTCATCTATATCTTTTATCTTTGAATCACGTGAAAAGTAATGATTTTTAGATCACAGCTAATTAGTGAGATGTTTTATTTTATATGCATATCAATCATATGAGTTCAACAATTTTTAATTTTAATCGAGAATTTACTTTGATTAAATTTAGAAACTTTCATGTGATTAGATGAATTTTTGCCAATGATTGAGAATGTACTTTGATTACAAGTGAAAACTTTAACTAGAACTAATCACGAATGTACTTTGGTTAATTAGCTTTTTGCTTGAGTTTAGAGGTAAAAGAATGAACATGATTAAGGATAGTAATATTTAATTGAGAATGTACTTTGCTTAAATTTACTATGATTAATCTATAAAGTTCTTGCTTTTGATCGAGAATTTACTTTGGTTGATAATGAGAACGCGAACAAATTAATTGAGAATTTACATTGATTAATTTGCAAATCTACAACAATAATTGATTTAGCAATAATCTTTAGATTATCGATGATGGATCTATTTTGAAAAAGCAGTGAAATCAATTTATTTTCTTTACTATTGTTTTTATATCTTTTTATTTTTTAAATTTTATTTTTTTCTTTGTTTATCTTAATCCTCTTATTATTTTTTATATTTTATTTGACTAACTCTTTTGTATAGTTTTTATAAGAACTAATTTGTTAAAAAGAAATTTTGTGTTCATTGGGAGAGAACTTTGGGTTACTTTACCATTTCTATTTTGTTGACTACTATCTTAGCAATAATGATGTTGCTATAGTTTAGTAGTATTAATTTGATCGCGTCAATGACAACGTTATCAAATTTGGTGCTGTTGTTGGGGAACACAGTTAGAACTTTTATTTGGTTCTTTATTTTATTTTTCTTATTTTATTTTCCTTATTGTGATGAGGTCACTCCGTCGTGGGATTCGCTGGAAAGCCTCTCCAATCGGTGTTCTACCGATTGAAACTCGCAGAATGTGAGGGAAATACAACGAAAGACTCTGAGAAGAAAGAGGGGGGGGGGAAACTCAACCACTCTCATTCATCCAAGCTGAGTTGCACGAGGTTGGCCTGCCTTTATATAGGTGAAGGCAGCCAGAAAACAGAAAAGAAGAAAGGGACGCCGTCTAACAGGTTCCTAACGGCCAGAGAGAAGAAGGAAAACAATTTTGGCCAACAATTCCTAACAGCCAAGGAACGACACATTTGACGGGAGAAGTAAACCCTAACAGCTAAAGAATTGGGTTTGGACAGAAACCTAAAGAAAGGGGAGCAACCCTCTCATGAACCCTAGCAGAGAAACTGAAACAAGGCCGAGAGGTGTGATGCGGAAATGAAAATGAGCTTTCTCTGATGTTGGTGATGCGGAGGTTTGGAAGAAATGGGCTTGGGCCCAATGAATGTGATGCTTGGAGCATGTCCATGGTTAAAGCTCAAACGGTGAGTCGTGAGGCTTAAACACGTGTGCATCACACATTGGCAATTGGTATGTTAAATGGTGGTGTGCGTGAATGAACTGGAAGAAATTAGACCGTGGCAGTTCCAATATTATGGCCCAACAGAGCATGATTATTGCATACCAATATCCAAGACGCGGTGATGCAGAAATATGGGCTGCACTTGAAAATAGCCCAATTAGACAAACATTTATTTAATAAAAGAAATAAATTTCATAAAAGAAATTAAAAGAAATGGGCCTAGCCAATGACCCAAGCTATGAGCCTTAATGGGGTCACATCATATTGTAATTATTATTTTTTATTTGTAACTAACATCTTATTTTTCTTTATTTTTTTAATATTTATTTTATTTCTTTAGTCATTTTCATTTTTTAAGCATAATTTTTGTTTGAGAAAATTTGTGAAACTAATTTGGGAACACTTTGGCTAAGGAAAAATAAGGTACTTAAGTTGTCCATTGAGACACACATCTCTTTCCTAGAAGTTTACTCAACAAGCTTTCAACTTATTTCTTTTCAGAAAACTTCTTTCAAAAATGAAAAATCATTTTTCGTATGAAAATAATCAATAGTGTGATTTTCAAGTGAACTATAATTATTATCCACAACAACCACATGATCCATACGATTATCAGCAGCAAATTGTTACACCTACTTATGCACTTGATGTAAGTAGGTTAACTATACATCAATTTAATGATCTATATCCTAGATCATCATTTTTGGAATATGAGCAACCACCACACCATGGGCAACAACCATGTTCTGAGTATCCACTCCAGCCATCATATGTTCCATTTGGTTCTCAACAACAATAATATACACCACCACAACAAGTTGCAGCAACCAATGGACCATCCTATAGGGAAGTTGTGTTATTAATGGATGGACTGAGAGAGAAATTAGACACCATAGATGAAAGGTTGCGAGCTGATCAATGATGCAAAGATATTGAGCAAGAATGGTATGAAAATGATAAAGTATTATACGACATGATGGAGGATGTAAGTAGCAACAACTTTGTAGAATTACTTGGTATTGTTAATACCACCCTCCAATGCCATCCGAGATTTGCTGAAACCCTAGAATTTAGAGCACTTTGTCATGAAATAGAAGATATGCTTCTAAAGTTGGCCATTCACTAACACAAAAAAGCCCTATAACGTCATCCATATAACGTCTGTCCAGAAAAAGTCCCACGTTAAAAATGACCGGTGGCATTTTTGTAAATTATTTGACTTTTTTAACGTCTGCCCATTCCATCACAAACGTAATTTAACGTCTGACCCACAGTACCCCGATGTTATGTAAAAATTAACGTTTGAGCTCTCTGCCCCCGACTTAATTTAACGTCTGACCCACTCTGCCCCGACTTAATTTAACGTCTGACTCACTCTGCCCCGACTTAATTTAACGTCTGACCCCTTCTGCACCGACGTTAAGTAACGTCTGACCACACAGCCCCGACGTTAATTTTTGGGTTTTCTCTATGGGAAAAGCATAAACCCTAATTGTTTCGTCGCGCCACCAATTTTTCGCGAAGCTTCTTCGTCGGCAACCACCATTCCGAGCTCCTCCAGGTAATTTTTGAACGTTTTTCATCACCAAACTTGTTGGGATTTGATTATGGATTGATTTTAGGCGTTTTGAATCGAATATTTTCCGTTTTCATCCTTATTTGCAATGTTTCGCGATCCTTCCCGTCGGTGACCATTATTCCGACCTCCTCTAGGTGAGTTTCGAACATTTTTCACCACTAAACTAGTTGGTATTTGATTGTGGATTGATTTTAGGCGTTTTCAGCCGAATATTATGCGTTTTCATCCCCATTTGCATCGTTTTGAGATTATTTTGCTTGTTATCTCTTTTTCATTGTATGTATGTAATTGCTTGTATTTTTTTATTTGCAATTATAATTTTTATCTTAGACTATTTTTTTTAGTTTTTTTGGCCTATTTCTTTTTTTAATTGAATTTTTATAATAATATTTGTAAAATTACGAAATAAAATTATATTTATTTTTATTTGTAAAATTGGACTAATTGTATTTGATTTTTTAATATTATTGTTGCATTAATTTTTATTTTATGTATGTAGATTTATTATAGATTCATTGTGGACCAAGGTTGATCTGCCATATATGGATTCATTGAACCTCAAACCATTCAACCTCCGGGAAACTCACATGACCACATCAAACTTTATTTGCAAACATGGATGGTTGAGTCAAATAGAGAGATCTACTTTGCGCCATACATTGATGCGTATATTTTTTTTCTAGTGATATTTTATGAAGTATTATTAATTATTTCTGCTAAGTACTTGTGATTGACGGTAGGTATCATTGACAACTATGTGTCATCATTCCAAGACAATGCACGGTTGTATGGTTTTATTTATGCCATAGGAAGATTCCATCTGCTTTGAAAAACATGTTATAAGAGTAAGTATTAATTTTTTTCAATAACCTATGTATCTACTTAGTTATAAAAACTAACATATGTTTTATGTTTCCAAAATTTCATTAGAATTGTGAGTAAGCCTAGAGGCCAACAACTTAAAGTATTATATTCAAAGGTTAGAACTCATTTAGTTTAAAGTTATTAATTTTTGTATGTCAACTTATAACTTTGATATGTGTTTATTTTATTTGTAATGTTTAGTGTAACAAGCAAGAAGATTAATGGGAATTGTGTATATTAGTTTAGAATATATGTTGAAACTTAAGTGTTATTAGATATAACTGTAACTCCATAATTGTGCTGAAATTATTATGAAACTGTTATGGAAATTTGCTGATTTTCAGGTGTGGGAATGTTGTAAAAACAACCAAATTAAAAAAAAATTAGAGCAGATTGACGTCTGGTGGTGCTCTGACAGACGTTATTTAACGTCTGAGCTTACTGTGGCCGACGTTATTTAACGTCTGTCAGAGCCCAACAGAAGTCAAATTGCTCTGTTTTTTGGTTCCATTTAGCGCGAAAATTGACGTCTGTTGCTTTTGGTCCCGACGTTGGATAACGTCGGACCCTTATTGCCCCGACGTTAAGTGACGTCTGTTTTGTTTTTCGACGTTATTTTAACGTCACCCAGTACGACGTCGGTGTTTGGGCAGACGTCAAAGGTCGAAAATATCGGACGTTAAAAAACTTTTTTGTGTTAGTGATTATAGTTGAACAAATGTCGGAAAATTTAAGTCAACTAATGAAAGACAAAGGTACGAAGGCACCTTAGAAAAATTTATGAAGACGATAGTTGAGCAAATGGATGAAATGATAATGTTAAGGAGCATGAATCAAATGATGGAACAATTGAGCACTGATGTGATTGAGTACACGATTCAAATGTTAGAGATCAACCAACACCAGAATCACATCACACTGATATATCTACTTCTCGCAACCGAAATCGCGACGGGACGACGAAAATAATTTAAAAAAAATAGAGGAGTTGCCACCATAGTTTATTATGGAAAACTATAGAAAAACCTTAAAAAAAATAATAGTCTTTGAAACCAAATTTGGGTTCGGGAGTCGGTTACGTGTGGGGAAGGTATAACACCCAACAACGTCCGTTCTAAGACGGTTCCCTTTAATTAAGTATGAGAGATAAAATTAAATTTTTAAAATATTTGTCGTTGCCAAAAAAAAAACATATAAAAAATAATAAAGATAAAAAACAAAATTAATTTTTTTTTTATTTTTTTGGCCCGACGAGAATTGTACCTCACTCCTACATATTTCCATTTGGAAAATCAGGGATAACATAGTTCTTCGTAAAATATTTGTTGTTTGATATTATTTTATTTTATTTTTAATTTTAATATTATGAAGAGAGTTTGAGATTCAACATGATTAAATTATCATGCAAGTCCAAGACTTGACATGATTTCCAAAAATGATAAAAAATAAGTATAATTTATAACATAATTTTTTTATTTTAATTTTTTTAATATTTTTTTATTATCACGAGAATCTGAGATTCAATATGATAACAGATTTAGTTATCAAGTAAGTCCGAGACTTGACGTGATATTCAATAATTATATAAAAGAAATAATTTATAATTTATATTTTTTATTCTTTTAAATAAAATAATTAAAAGCCTACGAAGGAGTATTTTAATTATCAAGCAAATCCAAGACTTGATGTAACATCTCATTTTAATAGATAAATCTATTAAAATAGAACATCATACATATTATAATATCCAAGGATACGAGACTTAAAGTATAAGGATTTCGCAGCCATCCAAGTATTCAATAAGGAAAAACTAAGGCACACCACTGTATCCTTAACAAAAAAGAAAGATTCAACAGATGACCAAAAGCTCGCTCACAAGCAAAGGATTACAATATAATAATAACTCTTCAACGTGGGCTCAACAGCGGCCCAACACTAAACCATGTCCAACTAAGCTACAACATCCCCGTTGCCACTACGATCACCAGGAGTTCCCACATCTGCTCACATCAATAAATTGATGATCATCGCAAAAGAAAAAGGGGAAAACCACACACGAGACACAGAAGCAAGCAGAAAGGGTAACCTAGAGTAAAAGGTTTTTATCATACAATTGAACATACAATTTAACAGTCAAGAGCCACATAAACCAAACAAACATGTAATAATAGACATTTTAAGACTCTAAGACTCGATTATCCGGATACATATAATCAGTCGAATTCATTGGATCCTTGCACTTGTGGTGGCCTTTACAGCTTTGCAGAGGCATTGCCAATGGGTTTCACCCTACTACGCACAAGGTTAGCCTTCAAGCATCTAAGGCCATTATCCTGCCAAAGATTAGGGCCTCCTACTACTCTCACCACTTGAGTCAGTACGCTCTACGTGAGACTAACTAACTCTTTAGAGTTTCAGGATACAATCCTTACTTGAATCCTTACTAAATTATATAATAAGGCACCACCACAAAACGTCCATGGAATTACGTTCTAACCATGAGGCACCACCATGAGCTCTCACTAATAGGGGTCATGGAATTACGTCCTGACCATGAGGCACTACCACGAAACCTTCGTGGAATTACGTCTTGACCATGAGGCACCACCATGAGATCTCACGTAGAGATTCATGGAATTACGTCCTAAACCATACCCAAAATCATGTTTCACCAATCCAACATAAAGTTATCATGCATACCAATCTCATGCCAATATTTATAACCAACCATTTAATCATGTTCCATACGAAATCCATACCAAGCTCATCAATTCAAATACCAATACATCACGTAGAACATACAAGGCATCATACTTGAACTGTTTAAAGCAACCAATCATTAGATCATGTGAAGCATACATGTATCCAACCAATCTTGCCAATCTTGCTCAAGCTACCATCTCTCGCCTGGGCAAGACTGCATACAGAGGACACGTCGAGGTCTCGCTTAAGCTAACCCATCTCGCTCAAGCGAGACTACTCTCGCTCAGGCGAGTGGTCTTCGCTTAGGCGAGCCCTCGAACCAGAGAGAAAAGTAGGTTGCAGCTGTTCTCGCTCAGGCTAGAGCTCTTCGCTTAAGCGAGAGCTTTTCATTTTGTGCGACCAACAGCTCGCCTGGGCGAGTTCAATAGAACCTCCCCTGCTATCAAGCGTACCAAGCCAGATTCAATCATATTAACAACACAAGCAATGTATTTTCATACGACAGAAACATGAATCAAGCATCCATAATGTAAAATAGGCAAAGTATGTGAAAATGACTTAAAACAGCGAAACCCTAGCTTCTGTTACCTGGAAAACGCTAGCAAAACTGCACAAGCACTCGAAGAAGAGCACCACGTAAAGTGGCAGCTTGTAGAACTGAAAAAGCAACCAAAGAGAACGAAACTGAGTTCAAAGTGGAACTAGAGCTTCCAAATAGAAGGGGAAACGAGAAAGAAATAAGGGTCTAGAGTTTGACTTACCTAGAAGTAGAGTTGGATTGCCCGACGGAGGAACTAGCTCAAACCCCAGCAGGGCTCTAAAAAATAGAGAAGAAAGAGTGAGAAAAGGAGCTATTTCACAAATGGAGGCAAAATGATGGATATTAGGGTTGGAAAAGGGTTTTGGGCACCCTATGGGCTGACCCTTAGGCCCAATAGTTAAGGCTAGTCCCTTAAACATAAGAGCAGAAAAAAAGTGGGTCTTACACTTGACATGATATTCAATAAAAAAATATAATTTATTGTTTTTATTTTTTATTTTTATTTTTTTTAAAATAAGAGAATTAAAAGCTTACAAAGGAGTGCTTTAGTTATAAAGTAAATCCAATACTTAACATGATATTCAATAATTATATAAAAGGAATAATATAATTTATATTTTTTATTTTTTTAAGTAAGAGAATTATAAGCCTACGAAAGAGATTTCTAATTACCAAGATAAAAGTAATGGCCTCCTAAGAGATGGAAAGAGAAAGGTCACACATATCAATAATGAATCCAAACCCAAAATCACCTAACATTCGAACCCCAAACACATTTAGCCATATAACAAGTCAATCAATCATACACTTGATATTATAACAGAGTCTTAGCAATACATGAGTAATATTAGGAGCAAAAAAAGAATTTACCTTTCAAGGTCACGAATAGAGCAAATCCGACTGAGAGGACAGTGAGATGACCCCCCTTTGCGTGTTCCTCTGGTAATAAAAAAAAGAAGAGAAGTTTTTTCAAATTTTTTTCTGTGTCTTGCATTGGAGAGGTTTTGTGCTTATATAGAGACACCTTGGATACCACTAAAATCCTAATCTTTAATTATAATGAGATATATGAGGAAGAAATTGGTCCCGATGAAACATATTATAGAAAATAAATCGTCGCATAATATCCAAGGTATTGATTATAAGGGTTAAATATGTTTTTGGTCCCTTAACTTTCAGTGAATTTTGGAATTAGTCCATTTCAAAACTTTTGACCAATTTAGTCCTTCATCTTTCAAAATACATGTATTTAGTCCGTTTAATTAAATTTGTTAAGTTTATTTGATATTTCAAGTGCGTTTCATAATAGTATTTGACTTAATATTAAAGCAAAAATGTGTCAAACAATATAAACAACTCAAATATAATCTTGAAATGCGTACGAAACATCAAATAAACCTAACAAAATTTGGTTAAAAGGACTAAATCTGTATATTTCGAAAGATGAAGAACTAAATTGGTCCAAAGTTTCGAAATGGACTAATTCCAAAATTCACTGAAAGTTAAGGGACCAAAAACATATTTAACCCTGATTATAATTACTAAAAAATATTGCCCGTAATTATTAGAATCATATATTTTCCAGTACATGAATATCCTGATGCAACATCTTATGTAAATCAAATCATAACATAATATTCATATAATTGATTCTAATTATTACCAGAAATATTTGCTTCTAATTATTAAAATCGTACCTTTCTTTGAAAAACATTATTATCGAGAATATTTGCTTCTAATTATTAAAATCGCACCCTTCGTTAAAAAAACACAGATCTTAAAATATTCTGACATGTCATGTGAGGAGTGTAAATAACAAATAGTGGGGGTGAAGATATGTATAAAACATTTAGGCTCATGTAAAAGGTGTGACAATTTAAAACAAATTGGATTCTTCGTTCTTTTTCTCTTTTTTTTTTCATGGTAAAGATTAAAGTTTGAAAATTTAAAAAACTTATTTCACCTCTTTTTTCTTACCTACCATTAATCAAAAACATATTTTTTATTTTATTTATTTATTTTTAAAAAACAAATGCATTAACCCGGACGAAACTGGGTGTTGACACTACTGATATGTATAATGATGCTCATAGTAATATGTCTACTAATGGACATATTAATTTTACTAAAAATGTTGCTGATGAAGAAATTGAAGATTTTCACACTAACATATCTGCTGATGGATATGATGTTGCTCAATGCGAATATAAATGTTTTATCTATTAATGAGGATATGAGTATAAATGATCTTTTTCATGAGAAAATTTGTGAGAATAATACAATGGAGGAATCAAGTGAAGTTGAAGAACCAACGATATTTGAAGATGCAACTGAAGCACTACTACTACAGCTAGCTTGATTATTTTCTTTGACTAACTCTTTTGTATAGTTTTTATAAGAACTAATTTGTTAAAAAACAATTTCGTGTTCGTTGGGAGACGACTTTGGATTACTTTACCCTTTCTATTTCGTTGACTACTATCTTAGCAATACTGACGTTGCTATAGTTTAGTAATATTAATTTGATCGCGTCAATGACAATTTATCACTCATCTAATGTGTATTGTTAAACTTGTCTATTTAGTGCATTGAGAAACTCATTTAATATCTTTTGTTATACTCGTCTAATTAGTGTATTCTTAGACTCACATAATCAATTTATGGAATGACTCATGTAATGCTTCTTGTTATACTCATCTAATTAATGTATTAACATATTCATTTATTGTGTAATACTAGAATCAATTAATGATTTTTCTTTATACTTATCTAATCAATGTATGGATAAACTCATCTAATGTGTATATTACTAGACTCATCTAATATTTTTTCCTATATTTGTCCAGTGTATGTTTTGCTAGACTCATCTCAATGTGCGTCTCATATATGTTTCGAGACTCATCTAATGATAATATAAATACATTAGTGGTATATTTTAAAACAATTAGTTTGTCAGTTTTAACTTTTGTTTTACTCTTACTAAAGTCTTAAGCTCTACTTTTCCAAGTTGAAAATAGTAAGGCTTAATACCTAACTTGGTCCTCTAAGTTTATTTAAATTTTCAAAAAGACCTATAGTTATTTTTTTTTTCCAATTTAGTCCTCCAAGTTTTAAAAAATTTTCAATTTGGTCATTTCCGTTAGATTGACGTTAGTACCGTGTCCATAAATGCCACATGACAATTGGTGGAATTTTCAATTTTATTTATTTATTTATTTTTAATTAAAAAAAAACACCACGTGTCAGCTTATGGTCGTACCATGTGGTAGTGATAGTGCTAAGTGTCATGTCATTTGTAAAACTCTCTTTTTATTTCTGCCCTAATTTAAAAAGGGCTGACCCAAATCAGTTGGGCCTAGGGTTGGCCCATAGGGAACCAAAGACCCTAAGTCTGCCCTACCACACTCATTCTACTCGCTTTCAGAATCAACCCCTTTTTCCTTAGAGCTTTAACCGTCCCCCTCTGCTAGGGTTTGGTACCACCTTGGTCAGGCAAGTTCGAACCAGTTCATTTCTTCTCCACGTAAGTGTTTCATCATCCGTGCTTGCATTTTCTTCTACTGTTACTCTGGGTAACTTATGTCCCCACTATTCCCTTAAATTTTTCCAGCTCCTTAAGTTGTTCCTTGAGTTGCCGTGCCCACTGCTTAGAGTCAAGGTTCTGTTCTAGCTATTTCCAAGTAAGGGAAGCTAGATCCTTTTGTATATTCCGTGAGATCTACTTGTTGTACGTTTATTTCATGATTAAATAAATTGTGTGTGAATATGAGTTGCTGGAATACATGTTTGAACTGTTTGGAGCGTGTTTAGGTGACTATTGCACGAGAGAACAGTGGTGAGCGCTGGTTTTCTCGCCCAAGCGAGCATGTCTCGCCTATGCGAGATTACAGAGGCTCGCCCAGGCCATTTCATGCGAGTTGTCGCTCAGGCGACTAACCACGCTTTGAGCGAGCGAGTGTCTCACTCAGGCGAGGGAAGTCTCGCCTAAGCGAGAAAGAGCTGAAGGCCACTGTTCTTGATGTCGAGCTCTTGCCTAGGCGAAAGGAGCTCGCCTAAGCGAGAGTCCCTCTCGCTTGAGCGAGGCATTTCTGCCTGAGCGAGAAGCTGGGCGAGAATGCGGCCTGGTTGGTTGTTTCTTTATTCTGAATTGTTGGCTCTATGTTTGTGTTGATCTTGCTCTTAAAGTATGAATAGGGTGATTATGTATGAATGAGATAATCTATAGTCTGTAATGGATGAGTTCAATATGATTTGGGCATGTTACATGTATGGTTGGTTTCACGGATTGAATATGATGAGTTGGGTATGGATTTGATATGAGATATGGAAAGATTCATTGATAAGAAAGGATGACTCTTGACATGGTATCGGCATGAGGTACAATTCTATATTTGTGGTTTGGGAAGGATGAGTTATTATTGATTCAACATGGAATATGGATGAGGAATGGGTACAAAGGTTGGCATGAGATTTAAATGCTTGATTATTATTAGTTGGTTGTTTGAATATATGTGGTATGTGGTCAGTACGTAAATCCATAAGTCTGTAGGTGAGACTTTCTTATCGTGCTTCAGTGGTCGGGACGTAATTCCATGACCCCTGTTAGTGGGAGTTCATGGTGGTGCCCAATCTATATAATTTGGTAAGGATTCAAGGTAAGGTTGCATCCTGACACTCTAAAGAGTCAGTTAGTCTCACTTAGAGCGGACTGACTCTTGTAGTGAGAGTAGCAGGAGGCCTGAAACTCATTAAGGGCTAACCTTGTGTGTGGGGGATTGAATCACTGTAACACTTGTAACACATAGATCGGGGGTGAGCAGCTCGAGGGTGAACAGCTCGAGGGTGAGCATGGTAATCCACCACAATTGCAAGCATCCGCTGAATCTGACCAGATTATATGTATCTGGATGAGTCGTGTCGAGTCTTAGTGTATTGTGTGGAAGGTCATAACATGTTTGGACGATGTATGTATAGTTGACTGTGAAAAAGTATATGATTGCATGATAACACTATTTTTCGGCTCTAGCTTACCCTTGCTTGTTTGATTGTTTTGTATGTTGTTCTTCTACTTTTGTGATGATCATCAATTTATAGATGGGAGTAGATGCGAGAGGTACTCGAGGTCAACAGGGAAGGGATGGTTCTGCTGCATAGTCTACCTGGGCTGGACTTCATGTTTCTTGGGGCTTTTCTTTAGGGCTATGGCCCATGTACTACTTTGTTCTTTAGTACTCTATTAACTATTGTGAAGTTCTTGGATTTCGTTTGTATCTGACATCGTGGTGTGCCTTGGTTTCTCCTAGCATCCTCTGGATATTGTCAGGAGTAGCGTTTATACTCCAGGACTTGTCACTAAATTTCTATCTGTGTGGCATTTCATTTAAATTAAAGTTATTATTTAAATGAGGTGTTACATCATTGTCACATGGTAATGCTTCATTTCAATTTAGTCCCCTATTTATAATTTTTGATTCAATTTAATCCCTTATTTATAATTTTGATTCAATTTAGTCCTCATTTTTCTTTAAATGAAGCAATTTGGCTAATCTCCAATTTGAGACCAAATTAATAATGAAACTTAGTTACAACTTATATATATATATATATATATATATATATATATATATATATATATATATAATTTATACATAAAAACACTCCACCTAAATATTCAATATTTTTTTTATTTTTACATAAAAAAAATCCCTACTTAAACTTATAACTTTTTTAAAAATATTAAAAATGTAAATATAAAGTGACACTTGTCTCATTAAAAAATATTTGTTGTAAGATCCCATTTAATAGTTATAAACTACCGAACACAATATTATATAATGATACGACAAAGCAGAGAGTGAAAACAAATATAATAAATATTCATACAGTCATTGTAACACCCCAATTTTTGGGTGTCATAGAAAGTTAGAAAACGAATGCGTTTGACGAAAAAGGATTATCAATGAAAAAATACTAATAAAAACTTTTAATTTAATTTAAATTACATAATTCAAACGTGACTTTGTCAAAAACTTCCAATAACATTTGCGAACACCAAAATCCAAACAATCATACAAAACCAAACATAGCATCACTTTCATCTAACATCTTCAAACATAGTGATCTAATCAATCTTTGGTTTTCCGTGGCCTCTCACCCACAACAACATCTAGTTTCCTAGAACAAATTGTTCGATGTGTCCCACTATCGTAGCCAGACTGTCTCCCTCATTCCTCAAGGAATTATGAGTAAAAATGTCGATGCATCGCACACCGGGCACAATACTCGCAATGAGCCGAAATAAGGTGAAACATCTTTCCCCTCCCCACTACTTCACACAGGCGAGTGGGTACAACAATCGAACCAATCCTCTACCACTACTTCACACAGGCGAAAAGGACCCCTTTCCACTGCTTCACACAGGCGAAAGAGTCTTCACTGGGTTCCTAGGTACGGAAAACCTCACACAACATTTAATTCCACCAAGAGCTTTCAGGCAAGGCAAAACACTCCCAACATACAACCCATGAGAATTACATATTGCCAACAAAATATACACCATCACATCATGCATGGGAAATAAACCATAACATAAACGCATCAACTTATCAAATAATACATTCATACAATGAACCCAATGAGTGACATTCATTCAAACACAGTATAAAATCACACTCAAGTAATTATCCTCAAACCACCACTTAAACTACATAAGCATGCAACCCATGAAAACCAAGAAAACCACCAATCACATAACCCATTTATTCACGTCACTCTCCCATTGTGAATCACATCCTTGCACACCTTCATACCTCAACATCCTCACTTACATCTCTCACTCTCTTGGAAAATAACTAATTCTTATAATTTTTATCTAATCCAACTTAACAACACATTATGCAAACGATTTGGGATTTTAGAAATCAAACTGCAGCTTGTATAAACCTCCAAAAATTATGTATTTATATTCAAATTAAAGATGATTGAATCAAGAATCAAATTCAACAATAACCAACTTAATTGAATAACTATAGAGAACGTTATGCACCAAACAAGCAACAAAGGTCAATGCTGTCAACAACCAAACTACAAGGACCTTGCGATATAAAGTGCTCTCACTACAGAGCTCCAATTCAATATCCGACTGTTCAAAGTCAAGAACTATGTGTTAAGGACCAGTTGTTAAAATTTCAGCTTAATCCAACGGTTAACGAAGTATTAACCTTCATTTTACGAAAAGTGTACAATGTAGGAAAATGGGTAGCGCCACACCATATGCTTTTAAGATGAAAACTTTGCCATTGGCGTTAAAATAAAAGAAAACCTGCACCATGGATAAAAGGAAAAGAGAAGTCCTATAGAATGGAAAGAAAAGAAAGAAAACAAATTAATCCAATCAAGAACCCAAAAGGAAAAATACTACACCACGATGCAATAACTGTAACACATTTTTTTTTCAAATATCTCATCAAATTAAATGAATCCCAATGCACAAAGCCAAAAGAAAGAATGGAAAGACCATGCACACATAAAACCATGCAACAGAAAACGCATGGCAAGGTTTTCAAAAGGTTTCATTACTAAGCAAAGATAGAAAAAGGAAACATGGTCAACTTCATTCATCAAACAACAAGAAAAACAAGAGAAGAAAGCAAGGTTGGCTTCCCCTACCTTGTTAGCAACCTCCAACCTATGTTCCCTTTCTTCCACAGTCTCTTCCACGGTTCATCTCTCGTCTACTCCTTTCCTATTTTTTTCTCACATTTTAGAAACCCTAAAACTGTTATATCTCCTTCCCTAAAACATTACCTTTTAATCTATAACTAATTCATCTGAATCTTTTCCGTTAAAATCTTAGAAATAAAACCAAAAGCCATTTTTGTTGCCTTTAGAATAAGTAGCAACCAAGCAAATAATAAAAAAAAGAAGGTAGAGTGAATATTGCTGCAATCTAACAGAAAGAGAAATAAAAGAAGAGAAAAAAAAGGAATGAAAATAAAACTGTGCAGCATGTAGTTTTCGTATGGAAACAAATTTCAGGAGAGAGAAAACTAAAGAATTTTTCGTGGGCCCCACCAGAAAGAAGAGAAAGAAAAAGAATCCCAATTTAGTCATTTTAAAGCTACCTGAAAAATCAAACCCTTGTACCTTTGCACAACATCACCCATATCAACCACCAAGCTACATGCTTTCTCATATCATATTAAAATTTAAAATAAATAAAACAATAACTTACATCACTTAAATAATTATTATAAATACAACAATAACTTAAATAACTCAAACAACAATTATTTCATATTTCATAATTTAATAACCTAATTAAATTAAATAAATCAACAATATTAATCAAGCCATTAATTTTTTTCCATGTGTTTCCTTTTAGTCTAATTTTTTGCGGGTCTTACATTCTCCCCAACTTCAAAAATTTTCATCCTCGAAAATTGTGTACTAAAAAAGTAACACATCATGCATACCTAAAATTTTGTGCACTCACATGATGAAATTAAAGTCTCATACCAAATCAATTTGTACACATAAAAATTCACTACACACATAAAATAAAAACCTCATAGCTCTTAAAGAAATATTCTTACCCAAGAAAAGAAAAATCTTCCATGAATTAACGAAAGTAAAATATTGTTCATAAAATAAAAATAATCTAAACATACAACCTTTCTTTTCTTTCCACATATAGCTTTAGACCTTATATATTTTCCTAATATTTTTAAACAAAATTGCGTAAAGCGTTTTAGGGTGAGGCATTGAGAAGTGCAGTGGACTTGATTAATCTTTCTCCATTCATTCTTCTTAATGGTGATGTTCCTGAGAGGGTGTGTGGAAGACCCGAGAAATGTAAATAATTAAATAAATAATTATTTAATAAATACGGGTAGTAGAAGCATTTATCACATTTAATGTTAATTGTTGTGACATGGAAAAGTACTAGCTCAAATGGTTGAGAGTACTTTGATTGTATAAGAGGACTTGGGTTCGAGTCTTATGTATGCCAATTGTATGATATTTTATTATGTGCTTTATTTTAAGGTTATGATTGAATGTGAGAAGTGATAATGTAATCCTAAAATTATAGGAATTATCACCAAACATGAATTGGTTGTGCAATTACCTTGTGATTGAGTGGTTGTGGGTTCAAACCTCGCTGAGAATGAAATTAATTTCTTTATTTTTACTAAATAGAGTTGTGGTTTGAATGTGAAAGGGTGAATAGACCCTAGAGAAATGGACAACCAAGGGAATGGGAAAAACAACCTATAATAGGCTATGAATTTGGGGGATCGATTGTTTTGATAATGTATGAGTAAACCCTTATGAGATTGTATGCAAATAATGGGGTTTTCTGTATTGTATGTGGATTTTGGTTCAACTTTGAATTTTGGTAGACCTTTTGGTGTCCAAATTACGTTCGTATATGTTTATGCTTTGTGAGGGATTGCTTGGTACGTTGGATATGAGAATTTTGGCTTTGGTTTTGGTGTCTGTGTGCATGCACAGAGAAGACTTCTTCTATTTTCGCTCAAGCGAGCAAGGCTCGCCTAGGCAAAATTAGCAGAACTCAAAGTCTGATTCTGTTCGAGCATCTCGCTCAGGGAGAGCATCTCGCTCAGGCGATCGCATCTCGCCTAAGCGAGAAGTCGAGGGGTGCGAGGTTTTGTTTGAGCATCTCGCTCAGGTGAGGAGCCCATGGGGTGGGCGACTGAGCATCTCGCTCAAGCGGGAGGTACTCGCCTAAGCGAGAAATCATGATAGGATGAGGGTGTTGTTGCTTGACTTGCCGCCTAGGCGAGGGATTTTATGTTTGAGCAAGGGATGATTTTGCCCAAGCAAGAAATGCTCGCCTAAGTGAGACCTCGCGTTAAGTTCCTGTAGCACTCTAGCTCAGGCAAGAAATTTAGCTTAAGCGAGATAGGTTTGTGTGTTGTTTGCACGCATTGATACGGACGTGGATCAAGAGATGATGTGCCATGAGCGGGTAGGTTCATGAATGGTGATTAACACATGATGGTATGAGCGGAGAGGTTCATATCCAGTTACTCTCGTGTAGGGATACGAGCGAGGTAGGTTCGTATGTTCTGTGCTCACACTTGAGAGATGTTACGTGCGTGGAGGTACGTAGCTGGTGGATCCCGTGTGTTGGACTACGGGCGGGCAGGTCCGTAGAGTAGGACTACGAGCGGGGAAGTTCGTAGAGGCAGGACCATGACCGGGCATGTTCGTGTGAGCATCATAAATCCTGAGTCCATGGCTAACTATGCTATGTGATTTGAAGGCTGAAAAGCCTTGGAGTATCAAGGACTTGGTCAATGTCTAACTTTAATAATATAGCTGGGTGTAATTATATGATTGAACTAATGTGTTTCTTTGATTATTGAGCTCACCCTTTTTGTTTGTGCTTGGCGATGATCATGTAATTATTTACTCGGGAGCAGTTGATGATACAGGTGATGCTACTAACGCTTGAGACGGAGAGAGGGGCTAGCTTGTGTTGGAGTTAGGGATTTTGTTATGTTTTTATTATTTATCAGAAATTTTAAAAAATTGTAATAAGTTTATTACTCTAATTTTGTTTAAATTATGGCGCTTTGATTTATGTTTTGAATTTTTCCCACGTTAGGAATAATAAAAGTTTGACGTTTGATATTCATTTCTTATTTACTTATTTTAATTAAGTAATTTCTAGTAGGGATGTTACAATGTGGAAGGGGAAAGATGTTTCCTATAGTCATTTGAGAGTGTTTAGTTACAAAGCATTTGTTCACATCCCTAAAGATGAAAGGTCTAAGCTTGATGGGAAATCTAAACAGTGCATCTTCCTTAGTTATTGTCGTGATGACTTCGCTTACAAATTTTACGATCCGGTTGACAAGAAGATTGTTAAAAACTGAAATGTTGTTTTTCTTGAGGACCAAAGCATTGAAGATATTGAGAAGAAAGAAAAGCCAAAATAGGTTACTCATGGGTTCATTGATGTTGAGCCTGAACCTCCTGCAATAATTGTTGATCATAGGGGGGATGTGAATGTAGATGTGGAGAATGTAGTTGATGTGTCTAAGACTGAAGTTAATGAACCAACTGAAGTAGCACCTTCTGAACCACTTGTAGAGCCTCTTTTGAGAAGATCTGTTAGAGAAAGACATCACTCACAAAAATATTCCCCTCGTGAGTTTATGTTGTTGACTGATGGGGGAGAGCCTGGATGTTATGAAGAAGCTATGTTGCATGAAGAGAAAAATAAGTGGTTCAAAGCCATGCAAGAGGAAATGAAATCATTGCATGAGAATCATACTTTTGAATTGGTGAAGCTTCCTCAAGGTAAGAGAGCACTGAAAAATAAATGGGTGTTTAAATTGAATTCGGAAGAGAATAACTCACAACCAAGGTACAAGGCAAAGTTGGTTGTGAAAGGATTTGGTCAAAAGAAAGGTATTGATTTTGAAAAGATATTTTCACCTGTGGTTAAAATGTCTTCAATCAGAGTTGTACTTGGCTTGACAGCAAGTTTAAATTTAGAAATTGACCAACTTGATATGAAAACAGCCTTTCTTCACGGTGACTTGGAGGAAGAGATTTATATGGTACAACCTGAAGGTTTTGCCGTCAAAGGAAAAGAAAATTTTGTTTGCAGATTGAGAAAGATCTTGTATGGGCTCAAACAAGCTCCAAGGCAATGGTATAGAAAATTTGATTCTTTTATGATGGATCACGGGTATGATAAAACTTCTTTTGATCATTGTGTTTTTGTGAAGAAATTTCCCAACGAAAAATATATTATTCTCTTGCTCTATGTTGATGACATGTTGATTGTTGGTCATGATAAAAATGACATTCAAAGTCTTAAAAGAGAGTTGAGCAAGTCCTTTGCAAAGAAGGATTTGGGTCCTGTAAAACAAATCCTTGGCATGAAAATTGTTCGTGACATGAAGAATGGAAAATTGTGGTTATTCCAACAAAAATATATTGAAAAGGTATTAGAGAGATTTAATATGAAAAATTTAAAGCCTGTCAACACTCCACTTGCAGGTCACTTTAAGTTGAGCTCAAAGGATTGTCCTACAAGTGAGTATTAGAAAGAAGAAATGCAAAAGATTCCATATTCATTTGCAGTTGGTAGCTTGATGTATGCCATGGTGTGTACAAGGCTAGACATTGCTCATGCTGTTGGTATTGTGAGTCGTTTCCTTGCTAATCCTGGAAAAGAGCATTGGAAAGCTATGAAATGGATACTTATGTATCTCAAAGGTACTTCTAGAGTTTGTTTATGCCTTGGAAGTGGTAAGCTTGTGTTAAATGGTTACACAAATGCATACATGGCTGGTGATGTGGATTCTAGAAAATCTACTTCATGCTATATGATGACTTTTTTAGGGGGAGCAGTGTCATGGCAATCCAGATTACAAAAAATGTGTTGCTCTATCTTCTACAGAGGCATAATATATTGTAGTTACAGAAACTGCTAAAGAGCTCTTATTGATGCATAAATTCCTACAAGAGTTAGGATTATCACAAGAAAAATACGTTTTATATTGTGATAGTAAAAGTGTAATCCATCTTAGCAAGAACTCAACTTTTCATTCAAGGTCAAAGTATATTGAAGTCTGATATAATTGGATACGTGATGCATTAGAGATGAAGCAATTGTCATTAGAGAAAATCCATACCGATGAGAATGGGTCAGATATGATGACAAAGATCTTACCTGCAGGAAAATATGTTATATGCAAGGAGCAAGCCAGTTTGGTTGATTATGGCCCCAATTAATTGTTGAGGGGGAGTTTTTTCAGGTGGGTCATCAATTCATTGGGTCCACACTGATTTATTTAAGAAAAATAAAATAAGTTTTTTTATGGGCTCCCAACCCATTATACAATTTAAATATGCAACCCTTACATCAGGTTTGTCAAGAGAAAGAAAAATAGAGTGAGACAAAGAGAGAAGTTGTGAATGCCTCTAGTGAGAAGCAATCACAGAGATTGAAGAAGAAAGAAGAAAAGAAGTTATCTTGGAGAAAATGTTTTATTCCTCATCTCATATATTGAGGTTCTCTCTATTGTTTATTTAAAGTACCCATTGAGGTTTGTTATCCACCTTGTTTTGTGAAGAGAATAGTGCTATGTTGATCCTTGGATTAGCATGTTGCTTCATGCCTTTTACTTTATACTTTATGCCTTTGCTTTACTCTCTCCTCCACATCATTTATGCTTCCCAATCACCATGCGCCATCTAGCATTGCTTTCTTACTCCTAATTAACCTACAAAGCAAATAAACATAGATTAGCATGTTGGCTTAAGTCAAGTCAACTATAGTCAACAAGTCAAACCTAGTCAAAGGTCAACAAGTCAACTAAAGTTGATTCAACTAAGTCAACTTTGGGAATAAAAAATAACAAACACAAATGAAAGGGATGAAGGATTAGTGAGCTTCCTTTCTAAACATGCTTAGTCTTCTTAAGCATGTGCCTCCATCCTTGGTTGGGGTCAATCCTTCATCATTATGTGTTTTCCATTTCCTTTTTGTTTTGAATCAATCCATCATCTTTTTCTCTTGAGCTTTGTGAAAGGAACCTTCACATCTAGATAGCTTGCTATCTTAATGTCCAATGGGGATTTCACTTAGCTTTATTAATCAACTCATACCATATTCAATAATCTTAAAAAGAAACAAGATAATCCTTCATGACCCAAACATTTAAAACATTTAATGGAACTTGATCTTGAAGAAGTGGAATGGTGAATGTGATCACTTGGTGACTTACTTTTACTTGGTGGTTCTTGATGAGAGTTAGAAGGGAACTTATCATGTTTCTTTTTATCCTTTCCCTTCCATGAGTGTCTAAAGTAGTGGTTGGGTGAGTAACTCTTCTTTGCCCTTCTTTTTCTTTTCAATTGAATTTCAACCCCAAGGGCAAATGTGAAAACATTTTCAAGAGTGGAGTACTCATACAACTCTACTTGATCTTGTATGTCTCTCCTAAGACCACTCATAAATCTTTTTATTTTCTCTTTGTTAGTTTCTTTTATTTCAACCCTACACATTTGAGACTCTAATTCTTTAAAGTACCCACTCACACTCATAGAACCTTGGTGAAGCCTTTGGAGCTTCAAAAGAAGTTCCTTCCTATAAGAGGGAGGAACAAATCTAGCGTGCATAAGAGTTTTAATGTCCATCCAAGAAGCCGCGGGTGGCCCTTGGTCATAATTCTTACAAACGTTATGCCACCAAGTATTGGCATACTCTAAAAATCCTAAAACTACTAGATCAACTTGTGTTTGATCCTTTACATGATTTTCATTGAAAATTTGATCAACTTTAGCTTCCTAATCATGGAAGATTTTGGGATCACTTCCTCCATAGAACTTAGGAATCTTTGGAGTTTGCTTCTCCTATGATGGGTTGTGCCTAGAATGCCATCTTTTCCTAGCCTCTTTTTCTTGCTCTTTAGCTTCAAGCCTTTCAATGTGCTCTTGGATTCTTAGGTCACTTTGCTCCTTGTCTTTTCTCAATTGTTCCAAGGCCTCCTTCCTAGACAACTCCAAATCCCGAAGCAATCTCATCAATGTATTGTTTTTGTTTGGTGTAGGTACATTTGATGAACTTGCCATGATTTCTAGAACTAAAACACTCAAATTCGTGACAAAATAAATGGATTAGAGGTTAGACAACATGAAAACCGAGACCAAATCCAACCTAAAATGTAACCCAAGTGTTTAGATCACTCTCCCAAAGTAACAAGGCAAGGGTAGCACTCAAAATCCACCAAAGGAGTGAAGCAAACACTTTTAAAAACTTGTTCAAAACCTTTCAAATGCAAGACAAGTGATTCGGCCACAACATCCCAAGAGTTCCAAGAAAAGAAAACTACTAAGACAAAACAAAGAACACCTAGTAACAAGCAAGAAAAGCACAAAAATAAGGAAAGCTAAACTCTAAAGAAGAAAAGTTTGAGACAAAACTTTTAACAAGAATAAAACAAGAAAAGCACATTTTAAAGACTCTATGGAAAGTACTTGACAAGCATCTTCAAGTCTTAAATCATGCATACACCAAGAAAGATCATAACCAAGTTAAAGCATGGAACTAATTAGCCAATATCAGCCAATTCTCAAGTATGAAAACTAGTAGCATAACACCTAGTGAAAAACACACTTTCAGTTCACCAAGGAGCAAGGTTGCTCTCAGTTTTTAGGCAAAAATTGGTGCAAAATTTTCTTCTTTCACAACTAGTTTCATAAAATGGTGAGAAAGAGTTTTAGGTGGCTTGGACACTTAGTTCATCAAGTTTTAGGCCAAAATCAATTTCATGGAGCATACATCAAGCAAGAAATAAAGTGAAAGCAATATTCAAATACTTGGAAAAACAAGAATAAGAAAACTTCAAGTTAACATATGACATATGACTCAAGCAAAAGTTAGGCAAATTTAAAGACTCAACATGACATACAAAAAGACACAAACATGTAGCTATCATGCATTTAAACTCATGGATTTGAGGCTCAAAGACTAAGCATCCAAAGACATGTTATTCAACCACATTTAGGAGCTTAAAGAGGTGCAAAAACCGTAGCCAAACTCCCACAACAAAACCTGAAAACGCTGATTCACGTATTCTTTGCAGATCTGACCATTGCTCACTAATTTGATCATAACTTTCTCCATTGAACTCCAAATGCGTTGGTTCTTTTTTTTTTCTTCTGGAAACTGACTCCAAGAGCTTTCTTTTGACACCAAAAATGTAATTTTTGGACCACGGAGCTGGTGCAGTTTAATGTTTTAAAATCGTCACGTTTTTTGCCAGCACTATTTTTGTGTGTCATGGAAGTGGATTTGAACCATACCAAGACAGCTACAACAAGACAAGGTTAGCACATGAAAAACACCATATTCAAGATAACCTAGGCTCTAGATACCAAATGATGAAGGATTATCTTGTTCCTTTTTAAGATTATTGAATATGGTGTGACTTGATTAAGAAAGCTAAGTGAAATCCCCACTGGACATTAAGATAGCAAGCTATCTAGATGTGAAGGTTCCTTTCACAAAGCTCAAGAGAAGAAGATGATGGATTGATTCAAAACAAAAAGGAAATGGAAAGCACATAAACCATAAAAAACCAGGAACAATTAAAGGAAGAAGAAAACATAAAATGGAAAAGAAAGAAATGGTAAAAATATGAGAAGCACGCCACTAAAAGGCTAGGCTAGAAGCCTTGGTAACCTTGAAGATGAGTGGATGTGTGCCGCCACTTGCTATGCAAGATAAGGCTTAAAAGTATTCACTCCCAAGGGAGGAAACTCTCACAAATGGTTGAGACACAAGAGTGTTTTTACTTCAAAATGTTCAAACCTTTTACATGTCTAGGAGCACCCCTTATATAGAAGAGTTTATGGGCCTCTAAGCAAATAAAAGATACCTAAGGATGTCTCTACAAAAACCTAACCCTAGCTTCTAGAAACTAGGTCAAATAAGGTTACAAAAATGAGAGACAAAAGACCTAACTATGGTGTGTGCAAGGCTAATTTCGTTCTAGCACAAAAGGAGACAAAGAATATGTCTCATGTGTCTCCAAAAACTGGCCAAAGTGTGCTAAATTCAAAGGAGACCAAAGGTACATAGGTACACTTGCTTCATGTCTTTTACTTTATGCTTTATGCCTTTGCTTTACTCTCTCCTCCACATCATTTATGCTTCCCAATCACCATGCGCCACCTAGCATTGCTTTCTTACTCCTAATTAACCTACAAAGCAAATAAACATAAATTAGCATGTTGGCTTAAGTCAAGTCAACTATAGTCAACAAGTCAAACCTAGTCAAAGGTCAACAAGTCAACTAAAGTTGATTCAACTAAGTCAACTTAGTGAATCAAAAATAACAAACACAAATGAAAGGGATGAAGGATTAGTGAACTTCCTTTCTAAACATGCTTAGTCTTCTTAAGCATGTGCCTCCATCCTTGGATGGGGTCAATCCTTCATCATTATCTGTTATATTTTTAGATCTTCCTAACATTGTCCTATTGGAGAAGCTTTTCATAAAGTAGCTTTCCACATGACAACACATGAGTGGTTTGTTTTGTGAGAGTAAGGATTGCCATATATCAAACTCTCCTCCACCAAGATAGCATTTTTAGAGTTTTGGTCCATGTTAGCATTTTAGGGTTTGGACCATTTTGGAGACACCTTAATCTATAAATAGAGGTGTCCCCCCATGTATTTCTCACTTTGAGAATGTTAATGTTATGCTCCCAAAATTATTTTTGAGCCATACTTCTTCTCTTAGTCACTTGCTAGAGCATCGCAAAAGGTCCCTCTAGCACCCTTTTCTATATAGTTGACCTAACCTCTCTTAGAGCTCCATAAACAACCTTCATCCCACCATTAAATCACCATAACTGAGAGCCATTTTCTCTTAACACCAAGCTTCCGCGAATCCACCATCCACCATAGTCACCATTTCAAGCTTTGACCTAACCTAGCTTGAGGAGGAGGCTATCATTTTGTATCAAGAGCTTTGGTTCTACTAGAGCTAAGTTTC
Source organism: Vigna unguiculata (assembly GCF_037176805.1). Taxonomy (NCBI): domain Eukaryota; kingdom Viridiplantae; phylum Streptophyta; class Magnoliopsida; order Fabales; family Fabaceae; genus Vigna; species Vigna unguiculata. Next base: position 19,712,554 of record NC_140795.1, on the reverse strand, counting down.
TTGTTCCTTACTTATGTTATTGTTATTCTTTGTGTTCATGTATTTTTCTTTCTTGTCTTGTTTCAAATCAACTTCTTTTCCGCACAAAAACTGTGTTGGCAATAACGTGAGCTATTTTAAAAACAATACTGCATTTGGAGTCTAGTTTGAGTCTAGTTTCCAACAAAAAAAATAATGAACGCATTTGGAGTTATGTGGAGAGAGTTATGAGCGTTTTTCATGCATTTTTATGCTTAGGCTTCCATATTTTGTGTTGTTTGTGTGCTTTTATGTTTTTTGAGTCTTGTTTCATGTTACCATTTGGTCATCTCATGTTTGTCTGGTCATTTTTATTTTCAAATCTATCCATGTTGTCTAGGGTCATGTTTAGTCCTTTTAATATCGTTTTCTCCTAGTTTTGAGCTTTCAAAAATCACACAAATATATGTTCTTCTTTGTTTTCAAAACTACACCATATACCACCTTTTGAGGGCTCTTTCTTTACATATTTGAGTTCATATTTGTCATTAGACCATTGGCAAATTCCTAGAGTTGAGTTTCCTTTATGTTTGTTTGAGTTTCATGTCCTATTTTAATTCTAGTAGGTTTTTCTTCTATTTTGGCTTCTTGAACCTTTGAGCTACCAAAAGTGTTTTCAAAATTAGATTTGGTGTGGTAGTGGGGTGTGTGTTGGTGCTGGAAAATGTTAAAAGAAAGAGAAAAGAAAAAGAATCACAACATTGGGTACATCAAAAGCAAGAAAAAGTAGAAAAACAAAAGCAAAAAGTGAAAAGTAAAAAGAGGAAAGGGGACCACTACCACCAAAAAGTCGTGTAAGCACTATAATGTTGATTTGGTGGGGTGATTTACTTTATATTGTGCTTTGTCCAACAACCAAGCTTTATGCACTTGATGCAAACAAAAGAGTGTCTATAGTACACCTTTGGCTTAAGGCTTGTAAAGACAAAAAACATCATTTTCTACTTTAGTATTTTCTTTTTGTGATATATTATAGAGCTTTTCTTTAGGTATTTCTTTTGTGTGCCTAAAATTTTTTCTTATCCTTTATTTTCTTGCTTGTCTCCTTCCTAACTCACGGTTTTGTCATCCTAAAATTCCTTTTGAAGAGCTTTGTTCATTTTTTGCCTTTATTTACTTTATCGTTGGCATTCTATGTAAGACTCGTGGAATTTAATTAATTAAATAAATAAATAATTAATAAATATGGGTAGTGAAAGCCTTTATGACATTTATTTCTGATTTGTATGATGTGGAAAAGTACTAGCTCAAATGGTTGAGAGTACTTGGTTGTGTGAAAAGACTTGGGTTTGAGTCCTATGTATGCCAATTGTGTGTTATTCAATTTATTATTATTATTTTGACAATATGCTTGATCATATTAAGTGATAATATAATCATAAAATTATATTAGTCATTATGAAACATGAATTGGTTAAATGGTTGTGCATTGAATTGACATGAGCATGATAGGGGTTCGAACCTTGGTGAACCTAAATTAAATTTCTTTTTGCTAAAATTAGTTTTGGCATGAAGGTGAAAGGGTAAGTGATGAAGGATTGACCCCAACCAAGGATGGAGGCACATGCTTAAGAAGACTAAGCATGTTTAGAAAGGAAGTTCACTAATTCTTCATCCCTTTCATTTGTGTTTGTTATTTTTGATTCCCTAAGTTGACTTAGTTGAATAAACTTTAGTTGACTTGTTGACCTTTGACTAGGTTTAACTTGTTGACTATAGTTGACTTGACTTAAGCCAACATGCTAATCTATGTTTATTTGCTTTGTAGGTTAATTAGGAGTAAGAAAGCAATGCTAGGTGGCACATGGTGATTGGGGAGCATAAATGATGTGGAGGAGAGAGTAAAGCAAAGACATAAAGCATAAAGTAAAAGGCATAAAACAAGTGTACCTATGTACCTTTGGTCTCCTTTGTTTTTAGCACACTTTGGCAAGTTTTTGGAGACACATGAGACACATTCTTTGTCTCCTTTTGTGCTAGAACGAAATTAGCCTTGCATACACCATAGTTGGCTCTTTTGTCTCTCATTTTTGTAACCTTATTTGACCTAGTTTTTGGAAGCTAGGGTTAGGTTTTTATAGAGACATCCTTAGGTATCTTTTATTTGCTTAGAGGCCCATAAACTCTTCTATATAAGGGGTGCTCCTAGACATGTAAAAGGGTTGAACATTTTGAAGTAAAAACACTCTTGTGTCTCAATCATTTGTGAGAGTTTCCTCCCTAGGGAGTGAATACTTTTAAGCCTTATCTTGCATAGCAAGTGGCGACACACATCCACTCATCTTCAAGGTTGCCATGACTTCTAGCCTAGCCTTGTAGTGGCGTGCTTCTCACATTTTTACCATTTCTTTCCTTTCCATTTTATGTTTTCTTCTTCCTTTAATTATTCTTGGTTTTCTATGATTTATGTGCTTTCCATTTCCTTTTCATTTTGAATCAATCCATCATCTTCTTCTCTTGAGCTTTGTAAAAGGAACCTTCACATCTAGATAACTTGCTATCTTAATGTCCAGTGGGGATTTCACTTAGCTTTCTTAGTCAACTCACACCATATTCAATAATCTTAAAAAGGAACAAGATAATCCTTCATCATGGTAAGGAAACCCTAGCAGCCAAGGGAAGGCTGGAAAACCATCATAAGACAACCATTGAATTGCAATTAACCTTAGTTTAATGGTATTTTCGTTTTGCATCATTTAACCCGCATTAAGACATCATTTAGTTGCCAATTAAGGAAAAGAGAGAGAGGTTTTGTGGCTGACATTGTTGCATATTCAGAGGAATACGAAATTGAGAGTGTGCTGTGAGGATTGAGTGAAGCAAGGAGCTGCATTGAGATAGAAGCGGAGGAGGGTCATTGGTGATCAAGAGGGAACTCACAAAAAGCCCAAATTAAGCTAAGGAAACCAGGTTAGGGGAACTGAACCATGTTATATCTACGTTTAATGCGTAAATGTATGAATTATAGCATGTATATATATGATCCCTCTCTGTTTGCGTTGAAATTCGTGTTTTTGGAATTGCCTGGCGGCACACGCTTACCCGCCAAGTGACGCTTTTATGTTCAACCTAATTATAGGTTTCTTTGATGAAGGGCCTAGCAGTAGTAATTGACCCGCCAGGTGACGCGAGTAATGTGGCTAGGTTTTGATGATTTCAAGGTTCTGGGTTGGGTTTGATTGGGGAAAACAATAACTTTAAATGTTAATTGCCCATTGGATGCTAATATATTCTGAATTACATGAGTTTGGTGGTTAAAATTGACAAGAATGCCATGAACACCCTGTTAGGGTTTAATTGGCGGTTTTTATAATTCGAGTATAATTATAGTAAATTGGCAATGGAACTGTGTTGTATATCGCTAGGTTTGAACATTTATGTCACGGGAATCAAGCTCACGTACGAAATAGTGAAAATAGGCAGAGGAAAGTGTCGAGAAAACGGTAGGAGGATAGCACAGGTGTGGAAATTCTAGGAATTTGCCCAGAACTGCATGCACCGCCAGGCGGCATGGGGTTTGCCGCCAGGCACCATCGCAGCGGCTTGAATCCTTACGTGGTCGCGCGAGTTACTATAAGGATCTTGGACTTTTGGTGAATTAGTTTCGTGCTACCTTTGGAGTTGGGAGTAGTAATTGGATAAAAGCTTTGGTGATGATATGTAGGAGTTAGAAGTGTGAATACTATGATTTGAATGGGAGGCGGGGAAATGTCATTGTAGTGTAGTAGGGGTTGTAGTTCGAGTGAGAACTAAGTGTTGTATAACTTGCTGTGGTATTATTAATAATAAGAGGTTGATAGAGAAAATGTGGGTTTGTAAGATTAATTTGAATTGCCAAGTTGGAAGAATGTGATATATCTATGACTAGACTATGAGTGTTAGGTCATAGGAGGTTTGGTGGATAATTAGCTAAAAATGGGATAATGGATGGAGGGTAAGGTATGAAGCTAACAATGACCTATTTGGATTTAGTAAGGCTGAACTTAAGATAGCCTATTGAATTGCAAACTTAGGTTGGGGAACCTAATTAGATTGAGAACCTTAGTAACCAGTGAAGTTCGTGCTAGCTAAAGTGATTAATTGGGGGAGTTTCACTACTAATTTGGTGCTTGGATTAGAGTACAACCTGTCATTGTGCCTGAATAAGAATTGAGGAAAACGAGTACTACGCAAAGTATTGATATAGCGCCTGGTGGTGGTGCTTGGACCGTTAGGCGATAGCTATACAAATAGTGGAGTTTGAAGGGAGCGACGCCTGACGGTGAGGGAGGTCCCGCCAGGCGATGTCTGTGGAATAGTGGAATTTGAGGCGCTTGGCGCCTGGTGGCACGTGTCCCCCGTCAGGCGGCCTGGAAGCTCATAGCGCCTGACGCCTTATGATCTACGCCAGATAATGTGGCTGTAGTAGAATGGTGTTTTGCTAGTTGTTGTTCGTGGTCTAAAAGGCTTCTAGGATATCTTAAAGGTCGACTTGCTGGTGTTTCTTGAGTTGTGGCTCGAAACGTATCCCTTGAGTTGTGGCTTGGGATATGGATTAAGCATGTGATATTCTCTGAGTTGTGGCTCGAAATAACATCCCTTGAGTTGTGGCTCAGGATGGTAGATGAACACGAGAAACTCTTGAGTTGTGGCTCGGGTTGGCGAGTGTTGCCGGTGTGAGTGTGCTGGTTGTGACCCGCACATATGGGTCCAGATAGATTGCCCTTCTAGTAATTAGTTGACGAGTTTGGTAGTCTTAGGACATTACGAGCTATGTTCGTATTGGGAACTCCACCTGGCGTTACAGTGTGTGATCAATAACATGGTTTCCCATACGTGCTCTATCGGTTATGGTCGATAGGTGTGGCAGCAAGACATCTTGAGATACTCACTAGAAGACGTAGAATACGGTTAGCATGGTTGTGGCCCTGTGATATGAAATCAAAGGATGGAATTCCTTTGGGGTATTTCTGTTATATATATATATATATATATGTGTGTGTGTGTGTGTTGTATATATGTTTATTCTATTAGCTCACTCTATCTGCTTGTGTTTGGCGATGATCATATACAGGATATACGTGAGCAAAGGATGTTGCAGGTGGATCTGGTGAGGCATAGAGACGAAGTCGGGGCTAGCTGGGAGATTTTATAGAGTTGTTTTTATTATGGATTTTACGGATTGTAATCTTTAGTTATGGACACAAATTTATTTTATGAATGAGTTTATAATGTATTTGAGATACTTTTAATTGAAATAAAGTTTGAAATTTCCCGTATAAAGTTCTAGCCGAAAATTACTTATTTAAAAATAAAATTTTAGATAATATATGAATAACCTCATTTATTAATAATTTCTTTTCCAAAAAACGCGAGAAATTTAAAATCCAAAGTTAACGCGTCAATATTAACTAAAATTGCAGCGTTCAATTATTACAAACATAACCGTTTCTCAAAACCATTACAAAATATTTCATGAATAAAACTTGTAAAATTCCCATGGCTGGTCCCCACTTCGACATTATGCATTTGCACGCTCACTTGCATCACCATCTGCTCCCATGTAACAAGTTACATGATCATCGCCACACACAAACAGATAGGGTGAGCTCAAATAAAATGAACAAATACAACATAACATAAATGAAGCATCTTAAAATATAATTCATGTTAGCATTCCCCATTCCTCAGTTTCTCGACTTTCAATCCTTACGATAGGCACCTCTTGAACCCTTAAGTGAGTACGCTGATTGATCTTTGCTGCACAAGTGCTACTCGCCCCTCTGACTACAAGCCACCACCTAATAGTCGACACACGGGAATGAATTGTCACGTCCATAGTCCATGACACCAAGTGGAGTTCCCCAAAACGAACCAAAGTCCATTTTTGTCCCCAGACTACCAAACTCTATTAGATACACTAGAAAGGGCAATCATCCGAAACCTCGTTGTACGAGCCACGATCTCGCACACTCCACTGGACTTCCTAAATCACCATGCTACAACCTAGACTGGCCACGTGTTTCCCCAATACAAGTTACACTCGTAACCTGGCCCCCAGCCAAAGCATCGCATCGTGACCCTCTTCCAAAGCGGTGTAGAAACACTCTTCACGAGCCAACTATGCAACCCAAACCGCTTGGCGTGCCTCTCACGTTGCTAGGCGGAACCTGGTTTCAGACCGCCTGGCAGGCATCTCACACCGCTAGGTGCCGCGCGTCTTACAATAGTCTTGTCACATCGTCGCTGCTGGCAGGACCAACCCTGCCGCTAGGCGCCTTGAGTAGACAGTGGCTACTGCCACTATTTTGGAACTCTATCGCCAAGATTGAACATCAGCGACTTGGGGGTACACTAGAACCGTTAGACATTTCGCAGTGGAAATGGGATAGTATTGCAATGGACTTCGTGACGCATATCCCGAGAACAACTAAGGGAAATGATTCAATCTGGGTGATTGTACACAGATTGACTAAGTGTGCCCATTTCTTGGCAATTAATGAGAAGATGTCAATGGACAAGCTGGCTGAGTTATATGTTAGAGAGGTAGTCAGATTGCACGGGGTGCCAACTAGTATTGTATCTGACATAGATCCGAGATTTACTTCTCATTTTTGGCAGTCGTTGCAGGCAGCTTTAGGGACTCAGTTACGAATGAGTTCTACTTATCATCCTTAGACGGATGGACAGTTTGAGAGGACGATCCAGTCCTTGGAAGACCTGCTGCGAGCCTGTGTTCTGGATCACATGGGCAGTTGGGGTGATATGCTTCCTTTGCTGGAATTCACAAACAACAACAGTTATCACTCCAGTATTGGTATGGCACCATATGAGGCCTTGTGTGGGCGGCGATGCAGGACACCACTGTGTTGGAATCAAGTTGGCGAATCACTAGTGTTGGGTCCAAAGTTCTTACAACAGACTACTGAGAAGGTCAAAGTTATTCAGGAGAGAATGAAGGCGACTCAGAGCAGGCAAAAGTCCTATGCGTACAAAAAGAGGAGGCCTTTGGAATTTGAAGCTGGGGATCATATGTTCCTCCGAGTAACACCGACAGCGGGAATCATGAGAGCCATCAAATCAAGAAAGTTAACTCCGAGGTTTGTTGGACCCTATAAGATACTGAGAAGGATTGGCACTACAGCCTATGAGATTGCCATGTTGCGGCACTTGGCGAATCTGCATAATGTATTTCATGTTTCTTAGTTGAGGAAATACATAGCAGACCCATCCCATGTGCTAGAGTTAGATGATATTCAGATCAAAGAAGACTTGACCATAAACACCTGGCCAGTGCGGATCCTCGACTCGCAAGTGAAAAAGCTGCGAGGAAAGGAAATAAAGATAGTGAAGGTTCTCTAGGATGAAATCACTCAAGAGATGACTTAGGAGATGGAGGATCGCATGAGGCAATCCTACCCACACTTGTTTCCTGGTAAGTGCAATTTTCGAGGACGAAAATCTTTCAAGGTGGGGGGAATGTAAGACCCGAGACATTTAAATAATTAAATTAATAATTATTTAATAAATGCGGGTAGGGGAAGCCTTTATGGCACTTAATGTTAATTGTTGTGACGTGGAAAAGTACTAGTTCAAGTGGTTGAGAGTACTTTAATTGTGTGAGAGGACTTGGGTTCGAGTCCTATGTATGCCTTTGTGGGTTATTTTAATTCATGCATTATTTCGTAGTATATTTGAATGCTAGACGTGATAATATAATTCGAAAATTTTAGCAATTATCACAAATGTGAATTGGTTGAATTTTAGGGTCCCACCCAGGCGAGGAAACCATGTTTTGAGCGACAAAGTCCCTCGCTCAGGCGAGAGGTACTCGCCTAAGTGAGAAATCGGGGTAGGTTCATGGATGGTGGATAACATGTGATGGTATGAGCGGGGAGGGAGGTTCATACTCGACCACTCTCCTGTGGGGATACGAGCGAGGTAGGTTCGTATGTTTCGTGCTCACAGTTGAGAGATGCTGCGTGCGAGGAGGTACGTAGCTTGTGGATCACATGTGTTGGACTACGAGCGGGGAGGTTCGTTGAGGTAGGACCATGAGCGGGCAGGTTCGTGTGAGCATCAGAAGTCCTAAGTCCATGACTAACCTTGTTGTATGTTAGTAGTTGAAAGCCTTGGGGCGTGTTGAGAATGTAACTAAGATGTAATTACGATACTAAGATTGGGTGTTTTCTATTATTTAATTTATGTGATTTTTATATATATTGTTGAGCTCACCCTTTTTTGTGTGTGCTTGGCGATGATCGTGTAATTTTACACGGGAGCAGTTGATGATACAGGTAATGCTGCTAACACTCGAGATGGAGAGAGGGACTAGCTGGGAATTAGAGCTAGGGAATTATTATGTTTTAAAGTTTTATTTAGAACTTGTAATAACTTTTGGAATTTTTTTTATATATTAAATGATTGTCACATTGAACATTAAATTTTGTTTTGTGTCCGCGACGGGAATTAATAAAGTTGCGACGTTCAAGCTTCTTTTTGTATCTTTAAATATTTAATTAAGTAATATCTTTTAGGGATGTTACACTCTACAATACTAAGTCCGATTTCCCATAAAATCATGCGATAGAGTCCCCTAAGCATAATATACCAGAACAAGCGTCATATTTGCCCCTGTTCTGAGGTGTCGCCTGACGGTTGATCTTGTGTCGCCAGGCAGTGCATCCTAACCTGGGTTTTTCCCATATTTTTTCGGCACCTGTCGTGACCCCAAATAATCCCATTTACAATACCCACCATTATACTGATATAGTTTCAAGTGAACACATCATATAGGGTTCATGCTTTATCCATTTTAACATCTTTGCACTAAAAACTACGCACTAATTACAGACATAGATCATGCTTATTCATTCTCAACCCCAACATGAACCCTAATTCCCCAATTTCATGCAATATTCTTACATTCACCATATAACTATTACCTGCAGTCACATACATCCATAAAAATTCATATTCATGCATATAGATCATCACAACAACATCACAGATAACATAAAAAACCCAGAGCAACCCAATAACATAGAAAACTGGGTCTAAAGCTTATGTCGCATAGCCGGTTGCACATGACCGCCAGGCGGTTTCTGGAAAATTCCAGAAACCCGAACGAAACTCGCATGACACGGGAAAATTCCTTCCCAGTTCCTTAGGCACAGCACCAAAACATACAATAGAAGATTAAAACACCAAATACAAACTCCCCTAACATGGATATTCCTTACTCAATTGAGGATTGCTCAAAACTCCTTTCTTTTGATATTGACAATGTGCCTCCCTTAGATAAGCTTCCCAACACTGCAATAGTCTCTCCCAATTCAGCCTACGCACTCAAAATTCTTCTCCCTTCAATACTCAAATCTTGAGTTGGAGAGAAAACGAAAAAGGAGTGAAACACTTGGAGAGGAATACATAACATCCTTTCTTGTATTGCTATTTTTGGATTTGTAATTTTGTATTCGTTTGGACTTGTAATTCATGGCCAAGTTAGGTGTCTTAGGTGAGTCATAGGTACTCAATCCCATCTCCTATTTTGAACCTGTAATCTCTTCTAACTCCACCATTAGGCCGCATAGTTTAGTTTAATTGCTTTCCTCAATTGCTTTCTTTTTGTTTGTAGTTTAGTGTGAGTTTAATTGCTTTTCAAACCTAATTCCCTTTGAGAGGTTAGGTGTAAGAGGGCTTAAGGTAGCTTTGGCAAGGAAAGGCTTAGATTTTAAGTAATCCTTAGTGATTCTCCTCCCTTTCCTGAAAGTGGATTCAAAGTTCTTTTGCTTTTTAAAATCCCTTAAAGAATTAGAATTTGAAATACAAGTTTGTTTGTTGTGTAGCATCTTTTCGAAAACTTTAAGATGTCTAAAGCTCCTTCTAAGGCTCCATCTTACCAAACTGGTAGTGATTCTAGTGAAGTGCCTAGTTTACAACACTTGGCTAAAGAACTAAAGTTACTAAAAATATGGCAAAGACAAGAATCCATTTTAAAAGAGAAAGAAAGAGTTGAAAGGGATGAATATCTTACAACCTTAGAAGAAGAGCTTAGGATACTTAATGCAAAACAAGTTAAAGTTCAAGAAGTGTTGAGACAAAGGAAAAGTAGGAGTAAGAGTGTGAGCAACTCAAGGAGAAGCTCCCAACATAATACACAACTAACACACTATGTGGAGGATAGTAGGATTTTGAACCAATACTATCAACCTCCTTCACCTAGAAGGCCAAGAAGGGAGCGTGAACACCAAAAGCCTAAAGAAGTTAGGTTGACCTTCCTCATTTCCATGGGAAGGAAAATGTAGAGGCATACCTAGATTGGGAAATGAAAGTGGAACAACTTTTTGAGTGCCATCAAGTGACTGAGGAAAGAAAGGTATCCCTAGCCACCTTAAGCTTCCAAGGGAATGCCATGTATTGGTGGACTTCCCTAGTGAGAGAAAGAAGACTCTCCAACTCCCCCCAAGTAGAGTATTGGAAAGACCTAAAGAGTGCCCTAAGAAGAAGACACATACCTTCCAACTACAATAGGGAGCTTATGGATAAACTCCAAAGGCTCCAACAAAAGAACATGAGTGTGGAAGAGTATAGACAAAAATGGAGCTTTATATGATGAGGGCGAGAATTAGAGAAGGAAAGGAAACCACCATTTCAAGGTTTTTAAGTGGACCCAATCTTGAAATTAGAGATAGAGTGGAATTGTTGCCCTACCAAGACTTAAATGACTTGGTACAAATTTGCATTAAGGTTGAGCAACAACATATGAGAAAAGGTTTGAAAGATAACTACTCAAATTGATATGTCAAGAGAGACTACAAGAGGGAGGGAAAACAAATCAAAAGAAAGGAACCCTCTAGAAAATTTGAGAAAGAAAAAGAGAAACCCAAGGAGGGATCATCATCATTCATGCGCACAAGTGAGATCAAGTGTTTTAAATGTCAAGGTAGAGGTCATATCTCATCACAATGCCCCTCCAAGAGGACCATAATCCTAATGGGTGTTGATGCATATAATAGTGAAGAAGAGAAAGAGAAAAGCACAAGTGAGGATGAGAGTGAGGGAGAAGATTCCTACCCTTGGGAGGGAGATCTACTTATGATGAGAAGAGTTCTTAAAAATCAACCTAGTCATCAAGTCCTAACCCAAAGGGAGAACATCTTTCATACAAGATGTAAAGTTTCAAACAAAACATGTTCTCTCATTGTGGATAGTGGCTCATGTTTCAATTGTTGTAGTACTAGGTTAGTGGAAAAGTTAGGTCTCAAAATCAAACCCCATCCAAACCCTTACAAACTTCAATGGCTTAGTGAAGGAGGGGATTTGAATGTGGACCAACAAGTGGAGATCAAGCTCTCTATAGGAACTATGAGGATAAAGTTCTTTGTGACATAATCCCTATGGAAGCTTGTGACATTCTCTTAGGTAGACCTTGGCAATTTGACAAGAAAACTATGCACAATGGTCTTATTAATGAGATTACTCTCCACCATAAGGAAAAGAAGTTTGTTCTTCATCCCCTAACACCTTCCAAAGTGTTTGAGGATTAATTACAAATGAGGAAACTAAGGGATGAAGAGAGAAAGGAATAGAGCATGCACAAAGAGTTAGGGGAGTAAGCTCCTAACACATGCATTCATGAAGAGGGGGAAAGTAGTATTCCTCCAAAGGTAACTCAAAAGGAGAATAATTTGTCTAAGAGAACTTTAAAGAAAACTCTCCTATGTGAGCAACCTTTGTACCTCCTCTTTTGTAAAGGAGCACTTTCATGCATACTTTTAAATCTAGAACCCAAGTATCCATCTCTTTTGGAAAAACTTTTGGAAGAATTTAATGATGTGTTCCCTCAACAAGACCCTAAAGGTCTTCCACCAATTAGGGGCATAGAACATCAAATAGATTTTGTTCTTGGGGCAAGCTTACCTAGTAGGCCAACCTATAGAACAAATCCCAAAGAAACCAAGGAGATTTAAACTCAAGTAAAAGATTTTCTAGACAAGGGGTGGGTTCAAAAGAGCTTAAGTCCATGTGTCGTGCCCGTGTTGTTAGTCCTTAAGAAAGATGGAAAATGGAGAATGTGTTGTGATTGTAGGGCTTTCAATAACATCACCATTAAGTATAGGCACCCAATTCCAAGGCTAGATGACATGTTAGATGAGTTGCATGGGTCCACCATGTTTTCCAAGATAGATCTTAAGATTGGTTATCACCAAATAAGAATAAGAGAAGGTGATGAGTGGAAAATTGCATTTAAGACTAAATTTGGTTTCTATGAGTGTTTAGTGGTGTCATTTGGCTTAACTAATGCACCTAGCACTTCAATGAGATTAATGAACCATGTCCTTAGGGATTGCATTGGGAAATTTGTGGTTGTGTACTTTGATGACATCCTAGTGTGTAGCAAGAGTCTTCATCATCATCTAGGACATTTGAAGGTTGTTCTCTCCACTTTGAGGGACAATCAACTTTTTTCAAACAAAGAGAAGTACACATTTTGCGAAAATAGTGTGGTCTTTTTATGTTTCATAGTGAACAAGCATGGTGTGCATGTTGATCCCATCAAAGTCTAAGCCATTAAAGATTAGCCAAATCCCCAAAATGTATGAGAAGTTAGGAGTTTTCATGGTCTAGCTTCCTTTTATAGCTTCACCTCTCAACGAGTTGGTGAAAAAGGATGTGAAATTTATGTGGGGAGAGAGACAAGCGTTGGCTTTCAAGAAAATCAAAGAGAAGCTTACCAATGCACCAATTCTAGCTCTCCCAAACTTTGCAAAGACTTTTGAGATAGAATGTGATGCTAGTGATGTAGGGATAAGAGGAGTTTTGTTACAAGAGGGACACCCCATTGCCTATTTTAGGGGAAAATTCAATGGTGTCACTCTTAACTACCCTACCTATGATAAAGAGTTGTATGCTTTAATGAGGTCTCTTTAAACTTGGGAGCATTATCTGGTCTCCAAGGAGTTTGTCATTCATAGTGACCATAAGTCACTAAAGTATTTGAGGGGGCAACACAAGTTGAACAAGAGACATGCAAAGTGGATGGAATATTTGGAACAATTACCTTATGTGATCAAATATAAGAAAGGAAAATCAAATGTTGTGGCCGATGCTCTTTGATAGAGGTCGTACCCCACCAAATTAAAATAGATTAAATGTAGTATATGAAAGTTGAACCTAGTCGTCTCCTAACGACCAATATTTTCGTCTATAGCTTCAATTTCCAGATGATCACAACAATATAACACATGGGGGGTTTGACAGATTCACAATGCTAATTAACATATTAAATTAATGCGACAGTGATTAAAAACGTATTGACATCCTTGATTCAAACACAACTTCATTTATCATAGGCCACCAAATTAACACCTCTGCTTTCTCTCAATCCACTAGATAAAAATCCACTAAGCGAAAATTACAATTCAACTTCATTATGCAATTAAGCGATGCACACATCCTTAAATTCGTGACAGCAAACCTACATACATTAAGCATGAACATAACTTAACCCAAACATATGCAATTACTCTATAAATTAAGTACAAACAGATTCAGAACAAAGTGACATGACAAATTTCACAAAACAAGCACAACCTCAAAGCTTCACTGCATTTTTCATCAAGGAGTCAATACACGAATTTAGCTAGACATGAAAATATGCCAATTAAACACTTCAAATCTGCATGCAACAAAACAGAACATAAAAAACCCTAACCTACGAATTGTTAAACGCAAATCAAGAGCAAAAGAGAGATTTTAAAGCTTCAATGGAATGAAAAACGTTGTTATGATATATAAATCTGAAAACCCCATCAATAGGTGCTGTTCCAAGTCAATAAAATCCACAAAATGAGCTGCCCAATCTATCAAATGCATTCAAAATGTAAATGCCACATTGGGTGCTGTCAAATGTGCATAGAAATGGCAAAAACTAGTGCAAAAACATAAAAAACGAGTGGAGCACCTCCATGGACACCCACCAAAGCTTGAAAGAGCGAAAATGGAGGTTGGAGAAGAGTGAAGAAGAAAAAGTGCGCTAGTGCATGCCAAGAGACCCAATTTTCGTGGTCTTGTCAACTCTGCCACCATTATTTACAAAATTGCCACTCTACCACTCAGAATTACAAAAATGCTAGGATGGACCTTAAATGCTGGCCCATTCACTTAGATGACGTGGAAATGATGTGGAAATGATGTGACAACTTTCTTCAACTGAATATTAATGTCCAAGCTCCAAAATTGCTTCACCCAAATACCTAAAAATAATTAAAAACGAAAATTAGGCCAAATAATGTGAAATTAACTCAAATTTGGAACAGTGGTCCAATAAAGCCCATTAGATGAAAACACACTAAGGATGAGCAATTAAGCACTGAACAACTGTTAAATGGGTACACAAAGGCTAGTGGAATGGAGGAAAATGATGACTCATCACTCTTTCTAGAAGACACAACCTCTTTTCAAAACTTGGGGCATAAATTCTTGGTTTTGATCACATGGGAGAGATGTATGATCAAGATGATTTCTTTTCCTCCACTTTTGCTAGTTGTCAAAAGAAGGCTCAAGGGGGGTACTATGTGTCCAAGGGATATTTGTTTAGAGAGGGTAAGTTGTGTGTGCCTCAAGGTTCCCATAGGAAGCTCCTCATTAAGGAGTCACATGAGGGAGGTCTCATGGACCATTTTGGAGTTGATTCAACTCTTAGCATTCTTCAAGAAAAAATCTATTGGCCCCACATGAGAAAGGAAGTTCAAATACATTGTGATAAGTGTTTTGCATGCTTGCAAGCCAAGGCTAAGACTATGCCTCATGGTTTATACACCCCCTCCCCATTACATCATCCCCATGGGAAGACATTAGCATGGATTTCATCCTTGGTCTACCCAAGACCCAAAGGGGATTTGACTCTATTTTTGTGATTTTGGATAGGTTTAGCAAGATGACTCACTTGATACCATGCCAAAAGGTAGATGATGCAAGCTACATAGCAAAACTCTTCTTTAGAGATGTGGGTGTTACATCCCGTCTGGATATTACAAATTTTTAAATAATAAAATAGAAGCATAATAATAATACCTCATTTATTTAAATTCATTTCCCCAAAATGCAGAAAATTTAAAACATTTAATTCATCATAAAATACCTGAAATCCATAATTTATAAAAACTCAGACTACAAAATTAAGTTCAATAATCCAATGATTACAAAATTCTCAAAATTCTTAAAGCAGTAATTAAACTCTGTAGAAAATTCCCCAAGCTAGCCCACGCTTCGCCGCTATGCCTCACCAAATCCACCTACAACATCATCTACTCACGTGTATCGCAATACAGATCATTACTAAACACAAGCAGATAGGGTGAGCTAACAGTATAAAACATATACATACAATTCATGAATTATTCACACACATCAAAGGAACTCCTATCCTTTGATTCCTCACAACATGGCCACCACCATGTCATCCATGATCTACGTCTTTAGATGAATACCTCAGGATGTCTTGCCGCCACACTTACAAGCCACAACTTTTAGAACACGTGCAGGAAACCAACTACAGACCATACTCTGTAACGCTAGGTGGAGTTCCCAATATGAACATAGTTCGTAACGTCCCAAGACTACCAAACTCGTCAGCCACATACTGAGGAAGGCAATCTATCTGGACCCATCCGTACAAGCCACAACTTGCACACTCACATCGGTAACACTCACCAACTCGGGCCACAACTCAAGAGTTCGTCATGTTCATCCGCAATCCCGAGCCATAACTCAAGAGATGCCATTCCGAGCCACAACTCAAGGAATGCCACGTGCTTAACCCCTTATCCCGAGTCACAACTCAAGGGATACGTTCTGAGCCACAACTCAAGGAACACCAGCAAGCCGACCTTCGAGGTATCACCAAAGCCTTGTAGACCACGCACATCAAAAGCAATCAAGCACTCTGCCTCTGCATTATCCCTAGCGCTGCTCCTGAGCTGCTAGGGGAAATACACTTCCAGACTGCCTGGCGGGGAACACGTGTTGCCAGGCGCCAAGCGCCATTAGTGTCACTCCCTTCAAAGACATCGCCTTGCGGGACTAACCTCACCGCCAAGCGACACGTGTTCCAATTCTCCTCTGATTTTGTAGTTATCGCTTGGCGGAGCAAACCCCACCGCTAGGCGATACACCAGTACTCACGCAGTACTGGTTTTCTAGACACCCAGAATAGATTTTCACCAAGTAATTGACATCCATTCTCACCTATTTAATGTACTACTGTTGTCTGTATTTCCAGTTAGGATCCTCACTCCCTTATACTCAAAGCATTACCAAATTTATAAACCGTATGTTACTCTATACCCCCCACAAGATCAATCCGCTTACAAGATAAGATTATGAATATAATCATTCTACTTTTAATTTACCTAGGCCAGCCACTATACGATTTTAAGACTCCAGTCACCACACCTACTAACACACCAAATTACACTAACTCTTTAATCCTCCTCCCATTTCTTCCCTTGTGCTTTCTCTCCAAGTCTAAGGTATTCATGATTCACATATTTTCCTAGTTTCTCATAACTATATCCTCCAAAACCTACAACAAATTCTAGTCCACGTCCAATCCATCCAGAATGCTAATTTGCATTGCGTTCCGCGCTATCGCCTGGCGGTAGATTACATCCCGCCAGGCGGCACCTTGGTTCTAGAAAACAACTAGATTCTTGTCATTGTTCCTACGCGAAACAACTTTCCAATCGTTCATACCAATCCAATTTCCAATAGATACACTTACATCATTCGCTTACATTCACACTTATCACCTAGGGATAATAATACACATAATTCAACGACTACTGTTCACAAAAGTTATAATAAATCCTAAGTTCTCCAAAGTTCAAACCTAATATTCATGTAGACCCATGTGCATGCAATGTTTCCCCCAATCACCTCTGAATTCCATCCTTTCTCCCTACCCTAAATCAACCCGCACTTAGAGACATACTTTTCTCCGATCCAAATTTCCCAAAACCCCAAATAACATAAAAAATCGAACTCATATGACTAGCGTCGCCTGGCGGGTGTTCATCCTTGTTAGGCCATTCATGAGAAAACCCATAAACTAGGTTGCGTAGCTTGTGTCGCCTAGCAAAACATAGCTCACCGCTAGGCGGTTCCTCCTAGGAACCCAGAAATGCACATAAAACAACATGAGTCGCCCAACGGCAGTTCCTCGCCCACCAAGCGATTTCTGGAAAATTCCAGAAACACGAAATTTAAGCCAAGCCAAAAAATAATCATGCATAATCATTTGTATATTAAACAATAGAATTTAAAAACACAAGATGAACGGGTTCCAACTCCCCTAACCTGGACTCCTTGCTCCAAAAATGCATAATTCTTTGAGTCCTTGATCTCAGTTCGCGTTAGCTCGTGATTCATCCTTCAAGGCTATTTCTCACCCTTTGCACAATGATTCACTCTGAAATTTACTCTCTCAATATGCACCAATGGCAGCCTCGGCAAAACCACTCTCCCCTTCTTAATTGATCACTTAAACATTTTTTAATTGAAGTTAATGGTCCAAAAACCAAAATTTGTATTAACATGGCCCTAATTGCCATTCAAGACTCATTAGTGGGTGTTTTTCCAGCCCCTCTTGGCTGCCTCTTTTTAGCTAGAGTCTCGGTGCACTTTCACATTAATGCCAAAGACAAATTTGGCAAAAAGAAAGTTTAATTTGGATCTACCAAGGTTCGAACCCATCACCATGCCAATGTCAAATCAATGCACAACCATTCAACCAATTCATGTTTCGTGATAATTCCTATAAATATAGGATTATATTATTACTCCCCAGGATCAACTATACTATTAAAATAATGCACAATTAAAAATAACACACAATTTAGCATACATAGGACTTAAACCCAAGTCCTTTCAACACAATCAAGTACTCTCAACCATTTGAGCAAGTACTATTCCACGTCATACAATTTAACATTAATTGCCATAAAGGCTCCCACTGCTCGCATTTATTAATTAATTAAATTTCACGGGTGTTACATGGTGAAACTCCATTTTTTGCCTTGGACCATTGTATCAGATAGGGACACCAAGTTCCTTAGCCATTTTTGGAAGACACTTTGGTCTAAGCTAGGAACCAAGCTTCATTTCTCCACCTCTAGTCACCCCCAAACTGGTGGGTAAACCGAGGTTGTGAATAGGGTTTTAAGAACCACGTTGAGGACTATTTTGAAAGGAAACCATAAATCTTAGGATGAATACCTTCCCCACATTGAGTTTACATATAATAGGGTGGTTCACAAGACCACCAAAAATCTCTCCATTTGAGGTTGTGTATGGCTTCAACCCCCTCACTCCTTTAGACGTCATACCTCTCCCAAATCCTAGAAATTTTATTCATAAGGAAGGGATATCTAGGTCAGAATTTGTGAAGAAAATGCATGATAATGTAAAGTCTCAAATACAACACCAAACTGAGAGATACACCAAACAAAATAATAAGGAAAAAGGGAATTGATTTTTGAGGAAGGAGATTGGGTATGGCTTCATTTGAGCAAAGATAGATTTCCAAAATAAAGGAAGTCCAAACTCAATTCTCGTGGTGATGGAACTTTTAGAGTGCTTCAAAGAATTAATAATAATGCATATATGCTAGAATTACCATGTGAGTATGATGTGAGTACTACTTTCAATGTTTGTGATCTAACCCCTTTGTAGGAGATTTGGAGCAAGATGAAGATGAAGAACCTATAGATTTGAGGTCAAATTCTTCTCAAGAGGGAGGGGATGATGGCACACCCTTAGCTAAGGGTTCAAGAACAAGAAGCATGGCTAAGCAAATTCAAGAAGAGTTAGCAACATCTAGTTAAGGTGAAGCTAAACTCCTTTTCACTTGGGCCATCATGGAGCATTTTTAGACCTTGTATTAAGGGTCATGTAGCGTAGGTTTTCCTTTGTAGGTCCTGTATTAAGAGCCATGTAGTGTAGGGTTTTAAAAATAATCTTACTTAATTAGGGAGCATCATATGCGCCTATCTTAAGCAACTCTTTGATGTTTAATTATGTTAATCAAGCTAACTTAGGAAAGCATCCCACATGTGCCACATGGCAAGCTCTTTAATGGAGAGTTCTCTTACAAAGGTAGTGGCCATGTGTCATTGTCCTATTAGAGAAGCTTTTTATAAAGTAGCTTTCCACATGATAACACATGAGTGGTTTGTTTTGTGAGAGTGAGGATTGCCACATGTCAAACTCTCGTCCACCAAGATAGCATTTTAGGGTTTTGGTGCATGTTGGCATTTTAGGATTTGGACCATTTTGGAGACACCTTACTCTATAAATAGAGATGTCCCCCCATGTATTTCTCACTTTGAGAATGATAATGTTATGCTCCCAAAATTATTTTTGGTCCATACTTCTTCTCTTAGTCACTTGCTAGAACATCCCAAGAGGTCCACAAATACATCCCACCCTTAAATCACCAAATCGAGAGCCATTTTCTCTCAACACTAAGCTTCCATGAATCCACCATCCACCATAGTCACCATTTCAAGCTTTGACCCAACCTAGCTTGAGGAGTATGCTATCACATCCTCATACAAAGAACAACATCTAAAGCACCAAGGATACACAAAGAATCATAAACATTAACAAGAGTAGACCACAAAGAGTGATGAGTAGTGTAAGTAGTTGCACCATAAAACTCCAACAACCTGTAATTTAACATCATTAACCATAACAACAAATGAAATAAATTGACTAGTAATATAAAAAATATCAAACGTGGAATCACTTCTACCAAAGAATCACAATCTGGCAATCTTAGTAGAAGAATCAGAGACAACCAACAACTTAAAGTTCAAACTATAAAAAATAGCATGATAAGAATTAAAAGAAGTCATTGGTTCAACTAAGAAAAGAAAATTGGGTTAGTGCTTAGTAATTAAATTTCATAGCACATTAAGAGTTTTATGATTAGCCAAACCCTTTAAATTCCAAAATAGGCCTTTAAAACTTATGATTGCCTTTTAGAATTCCCTACTTTCGAGGATTTGGCGTTAGCTTTCTTTGGAATTCCCCTGCCTATTTTCCTAGTACTTTGAATTGACACATCATCTTGATGGAGGATCGTCTCAAATTTGGGGTGAATATGCATCTTCGACAGTAAGGGCGTAAAAACCTTAGAATGAAATGGGAGATAATGGAGGACGTCAATTTGGGGGATTGGAGAATGGAAGGAAACCACGCCACTTGGAGGAGATTTCAAGATAAGGGAGGAAGATTCGCCACTTTGAATCAAAGATTCAAAGATAAGAATAAGTGGTTCGAAGGAAAACCTTGAAACTTGAGAGAAAAAAATCAAATTTTCATATACTTAAATCTGACTAGAAATGTGTATCACAAATGCTTATATACTATAGGCCTAAACACAAAAAGCCCAACACAACTAAAAGTCTGATAAAGCCCAAACATAAAATTACAAAGTTATAACTAAAAAGTTCGTATTCTAATTTGAAGGTCATTTGATATCCCTATGAAAGTCCTAGGTATGCTTCCATAAACTACTTCGAAATCTTTGTGACACCACAACAGGTTGCACCCGAACACGCTGAGCCACATCAAGTTGTACCTTAACGGACTCCACAACAGGCAATATCACAGTAACAAAATGTAGCACAATAGTAGGTTGTTGCATCTCATTAGAAGGTTGTTGAACCACATATTGCATTACAAGATTCTCAAGTTGCTCCACAGGCTGCTGTAACTCATGTGTCAAGTCTCGTGGACCATCCAGAACACCAACTACCTTAGGACAATAATATTATAGGATTTCAACACCAACTATTTTTTCCTTCACCATAATTGGCATTAACATCTTGTTGCAATATTCTACAATTAAATAGGTCATGACTAATCATTTTATAGTTAGAAAAAAATAAAGCAATTTTTCATATTCCACATCAGCAATGAATGCAAATCCTGGCCTTTCCACCAAAATTTGATTGGGTAGATCAGATAACAAATCAATATCAACTAAAACGAGGGCACAGAAACTACGACTTAATCATGGTGCAATCGTTTAAAGATAAAGATGTGCCAATACCACGTGTTACGGAAAAAATCGTCTTCAATTGCCAATACTCTAATGGAAGGTCCTGGATATGAAACCAACATTAAGGTTTTGTGAATTTCATAGAAGTGGGAACAAAATCCTTTGTCCAGGAAAAAACATTAAGAATACCAGGAGATAAATTCAAAGTTCCAATAGCCAAAACCCTTCTCATATCCTCCAGTGAAAAGAAAGGAAATTCATAGAATTCTTTACTAAGACGAATTGTTATTCCATTTCATCCAAATACTTCTAAGGCACATCAAGTTTCTTACAAAGGTCTAGGTGCGTGAGGGGCTTATCCCCTTTTGTCAATAGAAGATGCCCATGCAAATGATTTTTACAATCCTCTTAACCAACAAGATAAACTTCCTCTGCAATTTGCATAAAAACCATGTCTCTTTTAATAATAGGAGAAGGCAATTATGATAAAGGAATATCACATGCATTATTGAGAATCAATCTAAAAGTACTCTTTGGATGGGAGCAAAGGTCCATGATCCTGTAAACAACCCTCAGGAATATGAAACCCCGAAGATAAGGCCATACCCACACTAAAGAGTAATCTATTAAAAACTACAACTACTAACCCATAACATCAACAATTGGGAGGTTGCAACAGTGGCGTGAGGAACATATATGAACTAGCTAATTTGGACGACAAACTTTGCACCATTATCAACAAATTAAAGGCAAATCTACAGAAGTTGTTAAGCATAAGGCTTTACAATCTGTTCCACAATGCAACTCTAAATATAGAGTGAAAGATCCTTGTTTGCAATCAAGGACTAGATAGTGTAGTTGTGGTTATATTGGCTACGAAAAATGCTTGGCTTCATCCGTTAGTGGCAAGGTGATGCACAAGATTCTTTAGCACCGTTGGCAATGGGCAGTGGTGAGACCAACAATAAGAATATTTATATTATAATTTAATATAAAAATGATAAATGTAATTTTTTTGTTGACAATAATTTGTTAAGACAAAATTATTCCATGACAATTTTTATATGATAATGTAAAAAAAAATTATCATAAATATAAATTATTTTTAGATAATATTATTTTAGGTATAATTACTGATTATTCCCCTAATTTTTTGGTTTAGTTCAATTTGGTACCCTTATTATTGATTGGTTCAATTTAGTAGCCTAATTATTTAAGAGGGTTCAATTTGGTCCTTTTCGTTAAGTTAGAGTTAACACTGTGTCCGTACAACACACATGTCGAGCCGTAAAATTTTTAATTTTTTTAATTTTTATTTTTTTTTCAAAAATTTATAAATTGACATATGTCAGGTTACCGTCGTGCCACGTGACAAGTTATCGTCGTGCCACATGGCAATTTATAGTCATGACTAGGGATGTCAACGAGGCAGGTAGGGTACGGGTAGTAGCTCACTCGTACCCTACCTCACTCGTACCCTACCCACTGAATAAATATTTGCCCCGTACCTGTACCCATATTTGTCAGATACTCGCATAATTTTTTAATATCCACGGATATCGACGGGTATCCGCGAGTATTTAAAAAAATAAAAAATAAATATTTAACAACATATTTTAATCGTAAATTCAAATAAAATACAATACATAACATTCATAAATTTTAAACAAAGTCCAAATAATTCATTTAAATAGTGTTGAATGATAATTTACAAAGAAATAATTTTTTTTAAGCTAATTGATAAAAAAAGGTATAAATACACATTTGGTACCCAAACTTTTTCAGAAACTTCAATTTGGTACCCGAACTTTAGGAATGTTCAATTTGGTACCCCAATTTTCTAAAGAGATTCAATTTGGTCCTCTCCGTTAAGTTGGAGTTAACACCGTGTCCGTACAGGACACGTGTCAAGCCATGAAATTTTAATTTTTTTAAAATTTTTTTTCCAAAAAAATTAATTTTTTTTCAAAGAATTTAAAAACTGCCACATGTCAGTTTATCATCGTGCCACGTGGCAGCTTACAATCATGACACGTGGCAGTGTAATAGCTGTTTTCAATTTAGTACCCCAATTTAAATTTTTGGTTCAATTTAGTACCCTAATTTTTTAAAATCATCCAATTTCGTCATCTTCCAATTAAGACCAAATTAGTAAATAAGCTTAATTACAACCTATATATACATGTTACAATAACTTTTTGTAATATATCCATCAAATCATTTCACCTAAATACTTAAATTATTTTATTTTTTACATTTTAACCTTTGTAATTTTTTATACATGAAATTTTTTACACTTGTAAAAAATAAAATAATTTGAATATTTAGGTGTACTGATTTGATGTATAAATTCAAAACAATTATTTTAACATGTTTATATAAGTTATAATTAAGCTTATTTACTAATTTGGTCTCAAATAGGAAAGGACGAAATTGGATCATTTTAAAAAATTTGGGTACTAAATTGAACCAAAAATTTAAATTAGGGTACTAAATTGAAAACAACTATTACACTGCCACATGTCATGATTGTAAGCTGCCACGTGGCACGATGATAAACTAACATGTGGCAGTTTTTAATTTTTTTGAAAAAAAAATTAAAAATAAAATAAAATTTTCATGGCTTGACACGTGTCCTGTACGGACACGGTGTTAACTCCAACTTAACGGAGAGGATCAAATTGAATATCTTTAGAAAATTGGGGTACCAAATTGAACATTCCTAAAGTTCGGGTACCAAATTGAACTTTCCGAAAAAGTTTGGGTACCAAATGTGTATTTATACCATAAAAAAATAAGTCATTCAAAATCAATATGTTAATATTTTAATCATGTTTTTTTAATTTAAATTAGAGTATAGCGGGTACGGGTATCCACGGGTACAGATACTATGATACCCGTACCCGCTCCGTTAACCTAATGGTATTAAAAATACCCGTACCCATTACCCGCAGGTATCCATTTATAATATTCATTTCGTACTCGTTGCTGGTTTTATCCGCGGATACCCGCCGGTACATATTATTTTGACATCCCTAATCATGACACGTGGTAGTAGTAATAGTTGTTTTCAATTTAGTACTCTATTTAAATTTTTGGTTCAATTTAGTACCCCAATTTTTTAAAACGATCTAATTTTGTCCTCTCCAACTTATATATACATGTTACAATAATTTTTTCAATATATACATCAAATCACTTTACCTAAATACTCAAATTATTATTTTTTTTTACATTTTTACCTTTGTAATTTTTACACTTCTAAAAAATAAAATAATTTGAATATTTAGGTGTAGTGATTTAATATATAAATTCAAAACAATTATTTTAACATGTACATATAAGTTATAATTAAACTTATTTACTAATTTGGTTTCAAATTGGGAAGGAAAAAATTGGACCATTTTAAATAACTGAGGTATTAAATTGAACCAAAAATTTAAATAGAGGACTAAATTGAAAATAATTATTACTACTGTCACGTGTCATGACGGTAAACTGTCACGTGGCACGACGGTAACCTAACATGTGGTAGTTTATAATTTTTTAGAAAAAAAATTAAGAAAATTAAAAAAGTAAAATATTCTACAGCTTGACACATGTCTTGTACGCACACGGTGTTAACTCTAACTTAACGGAGAGGACCAAATTGAGTCCTCTTAAATATTTGGGGTACTAAATTGAACCAATCAATAATAAGGGTACCAAATTGAATTAAATAAACCATTTGGGGACCAAATCAGTAATTATACCTAAAATTTATTAAGAGAAGCATAAATATAAAAACTTAAACCAATATTTAAAATGATTTGGAAACCAATATATATATATATATATATATATATATATATATATATATATATATATATATATTATGCGTTATGGATCCCGTACAAAATAATAATAATAATAGAATAATATTAATACTATTACCAACAATACTAAATAATCATTATTACTAACCATATTAATACTAATAGTACTAATATACTATTAGTTATGTGAAGTAGAACGATATTCTTGTATAATTAAAATTTGTACCATATAAATGAAATGGTTATACATAGTCATTGTTAATATAAAATGTACGAACATTATGTGTTATTGATCCTGTATAAAATAAATATAACACGAGGTTGAATTTGAGGTTAAAAAATAAAAGCACATGCACGCACACACATACACACACTCACACACGCGTGCACACACACATAAACAAATTAAAACAATATATTTAAAAAGATAAATTTGAAATATTATAAACAAAAGTAATATATATTAAAAAAGTTCGAGTAGGATGAGATATGTATGCACGGACAATAGTTGAATAATGGTAATACAAATACTACTAATAATAAATAATAATAATTATAATAATAATAAAATTAAAATAATAATAATATTATTGTAATATGTGACATTCCATTTAAATGACTTATCTTTGTAAATCATATAAAACACAATAATACAAAGTAACAATAAGTATCAAAAAATAACATAGCAGTAAAATATAATTACAATTGCGGTTAGAGTAATATACTACTACATCACTATAATCATTCCTTTTCTTTATTAAAATAACATAGCATGTAGTATACATTTGCTCTTTCAAAAACCCAATGATTTGTATGAAATTGTCATAATATTAGATAGAGGTTCAGATAAAGAATGCTAGAAGTATCATCATACACGATAATTAGCACAATAAAAAAGTAAAATAGGAATTGAACGACACACCCTTTTACCACCTGTTGAGATACATTCAATACTAAGTATATACATGTTCTTTCAAACATATAAGTGCATAAAAAACTGGATAAATTGGATACCAACTAAAATCGGCAATAACAATTAAAATCATGAAAGAAATTAAGAACATAAAACCTCAAATGCTAAAAAATGAGATTCTTCTGTTGAACACATATGTCCATCAAGCTCAAGCCAGTTTCATAGCCAAAAACAACATTAATCCACATTTTCACTTCCAACCATCAAGACACACTTATTAGTCACACAAAACAAATCTAAAACATGAAAATTACACCCGAAAAACAAATAAGTTTAGTTAAATAGAAAGGATTTTACCATTAAAAAGAACAAAAATCACCTGTAATGAGCTTGTCACACTTCATTAAGGATAATACATGATGATAAGGATAATATCAATGTTTTTTCTTCAAGTAAGTTACTACAACAAAGTGAAATGATAATCTATAACTAATACACGATATTTGGTATTATGTTTAGAATAAAAAAAAAATGAATGAAAAAGGATTAGATACTTATAATTACATGGTGATATTTGGTATTTTGTGGTGATATTTATACAATCATATTCCATGATCTTCATGCAGTTCTCAAAGTCCCAAATTTTCTTTGATTTCAAATGAAAGTTCATATCAACCACACTTCATAAAAGTCAAAATTTAAATAATAAGATTAGCACATATCATACTTTAGATACCTTGAGTTATTTGAGAACAAAAAGCAACCTCCTTTATGCTATCAAACTTCTTAGACATCCTATTTGAGAATTATGAGAAGCCCTATGATCAATGCTTTTGCCATTGTACCCGTCCATCCTGAAAATTTCAACCAACCAATTGCAAATAATAACATATGAAGGAGGACATAAAAGATCAAATTTCTATAACTTGCTTTTGTTATGATGCCACGTACTTTAATCCATTTGGTCATCTAGGTCTGAAATCCTCTAATTTACAAAAGTAAGAAACAATTTCAGTGAGTGGCATTCTGTTATGTTCATCTTCATCTTCATGTTGTACAAAAACCAAGACAAAAGCATAGGCAGTTTCATCTTCAGTCATATTTTTTCTTCAATTCACAACCATATACATTACGGAAAATCTTACCTTTTATTTAATCCATAACCATAAGCATCGAAGAAGCAACCAAACACACAACAATGAAATTAAAAATGAAATAGTAAATATACCTTCTAAAAACAAAAAGTTTAATATTTTCTTCAACCCATACCAATAGGTTTACAAAACAACGAACAAAACAACAACTACTAACCATCCACACCAGGTTCATAGCATAAGATGTAAAAAAAAATGAAAGAAGACCATGAAGAAAAAAAAAACTCAACCTACTAACTTTCAATAACTATTAACCCTCGACACCATGTTCAATGCATAAGAAGAAGTAGAAAAAACAAAAGACCTTTCATGAAGAGAGAGAACTAACCTTGAGGAGACCAAAGGGTTTTCTTCTGCTCTTATCAAAATATCCTTTTGTGTGGAAGAAGAATGACAATAGTTTTCCTTGGAGAAGAATAATAATGTCCTTCTATCAGCATGTCAATCAAAATTGAAATAAGCCAATAGAAAATCAACAAAACTTTTTATTAGTATAGAAACGGAAAAACACAAAAAAGATGGAAAAGACTTAAAAACTAACTATTTGGACAACTTTCAGAAAATTAAATAGGAGTACATAGGTATATTTCCTAGTATTCCTAGTAGTTTATTTATTAGTTTTATAGTAGATTTAGGTGTTTTATAAAAGTAGTTATGTTATAAATAAAAGTAAATAAGGTAATTTGAAAGTAGTAGAATATGGGCATTTGGTCTAGTGGTATGATTCTCGCTTAGGGTGCGAGAGGTCCCGAGTTCAATTCTCGGAATGCCCCTATTTTGTTTATTTTTTCCAAGATTTCTAAGATGTTTTGGATGAATCCAAAAGGATGCTGAATTTTATAATTATTTTTGTTATTATATAATTTATAAATATTTTTAACAGAGAGGTTCTGTGAATTACTTTTTCTAATATTTATATAAATTACATGATTTTATAATTAAAAGTTATAATATATTTATTATTATGTTGTAACGAGTTTATATTGTAAATATGTATGTTTATTAATTTTGAATTAACTTTAAATATATGTTTAAATAATAAAACAAGTAAATCGACAGAAGATTCGATGCTGAATTTTATAATTGTTTTTGTTATTATAAAATTTATAAATATTTTAAACTGGGAGATTCTGTGAATTACTTTTTTATAGTTATTATCATATTCATAATTCCAACTTTTTCTTATATTTACATAAATTACATAATTTTATATTAAAAATTATAATATATTTATTATTATGTTGCAACGAATTTATATTGTAAAGAATAAGTAATTAAATCATAAAATAAAATTTAATGGAGATAATTATGTATGTTTATTAATTTTGAATTAACTTTAAATATATATTTAAATGATAAAACAAGTAAATCGACTGAAGATTTGATTCTGGAACTTTTGAATTATTTTTTGTTATTTTTTTTACTTCGATTATACTAGTAGTGGTACCACTCATATTAGTTCATATTCTTTAAATAAATGTATTATATAAATTTGTTCAATTAGTTAATATTCTTTTAATAAATGTATGACTTAATTACGTTTTTAGTTGAGAATTTTTAGTATTGTGGCATTAAGTCCTTAAAATATTAAAACTTTTTGAATGAATTATTGCTGTTAAATTTTAGGTTTAATTAATCGTAAGGTACCCAGTTTGGTACTAGAGTGTCAAATTGGTACCCGCTTTTAAAAAAGTGTCAATTGTATCCCAACTTTTGAAAATTGCTTCAATTAGGTCCCTTTCAGACAGAGTTGACTAACGTCGTTAGTCAACGTGCCACGTGTCAATCTGTGGTTTTTTTGATTTTTTTTTAAAAAAATTTTAATTTTTTTTTTAATTTTTAATTTTTTTTTAAATTTTTTTAAAAAAATTAAAAATGCCATGTGTCAAGTCCCTGTGTGTGACACGTGGCATTGTCAGTGCCACGTGGCATTGTAATGCCACGTGTCAGTGTCACTATCAGATGTCATTGTGATGATTTCGATTTAGTCCCCATTTATGTTTTTTCGTTTCAATTTAGTACCTACTTATGTGTATTTGATTCAATTTTGACCTAATAATTTTTAATAATTAAAATATTTTTAATAAAATTAAAAGTAATTAAGTATAAAAGTTTAAAAAAAATTAAGTATTTGATATTTATACTAAAATTTAGTGGTAAAAGTCATTTTAGTACTTATAAATAGCATAACATTCATACAAATAATAAATTTGGTCTGAAATTGAGAGAAACATTATAAATATTAGTACTTAATTTTGTAAAAATATTTATACTTAATTATTTTTAATCTTATAAAAAATGGATTACAAAAATATTTTAATTATTAAAAAAAAAATTGGGACAAAATTGAATCAGATACACATACTTAGGTACTAAATTGAAACAAAAAAACATATGTGGGGACCAAATCGAAATCAACACAATGACATCTAATAGTGACACTGACACGTGGCATTACAATGCCACGTGGAACTGACAATGCCACATGTCACACATAGGAACTTGACACGTGGCATTTTTAATTTTTTTTTTTAAAAAATTTTAAAATTAAAAAAAAAAATTAATTTTTTTAAAAAAAAAATCAAAAAAACCACAGATTGACACGTGGCACGTTGACTAACGGCGTTAGTCAACTCTGTTTGAAAGGAACCTAATTGAAGCAATTTTCAAAAGTTGGGATGCAATTGACACTTTTTTAAAAGTGGGTACCAATTTGACACTCTAGTACCAAACTGGATACCTTACGATTAATTAAACCTAAATTTTATTATTAACTGACATTACCTTACACGGTCATTCAAAACCAAAAAGAAATATTTATGTTTCTTTTCTATATTATTTTCTTATTATTTTGTTTCGGAGAAAATTAAACATATTGAAAACAAGATCATTTTTGTATATCTAGGTAAAGGTATCGCCTTTAGCCGAGGTTTGATAAGGTGTTAATACCTCCCTATAACGTAACTGACTCTCGGACTCAAATTTTTGTTTTTGTAGCCTTATCTTATCTAGATGATTTTTATATGTGGTCACAAAATACCAAAAGACTCAAATGATGATGGTCTCTCTTCAGGATTTACTTATTGTTTAAATGTCACCACGAAATATCAAAAGACTTGAATTATGATGATCTCTTTAGAATTTAACGAAAATTAATTTTTAAAGCAAATTAAAATTATAAAATATAAAGTTAAAAGATAAAAAATATAAAAAATTATAAATTATAAATTATGAATTATAAAATTAGATAATAATAAAATTATTAAATATAAAATAAAAAAATAAAATTTATAATTTTAATTTCATAATTTTTTAATTAACTAATTTTACAATTCAATTTTTTATATTCTAAAATTTTGTAAATTTATAATGTTATAATATCATAATTTCAAAAACATTTTAATTTTTTTAATCTTCTAATTTTATTACTTTATAATTTTATAATTTCATAATTATATAATTTTATAATTTTATAAATTTATAATTGCTTAATTATAGAATATAAAAATATTAACCATAAAATTAGATAATTAAAATTTAAAAAATGATGAAATTAAAATTATAAAATTATATTTTTATTTAATATTTAATAATTTTATTATTATCTAATTATATATATATATATATATATATATATTATCTTTTAATTTTATACTTTTTATGTTTTTAATTTTAATTCGTTTTAAGAATAATTTTGGTTCAATATAGTAAACCATTAAAGGAGATCCTCGTCATTAAAGTGTGTTTAATAAAGTATCATGTGGCGCCATATTTATGCAAAATAACAGTGTAAGATAACTGACACGTTACACAGTTAACAATAAAATCTGACAAAGTAAGGTCCTCATTTTGACAGACAGAATGTTTAGAATGATCCTCATTTTTACTGAATATTTCAAATGGTCTTCATTTTCGCAATTCGTGTTTTATTTGGTCCTTTTCTGTAACGTTGTTTAAATTATTAACAAAGCATTGTATAGGTGGCACGGTTTGTATTAGGGTGTGTTACGTGTACTGTACATGTGTGGTAATTAGATATTTGGGGATAAATAAGTGAGCTAGGATTTTGGTAAGGAATGTTTGGGCAGTTGGTTAGTTTTGACAATCTTGTTCCTCCATTCCCAATTAGTGTTCTTGCAATCTTCTTCTTCCTGCAATCCCATTATATAGGTATGTTACGGTCTCAATCTTCTTCCTTTATCTCTGGTTGTAATCGTTGGAGGCAACTGTGTTGTATCACTTTGTGCACTGTTGGTGGTTCAACGAGAAATGGATTAACCCTGATTTGTAGATGCGGAGAGATGGCAGCTTTGAGGATGGCAAGAACTCCAAAGAATATTGGTAGAAAATTTTGGGTACAATCTGTTTTTATTTTTATGTTAATAATAAATTGGTTTTAATTTTTAGTTTATTGATTTACAGAGTGGGTGGTTCCAATAATGTGGGATGCAACTTTTTCAAATGGTGGTGTTGATGAAAAGGATGTCATCATCATGACACAAATGAGACAGATTAATGATTTGGAGAAGTCATTGAAGGTTGCTGAGAAGAGGCTACAATTAGTAATGGGGTTTAATATTTTTATTTATTGTTTATTTTCATTATGTAGAATACTATTTCGATATATTTTATCTAATTATTTTTTATTTTCTAACTCATTATCAATCATACCATAATTTTTTCACTATAATTGTATAAATAACAACTTTTATTTACTACAATATAAAAATTTAATGTAATTGTCATGAATATTTTTTTATCACCATCCAACATAATTGAAGTTCAAAAGATACAAGATCTATGTTAAAATTTTATTATTATTTGTTCTTTGTATCATTTAGATCCAGTAATGTATTATAACTTTTATTAGTGTATAAAAACGAGATTCATTAGAATTTAAAATATTGAAGTAAACAAACATTTAAAATATATTTTAATTTGAATATTTATTTTCCTTTTATATTTTTTAAAAAATATTTTTAAATTTTATCAACTAGGTTTCATTAATGTTTGCAAATTTAATAAATGTGTTGGTTCTCATGAAATTTTATTTGGTATTATAATATAAAATGTAAACAATTATAATTTATTTTAAACTTTTATTATGATTATTATTTGTTCTTTATATCATTTTGATCAAATGATGTATTATAACTTTTATTAGTGTATAAAAAAGAGATTCATTAGAATTTAAAATATTGAAGTAAACAAACATTTAAAATATATTTTAATTTCAATATTTTTTTTCCTTTTATATTTTTTAAAAAATATTTTTAAATCTTATCAACTAGGTTTCATTAATGTTTGTAAATTTAATAAATGTGTTGGTTCTCATGAAATTTTATTTGGTATTATAATCTAAAATGTAAACAATTATAATTTATTTTAAACTTTTATTATGATTATTATTTTTTCTTTGTATCATTTTGATCAAATGATGTATTATAACTTTTATTAGTGTATACAAAAGATATTTATTAGAATTTAAAATATTGAAGTAAACAAACATTTAAAATATATTTTAATTTGAATATTTTTTTTTCTTTTATATTTTTTTTAGAAATATTTTTAAATTTTATCAACTATGTTTCATTAATATTTGCAAATTTAATAATTGTTTTGGTTCTCATGAAATTTTATTTGGTATTATAATCTAAAATAGGCAACTTTTTCTCTATTGATAGTGAAATATTAGTTTAATAACTAACATTATTTTTTGTGATTAAAATACACATTTTGTCCTTATTTTTGTTTAATTGTGTTAATCCAGTTCTAATATATTTTTTTTTGTTTAATGAGATCCAAATTTTCGTCAATTTTGTTTAATTTGGCCATTTTTTGTTAATGTGGTTTAAATAATTAATGGTAATGAATAGTGATTGTCACGTGTCACCTCGTGATTTTTTGTTTTTTTTTTAAATAATTATATTTTTTAGTTTGTGTAAAAAAAAGTCCATGCATAAACCCAACAACGTGCCATGTGTTAGAGTCAATGTTTTATATTCAATTTGTTGCATATATTTGTTATTTTTGTTCAATTTAATCCAATTTTTTTAAGCTAAACAATTTTGTCTCTCTATATTAAGACCAAAATTAATTTTTGTATAAATATTATAATGATGTTTTTTTTAAATTCACATTTTTATTAAATATTGGTTTAGAATTATAATTAGCTTAAAAATAGAACGAAAATTTTAAGGACGATGACTAATATCATTGATCTAAAATTTTTGGTTTAAGGTAAGACCATTTCTTTATGTGAATTTTAGATCAATGATGTTAGTTTTCATCCTTAAAATTTTTGTTCTAATTTAAAACTAATTATAACCCTAAACCCAAAATATTTAATAAAAATGTGAATTTTAATAAAAGCGTCATTATAAAATTTATATAAAAATTAAATTTGATTTAAAAAAATACTACATTTAAAAAAATTAGGGCTAAATTGAACAAAAATGACGAATATAGGGATCAAATTGAATATAACACATTGAGTTTGACATAAGGTACGTGGCACGCTACTAGATTGACATGTGGACATTTTTTTTTTCAGAAATAGAAAAAAAAAACTTAACAAACATTATTTGACGTTTCAAACATATTTCAAGCATGTTTCTTAGTTAATATTGAAGTGGAAACAGTGGAAACAACTCAAATCTTATCATGAAATGCATTTGAAACATCAAATTAACTTAACAAAATTTGGTTAAAAAGATTAAATTCACCAATTTCTAAAGTTGAAGGACTAAATTAGGTCAAAGTTTCGAAAAGAGATTAATTCTAATTTTCACTTAAATTTAAGAGATCAAAAACATATTTAACCCTATATTGTATTATATTTCCACTTATATCTTGAAACCTATATTTAATATTTCTTTGTAGCTATCTAAAAGATATTTTATTTAATTAGTTTTTGCTATTTGGAATAAAAGGTTATTAAGTTAAATTTTATTAACAGTCCAAACATCTTAGCATTAGGGGAGACCAATGCAGGTCGGCCCGACCCATTTAGGCTTGACTCGCACTTAGCCCGCAAAATGTGGTCCAGGTTAGCCGTCCCGCATTTTCAACACGGGCTGAAAAGTTTGGCCCGCCTCGCATAAATACAGGCTTGCAGGCCAACCTAGTTGGATGATAAATTGGTAATTCAACATTTTCATCATATTCATACTTTGATATACACAATGTATTCTTCCAATTTTAGCACATTTAAAAATACATAATATTTGTCTTTTCGAGTCATAAAAGAATTAGGAACGTTCATGCAGGAGTCAAGAAGGAAATTGACTGATACACACAAGTGAAAGTTTTTTTTTATGCAAGCCAAAGGGTTAGGCCTCACAGGCTGCGGGTTATGTAGATCGAGCCTTTACGGGTTTACGGACTGATCCATCGGGCCAAGTTCACATTACCACCCCTACTTAACAACGTAAGCCAAATTTCTCAATAATATCAATAAATTAATTAATAAATTTATGAAAAACACATCTAACATTTTTCATATTTTTAGTATAATATCAATTATGACAAACTTATACAAAGTATAATAATTATAATATTATTATTCGTATAATTTACCTAAAAGGAACCTCTCTTTATATATATATATATATATATATATATATATATATATATATATATATATATATATATATATATATATAAAATAGTGAAAACACATACGAATTTATAATAATGAAGAAATAATAATTTTAAAAATAAATGTAAATAATTATTACAAATTTGTTATAGATAGTTTTAATTTATTTTGTAGATGATTTTTATTTATTTAATTTAATAGAGTGGTTAAATTAATAAAAAACGGTTAAATTTAAAAAGAAAAGTCACTTAACAGGATAAAATTGAAAAAAACGTGTACACAAAAAGAAAAAGATAATAAAAGATGTGTACTCTCATGTGTATTTACGTTTTATTATGAGCATAAAAGATAATAAAATAATAATAATAATTATTATTATTATTTTTATTATAATTATAAGATTAAAATAATTTTTATTTTTTCGGTTGGTAGTTTTATAATTAAAAAATGATGAAGTATAAAAAAGTCAAATAAAAAAAGTTAAATTTAAAGAAATGATCACTTAAAACCTCAAATTAATAAAGTAATTATTTTAATTTAAAAATAATATTTACTTAGAGGATAAAATTAACAAATAAATGGAGAAGTCAAAAAGAGAAATCATTTTTATTTAACGAGACACCCCAATGTTATGAATAAAAACAAGGGTTCTTCACATATTCGTTGGTCAGATACAATTTTCTTAAGTTTCCTACCACTAACCAAAGTAAGTGGCCTGGGTCGAACACTTACTTATTAAGTTATTTTTTTAAGTTTTCCACTTACCAAAGTAAGCGGCCTGGGTCGAACACTTACTTATTAAGTTATTTTCTTAAAGTTCCCCACCACTCACCAAAGTAAGCAGCCTGGGTCGAACACTTATTTATTAAATTATTTTCTTAAGTTCCCCACCACTTACCAAAGTAAGCGGCCTGGGTCGAACACTCACTTATTAAGTTATTTTCTTAAGTTTCCCACCACTTACCAAAGTAAGCGACCTGGGTCGAACACTTATTATATTATTTTCTTAAGTTCTCCACCACTTACCAAAGTAAGCGGCCTGGGTCGAACCCTAAATTACTAAGTTATTTTCTTAAGTTCCCTACCACTTACCAAAGTAAGCGGCCTAGGTCGAACACTTACTCAATGAGTTATTTTCTTAAGTTCCCCACCACTTACCAAAGTAAGCGGCCTGAGTCAAACACTTAGTAAGTTATTTTCTTAAGCGCCCCACCACTTACCAAAGTAAGCGGCCTAGGTCGAACATATCGAATAATCACAACTAACACAAACACAATCATTAAGTCGTAAAGTGGCACGCATATAATCAAAGTAAAAACAAGAGCTAACGATATCACACAGCGCGATAGGTATAACAAGTCATTCATCAAATTATAACACCATAACGGTATAAAATGATTGTTCAAAAGGAAAATAACTGTGCAAGTTATTATAAACTTAGAACGAATACGAATCAAAATTTAAACATAATCCTAAACAATCGGATCCGCATCCACCTCCACCACCATGGTCCCATCAAGGCCTTATTGTTGAACTCCAACATGGCCTTAATCATCGAGTTGGGCTTGATGTTATCTATAGAGGAGACCAAAGATTCAGCCAAAGAAATCTCAATGTCATGGCGCATAGTTGTCTTTGGCAACTCAATCAGGCAGGCTTCTGGCTTCTTCGCCCTAGAGGTACATCTCGACCCCAATAAGGTGGCCCTAACTCGCTTCAAGTCCTTCCTGACATCTTGCTTTGTAGGCACAGTCGCCTTCCTTTTTGATCCCTTGTGGACGTGAACCTCGACCAACGTTTCTTGCAGATTGGGAACATTAGTATTCCCGACATTTTTGGCCTTTTTAGCTTGCTCCTTGCTCAAAGCCTTAAACATATTTAAGTTCTTCTTGCCAAGCTGAGCCATGAGACCTGCAAAGTAAGCAACATCAGTTATTTATCTCGAACACAACATAACGGTAAAAATACGAAATGATACCTTCTAAATCAACAAGTGGGTGCATGGATAAATAAACCCTAACTAAACCCTCAATGGGCATTTTATTGCTAAATCTCATCAACTTATCCACCATCTCCCTATCAGCCACCGACAACTCCTCCCTCTTCATATCCTTATATCGCCACAAGTTGTCGATCCAACTAAAAGGGAACTTTTTACTTCCATCGTCATTATAAAATAATGATCGTCTTGGCTCCTTTATCACCACTTTGAAGAACCCATCTTTGAAATGTTTGAATGATTGGGAGAAGGTGTCTAATTTGCTTATCCCTGGGCAGCTTAGCAATGACAACCAGGTAATTGGATTCTTAGGCCGAGTGTCTTAAAAATACAGAAAGCATCATGGCGATGGTTGGAGGTATAAAGACTGACACAACACCCGGAATGCTTGAAGGTAACCCAAGCTATCAAGATGTAGCTGGGTAGGGGCAACGTTGAGTAAGCGAAGTACCCCCATCGTAAAGTCGTCAAAGGGCATCCGTATATGTAACTGAGAAAAATGACACATATACATGTAGAAGAATCCTTATATGGCTCCCTCTTGACCATGATAAACGCAATCAACAACGCTCACTCTTTTTAAGGACACTATGCTCCGCCGAGTACCCCTCTCGAGAACAGGAACACAGTTCAACTAGGCATTCAGTATACGAGACCATCTAAAAAGAGAGTATTGGGTTCGCATATCTGTAGCTACTCACTCATACCTAGCTTTTGCCGGCAAGCTGCTCTCGGCTATCTCCTTTGCTAGATCCTCTCTTGTTTCAACAATAACCTCCATTGGAATCCCTCTCTCACCTGCTAGTTGGCCACTACCCTCATACATTGACCTTTCACTTCCACTACCCGAATCGGACGAAGACACATTATCACTATCACTAGACATACCTTTTGAGTATTTTAAGGATGGTGGCAGAAACAAGGAATATATCGGACAAATTTCAAAGGCATCCGAGGTACTTTTCTCAGATTTTAGCAAATGAAACATAATAAACAAATCTTATTCTCAACCTCTATTTATAAGAACATCTACGCATCCATAAAGTTTTCCCGCCTAAACGTTCTGCATATGAAACATCACAATGAATGTGAAGCGTCACGAATAAAATTCGACTACGTAAACCCCTCTTATGAGACCCTTGACAACTGGCATCTCTTTAACTACTCCCATCACTTCTGACACAGTCTTAGCAACGTTATCACTTCTCAAGACTAGGAGACTACTATATCCCCAAGGAGTACCAAGAAAGGAGCAATTTTTTCTTGTAAAAATTACCAAAACAAGCATGTAACCTTCGACGTGACCTATCCCACCAAAGGCTGGGGGACTGATGTATCGAACCTATGCCACCAAGACTGGTATGGTTAACCACTCGTTTCAAGCTGATAACATGTAACCTTCGACGTGACCTATCCTGCCAAAGGCTGGGGGACTGATGTACTATACCTAGTGTAACATCCCGACCGGATATTACAAATTTAAATAACAAAATAAAGAAATAATAATTACTTGTCAATTAATAAACCTTCATTTCCCAAAAACACTGGAAATTTAGAACTTTTATTACTTTCTTCAATACTAATCCAAAATCCATAAGTATAAGTAAGATTATAATTATCCAAAAGTCCAGTAATATCAACAATAACAATTTATTTAAAATCGTAAAAACTATATAAAAGCTTTGATAAAAATCTCCCAAGACTAGCCCCGCTCCGGCTCTACACCTCACCAAATCCACCTGTAACGTCATCTGCTCACATATACCGCGTACATGATCATCGCCACACATAAGCAGATAGGGTGAGCTAACAAAATAAACATATATATATATATATATATATATATATATATATATATATATATATATATATATCACATTTATATATCACACAATCACACCAAAGAATTCCTTCCTTTGATTCAATAATACATGACCACCACCATGGTAATCTCGTTCTATGTTTTCTACTGAGTACCTCAAGACGCCTTGTTGCCATACCTCTCAGCCACAACCGATAGAGCATGTGCGCGAAACCATGCTACGGATGATACACCGTAATGCCAGGTGGAGTTCTCAAATACGAACATAGTTCATAACGTCCCAAGACTACCAAACTCGTAAGCTAATTACTGAGGAGGACAATCTATCTGGACCCATCCGTACTGGCCACAACCAGCACACTCCCACCGGCAACACTTGCCATCCCGAGCTCAACGTAAGAGTTCTTCGTGTTCATCCGCCATCTCGAGCTCAACTCGAGGGATGTCATTTCGAGCCACAACTCGAGGAATGTCACGTGCTTAACCCCTATCTGGAGCTCAACTCAAGGGATACGTTTCGAGCCACAACTCAAGGAAAACCAGTAAGCCGACCTTTAGGGTGTCATAGAAGCCTTGTAGATCACGCACACAATGCCAGCAACCTAATGTTGTTGCAGCAAAAATCGCCTGGCGCGAGCCATGTAGCACCAGGCGCTGCCACTTCCAGACCACCTGGCGGGGGACACGTACCGCCAGGCGCGTAGCGCCTCTGAAAACACCATCGCTTCAGTCATCGCCTGGCAGGACCACCCTCACCGCCAAGCGCACGTGGTCTAGGAAGCATACTATTTGGTGGCTATCGCCTGGCGGATCGATTACCATCGCTAAGAGTCACCCTTCTCTGTTGCTCTCTGAACTGCAGCTACTGCCTGACGATTCCAAACCATAACCATAACCATCATAATCCACCACTAACCAACTACAATATCCTTCAATTCCCTTTTTGGACCACCAATCTAGTTTATCAATATAGGATTGCTTAACTTCAACTTTTCCAAGACTCAACATGTCACTGTAGTCTCATACCCTTTATGCTCTGCTATGTACCCAATCAGCCACTCAGTTTCCATCAATTTGCATATGACTTACCAATTGCACCTACCCATATTTATACCATTCATACAAATTGACAAATCCAATTACCCTTACAGTCTCTAATTTGCTCTAGCAACACCTTATTATGACTAATACCACAACGGTTTATACAACACTTATTCCCTACTCACACTACAAGTCCTACTGTATTGTAATGCCATTCTCTTCCTATTCAAATCATAGAATTCACACCTCTAGTTTCTACATATCATCATCAATGCTTTAATCAAATAACTACTTCCAACTCCAAAGATAACTCAAACCTTCTTTTCCTTAAAGCCCAAAATCATCAGCAACTCTCGTAACCATGTAAAATCTAGTCCTCTAAGATGGTTCCTGGCGGTAGACCCCGTGTCGCCAGGCGGTGAGTGTGATTTCTGGATTTCCAGAATTTTCCTCCCTACGAGAACTCCCAGATCTCTTAATTTAATCTTCTCGCTGTCCATTTCTTCTAGTTCTCACGCTAATTCACTCGCATACAGACCAATATACAACCTACACTCAACCCCTAAAATTTTCCCCTAAAATTAAATCACAAATTTGTCTAGCAGTATCAATCCCTAATCTTTCCAACCTTAACACCTATTCACACTGTTCCATTCAAATTAATCGTCAATTACATGAAATTCAAAGACATTTCAATATCAAATCATCCTTCAACAATTAACACTGGCTTTCCCCCGATCAGAATCAACCCAGAACCCCAAAATCATAAAAATCGAAACAAAATGGTTCGCATCACCTGGCGAGTGTTCATCATTGCCAGGCCCTTCATCCAGAAAACCCAGAAATTGTGTATAAGCTATGCGTCGCCTGGCGGCCAAGCCTGTGCCGCCAGGCGGTTCCACCTCTAGAACCTTAAAACTCCCCAGAAATGATGAGTCGCCTGGCGGCTATGAATAGTCCGCCAGGCGATTTCTGGAAATTTTCCAAAAACTCAAAATTTGTAAATTTAACTGTTTATATACATCCAACTGCACATGCTTTCATACAGATTAGAGATACAATTTAAGAAAAACGGGTTCAGCTCCCCTAACCTGGAACTCCTTGCTTAAACTTGATTAATATTTTGTTTCTCCCTTGCTTCCAATGGCCTGCTTTAATTCTCTCCAATTGTACCTCTATACTTCACTCATGGTCCAATTTCACTCTGAATCCTCTCTCAAATTGTGTCAGAACAATGGAAGACTCAAAACTCTCTCCTTCTCTCTCAAAAAGTCACTTAATGGTGTGTTAATTAAGCTTAATTACTCTAAAACGAAATTGACATTAAGAAGGAGGTCTAATTTGTAAGATCCGTGAAAGTTAATTAATTAAATAAATAAATAATTAATTAATAAATACGGGTAGTGGGAGCCTTTAAGACATTAATTATTGATTGATATGATGTGGGAAAGTATTAGCTCAAATGGTTGAGAGTACTTAATTGTGTGAAAGGACTTGGGTTCAAGTCTTATGTATGCCAATTTGTATTATTTAAGTATTATTATTTTTAATAATATGCTTGATCATGTTGAGTGATGATATAATCATAGAATTATATTAAATATCATGAAACATGAATTGGTTGAATGGTTGGCATTGACATGGTTAAGGGTTTGAACCTTGGCAATTTTAAATTAAACTTCCTTTTTGCTAAAAGTAGTTTTGGCATGAAGGTGAAAGGGTAGAGAAAACCCTAGATGAATGAGTAACCAAGGGAGGCTGGGAAAATAGTCCGTGATTTTGAATGATAATTAAAATCAATTTTAATGTCATTTTCGTTTTCCCTTCACCATTGTTAATTAAGACACCATTAAAAGACAAATTGTGAGAGAATAGAGGGGTTTGGAGGCTGGATTTTTGAGGGCATTGTAAGGTGCACGAAATTAAGGAAAAATAGTGAATTAGAGGAGCTAAATTGAGGTAGTGCTAAGGAGACCATTGGTGATCAAAGGGGGAGCTATAGCAATTGTATTTTAAGCAAGGAAACCAGGTTAGGGGAGCTTTACGCGTTAATTTTATGTTTAATTTTGATTGGTATGATAATTAGAGTACCTTACACGTTAACTTTATTTTAAATTTGATTGGCATGCTAATTAGGGTCATTTCATGTGTTGATTATTTTAAGTCTGATTGGCATGCTAAGTATGGTATGATTATGTATGAATTGTTATATTCCATTTAAAGTTTGTGGTTCTGGGAAATTTTCAAAAATAGTTTGGTTGGCGATGAACTGCCGCCAGATGATCCTTTCCTTTCTAGGTCGTTTAGTGTTCCTGCAGAGGAACCACCTGCCAAAAATAGTGTAAAAATAGCTTGTTTGGCCAACGTTGACCGCCCTTGCCCAGAGTTGTCTGGTTGACCAGTGTTGACTCGTTGACTGACCAGTGAAAGGCTGCCACGTATCAGAGCAGTCTCTATCAAGCCAGAATTCTCTTTCCGTAATTAGGGTTTGGCTGCCGTGAGGGTTTCTATAAGGGGCATTTAGCAGATTTCGATTGGGGCCACTAGTTCTCCGATAGATGACCCGTTCGACGTCTCGTTTATTGCTGCTGCGGTGCGAATGGCGCGAGGTATGCACTGCAGCAAAAATGATGGTTTCCCGACAACGTGGGTGTAGGTTTCATGCGAGAGTGTGGTGGTACACATTGGTGCGGGACTACTAGTAGTCTGGGTCCGTTCCGGCAAGTTGCGGGTGCAGAATATAAAGTCGTGTGAGTTTGAGAGTTGTAGTAATGGAGGTCCGATTGCGGGATGGTGGAGGAAGAATGAGGCGTGAGTGCGACGTGGTGGCTGCCGTGGAAGCGATGCACGTTGATGACAGTGCGAGAGTGAATGTGGTCGACGTAGTGACTAGGGGCGAGGCTGGTTCGAGCTTGGTGCAGTGTTGGTGGCAGCAGGAGGAATCGTAGAAGATGGTGGTTGTTGTCCCGACGAGTGCAGTCATGGCGTATGCAAGCACGAGCACGGTGGTGGCCGCGGGATGCTCGGAGAAGACGATGCAAACTCGCGAACTCCAACGGTGCAGCAACGATGGTTGCAGTTTCCGACGAGGGCGCGACGGGCTGCTACTTTCCGACGTGTGCAGCGGTGGCCGGACGTGGTCATGGCAGCCATCGAGGTGGTAGTTCTAGAATGGGTTGGTGCGAAAGAGAGAGAGAGAGAGAAGGAGTTTAGGGTTAGGGTTTTGGTTGTGTGAAGGAGATAGAGAGTGATGAGGTTTCATGTTTTGGTTGGTTATTTTAGTGAGTGGGAGATTAAGGACATGGCTTATTTTCATTGGTTAATCTAATAAGTGGAGGATTGCCACGTGGCAAAATCTAGTGGACTAGAGTTTAAGTGACATTAGGGATGTAACTCAGTAAAAAGAAAGGGTGCATAACAGAAATAGAAAGTCTAATTACAGTAGGGGGTGTAAACCTGAAAACAGGGGGTGCAATTAGCTTCAGAAATATTCTTTTTTCAGAAATAGATAATCCAATTGGAAAAGGTGTGTAAACATGAAAATTGGGGGTGTATTTAGTACCTGAACTATTCCTCTCCAAAATTTTGATTTTTGGGACTTAAATTAAGAATTAAAATATTCACTATTTACACTCTTAAGGACCTAAATTAAATTACACTTGCATTATGAAATTTAAGGATGTCCAATAATATAGTATGCCACTAAATACAATTTTTAAGAGAAAAAAAATAATATTAAATTCCTAAAATTTAGTTATTTAATGTGAGCAAATGTTCGACTCATCATACCCTCCAAGCGGTTTGGAAGCGGGGAGCGCTTGGCGGTACGTGTCCCCCACCAGGCGATTTTACTGCAGTAGTATTGGTGTTCTTATTCGTGATGTGCGTGATCTACATAGCTTTAGTAATGCCTTAAAGGTCAGCTTGCTGATGCTCCTTGAATTGAGCTCGGAATGTATCCTTTGAGTTGAGCTCGGGATAGGGGTTAAGCATGTGGCATTCCTCGAGTTGAGCTCAGAATGGCATCACTCGAGTTGAGCTCGGGATGGCAGATGAACACGAGGAACCCTTGAGTTGAGCTCGGGTTGGCGAGTATTTTCAGTGTGAGTCTGCTTGTTGTGGCCAGTACGGATGAGTCCAGATGGATTGCCCTCCTCAATGACTAGCTGACGAGTTTGTAGAGCTGTCAAAATGGGTTATAACCCGCGAGCCAACCTGGCTTATCACGGGTTCGGGTTGAGTTGAAAAAGAATTACAAATTTCACTACAGGTTAAAATTGAACCCAACCCATTAAGAACCCGGCTCATTCGGGTTAAACCCGGGTTGGCTCACCAACCCGCCAATAAATTTTAAATGTTTAATTAAATAATATATATATATATATATTATGTATATATTATATATTATATATGTATATATATTATATATTATATATTATATATGTATATATATTATATTATATATATATATATATATATATATATATATATATATATATATATATATATATATATATATATATATATATATATATATATATATATTGTAGATGGGGATAAAGAAGATGTTTTAAGAGATGAAAATGTTGTGGATTTATTCATTCAAGATTCTAATACTATAGTTTGATAAGTGATAATAATGATTTGATGTTAAATAGTAATTTATAAATTTGTGATTTTGGTTTGTATTTGGAGTTTAACATAATTTGGGATTTTTTTTGGATTGTATTGAAGTTTATTTAGATTTTTAATCGGAATTATAATTTAGTTTTCTTGAGATTGAAGAAAAAAAAATTGTGTGTGTGTGTTTTTTTTTAATTAAGTGAACCAATGAGCCAACCCGTTTAACCCGCCAACCCATGGTGGGTCGGGTCGGGTTCTAATTTTGTTGGCTCACTAATAAGTGAGCTGGGTTGGGTTGACCCACTAAGTGGTCAACCCGTCGCGGGCCGAGCTGAGTCTGGTCGGGTGACCCGTTTTGACAACTCTACGAGTTTGGTAGTCTTGGGACGTTACGAACTATGTTCGTATTTGGGAACTTCACCTGGCGTTACGGTGTATGATCCATAGCATGGTTTCCCGCACATGCTCTATCGGTTGTGGCTGATAGGTATGACAACAAGACATCTTGAGGTAATCGCTATAAGACGT
Organism: Vigna unguiculata; assembly: GCF_037176805.1. NCBI lineage: Eukaryota > Viridiplantae > Streptophyta > Magnoliopsida > Fabales > Fabaceae > Vigna > Vigna unguiculata. The sequence goes on along the minus strand of NC_140795.1, from coordinate 19,667,992 downwards.
AGAACACGATTATCATGGTAGTGACCATGTGGTATGGGATCAAAGGAAGAGATTCCTTTGGTGTGATTGTGTGATATATATATATATATATATATATATATATATATATATATATATATATATATATATATATATATATATATATATATATATATATATATATAACTGTGCAATATTTATATATATGTGTAATTTGTTAGCTCACCCTATCTGCTTGTGTTTGGTGATGATCGTGTATGCGGTACACGAGAGCAGATGATATTGCAGGTGGATCTGGTGAGGCCTAGAGACGGAGCGAGGCTAGTATTGGGAGAAGATTTTATAAAAACTTTTATGAAGTTTTTTTATGCTTTCAAATAAATTGTAATTATGAATATTCTGGACTTTTGGATAATTACAATCTTATTTATACTTATAGATTTTGGTTTATTGTGAAAGTAATACAAGTTTTTAATTTTCCCACATTTTGGAAATATCAGTTATAATAAATGAAGTTTTATTATTTACTTATTTATTTTATTTTAAATCCATAACCAGTCTGATAAGTCATTGATTGAAGTAAGATATGATTTGTGTTCCCTGAAATTCTGTTATTGTTTTCACAAGAACAAATACCATCATTATTACCGGCCATCATCCATTATAAAAAAAATTAATGTAACAGCCAGTAGCAATACAGGCAACTAATTCATCCGAGAGCAAGAAATGGGGACATCGATACTAGATATGGACTTCCGATTCTTATTTGATGGTTGTTGATATCCAATATTTCAAAACAAAAAAAATAAAAATAAATTGATAATATAAAAAAATATTAATTTGTGAATTAAATATTTACAAAATTTAAAAATAATTTGTTTAAATAAATTACAAATGAATAATATTTATAAATAATTAAATTCAAAAAATAAATTACTTTTAACAAATTATATTTAATAAATTAATTTACAAACATAATTATAAAAATAATACAACTAACAAATAAATAAATTATAAGCAACAATAAAAAATAAATTAATAAAATATATAAAAAAATTCAAATAAAAAATTAAATAAATAAAAATAAATAAAACATAATATCGGATGTCGACATCCAATGTGCGAAATTGATATTCGTTTTTTCATTGTACCAGATGTGCACATCAGATTTATACCCTTATCGGATGTCACAAATCCACGGTTCATCATATTGGATGTCGAAATTCGGTTCACTTTCTACATACTGAAAGTGGAAACGTAATGGAGTTTGTTGCATAAGTGAATTAGGGGTGCATAGATGGTCACTTTAAAATATGAAAGTAACATCGATCTTAGTAATTAAATTAAAAATAATTATTGATTTAGTCCTCCAATTTGTTGCTTTTGTTCATTTTGGTCTCTATTATTTTTGGGTTCAATTTAATCCTCCAAGTTTTAAAAAGGTTCAATCTACTCTTCTTATTATTTTTTATTCAATTTAGTCATTTTTTTAAAAAACGATCCAATTTTGTCCTCTCCAATTTGAAACCAAATTAGTAATGAAGCTTAATTACAACTTATATATACATGTTAAAATAACTTTTTTAGAATTTATACATCAAATCACTTCATCTAAATGTAAAAAATTTGAGTATTTAAGTGGGGTGTAAAAAATTAAATAATTTGAGTATTTAGGTAAAGTGATTTGATGTATAAATTATAAAAAAAATATTTTTACATGTATATATAAATTGCAATTAAACTTAATTATTAATTTGGTCTGAAATTAGAGAGGACAAAATTTGATCATTTAAAAAAAAAAAAAGAGGACTAAATTGAATAAAAAATGATAAGGAGACCAAATTGAACATTTTTAAAAAGTTAAAGAACTAAATTGAACCAAAAAAATAATAAGAGAATCAAAATGAACCATGATAAATTAGAAGACTAAATCAATACCTTAAATTAATATCACCCGGGGTTCTTAATGTAATTAAAGCATAGATTTGGAGGTCTGAAAGTAAGTGTTGGAGGTGCAGGGAGAATCCCCTGTTATTTAGGCCGACTTCCATTCTTCCTCCTTACCCCACAATCCGAGCCCACACTTATACACGGACCAAAACTGGAAGCAAGTAACGTCAAAACCCCAACTCACGTCTATGGAACCACAAAAGCAACACTAGTCTTGCAATTTTTTATTTTTATTTTTATCTTGCTCTTCTGCCATCTTTTGATATTTAAAAACAAAAATACAATTTTAAAATATTATAATATGTAAACTTTTAAAACGTGGATAGTTTTAATAATTAGAGATCTTGTACAAAAGAAATGGGGTTGAAAGTACAGATATTGTTCTACGAGGTGACATTGCACATAGTGTCCTAATTAAGGGAGTTTGATTTCTTTACTGGGAGAAAACGTGACGTGTCTCTGTTGGTTTATTATAATGACATCGTTTCATTATTTACAACTTAAATAAATGTATTTAATGTATTTAAATGACAGAATTTTGGTCATTGCTTTTATTAATGTTATAAAAATCTTCCAAGAGTAACCGTGTCTGCTCCCTTCTTTTACAAAATTCCTCTCATGAATGTAATGGTAACGTCCCATTTAAGTAATAATAATTAAATGAAACATTATGATGAATAATATAAGAAACGTAGCCATAGAGTATAAAGTTACTCCTTACGAATATTCAAGGCACACCACGATGTCAATAACAAGACAGAGAAAAAGTCTAACAGTAGTAAGGTAAGTGCCCCAAGGGCAAAGAAATACATGGGCTACAACCTTAAAGAAAATTCAGAAAAAAAGTTGGGGTTCGGCCCAAGATAAACTATGTAGCGGAATCTCCATTACCCTATTGATCATGAGGAGTTCTCACATATGCTCCCATCATAAATTGATGATCATCGCAAAAAGAGAAAACCACACACAAAACATACAAACAAGCAGAAATGGTAAGTTAGAATAGAAAATGATATATCATACCATTACATACAATTTGATAGCCAAAGATTCATACATCAACCAAACATGTGATGACTCGCAAACAAGATACTAAGACTCAAGACACGACTTATTCATATACATATAATTAGTCGGATTCATCGGATGCTTGCACTTGTGGTTGCCTCTACTGCTCTGCTGAGCCAATTACCAATGAGTTTCACCCTACCACTCACAAGGTTAACCTTCAAACATCTTAGGCCATTATCCTGCCAAAGACTAGGGCCTCTTGCTACTCACACCACTTGAGTCAGTATACTCTATGTGAGACTCATTGACTCTTTAGAGTGTCAAGATGCAATCCTTACTTAAATCCTTACTAAATCATATAATGAGGCACCACCACGAACTTCGTGGAATTAAGTCCTAAGCATGAGGCACCACCATGAACTCCCACTAACAGGGGTCATGGAATTACGTCCTGACCATGAGGCACCACCACACAATCATTGTGGAATTAAGTCCTGACCAATGAGGCACCACCACGAGACCATCGTGAAATTACGTCATGACCGTACCAAAAACATGTCTCACCAACCAATCATAAAGTTATCATGCATACCAATCTCATTCCAATATATCATCAACCATCCAACCACATTTCATACGCATATCATGCCAAGCTCATCAATTCCAGCTCATACCATCAAGTATTACATGCATATTCATATACTTCATACTTTAAATAGGGTAATCCAAACCAAACTTACAATCAACAACCAAAGCATGGAAAAGAACAACCATAGAGAAAATTCCCGCACCAGTCTCGCTCAAGCCAGGGACCCTCGCTCAGGCACAAAAGATCTTTCGCTCAAGCTACACGTCCTCACTTAGGCGAGACTGTCAACAGAGAGCCCTGCAAGATTCGTGAGTTCTTGCTTGGGCGAGTCCCCCTTGCCTGAGCGAGTGATATCGTTGTCGTTAGGCGATCAAATTATCACTACTTAACTTTAGCAACTTCAGTATTGCCAAATTAGTAGTGAACAAACTAGTTAGGGTTAAGATAACCCTGAGTCGTCTCACAACGAATACGGAATTGATTTCAAATATTTGACTCTTATAAAAATGCAATTAAAACTAGTAACCATGAACATATGAGGTTTTGATAAGCAAAGAATAAATGACACGCAAATAAAATATTGTAAAATCAGTAATAGTAAATAGGTCAATTCCACTACTCTTTCAAAATAGGATTCATCATTGGTTTTCTAAAGATTATTGTTATTGATTCCTTGTTTAAGATTTCAAATTAATCAATGTAACTTCTTAATTAATTTGTTGATGTCCTCACTTTTAACCAAAGTAACTTCTCAATTAAAAGTAAGAACTTTGTAGATTAGTCCTAGTAAATTTAACCAAAGTAACTTCTCAATTAAACATTACTAGTCCTAATCATGTCTATTCTTCTAGACCTTATATCTAGTAAAAAGTTAATTAATCAAAGTAACTTCTTGATTAATTCTAATCTAAGTTTCTACCTCTAATCAAAGTAACTTCTCAATTATTAGCAAAAACTCATGCAATCATATGAAAGTTTCTAAAAATTAATCAAAGTAACTTCTTAATTAAAATTCAAAAACTCATAGACTCATATGATTGTTATATTCTTTAGATTTAACACTATGCTAACTTGCTATAATGTAAAAATCATTGCTTTAACTAGATTAAGAACTAAAAGACATAGATAAAATATAAATCTCAACAAGAATAAAAAGAACAAATAAATTAATTCATCTAACCTCAGAATCCAATTAAGAAATTACAGTGGAACCAACCCTAAAAGCTTAGCCCTCCATGGCTTGGATGGAATACATGATAATATGATGATGGAAGGAAAAATAAAAGAAAAGGAAGAATGAGATATGTTGTGGATGATGGTATCTCTAAAACTAGAGAGTTTTTAAGTGTGTAAGTTCTGTCGCTTCTGCTCCCTTAAGTCTCTTTATATAGGCTTCAACTGGACTTTGGTCTTTATCTGTCGGTTGCTAAAATCTTTTATTTTTATTTAATTAATTAGCAACTTAATTTCTGTCCAATTTCCAATTCTGCCCCTCTTATTTAACCATTTTTGCAGTTTTGACCAAAGTTGACTGTTGACTTTGACCAGTTGACCAGTTGACAAGTTTGATTGTCCAGTAGCAGCCTGGCACGTGGCGCATAGAGTCTCTATCTAGAATTAGGGTTTGCTGTCCCTATCCTTGTTGTTGCCACAGGTGCAAGGTGCAATGACGACTGCTCCGTTTCTCCGGCCTCGTTGCTCCGTTTCTCCAGCAAGGATGAAGCTGCATAAATGGTGGACGACGCGGTGGTGGCTGCTGTGCGGAACGTCGACGAGTTGCAGATCTGTGGTGCATGCGTGATGGTCGTGCTCCATGGATGCGAAATAGTGCAGATCCAATGGTTACGCTGCTGCTTCGCGTTTCTTCTCCGCTGTTGTAGGTTCGTTCTGGTGCGAGGTTCACTTACTGGTGTTGTTCGAAGGTGGTGCTGCTGCGAACATGGTTGCAGGTGCGGTGGAGATGGAGAAGCGTGGTCATGATGGTGCGCGGTGCCTCGCGGTGGTCGGAAACGGTGACGGCTGCCATGGAGGGTCATGGTGGCGGCTAGGGTTTGAGGAAAATTAGGGTTTATGTTTTGGAGATGAAGATGATGACGTGGCAGCCTTCCATTGGACAACTTGTTAGTGCAAGGATTGTTGCCACGTGGCTTGTTCTGGTTGGCCAATTTTAAAAGTTGAGGATTGCCACATGGCAGCTTATGAGTGAATGAAGTTTAAGTGGTAGGAGGGATGCAACTTAGTAAAACTGGGGGTGCAGAACAGGTTTTTATGGTCCACTTGCAGCAGGAGTGTGCAAATAAAATCTAGGGGTGCATTTAGCTCCTGATTTATTGTTTCCCAGAATTTCCTGATTTTGGACTCATTTTGTAACTTTGAATATTTCAAATCCACACTATTAATGACTAAAAATAAATTCCAGCTGCATTAACAAATGTTAGAATATCCAATAATATTTTATGCAACTAAAATCAATTTTTACGCCATTTTTACCTAACTCAATAAATGGAAAGATTCTATTTTTCACACATGAGTTAATCTTTTGAGTTTACAAGATAATCAAATATGAAAGAGAAACACTCAAGTTAAATGTATATTTTCTCACCAAAATTCGCTCAAGTATTTTGGCTTGTGTTTTTCCTCAAAATACCCATGCAAGTAAACACTCTCAATGCTTAGCAAGACTCTAATATTCATAGCTTTCAGAAAACATGCATTCAAAAATCATGAGGACTTTTCACAGGTTATAATAGGGCCAAGGCAAAGGTAGGAAATTTTTTTAGGATTTTAGTGTTTTTGAAAAAGTAAGGTAGAAAGGATTATGGAGCATAGTTTCAAAAACAATCCTTACTTTTTTTTCTTTGTTTTTTTTCTTTTATCCTTTGTTGCTTTTTTTTTCAGAGAACAATCATTTTTCATTTCAACACTCTCTCATCAACAATTATTTTCCTTTTGCCATTTTTAAAACTTTGTGGGGCAAATACTCACCCCCACACTTTATTCCTCAACCAATCTCAACATAATCCACTAGCTCCTTCTTTCTCCCTAAGGTAAGGTGATGAGATGCCTCGAGCCAAGGGACCTACAACAAGAGCCATGGCTAGGAGAATACAAGAGGAATGAGCCTTAAATGCGCATGCAAGGCCCAAGATGAACTTCACATGGGCCAAGGAAGATGTGAAGACCTAGCCTAGGACATTTTGCTTGTAAACACTAGATTAGGATTTTATTTTGGGCTTTGTATTTTGGGCCCAGTAGAATAGGGTTTTCTTTACGCCATGTATTGGCCTTAAAGGAAATTGGGCTTTAGAAGTAATTTTGGACCAAAAAGGGGAATTGGGCCAAATGGGCCAAGAGTAGTGTGTCTACTCTAGAAAAGCCTAGAAGCTTCTCAAACTTGCTCTCTAAGGATGAGAGTTAGCTTCCCATGGCAAGACAAGTGTGACTTGCTTAGGTGGCAAGTCACACCTCCCACATGCTCCTTTTTGGCTCCAAAATTCAACTTTCTAAACTCCTTTTTTCCTCCACTTTTTGGAGACTCCTTGGTATCATTTTAGCCTATAAATAGAAGGCTTAAGAGATGTATTTTTCAGCTTGAAATTGAGTAATGAATTGCTGCCCAAATTTGTGCACAAATCTCTTTTGAGCTCACATTAGAGTAAACTCTTCTCTAGTTTATTCCAGTCTTCTTCCTTAGGAGTTGGCCTCACCTCTCTTAAGAATCCTTTCACCTACACCAAACCAAACACCTTAAGCTTCTTTCCTTCATGCTTCTGCATCCAACACCATCCATGGAGCCTCCATTCTTCATGCAAGCTTCAATGGAGACAAGAAGAAGCCATCATAAGGAAAAACATGGTCTTTTTCTTTTTAAGGTTTTAGCGATATGCTCTAAACAAGAAAAAGAGGTTAAAAGCTCAAAGGGCTACCAATGGATCAATGTCATGGTTAGCTTATTTGGCTCAGTCATATCAAATCATGCATGTTCACCTAAGATGCAAAACAACAGAATCAAGTTAAACATTTGAGTACCAACAAGACATGAGCAAGTCGCACAATAAAAATAGGAATGACACATGGTAATTCATCCTTACAATAAAGCTCAAAACTCACAAGGTCAAAACTCTTTCACAAAAGATTTAGTCCAGAAACTCTCAAATCAACTCAATTAGTAAATCACAGAAATAATCCACTCATAGCACATGACTCTTATTTTCCCAGAATTATGACCGTTCCAATTAGTGAATCAAATCCCAAAATCTAATGTCAATATGTTTTATTGAAAGCAAATTTTTTTTTTCAACAAGAAAACAAACAAAAACAAAAAAATAAAATAAAATAAAAAAAATAAAAAATAAAAAATAAAAAATAAAAATAAAAATAAAACAAATAGAAAACAAAATCAGAAAAAAGGATAAAATAAATTTTTCTCCCCACACCCCCACACTTTATCCATGCATTGTCCTCAATGTATTCAATATGTATAAAATGCAAAGAAAAAGTATGAAGGGTACTTACCTCCTCAAGGTTGAAGTTATGAGGGAGAATTTAAGTTCATCCCATCCATCGTCTTATTCACCATATCTTGATTTTCATTAAATATCCTAAGACGATGTCCATTAACTTTGAAAGCACTGTTTGAAATTTCGTCCTTGATCTCCACTGCTCCATAAGGAAATATTTCTGTAATAATAAATGGCCCTTCCCATTTGGAGCGTAACTTACCACTCATGTGACCTAACCTGGACTTATATAGTAACACCTTTTGGCCTACCTTAAAGTCCTTCCTAGAAAGCTTTTGGTCATGGAATTGCTTGGTCTTTTCTTTGTAGAACTTTGAGTTTTCATAGGCCGCAAGCCTAATCTCCTCTAGTTCTTACAACTGAAGTTTCCGCTCTTTCCCTGCTTATTCCAAATCCATGTTGCAGGCTTTCACGGCCCAATAGGTCCGATGTTCAATCTCCACAGGTAGATGACAAGCCTTTCCAAAAACCACCCTAAAATGTGACATACCTATTGGTGCTTTGTAGGCTGTCCTGTGTGCCCAAAGTGCATCATCCAATCTTATGGCCCAATCCTTTCGACTAGGCTTCACTACTTTCTCTAGTATCTTTTTAATCTCCCTGTTAGATATCTCTGCTTGCCCATTAGTTTGGGGGTGATATGGTGTAGCAACGCGATGTGTCACCCCATACTTCTTCAACATGTTTTCAAGCAGTTTATTACAAAAATGAGTCCCCTGGTCACTGATGATGGCTCGTGGTATCCCAAACCTACAAAAAATATTAGACCTGACAAAACTCATAACAACTCGAGCATCATTAGTCCTTGTAGCTATGGCTTCCACCCATTTGGAGACATAGTCTACAACAAGCAGAATATAAGAAAATCTAGAAGAAGGAGGAAAAGGACCCATAAAATCAATACCCCAAATATCGAATACCTCACAAAAAATCAAGGGTTGTTGAAGCATCTCGTCCCTCCTTGTAATAGATCTAGCTGCTTTTTGACATTTCTCACAATTTTCATACACCCTTCGTGGATCTTTAAAGATAATAGGCCAATATAATCCACAATCTAACACCTTCCTATTTGTTCTTTGTGTGCCATAATGTCCACCACAAGGGGACGAATGGCAGAACTCAAGCACATAAGGTATCTCAATATCTAGAACACACCTCCTTATGACTTGGTCACTACCAATGCGCTATAAGATTGGATCTTCCCATATATAGTACTTTACCTCACTTTTTAGCTTGGTTCTTTCAGACTTGGAGAGTGAGGGAGGAATAGCAGAAACAACCAAATAGTTAACAATGTCAGCAAACCAAGGTTCAGGAAACATACCTTTCATAGCAGTCAACGCTAGGAGGACTTCATCAGGAAAGTCATCTTGAATAGGAATGTTATTCTCCATTTTCAATTCTACTAAGATGGTCAGCTACTAAGTTATGTGCCCCACTTGTATCTTGAATTTCAATGTCAAACTCTTGGAGCAGTAGCATCCATCTAATCAACCTTGGCTTGGAATCTGATTTCTTCAGAAGGAATTTTAATGCTGCATGATCAGTGTAAACAATTACCTTGGAACCAAGTATATAAGGTCTGAATTTGTCCAAGGCAAACACAATAGCTAATAATTCATTCTCTGTTGTGGTGTAGTTAGCCTGCGCTGCATCCAATGTTTTGAAAGCATAATATATTACATGTGGTAGCTTCCCATCTCTTTGTGCAAGCACCGCTCATACTGCAAAGTTTGATGCATCACACATCAACTCGAATGGTAATGTCCAGTCAGGTGGCTGAATGATAGGAGTGGTGGTAAGCGCCTTTTTCAATGTGTCAAAAGCATTGTTGCACCTCTCTCCAAAGTCAAATGGTACATCCTTTTGCAACAAGATGGAGAGAGGGTTGGCTATCTTGCTAAAGTCCTTGATAAACCTCCTTTAAAATCCTGCATGTCCTAGAAAAGATCGAACCTCTTTCACAGAAGAGGGGTAAGGTAACTGTGAAATAATATCAATTTTAGCAGGATCTACAGATATACCATTCTTGGAAATAACGTGTCCTAAAACTATACCTTGTTCCACCATAAAATGACATTTTTCAAAATTTAAAACAAGGTTAGTTTCTTCACATCTCTCCAAGACTCTAGCAAGATTAGACAAGCAATTATCAAAAGATGAACCATATACACTAAAATCATCCATAAAAACCTCAATACAATGCTCCAACAAATCTGTAAAAATACTCATCATACATCGTTGAAATGTTCCAAGAGCATTGCAAAGGCCAAATGGCATCTTCCTATAAGCATATGTACCAAATGGACAAGTAAAGGTGGTCTTATGTTGATCCTCTAGGGCTATACAGATATGAAAATACCCAGAGAATCCATCAAGAAAATAGTAATGAGACATACCTGCCAATCTGTCTAACATCTGGTCCATGAATGGTAAGGGAAAATGGTCTTTCCTGGTGGCCTGGTTTAGTGTTCTATATTCAATGCAGACCCTCCAGCTATTCTGAATACGAGTAGGAATTAACTTGTTCTTCTCGTTCTTGACCACGGTGATCCCAGATTTCTTGGGGACCACATGTACAGGACTCACCCAAGTGCTGTCAGAAATAGGATATATAATACCTGCTTGTAGCAACTTAGTGACTTCCTTCTTCATAACCTCCATCAACTGAGGATTCAGTCTCCTCTGAGGTTGCCTTACTAGCTTAGCATCCTCCTCCAAGAGTATAATAACAGGGAGGTTCCCATCCCTCTCAAGATAAGCATATTTCAAATGAGATGGTAAAGGTTTCAACTCCAAAGTGGGTGGTTGTTCCACAGATGGCAACATTTTATTGCCTAAGGTAATTTCAGCCACCTCAGCATCACACTCGGACGCCACATAGGTATCAACTAGTGAACTCGCGTCCTCAATATCACCTGTTTTTAAGTTTTCTTTGTCGTCTAAAATTGTGTACGACATATTCGAAAAGGAAAAGTACAAAGAAGAGGAAAAGCCAGAAAAAACATCTGAAAAACCAAAAGCAAAATTGTTCACTACATCACTTAATAAATCAATACAAAACAAAGAATGGTTTTCAGTCGGGTGCTTCATGGCTTCCAACACATTGAACTGCACCTTCTCATCTCCTATCTCTATAGTCAAGGATCCTGCATGCACATCTATCTTGGTACGTGCTGTCATCATGAATGGTCTTCCCAAGATAATTGTGGTTGAACTCATTCCTTCATCATCCTTCATGTCCAAGATGTAGAAATTTGCAGGAAAAATTAACTTGTCCACACGGACAAGCACATCTTCTAGCACACCTGCAGGGTTAAGTGTGCTACGGTTGGCCAATTGAATGACCACACCAGTAGTCTTAAGAGGTCCAAGATGAAGAGAAGTAAAAACTGATAAAGGCATCACATTTATAGAAGCTCCTAAATCTAACATGGCACTGTCAAATTTAGTACTTCCTATAACACAGGGAACAGAAAACATACCTGGATCCTTACATTTTTGTGGTATTTCGATAGGTTTCCTGATCAAGCTTGATACATTTCTTCCCAAGTTCACAATCTCATTATCCCGAATACGCCTTCTATTGGTGCAAAGTTCTTTAAGAAACTTAGCATATTTAGGAATTTGCCTCACAGCATCCAACAAAGGGATGTTTATCTCTACCTTCTTGAAAGTATTCAAGATTTCTTGGTCCAACTCCTCCAACTTCTTAGTTTTCGGTTTCAAATGATTTGGATAGGGAGGAAGGGGAGAATAACATGAAGAAGAATTAGAAGATACTAACCTAGAGTCATTAGTGGGTGTAGGCGTCTCAGATGTACATGGTATTGGTTCGCTTGATCCTCCACTTTTATCAATAGGTGGAAATTCATTTTCCTCATCTTCATTCTCTTGGGCTTCCTCAAGTCCTCGTACCTGCTTACCCGATCTTAAAGTAATAGCACTTACATTACGCGAGTTGACCACAGTTTGTGCAGGTAGTTGACTTGATCCTTGATTAACTTTAGATTCTAACTTCTCCACCCTCTGAGTCAAGTTAGTAATCATCTTTTTTACTTCACCATTCTGCTCAACCACAACATTCATAAATTTTTCTACTAGTGATGCAACATCTGGTTGAGGTTGTTGTCTCATCTGAGGAGGAACATAGGGTTGCTCATGTTGTTGATTACCCCATTTCATATTTGTATGATTTTTCCAACTTGGATCATACCTATTGGAGGACAAGTCATAATTATTCTGAGATGTTCCATTTCCTCCAAACATGTTGGTAGCAAAAGCTTGACATGGTTCCTCCACAATAGTTCCTGTTAAGCTAGGGCATTCATCAGTATAATGGCTTGTTGAAGTACAAATTCCACACACCTTTGCTACTTTTGGAGTTGAAGTTTTGAACAAGCTTGCAATTTCATCAGGCTTCTTTTCTAACCCAGCTATTCTTTCATCCATCTTTTTTTCATTTGTTGCATAAGTCTCAACTTCGTGAACTCCCCTTAATGACGTTACTGAATTTGCTCTTGTTTCATATTGTTGGCTATCAGTTGCCTTTCGTTCAATCAACTCTCTAGCAGCTTGTGGCAATTGATCCAGAAAAGATCCTCCGCTTGCAGCATCTGCCCATTGTCTATCTGACGAATTCATTCCTTCGTAAAAGTATTGAATGAGGGAATGTTCTTGCATTTGATGTTGAGGACAAGATGCACAGAGTTTGTTGAATCTTTCCCAATATTCACTAAGGGTTTCTCCTTCTCGCTGCTTAATTCCATAAATTTCTCTACAAACAGCAGCCACTCGAGATGCAAGGAAATATTTCTGAAGAAAAATTCTTTCCATAGTTGCCTAATTAGTGATTCTCAACGAAAGGTAGTAGCACCAATCTTGTGTCGCTCCTTGAAGAGTAAAAGGAAAAGCTCTCATTTTGAGGGTTTCTAACGCGATCGTGGGAGATCTAAAGTTTTCACATATCATATGGAATTGCCTCAAGTGTTTGTGTGGATTCTTTCTTGATAACCCATGAAATTGTGGCAAGGCCTTTAGTAGGTCAGTCTTGAGCTCACACCGCTCTTCTGGGTATTGGATGTTGTTGTTGATGATGGGATTGTTGGATGTGGCCAAATGCCTGATGGTTCTTTCCTCTATTATGTTTGGATCTGGATTTGATGAAGGATCAAAGGATATATTTGTGAATGGAGGGGATGAATGTGTTGTTTCTGTAGTAGCTTCAGATGTAAAAGGTGTTCTCTCAATAGAACACTCAAATTCAAGTCTTTTACGTGCTTTGCGCAAGCTGCGTTCAAGTTCCGGATCCAATTGATAGATTTTACCCGGGTTGGCTCGGGTCATGCACTATTCAGTCCACCTGAAAGTGTTCCTCTGTTTTTTTTCCTATTCTTGTTTTGCAGAAAGATTTCAAGAAAGAAATAAGTTAAGATGTCGTTGGGTCTACTCCCAGGAAAGAGAGGTGCGTCACAGTGGACAACTTAAATACCAAGTCTTTCCTAGACAGAGTTTTCCGAACTAGTCTCAAAAAAATTTCTTAAAAGAAATTCTTAATCAAAACAAAAATAGAACTTTGCTTGAAATATATAAAAAGAAAAATAAAGACTACAAAAAAAACACAAACTCTATTAAACGTATATGCGTAAAAAAAAATAAATAAAATAATAAATGAATGAATAAGAATCAAAATAAAGAAAATACTAACCGTATTCCCCGGCAACGGTGCCAAATTTGATATCGATGTCGTTAGGAGATCAAATTATCACTACTTAACTTTAGCAACTTTAGTATTGCCAAATTAGTAGTGAAAAAACTAGTTAGGGTTAAGATAACACTGAGTTGTCTCACAACGAATACAAAATTGATTTCAAATATTTGACTTTTATAAAAATCCAATTAAAACTAGTAACCATGAAAATATGAGGTTTTGATAAGCAAAGAATAAATGACACAAAAATAAAATATTGTAAAAACAGTAATAGTAAATAGGTCAATTCCACTGCTATTTCAAAATAGGATTCATCATTGGTTTTCTAAAGATTATTGTTATTGATTCCTTGTTTAAGATTTCAAATTAATCAATGTAACTTCTTAATTAATTTGTTGACGTCCTCACTTTTAACCAAAGTAACTTCTCAATTAAAAGTAAGAACTTTGTAGATTAGTCCTAGTAAATTTAACCAAAGTAACTTCTCAATTAAACATTACTAGTCCTAATCATGTCTATTCTTTTAGACCTTATATCTAGTAAAAAGTTAATTAATCAAAGTAACTTCTTGATTAATTCTAATCTAAGTTTCTACCTCTAATCAAAGTAACTTCTCAATTATTAGCAAAAACTCATGCAATCATATGAAAGTTTCTAAAAATTAATCAAAGTAACTTCTTAATTAAAATTCAAAAACCCGTAGACTCATATGATTGTTATGTTCTTTAGATTTAACACTATGCTAACTTGCTATAATTTAAAAATCATTGCTTTAACTAGATTAAGAACTAAAAGACATAGATAAAAAATAAATCTCAACAAGAATCAAAAGAACAAATAAATTAATTCATCTAACCTCAGAATCCAATTAAGAAATTACAGTGGAACCAACCCTAAAAGCTTAGCCCTCCATGGCTTGGATGGAATACATGATAATATGATGATGGAAGGAAAAATAAAAGAAAAGGAAGAATGAGATATGTGGTGGATGATGGTATCTCCAAAACCAGAGAGTTTTTAAGTGTGTAAGTTCTGTCGCTTCTGCTCCCTTAAGTCTCTTTATATAGGCTTCAACTGGACTTTGGTCTTTATCTGTCGGTTGCTAAAATCTTTTATTTTTATTTAACTAATTAGCAACTTAATTTCTGTCCAATTTCCAATTCTGCCCCTCTTATTTAACCATTTTTGCAGTTTTCACCAGAGTTGACTGCTGACTTTGACCAGTGGACCAGTTGACAAGTTTGATTGTCCAATAGCAGCCTGACACGTGGCACACAGAGTCTCTCTCCAGAATTAGGGTTTGTTGCCCCTATCCTTGTTGCTGCCACAGGTGCAAGGTGAAATGACGGCTGCTTTGTTTCTCCGGCGTCGTTGCTCCGTTTCTCCAGCAAGGATGAAGCTGCGTAAATGGTGGACGATGCAGTGGTTGCTGCTGCGCGGAACGTCGACGAGTTGTAGATCTGTGGTGCATGCGTGATGGCCGTGCTCCATGGATGCGGGATATTGTAGATCCAATGGTTACACTGCTGCTTTGTGTTTCTTCTCCGTTGTTGTAGGTTCGTTCTGGTGCGAGGTTCACTTACTGGTGTTGTTCGAAGGTGGTGCTGCTGCGAACATGGTTGCAGGTGCGGTGGAGATGGAGAAGCGTGGTGATGATGGTGCGCGGTGCCTCGCGGTGGTCGGAAACGGCGACGACTGCCATGGAGGGTCATGGTGGCGACTAGGGTTTGAGGAAAATTAGGGTTTATGTTTTGGAGATGAAGATGATGACGTGGCAGCCTTCCATTGGACAGCTTGTTAGTGTAAGGATTGTTGCCACGTGGCTTGTTCTGGTTGGCCAATTTTAAAAGTTGAGGATTGCCACATGGCAGCTTATGAGTGACTGAAGTTTAAGTGGTAGGAGGGGTGTAACTTAGTAAAACTGGGGGTGCAGAATAGGTTTTTGTGGTCCACTTGCAGTAGGAGTGTGCAAATAAAATCTGGGGCTGCATTTAGCTCCTGATTTATTCTTTTCCAGAATTTCCTGATTTTGGACTCATTTTGTAACTTTGAATATTTCAAATCCACACTATTAATGACCAAAAATAAATTCCAGCTGCATTAACAAACGTTAGAATATCCAATAATATTTTATGCAACTAGAATCAATTTAACGCCATTTTTACCTAACTTACTCAATAAATCCAATAATCACAAATCCTAATTAAATCAATCTTTAAGCATAGAAAATGCAATTAAATCTCCAAATTTAAATATTAAACGAGGGCAAAATTTGAACTCATCAGCGAGACCACTCCTCGCTCAAAGGGAAGATCCCTCGCCTGAGCTACAACCACGCGAAACTCAAACAGTATCTCACGAGTTCTCGCTTAGGCAAGCCCCTCTTGCCTGAGGGAGACAGTACCTCGCTCAAAACGAAAGCTCTTCACCTGAGTGAGAGCTCGAACAGGAACTAGGGTGAGGTTCTGTCATTCTCGCCTAGGAGAGGCAAGCTCACTTGGGCGAGAGTAGCAGATCTCGCCACTGTTCTAACCTGTACCAGCCATACATCCAAACCCAACCAGCATAATAAGGCATTTCATACAACCACAGTAGCATACAATCAATATCCACACAAAGCAAGCCAAAAATACACCAACATTCATAAAGATATGAGGGACTCTAACTTCCCTTACTTGGAAAAGGCTAGTAAAGTACACCGACACTTAAATAACTGAGCAATATAGCTCCAAGAGCAAGTTCGCGAGCTAAAAAATAGTAGAACTTATTGAGTGCGTGATTACTTTGGTGAATCCTAACTGGACCATGAAAACAAACCATACAAGACTAACTTACGTGAAAGGAAAACAAAGTTGAACTAGCTTGCCACGGATTAGGGGAAAACCCTAGCAGAGCATTGTTGTTGCAGTTCTAAGAGAGGGAAAATGAAGCGTTTTTCTGAAAATGAGCAGAATGAAGGTATTAGAACTGTTTAGGGGTTTTGGGCACCCCTATGGGCTAGCCTTAGGCCCAATTGATTAGGGTAACCCTTAAATATTGGGGCGGAAAATAATTGGGCCTTATAGTTCTGAAGCTATTTCTCATATTCAAAGTTTAAAAGGTAAATTCTTTTAACAATGTTCTTTTTATTTATACTTTATATAGTTATTTTGATTTTGTTTTTTTTTTTCAAGTACATTTAAATGTGTAAGAATATATTATTGTCTCATTGTCATGAGTTTTTGTTTTTGAAAATATTCATGTTTTTATCTTTTATGATGAATGTAATAAATGATTTCAATTTTATTCATGTTTTGTTCATAGGAGTAATTGATGGATACAAGTTTAAGTCCTAATTTTGGTCTTGAATTTAGTAACTTTGAAGATGCATGCACGTTTTAGATTAATTATGGTGATAGTAAAGGTTTTAGAGATAGTAAACACTATCCTAGCAAGAGTAAAAAAATGAGTCTATTACTTCTTACATATATGTTTGTTACAAGGAAGGATTGCGAAAAACATATAAAAGAGACTTAAGACTAATAATCTTCGACCTGAGACAAGAACAAGATGTACCGCAAGAATGAAAGTTATAAGAGAGTCAATGGAAGATGTAGAGTAGTTGATTTTATTGATGATTAATCATCCACTAGAAACAATTCACCTATATATTAGCTTCTCAACGAAAAATAACAATTTGTCAAGCATATGAACTTGAAATGGCAAAACATGCAGAGATTCAACAAAAAGACATCATTTGACTTGATGAGTAAATATGTAGAAGGTAGAGATAATTTGGGTTATACAAGAGAAGATGCAAAAAGCTATCTGAACTCAAAGAGGAGAAGAGATATGACATATGGTGAAGCTGGAAACTTGTTATAATATTTTCAACAACAACTAATTGATAATCTTTCATTTTTTCATGCCTACCAAATGCATATGAAAGAACAAATAACAAACATATTTTGGGATGATACAAGAAGATTATATGACTATCATTGTTTTAGAGATGTCATTTCATTGGATACAACATATCGTACAAAATGAGATCATAGGTCCCTTGCAATGTTCTTGAGATTCAATCATTATAGAAGAGAAATGATATTTAGAGTAGCCTTATTGTATGGCGATACCATTAAATCTTTCAAATGATTATTTCATTGAGGGTGTTTCCGGTTGCATCATAAAGGCCCCGATTGCATAGATGAGATGCAAAAGTATGATCTATGAAGACGAAGAGACCCACGAGTAAATGATACACTTGTGGCTACCACTATTCAACTTCATGGTTACGAAAACCATTCTTTGCTTCTTTTTTTTTATCAGTTCATCACAAGAAGAGTTTCCCCAATTATATATAACCTAAAAAGTAATAAATTCTATAACTTCAACATAACCGTTTCAATTGAAGTTAATAAATAATGGAGACATGTTAAATTAAGTAAAAGGGAAAACGGGAATCACCAAAACAGTGGACACATGTTACTTTCATGATAGGATTTTTAAAGGACAATGATATTTTGACTACTAAATTTTGACAGCTTCCTCTTACAGTATGATGTGTCATTTTTTAAGTCATGCTTTAATATTGAGAATGAGAAAAAGAAAAAATAAAAAACCACTTAGAAGATAACACCTAAAGTTGGAAGAAAAAATTGTCAAAATTTAGTATTCAAAAAATCATTTTCTATTTTTATAACATTAATAAAAACGACCACTAAAACAGTGTTGTTTAAACATAGGTCGTTATAATAAATCAGAAATAATAATATTTTAATCTATTTTTTTATTCACTTTTAATTCATCATTTTGATTATTTTTAAATCATTATATTATATTAATAAAATTATTTAAATAAATAATTTAAAAGTGACCAAAGTGATAAGTTAAAAATAAATTAAAATATCATTATTCATGAAGAAGAGACACGGAAATTTTCTCACAGATTGAAGTGATTTTCGCACTTGATATTTACGCCCTGAATAAACTATTCCCATTTGTTTCAAGGAGAAATTTCATTCTTGTTGTTTGATATCGATCTCACATTCTTCTTCCTTCTCATCACTAATCGCATTGTTATGGAGAAGCCTAAACACGTAGAACATGACGCCGCAAAACACAAAACTAAAAGTTTCCTCAACGAGATAACTGACCCACTCGTATTTATCATCATAGGCTACAATGATCCTGAGAGGAACCAGTACAACGCGCGTGAGAAGCAAGTAGCCAATGACTACCTTGTAGAACCACCTCATCATGATAACGCTAAATTCGTGCAATTCCATGGCAGCCTTGCCTTGGGCGATAGGTGTAATTTCCCCGAGCGTTCGTAGGGACCAAACAACAAGGAAGAAGATCAAAAAGCAAGAGCCGAAGTCAAGGAGTAAGAAAACCAGGTTCCAAATGAACCAGTCTTTGATGTAGGGACCAGTCTTATGAACAACAGCAAGAGCCACACTAGCCATAACTTGAAGCGGGATCACCACGAAGATCACCTTCTTCCCCCTCCCCCGCGCGAACGGGTGGAGGAAGGTCCAGCGTGTCCCCACCAAAACGACCACGATGAAGAACAAAACGACGCGAATGGTGTGGAAGATGAAAAAGAGGACGTCCCAACCGCGAGATATGCCACTGACCTGGACGACGTACATGTCAACTGCAGAGAAGAGAAGGGAGAGAGCCTTCATGAGGAGCAGCAAGGCTATGAAGAGGTGAATCCGGTGAAGATAATGCTTGGTGACGTGGCAGAGATAGAGCCAGAAGGCGAGGAAGGAGAAATAAGCGATGGAGAAAAGGAAGAAGACGGCAGGAAGGTGAGTTTGGCCGAAGGATAGGTAGTTCGGGGAACCGTTACGGTTTAAGTTGTAAAACTCGGTGTGAACGGCCATGGTGACGGAGCTGCCGGCGGCGCAGTTGGCAAAGTAGAGGCTGTATGAGTTGGAGATGGTGACGGGGAAGGTGCGGTTGAAGGAGGCAGCCGGAGGGGGAGAGAGGTCGCGGAAGGTGAAGAGGTTTTGAGTGTAGGGAGAATCAAGGAAGCAAAAGTTAGGGTTGTGTTTGATTCCTGTCAAGACATGGAGGAGTGATTCTTTGGTTATTAGGAAGAACCCTTGCGACGAAGGGTCCGGTGGTGGCGACGAGGCCGCTACGAACACCGACGACACTGCGATCGACACGTGACCCGGATACGTAAACCGGAATGTCTCAAAGAGGATAAGGTGTCGGGAGTCGGAGGTTATGGTTATGGTTTTTATCTCCGCCGTTGAAGAAGACACCAGAAAGAGGAGGAGGAGGACTGCGGAGGCGATTTTGGTCATCCTCGACGTGAATTGGTGATTGTTAGAAGGAAGGAATGGACCCTGATGAAGGGACACAAGTTGTGTCACCGATGGTTTTCTCTGTTTTAATTGCTAATTGACGAAAAGTTGAAAACTCAACATGCAGGTTGACTTTCCAATGCTGTTACGATGTCGTATGTGTTTGGAGACACATGATCAACGCCGTCGTGTTACATGGCATTTGGGCGGATTTCTCAATTTTTAGGCAGCTTTACATACATATTCCCACATTTAGGGTTTTTCCAAACGTAGACAAATATGCCTCCATAATTATATAAATGGACAAATTTTAAAAAAATTTTGAAATTGGACAAATTGTGCTGATCCCACACGATTTCATTACGAAGAATTTGTGTCTCCTAAAATGATTTTCCAAATTCAAATGGTGAGTTATGAAATCGTGGGGCCAAAACGATTTTTAACTTAAAATCGTATAGGGATGAGACGATTTTCATTGTAATCGATTATGAAGGGACGTAATCGATTACAAAAGACTATGTTGTGCTCTTGGGATTCTATAATCGATTACACATTCCATGTAATCGATTATCAGAGAGGTCAATACCCAAAATATATGCAAATCTCATTTCCTTTATCTTTCTTTTATTATTTTCCCTCTAACCTTAACTACATACCACATACTTTTGATACTTCTACACATTTATAACCTTCTATGCCTCCATTTCACACACTCACACTCTCTACATGAAGTTATTTGAATTCTGCGAAGAAATAACGTGAAAGAAAAATTGAAAATTGGCATCACATAGTGAAGAAAAAACGTGAAAGAGAAGCGTGGGTTGTGATCGCAGAGTTCATTTCAACGAGGTCCCCTCATAATCGATTACAATAAAATCGTATGACCTCAATATGATTTCAGATTGAAAATAGTCTCGGTACCCCCACGATTTTAGAGATCGGCTAAGGGGATACACACCAGTGTAGGAAGGGATTTTGGCAGCGATTATTTTTCATATCCCGGACCAAAGCATATTGGGGCGAGGCCAAAGGATGATCGCTTTTGGCCTCGGTTGTTAACCGAAGCCATAGAGCCCTCTTCTGCCTCGGTTCCAACGTACCCGAGGCCATAGAGCACCAGCTTTCTGCTTCGATTCAAGCCTAATCGAAGCCATATGTGCAACTTATTTTTACTTTTTTAAAAAATTCGCCCACCTTTCACTAGTGCAAAATAAGCTTTTTATACCTACATTATTATACCTGTTCAAATCCATCAGGTATAAAACAAGAGGCGGATGATAATTTTGTAAATAATGTGAGATCTTTTATGCCAATTATACTTTCAACTGGTATAAAAATTAACGCGATGACATTTTTAGCAATATTGAAAAAGACTTTTTATATCGGTTATAGCTAGAATTGGTATAAATTTTGTATATATATATGTATATATATATATATGTATATATATATATACATATATATATATATATATACATATATATGTATATATGTATATATATATATGTATATACATATATATGTATATATATGTATATACATATATATATATATATATATATATTTTAATTTTTAAAAGAGATATTATACTTGTTGACCTTTTGACCGACATAGTATGTTTTCCATTTTCCATTTCTTTGGTTTATTCCCTTTCCTTAACATTTGTTTCAAACATAGTTCGTTGCTTCCCTTTCCTTATTCTTCGTTTCCAACATACCTTAACACAGTTCTTCGTTTCCAACATTTGTCGCTTCCACTTTCCAACAATCACCCTCACCGGCTGCCTACGAAGTAGCTTGCGAAGTCGCTTGCGAAGTGGACTATGAAGTTGCCATCACCGTGCAGAGTCACCTACAAAGTCGTCGTCACCATGCGAAGTCACCTCGTCACCGTCGCATGTTTTTTATGTGCTCTTCGTCTGCTAGCATCATGTTGCTAACCGATAATTATTGTTAACTGATGGAACCCTAACTGTTCATCATGTTGCTAGCTTGAAGTACTATCCCTAGCTTTAGTTAATTACTGCCAAATGATGGAACCCTAACTGTTCATGTTGCTAGCCTGAATTAATATCAACTATATACTTAGTAAAGAAGAAACATAATGATGTGGATGATTGTCCACACAAGTTGTTGTTTCTATAGAATCTATGCTAAGATAAAAGCATTCCCTTAATCAGTTTATTCAATATTTAATTTCTTCAATCACACCATAGTTTTATCATGGTTCCTGAAGCAATATTGTTTTCTTCAATGCTTGATGGTTAGATGACAGCATATACGAATGTATGTATTATTTTTTTAAAAGTCCAAATTCTCCTAAGTTTTTTTATTTTTTATTAATTGCTAACTTTTGTGGTTTTAGAAATTCAAGTCTTAAGGAGTGAAAAAAATCAAGGAAGAAGCATTGAATAACTTGAAAGCCTTGGGGTCAGCTTCTGTAGGGGCTAAGCGTCCAATTTCACCTGTTCAGACATTGGTTGGGGGATATCTGCAGGAGTTGTGACGCCACTATCCTAGTGGTAGGTGTAAACCGATAAAATTTTCATATAACTACTCTATATATCTCTTGTCCCTGAATCTCTTTTCTTTTTTTTTCTTCCTTTTGTGCAACATGGTAGCTGAAAATTTGGAATTAGATAAAAACTGGCTCATATTCACTAACATCAGCAACATAAAAAGTAGGAAGCATATACAAAATCTTGTCCCCTATGAGTCACTTTGCTTACATTATTAGTATTGTCACATTTATCCATTTGAATCTTCAGCAGTGATAGACCTTTCTGCAAATAAACATATCCTCTTATCACCTTCAATAATTCATGACCTTTCTGCAACTTTATAACTATAGTACATTCCTCTTCATAACATTTTATTCGAAGTCACCCTCACCCAGGCCTATTTGAAACCTAATAGAGCTATGTCTCTCTGTGATGAAATATACCAAGAATATAAAACTTAAAAATAACATGGGTAGCAAACTCCTAAAAGCATAGAATAGTGGATGAACTTAAAGTCTGAATTCAAACACATTAATTTTTCTTAGGGGTAGCAGAGATGACATTGTTACGAAGTTAAATCTTCAAAGTATTTGAAGTTCAGGACTAACATGCACACAAAATATAACTAACTTAATCCATACAATACAATAGATGTGCGTGTAGGTCCATGTTATTAGTATTTGAAGCACTGCAAAATAACAAGAAAAGAGACTCAGAATAAACTTTGGTTGATGATACTTGAACGCAATAGTTATCATCATTGTTCCCTCCGCCTCTGATATTGAATTGCGGAAATCACAGCTAACCTAAAAAAATAAAATAAAAACTCAATTATATGTACATAAGTTTAAGTAATTTGTTTCAAATAAAGTAACGAAATTGATGCAATGAAAAGAAATGAGAATTATATTAAACTATTGTGATGGGGCATACAGCCTCCACCAAAATTAATATGTCCTCTAATAATGCGACAAGCAGTTCTCTGAATCCCTCACATGTTGAATATGACCAACAACATCAATTGGTGGGTTGCTGGCCTCCATGACTACTCCAATCCTAACAAAATTGATAGGTCTTGATTGTTCTTTTTCAAATTAATTGGGACAAACTTAAAACCTATTATGCTATTATGTGTCTCATACCCGTGTCAAGGTAAACAAATTAAAAATTCAACTTAAAGCCCCAAAGAATGATCTAAATGTCTCTACCTATTTGATCAAAATGGCTGTCATCAAATACCAAGTTTGGATTTTAATGAAACTTTTAGTCCTGTGATTAAGCATTCTACTATTAGAGTTGTTCTCACTTATATGCTTTCTCAGCCAAATGGCCCATTCATCAACTTGACAAAAACAATGCTTTTATTCATGATGTTTCCAAGAAGA
This sequence comes from Vigna unguiculata, assembly GCF_037176805.1. Taxonomy (NCBI): domain Eukaryota; kingdom Viridiplantae; phylum Streptophyta; class Magnoliopsida; order Fabales; family Fabaceae; genus Vigna; species Vigna unguiculata. The sequence continues at coordinate 19,644,049 of NC_140795.1, read as the reverse complement.
TCTTTACATGCAAAAACTGTCTGGTTTTATTTCTCATGATCCTAAGCTTGTTTGTAAACTTCAAAAGCTATCTATGGATTAAAACAAGCCCCAAGATCATTGTTTAATAAACTCAGTCAAACTTTAACTGCCTTTGGTTTTCACTCCACTAAAAGTGACTTATTTTTGTTAATCAAATTCTGGGTCAATTCTACTCTTTTTATACTTGTTTATGTAGATGATATCATCATCACAGGTAATTTGGTAAGCCATATACATTCCATTACTTCTCTACTTTGAAATCACTTCCCTTTATAGGATCTAGGGCCTTTACACTATTTTGTTGGAGTTGAAGTTTCTCGGCAGTCTGATGGTATAGTCTACATCTGTCCCAAATCATGATATTCTAAAGTAAATATGTTAAGTTTGAAAGCTCAGCCAACTCCTATGATATCCTCTCTTTGTCTTACTCATGATGGATTGTTTACGGTTTCTGCATTTATCTTGGAACTAGGGCCTCATCTCTTAGCATTCCTAAAAGCAAAATGTAGTCTCCCGCAACAGCTCTGAGGCTGAATAATACTAAGATACTCTGAATACAGTCTCTTCTTGCTCAACTTCACATCAATGGAGGAATACCAAGACTAGTTCAATTCTATTGGTTTAAACAATGAATAATAATAGAACATTTTATTAAAATTTATATATATGCATGGAAGTTGTTGTGAATGTGAATGTAGATGCAGTTTATATGAGAGAGGGAGAGAGGGGTGTGACTGTTTCAGTTTCATTGCATTGTCTGGGGAGAGTGATAGAAACAGTTTCGAAGTGGTAGCTACAAGGTACTTGTTGGAAGAGAGGCAAAAGAAAAAAGAAAGCTGAAAACGAACTAGTTAGTATATATGTATATGTGTATCCACTACTTTGAACTCAAGATACAAACTATATGTATATATACTTTGAACTCAAGCATAATATCTTGTTTCTATGCCTCTGATTTTGTGACATTTTGCCAATAATCACTGTCACTGACATTTTACTTCTGTGCCTTTATTTTAGTGAAACTAAAGCAAATTAAGTCTGGTACGGGAAATTTTTTACCGTTGGTGAAGTTAATTAAATTAACTCAATGGGGTAAATAAGTAATTGAAAGAAGATGAAAGTAAAAAGGTGGTCTAGCAGTAGTTATACATTACTATGCACCATCCACTTATTTTAGGTCTTAATAAACAACACATGTTCATAATCATCACCTACATAGGAAAACACGCTACTATAATTTCTTACTGCAAATAAAATAAAAAGTTTCTAGAAATTTACTATTAGTAATGGAACAAACTAATTAAAAAAATTAGAAAATATAAAAAATTCAATCTGTTTTTAAATTTATGGAAACCATCTGAGGGTGTGAGAAACTATAATGAAGTAAAACAATACTTATCATCAATAAAAAGAGTGAATAATTAATAAGTAAATTTCAACAATACTGAAGTGTTTGGCTGTTGCTTAAATATAGAAGTGTCAAATAAATTCACCTAACAATAACTTGCCAACTTGACAGAGTTGGATGATTTTTAACTATACATTAATATAAAAAATAGTTAAAAAAATTGTATTAATCAACACCTTTAATTTAATTTTCTATTATTAATTATGAATTAATTTAATATGTAAAGACAATAATCTTTTTAATTTATCTTATTAAAAATATTAATTATAAATTGAAGACTTATAATATATATATATATATATATATATATATATATATATATATATATATATTAAGTGAAAAATAACAATTTTATTTTTTTAAATTTGGTTGCGAGTCAAAATTAAGATCACATAAATGATAAGTCTATTTTCCCATCTCACTTGTGATGGGTTAATAGTGAACCAAAAGGATCTGAAATGACATAATTTATCATCTTTAATTGAATTAATAAGAAAGTTACATTAAACAAAAATACTATACAGATCAAATCTAAATTTTTTGTAATACTCCCCTTTTATAAATATAATATTATATAGGTTTTATTATAACCATTATGATAAAAGATATATAGCAACAATAATAATAACCATTTTTGAAATTTATAATAATTCATATATCTTTTAAATAAAACAGAAAATAATTTAGATATTGATATATCATAGGAGTCAAATCAGTGACCTATAATTGGATTATTGACCCATAATTATGATGTCTACTATCAATAAAAATTGTTGATGAACTGTTTGAGAGATTCTTTTGTTCTATCTTCATTAGTGAGTTATATAGCTTGTGCTCATAGAATTTTTGTTGCTTAGAATTCATTTGTGTGAACTGTTCCAAAGTCAAATGAGTTGTTATGTTATATTAAATGGTGGTAGTGTTGAGTTCACATATTGGACTACGTGTTTGGCTGTTTCTGAGCTCTAACCAAAAGCAGTGGTGTTAATTTATACACACAACAATGGATCAGAGTTGGATAAATTTTTTACGCACAACAAATGAATATGAGAATGGAGTGGAAGAATTTCTTGAATTTGCAAATATGAATGTTCTGGATAATAATGGAAAATTCTACTGCCCGTGTGTTAATTGTTTGAATGAGAGAAAACTACCAACTGACATTATTGGGGAGCACGTTCTTTGTGATGATTTCTTAAAGAGCTACACAAAGTGGATATGGCATGGTGAATTAATAGACATGCCAAGTGTAGATGTGTCTGAAGCAGAAGAAGTTGATTTAGAGATGGATGATCAAATGGAGGAAATGATTCGTGATATTGGACATGATTCCTTTCAACGTGCGAATGTGTATGACAATTTGTGCAATGACGCAGAAAAACATCTGTACGCAGAATGCACTAAGTATACTCGATTGTCAGCGGTATTAAAATTGTTCAATGTGAAGGCAAAAAATGGGTGGACTGATAAAAGCTTCACAGAATTACTTGAGTTGTTGAGTGACATGCTTCCTAAAGGTAACACGTTGCCAACACGCAATTATGATGCGAAGAAGATATTGTGTCTGATGGGTATGGAGTATCAAAAAATTCATGCATGCCCAAACGATTGTGTCTTGTACAGGAAGGAGTTAGCCATGTTACATCAATGTCCACGGTGTGGGGTGTCAAGATACAAACAGAAACATAGTGAGTTTGAATCTGATAGTAAGGGTCCTCCAGCAAAAGTTTTGTGGTATCTTCCTGTAGTTTCACGGTTGAAACGTTTATTCAGCAATGCAAATGATGCAAAACTCATGAGATGACATGCAGATGGACGTACAACAGATGGCCATTTGAGACATCCGGCAGATGGTTTGCAATGGAAGAAAATTGATTCCATGTTCCCAAATTTGTCCAATGATTCAAGGAACATTAGATTTGGACTTGCTACAGATGGAATGAATCCATATGGTAACTTAAGCAGTAAACATAGTTCATGGCCTGTTCTATTAATGATTTACAATTTACCTCCTTGGTTGTGCATGAAACACAAATATGTTATGTTATCCTTGATGATCTTGGGTCCAAGACAACCAGGAAACGACATTGATATTTATTTAACCCCATTAGTTGAAGATTTGAAGATGTTATGAGAGGAGGGTGTTGATATGTTTAATGGGTACATTAGTGATTCATTCAAGTTGCATGCCATGTTATTTTGTACAATCAACGACTTTCCAACATATGGTAATTTAAGTGGATATAACATTAAGGGTCACAAAGCATGCCCTATATGTGAAGAAAGCATATGTCACCATCAACTACAACATGGAAGGAAAACAGTATACCTTGGACATCGTAGATTTCTTAGTACAAACCATCCATATCGTAAATTGAAGAAAGCATTTAATGGGTGTCAAGAAAATGAATTAGCTCCAATGGTTTTAAGTGGGTCACAAGTGTATGAGCGTGTGAAAGACATTGGGGATGTGTTTGGAAAGATGAAAAATAAAGGCACTTCAAGCAAAATATGGAAGAAAAGGTCAATTTTCTTTGATCTCCCATATTGGAGGGTGCTTGATGTGAGACATTGTATAGATGTTATGCATGTAGAGAAAAATGTGTGTGATAGTATTATCGGAACACTCCTCAATATTCAAGGCAAGACGAAAGATGGTCTAAATGCTCGTTTGGACTTAGTTGAAATGGGTATAAGAGAACAATTAGCTCCACAATCACATGGTAAGCGAACATACTTGCCTCCAACATGTCACACATTGTCTAAACAAGAGAAGAGAAGTTTTTGTGAGATTTTACAAGGTGTGAAAGTTCCACTAGGTTACTCTTCCAATTTTAAAAGACTTGTATCCATGAAAGATCTAAAATTACTTGGGTTAAAATCTCATGATTGTCATGTATTGATGCAACAACTTCTACCAATGGCTATTCGAGGCATATTGCCTAAGAATGTTAGATATACCTTAACAAGATTGTGCTTCTTTTTTAATGCAATATGTAGTAAGGTTATCGATATTGAGAAGTTGGATCAGTTAGAAAATGAGGCTGTACTCATATTGTGTCAGTTGAAGATGTACTTTCCTCCATCATTCTTTGATATTATGGTCCATCTGATTATTCATTTAGTCCGAGAAGTTAGAATTTGTGTCCAGTATTCTTACGATGGATGTACCCTATTGAACGATACATGAAGATATTGAAAGGGTATGTAAAGAACCAATATCGTCCAGAAGCATCAATTGTTGAAAGATATATTGCAGAGGAAGCTATTGAGTTCTGTACAGACTACTTATCACAAGTTGAAGCTATAGGGGTACCGAAGTCTCGTTACCATGAAAGAGGTGCTGGTAAGGGTACTCGAAATGCAAAAGTTAGAACTCTGAGTAGAGATGAAGTTCTCCAAGCACATTTATATATATTGAATAACACTAAAGAAGTCATCCCCTATTTAAGTGCTCATAAAGATATTGTGAAGAGAAATAATCCACAAATGTCTCAAAAGTGGGTCATTAATGAGCACAACAAAACTTTTTTGAAGTGGTTCAAACAACAGGTTCAAAATGACAATACAACTTCTAATACATTAAATTGGCTAGCAAGTAATCCAAACTATGATGTCTTATGTTGGAGTGGGTATGATATAAACAATTATACATTTCATACAAAAGACGAAGATGAAAAAAGCACCACATAGAATAGTGGAGTAATGGTTGTAGCTGAATCAATGCATTTCTCAAGTTCAAAGGATAAATATCCGATTATGGCCTTAATGTGCTACTTTGGTGTAATTAAAGATATTTGGGTAATAGATTACACAACTTTCAGAGTACCTATTTTTAAATGTAAGTGGGTTGATGGTAATACTGGCGTGAAGACTGATGATCTAGGTTTTACCTTGGTTGACCTAGAAAAGGAAGGTTATACTAAAGAGTCATTCATCATGGCATCTCAAGCAAACAAGTGTTTTATGTCACTGATCCCACTAACAAAAATGGTCAGTGGTTCTCCAAGGCAGAACCCTACATTATACAGATTACAATGATGAATTGATACTTGATATTAGCAAAACTCCATCCTTCTCATCAAATATGCCAACCTTGAATGTCGACAATGAAGTAGATGATGTTCATGCCGTACGTGATGACCACAACGAAGGGTTGTGGGAGAACATTCTAACTTGACCCATTTATTTATGTGCTCATAAACTTGTGTGTGGCTTTTCTTCACGCTCTTCATCTTTCTTAGTTCAAGTTAATTGGTACATTTTATCCCTTCTTGTTCATTGTTTTAAAAACTATGATTCATGTGGTTCACTTCATCTTTATTTCTTTCATATTCTTCATAGGTGGGTAGGTTCAAAGTTTTGATCTGAAGCCATTACAAACAAGATAACCTAATATCCATTGCTTTCAGGTAACTTTTATATTCTACTTTTTCTATATGATTATGTGAATATTCCTTAAAACCCTAATGCACGACCTGTCACTTTGGCGACGAGCTTCAGTTTTGAGCGAGAGGTCATCTCACTGAGGCGAGGAGGTCTCGCCTAAGCGAGAAAATGTGAAAGCCCATTGTTTCCACTGCTTGAGTTCTCGTTTAGGTGAAAGCCTGAGCGAGAATTGGGCAGGGACGTGCTTAGGTACTGGTTTCTCCTCTATTTTTGGTGGACGGTCACATGTTTGATTAAGTTGCTTTGTTAAAGCATGAATTGGGTGAATATGCATGTGTTAAATGGTTTGTGGGCTGGAATTGATGAGTTTGGTATGACTATGCGTATGGAACATGATTGGATGGTTGGTTGAATATTGGCATGAGATTGGTATACATGATAAATCTATAATTGGTTGGTGAGACATTGCTATGGTATGGGTAGGGCGTAATTCCATGAACCTCTTGGTGAAAGTTCATGGTGGTGCCTCATATAATGGACGTAATTCCATGAATCTCTTGGTGAGAGTTCATGGTAGTGCCTCATGTAATGGACGTAATTCCATGAGAGTAACAGAAGGCCCTAGTCTTTGGCAGGATAATGACCTTAGATGCTTGAAGGCTAACCTTGTGTGTGGTAGGGTGAAACCCATTGGAAATGACTCTATAGAGCAATAGAGGTCATCACAAGTGTAAGCATATAGTTATTCCGACTGATTATATGTATCAGAATAATTAAGTCTTAAAGTCTTGCTTGGTTGCTATCACATGCCTTGTTGATTCATGTATTATTGAATTTTAAATTGCATGCTCAATTGTATGATAAAACCTTTTTACTCTAGCTTACCCTTTCTATTGCTTGTGTTTGTTTTGTATGTGGTTTTCTCCTTTTGCGATGATTATCAATTTATTAATGTGAGCAGATGTGGGAGCTCTTCATGGTTATCAAGATGATGGAAACTCCGCTGCATAGCTAAATCTTGCGTTGGATTCCCTTGCTTCGAGTACACTTTTAAGGCATTGTGGCCTATGTACTACTTTGCTTTTTGAGCATGTATTTTGAATAACTGTCAAATGTTTTAATCTTGTTCTTCTGTGTATGGCATCATGGTGTGCCTTGGTTCCTTTCCTGGTACCTTTTAGAGTAAATTTAATTTAAAGAGGTATTTTTCTGATTTTTACAAATTTGCACTGATTAGTTGTTTTTAGACCAGTTTTAGTGTAGTTTTATAATTCGATAGATTTCTTTGGCATAGTAAGTAGTACTCTAGTTTGCTTTAACTTTAATTTTAAGTTTGATTCACATATTATTACTAGTAGTTATTAGTTAGTTTAGAGTAGCTTTATATTATGTTTTGGATAGTTTAATTTTATCTAGATTACTCTTAAGTAAATGTAATGTCCAAAATTACTTATTTTAATGGATTGCTATCTATGTGCAAGAAATTTGAGCCAAATAGTGATAACCAGGGGTAAGATGGAAAAGAAACTTCCTACCACACTCGAGCTATTGGGGTTGTTGTCATATAAAAGTGCCACGTTGGAGCTAGAATTTTAACTTGGAATAGTTTATCAAGAACACCAAAAGACAAAATTAGATGAGTTGGTTGACCTACATTGACTAGTGACATTTGTTGAAGGCTGACCTGAAAACTTGTTATCTATAGAATCTGGAACAAAAGTGAATTGGCAGAATTATAGTGGCATTTGCATTGACTAGTTGTGGCATTAGATTGACCTACTTTAGGCAATGATTTTACAGTTGTTAGTTGCTTTGTAGAATGAAGAATGACTGAAGAAAATCAAAAGCACACAAATATACATAAATATGGAGGACTTAAAGAAAAAAATGAATGGTTCCAAGGAAACAACAAAAAACTAGAACCATGAAACACATTTTAACGTGAAAATGAGAGAATAAAGAACAACACATGGAAAATAAATAAAAACAATAAGATAGTTAAAGACCAAGAAACTTAGCTCTTGTAGGACTAAAGTTGCTGATACCAAATGATGGACGGTTTCTCAAGCTAGGTTGGACCAAAGCATAAAGATGAGGCTGTGAAGAGATGGTTGGTGGAAGCAGTGAGGGATGGGCATGAAAGCTGGCTGGGAGGGCTCAGTTTGGTGGTTTGATGGTGGGATGGAGGTGTTTGATGGTTCTCTTGAAAGGTTGAGCCAACTCTAGAGAAATGACACAAAAATATTTTGGAAACATAACATTACAAAATCTCAAAGTGAAAATCTATGGGTGGAGACACCTTTATTTATAGGCTAAGGTGTCTCCAAAGTTTTTAGACAAAAAATCCTAAAAATCCCATCTTGGCCACCAAAGGTACAATAGTACAAGTTTAGAAATCCTCCCCATTTAGACGAGGACATGTGGCCACTAACTTGTAGAAAAACTCTCCATTCCTAGAGTGTCATGTGACCATTACTTTGCAAAAAGCTTGCCCACTAGAAACATGACACATGACCACTACTTATGGAGAATACTCCCCATTAACAACATGCCATGTAGCCACAACTCCTCATGTGGGATCTCCTCCACCTTGGCAACCAAGTTAGGTTTAAAACCTTAATCACCCATGGTTAACTAATCTAGGCGCAAATTGGTCAACTATAAATGTTAACTTTTGGTGACCTAAGCTTGACCAAAAACACTACATTACTTGGCCCATGACACAAGGTCTAGAAAAGGAAATCCTACACTACGTGACCCTTAATACAAGGTCCACAAATTCCTATACTACTACAGATGCTCCAAAATGGAGAAAGAGCTTTGATTCACCATGCATAAATGGCTCTAACTCTTATTGAATATGGTTGGCAATGGCAAGGGGGTATGCCATCAACTCATCATCCATTTCAAGTCACCATTTCTCATCTTGCATCTCTAATGCAACTTGAAGATCCTTCTCGGCACGCAATTGCTCTTGCAAGCTTAACATTTATTGTTCAAGTTTCAGGCACCACTTATACAAAACCTACTTTCTTTTTCTAAGCTTGCTTATAACTCTGCATTGCCTCTACCTTCGTTGTCAATTCTTTATTACAATATGCCTCTAGCAAGCTCTAATCTTTGAATAAAAAGCTCGTCTTCGTAATTGTAAGAGCTATCCGAGTTGTTTACCTATTCTACTAAGCTATCTGAGCATTCCACTTGCTCCATCGACTTAATTGAGCCATATTGACTTCCCACCGAATTGTCTGGACTTCCTAATGAGCTATCTAAGCTTTCTATGAATCTTACTAGGCTATTTGAATGCATCATAGATATATCTGGATGTCTTACCAACCTTTCAACACTACTTAATTTTCTTATCAAGTTATCCATGATACTCATCCTTCTTGTTGAATTCTCCATGATACTCAACCTTCTTGTTGAGTTCTTCCCTTGCTTGTGCTTGGCTCTTGAGCTATGTCCCATCATCAATAACACTGCTTCCTTTTCACCATCTTTTATGAGAAGGTTGGTCATTTATTCTTTTTCATTTTCAGATCGACAATCATTTGTTAAATGTTCGATATGACCATGACTATAGCATTTAACCGATTTGCACTCCTTTGCATAATGGTCATACTTGCAACACTTGAAGCACTCAACATATGACCAAGACTATTCTTTCTTTTCTTCCCGGCTTTAACTTTTACCACCATAATCGCTTTTTATACATCCTCGGTCTCGAGTGTTCTGAATATAAGATGCCTTCTTTTCCTTTATGGTTGTCTTAGCTTGTAGTGCTTGTTCGAGAGACTCCTCTTTAGTTTTCCTTCTTTGCTGCTCATGCAACTCAAGTGACCCGACAAGCTCTTCAATCGAGAGCATTCACAAGTCCTTGGAATCTTCAATAACCATACTATATTTTCAAAGTCATTGGTTAACGACCTTAAGATTTCCTCCACCACTAGGTAGATGGGCAACATTTCTCCATTCCTTCCAAGATGGTTCACCATAGTCACAACACGAGAGATGTACTTGACAACTCCTTCAACCTCTTTCATCCTCATGCTTTCAAGCTCGTCCATGAGAGTTTGAAGTCTGACATGCTTTACATGATTATCCCCTTTATAAGCCTTCTCCAATATATCCTATACTTCTTTTGAAAATTTAACATTTTATATCTTCTCAAAGTTGGACTCATTGTCAACTCGGTACAACACATACATGGTTGCTTTGTCCTTCATTCGTTATGTTATCAACGCAGCAAGCTAGACAATCGTCTGTTCTTCAATGTTTGTTGGTTCTTAGGGTCCATTTTCAACTACTCCCCATACTTCTTAGGAACCAACAAGGACCTTCATCTACAGACTCCAATTCTCATAGTTGACGACTTTTTTTAACTTAAGTAGGGGCATATTGCTTGCAAGGTTGGCCATCTCTCTCAAACTCTCTGGCTCTAAATACTCTTATTTAAGCACTTAGACGCCCAAGCTCTCTAGCTCTGATGCTAATTTGTTGAGAACAAGTTTTTCTGAAAATACACTCTAATATTATGACTTGTTGTGTAAAACTTTGAGTAGTACATGTACTATTTATAGACCCTTTTATCTTGGCCCTTCAACCACATACATTAATACAACTTCTACCAAAACATAATCAATACAACTACCCAACTACTACAAAAATACTATTAATGAACTTTTAGTCTTAAACATAGCCACCCAACTATTACCAAAGTACAATTTAGTGAACTCCATAATTATTACTAAGAAGCACTCCTATCTTTTTCTCCCAACTACCCTTATTTAAGTTTACCTAACATTGCGTTCTCAGGTAAAGAGACGGACTACACAAATGAGAGGTATAGGTAAAGAACTTGAAACCTTTCTTAAGGGTATTATTTTTTTGGTTTGTATATGAGTTTTTAAATGGTTTTCACTCTCTCATAGACCCTTAAAACTTAAGGAGCTCTTGATACCATATTATGAAGTTAGAGAAATTGTTAAGGTCTTAAAACCAAAGAAAAAATATGAGGTTTTTCTTTTTGTGAAGATACACAATGGAAGAAGGGAGATCGATATTCTACATTTATATTTTGAGTGCAATGGTTTATACGTTATACAAGGTTTGTCTCTAATTAATAAGAGAGATGTAAATCTACATAAAATAAATCCTACAAGTCATTTTCACCTGACCATTGACCGTACAACAAACTTTCCCGCATGAGAAAGTTTATAATTAATTTTATCCCAACATGACTTAGCGAAGAGACCTTAAGATCTTGGAGTATCTAGTCTCATTTTAGACAATATCTCCCTTGAAATGCTTCAAAATCGTTGAAACAAAATTAACATAGGGAAGCTTGTAATATGTTAACCTCTTGGATTTAATCATGTGGTTTTTAATAACATATAATCAATTGGTCATTAGCAACTTGAACTTTGTTAAACTCTTTAGTAACACCAATATTACACTTTAATTCCATAAGTGATGACAATAATGTTCTTCCATAAAGAGTGTTTTGTCATAGTGTTAACACAATAAATTTGAATTTCAGAAAAACTCCCTCAAACTTTAAACAAGCATAAAATACCTTAGCAAGATTTGAGTACATCTTCTTGGACAACTCAAATTTTTTGGAGTTATTAAATTGTATGCAACTTCTTTTTTGTTTTTTCATCAAAATATATATATATATATATATATATATATATATATATATATATATATATATATATATATGCATGTATGTATGTGTATGAGACACATTAGGGATGTTTTAACCCATATACAAAAGATCAATATTTTACATTGAGATTCTCGGGAAAATTAAATTCATCTTAAGGAGATCTATATAGCAACAAAAGTTTAGGACCTAACAGAGGAATTTACTATACTAAGTGCAACCATGTTTAAAGTGTCGCTCTAAGACTTTCCACGTGTAGGGCATTATTTATTTGCTTTATAAAATTATTACTCTATTTATATTGGTTTTCCTAAGCTAGTTCATAGAGAACTTATGTTGGCTCCCTTTTTTGGAACCCCATGCCAATCATCACGTTTATGTTAAACACCTAGCCTTAGATGCTCTGTTTTTTGCTGCTTAGCTCCCAAATTTTCCATATATATAGTTATTCAAAGTAGTGCATATGTGATAAGGGATTGTTTGTTGTCCTGTGTAAACATTGGTAGTTACTGTGTTTGTTGCATTTTACCAAATGTTGAGAAGTAAATCAAAAAGCTATTATACTCATAGTAGAACTTCGCAGTGAAAAATTCCTCTATAGAATTATTTTTATAACATCATGCAAAATTCTAGACTGGGAAGTCCGAGTGGGTAAAAGAATTGGTTTCCTCCACATCAAAGTCTAATTGTAAGGCCTATTAAAATTGTTTTATTCTCTTCTGCCCTAAAGTAAAGGGGTTGCCCCTTGTAATTGGGCCTAGGGCTGACCCAAGTGATAAAACCAAACCTTAATCTGCCCTAACACACTCACTCCCACTCATTCACAGATTTCAGCCGTCTCTCTCAACTACGCCAATAGAGCTCTGCTAGGGTTTACTCCCAACCTAGAACCAGTGAGCTCAGTTACGTTTCCTAGCCTCGTTTAAGTGCTCTACACCTCATGTCTTGTTTTCTTTCCGCTCACAAGTTTGTACTTCCAGTTGGGGCCTCGTCGTAGACTCACGTCTATTCTTTCGCAGCTGCATAGTCTTCCAGCTTGGTAATCTGCATTTGGAGCTGTCGCGTTCCGCTGTTGGAGACGCACCCTTCTCTTAGTCCCTTCCAGGTACGGGGAAGTTAGGGCTTACTGTTTTATTTCGTGTTCTTATATGCTTGGTCTTGTTTCATGAGTTGAATGCTAGGTTACCATTACAAACTGTGTAGGAGCTGTTAAAAACATGTTTTGGTTTGTTTGAATGTATCTGCCTGCGTGAACAGTGATGGGTTCTGGTTGTCTCACCCAAGCGAGTACATCTCGCCTAGGCGAGATTAGCAGTAACTCGCCCAGGCTGCTTGAGCGAACAGTCGCCCAGGCGACGAGCGCCAGTTTTGAGCGAGAACCCATCTCGCTCAGGCGGGGTGGTCTCGCCTAAGCGAGTGGGCGCGACAATGTCACTGTTCCTGACTCGAGCCCTCGCCTAGGCGGAGGGTGCTTGCCTGAGCGAGAGAGACCTCTCGCCTGAGCGAGGCTCTTCTGCCTGAGCGAAGGGCTGAGCGAAGAGTATGTATGTTGACGAATTTCTTTGTTCTTGGATGTTGAATACATGTATGAATTGTTTATACCTTTCTAAGTATGAATTGAGTGGCTTTGCATGAATAAGATGAATGAGGAATTGTGATTCATGAGTTTTAACATGATATGAGTATGCTTTTGGTATGGGATGATTCATGGAATTAAAATGATGTGTTGGTATGGATTTGGCATGAGACATGAGTGAGGATTGGTTGATGAATATGGCATGATGTCGGTATGAAACACACTCCTACTTTCGTGGTTTGAGATTGGTGAATGAAAGAGATTGACATGGGATATAATGGAGGATGGAATTGCCAAGGTTGGCATGAGATATTTACATATGTGTGTTGAATAATTACTTGTTTTGATGATGATTTGGTCTGTGGTCAGTGCGTAATTCCTTGAAAGTCCCTAGGTGGGGTTTTCGAGGTCGTGCTTTAGTGGTCGGGACGTAATTCCATGGCCCCCGTTAGTGGGTATCTATGGTGGTGCCCCATCTGTATAACTAGGTAAGGATTCAAGGTAAGGTTGCATCCTAACACTCTAAGGGGTCGGTTAGTCTCACCTAGAGCGGACTAACTCCTGTGGTGAGAGTAGCAGGAGGCCTGAAATTCATTAAGGGCTAACCTTGTGGTGAGGGAAAAATTGATTCATTGTAACACTTGTAACACATAGCTTGGGGGTGAGCAGCTCGGGGGTGAGCAGAGGTATCCACCACAAGTGCAAGCATCCGCTGAATCCGACCAGGTTATACGTATCCGAATGAGTCGAGTCGTATCTTAGTGTAGTGTCTATGAAGTCATAACATGCTTGGTTGATATGTGAATATGGGAATGTGAAAAATACATTTGTTTGCATGGATAAAATCTTTTGTGCTCTAGCTAACCCTACTTGTTTGTTGTGTGTCCTGCTGTGTGGTACTCTCTTTTGCGATGATCGTCAACTTGTTGGTGTGAGCAGATGCGAGGAACAACCGTGGGCAATAGCGAGGTGATGGTTCCGCTGCATAGTCCGCGTGGACTGGACTTAAATTTTATTTATGGGCTTTTGTTTAGGGCTATGGCCCATGTACTCGTTTATCCTTGGTTTATATACATTTTCTAGACTTTTATCCAGTTTTTCTTTTGGGCATCGTGGTGTGCCTTGGGTTGTAAGAAGTTGAGTTTTAAACTCCAAGACTGCGCTAGTATGTTATCTTTATGTGACACTTCCTTTAATTTCACATATTAAATTAAATGGGGTGTTACACTAATTACAAGATTCTAAGTTGTTGATTTGATGCACTCAATAGGACATAAATTCCAATAATGAGAAGAGAAATAATCATGAGACTTTATATTTCATCCACCCTCAAGCATTTAATTGTGACAAAGTAAAACTTTCCTCTGAATCCACCCTCCTTTGTCTAAATACAATCTTATTCCTATAGTTAAAAACATGAGAATTTCCACTCGGAATCAAACCATCCCAAGAATTTTCACTTGGAATTAAATCGTTCAAAGAATTTTCACTTGGAATCAAACCATCCAAGGAATTTCCACTCCGAATTAAGTCATCCAAAGAATTTTCATGCACCTTGCATCAATGTTAACCACTGTCCGTGTATAATCACCACAAACCTTGTATAAATATAAGCCAATGCTTATGCATAAACACCATACACCCTTTGTAGGAACCATACCGCAACCCACAACGCAAAACCACCGAACCTTGTGAAAAGCCACAGATCGAACATTTGCACTTCGCAACCACCGTGCCATTGACTCCCTCGCCGGAGATGCAACACTGTCGACATAACACTTGCTGACATAGCACCACCATTGACTCTCATCGAAACAGATCTGTAAACCACAAAGCACTTCCTCCACGCACATGCCGCACCACCGAACCTTGTGACTCACACAGATCAGATCTCCATCGTACATCACTCGTCAGGCCATGCGAGCACCAACTGCGATGTCCTCAGTAGATCCAGGAGCATCTCGCCACAAGCAAACTCCACTGCAGATCCAACACACTCACAGTCCTTGCACCTCCACGAATCCAGTTGCAGATTCACCGTGTCAACACAACACTGATAATGATCCTTCCATCAAATTTCTCATTGCAACTTCAACAACCAAAGATAATTCTTCAATAACAAGGAATTAATATTTTCTAATGTGGAAGATCTGCAACCACAGGGTATACTGTAACATCCCGTCAGGATAGTACGGATTTATAAATAATTAAATGGAATAAATAAAACAGCGCGATTAATAATACCTCATTTTCCCAAAACGCGGGAAAATTTAAAACTTTATTAAATGAGCGGATAAATTTTAGAACGTCCATTACATAATTAAAACCACAATGCTATCAAGTCACCCATCCGGGTTTACAAATGTTTTCAAAAACAAAGAGATACATGTAAAAGTTTCCCAAGTCAATCCCCTCTCTGCGACTAAGCTGCACCAGAGCCACCTGCATCACCAACATCTGCTCCCGTGTACCGCGTACACGATCATCGCCACACACACGCAGATAGGGTGAGCTTAGCGGATAAATCACATATATACAAAGCTATAAACATATATATATATATATATATATATATATATATATATATATATATATATATATATATATATATATATATATATCAGTATGCATACACATAACAGCACTTAACTTAACTTTCCACATTGCCCTATACTTTTATTTTCGCAATTCGATTCCCAATACGTTTATTCGTGTTCTACATCGTCTGTTGATTACTTCAAGGTGACTTGCTGCCATACCTATCGGTCACAACCGATAGAGCACGTGCGGGAAAACATGCTACGGATCATACACTGCAACGCCAGGTAGAGTTCCCGTATACGAACATAGTCCGTATCGTCCCAAAACTACCAAACTCGTCAGCCAACAACTGAGGAGGGCAATCTCTCTGGACCCATCCGTACTGGCCACAACCAGCACACTCATACCGGTAACACTCGCCAACCCGAGCCACAACTCAAGGGTTTCTCGTGTTCATCCGCCATCCCGAGCCACAACTCAAGAGATGCTATTCTGAGCCACAACTCAAGGAATACCACGTGCTTAACCCTTATCCCGAGCCATAACTCAAGGGATACGTTTCGAGCCACAACTCAAGGAACTCCAGCAATCTCACCTTTAAAGCACCACCAGAAGTCTTGTAGAACACCCTACAAAGTCCAATAACTAGGACTTCCAGCAGCCAAATCACCTAGCGGGGGACACGTACCGCTAGGCGCCACAGCTTCCAGACCGCCTGGCGGGGGACACGTACCGCCAGGCGCCAAGCGCCTCAAGACTTAGAAAACTTGCAACTACCGCCTGGCGGAACCATTCCTACCGCCAGGCGGACGCTGTTTCAAGAACCACGATTTTCTCGCTTCCGCCTGGCGGAAACTTTCCGCCGCCAGGCGCCTCTTGCACCAAACTCACTATTGCCTCGTTACCGCCTGGCGGACCTAGCTCTATCGCCAGGCGTTGTATCAGTACTTATGCAGTACTGGTCGCGGTCAGGCACTCTTCGTACCTTAATCTCGCACCCATCAACAACCCTTTATACTTCTAACTCAGCTCATGATACTGCTTAATTGGACAAATATTTATCACTCTCCCTTCCTACCACAACTCTCATAAAACAATTCCACCCTAGACCTCTTTACCAATGATTGAGTGCCATTTATGTCTTTCCAGTCCAATACTGTTACACCAATTTACAAAGTCCTGATCACACTAAAATATCCCACGATCCAACATACTCCCATGAGTCTAATTACCATTCACCATTCTAACTTATACCCTCAAGAGTTTACTGATAAGGTAAAAGAAAAGTGACATTAACCTAGTGAAATCACGATACCCTATCCCCTCGCAATTAACCAGAGGCTGGCTCACCAAAAACCAAACGTCGAATTTTCCCCAAACACTGCTACAGTCACGGACAACCACTCAAAACACATGCACTGGGTGGCGCCTGGCGGCCTTCTCTGTGCCGCCAGGCGGTGCATCAGACGTCTGGGAATTTCCATAATTTCTGCACCAGTCTACTTCCACATTTTCTCCCATTTTGTTTCTCCCTTCCAGATCAGTACCATCCTTACTCTCGCAACACTCTCGTATCCATAATACCACACAGTCTATACAAGTATCATTAATAATTTTCAAGCATTTCGGTCGGAAGCAATAATCACAACCGCGACCCCGAGTGTTCAATCCTCAACCCTTTTCCACTGTTCTATCCATTCATACCTGCCAACTTTATTAATTTAACATAAAATAATATCAAGATCGCTTCTATACAATCTCAGATAGCTTCCTCCACGTTCAGATACAGCCCAAAACCCCAGAACACCAAGAACGAGTTGAATTAACTCGCGTCGCCTGGCGGTTCACTAGCCACTGCCAGGCACTTCATCCATACCCAGTCATTTAGGTGATTTTGCTATGCATCGCCTGGCGGCCGGGAATGTGTCGCCAGGCACCTCCTTCCCCAGAACCCAAAAATCATTCCAGACAGACGTGTCGCCTGGCGGTTATTCATCACTCGCCAGACGGTTTCTGGAAATTTCCAGAAATACAGAATTTCACGAATTTAGTAACATACAAGCATCCAATTCTATCATACATAAACCATTATTATCAAATACATAAATAAAAAAAAAAAACAACGGAGTCCAGCTCCCTAACCTGGATCCTTTTAAGCTTTAAACATCAAAAGTTAGCATACATAGGACTCGAACCCAAGTCCTTTTGCACAATCAAAGTGCTCTCAACCACATGAGCTAGCACTTTTCCACGTCATACCAACCATAATTAATTGTCATAATTATTTCCCCTCCCGTATTTATTAATTAATTAAATTCTACGGGTCTTACATATACTAAGAAAAAATCCTTGAGAACCATAACTCTTGATACCACTGTTGGAAAAAACGCATCATCAATTAAGAACATTATCGTCTTTATCCTCAAGAATCACCCTCTTTATAGAGAAATAAGATTAACATAGAGAACACAAGAATATAACGTGGAAACCCCAAATACGGAGAGAAATCATGACCACAAAGAATAATCACCATGTGCAAATTTGTACAATACATAGAAAACACTCTCAATCCATTGACCCCAAGTACACCTACATTCTCTAGTGCAAGAATTTAATTAAACCTCACAACATTCTATTACAAGAGAATAAGAAAAGTCAAACACTAGCTCAAAGTATCTTTGACTTGGAGCAAGGAACATCATGGACTTACATCCCATTACATAATCACCAAGACTCAGCCCCTTGATTATCTAGGTGATGTGGGACTTTTCAAGACATGGTATTTTCATCCGCCTAACAATACCACTCTACTATAGACCCATTTGTATGAAATGTTGAATGTGGACACCCCACACGATATACTTTGATATAGCTGACCCTTCATAGGCTCAATCAAATGAACAATCTGAACCTTAACCGCACCCAACTAATGTGAGACGATTTAAAGAAATGTTGCATATTTTTTTTATTTTCGTTGATAACTGTAGAAGTATTTTTTTTATTTGCATAGGAATCCGTGAAAGCTACAAAACAGAATCAGAAAGCAGGTTTGATTAAATCAAAGAGGTTCTTGGCTTTTAATATTTCATTCCTTGTAGGTAGAAAGAAATGGCTAATATGCTTGTCGTTTTCTAACTACAATGCCATTGGATGGTAATTTTAGAATGCGTTATGTTCTAAGCTTCTAAGCATATGGTTTTCTGATTAAGCACACAAAATTCTTAGTTTGGTTTAATGTCTTCTGTTCACATCAAAAGTATTAAAAAAATCATGTTCTGTTTAATTGTTTTACTCTTGTTCTAGACTGAGACTTATTGTTGACTGAGAGGTCACCTTAACGCACTCTGAAATGAGGTATTTTTCTCAAGTTATAATGAAAATTTTCTCATCTATGTATATACTGTTTGAGAAGAGTGAGATAAATAATCCAAAGATAAGAGATCCTTCCCATTTGAAACAGAGACGAAATTGAAAAGAAATGTACCTTTCTTACATTTTCTTGTTCAGTTTGTCTTGTTCTTTCTAAGTTTGAACCAATTTCTTAAATATGGAACTACTCCTGTGAACGGTAAAGTGTTAACCAGCTCCAAAGCTTCTCACTTCGACTATGATCATAAGTTTGTTTCTATAATTCTTTCCATGTATATTCTCTTATCATATATGCTGCGTGGTTAATGTTCAACGGGTGTTGTGCTTTTTATTTGGGTTCTTTAGTAGAAGTGGGCAAAGAAGAAATCATATACCCTTTTGAAAGAATTGCACATCTTCAATGAGAATTCTTCCAAACCATATATCTTAGTCCTATTAAGGATAAACATGTCGAGAAGAGGACATACTTCACAATCACTTCTTCAATTCCAAGATACTGAAAATTGTGAAGCAACGAGAAGTTAAGAGATTTAGGGAGGGGGTGGCTCGTGGGTTTTAGGGTGACAGAGTACTGAGTTTTTTTCAGGAGGATTCATCGAAGAAACATAACATTAATAAAACATGAATACAACCTAAATAAAGGACTGGTATAATCTCTAATTCAAAACTATAAAGTAATAAATTTATGAGCTTTTTCTGATATTCAATTTTCATAATTTACTCAATATAGAATTTGGACTGACACTTAGCTTTGAAAGTTTGGCCATTGAGCAAATTATCTGAGCCACTGAAATGTGCTTACATCTAAACCGATGGTAGGTTAAATTTTTACTTCTGTTAGATAATTTCCCAAGTGAAATTTTATTAAGTGTCTGCATTTCCAGGCCATTCAAGTAGGTTGGTTATTACATAAGAATCACCGGATTGGTTATCGAAATTTGTATATTTACTCTTTCTTTATATGACTATAGCCTCATGAACAAAAATCTTAAGAAAAAGTAATTCTTAATATAAAATATTTTAAGTTGACTTTTAAATGTTAATTTTTCTTAACATCTTTTGCAATATCTATGTTCTTGATGTATCCATCAATGTAGATAGATTCAAGGGTTTAAACTAAAAAAGTTTGTAGTGAATTTTAGAAAGTATGAACTGTTCTGTATATATTGAAATCATGTTATAAGTTAAAAATAAAAACTTTAGAAAATTATGTAAGAGTGTTTTTATAATGCATAATTAATAATAACTTATGGAAAAACTCAGTTTTTTATCTTACTTTTTATTTTTGGAAAATATTTGAGAAAATTTGCCAAACTAGAAAATTTGCCTAATAATTAATGTAAAACTAAAAAAAGTTTTAGTCAGAGAACTAGTTAGTACTTTGTGAGATGTGTTGAACATATGTTGAGAAAATGTTGGTGTTAAAAGTATGTCTGATCACTGTGCTTAATAAGTTTAGTCTTATTATTCAGTTACCACAGTTTTTCTTTTGCCTTTTCCACTATTTTTATCTTGTTCAGTTCTGCTCAGCCCCACTTGTACTCACTCAGATTTATTTTCTGGATCTTTGTATGCAATTAAGTACATTCACAGATTTTGTGGCATCCAGACACATGATTAGCCACGATCTATTAAGAATTCTTGTCATATGCAGCACTGTTTGAAGTAATTTAAATGTGGAATTTGTTCGATGGATTTTAAATTCTGTTATATGTTAAATTATTAACTTTGGGTTGTTAACTTCCGAAGTACATGCAAGGTGCAGCTATGTGAAGAACTCTGATCCTTTGTTCCATTTATTCTGATTTACAGATACATTAAAATTGGGCAGATATTTTTGTTATATATATAGTGAATACTATTAGATTTCTCCAATCCACCACACATATGATGAAGAAAGTTATAATATATAAAAAAAGAACAACTCTTGTCTTATAAACTGGTTGACTTGGTTCTAAAATATGTATGCATATAAGAAAGTTGTCTAAGTTATATGTATGCTTTAAATCTAGACCGTTTTATTTTTAAACTTCTGTACATTCAGATAAGGAAACAATATTATCATAACTTGAATATAACATTTTAATATGAATTTGCTATTATTTATGTTGTCTAGTAATTTCTGCTAGAGATTATCGACCAATGATGATAGGATGATGAAGATGGCCCATCAAAATGAATATATGAATATTAAAAGTAGAAATTCATAAATAAAATATAAACAGTACATAAATATAGTTTGATTTTACTTTGTTTATACTTTTCCATCTCCACCTTATTTGTTCTATACTATATGTATCATATTGTGCCTAATACTTTGGTCCAAAGCTGTGTAAGAAAATGTGTCAGATGTCAGTTGGATAAGATTGAATTCTGAAAGCAGGTTGGATAAGTGTTTGGCAATATCTTGAAAGAAAGTTTCCTATTGACAGAATGTGGGTGATTTAGTCTCACTAGTAGCAATTTTCCATTGAAATTTCAAAGGATGATCCTTCAAACCCAATTAGGAGATCTAAATTATTAATATGTCTTCACTAATGTGTACATTTTTTGAAACTGGTGAGACCTCACAGTTTTGCATTTTCAGAGGAATCATTATGAAGCACACTAGCTGAGTGCTCACATCTTTTGAAACTTCCTTGTCACATGTTACTAAGTTGAAAAAGAAACTGTTTTAGAAGCTAATAAAGATGAATCGGTGAAAAAAGAAGAGTTATATACAGTAATTTGTAAAAGGTAGAGTGAAAGAGCTGTTTGCTATTACTGTAAAATTTTAATGGTTTTGGTTGAATAAGGAATTCAGTGGATTGAAAACTTCTGCTGAAGAGGGAGGAAGTATTTGGGGGTACAAGATTTGAAATGGGAAGGAATGATCAAAAGAGTCACAAATTTGCTGTCAACAATGAAGAATTCATATAGTAAATTTGTATTCTGTTGATATGCAGAAAATATCAGAAGTTTTTTTCATTTGTATTGTCAACAATGGTTCCTTTTAGTATATTCCCTGATTCCTTACTCTCCTGTTTTTTTTTCATTTTTCAACCATTAACTGAGTTGAATAGCAGTAAAATCAAGTAGATTTTTGTTTTCCTTTTTTGTGGGGATATGAATGAGAAAAATCATGACAACCAGACAAAGATGTAGCTCAGAACCTGCAAGAGTATAACTGAACCAAAATTCTTTGAGAACACACCGGAACTAACAGTTTGTTACCAAGCTGTTATAGAAAACTGATAATTTTACAGTTCCCAGAGCTGCAATTTTCAACCATTAACCATTTTCATCTATAACTATCCTCTTTCCAGTCATGAACTTCCATACCGAAAATTTGTCGCATGTTTCTCTTATTGGCGGTGGCTTTTTTGTCATATTTTGCCAGACTAAATTATGACAGTCACACTGTTTGAACTTCATTATATACCTTTGATTTTGTGTTTTATAGTTACCTCATGCAGTGTATTTTAAGATAAGGTTGTTGTGAATTGTTTGGTTGAGTGCATGGATTTACTGATGACCATAGCTATTTGTGGATATTATGTTTTCAAAATGTATGCTTGG
Organism: Vigna unguiculata; assembly: GCF_037176805.1. Taxonomy (NCBI): domain Eukaryota; kingdom Viridiplantae; phylum Streptophyta; class Magnoliopsida; order Fabales; family Fabaceae; genus Vigna; species Vigna unguiculata. The sequence continues at coordinate 19,621,519 of NC_140795.1, read as the reverse complement.
TCATTAATCAACCAAGAATGATAAGCCCCATCATCTACCAACCCTTCTATACCATATACACATTTTGCTTATCTACATTGCTATTTTTTTTCTCTTAAACAAATCTAACAAATAACATTGAAACCAATGAACATTTTTAGTAATATTACGAAAATTAACCAACCGAAGGTGCATAGTTGTAACATTACTTTTCAGCTATACAACAAAAGGGATAAGAGTGTCAGTTGATATGGTTCTATTGTTTTTTTCCAATTCAAATTCACCTTTAAAATATAAAACATTACTGTAACATGTAACAAAGAGACAAAGGGTATTTATTCACTTAACCCATAAATGAGAAATGCTGGTCACAAAATATGTAAGGTAAAATGGAACGAAGGCACAGTAGTACAAACCACTCACTCAAAAAAAATATCAACTTCACCAGCATCACACATTTACGTTCTTCCAAGGAAGAGATAAGATAATGGAGCCTCTTCCACGTGTCACTTCCACATGGTACCTAACGATAAGGCTACCATTCAAATATTTTCCTTACTCGTGTGGACAATATGCTGTAATGTCATCACTTATAGAATCCAACGGTTGTAAGATGTGAGGAAGCAGTCCCTTGGATTTGACACCATTGGATGAGTAGTGAAGAAATCACAGTATTATATAAAGGAAGAAGGAGAAGAAGCTTGGCCATCTAGCAGCAGAACAACAAGTGATTCAGAAGTAAGAAGGAAGGAAAATGGCTTCCTCAATGATCTCCTCCCCAGCTGTTACGACCGTTAACCGTGCTGGTGCCGGTGCCGGCATGGTGGCTCCGTTCACTGGCCTGAAGTCCTTGGGTGGGTTCCCAACGAGGAAGACGAACAATGACATTACTTCGGTTGCAAACAACGGTGGAAGAGTGCAATGCATGCAGGTAATTAAGAAAACTGGAATTAGAAGTTAGATGGATAAATTATGGGTAGAAAAGGTTAATGAAATTATGATGGAAATGAGTAGGTGTGGCCAACAACTGGGAAGAAGAAGTTCGAGACTCTGTCGTACCTTCCAGACCTGACTGAAGAACAACTGCTTAAGGAGATAGATTACCTTCTTAGGAATGGATGGATCCCTTGCTTGGAATTTACATTGCAGGTGAATTTGTTGGAAGCCCTTTTTGTTGAATTTGATGATTGATTGTTATTAAATTTTGATGATTGATTTGATGTTTTTGGTTTATAGGACCCATTCCCATACCGTGAGCAAAACAGGTCACCTGGATACTATGATGGAAGGTACTGGACCATGTGGAAGCTGCCTATGTTTGGGTGCACTGATGCTACTCAGGTGTTGCAGGAGGTTGTAGAGGCCAGGACTGCTCACCCCAACGGCTTCGTCCGTATCATTGGATTCGACAACGTTCGTCAAGTCCAGTGCATCAGTTTCATTGCCTACAAGGCCCCTGGCTTCTAAGTCTGCTACATTTGTAACCCACCACCACTTTGTTTCTTTGTTTGTATTTAAACCATATTCCCATTTCGTTTTCTCTTTTTGAGATTCCACCATCCTGTAATTTTGGTTTCTGTTTTCGGACTTCATTGCAAATGAATGGATGAGAACTAATGAATAAGCCGTTGTGTTGTGTTTTTTATTCTAAAATAACTCATGAACCCATTAATTATTGTCCTCGCATCTCCCTCTAGTTGGTTGAAATTAATACTTTCTCGTTTAATGATTTCACTTATTGGTGTTTAACAAAGAACTCTTTAAGTCATTCAAGTAAACATCATAGTTGAGCTTGGCCTTATTAACTTTGTCACACAGAATGTTCTACTTTTATCCTTACAAAAGTAGTGAGACGTTTTAAAGATAAAAATCTTAGAGTTTCATTCTATAAAACAAATAATATCTCTAGTCTATTGATTCACTTTAATAATGTTATCTCAACATACTTTAGTTGGAACAACTTTATACTTCGTTATCTTAGGAAAGAAGTTCATCACTCAATTTAAGAACATGTTGCTAGGAGACTACTGAACTTTCAAAACCAAACATGAACCCCATAATTCTTGGAAACACAGATATTTTGTACTGTATACAGCAACAAACAACCAGTAATTACCAAACCGTTTTGTTAATTATGTGCAAAGAAAGAGATCAAATTCAATTTTTGTTTTTTGGTTTCAGAAACTATGCCTCCCATGAAAAAGCCAGTAACTATTTTGTTTGTGCCATTTCTAAATTTTCCAACTGCATTTTTCAAATTATGATTGCAAAAGGGCACAGAAAAACACAATCAGATTTGGTCATGCTCTGCTAATAGTACAATATTTCTAGAATTGTCAGAATCTGATGCTCACAATGAATATCAACATGATTCTCTTGCCTGTTGTTTGTTTGCAACAAGTTGGTATGGATTAGCAACTAAAATATCAATCACTTAGAGGCTTGTGAGTAGTAATAGGTAACTTATCTCAACACCTTTTAGGTCGCATTAAAGCTTATACTGGACCCCTTTTGATAGCTACATTTGTGAACAAGGATACTAGAGAAACAGATAAGTTTCACCTCCTTTTCTCTCATTGCCACATCATACATATTCAAAGTCAATGGAGAATATACAAATCTATGGGATTTTATTTTTTCAATGTGAATACTTACCCTAGAATCAAGTTTCTTCAAACTTATTTTTGTTTTATAAATTTTTGAGAATATTAATTCTTCATCGCTCTAATGGAATTGAATATAGATAAAAATAGGTTAACTTTCAATTAACATTTTGTTAATTCAAATGCAATTGAATATATATAATATTGTTGGGATCAATCACTGCATCTGAGGTATTGTCCGATTTGGAATTCCAAGCTCTCTTCATAGTTTTGTCTTTAAAAGGTATCTCTTAGAGGGTTGCAGGAGGAATATGTATTTAAATTGTCCTTGGCCTCAAATCTTAAACAACGTAGGACTATTGGATGTAGTAAAATAAACCCTCTAGTTGAGGTTTAAGAGAACAAGGCTTCATCTTTAGAACCACTTTTCATTTGCCCTCAGACGGCACACATGTTTCCACATGTTTCCACATCAATGTCGTCGAAATAACAATGTTAAGGTCAATCATCGCATTTGAGGTACTATTCACTTTGGAGCCTAAAACTCCTGTCATGATTTTATACATAAAAAGTGCCTCAAAGGGTTGGAGGATGATGTAAGTTCATCATATAATTTGAATGCTTTGAATGAGTGCAATGTGTTTGTGTTAATGTTGCTCAAGAAAACTTTAAGAAGATTCCCACTGGACATTAAGATAACCAAGAGTTTATTTCGATGTGAAGGTATGATGCACTTGGATGCGAAAGCTTGAAATAATGAATGAGAATGTGTTAAGAGAGTGGGATGGGTGTGTTTCGTTGGTACAACCCTAAAGGAAAAGGTCTTGGAAAAGTCAAGAAGATAACATGTCCTAGTGAACTTAGAACAAAAGAAGAGCTTCAAAATTGGAAGAATTTCTCTATATTACTTCCAAGTTGTTTTACAATGCTTGAGAACTTCTATTGATAGAATTTTGGAATGAGCCCAAGTCTCAAAAAGATAAAAAAAAAACCTTGAAACTATGAAGCTCTAGAACTTTCAAGAGTGACTAACAAGTTGTCAAGTTCATACACCAAGTTAACTACCTAATGCATATACCTTTCAAGTTGCTTTGGTCTCCAAGAAATGTTCTAAGGGTTACTTGAGGCCCTAGCAAGCTCAAAAATCAACTTGGAAAGCCAAAACTGCACATTTATGGGAAGTGCCCGATTTAATCGATTAGGTTATTTTACATAATCAATTAAATTGGGTTGTCACACTGAAATTGGCCAAAATACAAGGCCTAAATGAAAGACTTATTTACATTTTTACAATGCTTAGAAAGGAAAGACAAGGTGATATTGTTGTCGTTGACGCAATCAAATCAATACTACTTATCAATAACATCTTCAATATTGTTTAGAAAGTAGTCAACAAAAATAGAAAGGGTAAAGTAATCTAAAGTTGTCTCCCAATGAACACGAAATTGATTTCTAACCAATTAATTCTTATAAAAATATACAAAAGAGTTAGTCAAATGAAATAATAAAAACATGAGAGGATTAAGTAAACAAAATAATATATCAAAGAAAGAAATGGAATTGAAAAGATAAAAAGAGATAAAAACAATAATAAAGAAAACAGGTTGATTCCGCTGTTTATCCAAAATAGGATTCATCATTGGTTTTCTAAAGATTATTGTTATTAATTTCTTGTTTAAGATTTCAAATTAATAAATGTAACTTCTCAATTAATTTGTTGGTTTCCTCACTTTTAACCAAAGTAACTTCTCGATCAAAAGCAAGAACTTTATAGATTAATTATACTAAATTTAACCAAAGTAACTTCTCAATTAAATATTACTATGCCTAATCATGTCTATTGTTTTACCTCTTGTGTCTAGTAAAAATCTAATTAACTAAAGTAACTTCTTGATTAATTCTAATCAGAGTTTTCACCTTTAATCAAATAAACTTCTCAATAAACTTCTCAATTATTAGCAAAAAGTCATTCAATCATATGACAATTTCTAAATTAACCAATGTAACTTCTCAATTAAAATTTAAAAACCCTTGGACTCGTATGATTGTTTTATTATGTAGATTTAACATTGTGCTAACCTGCTACAATGTAAAAATCATTATTTGTACTAGATTAACAACCAAAAGACATAGATAAAAATAAATCACAACAAGAATAAAAAGAACAGACCAATTTATTCATCTAACCTCAAAATCTAATTAAGAAATTACAATGGAACTAACCCTTGAAGCTTAGCCCTCCATGGAATGCAAAATAAAATAAAAATAAAAGAAGAGTATATGGAAAGAGAATGAAATTAGGCACCCTAAGGGTTTTTAAACTCCGAAGTTCTGAGCTTGTTTTTCTACCTCCCTTTGGTATCTTTATAAAGGACTTAGACTAAGTTTTTCTGATGCTAAAATCTCTCAAGTATCTTTTAAAATAAAGATAAAGATAAATATTATTTATGATTATAGTGATTATGAATATTTACAAATATTTGACAAATATAGTTGGTTGAAATTTTATGATATAATTAAATAAATTAATTATTTAAAGATATCTAATAAATTATCACTAAATAATATTTGTATTAATTTTCTAAATCAACCATTTGCAATCTTGTAGTTAAAATTTGCTAGAAAATCCAAAAATATCAATATTTGCACTTTAAACCCTCTTGTTTGACAAAACTTTGACCAGATTGTGACCAAACTTTGGAACTTTGACCCTTTGACCATCCATTGAGAGGTTGCCACGTGACACTATCTCTTTCTCCCGAATGAAGCTTCTCTCTCCTCCCTTAGGGATTTTGCTGCGTGGAAGATTTGTGAGGCTGCACCGTTGTTGCAAAGTTCATGACATATATGCACTCGTGGTGGCAACGTGGGTTTCACGTGGTTAGCGAAGCGGTGGTTAGATGGACTTGGTTCTACAGATGCGCGAAGGTTCTGGTCCATGACAAATTATAGGTTCACGTGGTGGTTTGTGGGTTCACCAATGATGGTTTGAAGGTGTTGCATTTCTTCTTTCAGTGGTGGCACGAGGTTTAACGTTGATAGTTCGTGGTTTGATGAGGTCTGATGCGAGAATGGTGGCAAAGGTTCACACTTCACTATAGATGTTGCTTGTGGTTTGTTTTCGTGGACGAGATTCACGACGCATGTGCGTGGAAGATGCCATTTTCATTCTGCTTCATTTGCTACAAGCGTGATGGTTATCGACATTGAGATTTTGGTAATTGCCTAATCTACCTAAGGTTTATGAGTTAGGAGAAGGTTGAAGATGATGATGTGGCAACACCTAATTGGTTTAATTTTGTGAGTTATGATGTTGCCACGTGTCACCTTGTGGGTGGAAAAAATTGAAAGTGGTTGATTGCACATGGCATGATCTCGTTAAGTTGATTTTGTAAGTGTAAGAGGGGTGAAAATAGACATATTAGGGGGTGCATAGTATTTTTTGGGTGGTGTATTGCTAAAAAATGGGAGTGTATAAGTAATGTAAGGGGTTCACAAGTGATATTTTTGGAACTTATTGATTTGAGCCTTATTTGAAGGTGTTTTGTAACTTTAATCAATTTAGTTTCACACCTTCAATGAACTTAATCTTAACTTCAATTGTATCAACAAACGTTAGAATAACCAATAATAATTTTTAAGACTTTTTTTATCACACAAGCTCAAATAGCCTAATTATCAAAATTGTCAATTAAATCACTCTTTAAGCACAAAAACTCAATTAAATACACATAATTAAACATTAAATGATGACAAAAATTTTAACTCATCACAAGCTAATACACTATCTTTCATAGAAGAAGAGCTCTTTGAAGTCCTTCTCTTCTTCCATTCTCCTTGCTATAGATGATGTTGCAGCTCTCTAGAAATGTTATATCACTTCTTCTCCATTGTCATTCCATTTTCGTGTTGTATACATCTTTTCTTCATGTCCTGATGTGTTTTCACCGATTGGTGTTCCTATGTCTTGTATGCTTCAAAGGGATTATTCTGCTTGAATCTTTATTTTGTGTGCTTTAGGTTCTCTATCTTGTTTCTACTAATTGCTTTTACATTTTCTAAGTCTTTATTGTTTTTATTCGGTTAAATTACTTTGTCTTTGAGTCATTTTTATTTTGAGATCCATATGTGGTGTTTAGAAGTCCTGTTTAGTCCATATATGTTATTACATTTATGTTTAGCCGTTTGAATTTGTGAAAAATTTTGTCTCTACTACTTTGGCGTTATGCGCATTTTGTTGTTCTTTGGTGTTATATCTTACTTTTTTTAAGATCATAAAAAAGTTCTTAGATTTAGGTTTCTATGATGTTTGATTGAGTTTCTATTCTACACACCAATGTAGGAAAGAGTTTTTGCAGCGGTTATTTTGGTCATTTTTGGCTTCTGTTTAATACCTGAATCCAGCTGAGGCAACAAAGGGTCACCTTTCTACCTCGATTATGAATCGAGGCATATATAACCCTTACTACCTGGATTCTAGAGGAAACCGAGGCGTAATAAGCATTAAAAATTTTAAAAATTAAATCAGAAATGACATTTTTGCCTCGGGTCTAGTTGCAACTGATGCAAAAAATTCAGATTTACTACCTCGGTTATGGAACAATCGAGGCATAATAGCCTTAAAAAAAAGATAATCTTTCTACCTTGGTTTTGGTCACAACCGAGACATAAAATGGACATTTTTTAATGCATATTCTATTTCTCTGATATCCTACACATTAAACCTGCATTTATAGAACCAAATAGCCAAAAACAGAAAATTATACTATTCAAATAAAAATAAGGCAAAATACATAATGTACTATTCATTACAACATCATATCCTACCATAAATAGACGTACTAAATGATGGTATAACGCAACAGAATGTTTAAGCGTTTGGACAAAAACCAAGAGGGGGGTGAATTAGTTTTAAGTAATAAAATTAATACTTTAAAAATTTTTCCAAAATTTATCAATTAAATCAAATATTAATTTCTTTAAACACAATAATGGATGAAATAAAGAGATAGAGAAGAAGATTGAACACAAGTATTTATACTGGTTCGGATCAAAAGACCCTACGTCCCGTTGTTAATCTCTAAAAAAGGAGATTAACTAAATCACTAACAAATAACAGATTACAATCAGATAATAAAAGAGTAAGCAAAGAAAACACCTCTCTTGAACACACAAGAGATGAACACCTTTCTCTGAATCACATAGAGAACCTTGACCTTAGCTTTCCTATCAACAGCAGCAGCACTCAATCTCCTAGAACACCTCTAAGGAAAAGTTATCGCTCTACCCACACTAGGTTTTTCAAAGCTTCTTTTGAGAACACTCAGAGAACTCTCTTGCAGTCACAGCACTAGCACTCTCAAAAAGCTAAGTGAGAAGTAACTTTGATGTTCCTTAAATAGGGGTTCCAGAAATTAGGTCAAAAAGTTGAACAGTCGCGCCCAACTGACCAGGATAATCGATTATCACTAGTGATAATCGATTATTCCAGTGTGTTTTATGAAAAACAAATTTTTGAACAGATAATCGATTATCAGAGGTGATAATCGATTATTCTAGTGCTTTCTTGAAAAAATTGGTTCAGCTCAGGATAATCGATTATCCTAAGTGATAATCGATTATCACTTTGATTTTTCGAGAAATACCAGAATTTTCTTTGTGCAATATTGATTCTAACTATTCTAATTACACTTTACAAGATAGCTTTAAACGTAACAACACATGTTCTTCATATTGACTTCCAGATGGCTTTCAGGCTTCTTTTATCATCATCAAAATCTTGCTTCATCATTTAGACTTGTATTGCTTTTGCCAACAATCTCCCCCTTTTTGATGATGATCAAAACAATATGTTTAAAGTATCTGCAATCAAAATACCTTACAAGTAGATTGGTTAGTAGCACTGTTTGGTTTAAACTTTTAAACTTTTTCTCCCCCTGTGAAAAAAGTTTGTAATAGAGAAGCTCCCCCTCAATTAGACAATTGTAAAGAATAACAATAAAAGTAGACTTTTATTATGAAATAATAAAACTAGAAAACATTTTACAATAGCAATAAAAAATAACTATGATGTAGACCTTTAAAAGTCTTGACTCATGTCATCACCTTCATCATATTTATCAAACTTATGTTCTAAATTAGAAATCCTAGAATCTAGTCCTCTAATTAAGCCAGTGACTTCTTCATGTCGGTGAGTGGAGAGAAGAAAGAATTCTCCAAGTCTCTGGTTTAGGTTTAAAATTTGATGCTCTAAAGAAGAGGATGAGCCACCAACACCACTAGATAATCCAATATTTGTGTCAACAGGAAGAATAGGAGCAGTGGAAGGATTCTCTTTTTCTTCATTGTCCGAGGAAGGCATATCATCCTTGTGAATGTAGGTATTCCCAAAAGGAATAAATTTCATCTGCTTCAAGGAGTTTTCCACAATTTTGTATGCCTTAGTGGTTTTATGAGATTGTTCATCAGAGACATTTACCCGTTTGTACTCACAAATACGAGAGATGAGCAAGGAATACGGGAGTGGATATTGAGGCAATCTCTTGGCTTTGAGCATGGTGTCAAGAATGATGTTTGGCCAATGGATAGGAATGTGATTGAGCATAACATAGATGATCATAAGATCTGCTTCACTGTAGTGTGCGTGATTTGTACCACGTGGACATAAAATCCAAACAATAAGATAGTGAAGTAGACGCTCATCAACTTTGAGAGGTCCTGCTAGTAATTGGCGACCTATTTCTTGATCCGATCATCGCATAAAGGATCTATAAGCGAATATTTTGTTGAACCCTTCAATGCCAGCAGTGAGGATTGGAGATGTGCCATCATAAATAGAAAATTGAGCAACATTTTCCCAAATATCATCATCCAGAATAATGTCAACACCTTTCACCTTTGTAAAGCCTACTCTATCTCTGAATTTGTAATTGAAGTAGAAAGATCGTACCAAATCGGGGTAGTAGGTGCCTTGCATCTCTGTGAAGAATTTGACCCCTTGTTCAGCAAGAAAAACAGGAATTGTGAAATGACGATTGACAAACCAGTGAGACTAGATGAATTTCAGAGTGATAAGGGGCTTGTCTTTCCATAATGTGATGAATTCAGATCTTCTATCTTCATCTGAAATCCATCCTTCAATGGCGGCAGTCCTAGGTGCAGTTGAGGTTTGAGGGGCACGAGATGCAGTCCTTCTGCAGGTAGGAATCTTCCTACGAGAGGGTTTAGCCATTGTTGAGGTAAAGGAGAGGGAAGCTTTGATAGTTTTTGAGAATTTTGAGAAAATGAGAGGTTCTTGAGTGTTGAAGGTGAGAAAAGAGTGTTCTAGTGACCAAAATGGCTGATATATATAGAGAAGTGTCTCTAATGGCCATATACAGGCATTTTAATGCAAATCTAGCCGTTGCAACGGCTAGTTTTTGAATTTATTTGGTCCAACGACGTGTAATAATCGATTATTTGAAGGTGATAATCGATTATTGTTTCAAATATTGTGTAAAACATGAATCCTGAGGAGCTGATAATCGATTATCCTAAGTGATAATAGATTATTCAGAGAGTTTTTTATTTTTGGCTCAAAATTAAGGATAATCGATTATTGCCCCAAATAATCGATTATTCCATAATGTTTTTGGGATTTTTAAGGGTGGCTGATAATCGATTATTGACACTTATAATCGATTATTGATGCTAATTTTCGGATTTCTTAAGGAAATTGAGTTTTTGGTAATTTAAGAGATCTCTAATATGCCTAAGTCTCTTCTTAGTTCATAAAATCTATCTTTAGCTAAAGGTTTGGTAAAAATATCAGCTAATTGATGCTTTGTATCTACGTATTCTATCTCACAATTCCCTTTATTTATGTGATCTCTTAGGAAATGATGCCTTATTTCAATGTGCTTTGTCCTAGAGTGCATTATGGAATTTTTGGTTAAGTTAATAGCACTGGTATTATCACATTTCAGAGGTATATGATTTGGAAAGATATTATAGTCTTCTAATTGTTGTTTCATCCAAAGAATCTGAGCACAACAGTTTCCAGCTGCTATGTATTCAGCCTCTGTAGTTGACAAAGCTACACAAGCTTGTTTCTTAGAGTGCTAAGAGACTAATGAACTTCCTAAGAGGTGACAAGTACCACTGGTACTTTTTCTATCTATTTTACAACCACCATAATTAGCATCTGAATAGCCTATCAAATTAGGAGATACTCCTAAAGGATACCAAAGTCCAAAACATGCAGTTCCTTTTAAGTATTTTAAAATTCTTTTCACAGCAGTAAGATGTGATTCTTTTGGATTGACTTGAAAATGAGCACACACACATACAGATTGCATAATGTCAGGCCTACTTGCAGTAAGATACAACAAAGAACCTATCATGCTTATAAACATAGTCTGATTTACCTCTATTCCTGATTCATCGTTGTCTAAGTAGCAGGAAGTTCCCATAGGAGTACTTGCTTCCTTAGCAGTATCCATTCCAAATTTCTCAAGTACTTCTTTACAGTACTTAGATTGAGAAATGAAAGTTCCATTTTCCATTTACTTAATTTGTAGACCCAAAAAGAATGTCAATTCTCCCATCATTAACATTTCAAATTCTCCTTGCATTATGCTTGCAAACCCTTTACATAGTGAACTATCAATAGACCCAAATATTATGTCATCTACATAAGTCTGAACTAGCAAAATATGCTCATTTACTCTTTTAATAAACAGTTAAATCAATTTTACCTCTTTCAAAATCATTTTCTAACAAAAATGTACTTAATCGTTCATACCAAGATCTAGGTGCTAGTTTTAATCCATACAATGCTTTCTTTAATTTATAAATATGATTAGGAAACTTATAGTCTTCAAAGCTAGGTGGTTGTTCAACATACACATTTTCTTTTATAAATCCATTTAGGAAAGCACTTTTGACATCCATCTGATATAGTTTAAATTTCATGAGAGAAGCATAGGCAAGAAGTAAACGTATAACTTCTAACCTGGCAACTGGAGCATATGTCTCATCATAGTCTATACCTTCTTCTTGTCTGTATCCCTTTGCTACAAGTCTGGCTTTGTTTTTAGTGATGTTTCCATCTTCATCCAGCTTGTTTCTGAACACCCATTTTGTTCCTATGAATCATCCCTAGGAATGAGTTCCCAAACTTCATTCCTTTCAAATTGATTCAGCTCTTCTTGCATTGCTATACACCATTGATCATCTTGAAGAGCTTCTTTTACACTTTTGGGTTCTATCTGTGAAACAACAACAACAGTCATACAAAAATTTGACATATTTCTAGTAACTACTCCCTTTGATATATCTCCAATGACATTCTCCAGAGACAATCCTCTAGGTGATTTCCAGCTTTTGGCAAGATCTTCAGGTTCAGTCAATGGATTTTCATTTAGATACATCTCATCAAGAGCTTCTTTAAAATATTCTTCATCACCTGCATTTGTTTTATTTGACTCAAGAGGGTTCCCCTCAAGGTCCATAATTTCATCAAAAACAACATGCACAGATTCTTCCACATTGCAGGTTCTTCTATTGAAAATTCTATAGGCTTTACTAGTTAATGAATATCCTAGGAAAATAGCATCATCGGCTTTAGAATCAAATTTACCCAAATTTTCTTTTCCGTTGTTTAGAACAAAGCATTACAAATTTTCTTTTCCGTTGTTTAGAACAAAGCATTTGCATCCAAATATTTTTAAATGTGCTACATTTGGCTTTCTTCCTTTAAACAATTCATAGGGTGTAATTTTTAAAATTGGTCTAATGAGCATTCTATTTAATACATAACACGCTGTGCTCACAGCATCAGCCTAAAAATATTTAGGCACATCATATTTGTTCAACATTGTGTAAGCTAATTCTTCTAAAGATCTATTTTTCCTTTCTACAACTCCATTTTGTTAAGGAGTTCTAGGTGCAGAAAAATTATGCATAATTTCATTTTCTTCACAAAAGTTTTCAAACAATTCATTTTGAAATTCTCCACCATGATCACTTCTCAAAACTTTAATTTTCAAATCATTTTCATTTTAAATTACTTTTGCAAATTTCTTAAAAGCTTTAAATGCCTCACTTTTTAGTGTGAGAAAGAAGGTCCATGTATATCTTGAGTAATCATCAACAATAACAAGAGCATAATAATTTCCTCCAAAACTTTTTGTCCTTGAAGGAACAAACAAATCCATATGCAAAAGTTCTAAAGGTTTTGATGTAGAAATCACATTTTTTGAATGAAATGAAGATTTTACTTGTTTTCCTTTTTGACATGCATCACATAGTTTATCTTTTTCAAACTTTATTTTTGGCAATCCAATTACTAATTCTTTAGAAATTAATTTGTTTAATTGTTGCATGTGAATATGAGCAGCTCGTTTATGCCACAACCAAGGATTTTCTTCTTTAACAACCAAACAAGTTATATCACTAGATGATACAGTATCAAGATCAATCAAGTAAATGTTATTGTGTCTCATACCTTTTGATGAATAGTGCAGTAGTCACTCTCAAATATTACTTTGAGTCCTTTATCACATAATTGGCTTATACTAAGAAGATTGTGTTTTAGTCCTTCCATATACAGTACATCCTTGATCTCCAAAGTATTTCCTCCACCCACATCACCCGTTCCTAGTATTTTTCCCTTGTTGTTATCCCCATAAGTGACAAATCCTTGTTCCTTTCTTTTAAAATTCTTAAACTTCTTTTTGTCTCCAGTCATGTGTCTTGAAAAACCACTGTCAAGATACCACATTGATCTTCTGGATTTAGAAGTCATATGCAAAATAAGGAAACAATTCATTTAGGTCCCCAACAACTTGTTTGGGTCCTTGGGGTTAGAAAAAAATATCTACTTATAAACAGGTACCCAGTGATACTTCCCATTAGGAACACCAAAATGTTTAATATTGCATTTGTTTGAAGTATGACCCTTGTTCATGCAATAAAAACATGTTGCAGTACATGCATATGTATTCATAGAATGATATGTTCCTTTTTCTACCTAAACTCTATGAGTCTTTTTAGCTTTATTTTTTAAATTATGATTATAAGCATGCTTGGTCTTATTTGGATATTTCTTGAGATCAAACCTTTCACAATTTTTATTTTCTAAGGCATCTTCAAGATGTTTTTCCAAAATACATATATCAAACATATAACTTTTACATGAAGCACATTCAAAAATTTCTTTTTCTTTATTTTCTAATGTTGCAATTTTATTTTTCAAAAATTTTTCTTCTTCAAGAGATTTTTTGAATTTACTTTGTAAATCTTTAAAATCAAATTTTAACTTTTTATGAGCAGTATCCAATTTACTAGATTTAACAAGTAATTGTTGAAAAACATTATACAAATCATCATAGTCATTTTCATAGCAAGTAGAATTTACCTCACTATCAGAATCATCATGATTAGCCATAAAACATAGATTTGCTTCTTCATTTTCAGAATCGCTAGAATTTGATGAGCTTGAGGCATTGTCTTCCCATGCTATGTATGCGTTTTTCTTAAATAATTTTCTGCCCTTCTTTTCTTCACTTTTCTTTGAATTTGGGCAATCAGCCTTGACGTTTCCAAATTCTCCACATCCGTAACATTTGAAATTTGAGGATGATCCTTGATTATCCTTCTTGTTGTTCTTGAATTGATTTTTACCTTTGGCCTTCATGAATTTTGTAAACTTCTTAATGATAAGACTAAGATTTTCATCGTCATCCGAATCTTCTTCTTCCTTTTGCTTTTTTCCTTTAACCACTTCAGTTTTAAAGGCTATGTTCTTCTTTCTTCCAATATCTTCTTCTTCATTTAGTTTGCCCAATTCAAGCTCTTGTTCTCTCAGCTTTCCAAATAGAGCTGCCATCGTCATTGTCGCAAGATTTTGTGACTCCGTGATGGCTGTCACCTTCGGCTGCCAAGTCCTGTTCAAGGATTTAAGAATTTTTATATTTAATTCATCAATGTCAAAAGTTTTACCTAGACCTGTGAGATGATTGGCAATATGTGTGAATCGTTTCTGCACATCGTAGATAGTTTCTCCTTGTTGCATCCGAAACATTTCGTATTCTTTGATCAAGGAGTTCTTGCGTGCCCTTTTCACATCGTCTGTTCCTTAATGGGTCCCACATATCTTGTGCACTGGTGCAAACTAAGATCCTGTAAAACTCATCTAGGGTTAAAGCAGATGAAATTATATTTCTAGCTTTTACATCATACTAAGCTCGTCTATTTTCGTCTGTTGTCCATTGCGAGAATGGCTTTGGTTCCTGCACATCATTTACAATATTAATAGGAACAAATGGACCATTTATCAAAGCATCCCAAATACCTCTATCAACAGATTCCAGAAAAATTTGCATCCTAACTTTCCAGAAAGGATAGTTTTCACCAATAAATAGAGGAGGTTTGTTGATAGACGCACCCTCAACAAAGGTTTGATTTAGTCCAACCATTTTCGAAAAATTTGAATAACTATCAAAGCAAGCTCTGATACCAATTGTTGGTATAGCGCATCGGAATGTTTAAGCGTTTGGATAAAAACCAAGAGGGGGTGAATTGGTTTTAAGTAATAAAATTAATACTTTAAAAAATTTTCGAAAATTTATTAATTAAATCAAATATTAATTTCTTTTAACACAATAATGGATGAAATAAAGAGATAGAGAAGAAGATTGAACACAAGTATTTATACTGGTTCGGATCAAAAGACCCTACGTCCAGTTGTTAATCTCTGAAATCACTAACAAATAACAGATTACAATCAGATAATAAAAGAGTAAGGAAAGAAAACACCTCTCTTGAACACACAAGACATGAACACCTTTCTGTGAATCACACAGAGAACCTTGACCTTAGCTTTCCTAGCAACAACAGCAACACTCAATCTCTTAGAACACCTCTCAGAGAACTCTCTTGCAATCACAGCACTAGCACTCTAGCCTCTCAAAAAGCTAAGTGAGAAGTAACTCTGATGTTCCTTAAATAGGGGTTCCAGAAATTAGGTCAAAAAGTTGAACAGTCGCGCCCAACTGACCAGGATAGTCGATTATCACAAGTGATAATCGATTATTCCAGTGTGTTTTATGAAAAACAAATTTTTGAACAAATAATCGATTATTATAGGTGATAATCGATTATTCCAGTGCTTTCTTGAAAAAATTGGTTCAGCTCAGGATAATCGATTATTCTAAGTGATAATCGATTATCACTTTGATTTTTCAAGAAATACCAGAATTTTCTTTGTGCAATATTGATTCTAACTATTCTAATTACACTTTACAAGATAACTTTAAACATAACAACACATGTTCTTCATATTGACTTCCAGATGGCTTTCAGGCTTCTTTTATCATCATCAAAATCTTGCTTCATCATTTAGACTTGTATTGCTTTTGCCAACACTAAATACTATTGTACATTTATATAATGAACTTTGAACAAACTATCCTTAAATATTTAATGGACTTCTAAGGAATTGTTGGAGTAGTGTTGAATTTTTGCACACAAGACAATAATTTTAGTTAGTATATAAATAGGGACAAAGTTGCAGATAAGTATTTGATATAATGAAATTATTACTGTTTCCCAACTACTCGTGATATGAGCATGAACAATAGTTGATATCCATTGCATTACATAATAACTACACTCATATGAGCCAATATGTTTATTACACTACAATGAATGCACAATTATAAATAATTGATGAAGAAAATAAATCGAATAATTATAATACTGTAGACTAAAATACCAAACCTGGAGGGCCAACCATCCTAGCCTTTTTGCCTTAACAGTTGATTTCCTAACATGTGATGTCAAGCAATTGAACTATGAAAAAGGTAGTGTTTTAAAATACAATATATAAGAAAGAAAGTTCACAAAATTAAGGTTCTTTCTAATCTATTACTTGTCTGAGATGGTTAGGGGGAGGCTTATTGATGAGTTCAAATTTTTTCCATCATTTAATGTTTGATTTTTGATATTTAATAAAATTTTAGTGCTTAAAAGAGTGATTTAATTGATAGTTCTGATAATTAGGCTATTTGAGCCTATGTTATAAAAATGTCTTAAAAAGTGATTTTTAGTTGCTTAAAATATTATTGGATATTCTAAATTTTGTTGATGCAACTAAAGATAAATTTGGTTCGTTAAAGGTATGAAATTGAATTGTTCAAAGTTGCAAAATCAAGCCAAAATCACACCATGTCATCAATCCACCACTTTCAAATTTGGCCAACCATATGCTGCCATGTGTCAACCTCTGAATGGATAGTCAAAGATGGTCAAAAAATGGTCAAAGCCTGGTCAAAGGTAGTCAATGATGGTCAAATAAAAAGGGGGTTAAGATGTAATTATTGATATATTGGGATTTCTCTACAAATCTGGACTACAAGAGTGCAAGGGCTAAATTGGGATTTTGTGAAAGATTTATTTAGATATTTTTAGATAATTAATTAGATAATATCAACCGATAATATCTTCCAAATATTTTTAAAACTGATAAATCTGTTAATTATTTCGAAGATACTGCACCAATAGATAAAATGATTATATTTCTCCAAATATTTTTAAATATTCATAATCACTATAAAGATAAATAATATTTATATTTATCTTTATTTTAAAAGATATTTGAGAGATTTTAGCAACAGAAAAGCCCAGTCCAAGTCCTATATAAAGAGACCAATGAGGAAGCAAAAGAGACAAGCTCTACACTTCGGAGTCTAGGAACCCTTTAGGGGGGCCTAATTCCATTCTCCATCTCTACTTTGTTCTTCTATTTTCATTTTATTTTTGCGTTCCATAGAGGGCTAAGCTTAAAGGATTAGTTCCATTGTAATTTATTAATTGGATTCTGAGGTTAGATCAATAAATTTGTTTGTTCTTTTGATTCTTGTTGTGATTTATTTTCATATATATATATATATATATATATATATATATATATATATCTTTTGGTATATAATTTAAATAAATTAATGATTTTTATATTGTAGCAAGTTAGCATGGTGTTAAATCTACATAACATAACAATCATATGAGTCCAAGGGTTTTTAAATTTTAATTGAGAGGTTACGTTGGTTAAATTTAGAAATTTTCATATGATTGAATAAGTTTTTACTAATTATTGAGAAATTACTTTGATTAAAGGTGAAAACTTTGATTAGAATTAATTAAGAAGTTACTTTGGTTAATTAGCTTTTTAGTAGATAAAAGACCTAAAAGAATAGACATTATTAGAATTAGTAATATTTAATTGAGAAGTTACTTTGGTTAAATTTACTATGATTAATCTACAAAGTTCTTACTTTTGATTGAGGAGTTACTTTGGTTAAAAGTGAGGACGCCAACAAATTAATTGAGAACTTACATTAATTAATTTGAAAAAGTAGTGGAATCAACCTATTTTCTTTATTATTGTTTTTATCTCCTTTTATCTTTTCAATTCTATTTCTTTCTTTTTTTTTATCTTAATCCTCTCATATTTTTATTATTTTATTTGACTAACTCTTTTGTATAGTTTTTATAAGTACTAATTTGTTAGAAATCAATTTTGTGTCCGTTGGGAGACGACTTTGGGTTACTTTACCCTTTCTATTTTGTTGACTACTTTCTTAACAATATTGAAGTTGTTATAGATAAGTAGTATTGATTTAGTCGTGTCAATGACAACTTTATCACCTGTGCAAGGAACAAAGCCACACAACAATGTTGTCCGTCATGGAAACTATAAGTACCTGCCAATGACGCCTGAATTCAAAAAAAAAAATCATTGTTGTACCTTAAAATAACGAATTATAATACAAGTCAACAAAGTATACTTGCCCAAAAACATAGGAGACAAATATATTTCCTTTCCTTATCCAAATCATTGGATGACGTATGCTTCAATGTTATCAAACTTATTGGCTTCATAAGTGAATTGGGGGTCTATAAACCCATATACATCAGCCAACCCCATATTGTTACTAACACTGAAACTCGATACTTTCTTCAGCAATATAACTTTCAATCACTAAAGCTTTTAGACGATATTGATTTTTCACTTACCCTTTCAAAATCTTTATATAGCGTTCAATAGGATACATCCATCTTAGGTATACTACTCCATGAAACTTGATTTCTCTTACCAAATGAACAAGAAAATGTACCATAAGGTAAAAAAAATATGGAGGGAAAAAGATCTCCAGCTAATACAAGATGGTAACAATCTCGCTTTGAAGGTCATCTAACTTTACAGGATCAATGACTTTACTAGAAATTGAAGAAAAAAATGAACACAAATGAGTTATAGTGATGTGACCCCAACAAGCCCAAGCTCAAGTGCATCAACAAGCCCAAGCCCATATCAAGGCCCAATCAATAGAAGCATGATGAGAAAGATTCACATGGGCCTCTCACAAGATGATCAAGTCAATCATGGGCTTTTTACATTATTTACATGGGCTAAAGAAATTTCTAAAATATGAGATGATGCATGAAGGAAGTAGTCTAGATTTAAATTGGGCCATTGTTTAGGCTTTGCTTTCAACAAAAGCTAGAACACTTGTTGGGATCATTTGGGTCGAGCCCAATGTGCTAATAGATGCTAGTGTTTGAGATCACTCCACACTTCTATTAATTTGAGAGCACACATGGCTAACCTTCTCCTTCATCTCCTCTAGCCACCTTCCATACCATAGCTCCACTTCTACTCTTCATCTTCACCAAATTCTCCATTTTCGAGAGCATCCTTTCTCTAATTTTCCAAATTCCGCTGCACTTCATCTTTTCCTCATCATTCTCCATGGATTTTCTTCCTCTCCTACTCCAAGGACGTCCATCAATTGGTATCAGAGCCATCTAAGCCTTTGGTGCATCCATCCTCTTGGTTTGGGTAAGGTTCTTGGTCCATACTTGTCTCCTCTTTCATTTTCCATTTTGTCTCTCTTCTCCACTGTTTTCTTCACTTTTGCTGCTGTTTTTTTCATGTTTTTAATGTTCTCCACCGTTTGACATTGAGGCTACATGAATCTCCATTGATTCATCTTGTAGTACTGCTTGCTTCATTGGTGCAAATCTGTTTTTAGGTTTCATTTTCGTTTTTCCAGCACTTGTTCTTTGGTTCTTGAGTTTTCAGCATTTTTATTCGGTGAATTCAGTCCTTCTTTGCATTTTATCATTCCAGTTATGTTTAAGTCATGTTCTATGCTTTGTTTGTGCTTTAATTCATCTTTTCCACCGTTTAATTGCATTGCATACTGAATTGATTGAGTTTCCGAGCCACATCTCACAGCCAAAACACTATGATCCTTCAAGGAAGTGTGTGGATGTTGAAGGCCTGAATCCTCACTGTTTTTCATCCATTTCACCGATTGGATTGTGCTTTTGTGTGTCTAAGATGTTCTTCTATGATTCATGCTTGATTTCAGTTCATAATCAAGTTCTTTAGCTATGCTTTCCATAGAACATCTCCTACAATTTCAGAGAGCAAATTTGCTCCAGTTTTCTTCTGTTTTCTACCAAATCACTGCACGCACAGTCTCTGTTTCTGATTTTTTGTGAGTAACTCAGTGCACCAAAATTCAATCTGATTTTTGCCTCATTTAGTTAACATCAAGACGAAAAATACAAAAAAAGAATCATTCAAAAATGTTGAGTACAAAAAAAAATGAAAAATCACGCAAGTTGAGGCTCATATTTCCGTTTTCTGGCACTGCAGTTTCCGAAAACTCACTGTTCCATTGCTGTTTTGTGTGTGTTTGTGTGCTTTTAGTGCTCGTTTTCACATGAATTTTGGCTTGAGTTTGTACTCTATATTGCTTCATTATTGATTTGCTTTGGAAGTCAATTCATTACTTCATTTGCTACTGTTTTGCAATGAGTACTTCAGCCATATGATTAAGCACTTTTGTTTTGCTGATTTTGCTGTTTTCATCTATTCTAGTGCCTTTCTAGGTTCCTTTTGTGGTGTTTGATTTTATTTTCCAGCCTTTAATTTTTTTGCTTGTCACTTTTTGAACCTCTTTCTAGTCATGTTTCATTTCAATTCTCTTTTGGTTTAGCATTTCCAATTACCTTTTCTTGCTTTCTCCTTTGTTTGGGTTCATCTACTTGTTTCTCGGTTTTGGTTGATTAATGATGCTATGGAGTTTAGAATGGTTTATATGATATGGTAGCATCTTAGGTGGTGGATATTGAAGTAGAATTTTAGCTTGTGTGTTTTCTATATGATTGCCTTCTCCTCACCTTTGAGAGTTTGGGAGTTTTGAGCCTATTCATTTGAGAGAGTGTGTGCTAACTAGTTTGCTTGCCATAGTTTGTTTTGTTTCTTTCTTTCACTCTTTTGCAGATTTGGTTGCTCTTTTTGGATGTTGTAGTAGTGTGGTGCTGCAAAGGACACTTTTCCACACTTTGGTGCTTGAATTTGGTCATATACAAAGGCTCTCAAAGCCTCTTTTGCTCTCGGGATAGTCCATTTTCCAACAGTTGTGATCTTTGGAGAGCTTGTTTTGGTGTTGTTTTGGAGTCTTTGGCTGCACATTTTGGACCTCATTTTAGCAACACATTTTAGTTCTTTAATTGTGTATACTTTGGACACCACTTTTTGGTACAATTGCAGCATTCTAAGGCATTTTATTGGTTCTCCAAAAAGCCTTAAAATCTTGTTTTCTAGCATCCAATTTGCTCTCGGTTTGCTTCACTTTGTACCAAAAATTGCGCATCAATTTCTTTTGCTTTGAACATTCCATTGTATCCATGGCCTACTTAGGTGTCTTGGGGAACCAAAGGTGTTCAATCCCATCTCCTAAGTAGAACCTTTTTCATATTCTAGTGCAACGTTTTAGTAAGTGAGTGTGTTGAAAGTTCTAAGTGCTTTCTCACCTTGCTTTTAGGCCGCAGAATTAGACGCTTAGTGGTTTAAATTTGTGAGACCAAAGTCTCTAAAATTTTTGCCATTTAGGGGTCCGTTTTTAGTGTTAGTCTTTTCTTTTCTTTGAGTCTTGTTTGTGTTTGTTAGTGCTTAGTGTCTCAAGTGATTCTATTTACTTAGCCTTAAACAATTGTGTGATCTTTGAAACCTTTTGCAAGTACATCTTGGCAAGGATTGGCCTTGGTACTTAAGAAGTCTTTTAGACTCACCTCGCCTAACCTGGAGGTCTACTTGTGCTTGGTTTCTTCTTTCACTATTTTGTTAAAGTTCTAAGTTCTTTCAATCACCATGAGCACTAGAAGGGCTACTCGTGCTAGTACCCAACATCAACAACATGATGAAAACAACCTCCACACAAGTGGTGATGAGGAGGTTGAGGTTGATGAGGAGGTTGAGGTAGAGTTCTAAATAATCTATCTCAAGAGGTTAGGGACCTTAAAATTCAAATGGCTTCCATACAAGCCAATCTTCAATTAATTGCCAATCAACTTACCCCTCCCAACCACAATACTCGTGCCTCTCCTAGGCCTTCTCGTGCCCCTTCAAGGCATGAGTATGATTTTGAAGAGGAGGAAGATGAGCGCATTAACCTTAGACAATCGCCTCGTGTAAGAAGGCAAAGGCGCATACCTCGTCACCCAAAGGAAGTCAAAATTGATTTGCCTCATTTCTATGGGAAGCATAATGTTGAGGTTTTTCTTGATTAGGTTGCCAAAGTAGAACAATTGTTTGAGAGTCATGTTGTGGAGGAAGAGAGGCGTGTGTCTCTAGCTACTCTTAGCTTTCAAGGGCATGCTCTTAATTGGTGGACTTCCTTAGTCCTCCAAAGAAGGAGAAAAGAGCTACATGATATTGAGTATTGGAATGATCTTAAGGAAGCCCTTCATGCCCGCCATGTTCCCTCCTACTACAAAAGAGAGCTCTTGGACAAGCTCCAAAAGCTCCAACAAAGATCTATGTCTATAGAAGAGTATAGATAAAAGATGAAGCTCTACATCATGAGAGCCGAAATTGAAGAAGAAGAGGAACTTACCATTGCTAGGTTCTTAAGTGGACTCAATTACAACATAAGAGATAAAGTTGAGTTGCTCCCCTACCACAATTTTAATGATCTTGTTCAAATGAGCATCAAGGTGGAGCAACAACTTTTGAGACGTCCTTCTCGCAAGGATTCTCCCTCTTTTTCTAAAAGTGATTTTCCAAAGAAAGATTTTTCAAAAGAAAAAGAGTCCACTCTTAAGAGTCTTACAAAGGTAAGTGATAAGGGTGAATCCTCCACCAACAAAAGAGGTAGTGACATCAAATATTTCAAGTGTCTAGGTAGAGGTCATGTGGTCGCTCAATGCCCTACCAAATGCACCATTGTGCTTCAGGGCAAAGACCTCTGCACTAGCAAGGAGGAGTCATCTTCAAGTGACTCTGACACTTCTCATTCTAGTGATTCTCAAGAACATTCATATCCAAATGAAGGGAAACTTTTGATGATTAGGAGGCTTCTCAATAACCAACCTAGCATTCCTCTCAATGATCAAAGAGAAAATATTTTCCACACAAGATGTGAGGTTTTGAAAAACACTTGTTCTTTGATCATTGATAGTGGATCTTGTTGCAATTGTTGTAGCACAAGATTGGTTGAGAAGTTGAATTTGACTTTGTTACCCCATTCCAAACCTTACAAACTTCATTAGCTTAATGAAGATGGGGATCTCAAAGTTGAACATCAAGTGAAAGTCAAGTTCTCCATCGAGAAATTTAAAGATAAAGTTTTATGTGACGTAATCCCAATGGAAGCTTGCCATATTGTCTTGGGGAGGCCTTGGCAATTTGATCATAAAACCTTACACAATGGCCACACCAATGAGATCACCCTCCAACATCATTCAAAAACTTTTGTGTTGCATCCCCTCACTCCTAGCCAAGTTGCTAGTGATCAAGTTCAAATGCGAGCTAGGAGAGAGGAAGAGAGTTCCAAGAACTCTAATGCTTCTAAAGATTCTAAGGACAAGACAAAGGTAGAGGAAGTTTCTTCTTCTAAGGATGTTGCTCATGAAGTTCTTTTAACTCATAAAACTCTTTTGCACACTCTTCAAAATGAGCAACCTCCCTTCCTCTTACTTTGTCAAGCAATCCTTACTTGTCTTGAACATCCTTCTCTTAGGGATCTTCCTCCTTCCATTCGTGCTCTCCTTCATGAATTTCAAGATATTTTTCCAAAGGATGGCCCTCATGGTCTCCCACCTTCTAGAGGGATTGAGCACCAAATTGATTTTGTCCCAAGGGCAAGTCTTCCTAATAGACCTGCCTATAGGACAAACCCAATTGAGACCAAGGAGATAGAAACTCAAGTGAATGAGTTGCTAGACAAGGGATGGGTTCAAAAAAGTTTAAGTCCTTGTGTTGTGCCTGTGTTGTTGGTGCCCAAGAAAGATGGAAAGTGGCGTATGTGCTGTGATTGTAGGGCTATCAACAACATCACCATAAAATATAGGCATCCAATCCCAAGATTAGATGATATGTTGGATGAATTACATGGAGCACAAATATTTTCAAAAATAGACCTCAAAAGTGGTTATCACCAAATTCGTATTCAAAAAGGTGATGAGTGGAAAACTGCTTTCAAAACAAAATTTAGTCTATATGAATGGTTAGTCATGCCCTTTGGTCTAACCAATGCTCCTAGTACATTCATGCGCCTAATGAATCATGTCTTGCGAGATTGTATAGGCAAGTTTGTTGTTGTCTATTTTGATGACATCTTGGTGTATAGTACAAGCTCTAAACTTCATGTGGGTCATCTTAGAGTTGTGTTATCTCTTCTTCGAGACCACCAACTCTATGCTAACATTAACAAGTGCACTTTCTGTGTAGAGAGTGTCATCTTTTTGGGATTTGTGGTCAATAAGAGTGGGGTGCATGTTGACAAAAATCAAGGCCATCCAAGAATGGCTTGTGCCAAAGAATGTTGGGGACATTAGAAGTTTTCATGGATTAGCAAGTTTTTATAGAAGATTTGTCCCCAACTTCTCCACCATTGCTTCACCCCTCAATGAACTTGTTAAGAAAGACATATCTTTTGAGTGGGGTGAAAGACAACAAAAGGCTTTTGATGATATCAAGACTAGGCTCACCCAAGCTCCCATTCTTGCTCTTCCAAAATTTGAGAAAACTTTTGAGCTAGAATATGATGCTTCTGGGGTGGGAATAAGTGCGGTTTTGTTACAAGAAGGCCATCCAATTGCCTATTTTAGTGAAAAACTAAATGGTCCTTCTCGTAACTATCCCACCTATGACAAAGAGCTATATACTCTTGTGCGAGCTCTTCATACTTGGGAACATTATCTTGTAACAAAAGAGTTTATTATCCATAGTGATCATGAAACTCTCAAGTATTTGAAAAGCCAACACAAATTGAATAAAAGGCATGCAAAGTGGGTTGAGTACTTGGAACAATTCCCTTATGTTATCAAGTACAAGAAAGGGAAAGCTAATGTGGTGGCTGATGCACTATCAAGGAGATATACTCTCTTAGCCAAGCTTGGATCCCAAATTCTTGGATTTGACAACATATGTGAATTGTATATTCATGATCCCTTCTTTGCTACCATTTATCATGATTGTCTCACTAAGTCCCAAGGTGGCTTTTATCTTTCAAATGGATATCTTTTCAAAGAAGGTCGCCTATGTATTCCTCTAGGTTCTCATAGAAAACTTTTGATCAAAGAAATGCATGAGGGGGGACTTATGGGTCACTTTGGGGTCGCCAAAACTTTGGCCATGCTTAAAGAGAAATTCTTTTGGCCCCATATGAAAAGGGAAATACAAAACTATTGCGCTAGTTGTTTGAATTGTTTGCATGCTAAGTCTAGCGCAATGCCTGCAGGGATGTATACTCCTTTGCCTGTTGCTTCCACCCCTTGGGAGGATATAAGTATGGATTTTGTCCTAGGGCTTCCAAGGACTTCTAGGGGTGTTGACTCTATATTTGTGGTAGTGGACCGTTTTTCTAAAATGGCATATTTTATACCATGCCACAAAGTAGATGATGCTAGCAACATAGCAAGGTTATTCTTTAGAGAAGTGGTTCGCCTCCATGGTTTACCTAAAACAATTGTGTCTGATTGGGATACTAAATTCCTAAGCCATTTTTGGAGGACCTTTTGGTCTAGGCTATGAACAAGACTTTCTTTCTCTACCTCTTGTCACCCACAAACTGATGGGCAAACCGAGGTAGTCAATAGATCCCTTTCCACATTGCTTAGGGTTTTGCTTAAGGGGAATCATAAATCTTGGGATGAGTATCTTCCCCACATTGAATTTGCTTACAATAGAGTGGTTCATAGCACCACCAAACTCTCACCCTTTGAGGTAGTTTATGGATTTAACCCTCTCACACCATTGGACTTATTACCTCTTCCAACTTCTTTTGATTTTGTTCATAAAGAAGGGGTTTCTAAGTCCAAGTTCATAAAAGATTTTCATGAGAAGGTTAAACACCAAATTCAAGCCTATGTTGAAAAGATTGCTCAGTATAAAAATAAGGGCAAAAGAGTTCGGTCTTTTAATGAAGGAGATTTAGTTTGGTTGCACTTCAGGAAGGAAAGATTTCCTAATATAAGAAAATCTAAACTTAGTCCCCGAGGTGATGGTCCATTCCAAATCATCAAGAAGATCAATAATAATGCTTATCAATTGGATCTTCCTCCGGAATATGGTGTGCATCCTACTTTCAACATTACTGATTTGGTTCCTTTTGTAGGTATTTTTTATGAAGAGGGTGACCACCAAGATTTGAGGGCAAATCCTCTTCAAGGGGGAGGGGATGATGTGACCCCAACAAGCCCAAGCTCAAGTGCATCAACAAGCCCAAGTCCATATCAAGGCCCAATCACTAGAAGCATGATGAAAAAGATTCACATGGGCCTCTCACAAGATGATCAAGTCAATCATGGGCTTTTTACATTATTTACATAGGCTAAAGAAATCTCTAAAATATGAGATGATGCATGAAGGAAGTAGTCTAGATTTAAATTGGGCCATTGTTTAAGCTTTGCTTTCAATAAAAGCTAGAACACTTGTTGGGTTCATTTGGGCTGAGCCCAATGTGCTACCATTGGCCGAGAGTTACTAGAGTGGCTCTCCTTTTGGATGCAAGCAAAGCATGAACTAAGCAAGGAGCATGTGATGGAAGCATGATGCGTGTGACTTGGGCAAGGAGAGTGTGATATGCCACTTGGCACCATCTAGACTCATCTACTACATCACATGGTCTATAATCAAGCTTCTTCTCCATGCTACATTTGCATTTCATCTTTGTTGCATTTTCTCTTTATTTGGCCGGCCATGTGCCTATAAATAGAGCCACTCAAATATTGTAATGGTTACTCTTGAATTGCTAATAAATGCTAGTGTTTGAGATCACTCCACACTTCTACTAATTTGAGAGCACACATGGCTAACCTTCTCCTTCATTTCCTCTAGCCACCTTCCATACCATAGCTCCACTTCTACTCTTCATCTAATTTTCCAAATTCCGCTGCACTTCATCTTCTCCGCATCATTCTCCATGGATTTTCTTCCTCTCCTACTCCAAGGACGTCCATCATATAGTTTGTTGAACATTTTTGGGTAAAATTCCATGAATAGCCATTGATAACAATTGTTGGATTAAGATGTGACAATCATGAGACTTTATGCCAACTAACTTCAAGTCTTGCACTGACACTTAACTATTAATATTTGAAGAGTATCCTTGTGGTACCTTGACACTCTTTAGACAAAGGCAAAATCTTAACTTTTCTTGTTTGGACATAGTGTAACATGCTTGGGGCAAATAAGTACACTTAAAAACCTCCTTTGGTGCGAAGTCTTCTCGAATATTCATTTGGAGCAAATCCAACTGAGCATTTACTTCATCTTTTTTCTTTTCCTGAATGTTAACAATCAAGTTATCACACACATTCTTCTTTTCATGCATTACATCTATGCAATGTCTAACCTCTAACTTTTACCAATATGGAAGATCAAAGAATATTGATTTTTTCTTCCAAGGGCTTGTTGCAGATGATTTCTTAGAGGTTTCCCTTAATACATGATGCATGTTATTAAAATTTTCATGAATTTGAAAGCCATTCAATGGAATTAGTGCATTGTCATTCTATCGATGTCCATTAAATGTTTTTTTATCCTTCGATGAAGATGATCAGTTTGCAAAAATCTTCGATGGCGCATATATACTATCTTCCTTCCATATTTCAATTGATAAGCTACAACGTTTTCTTAACATATAGGACATGCTTTATGAACCTTGACATTGGACCTTGACAAATTACCATAAGCTGGAAAGTCATTAATGGTGAAAAATAACATTGCACGCATCATGAAACTTTTAAAAGCAAAAGCATGAAATATTTCAACCCCATCAACCCACAACATCTTTAAGTCTTCAACAAATGGATTAAGATAAACATCTATGTCATTTCCATGTTGTCTTGGACCAGATATCATCATAGACAACATCATGTACTTTCTCTTCACGCAAAGTCTAGGAGACAAGTTGTAAATAAATAATATTACATGCCAATAACTATGGTTGGTACTTAAATTACCAAATGGATTCATTCTTGAGGATCAAGAAAAGACCACATTCATCTGCCCCTTTGGCACTTTCGCCGATAGGAGCTTGCCTTTTGGCCTATGCAATGCCCCTGACACATTCTAACGGTGAATGTTTAGCATATTTTGTGATTTTCTTAAAAACTGCATAAAGGTGTTTATGAATGATTTTTTTTTTTGTGTATGGATCCTGTTTTGATGCATTTTTATACAATTTTAACATAGTTCTTAATAGGTGCATCCAAACTAATCTTGTTCTAAATTTTGAGAAGTGCCATTTTATGGTAGAATAGGGTATAGTTTTGGGGCACATCATTTCTAGTAAGGGCATAGATGTAGACCCCACCAAGATTTCTATTATTTCACAATTGCCTTACCCCTCTTACGTGCGAGAGTTTTGTTCTTTTCTTGGCCATGTAGGTTTTACGAGCGCTTTATCCTGGACTTTATCAAGAAATCCCTCCCACTGTCCAAGCTCTTGCAAAAGGATGTTGACTTCATTTTTTATGAAGGATGCAAAGAGCCTTTTGATTGCCTCAAGAAGGCCCTCACCACCATTCTTATCATTCAGGCAGTAGATGGAAAAACTCCATTTGAACTCATGTGTGACGCATCAAATTATGCCTTGGGAGCTCAGTCATCTACTACGCCTGTGGGACGTTAGACATTGCTCAAGTGAACTACACCACGATAGAAAAAGAACTTCTCGCAAATTTTTTGACCTTGAGAAGTTTAAATCTTATTTGCTTACTTCTCCTATTATTGTGTTAACTGACCATGTAGCTTTGAAGATCCTATTGAAGAAGACAGAGTCGAAGCCTTGGCTGATTAGATGGATCTTCTGGCTCTAAGAATTTGATTTGAAGATCCGTGATAGGAGCGAAGCACAAAATCTGGTTGCAGACCACTTCAGTAGGATAGAGAAGTTTGATGATAATGCTTCACCAATTCGGGATGACTTTCTCAATGAAAGTTTGTTGACACTCTCTGCTTCTTTCCCATCACCATGTTTTGTGAATATTGTAAATTACCTCTTTGCTTCTATTTTTTCTCACTTACCATACAAAGCTTAATATGATAAACCTAATAGCGAAGGTAAGTATTTTATTTAAGATGACTCGTATCTATGGAAGTTTTGTAGTGATCAGGTTGTCAAGAGATGCATTCTGGACATGAGATTGATTCGGTCCTATGTTTCTGTCATACATTTGCACAGGGTTCTAGATTTCAGATTTTACATTCCCACCATCTTTAAGGATGTGTGGAGGATTTGTAGCACATTTGAACAATGTTAAAGAGCTATAAGAGCCATTTTTTGGAGACAGCAGATATGAGAATTGTGTGAGAATTGAATTTATGAGTGTTGAAGTTTGGAATTGCTTTCATGCTTGATTTTGACTTATTCCCCATTACTTCTCTCTTTCCTTTGGTTCTTTAGCTACTTACCATATGTTCCACACCTTGTCCTCAGCCCCATCACAACCTTGAAAAGTCCTTCTGATCTTGATCTGCATGTGTTTTAGTTGTTGATTTTAGAGTCTTACCAAGTCTATTTGATGCTTATTTTTCATGGATGCTTTGGGAGTAAAAAGTAACCTACATAATTGAGTGATACAATGCATATTCTGTGAGGTTATGTTGCTTTCAATTCACTTTCTTAGCTTAGTGAGTACTTGACATGTTTTGAATTGCTTGGATGATGTTCATGGATATCTTGCAACTTCGACTCCTTCTATATTGGATGTGTTTCAATTTGTTTGTTTCATGTCTTTTTCATCACTAACACAAAAAGTCCTTATAACGTCTGTTATTTTTGCCTTTTGACGTCTGCAAAAATACCGACGTCATATATGGTGATGTTAAAATTAATGTCTGAAAAAAACTAACGTTACCTAACGTTGGAAAATAAGAGCCTGACGTCCCTTTACGTTAGTTCGAACCCCACCCAACGTTCAACTCGCGCCATCTATAGGGGAAAAACTGCTGAAATTGACATCTGTCCTTGCACTGACAGACGTCAAAGGACAAAAATACTTCTTCATGACAAGTCCAAAGTGTATAACTAACTTCTCATTATACCGAAGATGAAAAGGTGATCACGCATTGTGCCCTAGTCGTGACGTATTTGATTAAGATAACGAAAACAAAGACAAAAATATGTCCCATTAACAAAGATTGTGTGTTCTTGAGTATATTGCAAAAGGTCAGAAACCCCCTTTTCATACTCGTCACTGATGCGATGCTCATTCATCCAGCTTCGATGCATACTATTTTCGTAAAAAAATTCATCAATCTCAAATTTTTAATTCTCACAAGGTAAGGCCCTACCCATTCGAAAAAATTATTTTTCATAATTTCCTAACACATATACGAAGAAGTCAAACATCATAAATTTCACAAAATTTCGACAACATTTCACATTGGTCTCTAAAGTTCACGAAATGAAAGAGATCAATCATGATCACAATCAAGTATGCATCCAGAGAATAACGCAAATTGCCTCAATTAAAATTTTATCAAATTTATGCATAAACTTCAATATACACGTTATAGCGAATTATGAAAAATAATTTTTTCAAACTGTCCGATCGGACAATTCAAGATTTAATACAAACGATTAAATATTTAATCATTTGTACTATATCAAACGGGAACTAAGATTCACTCAAAATTGTGAACTAAAATTATAATAAATTTTCACATATAAAATAACAATGCAATAAAAACATTAAAGAAAACAAAACTAAAATTATTTTAACATGCAACAAATCTAATAATAAATATAAATTTTATTCCAAATTTATCAAATATCATAAAATTTCAAATAAAAATAATAAGCCAAAAAAATCAACAAAATACATTAAAATCATTTTAACATACAACCTATCTTATAATAAATCTAAATTTTTTCCAAATATATCAAAAATCATAATTTTCCTAATAAAAAAAGCGCCAAAAAAAATACAAAATAAACACATACATGAACTATAGGAAAATGAAAAAACTAACCTCTTATAGCAAAAACAAGGATGCATATGGAGGAGGAGGAGGGTGGGCTGTTGGCGAAAAAAATTCATGGTGCAAAGAGGAAGAAAACCCTACATTTATGGTGGAAAACTCACCTGTGGAGGTTATGATGGCCGACAGAACGCGAAGGAGAGCTCGCGGAGAAGAGAAACAGTGAGGTTTCACGTTGTTATGCAATATATGAAGCGGGACATCGGGTTTGAGACTACCCGACGTCGAGTTACGTCGGATAAGTGAAAAACCGACGTTGAGTGACGTCGGGCACGTGGGGAATAGACGTCAAGCTGGAGTGATGTCAAGCACGTGGTGAACAAACGTTAAGGGAGTCAGGGCAGTCCTAGACAAACGTCAAAATTAACGTTTTATTTACAAAAATGCCACTGATCATTTTTGACATCTATGTTCTCTTTAGCAGACGTTAATTAGGTGACGTTATGGGAACTTTTTGTGTTAGTGCATATCTCTCTTTGTTTTGTCTGTGTTATCCTTGCCTTACTTCACTATGCTTTTTAGATTTTGCTCAAGAGCGCAAAAGGGTAAGTGTGGGTGATTTTGATGAGTCATTATTTTCCCTTATTTCATTGCTTTTTTGTGCGCATCTTGATGGTTGTTTAGTGCTTAATCGTTTATTTTAGTGCATTTTCATCTATTGGGCTTCATTGGACCATTATTTTGAATTTTGATTAATTTGTCATTAATTGGTCTAACTTTCGTTTCTAATTAATTTTGGGTATTAGAGATGGAGAGAAAGTTGTCACATCATTCCCACATTATTGCCATGTCTACGCCATGTCAATTCACTTGTCACGTTATTGGGCCAATATTTTAGGGCATATAGAGGCGTAATTCTGCAGCCTTGAGTGACATTTTTGTAAATATGAGTATCATAATTGAGGTGACCACGCTATTAGGATTTTAGGAGGATTTTGGAGAGTTCTTCTTCTCCCCCATTCTAATTTTTACGTTTCGGAGAACATCCATTGTTGGGGTTTCTGCGTATTCTTCTTGTTCCACACATTGGAGTTTATAGGTTCACATTTTCTTTACATTATCTCCTTTAATTTGCATTTTCTACATTGTAAACTTCAATTTAATGATGCATTTTCATTTTGGATTGAGTTTTGATTTGAATTCCATGGGCAACTAATTTTATGCATTGATTCCTTATAGAGAATGAAATGAAACCTTGAGATTAGTATTTTGATCGGTTGGGTTTTCTTATTTCTCCATTTTGAATTTGTGTTTATGTTGGATGAAGAAACCATTTTGTTTTTGCTTAATTTGTAGAGTGAGTGATTCGTTTTAGGTTGTGTTCATGCTTAATGAATTATGAAAAATTCATGAATGAGTGCATTGCTTAATTGCATATTGAACTCATTGTTAATCTTCGCCTAGTTGCTTAATTGCGAGATTCAAGAGACCTAACAGAATCAATTTAATTCATAATTTATGATTGGTGGATTTTCATTTGAATCACGGAATCAATACAGTTTTCACTATTGTTTTATTAAATCTACATTTATGTTTTTATTTTTGTGTTGAATTTCTAGAATTGTCAAACCCCCTCCCCCCTTTTTGTTGTGGTGTGTATTTTCATTTGGAACCTTTAAATGAAAGTATTGATCATTGGGAGATGACCTTAGGATCATTTCTTAAGTACTACATTTACACAGTTATATTTGGTTAGGTACGTGATCAAGCCCTTTTGTTGCCTAAAAGACCCAGTCAAATCTAATTTCCCCTTAAAAATGCAGTATAGGGAGAACCTTGGGAATCAATCCGTGGACATGGCTAAAGTCAAATGCAATGTTTGTACTTGAATTGTGGTGGGAAAATTTATTCAAAATCAGCGTTTAAAAATAGAAAACTCAAAATCATCAAATGTAAAAAATGCTATGAACTATGCATGAATGCATGACATGTAAAGCACAAAATGGTAGAGAATGATGAATTAACTAATCCCAAATGCTCCAAACATGTTTAATGATTAAAACTAGGCTAATGCAATGGTTAAATTGGTCCAAATTCATCAAACTCAAAAATTGTCCAAAATCAAGAACATGTTCATGAGCAAAGTGCATGGTAGCCTTATATTGGGATCTTTTGATGATACAATTGAAAATGTAATGATGTGGAATAATGGTAAATGATCTCAATTTCATGTAGAATATGGAATTACTCAATTTGGTGCGCTACACACAAAGTTCCCAATTTCATGAACCTTAATTCCCAAATTTTAGCAGAAACACAATTTCGATCAATTCAACCAATTTCTGCAACGAAAATCCAATTAAATGTGCATATAACTTAATTATGATCCAAAGAATGAAACCTCTAAGTTAATTTTCACAAACAATTAGTAAAATTGCACAGCCATATAATTATGTAGAAACATAATTTAAGAATCATTTGGAGAACTTTCAACGTACGGTAAACAAAGCTCAAGAACAAATCAAAAAGCTTAAATCACGCAAAATTCTAATGGAACAATGGTTATGAGTGAACGGGAACGAGGAAAAATTGCAAAACATGTGAATCGATGAAATGGTGATGAAATTGGCTTTGTGATGGTTCGAATTGCTAAGGAATCATCTCAAGTGTGTGCACAAATTTACATAACTCAAAATGATTAAGAAATGAGTGAGAAATTGAATGAAACAGTAACTAGTGGTGTGTGTAAACGTGAAAATGGTGTAGAATTGGGGTTTTAGTGATTTGATTACGGATTTTCAAAATTAACTTGCAAACAATTAAAGGAACTTAAAAGTTATGTGTGTGATGTGGTGGAATGAGAAAAAATTCAAAATTGTAGCAAGAGTGCAATGAAGTGGAGAAATATGAGTGAAATTAGCTTTGCTACTACCATTGACCTTGAATCCAACCCATTCATCTTGTTTACTCCGAAACAATAATGTATAAAGGTCTTTTGTACACACCATATCATAGGTCTGGTTCCGGAACCTAGATTTGGTAAGGAAGGGTGGAGTTCAAGCTCAAAAAGTGGTAGTTAAGGTGGTGGTTTATTTTAAAATGACGATGAACATTATGAAACCATATAGAGCAAATGAACACTATTGAATTTTTATTCATTGAAGCTCAAACCCATATTATAGTACCAAAAAGGAGTACAAGGAGTTGCCCCAACCTTCTTCTCACCAAGGATTGAGCTATCGAAGCTTCCAAAAGAAAAAAATTGAGTGAAAATGGGTGATTTTTGAGGGAATTCCGGGTCTATTGCATGAGGTGATGTGGTGCTATCAAAAACTAGTCTCCATGGTCCTCCCCAATGCCTCTCACCAAATCTACCTTAAAAACTACCCTACATTAAGTCATCTCTCACCAATTAAGCACAAACTCCAATATGTAACCCCCTCTCGAATTTTTTGCAATCCCAAGGCCCAAACCAGTCACATTTAGTGTCCTAAAGTGCTCCAAATGATTGGTTCTTGATTTGGGGTCCAAATGGCAAAAGTCAACTCTAAGGTCAAACATGTCACTTTTGCACACTTCGTGCTTTGCCATCAACTTGAATGTGCAACCATGATGAGTCATTATTTTCCCTTATTTCATTGCCTTTTTGTGCCCATCTTAATGCTTGTTTAATGCTTAATTAGAAACACAATGAAGCCAAATTACTCAAATTTCATTGGACCTTTATTCTGAATTCTGAGTAATTTGGCTTCATTGGGCTTCTAATTATTTTTATGTACTTTGTGAAGAAAAATTTTGGAGCTTGGATGCTAATTATGTGGTCAAGAGAGAGTTGCCACATGATTTCCACATCATTGACATGTTTGCACTATGTTAGTGAGCTTGTCCACATCACTAGGTCAGCATTTTCAACCCACATTGGCATTTTTGTAATTATGCTGACCAGAATGATAGTTTTGTAAATATATGCAACTGTGGTGATGTGACCACGAAAATTTAGGTTTTCTTTGTATGGGTAGGCCTTCTTCTCCCCCCACTATCCATTTTTACGTTTTGGGGAACTTTGTATGGTTACCCATGGAGGTGCCGATCGAGTTTTGATGTTTTAGCACAATTTTCTCACATTTTTATGCATTATTGACAACACCCATTATGAATTTTACGTTTTAACAAGGGGACCTTGTTGAATCCATGTTTTATTTTCTATTCACGATTTGATATTTTGCTTTGTTATTGTTCAAATTTTCTGCACCATTCTACGTTTTCTGCACCATTTTCTTATCATTCAATGATTGTATTTCGTTTAGGGCTGAGCTTTTCATCGAAATCCATGGAGCAATAATTTAATGTGTTGATTCCTATAGAGAATTGATATCGTTGTCGTTAGGCGATCAAATTACCACTACTTAACTTTAGCAACTTCAGTATTGCCAAGTTAGTAGTGAACAAAATAGTTAGGGTTATGATAACCCTGAGTCGTCTCACAACGAATACGGAATTGATCTCAAATATTTGATTTTTAGAAAAATGCAATTAAAACTAGTAACAATAAAAATATAGGGGTTTTGATACACAAAGAATGAATGACATGCAAATAAAAGATCGTAAACACAATAATAGTAAATAGGTTAATTCCACTGCTTTTTCAAAATAGGATTCTTCATCGGTTATCTAGAGATTATTGTTAAATTAATTATTGTTGTTGATTTACATATCAATCAATGTAAAGTCTCAATTCATTTGTTAGCATTCTCACTTTTAATCAAAGTACAGTCTCAATTAAAAGTGAGAATTTTTAGACTATCCATAGTAAATTCAACCAAAGTACAGTCTCAATTAAATTTTACTATGCCTAATCATGTCTATTCCTTTGTTTCTTCACCAAATAGAAAACTTAATTAATCAAAGTAAAGTCTTGACTAATTTTAGTTAAAGTAATTACCTCTAATCAAAGTATAGTCTCAATTATTGGCAAAAACTTATTTAATCAAATAAAAGTTTCTAAATAAAATCAAAATAAAGTCTCAATTGAATTTAAAAACCTTTTAACTCATATGATTAGCATGCATGTAGATTTAAAATCATTATTTTCTATTTGATTAAGAAGCAAAGGACATAGATAAACAAAAACCACAACAATAATCAAAATAACAAACACATAAATTCATCTAACTTTAGAATCCAGTTAAGAAATTATAGTGGAATCACCCCTAAAAGCTTAGCCCTCCATGGCTTTGATGGAATACATGATGATATGAAGGAAAGAAATATAAAAAGAAAAGACAGAATGAGAGATGTGATGGATGATGGTGTGTGCCAAAACCAGAAAGTTATAAGTTGTAAGTTGTCTTGCTTCTGCTCCCTTAAGTCTCTTTATATAGGCTTCAACTGGACTTTGGGCTTTATCTTTCGGTTGCTAAAATCTTTTATTTTTATTTAATTAATTAGCAACTTAATTTCTATCAAATTTCCAATTTTGGCCCTCTTATTTAACCATTTTTGCAGTTTTGACCAGAGTGGATTGCTGACTTTGACCAGTTGACCAGTGTTGACCAGTTCACCAGTTTGATTGTCCAATAGCAGCCTGACACGTGGCAGAGTGTTCTCTCTCTAGAATTAGGGTTTGCTCTCACACTTTTCTCCCTCCCTTGGCTGCGCGGCTGACGTGAAATGACGGCTGGCCGCTCCTCTTTCTCCAGCGCCTTTTGGCAGTTGTGGTGGTGCGCAAATCTAGTTCGTGCTCGCGTTAATGGTGCGAGGTTGGCTGTTGGTGGGCGTTGCTGCAATGGATTGCTCTTGGTCGCGTTTCCGCTGCTGTGCGAGATGTAGGAACGCTACTGGTTCACATTGGTGCTGCTGGCCCTGTTCTGGTTCGTTGCTGCATTGGAGATGGTGGGGTTGACGGTGCTGCTGCTGTTGCGGAACTCGCAGGTGGATGCTGCAGAGAGCTGATCTCGCAGGTGCAGATGCGGGGAACCTCGGTGCGGTGGTTCTGGTTCTCCATCTCCGACCTGGTTTCGTTGTTTCGTGGTTTGCAGGAAGAAGAACTCTTGGTGGTTGTGGCTGCAAGGTGTGTAGAGGCGCGCTGCTGCCCTGTTGGTTCGTTCACGGTGGCTAAGGTTTCCGCTACAGTGGATGACATGGAGGTTCGAAGATGATGCTCGCGTACTGCGGTGGTTTCCCGCTTCTTTGGCTTCATGAAGGTGATAATGGAGTGATGAGTGCGTATTTTTGCCCTCATTTAATGTTTAATTCTGGGTATTTAATTGAATTTGTGTGCCTAAAGAGTGATTTAATTGATAATTCTGATAATTAGGTTGTTTGAGCTTGTGTGATAAAAATGTCTTAAAAAGTGATTTTTAGCTGCATAAATTATTTTTGGATATTTTAACGTTTGTTGATGCAGTTGAAGTTAAGTTTTAAGCTCATTTAGAGGTGTGGAAATAAATTGATTAAAGCTTCATGACACCTTAAAGATAAATCAAAGAATAAGAAATGATCAAAAGTACAAAAATTCAGGCCAAGCATTACATGAAGACGGCAAGAAAAGCTTGAAAAAGTGAAGAAGTTTGGCTAAACCAATAAGAGAGGAAAGAAAAATTGGACCTTGCGGTTTTCTTTATCTTTATGATAGAAGATAATTTGGGAAAATATATCTTTAGATATTTTATTTGATATTTTTAAATAATTATCTTATTTAATTATATCATAAAATATTAAAAGATAATAACTACCAAATCTTTTTAAATATGACAAGATCTTCTTGAATCTTTTTAGTTCCACAACAAACAAATATATCTTGAAGATATTGGATTATTTAGAAGATAATTTAAGGAGATTGCAAAGGGTTAATTTGGAAAATTAATACAAATACTAATTGGTGATAATTTATCATATATCTTTAAGTAATTAATTAATTTAATTATATTAGATATTGATATTATCAACCAACTATATTTGTCAAATAGTATATATCTCTCTAAATATTTTTAAATATTTATATTTATCTTTATTTTAAAAGATATTTGAGAGATTTTAACAACAGAAAAGCCCAGTCCAATTTCTATATAAAGAGACCAAGGGAGAAGCATAAACAACAAGCTCGGCACTTCGGAATTTAGGAACCCTTAGGGGGACCTAATTTCTTTCTCTCTCTTTTCTTCTCTTTATTCTTCTTTTATTCTTATTTTGTATTCCATGGATTGCTAAACTTCTTGGGTTGATTCCATTGTAATTTCATTATGGATTCTGAGGTTAGAATGAAATAATTTCTTTGTTCTTTTTATTATTGTTGAGGTTTTAATTCATCTATGTCTTTTATCTTTGAATCACGTAACAAGTAATGATTTTAAATCTATGTGTGCATGTTGATCATATGAGTTCAAGGGTTTTTAAATTTAATTGAGACTTTACTTTGATTTTATTTAGAAACTTTCATATGATTAAATGAGTTTTTACCAATAATTGAGACTTTACTTTGGTTAAAGGTATTTACTCTAACTACAATTAATTGAGACTTTACTTTGATTAATTAAGCTTTTTATTTGGTGAGGAGATAAAAGAATAGACATGATTAGGCATAGTAAATTTGATTGAGACTGTACTTTGGTTGAATTTACTGTGGATAATCTAAAAGTTCTCACTTTTAATTGAGACTGTACTTTGGTTAAAAGTGAGAACACCAAAAAATTAATTAAGACTTTACATTGATTAATTTGTAAATCTATAACAATAATTAATTGAGCAATAATCTTTAGATAACCGAGGATGAATCTATTTTGAAAAAGCAATGGAATCAATCTATTTTCTTTACTATTGTTTTTATTTCTTTTTATCATTTAAATTTTATTTCTATCTTTGTTTATCTTAATCCCCTATATTTTTTATTTTATTTGACTAACTCATTTGTATAGTTTTAAAGAACTAATTTGTTAAAAATCAATTCCGTGTTCGTTGGGAGACGACTTTGGGTTACTTTACCATTACTATTTTGTTGACTACTTTCTTAACAATACTGAAGTTGTTATAAGATAAGTAGTATTAATTTGATCGCGTCAACGACAACGTTATCATGGAGGCTGCCGGAGAAGATGGATGCAGGTGGTTGACGGTGGCAGATCTGTGGTGGCTGCCGTGACTGGTGCGTCGCCATCATGGTGGCTGTCAGCAATGGTGGGTGCACTTGCAGGAGGAGTGTGTAAATAAAATCTGGGGGTGACCAAAATTTCCTGATTTTGGACTTCCTGATTTTGGACTTATTTTGTAACTTTGAATATTTCAAATCCACACTATTAATGACCAAAAATAAATTCCAACTGCATTAACAAACGTTAGAATATCCAATAATATTTTATGCAACTAAAATCAATTTTTACGCCATTTTTACCAAACTTACTCAATAAATCCAATAATCACAAATCCTAATTAAATCAATCTTTAAGCACAAAAAATTTAATTAAATCCCCAAATTTAAACATTAAATAAGGACAAAAATTTGAACTCATCACACACCCACACTTATCCTTTTGCACTCCTGTTCAAAATTTGAACAATTTCAAAACTTTTTTTTTCCGAGTTTTTTTTTATTCCATATCTTCATTGGATTAAAGGAATGAATACAAATGGAAACAAATCAATCTTCTAGAAATCATGTTATCATGCACATACAAATGGATAAAATTATGTTTTTCACTCATGAGTTAATCTTTTGAGTTTACAAGATAATCAAATATGAAAGAGAAACACTCAAGTTTAATGTATATTTTCTCACCAAAATTCGCTCAAGTGTTTTGGCTTGTGTTTCCACTCAAAATACCCATGCAAGTAAACACTCTCAATGCTTAGCAAGACTCTAACATTCACATCTTTCAGAAAACATGCATTCAAAAATCATGAGGACTTTTCACAGGTTATAACGGGGCCAAGGCAAAGGTAGGAAAATTTTTTAGGATTTTAGTGTTTCTGAAATAGTAAGGTAGAAAGAATTATGGAGCTTAGTTTCAAAAACAATCCTTTTTTTCTTTGTTTTTTTTCTCTTTTATCCTTTGTTGCA
This sequence comes from Vigna unguiculata, assembly GCF_037176805.1. Taxonomy (NCBI): domain Eukaryota; kingdom Viridiplantae; phylum Streptophyta; class Magnoliopsida; order Fabales; family Fabaceae; genus Vigna; species Vigna unguiculata. The sequence continues at coordinate 19,581,396 of NC_140795.1, read as the reverse complement.
CTTTTTCAGACAACAATCATTTTTCATTTCAACACTTTGTCATCAACAATTATTTTCCTTTTGCCATTTTTATAACTTTGTGGGGGAAAAATTCACCCCCACACTATTCCTCAACCAATCTTAACATAATCCACTAGCTCCTTCTTTCTTCCTAAGGTAAGGAAAAATATGGTCTTTTTCTTTTTAAGGTTTAGCAATATGCTCAAAACAAGAAAAAGATGTTTAAGCTCAAGGGGCTACCAATGGATCAATGTCATGGTTAGCTTATTTGGCCAAGTAGCTAAAAACAAGAAATGCCTCAGTCATATCAAATCATGCATATTCACCTGAGATGCAAAACACAAGAATCAAGCTAAACATTTGAGTATAAACAAGACATGAGCAAGTCACAAAAAAAAATAGGAATGACACATGGTAGTTCATCCTTTACAATAAAGCTCAAAACTCACAAGGTCAAAACTCTTTCACAAAAGATTTATTCCAGAAACTCTCAAATTAACTCAATTAGTAAATCACAAAAACAATCCACTCATAGCACATGACTCTTATTTTCCCATAATTATGATCGTTCCAATTAGTGAATCAAATCCCAAAATCTAATGCCAATATGTTTTATTGAAAGCAGAATTTTTTTTTGTTTTTTTTAATAAAAACAAACAGAAAACAAAATTAGAAAAGAAAAAACAAAACAAATAGAAAAGAAAATCAGAAAAGGGGGAAAAATAAATTTTCTACCCACACCCCCACACTTTATCCAAGCATTGTCCTCAATGTATTCAATATGTATATAATGCAAAGAAAAAGTATGAAGTGTACTTACCTCCTCAAGGTGGAAGGTATGCGGGAGAAATCAAGTTCATCCCATCCATTGTCTTATTCACCATATCTTGATTTTCATTAAATATCTGAAGACGATGCCCATTAACTTTAAATGTTCTTTCTGAGGATTCCTCCTTAATCTCCACTACTCCATAAAGGAAGACTTTTGTAACAATGAATGGTCCTTCCCAAATGGAGCGCAACTTACCACTCATGTGACCAAGCTTGGATTTGTATAGTAACACCTTTTGGCCTACCTTGAAATCCTTTCTAGCCACAAGCTTTTGGTCATCGAACTTCTTGGTTTTCTCTTTTTAGAACTTTGAGCTTTCATAGGCTGCAAGCCTAATCTCCTCTAGTTCTTGCAACTGAAGTTTTCGCTCTTTCCCTGCTTCTTCCAAATCCATCCTGCAGGCTTTCACAGCTCAATAGGCCCGATGTTCAATCTCTACAGGTAGATGACAAGCCTTTCCAAAAACCACCCTAAAAGGCGACATACCTATAGGTACTTTGTAGGCTGTCCTGTGTGCCCAAAGTGCATCATCTAATCTTGTGGCCCAATCCTTTCGACTAGGCTTCACTACTTTCTCTAGTATCTTTTTAATCTCCCTGTTAGAGATTTCTGCTTGCCCATTAGTTTGGGGGTGATATGGTGTAGCAATGCAATGTGTCACCCCATATTTCTTCAAAATGTTCTCAAACAGCTTATTACAAAAATGAGTCCCCTGGTCATTGATGATGGCTCGTGGTATCCCAAACCTACAGAAAATGTTAGACCTGACAAAACTCATGACAACTCAAGAATCATTAGTCCTTGTTGTTATGGCTTCAACCCATTTGGAGACATAGTCTACAACAAGCAAAATATAACAAAACCCAAAAGAAGGAGGAAAAGGACCCATAAAATCAATATCCCAAATATCAAATACCTCATAATATAGCATGGGTTGTTGAGGCATTTCATCCCTTCTTGTAATGGATTTGGCTGCCCTTTGACACTGGTCACAATTTTCATACACCCTCTGTGCATATTTAAAGATAGTAGGCCAATATAATCCACAATTCAACACTTTCCTACCTGTTCTTTGTGTGCCATAATGTCCACCAAAAGGAGATGAATGACAGAACTCAAGCACATAAGGTATCTCTATATCTGGAACACAGCTCCTTATGACTTGATCACTACTAATGCGCCATAAGATTGGGTCTTCCCATATATAGTACTTTGCCTCACTTTTTAGCTTGGTTCTTTCATACTTCGAGAAGGAAGGAGGAATAGCAGAAACAACCAAATAGTTAACAATATCAGCAAACCAAGGTTCAGGAAACATACCTTTCACAACAGTTAATGCTATGAGGACTTCATCAGGAAAGTCATTTTGAATAGGAATATTATCTTCTCCATTTTCAATCCTGCTAAGATGGTCGGCTACTAAGTTATGCGCCCCACTTTTGTCTAGAATCTCAATGTCAAACTCTTGGAGCAGTAGCATCCATTTGATCAACCTTGGTTTCGAATCTGCTTTCTTCAGAAGGAATTTTAATGCTACATGATCAGTATAAACAATTACCTTGGAACCAAGTATATACGGTCTGAATTTGTCCAAGGCAAACACAACAACCAATAATTCCTTCTCAGTCGTGGTGTACTTAGCTTGCGCTGTGTCCAATGTTCTGGAAGCATAATCTATCACATGTGGTAGCTTCCCATTTCTTTGTGCAAGCACCGCTCCTACTGCAAAGTTTGATGCATCACACATCAACTCGAATGGTGATGTCCACTCAGGTGGCTGGATGATAGGAGTGGTGGTAAGTACCTTTTTCAATGTCTCAAATGCATCTTTGCACCTCTCCCCAAAGTCAAATGCTACATCCTTTTGCAACAAGTTGGAGAGAGGGTTGGCTATCTTGCTAAAATTCTTGATAAACCTCCTGTAAAATTCTGCATGTCCAAGAAAAGATCGAACCTCTTTCACAGAAGAGGGGTAAGGCAATTGTGAAATAATATCAATTTTAGCAGGGTCTACAAATATACCATTCTTGGAAACAACGTGACCTAAAACTATACCTTGTCCCACCATAAAATGACATTTTTCAAAATTTAAAACAAGGTTAGTTTCTTCACATCTCTCCAAGACTCTAGCAAGATTAGACAAGCAGTGATCAAAAGATGAACCATATACACTAAAATCATCCATAAAAACCTCAATACAATGCTCCAACAAATCTGTAAAAATACTCATCATACATTGCTGAAATGTTCTAGGAGCATTGCAAAGGCCAAATGACATTTTCCTATAAGCATATGTACCGAATGGACAAGTAAAGGTAGTCTTATGTTGATCCTCTTGGGAAATACAAATCTGAAAATACCCAGAGAATCCATCAAGAAAACAGTAATGAGACTTACCTGCCAATCGATCTAACAGTTGGTCCATGGATGGTAAAGGAAAGTGGTCCTTCCTGGTGGCCTGATTTAGTCTTCTATAATCAATACAAACCCTCCAGCTATTCTGAATATGAGTAGGAATCAACTCGTTCTTCTCATTCTTGACCACGCTGATCCCAGATTTCTTGGGGACCACATGTACCGGACTCACCCAAGTGCTGTCAGAAATAGGATATATAATACCTGCTTCTAGCAACTTGGTGACTTCTTTCTTCACAACCTCCATCAGCTGAGGATTCAGTCTCCTCTGAGGTTGTCTTACTAGCTTAGCATCCTCCTCCAAGAGTATTCTGTGCATGCAGAAAGAAGGACTAATACCAGGAATATCTGCCAAAGTCCAGCCTATTGCTCGCTTGTGATCTTTGATAACCTGCAATAGCTTTTGTTCCTACTCGTTAGTAAGCAAGGCAGATATAATAACAGGGAGTTTCCCATCCTTCTCAAGATAAGCATATTTCAAATGAGATGGTAAAGGTTTCAACTCTAAACTGGGTGGCTGTTCCACAGATGGCAACATTTTACTGCCTAAGGTAATTTCAGCCACCTCAGCATCACACTCGAATGCCACAGAGGTATCATAAGGTGACATCGCGTCCTCAATATCACATGTTTTATAATTTTCTCTCTCGTCTAAAATTGAGCCCGAAATATTCGAAAAAGAAAAATCTAAAGAAGAAGAAAAATCAGATAAAACGTCCAAAAGTCCAAAAGCATAATTGTTCACTACATTACTCAATAAATCAATACAAAACAAAGAATGGTCTTCAGTCAGGTGCTTCATAGCTTCTAGCACATTGAACTGCACCTTCTCATCTCCTATCTCCATGGTTAAGGATCCTGCATGCACATCTTGGTACGTGTTGTCATCATGAATGGTCTTCCCAAGATAATTGTGGTTGAACTCATTCCTTCATCATCCTTCATGTCCAAGATGTAGAAATCTGCAGTAAAAATTAACTTGTCCACACGGACAAGCACATCTTCTAGCACACCTGCAGGGTTAACTGTGCTATGGTTGGCCAATTGAATGACCACACCAGTAGACTTAAGAGGTCCAAGATGAAGTGAAATAAAAACTGATAAAGGCATTACATTAATGGAAGCTCCTAAATCTACCATAGCATTATCAAACTTAGTACTTCCTATAATGCAGGGAACAAAAAACATACTTGGATCCTTACATTTTTGTGGCATTTTGACTACAGGCTTCTTAATTAAGCTATACACGTTTCTTCCCATGTTCACTACCTCTCTGTCCATAATACGCCTTTTATGTGTACATAATTCTTTGAGAAACTTGGTGTATATAGGAATTTGTCTCACAGCATCCAACAAAGGGATGTTTATTTCCACTTTCTTGAAAGTATTCAAGATTTCTTTGTCTAACTCCTCTATGTTTTTAGTTTTTGGTTTCAAACGGTTTGGATAGAGAGGAGGAGGACAATAAGGTGAAGAATTTTCAGAGGAAGTATTAGGTGATACCAACTTGGAGTTATCACTAGGTGCAGACATTTCAGATGTTGCTTGTGTTGCTTCATCTGATCTTCCACTTTCATTATCAGGTACAACTTCATTGTCCTTATCTTCATCTTCTTGGGCATCCCCAAGGCCTTTTATTTGCTTACCCGATCTTAAAGTAATAGCACTTACATTTCACGGGTTAATTACAATTTGTGCGGGCAAATTGCTTGAGCCTTGTACTTCATATGATTTAACTCATTTGCCATTTGTCTAATCTGGTTCTGCAAATTTTGATTGGTTGCTTCCATCCTCTATTTCAACTCATTGATTTGTCCCTTCATCATGCCAGCCATCATTTTCATCATTGTTTCCATGTTTGAGTCACCAGAGGTTGCAGCTGGTTGTGGTTGTTGCCTCTGTTGAGGTGGAACATAGACTTGATGGTGTTGAGACTGCTGATTTCCCCATTTCTGACTAGGGTATTCCTTCCAATATGGGTTGTACTTGTTGGAGGACAAATCATGGTTGTATTGCTGCCGAGGTGGTCTATTGTTGCCATAAATGTTTGCCGCATATGCTTGAGGTTGTTCACCGTCTAACGTCCCTATCTCTTTTAACATAGAACAAGTCTCGATAGGATGATTAGTAGAAGCACAAATTCCACATAAGGTAGAAGGGATAGGCTTTTTCTGTAAGTCTGCAAGGGTCCTTACCATGGCCGCTAAGTCATCCAACTTCCCTTCTATTTTCTTGTGATCTGCAACATATGAAGCTTCTACTCCATGGGTTCCCTTCAATAGAGTTATAGAATTACTCCTGGTGGTAAATTGTTGATGGTTCGACGCCATATTCTCAATTAATTGTCTCGCATTTGTTGGCGTTTTGTCCACCAATGACCTTCCACTTGCAGCATCTATCATTTATCTATCCATGATACTTAATCCCTCATAAAAGTACTGAATAAGGAGATGCTCGTTTATTTGGTGATGAGGACAAGAAGCTAATAACTTTTTGAATCTTTCCCAATACTCGTGAAGATTTTCTCTTTCTTGTTGCCTTATCCCATAAATATCTTTGCGAGTAGTAGCAACTCTAGATGCTGGAAAAAACTTTTCCAGAAATAATCTTTTCAGAGTCTCCCAAGTATTGATGGATCCTAGAGGAAGGCAGTATAACCAATTCTTAGCGGCATCTTGCAATGAAAATGGAAAAGCCTTAAGCTTAATATGTTCCTCTATCACTGATGTAGGTTTCATGGATGAACAAACAACATGAAATTCCTTCAAGTGATGGTACGGGTCTTCTCTTGCTAATCCATGGAATTTGGGTAGAAGATGGATTAACCCAGACTTAAGCTCACATTCTCCATCCGGATATTGGATGCACATGTTTTATGTAATTGCTGCATCCGGTGAAGCTAAATCTCTTATTGTTCTTTCTTCCATTCTATCTTCTTGAATTTCTGGTTCAGGTAATGGATCAGAAGATATGTTAATCACCGAAGGTGATTCTAGTGGTACACTTTCAGTGGTAGGTTCAGATGATGACGGCGCTCCTTCAGTAGAACACCTGAGTTCAAGTCTCCTGCGTGATTTACGCAAGTTCCTTTCAAGTTGATAGAATTGACCCGGATTGGCCCGAGTCATGCACTACACAGTCCAACTGAAAGTGTTTCCCTGTGTTTTTTTTTCGTCCTATTCTTGTTTTGGAGAAAGATTTCAAGAAAGAAATAAGTTAAGATGTCGTTGGGTCTACTCCCAAGAAAGAGAGGTACATCACAGTGGACAACTTAAATACCAAGTCTTTCCTAGATAAAGTTTTCCAAATTAGTCTCAAAAAATTTCTTAAAAGAAATTCTTAATCAAAACACAAATAGAACTTTGCTTGGAATATATTAAAAGAAAACTAAAGACTACAAAAAACACAAACTCTATTAAACGTATATGCGTAAAAAGAAAATAAAAATAAATAAATAAATAAAATCAAAATATAAGAAATACTAACCGTATTCCCCGTTAACGGCGCCAAATTTGATACCGCTGTTGTTAGGCGATCAAATTACCACTACTTAACTTTAGCAACTTCAGTATTGCCAAGTTAGTAGTGAATAAAATAGTTAGGGTTAAGATAACCTTGAGTCGTCTCACAACGAATACGGAATTGATCTCAAGTATTTGATTTTTAGAAAAATGCAATTAAAACTAGTAACAATAAAAATATAGGGGTTTTGATACGCAAAGAATGAATGACATGCAAATAAAAGATCGTAAACACAATAATAGTAAATAGGTCAATTCCACTACTTTTTCAAAATAGGATTCTTCATCGGTTATCTAGAGATTATTGTTAAATTAATTATTGTTGTTGATTTACAAATCAATCAATGTAAAGTCTCAATTCATTTGTTGGCATTCTCACTTTTAATCAAAGTACAGTCTCAATTAAAAGTGAGAATTTTTAGATTATCCATAGTAAATTCAACCAAAGTATAGTCTCAATTAAATTTTACTATGCCTAATCATGTATATTCCTTTGTTTCTTCACCAAACAAAAAACTTAATTAATCAAAGTAAAGTCTTGACTAATTTTAGTTAAAGTAATTACCTCTAATCAAAGTGCGGTGTCAATTATTGGCAAAAACTTATTTAATCAAATGAAAGTTTCTAAATAAAATCAAAGTAAAGTCTCAATTGAATTTAAAAACCTTTTAACTCATATGATTAGCATGCATGTAGATTTAAAATCATTATTTTCTATTCGATTAAGAAGCAAAGGACATAGATAAACAAAAACCACAACAATAATCAAAATAACAAACACATAAATTCATCTAACCTCAGAATCCAGTTAAGAAATTACAGTGGAATCAACCCTAAAAGCTTAGCCCTCCATGGCTTTGATGGAATACATGATGATATGAAGGAGAAATATAAAAGGAAAAGAGAGAATGAGAGATGTGATGGATGACGATGTCGGTTGCTAAAATCTTTTATTTTTATTTAATTAATTAGCAACTTAATTTCTATCAAATTTCCAATTTTGGCCCTCTTATTTAACCATTTTTGCAGTTTTGACCAGAGTGGATTGCTGGCTTTGACCAGTTGACCAGTGTTGACCAGTTGACCAGTTTGACTCTCCAATAGCAGCCTGACACGTGGTAGAGTGTTCTCTCTCCAGAATTAGGGTTTGCTCTCACACTCTTCTCCCTCCCTTGGCTGCGCGGCTGACGTGAAATGACGGTTGACCGCTCTTCCTTCTCCGGCGCCTTTCTACTGCTGTGGTGGTGCGCGAATCTGGTTCGTGCTCGCGTTAATGGTGCAAGGTTGGCTGTTGGTGGGTGTTGCTGCAATGGATTGCTCTTGGTCGCGTTTCCGCTGCTGTGCGAGATGCAGGAACGCTACTAGTTCACGTTTGTGCTACTGGCCCTGTTTTTGTTTGCTGCTGCAATGGAGATGGTGGCGCTGACGGTGTTTCTGCTGTTGCAGAACTCGCAGGTGGATGCTGTAGAGAGTTGATCTCGCAGGTGCAGATGCGGGGAACCTCGGTGCGGTTGTTCTGGTTCTCCATCTCCGACCTGGTTTCGCTGTTTCGTGGTTTGCGGGAAGAAGAACTCGCGGTGGCCGTGGCTGCAAGGTGTGTAGAGGCGCGCTGCTGCCGTGTTGGTTCGTTCATGGTGGCTAAGGTTTCCGCTGCAGTGGACGGCATGGAGGTTCAAAGATGATGCGAGGTGTGGAGATGATGGTCGCGCACTGCGGTGGTTTCCCGCTTCCTTGGCTACGTGAAGGTGATGACAGAGGCTGTCGGAGAAGATGGATGCAGGTGGTTGACGGTGGCAGATCTGTGGTGGCTGCCGTGACTGGTGTGTCGCCGACATGGTGGCTATCGGCAATGGTGGGTCATGGTGGCTGAAATTAGGGTTAGGGTTTTGTGTGAGATGGAGGAATTAATGATGTGCACTATTTCATTGGTGTAGATGTGTTTGCAAGGATTAATGACACATTTAAGCATATGGTTGGTCTGATTTGAAAGGTTGAGGATTGCCACATGATAGTATCTGGTTGAGATAGGTTTAAGTGGTAGGAGAGGTGCAACTTAGTAAAAACTAGGGGTGCAGAATAGGTTTTTGTGGTCCACTTGCAGGAGGAGTGTGCAAATAAAATCTGGGGGTGCATTAGCTCCTGATTTATTCTTTTCCAAAATTTCCTGATTTTGGACTTATTTTGTAACTTTGAATATTTCAAATCCACACTATTAATTACCAAAAATAAATTCCAGCTGCCTTAACAAACGTTAGAATATCCAATAATATTTTATGCAACTAAAATCAATTTTTACGCCATTTTTACCAAACTTACTCAATAAATCCAATAATCACAAATCTTAATTAAATCAATCTTTAAGCACAAAAAATTCAATTAAATCCCCAAATTTAAATATTAAATGAGGGTAAAAATTTGAATTCATCAAGAATGAACTGACACCTTGAAGTTACTGTTTCATATGGTAGAGTCTATCTTACTCTTCATTCAGATTCTATTTTTGTGCTTAATAAATGAAGAATTTTTTTTAAGCTTTGATGAGTGCATATTTTTACCTTCATTTAGTGTTTAATTCTGGGTATTTAAGTGAATTTATGTGCTTAAAGAGTGATTTAATTGGTAATTCTGATAATTAGGCTGTTTGAGCTTGTGTGATAAAAATGTCTTAAAAAGTGATTTTTAGTTGCATAAATTATTTCTTGGATATTTTAACGTTTGTTGATGCAACTGAAATTAAGATTAAGCTCATTCAAGGTGGGAATATAAATTGATTGAAGTTACAAACCACCTTTAAATAAGGCTGAAATTAGTAAGTTCTGGAAAAATCACTTTTGCACCTCTAGTTTTTACTTATACACTCCCCTCTTTCTAAATGGTTCTCACCCAAAACCTATTTTACAGCCCCTAATATGTCTATTTACACCCCCTCCTACCACTTAAACCCAACTCACTCAGATCATGCCATGTGGCAATCCCCACCTTTCAAATCAGGCCAACTATATGCTGACACGTGTCATTATCCTTACAAACACATCTGCACCAATTAGAGAGTGACACCTTATCATCTTCCTCCCATCTCACAAACCTGAAACCCTAACCCAAATCTGCCACCCACGGTAGTCTCCACCGCGAGTTCCTCCGACCACCGCGAACCAGAAAATGGCAGCAACACTTTCCATCCTTCACGCCTGCAGCAGACTCACTCACCAACCACCATCGCACTTCACTAGAGCACCATGACGCATCCACTTGCACCTGCTGCAGTAGCACTAGAACCTCACGCAACTACAACGCCGACCACCATTCACGTTCCTACACTAGCCACTGCAACTCCACCATGATCCTCGTACAGTTCACGCAGCAGCCATGGCAGTCATCACCACATTACAGATCTGCAACAGAATCACTGTGAGCAACCATGCCTCACCGTTTCACAAGTGCACATCACAGCAACATCACGTATCCAATCACCATTGCAAACGCGAGACCAGCGCACAAACCATCACCATCGCGCCTGGAGCAGCAATTCGAACCTTCAAACTCCATCAACGCTCGTAACAGCACCTGGAAAATGCATGCCTCCATGGAAGCAACCAAATCAGCAGCAGCGTGATGCAGAAAGAGCAACAACTTCGTTGGAGAAGAGTGTGAGAGTGAAACCCTAATTCAGGAGAGAGAATATCTGACACGTGCAGTCTCTCCATGGACACTAAATTGGTCAAAGCTGGTCAAAGAATAGGGGTTTAATTGCAAATATTGATATTTTTGGATGTCTTTGCAAATTTGGACTACAAGATTAAAAATGGCTTATTGAGAAAATTAATGCAAATATTATTTGTTAATAATTTATTAGATATCTTTAAATAATTAATTTATTTAATTATATCATAAATTATTAACAAAAATATATTTGTCAAATAAGTTTACATCTCTCCAAATATCTTTGAATATTTATCTTTATCTTTATTTTAAAAGATATTTGAGAGGTTTTAGCAACCGAAAAGCCCAGTCCAAGTCCTATATAAAGAGACCAAGGGAAAGCAGAAGAAGGACAAGCTCGACACGTTGGAATTGAGGAACCCTTAGGGGGACCTAATTTCTTTCTCTCTCTTTTCTTCTCTCTATTCTTCTTTCTTTATTTTGCATTCATGGAGTTCTAAACTTCTTGGGTTGATTCCATTGTAATTTCTTAATTGGATTCTGAGGTTAGATCAATTAATTTCTTTGTTCTTTTTATTATTGTTGAGGTTTTCATTCATCTATGTCTTTTATCTTTAAATCATGTAAGAAGTAATGATTTTAAATCTATATGCATGTTGGTCATATGAGTCCAAGGGTTTTTAAATTGAATTGAGACTTTACTTTGATTTTATTTATAAACTTTCATATGATTAAAAAACTTTTTACCAATAATTGAGACTTTACTTTGGTTAAAGGTATTTACTCTGACTACAATTAATTGAGACTTTACTTTGATTAATTAAGCTTTTTATTTGGTGAAGAGATAAAAGAATAGGCATGATTAGGCATAGTAAATTTCATTGAGACTGTACTTTGGTTGAATTTACTGTGGATAATCTAAAAGTTTTCATTTTTAATTGAGACTATACTTTGGTTAAAAGTGAGAACGCCAACAAATTAATTGAGACTTTACATTGATTAATTTGTAAATCTATAACAATAATTAATTGAGCAATAATCTTTAGATAACCGATGATGAATCTATTTTGAAAAAGCAATGGAATCAATCTATTTTTTTAACTATTGTTTTTATTTCTTTTTGTATTTTAAATTTTATTTCTATCTTTGTTTATCTTAGTCCCCTATATTTTTTATTTTATTTGGCTAACTCATTTGTATAGTTTTATAAGAACTAATTTGTTAAAAATCAATTCCGTGTTTGTTGGGAGACGACTTAGGGTTACTTTACCCTTTCTATTTTTTGACTACTATCTTAGCAATACTGAAGTTGCTATAGTTTAGTAGTATTACTTTGATCGCATCAACGACAACGTTATTTAAAGGTGGTTTGTAACTTCAATCAATTTATATTCCCACCTTGAATGAGCTTAATCTTAATTTCAACTGCATCAACAAACGTTAAAATATCCAAGAAATAATTTATGCAACTAAAAATCACTTTTTAAGACATTTTTATCACACAAGCTCAAACAACCTAATTATCAAAATTATCAATTAAATCACTCATTAAGCACATAAATTCAATTAAATACCCAGAATTAAACACTGAATGAGGGCAAAAATACGCACTCATCAAGCTTATTTTACAGAATGAGTCATTTCGTTTTGGGGTTGTTATCATGCTAATGAGTCATTTTGTTTAACGCTTAATGAATATGTGCTTTGCTTAATAGCATATTGAATTCAATTTTAATCTTCGCTTAATTGATTACTTTAGGAGTTCAACAAAGTACACATTGCTGATTAATTTTGTAACTTGTGATTGGTATATTTTTGATGAAGATGGACAACCTCATCAAGTTCCAAGGAGGCCAACCCTAGGAGGATCACTAGAAGCATAACAAAAGGGAAGGCATTATCCTCTCTATCTTTATTTTGCATTTCTTTAGTTTCGATTTCTTGAAGTTGGTTGTTGTTGTTGACTATTTTGAGTTGACTTGTTGACCCAAGATTAGCTTAACCTTAAACCAACATGCTAATAAATTCCCTAATTTGCTTTTGTAGGAATAAGAAAGAAGGAGGACCACATAAGAGACACTTGGCATCCTAAGGAAGAGAGAGAAGGAATAATACTTTCTAGAAGCATCTAGAAAGGGGAGGCCCACATGCCTTGGACACCAAGTCTTCTAGAATGTTCTAGAACCTTCTTTTGGGAGCCTTGGCCATGAAGACATGCCACCTAGATGGCTTGGACGAAAATGCACCCATGTGCACCCTAGGATGACCTACTTTCTAGAACATGCTAGGTTTCTTTTGTAATCCTTTAACTTAGTTGTTTTGCTAAGGGGCCCATAGACTTGTCTATTTAAGGGGACCTCCAACACTTCTACTAGGGTTGAACATTTTGGAGAAATTATACACTTTGTGTTTCAACCTTTTGTGAGAGCATTCCTCCTTAGGGAGTGGAGTTCTTTCAAGCCTTATCTTGCCATGGCTTATTCTAGCCTAGCCTTGTAGTGGCGTGAATCCTTCATACCTCCCCTTTCCCTTGCTTTTCATTTTATGTTTCTTTACTCGGTTTATATTGTTTCTATTATATGTTTTTCCTTTTGGTTTATTACTCTCCATCAATCCATTCTCCTCCTCTCTAGAACCTTGGAAAGGAACCTTCACATCTAGATAGCTTGTTATCTTAATGTCCAGTGGGAATTTCCTTGGTTTTCGTAATCAATCATCACCATATTCATTAATCTTCTAAAAGGAACAAGATAATCCTACCTCATTTGGTATCTAGAGCTTAAGTTGTCTAGAATATGGTATTTTTCATGTCCTAACTTTGTTTTGTTGTAATCTTGGTATGATCCAAATCCACTTCCATTTCACACAAAAAAAATGTTGGCAGAAATTGTTCACGATTTTAAAAGATTAAACTACACCTGCTCAGTGGTGTCAAAAGAAAGCTCTGTTAGCCTAGTTTCTAACAAAAAAAGAACCAATGCATTTGGAGTTCTGTGGAGAGAGTTATGATTGAAATAGTGAGCAAAGGTCAAAGCTGCCGAGATCACCGTGAATCAACGTTTTTCAGGTTATGTTGGGCAGTTTTGGCTACTGTTTTTGTTACTCTTCTTACTCCTAAATGTTGTTGGATAACATGTTTTTGGGTGCTTAATCGTTGACCTTCATTTCCAAAAGTTTAAATGCATGATACCTACATGTTTGAGTCTTTAAATGTGCCTAACTTTTGCTTGAGTCATATGTCATATGTTAGCTTGAAGTTTTCTTGTTCTTGTTATTCCAAGTATTTGAATATTGCATTCACCTTATGTCTTGTTTAATGCATGCTCCTTGAACTTGATTTTGGCCTAAAAATTTGGGAACTAAGTGTCCAAGCCAACCAAAACACCTTTCTCATCATTTTATGAAACTAGTTTTTGAAAGAAGAAAAAATTTGGTACACTTTTACAATCTTACCGAGAGCAATATGGCTCTTTGATGAACCAAATTTGTGTTTCCACTACGTGTTATGGTACTAGTTTTCATATTTGGGTGTTGGGTGATATTGGCTAATTAGTTCCACGCTTAAAACTTGGTTATGATCTTTCTTGATGTATGCATGATTTGAGACTTGGTGATGCATAGTTCAAGTATTTTTCCAATAGAGTCTTTTCATGTGTTTTTCTTGCTTGTTTTGATTTAAAGTTTTGTCACCTTGATATCCTTTCCTTAGAGTTTAGCTTTCTTGGCTTTAAGTACTTTTATTGCTTTGTCTTTAGGTTCTTTGTTTTGTCTTAGTAGTTTTCTTCCTTTGCTTTCCTTTGAGTGTAGTGGCCAAGCCACTTGAACTTGTCTTGAAAAGGTCTCCAAAAACTTTGAAAGCATTTCACTCCTTTTTGGTGGATTTAAGTGTAGCCTTGCCTTGTTTCTTTGGGGGAGAGTGATCAAAACACTTGGGTTGTTTATTTTGACCACACTTGGTCACGGGTTTCTTATCATTTGCTAACCAACTTCTTTACTTGTCTTAGATTTTTGGAGTTGTTTTGTAGGAAAAAATGGATTTGAGTCCGGTTTTTGAGGATGTAAGAGAGGGAGAAGGTTCAGCTTCTCCATACTCACCTCAAGTGGTGACTCCTATGGCACATCAAGTGTACATCATTGATGTCATTAGCCTCCTCCAACAAATGGAGCTTAAAAGGAAAGAAGATAGGGAACAACAAGAGAAAGCCTTTCAAATGTTCATGCAACAACAAATGCAACAAATACAACAAGTGCAACAACAACAACAAATCCAACCAAGAGAGGAAAGAAGGGCAAGGAGGTGATCTCCTTCCGTGGACTCCTATGGAAGTGAGGAAAGAAGAAGAAGGCTCGGATGGGGTAGAGAAAGAAGGCACCAAGTGCAACATCAAAGGCAACCTCCTCCCATCAAAATCCCAAAGTTCAAAGGAGAACATGACCCCAATGCTTACATGGAGTGGGAACAAAAAGTGGATCAAATATTTAGCATTCATAGAGTTAGTGATCAAGAGCAAGTAGACTTGGTAGTTTTAGAGTTTGGAGAGTATGCCATGACTTGGTGGCATCAAATTTGTATGGACAATTATAACCAATAGCCACCCTTGGATGGACATTAAAGTTAAAATGCACGAACATTTTATACCTTTCTATCATAGGAGGGAGACTCTTTTAAAGCTCCAAAGGCTTCAACAAGGGTCTATGTGTGTTGAAGAATATTTCAAATTGATGGAGTCCATGCTCTTAAAGGTAGGACTCCATGATGAGCATGAAGAAGAGAAAGTCACTAGGTTTGTGAGTGGTCTAAGGAGGGAAATTCAGGATGTAGTTGACTTGTATGAGTACTCCACTCTTAGCAAAGTTTTGCACTTGGCCTTGAAAGTTGAAAACCAATTGAAAAGAAAATAAGAGGCCAAGAAGAGTACTTCATACAATGACTACTACTCTAAACCTTGGAAAGGTAAGGAGAAAAAGGATTTTAAAACAACTTCCAAATACCTCCAAGACCCCAAACCTAAACCCAATTCGACTAGGACTATGCATCATAAACCAACTTCTTCTCAAGAGCCAAGAACTAGTTCTATCAAATGTTTTAAATGCTTAGGCTTTGGACACATAGCCTCCAATTGTCCTTCAAAGAGGAACATGTTCTTGAACTCCAAAGGAGAAGTTGAAAGTGAACATTCCCCTCCCTCTTCCCCCAAGAGTAGTTCATCACACACTTCTTCCCCTTCAAGTGAAGATGAGATCAAACCTCATGAAGGAGGTCTTTTAGTTGTGAGGCGCATGTTGGGCCAAGTCCCAAAGGAATTTGAATCTCAAAGGGAAAATATTTTTCATACAAGATGCCTCATCAACAAAAGGACTTATTCCCTCATTATTTATGGTGGAAGTTGTGTCAATGTGGCTAGCACAAGGGTAGTGGACAAGTTTGGCTTGGACACCATCCCTCATTCCAAGCCCTATAAACTATCTTGGTTAAGTGAAAATGGTGAAATAAATGTGGATAAACAAGTTCTCATCACTTTCTCCATTGGGAATTACAAGGATAATGTTTTGTGTGACTTACTGCCCATTTCACAAAAAAGCTTTCCATAATGGCCATTCCAATAAATTTTCTTTTAACTTCCAAGGCAAAAGGATCACATTACTACCTTTATCCCCCAAAGAAGTAAGTGATGACCAAAAACAAATGTTTGAGAAAAGAAAGGAAGAGAAGGCACAACTAATGGCGCAACTAATGGTGCACACCAAGGAAGCAAGGAAGAGCTTGATCTCCTTCAAAAGAGCTAAAAAGGTAATGCTTTCTCAAAAACAAGTTTTTCTTGCTTATCCAAGTGAGTCTTCTCCTTCCTTTCAAAACCCTCTTTCTAAGTGTCCTCAAGACTTGTCTATAGTCTTAGATGAATTCAAGGATGTGTTCCAAGATCCCCCAAAGGGACTTCCACCTCTAAGAGGTATAGAACATCAAATTGACTTCATCCAAGAATCATCTTTGCCCAATAGGCCAACCTATAGGACCAATCCCGAGGAGGCCAAAGAAATTCAAAAACAAGTCAATGATTTGTTAGAAAAGGGATGGGTGCAACATAGTATGAGTCCTTGTGCTATGCCCGTGATCCTAGTTCCAAAGAAGGATGGAACATGGAGAATATGTATAGATTGTAGGGCCATCAATAATATCACCATCAAATATAGACATCCCATCCCTAGGTTAGATGATTTGCTTGATGAGCTTCATGGTGCAACCATCTTTTCAAAGATAGATTTGAAGAGTGGTTACAACCAAATAAGAATCAAGGAAGGAGATAAGTGGAAAACCTCCTTCAAAACCAAGTTTGGATTGTATGAATGTCTAGTCATGCTCTTTGGGTTGACTAATGCACCAAGCACTTTCATAAGGCTCATGCATCATGTGCTTAGACCATACTTGGGCAAATTTGTTGTGGTCTATTTTGATGACATATTCATCTATAGTATGTCTAGAGAAGACTATCTTCAACACTTAAGGGATGTGCTAAGTACCTTACACTAGTGTAAAATAGGCTTTTTATACCGGTTGAAAAAGGCTTTTTATACCGGTTCTAGCATCGGTATAGATACAGGCGATATAGAAAGTTTTGTCTTTTTATATCAGTTCCATGACAGGTATAAAAAAAATTTATACCATTTCAAAAACCGATATAAAAAGTCCTCTTGGAAAGGGAAAAACATGTAAGAAAAAATGACTTAGTATATTGATTATAGTTCCAACCGGTATAAAAAATTACACATTTTACACCAAGTATGACTCAATCGGTATAAAAAGTGATTTTTTATTTTTTGTAAAAAATTCGTTTATGCTTCCTACCACATACCAAACCTATATATAATTACCCAAAGCATCCATAAAACAAATCTCATTCAATCTAATATTTACATGAAATAGAATCTAATGTTTATATGAAATATAATACTACTCCAAACTGAATTACTATATAAGTCATAAAACACTTAACATCATCTTATACAAACACTTAAAAGAAACGAAGCACATTGCTCATGAACTTCCTTCAAGACTCCTTGATCCATTGAAGATGTGTCATTGAAAATCTACACTGTGAATAGTTGAGTCAATAAGAATGAAAACATATAATAAGTATTAGTTACATATTTACGTAATAAATGATATAAGTTAAGATTTCATACTTGGACACTTTGCCAAATCTGGTTCTTTACTATCTCTGGAACATGGTCCCAATCATCTATAAGAATGGCTGACTTGCTCCTACCAAGCAAGGCCATATAGTTGGTGAATTTCGTGTTATTATCTCCCAAAGCTTTACCAGTTTGCATATCAAACTGGATAGGCAATCTCTGATCTTCGTTGCGACTAACTGTTAACTCTCTCAACCTAGTCCCACGTATACTCCTTTTTTTTGGTAGACGTTTAAATCTTGTCCCCATCTTGTGAAGGTGGGAGGTCACCAAATGGTGTGTCACCAGACATATCCCTATTCAAATAAATAATTGTTAGTGAGAATTAATAAATAACAGGTACCCTTTTCATAGTTGAAAACATTACACATGATAAACATTTTTACTATTGTCATTGGTTAAGTACATACAAGTTCAACATAGATAGAAGAAAGCTATTGGTTATATGCCTTTTATTTTTTAGGCTTCATCACCAGTTGCTGGAAAATTTGGGTACTTGAAAATATACTAACAAACTTCCCCAAAAAAGGCTGATACGGGTGATGATGATACTGCAGTCATGAGGGAAAATAGCCAAAATGGAGTTATGGCTAATTTGTAGGCCTCAGGAATTAATATGGAGTTCAGTACTATATTTATATGGCTGCAAATTGAATTCTCACCTTAAAAAAAAGTGTGTTATGCATGTAATTATAATCTACAATATCCTATATAGGGAATATGAAAAAAGAACAATGCTACTGCAAAATAATGCATGTAATTATTTTCTTAGAATGAAAAATAATCCTATTAAATTTGGTACTAATCATATCATAAAGTAACAACCTAGATAATATTAATTAAAAATATCAATAATAGTTCTCTCAATGCCAAACCTGACTTGGAATGAGCACTTGATAATATTAAGGTATGTAGAAATAAAAAATCCAGAATAAGAAACAACACATCATGAATAAAATAAAAAAAATCTGCAAAGGAAGCAAAGTTGTTTAAAAGAATGTATTGAAAGAAAATAATCATAAGCCAAATAGGGAAATCTCCTCATTAATGGAAATTATATAAAGGAATCTGAATCATGAAAACTTCATAATTAAATGGTACATTTAATTAATAGGGATAGGGAAACAAACAATAATTGCAATGAGGAGTTAGTACTCAATAATTTCAATAGTGTAAAATACATTTGCAGTTTCTTTTTTGTGATTACTTTTACCAATATTTATATGGCCAGAATGGAACATAGTTGCTGGCATGTTAGAATATGTAGAATGTAAATAAATAGTGAACAATAAATAATGACTATTTGAAGTGAAATGGAAATTAACATAGTTCAAATTAACATTATTTGAACAATAAAAAGTCTGCTAATAATATTGATTGATATTAAATGATGTATGGTTGAAACATCTTTTACTTCATGTCCAACAAAC
The DNA here is from genome assembly GCF_037176805.1 of Vigna unguiculata. Lineage (NCBI taxonomy): Eukaryota > Viridiplantae > Streptophyta > Magnoliopsida > Fabales > Fabaceae > Vigna > Vigna unguiculata. The sequence continues at coordinate 19,562,347 of NC_140795.1, read as the reverse complement.
AAAATATATATATATATATATATATATATATATATATATATATATATAATAAAAAAAAATCAGTGTTTGATTTCAATGTCAACCAAACTAGTTCATGAAAACAAAGTTTCATCAAGATTTATTCAAATTAATCTATTCTAAAACTAATTATTCTCAAATAACCTTGGAACAACTTTTCCATAGTAGAAAGAAACAAAAGTATATTTGATGTTTAAACAATAATTCAGAAAATGCTTAAAGAATATAAAAGTTCGAAACATATGAATATTTGATGATGTATAAAGAACAATTCAAGGATTTAGCATATGAAGAAGAATATTCGAAGAATCATATAGAAAAAGTAGAATATAAAAGTTACCTGAAAGCAATGGATATTAGGTTATAGCTTCACATCAAAACTTCTCCAATATAAAAAAAAAGTAGAATATAAAAGTTACCTGAAAGCAGAAAAATGCTTAAAACCCGGTATTTCAACTAATCCAAAATATAAATTAATTCCTTAGAGTATCAAGTAATTAATGATAGGAATAACTAAAAAGAAAAGTGAGTAACTTTAAGTTTAAAGATGAAGTGAAGCACATGAATCATAGTTTTTAAAACAGTGAACAAGAAGGAAGAAAACGTACCAATAACACACACAAGTTTATTGGCACAGAAATAAATGGGTCAAGTTTATTGCCAAATAATCTTTTAAAAGATAAGAAAGAGCTGAAGACTATTGTACACCTTATTAATCTAGAATCACCTTCTCATGAAAAACCCGAGAAGTCCATGAAACTGTGGTACATGTCCTGCAAAAATTAAGAACATAGAGCCTTATTTTCACATGTCATAAATAACCTTAAGTTATCCAGATCACCCATATGCATCCCCCCTGCCCAAAAAAACAAACAGAATTACATAAAGTACAACTAAAAAAAGCATGTTTAAGAAATGTGGAAATATTAAGAGAAATTCAAATACTAATAATGAAAAGTGCTTCAAAATTATGATTTCCAATCAATAAAGGAACCAAATAATCATGCATATTAAATAAAATCATCCAACCCAAGTTTGTTTTCCATCAAGAACTACAACTCAGATGGACAACTTAATTTTTCTCAACACCTTTTCCAATACAGAATATGACTCAGCATCCTTCTGAAATACATAAAAAACACAAAAAATTTAACTTTCAATAAAACTCAAACAAAAGCTAAGAAAAAGCTTTTCAGAGCCACCAAGAAGATTGAGACAAGAAATTGCTAGTTGTTCCTTACTTTGGAGGTTTCAAAGACTCTCCCACTTGCAGCCACAATTTACATGAGGTGACCTATTCATAAATGTAACCCCAATTAGGCATATGTCTTGGTAAATTGGCAACAATGAAAGCAACTTCTCTGAACTTTGAACTAAACAAACTTGAAATTTAGAGTAACTGATGTTAGTTTGCCTCAAGAAACAACCTCCAAAGCATTCCAGTTGCCCAAAAATAAAACTGACATTAAAATGCAACTAAATTCAATAGTAAAGATATTTACAAGTGACTGGCAAAGTTACAAACTGTTAAATGCATCATTATCAACTATATCAACTATTCACTGAATTCAAGTCAAAGTAAATTTAATCGAACAAAATAGATTTTCGGATTGATATGGCAACATTTGATTCATAACTGTATTTTAGGGCATCTTTGGTTTGTGGAAAGTTTTATGTTTCAAATTTCATTACACAAAAATACTACCAAGCAGTTTGGTTTTCACCATTCACTGTACAAATTTTCAAATAAACAAATAATGTGAAAACAGGATGGCCTTTTTTGTAATTATTTCTGAAAACCGAATATTCACAAACCAATAGACCCTCCCTACTTGAATGTTAATCTTTAAAATGCTATTGTCAAGGGAATCAAGTGTGCTTTGAAATCGTTAATCTCAAGATGTTGTATCTTTCATCCGACGTATAGTATTTTTAATTAGATTTAGTTATCATACTAAACATATTGAGCATAAAGACATTGTTATTTGACAACGTGGTATATCACAAACTGGCATCAAAACACTCATGCTAAATGCCTAATAAAAATGTAAATCTCTCTGCTCTTAACTGTGTGAGAGAGTAAACATGTGTTTATGTAATTATTTACTTAATGTTACTTGCATTAGCAAAAAAGCTACCACTATTAACAGATTTACGTCTCCAAAAGGAAGAACCATGAAAAAATGGACGTTGTTAAAGTGCCAAACTAGTAGCCACCATATGGAATTAATAATGTCTATTTTGTTTTCTTAGAATTTGGACATTATAACTGATAAAAGAAAAAGGATGCCCAAATATGAGGTCAGGCTACCTCCTAAGAAGAGATGAAAGAAGGAATGGGAAAACTTTTCTCTCCCCCATTCAATGCACAGTACAGAATATATAAGACAAATGCTATAGAAAGATTCTCTATGCTACGGGGCACGCAGGCCAAATAACAACACTGGAAAACTTAACAAACTTCTTCTAGAAGGAAAAAGAGTCCTAAAAGCATATCAGTGAATGAAATCAAACCATCCAGCAGGCCTATTGATCATCCTCTTGGGCCTTGTATTTCTCGCTATTGGGTCACATGTAACAATACCATCCCCTTCGGCAAGGACCTTGTCCTCAAGGTCATATAAGGACTTGAGCTCGCTCCAGTTCTCCCAAGATGTGTCATCGGGAGACAATCCGTTCCACTGGACCAATGCAAAACGCATAGGAGACCCATCCACCACCGTAGTTTTAAAATCCAAAATTGCCAAAGGAGTAAGGAGGGGATTGTTGTCAACAGAGTCTGGGGGAAGTTGATCAACGTGCGTTGGGGGGGGTCCCTCATGGAGCTTCAGCCTAGAGCAGTGGAATACATTGTGAATTTTGGACTGCGAAGGAAGCTCAACTTTGTATGCCACGGGACCAATTTTCTCTAAAATTTGATAAGGCCCGTAGAAACGCTTTGCCAATTTGTGATACTTGCCTCCTGATAAAGAAGTCTGCCTGTATGGTTGAAGTTTAACATATACCCAAGAGCCTATTGGAAAATTCAACTCTCGACGTTTCAAATCTGCATATTTCTTCATGCGTGCCTGTGCCTTAGTCAAATTGTTCCTTAAAAGAGACAAAATTTCTTCTCTAGTTGAAAGGACAAAATCACACCCATCATTAGAGGAAGTGCCCCCAATATACATAGGAATAGAGGGCGGTGGCTTACCATACATCACTTCAAACGGAGACAACCCTGATCCTAAATGAATGGATGTGTTATAATGATACTCAGCCCAAGGAAGATATTTGAACCACTGGCTGGGTTTGTGATGAACAAATGCACGAAGGTATTGCTCAATAGTATGGTTCATGACTTCCGTTTCGCCATCTGTTTGGGGGTGGTAAGAAGAACTCATGCGGAGTAATGTGCCACTGAATTTAAACAAGTCTGACCAGAAACGACTAATAAATATGGGGTCTCGGTCCGAAACAATACTCTTTGGGAGTCCATGATGCTTGCAAACAATCGAGACGAACAACTCGCCGACTTTATAAGCTGTGAAATTAGAGTGCAGTGCACCAAGATGAACAGCTTTGGAGAAGCGGTCGACCACAACTAACAAGACCGTATACCCATTGGAGGAAGGAAGACCAGAGACAAAATCAAGGGAGATGTCCTCCCAAACACCTGTCGGGAGGGGTAAGGGCTGGAGAAGACCGCTCGGTTGCTTGGTACTATATTTAGTCTGTTGACAAACGATGCATTGAGCAACAAAAGATTTAACATCCTTTACCATAGATTCCCAATAGAAATTAGCACAAATGCGTTTCAGGGTTTTGTTAACACCTGCATGCCCCCCAATAGGAGTCTCGTGGAACTCTCTCAATAAGAGTGGAACAAATGTGGACTTGTTGCTAAGCCAAATTTTACCACGATACAAGAGTAGCCCATCTTGCAATTTGAATTGAGGATGGGAAGACGGATCAGAAAGGCACTTATCACGCATAAGAATGAAGTCTGGATCCAAAAGTAGAGAGTCCTTCAAATCTCTTAAGAACACAAATTGGGGAATGGTAAGCATTTGCAATTGACCTTGAGCTGGACATGGGGACCTGGAAAGGGCATCGGCCACAATGTTCAGTTTGCCTGGCTTATACTGAATATCATAGTCATACCCAAGTAACTTAACGAGGTAGTGTTGTTGTTCAGGTGTTTGAATAACCTGAGTGAGCAATTCCTTCAAACTCTTCTGATCAGTTTGAATAATAAAAAAATGTCCCAATAGATATTGACGCCACCTCTTCACAGCGTTGGTGATGGCATGTAACTCACGTATATAGGCCGATGATTTTGACAGACGAGGGCAAAAAACCTTGCTGAAATAAGCAAGAGGATGATTATCTTGAATCAATACGGCTCCCATTGCAGATCCAGAAGCATCAGTCTGCACAATGAATGTTTTAGAAAAATCAGGCAATGCAAGAACAGAAACACTAGTCATGGCTGTTTTCAGTGCTTCAAAAGCCGTTTGAGCAGCAGGAGACCAATGATAACTTCCCTTTTTAAGTAGGTCAGTCAAAGGCAAGGCAATGGCGGCATAACTAGGGACAAACTTCCGATAAAAACCTGTGAGACCCAAAAACCCACGCAACCCCTTGATACATGTTGGGGTAGGCCATTGTATCATCGCCTCGATCTTTGCAGGGTCAGGTGACACACCCCCATTATTAACGATATGTCCCAAGTATGCAATTTGAGATTGAAAAAAAGAACATTTGTGTGTTTTCAAGAAGAATTGATGGTGGTCCAAAATTGCAAAGGCCTGTTGTAAATGAGACAAATGCTGCTCAAAGTCGCTGCTGAACACCAATATATCATAAAAAAAAACGATTACCGACTTCCGCAGTAGAGGCCGGAAGATATCGTTCATTGTCGATTGGAAGGTGGTAAGGGCGTTACACAAGCCAAAGGGCATGACACAATACTCATAGTGACCGTCATGTGTGCGAAAGGCAGTTTTATGCACGTCAGAGGGTTGGAGGCGAATCTGGTGGAACCCGGAAGTGAGATCCAACTTGGAAAAACAACGAGCAGAACCCAACTCATCCAGTAACTCATCCACTGTGGGGAGAGGAAAACGATCCTTGATGGTGAGGGCGTTCAAAGCACGGTAATCAACACACATGCGCCAAGTACCATCTTTCTTTTTTAGTAAGAGCACAGGCGAAGAGAAGGGGCTGGTGCTTGGTTGAATCCAGCCACATGCAAGCATTTTGCGAACTTGTTGTTCAATTTCAAGTTTTTGAGCATGGGGATATCGATAAGGACGAACATTGACCGGATGAGAATTGGGAAAAAGAGAAATGGCATGATCAGTTCGTCGTTGGGGAGGCAAGGAGGAAGGTTCTGTAAACAGGGAAGAATAAGATGTGAGCAGGTTTTGCACTTGAGGATTGGGATGTGTCGGTGGAGAAGACGATACAGAGGCGGGACAAATAGTGAGGGAAAATATTTGAGCTGTATTGTCTGTGCGAGCCACCCGTTTAAGCTGATGAAGGGAAATAGAGGCAGGTTGAGAACCCAATTCCCCTTTTAATTCAATGACAGTTTGATGGTGAACAAACTTCATGGTGAGAGCCTGATAGTCCATCAATATGGGCCCTAATTGTTTTAACCATTGGGCCCCAAGAACCACATCTGAACCCCCCATATCAAGGACATACAAATCCACGTGCAAGGAATGCCCTTGAATAGATAAATCCACCGCTGGACACACACTAACACATGCCAACTCTTCACCACTACCAACCAAAACTTTGAGAGGTGTGGTAGGAGATTGGGCCAAACCCAAGGCATGGGCCACCTGTTTCTGGATGAAATTATGAGTGCTACCTCCATCAACCAACACACAGATTGGGTGGGTGGCAATATAACCCCTAAGACGGAGGGTTTCTGAAGCGCTGGTTCTCGACAAGGCATGCAGACTAATCTGAGCCTGATTCTCTGAACTATCAACCGGCTGGGGAACAATCCCTGCATCAATAACCCATTCATGGGAAGCTGGATTAGCCTCCGCAGTGGTGTCATCGACATCAGCAATGAGGAGGAGAAAACGAGCTGAGCAACGATGTGAACGAGAATATTTTTGATCACAATTGAAGCAAAGGCCCTTCTCACGTCGATCTGCCATCTCAGCTTCGGTTAATTGTCTGTAACGTGGTTTTGTAGATGGCGTAGGTAAGAGAGGGGGAAGAGGTTTAGGTGGTTGAGGAGGGAGAAGAGGTGTAACTGTACGAGTGAGTGATGGAGAGGGCCCTGGAGATGAATAAACAGGCTTAGCACGCTGAATGCGAGAGGAATCCCAAAGTTTTTCTTCCTGTAAACGAGCCAAACCAACCGCTTGGGATAGAGTCGAGGGTTGTTGAGCGACCACCTCACGACGAATGTCAGCCTTGAGACCCGAGATGAAGCAGCTTAACAGAAAGGATGATGGTAATCCGGTCACATGATTCGCGATGGCCTCGAAATCAGTGAGGAAGGTCGTAACGGAAGTCGTTTGGGTGAGCTTGAAAAGTTTCCCACGGGGGTCATCGAAGGCGGTGGGTGCAAAGCGGGTTTCCAATGCGTCCAACATATGCTGCCAAGAGCGGAGCTGCCCATTACGATACATCCACCGAAACCAAGCCAATGCAGGTCCATCAAGATAAAATGACGCAACAGTAATGCACTCCTCCTCTGGGGTGTGATGGTAGTCAAAAAACTGGTTTATCTTAAATATCCATCCCAGGGGATCAGTACCATCGAAACAGGGCACATCTAATTTAAGAAAATGACGTTGACTGGGATTGTGGGCGGGGGAGGGCGGAGGGGAAGATGGGGATTCCAAGAGAGAAAGACGATTGTTCATGTCGGTCATGTGTGTAGAATAAAGGGACATTTGGTGGAGTAGGTCATCTATTTTATCAGAGAGATTTTTGAGGCGGGTACCGTCAGCCATGGGAGGGACTGAGTATCTCTCAACGAAAGCATCAATTGATAAAAGAAAAAGGATGCCCAAATATGAGGTCAGGCTACCTCCTAAGAAGAGATGAAAGAAGGAATGGGAAAACTTTTCTCTCCCCCATTCAATGCACAGTACAGAATATATAAGACAAATGCTATAGAAAGATTCTCTATGCTACGTGGCACGCAGGCCAAATAACAACACTGGAAAACTTAACAAACTTCTTCTAGAAGGAAAAAGAGTCCTAAAAGCATATTAGTGAATGAAATCAAACCATCCAGCAGGCCTATTGATCATCCTCTTGGGACTTGTATTTCTCGCTATTGGGTCACATGTAACAATAACTCAGTTCATCTCACAAAGCAACTTTTAAAGTGAGACAAAAAAATTCAATATGCATTAAGCAGACAAAAAAATGTTCTTTGACAACTACTTATGACAAAGAATGTGTTAAATTACAAGGAGTATGAGTTTGTTGAATAAGAATGATATGAAAGAGAAAAAGTTACATGTACTGCAGCCCTAATGGGAAGCACATCTTCATCAATGAAAAAGTAAGGACTATGAGCACTATGACAATGTTAGATGTTCATGATCAATGTAGGTTTATTTGTCTTACTAAACTCAATTTGGTAATTCCTATTATGCACTTTTAAAACCAAATGGCAAGTTATTGAGGAAACCAAGTGTAACATTCTTCATCCTACATAATATCTACTGAAAGTTATTTCATCTCAAAAGCAATCATTTATCTAAAATCATGCTAGCTATTATTTCCACAAGACGCAAGAAATCTTGATAAAAACATACAGAATGATCATAACTACTTATGTACCTCTTCTATCATTTTCCTCAATCCACAGAAGCTCTTTTTCTGAATGCTCTAAAAGTACCTTCAGATGTAGCTGAATCAGGGATTATGTCCTGAGCATACCCTACATTGATATGATAATGTAGTTTAGAGATTAAGCTTAGTTAGACTTAACTCGGGTACTATAATTCTTGGTTTAGGAGTGTTCAATATGAATTTGGTATGTTTCATTTCAAGTTTTTACTTGACCTTGTTTTACTAAATAAGATGTTGCTTGTGTTGAAATTCCTAAATGTTATTCTATGATTCCTTCTAATTTAGACTTTCCTATATATTTTACAGCTCGAGCATGGTTGAGAAACGAAAAGAATCCCATTCCTTTGGATATCTCCATTTACAAGTTCATCAAGAATAACAAAACCATGGCCACTCCCTGGAACATATATGGAATAACAACATGCATTTCTACAACCATGACTTTTAAATATTTTGAAGAGACAAAGACCAAGTTATTTATTAGAGGAGTTGGCTTAGGTTTGTATATATTATTGATTTCAATATGAATTATTGTATAAACCTGAAATAAATATTGCAGAGCACCAAATACTTATTAGTAATGAGTAACCTACCCTAAAATCTTTGCAGAAACAACCTAACCTAGCAAAAATAGTAAAAATGGGAACATCAAACATAGCAAAAGCAGCAAACCCAATAATCAATAGGAGAACAATGATATTGCCTAAACGTGACAACAATGGAGGTGCAAAACATGAACAGAGGAGATTAACTCCAATGGAGGAGCGAACGCAAATGATGAAGGAAAGGGGAATGGAGAAGATGATGACAGAACGATGATCAGCGAACGTTGAACGGCAAATGCGAACGACAAACGATGAACGACGAATGCAAAGGGCGAACGACGAACGATGAACAACGAATGGCGAACGGCGAACAGCGAACGACGAACGACAAACATCGACCCACAACCCAAACGGCATATGCGAACTGACCTCAATAGCAACAAGTGAACACTGGACAGACAAGATGAAACCCACTGTGAGGAGTAAATGGAAAAGAAAAAAACAGGAAAAGTCTGGAGAAGCAAACACACTGTGAAACAAGCACACACACTGTGAAATGTGAAATATCATTGAGAAGTTGGAAGGGTAAGAAAAAAATTGAATATTCTATACCTATTATACTTAAACAATTATAAAAAGTTTTATTTAATATTCTAAAAATGTCACTGAATCATTTTGTATACCTTTTTTAAGCCCAACAGGAATAAAAAAACTCATATTATTCATAAAATTATTATGGTCTCTCTTTTTTATACCTAATGAATTTGAATAGGTATAATATATAGGTATAACAAACTAATTTTGCACTAGTGCTAAGAAAGCAATCTTTATTTGCCAACATGGAGAAATGTGTTTTTGGCATGGATCATGTTTCTTCCTTGGGTTCAAAATTAGCAAACATGGGGTCCATGTGGATCAAGAGAAAGTCATGGCCATCAAAGATTGGCCCACACCTAGGAATGTTAGTGAACTAAGGTCCTTTCATGGGTTGGCTAATTTTTATAAGATATTTGTGCCTAATTTTAGCACCATAGCCGCACCCTTGAATGAATTGGTAAAGAAGGGAGTTGACTTCAAGTGGGGTATTGATCAAACAAAGGCCTTTGAACCATTAAAAGAGAAATTGATCAAAGCACCACTCTTAGTCCTCCCTAACTTTTCCAAGACCTTTGAAATAGAGTGTGATGCCTCCAATGTGGGCATTGGGGCCATGCTTCTTCAAGAGGGTCATCCCACAGGCTACTTTAGTGAAAAACTCAAAGGAAGTCATCTAAACTACTCTACCTATGATAAATAGCTTTATGCTCTTGTGAGGACCTTGCAAACTTGGCAATATTATCTTCTATCTAAAGAATTCGTGATCCATAGTGATCATGAAGCTCTTAAGTTTTTGAAAAGCCAAGGCAAACTCAACAAAAGACATGCAAGATGGGTACAATTCCTAGAGCAATTCCCTTATATGATCAAACACAAACAAGGAAAGGCGAATGTTATGGCAGATGCGCTTTCAAGAAGGCACACTCTTATTTCCATGCTTGAAACTAAATTTCTTAGCTTTGATCATATTAAGGATTTGTATGAAAAGGATGATGATTTCGCTTTTATCTATGGTGAATCCCACCAAGGGGGAAGGAAAGACTTTTATCTTTCCAACCAATATCTCTTAAAGGGTAAAAGGCTTTGCATTCCTCAAGGGTCTCTAAGAGCATCACTCATAAGAGAAGCACATGAGGGAGGCTTAATGGGTCACTTTGGGACTAACAAAACTCTTGAAGTCCTCAAAGAACACTTTTATTGGCCTCACATGCATAAGCATGTTGATAGGCATTGCAATTCTTGTCTAGCATGTCTAAGAGCCAAATCCAAGGTTCAACCTCATGGTCTCTACATTCCCTTACCTATCCCTTCCAAGCCTTGGGTAGACATTTCAATGGATTTTGTTCTAGGGCTCCCAAGGACTCGAAAGTGTAGGGATTCCATCTTTGTGGTAGTGGATAGATTTTCTAAAATGGCCCATTTTATTCCATGCCACAAAGTTGATGATGGAACACATATTGCTAATCTCTTCTTCAAGGAAGTATTGAGACTTCATGGCCTACCTAGGACCATTGTAAGTGATAGAGACACAAAGTTCTTGAGCCATTTTTGGAGGACCTTGTGGGGAAAACTTGGAACTAAACTCCTCTTTTCCACCACTTGTCACCCTCAAAGTGATGGTCAAACCGAGGTCGTCAATAGGACTTTGGGTCAACTATTAAGGTGCATGATAGTCCACAACACTAGGGAATGGGAGGCGCTTCTTCCCCATGTAGAGTTTGCATACAATAGGATTGTGCACTCTACCATCTCTCACTCTCCCTTTGAAATAGTGTATGGTTTTAACCCTTTAACTCCTCTTGATCTTTTTCCACTTCCAACTGAAGAGGCATGGACTTGCCACGATGGGGAGGCAAAGGCTAAAATGATCCAAGACTTGCACACACAAGTCAAGAAAGCCATTGAAAGGAAGGTGAAGAAGTATCAAGAATTAGGCAACAAGGAAAGAAGGAAGTCCTTTTCAAGGAAGGGGATTGGGTATGGCTACATTTGAGGAAGGAAAGATTTCCTACCCAAAGAAAGTCCAAACTTCTTCCAAGAGGGGATGGACTTTTCAATATCCTCAAGAGGATCAACAATAATGCATATGAGTAGGATTTACCTTCAAGTTACAATGTAACCAACTCTTTTAATGTAAGTGACCTCTCTCCTTTTAATATAGGGCTTAAGAATTCGTGGTCGAATTCTCTCCAAGAGGGAGAGGATGATGAAGATGTGACCACCTCATCAAGTTCCAAGGAGGCCAACCCTAGGAGGATCACTAGGAGCATGACAAAAGGGAAGGCATTATCCTCTCTATCTTTATTTTGCATTTCTTTAGTTTCAATTTTTTGAAGTTGGTTGTGGTTGACTATTTTGAGTTGACTTGTTGACCTTGAAAAAAGGGTGGACTTGTTGACCCAATATTAGCTTAACCTTAAACCAACATGTTAATAAATTCCTTAATTTGCTTTTGTAGGAATAAGAAAGGAGGAGAACCACATAGCAGACACTTGGCGTCCTAAGGAAGAGAGAAAAGGAACAAGACTTTCTAGAAGCATCTAGAAAGGGGAGGCCCACATGCCTTGCACACCAAGTCTTCTAGAATGTTCTAGAACCTTCTTTTGGGAGCCTTGGCCATGAAAACTTGCCACCTAGATGGCTTGGACGAAAATTCACCCATGTGCACCCTAGGATGACCTACTTTCTAGAACATGCTAGGTTTCTTTTGTAATCCTTTAACTTAGTTGTTTTGCTAAGGGGCCCCTAAACTTGTCTATTTAAGGGGACTTCGCACACTTATACAAGGGTTGAACATTTTGGAGAAATTATATGTTTCAACCTTTTGTGAGAGCATTCCTCCTTAGGGAGTGGAGTTCTTTCAAGCTTTATCTTGCCTTGGCAAGTGGCGGCATACACCACTCATCTTCAAGGTTGCCATGGCTTCTTCTAGCCTAGCCTTGTAGTGGCGTGAATCCTCCATTCCTCCCTTTTCCCTTTCTTTTCATTTTATGTTTCTTTACTCTTCTTGGTTTATATTGTTTCTATTATATGTTTTTCCTTGTGGTTTCTTACTTTCCATCAATCCATTCTCCTCCTCTCTAGAACCTTGGAAAGGAACCTTCACATCTAGATAGCTTGTTATCTTAATGTCCAGTGGGGATTTCCTTAGTTTTCTTAATCAATCATCACCATATTCATTAATCTTCTAAAAGGAACAAGATAATCCTACATCAATTTTCATTCGAATCAAGGAATCAAAGTCATTATAATTACTGTTTTATCAGTTCTGCATTTGCATTTTTGTCTGTTTTGAGTTCCTTGAAATCTTCCAACCCCCCCCCCTTTGTGTTGAATTGCATCTGGAAAACAAATTTGAATGAAAGGTTTGATCATTGGGAGACAAATTTGGGTTAACTCCTAAGTATTACATTTAACTATTATATTTTGTTGGTTCGACCCTGATTAAGCCCCCTTTTAAATTTTTGGCAATCCCAAGTCCCAAACTAGTCAAATTAAGCGTCCTAAAGTGCTCCAAATGATTGGCTATTTATTTGGGGTCCAAATGGCAAAAGTCAACTCTAAGATCAAACATGTCATGGTTTAAAGGCTAAATGAGAAGAATTTGACTCTTAACACTAGGTTTGACTAACCTAAGACCCTAGGGCTCAAAATATGATGCAACCACACTTAAATGATGTTTAAAAACACTTTACAAACACTAATTCTATGAAAAATGTGAAAATTACCATATATGAGGAATCTAACCTAATATGCTCAAATTAACAATTCTAGAATGGATCAGGGGAGCCTTAGGTGTTCTCTCATCTCTTAATTAGAACCTTAATCAAATAGTAAAGTGTTTTTTTAATGATTAGTGTGTCTTGTACCAACAAGCCTCACCTTAGGATCGCTTAGCCTAACATCTTTAATTTCTTGTTTTGATTGTTTTTGTTTCTACTTTGTAGCTTGATGTGTGTGATCTTAGTCTTTCACTTAATTCCATTTAAGAAGTCTTGTGCAAGAACATTGAGTTCCCTTGGCTAGGAAAGACTTGGTACTTAAGCAATCCAAGTGATTCACCTTTCTTTCGTGGATGGGAACTCAAGAGGCTTGCTATCTACTTCCTTTTTAGATTTTGTTTAGATTTTTTTTTTCAAAAAAAATATTAGAAAATAAAAAGCTTAAAGATGTATAGGAATCCTTATTACCAAGGTGGTAGTGACTCGAGTGAATGAGAACATAGTTTAAACCGATCGGCACATAAGAATCCAAGTCATTAAAACTTTGGAGGAAGCAAAAGGCTATTTGAAAAGAAAAAAACGAAAATTGAAAGAGAAACTCATCTTGCTATCATTGAGAAGGAGCTTAGAATAATAAAACAAAAAAGAAGAGAGATTGCAAGAAAGAATGGAGATTATACACCTCTTTGTGAGCCTTAAAACTCTAAGACTTATTACACCGTATGAAGAAGATAATAGACTAGTGGATGATTTCTATCAACCTCCTCCTCCACCACGTAGAAGAAATAGAAGAGAATATATTCCTAGGGGACCAAGAGAACATAAAGTAGACCTTTGTCACTTCTATGTAAAGGAAGATGTAGAAACATACCTTGACGGGGAGATAAAGGTGCAACAACTTTTTGCCTTCCACCAAGTAATTCAGGAGAAGAAGGTACCCCTAGCTACCCTAAGTTTCCAAGGCATTGTAATGTATTAGTAGACATCCCTAGGAAGGGAGAGAAGAATAAACAATGTTCCTCAAGTTCAATATTGGAATGACCTTAAGAGTGCCTTTATACAATGTTAGCCCATGAGAATAAGAGCTTAGGCCCACTAACCTCAGTTGAAGCACACTCTTCTTGTATACACCTGACCATAACTCTTATAGTTGGTCCCTTGACTAGAGGTTTGCCATCATTAAGGGCTCATTATCCTCCCCTTCTTAAAAGGAATTGACCACGAGTCTCTTAAACCCTTCTTCATTGAATTTGACTTCACTTGAGAAAGTTATCTCTCCATCCTCTCATGAGGTCTCATCCAACTCCAAATCTTTAAGAAGCCATCCTTTCTCCCTTTGAGAAAAGAGATTGGATAATTAAAAATCATTCCAAACTGATGCTTTCAAGATTTTAAATTCGAGTATTGAATAAAATAAGCATAGCTAAAAGGAAAACCATAATGTATATTAGATTTTTGAAGTTAATAATTTGATAAAGATAATGGATAGTCTAAGCTTACAACATACGTTATGGTAACCCTTATAAAAATTGTGCAAACTTTAAAATATCGAAGCAATTAGTTATATATTCATGACTTCATTTTTATAGGACATTATACTTTTTAAAATATGGGGAAATGTTAAGTATAAGACAATTATTATGGTAATTAGATAAATTAATACTAATAGTATATAGTAATTATGCTTTAAACATAATAGTATTTTTTTAAAAGTATTATATAGAATTTAAGTATTAAATATTCTTACATGATAAATAATTCATTATAATCTTATTATCTCTTTTTTTTTTTTTCATGTAGAATAAACAAGGGGAAATAATTTTTTACTAATTAGAATTTGTAAACAAAACAAGTGATTCTATATTACTGTTATGTAATGTTTATCAAATTTCTTAGAGAGATGTGAAAAAACTTTAAAGATGTGAAAAAAAGAAGTTTGAGTTGGAAAGTGTTAGTTTTGAAATGGTTGAAAAGCCAATAAGGGAGGTTGAATTGGCTAGTTAAAAATTTAGGCTATCTTTGCAAGCTAAAAACCACCTTTAATTGAATCAAATAGATCACCAAGTTAGGATGCAAACAGTATTGAACTCTAGACGCAAAAACACCACAAAAGACTCTTGAATCACACAAGAATCACACCAGCACAACAAGAACCCTCTTGTAGACCTGGTAAACCACCAGGCACACACACAAAGCTTGAGAAAGATCAAACCTTAGTGGTAGCACAACCTAGCCTACCACAAGCCACTTTTTCCAAGCTTCAAACCAAGCCAAAAGCTCCAAGAATTGGTCCAAGATCAATAAACCACTGCTGCAAACTGTATGATCACGAAGGAGAGAGTTTCCACAAGTTTCCAGAACAAAATCGCGCTCTAAAATGATCAACAGTCCTCTCTTTCGAAAATCACAGCTTTTATAGTCAAATTGTTACGAAATTCAACAGGTTGATTTTCACATCAATCGGTTGATTTCACTTGACGTAAGTGAAATCAGTCGATTAAAAACTAAATCAACTGATTGAATTTGTTGCAGTTTAAGACTATTGCAGCCAACCTTTTAACCTGTTGAAAAACCATTCAACAGACTAAAAGAGACATTTTAACCTGTTGAAAAACCATTCAACAGATTAAAAGACACACCTAAGACCAAAAATATCAAATTAATGTTATAAGGTCTACAACATGAATTACAAACTTAAAATACACTTTCTAAATGATGTAACTACATGAAGAGCACACGTTCCAGCCTTGATCACCATGGATATCATCAAATCTCCTTTCCTTCATCAATGTAGGCTTCATTCCAATGGTAATGGCTTCAAGATAGTTCAAAAGAGCTTCATTCAATCTTCATCAAATGTTCAAAAAGCAAGCCACCTTGTCTTCTCATGTCAATAGAAAGAAATCATTATGGGGATAAGTTAATTTCTTCGGTATTAGGAAATAAAATTTACCATTTAGTTATTTAGAATTACTCTTGATTTTTATTGGTTTTCTTTTAACGTCCCATTTAATAAATAAACTTAATTAAATGAAACATCACACAATATAATAATAAGAGCAAAGTTTTTGGAGTATTAATGTCACTCCATACCGTTTTCCAAAAATACTTAGAGGAAATTAAGGCACACCACGATGCCAATACAAAACAGGTTAGAAATTAGGCAGTATTCAACATAAAAGCTCAAAGGCAACATAGTACAAGGGCTACAACCCTAAAGGAAACTTGAACAAACGGGATCCAACTCAAAGCTATGCATCGGAATCTCCATCACCCTGATGACCACAAGAAGTTCTCACATCTGCTCCCTTCAATAAATTGATGATCATCGCAAAAGAAGAAAGCACACCTAACACACAAGAAAACAGAAAGGGTAAGCTAGAGTAAAAAATGATTATCATACTATTACATTCAATTTGATCGTCAAAGATTCATACGTCAACCAAACATGTTATGACTCGTAAACAATACACTAAGACTCAAGACACGATTTATCCAGATACATATAATTAGTCGAATTCACTAGATGCTTGTACTTGTAGTGGCCTCTACTGCTCTGCAGAGCCAATTGTCAATGGGTTTCACCCTACCACTCACAAGGTTAGCCTTCAAAGATCTAAGGCCTCCTACTACTCTCACCACTTGAGTCAATACGCTCTACGTGAGACTAACTGACTCTTTAGAGTGTCAGGATGCAATCCTTATCTTGAATCTTTACTAAATTATATAACGAGGCACCACCACGATCTTTGTGGAATTACGTCCTAAGAATGAGGCACCACCATGAGCTCCCACTAACAGGGGTCATGAAATTACGTCCTGACCAATGAGGCACCACCATGAGATCTCACCTAGAGATTCATGGAATTACGTCCTGACCAAATGAGGCACCACCACGAAACTATCGTGGAATTACGTCTTGACCACACCAACAACATATTCCATCAACCAATATAAAATCATTATTCATACCAATTCCATGTCACTTTCATAACCAACCATCCCTACATGTCACATGCCAAGATTATGTCAAACTTATCAATTATAATCAACAAACCATTTTACTCATGCATATTCACTCATCGCATGCTTTAACATAACAATCATACCAAACATGTGGCAAACACACAAGAACAGAGAAGAAAACAGGTCTTGGGCACATTCTCGCCTAGTTCTCACTTAGGCTGAAAGGTCTTGCTCAGGCGAGAAGGTTCTTTCGCTCAGGCGAGCTCCTTTCACCTAGGCAAGAGCTCGAAAAGAGGAACAATGGTGTTGTCGCACTCTCTCGCTTAGGTGAGACCTCCTCGCCTAAGCGGGATGACTTCTCACTCAAGACTGGGGCTCGTCACGCTACACCTTGGAGGGTTTTCTGATACTCTTGCTTAGGCGAGCTCCACTCGCTTGGGCGAGATTATCAGATTTCCTCTATTGTTCACGTAGGCCAGTACACATATTCACCCAGAACAATGTGAAATATATATTCATATCATGTTAAGCATCATACAAACACTATAAGCACGAAATAGTGCTGAAAAACAAGCAAAGTACATCCAAACTCAAAACCCTAGCTTCCCTTACCTAGAAAGAACTAGCAAAAGAGTTTGACTCCAAATAGCATAGCACAACAGCTCTAGAAACATATTAAGGAGCTGAAAAAATAGCGGAACAGATTTAAACGAGTTTATCAAGACAAACCCTAGCTAGAACTATGAAGAATAAGTGGAAGGAGAAAGAGTATGAGCGGAAAACTGACTTACGTGGACAGAAAAAAAATGGTTGAGCTAACATGAGGATAGTCAAAGTCCAAACCCTAGCAGAAGGTGGTTGCAGCTCTAAGAGAGGGGGAGAAAGTTGTTTTTTCTGAAAATGAGTGGAATGACATGGTTATGGCAGTTTAGGGTCTTGGACATCCTATGGGCCAACCCTTAGGCCCAACAAATGGGGATAAACCTTAAAAATAAGGGCAAAGAATAATTGGCCTTACATTTTTATAAAGTTCTTATAATTAAAAATGTTTAACTTTTTTTAAGGAAGTTTGTTATGTATATTTTATCCATGAGTTTGGTTTGGTTTCTACATTTTTCTTTTTCTTATAATTTGCTTTTTTAATAATATTTTTTTGTGTCGACAAATGTTTTGTGTGCTTTGAGATGTCATAGAAAAAAATTTAAATATTAAGCCAAAATTTGTACATTTTTTTTTCTTACTGGAAAACCCAATTTCTTTAATAATTCTGGAAAAAGGAAATTAAAAAATTGTTATTTTAACAAGATAAGTGTTATAAAATTGTGTGGTCTGCACCAAACTAATAGTCAGAGCATTCTGATTTTGTCGTAGCCAAAAGGCTAAACAAAAACAAGTCATTGTCATGGCATATTCAAGGTGATCTGATATGATTAATTCATGATTTCTTTGGTTGCTTCTGTTGCAATTTGTGAATGGAAGATCAATAGCAAGTAATAAAAAGATTCTTAACAGATTACAGCCAATGGATGAATTGTTTTGTTTGTTTCAGTCTATTCAATTAGATATAGCCTCATATGTGGATTTTATTTAAGTAAAAAAATATTAACCCAAAGGCTTATACGATAAGTAACGGTAGAGTGAGTAAGAGATGCCTTAGCATCACTCCTTTTACTTTTTGTGTGTGCACAAGAAATAAAATGAAATACTGGGTTCTAAAGCACACAATCCTTATAGGGATTTGAATATAAGTTTTAGAGCATACAAATAGATAGAGTATATATATAAAGTTAAGTCCAAGTCTTGTATAAGACATCAAGAAGAAATATAAAAACAATCTCAAAACTTTAGAGTTTAGGAACCCTTAATTAGGGGTCTAATTTCATTTTCTCTTTCCCCTCTCTTCTTCTATTTTTATGTTACGTTTGTATTCCATGGAGTGTTAAATTTCTTGAGTTTGTTCCACTATAATTTCATTATGGATTCTGAGGTTATAATGAAATAATTTCTTTTTTCTTTTTATTATTGTTGTGATTTTCATTCATCTATGTCTTTTGTCTTTGAATCACATAAAAATAATGATTTTTATATGCTAGCTAATTAGCAAAGTGTTTAAATCTATATGCATGCTAATCACATGAGCTGAAGGGTTTTTAAATTTAATTGAGACTTTACTTTGATTCCATTTAGAAACTTTCAAGTGATTAAATGAGGTTTTACCAATAATTGAGACTACTTTGGTTAAAGGTATTTACTCTAACTAAAATTAATCGAGACTTTACTTTGATTAAATAAGCTTGTTATTTGGTGAGGAGATAAAAGAATAGATATGACTACGCATTGTAAAATTTGATTGAGATTGTATTTTGGATGAATTTACTATGGATAATCTAAAAGTTCTCACTTTTAATTGAGATTATATTTTGGTTAAAAGTGAGAACGTCAACAAATTAATTGAGACTTTACATTGATTAACTTATAAATCTATACTAATAATTAACTGAGCAATAATTTTTAGATAACCGATAATGAATCTATTTTGAAAAAGCAATGGAATCAATCTATTTTCTTTATCATTATTTTTATATTTTTTCCAACTTTATCTCTTTATTTCCTATATGTTTAACTAACCCCTTTTGTATAGTTTTTATAAGAACTAATAATTTGTTAGAAATCAATTTCGTGTTCGTTGGGAGACGACTAAGGGTTGACTTTACCCATACCAATCTTTTGACTATTTTCTTAACAATACTAAAGTTTTTATAGATAAGTAGTATTAATTTGATCGCTTCACGACAATGTTATCAATAGCCTTGAAGATTAGCACAAAGAAAAGTGATGAACCCGAGGATGAGGTGGCTGAATCAAGTGACAAACTATTATGACTTCTTGAGTCAATTAGCTCATTTAAAATACCAAACTACCAAAACTTGAAAATTTATGTACCAAATTTCAAAATTTTCAAAATCACACATGAATGGAGTATGACTTGCTCTGATACTGTTGAAGGAAATTTCTAACAAATAATAATTGTGCATAACCAAATGTAAGGAACTTAAGCATCGTTATCTCTCTAGATGGGATGAAGAGAAAACTAAATCTTAATACAATATATAATGTTACCTTCTCTAAAATTAGAGACCATAATCAACTTTATATCGGTCGTATGTCACATTGTATATCTTAATAATTCTAATTTGGTTATCATTAAATTAGAATAAAAATTTAAAATATCTACACAACAGCCTTTTATAATAATTATACCTTTAGTAAAATAATATGATGAAAATATAAATTTCACATTATTTAAAAGAAAAAAATAAAGTTTATATCGAAACAATTTTTCTTCAAGCGGAAAAGTGTTTGATTCAGTGTTTTTTTCATGTTTTACATTTTTAATAATATAATATAATAAAAAGTATAAATTTTTTAATTAAAATTTTTGTATGAAAAAATTTAGATTTATTTTTTATCAGTGAAAGAGTTGAATACTTGATACCTCAATTTCAATTATTCTTTATTGATCTTTATAAATCTCTCTTATTCTTTTTAAATTAATTATTTAAATAGTAAAAGTCTTTTATAGATCTTATTTACTAAACTTTCACTCCTTTATAAAAATTGAATTTTGTCTTACGTAATCTACCTTTTATTTACATTCATCCAAATAACACATTTTATCTGCTTTATTTTTCTTTTAATTACTTCTGTCGTTTGTACTTTTTTCAAGAAAGAAAACAACAAAATAATGATAAAAGGCAACAAGGCATGCACAACCACTTGCCTTTGCTGGTACCAAAACAAAACAAATGGGGTCATTATTGTTAAGAGCAAGAAAGAACTATAAGTGTTTGGTTCAGCTGCATACTTAAAATTTGTGGTGCTCATGAAAAAAATAAAAACAAAGGGGAGAAGTGGAGAAAATGAATACCCATATAAATGTATTCTTCTCCAATCATGTATCAATATCAATGTTCTTCAGGACGTGACTCTTGTGGGCCTAGACTATAACCTAGGTCATCATTCATCTTCAAGTTTTTAAATTCCTTAGAGTGACACAATTTCAAGAACCCAAGAAAATTATTGGCTTGACAATTCTTTATTTCATCAACAAAGTGTTTTTTTCTTTCTTAAATTTTAAGGTTGCACGAATTGGATTTGACATGCGTATTTCTTCTTACACACCAAAAATAGTACATCTGATTATTTTGGAATCAACTTTTCAAAATATAAAATATACATTCTCAAGTTTGATCCCGAAATGAATGATAAGTATTATAAAATTTTAATAAATATAGTAAGTTGATTCTTTGATACGTGTGGATATATAGTAACTACGATTACTATATAGTAATTACATATTATAATTATGATGGTGTTGTAACTGGCGTGGTGGTTGGAAAATCGAAGCCAATAAAAATCTAATTGAACTAAAGGATATTTCGGAATAAGGAACGGGTCTTTAGCAAATATTTTGAAGTGTCAAAATTTTTATATAAATATATAAAAAAATTTCGATGCTAAATATATAAAATATATTAAAGTTTCAAAAAATATTTTAAATTATATATTAATTTATTTAAACATAAATATAAAAAAATGGATTAATTGCACTTCTATTTAATTAATTTGTGGAATAGAGTATGTTCTTCTTTTTTTAGAGTCTTTTGATCTTTGGTATGGGTGTAAAAATCTTAGGTTTAACATGTTTGGTATAAGAAGTTTAGATAAACCTCTATTTAATTGGGATTATTAGAGTATGATTAGATAATTGATCTGAACTTTTCTCGTGTAGATATTGTTTTCTCGATAACTAAGGCACCTAGATATGTAAAATTTGTTGTTATGATTGATAAATGGGTTGATTGCTAAATTTGCTACTACGATCGGTTGAATTTAAGATGTATTGTGGTCTTTTCTTGAATCAAGAATATGATTCTTTTAAGTAGTTAAATTTTTTATGAAGAATTGAAGTGTATCTGAGAATAGATGAGATGTTCTGAATGATATCCAAATCTGGTTCAATTGGTGTTAATTGGTACAATTTTAAATTGATAGAGTCCATTTTTGATTAAAGGATGTATGGAAAATACCTTTTGAGGTTGGTTGAAACAAATTATATATCTATCTTGAGTTATAAATCATGTAGATTCGTTGGGCGAGTGTTACGCTTATGGAGTGAGAAGCATAATTCATGAAGTTAATGAAGGAAGGGAGGACCCACTCGTTAGACGAGTCAATACAGAAGCACACAAAAGTTATTACACGAGCAACACAGAAATGCACAATTACATGAGTATTTTTAAATACAAAACAAGTAAATGGGCTAGACCCAATAAATCCTTTAGACTCCATATACTCAACAATCTCCCACTTGGAGGCTAATCACATCAATTGCACTCCCAAGTGAATCCAGTAAACCTCAAATGATAACACCTCCAAACTAGTATGCCTTCTCAACAACTTACCATGAAGGCCAATAGTTGTGCAAAGCTTCAACTTCTTAGTAGTTACCACCTTGGTTAACATATCTGCAGGATTCTTTGACCCAGGGATCTTATGCAAGAACAAAGTACCATCACTGATTAACCATTTAATGAAGTGGTATCTTAACTAGATGTTCTTTGTCTTTGCATGGAACACAAGATTTTTAGCAAGATGAATGACACACTAATTATCACAATAGAAAGCATGGCCGCACTGCTTCTTGCCTAATTATTCAAGATTTTTTTTTAACCAAATCATTTCCTTACATGCTTCTGAAATAGCCATGTACTATGCTTCTATGGTTGAAAGGGTAACACTTTTCAAAAGTCAAGACATCCAACTAAATACTACGCCACCTACTATGAACATAAATAATGTAGTACTATTCCTTGTGTTTGAACAACCTCCCAAGTTTGTATCATAATATCCTTCCAAAATAGCATCATTCTTACTAAAATGCAATGCAATTTTAGAAGTACCTTTCAAGTAGCATAACAACCACTTGACGGGTTCCCAATGCTTCCTTCCTGAATTAGCATGAATATGCTAACAACTCCTACTACATGAGTAATGTCTAGTCTAGTGCATATCGTTGCATACATTAAACGACCAACTACAAATGCATAAGGGATCTTAGCCATTTTTGCCTTGTCTTCATCTATTTTAGGTGACTACTCTTTTGTGAGATTAAAGTGAACTCCCGAAGGTGTACTTACGATCTTGGCATCCTGCATATTGAATTTCTGTAACACTTTCCCAATATACTTCTCTTACGATAATATTAAAGAACCATTAAATTTGTTCTTGTTGAGGTTCATGCCCTAAATCTGTTTGCAACACCCAAATCCTTCATCTCAAACTCTTCAGACAATTATGCCTTCAATCAATTAATTTCATCCATATTAGATCCTACAACTAACATGTCATCAACATACAGTTATAATATAATATAGGATGGACCAAAATCTCTCATATAGCAATATTGATCCCTTGTACACTTCTTGTACCCTTTCCTATTCCAAAAACTATCAAACTTCAAGTAATATTGTCTTGGTGTTGGTTCAGGCCATACAAACTCTTGGTCAACTTTCAAACCAAGTTCTTTTTCTCTACCACTTAGAAACAATTTGGTTGTACCATGTAGATGTTCTCACCAAGGTCACCATCAAAGAACATTGTCTGAACATCTAATTGTTCTAGATGTAGATCCTCTACAGCCACAATGCTTAACATAAGTCTAATGGTAGTCATTCTAACTAGAGGAGAAATGTCATTATAGTCAATATGTCGATGATGACTTGGGCCCAAGCCAACTAAGCTCATCAAGCCCAACACAATTTTAAAGTCCATACAAAGGACCAATCACTAGAAAAATACTCAAGAAGATCCAAAATGCAGTGATGGTCAAGATCCTTTGAAGCCCAAGGGAATTAATCTACTTTTCAAATGGGCTAAAAAGGATATTAAAATTTAGATAAACATTTGTTTGCATGTCACATTTCGGCCAATGTAATTGGACCACCTTTATAAATATGTTATACATTGAATAATTGACCAAGAATTCACCAAAGCATTGCTTAATTGGGCTCACGTCCTCCTTAAACAAGCCTTGGCTGAATGGTGCTCTAGAAAGCAAGCCATGTTTAACACATTTAGCACATGTTGCAAATCTGGGAAGTGTGACTTGCCACTTGCCATTTGATCCATAAAATAAGGAGATCTAGATCTAGATCTAGAATTGAATTTAGCACATATTAATTAGCATAACTAGCTGAATTCTTCTTGTAACATCCCTAAGGGATATTACTAATATTTAATAAATAAATTCCGAAATAAAATAAATACCACATTTATTATAAAACCATTTCCCAAAAAAAAAAACGCGGGAAATTCAAAACCTTTAATGTACGTGTCATAAACCAGGAGTCCATAATCATAAAACTGAAATAAAAGTCAATGGCTCCCGAAATGGTTACATAATCATCTCAAAACAAAAATAATAAACATATATATATATATATATACAAAAATATCCCCTGCTAGCCCTCGCTCTGAGTCTAAGCATCTCCTGGCCCACCTGTCAAATCACTTGCTCCTGGATAACAAATTATCCGATCATCGCCACACACACATGGAAAGGGTGAGCTATGCACAATATATATAAAATAGATACATGAATTAAACATGTCCCCCATCCCAAAGTAACATAACTAGTATTTCAAGCTTTTCAAATAACCCTACCATGACCTCATAGTCCTTCATGAGTCATATCCATGAACTAGGTCTTAGGACTTCCCTGTGCTCCCACTAAACTAACTCATTCGTGGTCCAACCTTATGAGCCTATCCCGCTCATAGTCCTGCCCTACAGACTCCTCGTTTGTAGTAAAACATCCAAGTCTCATACTTGGACTCTGGCACGACTCTCGCCCAAGCTAAGCCCCTAACCTCGCTTAGCCTAATTTACCTCGCTTAGGCGAGGCCGTCTCGCCTGAGCAAGACCCTAGTTTGCTCAAACCCATAAAACTCCCCACCTGGACGAGTTTTCGAAATGAACCTATTAGAGTTTCAAATTTCCATTTAAGGTTATTTACTTAGTGGGTTAATATTGTTTTTCACAGCCCCTTTCGTTGCTCCTCATTTTGGCTTTACCTTTTGCCCTTTCACCTCCACTCCAAACAAGAATTAACAAAAATAAAGTCTTTTTCACCTCTAACAAGGTTTGAACCCGTGACCCTCCACCATAAGGCCAAAGCACAACCATTATGCCAATTCATATTTAGTGATAACCATTATAATCTTATGACTATATTATCACTCACCACTCACAATTACCAAAAAAAAAATAATAATAAATCAATGACACACAATTGACATAGATGGGACTTGAACCCAAGTCCTCTCACACAATCAAGTACTCTTAACCCCTTGAGCTAGTACTTTTCCACGTCACATCAAACAATATTTAATGCCATAAAGGCGCTTTCTACCCGTATTTATTAATTAATTAATGATTTAATTAATTAAATTTCACGGGTCTTACAATTCTCCACCTTTAAAAGTTTTCTTCCTCGAAAGTAGGACTTACCAGCAAAGAGGTGAGGATAAGACTTCCTCATGAGGTCCTCCATCTCCCAAGTCATCTCCTGGGTTGTCTCATCCCAGAGAACCTTCACCGTCTTCAACTCCTTGCCTCTCGGTTGCTTGACCTGAGTATCTAATATGCGAACCGGTCCAACTAGCATAGTCAGATCCTCGCGTACTTGCACCTTACCTGACTCCAAAACATGATTTGTACTTGCAATGATTTCCTTAACTGTGAGACGTGGAACACATTATGCAAGTTGGATAGCTGAGGTGGTAAAGTGATCTCGTACACTGCTGCTCCTATCCTCCGTGCAATCTAATAAGGCCCTATAAATATCGGAGTTAACTTCCTTGATTTAAGAACCCTTCCGATACCTGTGGTTGCCGTCACCTAGAGGAATACATGGTCTCCTTCATCAAACTCAAGTGGCTGCCTCCTCTTATCCACATAGGACTTTTGCCTACTCTGAGTTGCTCTCATCCGATCTTGGATTAACTTGACCTTACTAGTCGTCTGTTGCAGAAATTCAGGACCAAGCACAAAGGCTTCACCATCCTGATACCAGCACAATGGAGTTCTACACCTCCTTCCATACAATGCTTCATAGGGCATCATACCAATACTGGAGTGGTAGCTATTATTGTAGGTGAACTCCACCAAAGGTAGCACATCATTCCAGACTGTCCATCCGTCTGAGGATGATACGTTGAACTCGTCCTCAATTGTGTACCCAAGGCCGCCTGCAATGATTGCCAAAACCGTGATTTGAATCTAGGATCTCGGTCTGACACTATGCTTTTGGGTACCCCATGCAATCTCACCACCTCTCGCACATACAACTCTGTTAACTTGTCCATCGACCACTTCTGATTCATAGGCAAGAAATGTGCACATTTTGTCAGTCTGTCTACTGTCACCCAAACTGAATCATGGCCCTTTGTCGACCGCGGAAGATGTGTCAAAAAATCCATAAAGATAATATCCCACTTCCACTGAGGTACGTCCAGTGGTTGTAGGGTACCTCCCGGCCTTTGGTGTTCAATTTTGGCCTTTTGACATACCAAACACTGAGCAACAAAGTCTGCTACATTTGCCTTCATACCATTCCACCAAAAGGACTCCTTCAAATCCATATACATCTTAGTCATACCGGGATGTATGCTAAGACGACTCTGGTGACCTTCCTTCAGAATCTGCCTCCTGAAATGAGGCCCTCCTGGTACGCACACTCTACCTTTAAAACGTAGAATGCCATCCTCTCCCATCTGATAATCCTTCCCTTTCTCTGTGCCTAACCACCCCACAAACTGTTGCAATTCCAGATCGTGTCCTTGAGCTACACGAATTTCATTCAAAAATTCATTAGTGACTTTTAGTAAGCTCCACTGTATCGAGTCTTGCCCAAGCTGCATCCCCAGATTCATATCTCAGAGTTTCTCAATCAACTCTAACTCCTTTATCATCATGCAAGACACATGTATCTTCTTTCGACTCAAAGCATCGGCTACAACATTTGCCTTGGCCGGATGGTAGAGCAATTCAAAGTCATAGTCTTTCAAATACTCCATGCACCTACGCTGCCTCATATTCAGCTCCTTCTGGTCAAACAAGTATTTCAAATTTTTGTGATCGCTGAATACTCGGAATTGAGAGCTGTATAGATAATGCCTCCAAGACTTAAGAGCAAACACAATGGCGGCTAGCTCTAAGTCATGAGTCGGGTAATTCTTCTAATGCACCTTCAGTTGACGAGAAGCATATGCCACAACCCTCTTTTCTTGCATCAATACACACCCCAGACCTTGATATGATGCATCACAGTACACCTCAAACATCTTCTCAGTATCAAGAATTACTAGCACTGGAGCAGTAGTCAAACACTTCTTGATTTCCTCAAAGCACTCCTCACACTACTCAGTCCAAGAGAACGGCTGATCTTTTCTTGTCAGCTGTGTCAAAGGGTTCACCTTCTTTGAGAACCCCTCCACGAATCTCCTGTAATAACCTGCTAAGGCCAAGAAACTTCGCACCTCTGTCACTGTCTTAGGCCTTTCCTAGTTAAGCATCGTTTCAATCTTAGCCGGGTCTACTGCAATACCCTTAGCTGTAATGACATGTCCAAGAAATTGTACCTCCTCTAGCCAAAACTCGCACTTGGACAACTTCCTGTACAGTTGGTGTTCCCTGAGCACATTCAACACTACCCTCAAGTAATCAGCATGTTCCTCCTGTGTCCTCAAGTAGATATGAATGTCATCAATGAAGACGACAACAAACTTATCCAACCAAGGTCGGAAAATCCTATTCATATAATCCTATTCATATCGTCACTCCAAATGGCATAACCAGATATTCATAATGGTCGTATCGTGATCTGAATGCTCTCTTTTGCATATCCTCCAACGGTACTAGAATCTGGTGGTATCCCGACCTCAAGTCAATTTTAGAGAACACCCCTACGCCATTCAACTGGTATAGTAAGTCGTCGATCCTTGGCAGCGGATATTTGTTTTTAATAGTCAGCTTATTCAACTACCTATAATCCACACATAGTCGCGAGCTTCCGTCCTTCTTCTTCATTAACAAAACTGAAGCTCCCCAAGGTGACGCGCTCGGCCGAATAAATTGCTTCTCCAATAGTTCCTCAATTTGCTTCGTGAGTTCTACAAGCTCAGCCGGTGCCATTCTGTATGGAGCCATGGACACTGGACCCGCACCAGGAATTAAATCAATGGTGAAGTCGATGTCTCTACTAGGTGGCAATCCTGACACTTCATTTGGAAAGACATCCACATATTCGTTAGCCACTGGTATATATTGGATCATCTCCGCAACACTTTTCTTCTCTGGCTTGGCCACCACCATAAAACACATGGCCGCATCTTGTAGTGCTTTCACAGCTTCCCGAATTGATATTAATTCCAACCCTTCATGTTCTGGAAATACCAAACTGCGCTGTCCACAATCAATTATGATGTGATTGTTAGACAACCAGTCCATCCCCAATATCATATCCAGTCCCTCCAAGGGCAAGCACACCAAGTTCACCTTGTATCTATGACCTGCCACCACCATTGAACACCCAACACAGACTGAACTGGTAGCTACCTGGCCCGAGGAAGGAGTTGAAACAAGCAACTCACACCCCAAGTCACGTGTCACCAGACTCAATCGCCCCACACAAGCATCAGAGATAAAAGAATGGGTTGCGCCAGAATCAAATAAAACCAATACATCATGCCCCATAAGTAAACAAGGTTGTAATATCAGGTTACCTGACTAAGTAGCCTCAGTAGATGTCATAGCAAAAACCCTCCCAACCGCCTTAGCTCGTTCTGCTGGCGAGGCTGTTGCTGGTTTCTTCGCACCCAAATTCTTCTTCTCAGGGCAATTGTTTGCAAAATGACTCGGTTTGTCGCATATGAAGCACTTGTGACGGTCACAGGATCCCCCTAAACCACCGGTCAGTTGTGGGCAATTTCTCTTCAAATGGGGTCCGCCACACTGATAGCAAGTGGGATCTTGAGACGTCTGTTGTCGGCTGTACGACTTCTTCATTTGCCGCACCTCTGCAACATTCCTCTGATGTCTACTCACAATTGGGCCAAGGCCCTTCTCTAGATGCTCGGCACTCTTGGCCTGTTCCACCAAGACGGGAAATCTCCTCTCTCGTAAGGGAGTCAGCACTTTCTTAAGCTCATGTTTGAGTCCTCGCTCAAACTTCTGACATCTCCATTCTTCAGTAATGTTCTGCGAATAATATCTCACCAAATGCTTAAACCTGTTTACGTACTCCTGCACTGTCATATCCCCCTTCTGTAGTGCGAGGAACTCTGCCTCCCGCTCCTATCTGGTTGTGTCGGGGAAATATTTCTCCAGGAACCGCATCCTGAACATGTCCACTCCACCTGTTCATCTCGGGTCTGCATCTATTGTTGCATTCCCCTCCACCAATACTCTGCATCGTCGTTCAGCAGATAAGTGGCGAAAACTAGCTTCGGCTCATCAGGACAATTCATCACTTTAAAAATCTTCTCACACTTGCAGAGCCATGCATCCGCTACATCAGGAGAGGCTTTGCTAGTGAACTCTACTGGCTTGTGGGAAGAGAAGTTCTCCACGGTCGGCACCCTGATTGGTGCAATCGCCGTTCTAGGTTGCGCTGCTACGGGTGGCTGCATCGCATCCACCATCCAGTGAATAGCCTCAGCGATGTCATCCGCACCACTACTCCCCCTCCTCCTATTAGCAGCCAATGCTTGGATACGCCACATCACAACTATTATAAATCAATCACTTAGTCAACAACCAGAGATAAAAGAGAGAAAATAAGAAAAGAGAGTGAGCTTGAAAGACAATCCAAAGTGGTAGAGTTAAAAAGCATTTCAAATGAAAAGAGCGAACTCATGGTTAGGAATTTGGTGTACCACTCTTCACCAGTTTCTTCCATTAAATCCCAATTTCCAAAGGGAGTTTTCCCATGCTTAAACTCTTCTCACTTTTTCATTAAATCTTTTGTTTTGTTTCTATTCCTGTAGAGAACAAATAAGATGAGTTAGGCACAAGCGTCACCTTACCATGTAGTCCGCTATCTCCTCAGTTGGCCTCTTCCCGGTTGGTACATGTCGGTTTGGACCCAGAAGGGGTTACCTGCAGAAGGGACTCCGAAGATCAAGTGAGTCAAAACCCTCAAAAAGGTCAAATCTATGATTAATGAATGCGTACCTTTAATTACTGGGTCCACGTGTATTTATAGAGCATTAATGATGTCTGGTTATTCTATGGGTCGGGCCTTGGCTTGGGCTTTGGCTGTAAGTGGGCCTGGGCCCTAGCCCAAGCCCTTAGGACCTATTGAACACTGGGGGGCGTTAATCTTACTGAGTCTATTGGAGTAGTTGGCCTAGGCCAGCTACTTTCCTTGACGACTTATGTTGGTTATATGATATCTTGTGCAAGTTGTTCCTTTAGATGTTTAGGTTAGATCTGGTAAGGCTTAGGCCAACTCGGCCTAGGCTGAATACTTGACTATTTTGGTATATATGTATCGTTTACTTATTTTGTCGAGTTTGGTTAGGTGTGGTACACCAGTCCCTCAGCCTTGGCCGATATGAGTTTTCGGTCAAGGGTGATATGTGTTGGTATGCTAGCGGAACTGGCTAGGTGTGATACAGTTTCCTTCTCAAATTTTTTGTTCTCCATCTCATTCACTTATTTCATCCTCCTCTACATTTTGTGTAAAATCACACTTTGACTTTAAAATTCTTTTCAAACAAAGTCATAGTATAAGAAATCTTTTTGTGAAGTGGGCCGAATACCAACTTTCTCATTCTTTAAAAGCCCATTTTCACACCTTGCTCAAACCATGCTACTGCATGGTCATTACGATTTCGTTATAATTTTATTTGATGACTATTGCAGGTTTGTTTTTTATCTTGGTGGAACTTTCAAAATTGGTTGTTGTAAGCCTTTCAACAACCCTCTTGATCTAAGGACAGATCCTCTTCAAGAGGGAGGGGATGATGTGACCCCAATAAGGCTTATAACATTGGGCCAATGCCTAGGCCCATTCATTTAAATTCTGTTATTTTCTTTAATTTTTTTAATTAAATAAATGTTGTCTAAATTGGCATTGGGCATGCGGCCCAATTCGTTTCCATGCCTCCATACCACTCACAAATGCTGATACTATACCTTCACGTATTGGGCTTCCAGCCCAATTCCTTCAGCGTCTTCCAGCCTAATTCTCTCTAAGAAGCACGCTGCCTAGGGATGTTAAAAAAATTCGTACCCGTGGGTATCCACGGATAAAACCCGCAATGGGTAGGAAATAAATATTAAAAATGGATACCCGCTACTCGCGGGTACGGGTATTTTTGATACCCGCATAGTAGCGGGGCGTGTACGAGTATCATAGTATCCGTACCCGTGAATACTCGTACTCGTTAAACTTTAATTAACAAAAGTACCCTCACACACAAATATCTATATATATATATATATATATATATATATATATATATATTAGTTGGCTTAATTTTTTTTAAGTTGCACATCTTGTCTTCTATCTTCATTCTTCAAACTTTAAGTATTGGTATGTTGTCTTCTTCTAATTACATCCCTTGACATTCTTCTCTTTCCTTTATTTGAAATTGGGCATATACATCAAATCATATATAGACAATGACGTTTATGGTATGCTTGTTGTCAAATGATGGAATCAAAATAAGAATACTTGACACGTGGCAATTGAGGTTTATTATTTGTTTATTTTGTTTATTTTTTAGGAATCAATTGGAGAAAATGGACTTTTTGATAAAAACACTAATTAAAAAATTTTCATTGTGTTGAACGTCATTTTATAATTACTTTTATAATTATTTGGACTTGTATCAACTTTAGTTTATTTGAATATTATTTAAAATTTATGACACAGATGTATTTTATTTCGTTTTATTTGAATTTATGATTAAATATTTATTTTTTAAATAATTTTGTAAATATCCGCGGGTACCCGTGGATACCCGCGGATATGAAAAAAATAGGTGGGTACCCGCATAACGGATACCCGACAGATATGGGTACGGATACAGGGCGAATATTTATCAAGCAGGTAGGGTACGAGGGAGCTACTACCCGTACCCTACCCGCCCCATTGATGTATACATATATATATATATATATATATATATATATATATATATGTGTGTGTGTGTGTGTGTGTGTGTGTGTGTTTGTGTGTGCGTGTATGTATATATGTAGCATATATATGTTTGAGACATTTTAGAATATGGGATGATATTATATCTACTTTTGGTGTGAATGCAAGGATTTTGCATTGCGCGGCTGCACGAGATAATATTCTAGGGCAAAATGATTATAAGTGTAGTGGTGAAAGGAACTATTGAATAGGATTTGGATAGCATTATCTTGACTCTAGTATTTACCATTATACAATAGAGAAAGGTAGTTATGTGGTGAGAGTTGAAGGAGTTTCTTATGGCAAGGCTTGCAATATGAAACAAGATTGGAGCTTGGTCATTCACATGGAGGGTTACTGTTTCATGAGGAATTGGGTTGGTGGCTCTCTCAATTTTGGTTGGATTAAACCATGGTTAAAGTTGTTACTCTCTAAATTTGTCCTTGGTTTAACAAAACCATGGGTAAGGTTGTGCCTCATTCAATTTTTCTTAAACTTTCAGAAATTGGTCTCATATGCATGAAATAGATGCTTGGAATGAGTAGATTTATGTGTGCTTGATGGCTTGTTGATGAGCCTCTTGGTGTGACATAACTGGAAGAAGGAGTCTCAATGGACGTTCAACAGAAGAAAAGTTGCAGCAAAGGTGTTTCGGTGGTGGTGGCATTGATTGGTTAAGGTGAAACTCTAAGGGGTTTGGGTCAATCTTAGAGGAGGGAGGCTAGAGGAGGTTCCTAAGGGAAGCTTCTAGCAAGTTGACTCTTAAGTGCAAGTTGTGGAGTAATGTTAAATGTGTAGTGTTCTAGAATGTGCTTCTTAGCCTAGCATTTGAATTGGATCAATTGAAACCAATTTAAATGCTAGATGATTTTTCTTGATCCAATTCTTAAGGTGCAACTTAATTATGTTAAGCATGGCCTAATTACATGGCCCAAAATTCTAATTTTATACTCTATTGTCAACTAAGCTCTTAATCCAAGCTCTTACTCCTTGGATAACTTTTATTTACAAGAGGGCATGGTTGGGCCCAAGTCATCACTTGTATGTGTGGTGATATGTATGTTTGTATTAGGAAGCTATATATTGTTTGAAGAATTGTATTGTTTTATGGTTGTTCTTTCAAATTTAACTTACCTTTTCTCTTTTTGTGGATGTTTGGTTTTCACCAACAATGACCATATTAGCACACATGATCAGATGAAGTAGTAGGTGTTCTAGACGTTCTTCAACATTAGACACATTACAAGAAAACTATCAAATAGTGACAAATTTTATGACCAAAAAATATATTTAGAGACCAATTTAGAAACCAATCTCCTAATTAGAGACTAATTTAGAGATCAATTCTTTTGGTAGCCAAAACCTAGCTAGCTAATGTTAGAGACCAATTTAGAGACTAATTCATAATAGAAACTATTTTAGTTACCAATTTTGAAACTATTCAATAATTTTTAGTTTATAAATTGGTATATAAATTGGTCATTATAGTGACTAATTATTAATGGTCACTAAAATTGGTCATTAATAATGAATTTTCAACGTAGCAGCAAAAGAATCCCTTAGTATAGTGGAGAAATCTTGTATACTATATATGTATTCCTCAAAGTAGTTTGGTCTACAAAAACAGTATGTGTTTTGTAAAACCATTTCAATGGAAGAGGAAGCTTTGAATGAAGAAAAAGGTGGGAAGCTTTGAATTTCAAAACTTTAAAATGAAGCCTAGAATGTTCCTTTTTGTGGAGAATCTTGAAGAGGTGATATCCATGCTTGCACATTCTTTTCTTTGCTCAATGTGAACATGTTTTCCATGCCTCTCTTAGGTCTTCCTTTGGTCGAGAATTGTAACTCCTTCTTAGGCTTCAATTTTACTTGAATTGTGTCCATTGCTTGCTTCCTTCATCCAACGATTATTCTGAATGATGTACTCTTACTCATTTCCTCATTCATGCATTCATGTTGGGGTATCATCAGGCCACTTTAAGTAAGAAAATTGCAGCCTTAATCGAAGAAAATTTCTATTGGCTAAAGTGAGAAATGTTAACCAACATATTCAGAGATGCAAATTTGTCCCTTGGCTACAACCACAGAACAAATTTTAGAGTTGTATACTTGAATCTACCAGTTACATGTGCATCTTGGAAATATGTTAGCACGAACTTTGTTCTTGAATACAACAACTTATCAACAAAAAGATTTTATATGGTTTTCATAGATAGATTTTCAAAGATAGTTCATTTTATTCTATGCCAAAATATTAATGATGTTATTTAAATTGCATACATATACTTTAAAAAGATACTTTGTTTGCATGGAATTGAAAATATCATTACTTTTGATTCAAAAGTAAAATTTTAGAGCCATTTTTGGAAGACTATATGTAGAAAGATAAGAACTAAGTTACCACCTAATAGTGTATATCCACAAATAGATGGGCAAAGTGAAAAGATATTAGAAAATCTACTTTGAATTTTGTTGAGAAGAATTTAAAGTAGTGAGATCTTATCCCTTAGGCAACTAGACTTGGATTCTTTCGGTTGATAGTCAACAATATAGTGAAGATGTAGAATTAGGCCTCAAAATTGACTATACGTGACAAGCAAAGTCTCCAAACTTCCAAAGTAGGAGACTTCCATTTTTGCATTTGCTATACCCTGTTTAATTGCTTTTTGACAAAATTACCTACTAGTATAAAAACAAGATAATTGTCGTTGTTGCTTTCATCAACAAAGAATTTGAGTTGAGTTTCTTACCCATTTGAGAATGTTTTCTCTTTTTAAGGCTTCCGAGCCATGCTGATTAGTAATAAAGGAAAATATTGTGTTAGAAGCTAGAGATGATTCAGTGACGTAAGAAGTTTAATTTAGAAATTGTAGTGAAAAGGTAGAGCGAAAAGATATCTACAATTTCCTTCATTACATATAGTGGAAAGCTCATGTGCTAGTTCCATTACTGAATTTCATTGGTTTTTCTTGAATAAGGAATTCAGTGGACTGAGATGTGGCGTTGAAAAGAAGAGAGAGTGCTTTGGTACATGATTTGAAATGAGATAGAATGGATAAAGGAGATGAAATTTGGTTGTCCAAAAATGAAGGATTCATATAAGGTTTCTGTTAGTAAATTGGAAAGTGCTATCCTACTGATATTTTCGGCATATCATTTATCTTAACTGAGTTGCAAGGGTAGTGAAATCATGTAGATATTTGTTTCCATTTGGCGGAGACTACGTATGAGAAAAATCCATACAATAAGACAAAGTTGTGTTCCGAAGAAAGGTCGAGAAACATGCTCTTTTCAAGAATAAATAAACCAAGTTTCTTCGAAAAATTCACTGGAACTAACATCTTGTAAACAGAACTCTACAACAAACTAAGAATTTTACCACTCCAGATGTGAAATTCTCAACCATTAACCAATTTCATCTAAAACACTATATCAGTTCTTCAGTCAATACTGATAAACTTCGACACCGAAAATTCGCAGTTGTTTTATTGGCAGAGAATTAATCTTCTCATATTTTGCCTGATTAAATTATGAGGATCAAATCTTTTGAACTTCTCATGTAATACTTGACTTTTGATTTGTGCTTCATTGCTGTTATCTTACAATGCACTTTTAAGGTATAAAGTTTGAGTGCATTGATTTAGTTATGACCAAATTATATCTTTGAGGTGTATGCTTGGCCATTAATCAACCAAGCATGATAAGCCCATCATCTACCAACCCTTCTATACCATATACACATTTTGCTTTATCTACTTATCTAGTGTTACTTTCAAACATATCTTAACATAACAAAAAGTACTGTAATGAACATTTTGAGCAATACTAAAACGACTCCAAGATGAAGACTTAAGCAAGTTTTTCAGCTACCCAACAAAAGGGACAAAGATGTCAGTTGATTTGGTGGTTCTCTTGATTTTTATTTTTTCAATACACATTTACCTTTAAAATATAAAACATTACTGCAACAAAGGGACGAGACAAAGGGTATTCTCTTACATGCTCGAGTAATAAAATAAAACATGCATGAGAAATTGTGGTCACACAATATGTAAGGTAAAATGGAAGGAAGGCACAGTAGTACAAACCATTCACTCAAAAATAATATCAACTCCACCAGCATCACACATTTACGTTCTTCCAAGGAAGAGATAAGATAATGGAGCCTCTTCCACGTGTCACTTCCACATGGTACCTAACGATAAGGCTACCATTCAAATATTTTCCTTACTCGTGTGGACGATATGCTGTAATGTCATCATTTATAGAATCCAACGGTTGTAAGATGTGAGGAAGCAGTCCCTTGGATTTGACACCATTGGATGAGTAGTGAAGAAATCACAGTATTATATAAAGGAAGAAGGAGAAGAAGCTTGGCCATCTAGCAGCAGAACAACAAGTGATTCAGAAGTAAGAAGGAAGGAAAATGGCTTCCTCAATGATCTCCTCCCCAGCTGTTACGACCGTTAACCGTGCTGGTGCCGGTGCCGGCATGGTGGCTCCGTTCACTGGCCTGAAGTCCTTGGGTGGGTTCCCAACGAGGAAGACGAACAATGACATTACTTCGGTTGCAAACAACGGTGGAAGAGTGCAATGCATGCAGGTAATTAAGAAAACTGGAATTAGAAGTTAGATGGATAAATTATGGGTAGAAAAGGTTAATGAAATTATGATGGAAATGAGTAGGTGTGGCCAACAACTGGGAAGAAGAAGTTCGAGACTCTGTCGTACCTTCCAGACCTGACTGAAGAACAACTGCTTAAGGAGATAGATTACCTTCTTAGGAATGGATGGATCCCTTGCTTGGAATTTACATTGCAGGTGAATTTGTTGGAAGCCCTTTTTGTTGAATTTGATGATTGATTGTTATTAAATTTTGATGATTGATTTGATGTTTTTGGTTTATAGGACCCATTCCCATACCGTGAGCAAAACAGGTCACCTGGATACTATGATGGAAGGTACTGGACCATGTGGAAGCTGCCTATGTTTGGGTGCACTGATGCTACTCAGGTCTTGCAGGAGGTTGTAGAGGCCAGGACTGCTCACCCCAACGGCTTCGTCCGTATCATTGGATTCGACAACGTTCGTCAAGTCCAGTGCATCAGTTTCATTGCCTACAAGGCCCCTGGCTTCTAAGTCTGCTACATTTGTAACCCCCCCACTACTTTGCTTCTTTGTTTGTATTTAAACCATATTTCCATTTCGTTTTCTCTTTTTGTTGTCCGGAGTATCTTCTGTGGAAAGCTAGAGCTTAATCTTGAGGTATGGAGATATATTTGGTATATTTAATGAATTGACAAACTTGCCTGGGGATTGAACCAATTCTGTTTGCTATTGCTTTTCCAGATTCAACATCCTATATTTTTGACTTCTGATTTCAGAAATGAATGGATGAGAATTAATGAATAAGTTGCTGCAATTCTGTTGTTTGTCATTAAATAACTTCAAGAACCCATTAAACATGCATTTCCCTCTTTGGATTGAAACTAATCTTTAATAAAGTGAAATTAATTGAGTCGGTAAATGAATGTTAACAAAGTTACTCATGCTGTGTTCTTCATTTACACAGCACAGTTGAGTTTGGCCTTAAAGTTCTTACGCATCTAATGTATGAATGTTCTTAAGATATTCCAAACCCTCCTACAACGTTCTGCTGATAATCCACTAACTTTTGTTATACATTATTGGTGTTAAAAAAGTCACCTTTATTCTACATTGTCTAGTTTCAACTCTTTTGAATGGTCAATATACAGTAACTCTCTATGTACCCTTAAAATGACAAACAATAAAAAGGTGGACTTCGTGTCCATTAAATTCTGAGCCTCATTTCTGCTTCATGCTTAGCAGCAACCACTGATATTTTTCAACAAACCGTTTAATCAAGTGAAAAGAAAGAGCTACGTAGTTCAAAATTGTGTTGGTTTCAGAAACTCTAGTTTGTGCCACTAAACCATTTTAAGCTATAATTTCGAAAACGTAAAAAAAAAGGTCATATTTTTGTGGAAAATAATAATTTAATAGAGTTTTTCTTTTACAAACTGAGATAAATTAGATAAAAAAAAATACTATTTTATTATTTCATTTTTGTTAAAAAATAAAAAATTAATCTATTTTAATTCTATTTATAGAAACTTTGTCAAATTATCAAAAAACATTTTTCAAAAAATAATATTTCTATTTTTGTCATGATTTTATATTCTACGAAATAGGACAACTAGTCTAGAAATGCCATAATCCGTTCCTACCCTGAACTAATCTCAAGATGGTTCTTGCTAGTTTCTATTTCATATTATGCGAATCATCCATGCTTTTCAAGTCCATGTCATGTGGTTCGACTTTCTAGTCTCAATAATTTGCACAATTCCACTTCCCGTCCTCTTCTCGTTTTTGTTTTCGAACTTTTCCACAAATCTTCATCTGTCGTTGCACATTAATTAGTTCGACCAACACAAAATTAGGTCCATTGAAGAACATATATTTGAATGGACATTTTTATAAATTTCAGACTTCATCTTAACTCAAGGCACTAAGAAAAGAAATAATATATATCTAGGGGAGTTCTTGATTTGTAGATCAAGCTCCTTAGTCTTTAGGGTCTTGAATTATATAGATGTTTTTGTAATTCTTGTAACTCTATTGATTTAGCTGAATCCTCCTAAGCTCGGGTTGCTTAGGAGAAGACTAGACGTAGATTCATCTTGAATCGAACCAGTACAAAAATTGTTGTGTTCTTGTGCTTCTTTCATCTTTTATGCCTTTCCTAATTGATTAAATCAGTTCATTAACAAAGAAGGAATAGGCTACAGTGGCAAATCTAATCGATTAGGCACTAGAAGTTTTCTAAACATAAGCAAACCATCATCTATCGCCTGCACCTATTGCTCTGAACTTGGTCTTGCATCAAATTCTTGCTATTTGAAAAACTGTGGAGTTCCTAAAAGGAAGTTTAGGTGGGGTACCCAAAGGAACCACAAAATTGCCTAACACAAAAGGACCCAAGTTTAACTGGGTACCTACTTTATCTCAATAATCTGGTTTGTAGGTGAATCTTGAAACTAAGCAATCAATGTGGTACCTAGACAACGGTTGCTCAAGATACATGACAGGCAATATCAAAAAATTCAGCAAAATCTTTCACAAAGTGAGTGGACATGTCACATATGGTGATAATAATAAAGGTAAAATCTTGGGTACAAGTAAAGCGAGGTCCTCCTCTACTGTTGAAATGAGGATGTGTTACTAGTTAATGGACTCAAGAACAACTTGCTTAGTATTAGCCAATTATGTGATAAGAACTTAAAAGTTACCTTTGAAGTTAATCATTGCTTGATTTGCCATGCCTCATCAAACGAACTAATCTTTGTTGGAAAAAGGATTTAGAACATATACATGGTAGGTTTTGAAAATACTTCATTTGATTCAATTGCTTGCCTATTTGCTAAAAATGATGAACCTTGCATTTGGCATAAGAGACTTGCACAAATACACATGGCACATTAAAACAAGCTTGTTTCAAAGCCTGTAGTCACTAGTTTTCCTAACATTAACTTTCAACAAGATAAATTGTGTGATGCATGCCAAAAAGGTAAACAAGTAAAAACATCTTTTAAGTCAAAACAATATATTTCCACTGCTAATCCATTAGAACTTATACATATGGATATGTTTGGGCCATCTAGGACCAAAAGCTTAGGTGGAAATTACTATGCACTAGTGCTAGTTGATGACTACTCATGGTTTACTTGGAACTTCTTTATCTCATCTAAAAGTGACACCTTCCAAGTCTTTAGAAAATCTGCCAAAGTTGTCCAAAATGAAAAAGATTTAAAAATTAAGTCTATTAGAAATGATCATGGAGGTGAATTTCAAAATGAAATCTTTGAAAAGTTTTGTGAAAAACATGGCATTTCTCATAATTTCTCAGCCCCTAAAACACCACGACAAAATGGTGTTGTAGAAAGAAAATATAGATCATTAGAAGAATTGGGAAGAACAATGCTCAATGAAAACTCCTTGATAAGACTCCTTGATAAATATTTTTGTGCAGATATAGTGAGCACAACCTGCTATATACTGAATAGAGTCTTGATAAGACTCATTTTGAAGCTTACACCCTATGAAATCTTCAAGGGAAGAAAACCAAATGTCTCATATTTCATAGCACTTGGTTGTAAGTGCTTCATACTAAATAATGGCAAATCTAATTTTGGCAAGTTTGATTCTAAAGCCGATGAAGGCATCTTTCTCGGTTACTCTTTAACTAGCAAAGCTTATCGAGTTTATAACAAAAGAACATTAACAATAGAGGAAACCATTCATTTTGCATTTGATGAGCATATTGAGAGTTACACTAACTCCTTTTAACCAAGAAATAATGTAGATTTAAATGCAACAGGTGTTGATTTAACAAAGGAGAATTCTAAAATTCAAGCAGAAAGGCAACCTGGTG
This sequence comes from Vigna unguiculata, assembly GCF_037176805.1. NCBI lineage: Eukaryota > Viridiplantae > Streptophyta > Magnoliopsida > Fabales > Fabaceae > Vigna > Vigna unguiculata. The sequence continues at coordinate 19,521,961 of NC_140795.1, read as the reverse complement.
ATGATACAACTCCATATCATGCAACTGAGACATTTCCAAAGGAGTATCCACTCGCAGGCAACTTAGTCAATTTTGTTTGAATGTGGCCTTTGTTTCCCATATTGAACCAAAGACACTGGATGATGCGCTAAAGGATGATAATTGGTTTCTAGCAATGCAGGATGAGATGGATCAGTTCAAGAGAAATGACATCTAGGACCTAGTCCCAAGAACAAAAGCTCAACAAGTCATAGGCACAAAATGGGTCTTCCAAAACAAATTCGACGACTTTGGCTTTATAATAAAAAACAAAGCTAGACTGATGGTGAAAGGGTACAATCAACAAGCATGTATTGCTCCCTAGTTTCATGGCACTCCAAAAAGCAAGCATGTGTTGCTCTCTCTGCTATTAAGGCAGAGTACATCGTTGCTAGCAGTTGTGCACAACCCATCTGGATTAAAAATTAACTGGAAGACTATGGCATTCATCTAGAACATATCCCTCTTAGGTGTGACAACACTAGTGCTATAAATCTCACTAAAAATCCTGTTCTGCATTCTAAGACTAAGCACATTGAAATTTGACACCATTTTATTAGAGATCATATGTCCAGGCAGAGTGCAAAGTTGAATACATTGACATTAAAAATCAGTTAGCTGACATCTTTACTAAGCCCCTAGCACGTGAGAGGTTTTACACTCTCACAAATGAATTGGGCATCCTAGACATTGCATGCTCAAATTAAGCTTTTGCATAATTCTAATCCATTAGCGTTGCCTCAAATAGATTTTATTCATATTTTTTGTTTCTTTTGTGTATACAAAATGCTTGCCTTGATTACTAATACCCTCTCTTGTTGTTATTCATGTGTTCTAATAATTGCTTGTTTTTGCTTCTGTAATTAATGTACCTATTTTGCTTGATACTTAAATCACCTCTATTGGTGTGCATTTTGTGTGTTTGCTTGCTAATTAATTGATTAGGTAAGTATCTAATCCATTATCGTGCTTCTTCTCCACCCTTTTTGCATCTGATTGTAAGATAATCAATTAGTGGGTATCTTAATCTATTAGTTTTGTGTTGTCCTATCACGTGGAAAATTCCCATTAAAGAACCTATGAGACTTTGTACTAAACCCTTAAAACTCTAGGCCATCCCTATTCCCATACCTTGTCAACACCACTACTCCTCCTTTCTCTACAACCTCACTCTCTCTTCTACCACATTAATGGCATCCTCTTCCTTTGCCCGCAAGCACATCAAGCGTGTCAACATCAAACGTCGTCATGTCGCTGACCTCGATGGATGGATCAATGAAGGAGAAGCCCAAGAAATTGTTACCGATACCATTATGAAGGCCACTAAGCTGCCAAAATATCCCCTTCCCTATGTTGTATTTCTATGCAAAGTGTTCAAGCACTATAATGTTGACTTCTTTAGGGAAACTTCCTATGGACATAATTACACCAGTTTGATTGGTTCCAATGCCCTTCACCACATGGGCATGACTTTCCGGGCCAACACTTGGGCTTTCAAGGATGAACCAGTTGAAGAGCAAGCGGAAAATGCAGACCCTCAACCCGCTGTTATTCCCTAAAATTCTTATGAGCGAGTGATGAGTCATTATTTTCTTCTATTCCACTAGCCTTTGTGCACCCATTAGACAGTTGATTAGTGCTTTCATCATTAGAGTGTTTTTCATCTGTTGGGCTTTATTGGGCCACTGTTCCGAATTTGGACTAATTTCACATTATTTGGCCTAATTTTTGTTTTTAATTATTTTTAGGTATTTGGGTGAAGCAATTTTGGAGCTTGGACATTAATATTTAGTTGAAGAGACTTTCCACATCATTGCCACATCATTTCCATGTCATTTCCACGTCAGCAAAGTCAATGGGTCAACATTTGAGGCCTAAAGTGGCATTTTTGTAAATCTGAGTGGCAGAGTGGCAGTTTTGTAAATATGAGTGGCAGGGGTGATATGAACACGAATTAGGTCTGCATGAAAGGAGGCCAGCCGCTCCATCATCTTCAACCTCTCTTAAAAACCTCCATTTTCGTTCTCCAAGCTTCCATGGACGCCCCCCTTGCGGTTTTTCATGTTTTTGGCTCATTTTTACCGTTTTTATGCATATTTGACAGCACCCATTGAGGGTTTTACGTTTTGAATTCGTTTTCTTGCTTGGGCAGTTCGTTTTGTGGGTTTTATTGACTTGGAACAATACCCATTCATGGGGTTTTCGCATTTATATATGACAACACCGTTTTGCATTCCATTTAAGCTTTGAAATCTCTATTTTTGCTCTTGAATTGCGCTTTTCAGATTTCATAAATTAGGGTTCTTGGTTCTGTTTTGTTATTGCAGTTTTGAAGTGTTTGATTGTTCATTTTCCATGTCTAGCTAAGTTTTTCGTATTGGTTCCTTGAAGAAACTGATTTGAAACCATGAGGTTGATGTTTTGCAGTGCACTCCAATTCCTAATTTCTCTTCATCCTATTCAATTTCGTAGCTTTGAATGAAATGGAATTTGTGATGCTTAATCGTGGGTTCATATTTTGCACAATTTCAAAATCCTTGTCATGCTTAGTGAGTTCGGGTTTTGGCCACAGTTGCTTAATCTGTGTGTGTGTGTGTGAAATTGAAAGAAGGATGTGTGCTATGCTTAATGGCATAATGAAGCTGTGTTAATTTTCGCATAATTGATTAATTCAAATTTCATGAGAGTAAATTGGATAAGAGACTTGATTTAGTAACCTGTGATTGGTTGATTTTCAGTGGAATCAAGTGACCAGTACGTTTTGAATTGTGTGTTTAATTTAGTTTTGGTGTTTTGATTAGAATTTAGCAACTTGTGTGAATCTGCCAACCCCCCCCCCCTTGTGTTTTATTGTTGTGTTCATCTGGAAATTTCGCTTTAAATGAAAATATTGGTCGTTGGGAGACGACTTGGTTCACTTTCATATACTATATTTAATATGTTTTAATTTGGTGGGGTACGACCTCTATCAGCGAGAAATGGTCCGGACGGTCACCACTTTGCTTGACCATCATTAGACTTGGATGGCAAAGATGGACTCCATTGAGCAACAAATTTATTTTGTTCAGGAACAACTTGCCCTATTCAACACTAGTCGTGGTACTCCACAGGAGAATGTTACTGATGACTCTGAAGAGGGCATAAAGAGTGGGAGTTCAGAGCAAGACCCTGATGAGGATTAGTCGTGTTCTACCTACACATCCACGCTTTTATCCCAAACACCTTAGGCTAACCATTGTGCATCTTAGTCTATGTCTTGATAACCTCCCTAGATAGGTTGTCTGTGTTCCTTTTTGGCCTTACATGGTTTTGTCCACGCACTTTTTAACATTGATGAGATATCTCTAACCAAGGGACCCACAACAAGAGCCATGGCTAGGAGGATACAAGAGGAATGGGCCTCCAATGCACATACAAGGCCCAAGATGAACTTTACATGGGCCAAGGAAGATGTGAAGACCTAGCCTAAAACTCTTTGTTTGTAAATATTAGAATAGGGTTTATTTTTGGGCCTTGTATTTTGGGCTTTGTAGAATAGGGTTTTTGTTTGGGTTATGTATTGGGACTTGGAGGGTTTTTGGGCTTTGAAGAGAATTGGACCGAAGAAGAGTTGGGCTTGAAATTGGCCCAACAAAGAGAGAGAGTGCATTTGTGAGAGGATCTAGATCCTTCTTGCTCCAAGCTTGGTCACCAAGCTTCTCTTATGCGCCTAGAAGCAAGTCCCTTGTGACTTGCTTAGGTGGCAAGTCACACTTGCCTCATGCTCTCTTTTTGGCTCCAAATACCACATTCTGGATCCTTTTTCCCTCCATTTTTCTAGACCACTTGGCTCTCCTTTTCTACTATAAATAGAGAGCTTAGGACCCTTGTATTTTCATTCATGAATATAGTAGAGAAACTCTATTGAGATGACTCCGGACTCCTCTCTTTTTGTGAATCAACTTAGGCTAGAGTTCTCCTTCTTGGTTTCCTCTAGCGCCCTTCCTTGAGTGTTGGCCCAACCTCACTTGAGAGCTTCTCCAAACACCATTGTCGCACCACTTCTTCTTTCATCTTCTAACTTCCACACCTTCATCCTTCCCATGGAAGCTTCATCAATTCCGCATGGCTTCTCCTTGGCTTCCTTACTCTTGAAGATGGACTCATCATGTGGTATCTAGAGCCTTGGTTGATCAAGCTTGACGTCAAGAGATAAGTTCATCTTCCTTGTGGTTTTTCTTTCAATTTCCGTGTTGTTCATTACTTCCTTTGATTGTCTTATTGTTTTTCTTCTTTTCACCTCATTGGTTATATGGTTCTTATCATTGTTCCTTTGGAACCATTCGGCCATTGTGCTTAAGAACTCAACCATGGTGAATTTGTATGCCTTTTACATTTTCATTTGAGTCTTGTTCATTTTCTATTTCATCTATTTGAGTCATTTTAATTTTCTCATCCATATGTTTTGTCTAGAGTAATGTGTAGTTCAATTATGTCTTAAATTCCTTTGTTTAGCTTTCCATTTTGCTGTTGTTTTGCTACTGTTTTGCTGTTGTTTTTGGTTCATAAATACACCTTCTCTTCTCCCTTGGAGCCTTGGAAATGAACCTTCACATCTAGATAACCTTTGTTATCTTAATGTCCAGTGGGAATTTTCCTTGTGCTTGCTTAATCACCTAAGTTTCATTTTCGTTTCTAGTGTGCTTTGTGTGCTTTTAATTTTCGCATTTGAGTTCATACTTGTTAATTAGTTCTTGGCAAGTTCTTTAGAGTTAATTTCCATTGTGTTTCCTTGAGTTTCATAATCTTCTTTTGATTCCTTTAAGTTTCCTTCTCTTTTGTTTCTATTAAAATGCAAATGATCAAGCATAATGTGGTGGTGATTCTAATTTGTGGTGGAAACTAGATGTTGTAAGAGCTATAAAAAAAGAAAGAAAAAGAGCACAAAAAGAGTACAAGAAAGTGCCAAAAATAATCAAAAGAAAAGATCGAAAGAAAGTGGCAAAAGAAGTACACTAGAATCACAACCATCACTTGAGTTTGAGAGCATTTTTCTGTTGCATTTTACTATTGTTCCAGTTCTGTCTATCTGCACACTTTTTGTATTTGTTTTATCACTTGGCTATTGCAAATCTAGATCTGATTTTTGCCTCTTGTAGCTAAAACATAGACGAAAAAAAGAAAACAAAAATCATTGAAAAATGTTGAGAAATAAAAAAATCATAAATCGCTGAAGTAGAGGCTGAATTTCACGTTTTTGGACTGGCAATGGCTGAAAATTCAAATTCTATGCAGATTTCTAGCTTATTTTGGTTGTTTTTAATCCATTCTAGTGCCATTCTTTAAGTAATTCATTTAAGTGCTTAACTTGTTTCTTTGCCTTATTTCTAGTTTGTCTTTCTTTGTTAAATCTTTGAGTATGTTTCAACTATATTCCACTTGAGTTTAGCTCTTCTTTCATTTAAGCTTTTCTTGTTTTTCCCTATTGGCTTCTTTGGTTTGGTGTTACATTCTTGGTGGAAGATTTCTTTGGAGGTAACCAAATACTCAAGGTAGCATCCTAGGAGGTGGAAACCAAAGTGGAACTCCAAGCTACAAGTGAAGTTCACAAAGGAGAAAATTCAAAGCAAACACTTGAGTAAGACAAAAGAAGAAAGAAAAGAGTGGAGTGAAACACTTGAAGACTTTTAAAGTTTGCGCAAATTTGTGATTGTATTCATTTGAGTTGTATTTGTTCAAGTTTTCTTTCTTGTATCTCTTTGGACTAATTAAGTGTCTGGAGGGAGCCTTAGGTGTTCTCTCATCTCTTAATTAGAACCTTCTTAAATAGTAAAAGCGCTTGTAGACGGTGAGTGTGTCTTGCAACATCAAGCCTCACCAAAGTAGGCCGCATAGTTAGACTCCAAATCTTTTTGTTTTTTTTCTCTGTTGCTTAATTGTTAGTGTGTGTCTAATTCTATCTTAGAAGTTTTGTGCAATATTCTTTTAATTACTTTGGAAAGGAAAGACTTGGTAAGTAAGAAATCCAAGTGATTCACCTCTCTTTCCTGGAAGATAATTCAAGAAGTTTGCTATTTACTTCTTCTTTAGAATTTCTTAGTTAGCTTTTAGTAATCATGGCTAGTCAACCCTCCCTACATAGTGCAAGTGATTATGAGGATTCAATTCATAGTTTAAAACATGTTTCTCAACAACTCAAATCACTTGAACTATGGAGACAATAAGAGGCAATTTACAAAGTGAAAGATCAATAACAAAGAAATATGTTTGTGGAAGAATATAGACAAAAAATGGAGTTACTTATGATGAGGACAGGAATAATTGAGGAAGAGTCCATTACCATTCCTAAATTCTTAAGTGGCTTAAACCTTGATATAAGAGATAGAGTTGAGCTTTTACCTTACCAAGATTTGAATGATTTGGTGCAAATATGCATTAAGGTAGAACAACAAAATTGGAGAAAATCTTTTTCAAAAAGAAATCAAGCTCAAACTAACTCTTATGTTAAGAAAGATTTTAAGAAAGAAGAGAAAAAGGAGGAGCCACCTAGGAATCTAGGATAAGGTAAAGAGGGGAGTGCATCATCACACACTCGCACAAGTGAAATCAAATGTTTCAAATGTCTTGGTAGAGGTCACATAGCATCTAAATGCCCCACCAAAAAGACCATGATTCTTAGGGGTGTTGATAGATATAGCAGCCAAGATGAAAATGAAAGTGAGAGTGGAAGTGAGGAAGCCAACGAGTCTAATATAGAAGATGCTCACCCTTGTGATGGGGTCCTTTTAATGATTAGAAGGATCCTAAACAATCAACCTAGTCCACAAGCACTAACACAAAGAGAGAACATATTTCACATAAGGTGTAAAATTTTGGAAAACACTTGTTCTCTAATTGTGGATAGTGGCTCGTGTTGTAACTGCTGCGGTACTAGGTTGGTTGACAAGCTGTCTTTAACTGTCTTACCTCATCCAAAACCTTACAAACTTCATTGGCTTAATGAAGATGGGGATTTGGCAGTCAATCATCAAGTAAAGGTCAAGTTTTCCATAGGTGAAATTTGGTAATTTGCGATAGGTGAAATTACATTTGAATAAGATAATCTACATGTTTTATAAACTATTTTATTAAATCTGAAGTTGTTTTGTGAATCGGCCAAAACTCACCTGTGTTACATGTTGAACCTTTGAATGAAAATATTGATCATTGGGAGACGACCTTAGGTCACTTCCTAAGTACTACATTTAAACTGTTTTATTTGGTTGGGTACGACCTCGATCAACGACAACCATCATATGGTATTTAGAGCACCTAGTTCATGATTGGAGGTCTACGAGACATAACTGTCTTCTACTTATCTCTTATGTGTTTACTTTTTCTAATTGTCTCAAGTTATGTCTTGTGCTTAATTCTTTTAATCTATTTTGTTTTGGTTTCTTCATATGCGAAGCTCTATTGAAAATGTTTTTGCTTAAATTGATTCACTGAATTCGTTAAAATTTGCCATCAATCAATACCATAATGTTGCAATGTCTATATCTCTATTATGGTGCCACTTGATGCATTTCCGTTACATTTGATTTCGTTTTTTCATTACATAACTTCAATTTTTGAATCTTGTGTTTTGTCTTAGGTTTTGTGTAGTCTCTCTATATGTTCATCTTTCCATAGAGTTTTACGTTGTTTTGAATCTGTTTTGGTGAATTCAGGTGTTGTTAAACTGAGTTGTGTAGATTTTAAATCTATCCAATTATGTGTTGTTCATATTATGTGATGTTAAGTAATTTGCTATTAGATCATTAGCAAATATCTTGCAATTTCATTTCTATTTTGCTTCCACTAATTAGTATGTTCTAGTTGCATTTGAATGTGTGCAGTACCTAATTTTGTTGATTGTTCTTTGCCTTGACTGAGTTTCACGTGACGTAGTTTAAATCACATTTTATTCTTTTCATGATTAGGCGAGAGTCTTGTGCTTTTAAAATTGATGCATATTGTTGAATTTTTTGTAGTTTAGTCTATTTTTAGTTCAAACCAGAATTTGAAGGTTGTGCCATCTTTTTGAACTTGTAAACAAATTGGTGCATTTACAGTTTTAGCTTTGTGGTTTTAATGTGAACTCAAGTATGAGCACGAAACATACGACCCTCCCTACTCGTATCCTCACGCGAGAGTATCATTAATATGAACCTCCTCGTTCATATTAATCACGCGTTCTGACACCAATCACGAACCTACCCACTCATGATACGGTCAAGCATATCCTAGATCAGATCCAACACAACAAGCCATGCAAAATGCCTCATAAACGCACCTTGTCGCTTGCATTATCGCTTGGCAAAACTTAAGCGCCACCAGGTGAAATGGCAGTGTAGATCGCTTGGCGGTTCCACAACATCGTTGGGCGCCACTACACGGGCTTCCCTATTTCTTGTTATTGCTTTGTGGTTCACTCTGCACTACTAGGCGGTACACCAATAATGTGACACTACTGGTTTTAGGTACTCTTATTCAGTTCCTAGCATCCAGCAATTCAATTTTCAAACATCCAAAAACCAAAATATGCATTCATATACTACATGTACTCAAATTTACAACATTACAACCCATATACATCATTCAAGTATAAGCACACATCTATCCCTTTATAAATTCATATAAAACCATCAAAACAAAGTGTTATACCCCACACAATCCTAGACAACCAAACAATATACAAACTAGGAAGAACACATAATCATTGCCCCAAAATATCGCACGGGCAATAAAATAGTAATAATGATAATAATAATAATAATAATAATAATAATAAATAAAAAAAAAACAAAACAATAAAAATAATAATAATAATAAAATAAAATGAAACAATAATAATAAAACAATAATACTAATAAGATAAAACAATAATAAAAAAATAATAATAATAAGGCTTAATTCATCTTTTGGTCCTCTAATTATGATGTCGGGTTCATTTTGGTCCCCTAATTTTGTTGAGGTTCAATTTAGTCCTCCAGTTTTTTAAAACAGTTTAATTTGGTCCCTCCCGTTATCTTTGGTTAAACGGCGTCAGAACAGTGCACCTGTGTCACTTTGGAACAGAAACGTGGCAGGTTTTTTAATATCTGAGCATGAATGTACTGTGATGAGGTAGCAATGAATTATATTGAGGGAGAATTGGTGAACCCTAATTTCACGATTCATCTTCTTTGTTTGGGAGTTCTTCTTCATTTGGTGGATGTTGTTCGTGAATGATGTCAAGGGGGCAGTCTTCTTGTTCTTGGTCGTGTAATTCGCGGGGATCGCAAAATCCAAGCTCATCCAATCATGGTGGTGGCTTTTCCTCTCACGGTGGTGGCTTTTCGTCTCACGGTGGAGCACCATATTGCAACCATATTTCGTCTCACAACCCACTGACGAAAAAGAAACGGGACCACAACCCACTCACCATATAAACAAACAAAAACAAACAAAATCACACACAAAACCAGCAACCCTCATAAACAACATACTTTCAACAATAAATAAGTTAAATGAAACAAATACACAGTCAATTCGCTTCATAACGCAAATACCGCAGAAACTAACCTTTGAACTGGCAACGACGACGGCAAGCCACAGCCAACACGATAGCAAACCTTCGAATCCTTCTTCGTTTTGGTTATTCTTCTCCACCACTTTCCCCAATTTGATCTTGTGTTCGCTATTTCCTTCGCAACCCTAATCCTATTTCCTTCCAACCCTAATCCTATTACCTTCGAACCCTAACCCCCTTTCAAAACAAAGTAATTTTGTTTAACTTAAATCCACATCCACGTAATACACTGCCACGTAATGTACTGTTGCCACAGTATCACATTAAAACAGTCTGCCGTTAATTTTTTTAACGTTTTTAACGTCAAGGGCAAAATTGAACCTCCTTAAAAAACTGGAGGACTAAATTGAACCTCAACAAAATTAAGGGACCAAAATGAACCCGACATCATAATTAGAGGACCAAAAGATGAATTAAGCCTAATAATAATAATTAAATAAAGCAATAATGATGATAATAAAATCATAAATAAAATAAAACAATGATAAAAATAATAACAATAATAAAATAATATAATCATAATCATAATAAAATAAAATAAAATAAAATAAAGATAATAATAGTAATAATAAGGTTAAAATACTCCGTTGGTCATCATTTTTGTATCAAAATCTCAATTTGGTCCTCGTATTATAAAATTGAGGACCTAATTGAGACTAATAAAAATACAAGGACCAAATTGAGATTCTGGTACAAAAACGAGGACCAACGGAGTATTTTAACCTAATAATAATAACAATAATAAATGTGTCGTATTTAGAAGAAAAACTCTAAGCGTTATGCAATTGCAGATAATATCATTTAAGCAGGGAATGACAGTTCCCCTAACCTGGTTTCCTTGCTTAAGTTTGCAAAATTTCCTAGAGTTGCTTTTGTTCCGTGAGGGCGTCCACTCAAGAGCACGCACCAACGTTTCTTAGCCCCCGTTTACGCTCTCAAAATACACTCTCCACAACCCCTCACCCTTAACTAGGATTAATGGTGTAACAACCTCTATTTTATACTGATTATATTTAACTTTTTTGTTTAAATATATAGTATGAAGTAATTTTATGATTTCATAAGTAAATTGACAAAGGGCTTTATAGATGTAAAAGATGATTTTTTTTTTGTGTTAACTACTTCTTATTTTGAAGTTGTCTAAGTAAAAGTGTGATTAAGGCTTCATTAACCATTGGATTAGGCTGAAATTTTTATAGAGCATTCTTAAAATAGTTCTTCAATATGAACGGTGAGATTTTTAATTACAGGTTTATGCAAGGAGCAATTACTTCTGCATTTTAGTGTAAAAGTAAGGTCTCCAACTATTGTCCAATTCTGAGTTACCTTGGTAAATATTTTATTCCCGCTTCGTTAACTGTTGGATAAAGATGCAATTTTTATCAGTTATTAAGACATAGTACTAAAGTTAGACCGTTTGGATTTGGATTCATAGGTTTGTGGTTAGAGAAATAACTTTTGTAGTTTGAACTAGCGTCAGTTACGTCTTGTTTTGGGTTATTTTAGTAAAAATTAGATTCCAGTTTTATTAACCGTTGGATTGAGCTCCAATTTGTTCGACCTGTTTTAGAAACATAGTTGTTTTGTTTCACCATTGGGATTTACAAATAGAGCTATGTGGTAATAGATATGAATTTTACACTTTGGAGTAAAAACAAGTCTTCTAGAAAGTCAACAAGTCTTCTTGCAACTTCCATGAAGTTTCCTACAATGGGAATTTCGACCAAGCTTCTCTATATGGTCAAGATAAACTTATCCTCACTAAGGAATCTCATAAATTTACCATCACTACATCCTTATCCCTTTGTCTAAGATTTTTTCCTATAAATAGTACTTCATTTCACACATCTTCTTCAGAAAAATCCAAAACAATCGAGAAGGAGAGGTCTAAACTCTTGGGAGAAAAATGAAGTAGGAGAGGGAAATTATAAAGCCCACTTTTATTTGTCCTTTTATTTTTAAAGGCTGCCCCAACTATTGGGCCTAAGGGCTGGCCCAAAGAGGAAACAAACCCTAAGTTTGCCAAAATGCTCCATCCCCTATCACTTTGCAGAAACAGTTCCTCCATTCCTTCATAGAGCAACCGTAAAACCTCTGCTAGGGTTCTGAAGTTCAATCAGATTTGAGTTGGTTTGGCCTCGTTTTACCACGTAAGTTGTTCACGAACCCTTAACCTTCATCCCTGGTTGAGTTCTTCGTGTTTCCTATTAGGGCTCTGTGTAATTAATCTCGTGCCTCATATATGTTAGGGTTCGTCAGATCTTAAATCAGCCCGGGAGTGCTTGTACTCATTCGCTTCAGTGTCGGAGTTGTTTGGCTAACCCTTTCCAGGTAAGGGAAGCTAGACTTCACTATATCTTCGGTAGAATCTGCTTATTTGATGAGTATATGATGATTGGATGGCCTATGTGAGAATATAATCGGTTGAAAATGCCTGTTTGAACTGTTTGGATGTGTGCGGGTGGCTGTTACTCGAGAGAACAGTGGTGAGCATTGGTCTTCTCGCCTAAGCGAGCCTGCCTCGCCTAGGCGAGATTAACAGAGGCTCGCCCAAGTTTTTCCATGCGAAGGGTCGCTCAGGCGACTAGCTCTGTTTTTGAGCGAGCGAGCGTCTCGCCTAAGTGAGAATGTTCAGAAGTCACTATACCTGTATGTCGAGCTCTCGCCTAGGCGAAGGGGGCTCGCCTGAGCGAGAGTCCCTCTCGCCTGAGTGAGACCCTTCAGTCGAAGCGAGGAGTTGGGCGACAGTGCGTTCTAGTTTGGTGTTTTTCCTGCTCTTGGATGTTTGGCTTGCGTTTGATTGGATTATTATATAATGGCATGAGGGGAATGAATATGCATGAGTGGGAGGGTGTACGAGTTGCGAATGATGAACTTGAATAATACTTGGCATGTAATGAACATGGAATGGTTGGTTATGAAAAAGGCATGGTAATAAGATGAGTTGAAATTCTATATTCATGGATGGAATATGATGAGTTGGTATGAGTTTGATCTGGAACATGAAAGGGATTGGTTATAAAGGTTGATGTAATATATATATATATATATATATATATATATATATATATATATATATATATATATATATACACACACACACACACACACACACACGCATGATAAATATTGCTTGGTTGTCTGTATATAATTCGTCTGTGGTTAGTGCGTAATTTCCTTGAAATCTCTAGGTGAGATTTCAGGGTCGTGCTTCAGTCGTCGGGACGTAATTCCATGACCCCTGTTAGTGGGAATTCATGATGGTGCCCCATCTATATAATTGGGTAAGGATTCAAAGTAAGGTTGCATCCTGACACTCTAAGGAGTCAGTTAGTCTCAGTTAGAGCAGGCTGACTCTTTTGGTGAAAGTAGCAAGAGGCTTGAAACTCATTAAGGGCTAACCTTGTGTGTGGGGGTTTGGATATATTGTAACACTTGTAACACTTAGCTCGAGGGTGAACAGCTCGCGGTTGAGCAGAGATATCCACCACAAGCGCAAGCATCCGCTGAATCTGACCTAATTATACATATCCAGATGAGTCGAGTCGAGTCTTAGTGTATTGATTGGAAGGTCATAACATGCTTGGATGATGTGTGTATATTGAACTATGAAAGTATATTTGATTGCATGATGAAAATCTTTTTGGCTCTAGCTTACACTTTGCTTGTTTGAATTGCTTGTATGTTGTTCTTCTACCTTTGCGATGATCATCAATTTATTGATAGCAGCAGATGCGAGAGGTACTGATGGTCAACGGGAGAGAGACGATTCCGCTGCATAGTCTACTTGGGCTAGACTTCATGTTCTTGTTGGACTTTTCTTTGGGGCCATGGCCCATGTATTAGCATGTCTTTCAGATTTCTATATGATTCTAGTAAACTTTATAAATTATTTCTTTTTGGGCATCATGATGTGCCTTGGGTGGTAAGGATTGGTTTTTAAACTGCGAGACTGCACTAAAATAGTATTTAGTGTGATGCTTCCTTTAATTTCGTTTCTTAAATTAAATGGGGCGTTACAGAAATCCAGAATCTTGAGGTCTTCATTTTAGTCTTAGAGTATAATTAGCATCTCTAAGGTATGGAGGGTCTATCTCAAATCTCTAAGTCTTTATCTTAACAAGTTTTCTTTAAGTATAAAATTTGTCTTCTTGATTTTGAAATTTTCATACATTATCTTGAAATTTAGAGTTGAAAAATGGATTCCTTGGGTATGAAAACCTAGGGTTAGGTTCAAGAATCATCTTATTTGAAGCTTTACACAAAGAGTTATAAATAAAACAAGTTTGCTATTTTACTTATAAAATTTTGACGAAAATTACGTTTTAATTGTTATTACTGTTTTGATTAATTTTCTGTGAAGTTATTGTGCAAGAATGATTTATGTTTGGTTGTTGATTTTAAATTCTTTTTAACTTGGTTTTCTTTACTATTTTGAAAATTGTGACAAATTAGAAATACCATTGTTATGCTGCCAAAATTTTGTGAAAGTCTCAAGAATTATAAAGGTAATGCAAAAGGATGATTATAAATTAAAGTACAGAAATAAAGAATAAAAAGGACTGTATAGATAGTACAGAGATACATGGGTATAGAGTCAAGAGAAAGGTCTGATAGACCTAGGAGAATGGAGGGTGGTGATATAGATACCCTGGATTGACGTACACAATTAGTCGAGTATTCGAAAATTCACAAGCCTCGCACTCTATTCTCGATCGTCCTCTTGACTATACTGTAAGACCAGGAAGGTGGAATAACTTACATGTTGTATCCGTGAGAACGTTTAGCCTGCTGGCACTATCCATATTGGCCTAAGACCATTATGATTCGAAAAAGTCTAATGGCAATGTTTGGGACCCAAAGTATATAAAGAAAGAATATGAGATGAATATACTGATGAGTTGAAACTCGGAATTATACGAATATGATTATTAAAAGATTGAAAATGAGGATTTTGATATCCTAAATTTAAAAATACAAAAATGATTATTTTATTGATTAATTTGATTTTGATATTTTTGGCATGGTTAGTTATGACATTATGAAGATTTAAACTTTTGTGAAAATCTTTCATTCAATTGAAAGTCTATTCAAATGAACATACTTTGAAATGTTATGATGAAGTTTTAGAGTTAAGAGAAAGACTCACCCTTACTTTCTTTATTTTTCAGAGGAAGAAATTGGAGACCTAGAATGTAATAATGAGATTGTCTAGTTTAACTTTTCTTGTAACTTTGGATTATGTTAAAGCTACAACTGATATGGTGTAACTTGTTTGTCATGTATTTCAAACTAAAAGTACCTTTAGTTGGTTGTAAAAGTATAAACAAACTTCTGTTACAAACACTTATATGTATGTTAAAATTTTATTCACATAAATATCATGTATGTCTAACAGATGATACATTCGAGTGATGTATTATTATTTTTTTTTGTATTTGTTAAATGAATACAAATAAATTTTCCTTACATATGTAAATGATACATTACACAAGTAATAAACATCTAGTAGCACCGGGTTTTAGTTGGGGTGTTACATTAGTGGTATCAGAGCAGTTTATTCCAAGAGGACTGGGTATGGACTAACTTTGCTTGTGTTGTGTGTTTCTACATTCTTTGACAAATAAGAATGTAGAAATATTGTTATGAAACCTACATGGTAATTTAATTAGGAAATTTGTGATTTATTGAAAATATATTTTTTTCTTGTAAAATGAAAAATAAACATTAAAAAAAGGTATATAAGATGATTCTTTATGAAACTAATACACTAGTTTTAGAGAATCATGGCAAGTAGACCCAACAAAACAAATGGTGAACTCTTACTTAGAATGACACAAATTCTAGAAAATTTAGTGCGTGATAGAGGCAATTAACCAATAGAATATTGGGGTTTGTCTGCTGTCACAAAACATCACCCACCTAGGTATGGGGGAAAATTCAACCGAGAAGGAGCTCAAAGATGGATATCTGAAATAGAAAAGATTTTCAATGCCATGGGCTGTCATGAAGAACACAAGGTTACATATGCAACATATATGTTGACCGGGGAGGTAGAGAATTGGTGGAGGGTTGTCAATCAAACATTACCACATGAAGGGGGAATAATTTCATGGGAAGATTTCAAAGCTAGTTTCTTAGAAAACTATTTTCCAAAGGATCTTAAAAAACAAAAAGCTAGGGAGTTTTTGGAGCTCAAACAAGGGAACATGAACATTGGAGAATATGCTTCTAAGTTCCATAAACTTATGAAGTATTGGCCACACCATCAAAATAATGGAGAAGAACTTTGTGCGCATTTTGAGAATGGGTTAAGAGCAGATGTTCGTATAGTAGTCAGTATCTTTCAAATTATTGATCTTTCAACTTTGGTAAGTAAATGTAGAATTTACGAGTCTAGCCTGAAAAGAAAAGATGTGGATATGTGAGTAGGAGGACCAATGAGTACTGACAAGAAATATCAGGTTCATGTCAACGAAAAGCCATATCAAAGACCTAACACTTTTCATCTTGGCGGAACAACAAATCGTAATGGCAACAATAACATTAATAATGACATAAAATGTTATCATTGTGGAGGACCACATTTGAGGAAGGATTGCAATCAAATATTTCCTTCTTGCAGCCACTGTGGAAATGCTGGACATCTTGCGAGCAATTGTTGGTTTGCACAACAAAAAGTTGACAATGCCAAGGGAATTCTGAAATCTACACATCATAATGGCACTAAACCAAAAATTCAAGGGAAATTTTCTCCATGAGTGGAGCTGACACAACAACCTCTAATGATCTCATTCGAGGTAAGTGCATCATAAGTGATAGAGTTATTAATGTTCTTTATGAATCTGGAGCCATCCATTCATTTATATCCTTGGATTGTGTGAAAAGTCTTGATTTTCCTGTCACAACTATGCCTTATGATGTTGTGGTTTCCACTCCTACTGATAAACCAGTTACTACCTTTGATGCATGCTTGGGATGTTCTATCATCATACATGGTAGAACTTTCTTAGTGGACTTCATTTGTTTGCCATTCTCTTGTTTAGACATAGTATTAGGGATGGATTGGTTATCAACCAATCATGTCCTTCTCAACTACAAAGATAAAACTTTGATCTTTAGTACACCTTCACAAGAAAACTCTAGATTTGTAACTAGAGAGGACTCTAAACTAATAAAAGATGTCAAAGCTTTTATGGTCTTATTTTCTTCTATTGTAGAAGAATCTCTTAATATGAGTAGCATTCTTGTTGTTAACAAATTCCCAGAAGTCTTTCCTCAAGACATAACTGAGTTACCATCAGAAAGAGAGCTTGAATTAACAATAGACCTAATCCCAAGGTCTAGTCCTATATCTATTGCCCCATATTGCATGTCTTCAGTATAACTAGCCAAGGTAAAGAACCAAGTGGAGGAACTGTTGCAAAAATAGTTTGTGAGACCAAGTGTATCCCCCTGGGGAGCACCAGTACTACTAGTGAAAAAGAAAGATGGTAGTATGCGAATGTGCATTGATTACTTCAACTCAATAAAGATATTCCAAAGACTGCATTTCGGACCCGTTATGGTCACTATGAGTATTAAGTTATGCCTTTTGGCGTAACAAATGCTCCTGCAGTATTCATGGACTATATGGATAGAATTTTCCACAAATTTTTGGAAAACTTTGTGGTGGTATTTATCGATGACATCCTAATCTATTCAAAAAGCCCTTAAGAGCATTCAAAGCATTTGAGGATTGTGTTAAGTTATCGAAATGTGAATTTTGGCTAAGTCAAGTCCAATTCTTAGGGCACGTTGTTTCAAGTGAAGGAATAAAGGTGGACCCATCAAAGGTTGAAGTAGTGACACAACGGGAACGACCAACAACTCCTACAGAATTCGTAGTTTCTAAGGATTAGTTGGATACTATCGAAAGTTCATTAAAGGATTTTCTTGTGTGGCTTTACCGCTAACCAAGTTAACTCGAAAAGAATAAGATTTCAAATGGAATGATGATTGCGAAGCTAGTTTTCAAGAACTCAAAAGAAGATTAACTTTTGCACCAATTTTAATTCTTCCCAATCTTGAGAAGAAGTTTGAAGTTTATTGTGATGCATCAAGATAAGGATTAGGTTGTGTATTGATGCAAGAACAAAAAGTTGTTGCATATGATTCAAGGCATTAAGACCTTATGAAGTGAATTATCCAACTCACGATCTAGAATTAGCAGCAATAGTTTTTGTAAGAACCGTGAAAATTAATTAATTAAATAATTAATTAATAAATGCGGGTAGTGGGAGCCTTTATGACATTAAATATTGTTTGATGTGACGTGGAAAAGTACTAGCTCAAATGGTTGAAAGTACTTAAATGTGTGAGAGGACTTGGGTTCCAGTCCTATGTATGCCATGTATGTGTTATTTGTTTTATTATTAATTTTAATGATATATTGAGCGTGAGGAGTGATAATGTAACTCTATATTTATAGGAATTATCACTGAACATAAGTTGGTTGAGTGGTTGTGCATTGCTTGATGATAAGCATGGTTATGGGTTCAAACCATAGTGACCCATATTTAACTCTCTTTTTATTAAAAATTAGCTATAACATGAATATGAAGGGATAGAGAAAACCCTAGTAGAAAGGCAGCCAAAAGGGAGCTGAAAAACCACTAAATAATGGCCTTGAATAGCAATTAAACTCACAAATTAAACCAGTTTCGTTTTTTTTTGGTATTACCAACATTAAGGCCTTATAAAAGGTAAAATTTGAGAGAAAAGAAGGGTTTTGGAGGTTGGTTTTCTGAGAATTGGTAAGGTGCACGAATTAAAGGTAAAATAGAGAATAGTGAGTGAATTAGAGAGGGAAATTGAAATGGTGATAAGGCAAGTCATTAGCGATCAAAGGAACCTCCCAAATTCAGGTTTTAAGCAAGGAAATTTCAGGTTAGGGGAGCTGAACCCGTAATAGTATGCTTTGGTCTTATTCCATGAATTTGATGATTATATGCTACGGATTTCGTGTTGTATATGTGATGAATTTAGGGTTTGGGTGGTTTGGTACTGTTTCATTGAGACTCTTACCTAATTGCATGAACATGATGGGTTTTCTGCGCTGAGTATGCTGCTATTGTGCAAATTTAGGGTTGGGGGCCTATATTGCGTCTAAATTATGCTTGTAATGTTGGTACAATGTTGTCAAATTGAATTGGTATGAATTGGGAGTGTGTTTTGGGTACAATTGCTAATGTTGTGTGCGTAAAATAGTGCCTGAGTATGCAATTCTCGCTTAAGCGAGCCAGGCTTGTCTAGGCGAGATATGCAGATTCTAGTATTAGGCGACAGGCCACCTCGCTTAAGCGAGAAATCGTGAGGTTCGTTGTTTTCGTTTAAGCATCTCGCTCAAACTAGAAGCTGTGTGGTGGGCGAAGAGTGTCTCGCTCAGGCGAGAGCCCCTCACCTCCGCGAGAATACGAGAGATAAATGGTGTTTTGTTTAACTCGTCGCCTAGACGACGCATTTCAGTTCTGGGCGAAGAATAGTCTCGCCCAAGCGAGAAGGAGCTCACTCAAGCGAGACTTCGTAGGCTCCAGCTGTACTAGGGGCTCGCTCAGGCTAGTGGGCCTAGCTTAAGCGAGATAGGCTGGACTGTTTGGACAAAGTCTTTTAGCCTAAGCGACCTATGGGGCTTTGTTTGTTCAAAGCAAGTGTTACTGCTATGGCAGATTGGATGTGTTGGAATTTTAATACGTGGTCTACTAGGCTTCTAAGATATCTCAATGGTGGGCTTGCTGGTGTTCCTTGGGTTGTGGCCCGAAACATATCCTTGAGTTGTGGCTCGGGATAGGGGTTAAGCACGTGGCATTCTATGGGTTGTGGCCCGGAATGACTTCCCTTGAGTTGTGGTGATGAAGGATTATCTTGTTCCTTTTTAAGATTATTGAATATGGTGTGAGTTGATTAAGAAAGCTAAGTGAAATCTCCACTGGACAATAAGATAACATGCTATCTAGATGTAAAGGTTCCTTTCTCAAAGCTCAAGAGAAGAAAATGATGGATTGATTCAAAACAAAAAGGAAATAGAAGGCACATAAACCATAGAAAACCAAGAACAATTAAAGGAAGAAGAAAACATAAAATGGAAAGGAAAGAAATGGTAAAAATGTGAGAAACACGCCACTACAAGGCTAGGCTAGAAGCCATGGCAACCTTGAAGATGAATGGATGTGTGCCGCCACTTGCTATGCAAGATAAGGCTTAAAATTATTCACTCCCAAGGGAGGAAACTCTCACAAATGGTTGAGACACAAGAGTGTTTTTACTTCAAAATGTTCAACCCTTTTACATGTCTAGGAGCACCCCTTATATAGAAGAGTTTAGGGGCCTCTAAGCAAATAAAAGATACCTAACAATGTCTCTACAAACACCTAACCCTAGCTTCTAGAAACTTGGTCAAATAAGGTGTGTGCAAGGCTAATTTCGTTCTAGCGCAAAAGGAGACAAAAAGTGGCCAAAGTGTGCTAAAAACAAAGGAGACCAAAGGTACATAGGTACACTTGCTTCATGCCTTTTACTTTATGTTTTATGCCTTTGCTTTACTCTCTCCTCTACATCATTTATGCTCCCCAATCACCATGCGCCACCTAGCATTGCTTTCTTACTCCTAATTAACCTACAAAGCAAATAAACATAGATTAGCATGTTGGCTTAAGTCAAGTCAACTATAGTGAACAAGTCAAACCTAGTCAAAGGTCAACAAGTCAACTAAAGTTGATTCAACTAAGTCAACTTTGGGAATCAAAAATAACAAACACAAATGAAAGGGATGAAGGATTAGTGAACTTCCTTTCTAAACATGCTTAGTCTTCTTAAGCATGTGCCTCCATCCTTGGTTGGAGTCAATCCTTCATCATCCTCCCCTCCTTGGAGAGAATTTGACCACAAATTCTTTAAGCCTTGGTAGATGGAGCTTGACTTGATTTGGGGGAGGATTTGCGCCTCCCTTTTATGAGCTCTTGTTCCATCCTTTCTAAGGGTATTACCCCTAGCTTTGTTGAGGCCATCTTTATTTTCTAGAGTACTCTTTCTCTCTTGCTTATGCTTTGGGCCTTCCTTTTTGGCTTGGGAAGAAAAGGAAGGGTAATGCACATCTTGCTTTGGGAGAATTTTTTTGTAGGATAGTAACACCTTAGTGAAAGCTTGCCCCTTTTAATTTTTCTTCTTTATCTTTTCTTATTATATTTCTATCCTTATTAACTTCTTGAGGTGATAGAGGTTGTAAAGTGATCTTTTTCCCATTTATGAAGAAAATGTATTGGCTGGTATGACCATCATGTAAAGTTTGTTTATCAAATTGCCATGGCCTACCTAGTAAGATATGTGTGACTTCCATGGGAACAACATCACATAGCACCTCATCTTTATAGCTTCCTATAGAGAAGTTAATAAGGACTTGTTTGTTGACATCTATTTCTCCCTCTTTACTTATCCAAGCAAGTTTGTAGGGCTTAGCATGAGGAATGGTCTTTAAGCTAAGCTTTTCCACCAACCTTGTGCTAGCTACATTGGTACTACTTCCTCCATCAATAATTAGAGAGCAAACCCATTTGTTAATTTTGCATCTAGATTGAAAAATGTTTTCACTTTGAGTTGGCTCAGGCTCACTTTGATCTTGACCTATCATGCACCTTAATAACATAGGGTCTTTCTCAAAAGTTTTAGTTTTACTAGAGGAAGAAGATTCTTTTGAAAGAGAATGGGGAGATGAGTGTTCACTTTCAATATCATTACTCTTGTTTAAGATCATGGTCCTTTTGGTTAGGCAATTTAAAGCAATGTGATTATAACCTAAACATTTAAAACATTTAATGGAACTTGATCTTTGAGAAGTGGAATGATGAATGTGATCACTTGGTGACTTCCATGAGTGACTAAAGTAGTGGTTGGCTGAGTAACTCTTCTTTGTCCTTCTTTTTCTTTTCAATTGAATTTCAATCCCAAGGGCAAGTGTGAAAACATTTTCAAGAGTGGAGTACTCATACAACTCTACTTGGTCTTGTATGTCTCTCCTAAGACCACTCACAAATCTTTTTATTTTCTCTTTATTAGTTTTCTTTATTTCAACCCTACGCATTTGGGGATTTAATTGAATTTTCTGTGCTTAAAGATTGATTTAATTAGGATTTGTGATTAGTGAATTTATTGAGTAAGTTTGGTAAAAATGGCGTAAAAATTGATTTTAGTTGCATAAAATATTATTGGATATTCTAACGTTTGTTAATGCAGCTGGAATTTATTTTTGGTCATTAATGGTGTGGATTTGAAATATTCAAAGTTACAAAATAAGTCCAAAATGAGGAAATTCTGGAAAGGAATAAATCAGGAGCTAAATGCACTTGTTCTGCACCCCCAGTATTTACTAAGTTGCATGCCTCCTACCACTTAAACTCCACATTTTAAATAATGGCAAAGAGCAACTTGGCAAGTTTGATTCTAAAGTGGATGAAGGTATATTTCTTGGTTATGCCACAAATAGTAATGCATACAGGGTATATAACAAAAGGCTAATGATTGTTGAAGAGTTTATGCGTGTGGTATTTGATGAAATTAACCTAATGTTGCAAGATCAAAGGTCTAAGAATGCAGATGATGAAGATATGCTCATGGAAAAGCAACTTGTTGCAGTAAATCAATCAACTGAAAAGGAAAATTAGTCGACTGAAAAAGCTACAGAAAGCAAGCTTACTTATTGTGAACATGTTACATTTGTGTCTCAAATTGAACCTAGGAATGTGAATGATGCTTTAGGTTATAGTAATTGGGTTGTTGTTATGCAATATGAACTAAATCAATTTACTAGAATTGAAATGTGGTCTCTAGTTCCTAAAACTAACGAAATGAATGTGATTGGTACTAAATGGGTGCATAGAAATAAAATGGATGAAGATGATAACATAGTTAGAAACAAAGCTAGGTTAGTTGGTAAAGGGTATAATCAAGAGAAAGGTATTGATTTTGTTGAAACATATGCACATGTAGTTAGGCTAGAAGCTGTGAGATTACTATTGACATATGTTTGCATGTGTAATTTCAAACTTTCTCAAATGGATGTGAAAAGTGCATTCTTGAATGGTTTCTTAAATGAAGAAGTGTATGTATCACAACCTCATGGCTTTGAAGATCACCTTTATCCTACTCATGTTTTCAAATTGAAAAAGGTCTTGTATGGTTTGAAACAAGCACTACAATAGTGGTATGAAAGGCTAGGCAATTTTCTTTTATCAAAAGGCTATGCTAGAGGTATTGTTGATAAAACACTCTTCATTAGAAAACATGCAAGTGATGTTATATTTGTTCAAATGTGTGTTGATGATATAATCTTTAACTCAAATTATAACTCTTACGTGAAGAGTTTGTTGTAGATATGCAGGGTGAATTTGAAATGTCTATGATGGGTGAGTTAATTTACTTACTGGGGTTGCAAGTAAAGAAATCGAAGCAAAAGACATTTTTAAGCGAGTCAAAATACTGTTTTGAAGTGCTTAAAAAGTTGAAAATGGAGGATTGCAAAGAAGTTGTCACTCCAATTGCCAGAAATTGTCTTATGGATGCAGATGAGCTGGGCAAGAAGTTGATTCAACCAAATATTGAGGGTTGATTGGTTCTTTGTTCTATCTTTCAACAAATAGGCCAAACATTCAATTTAGTGTATGCTTGTGTGCAAGGTTTCAATCCAATCCAAAGGAGTCAAACTTTAAAGTTGTACAAAGGATTCTCAAGTATCTGAAAGGGATATCTAACGTTGGATTATGGTGTCCTAATGATTCTAACATAATTCTTTGTGGTTTTTCAAATTTTGACTATGTAAGGTGCAATTGAATAGGAAAAGCACAAGTGGAACATATCACCTACTTAGCTCAAGCCTAATCTCATGAAATAGCAAGATGCAAGCATGTGTAGCACTCTCTATTGCTGAAGCTAAATACAAAGTAGTTATACATGGATGTGCACAAATAATTTGGCTAAAGCATCAACTCATAGATTATGGTGTAAAGCTAGAGAATGTACCTTTGTATTGTGACAATACAAGTGTAATCAACCTAACTAAGAATCCAATTCAACATTCTAAAACTAAACATATTGAAATCAGGCACCATTTTATAGAAGACCATGTTCAAAAAGGTGAAGTTGAAATGAAGTTTGTGAAAACTAACAGCCAATTGGCCGACTTGTTCACTAAACCTCTTGCACGTGATCGATTTAACAAGCTTAGAAATTAATTAGGTGTTCTGGACATGAAGAATGTGTGTTGATATTTGTTTGGCTTGTTAATTTTATTAAATCATGTGTTTTATTAAATCTGTATAAAATGTGAACTACTAGTATTTCAGTTTGTTGATTTTAGAAAAACAACACATAGATTCTCCTTAAACTGTCAAAATATGCATAATGTGTGATCTGACATTGTTTTAATATGTTAATTTTCATAAAATAGCACATAGATTTCACTTAAACTGTCATAGCATAAATTTTGTGTGATCTGAAATTTTTAGTATGTTAAATTTGCAAAACGAACACATATATTTCACTTAAAACTTTCACTGTACTCAAATTGTGTGACCTGGTGCATTTTTAATCGACTAACTCTGTATCACTTATGCTGATGTGGAACTGCCAGAATTGAATTCAATTGATTGACGCAGTCAAATTAGTCACCATGTGACATTGTTTGGACTGTAGTAGTAGTAGTAGTAAATAACAGCTAGTGCATCAACTAAAACCAACTTTTCAGATTGCATTAACCATAAAGCACTTTAATTACATGATTTCCAATGTGCAAGCATTTATTGTGAAGTGTTTTGAGCAGATAACACATAGAACACATGGGAAACATCATGCTTTATGATCAAATATTGACTCTAGTGTTGCATTTAAAGGAACTAAGGTTTAAATTAAATGGTAAAATTTTGAAATTTTTTTTAAAGTATTAATTTTTTTACTAAAACCAATTGGTACCAGAGCTTGCTTCGATAGTTTTTCAAAAAAATATTGAAAATGGTTGGACAAAATCAAACCTTTGCTAAGTGTGTGTCCAATAGACCTCCTCTTTTTACTGGTGAAAATTACCCCTTCTGGAAAGTTGGGATGCAAATTTTTCTAGAATTTGTTGATAGGGGTATTTAGGATGTAGTGTTAAATGGACCATTTGTGCCTGTTAATGTTGTTGGTGATGTGCAAGAACCAAAGCCCTTTTCACAATGGACTGTGGATGAAAATAGACAGGCTCAATATGATGTCAAAATTAGGAATATAATTTCATCTACTTTGACCCTTGATGAATTATAAAGGATTTTTGTCTACACCGATGCACGTGAAATGTGGGAAATTTTGCGAGTGACTCATGAAGGAACAGACGATGTAAAAAGGGCACGTAAGAAATCCTTGATCCAAGAGTACGAAATGTTTCGTATGCAGCAAGGGGAAACCATCTACGATGTGTAGAAGCGATTCACACACATTGTCAATCATCTCACGGGTTTAGGTAAAACTTTTGACACTGATGAGTTAAACATAAAAATTCCAAAATCCTTGAACAGGACTTGGCAGCCAAAGGTACAACCATCACGGAGTCATAGAATCTTGCAACGATGTCAACGACGACTTTATTTGGAAAACTAAGGGAGCACGAGCTTGAACTAGGTAGATTAAATGAAGAAGAAGACCATGGAAGGAAGAAGAACACTGCCTTCAAGACCGAGATCGTTAAAGGCAAAAAGCACAAAGAAGAAGAAGATTTTGATGATGATGAGAATCTGAGCCTTATGATAAAAAAATTTACAAAGTTCATGAAGGCCAAAAGTAAAAGTCAATTCAAGAGCAATAAGAAGGAGAATCAAGGATCATCCTCAAATTTCAAGTGTTATGGATGTGGAGAAACTGAACATGTTAAGGCATATTGCCCAAATTCAAAGAAAAGTGAAGAAAGGAAAGGCAGGAAATTTTTTTAAGAAAAAGGCATACATTGCATGGGATGATAATGCCTCAAGTACATCAAGCTCCAATGATTCTGATGAGGAAGAAGCAAAACTTTATTTTATAGCTGATCATGATCTTTCTGACAGCGAGGTAAGTTCTACTTGCAATGGAAATGATTATGATGATCTTTATGATGGATTTCAACAATTGCTTGTTAAATATAGTAAATTAGATAATGCCCACAAGAAATTAAAATATGATTTTAAAGAGTTACAAAATAAATTTGAAAAATCTCTCTTGAAGAAGAAATTTTAAAAAATAAAATGTCAACTTTAGAAAACAATGAAAAAGAAATTTTTGAATGTGCTTCCTATAAAAGTTACATGTTTGATATATGTATTTTGGAAAAACAACTTGAAGATGCATTAGAAAATAAAAATTATGAAAAACCTACTCTTAAGAAAAATCCAAATAGAAACAGGTATAGTCCTAATTATAATAAGAAAAATAAATCTAAAAGAACTCGCAAAGTCTGGGTAGAAAAAGGAACTAATTACTCATGAATGAATGTGTTGCTACTTGTTTTTATTGCATGAAAAAGGGTCATACTTCAAATAAGTACAATATCAAATATTTTGGTGTTCCAAATGGAAAGTATTTTTGGGTGCTTGTTGTTAAGTAATTGTTTTTGTCTAACCCCAAGGACCCAAAAAAGTTGTTCGGGACCTAAAGAAATTACTTCCTTATTTTGCAGATGACTTCTAAATCCAGGAAATCAATGTGGTATCTTGACAGTGGTTGTTCAAGGCACATGATTGTAGATAAAAGGAAGTTGAAGAACTTTAAAAGAAAGGAACAAGGATTTGTTACATATGGGGATAACAAAAAGGGAAAGATACTTGGAAATAGTGATGTTGAAGGAGGAGATACATTGGAGATCAAGGATGTGTTATTTGTGGAAGGATTAAAGCACAATCTTCTTAGTATAAGTCAACTATGTGATAAAGGATTCAAAGTCATCTTAGAGAGTGACTACTGCACCATTCATTAAAAGGACTCTAAGGAAGTAGCCTTAAAAGGTATGAGACACAATAACATCTACTTAATAGATCTTAATAATGCATCATCTAGTTATATAACTTGTTTAGTTGCTAAAGAAGAAAATTTATGGTTGTGGCATAAACGAGCTACACATATTAATATGCAACATCTAAAGAAGCTAATCTCTAAAGAATTAGTATCTGGTTTGCAAAAAATAAAGTTTGAAAAAGATAAACTATGTACTGCCTGTCAAAAAGGAAAACAAGTAAAATCATCATTTCATTCAAAACATATTATTTCCACTTCAAAGTCATTAGAACTCTTGCATATGGATTTGTTTGGTCCTTCTAGGATAAAAAGCTTTGGAGGGATTATTATGCTCTTGTTATTTCTTTCTCTGATTAAAAAGTGAGACTTTTAGAGCCTTCAAACAAATTGCAAAAATGATTCAAAATGAAAAAGATTTAAAAAATTAAAGTTTTGAGAAATGATTATGGAGGGGAATTTTAAAACGAATTATTTGAAAAATTTTGTGAAGAAAATGGGATTATGAATAATTTTTCTACTCCTAGAACTCCTCAGCAAAACGCAGTTGTAGAAAGGAAAAATAGATACTTACGGAACTAGCTTGCACAATGTTGAACGAATATGAAGGGCCTAAATACTTTTGGGCTGATGCTGTGAGCACAGTATCTTATGTATTGAATAGAATGCTCATTAGAACCATTTTAAAAATTACCCCTTATGAGTTGTTTAAAGGTAGAAAGCCAAATGTTGCACATTTAAAAATATTTGGATGTAAATGTTTTGTGTTAAACAATGGGAAAAAATTAGGAAAATTTGATTCTAAAGCAGATGAAACTATTTTCTTAGGATACTCACTAACCAGTAAAACTTATAGAGTCTTTAATAGAAGAACCTTTAACGTAGAAGAATTTATGCATGTTGTTTCTGATGAAATTGTGGACCTTGAGAGAACCCTCTCAAGTCAAATAAGACAAATGCAAGTGATGAAGAATATATTAAAGAGGCTTTTGATGAAATGTATTTAAATGAGAACTCACTGCCTCAACATGAAGATCTTGCCAAGAGCTAGAAGTCACCAAGAGGATTATCTCTGGACAACATCATTGGAGATATATCAAAGGGAGTAATTATAGAAATATGTCAAATTTTCGTATGATAGTAGCTTTTGTTTTACAGGTAGAACCAAAGAATGTAGAAGAAGCTCTTTAAGATGATCGATGGTGCATTGCAATGCAAGAAGAACTGAATCAATTTGAAATTGAAAGGAATGAGGTTTAGGAATTGATTCTTAGAGAATATTCACATCAAGTAATAAGAACAAAGCAGGTGTTTAGAAACAAGTTGGATAAAGATGGGAACATCACCAAGAACAAAGCCATATTGTTGCAAAAGGGTACAGACAAGAAGAAGGTATAGATTATGATGAGACATATACTCCAATTGTATGGTTAGGGCTATACGTTTACTTCTTGCTATGCTTCTCTAATGAAATTTAAACTTTATTATATAGATGTTAAAAGTGTTTTTCTAAATGGATTTATAAAAGAAGATGTGTATGTTGAGAAACCTCCTGGTTTTTTAGGATTATAAACTTCCTAATCATATTTATAAATTAAATAAAGCACTTTATGGACTGAAACAAGCACATATATCTTCTTATGAACAATTAAAAACATTTTTGTTAGAAAATGATTTTGAGAAAGGTAAAATTGATCTAACTCTGTTTATCAAAAGAGTAGAAGCATATTCTGTTGATTCAAATTTACGTAGATGACATAATTTTTAGATCTACTGATAACTCTTTGTGTGAAGGATTTGCAAGTATAATGCAGGGATATTTTGAAATGAAAATGATGGGAGAATTGACATTCATTCTAAGACTACAAATTAAGAAAATGGAAAATGGAATTTGCATATCATAGTCCAAGTACAATAAAGAGGTACTTAAGAAATTTGGAATGGATACTACTAAGGAAACAAGTACTCCTATGGGAACATCTTGTTATTTAGAAAAAAATGAATCAAGAATGGAAGTTAATCAAACCATCTTTAGAGGTATGATATGTTCTCTGTTATATCTTACTACAAGTAGACCTGATATTATGCAAGTTGTTTGTGTGTGTGCTAGATTTCAAGCTAATCCAAAAGAATCACATCTTACTATTGTAAAAAGCATTTTAAAATATTTAAAAGGATTTGCTTGTTTTAGACTCCGTTATCCATTGGGAGCCTCCCCTAGTTTAATAGGTTCGATGTTGACTATGGTGGTTGTAAATTGATAGAAAGAGTACCAGTGTTACTTGTCATGTTTTAGGATGTTCATTAGTTTCTTGGCACTCCAAGGAACAAGCCTGTGTGGCTTTATCAACTACTAAGGCTGAATATATTGTTGCAGGCAATTGTTCTGCTCATATTCTATAGATGAAATAACAATTAGAGGATTATAATATCTATCTAAATCAAATACCTCTAAAGTGTGATAATACAAGTGCCATAAATTTAACCAAAAATCCCATAATGCATTCTAGAACAAAGCACATGGAAATTAGACATCACTTTTTAAGGAATCATATAAGTAAAGAAAATTGTGTGATAGAATATGTAGACACTAAGCATCAATTAGCTTATATTTTTACCAAACCTTTAGCCAAAGATAGATTTTATGAACTAAGGAGAGATTTGGGGATACTAGAAGTATCTTAGAAACGCAAAAATTAAAATTTTCTAAAATTCTGAAAAACAGCGCGTGAATAATTGATTATCACCAAGGATAATTGATTATCAACTTTCCTTAAAATTCCAAAACCTTCTGGAATAATCGATTATCAAGTACAATAATCGATTATCTCGATCTCTGTCCAAAATTACCAAATCTTTCAGGAATAATCGATTATCACTTAAGATAATCGATTATCAGTTTATCAGAACCCATATTTCTCAACAATTTTGAACAATAATTGATTATCTCCTTTAGATAATCAATTATCTCGAGTCGTTAGGCAAAATTTTTAGAAAACTATTTGTTTTAACGGCTAGATAGACATTGAAATTCGTAAGTTTGACTGTCGGAGACTTTTTCCTATAAATCCTGGCCAAATTTTTCACTATTACTTTCTTATAAACATCAAATTTTGAGAACCCTATTTTTCTCTCAAAAACTCTAAAACCTCCTTTCTCCTAAACCTTGTTGATATCAAATGGTCGAAGCATCTCGTAGAAAGATTCCTACCCACAGAAGAACTACATCACGTCCAACTTAACCTCCATCACACACTACTTCAATTGAGGGGTGGGTTTCAAATGAAGAGCGAAGATTAGAATTTATCACTCTATGGAAAGAAAAGCCTTTCATCACCCCTAAATTTATCAAATCTCAATGGTTTGTCAACCGTCGATTTACAATTCCTGCCCTTCTTGTTGAACAAGGGGTGAAGTTCTTTGTAGAAATGCAGGGGACTTTCTATCCTAACTTAATAAGAGTCTTCTACTACAATTATAAATTCAGAAATGGAGTTGGATTCACCAAGGTAAAGGGAGTAGATAACATTCTGGACGATGATCTTTTTGGGAAAATGTTCTAAGTTTCCCATTCATGACGGCACCTCTCCAATTCTAACTACAAGAATTGAAGGTTTTAACAGAATCTTTGCTTGTAGGTCTTTCCTCAGAAAACCTGATCAAGAAATAGGCAAACAATTGCTGGCAGGTCTTCTGAAAGTGGATGAGCAACTTCTTCATTATCTCATTGTCTAGATTTTATGTCCTTGTGGAACAAATCATGCTTAGTGTAGTGAAGTTGATCTCATGATAATCTACGCTTTGCTGAATCATATTCCTATCCACTGGCCAAGTATCATCCTAGACACAATGCTCAAAGCAAAGTGGCTCCCTCAATATCCATTACCTTACTCCTTGCTCATCTCTCGCATCTGTGAGTACAAAGGGATCAACATATCTGATGAACAATTTCATCGCACCATTGACGCTAACAAAATTACTGAAAACTCATTGAAACAAATGAAGTTTATTCCTTTTTGGGACGCCTACATTCACAAGGATGAAATGCCGTAATCTAACGATGAAGTTTTTTCCTTTTGGGGATGCCTAACTTGTGTATTATTTTAATGTATATTTGAATGTGAGACGTGATAATGTAATCCTAAAATTTTAGGAATTATCACGAAACATGATTGGTTAAATTGGTTGAGTGGTTGAGGTTTCAAAGCTTGCTAAGAACAAAACTAAATTTCTTTTTGACTAAGTTTCTCTTTTTGCATGGTAATGAAGAGGCATAAAAACCTTAGCTGCAAAAGTGGCAGCCAAGAAAGGTAGAGAATAGCCATAATTGGCTTTGAATAGCAATTAACCATAGGATTAATATTAATTTTCGTTTTTGGACCATTAACAGTCATTAAGGAGTAATTAAGAGTTAGTGAAATTGGGGAGAGTGAGGAAAAACAGGACTGCAGTTGAGAGTACTGGCAAGAGAGGATTGCAAATGAGTCATTGGTGTTTTGGGAGAGGTAGAGTTGAGTTTTGTGTGAAGAAGAAAAGGGAAACTCTTGGACATCATAAGGACAAGGGCTAAAGGACCAATTGGGGCGCGAATTCCAAGTAAGGGGAGCTATTTTGGGTATTTTGTAATGTGTATGAAAGAATGTGCCTTGCCATAATATGATTGCATGGATTTTCCCTTGTTTTTGCACTGTTTTTCGTAATTCTTTGGGTTTTCGCCCAGAAACCGCTTGGCGGGCATGAAGTGACCTAACTATTGGGTTCTGTTATGAACTGCCTGGCGGGCCATGTATTTCTGCCAGGCGGCGTGAAGTTGTTCTTGGTTGTTTATGTTGTTTCGCATAAGAGTCATCGTGACTTTTGGAAATTTGTTGGTGTGCATTGTATGTGACTATTATGTGCTGTAATCGGAATGGAATTGGAAGTTGTATGAAATAAATTGTAAACCTAAACACTTGAGCTGTCAGTATGGAGTCTAAAATCGAATGAAATCAGAATTGTAGGGGTTGGAATAAGGTTTATAGGTGCAGGGAGGATTTTTGGGTTCCTAAAACAACAGGAACCGCCTAGCGGCAACCCATTGGCTGTCAGGCACCATACCAGTGAGGCGTAGTGCTCTGATTCATGAAAAAATGTTGTTTTTCGTACTTTTCGTGCAACAGGAACCGCCCAGCTCTATTTTCATGCCGCCAGGCGCCAATGATTTTTCTAGTTTGTGCAGTTTTCGTAAAACTGCATTTCCTGCTTCGTTAACCGTCTGATTTAGGTGAAATTTGTAACGTGTTTCACAACATGTTGTTCTTCACTTTGAACGGTGGAGATTTGAATTGGATGCTTGAAGAGGGAGATATACATCACTCATGATTGGTTGTTGAATTCCCTAATAGTATGATTACTAATGGATGATTAAGTGTGATCAAGTGTTGGTATGGCCTTGATTGGTGAATGTATATATATAAATATATAGATGCATGATTGATGAGTATGTTTTTGGTAGTGTTTGCTGAGACATGTTGAATATATGAACCTATATATGTTAGCTCGAATGTAAGATGTTATAAGTGTGGGAATAAGGCCACTATTGATGATATCACTATGACCGAGTGTTGCATGATCATGACGGGTTTTGGGAAAGTATGGGAACATGATAATCATACTTTAAATGTAATGGAATTGCGAAGGCATGCAAAATAAGTATATAACTTTCATTGTGTCTTTTGTGGGGTTGTGAATTGTAAGCATGCAAAGGGTTGGGAAAATGAGAAGAAGAAAATAAAGTGTGTTGGAATTGATTTAAGAGGTAAGTATATATGAATTATAAAAGAGAGGAATGTGTGCTTATACTTGAAAGATGCATATGTTTTGTGATGTTGTAATTTGGAATATATGAATGTGTATGTCGATTTCTGGATGTTTGAGAATTAAATGGTTGAATTCTAGGAAATGAATTAGAGTACCTAAAATCATTAGTGTCACATTACTGGTGTAGTGCCTAGCGGTGTAGACTGAACCGCTAGGCGATAGTATGAAACAGGAATGTCTTGTAAGTTGTGGCGCCCGGCGGTCATGTGGAACCACCAGGCGGTCTGTACTGCCATTTCGCCTAGCGGCGCTTAGGCTGCGCTAGGCGATGGTGTAGTGGCAGGGTGCATTGTGATATGTTTTGCATGGTTTGTTGTGTTGGTCTTGGTCTGGGATATGCTTAATGTTGTCATGAGCGGGTAGGTTCATGACTAGTGATGAACATGTGATGATATGAGCGGGGAGGTTCATATCCTATTAATCTCATGTGGGGATACGAGCGAGGTAGGTTCGTATGTTCCGTGCTCACACTTGAGAGATGCTACGTGCAGAGAGGTACGTAGCTGGTGGATCATGTGTGTTGCACTACGGGTGGATAGGTCCGTAGAGTTGGACTACGAGCGGGGAGTTTCGTAGAGTTGGACCACGAGCGGGCAGGTTCGTGGAAGCATTGGAATCCTTAAGACCAGCTTAAGTATGTACCTTGTGTAGCGTAGTGTGCTTTTCTTGTTTTCATTATCATGTTGTGATGTGAGACTTGGATCAAGGGATGATGTGCCATAAGCGGGTAGGTTCATGGATGGTGGTGAACACGTGATGATATGAGTGGGGAGGTTCATATCCTATTACTCTCGTGTGGGGATACGAGCGAGGTAGGTTCGTATGTTCCGTGCTCACACTTGAGAGATGTTGCGTGAGGAGGTACGTAGCTGGTGGATCACGTGTGTTGGACTACGGGCGGGTAGGTCCACAGAGTAGGACTACGAGCGGGGAGGTTCGTAGAGGTAGGACCACGAGCGGGCAGGTTCGTGTGAGCATCATAAACCCTAAATCCGAGACTAACTATTTTGTGTGTTGTGAAGGTTAAAAAGCCTTAGGGATTAAGGTCTTGGCCAATAATTAACTAGAATAAAACAAATGGGTGTATCTTGTTTTTCTATTAACTTTTATGTTAACTGTTCATGAGCTCACCCTTTCTGCTTGTGTTTGGCGATGATCGTGTAATGCGTTACACGGGAGCAAATGATGTTGCAGGTGGTGCTTGTGAGGCATAGAATCGGACAGAGGGTTACCTAGGAAAAGCTTTTAGTGGCGTTTTATCATTATTGTTTTTATGAACTTTTATTATAAACTCTATATGCATGACTATTTGCAGAATAACCAACAAAGATTCCTTCATCTTCTTTTGCATCAAACTTGTCAAGTTTTTCTTTGCTATTATTTAGATTGAAGCATATACAACTAAACAGCATATATAGTGCCTTCTACCTTTTGCATCAAACTATTTAGATTGACTCCCTCCTACGGATGACCCTGCAATGCACATTGCCCATCAACATGATTTCCCCCACATAACAGACAACTTTTCACTTGTTGTTGGTGTTGTACTTGGGAAGCCTTTTGGATCTCTTGTGGCAGTGATGATAACTTGTTCATGAGTGCCTCCATTTGTTGTGTCATTAGCTCTTTTTGAGCCAACAATGCATTGTGCATTTGAAGTTCTAACACTCCCTTCTTCTACAATTGAGTTCGCTTGGGTAGGATCATCAAATCCATCTATTGGTGTCTTCCATAACAACCCTATGAATTGTTCCCATGATTGGCTCAATGATTCGTCATATTCTTATTGGAACGATGAAAGTCTCCTATTTATCATGATTAACCTTAGAATGAGGGAAATTTTTTGAAGAATTTTGTTTATTACCGGCGGTCAAAATCCATCAGTAATGGTCAAAATCTGTCGCTAAATCAACATTACTAACAGATTATCGATGGTCAAAAATCCGTCAGTAAAATGCTTGTCGGTAAAATTTTACCGACGAAAAAATTTGTCGGTAAACTCATCGGTAATTACCGACCAAAAAATCCTTCGGTAATTACCGACCGAAAAATCCGTCAGAAATTACCAAAAAATTCGTCGGTAAATTTGTTCCACTGTTCATCTTCTTCCTCCTCCCTCTTTCAAATATTTTTTCGTGGTCACCGTCTCCTCCTCTTTCAAATATTTTTTCGTGGTCACCGTCGCTGCCGCCGTCGTCGTCGCCACCGCCGTCGTCATACTCTTCTTCTTCTGCTTCTTCTTCTTCTTCTTCTTCTTCTTCTTCTTCTTCTTCTTCTTCTTCTCTTTCTTTCTCTTCTTCTTCTTCTTCTTTCTCTCTCTCTCTTCTTCTTCTTCTTTCTTCTTCTTCTTCTTCTTCTTCTTCTTCTTCTTCTTCTTCTTCTTCTTCTTCTTCTTCTTCTTCTTCTTCTTCTTCTTCTTCTTCTTCTTCTTCTTCTTCTTCTTCTTCTTCTTCTTCTTCTTCTTCTTCTTCTTCTTCTTCTTCTTCTTCTTCTTCTTCTTCTTCTTCTTCTTCTTCTTCTTCTTCTTCTTCTTCTTCTTCTTCTTCTTCTTCTTCTTCTTCTTCTTCTTCTTCTTCTTCTTCTTCTTCTTCTTCTTCTTCTTCTTCTTCTTCTTCTTCTTCTTCTTCTTCTTCTTCTTCTTGGCAGGAAAATTTTTGCTTCTTTTAAATTAAATTATCTACGGATTTAGAGTTATGTAAATATCGACGAATTTACCTACGAAAAAATCCGTTGGTAATTCAATCAAATTTTGGGCCGGAAATTTTCCGCTTCTTTTATTGCCGGATTTCTTCGTCGTTAAATCTGTCGGTAATTCAAATTTGGGCGGGAAATTTCCCACTTCTTTTACCGACACATTTTTCCGTCGATAAATTTGTCGGTAAAAAAAATTTGAATTACCGACGAATTTTACCGACGAATTTTTCTGTCGATAAATGAAATTTGTGTTACCGACAGATTTTTCCGTCGGTAATTAAAATTTGAGAATTCAACGGTAAAATCCGTCGATAATTCAAATTTACCGACAAAATATATTCGTCAGTAAAATTTCGTCGGTAATTTCAATTTTTTTGTAGTGTAAATTATCCCATTCATTTACGCTATTCTTAAAGGAAGAGTGCAATCATACCTACATTCCCTACTACGGAAAAAGGAAACAAACTCAAACGAATAGCATTATCAAGTACCTAATTTATTCTTACCGTGTTGCAAATTTTCAAGAACCCATGGAATTAATTACTCTACATAAAATGTACAAGGGCAGGCTTCATCTCCATATTCGGTGCAGTTATTATTGGCTTGGCAATGCTGTTGAAATTGAATCGGCCCATAAATGTTGCATAGTCCCCCAAAGTATTCACCTTGTTCAGCCATATCCAACTTTTCTTCTTGATCTGATGGTAGGATATGTGCGTACTCTAAAAAATTTGTGGTGTGTTATACAGTTGTGGAGGAAACTTCACATGATTCCTTGAACAATCTTCTCCTTATATTGTTGTTTCTTTGAGCTATCCAATCGATATTCGGATCGTAGAGTAATTGATCAGTCAAAATCCTACGTCTCATGCATAATAAAGAAAACTAGAAAAGACGCGTTAAATAGTGTAAAACAATAAAGACGATTTCTTTTCTTTTTTCAAATAAATAAAAAGTCTGAATTGGTAAACAAATACAATTAAACTAAACCAACTTTAGTTCCTAGCAACGATGCTAAAAACTTGTTACGAAATTGGCAATTGGTTAATTATTGATAAAAGGTGAGAATAACAACATTTTTTGTTTATATAAAAAATAATTTTAGAATTAAACGTGAATAATAAAGAGAAATTGGCACAATGGAAACAAATAGCTTGATTAAGAAAAATATAATACAAAAATTTTATTGGGATTGGGTTTCACGATTCTAGTCAAAGTGAAAACAAAAAAATATATATATTTTTGTTTCTGTCTCTCACGCTTACATCATTTGTAACATGTCTCAATTTCGTCGTAAACAAGCTTAAACTAGAATAATAGAAACTCTATATATGTCTAGCAACTTTTACTATGACGTTTGCATTAATAACCAATACGTTGATGCTTAAAAGGATTTAGGAAGATTGAACTTGAGGAGATTGGGCCAAGAAGGAGATGGGCCTTGTTTTGGGTCTTGAGGAGAGACACCTAAAATTAGGGTTTCTTAACCCTAGAGGAAAGTGTGACATGCTTACAATGGCAAGTCACACTAAAAGCTTGTCTCCTTTGCCTCCAAATTTGTAGAGTTTGAACTTAAATTTGACTATCCTTTTGGACACCCAGGGTGAACTTAGCCTATAAATAAAGGCCTCTATTATTGTATTTTTTAGCTTGAATTTGAGTAATGAAGTGCTCCCAAATTGTCACATTAGCACATGTCTGAGCTCTCCTTGGGATAGTCTTCTCCCTAGACTACTCTAGTTTCTTTTCCGAGGAGTTGGCCTCACCTCTCTCTAGGAATTATCTACCTCTTCATCGAACCTAAACAATTCTCCCTCACCATTAATAGCTTCTGCAACCTAAATCCATCCATGGAGACTCCATCTTAACTCAAGTCTTCAAGGAGTTATGAGGAAGATCACTATGTATAGAAGATTGATTGGAAGACTTAATACACAATGTACAGAAGATTCATTGGAATTCATAAGCTTGGTTAATACATGCATAATCCTATTAATGTACTTAAACTCCATTCCAAGTCAAGGTCTATTTTTCCCCACCCACAATACATTTGATATCTCAACATACGTCAATGCATATGGGGTAATTTTTTGATACCAAAAAATCAACCATTGAGTGATTCTGCAATTTTGTAAAAGTCTCTCAAATAAGGTATTATGACAATGTCTTCAATAGAATGAAAATACCATGCTTTATGTTTAATGGATAATGAAGTAGTTTGGCTACAATGATTAGTTAAACATTTTAAAGTTTCAATTGACACAACTATCTTTGATGGATATTGTTAAAATATATTTTCTTGATATTCTAAAGGAAAAAAAAGGAGTATCAAGAAAAATTACACAAAATAATACACGGGTATTGAGCATATATATTGTTCCTATATGGAAACAAATTGCCTTGCAAGGTATGATATTATTCTCTTGCTGCTTATCGGGATATGCTATGTCTTTAAGATTGAGATGTCCTTGCCAAGTGTGATATAGTGCACCATGGGGGAGCAGGTACATGCAAGTACTCTAATGATCAAGTCAGTTGGAGCAGAATATGCAAGGATAACAAGCATAAGATTAAGTTTACATGGATTTTACTTGTAGTCTTAACTACCTTTATATTACTAATTACCTTGAGTAACGCTTGGATTCTTCCATATGTGCATTATCATTGTTACTATAGTTCTTACCTGCATATTTTTTATATACCTCTATTAGGCAAAGATGTACTCGTTCTCAGGCCGCGATGTACTCGTTCTTAGGCCAAGATGTACTCGTTGTTAGGTCAAGATGTACTTGCTCTGTGTGATAAGTTTGGTTCTTACTATTGCACTATGAAAGTTGTCCTGACCGAGATATGTCAAGACCATCTTAGTCTAGATGTATCAGACTTTACACAATTGGTAGATGTATCAGGATCATTTTGGCATAGATATATCAGGACCATCTTATGTTGTGTTTGGATCCGCATAAGTATTATCATGCGGATGGAAAGTGACTTGAAAACGCGTTTGGATATGCTTGTTTGCACTGATTTGCGAGTGTGGATTTGTAAGTGAGTTGTAAAATTTGGCACTCACTAAAATGAAGAGATGTCCAGGGAAAGCCAGATCATCGTATTAAAATTACTTTATTGTCCCTCTCTTTTAACAATTTAATTTATTTATATTTATTATATTTATTAGTTTCTTTTTTTCCTGTGAACGTATGCAAGAAAGATTCCTGATTGCACACCCTACATAGGTTCCTACATGTTACATGCATATAAAAATTAGTATTATATAATAATAATTAATATTATTATTCAAATAAATATATTTTGTAAATGAATTAATTATATAAAATAAAATAAATTTAAATAAATGTCGATATATAATTTAAATAGTCTATATTATAAATTATTTTAAGTTATCATTGAGAATAATAATAATTTATTTCAGTTATTAATGATATCAATAAATTATAATTTTCTAATTTTAAATAAAATTTTTAATTTTTTTTAATACCATTTTTTTTATTTACATTGAAGGGTAAAATGGTAATCATACAATTTACTCTATTCAAAATTATAATTTATTAAGTTTTATTAATCACATCATTCACAAACTTTCATAAACTTTCCACTTATATCCACTCAAATCATACCATCTTTTCCTTAATACAAACAATTTCATCTTTACCTACAAATCAACTCAAATCAACGCAAATCCACTCTTTCAAATTCACACTCCAATCCAAACACAACATTAGACTAGATATACGAGGACCATCTTAGACTAGATTTATCAAAATCATCTTTGGAATAGATACATCAGTGCCTTACAATAAATAAATAAATAAATATATATATATATATATATATATATATATATATATATATATATATATATATATATATATATATATATATATATATATATATAACAACGGCTTTTTTTTTTCTGGACATGAGGATCATAATCTTTGAGCTACTTGTGAATAATACTTGACTTTTGATTTGAGCTTTATAATTGTTATCTCATGCAAGACACTTCTTAAGATAAGGCTATCATTCAAATATTTTCCTTACTCGTGTGGACAATATGCTGTAATGACATCACTTTTACAATCCAACGGTTGTAAGATGTGAGGAAGCAGTCCCTTGGATTTGACACCATTGGATGAGCAGTGAAGAAATCACAGTATTATATAAAGGAAGAAGGAGAAGCAGCTTGGCCATCTAGCAGCAGAACAACAAGTGATTCAGAAGTAAGAAGGAAGGAAAATGGCTTCCTCAATGATCTCCTCCCCAGCTGTTACGACCGTTAACCGTGCTGGTGCCGGTGCCGGCATGGTGGCTCCGTTCACTGGCCTGAAGTCCTTGGGTGGGTTCCCAACGAGGAAGACGAACAATGACATTACTTCGGTTGCAAACAACGGTGGAAGAGTGCAATGCATGCAGGTAATTAAGAAAACTGGAATTAGAAGTTAGATGGATAAATTATGGGTAGAAAAGGTTAATGAAATTATGATGGAAATGAGTAGGTGTGGCCAACCACTGGGAAGAAGAAGTTCGAGACTCTGTCGTACCTTCCAGACCTGACTGAAGAACAACTGCTTAAGGAGATAGATTACCTTCTTAGGAATGGATGGATCCCTTGCTTGGAATTTACATTGCAGGTGAATTTGTTGGAAGCCCTTTTTGTTGAATTTGATGATTGATTGTTATTAAATTTTGATGATTGATTTGATGTTTTTGGTTTATAGGACCCATTCCCATACCGTGAGCAAAACAGGTCACCTGGATACTATGATGGAAGGTACTGGACCATGTGGAAGCTGCCTATGTTTGGGTGCACTGATGCTACTCAGGTGTTGCAGGAGGTTGTAGAGGCCAGGACTGCTCACCCCAACGGCTTCGTCCGTATCATTGGATTCGACAACGTTCGTCAAGTCCAGTGCATCAGTTTCATTGCCTACAAGGCCCCTGGCTTCTAAGTCTGCTACATTTGTAACCCACCACCACTTTGTTTCTTTGTTTGTATTTAAACCAAATTCCCATTTCGTTTTCTCTTTCTGAGATTCCACC
This sequence comes from Vigna unguiculata, assembly GCF_037176805.1. Lineage (NCBI taxonomy): Eukaryota > Viridiplantae > Streptophyta > Magnoliopsida > Fabales > Fabaceae > Vigna > Vigna unguiculata. The sequence goes on along the minus strand of NC_140795.1, from coordinate 19,481,715 downwards.
ATCCTGTAATTTTGGTTTCTGTTTTCAGACATGAATGGATGAGATAATTAATGCATTAGCTGCTGATGTCTTGTTGCTTTGTTCCCAAGTAACTTCAAGAACCATTATCATAGCATTTCCCTCTATGGGTTTAACTTAACCTTTATTAAGTCAATTGAAGTTAGTGCCAATAAATGAAGCCTAAGAAGGTAGAGCTTAGCCTTTACTTTGTCACACAGATATAATGCATGAATATGTTGTAATCTAAGAATGATTCCAAACCCTCCTACGTTCTCCTGCTAATCCTCCTATTTTTTATATAAATTATTCATGTTTTTTGTAATCAATCTTATGTAATCACTGATATTGCTAGAAAGCTGATTCCAAAACAATATAAGAATTCCGTAATTTTTCAAAACAAAGATACTTGTTTAGTATATAGTAGCAGCACTATAATGATCAACAGCCACCAATAAATATGTGCAAAGAAAGAGATGTCAAATTCAAAGTTATGTTGGTTTTTCAGACGCTATTGTTTACTACCAATAAACCGTTTCTTTCGAACCCTTTGTCACTCTCTTAACTGCAATTTTCATATTATGATTTGGAAAGAAGCACCAAAAAGCAGTATGATTTAGTCATCATGAGCTGGTTCTATTTTCTAGAATTACCTGAATCTTATCATTATCTGACAATTAGTGTGAAGATGATTCTCTTGCCTCTCTTTTGTTTGTAACTTGGTGATAGTTATGGATTAGCAACTGATAAATAAACCCTTTAGGCTGCATTAATATTTAGACTGAACCCTTTTGATAGCTACACTTGTGAACAAGGATACTCCTATAAGATAAAGAAACAGATAAGAAGTATCACCTACTTTGCCCTCAGGACCACATCATCACATATTCAATGTCATGAATGTACAAATCAATTGGACTTTCTTTTCATTTATTTGTGGATGAGATCTTCTTATTCTACAACGTATGATTCTATCAATCCAACTTTAAATAAATAATGCTTAATAGATTAACTATGCGAAATTTCATAAATGTATGGATCATATAAGACTTTATTAATCAGTTTCATTTTAATGGATATAGCACACTTTTAAATGCAGAATTCTGTCAAAAAGAAAATATAAGTAAAGGAAAAAATATAAGATGATTGTCAAGGTAGCATTAAAAATTTAATAATTAAGTCTAATATTTTATAAAAGAAAATATTAAATTAGGAGTAAGACTTCTTATTATTAGACTGAGCACTTGTAAGGCGTAATTATTTCTGCCCCAATGTTTAAGGGTTTGGCTTAAATCAGTTAGGCCTAGGGCTGGCCCATGGAGTGTCCAAAACTCCTAGATCAGCCTAACTCACTCATTCTTTTGTTTTCCAGAAACGAACCAGCTCCTTTTCCCTCTCCTTTCCCTCAACTGAGCTCTGCTAGGGTTTTGAATCCCATTTGTCTTCAAGTCAGCTCAAACCCACTTTTTCGCTCACATAAGTTATTTTTCAGCTCTTACTCTTTTTCCTCAGTTGGATTCTTCTTGTGGTTCCATTTAGGGTTCATCGTAGTAATTCGTCCTTGTTTTGAGCGAGAGCCCATCTTGCTCAGGGGAGGAGGTCTCGCCTAAGCGAGAGAACGCGAAGCAAATTTGATATCGTTGTCGTTAAGTGATCAAATTACCACTACTTAACTTTAGCAACTTCAGTATTGCCAAATTAGTAGTGAACAAAATAGTTAGGGTTAAGATAACCCTGAGTCGTCTCACAACGAATACGAAATTGATCTCAAATATTTGATTCTTATAAAAATGCAATTAAAACTAGTAACAATAAAAATATGGGGGTTTTGATATGCAAAGAAAATGACACGCAAATAAAAGATTGTAAACTCAGTAATAATAAATAGGTCAATTCCACTACTTTTTCAAAATAGGATTCTTCATCGGTTATCTAGAGATTATTGTTAAATTAATTATTGTTGTTGATTTACAAATCAATCAATGTAAAGTCTCAATTAATTTGTTGGCGTTTTCACTTTTAACCAAAGTACAGTCTCAATTAAAAGTGAGAACTTTTAGATTATCCATAATAAATTCAACCAAAGTACAGTCTCAATTAAATTTTACTATGCCTAATCATGTCTATTCCTTTGTTTCTTTACGAAATAGAAAACTTAATTAATCAAAGTAAAGTCTTGACTAATTTTAGTTAAAGTGATTACCGTTAATCAAAGTACAGTCTCAATTATTGGCAAAAAATTATGATAATATGGAATACATGATAATATGATGAAGGAAAGAAAATAAAAGAAAAGGGAGAATGAGAGATATGGTGGAGACGGTATCTGTCAAAACCAGAGAGTTGCCAAGTTGTAAGTTGTCCCCCTTCTACTCCCTTAAGTCTCTTTATATACGCTTCAACTAGATTTTGGGCTTTAACTGTCGGTTGCTAAAATATTTTATTTTTATTTAATTAATTAGCAACTTAATTTTTGTCTATTTTCCAATTTTGTCCCTCTTATTTAGTCATTTTTACAAAATTGACCAGTATTTGACCAGAGTTTGACCAATTGACCAGAGTTTGACCCGTTGACTGCCTATCAGATGCTGACACGTGACGCACAAAGTCTCTCTCCAGAATTAGGGTTTGCTCTCACACTCCTCTCCCTCCCTTGGCAGCTGCGCGACTGACGGCTACTGGTGCGTTTCTGGCAAGGTCTTCTTCTCCGGCGAGGTGAAGTGCAGAACCTGGTGCTGTTTCGTCTTCGCAGTGGTGGCTATGGCTTCTGCTGCTGTTCTGGCTCATTCTCACTCACCGTTGCAGTGGTGATGATGACGCGCTGTTGTAGTGGTTTCTGCTGTTTCGCATGGATCTGTGTGGTGCGAAATTGCACGTCTGGTGAAGATGACTCGCGCTCCCATGGTGGTGTTGTGTGAGGATGCGCTGGTTTCATTGCAGGTGCTGATGGCAGGTCACGGTGGTGCGAGGTGTTGCCATGGTTGTCATTGGTTCTGTTGTAGAGAACACAATGCATTGTGAGGTCCGTGAATGGTGCAGCTGCGACGTGGATTTGTTCGAAGGTGGTGCTGCCATGCTTGTGTGTGCTCGTGAAAGCGTGTTGCAGTGGTGGTTGTGACTATTTCCGGTGGTTGTCGGCGAGGTTCAGGTGCGGTGGTGGTGGATCTGTTGACGGCGAGGTCCATGAATGGTGGTCGGCGACTACCATGGTGATGGTAGGAGAGGAGGAAAATTAGGGTTAGGGTTTCATGTGTGAGATCAAGGAAGATGATGACGTGGCACGCCCTGATTGGTGCATATGTGTTTGCAAGGATAATGACACATGTCAACATATGGTTGGTTTGATTTGAAAAGTGGGGATTGTCACATGGCGTGATCTGGTTGAGTGGAGTTTAAATGGTAAGTGGGGGCAACTTAGTGAAAACTGGGGTGCAAAACAAGTTTTCGGTGGTCCACTTTAGAAGGAGTGTGTAAATGAAAACAGGGGTGCATTTAGCTCCTGATTTATTCTTTTCCAGAATTTACTAATTTTGAACTTATTTTGTAACTTTAAATATTTCAAATCCACACTATTAATAAAATCAATTTTATGCGTCATTTTTACCAAACATACTCAATAAATCCAATAATCACAAATCCTAATTAAATCAATCATTAAGCATAAAAAATTCAATTAAATCCTCAAATTTAAATATTAAATAAGGGAAAAATTTTGAACTAATCAGCCATGTTCCCACATTTCAAGCTCTCGCCTAGGCGAAAGGAGCTCGCTTGAGCGAGACAACCCTCTCACCTGAGCGAGGCGTTTCAGCTTGAGTGAGAACTAGGCGAGAATGTGCCCATGTTCTGTTTTCTTCTCTATTCTTGGATGTTTGCAACATGTTTGGTTGGAGTACTATGTTAAAGCATGAAATGAGTGATTTTGCATGAATCTTTAGGTGAGATCTCATGGTGGTGCCTCATTGGTCAGGACGTAATTCCATAACCCTTGTTAGTGGGAGTTCATGCTTAGGACGTAATGCCACGAAGTTCGTGGTGGTGCCTCATTATCGAATTTAGTAAGGATTTAAGTAAGGATTGCATCCTGAGACTCTAAAGAGTCAATAAGTCTCACGTAGAGCGTACTGACTCAAGTGGTGTGAGTAACAGGAGACCCTAGTCTTTGGCAGGAAAATGGCCTTAGATGTTTGAAGGCTAACCTTGTGAGTGGTAGGGTGAAACCCATTGGCAATTGGCTCTAGAGAGCAGTAGAGGTCACCACAAGTGCAAGCATCCGGTGAATCCGACTATTTATATGTATCCGGATAATCGTGTCTTGAGTCGTAGTGTCTTGTTTGCGAGTTTTCACATGCTTGGTTGATGTATGTATCTTTTGCTATAAAATTGTATGAAATAGTATGATAAATCGTTTTTCTACTCTAGCTTACCCTTTCTACTTGTTTGAATGTTCTGTGTGTGGTTTTCTCTTTTTGCGATGATCATCAATTTATTGATGGGAGCAGATGCGAGAACTCCTCATGGTCAACAAGGTGATGGAGATTCTGCTGCATAGCTTATCGTGGGTCGGACACCTTGTCTAAATTCTCTTTTAGGGTTGTAGCTCATGTATTTCCTTGCTCTTGGAGCACTTATTTTAAATAACGTTAAACTTCTTACTATGTCTTGTTATTGGCATCATGGTGTGCCTTAGTTTTCCTGTTAAGTATTCTTGGATTACTGTAAGGAGTAGCGTTTATACTCCATGACTTTGCCCTTTCATTATTCATCGTAATGTTTCATTTAGTTACGTTATTATTTAAATGGGACGTTACATTTATGGTATCAGAGTGGTCGTTCCTTAGAGTCTGTGGACTTGTGAGTCTGCTTAGCTTTCACTTTGTCTTACTAGTGTCATTAGCTAAGTTTCTTGTCTTATCAAGTCTGACTAATGGTTTTCCTATGTTCCAATGATATGGCACCTCCTCGTAGAAATCCTCAATCTTCTCAGGGTGACGCACTAGACATCGTTAGGGCGATAAAAGCTATGGTGGCAACCGTGACTCAATAGAGTATGATGCATGATGAGAAAGATTCACACGGGCCTCTCACAAGATGATCAAGTCAATCATGGGCTTTTTACATTATTCACATGGGCTAAAGAAATCTCTAAAATATGAGATGATGCATGAAGGAAGAAGTCTAGATTTAAATTGGGCCATTGTTTAGGCTTTGCTTTCAATAAAACCTAGAACACTTTTTGGGATCAATTGGGCCGAGCCCAATTTGCTACCTTTCGCCGAGAATTACTTGAGTGACTCTCCATTTGGATGCAAGCAAAGCGTGAACTAAGCAAGGAGAATGTGATGGAAGCATGGTGCGTTTGACTTGGGCAAGGAGAGTGTGATATGCCACTTGGCATCATTAAGACTCATCTACTACATCACATGGTCTCCAATCAAACTTCTTCTCCAAGCTACATTTGCATTTCATCTTTGTTGCATTTTCTCTTCATTTGGTCGCCCATGTGCCTATAAATAGAGCCACTCAAATATTTTAATGGTTACTCCTGAATTGCTAATAGATGCTAGTGTTTGAGATCACTCCACACTTCTATTAATTTGAGAGCATACATGGCTAACCTTCTCCTTCATCTCCTCTAGCCACCTTCCATACCATAGCTTCACTTCTACTCTTCATCTTCACCAAATTCTCCATTTCCGAGAGCTACTTTCATCTATTTCTATAAATTCCGCTGCACTCCATCTCCTCCTTATCATTCTCTATGGATTTCCTTCCTCTCCTACACCAAGGACGTCCATCAATGATGCAACAACATGAGGCATCGATGCAACGCTAGGCATCATCATTGGAATAACAATAATTTGTGATGCAGCAGATGGAGGCTGCAAGGGTGGCTACTGAATATGCTCACAAATAACACATGGTGGCCCTCCGCCAATTGGAGGAGAATAGGACAGCTACCTCTACCTACGACCTTGAGCCCTGACCTCCAGTCCGGGAGTGGAGTTTGGAGGACTTTTTGAAGCACCACCCAGTTAAATGTCGCAGACCAAGGGCTGACGGATATAAAGAGAATCTTTGATGCGTAGATGTGCCCTGTGGAGAGCATGCTAACTTTTGCAGTATACATGCTCACTAGGGAAGCCGAGCATTGGTGGATCAACATGAAATCCATCATGGAAGAAAGGGAGGAGCCAGTCCCGTGGGAAGCCTTCAGAGGGAAGTTTCTCTCCGAGTACTTCACAGACAGTGTTAGATACACAAAAAAGGTGGATTTGCTCCAATCAAATCAAGTGAGCAAGTCTGTAGCAGAGTATGCAGAGTAGTTTAAACAACTCAGTCGATTCTATACCATGTCACTCGATGGGGAGTGGCGATGCAGGAAGTTTTAGAACGACCTCAAGGGAGACATTTGTCTGATGGTTTGATGAAGGATTATCTTGTTCCTTTTTAAGATTATTGAATATGGTGTGAGTTGATTAAGAAAGCTAAGTGAAATCCCCACTGGACATTAAGATAGCAAGCTATCTAGATGTGAAGGTTCCTTTCACAAAGCTCAAGAGAAGAAGATGATGGATTGATTCAAAACAAAAAGGAAATGGAAAGCACATAAATCATAGAAAACCAAGAACAATTAAAGGAAGAAGAAAACATAAAATGGAAAGGAAAGAAATGGTAAAAATGTGAGAAGCACGCCACTACAAGGTTAGGCTAGAAGCCATGGCAACCTTGAAGATGAGTGGATGTGTGCCGCCACTTGCTATGCAAGATAAGGCTTAAAAGTATTCACTCCCAAGGGAGGAAACTCTCACAAATTGTTGAGACACAAGAGTGTTTTTACTTCAAAATGTTCAACCCTTTTACATGTCTAGGAGCACCCCTTATATAGAAGAGTTTAGGGGCCTCTGAGCAAATAAAAGATACCTAAGGATGTCTCTACAAAAACCTAACCCTAGCTTCTAGAAACTAGGTCAAACAAGGTTACAAAAATGAGAGACAAAAGACCTAACTATGGTGTGTGCAAGGCTAATTTCGTTCTAGCACAAAAGGAGACAAAAAATGTGTCTCATATGTCTCCAAAAAGTGGCCAAAGTGTGCTAAAAACAAAGGAGACCAAAGGTACATAGTTACACTTGTTTTATGCCTTTTACTTTATGCTTTATGCCTTTGCTTTACTCTTTCCTCCACATCATTTATGATCCCCAATCACCATGCGCCACCTAGCATTGCTTTCTTACTCCTAATTAACCTACAAAGAAAATAAGCATAGATTAGCATGTGGGCTTAATTCAAGTCAACTATAGTCAACAAGTCAAACCTAGTCAAAGGTCAACAAGTCAAATAATGTTGAATCAACTAAGTCAACTTTGGGAATCAAAATAACAAACATTGAAAGGGATGAATGATTAGTGAACTTTCTTTCTAAACATGCATAGTCTTCTTAAGCATGTGCCTCCATCCTTGGTTGGGGTCAATCCTTCATCATGGTTGTCCCATTATCCATCAAGGATTTTACAGCCTTGGTGGAGAAGGCTAGAGTTATGCAGAAGATGAAGGTTGAGGTGTAAGCTCAACGGCCGAAGCATCAGAGGATTGGAGGACCATTTGGGTCCAATCCGAGGCATGAAGAGAGAAGGAAATCGTATGATAGACCTCACTATTAGTCTCAAGGGTCTAGGGGTTTTACTTCACAGCAGAATAGGGTACAATGCTTCCAGTGTGGGGAACCTCATCTGAGGAGTGTGTGCCCTCAAATGGAAGGTTTCAGAAGGTGCAACAACTATTGCAAGGAACCACTTTGGCAAGGATTGTCCCACTCTAGCTAGGGTAGTGACGCGTACCCCTATTCAGGCTCTAGCTCAGAACCAACAAAGGAATATAGGTAGTAGGCCTCAGGCAGTAGGTCAGGGTTATGCGATGACAAGAGCAGAGGCGGCAGGCTTAAGTAACCTTATTATGGGTTATTGTGTAATAGTTGGAAATGATTGTTGTGTGTTGTATGATTCTAGAGCGACACACTCTTTTGTGTCAGATGCTTGTGTGAAAAAGTTGGGTCTACCGGTTTGTGAGCTGCAATGTGAACTTGCGGTATCTACTCCAACATTGGGTTTGTTCAGGATGTCGTCCTTATGTGCTAGGTGTCCAGTGGAAGTAGAGGGGCGTATATACAAAGTAAATTTGATATGCCTACCTCTACAAGAGTTGGAGGTGATCTTGGGGATGGATTGGCTCTCTCTTAATCACATTCTTATAGATTGTTGAGAGTAAAAGTTGTTGTTCCCCAATTCAAAGGAGCCTGAGTTGGTATCGTCTCTAGGGGTTATGAAGGAGATGCAAGATGACTTGCAGTGCTTCATAATCTTCACGCATCTAGGGGTGGAGAAAGAAGAAGGGACGTTAGTCATACCAGTGGTGCACGAATTTGAAGATGTGTTCCCGAAAGAAGTACCAGGGTTGCCTCCAGTAGAGAAGTTGAGTTCTCTATTGACCTGGTGCTAGGAACCGGTCCAATGTCGAGGACTCCATATCATATGGCTCTAGCAGAACTGGTAGAGCTCAAGAATCAGATTGAAGAGCTATTAGAGAAATAGTTCATTCGACCCAATACTTCGCCATGGGGAGCATCTGTGTTGTCGGTGAAGAAAAAGGATGGTAGTTTACGTCTGTGTGTGGGTTACAAGTAGTTGAACAAGATGACGATCAAGAACAAGTAGCCCTTTCTGAGGATAGATGATCTGATGGATCAGTTGCATGGGGTGTCGGTGTGTTCTAAGATAGATCTGCGATCGGGATATCACCAGATTTTGGTAAAGGTAGATGATGTACAGAAGACAACCTTTAGAACCAGAAATGGACACTATGAGTACGTGGTTATGCCTTTTGGTGTGAATAATGCTCCAGCAGTATTCATGGACTACATGAACCGGACCTTCAGGCCATTCTTGGATAAGTTTGTCGTAGTCTTCATAGAAGACATACTCATTGACTCCAAGGCTCAAGAGGAATATGAAAACACCTGAGGTTGGTGCTTAGTGCTCTAAGAGAGAAGCAACTATATGCTAAGCTATTCAAGTATGAATTCTGGATGAATGAAGTGCAATTTTTGGGGCATGTGATATCTGCCTAGGGTATAGCGGTGAATCCAGCAAAGGTTGAGGCAGTGGTTAAGTGGGAGAGCCCTAAGTCAGCAATAAAGATAAGAAGTTCCGTGGGTTTAGTTGGATACTATAGGAGATTCATAGAAGGATTCTACAAGATAGTGTCGCCTCTGACACAACTTACTAGGAAGGATCAACCGTTTACTTGGACATAAAAGTGTGAAGAAAACTTTAAAAAGCTTAACCGAAGGTTGACGAGTGTTCCAATACTTGTGATCCCTGATGTTAGTAAACCCTTTGAGGTTTACTATGATGCCTCTCATTTAGGGTTGGGCTGTGTGTTGATGTAAGAGAAGAAGGCAGTGGCGTATGCTTCGAGGCAACTTAAGGTCCATGAGAGAAACTACCCCACTCATCACCTGGAGTTGGCAACTATAGTGTTTACCTTGTAGATCTGGAGGCACTACCTCTATGGTGCCCAGTTTCGTGTATTCAGTGATCACAAGAGTCTCAAGTACTTGTTTGATAAGAAGGAGCCGAACATGAGACAAAAGAGGTGGATGGAATTCTTTAAGGATTATGATTTCAAACTACTATATCATCCGGGAAAGGCAAATGTGGTGGTAGATGCCTTGAGTAGGAAAGTAGTGCATACTGCACACCTTATGATCAAGGAGATGGAGCTACTAGAGAAATTCAGGGATATGAAGCTACATGTGGAGTTGGGAACTGAGTTCATTAAATGTAGTACTTTGACTATATATAGTGACTTCTTGAACTTAGTACAAGAAAGGCAGTTAGCATATGCTAGTTTGGCATGAATGAGAGAATTTGGATTAGATGAAGTGAAGGATTTTGCCTTGGTGATGATGGTATACTAAGGTTTCGGGGTAGGGTGTGTATACCTGACGATGCTGAGGTAAAGAGGTTAATCCTTGAGAAAGGGCAAAAGAGTCGTCTTAGTTTGCATCCTGGCATGACTAAGATGTACCAAGATCTCAAGGTGACCTTCTGGTGGCAAGGTATGAAGAGGGATGTGGCTCAGTTGTATCAGCCTGTTTGACATGTCAGAAGGCAAAGGTAGAGCATCAGAGACCCGGTGGAATTCGACAACCTTTGAACATACCAATGTGGAAATGGGATAGCATAGCTATGAACTTTGTGAACCATTTGCCACGAACCTTTAAGGGTCATGATAGAATCTGGGTTGTGGTGGACCGATTGACCAAAAGTGCTCACTTCTTGGCAATGAATCTGAGTATGCCTATGGCCAAGTTGGCCCAACTATAGATTAAGGAGATAGTGAGGTTGCATGGGGTGCCGTCAAGCATAGTTTCAGAGAGGGATCCGCAGTTCACTTCACGATTTTGGCATATGCTTCAGAGTGCCTTGGGTAGCAAACTAACAATGAGTTCAACATCTCATCCCTAAATCGATGGCTAATCTGAGAGAACGATCCATTCGCTTGAGGACTTGTTGAGGACATGCGTGCTGGATCATCTGGGTGCTTGGGACGAAGTTTTGCCTTTGAGAGAGTTCACATACAACAACAATTTTCATGCAAGCATTTACATGGTGACGTATGAAGCTCTTTATGGCAGAAAGTGTAGGACCCCTTTGTGTTGGTATCAAGATGGGCAAGCAGTGCTTGTTGGGCCAAAGTTATTGGAATAGACTACAGAGAAGGTGAGAATGGTGAGGGATAGGATGCAAGCCTTTTAGAGTTGGTAGAAGGCGTATGCAGACCGCATAAGGAGACCTTTGGAATTTGTGAGTAGAGATCACGTGTTCTTAAGGGTGACCCGAACCACTGATGTGGGAAGGACTCTCCGCTCGAGGAAGCTTTCTCCTAAGTTTCTTGGTTCGTACCAGATCTCGAGGAGGATTAAAGGTACGCATTCATTAATCCCTTAATCACGAGATTTGACTTCCTGAGAATCCTTAATTGACTTGAGCGCCGGAGTCTCTTTCGCAGGTAACCCCTCCCGAGTCCAAATCGGTCCAAACCGAGACACCAGCAGATAGCATATACATGTCGAAAGAAAGCTTACTAGGGAGATTGCGGATTGAGGGAAGCTGATACTCGTGTCTGACATCTCTTATTTGTTCTTTGTAGGAACAATTGGCGCCCACCGTGGGGAAAGAAGTGATACTTTATGGATCAACCCACATTCTCTCGAAGATGGTCTCTACCCGCAGTAGAGCAGGAGTTAACAAGCAAACTGAAGCAGGTCCTGTAGCACCAGCTGGTACCACCCAGACTTGGCCGCTATCCTGGAAGGCCAAGCAAAAATGCAACAAGAGCTAGCTGATTTGAAAAAGCGCAATGTTGATGAAATGGAGGCACTCAGACAGGAAAACTCACGTATAAGGAGAAAGATTGAGGCCAATCCCACCCAAAAGGGAAAAGCCAAGGAAACATCTGAAGCTGCAAAGTCCCCAGCTTTCTAGCCTAGTGAAGAAGAAAGTGAGTACAATCCTACCCTGCACACCTTCACCACCACTCAACAGACTCCCATCATCTCTACCCATCATACATACTTCCATCCCACCCTCCCAAGACACCCTACAACACCTACCCCACTACCACCCTCCCCACCACCCACATCCCACCTCACAACTTCACCTCCACCCTCCCCACCACCCATATCCCACCTCACAACCTCACATCAACCTTTCCTACCCTCATCCACCATCCCATTCCACCTCACTTGCTACCATCCCCACAACCCAGGCGCCGCCACCCTTTTACTGATTTCATTGCCAACACCCTTCTCTCTGCCTAGTGGGAGCCTTTCACACTAGATTGTTACACAGGCGAGATCGATCTAGACGAGCACCTCAAAGTATACATCACCCATGTCGCCTTCTACACTTCTCACGATGCCATTTTCTGCAAAGTCTTTCCAACCACCCTTAAAGGCCCCGTCCTCGAATGGTTTACCACCTTGCCTCTATACTCCGTTGACTACTTCGACACCCTCTCCCACATGTTCACTACTCACTTCGCCGACAGCCGCCCACATCAAACAACAACCATATCTCTTCTCGGTGTCAGACAAGAACAAGACGAGACATTGCGGACCTTCATCGACCGCTTTTGTAAGGTCGCCCTTCGCACACCACACCTTAACCAAGAGATGATACTTTAGTGTATGACACTCACTCTCAAACTCGACCCCTTCGCCAACAACGTCTACCTACACCCACCCACCTCTATGCACGAACTAAAGCTTTGTGCCGTGGACTACATCCGCATGGAAGAGATGTAAACTTTCTACACAAAATTTTACAACGACTACACACCCTTCGCAGCCAACCTTCCTAAACCACCTTCACGGCCTGATCCTAGACCCAGGGAACCCCGACAATCTCGCTACACCAGATACGCCCCTCTTAGTGTTCCTAGATCCCGCCTTCTCGATGAAGCTCTTCAAGCCGACCTCATCCCACCACCTCACAAGACGTCCAATCCTCCCAACGCCGACATGACCAAATACTGTAGCTATCACCGTAACAATGGCCATACCACAGACGAATGCAAAGCATTCCAAGACAAGATTGAAGAATTGGTTCATGCTGGCCATTTCCGCCACTTCATTCGCAGAGACGACCACCCCTAACCTCCACGATCCGACCACCGACATCCTCCTCGCGATTCTCGCCGCGACAGACGTCCTAACCAACCCACCAGCCGTGACCCGTAACCTGCCCGCACTGATGTTGCCTTGACCGACCCCCCACTACGTGGCACCATTAACACCATCTCTGGCGGCTTCGCTAGTGGAGGATCCACCTCCTCAACTAGAAAGAAACATCTTTGCCACCTCTAGTCCATCAACCACATAACCTACTCCCACCATACACGCCGCATGCCTCCCATCACCTTCATAGACGATGACTTCCATTGTGTTAATCACCAGCAGGATGACCCCATGGTCATCATGATTGAATTGGAAAACTACGCAGTAAAGAAAGTTCTTATCGACCAAGGCAGCTCAGTTGACATCCTCTATTGGACGACATACCAGAAACTACAGCTCCCAACCACTGCCATGGTGCTCTACAATGAACCCATATATGGCTTCTCTGGGGAGAAGGTCTCCACCCGCGGCTACATCGACCTCCATACCGTCTTTCGTGATGGCACTCAAACCGAGACAATCCCTATTCGTTTCCTTATCGTAGACGCTCCTACATCATACAATGTACTTCTCGGTCGACCATCCCTCAACACACATGACAAGTGACAAAACCAAATTTCCAAAGTTAGATTTGAAGGATAAAGGTTTCGTGACTTATGGAGACAACAACAAAGGGAGAATACTTGGAAATGGAATCATAAGCAATGGATCCTCATTCAAGATAAAAAAACATGCTTCTAGTTGAAGGGTTGAACAATAACTTAATAAGTATAAGCCAACTTTGTGATAAGGGATTTAAAGTTGTTTTTGAACCTAGTCATTATCTCATCTTTGATACATGTGGTAGCATTGTGTTAATAGGAAAAAGAGTCAACAATATATACTTGCTTGATTTGCATCATGTATCATATAACATACATTGCTTGCTTACGAAAGAGGATGATACTTGGTTGTGGCATAGATGATTTTGTCACATACACATGCAACATTTAAATCGACTGAATAGAAAAAATTGGTTGAAGGTTTACCAAAACTCATGTTTGAGAAGGATAGAGTGTGTGAAGCTTGTCAAAAGGGAAATCAGATCAAGGGCTCTTTTGAATCCAAACGTCGTGTTTCAAATAAAAGACCTTTGAAGTTTCTTCACATGGATCAAATCCGAACCATGAGTCTTGGTGGAAACCTTTATGTATTAGTCATAGTAGATGATTTCTCTAGGTTTACATGGACATTGTTTTTAACAATCAAGAATGATACATTTCATGCTTTCAAAAGGCTTGCCAAGTTTTTAGAAAATGAAAAGAGTTCTAAGTTGTGTCTATTTAAAGTGACATGGTGGAGAGTTTGAAAATGCAAAGTTTGAACATTTTTGTGAAAAATGTGGCATTAAACACAACTTTTCAACTCCTAGAACTCCACAACAAAATGGAGTAGTTGAAAGAAAGAATAGATCACTTGAAGAACTTGTTAGGACCATATTAAATGAAACTTCATTACCAAAGTACTTTTGGATTGATGTAGTCAACATAGCTTGCTATGTGATAAATCGTGTGTTGATTAAGCCTATTTTAAAAAAAAAAACCTTATGGGCTTTTCAAAGGTGGAAGGATTGTTTTGACTCACCTAAAAGTATTTGGTTTTAAATTCTTGATTTTAAATAATGGCAAAGAACAACTTGGAATTGTTGATGCAAAAGTGGATGAAGGTATATTTCTTGGTTATGCTACATATAATCATGCATATAGATTATATAACAAAAGACTAATGGTTGTTGAAGAGTCCATGCATGTGACATTTGATGAAACTAACCCAAAATTACAAGATCAAGGGTCTAAGAATGCATATGATAAATATATGCTCTTGGAAAAGCAATCTGGTGTAATAAATCAATAAGCTAAAAAGGAAAAACAAATAACTAAAATAGGTGCAGACAAAAACCTGCCTAAGGAGTAGATTGAACCTAAAGGGTTATCGAAGGACAACATCATTGACGATATTAATCATGGAGCATCCACTAGACGTATACTTACTTACTTTGAATATGTCGCATTTATGTCTCAAATTGAACCTAAGAATATGAATGGTGCTTTAAGTGATAGTAATTGGGTTATTGTTATGCAAGATGGACTAAATCAATTTACAAGATATGATGTATGGTCTCAAAAGTCCTAGAAGTGATGAAATCAATGTAATTGGTACTAAGTGGGTGTTTAGAAATAAAATGGATGAAGACAATTATATAATTAGAAACAAAGCTAGGCTAGTTGCTAAAGAATATAATCAAGAAGAAGGCATCAATTTTGATGAAACATATGCACTTGTAGCTATGCTAGAAGTTGTGAGATTACTATTGGCATATGCTAGCATGTGTAACTTTAAATTGTCTCAAATGGATGTGAAAAGTGGAATCCTGAATGGTTCCTTAAATGAAAAAGTGTATGTATCACAACCTCTTGCCTTTGAAGATCACCTCTATCTTGAAACAAGCACCACGATGTAAGACGAGAGAAAACTTAAATAAAATAATAAATATTTAATTACCGATAATTATGGATTGGAGGTACATCTAAAAGAATTAGTTTGTTAAATCATAACAATGAGTAATGGTAGCTTAAGTGGTTGAGTGTGTTGGATGGTGTTGAAAGGTCTTGGGTTTGAATCATGCATATGCCAATTATGTGATGTTTAATTATTTATTTTATTTTGCATGGATGCATGGTCGTGTGATGTGATATCATATTTGTATATATGAGTGGATTTTCATGAAACATGTAATGGCTTGTTGGTTGTGCATATGTTTGGTAATTGTGTGGATGAGAGTTCGAACCTTGCAATGTTTAATTATTTATTTTATTTTACGCTTTAGTTTTCTTTTTTTGTTTTGCTACGGTAAGAGGGGCTGTAATTACATGTTTATTTTATGAGTCATGTGTTTTTTTGTGGTGTCTTGGATCCTGTGTGCCCTTTTCCTTTGAATTTCTATGTTGGATCGTGTTTTCTAGGTTTTTGCCTAGAAACAAACAGCCAGGCACACGAGACGCTAGTTGTTTTCTTCATTGTTATGAGTTTTGTGGCACATTTGGATTATTCTACAAATTTTTTTACTCTCGTTGAATGTTTATTATTATAAATCATTAGGAATGCCACTACTTGGTGATACCTTGGTAATTTGATGAATGAATAGGCATGAGGGTTAACTTTGGGTTTGGGGGAAATATTGAAAACCTGATGTTGATGTCCATGTTCGAAATTGTTGCGATGTTGTGTTGATTGAGTTTAATTGAACATGTATGAATGTTGGAAACATGATTGGATGAATTCTCATGCAATTGAATATGTTGGTCGCGTACTTAGGTTTGGGTTTCTCACAGGCGGAGAGATTTTCAGATTTTACACATGAATCTTGATGCATTTCCTAGCGGTAGGTATGCACCGCCAGGCGATGCCTAGTTCACAACAGCCCCTTATGGTTGGTTGTGGTTGTTTTGAGTTGGGTTTATTTGTTGGAGGTTACTTTGCTTTTATGTATGTGGTAATTAGGTAAATTGGGCAAAATTGCTATTGTTGTGAGTCTAATGTATGAATATATGACTATGTGATGATGTTAAACTTGGGTTGGTATGAGGGTTTGGAGTAAACAAACAATTGTAGGTGTTGTTTAAGGTATGTTTATAGGTTGGCATGAATTGGGTCCATTGTTTTGCTTCTAGTTTTCAGTGCCCTATAAGCATGACTGGTTCCTTGATAAATTTAAGTATTGACATGCTCTCAATTTGGTGAATGCATATGTGTTAAATTAAGATTGGGGTATATGTTGTGTGTTGGTGCACTTTGGGTCATGTGGAGACACATGAATATATGTAATGTAATTTTGGCAGCTCTGTATTGAGCGTTTGGTGGATTGGACACTATTTTAGGAACTATAAATATGCATTTTCACGTTGTTGGTATAGCGTCTGGTAGTGTTGTTGGACCGTTAGGTGATAGGGGGAACATGGAGGCCTTGGAGTGTGTGGTGTTAGGCGGTGTCGTTGAACCACTAGGCAGTCAACAATAAAAAATTGCCAGGCGGCACTTCTCCTCTATCAAGCGATAGTCTAGTGGCAGGTTATAGGTTTTGTGTGTTTTACATGCGTAGGTGTGATGACCTAGTAATCTATTCTCGTTGAGAACATTGGTTTATAATATGCTTGAATTTATTACGAGCAGGGAGGTTTGTAATTGAGTTATATGTGTGATGAATGCGGACATGGAGGTTCGTATTGTTGGTACTCTTGTGAGGGTAGTACGAGTAGGGAGGTTCGTAGGAATTTGCATTCACACTTGATTATTTATGAGTGGGGATGTTCGTATTTGGTTGTGCTCACATATGTTGGACTACGAGCGGGTATGTTCATACAGGGGTGTGGTATCCTTAAGGCTATGTTTGATTAGTATATCAATGTGGTTGGATGTGCTAGTCTCATATAGGATGTGAGACTATGGTTGCATAGTTACTTTGGGATGTATGGTGTCAAAGTATGGTAAGCTTGTCAGATTACGTTGGATGGGCGAGATATTGATGAATCCACCCAAAGATTAGATGGCCCACATTCACCTCATGGCCCAAGCCCACAAAAAGGCCCAATAACTATAAGCATGATGAGAAAGATTGAAGAGGACTTACATCAAGATGGCAATAAATTTCAAAGCCTTCAAATGCTTTTCTAATGGGCTAAAGAGGATATGAAAATATGATGGGTTTCGATTAAAAGCATTAGTATAGTCTTTATTTTTAGGCCATATGTTAGGCCATACTTTAGAAAATAATGGGTTGTTGAACTTTGTGATTAGATTTCAAAATTGAGCTAATTCAAACCCAATTGTGCACTTTGCCAATAGTTCATCTCAAGGCTCATTTTCCACATGGTGCTAAGCGTGACAAAGCATGAGAAGTGTGACTAGGACACTTGGCACGTGATCCTTGCATCAACGGATCCGTGACCAAGTTGGTGGCCAAGTCATAAATTTCCATTTCATTTGCACTCTCATTTACATTGCATTAAGGAAGGTTTCTCTACTATAAATGAGAGCTTCCTATGCTTGTGTAAAGGTTACTCTTGATGAATAGTAGATGCCTTGATGTTGAGAACACTCTACACATTTACCTTATTGAGAGCCATGACTAGGATTCTCCTTAGTCTCCTATAGCCACCTTCCTCTAGGATAGAACCTATTCTAGACTTCTACTTTCTCTAAGCATTTCATTGTCGTAAGAGCCCTCCTCCTTGAGTCCATTCCACTACGTTGCACTCTCATGGAGCTTCTCCATTCCAAATCCATACTTGGAGCTCCATCAGATATTCATGTTATAATTGTATTTTAGTTCTGTTAAGCTCATCCTTTCTATTTGTGGTTGGGCGATGATCGTGTGGCCTTGTCACACAAGAGCAAATGTGATTTCAAGTGATGTTAGTGAGGCATAGGTGAATTGATGCGGGCTAGCTTAGGGTTTTTAATAAAGAAACATAATTTGAATATTGTATTTTAAGTTGGTTTTTGGATTTCAGACTTGTAATAATGTATTTGAGATTTATTGGTTTTATTTTAGATGAATCATTAAAGATTTGAATTTTCCCGTATTTGGGAATGAAATTAGACGATTTGTTTAAGTATATTTACCATACCAAGTAATATTTGTCTAGGGTGTTACACACAACAGTGGTATGAAAGGTTAAGCAACTTTCTTTTATCAAAATGTTATGCTAGTGGTGTTGTTGATAAAATACTTTTCATTAGAAAACATAATAATGATGTTATACTTGTTCAATTTTATGTTGATGATATTATCTTTCGCTCAAATAATAACTCCATGTGTGAAGAGTTTATTGCAACTATATAGGGTGAATTTGAAATATCTATGATAGGTGAGCTAACCTACTTTTTAGTGATGCAAGTTAAGCAACTCAAGCAAGGAACATTTTTAAGCCAATCAAAATATTCTTTTGATCTACTAAAAAAGTTTGAAATGGAGAATTGCAAAGAAGTTGTCACTCATATTGCCAAAAATTATCTTATGGATGCAATTAAGGTTGGGCAGCAAGTTGACTAAACCAAATATAGAGGGTTGATTTGTTCTTTGATCTATCTAACAACAAGTACGCCAAATATTCAGTTTAGTGTATGCTTGTGTGCTAGATTTCAATCCAATCCAAAGGAGTCTTATTAAGCTGCAAAAAGGATGATCAAGTATTTGAAAGGGACAATTAATGTTGGATAATGGTATCCAAGTGACTCTAAGATAACTCTTAGTAGTTTTTTCAGATTCTGACTATGCAGGATGCAAATTGGATAGGAAAAACACAAGTGAAATATGTTACCTACTTGACTCAAGCTTAATATCATGGAATAGCAAGAAGCAAGTCTGCGTGGCACTCTCACAACTGAGGCAAAATACATAGCAGTTGGACATGGTTGTGCTTAAATCATTTGGCTAAAATATCAACTTTTGGATTATGGAGTGAAGTTGGTAAACGTACACTATCACAAAAACAAGCTTTTGATGTCTGATATTTTTGGCCTTTGACGTATGCCCAAACTCCGGCGTCGTATTGGTTGACGTCAAAATTAACGTAAAAAATATACACCGACGTTAGTTAACGCCAGGGGATTGAACAATAAACGTCAATTAACGTCAGGGGATTGAACAACAAATGTTCATTTTCGCGTTGAAAGAAGGGAAAAACCTGTTCTGTTTGAACACGTGAAATAACTACGAAGTAACCACAATCAACCAAACCCGAAACAGAGATGGCATGGCCACTGAATGAGTAATGCAATCAGTCTTAGATGCAATATAGATTTTGAAACGCGACATCTAAAACTGAATCTTTTCACATAAATAAACAACAAAGATGCCAAAGTGAGAAATTAACGGCAAAGTGAAAAAAAAAATTGAAACCCTAAAAGAAAACCATTACTAATTGGAAGCACAGGGTTGACAGGTGAAGATTCGAAGATCCAACGTTTGAGAAAAGTACTTTTAGGGTGGTCACTATAGGAGTTGCTTGTCTGTTGTTACTGCTTTTGGAGGTCGCTAGAGTTGTACAACCTCGCCACTGCTGTTGCCATGCGAATCCTAGCCAAAACGATTGGTGAAAATATTTAAAAATGTAAACCAAAGGTGCCAATCAAGTTTCATTCGAGTTAAACGAATTAAAAATCACCTTTTGTGGTGGTGGAAAACTCGTCGTCGCCATTGGGGTCACTATGGAAGAAGGGGAGCGTGAAGGAATACGAACCAGAAAAAGGGTTTCGTGTTTTTTTAAACTATAGATTGAATTTGACGTCGAACCCGTTGTGCACAAATGTTACTCAATGTTTGTCGCTAGGAGCACCGACGTTAATCAACGTCTGTCGCTTGGCACCTGACATTACTCAAAGTTAAGGGTGGAGGGGCCGACGTTATTTTTTAAATTAACTTCGATTGGTCTGGCAGTCGACGTTAATTTTGATGTTTCATTTACAAAAATGCCACCAGTCATTTTTAACGTTAGGGTTTTCTTGAACAGACGTGGAATAGGTGACATTATAAGCCATTTT
Source organism: Vigna unguiculata (assembly GCF_037176805.1). NCBI lineage: Eukaryota > Viridiplantae > Streptophyta > Magnoliopsida > Fabales > Fabaceae > Vigna > Vigna unguiculata. Next base: position 19,461,395 of record NC_140795.1, on the reverse strand, counting down.
TGCACTAGTGGTACCCTTATATTGTGATAATACTAGTGAAATCAATCTAACTAAGAATCCAATGCAACACTCTAAAACCAAGCACATTGACATAAGACATCACTTCATTAGAGATAATGCTAAAAAAGATTTTGTGTGCAGAGAACTGTGATCTAATGAACTTTTAGTTTGTTGATTTTTAGAACCTATGTTGATTTAACTTAAACAACAAATATTTGAATAGAATAGATTCAAAAGTTGAGTGGGTCAAAGCAAAGGTCATATGGTCAGGTACAAACTACTCCCAACAACTATTGCACCAGCTACGTATCTTGACCATAAAGCATATGTGTTGTGTGATTCTATTGCGCATGCACCTTACATGATCTGAACTGATTGATCTATTCATGAAAACTCATTGGAAACATAACATTTTATTTTGATTATGAAATGTGGTGCATTTACTCTGGTTTGGTAACCTAAACAAAAATAAATGAAATAAATATGCATAATTCAAATGACTACTTATCCATTCAACGTATTCATTTATAAATACTACACTTGCAAACATGCATTTGCATCCGAATCTCTTAGAAACAACCACACCCACAATCATCATTCCTCTTCATTAACAATGCCATGTTTAATTTGATGAAGAACACTCCACTCCTCCCACTCCTAGCTCTCCAAATCACGAACATTGAGGGAGAATTGAAGCTTGGTTTGAAGGAAATGAGGACAACATCCAAGTGTTCCTCATAGAGATGACCAGAAAGTAAATCAACATTCTTTAGGTGCAAAGATATTCATGGTTGAGAACTGAAGGGTTTGAGACTCTCCTCCAACAACTCAAGCATCAAAAGTTGAAGAGTTCAAGTGAAGTTATCCAAGAAGGCTTAGAAGGATTTTGTTGGACTTAGGCAAAGGGGTGTTCAAGTGAGGAAAGTTAAAACTTGTATTATGGAAGAGTTCAACAATGTGCAACACTATGGGCAATGTTTAAGGAATCTGTAAGACCCGCGAAATTTAATAAATGCAGGTAGTGGAAGCCTATTAGCCATTAAATGTTGAGTATTATGATATGGAAAAATACTAGCTTAAGTGGTTGAGAGTACATGATTGTGTGAGAGGACTTGGGTTCAAGTCCTATGTATGCCATTTATGTGTTATTTAATTGATTATTATTTTAATAATATGTTTGATCATGTTGAGTGATAATATAATCTTAGAATTATAAGAATTATGACGAAATGTGAATTGGTTGAATGGTTGTGCATTGATTTGGCATTGGCATGGTTATGGGTTTAAGCCTTGGAAGATCGAAATTAAGCCTTCTTTTTGCTAAAATTAGTTTTGGCATGAATGTGAAAGGGCAGAGAAACCTTAGCTAACAATGGACAACCAAGGAGGCTGGAAAAATAGCCACTAATGGACCTTGAATGGCAATTAAGTAAGCTTAATGCCAATTTTCGTTTTCCCCTTCATCATTGCTAATTAAGGCAAATTTTAGTGAGAATTAAGGGGTGGGAGAGAGAGAGAGTTTTGGTGCCTGCCATTGGAGAGCATTTTGAGGAGTGAAATTCCAGGGAGAAATTGTGGATCTTGAGTGAAACGAAGCTGAACAGGGAAAAGACAAGAGAGGCCATTGTTGACTAAGAAAGACTTGAAATTCTTAAATCTTTACAAGGAAATGAGGTTAGGTGATGAAGGATGGAGGCACATGCTTAAGAAGACTAAGCATGTTTAGAAAGGAAGTTCATTAATCCTTCATCCCTTTCATTTGTGTTTGTTATTTTTGATTCCCTAAGTTGACTTAGTTGAATCAACTTTAGTTGACTTGTTGACCTTTGACTAGGTTTGACTTGTTGAATATAGTTGACTTGACTTAAGCCAACATGCTAATCTATGTTTATTTGCTTTGTAGGTTAACTAGGAGTAAGAAAGCAATGTTAGGTGGCGCATGGTGATTGGGGAGCATAAATGATGTGGATGAGAGAGTAAAGCAAAGGCATAAAGCATAAAGTAAAAAGCATAAAACAAGTGTACCTATGTACCTTTAGTCTCCTTTGTTTTTAGCACACTTTGGCCACTTTTTAGAGACATATGAGACACATTCTTTGTCTCCTTTTGTGCTAGAACGAAATTAGCCTTGCACACACCATAGTTGGCTCTTTTGTCTCTCACTTTTGTAACCTTATTTGACCTAGTTTCTAGAAGCTAGGGTTAGGTTTTTGTAGAGACATCCTTAGGTATCTTTTATTTGCTTAGAGGCCCCTAAACTCTTCTATATAAGGGGTGCTCCTAGACATGTAAAAGGGTTGAACATTTTGAAGTAAAAACACTCTTGTGTCTCAACCATTTGTGAGAGTTTCCTCCCTAGGGAGTGAATACTTTTAAGCCTTATCTTGCATAGCAAGTGGCAACACACATCCACTCATCTTCAAGGTTGACATGACTTCTAGCCTAGCCTGGTAGTGGCGTGCTTCTCACATTTTTACCATTTCTTTCCTATCCATTTTATGTTTTCTACTTCTTTTACTTGTTCTTGGTTTTCTATGGTTTTTGTGTTTTCCATTTCCTTTTTGTTTGAATCAATCCATAATATCATCTCTTGAGCTTTGTGAAAGGAACCTTCACATCTAGATAGCTTGCTATCTTATTGTCCAGTGGGGATTTCACTTAGCTTTCTTAATCAACTCACACCATATTCAATAATCTTAAAAAGAAACAACATAATCCTTCATCATTTGGTATCTAGAGCCTAGGTTATCTTGAATATGGTGTTTTTCATGTGCTAACCTTGTCTGGTTGTAGCTATCTTTGTATGGTTCAAATCCACTTCCATTGCACACAAAAACAATGCTGGCAGAAACTGTTCACGATTTTAAAAGATTAAACTGCACCTGCTCAGTCATCCAAAAATTACGTTCTTGATGGCAAACGAAAGCTCTTTTAGTCTACTTTCTAACAAAAAAAAGAACCAATGCGTTTGGAGTTTTGTGGAGAGAGTTATGATTGAAATAGTGAGCAAAGGTCAGAGCTGCCGAGATCACCGCGAATCAACATTTTTCAGGTTATGTTGGGCAGTTTTGACTACTATTTTTGTTACTCTTCTTACTCCTAAATGTGGTTGGATAACATGTCTTTGGATGCTTAGTCTTTGAGCCGCAAATCCATGAGTTTAAATGCATGATAGCTACATGTTTGTGTCTTTGTGTATGTCATGTTGAGTCTTTAAATGTGTCTAACTTTTGCTTGAGTCATATGTCATATGCTTCTTTGAGTTTTCTTATTCTTGTTTCTAAGTATTTGAGCTATTGCATGAGATCTATGCCTTTTGTTTTAGCATGCTCCTTGAAATTGATTTTGACCTAATTTTTAAGGAACTAAGTGTTCAAGACACCCTAAAATATCCTTTTCATCATCTTAAGTACCTAGTTTTGAAAAGAAAAATTATTTTCATGACCAAAAATAGTTTGGCCGAGAGCTAATGTGTTGCTTGGTGAATCTATTTGGCCATTTTTACTAGGTGTTATGCTACCAAATTTTATACTTGGATTTTGGGTGATATTGGCAAATTAGTTCCATGCTTTAACTTGGTTATGATCTTTCTTGGTGTATGCATAATTTGAGGTATAATCTTGGCTTGTTCAAATGCTTTCCATAGAGTCTTTAAAAGTGTTTTTCATTGCTTTAGTCTTGTTCAAGTTTTGTCTTTGAAACAAAATTTCCTTAGAAGTTAAACTTTCTTGTTTTTGTGCTTTTCTTGTTTGTTACTAAGTGTTCTTTGTTGTGTCTTAGTAGTTTTCTTTTCTTGAAACTTTTGGGATGTTGTGGCCGAATCACTTGTCTTGCATTTGAAAGGTTTTGAAAAAGTTTTTAAAAGTGTTTGCTTCACTCCTTTGGTGGATTTTGAGTGCTAGCCTTGCCTTGTTACTTTGGGAGAGTGATCTAAACACTTGGGTTACATTTTGGGTTGGAATTGGTCTTGGTTTTCATGTTGTCTAACCCCTAATTCATTTATTTTGTTTTGGCTTTGAGTGTTTTATTGTAGGAATCATGGCAAGTTCATCAAATGCACCTACTCCAAACAAAAACAATACATTGATGAGATTGCTTCAGGATTTGGAGTTGTCTAGGAAGGAGTCCTTTGAACAATTGAGAAAGGACAAGGAGCAAAGTGACCTAAGAATCCAATAGCACATTCAAAGGCTTGAAGCTAGGGAGCAAGAAAGAAAGGCTAGGAAAAGAAGGCATTCTAGGCACAACCCATCACAAGAGAAGCAAACTCCAAAGATTCCTAAGTTCAAAGGAGAAAATGACCCAAACATCTACATTGAGTGGGAACAAAAAGTGGACCAAATTTTTACCATTCATGTAGTTAGTGATCAAAAGCAAGTAGATTTGGTAGTCTTAGAGATTGAGGATTATGCCATGACTTGGTGGCATCAATTATGTATGGACAATATTAACCAAGAGTCACTCGCGACTTCTTGGAGGGACCTTAAAAATTTGATGGGTGCTAGATTTGTTCCTTTCTACTATAGGACGAAGACTCTTTTGAAGCTCCAAAGGCTTCAACAAGGGTCCATGTGTGTGGATGAATATTACAAGTTGATGGAGTTCATGCTTCTAAAAGTAGGACTCTAATTTGAAAGTGAAGAGGAAAAAGTAGCTAGATTTGTGAGTGGGTTAAGGAGGGACATACAAGATTTAGTAGAGTTATATGAGTACTTCTCTCTTGACAAAGTTTTACATTTGGTTACCAAAGTTGAAACTCAATTGCAAAAGAAAAAAGAGGCCAAGAGGAGTGGTTCATACAATGACTACTATTCTAGTACTTGGAAAGATAAAGAAAGAAAACATGATAAAACACCACCCAAGAGTTCCCAAGACCCACCTCCTAGGACTAATTCATTTAGGCCTTCTAATGAAACTCCTAATTCTTCTCAAGGTACAAGGACAAGTTCTATAAAATGTTTTAAGTGTTTGGGATATGGGCACATAACTTCAAATTGTCCTACCAAAAGAACCATGGCCTTAAACCTTCAAAAAGAAATAGAGAGTGAACATTTTTCTCCCCCTTCCCCCAAAAGCACTTCTTCCCACACTTCTTCTTCAAGTGAAAGGATTAAACCCCTTGAAGGTGGATTGTTATTGATAAGGCACCAACTAAGACAAGTTTCCAAGGAACTTGACCCTTCTCAAAGACAAAACCTTTTTCATTCAAGGTGTCATATCAAAGACAAACTATGTCCCCTCCTTACAGATAATGGAAGTTGTGTAAATGTGGCTAGCACAAGGGTTGTGGACAAGCTTGGCTTGAAAACTATCCCTCATGCTAAGCCCTGCAAGCTATCATGGCTTAAGAAAGAAGACATTAAAGTAACTCAACAAGTCCTCATTAACTTTTCAATTGGAAATTTTAAAGATGAGGTGTTATGTGATGTTGTGCCTATGAAAGAAACTCATATTTTGTTAGGTAGGCCATGGCAATTTGATAGAAAGGTCTTTTATGATGGCCATGCTAACACCTATGATTTCTCCTTACAAGGCAAAAAGTTCACACTCCTACCTCTCTCACCCAATCAAGCAAATGAGGACCAAAATAAAATGAAAGATAAGAGAAAAGATGAAAAAGAAAAAGAGCAAGTTACCTCCAAAGTGTTACTTGCCTCTAAAAATAGATTTCCAAAGCAAGATGGACATCACCATTCTTCCTTCTCTTGCAAGGCTCAAAAGGAAGACCCAATGCGCAAGCATGAGAAGCAGAGTGGTCTAGAAAAGAGGGATGGCCTAACCAAAGCTAGGGGCAATACCCTTAGAAAGGATGGAACAAGAGCGCATAAAAGGGAGGCACAAAACCTCCCCCAAATCAAGTCAAGCTCCATCTACAAAGGCTTAAAGAATTTGTGGTCAAATTCTCTCCAAGAAGGGAAGGATGATGAAGGATTGACCCCAACCAAGGATGGAGGCACATGCTTAAGAAGACTAAGCATGTTTAGAAAGGAAGTTCATTAATCCTTCATCCCTTTCATTTGTGTTTGTTATTTTTGATTCCCTAAGTTGACTTAGTTGAATCAACTTTAGTTGACTTGTTGACCTTTGACTAGGTTTGACTTGTTGACTATAGTTGACTTGACTTAAGCCAACATGCTAATCTATGTTTATTTGCTTTGTAGGTTAATTAGGAGTAAGAAAGCAATGTTAGGTGGCGCATGGTGATTGGGGAGCATAAATGATGTGGATGAGAGAGTAAAGCAAAGACATAAAGCATAAAGTAAAAAGCATAAAACAAGTGTACCTATGTACCTTTAGTCTCCTTTGTTTTTAGCACACTTTGGCCACTTTTTGGAGACATATGAGACACATTCTTTGTCTCCTTTTGTGCTAGAACGAAATTAGCCTTGCACACACCATAGTTGGCTCTTTTGTCTCTCACTTTTGTAACCTTATTTGACCTAGTTTCTAGAAGCTAGGGTTAGGTTTTTGTAGAGACATCCTTAGGTATCTTTTATTTGCTTAGAGGCCCCTAAACTCTTCTATATAAGGGGTGCTCCTAGACATGTAAAAGGGTTGAACATTTTGAAGTAAAAACACTTTTGTGTCTCAACCATTTATGAGAGTTTCCTCCCTAGGGAGTGAATACTTTTAAGCCTTATCTTGCATAGCAAGTGGCGGCACACATCCACTCATCTTCAAGGTTGACATGACTTCTAGCCTAGCCTGGTAGTGGCGTGCTTCTCACATTTTTACCATTTCTTTCCTATCCATTTTATGTTTTCTACTTCTTTTACTTGTTCTTGGTTTTCTATGGTTTTTGTGTTTTCCATTTCCTTTTTGTTTGAATCAATCCATCATATCATCTCTTGAGCTTTGTGAAAGGAACCTTCACATCTAGATAGCTTGCTATCTTATTGTCCAGTGGGGATTTCACTTAGCTTTCTTAATCAACTCACACCATATTCAATAATCTTATAAAGGAACAAGATAATCCTTCATCATTAGGGGAGCTGAACCCGAAAATTTATGTTGTTATGTTAATTGCATGATGTATGATGTGAATTTACATGCTTCCATTTGAATGAACTCGAAAATTCTAGGTTTTTGGAAATTTTCCAAAAACTGCCTGGCGGACCATGAACTACCACCAGGCGACTCATTCCATTATGCTTGTTTCTAGGTTCTATAGGTGGAACCGCCTGAAGGTAAGAGCCTATCTGCCAAGCGACGCTTGGCTGCTCACTAGTTTTCTGGGTTTTGTTTGAATTGTCTGGCGGTGATGAACACCCATCAGGCGACGCCAGCCAATTTGACTCGATTTTGGTATTGGGGGGTTTCTAAGATTATTTTGATCGGGGAGAAAGATAGTACTAATTGTTTGTGAGTGATTATAAGTCATATCTCGTTGAATTATATGTAATTGGGGGTTAAATTGGAAGAAAAATTGTATGAACATCTTTTAGGGTTTGAGAATTGGGGGTTTTGAGATTCTGAATCCAATTAATGGGAACATGTTCATATAATTTCGTGAGTTGGAAGCAGTGTAAAAGAATTTTGAACCTAAACACATTGGGGTGGCTTATTAATTGGAAAAATCGAGAGAAATTAGGACTGAGAACTTATGCAGGTGCAAAATCAGTTCCGGAAATTCCAGAAACTGATGCATCGCATGGCAGGGCATATCGTGCCGCAGCCGACATGTGCAGAACAGTGGAGGGTGAACCTGAGTTGGCAACGAGTGTGAAATTCAATGTAGGGTTAGTTGTGATATGTAAAAGCATAACTGAAAAAGGTTGGATATGGTATTAGGGAGAATGATTAATGCATGGAGTGGAACTAGAAAGAATTATAATGAATAAGTTGTGTTAAAATAATCGAATAGATGATAGTGCAATAGAGATCATTTAAAACTAGAACATCACTGGATGATGAGCCATAATTTGAATTAAGAGTTGGAATGTAATGGGAAGTTGCCTAAGATAAAGATGTGTTAAAAAAATTCTAAGATAAGGTATAATTGGCAGGTTCCTTGTAATTGAGTTAGGATTGACACAACAGTGGAATATGTGATAGGTTCTAGGTACGTTTAGGACTCTGGTATAAATTAGAGAAATATGGTACTGAGGAATATGGATCCTATGGTGTAATGAAATACTTGACTTAGAGAGTTGATAAATGCAAAGCTAAGGTGTATCTAGTGATTAAGTGAAAAATGATGAAACTATGTTATATGAGTAACATAGCAAGATGGAATTATCTAATTTAGAGAGTAAGTATGGTTGCCATGATTGGAAATACGTGAAATAGGGGTCTGTAGTGCTTATCAAAAACTAGTACTATGCAAGTACTGGTGTAGCGCCTAGCGGTGGGGATTGACATGCCAAGCGAAAGCTACCAAATTAGAAGAGTCCTGTTACAAGTGGCACCTGGCGATGAGGTGTGTCCCACCGGGCGATACCTACAAACAGTGGGTGCACAGACGCTTGGCGCCTGACAGTACGTGTTTCCCCGATAGGCGATCTAGAAGTGTGTTGCGCTTGGCGACTCAGAGCAACACCAAGTGATGTTGCTACAACAGAAGTTGTTTTGCATGATTTGGATATGCATGGTCTACAAGGCTTTGATGATATCTCAAAGACCGGCTTGCTGGTGTTCCTTGAGTTGTGGCTCAGAACATATCCCTTGACTTGTGGCACGAGATAGGGGTTAAACACGTGGCATTCCTTGAGTTGTGGCTCGAAATGGCATCTCTTGAGTTGTGGCTCGAGATGGTGGATGAACACAAGGAACTATTGAGTTGTGGCTCGGGTTGGCGAGTGTTACCGATATGAGTGTGCGTGTGGTGTCGCGTACAGATTGGTCCAGTTAGATTGCCCTCCTCAGTATTAAGTTGATGAGTTTGGTAGTCTTGGGACGTTACAAATGTTATTCGTATTGGGAACTACACCTGGCGTTACGGAGTGTGGTCCGTGGCATGGTTTCCCTCACGTGCTCTACCAGTTGTGGCTGGTAGGTGTGGCAGCAAGACATCTTGAGGTACTCATCAGAAGACGTAGAACACAATTAACATGGTGGTGGCCATGTGGTATGGAATCAAAGATGGAATTCCTTTGGTGTGATTGTGATATATATATATATATATATATATATATATATATATGTTTGTATGTATGATTATTTTAATTGTTAGCTCACCCTATCTACTTGTGTTTGACAATGATCGTGTATGCGGTACACAGGAGGAAATGATGTTATAGGTGGATCTGGTGAGGCGTAGTGTCGGAGCATGGGCTAGTTGGAAAATTATATTCATAATCTTATTATCTTATGAATTTTATGTATTATGTAAATGTTTGGATTATGGACATGGGTTTTATATTTGACTTTATAAATCAAAGATTTGATATACTTTATAATGTAATAAAGTTTTAAATTTTCCCACGTTTTTGGAAAACGATGTTTCAATAAATGATGCTTAGTTATTATTTCCTTATTTTATTATTTAAAATTCGTAATATCTAGACGAGATTTTACATTGATCATTTGATGGGATGTTGCATGCATGTGTATACATATGTGATGGAATAGTATGAATTCTCTAACAACCGTATAGCCAGGATGGTTCTTTTACCTAGAGGGCTTTGTCGAGTCAGGGTAAAAAGGTTTTGTTCCTTTATAAGTCTTTGGTATGAGCTTAGCAAGAGTGCTCATACGCAAGGCTTTGTTAAGCAGGTGGAGTTATTGTTTGTAAGTCTGTGAAAAGTAGGGGAAGGGACTTTTCAAAGAGGAATTGTTGCGCAGGAAAAATAGAGTGGTTGGTTGTGAGAGAATGTAATATTGTTGGATGTTACTTGGTGGTAATGTCGATTATTACATGTTGTGGTGTTTAGAACATGTGATAGTTGATATCTTGGATGAGTTATGTTATATTATGGTAATGCTAGTTGAGTCCTATGTTAATGTACATTGTTATGTGATGTGTCACATGGGTAGCTCATCCTTGTATGTTTGTGGTTGTGGTTTTCACATGCGATGATCGTATAACTTGTGTTATATAGGAGGAGATGTTGATGCAGATGCTAGTGAAGATGCATATTTGTGAGTAGCTTGTGGGAAGGACTTGGGAGTTTTACTTAAAGCATTTTGAAATTGTTTTGGATTTCCATGTAATAGTTAGCGATTTTTGGAAGTTGATTCTCTTTTACAAGGATTTGTAATAAGTTTTATTTAATGCCTTATGCTGAAATGGTTTTATATGGACCTTAATGGTGCATTAGTTTTGGTGAACCAAGTTTTTCAGAAATGAATATTTTTGTAAATGGTTTTAAGGAAAATTACTATTGAAAAATCCTATCTAAATAAGATGCTATCAGAGTTTCTTTTGGAAGTCTTGGTAACTTTTAAATTATATGTGACATCTCAAAAGGGGTGTTACAATTTCAATCCTTTGTTAATGTTGTCCTCCCTTTCTTTCCACTAGATGCACAAACTACATTAAAACAACAGTGGCAAGAGCAACAACACCAACATGAGCAAAACCATCCTCAACAAGACTAGCAGCAACTATAACTAAACAATCAACAAGAAGGACATGACTACTTTAAATATTAGGAATTTAGATGTTTGCACTTGTTGATTATGTTAGAACTTTTAGATTATGTTTTGTTAGAGCTTGATTACCATTATATCTTTGAGCACTTTTTGGACTACATTAGATTATGTTATGTTAGCACTTTTGTTAGAACTACATTAGAACTTTTAGATTGAATTCTTGACACTTATTTTGTTTATAACTTGGATTTGGATAATGTTGCTATATTTGATTTGGACTTTATGTTATTTATAATTAACTTGGATTTGGATTAAGTAAAATGTTGCTTGCATGTTTTAGTGTTGGCGAGATTTATTGCAATTGACAAGAAATGTACAAAAAAGTTGAAATAAAAAAATATAGTTTTTAATTTGAAAAGTATACTATTACATACATATTTACATATGAAATAATTTGTATGAAATTTATTCAACATTAAGTATTACCTACAGATTTTTTTCGTATATAATTTACATGTGGATTATTTTGTATGTAATATACACATATGTATTCTGATTGAACTATCTACGGCTTATTCCACATGTAAATTACATGTGAATTATTATGTATGTAATTCATAAAAAATTAAATACAGAATAATTCGTATGTAATTTTCTACAAATTCCATTATCTACGAAAATTTTCGTATATAAAATTACAAACAAAATTTTATCCGTATATAAGTTTATCTACGCCTAATGTACATACAGAATTTTTTCATATGTAATCTATAGATAATATCTAATTACCTACAAATTTTATACATTACATACAAATTTTGTCCATAAGAAAAAATCAATTTTTTTTTTTGTATTGGAATGTTGTTAATTCTCAGGGAAATTTTCAAATTGTCCAATGTTAGGGTATGTATTGAGTGGTAGTCCTGATTGTGAAGCCATGCTAACTCTACTAAGCTCACAAACTTCTATAGAAAATAAAGTATAGGTGGTGAGAGTTGAAGGATGTTCTTGGTCTATTGAGTTAGTATGAAATAGTGTTGTGACCTAAAGCATTGAAGGAACTAACCCTATCATGAGGAGTGAAATTTTAGACCAAGTTAATATAAATCGATAATGACATTATATATAAGGTTATACGGCAAGTGCATGACTTTATGCGTATTTAGCTAAATACATGTCATTCCATAATTGAGTCTAGATTATGTTAGTTTCGTAAAGAATGGATATTGGAATCAGATGATATTATGTTGTATATTGGTTGGTTGATTTGTTCCTTATCTTGAATGGCAAAGTGAATCATGAATATCTGATTGAAAAATGAATTATATGATATGAAAAGCATGTAGAACTTTATAAAATTAAATAACCTTACCCTTGTGTTTTGTCTATTGTTTGTGATTGTTCATCTACTGTGATTGTATGTTATATGTGAGCAGATGATGGTACAAGTGGGAGAGATGGGCAATAAGAGATTGCTTGAGAGATTTATAAATTGTAATTACTTCATATGTACATATGATTGTGTTGTTATATTCCTCCTAGTATTCGAAAAAAAATTTAATCTTTACAATATTTTCTTTAATTTATAAGGAAGACTATAAATACAAAATATTTGTTACGTGATTGTTTGTATTTAATGACTAACTTATAATGCCTTAATTTATCGTGTGGTTTTGCTAATATGGGAGGTTACATATAACAAATTAAAATAAAATAAAAAATAAAAAATATGAAATTTATCTTAAATGAAATTAATTTATGACATATGAGAGATATTGGGTTGATTATATAACAAATAACCGACTTGAGTGTTTATAATAACTTTGTGTAGTTAAGTGAAGTAAATGTGTTTTGTACCACACCCAGCCGGTCTCGCTAGCCCATCAGCACATATCATCCTTCACCGACATACTTATATCGGCAAAGGCTGGGGGATTAGTGTACCACACCTAGCCAACTCAACCAAATAATAATAATAAACGATCACCATATCTATACGAAAAATAATTCAGGTAGCCGGCCCAGGCTGACCTAAGCCTAACTCGCCTAAATCGATAACCCAAGCCGCTAAAGGAACAACCAACCTAAGATGACATGCGAACAATGGCGGCATAAGCCGCTAAAGAGGTAATCGGTCTACACTGACCACTTTAAGAAACTTGACGAAACCAAAACACTCCTAAAAATCAGTAAGCCCACAATAATCAAGACTAAAGGCCTAGGCTAGGGCCCAGACCCACCTATTGCCCAAACCAGGGCCCAGCCCGTGGAATGGTCAAACACAATTAATGATCTATAAATATACTCGGACCCCACGAATTAAGAGTATGCATTCATTACTTTCCTAATCATCTGATTTGACTTTCTGAGAAATTTTACTAACTTGAGCTTGAGAGTCCCTTCTGCAGGTAACCCCTCCCGGGTCCAAGCAAACATATGTCAACCGAGAAGAGGCCTACTGAGGAGATGGCGGACTATGGGTAAGGTGTTACTTGTGCCTAACTTATCTTGTTTGTTCTCTGCAGGAACATGTTTTATATATGATGTTTTTTAAAATGATAAGAATTTATATGAGAAATAGAATATATAATTACATTTTAAGAAGGTATAATCGAGTTATTGAAGATATGTGTCACTTCTAAATTTCATTCCATGAAAAAATACAAATATACCTATCTTAAACTAAAGAATATAAAAATTGAATCACATAGGTAAAAATATTATTTGTCACTAAGATTCTCACGTTAGTGGAAATGAAAAAAAGGATTAATTTTAAAAATATAAATGAATCTTTAATTTTTTTTTTTAGGCTTAAATAGTCATTTGGTCCTAGTTTTGGTCAAGTTTTTTTCAGTTTGGTCCTACTTTTGAAATTGTTTTCAATTTGGTCCTAGCTTTCATTGATTTCATTCAATTAGATCTTTTTCCTTAACTCCGTCTAAATAGTTAACGGAACAATTGTCAGCATTGTTCGTTTCTACGACGTGGAGCAATGTTCAATGACGTGATCGTTATTTTAATGTGTTGGCCTTTTAATTTTAATTAGAGAGTTTTAGGGTTTATAATTTGTCGAATTGGCTTTAGGAATTCATTAGGATTTGGGTATTTCTTTGAATTGGGAATTTCAGAGACTGTGCATGACCCACCATCATGGTACAAACAAATAAGTTCAGAGGTGTCAAGCAGCGCCATTAGGGTTCATGGGTATTCGAAATTCGCCACCCGCTTTTGTAAGTTCATTCCTACACATTTTTTTCCACAAAAACCCCAAAATCAATGTAATCTTTTATTTTCCTCGTGAAACAGTAAGAGTAGGGTGTGGCTAGGGACATTTGAAACAACAAAAGAAGCTGCTAGAGCCTATGATCAAGCTGCTATTCTGATGAGTGGGAGAAATGCCAAGATACCAGCTGATTAGGGTTTAGGATTAAAATAATCCTAATCATTAACAAAAACGTAATCAGCAAAAATTAAACAAACCCTAAACCACAAAATTAAACAAACCCTACCTCCGCGATGAAGATGCAAACCCTCCGCGACAAAATCTTCACAGAATGAAAAGCAATCTTTGATGGTGGGTCATGCAGAACCTTTGAAATCCCAATTCAAAGAAATCCCCAAATCCTAATGAATCCCTAAACAAAATTCGACAAATTATAAACCCCAAAACTCTCTAATTAAAATTAAAAGGCCAACATAGTAAAATAATGGTCACGTCATTGAACAGTGCTGCACGTCATAGAAATGAACCATGCTGGCCACTGTTCCATTAACTATTTAGACGGAGTTAAAAAAATGATCTAATTGAATGAAATTAACGAAAGGTAGGACCAAATTGAAAACAATTTCAAAAGTAGGACTAAACTGAAAAAACTTGACCTAAAGTAGGACCAAATGACTATTTAAGCCTTTTTTTAATCTGTAAAATTCTAGATTAAATATTTTACCACACCTAGCCAAACTCGACCAAATAAGTAAACAATGCATATATCAAGGCAGCCAAGTATTCAGCCTAGGCCGAGTTAGCCTAACTTGTACCGGTTTTAACCTATACATCTAGAAGAATAACCTACACCTCGTATAACTAATATAAGTTGTCAAGGTAGGTAGTCGGTCCAGGCCGGCTACTCCAGCAGACCCGATAAGATTAAAGCCCAGGCCGACAACTCCAATAAACTTAGTGAAAATAGAAGTCCCCGCGTTCAATAGGTCTTAAGGGCCTGGGTTAGGGCCCAAGCCCACTCATGGCCCAAGCTAGAGCCCAAGTCAAGGCCCGACCCATGAGGTAATCAAACATCATTAATGCTCTATAAATACGCGTGGACCCCAGTAATTAAAGGTACGCATTCATTAATCACTAATTTGACTCTCTGAGAGCTTTGACTTACTTGAGCTTCGGAGACTCTTCTGCAGGTAACCCCTCCTGGGTTCAAGCTGACATGTATCAACCGGGGAGAGACTAACTGAAGAGATAGCGGACTACATGGTAAGGTGACACTTGTGTCTAACTCATCTTATTTGTTCTCTGCAGGAACAAATATGATTTTGGTATTTCAAATTTAAAAAATAAAATAACTTAGTCAATTAAATTAAAAAAATATATATGATTTTATATTTGTGGAACTAAATTTTCGTGACTAAAATAAGTCTTTTAACTACTTTGAGTCTTTTAAACTTGACATTTAAGAATTAAAATGACATTTTTTAAATTCAGTCAACTAAAATAATTTATTATAATTTAAAAGACCATAACTGAATCTATGCCAAATTTTAAGGAACCTTTAGCATTTTAAGAAGTCGTATGGGTTTTTCGTAATTTTAAAATTTAATACGTGAGAGATCTTGTGTCAAGATGCAAATAAACAATTTATTCTAAAAATACTCTTATCAAAGAATAATGGAACACAAATATCTTGCACTTGAAACGTGGTGGATCACTTTCATGATGATGGCCGAAGTTAGTGGGATTCGTAGCACAAAAATCACATGTTCCACAACACAACTGCACATCATAATCACGCCAAAAGATGAAAGCATGCTGGAGCATTTCTTCAAACATTCCGTACCCTCTTTTTTCTGTGCCAACATTAATTATGATGATGCAGGTTAGCAAATTCACATTATTTTTCTCCCAAAATGGTTCCTCATTTTGCCAGAAAATTCAAAGAAGAACATGAGTTTGTCTAGACCTGCTTGGTGATGTAAAAAAATGTAGGTCTTTTTGGTCTATGTTTCATGTTCCTTTGCTGCATTTTCTTAACCTTTTAATGTCTTAAGGGTAAATCATCATCATGCTACTCATTTCTAAATAGCTAAAAGGTCTTTTTGTCTCTAAAAATCAAAACCCTGTTCAAGGTCTTAATCATTGTTATAGTTTCAAATTTTGCATAATATCTATATTATGCATTTTCTAAATTCTGAAGTGAAAGAGAAAATTTGGACCGAAAGTTTTATGTCGGTTTATTTATGTAGGGATGGCAACAGGGCGGGGACGGGTTTCACTATTTCATATCCATCTCCGTAAAAAAATATCATCCCCATACCCAAACCTAACGGGTATCAAACTTTTGTTCCATCCCCATCCACACTGGGTAACAGGTATAATCTCGTACTCATACCTGTACCCATTTTCTTACTACTTTAATATTAATTTTAATTAATTTTTATAAAATAATAAAAAATTACGGTAAAGGAAACCTAATATTATTAAATATTCAGTATTAGGAGTATGGTTGTTTCTTCGATATCAAATACTTTAAAATAAATTATAATTGTTTACATTTTAGATTAAAATACCAAATAAAATTTAATGAGAACCAAAACATTTATTAAATTTGCAAACATTAATGAAACCTAGTTGATAAATTCTAAAAATATTTTTTTAAAAATATAAAAGGAAAAAATATTCAAATTAAAATATATTTTAAATGTTTGTTTACTTCAATTTTTTAAATTATAATGAATCTATTTTTTATACACTAATAAAAGTTATAATACATCACTTGATCAAAACGACGCAAAGAACAAATAATAAACATAATAATAAAATTTTAATATAGATCTTGTATCTTTTGAGCCCCAATATATGTTGGATGGTGGTAAAAAAATATTCATGGCAATTACATTAAATTTTTATATTGTAGTAAATAAAAATTATTTCTACAATTATAGTGAAAAAATTAAAGTATGATTGTAATGAGTTAGAAATAATTAGATAAAATTTATTAAAATAGTATTCTGCATGATGAAAATAAACAAAAAATAAAAATATTAAAAAATTAACAAATGCGTGTCTTATAAACAATTTGGAGACTATTGAAAGGAATCGTACAAAGGAAAACAAATATATAATAAGGGTATGATAAGATGAAAAATATCTTAGAGATCTAAGAAAACTTTTCAAATATCAACATATATACTTAATGGTTGATAAAAAAATGACACAAAGAACAAATAATAAACATAATAATAAAATTTTATCATAAATTTTGTATCTTTTGAACTCCAATATATGTTGGATGGTGATAAAAAAATATTCATGGCAATTACATTAAATCTTTATATTGTAGAAAATAAAAATTATTTATACAATTATAGTGAAAAAATTAAAGTATGATTGTAATGAGTTAGAAAATAAAAAATAATTAGATAAAATTTATCGAAATAGTATTCTACATGATGAAAATAAACAAAAATAAAAATATTAAAAAATTAACAAATTTGTATCTTATAAACAATTTGAAGACTATTGGAAGGAATCGCACAAAGAAAAACAAATGTATAATTAAGGGTATGATAAGATGAAAAGTATCTTAGAGATCTAAGAAAACTTTTCAAATATCAACATATATACTCAATGGTTGAGAAATAACAAAAATTATTTTAGCGAAACAAAAGACTTCTTCAAATGAAACAAAAATTAATAATAATAAGTAAAGAATTTTTTTTATATTACCTAGTAAATGAAATGTTTATGATATTAAACACTTAAATTGAGAGTATTAAATATTCTCATGTGAAAGAAAAATATACAATAAATAAAAATATTAAAAAATAATAGAAATATTCAAATGTTAGACATAAATTTTTTTTAATTGACATATATCATTTAACATAATTACATAAAGGTTATGATAAGATAAAAAATATATTAGAGATATGAATGAGTTTCATGACAAACTAAATATTTATAATAAATAAAAAATAAAAAGAATATATATATATAAGGTTACTTAATTAATTGTGAATATTTTAATAATTTAAACAAGGATGGAGATATGGCGGGGACGAGTATTATGGTGGGGATATATACATCCCCATCCCCGTACCCAATTGAAAAAACACTACAAGAAAACTGGCTATTATCGAGGAAAATTTATCTACGAAAAATATTTCGTAGGTAATTTTATTTTATCTACGAAAAGTAGGCGTAGATAAAGTATACATTCGTGCGCAACAGAAAAATAAATTACGTACGGAAGTTTCGTAGGTAACCATGACTGACTTTGGTGGAAAACTTTTCTACAAAGCATTACTTATAAAAGTCTGCGTAGATAACTAATATTATAAAAAAATATATAAAAAAAATTTAAAAAACGTTACCTACGAACATATTTCATATGTAAAAATCAAATTATTTTTTATCAAAAATAAAATAGACAAAATATTCACACCACTTCACTCTCACTCACTCTCGAAACCTCCACTCCTCTCACTGACTCTCGAACCCTCCACTCCACTCTCACTCACTCTCGAAACCAAAACTCTCGAAACCAACACTAGCCCTCCATCAGCACCCATCATCACTTCAACCTCCATCACTCAAAACCTCAATCAGCACAGTGCATCGTCGCAGCGACAGTGAGCCTCCATCACGCAGACGCAGCGTAATGTCATCGTCGCAGCGAAACGTAGTGTCATCGTCGCCTTTCATCGTCGCCGACCTTCATCGTCAACCCACGCAGTGACTCTGTGGCAAAAACATGTCCCGACCTTCATCGTTCACAAAGCAAAACCCTTGTCAGAAAACCCTCTGCGAATTGGGAAAAAAATTGTAAGTGATGGGTTTAGGGTTTTACATTTTGGGATGTATGTTGGTGGCTATGTGAATAATCCTCCTGAATAAGTGATGGGTTTAGGGTTTTACATTCGCTCCCTTGAATCTTTCATCTGCGTGCCTTTGATTTACAATATGCCATGCTTACTGAGGGACGAAGCTAATTTCTGTTTTGTACAGGACCTGGGTGTTCTTTTGTTGGAGTGGGTGCATTATCTGAAAATGGAGCTTTTAGACCAAATGGGAAAGTTCTGATTACAAACGAGTACAGTTGGAACAGAGGTAATCCATGGAGAAACTTATCATTCCATTATAAGTGCAAGAATTGCTCCTATATGATAAGAGTTACATTGTACTGCAGAGGCAAACATTTTGTATTTGGAGACACCAATTGGAGTGGGGTTCTCTTATGCCATAGGTGGCTCTTCCTATGAGACTGTGAATGATGAGACAATAGGTAATCTACTTTAATTGCTTTGGAAGTTTGTTCCTATGAGACTGTGAATGATGAGACACCAGTTACATTGTAATTGCTTTGGAAGTTTGTTCATTTTATTGTCTTTTAATCTTTTGAGACAAATAAGCTCTTATTTAGAAAGCTTCTTTAAATCATATCTTGTGCCAAAAAAGGAACGTACTCTACATGTGATGTTTAAGCTTTTAAAAAGTTGAGACAAAACAACAATTAGTGCTAAAAATGCGACACCACTTTTGCATGATATGATGTACTCACAAACAAAAATCAAATCACACACAACTACTCAATTATGGTATATCAAATTGGCTTCACTTTCACACTTAAATCAGAATTGTTTACATATAAAAACATCATGAAAGTTAAAATGATGAGGGAGAAAAGGTACATAATCTGTAAAAGACACCTAAAACATAAACTAGAACCATCCATACAAGTCCTAATTAATTAAAAGTGATCAAAGGAAGACTCAAAACCTGAGTTGTAAAAGAACTTCTAAAACTCACAAAGTTCGTAATCTCTTGTTTCTAGGTTTGTTATCTTGTGTTTCCGATTAAAATGTGCTTATGTAGATTTGGGTGATCAAAGTTCAGATTTGAAGAGACCTTCATGACATTAATTGCTTGAGTGTGAGATAAATTAAGGTAAATGCTTGGTTTATCTTATATACAATTTAATCTTTTATAGCTTTTTGTTTTGCTATGATGACTGTGTATTTTTGGTTGAATCTGTTATAGATACATAAACTTGCTGGTTAGAAACACTATTTATTCAAAACTACTCAAACTAGACTAAGGTAGGTCACTAACTAGACTAAACTTGCTAAAAACTACAAACTAGCACCTACAATTTACCTATTCTAAAGCAGATTTATGACACAATAAAACTCTCCAAATGCATACAAAGTAAAAATATTATAAGCTAACTAGAAATCAGTTTGTGCTATATTAAACTAAGCTAAGATGTAAAAATACTATAACTAGCCTAATAGAGCAGAATTATAGAACTAACAAAATAAAAAAATAGAAACTAAGAGTAACTAGCTACTCAAATTCATTCTAGAACTAGGATGCTGAAATTAGTAAATGTTATGACCAATACTAGACTACACTATTCTAGTATAGGTTATTGAAGCTAAACAACTAACAACTAGGCTAAACTACTATGATCCAAAACTAATTAACACTTACACTAAAAATGACTTAAAAAGAGCTAATTAACACTAATTAAGACAAGTGAGATGAATGTAGGCGGGATAATGCGAGTTCAAGTGTAGAACAAAATCTAGCACATTTATTTTCTCTGCTCTCATTACCTCTTATCTTCACTTTCTTTTGTTTTCATTTTTTTTCCTCTTCTCCATCTTTTTCTTATTTTTCTTCACCAGAATTTTCTCATTTTGTTCCAGTTTTTTCTCTCATTTTTTACTGATTCACAAGATATTTCAGTAACCAAGTGAGTCACATATGCCTCTTTATCAATAATACCCCGACACTTGAACTCAACAATGTCCCATAACTCATCCTAATTCACCTCACAGCTGTAGAATAATGTATAAACATGGTTTACGGGTCCAAGGTGCTAATAAGCTAAAAATTCATAATAAAAGTTAAAAATAGGCTCAAAAACGGGTGCAAGGGAAAATTGTCCAAGTTAGGCTATATTTGGCACTGTACAAATATGACTAGAAAGCTATCCACTCAAATTAGACACTCGATCTATCACCTACAATTCAAGAACTAAAACTAGTCAAATGGGAATTATTCAAATATGTAATGATCAATAAAAATAGAGGTAAAATGTATTAAAGTTTAAAAGAAATAAAGAAAGCTAGAAATCAACTCAAAAATCAAATTCTACAAGAAAATCAGAATTTGACTACTGAAAACCTAAAATAGAACCCTAAGACTATGCTAAAATAGGCTAAAACTAAGAATTGAACTAAGCTAAGAAATGGAAATACTAAGCAACTAGAACAATAATAGAAAGGTAAAAATAAAGTATGATATCAAAAACAATAACAAAAATAAAATCTAATTATAAGAACCTAGAAATGGAAATTTTTTAAACAACAAAAATAGCAAAATAAGCTAAGCATGGAACAAAAGTTGTAATCTATCTAAACTAATTCATACAAGTTTAAAACAGAAAACTGAGAGTAGAATTTAAGGTAACAACTGAAAACAATGAAAAATTCAAAATACCACCTATAGACTAAAATTTGTCCAATTTACAACCCAAGAAGTTAAACTATTATAGTAGTTAACAACTAGAATGAACCTATAAATTAAAACAAACCTAACACTACTAAAATCAACCAAAAACAGCCACTAAGCATGTCTAAATTCATCAATCAAAACCAAATCTGCAAGTATTTACAAAAACAAAACAGAATCTTAGAATCATCTTACTAAAACAGAGCAAACAACATAAGACTAGCTAAAATAGTAATTGCAGAATTATTTACACAACTATTGTTATAGAACAGAATGATCAAAGTAGTTTGTGTGAAAAACATGTAAAAGTTAACCTTCCAGGAAGTTTTAATGATCTTGCGACTTGTTGCAGTTCAAATTTCAACAATCAATATCCATTTTAATTTATTTTTTGACAAGTTACCACTATTTTCATCATTGATGAATATTTGATTTCATCTTTTGTTAATACTTTCTAAAAAGCAATCCATCCTTAGGTTCTTAGGGGTTTATGTTATAATATAACGATGCTAATTATTGATGATTAGCATAAAGATAGATAACATAAAGATATTCAAATGTGTAGGGAATGATTTGAACATTGTGATCTAATATATACGTAACTTCTTTAAATACACAGATCATGACTTCATTTCCTTCAAGTCGTGATTGGATGTATGATAGGGTGTATAAAGGTAGAAGAGGTTTGAAACCTACTTTCGTAGCTAGGGTTGAAGAGTTTGTCGAAATAGTCTGTCAACAAGAAAGTTATGTTAATGAAAGAGAAGGATTTATGATGTTCAAACAATCAAGCTCCATCTCTACAAGCATGGCTTTATGCTTGACTACTTTATTTGGATTGATCACAGGGAAGCCATAGAGAATATTTCCCATCATGTTGACGATGCTTCAGAAGTGGTATACATGTGACAGAAGGATAAACATTTAACTCAATGCATGAGATGTTGTGTGATGCTCTTAGACAACATGGGTCATTTGAAATACCAGAAACAAACTTCGAAGAGCCTCCGAATGAAGCAACTCAATGATTTTATAATCTGTTAGTCGAGTCAAATGAACCATTATTTGAAGGATCATCAGAGTCTAAATTATCAATCTGTGTTAGACTTTTAGCATGCAAGTCGAATTGGAATGTCCCTGACGAATGTCTAGATTTTATAGCAAAAATGCTTCAAGATGTAACACCAATGAATAAAGCTTTACCTAAAAATTACTACGATGCTAAGTGATTAGTATCAAAGCTTGGATTGACTGCTAGAAGGATTGATTGTTGTATACAAGGTTGCATGTTGTTTTACGATAATGAATATGGGAAAAATGATGGAGCACTTACACGTTGCAAATTTTGTGATATGCCAAGGTATCATGATCGGAGCACAGGAGCAAACACAAAAAAGCTTGTTCCAGTGAAAATAATGTTCTATTTACCTATAATTCCAAGGTTGCAGAGACTGTTTGCATCAATGGAAACTACTAGTCACATGTCTTGGCATCGTGAAAATAGAAGTAGCTCAGGCGTGTTACGTCATCCCTCAGATGGTGAAGCTTGGAAGCATTTTGATCAGGTACATCTAGACTTTGCAGTTGATCCACGCAATGTACGTTTGGGTTTATGCTCTGATGGATTTAACCCATTCATTCAATCAACAATCCCTTATTCTTGTTGGCCAATAATTGTCACCCCATACAATCTTCCTCCTGAAATGTGCATGACAAAGCCATTTATGTTCTTAAGTTGTCTAATACCTGGACTAAGCAATCCAAAGGCAGGAATTGATGTGTATCTCGAACCTTTGGTGGATGATCTAAAGAAGTTGTGGTTTGGTGTAGAAACATATGATATTTCAAGAAAGAAGAACTTTATCATGAGAGCTAGTTTAATGTGGACTATAAATGATTTCCCTGCATATGGGATGTTGTCTGGCTGGGGTACTCAAGGTAAATTGGCATGTCCACATTGTATGGAGCATTCAAAAGCCTTTACATTAGAAAATAGGGGGAAAAATTATTGGTTTGACTCACATCGTAGGTTTTTACCTAGTAATCATGCCTTTAGAAAGAATAAAAAAGCCTTCTTAAAAGGGAAATTTGAAACCGATGGCCCACCAACTACAATGACACCTGACTTGGTTTGGGGAAGAGTAAGGGATTTACCAATGGCCACAAAAAATCCTCGTTTGTTGAAATTACGAGGATATGGCGAGGTTCATAATTGGAGGAAAAAAATTATATTTTGGAATCTTCCTTATTGGGAAGATAATCTCTTACGACACAACCTAGATGTCATGCACATAGAAAAAAATTTCTTTGACAATATATTGAACACGGTCATGAATGTTAGTGGTAAAACAAAAGACAATGAGAAAGCAAGGATGGATCTTGCTTTATATTGTAGTCGCCCTGACTTAGAGATAAAACTGCTAGCTAATGGAAAAATGTTTAAGCCTAAAGCCAATTACTCTTTAACTATAGAGGAAGCAAAATTAGTTTGTCATTGGATAAAAGAACTTAGGGTGCCTGATGGTTATTCATCAAACTTGGCAAGATGTGCTGATGTTGAAAAGGGAAGGATACATGGGATGAAAAGTCATGATTGTCATGTGTTCATGGAATGCTTACTTCCTATTACATTTAGTACATTGCCAACACATGTTTTAAATCCCCTAATCGAAATAAGTCATTTCTTTAAAGACTTATGCTCTACGACATTGAGGTATGACGATTTGGTTACAATGGAAGAAAACATTCCACTAATTCTTTGCAAGTTGGAGAGAGTATTTCCCCCTACATTCTTTGATTCAATGGAACATCTCCCAGTTCATCTTGCATATGAAGCTAGACTTGGTGGCCCAGTGCAATATAGGTGGATGTATCCCTTTGAAAGGTAATATATGATCAATATATTTCATATAAAATGCATTTATTTAACGATTATAAAGCATGACTAAGAAACAATTTTTTTTATAGATTTATGGGAGATTCTAAGCGATCAATCAAAAATAGGGCAAGGGTTGAAGGATTGATATGTGCATCTTACATACACCGAGAAACAACTTATTTTTGTTCCCACTATTTCAAAGGTTATATGTTGTCATTGCGAAGTAGTAGAAATGAAATGGGAGTTGAAACCAATCAACCATCATTGTCCATCTTCAACCAACAAAGTTGTCCTTCTGGCAAGCCATCAATTCATTGGTTAACACAAAGAGAATGGGATTCGGTCCACGTTCATGTGTTAATCAATTGCCAAGAAGTGAAACCATACCTCGAGTAAATATTTTCCAACTACCAATTTCATTGTTATAATAAAGTTAGTTCTTTTATTAAATTAACCTTCTTAATGACTTATTTGAATAGGTCATTCCTTCAATCTCAGGAAATACCTGACTCAACTACTTCTAGTCGTGTACATGCTGATTTTCCTAGATGGTTCAAGAATCAATTATGTACTTGATAATTAAATTACACTTTCAATGTTTAATAAATAAAATATGACATTGAGTTTGTGTTGTACTGTAGGTTTACAATGAGCCTTTAAATGTGACAAACCAACACTTGAGAGATTTATCGCTACGTCCTCTTATTGAGGTTAAGCAATGGCACACGTTATATGTCAATGGTATAAGTTCCACACTAATGCATGAAGTCAAGGTAAAAAGACAATAAATAGTGGGGTTTATGTAAAAGGGTTTACAGACGGAGGTGAAGATGATTTCTATGGGATCATTAAACACATTTACGAGATAGAGTACAATACTTCAAGCACTCCCAAGAAAGTATTTGTATTTTATTGTGACTGGTTTGATCCATCACGAAGAGGTACAAAAGTGGACTTTAAATACCATGTTGTCGATATTCGGATGGATAAAAGATATGTGTCGTATGATCCATTTATAATTGCTCACAATGTAAGGCAAGTATATTATGTCTCATATCCACCATCTCGAATAGATAAACGTGGATGGTGTGCTGTAATCAAGACAAAACCTAGAGGTCGCATAGAAGCTACTGATGTAGATGATGATATGCCTTACCAAGAAGACCAAGTTTCACACGTCAATGAAGTCATAGAAGTTGAACCTATTTTAGGCTTCCAAGATTCAGAAAATGGTGTTGAAGTAGAAGATGAAGCCATAGAAGAAGACACGGAAGAAGAGGAAATTCAAGACTTTGATTTGGAAGAAGAAGATGATGAAGGGGAATTTGATGATCATGAGTCAAAAGAAGACAATGAAGAAATGGAATTGAATGATGATAGTTCTGAATAGACGTACAATAATTAGATCAATGATTTGTACCAATTTCTATTTGGACATTTTGTTGTTAGATTTGCCTTTTATGTGTTAAACTTATGGCTTTTATTAAGTACTTTTAGATGAGGGTTGCAAAATGATACATTGTACTTGTTTTTTTCTAAGAAGATTGATACAAGACTTCTCTCACTTCTTTTTAGTGCAGATTCATCTTTCACTACCAACAGTTAAAAAAAAATCTTAATGACTTCAGGTTGATAGGACCCCAATCTTTCATGCCAAAACATCCCTCCTCAATTTTGATAATAGAATCATGAACTTCAACTAAATTAGACTTCAAAATTTAAACCATTTCTAATCTTTTTAATCTTTGTCATCTTTATTTCATGTTGATCAATGATAAAACAATAATATTCGGTAAAAGGAGACCGTGTATCTTTTCTTGTTTTCAATCATTTATGAATACAAAATTATTCAGTTCCCATAGTACACTTATTTTGTATCTCTTTAAAACCAGAGAGATCCATTGCTCAAAGATTTGTCATGCTTTTCTTCTACAAGATCAGTTTTCCATTAGCAATTCATATCAGGCATGCACCCTTTGCCTAAACGCTATCATCTACTTTTATTGTTCCAACTCTTTCCAAGATACTCATATGAGGAGGAAAAAAGTGTTCTCGAGAATCACAATTTTCAAGCCTGTGATAGAGACTATGGACTCTCTTATACCAGTTAAGGGTTGTACAAGCTCTTTGCTATCAAACCCCAATCACCCATAAAACATTACAGGATAAATAGCTTGCAGTGTCCGTTATTTAACGACAGTTATATTTAAATGCCTCTACTGTGTACCTATTTTTATCAAGCAAAAGCTTGTTATGGAGTAGTTCCATAAAACAAGTGTTTTTTAGGGAGGAATAGAAGCATATCATACTAGCCTCCCCTAGTGCTTTGGAGAAATAGGAACAGAGAAAAAAAATTCTAGTTGTCTTTCGATTCAAAATCTTCCAAAATCTAGTTAGGAAAGTCCTCATATGGTGACTTAGAAGTTGGTGTATGGATTGCAACTGAAAAGTCTCACTTAAAAAAGGCAGCAAAATCCGAACATAATTAACCCAAGCCTGATAAACTGTGGTAGAAAAATGTAATCAGACAACACAAGGAACACCTGTAAGGAGAGAAATGCATCTACCAGAACATCATAAATCATTGCGAAAATTAATCCTAACACCAACCAACAGTCTAATAAGTATTTTCCAAGACAATATCATAAAAGTCTTTTATCCCAGGTCAAACAGAAAAAGGCTGAAAATAAGATAGTTTGTGATATTTATGTTTTAAAAGCTTATATTGCATCGATGTAGTAAGTGAAATCTTAGGCAAACTTGAGAAGATATATATGCTATATTATGGAAAATGTTTCATTCATCGATTATATGAAAAAGTTTTATTTTTTTAGTTAAAAGAAGAGAATTTGAAGTTACTTTCTATGTGATAAATATTCCATTCTTATGCAATATATAGAAAGCATTGGAATCACATAAAACTATTTATATCTATATGTTTTGCTTAATTCAAGAAAGAGGATCTGCATTCAGTAGTTTGATATGATGTTTTAAACTATTTTTTGAACACTTTTCTCATGTAAGGATGTGATATTTAATTAAAAGTTCCAACTTGGATTTTTGTACCTTTTTCTCATTCCATCATTCATTTTGGATTGCCTTTCAGGAGCATCACATTCGAACTGGCTGTGGTTTTGTGTCTGTCATAGTCTATGAGGATCTTGACAAATCAACTCTGATCACCTATCCGGATTTAGCACCAAACTGTTAGCACTGCCAATTTATTTTCTTTTACATAGTTCCACTTGTTTAAGGATCACCTATTGTTTCCAAGGATTGTTTTTCTGTCCAGAGGCAGCTTCTTTACTGCTTCACAACTTTTGCCAAGAGAGACAACAAACCTTGCTCGGACTACAAGATGCAGGAGCAGTCGCTAGTTATTTTGCTGCAAAGATCTATGGCTTGGATATACTTGTTGAAGACATTCAGGTCTAGGTTGATGGCATCAGTGTTTTGACCTGTTATTGGAAGTTTCGGTTTGTAGTAGATTTCATTGCTAATAGGTTTGCATTTGCAGGATGATAGTGATAATGTCACTCGATTTTTAATGTTAGCGCGAGAACCTATAATTCCAGGCACTGATAGGCCATTTAAGGTACTCAGAATAAATAGAAGAAATTATTGAATAGAAAACATCATATTTCTCCGGATTCCTACATTGATTGGTTTTTATGCTTACTAATCAATATTAAATATTGCTATTGATTTGTCAGACAAGCATAGTTTTTTCTTTAGAAGAAGGTCCTGGGGTTCTTTTCAAGGCTCTTGCTGTTTTTGCATTGCGTTAGGTTAACCTCAATATGTAAGTTGATGTTTTCCTTTGCTTCTCTTCTTTTTCTCTATTTACTGATGGCATGAACTATGTTCTTGTCTAGGCTTGGTGCAGTGATGTGTATGGAACTTCTTTCCTCAATATGTGTTCAATACTCCTTTTTTCCCTTTTGTAGTAATTAAAGGAATAACAGAACACAATGTGTTCGGTCTATCACAATAATACATCTTAAAGATAAGGATTTATCCATAATTAATTATTCAAGATCTTCTAATCAAGGATTAATTATGTTCTTCTTGTATCAAGGATTTATCCATTAATTATTAACTTTGACAGAGCATGAGTTTTCAATGAGCCCTTAAATTGATGTTTCGACAACTACTCAAGATTGTAAAGGTATTTGGCTAAAAGTAAAATTTGGTACAATTCTTGACATGCAGTCTTTAAACTGAAATGGGGTCTTAATTGGTGTTGTTGTCCGATTGAAGGATGAGATTATTACAATACACATTTTACAAGAGTTTAGCTTGATAACAAATTTGAGTGGATAATTTACTGACATTTCTAATGCATGTGCAACTGATTTGTATATGTTCTTCTTTGCAGTTGTAGATATGTCATCAGGATGTAATAAAGACATTCCTGAACCATCTTTGCCTATTGTCAAAAAGGGGAGAAAGGGGACAATGAAGGGAAGACGACCAAAATATGTTCTTATATTACCATCACAAAAAACACATATACTTGAATCCCCTATTGATCAACAAAATCCTTCTACAACTGCAAATGTTGTACCAATTCCTTCCCAACCATCAATAGCCGAATCTACCCCTTCCCAACCCTCAATTGACCAACCCATACCTTCTCAACCCCCCATTGTTCAACCTGTGCAACCTCATGTTAATGAACCTACACTGTCATCTATGGCTTCCCAATGTGTTGGTGCTAGATTGACATCATTATCTTCCCCCTCTCAACAAAATGATACACCAACCTTAATACCCACCCGATCTATTCATAATGTACTTCAGGAAGACCAACACATGTCTACCGAAGAAGCAGGTGAACCATCCATAAATGAAGACAATGACCCTCATGTTGGTGCAATGCTTGAAATTATTGAACCTTGTAATGATGGGTAATAATCAACACTAGTTGAAATCATTTTTTCTTTTATATTATATGGTTTTTTTCATATTGACATCATATTTTTCCATAATGTGTTTATATTTTTAGGTTTTACCTAAGTAGAGTTGCCTCCAAGGCAATCACAAAGACAATTAAGCAACAATATGTTGAGCCATGGTTAACTTGGGGTGCAATGTTAGATGAAGAGAAGGAGATCTTCTTCCAAAGGTTCAAGGTAAGTTTATATTTGTAACCAACCCTTTACTAGATTTCAATTAAGCATATTTAATTTCTTTGCATATATTGTTTACTGTAATAATCAATATCTTAACTACTATATTATCTCTTAATGTAGAGAAAGGTTACTTGGAGACCTGAACATGAGGAGAAGATTAGAAAGATTTTCAACACAAAGGCCTCTCATAGACTTTCTGAAATCTTCAAGGAAGCAAGAAAAACCTCACTAGATGTTTGATAGAGTATGGAACAGTTTGCTTGCTAAGTGGAACCAACCCGAGTTTCGATCAAAGAGTGCTCGTAATCAAAAGAATCGAGCATCTGAGAAGGGTGGATGTTTGCACACAGGTGGCTCAATCACCATCCATGAGCATGCCCTTCGCATGGTATGTACACTAAAAAATTATGTTACATAACTTGATGACTATTATATCATGATTAATTAGTTTTGGTTATAGGCATAACAATTGGGTCGTCCTGTACATTTTGATGAGCTTTTCCACCATACTCATGTTCGCAAGAATACCGGTGATTTTGTAGATCACAGATCTTAACAAACATATGTAATTTCTCTAACTTAGATCTTTTCTCCTTTTTAAATATAAAGATTTGCCATTATATAACATGTCTATTTTGAATATCAGGAGGAATTTCAAACTATATTTTCCCAAGCAAGATCTGAGGCTGCTTCTTGTGGTGAAGGAGAAGAAATATCTCCATTGAGCCCTAGTGAGGAAGAGAAGTTAAGGAAAAAAAGTTGGTTAGTTGCTGCTAGTGGCAAAAATCCTAAGGGACGAGTATATGGTGTTGGAAAACTGAATGAAAATTATCTTTGTGGGGAAGCCTTCACACAATAACCATTCAGTTCTACAAGTATGGATTCACAAAAGATTCTAAGGTTGGAAGAAGAAATTCGTCAATCTAGGGAGGAGTTTCGTCAATCTAGGGAGGAGAATCAACGATTGCAGAGAAAATTAGAATCCCTAGTAACTGTTGTTCTCCCTCTTCTTCCTCCCGCCGCACAAACCATTTTGCAAGACGTCAATGAACAACCACAAAATGAGGATCAAAACCAAGATGATGCTCGGGAGAGGAACCACCAGCATGGGCAAAACTCTTCTCATTATGCAGATTATTAGTTAGGTTTGTAATTATAGGACTTGTTGAACTAGGTGTAAAATTAGTTAGTTTTTAAATTGTAGGACTTGACCTATGTAGCTTATTTGTTAGTTTCTTAATCTGTGTTATCTACTTTATTTTATATTTGTAGGTTTATAGTTTTGATGTGATGATATGAATGGTGCTAAACCTTTGGATAACTATGTTGTTTTATATTTGAAGGTGTTATTTGAATGCTGGAATGTTTGTAGGATCTACAGGTGGAGTCTAGCTTTTATGTCTAGACATCACTTCTCTTGTTTATGATATAAAACTACTATATTTTCTAATTCTAGAATATGTTAAGTAGACAAAATTGTCTACTGCATTGTTTACAAGTGTAGTTTAGAGGTAAGTCCTGACAAATATATAATGATAATTTTTAGAAATTAAAATTATTTATAATTTTTAATATTATAACGTTATCTACGAAAAGTTTCATATGTAAATTATCTACAAAACTTGCCATAGATAATTACCTACGAAGACCTTCGTAGGTAATTTACATATGCGGCAAATGTAGGAGATAATTACCTACGAAATATTTCGTAGATAATTTACCTACGAAGATTTTCGTAGGTAAATTACATACGCAGAATATCGTAGATATATTACCTACGACAGTTTTCGTAGATAAGTTACCTACGAAATGTTTCGTAGATAACTCCAGCTGTAATTTATGCACCCACTATTTTCGTAGATAATGATATTTGTAGGTTATTCGTAGATAATTATCTACGTCTTTCTTTCGTAGATAATGTTCGTAGGTAAAGTTACCTACCAGCTCAATACCTACAAAATTTGCTTCGTAGGTAATTCGTAGATAACAACGCATTACCTATGAAAAGTGAACATTACCTACGAAAAACTGGCGTAGATAATAAGCTGATTTCTTGTAGTGAAATCGGAGATTCCCCATACCCATACTTATACCCAGTCAATGCGAGAATTCCCCGTCAAAACGGGGACGGGTTCGGACAATACCCACAGAAACGAGTTTATTTGTCATCTCTAATTTTATGTGCTTTGATCATTTGAGGTTATCTTTGATTTTTTTAGATGAATTAGAAATATCGGTCTTCTTTACTTAATTACTTTGACCTAGTTTTACCTTTTTCCTATACAATTCTCTATTTGTTTGAAAGAAAGCATTAAGATATCTCTTCATTTTTAGAAAATAGTTTCCTACATTATAAAAACGTCTTTTTAAAAAAAAAGTAATATAAAAAATAATAAAAGTTGAAAAATATTTGCGAGCCCAATACTACTAATCTTTTTGGCCAATATAAGTTTTGTCAACTTTATTCTTTATTTCTTAATATAGAACGATCACTAAAAAAAATATTTTTTATTGACGATAGATTTTTAGCAGTTAATAATCCCCTAAAAATATTTTTATTTCTATTACTTTTCTTTAACCGTGATTATCCGTCAATTATATTATTTTAAACTTAATTAGTAAGTTTTTTATTTTTCAAAGCTTCCTTTTCACCTCTTTCTCACTTTTTTTTTTTCATTTATCAACACCTTTACAATGTCGTAAACTCGTCGACCACCACTTCTACTATCGTCGGCGAGATCAAGATCTTTACCACAACGGTGACACCACTCACCACCTAGTCTCCCTCACCGCTATATCTACTAGTTCAGTCTCTTAACCGCTCATCCATGTGTTTCCGTGTTTCGTCTCTCTGGTAAGTGGTGCTTCCCACTTCATCGTCTTATTATAGGTTTATTTTCCTCCATTTGTGATGCCTACTCTATTTGCGATTGTCAGTTCTTGTATGATCTCAGATAGTATATTTTATTCTCTCACCTATGTAATTTAGTGATGAAGCATTGACCCCAACCAAGGATGGAGGCAAATGCTTAAGAAGACTAAGCATATTTAGAAAGGAAGTTCACTAATCCTTCATCCCTTTCATTTGTGTTTGCTATTTTTGATTCCATAAGTTGACTTAGTTGAATCAACTTTAGTTGACTTGTTGACCTTTGACTAGGTTTGACTTGTTGAATATAGTTGACTTGACTTAAGCCAACATGCTAATCTATGTTTATTTACTTTGTAGGTTAATTAGGAGTAAGAAAGCAATGCTAGGTGGCGCATGGTGATTGGGGAGCATAAATGATGTGGAGGAGAGAGTAAAGCAAAGGCATAAAGCATAAAGTAAAAGGCATGAAGCAAGTGTACCTATGTACCTTTGGTCTCCTTTGTTTTTAGCACACTTTGGCCACTTTTTGGAGACATATGAGACACATTCTTTGTCTCCTTTTGTGCTAGAACGAAATTAGCCTTGCACACACCATAGTTAGCTCTTTTGTCTCTCATTTTTGTAACCTTATTTGACCTAGTTTCTAGAAGCTAAGGTTAGGTTTTTGTAGAGACATCCTTAGGTATCTTTTATTTGCTTAGAGGCCCCTAAACTCTTCTATATAAGGGGTGCTCCTAGACATGTAAAAGGGTTGAACATTTTGAAGTAAAAACACTCTTGTGTCTCAACCATTTGTGAGAGTTTCCTCCCTAGGGAGTGAATACTTTTAAACCTTATCTTGCATAGCAAGTGGCGGCACACATCCACTCATCTTCAAGGTTTCCATGGCTTCTAGCCTAGCCTTGTAGTGGCGTGCTTCTCACATTTTTATCATTTCTTTCCTTTCCATTTTATGTTTTCTTCTTCCTTTAATTGTTCTTGGTTTTCTATAGTTTATGTTCTTTCTATTTCCTTTTTGTTTGAATCAATCCATCATCTTCTTCTCTTGAGCTTTGTGAAAGGAACCTTCACATCTAGATAGCTTGCTATCTTAATGTCCAGTGGGGATTTCACGTAGCTTTCTTAATCAACTCACACCATATTCAAAAATCTAAAGAGGAACAAGATAATCCTTCATCATTTAGGGTTTAGTTTCTGTAGTTGTTAATTTATTTGAATTTTTGAATAATATGAGAAAGGAAAGGTGAACTCTTCCTTCGTTGATGAAACAAAGGGTGTACTATTCAATTCACATGAGCTTCAGCATTCACAACAACAACGAAGAAGAATGTGAGGCAACGAATGAGTGGGAAATAACTCCAAGGGATGTAGGTAATTCTGATTTAGATCTCTAATTTGTTTCATTTTCTCAAGGAGCTACCTGTAATTATTCAAGTTGTAGAGAGAGAGAGAGAAGAACTTTTTGGCTTATGTTCCCATTTCGACTAAGATTTCTCTTGGAAAGTTGAAACGGGTTGTTATGAATGATATGGAGTGCAGTGCAACTCCTCCGTAGGGAGAGTGGTTTAACGCGATCTTTTAGTTGCGAAGTGGAATTCTGACGAACAATATATAAATTACTTCAATTTTTCTGTCTTCAAAGATTTGAAGGAACTCGACTTGTCATATGGTAATATAGTTGGTTGTGTGGGGGATGAAGGCATTAATCACTAAAACTATGAATTTTCATATTATGTTGTACAACATACTTATTATTTGATAACGTTGTTGTTTACCTTTTATTGATGTTAAGTTTTGTGAATAAAATCAACTCCTACCTAACTTTTATTGGGGATTCCTCATTTTTCACGAATAGAAACACCTTGGGTGCTTGGGAGAGACTCTTGGAGGCTATTAGGGGTGTTGGGAAACTCTCCCTTCTCTTTCTTGGGTTTCCTTCTTCATCCATGGAGGTTTTACCCCTTTTGGGTTAGAGAGGATGATGGGCTACGAAATTGAAGGCAGAGATGTGAATGGGAGGCGCAATAGAACCATGGAGCAATATTCAAGAACCTTGGGAGAGGGATTGTTTCTACTTTATGGTTCCAATTTCTTCCCTATTCTTCAATTTTGTAAAACCCTAGGTTCTCCACCATGGAGAGAAATTTCTATTTGTTGAGATTAGATGTAAAACATTGAATTCTTGTGTAAAATTGTGTTGTTAATTTATATGCTTTTCCAATTTATGTTAGTATTTGATTTCCTTGCTTAATGCTTGATTTGTGATTCTTAAGGTGTTGGGAAACATCTTTAGAATCTAGATTTGAAATTAAATACCTAATGGATGCTTGTATCTAGGAATAGAACTTGGTTCATTAGTAATCTTAGATTCTTGAAACTAATGCATGATTTCACTTGTTGAGGATTCAAGGAATTGAAACTTGATGAGTAATCATAGGCTCAAAGGCTCTAGGAATAGGATTTGAGTATTCTTGTGAATTGATTTTAACATGAATATGGAATTGAGATTTAGAATGCATGAGAATGAAATGGTTGAAGTCTAATCTTGACAAATTGTAAATACACTATGTTAATTTATTGTTGCACACCAACTGTTTCATAAAATACAAAAAGAGTTTCCATATTTTTTTGTGTAAACTTTGTATCTAATTGAGTCGTGAATTGCAAGAGTTGTCATGTGTTGCACAAGTCCCTTGGGAGAGAACGATAACATACTTATTACTTGCTATGTGCGACTGGTGCACTTGCCGTGTTGGTTTTTCACTAACATTATTTCAACTTTATTTTACAACATTGCAAAATTACCAAATCTGGAGGTACTTGACATGCTAGGTGATCTTGCCAACATTCTATCTTGTTTGGATGTCCTTCCATCTCTTAACAAGGAATGAGTTCAATACATCTTCATTAAACCACTATGAGATTAGCAATTTTATTTATTTTAAGAAATGACAACACTATTATTTTTTATTATCATGAAGATCTCTAATTTTTTATACTATATTTTCTTTTTCACATTTGTTGGCTTCTTTCACAACTTTTTGGTGCATATATGTAATTTAAGTTTTTGAAACTGTCTCATAAAAGCTGCTTAGTCTGGAGGTCCTTTACATAAGTAATAAATATTTGACTAATGACATCTTGGCATCCCTGGAGGGATTCACATCTTTAAAGAAACTTTATTTGGTTGAAAATCTTGAGGTCCTTGAGTTGTCCAAGAACAACTTCAACAACACTGATATTGGCTTTCCTCTTAATGGACTCTCATCTCTTAAGTCTTTATATTTAGGAGATAATGAATTGACTTGGAGATCAATTTATAGTACGGTCCCATATACTTTCCATATTATAGAAATCTTCATTATTTGTTTGTTTTGTATTATTAAATACATCTAACGGTCTATAATCAAAATATGTATTGTTAGATATATCAAAATTGAGTTATTTGGAGACCCTTGACTTAGGGGAGAATGACTTGAACGAGTATGAGAGTATCTTGAGGCCTTTGAAAGGTTAGTTGTGATTAACATTTGATAGCATTTTATATTTAAACAAGATATGATTGTATGCATGCTCTTTATTCATAATTAGTTGATTTTCTCAATTTTGTCATTATCAGAGAAAGATAGATTTAAATGGCCAACCAATTTGATATCAAATAGTTTGAGCAAAAGATTTGTTTCATCTATCACTAAAAAATAACATGGTTTTATTAGCAGTTAAATTCTGCTAGTTAGTTTACCTCGCTAAAAAATTATCATTTGTGTTGGTTTATTTTACCCTACTAAATTATGCTAGTTATATTATCACTTATGTATTATTTGGATATTTTTAACTTTTTATAATTAGAATGAACATAACTCTTCTACCTAATCTTTGTCCCTTAGAAAGACATTGTTGTTGTTGACGGTGATGAAAAATGATAGTCATATCTTGTTATTTATAATTACTTGAAATCAGAATACGTAGCTTCTGCATATTCCAAAGTAGCAGCAAATGAATATAGATTTGCATTATAATGCTTTAACTAAACCATGGAACAAGAATTGTGTCAAAAATAAAAAAATTAGCTTGCTGATGTTGATTGCATTGAGGGTTTACTTAGTTTTAGGTTTATCAATTGGATCGGAGAAAGGTCAGACAGTTGAGACCACTAAACCACTAAGGTTAATGTTTTAACCGCTGGTATTACTATCAGAAAAGAAAAAAAAATTACTAGCGGTTAAAAATCGCTAGAAAATTTACTTTTATTATGTGATATTTTATCATATTTTGACGGTTAAAAACCTCCACAAAATTTTTTGACGACTAAAAACCGCCACAAAATTTATCATTTTGACGGCTAAAAACCGCCACAAAAATATATCACTTTTTACTGTTAAAAACCGCTACAAAATATATATTTTTGACGGTTAAAAATTGCCACAAAATATATCATTTTTTGATCGTCAAGAACCGCCACAAAATATATCATATTTTGACAGTTAAGATCTACTACAAAATATATCATATTTTAATAATTAAAAACTATCAAAAAGGTACTAAGTTTTTGTTTTCATAAATTTCACAATGCAAAAAGTTCACCTGCACAACTCCATGACCACATAAACATAGTTCTTGTCGTCATAAGAACCTTTGAACTCTACAATGTTGGATTGTCCACTTGAATGCTGCATAATTTGAATCTCTTGCATAGGAATATTGCACATAATTGAGCAATCAAAAGGCACTACAAAGGAAAATAACATACCATAAGTACAATTGTAAGAAAATAAAAGCAGAACATTCAACATTTAATATAATAAAAAGAATTAACAAGAAGGAACAAAACACAAGTTTGATTATAGGGGCTAAATGGAAGAAAATAGTGAAATTATAGTAGGGTTTATGCTTTATAATCTTGTTACCATTTACATCAAAAATAATTTAGTCAAGATACTACCAGAGAGGATAAAAGAACATTAAGACAATGTACATGAGCTTAAAAGAGTTGTTTAAGCCCTTTACCTTAATTGTTGACCCTGATTATTTGGTCTTGAAGTGCTTGGTTAACTTACACTTGTGGACTAGGAATACCAACAACTAAGGATCTACATCAGGAATTCCAATATCCTGATGTAGTTAGTATTCCAACTTCTCACTAGCTATATTAGGCAGTAGAGTTGATCTTGTATTATATCCAGAACTGCTTGTAGAGTCTTTATATAATTCCATTTGCCTATAATAGATTAGAAAAGCTATTAGATATTTCCAAAACTTCATTGATATTACTTCCATAAACATCAGTTGTATCAAGAGAACAACAATATCAATAGACATAGCAAGGGAGAGAGTGTGTTTCAAATTGACTTTCTAGTTCACTGAGTTTAGGAAAGTAGTTACCTTATCAAACTGAACCAATACAAGATGATGTGTCTTTTGATCATCTCATTGTTCTATCTCATCCAAATCATCATCATCATCATCTCCTTCATTTAATGGAGGTTCATCATCCTCCTCCTCAATAATTTGCAACTATATTCTAACACTTCTAATAATTAATAAAGGAAACAGAATCAACAATTGTTAGATAAAAAATATAACTATAAGCCATAAAAATCTTAAACTATGACTAATGCATTCACATTATGGAATTATAGTGCTCTTACAACTTTTCTCTAGTCCTAAAACAAATAATTAATGTCTTAATTTTCTGCTTCACTAGGCCATGTCGAGAGGAAGTATATAGAAGTGTCAAATGGTGCCTCTTGGATTGAAGCAACTATGAATTTATCAAGTTTTGATAATTCAGAGATTTTTTGTGCACAAAGTTCAGGTACAATCTGTAGTTTGAAAATATTGTAGATTAAGTGTGGAACTTCTTTTAACATGCTCACTATGTGTAGCTGTGTTCATTGCGAAGACCTTTTGCACGGAGGAATGTGATAACTTTTTCTGTAACAACAGTGTCACAACTATATGCTATCTTAATAGAGTTTTTATTCTTTAAGTTCAACTTGCACTGCTACGAGACCAGCTGGACCCCTTAAAATATCAGTGTTTCCTTCAATAGTAACTACCCATGCATCCCTTCCTACATACCTTGCTAGTGAACAAACTATGGTACAAATGCTAACTATAGTTTGGATAACAATCTGTAATAAACAAAGTTTAGTTAAGCTAATAAATTGAAACAAAATTGTAATAAAATGGTAATGGATAATGCCCACATGCCTCTTTTAATGACATTTACAATTTATTTAGTGTTTCATTTTGAGGTTTGCACACTTAATCAACATTACTATTTTTTTCTTCAGTACTTGTTTTCTGCTTGCCTTCTCTTGTCTAGGAATATAATGTACATGCAGATATGAGTAATGGGTATGTGCTGACTTTTTTCTATCTGTATAATGTTAAAGGCAACATAGTATGCCTAATGTTAGCATGATTTCCCAATATTTCACTATATTTTATACCAAGAATATTAATGTCTCATACTAGATCCTATTTTTATGTTAGGAAGATGGATAGCAGCTACTGTTTTTGAGTGCCCGTGCTATTGTCTAATGTTATTCCAAGCAATTGGACTCCCAAAGCAACTTATACATCACGCTTGAATTTCCTTTCTTGAACAACCATTTTCAAGCCACAGGGAACAACAATGAAGGAACCATTTTCTTGACCTTAGTTAGTGTCTGTTGTGTTTTTAAATAAGAAACAAAAGTAAAAGTTGAGTGCACAAGGTTATCCAATGCCGTTTTCGTTTCTTAGTTTTACTTCTTCTTTTTTTTGCATTTGTATAGCTATAAGTTTCTGATTTCTGTGGTGTTCAACTGTTGCAACTGTAAGTTTGTACTTTGTATTCTAAGTCATCATGGGGTTGCCCTCTCCGAATTGGAGGAGAGCGTGCAGTGTAGTGTAGTATATTTAGTAAAATGTGTGTATTATTCCAATGTTCTTTAAATGATAAATGTATGAGTTTTAGAACCAGAGATGATAGATTACTTACTATATTTTACTTCCATCTTGATACTGGGATGAACCACACATTGTGGTCCTTATTATAGTTTTTTTTCGATTTTTACTTTTATACTGTTTTCAATCGTCTAGATTGAAGTATCTTGAATAATGATTTGAATGTTCACTATAGAAACTTGAAAAACCTAAGAAAAAGAAATTAAGTGTGTATGTATGTATGTACCACAGCCTAAATCTTATATTTTCATAGAGTTTATATGTTATATTTTAACTATTAGATTTATTAAATATGTAATATATAAATATAATATTTCTAATTTTATGTATAACATGTATATTTAAATAAAGATTAAATTATACTTTTAGTCCCCATTTTCGTAGCAAAATTTGAATTTGGTCCCTCAATTAATTTTTATCTCAATCTGGTCCCTATTTTGGAAATTTTGACCCAATCAAGTCCTTTCCGTTAGTGGTGGAGTAACGGTGTTAAATGGGGTGCCTCGTGTCAGCTTCTGGATTTTTTGAATTTTTTGAATTTTTTTTTTATTTTTTTGATTTTTTTTAATTTTTTATTAATTTTTTTAAAATTTTTTAAAAATTAAAATTTTGCCACGTGTCAAGCTGACATCGTGCCACGTGGTAGTGACAGTGCCACGTGTCACTATTTGGGAGGTGTCATTTTCTCATTCTCAATTTGGTCCCTGTATTTTATTTTTTGTCTCAATTTAGTCCCAATTTTTGTAAAAATTATGCAATTTCGTCCCCCTCCAAATTGAAACAAAAATTATAAAATGTTATACAAATATTTTAATTAAATTTAATTTTTTTATTCAAATTGATATTTTTATTATATATTTTCAATAAAACGAAGTTTCTTTAAATTTGTTTCACATTAAATTTTACTTAAAATTGTTTTCAAATTTTAAATTTATTTGTTTTTTATTGTTACATAAACTAGTTAATTTTTCTTAAATTATATAATTGTTATTTTATACTAACTAAAATATTTGTATAGAAATTATTGAATTTTACACATTTTAAAAATATACAATTATTTAAAATATAAATTCAAATAAAAAACAATATTAAAGTATAATGTAATAAAATATCAATATAATTTATGAATTTTTTTATTAACATTATTTTCTATTAACAACTTTAAAACAAGTTGAAATAAAGTTTAACGTAAAATATAAATTAAAATAAACTTAATCTTGTTAAAAATATTTACTTGAAATATCAATTTTGATAGAAATATTTGTGCATATTTATATAGAAATTAAATTTGGTTTCAATTTGGAGAGGGACAAAATTACACAATTTTTACAAAAATTGGGACTAAATTGAGACAAAAAATACAATACAGGGACCAAATTGAGAA
This sequence comes from Vigna unguiculata, assembly GCF_037176805.1. Classification (NCBI taxonomy): domain Eukaryota; kingdom Viridiplantae; phylum Streptophyta; class Magnoliopsida; order Fabales; family Fabaceae; genus Vigna; species Vigna unguiculata. The sequence continues at coordinate 19,420,892 of NC_140795.1, read as the reverse complement.
TGAGAAAATGACAACTCCCAAATAGTGACACGTGGCACTGTCACTGCCACGTGACACTATCACTGCCACGTGGCACGATGTCATCTTGATAGGTGGCAAAATTTTAATTTTTTAAAAAATTTTTAAAAAAATTCAAAAAAAATAAAAAAAAATAAAAAAATTCAAAAAATCCAGAAGCTGACACGTGGCACCCCATTTAACACCGTTACTCTACCACTAACGGAAAGGACTTGATTACGTCAAATTTCCCAAAATAGGGACCAAATTGAGATAAAAAATAATTGAGGGACCAAATTCAAATTTTGCTACGAAAATGGGGACTAAAAGTATAATTTAACCTTAAATAAACTATAAAAAATAATTATAAAAATTCAAAACATAATAAAAAAAAAAACAAATATTATATTGAAATCTATGTAAAGATTTATAACTTGACATCTATTTAAAATATTAGTATGTTGATAACACATCTCATTTTAAGGATAATCTAATATTTAACCAAAAATCAAATTAGAAATTTAGAACCTTTTACTTATTAAAATTGTTATAGTATTAAATTGAGGTTATAAATCTGAACCACATAATCAATATTCTAGAGGTAGAGATCAAATAAAGGATATTGGAATCGATTCCACATGAAGCACTCCTGAGAAATGTCTGGAAGAGCACTGACAACACCAAGAATTTCATCGTAAAGTATATACTTCCCCTACTAACAAGAAAATTCAACATTAAATGATGTTCACCACAAAAATTTTACCAATTTCAAATCAAGGTAGTAAAACAACTTCAGTACCACCATACAAGGATAACTGCAGCAAGAAAAAGGTTATAGAAATAAATAATTAGATACCACCAATAACAAAAGCAGTTGTCGTATCTTAGCACATTAGGTGTGGAGTATGGAGTGATTTGTAAAAACAGATAAAATACCTGCGAAAAGCCCAATAAAGATAGCAAAGGAAAGGGAAAGCGATACGTTGCAAACCATGAAATTATTGGTAGCACACTAGTAACAACTAAACCAATTACAAATGTGATTGCCCAGCCGAGAAAAACATATGATGTGTAAGGGCAGCCCAAAACTTTTGGATCACCATTCAACCCCTTGTATCTTAAATCATGTAAAGGCTTCGCAGAAAGTATTGTTCCCAAAGCCAGTACAGATCCAACAAATACTGACATAGAGATAATAAGAATAATACCATGTAATAAGAACGAGACAAGCTTATGCATTGAAAAGCCATTAAACTTGACAAAAAAAAAAGAGAAACATGTGCACTACACACCACCTACGCAACAAATTCATGAATTAAAATCTCCCATATCCAGAATATGATAAACTAAAATATGTGCTTCTTTGTAAATTAGCACCTAGGAAGTATTGGATGAAGTCATAATAAGATGGTATGAAAAAAGTCACTCAAACATAAAAATAGATATATAATTAGCACAAGACAATACATCAACATAAAAATGTTACAAGTGCTATTTCAGACAAGATGGTGACAGATAGTGTTAGTTTTGAAATGGTTGAAAAGCCAAGAAGGGGGGTTGAATTGGCTAGTTAAAAATTTAGGCTATCTTTGCAAGCTAAAAACCACCTTTAATTAAATCAAATAGATCACCAAGTTAGGATGCAAACAGTATTGAACTATACACTTTCAATCGATCAAAAACAGAGTTAACAGATTGATTTTACTAAACAGATTCTGTTCTGGTATAATCAATCAATTGAAACTGAAAAACAGTTGACTTAAATACTGGAAAAAATGCAGAAATGTGAATTTGAATTTTAAACCAGAAACAATGCTCAAGAATGATCAAGATCAGTTCCAAATGATTATACAAACATGCTCAAAGCTTCAGATGCTATGAAAACATGCAAGAACATGAAAAATATGATTAAAGCATAAGTTCTTGAAACTTTAAAATGAAAATGCAAGAGAGAAAGGTTAGAGAAGAAAGGACACCACGAATTTTTATATTGGTTCACTCAAACCTGAGCTACATCCAGTTTTTCAAGGCAACCTTAACTTGACTTTGCACTATTTCAAAAGTTTTACAAAGTATTCACCCTTACACTTCCAAAATATGCAAAAACACCACAAAATACTCTTAAATCACACAAGAATCACATCAGCACAGCAAGAATCCTCTTACAAACCTGGAAAACCACCAAGCACACACACAAAGCTTGAGAAAGATCAAACCTTAGTGGTAGCACATCCTTGCCTACCACAAACCACTTTCTCCAAGCTTCAAACCAAGCCAAAAGCTCCAAGAATTGATCCTAGATCAATCTTCAACAACTGCAACACCTATGATCACGAAAGAGAGAGTTTCCATAAGTTTCTAGAACCAAATCGTGCTCTAAAATGATCAACAGATCTCTCTTTCGAAAATCACAGCTTTTATAGTCAAACTGTTACGAAATTCAACAGGTTGATTTTCAAATCTATCGGTTGATTTCACTTGACTTAAGTGAAATCAGTCGATTAAAAACTAAATCAACTGATTGAATTTGTTGCAGTTTAAGACTACTGCAGCCAACCTTTTAACCTGTTGAAAAACCATTCAACAAACTAAAAGAGACATTTTAAGACTACTACAAGTACACTTTCTTAATGATGTAACTACATGGAGAGCACACATTCTAGCCTTGATCATCATGGATATCATCAAATGTCTTTTCCTTCATCAATGTAGGCTTCATTCCAATGGTTATGGCTTCAAGATAGTTCAAAAGAGTTTCATTCAATCTTCATCAAATCTTCAAGAAGCAAACCACCTTGGCTTCTCATGTCAACAGATAGAAGGATTCAAGACAAAATGTTTAGCATTGTTTTCAAGTCTTCCGATGGGGCATAGTCTGTGATTGCTTTAAGGATCTCCAAGTGATTATATAGATTCCGCTTCATTTTTTTTATGCTGTATGGGTCTAAATGGGTGGAAAGGGAGTGCAGCAGAATGGAACAATACTATGTTCATTCTTTGGATTGTTCAAAATAAGATGAAATAAAATATAGTAAAAAATAACTCAAGGTAAGCTTTGTCTGAATTGTTTAAAATTGAAGGGAACCAAATGAAGTGCAATCCATTCCATTCAAACTAAGACCCTTCGTTTCCTCCCCTCCAATTTTAGAAAAATGAAATCAAAGCAGCAATTTTTTTTGTTCAAATATATACAAATAATGGAATGGTAGCTTCATTCCATTCTGTACCATCTCAAGTTCAATTCCGTACCACTTGTCTAGAGATAATCAAACAAAGGCGGCTTCTTTCAATTCATTGTTTCAGATTATCAATTTCATTACTTTTAAGATGTGTAATGTTTTATGAGCAACACTGCCCCTGCCCCAGAAAATAATTGAATGTCACCTTCTGGTCCCTCTTAATACTACTCTTTCATAAATAAAAATAGAAATATTTATAAGTTCAAATCAGGTAGCTTTGGTTTGACACCGATTGTGACAGACTATTTGCTCAACACATCATTTACGATTTCACCCATCCTTAGGCATAACATTTGTAATTCCAATCACATTCTAGCAAGTAACAATGGCTTTAAACTATTATAGTTACTATTTTCCACGTATTATATGTAGAAACTACTTGTTAGAGATAAAGAAGCTACAAACGTATAGTAAATAGGAAAGGCATTAGATTTAACGTTCTTTGTTTGTGCCATTCGGTCATTTCCAGCACTTCCAGTACAATATACATGGGGAACCCAAAATTAGTACCCATTACAAATCCATATGGGAATGGCAACAGAAAGGCATGCCACCATTAGTGGCACAGTCAAAGATATACCAAGGAGAACAAATGATTTGCTGCATAAATTATATTACTAATAATTAATAAAATGTAAACAAAAACATAAGCAGGAAAACAGTTACGCTGATAGAAAAAGGCCATTCACAAACAATAACCTAAGTAGTTGATGGCCTGATTTTAACATTTTTAATATTTTAATCCTTAAATAAATAGAATCGTTAATGTCTCAATTGCAATCATGGCAATCAAATTTTTAATCGTTAACGTCTCAATTTTTAAAAGTATGAACAACTTACAGCAATAGTAGAGTTTGGTCATTATCTTAAAAAGGAGAGCAACAATCCAACACAAGTGCTGAGTAGCCAAGCAATAAAACCATACTGAAGATAGTGAATGGGAGAGAGAGAAAGAGAATTTGTTACTAGTTATTTATTTAAACTTCAAACAAATACTTTATCAGACATCTTCATTATAATACGCATGCAGTAAAACAAATGTAAAACTTAACAGAATAAGCAACAAAAGATATATAGCCAGGCCAAACATAACAATTACTGGATTCAAAAAACAAACTTGAGGGATAATAAAATCCCTAGTTCTAGCTAACATTACAATGATAGAGTTAAAAGCACTCCCAAGCAAATTGGTACCATGGGTTATAGCAACGTGTTTAACCAAGACTGCCAAAATCACTGTTTTACTTGTAGGGTTATTTGATTCTTCAAATCAACTAAGATATCAGTGTTATAAACAAACAGCCATGGCAGAGCACCATGGTAGTTTTCTGTAATTCCACATGAAGCACTCCTGAGAAATGTCCGGAAGAGCACTGCAACACCAAGAATTTCATCGCAAAGTATATACTTCCCCTACTAACAAGAAAATTCAACATTAAATGATGTTCACCACAAAAACTTTACCAATTTCAAATCAAGGTAGTAAAACAACTTTAGTACCACCAAATCTGATCAATTAAAGAGTTATATTTATTTCTAACCTAGAATGACAGAGAAGATGAAGTGAGAAGTTCCACTTACCATGAAGACAAAACAGGGAAACACATCCATGAGTGGTGAGAGATACCAAATTGAGACATGCAGCGGTGAGTGGTGCGGTGCTATTGATCTCGCCGTCGCCGACGCCGACGATAGTAGTGGTGGTCGACATCTGATTGACAAGGGTTACGAGGATTTGATGAGAGAAAAGAAAGAAGAAACATCGAGAAAGATTAGGTGAAAAACCTTGAAAATTAAAAATTATAACTTAAAATAAAAAAATAAAAGAATATAAAAAAGTTTGTAGCGGTTAAAATAAACTAACAGAAATTAAAAAATAACATAGCAGTTTATTTAACTGCCAGAAAATAATCGTAAAAAAAAATTGTTTTTTTGTAGTGAATGCTTAAAGCCACAGTATTTTTATGTTTTCAATCTTTTTTGCATCTTTCCTCTTTGAGCTTGGGGATTTTGACCTAATTTCTTGCATAGTGAGTGTTTTCAATGTACATTGCTGGAAGTAATTTTTAGTTGTATGAACTGAATATGGGTAATGGAAGCCCGATACATTCTCTGTAAAATAAGGATATAGCATCTGCTTTCTTCTTTTGTTAAAATACTCTCTTGGTCCATATTTTTATTGAAAAATCTCAAATAGATCTTAAGATTTTTTTTAGTCTCAATTAGGTCCATATTTTTGAAAATGTGTAACAATTAGGCCCATTCCGTTAGTATAGAGTTAACGGTGTTAAGGATATGCCACGTGTCAGCTTCTCATTTTTTTGAATTTTTAAATTTTTTAAAATTTTTTAAAATTTTTTTTAATTATTCATGCCACGTGTCACATCAATATTGTGCCACGTGTCAAGTTAGTAAGGTGACACGTGTCAAGTCATTGTTTGAATCTCAATTTGGTCCATATATTTGTTATTTTAATTATATTTCAGTCCATTTTTTTTTTATTTTCAATTTCATCCTTTCCAAATTGAGATCAAATTTAACTTTTCTATAAATTTTATAATGATATTTTTATTAAACATTTTAATAATATTAAGTTTATTTTATATTTTGTTTTTAAATTTTAAAATATTTATTTTAACTTGTTACAAAATTGTTTTAAATAATTTATATACAAATGTTAGAGTTGGTTTAAAATTAACAATTTTATAAATTTAAATATAAAATTTTAAAATAATTTTGTAAAAAGTTAAAATAAATATATTTAAAAAAAATTTTAAAAATGGACTGAAATGTAATAAAACTAACAAATATATGGACCAAATTGAGATTCAGATAATGATTTGACACGTGTCACCTTACTGACTTGACACGTGGCACAATACTGACGTGACACGTGGCATGAATAATTTTCAAAAAAAAAAATTTAAAAATTAAAAGATTTTAAAAAAAATTCAAAAAAATGTGGAGTTGACACGTGGCATATCCTTAACACCGTTAACTCTATACTAACGGAATGGGCCTAATTGTTACACATTTTCAAAAATATGGACCTAATTGAGACTAAAAAAAAAATCTTAGGACCTATTTGAGATTTGTAAAACATGGACCAAGGGAGTATTTTAACCTTCTTCGTTTATGTTTCAACATCTGGTGATAATTTGTTGTTTAATAAGTTGTTCAACACTTTCTTTGGTTTCCAAAATAATAAAATTGTTTTCTTATAAGTTCAATATATATATATATATATATATATATATGAGTAAAATTTGGATCAATCCGAGAAAAGATATCCAAGGTCACCAGTGCATTTTAGAGCTTTTACATCGCAGTATATGCCTCGGTTCCTACACACCTGCTGCATATAAACACACGGTGGCATTTTTGTAATTAAAGTCATCTTTTATGCCTCGATTGCCTTTCTAACCGAGGTATATAGCTTAAAAAATTTTGACCACTCGCGTTGACCCATAATTTGAATTTGTTTTTTTTACTGAAACAATATGCCTCGATTCTTTTATAACCGAGGCAGTAGAGACCTTATACTTCGGTCCAACTGATACCCGAGGCATATAACGAGACAATATGCCTCAATTTCGAATAACCGAGGCAGTATCTTCGTAGGGTTAAAAAAACCTAATTTCTTCACTGCAACAACGACGCACTTCTGTAATTCTTCTTCTTCTCCACGTCCAGCGCACCTCCGACAGTCCCGCACACCTCCCACCGTCCCGCACACCTTCGACGCACACCTCCCACCATCTCGCACAGCTCCGACGTGCTAGGCCATTGTTTCGTTGCCTGCACCGCACCGTCGTTGCATCTCCTGCACCGTCGAGGAGGTTTCCGGCGCCACTGCGACTTCTTCTTCTTCGACCAACCATCACCGTCACTGCACTGTCAATGAGTCGTGCACTGCCACTGGAGCTACTGCATCTTCTTCTTCGAGCAACCATTACCAACGTCCTGCGCGATTTCATTCAGTCTGCCTGCACCACCACTGCACGCACCATCGAGGAGGTTGTTGATGAATGCCTTGCTAAAATTCAACGAGAAGATGAGCGTCTTGCTAAACTACAAGATGAAGATGAACGTCTAGCTAAAATTCAACAAGATGAAGTTAAACGTCTGGCTAAAGCTCAACTTGAGGAAGACGAGCAACTTGCTAGGGCAATTCAAGAAAGTTTGACCATTGGTTCTCCTCCTCGATCTGACAATGATTCTTCATTTCTATCTTATCCTCACCTCTTTCCTCCTGGATATAGGTAATTGTGTGTATAATTACATCTTTTATCTATATAACAAATCGTTCCTTGTACGCTTATGGAAATTGCTGAATTTTCTGACATTTCAAGCAGAATATGTTTTGAAACTTCAATTTTAAGTTTTGCTGGTTTGAGTGTTTGGTTATACAATTAACTGATCTGGACTTCATTCTAGGTATTATTTTAAACAATTCTCATATGAATCGTTGAAGTGGGCTAAGCACTGGATTGGAATTTTATGAATGATACCTTGGTCTCTATTAGTTTTCTTGAGTGTTATTAAGTGCCTTTAACTAAGATGAAAATGTTAGAAAATGGTAGTGATTAAAATGAACATATTCTGTAATGTTTTAGCTAGTTTTTTTTATGGTGATTCGTTAGCACTTCTTGTGGAATATCTTGGAGTTTACTCGTTATCTACTAAAATTGAAGTTCTCTCCTCTATTTCAATATTATGGATCTGTATAGTAAAGATTATTTTTTCAAGGTTTCATGAATCTTTCTTAATGATTAAAAATATAGATTTAATAGGTTTTTGTAAACCTGCTTTCAGAATCTGTGTTGGGTGCAAAACTGAGATTGGCCATGGAAGATTTTTAAGTTGCATGGGAAACCTAATTTTTAAGTTGCTTAGAAAAACAATTAGTTGAAACCTCATTTTTCTTTTTCAAGAAAAAAAAGGTGAAAATTAATCTTAGCTTCATAAATGAAGGTCTTCAAATATCATTTTTGGTCAATCTTCATTTGATTATGCTGAATTTGTTCATTTACAGTTTTCCATGTCTAGCAATCGCCCTTACCACAAATCATGCTATGGGAGAAGCATCACCCCATATGTGATGTTTGCAAGAAATTTGTAAGTATCTTGACACTTGTTTTGCACTAATAGTTGTCTATTTGTCAACTTTGTGCTTGTTCTCTTTCAAGTTTAGAAATTTAGAAATTTTTATCCAATGTTTCAAATGTTATTTTACTTTATTATTTGAATCACTCATGATTTAAGTGGAAAAGTTAATCTAACGGAAGAGTGAGAAGAGGATGAAGAACATCTCCCTTTCTATTTCTTAAAAACACTTGTTTAGAGACCAATTTTTAAAACAGTATGAGTGAGAAGAGAATCAGACAGACCCTAAGTGTTGGCTTTTAAGTTATTTTTTATAAGTGTTATATATATTGTTGAGTGAACTAAAGTGATTGGTTATTTCTTTGTAGATCCCAACTAATTCAAATAATAGACAGAAGACTATTCAAATTTTTTTGTTAAATGGTCATATGCCTCGGTTGAAACACACCTGAGGCAGTAAATGTATCTTTCTGCCGTGGTTAAAACAGACCCGAGGCAGAAAGTATATTAAATTTTCTTTTATTTTTTGAATTTCTGATACCCATTAGGCCTTAGTTATGAGAAAATCGAGGCAGTAAATATTAAATATGCATCGGGTTTGTAACCGAGGCATAAAATACTACCTTTTTACCTCGACCGTATATGTCTCGGTTGTGGACCCGAAGCCAAAAGCTGAAAATAACCGCTGTCATTTCCCTTCCTTACACTAGTGGGTGTTTCTTTCTTTTGGTCTATAAAACACTTGTTTTTTTAGTAGCAACTTTTAAACCTTAATAGATATTAGAGAATAGATTGAATAGTAAACACTATGAACTTATTTTAGAAGAAAGTATTTGATAAAATGGAAAAGTGAAAAGATAGTCAAACCAACTCTTGTTTGTGGTATGGTTTTTGAGTCTCTACGATCACGTATAAAATCATTCTCGTATCTTTACTTGGTAATTTTTAGCTCTTAGGATAGCTGGTTTATGACTTGTATTGGGCTAACTTTTTAGACTATTGCTTTTAGATTGTGCCTTGCAAGGCAGAAGCTTATTTAAAATTGCATCAACTTGAGGATGCTAAATCTAGTCTCTTAAAGATTCCAAATTTGGAAGGTTTTCTTGCAGCATATTCTCAAACCAAGTTCTTTGGTATGGTTGGTGAAGCCTATGTTCCTTTTAAAAGTGCAAATTGATAGAAGAGTATTGGTTTTCCAGGTAACTTGATACTCATTGCCTTGCTTGTAAAATGTATGCGTACTTTTAAAGGTTAGAAGCACTCAAAGATACAAGAAGGGTGTAGAATAAGCAAAACTGAAGCTTGACATAAACTTTATCTGTTTAATGCTCACAACTTTATATGTTTCTTCTTTATTTCTCTTAGTAATGCAGAAAAAACCACTACCAAAATTTTGGGGGGATCACTACATTGTAAGTTCTCTACATGATGAAGGATTATCTTGTTCCTTTTTAAGATTATTAGATATGGTGTGAGTTGATTAAGAAAGCTAAGCGAAATCCCCACTGGACATTAAGATAGCAAGCTATCTAGATGTGAAGGTTCATTTCACAAAGCTCAAGAGAAGAAGGTGATGGATTGATTCAAAATGAAAAGGAAATGGAAAGCACATAAACCATAGAAAATCAAGAACAATTAAAGGAAGAAGAAAACATAAAATGGAAAGGAAAGAAATGGTAAAAATGTGAGAAGCACGCCACTACAAGGCTAGGCTAGAAGCCATGACAACCCTGAAGATGAGTTGATGTGTGCCACCACTTGCTATGCAAGATAAGGATTTTTGAACAAAGTGTTTTCTTCACTCCTTGGAGGAGCTTTGAGTGTAGCCTTGCCTTGTTACTTTGGGAGAGTGATCTAAACACTTGGGGTACATTTTGGGTTGGATTTGGTCTTAGTTTTCATGTTGTCTAACCTCTAATCCATTTATTTTGTCTCAGGTTTGAGTGTTTTTGTTGTAGGAATTATGGCAAGTTCATCAAATACACCTACTCCAAACAAAAACAATACATTGGTGAGATTGCTTCGGGATTTGGAGTTGTCTAGGAAGGATTCCTTTAAACAATTGAGAAAAGACAAGGAGCAAAGTGACCTAAGAATCCAAGAGCACATTCAAAGGCTTGAAGCTAAAGAGCAAGATGGAGAAGCTAGGAAAAGAAGGCATTCTGGGTGCAACCCATCACAAGAGAAGCAAACTCCAAAGATTCCTAAGTTCTATGGTGGAAGTGATCCCAAAATCTTCCTTGATTGGGAAGCTAAAGTTGAGCAAATTTTCAATGAAAATCATGTAAAGGATCAAGCACAAGTTGATCTAGTAGTTTTAGGATTTTTGGACTATGCCAATACTTCGTGGCATAAAGTTTGTAAGAATTATGACCAAGGGCCACCCGCGGCTTCTTGGATGGACATTAAAACTCTTATGCGCGCTAGATTTGTTCCTCCCTCCTATAAGGAACTTCTTTTGAAGCTCCAAAGGCTTCAACAAGGTTCTATGAGTGTGAGTGGGTACTTTAAAGAATTAGAGTCTCAAATGCGTAGGGTTGAACATTTTGAAGTAAAAACACTCTTGTGTCTCAACCATTTGTGAGAGTTTCCTCCCTTGGGAGTGAATACTTTTAAGCTTTATCTTGCATGGCAAGTGCCAGCACACATCCACTCATCTTCAAGGTTGCCATGGCTTCTAGCCTAGCCTTGTAGTGGCGTGCTTCTCACATTTTTACCATTTCTTTCCTTTCCATTTTATGTTTTCTTCTTCCTTTAAATGTTCTTGGTTTTCTATGATTTATGTGCTTTCCATTTCCTTTTCATTTTGAATTAATTCATCATCTTCTTCTCTTGAGTTTTTTGAAAGGAACCTTCATATCTAGATAGCTTGCTATCTTAATGTCCAGTGGGGATTTCACTTAACTTTCTTAATCAACTCACACCATATTCAATAATCTTAAAAAGAAACAAGATAATCCTTCATCACTACATGACATTATGCATTTAAAAATTATTTAAGGATATATGTTCCTTTCTTTTTTCTTTTTAGTATATTAGCTTCAATCAACCTCCTTTTTTCTTTATTGAATTCATTTTCTTCTTATGAAGTAATTCAATATTTAATCATGAAATGATATGTGATGTCAAATAGGTTCTAGTAAATTATATGAGCTAACAACTAACTAATTATAATTTCTTCCTTCATGTAGCATGCTAACATTTCCAAGATCCATAATTGCATACTAGAGAAACTAGTATTATTTACAAACTGGTATCTAGTTGGGTCTTGTATTATGCTAGTCATAATGTGTCAAAGAAATGGCCAGGTAGTTGATCAGAAGTACTGAGTTCGAATGGAATTAATTCATCACTAAGTTATGTTTGCAGACGTGAATACACAATTGAATGTAATTAGAAGGTGTGAATTGACTATTTTGATTCAATTGATTCTTTTTACTGGAAATTATGTTTATTACTCGAAGTACAGTTTCATTTGCTTTATAGTTATGTGACCAGATATTTTGCCTGATTTATGAAACTTCACCCTCATAGGTAAACTTATTTGCTTTATCTCACTAGTGAACGTTCTCTACAAGAAATTTATTTACAATTTTCAACGTTTGTAGTGTTTTTTTTTTTGTTTTTCATCCTGCTACAAGAAACTCCTGCGAACTAGTGCATGCACTTTCTCATTAGTATTACTTATAGAGTTAAGAAAGTTGTATGCATATTCCTTTTTAGTCTCGTAACAATAACTAGTGATTTTTTCCTTTTAATTTATATCTTGTGCTTAACTTATGTTTTCCTTTTCATTTCAGGGGTTTGCATATCTTGCTACCAGAATATGTGTATCACGTATGAATTGACCAATGTCCTATGACCATTGTCCATACTTTATCTTTATCTAGATTTTAATTCCAAAAGGTTGGAAAGCATTTATGTGGTTCAGATCCGTTCACCTTGACCCTGAAATATATCCTAATCCAAAGGAATTTAACCCTTAAAGGCTGGGGGACTAGTGTACCACACCTCACCGGTCCTGCTGGCATATCAACACATATCATCCTTGACCGACATACCTATATCGACAAAGGCTGGGGGACTGGTGTACCACACCGAGCCAATTTAACCAAGTAATAATAATAAACGATCACCATACCTACATGAAAATCATTCAAGTAACCGGCCTGGGCTGACCTAAGCCTAACTAGGTTCGCATCCAACACATTCCTAGAACCGACAACATCAGAGCAGACATCTTATCCAAACTAGCCAGTACCAAATTAAAAAGCTGTCACCGATCCCTATTGCAACAGACACTGTCCGCCCCTTCCATCACAAATACTTGCCACAACCTAACCCATTCCTAAACCGATAATTGGACCACTCCTTACATCCAGTATTTACAAACCGGTAACCCCCACCAAATGCTGACAAAACTTGGATAGCTAAAGCCGTTAGATATACAATGATAGGTGATGATTTATACAAATGCGGATATGGCCAACTACTCCTCAAATGCGTCACTCCAGAACAAGCCCAGTATATCATTTCAGGAATTACATGAAGGCATATGTGGCTACCATTCCGGCGCACGCACCATGACTACCAGTATCCTTCGCGCCGGATACTTCTGGCCGACTATGGAAGCAGATTGCCAGGACTTCGTCAAAAAGTGTAAACCATGCCAAAAGCATGGCAACCTCATTCACCAGAAATAAGAGCAGCTTCATTCTATATTATCCTCGTGGCCCTTCGCTAAATGGGGTATGGACATCCTCGACCCGTTCTCCCTTGCAAAGGCCAAGTAAAGTTCTTAATAGTAGTCGTCGATTACTTCACTAAGTGGATAGAAGCCAAACCACTAACCACCATCACAGCCCAACAAGTCCAACAATTTGTTTGGAAGGATATTATATGTCGATATGGTGTCCCACATACCATCATCACCGACAATGGCCGACAATTTATAGACAAGGAACTCGCCAAATTCTACACCGGTCTAGGCATGAAACACATAACCAGCTCTGTCGAATACCCATAGACAAATGGACAGGCCGAGGCGGCAAACAAGGTTATCCTAGTAGAGCTACGCAAGTAGTTGGATAGCACCAAAGGCCGGTGGCCCGAAGAACTAGTAGAAGTGCTATGGGCCTACAGGTGCACCCCTTAATCAGTAATGAACGAGTCTTCATTTAGTCTGCTATACGGTGCAGATGCCACGATACCCGTTGAAATTGGCAAACCATCTCTGCGCCGAGAACTATATGACTCAACCCAATCAAAATATGGCCACATACCTCGACCTCCTACCCGAGCTAAGAGAAAAAGCTCAAATACGCAACTTAGTCGCCAAACAAAGAGCTGCCAGGAAATATAACTCCAACCTATGCCCAAGATCGTTCATAAAAGGAGACTTAGTTTGGAGAATGGCCAACAATGCAAGAAAGAAGGATGGCAAGTTCTCCGCCAATTGGGACGGTCCATACCGAATACGTGAAGATGCTGGGGGAGGGGCATATCGGCTGGAACAATTGTCTGGGGAAGAAATACCCAATACATGGAACATGTCCCATCTCAAATTCTACTTTAGTTCAAAAACATGTATTGTACCATACTAAACACTTGTAACCATGGGTGTACTCTTTTTCCTCACCGAGTCTTTTTCCCTAAGGAGGGTTTTGACTGGGGAGGTTTTAACGAGGCACCTCAGATTCAATGAATAATATGAAGGGTTCCCAATTTTATGACCATTCTTTCCTTCACTTCTCGCATTCGTTTTAGTTCCCTACCCTTACCACAAGTAAGCGGCCTGGGTCGAGCACCCTTAACTCGATGTTAATTCGTTTAAGTTCCCCACCCTTACCACAAGTAAGCGGCCTTAGTCGAACACCATTAACTTCATGATTAAATCGTTTAAGTTACCCACCCTTACCACAAGTAAGCAGCCTGGGTCAAGCACCCTTAACCTGATGTTAAATCATTTAAGTTCACCACCCTTACCACAAGTAAGCGGCCTGGGTCGAGCACCCTTAACCTGATGTTAATTCGTTTTAGTTCCCCACCCTTACCACAAGTAAATGGCCTAGGTCGAGCACCTTTAACTCGATGTTAATTCATTTTAGTTCCCCACCCTTACCACAAGTAAGCGGCCTGGGTCGAACACCATTAACTTCATGATTAAATCGTTTAAGTTACCCACCCTTACCACAAGTAAGCAGCCTGGGTCGAGCACCCTTAACCTGATGCTAATTCATTTAAGTTCCCAACCCTTACCACAAGTAAGCGGCCTGGGTCGAGCACCCTTAACCTGATGTTAATTCATTTTAGTTCTCCACCCTTACCACAAGTAAACGGCCTGGGTCGAGCATCCTTAACTCAATGTTAATTCGTTTTAGTTCCCCACCCTTACCCAAACTAAGCGGCCTGGGTCGAACACCCTTAACCTGATGTTAATTCGTTTAAGTTCCCCACCCTTACCACAAGTAAGCGGCCTGGGTCGAGCAACCTTAACTCGATGTTAATTCATTTTAGTTCCCCACCCTTACCACAAGTAAGCAGCTTGGGTCGAACACCCTTAACCTGATGTTAATTCGTTTTAGTTCCCCACCCTTACCACAAGTAAGCGGCCTGGGTCGAGCAACCTTAACTCGATGTTAATTCATTTTAGTTCCCCACCCTTACCACAATTAAGCAGCTTGGGTCGAACACCCTTAACCTGATGTTAATTCGTTTTAGTTCCCCACCCTTACCACAAGTAAGCGGCCTGGGTCGAGCACCCTTAACTCGATGTTAATTCGTATCAGTTTCCCACCCTTATCACAAGTAAGCGGCTTGGGTCGAACACGTTTAACCTAATCTTAATTCGTTTAAGTTCCCCACCCTTACCATAAGTAATCGTTTTGGGTCGAACACCCTTAACATACAATCGAGTTCGCCAAACATAACATACATCACAATTAACAACATCTGACAAACGAGATAGCAGACACAAAAGCATTAATCACATTAAACTTAAAAGCAAAGTAATGTACGAAGTGTTACAAACACAGTACCAATTATTATAGACATAGAATCGATAACCATTTCAAATCATAACAAATATAAATCCTATGCCAATTTGTCATCACCTCTTTCCACGGCAACCTCCGCTTCCTTCTCCTCCTGGACCGCCTCCTTCTCTACTTCCCCCTTTGGACTACTCTCAGCCTCGTCAATAAGTTGCGCATCCATCACATCTTTATTAACATCACACCTTGAATCAGCTGCATCAACATCTTGGTGAAAGAAGGCCGCCTGCCGCAATCCCTTCTGAAACCCGTTGATGTGCTCTTGGATGATATAACCCTTCAAGTCATCAAGCTCCCCCTCAACACCCTCATACTTCTCCTTCAACTCGTCATAATCCACCTCTAGATCCACTATCCTTTTATTGAGTTTACCCTCTGAATCCAAGCAACGAACCTTCTAGGTTCCCAGCCTTTTCTTCTCCTCCTCCCAACTCTCCCTCTCCTTCTTCCAAGCAGCCCTCTGTTCCGCGAACTTATCAACTTTCCCCTGCAACTCCTCCACCTTTTCATGATTTCCCTCCTTTACTTCTCATCGATACAAAGATCCAACCCGGCGACTTAGGATCAACGCCTTGCTTCCAAATTCCACCATAGTCCTCACCAGATGATCGGGCTCCATACTGTCGATAGAGTTGATAACTATCTCCGAAAGATTGATGTCGATGTCCTTCCTAACAGACGTTTCCGGTAGTTCAATCAAACCGGATTCTGGTCCCTTGGTCCCACTTGACGACCTCGGCCCAAGTAACGCAGCCCTGACCTTCTTCAAGTCCTTACCCTTACCGGGTCGAGTCGGTAGTTCAGCCTTCCTTTTAGTGTCACCATGCACATGCACCTCGACCAGCGACTCTTGTAAGTTTGGAACATCAGTGTTCCCAACTGTTTTTGCCTTCGCGGCCATCTCCTTCCGCAGTGCTTGGAAAAACGCCAAGTTCTTCTTTCCGGACTGAGCCATATGCCTTACAAAAATGCACCAACATCCGATTAAGTCAACTTAGAAACATCAAAACAGTTTAAGTCATAAATAGATACCTTCAATATCAATAATCGGGTGAACCGAATTATAAACCCTAACTAGGCCCTTAGTGGGCAACTTATCAGAAAACTTCATCAAGACTTCCACCACCTTCTTATCCGCCACCGACAACTCGTCGGTGCCTATATCCTTGTAGCGAGAAGGAGGTGCCATCCAACTAAATGGGAATTTTGTACTCCCATCTGCATTAAGGAAGTAAGAGCTGCCCTCCTCCTTCACCACAACCTTAAAGTAATCGTCCTTAAAGTGCTTGAAAGATTGTGAGAACGCGTCCAATCTCCTAATGCTAGGATGGCTCACCAAGGATAACCAAGTAGTTGGCTGACGGGGCCTAGTGTCATAAAAGTACAAAAATGCACGAGGAGAAGGCTGTAGATACAGTGATTGGCACAAGACACGGAAAGCTTGCATGTAAACCCAACTGTTCGGATGCAACTACATTGGTGCCACATTGAGCTCACGAAGTACTCCCACGGTGAAGTCATCCAACGACAATCTCACATGCAACTGGGAGAAATGACACATATACATAGAAAAGAACTTCTCGATAGCCCCCTCTTGGCCGTGACATACGCGGTCAATGGCGCTCACCCGCTCCAAGGAAACGATACCCCAGTTCACATCTTTCGCGATGATAGGGGTGCAGTTCAACTAAGAGTTTAGTAGACGCGACTACCGAAACAAAGACGACTGAGTACGAACGTCAGTCGCTATCCATTCGTAACCGGCCTTGGCCGGCCAATTACTCTCCGCTATTTCTTTAGGAGGGTCATCTTGCACCTCAGTCACCGTCTCCATCGGAATTCTACCCACCACAGCCGTTGGGCTACTACTCTCCCCCTCAAGTTGTCTACCTACACTCCTCCCAGACTCCATACTCTCACTACTGGAAGAAGATAACGACACACTATCACTACTACTAGACATACCTTTCTCTGAAAAGATGACGGCAGGATCTAGGAACTAGTCGGACAAGTATAACACACGCAAAGTCTCTGATTATGAAATTCTCGCAAATGAACCAACAAACATGAACCCATCACGAAATCCACATTTATAATGGTAAAATCTCAAACGACATAGCTTCCTCCCGCCAAAATCACGACCCATACCAATCGACATAGGCACACCAAAGGCCATGGGTATCAGAAAGGAAGGCGTAAAAACCCCTTTTTGATTAGACCTCTGACATCCATTCACCTGCTACCAACCTTTTCTCGCCTTTAGCCTTAACATTGTTCATAACACTTAAAGGCTGGGGGACAGGTGTACCACACCGAGCCAATTTAACCAAGTAATAATAATAAACGATCACCATACCTACATGCAAAATCATTCAAGTAACCGGCCTGGGCTGACCTAAGCCTAACCGACCTGAACCGGTAACATAAGACGCTAAAAGGAATAACCCACCTAGGACAGCATATGAGCAATGGCAGCACAAGCCGCCAAAGGGAGTGGTCGGTTTATGCCGACCATCTTAAGATACTTAGTGAAACCAAAGCCCCCCCTGATATCCAATGAGCCCCCGATAGTCAAGACTAAGGGCCAAGGCCAAGGCCTAGGCCCACCATGGCCCAAACTAGGGCCCAACCCATGGAATGGGCAAATATAATTAATAATCTATAAATATACATGGACCCCACAAATTAAAGGTATGCATTCATTACTTCATTAATCACCTGATTTGACTTTTTGAGAGCTTTTGGCTGACTTAAGCTTCGGAGTCCCTTCTGCAGGTAACCCCTCCCGGGTCCAAGCCGATATATGCTAAATGGGAAGAGGTCAACCGAGGAGATAGCGGACTGTATGGGTAAGGTGACACTTGTGCCTAACTGATCTTATTGTTCTTTGCAGGAACACTTATAGAGTTAAGAAAGTTGTATGCATATTCCTTTTTAGTCTCGTAACAATAACTAGTGATTTTTTCCTTTTAATTTATAGCTTGTGCTTAACTTATGTTTTCCTTTTCATTTCAGGGGTTTGCATATCTTCCTGCTAGAATATGTGTATCACGTATGAATTGACCAATGTCCTATGACCATTGTCCATATTTAATCTTTATCTAGATTTTAATTCCAAAAGGTTGGAAAGCACTTGTGTGGTTCATATCTGTTCACCTTGACCCTGAAATATATCCTAATCCAAAGGAATTTAACCCTTATAGATGGAACATAAGTCGCGAAGCTTCATCTTTACCTATTTTGAGCTGAGTCATGCATTCTGCACTTTTATATGTGCTTTATGGTTTAATTTTGAATTTTGTGATTGGCTGGCTGTCGTTGACACGATCAAATTAATACTACTAAACAATAGCAACTTCAGTATTGCTAAGATAGTAGTTAAGGAAATAGAAAGGGTAAAGTTAACTCTAACTCGTCTCCCAACGAACACGTAATTGCTTTTTGACAAGAAAGGAATAGAGTTAGTCAAATAAAATAATAAAAATATTGGAGGATTAAGATAAACAAGAAAGAAATAGAAAAGATAACAAGAGATAAAAAAAAACAATAGTAAAGAAAATAGATTGATTCCACTGCTTTTTTAAAATAGATTCATCATCGGTTATCTAAAGATTATTGCTCAATTAATTATTCTTGTAGATTTGCAAATTAATCAATGTAAAGTCTCAATTAATTTGTTGGCATTCTCACTTTTAACCAAAGTACAATCTCATTTAAAAGTGAAAACTTTTAAATTATCCACAATAAATTCAACCAATTTATAGTCTCAATCAAATTTTACTATGCCTAATCATGTATATTCTTTTATCTCCTCACCAAATAAAAAGCTTAGTTAATCAAAGTAAAGTCTCGATTAATTTTAGTTATAGTCAATACCTTTAATCAAAGTAAAGTCTCAATTATTGGTAAAAACACATATAATCACATGAAGTTTCTAAATAAAATCAAAGTAAATTCTTAATTAAATTTAAAAACCCTTGGACTCAAATGATCAACATGCATATAGATCTAAAATCATTACTTTTTACATGATTCAAAGATAAAAGACATACATGAATTAAAACCTTAACAATAATAAAATGAACAAAGAAATTATTTCATTATAACCTCATAATCCATAATGAAATTACAATGGAATCAACACAATAAGTTTAGCACTCCATGGAATGCAAAAGTAAAAAAAAAAAAAGAAAGTAGAGAAAGAAGAAATTAGGCCCCCTAAGGGTTCCTAAATTTCGACGTACTGAGCTTGTTCTTTCTGGTTCCCTTGGTCTTTTTATATAGGCTTTGATTGGACTTAGACTTTCTCTTTTCTATTGCTGAAATATTTTATCTTTTGATATAATATCTCTCAAATAATTACATATTTTATTAGTTTATATAATATTTTGAAGATTTTCTTTGGTAATAATTTGAGATATATAAAAGATAATTAATTAAAAATCTTTTAATTAATTATTTAGCAACTTAATTTCTGTCTAATTTCCAACTCTATCCTTCTAGTTTGACTATTTCACCAGCATTGACCATAATCTGCAATGTTTGACAAGATTTGACCAATCTATCTCGTTGACTGTGCAATGGCAAACTGACACGTAACAGATATTCTCTCTCCAGTGACAATTGCTGCTGCATCACATATGCTGCAATGGTGGCCAATTGAACTGCTGCAGGTGAGCGGTGTTGCTCACGAATGGTGGTGGCGCGTAGTGGAGGCTCGTGTGCAAACCTGTAGGTGCCTTCCAGCGTTAGGGTTTCATGTTGAGTTCTTCTGCAGATGCGTGAACAATGGAGTTCTCCTGGTGGTTCAGGCGTGATGTAGAGGGAATCCATTGTTCTACTGGAGCGTGAACGAAGCTCCATCCATGGTGGTTGAACTTGCAACATGTTGCAACCAGAATTATGACAAGACGACGAACCAAAAAAGAAAACGGGTTTTAAAAAAAGATTTGGGAGTCGCCACCATAGTTATTCTGGAAAACAATGGAAAACCATAAAGATAAGACAAGTCTGCGGAAAACTAGATTTTGGATCCGGGAGTCGGTTACATGTAGAGAAGGTGTTAACACCCTACAACGCCCGCCCGAGGGCGGTATCTTTAATTAAATATGCAAAGTTGATGTGATTTTCAAAATGTTAATTTTCCCCCAAAACAATGAAACTATAATATTAAAAAGAAACAATTTTTTTTTTTTTTTATTTTTTGGGCCCGACAAGGATTGACCTTGGTCCTACGTATTCTCATTCATAATGAGAAATCAGAGTTACGTAGTTCTTTACGAGAAACGATTTGGAAAATGATTAATTTTTTGGAGGTGAACCTGACAAGGACTGGCCTTGCTCCTACGTATCTCACGGTAGAGAATCAAGGATCACATAGTTTTTAAAGGCTTGTTTATTTGAAAATGTTGATGTTTTTATATTTTTAAATTTTATATGTTTTTTGGTATTTTTGAATTACTTGAAAACATGTGTCACACGACGCGAGCGGTCGGACAAACACCAAAAGGGAAAGAAAATTATTTTAGTATTTTTTAAATTATTGAGAAGAAAGTGTCACACGACGCGAGCGACCGGACAAACACAATAAAAATGAAAGAGAACTTTTTTGATTCTTTCTATACTTTAATTTTTATAATTTTCAAATATATTTGTTATTTTTTAAAAAATAATAATAAAAAAAATTAAATAAATAAAAGGATGAAATTATTTAAGAAGGATAAAAGTGAAAAACAAAATATGGGGGTACATGAGTGATTAGTGGGGGTGCACAAAGTAAACATAACAACATGCCCAAAAACAATAGACAAAGATATGGGGTGTAGGACTATCACATGTGGGAGGTGCACGAAGTAAACGGGTGGAGTGTGTAAAGTGAGACAGGGGTGTAAGAAATAAAATGATGTGCAGTGTGTGCAGTAAACAAAGAGGTGCGTTGTGTAAACCCAAATAGATCCAAAACACAAACTGGGAGGGGTGCAAAGACTGAAAGTAGGGGTGCGCGGAGTAGAAAGGTTGGCCAGCCCAAAGAAACTCGTGGGTGTGTAGGAAATTAATATTGGGGGTGCACGAGAAAAACCACACAGACCTAATTTTTCTCTAACTCTAATTAAGCTAAAACCTCTCTCTCTTCTCACCAACGGCAGCCCCTTCTCCAATGTCTAGAGCCACCAAGTCTACGTCACTCGTCACTATCCACCATGGTCGACCAAGGCCAAAGTCGATGACGCCGTTCGACTTCGCTCTTTCCTTCTCGGCAGTGCTTCTTCGTCGCACCTCCATAGCCAACCCAGACCGAGAGCTTGCCACCCCACCGTAACTAGTCGAAGACACCTTCGGCGACACGACGTCGACGTCGAGAACCCACGATGCTCGACCTTCCCCCTCTCTCTTCTCAGGCGTGACTCAAACTTCCTTCACGTGAGCACCTAAGGCCACTACCGTTAGCACGCGTCCTTCGTTCAAAGCTCCGACTCGTCGGTGGCATCATCTCTCTGTTATGTTTGGGTGTGGCTGATTGGGGCATATGAGACTTGAGCTTTTGGTGTTGGATTGAGGGTTTGGGTTCTCTGTTTTGGTTTTATATTGGTTTTGATGCAAGTGTGGGATGAAGGTGAAGGATGAAGATGAAGGTTGAATATGAAGAAGGAAAGGATAATGAGGCTGGAAAGTGTGTTTCATGTTGGTTTGGTGCTGGTGAGTGATGAAAATGAACGAAAAAGATGATAGTTGGGTTGGTTTCTGTATTTTTCTGTGTTTTTTTTGCAGGTGGAAGATAAGTGTGGATGGCTGCCTTTGGGGGAATGGAGACGGCAGGGATAAATGGATGGAATCTGTGGCTATGGGATTCGGTTAGGAAGTGAGTGTGGTGGGTTAGAAGGTAAAGCTGGTCGTGTTATGTGTACCGGCAGAGGAGAATAAAGTGGCGTGAGGATTCAATCGAAGGGATAATGGAGGATTCAAGCAACAATAATGTAGTAATGTACATAAAAGATTCAATGAGTCAAAAAATGACAAGCAAAGCTGAATATATATATATATATATATATATATATATATATATATATATATATATATATATATATATATATATATATATATATATATATATATATGATGGCTTCTTCTTGTCTCTATTGAAGCTTGCATGAAGAATGGAGGCTCCATGGATGGTGTTCGATGCAGAAGCATGAAGGAAGGAGCTTAAGGTGTTTGGTTTGGTATAGGTGAAAGGATTCTTAAGAGAGGTGAGGCTGACTCCTAAGGAAGAAGACTAGAGTAAACTAGAGGAGAGTTTACTCTAAGGTGAGCTCAAAAGAGATTTGTGCACAAATTTGGGCAGCAATTCATTACTCAATTTCAAGCTGAAAAATTCATCTCCTAAGCCTTCCATTTATAGGCTAAAATGAGACCAAGGAGTCTGATGTGATCCCAATAAGGCTTATAGCATTGGGCCAACGCCTAGGCCTATTCATTTTAATTTCTTTTATTTTAATTAAATAAATGTCTCTAATTGGGTTTTTTTTCTAAATGCAGCCTATTTTCTAAGCTGCCAATTAATGAAGAATTGACATTGGGCCTGCGGCCCAACTCTCCTTTACATCATTACTCCTTGTAGCATCCTCTGATTGGGCATTGTGCAGCCTATTTCTCTCTAAATCACGCTGCTCGCACCAATGCTTCCAGCACCCCCTTCTGTCTTGCTGCAGCCAACACATGCTGTTTTCAACATCATCTTTTTATTGGGCCCAAGCCTATACGCACCATGGAGGAGAGCATCCCTTTTTCCTGCAGCGCCTCCAAACCAATTAATGCATTGCATCACATGGGCCCAACATCAATTTCTTTCCTCCGCGTGCAGCATGCATTTTCTTCATTTAAATTTCAGCTTGGGCCGAAACTCTTGCATAAGGCGCTGCAGCCCAATTTGTGAGCGTCGCAGAGTTCCTACCTCACATTTCTTTTCTTCACACTTAGGGTTGTTGCCGTCACGAGTTTCACCATCTGTGACCCTCGAGCAACTCTTCTTGCTCATGCGTTTTCTCCTTTTTGCTTATGCTCCGTCCAGTAACGGTTCCAAAGCTAGAGCTTCGTTAGGTTTTCCCTTCTTCGCCGTTAGGACCTTTTGTTAGAACGACAACCATCGTTTTCTTTCCTTCCATTCTCCGGTTGCCTCTCTTCTATAAAGAGGCAAGCCATTGTTTGTAAACATTTTCAGCTTTTGATGAATGTTAGTTTGGTTGAGAGTACTCCCACCGTTCGTCTTAGCTCCCCTTTCCCATTAGAAGAAGATTTCTCCTCCTAGGGTTCCAAATACAGTGTGCGTGTGAGTTCAGTGTGAGAACGAGAGCGAATCCAATCTTAAGAGTCTTCCGCTGCGTTTCCTCGTCGATTCCACCGAACAATCGACGTTTGGAGGCCATTCTCCAACGAACGGAGCACGTTTCCGCCGATCAATGGCGCCGATGGCCTCATCAAGTGGTATCAGAGCCACTCGTGCTTGGACCACGCTGAGATAAGTGTTCTTCATCTTCTCTCTGCTGTTATTTCTGGTCTAATATTTTTGTTGCTGTTTGAACTCCATTGTTGGCCTAATATTTTTTTTTGCTTGAATTTGAGCACTGCATCAGTCAATGTGAGCATTCACAGGCTTCCTGTTTCCTTCTGCAATACATATTTACTTTGCTAAATTCATGTCCAGATTTTCCACATATTGCTTGGTCATTGGAATCTGAATTCAACACTGCAATTAGTGTCTATTTGCTTTGAATACCAGTACTTTGTTTTCATTTTTTTTTGTCTAGTGCTGGTTTAGTTTGTCTAGATCTCTCAAATGTTACATATCTTACTTGGCCATGTGTGTTTAGATTTGCTTGCTTTTGAATCTGCCTTGTTCATATCTTATTCTTACAAGTTACATCATTTGGCCTTATTTTGACTCTCCTTGTTGCTTGACTGAATTGTGGAGTGAACATTGGATTCACAGTGAAACATTGCGTTCAATATCAGTTGCTTTGAACCAACAGTTTTTCAATTCTGTTTCAATCAGTTTGTATTCATAGTGCAACTGTTTCATTTGGTTTGAATCACAACGTCAGTGTTGTTTGCATCCAGTTTTAATGCCTATATCAGTTTCAGTGGTTTCCATATTTTCACTGACTCTTGCTCCATTAATCTCTTCATGTTTTAGATTCAGCTATGCCATGTAATTTGTTGAGTTGCAACTGCTGTTTTCTCCGAATTTGATAATTGAAATTACTACTTGTTGTTGTGTCATAGATTCAGTTCTGTGTGGCAAGCTTCTGTTATCGGTTTTTTTTTCACTACACTGGCCAAGCATATTCTAGTTGCCTATTTTTTGTGCCTTGAGTCTTTGTTTCCCTTTTGTTTCTTTCATTTTGTTTTTGAGTTGAATCATTTGATGCTGTCATATGTGTTTGCTTACTGTTGTGGAAGTAGCACATTGATACTGTTGTGAGCTGTTGTTAATATCTTTGAGAGTTAAAAGGAAGAAAGAAGTCCAATGAAAAGAAAAAGATTATGATAAAAAAAAAGCATCTGAAAGATATTGTTTCAGTCTTTATTGAATTTGAGAACATTATTTGTTTCAGCAAAATACAAGTTATCTTGCACAGTTCACAAAGTGCATACTGCTCTGTTCAATTTCATGTGCACATGCTCTTGATTCAACTTATTTTGACTCTTTGTTTGCTTTTGGTTTTGTTCATCTTATTCTAGACACATTCCTTAGGATCCTTTTGTGTGCCTCCTTTCTTTAATAGCTTGTTTATTGCTTGTCTTTATTGGATATCCTTGAGTTTGTCTATTACATCTTTCAATTGATGTTGTCCCATTCTTTCATTTGAGCTTTTATTATTTTTCTGAATTTTTTTCCTGTCACGCAGCTTGATTTGCTCTTGATTCTGTGTTGGATCCTGCATACTCACTGTTTTGGCAGCCTTTGTAGGTAAAACCTCTTCTTGAAGGTGGAGTGGTGAGTGACCCTGTTAGGAGGTAAACTGCCGAGGGAACACAGGAGTGAGTGGGACTTGAGCGCACCACATGAAGTTGGATGGAGTGCATCACGAGAGATTCATAGGAGTGAACTGGGACTTGAGACCATAATAGTGGTAGACACTTGAGGGAGATTTATTTGAAGGCTAGCCGAGAGAGAGACATAGATTAGCATAGTGTTATTTTTGTGTTTTGTTGTTTTCATATCACGGCATTTGTGTATTATTTCTTTTTCAGTATTTTCCTTTCATTTGGCTTAGGTGGGAAAATGCTTTAGAGCAATCCCATCCTTAGCATTTCTTTGTAATAGTTTAAGCGTTTAGTGTGAGGTTCAAGGGGTTCCAAAGGCCACTTGAATTTTCATTTAGGATTTTTTTTCGTCTAGTTTAAGTTTTTCGCCTTTATGTTTTCTGTTTTATGTTTTAATGTCCAGGTTTTGTGTGTTTGCCATTTATGTCTTAAGTCACCGTGATATCTAGGTGCCATTTGTTTTACACCTAGTTGACCTTCTTTTGGTCTTTAAGTTTTCACTCTTTTCACACACTTTGTCAATTTGTTTTTCGCCATCTGTTTCATTTGTATTTTTATTGAGAAATTCTGTGAGAGCATTTTAGAGATCTCTGGCTAGGAAAGGCTTGGTTCCTAAGCTTGTCCATGTGACTCACCTCCCTTTCCTGGGAGTATCTCTAGAATTCTTTTCCACTACTTTCTCTTTAGAAATTCATTAACTTTGTGAAAAATTGTTTTGTCAAAAGTGTTTTAAAATGAGTTTTTCTTCTTTTAGCCGTATGCATATAGATAGACATAATAGTGTGCAATTAGGTAGACATAGTAGTCATGAGTTGTATCATATCATTCATAGTGACATTCCATTCTTTGGGGAAGATATAGGACCAATATCATTTAAAGATTGGATGTGGGATACTGAAAAATTGGTGCAACCTTTGTTTAGTAAATATAGTCATATAGACATTCTTAGGCATGTTACATCTAGATTTGTAGGACGTGCATTAGATTGGTGGCAAGAGAGGCAATATCTAGTGAAAAAGGGGAGAATATCATGCATCAATACATTTTTTGAATTAAAAACATGCATGTGGAAACATTTCATACCCCCTTCATTTAGGATCACTAAAGCACAACAAGTTAGGATAGAAGACTTTATTGACATTGGGGATGCATTCATCCAAAACATTCATAAGTTTTCTAGACTAGAAAAAGATTTCAAGCACAATTTAGACTTGCTCTTGAGTGAACAAAGAAAGAGAGAAAAATACAAGAGAGAGCAAGCTAAACATCAAAAGCTTCGAGAATTTGAAAAGAAGAGAGAAAAAGAAGCGCTCGAGAAGCTTTGTGCTAAAAGAGAAAAAAAGAGAGATAAATGAGAAGAAAAAAAGAGAGGAAGAAGAAAAGGCTAAAGAGGAGAGTCTAAGAAAAGCAAAAGAAGAGAATAAGAGGAAAGAATTAGAGGAAAGAGAGAAAATGAAACAAGAGAGTAATCTTGAAATACAATCACAAGTGGTAGAGTTAAAGTGCATTTCAAAAGAGCAAAAAAAACTCTGTGTTAGGGATTTGGTGATGAATTCTTCACTAATTCCTAACATGAAGATCCCATTTTCAAAGGGCGTTTTCCCATCTTTAACCTCTACTAACTTTTTCGTTAAATCTTTTGTTTTGTTTTCTTTTCAAAATTTTTGTTCTCCATCTCATTGCTTTATTTCATCCTCCTCAACTTGTTTTGCCAAAACACACTTTGATATTAAAATTCTTTTCAAAAATCATCTTAGTCAAAGTGTGAAACATTTCTTTTGTGAAGTGGGCTTAATACCATCTTTTTCAATCCTCAAAGGCCCATTTTTACAGATTTTCCATCTAATTTTACTGCATGGTCTTTATGATTTTAATTCAATTTTATTTGATGACTATTGCAGATTTACTTTTGATCCTGGTGGTACTATTATTTTGGTTGCTGTGAGCCTTTATTAAACCTCTAGATCTGAGGACAGATCCTCTTCAAGGGGGAGGGGATGATGTGATCCCAATAAGGCTTATAGCATTGGGCCAACGCCTAAGCCTATTCATTTTAATTTCTTTTATTTTAATTAAATAAATGTCTCTAATTGGGTTTGTTTGCTAAATGCAGCCTATTTTCTAAGCTGCCAATTAATGAAGAATTGACATTGGGCCTGCGGCCCAACTCTCCTTTACATCATTACTCCTTGTAGCATCCTCTGATTGGGCATTGTGCAGCCTATTTCTCTCTAAATCACGCTGCTCGCACCAATGCTTCCAGCACCCCCTTTTGTCTTGCTGCAGCCAACACATGCTGTTTTCAACATCATCTTTTTATTGGGCCCGAGCCCATACGCACCATGGAGGAGAGCATCCCTTTTTCCTGCAGCGCCTCCAAACCAATTAATGCATTGCATCACATGGGCCCAACATCAAATTCTTTCCTCCGCGTGCAGCATGCATTTTCTTCATTTGAATTTCAGCTTGGGCCGAGACTCTTGCATAAGGCGCTGCAGCCCAATTTGTGAGCGCCGCAGAGTTCCTACCTCACATTTCTTTTCTTGACACTTAGGGTTGTTGCCGTCATGAGTTTCACCATCTGTGACCCTCGAGTAACTCTTCTTGCTCATGCGTTTTCTCCTTTTTGCTTATGCTCCGTCCAGTAACGGTTCCAAAGCTAGAGCTTCGTTAGGTTTTCCCTTCTTCGCCGTTAGGACCTTTTGTTAGAACGGCAACCATCATTTTCTTTCCTTCCATTCTCCGGTTGCCTCTCTTCTATAAAGAGGCAAGCCATTGTTTGTAAACATTTTCAGCTTTTAATGAATGTTAGTTTGGTTGAGAGTACTCCCACCGTTCGTCTTAGCTCCCCTTTCCCTTTAGAAGAGGATTTCTCCTCCTAGGGTTCCAAATACAGTGTGCGTGTGAGTTCAGTGTGAGAACGAGAGCGAATCCAATCTTAAGAGTCTTCCGCTGCGTTTCCTCGTCGATTCCACCGAACAATCGATGTTTGGAGGCCATTCTCCAACGAATGGAGCACGTTTCCGCCGATCAATGGCGCCGATGGCCTCATCAGAGTCTCCAAAAAGTGGAGGGAAAAAGGAGTCTAGAAAGTTGAATTTTGGAGCCAAAAAAGAGCATGTGGGAGGTGTCACTTGCTACCTAAGCAAGTCACACTTGTCTTGCCATGGGAAGCTAACTCTCATCCTTGGAGAGCAAGTTTGAGAAGCTTCTAGGCTTTTCTAGAGTAGACATACTACTCTTGGCCCATTTGGCCCAATTCCCCTTTTTGGTCCAAAATTATTTCTAAAGCACAATTTCCTCTAAGGCCCAATACATGGCCCAAAGAAAACCCTATTCTACTGGGCCCAAAATACAAAGCCCAAAATAAAATCCTAATCTAGTATTTACAAGCAAAGAGTCCTAGGCTAGGTCTTCACATCTTGATTGGCCCATGTGAAGTTCATCTTGAGCCTTGCATGCGCATTTAAAGCCCATTCCTTTTTGTATTCTCCTAGCCATGGCTCTTGTTGTAGGTCCCTTGGCTCGAGGCATCTCATCATCCCCTCCTTCTTGAGAAGGATTTGTCCTCAAATCTGTAGTCTCTGCTCATCATCTATACCACCTACAAAAGGTATTAAGTCAGCAACATTAAAGGTGACATGCACATCATAGCCTTCAAGCAACTCTAGCCTATACGCATTATCATTTACTCTTTTCAGCACTTTAAAGGGACCATTGCCTCTAAGGCTAAGTTTAGACTTCCTTTACTTAGGAAATCTGTAAGATCCGGGAAAATTAAATAGTTATTTAATTAATTATTTAATTAGGACGGATAATGAGAATATTTAAAGCAATAAATGCGGGGAGCTATGACATGGAAAAGTACTAGCTCAAGTGGTTGAGAGTACTTTATTGTGTGTGAGGACTTGGGTTCGAGTCCTATGTGTGCCACTTGGATGTTATTTAATTTATGTGTTTTTGTGCGCTTATATATTGAACTCGTTTGGATGATGATAAGTCCTTAAAATTGGGGAAGTCATCATGAAATATGTGTTGGTTGAATGGCTATGTATTTAAATTGTTAGTTGGTTAGTTGTGGGTTCAATCCTTGCTAAGAACAAAACTAATTTTCTTTTTGGAAATTTTGGGTTGCATGGTATTGAAAGGACGTAGAAAACCTAGCTGCAGATGAAGGCAGCCCAATGGGTAGGAAATCATTCAATAGTGGTTCATGAGTGGTCATTAGCTAAGACACTTAAGGCATTTTCGTTTTTTAGCACTTAGCACCTTTAATTTGGGTAATAAGTGAGGGAGATAGTAAGAGCAAGGGTTAAAAGAGAGGGAATAGCAGTGAGGGTTCGTGGTACTCATAAGCATAGGCGTTTTCTGAGTTTTGAGACTGATTGAGAGAAGTGGTAGGGCTGAAATCATCAAGGCTTGGATTGGAAACAAAGGCTAAGGAGGCTTAGTGAGAGGATAGACATACAAATTCGAATTTGGGCAAGGAATCCAGGTAAGGGGAGTTGTTTTTAATTGTTTTGACTCGTATTGGCTGTTCTATGATTGATCGAAGTGAATTGGATGAGTTTTGTGCCTAATTATGCAGTTTGTTTCACGTTTCTGGGTTCTCGCCCAGAAACCGCCTGGCGGACACGAAGGTGCCGCTAGGCGGCACATTAGAAATCACTGTGATTCTGGGTTTGCTGTTGAACTGCCTGGCGGTGGAACCGAACCGCCAGGCAATACATGGGGATGGGGTACTGTTTCATTGTGGTTCTGAGTAAAATGGGATGTAAAGAGTCCTAAATTGATTTTTTTTGTGTGTTGGTATGATTGCGAAATTATTGTTTCATGGGTTTTGTGTTGCCTGCGAATTTTACTGTGAGGGTATCATTGAGTGAATCACATTTAAACCTAAGCGTTCCATTAATAATCTGTTCTAGGGTTCATGATAGAAGAGGATCGTAGAAATTGGGATTTGGAGCGAATAAATACAGTAAAAAGAAAAGGGTAATGAGTGGTTGGTTATTCTTAAGTTTTGAATCTGGACTGAATTGATGGGGAATTGGGAAATTCGTGAGTGCAGCAGAGGGATGGAACCAGAATCCGATACGTCGCCTGGCGGTTTACAACCTGCTGCCAGGCGATGACCGCAACAGTGGCCAGTTTATGAGTTGAGAAATGGAGGATGGAAGGGTGAACATAGGGAGCGTGCGGTATTAGATAATTCGTAAGGAAACCATAAAGGACGATATAAATATGTTACCAAATAGTAGGAACTAGAATATACGTGAAGGTATGAGCATAATATGGTGTGGAGATAGGAAAGTTAAAGGTTAAATCGAGAAAATAATGGTCCAAATGTAGAGTTTCAGGGTTAAAAATATATATTGTGGGTGATGGTGTTTATCGGGAATTAGAGACAATGTGATTTGAGGAAGTGATGTAATAGTTAAGATGGTGTAACAAGGATTGAATGCTAGTATAGAAGTGTGGTAGTGCTGTTGTAGCGTGAAATAGGTATGTAAGATGCTAAAGGTTATGGTATGAGTGGTCTCATTTGTGGAATGGGTTATTAATTATGGATAGAGGAAATGGGAAGAAGCCCTATATCTCGTTGTACGGTTAAGGTACATGTAATTGTTTATATAAGATATTTGTAGGCTTGCCTATCTGAGAGTTGAGATTGGGATTCTTATGCGACCCATGGAAGGGATTTAAGTGGTAAACTAGATTAACTGGAGTGCCATAAACCAGGAAAGTGTAGTTCTGGTATGGCGCCTGGCGGTCTACTGATAGCCGCCAGGCGATAGTCCTAGCGTGGGAGGGTTACACTGAGCGGCGCCTGGCGGCACGGTGTGCTTCGCCAGGCGGTGACGAGAAAAATAGTGGGGTGTGGAACCGTTGGCGCCTGGCGGTGGGCAGGTACCGCCAGGCGGTCTGGGCCTGTTTCGCCAGGCGGTGTTGGCTGGTGCGCCAGGCGGCCGTGCACCAGGTCACGAGTTGTGTGTGTTGTTTTAATTGACAATGATGTTTTGCTTGGATCGGGAGATGCTGTGCCATGAGCGGGTAGGTTCATGGATGGTGTAACATGTGATGATATGAGCGGGGAGGTTCATATCAAGTTACTCTCACGTGGGGATACGAGCGGGGAGGTTCGTATGTTCCGTGCTCACGTTTAGAGATGCCACGTGCGGGGAGGTACGGGGGCTGGTGGATCACATGTGTTGGACTACGGGCGGGTAGGTCCGTAGAGCAGGACTACGAGCGGGGAGGTTCGTAGAAGCAGGACCACGAGCGGGCAGGTTCGTGTGAGCATCAGATTCCTGAGTCCAAGGCTAACCAATTGTATGATTTGAAGACTGTTAAGTCTTGGGGTTAGGGTCTTGGCCAAGATTTATAGATAATGAATAAGATGGGTAAATGATCTAATTTGTGTTTATATGTTTGTTATTTTATTTTCTCAGCTCACCCTTTCTGT
Source organism: Vigna unguiculata (assembly GCF_037176805.1). Taxonomy (NCBI): domain Eukaryota; kingdom Viridiplantae; phylum Streptophyta; class Magnoliopsida; order Fabales; family Fabaceae; genus Vigna; species Vigna unguiculata. The sequence goes on along the minus strand of NC_140795.1, from coordinate 19,388,991 downwards.
TTGTGTGTGGCGATGATCGTGTAATTCGTTACACGGGAGCAGATGTTGATACAGGTGGTGCTGAGGATGCTCAGATGGCGGAGTGAGGGCTAGCCTGGGATTAGAACTAGGGTTTTTACTAAATTGTAATTTATGTTTTTAATGCAAATTTTGGTAACTTGTAAACAGTTATGAATTCAGTTATGAGTTTTGGCGCGATATCTTAAATAATTGAAATTATCCCGCGTTGGGATTTTTTTATCGAGATGGCTATTAATGCAATTATTTATTTTAATATTTATTTTTAAGTAATAATCCCTAGGGATGTTACATTTGGTATCAGAGCAAACGTTTTGATGCTTTTGGGGCAAACTGGGGAGTGAGCTTACGTTTGTTGTGTGAAATTGATTGATGTATGCTGAATGTTAAGTATGATAGAGTATAATTTGATCTTTAGCTGTTTGATTTTAACAGCTGAAATATGTGGCGTGCACAGGCAATGGCAAACAGGAGGCGTAGAAACACTGCCGGAGCTGATGAGATTGCTAACGCAATCCACAGGATGGTGGATGCTATGCAGCCCGTGGCAGCGCCCCCGCGGGCTATGATCCCACCTGTCCGACCGGTGACCATGGAGGACTTCATGCGTCACAAACCGGCTAAGTTCACTGGGAAAGCCACCCCAGATGAGGCTGACGCATGGCTTCGTGAATGTGAGAAGATATTTCGGGTGATAGAGTGCACAGAGGCACAGAAGTTAAACTTTGCCACCTTCCTACTAGTGACTGAAGCTGAATATTGGTGGATGAGTATGCAGCAGCAGATGATAAATAGAGCTGAGGATGTGAATTGGGTTAACTTCAGGACGAGGTTCCTGGAGAAATATTTCCCAGATAGCGCTAAACATGAGCGCGAGGCGGAATTTCTCACTCTGCAGCAAGGGAGCTTGTCCGTGCAGGACTATGTGGAGAGGTTTGAGTACCTCTCGAGATTCTACTCCCAGACGGTGACGGAGGAGTGGCGCTGTAGAAAGTTTGAGGGCGGCCTCAAGCATGAACTGAGGCGTTTCATAGTGCCACTGAGGGTGCGAGAGTTTCCTATCTTGGTGGAGCAAGCCAAGAGTGTGGAGCAGCTGGAGAAGGGACCCAACCATGTGAACCGTACACAGAGGAATAGTACTGAGGGCAGAGCCCAGAAGAAGCCTTACAGCCGACCAGTCGCGTCTTCATGGAGACCGAGGTGTTATAACTGTGGGGGTGAGCATCTGCAGAGAAATTGTACTAGACCCGCCCGCAGTGGAGGCAGTGGCATGGGCACTCGTAAGTGCTATACCTGTGATCAGCCAGGACACTTTGCCGATAAGTGTCCTAATAGGAAGACTACCCCAGCATCCCGACCTCAACCATCCTCATCTGACAGGCCGAGAGCAGCAGGCCGGGTTTTCGCCATGACCAGCACAGAGGCCACCCGGTCAGGTAATCTGATTCTGGACCATTGCTTGCTTTATGGTAACAGTGTGCTAGTGTTATTTGATTCAGGAGCTTCGCACTCCTTCATATCCCATGATTGTGTGAAGAAATTGGGGTTGTCCACTCGTGACCTCGGATGCAAGTTGATAGTCTCGACACCCGCATCTGGACAGGTTTCAACAAACATAGCCTGTGTTGGATGCTTGATGGAAGTGGAGGGCAGACGCTTCAAAGTGAATCTAGTCTGCTTGCCCTTGGAGGGATTGGAGGTTATACTGGGAATGGACTGGCTGTCTATCAACCACGTGGTGCTTGATTGTGGACGGCGCAGAATTGTGTTCCCAGAAACAGAGGGGATAGAGTTGGTGACATCTGGAGAGGCAATGAAAGAGATGGAGAATGGGGCGACTTGTTTCGTGATAGTGGCCCAGGAGAAGAAGATGAGTACAGAAGAGCAGATCAGTAAGATACCGGTGGTGGATGAATATGCCGACGTATTTCCAGATGAGATACCCGAGTTACCACCCAGCCGGGATATAGATTTCTCAATTGATCTAATCCCTGGAGCGGGTCCAGTGTCGGCAGCGCCATATAGAATGGCACCGGCTGAATTAGCAGAGTTGAAGAATCAGATAGAAGATCTACTAGAGAAGAAATTCATCCGACCCAGCGCTTCACCGTGGGGGGCCCCGGTGTTATTAGTGAAGAAGAAAGACGGTAGTTCCCGGCTATGCGTCGATTATCGTCAGTTGAACAAGTTGACAATAAAGAACAAGTACCCACTGCCTAGAATCGACGATTTACTTGATCAACTCAGAGGGGCAGGAGTATTCTCCAAGATTGATTTGAGGTCTGGCTATCATCAGATATTAGTCAAGCCGGAGGATGTCCAGAAGACAGCCTTTAGATCGAGATATGGACATTACGAATATGTCGTGATGCCCTTTGGAGTGACAAACGCCCCAGCTGTCTTCATGGATTATATGAACCGTATCTTCAGGCCGTATCTGGACAGATTTGTGGTAGTGTTTATAGATGATATTCTCATCTACTCACGGACTAGAGAGGAGCATGCTGATCATCTGAGAATTGTGTTGGAGGTATTGAGGGAGCATCAGCTGTACGGTAAACTGTCCAAATGTGAATTTTGGTTGGACGAGGTGCAGTTTCTGGGGCACGTAATTTCTTCACGGGGTATATCAGTGGACCCGAGTAAGATTGAGACGGTGTTGAAATGGGAGAGACCTCAAACTGTAACAGAAGTCAGAAGCTTCTTGGGGTTGGCTGGGTACTACAGGAGGTTCGTGGAAGGGTTTTCTAAAATGGTGAGCCCATTAACTCAACTCACTAGGAAGGATCAACCCTTCTCATGGACTGATAAATGCGACGAATGCTTTGAAGAGATGAAAAGGAGGTTGACTACCGCCCCGATTCTGATTATTCCAGATACCAGCAAGATGTTTGAGGTATACTGCGATGCATCCTATCAGGGTCTGGGTTGTGTACTTATGCAGGAGAAGAGGCCGGTAGCTTATGCCTCTAGACAGTTGAAGGTGCACGAGAAAAACTACCCTACTCACGATCTAGAGTTGGCTGCTGTAGTGTTCGCTCTCAAGACATGGAGACACTATTTGTATGGCTCCCAATTTCAGGTATTTAGTGATCATAAAAGCCTGAAATACCTATTCGATCAGAATGAGCTAAATATGAGACAGCGGCGTTGGATGGAATATCTCAAGGATTACGATTTCGAGTTGCTTTACCACCTTGGTAAAGCTAATGTGGTTGCGGATGCCTTGAGTCGGAAACGGATGCACATCTCAGCTATGATGGTGAAGGAGTTGGAGTTAATTGAGAAGCTCCGGGATATGAATCTGGGTATGCAACTGAGTGAGGATTGCATCAAATGTGGAGTGCTTACACTGACTAGTGATGTACTGGGAGTTATCCGAGATCGACAGAAGGACGATACTGAGTTACAGCAAATTGTGAGTTGGATAGGGACTGAGAAGGGGAAAGACTACCGGATTGGGACGGATGGTATTCTGAGGTTCAGAGATAGAGTCTGTGTGCCTAGAGATTGGAGGTTGAGGAAACAGATTCTAGAGGAGGGCCATAAAAGCCGTCTTAGCATACATCCAGGTATGACTAAGATGTATCACGACTTGAAATAGTCTTTTTGGTGGAACGGGATGAAGACTGACATCGCGGACTTTGTGGCATCGTGCTTGGTATGCCAGAAGGCCAAGATTGAACATCAACGACCAGGGGGTACACTTGAGTCGTTGGACATTCCTCAATGGAAATGGGACAGTATTGCCATGGACTTCGTCACTCACTTGCCGAAGTCTGTGAAGGGGCACGACTCAATCTGGGTAATAGTGGACAGATTGACAAAGTGTGCTCATTTCCTTGCCATTAATCAAAAGTGGTCTATGGACAGATTGGCTGAGTTATACGTGAGAGAAGTGGTCAGATTGCATGGTGTATCGGCCAGTATAGTGTCAGATAGAGACCCGAGATTTACATCTCGTTTCTGGCAGTCATTGCAGGCAACGTTGGGGACTCAGCTGAGGATGAGTTCTGCATACCATCCTCAAACTGATGGGTAGTCGGAGCGTACCATTCAGTCCTTGGAGGACCTGTTGAGGGCTTGTGTATTGGATCACATGGGCAGTTGGAGTGAGATGCTTCCCTTAGTGGAATTCACATACAACAACAGTTATCACACAAGCATCGGTATGGCTCCATATGAGGCACTGTATGGACGGCGGTGTAGGACGCCACTGTGTTGGAACCAGGATGGGGAATCATTGGTGTTGGGTCCCGAGTTTTTACAGCAAACCTCTGAGAAGGTTAGGGCCATCCAGGAGAGAATGAGGGCTACACAGAGTAGACAAAAGTCCTATGCAGACAAGAGGAGACGACCTCTAGAGTTCGAGGCTGGGGATCATGTATTCCTCAGGGTAACGCCGACAGCTGGTATTGGGAGGGCAATCAAATCGAGGAAGTTAACCCCGAGGTTTGTTGGGCCTTATCAGATTCTGAGGAGAATTGGAGTTGCAGCGTATGAGATCGCCTTACCACCACACCTGACGAATCTGCATAACGTGTTTCACGTTTCCCAGTTGAGAAAATATGTTGCAGATCCGTCGCACGTACTAGAGTTGGATGACATTCAGATTCGGGAGGATTTGACGGTGAACACTGGGCCAGTGCGAATTCTGGATTCACAGGTGAAGCGGCTGCGGGGGAAGGAGATTAAGACTGTGAAAGTGTTGTGGGATGAGACTACCCAGGAGATGACCTGGGAGATGGAGGATCGCATGAAGCAATCCTATCCGTACTTATTTCCTGGGAAGTTTTATTTTCGAGGACAAAAATCTTAAAAGGGGGGGTGTAATGTAAGATCCGGGAAAATTAAATAGTTATTTAATTAATTATTTAATTAGGACGGATAATGAGAATATTTAAAGCAATAAATGCGGGGAGCTATGACATGGAAAAGTACTAGCTCAAGTGGTTGAGAGTACTTTATTGTGTGTGAGGACTTGGGTTCGAGTCCTATGTGTGCCACTTGGATGTTATTTAATTTATGTGTTTTTGTGCGCTTATATATTGAACTCGTTTGGATGATGATAAGTCCTTAAAATTGGGGAAGTCATCATGAAATATGTGTTGGTTGAATGGCTATGTATTTAAATTGTTAGTTGGTTAGTTGTGGGTTCAATCCTTGCTAAGAACAAAACTAATTTTCTTTTTGGAAATTTTGGGTTGCATGGTATTGAAGGGACGTAGAAAACCTAGCTGCAGATGAAGGCAGCCCAATGGGTAGGAAATCATTCAATAGTGGTTCATGAGTGGTCATTAGCTAAGACACTTAAGGCATTTTCGTTTTTTAGCACTTAGCACCTTTAATTTGGGTAATAAGTGAGGGAGATAGTAAGAGCAAGGGTTAAAAGAGAGGGAATAGCAGTGAGGGTTCGTGGTACTCATAAGCATAGGCGTTTTCTGAGTTTTGAGACTGATTGAGAGAAGTGGTAGGGCTGAAATCATCAAGGCTTGGATTGGAAACAAAGGCTAAGGAGGCTTAGTGAGAGGATAGACATACAAATTCGAATTTGGGCAAGGAATCCAGGTAAGGGGAGTTGTTTTTAATTGTTTTGACTCGTATTGGCTGTTCTATGATTGATCGAAGTGAATTGGATGAGTTTTGTGCCTAATTATGCAGTTTGTTTCACGTTTCTGGGTTCTCGCCCAGAAACCGCCTGGCGGACACGAAGGTGCCGCTAGGCGGCACATTAGAAATCACTGTGATTCTGGGTTTGCTGTTGAACTGCCTGGCGGTGGAACCGAACCGCCAGGCAATACATGGGGATGGGGTACTGTTTCATTGTGGTTCTGAGTAAAATGGGATGTAAAGAGTCCTAAATTGATTTTTTTTGTGTGTTGGTATGATTGCGAAATTATTGTTTCATGGGTTTTGTGTTGCCTGCGAATTTTACTGTGAGGGTATCATTGAGTGAATCACATTTAAACCTAAGCGTTCCATTAATAATCTGTTCTAGGGTTCATGATAGAAGAGGATCGTAGAAATTGGGATTTGGAGCGAATAAATACAGTAAAAAGAAAAGGGTAATGAGTGGTTGGTTATTCTTAAGTTTTGAATCTGGACTGAATTGATGGGGAATTGGGAAATTCGTGAGTGCAGCAGAGGGATGGAACCAGAATCCGATACGCCGCCTGGCGATTTACAACCTGCCGCCAGGCGATGACCGCAACAGTGGCCAGTTTATGAGTTGAGAAATGGAGGATGGAAGGGTGAACATAGGGAGCGTGCGGTATTAGATAATTCGTAAGGAAACCATAAAGGACGATATAAATATGTTACCAAATAGTAGGAACTAGAATATACGTGAAGGTATGAGCATAATATGGTGTGGAGATAGGAAAGTTAAAGGTTAAATCGAGAAAATAATGGTCCAAATGTAGAGTTTCAGGGTTAAAAATATATATTGTGGGTGATGGTGTTTATCGGGAATTAGAGACAATGTGATTTGAGGAAGTGATGTAATAGTTAAGATGGTGTAACAAGGATTGAATGCTAGTATAGAAGTGTGGTAGTGCTGTTGTAGCGTGAAACAGGTATGTAAGATGCTAAAGGTTATGGTATGAGTGGTCTCATTTGTGGAATGGGTTATTAATTATGGATAGAGGAAATGGGAAGAAGCCCTATATCTCGTTGTACGGTTAAGGTACATGTAATTGTTTGTATAAGATATTTGTAGGCTTGCCTATCTGAGAGTTGAGATTGGGATTCTTATGCGACCCATGGAAGGGATTTAAGTGGTAAACTAGATTAACTGGAGTGCCATAAACCAGGAAAGTGTAGTTCTGGTATGGCGCCTGGCGGTCTACTGATAGCCGCCAGGCGATAGTCCTAGCGTGGGAGGGTTACACTGAGCGGCGCCTGGCGGCACGGTGTGCTCCGCCAGGCGGTGACGAGAAAAATAGTGGGGTGTGGAACCGCTGGCGCCTGGCGGTGGGCAGGTACCGCCAGGCGGTGGGCAGGTACCGCCAGGCGGTCTGGGCCTGTTTCGCCAGGCGGTGTTGGCTGGTGCGCCAGGCGGCCGTGCACCAGGTCACGAGTTGTGTGTGTTGTTTTAATTGACAATGATGTTTTGCTTGGATCGGGAGATGCTGTGCCATGAGCGGGTAGGTTCATGGATGGTGTAACATGTGATGATATGAGCAGGGAGGTTCATATCAAGTTACTCTCACGTGGGGATACGAGCGGGGAGGTTCGTATGTTCCGTGCTCACATTGAGAGATGCCACGTGCGGGGAGGTACGGGGGTTGGTGGATCACATGTGTTGGACTACGGGCGGGTAGGTCCGTAGAGCAGAACTACGAGCGGGGAGGTTCGTAGAAGCAGGACCACGAGCGGGCAGGTTCGTGTGAGCATCAGATTCCTGAGTCCAAGGCTAACCAATTGTATGATTTGAAGACTGTTAAGTCTTGGGGTTAGGGTCTTGGCCAAGATTTATAGATAATGAATAAGATGGGTAAATGATCTAATTTGTGTTTATATGTTTGTTATTTTATTTTCTCAGCTCACCCTTTCTGTTTGTGTGTGGCGATGATCGTGTAATTCGTTACACGGGAGCAGATGTTGATACAGGTGGTGCTGAGGATGCTCAGATGGCGAAGTGAGGGCTAGCCTGGGATTAGAACTAGGGTTTTTACTAAATTGTAATTTATGTTTTTAATGCAAATTTTGGTAACTTGTAAACAGTTATGAATTCAGTTATGAGTTTTGGCGCGATATCTTAAATAATTGAAATTATCCCGCGTTGGGATTTTTTTATCGAGATGGCTATTAATGCAATTATTTATTTTAATATTTATTTTTAAGTAATAATCCCTAGGGATGTTACAAAATCTATCTTTTCTAAGGTGTAGCCACACCCAATCTCCTTCTTCAAAAATCATTTCCCTCTTCCCTTTATTGTTGTACTTATCATACCTCTCTGTTTCTTGCTGAATTTGGCTTTTAATCTTTTCATGCATTTTCTTAACAAAATTAGATTTTGCCACCCCTTCTTTATGAATAAAATCAAAAGATGTAGGAAATGGTAGCAAGTCCATGGGAGTGAGAGGATTAAAGCCATAAACAGCTTCAAATGGAGAGATTTTAGTAGTCCTATGAACTACTCTATTGTAGGCAAACTCAATATGGGGAAGGCATTCATCCCAAGATTTGTGGTTCCCTTTCAAAATTGCCCTTAACATAGTAGACAAAGACCTATTAACAACTTTAGTTTGCCCATCACTTTGTGGGTGACATGAAGTAGAGAAATTAAGCTTAGTTCCTAGCCTTGACCAAAGTGTTTTCCAAAAGTGGCTAAGGAACTAGGTGTCTCTATCAGAAACTATGGTGCGTGGTATACCATGAAGCTTGACCACATCTCTATAGAAAGCCTAGCAATGTTGTTAGCATCATCCACTTTGTGGCAGGGTATAAAATGTGTCATTTTGCTAAAACGATCTACCACCACAAAAATAGAACAAAAACCCCTTTGTGTTCTTGGGAGTCTTAAGACAAAATCCATGCTTATATCTTCCCAAGGGGCTGAAGCAACAAGCAAGGGGGGGTATAATCCATGGGGCATTGTCTTAGACTTGGATTGCAAACATGAAATACATCTATTACAATGCCTTTGGACATCCTTCCTCATATGGGGCCAAAAGAATTTTTCTTTCAAAAGACCTAAGGTTTTTTCTACCCCAAAGTGACCCATTAATCCCCCTTCATGTGTTTCTTGGATAAGGAGTTTTCTTTGTGAACATTGGGGAATACAAATTTTTCCTTCTTTAAACAAATACCCCTCATTCACATAGAAACCTCCTTGAGGTTTTTCCATACACTTAGCATAAGTAGAGGAAAACTCAGAATCTTTAACATACATTTCTGGAATGTGATCAAATCCAAGAATTTGGGCTCCCAATTTTGAAAACAAGGTGTGCCTTCTAGACAAGGCATCAACCACCACATTACTTTTGTCGTTCTTGTACTTTATCACATAAGGAAATTGTTCTAAGAATTTCATCCACTTAGCATGCCTTTTATTCAACTTGTGTTGGCCCTTCAAGTATTTTAGCGACTCATGGTCATTATGAATGACAAACTCTTTGGACACAAGGTAGTGTTCCCAAGTTTGAAGGGCCCTAACTAAGGCATACAATTCCTTATCATAGGTGGGATAGTTGAGGGAGACACCATTAAGTTTTTCACTGAAATAAGCAATGGGGTGTCCTCCTTGCAACAACACGACACCTATTCCTACACCAGATGCATCACATTCTAGTTCAAAAGTTTTTTAAAAGTTTGGTAAAGCTAGAATGGGCGCATTGGTGAGTTTTTCTTTGAGTTGCTGAAAAGCAGACTCTTATTTTTCACCCCAATTAAAAGACACAACCTTCTTGACAAGCTCATTGAGGGGTGAAGCCAAAGTAGAGAAATTAGAAACGAATCTTCTATAAAAGCTTGCCAAACCATGGAAGCTCCTAACTATTCCAACACTTGTAGGAGTAGGCCATTCTTGGATGGCCTTTATTTTTGTAAGGTCAACATGGACCCCATTTTTGTTCACAACAAAACCTAAGAAAACTACACTATCTACACAGAAAGTACATTTCTCTTTATTAGCAAACAAACTATTTACCCTAAGCATGGTAAGGACAGACCTCAGATGGTCTATGTGCTCATGCAAATAGACAACCACGAACTTTCCTATGCACTCTCTAAAGATATGATTCATTAGCCTCATGAATGTACTAGGTGCATTAGTAAGCCCAAAGGGCATCACCAACCACTCATATAGTCCAAATTTGGTTTTAAAAGCGGTTTTCCACTCATTACCTTCTCTGATTCTTATTTGGTGATAACCACTCTTTAGATCAATTTTAGAAAACATGAGGGACCCATGCAACTCATCAAGCATGTCATCAAACCTAGGGATTGGATGCCTATATTTGATGGTGATGTTATTTATAGCCCTACAATCACATCACATTCTCCACTTTCCATCCTTTTTAGGCACTAACAAAAGAGGCACAACACAAGGGCTAAGGCTCTTTTGAACCCATCCCTTCTCCAACAATTCTTGCACTTGAGACTCTATCTCCTTTGTTTCTTGAGGATTTGTCCTATAGGCTGGTCTATTTGGAAGACTTGCCCTAGGCACTAAATCTATTTGATGCTCAATTCCTCTAAAAGGAGGAAGGCCAATTGGCACTTCCTTAGGGAATATATCCTCAAACTCTTTCAAAAGATTTTCAAGTTTAGGAGGTAGACTCTTAAGTTCAAGAAATGTGGCAGTGCATGTGGGTGTTCCTTTACACAACAAGAGGCATGAAGGTTGTTCATCATTGAGAACTTGGTTCAAAGATTTTATAGTCAAAATGTTCTCATGTTGAATGACCTTGGGAAAAGGAACACCAATCTCTCCCACCTTAGATTCATCTTTAGTTACTTTTTTGGGAGAGAGGGAGGACTCTTTTTTTTATCCTCTTTTCTCTCCGTTTCCAACTTCTTTCTCATCTGGATTTGATCCTCTACCACTTGGGATGGTGATAAACGATGCAAGACAAATTTTCTATCCTTGTGAGTGAAGGTGATTTCATTGGTAAGACCATTATGCATGGTTTTCTTATGAAATTGCCAAGGTCTTCCCAATTATACATGGCAAGCTTCCATAGGTACTACATCACATAGTACTACATCACATGGTTTTCTCTCTTTGTGTTGGCTCTTTTGGAATGGGTTGGTTGCTAAGAAGTCTTCTAATCATTAGAAGGTCTCCTTCACAAGGATAGGCAATTTCCTTAGACTCATCATTCGACTCCTCACTAGAAGTCTCACTCTCACTTTCTTGCTCATCTTGGCTATTATAGTGGTTAACACCACTTAAGATCATGGTCTTTTTGGTGAGGCATTGAGATGCAACATGACCTCTACCAAGACACTTGAAACATTTGATTTCACTAGTGCGAGTGTGTGAAGATTTGCCTTCCCTTGGTTTCTCCTTTTCCTTGAAACTTTTGGAGGGTTCATTTTTGACTGTCTTACCCTCCTTCTTGAATTCTTTCTTGGTATAACAATTAGAGTAGTCATTTCGAAAATTTTTCCTTAAAATTTGTTGCTCTACCTTTATGCAAAGTTGGACCGAGTCATTTAAGTCTTGGTAGGGCAACAATTCTACTCTATCTCTTATCTCAAGACTTAAGCCAGTAAGAAACCTTGCAATGGTGGTATCCTCGGACTCCCTAATCCCAGCCCTCATCATATATAACTTCATCTTTTGTCTATATTCTTCAACTTTCATTTTATTTTGATGGAGTCTTTGGAGCTTATTCATTAGCACTCTATGATAGTAGGAGGGAATATGTCTTTTCCTAAGGGCTCCTTTGAGGTCATTCCAATATTTGACCTCGGGACTTTGATTGATTCTCCTATCTCTTTTGAGGGCAGTCCACCAATACATAGCATTGCCCTGGAAGCTAAGGGTAGCTAAGGGTACTTTTCTCTCCTCACTTATTTGATGGCAAGCAAAGAGTTGCTCAACCTTCATTTCCCAATCAAGATAAGTTTCAACATCATCTTTCCCATAAAAGTGAGGGAGGTATATTCTAATGGCTCTTGGTTCCCTAGTGATGAGTTCAAATTTTTGCCCTCATTTAATATTTAAATTTGGGGATTTAATTGAATTTTCTGTGCTTAAAGATTGATTTAATTAGGATTTGTGATTATTGGATTTATTGAGTAAGTTTGGTAAAAGTGACGTAAAAATTGATTTTAGTTGCATAAAATATTATTGGATATTCTGACGTTTGTTAAAGTAGCTGGAATTTATTTTTGGTCAATTCATAGTGTGATTTTGAAATATTCAAAGTTACAAAATAAGTCCAAAATCAAGAAATTCTGGAAAAGAATAAATCAGGAGCTAAATGCACCCCCAGATTTTATTTGCACACTCCTCCTGCAAGTGGACCACAAAAACCTGTTCTGCCCCCTAGTTTTCACTAAGTTGCACCCCTCCTACCATTTAAACTCCACTCAACCAGATCATGCCATGTGGCAATCCTCAACTTTTAAAATTGACCAACCAGAACAAGCCACGTGGCAACAATCCTTGCACTAACAAGTTGTCCAATGGAAGGCTGCCACGTCATCATCTTCATCCCAAAAAAAGAAACCCTAATTTTCCTCAAACCCTAGCCGCCACCATGACCCTCCACGGCAGCCGCCGCCGTTTCCGACCACCGCCAGCCACCAGCACCTGTACCAGCCATTTTCCGTCACCACCTTCACGCCAGAAAACACCAATCTCGCCGGCCACCACCAATCCGCAACGCATCCTCCACGCAAGCAGAACCACCTGCACCATTGGCACTTACACGCGAGAGCTCACCATAGTAGATCCAGATTCGCGCGAACAGCCGCCGCCGCACCACTACACCAGTCACCGCGCAATCACGGCCACCACGCCGGAAAGCACGAACCATGACAGCACTGCAGCAGCACTTCGTTCACGCATTCTTCCTCCATCTTCTTCGTAGTTCTGTCACGCACTCCGCCACGTTCCGCGCAGCAGCAGCCACCGCGGGCCACCAGTGCATCTCCATCGCAGTTTCACCATCTCTGCAGCAGCCACGGCAACCACCGCAACACCGTCGCACACCGCCAGCGTGAACCTGCGCAGCTCCGCACACCTCTGCGAAGCAAACTGGCGCGCCTCCATTACAGCATCTGCACTGCACCACCATTTTCTCACCACCGTCATTCATTGAAGTCGTTGGACCACCACAATTTTGTGCACCTGAAATCGCAGCAGCAGCATCGACGAAAAATGAGACCACCACGTCGGAGCAGCCACCATTGCAGCAGCCACGCCGGAGCAGCCACCATGTCAATCGTCATTGCCATTGCCATCTCCATTGCATCTGCAGAAACCCTAATTCTGGAGAGAGAGAATGCACTGCCACGTGTCAGCATCTGATAGAACAGTCAAACTGGTCAACTTTAGTCAACTGGTCAACTCTAGTCAACTGGTCAAAGTCAGTAGTCAACTCTGGTCAAAACTGCAAATATGGTTAAATGAGAGGGGCAAAATTTGAAATTGGACAAGAATTAAATTGCTAATTAATTAAATAAAAATAAAAGATTTTAGCAACTCACAAATAAAGCTCAAAGTCCAGTGGAAGCCTATATAAAGAGACTTAAGGGAGCAGAAGCGGTACAACTGAGACAGCTGAAAACTCTCTGGTTTTGGCAGACACCGTCATCCATCACATCTCTCATTCTCTCTTTTATTTTCTTTCCTTCATCATATATTATCATGTATTCCATCAAAGTCATGGAGGGCTAAGCTTTAAGGGTTGATTCCACTGTAATTTCTTAAATGGATTCTGAGGTTAGATGAATTTATGTGTTTGTTATTTTGATTATTGTTGTGGTTTTTGTTTATCTATGTCCTTTGCTTCTTAATTGAATAGAAAATAATGATTTTAAATCTACATGCATGCTAATCATATGAGTTAAAAGGTTTTTAAATTAAATTGAGACTTTACTTTGATTTTGTTTAGAAACTTTCATTTGATTAAATAAGTTTTTGCCAATAATTGAGACTTTAATTTGATTAGAGGTAATTACTTTAACTAAAATTAGTCAAGACTTTACTTTGATTAATTAAGTTTTCTATTTGGTGAAGAAACAAAGGAATAGACATGATTAGGCATAATAAAGTTAATTGAGACTGTACTTTGATTGAATTTACTATGGACAATCTAACAATTCTCACTTTTAATTGAGACTATACTTTGATTAAAAGTGAGGATGCCAACAAATGAATTGAGTCTTTACATTGATTGATTTGTAAATCAACAACAATAATTAATTTAACAATAATCTCTAGATAACCAATGAAGAATCTTATTTAGAAAAAGCAGTGGAATTGACCTATTTACTATTACTGTGTTTACAATCTTCCGTGTCATTTTCTTTGCATATCAAAACCCCCTATTTTTATAATTGCTAGTTTTAATTGCATTTTTAAGAATCAAATATTTGAGATCAATTCCGTATTCGTTGTGAGACGACTCAGGGTTATCTTAACCCTAACTATTTTGTTCACTACTAACTGGCAATATTGAAGTTGCTAAAGTAGTGGTAATTTGATCGCCTAACGACAGCGATATCACCTAGGCTCTCTTCTTTCTCTTCTTAGAGGAGGAGGAGGTTGATAGAAGTTGTCAACTAGTCTACTATCTTCTTCTTCATAGTGTGTGACTAGTGTTGAAGTGTGGGAATACAAGTGTTGACTCCTATTACTCATCCTCTCATGCAACCTTTCCGTATTTCTTGTTCCCCTCCTATCTTCATCTAAAAGTTGATGAAACCTATCTCTTTCTTGTTTTTCCCTTTCCCTTGCAATTATTTCATCTTCCTTCCAACGTAGTAGTGCTCTCAAATCAAAGGCAATTTGTTTCAAACTTATTTCTTCTTCATTTGAAGCACCCATACATTGAGAAGGAGGTTGAGACATTTTTTTTTAGATTTTAGAAGACTTTGGTCTTTAAAAGAAAATTTCAAAGAAGAAGTAGATAACAAAAGCTTTTAGTTCTCCTCCAGGAAAGAGAGGTGAATCACTTGGATTGCTTACATACTAAGTCTTTCCTAGCCAAGGGAACTTGAAACTTTTGTACAAAACTTTTTAAATGAAATTAATTCAAAGACTAAGTTGACACACACTAAACTATCAAACAAGAAAATTAAAAACAAGAAAGATTAGAAGCTATATGCGGCCTAAGTTTTGGTAGAAGTAGAAGGCACTTGGAACCTTCAAACTTCACCACTAAAGCGCTTCACTAATGTATAGAAGAGGTTCTAGTTAGGAGATGGGATTGAGTACCTAAGACTCCCCCAAGACACCTAACTAGGCCATGAACATAAGAAGGAAAGCATTACAATTTTACAACTCAATTTGAATACAATTAAAGTGCACAAAATGTAAAAGGTCTTCTTGACTTTGTCTTCTTGGCTTAGTCCTCGCAAGTGTTTCACTCTTGCACTTCCTCTTGATCTCACCAAAGAGGATTCTCTTTCGGGACTAGGTACTCCACCTCCTAGGATGTTACCTTAGGAAAATTAGATCATCTCCAAAAAGAAGTATGGACCAAATATAGAAACCAAAACAAAAAGAGGCCAAGAAATAAAGCAAGAAAAGCACAAAATTATAATTGCTAAACCAAAAGGGAATAATGCCATGACAAACTCAAAGGATTACCAAAGAAATGACAAACTAGAAATAAGGTAAAGCAACAAGATAAACACTCAAATGAATTACCTAATGAATGGCACTAGAATGGATGAAAAACAACCAAAATAAGCTAGAAAACTGCATTGAAATTTGATTTTTCACTTACTGCCAGTCCAAAAACGTGAATTCAAGCTTTTGCTTCAGCTATTTTTCATTTTTTCATTTCTCAACATTTTTTAATGATTTTTTTTCACTTTTTCGTCTATGTCTTAGCTAAAAGAGGGAAATAGTGTGCATCGGCCAATGTTTTTTGATAAATCAAATACAAATAGTGTGCAGTCAGACAGAAATTGGAACAGTAGTAAAATGTATCAAAATAATGCTCTCAAACTCAAGTGATGGTAATGATTCTTGTTAGGAATCCAAGTGTGAGTCTAAGTCCCACATTGACCATAAATGAGAACGTAGAGCACTATATAAGAATAAAGACCCATAAACCTATTGTCTTAAGGTTTTGGGTTGAGAGTGGTGTCAATACCTTATGTGGTTAGGCTCAGGTCTCATTAATGTTGTATCTCCCCAGTGATACCCCTCTATATAAACCTAACAAGTGGTATGAGAGCCAATGGTTAAAATTGGCTAAGACGAGTGCAATATGGTCCTAGTATTGAAAGTCTTCCTGGCAAAGCTTTCCAGGTAAAGCGTGTCCCATTAAGAAGAACAACGGTACATAAAAGGGCAGAAAATGAGTACTCGTGGTTGGGAATGCTTCCGTTGGAGGGGGAGTGTACCAATGGGGTTGAAGGGACTCACCCTTGAGGGGGAGATTGTTAGGAATCCAAGTGTGAGTCTAAGTCCCACATTGACCAGAAATGAGAAAGTAGAGCACTATATAAGAATAAAGACCCATAAACCTATTGCCTTAAGGTTTTGGGTTGACAGTGGTGTCAATACCTTATGTGGTTAGGCTCAGGTCTCATTGGTGTTGTATCTCCCCAATGATACCCCTCTGTATAAACCTAACAATTCTAGTGTACTTCTTTTGCCACTTTCTTTTGATTTGTTCTTTTGATTATTTTTGGTACTTTTTCTTTCTATTTATAGCTCTTACAGTAGCTAGTTTCCACCATAAATCAGAATCACCACCACACTATGCTTGATCATTTGCATTTTAATGGAAACAAAAAGCACAAAGGAGAGGGAAACTTAAAGGAATCAAAAGAAGATCATGAAACACAATGGAAATTGACTCTAAGACATTGCTAAGATCTAAATAGCAATCTGAACTCAAAAATAGAAATGAAAAAGCACCAAAGCACAATTAATTGAAAGGAAATTTAGTGTGATTTATGGTGATGTTAAGCAAGCACAAGGAAAATTCCCATTGGACATTAAGATAACCAAGGTTATCTAGATGTGAAGGTTCATTTCCAAGGCTCAAAGAGAGAAGAAAGTGTTAATTTTTAAGGATTAAAAACTACACTCAAATCTGAAACAGAATTCAGCAGCACATCACCAACAAATTCAAAGCAAATTAAAAGCTAAACAAGGAATTAATGACATAAATGGACTAAACATGACTCTAGACAAAACATATGGATCTTAAAATCAAAATAAACTCAAAAACAAGAGAATGAACTAAACAAAAAACAACAAATACTTAATTAAAATGAAAAGTAAACGGTAGAAACCAAATAGAACACATAAAGCACACAAGGATGGTTCAAGATGAAGCAAATGAAGATGGACCAAAGTAAAAAGAAATGAATACACAAAATAAAAGGAACAAAAACAGCAAGACAAGTAGAAGAAGAGATGAACAACACGTAATTGAAAGAAAAATGGAGAAGAAGCACTCAACTCATTAAAACCGAGAGAAACCTGGCTCTAATACCACATGATGGCTTTTTCTTGTCTTTATTGAAGCTTGCATGAAGAATGGAGGCTCCATGGATGATGTTGGATGCGGAAGCATGAAGGAAAGAAGCTTAAGGTGTTTGGTTTGGTGTAGATGAAAGGATTCGTAAGAGAGGTGAGGCCAACTCCTAAGGAAGAAGACTAGAGTAAACTAGAGAAGAGTTTACTCTAAGGTGAGCTCAAAAGAGATTTGTGCACAAATTTGGGCAGCAATTCATTACTCAATTTCAAGCTAAAAAATACATCTCCTAAGCCTTCTATTTATAGGCTAAAATGAGACCAAGGAGTCTCCAAAAAGTGGAGGGAAAAGGAGTCTAGAAAGTGGAATTTTGGAGCCAACAAGGAGCATGTGGGAGGTGTGACTTGCCACCTAAGTAAGTCACACTTGTCTTGCCATGGGAAGCTAACTCTCATACTTGGAGAGCAAGTTTGAGAAGCTTCTAGGCTTTTCTACAGTAGACACACTACTCTTGGCCCATTTCGCCCAATTCCCCTTTTTGGTCCAAAATTACTTCTAAAGCGCAATTTCCTCTAAGGCCTAATACATGGCCCAAAGAAAACCCTATTCTACTGGGACCAAAATACAAAGCCCAAAATAAAATCCTAATCTAGTATTTACAAGCAAAGAGTCCTAAGCTAGGTCTTCACATCTTCCTTGGCCCATGTGAAGTTCATCTTGGGCCTTGCATGCGCATTTAATGCTCATTTCTCTTGTATTCTCCTAGCCATGGCTCTTCTTGTAGGTCCCTTGGCTCGAGGCATCTCATCAATATATGACTACATTATGTTCATTCTCAAGCACAATGCAACTGCATCAGGTTCACACCAAACATTCAAGCATTCATATGAAGTGCTTACCTCTAGCAGTCCTCCCTATCAGTGGCTTCACGACTCAAACGATTATTTCCTCTCCTTGGCTAGCTTCCCCCTTGTGCTAGGACGTTTTTTTTTTCAAATGACTCTCCTCTGTTGTTCTTATGCTCCCAACCAAAGCCTCTCCTTTTTTCTTTCATACTCTGTATTAAAATTCGTCTTCTGCTTGGAAGTTGCGTCTCCTTCTCAATGGCTCTACTTCCAGCCACCCTATACCTCTGCTACGACGATTTTCATGGTGCCACAGTAATATACACATATATCCAACATTTCCATTTTTGTGCTAAGACCCCTGAGAACATGATAACGTATGAAAATGGCTATAACTTTTTTGCATGAACTAGAAAGGGATGGTATAGTCAAGTCAAATCATTTTTTTTATACATTTTATATATTTTTTAAGAGAATAAAAACAAAATGGTGTGAAAGTAAAATAAAATGGAAATTGAAATTAAAATAAGATAAAATAAAAATAAGATAAGATAAAGTAAAGTAAAAATAAAAATAACATAAAAAGAAAATGAAATAAAATAAACAAGATAAATTAAAAAAATAGATAAATTAAAAGCAAGACAAAATTAAAATAAAAAATAAAAATAAAAAATAAAAATAGGAGTATATATGTACATCCAAATTAATGTTGACTTTTTTTGTAATGTTTTTTTTCTTTTTTTTAAATTAATTAATTTTTTTTATCAACCGGACAAAATTGGATGTTGACACAACAATTTCACGATTTGCTACCATCGGCATTGTGTGGAAGTCTGTGACGAGCTCTGGTGCAGATCCAGGTGTTGTTATGTTTCCAAGTGTAGGGATGGCGTTCACGGTGGTGCGATGAAAGCTTGTGGGTGTAGATGCAATGGCGAATTCGTGGCTGTGTGATCTGCATTATTGAAGGACCTTGCACATTTGCAATGGCCTGCGTGGATGGAGAATGATGCGTGAACAACATCTATATCGTGGCTATGGTGTTGTGTCGTTGTTGAACGCATCGTCAAGGACAGTGGAGTAGCGACGACAATGGTCTTTGATGGTGTTGATGGTAACGTCCAGCCGAGAAGATCTGAACTGGTTGGTGTCGCAATTAATTGTTGGCTGCCTGTAGTGTGATGGTTGTGAGGATTTCAAGTTGAACGTTGTTGTGGTGGCCAACATCAATGGTTGACGGTGGTGGGTTGCGCCTCGGAGAGAATCTGATGGTGCCACAATATGCTAGGGTTTGGGAGGCGAAGATGAGATGACATGGCAACATGCTATTGGCTCATATTCTTTAGTGGAGATTAAGCCCACAAGGCTTGTGCTGGTTGACCAATTTTAAAAGTTGAGGATTGCCACATGGCAGCATCTGAGTGCATCTAGTTTATGAGAGAAAAAAAGGGTGAAAATAGACAAAGGTAGGGGTGTAGCCATTTGGAAAGAGGGGAATGTATAAGTAATGTATGGGGTGCAAAAGTGATTTTTCTAGAACTTGATGATTTTAACCTTATTCAAAGGTGGTTTGTAACTTCAATCAATTTATTTTCTCACCTCGAACGAGCTTAATCTTAACTTCGGTTGCATCAACAAACGTTAAAATATTCAAGAAATAATTTATGCAACTAAAAATCACTTTTTAAGACAAAGTGTAGTCTTTAATAATGAGATCTGTTAATTAAATCACTTTTAAGGACACAAATTCAATTAAATACCTAGAATTAAAGATTAAATGAGGGCAAAAATACATACTCATCAGTAATGCTTATTCACAGAAATAAGACAAAGTGTAGAGTCCTGTTTGCGCTGTCAATCTGTTTCTATTTATAACCTACGAAATTTGCATGACTTGGACCATAAATTTGGATCAATATTTTCTAAAAGGAATTCTATTAGATGTGTGGCCACTTGTGTAAAGCCCTCTTATTTCAGCCCTAATCTTTAAGGGTTGCCCCAAGGTCTAATGGGCCTAAAGGTTGACCCATAGGGAGCTAAATGACCAAGACGTGCCTTAACCCACTCATTCGTATCATTTCAGAAAAATAGTTCTCCCTTACTTCCTCTTTGAGCAACTGTGAAGCTCTGCTAGGGTTCTCTACTCTTCATAAGTCAGCTTCTAACTCATGCTCTTGCTCCATTTTGTTCATTCTTCGTAGTTCCAACTAGGGTTGTCTTAATGAACTCATTTTAAGCTCGTTCCACTGTTTTTCAGCCCTCGAAGCTATTACTTAAGCTACTGTTCGTCATGGTTCGGGTGTCGAAGTCCTCTGCTAACCCCTATCCAGGTAAGGGAAGCTAGGGTTTCACGTTATTTCTATTTTATGTGAATAATATTTTGGGAAATATGAGAAATGTTTGGGGAAACGTTATTTTTTGGTATATTTATGTGTTAGGGGTTCAAATATTCATGAAACTATGATATTTGACGTTATTTCTCGTATTCTGGATGCGTCGCGCAGTCGCTAGGCGAGTTGACTTAGTCGTTGGGCGAGTGTGTATTTTTCTTATATGTGCAGTTTTAGTAAAATTGACTTTCCCAACTCATTAACCGTTGGATTGAGCTCAAATTTTGACATTTGGTTCATAACATGCTATTTTATGGTTTGACTGGTTGGATCGTCGATTAGATGTCTACAGCTTGAGAAATGTGTCACGCATTATTGCATTGATTTTTGGTTTTGTGATAATAAATTTTCTTAGGAATTTTGGTGTAAGAATTATGGTTGTGGGTTGTGCTTGATTGTATGGAATTGTAGGTACTTAAATGTTGGCTCTCATTTATTTGGGATGAATATTATTTCATGATATATGTATGGCTTGGTATGCATTTATAAAGTATGAGATGAAGGAATTTGCATGAGTGATGTGATTCATGTTTTGTGAATGATGAACTTGGATAATCTTGGCATGCGATTTCAACGAAATGGTTGGTATCAAAATGGCATGGTATTGGTATGAAGTACAATTCTATATTCATGGATTGGGAAGGATGAGTTGGAATGGATTCAACATGGAATATGAATGTGGATTTGGTTATAAAGGTTGGCATGAGAGTTTTGTGCATGATAAATAATACTTGATTGATTGAGTATGATTGGTCTGTGTTAGTGCGTAATTCCATGAGCCTCTAGGTGAGACCTCATGGTGGTGCTTCAATGGTCGGGACGTAATTCCATGACCCCTGTTAGTGGGAGTTCATGGTGGTGCCCCATCTATATAATTTGGTAAGGATTCAAGGTAAGGTTGCATCCTAACACTCTAAGAAGTCAGATAGTCTCACTTAGAGCGGACTGACTCTTGTGGTGAGAGTAGCATGAGGCATGAAACTCATTAAGGGCTAACCTTGTGTGTGGGGATTGAGACATTGTACCACTTGTAACACTTAGCTCGGGGGTGAGCAGGTCGGGGGTGAGCAGAGATATCCACCACAAGTGCAAGCATTCGCCGAATCTGACTAAATTATATGTAATTCGGATGAGTCGAGTCTGAGTCTAGTCTATTGTTTGAGAAGTCATGACATGATTGATTGATAAATACTGTTTGGATTGTGTGATAACATGTGATTGCATGATAAATTGTTTCTACTCTAGCTTACTTTGTTGCTTGTTTGGTTGTCTTATATGCGGTTCTTCTCCTTTTACGATGATCATCAATTTATTAATGTGATCAGACGCGAGAGGCACTTGAGGTCAACAGGGAAGGGATGATTCCGCTGCGTAGTCCGCCTGGACTGGATTCTACTGCTTTGGGCTTCTTTATAGGGCTATGGCCCATGTATTTGCTTGGCCTTTAATTTTAAATTGGAGTATTGTTGAACTTTATATCTTATTTGGCTTTTGCCATCGTGGTGTGCCTTGAGTATTGTAAGGAGTTATACTTATGTTCCAAGACCATAATGAGTGGTTATAATGAGTGGTTGTATAATTTGTACACTGTACCTGATAAACTTCTACTATGTTATTTGCAGGTTAAACTTATTTAGGAGCCTTCTCCAGTAATATCTGATAGAATTGCTTTTAGTTATGTTGTTTATATGCCTAGTATCCTTGCATTAAGGAAGTAAAAACTTTTGCTTTGTAAGCCTTTTGTGTTTTAGCTTCATAAAATTAAGACAATTCTTAAACATTGGCACTACCTATTTCTTTTTCAGGAAATATGGGTTACTTATGAAAAAAAGCAGTTTGATAGGGGAGACAGTGAAGGAGTTTGAATAATTAGAATTATGGTATCCTCTAATAGACTGCTACAGGTATTATAATAAAACTTAAATGAACAAATCAAATGATTACATCTTTTGATTATTAATTAAAAATAACTTTTATGTGTATTCAACTATAACTATTAATTAAAAATATCTTTGATGTGTGTAACACCTAAATTAATTAATAAACGTAATTAAAGGAAGCGTCACATCAAAATAATATAGTAGCGTAGTCTTGGAGTTTAAACATAACTCCTTACAATTATCCAAGGCACATAACGATGCCACACTAAACCAAATACAAATATTTAACGATAATAAAACGGAAATTTAAAGGACAACCAATACATGGGCCATAGCCCTAAAATAAGGCCCAAAATAGTAGAACCCAGGCCAAGTGGGCTACGTAGTGAAACCATCACCTCCCTATGGTCCACGGGTGTTTCTCGCATCTGCTCACATCAATAAATTGATGATCATCGCAAAAAGAGAAAACCACACATACAGAATATACAACAAACAAACAAAGGGTAAGCTAGAGTAGAAAACAATTGATCATACAATCAGATGCTATTTCGCAGTCCAAGCAGTATATGTCATCCAAACATGTTATGACTCCCCAAGCAATACACTAGACTTCGACTCGATTCATCCAGATACATATAATCTAGTCGGATTCAGCGGATGCTTGCACTTGTGGTGGATATCTCTGCTCACCCCCGAGCTAAGTATTACAAGTGTTATAGTGTCTCAATCCCCCACACACAAGGTTAACCTTTAATGAGTTTCAAGCCTCCTGCTACTCTCACCACAAGAGTCAGTTCGCTATAAGTGAGACTAACTGATTACTCAAAGCGTTAAGATGCAACCTTACCTTGAATCCTTACCAAATTATATAAATGGGGCACCACCATGAATCCCCACTAACAGGGGTCACGAAATTACGTCCCGACCACTGAAGCACGACCCTGAAATCTCACCTAGAGATTTCAAGGAATTACGCACTGACCACAAACCAATCACAATCAAACAATAAAGGGATACTCATCATGCATATAAATTTCATGCCAACCTCTGTAACCAATCCTCATTCATGTCACATGTGAAATCCATACCAACTCATTCTTCCCAATCCACGATAATAGGAATTTCCTCTCATGCCAATACCATATCGTCCTAATACCAACCATCTCATTTAAATCACATGCCAAAATCATACCGACTGTCGTTAGGCGATCAAATTACCATCTCATTTGATATCGCTGTCGTTAGGCGATCAAATTACCACTACTTTAGCAACTTCAGTATTGCCAGTTTGTAGTGAACAAAATAGTTAGGGTTAAGATAACCCTGAGTCGTCTCACAACGAATACGGAATTGATCTCAAATATTTGATTCTTAAAAATGCAATTAAAACTAGCAACTATAAAAATAGGGGGATTTTGATGTGCAAAGAAAATGACACGGAAGATTGTAAACACAATAGTAGTAAATAGGTCAATTCCACTGCTTTTTCTAAATAAGATTCTTCATTGGTTATCTAGAGATTATTGTTAAATTAATTATTGTTGTTGTTTTACAAATCAATCAATGTAAAGACTCAATTCATTTGTTGGCATCCTCACTTTTAATCAAAGTACAGTCTCAATTAAAAGTGAGAATTGTTAGATTGTCCATAGTAAATTCAATCAAAGTATAGTCTCAATTAATTTTACTATGCCTAATCATGTCTATTCCTTTGTTTCTTTACCAAATAGAAAACTTAATTAATCAAAGTAAAGTCTTGACTAATTTTAGTTAAAGTAATTACCTCTAATCAAATTAAAGTCTCAATTATTGGCAAAAACTTATTTAATCAAATGAAAGTTTCTAAACAAAATCAAAGTAAAGTCTCAATTTAATTTAAAAACCTTTTAACTCATATGATTAGCATGCATGTAGATTTAAAATCATTATTTTCTATTCGATTAAGAAGCAAAGGACATAGATAAACAAAAACCACAACAATAATCAAAATAACAAAACATATAAATTCATCTAACCTCAGAATCCAGTTAAGAAATTACAGTGGAATCAACCCTAAAAGCTTAGCCCTCCATGGCTTTGATGGAATACATGATAATATGATGAAGGAAAGAAAATAAAAGAAAAGAGATAATGAGAGATGTGATGGATGACGGTGTCTGCCAAAACCAGAGAGTTTTCAGCTGTCTTAGTTGTAAATTGTAAGTTCTCCCGCTTCTGCTCCCTTAAGTCTGTTTATATAGGCTTCCACTGGACTTTGGGCTTTATCTGTCAGTTGCTAAAATCTTTTATTTTTATTTAATTAATTAGCAACTTAATTCCTGTCCAATTTCCAATTCTGCCCCTCTCATTTAACCATATTTGCAGTTTTGACCAGAGTTGACTGCTGACTTTGACCAGTTGACCATAGTTGACCAGTTGACCAGAGTTGACCAGTTTGATTGTCCTATCAGATGCTGACACGTGGCGCAGTTGCTGCGTTTAGGGTTTCATGGAGGCTTGTGGGTGCTGAAATGGCGCGGCTGACGGCGTGGCAGTCAGATTTTCGGCGTGGTGAAGGTGCGAACTGATGGAGGTGCTGGTATTGCTGTGATTGACAAAGATGCGCAGGTTCGTGGCTACTGTTGCGCAGAACGTGGCGAAGTGCGTGACGGCACTGGTTCGCGCAGATGGTGGTGCGTGGTGGTCGCGAGAATGGTGCGCG
The DNA here is from genome assembly GCF_037176805.1 of Vigna unguiculata. Taxonomy (NCBI): domain Eukaryota; kingdom Viridiplantae; phylum Streptophyta; class Magnoliopsida; order Fabales; family Fabaceae; genus Vigna; species Vigna unguiculata. The sequence continues at coordinate 19,364,028 of NC_140795.1, read as the reverse complement.
ATGGTGGCGAGAACGGTGGCGGCACTGCTGCAGCTGTGATGAAGATGGCACGGTGGCGCGGTGGCTGCGCAGAACTGCTGGAACGGAGGCTCAAAATCGCGGAGAAGATGGTCGCGATTTGATGGAGGAAGATGGTGGCGCCGCTGGATGGTTCGTCGTGGTGGCCGGAAGAGGTGCTGCGATGGTGCGTGAAGGTTGCGGGAATGGAGGCTGCTGTTTTCGGCGAGTTGCAGTGGTGGCCGGCGAGGAGATGACGGCGGCGGCTGCCATGGTGGGTGGAAGGGAAATTAGGGTTAGGGTTTCATGTGTGAGATGGAGGAGATGATGACGTGGCAAGATCTGAGTGGTCAATTTGGTGAGTGGAGGATTATGACACGTGGCAGCTTATGGTTGGCTAATTTTAAAAGGTGGGGATTGCCACATGGCATGATCTGGTTGAGTGGAGTTTAAGTGGTAGGAAGGGTGCAACTTAGTGAAAACTGGGGGTGCAGAACAAGTTTTTATGGTCCACATGAGGGAGGAGTGTGCAAATAAAATCTGGGGGTGCATTTAGCTCCTGATTTATTCTTTTCCAAAATTTCTTGATTTTGGACTTATTTTGTAACTTTGAATATTTCAAAATCACACTATTAATTGACCAAAAATAAATTCCAGCTGCATTAACAAACGTTAGAATATCCAATAATATTTTATGCAACTAAAATCAATTTTTACGCCACTTTTACCAAACTTACTTAATAAATCCAATAATCACAAATCCTAATTAAATCAATCTTTAAGCATAGAAAATTCAATTAAATCCCCAAATTTAAATATTAAATGAGGGCAAAAATTTGAACTCATCACCGACACACCAATCCAATTCATAACCTCAGATTTACCATACATTTTCACATGCCTCATGCATTAAATATAGCACACCAACCAATTAGACAGTCAATAAACATCAAGGGAGAAAAATAGTGAAACGTGCAGTAGATCTCGCTCAAGCTAGGGGCCCTCGCTCAGGCGAGAGGAGTGCCCTCGCTCAAGCTGCAAGCTCTCGCTTAGGCGAGACTACGACAGAAGCCCTGGGAGAATTTGCGGGCGCTCGCTTAGGCGAGGCCATCTCGCCTGAGCAAGATGTTCTTTCGGTCAAAATTTATTTTACTCGCCTAGGCGAGGCCCTGCTACTCTCGCCTGGGCAAGATGAATTCGCTTGAGTGAAAATAGCATTTCACCACTCCTGCTTCGAGTAATAGTGGCAACATGCAAATTCCAAGCAATATCCAGTTCGTTCTCATCTAAAACCAAGCATCATTCAGGCACAAAAATCACATAAAAACAGGAGTAAAGCAACCAATATACAACGAAGTATGAAGAACCCTAGCTTCCCTTACTTGGAAATGGCTAGAACAGGACCTCGACTCTAAACAGCGGGGCACGACAACTCGAGGAACAACTTAAGGAGCTGGAAAAATTAAAGGAACAGTAGGGACATAAGTTACCTAAAGTAACAGTAGCAGAAAATGCAAGCACGGATGAGGAAACACTTACGTGGAGAAGAAATGAATTGGTTCGAACTTGCTTGACCAAGATGGTACCAAACCCTAGTAGAGAGAGAGACGGCTGCAGCTTAAAGGATTTGTGAAAGTGAGTAGAATGAATGTGTTAGGGCAGACTTAGGGTTTGGTTTCTCCTTTGGGCCAGCTCTTAGGCCCATTAGATTTGGGGTTGAAATAAGAAGGCCTTACCAGGTAAAAAGGTGCGAGTGTGATTTACTCATGTCCTCTTCTAACTCCCACGTAGAGTCATCTGTCCTCCGATCCCAGATGACTTTGACTAGACGCACAGATTTTCCTTGGCGCTTCTCAACTTTGCTATCCTCTAAAGTAATTGGCGGTACTTCCATAGTAAGATCCTCCCTGATCTGTACATCATCGGCCTCCAACACATGAGACGGATCAAACACATACTTCCTCAGTTGTGAGACGTGGAACACCGGGTGGAGATTCGCCAACTGAGGAGGCAAAGCAATCTCATAAGTCACTGGCCCAATCCTCCTTGATATCTGGTAAGGGCCAAGAAACTTAGGGGAGAGCTTCCTTGAGCGTAGAGCCCTTCCCACACCAGTGGTTTGGGTAACCCTCAATAACACATGGTCTCCTGTCGTGAACTCCAAGGGTCTCCTCCTGCGGTCCGCATAGGCCTTCTGACTACTTTGAGAAGCCTGCATTTTGTCTCTCACCATTCTTACCTTCTCAGTAGTCTACTCCAACAACTCTGGTTCCACAAATATTGCTTCCTCATCCTGATACCAACACAGAGGGGTTCTACATTTCCTACCATAAAGAGCCTCATATGGCGCCATGCCAATGCTCGCGTGAAAACTGTTGTTGTAGGTAAATTCTATCAAAGGCAATACCTCATCCCAAGCACCCAAATGATCCAGTATGCATGTTCTCAACAAATCCTCAAGCGACTAAATCATCCTCTTAAACTGGCCATCGGTCTGAGGATGATAAGTTGAACTCATGGTGAGCTTGCTACCCAAAGCACCCTATAGTGTCTGCCAAAATTGTGAAGTGAACCGTGGATCTCTATCGGAGACTATACTCGAAGGTACTTCGTGCAACCTCACAATCTCCTTAATGTACAACTGGGCCAACTTGACCATGGACATCCTCAAGTTCATCGCCAAGAAATAAGTATTCTTGGTCAGTCGATCGACTATAACCCAGATGGTGTCATGCCCCCTAAAAGTTCGTGGCAAATGGGTTACAAAATCTATCGAGATGTTATCTCATTTCCACATTGGTATCTCCAAGGGCTGTAGGATCCCACCGGATTTCTGATGCTCCACCTTTGCCTTCTGACAGGTTAGACAGGCTGATACGAACTAAGCTACATCTTTTTTCATACCCTGCCACCAGAAGGTCTCCTTGAGATCCTGGTACATCTTAGTCATGCCAGGATGCAAGCTAAGACGACTTTTATGCCCCTCCTCAAGGATTAACCTTTTCACTTCCGCATCATCTGGTACACACATCCTGCCTTGAAATGTCAATATACCATCATTACTCAAGGCAAAATCCCTCGCTTCCTCTCTCTGACCGAGTCCAAGAAATCACTAGATATAGTTAATAAAGCACCCTCTATTTTATATTAATTATATTTAACTTTCTTATTTAAATATATAGAATGAAGTAATTTTAAGATTTCATAAGTAAATTGACAAAGGGTTTTATACAATGTAAAAGATGATTCTTTTTGTGCTAACTACTTATTTTGAGTTATGTAAGTAAAAGTGTGATTAAGGATTCATTAACCATTGGATTAGGTGAAAGTTTTATAGAGCATTCTTAAAGCATAGTTATTCAATATGAACGATGAGATTTTGAATTGGAGGTGTATGTAAGGAGTAGTTACTTCCGCACTTTAGTGTAAAAGTAAGGTCTCCAGCTGTTGTCCAATTCCGAGTTACCTTAGTAAATATTTTATTCCCACTTCGTTAACCGTTGGATTAAGATGAAATTTTTATACAGCGTTATTAAGACATAGTAATAAAGTTGTACCGTTTGGATTTGGATTTAGAGTTCTGTGGTTAGAGAAATAATGTTTGCATTTTCAACTAGCGTCAGTTACGTCTTGTTTTGGGTTATTTTAGTAAATATTTGATTCTAGTTCTATTAGCCGTTGGATTGATCTCCAATGTGTTCTACATGTTCTAAACACATAGTTGTTTAGTTTAACCGTTGGGATTTACAAATAGAGATGTGTGGTAAGAGATATGAATTTTACACTTTGGAGTGAAAACAAGTCTTCTAGAAAGTCAACAAGTCTTCTTGCAACTACCATGAAGTCTCCTACAATGGGAATTTTGACCAAGCTTCTCTATATAGTCAAGATAAACTTATCCTCACTAAGGAATCTCATAAATTTATCATCAATATATCCTTATCCCTTTGTCCAAGATTTTTCCTATAAATAGGAATTCACTTTACCTATCTTCTTCACATAATCCAAAACAATAGAGAAGGAGAGGTCTAAACTCTTGGGAGAAAATTGAAGTAGGAGAGGGAGATCCAGAATCTTGCGGTCTTCATTTTCATCTTAGAGTATAATTAGCATCTCCAAGGTATGGAGGGTCTATCTCAAATCTCTAAGTCTTTATCTTAGCAAGTTTTCTTTAAGTATAAAATTTGTCTTCTTGATTCTGAAATTTTCATACATTATCTTGAAATTTTGAGTTGAAAAATGGATTCCTTGGGTATGAAAACCTAGGGTTAGATTCAAGAAACATCTTATTTGGAGTTTTACACAAAAAGTTATAAATAAAACAAGTTTGCTATTTTACTTATAAAATTTTATACGAAAATTATGTTTTAATTATGATTACTGTTTTGATTAATTTTCTGTAAAGTTATTGTGAAAGAATGATTTATGCTTGGTTGTTAATTTTAAATTATTTTTAACTTGGTTGTTACTATTTTGAAAATTGTGATAAATTAAAAACGTAGTTATTATGTTGCCAAAATTTTGTGAAAGTCTCGAGAATTATAAAGATAATGTGAAAGGATGATTGTAAATTAAAGTACAGAAATAAAGAATAAAAAGGACTCTATGGATAGTACATAGATACAGTGGGTATAGAGTCCAGAGAAAGGTCTGATAGACCTAGGAGAATCGAGGGTGGTGATATAGATACCCTGGATTGACGTATACAATTTGCCGAGTATTCGAAAATTCACAGGCCTCACACTCTATTCTCGACCGTCCTCTTGACTATACTTTAAGACTAGGAAGGTGGAATAGCGTACACGTATCCGTGAGAACGTTTAGCCTGCTGGCACTATCCATATTGTCGTAAGACCATTATGATTCGGAAAAGTCTAATGGCAGTGTTTGGAACCCAAAGTATATAAAGAAAGAATATGAGATGAATATACTGATGAGTTGAAACTTGGAGTTATACGAATATGATTATTAAAAGATTGATAATGAGGATTTTGATATCCTAAATTTAAAACATACAGAAATGATTATTTTATTGATTAATTTGATTTTGATATTTTTGGCATGGTTAGTTATGACATTATGAAGATTTAAACTTTTGTGAAAATGTTTCATTCAATTGAAAGTTTATTAAAATGACCATACTTTGAAATGTTATGATGAAGTTTTGGAATTAAGGGAAAGACTCACCCTTACTTTCATTATTTTTCAGAGGAAGAAATTGGAGACCTAGAATGTAACAAGGATATTGTCTAGTTTAACTTTTCTTGTAACTTTGGATTATGTTAAAGCTACAACTGATATGGTGTAACTTCTTTGTGATGTATTTCAAACTAAAAGTACCTTTAGTTGGTTGTAAAAGTATAAACAAACTTTTGTTACAAACACTTATATGTATGATAACATTTTATTCGCATAAATATCATATATGTCTAACAAATGATACATTCGAGTGATGTATTATTATTTTTTTTTTTGGGTATTTGTTAAATGAATACAAATAAATTTTCCTTACATAAGTAAATGATACATTAGACAACTAAAGAACATCTAATAGCACCGGGTTTTAGTTGGGGTGTTATAGTTAAGGTACTACACCTAATGAACTCGGATCCTGAGCTGTTCTAGTAGCTCCACTTCCTTTATCATAAGATGCGCGGTGTGCACTGTCTTCTTACTCAAGGCATCGGCTACTGCATTTGCCTTCCCCGGGTGATATAGCAGTTCAAAATCATAGTCTTTCAGGTACTCCATCCACCTCCTCTATCTCATGTTCAACTCCTTCTGATCAAATAAGCACCTAAGGCTTTTATGGTCACTGAACACATGAAACTGAGCACCATAGAGATAGTGCCTCCAGATCTTCAAGGTAAACACAATAGCTGCCAACTCCAAGTCATGAGTGGGGTAGTTTCTCTCATGCACCTTAAGTTGCCTCGAAGCATACGTCACTGCCTTCTTCTCTTGCATCAACACACAACCCAAACCTAGATGAGAGGCATCACAATAGACCTCGAAAGGTTTACCAACATCAGGGATCACAAGTATTGGAGCACTCGTCAACCTTCGCTTAAGCTCTTGAAAACTTTCCTCACACTTATCCGTCCAAGTGAAGGGTTGGTCCTTCCGAGTAAGTTGTATCAATGGTGCCACTATTTTAGAGAATCCCTCTATGAATCTCCTGTAGTAGCCAGCTAAACCCACGAAGCTTCTGATCTCGGTTGCTGACTTGGGGCTCTCCCACTTTACCATTGCCTCAACTTTTGCTAGATCCACTACTATACCCTGGGCGGATATCACATGCCCTAAGAATTGTACTTCGTCCATGCAAAACTCACACTTGGACAACTTGGCATATAGTTGCTTTACCCTCAAGACACCAAGCACTAACCTCAAGTGTTCTGCATGTTCCTTTTGAGTCCTGGAATAGATGAGTATGAAGTCTATAAAGACTACGACAAACTTATCCAAGAACGATATGAATATCCGGTTCATGTAGTCCATGAACACCGCTGGAGCATTGGTCACACCAAAAGGCATAACCACGTACTCGTAGTGCCCATATCGAGACCGGAAGGCTGTCATCTGCACATCATCTGCCTTCACTAGGATTTGATGGTATCCCAACCTCAAATCAATCTTCGAGAACACCGACGATCTATGCAACTGATCCATCAAGTCGTCAATTCTCGAAAGGGGATACTTGTTCTTGATGGTAATCTTGTTCAGTTGCCGGTAGTCCACACACAGACGTGAACTCCCATCCTTCTTCTTCACCAACAACACTAGTGCTCCCTAAGGCGAAGTGCTAGGTCGGATAAACTGCTTTCCTAGCAACTCCTCTATCTGTTTCTTGAGTTCTACCAATTCTGCCAGAGCCATACGGTTTGGAGCCATTGACACTGCACCAGTTCCTGGTACCAGATCGATAGAGAATTCCACTTCTCTACTAGGAGGCAACCCTGGTACTTCATCTGGGAACACGTCTTCAAATTCTTGTACAACTGGTATGACTAATGTCGTTCCTTCCTTCTTTAACTCTAGATGCGTAAAAAATATGTAGCACTGTGCACCGTCTTGTAACTCCTTCACAACCCCTCGGGATGATAACAACTCAGGCACCTCTGAGTCGGGGAATAACAATCTCTTTTTTTGGCAATCTATAAGAATTTGGCAGAGAGCCAATCCATCCCCAAGATCACCTCCAACTCTTATAGAGGTATGCAATTAGGTTTACCTTATACATGCGCCTCTTTACCTCCACTGGGCACCTAGCACATAAGAACGACGTCCTGACCAAACTCGACGCCGGAGTATACACCGCAAGCTCGCACTACAGCTCACACACCGGCAGACCCAAACGTTCCACACATGCATTTGACACAAAGGAGTGTGTCGCTCCGAAATCATATAATTCACAACATCTCACCCTAGCAATCACACAATACCCCATAACAAGGTTACCTAAGCCTGTGGCTTCCGCTCCCGTCATGGCATAAACTCTGCCTATCGCTTGAGGCCTGTCGCCTCCGATTCTCTGCTGATGCTGGTGAGGAGTCTGAACTGGAGGTCGTACCATTGCTCTAGCAAGAGTGGGACAGTCTTTTCCAAAGTGGCCTTCCTTGCCACAGTTGTTGCACCGGCGATAGCCCTCCATGCGCGGGCAGGCCCTCCTCAGATGAAGGCCTCCGCATATGTAAGATTGTACTCGACTCTGCTGAGGAGGAAATCTCTTAAATCCTGGGGACTGATGGTGGGGTCTCTCATATGGTCTCCTCCATTCCTTATGTCTCGGCTTGGACCCAGATGGCCCACCAATCCTCTGTGGTTGTTGTGGTTGTTGTGGGCGCTAACCTTCTACTTCACGCTTCATTTTCTCCATCACTCTGGCCTTCTCCACCAGAGCAGCAAAATCCTTGATGGACAATGGAGCCACCATCAAGCGGATATCACCGCAGAGACCATTCTCGAATTTCTTGCATTGCCACTCCTCATCAAGTGGCATGGTGTAGAAACGGCTAAGGTGCTTGAACTTCTCAGCCTACTCTACTATAGACTTCCCTCCCTGAGTGAGTTGGAGGAACTCCACCTCCTTAGCATATCGGATGCTGTTTGGGAAATATTCAGAGAGGAATTTCTCCCTGAATGCCTCCCAAGTCACAGGCTCGTCTCTCTCCTCCATAATGGATTTGGTGTTGATCCACCAATGCTCAGCTTCTCCGGTGAGCATATATAGAGTAAATGTCAGTCTGTTATCGGTCGTACACATCTTCGCGTCAAAGATTCTCTCCATATCCTTTAGCCATTGGTCCGCTGTCATGACTCATCTTGCCTCCAAACTTCACTAGGTGGTGTTTCAGAAAGTCCTCCAAGCTCCACTCCCTGACTGTAGGTCGTGGCTCGGGACCAAAAGCAAGTGCAACTGTTCTATTCTCTTCCAACTGTCGGAGAACTTCCATATGTTTCCTATGGGCATCCTCAACAGCTACCCTAGCAACCTCCATTTGTTGCATCACCAGCTGCTGTTGCTCGAGCGACGCTGTCTGTCGCTGCATGGATGCTTCATGTTGCTACGTCATCGTCGTGCTCTGTTGTGTCATCGCAGCCATTATCGCCTCTATTGCCCTAGCGATATCGGGTACATCACTCTAGAAGGATTGTAGAGTCCTACGAGGAGGTGCCACAATTCACTAGCACACAGGAAATCACTTGGTTAGGCTCGATAAGACGGGAATTTAACTAAGAACACTCAGAAAGACATAGAGAAAGCTAAGCAGACATCCAAGTCCACAGACCTAAGGAATGACCGCTCTGATACCATAAATGTAACACCCCATTTAATTAATAAACGTAATTAAAAGAAGCGTCACATCAAAATAATATAGTAGCCTAGTCTTGGAGTTTAAACATAACTCCTTACAATTATCCAAGGCACATAACGATGCCACACTAAACCAGATACAAATATTTAACGGTAATAAAAGGGAAACTTAAAGGACAGCCAATACATTGGCCAAAGCCCTAAAATAAGGACCAAAACAGTAGAATCCAGCCCAAGTGGGCTATGCCGCGGAACCATCACCTCCCTATGGACCATGGCTGTTTCTCGCATCTACTCACATCAATAAATTGATCATCATCGCAAAAAGAGAAAACCACACACACAGAATATACAACAAACAAACAAAGGGTAAGCTAGAGTAGAAAATAGTTGATCATACAATCACATGCTATTTCGTAGTCCAAGCAGTATATGTCATCCAAACATGTTATGACTCCCCAAGCAATACACTAAACTCAGACTTGACTCATCTGGATACATATAATCTAGTCGGATTCAGCGGATGCTTGCACTTGTGGTGGATATCTCTGCTTACCCCCAAGTTGCTCACCCCCGAGCTAAGTATTACAATTGTTACAATGTCTCAATCCCCCCCACAAGGTTAGCCCTTAATAAGTTTCAGGCCTCCTAATACTCTCACCATAAAAGTCAGTTTGCTCTAAGTGAGACTAACTGACTCCTCAGAGCATTAGGATGTAACCTTACCTTGAATCCTTACCAAAGTATATAAATGGGCCACCACCATGAATCCCCCCTAACAGGGGTCATAGAATCACGTCTCGACCACTAAAGCACGACCCTGAAATCTCACCTAGAGATTTCAAGGAATTACGCACTGATCACAAACCAATCATAATCAAACAATAAAGGGATACTCATCATGCATATAAATTTCATGCCAACCTCTGTAACCAATCCTCATTCATGTCACATGTGAAATTCATATCAACTCATTCTTCCCAATGCACAAATATAGAATTTCCTCTCATGCCAATACCATGTTGTCCTAATACCAACCATCTCATTTAAATCACATGCCAAAATCATACCGACACACTAATCCAGTTCATAACCTCAAATTTACCATACATTTTCACATGCCTCATGCATTAAATATAGCACACCAACCAATTAAACAGTCAATAAACATCAAGGGAGAAAAATAATGAAACCTGCAGCAGATCTCACTCAAGCCAGGGGCCCTCGCTCAAGCGAGAGGACTACCCTCGCTCAAGCTGCAAGCTCTCGCTTAGGCAAGAATACGACAGAGGCCTTGGGAGAATTTGCGGGTGCTCGTTGAGGCGAGGCCATCTCGCCTGAGTGAGATGGTCTTTCGCTCAAAATTTATTTTACTTGCTTAGGCGAGTACTCGTGCAAAAACTCCTAGGATGGCCCTGCTACTCTCGCCTGGGCGAGATGAATTCGCTTGAGCAAAAATAGCAGTTAACCCCTCTTGCTTCGAGTAACAATGGCAACATGCGAATTCCAAGCAATAACCAGTTCGTTCTCATCTCAAACCAAGCATCATTCAGGCACAAAAATCACATAAAAACAGGAGTAAAGCAACCAATATACAATGAAGTATGAAGAACCCTAGCTTTCCTTACCTAGAAATGGCTAGAACAGGACCTTGACTCTAAACAGTGGGGCACGACAGCTCAAGGAACAACTTAAGGAGCTGGAAAAATGAAAGGAACAATAGGGACATAAGTTACCCAGAGTAACAGTAGCAGAAAAATGCAAGCACGGATGAGGAAACACTTACGTGGAGATTAAATGAACTGGTTCAAACTTGCTTAACCAAGGTGGTACCAAACCCTAGCAAAGAGGGAGACGGCTACAGCTCTAAGGTTTTTTGAAAGTGAGTAGAATGAGTAGAAAAATGCAAGCACGGATGAGGAAACACTTACGTGGAGATTAAATGAACTGGTTCGAACTTGCTTAACCAAGGTGGTACCAAACCCTAGCAGAGAGGGAGACGACTACAGCTCTAAGGTTTTCTGAAAGTGAATAGAATGAGTGTGTTAGGGCAGACTTATAGGGTTTGGTTTCTCCTTTGGGCTAGCTTTTAAGCCCATTAAAAATTTGGGGCAGCCCTGAAACATTGGGGCTGAAATAAGAAGGCCTTAAAATGTGTATGAAACTGTAGTTATAAAATAAAATATAACTTTGATGTTGATAAAATCATAAACATATTTGTGATTCCTGTTTTACATCAATCTTGAGATTGTGATCTATTGGGTATTTATGATACACCAACTTTACATGCGAAGGAAAAATTATCTCTAAATAAGGATGACAAATATATTTGTAACTTTTGCTAAAAAATATATCTTGGGTGTTTCTTTTTGTACTTTTGAAGGGAGTTTCATGCATGAATATCCTGAAAACATAGACAAAACTATAGCATTTCCTTTAACAAAAAAGATGAATTTCCATTTGAAGATCTGAATTTCATATAGAATATATTATATGCCCTCAAATCAAATGCATGGATAAATGGTATCCAGACTTCAATTTTCTCTAGTTGACTGTAACAATACAATTTTAGTAATAGTGGTGACAATTTTCCATCAACATGTGAAACATTAAACTATTGGATAAATACACACTAATCCATTTAAGGTTAGAGCTACATTTTTTTATTTTGTGTATTACTTTTCATTTGTTAATTATGTGTTTCTACTTTGTTTGAGAAGGCCCAACTACTACTAACTAGTAACCTTACCTGTAATTTCCCCACACTTATTTCTCTCACTTTGTAGATCTAAATATCATCACTTTGTGGTTTATTATATTTGGAAACTGAGCTGAGAAAGCGAGTTGTAGTAGAGGCCAAGTTGTGGGGAAGGGGGGACATGGAGGCAGAAACAATAAAGTGAGCAAAACAGTCCTAAGGAACCATAGAGGTTGTGATTCAACATCATACCAAAGAAGATTCAACCTACTTAACTACAGAAAGACACACAACGGAGACATTTGATGCAAATTGCAAGTGGCTGGTTGTGATGTCCTCAAGGTAGCATCCCCAGGGTATTATCTCCAGCTTCCGGAAATAGAGCAACTCACCATGGAAATTCATATTTTAATTATGAAGATGTAAGTATTATGTCTTTTTATCGAGCTGACAAACTTTACTTAGTAAATTGGATTAGTTTTCGTAGAGTAGAATTTACTTTTTTAAAAGAATTAATAATAGATTTTTCCTAAAAGTGAATGTGTAGCTGAGTTCTGGTTGATTTTTCTTTGGACTTGGTCTTTGCAAGGAAGATAGTGGTAAGTAGGGATATTTAGTGTATGATCATGGAGACAACTTTATAGTGTGTACTATATCATGGTGTTAAGTTTTATCATTGTTGAGTAAATTAAGAGAATAAAGTTACTAGCAATTAAAAGATAGTTATTATTGTACACATATATGTTAATTAACTTTCATGCGTTACTTATTATTCCTTTTCTCTCTGGTTTCTCTAAACCAATGGTATGTTTGGACGAAGGATAGGAAGGTTTTCTTTGTTTAAGAGTTGTAAGAAAGGGTGAAAAGTTCCTCATGTAATTGTTCAAAACCTCCCTTATAAGTTATATATACTTAAGACTGGAAAGTATGAAAAATGCCTAAACTCCTCTATTGGAAGTATGGAATTCTAGGGTTGCGTTTACAAGGCTTTGCATACTATAAATTTAATGCATGCAACATACTATATATAGTTTACAAAAAACTTGGTTTTTATTAGCCATTTTTTATCATCGGTTATAATTAAACTCTAGCTCAAGTAATAGGGATATATTTTGTGGCGGCTTTTAACTATTAAAAATGTTATATTTTTTGCTGTTTTTAACCATCAAAATATGTTGCATTTTGTGGCGGTTTTTAATTGTCAAAATATTATGCATTTTGTGAAAATTTTTAACTGTCAAAATATGATGCATTTTGTAGCGGTTTTTAACCGTCAAAATATGATAAAATATAATCAAAATTAGACTACATTTTGTAGTGATTTTTAACCGTTATTTTTTTTTCTTTTCTAACAACAATACCAGCGGTTAGGATATTTTTATCACAAACTATTTTTGACATCTGTAATTCTAACAATTTTTTAAACCGTCAGAAATGTCATTTGTGACAGTTTTTAACCGCTAAAAATTGTAATTTTAACCTCCACAAATATTCATTTTTTTTTTTTGTAGTGAATGTAGAGGGTCAAAAGGTAAATTTCAAAAGTACATGGTTTATCTTAATTTTCTTGATATTAGTGTCTTAAATTTAACCCCTCTGACACTAAAGTTATTAACTTAATTTTGTAGGTTTAAAAATTAAACATATGTGTATTAGCAATTTTATGTAAGTACTCCAATAATAAATTTTGTTAAAAAGGTATTATTTAACTCGAAATTATCTTTTAAAATAACTATATTAAGATCAACTTAGTAATTTATGAATCTCACTATCAATTTTGTACGAAGTGCATTACTTTTGTCCATTTAATTCTATGGTGTAACATTTGAATTTTTTTTCTTTGTTGATATTAATGGAAATTATTGTGCGAATTGATTATACTTGTAAATATGTTTCTAAATTTAGCCCTTTTACTTTTTATAAAATTAAACTAACATTAATTTTGCATGACCTTGATAGGTTAGGCTTGATCATGCATGTGAACATAAATAGTCACTTACCACAACTAAAATTTTAAACTACTCTAAAGTTTATTTGACAGGTTCTTCATTGCATTAAAATAATGGTTTATTAACATTCATGCATGACCAATTGGTTTTTTAAGGTCATTTTCTTGCTAGATCAAGTATCACTTTGCTTTGGTTCAGGCTCATACAGAACTAAATGATATATAATATAAAAATATGTAATAAAGTTCAATGAGAGATGATTATACAAGCATAATTTTATTCCTTAATTTTGGAATATATTGAGTTGTTATGAATTGAAGGTCTTTTCGCATGGTTCAACGTCACTCGATTCCTATATTTTATATCATCAAAGCTTGTGTTGATAATTTTGCAGCCAAATTTGTCATCACTAACTTATAAAGTTTTTCTTTTCTTTTGTTTAAAATTAAAGATATAAACATAGAAGAGTTTGATGTACAAACCTAAAAAACTTGTAAGTTGTACCACATGTGTACGAGTACATCTCGGTCACCTATGCTTAGATGTACTTGGCCCTTATGGTATAAAGAGATACCATGACGGCTTGACCGGCTTCATATCAGTCAGGGTAGTTCCCATGTAAAGCATTAACTACATTGATCAGATTAGCATCCAGATTAAGACATCATTAACAAAATTAAGTATAACTAACACACTTTATAAGGTAACAATTTACATTTTCATTAATTATCACTTTTACTACTTATTGACACACTTGGTTGACTTGGGCGTCAGAGTATCTTCTTCAGGCACAACCCCTAATCGGCTTGGAAATGATGAACACCCTTAGAAAGGATGAGTACCCCTAAAGTTAGAGGCTTGGAGCATTTGGAGTGTTTGTTTGAGTCTTTACAAGATATATTGTGCCTTCTAAGAACAATTGGCACCCACCATGGGGTCGACTTATATATTTGTGAAGAAAAGAGTTTATGGTGTCTACGAGAAGCAAGATGGTTGAAACGAAAGAAGCTAGAAGCTCCTCGGCTGACATAGTCGTTGTGCTAAAGGCCTAGGCAAAAATACAATAGGATTTTGCTGACGTCGAGAAAAGTAGCATTAAAGAGATCAATGCCTTAACATGAAGAGATGGAAAGCACAAGAAAGCCATTGGATGATAGAGCTTAGTCGCATTCAAATACCAAGTTTTCCTATTAATGCAATATAGGGCATAACCAGGGATCCATCCGTATATATAACAAGAAGAATGAGCAATTTATGAGTGTGTAACTTGATTTGGTTTGGAAAACGTATTAATACTTAGCTAAACTACCTAAAATGAATGTAAACTTAATTATATGTATACTAAATGAGTTGGAATGTATGAGAAGGTAAATGGATGTTTCAAAAGATGCATAAATTATACTGAATGGATGTTAAATTGCCCTCTAAAAATGCGCCTAAAATGGCACAACCATGATGCACAACAGATGTTTGATGAAAATCCTATAAGATTCTTAATTCCTAGTAGGTGTTTGATGAAAGGCTTGTGAGGCTAGAGATGGAATTATGTAACGCAAAGTTGCAGAAACATTAATTGTACTAAATGCAATTGAAATATATACTAAAAATCAACTAAACACGTATAAAATTCACAACCCAAAGCAAAATGTAGAAACCTAGAAAATGTGCTTTGGCATGGGTTGTGAATAGGAACTATATGTGATTCTGATGTGTGGATGAGCAATGAAGTGAAACGAGTGATGCGAAACAGTCTCAAATTGATGCAGATCTAGATACAAACTTAAGCTATCAATTCACTCTAAAGCAGAAATTAAAAGTCCCCAATTATGAACCCTAAATGACGAAAAATAACAAATTATATAGAATCTCAACAATTGATTGGTCAAATTTGTAACAAATGAATTCTAGAATCTAATGCAAGCATAGGAACGTAGTAGCGACACATTTGCACAGCTAAAACACGAAATCAAACCTAGAAATTGAAAATCATTAGTGGAATAGTGCGTTGACAAAACAATATCTAATCAGAAATCAAATTCATTTTTAATTTCGACTTCAACATTGACCTAATTGTTGAAGAGTCACTTTCTACATCTTGAATGATATTGTGGCCACTATCTGCTCACTAACCCACAATATTAACTTTGCATATGCTATGAATTATCATTTTGCAAGTATAAGGATGAGTTTAGAATTAAAATGAAAAGAAAATCTGACCATTATGAAAGAATGGATCAGAATTGAATGAAATAGTGAATGAAGGCAATAAATCAATAAAATGAAAAAAAAATCACATTGAAGATATAAGCACATCACAAAGTTTTCAAACAAATACTGAATTTCATGTCCTAGCACTAGCTGTGTAGTTCCTAGATCACAAACTCATCAAAGGAAAGTTTCAAAGGAAAAGAAACTTGACAATCAACCTCTTCTAGCTAACTTTGTAGACTAGTGGTGGATTAATCCCCAAGAACACTCCAAACAGTGGTGAACAAATGAAGAAATTATTGTGAATTGTATTCGCTCCTAGCCTTTCGAAAACTCCTATTTGATCTTGTTTCATTCACAAGCTTCTACTTTCACCAAACTTCCAGAACTCCTTTCTCATGGAGAAACTAGCTATTTAAACCTATCTATCTAATGACCTACTTGACGTACTATTACAAGTTAGACCAACATGTTACAACAAGTCATTTCCAATGTGAACTTCCCAATCCAACTCATCTTCTTCTTTTGGTTAAACAGATAGTAGGTTCCCTTTCCAGCTATGTTCATTATCATCCTTTGTTGCAAGTTGTTGCAACTATTTGGATTTGAATATTAAAGTATTTTATTGGCTGCAGTAGGTTCAGCTCATGGATTCATCCTTTAATAAGTCTAAATGCAGCATGTCAGCAATTGTTATGTCTTCATGTAGGTGCAGGTAGTGCAGGTACAACTTCCAACTTAATTGCATCGTTTTCCTCCAACTCAGGTCACCCTTTTTCATCTTGTTTGCCTTTAAAACCTGTAACCAAATTTAAAAAAATTCATTAGAAACAAAATAGATGTTGCTATTGTTATTTATTAATGAGTCATAACCATAAATTCTAAATGGATATAAGGTATTCTATTGAATCCTAGAGAAATCATGGTCGAGTTATGCAAGAATAAAAGAAAATTAAAAGTTGAAATGAAATCCTAACTAAAAAAAGCAAATGAAAATATTATTCTAATGACCAGAACAACAACTAATATGCAAAATAATTCTATACCTTTGTGTACAACTATAAGCATTACTGAAATTACTATAACCTAATTTATGACGAACTAAAACTAAACTAATGATGCTAATGCAGTAAAAATGATGCAAAGACAAGAAAAGTTAAAGGATCTACTAATTTTATCAATACAAATCTATATTAGATCAATTAAGACTAAGATAAACTAAGACAACTCTACTCGTATTCTAGATTATCACTAAACAAATCCAAAAGCTA
This sequence comes from Vigna unguiculata, assembly GCF_037176805.1. Lineage (NCBI taxonomy): Eukaryota > Viridiplantae > Streptophyta > Magnoliopsida > Fabales > Fabaceae > Vigna > Vigna unguiculata. The sequence continues at coordinate 19,347,087 of NC_140795.1, read as the reverse complement.
GTAATTAAAACAAGGTTAAATTACTCTTTTGGTCATTATTTTTCTCAAGAAGTGTCAAATTGGTCCTCCATTTTTTTTTTGTCTAAATTTAGTCCTAATTTTTTAAAAAATGATTCAATTTTGTCTTTTTCTTTACTTTGACCAAACGGTTTTAAAGTCAATACCATGTATCAATGTGTGGTTTTTTGAATTTTATTTTAATTTTTTAATTTTTTATTGCACAATTGTGAAGTGACATGTGTAAAAAAAATTAAAAAATTAACAAAAATTAAAAAAATCCAAAAAATCACAAATTGACACGTGTCATTGACTTTAGCATTGTTTGGTCAAACTAAGAGAAAGTACCAAATTGAATCATTTTTTAAAAAACCATGATCAAATTGAGACAAAAAAAATGAAAGACGAATTTGACACTTTTTGACAAAAACAAGGACCAAAAGAGTACTTTAACCTTAAAAGAACATGCAACTCAAGACTTAGCCACAAATTTATACTAGAAATGCCCTAAAATACTAGAAATGAAACTAACTAACCCTTAAAGGAGTCATTTTAAGTTGGAAAAACTTGAGCACTTGGGAACTCATCATGGATGGACATTGGTCGTCATCCCTGCCATTAGACGCTTGAGTGATACACTAAATATCTTGTGAGGTCATGTTGTTTTCAATTCACATCTTGAGTTTATTGGAGTTACCTAACATGTTTTGAATTGTGTGGATGATGTTCATGGATATCTTTATTCCTTAACTCTTTGTGTGTTAGATGTGTTCTATCTATCTATTTTGTTTGTTTTTTTTTTCGTGCATATCTCTCTTTGATTTGTCTTTGTTATTCATGCTTTGCTTCATGATTTTTCCCAAAAGTGAAAAAGGCTAAGTATGGGGAAATTTGTTGAGCCATTATTTTTCCTTATTTTCTTACCTTTCTATACCCATCTTGAGGAATGTTTAGTGCTTAATTATCTATTGTTAGTGCATTTTCATTTATTGAGATTCATTAAGCAAGTAATTTGGATTTTAATTAACTTGGATTTACTTAATCTAATTTTTGTTTCTTAATTATTTTTAGATTTTGTTGTGAAGCATTTTTGGATTGGACATTAATCTTAAGTTAAAGAGATAAAGGGAGATAGATGTATTTCGTGATCACCTTATTTTTCATGTTGCCTGGTTTGTGAGAAAGCCATTTGATTCCCATTTTCATGATGAGTATGATGTTTGGTGCCAATGTTGGAATGAAAGTTGTGTGAGCATAGTCTAATGGAGACAATTGAGTATGTAGGAATGTTGGACGCATGATTAATTGAATTTTCGTGTAATTGCATGAGTGGGTCGCGTATTTGGGGCTTGGGAATTTCCGCAGATGGAGAAAATGAGGTTATGCACATGAACCTCTGGTGCACTGCCAAGCGGCAGTTTGGAACCACCAGGCAATGGCCAGTGCGCAACGAGGTTCACTTTTGGTTGTTGCGTGATGGTGTGTTGTGGGTTCTGTTTGAATGTGAACCTTTGGTTGCATGTTATATTGATATAAAAGGGGTTGCAGTGCTACTATTTTAGGGGAGTTGGTGTATAAAGAAGTGTGTTATATGCATGATTGATGGTACTTGAAGTGTTTCCTTTTTCCTTTCATTTAGTGTATGCACTGTTATGTTGGTGTGAGTATTGTAGGGACTCTTGTTGGGAATTATGAGTGGGGAGGTTCATATTCACTGGCTCACACTTGATTGTTTTACGAGTAGGTAGTTTTGTAAATGAGTGTAACTCATGCGTGTTGGACTTCGAGTGAGGAGGTTCGTAGAGGTTGGACTACGAGCGGGTAAGTCCGTAGAGGTTGGACTATGAGCGGGTAGGTTCGTAGATGATTGGTGTTATCTTTTAAGACTCTGGTTGAATAGAGTAAAGATGTGTTTGGTTGTGCTGGTCTTATATGGTTTATGAGACTATGGCTGCGTAATTTACCTTGGGATGTAAAGACTCTATGTATGGGTATCTTGTTGTGTTAAGTTGTTTGGGTGAGGTGAATACATTATATGTGTATGTTTTATTTTGTTAAGCTCACCCTTTCTGCTTGTGGTTGTGCGATGATCGTGTGGCATTGTCACACCAGAGTAGATGTGGTTTCAAGTGATGCTAGTGAGGCATAGGTGAGGAGATGCGGGCTAACTTTGGGGGATTTTGAAAGAACTTTAAAAGAACTATATTTTAGAATGTTTTCTTTTTAAAGTTGATTTTAGTTTTTGGAACTTGTAATGGATTATTTTGAATTATCGGTTTTGTAGACCGTTGATAAAGATTTAAATTTTCTCGCGTTTTGGGAATGGTATCAGATTTCTTTTATTTTAATTATGTTTTTTTTACTATATCAAGTAATATCCGCCTGAGGTGTTACATGAGGCAAGATGATAGCCTCATTCTCAAGCAAGGTAGTTCCAAGCATGAAGATGAGCTATAGTGACCAAAGTTGTGCATAAATAATGGAATGGATAGGGAAGATGTCTCGCTCTAGTGTTTGTGTGAGGTAGATGTTGGTATTTAGAAGTTCTTAAGAGAGGTTGAGCCAACTCTAAAGGAAGGTGGCTCAAAACATTTGGCAACATTTCATTACTAATCTCAAAGTGAATTTACACGAGGAGAAACCTCTACTGAGAAGTTTAGGTAACCTTAAAGGTGTCTCTAAATTGTAGAAGCAAAACCCTAATTTTACTCCTTGGAGAACAAGACAAAATCCTCTCCATTAGGAGGATGACACAAGGCCACTACTAAAGAGAAATCCTCTCCATTAGAAACATGACACATATCCACAACTATGGAGAAATCCTCTCCATTAGGAGCATACCACGTGGCAACTACTCTCCTAAGGGAGGATTACCTTCACGCCCTTTACCTTGCAAGGCAAGGCTTCTCATTTTGACTTAAGGTCAACTCTCTACCAAAAGGCGTCACTTCTCTCTTCTTTCTCTCTCACAAAAACCCTACTGTACAAAGGCCCACACTATAAGGCTCAAATGGAAATCTTAAACTACTTGGCCTATTATACAAGGCCCAAAACAACCTACTCTAATTTATTGAGGCCTAACAGAAAAATAGTTTAGGTCCACCTTCCATAGATGACTCCAACCCTTCTTGAATGTTCTTTATCATACTTCTTATGATTGCCTCTTTGACTAGGAGCTTGCAATCACAAGACCTACAACTTAATTTGTATTTATAAACCATTTGAATACATAATGGATTATAACACTTTTTTCCAAAAATAACTACGAGGTTATCTCTACTAGGGTTTTTCCTGCATCCTATGATCTTATCAAGAATTCCCTAATTCTTGTGACAGTCATCCTTAGGCTTATCAAACCTTGGTTTGTAGCTTCTTCCTTTTATCAAGATTTTCTCTATTTTATTTAAAATTCCAAATTGTTTGTTCTTAATTGATTCCAATTCCTAAATATAGACATCTATTCTATTTGGAATCGTATCTTTTTTACTTAAACAAAATAACAACGTGCATGAGTAGCTTGCTTGAGTGATGAGATGGATTCTCAAGTGATAGTTTGTTGTACTACATTGAACATTTGAACACTACTTAAATGATAAGTCCAATGTACCATACCTAGCCAAACTCAACCAAACAAGTAAACAATACATACAAAGCAGTCAAGTACTCGGCCTAGACCGACTACCTCAACAGACCCGGTAAGACTAAAGCCCAGGCCGACAACTCCAATAAACTTAGTAAAAATGGAAGCCCCCGTGTTCAATAAGTTTTGAGGGCCTGGGTTAGGGCCCAGGCCCACTCACAGCCCAAGCTAGAGCCCAAGTCAAGGCCCAGCCCATGAGGTAATCAGACATCATTAATGCTCTATAAATACGCGTGAACCCCAGTAATTAAAGGTACGCATTCATTAATCACTGATTTGACCTTCTGAGAGCTTTGACTTACTTGAGCTTCGGAGACTCTTCTGCAGGTAACCCCTCCTGGGTCCAAGCTGACATGTATCAACCGGGGAGAGGCCAACTGAGGAGATAGCGGACTACATGGTAAGGTGACGCTTATGCCTAACTCATCTTATTTGTTCTTCTGCAGGAATAATTGGCGCCCACCGTGGGGCACGAGACGAACACCTTTAGTACCCGTTTTTCTCTGAAGATGGTTTCCACCCATAGCAAAGCTGGAGTGAACAAGCAGGCTGATGCTGGTCCCTCTGGACCTCCTGGCATCACCCCTGATCTGGCTGCCATCCTAGACGGCCAAGCAAAGATGCAACAAGAACTCACAGATTTGAAGAAACGCAGCGCTGACGAAATGGAGGCGCTACGACAAGAGAACTCTCACCTGAGGCAAAGGATTGAAGCTAATCCCAATCTGAAGGGAAAAACCAAGGAAACCTCTGAAGCTACGAAGTCTCCGGCCTTCCAGCCCATAGAGGAAGAAAGCGAGTACAACCCCACTCCTCACACCTTCACCACCACCCAACAAACACCCATTTCCTCTACCCATCCCCCTCACTTCCCCTCTACTCAACCGGGGCTCACCGCAACCCCAACCCCTGCCGCTACCCTCCTTACCACCCAGATCCCCTAAAACATACCCACCACCCTACACACCACACATATTCCACCATACAACCTGTAATACCTTCCGACAACCCACATCCCCCCTCACAACCTCACCTCCACCTTCCCCACTATGATCAACCATCCCATCCCACCTCACATGCTCCCTCCCAACCAGCCCAGACGCCGTCACCCCTTCACTGACTTTATCGCCAACACCCCTCTTCCGGCCCAGTGGGAACCTTTCACCCTGGATCGCTATACTAGCGAAACAGACCCTGACGAGCACCTTAAAGTCTACATCACCCATGTCGCCATGTACACATCCCAAGACGCAGTCTTTTGCAAAGCCTTCCCTTCCACCCTTAAGGGCCCTGCCCACGAATGGTTCACAACCCTTCTGCCTTACTCCATCGACAGTTTCGACATCTTCTCCCACATGTTCTCCACCTATTTCGCCGGCAGCCGCCCACACCAAACTACCACCATATCCCTCATGGGCATCAGACAAGAACAAAACGAACCACTCAGAGCGTTCATAGATCGCTTTAGTAAGGCAGCTCTTCGTACACCACACCTCAATCAAGAGATTATCCTCCAATGCATGGCCTTTACCTTACAACCCGGCCCCTTTGCCAACAACGTCTATCTCCACCCACCTGCCTCCATGCACGAGCTCAAGTTACGTGCAGCTGACTATGTCCGCATGCAGGAAATGCAAACCCTCCACACCAAATTATGCAACAACTATGCAGCCACCACCGCCAACCCCACCCCACAGCCTAACCCACATCCTGATACCCGCCCACGCGAACCCCGTCAACCTCGCTTCATCAAATACGCCCCTCTTACCGTAGCCCGCTCCCGCATCCTCGACGAGGCCCTACTAGCTTATCTAATCCCTCCACCACGCAAGACAATCACACCTCCCAACGCCGATATGACCAAATATTGCCGCTACCACCGCAACCATGGTCACACTATAGAAGAATGCAAAGCACTCTAGGATAAAATAGAAGAACTAGTCTGTGCTGGCCACTTTCGCCGCTTCATCCGTATAGACGACCATTCCTCCTCCTCTCGATCCCGCCACCCCCCTCGATCCGATCACAAACGTCCTCCACATGACTCCCGTCACGACAGACACCCCGCCCAACCCACTAGTCAAGAACCGGAGCCGGCCCGCACCGACATCACCCCTGCCGACCCTCCCCTACGTGGCACCATTAACACCATCTCTGGTGGCTTCGCTAGCGGAGGATCCACTTCTTCTGCCAGAAAAAGACACCTCCGCCATATCCAATCTATCAACCACATCACCCATTCCCACCACAAACGTCGTATGCCTCCTTTCGTCTTCACAGATGATGACTTTCACGGCCTCGACCATCAACAAGATGACCCCATGGTTATCACTGTTGAAATCGAAAATTACGCTGTTAAGAAAGTCCTCGTTGATCAAGGCAGCTCCGTTGATATCCTCTACTGGGCCATCTACCAAAAACTTCAACCTCCTGACACCACCATGGTCCCATATGACGAGCCAATATATGGCTTTTCTGGTGAACAGGTATCCACCCGGGGCTACATTGACCTCCACACCGTCTTTCGGGAGGGGACCCAAACTAAAACCATCCCAATCCGGTTCCTTATCGTCGACGCGCCAACATCCTACAACATCCTCCTGGGCCGTCCTTCCCTCAATACCCTTGGCGCCGTCGTTTCCACCCCTCACTTGGCCATGAAGTTCCCTGCCCCGTCCGGCGACATCCTTACCATCCACTACGACCAACGCTTGGCACGCGAATGCTACATGGCCAGCTTGCGACCACAACTCCCAATCCAACAAACCAACCATATCGAACGACCCCCTGGCTCCAGCATAGCCCTATCCGGCGAAGATCTTGACCCCAGAATAGGCTGGGATGTTCGCCTTGAACCAGTTGAGGACACCTCCCCTCTAGAGCTTCCCAATGGTCACTCTATTAACCTAGGCACCGGTTTAAACTTTGACGAGCGTGCCACCATCACACCCATCCTCATCAACAACACCGATCTTTTCGCCTAGTTAGCCGCCGACCTCCCTGGAGTGGACCCCCAAGTGGCATCCCACAAACTATCCATATATAAAGAAGCCCGCTATGTATCCCAGAAAAAACGCAAGCTTCGAGAAAAACGTCGGCAAGCAACCAAGGTTGAAGCCGACAAGTTACTAAGCGCAGGATTTATAGAAGAAGCTCAGTACACCACTTGGCTTTCTAACGTTTGTGGCAAAAGCAATACAAGTCTAAATGCTGAAGCAAGATTTTGATGATGATAAAAGAAGCCTGAAAGCCATCTGGAAGACAATATGAAGACTACATGTTATTATGTTTAAAGCTATTGTGTAAAATGTAATTGGATTAAGTTAGAAGCAGTATTGTACAAGAAAATTCTAGTATTTCTCGAAATATCAAAATGATAATCGATTATCACTTGGAATAATCGATTATCCTGAGCTGAACAAATTTTTTCAAGAAAGCACTGGAATAATCGATTATTACTTTTGATAATCGATTATCTGCCCAAAAATTTGTTTTCCATAAACCACACTGGAATAATCGATTATCACTAGTGATAATCGATTATCCTGGTCAGTTGGGCGCGACTGTTCAGCTTTTTGACCTAATTTTTGGAACCCCTATTTAAGGAACTTCAGAGTTACCTCTCAATTACCTTTTTGAGAAGCTAGAGTGCTAGTGCTGTGACTGCAAGAGAGTTCTCTGAGTGTTCTCAATTGAAGCTTTGAAAAACCTAGTGTGGGTAGAGCGATAACTTTTCCTGAGAGGTGTTCTAGGAGATTGAGTGCTGCTGCTGTTGCTAGGAAAGCTAAGGTCAAGGTTCTCTGTGTGATTCAGAGAAAGGTGTTCATCTCTTGTGAGATTCAAGAGAGGTGTTTTCTTTCCTTACACTCTAAATATCTGATTGTAAATCTGTTACTTGTTAGTGATTTAGTTAATCTCGTTTTTAAGAGATTAACAACTGGACGTAGGGTCTTTTGATCCGAACCAGTATAAATACTTGTGTTCAATCTTCTTCTCTATCTCTTTATTTCATCCATTATTTTGTTATAAAGAAATTATTTATTGATCTACTTGATAAATTTTGGAAAAATTTTAAAGTATTAATTTTATTATTTAAAAACCAATTCACCCCCCTCTTGGTTTTGTCCGCACGCTCAAACATTCCGCTGCGCGATACCAACAATTGGTATCAGAGCTTGCTTTGATAGTTATTCAAAATTTTCGAAAATGGTTGGACAAAATCAAACCTTTGCCGAGGGCGCATCTATCAACAGACCTCCTCTATTTACTGGTGAAAATTATCCTTTCTGGAAAGTTAGGATGCAAATTTTTCTGGAATCTGTTGATAGGGGTATTTGGGATGCTGTTTTAAATGGTCCATTTGTTCCTGTTAATATTGTAGATGATGTGCAGGAACCAAAGCCATTCTCGCAATGGACAGCAGACGAAAATAAAAAAGCCCAATATGATGTAAGAGCTAGAAATATAATTTCATCTGCCTTAACCCTAGATGAGTTTTACAGCATCTCAGTATGCACCAGTGCACAAGAAATATGGGAAATATTGCGTGTAACCCATGAAGGAACAGACGATGTAAAAAGAGCACGCAAGAACTCCTTGATCCAAGAATACGAAATGTTTCGGATGCAGCAAGGAGAAACTATATATGATGTGCAGAAACGATTCACACATATCGTCAATCATCTCAAAGGTCTAGGTAAAACTTTCGACACCGATGAATTAAATATAAAAATTCTTAAATCTTTGAACAGGACTTGGCAGCCTAAGGTGACAGCCATCACGGAGTCACAAAATCTTGCGACAATGACGATGGCGGCTTTGTTTGGAAAGCTGAGAGAACATGAGCTTGAACTAGGCAGATTAAATGATGAAGAAGATATTGGAAGAAAGAAGAACATAGCCTTTAAAACCGAAGTGGTTAAAAGCAAACGACAAAAGGAAGAAGAAGATTCAGATGATGATGAAAATCTGAGTCTCATGATTAAGAAGTTTACAAAATTCATGAAGGCCAAAGGTAAAAATCAATTCAAGAGCAACAAGAAGGATAATCAAGGATCATCCTCAAATTTCAAATGTTATGGATGTGGAGAATCTGGACACGTCAAAGTTGACTGCCCAAATTCAAAGAAAAGTGAAGAAAAGAAGGGTAGAAAATTCTTCAAAAAGAAAGCATATATAGCTTGGGAAGACAATGCCTCAAGTTCATCAAATTCCAGTGATTCTGAAAATGAAGAAGCAAATTTATGTCTGATGGCAAATCATGATGATACTGATAGTGAGGTAAACTCTTCTTGCCCCGAAAATGATTATGATGATTTGTATGACGCTTTTCAACAATTGCTTATTAAATCTAGTAAATTGGATACTGCTCATAGAAAACTGAAATCTGATTTTAAAGATTTACAAAGTAAATTTGAAAAATCTCTTGAAGAAGAAGAATTTTTGAAAAGTAAAATTTTAATTTTAGAAAATAAAGAAAAAGAAACTATTGAATGTGCATCATGTAAAAGTTACATGTTTGATATATGTATTCTAGAAAAACATCTTGAAGATGCCTTAGAAAATAAAAACTGTGAAAAGGTTAATCTCAAGAAAAATCCAAATAAAACCAAGCATGCTCATAATCATAGTTTTAAAAGTAAAACTAAAAGAACTCGTAGAGTTTGGGTAGAAAAAGGAACATATCATTCTAGAGATACATATGCATGTACTACTACATGTTTTTATTGCATGAAAAAGGGTCATACTTCAAACAAATGCAATATCAAACATCTTGGTGTTCCTAATAAAAAATATATTTGGGTACCTGTTCATAAATAGATATTTTTTTCTAACCCCAAGGACCCAAACAAGTTGTTGGGGACCTAAATGAATTGTTTCCTTTTTTTGCAGATGACTTCTAAATCCAGAAGATCAATGTGCTATCTTGACAGTGGTTGTTCAAGACACATGACTGGAGATAAAAAGAAGTTTAAGAACTTTAAAAAGAAGGAACAAGGATTTGTCACTTATGGGGATAACAACAAAGGAAAGATACTTGGAACGGGTGATGTAGGTGGAGGAAATACTTTGGAGATCAAGGATGTACTGTATGTGGAAGGACTAAAACACAATCTTCTCAGTATAAGCCAACTATGTGATAAAGGACTCAAAGTAATATTTGAGAGTGACTACTGCACTATTCATCAAAAGGACTCCAAAGAAGTAGCATTAAAAGGTATGAGACACAATAATATTTACTTGATTGATCTTGATACTGCATCATCTAGTGATATAACTTGTTTGGTTGTTAAAGAAGAAAATCCTTGGTTATGGCATAAACGAGCTGCTCATATTAACATGCAACAATTAAACAAACTAATTTCCAAAGAATTAGTAATTGGATTACCAAAAATAAAGTTTGAAAAAGATAAACTATGTGATGCATGTCAAAAAGGAAAACAAGTAAAATCTTCATTTCATTCAAAAAATGTAATTTCTACATCAAAACCGTTAGAACTTTTGCATATGGATTTATTTGGCCCTTCAAGGACAAAAAGCTTTGGAGGAAACTATTATGCTCTTGTTATTGTTGATGATTACTCACGATATACATGGACTTTCTTTCTCACACTAAAAAGTGAGGCATTCAAAGCTTTTAAAAAATTTGCAAAAGCTGTTCAAAATGAAAAAGATTTGAAAATTAAAGTTTTAAGAAGCGACCATGGTGGAGAATTTCAAAATGAATTATTTGAAAACTTTTGTGAAGAAAACGGAATTATGCATAATTTTTCTGCACCTAGAACTCCTCAACAAAATGGAGTTGTAGAAAGGAAAAATAGATCTTTAGAAGAATTAGCTCGCACCATGTTGAACGAATATGATGTGCCTAAATATTTTTGGGCTGATGCTGTGAGCACTGCTTGTTATGTACTAAATAGAATGCTCATTAGACCAATTTTAAAAGTTACCCCCTATGAATTGTTTAAAGGAAGAAAACCTAATGTAGCACATTTAAAAATATTTGGATGCAAATGCTTTGTTCTGAATAACGGAAAAGAAAATTTGGGTAAATTTGATTCTAAAGCTGATGAAGCTATTTTCTTAGGTTATTCATTAACTAGTAAAGCCTATAGGATTTTTAATAGAAGAACCTTGAATATGGAAGAATCTGTGCATGTTGTTTTTGATGAAATTGTGGACCTTGAGGAGAACCCTCTTGAGTCAAATAAAACAAATGCAGGTGATGAAGATTATTTCAAAGAAGCCCTTGATGAGATGTATCTAAATGAAAATCCGCTGACTGAACCTGAAGATCTTGCCAAAAGCTGGAAATCACCTAGAGGATTATCTCTTGAAAATGTCATTGGAGATATATCAAAGGGAGTTGTTACTAGAAATATGTCAAATTTCTGTATGATTGTTGCTTTTGTTTCACAGATTGAACCCAAAAGTGTAGACGAAGCTCTTCAAGATGATCAATGGTGCATTGCAATGCAAGAAGAGCTGAATCAATTTGAAAGGAATGAAGTTTGGGAACTCATTCCTAAGGATGTTTCATACCAAGTAATAGGAACAAAGTGGGTGTTTAGAAACAAGCTGGATGAGGATGGAAACATCACTAAAAACAAAGCCAGACTTGTAGCAAAAGGATACAGACAAGAAGAAGGTATAGACTATGATGAGACTTATGCTCCAGTTGCCAGGTTAGAAGCTATACGCTTACTTCTTGCTTATGCTTCTCTCATGAAATTCAAACTATATCAGATGGATGTCAAAAGTGCTTTCTTAAATGGATTTATAAAAGAAAATGTGTATGTTGAACAACCACCTGGCTTTGAAGACTATAAGTTTCCTAATCACATTTATAAATTAAAGAAAGCATTGTATGGATTAAAACAAGCACCTAGATCTTGGTATGAACGATTAAGTACATTTTTGTTAGAAAATGATTTTGAAAGAGGTAAAATTGATTTAACTCTATTTATCAAAAGAGTAAATAAACATATTTTGCTAGTTCAGATTTATGTAGATGACATAATATTTGGATCTACTGATAGTTCACTATGTAAAGGCTTTGCAAGCATAATGCAGGCAGAGTTTGAAATGTCAATGATGGGAGAGTTGACATTCTTTTTGGGTCTTCAAATTAAGCAAATGGAAAATGGAACTTTCATTTCTCAATCTAAGTACTGCAAAGAAGTACTTAAGAAATTTGGAATGGATACTGCTAAGGAAGCAAGTACTCCTATGGGAACCTCCTGCTACTTAGATAAAGATGAATCAGGAATAGAGGTAAATCAAACTATGTTTAGAGGCATGATAGGTTCTCTGTTGTATCTTACTGCTAGTAGGCCTGACATTATGCAATCAGTATGTGTGTGTGCTCGTTTTCAAGCCAATCCAAAAGAATCACATCTTACTGCAGTAAAAAGAATTTTAAAATACTTAAAAGGTACTGCATGTTTTGGACTATGGTATCCTTCAGGAGCGTCTCCTAATTTGATAGGTTATTCAGATGCTGATTATGGTGGCTGTAAAATAGATAGAAAAAGTACCAGTGGTACTTGTCACCTCTTAGGTAGTTCATTAGTCTCTTGGCATTCAAAGAAACAAGCTTGTGTGGCTTTATCAACTACAGAGGCTGAATACATAGCAGCTGGAAATTGTTGTGCTCAAATTCTTTGGATGAAACAACAACTAGAAGACTATAATATCTTTTTAAATCACATACCTCTGAAATGTGATAACACTAGTGCTATTAATTTAACCAAAAATCCCATAATGCACTCTAGGACAAAACATATTGAAATAAGACATCATTTCCTAAGAGATCACATTAATAAAGGAAATTGTGAAATAGAATATGTAGATACAAAGCATCAATTAGCTGATATCTTTACAAAACCTTTAGCTAAAGATAGATTTTATGAACTAAGAAGAGACTTAGGCATATTAGAGATCTCTTAAATGCTAAAAATTCACAATCTTTAAGAAATCCGAAAAATAGCGTAAATAATCGATTACAAGTGTCAATAATCGATTATCAGACTCTCTTCAAAAATCTCAAAACATACTGGAATAATCGATTATTTTGGGTAATAATCGATTATCCTTAAAATCTCTTCCTAAAAATTCAAAAACACTTCATAATAATCGATTATTCAAGGCCATAATCGATTATCCTTAATTCTGAGCCAAAAATCAAAACTCACTGGAATAATCGATTATCACTTAGGATAATCGATTATCAGCTCGTCAGACTTCATATTTTGCCAAGTTTATGAACCAATAATCGATTATCATCTTAGAATAATCGATTATTACACGTCGTTGGACCAACAAATTTCAAAAAATAGCCGTTGCAACGGCTAGATTTTCATCAAATCAGGTGTATATGGTCGTTGAAGTCTTCTCTCTATAAATATTTGCCATTTTTGTCACCAGAACACTCTTTTCTCTCCATCAACACTCAAGACCCTCTCCTTTTCTCATTTTCTCACAAAACTCTCAAAGGCTTCTCTCTTTTACCTAAACCATGGCTGAATCCTCTCGCAGAAAAATTCCTACACGCAGAAGGACTGCATCTCATGCCTCTCATCCCTCAAATGCACCATGAACAGCCTCCATTGAAGGATGGATTTCGGATGAAGAAAGACGTTCTGAATTCATCACACTATGGAAAGACAAACCCCTCATCACTCCAAAATTCATCCAGTCTCAATGGTTTGTAAATCGCCATTTCACCATTCAAAACTTTCTGGCTGAACAAGGTGTGAAATTCTTCACAGAGATGCAAGGCACTTACTATCCAGATTTGGTTCGAGCCTTTTATTTCAACTACAAATTCAGAGATGGAGTTGGGTTCACAAAAGTGAAAGGTATCGACATCATTTTAGATGATGATATTTGGGAAAATGTTGCACAATTTCCCATTCATGATGGCACATCTCCCATTCTCACAGCTGGCATAGAAGGGTTCAACAGAATTCTTGCATATAGATCCTTTATGCGACGCCCAGATCAAGAAATTGGCCGTCAATTACTTGCTGGACCTCTCAAAATCAATGAGCGTCTACTTCACTATCTCATTGTTTGGATTCTATGTCCACGTGGTACAAATCACGCTCAGTGCAGCGAAGCCGATCTTATGATAATATATGCCATGCTCAACCACATCCCCATCTATTGGCCAAGCATCATTCTTGACACCATGCTAAAAGCCAAACGATTGCCTCAATATCCTCTTCCGTATTCTTTGCTCATCTCTCGTATTTGTGAGTATAAAGGGGTAAATGTCTCTGATGAACAGTCTCATAAGACAATTGCCGCATACAAAATTGCAGAAAACTCCTTGAAGCAGATGAAATTTATTCCTTTTGGGAATACCTACATTCACAAGGATGATATGCCTTCTTCGGACAATGAAGAAGAAGAAAATCCTCCCACTACTCCTATTCCTCCTGTTGACACACATATTGGATCATCCAGTGGTGTTGGTGGCTCATCCTCTTCTTTAGAGGATCACATTTTAAATCTCAATCAGAGGCTTGAAGAATTCTTTCTTCTCTCCACTCACAGACATGAAGAAGTCACTGGCTTAATTAGAGGATTAGATTCTAGGATCTCAAACTTAGAACATAAATTTGATAAATATGAGGATGATGATGACATGAGTCAAGACTTTTAACAGTCTACATCATTGTCTCATTATTTGCAATTGTAATATGTTTTCCAGTTTTATTTTTACTATAAGAATATTTGTCTTGTTATTCTTTACCTATGCCAAATTGAGGGGGAGCTTCTTTGTTAAAACCTTTTTCATATGATCAAAACAGGGGGAGAAAAAGTTTAAACATTTAAACCAAACAATGCTACTAACAAATCTCCTTGTAAGATATTTTGATTGCAGATACTTTAAACATATTGTTTTGATCATCATCAAAAAGGGGGAGATTGTGGCAAAAGCAATACAAGTCTAAATGCTGAAGCAAGATTTTGATGATGATAAAAGAAGCCTGAAAGCCATCTGGAAGACAATATGAAGACTACATGTTATTATGTTTAAAGCTATTGTGTAAAATGTAATTGGATTAAGTTAGAAGCAGTATTGTACAAGAAAATTCTAGTATTTCTCGAAATATCAAAATGATAATCGATTATCACTTGGAATAATCGATTATCCTGAGCTGAACAAATTTTTTCAAGAAAGCACTGGAATAATCGATTATTACTTCTGATAATCGATTATCTGCCCAAAAATTTGTTTTCCATAAACCACACTAGAATAATCGATTATCACTAGTGATAATCGATTATCCTGGTCAGTTGGGTGCGACTGTTCAGCTTTTTGACCTAATTTTTGGAACCCCTATTTAAGGAACTTCAGAGTTACCTCTCAATTACCTTTTTGAGAAGCTAGAGTGCTAGTGCTGTGACTGCAAGAGAGTTCTCTGAGTGTTCTCAATTGAAGCTTTGAAAAACCTAGTGTGGGTAGAGCGATAACTTTTCCTGAGAGGTGTTCTAGGAGATTGAGTGCTGCTGCTGTTGCTAGGAAAGCTAAGGTCAAGGTTCTTTGTGTGATTCAGAGAAAGGTGTTCATCTCTTGTGAGATTCAAGAGAGGTGTTTTCTTTCCTTACACTCTAAATATCTGATTGTAAATCTGTTACTTGTTAGTGATTTAGTTAATCTCGTTTTTAAGAGATTAACAACTGGACGTAGGGTCTTTTGATCCGAACCAGTATAAATACTTGTGTTCAATCTTCTTCTCTATCTCTTTATTTCATCCATTATTTTGTTATAAAGAAATTATTTATTGATCTACTTGATAAATTTTGGAAAAATTTTAAAGTATTAATTTTATTATTTAAAAACCAATTCACCCCCCTCTTGGTTTTGTCCGCACGCTCAAACATTCCGCTGCGCGATACCAACAATTGGCTTTCTAACGTTGTCTTGGTGAAGAAAGCCAATGGCAAATGGCAGATGTGCATAGATTACACGGACCTAAACAAGGCTTGCCCTCGTGACGCTTACCCCTTACCCAACATTGATCGACTCGTGGACAGTGCGGTAGGGAACAAGGTGCTTAGTTTTTTGGATGCATATTCTGGATATAACCATATTCCCATGGCCGCATCAGATATGCACAAAATCGCCTTCATCACGGACGATGCTAATTACTTCTATAGGGTCATGCCCTTTGGCCTCAAAAACGCTAGAGCAACTTACCAACGGTTGATGGACAAGGTTTTTCAGCCACCTAATGGGACACTATGTCGAAGTATACGTCGACGATATGGTTGTCAAGTCCCCAAGTCATCGCCAACATGCCGAGGACCTGTCAGCAGTCTCCTCCGCACTACGCCAATACAACCTTCGCCTCAACCCTGACAAGTGTGTATTCGGCGTTGACCGGGGTAAATTCCTTGGTTTTATGTTAAACCAATGCGGCATAGAGGCCAACCCTAAAAAATGCAAGGCCATCATCGAAATGCGCAGCCCCACTACTATTAAGGAAGTCCAACGTCTCATTGGTCGTTTCACAGCCATTTCCCGCTTCCTACCCAAACTAGCAGAACAAACCCAACCCATAATCCAACTCCTAAAGAAATCCACCTGGTTCACGTGGACTGATGATTGTGAACAAATTTTCCAAAAACTAAAAACAACCCTAACCTCTCCACCTATACTCCACAAGCCGGGCACCCATCAACCCCTGCTTGTATACATCACAGCCACCGATTATACCGTCAGTACCGCGCTTGTCCAAGAAATAGAAGGCATGTAGCATCCTGTATATTTTGTGAGCAGAACGTTGCAAGATCCTGAAACCAGATATCAGATGGTAGAAAAGTTGGCCCTATCTTTGGTCCACGCAGCACGCCGCCTACGCCCATATTTCCAAAACCACACCATAACCATCAAAACTGACTACCCAATCCAAAAAATATTACAAAAACCAGATCTAGCCAGACGCATGTCATCATGGGTCGTCGAACTGTCAGAATTCAACATCCGCTATGAACCCCACGGCCCCATCAAAGCCCAATGTCTCTTAGACTTCGTCAACGACCTACAACAAACACCTATAGAGCACCAGTGGACGCTTCATGTAGATGGTTCCTCAAATCCAAGGGGTGTCGGAGCCGGCATCGTCTTAGAAGGCCCCAACGACATCCTCATTGAAAAATCCCTTCACTTTGCCTTCAAAACGTCAAATAACCAAGTCGAATACGAAGCCATCCTCGTCGGCCTTTCCCTAGCTCGTGAGGTAGGCGTCAAGAGATTAACGTGCAAAACTGACTCCAAGCTCACTGTAGGCCATCTAAATGACGAGTTCCAGATCAAAGACCCCATCCTTCTACAGTATTACCATCTGGTCCGTGCAATCATTCAATCCGCTTTCGAACAAGTCCGCATACCAAGGACCGACAACATCAGGGCCGATATTCTCTCCAAATTGGCCAGCACCAAGCTAAAAAATCGTCACCGATCCTTACTACAGCAAACACTATCCACGCCTTCCATCACACACACTTGTCAAAATTTAACCCACACCCCAGCTAACAACGTCACCCCCTCCCAAAGCCAAAACTGGACCACCCCCTACATCCAGTACCTCAAAACCGGCAACCCCCCTAGATGCGGACAAAACTTGGCTGGCTAAGGCCGCCAAGTACACCATGATAGGTGATGACCTCTACAAACGCGGATATGGTCAATCCCTCCTTAAGTGTGTCACGGCAGAGCAAGCGCAATATATTATCAAAGAACTACACGAAGGAATTTGTGGTTATCATTCCGACGCACCCACCATGGCTACTAGAGTTCTTAGAGCCAGATATTTCTAGCCGACCATAGAAGCAAATTGCCAGGATTATGTCAGAAAATGCAAACCATGTCAGAAACATGGCAACCTTATTCACCAGAAACAAGAGCAACTACACCACATACTATCCCCATGGCAATTCGCTAAGTGGAGAATGGACATTCTCGGCCCCTTTTCACCCGGCAAGGGGCAGGTAAAATTCCTAATTGTGGCCGTCGATTACTTCACTAAATGGATAGAAGCCAAGCCGCTAACTACCATCATGGCCCAGTAAGTTCAACAATTTGTGTGGAAGGACATTATATGCAGATACGGTGTGCCACATACCATCATCACAAACAATGGCCGACAATTTATTGACAAAGAGTTAGCCAAATTCTACACTGGCCTAGGCATCAAGCACATCACAAGTTCTGTAGAACATCCACAAACCAATGGACAAGCAGAGGCGGCAAATAAAGTTATCCTCGTAGAGCTACGCAAGAGATTGGATACCGCCAAAGGCCGATGGTCCAAAGAATTAATAGAAGTATTATGGGCTTACAGATGCACCCCTCAATCATCAACAAACGAATCCCCGTTCAGCCTAGTCTACGACGCAGACGCCATGATACCAGTAGAAATTGGCGAACCATCCCTACGCCGAGAACTGTACGACCCAACCCACAATCACCAAAACATGGCCTTACATCTCGACCTTCTAACCGAACTCAGAGAAAAAGCCTAGATATGCAATTTAGCTGCCAAACAACGAGCTGCCAGGAAATATAATGCAAATCTATGCCCACGATCATTCGTCGTCGGGGACCTAGTATGGCGAATGGCCAGCAGTGCTAAAAAGAAGGATGACAAGTTCTCCGCCAATTGGGACAACCCGTACCGCATACGCAAAGATGCAGGAGGAGGAGCTTATCGCCTAGAACACTTATCTGGGGAAGAGATTCCCAACACTTGGAATGTATCCCACCTCAAGTTCTACTTTAGCTGAATGTATATTGTAATCGAACCAATACTTGTAACCCCGGGTGTACTCTTTTTCCTCACCTGGTCTTTTTTCCCTAAGGAGGGTTTTGGCCAGGGAGGTTTTAACGAGGCACCCCTATTCAATAAATAAAAAGAAGGGTTCCCAACTATACGACTTTCCTGTGTGTTTTCTGATTAATTCGTTTAAGTTCCCCACCCTTACCCCAAGTAAGCGGCCTGGGTCGACTTGTGGTTAATTTGTTTAAGTTCCCCACCCTTACCCCAAGTAAGCGGCCTGGGTCAAACACCCTTTACTCGTGGTTAATTTGTTTAAGTTCCCCACCCTTACCCCAAGTAAGCGGCCTGGGTCGAACACCCTTTACTCGTGGTTAATTCGTTTAAGTTCCCCACCCTTACTCCAAGTAAGCGGCCTGGGTCGAACACCCTTTACTCGTGGTTAATTTGTTTAAGTTCCCCACCCTTACCCCAAGTAAGCGGTCTGGGTCAAACACCCTTTACTCGTGGTTAATTTGTTTAAGTTCCCCACCCTTACCCCAAGTAAGCAGCCTGGGTCGAACACCCTTTACTCGTGGTTAATTCGTTTAAGTTCCCCACCCTTACCCCAAGTAAGCGGCCTGGGTCGAACACCCTTTACTCGTGGTTAATTCGTTTAAGTTCCCCACCCTTACCCTAAGTAAGCGGCTTGGGTCGAACACCCTTTACTCGTGGTTAATTTGTTTTAGTTCCCTACCCTTACCCCAAGTAAGCGGCCTGGGTCGAACACCCTTAACATACAACCCATCGCGACACACATACACCACATATTATCAAAACCCAGCATACACGATAACATACAGAACATTAATCGCATTAAACACAAACGAAAAGTATACCAACGTAGCATAATGTACCGGTTATTACAGACATAAGCTCAAATATTTTCAAATCAATAAAGTTAAAGTCCTATTCTGCCGCGTCAACTGCCACCTCTCCAGCATAGACCGCCCCAATAACCTCTTCAGCCGCTTTGTCCTCCACCCTCACTTTCGCTTCCTCACCAGCACTGCCTTCATCTTCATTCACAAGCCTCCCATCAATAACATCCTTGTTGACATCAAACTTCACGTCCGTAACATCCACCTCCCCATGGAAAAATGCCGCTTGGCGTAATCCTTTCTTAAAATCGTTGATGTGTTCCTGTATGATGCTATTCTTCAGATCATCGAGCTCACCAACAGCTCCATCATACTTATCCTTCAAGTCATCATAGTCCTCTTCCAATTCTCCTATTCTCTTATTCAATTTTTCCTCAGAATCCAAGCAACGGACCCTCCATGTCGCCAACCTCTTTCTCTCCGCATCCCAAGTCTCCTTCGCCTTCTCCAACGCAGCCTTTTCCTCCTCCAGCTTGTCAACCTTCCTCTGCAACTCCTCCACCTTTTCCCGGACCCCCTCCTTCACTTCCTTCTTGTATAGAGACCCCACACGTTGGCTCAACACTAAAGCCTTGCTTCCAAACTCGACCATTGTCCTCACAATATGGTCCGCATCCATGTCGTCAATAGAATTTACAATGGTATCTGGGAGGGTAATTGAAATACCTTCCTCACAGATATTTCCGGCAATTCAATCAAACCAAATTTCGGCCCTTTCTCCCCACTGGCCGACCCTGCTCCGCTAGTCAACCCCGTTCCGAGCAAGGCTGCCCTTACTTTCTTCACGTCTTTTCCCTTCCCATGTCGAGCCGGCAACTCAGCCTTCCTCTTCGTCCCGCCGTGCACATGCACCTCCACCACAGACTCCTGCAAGTTGGGAATGCCAGTCTTCCCAGCTACCTTGGCCTTAGCAGCCATCTCCTTCCTCAGCGAATGGAAAAGCACCAAGTTTTTCTTTCCAGATTGCGCCATATGCCCTACAATAATACATTGCAACTCGGATCAAAACAACTTAGAATTATTAACACAGTTTAAGTAATAAACAGATACCTTCGATATCTATTATCGGATGCACCGAATTATAAACTCTAACTAGGCCCTTAGTGGGCAACTTATCAACAAAATTCAACAAGATCTCCACCACCTCCTTATCACCAGCCGACAACTCATCCAACCCCATGTCCTTATACCGAGAAGGATTGCTTGTCCAACTAAAAGGGAATTTAGTACTCCCCATCTGCGTTCAAAAAATGAGCTTTGCCTCCGTCTTTAATGACAACCTTGAAGTACCCGTCCTTGAAATGCTTGAAAGACTGCTGATACTGGGGCGACTTATCAAAGATAGCCAAGTAGCCGGCCGGCGGGGTCTGGTGTCGTTAAAATATAAGAAAGCGTAAGGAGTGGGCTCCAAATATAAGGATTGGCACAAGATGCGGAAAGCTTGCAAGTAGGCCCAACTATTCGGATGCAACTGCGTAGGTGCCACATTCAGTGCCCGCAATACGTCCATAGTGAAACCATCTAATGGTAACCGCACATGAAGTTGAGAAAAATGGCACATATACATGTAGAAAAACTTCTCGGTGGTACCCTCCTGTCCATGACATACCTGGTCGATAGCACTAACTCTCTCCAGGGAAACGATGTCCCTACTGACGCTCTTGGAAATGACAGGTGTGTAGTTTAACCAGGAGTTCAGTAGACGAGACCACCGGAACAAAGATGATTAGTTGCAGACGTCGGCAGCCGCCCACCAATAGCCGCCTTTTGCCGGCCAATTGCTTTTTGCCAACTCTTCGGGGGGATCTTCTCGAACCTCCCTCACCGTCTCCATTGGAATTCCACTTATCATGCCCCCAGAACTTGTAGCCTCTTCGTCAAATTGTCTACCCCTACTTCTCTCTGACTCCGTACTCTCACTACTACTAGACGTAGATAACGATATACTATCACTACTAGACATACCTGTTTTCGTGTTTACGGGAAGATGTCGGCTGAATTTGGGAACTAGTCGGACAGTATGATGCGCACAAGATCTCTGAATTCAAGACTCTCGCAAATGAACCAAGTAACCCCTCACACGTTTTGAAGCCTATATTTATAGTCCAGGATCCCAAACGACGAAAACCCCTTCCCGCCAAAACAATACACCAGACCAGTCGACACCATCATTGCGAAAGATATAACTTTTAAAAACGACGGCGCAAAACTTCTTGATTTGACCCTGACACCCCTTCACCTACCTTCAGATGAATACCACTTTCCTAGCCTTAACACTGTTCATCACACTTAAAGGCTGGGGGACTGGTGTATCACACCTGGACGGTTCCGCTATCATACCAACACATATCACCCTTAACCGACAACTCGTATCGGACAAGGTTGGGGGACTGGTGTACCATACCTAGCCAAACTCAACCAAACAAGTAAACAATACATACAAAGCAGTCAAGTACTCGGCCTAGACCGACTACCTCAACAGACCCGGTAAGATTAAAGCCCAGGTCGACCACTCCAATAAACTTAGTAAAAATGGAAGCCCCCGTGTTCAATAAGTTTTGAGGGCCTGGGTTAGGGCCCAGGCCCACTCACAGCCCAAGCTAGAGCCCAAGTTAAGGCCCGACCCATGAGGTAATCAGACATCATTAATGCTCTATAAATACGCGTGAACCCCAATAATTAAAGGTACGCATTCATTAATCACTGATTTGACCTTCTGAGAGCTTTGACTTACTTGAGCTTCAGAGACTCTTCTGCAGGTAACCCCTCCTGGGTTCAAGCTGACATGTATCAACCGGGGAGAGGCCAACTAAGGAGATAGTGAACTACATGGTAAGGTGACGTTTGTGCCTAACTCATTTTATTTGTTCTTCTGCAGGAACATCCAATATTAAAAGAACATGTGTAGATAAAAAAAACACTAAATTAGCAAATTATAAACAATAAATGCAAACTCACAATTTTATCTATTAATCAACATATACATTTATAACACCTAAATCAAACAAAAATAACTCAACACTTCTTTGAAGTCATGTCCAACTCATAATTCAATCTTTCAAATTTTAATATACAATCTTAGTTAAAAAAGAAATTTGTTCAAAACATATACAATATTGTAGTTCAACTATTTATTTGGTAGTTTTTGGTTCCTAAAGTAATAACAATTATGTAAAACAATGAAATATTACCAAAACATTCACAATTTTAAAGAAACTCTAACTAATCAAATAAAATAATAATAGAAAGTTTGACCCAATTGACCAATTGAGCTAATGATAATTTATAAGCTGATTAAAACTATGAAATTTTAGAACACTCACGTATAAAAATATAGAAATCACAAGGAAAGAAGGAAAAAATAGTAAAATTTAAAGAAAAGTAGTATACTAAAAATAAAGTTATGATCTATTAGAAATAATTTGTACTCACCTTCTAACTCTCATAATCTATTTAAGAAAAGGTTGAAAAATTACTTCGAAAAATTAGAGGAAATATGGGGTAAGTGTTTTTTTTTTCTAATAGTATTATTATTAAAAAATATTTATCAATTTTAATTATAATAAAATTTAAACGCAATATCAAACTTATAAAGCACATTCAGTGTTAATTAAATAGTTAACTTTTGATATATATATATATATATATATATATATATATATATATATATATATATATATATATAATCTTTAATATTCAAATATTGTTTTTATTGGTCTTTAAATAATATTTTATAACTAACATATATTTTTCTGTTTTTTCTTTCTATATTTATTTAGAGATCATTTATACAACTTACATGGTACAAGTTCAGAGAAAAAAAAAAGGTCATTATAAAAAACCAAACTAATCTTCAACATCATTATATCTATGACTAAAATTTGAAACCAATATTTAATTGAACTGAATAATTTTACGCTGATTGATGTATGAACTCAAACAAATTCAATACACTTCTCCATCAATACACATATCTTAGGTTTGGAAAATATATAATTATAATTTTTTCTCTGTGTGAAATTGTTCAATATATATTTTGTTGTTTTGAGATAAAGTAAAATCTTTTTGAGATTTTCTGTGTTTATATGGAATTTTTTTTTTACTTGTAGGTCAAACTAGCTTTATTAGAAATAAACTCGTATTTCAAAGGAAACATTTGTTACAATTTTGTACATAAAATAGTCTCTAACTTAGGTTGGTCCATTTAATCTAAATAAAAGAAATTGTTTTTTTATCGAGAATATAATAAGAAAGATCAACAATTGATTTGTCTATATTATATTTAGTTTTTAACATATTATAACTAATAACTTTAAGAATATAAAACACATTTAATAACTTTTTAAATAAAATCATTCTTTTTGGCATATTAAAACATAAATTATATCAATATTCTAAATTATAATTATAGTATAAAAATGATATATAAATATTGCATATTCAAATGCTTAATAAGAATTTAAGTAATTTTTTTAATAACATGTTAATAAGAGATTATTGAATGAAAAATAAGAATAATAAAAAACATTGAAACCCAATTCAATGTAATAACAATAACAAACTAAATTAAGATTTGAAATGAAGTGAAATTGGTAGTTAGAAGATTTGAAATAAGAATGAAAAAGAAGCAAAAGCAATTGGCATAGTTAAAACGTGGGAATGGAATGATAAACAACGACGTCGTGTGACCTCCCAAAACCGAACAACAGGTATCTTCACTATAAATGCATTCCAGCTGCTTAGTTCCTCTTCTTCTCCTTTCTCCTATCTACCACTTCCCTTCATTTCTCTTCCAGGTTTCCTCTTTTTCATGCACTTTGTTCTAGATCTGAAAATAGTTTCTTTTTATGTTGAAAAATGTGTTGTTTATATATTTGTATTGAGTCCCTCTTTTGGGTTTTTGGCCTGGGTGTTTTGTTTGTTTTTTTGTTGAAAATTGATGCATTGCGTAATTTGAGCTAAAGGTTGGTTTTCTGGGAGGGTTTGTCATGATGGGTGTCTTTGAGCCGGACAAAAATTTGGAAAGTTTTCATATTTGAGCTCAGATCTGTTGGTAATTTGTGAAAAATTGATTGTTGTGTTTAGGAAAACTGAAAAATAATGAAATGGGTTGCGGCTTTCTTTTTTTTTTTTTTTGTGTTTAGGTTGAGTGGATCTGTTTGCATATTGGATCAGGAGTGTAACAATTTTGTAAGATGATGGTTTTATTTATTTTTTAAATAAGAAAACACCGCACCGGTGCTAGAAAGAGAGATGAAAATAATTTTATTGAATAGGGTATGAGTGTTACAATTTTTAAGATCATGTTCTCAATGTTGAGATTTTCTGAGTTTAATTTTGTTATATGTTGTTGTGCGTCGTGTGTGTGTGTGAGAGAGAGAGATAGGGAGATAGAGACATATTCTGAAAATAATTGTGCTGTATAGATTAAGAACATACTTTCAATTTTGACATGTTCTGAGTATGGTTTTATTATTTTGATGCATAGGTGTTCTACTCTGAAATAAAGGTGATTTGAAGATGAACTGTTATGGTCTTCAAAAGAACGCCTTTGCAGCCTGTGAAGAGATGAGAGGCTCTGTGAATTTCGTTGATAAGAAGGAGTCCGTCGTTTGCCCTAAGCCACGCCGAGTTGGGGTTATATCTAACATGCCTATGAGGCACTTGAGATGGCATTTCAAGTAAATATCAGAATTCATTTCTTCCCTTTTAATTTTTGATGACATTAATCTTTTTTGGAAGCCTTTGGGTATTGATTTGTGTGTTTCAATTTTTCTTGAAGTCAACAGGCCGAGGGTTCTGATTCAAAAGGTGGGGCGGAGCTACTAGAGATTATGTTTAAGAAGGTAAGCTATGAACTTCATGAAAATTTTCTTTAGGCCTAGGAAGACAAATTTCAATTAGGATAGTACCATAGTAATGTATGAATTTGTGGTGTGATGCATGTTTTATTTCTTTTGGTAGACAATTTTTGTTGTACTTGAAATAAAGGTTTTAAAAGTTGGTTTGCCACCATGACTTCGGTTGTGTTGTGATATTTAGGATTGTGGACTTTTCCTGATCACAATTATATCTGCATCCGCTAAATTTGTTTGTAATATCTTGCGTTGTCAATGATGCAATCATACAGCTATAGTGACTGAAATTTTAAACCATGATTTGAAACTTTGTACGATGGTTTTGGCTTCAAAGGAATATAGTCTTACAAGAAAACTTGGCTATTCTGTGAGGGGTCTTTCTGATAGATTCCATGGGTCATAGATTGACATTTTGTTCATTCTGATAACTTTGGTTTATGAATTGGTGTGCGGTATGCACAGGAGAGTTATGGGAAGGAGTTTTCAAATCAGGTAGCTTCATCTCCTCCATTTTTTTGTGGATCTCCTCCTGTTCGAGCTGCAAATCCCGTGGTCCAGGATGTTCGATTTGGAGAAAAGCATGATCCATCGATTACGACTTCATCACCATCAGGTTTATTTTCTCCATCCTCGGCTTCTGGCAAAGCAGGGTTTGTTAGGATGAGTTTCGGACTTAAACCGTCCACAGTTAGAATTGAGGGATTTGATTGCCTCAACAGGGATTGCCAGAATTCTAGGATCCCTACTGTTGCCTAAACTCCATTCAGAGAAGTGTACATAGAAGAAGATGAGTGACTGCTTATAAAAATGACTTGACTTAACTAAGGTGAACATCTTTGAGGGAAAATGCTGAAGAAGCAAACCTTGTGTTCTTGAGAGGGTTTGATGTGTAAAGAGAGCTGTTCTTTCTGTAATATAAGGTTGGATCTGAGTGTTTTTCTAAATTTTGTTTAGGTCATCACCACGAGAATGTCCTGTATATAGAGAGTTGGTGATTCTGGATATCAACCTTGTGAATATGTTTAGCTAAATTTGAAAGCTTGTTTATTGTTCTTAATGCAATTAAACAGGCATTTATAATGAGAATTGTTAATAATTCTATACCTTTGTTCAAGTTTATGGTATCAATTTTGTTATTTATAATGAGAAATGTGAATGTCATTGTGATTGAAGGAAAAGTAACTTTGCTTTGTTTCATATACTCTTGGAATTGATATGTTTGGATTGTCTTAGAAGGCACATGGATATTCATTATGCAATAGTTCAAATCAGGTTCTCCATATGTATTGCAATCTTTCATTAATTTTGGTCACACAATTTCAAGCAACTGTTAAAGCAATCATGGTTGACAATGGTTCCGAGTTCATGAGCATCACACATTATTTTTTCATTCTCATGCATGGTATTGAACATAAAAAAATCACATTGTGGAACATAGCATTGCCATATTCTTAATGTGACACGACCTTTATAATTTCAACATCACTCTTTTCTGGGGTGAAGTGAATGTGTTTTAGCTGCTATTTATCTTATAAATTGATTAACCTTTCCTTCATTGCAAAATAAATCATTCAGTTGAATAATTTTACAAACATCTACTATCACTTGTTTAGTTTTTTATTGTTTGTTATACAAATGAACTCTTACATTTTACATTCAAGTCTAAATATACAAAGTGATGTGAATGTGAAAAGTGAAGCAAGGACTTGGTTTGAAAGAAGATTAAGACTTGTTTTCTTAGTATATAGAGAATCTTGTATAAATAAAATACAATTATCATTTTTTAGAATTTTAAGAATAAAAATCATTCGTCTTTTTTTATAGAAATTCTTTCATGCTAGGAGTTGAGTGCAAATAGTGAACACCTTTGAGGGAGGAATTTCTTTTTAGGAATTGATCGATTTTTTTCCTTGCATTAGTTTTTTTCTTTTTTTAACATTTGTTTTTTACGTCTTGACATATTTCTCAAAGTGAGTTCAAAATGACAATTCAAATTTAGGAGTTATAAGTTGACAAATACAACTTCTCTAAAGGAGATACATTTGAATGTCTGAGGAACAAAAACAATTATTTAAACATGAATTATCCATCAAAGACAAGGAAAAAAAGGAAGGTATTGAAAGAAAAATATTTGGTAGAAAAAGAAAGAGAAGATAAGGAGAATAAAGAATAAGATTCTAGATCCTTTAGTGAAATTGTCGAAGAATAACCTATAAACCGCGATTCCAAAACATTCATCTATTTTCAATTACAAATATTTTCTCCTATTACAAATATTGAATCTACCTTTTCTTTTGAAATTTATAATTGTATGAATCCTACTATTTTGTTTCTTAGAGAAGAATTAAGCATTAAAGAATAATGACAAATATTTTAAACGAATGAAACTCAAACAGGGATGAAAATACTTTCAAAATTATTTTTCTAAAGTATTTTTTTTTTTTGTGATTACGTGGATTTACAAGTGTATGAATGAGATAGAAGAAAATGAGCAAAAATACATCATTCTTAGAAGAAACACTAAAAGCATGGCAAAATAATGTTCTTGCACACCAAAAATGTTTTCCCCCTATTGTTTTGTATTTCTTGAATTTGAGAAGAGTATAATAGGAATTTGCTAAAACAACCATATTCTCCATTTGGCATGCATCATCATTAGTTTCTAACATTAGTTGTACTTGCTCCAACGTAACATAATTTGGTTGCACTAGTATTGTGACACAATTTGGTTGTACTAGTGGTATTGTTGCAATGGTTTGAGCTTCATGTGTTGCGTGAGTCTTATCCAGGACTTCAACATTTCCTAGTCCTTTTTTTTCCACTTTAACATTAGCCTTGACCTTTGCCTCAATGGCTTGAGCATTTGCTCGAGCTTCAACTTGTCGATTATCCTTAAACTCAACTTTTGTACAACTTTTCTGTGTGCATCATCATTCTTCTTGACACAAGCAACATGTAACTTCGCTTGAAGTTTTGAAATAAGAAATGATGCAAGTGTATCAACTAACTTATAGAAGTTAGAGATGGTTGTGTATATGTAGGCACATAATTCCTTACATATTTTAGATATGGTGTTCTTGATCATAAAGGAAGGTCGTTATCTTCAAAATGATTGACTTGGGGACGATGTATATAAGGAATAAAAAAAAATATTAGAGAGGCTTACACAAAGATCAACTAGATTGTGAACAAAGACAAGTAACAAAAAAATAAATTAATATGGATCAATTAAAGTGTTAACCAACTTCAATCTACATCCATAGTTAGAAATTCATTAATAATAAAGATTACAACTCAAAATTTATGTTAGTGAACTCTAAAATTATGGTCGGTTAAAATTGATACAAGGTACTATTTATAAAAAATAATTGTCATAACTAACTTTGTAGGTCATGGCTAAGCTACTAGAGAAGCCATCTAAATAGTGCTCCCACAATTGTGCTCAAAACATCAAGAGAGTTGATTCTTTCATTACAAACAAATGAAGTTACAAGTCTTATGTAGGGTAGATTATTCGAAACCACCATATGCTATGAAGCCAAACACATTGAGAAGATGCATGAGCTAGTCAAACAAATCACCTTGTACCACTAGACACTCTTGAAGTATCAAATTGCATGTTGCATCAAACACTCTAGAAGCCTTAATAAGATTTTACTAAGTTAATCTTCATAAATTTCTACCTTAGTTCAACACAAATCTTCTTAGTCAGAATCACTCCCTACCACTAAGCCATTATAGGCTTAATCACCAATCAGTTAGATTTAATCCAAGCAATGAAAGAACTTTCTATCAAGCATAACTTTCGGAAACGTATGATTTGTTCATACCTTTGTCACCTTCATATATCCTCGAGCAATCTCATTTCTCATAAAATGAAATTTGACATAAATGTACTTAGTTCTTTCATGGTAGACTTGCTTCTTAGATAGTTATATAACAATGTTGTTGTCAGTGATAACACATATTACAGAAACACTTTTATATCTCCATTGTATAGTGATTGCACTTTCCAAAAGCTTTATTTCCTATTTTTATCTCATTTTCATTTTTTTTAGAAATAAATTGGGTTCTATGAAATTTGGTTTAATTTTGTTTTTTAGCTCATATGACCTTCACTCACTCTTTTGGTCATAATTTTTTTTGTAGATATCATTTTTGGATGATTTCCATTATATTGAAAATCATATTTTACAATTCCAAGACTTTAAATTTAATGTATAATTTCTTGGACTTGAAATCATCTGCAATTTTCTACGATTTTTAGAAGTTGGAGTACATTTGTTGAAAAATTGTAAACTAAACCTTACAAATTAGTTTCTTCCTTGTCTTAACTAAACCTTACATTCGAGATTAATTCAAGATTAGAAGATTTTCGCTTAGTTTTGTTCTTAAATTTGTGGAAGATATGTTTACATTTTCAATAATTTAATTTTCTTGGTTTTTAATTTCTTGATCTTTAAATTCATTTCTTCTTGGTCTTTAGGTACTCCTTGTTTTGTCTTAGTAGTTTTCCCTTGAATTTCTTTGAGTAGTTTGCCAAAACTTTAAGTTTTATCTTGAAAAGGTTTCACAAAATTAAAAGTTTCTTTCACTCCTTTTGGTGGATATTGAGTGTAGCCTTGCTTTATTTACATTGGGAGTGTGATCTAAACACTTGGATGAATTTCTTTGGACCATACTCGGTCTCGAGTTTGGTTACCAATTGTCACTAACAACTTCTTTTGTCTTGGTTTTTTTTGAGTGTGTTGTTGTAGGAATCATGGCAAGTTCATCAAATACACATACTCCAAACAAAGACCATATATGGACCTTTATGGAACAATTGAGAAAAGATAGGGAGCAAAGAGAACCAAGATTCCAAGAGTTCATCCAAGGACTTCATGCTAAAGAGCAAGAAAGAGATACTAGGAAAATGGAGAATTATAGGTGCAAACCATAACAAAAGAAGGAAACTCCAAAGATTCCTAAGTTATATGGTGAAGGTGATCCCAAAATCTATCTTGATTGGGAAGCTAGAGTTGACCGAATTTTCAATAAATATCATGTAAAGGAAAAAGAACAAGTTGATCTAGTAGTGATAAAATTTTTGAAGTATGTCAATACTGTGTCATAAAGTTTGTAAACATCCAAATCAAGGGCTACTCGCGGTATCTTTGATGGACATTAAAAGTTTAATGCACGCTAGATTTATTCCTTCCTACTATTAGAGGGAGACTCTTTTGAAGCTCCAAAGGCTTCAACAAGGGTCCATGTGTGTGGAAGAATATTACAAGATGATGGAGTCCATGCTTTTCAAGGTAGGACTCCAATATAAAAGTGAAGAAGAAAAATTGGCAAGGTTTGTGAGGAGTCTCAAAAGGAGATTAAGATGTGGTTGAATTGTATAAGTATTCCACATTTAGCAAAGTTTTCCACTTGGCCTTAAAAGTTGAAAATCAATTGAAAAAGAAACAAGAGGTCAAGAGGAACACTCCTTACAATGATTACTACTCTCGAAAAGGTAACGAAAGAAAAGATGAAAGAACAACTTCCAAGTCTCTACAAAAACCACCACCTAAGGGTTATTCGACTAGAGTTTCTAATGATAAAAGTAAAAGTAAGTCACCAAGTAGTCACACTCACCCTTCCACTTCTCAAAGATTAAGTTCCATTAAATGTTTTAAATGTTTAGGGTATAAGCATATTACTTTGAATGGCCCAGCCAAGAGGACCATGATCTTAAAGAACGATTATGATGTTGAGAGTGAACATTTTTCTTATCCTTTTCCCAAAAGTACTTCTTCCCCTTCTTCTTCTTCAATTGAAAGGACTAAAACCCCTTGAAGGTGGATTGTTAATGGTAAGGCTCCAACTAGGGCAAGTTCCTAAAGAACTTGATCCTTCTCAAAGACAAAACATTTTCCATGGAGGGTGCCTTATCAATGACAAGATATGTCTCTTCATTATAGATAGTGGAAGTTGTGTAAATATGGCTAGCCCAAGGGTGGTGGATAAGCTTGGCTTGAAAACCATCCCACATGCCAAGCCCTACAAGTTATCATGGCTTAAAGAAGAAGATAATAAAATAACTAAACAAGTCCCCATTAACTTCTCCATTGGCAATTTTAGGGATAAGGTGTTATATGACAGAAAAGTCTTTTATGATGGCCATACAAACACCTACGCTTTCTCCTTTCAAGGCAAGAAGTTCACACTTCTACCAATCCACCCTCCACAAGAGAATGAGGACCAAAATAAAATAAAAGATGAAAAAAAAAAAAGAAAAAGGGCAAGTTTTCACCAAAGAGTTACTTGCCTACAAAAAGAATTTTTCAAAGCAAGAGGTGCAACACCATTCTTCCTTCTCTTCCCAAACCAAGAAAGATGAACAACAACACAAGCAAGAAAGGGATAGTGGCATTAGAAAGAAATAGGACATCTCCCAAACAAGGGATGGAATCATTAAAGATCGAGAAAGTTCTCATCAACTCAAGTCAAGCTCCATCAACAAAGATTCATGAATTTCAGGTCAAATTCTCTCCAAGAAGGGGAGGATGTTGAAGGTTTGATCCCTACCAAGGATGAAGGCCCATGACATATGCTTAGAAGAAAGGGTGTTCTTTGAGCCTTCCTTTGCTTTTGTTTTCCATAGTTTGAATTCCATGAAGTTGGCTTAGTTGACTATTTTAAGTTGACTTGTTGACCTTGACCTTAGGTTGACTTGTTGACTCAAAGATTAACTTAACCTAAGCCAACATGCTAATTCGTCTTTACTTGTTTTGTAGGTTGTTTAGGAGGTGATGCAAGAGAGGACAATTGGCACATTTAGATGGCTTTTAGAAAGCACATGTGGAGGACAGACAAGAAACACATGTGGAGGCTTTTAGAAAGCACATGTGCAAGAGAAACATCTAAAAAGGATTACCACATGCCTTGGCCACCAAGAAATCTAGAAACATCTAGAAGGAGCATCTACCTTGCCTTGGCCAAGAAGGCTTCTAGAATGTCCATGTGCTCCTTTGTTGACCAACTTTCTAGACTCTAGGTTTTGTTATTTGCATTCTAATCCTTTTTGGAACTTTGTTCTTTTGCTTAGAGACCACTAAACACTTCAATATAAGGGGTCCTCTAACACTTATAAAAGGGGTTGAATATTTTAGAGAAATTAAACACCTTTGTGTATCAACCATTTATGAGAGTTTCCTCCATAGGGAGTGAATACTTTTAAGCCTTATCCTCCATAGAAAGTGGCGGCACACATACACTCATCTTCAAGGTTTTCATGGCTTCTAGCCTAGCCTTGTAGTGGCATGCTTCTCATATTTTTACCATTCCTTATCTTTCCATTTTATGTTTTCTTTTTCTTTTAATTGTTCTCAATTTTCTGTGGTTTATGCGCATTCCATTTCCTTTTTGTTTTGAATCAATCCATCATCTTCTTCTCTTGAGCTTTGTAAAAGGAACCTTCACATCTAAATGACATGCTATCTTAATGTCCAGTGGAAATTTCACTTAGCTTTCTTAATCAACTCA
Organism: Vigna unguiculata; assembly: GCF_037176805.1. Lineage (NCBI taxonomy): Eukaryota > Viridiplantae > Streptophyta > Magnoliopsida > Fabales > Fabaceae > Vigna > Vigna unguiculata. Next base: position 19,314,368 of record NC_140795.1, on the reverse strand, counting down.
CATCATATTCAATAATCTTGAAAATGATCATGATAATCCTACATCAGATCGGCCCAGGTTGTGCTCTATATTGCAAATTCTAAAGAAACTTAGTTTTGTTTTAAATCAACTACAACAATGGTTATCAAACACTTTAGATGGTGATAATCTAGTCTTGCACCTTTAACTCTTTGTCCATACCCTTTAATCATAAGGCTTCTATAATTCCTTTTGTGATGCCAATATACTCTATGTCAATGATTGACAAAATCACTACCTTTTGTAGATTGACCTTTCCAAATAATTTCAGTACCATAATTAATAAACACAGCCCATGAGAGATTTCTTGGTGCCTAAACACTTAACAAAGTTTGAGTAAATAAATCCTTCTACTAGAGCATCTTTGGCAAATCGTCTCGCTCCATCATTTACTAAAACTCTTCCAAAAATCCTTCAAGTAACAAAGAATTCACTTAAGAGTTTGCCATTAAGCTTAACCAAGATTACAAATGAACTTGCTAACTACACTCATAACAGGTTGTGTTAAGGTGTGTGCAAATCATAGTGTACATCACAAAACCAATTATATTAACATATAGAATACCATCCATATAGTTTTGATCTTCCACTGTATTCAAAGACTATCCATCACTTAACTCATAGTGAGATGCATGAGGTGTGGATGCTACTTATTAATAATTTTTCTAAGATAGTTCTTCTAAGACACGTGTAAACACTTTAAATCACATTGTCTAGTGATCTCAATCCCCAAAATAATCCTAGCAACCCCAAGATCCTTCACATCAAATTTGTTGTTCAACTCAAAATTAGTCTTATCAACTTTTGACATACTCTTTTTTGCCAGCAGAATGTCACCAATACATAACATCAATACTATAAAGTGATATTCTACTAGAAACTTGAAGTAGACACGAGTATCGTGTTCACTATGTTCAAAATCAATACCTGCAATCAACTTATGAAAATGTTTGTTCCATTGCCTTGAGGATTGTTTTGGACCATACAAGGTTTTGCTTAGCTTGCAAATCTAATCCTATTATCTCCAACCTTAAATCTTATGGTTGCTTGATGTAGATGATCTCTTCTAAGTCTCCATGTAAGAATTAAGTCTTAATGTCCATATGTTCTAGCTCAAGGTTAAACTCAACAACCATAGCTAACAACATTTTAATGGAGTTTTGCTTTACAACTAGAGAGAAAACATCATTATAATAAACTCATTCTCTCTTAGTAAAGCATCTAGTCATGAATCTCACCTTGAATCTTTGTTGATACGTTCCTATAGTGCCATCTTTTCATTTGAGAATTCATTTACAGTTGACGAACATAAAACCCTCGAGTGTACAAACAAGAGTTCTCTCTTTACTTGCTAATGTAGATAATGCACTAAAAGATTCATCTTGTAACACCTCACTAACAACTACTAAAGAACATAGAATAAGCTATTCATATGAACAATAATACTTTTGGCTTAACCAAGTATTCTTTGAACTACAACTATTTTTCCTAGTAATTGAGTATTCTCTACCTAACAACCATTCCTAACTAAGATGAAGAGATTGTATGATTTTGTGATCATTGATCACACTTTTTCTCGCTAGAGAAGATAATTGTCTCTTGATGCATGTAAGGATGTTTCTCTCTTTCTTCTAGCTTGTTGAAATGAACACTAGTAGTATTGTCTTGAAGCTTTTGTTGGCTAAAAAATATAGCAACATTTTTTAAATATGCAAAATTTTCAGTTTCTTCTTGAATATATTTATATAAAGTCTAGAAGAAAGTAGTTGTGGAAGAATTGTATCTGGTTGTTGAGTAGCTTGAGCTCTTTCGAATGTATGTTTCTTAGTTTGAAAAGCTTGATAGTGATGGATGTGTTTAATGCACTTCGGATAACAATAAGCGTTTCTTTCTTCTTCACACAATATCTCAATAGTTGAATGTAATTATCTTTTTTTTGGATAGTGTGTTTTTCCTTTATTCATCTTAAATTGCAATGTCCTACGAAGTTCTCAGTTTTTCCAAAGTTGAAAATGTTTTGTTTAGGAATTTAGTAAAGAAAAACATCTCTGGCTCTTTGTTCAAGTGATCCTTTTGATGTGGCTTGTCCTTTGTTTAACGAACCTTTTATTATATGGAAGAGGTAAAAACATTCCCTGCAACATAGAATGACCTTTTTTTAATTGTTTTTTTAATACGAGGTTAGTTCAGTTTTATGTATTTTATCATTTGAGAGCAGTTGTGCTTTATTAGACATAAACTAAGACTGCACAGTATTTTTATAGTTTATCAAACAAAACACTTGCATTATTCCTAATCTATTGTGCATTAAGTTATCATCTTTTAAATGAATCGTAATCATGTTTTCAAACTTGCCTATTTTTAGCACTTAATCAAAATCATAGGGCATTGGATTTTTCTCTAACACACTACTCACTTTTTTTGCCCAAGGAAAAATTTATATAGAACATCATTTGAGCTTAATTAGCCAACTAGTTGAGAGAGCATAAATCTTGTACATGTAAATAGACAATATTTCTCTCTAGTGAGAAACGTTGTGATATATTGATCAATAATCATATAATATTTTTATCTTGGCTAAGAGTGATTGATTGTCTGGAAAAGAATACTCGATTACTAATCAAGAGTGATTGTTGTTCAAGGAATACTTGTTTAAATTAGAAACGACTTGCTGATAGAATACTCATGTGGAATCAACCAAGAGTCGTTGAAAGCTAAAAGACTATTCATATGGGGTTATTTGAAAGTCAAAAGAATACTCCTATGAGGTTAATTAGAAGTGCCTGGGAATCGTAAAAATACTGAAATAATCAAGCCAAAAATGGCTAGGAACTGAAAGAACACTTGGGTAAGTTATGAGTGATTATGGAAAGAGTATTTAGTTAAAGCCATAATGACATGTGGAAGAAGTACTCATAAAATTAGTGAAGAGTTGATGACTTACGCCTAGTCATGCCATCTAGTAAAAAGAGTTAAAGCTTGGAACAAGAGCTTTTTAGATAATATAGTATGGTTCTAAAGAGGATATGGACCCTCCGTATTTGAGGACAAATCCTCCTCAAGAGGGAGGAGAAAAAGACTTGGGCCTAACTAGGGGCCCAATCAAAGGTCAAATAACTAGAAGTATGCTCAAACGAATACAAGAAGACATAGAGCATGAAGATTCTAATGGGTTAATGGGTTTCAAATGCTTTTCACTTAGGCCAAAGAGGACATCAAGATTCGATGGCCTTTCAAATGGGCTAGTAGTATAGTTTTTAATTTGGGCCATGTAATTAGGCCATGATTTCTATAAATGTCTTGTAAGTAATGCGCCCATGAACCAAATCACATAGCCTTTTAATTGGGCTTCTAATAACCCAATTAAAAGAGCAAGGTAGGTTTACATCTAATGGCCTAAAAGCTTCATCAAATTGATTTCATTTAGCACATGTGCAAATTCATGGAAAATGTGACAAAGCACATGTCTTAGATCTAACTAATTCTAGTGCCAATTCCATTTGCACATGTGTGGAATTTCCATTCGTTTAGGCACCAATTCTTGGTCGAATGGTTCTTCTATAAAGGAAGGCCTTCCATCATTTTAAAATCACTTTTGGCTGTGTAACGACATGGTGTTGAGATCACTCTAGAAAATTACACTTGAGATTCCCTTGGCAAGAGCTTCCTTAGGATCCCCTTTTGCCACCCATCCTCAAGGATTGGCCTCACCTTCCTAGGCTTCCTTCATCACCAATCCATGTCATCCCAAGTCAAGCCTTCTCCTCATTCAATTTTTTCTACACCGCAACTCATGGAGCTTCCCATCCATCATTATCTCAAATGGAGCTTCATCATGTGGTATCAAGAGCTAACTCAAGCCATATTCCTCTCGATTTGAGGTAAGTATCTTAGTTCATTTTCAATTTTTGTGTTGTTTTTTAGCTTTCCTTAATTGTCTTGTGTGTTTCCACCATTCATTTTATTTTTAATTGATTGTATGATGATTCATTTTACTTCATCCTTTGACACTCACTCAAGTGACACAAGTGATAGAGGATCAAGTACAAATGAAAACTAAAAAAGATAGAGAGAAAAATCAAGAAAAGAAAAACGCTTCTACCTATCTTTGTACCAAGGGAGTCACATACTCCAAGTATCTAGGTAGGATTTCAAGGCCTCCCAATAAACATATCCTAACCTTAAGGGGCAAAGACTTCTTTAGAAGTATAAATGAAGTTAATGGTTGCATTACTAAGTTTGTCCTTAGTTTTCTATCACCTCCACAAGTGGTAAAAGACCAAGAACAAACTAACTTAGCCCATAAAATAAGGCAAAAGAGGGTTGGGTTGTCTACAGTAAACCCTTTTATAGTCTTTAATAGTGTCAATACAACTTATGTTGAAAATCTTTTCAAGATTATTTTGAAACAACATAAGGTCATCATTGCAACCAATAAAAATGTTCCTACTTCCAAGCACCCTTATCATTCAATTGATATAAGGTTTCTAAGTATTTGGAGTCACATCTTGATTGATGTTATGATTAAGGAGAATTCTCTTCTCAATAGGTTAGTTAATATCATAATTACATTTTTTTAGGTTATTGTAGGATAACATTTGATCCCGAAGGAAGAACTAAACAACATGATCAACAATAAAGGAATGGTTGGCATTAAAGTATCATGTGGATTTGAGGACAAATTCTCTTCAAGTGGGAGGAGATGATGATTTAGGCCCAACAAAGGGCCTAATCAAAGGTCCAATAACTAGAAGTGTGCTCAAAAGAATACAAGAAGATATGGAGCATGAAGATTCCAATGAGCCTAATAGGTTACAAATGTTTTTCACTTAGGCCAAAGAGGGCATCAAGATTTGATAGGCTTTCAAATGGGCAAGTAGTATAGTTTTTAATTTGGGCCATGTAATTAGGCCATGCTTTGATTAAATGTCTTGTAAGTAATACACCCATGAACCAAATCACCTAACCTTTTAATTGGGCTTCTAATAACCCAATTAAAAGAGCAAGGCCAGTTTGTATCTAAAGAGCCTAGAAGCTTCATCACATTGATCACTCATCCCCACCATCTCCGCGTTGTAAGGCCCTATTCTTTTATAACCTTTAATAAAAAGGGCTGCCCCAAAATCTGATGGGCCAAAGAGCTGGCCCAAAGGATAAAGCTGGTCTGGAGTTGCCCTAACGCTTCCACTCTCTCATTCTCACAGATTCAGCCGTCATCTCTTTTTCCCCTCTCACAGAAAGCTTTGCTAGGGTTAGGTTCCTGCCATCTTCAAGTTAGCTCGAAGTTGCTTCCTACTCCATATAAGTACTATGGCTAGCCCATACTTGTCTCCATTATTCTCTTTCGTTCTTTTTCCAGTTAGGGTTTCCAAGTGACCCATATCGTGCTTCTGTTTCTCTATCTTTTCAACTCCTCCTTTCGTTCCTTGAGCTGCTGTGCTCGTGCATTTTGTGTCGGGTTATTTTGCTAGCTTGTTTCCAGGTAAGGGAAGCTAGAACCCTATTGTTCGGTACAATAATGGTTGTTTTGATGATATTCCGTGATTTTCGTGCTTGTATGTGACTGTGAGTGCATGGTATGAGTTGTTTTGTTGTTTGGGTATGAAATTGTGCTGATGGTAAAGAGGAACAGTGGCGGAGTCTGATAGACTAGCCTAGGCGAGCCTGTCTCGCCTAGGCGAGAGTTATAGGGGCTCGCCTAAGTATTTCTTCGCGAAGGGTCGCCCAGGCGACCCGATGTATGTTTTAGGCGAGTGAACGTCTCGCTTAGGCGAGGAGGGTCTCGCCTAAGCGAGAACGCACGCAGGGTTCTCATGCTGGAAGTCGAGCTCTCGCCTAGGCGAAGGGAGCTCGCCTGAGCAAGGGTCCTCCTCGCCTGAGCGAGGGTCCTCCTCGCCTGGGCGAGACCTTTCTGCCTGAGCGAGATGTTGGGCGAGAAAGGGGTTGGTCTTGATGTTTCCTTGATTTCAAAAAGTGAACAACATGCTTGTATGAGTTTTATCTTTAAATTTATGAACTGAATGGCCTGTATGGATGAGGTGGTGTATGAGTTGTGATTTGTGAGCTTTAACATGACGTGAACATGATAATTTTATGAGATGATTCATGAAATTGAAATGATGAGTTTGGTATGGGTTCGACATGAGACATGAAAGGGTGGTATTGATGTGGCATGGTAATTGTATGAGACAGAGCTCCACATTCTGGGTTCGAGAACAATGAGTTGGCATGGTTTGGTTGGGATCGCTAAAGAGGTGGATTACGAGAAATTCTATGTATATGTGTATATATATTATGTGTATGCATGTCGAGTTTGTTTATTTGATTAAGAAAGTTGGGTTTGTGTTAGTGTGTAAGTCCTTGGGATCTCTAGGTGAGATTCCCAGGGTCGCGCTTCAGTGGTCGGGACGTAATTCCATGGCCCCTGTTAGTGGGTGTCCATGGTGGTGCCCCATTTGTATAACTAGGTAAGGATTCAAGGTAAGGTTGCATCCTGACGCTCTAAGGGGTCAGTTAGTCTCACCTAGAGCGGACTGACTCCTACGGTGAGAGTAGCAGGAGGCATGAAATTCATTAAGGGCTAACCTTGTGGTGAGGGAAATTGATTCATTGTAACACTTGTAACACATAGCTCGGGGGTGAGCAACTCGGGGGTGAGCAGAGGTATCCACCACAAGTGCGGGCATCCGCTGAATCCGACCAAGTTATACGTATCCGGATGAGTCGAGTCGAGTCGTATTGTATTGATGGAAAAGTCTTAACATGCTTGGATGTTGTACTGATATTGGATGGTGAAAGTATATTTAATTGTATGATAAAGATGTTGATTGGCTCTAGCTTACCCTTTTCTTGTTGGTTGCTTTATATGTCGTGTTTCTATCTTTGCGGTGATCATCAATTTATTGATGGGAGCAGACTGTTATGATGCTCTTTTATTTTTGGTGGCACCGTGGTGTGCCTTAGTTGTAAGGTCTCATGTTTAAACTCCAGAACTGCGCTGTTATATTATAATCATGTGACGTTTTCTTTTAATAACGCTCATTAATTAATTGGGGCGTTACACGCGTCCCTGTTTAAATTATTAAAATACTCATAATCATTAACTAACCTTTATATATATATATATATATATATATATATATATATATATATATATATATATATATATATATTGCACACTTTCCATTTTTTATTTCTTCTCATTGTTTGGTTTGTCATGAAATTAATTTGAATCTCCAATATATTTATTGTCTCTTCTCAACCTTTATGCAATTATGTTCAAATGATTTATGTCAATTAAATGTTTTTTATGTCTCACATTTGAACATCTTTACTCTTTTTTAATATTTTTATTTATTGTATATTTTCTTTTCACATGAGAATGTTTAAAACTATCAATTTAAGTGCTTAGTTAACATAAACCTTTCATTTACTAGGTAATATAAAAAATTCATCTTCTTTATTCTATTATTTTTTTTTTCATTTGAATAATTTTTTTATTTCGTTAAAACAATTTTCGTTATCTATCAATCATCGACTAAGTTGATATTTGAAAAGTTTTCTTAAATCTCTAAGGTATTTTTCATCTTATCATACCCTTAATTATACATTTGTTTTCCTTGTACAATTTCACTCGATGATCTCTCAAATTGTTTCTAAAACACATTTGATAATTTTTATAATGTAAAATAGTATTTTGATATTTTTTATATAATTATTTTTATTCTCTAATTCATTATCATACATGTAACTTTATCATTATATTTGTATAAATAAATTTTATTTACTATAACATAATAATGTAATGTAATCCCATGAATTCATTTTATCATCATTAAAATATATTGAAGTTCAAAAGATGAAAGATCTATATGAAAATTCTATTATTATTAGTTTAATCTTTGTTATTTGTGTGATTTTGATCAAGTAATGTAATATAATTTTTATTAGTGTGTAAAAAAAGAGATTTTATTAGAATTTAAAAATTGAAGTAAATAGACATTTCAAATAATTTTAAATTTAAATATTTTTTTATATTTCTTTAAAAATATTTTAAAATTTATCAACTAGGTTTAATTAATGCTTGCATATTTAATAAATGTCTTGATTCTCAAGAAATGTTTTTTTGTATTCTAATTTGAAATGTATATAATTATAATATAATTTATTTTTAAATATTTGATATTAAAGAAACAACATTCCTATCATTTTTGAATATTTAATAATATTATGTTTCTTTTAGTGTAATTTTTTATTATTTTATAAAAATTAGTTAATTTAGTAAGGGTACATTGTCGATGAGGATATGGATGAGACAAAAATTTGATACTTGTTGGGTTTGGATATGTAATGATTTTTTTTCTCTTAAAATGTGTATGGGATAGTAAAACATGTCATCACCGTTGTCATCCCTAACTACAAGTTTAAAAAATACTCCATTTTGAATTTCACAATATTAGTATGCTTAGTAGAATTCAATCTATTGATTGAGAACCAGATGTAGTATACATAAAGAGATGAATCAGTATAAAAATATCTTGCATATCCTTCTTTCTTCGTACCCTTCTACATAGTACATATAATAATAAAAAAGTGATAGAAGAAGAGTTGTATAGAAATACATGTTTAAAATGCTTTCAAAAAGTACATGTAAACCTTAATATGTTATAATTCACCGGAAGCAAAAGTCACTAACCACTTGTAATGAAAAAGCTATTATTTGAGCATTTCATCATCATATGATATTTACATAAAGTTTTAAAAAATAATTAAGATGCAATTTAACCTAACTTTTTTTGTATTTTTACTATTTTAACAAATTTATACTTAACTTTTGTCTTGTTTTGATATGCACATTGTTTGGATTTTTTTTTTATCGATAATAAAGAAAATATTAATTGGGAACACTTGGGGTGTTTCAATCATATTACAAAAACATCTGAAAAGAAGATTAAACACTAAGATTACACAAAGAGATTAGAAAGAAAAGAAAAAGACATATAATCACACGGTTTTGATAAACATCTAACAAAGTTGGATCTTTCAAAAAAAATTCTAGTATTGTTGAACCAGTCCATCATTTGGATCTTCCTGTTATCATTCTTGTAACATTTCAGACTTGTAGAGGGAAACCTTCAAAGAGACTCTCATTAGCCAAAGTGAGTGTGAGAATCATCCTACAACAAAGAAAGAGCACTCTAGACTAAAAGTTTTAGAGAAAGGTTATTACATGTATCTGCAAACAAGAACCTCTACCTAAGTGTTCATAGGAAAATAGGAGCTTAAGGATCTAATGTAAATAAGACGACATAAACACCAATCCAAGTATGAAAACTTTGCTTTTGATATTTTATTTGTAATCCATATCCAAGCCTTAACGTGGGCTAAATTAAACACCTCTTCCATATCTTTTTCATTGTTCCTAAAGATTATATTATTCCTATGTGTCCAAATAGACCATACAATAGTTACCCACATACATTTCCAAGTTGTGTTGCCTTTATTGTCTATCCCTAACAAGTTAAATTGTTGGAAGTGTTCTTTTGGTATATTTTGGTGTGCTATGACAATTCCAACCCATCTATCACACAACTTCCATAAGCTTTCTGCTATAGTACAACCAAAGAATAAATGTTATATTGATTCTTCAAGTGTCTCACATTACACACACACGTGACATGTCACATTCACTTCTCTTTTGATTAAGTTGTCATGAGTTGCAACTCTATTAATCAGTAGTTTTCATGCAAAGTGTAGTGTTGATGGTAAAGCTTTAATATTCCAAAGCTAACCAAAAATATCAATGTCTTCTTATATTATTCTATTTATAATTTTATTGTATGGGTGATTTCCCAGTAAAAATATTAGTCTCGTTGTCTTTTCACTCTCATTCATCCTCTTTGCACTTATCTAATCAACATTGTCCCAACTCATACATTAAATTAAATATGTGAACTTTCTCCCATTCAAAACAATACATTTGTCATTGTAATTTCCATTCTCAAAATTCTTCATTCCATTTTCCAACCTCCCCTAATTTAGCTTCCTTGTAGAGGAATTGACATACATTCAAGGATAATAACTTCACTAAGCCAACTATCTTATTAAAATCAAATAAGGTTGCCTTCTCGTCTACACCAAGAAATGGTTTTATCAAGTCAATTCCCTTTATGTCCCTTTCCATCTACTTGTTTAAGTCATTGTCTAGTCTCCATTAATGTTGTTTAAGCTTGTGGAAATTTCATCTAAACTTTGTATTTCACTCGAATTGTCTAATTTATGTTTCACACTTAACTAAATATTTATGTTACACACTTAACAAAATATTCCTTAAACAAAATTACTTGGATTCATTAATCAATTCTGCATTCAAAGGATATACAAATACTTTATACTTTTTCTACAATACATAAAATGTACAATTTTTCTCTGCAAATCCCTATAAAGTATTGGAAACATCAAATTTTGAGTATTAATTACATTAGATAAAATGTTGAAAATTATAATTTATTAATGAATAATATCTTTTATGACAAAAACTAACTTGGACAGAATTTATTGCCTATAGACTAAAGTTGGATAAACATATTTGGTATAACAATTTTGTTAGTATCATACCACCTTTGAATGACATCTTTAAGTTATGACATCTTTATTTAAGTTCTGACGACATTTTAGTTAAAAGATTTACTAACTATTGAAATTATATTTTATCTGAAGGAATACTTAAAATTACTTATGTGAACTGAAATTTTAGGAAGACTGAATAATTGAAAAAACATTTACATACTTATTTCTATACTAATATACTTTACTCAGAAATACATCAAAAAAATCAGTAAAAATGTTTTCATCATCTAAAGTACATAACGATTCTAATTAAATTCTACATAAATTAAAAAATCACTTAAAAATTCAAGTTTCTATATTCAATAGAAACAATTATAATGAATTCCAAAGCTTTCAATATTGAAATCATCTTGATACTAAAGAAAAATGCTAACTTACAAATTTCCTTGATACACATGAAAAAATATTACTTCAATTTCACTTGTCATATTCTTCATCTCTACTATTATTTTATCTCGAAACAAACCTGTATTAACTCATCGCTTTCTCTGCTAAAACTCATGCAAAATAATGCTGAGAAGGTTACGTTCAATAGAACTGAATGTAACTATAATACTGTAATAACGATCCATTAAATAGACCTGATTGTAACTATACGCAAGAATATTATCAAACACCCTACGTTGCATGGGCAACATTTTGAGTATAAGCAACCAGAGATACCAAGTTCGCTAGAAAATAAAAAATATATATATTATCGCTTGCATTTGTAGTAAAATAGAAAAGAAGCCAATTGTACTCTTTTCAATAAATCCCGTCTCGATTAAATAAAACATTTCTCAATGCAAAATCTTAAACCAAATCATCTGAACCTAAACAAAAATAAGACATCTCGTACACCAAAGACATAAATGCATCTAGCGAAACCTGTAAGAAGCAAATAAAACCTATTTCTTCTTGTCTCCAGCTCCACCAGCCCTACACACCAAATGATAAGAACATAAGCAATAGAAAACCACCAAAGAATAATAAACATTAAAGAATGTCAATTATATTAATAAAATATATAGGGTATTGAATACAATGTTGACAAAAGAACATAGAACAACCTCATCTTCCTGAGAACATTGGACATCTCTTCTCTCTTCTTCTTAGCGCGTTTATGGGTTCCAAGCTTTCTCTTCGCAACCTTCAGTGCCCTCTTATCCTTTCCAACCTTGAGTAACTCAGTTATACGCTTTTCATAAGGTGCAAAACCAGCAACCTCTCTGATGAGGTTCCTCACAAAGTGCACCCTTTTGCTGGTTTTCTGATAAGTAATATATTGTTAGGAACACAAAACATAAGAATGTTGAAAGCAATGTAATGGTGAACAAAGGATTTATCCACACAGCTTTTGATCTTCTCTTTTATTTCATATAACAAACATGAAAATTCAAGACATTTTAACAGAGATGATTCACTAGAAAAGACTTCAAAAACTTGAACCTTTTGTTTGCACTATGTCAATAAATTGCAGCACAAAGTGTATAACTTTTACAACCATAAATAAATTGCTGCACAAAATGTATAACTTCTACAACCACGATTACAAATATTGAGTTCAAAATTTGAGTGCACCCACAGACAAACAAAACAACAAAGATAGTAACAACTAAAAGAAACAAAATTTTCAATACCAATATTGCAGGGATGAAGCTACCTCTACTATATATCTCTGAAGTATCTATAAACAGTTCACTTATTTACTTGATTTTTAAAAGTAGAGTAAATACTACATAAAGTCATCTTATTATTTCACCCAGGATAGACAAATCTCTCTTCCAGATTCGAACCTACTCTTGACGTTTTCGAGATATAAAAACAACAAAAATTTTGTAAAGTCACTCGCACTCTTTACGCATAACAATCTCTCCCAGCTCTGAAAAACCAAACAAAGTAAGCATATCCACTATACCCAATACATTACCTCCATTACACTTATTAACACAACTTAAATATCATTATAAACCTCATTTCTCGTAAGAAATCCCAAGAGTCGACAAAACTGCATCTTTAAAAATAGAAGGAAGAAAAGGTTGCCAAACAATCAAACAAACGAGGCACTTGAGGACATCCTTCATTCATCATTCTTGATTAATACTCTAATTCTAACAACACCACGCACAATCCAAAATTCACAAAACATAAATCTAAAATGTTCAAAAACCATTTAAATTTAAATTAACTAAAATTAAATTAATCTTACCCCTTTGCGATCGGAGGGCCGTGGGGGCAATTCCTTCTTGGTAACAATGTGACCCTTGTTCAATCCAACAAACAGACCCGTACTAGGTGGTTTGGGTGCCATTTTCCTCTCCCTAAACAAACATGATTCAAACTCGTTACTAGTTTACACAAAAATAAGCTAATAGAGAGGTAGAAGAAGTTGTGCAAAGGGATGAGTGAGACGAATTTGAAAAGCACGAGAATTACCTATCTTTCTAGTTGGAGGCTTCAGAAACCCTAACACTGCTGTGAAAGAGGGAACTAGGGTTCTTCGTTGATCTCCTTAAGCCTTTATACGAGAGGCTCAAATTGGACATGGATCCAATCACAGTTTATATCTGAGCCCGGCCCATAACAATTTTCCTAAAGCCTTATTATTTCAACTCCATCTAATTTAATTTAACATATTTTTTTTCTTTATTTTATTAGGTGTGTTAATTTATTTGTTAGACATTTAAATTTTTGAAAGGTTTAATTGTTTTTCAGTTCGGAAATTTAGAATAATTTTACTTTTCGTTCCTAAAATTAAAAAAAAAAGTTTTTTTAGTCACTTCAAATTAAAAAAAAATCCTAAATATTAAACTTTAAACTTTAAAAAACACATTTTATCAAATTTTGTTTTTATGGAAAAATTAATTTTTAAAAAATTTTAGGGACTAAAACTAATTATAAATAAATATTTTTAATACAGGTTATATTATAATAAAAATTAATTGTAAATAATATTTGTTTAGCATATAAAATATACTTTAAATTTATAATAAATGTTTTTTAATTAGATAAAATATTATTTTTAACGATTAATTATTTTAAAATTAAATTAAGATAAATATACAAAATGAACGAAATAAAAAGTTCAAAAGAATCGTTAAAATTGTTCTAATTTAAAAATACTTATATATTATCGTGTTGAATAAGATTGTAAAATGACCTTCATCATATCACCTTGTTTGGTTGTAAATAATAGGATAACGATATTTTGACGTCATTTCTTTTACTCATATTTGACATTGTCTACGTGCCATTAAGTTAAAGCAATTTATAACTTTTTTTCGTTGACACACGTGTGACTGTTTTGGGTGGGAAAGGTGGGAATTAACTTGGAAGCAATTCATTTTAGTAGGTGAAACCACCAAAAGTTCAAAACTTTGAAGTAGTTCAGCACCAAACACCAGGGTACATAATCTTCTTCTTGTTTGGTGGCGGTTTGACTGGTAAAGCTTTCGTCTTGGTTGTAGAGAAACTCATTTGGAAGTTCCTTTGAAGGTTCATGAAAAAGAGGGCATGTTCCCCGTGTAGTTTAGTATTTCTTCTTCTCTAACATTTGGTTTCTTCATTTTGGCAAATGAAATGAAAAGTTGAAACCTTTAGAATAGAGATCTTATATGAACCAAAACAATAGAAAGGCTTGTGGTGGTCGTTGCGTGAGGGTTTGGCTTGGAAAGGTTTCGTCTCGGTTTCTTGTTGGTTTAGAGAAACCCATTTCGAAGAACGACGAAGCTCTGTCAAGAACAAAATCTTTGGTTTTAGAGATAACCATCGACCTTGTGGCGGTAGTGGTTGGATTTGTGGTGGGTGGGCTATACATTGTCGTTGATGTGGTAGTTTGATTTTGTTGTGTTTGTGGTGAGGACTACAAAATGGGGCGAAAAGGACTTCAAATTTGGCAATTTTATTTGGTTAATTGAGTATAAATTTCTTGTATGCAAATTTTTAGATGTTATGAATTTGGTTATATGTAGTTGTATAAATAGATATATGTTCATTTATATCAAGTGTATTGAGATAAAACCAAAGTTAGTGTAAGAGACAATACTTGTTCAAAATGTGTGTGCCAGGTCCCCACTTGTTAAGGTTATGGTCCCCATTTTGGCATGACAACAACAACTAGTATGTTAATTTTAGTGACTTATATATACAGCTATAGAGATGTCAAAATGGGTTTCAACCCGTGAACCAACCCGGCTCACCATAGGTTTGAGCCGGGTTGGGTTGAGAAAAATTTAATTTTTTCAAAAGTGGGTTGAATTCAACCTGGCTCACTTAACCCACGGGTTAAACGGGTTCGAGTCAGGTTGAAGGTGGGTTGGCCCACTTAACCCACCAACATTTTTTTACAATTTTTTAATTCTTTTAATAATTATTTACTACTTCTATTATATATGTTTACAATTTCATATTTTTAAATGCTAGAATATTGCTCAATAATATTTGAATAGTTTGAATGTTTAATTAATTTGATTGTCAAGTTATATATGTTGATACTTTAATTTTTAACTATAATCTTTATAGTAAATTATTCAAGCAACCGTCTTATAAATTTTTTTTCTAAATTAGCATAACAAAAATGTATAGTGTAATATTAGTCATGTTTTCTTAGACTATATGGATACTTTCTTGGAAACAATTCATCATATATTGGTGGTGAGCATAATCAAGATATTGGTTTTTGATTTTACTATGATTATCATCTCATGGGTTACTTAAAAAATTATTTAAATATTTGAATACTAATAAATAAATAAATAAATAATTTTTTATGTGGATTGGTGAGCCAACCCACTTAACCACCAACCCGTGGTGGGTTGAGTTGGGTTACAAAATTTTTGGCTCACCATAAAGTGAGCCAGGTTAGGTTCACTCATTTTCAACCCGGCTCGTGATAAGCCAATCCGTGTGAGTCGGGTTAGTTTACTTTGACATGTCTATACAGCTATAAAATATTGTTATGTTTACGAAATTAGTTTTAAGTACAAAAAATAAGAAGTAATATGTTATGATAAATGTTTAATTTCATTATCCACATACTAAAGTTGGAAGAGTCCATTGCAACTCCCCATATAATTTTCCATTGCTCCTCAATTGCGCATAGAAGTGTGGAACAACTACATTTGTGGACAACATCGCTTTAAAGGCAAAGTTAATGACATTGTTGTGTATTAATGAAGTTTGAGGACAAACAAAAACAGGTCATGTGTACGAAAAACTAAATGATAACATTAAGAAACTATTTGTGTTCAAAAATTGTTTTCGAACTACCCACTTATGTTGGCTTTGCTCCCCACTTTACTCACTTCAGCTATAACCACATATTTTTGAACTTGCAACCACTTTTTCTTTAATATGAGATCCAACAATAATATTTGGTGTCATGTAGGTTGTTTTCTTAAAATGGACATTGTTACAAAGTAGGCCTATAAGAAATAAAATAAGAACATAAATATAATAAATGATTTTGAAAGTGAAATTCATATATTTTGATCACCAAAAGATGCATTTGAGTCATTATCAACAACAATATAGTACATTGGATTCATTCTTTATCAAAAAAAATATTACACCAACTGTCACAAACACATGTGGGGAGCCATGTGGAAATAAGTGGGAAGTTGCTTTGAAGTTTTTGTACAATTTTTCGACAACTTTGAAATTATGACATAACATGTTCTTTATACCTAAAATGCATCACACAAATGTACCTAAAAGGCATCCTATAAATACAATTAATTTAAACTTCCAATTACATGTTCTACCCTCAAACTTCACCTCCATTGTTTGTCGTTTCAATCAAAGTTGAATTGTAACATAAAACCCCATTAACTTTGCCTTCAATAGTCATTAACATAAACGAATTGATTTCTACTGTTATAATTAAGCGGGGAGCACGATGTAATTAAACGAAAAGTTGCGTTAGACTTTTCCAACAAGTTTTAAACTTTACAAATCCAAAGTTTTTGACAATATAGCTACACATTAAACAACATACAACTAATTGTACAATTGCACATTTACAATTTTCTACATGGACAACAATTTGGCAGATATAATCACAACTGAATCAAGCAAAATATACATGCATTACTATTTTATACGAAAATATGGTTAATACATAAGTCTTTTAGTCATATAACAACCCTAACAATTACTATCAATCTGTACATGTTTTGAAATTTACAACAATCATAAACCTATCAAACTATTTTCGGTCCCTTATCTTCCCATATCCAACAAACAGATTTCTTATCGCATGACTCTTAAACCGCATTTGAGGTTCTACCTTCATATAGTCATATATATTGTTATATTGTCATGTTCCCATCATGAATAAAACTTGCAAATAAAAGGGTAATTGTGCATTATTATTATTATTATTGAAAATTGAAGAGGTTTGTTAATATATTTAGTAAGAAAAAGGACCATGGAAGTGTATGAACTTTTCAGCCCATACCCAGGGATTAGATTTAAAATTGGACCATACTAATTACATTCAAGTGATTATGAAAAAAAAAATAACGGATTTGATTCAATATTTTGATAAAAAAGTGTCACACCAGCTCTGACACACATGTAGGGAGTCATGTGCAAATAAATGGAAAGTTGCGTTGGGGTTTCTGTATATGTTTATGACAATTTTAAATTTACACACACCATGTTCTGTGTAGTAAAATAGACCATAACAGACGCACCCATGAAACATTTCTAACCCAACCGCAAACAACAAAACAGTTCACCCAGTAACACGCACACCAATAACAACGAAATAGGAAACACCCATAACAAATGCACCCACACCACATTTCTAACCCAACCCGCAAACAACGAAACATTCCACCCCACAACACATACCAATAACAACGAAATGGAAAACACCAAATCACGACCTTGACTTACCCTTATTGTACTCTTAAACACCAACACAATCATATGCCCAACGCATATATTAATCACTACAAATAAATTTAGATCACAAATACAACCATATAGTTCAAGCCCAAGACACCCAATAATAATGGAATCACAACACTCAACAACAACTTAACACACACACACACACACATACACTAAAATAGTCCTTCAATGCGAGAGTAATGGAAAGCAAAATGCCCCAGCTTCAACGCCACCAAGACCATAATCCGTAAATGAATCACCTCACTCGAACACAACCCAATCAATCCAATAAACTACAAAAGAAGACGGGGAACATGCCCTTTTTGTCACGGACCTTCGAAGGAACTTTGAAATGGGTTTCTCTACAACCAAGACGAAACCTTTCTCGGCCAAATCCCCACGAAACGAAAAGAAGATGAAGTACTTTAGTGTTCGATGCTGAACTACCAAAGTTTTGAACTTTTGGTGGTTTTGTCTACAAAAATGAACTACTTCCAAGTTAATTCCCAACTTTACCACCCAAAACGGCCACACATTTGTCAATGAAAAAAAATATAAATTGCTTTAACTCACTGATACGTAGGTAGCGTCAAAACTGAGTAAGAGAAACAATGTCAAAGTATCGTTATCCTAAATGATAATTGTCATTGATGTTATCAAATAAAGGTCACTTCTATAAAGCACTATTGAATGAGCAAGAATAGATAGGATTAAGTCAACCTTAATTGTCTCCCAATGAATTCAATAAAATCTAATTAAGAAAAACACTTATAAGAATTTATAGAAAGGTTAATACATTTATAACTATATATAAAGAGGATTCCTTTTTTGTGTCCATAATTATTATTCTTATTTTACCTTTTATAATAAATTATTTATTTATTTTTTAAAAATAACAGTTATTTTTACATGTTATTTGTAAAACTTTCCTAACAATTATGTTTTGCTTTTTCATTCATCAATAGTTATTTTCTCTTATTTTCTCCATTCATTCAACTTTGCTCTTAGTAAATATAAATTTACTTTGTATATTAACTTAATGACATTATAATATTATCATCTATGTTTACGCTAGTAGTAGAATAGTAAAAGAATAGAGTTTTAAAAGACAATAGATATGAAAAGATTTAAATAAGAATGATAAAAACAAGTTAATTATTCAACTTGCTCATGATTGGGTTCTTCATTGACTATTAGATGATTGTTATTGGTTTAACATGCAAATATGGAACTCAAATTAACCAAGCAAGCTTTAATTAGTTTGTTAAAACTATTATTCATTCCAAGAGAATATGATTAAGGCTCAAGTTATAATTTACTCCTTCCAAGCATGTATGACTAAATTATTAATCTATTCTTTTATCTTTTTTATCAAGAAAACTAATACTGAAATCTAAATTAATTAAACTTGCATCAATTAATTCATTAGTTCCTCATTTGTTTAAAGTGTATATGAATGAAAATCAATTAACAACTCTCTTATTCCAAGCATATACAAGATAAGTATTCTACTACACCAAACATGTTTCAACCATTTACATGAAAATTACTGTTTTACTTACATAAAAAAATCAGAATTAAGCAAACTGATACAAGTTTTAATTATAGTTTAAGACTAAATTTTCAAGAAGAGTTCTAAGACAATCATAAAAGCTTAAATTAGAACATAAAAGAAATGAATAAAAATGAACTTTGTTTGATTTAAAGAACAATGTGCTAATTACATCGCACCTCAAAATCCATTATCAAATTATGGAGGAATCAACCAAAGACACTTAGCCTTCCATGTGGAAGGCAATACATGCTATAATGAAAAGGAAAAGTGTAAACAATGAAGTGGTGATTGAAAATATGATTAATATGATGAGTGAGGATTTGGAAGCTCATTGGTGTTATTTATTCATAGCAATTTTGAATGGGCCTCAGTTGTTGTTCCAACCACGATAAAGATCCAAAGTATTGACTTTAGTTGCAACTCTAATTCATGATCTTCGTTCGTAGCAACTACTTCTATTGTATAGGTCAAAAATATCAATATTGATTGCTTGTAATCACATTAGCAGATTTACCTCAGATTTCATGTAGAAGTTTAAAGGATTTGAAAAAACTTTGCATACATGGAAGGTATGGTAAGGATAATGAGGTTGTGAACATGGGAATAAATGTGTCAAGCTTGATTAAGAACCCTATTGAAATACCACAAAAATACAAGGATCCATATATCTTTTCTATTCCTCGTGTAATAGGAAGTACTAAGTTTGACAATGCTATGTTAGGTTTATGAGCTTCTATCAATGTGATGCCACTATCAGTTTTTATTTCTCTTTCTCTAGGACCTCTTAAGACTATAGGTGAGGTCATTCAACTAGCCAATTGTAGCACAATTAATCCAATAGGTGTGTTTGTCCGTGTGGATAAGTTGATTTTACCTGTAAATTTCTACATCTTGGATATGAAGGATGGTGAAGGAATGAGTTCGACCATTATTATCTTGGGAAGACCGTTCATGATGACAACATGTACAATGATAGATATGCAAGCAAGGTCATTGACTTTGGAGATAGGAGATAAGAAGGTGAAGTTCAATGTTTTGGAAGCTATGAAGCACCCAATTGAAGACCATTCTCTATTTTGTATTGAGTGATATAGTAAACAAGTTTTCTTCTACTTTCTTAGATGTTTTTTTTCCTACTTTTTGTCCATCTTTGGATTTTTCTTTTTCGAAAATGTTGTACACGATTTTAGACAAATAAAATTATAAAATAGGTGAAATTGAGGATGAGGTGTCACTAGATGATACCTTTATCGCATTCGAGTGTGAGGCTGAGGTGACTTAGATTACCTTGGGTAGTAAAATGTTGCCATCTATGGTACAACCACCCACTTTGGAGTTGAAAATCTTGCGATCTCATTTGAAATATGCTTATCTTAAGAGGGATGAGAAACTCTTGCTATTTTATTTGCCTTTCTTGTTGATGAGCAGGAACAACAACTATTGTAGGTTATTACATAACATAAGATAGCAACAGGTTGGACTTTGGTGGATATTCTCGGTATTAGCCCTTCTTTCTACATGTACATAATACTTTTGGAGGAGGATGCTAAGTTAATGAGGCAACCTCAAAGGAGGCTAAATCCTCAGCTGACGGAGGTTGTGAAGAAGGAAGTTACCAAGTTGTTATAAGTAGGTATTATTTATCCTATTTCTGACAACACTTGGGTGATACCTTGTTGACAAACTTTTAGTCGCGTTAAGGCTAACAAATTTCAAGTTTATCCGCCTAATGTTGTAGGGAATTGACTTAGGATCAATCCAGGGAAAAGATATGTATTAAGTCTCAGATTATATGGTTTATACTTGCTAAAAAGGAACAAATGCAATGGAGAAATTTAAAAACTTATAATGAAGGAAACTAACTAAGTGCATTTAATGTACTCTTGAGAATATAAAATGCTATGGAAAATGCATGACTACAAGCAACTAGTTTAATTGGCCTAATGAATGAAAGGTGTGCGACTACAATGCAAGAAGAGATGCTAAATATTTAACAACTTCTAAGATGGAGTTTTAATGCAAATTTTAAATGACAATAATTATGACTTTATGGCTTCCTAGCCTAATCATGATATGCATTTCTGATTTTAGATTTTGTGGATGTGATATGATATAATAAAAGCATGGACAATTCTGGGTTAAAGAGCAAATGTAGACATCGCACTCAAAATAGGCCACATACAATTGAAACTTAAAATCACCTATTTGTTGGCACAAGTGGATTTGTTGCATATAGATTTGATGAAGGATTGAAGATCTGATCAAGCTTGAAGTGAATTTGACTTGGTTGGCGTGAAAGGACTTCAAGCTTGAAGATGGAACTTGAACTTGAAGACTATTTGGTTTATCTTTTCTTCATTGCATTGTTCTGAATTTAAGTCTATCAAAGAAATCAATTTTCATAATCTTTCATTGTAATCTTTACATGTTTGCATAATCAAATGATAAAACATTGCATATGTTATTAGTTGCAATTGATCATGGTTATAAAGTGATTAAATTCAAAATATGATATTAAGTGACTTTTCGATGCACTCATTGTCAATATTTTGGTCGATTAACTCTATTTTCAATCGGTTGAAATGTGTGATCCCGAAGTGATAGTTTGCTAAAATCTCTGGTTAATCAGAATTAAGTAAAAGATTTTTACAAGCTTAAAATTGAACAAAGTTTTCAAAACGCCAATTATGCCCCTTCTTAGCTTTATACATATTTTAATACTTACACTATTGTGTTAGATATGAAATGGTGATTTTAACTAAGAAGGGGGAGGTTGAATTGGTTGTTTAAATTTTTTTCGGAAACTTAAAATCCCTTTTGATTGAATTAAATAAAAATTCGAATGCAAAAGTTGTAAGATAGTACACTTTGAACTGGTCAAAAAATAAAAACAAGAGATTAATCAGTTCATACACCTATGAATCAGTTCATTAAAAATTCAAATCAATCGGCGAAAATTCTAGGAAATTATGCATAATGCAGATTTCACGAATTTCACTCAAGCAATAAACTTTTACACACAAGACTTGTTTCAAACAATATTTCTAACAGGTATGCAATATCATATTACACAAAACACAATCAAACACAACAAAGAATGATTTACTTGGTTTTATTGAGATTTTAAAGTGAGTGAGAAGAAGGAAAAAGAGTGGCACAATTATTTTTATATTGGTTCACTCAATCACAAAGGTACATCCAATTTACCAGGACAACATGAGATTGATTTCCACTATATTCAAAAGTTTTACAAATCACATACCAAGATTACACTTTTGAACAAAGAAAACACAAAGATTCTTTACTCACAAAAATCTAGACTACAACCCTGCAAAAATCACACTCACAAACCTGGAATCACACCTGGAACAAAACAAGAGACACACGAAATACAAAACCTGATGGTGGCTCTCCCTAGCCAACCATACACGAGTTATTCAAGCTTCTACCAAGCCAAAATGCCTCCAAGATCAACCAATATCTTCAATCTTCACCTTGCAGTTGTGCAATTCAGAGAGAGAGAGAGAGTTTTCCAGTGATGAATGATAAGTTTTCGTGCTCAAAACCTCAAAATCGTGTCTTTGCTCTCGAAAACACAACTTCTATAGTCTGGTCTTAAGTGAAGTCAATCAATTGAGTTTTCTGTATAATTAATTGATTTCTCTTTACTTAAGTGAAATCAGTCGATTGAAAAACAATTCAACTGATTGAATGCATTCATACTAGAAACTATATACCAGTCTTTTAACCTGTTAAAACTCATTTTAACATATTAAAAAGGACACACTAAGACTAGCAAAACATCTAACCTATGTCATCTAGCCTACGAATATGGTATAACATGTAACCATTACATTTAACACATTATTTCTAGATTTAATACAATAGAAACATGATCTTCAAGCAGATCTACATCAATCACATGTGATCTTCATCAATCACATGTGATCTTCATGCACTTTGTTTTATCAAATCTTTGCACCAAGCTTGCTTGTGCTAACATATTGGACCTAGGATTATCAAGATCATCATTGTTGTATATTTCTTTATGGAATTGTATAACTAAAAGCCATTGTTCAATCCAAACATTACAACATATGTGTGATTGGTTTATATACTTATGTACAAGGTAATGTTAAGAACAACTTTAAAATGATGAAAAACTATGGACAATGCACAATACCTGTAAGACCTGAGAAAATTAAATAGTTAATTAAATAATTATTTAATTAATGCGGGTAATAGGAGCCTTTAAGGCATTTAATGCAAAATCATATGACGTGGAAAAGTACTAGTTCAAGTGGTTGAGAGTACTTGGTTGTGTGAGAGGACTTGGGTTAAAGCCCTATGTATGCCAAATTGTATGTTATTTAATTTATGCATTTTTAATGTTATATTGGAATGTGGTAGTGATAATGTAATCCTAAAATTATAGGAATTATCACGAAACATGATTTGGTTGAATTGGTTGTGCATTTACTTTGTGATTAAAGGGTTGTGGGTTCAAACCTTGTTGGGAAAGAAACTAGAACTTTCTTTTTGCTTAATTTTATTTTGGCATGGTAATGAAGAGGCATAAAAACCCTAGTTGCCAAAAGGGGCAGCCTAGTGGACTAGAAACAACCAAATAATGGTTTATGATTAGCCATTAACATGAAACTTAATAGCAAAGAGAGTGTTGCATTTTCGTGTCAAGTTTAGCCAAGGGTTTTCTAGAGAAGTGGTGTTGATTGAAAGGAGAGGTGAGGCTGAAAGAACGTGGTTTGGAGTGGAAAGCAAAGGCTAGAAGGGTTTTGGTGGAAGGATACACATACCAATTCGAGTTAAGCAAGGAATCCAGGTAAGGAGAGTTGTTTATGGATGTTTTTAGTCGAGTCCAATATACTGTGCCTTGTATGAACCTAATTGCATGAACCCCTTTTCTGGTTGCGCTATTTCTGCATAATTCTGGGTTTTCGCCCAGAAACCGCCTGGCGGCACCTCCATGCCCGCCAGGCGGCACACCAATTTTACCCCAAAATTCTGGGTTTTGCCATGAACTGCATGGCGGTGAGACTGAACCGCCAGGCGATGCATGTTGTTCTGTCACTGTATGATTGAAATTTTGTGTAATTTGTGTTGTGCTGAATTTTCATTAACTTCTATATCTGTGGGGTTGTAAAATACCATGATATTCCTGATGCTGGCGTGATTCGAATTACCATTGGGGAGGGAGATGAGAGGCATTATGAGTCAAATGAAGGAATTCAATGATGTTTGATTTTTAGTATATAATGATGTATCTAGAAATCTTAGAGCACACAATGGGTAATAAGATCGAGAGGGAGTCTAGTAAACCATGTAAAATTGGTGGTGTTCTGTTAAAAGTAAATGCTGAATCAAATTCTGGGATTTTGGGTTTTACGTGGGTGCATAAATCTGGGTATTGTACCCATGATCTGATGCATCGCCTGCGGCATCTCATTGGCCGTCAGGCGACATTGAGTAACTAGGGTGGTTTTGAGAAGCCTGGAGTGGTGACTAGTAGAGAGGAAAAGGGTAAAGCCAAAATGGGATGAATTTCACTTCAATTAGGTGATATAAGTTGAGGAATAGGAACCTAGCAATGGCATAATTTGTACTAGATGTGGAAGAGTATTGTGAATCAGTGAGGTCAAATAAGTAATGAAAACTTTAGCGTTGACAGTAATTCTAATATTAGAATATGGTGGCAGGAGAGGATAAACCGATTGGAATAGTGAGTAGATGACCTTGGGTCTTGTTATGATGATTAATAATGATTGAAGGATAAAAGAATGTATTAAATGGGTTAAACATAGGAATTGGAGCTAAATGGAATTATGTGACCGTGGAGTTACAAATTATTTTGATGAGTTTGTATAGCCTATGGTGGTGAAGGAATTATATATTTCAGAATTTAGTAAGTTCAACTGGATGGATTAGGCAATTTTCTTAAGCTTAATTGAACAATTATGCTTGAGGGGAGAACTTGGTGAATCAAATGATGAGAATAAAAAAACCTATGAATGAGATATAGGAAATTAAAGTGATGGTGGGATGGCTGGAAAACTAGCAGGCCCTCAAAAGCAAAGGCGCAATATATCTTAGAGCAATCTGGATTATAGTACCAACCAATTTGAGTGCCAAAAATTAGTAGCAGTGTGCTTCTGGTATGGCGCCTAGTGGCCTGCTGATACCCTCTAGGCGATAGGAACAGCGTGAGAGGTCCTTGCACCATGTGGCGCCTAGCGGCAGGGTATGCTCCACCAGGCGGTATTTGTGAAATAATGGCTCTGAATTGACCAGGCGCCTAGCGGCAGAGGTGTTCTGCCAGACAATCTGCATTGGTTTCGCTTGGCGACGCTTAGGCTGTGCCAAGCGATGATGCTGCAGACTATGGCTTTTATGTGTGTTTCTTTTAAGTAGTGATGCTATACTTGGATCGGGAGATGCTGTGCCATGAGCGGGTAGGTTCATGGATGGTGGTGAACATGTGATGATATGAGCGGGGAGGTTCATATCCAGTTACTCTCGTGTGGGGATACGCGCGAGGTAGGTTCGTATGTTCCGTGCTCACACTTGAGAGATGCTGCATGTGGGGAGGTACGTGGCTAGAGGATCACATGTGTTGGACTACGGACGGGTAGGTCTGTAGAGCAGGACTACGAGTGGGGAGGTTCGTAGAGTAGGACTACAAGCGGGGAGGTTCGTAGAGGCAGGACCACGAGCGGGCAGCTTCGTGTGAGCATCATATTCTTGAGTCCAAGGCTAACTAATTATGTGATTGATGGTTGAATAACTAATTAGGTTAAATAAGATGGGTGTCTTATTTATATTCTATGATTATATATGTCAATTCTATTTTTATCAGCTCACCCTTTCTATTTGTGTTTGGCGATGATCGTGTGATTTGTTACACGGGAGCAAACGATGATATAGGTGATGTTGGGGATGCATAGACGACAGAGTGAGGGCTAGCTGGGATTAGCGCTACGGGTTTTATTATGTTTTCACTTGTTATTATGGATTTTGGAAATTGTAATAACCTCTGGTTTAATTTCATTTGAATTTTGTCGCGTTGGATATTAATTTTAAATTTTCCCGCGTTTGGGAATAATAATATTACAACGGTTGAATTTTCACTTTTATTATTTATTTATTTAATTAAGTAATATTCCCTAGGGATGTTATATTTGGTATCAAAGCAAATGTTTTGATTTTTGGGAAAACTTGGGGAGTGAGCTGACCGCTTATTGTTGGTAAAATTGTGCGGTTTGTTATTGATTATTAGAAAGTAATAGACCCTGTTATAATTTTGAGTTGTTCAATGTTAACAGCTGAACTATGTGGCGTGCACAGGCAATGGCAAACAAAAGACGTAGGAATACCGCTGGGGCTGATGAGATTGCGAATGCAATCCACAAGATGGTAGATGCGATGCAGCCTGTGATAGTGCAACCAAGAGCCATGATTCCACTTGTCAGACCTGTGACGATGGAAGACTTTATGCGCCATAAGCCAGCGAAGTTCACTGGGAAAGCCACTCCAGACGAGGCAGACACATGGCTTCGAGAATGCGAGAAAATATTCAGGGTGATATAGTGCACCGAGGCGTAGAAACTCACCTTCACCACCTTTCTGTTGGTGACCGAGGCAGAGTACTGGTGGATGGGGATGCAGTAGCAAATGCAGACCCAGGAGGAGGAGGTGACTTGGACCAACTTCAGGAGGAGATTCTTGGAGAAGTACTTCCCTAATAGCGCTAAACATGAGCTCGAGACCAAGTTCCTCACCCTACAACAGGGGAACTTATCAGTGCAGGCTTATGTGGAGAGGTTCGAGTACCTTGCGAGATTCTACTCGCAGATAATAACGGAAGAATGGCGCTGTAGAAAGTTTGAAGGCGGCATGAAGCATGAACTGAGGCGTTTGATCGTGCCCTTGAGAGTTAGGGAATTTCCTATTTTGGTCGAGCAGGCCAAAAGTGTGGAGCAGCTTGAGATGGGTCCTAATCGGGTCAGCCGTCCTCAGAAGAATAGTGCAGATAGCAGAAGAAGCCCTACAACAGACCTACCTCATCCTCATAGAAGTTAATGTGCTATAATTGTGGAGGAGAGCACATGAGGAGGGATTGCACTAGATCGGCAGGTAGTGGAAGGAGCAGTATGAGCACTCGCAAGTGTTATGCGTGTGACCAGCCTAGACATTTTGCTAACAAATGTCCTAATTAGAAGGCCAAACAAGAGCTCGATCCCAGCCACCTACGATAGAGAGGCTAGAGCAGCAGGCTGAGTCTTTGCTATGACTAGTACAAAAGCCACCCGATCATGTAGTCTCATACTTGATTATTGTTTATTGTTGGGTAACAGTGTGCTAGTGTTGTTTGACTCAGGAGCTTCGCACTCCTTCATATCCCACGACTGTGTGAAAAAATTGGGATTGTCGACTCGTGATCTAGGATGCGAGTTAATAGTTTCGACACCGGCATCTGGATTGGTTTTAACAAATTCTGCCTGTGTTGGATGCTCGATGGAAGTAGAGGGCAGGCGATTCAAGGTGAACCTCGTTTGCTTGCCTCTAGAGGGACTGGATGTTATATTGGGAATGAACTGGTTGTCCATCAACCATGCGGTGATTGATTGTGGACGACGCAAAATTGTATTTCCAGAAGCTGAAGGGATAGGGTTGGTATCGACACAAGAGGTGTTGAGAGAAGTGATTGAAGGAGCTACTTGCTTTATGATAGTAGCTCATACTAAGAAGGTAAGCACTGAGGAGCAGATCAGTAGAATACCGGTGGTAGATGAATACACTGATATATTTCCAGACGAGATACCGAGCTTTCACCCAGCAGGGATATAGATTTCTTAATTGATCTAATCCATGGAGCAGGTCCAGTGTCGGCAGCACCGTATAGGATGGCACTGACAGAACTAATAGAGTTGAAAAAGCAAATTGAGGATTTGCTAGAGAAGAAGTTCATTAGACCCAGTGCATCACCATGGGGAGCTCCGGTGTTACTGGTGAAGAAGAAGGATGAGAGTTCTCGGTTGTGTGTCGATTACCGGCAGTTGAATAAATTGGCGATAAAGAACAAGTACCCACTGCCAAGGATTGATGATTTGCTAGATTGGCTGAGAGAGGCATGTGTGTTTTCTAAGATTGACTTAAGGTCTGGATATCATCAGATCTTAGTCAAACCCGAGGATGTCCAGAACACAGCATTCCGCTCGAGATATGGGCATTACGAGTATGTAGTGATGCCATTTGGAGTGACTAATACTCCTGTAGTCTTCATGGATTATATGAACCAAATCTTCCGCCCCTATCTGGATAAGTTTGTAGTGGTGTTAATAGATGATATTCTCATATATTCTCAGAATAAGGAGGAGCACACAGATTATCTAAGGATTGTGCTAGAGGTATTGAGAGAACATCAGTTGTACGATAAACTGTCTAAATGTGAGTTCTGGTTAGAAGAGGTACAGTTTCTGGGGCATGTTATCTCTTCACAGGGTATTGCAGTGGACTCGAGCAAAATCTAGATAGTGTTGAAGTGGGAAAGGCCTTAGACGGTAACTGAAGTCAGAAGCTTCTTAGGGCTGGCAAGATACTACCGGAGGTTTGTAGAGGGGTTCTCTAAAATGGTGAGTCCTTTAACTCAGCTCACTAGAAAAGATCAACCCTTCTCCTAGACAGATAAACGCAAATAGTGTTTTGAAGAGATGAAGAGGAGGTTGACAACAACTCGAGTACTAGCTATTCTAGATACCAGTAAGAAGTTTGAGGTATATTGTGATGCATCTTATCAGGGTTGGGGTTGTGTATTGATGCAAGAGAAGAGGCTAGTAGCCTACGCATCTAGACAGTTAAAGGTGCATGAGAAGAACTATCCTACCCATGACTTAGAGTTGGATGTTGTAGTGTTTGCTTTCAAGACATGGAGACACTACTTGTATGGCTCTCAGTTCCAGGTTTTCAACGACCACAAAAGCTTGAAATACCTGTTTGATCAGAAGGAGTTGAATATGAGACAACGACGATGAATGGAGTATCTCAAGGGCTATGATTTTGAGTTCTGATGAATATGCTTTGAGTCGGAAGAGGATGCACATATCACCAATGATGGTGAAGAAGCTAGAATTGATCGAGAAGCTCAGGGATATGAACCTGGGTATACAGTTAGGGAAAGATTCCATTAGATGTAGTGTTCTGACCCTAACCAGAAAGTGATATCTTGGAGACTATCCGAGACCAGCAAAAGAATGATGCTGAGCTGCAACAGTTTGTGAGATGGTTAGGAACTGAGAAAGGGAAGGATGATGAGATCAGATGGCATCATGCGATTCCGCGATAGAGTATGTGTACTTGGGAATTGGAGGTTGAGAAAATAGATTATGGAAGAAGGACATAAAATTCGTCTTAGCATACATCCAAGTATGACTAAGATGTATCAGGATCTGAAATAGTCCTTTTGGTGGAATGGGATGAAAACTGATGTTGCCAACTTCATAGCATCATGCTTGGTGTGTCAAAAGGCCAAGATTGAACACCAACGACCAAGGGGTACACTAGAGTCGTTAGACATCCAGTAGTGAAAATGGGATATTTATGGACTTCATAACTCACTTGCCGAGGTTTTTTAAAGGGCATGATTCAATCTGGGTGATAGTGGACAAGTTGACTAAGTGTGCACATTTCCTCGCCATTAATCAGAAGTGGTCTTTCGATAAGTTGGCCGAGTTGTATGTTCGAGAAGTGGTCAGGTTGCATGGTGTGCCAGCTAGTATAGTATCAAACAAAGACCCGAGATTCACATCTTGTTTTTTGTAGTCTCTACAGGCAGCATTAGGGACTCAGTTGAGGATGAGTTCTGCATATCATCCCCAGGCTCATGGGCAGTCAGAGTGGACGATCCAGTCATTGGAGGACCTACTACGAGCTTGTGTGCTAGATCATATGGGAGGTTGGAGTGATATGCTTCCATTGGTAGAATTCACGTACAACAACTATCACTCCAGTATAGGCATGGCACCATATGAGGCCTTGTATGGGTGACGATGCAGGACACCGTTATGTTGGAACCAGGATGGGGAATTCCTGGTATTAGGTCCGAATTCCTACAGTAGACTTTTGAGAAGGTCAAGGCAATTTAGGAGCGAATGATAGCTACTCAGAGCAAACAGAAGTCATACGCAGATAAGAGGGGGCAGCCTTTAGAGTTTGAGGCTGGGGATCATGTGTTCCTCAGAGTCACATCGACGATGCATATTGGAAGGGCTATCAAATCAAGGAAGTTAACTCCGAGGTTTGTTGGGCCCTATCAAATTTTGAGGGAGGATCGGTGCTGCAGCTTATGAGATCGCCCTACCACCACACTTGGCAAATATGCACAATGTGTTCCATGTTTCCCAACTGAGAAAATACATAGCAGATCTATCTCATGTACTAGAGTCAGACGAAATTCAGATCAGGGAAGACTTGACATTGAACACTGGACCAGTACGGATTCTCGACTCACAAGTGAAGAAGCTGCGAGGGAAAGAGATCAGGACTGTGAAAGTGCTATGGGATGAGACTACTCAGGAGATGACCTGGGAGATGGAGGATTGTATGTTACAATATTCCCTAGGGATGTTACAATACCTATGAAAAAAAAGTTTCATAACCAAAAATCACTTTTTAAACCTAGGAATGGTATCAAATCATATGACAATACTTTGAGTCAAAAGTTGGACACAGGTTTGATGTAGATGCAATGCTGCTATATGGAATGTTTAATTGAATTTAGAATAAAAATCATGATGATTAATTCTATGTATTTTCATTGAGCACATGCAAAACTGAATATCAAGGTTGAATCTAAATTTGCAACTCTAACCAGATTGCTCAAATGCTAATATGAATGTTAAACCAATGTCAATAAGAGATTGGAAGAATATACAATGCAAATAACATAATTGCAGTAATATACTGAATCTGAGAAATCAACTCAATCAAAGAATCAAATGCAGAATTTGAATTCACAACTTGAAACCCAAATTGACAACAACATGACAATGCCAATGTTAGGAATGTGGATGCGGATTTAATGGAGATTTTAATGATTAAGCTATGCAAGAAGGAATTAAAATTATTCATATAATCCAGAAGTAGAATGCAATGTGAAATAAGATGCTGGAAATGCAGAATTATAAATAACAAACATACAATGAATAACAAGCTGCCACAAATCTGATTTATTCTTAAACAATTAATGTGAATGCAAGAATACAGAATTGGACTCCAAACGACAAACCTAAACTAATGTGTAACAATCATCAAATTCAAAATTGGAAAATGAAATTGATAAAGGACTACCCCTTAACTCCTTAAAAGAAGAATTTGAGGAAGAACCAATGCAATTCAAAGGACCTATGACAAGATCAAGGACCAAGAACTTGGAACAACATATATCTTAGTATTTATGCTTCACGAAGATGAGAATTTAAAGAACATGAGATTCATGACTTGGAGCACATTTGAAGAATATTTTAGGAAATTATAAATTTTGTAATTTTCTTTATTTTTAAGTTTACTTTGTTTGCTATGAAATTATGTTTTCAGTTTTATTTTATGTTTCGAGCTTTGGGCTTTCTTTTAGGGTTTTCTTAAACTTATATGCCTATATATAATGGTACCAAAAACTGATGTAAATACTTTTGAATCATATTATATACATTTGCATTCTTTGAGATAGGATTCACTTGCTTCTTGGGTTAGAATTTTGATTCTTATTAAATATTAACATCTTTATGGTGAATCTTCACTTAACTTACAATCTACTAGGTTGTAGCGTCCCCCACCCCTGTCTTATTACGTATTCTTCTCTGATTTATTTTGTTGTGCCTTTGAAATATTCAAATTCAAAAACGATCATACTCTTGCCTCGATAGGATTGTATCATCTGGTATCAAAACAAGGTTTTGGTTTGAATTTCCTTATCTATCTTATTTTTCTTTCATATGAAATTAGAAAAGAAAAACTAAATTTTTGTAATGTCTATGTTCTGAGCTTTTTTTTTTTTGAAATTTTGTTTGTTTCATTATTCTTAGAATTTTGTAAGGAGTAAAACACCAAAGGATTTTTCCAATTATGTTGAGTTTTTAATTTGTCATGGTTTTTCATGTTCTTCGTTTAAATTGTGTATTTTGTACATTTGATTTGTGAAAATTATTTGTTTTTGTGTTTTTCTGTTAATTGTAGTCCTAGTTAACTATTTGCAAGTGCAATTACATTGATTTACATGAGTTTGGGAGTTGAAGGACAATTTGGTTAGTTTTATTTGTTCTTGTGTTGAAGTGCAAAATTGAAAAGAAAAGAAAGAATAGTGGATCAAAGTCAAAAGGAAACAAATATATATTGAAAGAAAAGAAGAAAAGGAAGTAAGGATCCAAGAAAAAGAAAAAAGTTCTACACAAATTTTTGCTAGCATTTTATTTGTGGTTTATTGATATATTGTATTATAATCAGTCTTTTTAGTAGAGTCTCTACGTTGTCTCCTTTAAGTCTTTTTGGTAGTTATATTATTTTCTAATTTTCTTATTTTGTCTTTAAAATTTCTTGAAGTTTTGTCTAGATTTTTGTATTTTCTTTGAGCTATTGAGTCAAGATTTAAATCTCGCAATGTTGTTCACATTATTTATTCACTCTTTGCTTAAGCTACTAGAGTTCTTTGCCAAGCACTAAAGGGAATTTGAGTGGTAAAAGGCGAGAGAGTACATTCAAGAAAAAATCTGTAAGTGTGATACACGAGTTGGAATTTGAGTGAAACACTTAAAAGAGTGGTGAGGTAAAAAAAGAAATATTTTATTATTACTAACATTATTTTGCAAGACATGGCTTCTTCCCAGAATAGTGATCCTCCATCACCTAAGACTGCGACAATTATGGTTGCACTTGATAAACTCACCTTACAAATGAATCAAATGCAACAACACAATCAACAAAAGTTTGAAAGACTCTAAAATTCTAATGAAGATGTGAGCGTGAGATTGGAGGTGTGATAATGTTAATTTTTACCATTATCCAAGCTACATTTTATTAGCAAAATCATCTCTTCCAAAGCTTTTAACTTACTTAATCCTCAATTTTATCTTACTTTTGTAAATAAATACATTTTGGGTTACATTGATCTAAATATACCATTAATCCCCATTTTTGTGTCTATTTATAGATTGGAAGCTTTGTTCCAAAAATCCAGACAAATGAGTGACCCGGAATAGCAAGGAGAAGATAAAAAATGTCAACAGGAAGTGCTTGGCGACACAACGCTAGCATCAGGTGCAAGAGGCTCACCGCCTGGCGGCACCTAGACACCGCCAGGCAGTACATATAGGTTTTCACCACTGTTTTACAGCTCACGCCTGGCAGTGTAAAGCTTCTACCAGGTGCCATTTTCGCTATGTGGCAAGTTGGCCCTTTTTCTTTTGTTTTCGCGAGGGGAAACTCATCTTGGACAGCTTGGAGCTCGAGCAACGCGTTTTGGAGCACTTGGAGGTTTGTTAAGGCTAGTGGGAACTACCCTTTCTTCCTCTTTGTATCTCTTCCCTCTTCCATTTCCATTTTGTAAGCTTGGGCTCTCCATGACAATGGAGAGCTAAACCCATTTTTGTTGGGGTTAGATGTAGCCACTAAATTGTCAAGTATTTATGGATGATTTGAATATATATATATATGCTTCTTCCATTAATGGCTAGTATCCTTGTTTATTTACTTAAAACTTGCTTTGTTTTAACCATTCATTGAATGATGTTTGGGTCATTAGGTATTGGAAAATATCTCTTAAAACCTAAAATTGGAACAAGATACCTAATGGAACTTGTATCTAGGAGTGAAACTTGACCCTTTAGTTGTCTTAAACCCTAATTTGTAAAATGGGTTTGCTTATTTAGGGATTCAAGAAATTGTCTCTTAATAAGGAAACCTAGGCTCATTCAACTAAGTGATTAGGGTTTGAGTAGACTTGTGGGTTGATATTAGTAATTAATGGAGAAGAGTTTTATTGTTTTATATACATGAGAGTGAAGTAGGTGAAGTCTAACCCCAACAATATCAATCCATTACATTTCTAATCTTTACCATTTTCTAGAGTCTTCAAATATCCAAGTTCACCTTTTACTTGTTTATGAAATATTTACTTTCTTGCACACAAAAACCCAAATTATGGATTTATTCTTTAATTTAAATTAGTCACTAATTCCGCAATTATTTAGTATACCCGAGTCTCTTGGGAAACGATATCCTGGTCTTACCGGTTACTACTTCCGCGACTTGGTACACTTGCCAAAGTCTTAACAAGGTGGTGGAGAGAATAAGAAGGAAACATGACGATTTAGACCATTCTCCTCATAATGACAAAAAGGAACATGTTTTTAGACCTAGGAGAGGAAAAAAATGAAAGGAGTTTGGGAACCATATGCCTAGGAGGGATAATGATGAAGAAGAGCATCATTTTAGACCAAGGCGAGGCCAAAGACGAGAGGAGTTTGGGAACCACACACCTAGAAGAGATAAGATGTGGAGGAAGATTATAATCCCTAAATTTATTGAAGCTAATGACCTAGAAGCCTATATGGCATGGGAAATGAAGCTTGACTAAATCTTAAGCTCTTATGATTATGAAGATGATGAGAAGGTTCTTATGACATCCTTGGAGTTTGAAGGCTACACTATGAATTGGTGGAATCAAATTACCATGGACATAACTAGAAAGGGAAGGTTGTCAATCACTACATGGGAACAATTGAAGATAGATATGAAGGAAATATTTGTGCCTCCTTATTATTGAAAGGATATCTTAGACAAATTACAAGTACTTACACAAGGAAATAGGAGTGCTGAAGAGTATGTTCATGAGATGAAGGTCACCTTAATGAAAGTTGACATAGAAGAAACACCTATGGCTACAATGGCTAGATTCTTGAATGGATTACAAAGGGATATTCAAGATGTGGTGGAAATGCACCATTATGAGATTTTGGAGGATCTTATTCACCAAGCTACCAAAGTGGAACAATAACTCAAAAGAATAAGCTCTTATAAGAAGTCATTCACCTCATGGGGGATAAGGAGAAATCTAAGGAGGGAGCTACTTCTACCATTCTGAAATCTAAAGAGAATGAGTCTTCAATTAGTAAAGTAACTCCTCAATCTAATAATCATGATTCTTCATGTTGTAGTTCAAAACAATGTTTTAAATGTTTGGGTAGAGGTCATACAATAGTTGAATGTCCCAACTAGAGAACTATAATGTTGTTAGAGAGTGAGAGTACATTAGTGAGCATTCCACTAATGAATCATCTGAATCATCTAGCAGTAATATGGGGCAAATGGATTGTGAAGTAGGGGTGACAATGTGGACTTAGCCTGGCGGGCCGGTTTGTAGGCTTTCCAAAAAAATGTGGGTCATGAAGAGATATTGAGCTCGCTGGCCCACAAAAGCCCAACCCTCATAACCCACAACCCGAATGAGCTAACCCGTGACCCGTATAAAAAAACCTTGCACTTGTGTATTTTGGTTACTTTTCTTCCAGATTTCTGCATGAACGTTCTAAATTGTTGTATGAGTGGAAAAGACAAGTATTATGTATTTTTCAATGTGCTAAAATTTGAAGAATACATCGTGTATGAAAGTACAAATATGAATATGATGAAAATATTGGATTATCAATTTATCATCCAACTCCCCAGAATCTTTGCTTAATTTTGTGAACTTGTTAAAGTTTTCCAATTTGTTGAACATTGAAAGCTTTTTCATAAGATTTTTTTTTTAAAAAAACAAAACTGACTGGCTTGGGGGCCCACACTTAAGCGAGGTAGGCCAAACTTTCTAACCTACATTTTAAATGCGGGCAGGCCAGCTTGGTCCACATTTTGTAGGCTAAGTGCGGGGCATGCCTAAACGGGCCGGGCCAACCGACATTGCCACCCCTAATGCGAAGTACCACTTTTGGAGGGAGATCTTTTAATGGTTAGGAGGTTGTTGGGTAATATGAACAAGGAGGAGGATGAGACACAAAGAAGAAATATTATCTATTTTAGATGTTAAATTATGGAAAAGGTGAGCTCAATCATCATTGATGGAAAGAGTTGTACCAATGTAGCAAGTAAAAGGCTGGTGGAAAAGCTTGGTTTGGGAGACATCTATACACCCTAGTCTTTATGCTTTTGCAATGGCTAAGTGAGGATGGAGAGTTGGTGCTGGATAAGCAGGTGGATATTACTTTTTCTATAGGTAAGTATGTAGATTAAGTGGTATGTGATGTGGTTCCTATGGAAACAAGTCAATTGTTATTAGGAAGGCCTTGACAATATGATAGAAAGATGACATTATGGTCTATCCAACAAGTATTTTTTCTTGCTTAAAGGGCAAAAGGTGCCCGTAACACCTTTATCAACTATAGAGGTTTGTGAGGACCAAATAAAAATGAGGGTAAAGAGAGAGCGAGAGAGAAAAGAAGAAAGAGAGAGAAAAAGAAAGAGAGAGAAGAAGAAAGAGAGAAAATAAGAGTGGGAGAGAAAACCCAAAAAAGGCAAGAAAAGGGGAGTAAAGTTGAAAAATCAAATAGTGGTAAAAGTCCTTTTTTGAGAGAAAAAGAGGTAAAAAGAGTGTTAATGACAAAAACACCCCCTATATATGCTTATGCCTAACAATATTTATTTGTCTTCTATAAAAGTTTCTTTATCTTTAGGTGTGGAGCACATTCTCAAGGAAAATGCAGATGTATTTCCCAAAGACATTCCTCAAGGTTTACCTCCTAAAAGATGTATTGAACATAATATGGATCTCATTCCAAGGACATCCTTCATAACATGCCAACCTATAGGAGTAATCCACAAGAGACTAAAGAAATACAAAAGCAAGTAGAGCAACTCATGAAAAAAGGATGGCTTGAATCTCTAGTGGAGTTGCCATCTATTACAACCAAAATCTCGACTAGACGACAAACAAAAAAGAGACGAGCTTAAAAAGAGATTTTGAAGTTGTCACCATAGTTTATTATAGAAAAAGTATGGAAAACAGTAAAATAAGACATGCTATACAAGAACTAGATTTTAGGTCCGGAAGTCCGTTACGCGTAGTGAAAATCAAGATTCACGTAGTTCTTAGAAAAATTGTTTGTTAGAAAGTGTTGATGTTTTTAATTTTTGAAATTTTATATCTTTTTTGATATTTTTAAATTATTTGAAAATTAGTATCACACGACGTAAAGGCTGAATAAACACTAAAAGAAAACAATTTTCATTTTTGTAAAATTTTTCTATTTTGGTAATTTTTTATAATTTTCAAATATTTTTAACTTTTTTTAAAAAAATAACATGTGTGTAAAAAAGATGGGGTTTAATAAAAAAACAAAGGTGAAAAATGGGATAAGATGCATGGAAGGGTGCATGCAAGGAGTAAAGGCTGAAAATAAAATTAAAATAGATTGAGGCTGCGAATTGTGAAAAGCAGGGTACAGTAAGTAGACGAGAACCAATGGCAAAAGGGGTGCAGGACTTAAATAATACGGGTGTAACGAGTAAATAGGAATAGGAAAAGAAAACACAAACAAACATACAAATGATGAAGGTGTAAATATTAAAATGGGGATGCGCGTAG
This sequence comes from Vigna unguiculata, assembly GCF_037176805.1. NCBI lineage: Eukaryota > Viridiplantae > Streptophyta > Magnoliopsida > Fabales > Fabaceae > Vigna > Vigna unguiculata. The sequence goes on along the minus strand of NC_140795.1, from coordinate 19,276,647 downwards.
GAAACAAAACAAGGCTAGACCCAAGACCCAAGACCCAATAGGCAAGAGGTTGAGAATATTAAAAGTGGGGTACGGAAAGCAAAATAACCCAATTTAAGCCCAACCCCAAAATAACTATCAAAACATAAAAATCCCTTAAGGGTTTCTTCTTCCTCTGCGTGAGCAACACCAATCCTCACCCACTCATGGCTGGCCAGGGCCATTGTTGCCGATGCCGATCACCGCCGAAGGAGCTGCCAGCGTTAACGTCACTGTTTCTCTTTCATTCCCTTTCGCGTCCGAGTGCTCCTTTGATCTCATTTTTACTCACAAACACGAGACACTCCTTCCACTCATTGCTACCAGAAGCGTCGTCGTCATCCACGACGCTCCAACTCCCTCATTCTTCTTCTTGCGCCGGCCACACCAGGTCTGGGAGCCACGCCGCTGAGCCCTACTGTCGCGCCCTCAACCGGAATCGCTCTTCTCCAATCGAACTTTGACACGCCTCCAGCAATGCGGCCGACGAATTTTTCTTCCCTTTATCTGTTCGATTGGGTGATGGTTGTTCTCTGTTACTTGGATGATGGAATAGTCTTGGGAGTGATGGAAACTGTTTTGGTATTCTGTTTTCTATTGTGCAAGTGGAAGATGTGAGTGATAAGGCGATAAGCGTGAGCGAGTCCTCTATTTGGTGAAGAAAATGAAAGAAGATGAAAGATGGATGAAAAAGGGAGGTGAGGAAGATGGTGAGGGAATGGGTGGCGACAATGTGTAGTTGGAAATGCGAAAGGATGAGTGCTTGTGTGCGCGTGAATGGGGAGAGAATCTAGAGGGAGCTGTTGTTTTTATGTGATGGTATTTGTTGGTTATGGAGAATGATGATAGATGAAAAATGTGGGTCTGAGTTGTAGGATTATGAGGAAAGTTAGCGTCTACCGGTTTAGTGGGAGGAAGAAAAATGTGGTTCGGGTATGGGTAGTGTGCGTCGGTCTCAACGTGGTTAATCATGAAGGCATGATGATGGAAGAATGGGAAGTAGTAACAGTAGGCGAACAACCATGCGGCATCAACCATTTCATACAAGATTTATGTGATCAAACACTGAGTGACAGAATTACGGGGGCCTTTGAGAAAGCTCATGAATATTAACCAAGGGATCCCTCAGGATTCAAAACTGAAGGTCCTTGATACCTCAACATTAGGTTACGTAAATGGGAAGGGGTGGTTAGTTCCTCCCATTGTTTTCTGCCACCTTATTTCTTTGCTTCTTTTTTTTTTTACAAAAAAGGTCATTTTTCCTTTTTTATTATAAAAATAGGTCAGTTTATTAATTAATTACATAACAAAATCAGTTTAACGATAATTTGACTTTTTTCTATTTATTTTTAACTTTTATATAATTTCTAAAATTTTATATATTTTTAAAAAAATAAATTTTTAATAATTTGATTAAAAATATTTTAAATAAAATTTTATTAAAATTTTGATATTTTAAAACTTTGTATTTTAAATTTTATTATTACATTTTATTATAAAATTTGATTAAAAATATTGTAAAAAAATTATTAAAATTTTGATATTTTAAAACTTAATATTTTAGATTTTATTATTACATTTTATTATAAAATTTACAATAATAAAATTTGATTAAAATTATTTTAAATAAAATTTTATAAAAATTTTGATATTTTAAAACTTATATTTTAAATTTTATTACTTTATTTTATTATAAAATTTACAATCATAAAATTTTATTTAAAATATTTTTAATCAAATTATTAAAAAATTATTTATATATATATATATATATATATATATATATATAACTTTAGAAATTATTATAAAAGTTTAAAAAAAGATAGAAAAAGATCATATCATTAATCAAATCAAATCTGTGATAGTAGACTGATCCATCTTTATAATAAATAAATCAAAATAATCTAATTTTGTAAAAAAACTAGTCAAATCATTAAGAAATTAACTCTACCATATAATTAATTAGTAAATTAACTGATTTTTGTAATAAACGGATCAAAGGCACCCATTTTTGGAAAAAAATCTATTTCTTTTCAATCACCCAAAATGCCAGTTTTTTCTATTTTGTACACCACTGCCTAACTCAGTAACTGGTGCATGGGAGGGAGTCACCAAATGAGGAAAAGGTGGAGATTGTCACCAAAAGAGAATAGGTAGTGTGCAGGAACATGAATCTTTCTGTGCATCTCGTTTCAATCATCCATTCCACTTTGTTTTTTTTTTCGTTCACTTTTCTTTTAAAAATCAAATAAAAGTAAAATTAAAAATAGAATAATATAAAATAAAATAAAATATAAAAAATTACTATAGACTGAAATGAAATAAAATAAGATAAAATAAAATAACATAAACTTAAACGAAAATGAAACAAAATCATATAAAATAAATAAAATAACTAAAATAAAATAAAGTAATATAAAATAATAATAATAAAAAAAATAAAGTATAAATAGATATAACTAGATGAGTAACGATCAAATGACTCATTTTTTTACCACTTCTCTTACCAACTTGATGTGGTCTGACATATTTAATTTTCAAATTTTTTATAATTTAATTAAAATTTGAAATCACAATACTGAAGCTGAATGTTTTGATGCGTGCGTGTTTGAAACTCACCCTTCATCACACAACGCTTTCCCCAAACCCCTCTTTTCATTTTTAGTTTTCAAAAATCTCTTTACTCTGAACCTTCAATTACCTCCCCAACCACGTTTCACAAAACCCAACCTGCACACACACGAAACAAAACCCGCTCTACTCTCCTCCATCGTGAAAAATCAAAACCCCCTTTCTCCTTTTAATGTTCAAACCCAAACCCCTTTCACTTCAACGGAAAAACCCTTTCTCCTTTTAATGTTCAAACCCCAAACCCCTTTCACTTCATCAGAAAAACCCTTTCCCCAAACCCCTTTCTCCTTTTAATTTTCAAAATCTCCCAAACCCTGAATCTACAATTACTAACCCCCACCCACATTTGCTATGCACACAGACACGAAACAAAACCCGTTATCTCCTTTCCCATCCCCTCCACACCGTTATCTCCTTTCACCACACAGGAATTGCGAAATTGTTGAACCTCAGGGCGAATCTGAGCTGCAAGAAGGGCGATTTTGGAACCTACTACGAAATGGGTTACCCTGATTTTGCTGTCGTTGGTGAGAAGGTTGAATGTTTTTGCCTTTTTAACTAGTTTTTGTGCACGTTTAGTTTCTGTTGGTTTTTCATTGTTTTGTGTAGTTGTTTATTGATTTTTATAAATGACATTCCAATTTGACCCCACCATTTAGTGATGATTGCAAAGAAGTTGTTGATTTTGTGGATTTAAGAAGTTTTTGAATTTGATTTTTGTGTTAACTGTGTGAATTGAAAAGATGTTTACAAAATTGATGAATACATTGTGTCCCTACCATTTATTTTGTCGATTTCGTTCAATGTTCAGTACACAATAGTGCATGAGCATATTCGTTTCAAAAATTGAAGTCCCAAACCAGGACAAAATGATGGATTGAAAATTTTTGGAAAGATGTTCTTCCCTAAATATATGGTGTTTCTTTATTATTTAGTGACCTTGGTAATATTTTGGATAGTTTGTACAATGCTAATTGATCATAGTGTGTCTCTTTAATTAATGATGAGTAATTCAACCTAGTTATCTGTGCTTATTATAGTGGCTTGTTGTTAAAAACATGTATCCATACTTGGTATTTTATATATTTTTTAAATTCATCAACCTTTTTTGTAAAAAGTTAAAATCAGGATTGGTTTACAAAAAGTTACCATGAAGCCAAGATTTTATTATAAAAATGATAAGATTGTTATTCACAATTCTAATAAATTATTGTATGGTGTAATTATTAACATTTATATAACTTTTATAATAGATTTAAAATTTTAGTATTTTTGGTTAATCGCGAACTATTATTTGGGTGTCGTGTTTGTTGTTTATTTATTGGAATACCTTACCTATATAAAGTGTTTACCCGAGTAGGAGATTTTAGATACCTATGGCAGAAGAAGAGGGTGAGTCAAGGAAGGTAAATGTTTGTGATTATGATCCATTTATTTATTATAGTTAATTAAGTTCATATCTTGATGTTTTTTAACATGTTTTTTAACTATTTGATTGGTATTTTAGCTTGTGGTTTGTAACCGTTGTAAAATAGACTACATTGTTCAAGTTAATGGTTTATTGAGATCAAGACATCGCTCTCGAATTGGAATCACTCCATTTAGGTGGTGTGTTGAGATGGTGAAACCATTGGATATCAATGGAGTGTTGTTAAAACATACTCTTAGTCGGTGTGTCCTTGAACATGAAAGTATATGTATCAGGCAACATTTGGTACAGTTGTTTGTTTTAGATGTTTGTGTTTGTTTGGGTTTGAATGCTATTGGGGTTGATGTAGAATTCAATAGTGTTGTGTGCGGGGTGATCGAGTCATTATTAGAACATCAACCAATAACAATAGATGACATTGTTAATAGGATATACTTTTATTTACAGAGTGACGATGACGATGACAATGACAATGTAGACAATGTTTGTCATTTATATTTGTTGCTATGTTTTGCTCTTTTGTATTTTTCCAGGACTTCTAGGACTGTGACAAACATGCCATTTAGATTGTTGGATAACCTTGACAACTTGAATCAATACAACTGGTCAAGGTCTGTCCATAGGTTTTTGGTTGAAGGTTTCAATCGTGGTTACCACACTTTAAGGCAAGATCAAAACACGTCTGCCATAATTGTAGCTGGGTCAGTGGCTGTTTTGCAGGTATTTATTATTTTAGCCAAGTTGTATTTTGTTAGCCTTGTGTTTGTGAAGTTGATGATTAATTAGTTCCTTAATTTTTTTAGCTTTTGGTTTGTCGACTACTTTCGTTAAGGTCTTATGAAGGTGATGTTATTTTCCCGAGAATTTTGAGTTGGTCGTTCTTGATGATTAGGACTCATGGAATCAAATCCGCATTTGAATATAACAAGGTATTGTATTGCATTCGTTTTACTTTAGTTGATTAAGTTCTATTCCGTGTACCAATAAGGTATAAAGTTTGGACATCATTATGCAGGTTATTCTTGGTTGGGAATTAACTAAAGAGGAAAAAAACATTGATGTTGTTCATGATGCCTTAAATATTGGTGAAGATGACATCCAAAGAAAGGAATAGATGACATGTCCTTTACTGAATTCAAGCAATGGTGTAAAAGGAAGTTGAAAAGAAATTATTGGGTCATTCGTCAATTAGGACCAACTGAGCAGTATGGAAGAAGAGTATGCCCGTGGAGGTGAGGAACTTGATGCATCTTTCTTTCATCACCCTCTAGCCTTTTCATTTCATAAAGGTGATGCATTTGATGTTGAAGAACCTCAATCATGTAATTTTGATCAATTAGAGCAATGTACTTCTGAATACAATCATCATGGAATGGAAATTATTCCCATTATTGAACTAGAAAAATGTTCATTAGATGTAGACTTAACTCAATTGTATCGGATTCTTAGGGGACGCGTGGGCTGGTTTCAGTACACGATATATTGACAGCAGATTTTGTAAGAATGAAGATTTGTAATTTTATTTATTAAATAGTAATTGTGGATGTTTAGTGATTGTTTTTTTTGGAAGGTATTTGCTTCTATAATCCATGAGCAGTATTGGTGGTTTTATGCAATCAACTGTCGCACACACCAATTTTTTGTCCTTGACTCTCTTGGGAGGACACGACATGGAAGAAAAATAATAGACAATGCAATTGTAAGTTTACTTCTTAATATAATTGTTGTAGTTGGCAAATTCAATTATTCATGACTAAAATGTATGTTGATTGTAACATCCCGGTCGGATATTACTAATTTAAGTAATAAAAATTAAGAAATATGATGAAAACCTCATTTATTATACTTCACTTCCCAAAAACGTGGGAAATTTTATAACATTTATTAATCGGATGTTATCCAAAAATCCATAATTTATGAAACTCCAATACAGTATCCAAATTCACAAATCAATAAAACACTGTTTACAAATTTCATAAAAACAATAATGATAAAACTCCAGTAAAAGCTTTTCCCAGTTAACCCTCTCTCCGATGCTATGCTTCATCAGCACCACCTGCAACATCATCTGCTCCCGTGTAACGCATTACACGATCATCGCCAAACACAAGTAGATAGGGTGAGCTCATAAACAATTAACATATAAGTTAATAAAAAAAAGTCAAGATACACCCATCTATTTTATTCTAGTTAATTCTTGGCCCAAACCTTAATCCCCAAGGCTTTTCAACCTTCACAACACATAAATAATTAGCCTCGGATTCAGGGTTTATGATGCTCACACGAACCTGCCCGCTCGTGGTCCTGCCTCTACGAACCTCCCCGCTCGTAGTCCTGCTCTACGGACCTACCCGCCCGTAGTCCAACACACGTGATCCACCAGCTACGTACCTTCCCGCACGCAGCATCTCTCAAGTGTGAGCACGGAACATACGAACCTACCTCGCTCGTATCCTCACACGAGAGTAACATGATATGAACCTCCCCGCTCATATCATCACGTGTTCACCACCATCCATGAACCTACCCGCTCATGGCACAGCATCCCCTGATCCAAGTTTCACAACACAACATGATAACGAAAACAACCAAAGCACACCACCCTACACAAGGTACATACTCAAGCTGGTCTTAAGGATTCCAATGCTTCCACGAACCTGCCCGCTCGTGGTCCAACTCTACGAACCTCCCCGCTCGTAGTCCAACACACGTGATCCACCAACTACGTACCTCCCCGCACGCAGCATCTCTCAAGTGTGAGCACGGAACATACGAACCTACCTCGCTCGTATCCCCACACGAGAGTAATAGAATATGAACCTCCCCGCTCATATCATCACGTGTTCATCACCAGTCATGAACCTACCCGCTCATGACAACATCAAGCATATCCCAGACCAGGACCCACACCACAAACCATGCAAAACATATCACAATGCACCCTACCACTACACCATCACCTAGCGTAGCCTAAGCGCCGCTAGGCGAAATGGCAGTACAGACCGCCTAGCGGTTCCACATCACCGTCGGGCACCACAACTTATAAGACATTCCTGTTTCATACTATCGCTTGGCGGTTCAGTCTACACCGCTAGGCGCTACACCAGTAATGCGACACTACTGGGTTTTAGGTACTCTAATTAATTTCCTAGAATTCAACCATTTAATTCTCAAACATCCAGAAATCAACATACACATTCATATATTCCAAATTACAACATCACAACACATATGCATCTTTCAAGTATAAGCACACATTCCTCTCTTTTATAATTCATATATACTTACCTCTTAAATCAATTCCAACACACACTTTATTTTCCCCTTCTCATTTTCCCAACCCTTTGCATGCTTACAATTCCATTACATTTAAAGTATGATTATCATGTTCCCATACTTTTCCAAAACCCGTCATGATCATGCAACACTCGGTCATAGTGATATCATCAATAGTGGCCTTATTCCCACGCTTATAACATCTTACATTCGAGCTAACATATATAGGTTCATATATTCAACATGTCTCAGCAAGCACTACCAAAAACATACTCATCAATCATGCATCAATATATTTATATATATACATTCACCAATCAAGGCCATACCAGCACTTGATCACACTCAATCATCCATTAGTAATAATACTATTAGGGAATTCAACAACCAATCATGAGTGACGTATATCTCCCTCTTCAGGCATCCAAAATGAATCTCCACCGTTCAAAGTGAAGAACAACATGTTGTGAAACACCTTACAAAATTTCACCTAAATCGGACGGTTAACGAAGCCGGAAATGCAGTTTCACGAAAACTGCGCAGACCAGAAAAATCGGTGGCGCCTGGCGGCATGAAACTACCGCCGGGCAATTCCTGTTCCACGAAAAGTACGAAAAATAGCATTTTTTGTGAATCAGGGCACCATGTCTCACTGGTATGGCGCCTGGCGACCAAATGGGTGCCGCCAGGCGGTTCCTGCACCTGCGAACCTTACCTCCTTCACAACAACTCTAATTTCCATCAATTTCTGACTCTATAAGATCCGATTCTATCTTTTAGGATTACAATTCATCTCTAACACTTTCCATACGCGAATCCATTCACATTTTTCCATTTAGATGTGTGTCGTTTTCGAAATCCCCAATTCATCAACCTAAAAAGGGTGTTCTTAACAGTTCTCTCAAATTAACTCTAATTGATAGTGAAATTCCCCAATTTCTTTAGTCAAGTATTCAATTAAAAGTTAAGGATCCCTTTCCTTCCATTTAGAATCCAATCAGAACACTCAAAACACCAAAACCGAACCAAAATTGGTCCACGTCGCCTGGCGGGTGTTCATCACCGCTAGGTAGTTCAAGCAAAACCCAGAATCTGGGTTGGTCGTCACGCGTCGCCTGGCGACACAACGCTCACCGCCAGGCGGTTCCTCTCTGGAACCCAGGAAACAAGTAAAAATTGGATGAGTCGCCTGGCGGCAGTTCATCATCCGCCAGGCGGTTTCTGGAAAATTCCAGAAACACGAATTATACACAGCAGGGTATTGTACATGCATCAATTTAATCATACAGTTCATGAAATTAAACAGTACGCAATTAAAGGTACAATTCCAGCTCCCCTAACCTCTGATCCTCGCTCCAAACACGGATTGCACGTGACTTTTAATTCAAACTCACCCTTGCCCTTGCCTCACTCTTCCACAATGGTTTCCCACTCCAATTCTCCTCTACAATTCGTGCCAATCGCCCAGAAGTCTGTGATTTCGTATGCACTCCCCTGTCTCAGACTCTTAATCCCTTAATTATCCTCTCTCACTCTAATTCATTCCACCCTTAATTTCACTTAACCTTTTAAAACGAAAATTACAATAAAAGTGTGTGTTAATGTCTACTCAATATCCCTCACAATGTATTTTTCCAGCACTCACGGCTGCCTTCTTGGCTACTAGGTTTTCCAAACCTTTTCACATTCATGCCAAAGGAAAAATTGGCAAAAAGAAATTATTTAGTTCTCAACAAGGTTTGAACCCACACCCATGCACATACCAAACCAAGGCCAAACCATTCAACCAATCCAGATTTCATGATAACTCTTACAATTCTAGGAATTTATCATCACCCCATGCATTCAATATATAAACACACAAAAACGCATAATTTAAATAACACCCAAGTGGCACACATAGGACTCGAACCCAAGTCCTCACACACAATAAAATACTCTCAACCACTTGAGCTAGTACTTTTCCATGTCATAGTTCCTCACATTAACTGCTTTAAATGTTTCTATTACCCGCCATAATTAAATAATTATTTAAATAACTATTTAATTTTCTCGGGTCTTACATTGATATTTTGTACTAGCTTTTTTTAAGGCCTGTAACATGGAGATTTTATTTGGTTTGCTTTGAAATGATTCTGATGCTGATAAACCTAAATTTGAAGTCCTTACCCAAGACCTTCCCCTTCAACCCAATTTGTAAGCACCAATTTTTGTCTTACATTTTATCCAATATTACTATCTTCATATGATACTGTGATTTAATTTATGTTCACATATTTAGAGATATGATTGTGGCATGATAGTGTTGAGATATATTGAGTTGTGGGATGGTGAAACAATCTTTGATGAAAAAAACTTCCCCACATACACTTCTATAAGTGCCTTTTATTGAATTTCGTTTTGCTCTCATGGTATTCACTCGTTATAATTTCATTTACTTTATTCCATACCGCAGGAACAACTTCAAGCACTCAGGCAACATTACATATGTGATTGGTTTATGGATCCCGAAAATATTCATCGGAATTACTTGCTCCAAGTTTTAGATGTATATAAACGTAAATAGTTTTTGTTGAAAACAATTGTAAAATATGATTCGAATATGACAATTGTCATTCAAACATTTCACTTTTGATTATATATGTATTAGGGAGGGAAATATTTATCCTCCTGTGCTTTCCATAGCCGTCCACATTAATTTGGTTCCAAAATTCAGTGGTGGTTACTAATTAATGTTTGTAAACTTTCATCTTACTTTGGAAAACGTTAAAGGAAAATTGTATCCCAAATTCAATTACAATTAATTTTGTAAGAATAAAATGGTAATTGGAATAAAGTTCCTTTTCTTTTTTGCAAATTAATTTTACAAAAAAAATATGTGGGTTTCATATTAATTGTTCTGTACATGCAACTTCACTTAAAAAATGTAGCAGGGTTGTTTTCCCAGGAATGCCCTAAGATAAGGTTTAAAATAAGTGGAATGTGGACTGTCCCTATTGTGCATAGGTGGCGTTTTCCCTTTTATCGAGGGCTGAAAAGTTGGTCCATCACTTGTCAAATATGTTACTTTTTATCTCGTGCATTAACTCGTACGTGGGTTACAACTTAATTCGCTTCGAATTACAATGTAGTCTTAAGACTGATCCAGGTTAGTATACATATGAATGTTAATTCAAGAAATAATGGAATGGTAAAAATGATTATATGAAACGTCTTCCCAATTTTGGTGTGGCTCCCTTTCAATGAAATCAATGATGATAAGTTTTTATTGAAATGTATTGAATAAAAAATATCCTCGAAGTGGATCATGCATTGATTATAAAATCAGTTGGTCAATGTACAATGAAGAAATCATCCATTCAAGTGTTAAATGTTTAATACGAAAGACTCATTCACCATACCTATGGCACAACAAAAATTACAATCATGTTTAATCCAAAAGAGGACCAACCCATGGCCACATGTTCTAAATACTCCGTACAAAATAATAAATTTGTGGACAATTCAGAGATGTCATTTATAGACACATGTTTCATGTAACGATGTTTGTTGATGCCATTTCATTTTCAAGTGCCCATGTCATCAAAATAAAAGACCAAACCATCGTCATTCCTGCAAAAAAATTATTTAATGAGTGTTGGGTGAATCTGGATACTAAATTTTCTCTTAATACCACAAATAAGAACGCCATGCATAAGTTATTTTACTATACCTAAAAATTTGTTCCTTGTGACACATTTTGTGTTTGATGTGTAGTATTTTGAATTGAAGTCAAGAGGGAAACAAATCCACTACACTGGACGTGTTCAAACTGCCAAAAAAAATTAAGTAAAATTACTATATGTTGGCAAAAGCAAATACAAGTCTAAATGCTGAAGCAAGATTTTGATGATGATAAAAGAAGCCTAAAAGCCATCTGAAAGTCAATATGAAGAACATGTGTTGTTATGTATAAAGCTATCTTGTAAAGTGTAATTAGAATAGTTATAATCAATACGCAAAAAGCAAATTCTGGTATTTCTCGAAAAATCAAAGTGATAATCGGTTATCACTTAGGATAATCGATTATCCTGAGCTGAGTTAATTTTTTCACGAAAAGCACTGGAATAATCGATTATCACCTCTGATAAATGATTATCTGTTCAAAAATTTGTTTTCAAAAAACACACTAGAATAATCGATTATCAATTGTGATAATCGATTATCTTGGTCAGTTGGGCGCGACTATTCAGCTTTTGACCTAATTTTCAGAACCTTTATTTAAGGAACATTAGAGTTACTTCTAACTTACCTTTTTGAGAAGGTAGAGTGCTAATGCTGTGACTGCAAGAGAGTTCTCTTAGTGTTCTTAAAAGAAGCTTTGAAAAACCTAGTGTGGGTAGAGCGATAACTTTTCCTGAGAGGTTTTCTAGGAGATTGAGTGCTGCTGCTGTTGCTAGGAAAGCTAAGGTCAAGGTTCTCTGTGTGATTCAGAGAAAGGTGTTCATTGCTTGTGTGTTCAAGAGAGGTGTTTTCTTTCCTTACTCTTTTTATTATCTGATTGTAAATCTGATATTTGTTAGTGATTTAGTTAATCTTGTTTTTGAGAGATTAACAACTGGACGTAGGGTCTTTTGATCCGAACCAGTATAAATACTTGTGTTCAATCTTCTTCTCTATCTCTTTGTTTCATCTACTATTATGTTTAAAGGAATTAATATTTGATTTAATTGATAAAATTTTGGAAAAATTTTAAAGTATTAATTTTACCACTTAAAACCAATTCACCCCCCTCTTGGTTTTTGTTCAAACGCTTAAACATTTCGCTGCGCGATACCAACAATTGGTATCAGAGCTTGCTTTGATAGTTGTTCAAATTTTTCGAAAATGGTTGGACAAAATCAAACTTTTGTTGAGGGTGCGTCTATCAACAAACCTCCTCTATTTACTGGTGAAAATTATCCTTTTTGGAAAGTTAGGATGCAAATTTTTCTGGAATCTGTTGATAGAGGTATTTGGGATGCTGTGTTAAATGGTCAATTTGTTCCTGTTAATATTGTAAATGATGTGCAGGAACCAAAGCCATTCTCGCAATGGACAATAAACGAAAATAGACGTGCTCAGTATGATGTAAAAGCTAGAAATATAATTTCATCAGCCTTAACCCTAGATGAGTTTTACAAGATCTCAGTCTGCACCAGTGCACAAGATATGTGGGAAATATTGCGTGTAACTCATGAAGGAACAGACAATGTGAAAAGGACACGCAAGAACTCCTTGATTCAAGAATACGAAATGTTTCGGATGCAACACGGAGAAACTATCTACGATGTGCAGAAACGATTCACACACATTGTCAATCATCTCACAGGTCTAGGTAAAACTCTTGATACTGATGAATTAAATATAAAAATTCTTAAATCTTTGAACAGAACTTGGCAGCCGGAGGTGACAACCATCACAGAGTCACAAAATCTTGCGATAATGACGATGGCGGCCCTATTTGGAAAGCTGAGAGAGCATGAGCTTGAACTGGGCAGACTAAATGAAGAAGAAGATATTGGAAGAAAGAAGAACATTGCCTTCAAAACTGAAGTGGTTAAAGGCAAAAAGCAAAAGGAAGAAGATGGTTCAGATGACGATGAAACTCTTAGTCTTATGATTAAGAAGTTTACAAAATTCATGAAGGCCAAAGGTAAAAATCAATTCAAGAACAACAAGAAGGATAATCAAGGATCATCCTCAAATTTTAAATGCTACGGATGTGGAGAATCTGGACATGTCAAGGCTGATTGCCCAAATTCAAAGAAAAGTGAAGAGAAGAAGGGCAGAAAATTCTTTAAAAAGAAGGCATACAAAGCATGGGAAGACAATGCCTCAAGCTCATCAAATTCTAGCGATTCTGATAATGGAGAAGCAAATCTATGTTTGATGGCTAATCACGATGATTCTGACAGTGAGGTAAATTCTACTTGCAATGAAAATGAGTATGATGATTTGTATGATGCTTTTCAACAATTACTTCTTAAATCTAGTAAATTGGATAATGCTCATAAAAAGTTAAAATCTGATTTTAAAGATTTGCAAAGTAAATTTGAAAAATCTCTTGAAGAAGAAGAATTTCTAAAAAATAAAATTTCAATACTAGAAAATAAAGAAAAAGAAACGGTTGAATGTGCTTCATGTAAAAGTTACATGTTTGATATATGTATTTTGGAGAAACATCTTGAAGATGCCTTAGAAAATAAAAATTGTGAAAAGTTTGATCTCAAGAAAAATCCAAATAAGTCCAAGCATGCTCATAATCATGATTTAAAAAATAATACTAAAAGAACTTGTAGAGTTTGGGTAGAAAAAGGAACATCTCATTCTATGAATACATATGCATGTACTGCTACATGTTTTTATTGCATGAAAAAGGGCCATACTTCAAACAAATGCAATATTAAACATTTTGGTGTTCCAAATGGGAAGTATGATTGGGTGCCTGTTCATAAGTAGATATTTTTCTTCTAACCCTAAGGACCCAAACAAGTTGTTGGGGACCTAAATGAATTGTTTCCTTATTTTGCAGATGACTTCTAAATCCAGAAGATCAATGTGGTATCTTGACAGTGGTTGTTCAAGATACATGACTGGAGACAAAAAGAAGTTTAAGAACTTTAAAAGAAAGGAACAAGAATTTGTCACTTATGGGGATAACAACAAGGGAAAAATACTTGGAACATGTGATGTAGGTGGAAGAAATACTTTTGAGATCAAGGATGTACTGTATGTGGAAGGACTAAAGCACAACCTTATCAGTATAAGCCAATTATGTGATAAAGGACTCAAAGTAATATTTGAGAGTGGCTACTGCACTATTCATCAAAAGGACTCCAAATAAGTAACCTTAAAAGGTATGAGACACAATAACATTTACTTGATTGATCTTGATACTGCATCATCTAGTGATATAACTTGTTTGGTTGTTAAAGAAGAAAATCCTTGGTTGTGGCATAAACGAGCTGCTCATATTCACATGCAACAATTAAACAAACTAATTTCTAAAGAATTAGTAATCGGATTGTCAAAAATAAAGTTTGAAAAAGATAAACTATGTGATGCATGTAAAAAAGGAAAACAAGTAAAATCTTCATTTCATTCAAAAAATGTGATTTCTACATCAAAGCCTTTAGAACTTTTGCATATGGATTTGTTTAGTCCTTCAAGGACAAAAAGTGTTGGGGGAAATTATTATGCTCTTGTTATTGTTGATGATTACTCAAGATATACATGGACCTTCTTTCTCACATTAAAAAGTGAGGCCTTTAAAGCTTTTAAGAAATTTGCAAAAGTAATTCAAAATGAAAAAGATTTGAAAATTAAAGTTTTAAGAAGTGATGATGGTGGAGAATTTTAAAATGAATTATTTGAAAATTTTTGTGAAGAAAACACAATTATGCATAATTTTTCTGCATCTAGAACTCCTCAACAAAATGGAGTTGTAGAAAGGAAAAATAGATCTTTAGATGTTTTTGGTCTTAGGTGTGTCTTTCAATCTGTTGAATGGTTTTTCAACAGGTTAAAATGTCTCTTTTAGTCTGTTGAATGGTTTTTCAATAGGTTAAAAGGTTGGCTGTAGTAGTTTTAAACTGCAACAAATTCAATCAGTTGATTTAGTTTTTAATCGACTGATTTCACTTAAGTCAAGTGAAATCAACCGATTGATTTGACTATAAAACCTGTCATTTTCGGAAGAGAGGTTTGTTGATCATTTTAAAGCACGAATTTGTTCTGGAAACTTGTGGAAACTCTCTCCTTCGTGATCATATGTGTTGCAGCTGTTGAAGATTGATCTTGGATCAATTCTTGGAGCTTTTGGCTTGGTTTAAAGCTTTGAGAAAGTGGTTTGTGGTAGGATAGGTTGTGCTACCACTGAGGTTTGATCTTTCTCAAGCTTTTTGTGTGTGCCTGGTGGTTTTCCAGGTCTGCAACAGGGTTCTTGCTGTGCTGGTGTGATTCTTGTGTGATTCAATAGTCTTTTGTGGTGTTTTTGCATATTTTGGAAGTGTAAGGGTGGATACTTTGTAAATCTTTTGAAATAGTTCAAAGTCAAGCTCAGGTTGCTTTGACAAACTGGATGTAGCTCAGGTTTGAGTGAACCAGTATAAAATTTTGTAGTGTCCTCTCTTCTCTAACCTTTTTCCTTGCATTTTCATTTTAAAGTTTAAAGAACTTGTGCTTTAATAATCTTTTTCATGTTCTTGCATGTTTTCATAGCATTTGCAGCATTGAGCATGTTTACATAATCATTTGGAACCTATCTTGATCATTCTTGTGCATTGTTCTTGGTTTAAAATTCAAATTCGCATTTTTGCATTTTTCCCAGTATTTCAGTCGACTGTTTTCTTGTTTCAATCGATCGATTATACTAGAACAGAATCTGTTTAGTAAAATCAATCAATTAACTCTATTTTTGATCGATTGAAAGTGTACAGTTAAGTATTGTTTGCATCTTAACTTAGTAATCTATTTGATTCAATTAAAGGTGGTTTTTAGCTTGCAAAGATGGCCTAAATTTTTTTAACTAGCCAATTCAACCCCCCCTTCTTGGCTTTTCAACCATTTCAAAACTAACAATTTGTGCTACGATTCAATGTTGAGTTGGTAAACCAAATAATGAAAATTAATAGTGTCATGTGAATAATTATTTAGTGTTAAGGAAACTACTTAATTGAATGAGGATGTCCTTGTGTTCAAAATCTTACAAAGAAAAAGACACATAGTTGTATACAAAAAAACACATTGATACTATGGTATTGAGATGACATTTGAAATGTTCTTTCGTGGTATGATTCAACATTGAGTTGGTCAACCAAATAATGAAAATTAATAGTGTATTGGAAATATGGTTATTTTAAGTTCGGTAGAATATAATAAATTCTTTATTAACAAACAATAAGATAACAAAAATCATTGGATTTATGTTCAGCAGAAATTAGCTTTCTTTTTCAGACTTTTTGGACCAAATATAAAGTCCACAGTGAAATACTTGTTTAGGAAACAATAATGGTTTTCTGCCAACATGGAATGTTAGTGGCCTTAACTGAATTTACCTTTAGTAGTAAGTGTTTTCGTATTTCAGACTTTTTGTACAAAATAAATTGCAGTGTGACATACTTGTTTGGGGCAAAATTAATGTTTTTCTGCAACCATGTTCTAAATTTCATGCACATTAGACAAGCCTATAATGGTAAAAACGTATATGGAATTACCTTTAACACTAATTGCCTTCTTGTTTTAGACTTTTCATACAATATAAAATCCAGAGATTCTTCTTTACAAGTGAGATTCTTCTTTGCAACACCAATAATGCTTTTCTGCCAACATAAAATGTCATTGAGTTTTTCAGTTGACTTAGTTTTAATTTGAGTGCACGTTAACTAACCATAAAATTATAAAAATAGTAATTGGACTTCCCTTCAGCATTAACGACCTTCATCTTTCAGACTTTTTGTACAAAGAAAATCCCATTGACATGTTAATTTCGGAAATATGGTAGCCCTTATTTTACCATATTCATAAGGACAAATTAATAATATTTACATATATAAGGCAGTTATACACCTAAAGATGTTATCCTAATCTTAAATGTTTAGCGACTCTCCTATGAATTCTTGGTTGACTACTAATGTTAATAGAATTGCTTCAGGATATGCTAAGACTTGACATGGTTCTCTATCTCTCTTTCTTGACATGTTTCTTTGCCTTTCATCTGACATTGCCATATAGTTGAACCTACGCCAATTATTTTTCATTCACTAAATTACAGAGTTATCAACAGTTGCCTTTATAATAATCAACATTATAAATTTAAATATAAATAATTTTAAACTATAAAAAAGTACTTTTTTTACTAAATACCAAATAAAAAGTAAAAGCTTTGACTTTTTTTATTCATCAAAAGAAAACCTTTTAAATATATTTTTATCTTACCTGCATAAAGAATTTATGAAGCATTAAATTAAAATACATTGAAAGATTTAATAATTAAATGAAACTAATATAGAATTTTTATTAAAAAAGCATCCAATATCTTAATTATGCAATAATTTTCTTGTACACAAAGTATTATTAATTGAAGATAGGATTCAGAGGACACGAGTTCAATTTTTAAAGTTTAAGCAATGAAGCAAAGCTCATGTGAATCTAACCCAAGTAACAAGGTTCTCTTGTCCACTTGATTGTGACATATCCATTAGTTTCCTTCCTGTCAACAATTCCAGCAAGACTCAACAACCCCATAACTTGAGATATTCCAAAACTCATAAAATTGCAACTTCGAGTTATAGGATCATACAAACTCGTATGTCATGCAAGTGATTGTTTGGTTTCCTATTTTTTATCAAATACATTTTCTAATATCCTCCTTTTGGGCAAGTCCAATATTCTTGAAAAATGTCAAACAAAATAAGAAACATTTGTCGTAAAAGAACCTACATCACGCCATTCCACATTTTATTAGTTAATTCTAATTCCACAAAAAAATAGAATGTCTTACCTTGGACAAACCTAACTCTGATTTGGAAGAGAAGCAAATGAAAAATTGCCTGAATTTTTTCCCCAAAATTTTCTCAACCTATAAGCATAAAAAACTATTTCATGAGTGAAGATAAAAAAACCATAGGTGCATTTAGAAATATTCACAATTCCCAAATAGAACATAACAACAAATTTAGAATTTTAGATCAACAAATTCCAATCCTTGAGCGAAAATAAATGTTACACCTGATGAATTCAAACATTCAAAATATGCTCACAGTACAATCTAAACCGTGTCAAATAATCTCTAAGGAATCCTTTCCATTTAGTCAACCTAGTGGAATCATTATCAAGTTGGATCAAGAAGTAGACATAAGAAATACAAACAATAACAACAACCAACTAGATCAAGTTGTAGTTAAAAGAATCTTATTTTAATAGTGAGGGAAAATGAGTCAACAAATGGTGTCAATTACAATAATGATACAGATTCCTAGCTTTACAATTTGAGTTAACAATGGGCAGGTTTTTGTAGGGTACTAAAGTGTCTCTACTCCTCATAGGTTTTAAAGAAAATAAGGGCACATAACAGTAATGATCTTCATGCAAACAGAAACCTCAATTTCCATGCTCACACGCAATGGATTCCTGTACAAATGAACCCAATGTATGCGATTTGTGCGGGTTCTCATTGGATTCAAATCACATGGTCATGTTAATTTAAAATACACATAAAATGGAAAGCTCAAATGGGACCACAACCCAATCATAGTAGATACCTCAGTTTCATATCAATAGTAAAACTGTAGTCCATGACCTCTGAAAAATGATGCGACAAAAAAGTTGAAACTTAACAACCATTCACAACCATAAATGAAGAACTTACTACCAACAAAGGAACAACTTTGATTGCTCTGAGTAGGTGACTAGTGACCTATGACCTTGACAAAAAAGGAAGGCAAAACCGTTCAGTCTTCTTTCAAATGCTCCTCTTCAAAACCAAACCAAATTTGTAAATGCTTGGTGTGGGTTACCATTAAGCCAAGAGGAATGACATAAAAGAATGCAAAAGCGATAACTAGTGGCCACAAACCTATCTTCTTTAAAAGGATAACTAATGATGATAGCCGAACAACTTTCTCAAGCACCGACCACAATTCTCCCTTGCTTTATTAAGTGTTGGGTGACCACAAAGGTGAGAAAACATATTTCACCACTTGGCTTCCTTTCTTTGGAGAAAACACTTCCTTTTTTTCACACATACTCTAGACTTCACCACCACTCATAATTGCCACATCACAAGGGTTAAAAAAATTCATAAAACTTAAAAGGAAAATAATATAGTAACAAGAAAAAAGTGACAACTTCTCTCACTATCTGATGTGGTAAGGTTTTTTTAATTTTAATTTTTTTACACAATTTCCACGTTGGCCATGTTTTTGAAAGAAGTGCGAGAGAAAGGGAGGTTTTTGTTGTTCGTGTGAAGAGTGGAGAGTGGTTACACTGTGTTGCAGAACTAATCAAGTGGAAAAACAGTTACCATGGTTTCGTCTTCTACTTCCTCTGAAGTTCTTAATCTTCCCTTGAAGGTCATTACTTTCCTCTGAGCTTAAACCCCACTATCTTCTTCCATTCACCGTTCGGTGTGTTTGTTGGCGACGCTTTAGTTGGTGGAGAAGGTGTGGGTTTACGGAGTGGTGGAAAATTTTTGTGGGTAGTTGATGAGTCATTATTTTCTTCCATTCCACTAGCCTTTGTGTACCCATTAGACAGTTGTTCAGTGCTTAATTGTTCATCTTTAGAGTGTTTTTCATCTGTTGGGCTTTATTGGGCCACTGTTTTGAATTTGAACTAATTTCACATTATTTGGCCTAATTTTTGTTTTTAATTATTTTTAGGTATTTGGGTGAAGCAATTTTGGAGCTTGGACGTCAATATTCAGTTGAAGAGAGTCGCCACATCATTTCCATGTCATTTCCACGTCAGCAAAGTCAATGGGTCAACATTTAAGGCCTAGAGTGGCATTTTTGTAATTCTGCAGCTCATAATGGCAGTTTCGTAAATATGAGTGACAGGGGGTGAAATGACTACGCAAATTAGGTCTGCATGGAGGAGGGGCCGCTACTTCATCTTCTCCATTCTCTCCAACTCCATTTTTTCGTGCTCCAAGCTTCCATGGATGTCCCTTCTTGCGGTTTTTCACGTTTTTAGGTCATTTTTACCATTTTTATGCACATTTGACAACACCCATTGAGGGTTTTGCGTTTTGATTTCGTTCTACATTGGGCAGCTCCTTTTGTGATTTCATTGACTTGGAACAATACCCATTCATGGGTTTTTTACATTTATATATGATAGCACCGTTTTGCATTCCATTTAAGCTTTGAAATCTCTATTTTTGCTCTTAAATTGCGTTTTCAGATTTCATAAGTTAGGGTTCTTGGTTCTGTTTTTGTGATACCAGTTTTGAAGTGTTTAATTGCTCATTTCCATGTCTAGCTAAATTCTTGTAATGACTCCTTGATGAAAAATGCAATGAAGCTTTGAGGTTGTGCTTGTTTTGTGAAATCTGCCATATTTTTGTTCTGAATTCGTGGAATGCATGTGGTGAATCTGTTAATGCTTAATTTACAGAGTAATTACATACGTTTTGGTTAAGATATGTTCATGCTTAATGTATGTAGCTTGGCTGTCACGAATTTAAGGAGTGTGCATTACTTAATTGCATAATGAAGCTAGATTGTAATTTTCGCTTAGTGAATTATTATCTAGTGGATTGAGATAAGGCAGAGTTGGTGTTAATTTGGTGGCCTATGATAAGTGAAATTGCGTTTGAATCAAGGATATCAATACGGTTTTAATCACTGTAGCATTTAATTTAATCTGTTGATTAGCATTCTGAATCTGTCTGCCAAACCCCCCCTTGTGTTATTGTTGTGTTCATCTGGAAATTTCGCTTTGAATGAAAATATTGGTCGTTGGGAGACGACTTGGTTCACTTTCATATACTGCATTTAATATGTTCTAATTTGGTGGGGTACGACCTCTATCAGTAGTTCTTGTTCTGAATCTTCGTCGAAAGGAGGCCTTTTTCCAGTAATGTAGTCAGTGGCGTGGATATTTCAAGAGTTGCATTTCAATTTGGTGTTCGATCAGTTGTTAGAAGGTAAGTAAAACATTCGAAAGTGATTTTAGTTTGTATCTTTGGTTGTCTTCATGGGTTGTGTTGTACTTAGATTTTTGTGGGTGAAAGGATTTTTTTTTCGTTTAGGGTTGATCTTAATTCCATCTTCTAGCTTTCTGTTTAGACGAAGGAAATGAGGTTACATGTTGTGGTTGTTGTTGTTGGTTATAAATGTGATATTGCTTGGTGACTGCATTTTCGTTTTGGGTGGAAGGTGAATATGTTAATGATTTGGTTTTTGGTTAAAGCGAAATGGCTGGGAAACAAAAAAGAAATTCTTCATCAGAAAATTTGGAGAAGGATGTGAGTAAAGGAAACGCATCATGGAGTAGAAAGAAAGCATATGTGAGTGATGCCAAAGCTTTTGATAAGAAAAGAGGTAAGTTAAATAATGAATGAATTTATGCATTACATTTGGTATATTTGTGATATTGTTTACATTTGTGGTTATTGTAAGTTGAATTGTTTGGTTTTTTTTTAGGTTCACATTGAGCATCGATGCCAAATGAAATACATTGTTCAAGCAAATGCACTACTGAGTAATACTCATCGTGCAATACTTGAATTTACACCTTTTTCTTCTTGCCTACGGCTAAAGAAGGAGTTGAACATCAACTGTGCGTTGCTAAGAGAGGTCTTGAGTCAATGGGTTCCCAACGAGGAATCCATCCAAATTAGGCAACAGTTGGTTAAATTAAATTTTCAGATGTGAGTATATGTTTGGGGTTGAGTGCAGCAGGCAATGATGTTATTTTTGACAGTGACTTGTTCGGGGAAGTCGATTGCTTTTTCGTTCTAAGGATATAAAGATCATTCACATAATTGAAAGGATGCGTGTGGAGAGTGTTTGCCGACTTTATGGGCTTGTATGTCTTGTTGTTTTGTTTTTCCCTAGGACTTCTAGGACTCTGACAAACCTGCCTTTTAGGTTATTAGATAACCTAGATAACATGAGGAAGTATCGGTAGGCCAATTATGTTCACAATTTCATCATTGCTTCTTTGAATCGATCATCCATAGTGTATAGAGAGAAGGAAAATGAGCACACTATATTTGTGTCCAGTTCAGTCATTGTGGTTCAGGTACATGTTTTTTCAATTGTAATAATTACAGTATGTCTTAGTTTTTTGACATGTATTAATAATGTGAAATTTGTTGAAGGTATGGGCTTGTCAGAGGCTTTCTTTGGGAGATATAATTGGTACAGTTATGTTCCCTAGATATTTGTCTTAGCCGTTGCTGAGAATGCAGGGAGAAAGAATCATGAAGTGTTTTGAACGCAATCAGGTGCATTATGTTTTATATATTTTTGTGCATTTAATTGAAATACCGTGTATAATTGCCAACCTATATGTATTGATTTGCTAAGTATTTGTGTATTGCTAAGTATGCATTGTATAACTACGAAGCCATTGTTATTGATTTTCAAATTAGGTAATCTAGAAAACTATGATGGTGGTAGTTCATAAATTGGAAGTTTGGGTTTATCATTTCATTATTTGGCACTTAGCATAATTTGGCATTGGATTAGTGGAATATATTGAGTGCATTTAGAAAATGAAGTATTTGGTTATATAGTATTACATATTTGCGAACCCATGTAATATTATTTGCACATATGCCTTTAATTGTAATTTGATAAGAGCAGGTTTAATTTGCCTTCAATGTATTTAACTACAAACCCCTGTGTTTGGAAATGCAAATCCATGATATGTGATATGAACAACTGTATTTTTTGTTTTTGTTTCCTAATAACTTTTACTTGGGATTTGGAACCAAACTCTGTGTTGGTGTAGGTTCAATGGAAAAAAAAAAGAAAACATAATTGCTGGACAAGTTGAATGCTAATGCAAAATTGCTACTGAAATTGAAACAAGAATTGGAGAAGATGAAAATAAATTTTCACAACAAGGTTAAAGTAGACGGTTGATGAGGACCATAGTGCTGCTTGTGATGTAGTTTAGGTCAATGGTGGAAGAGATAATGATCAAGAAATTAATGTTGAGGAGGGCCACATTGAGTTTGACAACACTGGTGGTCCAAAACCCCTAACAATTGGTGAATGAGCGCCAATTGATAGTGAGTAGATGTTGCCTGCTGCAACCAATGCAATTGCTGAAGTTGTTGAAATTTGTGGAGCATCAACATTACATAATGACGACATTGGTGCAACAGCTGTGTCTATAAGTGCTGAAGGTGATGGAACTCCTGAAGCACAAAATTTAGGCATTGAGGAGACAACTGGTGGTTTAGGGACAAGTGTTCAAGCTGTCACCATTGGTGGACATGCAACTAGTGTTAGAGCCTCAATCAGTGTTGTAGGTGCAACTAGTGTTGGGCTTGCCAGAACTACTGCAACAGGCATCAATGGCGAAGATGGCAGATCTGCTGAAGCAGCCTTGAGCGCTAAACCTCGAATTACCCCTAAAGCTACCCAAACTACTGAAGAAGAAGAAATTTACAAAGAGCATAAGGTCGGTGATGATGCCACTTTAAGTGACGATTTTGCGATAATTGTTGAGGCACTAGCCTTTGTGCATAGACTTCTTTCTATAAATGATGTCTTCACGACAAAATTTGTTAGTATTGTCAATGTTGTCTGTTGTGGCTATAGTCAGTTTATGTGTTTCAATTATTTTACTTAACTTGTTTCAGTTAATGGCATATGTGCTTCATGATAACCATTAGTGGTGTTATGCCCTTAATTGGGAAACAAGAAAATTGTATGTTCTTGACTCCCTAGGACACAATGTCCTAGGAGAAAACAAATTGATAATCATATTAGAAGTAGTGTGATGTTCTTTAATATGCAGAAATGATTTTTTATTTCTTTTGGCTATAAAGTAATATGACATGTTATTTGGTTTGTTTAAAGGCCCATAATTTGGAGCATTTGTTTTCTATGCTATGTCTCCCCTATCCAAAGAGAAACCAAGTTTCGAATTAATCATTGAAGACTTGCCACAACAACCTAACTTGTAAGCTTTTGTCGGTGTCAATTGAAAGTAGTAAGGCATGTAAGACATGATGACTATTGTCATATTTCATTTCATTAAATTTGGTTTTGATGTACAATTTGACTATGGTATTAGGGTACTTAAATATCTGGAGCATTAGGAAACTGACAAAAAGTACAATGGCAAAAGTATGCTTGTTTATAGTGGCATAAGTACATTTTGCAAAGAGGAAACTAATGATTTGATTTAATCATGTCATAAGTAATTTTGTCATCAATGCTAATGTAGGTCAATTGCTCATCATCACTGATATCCTCTATTGTCTCTAGAAGGATTTCATCTAGGTGCTCCCCATTTGCATCCACATTCTTTTCCAGATTTGTTTGAACATTCATGTGTACATCACTGTCTACAAGTACTTGTTCATTGGGGTTCAAATTGGCTTGAACACAGTCTTGGGTTTGTTCCTTTTGTCCCTCCATAGTATGTCAAGGTTGTACCTCTTCAATTTTTGGACTACTGATGTCATGGTTGACGACCTATGCATTTCATGATAACTTATCACATTAAATATGTTTTTGGACAGCACACAAAATAATGAATAAATTATAAAATATCAGATCTTAACAATATTCCTTTGTGTGATTTTTGTGTACAACTTATCTGGCTTGGGCTTGAATATGACCACTTCTTTCAGTTATATGACAACCCCAACACCAATTAGTGGACCACATTAAGGATGTGAAACTGCTTTTTTGTGGACGTTGGCCTGGGCAGTATGTTTTTGGTCCTGATATAAAATTTTACGAGCATTATAATCTGTATTTAGCATGTTATTTGGGGACAAATTGAGGACATTAACAACATAATATAAGATCAACAATCTTAACAATCATAAGCAGATTACCCAACCCATTTGGCTTACACTCCTTCACAACACAGGCCACAAAGGGCAATCTGTCAAAAAGAGTAACCTTTTTCATGTGACCCTCTTCCACCAAATTTGCATTTGGTATTAGTTACGCCATTCAGTTCTTTGCACTGATGAAAAAAAAGAGGTTCATTATATATATATATATATATATATATATATATATATATATATATATATATATATATATATATATATATATATATATATATATATATCTACAACAAGTTCATCCACTAATATTTTATCATGGTGTTTTATGTACATGGTGGCCCATTTCCAAGCATTTGTTCCCAAATCATGAGCAAATGTTGTTGCAGCGATGTCCTCCATAAATTGTTGTGTTGACTACCCTCACTCTGCCTCACGGTTCATCATCACAGCATGAAAATTTCCTACTGGACCAAGGATAAAAGACATAGTTTCATTGCACCGTCGCATGAATGTGTGCAAGTTGAATACATCTACTTCCAGAGCCTGCCATGGTTCCATTTTCTCTACTGTAGATACCCACAAGAATAAAATTATGAGGAAGGAGACCCATTCAATGGGTCTTATTTGAAGTGTTGACAAAACTACCCTTTAAAAGTGATAATTTAATTGACGTGACTTTTCCGTCTTTATAGTCCATCTTGTTACATTGCTTTTCTACGTTTTCTACAAGCCACTCTCTCACAGTTGTCCTGTCAACCATCAACATTAAATTGCATTCATTGCATGGAAGGTCACTGTCTTACTTTTCAGGTTGCACAAAATAAGTAAAAATAATTAAACCCTGATAACGTTGTCGTTGACGCGATCAAATTAATACTACAAAACTATAGCAACTTCAGTATTGCTAAGATAGTAGTCAAGAAAATAGAAAGGGTAAAGTAACCCTAAGTCGTCTCCCAACGAACATGGAATTAATTTTTAACAAATTAGTTCTTATAAAACTATACAAATGAGTTAGTCAAATAAAATAAAAAATATAGGGGATTAAGATAAACAAAGATAGAAATAAAATTTAAAAGATAAAAAGAAATAAAAAAATAGTAAAGAAAATAGATTGATTCCATTGCTTTTTCAAAATAGATTCATCATCGGTTATCTAAAGATTATTGCTCAATTAATTATTGTTATAGATTTACAAATTAATCAATGTAAAGTCTCAATTAATTTGTTGGCGTTCTCACTTTAACCAAAGTACAGTCTCAATTAAAAGTGAGAAATTTTAGATTATCCACAGTAAATTCAACCAAAGTACAATCTTAATCAAATTTACTATGCCTAATCATGTCTATTCTTTTATCTCCTCACCAAATAAAAAGCTTAATTAATCAAAGTAAAGTCTCAATTAATTGTAGTTAGAGTAAATACCTTTAACCAAAGTAAAGTCTCAATTATTGGTAAAAACTCATTTAATCATATGAAAGTTTCTAAATAAAATCAAAGTAAAGTCTCAATTCAATTTAAAAACCCTTGGACTCATATGACCAACATGCATATAGATTTAAAATCATTACTTCTTACGTGATTTAAAGATAAAAGACATAGATGAATGAAAACCTCAACAATAATAAAAAGAACAAAGAAATTAATTGATCTAACATCAGAATCCAATTAAGAAATTACAATGGAATCAACCCAAGAAGTTTAGAACTCCATGAATGCAAAATAAAGAGAGAAGAATAGAGAAGAAAAGAGAGAGAAAGAAATTAGGCCTCCCTAAGGGTTCCTCAATTCCGACGTGCTGAGCTTCTTGGAATGCTTGGCTTGGATTTTTGTGATTTTTATAATTTCCTATTCTTGGATTTATTTTTAAGGTGTCATGAAACTTTAAGCAATTTATTTCCACACCTCCATAAGCTCAACTTAGCTACAACTGCACTAACACACCTCAAAATATCCAAAGAACATTTATGCAACTAAAAAGCTATTTTTAACATGTTTTTGTATCTGATGCTCAATAAACCCAATTATAGGAAATCCCAATTAAATCAATCTTTGAGCACACAAATTCAATTAAAATACCCAGAATTAAACATTAAATGAGGGCAAAAGCACACACTCATCAAACCCCTTTAAAACAAGTTAAAGCAAATGAAATCTGCCATTAATATTCAACGCATAACAACTGTTGAGTTTTTGGATGCATTGAAGAGGTTCAAGAAGTAGTAAATAACATCATTTTCTTTGACCAACAACCACCTTCCACCCATTGTAATGGTGCGTTTTTCTATGTTTAATGTCTTCCAGCTACGTTACACTTTATGAAAGTAATTGGTATAAAGTCATATTTATTTTTTTCAAATCCACTCCTTACTCTCAAATGAATTAGAAACATTGTTCTAAATTAAAAAAAATGATTTAACTCATTGAATGACCATAGTGATGTTGAATGTGTGGATAAAATTAACTCATTCTGATTTTAATCTCATCCGTAGATGCAAAATGGGGAACGAGATGACCTTATATGCTTGGATGACATTACTTTACTTGATGAAGATTGTGGTCTAGGTACATCATATGGGGAGGATACCTTTGGTTTTGCTGAATTGATTAACCACACTGAGGATGGTGCTTTGCCCATAGTTGTAATGCAATTTGAGACTACAAAAGACATTAAGAGTTTCTACAAGAAACATGTTGTCAAATGTGGTTTTGGGGTGCGAATTCACACCTCAAAAAAGGATGATGATGACCACTTGTGTTACCTGAAATTAGTTTGCTCAAGGGAAGGTAAGTATGTGTCCCAAATCCCACCCAAATTGAAGACCCACCCTACCCAAAGAAGACAATGTCCAGTATCCTTAACAATGGTGAGAAAACCACAAACATGGATAGTAAGCGCTATGGTTCATAAACACAATCATGACATTAGTCCTACAAAATCAAGGTTAATACGTAGAAATAGAAGGTTGAATTTACAAGCCAAGCAAACCCTATATATTAATGACCAGGCCGGTGTACATTTGAACAAGACTTTTAAGTCCTTGGTAGGCCATGTAGGAGGTTTTGAGAACTTAGATTTCGTCAAGCGAGACACAAGGAACTACATCGGGCAACAAAGACGTGCCTTTGGGAAGGAGGGAGATGGCCAGGCTTTGATGCAACATTTATCAATAATGAGAAAGTTGAATAATTACTTCTATTATGAAATTGACATTAACGCAAAAAATATAATCATTAATGTTTTTTGAGCAGATGCAAGGAGTAGAGCTACCTAAGTGGATTTTGGTGATGTTGTCTCATTTGATACTACATACCTAACCAACAAATACGACATGCGTTTCGCACCATTTGTTGGTGTTAACCATCATGGGCAATCAATTCTACTAGGTTGTGGACTGTTGTCTTTAGAAGATACTTCAACTTTTACATGACTCTTTCAATGTTTGTTGTGGTGCATGGGGAACAGGGCACCGGATGGGATCATAACTGACCAATGCAAAGCAATGAAAAATGCTATTGCTTCTTGTATTTCACAACACCAAACATCAGTTGTGTTTGTGGCACATCATGAAGAAAGTCCAAAAAAAATTAGGTGGATTGACAACCTACAAGACCATAAAGCAAGGTTTGAAACAATTGGTTTACGAGTCCACCTCCACTATTGATTTTGAGGTAGGTTGGGAATAATTCATATCCAAGTTTTCCTTACAAAATAACGAATGGCTTTCAATGCTTTACAAGGAAAGAAGTAGATGAGTTCCTTATTATTTGAAGTCACAATTTTGGGCTGGTATGTCCACCACTCAGAGAAGTGAGGGTATAAATGTCTTCTTTGATGATTTCATTAATTCTACCACAACACTCAAACAATTTGTCGTCCAATATGACAATGCTCTATGATCCAAGGTCGAGAAGGAAATTGAACCCGACTTTGGTTCGTTAAATACCACCCTACCTTGTGCCAGTCAATCATTTATTGAAAGGCAGTTCCAAGAAGAATACACTCATGCAAAGCTTGCTGAAGTTCAACAAGAGCTAAGGAGTAAGATTAAATGAAATATGAAGACTTGCAAATGTGATGACATCTATTCAAAGTACATGGTTAAAGAGGAGTGCATTCGTAATGGGGAAAGTGCTGACAAAAGGTAAGTCCATCTTGGTAAGAGAAAAAAAATTCTTATTTCACCATTGCGACGTCAAACAATTTAAAATAAAAGGCCAAAGGTTAGTTTTTGTCCTTTATTATTTTAACTTGAATATGGATATGAATGAAAAACAAGTCACACAAATTCGCACTTATGCAACCACAAGTTAGCGAATAAAGTGTACACTGCAATTTAAGAGTATATATGACAAAATTAGTATTTCCAGCAGAAATTATGACTACTTCCAGTAAGGTCACAAACTTACAAAATTATAAATATTCTTCATGGCATCAAGCGGACTCTTGAAAGTATTATTTATAAAGAAAATTAATAATGGAAAATGTTTTGTTAAAGATAATTAACTTGGGTTAGCAGTAGATATGTCATTGCTTTGCACTTACAAATTGAATGAAGAACAAACATACGCATGGGTATATTTGACTTGAGTATATTCCATGATGCACAACCTTGAATATTTAAGGCCTCCTCCAAGATAAACGTAAGTGAAAACCAAGTACTACTGCTTAGCACTTATGAAGCCATGAGTTAGCACATCAACTATGCATTGGAATTTAATAGTATATAACACAAATTATGACTACTTTCAATTACTTCACTTATTTGCTATATTATAAATATTTCCTATATTCTAAAGAAAGTGAAATATGCCAGAGGTTCTGTACAAAACATTTGACATGGCTTAGCACAACTTAACTCATTGCTTAACACTTATAACCCATGGCTTACCAAATACATGACAGCGGAATTTAACATTACTCATTGTGAATCTTTTTAAGCCCTTCAATCTAGGCACCATTTATAAGATGCGCACTTCAACATAAAACGAGAATAAAACTAAATCATTCCAATCCATTCAACTTACTTCAATAAAATACAAAAATAACAAGCAAATAGTAAGGTTGGTTAACCAATTAACAATAATAACAAAATTGGTGTTCCAAACATCACTTTTATAACTTCATAATTAATCAACAACTTATATAAAAAAGGGAAGCAGAAATGTATCGCATTGTATACATAAAATGAAACTAAATTCTAACATCACTACAAACATGCAACAACTTCTAAGTAACCCACTTCCTCCTCCTGTAAGTCATAAACAGAGTTTGTATCGCTTCCTAGGTTCTTCCTTCAATCAGTAGTACAAATTAGTGCTTTCAGCTTCCTCCTTATCAAGGTGCCCACCAACCTCTTGGCCCTATTGCTGCTGAGGAGTACTTTCAACAAATTCAAACCTGTCATGCTGCCCATATTCATGAAAGTCTTCCTATCCCCCATTTTCATATGGTTATGCTAGAACCTCCTGTTTGAAATTGTTATTCCACGTATCATTCATTATTGCTTTAAACTCTGCCATTGCCTTTCGTAGTTCCAAAATATCTGCTTCTTGTTTATCTATTTCTATACTTAAATGTTCCTTGTCTTCTTTGTCGTCCTCAAATCCTATACCATATTTATCAAAAGCTTCCTTCACAAAACGATGAGAAAGCTCAAAGTTTGGTACACCAACATCCATGACAACTTGAAACATTACACGAAAAAATTACTTGAAAAATTCAAATCAATAACTACAACTAACTAATCATACAAAGTCAACTTTCATACCTTGTTCTTATTCAAAGCAGTAGTTATTTTGTCCTCAGCCACTTTCATATCCATCCATTGCAACTAACTAATCATACACCAACATTGTCCTTGATTTTCCAATATTACATTTTGGAATCAAGCAGTGCTCAACAGACCATAACTAAAATAACTCAACAAAAAAAAAGTAACTTAATACATTTCTTCCTATTTCAAACAAAACAAATTTGAATTCAAACCAATTCATTACGAATTACTTGTAACAAGTACACACAACCAACAATGTGGAAGTGTCTCTTCTTTCCTTTCTCCATTAAGAACATGAATGCATTGCATATGCTCCCACCTAAGTATTCATAAACAGGTCCACCCCAATTGTATTCCCAAGACTACTAAGGTAATCCACAATGGTAAATACAATAGGGAAAATGGTTCCCTTGCGACTTGGACAAAGGAACTCTGATATTCGCTATAAAATATATAGCCTACAATAATCCTCCAGGGTAACTTCGTCCCTACATCTTGCTAGAAAATCATATAACATGTGAACATTAACACTTACGTTATTTAAGTTAATACTCTCACCATGAACTCTTAAACTCAGTCCCAAACAAACATCCAATAAAGATAAACAAACAACTATATTACTTATTAAAAACCCACCCCTCCTTTCAACCCACAAACTAATTAACAACTAAGAAGTTTCCTACTAAAACTTCCTTTCAACATGCTGCACCATCCAAATGGTGTCCCTTGAATCACGGACCTTTGTTCTGCACATAAATTGTTATTTAAGGAAGCAATGTACTTTGTCTGACAATAATGCCTTAAAGTCTGCACATATTCATGAACAAAACTTATGAAATGTCATTATATAAATTAATCAATAATAAAATAAATTTAATATCACACCTTAACCTCATGTTTTTTCTCACCACCACATTGACTACTGTCACTATTATCAACCATTACAGTATCGCTTATGTAAACAACTGATGTTTGTTGGTATCGTGAAGCGGAATGTTTGGCGTTTGGACAAAAACCAAGAGGGGGGTGTTTAAGTAATAAAATTAATACTTTAAATTTTTTTCAAAATTTTACCGATTAATTTAAATATCAATTCCTTTAAAAGCAATAGTAGATAAAATAAAAATATAGAGAAGCAAAAATGACATGGATATTTATACTAGTTCAGATCAAAAGATCCTACGTCCAATTGTTAATCTCTTCAAATAAAGAGATTAACTCAATCACTAACAAAAATCATATTATAATCAGATAACAAAAGAATAGGGAAAGAAAACACCTCTCTTGAAGACACAAGAGATGAACACCTTTCTCTGAATCACACAGAGAATCTTGACCTTAGCTTTCCTAGCAACAGTAGTAGCACTAAATCTCCTAGAAAACCGTCCTAGGAAAAGTTATCGGTCTACCAACACTAGGTTTTTCAAAGCTCTTTTGAGAACACTCAGAGAACTCTCTTTGCAGTCACAACACTAGCACTCTAGTTTCTCAAAAAGGTAAGTTGGAAGTAACTCTGATGTTCCTTAAATAGGGGTTTCAAAAATTAGGTCAAAAATTGAACAGTCACGTTCAAACTGATAGGGATAATCGATTATCACTATTGATAATCGATTATTTTAGTGTATTTTCTGAAAACAAAACTTTGAGCAGATAATCAATTATTAGAGGTGATAATTGATTATTCCAGTAATTTTTACAAAAATGGAAGAGTTATGATCTGGCTGTTGATTCTAGGCTATTGTAAGTACTTTAAACATTTTACAAGATAACTTTAAACATAAAACACTTGTCTTCATAATGTCTTCCAAATGGCTTTTAGGTTTCTTTATCATCATCAAAATCTTGCTTCAGCATTTTAACTTGTCTTCTGCTTTTGCCAACAATGTCACATCTTGTCATATGTGGAAAAATAATACCTAGGCTTAGCACTTGAAAATTAAGAGGTCAGTGATAAGTCATTATTTTCCTTCATTCCACTAGCCCTTGTGTACCCATTTGACAGTTGTTCAGTACTTAATTGTTATCTTTAGTGTGTTTTCATCTGTTGGGCTTTATTGGGCCACTCTTCCAAATTTGGGTTAATTTCGCATTATTTGGCCTAATTTTTGTTTTTAATTATTTATAGATATTTGGGTGAAGCAAATTTTGGAGCTTGGACATTAATATTCAGTTCAAGAGAGTCGCCAAATCATTGCCACATCATTTCCACATCATTTCCACGTCATCAGAGTGAATGTGCCAACATTTGAGGCCTAGAGTGGCATTTTTGTAATTTTGCAGCTCATAATGGCAGTTTTGTAAATAATGAGTGGCAGAGTGATGGGACCACAAGAATTAGGTTTCTCCTTGATGCAAGAGCCACACACTTCATCTTCTACCTTTCTCCAAACTCCATTTTCGCTCTCCAAGCTTCCATACAAGAGCCCCTTGCGGTTTTTCACGTGTTTGGCTTATTTTTACCGTTTTTATGCACATTTGATAGCACCCATTGAGGGTTTTACGTTTTAAATTCGTTTTCTTGCTTGGGTAGTTCGTTTTGTGGGTTTTATAGACATGGAACAACACCCATTAATGCAGTTTCGCATTTATATATGATAGCACCGTTTTGCATTTCATTGAAGCTTTGCAATCTCTCTTTTTGCTCTTAAATTGCGTTTTCAAAATTCATAAGTTAGGGTTTTTGATTTTTGATGTTCTGGTTCAGATTTGAAGTGCTTGATTCTTCCATTTTGATGTCTAGCTAACCCTATTGCATTGATTCCTTGACGAAATTGAAATGAAACCATGAGATTGTTGGTCGTTTTTGGGGTTTGATTCGAAATTGCCTCTATTTCAGGTTGTGTTTAGATGATAAACACATATTTGATGCATGCTTAATCTCAAATTCGTGTGTGCACATTAATGGCTCGTATTCATGCTTAATGTTTATGAGATTTGTCACAGCTTGCTTAAATCTGTGGGTATTAACTGTCTAAAATTTGTTACGCTTAATGATAATGAATCCATGGTAATTTTTGCTTAGTTGATTACTTAGGATTCATGAGAGCAAATTCGAATAGAACAATTAATTTGGTAATCTGTGATTGGTGGACTTTCAATTGAATCAAGGAATCATTACGTGTTCATATAATTGTTAAAATTATCTGCGAATTAAAGTTTGTTGTGAATCAGAATCTGCCAAACCCCCCTCCCTGTGTTATTATTGTGTTCATCTGGAAATTGAAGCTTTGAACAAGAACATTGGTCGTTGGGAGACGACTTGGTTCAACTGTCACATACTGCATTTTAAGTGTTTTAATTTGGTGGGGTACGGCCTCTATCAAATTTGGCGTCGTTGCTGTAACATCCCTAAGGAATATTACTTATTTTAATTAAATAAAATTCGAATCACAATAAATATTGCATTGAACATAAACTATTTCCCAAAAACGCGGGAAAATTTTAAAAGAACATAACTGGTACCATACATAATTCGAATGTGCCATATCGTTATATACAAATGATATTAAAATTCAACATAAAAATATTTACATCAAAAACAAAACAGTAGAGTTTCTTTCAAAATCCCAAGTAGCCCATGCTTTCCGTCTCTAAGCAGCTCCTAGCTCACCTGTCACATCATCTGCTCCCGGATAGATAACAAATTATCCGGTCATTGCCACACACACACACAGATAGGGTGAGCTATGCACAATAAAAATGTAAACAGATATATGAAATAAATATGTTTTCCCCAATCCCAAAAATACATAATTAAAATCCTCATACTTTTCAAATCACCCAACCATGACCTCATAGTCCTTCATGAGTCATATGCATGAACTAGGTTTTGGGACTTCCCTGTGCTCCCACGAAAATAACTCATTCGTGGTCCAACCCTATGAGCCTATCCCGCTCATAGTCCTGCCCTACAGACTCCTCGCATGTAGTATAAACATCCAAGTCTCATAACTTGAACCCTGGCACGCACGCAATCACCATACCATGGACTCCTCGCCCAATAGTAGCCGACGGGAACATCACAGTTCCTTGCCCATCGTGCGCCCGACACATGCAATCACCATACTAAGGACTCCTCACCCATTAGTAGCCGACGGGAACTCAACCAGTTCCATGCCCATCATGTGTCCAACCATCGAGCACATCCCAGACCCCTATTGGACTTAGTCCTTCAAGCCCAAACATCACATCACATGCATATACAATCTATCCTTATGAGATACAACTAAAACACACTCACAAGCACATAGAAACATAAAAGTTCGCATAAACTCGCTTAGGCTAGGGACCTCTCGCCCAAGCTAAGCCCTCAGCCTTGCCTAGGCTAGCTCACCTTGCCTGAGCGAGCTTAAAACAACAACAACATCAAGTTATCTAGCTTAGGTGAGATCCTCTCGCCTGTGCGAGTCACACCTTCCCCCAAAACAACTTACAGACCTCGCCTAGACGAGGAACCACTTAAACAACGTCATTTCTCATCGCGACCTCGCTCAGGCGAATGTCTCTCGCCTGAGCGAGACTGAGTCACTCAAAACACCAATACTTCTCGCCTGGGCGAGATATCGCGCTCAAAAGCGCCCAAATTTCCTCGCAATCTCGCTTAGGCGAACTGTCCCTCGCCTGAGAGAGACTAAGTCGCTCAACACCAAACCAAGGTCGCCTGGGCGAGCAGCGCGACCCAAACCAGACGTGAGGTTCTACAACTCTCGCCTAGACGAGATAAACTCGCTTGGGCATGACTTGCAGAGTTCCCTCACTGTCACACACGCATTTTACCCAAAACAATGTTAATTCATGCCCAAAATTGTACCACAAACCAGTCAATCGATACCAATATAATTATAATGGCAAATGCCATTCAGAATCATCCATTCCAACCCACTATACCACCAATTGCGAATATAAGACTAAAAGTATCCAAAACTCTCATCCCACAACCTATTCCACATACATAATCAAACATACAAATTCCACATATCTCGATTTCACAATCACAACACATAGAATGCGAAATTGACACCATTCAGAATTCAATTAAGAAGCAATAATCCATAATCATAAGACAAACATCAATTAATACACAACACACAGAGACAGCTCCCTTAACTTGAAAATTTGATTGAAATTGGGAAGAAGATTGGTTTTCCTTGGTTTGCCAATGAAGTGCCACCGACTCCCTCTCAGTTCAACCCCTTTTTCGCACCCAAACCTCACCTCTCAACCTCAATTTCGTGCTCTCTCTACAATAGGTCACCACAGATGCTAAACCCCTTCCCTTAAGTTTTGGGTTTTATAGGTGCCTTTAAGAGGGTTTTTAAAAATAAAACGAGTTTTAGGTTTTGTGGGTTTTAATTCCTCTTCAATGTTACTTATTTGGTAATTTCCCAACCCCCTTGGGTGCCCCATTCTGCTAGACTTTTCTTTACCCCTTCACATTCATACCACAATGAATGATTAGTTAGCAAAAATAAAGCTTATTCTTTGCCCACCAAGGTTTGAACCCATGACCTTCCACTCATAAAGCCAAAGCACAACCATTATGCCAATTCACATTTGATGATATACACAATCAACATAAGTTTACATTTCAAATTCCACACTTTTACATATTATTAAAAATAAATCATAAAACAACAACACATAATTGGCAAACATAGGACTCGAACCCAAGTCTTCTCATATAATCAAGTACTCTCAACCACTTAAGCTAGTACTTTTCCACACCATAACTATCAGAATTTAATGCCATAAAGGCTCTCACTACCCGTATTTATAATTATTTATTTATTTAATTAATTAATTTTCACAGTTCTTACAGGAAATATTTTTTCCCACCTAACATAAATTCAAACCAATCAAAGTAATAAACTCAATAACAATTGTGATGTACGAACACTATACATATACAATGCAAGCTCACTAGACATCATATGTGCAAAAACAATACATTGGCTTACCACTTAACAACTGATAGGTTACAAAATTTTTTGTTTTCCAACCTACCTAACCTCAATCAAATGAAAGTGATTACCAACTTTGATGTGCGAAAACTATACATATTCAATCTCAACTCATTAGTGCAAACAAAACAACATGTGTGCAAAAGTAATACCCTGCCTTAGCACTTAAATACTAACAGGTTAACATATATTTTCATTCCCACATTACATACATTCAAACCAATGCGTTGCAAACCAATTTGACTTCCTATAACAAATTAACCTTGCAAACCAATATCCCAATTAATCACTTCCAATAACAAAAATAAATTTATATTACATCAAGTCTATTTACCTTATGTAAGACCCGGGAAAAATTAGACTAAAAGAAAACACATGGAAAAAAAATTATAGTTTGATTAATATTGTTGAATTATTTAATTTAATTAGGTTATAAATTTATTAAATATGGAATAATTATTATTTAAGTGATGGTTGTATTTTATTTAATTAAATGAGTTATTAAAGTTGCTATTTATCTAATTTATGGAATTATGGTTTATGGAGTATAAGTGTTTTAATACTTATAATGCATGTTATGTGTTGTTTGAAGCTTTACCTTATTTCTTCTCTTTATTTTGTTGATTGGTGCATGAGGATTTAATGAATATACTTGATATATCCTTCTTCTTTTTGATGTCCTGCATGTGTGATTGTTTTCTCTTCATTCACACTGTTGCAACAAGTTTTTTTCATGAGATTAACTCTTCTACCTCTCCTTTTTTATTTACGTGAATGTGGTGACGAGTTATTAGCTTTCCTCTTTCTTTTTTTTGATATCATGTGTATTGATGTGGGTGCAGTACAAGAT
Organism: Vigna unguiculata; assembly: GCF_037176805.1. Classification (NCBI taxonomy): domain Eukaryota; kingdom Viridiplantae; phylum Streptophyta; class Magnoliopsida; order Fabales; family Fabaceae; genus Vigna; species Vigna unguiculata. Next base: position 19,239,197 of record NC_140795.1, on the reverse strand, counting down.
TTTATATTTCAATGAGGCCAAGGATTGATTGAACACTTGCTTGTACATGAGCTATTTATTTTGGTGCAGCCACCTTTCCTTTTCTTTATCTCGTTTTGAGGCACTACCCATTTTTCTACACTGCACACTTTTCATAAATGGCGATTTCTACTTCGTTAACCGTTGGATCGAGCTGAAAGTTTAGCAGTTTATCCTTAACACATAGTTCTTGACTTTGACTGGTCGGATCTTGAATCAAAGCTCTATAGTGAGAGCAGTTTTTATCACAAGGTCCTTGTAGTTTGGTTGTTGACAACATTGACCTTTGTTGTTTGTTTGATGCATAACTTTCTCTATAGTTATTCAATTAAGCTGGTTTTTGTTGCATTTGATTCTTGATTCAATCATCTTTAATTTGAATATAAACACATAATTTTTGGAGTTTTACACAAGCTGCAGTTTTACTTATAAAATCCCAAATCATTTGCCTAATGTGTTGTTAAGTTGGATTGGATAAAAAATATAAGAATTAGTTATGTTGCAAGAGAGAGAGATGTAAGTGAGGATTTTGAGGCATGAAGGTGTGCAAGGTTGTGATTCACAGTAGGAGAGTGACGTGAATAAAGAGGTTATGTGATTGGTGATTTTTTCTTGGTTTGTATGGCTTGCATGGTTATGTAGTTTAAACATTGGTTTGGGGATACTTATTTGATTGTGATGTTATATTATGTTTGAATGAATGTCACTCGTTGGGTTCATTGTATGAATGTATTATTTGATAAGTTGATGGGTTTATGTTATGGTTTATTTTCCATGCATGTGATGGTGTATATTTTGTTGGCAATATATAATTCTCATGGGTTGCATTATGGTTGTGTTTTGCCTTGTTGAGACTCTTGGTGGAATTAAATGTTGTGTGAGGTTTTCCGTACCTAGGAACCCAGTGAAGACTCTTTTGCCTGTGTGAAGAAGTGGAAAAGGTTATCTTGTCTTGTGTGAAGTAGTGGTAGAGGATTGGTTTGAGTGTTGTACCCTCTCGCCTGAGTGAAGCAGTGGGGAGGGGGTAGATGTTTCACCTTATTTCGGCTCGTTGCGAGTATAGTGCCGGTGTGCGATGCATTGACATTTTTACTCATAATTCCTTGAGGAATAAGGAAGACAGTCTGACTGCGTTAAGTGGGACGCATCGAACCATAAAGCTTGATTATGATCACTATATTTGAAGATTTAAGATGAATGTGATGCTATGTTTGGTTTAGTATGATTGTTTGGATTTCGGGTTTGTGTGTTCAAACGAAGGATGGATTGTGATCATAATGTTTTCGTGTTACTTGAATGCGACATTGAGTATTATTGGACATGTTTTATTTGCTAAATTTCTTTTATGAATATCATTGTTTATGGTTAGCTTACCCCTATTTGTTTGTTTGTGTGTTTGTTGTATGTGCGATGATCGTTTAACGTGTGTGTTATACATGAGCAGATGATATTGTAGATAATCTTGGCATGGAGTAGATGGACGAGAGGCTGGGGTAGACTCGGGAGTTTTTATAATATATTTAGTTATTTGAAATTAGATACTAAAAATTATGTAATTTTCTTTTGATCGCAAATGTTATTTGATGTTTTTGATAAAGTGACGGTTTGAACTATGTAATTTAAATTAAGTTAAAAGTTTTTATTAGTACATTTTCAATGTTAATTCTTTTTTCCACTAAATGCAAAAATTTTCTAATGTTCCGTGACATCCCAAATTTGGGGTGTTACACCTTACCCCACTTCCCATAATGGGTTGGGTTCAACAATGGCTTTGCTTACCTCTTCACCAATGTAGAGCCACAACACAACGAAAAAGACCAATCCTTTAGATTCTGATTCAGAGTGATTCTTTTCAACAATAGACCTTCCTCTTCCGCTGTTCAACAACACTATAACAAAAAAAATCCAAACTTTATCAAATATTCTCCAAAAAGCGAAACAAAAAGGCCTCATTTCCACAAACAACACGAAATACCAGGACTTTGTTGCAGTGGGTAAACCAAATATTTTTTGTGCACCACCAACAAAGAAATCACCAACCCCGTCGAAAAGAAACTTGGGGGAGGGAGGAAAAACAAACTTGGAGGATGGAGGAAGAAAAAACTTGGAGGGTGGAGGAAGAACAAACCTGAGGGATGGAGAAAGAAGAAATTGCTCTCCACTTCTCTCACGAGCTCCACTATTCTTTCTCCTTACTCTTTACCCACTTCTGTCACGAATCAACCTCCCTTTCTCGCGCGCTGTCTTTGACAAACATGGTCAATGTGGAAATTGTGTAAAAAAAAATTAAAAAAACCTTGCAAGGTCAAGTTGTGAGAGAAGTTGTCACTTTTTGGTTGTTCCTATATCATTTTTCAACTTAAAATCATAAAGCCACGTCATGGGAACACGTCATGGGGTAAGAAAAGGGTTAAATGATGAGGATCATTGTATCACTATTTTTTTTCTCTCACTCTCATTGCTGCCACATGATAATAGGAAAAACAAATGGGTTTAAATTTTTTGAATCTTAACCAAATGTCAAATAACACAAAATGGAAGAAATATTTATTGGTTCAGGTTAGGGTTTTTGGGAGAGGAGAGAAAATGGGAGATTTAAAAGCAGAGATAACCCGGGGGAGGGAAGGAAGAGGCTGCAAGAGAAACACAGGTTGGAAGAACCAATCAAGGTAGAGAAGCTTGACCTTGTCTTTATGTTGATTCTTTTATCTTTTGTATTTAATGAATGAGACTTTGAAGGGTGTGCATAAGTGTATGAGTATTGTTCATGTTGTTGTTTTGTTGCTGAATTGTGACCATATCCTTGAGGTTGAGTACCACCATTTTCTTAGTATGCTTCGAGCGATGCACGAATCAGTGGATTGTCCGAAGTTGGTGTAGGTGGGGCTTCCAAATGTCGTTCTGTGGCCGCATATGGGTGTCCAGGTTTTATGGGATGCTCTCCATTTGGGGTGGGTTGGGTAGTGCAACTTCTATTCTCCTTAATAACCTACACCATGTAAGGCCCGCTAAATTCCTTTTTCCTTTTGTGCCCTAAATTAAAAGGGTTGCCCTAATGTAATGGGCCTAAGGGCTGGCCTAATAGGGATTCAAACCCTAATCTACCCTAATTCCATTCTTTCATTTACTTTTCAGAAAACACGTTCCACCTTGCCTCCTTTGAGTAGTCGCAACTCTTTGCTAGTGTTAGCTGTCAACCTTCTTCCAGCTAGCTCAAGTCAGGTTTCTGCTCCACGTATGTCATTCCTCAGCTCATGATTCCCCTTTTTTGGGCTTATTTCCATTTTTACTGTTAGGGTTTGGTAGTAACTCGTTCCTTTTTTCTGTTTTACCGTTTATTCCAACTCTTTGGCCATCCTTAGGACAATCGTGCTCACTGTGTGCATGTCGGAGTGTTCCGCTAACTTGTTTTCCAGGTACGGGAGGTTAGGGTTCGCCCTTTCTTTTGTGTTATGCTGATTGTGCTACTGTTTCATCATTTTAATATGCTTGGTGTGTTGATGCGAACTTGTGTATGGTAGTATTCAGCCATTTGTCACCTGTTGAGTGTTTATGCACGAGAGAACAGTGGTGAGCACTGGTTTCCTCGCCCAAGCGAGCATGTGTCGCCTAGGCGAGATCAATAGAGGCTCGCCCAAGCTGCTTCACGCGAGTGGTCGCTCAGGTGACTCACGTTGCTGTTGAGCGAGCGAGCATCTCGCCCAAGCGAGAGGGGTCTCGCCTAAGCGAGATCCCGTGTGAGGCTACTGTTCCCCTTTTCGAGCCCTCTCCTAGGCGAAGGAGGCTCGCCTAAGCTAGAGCCTCTTGCCTGAGCCAGAGCCTCGCGCCTGAGCGAGACCCTTCAGCCTGAGCGAGGAGCCGAGCGAGGTAGTGTGATGTGTGATTGTTTCCTTGAATCTTGAATTGTTAATGCTTGCTTGGATTTGACTATTTTGTTAAATGCATGAGACAAATAAATATGCATGAGTGATGTGATTCATGAATTGTGAATAATGGGTTTGACATGAACTTAGCATGTGATCTTAATGAAGAGGTTGGTATTAAAGTGGAATGGTAACGAGATGAGTTGGAATGGTATATTCATGGATGGAGTATGATGAATTGGTATGGATTGATCTGGAACCTGAAAGGGATTGGTTATAAAGGGACTGACTCTTGTGGTGAGAGTAACAGGAGGCCTAAAACTCATTAAGGGTTAACCTTATGCGTGAGGTATTGATTCATCATAACACTTGTAACACAGCTCGGGGGTGAGCAGAGGTATCAACCACAAGTGCAAGCATCCGCTGAATCCGACCAGATTATATATATCCAGATGAGTCGAGTCAGGGTCTAGTGTATTGCTTGATAAAGTCATAACATGTGGGGTGATTTATAAATACTGCTTGAATTGGTTGATAGTATGTGATTGCATGATAATTGATTTCTACTCTAGCTTACCCTACTATTGGTGTTGTATGTTTTGTGGTGTGGTATTTTCTTTTACAATGATCATCAACTTGTTGATGTGAGTAGAGGTGAGAACTCCCCGAAATAATCAGGGTGATGAAGGTTCCGCTGCATAGTCCGCTTGGACTAGATCTGTATCTTGATGGGGTTGTCGGTTGCATGTTGTAACTAGTTTGCTTTGGCATCGTGGTGTTCCTAGTATCTTGTAGGGGTTGTGTTTAATACCCCAGGACTACACTGCTATACTATTTGTGCGTGAGTTTCTTTAAATTACGCTTATTAATTAAATGGGACGTTACATTTATGGTATCGGAGCGGTCATTCCTTAGGTCTGTGGACTTGGATGTCTGCTTAGCTTTCTCTATGTCTTTCTGAGTGTTCCAGTTAAATTTCTTGTCTTATCAAGCCTAACGAAGTGATTTTCTATGTGCCAATGAACAATGGCACCTTCTCGTAAGACTCCACAATCCTCTAATGGTGACATACCCGATATCGTAGGGCAATAGAGGCGATGGTAGCTACTATGACACAGCAACAGATAGCGTCGCTCGAGCAACAACAGCTAGTGATGCAGCAGATGGGGGCTGCTAGGGTCGCTAGTGAAGATGCTCATTGGTAACAAATGGAAGCCCTCCGGCAGCTGGAAGAGAACAGGACAGTTGCACCTGTTTTTGGTCCCGAGCCACAACCGATAGTTAGGGAGGGAGCCTAGAAGATTTTCTGAAGCATCATCCGGTGAAATTTGACGGTAGAGTCAGCCCAGATGCAGTAGACCAGTGGCTGAAGGATATAGAGAGGATCTTCGATGCAAAGATGTGCCCGGTAGAGAACCGATTATCATTTGTTGTATACATGCTAACCGGTGAGGCGAAGCATTGGTGGATTTGCATGAAGTCCATCATGGAGGAGAGGGAGGAGTCGTCACATGGCAGGCTTTCAGGGGGAAGTTCCTCTTAGAGTATTTTCCCAACAGCAGCATGAGGTATGCCAAAGAGGTGGAATTCCTCTAATTAACTCAGGAAGGGAAATCGGTGACTAAGTATCCTGAGAAGTTCAAACACCTCAAACGCTTCTACACTCTACAGCTCGACAAGGAATGGAGATGCCGCAAGTTTGAGAATGGTGTCCGCGGTGATATTCGCTTGATGGTGGCTCCCTTATCCATCAAGGACTTTGCCGCTTTGGTAGAGAAGACCAGAGCGATGGAGAAGATGAAACATGAAGTAGAAGGCCAGCGCCCTCAGCAGCCACAGGAACCACAGAGGATTGGTGGACCATCTGGGTCCAAACCCAGACATGAGGAGCGGAGGAGGCAATATGATAGACCCCACCTTCAGTCTTAGGGCTCTAGGAGTTTCCCTCCCTAGTAGGGCTGAGTATAGTGTTATATATGTGGATGCCCTCACCTGAGGAACGCTTGCCCGTGTATGGAGTGTTACTGCCGGTGCAACAACTGTGGCAAGGAAGGCCACTTTGGGAAGGACTGTCCCACCATTGCTAGGGCAGTGACACAGCCTCCAGTTCAGACACCCCACCAGCATCAGCAGAGGGACAGAGGCAACAAGCGTCAGGCGACGGGCAGGGTGTTCGCCATGACAGGGACGGAGGCGGCAAGCTCAGGTAACTTGGTTATTGGTTATTGTGTGATCGCTGGTGCTAGTTGTTGTGTGTTATATGATAATGGAGCGACACACTCCTTTGTGTCAAATGCTTGTATGGAACGTTTGGGTCTGCTGGTGTGCGAGCTGCAGTGTGAGCTTGCGATGTCTACTTCAGTGTCGGGTTTTGTCAAGACGTCGTCCTTATGTGCTAGGTGTTCGGTGGAGGTAGAGGGACGCAGGTACAAGGTGAATCTAATCTGCTTACCTCTATAGGAGTTGGAGGTAATCTTAGGGATGGATTGGCTCTCTGCCAATCGAATTCTTATAGATTGTCGAGAGAAAAGATTGTTGTTTCCTAACTCAGAGGAGCCTGAGTTTGTATCTCCTTAGGGAGTGGTGAAGGAGATTCAGAGTGGCGCACAATGCTTCATAATCTTCGCTCATATGGAGGTAGAGAAGGAAGAAATGTTAGTTATACCGGTGGTGCACGAGTTTGTGGATGTGTTCCCGAACGAGGTATCGGGGTGGCCTCCCAATAGAGAGGTGGAGTTCTCTATCGATCTAGTACCAGGAACCGACCTAGTATCGATGGCTCCATACCGTATGGCTCCAGCAGAGTAGGTGGAACTCAAAAAACTGATTGAGGAGCTGATGAAGAAGCAGTTCATCCGACCCAGTACTTTGCCTTGGGGAGCACCAATGTTGTTGGTGAAGAAGAAGGACGGGAGTTCACGTCTGTGTGTGGACTACAGGCAGTTGAACAAGATGATAATCAAGAATAAGTACCCTCTCTCGAGAATTGATGACTTGATGGATCAGCTGCATGGGTCATCAGTGTTCTCGAAGATAGATCTACAGTCAGGATATTATCAGATATTGGTGAAGGCCGATGATGTGCAGAAGACGGCCTTTAGATCCAGATATGGCCACTATGAGTATGTGGTTATGCCTTTTGGTGTGACCAATGCTCCGGCTGCGTTCATGGACTACATGAACTGGATTTTCAGACCGTTCTTAAATAAGTTCATCGTGGTCTTCATAAACGACATTCTCATATATTCTAATACTCAGGAGGAGCATGCTGAACATCTGAGGTTGGTGCTTAGTGTCCTAAGGGAGAAGCAATTGTATGTCAAGTTGTCCAAATGCGAGTTCTGGATGGATGAACTTCAGTTTTTGGGCCATGTAATATTTGCGCACGACATTGTAGTGGATCCGGCAAAGGTCAAGGCAGTGGTTAAGTGGGGAAGTCCCAAGTCAGCAATAGAGATCAGGAGCTTCGTGGGTTTAGCAAGCTACTATAGGAGATTCATTGAGGGATTCTCCAAGATAGTGGCGCCCCTGACGCAACTCACACGGAAGGACCAACCTTTCACCTGGACAGATAAGTGTGAGGAAAGTTTCCAAGAGCTGAAGAGAAGATTGACCAGCGCTCCGATACTAGTGATCCTGAATGTTAGGAAGCCTTTCGAGGTCTATTGTGACGCCTCCCATCTCGGACTTGGTTGTGTGTTGATGCACGAGAAGAAGGCTGTGGCATATGCCTCGAGACAACTCAAGGTGCGTGAGAGAAACTACCCCACTCATGACTTGGAGTTGGCGGCCATAGTATTTGCCTTGAAGATCTGGAGGCACTACCTTTATGGTGCACAGTTTCGGGTGTTCAGCGACCACAAAAGCCTTAACTATTTGTTTGATCAGAAGGAGCTGAACATGAGGCAGAGGAGGTGGATGGAATTCTTGAAGGACTATGATTTTGAACTGCTATATCATTCGGGGAAGGTGAATGTAGTGGCTGATGCATTGAGTAGGAAGACTATACATGCTGCACACCTTATGATTAAGGAGGTGGAACTACTAGAGCAGTTTAGAGATATGAAGTTGCAGGTGAAGTTGGGTCCGAGTCCATTAGGTGTAGTACCTTAACTATATCTAATGATTTCTTGGATTCAATTAGGGAGAGGCAACTATTGGATGTCAGCTTGAACCGAGTACGAGAACAACTTGGGATAGATGAGGCAAAGGATTTTGCTTTGGGTAATGATGGCATATTGCGGTTACAGAGCAGAGTGTGTATACCTGATGATGCTGAGGTAAAAAGGTTAATCCTTGAGGAAGGGCATAAGAGTCGTCTTAGCTTGCATCCTGGCATGACTAAGATGTACCAGGATCTCAAGGAATCCTTCTGGTGGCAGGGAATGAAGAAGGATGTTGCACAATTTGTATCCGCTTGTTTGACATGTCAGAAGACGAAGGTGGAGCATCAAAGACCCGGTGCGAATCTACAACCCTTGGAGATACCAGTGTGGAAATGGGACAGTATCTCCATGGATTTTGTGACCCATTTGCCACGGACTTTTAGGGGGCATGATACAATATGGGTTATAGTGGACCGATTGACTAAGAGTGCTCACTTCTTGGTGATGAACTTGAGGATGTCCATGGCAAAGTTGGCCCAACTGTACATCAAGGAAATTGTAAGACTGCATGGAGTACATTCGAGCATTGTATCAGACAGGGATCCTCGGTTTACATCACGATTTTGGCAAACCTTACAAGATGCTTTTGGAACCAAGTTGACCATGAGGACGATCCAGTCACTTGAGGACTTATTACAGACATGTATACTGGATCACTTGGGAGCTTGGGATGAAGTGTTACCGTTGATTGAGTTTACCTACAACAACAATTTTCATGTGAGCATTGGCATGACGCCATATGAGGCTCTTTATGGCAGAAAGTGTAGGACCCCTCTCTGTTGGTATCAAGATGGAGAGGCAGTGCTTGTTGGACCAGAGTTATTAGAACAAACCATCGAGAAGGTGAGAATGGTGAGGAGCAAAATACAGGCTTCTCAGAGTAGACAGAAGGCTTACGTTGACCGTAGAAGGAGACCTTTAGAGTTTGCAGTTGGGGATCATGTGTTCTTGAGAGTGACCCGAACCACTAGCGTGGGAAGGGCCCTCTGCTCAAGAAAGCTTTCACCCAAGTTTCTTGGTCCTTATCAGATCTCTAGGAGGATTGGACCAGTGACATATGAGATAGCTTTGCCTCCTCAATTGGCAAACCTTCATCTGATGTTCCATGTGTCACAACTGAGGAGGTATGTGTTTGATCTGGCTCATGTGTTGGAATTTGAGGATATACAGATCAAAGAGGATCTTACTGTGGAAGTGCCACCCATTGCCTTGGAGGAGAGTCGAGTTAAGGAACGTAGAGGAAAACCGGTCAATCTTGTCAAAGTTATCTGGGATCGGAGGACTGGTGACTCTACTTGGGAGTTAAAGGAGGATATGAGGAAATCACACCCGCATCTTTTTACCTGGTAAGTTTTCATTTTTGAGGTTGAAAATTTTCTTGTTGGGGAGAATGTAAGGCCCACTAAATTTCGTTTTCCTTTTCTGCCCTAAATTAAAAGGGTTGCCCTAATATAATGGGCCTAAGGGTTGGCCCAATGGGGATTCAGACCCTAATCTGCCCTAATTCCATTCTTTCATTCAATTTTCAGAAAACATGTTCCTCCTTGCCTCCTTTGAGCAGCCGCAGCTCTCTATTAGGGTTAGCCGTCAACCTTCTTCAAGCTAGCTCAAGTCAGGTTTCCGCTCCACCTAAGTCATTCCTCAGCTCATGATTCCCCTTTTCTGGGCCTATTTCCATTTTTACCATTAGGGTTTGGTAGTAACTCGTTCCTTTTTTCTGTTTTACCGTTTATTCTAGCTCTTTGGCCATCCTTAGGACAGTCGTGCTCACTATGTGCGTGTCGGAGTGTTCCGCTAGCTTGTTTTCCATGTACTGGAGGCTAGGGTTCGCCCTTTCTTTTTGTGTTGTGCTGATTGTGCTACTATTTCATCATTTTAATATGCTTGGTGTGTTGATGCGAACCTGTGTATGGTAGTATTGAGCCATTTGTGACCTGTTGAGTGTTTGTGCACGAGAGGATACTGGTGAGCACGTGTTTTCTCGCCTAAATGAGCAAGTCTCGCCTAGGCGAGATCAATAAAGGCTCACCCAAGCTACTTCACGCGAGTGGTCGCTCAGGCGACCCACGTTGCTCTTGAGCGAGTGAGCATCTCGCCCAACCGAGAGGGGTCTCGCCTAAGCGAGATCCCGCATGAGGCTACTGTTCCCCTTTTTGAGCCCTCACCTAGGCGAAGGGGGCTCGCCTGACCGAGAGCCTCTCGCTTGAGCGAGACCCTTCAGCCTAAGTGAGGAGCTGGGCGAGGCAGTGTGATGTGTGATTGTTTCCTTGAATCTTGAATGGTTAATCCTTGCTTTAATTTGAGTATTGTGTTAAATGCATGAGACAAATAAATATGCATGAGTGATGTGATTCATGAATTGTGAATAATGTGTTTGACATGAACTTAGCATGTGATCTTAATGAGGAGGTTGGTATTAAAGTGGCATGGTAACGAGATGAGTTGGAATGGTATATTCATGGATGGAGTATGATGAATTGGTATGAATTGATCTGGAACGTAAAAAGGATTGGTTATATAGATTGATGTCGTGTGTGTGTGTATATATATATATATATATATATATATATATATATATATATATATATATATATATATATATATATATATATATATATATATATATATATATATATATATATGCATGATAGGTCTTTCTTGATTGAACGAACATGATTGGTTGATGGTCAGTGCATAAATCCTTGAGATCTCTAGGTGGGATCTAAGGGTCGTGCTTTAGTGGTCGGGATGTAATTCCATGGCCCCTGTTAGTGGGTGTCCATGGTGGTGCCCCATCTATATCGTCTGGTAGGTATTCAAGGTAAGGTTGCATCCTGACACTCTAAGGAGTCAGTTAGTGTCACTTAGAGCGGACGGACTCTTGTGGTGAGAGTAGCCGGAGGCCTAAAACTCTTTAAGGGCTAACCTTGTGCGTGAGGGATTGATTCATCGTAACACTTGAAACACATAGCTCGGGGGTGAGCAGAGGTATCAACCACAAGTGCAAGCATCCGCTGAATCCGACCAGACTATATGTATCCAGATGAGTCGAGTCAGGGTCTAGTGTATTGCTTGAGAAAGTCATAACATGTGGGGTGATTTATAAATACTGCTTGAATTGGATGATAGTATGTGACTGCATGATAATTGATTTCTACTCTAGCTTACCCTACTATTTGGTGTTGTATGTTCTGTGGTGTGGTCTTTTCTTTTGCAATGATCATCAACTTGTTGATGTGAGCAGAGGTGAGAACTCCCCGAAATAATCAAGGTGATGGAGGTTCTGCTGCATAGTTCGCTTGGACTAGATCTGTATCTTGATGGGTTTTCTTTCTGGGCTATGGCCCATGTATTATTTTACTGTTTTAATTCCCTTTGGGGTTTTCAGTTGGATGTTGTAACTAGTTTGCTTTGGCATTGTGGTGTGCCTAGGATCTTGTAGGGGTTGTGTTTAATACCCCAGGACTGCGCTGCTATACTATTTGTGCGTGACATTTCTTTAAATTACGCTTATTAATTAAATGGGACGTTACACACCACATGCTTCTTTAATCTGAGGAACCCATGGCCTGCATTAGAAGTGGATAGTTTCAGGGTTCTTTCTTTTTTACGGTGCAGCCATGCGTTTCTTTTTGGGGTTAGTCTCCCTTTAACACATAGAAGGTCTTCTCTTCTTTTCCTGGTGCTATAGTTGGGTTTTTTGAAGTTTTCAGCGCAAGCAAATAGGCGCAACCCTTGTATCATTTCTCTAAACTTGGAGCCTGGTTCGTGGTAGTTTCACAATGAGTGCGAGGAAATCGTGGTTGTTCCATGTTGGTGCAGGTGGTTGCGGGACTTTTTATGTTGTGGGTTTTGGGTTGGATATGTGGTATGGGTGCTACCATTTGGGTTCCAATTCGTGTGAGTTATAGCGTGTGTAGTGGATGGATAGTGTAGTACTTTTCACGATTGGTTCTAGGATTGTTTTCTTTTGGAAGTGGTTAGTTCGGAGTTTTCTTACGTTCATGGATCAGGTGAGGGGCTTTGAGTAAAGACAAGTGGGTGCTATCAAAGGATAGAAGGGTTCTTCATTTTATGGTTTTGACTTTTCTTTACGTTCCTAAAACTCATTTGTTTGAGGGTGTAGTGCATGCGTTTCTATGGTGGATTATTATTGGAGGTTGCGTTTCTTTTTCTTGATGCATGGGGTGGTCCATGAATAGTTTTCCTCGACTTAATATATTACGTGTGTTGGTACAACTTCCTTGGTTCTCATTAGTTTTTTATACAGAATTGATTAATTGACAAACAAAGTTTGATAAAGCTGAGGTGGCTTTATGTATCACATGTTTTCATTTTTTTAATTTTGATAAAATTTACCACGCTGGCTTCGAAAGAAAGAAACTCTAGTTTTGAAGAATTTTTCTTTCATACTTTTCTCCTTTCTCACACTCTCCTTTCTGTATCTTTGTCATGCGTTCCCCTTCCTTTTTTCGTGCACCACTACATGTTAGTTCCATTACTCTTGCTTTGTTTTCAAATTTTTGGGTTTACTATTTTTCTTTTTGCACCCTCCAAATTCACAACACACGTCTCTATTGTTTACTACAAGCGCTAGGCAACCCTACTCTTTGCACCCTATAGAAAATGTGCAGCAGAATGGTTAGTGTTTGGACAAAAACCAAGAGAGGCTGAATTGGACACAAGTATTTATACTGGTTCAGCTCAAAAGATCCTACGTCCAGTTGTTAATCACTTTATACAGAGAGATTAACTCAATCACTAATAATAACAGATTACAATCAGATAATCAAGATAATAGGGAAAAGAAAACACCTATCTTGAAGACACAAGAGATGAAAGTAACTTTCTTTGAATCACACAGAGACCTTGACCTAGCTTTCCTAGCAACAACAACAACACTCAATCTCTTTGAAACCCTTTTAGGAAAAGTTATCGCTCTACTCACACTAGGCTTTTGAAAGCACTATTAAGAACACCTAGAGAACTTCTTTGCAAACACAACACTAAGACTTTGGCTCTCAAAAAGGTAATTTCGAAGTAGAATTGTAGTTCTTTAAATAGTGATTTCAAAAAATTAGGTTAAAAACTGAACAAACATGTTCTAACTACAAAGGATAATCGATTATCACTTATGATATTTGATTATTCCAGTAGGTTTTATGAAAACAAAATTTGAACATAATCGATTATCACTACGGATTTTCCAAAAATGAGGGAACCCAAAGAGATGAAGTTTATGTTGCTGATTCTAAGTTAATTAAAAATACTTTACAAAAGCAATTAACTTATTTTACAATCTCCCCCTTTTTATGATGATTCCTATAGTTGAGAGTCTTACAAAGAGAATGGTTAAAATAAGTTAATGTTTTCTTTAAACTTTTCTCCCCTTTTTTTATCATTAGAGAAAAGGCTAAAACTCCCATTATATCAGATAATCATCATACCACAAGAAGAAAAAGATGTGCTTAATCATTCATAATTATATTTAAAAGGGAAAGTACAAATAGTGGTAAATCATAAAATAAGAAATAGAAATCCTCCCCCTAAAATTTTGCACTCATGTCATCATCTTCTTTTGCATGAGTGAATTCCTCATCAAACCTATTTTCTAGATTTGAAATTCTAGTATCTATCCCCCTAATTACTCCAAAAACTTCTTCGTGACGCGAGTTAGAAAGAAGAAATAATTCTTTTAGCCTTTTATTCATGCTCAATATGTTGTCTTCTAAGAAAAAATGATCCAGCGCCACTAGAAGATCCAACATTTTGTGAAGTAGAGGCTATAAGATCAGAAGGAGGAGTTCTTCATTTTCAGCTTCATAATTTGGCTTATCATCTCTATGGACATATACATCACCAAGAGGAATAAGTTTTAACTACTTGAGAGAGTTGTCAGCAATTTCATGTGCACGAATTGTACTTTTACAAAGCTCCCCAATTGTGTCGACTCCTTTGTATTCATAAATCCTTAAGATTAGGAGAGAATATGGTAGAGGATATTGTGGATACCTTTTGGCTTTTAGCATAGTATCAAGGATTAAGCTTGACCATTTGATGGCACACGATTTAAAATCCCATACATTATAAGAAGATCAATGATGAGTCATTATTTTCCCTTATCCCATTCCCTTTTTTGTACCCATCTTGATGCTTGTTTAATGCTTAATTGTCTCTTGCTAGAGCATTTTCCTCAATTGGGCTTCAATGGGCCATTATTTCGAATTTTGAGTAATTTGACATTAATTGGTCTATTTTTTGTTACCAATTATTTTTAGGTATTTTGTGGAGCAAATTTTTGAGCTTGGACAATAATCTTAAGATGAAGAGAGAGTTTCCATATCATTGCCATGTGAGCACCATGCCAATCAGCTTGTCCACGTCACTTGTCCACCATTTTGAACCTATAGTGGCATTGTTGTAATTCTGAGTGGTAGATTGGCGATTTGTAATTATAAGTTCCTATGGTAATGTGACCACATTTTTGGAGGGTTTCCTTAGAGTGACAATCCCTCTCTTTTTCTCCCTCATTCTCAATTTTTACTTTTTTGAGAGAACACCCATTTGGGGGTTTTCGTTTTCACGCATTTTCCACACGTTTTGGAGTGTTTTTGAGCATTTTGCACACTATTTCAGTCTGTTTTCTTCATATTGGTGATGTATTTTTCTTTACCTTTGCTTTGTAATTCAAATTCCACCACTTTCTGACTTAGTGTATTGACTACTTGAAGGACATACAATTAAGCTTTGAGGTTCTATTTTGTATTTGTGTTTTGCCTCTTAATTACAGATTGGGTAATGTGTTCTTGGTTGATTTCGTTCATGCTTAATGAATTAGGTTGGCTGCCATAGATGAATAGACGTTTGTATTTCTTAATTGCGTATTGAAACACGCTTTCAATCCTCGCTTAGTAGGTTTGAACGAGTGGATTGGGTATGACTAGAACCCTAATTACGTGACCCATTATGAGTGAAATTGCATTCAAATTCAAGGAAGTCAATACTGTTTTTAATCTGCTTTATTAACATTTAAAAAACTATTTAATTTATTATCATAATTCTGGAATCTGCCACCCCCCCTTTGTGTTGAATTGCATCTGAAAATATCTTTCAATGAAAGGTTTGGTCACCGAGAGACGACCTTGGTTGAACTATTGAGTACTACATTTACATGTTTTATTTGGTTGGGTACGACCATGATCAATCAGCCTCTAAGCATATGGCATGATTTGTTCCTCTAGGACACATAATCCAGACAATTAAATAGGGGATGAGTCTTTCATCCATTTTGAGACCCATTGCTGATAATTGTCTTCCAACATCCTGTGCAAGGTTGCATAAGAAGGATTAGTAAGTCAAAATTTGATTAAAGCCATTAATACCATTTAGGATAGACTCAACATCATCATTTATGGGAAATTTTGCCACATTTTCCCAAATATAATTATCAATGATGATGTTAACACCTTTGACCTTTGTGTAAACAACTTCATCTCTGATTTTGAGATTGTAGTAGAATACTCTCATAAGATCAAGATAGTATGATCCCTGTATTTCTACAAAATGCTTGATGCCTTGGAAATTGAAAAGAGAGGGAAATTCAAAACCTGCAGTTGTGAACCTGCGAGTACTAATGTAGTTGGGAGAGATGATGGCCTTAGGTTTCCAGATTTGGATAAATTCATCTCTCCTTTCTTCATCGAAAATCCAACCTTCAATGGAAGAAGTTCATGGAGAAGGCTGAGTTGAACGTGGAGTAGTACGTCGACGAGTGGGAATTTTTCTGCGGGATGATTTTGCCATTGTGAATAACACAGAAATTTGAGAGTGAGAGAGAGAGCTGTGCGAAACTTTAGGGTTCAAAAGGGGGCAAATTGAGAGATGTCGATTTTTCTGGGTGAATAGTTGAAATTGGCGGCGAGAATTTATAGGAAGATGTTTGCCAACGAATATATTGAAGAAATCGAGGCAAATCTAGCCGTTACAACGACTAGTTTTTGAAATTTTTTTGCCCAACGTTGCGCGATAATTGATTATCCTTGGTGATAATCGATTATTATTTCAAGGTTTGAATCCTAAAAAGAATTGGATGAGCAGATAATTGATTATTGTAAGTTATAATCAGTCATTACAGAACAGATTTTAGTAATTTGGATAGGGGTCTTGATAATCGATTATTCTCTCTGATAATCGATTATCCTTAAGAATTTGAACTTTATTCAGAGAATGGATAATCGATTATCCTTAATGATAATCGATTATTGAGCGATGCTTTACCAAAATTTGGAAAACTTTAAGTTGTTGCACTTTCAAGATATTTCTAGTATTTCCAAATCTCTCCTAAGTTCATAAAATCCATCTTCAGCTAAAGGTTTTGTAAAAATTTCAACTAATTGATGCTTGGTGTTTACATATTCTATAACACAATTTCCTTTACTTATGTGATCCCTTAAAAAATGATGTCTAATTTCTATGTGCTTTGTTCTATAGTCCATTATGGGATTTTTGGTTAAGTTTATGGCACTTGTATTATCACACTTTAGAGGTATGTGATTTTGATAAATATTATAATCCTCTAATTGTTGTTTCATCCATAGGATCTGAGCACAACAATTGCCAACAATAATGTATTCAGCCTTAGTAGTTGAGAAAGCCACATATGTTGAGTCTAGAAGCTTTGGAGTTAGATATTCGATCGTCAGACCCTTCTGTAACTCATGAGGAAGACTATTTTCTTTCTTCGTTTCTGAACAAAAAAACCTACAGTCATCAAACTTCCTTTTAAGCAAACTAAAGGAAATGTCTCCACCAAATCCAAACGTCCTGACCATTTAGATTAAAATGCTCCAGAATATCAGTCTATACACATAGATAAGACATACAATAATTCCTTTTGCCACCATCTCTTCATATTCCCATTAATATTTTATTTGGAATTTAATGATATTAATTTAAACCAAAAAATTACATTTGTGATACAATTTAAATTATCTAGTAATAAGTTCAATCAACAATTAAAATCTTAATGACATTATATATCAAATTTAATAATAATGACATTAAATTAAAATTTAGCAGTAACTAATAAACTTGTAAACCAATAACATTACAAATATAACCAAAATTAAATATAATATATCAATCTAATTAATTTTACGTTATTATATCAAAATTATATTTACTTAATAAATGTAATAATTACATATACTCAAATTACCAAATCAATCCTTTAAAATCATTTAAATCGAAATAATTGATTTATATACATAACATTAAATAACAATATATATTACAAAAAAATAAAAATACATATTACAGATATAATTAAATCCTACCTTATCACCAATTCATCATGAAATATACTAAAAAAACATAACATAAAATAATAATTAATTCAACCTAATTATATCAATAATATATCTCTTAAATCAATCTAATCTGTACATATAATTAAATTAACTATTGAAGTCTTGAAAATATTTTTTTTCTAATAATTTATTTATACATAAAAATATAAAAATCTTTTTTTTTTCAAAATAACCAAATTTTAAAAACAAAAAACACGAGTCGTGCATATGCACGGGTCTCCTACTAGTTAGATCTTAAAACTAAACAAAAAAAAGAAAAAACTAAAAAAAAAGTGAAAATTCAATTTGTGAACTACGTTACCTCGAAATATGTTGTGCAATGTGTTACTTGAGTAATGTTATTAATTTATAAAGGTATTAAATTAATATTAAATATTTAATTTTAAAAACTTAAATAAATGAGTTGAAATTTCAATAGATTATTTTTTTTCCGATTTCATATTAATTGATTACAATATTCTTTTTTAGGAAATATGTTTAGGTTTAACTCAATCATACTAAATTAAAATCTCAGCAGTTGTTTTTTTATGTTAAAAATGAACTATTTCGAATATATAAGTAACTAAAATATTTTTATATTTAATGAATGATATTAAGAATCTCTTATCGTTAATCTTTCCGATGAGTCTCATCCAATTCTTAGTTTCCTATCACTTAGCATGAACCTCATGATGTGTTTATTTCTCCCACAATTTCTAATTCATTCAATATGTCAATTCTTCCACTATTTATAATCCATCCACTCAATTAATTCCTCTGGTCCCTGGTGTTTCTTCATCTTATAAACCTACTCATCTATTGCAAACACATTCAAAGTCAAGTATTGTCAAACCACGTCGTTTTCCTACCTTCTCATTATTGCAGAACCAAACATTATCTAACAAGCTTTAATTTCTCCTCATTGATGCCAAGCAATGCAACATGGATATGATGCTTTAATGGCTAATCATGCATGGCCCCTCATTATTCTTCCTCTTGCGTGGACTACAATAGGTTGTAAGTGGGTCTTTCGTATTAAAGAAAATATGAATGACACAACTAATAAGTACAAAGCTCATTTAGTGGCAAATGGGTTTCATCAGAAATTTGGGTGTGATTATCTTGAGACCTTTTCTCCAATTGTCAAGTCGGTTAATATTTGGTTTTTCTCACCTTAGTTCTTACTAACAACTTGTCCATTCAACAGATTGATGTAAACAATGTTTTCATAAATGGAATTCTCCATGAAGATGTATACATGGCTTAACCTCCTGGCTTTGAATATGTAGATTGTACTATGGTTTATAAACTTCACAGGTTTATATATGGATTAAAACATGCCTCATGAGCATGGTATGAAAGACTCACTTCTACTTTGATTGGTTTTGGGTTTGTTCACAACAAATGTGATCCATCCGATATTGATCACAAAAGATCCAGTTTTGGTGCTTGTATATTCTTTGGCAATAATCTTGTTTCTTGGTCGTCTAAAAAACAAACTTTGGTTGCATGGTCAAGACAAAAAGTCAAAATATTGTAGTCTTATTGTCACTGGTCAAAAATGTTGTGGTTGTAGTCTCTTCTTAAAGAGCTAAACATGAATTATGCTACACTTATCCTCTATTGTGGTAATCAAAACACTACTATTTTAAGTCAAACCTTGTTTTACACTCCCAGACCAAACATCTTCTATGTGCGGGAAAAATTCCTTGACCGATCATTAAATATCACTCACATTCCTACAAGTGATCAAGTAACAAATATTTTCACTAAACCCTTTTCTCAAATCTGGTTGTGTCACTTGTGTTACAAACTCAATGTTCTTGATTATTTTCATGAACCTTGAGTTGAGGGGGACTTTGAACGTGTCTAGTGACAATATATATTTCTGTTTTGATATTTTATTATGTTTTGCATTCTATTATTTTGTTACGTAAACTCTGCTATTTCTCTTATTTATTTTCTCTCTCTTCCTTCTTTATATATATATATATATATATATATATATATATAATATTATGTACTCGTATATATGTAATAATGAAAAATAATAATATTTTCACCTCTTCAATTCTATGTTTTCTTTCTTTGTACAATTTATTTCCCCTTTACATTGAAGATCATATTTCATGAATTGTAAACCAAAATTTCTTTTCCATTTTGCCTCTTTATCTATGCTATTTTGATTCTTATTAAGAGAGAATTAACTTAGAAGTATCCTACATTCATTTTTGATACATAAATATTTTTCTACTTGAATTGAAGTTCCTCTCATGACATCAATGTTGAATTAAGCTCATTATGTTATCGGTTAATTTACGGATTCCTTAAACATATAATATATTCAATAAGAAGAATAAAAATGAATAAACATAAACAAGACTAAGATTGAAATAATATATTATATAATTAATCTTAAATAAAAATAATGCTAAATAATAGACTAAAACTATTTCCATCAAGTTAAAATTAGACTAAAATTAAGTTAAGATTGAGTGCCAACGTGACTTAAATTTTCGAGTTTAATTACACATGAGAATTTTGTGTGAGTTTAGTTTTGTTGGCAAAAATACATCAATTAAGAACATTATCATCCTTACCTTACTAACACAGAAATAAGATAAAAATAAGGATACACAAATATAACAAGGAAACCCCAAAATCGGAGAAAAACCACAACCGTTCTCTAATGACAACTAAAGAATAACACTATATGAAAATTTATACAACACATAGACTACCTTCCCATCCCTTTGTCCCCAAGTACACTCACACTCTTCAAAGCAAGAATTTAACCAAACCTCACAACACTCTACTACAAGAGTATAAGAAAAGTAAAATACAAGCTTAAAGTGTCTTTGACTGGAACAAGGAACATCATAGACTTAGAACCCATTATATAGTCACTAACGCCCACTCCCCAACTTATACTAGTCAATATAGAACTTTTTAAGACGTATTTGCCCAACATTCTCCATCCTGATTAAAATAAATACATCTTCGTTGCCGATACCAACAATCATACTCCACCATAAAGAGCATACTTACTTGGAATTAAACTATCCAAAGAATTTTCACTTGTAATTATACCATCCAAAGAATTTTCACTTGGAATTAAACCATCCCTGACCAACCAGGAGCTGCCATGTCATGTCCTTCTTCCTCAAGGAGATATGTAACATGTAACATCCCATCCGGATATTAGGATTTTAAATTAAATAAAATATAAATAATACGTCAGCGTCATTTATTAAATCTCATTTCCTAAAACGCGGGAAAATTTAAAAACTTCATTACATAGTCAAATAAACTAAATCCAAATCATAAACTTGATTAAATCATAAGTATCGCAAAGTGTTTACAAAATTATTCCAAATCATAAAACAATAAAACTCTTAGAAAACTCTTTATCCCAGTCTAGCCCCGCTCCGGTTCTATGCCTCACCAGATCCACCTGCAACATAATCTGCTCCCGTGTACCGCGTATACGATCATTGCCAAACAGAAGCAGATAGGGTGAGCTAACGAAATAAACATATATATATATCTATGGCACAAATATACAATCATACAATCACACCAAAGGAAATCCATCCTTTGATATTCCATCACATGGCCACCACCATGTTAATCGTGTTCTACGTCTTCTAATGAGTACCCCAAGGTGTCTTGGTGCCATACCTATCGGCCACAACCGATAGAACACGTGCGGGAAACCATTGCTACGGATCATACACCGTAACGCCAGGTGGAGTTCCCAAATACGAACATAGTTCGTAACGTCCCAAGACTACCAACTCGTCAGCTAACTACTGTGGAGGGCAATCTATCTAGACCCATCCGTATTGGCCACAACCAGCACACCCACACCAGCAACACTCGCCAACCCAAGCTCAACTCAAGGGTACTTCGTGTTCATCCGCCATTCCGAGCTCAACTCGAGGGATGTCATTTCGAGCTCAACTCGAGGAATGTCACGTGCTTAACCCCTACCCGAGAAGGGATACGTTCTGAGCTCAACTCAAGGAAACCCAGCAAGTCGACCTTTAAAATATCCTAGAAGCCTTATAGATCACGCACATCATAACAAGTATAACACCAATCTGCTACAGCAAAATCGCCTGGTGGGGGACACGTACCGCCAAGCGTTGCCACTTCCAGATCGCCTGGCAGGGGACACGTACCGCCAAGCGCCTTAATCTTCACTACCACTACAACTATCGCCTGGCAGGACTTCCTATGCCGCCAGGCGCCGCGTGCCTTAGTATTTACTAAACTATAGACTCCGCCTGGCGCACCTCTCCTTATCGCCAGGCGCCACCGTGATCTTGAACCCCCTGTTTCTACGTTGTCGCTTGGCGGGTCGATCACCACCGTTAGGCGCTACACCAGTACTTGCACAATACTGGTTTTAGTTTAGGTTCAAGCACACTTCACACAGGTTGCTCTCATTTGCTCTCATTCTAGAGTACCCCTATGAAAGGCATTGCCATCTATAATGTTCCAGGCCTTATAGCACCTCACATGTGCATTCATCCCGTAGTCATATAGACAATCCCAAGCGTGCTCAAACAAAATATAAGCAGGAGCATTCTAACAATTTTAAGCACATGATCTTATGCACCAATGCAATTTAATATTGACACCCATGCCTTCACCAAACCAATTCTCTACATGTGACTAACCCAAAGGAACATTCAAATTGATAGAGACATACCACATAACCCAATCGTGTTTCATTAGAAGTTACTAGAACTTATCAAGAGGTTATTCATGCATTTTAACGACTCCAAAATCAGCAATATTGAGTAACGTATATCTCTAGCAATTGACCTCGAAATCCAATCTCCACCGTTCAAAGTGAAGAACCACATGTTATGGACCACCTGTCAAAATTTCACCTAAATCGGACGGTTAACGAACTAGGTTCTGCAGTTTTACGAAAACTGCGCGAACTAGAAGAACATAGTGGCGCCTAGCGCCCAGAAGTGAGGATGTGGCGCCTAGCGGGACTTAAATACCGCTCGGCAGTTTCTGTGCGCGAAAAGTACGAAAAACAGCATTTTTCGTGAACAAAACACCACGTGCATCGCCTGGTATGGCGCCTGGCGACTAAAGGGGTGCCGCCAGGCAGTTCCTGCACCTGCGAACCTTACCCCCTTCACAACAACTCTAATTTCCCTCAATTTCTAAGTCCATAGGATATGAACCCAGTTATTGGGACTCCAGTTCATTCCTAACACTTCCCATTCACGTATTCATTCACATTTCCCCTTAGATTGCTACCACTATAGAAACTCCCAATTATGAAACCCTAAAATGTGAGTATGTCTCATTCCCCCAATTTTTATTCTTATCACGCCCCAAATTTCACAAGTTTTCAATTCGATTTGGTTAATTAATAATCTTATTACACTTCCTACTAGTCCAAATCTGCCCAAAATCCAGAAAAAAACATCAAAACCAAGCCTCATGGCTCGCGTCGCCTGGCGGTTCAATCAATACCGCCAGGCCCTTCATAAAAAAAAAACCCCGAATTGGGTTAAATTCTGGCGGTCTCATTCGTGCCGCTAGGCGGTTTCCCTTCGCAACCCAGAAATGCAGTTGAAATGGTATGAGTCGCCTGGCGAAAATTCATCACCCACCAGGCGGTTTCTGGAAAAATTCTAGAAACACGATTCTCAAGCAATGCAAGGGATAAATCATACATAATGAGTTATAAATCATGCAATTATTCATAGAACTACAATTAAACGCAGTATAACTCCCCTAACCTGATTCCCTTGGCTTAAATTTTGGAATTGTTGTGAATTCTCTCTTGATCCTCAATGATCTCCCTTTGGCTTTCTCTCCCAATTCAGCTTCAAAGCTTCACTCCAACCTTACTACTCTCAAAATTCGTGTTTTGTTTTCTGAGTACACTCACAACTTGCCAAAACCCTTCTTCTTACCTCACATTGGCCTTTTAAAGGTGCCTTAAAGCTAGATAACAACCAAAAACGAATTTAAGGTTTAATGGCAATGTTTATTATCATTCATTGATTCTTTATGGTCCGTTTTTTAGCCTCCCTTGGCTGCCCATGCATCTAGGGTTTCCCTTAACCCTTCAAATTCAAGCCAAAACCCAAAATAGCAAAAATAAAAATAAAGTTTAATTTGGGTTCTCCAAGGGTTCAACCCATAACCATACAAATACCAAATCAATGTTCAACCATTTAACCAATTCATGTTTTGTGATGACTAATATAATTAAATGATTATATCATTTCATATTCATGCTCAACATATATTTAAAAATGAAAACAAATAAGTAACACACAATTGGCATACATAGGACTTGAACTCAAGTCCTTTCACACAATTAAAGTACTCTAAACCACTTGAGCTAATACTTTTCCATATCATAGCAATCCGCATTAAATGCCTTAAAGGCTCATACTACCCGCATTTATTAAATAATTATTTAATTAATTATTTAAATTTCTCGGGTCTTACATAGCAAAACCAACATTCTTCACAACACCACCACCATGGGAATAACACCGGACCCTGCCCTAGCAGCCTTTGCTAGAGAACCAGCCTTCACTGCACTGTCATAACACCAAGATGCAACAATCGCCAACCACGTACCACTGTCGCACAAGCCACGAAATGTCGTCACTATATGGACTTCTATCGCACCATGCATGAGCCACTACACCACTCGTTAGACCAGATCGTGCTTCACGACAATAGTAACCACTAGACCTCCAAGTGCACTCCATGTAAGCTCGGATATGTAAGCTACACCACACGAACAATACCTATAACCGGTAGAGCACTTCCTCTACGCACATGCCGTAAACCGCGACTCACACATATCAGATCTCCATCGTGCATCACTCATTAAGCCACACAAGCACCACCAACGAAAAATACCCAGAATGACACAGAGAAAACTAAGCGGACACCCAAGTCCACACACCTAAGGGTCGACCGCTCTGATACCATAAATGTAACATCCCAAAAACTGAATAACCTCAATTGATAAAACATCACATACATGAATATTCAAAAGGTACGAGGTTTAGGGTATAAAGTATACAATACGTCAAATATACCCGGATTACAAGAAAAGGGCCCCATGGCCCAACTAGAAATGTACTGAAAAGAACACAATTAAAGATAGTAGGTCTTGTTCAGACAAGAAAACATAAATAATAAAATCCTCCAGTAAACGGCCCTACAGTGGGCCCAACACCTGTCCAATCCATCAAGCTGCAGCATTTCTATTACCATCACCACTGCTAGGGGTTCTCACATCTGCTCACATCAACAAGGTTGATGATCATTGCAAAGGAAGAGACCACACATAACACACAAGCAAGTGAAAGGGTAAGCTAGCGAAGAAGTCATTATATCAGACACTCAACATACCATTCCACATTCAAACACACATAGCAGACACCCACATATGCAATACCCATTCATATAAAACCCTAAGATTTAGCTATCCGGATACGTAACTGAGGCACCACCACATGGTAATGAAATTATGTCCTAGCAATGAGGCGTCACCGCGAGGCCTTCACGAAATTATACCCTTACAGGAGGCACCACCACGTGACCTTCGTGGAATTACGCCCTGGCCCCGAGGCACCACCACGACCCCTCGTGGAATTACGTCCTTTTGTCGAGGCACCACCAGGGACTCCCCTTAAGAGGGTCCATGGAATTACGTCCAATCGATGAGGCGCCACCAAGATCTCTCACTACAAGAGTCATGGAATTATGCCCTACCCATACTTTAAACATGTTCCACCCACCAATCAAGAATTTCCCATAACACAAATATCATGTATAATTAACAATTCATATAATTCATGCTTTCCAATTCATACCCAATCCAATAAAATGTCATTTCCATTTCAAATGTACATATTAATCATGCTATCATCACACAACCCTTCCAGTAAGGCATTTGAGTCAAATAAAGAAGCCACATATCGGTGAACCACTCAATAACAACATCAAAACTCGCCCGCTGTCTCGCTCAAGCCAACAGGGCTCGCTCAAGCGAGAGGGACCCTCTCGCTCAGGCGAGGGCGCGACGAGGGAACAGGGAACCATGCGAGGTCTCGCTCAGGCGAGTCCCTTCTCGCCTAGGTGAGAGCACTCCTCGCTCAAAAAGAACGCGCGTCGCCTAGGCGACAAATCACGCAACAAAAACCTGGGCGAGCCTCTGATATTCTCGCCTAGGCGAGAGTAGCTCGCTTGGGCGAGAAAACCAGTACTCACCACTGTTTTCTCATACAGCAGCCAAGACCACGAATCAAATCATGCTTTAACTCGATCCAAAACGGACACAACACCAACCAATCCATACAGACACGAAAAGACGTCCAAAACAGCGGAAAAACACAAATAACAGAAGGTCCTAGCTTCCCTTACCTGGAAAACAAGCTAGCGAGACACTCCGACACGAACATAGTGAACACGACGGCCCTAATGATGGCCAATGAGGTGGAGCAGGAGCTGGGTTTGAGTTGGCTCGAAGAAGGTTCAGAGTAAACCCTAGCGGAGCGTTCCGTACGAGAGGCGCAAAGGAGATGGCTGATTCTTCTACAAGAGTGAAAAGTGCAAATTAGGGAAACTAGGAATGGTTTTTAACCTTTGGGCCAACCCTCAGGCCCAACAGACGCAAGGCAACCCTTAAAATACTAGGGCAGGAAATATTGGGCCTTATATTCTCCCCAACAAGAAAATTTTCGTCCTCGAAAATAAAGACTCACCAGGTGAACAGATGTGGATGTGATTTTCTCATGTCCTCCTCTAACTCCCAAGTCGAGTCACCTGCCTTCTGATCCCAGATGCTTTAACTAGGCAGACCTCCTTTCCTCGGCGTTCCTCAACTTTGCTATCCTCTAGAGCGATGGGTGGTACTTCCACTGTGAGGTCTTCCCTGATATGTATATCCTCGGCTTCCAACACATGAGTCAGGTCAAATACGTACTTCCTTAACTGTGAGACGTGAAATACTAGGTAAAGGTTTACCAACTGAGGGGGTAAAGTTATCTCATAAGCCACTGACCCAATCCTCCTCGTGATCTGATATGGGCCAAGGAACTTAGGAGAAAGTTTTCTTGAGCGGAGAGTCCTTCCCACACCAGTGGTTCGGGTCACCCTCAAGAACACATGATTGCCAGCTGCGAACTCCAAAGGCCTCCTCCTACGGTCTGCATAGGCCTTCTGCCTACTCTGAGATGCCTGCATTCTGTTCCTCACCATTCTCACTTTTTTGGTGGTCTGCTCCAAGAATTTTGGTCCAACCAACACCGCTTCTCCATCCTGATACATAGAGAGCCTCATATGGTGCCATGTCAATGCTCGCATGAAAATTGTTGTTGTAGGTGAACTCTATCAAGGGTAACACCTCATCCCAAGCCCCCAAATGATCTAATATACACGTCTGCAGTAAGTCTTCAAGTGACTGAATGATCCTCTCCGATTGGCCATCAGTCTGGGGATGGTAGGCTGAGCTCATAGTCAACTTGGTCCCCAAAGCCTCTTGTAAGGTTTGTCAAAACCGGGATGTAAATCGTGGGTCTTTGTCGGAAACTATGCTTGAAGGTACACCATGCAACCTCACGATCTCCTTGACGTACAGTTGGGCCAACTTGGCCATGGACATCCTCAAGTTCATCGCCAAGAAGTGGGCACTCTTGGTCAATCGATCCACTATCACCCAGATGGTGTCATGTCCTCTAAAAGTCTGTGGAAGATGAGTCACGAAGTCCATGGAGATGCTGTCCCATTTCCATACTGGTATCTCCAAAGGCTGTAGAATCCCACCGAGCCTCTGATGCTCCACCTTCGCCTTCTGGCACGTTAAACATGCTGACACGAACTGAGCCACATCTTTCTTCATCCCTTGCTACCAAAAGGTTTCCTTGAGATCCTGGTACATCTTAGTTATGCCAGGATGCAGACTAAGATGACTCTTATGTCCTTCCTTAAGAATTAACCGTTTTACCCCCGTATCATCAGGTATACATACTCTGCCCTAGAACCTCAGTATGCCATCATCACCCAAAGCAAAGTCTTTGGTTTCATCTGATCCAAGTTGTTCTCTAACCCTGTTCAAATTGGCATCCAATAACTGCCTCTCCCTGACTGAGTCCAAGAAGTCACTACATATAGTAAAGGTACTACACCTAATGGCCTCGGACCCCAACTCTACCTGTAGCCTCATGTCTCTGAATTTCTCCAGTAGTTCCACCTCCTTAATCATGAGATGTGCAGTCTTCCTACTCAAGGCATTTGCTACCACGTTTTCCTTCCCCAGATGATACAACAGTTCGAAGTCATAGTCTTTAAGGAACTCCATCCACCTCCTCTGCCTCATATTCAGCTCTTTCTGATCGAATAGGTACTTGAGGCTCTTATGATCGCTGAACACCCGGAACTGTGCACCATAAAGATAATGCCTCCAAATCTTTAAGGCAAAAACTATAGCGACCAACTCCAGGTCATAAGTGGGATAGTTACGCTCATGCACCTTAAGTTGTCTCGAAGCATACGCTACTGCCTTATTCTCTTGCATTAACACACAGCCGAGCCCAAGGTGAGAGGCATCACAATAGACCTCAAAAGGTTTCCCCACGTCTGGGATTACTAGTATCGGTGCGCTGGTCAACCTTCTCTTAAGCTCCTGGAAACTCTCCTCACACTTGTCCGTCCAAGTGAAGGGTTGGTCCTTCCGAGTAAGAAGTGTCAGGGGTGCCACTATCTTGGAGAATCCCTCTATGAATCTCTTATAGTAGCCCGCCAACCCCACAAAACTCCTGATCTCTATGGCAGACTTAGGACTTTCCTACTTTACCACTGCTTCGACCTTCGCTAGGTCCACTGCAATCCCCTGGGCAGATATCACATGCCAAAAACTGAACTTCACCCATCCAGAATTCACACTTGGACAACTTGGCGTACAATTGCTTCTCTCTCAAAACACCAAGCACCAACCTCAGGTGTTCTGCATGTTCCTCCTGAGTTCTGGAATAGATAAGGATGTCGTCTATGAAGACTACAACAAACTTATCTAGGAAATGCCAGAAGATCATGTTCATGTAGTCGATGAACACCGCCAGAGCGTTGGTCACTCCAAAAGGCATAACCACATACTCGTAGTGGCCATACCTGGACTTGAAGGCCGTCTTCTGTACATCATCGGCCTTTACCAAAATCTGATGGTATCCTGACCGCAGATCAATCTTCGAGAACACTGATGACCCATGTAGTTGATCCATCAAGTCATCTATCCTCAGAAGGGAGTACTTATTCTTGATCGTCATTTTGTTCAACTGCCAGTAGTCCACACACATACGTGAACTTCCGTCTTTCTTCTTCACCAACAACACTGGTGCTGCCTAAGGCGAAGTGCTGGGTCGGATAAACTGCTTCACCATCAGTTCCTCTATCTGTTTCTTAAGTTCAACCAACTCTGCTGGAGCCATGCGGTATGGAGTCATCGACACCGGACCCGTCCCCGATACTAGATCAATAGAGAACTCCACCTCTCTGTGAGGAGGTAGCCCCGACACTTCCTCTGGGAATACATCCCCGAACTCCTGCACTACTGGTTTGGCAGACTCCATCTTTCCTCTTTTCACCTCTAGATGCGTGAAGATCACAAAGCATTGTGCACCACCTCGCAGTTCCTTCAGAACCCCTTGGGATGATAACAACTCAGACTCCTTCGAGTTTGGGAATAACAATCTTTTCTCTCGGCAATCTATAAGAATGCGATTGGCAGAGAGTCAATCCATCCCTAGGATTACCTCCAACTCCTGTAGAGGTAGGCAGATTAGGTTCACTTTGTACCTGCGTCCCTCTACCTCCACTGGACACCTCGCACACAAGGATGATGTCCTGACCAAACCCGACGCCGGGGTAGACACCGCAAGCTCACACTGTAGCTCGCACACCGGCAGACCCAACCGTTCCACACATGCATTTGACACAAAATAGTGTGTCACTCCAGAATCATATAGCACACAACAAGCTTTCCCAACTATCAAACAATGGCCTATAACAAGGTTACCTGAGCCTGCAGCCTCCGCTCCGGTCATGGCGTACACTCTGTCAGTCGCCTGAGGCCTGTTGCCTCTGTGCCTTTGCTGGTTCTGTGTAGGAGCCTGTACTGGAGGTCGCATCACTGTTCTAGCAAGGGTGGGGCAGTCCCTCCCAAAGTGGCCCTCCTTGCCACAATTGTTGCACTTCTTGAAGCCTGCAAGCTGGGGGTAGACATTCCTCTTGTGCGGTCCCCCATACTGGTAGCACTGAATCCTGTTCTACTGGGAAAAAGACTCCCTAGACCCCTGAGACTGGAAATAGGGCCTAGTGTAAGGCTTCCTCCTCTACTCGTGCCTGTGCCTGGACCCAGATGGTCCTCCCACTCTCTGCTGGGATGAGTGTTGAGTTTCCACCTCTACCTTCATCTTCTACATGACCCTTGCCTTCTCCACCAAGGCGGCAAAATCCTTGATGGATAGCGGGGTCACCATCAAACGAAGGTCTCCACGGAGGCCGTTCTCGAACTTCTGGCATCGCCACTCTTCGTCTAGTGGCATGGTGTAGAAACGGCTGAGGTACTTGAACTTTTCTGCATACTCAGTCACCGACTTGCTTCCCTGGGTCAACTGTAAAAATTCTACCTCTTTAGCGTATTTGACGTTGTCAGGGAAGTACTCGGAGAGGAACTTCCTCCTGAAGACGTCCCAAGTAACTGGCTCCTGTCTCTCCTCCACAATAGACTTCATGTTGACCCACCAGTGCTCAACCTCACCCTTGAGCATGTACACTACGAATGCCAGTCTACTCTCCTTTGGGCACATCTTGGCATCAAATATCCTTTCCAGGTCTTTCAGCCACTAGTCTGCTGCGTCTGGACTGGTCTTGCCTCCAAGCTTCACTGAGTGGTGTTTCAGAAAGTCCTCCAGACTCCACTCCCTGGCCGTAGGTCGTGGCTCCGGGCCAAAAGTAGGGACAACTACCCTGTTCTCCTCCAACTGGCGGAAGGCCTCCATATGCTGCCTGTGAGCATCTTCAGCAGCCGCCCTGACAGCCTCCATTTGCTGCATCACCAGCTGCTGCTGTTCAAGCGCTGCCGCTTGTCGTTGCATTGATGCTTCATGTGGTTGCATCATTGCCGTACTTTGCTGCATCATAGTAGCTACCATTGCTTCAATCGCTCTGGCGATATCTGGCACATCGCCCTAGGAAGATTGCGGAGTTCTACGGGATGGTGCCATAGTTCACTGGCACACAGGAAAACACTTGATTAGACTTGATAAGACAGGAATTAGCGAAAAATACCCAGAACGACACAGAGAAAACTAAGTGGACACCCAAGTCCACAGACCTAAGGGTTGACCGCTCTGTTACCATAAATGTAACATCCCAAAAACTGAATAACCTCAATTGATAAAACATCACATACATGAATATTCAGAGGGTACGAGGTTTAGGGTAGAAAGTATACAATACGTCAAATATACCCGGATTACAAGAAAAGGGCCCCATGGCCCAACCAGAAATGTACTGAAAAGAACACAATTAAAGATACTAGGTCTTGTTCGGACAAGAAAACATAAATAATAAAATCCTCCAGTAATGGGCCCCATAGTGGGCCCAACACCTGTCCAATCCATTAAGCTGCAGCATTCTTATTACCATCACTACTGCCAGGGGTTCTCACATCTGCTCACATCAACAAGGTTGATGATCATTGCAAAGGAAGAGACCACGCATAACACACAAGCAAGTGAAAGGGTAAGCTAGCGAAGAAGTCATTATATCAGGCACTCAACATACCATTCCACATTCAAACACACATAGCAGACACCCACATATGCAGTACCCATTCATATAAAACCCTAAGATTTAGCTATCCGGATACGTAACTGAGGCACCACCACAT
This sequence comes from Vigna unguiculata, assembly GCF_037176805.1. NCBI lineage: Eukaryota > Viridiplantae > Streptophyta > Magnoliopsida > Fabales > Fabaceae > Vigna > Vigna unguiculata. The sequence goes on along the minus strand of NC_140795.1, from coordinate 19,207,846 downwards.
GGTAATGAAATTATGACCTAGCAATGAGGCGTCACCGCGAGGCCTTCACGAAATTATACCCTTACAGGAGGCACCACCACGTGACCTTCGTGGAATTACGCCCTGGCCCTTAGGCAACACCACGACCCCCCGTGGAATTACGTCCTTTTGTCGAGGCACCACCAGGGACTCCCCTTAAGAGGGTCCATGGAATTACGTCCAATCGATGAGACGCCACTAAGATCTCTCACTACAAGAGTCATGGAATTATGCCCTACCCATACTTTAAACATGTTCCACCCACCAATCAAGAATTTCCCATAACACAAAATCATGTACAATTAACAATTCATACAATTCATGCTTTCCAATTCATACCCAATCAAATAACATGCCATTTCCATTTCAAATGTACATATTAATCATGCTATCATCACACAACCCTTCCAGTAAGGCATTTGAGTCAGATAAACAAGCCACATATCGGTGAACCACTCAATAACAACATCAAAACCTACCCGCTGTCTCGCTCAAGCCAACAGGGCTCGCTCAGGCGAGAGGGACCCTCTCGCTCAAGCGAGTCCCATCTCGCCTAGGCGAGGGCACAACGAGGGAACAGGGAACCCTGCGAGGTCTCGCTCAGGCGAGTCCCTTCTCACCTAGGCGAGAGCACTCCTCGCTCAAAAAGAACGCGCGTCGCCTAGGCGACAAATCACGTAACATAAACCTGGGCGAGCCTCTGATAATCTCGCCTAGGCGAGACTACCTCGCTTGGGCGAAAAAACCAGTACTCGCCACTGTTTTCTCATACAGCAGCCAAGACCACGAACCAAATCATGCTTTAACTCGATCCAAAACGGACACAACACCAACCAATCCATACAGACACGAAAAGATGTCCAAAACAGCGGAAAAACACAAATAACAGAAGGTCCTAGCTTCCCTTACCTGGAAAACAAGCTAGCGGGACACTCCGATACGAACACAATGAACACGGCGGTCCTAAGGATGGCTAAAGAGGTGAAGCAGGAGCTGGGTTTGAGTTGGCTCGAAGAAGGTTCAGAGTAAACCCTAGCGGAGCGTTCTGTACGAGAGGCGCAAAGGTGATGACTGATTCTTCTGCAAGAGTGAAAAGTGCAGATTAGGGCAACTAGGAATGGTTTTTAACCTTTGGGCCAACCCTCAGGCCCAACAGACGCAAGGCAACCCTTAAAATGCTAGGGCAGGAAAAATTGGGCCTTACAACAACTTCAACAAATAAGAATGATTCTCCAACAATAAGGAATTAATTTTTTCTGATGTGGAATATGGATCTAAGCTGCAATCACAAAGCATACTAAGAAAAAATTCTACCAAACCATAGCCATGATACCACTTGTTGGGAAAAATGCATTATCAATTAAGAATATTACTGTATTTATCCATGAGAATCACTTTACTAATAGAGAAATAAGATAAAAAAAATATTATACACAAATATAACATGGAAACCTAAAATCGGAGAAAAAACACAATCATTGTCTAATGACAACTAGAGAATAACACTATGTGAAAATTTGTACAACACATAGACTACTCTCTTATGCCTTTTGATTCCAAGTACACACACACACTCTCCAAAACAAGAATTTAACAAAACCTCACAACATTTTACTACAAGAGTATAAGAAAAGTCAAATACAAACTTAAAATGTCTTTAACTAAGACAAAGAACATCATGGACTTAAAGCCCATTGTATAACCACTAACACCCACTCCCTAATTTATATTAGGCGATGTGAGACTTCTCAAGACCAAGACATATTATTTTCATCGGTCTAACAAGTTCTATATACGAAATTTGTAAAATATAAGATAATAAAATTAAAAAAAAAACATATTGTATTTGAAAAATTGAAATAGTAGCACAAAGACTTGTTAAATAAATGTGCATTGATAGTGATTTAGTAATTTTTAAAGTTAAAAATTAAACAAAATTATAATATAAAATTAAAACAAAGATTTGGAACTAAGGTTATATATAATGAAAAATTAAACTATTAAAATTATGACAAAAATATTTAATAACCAAAATTACGGATTTTTTTATAATATACCAAACAAAATAAAATAACAAAAATTCTCATCCGTTAAGTTTACCTTTATCAAAGCCAGTGGATGCGATTAACTTTCCCATCGTGGGGAGATATGATTAAAGCTTCGATCACCATTATAATTCATATATTTTCCTTAATTTGCAATCGTTATTTCAGATTTTTTTTTCTCCCCTACAAGTTCACTAAATTCAAATACCTTTTTATAAATAATTTTTCAATTCACAATTCAATTTAAGCACTTGTAAAGAGTGAATGGGATAAGTCACAACAAGTTGAGTCAGAAATAAGTTAACTCAATTCTTATTTTTTGATAAATTAAAAATTTTGTAACTTGATTTAACCCAACAATTAAATGGATTGACTTACTTAAAAAATATTTTTTAATTTATTTTATATATTTATTATATTATAATTAAAATAAATTTAATTTTTTAGATTAAATATATTTATAATTCTAAATTTAAATGTAAAATTAAAATTTCTCTATAGTTGGTGAGTTCGATTCGAATTTGCGATAAGTTGGATTGATTTAGGATTGTGAATACATTCTAACCTCTATTTACAGCAACCTTTCAATAAATTTACATAATTACACAATTAATATTTTATGACAATAGTTAAATGAAAATCAATTCATAATTAATTTTCTATGATAATAGTTAATTGAAAAACTAATTCAAATAATTAAGTTTCAAAATCCAATTAAATCAACAATTACATCCTTAGTTGAAAACTACCATATACTTCCACATCTTAAAAAATCTCGAAAAGATAATCTGTGGTGGATATCTAAAACTGGAACCAACTAATCCCTTAGGAAAAAAAAAATGTTTGGGGTCATATGGCCCTTAAGAAAAATAATTTTTTAATAGTGTGGATAGAATATAATATATTACAATGGAGTCGGCACTTTGCACTTTCGGGTCTCTTTGTCACAGTGTCTGTCACCTTACCCTTCAGAACAAACACGACAACATCTCAGAATTTCCTCTTACCTTGTATATATAGATACATATGTTATGAGTCTCTGGTGTCCCAGACAAAAATTATTAAAAAAGAGAAAAACTTTTCCAACCCCAACTCAATATTTTGTCCAAATTCATTGTTTCAACGTCAACCATGAGGCGACACTTATCAAAATTCTTTCACTACCCAATTGGGTTTAACCTATCAAATTCCTTTCCGGTGAGACCCCTCTCTCTCTCTCTCTCGGTTTGTTTAGCTTATTCTTTTGGTGATGTAACTGGTCAATCAAGTTGGTTGTAATGGATTGAAAATTGACGTTTTGGAACACATCTATGAAGTTAACTGAATCGTTCATCCCATGTCAAATTTCGGGTATAAACTTATAATTTCCCTGTTCTATCAGGATCATGGAAAACCCCCTCATTGTACTTCAATTCAGTTTCTTTTTTTATCGAATGCTCACTTCAATGATAAGTTATAGTGATACCCATTTACATGCAGATGAGAACTGTTATTTTATTTCTTGTCCTAAGAGTACTGGTTAGCCTGTGCTAGATTCATGCTTTGTGTGTTAATCTGGGGTGTGGTGGTACTAATATATGTGCAAATTCAGTAATAAACTTGTACTCCTCCTCTGGTTCTACCAACCTAGAAAATGCAAAAATCAATCACTTAGTTGTTCCATTTTAATATAAATTAAGTTTTTACCGTATGCGTACTTGAAGGATTAAATATTGATACCCAGATGATTATTTTTTGTTGTTTAAGAATTTATTAATCTGGGGTTTTGGTGGAGTTTATATGTGTTCAAATTTTGTTTATGAAAATGTGGCTGGCATGTGACACTAATTTTCTTGAAGCAGTTGAAATGTGATGTGAGTTCGTTCTATGCTACCAATAGTATTCGTCAAGGTTTGTTCGGTGGACACTTGAATGAATGTGCCACAAGAGCTTTGGCCACTACATCTTGTGCTTCGGTGTCTGAAGATCTGCCAAAGGATAATTCCGTCTCTGATATGTTGGTAGATTCATTTGGAAGGCTTCACACATACTTGAGAATATCTGTAACAGAGAGGTGCAATTTAAGGTGTCAGTATTGTATGCCAGCAGAAGGTGTGGAACTCACTCCTAGCCCTCAAATTTTGACAAAAACTGAGATTCTACGATTGGCAAATCTGTTTGTAAGCTCCGGGGTAACTAAAATACGTTTGACGGGTGGGGAACCAACTGTTAGAAAGGATATTGAAGACATATGTTTGGAATTATCAAACTTGAAGGGACTGAGAACATTGTCCATGACTACCAATGGTATTGCTTTAACGAGAAAACTTCCAAGGCTGAAAGATTGTGGGCTTACTTCCCTCAACATTAGTGTAGACACTTTGGTACCTGCAAAGTTTGAGTTTATGACCAGACGCAGAGGGCATGAAAAAGTTATGAATTCAATTAATGCTGCCATAGACCTTGGATTTAATCCAGTTAAGGTATTTCTTGGTTACATATCATTACTTTTTGCTAGTGTTTCTCATTGATCACCTTCCCATGAGCAGCTACCCTTTTGCTCAAATTCATTAAGTTAATCAAATGAATTTTTCAACAAGGGTGCATAACCTCAGGTAAATTTCATGTCACTGATGGATGAATTTTAAGGTATCTTTGATGTTTCTCTGCATTTCAGGTTAATTGTGTTGTAATGCGAGGATTCAATGATGATGAGATCTGTGATTTTGTTGAGCTGACCTGGGACAAGCCAATTGATATTCGCTTTATAGAGTTCATGCCTTTTGATGGGAATGTTTGGAATGTCAAGAAACTTGTACCCTACTTAGAAATGTTGGATACAGTGGTAAGGTAGAATTCAGACTGGAGGCCTAACTTTTATACTACATTTTGTTGTTCTCTTATAGCAGATAGAGACCCTTTATAACCATCATTACCAAACAGATGAAACAGTTTCCAAGCTTAAAAAGAGATCAGGATCACCCTACAGATACGGCCAAAAATTTCACAATAGATGGGCATGAAGGTAGAGTTTCGTTTATCACATCAATGACTGAGCATTTCTGTGCTGGTTGCAATAGATTGCGGCTACTTGCTGATGGAAACTTCAAAGTCTGTTTATTTGGTCCTTCGGAGGTAAGTTATATTCAAATCATCAAAGCTCAGTGTACTATGCTTGTCCCCTAAACCTGGTGATGGTAATTGGGCTAAAATTTGTGATGTCACTTCTATTTGAATACTTAATGTTTTTGGTGAATCTGTAACGCTAAACTTGATGATAGTATATGAAGTCTGGATGCTTAGTACGACATGAGTACGTACAACTACAAGAATACGATGATCTTTTTGAAATTTAGGATATGCTATGTTTTGGATTCTTAGCAAAACATTATAGATGCATAATATCGGTGAAGAAAGAGAGAGTGGGGGTAATTTCTCATTAATTCATGATTATGATGATCGCAATTTAATTTAAAAAATTGATATGAATGGAGAAGTATCAGTATTTGACATGGGAACAAACACCTTGATGTTTGCATTTTGAGTATCAGGGCATCGTAGATCATATTAATTGCAGGCCTTCTAAATGTACGGTAAATGAATTGGATAGTTTGGTGATGAGGGTGAAGGACTCGGGATTAAGAAATTGGTATTTAAGGCCTATAAATTTTTTGGCAAGTAAAATCAAGACTTTCTATGCAAACTTTTAGCAGTCTTGTTTTTTAAGGAGTGTGACTGATTTCTTGCAGTTAGCTGTTTCAATGGCTGAGTATGGTTCTGGGAGTTGTTTACTTTTGGATTAGAATTTGAAACTGTGATGTCTATTGTCAGTTCTGAATTCTTGATATGGTACATACTCGATAATGGGGAAAAGGGAAACTATCTGCCAACTCATAATAGAAAAACATAACTTCAAATATTTGTTTACAAAGATTGAAGTTCCCTGCAGAAAGTGGATTCCTGTAGTGAATCTTGATATTTGTTTGTAAATGGAAGATTTGATACACATTAGGACATGGTCTTTGCGAACATTAAAATATGGCTCTACCTCATACAATATTTTGGATTGAACATGCACTGTCTTGCCCCTTCTTTCCATTGCACATGCTATTTCATTTGATATTCTATTTATTTGATTACTTGTAATTGATTTTTTAGGCGCACTAATATTCTATTTTCTTATCAATGAAACTGATAAATATTTTCCCTATTCAAGACATGCCGGTCATTATGGATGTTATCTCTACCATTTATGTTCAAGTTAAAGGTGCTTGATGTATGTATGGATGTTGACATCAGTCGGGACAATAAAACGTGTCATGGCATACATATAGCATCTTTAATGAGAGCTTCATTAAAAGATTTTTGTGATTTTCTTATATGGATCGTGTTTCAGGTTAGTTTAAGAGATCCTTTGAGATGTGGTGCAGAGGATCATGAACTTAGGGAGATAATAGGAGCAGCGGTATGCACTTCTTCTGATTATTATTGCTAAATCTCAATTGTGTTGTAATGATTTATAATGTTTTTATTTCTTTACCAGGATTTATCATCCTTTTAATATAATGATGCTGCTGCAATAGAATTTCACTCACTACTATTTTAATTTAACATGGTAGTGAACCTTTATTAAAAAAGATATACTTTAGGAATAAGAGGAGCATAGCAAGAAGGGACAACACACCCCACAACCTAACTGAAAAGGAGTTAGTTAGAGATTATGTATATATGGAGAAAAAAGTGGGTGGGGGTGATAGAGTTAGGTGAAGTTTAGCCTCATTTGGCAATCGGTAAACCCTTATAATGTAACTATTCTTATAATGATGCATGGATATGATGCGTGTATCGGATATGGTACGTATCGGATATATCAATACACTTATTTTGAAAACAATAAGGTATGATACGTTATATATGCATATTGAAAAATTTTACAAAAACCTTAAAACATGATAAATATATATTGTTATTGTGTGAATTCAAATTAAAATCAAATATCTTAAAAACTGTCAAAATAAAAAGTTATAAATTATTTTTATCACAAAAAGTATTACAAGTTTATAGATTAGATACTTTATTGATAAATATCGGTAAAGTATCAGATATTGATACGTGTCAAACATGAATACATGACACAGATTGAGGTATCAGTGCATCATAACTTATCACCTTCAACCTCTAGACTAACGTGAGCATTTCCATTGAATAATATGTTACTGACTCACTTCTTTCCTATGATTTTCCATCTGTTTGCTCTTGTCCTAGTAAGCTCTTTGATTGCTTTTGAACAACATAGTCAATAGTGGATCATAGACTACTTGAAATTGTGTGTCCAACTTTAGCTAAGCAATATTATGAGTGGTCTTGTACTATCCTATTTCTTAATGTTATCTTTCCTTTGTTCTAGGTGAAGAAGAAGAAAGCTTCACATGCTGGCATGTTTGATATTGCAAAGACTGCAAATAGGCCCATGATACATATTGGTGGATAAGGTCTCTTCTTCTTCCTTTCTTTCATTTTTCCTATAAAGGTTATCCATTCAATCTCTAAAATATTTATTTTACAATTTACTGAGGCACATCATGATTTTTCTCTATTTCAGGTATCACACAGTGATAAAGTTACTTACATAGCAGGCAACCAGAGTAGTCCTAGTGAGAAGTACCCCTGAATTGAGTATTATCTGAGATCTTTTGTCATTTAGACCCTTTCTAATATCTCAACTTTCTAGGAACGCAAAATGTATGGAAATTTAAGAGACCAAAGGTGTTAATTATAGTTAAATATATGTCTAGATATATATAATTTGAATTAGATTTTAGGAGTGTTTTATGTTTTAATTATTAGATATTATTTAGTGGATGAAGAAAAAAAAATTAGGCTATTGTTTAGACTTAGAGAGTTAGATTGAGATATTACTAAACGTTTGTTACATTTGCTTTATGTATGAAATAATGTGGAATATTATACATTTTTTACCCATTTAAAATATATTTTCTAAACATTAAAAACCTAAAAACCAATAATAAGAGTTTTATGATAGGTTTTTTTAGGGGAAGATTCATTAGGGAGGTATAACAACAATGAAATCTAAGCTCAATTCACATGGATTATCACCATCTTCAACGCACAACCTTAAAGTAATTTAAACTCACTTGGATTTTGAAAAATATATTTTTCAAGAATGAATCCTTTCCACATTGATAATACAATTAACCAACATGTTAAGTTGATTACATAGATTGGATCATCATGACATGAGTATAAAAGGTGGAATATGTCTTTTTAGAACTTGTATAAGAACTAAAATCACTTATTTTGGCTCTGGCACTATATTGTTGGGTGGATCTTGAAAGATAGAAAAAATCTCATTCATAGCCACACATACGACTTTTCAATGGCGGACCATTGTTGTGACAAGGGGAGCCATGGCTCCCCAAAAAAATTTTAATTCTATTTTTTATATATGTTATATATATTTTAAAATTATATTTATAGATTATTATTTTATTTATATTAAATTTAATAAAATATTTTATTTTATCATCTATCTTATTTATATATTAAAATTTATATATATTTATTGTATAAAAAGTAAAATAAAAATCAATTTGATGGACATTGGTTAATGAAAGGTAATAAATTTTATCACTAGTGATGAGGTTCTTTTACAGTAAATCATCAAAAAATAATGAGAATAGAAAGAAATATAAAGAGATAGATTAGGAAACAAAAGATTGAAAAATGCACAATATCTCTCATGAATCGAGATTAGTATCTTATTATAATTTATGTGTTTATGATTCTCATATTACGATGATTTTCTTAAATTAAGTTTTTTTTTTCTGAATTAGTTTGCCTAATTATGATGGTAATAAGGATTCTTTTCTAAAATTGGCACTAACCCTAATTATATTTGTCCTGAAATTAGTATATCATAGATTATGAAATTTAGAAATTTTGTGTTTTCCATTACATATGGTAAATTTTGTAAGATTTTATGGATGTATCTTGGGTTGAACTACGAATTTCGTTGCACATAATGAATTAGTTGAATAACTTTGAATTGGATTAAAAATTAGAATATCCTTATAATGTTAATTTAATGAATTAGAAAGATTATAAATTGAAAAATGCATACAAGAATCACTTTATGAAAATGATTGAAACAAAGAAAATGAATTTTTTTATTTAATTAGAAAAAATAATTTATATATAAAAAATCTAATTTGACACTCTTAAAGTTTTTGTCCAAGTTTCGCCATTCCGACTTTCCACAAAATTTTATATGTATCTATAATATTTAATACGAAATTTTATTTACTCACTTGAAATTGAGTACCCCACAATTACTTAAACTCTTTGTTAAGAAGACTTTCAATACAATGACTATATTCAGGGGTAACATCAAGCAGATCTGAGTTCAATCCATATAAGAGTTGATTAACACCACCTTCAATATAAAATTTTAAGATAATGAGTTTATAGACCTAAGTTGTCCAACTTTTTCATTTCTACTTGTAAGACTTAGACTCAATATGAGATTTAGATTATAAGTTTCCAACGTTATGTTGAGTCTATCCATGTGTGGCTAAGTGCGGGGCATGCCTAAACGGGCCGGGCCAACCGACATTGCCACCCCTAATGCGAAGTACCACTTTTGGAGGGAGATCTTTTAATGGTTAGGAGGTTGTTGGGTAATATGAACAAGGAGGAGGATGAGACACAAAGAAGAAATATTATCTATTTTAGATGTTAAATTATGGAAAAGGTGAGCTCAATCATCATTGATGGAAAGAGTTGTACCAATGTAGCAAGTAAAAGGCTGGTGGCAAAGCTTGGTTTGGGAGACATCTATACACCCTAGTCTTTATGCTTTTGCAATGGCTAAGTGAGGATGAAGAGTTGGTGCTGGATAAGCAGGTGGATATTACTTTTTCTATAGGTAAGTATGTAGATTAAGTGGTATGTGATGTGGTTCCTATGGAAACAAGTCAATTGTTATTAGGAAGGCCTTGACAATATGATAGAAAGGTGACATTATGGTCTATCCAACAAGTATTTTTTCTTGCTTAAAGGGCAAAAGGTGCCCGTAACACCTTTATCAACTATAGAGGTTTGTGAGGACCAAATAAAAATGAGGGTAAAGAGAGAGCGAGAGAGAAAAGAAGAAAGAGAGAGAAAAAGAAAGAGAGAAAATAAGAGTGGGAGAGAAAACCCAAAAAAGGCAAGAAAAGGGGAGTAAAGTTGAAAAATCAAATAGTGGTAAAAGTCCTTTATGACAAAAACACCCCCTATATATGCTTATGCCTAACAATATTTATTTGTCTTCTGTAAAAGTTTCTTTATCTTTAGGTGTGGAGCACATTCTCAAGGAAAATGCAGATGTATTTCCCAAAGACATTCCTCAAGGTTTACCTCCTAAAAGATGTATTGAACATAATATGGATCTCATTCCAAGGACATCCTTCATAACATGCCAACCTATAGGAGCAATCCACAAGAGACTAAAGAAATACAAAAGCAAGTAGAGCAACTCATGAAAAAAGGATGGCTTGAATCTCTAGTGGAGTTGCCATCTATTACAACCAAAATCTCGACTAGACGACGAACAAAAAAGAGACGAGCTTAAAAAGAGATTTTAAAGTTGTCACCATAGTTTATTATAGAAAAAGTATGGAAAACAGTAAAATAAGACATGCTATACAAGAACTAGATTTTAGGTCCGGAAGTCCGTTACGCGTAGTGAAAATCAAGATTCACGTAGTTCTTAGAGAAATTGTTTGTTAGAAAGTGTTGATGTTTTTAATTTTTGAAATTTTATATCTTTTTTGATATTTTTAAATTATTTGAAAATTAGTATCAAACGAAGTAAAGGCTGAATAAACACTAAAAGAAAACAATTTTCATTTTTGTAAAATTTTTCTATTTTGGTAATTTTTTATAATTTTCAAATATTTTTAACTTTTTTAAAAAAATAACATGTGTGTAAAAAAGATGGGGTTTAATAAAAAAACAAAGGTGAAAAATGGGATAAGATGCATGGAAGGGTGCATGCAAGGAGTAAAGGCTGAAAATAAAATTAAAATAGATTGAGGCTACGAATTGTGAAAAGCAGGGTACAGTAAGTAGACGAGAACCAATGGCAAAAGGGGTGCAGGACTTAAATAATACGGGTGTAACGAGTAAATAGGAATAGGAAAAGAAAACACAAACAAACATACAAATGATGAAGGTGTAAATATTAAAATGGGGATGCACGTAGGAAACAAAACAAGGCTAGACCCAAGACCCAAGACCCAATAGACAAGAGGTTGAGAATATTAAAAGTGGGGTACGGAAAGCAAAATAACCCAATTTAAGCCCAACCCCAAAATAACTGTCAAAACATAAAAATCCCTTAAGGGTTTGTTCTTCCTCTGCGTGAGCAACACCAATCCTCACCCACTCATGGCTGGCCAGGGCCAATGTTGCCGACGCCGATCACCGCCGAAGGAGCTGCCAGCGTTAACGTCATTGTTTCTCTTTCATTCCCTTTCGCGTCCGAGTGCTCCTTTGATCTCATTTTTACTCACAAACACGAGACACTCCTTCCACTCATTGATACCAGAAGCGTCGTCGTCATCCACGGCGCTCCAACTCCCTCATTCTTCTTCTTGCGCCGGCCACACCAGGTCTGGGAGCCACGCCGCTGAGCCCTACTGTCGCGCCCTCAACCGGAATCGCTCTTCTCCAATCGAACTTTGACACGCCTCCGGCAATGCGGCCGACGAATTTTTCTTCCCTTTATCTGTTCGATTGGGTGATGGTTGTTCTCTGTTACTTGGATGATGGAATAGTCTTGGGAGTGATGGAAACTGTTTTGGTATTCTGTTTTCTATTGTGCAAGTGGAAGATGTGAGTGATAAGGCGATAAGCGTGAGCGAGTCCTCTATTTGGTGAAGAAAATGAAAGAAGATGAAAGATGGATGAAAAAGGGAGGTGAGGAAGATGGTGAGGGAATGGGTGGCGACAATGTGTAGTTGGAAATGCGAAAGGATGAGTGCTTGTGTGCGCGTGAATGGGGAGAGAATCTAGAGGGAGCTGTTGTTTTTATGTGATGGTATTTGTTGGTTATGGAGAATGATGATAGATGAAAAATGTGGGTCTGAGTTGTAGGATTATGAGGAAAGTTAGCATCTACCGGTTTAGCGGGAGGAAGAAAAATGTGCTTCGGGTATGGGTAGTGTGCGTCGGTCTCAACGTGGTTAATCATGAAGGCATGATGATGGAAGAATGGGAAGTAGTAACAGTAGGCGAACAACCATGCGGCATCAACCATTTCATACAAGATTTATGTGATCAAACACTGAGTGACAGAATTACGGGGGCCTTTGAGAAAGCTCATGAATATTAACCAAGGGATCCCTCAGGATTCAAAACTGAAGGTCCTTGATACCTCAACATTAGGTTACGTAAATGGGAAGGGGTGGTTAGTTCCTCCCATTGTTTTCTGCCACCTTATTTCTTTGCTTTTTTTTTTTTTTACAAAAAAGGTCATTTTTCCTTTTTTATTATAAAAATAGGTCAGTTTATTAATTAATTACATAACAAAATCAGTTTAACGATAATTTGACTTTTTTCTATTTATTTTTAACTTTTATATAATTTCTAAAATTTTATATATTTTTAAAAAAATAAATTTTTAATAATTTGATTAAAAATATTTTAAATAAAATTTTATTAAAATTTTGATATTTTAAAACTTTGTATTTTAAATTTTATTATTACATTTTATTATAAAATTTGATTAAAAATATTGTAAAAAAATTATTAAAATTTTGATATTTTAAAACTTAATATTTTAGATTTTATTATTACATTTTATTATAAAATTTACAATAATAAAATTTGATTAAAATTATTTTAAATAAAATTTTATAAAAATTTTGATATTTTAAAACTTATATTTTAAATTTTATTATTTTATTTTATTATCAAATTTACAATCATAAAATTTTATTTAAAATATTTTTAATCAAATTATTAAAAAATTATTTATTTATATATATATATATATAACTTTAGAAATTATTATAAAAGTTTAAAAAAAGATAGAAAAAGATCATATCATTAATCAAATCAAATCTGTGATAGTAGACTGATCCATCTTTATAATAAATAAATCAAAATAATCTAATTTTGTAAAAAAACTAGTCAAATCATTAAGAAATTAACTCTACCATATAATTAATTAGTAAATTAACTGATTTTTGTAATAAACGGATCAAAGGCACCCATTTTTGGAAAAAAATCTATTTCTTTTCAATCACCCAAAATGCCAGTTTTTTCTATTTTGTACACCACTGCCTAACTCAGTAACTGGTGCATGGGAGGGAGTCACCAAATGAGGAAAAGGTGGAGATTGTCACCAAAAGAGAATAGGTAGTGTGCAGGAACATGAATCTTTCTGTGCATCTCGTTTCAATCATCCGTTCCACTTTGTTTTTTTTTTCGTTCACTTTTCTTTTAAAAATCAAATAAAAGTAAAATTAAAAATAGAATAATATAAAATAAAATAAAATATAAAAAATTACTATAGACTGAAATGAAATAAAATAAGATAAAATAAAATAACATAAACTTAAACGAAAATGAAACAAAATCATATAAAATAAATAAAATAACTAAAATAAAATAAAGTAATATAAAATAATAATAATAAAAAAAAATAAAGTATAAATAGATATAACTAGATGAGTAATGATCAAATGACTCATTTTTTTACCACTTCTCTTACCAACTTGATGTGGTCTGACATATTTAATTTTCAAATTTTTTATAATTTAATTAAAATTTGAAATCACAATACTGAAGCTGAATGTTTTGATGCGTGCGTGTTTGAAACTCACCCTTCATCACACAACGCTTTCCCCAAACCCCTCTTTTCATTTTTAGTTTTCAAAAATCTCTTTACTCTGAACCTTCAATTACCTCCCCAACCACGTTTCACAAAACCCAACCCGCACACACACGAAACAAAACCCGCTCTGCTCTCCTCCATCGTGAAAAATCAAAACCCCCTTTCTCCTTTTAATGTTCAAACCCAAACCCCTTTCACTTCAACGGAAAAACCCTTTCTCCTTTTAATGTTCAAACCCCAAACCCCTTTCACTTCATCAGAAAAACCCTTTCCCCAAACCCCTTTCTCCTTTTAATTTTCAAAATCTCCCAAACCCTGAATCTACAATTACGAACCCCCACCCACATTTGCTATGCACACAGACACGAAACAAAACCCGTTATCTCCTTTCCCATCCCCTCCACACCGTTATCTCCTTTCACCACACAGGAATTGCGAAATTGTCGAACCTCAGGGCGAATCTGAGCTGCAAGAAGGGCGATTTTGGAACCTACTACGAAATGGGTTACCCTGATTTTGCTGTCGTTGGTGAGAAGGTTGAATGTTTCTGCCTTTTTAACTAGTTTTTGTGCACGCTTAGTTTCTGTTGGTTTTTCATTGTTTTGTGTAGTTGTTTATTGATTTTTATAAATGACATTCCAATTTGACCCCACCATTTAGTGATGATTGCAAAGAAGTTGTTGATTTTGTGGATTTAAGAAGTTTTTGAATTTGATTTTTGTGTTAACTGTGTGAATTGAAAAGATGTTTACAAAATTGATGAATACATTGTGTCCCTACCATTTATTTTGTCGATTTCGTTCAATGTTCAGTACACAATAGTGCATGAGCATATTCGTTTCAAAAATTGAAGTCCCAAACTAGGACAAAAAGATGGATTGAAAATTTTTGGAAAGATGTTCTTCCCTAAATATATGGTGTTTCTTTATTATTTAGTGACCTTGGTAATATTTTGGATAGTTTGTACAATGCTAATTGATCATAGTGTGTCTCTTTAATTAATGATGAGTAATTCAACCTAGTTATCTGTGCTTATTATAGTGGCTTGTTGTTAAAAACATGTATCCATACTTGGTATTTTATATATTTTTTAAATTCATCAACCTTTTTTGTAAAAAGTTAAAATCAGGATTGGTTTACAAAAAGTTACCATGAAGCCAAGATTTTATTATAAAAATGATAAGATTGTTATTCACAATTCTAATAAATTATTGTATGGTGTAATTATTAACATTTATATAACTTTTATAATAGATTTAAAATTTTAGTATTTTTGGTTAATCGCGAACTATTATTTGGGTGTCGTGTTTGTTGTTTATTTATTGGAATACCTTACCTATATAAAGTGTTTACCCAAGTAGGAGATTTTAGATACCTATGGCAGAAGAAGAGGGTGAGTCAAGGAAGGTAAATGTTTGTGATTATGATCCATTTATTTATTATAGTTAATTAAGTTCATATCTTGATGTTTTTTAACATGTTTTTTAACTATTTGATTGGTATTTTAGCTTGTGGTTTGTAACCGTTGTAAAACAGACTACATTGTTCAAGTTAATGGTTTATTGAGATCAAGACATCGCTCTCGAATTGGAGTCACTCCATTTAGGTGGTGCGTTGAGATGGTGAAACCATTGGATATCAATGGAGTGTTGTTAAAACATACTCTTAGTCGGTGTGTCCTTGAACATGAAAGTATATGTATCAGGCAACATTTGGTACAGTTGTTTGTTTTAGATGTTTGTGTTTGTTTGGGTTTGAATGCTATTGGGGTTATTGTAGAATTCAATAGTGTTGTGTGCGGGGTGATCGAGTCATTATTAGAACATCAACCAATAACAATAGATGACATTGTTAATAGGATATACTTTTATTTACAGAGTGACGATGACGATGACAATGACAATGTAGACAATGTTTGTCATTTATATTTGTTGCTATGTTTTGCTCTTTTGTATTTTTCCAGGACTTTTAGGACTGTGACAAACATGCCATTTAGATTGTTGGATAACCTTGACAACTTGAATCAATACAACTGGTCAAGGTCTGTCCATAGGTTTTTGGTTGAAGGTTTCAATCGTGGTTACCACACTTTAAGGCAAGATCAAAACACGTCTGCCATAATTGTAGCTGGGTCAGTGGCTATTTTGCAGGTATTTATTATTTTAGCCAAGTTGTATTTTGTTAGCCTTCTGTTTGTGAAGTTGATGATTAATTAGTTCCTTAATTTTTTTAGCTTTTGGTTTGTCGACTACTTTCATTAAGGTCTTATGAAGGTGATGTTATTTTCCCGAGAATTTTGAGTTGGTCGTCCTTGATGATTAGGACTCATGGAATCAAATCCGCATTTGAATATAACAAGGTATTGTATTGCATTCGTTTTACTTTAGTTGATTAAGTTCTATTCCGTGTACCAATAAGGTATAAAGTTTGGACATCATTATGCAGGTTATTCTTGGTTGGGAATTAACTAAAGAGGAAAAAAACATTGATGTTGTTCATGATGCCTTAAATATTGGTGAAGATGACATCCAAAGAAAGGAATAGATTACATGTCCTTTACTGAATTCAAGCAATGGTGCAAAAGGAAGTTGAAAAGAAATTATTGGGTCATTCGTCAATTAGGACCAACTGAGTAGTATGGAAGAAGAGTATGCCCGTGGAGGTGAGGAACTTGATGCATCTTTCTTTCATCAACCTCTAGCCTTTTCATTTCATAAAGGTGATGCCTTTGATGTTGAAGAACCTCAATCATGTAATTTTGATCAATTAGAGCAATGTACTTCTGAATACAATCATCATGGAATGGAAATTATTCCCATTATTGAACTAGAAAAATGTTCATTAGATGTAGACTTAACTCAATTGTATCGGATTCTTGTCTCAGAAAATGACAGGTAAGTTACTGTTGTGGATATAAATTTCATGATTGTATTTTCACGGTTATATAGTGTTAATTCTAAATTTACACTTTTCAGGAAAGTTGTGGTTGACATAAATCAACAAATACTAACCACAATTGAGTGTTGGGGATTTCATCCTCGTGGAAAGCTTTGCAACATGGTAATGTCCTTAAGTCATGTATATTTATAAATTTGTTATTTTGTCTACTCAAATTACATTGTTGCTTTCAAATTTTGTCAGGCCATTTTGTTTGCTTGCAATACCTTCATGTATAGACAAAGAAAATTGAATGGGTTGATCAAGAGAGTTGTGTTTGGTCCTCTGTATAAGGTATTATAATTCTTATTGCTTTTTAAGTTTTTATATTTGATGGATGTTGTTGATGATGATTTATCAAAATTTAATTGTGAAATGTTGAATGTAGACCGCAGTTGTAGAAGATAGTAGAAAGGTAAAGGCAAAGAGACGCCAATGGATCTTAGGGGACGCGTGGGCTGGTTTCAGTACACGATATATTGACAGCAGATTTTGTAAGAATGAAGATTTGTAATTTTATTTATTAAATAGTAATTGTGGATGTTTAGTGATTGTTTTTTTTGGAAGGTATTTGCTTCTATAATCCATGAGCAGCATTGGTGGTTTTATGCAATCAACTGTCGCACACACCAATTTTTTGTCCTTGACTCTCTTGGGAGGACACGACATGGAAGAAAAATAATAGACAATGCAATTGTAAGTTTACTTCTTAATATAATTGCTGTAGTTGGCAAATTCAATTATTCATGACTAAAATGTATGTTGATTGTAACATCCCGGTCGGATATTACTAATTTAAGTAATAAAAATTAAGAAATATGATGAAAACCTCATTTATTATACTTCGCTTCCCAAAAACGTGGGAAATTTTATAACATTTATTAATCGGATGTTATCCAAAAATCCATAATTTATGAAACTCCAATACAGTATCCAAATTCACAAATCAGTAAAACACTGTTTACAAATTTCATAAAAACAATAATGATAAAACTCCAGTAAAAGCTTTTCCCAGTTAACCCTCTCTCTGATGCTATGCTTCATCAGCACCACCTGCAACATCATCTGCTCCCGTGTAACGCATTACACGATCATCGCCAAACACAAGCAGATAGGGTGAGCTCATAAACAATTAACATATAAGTTAATAAAAAAAAGTCAAGTTACACCCATCTATTTTATTCTAGTTAATTCTTGGCCCAAACCTTAATCCCCAAGGCTTTTCAACCTTCACAACACATAAATAATTAGCCTCGGATTCAGGGTTTATGATGCTTACACGAACCTGCCCGCTCGTGGTCCTGCCTCTACGAACCTCCCCGCTCGTAGTCCTGCTCTACGGACCTACCCGCCCGTAGTCCAACACACGTGATCCACCAGCTACGTACCTTCCCGCACGCAACATCTCTCAAGTGTGAGCACGGAACATACGAACCTACCTTGCTCGTATCCTCACACGAGAGTAACATGATATGAACCTCCCCGCTCATATCATCACGTGTTCACCACCATCCATGAACCTACCCGCTCATGGCACAGCATCCCCTGATCCAAGTTTCACAACACAACATGATAACGAAAACAACCAAAGCACATCACCCTACACAAGGTACATACTCAAGCTGGTCTTAGGGATTCCAATGCTTCCACGAACCTGCCCGCTCGTGGTCCAACTCTACGAACCTCCCCGCTCGTAGTTCAACACACGTGATCCACCAGTTACGTACCTCCCCGCACGCAGCATCTCTCAAGTGTGAGCACGGAACATACGAACCTACCTCGCTCGTATCCCCACACGAGAGTAATAGAATATGAACCTCCCCGCTCATATCATCACCAGTCATGAACCTACCCGCTCATGACAACATCAAGCATATCCCAAACCAGGACCCACACCACAAACCATGCAAAACATATCACAATGCACCCTACCACTACACCATCACCTAGCGTAGCCTAAGTGCCGCTAGGCGAAATGGCAGTACAGACCGCCTAGCGGTTCCACATCACCGTCGGGTGCCACAACTTATAAGACATTCCTGTTTCATACTATCGCTTGGCGGTTCAGTCTACACCGCTAGGCACTACACCAGTAATGTGACACTACTAGGTTTTAGGTACTCTAATTCATTTCCTAGAATTCAACCATTTAATTCTCAAACATCCAGAAATCAACATACACATTCATATATTCCAAATTACAACATCACAACACATATGCATCTTTCAAGTATAAGCACACATTCCTCTCTTTTATAATTCATATATACTTACCTCTTAAATCAATTCCAACACACACTTTATTTTCCCCTTCTCATTTTCCCAACCCTTTGCATGCTTACAATTCCATTACATTTAAAGTATGATTATCATGTTCCCATACTTTTCCAAAACCCGTCATGATCATGCAACACTCGGTCATAGTGATATCATCAATAGTGGCCTTATTCCCACGCTTATAACATCTTACATTCGAGCTAACATATATAGGTTCATATATTCAACATGTCTCAGCAAGCACTACCAAAAACATACTCATCAATCATGCATCAATATATTTATATATATATATATATACATTCACCAATCAAGGCCATACCAGCACTTGATCACACTCAATCATCCATTAGTAATAATACTATTAGGAAATTCAACAACCAATCATGAGTGACGTATATCTCCCTCTTCAGGCATCCAAAATGAATCTCCACCGTTCAAAGTGAAGAACAACATGTTGTGAAACACCTTACAAAATTTCACCTAAATCGGACGGTTAACGAAGCGGGAAATGCAGTTTCACGAAAACTGCGCAGACCAGAAAAATCGGTGGCGCCTGGCGGCATGAAACGACCGTCGGGCGATTCCTGTTCCACGAAAAGTACGAAAAATAGCGTTTTTTGTGAATCAGAGCACCATGTCTCACTGGTATGGCGCCTGGCGACCAAATGGGTGCCGCCAGGCGGTTCCTGCACCTGCGAACCTTACCTCCTTCACAACAACTCTAATTTCCATCAATTTCTGACTCTATAATATCCGATTCTATCTTTTAGGATTACAATTCATCTCTAACACTTTCCATACGCGAATCCATTCACATTTTTCCATTTAGATGTGTGTCGTTTTCGAAATCCCCAATTCATCAACCTAAAAAGGGTGTTCTTAACAGTTCTCTCAAATTAACTCTAATTGATAGTGAAATTCCCCAATTTCTTTAGTCAAGTATTCAATTAAAAGTTAAGGATCCCTTTCCTTCCATTTAGAATCCAATCAGAACACTCAAAACACCAAAACCGAACAAAAATTGGTCCACGTCGCCTGGCGGGTGTTCATCACCGCTAGGTAGTTCAAGCAAAACCCAGAATCTGGGTTGGTCGTCACGCGTCGCCTGGCGACACAACGCTCACCGCCAGGCGGTTCCTCTCTGGAACCCAGGAAACAAGTAAAAATTGGATGAGTCGCCTGGCGGCAGTTCATCATCCGCCAGGCGGTTTCTGGAAAATTCCAGAAACACGAATTATACACAGCAGGGTATTGTACATGCATCAATTTAATCATACAGTTCATGAAATTAAACAGTACGCAATTAAAGGTACAATTCCAGCTCCCCTAACCTCTGATCCTCGCTCCAAACACGGATTGCACGTGACTTTTAATTCAAACTCACCCTTGCTCTTGCCTCACTCTTCCACAATGGTTTTCCACTCCAATTCTCCTCTACAATTCGTGCCAATCGCCCAGAAGTCTGTGATTTCGTATGCACTCCCCTATCTCAGACTCTTAATCCCTTAATTATCCTCTCTCACTCTAATTCATTCCACCCTTAATTTCACTTAACCTTTTAAAACGAAAATTACAATAAAAGTGTGTGTTAATGTCTACTCAATATCCCTCACAATGTATTTTTCCAGCACTCACGGCTGCCTTCTTGGCTACTAGGTTTTCCAAACCTTTTCACATTCATGCCAAAGGAAAAATTGGCAAAAAGAAATTATTTAGTTCTCAACAAGGTTTGAACCCACACCCATGCACATACCAAACCAAGGCCAAACCATTCAACCAATCCAAATTTCATGATAACTCTTACAATTCTAGGAATTTATCATCACCCCATGCATTCAATATATAAACACACAAAAACGCATAATTTAAATAACACCCAAGTGGCACATATAGGACTCGAACCCAAGTCCTCACACACAATAAAATACTCTCAACCACTTGAGCTAGTACTTTTCCATGTCATAGTTCCTCACATTAACTGCTTTAAATGTTTCTATTACCCGCCATAATTAAATAATTATTTAAATAACTATTTAATTTTCTCGGGTCTTACATTGATATTTTGTACTGGCTTTTTTTAAGGCCTGTAACATGGAGATTTTATTTGGTTTGCTTTGAAATGATTCTGATGCTGATAAACCTAAATTTGAAGTCCTTACCCAAGACCTTCCCCTTCAACCCAATTTGTAAGCACCAATTTTTGTCTTACATTTTATCCAATATTACTATCTTCATATGATACTGTGATTTAATTTATGTTCACATATTTAGAGATATGATTGTGGCATGATAGTGTTGAGATATATTGAGTTGTGGGATGGTGAAACAATCTTTGATGAAAAAAACTTCCCCGCATACACTTCTATAAGTGCCTTTTATTGAATTTCGTTTTGCTCTCATGGTATTCACTCGTTATAATTTCATTTACTTTATTCCATACCGCAGGAACAACTTCAAGCACTCAGGCAACATTACATATGTGATTGGTTTATGGATCCCGAAAATATTCATCGGAATTACTTGCTCCAAGTTTTAGATGTATATAAACGTAAATAGTTTTTATTGAAAACAATTGTAAAATATGATTCGAATATGACAATTGTCATTCAAACATTTCACTTTTGATTATATATGTATTAGGGAGGGAAATATTTATCCTCCTGTGCTTTCCATAGCCGTCCACATTAATTTGGTTCCAAAATTCAGTGGTGGTTACTAATTAATGTTTGTAAACTTTCATCTTACTTTGGAAAACGTTAAAGGAAAATTGTATCCCAAATTCAATTACAATTAATTTTGTAAGAATAAAATGGTAATTGGAATAAAGTTCCTTTTCTTTTTTGCAAATTAATTTTACGAAAAAAATATGTGGGTTTCATATTAATTGTTCTGTACATGCAACTTCACTTAAAAAATGTAGCAGGGTTGTTTTCCCAGGAATGCCCTAAGATAAGGTTTAAAATAAGTGGAATGTGGACTGTCCCTATTATGCATAGGTGGCATTTTCCCTTTTATCGAGGGCTGAAAAGTTGGTCCATCACTTGTCAAATATGTTACTTTTTATCTCGTGCATTAACTCGTACGTGGGTTACAACTTAATTCGCTTCGAATTACAATGTAGTCTTAAGACTGATCCAGGTTAGTATACATATGAATGTTAATTCAAGAAATAATGGAATGGTAAAAATGATTATATGAAACGTCTTCCCAAATCCACTTAAGTTCATACACATGTTGGTGTGGCTCCCTTTCAATGAAATCAATGATGATAAGTTTTTATTGAAATGTATTGAATAAAAAATATCCTCGAAGTGGATCATGCATTGATTATAAAATCAGTTGGTCAATGTACAATGAAGAAATCATCCATTCAAGTGTTAAATGTTTAATACGAAAGACTCATTCACCATACCTATGGCACAACAAAAATTACAATCATGTTTAATCCAAAAGAGGACCAACCCATGGCCACATGTTCTAAATACTCCGTACAAAATAATAAATTTGTGGACAATTCAGAGATGTCATTTATAGACACATGTTTCATGTAACGATGTTTGTTGATGCCATTTCATTTTCAAGTGCCCATGTCATCAAAATAAAAGACCAAACCATCGTCATTCTTGCAAAAAAATTATTTAATGAGTGTTGGGTGAATCTGGATACTAAATTTTCTCTTAATACCACAAATAAGAACGCCATACATAAGTTATTTTACTATACCTAAAAATTTGTTCCTTGTGACACATTTTGTGTTTGATGTGTAGTATTTTGAATTGAAGTCAAGAGGGAAACAAATCCACTACACTGGACGTGTTCAAACTGCCAAAAAAAATTAAGTAAAATTACTATATATTGGCAAAAGCAAATACAAGTCTAAATGCTGAAGCAAGATTTTGATGATGATAAAAGAAGCCTAAAAGCCATCTGAAAGTCAATATGAAGAACATGTGTTGTTATGTATAAAGCTATCTTGTAAAGTGTAATTAGAATAGTTATAATCAATACGCAAAAAGCAAATTCTGGTATTTCTCGAAAAATCAAAGTGATAATCGGTTATCACTTAGGATAATCGATTATCCTGAGCTGAGTTAATTTTTTCACGAAAAGCACTGGAATAATCGATTATCACCTCTGATAAATGATTATCTGTTCAAAAATTTGTTTTCAAAAAACACACTAGAATAATCGATTATCAATTGTGATAATCGATTATCTTGGTCAGTTGGGCGCGACTATTCAGCTTTTGACCTAATTTTCAGAACCTTTATTTAAGGAACATTAGAGTTACTTCTAACTTACCTTTTTGAGAAGGTAGAGTGCTAATGCTGTGACTGCAAGAGAGTTCTCTTAGTGTTCTTAAAAGAAGCTTTGAAAAACCTAGTGTGGGTAGAGCGATAACTTTTCCTGAGAGGTTTTCTAGGAGATTGAGTGCTGCTGCTGTTGCTAGGAAAGCTAAGGTCAAGGTTCTCTGTGTGATTCAGAGAAAGGTGTTCATTGCTTGTGTGTTCAAGAGAGGTGTTTTCTTTCCTTACTCTTTTTATTATCTGATTGTAAATCTGATATTTGTTAGTGATTTAGTTAATCTTGTTTTTGAGAGATTAACAACTGGACGTAGGGTCTTTTGATCCGAACCAGTATAAATACTTGTGTTCAATCTTCTTCTCTATCTCTTTGTTTCATCTACTATTATGTTTAAAGGAATTAATATTTGATTTAATTGATAAAATTTTGGAAAAATTTTAAAGTATTAATTTTACCACTTAAAACCAATTCACCCCCCTCTTGGTTTTTGTTCAAACGCTTAAACATTTCATTGCGCGATACCAACAATTGGTATCAGAGCTTGCTTTGATAGTTGTTCAAATTTTTCGAAAATGGTTGGACAAAATCAAACTTTTGTTGAGGGTGCGTCTATCAACAAACCTCCTCTATTTACTGGTGAAAAATATCCTTTCTGGAAAGTTAGGATGCAAATTTTTCTGGAATCTGTTGATAGAGGTATTTGGGATGCTGTGTTAAATGGTCAATTTTTTCCTGTTAATATTGTAAATGATGTGCAGGAACCAAAGCCATTCTCGCAATGGACAATAAACGAAAATAGACGCGCTCAGTATGATGTAAAAGCTAGAAATATAATTTCATCAGCCTTAACCCTAGATGAGTTTTACAAGATCTCAGTCTGCACCAGTGCACAAGATATGTGGGAAATATTGCGTGTAACTCATGAAGGAACAGACAATGTGAAAAGGACACGCAAGAACTCCTTGATTCAAGAATACGAAATGTTTCGGATGCAACACGGAGAAACTATGTACGATGTGCAGAAACGATTCACACACATTGTCAATCATCTCACAGGTCTAGGTAAAACTCTTGATACTGATGAATTAAATATAAAAATTCTTAAATATTTGAACAGAACTTGGCAGCCGAAGGTGACAACCATCACAGAGTCACAAAATCTTGCGACAATGACGATGGCGGCCCTATTTGGAAAGCTGAGAGAGCATGAGCTTGAACTGGGCAGACTAAATGAAGAAGAAGATATTGGAAGAAAGAAGAACATTGCCTTCAAAACTGAAGTGGTTAAAGGCAAAAAGCAAAAGGAAGAAGATGATTCAGATGACGATGAAACTCTTAGTCTTATGATTAAGAAGTTTACAAAATTCATGAAGGCCAAAGGTAAAAATCAATTCAAGAACAACAAGAAGGATAATCAAGGATCATCCTCAAATTTTAAATGCTACGGATGTGGAGAATCTGGACATGTCAAGGCTGATTGCCCAAATTCAAAGAAAAGTGAAGAGAAGAAGGGTAGAAAATTCTTTAAAAAGAAGGCATACAAAGCATGGGAAGACAATGCCTCAAGCTCATCAAATTCTAGCGATTCTGATAATGGAGAAGCAAATCTATGTTTGATGGCTAATCACGATGATTCTGACAGTGAGGTAAATTCTACTTGCAATGAAAATGAGTATGATGATTTGTATGATGCTTTTCAACAATTACTTCTTAAATCTAGTAAATTGGATAATGCTCATAAAAAGTTAAAATTTGATTTTAAAGATTTGCAAAGTAAATTTGAAAAATCTCTTGAAGAAGAAGAATTTCTAAAAAATAAAATTTCAATACTAGAAAATAAAGAAAAAGAAACGGTTGAATGTGCTTCATGTAAAAGTTACATGTTTGATATATGTATTTTGGAGAAACATCTTGAAGATGCCTTAGAAAATAAAAATTGTGAAAAGTTTGATCTCAAGAAAAATCCAAATAAGTCCAAGCATGCTCATAATCATGATTTAAAAAATAATACTAAAAGAACTCGTAGAGTTTGGGTAGAAAAAGGAACATCTCATTCTATGAATACATATGCATGTACTGCTACATGTTTTTATTGCATGAAAAAGGGCCATACTTCAAACAAATGCAATATTAAACATTTTGGTGTTCCAAATGGGAAGTATGATTGGGTGCCTGTTCATAAGTAGATATTTTTCTTCTAACCCTAAGGACCCAAACAAGTTGTTGGGGACCTAAATGAATTGTTTCCTTATTTTGCAGATGACTTCTAAATCCAGAAGATCAATGTGGTATCTTGACAGTGGTTGTTCAAGATACATGACTGGAGACAAAAAGAAGTTTAAGAACTTTAAAAGAAAGGAACAAGGATTTGTCACTTATGGGGATAACAACAAGGGAAAAATACTTGGAACATGTGATGTAGGTGGAAGAAATACTTTTGAGATCAAGGATGTACTGTATGTGGAAGGACTAAAGCACAACCTTATCAGTATAAGCCAATTATGTGATAAAGGACTCAAAGTAATATTTGAGAGTGGCTACTACACTATTCATCAAAAGGACTCCAAATAAGTAACCTTAAAAGGTATGAGACACAATAACATTTACTTGATTGATCTTGATACTGCATCATCTAGTGATATAACTTGTTTGGTTGTTAAAGAAGAAAATCCTTGGTTGTGGCATAAACGAGCTGCTCATATTCACATGCAACAATTAAACAAACTAATTTCTAAAGAATTAGTAATCGGATTGTCAAAAATAAAGTTTGAAAAAGATAAACTATGTGATGCATGTAAAAAAGGAAAACAAGTAAAATCTTCATTTCATTCAAAAAATGTGATTTCTACATCAAAGCCTTTAGAACTTTTGCATATGGATTTGTTTAGTCCTTCAAGGACAAAAAGTGTTGGGGGAAATTATTATGCTCTTATTATTGTTGATGATTACTCAAGATATACATGGACCTTCTTTCTCACATTAAAAAGTGAGGCCTTTAAAGCTTTTAAGAAATTTGCAAAAGTAATTCAAAATGAAAAAGATTTGAAAATTAAAGTTTTGAGAAGTGATGATGGTGGAGAATTTTAAAATGAATTATTTGAAAACTTTTGTGAAGAAAACACAATTATGCATAATTTTTCTGCACCTAGAACTCCTCAACAAAATGGAGTTGTAGAAAGGAAAAATAGATCTTTAGATGTTTTTGGTCTTAGGTGTGTCTTTCAATCTGTTGAATGGTTTTTCAACAGGTTAAAATGTCTCTTTTAGTCTGTTGAATGGTTTTTCAATAGGTTAAAAGGTTGGCTGTAGTAGTTTTAAACTACAACAAATTCAATCAGTTGATTTAGTTTTTAAGCGACTGATTTCACTTAAGTCAAGTGAAATCAACCGATTGATTTGACTATAAAACCTGTCATTTTCGGAAGAGAGGTTTGTTGATCATTTTAAAGCACGAATTTGTTCTGGAAACTTGTGGAAACTCTCTCCTTCGTGATCATATGTGTTGCAGCTGTTGAAGATTGATCTTGGATCAATTCTTGGAGCTTTTGGCTTGGTTTAAAGCTTTGAGAAAGTGGTTTGTGGTAGGATAGGTTGTGCTACCACTGAGGTTTGATCTTTCTCAAGCTTTTTGTGTGTGCCTGGTGGTTTTCCAGGTCTGCAACAGGGTTCTTGCTGTGCTGGTGTGATTCTTGTGTGATTCAATAGTCTTTTGTGGTGTTTTTGCATATTTTGGAAGTGTAAGGGTGGATACTTTGTAAATCTTTTGAAATAGTTCAAAGTCAAGCTCAGGTTGCTTTGACAAACTGGATGTAGCCCAGGTTTGAGTGAACCAGTATAAAATTTTGTGGTGTCCTCTCTTCTCTAACCTTTCTCCTTGCATTTTCATTTTAAAGTTTAAAGAACTTGTGCTTTAATAATCTTTTTCATGTTCTTGCATGTTTTCATAGCATTTGCAGCATTGAGCATGTTTACATAATCATTTGGAACCTATCTTGATCATTCTTGTGCATTGTTCTTGGTTTAAAATTCAAATTCGCATTTTTGCATTTTTCCCAGTATTTCAGTCGACTGTTTTCTTGTTTCAATCGATCGATTATACTAGAACAGAATCTGTTTAGTAAAATCAATCAATTAACTCTATTTTTGATCGATTGAAAGTGTACAATTAAGTATTGTTTGCATCTTAACTTAGTAATCTATTTGATTCAATTAAAGGTGGTTTTTAGCTTGCAAAGATGGCCTAAATTTTTTTAACTAGCCAATTCAACCCCCCCTTCTTGGCTTTTCAACCATTTCAAAACTAACAATTTGTGCTACGATTCAATGTTGAGTTGGTAAACCAAATAATGAAAATTAATAGTGTCATGTGAATAATTATTTAGTGTTAAGGAAACTACTTAATTGAATGAGGATGTCCTTGTGTTCAAAATCTTACAAAGAAAAAGACACATAGTTGTATACAAAAAAACACATTGATACTATGGTATTGAGATGACATTTGAAATGTTCTTTCGTGGTATGATTCAACATTGAGTTGGTCAACCAAATAATGAAAATTAATAGTGTATTGGAAATATGGTTATTTTAAGTTCGGTAGAATATAATAAATTCTTTATTAACAAACAATAAGATAACAAAAATCATTGGATTTACGTTCAGCAGAAATTAGCTTTCTTTTTCAGACTTTTTGGACCAAATATAAAGTCCACAGTGAAATACTTGTTTAGGAAACAATAATGGTTTTCTGCCAACATGGAATGTTAGTGGCCTTAACTGAATTTACCTTTAGTAGTAAGTGTTTTCGTATTTCAGACTTTTTGTACAAAATAAATTGCAGTGTGACATACTTGTTTGGGGCAAAATTAATGTTTTTCTGCAACCATGTTCTAAATTTCATGCACATTAGACAAGCCTATAATGGTAAAAACGTATATGGAATTACCTTTAACACTAATTGCCTTCTTGTTTTAGACTTTTCATACAATATAAAATCCAGAGATTCTTCTTTACAAGTGAGATTCTTCTTTGCAACACCAATAATGCTTTTCTGCCAACATAAAATGTCATTGAGTTTTTCAGTTGACTTAGTTTTAGTTTGAGTGCACGTTAACTAACCATAAAATTATAAAAATAGTAATTGGACTTCCCTTCAGCATTAACGACCTTCATCTTTCAGACTTTTTGTACAAAGAAAATCCCATTGACATGTTAATTTCGGAAATATGGTAGCCCTTATTTTACCATATTCATAAGGACAAATTAATAATATTTACATATATAAGGCAGTTATACACCTAAAGATGTTATCCTAATCTTAAATGTTTAGCGACTCTCCTATGAATTCTTGGTTGACTACTAATGTTAATAAAATTGCTTCAGGATATGCTAAGACTTGACATGGTTCTCTATCTCTCTTTCTTGACATGTTTCTTTGCCTTTCATCTGACATTGCCATATAGTTGAACCTACGCCAATTATTTTTCATTCACTAAATTACAGAGTTATCAACAGTTGCGTTTATAATAATCAACATTATATATTTAAATATAAATAATTTTAAACTATAAAAAAGTACTTTTTTTACTAAATACCAAATAAAAAGTAAAAGCTTTGACTTTTTTTATTCATCAAAAGAAAACCTTTTAAATATATTTTTATCTTACCTGCATAAAGAATTTATGAAGCATTAAATTAAAATACATTGAAAGATTTAATAATTAAATGAAACTAATATAGAATTTTTATTAAAAAAGCATCCAATATCTTAATTATGCAATAATTTTCTTGTACACAAAGTATTATTAATTGAAGATAGGATTCAGAGCACACGAGTTCAATTTTTAAAGTTTAAGCAATGAAGCAAAGCTCATGTGAATCTAACCCAAGTAACAAGGTTCTCTTGTCCACTTGATTGTGACATATCCATTAGTTTCCTTCCTGTCAACAATTCCAGCAAGACTCAACAACCCCATAACTTGAGATATTCCAAAACTCATAAAATTGCAACTTTGAGTTATAGGATCATACAAACTCGTATGTCATGCAAGTGATTGTTTGGTTTCCTATTTTTTATCAAATACATTTTCTAATATCCTCCTTTTGGGCAAGTCCAATATTCTTGAAAAATGTCAAACAAAATAAGAAACATTTGTCGTAAAAGAACCTACATCACGCCATTCCACATTTTATTAGTTAATTCTAATTCCACAAAAAAATAGAATGTCTTACCTTGGACAAACCTAACTCTGATTTGGAAGAGAAGCAAATGAAAAATTGCCTGAATTTTTTCCCCAAAATTTTCTCAACCTATAAGCATAAAAAACTATTTCATGAGTGAAGATAAAAAAACCATAGGTGCATTTAGAAATATTCACAATTCCCAAATAGAACATAACAACAAATTTAGAATTTTAGATCAACAAATTCCAATCCTTGAGCGAAAATAAATGTTACACCTGATGAATTCAAACATTCAAAATATGCTCACAGTACAATCTAAACCGTGTCAAATAATCTCTAAGGAAGCCTTTCCATTTAGTCAACCTAGTGGAATCATTATCAAGTTGGATCAAGAAGTAGACATAAGAAATACAAACAATAACAACAACCAACTAGATCAAGTTGTAGATAAAAGAATCTTATTTTAATAGTGAGGGAAAATGAGTCAACAAATGGTGTCAATTACAATAATGATACAGATTCCTAGCTTTACAATTTGAGTTAACAATGGGCAGGTTTTTGTAGGGTACTAAAGTGTCTCTACTCCTCATAGGTTTTAAAGAAAATAAGGGCACATAACAGTAATGATCTTCATGCAAACAGAAACCTCAATTTCCATGCTCACACGCAATGGATTCCTGTACAAATGAACCCAATGTATGCGATTTGTGCGGGTTCTCATTGGATTCAAATCACATGGTCATGTTAATTTAAAATACACATAAAATGGAAAGCTCAAATGGGACCACAACCCAATCATAGTAGATACCTCAGTTTCATATCAATAGTAAAACTGTAGTCCATGACCTCTGAAAAATGATGCGACAAAAAAGTTGAAACTTAACAACCATTCACAACCATAAATGAAGAACTTACTACCAACAAAGGAACAACTTTGATTGCTCTGAGTAGGTGACTAGTGACCTATGACCTTGACAAAAAAGGAAGGCAAAACCGTTCAGTCTTCTTTCAAATGCTCCACTTCAAAACCAAACCAAATTTGTAAATGCTTGGTGTGGGTTACCATTAAGCCAAGAGGAATGACATAAAAGAATGCAAAAGCGATAACTAGTGGCCACAAACCTATCTTCTTTAAAAGGATAACTAATGATGATAGCCGAACAACTTTCTCAAGCACCGACCACAATTCTCCCTTGCTTTATTAAGTGTTGGGTGACCACAAAGGTGAGAAAACATATTTCACCACTTGGCTTCCTTTCTTTGGAGAAAACACTTCCTTTTTTTCACACATACTCTAGACTTCACCACCACTCATAATTGCCACATCACAAGGGTTAAAAAAATTCATAAAACTTAAAAGGAAAATAATATAGTAACAAGAAAAAAGTGACAACTTCTCTCACTATCTGATGTGGTAAGGTTTTTTTAATTTTAATTTTTTTACACAATTTCCATGTTGGCCATGTTTTTGAAAGAAGTGCGAGAGAAAGGGAGGTTTTTGTTGTTCGTGTGAAGAGTGGAGAGTGGTTACACTATGTTGCAGAACTAATCAAGTGGAAAAACAGTTACCATGGTTTCGTCTTCTACTTCCTCTGAAGTTCTTAATCTTCCCTTGAAGGTCATTACTTTCCTCTGAGCTTAAACCCCACTATCTTCTTCCATTCACCGTTCGGTGTGTTTGTTGGCGACGCTTTAGTCGGTGGAGAAGGTGTGGGTTTACGGAGTGGTGGAAAATTTTTGTGGGTAGTTGACGAGTCATTATTTTCTTCCATTCCACTAGCCTTTGTGTACCCATTAGACAGTTGTTCAGTGCTTAATTGTTCATCTTTAGAGTGTTTTTCATCTGTTGGGCTTTATTGGGCCACTGTTTTGAATTTGAACTAATTTCACATTATTTGGCCTAATTTTTGTTTTTAATTATTTTTAGGTATTTGGGTGAAGCAATTTTGGAGCTTGGACGTCAATATTCAGTTGAAGAGAGTCGCCACATCATTTCCATGTCTTTTCCACGTCAGCAAAGTCAATGGGTCAACATTTGAGGCCCAAAGTGGCATTTTTGTAATTCTGCAGCTCATAATGGCAGTTTCGTAAATATGAGTGACAGGGGGTGAAATGACTACGCAAATTAGGTCTGCATGGAGGAGGAGCCGCTACTTCATCTTCTCCATTCTCTCCAACTCCATTTTTTCGTGCTCCAAGCTTCCATGGATGTCCCCTCTTGCGGTTTTTCACGTTTTTAGGTCATTTTTACCATTTTTATGCACATTTGACAGCACCCATTGAGGGTTTTGCGTTTTGATTTCGTTCTACATTGGGCAGCTCCTTTTGTGATTTCATTGACTTGGAACAATACCCATTCATGGGTTTTTTACATTTATATATGATAGCACCGTTTTGCATTCCATTTAAGCTTTGAAATCTCTATTTTTGCTCTTAAATTGCATTTTCAGATTTCATAAGTTAGGGTTCTTGGTTCTGTTTTTGTGATACCAGTTTTGAAGTGTTTAATTGCTCATTTCCATGTCTAGCTAAATTCTTGTAATGACTCCTTGATGAAAAATGCAATGAAGCTTTGAGGTTGTGCTTGTTTTGTGAAATCTGCCATATTTTTATTCTGAATTCGTGGAATGCATGTGGTGAATCTGTTAATGCTTAATTTACAGAGTAATTACATACGTTTTGGTTAAGATATGTTCATGCTTAATGTATGTAGCTTGGCTGTCACGAATTTAAGGAGTGTGCATTACTTAATTGCATAATGAAGCTAGATTGTAATTTTCGCTTAGTGAATTATTATCTAGTGGATTGAGATAAGGCAGAGTTGGTGTTAATTTGGTGGCCTATGATAAGTGAAATTGCGTTTGAATCAAGGATATCAATACGGTTTTAATCACTGTAGCATTTAATTTAATCTGTTGATTAGCATTCTGAATCTGTCTGCCAAACCCCCCCTTGTGTTATTGTTGTGTTCATCTGGAAATTTCGCTTTGAATGAAAATATTGGTCGTTGGGAGACGACTTGGTTCACTTTCATATACTGCATTTAATATGTTCTAATTTGGTGGGGTACGACCTCTATCAGTAGTTCTTGTTCTGAATCTTCGTCGAAAGGAGGCCTTTTTCCAGTAATGTAGTCAGTGGCGTGGATATTTCAAGAGTTGCATTTCAATTTGGTGTTCGATCAGTTGTTAGAAGGTAAGTAAAACATTCGAAAGTGATTTTAGTTTGTATCTTTGGTTGTCTTCATGGGTTGTGTTGTACTTAGATTTTTGTGGGTGAAAGGATTTTTTTTTCGTTTAGGGTTGATCTTAATTCCATCTTCAAGCTTTCTGTTTAGATGAAGGAAATGAGGTTACATGTTGTGGTTGTTTTTGTTGGTTATAAATGTGATATTGCTTGGTGACTGCATTTTCGTTTTGGGTGGAAGGTGAATATGTTAATGATTTGGTTTTTGGTTAAAGCGAAATGACTGGGAAACAAAAAAGAAATTCTTCATCAGAAAATTTGGAGAAGGATGTGAGTAAAGGAAAGGCATCATGGAGTAGAAAGAAAGCATATGTGAGTGATGCCAAAGCTTTTGATAAGAAAAGAGGTAAGTTAAATAATGAATGAATTTATGCATTACATTTGGTATATTTGTGATATTGTTTACATTTGTGGTTATTGTAAGTTGAATTGTTTGGTTTTTTTTTTTAGGTTCACATTGAGCATCGATGCCAAATGAAATACATTGTTCAAGCAAATGCACTACTGAGTAATACTCATCGTGCAATACTTGAATTTACACCTTTTTCTTCTTGCCTACGGCTAAATAAGGAGTTGAACATCAATTGTGCGTTGCTAAGAGAGGTCTTGAGTCAATGGGTTCCCAACGAGGAATCCATCCAAATTAGGCAATAGTTGGTTAAATTAAATTTTCAGATGTGAGTATATGTTTGGGGTTGAGTGCAGCAGGCAATGATGTTATTTTTTACAGTGACTTGTTCGGGGAAGTCGATTGCTTTTTCGTTCTAAGGATATAAAGATCATTCACATAATTGAAAGGATGCGTGTGGAGAGTGTTTGCCGACTTTATGGGCTTGTATGTCTTGTTGTTTTGTTTTTCCCTAGGACTTCTAGGACTCTGACAAACCTGCCTTTTAGGTTATTAGATAACCTAGATAACATGAGGAAGTATCGGTAGGCCAATTATGTTCACAATTTCATCATTGCTTCTTTGAATCGATCATCCATAGTGTATAGAGAGAAGGAAAATGAGCACACTATATTTGTGTCCGGTTCAGTCATTGTGGTTCAGGTACATGTTTTTTCAATTGTAATAATTACAGTATGTCTTAGTTTTTTGACATGTATTAATATTTTGGTGCATATTTGTCATCAAAAAGCCCATGCATCCCTTTCTGAAGTTACAGATGCCATCTTGAAGGAAGAAAAGGTAATGGACAGTGAAGTAGGTGATGACAACCTGATCGCCTAGCCATTGTTCCTTACGTCAAACTAAATAATCCTCCTACTGAAGTAGTTGGTCCTTACATGGAGAAGTTATTTTTGTACCAAGTTATAACTTCAAAAGTGAAAAGGTAATGGGAATTGTCTTTTTTCATTATTGTCGGTGTTATTTTGATGACTTTAATATCATCTTTTTCACATGAAAGATGTGTATTTGTTGAGATAAATGAGCAGATACTGACCAGTAGTGAAACATGTACTGCTTTATTTATAAACAATTTTAATTTGTTTGCCAAAGTTAATTGTATTCATATTTTATGCATGATAAGGTCATTTGTGATTGTTCAAAGCGGAAGGTTAACAAATGCGTTTGGTCTTTAACAAACTACAATGAGTTATTTGTGCATAGACTTCTTTCTATAAATGATGTCTTCACGACAAAATTTGTTAGTATTGTCAATGTTGTCTGTTGTGGCTATAGTCAGTTTATGTGTTTCAATTATTTTACTTAACTTGTTTCAGTTAATGGCATATGTGCTTCATGATAACCATTAGTGGTGTTATGCCCTTAATTGGGAAACAAGAAAATTGTATGTTCTTGACTCCCTAGGACACAATGTCCTAGGAGAAAACAAATTGATAATCATATTAGAAGTAGTGTGATGTTCTTTAATATGCAGAAATGATTTTTTATTTCTTTTGGCTATAAAGTAATATGACATGTTACTTGGTTTGTTTAAAGGCCCATAATTTGGAGCATTTGTTTTCTATGCTATGTCTCCCCTATCCAAAGAGAAACCAAGTTTCGAATTAATCATTGAAGACTTGCCACAACAACCTAACTTGTAAGCTTTTGTCGGTGTCAATTGAAAGTAGTAAGGCATGTAAGACATGATGACTATTGTCATATTTCATTTCATTAAATTTGGTTTTGATGTACAATTTGACTATGGTATTAGGGTACTTAAATATCTGGAGCATTAGGAAACTGACAAAAAGTACAATGGCAAAAGTATGCTTGTTTATAGTGGCATAAGTACATTTTGCAAAGAGGAAACTAATGATTTGATTTAATCATGTCATAAGTAATTTTGTCATCAATGCTAATGTAGGTCAATTGCTCATCATCACTGATATCCTCTATTGTCTCTAGAAGGATTTCATCTAGGTGCTCCCCATTTGCATCCACATTCTTTTCTAGATTTGTTTGAACATTCATGTGTACATCACTGTCTACAAGTACTTGTTCATTGGGGTTCAAATTGGCTTGAACACAGTCTTGGGTTTGTTCCTTTTGTCCCTCCATAGTATGTCAAGGTTGTACCTCTTCAATTTTTGGACTACTGATGTCATGGTTGACGACCTATGCATTTCATGATAACTTATCACATTAAATATGTTTTTGGACAGCACACAAAATAATGAATAAATTATAAAATATCAGATCTTAACAATATTCCTTTGTGTGATTTTTTTGTACAACTTATCTGGCTTGGGCTTGAATATGACCACTTCTTTCAGTTATATGACAACCCCAACACCAATTAGTGGACCACATTAAGGATGTGAAACTGCTTTTTTGTGGACGTTGGCCTGGGCAGTATGTTTTTGGTCCTGATATAAAATTTTACGAGCATTATAATCTGTATTTAGCATGTTATTTGGGGACAAATTGAGGACATTAACAACATAATATAAGATCAACAATCTTAACAATCATAAGCAGATTACCCAACCCATTTGGCTTACACTCCTTCACAACACAGGCCACAAAGGGCAATCTGTCAAAAAGAGTAACCTTTTTCATGTGACCCTCTTCCACCAAATTTGCATTTGGTATTAGTTACGCCATTCAGTTCTTTGCACTGATGAAAGAAAAGAGGTTCATTATATATATATATCTACAACAAGTTCATCCACTAATATTTTATCATGGTGTTTTATGTACATGGTGGCCCATTTCCAAGCATTTGTTCCCAAATCATGAGCAAATGTTGTTGCAGCGATGTCCTCCATAAATTGTTGTGTTGACTACCCTCACTCTGCCTCACGGTTCATCATCACAGCATGAAAATTTCCTACTGGACCAAGGATAAAAGACATAGTTTCATTGCACCGTCGCATGAATGTGTGCAAGTTGAATACATCTACTTCCAGAGCCTGCCATGGTTCCATTTTCTCTACTGTAGATACCCACAAGAATAAAATTATGAGGAAGGAGACCCATTCAATGGGTCTTATTTGAAGTGTTGACAAAACTACCCTTTAAAAGTGATAATTTAATTGACGTGACTTTTCCGTCTTTATAGTCCATCTTGTTACATTGCTTTTCTACGTTTTCTACAAGCCACTCTCTCACAGTTGTCCTGTCAACCATCAACATTAAATTGCATTCATTGCATGGAAGGTCACTGTCTTACTTTTCAGGTTGCACAAAATAAGTAAAAATAATTAAACCCTGATAATGCTGTCGTTGACGCGATCAAATTAATACTACTAAACTATAGCAACTTCAGTATTGCTAAGATAGTAGTCAAGAAAATAGAAAGGGTAAAGTAACCCTAAGTCTTCTCCCAACGAACATGGAATTAATTTTTAACAAATTAGTTCTTATAAAACTATACAAATGAGTTAGTCAAATAAAATAAAAAATATAGGGGATTAAGATAAACAAAGATAGAAATAAAATTTAAAAGATAAAAAGAAATAAAAAAATAGTAAAGAAAATAGATTGATTCCATTGCTTTTTCAAAATAGATTCATCATCGGTTATCTAAAGATTATTGCTCAATTAATTATTGTTATAGATTTACAAATTAATCAATGTAAAGTCTCAATTAATTTGTTGGCGTTCTCACTTTTAACCAAAGTATAGTCTCAATTAAAAGTGAGAAATTTTAGATTATCCACAGTAAATTCACCAAAGTACAATCTTAATCAAATTTACTATGCCTAATCATGTCTATTCTTTTATCTCCTCACCAAATAAAAAGCTTAATTAATCAAAGTAAAGTCTCAATTAATTGTAGTTAGAGTAAATACCTTTAACCAAAGTAAAGTCTCAATTATTGGTAAAAACTCATTTAATCATATGAAAGTTTCTAAATAAAATCAAAGTAAAGTCTCAATTCAATTTAAAAACCCTTGGACTCATATGACCAACATGCATATAGATTTAAAATCATTACTTCTTACGTGATTTAAAGATAAAAGACATAGATGAATGAAAACCTCAACAATAATAAAAAGAACAAAGAAATTAATTGATCTAACATCAGAATCCAATTAAGAAATTACAATGGAATCAACCCAAGAAGTTTAGAACTCCATGAATGCAAAATAAAGAGAGAAGAATAGAGAAGAAAAGAGAGAGAAAGAAATTAGGCCTCCCTAAGGGTTCCTCAATTCCGACGTGCTGAGCTTCTTGGAATGCTTGGCTTGGATTTTTGTGATTTTTATAATTTCCTATTCTTGGATTTATTTTTAAGGTGTCATGAAGCTTTAAGCAATTTATTTCCACACCTCCATAAGCTCAACTTAGCTACAACTGCACTAACACACCTCAAAATATCCAAAGAACATTCATGCAACTAAAAAGCTATTTTTAACATGTTTTTGTATCTGATGCTCAATAAACCCAATTTTAGGAAATCCCAATTAAATCAATCTTTGAGCACACAAATTCAATTAAAATACCCAGAATTAAACATTAAATGAGGGCAAAAGCACACACTCATCAAACCCCTTTAAAACAAGTTAAAGCAAATGAAATCTGCCATTAATATTCAACGCATAACAACTGTTGAGTTTTTGGATGCATTGAAGAGGTTCAAGAAGTAGTAAATAACATCATTTTCTTTGACCAACAACCACCTTCCACCCATTGTAATGGTGCGTTTTTCTATGTTTAATGTCTTCCAGCTACGTTACACTTTATGAAAGTAATTGGTATAAAGTCATATTTATTTTTTTCAAATCCACTCCTTACTCTCAAATGAATTAGAAACATTGTTCTAAATTAAAAAAAATGATTTAACTCATTGAATGACCATAGTGATGTTGAATGTGTGGATAAAATTAACTCATTCTGATTTTAATCTCATCCGTAGATGCAAAATAGGGAACGAGATGACCTTATATGCTTGGATGACATTACTTTACTTGATGAAGATTGTGGTCTAGGTACATCATATGGGGAGGATACCTTTGGTTTTGCTGAATTGATTAACCACACTGAGGATGGTGCTTTGCCCATAGTTGTAATGCAATTTGAGACTACAAAAGACATTAAGAGTTTCTACAAGAAACATGTTGTCAAATGTGGTTTTGGGGTGCGAATTCACACCTCAAAAAAGGATGATGATGACCACTTGTGTTACCTGAAATTAGTTTGCTCAAGGGAAGGTAAGTATGTGTCCCAAATCCCACCCAAATTGAAGACCCACCCTACCCAAAGAAGACAATGTCCAGTATCCTTAACAATGGTGAGAAAACCACAAGCATGGATAGTAAGCGCTATGGTTCATAAACACAATCATGACATTAGTCCTACAAAATCAAGGTTAATACGTAGAAATAGAAGGTTGAATTTACAAGCCAAGCAAACCCTATATATTAATGACCAGGCCGGTGTACATTTGAACAAGACTTTTAAGTCCTTGGTAGGCCATGTAGGAGGTTTTGAGAACTTAGATTTCGTCAAGCGAGACACAAGGAACTACATCGGGCAACAAAGACGTGCCTTTGGGAAGGAGGGAGATGGCCAGGCTTTGATGCAACATTTATCAATAATGAGAAAGTTGAATAATTACTTCTATTATGAAATTGACATTAACGCAAAAAATATAATCATTAATGTTTTTTGAGCAGATGCAAGGAGTAGAGCTACCTAAGTGGATTTTGGTGATGTTGTCTCATTTGATACTACATACCTAACCAACAAATACGACATGCGTTTCGCACCATTTGTTGGTGTTAACCATCATGGGCAATCAATTCTACTAGGTTGTGGACTGTTGTCTTTAGAAGATACTTCAACTTTTACATGACTCTTTCAATGTTTGTTGTGGTGCATGGGGAACAGGGCACCGGATGGGATCATAACTGACCAATGCAAAGCAATGAAAAATGCTATTGCTTCTTGTATTTCACAACACCAAACATCAGTTATGTTTGTGGCACATCATGAAGAAAGTCCAAAAAAAATTAGGTGGATTGACAACCTACAAGACCATAAAGCATGGTTTGAAACAATTGGTTTACGAGTCCACCTCCACTATTGATTTTGAGGTAGGTTAGGAATAATTCATATCCAAGTTTTCCTTACAAAATAACGAATGGCTTTCAATGCTTTACAAGGAAAGAAGTAGATGAGTTCCTTATTATTTGAAGTCACAATTTTGGGCTGGTATGTCCACCACTCAGAGAAGTGAGGGTATAAATGTCTTCTTTGATGATTTCATTAATTCTACCACAACACTCAAACAATTTGTCGTCTAATATGACAATGCTCTATGATCCAAGGTCGAGAAGGAAATTTAACCCGACTTTGGTTCGTTAAATACCACCCTACCTTGTGCCACTCAATCATTTATTGAAAGGCAGTTCCAAGAAGAATACACTCATGCAAAGCTTGCTGAAGTTCAACAAGAGCTAAGGAGTAAGATTAAATGAAATATGAAGACTTGCAAATGTGATGACATCTATTCAAAGTACATGGTTAAAGAGGAGTGCATTCGTAATGGGGAAAGTGCTGACAAAAGGTAAGTCCATCTTGGTAAGAGAAAAAAAATTCTTATTTCACCATTGCGACGTCAAACAATTTAAAATAAAAGGCCAAAGGTTAGTTTTTGTCCTTTATTATTTTAACTTGAATATGGATATGAATGAAAAACAAGTCACACAAATTCGCACTTATGCAACCACAAGTTAGCGAATAAAGTGTACACTGCAATTTAAGAGTATATATGACAAAATTAGTATTTCCAGCAGAAATTATGACTACTTCCAGTAAGGTCACAAACTTACAAAATTATAAATATTCTTCATGGCATCAAGCGGACTCTTGAAAGTATTATTTATAAAGAAAATTAATAATGGAAAATGTTTTGTTAAAAATAATTAACTTGGGTTAGCAGTAGATATGTCATTGCTTTGCACTTACAAATTGAATGAAGAACAAACATACGCATGGGTATATTTGACTTGAGTATATTCCATGATGGACAACCTTCAATATTTAAGGCCTCCTCCCAAGATAAACGTAAGTGAAAACCAAGTACTACTGCTTAGCACTTATGAAGCCATGAGTTAGCACATCAACTATGCACTGGAATTTAATAGTATATAACACAAATTATGACTACTTTCAATTACTTCACTTATTTGCTATATTATAAATATTTCCTATATTCTAAAGAAAGTGAAATATGCCAGAGGTTCTGTACAAAACATTTGACATGGCTTAGCACAACTTAACTCATTGCTTAACACTTATAACCCATGGCTTACCAAATACATGACAACGGAATTTAACATTACTCATTGTGAATCTTTTTAA
Organism: Vigna unguiculata; assembly: GCF_037176805.1. Lineage (NCBI taxonomy): Eukaryota > Viridiplantae > Streptophyta > Magnoliopsida > Fabales > Fabaceae > Vigna > Vigna unguiculata. Next base: position 19,167,192 of record NC_140795.1, on the reverse strand, counting down.
ACCCTTCAATCTAGGCACCATTTATAAGATGCGCACTTCAACATAAAACAAGAATAAAACTAAATCATTCCAATCCATTCAACTTACTTCAATAAAATACAAAAATAACAAGCAAATAGTAAGGTTGGTTAACCAACTAACAATAATAACAAAATTGGTGTTCCAAACATCACTTTTATAACTTCATAATTAATCAACAACTTATATAAAAAATGGAAGCAGAAATGTATCGCACTGTATACATAAAATGAAACTAAATTCTAACATCACTACAAACATGCAACAACTTCTAAGTAACCCACTTCCTCCTCCTGTAAGTCATAAACAAAGTTTGTATCGCTTCCTAGGTTCTTCCTTCAATCAGTAGTACAAATTAGTGCTTTCAGCTTCCTCCTTATCAAGGTGCCCACCAACCTCTTGGCCCTATTGCTGCTGAGGAGTACTTTCAACAAATTCAAACCTGTCATGCTGCCCATATTCATGAAAGTCTTCCTATCCCCCATTTTCATATGGTTATGCTAGAACCTCCTGTTTGAAATTGTTATTCCACGTATCATTCATTATTGCTTTAAACTCTGCCATTGCCTTCCGTAGTTCCAAAATATCTGCTTCTTGTTTATCTATTTCTATACTTAAATGTTCCTTGTCTTCTTTGTCGTCCTCAAATCCTATACCATATTTATCAAAAGCTTCCTTCACAAAAGGATGAGAAAGCTCAAAGTTTGATACACCAACATCCATGACAACTTGAAACATTACACCAAAAAATTACTTGAAAAATTCAAATCAATAACTACAACTAACTAATCATACAAAGTCAACTTTCATACCTTGTTCTTATTCAAAGCAGTAGTTATTTTGTCCTCAGCCACTTTCATATCCATCCATTGCAATACTCAGGGGAACATTGTCCTTGATTTTCCAATATTACATTTTGGAATCAAGCAGTGCTCAACAGACCATAACTAAAATAACTCAACAAAAAAAAAAGTAACTTAATACATTTCTTCCTATTTCAAACAAAACAAATTTGAATTCAAACCAATTCATTACGAATTACTTGTAACAAGTACACACAACCAACAATGTGGAAGTGTCTCTTCTTTCCTTTCTCCATTAAGAACATGAATGCATTGCATATGCTCCCACCTAAGTATTCATAAACAGGTCCACCCCAATTGTATTCCCAAGACTACTAAGGTAATCCACAATGGTAAATACAATAGGGAAAATGGTTCCCTTGCGACTTGGACAAAGGAACTCTGATATTCGCTATAAAATATATAGCCTACAATAATCCTCCAAGGTAACTTCGTCCCTACATCTTGCTAGAAAATCATATAACATGTGAACATTAACACTTACGTTATTTAAGTTAATACTCTCACCATGAACTCTTAAACTCAGTCCCAAACAAACATCCAATAAAGATAAACAAACAACTATATTACTTATTAAAAACCCACCCCTCCTTTCAACCCACAAACTAATTAACAACTAAGAAGTTTCCTACTAAAACTTCCTTTCAACATGCTGCACCATCCAAATGGTGTCCCTTGAATCACGGACCTTTGTTCTGCACATAAATTGTTATTTAAGGAAGCAATGTACTTTGTCCGACAATAATGCCTTAAAGTCTGCACATATTCATGAACAAAACTTATGAAATGTCATTATATAAATTAATCAATAATAAAATAAATTTAATATCACACCTTAACCTCATGTTTTTTCTCACCACCACATTGACTACTGTCACTATTATCAACCATTACAGTATCGCTTATGTAAACAACTGATGTTTGTTGGTATCGTGCAGCGGAATGTTTGGCGTTTGGACAAAAACTAAGAGGGGGGTGTTTAAGTAATAAAATTAATACTTTAAATTTTTTTCGAAATTTTACCGATTAATTTAAATATCAATTCCTTTAAAAGCAATAGTAGATAAAATAAAAATATAGAGAAGCAAAAATGACACGGATATTTGTACTAGTTCAGATCAAAAGATCCTACGTCCAATTGTTAATCTCTTCAAATAAAGAGATTAACTCAATCACTAACAAAAATCATATTATAATCAGATAACAAAAGAATAGGGAAAGAAAACACCTCTCTTGAAGACACAAGAGATGAACACCTTTCTCTGAATCACATAGAGAATCTTGACCTTAGCTTTCCTAGCAATAGTAGTAGCACTAAATCTCCTAGAAAACCGTCCTAGGAAAAGTTATCGGTCTACCAACACTAGGTTTTTCAAAGCTCTTTTGAGAACACTCAGAGAACTCTCTTTGCAGTCACAACACTAGCACTCTAGTTTCTCAAAAATGTAAGTTGGAAGTAACTCTGATGTTCCTTAAATAGGGGTTTCAAAAATTAGGTCAAAAATTGAACAGTCACGTTCAAACTGATAGGGATAATTGATTAGCACTATTGATAATCGATTATTTTAGTGTATTTTCTGAAAACAAAACTTTGAGCAGATAATCAATTATTAGAGGTGATAATTGATTATTCCAGTAATTTTTACAAAAATGGAAGAGTTATGATCTGGCTGTTGATTCTAGGCTATTGTAAGTACTTTAAACATTTTACAAGATAACTTTAAACATAAAACACTTGTCTTCATAATGTCTTCCAAATGGCTTTTAGGTTTCTTTATCATCATCAAAATCTTGCTTCAGCATTTTAACTTGTCTTCTGCTTTTGCCAACAATGTCACATCTTGTCATATGTGGAAAAATAATACCTAGGCTTAGCACTTGAAAATTAAGAGGTCAGTGATAAGTCATTATTTTCCTTCATTCCACTAGCCCTTGTGTACCCATTTGACAGTTGTTCAGTACTTAATTGTTATCTTTAGTGTGTTTTCATCTGTTGGGCTTTATTGGGCCACTCTTACAAATTTGGGTTAATTTCGCATTATTTGGCCTAATTTTCGTTTTTAATTATTTTTAGATATTTGGGTGAAGAAAATTTTGGAGCTTGGACATTAATATTCAGTTCAAGAGAGTCGCCAAATCATTGCCATATCATTTCCACATCATTTCCACGTCATCAGAGTGAATGTGCCAACATTTGAGGCCTAGAATGGCATTTTTGTAATTTTGCAGCTCATAATGGCAGTTTTGTAAATAATGAGTGGCAGAGTGATGGGACCACAAGAATTAGGTTTCTCCTTGATGCAAGAGCCACACACTTCATCTTCTACCTTTATCCAAACTCCATTTTCGCTCTCCAAGCTTCCATACAAGAGCCCCTTGCGGTTTTTCACGTGTTTGGCTTATTTTTACCGTTTTTATGCACATTTGATAGCACTCATTGAGGGTTTTACGTTTTAAATTCGTTTTCTTGCTTGGGCAGTTCGTTTTGTGGGTTTTATAGACATGGAACAACACCATTAATGCGGTTTCGCATTTATATATGATAGCACCGTTTTGCATTTCATTGAAGCTTTGCAATCTCTCTTTTTGCTCTTAAATTGCGTTTTCAAAATTCATAAGTTAGGGTTTTTGATTTTTGATGTTCTGGTTCAGATTTGAAGTGCTTGATTCTTCCATTTTGATGTCTAGCTAACCCTATTGCATTGATTCCTTGACGAAATTGAAATGAAACCATGAGATTGTTGGTCGTTTTTGGGGTTTGATTCGAAATTGCCTCTATTTCAGGTTGTGTTTAGATGATAAACACATATTTGATGCATGCTTAATCTCAAATTCGTGTGTGCACATTAATGGCTCGTATTCATGCTTAATGTTTATGAGATTTGTCACAGCTTGCTTAAATCTGTGGGTATTAACTGTCTAAAATTTGTTACGCTTAATGATAATGAATCCATGGTAATTTTTGCTTAGTTGATTACTTAGGATTCATGAGAGCAAATTCGAATAGAACAATTAATTTGGTAATCTGTGATTGGTGGACTTTCAATTGAATCAAGGAATCATTACGTGTTCATATAATTGTTAAAATTATCTGCGAATTAAAGTTTGTTGTGAATCAGAATCTGCCAAACCCCCCTCCCTGTGTTATTATTGTGTTCATCTGGAAATTGAAGCTTTGAACAAGAACATTGGTCGTTGGGAGACGACTTGGTTCAACTGTCACATACTGCATTTTAAGTGTTTTAATTTGGTGGGGTACGGCCTCTATCAAATTTGGCGTCGTTGCTGTAACATCCCTAAGGAATATTACTTATTTTAATTAAATAAAATTCGAATCACAATAAATATTGCATTGAACATAAACTATTTCCCAAAAACGCGGGAAAATTTTAAAAGAACATAACTGGTACCATACATAATTCGAATGTACCATATCGTTATATACAAATGATATTAAAATTCAACATAAAAATATTTACATCAAAAACAAAACAGTAGAGTTTCTTTCAAAATCCCAAGTAGCCCATGCTTTCCGTCTCTAAGCAGCTCCTAGCTCACCTATCACATCATCTGCTCCCGGATAACAAATTATCCGATCATTGCCACACACACACACAGATAGGGTGAGCTATGCACAATAAAAATGTAAACAGATATATGAAATAAATATGTTTTCCCCAATCCCAAAAATACATAATTAAAATCCTCATACTTTTCAAATCACCCAACCATGACCTCATAGTCCTTCATGAGTCATATGCATGAACTAGGTTTTGGGACTTCCCTGTGCTCCCACGAAAATAACTCATTCGTGGTCCAACCCTATGAGCCTATCCCGCTCATAGTCCTGCCCTACAGACTCCTCGCATGTAGTATAAACATCCAAGTCTCATAACTTGAACCCTGGCACACACGCAATCACCATACTATGGACTCCTCGCCCAATAGTAGCCGACGGGAACATCACAGTTCCTTGCCCATCGTGCGCCCGACACATGCAATCACCATACTAAGGACTCCTCACCCATTAGTAGCCGACGGGAACTCAACCAGTTCCATGCCCATCATGTGTCCAACCACCGAGCACATCCCAGACCCCTATTGGACTTAGTCCTTCAAGCCCAAACATCACACCACATGCATATACAATCTATCCTTATGAGATACAACTAAAACACACTCACAAGCACATAGAAACATAAAAGTTCGCATAAACTCGCTTAGGCTAGGGACCTCTCGCCCAAGCTAAGCCCTCAGCCTTGCCTAGGCTAGCTCACCTTGCCTGAGCGAGCTTAAAACAACAACAACATCAAGTTATCTAGCTTAGGCGAGATCCTCTCGCCTGTGCGAGTCACACCTTCCCCCAAAACAACATACAGACCTCGCCTAGACGAGGAACCACTTAAACAACGTCATTTCTCATTGCGACCTCGCTCAGGCGAATGTCTCTCGCCTGAGCGAGACTGAGTCACTCAAAACACCAATACTTCTCGCCTGGGCGAGATATCGCGCTCAAAAGCGCCCAAATTTCCTCGCAATCTCGCTTAGGCGAACTGTCCCTCGCTTGAGAGAGACTAAGTCGCTCAACACCAAACCAAGGTCGCCTGGGCGAGCAGCGCGACCCAAACCAGACATGAGGTTCTACAACTCTCGCCTAGACGAGATAAACTCGCTTGGGCAAGACTTGCAGAGTTCCCTCACTGTCACACACGCATTTTACCCAAAACAATGTTAATTCATGCCCAAAATTGTACCACAAACCAGTCAATCGATACCAATATAATTATAATGGCAAATGCCATTCAGAATCATCCATTCCAACCCACTATACCACCAATTGCGAATATAAGACTAAAAGTATCCAAAACTCTCATCCCACAACCTATTCCACATACATAATCAAACATCCAAATTCCACATATCTCCATTTCACAATCACAACACATAGAATGCGAAATTGACACCATTCAGAATTCAATTAAGAAGCAATAATCCATAATCATAAGACAAACATCAATTAATACACAACACATAGAGACAACTCCCTTAACTTGAAAATTTGATTGAAATTGGGAAGAAGATTGGTTTTCCTTGGTTTGCCAATGAAGTGCCACCGACTCCCTCTCAGTTCAACCCCTTTTTCGCACCCAAACCTCACCTCTCAACCTCAATTTCGTGCTCTCTCTACAATAGGTCACCATAGATGCTAAACCCCTTCCCTTAAGTTTTGGGTTTTATAGGTGCCTTTAAGAGGGTTTTTAAAAATAAAACGAGTTTTAGGTTTTGTGGGTTTTAATTCCTCTTCAATGTTACTTATTTGGTAATTTCCCAACCCCCTTGGGTGCCCCATTCTGCTAGACTTTTCTTTACCCCTTCACATTCATACCACAATGATTAGTTAGCAAAAATAAAGCTTATTCTTTGCCCACCAAGGTTTGAACCCATGACCTTCCACTCATAAGGCCAAAGCACAACCATTATGCCAATTCACATTTGATGATATACACAATCAACATAAGTTTACATTTCAAATTCCACACTTTTACATATTATTAAAAATAAATCATAAAACAACAACACATAATTGGCAAACATAGGACTCGAACCCAAGTCCTCTCATACAATCAAGTACTCTCAACCACTTAAGCTAGTACTTTTCCACACCATAACTATCAGAATTTAATGCCATAAAGGCTCTCACTACCCGTATTTATAATTATTTATTTATTTAATTAATTAATTTTCACAATTCTTACAAGAAATATTTTTTCCCACCTAACATAAATTCAAACCAATCAAAGTAATAAACTCAATAACAATTGTGATGTACGAACACTATACATATACAATGCAAGCTCACTAGACATCATATGTGCAAAAACAATACATTGGCTTACCACTTAACAACTGATAGGTTACAAAAATTTTTGTTTTCCAACCTACCTAACCTCAATCAAATGAAAGTGATTACCAACTTTGATGTGCGAAAACTATACATATTCAATCTCAACTCATTAGTGCAAACAAAACAACATGTGTGCAAAAGTAATACCCTGCCTTAGCACTTAAATACTAACAGGTTAGCATATATTTTCATTCCCACATTACATACATTCAAACCAATGCGTTGCAAACCAATCTGACTTCCTATAACAAATTAACCTTGCAAACCAATATCCCAATTAATCACTTCTAATAACAAAAATAAATTTATATTACATCAAGTCTATTTACCTTATGTAAGACCCGGGAAAAATTAGACTAAAAGAAAACACATGGAAAAAAAATTATAGTTTGATTAATATTGTTGAATTATTTAATTTAATTAGGTTATAAATTTATTAAATATGGAATAATTATTATTTAAGTGATGGTTGTATTTTATTTAATTAAATGAGTTATTAAAGTTGCTATTTATCTAATTTATGGAATTATGGTTTATGGAGTATAAGTGTTTTAATACTTATAATGCATGTTATGTGTTGTTTGAAGCTTTACCTTATTTCTTCTCTTTATTTTGTTGATTGGTGCATGAGGATTTAATGAATATACTTGATATATCCTTCTTCTTTTTGATGGCCTGCATGTGTGATTGTTTTCTCTTCATTCACACTGTTGCAGCAAGTTTTTTTCATGAGATTAACTCTTCTACCTCTCCTTTTTTATTTACGTGAATGTGGTGACGAGTTATTAGCTTTCCTCTTTCTTTTTTTTGATATCATGTGTATTGATGTGGGTGCAGTACAAAATTTTATATTTCAATGAGGCCAAGGATTGATTGAACACTTGCTTGTACATGAGCTATTTATTTTGGTGCAGCCACCTTTCCTTTTCTTTATCTCGTTTTGAGGCACTACCCATTTTTCTACACTGCACACTTTTCATAAATGGCGATTTCTACTTCGTTAACCGTTGGATTGAGCTGAAAGTTTAGTAGTTTATCCTTAACACATAGTTCTTGACTTTGACCGGTCGGATCTTGAATCAAAGCTCTATAGTGAGAGCAGTTTTTATCACAAGGTCCTTGTAGTTTGGTTGTTGACAACATTGACCTTTGTTGTTTGTTTGATGCATAACTTTCTCTATAGTTATTCAATTAAGCTGGTTTTTGTTGCATTTGATTCTTGATTCAATCATCTTTAATTTGAATATAAATACATAATTTTTGGAGTTTTACACAAGCTGCAGTTTTACTTATAAAATCCCAAATCATTTGCCTAATGTGTTGTTAAGTTGGATTGGATAAAAAATATAAGAATTAGTTATGTTGCAAGAGAGAGAGATGTAAGTGAGGATTTTGAGGCTTGAAGGTGTGCAAGGTTGTGATTCACAGTGGGAGAGTGACGTGAATAAAGAGGTTATGTGATTGGTGATTTTTTCTTGGTTTGTATGGCTTGCATGGTTATGTAGTTTAAACATTGGTTTGAGGATACTTATTTGATTGTGATGTTATATTGTGTTTGAATGAATGTCACTCGTTGGGTTCATTGTATGAATGTATTATTTGATAAGTTGATGGGTTTATGTTATGGTTTATTTTCCATGCATGTGATGGTGTATATTTTGTTGGCAATATGTAATTCTCATGGGTTGCATTATGGGAGTGTTTTGCCTTGTTGAGACTCTTGGTGGAATTAAATGTTGTGTGAGGTTTTCCGTACCTAGGAACCCAGTGAAGACTCTTTTGCCTGTGTGAAGAAGTGGAAAAGGTTATCTTGTCTTGTGTGAAGCAGTGGTAGAGGATTGGTTTGAGTGTTGTACCCTCTCGCCTGAGTGAAGCAGTGGGGAGGGGGTAGATGTTTCACCTTATTTCGGCTCATTGCGAGTATAGTGCCGGTGTGCGATGCATTGACATTTTTACTCATAATTCCTTGAGGAATAAGGAAGACAGTCTGACTGCGTTAAGTGGGACGCATCGAACCATAAAGCTTGATTATGATCACTATATTTGAAGATTTAACATGAATGTGATGCTATGTTTGGTTTAGTATGATTGTTTGGATTTTAGGTTTGTGTGTTCAAACGAAGGATGGATTGTGATCATAATGTTTTCGTGTTACTTGAATGCGACATTGAGTATTATTGGACATGTTTTATTTGCTAAATTTCTTTTATGAATATCATTGTTTATGGTTAGCTTACCCCTATTTGTTTGTTTGTGTGTTTGTTGTATGTGCGATGATCGTTTAACGTGTGTGTTATACAGGAGCAGATGATATTGTAGATAATCTTGGCATGGAGTAGATGGACGAGAGGCTGGGGTAGACTCGGGAGTTTTTATAATATATTTAGTTATTTGAAATCAGATACTAAAAATTATGTAATTTTCTTTTGATCGCAAATGTTATTTGATGTTTTTGATAAAGTGACGGTTTGAACTATGTAATTTAAATTAAGTTAAAAGTTTTTATTAGTACATTTTCAATGTTAATTCTTTTTTCCACTAAATGCAAAAATTTTATAATGTTCCGTGACATCCCAAATTTGGGGTGTTACACCTTACCCCACTTCCCATAATGGGTTGGGTTCAACAATGGCTTTGCTTACCTCTTCACCAATGTAGAGCCACAACACAACGAAAAAGACCAATCCTTTAGATTCTGATTCAGAGTGATTCTTTTCAACAATAGACCTTCCTCTTCCGCTGTTCAACAACACTATAACAAAAAAAATCCAAACTTTATCAAATATTCTCCAAAAAGCGAAACAAAAAGGCCTCATTTCCACAAACAACACGAAATACCAGGACTTTGTTGCAGTGGGTAAACAAAATATTTTTTGTGCACCACCAACAGAGAAATCACCAACCCCGTCGAAAAGAAACTTGGGGGAGGGAGGAAAAACAAACTTGGAGGATGGAGGAAGAAAAAACTTGGAGGGTGGAGGAAGAACAAACCTGAGGGATGGAGAAAGAAGAAATTGCTCTCCACTTCTCTCACGAGCTCCACTATTCTCTCTCCTTACTCTTTACCCACTTCTGTCACGAATCAACCTCCCTTTCTCGCGCGCTGTCTTTGACAAACATGGTCAATGTGGAAATTGTGTAAAAAAAAAATTAAAAAAACCTTGCAAGGTCAAGTTGTGAGAGAAGTTGTCACTTTTTGGTTGTTACTATATCATTTTTCAACTTAAAATCATAAAGCCACGTCATGGGGTAAGAAAAGGGTTAAATGATGAGGATCATTGTATCACTATTTTTTTTCTCTCACTCTCATTGCTGTCACATGATAATAGGAAAAACAAATGGGTTTAAATTTTTTGAATCTTAACCAAATGTCAAATAACACAAAATGGAAGAAATATTTATTGGTTAAGGTTAGGGTTTTTGGGAGAGGAGAGAAAATGGGAGATTTAAAACAGAGATAACCCGGGGGAGGGAAGGAAGAGGCTGCAAGAGAAACACAGGTTGGAAGAACCAATCAAGGTAGAGAAGCTTGACCTTGTCTTTATGTTGATTCTTTTATCTTTTGTATTTAATGAATGAGACTTTGAAGGGTGTGCATAAGTGTATGAGTATTGTTCATGTTGTTGTTTTGTTGCTGAATTGTGACCATATCCTTGAGGTTGAGTACCACCATTTTCTTAGTATGCTTCGAGCGATGCACGAATCAGTGGATTGTCCGAAGTTGGTGTAGGTGGGGCTTCCAAATGTCGTTCTGTGGCCGCATATGGGTGTCCAGGTTTTATGGGATGCTCTCTATTTGGGGTGGGTTGGGTAGTGCAACTTCTATTCTCCTTAATAACCTACACCATGTAAGGCCCGCTAAATTCCTTTTTCCTTTTCTGCCCTAAATTAAAAGGGTTGCCCTAATGTAATGGGCCTAAGGGCTGGCCTAATAGGGATTCAAACCCTAATCTACCCTAATTCCATTCTTTCATTCACTTTTCAGAAAACACGTTCCACCTTGCCTCCTTTGAGTAGTCTCAACTCTTTGCTAGTGTTAGCTGTCAACCTTCTTCCAGCTAGCTCAAGTTAGGTTTCTGCTCCACGTATGTCATTCCTCAGCTCATGATTCCCCTTTTTTGGGCTTATTTCCATTTTTACCGTTAGGGTTTGGTAGTAACTCGTTCCTTTTTTCTGTTTTACCATTTATTCCAACTCTTTGGCCATCCTTAGGACAATCGTGCTCACTGTGTGCATGTCGGAGTGTTCCGCTAACTTGTTTTCCAGGTACGGGAGGTTAGGGTTCGCCCTTTCTTTTGTGTTATGCTGATTGTGCTACTGTTTCATCATTTTAATATGCTTGGTGTGTTGATGCAAAATTGTGTATGGTAGTATTCAGCCATTTGTCACCTGTTGAGTGTTTATGCACGAGAGAACAGTGGTGAGCACTGGTTTCCTCGCCCAAGCGAGCATGTGTCGCCTAGGCGAGATCAATAGAGGCTCGCCCAAGCTGCTTCACGCGAGTGGTCGCTCAGGTGACTCACGTTGCTGTTGAGCGAGCGAGCATCTCGCCCAAGCGAGAGGGGTCTCGCCTAAGCGAGATCCCGTGTGAGGCTACTGTTCCCCTTTTCGAGCCCTCTCCTAGGCGAAGGAGGCTCGCCTAAGCTAGAGCCTCTTGCCTGAGCCAGAGCCTCGCGCCTGAGCGAGACCCTTCAGCCTGAGCGAGGAGCCGAGCGAGGTAGTGTGATGTGTGATTGTTTCCTTGAATCTTGAATTGTTAATGCTTGCTTGGATTTGACTATTTTGTTAAATGCATGAGACAAATAAATATGCATGAGTGATGTGATTCATGAATTGTGAATAATGGGTTTGACATGAACTTAGCATGTGATCTTAATGAAGAGGTTGGTATTAAAGTGGAATGGTAACGAGATGAGTTGGAATGGTATATTCATGGATGGAGTATGATGAATTGGTATGGATTGATCTGGAACCTGAAAGGGATTGGTTATAAAGGGACTGACTCTTGTGGTGAGAGTAACAGGAGGCCTAAAACTCATTAAGGGCTAACCTTATGCGTGAGGTATTGATTCATCGTAACACTTGTAACACAGCTCGGGGTGAGCAGAGGTATCAACCACAAGTGCAAGCATCCGCTGAATCCGACCAGATTATATATATCCAGATGAGTCGAGTCAGGGTCTAGTGTATTGCTTGATAAAGTCATAACATGTGGGGTGATTTATAAATACTGCTTGAATTGGGTGATAGTATGTGATTGCATGATAATTGATTTCTACTCTAGCTTACCCTACTATTGGTGTTGTATGTTCTGTGGTGTGGTATTTTCTTTTACAATGATCATCAACTTGTTGATGTGAGCAGAGGTGAGAACTCCCCGAAATAATCAGGGTGATGAAGGTTCCGCTGCATAGTCCGCTTGGACTAGATCTGTATCTTGATGGGGTTGTCGGTTGGATGTTGTAACTAGTTTGCTTTGGCATCGTGGTGTTCCTAGTATCTTGTAGGGGTTGTGTTTAATAGCCCAGGACTGCGCTGCTATACTATTTGTGCGTGAGTTTCTTTAAATTACGCTTATTAATTAAATGGGACGTTACATTTATGGTATCGGAGCGGTCATTCCTTAGGTCTGCTTAGCTTTCTCTATGTCTTTCTGAGTGTTCCAGTTAAATTTCTTGTCTTATCAAGCCTAACGAAGTGATTTTCTGTGTGCCAATGAACAATGGCACCTTCTCGTAAGACTCCACAATCCTCTAATGGTGACATACCCGATATCGTAGGGCAATAGAGGCGATGGTAGCTACTATGACACAGCAACAGATAGCGTCACTCGAGCAACAACAGCTAGTGATGCAGCAGATGGGGGCTGCTAGGGTCGCTACTGAGGATGCTCATTGGTAACAAATGGAAGCCCTCCGACAGCTGGAAGAGAACAGGACAGTTGCACCTGTTTTTGGTCCCGAGCCACAACCGATAGTTAGGGAGTGGAGCCTAGAAGATTTTCTGAAGCATCATCTGGTGAAATTTGACGGTAGAGTCAGCCCAGATGCAGTAGACCAGTGGCTGAAGGATATAGAGAGGATCTTCGATGCGAAGATGTGCCCGATAGAGAACCGATTATCATTTGTTGTATACATGCTAACCGGTGAGGCGAAGCATTGGTGGATTTGCATGAAGTCCATCATAGAGGAGAGGGAGGAGTCGTCACATGGGAGGCTTTCAGGGGGAAGTTCCTCTCAGAGTATTTTCCCAACAGCAGCGTGAGGTATGCCAAAGAGGTGGAATTCCTCTAGTTACTCAGGAAGGGAAATCGGTGACTAAGTATGCTGAGAAGTTCAAACACCTCAAACGCTTCTACACTCTACAGCTCGACAAGGAATGGAGATGCCGCAAGTTTGAGAATGGTGTCCGCGGTGATATTCGCTTGATGGTGGCTCCCTTATCCATCAAGGACTTTGCCGCTTTGGTAGAGAAGACCAGAGCGATGGAGAAGATGAAACATGAAGTAGAAGGCCAGCGCCCTCAGCAGCCACAGGAACCACAGAGGATTGGTGGACCATCTGGGTCCAAACCCAGACATGAGGATTGTTGATGTGAGCAGAGGCGAGAACTCCCCGAAATAATCAGGGTGATGGAGGTTCTGCTGCATAGTTCTCTTGGACTAGATCTGTATCTTGATGGGTTTTCTTTCTGGGCTATGGCCCATGAGTTTGCTTTGGCATCGTGGTGTGCCTAGGATCTTGTAGGGGTTGTGTTTAATACCCCAGGACTGCGCTGCTATACTATTTGTGCGTGACATTTCTTTAAATTACGCTTATTAATTAAATGGGACGTTACACACCACATGCTTCTTTAATCTGAGGAACCCATGGCCTGCATTAGAAGTGGATAGTTTCAGGGTTCTTTCTTTTTTACGGTGCAGCCATGCGTTTCATTTTGGGGTTAGTCTCCCTTTAACACATAGAAGGTCTTCTCTTCTTTTCCTGGTGCTATAGTTGGGTTTTTTGAAGTTTTCAGCGCAAGCAAATAGGCGCAACCCTTGTATCATTTCTCTAAACTTGGAGCCTGGTTCGTGGTAGTTTCACAATGAGTGCGAGGAAATCGTGGTTGTTCCATGTTGGTGCAGGTGGTTGCGGGACTTTTTATGTTGTGGGTCTTGGGTTGGATATGTGGTATGGGTGCTACCATTTGGGTTCCAATTCGTGTGAGTTATAGCGTGTGTAGTGGATGGATAGTGTAGTACTTTTCACGATTGGTTCTAGGATTGTTTTCTTTTGGAAGTGGTTAGTTCGGAGTTTTCTTACGTTCATGGATCAAGTGAGGGGCTTTGAGTAAAGACAAGTGGGTGTTATCAAAGGATAGAAGGGTTCTTCATTTTATGGTTTTGACTTTTCTTTACGTTCCTAAAACTCATTTGTTTGAGGGTGCAGTGCATGCGTTTCTGTGGTGGTTTATTATTGGAGGTTGCGTTTCTTTTTCTTGATGCATGGGGTGGTCCATGAATAGTTTTCCTCGACTTAATATATTACGTGTGTTGGTACAACTTCCTTGGTTCTCATTAGTTTTTTATACAGAATTGATTAATTGACAAACAAAGTTTGATAAAGCTGAGGTGGCTTTATGTATCACATGTTTTCATTTTTTTAATTTTGATAAAATTTACCACGCTGGCTTCGAAGGAAAGAAACTCTAGTTTTGAAGAATTTTTCTTTCATACTTTTCTCCTTTCTCACACTCTCCTTTCTGTATCTTTGTCATGCGTTCCCCTTCCTTTTTTCGTGCACCACTACATGTTAGTTCCATTACTCTTGCTTTGTTTTCAAATTTTTGGGTTTACTATTTTTCTTTTTGCACCCTCCAAATTCACAACACACGTCTCTATTGTTTACTACAAGCGCTAGGCAACCCTACTCTTTGCACCCTATAGAAAATGTGCAGCAGAATGGTTAGTGTTTGGACAAAAACCAAGAGAGGCTGAATTGGACACAAGTATTTATACTGGTTCAGCTCAAAAGATCCTACGTCCAGTTGTTAATCACTTTATACAGAGAGATTAACTCAATCACTAATAATAACAGATTACAATCAGATAATCAAGATAATAGGGAAAAGAAAACACCTATCTTGAAGACACAAGAGATGAAAGTAACTTTCTTTGAATCACACAGAGACCTTGACCTAGCTTTCCTAGCAACAACAACAACACTCAATCTCTTTGAAACCCTTTTAGGAAAAGTTATCGCTCTACTCACACTAGGCTTTTGAAAGCACTATTAAGAACACCTAGAGAACTTCTTTGCAAACACAACACTAAGACTTTGGCTCTCAAAAAGGTAATTTCGAAGTAGAATTGCAGTTCTTTAAATAGTGATTTCAAAAAATTAGGTTAAAAACTGAACAAACATGTTCTAACTACAAAGGATAATCGATTATCACTTATGATATTTGATTATTCCAGTAGGTTTTATGAAAACAAAATTTGAACATAATCGATTATCACTACGGATTTTCCAAAAATGAGGGAACCCAAAGAGATGAAGTTTATGTTGCTGATTCTAAGTTAATTAAAAATACTTTACAAAAGCAATTAACTTATTTTACAATCTCCCCCTTTTTATGATGATTCCTATAGTTGAGAGTCTTACAAAGAGAATGGTTAAAATAAGTTAATGTTTTCTTTAAACTTTTCTCCCCTTTTTTTATCATTAGAGAAAAGGCTAAAACTCCCATTATATCAGATAATCATCATACCACAAGAAGAAAAAGATGTGCTTAATCATTCATAATTATATTTAAAAGGGAAAGTACAAATAGTGGTAAATCATAAAATAAGAAATAGAAATCCTCCCCCTAAAATTTTGCACTCATGTCATCATCTTCTTTTGCATGAGTGAATTCCTCATCAAACCTATTTTCTAGATTTGAAATTCTAGTATCTATCCCCCTAATTAGTCCAAAAACTTCTTCGTGACGCGAGTTAGAAAGAAGAAATAATTCTTCTAGCCTTTTATTCATGCTCAATATGTTGTCTTCTAAGAAAAAATGATCCAGCACCACTAGAAGATCCAACATTTTGTGAAGTAGAGGCTATAAGATCAGAAGGAGGAGTTCTTCATTTTCAGCTTCATAATTTGGCTTATCATCTCTATGGACATATACATCACCAAGAGGAATAAGTTTTAACTACTTGAGAGAGTTGTCAGTAATTTCATGTGCACGAATTGTACTTTTACAAAGCTCCCCAATTGTGTCGACTCCTTTGTATTCATAAATCCTTAAGATTAGGAGAGAATATGGTAGAGGATATTGTGGATACCTTTTTGCTTTTAGCATAGTATCAAGGGTTAAGCTTGACCATTTGATGGGCACACGATTTAAAATCCCATACATTATAAGAAGATCAATGATGAGTCATTATTTTCCCTTATCCCATTCCCCTTTTTGTACCCATCTTGATGCTTGTTTAGTGCTTAATTGTCTCTTGCTAGAGCATTTTCCTCAATTGGGCTTCAATGGGCCATTATTTCGAATTTTGAGTAATTTGACATTAATTGGTCTATTTTTTGTTACCAATTATTTTTAGGTATTTTGTGGAGCAAATTTTTGAGCTTGGACAATAATCTTAAGATGAAGAGAGAGTTTCCATATCATTGCCATGTGAGCACCATGCCAATCAGCTTGTCCACGTCACTTGTCCACCATTTTGAACCTATAGTGGCATTGTTGTAATTCTGAGTGGTAGATTGGCGATTTGTAATTATAAGTTCCTATGGTAATGTGACCACATTTTTGGAGGGTTTCCTTAGAGTGACAATCCCTCTCTTTTTCTCCCTCATTCTCAATTTTTACTTTTTTGAGAGAACACCCATTTGGGGGTTTTCGTTTTCACGCATTTTCCACACGTTTTGGAGTGTTTTTGAGCATTTTGCACACTATTTCAATCTGTTTTCTTCATATTGGTGATGTATTTTTCTTTACCTTTGCTTTGTAATTCAAATTCCACCGCTTTCTGACTTAGTGTAATGACTACTTGAAGGACATACAATTAAGCTTTGAGGTTCTATTTTGTATTTGTGTTTTGCCTCTTAATTACAGACTGGGTAATGTGTTCTTGGTTGATTTCGTTCATGCTTAATGAATTAGGTTGGCTGCCATAGATGAATAGACGTTTGTATTTCTTAATTGCGTATCGAAACACGCTTTCAATCCTCGCTTAGTAGGTTTGAACGAGTGGATTGGGTATGACTAGAACCCTAATTACGTGACCCATTATGAGTGAAATTGCATTCAAATTCAAGGAAGTCAATACTGTTTTTAATTTACTTTATTAACATTTACAAAACTATTTAATTTATTATCATAATTCTGGAATCTGCCACCCCCCCTTTGTGTTGAATTGCATCTGAAAATATCTTTCAATGAAAGGTTTGGTCACCGAGAGACGACCTTGGTTGAACTATTGAGTACTACATTTACATGTTTTATTTGGTTGGGTATGACCTTGATCAATCAGCCTCTAAGCATATGGCATGATTTGTTCCTCTAGGACACATAATCCAGACAATTAAATAGGGGATGAGTCTTTCATCCATTTTGAGACCCATTGCTGATAATTGTCTTCCAACATCCTGTGCAAGGTTGCATAAGAAGGATTAATAAGTCAAAATTTGATTAAAGCCATTAATCCCATTTAGGATAGACTCAACATCATCATTTATGGGAAATTTTGCCACATTTTCCCAAATATAATTATCAATGATGATGCTAACACCTTTGACCTTTGTGTAAACAACTTCATCTCTGATTTTGAGATTGTAGTAGAATACTCTCATAAGATCAAGATAGTATGATCCCTGTATTTCTACAAAATGCTTGATGCCTTGGAAATTGAAAAGAGAGGGAAATTCAAAACCTGCAGTTGTGAACCTGCGAGTACTAATGTAGTTGGGAGAGATGATGGCCTTAGGTTTCCAGATTTGGATAAATTCATCTCTCCTTTCTTCATCGAAAATCCAACCTTCAATGGAAGAAGTTCGTGGAGAAGGCTGAGTTGAACGTGGAGTAGTACGTCGACGAGTGGGAATTTTTCTGCGGGATGATTTTGCCATTGTGAATAACACAGAAATTTGAGAGTGAGAGAGAGAGCTGTGCGAAACTTTAGGGTTCAAAAGGGGGCAAATTGAGAGATGTCAATTTTTCTGGGTGAATAGTTGAAATTGGCGGCGAGAATTTATAGGAAGATGTTTGCCAACGAATATATTGAAGAAATCGAGGCAAATCTAGCCGTTACAACGACTAGTTTTTGAAATTTTTTTGCCCAACGTTGCGCGATAATTGATTATCCTTGGTGATAATCGATTATTATTTCAAGGTTTGAATCCTAAAAAGAATTGGATGAGCAGATAATTGATTATTGTAAGTTATAATCAGTCATTACAGAACAGATTTTAGTAATTTGGATAGGGGTCTTGATAATCGATTATTCTCTCTGATAATCGATTATCCTTAAGAATTTGAACTTTATTCAGAGAATGGATAATCGATTATCCTTAATGATAATCGATTATTGAGCGATGCTTTACCAAAATTTGGAAAACTTTAAGTTGTTGCACTTTCAAGATATTTCTAGTATTTCCAAATCTCTCCTAAGTTCATAAAATCCATCTTCAGCTAAAGGTTTTGTAAAAATTTCAACTAATTGATGCTTGGTGTTTACATATTCTATAACACAATTTCCTTTACTTATGTGATCCCTTAAAAAATGATGTCTAATTTCTATGTGCTTTGTTCTATAGTCCATTATGGGATTTTTGGTTAAGTTTATGGCACTTGTATTATCACACTTTAGAGGTATGTGATTTTGATAAATATTATAATCCTCTAATTGTTGTTTCATCCATAGGATCTAAGCACAACAATTGCCAACAACAATGTATTCAGCCTTAGTAGTTGAGAAAGCCACATATGTTGAGTCTAGAAGCTTTGGAGTTAGATATTCGATCGTCAGACCCTTCTGTAACTCATGAGGAAGACTGTTTTCTTTCTTCGTTTCTGAACAAAAAAACCTACAGTCATCAAACTTCCTTTTAAGCAAACTAAAGGAAATGTCTCCACCAAATCCAAACGTCCTAACCATTTAGATTAAAATGCTCCAGAATATCAGTCTATACACATAGATAAGACATACAATAATTCCTTTTGCCACCATCTCTTCATATTCCCATTAATATTTTATTTGGAATTTAATGATATTAATTTAAACCAAAAAATTACATTTGTGATACAATTTAAATTATCTAGTAATAAGTTCAATCAACAATTAAAATCTTAATGACATTATATATCAAATTTAATAATAATGACATTAAATTAAAATTTAGCAGTAACTAATAAACTTGTAAACCAATAACATTACAAATATAACCAAAATTAAATATAATATATCAAACTAATTAATTTTACGTTATTATATCAAAATTATATTTACTTAATAGATGTAATAATTACATATACTCAAATTACCAAATCAATCCTTTAAAATCATTTAAATTGAAATAATTGATTTATATACATAACATTAAATAACAATATATATTACAAAAAAATAAAAATACATATTACAGATATAATTAAATCCTACCTTATCACCAATTCATCATGAAATATACTAAAAAAACATAACATAAAATAATAATTAATTCAACCGAATTATATCAATAATATATCTCTTAAATCAATCTAATCGGTACATATAATTAAATTAACTATTGAAGTCTTGAAAATATTTTTTTTCTAATAATTTATTTATACATAAAAATATAAAAATCTTTTTTTTTCAAAATAACCAAATTTTAAAAACAAAAAACACGAGCCGTGCATATGCACGGGTCTCCTACTAGTTAGATCTTAAAACTAAACAAAAAAAAGAAAAAACTAAAAAAAAAGTGAAAAATTCAATTTGTGAACTACGTTACCTCGAAATATGTTGTGCAATGTGTTACTTGAGTAATGTTATTAATTTATAGAGGTATTAAATTAATATTAAATATTTAATTTTAAAAACTTAAATAAATGAGTTGAAATTTCAATAGATTATTTTTTTTCCGATTTCATATTAATTGATTACAATATTCTTTTTTAGGAAATATGTTTAGGTTTAACTCAATCATACTAAATTAAAATCTCAGCAGTTGTTTTTTTATGTTAAAAATGAACTATTTTGAATATATAAGTAACTAAAATATTTTTATATTTAATGAATGATATTAAGAATCTCTTATCGTTAATCTTTCCGATGAGTCTCATCCAATTCTTAGTTTCCTATCACTTAGCATGAACCTCATGATGTGTTTATTTCTCCCACAATTTCTAATTCATTCAATATGTCAATTCTTCCACTATTTATAATCCATCCACTCAATTAATTCCTCTGGTCCTTGGTGTTTCTTCATCTTATAAACCTACTCATCTATTGCAAACACATTCAAAGTCAAGTATTGTCAAACCACGTCGTTTTCCTACCTTCTCATTATTGCAGAACCAAACATTATCTAACAAGCTTTAATTTCTCCTCATTGATGCCAAGCAATGCAACATGGATATGATGCTTTAATGGCTAATCATGCATGGCCCCTCATTATTCTTCCTCTTGCGTGGACTACAATAGGTTGTAAGTGGGTCTTTCGTATTAAAGAAAATATGAATGACACAACTAATAAGTACAAAGCTCATTTAGTGGCAAATGGGTTTCATCAGAAATTTGGGTGTGATTATCTTGAGACCTTTTCTCCAATTGTCAAGTTGGTTAATATTTGGTTTTTCTCACCTTAGTTCTTACTAACAACTTGTCCATTCAACAGATTGATGTAAACAATGTTTTCATAAATGGAATTCTCCATGAAGATGTATACATGGCTTAACCTCCTGGCTTTGAATATGTAGATTGTACTATGGTTTATAAACTTCACAGGTTTATATATGGATTAAAACATGCCTCATGAGCATGGTATGAAAGACTCACTTCTACTTTGATTGGTTTTGGGTTTGTTCACAACAAATGTGATCCATCCGATATTGATGACAAAAGATCCAGTTTTGGTGCTTGTATATTCTTTGGCAATAATCTTGTTTCTTGGTGGTCTAAAAAACAAACTTTGGTTGCATGGTCAAGACAAAAAGTCAAAATATTGTAGTCTTATTGTCACTGGTCAAAAATCTTGTGGTTGTAGTCTCTTCTTAAAGAGCTAAACATGAATTATGCTACACTTATCCTCTATTGTGGTAATCAAAGCACTACTATTTTAAGTCAAACCTTGTTTTACACTCCCAGACCAAACATCTTCTATGTGCGGGAAAAATTCCTTGACCGATCATTAAATATCACTCACATTCCTACAAGTGATCAAGTAACAGATATTTTCACTAAACCCTTTTCTCAAATCTGGTTGTGTCACTTGTGTTACAAACTCAATGTTCTTGATTATTGAACCTTGAGTTGAGGGGGACTTTGAACGTGTCTAGTGACAATATATATTTCTGTTTTGATATTTTATTATGTTTTGCATTCTATTATTTTGTTACGTAAACTCTGCTATTCCTCTTATGTATTTTCTCTCTCTTCCTTCTTTATATATATATATATATATATATATATATATATATATATATATAATATTATGTACTCGTATATATGTAATAATGAAAAATAATAATATTTTCACCTCTTCAATTCTATGTTTTCTTTCTTTGTACAATTTATTTCCCCTTTACATTGAAGATCATATTTCATGAATTGTAAACCAAAATTTCTTTTCCATTTTGCCTCTTTATCTATGCTATTTTGATTCTTATTAAGAGAGAATTAACTTAGAAGTATCCTACATTCATTTTTGATACATAAATATTTTTCTACTTGAATTGAAGTTGCTCTCATGACATCAATGTTGAATTAAGCTCATTATGTTATCGGTTAATTTACGGATTCCTTAAACATATAATATATTCAATAAGAAGAATAAAAATAATAAACATAAACAAGACTAAGATTGAAATAATATATTATATAATTAATCTTAAATAAAAATAATGCTAAATAATAGACTAAAACTATTTCCATCAAGTTAAAATTAGACTAAAATTAAGTTAAGATTGAGTGCCAACGTGACTCAAATTTTCGAGTTTAATTACACATGAGAATTTTGTGTGAGTTTAGTTTTGTTGGCAAAAATACATCAATTAAGAACATTATCATCCTTACCTTACTAACACAGAAATAAGATAAAAATAAGGATACACACAAATATAACAAGGAAACCCCAAAATCGGAGAAAAACCACAACCGTTCTCTAATGACAACTAAAGAATAACACTATATGAAAATTTATACAACACATAGACTACCTTCCCATCCCTTTGTCCCCAAGTACACTCACACTCTTCAAAGCAAGAATTTAACCAAACCTCACAACACTCTACTACAAGAGTATAAGAAAAGTAAAATACAAGCTTAAAGTGTCTTTGACTGGAACAAGGAACATCATAGACTTAGAACCCATTATATAGTCACTAACGCCCACTCCCCAACTTATACTAGTCAATATAGAACTTTTTAAGACGTATTAACATTCTCCATCCTGATTAAAATAAATACATCTTCGTTGCCGATACCAACAATCATACTCCACCATAAAGAGCATACTTACTTGGAATTAAACTATCCAAAGAATTTTCACTTGTAATTATACCATCCAAAGAATTTTCACTTGGAATTAAACCATCCCTGACCAACCAGGAGCTGCCATGTCATGTCCTTCTTCCTCAAGGAGATATGTAACATGTAACATCCCATCCGGATATTAGGATTTTAAATTAAATAAAATAGAAATAATACGTCAGCGTCATTTATTAAATCTCATTTCCCAAAACGCGGGAAAATTTAAAAACTTCATTACATAGTCAAATAAACTAAATCCAAATCATAAACTTGATTAAATCATAAGTATCGCAAAGTGTTTACAAAATTATTCCAAATCATAAAACAATAAAACTCTTAGAAAACTCTTTATCCCAGTCTAGCCTCGCTCCGGTTCTATGCCTCACCAGATCCACCTGCAACATAATCTGCTCCCGTGTACCGCATATACGATCATTGCCAAACAGAAGCAGATAGGGTGAGCTAACGAAATAAACATATATATATCTATGGCACAAATATACAATCATACAATCACACCAAAGGAAATCCATCCTTTGATATTCCATCACATGGCCACCACCATGTTAATCGTGTTCTACGTCTTCTAATGAGTACCCCAAGGTGTCTTGGTGCCATACCTATCGGCCACAACCGATAGAACACGTGCGGGAAACCATTGCTACGGATCATACACCGTAACGCCAGGTGGAGTTCCCAAATACGAACATAGTTCGTAACGTCCCAAGACTACCAACTCGTCAGCTAACTACTGTGGAGGGCAATCTATCTAGACCCATCCGTATTGGCCACAACCAGCACACCCACACCAGCAACACTCGCCAACCCAAGCTCAACTCAAGGGTACTTCGTGTTCATCCGCCATTCCGAGCTCAACTCGAGGGATGTCATTCCGAGCTCAACTCGAGGAATGTCACGTGCTTAACCCCTACCCGGGAAGGGATACGTTCTGAGCTCAACTCAAGGAACACCAGCATGCCGACCTTTAAAATATCCTAGAAGCCTTATAGATCACGCACATCATAACAAGTATAACACCAATCTGCTACAACAAAATCGCCTGGTGGGGGACACGTACCGCCAAGCGTTGCCACTTCCAGATCGCCTGGCAGGGGACACGTACCGCCAAGCGCCTTAATCTTCACTACCACTGCAACTATCGCCTGGCAGGACTTCCTATGCCGACAGGCGCCGCGTGCCTTAGTATTTACTAAACTACAGACTCCGCCTGGCGCACCTCTCCTTACCGCCAGGCGCCACCGTGATCTTGAACCCCCTGTTTCTACGTTGTCGCTTGGCGGGTCGATCACCACCGTTAGGCGCTACACCAGTACTTGCACAATACTGGTTTTAGTTTAGGTTCAAGCACACTTCACACAGGTTGCTCTCATTTGCTCTCATTCTAGAGTACCCCTAATGAAAGGCATTGCCATCTATAATGTTCCAGGCCTTATAGCACCTCACATGTGCATTCATCCCGTAGTCATATAGACAATCCCAAGCGTGCTCAAACAAAATATAAGCAGGAGCATTCTAACAATTTTAAGCACATGATCTTATGCACCAATGCAATTTAATATTGACACCCATGCCTTCACCAAACCAATTCTCTACATGTGACTAACCCAAAGGAACATTCAAATTGATAGAGACATACCACATAACCCAATCGTGCTTCATTAGAAGTTACTAGAACTTATCAAGAGGTTATTCATGCATTTTAACGACTCCAAAATCAGCAATATTGAGTAACGTATATCTCTAGCAATTAACCTCGAAATCCAATCTCCACCGTTCAAAGTGAAGAACCACATGTTATGGACCACCTGTCAAAATTTCATCTAAATCGGACGGTTAACGAACTAGGTTATGCAGTTTTACGAAAACTGCGCGAACTAGAAGAACATAGTGGCGCCTAGCGCCCAAAAGTGAGGATGTGGCGCCTAGCGGGACTTAAATACCGCCCGGCAGTTTCTGTGCGCGAAAAGTACGAAAAACAGCGTTTTTCGTGAACAAAACACCACGTGCATCGCCTGGTATGGCGCCTGGCGGCTAAAGGGGTGCCGCCAGGCGGTTCCTGCACCTGCGAACCTTACCCCCTTCACAACAACTCTAATTTCCCTCAATTTCTAAGTCCATAGGATATGAACCCAGTTATTGGGACTCCAGTTCATTCCTAACACTTCCCATTCACGTATTCATTCACATTTCCCCTTAGATTGCTACCACTATAGAAACTCCCAATTATGAAACCCTAAAATGTGAGTATGTCTCATTCCCCCAATTTTTATTCTTATCACGCCCCAAATTTCACAAGTTTTCAATTCGATTTGGTTAATTAATAATCTTATTACACTTCCTACTAGTCCAAATCTGCCCAAAATCCAGAAAAAAACATCAAAACCAAGCCTCATGGCTCGCGTCGCCTGGCGGTTCAATCAATACCGCCAGGCCTTTCATAAAAAAAAAAACCCAGAATTGGGTTGAATTCTGGCGGTCTCGTTCGTGCCGCTAGGCGGTTTCCCTTCGCAACCCAGAAATGCAGTTGAAATGGTATGAGTCGCCTGGCGAAAATTCATCACCCACCAGGCGGTTTCTGGAAAAATTCTAGAAACACGATTCTCAAGCAATGCAAGGGATAAATCATACATAATGAGTTATAAATCATGCAATTATTCATAGAACTACAATTAAACGCAGTATAACTCCCCTAACCTGATTCCTTTGGCTTAAATTTTGGAATTGTTGTGAATTCTCTCTTGATCCTCAATGATCTCCCTTTGGCTTTCTCTCCCAATTCAGCTTCAAAGCTTCACTCCAACCTTACTACTCTCAAAATTCGTGTTTTGTTTTCTGAGTACACTCACAACTTGCCAAAACCCTTCTTCTTACCTCACATTGGCCTTTTAAAGGTGCCTTAAAGCTAGATAACAACCAAAAACGAATTTAAGGTTTAATGGCAATGTTTATTATCATTCATTGATTCTTTATGGTCCGTTTTTCAGCCTCCCTTGGCTGCCCATGCATCTAGGGTTTCCCTTAACCCTTCAAATTCAAGCCAAAACCCAAAATAGCAAAAATAAAAATAAAGTTTAATTTGGGCTCTCCAAGGGTTCAACCCATAACCATACAAATACCAAATCAATGTTCAACCATTTAACCAATTCATGTTTTGTGATGACTAATATAATTAAATGATTATATCATTTCATATTCATGCTCAACATATATTTAAAAATGAAAACAAATAAGTAACACACAATTGGCATACATAGGACTTGAACTCAAGTCCTTTCACACAATTAAAGTACTCTAAACCACTTGAGCTAATACTTTTCCATATCATAGCAATCTGCATTAAATGCCTTAAAGGCTCATACTACTCGCATTTATTAAATAATTATTTAATTAATTATTTAAATTTCCCGGGTCTTACATAGCAAAACCAACATTCTTCACAACACCACCACCATGGGAATAACACCGGACCCTGCCCTAGCAGCCTTTGCTAGAGAACCAGCCTTCACTGCACTGTCATAACACCAAGATGCAACAATCGCCAACCACGTACCACTGTCGCACAAGCCACGAAATGTCGTCACTATATGGACTTCTATCGCACCATGCATGAGCCACTACACCACTCGTTAGACTAGATCGTGCTTCACGACAATAGTAACCACTAGACCTCCAAGTGCACTCCATGTAAGCTCGGATATGTAAGCTACACCACACGAACAATACCTATAACCGGTAGAGCACTTCCTCTACGCACATGCCGTAAACCACGACTCACACATATCAGATCTCCATCGTGCATCACTCATTAAGCCACACAAGCACCACCAACGAAAAATACCCAGAACGACACAGAGAAAACTAAGTGGACACCCAAGTCCACAGACCTAAGGGTTGACCGCTCTGTTACCATAAATGTAACATCCCAAAAACTGAATAACCTCAATTGATAAAACATCACATACATGAATATTCAGAGGGTACGAGGTTTAGGGTAGAAAGTATACAATACGTCAAATATACCCGGATTACAAGAAAAGGGCCCCATGGCCCAACCAGAAATGTACTGAAAAGAACACAATTAAAGATACTAGGTCTTGTTCGGACAAGAAAACATAAATAATAAAATCCTCCAGTAATGGGCCCCACAGTGGGCCCAACACCTGTCCAATCCATTAAGCTGCAGCATTCTTATTACCATCACTACTTCCAGGGGTTCTCACATCTGCTCACATCAACAAGGTTGATGATCATTGCAAAGGAAGAGACCACGCATAACACACAAGCAAGTGAAAGGGTAAGCTAGCGAAGAAGTCATTATATCAGGCACTCAACATACCATTCCACATTCAAACACACATAGCAGACACCCACATATGCAGTACCCATTCATATAAAACCCTAAGATTTAGCTATCCGGATACGTAACTGAGGCACCACCACATGGTAATGAAATTATGACCTAGCAATGAGGCGTCACCGCGAGGCCTTCACGAAATTATACCCTTACAGGAGGCACCACCACGTGACCTTCGTGGAATTACGCCCTGGCCCTTAGGCAACACCACGACCCCTCGTGGAATTACGTCCTTTTGTCGAGGCACCACCAGGGACTCCCCTTAAGAGGGTCCATGGAATTACGTCCAATCGATGAGACGCCACTAAGATCTCTCACTACAAGAGTCATGGAATTATGCCCTACCCATACTTTAAACATGTTCCACCCACCAATCAAGAATTTCCCATAACACAAATATCATGTACAATTAACAATTCATACAATTCATGCTTTCCAATTCATACCCTATCAAATAACATGCCATTTCCATTTCAAATGTACATATTAATCATGCTATCATCACACAACCCTTCTAGTAAGGCATTTGAGTCAGATAAACAAGCCACATATCGATGAACCACTCAATAACAACATCAAAACCTGCCCGCTGTCTCGCTCAAGCCAACAGGGCTCGCTCAAGCGAGAGGGACCCTCTCGCTCAAGCGAGTCCCATCTCGCCTAGGCGAGGGCACAACGAGGGAACAGGGAACCCTGCGAGGTCTCGCTCAGGCGAGTCCCTTCTCACCTAGGCGAGAGCACTCCTCGCTCAAAAAGAACGCGCGTCGCCTGGGCGACAAATCACGTAACATAAACCTGGGCGAGCCTCTGATAATCTCGCCTAGGCGAGACTACCTCGCTTGGGCAAAAAAACCAGTACTCGCCACTGTTTTCTCATACAACAGCCAAGACCACGAACCAAATCATGCTTTAACTCGATCCAAAACGGACACAACACCAACCAATCCATACAGACACGAAAAGATGTCCAAAACAGCGGAAAAACACAAATAACAGAAGGTCCTAGCTTCCCTTACCTGGAAAACAAGCTAGCGGGACACTCTGATACGAACACAGTGAACACGGCGGTCCTAAGGATGGCTAAAGAGGTGAAGCAGGAGCTGGTTTTGAGTTGGCTCGAAGAAGGTTCAGAGTAAACCCTAGCGGAGCGTTCTGTACGAGAGGCGCAAAGGTGATGACTGATTCTTCTGCAAGAGTGAAAAGTGCAGATTAGGGCAACTAGGAATGGTTTTTAACCTTTGGGCCAACCCTCAGGCCCAACAGACGCAAGGCAACCCTTAAAATGCTAGGGCAGGAAAAATTGGGCCTTACAACAACTTCAACAAATAAGAATGATTCTCCAACAATAAGGAATTAATTTTTTCTGATGTGGAATATGGATCTAAGCTGCAACCACAAAGCATACTAAGAAAAAATTCTACCAAACCATAGCCATGATACCACTTGTTGGGAAAAATGCATTATCAATTAAGAATATTACTGTATTTATCCATGAGAATCACTTTACTAATAGAGAAATAAGATAAAAAAAATATTATACACAAATATAACATGGAAACCTAAAATCGGAGAAAAAACACAACCATTGTCTAATGACAACTAGAGAATAACACTATGTGAAAATTTGTACAACACATAGACTACTCTCTTATGCCTTTTGATTCCAAGTACACACACACTCTCCAAAACAAGAATTTAACAAAACCTCACAACATTTTACTACAAGAGTATAAGAAAAGTCAAATACAAACTTAAAATGTCTTTAACTAAAACAAAGAACATCATGGACTTAAAGCCCATTGTATAACCACTAACACCCACTCCCTAATTTATATTAGGCGATGTGAGACTTCTCAAGACCAAGACATATTATTTTCATCGGTCTAACAAGTTCTATATACGAAATTTGTAAAATATAAGATAATAAAATTAAAAAAAAAAAACATATTGTATTTGAAAAATTGAAATAGTAGCACAAAGACTTGTTAAATAAATGTACATTGATAGTGATTTAGTAATTTTTAAAGTTAAAAATTAAACAAAATTATAATATAAAATTAAAACAAAGATTTGGAACTAAGGTTATATATAATGAAAAATTAAACTATTAAAATTATGACAAAAATATTTAATAACCAAAATTACAGATTTTTTTATAATATACCAAACAAAATAAAATAACAAAAATTCTCATCCGTTAAGTTTACCTTTATCAAAGCCAGTGGATGCGATTAACTTTCCCATCGTGGGGAGATATGATTAAAGCTTCGATCACCATTATAATTCATATATTTTCCTTAATTTGCAATCGTTATTTCAGATTTTTTTTTCTCCCCTACAAGTTCACTAAATTCAAATACCTTTTTATAAATAATTTTTCAATTCACAATTCAATTTAAGCACTTGTAAAGAGTGAATGGGATAAGTCACAACAAGTTGAGTCAGCAATAAGTTAACTCAATTCTTATTTTTTGATAAATTAAAAATTTTGTAACTTGATTTAACCCAACAATTAAATGGATTGACTTACTTAAAAAATATTTTTTAATTTATTTTATATATTTATTATATTATAATTAAAATAAATTTAATTTTTTAGATTAAATATATTTATAATTCTAAATTTAAATGTAAAATTAAAATTTCTCTATAGTTGGTGAGTTCGATTCGAATTTGCGATAAGTTGGATTGATTTAGGATTGTGAATACATTCTAACCTCTATTTACAACAACCTTTCAATAAATTTACATAATTACACAATTAATATTTTATGACAATAGTTAAATGAAAATCAATTCATAATTAATTTTCTATGATAATAGTTAATTGAAAAACTAATTCAAATAATTAAGTTTCAAAATCCAATTAAATCAACAATTACATCCTTAGTTGAAAACTACCATATACTTCCACATCTTAAAAAATCTCAAAAGATAATCTATGGTGGATATCTAAAACTGGAACCAACTAATCCCTTAGGAAAAAAAAATGTTTGGGGTCATATGGCCCTTAAGAAAAATAATTTTTTAATAGTGTGGATAGAATATAATATATTACAATGGAGTCGGCACTTTGCACTTTCGGGTCTCTTTGCCACAGTGTCTGTCACCTTACCCTTCAGAACAAACACGACAACATCTCAGAACTTCCTCTTACCTAGTATATATAGATACATATGTTATGAGTCTCTGGTGTCCCAGACAAAAATTATTAAAAAAGAGAAAAACTTTTCCAACCCCAACTCAATATTTTGTCCAAATTCATTGTTTCAGCGTCAACCATGAGGCGACACTTATCAAAATTCTTTCACTACCCAATTGGGTTTAACCTATCAAATTCCTTTCCGGTGAGACCCCTCTCTCTCTCTCGGTTTGTTTATCTTATTCTTTTGGTGATGTAACTGGTCAATCAAGTTGGTTGTAATGGATTGAAAATTGACGTTTTGGAACACATCTATGAAGTTAACTGAATCGTTCATGCCATGTCAAATTTCGGGTATAAACTTATAATTTCCCTGTTCTATCAGGATCATGGAAAACCCCCTCATTGTACTTCAATTCAGTTTCTTTTTTTATCGAATGCTCACTTCAATGATAAGTTATAGTGATACCCATTTACATGCAGATGAGAATTGTTATTTTATTTCTTGTCCTAAGAGTACTGGTTAGCCTGTGCTAGATTCATGCTTTGTGTGTTAATCTGGGGTGTGGTGGTACTAATATATGTGCAAATTCAGTAATAAACTTGTACTCCTCCTCTGGTTCTACCAACCTAGAAAATGCAAAAATCAATCACTTAGTTGTTCCATTTTAATATAAATTAAGTTTTTACCGTATGCGTACTTGAAGGATTAAATATTGATACCCAGATGATTATTTTTTGTTGTTTAAGAATTTATTAATCTGGGGTTTTGGTGGAGTTTATATGTGTTCAAATTTTGTTTATGAAAATGTGGCTGGCATGTGACACTAATTTTCTTGAAGCAGTTGAAATGTGATGTGAGTTCGTTTTGTGCTGCCAATAGTATTCGTCAAGGTTTGTTCGGTGGACACTTGAATGAATGTGCCACAAGAGCTTTGGCCACTACATCTGGTGCTTCGGTGTCTGAAGATCTGCCAAAGGATAATTCCGTCTCTGATATGTTGGTAGATTCATTTGGAAGGCTTCACACATACTTGAGAATATCTGTAACAGAGAGGTGCAATTTAAGGTGTCAGTATTGTATGCCAGCAGAAGGTGTGGAACTCTCTCCTAGCCCTCAAATTTTGACAAAAACTGAGATTCTATGATTGGCAAATCTGTTTGTAAGCTCCGGGGTAACTAAAATACGTTTGACGGGTGGGGAACCAACTGTTAGAAAGGATATTGAAGACATATGTTTGGAATTATCAAACTTGAAGGGACTGAGAACATTGTCCATGACTACCAATGGTATTGCTTTAACGAGAAAACTTCCAAGGCTGAAAGATTGTGGGCTTACTTCCCTCAACATTAGTGTAGACACTTTGGTACCTGCAAAGTTTGAGTTTATGACCAGACGCAGAGGGCATGAAAAAGTTATGAATTCAATTAATGCTGCCATAGACCTTGGATTTAATCCAGTTAAGGTATTTCTTGGTTACATATCATTACTTTTTGCTAGTGTTTCTCATTGATCACCTTCCCACGAGCAGCTACCCTTTTGCTCAAATTCATTAAGTTAATCAAATGAATTTTTCAACAAGGGTGCATAACCTCAGGTAAATTTCATGTCACTGATGGATGAATTTTAAGGTATCTTTGATGTTTCTCTGCATTTCAGGTCAATTGTGTTATAATGCGAGGATTCAATGATGATGAGATCTGTGATTTTGTTGAGCTGACCCAGGACAAGCCAATTGATATTCGCTTTATAGAGTTCATGCCTTTTGATGGGAATGTTTGGAATGTCAAGAAACTTGTACCCTACTCAGAAATGTTGGATACAGTGGTAAGGTAGAATTCAGACTGGAGGCCTAACTTTTATACTACATTTTGTTGTTCTCTTATAGCAGATAGAGACCCTTTATAACCATCATTACCAAACAGATGAAACAGTTTCCAAGCTTAAAAAGAGATCAGGATCACCCTACAGATACGGCCAAAAATTTCACAATAGATGGGCATGAAGGTAGAGTTTCGTTTATCACATCAATGACTGAGCATTTCTGTGCTGGTTGCAATAGATTGCGGCTACTTGCTGATGGAAACTTCAAAGTCTGTTTATTTGGTCCTTCGGAGGTAAGTTATATTCAAATCATCAAAGCTCAGTGTACTATGCTTGTCCCCTAAACCTGGTGATGGTAATTGGGCTAAAATCTGTGATGTCACTTCTATTTGAATACTTAATGTTTTTGGTGAATCTGTAACGCTAAACTTGATGATAGTATATGAAGTCTGGATGCTTAGTACGACATGAGTACGTACAACTACAGGAATACGATGATCTTTTTGAAATTTAGGATATGCTATGTTTTGGATTCTTAGCAAAACATTATAGATGCATAATATCGGTGAAGAAAGAGAGAGTGGGGGTAATTTCTCATTAATTCATGATTATGATGATCGCAATTTAATTTAAAAAATTGATATGAATGGAGAAGTATCAGTATTTGACATGGGAACAAACACCTTGATGTTTCCATTTTGAGTATCAGGGCATCGTAGATCATATTAATTGTAGGCCTTCTAAATGTACCGGTAAATGAATTGGATAGTTTGGTGATGAGGGTGAAGGACTCGGGATTAAGAAATTGGTATTTAAGGCCTATAAATTTTTTGGCAAGTAAAATCAAGACTTTCTATGCAAACTTTTAGCAGTCTTGTTTTTTAAGGAGTGTGACTGATTTCTTGCAGTTAGCTGTTTCAATGGCTGAGTATGGTTCTGGGAGTTGTTTACTTTTGGATTAGAACTTTGAAACTGTGATGTCTACTGTCAGTTCTGAATTCTTGATATGGTACATACTCGATAATGGGGAAAAGGGAAACTATCTGCCAACTCATAATAGAAAAACATAACTTCAAATATTTGTTTACAAAGATTGAAGTTCCCTGCAGAAAGTGGATTCCTGTAGTGAATCTTGATATTTGTCTGTAAATGGAAGATTTGATACACATTAGGACATGGTCTTTGCGAACATTAAAATATGGCTCTACCTCATACAATATTTTGGATTGAACATGCACTGTCTTGCCCCTTCTTTCCATTGCACATGCTATTTCATTTGATATTCTATTTATTTGATTACTTGTAATTGATTTTTTAGGCGCACTAATATACTTTCATCATTATTTTGAATTCTTAATCATTTCTGAAAATTTTCTTATCAATGAAACTGATAAATATTTTCCCTATTCAAGACATGCCGGTCATTATGGATGTTATCTCTACCATTTATGTTCAAGTTAAAGGTGCTTGATGTATGTATGGATGTTGACATCAGTCGGGACAATAAAACGTGTCATGGCATACATATAGCATCTTTAATGAGAGCTTCATTAAAAGATTTTTGTGATTTTCTTATATGGATCGTGTTTCAGGTTAGTTTAAGAGATCCTTTGAGATGTGGTGCAGAGGATCATGAACTTAGGGAGATAATAGGAGCAGCGGTATGCACTTCTTCTGATTATTATTGCTAAATCTCAATTGTGTTGTAATGATTTATAATGTTTTTATTTCTTTACCAGGATTTATCATCCTTTTAATATAATGATGCTGCTGCAATAGAATTTCACTCACTGCTATTTTAATTTAACATGGTAGTGAACCTTTATTAAAAAAGATATACTTTAGGAATAAGAGGAGCATAGCAAGAAGGGACAACACACCCCACAACCTAACTGAAAAGGAGTTAGTTAGAGATTATGTATATATGGAGAAAAAAGTGGTGGGGGTGATAGAGTTAGGTGAAGTTTAGCCTCATTTGGCAATCGGTAGACCCTTATAATGTAACTATTCTTATAATGATGCATGGATATGATGCGTGTATCGGATATGGTACGTATCGGATATATCAATACACTTATTTTGAAAACAATAAGGTATGATACGTTATATATGCATATTGAAAAATTTTACAAAAACCTTAAAACATGATAAATATATATTGTTATTGTGTGAATTCAAATTAAAATCAAATATCTTAAAAACTGTCAAAATAAAAAGTTATAAATTATTTTTATCACAAAAAGTATTACAAGTTTATAGATTAGATACTTTATTGATAAATATCGGTAAAGTATCAGATATTGATACGTGTCAAACATGAATACATGACACAGATTGAGGTATCAGTGCATCATAACTTATCACCTTCAACCTCTAGACTAACGTGAGCATTTCCATTGAATAATATGTTACTGACTCACTTCTTTCCTATGATTTTCCATCTGTTTGCTCTTGTCCTAGTAAGATCTTTGATTGCTTTTGAACAACATAGTCAATAGTGGATCATAGACTACTTGAAATTGTGTGTCCAACTTTAGGTAAGCAATATTATGAGTGGTCTTGTACTATCCTATTTCTTAATGTTATCTTTCCTTTGTTCTAGGTGAAGAAGAAGAAAGCTTCACATGCTGGCATGTTTGATATAGCAAAGACTGCAAATAGGCCCATGATACATATTGGTGGATAAGGTCTCTTCTTCTTCCTTTCTTTCATTTTTCCTATAAAGGTTATCCATTCAATCTCTAAAATATTTATTTTACAATTTACTGAGGCACATCATGATTTTTTTCTATTTCAGGTATCACACAGTGATAAAGTTACTTACATAGCAGGCAACCAGAGTAGTCCTAGTGAGAAGTACCCTGAATTGAGTATTATCTGAGATCTTCATTGATACAATCTCACTACATGAAGGGTGATATATTTTTCAACTATACCTAGCCACATATACTGTTAAATGTTGTTCCTTTGGATAGAACCCATTGTTGTTGTATCGAGTAATAATGCAAATTTGGGCTTAAATTTTCTGATCATGTGTGACTCTTTCTTCATTGGTTTATGACTTTTGGGTCGTGTGTTAATCTTTCTTCACTGGTTGTTTGTTTACCAGTCAACTTTAGTTTCAGCATGGCACTGTATTTATTTGTTTTGTTGTAGACATGACAATGAAATTTTGAAAAGGTTGGTTATGCCCTGTTACATCATTGAATTTGTACTATGTATGCAGTGAGGTTGTTGACCAGGTCTTCACAGTGCTGCTTCTCAGACTTCATACGGCATTCCCAATTTTCTTTCCTTAGTTTATACTCTTACCCGGAAATTGAAGGAACAACTCTAATCTAGATGTTACCAAGTTCTACTCTTGGGATCACTTCATGCTCCCTACCATTGCTTTTGTCATTTAGACCCTTTCTAATATCTCAACTTTCTAGGAACGCAAAATGTATGGAAATTTAAGAGACCAAAGGTGTTAATTATAGTTAAATATATGTCTAGATATATATATTTGAATTAGATTTTAGGAGTGTTTTATGTTTTAATTATTAGATATTATTTAGTGGATGAAGAAAAAAAAATTAGGCTATTGTTTAGACTTAGAGAGTTAGATTGAGATATTACTAAACGTTTGTTACATTTGCTTTATGTATGAAATAATGTGGAATATTATACATTTTTTACCCATTTAAAATATATTTTCTAAACATTAAAAACCTAAAAACCAACAATAAGAGTTTTGTGATAGGTTTTTTTAGGGGAAGATTCATTAGGGAGGGCTCAATTCACATGGATTATCACCATCTTCAACGCACAACCTTAAAGTAATTTAAACTCACTTGGATTTTCAAAAATATATTTTTCAAGAATGAATCCTTTCCACATTGATAATACAATTAACCAACATGTTAAGTTGATTACATAGATTGGATCATCATGACATGAGTATAAAAGGTGGAATATGTCTTTTTAGAACTTGTATAAGAACTAAAATCACTTATTTTGGCTCTGGCACTATATTGTTGGGTGGATCTTGAAAGATAGAAAAAATCTCATTCATAGCCACACATACGACTTTTCAATGGCGGACCATTGTTGTGACAAGGGGAGCCATGGCTCCCCAAAAAAATTTTAATTCTATTTTTTATATATGTTATATATATTTTAAAATTATATTTATAGATTATTATTTTATTTATATTAAATTTAATAAAATATTTTATTTTATCATCTATCTTATTTATATATTAAAATTTATATATATTTATTGTATAAAAAGTAAAATAAAAATCAATTTGATGGACATTGGTTAATGAAAGGTAATAAATTTTATCACTAGTGATGAGGTTCTTTTACAGTAAATCATCAAAAAATAATGAGAATAGAAAGAAATATAAAGAGATAGATTAGGAAACAAAAGATTGAAAAATGCACAATATCTCTCATGAATCGAGATTAGTATCTTATTATAATTTATGTGTTTATGATTCTCATATTACGATGATTTTCTTAAATTAAGTTTTTTTTTTTCTGAATTAGTTTGCCTAATTATGATGGTAATAAGGATTCTTTTCTAAAATTGGCACTAACCCTAATTATATTTGTCCTGAAATTAGTATATCATAGATTATGAAATTTAGAAATTTTGTGTTTTCCATTACATATGGTAAATTTTGTAAGATTTTATGGATGTATCTTGGGTTGAACTACGAATTTCGTTGCACATAATGAATTAGTTGAATAACTTTGAATTGGATTAAAAATTAGAATATCCTTATAATGTTAATTTAATGAATTAGAAAGATTATAAATTGAAAAATGCATACAAGAATCACTTTATGAAAATGATTGAAACAAAGAAAATGAATTTTTTTATTTAATTAGAAAAAATAATTTATATATAAAAAATCTAATTTGACACTCTTAAAGTTTTTGTCCAAGTTTCGCCATTCCGACTTTCCACAAAATTTTATATGTATCTATAATATTTAATACGAAATTTTATTTACTCACTTGAAATTGAGTACCCCACAATTACTTAAACTCTTTGTTAAGAAGACTTTCAATACAATGACTATATTCAGGGGTAACATCAAGCAGATCTGAGTTCAATCCATATAAGAGTTGATTAACACCACCTTCAATATAAAATTTTAAGATAATGAGTTTATAGACCTAAGTTGTCCAACTTTTTCATTTCTACTTGTAAGACTTAGACTCAATATGAGATTTAGATTATAAGTTTCCAACGTTATGTTGAGTCTATCCATGTGTGGCTAAGTGCGGGGCATGCCTAAACGGGCCGGGCCAACCGACATTGCCACCCCTAATGCGAAGTACCACTTTTGGAGGGAGATCTTTTAATGGTTAGGAGGTTGTTGGGTAATATGAACAAGGAGGAGGATGAGACACAAAGAAGAAATATTATCTATTTTAGATGTTAAATTATGGAAAAGGTGAGCTCAATCATCATTGATGGAAAGAGTTGTACCAATGTAGCAAGTAAAAGGCTGGTGGAAAAGCTTGGTTTGGGAGACATCTATACACCCTAGTCTTTATGCTTTTGCAATGGCTAAGTGAGGATGGAGAGTTGGTGCTGGATAAGCAGGTGGATATTACTTTTTCTATAGGTAAGTATGTAGATTAAGTGGTATGTGATGTGGTTCCTATGGAAACAAGTCAATTGTTATTAGGAAGGCCTTGACAATATGATAGAAAGGTGACATTATGGTCTATCCAACAAGTATTTTTTCTTGCTTAAAGGGCAAAAGGTGCCCGTAACACCTTTATCAACTATAGAGGTTTGTGAGGACCAAATAAAAATGAGGGTAAAGAGAGAGCGAGAGAGAAAAGAAGAAAGAGAGAGAAAAAGAAAGAGAGAGAAGAAGAAAGAGAGAAAATAAGAGTGGGAGAGAAAACCCAAAAAAGGCAAGAAAAGGGGAGTAAAGTTGAAAAATCAAATAGTGGTAAAAGTCCTTTTTTGAGAGAAAAAGAGGTAAAAAGAGTGTTAATGACAAAAACACCCCCTATATATGCTTATGCCTAACAATATTTATTTGTCTTCTGTAAAAGTTTCTTTATCTTTAGGTGTGGAGCACATTCTCAAGGAAAATGCAGATGTATCTCCCAAAGACATTCCTCAAGGTTTACCTCCTAAAAGATGTATTGAACATAATATGGATCTCATTCCAAGGACATCCTTCATAACATGCCAACCTATAGGAGCAATCCACAAGAGACTAAAGAAATACAAAAGCAAGTAGAGCAACTCATGAAAAAAGGATGGCTTGAATCTCTAGTGGAGTTGCCATCTATTACAACCAAAATCTCGACTAGACGACGAACAAAAAAGAGACGAGCTTAAAAAGAGATTTTGAAGTTGTCACCGTAGTTTATTATAGAAAAAGTATGGAAAATAGTAAAATAAGACATGCTATACAAGAACTAGATTTTAGGTCCGGAAGTCCGTTACGCGTAGTGAAAATCAAGATTCACGTAGTTCTTAGAGAAATTGTTTGTTAGAAAGTGTTGATGTTTTTAATTTTTGAAATTTTATATCTTTTTTGATATTTTTAAATTATTTGAAAATTAGTATCACACGACGTAAAGGCTGAATAAACACTAAAAGAAAACAATTTTCATTTTTGTAAAATTTTTCTATTTTGGTAATTTTTTATAATTTTCAAATATTTTTAACTTTTTAAAAAAAATAACATGTGTGTAAAAAAGATGGGGTTTAATAAAAAAACAAAGGTGAAAAATTGGATAAGATGCATGGAAGGGTGCATGCAAGGAGTAAAGGCTGAAAATAAAATTAAAATAGATTGAGGCTGCGAATTGTGAAAAGCAGGGTACAGTAAGTAGACGAGAACCAATGGCAAAAGGGGTGCAGGACTTAAATAATACGGGTGTAACGAGTAAATAGGAATAGGAAAAGAAAACACAAACAAACATACAAATGATGAAGGTGTAAATATTAAAATGGGGATGCGCGTAGGAAACAAAACAAGGCTAGACCCAAGACCCAAGACCCAATAGACAAGAGGTTGAGAATATTAAAAGTGGGGTACGGAAAGCAAAATAACCCAATTTAAGCCCAACCCCAAAATAACTATCAAAACATAAAAATCCCTTAAGGGTTTCTTCTTCCTCTGCGTGAGCAACACCAATCCTCACCCACTCATGGCTGGCCAGGGCCAATGTTGCCGATGCCGATCACCGCCGAAGGAGCTGCCAGCGTTAACGTCACTGTTTCTCTTTCATTCCCTTTCGCGTCCGAGTGCTCCTTTGATCTCATTTTTACTCACAAACACGAGACACTCCTTCCACTCATTGCTACCAGAAGCGTCGTCGTCATCCACGGCGCTCCAACTCCCTCATTCTTCTTCTTGCGCCGGCCACACCAGGTCTGGGAGCCACGCCGCTGAGCCCTACTGTCGCGCCCTCAACCGGAATCGCTCTTCTCCAATCGAACTTTGACACGCCTCCGGCAATGCGGCCGACGAATTTTTCTTCCCTTTATCTGTTCGATTGGGTGATGGTTGTTCTCTGTTACTTGGATGATGGAATAGTCTTGGGAGTGATGGAAACTGTTTTGGTATTCTGTTTTCTATTGTGCAAGTGGAAGATGTGAGTGATAAGGCGATAAGCGTTAGCGAGTCCTCTATTTGGTGAAGAAAATGAAAGAAGATGAAAGATGGATGAAAAAGGGAGGTGAGGAAGATGGTGAGGGAATGGGTGGCGACAATGTGTAGTTGGAAATGCGAAAGGATGAGTGCTTGTGTGCGCGTGAATGGGGAGAGAATCTAGAGGGAGCTGTTGTTTTTATGTGATGGTATTTGTTGGTTATGGAGAATGATGATAGATGAAAAATGTGGGTCTGAGTTGTAGGATTATGAGGAAAGTTAGCGTCTATCGGTTTAGCGGGAGGAAGAAAAATGTGGTTCGGGTATGGGTAGTGTGCGTCGGTCTCAACGTGGTTAATCATGAAGGCATGATGATGGAAGAATGGGAAGTAGTAACAGTAGGCGAACAACCATGCGGCATCAACCATTTCATACAAGATTTATGTGATCAAACACTGAGTGACAGAATTACGGGGGCCTTTGAGAAAGCTCATGAATATTAACCAAGGGATCCCTCAGGATTCAAAACTGAAGGTCCTTGATACCTCAACATTAGGTTACGTAAATGGGAAGGGGTGGTTAGTTCCTCCCATTGTTTTCTGCCACCTTATTTCTTTGCTTTTTTTTTTTTTTACAAAAAAGGTCATTTTTCCTTTTTTATTATAAAAATAGGTCAGTTTATTAATTAATTACATAACAAAATCAGTTTAACGATAATTTGACTTTTTTCTATTTATTTTTAACTTTTATATAATTTCTAAAATTTTATATATTTTTAAAAAAATAAATTTTTAATAATTTGATTAAAAATATTTTAAATAAAATTTTATTAAAATTTTGATATTTTAAAACTTTGTATTTTAAATTTTATTATTACATTTTATTATAAAATTTGATTAAAAATATTGTAAAAAAATTATTAAAATTTTGATATTTTAAAACTTAATATTTTAGATTTTATTATTACATTTTATTATAAAATTTACAATAATAAAATTTGATTAAAATTATTTTAAATAAAATTTTATTAAAATTTTGATATTTTAAAACTTAATATTTTAGATTTTATTATTACATTTTATTATAAAATTTACAATAATAAAATTTGATTAAAATTATTTTAAATAAAATTTTATAAAAATTTTGATATTTTAAAACTTATATTTTAAATTTTATTATTTTATTTTATTATAAAATTTACAATCATAAAATTTTATTTAAAATATTTTTAATCAAATTATTAAAAAATTATTTATTTATATATATATATATATATAACTTTAGAAATTATTATAAAAGTTTAAAAAAAGATAGAAAAAGATCATATCATTAATCAAATCAAATCTGTGATAGTAGACTGATCCATCTTTATAATAAATAAATCAAAATAATCTAATTTTGTAAAAAAACTAGTCAAATCATTAAGAAACTAACTCTACCATATAATTAATTAGTAAATTAACTGATTTTTGTAATAAACGGATCAAAGGCACCCATTTTTGGAAAAAAATCTATTTCTTTTCAATCACCCAAAATGCCAGTTTTTTCTATTTTGTACACCACTGCCTAACTCAGTAACTGGTGCATGGGAGGGAGTCACCAAATG
This sequence comes from Vigna unguiculata, assembly GCF_037176805.1. Taxonomy (NCBI): domain Eukaryota; kingdom Viridiplantae; phylum Streptophyta; class Magnoliopsida; order Fabales; family Fabaceae; genus Vigna; species Vigna unguiculata. The sequence goes on along the minus strand of NC_140795.1, from coordinate 19,126,127 downwards.
AGGAAAAGGTGGAGATTGTCACCAAAAGAGAATAGGTAGTGTGCAGGAACATGAATCTTTCTGTGCATCTCGTTTTAATCATCCGTTCCACTTTGTTTTTTTTTTCGTTCACTTTTCTTTTAAAAATCAAATAAAAGTAAAATTAAAAATAGAATAATATAAAATAAAATAAAATATAAAAAATTACTATAGACTGAAATGAAATAAAATAAGATAAAATAAAATAACATAAACTTAAACGAAAATGAAACAAAATCATATAAAATAAATAAAATAACTAAAATAAAATAAAGTAATATAAAATAATAATAATAAAAAAAAATAAAGTATAAATAGATATAACTAGATGAGTAACGATCAAATGACTCATTTTTTTACCACTTCTCTTACCAACTTGATGTGGTCTGACATATTTAATTTTCAAATTTTTTATAATTTAATTAAAATTTGAAATCACAATACTGAAGCTGAATGTTTTGATGCGTGCGTGTTTGAAACTCACCCTTCATCACACAACGCTTTCCCCAAACCCCTCTTTACTCTGAACCTTCAATTACCTCCCCAACCACGTTTCACAAAACCCAACCCGCACACACACGAAACAAAACCCGCTCTGCTCTCCTCCATCGTGAAAAATCAAAACCCCCTTTCTCCTTTTAATGTTCAAACCCAAACCCCTTTCACTTCAACGGAAAAACCCTTTCTCCTTTTAATGTTCAAACCCCAAACCCCTTTCACTTCATCAGAAAAACCCTTTCCCCAAACCCCTTTCTCCTTTTAATTTTCAAAATCTCCCAAACCCTGAATCTACAATTACGAACCCCCACCCACATTTGCTATGCACACAGACACGAAACAAAACCCGTTATCTCCTTTCCCATCCCCTCCACACCGTTATCTCCTTTCACCATACAGGAATTGCGAAATTGTCGAACCTCAGGGCGAATCTGAGCTGCAAGAAGGACGATTTTGGAACCTACTACGAAATGGGTTACCCTAATTTTGCTATCGTTGGGGAGAAGGTTGAATGTTTCTGCCTTTTTAACTAGTTTTTGTGTACGCTTAGTTTCTGTTGGTTTTTCATTGTTTTGTGTAGTTGTTTATTGATTTTTATAAATGACATTCCAATTTGACCCCACCATTTAGTGATGATTGCAAAGAAGTTGTTGATTTTGTGGATTTAAGAAGTTTTTGAATTTGATTTTTGTGTTAACTGTGTGAATTGAAAAGATGTTTACAAAATTGATGAATACATTGTGTCCCTACCATTTATTTTGTCGATTTCGTTCAATGTTCAGTACACAATAGTGCATGAGCATATTCGTTTCAAAAATTGAAGTCCCAAACTAGGACAAAAAGATGGATTGAAAATTTTTGGAAAGATGTTCTTCCCTAAATATATGGTGTTTCTTTATTATTTAGTGACCTTGGTAATATTTTGGATAGTTTGTACAATGCTAATTGATCATAGTGTGTCTCTTTAATTAATGATGAGTAATTCAACCTAGTTATCTGTGCTTATTATAGTGGCTTGTTGTTAAAAACATGTATCCATACTTGGTATTTTATATATTTTTCAAATTCATCAACCTTTTTTGTAAAAAGTTAAAATCAGGATTGGTTTACAAAAAGTTACCATGAAGCCAAGATTTTATTATAAAAATGATAAGATTGTTATTCACAATTCTAATAAATTATTGTATGGTGTAATTATTAACATTTATATAACTTTTATAATAGATTTAAAATTTTAGTATTTTTGGTTAATCGCGAACTATTATTTGGGTGTCGTGTTTGTTGTTTATTTATTGGAATACCTTACCTATATAAAGTGTTTACCCGAGTAGGAGATTTTAGATACCTATGGCAGAAGAAGAGGGTGAGTCAAGGAAGGTAAATGTTTGTGATTATGATCCATTTATTTATTATAGTTAATTAAGTTCATATCTTGATGTTTTTTAACATGTTTTTTAACTATTTGATTGGTATTTTAGCTTGTGGTTTGTAACCGTTGTAAAACAGACTACATTGTTCAAGTTAATGGTTTATTGAGATCAAGACATCGCTCTCGAATTGGAGTCACTCCATTTAGGTGGTGTGTTGAGATGGTGAAACCATTGGATATCAATGGAGTGTTGTTAAAACATACTCTTAGTCGGTGTGTCCTTGAACATGAAAGTATATGTATCAGGCAACATTTGGTACAGTTGTTTGTTTTAGATGTTTGTGTTTGTTTGGGTTTGAATGCTATTGGGGTTGATGTAGAATTCAATAGTGTTGTGTGCGGGGTGATCGAGTCATTATTAGAACATCAACTAATAACAATAGATGACATTGTTAATAGGATATACTTTTATTTACAGAGTGACGATGACGATGACAATGACAATGTAGACAATGTTTGTCATTTATATTTGTTGCTATGTTTTGCTCTTTTGTATTTTTCCAGGACTTCTAGGACTGTGACAAACATGCCATTTAGATTGTTGGATAACCTTGACAACTTGAATCAATACAACTGGTCAAGGTCTGTCCATAGGTTTTTGGTTGAAGGTTTCAATCGTGGTTACCACACTTTAAGGCAAGATCAAAACACGTCTGCCATAATTGTAGCTGGGTCAGTGGCTATTTTGCAGGTATTTATTATTTTAGCCAAGTTGTATTTTGTTAGCCTTGTGTTTGTGATGTTGATGATTAATTAGTTCCTTAATTTTTTTAGCTTTTGGTTTGTCGACTACTTTCGTTAAGGTCTTATGAAGGTGATGTTATTTTCCCGAGAATTTTGAGTTGGTCGTCCTTGATGATTAGGACTCATGGAATCAAATCCGCATTTGAATATAACAAGGTATTGTATTGCATTTGTTTTACTTTAGTTGATTAAGTTCTATTCCGTGTACCAATAAGGTATAAAGTTTGGACATCATTATGCAGGTTATTCTTGGTTGGGAATTAACTAAAGAGGAAAAAAACATTGATGTTGTTCATGATGCCTTAAATATTGGTGAAGATGACATCCAAAGAAAGGAATAGATGACATGTCCTTTACTGAATTCAAGCAATGGTGCAAAAGGAAGTTGAAAAGAAATTATTGGGTCATTCGTCAATTAGGACCAACTGAGCAGTATGGAAGAAGAGTATGCCCGTGGAGGTGAGGAACTTGATGCATCTTTCTTTCATCAACCTCTAGCCTTTTCATTTCATAAAGGTGATGCCTTTGATGTTGAAGAACCTCAATCATGTAATTTTGATCAATTAGAGCAATGTACTTCTGAATACAATCATCATGGAATGGAAATTATTCCCATTATTGAACTAGAAAAATGTTCATTAGATGTAGACTTAACTCAATTGTATCGGATTCTTGTCTCAGAAAATGACAGGTAAGTTACTGTTGTGGATATAAATTTCATGATTGTATTTTCACGGTTATATAGTGTTAATTCTAAATTTACACTTTTCAGGAAAGTTGTGGTTGACATAAATCAACAAATACTAACCACAATTGAGTGTTGGGGATTTCATCCTCGTGGAAAGCTTTGCAACATGGTAATGTCCTTAAGTCATGTATATTTATAAATTTGTTATTTTGTCTACTCAAATTACATTGTTGCTTTCAAATTTTGTCAGGCCATTTTGTTTGCTTGCAATACCTTCATGTATAGACAAAGAAAATTGAATGGGTTGATCAAGAGAGTTGTGTTTGGTCCTCTGTATAAGGTATTATAATTCTTATTGTTTTTTAAGTTTTTATATTTGATGGATGTTGTTGATGATGATTTATCAAAATTTAATTGTGAAATGTTGAATGTAGACCGCAGTTGTAGAAGATAGTAGAAAGGTAAAGGCAAAGAGACGCCAATGGATCTTAGGGGACGCGTGGGCTGGTTTCAGTACACGATATATTGACAACAGATTTTGTAAGAATGAAGATTTGTAATTTTATTTATTGAATAGTAATTGTGGATGTTTAGTGATTGTTTTTTTTGGAAGGTATTTGCTTCTATAATCCATGAGCAGCATTGGTGGTTTTATGCAATCAACTGTCGCACACACCAATTTTTTGTCCTTGACTCTCTTGGGAGGACACGACATGGAAGAAAAATAATAGACAATGCAATTGTAAGTTTACTTCTTAATATAATTGCTGTAGTTGGCAAATTCAATTATTCATGACTAAAATGTATGTTGATTGTAACATCCCGGTCGGATATTACTAATTTAAGTAATAAAAATTAAGAAATATGATGAAAACCTCATTTATTATACTTCGCTTCCCAAAAACGTGGGAAATTTTATAACATTTATTAATCGGATGTTATCCAAAAATCCATAATTTATGAAACTCCAATACAGTATCCAAATTCACAAATCAGTAAAACACTGTTTACAAATTTCATAAAAACAATAATGATAAAACTCCAGTAAAAGCTTTTCCCAGTTAACCCTCTCTCCGATGCTATGCTTCATCAGCACCACCTGCAACATCATCTGCTCCCGTGTAACGCATTACACGATCATCGCCAAACACAAGCAGATAGGGTGAGCTCATAAACAATTAACATATAAGTTAATAAAAAAAATTCAAGATACACCCATCTATTTTATTCTAGTTAATTATTGGCCCAAAACTTAATCCCCAAGGCTTTTCAACCTTCACAACACATAAATAATTAGCCTCAGATTCAGGGTTTATGATGCTCACACGAACCTGCCCGCTCGTAGTCTTGCTCTACGGACCTACCCGCTCGTAGTCCAACACACGTGATCCACCAACTACGTACCTTCCCGCACGCAGCATCTCTCAAGTGTGAGCACGGAACATACGAACCTACCTCGCTCGTATCCTCACACGAGAGTAACATGATATGAACCTCCCCGCTCATATCATCACGTGTTCACCACCATCCATGAACCTACCCGCTCATGGCACAGCATCCCCTGATCCAAGTTTCACAACACAACATGATAACGAAAACAACCAAAGCACACCACCCTACACAAGGTACATACTCAAGCTGGTCTTAGGGATTCCAATGCTTCCACGAACCTGCCCGCTCGTGGTCCAACTCTACGAACCTCCCCGCTCGTAGTCCAACACACGTGATCCACCAGCTACGTACCTCCCCGCACGCAGCATCTCTCAAGTGTGAGCACGGAACATACGAACCTACCTCGCTCGTATCCCCACACGAGAGTAATAGAATATGAACCTCCCCGCTCATATCATCACGTGTTCATCACTAGTCATGAACCTACCCGCTCATGACAACATCAAGCATATCCCAGACCAGGACCCACACCACAAACCATGCAAAACATATCATAATGCACCCTACCACTACACCATCACCTAGCGTAGCCTAAGCGCCGCTAGGCGAAATGGCAGTACAGACCGCCTAGCGGTTCCACATCACCGTCGGGCGCCACAACTTATAAGACATTCCTATTTCATACTATCGCTTGGCGGTTCAGTCTACACTGCTAGGCGCTACACCAGTAATGTGACACTACTGGGTTTTAGGTACTCTAATTCATTTCCTAGAATTCAACCATTTAATTCTCAAACATCCAGAAATCAACATACACATTCATATATTCCAAATTACAACATCACAACACATATGCATCTTTCAAGTATAAGCACACATTCCTCTCTTTTATAATTCATATATACTTACCTCTTAAATCAATTCCAACACACACTTTATTTTCCCCTTCTCATTTTCCCAACCCTTTGCATGCTTACAATTCCATTACATTTAAAGTATGATTATCATGTTCCCATACTTTTCCAAAACCCGTCATGATCATGCAACACTCGGTCATAGTGATATCATCAATAGTGGCCTTATTCCCTCGCTTATAACATCTTACATTCGAGCTAACATATATAGGTTCATATATTCAACATGTCTCAGCAAGCACTACCAAAAACATACTCATCAATCATGCATCAATATATTTATATATATACATTATCTTTTAGGATTACAATTCATCTCTAACACTTTCCATACGCGAATCCATTCACATTTTTCCATTTAGATGTGTGTCGTTTTCGAAATCCCCAATTCATCAACCTAAAAAGGGTGTTCTTAACAGTTCTCTCAAATTAACTCTAATTGATAGTGAAATTCCCCAATTTCTTTAGTCAAGTATTCAATTAAAAGTTAAGGATCCCTTTCCTTCCATTTAGAATCCAATCAGAACACTCAAAACACCAAAACCCAACCAAAATTGGTCCACGTCGCCTGGCGGGTGTTCATCACCGCTAGGTAGTTCAAGCAAAACCCAGAATCTGGGTTGGTCGTCACGCGTCGCCTGGCGACACAACGCTCACCGCCAGGCGGTTCCTCTCTGGAACCCAGGAAACAAGTAAAAATTGGATGAGTCGCCTGGCGGCAGTTCATCATCCGCCAGGCGGTTTCTGGAAAATTCCAGAAACACGAATTATACACAGCAGGGTATTGTACATGCATCAATTTAATCATACAGTTCATGAAATTAAACAGTACGCAATTAAAGGTACAATTCCAGCTCCCCTAACCTCTGATCCTCGCTCCAAACACGGATTGCACGTGACTTTTAATTCAAACTCACCCTTGCTCTTGCCTCACTCTTCCACAATGGTTTCCCACTCCAATTCTCCTCTACAATTCGTGCCAATCGCCCAGAAGTCTGTGATTTCGTATGCACTCCCCTGTCTCAGACTCTTAATCCCTTAATTATCCTCTCTCACTCTAATTCATTCCACCCTTAATTTCACTTAACCTTTTAAAACGAAAATTACAATAAAAGTGTGTGTTAATGTCTACTCAATATCCCTCACAATGTATTTTTCCAGCACTCACGGCTGCCTTCTTGGCTACTAGGTTTTCCAAACCTTTTCACATTCATGCCAAAGGAAAAATTGGCAAAAAGAAATTATTTAGTTCTCAACAAGGTTTGAACCCACACCCATGCACATACCAAACCAAGGCCAAACCATTCAACCAATCCAGATTTCATGATAACTCTTACAATTCTAGGAATTTATCATCACCCCATGCATTCAATATATAAACACACAAAAACGCATAATTTAAATAACACCCAAGTGGCACACATAGGACTCGAACCCAAGTCCTCACACACAATAAAATACTCTCAACCACTTGAGCTAGTACTTTTCCATGTCATAGTTCCTCACATTAACTGCTTTAAATGTTTCTATTACTCGCCATAATTAAATAATTATTTAAATAACTATTTAATTTTCTCGGGTCTTACATTGATATTTTGTACTGGCTTTTTTTAAGGCCTGTAACATGGAGATTTTATTTGGTTTGCTTTGAAATGATTCTGATGCTGATAAACCTAAATTTGAAGTCCTTACCCAAGACCTTCCCCTTCAACCCAATTTGTAAGCACCAATTTTTGTCTTACATTTTATCCAATATTACTATCTTCATATGATACTGTGATTTAATTTATGTTCACATATTTAGAGATATGATTGTGGCATGATAGTGTTGAGATATATTGAGTTGTGGGATGGTGAAACAATCTTTGATGAAAAAAACTTCCCCGCATACACTTCTATAAGTGCCTTTTATTGAATTTTGTTTTGCTCTCATCGTATTCACTCGTTATAATTTCATTTACTTTATTCCATACCGCAGGAACAACTTCAAGCACTCAGGCAACATTACATATGTGATTGGTTTATGGATCCCGAAAATATTCATCGGAATTACTTGCTCCAAGTTTTAGATGTATATAAACGTAAATAGTTTTTGTTGAAAACAATTGTAAAATATGATTCGAATATGACAATTGGCATTCAAACATTTCACTTTTGATTATATATGTATTAGGGAGGGAAATATTTATCCTCCTGTGCTTTCCATAGCCGTCCACATTAATTTGGTTCCAAAATTCAGTGGTGGTTACTAATTAATGTTTGTAAACTTTCATCTTACTTTGGAAAACGTTAAAGGAAAATTGTATCCCAAATTCAATTACAATTAATTTTGTAAGAATAAAATGGTAATTGGAATAAAGTTCCTTTTCTTTTTTGCAAATTAATTTTACGAAAAAAATATGTGGGTTTCATATTAATTGTTTTGTACATGCAACTTCACTTAAAAAATGTAGTAGGGTTGTTTTCCCAGGAATGCCCTAAGATAAGGTTTAAAATAAGTGGAATGTGGACTGTCCCTATTGTGCATAGGTGACGTTTTCCCTTTTATCGAGGGCTGAAAAGTTGGTCCATCACTTGTCAAATATGTTAATTTTGATGATGATAAAAGAAGCCTAAAAGCCATCTGGAAGTCAATATTTAGAACATGTGTTGTTATGTATAAAGCTATCTTGTAAAGTGTAATTAGAATAGTTATAATCAATACGCAAGAAGCAAATTCTGGTATTTCTCGAAAAATCAAAGTGATAATCGGTTATCACTTAGGATAATCGATTATCCTAAGCTGAGTTAATTTTTTCACGAAAAGCACTGGAATAATCGATTATCACCTCTGATAAATGATTATCTGTTCAAAAATTTGTTTTCAAAAAACACACTAGAATAATCGATTATCAATTGTGATAATCGATTATCTTGGTCAGTTGGGCGCGACTATTCAGCTTTTGACCTAATTTTCAGAACCTTTATTTAAGGAACATTAGAGTTACTTCTAACTTACCTTTTTGAGAAGGTAGAGTGCTAATGCTGTGACTGCAAGAGAGTTCTCTTAGTGTTCTTAAAAGAAGCTTTGAAAAACCTAGTGTGGGTAGAGCGATAACTTTTCCTGAGAGGTTTTCTAGGAGATTGAGTGCTGTTGCTGTTGCTAGGAAAGCTAAGGTCAAGGTTCTCTGTGTGATTCAGAGAAAGGTGTTCATTGCTTGTGTGTTCAAGAGAGGTGTTTTCTTTCCTTACTCTTTTTATTATCTGATTGTAAATCTGATATTTGTTAGTGATTTAGTTAATCTTGTTTTTGAGAGATTAACAACTGGACGTAGGGTCTTTTGATCCGAACCAGTATAAATACTTGTGTTCAATCTTCTTCTCTATCTCTTTGTTTCATCTACTATTATGTTTAAAGGAATTAATATTTGATTTAATTGATAAAATTTTGGAAAAATTTTAAAGTATTAATTTTACCACTTAAAACCAATTCACCCCCCTCTTGGTTTTTGTTCAAACGCTTAAACATTTCGCTGCGCGATACCAACAATTGGTATCAGAGCTTGCTTTGATAGTTGTTCAAATTTTTCGAAAATGGTTGGACAAAATCAAACTTTTGTTGAGGGTGCGTCTATCAACAAACCTCCTCTATTTACTGGTGAAAATTATCCTTTCTGGAAAGTTAGGATGCAAATTTTTCTGGAATCTGTTGATAGAGGTATTTGGGATGCTATGTTAAATGGTCCATTTGTTCCTGTTAATATTGTAAATGATGTGCAGGAACCAAAGCCATTCTCGCAATGGACAATAAACGAAAATAGACGCGCTCAGTATGATGTAAAAGCTAGAAATATAATTTCATCAGCCTTAACCCTAGATGAGTTTTACAAGATCTCAGTCTGCACCAGTGCACAAGATATGTGGGAAATATTGCGTGTAACTCATGAAGGAACAGACAATGTGAAAAGGACACGCAAGAACTCCTTGATTCAAGAATACGAAATGTTTCGGATGCAACACAGAGAAACTATCTACGATGTGCAGAAACGATTCACACACATTGTCAATCATCTCACAGGTCTAGGTAAAACTCTTGATACTGATGAATTAAATATAAAAATTCTTAAATCTTTGAACAGAACTTGGCAGCCGAAGGTGACAACCATCACAGAGTCACAAAATCTTGCGACAATGACGATGGCGGCCCTATTTGGAAAGCTGAGAGAGCATGAGCTTGAACTGGGCAGACTAAATGAAGAAGAAGATATTGGAAGAAAGAAGAACATTGCCTTCAAAACTGAAGTGGTTAAAGGCAAAAAGCAAAAGGAAGAAGATGATTCAGATGACGATGAAACTCTTAGTCTTATGATTAAGAAGTTTACAAAATTCATGAAGGCCAAAGGTAAAAATCAATTCAAGAACAACAAGAAGGATAATCAAGGATCATCCTCAAATTTTAAATACTACGGATGTGGAGAATCTGGACATGTCAAGGCTGATTGCCCAAATTCAAAGAAAAGTGAAGAGAAGAAGGGCAAAAAATTCTTTAAAAAGAAGGCATACAAAGCATGGGAAGACAATGCCTCAAGCTCATCAAATTCTAGCGATTCTGATAATGGAGAAGCAAATCTATGTTTGATGGCTAATCACGATGATTCTGACAGTGAGGTAAATTCTACTTGCAATGAAAATGAGTATGATGATTTGTATGATGCTTTTCAACAATTACTTCTTAAATCTAGTAAATTGGATAATGCTCATAAAAAGTTAAAATCTGATTTTAAAGATTTGCAAAGTAAATTTGAAAAATCTCTTGAAGAAGAAGAATTTCTAAAAAATAAAATTTCAATACTAGAAAATAAAGAAAAAGAAACGGTTGAATGTGCTTCATGTAAAAGTTACATGTTTGATATATGTATTTTGGAGAAACATCTTGAAGATGCCTTAGAAAATAAAAATTGTTAAAAGTTTGATCTCAAGAAAAATCCAAATAAGTCCAAGCATGCTCATAATCATGATTTAAAAAATAATACTAAAAGAACTTGTAGAGTTTGGGTAGAAAAAGGAACATCTCATTCTATGAATACATATGCATGTACTGCTACATGTTTTTATTGCATGAAAAAGGGCCATACTTCAAACAAATGCAATATTAAACATTTTGGTGTTCCAAATGGGAAGTATGATTGGGTGCCTGTTCATAAGTAGATATTTTTCTTCTAACCCTAAGGACCCAAACAAGTTGTTGACAATGTGGTATCTTGACAGTGTTTGTTCAAGATACATGACTTCTAAATCCAGAAGATCAATGTGGTATCTTGACAGTGGTTGTTCAAGATACATGACTGGAGACAAAAAGAAGTTTAAGAACTTTAAAAGAAAGGAACAAGGATTTGTCACTTATGGGGATAACAACAAGGGAAAAATACTTGGAACATGTGATGTAGGTGGAAGAAATACTTTTGAGATCAAGGATGTACTGTATGTGGAAGGACTAAAGCACAACCTTATCAGTATAAGCCAATTATGTGATAAAGGACTCTAAGTAATATTTGAGAGTGGCTACTGCACTATTCATCAAAAGGACTCCAAATAAGTAACCTTAAAAGGTATGAGACACAATAACATTTACTTGATTGATCTTGATACTGCATCATCTAGTGATATAACTTGTTTGGTTGTTAAAGAAGAAAATCCTTGGTTGTGGCATAAACGAGCTGCTCATATTCACATGCAACAATTAAACAAACTAATTTCTAAAGAATTAGTAATCAGATTGTCAAAAATAAAGTTTGAAAAAGATAAACTATGTGATGCATGTAAAAAAGGAAAACAAGTAAAATCTTCATTTCATTCAAAAAATGTGATTTCTACATCAAAGCCTTTAGAACTTTTGCATATGGATTTGTTTAGTCCTTCAAGGACAAAAAGTGTTGGGGGAAATTATTATGCTCTTGTTATTGTTGATGATTACTCAAGATATACATGGACCTTCTTTCTCACATTAAAAAGTGAGGCCTTTAAAGCTTTTAAGAAATTTGCAAAAGTAATTCAAAATGAAAAAGATTTGAAAATTAAAGTTTTGAAAAATGATGGTGGAGAATTTTAAAATGAATTATTTGAAAATTTTTGTGAAGAAAACACAATTATGCATAATTTTTCTGCATCTAGAACTCCTCAACAAAATGGAGTTGTAGAAAGGAAAAATAGATCTTTAGATGTTTTTGGTCTTAGGTGTGTCTTTCAATCTGTTGAATGGTTTTTCAACAGGTTAAAATGTCTCTTTTAGTCTGTTGAATGGTTTTTCAATAGGTTAAAAGGTTGGCTGTAGTAGTTTTAAACTGCAACAAATTCAATCAGTTGATTTAGTTTTTAATCGACTGATTTCACTTAAGTCAAGTGAAATCAACCGATTGATTTGACTATAAAACCTGTCATTTTCGGAAGAGAGGTTTGTTGATCATTTTAAAGCACGAATTTGTTTTGGAAACTTGTGGAAACTCTCTCCTTCGTGATCATATGTGTTGCAGCTGTTGAAGATTGATCTTGGATCAATTCTTGGAGCTTTTGGCTTGGTTTAAAGCTTTGAGAAAGTGGTTTGTGGTAGGATAGGTTGTGCTACCACTGAGGTTTGATCTTTCTCAAGCTTTTTGTGTGTGCCTGGTGGTTTTCCAGGTCTGCAACAGGGTTCTTGCTGTGCTGGTGTGATTCTTGTGTGATTCAATAGTCTTTTGTGGTGTTTTTGCATATTTTGGAAGTGTAAGGGTGGATACTTTGTAAATCTTTTGAAATAGTTCAAAGTCAAGCTCAGGTTGCTTTGACAAACTGGATGTAGCTCAGGTTTGAGTGAACCAGTATAAAATTTTTTGGTGTCCTCTCTTCTCTAACCTTTTTCCTTGCATTTTCATTTTAAAGTTTAAAGAACTTGTGCTTTAATAATCTTTTTCATGTTCTTGCATGTTTTCATAGCATTTGCAGCATTGAGCATGTTTACATAATCATTTGGAACCTATCTTGATCATTCTTGTGCATTGTTCTTGGTTTAAAATTCAAATTCGCATTTTTGCATTTTTCGTAGTATTTCAGTCGACTGTTTTCTTGTTTCAATCGATCGATTATACTAGAACAGAATCTGTTTAGTAAAATCAATCAATTAACTCTATTTTTGATCGATTGCAAGTGTACAGTTAAGTATTGTTTGCATCTTAACTTAGTAATCTATTTGATTCAATTAAAGGTGGTTTTTAGCTTGCAAAGATGGCCTAAATTTTTTTAACTAGCCAATTCAACCCCCCCTTCTTGGCTTTTCAACCATTTCAAAACTAACAATTTGTGCTACGATTCAATGTTGAGTTGGTAAACCAAATAATGAAAATTAATAGTGTCATGTGAATAATTATTTAGTGTTAAGGAAACTACTTAATTGAATGAGGATGTCCTTGTGTTCAAAATCTTACAAAGAAAAAGACACATAGTTGTATACAAAAAAACACATTGATACTATGGTATTGAGATGACATTTGAAATGTTCTTTCGTGGTATGATTCAACATTGAGTTGGTCAACCAAATAATGAAAATTAATAGTGTATTGGAAATATGGTTATTTTAAGTTCGGTAGAATATAATAAATTCTTTATTAACAAACAATAAGATAACAAAAATCATTGGATTTATGTTCAGCAGAAATTAGCTTTCTTTTTCAGACTTTTTGGACCAAATATAAAGTCCACAGTGAAATACTTGTTTAGGAAACAATAATGGTTTTCTGCCAACATGGAATGTTAGTGGCCTTAACTGAATTTACCTTTAGTAGTAAGTGTTTTCGTATTTCAGACTTTTTGTACAAAATAAATTGCAGTGTGACATACTTGTTTGGGGCAAAATTAATGTTTTTCTGCAACCATGTTCTAAATTTCATGCACATTAGACAAGCCTATAATGGTAAAAACGTATATGGAATTACCTTTAACACTAATTGCCTTCTTGTTTTAGACTTTTCATACAATATAAAATCCAGAGATTCTTCTTTACAAGTGAGATTCTTCTTTGCAACACCAATAATGCTTTTCTGCCAACATAAAATGTCATTGAGTTTTTCAGTTGACTTAGTTTTAGTTTGAGTGCACGTTAACTAACCATAAAATTATAAAAATAGTAATTGGACTTCCCTTCAGCATTAACGACCTTCATCTTTCAGACTTTTTGTACAAAGAAAATCCCATTGACATGTTAATTTCGGAAATATGGTAGCCCTTATTTTACCATATTCATAAGGACAAATTAATAATATTTACATATATAAGGCAGTTATACACCTAAAGATGTTATCCTAATCTTAAATGTTTAGCGACTCTCCTATGAATTCTTGGTTGACTTAATGTTAATAGAATTGCTTCAGGATATGCTAAGACTTGACATGGTTCTCTATCTCTCTTTCTTGACATGTTTCTTTGCCTTTCATCTGACATTGCCATATAGTTGAACCTACGCCAATTATTTTTCATTCACTAAATTACAAAGTTATCAACAGTTGCCTTTATAATAATCAACATTATAAATTTAAATATAAATAATTTTAAACTATAAAAAAGTACTTTTTTTACTAAATACCAAATAAAAAGTAAAAGCTTTGACTTTTTTTATTCATCAAAAGAAAACCTTTTAAATATATTTTTATCTTACCTGCATAAAGAATTTATGAAGCATTAAATTAAAATACATTGAAAGATTTAATAATTAAATGAAACTAATATAGATTTTTTATTAAAAAAGCATCCAATATCTTAATTATGCAATAATTTTCTTGTACACAAAGTATTATTAATTGAAGATAGGATTCAGAGCACACGAGTTCAATTTTTAAAGTTTAAGCAATGAAGCAAAGCTCATGTGAATCTAACCCAAGTAACAAGGTTCTCTTGTCCACTTGATTGTGACATATCCATTAGTTTCCTTCCTGTCAACAATTCCAGCAAGACTCAACAACCCCATAACTTGAGATATTCCAAAACTCATAAAATTGCAACTTCGAGTTATAGGATCATACAAACTCGTATGTCATGCAAGTGATTGTTTGGTTTCCTATTTTTTATCAAATACATTTTCTAATATCCTCCTTTTGGGCAAGTCCAATATTCTTGAAAAATGTCAAACAAAATAAGAAACATTTGTCGTAAAAGAACCTACATCACGCCATTCCACATTTTATTAGTTAATTCTAATTCCACAAAAAAATAGAATGTCTTACCTTGGACAAACCTAACTCTGATTTGGAAGAGAAGCAAATGAAAAATTGCCTGAATTTTTTCCCCAAAATTTTCTCAACCTATAAGCATAAAAAACTATTTCATGAGTGAAGATAAAAAAACCATAGGTGCATTTAGAAATATTCACAATTCCCAAATAGAACATAACAACAAATTTAGAATTTTAGATCAACAAATTCCAATCCTTGAGCGAAAATAAATGTTACACCTGATGAATTCAAACATTCAAAATATGCTCACAGTACAATCTAAACCGTGTCAAATAATCTCTAAGGAAGCCTTTCCATTTAGTCAACCTAGTGGAATCATTATCAAGTTGGATCAAGAAGTAGACATAAGAAATACAAACAATAACAACAACCAACTAGATCAAGTTGTAGATAAAAGAATCTTATTTTAATAGTGAGGGAAAATGAGTCAACAAATGGTGTCAATTACAATAATGATACAGATTCCTTGCTTTACAATTTGAGTTAACAATGGGCAGGTTTTTGTAGGGTACTAAAGTGTCTCTACTCCTCATAGGTTTTAAAGAAAATAAGGGCACATAACAGTAATGATCTTCATGCAAACAGAAACCTCAATTTCCATGCTCACACGCAATGGATTCCTGTACAAATGAACCCAATGTATGCGATTTGTGCGGGTTCTCATTGGATTCAAATCACATGGTCATGTTAATTTAAAATACACATAAAATGGAAAGCTCAAATGGGACCACAACCCAATCATAGTAGATACCTCAGTTTCATATCAATAGTAAAACTGTAGTCCATGACCTCTGAAAAATGATGCGACAAAAAAGTTGAAACTTAACAACCATTCACAACCATAAATGAAGAACTTACTACCAACAAAGGAATAACTTTGATTGCTCTGAGTAGGTGACTAGTGACCTATGACCTTGACAAAAAAGGAAGGCAAAACCGTTCAGTCTTCTTTCAAATGCTCCTCTTCAAAACCAAACCAAATTTGTAAATGCTTGGTGTGGGTTACCATTAAGCCAAGAGGAATGACATAAAAGAATGCAAAAGCGATAACTAGTGGCCACAAACCTATCTTCTTTAAAAGGATAACTAATGATGATAGCCGAACAACTTTCTCAAGCACCGACCACAATTCTCCCTTGCTTTATTAAGTGTTGGGTGACCACAAAGGTGAGAAAACATATTTCACCACTTGGCTTCCTTTCTTTGGAGAAAACACTTCCTTTTTTTCACACATACTCTAGACTTCACCACCACTCATAATTGCCACATCACAAGGGTTAAAAAAATTCATAAAACTTAAAAGGAAAATAATATAGTAACAAGAAAAAAGTGACAACTTCTCTCACTATCTGATGTGGTAAGGTTTTTTTAATTTTAATTTTTTTACACAATTTCCACGTTGGCCATGTTTTTGAAAGAAGTGCGAGAGAAAGGGAGGTTTTTGTTGTTCGTGTGAAGAGTGGAGAGTGGTTACACTGTGTTGCAGAACTAATCAAGTGGAAAAACAGTTACCATGGTTTCGTCTTCTACTTCCTCTGAAGTTCTTAATCTTCCCTTGAAGGTCATTACTTTCCTCTAAGCTTAAACCCCACTATCTTCTTCCATTCACCGTTCAGTGTGTTTGTTGGCGACGCTTTAGTTGGTGGAGAAGGTGTGGGTTTACGGAGTGGTGGAAAATTTTTGTGGGTAGTTGATGAGTCATTATTTTCTTCCATTCCACTAGCCTTTGTGTACCCATTAGACAGTTGTTCAGTGCTTAATTGTTCATCTTTAGAGTGTTTTTCATCTGTTGGGCTTTATTGGGCCACTATTTTGAATTTGAACTAATTTCACATTATTTGGCCTAATTTTTGTTTTTAATTATTTTTAGGTATTTGGGTGAAGCAATTTTGGAGCTTGGACGTCAATATTCAGTTGAAGAGAGTCGCCACATCATTTCCATGTCATTTCCACGTCAGCAAAGTCAATGGGTCAACATTTGAGGCCCAGAGTGGCATTTTTGTAATTCTGCAGCTCATAATGGCAGTTTCGTAAATATGAGTGACAGGGGGTGAAATGACTACGCAAATTAGGTCTGCATGGAGGAGGAGCCGCTACTTCATCTTCTTCATTCTCTCCAACTCCATTTTTTCGTGCTCCAAGCTTCCATGGATGTCCCCTCTTGCGGTTTTTCACGTTTTTAGGTCATTTTTACCATTTTTATGCACATTTGACAGCACCCATTGAGGGTTTTGCGTTTTGATTTCGTTCTACATTGGGCAGCTCCTTTTGTGATTTCATTGACTTGGAACAATACCCATTCATGGGTTTTTTACATTTATATATGATAACACCGTTTTGCATTCCATTTAAGCTTTGAAATCTCTATTTTTGCTCTTAAATTGTGTTTTCAGATTTCATAAGTTAGGGTTCTTGGTTCTGTTTTTGTGATACTAGTTTTGAAGTGTTTAATTGCTCATTTCCATGTCTAGCTAAATTCTTGTAATGACTCCTTGATGAAAAATGCAATGAAGCTTTGAGGTTGTGCTTGTTTTGTGAAATCTGCCATATTTTTGTTCTAAATTCGTGGAATGCATGTGGTGAATCTGTTAATGCTTAATTTACAGAGTAATTACATACGTTTTGGTTAAGATATGTTCATGCTTAATGTATGTAGCTTGGCTGTCACAAATTTAAGGAGTGTGCATTACTTAATTGCATAATGAAGCTAGATTGTAATTTTCGCTTAGTGAATTATTATCTAGTGGATTGAGATAAGGCAGAGTTGGTGTTAATTTGGTGGCCTATGATAAGTTAAATTGCGTTTGAATCAAGGATATCAATACGGTTTTAATCACTGTAGCATTTAATTTAATCTGTTGATTAGCATTCTGAATCTGTCTGCCAAACCCCCCCTTGTGTTATTGTTGTGTTCATCTGGAAATTTCGCTTTGAATGAAAATATTGGTCATTGGGAGACGACTTGGTTCACTTTCATATACTGCATTTAATATGTTCTAATTTGGTGGGGTACGACCTCTATCAGTAATTCTTGTTCTGAATCTTCGTCGAAAGGAGGCCTTTTTCCAGTAATGTAGTCAGTGGCGTGGATATTTCAAGAGTTGCATTTCAATTTGGTGTTCGATCAGTTGTTAGAAGGTAAGTAAAACATTCGAAAGTGATTTTAGTTTGTATCTTTGGTTGTCTTCATGGGTTGTGTTGTACTTAGATTTTTGTGGGTGAAAGGATTTTTTTTTTCGTTTAGGGTTGATCTTAATTCCATCTTCTAGCTTTCTGTTTAGACGAAGGAAATGAGGTTACATGTTGTGGTTGTTATTGTTGGTTATAAATGTGATATTGCTTGGTGACTGCATTTTCGTTTTGGGTGGAAGGTGAATATGTTAATGATTTGGTTTTTGGTTAAAGCGAAATGGCTGGGAAACAAAAAAGAAATTCTTCATCAGAAAATTTGGAGAAGGATGTGAGTAAAGGAAAGGCATCATGGAGTAGAAAGAAAGTATATGTGAGTGATGCCAAAGCTTTTGATAAGAAAAGAGGTAAGTTAAATAATGAATGAATTTATGCATTACATTTGGTATATTTGTGATATTGTTTACATTTGTGGTTATTGTAAGTTGAATTGTTTGGTTTTTTTTTAGGTTCACATTGAGCATCGATGCCAAATGAAATACATTGTTCAAGCAAATGCACTATTGAGTAATACTCATCGTGCAATACTTGAATTTACACCTTTTTCTTTTTGCCTACGGCTAAAGAAGGAGTTGAACATCAACTGTGCGTTGCTAAGAGAGGTCTTGAGTCAATGGGTTCCCAACGAGGAATCCATCCAAATTAGGCAACAGTTGGTTAAATTAAATTTTCAGATGTGAGTATATGTTTGGGGTTGAGTGCAGCAGGCAATGATGTTATTTTTGACAGTGACTTGTTCGGGGAAGTCGATTGCTTTTTCGTTCTAAGGATATAAAGATCATTCACATAATTGAAAGGATGCGTGTGGAGAGTGTTTGCCGACTTTATGGGCTTGTATGTCTTGTTGTTTTGTTTTTCCCTAGGACTTCTAGGACTTTGACAAACCTGCCTTTTAGGTTATTAGATAACCTAGATAACATGAGGAAGTATCGGTAGGCCAATTATGTTCACAATTTCATCATTGCTTCTTTGAATCGATCATCCATAGTGTATAGAGAGAAGGAAAATGAGCACACTATATTTGTGTCCGGTTCAGTCATTGTGGTTCAGGTACATGTTTTTTCAATTGTAATAATTACAGTATGTCTTAGTTTTTTGACATGTATTAATAATGTGAAATTTGTTGAAGGTATGGGCTTGTCAGAGGCTTTCTTTGGGAGATATAATTGGTACAGTTATGTTCCCTAGATATTTGTCTTAGTCGTTGCTGAGAATGCAGGGAGAAAGAATCATGAAGTGTTTTGAACGCAATCAAGTGCATTATGTTGTATATATTTTTGTGCATTTAATTGAAATACCGTGTATAATTGCCAACCTATATGTATTGATTTGCTAAGTATTTGTGTATTGCTAAGTATGCATTGTATAACTACGAAGCCATTGTTATTGATTTTCAAATTAGGTAATCTAGAAAACTATGATGGTGGTAGTTCATAAATTGGAAGTTTGGGTTTATCATTTCATTATTTGGCACTTAGCATAATTTGGCATTGGATTAGTGGAATATATTGAGTGCATTTAGAAAATGAAGTATTTGGTTATATAGTATTACATATTTGCGAACCCATGTAATATTATTTGCACATATGCCTTTAATTGTAATTTGATAAGAGCAGGTTTAATTTGCCTTCAATGTATTTAACTACAAACCCCTGTGTTTGGAAATGCAAATCCATGATATGTGATATGAACAACTGTATTTTTTGTTTTTGTTTCCTAATAACTTTTACTTGGGATTTGGAACCAAACTCTGTGTTGGTGTAGGT
The DNA here is from genome assembly GCF_037176805.1 of Vigna unguiculata. Lineage (NCBI taxonomy): Eukaryota > Viridiplantae > Streptophyta > Magnoliopsida > Fabales > Fabaceae > Vigna > Vigna unguiculata. Next base: position 19,106,253 of record NC_140795.1, on the reverse strand, counting down.
TCAAATGGATTAGGAATTAACCCAGGAGGAAATGAACCTTCCTATCTTGGTTGATGAGGCACGTCCTATGGAAAAAAAAAACATAATTGCTGGACAAGTTGAATGCTAATGCAAAATTGCTACTGAAATTGAAACAAGAATTGGAGAAGATGAAAATAAATTTTCACAACAAGGTTGGAGTAGACGGTTGATGAGGACCATAGTGCTGCTTGTGATGTAGTTCAGGTCAATGGTGGAAGAGATAATGATCAAGAAATTAATGTTGAGGAGGGCCACATTGAGTTTGACAACACTGGTGGTCCAAAACCCCTAACCATTGGTGAATGAGCGCCAATTGATAGTGAGTAGATGTTGCCTGCTGCAACCAATGCAATTGCTGAAGTTGTTGAAATTTGTGGAGCATCAACATTGCATAATGACGACATTGGTGCAACAGCTGTGTCTATAAGTGCTGAAGGTGATGGAACTCCTGAAGCACAAAATTTAGGCATTGAGGAGACAACTGGTGGTCTAGGGACAAATGTTCAAGCTGTCACCATTGGTGGACATGCAACTAGTGTTAGAGCCTCAATCAGTGTTGTAGGTGCAACTAGTGTTGGGCTTGCCAGAACTACTGCAACAGGCATCAATGGCAAAGATGGTAGATCTGCTGAAGCAGCCTTGAGCGCTAAACCTCGAATTACCCCTAAAGCTACCCAAACTACTGAAGAAGAAGAAATTTACAAAGAGCATAAGGTCGGTGATGATGCCACTTTAAGTGACGATTTTGCGATAATTGTTGAGGCACTAGCCTTTGTTTCCCAGTAGTTAGGCACTAGCCTTTATTTCCCAGCAGTTAGGCGATCTTGAAATGATCATTTCAACATTTTGTATTTTAGTAGGAAGGTTGTAACACATGAATTTTGGTGCATATTTGTCATCAAAAAGCCCATGCATCCCTTTCTGAAGTTACAGATGCCATCTTGAAGGAAGAAAAGGTAATGGACAGTGAAGTAGGTGATGACAACCTGATCGCCTAGCCATTGTTCCTTACGTCAAACTAAATAATCCTCCTACTGAAGTAGTTGGTCCTTACATGGAGAAGTTATTTTTGTACCAAGTTATAACTTCAAAAGTGAAAAGGTAATGGGAATTGTCTTTTTTCATTATTGTCGGTGTTATTTTGATGACTTTAATATCATCTTTTTCACATGAAAGATGTGTATTTGTTGAGACAAATGAGCAGATACTGACCAGTAGTGAAACATGTACTGCTTTATTTATAAACAATTTTAATTTGTTTGCCAAAGTTAATTGTATTCATATTTTATGCATGATAAGGTCATTCGTGATTGTTCAAAGCGGAAGGTTAACAAATGCGTTTGGTCTTTAACAAACTACAATGAGTTATTTGTGCATAGACTTCTTTCTATAAATGATGTCTTCACGACAAAATTTGTTAGTATTGTCAATGTTGTCTGTTGTGGCTATAGTCAGTTTATGTGTTTCAATTATTTTACTTAACTTGTTTCAGTTAATGGCATATGTGCTTCATGATAACCATTAGTGGTGTTATGCCCTTAATTGGGAAACAAGAAAATTGTATGTTCTTGACTCCCTAGGACACAATGTCCTAGGAGAAAACAAATTGATAATCATATTAGAAGTAGTGTGATGTTCTTTAATATGCAGAAATGATTTTTTATTTCTTTTGGCTATAAAGTAATATGACATGTTACTTGGTTTGTTTAAAGGCCCATAATTTGGAGCATTTGTTTTCTATGCTATGTCTCCCCTATCCAAAGAGAAACCAAGTTTCGAATTAATCATTGAAGACTTGCCACAACAACCTAACTTGTAAGCTTTTGTCGGTGTCAATTGAAAGTAGTAAGGCATGTAAGACATGATGACTATTGTCATATTTCATTTCATTAAATTTGGTTTTGATGTACAATTTGACTATGGTATTAGGGTACTTAAATATCTGGAGCATTAGGAAACTGACAAAAAGTACAATGGCAAAAGTATGCTTGTTTATAGTGGCATAAGTACATTTTGCAAAGAGGAAACTAATGATTTGATTTAATCATGTCATAAGTAATTTTGTCATCAATGCTAATGTAGGTCAATTGCTCATCATCACTGATATCCTCTATTGTCTCTAGAAGGATTTCATCTAGGTGCTCCCCATTTGCATCCACATTCTTTTCCAGATTTGTTTGAACATTCATGTGTACATCACTGTCTACAAGTACTTGTTCATTGGGGTTCAAATTGTACCTCCATAGTATGTCAAGGTTGTACCTCTTCAATTTTTGGACTACTGATGTCATGGTTGACGACCTATGCATTTCATGATAACTTATCACATTAAATATGTTTTTGGACAACACACAAAATAATGAATAAATTATAAAATATCAGATCTTAACAATATTCCTTTGTGTGATTTTTGTGTACAACTTATCTGGCTTGGGCTTGAATATGACCACTTCTTTCAGTTATATGACAACCCCAACACCAATTAGTGGACCACATTAAGGATGTGAAACTGCTTTTTTGTGGACGTTGGCCTGGGCAGTATGTTTTTGGTCCTGATATAAAATTTTACGAGCATTATAATCTGTATTTAGCATGTTATTTGGGGACAAATTGAGGACATTAACAACATAATATAAGATCAACAATCTTAACAATCATAAGGAGATTACCCAACCCATTTGGCTTACACTCCTTCACAACACAGGCCACAAAGGGCAATCTGTCAAAAAGAGTAACCTTTTTCATGTGACCCTCTTCCACCAAATTTGCATTTGGTATTAGTTACGCCATTCAGTTCTTTGCACTGATGAAAAAAAAGAGGTTCATTATATATATATCTACAACAAGTTCATCCACTAATATTTTATCATGGTGTTTTATGTACATGGTGGCCCATTTCCAAGCATTTGTTCCCAAATCATGAGCAAATGTTGTTGCAGCGATGTCCTCCATAAATTGTTGTGTTGACTACCCTCACTCTGCCTCACGGTTCATCATCACAACATGAAAATTTCCTACTGGACCAAGGATAAAAGACATAGTTTCATTGCACCGTCGCATGAATGTGTGCAAGTTGAATACATCTACTTCCAGAGCCTGCCATGGTTCCATTTTCTCTACTGTAGATACCCACAAGAATAAAATTATGAGGAAGGAGACCCATTCAATGGGTCTTATTTGAAGTGTTGACAAAACTACCCTTTAAAAGTGATAATTTAATTGACGTGACTTTTCCGTCTTTATAGTCCATCTTGTTACATTGCTTTTCTACGTTTTCTACAAGCCACTCTCTCACAGTTGTCCTGTCAACCATCAACATTAAATTGCATTCATTGCATGGAAGGTCACTGTCTTACTTTTCAGGTTGCACAAAATAAGTAAAAATAATTAAACCCTGATAACGCTGTCGTTGACGCGATCAAATTAATACTACTAAACTATAGCAACTTCAGTATTGCTAAGATAGTAGTCAAGAAAATAGAAAGGGTAAAGTAACCCTAAGTCTTCTCCCAACGAACATGGAATTAATTTTTAACAAATTAGTTCTTATAAAACTATACAAATGAGATAGTCAAATAAAATAAAAAATATAGGGGATTAAGATAAACAAAGATAGAAATAAAATTTAAAAGATAAAAAGAAATAAAAAAATAGTAAAGAAAATAGATTGATTCCATTGCTTTTTCAAAATAGATTCATCATCGGTTATCTAAAGATTATTGCTCAATTAATTATTGTTATAGATTTACAAATTAATCAATGTAAAATCTCAATTAATTTGTTGGCGTTCTCACTTTTAACCAAAGTATAGTCTCAATTAAAAGTGAGAAATTTTAGATTATCCACAGTAAATTCAACCAAAGTACAATCTTAATCAAATTTACTATGCCTAATCATGTCTATTCTTTTATCTCCTCACCAAATAAAAAGCTTAATTAATCAAAGTAAAGTCTCAATTAATTGTAGTTAGAGTAAATACCTTTAACCAAAGTAAAGTCTCAATTATTGGTAAAAACTCATTTAATCATATGAAAGTTTCTAAATAAAATCAAAGTAAAGTCTCAATTCAATTTAAAAACCCTTGGACTCATATGACCAACATGCATATAGATTTAAAATCATTACTTCTTACGTGATTTAAAGATAAAAGACATAGATGAATGAAAACCTCAACAATAATAAAAAAAACAAAGAAATTAATTGATCTAACATCAGAATCCAATTAAGAAATTACAATGGAATCAACCCAAGAAGTTTAGAACTCCATGAATGCAAAATAAAGAGAGAAGAATAGAGAAGAAAAGAGAGAGAAAGAAATTAGGCCTCCCTAAGGGTTCCTCAATTCCGACGTGCTGAGCTTCTTGGAATGCTTGGCTTGGATTTTTGTGATTTTTATAATTTCCTATTCTTGGATTTATTTTTAAGGTGTCATGAAGCTTTAAGCAATTTATTTCCACACCTCCATAAGCTCAACTTAGCTACAACTGCACTAACACACCTCAAAATATCCAAAGAACATTTATGCAACTAAAAAGCTATTTTTAACATGTTTTTGTATCTGATGCTCAATAAACCCAATTATAGGAAATCCCAATTAAATCAATCTTTGAGCACACAAATTCAATTAAAATACCCAGAATTAAACATTAAATGAGGGCAAAAGCACACACTCATCAAACCCCTTTAAAACAAGTTAAAGCAAATGAAATCTGCCATTAATATTCAACGCATAACAACTGTTGAGTTTTTGGATGCATTGAAGAGGTTCAAGAAGTAGTAAATAACATCATTTTCTTTGACCAACAACCACCTTCCACCCATTGTAATGGTGCGTTTTTCTATGTTTAATGTCTTCCAGCTACGTTACACTTTATGAAAGTAATTGGTATAAAGTCATATTTATTTTTTTCAAATCCACTCCTTACTCTCAAATGAACTAGAAACATTGTTCTAAATTAAAAAAAATGATTTAACTCATTGAATGACCATAGTGATGTTGAATGTGTGGATAAAATTAACTCATTCTGATTTTAATCTCATCCGTAGATGCAAAATGGGGAACGAGATGACCTTATATGCTTGGATGACATTACTTTACTTGATGAAGATTGTGGTCTAGGTACATCATATGGGGAGGATACCTTTGGTTTTGCTGAATTGATTAACCACACTGAGGATGGTGCTTTGCCCATAGTTGTAATGCAATTTGAGACTACAAAAGACATTAAGAGTTTCTACAAGAAACATGTTGTCAAATGTGGTTTTGGGGTGCGAATTCACACCTCAAAAAAGGATGATGATGACCACTTGTGTTACCTGAAATTAGTTTGCTCAAGGGAAGGTAAGTATGTGTCCCAAATCCCACCCAAATTGAAGACCCACCCTACCCAAAGAAGACAATGTCCAGTATCCTTAACAATGGTGAGAAAACCACAAGCATGGATAGTAAGCGCTATGGTTCATAAACACAATCATGACATTAGTCCTACAAAATCAAGGTTAATACGTAGAAATAGAAGGTTGAATTTACAAGCCAAGCAAACCCTATATATTAATGACCAGGCCGGTGTACATTTGAACAAGACTTTTAAGTCCTTGGTAGGCCATGTAGGAGGTTTTGAGAACTTAGATTTCGTCAAGCGAGACACAAGGAACTACATCGGGCAACAAAGACGTGCCTTTGGGAAGGAGGGAGATGGCCAGGCTTTGATGCAACATTTATCAATAATGAGAAAGTTGAATAATTACTTCTATTATGAAATTGACATTAACGCAAAAAATATAATCATTAATGTTTTTTGAGCAGATGCAAGGAGTAGAGCTACCTAAGTGGATTTTGGTGATGTTGTCTCATTTGATACTACATACCTAACCAACAAATACGACATGCGTTTCGCACCATTTGTTGGTGTTAACCATCATGGGCAATCAATTCTACTAGGTTGTGGACTGTTGTCTTTAGAAGATACTTCAACTTTTACATGACTCTTTCAATGTTTGTTGTGGTGCATGGGGAACAGGGCACCGGATGGGATCATAACTGACCAATGCAAAGCAATGAAAAATGCTATTGCTTCTTGTATTTCACAACACCAAACATCAGTTGTGTTTGTGGCACATCATGAAGAAAGTCCAAAAAAAATTAGGTGGATTGACAACCTACAAGACCATAAAGCATGGTTTGAAACAATTGGTTTACGAGTCCACCTCCACTATTGATTTTGAGGTAGGTTGGGAATAATTCATATCCAAGTTTTCCTTACAAAATAACGAATGGCTTTCAATGCTTTACAAGGAAAGAAGTAGATGAGTTCCTTATTATTTGAAGTCACAATTTTGGGCTGGTATGTCCACCACTCAGAGAAGTGAGGGTATAAATGTCTTCTTTGATGATTTCATTAATTCTACCACAACACTCAAACAATTTGTCGTCCAATATGACAATGCTCTATGATCCAAGGTCGAGAAGGAAATTGAACCCGACTTTGGTTCGTTAAATACCACCCTACCTTGTGCCACTCAATCATTTATTGAAAGGCAGTTCCAAGAAGAATACACTCATGCAAAGCTTGCTGAAGTTCAACAAGAGCTAAGGAGTAAGATTAAATGAAATATGAAGACTTGCAAATGTGATGACATCTATTCAAAGTACATGGTTAAAGAGGAGTGCATTCGTAATGGGGAAAGTGCTGACAAAAGGTAAGTCCATCTTGGTAAGAGAAAAAAAATTCTTATTTCACCATTGCGACGTCAAACAATTTAAAATAAAAGGCCAAAGGTTAGTTTTTGTCCTTTATTATTTTAACTTGAATATGGATATGAATGAAAAACAAGTCACACAAATTCGCACTTATGCAACCACAAGTTAGCGAATAAAGTGTACACTGCAATTTAAGAGTATATATGACAAAATTAGTATTTCCAGCAGAAATTATGACTACTTCCAGTAAGGTCACAAACTTACAAAATTATAAATATTCTTCATGGCATCAAGCGGACTCTTGAAAGTATTATTTATAAAGAAAATTAATAATGGAAAATGTTTTGTTAAAAACAATTAACTTGGGTTAGCAGTAGATATGTCATTGCTTTGCACTTACAAATTGAATGAAGAACAAACATACGCATGGGTATATTTGACTTGAGTATATTCCATGATGGACAACCTTGAATATTTAAGGCCTCCTCCCAAGATAAACGTAAGTGAAAACCAAGTACTACTGCTTAGCACTTATGAAGCCATGAGTTAGCACATCAACTATGCACTGGAATTTAATAGTATATAACACAAATTATGACTACTTTCAATTACTTCACTTATTTGCTATATTATAAATATTTCCTATATTCTAAAGAAAGTGAAATATGACAGAGGTTTTGTACAAAACATTTGACATGGCTTAGCACAACTTAACTCATTGCTTAACACTTATAACCCATGGCTTACCAAATACATGACAGCGGAATTTAACATTACTCATTGTGAATCTTTTTAAGCCCTTCAATCTAGGCACCATTTATAAGATGCGCACTTCAACATAAAACGAGAATAAAACTAAATCATTCCAATCCATTCAACTTACTTCAATAAAATACAAAAATAACAAGCAAATAGTAAGGTTGGTTAACCAATTAACAATAATAATAAAATTGGTGTTCCAAACATCACTTTTATAACTTCATAATTAATCAACAACTTATATAAAAAAGGGAAGCAGAAATGTATCGCACTGTATACATAAAATGAAACTAAATTCTAACATCACTACAAACATGCAACAACTTCTAAGTAACCCACTTCCTCCTCCTGTAAGTCATAAACAAAGTTTGTATCGCTTCCTAGGTTCTTCCTTCAATCAGTAGTACAAATTAGTGCTTTCAGCTTCCTCCTTATCAAGGTGCCCACCAACCTCTTGGCCCTATTGCTGCTGAGGAGTACTTTCAACAAATTCAAACCTGTCATGCTGCCCATATTCATGAAAGTCTTCCTATCCCCCATTTTCATATGGTTATGCTAGAACCTCCTGTTTGAAATTGTTATTCCACGTATCATTCATTATTGCTTTAAACTCTGCCATTGCCTTCCGTAGTTCCAAAATATCTGCTTCTTGTTTATCTATTTCTATACTTAAATGTTCCTTGTCTTCTTTGTCGTCCTCAAATCCTATACCATATTTATCAAAAGCTTCCTTCACAAAAGGATGAGAAAGCTCAAAGTTTGATACACCAACATCCATGACAACTTGAAACATTACACCAAAAAATTACTTGAAAAATTCAAATCAATAACTACAACTAACTAATCATACAAAGTCAACTTTCATACCTTGTTCTTATTCAAAGCAGTAGTTATTTTGTCCTCAGCCACTTTCATATCCATCCATTGCAATACTCAGGGGAACATTGTCCTTGATTTTCCAATATTACATTTTGGAATCAAGCAGTGCTCAACAGACCATAACTAAAATAACTCAACAAAAAAAAAGTAACTTAATACATTTCTTCCTATTTCAAACAAAACAAATTTGAATTCAAACCAATTCATTACGAATTACTTGTAACAAGTACACACAACCAACAATGTGGAAGTGTCTCTTCTTTCCTTTCTCCATTAAGAACATGAATGCATTGCATATGCTCCCACCTAAGTATTCATAAACAGGTCCACCCCAATTGTATTCCCAAGACTACTAAGGTAATCCACAATGGTAAATACAATAGGGAAAATGGTTCCCTTGCGACTTGGACAAAGGAACTCTGATATTCGCTATAAAATATATAGCCTACAATAATCCTCCAAGGTAACTTCGTCCCTACATCTTGCTAGAAAATCATATAACATGTGAACATTAACACTTACGTTATTTAAGTTAATACTCTCACCATGAACTCTTAAACTCAGTCCCAAACAAACATCCAATAAAGATAAACAAACAACTATATTACTTATTAAAAACCCACCCCTCCTTTCAACCCACAAACTAATTAACAACTAAGAAGTTTCCTACTAAAACTTCCTTTCAACATGCTGCACCATCCAAATGGTGTCCCTTGAATCACGGACCTTTGTTCTGCACATAAATTGTTATTTAAGGAAGCAATGTACTTTGTCCGACAATAATGCCTTAAAGTCTGCACATATTCATGAACAAAACTTATGAAATGTCATTATATAAATTAATCAATAATAAAATAAATTTAATATCACACCTTAACCTCATGTTTTTTCTCACCACCACATTGACTACTGTCACTATTATCAACCATTACAGTATCGCTTATGTAAACAACTGATGTTTGTTGGTATCGTGCAGCGGAATGTTTGGCGTTTGGACAAAAACCAAGAGGGGGGTGTTTAAGTAATAAAATTAATACTTTAAATTTTTTTCGAAATTTTACCGATTAATTTAAATATCAATTCCTTCAAAAGCAATAGTAGATAAAATAAAAATATAGAGAAGCAAAAATGACACGGATATTTATACTAGTTCAGATAAAAAGATCCTACGTCCAATTGTTAATCTCTTCAAATAAAGAGATTAACTCAATCACTAACAAAAATCATATTATAATCAGATAACAAAAGAATAGGGAAAGAAAACACCTCTCTTGAAGACACAAGAGATGAACACCTTTCTCTGAATCACACAAAGAATCTTGACCTTAGCTTTCCTAGCAACAGTAGTAGCACTAAATCTCCTAGAAAACCGTCCTAGGAAAAGTTATCGGTCTACCAACACTAGGTTTTTCAAAGCTCTTTTGAGAACACTCAGAGAACTCTCTTTGCAGTCACAACACTAGCACTCTAGTTTCTCAAAAAGGTAAGTTGGAAGTAACTCTGATGTTCCTTAAATAGGGGTTTCAAAAATTGAACAGTCACGTTCAAACTGATAGGGATAATCGATTATCACTATTGATAATCGATTATTTTAGTGTATTTTCTGAAAACAAAACTTTGAGCAGATAATCAATTATTAGAGGTGATAATTGATTATTCCAGTAATTTTTACAAAAATGGAAGAGTTATGATCTGGCTGTTGATTCTAGGCTATTGTAAGTACTTTAAACATTTTACAAGATAACTTTAAACATAAAACACTTGTCTTCATAATGTCTTCCAAATGGCTTTTAGGTTTCTTTATCATCATCAAAATCTTGCTTCAGCATTTTAACTTGTCTTCTGCTTTTGCCAACAATGTCACATCTTGTCATATGTGGAAAAATAATACCTAGGCTTAGCACTTGAAAATTAAGAGGTCAGTGATAAGTCATTATTTTCCTTCATTCCACTAGCCCTTGTGTACCCATTTGACAGTTGTTCAGTACTTAATTGTTATCTTTAGTGTGTTTTCATCTGTTGGGCTTTATTGGGCCACTCTTCCAAATTTGGGTTAATTTCGCATTATTTGGCCTAATTTTCGTTTTTAATTATTTATAGATATTTGGGTGAAGCAAATTTTGGAGCTTGGACAATAATATTCAGTTCAAGAGAGTCGCCAAATCATTGCCACATCATTTCCACATCATTTCCACGTCATCAGAGTGAATGTGCCAACATTTGAGGCCTAGAGTGGCATTTTTGTAATTTTGCAGCTCATAATGGCAGTTTTGTAAATATGAGTGGCAGAGTGATGGGACCACAAGAATTAGGTTTCTCCTTGATGCAAGAGCCACACACTTCATCTTCTACCTTTCTCCAAACTCCATTTTCGCTCTCCAAGCTTCCATACAAGAGCCCCTTGCGGTTTTTCACGTGTTTGGCTTATTTTTACTGTTTTTATGCACATTTGATAGCACCCATTGAGGGTTTTACGTTTTAAATTCGTTTTCTTGCTTGGGCAGTTCGTTTTGTGGGTTTTATAGACATGGAACAACACCCATTAATGCAGTTTCGCATTTATATATGATAGCACCGTTTTGCATTTCATTGAAGCTTTGCAATCTCTCTTTTTGCTCTTAAATTTCGTTTTCAAAATTCATAAGTTAGGGTTTTTGATTTTTGATGTTCTGGTTCAGATTTGAAGTGCTTGATTCTTCCATTTTGATGTCTAGCTAACTCTATTGCATTGATTCCTTGACCAAATTGAAATGAAACCATGAGATTGTTGGTCGTTTTTGGGGTTTGATTCGAAATTGCCTCTATTTCAGGTTGTGTTTAGATGATAAACACATATTTGATGCATGCTTAATCTCAAATTCGTGTGTGAACATTAATGGCTCGTATTCATGCTTAATGTTTATGAGATTTGTCACAGCTTGCTTAAATTTGTGGGTATTAACTGTCTAAAATTTGTTACGCTTAATGATAATGAATCCATGGTAATTTTTGCTTAGTTGATTACTTAGGATTCATGAGAGCAAATTCGAATAGAACAATTAATTTGGTAATCTGTGATTGGTGGACTTTCAATTGAATCAAGGAATCATTACGTGTTCATATAATTGTTAAAATTATCTGCGAATTAAAGTTTGTTGTGAATCAGAATCTGCCAAACCCCCCTCCTTGTGTTATTATTGTGTTCATCTGGAAATTGAAGCTTTGAACAAGAACATTGGTCGTTGGGAGACGACTTGGTTCAACTGTCACATACTGCATTTTAAGTGTTTTAATTTGGTGGGGTACGGCCTCTATCAAATTTGGCGTCGTTGTTGTAACATCCCTAAGGAATATTACTTATTTTAATTAAATAAAATTCAAATCACAATAAATATTGCATTGAACATAAACTATTTCCCAAAAACGCGGGAAAATTTTAAAAGAACATAACTGGTACCATACATAATTCGAATGTACCATATCGTTATATACAAATGATATTAAAATTCAACATAAAAATATTTACATCAAAAACAAAACAGTAGAGTTTCTTTCAAAATCCCAAGTAGCCCATGCTTTCCGTCTCTAAGCAGCTCCTAGCTCACCTATCACATCATCTGCTCCCGGATAACAAATTATCCGATCATTGCCACACACACACAGATAGGGTGAGCTATGCACAATAAAAATGTAAACAGATATATGAAATAAATATGTTTTCCCCAATCCCAAAAATACATAATTAAAATCCTCATACTTTTCAAATCACCCAACCATGACCTCATAGTCCTTCATGAGTCATATGCATGAACTAGGTTTTGGGACTTCCCTGTGCTCCCACGAAAATAACTCATTCGTGGTCCAACCCTATGAGCCTATCCCGCTCATAGTCCTGCCCTACAGACTCCTCGCATGTAGTATAAACATCCAAGTCTCATAACTTGAACCCTGGCACTCACGCAATCACCATACTATGGACTCCTCGCCCAATAGTAGCCGACGGGAACATCACAGTTCCTTCCCCATCGTGCGCTCGACACATGCAATCACCATACTAAGGACTCCTCACCCATTAGTAGCCGACGGGAACTCAACCAGTTCCATGCCCATCATGTGTCCAACCAACGAGCACATCCCAGACCCCTATTGGACTTAGTCCTTCAAGCCCAAACATCACACCACATGCATATACAATCTATCCTTATGAGATACAACTAAAACACACTCACAAGCACATAGAAACATAAAAGTTCGCATAAACTCGCTTAGGCTAGGGACCTCTCGCCCAAGCTAAGCCCTCAGCCTTGCCTAGGCTAGCTCACCTTGCCTGAGCGAGCTTAAAACAACAACAACATCAAGTTATCTAGCTTAGGCGAGATCCTCTCGCCTGTGCGAGTCACACCTTCCCCCAAAACAACATACAGACCTCGCCTAGACGAGGAACCACTTAAACAACGTCATTTCTCATCGCGACCTCGCTCAGGCGAATGTCTCTCGCCTGAGCGAGACTGAGTCACTCAAAACACCAATACTTCTCGCCTGGGCGAGATATCGCGCTCAAAAGCGCCCAAATTTCCTCGCAATCTCGCTTAGGTGAACTGTCCCTCGCCTGAGAGAGACTAAGTCGCTCAACACCAAACCAAGGTCGCCTGGGCGAGCAGCGCGACCGAAACCAGACGTGAGGTTCTACAACTCTCGCCTAGACGAGATAAACTCGCTTGGGCAAGACTTGCAGAGTTCCCTCACTGTCACACACGCATTTTACCCAAAACAATGTTAATTCATGCCCAAAATTGTACCACAAACCAGTCAATCGATACCAATATAATTATAATGGCAAATGCCATTCAGAATCATCCATTCCAACCCACTATACCACCAATTGCGAATATAAGACTAAAAGTATCCAAAACTCTCATCCCACAACCTATTCCACATACATAATCAAACATCCAAATTCCACATATCTCCATTTCACAATCACAACACATAGAATGCGAAATTGACACCATTCAGAATTCAATTAAGAAGCAATAATCCATAATCATAAGACAAACATCAATTAATACACAACACACAGAGACAGCTCCCTTAACTTGAAAATTTGATTGAAATTGGGAAGAAGATTGGTTTTCCTTGGTTTGCCAATGAAGTGCCACCGACTCCCTCTCAATTCAACCCCTTTTTCGCACCCAAACCTCACCTCTCAACCTCAATTTCGTGCTCTCTCTACAATAGGTCACCACAGATGCTAAACCCCTTCCCTTAAGTTTTGGGTTTTATAGGTGCCTTTAAGAGGGTTTTTAAAAATAAAACGAGTTTTAGGTTTTGTGGGTTTTAATTCCTCTTCAATGTTACTTATTTGGTAATTTCCCAACCCCCTTGGGTGCCCCATTCTGCTAGACTTTTCTTTACCCCTTCACATTCATACCACAATGATTAGTTAGCAAAAATAAAGCTTATTCTTTGCCCACCAAGGTTTGAACCCATGACCTTCCACTCATAAGGCCAAAGCACAACCATTATGCCAATTCACATTTGATGATATACACAATCAACATAAGTTTACATTTCAAATTCCACACTTTTACATATTATTAAAAATAAATCATAAAACAACAACACATAATTGGCAAACATAGGACTCGAACCCAAGTCCTCTCATACAATCAAGTACTCTCAACCACTTAAGCTAGTACTTTTCCACACCATAACTATCAGAATTTAATGCCATAAAGGCTCTCACTACCCGTATTTATAATTATTTATTTATTTAATTAATTAATTTTCACAGTTCTTACAGGAAATATTTTTTCCCACCTAACATAAATTCAAACCAATCAAAGTAATAAACTCAATAACAATTGTGATGTACGAACACTATACATATACAATGCAAGCTCACTAGACATCATATGTGCAAAAACAATACATTGGCTTACCACTTAACAACTGATAGGTTACAAAATTTTTTGTTTTCCAACCTACCTAACCTCAATCAAATGAAAGTGATTACCAACTTTGATGTGCGAAAACTATACATATTCAATCTCAACTCATTAGTGCAAACAAAACAACATGTGTGCAAAAGTAATACCCTGCCTTAGCACTTAAATACTAACAGGTTAGCATATATTTTCATTCCCACATTACATACATTCAAACCAATGCGTTGCAAACCAATCTGACTTCCTATAACAAATTAACCTTGCAAACCAATATCCCAATTAATCACTTCCAATAACAAAAATAAATTTATATTACATCAAGTCTATTTACCTTATGTAAGACCCGGGAAAAATTAGACTAAAAGAAAACACATGGAAAAAAAATTATAGTTTGATTAATATTGTTGAATTATTTAATTTAATTAGGTTATAAATTTATTAAATATGGAATAATTATTATTTAAGTGATGGTTGTATTTTATTTAATTAAATGAGTTATTAAAGTTGCTATTTATCTAATTTATGGAATTATGGTTTATGGAGTATAAGTGTTTTAATACTTATAATGCATGTTATGTGTTGTTTGAAGCTTTACCTTATTTCTTCTCTTTATTTTGTTGATTGGTGCATGAGGATTTAATGAATATACTTGATATATCCTTCTTCTTTTTGATGGCCTGCATGTGTGATTGTTTTCTTTTCATTCACACTGTTGCAACAAGTTTTTTTCATGAGATTAACTCTTCTACCTCTCCTTTTTTATTTACGTGAATGTGGTGACGAGTTATTAGCTTTCCTCTTTCTTTTTTTTGATATCATGTGTATTGATGTGGGTGCAGTACAAGATTTTATATTTCAATGAGGCCAAGGATTGATTGAACACTTGCTTGTACATGAGCTATTTATTTTGGTGCAGCCACCTTTCCTTTTCTTTATCTCGTTTTGAGGCACTACCCATTTTTCTACACTGCACACTTTTCATAAATGGCGATTTCTACTTCGTTAACCGTTGGATCGAGCTGAAAGTTTAGCAGTTTATCCTTAACACATAGTTCTTGACTTTGACCGGTCGGATCTTGAATCAAAGCTCTATAGTGAGAGCAGTTTTTATCACAAGGTCCTTGTAGTTTGGTTGTTGACAACATTGACCTTTGTTGTTTGTTTGATGCATAACTTTCTCTATAGTTATTCAATTAAGCTGGTTTTTGTTGCATTTGATTCTTGATTCAATCATCTTTAATTTGAATATAAATACATAATTTTTGGAGTTTTACACAAGCTGCAGTTTTACTTATAAAATCCCAAATCATTTGCCTAATGTGTTGTTAAGTTGGATTGGATAAAAAATATAAGAATTAGTTATGTTGCAAGAGAGAGAGATGTAAGTGAGGATTTTGAGGCATGAAGGTGTGCAAGGTTGTGATTCACAGTGGGAGAGTGACGTGAATAAAGAGGTTATGTGATTGGTGATTTTTTCTTGGTTTGTATGGCTTGCATGGTTATGTAGTTTAAACATTGGTTTGAGGATACTTATTTGATTGTTATGTTATATTGTGTTTGAATGAATGTCACTCGTTGGGTTCATTGTATGAATGTATTATTTGATAAGTTGATGGGTTTATGTTATGGTTTATTTTCCATGCATGTGATGGTGTATATTTTGTTGGCAATATGTAATTCTCATGGGTTGCATTATGGGAGTGTTTTGCCTTGTTGAGACTCTTGGTGGAATTAAATGTTGTGTGAGGTTTTCCGTACCTAGGAACCCAGTGAAGACTCTTTTGCCTGTGTGAAAAAGTGGAAAAGGTTATCTTGTCTTGTGTGAAGCAGTGGTAGAGGATTGGTTTGAGTGTTGTACCCTCTCGCCTGAGTGAAGCAGTGGGGAGGGGGTAGATGTTTCACCTTATTTCGGCTCGTTGCGAGTATAGTGCCGGTGTGCGATGCATTGACATTTTTACTCATAATTCCTTGAGGAATAAGGAAGACAGTCTGACTGCGTTAAGTGGGACGTATCGAACCATAAAGCTTGATTATGATCACTATATTTGAAGATTTAAGATGAATGTGTGATGCTATGTTTGGTTTAGTATGATTGTTTGGATTTCGGGTTTGTGTGTTCAAACGAAGGATGGATTGTGATCATAATGTTTTCGTGTTACTTGAATGCGACATTGAGTATTATTGGACATGTTTTATTTGCTAAATTTCTTTTATGAATATCATTGTTTATGGTTAGCTTACCCCTATTTGTTTGTTTGTGTGTTTGTTGTATGTGCGATGATCGTTTAACGTGTGTGTTATACAGGAGCAGATGATATTGTAGATAATCTTGGCATGGAGTAGATGGACGAGAGGCTGGGGTAGACTCGGGAGTTTTTATAATATATTTAGTTATTTGAAATCAGATACTAAAAATTATGTAATTTTCTTTTGATCGCAAATGTTATTTGATGTTTTTGATAAAGTGACAGTTTGAACTATGTAATTTAAATTAAGTTAAAAGTTTTTATTAGTACATTTTCAATGTTAATTCTTTTTTCCACTAAATGCAAAAATTTTCTAATGTTCCGTGACATCCCAAATTTGGGGTGTTACACCTTACCCCACTTCCCATAATGGGTTGGGTTCAACAATGGCTTTGCTTACCTCTTCACCAATGTAGAGCCACAACACAATGAAAAAGACCAATCCTTTAGATTCTGATTCAGAGTGATTCTTTTCAACAATAGACCTTCCTCTTCCGCTGTTCAACAACACTATAACAAAAAAAATCCAAACTTTATCAAATATTCTCCAAAAAGCGAAACAAAAAGGCCTCATTTCCACAAACAACACGAAATACCAGGACTTTGTTGCAGTGGGTAAACCAAATATTTTTTGTGCACCACCAACAGAGAAATCACCAACCCCGTCGAAAAGAAACTTGGGGGAGGGAGGAAAAACAAACTTGGAGGATGGAGGAAGAAAAAACTTGGAGGGTGGAGGAAGAACAAACCTGAGGGATGGAGAAAGAAGAAATTGCTCTCCACTTCTCTCACGAGCTCCACTATTCTCTCTCCTTACTCTTTACCCACTTCTGTCACGAATCAACCTCCCTTTCTCGCGCGCTGTCTTTGACAAACATGGTCAATGTGGAAATTGTGTAAAAAAAAATTAAAAAAACCTTGCAAGGTCAAGTTGTGAGAGAAGTTGTCACTTTTTGGTTGTTACTATATCATTTTTCAACTTAAAATCATAAAGCCACGTCATGGGAACACGTCATGGGGTAAGAAAAGGGTTAAATGATGAGGATCATTGTATCACTATTTTTTTTCTCTCACTCTCATTGCTGCCACATGATAATAGGAAAAACAAATGGGTTTAAATTTTTTGAATCTTAACCAAATGTCAAATAACACAAAATGGAAGAAATATTTATTGGTTAAGGTTAGGGTTTTTGGGAGAGGAGAGAAAATGGGAGATTTAAAAGCAGAGATAACCCGGGGGAGGGAAGGAAGAGGCTGCAAGAGAAACACAGGTTGGAAGAACCAATCAAGGTAGAGAAGCTTGACCTTGTCTTTATGTTGATTCTTTTATCTTTTGTATTTAATGAATGAGACTTTGAAGGGTGTGCATAAGTGTATGAGTATTGTTCATGTTGTTGTTTTGTTGCTGAATTGTGACCATATCCTTGAGGTTGAGTACCACCATTTTCTTAGTATGCTTCGAGCGATGCACGAATCAGTGGATTGTCCGAAGTTGGTGTAGGTGGGGCTTCCAAATGTCGTTCTGTGGCCGCATATGGGTGTCCAGGTTTTATGGGATGCTCTCCATTTGGGGTGGGTTGGGTAGTGCAACTTCTATTCTCCTTAATAACCTACACCATGTAAGGCCCGCTAAATTCCTTTTTCCTTTTCTGCCCTAAATTAAAAGGGTTGCCCTAATGTAATGGGCCTAAGGGCTAGCCTAATAGGGATTCAAACCCTAATCTACCCTAATTCCATTCTTTCATTCACTTTTCAGAAAACACGTTCCACCTTGCCTCCTTTGAGTAGTCGCAACTCTTTGCTAGTGTTAGCTGTCAACCTTCTTCCAGATAGCTCAAGTCAGGTTTCTGCTCCACGTATGTCATTCCTCAGCTCATGATTCCCCTTTTTTGGGCTTATTTCCATTTTTACCGTTAGGGTTTGGTAGTAACTCGTTCCTTTTTTCTGTTTTACCGTTTATTCCAACTTTTTGGCCATCCTTAGGACAATCGTGCTCACTGTGTGCATGTCGGAGTGTTCCGCTAACTTGTTTTCCAGGTACGGGAGGTTAGGGTTTGCCCTTTCTTTTGTGTTATGCTGATTGTGCTACTGTTTCATCATTTTAATATGCTTGGTGTGTTGATGCGAACTTGTGTATGGTAGTATTCAGCCATTTGTCACCTGTTGAGTGTTTATGCACGAGAGAACAATGGTGAGCACTGGTTTCCTCGCCCAAGCGAGCATGTGTCGCCTAGGCGAGATCAATAGAGGCTCGCCCAAGCTGCTTCACGCGAGTGGTCGCTCAGGTGACTCACGTTGCTGTTGAGCGAGCGAGCATCTCGCCCAAGCGAGAGGGGTCCCGCCTAATCGAGATCCCGTGTGAGGCTACTGTTCCCCTTTTCGAGCCCTCTCCTAGGCGAAGGAGGCTCGCCTAAGCTAGAGCCTCTTGCCTGAGCCAGAGCCTCGCGCCTGAGCGAGACCCTTCAGCCTGAGCGAGGAGCCGAGTGAGGTAGTGTGATGTGTGATTGTTTCCTTGAATCTTGAATTGTTAATGCTTGCTTGGATTTGACTATTTTGTTAAATGCATGAGACAAATAAATATGCATGAGTGATGTGATTCATGAATTGTGAATAATGGGTTTGACATGAACTTAGCATGTGATCTTAATGAAGAGGTTGGTATTAAAGTGGAATGGTAACGAGATGAGTTGGAATGGTATATTCATGGATGGAGTATGATGAATTGGTATGGATTGATCTGGAACCTGAAAGGGATTGGTTATAAAGGGACTGACTCTTGTGGTGAGAGTAACAGGAGGCCTAAAACTCATTAAGGGCTAACCTTATGCGTGAGGTATTGATTCATCGTAACACTTGTAACACAGCTCGGGGGTGAGCAGAGGTATCAACCACAAGTGCAAGCATCCGCTGAATCCGACCAGATTATATATATCCAGATGAGTCGAGTCAGGGTCTAGTGTATTGCTTGATAAAGTCATAACATGTGGGGTGATTTATAAATACTGCTTGAATTGGGTGATAGTATGTGATTGCATGATAATTGATTTCTACTCTAGCTTACCCTACTATTGGTGTTGTATGTTCTGTGGTGTGGTATTTTCTTTTACAATGATCATCAACTTGTTGATGTGAGTAGAGGTGAGAACTCCCCGAAATAATCAGGGTGATGAAGGTTCCGCTGCATAGTCCGCTTGGACTAGATCTGTATCTTGATGGGGTTGTCGGTTGGATGTTGTAACTAGTTTGCTTTGGCATCGTGGTGTTCCTAGTATCTTGTAGGGGTTGTGTTTAATAGCCCAGAACTGCGCTGTTATACTATTTGTGCGTGAGTTTCTTTAAATTACGCTTATTAATTAAATGGGACGTTACATTTATGGTATCGGAGCGGTCATTCCTTAGGTCTGTGGACTTGGATGTCTGCTTAGCTTTCTCTATGTCTTTCTGAGTGTTCCAGTTAAATTTCTTGTCTTATCAAGCCTAACGAAGTGATTTTCTGTGTGCCAATGAACAATGGCACATTCTCGTAAGACTCCACAATCCTCTAATGGTGACATACCCGATATCTTAGGGCAATAGAGGCGATGGTAGCTACTATGACACAGCAACAGATAGCGTCGCTCGAGCAACAACAGCTAGTGATGCAGCAGATGGGGGCTGCTAGGGTCGCTACTGAGGATGCTCATTGGTAACAAATGGAAGCCCTCCGGCAGCTGGAAGAGAACAGGACAGTTGCACCTGTTTTTGGTCCCGAGCCACAACCGATAGTTAGGGAGTGGAGCCTAGAAGATTTTCTGAAGCATCATCCGGTGAAATTTCACGGTAGAGTCAGCCCAGATGCAGTAGACCAGTGGCTGAAGGATATAGAGAGGATCTTCGATGCGAAGATGTGCCCGGTAGAGAATCGATTATCATTTGTTGTATACATGCTAACCGGTGAGGCGAAGCATTGGTGGATTTGCATGAAGTCCATCATGGAGGAGAGGGAGGAGTCGTCACATGGGAGGCTTTCAGGGGGAAGTTCCTCTCAGAGTATTTTCCCAACAGCAGCGTGAGGTATGCCAAAGAGGTGGAATTCCTCTAGTTAACTCAGGAAGGGAAATCGGTGACTAAGTATGCTGAGAAGTTCAAACACCTCAAACGCTTCTACACTCTACAGCTCGACAAGGAATGGAGATGCCGCAAGTTTGAGAATGGTGTCCGCGGTGATATTCGTTTGATGGTGGCTCCCTTATCCATTAAGGACTTTGCCGCTTTGGTAGAGAAGACCAGAGCGATGGAGAAGATGAAACATGAAGTAGAAGGTCAGCGCCCTCAGCAGCCACAGGAACCACAGAGGATTGGTGGACCATCTGGGTCCAAACCCAGACATGAGGAGCGGAGGAGGCAATATGATAGACCCCACCTTCAGTCTTAGGGCTCTAGGAGTTTCCCTCCCTAGTAGGGCTGAGTACAGTGTTATATATGTGGATGCCCTCACCTGAGGAACGCTTGCCCGTGTATGGAGTGTTACTGCCGGTGCAACAACTGTGGCAAGGAAGGCCACTTTGGGAAGGACTGTCCCACCATTGCTAGGGCAGTGACACAGCCTCCAGTTCAGACACCCCACCAGCATCAGCAGAGGGACAAAGGCAACAAGCCTCAGGCGACGGGCAGGGTGTTCGACATGACAGGGACGAAGGCGGCAAGCTCAGGTAACTTGGTTATTGGTTATTGTGTGATCGCTGGTGCTAGTTGTTGTGTGTTATATGATAATGGAGCGACACACTCCTTTGTGTCAAATGCTTGTATGGAACGTTTGGGTCTGCTGGTGTGCGAGCTGCAGTGTGAGCTTGCGATGTCTACTTCGGCGTCGGGTTTTGTCAAGACGTCGTCCTTATGTGCTAGGTGTTCGGTGGAGGTAGAGGGACGCAGGTACAAGGTGAATCTAATCTGCTTACCTCTACAGGAGTTGGAGGTAATCTTAGGGATGGATTGGCTCTCTGCCAATCGAATTCTTATAGATTGTCGAGAGAAAAGATTGTTGTTTCCTAACTCAGAGGAGCCTGAGTTTGTATCTCCTTAGGGAGTGGTGAAGGAGATTCAGAGTGGCGCACAATGCTTCATAGTCTTCGCTCATATGGAGGTAGAGAAGGAAGAAATGTTAGTTATACCGGTGGTGCACGAGTTTGTGGATGTGTTCCCGGACGAGGTATCGGGGTGGTGATAACTCAATTTCTATACCTTCATATTGAAGCTTATTGCACTCATTTGCCATTTTTAGTTTCCTTTATCTTTCATCATAGCTTAAAAATGTGATATTTTAAAGTTGTCTTCAAAAGCTGCAGTATCGCCTGGCGGTATTTATTACCGCCCGGCGCTTCTTAAAGGATCATTTTCCACTGTCACGTTCCCGCCTGGCGCTATCCTTCTTTCGCTAGGCGCTGGCGGAAAAACGCTAATTTTTCAGCACTGACCTTTGCTTCTTGTTCTGATCATAACTCTCTCTACAGGTGTCCAAATGAGTTGGTTCTTGTTGCGTTGGATTCTACACTCAAAGAGCTTTAATTGAAGTGGTAGAACGCAATTTTTGGAATTTTGTGCGAGATGCAGTTTCCTCTGGAAGATGGCAGCAGTTACAAAGGCAAAAACCACCTCATGTTTTCGTTGAAAACTTGGTGCATTTAGCAAAGCCTTGAGCAGACCCTTTCTTCACCTAATGGGCCTCTTCTCTGCACATGGAATAGCCCAAAAAAGGGAGCTGATCTAGGGTTGGCCATCATTGCCACATCAGCAGACAAAACAGAAGAAAAATTCTGTTTGGACTGGCAGCACACATACTGAAAAAGCAGGATCAGCTTTTGGCAGCTTTTGGGGGACAGAATGTTGGGAGGAAATTGGAGAGGCAATTTGGTGCAGAGGGGAGGGGGCTGAAATGGAAAAAAGAAGGGACACAGAGAGACCTCATCTTTACACAGTTTTCTCGTTTTTCAGAATTAAGAAAAAGAAAATAGCAACGCATGTAACTCAGTTTTTCTCGAAGCTTTTGTGCAATTTTCTTTTCAGTGGAAGAGTGTAATGGTTAATACACTCGGGTAGCTTTTCAATTTTTTTCTCTGAAGTTTTTCTTATGCTATGAGAATGAATGTTCATCAATTTCTTCTAGCTTTCTATTGCAATTTCCAGTTTAGGAACGAAGTAATCTTACTCTCGGGTAGCCATAGTCCCTCGTATTATACTTATTTCTCACTGTTCCATTGCCTCTGATTTTCTTGATCTTCACCTCATTTTTAGTGCTACATTCTAGGTTTGTATGTGTTTTATCTAGTAGTGCTGAGATCAATGGTTGACTTTGCACAATGAACTCCAATCCAGTGTTAATCTCTGATTTTCTGAACTACTATTTCGACCACTGGTTCTGCACTGTTTTACCATGCTATTTACTGCCTTTTTCATCTTTTTGAGCACTGGATTGGAGAACTTGCTATTTTGTTGATGCTTTTCTTTTGATATCTACTTTTACAGTTTAGTTTGATCATGCATTTCACTTAATCTGTGCTGCACTTTACATTCCAATCTTGCCTTTTTATTTTCCCAGTTTTACTGAAAGTAGTACCTATTTTGTTCTCTGTTACACATTTCTCTTTTTAGTTAAATTCTGTTTTGATGTTGCATTTGTGATTTCATTAAATTGACTGCATAGTACTTGTTTTTTTTTTCTCTTGGTTTTTTTTATTTTATTTTCAATTTCCATTGCACCTTAGTTTGACTGTTACAGAGCTCATTTCACAGTCCTGGTTTAGTTGCATTTTTGTTTTCTAGTTTCACAGTCTGTATGTAGTGTTAATTGCATTTTAATTATTTTAGTTATTACTACTTTCTGTTCTTACTTCTGAAAATCCTCAAAAATCTATCTTTCAACACAATCAATGAACTCATTGCATTGACTCCATCCTTGGACTGACCTGAGTTGATCCTTATACTGCATTAGTAAAGGGTGATTAATTCAGTTTGTTTGGAACAGTTTAGGCGACAAAATCTGTCTACCAGGTGGCCTCCCAATAGAGAGGTAGAGTTCTTTATCGATCTAGTACCAGGAATCGACCTAGTATCGATGGCTCCATACCGTATGGCTCCAGCGGAGTAGGTGGAACTCAAAAAACTGATTGAGGAGCTGATGAAGAAGCAGTTCATCTGACCCAGTACTTTGCCTTGGGGAGCACCAATGTTGTTGGTGAAGAAGAAGGACGGGAGTTCACGTCTGTGTGTGGACTACAGGCAGTTGAAGAAGATGATAATCAAGAATAAGTACCCTCTCTCGAGAATTGATGACTTGATGGATCAGCTGCATGGGTCATCAGTGTTCTCGAAGATAGATCTACAGTCAGGATATTATCAGATATTGGTGAAGGCCGATGATGTGCAGAAGACGGCCTTTAGATCCAGATATGGCCACTATGAGTACGTGGTTATGCCTTTTGGTGTGACCAATGCTCCGGCTGCGTTCATGGACTACATGAACTGGATTTTCAGACTGATCTTAAATAAGTTCATCGTGGTCTTCATAAACGACATTCTCATATATTCTAATACTCAGGAGGAGCATGCTGAACATCTGAGGTTGGTGCTTAGTGTCCTAAGGGAGAAGCAATTGTATGTCAAGTTGTCCAAATGCGAGTTTTGGATGGATGAACTTCAGTTTTTGGGCCATGTAATATTTGCGCACGACATTGTAGTGGATCCGGCAAAGGTCAAGGCAGTGGTTAAGTGGGAAAGTCCCAAGTCAGCAATAGAGATCAGGAGCTTCGTGGGTTTAGCAAGCTACTATAGGAGATTCATTGAGGGATTCTCCAAGATAGTGGCGCCCCTGACGCAACTCACACGGAAGGACCAACCTTTCACTTGGACAGATAAGTGTGAGGAAAGTTTCCAAGAGCTGAAGAGAAGATTGACCAGCGCTCCGATACTAGTGATCCTGGATGTTAGGAAGCCTTTCGAGGTCTATTGTGACGCCTCCCATCTCGGACTTGGTTGTGTGTTGATGCACGAGAAGAAGGCTATGGCATATGCCTCGAGACAACTCAAGGTGCGTGAGAGAAACTACCCCACTCATGACTTGGAGTTGGCGGCCATAGTATTTGCCTTGAAGATCTGGAGGCACTACCTTTATGGTGCAGAGTTTCGGGTGTTCAGCGACCACAAAAGCCTTAAGTATTTGTTTGATCAGAAGGAGCTGAACATGAGGCAGAGGAGGTGGATGGAATTCCTGAAGGACTATGATTTTGAACTGCTATATCATTCGGGGAAGGTGAATGTAGTGGCTGATGCATTGAGTAGGAAGACTGTACATGCTGCACACCTTATGATTAAGGAGGTGGAACTACTAGAGCAGTTTAGAGATATGAAGTTGCAGGTGAAGTTGGGTCCGAGTCCATTAGGTGTAGTACCTTAACTATATCTAATGATTTCTTGGATTCAATTAGGGAGAGGCAACTATTGGATGTCAGCTTGAACCGAGTACGAGAACAACTTGGGATAGATGAGGCAAAGGATTTTGCTTTGGGTAATGATGGCATACTGCGGTTACAGAGCAGAGTGTGTATACCTGATGATGCTGAGGTAAAAAGGTTAATCCTTGAGGAAGGGCATAAGAGTCGTCTTAGCTTGCATCCTGGCATGACTAAGATGTACCAGGATCTCAAGGAATCCTTCTGGTGGCAGGGAATGAAGAAGGATGTTGCACAATTTGTATCCGCTTGTTTGACATGTCAGAAGACGAAGGTGGAGCATCAAAGACCCGGTGCGAATCTACAACCCTTGGAGATACCAGTGTGGAAATGGGACAGTATCTCCATGGATTTTGTGACCCATTTGCCACGGACTTTTAGGGGGCATGATACAATATGGGTTATAGTGGACCGATTGACTAAGAGTGCTCACTTCTTGGTGATGAACTTGAGGATGTCCATGGCAAAGTTGGCCCAACTGTACATCAAGGAAATTGTAAGACTGCATGGAGTACATTCGAGCATTGTATCAGACAGGGATCCTCGGTTTACATCACGATTTTGGCAAACCTTACAAGATGCTTTTGGAACCAAGTTGACCATGAGGACGATCCAGTCACTTGAGGACTTATTACAGACATGTATACTGGATCACTTGGGAGCTTGGGATGAAGTGTTACCGTTGATTGAGTTTACCTACAACAACAATTTTCATGTGAGCATTGGCATGACGCCATATGAGGCTCTTTATGGCAGAAAGTGTAGGACCCCTCTCTGTTGGTATCAAGATGGGGAGGCAGTGCTTGTTGGACCAGAGTTATTAGAACAAACCATCGAGAAGGTGAGAATGGTGAGGAGCAAAATACAAGCTTCTCAGAGTAGACAGAAGGCTTACGTTGACCGTAGAAGGAGACCTTTAGAGTTTGCAACTGGGGATCATGTGTTCTTGAGAGTGACCCGAACCACTAGCGTGGGAAGGGCTCTCTGCTCAAGAAAGCTTTCGCCCAAGTTTCTTGGTCCTTATCAGATCTCTAGGAGGATTGGACCAGTGACATATGAGATAGCTTTGCCTCCTCAATTGGCAAACCTTCATCTGATGTTCCATGTGTCAACTGAGGAGGTATGTGTTTGATCTGGCTCATGTGTTGGAATCTGAGGATATACAGATCAGAGAGGATCTTACTGTGGAAGTGCCACCGATTGCCTTGGAGGAGAGTCGAGTTAAGGAACGTAGAGGAAAACTGGTCAATCTTGTCAAAGTTATCTGGGATCGGAGGACTGGTGACTCTACTTGGGAGTTAGAGGAGGATGTGAGGAAATCACACCCGCATCTTTTTACCTGGTAAGTTTTCATTTTCGAGGTTGAAAATTTTCTTGTTGGGGAGAATGTAAGGCCCACTAAATTCCGTTTTCCTTTTCTGCCCTAAATTAAAAGGGTTGCCCTAATATAATGGGCCTAAGGGTTGGCCCAATGGGGATTCAGACCCTAATCTGCCCTAATTCCATTCTTTCATTCAATTTTCAGAAAACATGTTCCTCCTTGCCTCCTTTGAGCAGTCGCAGCTCTCTGTTAGGGTTAGCTGTCAACCTTCTTCAAGCTAGCTCAAGTCAGGTTTCCGCTCCACCTAAGTCATTCCTCAGCTCATGATTCCCCTTTTCTGGGCCTATTTCCATTTTTACCATTAGGGTTTGGTAGTAACTCGTTCCTTTTTTCTGTTTTACCGTTTATTCTAGCTCTTTGGCCATCCTTAGGACAGTCGTGCTCACTATGTGCGTGTCGGAGTGTTCCGCTAGCTTGTTTTCCAGGTACTGGAGGCTAGGGTTCGCCCTTTCTTTTGTGTTGTGCTGATTGTGCTACTATTTCATCATTTTAATATGCTTGGTGTGTTGATGCGAACCTGTGTATGGCAGTATTGAGCCATTTGTGACCTGTTGAGTGTTTGTGCACGAGAGGATAGTGGTGAGCACGTGTTTTCTCGCCTAAATGAGCAAGTCTCGCCTAGGCGAGATCAATAAAGGCTCACCCAAGCTACTTCACGCGAGTGGTCGCTCAGGCGACCCACGTTGCTCTTGAGCGAGTGAGCATCTCGCCCAACCGAGAGGGGTCTCGCCTAAGCGAGATCCCGCGTGAGGCTACTGTTCCCCTTTTCGAGCCCTCACCTAGGCGAAGGGGGCTCGCCTGACCGAGAGCCTCTCGCTTGAGCGAGACCCTTCAGCCTAAGTGAGGAGCTGGGCGAGGCAGTGTGATGTGTGATTGTTTCCTTGAATCTTGAATGGTTAATCCTTGCTTTAATTTGAGTATTGTGTTAAATGCATGAGACAAATAAATATGCATGAGTGATGTGATTCATGAATTGTGAATAATGTGTTTGACATGAACTTAGCATGTGATCTTAATGAGGAGGTTGGTATTAAAGTGGCATGGTAACGAGATGAGTTGGAATGGTATATTCATGGATGGAGTATGATGAATTGGTATGAATTGATCTGGAACGTAAAAAGGATTGGTTATATAGATTGATGTCGTGTGTGTGTGTGTATATATATATATATATATATGCATGATAGGTCTTTCTTGATTGAACGAACATGATTGGTTGATGGTCAGTGCATATATCCTTGAGATCTCTAGGTGGGATCTAAGGGTCGTGCTTTAGTGGTCGGGATGTAATTCCATGGCCCCTGTTAGTGGGTGTCCATGGTGGTGCCCCATCTATATCGTCTGGTAAGTATTCAAGGTAAGGTTGCATCCTGACACTCTAAGGAGTCAGTTAGTGTCACTTAGAGCGGACGGACTCTTGTGGTGAGAGTAGCCGGAGGCCTAAAACTCTTTAAGGGCTAACCTTGTGCGTGAGGGATTGATTCATCGTAACACTTGAAACACATAGCTCGGGGGTGAGCAGAGGTATCAACCACAAGTGCAAGCATCCGCTGAATCCGACCAGACTATATGTATCCAGATGAGTCGAGTCAGGGTCTAGTGTATTGCTTGAGAAAGTCATAACATGTGGGGTGATTTATAAATACTGCTTGAATTGGATGATAGTATGTGACTGCATGATAATTGATTTCTACTCTAGCTTACCCTACTATTTGGTGTTGTATGTTCTGTGGTGTGGTCTTTTCTTTTGCAATGATCATCAACTTGTTGATGTGAGCAGA
The DNA here is from genome assembly GCF_037176805.1 of Vigna unguiculata. Taxonomy (NCBI): domain Eukaryota; kingdom Viridiplantae; phylum Streptophyta; class Magnoliopsida; order Fabales; family Fabaceae; genus Vigna; species Vigna unguiculata. The sequence continues at coordinate 19,078,076 of NC_140795.1, read as the reverse complement.
GGTGAGAACTCCCCGAAATAATCAGGGTGATGGAGGTTCTGCTGCATAGTTCGCTTGGACTAGATCTGTATCTTGATGGGTTTTCTTTCTGGGCTATGGCCCATGTATTAGTTTACTGTTTTAATTCCCTTTGGGGTTTTCAGTTGGATGTTGTAACTAGTTTGCTTTGGCATCGTGGTGTGCCTAGGATCTTGTAGGGGTTGTGTTTAATACCCCAGGACTGCACTGCTATACTATTTGTGCGTGACATTTCTTTAAATTACGCTTATTAATTAAATGGGACGTTACACACCACATGCTTCTTTAATCTGAGGAACCCATGGCCTGCATTAGAAGTGGATAGTTTCAGGGTTCTTTCTTTTTTACGGTGCAGCCATGCGTTTCTTTTTGGGGTTAGTCTCCCTTTAACACATAGAAGGTCTTCTCTTCTTTTCCTGGTGCTATAGTTGGGTTTTTTGAAGTTTTCAGCGCAAGCAAATAGGCGCAACCCTTGTATCATTTCTCTAAACTTGGAGCCTGGTTCGTGGTAGTTTCACAATGAGTGCGAGGAAATCGTGGTTGTTCCATGTTGGTGCAGGTGGTTGCGGGACTTTTTATGTTGTGGGTTTTTGGTTGGATATGTGGTATGGGTGCTACCATTTGGGTTCCAATTCGTGTGAATTATAGCGTGTGTAGTGGATGGATAGTGTAGTACTTTTCACGATTGGTTCTAGGATTGTTTTCTTTTGGAAGTGGTTAGTTCGGAGTTTTCTTACGTTCATGGATCAGGTGAGGGGCTTTGAGTAAAGACAAGTGGATGCTATCAAAGGATAGAAGGGTTCTTCATTTTATGGTTTTGACTTTTCTTTACGTTCCTAAAACTCATTTGTTTAAGGGTGTAGTGCATGCGTTTCTGTGGTGGTTTATTTTTGGAGGTTGCATTTCTTTTTCTTGATGCATGGGGTGGTCCATGAATAGTTTTCCTCGACTTAATATATTACGTGTGTTGGTACAACTTCCTTGGTTCTCATTAGTTTTTTATACAGAATTGATTAATTGACAAACAAAGTTTGATAAAGCTGAGGTGGCTTTATGTATCACATGTTTTCATTTTTTTAATTTTGATAAAATTTACCACGCTGGCTTCGAAGGAAAGAAACTCTAGTTTTGAAGAATTTTTCTTTCATACTTTTCTCCTTTCTCACACTCTCCTTTCTGTATCTTTGTCATGCATTCCCCTTCCTTTTTTCGTGCACCACTACATGTTAGTTCCATTACTCTTGCTTTGTTTTCAAATTTTTGGGTTTACTATTTTTCTTTTTGCACCCTCCAAATTCACAACACACGTCTCTATTGTTTACTACAAGCGCTAGGCAACCCTACTCTTTGCACCCTATAGAAAATGTGCAGCAGAATGGTTAGTGTTTGGACAAAAACCAAGAGAGGCTGAATTGGACACAAGTATTTATACTGGTTCAGCTCAAAAGATCCTACGTCCAGTTGTTAATCACTTTATACAGAGAGATTAACTCAATCACTAATAATAACAGATTACAATCAGATAATCAAGATAATAGGGAAAAGAAAACACCTATCTTGAAGACACAAGAGATGAAAGTAACTTTCTTTGAATCACACAGAGACCTTGACCTAGCTTTCCTAGCAACAACAACAACACTTAATCTCTTTGAAACCCTTTTAGGAAAAGTTATCGCTCTACTCACACTAGGCTTTTGAAAGCACTATTAAGAACACCTAGAGAACTTCTTTGCAAACACAACACTAAGACTTTGGCTCTCAAAAAGGTAATTTCGAAGTAGAATTGCAGTTCTTTAAATAGTGATTTCAAAAAATTAGGTTAAAAACTGAACAAACATGTTCTAACTACAAAGGATAATCGATTATCACTTATGATATTTGATTATTCCAGTAGGTTTTATGAAAACAAAATTTGAACATAATCGATTATCACTACGGATTTTCCAAAAATGAGGGAACCCAAAGAGATGAAGTTTATGTTGCTGATTCTAAGTTAATTAAAAATACTTTACAAAAGCAATTAACTTATTTTACAATCTCCCCCTTTTTATGATGATTCCTATAGTTGAGAGTCTTACAAAGAGAATGGTTAAAATAAGTTAATGTTTTCTTTAAACTTTTCTCCCCTTTTTTTATCATTAGAGAAAAGGCTAAAACTCCCATTATATCAGATAATCATCATACCACAAGAAGAAAAAGATGTGCTTAATCATTCATAATTATATTTAAAAGGGAAAGTACAAATAGTGGTAAATCATAAAATAAGAAATAGAAATCCTCCCCCAAAAATTTTGCACTCATGTCATCATCTTATTTTCCATGAGTGAATTCCTCATCAAACCTATTTTCTAGATTTGAAATTCTAGTATCTATCCCCCTAATTACTCCAAAAACTTCTTCGTGACGCGAGTTAGAAAGAAGAAATAATTCTTTTAGCCTTTTATTCATGCTCAATATGTTGTCTTCTAAGAAAAAATGATCCAGCGCCACTAGAAGATCCAACATTTTGTGAAGTAGAGGCTATAAGATCAGAAGGAGGAGTTCTTCATTTTCAGCTTCATAATTTGGCTTATCATCTCTATGGACATATACATCACCAAGAGGAATAAGTTTTAACTACTTGAGAGAGTTGTCAGCAATTTCATGTGCACGAATTGTACTTTTACAAAGCTCCCCAATTGTGTCGACTCCTTTGTATTCGTAAATCCATAAGATTAGGAGAGAATATGGTAGAGGATATTGTGGATACCTTTTGGCTTTTAGCATAGTATCAAGGATTAAGCTTGACCATTTGATGGGCACACGATTTAAAATCCCATACATTATAAGAAGATCAATGATGAGTCATTATTTTCCCTTATCCCATTCCCCTTTTTGTACCCATCTTGATGCTTGTTTAGTGCTTAATTGTCTCTTGCTAGAGCATTTTCCTCAATTGGGCTTCAATGGGCCATTATTTCGAATTTTGAGTAATTTGACATTAATTGGTCTATTTTTTGTTACCAATTATTTTTAGGTATTTTGTGGAGCAAATTTTTGAGCTTGGACAATAATCTTAAGATGAAGAGAGAGTTTCCATATCATTGCCATGTGAGCACCATGCCAATCAGCTTGTCCACGTCACTTGTCCACCATTTTGAACCTATAGTGGCATTGTTGTAATTCTGAGTGGTAGATTGGCGATTTGTAATTATAAGTTCCTATGGTAATGTGACGACATTTTTGGAGGGTTTCCTTAGAGTGACAATCCCTCTCTTTTTCTCCCTCATTCTCAATTTTTACTTTTTTGAGAGAACACCCATTTGGGGGTTTTCGTTTTCACGCATTTTCCACACGTTTTGGAGTGTTTTTGAGCATTTTGCACACTATTTCAGTCTGTTTTCTTCATATTGGTGATGTATTTTTCTTTACCTTTGCTTTGTAATTCAAATTCCACCGCTTTCTGACTTAGTGTATTGACTACTTGAAGGACATACAATTAAGCTTTGAGGTTCTATTTTGTATTTGTGTTTTGCCTCTTAATTACAGATTGGGTAATGTGTTCATGGTTGATTTCGTTCATGCTTAATGAATTAGGTTGGCTGCCATAGATGAATAGACGTTTGTATTTCTTAATTGCGTATTGAAACACGCTTTCAATCCTCGCTTAGTAGGTTTGAACGAGTGGATTGGGTATGACTAGAACCCTAATTACGTGACCCATTATGAGTGAAATTGCATTCAAATTCAAGGAAGTCAATACTGTTTTTAATCTGCTTTATTAACATTTACAAAACTATTTAATTTATTATCATAATTCTGGAATCTGCCACCCCCCCTTTGTGTTGAATTGCATCTAAAAATATCTTTCAATGAAAGGTTTGGTCACCGAGAGACGACCTTGGTTGAACTATTGAGTACTACATTTACATGTTTTATTTGGTTGGGTACGACCTTGATCAATCAGCCTCTAAGCATATGGCATGATTTGTTCCTCTAGGACACATAATCCAGACAATTAAATAGGGGATGAGTCTTTCATCCATTTTGAGACCCATTGCTGATAATTGTCTTCCAACATCCTGTGCAAGGTTGCATAAGAAGGATTAGTAAGTCAAAATTTGATTAAAGCCATTAATACCATTTAGGATAGACTCAACATCATCATTTATGGGAAATTTTGCCACATTTTCCCAAATATAATTATCAATGATGATGCTAACACCTTTGACCTTTGTGTAAACAACTTCATCTCTGATTTTGAGATTGTAGTAGAATACTCTCATAAGATCAAGATAGTATGATCCCTGTATTTCTACAAAATGCTTGATGCCTTGGAAATTGAAAAGAGAGGGAAATTCAAAACCTGCAGTTGTGAACCTGCGAGTACTAATGTAGTTGGGAGAGATGATGGCCTTAGGTTTCCAGATTTGGATAAATTCATCTCTCCTTTCTTCATCGAAAATCCAACCTTCAATGGAAGAAGTTCGTGGAGAAGGCTGAGTTGAACGTGGAGTAGTACGTCGACGAGTGGGAATTTTTCTGCGGGATGATTTTGCCATTGTGAATAACACAGAAATTTGAGAGTGAGAGAGAGAGCTGTGCGAAACTTTAGGGTTCAAAAGGGGGCAAATTGAGAGATGTCGATTTTTCTGGGTGAATAGTTGAAATTGGCGGCAAGAATTTATAGGAAGATGTTTGCCAACGAATATATTGAAGAAATCGAGGCAAATCTAGCCGTTACAACGACTAGTTTTTGAAATTTTTTTGCCCAACGTTGCGCGATAATTGATTATCCTTGGTGATAATCGATTATTATTTCAAGGTTTGAATCCTAAAAAGAATTGGATGAGCAGATAATTGATTATTGTAAGTTATAATCAGTCATTACAGAACAGATTTTAGTAATTTGGATAGGGGTCTTGATAATCGATTATTCTCTCTGATAATCGATTATCCTTAAGAATTTGAACTTTATTCAGAGAATGGATAATCGATTATCCTTAATGATAATCGATTATTGAGCGATTCTTTACCAAAATTTGGAAAACTTTAAGTTGTTGCACTTTCAAGATATTTCTAGTATTTCCAAATCTCTCCTAAGTTCATAAAATCCATCTTCAGCTAAAGGTTTTGTAAAAATTTCAACTAATTGATGCTTGGTGTTTACATATTCTATAACACAATTTCCTTTACTTATGTGATCCCTTAAAAAATGATGTCTAATTTCTATGTGCTTTGTTCTATAGTCCATTATGGGATTTTTGGTTAAGTTTATGGCACTTGTATTATCACACTTTAGAGGTATGTGATTTTGATAAATATTATAATCCTCTAATTGTTGTTTCATCCATAGGATCTGAGCACAACAATTGCCAACAACAATGTATTCAGCCTTAGTAGTTGAGAAAGCCACATATGTTGAGTCTAGAAGCTTTGGAGTTAGATATTCGATCGTCAGACCCTTCTGTAACTCATGAGGAAGACTGTTTTCTTTCTTCGTTTCTGAACAAAAAAACCTACAGTCATCAAACTTCCTTTTAAGCAAACTAAAGGAAATGTCTCCACCAAATCCAAACGTCCTGACCATTTAGATTAAAAGGCTCCAGAATATCAGTCTATACACATAGATAAGACATACAATAATTCCTTTTGCCACCATCTCTTCATATTCCCATTAATATTTTATTTGGAATTTAATGATATTAATTTAAACCAAAAAATTACATTTGTGATACAATTTAAATTATCTAGTAATAAGTTCAATCAACAATTAAAATCTTAATGACATTATATATCAAATTTAATAATAATGACATTAAATTAAAATTTAGCAGTAACTAATAAACTTGTAAACCAATAACATTACAAATATAACCAAAATTAAATATAATATATCAAACTAATTAATTTTACGTTATTATATCAAAATTATATTTACTTAATAAATGTAATAATTACATATACTCAAATTACCAAATCAATCCTTTAAAATCATTTAAATCGAAATAATTGATTTATATACATAACATTAAATAACAATATATATTACAAAAAAATAAAAATACATATTACAGATATAATTAAATCCTACCTTATCACCAATTCATCATGAAATATACTAAAAAAACATAACATAAAATAATAATTAATTCAACCTAATTATATCAATAATATATCTCTTAAATCAATCTAATCGGTACATATAATTAAATTAACTATTGAAGTCTTGAAAATATTTTTTTTCTAATAATTTATTTATACATAAAAATATAAAAATCTTTTTTTTTCAAAATAACCAAATTTTAAAAACAAAAAACACGAGCCATGCATATGCACGGGTCTCCTACTAGTTAGATCTTAAAACTAAACAAAAAAAAGAAAAAACTAAAAAAAAAGTGAAAATTCAATTTGTGAACTACGTTACCTCGAAATATGTTGTGCAATGTGTTACTTGAGTAATGTTATTAATTTATAGAGGTATTAAATTAATATTAAATATTTAATTTTAAAAACTTAAATAAATGAGTTGAAATTTCAATAGATTATTTTTTTTCCGATTTCATATTAATTGATTACAATATTCTTTTTTAGGAAATATGTTTAGGTTTAACTCAATCATACTAAATTAAAATCTCAGCAGTTGTTTTTTTATGTTAAAAATGAACTATTTCGAATATATAAGTAACTAAAATATTTTTATATTTAATGAATGATATTAAGAATCTCTTATCGTTAATCTTTCCGATGAGTCTCATCCAATTCTTAGTTTCCTATCACTTAGCATGAACCTCATGATGTGTTTATTTCTCCCACAATTTCTAATTCATTCAATATGTCAATTCTTCCACTATTTATAATCCATCCACTCAATTAATTCCTCTGGTCCCTGGTGTTTCTTCATCTTATAAACCTACTCATCTATTGCAAACACATTCAAAGTCAAGTATTGTCAAACCACGTCGTTTTCCTACCTTCTCATTATTGCAGAACCAAACATTATCTAACAAGCTTTAATTTCTCCTCATTGATGCCAAGCAATGCAACATGGATATGATGCTTTAATGGCTAATCATGCATGGCCCCTCATTATTCTTCCTCTTGCGTGGACTACAATAGGTTGTAAGTGGGTCTTTCGTATTAAAGAAAATATGAATGACACAACTAATAAGTACAAAGCTCATTTAGTGGCAAATGGGTTTCATCAGAAATTTGGGTGTGATTATCTTGAGACCTTTTCTCCAATTGTCAAGTCGGTTAATATTTGGTTTTTCTCACCTTAGTTCTTACTAACAACTTGTCCATTCAACAGATTGATGTAAACAATGTTTTCATAAATGGAATTCTCCATGAAGATGTATACATGGCTTAACCTCCTGGCTTTGAATATGTAGATTGTACTATGGTTTATAAACTTCACAGGTTTATATATGGATTAAAACATGCCTCATGAGCATGGTATGAAAGACTCACTTCTACTTTGATTGGTTTTGGGTTTGTTCACAACAAATGTGATCCATCCGATATTGATGACAAAAGATCCAGTTTTGGTGCTTGTATATTCTTTGGCAATAATCTTGTTTCTTGGTGGTCTAAAAAACAAACTTTGGTTGCATGGTCAAGACAAAAAGTCAAAATATTGTAGTCTTATTGTCACTGGTCAAAAAACTTGTGGTGGTAGTCTCTTCTTAAAGAGCTAAACATGAATTATGCTACACTTATCCTCTATTGTGGTAATCAAAGCACTACTATTTTAATTCAAACCTTGTTTTACACTCCCAGACCAAACATCTTCTATGTGCGGGAAAAATTCCTTGACCGATCATTAAATATCACTCACATTCCTACAAGTGATCAAGTAACAAATATTTTCACTAAATCCTTTTCTCAAATCTGGTTGTGTCACTTGTGTTACAAACTCAATGTTCTTGATTATTTTCATGAACCTTGAGTTGAGGGGGACTTTGAACGTGTCTAGTGACAATATATATTTCTGTTTTGATATTTTATTATGTTTTGTATTCTATTATTTTGTTACGTAAACTCTACTATTTCTCTTATGTATTTTCTCTCTCTTCCTCTTTATATATATATATATATATATATATATATATATATATATATATAATATTATGTACTCGTATATATGTAATAATGAAAAATAATAATATTTTCACCTCTTCAATTCTATGTTTTCTTTCTTTGTACAATTTATTTCCCCTTTACATTGAAGATCATATTTCATGAATTGTAAACCAAAATTTCTTTTCCATTTTGCCTCTTTATCTATGCTATTTTGATTCTTATTAAGAGAGAATTAACTTAGAAGTATCCTACATTCATTTTTGATACATAAATATTTTTCTACTTGAATTGAAGTTGCTCTCATGACATCAATGTTGAATTAAGCTCATTATGTTATTGGTTAATTTACGGATTCCTTAAACATATAATATATTCAATAAGAAGAATAAAAATGAATAAACATAAACAAGACTAAGATTGAAATAATATATTATATAATTAATCTTACATAAAAATAATGCTAAATAATAGACTAAAACTATTTCCATCAAGTTAAAATTAGACTAAAATTAAGTTAAGATTGAGTGCCAACGTGACTCAAATTTTCGAGTTTAATTACACATGAGAATTTTGTGTGAGTTTAGTTTTGTTGGCAAAAATACATCAATTAAGAACATTATCATCCTTACCTTACTAACACAGAAATAAGATAAAAATAAGGATACACACAAATATAACAAGGAAACCCCAAAATCGGAGAAAAACCACAACCGTTCTCTAATGACAACTAAAGAATAACACTATATGAAAATTTATACAACACATAGACTACCTTCCCATCCCTTTGTCCCCAAGTACACTCACACTCTTCAAAGCAAGAATTTAACCAAACCTCACAACACTCTACTACAAGAGTATAAGAAAAGTAAAATACAAGCTTAAAGTGTCTTTGACTGGAACAAGGAACATCATAGACTTAGAACCCATTATATAGTCACTAACGCCCACTCCCCAACTTATACTAGTCAATATAGAACTTTTTAAGACGTATTTGCCCAACATTCTCCATCCTGATTAAAATAAATACATCTTCGTTGCCGATACCAACAATCATACTCCACCATAAAGAGCATACTTACTTGGAATTAAACTATCCAAAGAATTTTCACTTGTAATTATACCATCCAAAGAATTTTCACTTGGAATTAAACCATCCCTGACCAACCAGGAGCTGCCATGTCATGTCCTTCTTCCTCAAGGAGATATGTAACATGTAACATCCCATCCGGATATTAGGATTTTAAATTAAATAAAATAGAAATAATACGTCAGCGTCATTTATTAAATCTCATTTCCCAAAACGCGGGAAAATTTAAAAACTTCATTACATAGTCAAATAAACTAAATCCAAATCATAGACTTGATTAAATCATAAGTATCGCAAAGTGTTTACAAAATTATTCCAAATCATAAAACAATAAAACTCTTAGAAAACTCTTTATCCCAGTCTAGCCCCGCTCCGGTTCTATGCCTCACCAGATCCACCTGCAACATAATTTGCTCCCGTGTACCGCGTATACGATCATTGCCAAACAGAAGCAGATAGGGTGAGCTAACGAAATAAACATATATATATCTATGGCACAAATATACAATCATACAATCACACCAAAGGAAATCCATCCTTTGATATTCCATCACATGGCCACCACCATGTTAATCGTGTTCTACGTCTTCTAATGAGTACCCCAAGGTGTCTTGGTGCCATACCTATCGGCCACAACCGATAGAACACGTGCGGGAAACCATTGCTACGGATCATACACCGTAACGCCAGGTGGAGTTCCCAAATACGAACATAGTTCGTAACGTCCCAAGACTACCAACTCGTCAGCTAACTACTGTGGAGGGCAATCTATCTAGACCCATCCGTATTGGCCACAACCAGCACACCCACACCAGCAACACTCGCCAACCCAAGCTCAACTCAAGGGTACTTCGTGTTCATCCGCCATTCCGAGCTCAACTCGAGGGATGTCATTCCGAGCTCAACTCGAGGAATGTCACGTGCTTAACCCCTACCCGAGAAGGGATACGTTCTGAGCTCAACTCAAGGAACACTAGCAAGCCGACCTTTAAAATATCCTAGAAGCCTTATAGATCACGCACATCATAACAAGTATAACACCAATCTGCTACAGCAAAATCGCCTGGTGGGGGACACGTACCGCCAAGCGTTGCCACTTCCAGATCGCCTGGCAGGGGACATGTACCGCCAAGCGCCTTAATCTTCACTACCACTGCAACTATCGCCTGGCAGGACTTCCTATGCCGCCAGGCGCCGCGTGCCGTAGTATTTACTAAACTACAGACTCCGCCTGGCGCACCTCTCCTTACCGCCAGGCGCCACCGTGATCTTGAACCCCCTGTTTCTACGTTGTCGCTTGGCGGGTCGATCACCACCGTTAGGCGCTACACCAGTACTTGCACAATACTGGTTTTAGTTTAGGTTCAAGCACACTTCACACAGGTTGCTCTCATTTGCTCTCATTCTAGAGTACCCCTAATGAAAGGCATTGCCATCTATAATGTTCCAGGCCTTATAGCACCTCACATGTGCATTCATCCCGTAGTCATATAGACAATCCCAAGCGTGCTCAAACAAAATATAAGCAGGAGCATTCTAACAATTTTAAGCACATGATCTTATGCACCAATGCAATTTAATATTGACACCCATGCCTTCACCAAACCAATTCTCTACATGTGACTAACCCAAAGGAACATTCAAATTGATAGAGACATACCACATAACCCAATCGTGCTTCATTAGAAGTTACTAGAACTTATCAAGAGGTTATTCATGCATTTTAACGACTCCAAAATCAGCAATATTGAGTAACGTATATCTCTAGCAATTGACCTCGAAATCCAATCTCCACCGTTCAAAGTGAAGAACCACATGTTATGGACCACCTGTCAAAATTTCACCTAAATCGGACGGTTAACGAACTAGGTTATACAGTTTTACGAAAACTGCGCGAACTAGAAGAACATAGTGGCGCCTAGCGCCCAGAAGTGAGGATGTGGCGCCTAGCGGGACTTAAATACCGCCCGGCAGTTTCTGTGCGCGAAAAGTACGAAAAACAGCGTTTTTCGTGAACAAAACACCACGTGCATCGCCTGGTATGGCGCCTGGCGGCTAAAGGGGTGCCGCCAGGCGGTTCCTGCACCTGCGAACCTTACCCCCTTCACAACAACTCTAATTTCCCTCAATTTCTAAGTCCATAGGATATGAACCCAGTTATTGGGACTCCAGTTCATTCCTAACACTTCCCATTCACGTATTCATTCACATTTCCCCTTAGATTGCTACCACTATAGAAACTCCCAATTATGAAACCCTAAAATGTGAGTATGTCTCATTCCCCCAATTTTTATTCTTATCACGCCCCAAATTTCACAAGTTTTCAATTCGATTTGGTTAATTAATAATCTTATTACACTTCCTACTAGTCCAAATCTGCCCAAAATCCAGAAAAAACATCAAAACCAAGCCTCATGGCTCGCGTCGCCTGGCGGTTCAATCAATACCGCCAGGCCCTTCATAAAAAAAACCAAGAATTGGGTTGAATTCTGGCGGTCTCGTTCGTGCCGCTAGGTGGTTTCCCTTCGCAACCCAGAAATGCAGTTGAAATTGTATGAGTCGCCTGGCGAAAATTCATCACCCACCAGGCGGTTTCTGGAAAAATTCTAGAAACACGATTCTCAAGCAATGCAAGGGATAAATCATACATAATGAGTTATAAATCATGCAATTATTCATAGAACTACAATTAAACGCAGTATAACTCCCCTAACATGATTCCCTTGGCTTAAATTTTGGAATTGTTGTGAATTCTCTCTTGATCCTCAATGATCTCCCTTTGGCTTTCTCTCCTAATTCAACTTCAAAGCTTCACTCCAACCTTACTACTCTCAAAATTCGTGTTTTGTTTTCTGAGTACACTCACAACTTGCCAAAACCCTTCTTCTTACCTCACATTGGCCTTTTAAAGGTGCCTTAAAGCTAGATAACAACCAAAAACGAATTTAAGGTTTAATGGCATTGTTTATTATCATTCATTGATTCTTTATGGTCCGTTTTTCAGCCTCCCTTGGCTGCCCATGCATCTAGGGTTTCCCTTAACCCTTCAAATTCAAGCCAAAACCCAAAATAGCAAAAATAAAAATAAAGTTTAATTTGGGTTCTCCAAGGGTTCAACCCATAACCATACAAATACCAAATCAATGTTCAACCATTTAACCAATTCATGTTTTGTGATGACTAATATAATTAAATGATTATATCATTTCATATTCATGCTCAACATATATTTAAAAATGAAAACAAATAAGTAACACACAATTGGCATACATAGGACTTGAACTCGAGTCCTTTCACACAATTAAAGTACTCTAAACCACTTGAGCTAATACTTTTCCATATCATAGCAATCCGCATTAAATGCCTTAAAGGCTCATACTACCCGCATTTATTAAATAATTATTTAATTAATTATTTAAATTTCTCGGGTCTTACATAGCAAAACCAACATTCTTCACAACACCACCACCATGGGAATAACACCGGACCCTACATGATATTTGTGTTATGGACACCCAAGTCCACACACCTAAGGGTCGACCGCTCTGATACCATAAATGTAACATCCCAAAAACTGAATAACCTCAATTGATAAAACATCACATACATGAATATTCAAAGGGTACGAGGTTTAGGGTATAAAGTATACAATACGTCAAATATACCCGGATTACAAGAAAAGGGCCCCATGGCCCAACTAGAAATGTACTGAAAAGAACACAATTAAAGATAGTAGGTCTTGTTCAGACAAGAAAACATAAATAATAAAATCCTCCAGTAAAGGGCCCTACAATGGGCCCAATACCTGTCCAATCCATCAAGCTGCAGCATTTCTATTACCATCACCACTGCTAGGGGTTCTCACATCTGCTCACATCAACAAGGTTGATGATCATTGCAAAGGAAGAGACCACACATAACACACAAGCAAGTGAAAGGGTAAGCTAGCGAAGAAGTCATTATATCAGACACTCAACATACCATTCCACATTCAAACACACATAGCAGACACCCACATATGCAATACCCATTCATATAAAACCCTAAGATTTAGCTATCCAGATACGTAACTGAGGCACCACCACATGGTAATGAAATTATGTCCTAGCAATGAGGCGTCACCGCGAGGCCTTCACGAAATTATACCCTTACAGGAGGCACCACCACGTGACCTTCGTGGAATTATGCCTTGGCCCCGAGGCACCACCAGGGACTCCCCTTAAGAGGGTCCATGGAATTACGTCCAATCGATGAGGCGCCACCAAGATCTCTCACTACAAGAGTCATGGAATTATGCCCTGCCCATACTTTAAACATGTTCCACCCACCAATCAAGAATTTCCCATAACACAAATATCATGTATAATTAACAATTCATATAATTCATGCTTTCCAATTCATACCCAATCCAATAAAATGTCATTTCCATTTCAAATGTACATATTAATCATGCTATCATCACACAACCCTTCCAGTAAGGCATTTGAGTCAAATAAAGAAGCCACATATTGGTGAACCACTCAATAACAACATCAAAACTCGCCCGCTGTCTCGCTCAAGCCAACAGGGCTCGCTCAGGCGAGAGGGACCCTCTCGCTCAGGCGAGGGCGCGACGAGGGAATAGGGAACCATGCGAGGTCTCGCTCAGGCGAGTCCCTTCTCGCCTAGGTGAGAGCACTCCTCGCTCAAAAAGAACGCGCGTCGCCTAGGCGACAAATCACGCAACAAAAACCTGGGCGAGCCTCTGATATTCTCGCCTAGGCGAGAGTAGCTCGCTTGGGCGAGAAAACCAGTACTCACCACTGTTTTCTCATACAGCAGCCAAGACCACGAATCAAATCATGCTTTAACTCGATCCAAAACGGACACAACACCAACCAATCCATACAGACACGAAAAGACGTCCAAAACAGCGGAAAAACACAAATAACAGAAGGTCCTAGCTTCCCTTACCTGGAAAACAAGCTAGCGGGACACTCCGACACGAACATAGTGAACACGACGGCCCTAATGATGGCCAATGAGGTGGAGCAGGAGCTGGGTTTGAGTTGGCTCGAAGAAGGTTCAGAGTAAACCCTAGCGCAGCGTTCCGTACGAGAGGCGCAAAGGTGATGGCTGATTCTTCTACAAGAGTGAAAAGTGCAAATTAGGGAAACTAGGAATGGTTTTTAACCTTTGGGCCAACCCTCAGGCCCAACAGACGCAAGGCAACCCTTAAAATACTAGGGCAGGAAATATTGGGCCTTATATTCTCCCCAACAAGAAAATTTTCGTTTTCGAAAATATAGACTCACCAGGTGAACAGATGTGGATGTGATTTTCTCATGTCCTCCTCTAACTCCCAAGTCGAGTCACCCGCCCTCTGATCCCAGATGCTTTAACTAGGCAGACCTCCTTTCCTCGGCGTTCCTCAACTTTGCTATCCTCTAGAGCGATGGGTGGTACTTCCACTGTGAGGTCTTCCCTGATATGTATATCCTCGACTTCCAACACATGAGTCAGGTCAAATACGTACTTCCTTAACTGTGAGACGTGAAATACTAGGTAAAGGTTTACCAACTGAGGGGGTAAAGTTATCTCATAAGCCACTGACCCAATCCTCCTCGTGATCTGATATGGGCCAAGGAACTTAGGAGAAAGTTTCCTTGAGCGGAGAGTCCTTCCCACACTAGTGGTTCGGGTCACCCTCAAGAACACATGATTGCCAGCTGCGAACTCCAAAGGCCTCCTCCTACGGTCTGCATAGGCCTTCTGCCTACTCTGAGATGCCTGCATTCTGTTCCTCACCATTCTCACTTTTTTGGTGGTCTGCTCCAAGAATTCTGGTCCAACCAACACCGCTTCTCCATCCTGATACATAGAGAGCCTCATATGGTTCCATGTCAATGCTCGCATGAAAATTGTTGTTGTAGGTGAACTCTATCAAGGGTAACACCTCATCCCAAGCCCCCAAATGATCCAATATACACGTCTGCAGTAAGTCTTCAAGTGACTGAATGATCCTCTCCGATTGGCCATCAGTTTGGGGATGGTAGGCTGAGCTCATAGTCAACTTGGTCCCCAAAGCCTCTTGTAAGGTCTGTCAAAACCGGGATGTAAATCGTGGGTCTCTGTCGGAAACTATGCTCGAAGGTACACCATGCAACCTCACGATCTCCTTGACGTACAATTGGGCCAACTTGGCCATGGACATCCTCAAGTTCATCGCCAAGAAGTGGGCACTCTTGGTCAATCGATCCACTATCACCCAGATGGTGTCATGTCCTTTAAAAGTACGTGGAAGATGAGTCACGAAGTCCATGGAGATGCTGTCCCATTTCCATACTGGTATCTCCAAAGGCTGTAGAATCCCACCGAGCCTCTGATGCTCCATCTTCGCCTTCTGGCACGTTAAACATGCTAACACGAACTGAGCCACATCTTTCTTCATCCCTTGCTACCAAAAGGTTTCCTTGAGATCCTGGTACATCTTAGTTATGCCAGGATGCAGACTAAGATGACTCTTATGTCCTTCCTTAAGAATTAACCGTTTTACCCCCGTATCATCAGGTATACATACTCTGCCCTGGAACCTCAGTATGCCATCATCACCCAAAGCAAAGTCTTTGGTTTCATCTGATCCAAGTTGTTCTCTAACCCTGTTCAAATTGGCATCCAATAACTGCCTCTCCCTGACTGAGTCCAAGAAGTCACTACATATAGTAAAGGTACTACACCTAATGGCCTCGGACCCCAACTCTACCTATAGCCTCATGTCTCTGAATTTCTCTAGTAGTTCCACCTCCTTAATCATGAGATGTGCAGTCTTCCTACTCAGGGCATTTGCTACCACGTTTTCCTTCCCCAGATGATACAACAGTTCGAAGTCATAGTCTTTAAGGAACTCCATCCACCTCCTCTGCCTCATATTCAGCTCTTTCTGATCGAATAGGTACTTGAGGCTCTTATGATCGCTGAACACCCGGAACTGTGCACCATAAAGATAATGCCTCCAAATCTTTAAGGCAAAAACTATAGCGACCAACTCCAGGTCATAAGTGGGATAGTTACGCTCATGCACCTTAAGTTGTCTCGAAGCATACACTACTGCCTTATTCTCTTGCATTAACACACAGCCGAGCCCAAGGTGAGAGGCATCACAATAGACCTCAAAAGGTTTCCCCACGTCTGGGATTACTAGTATCGGTGCGCTGGTCAACCTTCTCTTAAGCTCCTGGAAACTCTCCTCACACTTGTCCGTCCAAGTGAAGGGTTGGTCCTTCCGAGTAAGAAGTGTCAGGGGTGCCACTATCTTAGAGAATCCCTCTATGAATCTCTTATAGTAGCCCGCCAACCCCACAAAACTCCTGATCTCTATGGCAGACTTAGGGCTTTCCTACTTTACCACTGCTTCGACCTTCGCCAGGTCCACTACAATCCCCTAGGCGGATATCACATGCCAAAAACTGAACTTCACCCATCCAGAATTCACCCTTGGACAACTTGGCGTACAATTGCTTCTCTCTCAAAACACCAAGCACCAACCTTAGGTGTTCTGCATATTCCTCCTGAGTTCTGGAATAGATAAGGATGTCGTCTATGAAGACTACAACAAACTTATCTAGGAAATGCCAGAAGATCATGTTCATGTAGTCGATGAACACCGCCAGAGCGTTGGTCACCCCAAAAGGCATAACCACATACTCGTAGTGGCCATACCTGGACCTGAAGGCCGTCTTCTGTACATCATCGGCCTTTACCAAAATCTGATGGTATCCCGACCACAGATCAATCTTCGAGACACTGATGACCCATGTAGTTGATCCATCAAGTCATCTATCCTCGGAAGGGAGTACTTATTCTTGATCGTCATTTTGTTCAACTGCCAGTAGTCCACACACATACGTGAACTTCCGTCTTTCTTCTTCACCAACAACACTGGTGCTCCCTAAGGCGAAGTGCTGGGTCGGATAAACTGCTTCACCATCAGTTCCTCTATCTGTTTCTTAAGTTCAACCAACTCTGCTGGAGCCATGCGGTATAGAGTCATCGACACCGGACCCATCCCCGATACTAGATCAATAGAGAACTCCACCTCTCTGTGAGGAGGTAGCCCCGACACTTCCTTTGGGAATACATCCCCGAACTTCTGCACTACTGGTTTGGCAGACTCCATCTTTCCTCTTTCCACCTCTAGATGCGTGAAGATCACAAAGCATTGTGCACCACCTCGCAGTTCCTTCAGAACCCCTTGGGATGATAACAACTCAGACTCCTTCGAGTTTGGGAATAACAATCTCTTCTCTCGGCAATCTATAAGAATGTGATTGGCAGAGAGCCAATCCATCCCTAGGATTACCTCCAACTCCTGTAGAGGTAGGCAGATTAGGTTCACTTTGTACTTGCGTCCCTCTACCTCCACTGGACACCTCGCACACAAGGATGACGTCGTGACCAAACCCGACGCCGGGGTAGACACCGCAAGCTCACACTGTAGCTCGCACACCGGCAGACCCAACCGTTCCACACATGCATTTGACACAAAATAGTGTGTCACTCCAGAATCATATAGCACACAACAAGCTTTCCCAACTATCAAACAATGGCCTATAACAAGGTTACCTGAGCCTGCAGCCTCCGCTCCGGTCATGGCGTACACTCTGTCGGTCGCCTGAGGCCTGTTGCCTCTGTGCCTTTGCTGGTTCTGTGTAGGAGCCTGTACTGGAGGTCGCATCACTGTTCTAGCAAGGGTGGGGCAGTCCCTCCCAAAGTGGCCCTCCTTGCCACAATTGTTGCACTTCTTGAAGCCTGCAAGCTGGGGGCAGACATTCCTCTTGTGCGGTCCCCCACACTGGTAGCACTGAATCCTGTTCTACTGGGAAAAAGACTCCCTAGACCCCTGAGACATGAAATAGGGCCTAGTGTAGGGCTTCCTCCTCTACTCGTGCCTGTGCCTGGACCTAGATGGTCCTCCCACTCTTTGCTGGGATGAGTGTTGAGTTTCCACCTCTACCTTCATCTTCTACATGACCCTTGCCTTCTCCACCAAGGCGGCAAAATCCTTGATGGATAGCGGTGTCACCATCAAACGAAGGTCTCCACGGAGGCCGTTCTCGAACTTCTGGCATCGCCACTCTTCGTCTAGTGGCATGGTGTAGAAACGGCTGAGGTACTTGAACTTTTCTGCATACTCAGTCACCGACTTGCTTCCCTGGGTCAACTGTAAAAATTCTACCTCTTTAGCGTATTTGACGTTGTCAGGGAAGTACTCGGAGAGGAACTTCCTCCTGAAGACGTCCCAAGTAACTGGCTCCTGTCTCTCCTCTATAATAGACTTCATGCTGACCCACCAGTGCTCAGCCTCACCCTTGAGCATGTACACTGCGAACGCCAGTCTACTCTCCTTTGGGCACATCTTGGCATCAAATATCCTCTCCAGGTCTTTCAGCCACTGGTCTGCTGCGTCTGGACTGATCTTGCCTCCAAGCTTCACTGAGTGGTGTTTCAGAAAGTCCTCCAGACTCCACTCCCTGGCCGTAGGTCGTGGCTCCGGGCCAAAAGTAGGGGCAACTACCCTGTTCTCCTCCAACTGGCGGAAGGCCTCCATATGCTGCCTGTGAGCATCTTCAGCAGCCGCCCTGACAGCCTCCATTTGCTGCATCACCAGCTGCTGCTGTTCAAGCGCTGCCGCTTGTCGTTGCATTGATGCTTCATGTTGTTGCATCATTGCCGTACTTTGCTGCATCATAGTAGCTACCATTGCTTCAATCGCTCTGGCGATATCTGGCACATCGCCCTAGGAAGATTGCGGAGTTCTACGGGATGGTGCCATAGTTCACTGGCACACAAGAAAACACTTGATTAGACTTGATAAGACAGGAATTAGCGAAAAATACCCAGAACGACACAGAGAAAACTAAGTGGACACCCAAGTCCACAGACCTAAGAGTTGACCGCTCTATTACCATAAATGTAACATCCCAAAAACTGAATAACCTCAATTGATAAAACATCACATACATGAATATTCAGAGGGTACGAGGTTTAGGGTAGAAAGTATACAATACGTCAAATATACCCGGATTACAAGAAAAGGGCCCCATGGCCCAACCAGAAATGTACTGAAAAGAACACAATTAAAGATACTAGGTCTTGTTCGGACAAGAAAACATAAATAATAAAATCTTCCAGTAATGGGCCCCACAGTGGGCCCAACACCTGTCCAATCCATTAAGTTGCAGCATTCTTATTACCATCACTACTGCTAGGGGTTCTCACATCTGCTCACATCAACAAGGTTGATGATCATTGCAAAGGAAGAGACCACGCATAACACACAAGCAAGTGAAAGGGTAAGCTAGCGAAGAAGTCATTATATCAGGCACTCAACATACCATTCCACATTCAAACACACATAGCAGACACCCACATATGCAGTACCCATTCATATAAAACCCTAAGATTTAGCTATCCGGATACGTAACTGAGGCACCACCACATGGTAATGAAATTATGACCTAGCAATGAGGCGTCACCGCGAGGCCTTCACGAAATTATACCCTTACAGGAGGCACCACCACGTGACCTTCATGGAATTACGCCCTGGCCCTTAGGCAACACCACGACCCCCCGTGGAATTACGTCCTTTTGTCCAGGCACCACCAGGGACTCCCCTTAAGAGGGTCCATGGAATTACGTCCAATCGATGAGACGCCACTAAGATCTCTCACTACAAGAGTCATGGAATTATGCCCTACCCATACTTTAAACATGTTCCACCCACCAATCAAGAATTTCCCATAACACAAATATCATGTACAATTAACAATTCATACAATTCATGCTTTCCAATTCATACCCAATCAAATAACATGCCATTTCCATTTCAAATGTACATATTAATCATGCTATCATCACACAACCCTTCCAGTAAGGCATTTGAGTCAGATAAACAAGCCACATATCGGTGAACCACTCAATAACAACATCAAAACCTGCCCGCTGTCTCGCTCAAGCCAACAGGGCTCGCTCAGGCGAGAGGGACCCTCTCGCTAAAGCGAGTCCCATCTCGCCTAGGCGAGGGCACAACGAGGGAACAGGGAACCCTGCGAGGTCTCGCTCAGGCGAGTCCCTTCTCACCTAGGCGAGAGCACTCCTCGCTCAAAAAGAACGCGCGTCGCCTAGGCGACAAATCACGTAACATAAACCTGGGCGAGCCTCTGATAATCTCGCCTAGGCGAGACTACCTCGCTTGGGCGAAAAAACCAGTACTCGCCACTGTTTTCTCATACAGCAGCCAAGACCACGAACCAAATCATGCTTTAACTCGATCCAAAACGGACACAACACCAACCAATCCATACAGACACGAAAAGATGTCCAAAACAGCGGAAAAACACAAATAACAGAAGGTCCTAGCTTCCCTTACCTAGAAAACAAGCTAGCGGGACACTCCGATACGAACACAGTGAACACGGCGGTCCTAAGGATGGCTAAAGAGGTGAAGCAGGAGCTGGGTTTGAGTTGGCTCGAAGAAGGTTCAGAGTAAACCCTAGCGGAGCGTTCTGTACGAGAGGCGCAAAGGTGATGACTGATTCTTCTGCAAGAGTGAAAAGTGCAGATTAGGGCAACTAGGAATGGTTTTTAACCTTTGGGCCAACCCTCAGGCCCAACAGACGCAAGGCAACCCTTAAAATGCTAGGGCAGGAAAAATTGGGCCTTAGAACAACTTCAACAAATAAGAATGATTCTCCAACAATAAGGAATTAATTTTTTCTGATGTGGAATATAGATCTAAGCTGCAACCACAAAGCATACTAAGAAAAAATTCTACCAAACCATAGCCATGATACCACTTGTTGGGAAAAATGCATTATCAATTAAGAATATTACTGTATTTATCCATGAGAATCACTTTACTAATAGAGAAATAAGATAAAAAAAATATTATACACAAATATAACATGGAAACCTAAAATCGGAGAAAAAACATAACCATTGTCTAATGACAACTAGAGAATAACACTATGTGAAAATTTGTACAACACATAGACTACTCTCTTATGCCTTTTGATTCCAAGTACACACACACTCTCCAAAACAAGAATTTAACAAAACCTCACAACATTTTACTACAAGAGTATAAGAAAAGTCAAATACAAACTTAAAATGTCTTTAACTAAGACAAAGAACATCATGGACTTAAAGCCCATTGTATAACCACTAACACCCACTCCCTAATTTATATTAGGCGATGTGAGACTTCTCAAGACCAAGACATATTATTTTCATCGGTCTAACAAGTTCTATATACGAAATTTGTAAAATATAAGATAATAAAATTAAAAAAAAACATATTGTATTTGAAAAATTGAAATAGTAGCACAAAGACTTGTTAAATAAATGTACATTGATAGTGATTTAGTAATTTTTAAAGTTAAAAATTAAACAAAATTATAATATAAAATTAAAACAAAGATTTGGAACTAAGGTTATATATAATGAAAAATTAAACTATTAAAATTATGACAAAAATATTTAATAACCAAAATTACGGATTTTTTTATAATATACCAAACAAAATAAAATAACAAAAATTCTCATCCGTTAAGTTTACCTTTATCAAAGCCAGTGGATGCGATTAACTTTCCCATCGTGGGGAGATATGATTAAAGCTTCGATCACCATTATAATTCATATATTTTCCTTAATTTGCAATCGTTATTTCAGATTTTTTTTTCTCCCCTACAAGTTCACTAAATTCAAATACCTTTTTATAAATAATTTTTCAATTCACAATTCAATTTAAGCACTTGTAAAGAGTGAATGGGATAAGTCACAACAAGTTGAGTCAGAAATAAGTTAACTCAATTCTTATTTTTTGATAAATTAAAAATTTTGTAACTTGATTTAACCCAACAATTAAATGGATTGACTTACTTAAAAAATATTTTTTAATTTATTTTATATATTTATTATATTATAATTAAAATAAATTTAATTTTTTAGATTAAATATATTTATAATTCTAAATTTAAATGTAAAATTAAAATTTCTCTATAGTTGGTGAGTTCGATTCGAATTTGCGATAAGTTGGACTGATTTAGGATTGTGAATACATTCTAACCTCTATTTACAACAACCTTTCAATAAATTTACATAATTACACAATTAATATTTTATGACAATAGTTAAATGAAAATCAATTCATAATTAATTTTCTATGATAATAGTTAATTGAAAAACTAATTCAAATAATTAAGTTTCAAAATCCAATTAAATCAACAATTACATCCTTAGTTGAAAACTACCATATACTTCCACATCTTAAAAAATCTCGAAAAGATAATCTGTGGTGGATATCTAAAACTGGAACCAACTAATCCCTTAGGAAAAAAAAATGTTTGGGGTCATATGGCCCTTAAGAAAAATAATTTTTTAATAGTGTGGATAGAATATAATATATTACAATGGAGTCGGCACTTTGCACTTTCGGGTCTCTTTGCCACAGTGTCTGTCACCTTACCCTTCAGAACAAACACGACAACATCTCAGAACTTCCTCTTACCTTGTATATATAGATACATATGTTATGAGTCTCTGGTGTCCCAGACAAAAATTATTAAAAAAGAGAAAAACTTTTCCAACCCCAACTCAATATTTTGTCCAAATTCATTGTTTCAGCGTCAACCATGAGGCGACACTTATCAAAATTCTTTCACTACCCAATTGGGTTTAACCTATCAAATTCCTTTCCGGTGAGACCCCTCTCTCTCTCTCGGTTTGTTTAGCTTATTCTTTTGGTGATGTAACTGGTCAATCAAGTTGGTTGTAATGGATTGAAAATTGACGTTTTGGAACACATCTATGAAGTTAACTGAATCGTTCATGCCATGTCAAATTTCGGGTATAAACTTATAATTTCCCTGTTCTATCAGGATCATGGAAAACCCCCTCATTGTACTTCAATTCAGTTTCTTTTTTTATCGAATGCTCACTTCAATGATAAGTTATAGTGATACCCATTTACATGCAGATGAGAACTGTTATTTTATTTCTTGTCCTAAGAGTACTGGTTAGCCTGTGCTAGATTCATGCTTTGTGTGTTAATCTGGGGTGTGGTGGTACTAATATATGTGCAAATTCAGTAATAAACTTGTACTCCTCCTCTGGTTCTACCAACCTAGAAAATGCAAAAATCAATCACTTAGTTGTTCCATTTTAATATAAATTAAGTTTTTACCGTATGCGTACTTGAAGGATTAAATATTGATACCCAGATGATTATTTTTTGTTGTTTAAGAATTTATTAATCTGGGGTTTTGGTGGAGTTTATATGTGTTCAAATTTTGTTTATGAAAATGTGGCTGGCATGTGACACTAATTTTCTTGAAGCAGTTGAAATGTGATGTGAGTTCGTTCTGTGCTGCCAATAGTATTCGTCAAGGTTTGTTCGGTGGACACTTGAATGAATGTGCCACAAGAGCTTTGGCCACTACATCTTGTGCTTCGGTGTCTGAAGATCTGCCAAAGGATAATTCCGTCTCTGATATGTTGGTAGATTCATTTGGAAGGCTTCACACATACTTGAGAATATCTGTAACAGAGAGGTGCAATTTAAGGTGTCAGTATTGTATGCCAGCAGAAGGTGTGGAACTCACTCCTAGCCCTCAAATTTTGACAAAAACTGAGATTCTATGATTGGCAAATCTGTTTGTAAGCTCCGGGGTAACTAAAATACGTTTGACGGGTGGGGAACCAACTGTTAGAAAGGATATTGAAGACATATGTTTGGAATTATCAAACTTGAAGGGACTGAGAACATTGTCTATGACTACCAATGGTATTGCTTTAACGAGAAAACTTCCAAGGCTGAAAGATTGTGGGCTTACTTCCCTCAACATTAGTGTAGACACTTTGGTACCTGCAAAGTTTGAGTTTATGACCAGACGCAGAGGGCATGAAAAAGTTATGAATTCAATTAATGCTGCCATAGACCTTGGATTTAATCCAGTTAAGGTATTTCTTGGTTACATATCATTACTTTTTGCTAGTGTTTCTCATTGATCACCTTCCCATGAGCAGCTACCCTTTTGCTCAAATTCATTAAGTTAATCAAATGAATTTTTCAACAAGGGTGCATAACCTCAGGTAAATTTCATGTCACTGATGGATGAATTTTATGGTATCTTTGATGTTTCTCTGCATTTCAGGTCAATTGTGTTGTAATGCGAGGATTCAATGATGATGAGATCTGTGATTTTGTTGAGCTGACCCGGGACAAGCCAATTGATATTCGCTTTATAGAGTTCATGCCTTTTGATGGGAATGTTTGGAATGTCAAGAAACTTGTACCCTACTCAGAAATGTTGGATACAGTGGTAAGGCAGAATTCAGACTGGAGGCCTAACTTTTATACTACATTTTGTTGTTCTCTTATAGCAGATAGAGACCCTTTATAACCATCATTACCAAACAGATGAAACAGTTTCCAAGCTTAAAAAGAGATCAGGATCACCCTACAGATACGGCCAAAAATTTCACAATAGATGGGCATGAAGGTAGAGTTTCGTTTATCACATCAATGACTGAGCATTTCTGTGCTGGTTGCAATAGATTGCGGCTACTTGCTGATGGAAACTTCAAAGTCTGTTTATTTGGTCCTTCGGAGGTAAGTTATATTC
Source organism: Vigna unguiculata (assembly GCF_037176805.1). Lineage (NCBI taxonomy): Eukaryota > Viridiplantae > Streptophyta > Magnoliopsida > Fabales > Fabaceae > Vigna > Vigna unguiculata. The sequence continues at coordinate 19,053,245 of NC_140795.1, read as the reverse complement.
AAATCATCAAAGCTCAGTGTACTATGCTTGTCCCCTAAACTTGGTGATGGTAATTGGGCTAAAATCTGTGATGTCACTTCTATTTGAATACTTAATGTTTTTGGTGAATCTGTAACGCTAAACTTGATGATAGTATATGAAGTCTGGATGTTTTTGGTGAACATGCACTATCTTGCCCCTTCTTTCCATTGCACATGCTATTTCATTTGATATTCTATTTATTTGATTACTTGTAATTGATTTTTTAGGTGCACTAATATACTTTCATCATTATTTTGAATTCTTAATCATTTCTGAAAATTTTCTTATCAATGAAACTGATAAATATTTTCCCTATTCAAGACATGCTGGTCATTATGGATGTTATCTCTACCATTTATGTTCAAGTTAAAGGTGCTTGATGTATGTATGGATGTTGACATCAGTCGGGACAATAAAACGTGTCATGGCATACATATAGCATCTTTAATGAGAGCTTCATTAAAAGATTTTTGTGATTTTCTTATATGGATCGTGTTTCAGGTTAGTTTAAGAGATCCTTTGAGATGTGGTGCAGAGGATCATGAACTTAGGGAGATAATAGGAGCAGTGGTATGCACTTCTTCTGATTATTATTGCTAAATCTCAATTGTGTTGTAATGATTTATAATGTTTTTATTTCTTTACCAGGATTTATCATCCTTTTAATATAATGATACTGCTGCAATAGAATTTCACTCACTGCTATTTTAATTTAACATGGTAGTGAACCTTTATTAAAAAAGATATACTTTAGGAATAAGAGGAGCATAGCAAGAAGGGACAACACACCCCACAACCTAACTGAAAAGGAGTTAGTTAGAGATTATGTATATATGGAGAAAAAAGTGGGTGGGGGTGATAGAGTTAGGTGAAGTTTAGCCTCATTTGGCAATCGGTAGACCCTTATGATGTAACTATTCTTATAATGATGCATGGATATGATGCGTGTATCGGATATGGTACGTATCAGATATATCAATACACTTATTTTGAAAACAATAAGGTATGATACGTTATATATGCATATTGAAAAATTTTACAAAAACCTTAAAACATGATAAATATATATTGTTATTGTGTGAATTCAAATTAAAATCAAATATCTTAAAAACTGTCAAAATAAAAAGTTATAAATTATTTTTATCACAAAAAGTATTACAAGTTTATAGATTAGATACTTTATTGATAAATATCGGTAAAGTATCAGATATTGATACGTGTCAAACATGAATACATGACACAGATTGAGGTATCAGTGCATCATAACTTATCACCTTCAACCTCTAGACTAACGTGAGCATTTCCATTGAATAATATGTTACTGACTCACTTCTTTCCTATGATTTTCATTTGTTTGCTCTTGTCCTAGTAAGCTCTTTGATTGCTTTTGAACAACATAGTCAATAGTGGATCATAGACTACTTGAAATTGTGTGTCCAACTTTAGGTAAGCAATATTATGAGTGGTCTTGTACTATCCTATTTCTTAATGTTATCTTTCCTTTGTTCTAGGTGAAGAAGAAGAAAGCTTCACATGCTGGCATGTTTGATATAGCAAAGACTGCAAATAGGCCCATGATACATATTGGTGGATAAGGTCTCTTCTTCTTCCTTTCTTTCATTTTTCCTATAAAGGTTATCCATTCAATCTCTAAAATATTTATTTTACAATTTACTGAGGCACATCATGATTTTTTTCTATTTCAGGTATCACACAGTGATAAAGTTACTTACATAGCAGGCAACCAGAGTAGTCCTAGTGAGAAGTACCCTGAATTGAGTATTATCTGAGATCTTCATTGATACAATCTCACTACATGAAGGGTGATATATTTTTCAACTATACCTAGCCACATATACTGTTAAATGTTGATCCTTTGGATAGAACCCATTGTTGTTGTATCGAGTAATAATGCAAATTTGGGCTTAAATTTTCTGATCATGTGTGACTCTTTCTTCATTGGTTTATGACTTTTGGGTCGTGTGTTAATCTTTCTTCACTGGTTGTTTGTTTACCAGTCAACTTTAGTTTCAGCATGGCACTGTATTTATTTGTTTTGTTGTAGACATGACAATGAAATTTTGAAAAGGTTGGTTATGCCCTGTTACATCATTGAATTTGTACTATGTATGCAGTGAGGTTGTTGACCAGGTCTTCACAATGCTGCTTCTCAGACTTCATACGGCATTCCCAATTTTCTTTCCTTAGTTTATACTCTTACCCGGAAATTGAAGGAACAACTCTAATCTAGATGTTACCAAGTTCTACTCTTGGGATCACTTCATGCTCCCTACCATTGCTTTTGTCATTTAGACCCTTTCTAATATCTCAACTTTCTAGGAACGCAAAATGTATGGAAATTTAAGAGACCAAAGGTGTTAATTAGAGTTAAATATATGTCTAGATATATATAATTTGAATTAGATTTTAGGAGTGTTTTATGTTTTAATTATTAGATATTATTTAGTGGATGAAGAAAAAAAAATTAGGCTATTGTTTAGACTTAGAGAGTTAGATTGAGATATTACTAAACGTTTGTTACATTTGCTTTATGTATGAAATAATGTGGAATATTATACATTTTTTACCCATTTAAAATATATTTTCTAAACATTAAAAACCTAAAAACCAACAATAAGAGTTTTGTGATAGGTTTTTTTAGGGGAAGATTCATTAGGGAGGTATAACAACAATGAAATCTAAGCTCAATTCACATGGATTATCACCATCTTCAACGCACAACCTTAAAGTAATTTAAATTCACTTGGATTTTCAAAAATATATTTTTCAAGAATGAATCCTTTCCACATTGATTATACAATTAACCAACATGTTAAGTTGATTACATAGATTGGATCATCATGACATGAGTATAAAAGGTGGAATATGTCTTTTTAGAACTTGTATAAGAACTAAAATCACTTATTTTGGCTCTGGCACTATATTGTTGGGTGGATCTTGAAAGATAGAAAAAATCTCATTCATAGCCATACATACGACTTTTTAATGGCGGACCATTGTTGTGACAAGGGGAGCCATGGCTCCCCAAAAAAATTTTAATTCTATTTTTTATATATGTTATATATATTTTAAAATTATATTTATAGATTATTATTTTATTTATATTAAATTTAATAAAATATTTTATTTTATCATCTATCTTATTTATATATTAAAATTTATATATATTTATTGTATAAAAAGTAAAATAAAAATCAATTTGATGGACATTGGTTAATGAAAGGTAATAAATTTTATCACTAGTGATGAGGTTCTTTTACAGTAAATCATCAAAAAATAATGAGAATAGAAAGAAATATAAAGAGATAGATTAGGAAACAAAAGATTGAAAAATGCACAATATCTCTCATGAATCGAGATTAGTATCTTATTATAATTTATGTGTTTATGATTCTCATATTACGATGATTTTCTTAAATTAAGTTTTTTTTTTTCTGAATTAGTTTGCCTAATTATGATGGTAAGGATTCTTTTCTAAAATTGGCACTAACCCTAATTATATTTGTCCTGAAATTAGTATATCATAGATTATGAAATTTAGAAATTTTGTGTTTTCCATTACATATGGTAAATTTTGTAAGATTTTATGGATGTATCTTGGGTTGAACTACGAATTTCGTTGCACATAATGAATTAGTTGAATAACTTTGAATTGGATTAAAAATTAGAATATCCTTATAATGTTAATTTAATGAATTAGAAAGATTATAAATTGAAAAATGCATACAAGAATCACTTTATGAAAATGATTGAAACAAAGAAAATGAATTTTTTTATTTAATTAGAAAAAATAATTTATATATAAAAAATCTAATTTGACACTCTTAAAGTTTTTGTCCAAGTTTCGCCATTCCGACTTTCCACAAAATTTTATATGTATCTATAATATTTAATACGAAATTTTATTTACTCACTTGAAATTGAGTACCCCACAATTACTTAAACTCTTTGTTCAGAAGACTTTCAATACAATGACTATATTCAAGGGTAACATCAAGCAGATCTGAGTTCAATCCATATAAGAGTTGATTAACACCACCTTCAATATAAAATTTTAAGATAATGAGTTTATAGACCTAAGTTGTCCAACTTTTTCATTTCTACTTGTAAGACTTAGACTCAATATGAGATTTAGATTATAAGTTTCCAACGTTATGTTGAGTCTATCCATGTGTGGCTAAGTGCGGGGCATGCCTAAACGGGTCGGGCCAACCGACATTGCCACCCCTAATGCGAAGTACCACTTTTGGAGGGAGATCTTTTAATGGTTAGGAGGTTGTTGGGTAATATGAACAAGGAGGAGGATGAGACACAAAGAAGAAATATTATCTATTTTAGATGTTAAATTATGGAAAAGGTGAGCTCAATCATCATTGATGGAAAGAGTTGTACCAATGTAGCAAGTAAAAGGCTGGTGGAAAAGCTTGGTTTGGGAGACATCTATACACCCTAGTCTTTATGCTTTTGCAATGGCTAAGTGAGGATGGAGAGTTGGTGCTGGATAAGCAGGTGGATATTACTTTTTCTATAGGTAAGTATGTAGATTAAGTGGTATGTGATGTGGTTCCTATGGAAACAAGTCAATTGTTATTAGGAAGGCCTTGACAATATGATAGAAAGGTGACATTATGGTCTATCCAACAAGTATTTTTTCTTGCTTAAAGGGCAAAAGGTGCCCGTAACACCTTTATCAACTATAGAGGTTTGTGAGGACCAAATAAAAATGAGGGTAAAGAGAAAGCGAGAGAGAAAAGAAGAAAGAGAGAGAAAAAGAAAGAGAGAGAAGAAGAAAGAGAGAAAATAAGAGTGGGAGAGAAAACCCAAAAAAGGCAAGAAAAGGGGAGTAAAGTTGAAAAATCAAATAGTGGTAAAAGTCCTTTTTTGAGAGAAAAAGAGGTAAAAAGAGTGTTAATGACAAAAACACCCCCTATATATGCTTATGCCTAACAATATTTATTTGTCTTCTGTAAAAGTTTCTTTATCTTTAGGTGTGGAGCACATTCTCAAGGAAAATGCAGATGTATTTCCCAAAGACATTCCTCAAGGTTTACCTCCTAAAAGATGTATTGAACATAATATGGATCTCATTCCAAGGACATCCTTCATAACATGCCAACCCATAGGAGCAATCCACAAGAGACTAAAGAAATACAAAAGCAAGTAGAGCAACTCATGAAAAAAGGATGGCTTGAATCTCTAGTGGAGTTGCCATCTATTACAACCAAAATCTCGACTAGACGACGAACAAAAAAGAGACGAGCTTAAAAAGAGATTTTGAAGTTGTCACCATAGTTTATTATAGAAAAAGTATGGAAAACAGTAAAATAAGACATGCTATACAAGAACTAGATTTTAGGTCCGGAAGTCCGTTACGCGTAGTGAAAATCAAGATTCACGTAGTTCTTAGAGAAATTGTTTGTTAGAAAGTGTTGATGTTTTTAATTTTTGAAATTTTATATCTTTTTTGATATTTTTAAATTATTTGAAAATTAGTATCACACGACGTAAAGGCTGAATAAACACTAAAAGAAAACAATTTTCATTTTTGTAAAATTTTTCTATTTTGGTAATTTTTTATAATTTTCAAATATTTTTAACTTTTTTAAAAAAATAACATGTGTGTAAAAAAGATGGGGTTTAATAAAAAAACAAAGGTGAAAAATGGGATAAGATGCATGGAAGGGTGCATGCAAGGAGTAAAGGCTGAAAATAAAATTAAAATAGATTGAGGCTGCGAATTGTGAAAAGCAGGGTACAGTAAGTAGACGAGAACCAATGGCAAAAGGGGTGCAGGACTTAAATAATACGGGTGTAACGAGTAAATAGGAATAGGAAAAGAAAACACAAACAAACATACAAATGATGAAGGTGTAAATATTAAAATGGGGATGCGCGTAGGAAACAAAACAAGGCTAGACCCAAGACCCAATAGACAAGAGGTTGAGAATATTAAAAGTGGGGTACGGAAAGCAAAATAACCCAATTTAAGCCCAACCCCAAAATAACTATCAAAACATAAAAATCCCTTAAGGGTTTCTTCTTCCTCTGCGTGAGCAACACCAATCCTCACCCACTCATGGCTGGCCAGGGCCAATGTTGCCGACGCCGATCACCGCCGAAGGAGCTGCCAGCGTTAATGTCACTGTTTCTCTTTCATTCCCTTTCGCGTCCGAGTGCTCCTTTGATCTCATTTTTACTCACAAACACGAGACACTCCTTCCACTCATTGCTACCAGAAGCGTCGTCGTCATCCACGGCGCTCCAACTCCCTCATTCTTCTTCTTGCGCCGGCCACACCAGGTCTGGGAGCCACGCCACTGAGCCCTACTGTCGCGCCCTCAACCGGAATCGCTCTTCTCCAATCGAACTTTGACACGCCTCCGGCAATGCGGCCGACGAATTTTTCTTCCCTTTATCTGTTCGATTGGGTGATGGTTGTTCTCTGTTACTTGGATGATGGAATAGTCTTGGGAGTGATGGAAACTGTTTTGGTATTCTGTTTTCTATTGTGCAAGTGGAAGATGTGAGTGATAAGGCGATAAGCGTGAGCGAGTCCTCTATTTGGTGAAGAAAATGAAAGAAGATGAAAGATGGATGAAAAAGGGAGGTGAGGAAGATGGTGAGGGAATGGGTGGCGACAATGTGTAGTTGGAAATGCGAAAGGATGAGTGCTTGTGTGCGCGTGAATGGGGAGAGAATCTAGAGGGAGCTGTTGTTTTTATGTGATGGTATTTGTTGGTTATGGAGAATGATGATAGATGAAAAATGTGGGTCTGAGTTGTAGGATTATGAGGAAAGTTAGCGTCTACCGGTTTAGCGGGAGGAAGAAAAATGTGGTTCGGGTATGGGTAGTGTGCGTCGGTCTCAACGTGGTTAATCATGAAGGCATGATGATGGAAGAATGGGAAGTAGTAACAGTAGGCGAACAACCATGCGGCATCAACCATTTCATACAAGATTTATGTGATCAAACACTGAGTGACAGAATTACGGGGGCCTTTGAGAAAGCTCATGAATATTAACCAAGGGATCCCTCAGGATTCAAAACTGAAGGTCCTTGATACCTCAACATTAGGTTACGTAAATGGGAAAGGGTGGTTAGTTCCTCCCATTGTTTTCTGCCACCTTATTTCTTTGCTTTTTTTTTTTTTACAAAAAAGGTCATTTTTCCTTTTTTATTATAAAAATAGGTCAGTTTATTAATTAATTACATAACAAAATCAATTTAACGATAATTTGACTTTTTTCTATTTATTTTTAACTTTTATATAATTTCTAAAATTTTATATATTTTTAAAAAAATAAATTTTTAATAATTTGATTAAAAATATTTTAAATAAAATTTTATTAAAATTTTGATATTTTAAAACTTTGTATTTTAAATTTTATTATTACATTTTATTATAAAATTTGATTAAAAATATTGTAAAAAAATTATTAAAATTTTGATATTTTAAAACTTAATATTTTAGATTTTATTATTACATTTTATTATAAAATTTACAATAATAAAATTTGATTAAAATTATTTTAAATAAAATTTTATAAAAATTTTGATATTTTAAAACTTATATTTTAAATTTTATTATTTTATTTTATTATAAAATTTACAATCATAAAATTTTATTTAAAATATTTTTAATCAAATTATTAAAAAATTATTTATTTATATATATATATATATATATAACTTTAGAAATTATTATAAAAGTTTAAAAAAAGATAGAAAAAGATCATATCATTAATCAAATCAAATCTGTGATAGTAGACTGATCCATCTTTATAATAAATAAATCAAAATAATCTAATTTTGTAAAAAAACTAGTCAAATCATTAAGAAATTAACTCTACCATATAATTAATTAGTAAATTAACTGATTTTTGTAATAAACGGATCAAAGGCACCCATTTTTGGAAAAAAATCTATTTCTTTTCAATCACCCAAAATGCCAGTTTTTTCTATTTTGTACACCACTGCCTAACTCAGTAACTAGTGCATGGGAGGGAGTCACCAAATGAGGAAAAGGTGGAGATTGTCACCAAAAGAGAATAGGTAGTGTGCAGGAACATGAATCTTTCTGTGCATCTCGTTTCAATCATCCGTTCCACTTTGTTTTTTTTTTTCGTTCACTTTTCTTTTAAAAATCAAATAAAAGTAAAATTAAAAATAGAATAATATAAAATAAAATAAAATATAAAAAATTACTATAGACTGAAATGAAATAAAATAAGATAAAATAAAATAACATAAACTTAAACGAAAATGAAACAAAATCATATAAAATAAATAAAATAACTAAAATAAAATAAAGTAATATAAAATAATAATAATAAAAAAAATAAAGTATAAATAGATATAACTAGATGAGTAATGATCAAATGACTCATTTTTTTACCACTTCTCTTACCAACTTGATGTGGTCTGACATATTTAATTTTCAAATTTTTTATAATTTAATTAAAATTTGAAATCACAATACTGAAGATGAATGTTTTGATGCGTGCGTGTTTGAAACTCACCCTTCATCACACAACGCTTTCCCCAAACCCCTCTTTTCATTTTTAGTTTTCAAAAATCTCTTTACTCTGAACCTTCAATTACCTCCCCAACCATGTTTCACAAAACCCAACCCGCACACATACGAAACAAAACCCGCTCTGCTCTCCTCTATCGTGAAAAATCAAAACCCCCTTTCTCCTTTTAATGTTCAAACCCAAACCCCTTTCACTTCAACGGAAAAACCCTTTCTCCTTTTAATGTTCAAACCCCAAACCCCTTTCACTTCATCAGAAAAACCCTTTCCCCAAACCCCTTTCTCCTTTTAATTTTCAAAATCTCCCAAACCCTGAATCTACAATTACGAACCCCCACCCACATTTGCTATGCACACAGACACGAAACAAAACCCGTTATCTCCTTTCCCATCCCCTCCACACCGTTATCTCCTTTCACCACACAGGAATTGCGAAATTGTCGAACCTCAGGGCGAATCTGAGCTGCAAGAAGGGCGATTTTGGAACCTACTACGAAATGGGTTACCCTGATTTTGCTGTCGTTGGTGAGAAGGTTGAATGTTTCTGCCTTTTTAACTAGTTTTTGTGCACGCTTAGTTTCTGTTGGTTTTTCATTGTTTTGTGTAGTTGTTTATTGATTTTTATAAATGACATTCCAATTTGACCCCACCATTTAGTGATGATTGCAAAGAAGTTGTTGATTTTGTGGATTTAAGAAGTTTTTGAATTTGATTTTTGTGTTAACTGTGTGAATTGAAAAGATGTTTACAAAATTGATGAATACATTGTGTCCCTACCATTTATTTTGTCGATTTCGTTCAATGTTTAGTACACAATAGTGCATGAGCATATTCGTTTCAAAAATTGAAGTCCCAAACTAGGACAAAAAGATGGATTGAAAATTTTTGGAAAGATGTTCTTCCCTAAATATATGGTGTTTCTTTATTATTTAGTGACCTTGGTAATATTTTGGATAGTTTGTACAATGCTAATTGATCATAGTGTGTCTCTTTAATTAATGATGAGTAATTCAACCTAGTTATCTGTGCTTATTATAGTGGCTTGTTGTTAAAAACATGTATCCATACTTGGTATTTTATATATTTTTTAAATTCATCAACCTTTTTTGTAAAAAGTTAAAATCAGGATTGGTTTACAAAAAGTTACCATGAAGCCAAGATTTTATTATAAAAATGATAAGATTGTTATTCACAATTCTAATAAATTATTGTATGGTGTAATTATTAACATTTATATAACTTTTATAATAGATTTAAAATTTTAGTATTTTTGGTTAATCGCGAACTATTATTTGGGTGTCGTGTTTGTTGTTTATTTATTGGAATACCTTACCTATATAAAGTGTTTACCCGAGTAGGAGATTTTAGATACCTATGGCAGAAGAAGAGGGTGAGTCAAGGAAGGTAAATGTTTGTGATTATGATCCATTTATTTATTATAGTTAATTAAGTTCATATCTTGATGTTTTTTAACATGTTTTTTAACTATTTGATTGGTATTTTAGCTTGTGGTTTGTAATCGTTGTAAAACAGACTACATTGTTCAAGTTAATGGTTTATTGAGATCAAGACATCGCTCTCGAATTGGAGTCACTCCATTTAGGTGGTGCGTTGAGATGGTGAAACCATTGGATATCAATGGAGTGTTGTTAAAACATACTCTTAGTCGGTGTGTCCTTGAACATGAAAGTATATGTATCAGGCAACATTTGGTACAGTTGTTTGTTTTAGATGTTTGTGTTTGTTTGGGTTTGAATGCTATTGGGGTTATTGTAGAATTCAATATTGTTGTGTGCGGGGTGATCGAGTCATTATTAGAACATCAACCAATAACAATAAATGACATTGTTAATAGGATATACTTTTATTTACAGAGTGACGATGACGATGACAATGACAATGTAGACAATGTTTGTCATTTATATTTGTTGCTATGTTTTGCTCTTTTGTATTTTTCCAGGACTTCTAGGACTGTGACAAACATGCCATTTAGATTGTTGGATAACCTTGACAACTTGAATCAATACAACTGGTCAAGGTCTGTCCATAGGTTTTTGGTTGAAGGTTTCAATCGTGGTTACCACACTTTAAGGCAAGATCAAAACACGTCTGCCATAATTGTAGCTGGGTCAGTGGCTGTTTTGCAGGTATTTATTATTTTAGCCAAGTTGTATTTTGTTAGCCTTGTGTTTGTGAAGTTGATGATTAATTAGTTCCTTAATTTTTTTAGCTTTTGGTTTGTCGACTACTTTCGTTAAGGTCTTATGAAGGTGATGTTATTTTCCCGAGAATTTTGAGTTGGTCGTCCTTGATGATTAGGACTCATGGAATCAAATCCGCATTTGAATATAACAAGGTATTGTATTGCATTCGTTTTACTTTAGTTGATTAAGTTCTATTCCGTGTACCAATAAGGTATAAAGTTTGGACATCATTATGCAGGTTATTCTTGGTTGGGAATTAACTAAAGAGGAAAAAAACATTGATGTTGTTCATGATGCCTTAAATATTGGTGAAGATGACATCCAAAGAAAGGAATAGATGACATGTCCTTTACTGAATTCAAGCAATGGTGCAAAAGGAAGTTGAAAAGAAATTATTGGGTCATTCGTCAATTAGGACCAACTGAGCAGTATGGAAGAAGAGTATGCCCGTGGAGGTGAGGAACTTGATGCATCTTTCTTTCATCAACCTCTAGCCTTTTCATTTCATAAAGGTGATGCCTTTGATGTTGAAGAACCTCAATCATGTAATTTTGATCAATTAGAGCAATGTACTTCTGAATACAATCATCATGGAATGGAAATTATTCCCATTATTGAACTAGAAAAATGTTCATTAAATGTAGACTTAACTCAATTGTATCGGATTCTTGTCTCAGAAAATGACAGGTAAGTTACTGTTGTGGATATAAATTTCATGATTGTATTTTCACGGTTATATAGTGTTAATTCTAAATTTACACTTTTCAGGAAAGTTGTGGTTGACATAAATCAACAAATACTAACCACAATTGAGTGTTGGGGATTTCATCCTCGTGGAAAGCTTTGCAACATGGTAATGTCCTTAAGTCATGTATATTTATAAATTTGTTATTTTGTCTACTCAAATTACATTGTTGCTTTCAAATTTTGTCAGGCCATTTTGTTTGCTTGCAATACCTTCATGTATAGACAAAGAAAATTGAATGGGTTGATCAAGAGAGTTGTGTTTGGTCCTCTGTATAAGGTATTATAATTCTTATTGTTTTTTAAGTTTTTATATTTGATGGATGTTGTTGATGATGATTTATCAAAATTTAATTGTGAAATGTTGAATGTAGACCGCAGTTGTAGAAGATAGTAGAAAGGTAAAGGCAAAGAGACGCCAATGGATCTTAGGGGACGCGTGGGCTGGTTTCAGTACACGATATATTGACAGCAGATTTTGTAAGAATGAAGATTTGTAATTTTATTTATTAAATAGTAATTGTGGATGTTTAGTGATTGTTTTTTTTGGAAGGTATTTGCTTCTATAATCCATGAGCAGCATTGGTGGTTTTATGCAATCAACTGTCGCACACACCAATTTTTTGTCCTTGACTCTCTTGGGAGGACACGACATGGAAGAAAAATAATAGACAATGCAATTGTAAGTTTACTTCTTAATATAATTGCTGTAGTTGGCAAATTCAATTATTCATGACTAAAATGTATGTTGATTGTAACATCCCGGTCGGATATTACTAATTTAAGTAATAAAAATTAAGAAATATGATGAAAACCTCATTTATTATACTTCGCTTCCCAAAAACGTGGGAAATTTTATAACATTTATTAATCGGATGTTATCCAAAAATCCATAATTTATGAAACTCCAATACAGTATCCAAATTCACAAATCAGTAAAACACTGTTTACAAATTTCATAAAAACAATAATGATAAAACTCCAGTAAAAGCTTTTCCCAGTTAACCCTCTCTCCGATGCTATGCTTCATCAGCACCACCTGCAACATCATCTGCTCCCGTGTAACGCATTACACGATCATCGACAAACACAAGCAGATAGGGTGAGCTCATAAACAATTAACATATAAGTTAATAAAAAAAAGTCAAGATACACCCATCTATTTTATTCTAGTTAATTCTTGGCCCAAACCTTAATCCCCAAGGCTTTTCAACCTTCACAACACATAAATAATTAGCCTCGGATTCAGGGTTTATGATGCTCACACGAACCTGCCCGCTCGTGGTCCTGCCTCTACGAACCTCCCCGCTCGTAGTCCTGCTCTACGGACCTACCCGCCCGTAGTCCAACACACGTGATCCACCAGCTACGTACCTTCCCGCACGCAGCATCTCTCAAGTGTGAGCACGGAACATACGAACCTACCTCGCTCGTATCCTCACACGAGAGTAACATGATATGAACCTCCCCGCTCATATCATCACGTGTTCACCACCATCCATGAACCTACCCGCTCATGGCACAGCATCCCCTGATCCAAGTTTCACAACACAACATGATAACGAAAACAACTAAAGCACACCACCCTACACAAGGTACATACTCAAGCTGGTCTTAGGGATTCCAATGCTTCCACGAACCTGCCCGCTCGTGGTCCAACTCTACGAACCTCCCCGCTCGTAGTTCAACACACGTGATCCACCAGCTACGTACCTCCCCGCACGCAGCATCTCTCAAGTGTGAGCACGGAACATACGAACCTACCTCGCTCGTATCCCCACATGAGAGTAATAGAATATGAACCTCCCCGCTCATATCATCACGTGTTCATCACCAGTCATGAACCTACCCGCTCATGACAACATCAAGCATATCCCAGACCAGGACCCACACCACAAACCATGCAAAACATATCACAATGCACCCTACCACTACACCATCACCTAGCGTAGCCTAAGCGCCGCTAGGCGAAATGGCAGTACAGACCGCCTAGCGGTTCCACATCACCGTCGGGTGCCACAACTTATAAGACATTCTTGTTTCATACTATCGCTTGGCGGTTCAGTCTACACCGCTAGGCGCTACACCAGTAATGTGACACTACTGGGTTTTAGGTACTCTAATTTATTTCCTAGAATTCAACCATTTAATTCTCAAACATCCAGAAATCAACATACACATTCATATATTCCAAATTACAACATCACAACACATATGCATCTTTCAAGTATAAGCACACATTCCTCTCTTTTATAATTCATATATACTTACCTCTTAAATCAATTCCAACACACACTTTATTTTCCCCTTCTCATTTTCCCAACCCTTTGCATGCTTACAATTCCATTACATTTAAAGTATGATTATCATGTTCCCATACTTTTCCAAAACCCGTCATGATCATGCAACACTCGGTCATAGTGATATCATCAATAGTGGCCTTATTCCCACGCTTATAACATCTTACATTCGAGCTAACATATATAGGTTCATATATTCAACATGTCTCAGCAAGCACTACCAAAAACATACTCATCAATCATGCATCAATATATTTATATATATACATTCACCAATCAAGGCCATACCAGCACTTGATCACACTCAATCATCCATTAGTAATAATACTATTAGGGAATTCAAGAACCAATCATGAGTGACGTATATCTCCCTCTTCAGGCATCCAAAATGAATCTCCACCGTTCAAAGTGAAGAACAACATGTTGTGAAACACCTTACAAAATTTCACCTAAATCGGACGGTTAACGAAGCGGGAAATGCAGTTTCACGAAAACTGCGCAGACCAGAAAAATCGGTGGCGCCTGGCGGCATGAAACGACCGCCGGGCGATTCCTGTTCCACGAAAAGTACGAAAAATAGCGTTTTTTGTGAATCAAAGCACCATGTCTCACTGGTATGGCGCCTGGCGACCAAATGGGTGCCGCCAGGCGGTTCCTGCACCTGCGAACCTTACCTCCTTCACAACAACTCTAATTTCCATCAATTTCTGACTCTATAGATCCGATTCTATCTTTTAGGATTACAATTCATCTCTAACACTTTACATACGCGAATCCATTCACATTTTTCCATTTAGATGTGTGTCGTTTTCGAAATCCCCAATTTATCAACCTAAAAAGGGTGTTCTTAACAGTTCTCTCAAATTAACTCTAATTGATAGTGAAATTCCCTAATTTCTTTAGTCAAGTATTCAATTAAAAGTTAATGATCCCTTTCCTTCCATTTAGAATCCAATCAGAACACTCAAAACACCAAAACCGAACCAAAATTGGTCCACGTCGCCTGGCGGGTGTTCATCACCGCTAGGTAGTTCAAGCAAAACCTAGAATCTGGGTTGGTCGTCACGCGTCGCCTGGCGACACAACGCTCACCGCCAGGCGGTTCCTCTCTGAAACCCAGGAAACAAGTAAAAATTGGATGAGTCGCCTGGCGGCAGTTCATCATCCGCCAGGCGGTTTCTGGAAAATTCCAGAAACACGAATTATACACAGCAGGGTATTGTACATGCATCAATTTAATCATACAGTTCATGAAATTAAACAGTACGCAATTAAAGGTACAATTCCAGCTCCCCTAACCTCTGATCCTCGCTCCAAACACGGATTGCACGTGACTTTTAATTCAAACTCACCCTTGCTCTTGCCTCACTCTTCCACAATGGTTTCCCACTCCAATTCTCCTCTACAATTCGTGCCAATCACCCAGAAGTCTGTGATTTCGTATGCACTCCCCTGTCTCAGACTCTTAATCCCTTAATTATCCTCTCTCACTCTAATTCATTCCACCCTTAATTTCACTTAACCTTTTAAAACGAAAATTACAATAAAAGTGTGTGTTAATGTCTACTCAATATCCCTCACAATGTATTTTTCCAGCACTCACGGCTGCCTTCTTGGCTACTAGGTTTTCCAAACCTTTTCACATTCATGCCAAAGGAAAAGTTGGCAAAAAGAAATTATTTAGTTCTCAACAAGGTTTGAACCCACACCCATGCACATACCAAACCAAGGCCAAACCATTCAACCAATCCAGATTTCATGATAACTCTTACAATTCTAGGAATTTATCATCACCCCATGCATTCAATATATAAACACACAAAAACGCATAATTTAAATAACACCCAAGTGGCACACATAGGACTCGAACCCAAGTCCTCACACATAATAAAATACTCTCAACCACTTGAGCTAGTACTTTTCCATGTCATAGTTCCTCACATTAACTGCTTTAAATGTTTCTATTACCCGCCATAATTAAATAATTATTTAAATAACTATTTAATTTTCTCGGGTCTTACATTGATATTTTGTACTGGCTTTTTTTAAGGCCTGTAACATGGAGATTTTATTTGGTTTGCTTTGAAATGATTCTGATGCTGATAAACCTAAATTTGAAGTCCTTACCCAAGACCTTCCCCTTCAACCCAATTTGTAAGCACCAATTTTTGTCTTACATTTTATCCAATATTACTATCTTCATATGATACTGTGATTTAATTTATGTTCACATATTTAGAGATATGATTGTGGCATGATAGTGTTGAGATATATTGAGTTGTGGGATGGTGAAACAATCTTTGATGAAAAAAACTTCCCCGCATACACTTCTATAAGTGCCTTTTATTGAATTTCGTTTTGCTCTCATGGTATTCACTCGTTATAATTTCATTTACTTTATTCCATACCGCAGGAACAACTTCAAGCACTCAGGCATCATTACATATGTGATTGGTTTATGGATCCCGAAAATATTCATCGGAATTACTTGCTCCAAGTTTTAGATGTATATAAACGTAAATAGTTTTTGTTGAAAACAATTGTAAAATATGATTCGAATATGACAATTGTCATTCAAACATTTCACTTTTGATTATATATGTATTAGGGAGGGAAATATTTATCCTCCTGTGCTTTCCATAGCCGTCCACATTAATTTGGTTCCAAAATTCAGTGGTGGTTACTAATTAATGTTTGTAAACTTTCATCTTACTTTGGAAAACGTTAAAGGAAAATTGTATCCCAAATTCAATTACAATTAATTTTGTAAGAATAAAATGGTAATTGGAATAAAGTTCCTTTTCTTTTTTGCAAATTAATTTTACGAAAAAAATATGTGGGTTTCATATTAATTGTTCTGTACATGCAACTTCACTTAAAAAATGTAGCAGGGTTGTTTTCCCAGGAATGCCCTAAGATAAGGTTTAAAATAAGTGGAATGTGGACTGTCCCTATTGTGCATAGGTGGCGTTTTCCCTTTTATCGAGGGCTGAAAAGTTGGTCCATCACTTGTCAAATATGTTACTTTTTATCTCGTGCATTAACTCGTACGTGGGTTACAACTTAATTCGCTTCGAATTACAATGTAGTCTTAAGACTGATCCAGGTTAGTATACATATGAATGTTAATTCAAGAAATAATGGAATGGTAAAAATGATTATATGAAACGTCTTCCCAAATCCACTTGAGTTCATACACATGTTGGTGTGGCTCCCTTTCAATGAAATCAATGATGATAAGTTTTTATTGAAATGTATTGAATAAAAAATATCCTCGAAGTGGATCATGCATCGATTATAAAATCAGTTGGTCAATGTACAATGAAGAAATCATCCATTCAAGTGTTAAATGTTTAATACGAAAGACTCATTCACCATACCTATGGCACAACAAAAATTACAATCATGTTTAATCCAAAAGAGGACCAACCCATGGCCACATGTTCTAAATACTCCGTACAAAATAATAAATTTGTGGACAATTCAGAGATGTCATTTATAGACACATGTTTCATGTAACGATGTTTGTTGATGCCATTTCATTTTCAAGTGCCCATGTCATCAAAATAAAAGACCAAACCATCGTCATTCCTGCAAAAAAATTATTTAATGAGTGTTGGGTGAATCTGGATACTAAATTTTCTCTTAATACCACAAATAAGAACGCCATGCATAAGTTATTTTACTATACCTAAAAATTTGTTCCTTGTGACACATTTTGTGTTTGATGTGTAGTATTTTGAATTGAAGTCAAGAGGGAAACAAATCCACTACACTGGACGTGTTCAAACTGCCAAAAAAAATTAAGTAAAATTACTATATGTTGGCAAAAGCAAATACAAGTCTAAATGCTGAAGCAAGATTTTGATGATGATAAAAGAAGCCTAAAAGCCATCTGAAAGTCAATATGAAGAACATGTGTTGTTATGTATAAAGCTATCTTGTAAAGTGTAATTAGAATAGTTATAATCAATACGCAAAAAGCAAATTCTGGTATTTCTCGAAAAATCAAAGTGATAATCGGTTATCACTTAGGATAATCGATTATCCTGAGCTGAGTTAATTTTTTCACGAAAAGCACTGGAATAATCAATTATCACCTCTGATAAATGATTATCTGTTCAAAAATTTGTTTTCAAAAAACACACTAGAATAATCGATTATCAATTGTGATAATCGATTATCTTGGTCAGTTGGGCGCGACTATTCAGCTTTTGACCTAATTTTCAGAACCTTTATTTAAGGAACATTAGAGTTACTTCTAACTTACCTTTTTGAGAAGGTAGAGTGCTAATGCTGTGACTGCAAGAGAGTTCTCTTAGTGTTCTTAAAAGAAGCTTTGAAAAACCTAGTGTGGGTAGAGCGATAACTTTTCCTGAGAGGTTTTCTAGGAGATTGAGTGCTGCTGCTGTTGCTAGGAAAGCTAAGGTCAAGGTTCTCTGTGTGATTCAGAGAAAGGTGTTCATTGCTTGTGTGTTCAAGAGAGGTGTTTTCTTTCCTTACTCTTTTTATTATCTGATTGTAAATCTGATATTTGTTAGTGATTTAGTTAATCTTGTTTTTGAGAGATTAACAACTGGACGTAGGGTCTTTTGATCCGAACCAGTATAAATACTTGTGTTCAATCTTCTTCTCTATCTCTTTGTTTCATCTACTATTATGTTTAAAGGAATTAATATTTGATTTAATTGATAAAATTTTGGAAAAATTTTAAAGTATTAATTTTACCACTTAAAACCAATTCACCCCCCTCTTGGTTTTTGTTCAAACGCTTAAACATTTCGCTGCGCGATACCAACAATTGGTATCAGAGCTTGCTTTGATAGTTGTTCAAATTTTTCGAAAATGGTTGGACAAAATCAAACTTTTGTTGAGGGTGCGTCTATCAACAAACCTCCTCTATTTACTGGTGAAAATTATCCTTTCTGGAAAGTTAGGATGCAAATTTTTCTGGAATCTGTTGATAGAGGTATTTGGGATGCTGTGTTAAATGGTCCATTTGTTTCTGTTAATATTGTAAATGATGTGCAGGAACCAAAGCCATTCTCGCAATGGACAATAAACGAAAATAGACGCGCTCAGTATGATGTAAAAGCTAGAAATATAATTTCATCAACCTTAACCCTAGATGAGTTTTACAAGATCTCAATCTGCACCAGTGCACAAGATATGTGGGAAATATTGCGTGTAACTCATGAAGGAACAGACAATGTGAAAAGGACACGCAAGAACTCCTTGATTCAAGAATACAAAATGTTTCGGATGCAACACGGAGAAACTATCTACGATGTGCAGAAACGATTCACACACATTGTCAATCATCTCACAGGTCTAGGTAAAACTCTTGATACTGATGAATTAAATATAAAAATTCTTAAATCTTTGAACAGAACTTGGCAGCCGAAGGTGACAACCATCACAGAGTCACAAAATCTTGCGACAATGACGATGGCGGCCTTATTTGGAAAGCTGAGAGAGCATGAGCTTGAATTGGGCAGACTAAATGAAGAAGAAGATATTGGAAGAAAGAAGAACATTGCCTTCAAAACTGAAGTGGTTAAAGGCAAAAAGCAAAAGGAAGAAGATGATTCAGATTACGATGAAACTCTTAGTCTTATGATTAAGAAGTTTACAAAATTCATGAAGGCCAAAGGTAAAAATCAATTCAAGAACAACAAAAAGGATAATCAAGGATCATCCTCAAATTTTAAATGCTACGGATGTGGAGAATCTGGACATGTCAAGGCTGATTGCCCAAATTCAAAGAAAAGTGAAGAGAAGAAGGGCAGAAAATTCTTTAAAAAGAAGGCATACAAAGCATGGGAAGACAATGCCTCAAGCTCATCAAATTCTAGCGATTCTGATAATGGAGAAGCAAATCTATGTTTGATGGCTAATCACGATGATTCTGACAGTGAGGTAAATTCTACTTGCAATGAAAATGAGTATGATGATTTGTATGATGCTTTTCAACAATTACTTCTTAAATCTAGTAAATTGGATAATGCTCATAAAAAGTTAAAATCTGATTTTAAAGATTTGCAAAGTAAATTTGAAAAATCTCTTGAAGAAGAAGAATTTCTAAAAAATAAAATTTCAATACTAGAAAATAAAGAAAAAGAAACGGTTGAATGTGCTTCATGTAAAAGTTACATGTTTGATATATGTATTTTGGAGAAACATCTTGAAGATGCCTTAGAAAATAAAAATTGTGAAAAGTTTGATCTCAAGAAAAATCCAAATAAGTCCAAGCATGCTCATAATCATGATTTAAAAAATAATACTAAAAGAACTCGTAGAGTTTGGGTAGAAAAAGGAACATCTCATTCTATGAATACATATGCATGTATTGCTACATGTTTTTATTACATGAAAAAGGGCCATACTTCAAACAAATGCAATATTAAACATTTTGGTGTTCCAAATGGGAAGTATGATTGGGTGCCTGTTCATAAGTAGATATTTTTCTTCTAACCCTAAGGACCTAAACAAGTTGTTGGGGACCTAAATGAATTGTTTCCTTATTTTGCAGATGACTTCTAAATCCAGAAGATCAATGTGGTATCTTGACAGTGGTTGTTCAAGATACATGACTGGAGACAAAAAGAAGTTTAAGAACTTTAAAAGAAAGGAACAAGGATTTGTCACTTATGGGGATAACAACAAGGGAAAAATACTTGGAACATGTGATGTAGGTGGAAGAAATACTTTTGAGATCAAGGATGTACTATATGTGGAAGGACTAAAGCACAACCTTATCAGTATAAGCCAATTATGTGATAAAGGACTCAAAGTAATATTTGAGAGTGGCTACTGCACTATTCATCAAAAGGACTCCAAATAAGTAACCTTAAAAGGTATGAGACACAATAACATTTACTTGATTGATCTTGATACTGCATCATCTAGTGATATAACTTGTTTGGTTGTTAAAGAAGAAAATCCTTGGTTGTGGCATAAACGAGCTGCTCATATTCACATGCAACAATTAAACAAACTAATTTCTAAAGAATTAGTAATCGGATTGTCAAAAATAAAGTTTGAAAAAGATAAACTATGTGATGCATGTAAAAAAGGAAAACAAGTAAAATCTTCATTTCATTCAAAAAATGTGATTTCTACATCAAAGCCTTTAGAACTTTTGCATATGGATTTGTTTAGTCCTTCAAGGACAAAAAGTGTTGGGGGAAATTATTATGCTCTTGTTATTGTTGATGATTACTCAAGATATCCATGGACCTTCTTTCTCACATTAAAAAGTGAGGCCTTTAAAGCTTTTAAGAAATTTGCAAAAGTAATTCAAAATGAAAAAGATTTGAAAATTAAAGTTTTGAGAAGTGATAATGGTGGAGAATTTTAAAATGAATTATTTGAAAACTTTTGTGAAGAAAACACAATTATGCATAATTTTTCTGCACCTAGAACTCCTCAACAAAATGGAGTTGTAGAAAGGAAAAATAGATCTTTAGATGTTTTTGGTCTTAGGTGTGTCTTTCAATCTGTTGAATGGTTTTTCAATAGGTTAAAAGGTTGGCTGTAGTAGTTTTAAACTGCAACAAATTCAATCAGTTGATTTAGTTTTTAATCGACTGATTTCACTTAAGTCAAGTGAAATCAACCAATTGATTTGACTATAAAACCTGTCATTTTCGGAAGAGAGGTTTGTTGATCATTTTAAAGCACGAATTTGTTCTAGAAACTTGTGGAAACTCTCTCCTTCGTGATCATATGTGTTGCAGCTGTTGAAGATTGATCTTGGATCAATTCTTGGAGCTTTTGGCTTGGTTTAAAGCTTTGAGAAAGTGGTTTGTGGTAGGATAGGTTGTGCTACCACTGAGGTTTGATCTTTCTCAAGCTTTTTGTGTGTGCCTGGTGGTTTTCCAGGTCTGCAACAGGGTTCTTGCTGTGCTGGTGTGATTCTTGTGTGATTCAATAGTCTTTTGTGGTGTTTTTGCATATTTTGGAAGTGTAAGGGTGGATACTTTGTAAATCTTTTGAAATAGTTCAAAGTCAAGCTCAGGTTGCTTTGACAAACTGGATGTAGCTCAGGTTTGAGTGAACCAGTATAAAATTTTGTGGTGTCCTCTCTTCTCTAACCTTTCTCCTTGCATTTTCATTTTAAAGTTTAAAGAACTTGTGCTTTAATAATCTTTTTCATGTTCTTGCATGTTTTCATAGCATTTGCAGCATTGAACATGTTTACATAATCATTTGGAACCTATCTTGATCATTCTTGTGCATTGTTCTTGGTTTAAAATTCAAATTCACATTTTTGCATTTTTCCCAGTATTTCAGTCGACTGTTTTCTTGTTTCAATCGATCGATTATACTAGAACAGAATCTGTTTAGTAAAATCAATCAATTAACTCTATTTTTGATCGATTGAAAGTGTACAGTTAAGTATTGTTTGCATCTTAACTTAGTAATCTATTTGATTCAATTAAAGGTGGTTTTTAGCTTGCAAAGATGGCCTAAATTTTTTTAACTAGCCAATTCAACCCCCCCTTCTTGGCTTTTCAACCATTTCAAAACTAACAATTTGTGCTACGATTCAATGGTGAGTTGGTAAACCAAATAATGAAAATTAATAGTGTCATGTGAATAATTATTTAGTGTTAAGGAAACTACTTAATTGAATGAGGATGTCCTTGTGTTCAAAATCTTACAAAGAAAAAGACACAGTTGTATACAAAAAAACACATTGATACTATGGTATTGAGATGACATTTGAAATGTTCTTTCGTGGTATGATTCAACATTGAGTTGGTCAACCAAATAATGAAAATTAATAGTGTATTGGAAATATGGTTATTTTAAGTTCGGTAGAATATAATAAATTCTTTATTAACAAACAATAAGATAACAAAAATCATTGGATTTATGTTCAGCAGAAATTAGCTTTCTTTTTCAGACTTTTTGGACCAAATATAAAGTCCACAGTGAAATACTTGTTTAGGAAACAATAATGGTTTTTTGCCAACATGGAATGTTAGTGGCCTTAACTGAATTTACCTTTAGTAGTAAGTGTTTTCGTATTTCAGACTTTTTGTACAAAATAAATTGCAGTGTGACATACTTGTTTGGGGCAAAATTAATGTTTTTCTGCAACCATGTTCTAAATTTCATGCACATTAGACAAGCCTATAATGGTAAAAACGTATATGGAATTACCTTTAACACTAATTGCCTTCTTGTTTTAGACTTTTCATACAATATAAAATCCAGAGATTCTTCTTTACAAGTGAGATTCTTCTTTGCAACACCAATAATGCTTTTCTGCCAACATAAAATGTCATTGAGTTTTTCAGTTGACTTAGTTTTAGTTTGAGTGCACGTTAACTAACCATAAAATTATAAAAATAGTAATTGGACTTCCCTTCAGCATTAACGACCTTCATCTTTCAGACTTTTTGTACAAAGAAAATCCCATTGACATGTTAATTTCGGAAATATGGTAGCCCTTATTTTACCATATTCATAAGGACAAATTAATAATATTTACATATATAAGGCAGTTATACACCTAAAGATGTTATCCTAATCTTAAATGTTTAGCGACTCTCCTATGAATTCTTGGTTGACTACTAATGTTAATAGAATTGCTTCAGGATATGCTAAGACTTAACATGGTTCTCTATCTCTCTTTCTTGACATGTTTCTTTGCCTTTCATCTGACATTGCCATATAGTTGAACCTACGCCAATTATTTTTCATTCACTAAATTACAGAGTTATCAACAGTTGCCTTTATAATAATCAACATTATAAATTTAAATATAAATAATTTTAAACTATAAAAAAGTACTTTTTTTACTAAATACCAAATAAAAAGTAAAAGCTTTGACTTTTTTTATTCATCAAAAGAAAACCTTTTAAATATATTTTTATCTTACCTGCATAAAGAATTTATGAAGCATTAAATTAAAATACATTGAAAGATTTAATAATTAAATGAAACTAATATAGAATTTTTATTAAAAAAGCATCCAATATCTTAATTATGCAATAATTTTCTTGTACACAAAGTATTATTAATTGAAGATAGGATTCAGAGCACACGAGTTCAATTTTTAAAGTTTAAGCAATGAGGCAAAGCTCATGTGAATCTAACCCAAGTAACAAGGTTCTCTTGTCCACTTGATTGTGACATATCCATTAGTTTCCTTCCTGTCAACAATTCCAGCAAGACTCAACAACCCCATAACTTGAGATATTCCAAAACTCATAAAATTGCAACTTCGAGTTATAGGATCATACAAACTTGTATGTCATGCAAGTGATTGTTTGGTTTCCTATTTTTTATCAAATACATTTTCTAATATCCTCCTTTTCTTGAAAAATGTCAAACAAAATAAGAAACATTTGTCGTAAAAGAACCTACATCACGCCATTCCACATTTTATTAGTTAATTCTAATTCCACAAAAAAATAGAATGTCTTACCTTGGACAAACCTAACTCTGATTTGGAAGAGAAGCAAATGAAAAATTGCCTGAATTTTTTCCCCAAAATTTTCTCAACCTATAAGCATAAAAAACTATTTCATGAGTGAAGATAAAAAAACCATAGGTGCATTTAGAAATATTCACAATTCCCAAATAGAACATAACAACAAATTTAGAATTTTAGATCAACAAATTCCAATCCTTGAGCGAAAATAAATGTTACACCTGATGAATTCAAACATTCAAAATATGCTCACAGTACAATCTAAACCGTGTCAAATAATCTCTAAGGAAGCCTTTCCATTTAGTCAACCTAATGGAATCATTATCAAGTTGGATCAAGAAGTAGACATAAGAAATACAAACAATAACAACAACCAACTAGATCAAGTTGTAGATAAAAGAATCTTATTTTAATAGTGAGGGAAAATGAGTCAACAAATGGTGTCAATTACAATAATGATACAGATTCCTAGCTTTACAATTTGAGTTAACAATGGGCAGGTTTTTGTAGGGTACTAAAGTGTCTCTACTCCTCATAGGTTTTAAAGAAAATAAGGGCACATAACAGTAATGATCTTCATGCAAACAGAAACCTCAATTTCCATGCTCACACGCAATGGATTCCTGTACAAATGAACCCAATGTATGCGATTTGTGCGGGTTCTCATTGGATTCAAATCACATGGTCATGTTAATTTAAAATACACATAAAATGGAAAGCTCAAATGGGACCACAACCCAATCATAGTAGATACCTCAGTTTCATATCAATAGTAAAACTGTAGTCCATGACCTCTGAAAAATGATGCGACAAAAAAGTTAAAACTTAACAACCATTCACAACCATAAATGAAGAACTTACTACCAACAAAGGAACAACTTTGATTGCTCTGAGTAGGTGACTAGTGACCTATGACCTTGACAAAAAAGGAAGGCAAAACCGTTCAGTCTTCTTTCAAATGCTCCTCTTCAAAACCAAACCAAATTTGTAAATGCTTGGTGTGGGTTACCATTAAGCCAAGAGGAATGACATAAAAGAATGCAAAAGCGATAACTAGTGGCCACAAACCTATCTTCTTTAAAAGGATAACTAATGATGATAGCCGAACAACTTTCTCAAGCACACCGACCACAATTCTCCCTTGCTTTATTAAGTGTTGGGTGACCACAAAGGTGAGAAAACATATTTCACCACTTGGCTTCCTTTCTTTGGAGAAAACACTTCCTTTTTTTCACACATACTCTACACTTCACCACCACTCATAATTGCCACATCACAAGGGTTAAAAAAATTCATAAAACTTAAAAGGAAAATAATATAGTAACAAGAAAAAAGTGACAACTTCTCTCACTATCTGATGTGGTAAGGTTTTTTTAATTTTAATTTTTTTACACAATTTCCACGTTGGCCATGTTTTTGAAAGAAGTGCGAGAGAAAGGGAGGTTTTTGTTGTTCGTGTGAAGAGTGGAGAGTGGTTACACTGTGTTGCAGAACTAATCAAGTGGAAAAACAGTTACCATGGTTTCGTCTTCTACTTCCTCTGAAGTTCTTAATCTTCCCTTGAAGGTCATTACTTTCCTCTGAGCTTAAACCCCACTATCTTCTTCCATTCACCGTTCGGTGTGTTTGTTGGCGACGCTTTAGTTGGTGGAGAAGGTGTGGGTTTACGGAGTGGTGGAAAATTTTTGTGGGTAGTTGATGAGTCATTATTTTCTTCCATTCCACTAGCCTTTGTGTACCCATTAGACAGTTGTTCAGTGCTTAATTGTTCATCTTTAGAGTGTTTTTCATCTGTTGGGCTTTATTGGGCCACTGTTTTGAATTTGAACTAATTTCACATTATTTGGCCTAATTTTTGTTTTTAATTATTTTTAGGTATTTGGGTGAAGCAATTTTGGAGCTTGGACGTCAATATTCAGTTGAAGAGAGTCGCCACATCATTTCCATGTCATTTCCACGTCAGCAAAGTCAATGGGTCAACATTTGAGGCCCAGAGTGGCATTTTTGTAATTCTGCAGCTCATAATGGCAGTTTCGTAAATATGAGTGACAGGGGGTGAAATGACTACGCAAATTAGGTCTGCATGGAGGAGGAGCCGCTACTTCATCTTCTCCATTCTCTCCAACTCCATTTTTTCGTGCTCCAAGCTTCCATGGATGTCCCCTCTTGCGGTTTTTCACGTTTTTAGGTCATTTTTACCGTTTTTATGCACATTTGACAGCACCCATTGAGGGTTTTGCGTTTTGATTTCGTTCTACATTGGGCAGCTCCTTTTGTGATTTCATTGACTTGGAACAATACCCATTCATGGGTTTTTTACATTTATATATGATAGCACCGTTTTGCATTCCATTTAAGCTTTGAAATCTCTATTTTTGCTCTTAAATTGCGTTTTCAGATTTCATAAGTTAGGGTTCTTGGTTCTGTTTTTGTGATACCAGTTTTGAAGTGTTTAATTGCTCATTTCCATGTCTAGCTAAATTCTTGTAATGACTCCTTGATGAAAAATGCAATGAAGCTTTGAGGTTGTGCTTGTTTTGTGAAATCTGCCATATTTTTGTTCTAAATTCGTGGAATGCATGTGGTGAATCTGTTAATGCTTAATTTACAGAGTAATTACATACGTTTTGGTTAAGATATGTTCATGCTTAATGTATGTAGCTTGGCTGTCACGAATTTAAGGAGTGTGCATTACTTAATTGCATAATGAAGCTAGATTGTAATTTTCGCTTAGTGAATTATTATCTAGTGGATTGATATAAGGCAGAGTTGGTGTTAATTTGGTGGCCTATGATAAGTGAAATTGCGTTTGAATCAAGGATATCAATACGGTTTTAATCACTGTAGCATTTAATTTAATCTGTTGATTAGCATTCTGAATCTGTCTGCAATACCCCCCCTTGTGTTATTGTTGTGTTCATCTGGAAATTTCGCTTTGAATGAAATTATTGGTCGTTGGGAGACGACTTGGTTCACTTTCATATACTGCATTTAATATGTTCTAATTTGGTGGGGTACGACCTCTATCAGTAGTTCTTGTTCTGAATCTTCGTCGAAAGGAGGCCTTTTTCCAGTAATGTAGTCAGTGGCGTGGATATTTCAAGAGTTGCATTTCAATTTGGTGTTCGATCAGTTGTTAGAAGGTAAGTAAAACATTCGAAAGTGATTTTAGTTTGTATCTTTGGTTGTCTTCATGGGTTGTGTTGTACTTAGATTTTTGTGGGTGAAAGGATTTTTTTTTCGTTTAGGGTTGATCTTAATTCCATCTTCTAGCTTTCTGTTTAGACGAAGGAAATGAGGTTACATGTTGTGGTTGTTGTTGTTGGTTATAAATGTGATATTGCTTGGTGACTGCATTTTCGTTTTGGGTGGAAGGTGAATATGTTAATGATTTGGTTTTTGGTTAAAGCGAAATGGCTGGGAAACAAAAAAGAAATTCTTCATCAGAAAATTTGGAGAAGGATGTGAGTAAAGGAAAGGCATCATGGAGTAGAAAGAAAGCATATGTGAGTGATGCCAAAGCTTTTGATAAGAAAAGAGGTAAGTTAAATAATGAATGAATTTATGCATTACATTTGGTATATTTGTGATATTGTTTACATTTGTGGTTATTGTAAGTTGAATTGTTTGGTTTTTTTTTTTAGGTTCACATTGAGCATCGATGCCAAATGAAATACATTGTTCAAGAAAATGCACTACTGAGTAATACTCATCGTGCAATACTTGAATTTACACCTTTTTCTTCTTGCCTACGGCTAAAGAAGGAGTTGAACATCAACTGTGCGTTGCTAAGAGAGCTCTTGAGTCAATGGGTTCCCAACGAGGAATCCATCCAAATTAGGCAACAGTTGGTTAAATTAAATTTTCAGATGTGAGTATATGCTTGGGGTTGAGTGCAGCAGGCAATGATGTTATTTTTGACAGTGACTTGTTCGGGGAAGTCGATTGCTTTTTCATTCTAAGGATATAAAGATCATTCACATAATTGAAAGGATGCGTGTGGAGAGTGTTTGCCGACTTTATGGGCTTGTATGTCTTGTTGTTTTGTTTCTCCCTAGGACTTCTAGGACTCTGACAAACCTGCCTTTTAGGTTATTAGATAACCTAGATAACATGAGGAAGTATCGGTAGGCCAATTATGTTCACAATTTCATCATTGCTTCTTTGAATCGATTATCCATAGTGTATAGAGAGAAGGAAAATGAGCACACTATATTTGTGTCCGGTTCAGTCATTGTGGTTCAGGTACATGTTTTTTCAATTGTAATAATTACAGTATGTCTTAGTTTTTTGACATGTATTAATAATGTGAAATTTGTTGAAGGTATGGGCTTGTCAGAGGCTTTCTTTGGGAGATATAATTGGTACAATTATGTTCCCTAGATATTTGTCTTAGCCGTTGCTGAGAATGCAGGGAGAAAGAATCATGAAGTGTTTTGAACGCAATCAGGTGCATTATGTTGTATATATTTTTGTGCATTTAATTGAAATACCGTGTATAATTGCCAACCTATATATATTGATTTGCTAAGTATTTGTGTATTGCTAAGTATGCATTGTATAACTACGAAGCCATTGTTATTGATTTTCAAATAAGGTAATCTAGAAAACTATGATGGTGGTAGTTCATAAATTGGAAGTTTGGGTTTATCATTTCATTATTTGGCACTTAGCATAATTTGGCATTGGATTAGTGGAATATATTGAGTGCATTTAGAAAATGAAGTATTTGGTTATATAGTATTACATATTTGCGAACCCATGTAATATTATTTGCACATATGCCTTTAATTGTAATTTGATAAGAGCAGGTTTAATTTGCCTTCAATGTATTTAACTACAAACCCCTGTGTTTGGAAATGCAAATCCATGATATGTGATATGAACAACTGTATTTTTTGTTTTTGTTTCCTAATAACTTTTACTTGGGATTTGGAACCAAACTCTGTGTTGGTGTAGGTTCAAATGGATTAGGAATTAACCCAAGAGGAAATGAACCTTCCTATCTTGGTTGATGAGGCACGTCCAATGGAAAAAAAAAGAAAACATAATTGCTGGACAAGTTGAATGCTAATGCAAAATTGCTACTGAAATTGAAACAAGAATTGGAGAAGATGAAAATAAATTTTCACAACAAGGTTGGAGTAGACGGTTGATGAGGACCATAGTGCTGCTTGTGATGTAGTTCAGGTCAATGGTGGAAGAGATAATGATCAAGAAATTAATGTTGAGGAGGGCCACATTGAGTTTGACAACACTGGTGGTCCAAAACCCCTAACAATTGGTGAATGAGCGCCAATTGATAGTGAGTAGATGTTGCCTACTGCAACCAATGCAATTGCTGAAGTTGTTGAAATTTGTGGAGCATCAACATTGCATAATGACGACATTGGTGCAACAGCTGTGTCTATAAGTGCTGAAGGTGATGGAACTCCTGAAGCACAAAATTTAGGCATTGAGGAGACAACTGGTGGTCTAGAGACAAGTGTTCAAGCTGTCACCATTGGTGGACATGCAACTAGTGTTAGAGCCTCAATCAGTGTTGTAGGTGCAACTAGTGTTGGGCTTGCCAGAACTACTGCAACAGGCATCAATGGCGAAGATGGCAGATCTGCTGAAGCAGCCTTGAGCACTAAACCTCGAATTACCCCTAAAGCTACCCAAACTACTGAAGAAGAAGAAATTTACAAAGAGCATAAGGTCGGTGATGATGCCACTTTAAGTGACGATTTTGCGATAATTGTTGAGGCACTAGCCTTTGTTTCCTAGTAGTTAGGCACTAGCCTTTATTTCCCAGCAGTTAGGCGATCTTGAAATGGTCATTTCAACATTTTGTATTTTAGTAGGAAGGTTGTAACACATGAATTTTGGTGCATATTTGTCATCAAAAAGTCCATGCATCCCTTTCTGAAGTTACAGATGCCATCTTGAAGGAAGAAAAGGTAATGGACAGTGAAGTAGGTGATGACAACCTGATCGCCTAGCCATTGTTCCTTACGTCAAACTAAATAATCCTCCTACTGAAGTAGTTGGTCCTTACATGGAGAAGTTATTTTTGTACCAAGTTATAACTTCAAAAGTGAAAAGGTAATGGGAATTGTCTTTTTTCATTATTGTCGGTGTTATTTTGATGACTTTAATATCATCTTTTTCACATGAAAGATGTGTATTTGTTGAGATAAATGAGCAGATACTGACCAGTAGTGAAACATGTACTGCTTTATTTATAAACAATTTTAATTTGTTTGCCAAAGTTAATTGTATTCATATTTTATGCATGATAAGGTCATTCGTGATTGTTCAAAGCGGAAGGTTAACAAATGCGTTTGGTCTTTAACAAACTACAATGAGTTATTTGTGCATAGACTTCTTTCTATAAATGATGTCTTCACGACAAAATTTGTTAGTATTGTCAATGTTGTCTGTTGTGGCTATAGTCAGTTTATGTGTTTCAATTATTTTACTTAACTTGTTTCAGTTAATGGCATATGTGCTTCATGATAACCATTAGTGGTGTTATGCCCTTAATTGGGAAACAAGAAAATTGTATGTTCTTGACTCCCTAGGACACAATGTCCTAGGAGAAAACAAATTGATAATCATATTAGAAGTAGTGTGATGTTCTTTAATATGCAGAAATGATTTTTTATTTCTTTTGGCTATAAAGTAATATGACATGTTACTTGGTTTGTTTAAAGGCCCATAATTTGGAGCATTTGTTTTCTATGTTATGTCTCCCCTATCCAAAGAGAAACCAAGTTTCGAATTAATCATTGAAGACTTGCCACAACAACCTAACTTGTAAGCTTTTGTCGGTGTCAATTGAAAGTAGTAAGGCATGTAAGACATGATGACTATTGTCATATTTCATTTCATTAAATTTGGTTTTGATGTACAATTTGACTATGGTATTAGGGTACTTAAATATCTGGAGCATTAGGAAACTGACAAAAAGTACAATGGCAAAAGTATGCTTGTTTATAGTGGCATAAGTACATTTTGCAAAGAGGAAACTAATGATTTGATTTAATCATGTCATAAGTAATTTTGTCATCAATGCTAATGTAGGTCAATTGCTCATCATCACTGATATCCTCTATTGTCTCTAGAAGGATTTCATCTAGGTGCTCCCCATTTGCATCCACATTCTTTTCCAGATTTGTTTGAACATTCATGTGTACATCACTGTCTACAAGTACTTGTTCATTGGGGTTCAAATTGGCTTGAACACAGTCTTGGGTTTGTTCCTTTTGTCCTTCCATAGTATGTCAAGGTTGTACCTCTTCAATTTTTGGACTACTGATGTCATGGTTGACGACCTATGCATTTCATGATAACTTATCACATTAAATATGTTTTTGGACAGCACACAAAATAATGAATAAATTATAAAATATCAGATCTTAACAATATTCCTTTGTGTGATTTTTGTGTACAACTTATCTGGCTTGGGCTTGAATATGACCACTTCTTTCAGTTATATGACAACCCCAACACCAATTAGTGGACCACATTAAGGATGTGAAACTGCTTTTTTGTGGACGTTGGCCTGGGCAGTATGTTTTTGGTCCTGATATAAAATTTTACGAGCATTATAATCTGTATTTAGCATGTTATTTGGGGACAAATTGAGGACATTAACAACATAATATAAGATCAACAATCTTAACAATCATAAGGAGATTACCCAACCCATTTGGCTTACACTCCTTCACAACACAGGCCACAAAGGGCAATCTGTCAAAAAGAGTAACCTTTTTCATGTGACCCTCTTCCACCAAATTTGCATTTAGTATTAGTTACGCCATTCAGTTCTTTGCACTGATGAAAAAAAAGAGGTTCATTATATATATATCTACAACAAGTTCATCCACTAATATTTTATCATGGTGTTTTATGTACATGGTGGCCCATTTCCAAGCATTTGTTCCCAAATCATGAGCAAATGTTGTTGCAGCGATGTCCTCCATAAATTGTTGTGTTGACTACCCTCACTCTGCCTCACGGTTCATCATCACAGCATGAAAATTTCCTACTGGACCAAGGATAAAAGACATAGTTTCATTGCACCGTCGCATGAATGTGTGCAAGTTGAATACATCTACTTCCAGAGCCTGCCATGGTTCCATTTTCTCTACTGTAGATACCCACAAGAATAAAATTATGAGGAAGGAGACCCATTCAATGGGTCTTATTTGAAGTGTTGACAAAACTACCCTTTAAAAGTGATAATTTAATTGACGTGACTTTTCCGTCTTTATAGTCCATCTTGTTACATTGCTTTTCTACGTTTTCTACAAGCCACTCTCTCACAGTTGTCCTGTCAACCATCAACATTAAATTGCATTCATTGCATGGAAGGTCACTGTCTTACTTTTCAGGTTGCACAAAATAAGTAAAAATAATTAAACCCTGATAACGCTGTCGTTGACGCGATCAAATTAATACTACTAAACTATAGCAACTTCAGTATTGCTAAGATAGTAGTCAAGAAAATAGAAAGGGTAAAGTAACCCTAAGTCTTCTCCCAACGAACATGGAATTAATTTTTAACAAATTAGTTCTTATAAAACTATACAAATGAGTTAGTCAAATAAAATAAAAAATATAGGGGATTAAGATAAACAAAGATAGAAATAAAATTTAAAAGATAAAAAGAAATAAAAAAATAGTAAAGAAAATAGATTGATTCCATTGCTTTTTCAAAATAGATTCATCATCGGTTATCTAAAGATTATTGCTCAATTAATTATTGTTATAGATTTACAAATTAATCAATGTAAAATCTCAATTAATTTGTTGGCGTTCTCACTTTTAACCAAAGTATAGTCTTAATTAAAAGTGAGAAATTTTAGATTATCCACAGTAAATTCAACCAAAGTACAATCTTAATCAAATTTACTATGCCTAATCATGTCTATTCTTTTATCTCCTCACCAAATAAAAAGCTTAATTAATCAAAGTAAAGTCTCAATTAATTGTAGTTAGAGTAAATACCTTTAACCAAAGTAAAGTCTCAATTATTGGTAAAAACTCATTTAATCATATGAAAGTTTCTAAATAAAATCAAAGTAAAGTCTCAATTCAATTTAAAAACCCTTGGACTCATATGACCAACATGCATATAGATTTAAAATCATTACTTCTTACGTGATTTAAAGATAAAAGACATAGATGAATGAAAACCTCAACAATAATAAAAAGAACAAAGAAATTAATTGATCTAACATCAGAATCCAATTAAGAAATTACAATGGAATCAACCCAAGAAGTTTAGAACTCCATGAATGCAAAATAAAGAGAGAAGAATAGAGAAGAAAAGAGAGAGAAAGAAATTAGGCCTCCCTAAGGGTTCCTCAATTCCGACGTGCTGAGCTTCTTGGAATGCTTGGCTTGGATTTTTGTGATTTTTATAATTTCCTATTCTTGGATTTATTTTTAAGGTGTCATGAAGCTTTAAGCAATTTATTTCCACACCTCCATAAGCTCAACTTAGCTACAACTGCACTAACACACCTCAAAATATCCAAAGAACATTTATGCAACTAAAAAGCTATTTTTAACATGTTTTTGTATCTGATGCTCAATAAACCCAATTATAGGAAATCCCAATTAAATCAATCTTTGAGCACACAAATTCAATTAAAATACCCAGAATTAAACATTAAATGAGGGCAAAAGCACACACTCATCAAACCCCTTTAAAACAAGTTAAAGCAAATGAAATCTGCCATTAATATTCAACGCATAACAACTGTTGAGTTTTTGGATGCATTGAAGAGGTTCAAGAAGTAGTAAATAACATCATTTTCTTTGACCAACAACCACCTTCCACCCATTGTAATGGTGCGTTTTTCTATGTTTAATGTCTTCCAGCTACGTTACACTTTATGAAAGTAATTGGTATAAAGTCATATTTATTTTTTTCAAATCCACTCCTTACTCTCAAATGAACTAGAAACATTGTTCTAAATTAAAAAAAATGATTTAACTCATTGAATGACCATAGTGATGTTGAATGTGTGGATAAAATTAACTCATTCTGATTTTAATCTCATCCGTAGATGCAAAATGGGGAACGAGATGACCTTATATGCTTGGATGACATTACTTTACTTGATGAAGATTGTGGTCTAGGTACATCATATGGGGAGGATACCTTTGGTTTTGCTGAATTGATTAACCACACTGAGGATGGTGCTTTGCCCATAGTTGTAATGCAATTTGATCTACAAAAGACATTAAGAGTTTCTACAAGAAACATGTTGTCAAATGTGGTTTTGGGGTGCGAATTCACACCTCAAAAAAGGATGATGATGACCACTTGTGTTACCTGAAATTAGTTTGCTCAAGGGAAGGTAAGTATGTGTCCCAAATCCCACCCAAATTGAAGACCCACCCTACCCAAAGAAGACAATGTCCAGTATCCTTAACAATGGTGAGAAAACCACAAGCATGGATAGTAAGCGCTATGGTTCATAAACACAATCATGACATTAGTCCTACAAAATCAAGGTTAATACGTAGAAATAGAAGGTTGAATTTACAAGCCAAGCAAACCCTATATATTAATGACCAGGCCGGTGTACATTTGAACAAGACTTTTAAGTCCTTGGTAGGCCATGTAGGAGGTTTTGAGAACTTAGATTTCGTCAAGCGAGACACAAGGAACTACATCGGGCAACAAAGACGTGCCTTTGGGAAGGAGGGAGATGGCCAGGCTTTGATGCAACATTTATCAATAATGAGAAAGTTGAATAATTACTTCTATTATGAAATTGACATTAACGCAAAAAATATAATCATTAATGTTTTTTGAGCAGATGCAAGGAGTAGAGCTACCTAAGTGGATTTTGGTGATGTTGTCTCATTTGATACTACATACCTAACCAACAAATACGACATGCGTTTCGCACCATTTGTTGGTGTTAACCATCATGGGCAATCAATTCTACTAGGTTGTGGACTGTTGTCTTTAGAAGATACTTCAACTTTTACATGACTCTTTCAATGTTTGTTGTGGTGCATGGGGAACAGGGCACCGGATGGGATCATAACTGACCAATGCAAAGCAATGAAAAATGCTATTGCTTCTTGTATTTCACAACACCAAACATCAGTTGTGTTTGTGGCACATCATGAAGAAAGTCCAAAAAAAATTAGGTGGATTGACAACCTACAAGACCATAAAGCATGGTTTGAAACAATTGGTTTACGAGTCCACCTCCACTATTGATTTTGAGGTAGGTTGGGAATAATTCATATCCAAGTTTTCCTTACAAAATAACGAATGGCTTTCAATGCTTTACAAGGAAAGAAGTAGATGAGTTCCTTATTATTTGAAGTCACAATTTTGGGCTGGTATGTCCACCACTCAGAGAAGTGAGGGTATAAATGTCTTCTTTGATGATTTCATTAATTCTACCACAACACTCAAACAATTTGTCGTCCAATATGACAATGCTCTATGATCCAAGGTCGAGAAGGAAATTGAACCCGACTTTGGTTCGTTAAATACCACCCTACCTTGTGCCACTCAATCATTTATTGAAAGGCAGTTCCAAGAAGAATACACTCATGCAAAGCTTGCTGAAGTTCAACAAGAGCTAAGGAGTAAGATTAAATGAAATATGAAGACTTGCAAATGTGATGACATCTATTCAAAGTACATGGTTAAAGAGGAGTGCATTCGTAATGGGGAAAGTGCTGACAAAAGGTAAGTCCATCTTGGTAAGAGAAAAAAAATTCTTATTTCACCATTGCGACGTCAAACAATTTAAAATAAAAGGCCAAAGGTTAGTTTTTGTCCTTTATTATTTTAACTTGAATATGGATATGAATGAAAAACAAGTCACACAAATTCGCACTTATGCAACCACAAGTTAGCGAATAAAGTGTACACTGCAATTTAAGAGTATATATGACAAAATTAGTATTTCCAGCAGAAATTATGACTACTTCCAGTAAGGTCACAAACTTACAAAATTATAAATATTCTTCATGGCATCAAGCGGACTCTTGAAAGTATTATTTATAAAGAAAATTAATAATGGAAAATGTTTTGTTAAAAACAATTAACTTGGGTTAGCAGTAGATATGTCATTGCTTTGCACTTACAAATTGAATGAAGAACAAACATACGCATGGGTATATTTGACTTGAGTATATTCCATGATGGACAACCTTGAATATTTAAGGCCTCCTCCCAAGATAAACGTAAGTGAAAACCAAGTACTACTGCTT
This sequence comes from Vigna unguiculata, assembly GCF_037176805.1. NCBI lineage: Eukaryota > Viridiplantae > Streptophyta > Magnoliopsida > Fabales > Fabaceae > Vigna > Vigna unguiculata. Next base: position 19,016,731 of record NC_140795.1, on the reverse strand, counting down.
AGCACTTATGAAGCCATGAGTTAGCACATCAACTATGCACTGGAATTTAATAGTATATAACACAAATTATGACTACTTTCAATTACTTCACTTATTTGCTATATTATAAATATTTCCTATATTCTAAAGAAAGTGAAATATGACAGAGGTTTTGTACAAAACATTTGACATGGCTTAGCACAACTTAACTCATTGCTTAACACTTATAACCCATGGCTTACCAAATACATGACAGCGGAATTTAACATTACTCATTGTGAATCTTTTTAAGCCCTTCAATCTAGGCACCATTTATAAGATGCGCACTTCAACATAAAACGAGAATAAAACTAAATCATTCCAATCCATTCAACTTACTTCAATAAAATACAAAAATAACAAGCAAATAGTAAGGTTGGTTAACCAATTAACAATAATAATAAAATTGGTGTTCCAAACATCACTTTTATAACTTCATAATTAATCAACAACTTATATAAAAAAGGGAAGCAGAAATGTATCGCACTGTATACATAAAATGAAACTAAATTCTAACATCACTACAAACATGCAACAACTTCTAAGTAACCCACTTCCTCCTCCTGTAAGTCATAAACAAAGTTTGTATCGCTTCCTAGGTTCTTCCTTCAATCAGTAGTACAAATTAGTGCTTTCAGCTTCCTCCTTATCAAGGTGCCCACCAACCTCTTGGCCCTATTGCTGCTGAGGAGTACTTTCAACAAATTCAAACCTGTCATGCTGCCCATATTCATGAAAGTCTTCCTATCCCCCATTTTCATATGGTTATGCTAGAACCTCCTGTTTGAAATTGTTATTCCACGTATCATTCATTATTGCTTTAAACTCTGCCATTGCCTTCCGTAGTTCCAAAATATCTGCTTCTTGTTTATCTATTTCTATACTTAAATGTTCCTTGTCTTCTTTGTCGTCCTCAAATCCTATACCATATTTATCAAAAGCTTCCTTCACAAAAGGATGAGAAAGCTCAAAGTTTGATACACCAACATCCATGACAACTTGAAACATTACACCAAAAAATTACTTGAAAAATTCAAATCAATAACTACAACTAACTAATCATACAAAGTCAACTTTCATACCTTGTTCTTATTCAAAGCAGTAGTTATTTTGTCCTCAGCCACTTTCATATCCATCCATTGCAATACTCAGGGGAACATTGTCCTTGATTTTCCAATATTACATTTTGGAATCAAGCAGTGCTCAACAGACCATAACTAAAATAACTCAACAAAAAAAAAGTAACTTAATACATTTCTTCCTATTTCAAACAAAACAAATTTGAATTCAAACCAATTCATTACGAATTACTTGTAACAAGTACACACAACCAACAATGTGGAAGTGTCTCTTCTTTCCTTTCTCCATTAAGAACATGAATGCATTGCATATGCTCCCACCTAAGTATTCATAAACAGGTCCACCCCAATTGTATTCCCAAGACTACTAAGGTAATCCACAATGGTAAATACAATAGGGAAAATGGTTCCCTTGCGACTTGGACAAAGGAACTCTGATATTCGCTATAAAATATATAGCCTACAATAATCCTCCAAGGTAACTTCGTCCCTACATCTTGCTAGAAAATCATATAACATGTGAACATTAACACTTACGTTATTTAAGTTAATACTCTCACCATGAACTCTTAAACTCAGTCCCAAACAAACATCCAATAAAGATAAACAAACAACTATATTACTTATTAAAAACCCACCCCTCCTTTCAACCCACAAACTAATTAACAACTAAGAAGTTTCCTACTAAAACTTCCTTTCAACATGCTGCACCATCCAAATGGTGTCCCTTGAATCACGGACCTTTGTTCTGCACATAAATTGTTATTTAAGGAAGCAATGTACTTTGTCCGACAATAATGCCTTAAAGTCTGCACATATTCATGAACAAAACTTATGAAATGTCATTATATAAATTAATCAATAATAAAATAAATTTAATATCACACCTTAACCTCATGTTTTTTCTCACCACCACATTGACTACTGTCACTATTATCAACCATTACAGTATCGCTTATGTAAACAACTGATGTTTGTTGGTATCGTGCAGCGGAATGTTTGGCGTTTGGACAAAAACCAAGAGGGGGGTGTTTAAGTAATAAAATTAATACTTTAAATTTTTTTCGAAATTTTACCGATTAATTTAAATATCAATTCCTTCAAAAGCAATAGTAGATAAAATAAAAATATAGAGAAGCAAAAATGACACGGATATTTATACTAGTTCAGATAAAAAGATCCTACGTCCAATTGTTAATCTCTTCAAATAAAGAGATTAACTCAATCACTAACAAAAATCATATTATAATCAGATAACAAAAGAATAGGGAAAGAAAACACCTCTCTTGAAGACACAAGAGATGAACACCTTTCTCTGAATCACACAAAGAATCTTGACCTTAGCTTTCCTAGCAACAGTAGTAGCACTAAATCTCCTAGAAAACCGTCCTAGGAAAAGTTATCGGTCTACCAACACTAGGTTTTTCAAAGCTCTTTTGAGAACACTCAGAGAACTCTCTTTGCAGTCACAACACTAGCACTCTAGTTTCTCAAAAAGGTAAGTTGGAAGTAACTCTGATGTTCCTTAAATAGGGGTTTCAAAAATTGAACAGTCACGTTCAAACTGATAGGGATAATCGATTATCACTATTGATAATCGATTATTTTAGTGTATTTTCTGAAAACAAAACTTTGAGCAGATAATCAATTATTAGAGGTGATAATTGATTATTCCAGTAATTTTTACAAAAATGGAAGAGTTATGATCTGGCTGTTGATTCTAGGCTATTGTAAGTACTTTAAACATTTTACAAGATAACTTTAAACATAAAACACTTGTCTTCATAATGTCTTCCAAATGGCTTTTAGGTTTCTTTATCATCATCAAAATCTTGCTTCAGCATTTTAACTTGTCTTCTGCTTTTGCCAACAATGTCACATCTTGTCATATGTGGAAAAATAATACCTAGGCTTAGCACTTGAAAATTAAGAGGTCAGTGATAAGTCATTATTTTCCTTCATTCCACTAGCCCTTGTGTACCCATTTGACAGTTGTTCAGTACTTAATTGTTATCTTTAGTGTGTTTTCATCTGTTGGGCTTTATTGGGCCACTCTTCCAAATTTGGGTTAATTTCGCATTATTTGGCCTAATTTTCGTTTTTAATTATTTATAGATATTTGGGTGAAGCAAATTTTGGAGCTTGGACAATAATATTCAGTTCAAGAGAGTCGCCAAATCATTGCCACATCATTTCCACATCATTTCCACGTCATCAGAGTGAATGTGCCAACATTTGAGGCCTAGAGTGGCATTTTTGTAATTTTGCAGCTCATAATGGCAGTTTTGTAAATATGAGTGGCAGAGTGATGGGACCACAAGAATTAGGTTTCTCCTTGATGCAAGAGCCACACACTTCATCTTCTACCTTTCTCCAAACTCCATTTTCGCTCTCCAAGCTTCCATACAAGAGCCCCTTGCGGTTTTTCACGTGTTTGGCTTATTTTTACTGTTTTTATGCACATTTGATAGCACCCATTGAGGGTTTTACGTTTTAAATTCGTTTTCTTGCTTGGGCAGTTCGTTTTGTGGGTTTTATAGACATGGAACAACACCCATTAATGCAGTTTCGCATTTATATATGATAGCACCGTTTTGCATTTCATTGAAGCTTTGCAATCTCTCTTTTTGCTCTTAAATTTCGTTTTCAAAATTCATAAGTTAGGGTTTTTGATTTTTGATGTTCTGGTTCAGATTTGAAGTGCTTGATTCTTCCATTTTGATGTCTAGCTAACTCTATTGCATTGATTCCTTGACCAAATTGAAATGAAACCATGAGATTGTTGGTCGTTTTTGGGGTTTGATTCGAAATTGCCTCTATTTCAGGTTGTGTTTAGATGATAAACACATATTTGATGCATGCTTAATCTCAAATTCGTGTGTGAACATTAATGGCTCGTATTCATGCTTAATGTTTATGAGATTTGTCACAGCTTGCTTAAATTTGTGGGTATTAACTGTCTAAAATTTGTTACGCTTAATGATAATGAATCCATGGTAATTTTTGCTTAGTTGATTACTTAGGATTCATGAGAGCAAATTCGAATAGAACAATTAATTTGGTAATCTGTGATTGGTGGACTTTCAATTGAATCAAGGAATCATTACGTGTTCATATAATTGTTAAAATTATCTGCGAATTAAAGTTTGTTGTGAATCAGAATCTGCCAAACCCCCCTCCTTGTGTTATTATTGTGTTCATCTGGAAATTGAAGCTTTGAACAAGAACATTGGTCGTTGGGAGACGACTTGGTTCAACTGTCACATACTGCATTTTAAGTGTTTTAATTTGGTGGGGTACGGCCTCTATCAAATTTGGCGTCGTTGCTGTAACATCCCTAAGGAATATTACTTATTTTAATTAAATAAAATTCAAATCACAATAAATATTGCATTGAACATAAACTATTTCCCAAAAACGCGGGAAAATTTTAAAAGAACATAACTGGTACCATACATAATTCGAATGTACCATATCGTTATATACAAATGATATTAAAATTCAACATAAAAATATTTACATCAAAAACAAAACAGTAGAGTTTCTTTCAAAATCCCAAGTAGCCCATGCTTTCCGTCTCTAAGCAGCTCCTAGCTCACCTATCACATCATCTGCTCCCGGATAACAAATTATCCGATCATTGCCACACACACACAGATAGGGTGAGCTATGCACAATAAAAATGTAAACAGATATATGAAATAAATATGTTTTCCCCAATCCCAAAAATACATAATTAAAATCCTCATACTTTTCAAATCACCCAACCATGACCTCATAGTCCTTCATGAGTCATATGCATGAACTAGGTTTTGGGACTTCCCTGTGCTCCCACGAAAATAACTCATTCGTGGTCCAACCCTATGAGCCTATCCCGCTCATAGTCCTGCCCTACAGACTCCTCGCATGTAGTATAAACATCCAAGTCTCATAACTTGAACCCTGGCACTCACGCAATCACCATACTATGGACTCCTCGCCCAATAGTAGCCGACGGGAACATCACAGTTCCTTCCCCATCGTGCGCTCGACACATGCAATCACCATACTAAGGACTCCTCACCCATTAGTAGCCGACGGGAACTCAACCAGTTCCATGCCCATCATGTGTCCAACCAACGAGCACATCCCAGACCCCTATTGGACTTAGTCCTTCAAGCCCAAACATCACACCACATGCATATACAATCTATCCTTATGAGATACAACTAAAACACACTCACAAGCACATAGAAACATAAAAGTTCGCATAAACTCGCTTAGGCTAGGGACCTCTCGCCCAAGCTAAGCCCTCAGCCTTGCCTAGGCTAGCTCACCTTGCCTGAGCGAGCTTAAAACAACAACAACATCAAGTTATCTAGCTTAGGCGAGATCCTCTCGCCTGTGCGAGTCACACCTTCCCCCAAAACAACATACAGACCTCGCCTAGACGAGGAACCACTTAAACAACGTCATTTCTCATCGCGACCTCGCTCAGGCGAATGTCTCTCGCCTGAGCGAGACTGAGTCACTCAAAACACCAATACTTCTCGCCTGGGCGAGATATCGCGCTCAAAAGCGCCCAAATTTCCTCGCAATCTCGCTTAGGTGAACTGTCCCTCGCCTGAGAGAGACTAAGTCGCTCAACACCAAACCAAGGTCGCCTGGGCGAGCAGCGCGACCGAAACCAGACGTGAGGTTCTACAACTCTCGCCTAGACGAGATAAACTCGCTTGGGCAAGACTTGCAGAGTTCCCTCACTGTCACACACGCATTTTACCCAAAACAATGTTAATTCATGCCCAAAATTGTACCACAAACCAGTCAATCGATACCAATATAATTATAATGGCAAATGCCATTCAGAATCATCCATTCCAACCCACTATACCACCAATTGCGAATATAAGACTAAAAGTATCCAAAACTCTCATCCCACAACCTATTCCACATACATAATCAAACATCCAAATTCCACATATCTCCATTTCACAATCACAACACATAGAATGCGAAATTGACACCATTCAGAATTCAATTAAGAAGCAATAATCCATAATCATAAGACAAACATCAATTAATACACAACACACAGAGACAGCTCCCTTAACTTGAAAATTTGATTGAAATTGGGAAGAAGATTGGTTTTCCTTGGTTTGCCAATGAAGTGCCACCGACTCCCTCTCAATTCAACCCCTTTTTCGCACCCAAACCTCACCTCTCAACCTCAATTTCGTGCTCTCTCTACAATAGGTCACCACAGATGCTAAACCCCTTCCCTTAAGTTTTGGGTTTTATAGGTGCCTTTAAGAGGGTTTTTAAAAATAAAACGAGTTTTAGGTTTTGTGGGTTTTAATTCCTCTTCAATGTTACTTATTTGGTAATTTCCCAACCCCCTTGGGTGCCCCATTCTGCTAGACTTTTCTTTACCCCTTCACATTCATACCACAATGATTAGTTAGCAAAAATAAAGCTTATTCTTTGCCCACCAAGGTTTGAACCCATGACCTTCCACTCATAAGGCCAAAGCACAACCATTATGCCAATTCACATTTGATGATATACACAATCAACATAAGTTTACATTTCAAATTCCACACTTTTACATATTATTAAAAATAAATCATAAAACAACAACACATAATTGGCAAACATAGGACTCGAACCCAAGTCCTCTCATACAATCAAGTACTCTCAACCACTTAAGCTAGTACTTTTCCACACCATAACTATCAGAATTTAATGTCATAAAGGCTCTCACTACCCGTATTTATAATTATTTATTTATTTAATTAATTAATTTTCACAGTTCTTACAGGAAATATTTTTTCCCACCTAACATAAATTCAAACCAATCAAAGTAATAAACTCAATAACAATTGTGATGTACGAACACTATACATATACAATGCAAGCTCACTAGACATCATATGTGCAAAAACAATACATTGGCTTACCACTTAACAACTGATAGGTTACAAAATTTTTTGTTTTCCAACCTACCTAACCTCAATCAAATGAAAGTGATTACCAACTTTGATGTGCGAAAACTATACATATTCAATCTCAACTCATTAGTGCAAACAAAACAACATGTGTGCAAAAGTAATACCCTGCCTTAGCACTTAAATACTAACAGGTTAGCATATATTTTCATTCCCACATTACATACATTCAAACCAATGCGTTGCAAACCAATCTGACTTCCTATAACAAATTAACCTTGCAAACCAATATCCCAATTAATCACTTCCAATAACAAAAATAAATTTATATTACATCAAGTCTATTTACCTTATGTAAGACCCGGGAAAAATTAGACTAAAAGAAAACACATGGAAAAAAAATTATAGTTTGATTAATATTGTTGAATTATTTAATTTAATTAGGTTATAAATTTATTAAATATGGAATAATTATTATTTAAGTGATGGTTGTATTTTATTTAATTAAATGAGTTATTAAAGTTGCTATTTATCTAATTTATGGAATTATGGTTTATGGAGTATAAGTGTTTTAATACTTATAATGCATGTTATGTGTTGTTTGAAGCTTTACCTTATTTCTTCTCTTTATTTTGTTGATTGGTGCATGAGGATTTAATGAATATACTTGATATATCCTTCTTCTTTTTGATGGCCTGCATGTGTGATTGTTTTCTTTTCATTCACACTGTTGCAACAAGTTTTTTTCATGAGATTAACTCTTCTACCTCTCCTTTTTTATTTACGTGAATGTGGTGACGAGTTATTAGCTTTCCTCTTTCTTTTTTTTGATATCATGTGTATTGATGTGGGTGCAGTACAAGATTTTATATTTCAATGAGGCCAAGGATTGATTGAACACTTGCTTGTACATGAGCTATTTATTTTGGTGCAGCCACCTTTCCTTTTCTTTATCTCGTTTTGAGGCACTACCCATTTTTCTACACTGCACACTTTTCATAAATGGCGATTTCTACTTCGTTAACCGTTGGATCGAGCTGAAAGTTTAGCAGTTTATCCTTAACACATAGTTCTTGACTTTGACCGGTCGGATCTTGAATCAAAGCTCTATAGTGAGAGCAGTTTTTATCACAAGGTCCTTGTAGTTTGGTTGTTGACAACATTGACCTTTGTTGTTTGTTTGATGCATAACTTTCTCTATAGTTATTCAATTAAGCTGGTTTTTGTTGCATTTGATTCTTGATTCAATCATCTTTAATTTGAATATAAATACATAATTTTTGGAGTTTTACACAAGCTGCAGTTTTACTTATAAAATCCCAAATCATTTGCCTAATGTGTTGTTAAGTTGGATTGGATAAAAAATATAAGAATTAGTTATGTTGCAAGAGAGAGAGATGTAAGTGAGGATTTTGAGGCATGAAGGTGTGCAAGGTTGTGATTCACAGTGGGAGAGTGACGTGAATAAAGAGGTTATGTGATTGGTGATTTTTTCTTGGTTTGTATGGCTTGCATGGTTATGTAGTTTAAACATTGGTTTGAGGATACTTATTTGATTGTTATGTTATATTGTGTTTGAATGAATGTCACTCGTTGGGTTCATTGTATGAATGTATTATTTGATAAGTTGATGGGTTTATGTTATGGTTTATTTTCCATGCATGTGATGGTGTATATTTTGTTGGCAATATGTAATTCTCATGGGTTGCATTATGGGAGTGTTTTGCCTTGTTGAGACTCTTGGTGGAATTAAATGTTGTGTGAGGTTTTCCGTACCTAGGAACCCAGTGAAGACTCTTTTGCCTGTGTGAAAAAGTGGAAAAGGTTATCTTGTCTTGTGTGAAGCAGTGGTAGAGGATTGGTTTGAGTGTTGTACCCTCTCGCCTGAGTGAAGCAGTGGGGAGGGGGTAGATGTTTCACCTTATTTCGGCTCGTTGCGAGTATAGTGCCGGTGTGCGATGCATTGACATTTTTACTCATAATTCCTTGAGGAATAAGGAAGACAGTCTGACTGCGTTAAGTGGGACGTATCGAACCATAAAGCTTGATTATGATCACTATATTTGAAGATTTAAGATGAATGTGTGATGCTATGTTTGGTTTAGTATGATTGTTTGGATTTCGGGTTTGTGTGTTCAAACGAAGGATGGATTGTGATCATAATGTTTTCGTGTTACTTGAATGCGACATTGAGTATTATTGGACATGTTTTATTTGCTAAATTTCTTTTATGAATATCATTGTTTATGGTTAGCTTACCCCTATTTGTTTGTTTGTGTGTTTGTTGTATGTGCGATGATCGTTTAACGTGTGTGTTATACAGGAGCAGATGATATTGTAGATAATCTTGGCATGGAGTAGATGGACGAGAGGCTGGGGTAGACTCGGGAGTTTTTATAATATATTTAGTTATTTGAAATCAGATACTAAAAATTATGTAATTTTCTTTTGATCGCAAATGTTATTTGATGTTTTTGATAAAGTGACGGTTTGAACTATGTAATTTAAATTAAGTTAAAAGTTTTTATTAGTACATTTTCAATGTTAATTCTTTTTTCCACTAAATGCAAAAATTTTCTAATGTTCCGTGACATCCCAAATTTGGGGTGTTACACCTTACCCCACTTCCCATAATGGGTTGGGTTCAACAATGGCTTTGCTTACCTCTTCACCAATGTAGAGCCACAACACAATGAAAAAGACCAATCCTTTAGATTCTGATTCAGAGTGATTCTTTTCAACAATAGACCTTCCTCTTCCGCTGTTCAACAACACTATAACAAAAAAAATCCAAACTTTATCAAATATTCTCCAAAAAGCAAAACAAAAAGGCCTCATTTCCACAAACAACACGAAATACCAGGACTTTGTTGCAGTGGGTAAACCAAATATTTTTTGTGCACCACCAACAGAGAAATCACCAACCCCGTCGAAAAGAAACTTGGGGGAGGGAGGAAAAACAAACTTGGAGGATGGAGGAAGAAAAAACTTGGAGGGTGGAGGAAGAACAAACCTGAGGGATGGAGAAAGAAGAAATTGCTCTCCACTTCTCTCACGAGCTCCACTATTCTCTCTCCTTACTCTTTACCCACTTCTGTCACGAATCAACCTCCCTTTCTCGCGCGCTGTCTTTGACAAACATGGTCAATGTGGAAATTGTGTAAAAAAAAATTAAAAAAACCTTGCAAGGTCAAGTTGTGAGAGAAGTTGTCACTTTTTGGTTGTTACTATATCATTTTTCAACTTAAAATCATAAAGCCACGTCATGGGAACACGTCATGGGGTAAGAAAAGGGTTAAATGATGAGGATCATTGTATCACTATTTTTTTTCTCTCACTCTCATTGCATCCACATGATAATAGGAAAAACAAATGGGTTTAAATTTTTTGAATCTTAACCAAATGTCAAATAACACAAAATGGAAGAAATATTTATTGGTTAAGGTTAGGGTTTTTGGGAGAGGAGAGAAAATGGGAGATTTAAAAGCAGAGATAACCCGGGGGAGGGAAGGAAGAGGCTGCAAGAGAAACACAGGTTGGAAGAACCAATCAAGGTAGAGAAGCTTGACCTTGTCTTTATGTTGATTCTTTTATCTTTTGTATTTAATGAATGAGACTTTGAAGGGTGTGCATAAGTGTATGAGTATTGTTCATGTTGTTGTTTTGTTGCTGAATTGTGACCATATCCTTGAGGTTGAGTACCACCATTTTCTTAGTATGCTTCGAGCGATGCACGAATCAGTGGATTGTCCGAAGTTGGTGTAGGTGGGGCTTCCAAATGTCGTTCTGTGGCCGCATATGGGTGTCCAGGTTTTATGGGATGCTCTCCATTTGGGGTGGGTTGGGTAGTGCAACTTCTATTCTCCTTAATAACCTACACCATGTAAGGCCCGCTAAATTCCTTTTTCCTTTTCTGCCCTAAATTAAAAGGGTTGCCCTAATGTAATGGGCCTAAGGGCTAGCCTAATAGGGATTCAAACCCTAATCTACCCTAATTCCATTCTTTCATTCACTTTTCAGAAAACACGTTCCACCTTGCCTCCTTTGAGTAGTCGCAACTCTTTGCTAGTGTTAGCTGTCAACCTTCTTCCAGATAGCTCAAGTCAGGTTTCTGCTCCACGTATGTCATTCCTCAGCTCATGATTCCCCTTTTTTGGGCTTATTTCCATTTTTACCGTTAGGGTTTGGTAGTAACTCGTTCCTTTTTTCTGTTTTACCGTTTATTCCAACTTTTTGGCCATCCTTAGGACAATCGTGCTCACTGTGTGCATGTCGGAGTGTTCCGCTAACTTGTTTTCCAGGTACGGGAGGTTAGGGTTTGCCCTTTCTTTTGTGTTATGCTGATTGTGCTACTGTTTCATCATTTTAATATGCTTGGTGTGTTGATGCGAACTTGTGTATGGTAGTATTCAGCCATTTGTCACCTGTTGAGTGTTTATGCACGAGAGAACAATGGTGAGCACTGGTTTCCTCGCCCAAGCGAGCATGTGTCGCCTAGGCGAGATCAATAGAGGCTCGCCCAAGCTGCTTCACGCGAGTGGTCGCTCAGGTGACTCACGTTGCTGTTGAGCGAGCGAGCATCTCGCCCAAGCGAGAGGGGTCCCGCCTAATCGAGATCCCGTGTGAGGCTACTGTTCCCCTTTTCGAGCCCTCTCCTAGGCGAAGGAGGCTCGCCTAAGCTAGAGCCTCTTGCCTGAGCCAGAGCCTCGCGCCTGAGCGAGACCCTTCAGCCTGAGCGAGGAGCCGAGTGAGGTAGTGTGATGTGTGATTGTTTCCTTGAATCTTGAATTGTTAATGCTTGCTTGGATTTGACTATTTTGTTAAATGCATGAGACAAATAAATATGCATGAGTGATGTGATTCATGAATTGTGAATAATGGGTTTGACATGAACTTAGCATGTGATCTTAATGAAGAGGTTGGTATTAAAGTGGAATGGTAACGAGATGAGTTGGAATGGTATATTCATGGATGGAGTATGATGAATTGGTATGGATTGATCTGGAACCTGAAAGGGATTGGTTATAAAGGGACTGACTCTTGTGGTGAGAGTAACAGGAGGCCTAAAACTCATTAAGGGCTAACCTTATGCGTGAGGTATTGATTCATCGTAACACTTGTAACACAGCTCGGGGGTGAGCAGAGGTATCAACCACAAGTGCAAGCATCCGCTGAATCCGACCAGATTATATATATCCAGATGAGTCGAGTCAGGGTCTAGTGTATTGCTTGATAAAGTCATAACATGTGGGGTGATTTATAAATACTGCTTGAATTGGGTGATAGTATGTGATTGCATGATAATTGATTTCTACACTAGCTTACCCTACTATTGGTGTTGTATGTTCTGTGGTGTGGTATTTTCTTTTACAATGATCATCAACTTGTTGATGTGAGTAGAGGTGAGAACTCCCCGAAATAATCAGGGTGATGAAGGTTCCGCTGCATAGTCCGCTTGGACTAGATCTGTATCTTGATGGGGTTGTCGGTTGGATGTTGTAACTAGTTTGCTTTGGCATCGTGGTGTTCCTAGTATCTTGTAGGGGTTGTGTTTAATAGCCCAGAACTGCGCTGTTATACTATTTGTGCGTGAGTTTCTTTAAATTACGCTTATTAATTAAATGGGACGTTACATTTATGGTATCGGAGCGGTCATTCCTTAGGTCTGTGGACTTGGATGTCTGCTTAGCTTTCTCTATGTCTTTCTGAGTGTTCCAGTTAAATTTCTTGTCTTATCAAGCCTAACGAAGTGATTTTCTGTGTGCCAATGAACAATGGCACATTCTCGTAAGACTCCACAATCCTCTAATGGTGACATACCCGATATCTTAGGGCAATAGAGGCGATGGTAGCTACTATGACACAGCAACAGATAGCGTCGCTCGAGCAACAACAGCTAGTGATGCAGCAGATGGGGGCTGCTAGGGTCGCTACTGAGGATGCTCATTGGTAACAAATGGAAGCCCTCCGGCAGCTGGAAGAGAACAGGACAGTTGCACCTGTTTTTGGTCCCGAGCCACAACCGATAGTTAGGGAGTGGAGCCTAGAAGATTTTCTGAAGCATCATCCGGTGAAATTTCACGGTAGAGTCAGCCCAGATGCAGTAGACCAGTGGCTGAAGGATATAGAGAGGATCTTCGATGCGAAGATGTGCCCGGTAGAGAACCGATTATCATTTGTTGTATACATGCTAACCGGTGAGGCGAAGCATTGGTGGATTTGCATGAAGTCCATCATGGAGGAGAGGGAGGAGTCGTCACATGGGAGGCTTTCAGGGGGAAGTTCCTCTCAGAGTATTTTCCCAACAGCAGCGTGAGGTATGCCAAAGAGGTGGAATTCCTCTAGTTAACTCAGGAAGGGAAATCGGTGACTAAGTATGCTGAGAAGTTCAAACACCTCAAACGCTTCTACACTCTACAGCTCGACAAGGAATGGAGATGCCGCAAGTTTGAGAATGGTGTCCGCGGTGATATTCGTTTGATGGTGGCTCCCTTATCCATTAAGGACTTTGCCGCTTTGGTAGAGAAGACCAGAGCGATGGAGAAGATGAAACATGAAGTAGAAGGTCAGCGCCCTCAGCAGCCACAGGAACCACAGAGGATTGGTGGACCATCTGGGTCCAAACCCAGACATGAGGAGCGGAGGAGGCAATATGATAGACCCCACCTTCAGTCTTAGGGCTCTAGGAGTTTCCCTCCCTAGTAGGGCTGAGTACAGTGTTATATATGTGGATGCCCTCACCTGAGGAACGCTTGCCCGTGTATGGAGTGTTACTGCCGGTGCAACAACTGTGGCAAGGAAGGCCACTTTGGGAAGGACTGTCCCACCATTGCTAGGGCAGTGACACAGCCTCCAGTTCAGACACCCCACCAGCATCAGCAGAGGGACAAAGGCAACAAGCCTCAGGCGACGGGCAGGGTGTTCGACATGACAGGGACGAAGGCGGCAAGCTCAGGTAACTTGGTTATTGGTTATTGTGTGATCGCTGGTGCTAGTTGTTGTGTGTTATATGATAATGGAGCGACACACTCCTTTGTGTCAAATGCTTGTATGGAACGTTTGGGTCTGCTGGTGTGCGAGCTGCAGTGTGAGCTTGCGATGTCTACTTCGGCGTCGGGTTTTGTCAAGACGTCGTCCTTATGTGCTAGGTGTTCGGTGGAGGTAGAGGGACGCAGGTACAAGGTGAATCTAATCTGCTTACCTCTACAGGAGTTGGAGGTAATCTTAGGGATGGATTGGCTCTCTGCCAATCGAATTCTTATAGATTGTCGAGAGAAAAGATTGTTGTTTCCTAACTCAGAGGAGCCTGAGTTTGTATCTCCTTAGGGAGTGGTGAAGGAGATTCAGAGTGGCGCACAATGCTTCATAGTCTTCGCTCATATGGAGGTAGAGAAGGAAGAAATGTTAGTTATACCGGTGGTGCACGAGTTTGTGGATGTGTTCCCGGACGAGGTATCGGGGTGGTGATAACTCAATTTCTATACCTTCATATTGAAGCTTATTGCACTCATTTGCCATTTTTAGTTTCCTTTATCTTTCATCATAGCTTAAAAATGTGATATTTTAAAGTTGTCTTCAAAAGCTGCAGTATCGCCTGGCGGTATTTATTACCGCCCGGCGCTTCTTAAAGGATCATTTTCCACTGTCACGTTCCCGCCTGGCGCTATCCTTCTTTCGCTAGGCGCTGGCGGAAAAACGCTAATTTTTCAGCACTGACCTTTGCTTCTTGTTCTGATCATAACTCTCTCTACAGGTGTCCAAATGAGTTGGTTCTTGTTGCGTTGGATTCTACACTCAAAGAGCTTTAATTGAAGTGGTAGAACGCAATTTTTGGAATTTTGTGCGAGATGCAGTTTCCTCTGGAAGATGGCAGCAGTTACAAAGGCAAAAACCACCTCATGTTTTCGTTGAAAACTTGGTGCATTTAGCAAAGCCTTGAGCAGACCCTTTCTTCACCTAATGGGCCTCTTCTCTGCACATGGAATAGCCCAAAAAAGGGAGCTGATCTAGGGTTGGCCATCATTGCCACATCAGCAGACAAAACAGAAGAAAAATTCTGTTTGGACTGGCAGCACACATACTGAAAAAGCAGGATCAGCTTTTGGCAGCTTTTGGGGGACAGAATGTTGGGAGGAAATTGGAGAGGCAATTTGGTGCAGAGGGGAGGGGGCTGAAATGGAAAAAAGAAGGGACACAGAGAGACCTCATCTTTACACAGTTTTCTCGTTTTTCAGAATTAAGAAAAAGAAAATAGCAACGCATGTAACTCAGTTTTTCTCGAAGCTTTTGTGCAATTTTCTTTTCAGTGGAAGAGTGTAATGGTTAATACACTCGGGTAGCTTTTCAATTTTTTTCTCTGAAGTTTTTCTTATGCTATGAGAATGAATGTTCATCAATTTCTTCTAGCTTTCTATTGCAATTTCCAGTTTAGGAACGAAGTAATCTTACTCTCGGGTAGCCATAGTCCCTCGTATTATACTTATTTCTCACTGTTCCATTGCCTCTGATTTTCTTGATCTTCACCTCATTTTTAGTGCTACATTCTAGGTTTGTATGTGTTTTATCTAGTAGTGCTGAGATCAATGGTTGACTTTGCACAATGAACTCCAATCCAGTGTTAATCTATGATTTTCTGAACTACTATTTCGACCACTGGTTCTGCACTATTTTACCATGCTATTTACTGCCTTTTTCATCTTTTTGAGCACTGGATTGGAGAACTTGCTATTTTGTTGATGCTTTTCTTTTGATATCTACTTTTACAGTTTAGTTTGATCATGCATTTCACTTAATCTGTGCTGCACTTTACATTCCAATCTTGCCTTTTTATTTTCCCAGTTTTACTGAAAGTAGTACCTATTTTGTTCTCTGTTACACATTTCTCTTTTTAGTTAAATTCTGTTTTGATGTTGCATTTGTGATTTCATTAAATTGACTGCATAGTACTTGTTTTTTTTTTCTCTTGGTTTTTTTTATTTTATTTTCAATTTCCATTGCACCTTAGTTTGACTGTTACAGAGCTCATTTCACAGTCCTGGTTTAGTTGCATTTTTGTTTTCTAGTTTCACAGTCTGTATGTAGTGTTAATTGCATTTTAATTATTTTAGTTATTACTACTTTCTGTTCTTACTTCTGAAAATCCTCAAAAATCTATCTTTCAACACAATCAATGAACTCATTGCATTGACTCCATCCTTGGACTGACCTGAGTTGATCCTTATACTGCATTAGTAAAGGGTGATTAATTCAGTTTGTTTGGAACAGTTTAGGCGACAAAATCTGTCTACCAGGTGGCCTCCCAATAGAGAGGTAGAGTTCTTTATCGATCTAGTACCAAGAACCGACCTAGTATCGATGTCTCCATACCGTATGGCTCCAGCGGAGTAGGTGGAACTCAAAAAACTGATTGAGGAGCTGATGAAGAAGCAGTTCATCTGACCCAGTACTTTGCCTTGGGGAGCACCAATGTTGTTGGTGAAGAAGAAGGACGGGAGTTCACGTCTGTGTGTGGACTACAGGCAGTTGAAGAAGATGATAATCAAGAATAAGTACCCTCTCTCGAGAATTGATGACTTGATGGATCAGCTGCATGGGTCATCAGTGTTCTCGAAGATAGATCTACAGTCAGGATATTATCAGATATTGGTGAAGGCCGATGATGTGCAGAAGACGGCCTTTAGATCCAGATATGGCCACTATGAGTACGTGGTTATGCCTTTTGGTGTGACCAATGCTCCGGCTGCGTTCATGGACTACATGAACTGGATTTTCAGACTGATCTTAAATAAGTTCATCGTGGTCTTCATAAACGACATTCTCATATATTCTAATACTCAGGAGGAGCATGCTGAACATCTGAGGTTGGTGCTTAGTGTCCTAAGGGAGAAGCAATTGTATGTCAAGTTGTCCAAATGCGAGTTTTGGATGGATGAACTTCAGTTTTTGGGCCATGTAATATTTGCGCACGACATTGTAGTGGATCCGGCAAAGGTCAAGGCAGTGGTTAAGTGGGAAAGTCCCAAGTCAGCAATAGAGATCAGGAGCTTCGTGGGTTTAGCAAGCTACTATAGGAGATTCATTGAGGGATTCTCCAAGATAGTGGCGCCCCTGACGCAACTCACACGGAAGGACCAACCTTTCACTTGGACAGATAAGTGTGAGGAAAGTTTCCAAGAGCTGAAGAGAAGATTGACCAGCGCTCCGATACTAGTGATCCTGGATGTTAGGAAGCCTTTCGAGGTCTATTGTGACGCCTCCCATCTCGGACTTGGTTGTGTGTTGATGCACGAGAAGAAGGCTATGGCATATGCCTCGAGACAACTCAAGGTGCGTGAGAGAAACTACCCCACTCATGACTTGGAGTTGGCGGCCATAGTATTTGCCTTGAAGATCTGGAGGCACTACCTTTATGGTGCAGAGTTTCGGGTGTTCAGCGACCACAAAAGCCTTAAGTATTTGTTTGATCAGAAGGAGCTGAACATGAGGCAGAGGAGGTGGATGGAATTCCTGAAGGACTATGATTTTGAACTGCTATATCATTCGGGGAAGGTGAATGTAGTGGCTGATGCATTGAGTAGGAAGACTGTACATGCTGCACACCTTATGATTAAGGAGGTGGAACTACTAGAGCAGTTTAGAGATATGAAGTTGCAGGTGAAGTTGGGTCCGAGTCCATTAGGTGTAGTACCTTAACTATATCTAATGATTTCTTGGATTCAATTAGGGAGAGGCAACTATTGGATGTCAGCTTGAACCGAGTACGAGAACAACTTGGGATAGATGAGGCAAAGGATTTTGCTTTGGGTAATGATGGCATACTGCGGTTACAGAGCAGAGTGTGTATACCTGATGATGCTGAGGTAAAAAGGTTAATCCTTGAGGAAGGGCATAAGAGTCGTCTTAGCTTGCATCCTGGCATGACTAAGATGTACCAGGATCTCAAGGAATCCTTCTGGTGGCAGGGAATGAAGAAGGATGTTGCACAATTTGTATCCGCTTGTTTGACATGTCAGAAGACGAAGGTGGAGCATCAAAGACCCGGTGCGAATCTACAACCCTTGGAGATACCAGTGTGGAAATGGGACAGTATCTCCATGGATTTTGTGACCCATTTGCCACGGACTTTTAGGGGGCATGATACAATATGGGTTATAGTGGACCGATTGACTAAGAGTGCTCACTTCTTGGTGATGAACTTGAGGATGTCCATGGCAAAGTTGGCCCAACTGTACATCAAGGAAATTGTAAGACTGCATGGAGTACATTCGAGCATTGTATCAGACAGGGATCCTCGGTTTACATCACGATTTTGGCAAACCTTACAAGATGCTTTTGGAACCAAGTTGACCATGAGGACGATCCAGTCACTTGAGGACTTATTACAGACATGTATACTGGATCACTTGGGAGCTTGGGATGAAGTGTTACCGTTGATTGAGTTTACCTACAACAACAATTTTCATGTGAGCATTGGCATGACGCCATATGAGGCTCTTTATGGCAGAAAGTGTAGGACCCCTCTCTGTTGGTATCAAGATGGGGAGGCAGTGCTTGTTGGACCAGAGTTATTAGAACAAACCATCGAGAAGGTGAGAATGGTGAGGAGCAAAATACAAGCTTCTCAGAGTAGACAGAAGGCTTACGTTGACCGTAGAAGGAGACCTTTAGAGTTTGCAACTGGGGATCATGTGTTCTTGAGAGTGACCCGAACCACTAGCGTGGGAAGGGCTCTCTGCTCAAGAAAGCTTTCGCCCAAGTTTCTTGGTCCTTATCAGATCTCTAGGAGGATTGGACCAGTGACATATGAGATAGCTTTGCCTCCTCAATTGGCAAACCTTCATCTGATGTTCCATGTGTCAACTGAGGAGGTATGTGTTTGATCTGGCTCATGTGTTGGAATCTGAGGATATACAGATCAGAGAGGATCTTACTGTGGAAGTGCCACCGATTGCCTTGGAGGAGAGTCGAGTTAAGGAACGTAGAGGAAAACTGGTCAATCTTGTCAAAGTTATCTGGGATCGGAGGACTGGTGACTCTACTTGGGAGTTAGAGGAGGATGTGAGGAAATCACACCCGCATCTTTTTACCTGGTAAGTTTTCATTTTCGAGGTTGAAAATTTTCTTGTTGGGGAGAATGTAAGGCCCACTAAATTCCGTTTTCCTTTTCTGCCCTAAATTAAAAGGGTTGCCCTAATATAATGGGCCTAAGGGTTGGCCCAATGGGGATTCAGACCCTAATCTGCCCTAATTCCATTCTTTCATTCAATTTTCAGAAAACATGTTCCTCCTTGCCTCCTTTGAGCAGTCGCAGCTCTCTGTTAGGGTTAGCTGTCAACCTTCTTCAAGCTAGCTCAAGTCAGGTTTCCGCTCCACCTAAGTCATTCCTCAGCTCATGATTCCCCTTTTCTGGGCCTATTTCCATTTTTACCATTAGGGTTTGGTAGTAACTCGTTCCTTTTTTCTGTTTTACCGTTTATTCTAGCTCTTTGGCCATCCTTAGGACAGTCGTGCTCACTATGTGCGTGTCGGAGTGTTCCGCTAGCTTGTTTTCCAGGTACTGGAGGCTAGGGTTCGCCCTTTCTTTTGTGTTGTGCTGATTGTGCTACTATTTCATCATTTTAATATGCTTGGTGTGTTGATGCGAACCTGTGTATGGCAGTATTGAGCCATTTGTGACCTGTTGAGTGTTTGTGCACGAGAGGATAGTGGTGAGCACGTGTTTTCTCGCCTAAATGAGCAAGTCTCGCCTAGGCGAGATCAATAAAGGCTCACCCAAGCTACTTCACGCGAGTGGTCGCTCAGGCGACCCACGTTGCTCTTGAGCGAGTGAGCATCTCGCCCAACCGAGAGGGGTCTCGCCTAAGCGAGATCCCGCGTGAGGCTACTGTTCCCCTTTTCGAGCCCTCACCTAGGCGAAGGGGGCTCGCCTGACCGAGAGCCTCTCGCTTGAGCGAGACCCTTCAGCCTAAGTGAGGAGCTGGGCGAGGCAGTGTGATGTGTGATTGTTTCCTTGAATCTTGAATGGTTAATCCTTGCTTTAATTTGAGTATTGTGTTAAATGCATGAGACAAATAAATATGCATGAGTGATGTGATTCATGAATTGTGAATAATGTGTTTGACATGAACTTAGCATGTGATCTTAATGAGGAGGTTGGTATTAAAGTGGCATGGTAACGAGATGAGTTGGAATGGTATATTCATGGATGGAGTATGATGAATTGGTATGAATTGATCTGGAACGTAAAAAGGATTGGTTATATAGATTGATGTCGTGTGTGTGTGTGTATATATATATATATATATGCATGATAGGTCTTTCTTGATTGAACGAACATGATTGGTTGATGGTCAGTGCATATATCCTTGAGATCTCTAGGTGGGATCTAAGGGTCGTGCTTTAGTGGTCGGGATGTAATTCCATGGCCCCTGTTAGTGGGTGTCCATGGTGGTGCCCCATCTATATCGTCTGGTAAGTATTCAAGGTAAGGTTGCATCCTGACACTCTAAGGAGTCAGTTAGTGTCACTTAGAGCGGACGGACTCTTGTGGTGAGAGTAGCCGGAGGCCTAAAACTCTTTAAGGGCTAACCTTGTGCGTGAGGGATTGATTCATCGTAACACTTGAAACACATAGCTCGGGGGTGAGCAGAGGTATCAACCACAAGTGCAAGCATCCGCTGAATCCGACCAGACTATATGTATCCAGATGAGTCGAGTCAGGGTCTAGTGTATTGCTTGAGAAAGTCATAACATGTGGGGTGATTTATAAATACTGCTTGAATTGGATGATAGTATGTGACTGCATGATAATTGATTTCTACTCTAGCTTACCCTACTATTTGGTGTTGTATGTTCTGTGGTGTGGTCTTTTCTTTTGCAATGATCATCAACTTGTTGATGTGAGCAGAGGTGAGAACTCCCCGAAATAATCAGGGTGATGGAGGTTCTGCTGCATAGTTCGCTTGGACTAGATCTGTATCTTGATGGGTTTTCTTTCTGGGCTATGGCCCATGTATTAGTTTACTGTTTTAATTCCCTTTGGGGTTTTCAGTTGGATGTTGTAACTAGTTTGCTTTGGCATCGTGGTGTGCCTAGGATCTTGTAGGGGTTGTGTTTAATACCCCAGGACTGCACTGCTATACTATTTGTGCGTGACATTTCTTTAAATTACGCTTATTAATTAAATGGGACGTTACACACCACATGCTTCTTTAATCTGAGGAACCCATGGCCTGCATTAGAAGTGGATAGTTTCAGGGTTCTTTCTTTTTTACGGTGCAGCCATGCGTTTCTTTTTGGGGTTAGTCTCCCTTTAACACATAGAAGGTCTTCTCTTCTTTTCCTGGTGCTATAGTTGGGTTTTTTGAAGTTTTCAGCGCAAGCAAATAGGCGCAACCCTTGTATCATTTCTCTAAACTTGGAGCCTGGTTCGTGGTAGTTTCACAATGAGTGCGAGGAAATCGTGGTTGTTCCATGTTGGTGCAGGTGGTTGCGGGACTTTTTATGTTGTGGGTTTTGGGTTGGATATGTGGTATGGGTGCTACCATTTGGGTTCCAATTCGTGTGAATTATAGCGTGTGTAGTGGATGGATAGTGTAGTACTTTTCACGATTGGTTCTAGGATTGTTTTCTTTTGGAAGTGGTTAGTTCGGAGTTTTCTTACGTTCATGGATCAGGTGAGGGGCTTTGAGTAAAGACAAGTGGATGCTATCAAAGGATAGAAGGGTTCTTCATTTTATGGTTTTGACTTTTCTTTACGTTCCTAAAACTCATTTGTTTAAGGGTGTAGTGCATGCGTTTCTGTGGTGGTTTATTTTTGGAGGTTGCATTTCTTTTTCTTGATGCATGGGGTGGTCCATGAATAGTTTTCCTCGACTTAATATATTACGTGTGTTGGTACAACTTCCTTGGTTCTCATTAGTTTTTTATACAGAATTGATTAATTGACAAACAAAGTTTGATAAAGCTGAGGTGGCTTTATGTATCACATGTTTTCATTTTTTTAATTTTGATAAAATTTACCACGCTGGCTTCGAAGGAAAGAAACTCTAGTTTTGAAGAATTTTTCTTTCATACTTTTCTCCTTTCTCACACTCTCCTTTCTGTATCTTTGTCATGCATTCCCCTTCCTTTTTTCGTGCACCACTACATGTTAGTTCCATTACTCTTGCTTTGTTTTCAAATTTTTGGGTTTACTATTTTTCTTTTTGCACCCTCCAAATTCACAACACACGTCTCTATTGTTTACTACAAGCGCTAGGCAACCCTACTCTTTGCACCCTATAGAAAATGTGCAGCAGAATGGTTAGTGTTTGGACAAAAACCAAGAGAGGCTGAATTGGACACAAGTATTTATACTGGTTCAGCTCAAAAGATCCTACGTCCAGTTGTTAATCACTTTATACAGAGAGATTAACTCAATCACTAATAATAACAGATTACAATCAAATAATCAAGATAATAGGGAAAAGAAAACACCTATCTTGAAGACACAAGAGATGAAAGTAACTTTCTTTGAATCACACAGAGACCTTGACCTAGCTTTCCTAGCAACAACAACAACACTTAATCTCTTTGAAACCCTTTTAGGAAAAGTTATCGCTCTACTCACACTAGGCTTTTGAAAGCACTATTAAGAACACCTAGAGAACTTCTTTGCAAACACAACACTAAGACTTTGGCTCTCAAAAAGGTAATTTCGAAGTAGAATTGCAGTTCTTTAAATAGTGATTTCAAAAAATTAGGTTAAAAACTGAACAAACATGTTCTAACTACAAAGGATAATCGATTATCACTTATGATATTTGATTATTCCAGTAGGTTTTATGAAAACAAAATTTGAACATAATCGATTATCACTACGGATTTTCCAAAAATGAGGGAACCCAAAGAGATGAAGTTTATGTTGCTGATTCTAAGTTAATTAAAAATACTTTACAAAAGCAATTAACTTATTTTACAATCTCCCCCTTTTTATGATGATTCCTATAGTTGAGAGTCTTACAAAGAGAATGGTTAAAATAAGTTAATGTTTTCTTTAAACTTTTCTCCCCTTTTTTTATCATTAGAGAAAAGGCTAAAACTCCCATTATATCAGATAATCATCATACCACAAGAAGAAAAAGATGTGCTTAATCATTCATAATTATATTTAAAAGGGAAAGTACAAATAGTGGTAAATCATAAAATAAGAAATAGAAATCCTCCCCCAAAAATTTTGCACTCATGTCATCATCTTATTTTCCATGAGTGAATTCCTCATCAAACCTATTTTCTAGATTTGAAATTCTAGTATCTATCCCCCTAATTACTCCAAAAACTTCTTCGTGACGCGAGTTAGAAAGAAGAAATAATTCTTTTAGCCTTTTATTCATGCTCAATATGTTGTCTTCTAAGAAAAAATGATCCAGCGCCACTAGAAGATCCAACATTTTGTGAAGTAGAGGCTATAAGATCAGAAGGAGGAGTTCTTCATTTTCAGCTTCATAATTTGGCTTATCATCTCTATGGACATATACATCACCAAGAGGAATAAGTTTTAACTACTTGAGAGAGTTGTCAGCAATTTCATGTGCACGAATTGTACTTTTACAAAGCTCCCCAATTGTGTCGACTCCTTTGTATTCGTAAATCCATAAGATTAGGAGAGAATATGGTAGAGGATATTGTGGATACCTTTTGGCTTTTAGCATAGTATCAAGGATTAAGCTTGACCATTTGATGGGCACACGATTTAAAATCCCATACATTATAAGAAGATCAATGATGAGTCATTATTTTCCCTTATCCCATTCCCCTTTTTGTACCCATCTTGATGCTTGTTTAGTGCTTAATTGTCTCTTGCTAGAGCATTTTCCTCAATTGGGCTTCAATGGGCCATTATTTCGAATTTTGAGTAATTTGACATTAATTGGTCTATTTTTTGTTACCAATTATTTTTAGGTATTTTGTGGAGCAAATTTTTGAGCTTGGACAATAATCTTAAGATGAAGAGAGAGTTTCCATATCATTGCCATGTGAGCACCATGCCAATCAGCTTGTCCACGTCACTTGTCCACCATTTTGAACCTATAGTGGCATTGTTGTAATTCTGAGTGGTAGATTGGCGATTTGTAATTATAAGTTCCTATGGTAATGTGACCACATTTTTGGAGGGTTTCCTTAGAGTGACAATCCCTCTCTTTTTCTCCCTCATTCTCAATTTTTACTTTTTTGAGAGAACACCCATTTGGGGGTTTTCGTTTTCACGCATTTTCCACACGTTTTGGAGTGTTTTTGAGCATTTTGCACACTATTTCAGTCTGTTTTCTTCATATTGGTGATGTATTTTTCTTTACCTTTGCTTTGTAATTCAAATTCCACCGCTTTCTGACTTAGTGTATTGACTACTTGAAGGACATACAATTAAGCTTTGAGGTTCTATTTTGTATTTGTGTTTTGCCTCTTAATTACAGATTGGGTAATGTGTTCATGGTTGATTTCGTTCATGCTTAATGAATTAGGTTGGCTGCCATAGATGAATAGACGTTTGTATTTCTTAATTGCGTATTGAAACACGCTTTCAATCCTCGCTTAGTAGGTTTGAACGAGTGGATTGGGTATGACTAGAACCCTAATTACGTGACCCATTATGAGTGAAATTGCATTCAAATTCAAGGAAGTCAATACTGTTTTTAATCTGCTTTATTAACATTTACAAAACTATTTAATTTATTATCATAATTCTGGAATCTGCCACCCCCCCTTTGTGTTGAATTGCATCTGAAAATATCTTTCAATGAAAGGTTTGGTCACCGAGAGACGACCTTGGTTGAACTATTGAGTACTACATTTACATGTTTTATTTGGTTGGGTACGACCTTGATCAATCAGCCTCTAAGCATATGGCATGATTTGTTCCTCTAGGACACATAATCCAGACAATTAAATAGGGGATGAGTCTTTCATCCATTTTGAGACCCATTGCTGATAATTGTCTTCCAACATCCTGTGCAAGGTTGCATAAGAAGGATTAGTAAGTCAAAATTTGATTAAAGCCATTAATACCATTTAGGATAGACTCAACATCATCATTTATGGGAAATTTTGCCACATTTTCCCAAATATAATTATCAATGATGATGCTAACACCTTTGACCTTTGTGTAAACAACTTCATCTCTGATTTTGAGATTGTAGTAGAATACTCTCATAAGATCAAGATAGTATGATCCCTGTATTTCTACAAAATGCTTGATGCCTTGGAAATTGAAAAGAGAGGGAAATTCAAAACCTGCAGTTGTGAACCTGCGAGTACTAATGTAGTTGGGAGAGATGATGGCCTTAGGTTTCCAGATTTGGATAAATTCATCTCTCCTTTCTTCATCGAAAATCCAACCTTCAATGGAAGAAGTTCGTGGAGAAGGCTGAGTTGAACGTGGAGTAGTACGTCGACGAGTGGGAATTTTTCTGCGGGATGATTTTGCCATTGTGAATAACACAGAAATTTGAGAGTGAGAGAGAGAGCTGTGCGAAACTTTAGGGTTCAAAAGGGGGCAAATTGAGAGATGTCGATTTTTCTGGGTGAATAGTTGAAATTGGCGGCAAGAATTTATAGGAAGATGTTTGCCAACGAATATATTGAAGAAATCGAGGCAAATCTAGCCGTTACAACGACTAGTTTTTGAAATTTTTTTGCCCAACGTTGCGCGATAATTGATTATCCTTGGTGATAATCGATTATTATTTCAAGGTTTGAATCCTAAAAAGAATTGGATGAGCAGATAATTGATTATTGTAAGTTATAATCAGTCATTACAGAACAGATTTTAGTAATTTGGATAGGGGTCTTGATAATCGATTATTCTCTCTGATAATCGATTATCCTTAAGAATTTGAACTTTATTCAGAGAATGGATAATCGATTATCCTTAATGATAATCGATTATTGAGCGATTCTTTACCAAAATTTGGAAAACTTTAAGTTGTTGCACTTTCAAGATATTTCTAGTATTTCCAAATCTCTCCTAAGTTCATAAAATCCATCTTCAGCTAAAGGTTTTGTAAAAATTTCAACTAATTGATGCTTGGTGTTTACATATTCTATAACACAATTTCCTTTACTTATGTGATCCCTTAAAAAATGATGTCTAATTTCTATGTGCTTTGTTCTATAGTCCATTATGGGATTTTTGGTTAAGTTTATGGCACTTGTATTATCACACTTTAGAGGTATGTGATTTTGATAAATATTATAATCCTCTAATTGTTGTTTCATCCATAGGATCTGAGCACAACAATTGCCAACAACAATGTATTCAGCCTTAGTAGTTGAGAAAGCCACATATGTTGAGTCTAGAAGCTTTGGAGTTAGATATTCGATCGTCAGACCCTTCTGTAACTCATGAGGAAGACTGTTTTCTTTCTTCGTTTCTGAACAAAAAAACCTACAGTCATCAAACTTCCTTTTAAGCAAACTAAAGGAAATGTCTCCACCAAATCCAAACGTCCTGACCATTTAGATTAAAAGGCTCCAGAATATCAGTCTATACACATAGATAAGACATACAATAATTCCTTTTGCCACCATCTCTTCATATTCCCATTAATATTTTATTTGGAATTTAATGATATTAATTTAAACCAAAAAATTACATTTGTGATACAATTTAAATTATCTAGTAATAAGTTCAATCAACAATTAAAATCTTAATGACATTATATATCAAATTTAATAATAATGACATTAAATTAAAATTTAGCAGTAACTAATAAACTTGTAAACCAATAACATTACAAATATAACCAAAATTAAATATAATATATCAAACTAATTAATTTTACGTTATTATATCAAAATTATATTTACTTAATAAATGTAATAATTACATATACTCAAATTACCAAATCAATCCTTTAAAATCATTTAAATCGAAATAATTGATTTATATACATAACATTAAATAACAATATATATTACAAAAAAATAAAAATACATATTACAGATATAATTAAATCCTACCTTATCACCAATTCATCATGAAATATACTAAAAAAACATAACATAAAATAATAATTAATTCAACCTAATTATATCAATAATATATCTCTTAAATCAATCTAATCGGTACATATAATTAAATTAACTATTGAAGTCTTGAAAATATTTTTTTTCTAATAATTTATTTATACATAAAAATATAAAAATCTTTTTTTTTCAAAATAACCAAATTTTAAAAACAAAAAACACGAGCCATGCATATGCACGGGTCTCCTACTAGTTAGATCTTAAAACTAAACAATAAAAAGAAAAAACTAAAAAAAAGTGAAAATTCAATTTGTGAACTACGTTACCTCGAAATATGTTGTGCAATGTGTTACTTGAGTAATGTTATTAATTTATAGAGGTATTAAATTAATATTAAATATTTAATTTTAAAAACTTAAATAAATGAGTTGAAATTTCAATAGATTATTTTTTTTCCGATTTCATATTAATTGATTACAATATTCTTTTTTAGGAAATATGTTTAGGTTTAACTCAATCATACTAAATTAAAATCTCAGCAGTTGTTTTTTTATGTTAAAAATGAACTATTTCGAATATATAAGTAACTAAAATATTTTTATATTTAATGAATGATATTAAGAATCTCTTATCGTTAATCTTTCCGATGAGTCTCATCCAATTCTTAGTTTCCTATCACTTAGCATGAACCTCATGATGTGTTTATTTCTCCCACAATTTCTAATTCATTCAATATGTCAATTCTTCCACTATTTATAATCCATCCACTCAATTAATTCCTCTGGTCCCTGGTGTTTCTTCATCTTATAAACCTACTCATCTATTGCAAACACATTCAAAGTCAAGTATTGTCAAACCACGTCGTTTTCCTACCTTCTCATTATTGCAGAACCAAACATTATCTAACAAGCTTTAATTTCTCCTCATTGATGCCAAGCAATGCAACATGGATATGATGCTTTAATGGCTAATCATGCATGGCCCCTCATTATTCTTCCTCTTGCGTGGACTACAATAGGTTGTAAGTGGGTCTTTCGTATTAAAGAAAATATGAATGACACAACTAATAAGTACAAAGCTCATTTAGTGGCAAATGGGTTTCATCAGAAATTTGGGTGTGATTATCTTGAGACCTTTTCTCCAATTGTCAAGTCGGTTAATATTTGGTTTTTCTCACCTTAGTTCTTACTAACAACTTGTCCATTCAACAGATTGATGTAAACAATGTTTTCATAAATGGAATTCTCCATGAAGATGTATACATGGCTTAACCTCCTGGCTTTGAATATGTAGATTGTACTATGGTTTATAAACTTCACAGGTTTATATATGGATTAAAACATGCCTCATGAGCATGGTATGAAAGACTCACTTCTACTTTGATTGGTTTTGGGTTTGTTCACAACAAATGTGATCCATCCGATATTGATGACAAAAGATCCAGTTTTGGTGCTTGTATATTCTTTGGCAATAATCTTGTTTCTTGGTGGTCTAAAAAACAAACTTTGGTTGCATGGTCAAGACAAAAAGTCAAAATATTGTAGTCTTATTGTCACTGGTCAAAAAACTTGTGGTTGTAGTCTCTTCTTAAAGAGCTAAACATGAATTATGCTACACTTATCCTCTATTGTGGTAATCAAAGCACTACTATTTTAATTCAAACCTTGTTTTACACTCCCAGACCAAACATCTTCTATGTGCGGGAAAAATTCCTTGACCGATCATTAAATATCACTCACATTCCTACAAGTGATCAAGTAACAAATATTTTCACTAAATCCTTTTCTCAAATCTGGTTGTGTCACTTGTGTTACAAACTCAATGTTCTTGATTATTTTCATGAACCTTGAGTTGAGGGGGACTTTGAACGTGTCTAGTGACAATATATATTTCTGTTTTGATATTTTATTATGTTTTGTATTCTATTATTTTGTTACGTAAACTCTACTATTTCTCTTATGTATTTTCTCTCTCTTCCTCTTTATATATATATATATATATATATATATATATATATATATATATATATAATATTATGTACTCGTATATATGTAATAATGAAAAATAATAATATTTTCACCTCTTCAATTCTATGTTTTCTTTCTTTGTACAATTTATTTCCCCTTTACATTGAAGATCATATTTCATGAATTGTAAACCAAAATTTCTTTTCCATTTGGCCTCTTTATCTATGCTATTTTGATTCTTATTAAGAGAGAATTAACTTAGAAGTATCCTACATTCATTTTTGATACATAAATATTTTTCTACTTGAATTGAAGTTGCTCTCATGACATCAATGTTGAATTAAGCTCATTATGTTATTGGTTAATTTACGGATTCCTTAAACATATAATATATTCAATAAGAAGAATAAAAATGAATAAACATAAACAAGACTAAGATTGAAATAATATATTATATAATTAATCTTACATAAAAATAATGCTAAATAATAGACTAAAACTATTTCCATCAAGTTAAAATTAGACTAAAATTAAGTTAAGATTGAGTGCCAACGTGACTCAAATTTTCGAGTTTAATTACACATGAGAATTTTGTGTGAGTTTAGTTTTGTTGGCAAAAATACATCAATTAAGAACATTATCATCCTTACCTTACTAACACAGAAATAAGATAAAAATAAGGATACACACAAATATAACAAGGAAACCCCAAAATCGGAGAAAAACCACAACCGTTCTCTAATGACAACTAAAGAATAACACTATATGAAAATTTATACAACACATAGACTACCTTCCCATCCCTTTGTCCCCAAGTACACTCACACTCTTCAAAGCAAGAATTTAACCAAACCTCACAACACTCTACTACAAGAGTATAAGAAAAGTAAAATACAAGCTTAAAGTGTCTTTGACTGGAACAAGGAACATCATAGACTTAGAACCCATTATATAGTCACTAACGCCCACTCCCCAACTTATACTAGTCAATATAGAACTTTTTAAGACGTATTTGCCCAACATTCTCCATCCTGATTAAAATAAATACATCTTCGTTGCCGATACCAACAATCATACTCCACCATAAAGAGCATACTTACTTGGAATTAAACTATCCAAAGAATTTTCACTTGTAATTATACCATCCAAAGAATTTTCACTTGGAATTAAACCATCCCTGACCAACCAGGAGCTGCCATGTCATGTCCTTCTTCCTCAAGGAGATATGTAACATGTAACATCCCATCCGGATATTAGGATTTTAAATTAAATAAAATAGAAATAATACGTCAGCGTCATTTATTAAATCTCATTTCCCAAAACGCGGGAAAATTTAAAAACTTCATTACATAGTCAAATAAACTAAATCCAAATCATAGACTTGATTAAATCATAAGTATCGCAAAGTGTTTACAAAATTATTCCAAATCATAAAACAATAAAACTCTTAGAAAACTCTTTATCCCAGTCTAGCCCCGCTCCGGTTCTATGCCTCACCAGATCCACCTGCAACATAATTTGCTCCCGTGTACCGCGTATACGATCATTGCCAAACAGAAGCAGATAGGGTGAGCTAACGAAATAAACATATATATATCTATGGCACAAATATACAATCATACAATCACACCAAAGGAAATCCATCCTTTGATATTCCATCACATGGCCACCACCATGTTAATCGTGTTCTACGTCTTCTAATGAGTACCCCAAGGTGTCTTGGTGCCATACCTATCGGCCACAACCGATAGAACACGTGCGGGAAACCATTGCTACGGATCATACACCGTAACGCCAGGTGGAGTTCCCAAATACGAACATAGTTCGTAACGTCCCAAGACTACCAACTCGTCAGCTAACTACTGTGGAGGGCAATCTATCTAGACCCATCCGTATTGGCCACAACCAGCACACCCACACCAGCAACACTCGCCAACCCAAGCTCAACTCAAGGGTACTTCGTGTTCATCCGCCATTCCGAGCTCAACTCGAGGGATGTCATTCCGAGCTCAACTCGAGGAATGTCACGTGCTTAACCCCTACCCGAGAAGGGATACGTTCTGAGCTCAACTCAAGGAACACCAGCAAGCCGACCTTTAAAATATCCTAGAAGCCTTATAGATCACGCACATCATAACAAGTATAACACCAATCTGCTACAGCAAAATCGCCTGGTGGGGGACACGTACCGCCAAGCGTTGCCACTTCCAGATCGCCTGGCAGGGGACATGTACCGCCAAGTGCCTTAATCTTCACTACCACTGCAACTATCGCCTGGCAGGACTTCCTATGCCGCCAGGCGCCGCGTGCCGTAGTATTTACTAAACTACAGACTCCGCCTGGCGCACCTCTCCTTACCGCCAGGCGCCACCGTGATCTTGAACCCCCTGTTTCTACGTTGTCGCTTGGCGGGTCGATCACCACCGTTAGGCGCTACACCAGTACTTGCACAATACTGGTTTTAGTTTAGGTTCAAGCACACTTCACACAGGTTGCTCTCATTTGCTCTCATTCTAGAGTACCCCTAATGAAAGGCATTGCCATCTATAATGTTCCAGGCCTTATAGCACCTCACATGTGCATTCATCCCGTAGTCATATAGACAATCCCAAGCGTGCTCAAACAAAATATAAGCAGGAGCATTCTAACAATTTTAAGCACATGATCTTATGCACCAATGCAATTTAATATTGACACCCATGCCTTCACCAAACCAATTCTCTACATGTGACTAACCCAAAGGAACATTCAAATTGATAGAGACATACCACATAACCCAATCGTGCTTCATTAGAAGTTACTAGAACTTATCAAGAGGTTATTCATGCATTTTAACGACTCCAAAATCAGCAATATTGAGTAACGTATATCTCTAGCAATTGACCTCGAAATCCAATCTCCACCGTTCAAAGTGAAGAACCACATGTTATGGACCACCTGTCAAAATTTCACCTAAATCGGACGGTTAACGAACTAGGTTATACAGTTTTACGAAAACTGCGCGAACTAGAAGAACATAGTGGCGCCTAGCGCCCAGAAGTGAGGATGTGGCGCCTAGCGGGACTTAAATACCGCCCGGCAGTTTCTGTGCGCGAAAAGTACGAAAAACAGCGTTTTTCGTGAACAAAACACCACGTGCATCGCCTGGTATGGCGCCTGGCGGCTAAAGGGGTGCCGCCAGGCGGTTCCTGCACCTGCGAACCTTACCCCCTTCACAACAACTCTAATTTCCCTCAATTTCTAAGTCCATAGGATATGAAACCAGTTATTGGGACTCCAGTTCATTCCTAACACTTCCCATTCACGTATTCATTCACATTTCCCCTTAGATTGCTACCACTATAGAAACTCCCAATTATGAAACCCTAAAATGTGAGTATGTCTCATTCCCCCAATTTTTATTCTTATCACGCCCCAAATTTCACAAGTTTTCAATTCGATTTGGTTAATTAATAATCTTATTACACTTCCTACTAGTCCAAATCTGCCCAAAATCCAGAAAAAACATCAAAACCAAGCCTCATGGCTCGCGTCGCCTGGCGGTTCAATCAATACCGCCAGGCCCTTCATAAAAAAAACCAAGAATTGGGTTGAATTCTGGCGGTCTCGTTCGTGCCGCTAGGTGGTTTCCCTTCGCAACCCAGAAATGCAGTTGAAATTGTATGAGTCGCCTGGCGAAAATTCATCACCCACCAGGCGGTTTCTGGAAAAATTCTAGAAACACGATTCTCAAGCAATGCAAGGGATAAATCATACATAATGAGTTATAAATCATGCAATTATTCATAGAACTACAATTAAACGCAGTATAACTCCCCTAACATGATTCCCTTGGCTTAAATTTTGGAATTGTTGTGAATTCTCTCTTGATCCTCAATGATCTCCCTTTGGCTTTCTCTCCTAATTCAGCTTCAAAGCTTCACTCCAACCTTACTACTCTCAAAATTCGTGTTTTGTTTTCTGAGTACACTCACAACTTGCCAAAACCCTTCTTCTTACCTCACATTGGCCTTTTAAAGGTGCCTTAAAGCTAGATAACAACCAAAAACGAATTTAAGGTTTAATGGCATTGTTTATTATCATTCATTGATTCTTTATGGTCCGTTTTTCAGCCTCCCTTGGCTGCCCATGCATCTAGGGTTTCCCTTAACCCTTCAAATTCAAGCCAAAACCCAAAATAGCAAAAATAAAAATAAAGTTTAATTTGGGTTCTCCAAGGGTTCAACCCATAACCATACAAATACCAAATCAATGTTCAACCATTTAACCAATTCATGTTTTGTGATGACTAATATAATTAAATGATTATATCATTTCATATTCATGCTCAACATATATTTAAAAATGAAAACAAATAAGTAACACACAATTGGCATACATAGGACTTTCACACAATTAAAGTACTCTAAACCACTTGAGCTAATACTTTTCCATATCATAGCAATCCGCATTAAATGCCTTAAAGGCTCATACTACCCGCATTTATTAAATAATTATTTAATTAATTATTTAAATTTCTCGGGTCTTACATAGCAAAACCAACATTCTTCACAACACCACCACCATGGGAATAACACCGGACCCTACATGATATTTGTGTTATGGACACCCAAGTCCACACACCTAAGGGTCGACCGCTCTGATACCATAAATGTAACATCCCAAAAACTGAATAACCTCAATTGATAAAACATCACATACATGAATATTCAAAGGGTACGAGGTTTAGGGTATAAAGTATACAATACGTCAAATATACCCGGATTACAAGAAAAGGGCCCCATGGCCCAACTAGAAATGTACTGAAAAGAACACAATTAAAGATAGTAGGTCTTGTTCAGACAAGAAAACATAAATAATAAAATCCTCCAGTAAAGGGCCCTACAATGGGCCTAATACCTGTCCAATCCATCAAGCTGCAGCATTTCTATTACCATCACCACTGCTAGGGGTTCTCACATCTGCTCACATCAACAAGGTTGATGATCATTGCAAAGGAAGAGACCACACATAACACACAAGC
Organism: Vigna unguiculata; assembly: GCF_037176805.1. Classification (NCBI taxonomy): domain Eukaryota; kingdom Viridiplantae; phylum Streptophyta; class Magnoliopsida; order Fabales; family Fabaceae; genus Vigna; species Vigna unguiculata. The sequence goes on along the minus strand of NC_140795.1, from coordinate 18,982,716 downwards.
AAGTGAAAGGGTAAGCTAGCGAAGAAGTCATTATATCAGACACTCAACATACCATTCCACATTCAAACACACATAGCAGACACCCACATATGCAATACCCATTCATATAAAACCCTAAGATTTAGCTATCCAGATACGTAACTGAGGCACCACCACATGGTAATGAAATTATGTCCTAGCAATGAGGCGTCACCGCGAGGCCTTCACGAAATTATACCCTTACAGGAGGCACCACCACGTGACCTTCGTGGAATTATGCCTTGGCCCCGAGGCACCACCACGACCCCTCGTGGAATTACGTCCTTTTGTCGAGGCACCACCAGGGACTCCCCTTAAGAGGGTCCATGGAATTACGTCCAATCGATGAGGCGCCACCAAGATCTCTCACTACAAGAGTCATGGAATTATGCCCTACCCATACTTTAAACATGTTCCACCCACCAATCAAGAATTTCCCATAACACAAATATCATGTATAATTAACAATTCATATAATTCATGCTTTCCAATTCATACCCAATCCAATAAAATGTCATTTCCATTTCAAATGTACATATTAATCATGCTATCATCACACAACCCTTCCAGTAAGGCATTTGAGTCAAATAAAGAAGCCACATATTGGTGAACCACTCAATAACAACATCAAAACTCGCCCGCTGTCTCGCTCAAGCCAACAGGGCTCGCTCAAGCGAGTCCCATCTCGCCTAGGCGAGGGCACAACGAGGGAATAGGGAACCATGCGAGGTCTCGCTCAGGCGAGTCCCTTCTCGCCTAGGTGAGAGCACTCCTCGCTCAAAAAGAACGCGCGTCGCCTAGGCGACAAATCACGCAACAAAAACCTGGGCGAGCCTCTGATATTCTCGCCTAGGCGAGAGTAGCTCGCTTGGGCGAGAAAACCAGTACTCACCACTGTTTTCTCATACAGCAGCCAAGACCACGAACCAAATCATGCTTTAACTCGATCCAAAACGGACACAACACCAACCAATCCATACAGACACGAAAAGATGTCCAAAACAGCGGAAAAACACAAATAACAGAAGGTCCTAGCTTCCCTTACCTAGAAAACAAGCTAGCGGGACACTCCGATACGAACACAGTGAACACGGCGGTCCTAAGGATGGCTAAAGAGGTGAAGCAGGAGCTGGGTTTGAGTTGGCTCGAAGAAGGTTCAGAGTAAACCCTAGCGGAGCGTTCTGTACGAGAGGCGCAAAGGTGATGACTGATTCTTCTGCAAGAGTGAAAAGTGCAGATTAGGGCAACTAGGAATGGTTTTTAACCTTTGGGCCAACCCTCAGGCCCAACAGACGCAAGGCAACCCTTAAAATGCTAGGGCAGGAAAAATTGGGCCTTACAACAACTTCAACAAATAAGAATGATTCTCCAACAATAAGGAATTAATTTTTTCTGATGTGGAATATAGATCTAAGCTGCAACCACAAAGCATACTAAGAAAAAATTCTACCAAACCATAGCCATGATACCACTTGTTGGGAAAAATGCATTATCAATTAAGAATATTACTGTATTTATCCATGAGAATCACTTTACTAATAGAGAAATAAGATAAAAAAAATATTATACACAAATATAACATGGAAACCTAAAATCGGAGAAAAAACATAACCATTGTCTAATGACAACTAGAGAATAACACTATGTGAAAATTTGTACAACACATAGACTACTCTCTTATGCCTTTTGATTCCAAGTACACACACACTCTCCAAAACAAGAATTTAACAAAACCTCACAACATTTTACTACAAGAGTATAAGAAAAGTCAAATACAAACTTAAAATGTCTTTAACTAAGACAAAGAACATCATGGACTTAAAGCCCATTGTATAACCACTAACACCCACTCCCTAATTTATATTAGGCGATGTGAGACTTCTCAAGACCAAGACATATTATTTTCATCGGTCTAACAAGTTCTATATACGAAATTTGTAAAATATAAGATAATAAAATTAAAAAAAAACATATTGTATTTGAAAAATTGAAATAGTAGCACAAAGACTTGTTAAATAAATGTACATTGATAGTGATTTAGTAATTTTTAAAGTTAAAAATTAAACAAAATTATAATATAAAATTAAAACAAAGATTTGGAACTAAGGTTATATATAATGAAAAATTAAACTATTAAAATTATGACAAAAATATTTAATAACCAAAATTACGGATTTTTTTATAATATACCAAACAAAATAAAATAACAAAAATTCTCATCCGTTAAGTTTACCTTTATCAAAGCCAGTGGATGCGATTAACTTTCCCATCGTGGGGAGATATGATTAAAGCTTCGATCACCATTATAATTCATATATTTTCCTTAATTTGCAATCGTTATTTCAGATTTTTTTTTCTCCCCTACAAGTTCACTAAATTCAAATACCTTTTTATAAATAATTTTTCAATTCACAATTCAATTTAAGCACTTGTAAAGAGTGAATGGGATAAGTCACAACAAGTTGAGTCAGAAATAAGTTAACTCAATTCTTATTTTTTGATAAATTAAAAATTTTGTAACTTGATTTAACCCAACAATTAAATGGATTGACTTACTTAAAAAATATTTTTTAATTTATTTTATATATTTATTATATTATAATTAAAATAAATTTAATTTTTTAGATTAAATATATTTATAATACTAAATTTAAATGTAAAATTAAAATTTCTCTATAGTTGGTGAGTTCGATTCGAATTTGCGATAAGTTGGATTGATTTAGGATTGTGAATACATTCTAACCTCTATTTACAACAACCTTTCAATAAATTTACATAATTACACAATTAATATTTTATGACAATAGTTAAATGAAAATCAATTCATAATTAATTTTCTATGATAATAGTTAATTGAAAAACTAATTCAAATAATTAAGTTTCAAAATCCAATTAAATCAACAATTACATCCTTAGTTGAAAACTACCATATACTTCCACATCTTAAAAAATCTCGAAAAGATAATCTGTGGTGGATATCTAAAACTGGAACCAACTAATCCCTTAGGAAAAAAAAAATGTTTGGGGTCATATGGCCCTTAAGAAAAATAATTTTTTAATAGTGTGGATAGAATATAATATATTACAATGGAGTCGGCACTTTGCACTTTCGGGTCTCTTTGCCACAGTGTCTGTCACCTTACCCTTCAGAACAAACACGACAACATCTCAGAACTTCCTCTTACCTTGTATATATAGATACATATGTTATGAGTCTCTGGTGTCCCAGACAAAAATTATTAAAAAAGAGAAAAACTTTTCCAACCCCAACTCAATATTTTGTCCAAATTCATTGTTTCAGCGTCAACCATGAGGCGACACTTATCAAAATTCTTTCACTACCCAATTGGGTTTAACCTATCAAATTCCTTTCCGGTGAGACCCCTCTCTCTCTCTCGGTTTGTTTAGCTTATTCTTTTGGTGATGTAACTGGTCAATCAAGTTGGTTGTAATGGATTGAAAATTGACGTTTTGGAACACATCTATGAAGTTAACTGAATCGTTCATGCCATGTCAAATTTCGGGTATAAACTTATAATTTCCCTGTTCTATCAGGATCATGGAAAACCCCCTCATTGTACTTCAATTCAGTTTCTTTTTTTATCGAATGCTCACTTCAATGATAAGTTATAGTGATACCCATTTACATGCAGATGAGAACTGTTATTTTATTTCTTGTCCTAAGAGTACTGGTTAGCCTGTGCTAGATTCATGCTTTGTGTGTTAATCTGGGGTGTGGTGGTACTAATATATGTGCAAATTCAGTAATAAACTTGTACTCCTCCTCTGGTTCTACCAACCTAGAAAATGCAAAAATCAATCACTTAGTTGTTCCATTTTAATATAAATTAAGTTTTTACCGTATGCGTACTTGAAGGATTAAATATTGATACCCAGATGATTATTTTTTGTTGTTTAAGAATTTATTAATCTGGGGTTTTGGTGGAGTTTATATGTGTTCAAATTTTGTTTATGAAAATGTGGCTGGCATGTGACACTAATTTTCTTGAAGCAGTTGAAATGTGATGTGAGTTCGTTCTGTGCTGCCAATAGTATTCGTCAAGGTTTGTTCGGTGGACACTTGAATGAATGTGCCACAAGAGCTTTGGCCACTACATCTTGTGCTTCGGTGTCTGAAGATCTGCCAAAGGATAATTCCGTCTCTGATATGTTGGTAGATTCATTTGGAAGGCTTCACACATACTTGAGAATATCTGTAACAGAGAGGTGCAATTTAAGGTGTCAGTATTGTATGCCAGCAGAAGGTGTGGAACTCACTCCTAGCCCTCAAATTTTGACAAAAACTGAGATTCTATGATTGGCAAATCTGTTTGTAAGCTCCGGGGTAACTAAAATACGTTTGACGGGTGGGGAACCAACTGTTAGAAAGGATATTGAAGACATATGTTTGGAATTATCAAACTTGAAGGGACTGAGAACATTGTCTATGACTACCAATGGTATTGCTTTAACGAGAAAACTTCCAAGGCTGAAAGATTGTGGGCTTACTTCCCTCAACATTAGTGTAGACACTTTGGTACCTGCAAAGTTTGAGTTTATGACCAGACGCAGAGGGCATGAAAAAGTTATGAATTCAATTAATGCTGCCATAGACCTTGGATTTAATCCAGTTAAGGTATTTCTTGGTTACATATCATTACTTTTTGCTAGTGTTTCTCATTGATCACCTTCCCATGAGCAGCTACCCTTTTGCTCAAATTCATTAAGTTAATCAAATGAATTTTTCAACAAGGGTGCATAACCTCAGGTAAATTTCATGTCACTGATGGATGAATTTTATGGTATCTTTGATGTTTCTCTGCATTTCAGGTCAATTGTGTTGTAATGCGAGGATTCAATGATGATGAGATCTGTGATTTTGTTGAGCTGACCCGGGACAAGCCAATTGATATTCGCTTTATAGAGTTCATGCCTTTTGATGGGAATGTTTGGAATGTCAAGAAACTTGTACCCTACTCAGAAATGTTGGATACAGTGGTAAGGCAGAATTCAGACTGGAGGCCTAACTTTTATACTACATTTTGTTGTTCTCTTATAGCAGATAGAGACCCTTTATAACCATCATTACCAAACAGATGAAACAGTTTCCAAGCTTAAAAAGAGATCAGGATCACCCTACAGATACGGCCAAAAATTTCACAATAGATGGGCATGAAGGTAGAGTTTCGTTTATCACATCAATGACTGAGCATTTCTGTGCTGGTTGCAATAGATTGCGGCTACTTGCTGATGGAAACTTCAAAGTCTGTTTATTTGGTCCTTCGGAGGTAAGTTATATTCAAATCATCAAAGCTCAGTGTACTATGCTTGTCCCCTAAACTTGGTGATGGTAATTGGGCTAAAATCTGTGATGTCACTTCTATTTGAATACTTAATGTTTTTGGTGAATCTGTAACGCTAAACTTGATGATAGTATATGAAGTCTGGATGTTTTTGGTGAACATGCACTATCTTGCCCCTTCTTTCCATTGCACATGCTATTTCATTTGATATTCTATTTATTTGATTACTTGTAATTGATTTTTTAGGTGCACTAATATACTTTCATCATTATTTTGAATTCTTAATCATTTCTGAAAATTTTCTTATCAATGAAACTGATAAATATTTTCCCTATTCAAGACATGCTGGTCATTATGGATGTTATCTCTACCATTTATGTTCAAGTTAAAGGTGCTTGATGTATGTATGGATGTTGACATCAGTCGGGACAATAAAACGTGTCATGGCATACATATAGCATCTTTAATGAGAGCTTCATTAAAAGATTTTTGTGATTTTCTTATATGGATCGTGTTTCAGGTTAGTTTAAGAGATCCTTTGAGATGTGGTGCAGAGGATCATGAACTTAGGGAGATAATAGGAGCAGTGGTATGCACTTCTTCTGATTATTATTGCTAAATCTCAATTGTGTTGTAATGATTTATAATGTTTTTATTTCTTTACCAGGATTTATCATCCTTTTAATATAATGATACTGCTGCAATAGAATTTCACTCACTGCTATTTTAATTTAACATGGTAGTGAACCTTTATTAAAAAAGATATACTTTAGGAATAAGAGGAGCATAGCAAGAAGGGACAACACACCCCACAACCTAACTGAAAAGGAGTTAGTTAGAGATTATGTATATATGGAGAAAAAAGTGGGTGGGGGTGATAGAGTTAGGTGAAGTTTAGCCTCATTTGGCAATCGGTAGACCCTTATGATGTAACTATTCTTATAATGATGCATGGATATGATGCGTGTATCGAATATGGTACGTATCGGATATATCAATACACTTATTTTGAAAACAATAAGGTATGATACGTTATATATGCATATTGAAAAATTTTACAAAAACCTTAAAACATGATAAATATATATTGTTATTGTGTGAATTCAAATTAAAATCAAATATCTTAAAAACTGTCAAAATAAAAAGTTATAAATTATTTTTATCACAAAAAGTATTACAAGTTTATAGATTAGATACTTTATTGATAAATATCGGTAAAGTATCAGATATTGATACGTGTCAAACATGAATACATGACACAGATTGAGGTATCAGTGCATCATAACTTATCACCTTCAACCTCTAGACTAACGTGAGCATTTCCATTGAATAATATGTTACTGACTCACTTCTTTCCTATGATTTTCCATTTGTTTGCTCTTGTCCTAGTAAGCTCTTTGATTGCTTTTGAACAACATAGTCAATAGTGGATCATAGACTACTTGAAATTGTGTGTCCAACTTTAGGTAAGCAATATTATGAGTGGTCTTGTACTATCCTATTTCTTAATGTTATCTTTCCTTTGTTCTAGGTGAAGAAGAAGAAAGCTTCACATGCTGGCATGTTTGATATAGCAAAGACTGCAAATAGGCCCATGATACATATTGGTGGATAAGGTCTCTTCTTCTTCCTTTCTTTCATTTTTCCTATAAAGGTTATCCATTCAATCTCTAAAATATTTATTTTACAATTTACTGAGGCACATCATGATTTTTTTCTATTTCAGGTATCACACAGTGATAAAGTTACTTACATAGCAGGCAACCAGAGTAGTCCTAGTGAGAAGTACCCTGAATTGAGTATTATCTGAGATCTTCATTGATACAATCTCACTACATGAAGGGTGATATATTTTTCAACTATACCTAGCCACATATACTGTTAAATGTTGATCCTTTGGATAGAACCCATTGTTGTTGTATCGAGTAATAATGCAAATTTGGGCTTAAATTTTCTGATCATGTGTGACTCTTTCTTCATTGGTTTATGACTTTTGGGTCGTGTGTTAATCTTTCTTCACTGGTTGTTTGTTTACCAGTCAACTTTAGTTTCAGCATGGCACTGTATTTATTTGTTTTGTTGTAGACATGACAATGAAATTTTGAAAAGGTTGGTTATGCCCTGTTACATCATTGAATTTGTACTATGTATGCAGTGAGGTTGTTGACCAGGTCTTCACAATGCTGCTTCTCAGACTTCATACGGCATTCCCAATTTTCTTTCCTTAGTTTATACTCTTACCCAGAAATTGAAGGAACAACTCTAATCTAGATGTTACCAAGTTCTACTCTTGGGATCACTTCATGCTCCCTACCATTGCTTTTGTCATTTAGACCCTTTCTAATATCTCAACTTTCTAGGAACGCAAAATGTATGGAAATTTAAGAGACCAAAGGTGTTAATTAGAGTTAAATATATGTCTAGATATATATAATTTGAATTAGATTTTAGGAGTGTTTTATGTTTTAATTATTAGATATTATTTAGTGGATGAAGAAAAAAAAATTAGGCTATTGTTTAGACTTAGAGAGTTAGATTGAGATATTACTAAACGTTTGTTACATTTGCTTTATGTATGAAATAATGTGGAATATTATACATTTTTTACCCATTTAAAATATATTTTCTAAACATTAAAAACCTAAAAACCAACAATAAGAGTTTTGTGATAGGTTTTTTTAGGGGAAGATTCATTAGGGAGGTATAACAACAATGAAATCTAAGCTCAATTCACATGGATTATCACCATCTTCAACGCACAACCTTAAAGTAATTTAAATTCACTTGGATTTTCAAAAATATATTTTTCAAGAATGAATCCTTTCCACATTGATTATACAATTAACCAACATGTTAAGTTGATTACATAGATTGGATCATCATGACATGAGTATAAAAGGTGGAATATGTCTTTTTAGAACTTGTATAAGAACTAAAATCACTTATTTTGGCTCTGGCACTATATTGTTGGGTGGATCTTGAAAGATAGAAAAAATCTCATTCATAGCCATACATACGACTTTTTAATGGCGGACCATTGTTGTGACAAGGGGAGCCATGGCTCCCCAAAAAAATTTTAATTCTATTTTTTATATATGTTATATATATTTTAAAATTATATTTATAGATTATTATTTTATTTATATTAAATTTAATAAAATATTTTATTTTATCATCTATCTTATTTATATATTAAAATTTATATATATTTATTGTATAAAAAGTAAAATAAAAATCAATTTGATGGACATTGGTTAATGAAAGGTAATAAATTTTATCACTAGTGATGAGGTTCTTTTACAGTAAATCATCAAAAAATAATGAGAATAGAAAGAAATATAAAGAGATAGATTAGGAAACAAAAGATTGAAAAATGCACAATATCTCTCATGAATCGAGATTAGTATCTTATTATAATTTATGTGTTTATGATTCTCATATTACGATGATTTTCTTAAATTAAGTTTTTTTTTCTGAATTAGTTTGCCTAATTATGATGGTAAGGATTCTTTTCTAAAATTGGCACTAACCCTAATTATATTTGTCCTGAAATTAGTATATCATAGATTATGAAATTTAGAAATTTTGTGTTTTCCATTACATATGGTAAATTTTGTAAGATTTTATGGATGTATCTTGGGTTGAACTACGAATTTCGTTGCACATAATGAATTAGTTGAATAACTTTGAATTGGATTAAAAATTAGAATATCCTTATAATGTTAATTTAATGAATTAGAAAGATTATAAATTGAAAAATGCATACAAGAATCACTTTATGAAAATGATTGAAACAAAGAAAATGAATTTTTTTATTTAATTAGAAAAAATAATTTATATATAAAAAATCTAATTTGACACTCTTAAAGTTTTTGTCCAAGTTTCGCCATTCCGACTTTCCACAAAATTTTATATGTATCTATAATATTTAATACGAAATTTTATTTACTCACTTGAAATTGAGTACCCCACAATTACTTAAACTCTTTGTTCAGAAGACTTTCAATACAATGACTATATTCAAGGGTAACATCAAGCAGATCTGAGTTCAATCCATATAAGAGTTGATTAACACCACCTTCAATATAAAATTTTAAGATAATGAGTTTATAGACCTAAGTTGTCCAACTTTTTCATTTCTACTTGTAAGACTTAGACTCAATATGAGATTTAGATTATAAGTTTCCAACGTTATGTTGAGTCTATCCATGTGTGGCTAAGTGCGGGGCATGCCTAAACGGGCCGGGCCAACCGACATTGCCACCCCTAATGCGAAGTACCACTTTTGGAGGGAGATCTTTTAATGGTTAGGAGGTTGTTGGGTAATATGAACAAGGAGGAGGATGAGACACAAAGAAGAAATATTATCTATTTTAGATGTTAAATTATGGAAAAGGTGAGCTCAATCATCATTGATGGAAAGAGTTGTACCAATGTAGCAAGTAAAAGGCTGGTGGAAAAGCTTGGTTTGGGAGACATCTATACACCCTAGTCTTTATGCTTTTGCAATGGCTAAGTGAGGATGGAGAGTTGGTGCTGGATAAGCAGGTGGATATTACTTTTTCTATAGGTAAGTATGTAGATTAAGTGGTATGTGATGTGGTTCCTATGGAAACAAGTCAATTGTTATTAGGAAGGCCTTGACAATATGATAGAAAGGTGACATTATGGTCTATCCAACAAGTATTTTTTCTTGCTTAAAGGGCAAAAGGTGCCCGTAACACCTTTATCAACTATAGAGGTTTGTGAGGACCAAATAAAAATGAGGGTAAAGAGAGAGCGAGAGAGAAAAGAAGAAAGAGAGAGAAAAAGAAAGAGAGAGAAGAAGAAAGAGAGAAAATAAGAGTGGGAGAGAAAACCCAAAAAAGGCAAGAAAAGGGGAGTAAAGTTGAAAAATCAAATAGTGGTAAAAGTCCTTTTTTGAGAGAAAAAGAGGTAAAAAGAGTGTTAATGACAAAAGCACCCCCTATATATGCTTATGCCTACCAATATTTATTTGTCTTCTGTAAAAGTTTCTTTATCTTTAGGTGTGGAGCACATTCTCAAGGAAAATGCAGATGTATTTCCCAAAGACATTCCTCAAGGTTTACCTCCTAAAAGATGTATTGAACATAATATGGATCTCATTCCAAGGACATCCTTCATAACATGCCAACCCATAGGAGCAATCCACAAGAGACTAAAGAAATACAAAAGCAAGTAGAGCAACTCATGAAAAAAGGATGGCTTGAATCTCTAGTGGAGTTGCCATCTATTACAACCAAAATCTCGACTAGACGACGAACAAAAAAGAGACGAGCTTAAAAAGAGATTTTGAAGTTGTCACCATAGTTTATTATAGAAAAAGTATGGAAAACAGTAAAATAAGACATGCTATACAAGAACTAGATTTTAGGTCCGGAAGTCCGTTACGCGTAGTGAAAATCAAGATTCACGTAGTTCTTAGAGAAATTGTTTGTTAGAAAGTGTTGATGTTTTTAATTTTTGAAATTTTATATCTTTTTTGATATTTTTAAATTATTTGAAAATTAGTATCACACGACGTAAAGGCTGAATAAACACTAAAAGAAAACAATTTTCATTTTTGTAAAATTTTTCTATTTTGGTAATTTTTTATAATTTTCAAATATTTTTAACTTTTTTAAAAAAATAACATGTGTGTAAAAAAGATGGGGTTTAATAAAAAAACAAAGGTGAAAAATGGGATAAGATGCATGGAAGGGTGCATGCAAGGAGTAAAGGCTGAAAATAAAATTAAAATAGATTGAGGCTGCGAATTGTGAAAAGCAGGGTACAGTAAGTAGACGAGAACCAATGGCAAAAGGGGTGCAGGACTTAAATAATACGGGTGTAACGAGTAAATAGGAATAGGAAAAGAAAACACAAACAAACATACAAATGATGAAGGTGTAAATATTAAAATGGGGATGCGCGTAGGAAACAAAACAAGGCTAGACCCAAGACCCAATAGACAAGAGGTTGAGAATATTAAAAGTGGGGTACGGAAAGCAAAATAACCCAATTTAAGCCCAACCCCAAAATAACTATCAAAACATAAAAATCCCTTAAGGGTTTCTTCTTCCTCTGCGTGAGCAACACCAATCCTCACCCACTCATGGCTGGCCAGGGCCAATGTTGCCGACGCCGATCACCGCCGAAGGAGCTGCCAGCGTTAATGTCACTGTTTCTCTTTCATTCCCTTTCGCGTCCGAGTGCTCCTTTGATCTCATTTTTACTCACAAACACGAGACACTCCTTCCACTCATTGCTACCAGAAGCGTCGTCGTCATCCACGGCGCTCCAACTCCCTCATTCTTCTTCTTGCGCCGGCCACACCAGGTCTGGGAGCCACGCCACTGAGCCCTACTGTCGCGCCCTCAACCGGAATCGCTCTTCTCCAATCGAACTTTGACACGCCTCCGGCAATGCGGCCGACGAATTTTTCTTCCCTTTATCTGTTCGATTGGGTGATGGTTGTTTTTTGTTACTTGGATGATGGAATAGTCTTGGGAGTGATGGAAACTGTTTTGGTATTCTGTTTTCTATTGTGCAAGTGGAAGATGTGAGTGATAAGGCGATAAGCGTGAGCGAGTCCTCTATTTGGTGAAGAAAATGAAAGAAGATGAAAGATGGATGAAAAAGGGAGGTGAGGAAGATGGTGAGGGAATGGGTGGCGACAATGTGTAGTTGGAAATGCGAAAGGATGAGTGCTTGTGTGCGCGTGAATGGGGAGAGAATCTAGAGGGAGCTGTTGTTTTTATGTGATGGTATTTGTTGGTTATGGAGAATGATGATAGATGAAAAATGTGGGTCTGAGTTGTAGGATTATGAGGAAAGTTAGCGTCTACCGGTTTAGCGGGAGGAAGAAAAATGTGGTTCGGGTATGGGTAGTGTGCGTCGGTCTCAACGTGGTTAATCATGAAGGCATGATGATGGAAGAATGGGAAGTAGTAACAGTAGGCGAACAACCATGCGGCATCAACCATTTCATACAAGATTTATGTGATCAAACACTGAGTGACAGAATTACGAGGGCCTTTGAGAAAGCTCATGAATATTAACCAAGGGATCCCTCAGGATTCAAAACTGAAGGTCCTTGATACCTCAACATTAGGTTACGTAAATGGGAAAGGGTGGTTAGTTCCTCCCATTGTTTTCTGCCACCTTATTTCTTTGCTTTTTTTTTTTTTTTACAAAAAAGGTCATTTTTCCTTTTTTATTATAAAAATAGGTCAGTTTATTAATTAATTACATAACAAAATCAGTTTAACGATAATTTGACTTTTTTCTATTTATTTTTAACTTTTATATAATTTCTAAAATTTTATATATTTTTAAAAAAATAAATTTTTAATAATTTGATTAAAAATATTTTAAATAAAATTTTATTAAAATTTTGATATTTTAAAACTTTGTATTTTAAATTTTATTATTACATTTTATTATAAAATTTGATTAAAAATATTGTAAAAAAATTATTAAAATTTTGATATTTTAAAACTTAATATTTTAGATTTTATTATTACATTTTATTATAAAATTTACAATAATAAAATTTGATTAAAATTATTTTAAATAAAATTTTATAAAAATTTTGATATTTTAAAACTTATATTTTAAATTTTATTATTTTATTTTATTATAAAATTTACAATCATAAAATTTTATTTAAAATATTTTTAATCAAATTATTAAAAAATTATTTATTTATATATATATATATATATATATATATATATATATATATATATATATATATAACTTTAGAAATTATTATAAAAGTTTAAAAAAAGATAGAAAAAGATCATATCATTAATCAAATCAAATCTGTGATAGTAGACTGATCCATCTTTATAATAAATAAATCAAAATAATCTAATTTTGTAAAAAAACTAGTCAAATCATTAAGAAATTAACTCTACCATATAATTAATTAGTAAATTAACTGATTTTTGTAATAAACGGATCAAAGGCACCCATTTTTGGAAAAAAATCTATTTCTTTTCAATCACCCAAAATGCCAGTTTTTTCTATTTTGTACACCACTGCCTAACTCAGTAACTAGTGCATGGGAGGGAGTCACCAAATGAGGAAAAGGTGGAGATTGTCACCAAAAGAGAATAGGTAGTGTGCAGGAACATGAATCTTTCTGTGCATCTCGTTTCAATCATCCGTTCCACTTTGTTTTTTTTTTTTCGTTCACTTTTCTTTTAAAAATCAAATAAAAGTAAAATTAAAAATAGAATAATATAAAATAAAATAAAATATAAAAAATTACTATAGACTGAAATGAAATAAAATAAGATAAAATAAAATAACATAAACTTAAACGAAAATGAAACAAAATCATATAAAATAAATAAAATAACTAAAATAAAATAAAGTAATATAAAATAATAATAATAAAAAAAATAAAGTATAAATAGATATAACTAGATGAGTAATGATCAAATGACTCATTTTTTTACCACTTCTCTTACCAACTTGATGTGGTCTGACATATTTAATTTTCAAATTTTTTATAATTTAATTAAAATTTGAAATCACAATACTGAAGATGAATGTTTTGATGCGTGCGTGTTTGAAACTCACCCTTCATCACACAACGCTTTCCCCAAACCCCTCTTTTCATTTTTAGTTTTCAAAAATCTCTTTACTCTGAACCTTCAATTACCTCCCCAACCATGTTTCACAAAACCCAACCCGCACACATACGAAACAAAACCCGCTCTGCTCTCCTCTATCGTGAAAAATCAAAACCCCCTTTCTCCTTTTAATGTTCAAACCCAAACCCCTTTCACTTCAACGGAAAAACCCTTTCTCCTTTTAATGTTCAAACCCCAAACCCCTTTCACTTCATCAGAAAAACCCTTTCCCCAAACCCCTTTCTCCTTTTAATTTTCAAAATCTCCCAAACCCTGAATCTACAATTACGAACCCCCACCCACATTTGCTATGCACACAGACACGAAACAAAACCCGTTATCTCCTTTCCCATCCCCTCCACACCGTTATCTCCTTTCACCACACAGGAATTGCGAAATTGTCGAACCTCAGGGCGAATCTGAGCTGCAAGAAGGGCGATTTTGGAACCTACTACGAAATGGGTTACCCTGATTTTGCTGTCGTTGGTGAGAAGGTTGAATGTTTCTGCCTTTTTAACTAGTTTTTGTGCACGCTTAGTTTCTGTTGGTTTTTCATTGTTTTGTGTAGTTGTTTATTGATTTTTATAAATGACATTCCAATTTGACCCCACCATTTAGTGATGATTGCAAAGAAGTTGTTGATTTTGTGGATTTAAGAAGTTTTTGAATTTGATTTTTGTGTTAACTGTGTGAATTGAAAAGATGTTTACAAAATTGATGAATACATTGTGTCCCTACCATTTATTTTGTCGATTTCGTTCAATGTTTAGTACACAATAGTGCATGAGCATATTCGTTTCAAAAATTGAAGTCCCAAACTAGGACAAAAAGATGGATTGAAAATTTTTGGAAAGATGTTCTTCCCTAAATATATGGTGTTTCTTTATTATTTAGTGACCTTGGTAATATTTTGGATAGTTTGTACAATGCTAATTGATCATAGTGTGTCTCTTTAATTAATGATGAGTAATTCAACCTAGTTATCTGTGCTTATTATAGTGGCTTGTTGTTAAAAACATGTATCCATACTTGGTATTTTATATATTTTTTAAATTCATCAACCTTTTTTGTAAAAAGTTAAAATCAGGATTGGTTTACAAAAAGTTACCATGAAGCCAAGATTTTATTATAAAAATGATAAGATTGTTATTCACAATTCTAATAAATTATTGTATGGTGTAATTATTAACATTTATATAACTTTTATAATAGATTTAAAATTTTAGTATTTTTGGTTAATCGCGAACTATTATTTGGGTGTCGTGTTTGTTGTTTATTTATTGGAATACCTTACCTATATAAAGTGTTTACCCGAGTAGGAGATTTTAGATACCTATGGCAGAAGAAGAGGGTGAGTCAAGGAAGGTAAATGTTTGTGATTATGATCCATTTATTTATTATAGTTAATTAAGTTCATATCTTGATGTTTTTTAACATGTTTTTTAACTATTTGATTGGTATTTTAGCTTGTGGTTTGTAATCGTTGTAAAACAGACTACATTGTTCAAGTTAATGGTTTATTGAGATCAAGACATCGCTCTCGAATTGGAGTCACTCCATTTAGGTGGTGCGTTGAGATGGTGAAACCATTGGATATCAATGGAGTGTTGTTAAAACATACTCTTAGTCGGTGTGTCCTTGAACATGAAAGTATATGTATCAGGCAACATTTGGTACAGTTGTTTGTTTTAGATGTTTGTGTTTGTTTGGGTTTGAATGCTATTGGGGTTATTGTAGAATTCAATATTGTTGTGTGCGGGGTGATCGAGTCATTATTAGAACATCAACCAATAACAATAGATGACATTGTTAATAGGATATACTTTTATTTACAGAGTGACGATGACGATGACAATGACAATGTAGACAATGTTTGTCATTTATATTTGTTGCTATGTTTTGCTCTTTTGTATTTTTCCAGGACTTCTAGGACTGTGACAAACATGCCATTTAGATTGTTGGATAACCTTGACAACTTGAATCAATACAACTGGTCAAGGTCTGTCCATAGGTTTTTGGTTGAAGGTTTCAATCGTGGTTACCACACTTTAAGGCAAGATCAAAACACGTCTGCCATAATTGTAGCTGGGTCAGTGGCTGTTTTGCAGGTATTTATTATTTTAGCCAAGTTGTATTTTGTTAGCCTTGTGTTTGTGAAGTTGATGATTAATTAGTTCCTTAATTTTTTTAGCTTTTGGTTTGTCGACTACTTTCGTTAAGGTCTTATGAAGGTGATGTTATTTTCCCGAGAATTTTGAGTTGGTCGTCCTTGATGATTAGGACTCATGGAATCAAATCCGCATTTGAATATAACAAGGTATTGTATTGCATTCGTTTTACTTTAGTTGATTAAGTTCTATTCCGTGTACCAATAAGGTATAAAGTTTGGACATCATTATGCAGGTTATTCTTGGTTGGGAATTAACTAAAGAGGAAAAAAACATTGATGTTGTTCATGATGCCTTAAATATTGGTGAAGATGACATCCAAAGAAAGGAATAGATGACATGTCCTTTACTGAATTCAAGCAATGGTGCAAAAGGAAGTTGAAAAGAAATTATTGGGTCATTCGTCAATTAGGACCAACTGAGCAGTATGGAAGAAGAGTATGCCCGTGGAGGTGAGGAACTTGATGCATCTTTCTTTCATCAACCTCTAGCCTTTTCATTTCATAAAGGTGATGCCTTTGATGTTGAAGAACCTCAATCATGTAATTTTGATCAATTAGAGCAATGTACTTCTGAATACAATCATCATGGAATGGAAATTATTCCCATTATTGAACTAGAAAAATGTTCATTAAATGTAGACTTAACTCAATTGTATCGGATTCTTGTCTCAGAAAATGACAGGTAAGTTACTGTTGTGGATATAAATTTCATGATTGTATTTTCACGGTTATATAGTGTTAATTCTAAATTTACACTTTTCAGGAAAGTTGTGGTTGACATAAATCAACAAATACTAACCACAATTGAGTGTTGGGGATTTCATCCTCGTGGAAAGCTTTGCAACATGGTAATGTCCTTAAGTCATGTATATTTATAAATTTGTTATTTTGTCTACTCAAATTACATTGTTGCTTTCAAATTTTGTCAGGCCATTTTGTTTGCTTGCAATACCTTCATGTATAGACAAAGAAAATTGAATGGGTTGATCAAGAGAGTTGTGTTTGGTCCACTGTATAAGGTATTATAATTCTTATTGTTTTTTAAGTTTTTATATTTGATGGATGTTGTTGATGATGATTTATCAAAATTTAATTGTGAAATGTTGAATGTAGACCGCAGTTGTAGAAGATAGTAGAAAGGTAAAGGCAAAGAGACGCCAATGGATCTTAGGGGACGCGTGGGCTGGTTTCAGTACACGATATATTGACAGCAGATTTTGTAAGAATGAAGATTTGTAATTTTATTTATTAAATAGTAATTGTGGATGTTTAGTGATTGTTTTTTTTGGAAGGTATTTGCTTCTATAATCCATGAGCAGCATTGGTGGTTTTATGCAATCAACTGTCGCACACACCAATTTTTTGTCCTTGACTCTCTTGGGAGGACACGACATGGAAGAAAAATAATAGACAATGCAATTGTAAGTTTACTTCTTAATATAATTGCTGTAGTTGGCAAATTCAATTATTCATGACTAAAATGTATGTTGATTGTAACATCCCGGTCGGATATTACTAATTTAAGTAATAAAAATTAAGAAATATGATGAAAACCTCATTTATTATACTTCGCTTCCCAAAAACGTGGGAAATTTTATAACATTTATTAATCGGATGTTATCCAAAAATCCATAATTTATGAAACTCCAATACAGTATCCAAATTCACAAATCAGTAAAACACTGTTTACAAATTTCATAAAAACAATAATGATAAAACTCCAGTAAAAGCTTTTCCCAGTTAACCCTCTCTCCGATGCTATGCTTCATCAGCACCACCTGCAACATCATCTGCTCCCGTGTAACGCATTACACGATCATCGACAAACACAAGCAGATAGGGTGAGCTCATAAACAATTAACATATAAGTTAATAAAAAAAAGTCAAGATACACCCATCTCTTTTATTCTAGTTAATTCTTGGCCCAAACCTTAATCCCCAAGGCTTTTCAACCTTCACAACACATAAATAATTAGCCTCGGATTCAGGGTTTATGATGCTCACACGAACCTGCCCGCTCGTGGTCCTGCCTCTACGAACCTCCCCGCTCGTAGTCCTGCTCTACGGACCTACCCGCCCGTAGTCCAACACACGTGATCCACCAGCTACGTACCTTCCCGCACGCAGCATCTCTCAAGTGTGAGCACGGAACATACGAACCTACCTCGCTCGTATCCTCACACGAGAGTAACATGATATGAACCTCCCCGCTCATATCATCACGTGTTCACCACCATCCATGAACCTACCCGCTCATGGCACAGCATCCCCTGATCCAATTTTCACAACACAACATGATAACGAAAACAACTAAAGCACACCACCCTACACAAGGTACATACTCAAGCTGGTCTTAGGGATTCCAATGCTTCCACGAACCTGCCCGCTCGTGGTCCAACTCTACGAACCTCCCCGCTCGTAGTTCAACACACGTGATCCACCAGCTACGTACCTCCCCGCACGCAGCATCTCTCAAGTGTGAGCACGGAACATACGAACCTACCTCGCTCGTATCCCCACATGAGAGTAATAGAATATGAACCTCCCCGCTCATATCATCACGTGTTCATCACCAGTCATGAACCTACCCGCTCATGACAACATCAAGCATATCCCAGACCAGGACCCACACCACAAACCATGCAAAACATATCACAATGCACCCTACCACTACACCATCACCTAGCGTAGCCTAAGCGCCGCTAGGCGAAATGGCAGTACAGACCGCCTAGCGGTTCCACATCACCGTCGGGTGCCACAACTTATAAGACATTCTTGTTTCATACTATCGCTTGGCGGTTCAGTCTACACCGCTAGGCGCTACACCAGTAATGTGACACTACTGGGTTTTAGGTACTCTAATTTATTTCCTAGAATTCAACCATTTAATTCTCAAACATCCAGAAATCAACATACACATTCATATATTCCAAATTACAACATCACAACACATATGCATCTTTCAAGTATAAGCACACATTCCTCTCTTTTATAATTCATATATACTTACCTCTTAAATCAATTCCAACACACACTTTATTTTCCCCTTCTCATTTTCCCAACCCTTTGCATGCTTACAATTCCATTACATTTAAAGTATGATTATCATGTTCCCATACTTTTCCAAAACCCGTCATGATCATGCAACACTCGGTCATAGTGATATCATCAATAGTGGCCTTATTCCCACGCTTATAACATCTTACATTCGAGCTAACATATATAGGTTCATATATTCAACATGTCTCAGCAAGCACTACCAAAAACATACTCATCAATCATGCATCAATATATTTATATATATACATTCACCAATCAAGGCCATACCAGCACTTGATCACACTCAATCATCCATTAGTAATAATACTATTAGGGAATTCAAGAACCAATCATGAGTGACGTATATCTCCCTCTTCAGGCATCCAAAATGAATCTCCACCGTTCAAAGTGAAGAACAACATGTTGTGAAACACCTTACAAAATTTCACCTAAATCGGACGGTTAACGAAGCAGGAAATGCAGTTTCACGAAAACTGCGCAGACCAGAAAAATCGGTGGCGCCTGGCGGCATGAAACGACCGCCGGGCGATTCCTGTTCCACGAAAAGTACGAAAAATAGCGTTTTTTGTGAATCAAAGCACCATGTCTCACTGGTATGGCGCCTGGCGACCAAATGGGTGCCGCCAGGCGGTTCCTGCACCTGCGAACCTTACCTCCTTCACAACAACTCTAATTTCCATCAATTTCTGACTCTATAGATCCGATTCTATCTTTTAGGATTACAATTCATCTCTAACACTTTACATACGCGAATCCATTCACATTTTTCCATTTAGATGTGTGTCGTTTTCGAAATCCCCAATTCATCAACCTAAAAAGGGTGTTCTTAACAGTTCTCTCAAATTAACTCTAATTGATAGTGAAATTCCCTAATTTCTTTAGTCAAGTATTCAATTAAAAGTTAAGGATCCCTTTCCTTCCATTTAGAATCCAATCAGAACACTCAAAACACCAAAACCGAACCAAAATTGGTCCACGTCGCCTGGCGGGTGTTCATCACCGCTAGGTAGTTCAAGCAAAACCTAGAATCTGGGTTGGTCGTCACGCGTCGCCTGGCGACACAACGCTCACCGCCAGGCGGTTCCTCTCTGAAACCCAGGAAACAAGTAAAAATTGGATGAGTCGCCTGGCGGCAGTTCATCATCCGCCAGGCGGTTTCTGGAAAATTCCAGAAACACGAATTATACACAGCAGGGTATTGTACATGCATCAATTTAATCATACAGTTCATGAAATTAAACAGTACGCAATTAAAGGTACAATTCCAGCTCCCCTAACCTCTGATCCTCGCTCCAAACACGGATTGCACGTGACTTTTAATTCAAACTCACCCTTGCTCTTGCCTCACTCTTCCACAATGGTTTCCCACTCCAATTCTCCTCTACAATTCGTGCCAATCACCCAGAAGTCTGTGATTTCGTATGCACTCCCCTGTCTCAGACTCTTAATCCCTTAATTATCCTCTCTCACTCTAATTCATTCCACCCTTAATTTCACTTAACCTTTTAAAACGAAAATTACAATAAAAGTGTGTGTTAATGTCTACTCAATATCCCTCACAATGTATTTTTCCAGCACTCACGGCTGCCTTCTTGGCTACTAGGTTTTCCAAACCTTTTCACATTCATGCCAAAGGAAAAGTTGGCAAAAAGAAATTATTTAGTTCTCAACAAGGTTTGAACCCACACCCATGCACATACCAAACCAAGGCCAAACCATTCAACCAATCCAGATTTCATGATAACTCTTACAATTCTAGGAATTTATCATCACCCCATGCATTCAATATATAAACACACAAAAACGCATAATTTAAATAACACCCAAGTGGCACACATAGGACTCGAACCCAAGTCCTCACACATAATAAAATACTCTCAACCACTTGAGCTAGTACTTTTCCATGTCATAGTTCCTCACATTAACTGCTTTAAATGTTTCTATTACCCGCCATAATTAAATAATTATTTAAATAACTATTTAATTTTCTCGGGTCTTACATTGATATTTTGTACTGGCTTTTTTTAAGGCCTGTAACATGGAGATTTTATTTGGTTTGCTTTGAAATGATTCTGATGCTGATAAACCTAAATTTGAAGTCCTTACCCAAGACCTTCCCCTTCAACCCAATTTGTAAGCACCAATTTTTGTCTTACATTTTATCCAATATTACTATCTTCATATGATACTGTGATTTAATTTATGTTCACATATTTAGAGATATGATTGTGGCATGATAGTGTTGAGATATATTGAGTTGTGGGATGGTGAAACAATCTTTGATGAAAAAAACTTCCCCGCATACACTTCTATAAGTGCCTTTTATTGAATTTCGTTTTGCTCTCATGGTATTCACTCGTTATAATTTCATTTACTTTATTCCATACCGCAGGAACAACTTCAAGCACTCAGGCAACATTACATATGTGATTGGTTTATGGATCCCGAAAATATTCATCGGAATTACTTGCTCCAAGTTTTAGATGTATATAAACGTAAATAGTTTTTGTTGAAAACAATTGTAAAATATGATTCGAATATGACAATTGTCATTCAAACATTTCACTTTTGATTATATATGTATTAGGGAGGGAAATATTTATCCTCCTGTGCTTTCCATAGCCGTCCACATTAATTTGGTTCCAAAATTCAGTGGTGGTTACTAATTAATGTTTGTAAACTTTCATCTTACTTTGGAAAACGTTAAAGGAAAATTGTATCCCAAATTCAATTACAATTAATTTTGTAAGAATAAAATGGTAATTGGAATAAAGTTCCTTTTCTTTTTTGCAAATTAATTTTACGAAAAAAATATGTGGGTTTCATATTAATTGTTCTGTACATGCAACTTCACTTAAAAAATGTAGCAGGGTTGTTTTCCCAGGAATGCCCTAAGATAAGGTTTAAAATAAGTGGAATGTGGACTGTCCCTATTGTGCATAGGTGGCGTTTTCCCTTTTATCGAGGGCTGAAAAGTTGGTCCATCACTTGTCAAATATGTTACTTTTTATCTCGTGCATTAACTCGTACGTGGGTTACAACTTAATTCGCTTCGAATTACAATGTAGTCTTAAGACTGATCCAGGTTAGTATACATATGAATGTTAATTCAAGAAATAATGGAATGGTAAAAATGATTATATGAAACGTCTTCCCAAATCCACTTGAGTTCATACACATGTTGGTGTGGCTCCCTTTCAATGAAATCAATGATGATAAGTTTTTATTGAAATGTATTGAATAAAAAATATCCTCGAAGTGGATCATGCATCGATTATAAAATCAGTTGGTCAATGTACAATGAAGAAATCATCCATTCAAGTGTTAAATGTTTAATACGAAAGACTCATTCACCATACCTATGGCACAACAAAAATTACAATCATGTTTAATCCAAAAGAGGACCAACCCATGGCCACATGTTCTAAATACTCCGTACAAAATAATAAATTTGTGGACAATTCAGAGATGTCATTTATAGACACATGTTTCATGTAACGATGTTTGTTGATGCCATTTCATTTTCAAGTGCCCATGTCATCAAAATAAAAGACCAAACCATCGTCATTCCTGCAAAAAAATTATTTAATGAGTGTTGGGTGAATCTGGATACTAAATTTTCTCTTAATACCACAAATAAGAACGCCATGCATAAGTTATTTTACTATACCTAAAAATTTGTTCCTTGTGACACATTTTGTGTTTGATGTGTAGTATTTTGAATTGAAGTCAAGAGGGAAACAAATCCACTACACTGGACGTGTTCAAACTGCCAAAAAAAATTAAGTAAAATTACTATATGTTGGCAAAAGCAAATACAAGTCTAAATGCTGAAGCAAGATTTTGATGATGATAAAAGAAGCCTAAAAGCCATCTGAAAGTCAATATGAAGAACATGTGTTGTTATGTATAAAGCTATCTTGTAAAGTGTAATTAGAATAGTTATAATCAATACGCAAAAAGCAAATTCTGGTATTTCTCGAAAAATCAAAGTGATAATCGGTTATCACTTAGGATAATCGATTATCCTGAGCTGAGTTAATTTTTTCACGAAAAGCACTGGAATAATCAATTATCACCTCTGATAAATGATTATCTGTTCAAAAATTTGTTTTCAAAAAACACACTAGAATAATCGATTATCAATTGTGATAATCGATTATCTTGGTCAGTTGGGCGCGACTATTCAGCTTTTGACCTAATTTTCAGAACCTTTATTTAAGGAACATTAGAGTTACTTCTAACTTACCTTTTTGAGAAGGTAGAGTGCTAATGCTGTGACTGCAAGAGAGTTCTCTTAGTGTTCTTAAAAGAAGCTTTGAAAAACCTAGTGTGGGTAGAGCGATAACTTTTCCTGAGAGGTTTTCTAGGAGATTGAGTGCTGCTGCTGTTGCTAGGAAAGCTAAGGTCAAGGTTCTCTGTGTGATTCAGAGAAAGGTGTTCATTGCTTGTGTGTTCAAGAGAGGTGTTTTCTTTCCTTACTCTTTTTATTATCTGATTGTAAATCTGATATTTGTTAGTGATTTAGTTAATCTTGTTTTTGAGAGATTAACAACTGGACGTAGGGTCTTTTGATCCGAACCAGTATAAATACTTGTGTTCAATCTTCTTCTCTATCTCTTTGTTTCATCTACTATTATGTTTAAAGGAATTAATATTTGATTTAATTGATAAAATTTTGGAAAAATTTTAAAGTATTAATTTTACCACTTAAAACCAATTCACCCCCCTCTTGGTTTTTGTTCAAACGCTTAAACATTTCGCTGCGCGATACCAACAATTGGTATCAGAGCTTGCTTTGATAGTTGTTCAAATTTTTCGAAAATGGTTGGACAAAATCAAACTTTTGTTGAGGGTGCGTCTATCAACAAACCTCCTCTATTTACTGGTGAAAATTATCCTTTCTGGAAAGTTAGGATGCAAATTTTTCTGGAATCTGTTGATAGAGGTATTTGGGATGCTGTGTTAAATGGTCCATTTGTTTCTGTTAATATTGTAAATGATGTGCAGGAACCAAAGCCATTCTCGCAATGGACAATAAACGAAAATAGACGCGCTCAGTATGATGTAAAAGCTAGAAATATAATTTCATCAACCTTAACCCTAGATGAGTTTTACAAGATCTCAATCTGCACCAGTGCACAAGATATGTGGGAAATATTGCGTGTAACTCATGAAGGAACAGACAATGTGAAAAGGACACGCAAGAACTCCTTGATTCAAGAATACAAAATGTTTCGGATGCAACACGGAGAAACTATCTACGATGTGCAGAAACGATTCACACACATTGTCAATCATCTCACAGGTCTAGGTAAAACTCTTGATACTGATGAATTAAATATAAAAATTCTTAAATCTTTGAACAGAACTTGGCAGCCGAAGGTGACAACCATCACAGAGTCACAAAATCTTGCGACAATGACGATGGCGGCCTTATTTGGAAAGCTGAGAGAGCATGAGCTTGAATTGGGCAGACTAAATGAAGAAGAAGATATTGGAAGAAAGAAGAACATTGCCTTCAAAACTGAAGTGGTTAAAGGCAAAAAGCAAAAGGAAGAAGATGATTCAGATTACGATGAAACTCTTAGTCTTATGATTAAGAAGTTTACAAAATTCATGAAGGCCAAAGGTAAAAATCAATTCAAGAACAACAAAAAGGATAATCAAGGATCATCCTCAAATTTTAAATGCTACGGATGTGGAGAATCTGGACATGTCAAGGCTGATTGCCCAAATTCAAAGAAAAGTGAAGAGAAGAAGGGCAGAAAATTCTTTAAAAAGAAGGCATACAAAGCATGGGAAGACAATGCCTCAAGCTCATCAAATTCTAGCGATTCTGATAATGGAGAAGCAAATCTATGTTTGATGGCTAATCACGATGATTCTGACAGTGAGGTAAATTCTACTTGCAATGAAAATGAGTATGATGATTTGTATGATGCTTTTCAACAATTACTTCTTAAATCTAGTAAATTGGATAATGCTCATAAAAAGTTAAAATCTGATTTTAAAGATTTGCAAAGTAAATTTGAAAAATCTCTTGAAGAAGAAGAATTTCTAAAAAATAAAATTTCAATACTAGAAAATAAAGAAAAAGAAACGGTTGAATGTGCTTCATGTAAAAGTTACATGTTTGATATATGTATTTTGGAGAAACATCTTGAAGATGCCTTAGAAAATAAAAATTGTGAAAAGTTTGATCTCAAGAAAAATCCAAATAAGTCCAAGCATGCTCATAATCATGATTTAAAAAATAATACTAAAAGAACTCGTAGAGTTTGGGTAGAAAAAGGAACATCTCATTCTATGAATACATATGCATGTATTGCTACATGTTTTTATTACATGAAAAAGGGCCATACTTCAAACAAATGCAATATTAAACATTTTGGTGTTCCAAATGGGAAGTATGATTGGGTGCCTGTTCATAAGTAGATATTTTTCTTCTAACCCTAAGGACCTAAACAAGTTGTTGGGGACCTAAATGAATTGTTTCCTTATTTTGCAGATGACTTCTAAATCCAGAAGATCAATGTGGTATCTTGACAGTGGTTGTTCAAGATACATGACTGGAGACAAAAAGAAGTTTAAGAACTTTAAAAGAAAGGAACAAGGATTTGTCACTTATGGGGATAACAACAAGGGAAAAATACTTGGAACATGTGATGTAGGTGGAAGAAATACTTTTGAGATCAAGGATGTACTGTATGTGGAAGGACTAAAGCACAACCTTATCAGTATAAGCCAATTATGTGATAAAGGACTCAAAGTAATATTTGAGAGTGGCTACTGCACTATTCATCAAAAGGACTCCAAATAAGTAACCTTAAAAGGTATGAGACACAATAACATTTACTTGATTGATCTTGATACTGCATCATCTAGTGATATAACTTGTTTGGTTGTTAAAGAAGAAAATCCTTGGTTGTGGCATAAACGAGCTGCTCATATTCACATGCAACAATTAAACAAACTAATTTCTAAAGAATTAGTAATCGGATTGTCAAAAATAAAGTTTGAAAAAGATAAACTATGTGATGCATGTAAAAAAGGAAAACAAGTAAAATCTTCATTTCATTCAAAAAATGTGATTTCTACATCAAAGCCTTTAGAACTTTTGCATATGGATTTGTTTAGTCCTTCAAGGACAAAAAGTGTTGGGGGAAATTATTATGCTCTTGTTATTGTTGATGATTACTCAAGATATCCATGGACCTTCTTTCTCACATTAAAAAGTGAGGCCTTTAAAGCTTTTAAGAAATTTGCAAAAGTAATTCAAAATGAAAAAGATTTGAAAATTAAAGTTTTGAGAAGTGATAATGGTGGAGAATTTTAAAATGAATTATTTGAAAACTTTTGTGAAGAAAACACAATTATGCATAATTTTTCTGCACCTAGAACTCCTCAACAAAATGGAGTTGTAGAAAGGAAAAATAGATCTTTAGATGTTTTTGGTCTTAGGTGTGTCTTTCAATCTGTTGAATGGTTTTTCAATAGGTTAAAAGGTTGGCTGTAGTAGTTTTAAACTGCAACAAATTCAATCAGTTGATTTAGTTTTTAATCGACTGATTTCACTTAAGTCAAGTGAAATCAACCAATTGATTTGACTATAAAACCTGTCATTTTCGGAAGAGAGGTTTGTTGATCATTTTAAAGCACGAATTTGTTCTGGAAACTTGTGGAAACTCTCTCCTTCGTGATCATATGTGTTGCAGCTGTTGAAGATTGATCTTGGATCAATTCTTGGAGCTTTTGGCTTGGTTTAAAGCTTTGAGAAAGTGGTTTGTGGTAGGATAGGTTGTGCTACCACTGAGGTTTGATCTTTCTCAAGCTTTTTGTGTGTGCCTGGTGGTTTTCCAGGTCTGCAACAGGGTTCTTGCTGTGCTGGTGTGATTCTTGTGTGATTCAATAGTCTTTTGTGGTGTTTTTGCATATTTTGGAAGTGTAAGGGTGGATACTTTGTAAATCTTTTGAAATAGTTCAAAGTCAAGCTCAGGTTGCTTTGACAAACTGGATGTAGCTCAGGTTTGAGTGAACCAGTATAAAATTTTGTGGTGTCCTCTCTTCTCTAACCTTTCTCCTTGCATTTTCATTTTAAAGTTTAAAGAACTTGTGCTTTAATAATCTTTTTCATGTTCTTGCATGTTTTCATAGCATTTGCAGCATTGAACATGTTTACATAATCATTTGGAACCTATCTTGATCATTCTTGTGCATTGTTCTTGGTTTAAAATTCAAATTCACATTTTTGCATTTTTCCTAGTATTTCAGTCGACTGTTTTCTTGTTTCAATCGATCGATTATACTAGAACAGAATCTGTTTAGTAAAATCAATCAATTAACTCTATTTTTGATCGATTGAAAGTGTACAGTTAAGTATTGTTTGCATCTTAACTTAGTAATCTATTTGATTCAATTAAAGGTGGTTTTTAGCTTGCAAAGATGGCCTAAATTTTTTTAACTAGCCAATTCAACCCCCCCTTCTTGGCTTTTCAACCATTTCAAAACTAACAATTTGTGCTACGATTCAATGGTGAGTTGGTAAACCAAATAATGAAAATTAATAGTGTCATGTGAATAATTATTTAGTGTTAAGGAAACTACTTAATTGAATGAGGATGTCCTTGTGTTCAAAATCTTACAAAGAAAAAGACACAGTTGTATACAAAAAAACACATTGATACTATGGTATTGAGATGACATTTGAAATGTTCTTTCGTGGTATGATTCAACATTGAGTTGGTCAACCAAATAATGAAAATTAATAGTGTATTGGAAATATGGTTATTTTAAGTTCGGTAGAATATAATAAATTCTTTATTAACAAACAATAAGATAACAAAAATCATTGGATTTATGTTCAGCAGAAATTAGCTTTCTTTTTCAGACTTTTTGGACCAAATATAAAGTCCACAGTGAAATACTTGTTTAGGAAACAATAATGGTTTTTTGCCAACATGGAATGTTAGTGGCCTTAACTGAATTTACCTTTAGTAGTAAGTGTTTTCGTATTTCAGACTTTTTGTACAAAATAAATTGCAGTGTGACATACTTGTTTGGGGCAAAATTAATGTTTTTCTGCAACCATGTTCTAAATTTCATGCACATTAGACAAGCCTATAATGGTAAAAACGTATATGGAATTACCTTTAACACTAATTGCCTTCTTGTTTTAGACTTTTCATACAATATAAAATCCAGAGATTCTTCTTTACAAGTGAGATTCTTCTTTGCAACACCAATAATGCTTTTCTGCCAACATAAAATGTCATTGAGTTTTTCAGTTGACTTAGTTTTAGTTTGAGTGCACGTTAACTAACCATAAAATTATAAAAATAGTAATTGGACTTCCCTTCAGCATTAACGACCTTCATCTTTCAGACTTTTTGTACAAAGAAAATCCCATTGACATGTTAATTTCGGAAATATGGTAGCCCTTATTTTACCATATTCATAAGGACAAATTAATAATATTTACATATATAAGGCAGTTATACACCTAAAGATGTTATCCTAATCTTAAATGTTTAGCGACTCTCCTATGAATTCTTGGTTGACTACTAATGTTAATAGAATTGCTTCAGGATATGCTAAGACTTAACATGGTTCTCTATCTCTCTTTCTTGACATGTTTCTTTGCCTTTCATCTGACATTGCCATATAGTTGAACCTACGCCAATTATTTTTCATTCACTAAATTACAGAGTTATCAACAGTTGCCTTTATAATAATCAACATTATAAATTTAAATATAAATAATTTTAAACTATAAAAAAGTACTTTTTTTACTAAATACCAAATAAAAAGTAAAAGCTTTGACTTTTTTTATTCATCAAAAGAAAACCTTTTAAATATATTTTTATCTTACCTGCATAAAGAATTTATGAAGCATTAAATTAAAATACATTGAAAGATTTAATAATTAAATGAAACTAATATAGAATTTTTATTAAAAAAGCATCCAATATCTTAATTATGCAATAATTTTCTTGTACACAAAGTATTATTAATTGAAGATAGGATTCAGAGCACACGAGTTCAATTTTTAAAGTTTAAGCAATGAGGCAAAGCTCATGTGAATCTAACCCAAGTAACAAGGTTCTCTTGTCCACTTGATTGTGACATATCCATTAGTTTCCTTCCTGTCAACAATTCCAGCAAGACTCAACAACCCCATAACTTGAGATATTCCAAAACTCATAAAATTGCAACTTCGAGTTATAGGATCATACAAACTTGTATGTCATGCAAGTGATTGTTTGGTTTCCTATTTTTTATCAAATACATTTTCTAATATCCTCCTTTTCTTGAAAAATGTCAAACAAAATAAGAAACATTTGTCGTAAAAGAACCTACATCACGCCATTCCACATTTTATTAGTTAATTCTAATTCCACAAAAAAATAGAATGTCTTACCTTGGACAAACCTAACTCTGATTTGGAAGAGAAGCAAATGAAAAATTGCCTGAATTTTTTCCCCAAAATTTTCTCAACCTATAAGCATAAAAAACTATTTCATGAGTGAAGATAAAAAAACCATAGGTGCATTTAGAAATATTCACAATTCCCAAATAGAACATAACAACAAATTTAGAATTTTAGATCAACAAATTCCAATCCTTGAGCGAAAATAAATGTTACACCTGATGAATTCAAACATTCAAAATATGCTCACAGTACAATCTAAACCGTGTCAAATAATCTCTAAGGAAGCCTTTCCATTTAGTCAACCTAGTGGAATCATTATCAAGTTGGATCAAGAAGTAGACATAAGAAATACAAACAATAACAACAACCAACTAGATCAAGTTGTAGATAAAAGAATCTTATTTTAATAGTGAGGGAAAATGAGTCAACAAATGGTGTCAATTACAATAATGATACAGATTCCTAGCTTTACAATTTGAGTTAACAATGGGCAGGTTTTTGTAGGGTACTAAAGTGTCTCTACTCCTCATAGGTTTTAAAGAAAATAAGGGCACATAACAGTAATGATCTTCATGCAAACAGAAACCTCAATTTCCATGCTCACACGCAATGGATTCCTGTACAAATGAACCCAATGTATGCGATTTGTGCGGGTTCTCATTGGATTCAAATCACATGGTCATGTTAATTTAAAATACACATAAAATGGAAAGCTCAAATGGGACCACAACCCAATCATAGTAGAT
This sequence comes from Vigna unguiculata, assembly GCF_037176805.1. Classification (NCBI taxonomy): domain Eukaryota; kingdom Viridiplantae; phylum Streptophyta; class Magnoliopsida; order Fabales; family Fabaceae; genus Vigna; species Vigna unguiculata. The sequence continues at coordinate 18,952,342 of NC_140795.1, read as the reverse complement.
ACCTCAGTTTCATATCAATAGTAAAACTGTAGTCCATGACCTCTGAAAAATGATGCGACAAAAAAGTTAAAACTTAACAACCATTCACAACCATAAATGAAGAACTTACTACCAACAAAGGAACAACTTTGATTGCTCTGAGTAGGTGACTAGTGACCTATGACCTTGACAAAAAAGGAAGGCAAAACCGTTCAGTCTTCTTTCAAATGCTCCTCTTCAAAACCAAACCAAATTTGTAAATGCTTGGTGTGGGTTACCATTAAGCCAAGAGGAATGACATAAAAGAATGCAAAAGCGATAACTAGTGGCCACAAACCTATCTTCTTTAAAAGGATAACTAATGATGATAGCCGAACAACTTTCTCAAGCACACCGACCACAATTCTCCCTTGCTTTATTAAGTGTTGGGTGACCACAAAGGTGAGAAAACATATTTCACCACTTGGCTTCCTTTCTTTGGAGAAAACACTTCCTTTTTTTCACACATACTCTACACTTCACCACCACTCATAATTGCCACATCACAAGGGTTAAAAAAATTCATAAAACTTAAAAGGAAAATAATATAGTAACAAGAAAAAAGTGACAACTTCTCTCACTATCTGATGTGGTAAGGTTTTTTTAATTTTAATTTTTTTACACAATTTCCACGTTGGCCATGTTTTTGAAAGAAGTGCGAGAGAAAGGGAGGTTTTTGTTGTTCGTGTGAAGAGTGGAGAGTGGTTACACTGTGTTGCAGAACTAATCAAGTGGAAAAACAGTTACCATGGTTTCGTCTTCTACTTCCTCTGAAGTTCTTAATCTTCCCTTGAAGGTCATTACTTTCCTCTGAGCTTAAACCCCACTATCTTCTTCCATTCACCGTTCGGTGTGTTTGTTGGCGACGCTTTAGTTGGTGGAGAAGGTGTGGGTTTACGGAGTGGTGGAAAATTTTTGTGGGTAGTTGATGAGTCATTATTTTCTTCCATTCCACTAGCCTTTGTGTACCCATTAGACAGTTGTTCAGTGCTTAATTGTTCATCTTTAGAGTGTTTTTCATCTGTTGGGCTTTATTGGGCCACTGTTTTGAATTTGAACTAATTTCACATTATTTGGCCTAATTTTTGTTTTTAATTATTTTTAGGTATTTGGGTGAAGCAATTTTGGAGCTTGGACGTCAATATTCAGTTGAAGAGAGTCGCCACATCATTTCCATGTCATTTCCACGTCAGCAAAGTCAATGGGTCAACATTTGAGGCCCAGAGTGGCATTTTTGTAATTCTGCAGCTCATAATGGCAGTTTCGTAAATATGAGTGACAGGGGGTGAAATGACTACGCAAATTAGGTCTGCATGGAGGAGGAGCCGCTACTTCATCTTCTCCATTCTCTCCAACTCCATTTTTTCGTGCTCCAAGCTTCCATGGATGTCCCCTCTTGCGGTTTTTCACGTTTTTAGGTCATTTTTACCGTTTTTATGCACATTTGACAGCACCCATTGAGGGTTTTGCGTTTTGATTTCGTTCTACATTGGGCAGCTCCTTTTGTGATTTCATTGACTTGGAACAATACCCATTCATGGGTTTTTTACATTTATATATGATAGCACCGTTTTGCATTCCATTTAAGCTTTGAAATCTCTATTTTTGCTCTTAAATTGCGTTTTCAGATTTCATAAGTTAGGGTTCTTGGTTCTGTTTTTGTGATACCAGTTTTGAAGTGTTTAATTGCTCATTTCCATGTCTAGCTAAATTCTTGTAATGACTCCTTGATGAAAAATGCAATGAAGCTTTGAGGTTGTGCTTGTTTTGTGAAATCTGCCATATTTTTGTTCTAAATTCGTGGAATGCATGTGGTGAATCTGTTAATGCTTAATTTACAGAGTAATTACATACGTTTTGGTTAAGATATGTTCATGCTTAATGTATGTAGCTTGGCTGTCACGAATTTAAGGAGTGTGCATTACTTAATTGCATAATGAAGCTAGATTGTAATTTTCGCTTAGTGAATTATTATCTAGTGGATTGATATAAGGCAGAGTTGGTGTTAATTTGGTGGCCTATGATAAGTGAAATTGCGTTTGAATCAAGGATATCAATACGGTTTTAATCACTGTAGCATTTAATTTAATCTGTTGATTAGCATTCTGAATCTGTCTGCAATACCCCCCCTTGTGTTATTGTTGTGTTCATCTGGAAATTTCGCTTTGAATGAAATTATTGGTCGTTGGGAGACGACTTGGTTCACTTTCATATACTGCATTTAATATGTTCTAATTTGGTGGGGTACGACCTCTATCAGTAGTTCTTGTTCTGAATCTTCGTCGAAAGGAGGCCTTTTTCCAGTAATGTAGTCAGTGGCGTGGATATTTCAAGAGTTGCATTTCAATTTGGTGTTCGATCAGTTGTTAGAAGGTAAGTAAAACATTCGAAAGTGATTTTAGTTTGTATCTTTGGTTGTCTTCATGGGTTGTGTTGTACTTAGATTTTTGTGGGTGAAAGGATTTTTTTTTCGTTTAGGGTTGATCTTAATTCCATCTTCTAGCTTTCTGTTTAGACGAAGGAAATGAGGTTACATGTTGTGGTTGTTGTTGTTGGTTATAAATGTGATATTGCTTGGTGACTGCATTTTCGTTTTGGGTGGAAGGTGAATATGTTAATGATTTGGTTTTTGGTTAAAGCGAAATGGCTGGGAAACAAAAAAGAAATTCTTCATCAGAAAATTTGGAGAAGGATGTGAGTAAAGGAAAGGCATCATGGAGTAGAAAGAAAGCATATGTGAGTGATGCCAAAGCTTTTGATAAGAAAAGAGGTAAGTTAAATAATGAATGAATTTATGCATTACATTTGGTATATTTGTGATATTGTTTACATTTGTGGTTATTGTAAGTTGAATTGTTTGGTTTTTTTTTTTAGGTTCACATTGAGCATCGATGCCAAATGAAATACATTGTTCAAGAAAATGCACTACTGAGTAATACTCATCGTGCAATACTTGAATTTACACCTTTTTCTTCTTGCCTACGGCTAAAGAAGGAGTTGAACATCAACTGTGCGTTGCTAAGAGAGCTCTTGAGTCAATGGGTTCCCAACGAGGAATCCATCCAAATTAGGCAACAGTTGGTTAAATTAAATTTTCAGATGTGAGTATATGCTTGGGGTTGAGTGCAGCAGGCAATGATGTTATTTTTGACAGTGACTTGTTCGGGGAAGTCGATTGCTTTTTCATTCTAAGGATATAAAGATCATTCACATAATTGAAAGGATGCGTGTGGAGAGTGTTTGCCGACTTTATGGGCTTGTATGTCTTGTTGTTTTGTTTCTCCCTAGGACTTCTAGGACTCTGACAAACCTGCCTTTTAGGTTATTAGATAACCTAGATAACATGAGGAAGTATCGGTAGGCCAATTATGTTCACAATTTCATCATTGCTTCTTTGAATCGATTATCCATAGTGTATAGAGAGAAGGAAAATGAGCACACTATATTTGTGTCCGGTTCAGTCATTGTGGTTCAGGTACATGTTTTTTCAATTGTAATAATTACAGTATGTCTTAGTTTTTTGACATGTATTAATAATGTGAAATTTGTTGAAGGTATGGGCTTGTCAGAGGCTTTCTTTGGGAGATATAATTGGTACAGTTATGTTCCCTAGATATTTGTCTTAGCCGTTGCTGAGAATGCAGGGAGAAAGAATCATGAAGTGTTTTGAACGCAATCAGGTGCATTATGTTGTATATATTTTTGTGCATTTAATTGAAATACCGTGTATAATTGCCAACCTATATATATTGATTTGCTAAGTATTTGTGTATTGCTAAGTATGCATTGTATAACTACGAAGCCATTGTTATTGATTTTCAAATAAGGTAATCTAGAAAACTATGATGGTGGTAGTTCATAAATTGGAAGTTTGGGTTTATCATTTCATTATTTGGCACTTAGCATAATTTGGCATTGGATTAGTGGAATATATTGAGTGCATTTAGAAAATGAAGTATTTGGTTATATAGTATTACATATTTGCGAACCCATGTAATATTATTTGCACATATGCCTTTAATTGTAATTTGATAAGAGCAGGTTTAATTTGCCTTCAATGTATTTAACTACAAACCCCTGTGTTTGGAAATGCAAATCCATGATATGTGATATGAACAACTGTATTTTTTGTTTTTGTTTCCTAATAACTTTTACTTGGGATTTGGAACCAAACTCTGTGTTGGTGTAGGTTCAAATGGATTAGGAATTAACCCAAGAGGAAATGAACCTTCCTATCTTGGTTGATGAGGCACGTCCAATGGAAAAAAAAAGAAAACATAATTGCTGGACAAGTTGAATGCTAATGCAAAATTGCTACTGAAATTGAAACAAGAATTGGAGAAGATGAAAATAAATTTTCACAACAAGGTTGGAGTAGACGGTTGATGAGGACCATAGTGCTGCTTGTGATGTAGTTCAGGTCAATGGTGGAAGAGATAATGATCAAGAAATTAATGTTGAGGAGGGCCACATTGAGTTTGACAACACTGGTGGTCCAAAACCCCTAACAATTGGTGAATGAGCGCCAATTGATAGTGAGTAGATGTTGCCTACTGCAACCAATGCAATTGCTGAAGTTGTTGAAATTTGTGGAGCATCAACATTGCATAATGACGACATTGGTGCAACAGCTGTGTCTATAAGTGCTGAAGGTGATGGAACTCCTGAAGCACAAAATTTAGGCATTGAGGAGACAACTGGTGGTCTAGAGACAAGTGTTCAAGCTGTCACCATTGGTGGACATGCAACTAGTGTTAGAGCCTCAATCAGTGTTGTAGGTGCAACTAGTGTTGGGCTTGCCAGAACTACTGCAACAGGCATCAATGGCGAAGATGGCAGATCTGCTGAAGCAGCCTTGAGCACTAAACCTCGAATTACCCCTAAAGCTACCCAAACTACTGAAGAAGAAGAAATTTACAAAGAGCATAAGGTCGGTGATGATGCCACTTTAAGTGACGATTTTGCGATAATTGTTGAGGCACTAGCCTTTGTTTCCTAGTAGTTAGGCACTAGCCTTTATTTCCCAGCAGTTAGGCGATCTTGAAATGGTCATTTCAACATTTTGTATTTTAGTAGGAAGGTTGTAACACATGAATTTTGGTGCATATTTGTCATCAAAAAGCCCATGCATCCCTTTCTGAAGTTACAGATGCCATCTTGAAGGAAGAAAAGGTAATGGACAGTGAAGTAGGTGATGACAACCTGATCGCCTAGCCATTGTTCCTTACGTCAAACTAAATAATCCTCCTACTGAAGTAGTTGGTCCTTACATGGAGAAGTTATTTTTGTACCAAGTTATAACTTCAAAAGTGAAAAGGTAATGGGAATTGTCTTTTTTCATTATTGTCGGTGTTATTTTGATGACTTTAATATCATCTTTTTCACATGAAAGATGTGTATTTGTTGAGATAAATGAGCAGATACAGACCAGTAGTGAAACATGTACTGCTTTATTTATAAACAATTTTAATTTGTTTGCCAAAGTTAATTGTATTCATATTTTATGCATGATAAGGTCATTCGTGATTGTTCAAAGCGGAAGGTTAACAAATGCGTTTGGTCTTTAACAAACTACAATGAGTTATTTGTGCATAGACTTCTTTCTATAAATGATGTCTTCACGACAAAATTTGTTAGTATTGTCAATGTTGTCTGTTGTGGCTATAGTCAGTTTATGTGTTTCAATTATTTTACTTAACTTGTTTCAGTTAATGGCATATGTGCTTCATGATAACCATTAGTGGTGTTATGCCCTTAATTGGGAAACAAGAAAATTGTATGTTCTTGACTCCCTAGGACACAATGTCCTAGGAGAAAACAAATTGATAATCATATTAGAAGTAGTGTGATGTTCTTTAATATGCAGAAATGATTTTTTATTTCTTTTGGCTATAAAGTAATATGACATGTTACTTGGTTTGTTTAAAGGCCCATAATTTGGAGCATTTGTTTTCTATGTTATGTCTCCCCTATCCAAAGAGAAACCAAGTTTCGAATTAATCATTGAAGACTTGCCACAACAACCTAACTTGTAAGCTTTTGTCGGTGTCAATTGAAAGTAGTAAGGCATGTAAGACATGATGACTATTGTCATATTTCATTTCATTAAATTTGGTTTTGATGTACAATTTGACTATGGTATTAGGGTACTTAAATATCTGGAGCATTAGGAAACTGACAAAAAGTACAATGGCAAAAGTATGCTTGTTTATAGTGGCATAAGTACATTTTGCAAAGAGGAAACTAATGATTTGATTTAATCATGTCATAAGTAATTTTGTCATCAATGCTAATGTAGGTCAATTGCTCATCATCACTGATATCCTCTATTGTCTCTAGAAGGATTTCATCTAGGTGCTCCCCATTTGCATCCACATTCTTTTCCAGATTTGTTTGAACATTCATGTGTACATCACTGTCTACAAGTACTTGTTCATTGGGGTTCAAATTGGCTTGAACACAGTCTTGGGTTTGTTCCTTTTGTCCTTCCATAGTATGTCAAGGTTGTACCTCTTCAATTTTTGGACTACTGATGTCATGGTTGACGACCTATGCATTTCATGATAACTTATCACATTAAATATGTTTTTGGACAGCACACAAAATAATGAATAAATTATAAAATATCAGATCTTAACAATATTCCTTTGTGTGATTTTTGTGTACAACTTATCTGGCTTGGGCTTGAATATGACCACTTCTTTCAGTTATATGACAACCCCAACACCAATTAGTGGACCACATTAAGGATGTGAAACTGTTTTTTTGTGGACGTTGGCCTGGGCAGTATGTTTTTGGTCCTGATATAAAATTTTACGAGCATTATAATCTGTATTTAGCATGTTATTTGGGGACAAATTGAGGACATTAACAACATAATATAAGATCAACAATCTTAACAATCATAAGCAGATTACCCAACCCATTTGGCTTACACTCCTTCACAACACAGGCCACAAAGGGCAATCTGTCAAAAAGAGTAACCTTTTTCATGTGACCCTCTTCCACCAAATTTGCATTTGGTATTAGTTACGCCATTCAGTTCTTTGCACTGATGAAAAAAAAGAGGTTCATTATATATATATCTACAACAAGTTCATCCACTAATATTTTATCATGGTGTTTTATGTACATGGTGGCCCATTTCCAAGCATTTGTTCCCAAATCATGAGCAAATGTTGTTGCAGCGATGTCCTCCATAAATTGTTGTGTTGACTACCCTCACTCTGCCTCACGGTTCATCATCACAGCATGAAAATTTCCTACTGGACCAAGGATAAAAGACATAGTTTCATTGCACCGTCGCATGAATGTGTGCAAGTTGAATACATCTACTTCCAGAGCCTGCCATGGTTCCATTTTCTCTACTGTAGATACCCACAAGAATAAAATTATGAGGAAGGAGACCCATTCAATGGGTCTTATTTGAAGTGTTGACAAAACTACCCTTTAAAAGTGATAATTTAATTGACGTGACTTTTCCGTCTTTATAGTCCATCTTGTTACATTGCTTTTCTACGTTTTCTACAAGCCACTCTCTCACAGTTGTCCTGTCAACCATCAACATTAAATTGCATTCATTGCATGGAAGGTCACTGTCTTACTTTTCAGGTTGCACAAAATAAGTAAAAATAATTAAACCCTGATAACGCTGTCGTTGACGCGATCAAATTAATACTACTAAACTATAGCAACTTCAGTATTGCTAAGATAGTAGTCAAGAAAATAGAAAGGGTAAAGTAACCCTAAGTCGTCTCCCAACGAACATGGAATTAATTTTTAACAAATTAGTTCTTATAAAACTATACAAATGAGTTAGTCAAATAAAATAAAAAATATAAGGGATTAAGATAAACAAAGATAGAAATAAAATTTAAAAGATAAAAAGAAATAAAAAAATAGTAAAGAAAATAGATTGATTCCATTGCTTTTTCAAAATAGATTCATCATCGGTTATCTAAAGATTACTGCTCAATTAATTATTGTTATAGATTTACAAATTAATCAATGTAAAGTCTCAATTAATTTGTTGGCGTTCTCACTTTTAACCAAAGTACAGTCTCAATTAAAAGTGAGAAATTTTAGATTATCCACAGTAAATTCAACCAAAGTACAATCTTAATCAAATTTACTATGCCTAATCATGTCTATTCTTTTATCTCCTCACCAAATAAAAAGCTTAATTAATCAAAGTAAAGTCTCAATTAATTGTAGTTAGAGTAAATACCTTTAACCAAAGTAAAGTCTCAATTATTGGTAAAAACTCATTTAATCATATGAAAGTTTCTAAATAAAATCAAAGTAAAGTCTCAATTCAATTTAAAAACCCTTGGACTCATATGACCAACATGCATATAGATTTAAAATCATTACTTCTTACGTGATTTAAAGATAAAAGACATAGATGAATGAAAACCTCAACAATAATAAAAAGAACAAAGAAATTAATTGATCTAACATCAGAATCCAATTAAGAAATTACAATGGAATCAACCCAAGAAGTTTAGAACTCCATGAATGCAAAATAAAGAGAGAAGAATAGAGAAGAAAAGAGAGAGAAAGAAATTAGGCCTCCCTAAGGGTTCCTCAATTCCGACGTGCTGAGCTTCTTGGAATGCTTGGCTTGGATTTTTGTGATTTTTATAATTTCCTATTCTTGGATTTATTTTTAAGGTGTCATGAAGCTTTAAGCAATTTATTTCCACACCTCCATAAGCTCAACTTAGCTACAACTGCACTAACACACCTCAAAATATCCAAAGAACATTTATGCAACTAAAAAGCTATTTTTAACATGTTTTTGTATCTGATGCTCAATAAACCCAATTATAGGAAATCCCAATTAAATCAATCTTTGAGCACACAAATTCAATTAAAATACCCAGAATTAAACATTAAATGAGGGCAAAAGCACACACTCATCAAACCCCTTTAAAACAAGTTAAAGCAAATGAAATCTGCCATTAATATTCAACGCATAACAACTGTTGAGTTTTTGGATGCATTGAAGAGGTTCAAGAAGTAGTAAATAACATCATTTTCTTTGACCAACAACCACCTTCCACCCATTGTAATGGTGCGTTTTTCTATGTTTAATGTCTTCCAGCTACGTTACACTTTATGAAAGTAATTGGTATAAAGTCATATTTATTTTTTTCAAATCCACTCCTTACTCTCAAATGAATTAGAAACATTGTTCTAAATTAAAAAAAATGATTTAACTCATTGAATGACCATAGTGATGTTGAATGTGTGGATAAAATTAACTCATTCTGATTTTAATCTCATCCGTAGATGCAAAATGGGGAACGAGATGACCTTATATGCTTGGATGACATTACTTTACTTGATGAAGATTGTGGTCTAGGTACATCATATGGGGAGGATACCTTTGGTTTTGCTGAATTGATTAACCACACTGAGGATGGTGCTTTGCCCATAGTTGTAATGCAATTTGAGACTACAAAAGACATTAAGAGTTTCTACAAGAAACATGTTGTCAAATGTGGTTTTGGGGTGCGAATTCACACCTCAAAAAAGGATGATGATGACCACTTGTGTTACCTGAAATTAGTTTGCTCAAGGGAAGGTAAGTATGTGTCCCAAATCCCACCCAAATTGAAGACCCACCCTACCCAAAGAAGACAATGTCCAGTATCCTTAACAATGGTGAGAAAACCACAAGCATGGATAGTAAGCGCTATGGTTCATAAACACAATCATGACATTAGTCCTACAAAATCAAGGTTAATACGTAGAAATAGAAGGTTGAATTTACAAGCCAAGCAAACCCTATATATTAATGACCAGGCCGGTGTACATTTGAACAAGACTTTTAAGTCCTTAGTAGGCCATGTAGGAGGTTTTGAGAACTTAGATTTCGTCAAGCGAGACACAAGGAACTACATCGGGCAACAAAGACGTGCCTTTGGGAAGGAGGGAGATGGCCAGGCTTTGATGCAACATTTATCAATAATGAGAAAGTTGAATAATTACTTCTATTATGAAATTGACATTAACGCAAAAAATATAATCATTAATGTTTTTTGAGCAGATGCAAGGAGTAGAGCTACCTAAGTGGATTTTAGTGATGTTGTCTCATTTGATACTACATACCTAACCAACAAATACGACATGCGTTTCGCACCATTTGTTGGTGTTAACCATCATGGGCAATCAATTCTACTAGGTTATGGACTGTTGTCTTTAGAAGATACTTCAACTTTTACATGACTCTTTCAATGTTTGTTGTGGTGCATGGGGAACAGGGCACCGGATGGGATCATAACTGACCAATGCAAAGCAATGAAAAATGCTATTGCTTCTTGTATTTCACAACACCAAACATCAGTTGTGTTTGTGGCACATCATGAAGAAAGTCCAAAAAAAATTAGGTGGATTGACAACCTACAAGACCATAAAGCATGGTTTGAAACAATTGGTTTACGAGTCCACCTTCACTATTGATTTTGAGGTAGGTTGGGAATAATTCATATCCAAGTTTTCCTTACAAAATAACGAATGGCTTTCAATGCTTTACAAGGAAAGAAGTAGATGAGTTCCTTATTATTTGAAGTCACAATTTTGGGCTGGTATGTCCACCACTCAGAGAAGTGAGGGTATAAATGTCTTCTTTGATGATTTCATTAATTCTACCACAACACTCAAACAATTTGTCGTCCAATATGACAATGCTCTATGATCCAAGGTCGAGAAGGAAATTGAACCCGACTTTGGTTCGTTAAATACCACCCTACCTTGTGCCACTCAATCATTTATTGAAAGGCAGTTCCAAGAAGAATACACTCATGCAAAGCTTGCTGAAGTTCAACAAGAGCTAAGGAGTAAGATTAAATGAAATATGAAGACTTGCAAATGTGATGACATCTATTCAAAGTACATGGTTAAAGAGGAGTGCATTCGTAATGGGGAAAGTGCTGACAAAAGGTAAGTCCATCTTGGTAAGAGAAAAAAAATTCTTATTTCACCATTGCGACGTCAAACAATTTAAAATAAAAGGCCAAAGGTTAGTTTTTGTCCTTTATTATTTTAACTTGAATATGGATATGAATGAAAAACAAGTCACACAAATTCGCACTTATGCAACCACAAGTTAGCGAATAAAGTGTACACTGCAATTTAAGAGTATATATGACAAAATTAGTATTTCCAGCAGAAATTATGACTACTTCCAGTAAGGTCACAAACTTACAAAATTATAAATATTCTTCATGGCATCAAGCGGACTCTTGAAAGTATTATTTATAAAGAAAATTAATAATGGAAAATGTTTTGTTAAAAACAATTAACTTGGGTTAGCAGTAGATATGTCATTGCTTTGCACTTACAAATTGAATGAAGAACAAACATACGCATGGGTATATTTGACTTGAGTATATTCCATGATGGACAACCTTGAATATTTAAGGCCTCCTCCCAAGATAAACGTAAGTGAAAACCAAGTACTACTGCTTAGCACTTATGAAGCCATGAGTTAGCACATCAACTATGCACTGGAATTTAATAGTATATAACACAAATTATGACTACTTTCAATTATTTCACTTATTTGCTATATTATAAATATTTCCTATATTCTAAAGAAAGTGAAATATGCCAGAGGTTCTGTACAAAACATTTGACATGGCTTAGCACAACTTAACTCATTGCTTAACACTTATAACCCATGGCTTACCAAATACATGACAGCGGAATTTAACATTACTCATTGTGAATCTTTTTAAGCCCTTCAATCTAGGCACCATTTATAAGATGCGCACTTCAACATAAAACGAGAATAAAACTAAATCATTCCAATCCATTCAACTTACTTCAATAAAATACAAAAATAACAAGCAAATAGTAAGGTTGGTTAACCAATTAACAATAATAACAAAATTGGTGTTCCAAACATCACTTTTATAACTTCATAATTAATCAACAACTTATATAAAAAAGGGAAGCAGAAATGTATCACTCTGTATACATAAAATGAAACTAAATTCTAACATCACTACAAACATGCAACAACTTCTAAGTAACCCACTTCCTCCTCCTGTAAGTCATAAACAGAGTTTGTATCGCTTCCTAGGTTCTTCCTTCAATCAGTAGTACAAATTAGTGCTTTCAGCTTCCTCCTTATCAAGGTGCCCACCAACCTCTTGGCCCTATTACTGCTGAGCAGTACTTTCAACAAATTCAAACCTGTCATGCTGCCCATATTCATGAAAGTCTTCCTATCCCCCTTTTTCATATGGTTATGCTAGAACCTCCTGTTTGAAATTGTTATTCCACGTATCATTCATTATTGCTTTAAACTCTGCCATTGCCTTCCGTAGTTCCAAAATATCTGCTTCTTGTTTATCTATTTCTATACTTAAATGTTCCTTGTCTTCTTTGTCGTCCTCAAATCCTATACCATATTTATCAAAAGCTTCCTTCACAAAACGATGAGAAAGCTCAAAGTTTGATACACCAACATCCATGACAACTTGAAACATTACACCAAAAAATTACTTGAAAAATTCAAATCAATAACTACAACTAACTAATCATACAAAGTCAACTTTCATACCTTGTTCTTATTCAAAGCAGTAGTTATTTTGTCCTCAGCCACTTTCATATCCATCCATTGCAATACTCAGGGGAACATTGTCCTTGATTTTCCAATATTACATTTTGGAATCAAGCAGTGCTCAACAGACCATAACTAAAATAACTCAACAAAAAAAAAGTAACTTAATACATTTCTTCCTATTTCAAACAAAACAAATTTGAATTCAAACCAATTCATTACGAATTACTTGTAACAAGTACACACAACCAACAATGTGGAAGTGTCTCTTCTTTCCTTTCTCCATTAAGAACATGAATGCATTGCATATGCTCCCACCTAAGTATTCATAAACAGGTCCACCCCAATTGTATTCCCAAGACTACTAAGGTAATCCACAATGGTAAATACAATAGGGAAAATGGTTCCCTTGCGACTTGGACAAAGGAACTCTGATATTCGCTATAAAATATATAGCCTACAATAATCCTCCAAGGTAACTTCGTCCCTACATCTTGCTAGAAAATCATATAACATGTGAACATTAACACTTACGTTATTTAAGTTAATACTCTCACCATGAACTCTTAAACTCAGTCCCAAACAAACATCCAATAAAGATAAACAAACAACTATATTACTTATTAAAAACCTACCCCTCCTTTCAACCCACAAACTAATTAACAACTAAGGAGTTTCCTACTAAAACTTCCTTTCAACATGCTGCACCATCCAAATGGTGTCCCTTGAATCACGGACCTTTGTTCTGCACATAAATTGTTATTTAAGGAAGCAATGTACTTTGTCCGACAATAATGCCTTAAAGTCTGCACATATTCATGAATAAAACTTATGAAATGTCATTATATAAATTAATCAATAATAAAATAAATTTAATATCACACCTTAACCTCATGTTTTTTCTCACCACCACATTGACTACTGTCACTATTATCAACCATTACAGTATCGCTTATGTAAACAACTGATGTTTGTTGGTATCGTGCAGCGGAATGTTTGGCGTTTGGACAAAAACCAAGAGGGGGGTGTTTAAGTAATAAAATTAATACTTTAAATTTTTTTCGAAATTTTATCGATTAATTTAAATATCAATTCCTTTAAAAGCAATAGTAGATAAAATAAAAATATAGAGAAGCAAAAATGACACGGATATTTATACTAGTTCAGATCAAAAGATCCTACGTCCAATTGTTAATCTCTTCAAATAAAGAGATTAACTCAATCACTAACAAAAATCATATTATAATCAGATAACAAAAGAATAGGGAAAGAAAACACCTCTCTTGAAGACACAAGAGATGAACACCTTTCTCTGAATCACACAGAGAATCTTGACCTTAGCTTTCCTAGCAACAGTAGTAGCACTAAATCTCCTAGAAAACCGTCCTAGGAAAAGTTATCGGTCTACCAACACTAGGTTTTTCAAAGCTCTTTTGAGAACACTCAGAGAACTCTCTTTGCAGTCACAACACTAGCACTCTAGTTTCTCAAAAAGGTAAGTTGGAAGTAACTCTGATGTTCCTTAAATAGGGGTTTCAAAAATTGAATAGTCACGTTCAAACTGATAGGGATAATCGATTATCACTATTGATAATCGATTATTTTAGTGTATTTTCTGAAAACAAAACTTTGAGCAGATAATCAATTATTAGAGGTGATAATTGATTATTCCAGTAATTTTTACAAAAATGGAAGAGTTATGATCTGGCTGTTGATTCTAGGCTATTGTAAGTACTTTAAACATTTTACAAGATAACTTTAAACATAAAACACTTGTCTTCATAATGTCTTCCAAATGGCTTTTAGGTTTCTTTATCATCATCAAAATCTTGCTTCAGAATTTTAACTTGTCTTCTGCTTTTGCCAACAATGTCACATCTTGTCATATGTGGAAAAATAACACCTAGGCTTAGCACTTGAAAATTAAGAGGTCAGTGATAAGTCATTATTTTCCTTCATTCCACTAGCCCTTGTGTACCCATTTGACAGTTGTTCAGTACTTAATTGTTATCTTTAGTGTGTTTTCATCTGTTGGGCTTTATTGGGCCACTCTTCCAAATTTGGGTTAATTTCGCATTATTTGGCCTAATTTTCATTTTTAATTATTTTTAGATATTTTGGTGAAGCAAATTTTGGAGCTTGGACATTAATATTCAGTTCAAGAGAGTCGCCAAATCATTGCCACATCATTTCCACATCATTTCCACGTCATCAGAGTGAATGTGCCAACATTTGAGGCCTAGAGTGGCATTTTTGTAATTTTGCAGCTCATAATGGCAGTTTTGTAAATAATGAGTGGCAGAGTGATGGGACCACAAGAATTAGGTTTCTCCTTGATGCAAGAGCCACACACTTCATCTTCTACCTTTCTCCAAACTCCATTTTCGCTCTCCAAGCTTCCATACAAGAGCCCCTTGCGGTTTTTCACGTGTTTGGCTTATTTTTACCGTTTTTATGCACATTTGATAGCACCCATTGAGGGTTTTACGTTTTAAATTCATTTTCTTGCTTGGGCAGTTCGTTTTGTGGGTTTTATAGACATGGAACAACACCATTAATGCGGTTTCACATTTATATATGATAGCACCGTTTTGCATTTCATTGAAGCTTTGCAATCTCTCTTTTTGCTCTTAAATTGCGTTTTCAAAATTCATAAGTTACGGTTTTTGATTTTTGATGTTCTGGTTCAGATTTGAAGTGCTTGATTCTTCCATTTTGATGTCTAGCTAACCCTATTGCATTGATTCCTTGACGAAATTGAAATGAAACCATGAGATTGTTGGTCGTTTTTGGGGTTTGATTCGAAATTGCCTCTATTTCAGGTTGTGTTTAGATGATAAACACATATTTGATGCATGCTTAATCTCAAATTCGTGTGTGCACATTAATGGCTCGTATTCATGCTTAATGTTTATGAGATTTGTCACAGCTTGCTTAAATCTGTGGGTATTAACTGTCTAAAATTTGTTACGCTTAATGATAATGAATCCATGGTAATTTTTGCTTAGTTGATTACTTAGGATTCATGAGAGCAAATTCGAATAGAACAATTAATTTGGTAATCTGTGATTGGTGGACTTTCAATTGAATCAAGGAATCATTACGTGTTCATATAATTGTTAAAATTATCTGCGAATTAAAGTTTGTTGTGAATCAGAATCTGCCAAACCCCCCTCCCTGTGTTATTATTGTGTTCATCTGGAAATTGAAGCTTTGAACAAGAACATTGGTCGTTGGGAGACGACTTGGTTCAACTGTCACATACTGCATTTTAAGTGTTTTAATTTGGTGGGGTACGGCCTCTATCAAATTTGGCGTCGTTGTTGTAACATCCCTAAGGAATATTACTTATTTTAATTAAATAAAATTCGAATCACAATAAATATTGCATTGAACATAAACTATTTCCCAAAAACGCGGGAAAATTTTAAAAGAACATAACTGGTACCATACATAATTCGAATGTACCATATCGTTATATACAAATGATATTAAAATTCAACATAAAAATATTTACATCAAAAACAAAACAGTAGAGTTTCTTTCAAAATCCCAAGTAGCCCATGCTTTCCGTCTCTAAGCAGCTCCTAGCTCACCTATCACATCATCTGCTCCCGGATAACAAATTATCCGATCATTGCCACACACACACACAGATAGGGTGAGCTATGCACAATAAAAATGTAAACAGATATATGAAATAAATATGTTTTCCCCAATCCCAAAAATACATAATTAAAATCCTCATACTTTTCAAATCACCCAACCATGACCTCATAGTCCTTCATGAGTCATATGCATGAACTAGGTTTTGGGACTTCCCTGTGCTCCCACGAAAATAACTCATTCGTGGTCCAACCCTATGAGCCTATCCCGCTCATAGTCCTGCCCTACAGACTCCTCGCATGTAGTATAAACATCCAAGTCTCATAACTTGAACCCTGGCACGCACGCAATCACCATACTATGGACTCCTCGCCCAATAGTAGCCGACGGGAACATCACAGTTCCTTGCCCATCGTGCGCCCGACACATGCAATCACCATACTAAGGACTCCTCACCCATTAGTAGCCGACGGGAACTCAACCAGTTCCATGCCCATCATGTGTCCAACCACCGAGCACATCCCAGACCCCTATTGGACTTAGTCCTTCAAGCCCAAACATCACACCACATGCATATACAATCTATCTTTATGAGATACAACTAAAACACACTCACAAGCACATAGAAACATAAAAGTTCGCATAAACTCGCTTAGGCTAGGGACCTCTCGCCCAAGCTAAGCCCTCAGCCTTGCCTAGGCTAGCTCACCTTGCCTGAGCGAGCTTAAAACAACAACAACATCAAGTTATCTAGCTTAGGCGAGATCCTCTCGCCTGTGCGAGTCACACCTTCCCCCAAAACAACATACAGACCTCGCCTAGACGAGGAACCACTTAAACAACGTCATTTCTCATCGCGACCTCGCTCAGGCGAATGTCTCTCGCCTGAGCGAGACTGAGTCACTCAAAACACCAATACTTCTCGCCTGGGCGAGATATCGCGCTCAAAAGCGCCCAAATTTCCTCGCAATCTCGCTTAGGCGAACTGTCCCTCGCCTGAGAGAGACTAAGTCGCTCAACACCAAACCAATGTCGCCTGGGCGAGCAGCGCGACCCAAACCAGACGTGAGGTTCTACAACTCTCGCTTAGACGAGATAAACTCGCTTGGGCAAGACTTGCAGAGTTCCCTCACTGTCACACACGCATTTTACCCAAAACAATGTTAATTCATGCCCAAAATTGTACCACAAACCAGTCAATCGATACCAATATAATTATAATGGCAAATGCCATTCAGAATCATCCATTCCAACCCACTATACCACCAATTGCGAATATAAGACTAAAAGTATCCAAAACTCTCATCCCACAACCTATTCCACATACATAATCAAACATCCAAATTCCACATATCTCCATTTCACAATCACAACACATAGAATGCGAAATTGACACCATTCAGAATTCAATTAAGAAGCAATAATCCATAATCATAAGACAAACATCAATTAATACACAACACACAGAGACAGCTCCCTTAACTTGAAAATTTGATTGAAATTGGGAAGAAGATTGGTTTTCCTTGGTTTGCCAATGAAGTGCCACCGACTCCCTCTCAGTTCAACCCCTTTTTCGCACCCAAACCTCACCTCTCAACCTCAATTTCGTGCTCTCTCTACAATAGGTCACCACAGATGCTAAACCCCTTCCCTTAAGTTTTGGGTTTTATAGGTGCCTTTAAGAGGGTTTTTAAAAATAAAACGAGTTTTAGGTTTTGTGGGTTTTAATTCCTCTTCAATGTTACTTATTTGGTAATTTCCCAACCCCCTTGGGTGCCCCATTCTGCTAGACTTTTCTTTACCCCTTCACATTCATACCACAATGATTAGTTAGCAAAAATAAAGCTTATTCTTTGCCCACCAAGGTTTGAACCCATGACCTTCCACTCATAAGGCCAAAGCACAACCATTATGCCAATTCACATTTGATGATATACACAATCAACATAAGTTTACATTTCAAATTCCACACTTTTACATATTATTAAAAATAAATCATAAAACAACAACACATAATTGGCAAACATAGGACTCGAACCCAAGTCCTCTCATACAATCAAGAACTCTCAACCACTTAAGCTAGTACTTTTCGACACCATAACTATCAGAATTTAATGCCATAAAGGCTCTCACTACCCGTATTTATAATTATTTATTTATTTAATTAATTAATTTTCACAGTTCTTACAGGAAATATTTTTTCCCACCTAACATAAATTCAAACCAATCAAAGTAATAAACTCAATAACAATTGTGATGTACGAACACTATACATATACAATGCAAGCTCACTAGACATCATATGTGCAAAAACAATACATTGGCTTACCACTTAACAACTGATAGGTTACAAAATTTTTTGTTTTCCAACCTACCTAACCTCAATCAAATGAAAGTGATTACCAACTTTGATGTGCGAAAACTATACATATTCAATCTCAACTCATTAGTGCAAACAAAACAACATGTGTGCAAAAGTAATACCTTGCCTTAGCACTTAAATACTAACAGGTTAGCATATATTTTCATTCCCACATTACATACATTCAAACCAATGCGTTGCAAACCAATCTGACTTCCTATAACAAATTAACCATGCAAACCAATATCCCAATTAATCACTTCCAATAACAAAAATAAATTTATATTACATCAAGTCTATTTACCTTATGTAAAACCCGGGAAAAATTAGACTAAAAGAAAACACATGGAAAAAAATTATAGTTTGATTAATATTGTTGAATTATTTAATTTAATTAGGTTATAAA
Organism: Vigna unguiculata; assembly: GCF_037176805.1. Lineage (NCBI taxonomy): Eukaryota > Viridiplantae > Streptophyta > Magnoliopsida > Fabales > Fabaceae > Vigna > Vigna unguiculata. The sequence continues at coordinate 18,933,376 of NC_140795.1, read as the reverse complement.
TTTATTAAATATGGAATAATTATTATTTAAGTGATGGTTGTATTTTATTTAATTAAATGAGTTATTAAAGTTGCTATTTATCTAATTTATGGAATTATGGTTTATGGAGTATAAGTGTTTTAATACTTATAATGCATGTTATGTGTTGTTTGAAGCTTTACCTTATTTCTTCTCTTTATTTTGTTGATTGGTGCATGAGGATTTAATGAATATACTTGATATATCCTTCTTCTTTTTGATGGCCTGCATGTGTGATTGTTTTCTCTTCATTCACACTGTTGCAGCAAGTTTTTTTCATGAGATTAACTCTTCTACCTCTCCTTTTTTATTTATGTAAATGTGGTGACGAGTTATTAGCTTTCCTCTTTCTTTTTTTTGATATCATGTGTATTGATGTGGGTGCAGTACAAGATTTTATATTTCAATGAGGCCAAGGATTGATTGAACACTTGCTTGTACATGAGCTATTTATTTTGGTGCAGCCACCTTTCCTTTTCTTTATCTCGTTTTGAGGCACTACCCATTTTTCTACACTGCACACTTTTCATAAATGGCGATTTCTACTTCGTTAACCGTTGGATCGAGCTGAAAGTTTAGTAGTTTATCCTTAACACATAGTTATTGACTTTGACCGGTCGGATCTTGAATCAAAGCTCTATAGTGAGAGCAGTTTTTATCACAAGGTCCTTGTAGTTTGGTTGTTGACAACATTGACCTTTGTTGTTTGTTTGATGCATAACTTTCTCTATAGTTATTCAATTAAGCTGGTTTTTGTTGCATTTGATTCTTGATTCAATCATCTTTAATTTGAATATAAATACATAATTTTTGGAGTTTTACACAAGCTGCAGTTTTACTTATAAAATCCCAAATCATTTGCCTAATGTGTTGTTAAGTTGGATTGGATAAAAAATATAAGAATTAGTTATGTTGCAAGAGAGAGAGATGTAAGTGAGGATTTTGAGGCATGAAGGTGTGCAAGGTTGTGATTCACAGTGGGAGAGTGACGTGAATAAAGAGGTTATGTGATTGGTGATTTTTTCTTGGTTTGTATGGCTTGCATGGTTATGTAGTTTAAACATTGGTTTGAGGATACTTATTTGATTGTGATGTTATATTGTGTTTGAATGAATGTCACTCGTTGGGTTCATTGTATGAATGTATTATTTGATAAGTTGATGGGTTTATGTTATGGTTTATTTTCCATGCATGTGATGGTGTATATTTTGTTGGCAATATGTAATTCTCATGGGTTGCATTATGGGAGTGTTTTGCCTTGTTGAGACTCTTGGTGGAATTAAATGTTGTGTGAGGTTTTCCGTACCTAGGAACCCAGTGAAGACTCTTTTGCCTGTGTGAAGAAGTGGAAAAGGTTATCTTGTCTTGTGTGAAGCAGTGGTAGAGGATTGGTTTGAGTGTTGTACCCTCTCGCCTGAGTGAAGCAGTGGGGAGGGGGTAGATGTTTCACCTTATTTCGGCTCGTTGCGAGTATAGTGCCGGTGTGCGATGCATTGACATTTTTACTCATAATTCCTTGAGGAATAAGGAAGACAGTCTGACTGCGTTAAGTGGGACGCATCGAACCATAAAGCTTGATTATGATCACTATATTTGAAGATTTAACATGAATGTGATGCTATGTTTGGTTTAGTATGATTGTTTGGATTTCGGGTTTGTGTGTTCAAAGGAAGGATGGATTGTGATCATAATGTTTTCATGTTACTTGAATGCGACATTGAGTATTATTGGACATGTTTTATTTGCTAAATTTCTTTTATGAATATCATTGTTTATGGTTAGCTTACCCCTATTTGTTTGTTTGTGTGTTTGTTGTATGTGCGATGATCGTTTAACGTGTGTGTTATACAGGAGCAGATGATATTGTAGATAATCTTGGCATGGAGTAGATGGACGAGAGGCTGGGGTAGACTCGGGAGTTTTTATAATATATTTAGTTATTTGAAATCAGATACTAAAAATTATGTAATTTTCTTTTGATCGCAAATGTTATTTAATGTTTTTGATAAAGTGACGGTTTGAACTATGTAATTTAAATTAAGTTAAAAGTTTTTATTAGTACATTTTCAATGTTAATTCTTTTTTCCACTAAATGCAAAAATTTTCTAATGTTCCGTGACATCCCAAATTTGGGGTGTTACACCTTACCCCACTTCCCATAATGGGTTGGGTTCAACAATGGCTTTGCTTACCTCTTCACCAATGTAGAGCCACAACACAACGAAAAAGACCAATCCTTTAGATTCTGATTCAGAGTGATTCTTTTCAACAATAGACCTTCCTCTTCCGCTGTTCAACAACACTATAACAAAAAAAATCCAAACTTTATCAAATATTCTCCAAAAAGCGAAACAAAAAGGCCTCATTTCCACAAACAACACGAAATACCAGGACTTTGTTGCAGTGGGTAAACCAAATATTTTTTGTGCACCACCAACAGAGAAATCACCAACCCCGTCGAAAAGAAACTTGGGGGAGGGAGGAAAAACAAACTTGGAGGATGGAGGAAGAAAAAACTTGGAGGGTGGAGGAAGAACAAACCTAAGGGATGGAGAAAGAAGAAATTGCTCTCCACTTCTCTCACGAGCTCCACTATTCTCTCTCCTTACTCTTTACCCACTTCTGTCACGAATCAACCTCCCTTTCTCGCGCGCTGTCTTTGACAAACATGGTCAATGTGGAAATTGTGTAAAAAAAAATTAAAAAAACCTTGCAAGGTCAAGTTGTGAGAGAAGTTGTCACTTTTTGGTTGTTACTATATCATTTTTCAACTTAAAATCATAAAGCCACGTCATGGGAACACGTCATGGGGTAAGAAAAGGGTTAAATGATGAGGATCATTGTATCACTATTTTTTTTCTCTCACTCTCATTGCTGCCACATGATGATAGGAAAAACAAATGGGTTTAAATTTTTTGAATCTTAACCAAATGTCAAATAACACAAAATGGAAGAAATATTTATTGGTTAAGGTTAGGGTTTTTGGGAGAGGAGAGAAAATGGGAGATTTAAAAGTAGAGATAACCCGGGGGAGGGAAGGAAGAGGCTGCAAGAGAAACACAGGTTGGAAGAACCAATCAAGGTAGAGAAGCTTGACCTTGTCTTTATGTTGATTCTTTCATCTTTTGTATTTAATGAATGAGACTTTGAAGGGTGTGCATAAGTGTATGAGTATTGTTCATGTTGTTGTTTTGTTGCTGAATTGTGACCATATCCTTGAGGTTGAGTACCACCATTTTCTTAGTATGCTTCGAGCGATGCACGAATCAGTGGATTGTCCGAAGTTGGTGTAGGTGGGGCTTCCAAATGTCGTTCTGTGGCCGCATATGGGTGTTCAGGTTTTATGGGATACTCTCCATTTGGGGTGGGTTGGGTAGTGCAACTTCTATTCTCCTTAATAACCTACACCATGTAAGGCCCGCTAAATTCCTTTTTCCTTTTCTGCCCTAAATTAAAAGGGTTGCCCTAATGTAATGGGCCTAAGGGCTGGCCTAATAGGGATTCAAACCCTAATCTACCCTAATTCCATTCTTTCATTCACTTTTCAGAAAACACGTTCCACCTTGCCTCCTTTGAGTAGTCGCAACTCTTTGCTAGTGTTAGCTGTCAACCTTCTTCCAGCTAGCTCAAGTCAGGTTTCTGCTCCACGTATGTCATTCCTCAGCTCATGATTCCCCTTTTTTGGGCTTATTTCCATTTTTACCGTTAGGGTTTGGTAGTAACTCGTTCCTTTTTTCTGTTTTACCATTTATTCCAACTCTTTGGCCATCCTTAGGACAATCGTGCTCACTGTGTGCATGTCGGAGTGTTCCGCTAACTTGTTTTCCAGGTACGGGAGGTTAGGGTTCGCCCTTTCTTTTGTGTTATGCTGATTGTGCTACTGTTTCACCATTTTAATATGCTTGGTGTGTTGATGTGAACTTGTGTATGGTAATATTCAACCATTTGTCACCTGTTGAGTGTTTATGCACGAGAGAACAGTGGTGAGCACTGGTTTCCTCGCCCAAGCGAGCATGTGTCGCCTAGGCGAGATCAATAGAGGCTCGCCCAAGCTGCTTCACGCGAGTGGTCGCTCAGGTGACTCACGTTGCTGTTGAGCGAGCGAGCATCTCGCCCAAGCGAGAGGGGTCTCGCCTAAGCGAGATCCCGTGTGAGGCTACTGTTCCCCTTTTTGAGCCCTCTGCTAGGCGAAGGAGGCTCGCCTAAGCTAGAGCCTTTTGCCTGAGCCAGAGCCTCGCGCCTGAGCGAGACCCTTCAGCCTGAGCGAGGAGCCGAGCGAGGTAGTGTGATGTGTGATTGTTTCCTTGAATCTTGAATTGTTAATGCTTGCTTGGATTTGACTATTTTGTTAAATGCATGAGACAAATAAATATGCATGAGTGATGTGATTCATGAATTGTGAATAATGGGTTTGACATGAACTTAGCATGTGATCTTAATGAAGAGGTTGGTATTAAAGTGGAATGGTAACGAGATGAGTTGGAATGGTATATTCATGGATGGAGTATGATGAATTGGTATGGATTGATCTGGAACCTGAAAGGGATTGGTTATAAAGGGACTGACTCTTGTGGTGAGAGTAACAAGAGGCCTAAAACTCATTAAGGGCTAACCTTATGCGTGAGGTATTGATTCATCGTAACACTTGTAACACAGCTCGGGGGTGAGCAGAGGTATCAACCACAAGTGCAAGCATCCGCTGAATCCGACCAGATTATATATATCCAGATGAGTCGAGTCAGGGTCTAGTGTATTGCTTGATAAAGTCATAACATGTGGGGTGATTTATAAATACTGCTTGAATTGGGTGATAGTATGTGATTGCATGATAATTGATTTTTACTCTAGCTTACCCTACTATTGGTGTTGTATGTTCTGTGGTGTGGTATTTTCTTTTACAATGATCATCAACTTGTTGATGTGAGTAGAGGTGAGAACTCCCCGAAATAATCAGGGTGATGAAGGTTCCGCTGCATAGTCCGCTTGGACTAGATCTGTATCTTGATGGGGTTGTCGGTTGGATGTTGTAACTAGTTTGCTTTGGCATCGTGGTGTTCCTAGTATCTTGTAGGGGTTGTGTTTAATAGCCCAGGACTGCGCTGCTATACTATTTGTGCGTGAGTTTCTTTAAATTACGCTTATTAATTAAATGGGACGTTACATTTATGGTATCGGAGCGGTCATTCCTTAGGTCTGTGGACTTGGATGTCTGCTTAGCTTTCTCTATGTCTTTCTGAGTGTTCCAGTTAAATTTCTTGTCTTATCAAGCCTAACGAAGTGATTTTCTGTGTGCCAATGAACAATGGCACCTTCTCGTAAGACTCCACAATCCTCTAATGGTGACATACCCGATATCGTAGGGCAATAGAGGCGATGGTAGCTACTATGACACAACAACAGATAGCGTCGCTCGAGCAACAACAGCTAGTGATGCAGCAGATGGGGGCTGCTAGGGTCGCTACTGAGGATGCTCATTGGTAACAAATGGAAGCCCTCCGGCAGCTGGAAGAGAACAGGACAGTTGCACCTGTTTTTGGTCCCGAGCCACAACCGATAGTTAGGGAGTGGAGCCTAGAAGATTTTCTGAAGCATCATCCGGTGAAATTTGACGGTAGAGTCAGCCCAGATGCAGTAGACCAGTGGCTGAAGGATATAGAGAGGATCTTCGATGCGAAGATGTGCCCGGTAGAGAACCGATTATCATTTGTTGTATACATGCTAACCGGTGAGGCGAAGCATTGGTGGATTTGCATGAAGTCCATCGTGGAGGAAAGGGAGGAGTCGTCACATGGGAGGCTTTCAGGGGAAAGTTCCTCTCAGAGTATTTTCCCAACAGCAGCGTGAGGTATGCCAAAGAGATGGAATTCCTCTAGTTAACTCAGGAAGGGAAATCGGTGACTAAGTATGCTGAGAAGTTCAAACACCTCAAACGCTTCTACACTCTACAGCTCGACAAGGAATGGAGATGCCGCAAGTTTGAGAATGGTGTCCACGGTGATATTCGCTTGATGGTGGCTCCCTTATCCATCAAGGACTTTGCCGCTTTGGTAGAGAAGACCAGAGCGATGGAGAAGATGAAACATGAAGTAGAAGGCCAGCGCCCTCAGCAGCCACAGGAACCACAGAGGATTGGTGGACCATCTGGGTCCAAACCCAGACATGAGGAGCGGAGGAGGCAATATGATAGACCCCACCTTCAGTCTTAGGGCTCTAGGAGTTTCCCTCCCTAGTAGGGCTGAGTACAGTGTTATATATGTGGATGCCCTCACCTGAGGAACGCTTGCCCGTGTATGGAGTGTTACTGCCGGTGCAACAACTGTGGCAAGGAAGGCCACTTTGGGAAGGACTATCCCACCATTGCTAGGGTAGTGACACAGCCTCTAGTTCAGACACCCCACCAGCATCAGCAGAGGGACAGAGGCAACAAGCCTCAGGCGACGGGCAGGGTGTTCGCCATGACAGGGACGGAGGCGGCAAGCTCAAGTAACTTGGTTATTGGTTATTGTGTGATCACTGGTGCTAGTTGTTGTGTGTTATATGATAATGGAGCGACACACTCCTTTGTGTCAAATGCTTGTATGGAACGTTCGGGTCTGCTGGTGTGCGAGCTGCAGTGTGAGCTTGCGATGTCTACTTCGGCGTCAGGTTTTGTCAAGACGTCGTCCTTATGTGCTAGGTGTTCAGTGGAGGTAGAGGGACGCAGGTACAAGGTGAATCTAATCTGCTTACCTCTACAGGAGTTGGAGGTAATCTTAGTGATGGATTGGCTCTCTGCCAATCGAATTCTTATAGATTGTCGAGAGAAAAGATTATTGTTTCCTAACTCAGAGGAGCCTGAGTTTGTATCTCCTTAGGGAGTGGTGAAGGAGATTCAGAGTGGCGCACAATGCTTCATAATCTTCGCTCATATGGAGGTAGAGAAGGAAGAAATGTTAGTTATACCGGTGGTGCACGAGTTTGTGGATGTGTTCCCGGATGAGGTATCGGGGTGGCCTCCCAATAGAGAGGTGGAGTTCTCTATCGATCTAGTACTAGGAACCGACCTAGTATCGATGGCTCCATACCGTATGGCTCCAGCAGAGTAGGTGGAACTCAAAAAACTAATTGAGGAGCTGATGAAGAAGCAGTTCATCCGACCCAGTACTTTGTCTTGGGGAGCACCAATGTTGTTGGTGAAGAAGAAGGACGGGAGTTCACGTCTGTGTGTGGACTACAGGCAGTTGAATAAGATGATAATCAAGAATAAGTACCCTCTCTCGAGAATTGATAACTTGATGGATCAGCTGCATGGGTCATCAGTGTTCTCGAAGATAGATCTATAGTCAGGATATTATCAGATATTGGTGAAGGCCGATGATGTGCAGAAGATGGCCTTTAGATCCAGATATGGCCACTATGAGTACGTGGTTATGCCTTTTGGTGTGACCAATGCTCCGGCTGCGTTCATGGACTACATGAACTGGATTTTCAGACCGTTCTTAAATAAGTTCATCGTGGTCTTCATAAACGACATTCTCATATATTCTAATACTCAGGAGGAGCATGCTGAACATCTGAGGTTGGTGCTTAGTGTCCTAAGGGAGAAGCAATTGTATGTCAAGTTGTCCAAATGCGAGTTTTGGATGGATGAACTTCAGTTTTTGGGCCATGTAATATTTGCGCACGACATTGTAGTGGATCCGGTAAAGGTCAAGGCAGTGGTTAAGTGGGAAAGTCCCAAGTCAGCAATAGAGATCAGGAGCTTCGTGGGTTTAGCAAGCTACTATAGGAGATTCATTGAGGGATTCTCCAAGATAGTGGCGCCCCTGACGCAACTCACACGGAAGGACCAACCTTTCACCTGGACAGATAAGTGTGAGGAAAGTTTCCAAGAGCTGAAGAGAAGATTGACCAGCGCTCCGATACTAGTGATCCTGGATGTTAGGAAGCCTTTCGAGGTCTATTGTGACGCCTCCCATCTCGGACTTGGTTGTGTGTTGATGCACGAGAAGAAGGCTGTGGCATATGCCTCGAGACAACTCAAGGTGCGTGAGAGAAACTACCCCACTCATGACTTGGAGTTGGCGGCCATAGTATTTGCCTTGAAGATCTGGAGGCACTACCTTTATGGTGCAGAGTTTCGGGTGTTCAGCGACCACAAAAGCCTTAAGTATTTGTTTGATCAGAAGGAGCTGAACATGAGGCAGAGGAGGTGGATGGAATTCCTGAAGGACTATGATTTTGAACTGCTATATCATTCGGGGAAGGTGAATGTAGTGGCTGATGCATTGAGTAGGAAGACTGTACATGCTGCACACCTTATGATTAAGGAGGTGGAACTACTAGAGCAGTTTAGAGATATGAAGTTGCAGGTGAAGTTGGGTCCGAGTCCATTAGGTGTAGTACCTTAACTATATCTAATGATTTCTTGGATTCAATTAGGGAGAGGCAACTATTGGATGTCAGCTTGAACCGAGTACGAGAACAACTTGGGATAGATGAGGCAAAGGATTTTGCTTTGGGTAATGATGGCATACTGCGGTTACAGAGCATAGTGTGTATACCTGATGATGCTGAGGTAAAAAGGTTAATCCTTGAGGAAGGGCATAAGAGTCGTCTTAGCTTGCATCCTGGCATGACTAAGATGTACCAGGATCTCAAGGAATCCTTCTGGTGGCAAGGAATGAAGAAGGATGTTGCACAATTTGTATCCGCTTGTTTGACATGTCAGAAGACGAAGGTGGATCATCAAAGACCCGGTGCGAATCTACAACCCTTGGAGATACCAATGTGGAAATGGGACAGTATCTCCATGGATTTTGTGACCCATTTGCCACGGACTTTTAGGGGGCATTATACAATATGGGTTATAGTGGACCGATTGACTAAGAGTGCTCACTTCTTGGTGATGAACTTGAGGATGTTCATGGCAAAGTTGGCCTAACTGTACATCAAGGAAATTGTAAGACTGCATGGAGTACATTCGAGCATTGTATCAGACAGGGATCCTCGGTTTACATCACGATTTTGGCAAACCTTACAAGATGCTTTTGGAACCAAGTTGACCATGAGGACGATCCAGTCACTTGAGGACTTATTACAGACATGTATACTGGATCACTTGGGCGCTTGGGATGAAGTGTTACCGTTGATTGAGTTTACCTACAACAACAATTTTCATGTGAGCATTGGCATGACGCCATATGAGGCTCTTTATGGCAGAAAGTGTAGGACCCCTCTCTGTTGGTATCAAGATGGGGAGGCAGTGCTTGTTGGACCAGAGTTATTAGAACAAACCATCGAGAAGGTGAGAATGGTGAGGAGCAAAATACAGGCTTCTCAGAGTAGACAGAAGGCTTACGTTGACCGTAGAAGGAGACCTTTAGAGTTTGCAGCTGGGGATCATGTGTTCTTGAGAGTGACCCGAACCACTAGCGTGGGAAGGGCCCTCTGCTCAAGAAAGCTTTCGCCCAAGTTTCTTGGTCCTTATCAGATCTCTAGGAGGATTGGACCAGTGACATATGAGATAGCTTTGCCTCCTCAATTGGTAAACCTTCATCTGATGTTCCATGTGTCACAACTGAGGAGGTATGTGTTTGATCTGGCTCATGTGTTGGAATCTGAGGATATACAGATCAGAGAGGATCTTACTGTGGAAGTGCCACCCATTGCCTTGGAGGAGAGCCGAGTTAAGGAACGTAGAGGAAAACCGGTCAATCTTGTCAAAGTTATCTGGGATCGGAGGACTGGTGACTCTACTTAGGAGTTAGAGGAGGATATGAGGAAATCACACCCGCATCTTTTTACCTGGTAAGTTTTCATTTTCGAGGTTGAAAATTTTCTTGTTGGGGAGAATGTAAGGCCCACTAAATTCCGTTTTCCTTTTCTGCCCTAAATTAAAAGGGTTGCCCTAATATAATGGGCCTAAGGGTTGGCCCAATGGGGATTCAGACCCTAATCTGCCCTAATTCCATTCTTTCATTCAATTTTCAGAAAACATGTTCCTCCTTGCCTCCTTTGAGCAGCCGTAGCTCTCTGTTAGGGTTAGCCATCAACCTTCTTCAAGCTAGCTCAAGTCAGGTTTCCGCTCCACCTAAGTCATTCCTCAGCTCATGATTCCCCTTTTCTGGGCCTATTTCCATTTTTACCATTAGGGTTTGGTAGTAACTCGTTCCTTTTTTCTGTTTTACCGTTTATTCTAGCTCTTTGGCCATCCTTAGGACAGTCGTGCTCACTATGTGCGTGTCGGAGTGTTCCGCTAGCTTGTTTTCCAGGTACTGGAGGCTAGGGTCCGCCCTTTCTTTTGTGTTGTGCTGATTGTGCTACTATTTCATCATTTTAATATGCTTGGTGTGTTGATGCGAACCTGTGTATGGTAGTATTGAGCCATTTGTGACCTGTTGAGTGTTTGTGCACGAGAGGATAGTGGTGAGCACGTGTTTTCTCGCCTAAATGAGCAAGTCTCGCCTAGGCGAGATCAATAAAGGCTCACCCAAGCTACTTCACGCGAGTGGTCGCTCAGGCGACCCACGTTGCTCTTGAGCGAGTGAGCATCTCGCCCAACCGAGAGGGGTCTCGCCTAAGCGAGATCCCGCGTGAGGCTACTGTTCCCCTTTTCGAGCCCTCACCTAGGCGAAGGGGGCTCGCCTGACCGAGAGCCTCTCGCTTGAGCGAGACCCTTCAGCCTAAGTGAGGAGCTGGGCGAGGCAGTGTGATGTGTGATTGTTTCCTTGAATCTTGAATGGTTAATCCTTGCTTTAATTTGAGTATTGTGTTAAATGCATGAGACAAATAAATATGCATGAGTGATGTGATTCATGAATTGTGAATAATGTGTTTGACATGAACTTAGCATGTGATCTTAATGAGGAGGTTGGTATTAAAGTGGCATGGTAACGAGATGAGTTGGAATGGTATATTCATGGATGGAGTATGATGAATTGGTATGAATTGATGTCGTGTGTGTGTGTGTCTATATATATATATATATATATATATATATATATATATATATATATATATATATATATATATATGCATGATAGGTCTTTCTTGATTGAACGAACATGATTGGTTGATGGTCAGTGCATAAATCCTTGAGATCTCTAGGTGGGATCTAAGGGTCGTGCTTTAGTGGTCGGGATGTAATTCCATGGCCCCTGTTAGTGGGTGTCCATGGTGGTGCCCCATCTATATCGTCTGGTAAGTATTCAAGGTAAGGTTGCATCCTGACACTCTAAGGAGTCAGTTAGTGTCACTTAGAGCGGACGGACTCTTGTGGTGAGAGTAGCCGGAGGCCTAAAACTCTTTAAGGGCTAACCTTGTGCGTGAGGGATTGATTCATCGTAACACTTGAAACACATAGCTCGGGGGTGAGCAGAGGTATCAACCACAAGTGCAAGCATCCGCTGAATCCGACCAGACTATATGTATCCAGATGAGTCGAGTCAGGGTCTAGTGTATTGCTTGAGAAAGTCATAACATGTGGGGTGATTTATAAATACTGCTTGAATTGGATGATAGTATGTGACTGTATGATAATTGATTTCTACTCTAGCTTACCCTACTATTTGGTGTTGTATGTTCTGTGGTGTGGTATTTTCTTTTGCAATGATCATCAACTTGTTGATGTGAGCAGAGGTGAGAACTCCCCGAAATAATCAGGGTGATGGAGGTTCTGCTGCATAGTTTGCTTGGACTAGATCTGTATCTTGATGGGTTTTCTTTCTGGGCTATGGCCCATGTATTAGTTTACTGTTTTAATTCCCTTTGGGGTTTTCAGTTGGATGTTGTAACTAGTTTGCTTTGGCATCGTGGTGTGCCTAGGATCTTGTAGGGGTTGTGTTTAATACCCCAGGACTGCGCTGTTATACTATTTGTGCGTGACATTTCTTTAAATTACGCTTATTAATTAAATGGGACGTTACACACCACATGCTTCTTTAATCTGAGGAACCCATGGCCTGCATTAGAAGTGGATAGTTTCAGGGTTCTTTCTTTTTTACAGTGCAGCCATGCGTTTCTTTTTGGGGTTAGTCTCCCTTTAACACATAGAAGGTCTTCTCTTCTTTTCCCGGTGCTATAGTTGGGTTTTTTGAAGTTTTCATTGCAAGCAAATAGGTGCAACCCTTGTATCATTTCTCTAAACTTGGAGCCTGGTTCGTGGTAGTTTCACAATGAGTGCGAGGAAATTGTGGTTGTTCCATGTTGGTGCAGGTGGTTGCGGGACTTTTTATGTTGTGGGTTTTGGGTTGGATATGTGGTATGGGTGCTACCATTTGGGTTCCAATTCGTGTGAGTTATAGCGTGTGTAGTGGATGGATAGTGTAGTACTTTTCACGATTGGTTCTAGGATTGTTTTCTTTTGGAAGTGGTTAGTTCGAAGTTTTCTTACGTTCATGGATCAGGTGAGGGGCTTTGAGTAAAGACAAGTGGGTGCTATCAAAGGATAGAAGGGTTCTTCATTTTATGGTTTTGACTTTTCTTTACGTTCCTAAAACTCATTTGTTTGAGGGTGCAGTGCATGCGTTTCTGTGGTGGTTTATTATTGGAGGTTGCGTTTCTTTTTCTTGATGCATGGGGTGGTCCATGAATGGTTAGTGTTTGGACAAAAACCAAGAGAGGCTGAATTGGACACAAGTATTTATACTGGTTCAGCTCAAAAGATCCTACGTCCAGTTGTTAATCACTTTATACAGAGAGATTAACTCAATCACTAATAATAACAGATTACAATCAGATAATCAAGATAATAGGGAAAAGAAAACACCTATCTTGAAGACACAAGAGATGAAAGTAACTTTCTTTGAATCACACAGAGACCTTGACCTAGCTTTCCTAGCAACAACAACAACAACACTCAATCTCTTTGAAACACTTTTAGGAAAAGTTATCGCTCTACTCACACTAGGCTTTTGAAAGCACTATTAAGAACACCTAGAGAACTTCTTTGCAAACACAACACTAAGACTTTGGCTCTCAAAAAGGTAATTTCGAAGTAGAATTGCAGTTCTTTAAATAGTGATTTCAAAAAATTAGGTTAAAAACTGAACAAACATGTTCTAACTACAAAGGATAATCGATTATCACTTATGATATTTGATTATTCCAGTAGGTTTTATGAAAACAAAATTTGAACATAATCGATTATCACTACGGATTTTCCAAAAATGAGGGAACCCAAAGAGATGAAGTTTATGTTGCTGATTCTAAGTTAATTAAAAATACTTTACAAAAGCAATTAACTTATTTTACAATCTCCCCCTTTTTATGATGATTCCTATAGTTGAGAGTCTTACAAAGAGAATGGTTAAAATAAGTTAATGTTTTCTTTAAACTTTTCTCCCCTTTTTTTATCATTAGAGAAAAGGCTAAAACTCCCATTATATCAGATAATCATCATACCACAAGAAGAAAAAGATGTGCTTAATCATTCATAATTATATTTAAAAGGGAAAGTACAAATAGTGGTAAATCATAAAATAAGAAATAGAAATCCTCCCCCTAAAATTTTGCACTCATGTCATCATCTTCTTTTGCATGAGTGAATTCCTCATCAAACCTATTTTCTAGATTTGAAATTCTAGTATCTATCCCCCTAATTAGTCCAAAAACTTCTTCGTGACGCGAGTTAGAAAGAAGAAATAATTCTTCTAGCCTTTTATTCATGCTCAATATGTTGTCTTCTAAGAAAAAATGATCCAGCACCACTAGAAGATCCAACATTTTGTGAAGTAGAGGCTATAAGATCAGAAGGAGGAGTTCTTCATTTTCAGCTTCATAATTTGGCTTATCATCTCTATGGACATATACATCACCAAGAGGAATAAGTTTTAACTACTTGAGAGAGTTGTCAGCAATTTCATGTGCACGAATTGTACTTTTACAAAGCTCCCCAATTGTGTCGACTCCTTTGTATTCATAAATCCTTAAGATTAGGAGAGAATATGGTAGAGGATATTGTGGATACCTTTTGGCTTTTAGCATAGTATCAAGGATTAAGCTTGACCATTTGATGGGCACACGATTTAAAATCCCATACATTATAAGAAGATCAATGATGAGTCATTATTTTCCCTTATCCCATTCCCCTTTTTGTACCCATCTTGATGCTTGTTTAGTGCTTAATTGTCTCTTGCTAGAGCATTTTCCTCAATTGGGCTTCAATGGGCCATTATTTTGAATTTTGAGTAATTTGACATTAATTGGTCTATTTTTTGTTACCAATTATTTTTAGGTATTTTGTGGAGCAAATTTTTGAGCTTGGACAATAATCTTAAGATGAAGAGAGAGTTTCCATATCATTGCCATGTGAGCACCATGCCAATCAGCTTGTCCACGTCACTTGTCCACCATTTTGAACCTATAGTGGCATTGTTGTAATTCTGAGTGGTAGATTGGCGATTTGTAATTATAAGTTCCTATGGTAATGTGACCACATTTTTGGAGGGTTTCCTTAGAGTGATAATCCCTCTCTTTTTCTCCCTCATTCTCAATTTTTACTTTTTTGAGAGAACACCCATTTGGGGGTTTTCGTTTTCACGCATTTTCCACACGTTTTGGAGTGTTTTTGAGCATTTTGCACACTATTTCAGTCTGTTTTCTTCATATTGGTGATGTATTTTTCTTTACCTTTGCTTTGTAATTCAAATTCCACCGCTTTCTGACTTAGTGTATTGACTACTTGAAGGACATACAATTAAGCTTTGAGGTTCTATTTTGTATTTGTGTTTTGCCTCTTAATTACAGATTGGGTAATGTGTTCTTGGTTGATTTCGTTCATGCTTAATGAATTAGGTTGGCTGCCATAGATGAATAGACGTTTGTATTTCTTAATTGCGTATTGAAACACGCTTTCAATCCTCGCTTAGTAGGTTTGAACGAGTGGATTGGGTATGACTAGAACCCTAATTACGTGACCCATTATGAGTGAAATTGCATTCAAATTCAAGGAAGTCAATACTGTTTTTAATTTGCTTTATTAACATTTACAAAACTATTTAATTTATTATCATAATTCTGGAATCTGCCACCCCCCCTTTGTGTTGAATTGCATCTGAAAATATCTTTCAATGAAAGGTTTGGTCACCGAGAGACGACCTTGGTTGAACTATTGAGTACTACATTTACATGTTTTATTTGGTTGGGTATGACCTTGATCAATCAGCCTCTAAGCATATGGCATGATTTGTTCCTCTAGGACACATAATCCAGACAATTAAATAGGGGATGAGTCTTTCATCCATTTTGAGACCCATTGCTGATAATTGTCTTCCAACATCCTGTGCAAGGTTGCATAAGAAGGATTAATAAGTCAAAATTTGATTAAAGCCATTAATACCATTTAGGATAGACTCAACATCATCATTTATGGGAAATTTTGCCACATTTTCCCAAATATAATTATCAATGATGATGCTAACACCTTTGACCTTTGTGTAAACAACTTCATCTCTGATTTTGAGATTGTAGTAGAATACTCGCATAAGATCAAGATAGTATGATCCCTGTATTTCTACAAAATGCTTGATGCCTTGGAAATTGAAAAGAGAGGGAAATTCAAAACCTGCAGTTGTGAACCTGCGAGTACTAATGTAGTTGGGAGAGATGATGGCCTTAGGTTTCCAGATTTGGATAAATTCATCTCTCCTTTCTTCATCGAAAATCCAACCTTCAATGGAAGAAGTTCGTGGAGAAGGCTGAGTTGAACGTGGAGTAGTACGTCGACGAGTGGGAATTTTTCTGCGGGATGATTTTGCCATTGTGAATAACACAGAAATTTGAGAGTGAGAGAGAGAGCTGTGCGAAACTTTAGGGTTCAAAAGGGGGCAAATTGAGAGATGTCGATTTTTTTGGGTGAATAGTTGAAATTGGCGGCGAGAATTTATAGGAAGATGTTTGCCAACGAATATATTGAAGAAATCGAGGCAAATCTAGCCGTTACAACGACTAGTTTTTGAAATTTTTTTGCCCAACGTTGCGCGATAATTGATTATCCTTGGTGATAATCGATTATTATTTCAAGGTTTGAATCCTAAAAAGAATTGGATGAGCAGATAATTGATTATTGTAAGTTATAATCAGTCATTACAGAACAGATTTTAGTAATTTGGATAGGGGTCTTGATAATCGATTATTCTCTCTGATAATCGATTATCCTTAAGAATTTGAACTTTATTCAGAGAATGGATAATCGATTATCCTTAATGATAATCGATTATTGAGCGATGCTTTACCAAAATTTGGAAAACTTTAAGTTGTTGCACTTTCAAGATATTTCTAGTATTTCCAAATCTCTCCTAAGTTCATAAAATCCATCTTCAGCTAAAGGTTTTGTAAAAATTTCAACTAATTGATGCTTGGTGTTTACATATTCTATAACACAATTTCCTTTACTTATGTGATCCCTTAAAAAATGATGTCTAATTTCTATGTGCTTTGTTCTATAGTCCATTATGGGATTTTTGGTTAAGTTTATGGCACTTGTATTATCACACTTTAGAGGTATGTGATTTTGATAAATATTATAATCCTCTAATTGTTGTTTCATCCATAGGATCTGAGCACAACAATTGCCAACAACAATGTATTCAGCCTTAGTAGTTGAGAAAGCCACATATGTTGAGTCTAGAAGCTTTGGAGTTAGATATTCGATCGTCAGACCCTTCTGTAACTCATGAGGAAGACTGTTTTCTTTCTTCATTTCTGAACAAAAAAACCTACAGTCATCAAACTTCCTTTTAAGCAAACTAAAGGAAATGTCTCCACCAAATCCAAACGTCCTAACCATTTAGATTAAAATGCTCCAGAATATCAGTCTATACACATAGATAAGACATACAATAATTCCTTTTGCCACCATCTCTTCATATTCCCATTAATATTTTATTTGGAATTTAATGATATTAATTTAAACCAAAAAATTACATTTGTGATACAATTTAAATTATTTAGTAATAAGTTCAATCAACAATTAAAATCTTAATGACATTATATATCAAATTTAATAATAATGACATTAAAATAAAATTAAGCAGTAACTAATAAACTTGTAAACCAATAACATTACAAATATAACCAAAATTAAATATAATATATCAAACTAATTAATTTTACGTTATTATATCAAAATTATATTTACTTAATAAATGTAATAATTACATATACTCAAATTACCAAATCAATCCTTTAAAATCATTTAAATCGAAATAATTGATTTATATACATAACATTAAATAACAATATATATTACAAAAAAATAAAAATACATATTACAGATATAATTAAATCCTACCTTATCACCAATTCATCATGAAATATACTAAAAAAACATAACATAAAATAATAATTAATTCAACCTAATTATATCAATAATATATCTCTTAAATCAATCTAATCGGTACATATAATTAAATTAACTATTGAAGTCTTGAAAATATTTTTTTTCTAATAATTTATTTATACATAAAAATATAAAAATCTTTTTTTTTTCAAAATAACCAAATTTTAAAAACAAAAAACACGAGCCGTGCATATGCACGGGTCTCCTACTAGTTAGATCTTAAAACTAAACAAAAAAAAGAAAAAACTAAAAAAAAAAGTGAAAATTCAATTTGTGAACTACGTTACCTCGAAATATGTTGTGCAATGTGTTACTTGAGTAATGTTATTAATTTATAGAGGTATTAAATTAATATTAAATATTTAATTTTAAAAACTTAAATAAATGAGTTGAAATTTCAATAGATTATTTTTTTTCCGATTTCATATTAATTGATTACAATATTCTTTTTTAGGAAATATGTTTAGGTTTAACTCAATCATACTAAATTAAAATCTCAGCAGTTGTTTTTTTATGTTAAAAATGAACTATTTCGAATATATAAGTAACTAAAATATTTTTATATTTAATGAATGATATTAAGAATCTCTTATCGTTAATCTTTTCGATGAGTCTCATCCAATTCTTAGTTTCCTATCACTTAGCATGAACCTCATGATGTGTTTATTTCTCCCACAATTTCTAATTCATTCAATATGTCAATTCTTCCACTATTTATAATCCATCCACTCAATTAATTCCTCTGGTCCCTGGTGTTTCTTCATCTTATAAACCTACTCATCTATTGCAAACACATTCAAAGTCAAGTATTGTCAAACCACGTCATTTTCCTACCTTCTCATTATTGCAGAACCAAACATTATCTAACAAGCTTTAATTTCTCCTCATTGATGCCAAGCAATGCAACATGGATATGATGCTTTAATGGCTAATCATGCATGGCCCCTCATTATTCTTCCTCTTGCGTGGACTACAATAGGTTGTAAGTGGGTCTTTCGTATTAAAGAAAATATGAATGACACAACTAATAAGTACAAAGCTCATTTAGTGGCAAATGGGTTTCATCAGAAATTTGGGTGTGATTATCTTGAGACCTTTTCTCCAATTGTCAAGTCGATTAATATTTGGTTTTTCTCACCTTAGTTCTTACTAACAACTTGTCCATTCAACAGATTGATGTAAACAATGTTTTCATAAATGGAATTCTCCATGAAGATGTATACATGGCTTAACCTCCTGGCTTTGAATATGTAGATTGTACTATGGTTTATAAACTTCACAGGTTTATATATGGATTAAAACATGCCTCATGAGCATGGTATGAAAGACTCACTTCTACTTTGATTGGTTTTGGGTTTGTTCACAACAAATGTGATCCATCCGATATTGATGACAAAAGATCCAGTTTTGGTGCTTGTATATTCTTTGGCAATAATCTTGTTTCTTGGTGGTCTAAAAAACAAACTTTGGTTGCATGGTCAAGACAAAAAGTCAAAATATTGTAGTCTTATTGTCACTGGTCAAAAATCTTGTGGTTGTTGTCTCTTCTTAAAGAGCTAAACATGAATTATGCTACACTTATCCTCTATTGTGGTAATCAAAGCACTACTATTTTAAGTCAAACCTTGTTTTACACTCCCAGACCAAACATCTTCTATGTGCGGGAAAAATTCCTTGACCGATCATTAAATATCACTCACATTCCTACAAGTGATCAAGTAACAAATATTTTCACTAAACCCTTTTCTCAAATCTGGTTGTGTCACTTGTGTTACAAACTCAATGTTCTTGATTATTTTCATGAACCTTGAGTTGAGGGGGACTTTGAACGTGTCTAGTGACAATATATATTTCTGTTTTGATATTTTATTATGTTTTGCATTCTATTATTTTGTTACGTAAACTCTGCTATTTCTCTTATGTATTTTCTCTCTCTTCCTTCTTTATATATATATATATATATATATATATATATATATATATATATATATAATATTATGTACTCGTATATATGTAATAATGAAAAATAATAATATTTTCACCTCTTCAATTCTATGTTTTCTTTCTTTGTACAATTTATTTCCCCTTTACATTGAAGATCATATTTCATGAATTGTAAACCAAAATTTCTTTTCCATTTTGCCTCTTTATCTATGCTATTTTGATTCTTATTAAGAGAGAATTAACTTAGAAGTATCCTACATTCATTTTTGATACATAAATATTTTTCTACTTGAATTGAAGTTGCTCTCATGACATCAATGTTGAATGAAGCTCATTATGTTATCGGTTAATTTACGGATTCCTTAAACATATAATATATTCAATAAGAAGAATAAAAATGAATAAACATAAACAAGACTAAGATTGAAATAATATATTATATAATTAATCTTAAATAAAAATAATGCTAAATAATAGACTAAAACTATTTCCATCAAGTTAAAATTAGACTAAAATTAAGTTAAGATTGAGTGCCAACGTGACTCAAATTTTCGAGTTTAATTACACATGAGAATTTTGTGTGAGTTTAGTTTTGTTGGCAAAAATACATCAATTAAGAACATTATCATCCTTACCTTACTAACACAGAAATAAGATAAAAATAAGGATACACACAAATATAACAAGGAAACCCCAAAATCGGAGAAAAACCACAACCGTTCTCTAATGACAACTAAAGAATAACACTATATGAAAATTTATACAACACATAGACTACCTTCCCATCCCTTTGTCCCCAAGTACACTCACACTCTTCAAAGCAAGAATTTAACCAAACCTCACAACACTCTACTACAAGAGTATAAGAAAAGTAAAATACAAGCTTAAAGTGTCTTTGACTGGAACAAGGAACATCATAGACTTAGAACCCATTATATAGTCACTAACGCCCACTCCCCAACTTATACTAGTCAATATAGAACTTTTTAAGACGTATTTGCCCAACATTCTCCATCCTGATTAAAATAAATACATCTTCGTTGCCGATACCAACAATCATACTCCACCATAAAGAGCATACTTGGAATTAAACTATCCAAAGAATTTTCACTTGTAATTATACCATCCAAAGAATTTTCACTTGGAATTAAACCATCCCTGACCAACCAGGAGCTGCCATGTCATGTCCTTCTTCCTCAAGGAGATATGTAACATGTAACATCCCATCCGGATATTAGGATTTTAAATTAAATAAAATAGAAATAATACGTCAGCGTCATTTATTAAATCTCATTTCCCAAAACGCGGGAAAATTTAAAAACTTCATTACATAGTCAAATAAACTAAATCCAAATCATAAACTTGATTAAATCATAAGTATCGCAAAGTGTTTACAAAATTATTCCAAATCATAAAACAATAAAACTCTTAGAAAACTCTTTATCCCAGTCTAGCCCCGCTCCGGTTCTATGCCTCACCAGATCCACCTGCAACATAATCTGCTCCCGTGTACCGCGTATACGCACTAGTGCAGAATTGGATTTTTACCTCGCCTTATAGGCCTCGGTTGGCCAGGAACCGAAGCCTATAATGGCGCGGTGGCAATTTTGCAATTATTGGCAACTTTTATGCCTCGGTTCCCCTACAACCCGAAGCCAAAACCAGTGATAGGCCTCGGTTGTAAAAAACCCGAAGCCAAAAGCCCTGTTAGGCCTCGGTTAAGAAGGCCCGAAGCCAAAAAGGATGCCCAAAATTTCAAAAATGCCATTCTCGTTTTGACTTATAGGCCTCGGCTGTGAAAAACCCGAAGCCAAAAGCCCTGTTAGGCCTCGGGTGGTGGGGACCCGAGGCAAAAGGGGGTATATGCCTCGGTTCTAAATTGAACCGAGGCCAAAATGTTTAATTAGGGCTCAAAACTGCAGCCCCTTTCTTCCTCGCGCGCGCAGCTCCTCCATTTCTCTCGTCCATTTCTCTCTACAGGAGCAAAACCAGCGGCAGCAACAACCAGAACAGCCGTCGCGGAGCTGCGCGAGGTAGACGGACCCAAACCCGTCGTCGCCGATTTTCCGCTTGGGGTCGAAGTTGTGGGTAGCAGCAGCGAGGTCGTCGTAGGAGAAGACCGGGGGCAGTAGACTGGCAGAGCGGTGGAGGCGAAGGAAGAGCGTGGTGGGGTCTTACTGCGTGGCGGCGGAGGAGGCCTTTGATCTGGCGGAGCGGAGGATGGCGGTGGCTACTGAAATGAGGAGAAGCAGGGAGGTGATGGCGATGACGGTGCTGAAAAGGGCCATTTTGTTCGGTTTGAATTTGCGAATCCATGGTGGGGCGCGGGTGGATTGGGAGCGGTAGCCGAAGCAGAGGAACGGTTTGTTCTGGGAGGAGGAGTTGAAGCCGCAGGTGCTGTTGTTGGCGCGGCAGATGGTGCAATTAGTGAAGTAGGGAGAGTATGGAGAAGGAGAGGTTGTTGATGGAGATGAAAGAATGGGGGCTGGAACAGGTTATGTGGAAGGAGGGGTGGCCACAGCCTGGTGTGGAGGAAAAAGGGAAAGGAGGGTGATAGGAGAACGGAGGACACGGGTTTGTGTTACTGGAAGAGCATGTTTGAGTGTTGCAGGGTCTGAAGAGGGAGAGGAAGAGGAAAATGATGACGATGGAGGATTTCGAATTGTTTTTTAAAAAAAAAAAGCAGCTCATATGGCCTCGGGTGGCACAGAAAACCGAGGCCAAAAGGTGGGCTCTATGGCCTCGGGTTCGTCTGAACCGAGGCAGAAGGGCACTCTATGGCTTCGGGCCTTAACCGAGGCCAAAAGCTGTGCTCTTTTGGCCTCGCCCCAATATGCTTCGGTTCGCGAACCGGTGCAGAATATGATAAACAACCGCTGCCAAAGGCCCTTCCTGCACTGGTGACGATCTTTGCCAAACAGAAGCAGATAGGGTGAGCTAACGAAATAAACATATATATATCTATGGCACAAATATACAATCATACAATCACACCAAAGGAAATCCATCCTTTGATATTCCATCACATGGCCACCACCATGTTAATCGTGTTCTACGTCTTCTAATGAGTACCCCAAGGTGTCTTGGTGCCATACCTATCGGCCACAACCGATAGAACACGTGCGGGAAACCATTGCTACGGATCATACACCGTAACGCCAGGTGGAGTTCCCAAATACGAACATAGTTCGTAACGTCCCAAGACTACCAACTCGTCAGCTAACTACTGTGGAGGGCAATCTATCTAGACCCATCCGTATTGGCCACAACCAGCACACCCACACCAGCAACACTCGCCAACCCAAGCTCAACTCAAGGGTACTTCGTGTTCATCCGCCATTCCGAGCTCAACTCGAGGGATGTCATTCCGAGCTCAACTCGAGGAATGTCACGTGCTTAACCCCTACCCGAGAAGGGATACGTTCTGAGCTCAACTCAAGGAACACCAGCAAGCCGACCTTTAAAATATCCTAGAAGCCTTATAGATCACGCACATCATAACAAGTATAACACCAATCTGCTACAGCAAAATCGCCTGGTGGGGGACACGTACCGCCAAGCGTTGCCACTTCCAGATCGCCTGGCAGGGGACATGTACCGCCAAGCGCCTTAATCTTCACTACCACTGCAACTATCGCCTGGCAGGACTTCCTATGCCGCCAGGCGCCGCGTGCCTTAGTATTTACTAAACTACAGACTCCGCCTGGCGCACCTCTCCTTACCGCCAGGCGCCACCGTGATCTTGAACCCCCTGTTTCTACGTTGTCGCTTGGCGGGTCGATCACCACCGTTAGGCGCTACACCAGTACTTGCACAATACTGGTTTTAGTTTAGGTTCAAGCACACTTCACACAGGTTGCTCTCATTTGCTCTCATTCTAGAGTACCCCTAATGAAAGGCATTGCCATCTATAATGTTCCAGGCCTTATAGCACCTCACATGTGCATTCATCCCGTAGTCATATAGACAATCCCAAGCGTGCTCAAACAAAATATAAGCAGGAGCATTCTAACAATTTTAAGCACATGATCTTATGCACCAATGCAATTTAATATTGACACCCATGCCTTCACCAAACCAATTCTCTACATGTGACTAACCCAAAGGAACATTCAAATTGATAGAGACATACCACATAACCCAATCGTGCTTCATTAGAAGTTACTAGAACTTATCAAGAGGTTATTCATGCATTTTAACGACTCCAAAATCAGCAATATTCAGTAACGTATATCTCTAGCAATTGACCTCGAAATCCAATCTCCACCGTTCAAAGTGAAGAACCACATGTTATGGACCACCTGTCAAAATTTCACCTAAATCGGACGGTTAACGAACTAGGTTATGCAGTTTTACGAAAACTGCGCGAACTAGAAGAACATAGTGGCGCCTAGCGCCCAGAAGTGAGGATGTGGCGCCTAGCGGGACTTAAATACCGCTCGGCAGTTTCTGTGCGCGAAAAGTACGAAAAACAGCATTTTTCGTGAACAAAACACCACGTGCATCGCCTGGTATGGCGCCTGGCGGCTAAAGGGGTGCCGCCAGGCGGTTCCTGCACCTGCGAACCTTACCCCCTTCACAACAACTCTAATTTCCCTCAATTTCTAAGTCCATAGGATATGAACCCAGTTATTGGGACTCCAGTTCATTCCTAACACTTCCCATTCATGTATTCATTCACATTTCCCCTTAGATTGCTACCACTATAGAAACTCCCAATTATGAAACCCTAAAATGTGAGTATGTCTCATTCCCCCAATTTTTATTCTTATCACGCCCCAAATTTCACAAGTTTTCAATTCGATTTGGTTAATTAATAATCTTATTACACTTCCTACTAGTCCAAATCTGCCCAAAATCCAGAAAAAAACATCAAAACCAAGCCTCATGGCTCGCGTCGCCTGGCGGTTCAATCAATACCGCCAGGCCCTTCATAAAAAAAACCCAGAATTGGGTTAAATTCTGGCGGTCTCATTCGTGCCGCTAGCCGGTTTCCCTTCGCAACCCAGAAATGCAGTTGAAATGGTATGAGTCGCCTTGCGAAAATTCATCACCCACCAGGCGGTTTCTGGAAAAATTCTAGAAACACGATTCTCAAGCAATGCAAGGGATAAATCATACATAATGAGTTATAAATCATGCAATTATTCATAGAACTACAATTAAACGCAGTATAACTCCCCTAACCTGATTCCCTTGGCTTAAATTTTGGAATTGTTGTGAATTCTCTCTTGATCCTCAATGATCTCCCTTTGGCTTTCTCTCCCAATTCAGCTTCAAAGCTTCACTCCAACCTTACTACTCTCAAAATTCGTGTTTTGTTTTCTGAGTACACTCACAACTTGCCAAAACCCTTCTTCTTACCTCACATTGGCCTTTTAAAGGTGCCTTAAAGCTAGATAACAACCAAAAACGAATTTAAGGTTTAATGGCAATGTTTATTATCATTCATTGATTCTTTATGGTCCGTTTTTCAGCCTCCCTTGGCTGCCCATGCATCTAGGGTTTCCCTTAACCCTTCAAATTCAAGCCAAAACCCAAAATAGCAAAAATAAAAATAAAGTTTAATTTGGGTTCTCCAAGGGTTCAACCCATAACCATACAAATACCAAATCAATGTTCAACCATTTAACCAATTCATGTTTTGTGATGACTAATATAATTAAATGATTATATCATTTCATATTCATGCTTAACATATATTTAAAAATGAAAACAAATAAGTAACACACAATTGGCATACATAGGACTTGAACTCAAGTCCTTTCACACAATTAAAGTACTCTAAACCACTTGAGCTAATACTTTTCCATATCATAGCAATCCGCATTAAATGCCTTAAAGGCTCATACTACCCGCATTTATTAAATAATTATTTAATTAATTATTTAAATTTCACGGGTCTTACATAGCAAAACCAACATTCTTCACAACACCACCACCATGGGAATAACACCGGACCCTGCCCTAGCAGCCTTTGCTAGAGAACCAGCCTTCACTGCACTGTCATAACACCAAGATGCAACAATCGCCAACCACGTACCACTGTCGCACAAGCCACGAAATGTCGTCACTATATGGACTTCTATAGCACCATGCATGAGCCACTACACCACTCGTTAGACCAGATCGTGCTTCACGACAATAGTAACCACTAGACCTCTAAGTGCACTCCATGTAAGCTCGGATATTTAAGCTACACCACACGAACAATACCTATAACCGGTAGAGCACTTCCTCTACGCACATGCCGTAAACCGCGACTCACACATATCAGATCTCCATCGTGCATCACTCATTAAGCCACACAAGCACCACCAACGAAAAATACCCAAAATAACACAGAGAAAACTAAGCGGACACCCAAGTCCACACACCTAAGGGTCGACCGCTCTGATACCATAAATGTAACATCCCAAAAACTGAATAACCTCAATTGATAAAACATCACATACATGAATATTCAAAGGGTACGAGGTTTAGGGTATAAAGTATACAATACGTCAAATATACCCGGATTACAAGAAAAGGGCCCCATGGCCCAACTAGAAATGTACTGAAAAGAACACAATTAAAGATAGTAGGTCTTGTTCAGACAAGAAAACATAAATAATAAAATCCTCTAGTAAAGGGCCCTACAGTGGGCCCAACACCTGTCCAATCCATCAAGCTGCAGCATTTCTATTACCATCACCACTGCTAGGGTTTCTTACATCTGCTCACATCAACAAGGTTGATGATCATTGCAAAGGAAGAGACCACACATAACACACAAGCAAGTGAAAGGGTAAGCTAGCAAAGAAGTCATTATATCAGACACTCAACATACCATTCCACATTCAAACACACATAGCAGACACCCACATATGCAGTACCCATTCATATAAAACCCTAAGATTTAGCTATCCGGATACGTAACTGAGGCACCACCACATGGTAATGAAATTATGTCCTAGCAATGAGGCGTCACCACGAGGCCTTCACGAAATTATACCCTTACAGGAGGCACCACCACGTGACCTTCGTGGAATTACGCCCTGGCCCCGAGGCACCACCACGACCCCTTGTGGAATTACGTCCTTTTGTCGAGGCACCACCAGGGACTCCCCTTAAGAGGGTCCATGCAATTACGTCCAATCGATGAGGCGCCACCAAGATCTCTCACTACAAGAGTCATGGAATTATGCCCTACCCATACTTTAAACATGTTCCACCCACCAATCAAGAATTTCCCATAACACAAATATCATGTATAATTAACAATTCATATAATTCATGCTTTCCAATTCATACCCAATCCAATAACATGTCATTTCCATTTCAAATGTACATATTAATCATGCTATCATCACACAACCCTTCCAGTAAGGCATTTGAGTCAAATAAAGAAGCCACATATCGGTGAACCACTCAATAACAACATCAAAACTCGATCGCTGTCTCGCTCAAGCCAACAGGGCTCGCTCAGGCGAGAGGGACCTTCTCGCTAAGGCGAGGGCGCGACGAGGGAACAGGGAACCATGCGAGGTCTCGCTCAGGCGAGTCCCTTCTCGCCTAGGTGAGAGCACTCCTCGCTCAAAAAGAACGCGCGTCGCCTAGGCGACAAATCACGCAACAAAAACCTAGGCGAGCCTCTGATATTCTCGCCTAGGCGAGAGTAGCTCGCTTGGGCGAGAAAACTAGTACTCACCACTGTTTTCTCATACAGCAGCCAAGACCACGAATCAAATCATGCTTTAACTCGATCCAAAACGGACACAACACCAACCAATCCATACAGACACGAAAAGACGTCCAAAACAGCAGAAAAACACAAATAACAGAAGGTCCTAGCTTCCCTTACCTGGAAAACAAGCTAGCGGGACACTCCTTTCCTCGGCGTTCCTCAACTTTGCTATCCTCTAGAGCGATGGGTGGTACTTCCACTGTGAGGTCCTCCCTGATATGTATATCCTCGGCTTCCAACACATGAGTCAGGTCAAATACGTACTTCCTTAACTGTGAGACGTGAAATACTAGGTAAAGGTTTACCAACTGAGGGGGTAAAGTTATCTCATAAGCCACTGACCCAATCCTCCTCGTGATCTGATATGGGCCAAGGAACTTAGGAGAAAGTTTCCTTGAGCGGAGAGTCCTTCCCACACCAGTGGTTCGGGTCACCCTCAAGAACACATGATTGCCAGCTGCGAACTCCAAAGGCCTCCTCCTACGGTCTGCATAGGCCTTCTGCCTACTCTGAGATGCCTGCATTCTGTTCCTCACCATTCTCACTTTTTTGGTGGTCTGCTCCAAGAATTCTGGTCCAACCAACACCGCTTCTCCATCCTGATACATAGAGAGCCTCATATGGTGCCATGTCAATGCTCGCATGAAAATTGTTGTTGTAGGTGAACTCTATCAAGGGTAACACCTCATCCCAAGCCCCCAAATGATCCAATATACACGTCTGCAGTAAGTCTTCAAGTGATTGAATGATCCTCTCCGATTGGCCATCAGTCTGGGGATGGTAGGCTGAGCTCATAGTCAACTTGGTCCCCAAAGCCTCTTGTAAGGTCTGTCAAAACCGGGATGTAAATCGTGGGTCTCTGTCGGAAACTATGCTCGAAGGTACACCATGCAACCTCACGATCTCCTTGACGTACAGTTGGGCCAACTTGGCCATGGACATCCTCAAGTTCATCGCCAAGAAGTGGGCACTCTTGGTCAATCGATCCACTATCACCCAGATGGTGTCATGTCCTCTAAAAGTCCGTGGAAGATGAGTCACGAAGTCCATGGAGATGCTGTCCCATTTCCATACTGGTATCTCCAAAGGCTGTAGAATCCCACCGAGCCTCTGATGCTCCACCTTCGCCTTCTGGCACATTAAACATGCTGACACGAACTGAGCCACATCTTTCTTCATCCCTTGCTACCAAAAGGTTTCCTTGAGATCCTGGTACATCTTAGTTATGCCAGGATGCAGACTAAGATGACTCTTATGTCCTTCCTTAAGAATTAACCGTTTTACCCCCGTATCATCAGGTATACATACTCTGCCCTGGAACCTCAGTATGCCATCATCACCCAAAGCAAAGTCTTTGGTTTCATCTGATCCAAGTTGTTCTCTAACCCTGTTCAAATTGGCATCCAATAACTGCCTCTCCCTGACTGAGTCCAAAAAGTCACTACATATAGTAAAGGTACTACACCTAATGGCCTCGGACCCCAACTCTACCTGTAGCCTCATGTCTCTGAATTTCTCCAGTAGTTCCACCTCCTTAATCATGAGATGTGCAGTCTTCCTACTCAGGGCATTTGCTACCACGTTTTCCTTCCCTAGATGATACAATAGTTCGAAGTCATAGTCTTTAAGGAGCTCCATCCACCTCCTCTGCCTCATATTCAGCTCTTTCTGATCGAATAGGTACTTGAGGCTCTTATGATCGCTGAACACCCGGAACTGTGCACCATAAAGATAATGCCTCCAAATCTTTAAGGCAAAAACTATAGCGACCAACTCCAAGTCATAAGTGGGATAGTTACGCTCATGCACCTTAAGTTGTCTCGAAGCATACGCTACTGCCTTATTCTCTTGCATTAACACACAGCCGAGCCCAAGGTGAGAGGCATCACAATAGACCTCAAAAGGTTTCCCCACGTCTGGGATTACTAGTATCGGTGCGCTGGTCAACCTTCTCTTATGCTCCTGGAAACTCTCCTCACACTTGTCCGTCCAAGTGAAGGGTTGGTCCTTCCGAGTAAGAAGTGTCAGGGGTGCCACTATCTTGGAGAATCCCTCTATGAATCTCTTATAGTAGCCCACCAACCCCACAAAACTCCTGATCTCTATGGCAGACTTAGGGCTTTCCTACTTTACCACTGCTTCGACCTTCGCCAGGTCCACTGCAATCCCCTAGGCGGATATCACATGCCAAAAACTGAACTTCACCCATCCAGAATTCACCCTTGGACAACTTGGCGTACAATTGCTTCTCTCTCAAAACACCAAGCACCAACCTTAGGTGTTCTGCATATTCCTCCTGAGTTCTGGAATAGATAAGGATGTCGTCTATGAAGACTACAACAAACTTATCTAGGAAATGCCAGAAGATCATGTTCATGTAGTCGATGAACACCGCCAGAGCGTTGGTCACCCCAAAAGGCATAACCACATACTCGTAGTGGCCATACCTGGACCTGAAGGCCGTCTTCTGTACATCATCGGCCTTTACCAAAATCTGATGGTATCCCGATCGCAGATCAATCTTCGAGAACACTGATGACCCATGTAGTTGATCCATCAAGTCATCTATCCTCGGAAGGGAGTACTTATTCTTGATCGTCATTTTGTTCAACTTCCAGTAGTCCACACACATACGTGAACTTCCGTCTTTCTTCTTCACCAACAACACTGGTGCTCCCTAAGGCGAAGTGCTGGGTCGGATAAACTGCTTCACCATCTGTTCCTCTATCTGTTTCTTAAGTTCAACCAACTCTGCTGGAGCCATGCGATATGGAGTCATCGACACCGGACCCGTCCCCGATACTAGATCAATAGAGAACTCCACCTCTCTGTGAGGAGGTAGCCCTGACACTTCCTCTGGGAATACATCCCCGAACTCCTGCACTACTGGTTTGGCAGACTCCATCTTTCCTCTTTCCACCTCTAGATGCGTGAAGATCACAAAGCATTGTGCACCACCTCGCAGTTCCTTCAGAACCCCTTGGGATGATAACAACTCAGACTCCTTCAAGTTTGGGAATAACAATCTCTTCTCTCGGGAATTTATAAGAATGCGATTGGCAGAGAGCCAATCCATCCCTAGGATTACCTCCAACTCCTGTAGAGGTAGGCAGATTAGGTTCACTTTGTACCTGCGTCCCTCTACCTCCACTGGACACCTCGCACACAAGGATGACGTCCTGACCAAACCCGACGCCGGGGTAGACACCGCAAGCTCACACTGTAGCTCGCACACCGGCAGACCCAACCGTTCCACACATGCATTTGACACAAAATAGTGTGTCACTCCAGAATCATATAGCACACAACAAGCTTTCCCAACTATCAAACAATGGCCTATAACAAGGTTACCTGAGCCTGCAGCCTCCGCTCCGGTCATGGCGTACACTCTGTTGGTCGCCTGAGGCTTGTTGCCTCTGTGCCTTTGCTGGTTCTGTGTAGGAGCCTATACTGGAGGTCGCATCACTGTTCTAGCAAGGGTGGGGCAGTCCCTCCCAAAGTGGCCCTCCTTGCCACAATTGTTGCACTTCTTGAAGCCTACAAGCTGGGGGCAGACATTCCTCTTGTGCGGTCCCCCACACTAGTAGCACTGAATCCTGTTCTACTGGGAAAAAGACTCCCTAGACCCCTGAGACTGAAAATAGGGCCTAGTGTAGGGCTTCCTCCTCTACTCGTGCCTGTGCCTGGACCCAGATGGTCCTCCCACTCTCTGCTGGGATGAGTGTTGAGTTTCCACCTCTACCTTCATCTTCTACATGACCCTTGCCTTCTCCACCAAGGCGGCAAAATCCTTGATGGATAGTGGGGTCACCATCAAACGAAGGTCTCCACGGAGGCCGTTCTCGAACTTCTGGCATCACCACTCTTCGTCTAGTGGCATGGTGTAGAAACGGCTGAGGTACTTGAACTTTTCTGCATACTCAGTCACCGACTTGCTTCCCTGGGTCAACTGTAAAAATTCTACCTCTTTAGCGTATTTGACGTTGTCAGGGAAGTACTCGGAGAGGAACTTCCTCCTGAAGACGTCCCAAGTAACTGGCTCCTGTCTCTCCTCCATAATAGACTTCATGCTGACCCACCAGTGTTCAGCCTCACCCTTGAGCATGTACACTGCGAACGCCAGTCTACTCTTCTTTGGGCACATCTTGGCATCAAATATCCTCTCCAGGTCTTTCAGCCACTGGTCTGCTGCGTCTGGACTGGTCTTGCCTCCAAACTTCACTGAGTGGTGTTTCAGAAAGTCCTCCAGACTCCACTCCCTGGCCGTAGGTCGTGGCTCCGGGCCAAAAGTAGGGGCAACTACCCTGTTCTCCTCCAACTGGTGGAAGGCCTCCATATGCTGCCTGTGAGCATCTTCAGCTGCCGCCCTGACAGCCTCCACTTGCTGCATCACCAGCTGCTGCTGTTCAAGCGCTGCCGCTTGTCGTTGCATTGATGCTTCATGTTGTTGCATCATTGTCGTACTTTGCTGCATCATAGTAGCTACCATTACTTCAATCACTCTGGCGATATCTGGCACATCGCCCTAGGAAGATTGCGGAGTTCTACGGGATGGTGCCATAGTTCACTGGCACACAGGAAAACACTTGATTAGACTTGATAAGACAGGAATTAGCGAAAAATACCCAGAACGACACAGAGAAAACTAAGTGGACACCCAAGTCCACAGACCTAAGGGTTGACCGCTCTGTTACCATAAATGTAACATCCCAAAAACTGAATAACCTCAATTGATAAAACATCACATACATGAATATTCAGAGGGTACGAGGTTTAGGGTAGAAAGTATACAATACGTCAAATATACCCGGATTACAAGAAAAGGGCCCCATGGCCCAACCAGAAATGTACTGAAAAGAACACAATTAAAGATACTAGGTCTTGTTCGGACAAGAAAACATAAATAATAAAATCCTCCAGTAATGGGCCCCACAGTGGGCCCAACACCTGTCCAATCCATTAAGCTGCAGCATTCTTATTACCATCACTACTGCCAGGGGTTCTCACATCTGCTCACATCAACAAGGTTGATGATCATTGCAAAGGAAGAGACCACGCATAACACACAAGCAAGTGAAAGGGTAAGCTAGCGAAGAAGTCATTATATCAGGCACTCAACATACCATTCCACATTCAAACACACATAGCAGACACCCACATATGCAGTACCCATTCATATAAAACCCTAAGATTTAGCTATCCGGATACGTAACTGAGGCACCACCACATGGTAATGAAATTATGACCTAGCAATGAGGCGTCACCGCGAGGCCTTCACGAAATTATACCCTTACAGGAGGCACCACCACGTGACCTTCGTGGAATTACGCCCTGGCCCTTAGGCAACACCACGACCCCCCGTGGAATTACGTCCTTTTGTCGAGGCACCACCAGGGACTCCCCTTAAGAGGGTCCATGGAATTACGTCCAATCGATGAGACGCCACTAAGATCTCTCACTACAAGAGTCATGGAATTATGCCCTACCCATACTTTAAACATGTTCCACCCACCAATCAAGAATTTCCCATAACACAAATATCATGTACAATTAACAATTCATACAATTCATGCTTTCCAATTCATACCCAATCAAATAACATGCCATTTCCATTTCAAATGTACATATTAATCATGCTATCATCACACAACCCTTCCAGTAAGGCATTTGAGTTAGATAAACAAGCCACATATCGGTGAACCACTCAATAACAACATCAAAACCTGCCCGCTGTCTCGCTCAAGCCAACAGGGCTCGCTCAGGCGAGAGGGACCCTCTCGCTCAAGCGAGTCCCATCTCGCCTAGGCGAGGGCACAACGAGGGAACCGGGAACCCTGCGAGGTCTCGCTCAGGCGAGTCCCTTCTCACCTAAGCGAGAGCACTCCTCGCTCAAAAAGAACGCGCGTCGCCTAGGCGACAAATCACGTAACATAAACCTGGGCGAGCCTCTGATAATCTCGCCTAGGCGAGACTACCTGGCTTGGGCGAAAAAACCAGTACTCGCCACTGTTTTCTCATACAGCAGCCAAGACCACGAACCAAATCATGCTTTAACTCGATCCAAAACGGACACAACACCAACCAATCCATACAGACACGAAAAGACGTCCAAAACAGCGGAAAAACACAAATAACAGAAGGTCCTAGCTTCCCTTACCTGGAAAACAAGCTAGCGGGACACTCCGACACGAACATAGTGAACACGACGGCCCTAATGATGGCCAATGAGGTGGAGCAGGAGTTGGGTTTGAGTTGGCTCGAAGAAGGTTCAGAGTAAACCCTAGCGGAGCGTTCCGTACGAGAGGCGCAAAGGTGATGGCTGATTCTTCTACAAGAGTGAAAAGTGCAAATTAGGGAAACTAGGAATGGTTTTTAACCTTTGGGCCAACCCTCAGGCCCAACAGACGCAAGGCAACCCTTAAAATGCTAGGGCAGGAAAAATTGGGCCTTACAACAACTTCAACAAATAAGAATGATTCTCCAACAATAAGGAATTAATTTTTTCTGATGTGGAATATGGATCTAAGCTGCAACCACAAAGCATACTAAGAAAAAATTCTACCAAACCATAGCCATGATACCACTTGTTGGGAAAAATGCATTATCAATTAAGAATATTACTGTATTTATCCATGAGAATCACTTTACTAATAGAGAAATAAGATAAAAAAAATATTATACACAAATATAACATGGAAACCTAAAATCGGAGAAAAAACACAACCATTGTCTAATGACAACTAGAGAATAACACTATGTGAAAATTTGTACAACACATAGACTACTCTCTTATGCCTTTTGATTCCAAGTACACACACACACTCTCCAAAACAAGAATTTAACAAAACCTCACAACATTTTACTACAAGAGTATAAGAAAAGTCAAATACAAACTTAAAATGTCTTTAACTAAGACAAAGAACATCATGGACTTAAAGCCCATTGTATAACCACTAACACCCACTCCCTAATTTATATTAGGCGATGTGAGACTTCTCAAGACCAAGACATATTATTTTCATCGGTCTAACAAGTTCTATATACGAAATTTGTAAAATATAAGATAATAAAATTAAAAGAAAAACATATTGTATTTGAAAAATTGAAATAGTAGCACAAAGACTTGTTAAATAAATGTGCATTGATAGTGATTTAGTAATTTTTAAAGTTAAAAATTAAACAAAATTATAATATAAAATTAAAACAAAGATTTGGAACTAAGGTTATATATAATGAAAAATTAAACTATTAAAATTATGACAAAAATATTTAATAACCAAAATTACGGATTTTTTTATAATATACCAAACAAAATAAAATAACAAAAATTCTCATCCGTTAAGTTTACCTTTATCAAAGCCAGTGGATGCGATTAACTTTCCCATCGTGGGGAGATATGATTAAAGCTTCGATCACCATTATAATTCATATATTTTCCTTAATTTGCAATCGTTATTTCAGATTTTTTTTTCTCCCCTACAAGTTCACTAAATTCAAATACCTTTTTATAAATAATTTTTCAATTCACAATTCAATTTAAGCACTTGTAAAGAGTGAATGGGATAAGTCACAACAAGTTGAGTCAGAAATAAGTTAACTCAATTCTTATTTTTTGATAAATTAAAAATTTTGTAACTTGATTTAACCCAACAATTAAATGGATTGACTTACTTAAAAAATATTTTTTAATTTATTTTATATATTTATTATATTATAATTAAAATAAATTTAATTTTTTAGATTAAATATATTTATAATTCTAAATTTAAATGTAAAATTAAAATTTCTCTATAGTTGGTGAGTTCGATTTGAATTTGCGATAAGTTGGATTGATTTAGGATTGTGAATACATTCTAACCTCTATTTACAACAACCTTTCAATAAATTTACATAATTACACAATTAATATTTTATGACAATAGTTAAATGAAAATCAATTCATAATTAATTTTCTATGATAATAGTTAATTGAAAAACTAATTCAAATAATTAAGTTTCAAAATCCAATTAAATCAACAATTACATCCTTAGTTGAAAACTACCATATACTTCCACATCTTAAAAAATCTCGAAAAGATAATCTGTGGTGGATATCTAAAACTGGAACCAACTAATCCCTTAGGAAAAAAAAATGTTTGGGGTCATATGGCCCTTAAGAAAAATAATTTTTTAATAGTGTGGATAGAATATAATATATTACAATGGAGTCGGCACTTTGCACTTTCGGGTCTCTTTGCCACAGTGTCTGTCACCTTACCCTTCAGAACAAACACGACAACATCTCAGAACTTCCTCTTACCTTGTATATATAGATACATATGTTATGAGTCTCTGGTGTCCCAGACAAAAATTATTAAAAAAGAGAAAAACTTTTCCAACCCCAACTCAATATTTTGTCCAAATTCATTGTTTCAGCGTCAACCATGAGGCGACACTTATCAAAATTCTTTCACTACCCAATTGGGTTTAACCTATCAAATTCCTTTCCGGTGAGACCCCTCTCTCTCTCTCGATTTGTTTAGCTTATTCTTTTGGTGATGTAACTGGTCAATCAAGTTGGTTGTAATGGATTGAAAATTGACGTTTTGGAACACATCTATGAAGTTAACTGAATCGTTCATGCCATGTCAAATTTCGGGTATAAACTTATAATTTCCCTGTTCTATCAGGATCATGGAAAACCCCCTCATTGTACTTCAATTCAGTTTCTTTTTTTATCGCATGCTCACTTCAATGATAAGTTATAGTGATACCCATTTACATGCAGATGAGAACTGTTATTTTATTTCTTGTCCTAAGAGTACTGGTTAGCCTGTGCTAGATTCATGCTTTGTGTGTTAATCTGGGGTGTGGTGGTACTAATATATGTGCAAATTCAGTAATAAACTTGTACTCCTCCTCTGGTTCTACCAACCTAGAAAATGCAAAAATCAATCACTTAGTTGTTCCATTTTAATATAAATTAAGTTTTTACCGTATGCGTACTTGAAGGATTAAATATTGATACCCAGATGATTATTTTTTGTTGTTTAAGAATTTATTAATCTGGGGTTTTGGTGGAGTTTATATGTGTTCAAATTTTGTTTATGAAAATGTGGCTGGCATGTGACACTAATTTTCTTGAAGCAGTTGAAATGTGATGTGAGTTCGTTCTGTGCTGCCAATAGTATTCGTCAAGGTTTGTTCGGTGGACACTTGAATGAATGTGCCACAAGAGCTTTGGCCACTACATCTTGTGCTTCAATGTCTGAAGATCTGCCAAAGGATAATTCCGTCTCTGATATGTTGGTAGATTCAATTGGAAGGCTTCACACATACTTGAGAATATCTATAACAGAGAGGTGCAATTTAAGGTGTCAGTATTGTATGCCAGCAGAAGGTGTGGAACTCACTCCTAGCCCTCAAATTTTGACAAAAACTGAGATTCTACGATTGGCAAATCTGTTTGTAAGCTCCGGGGTAACTAAAATACGTTTGACGGGTGGGGAACCAACTGTTAGAAAGGATATTGAAGACATATGTTTGGAATTATCAAACTTGAAGGGACTGAGAACATTATCCATGACTACCAATGGTATTGCTTTAACGAGAAAACTTCCAAGGCTGAAAGATTGTGGGCTTACTTCCCTCAACATTAGTGTAGACACTTTGGTACCTGCAAAGTTTGAGTTTATGACCAGACGCAGAGGGCATGAAAAAGTTATGAATTCAATTAATGCTGCCATAGACCTTGGATTTAATCCAGTTAAGGTATTTCTTGGTTACATATCATTACTTTTTGCTAGTGTTTCTCATTGATCACCTTCCCATGAGCAGCTACCCTTTTACTCAAATTCATTAAGTTAATCAAATGAATTTTTCAACAAGGGTGCATAACCTCAGGTAAATTTCATGTCACTGATGGATGAATTTTAAGGTATCTTTGATGTTTCTCTGCATTTCAGGTCAATTGTGTTGTAATGCGAGGATTCAATGATGATGAGATCTGTGATTTTGTTGAGCTGACCCGGGACAAGCCAATTGATATTCACTTTATAGAGTTCATGCCTTTTGATGGGAATGTTTGGAATGTCAAGAAACTTGTACCCTACTCAGAAATGTTGGATACAGTGGTAAGGTAGAATTCAGACTGGAGGCCTAACTTTTATACTACATTTTGTTGTTCTCTTATAGCAGATAGAGACCCTTTATAACCATCATTACCAAACAGATGAAACAGTTTCCAAGCTTAAAAAGAGATCAGGATCACCCTACAGATACGGCCAAAAATTTCACAATAGATGGGCATGAAGGTAGAGTTTCGTTTATCACATCAATGACTGAGCATTTCTGTGCTGGTTGCAATAGATTGCGGCTACTTGCTGATGGAAACTTCAAAGTCTGTTTATTTGGTCCTTCGGAGGTAAGTTATATTCAAATCATCAAAGCTCAGTGTACTATGCTTGTCCCCTAAACCTGGTGATGGTAATTGGGCTAAAATCTGTGATGTCACTTCTATTTGAATACTTAATGTTTTTGGTGAATCTGTAACGCTAAACTTGATGATAGTATATGAAGTCTGGATGCTTAGTACGACATGAGTACGTACAACTACAGGAATACGATGATCTTTTTGAAATTTAGGATATGCTATGTTTTGGATTCTTAGCAAAACATTATAGATGCATAATATCGGTGAAGAAAGAGAGAGTGGGGGTAATTTCTCATTAATTCATGATTATGATGATCGCAATTTAATTTAAAAAATTGATATGAATGGAGAAGTATCAGTATTTGACATGGGAACAAACACCTTGATGTTTCCATTTTGAGTATCAGGGCATCGTAGATCATATTAATTGCAGGCCTTCTAAATGTACCGGTAAATGAATTGGATAGTTTGGTGATGAGGGTGAAGGACTCGGGATTAAGAAATTGGTATTTAAGGCCTATAAATTTTTTGGCAAGTAAAATCAAGACTTTCTATGCAAACTTTTAGCAGTCTTGTTTTTTAAGGAGTGTGACTGATTTCTTGCAGTTAGCTGTTTCAATGGCTGAGTATGGTTCTGGGAGTTGTTTACTTTTGGATTAGTACTTTGAAACTGTGATGTCTACTGTCAGTTCTGAATTCTTGATATGGTACATACTCGATAATGGGGAAAAGGGAAACTATCTGCCAACTCATAATAGAAAAACATAACTTCAAATATTTGTTTACAAAGATTGAAGTTCCCTGCAGAAAGTGGATTCCTGTAGTGAATCTTGATATTTGTCTGTAAATGGAAGATTTGATACACATTAGGACATGGTCTTTGCGAACATTAAAATATGGCTCTACCTCATACAATATTTTGGATTGAACATGCACTGTCTTGCCCCTTCTTTCCATTGCACATGCTA
The DNA here is from genome assembly GCF_037176805.1 of Vigna unguiculata. NCBI lineage: Eukaryota > Viridiplantae > Streptophyta > Magnoliopsida > Fabales > Fabaceae > Vigna > Vigna unguiculata. The sequence continues at coordinate 18,894,989 of NC_140795.1, read as the reverse complement.
TTTCATTTGATATTCTATTTATTTGATTACTTGTAATTGATTTTTTAGGCGCACTAATATACTTTCATCATTATTTTGAATTCTTAATCATTTCTGAAAATTTTCTTATCAATGAAACTGATAAATATTTTCCCTATTCAAGACATGCCGGTCGTTATGGATGTTATCTCTACCATTTATGTTCAAGTTAAAGGTGCTTGATGTATGTATGGATGTTGACATCAGTCGGGACAATAAAACGTGTCATGGCATACATATAGCATCTTTAATGAGAGCTTCATTAAAAGATTTTTGTGATTTTCTTATATGGATCGTGTTTCAGGTTAGTTTAAGAGATCCTTTGAGATGTGGTGCAGAGGATCATGAACTTAGGGAGATAATAGGAGCAGCGGTATGCACTTCTTCTGATTATTATTGCTAAATCTCAATTGTGTTGTAATGATTTATAATGTTTTTATTTCTTTACCAGGATTTATCATCCTTTTAATATAATGATGCTGCTGCAATAGAATTTCACTCACTGCTATTTTAATTTAACATGGTAGTGAACCTTTATTAAAAAAGATATACTTTAGGAATAAGAGGAGCATAGCAAGAAGGGACAACACACCCCACAACCTAACTGAAAAGGAGTTAGTTAGAGATTATGTATATATGGAGAAAAAAGTGGGTGGGGGTGATAGAGTTAGGTGAAGTTTAGCCTCATTTGGCAATCGGTAGACCCTTATAATGTAACTATTCTTATAATGATGCATGGATATGATGCGTGTATCGGATATGGTACGTATCGGATATATCAATACACTTATTTTGAAAACAATAAGGTATGATACGTTATATATGCATATTGAAAAATTTTACAAAAACCTTAAAACATGATAAATATATATTGTTATTGTGTGAATTCAAATTAAAATCAAATATCTTAAAAATTGTCAAAATAAAAAGTTATAAATTATTTTTATCACAAAAAGTATTACAAGTTTATAGATTAGATACTTTAATGATAAATATCGGTAAAGTATCAGATATTGATACGTGTCAAACATGAATACATGACACAGATTGAGGTATCAGTGCATCATAACTTATCACCTTCAACCTCTAGACTAACGTGAGCATTTCCATTGAATAATATGTTACTGACTCACTTCTTTCCTATGATTTTCCATCTGTTTGCTCTTGTCCTAGTAAGCTCTTTGATTGCTTTTGAACAACATAGTCAATAGTGGATCATAGACTACTTGAAATTGTGTGTCCAACTTTAGGTAAGCAATATTATGAGTGGTCTTGTACTATCCTATTTCTTAATGTTATCTTTCCTTTGTTCTAGGTGAAGAAGAAGAAAGCTTCACATGCTGGCATGTTTGATATAGCAAAGACTGCAAATAGGCCCATGATACATATTGGTGGATAAGGTCTCTTCTTCTTCCTTTCTTTCATTTTTCCTATAAAGGTTATCCATTCAATCTCTAAAATATTTATTTTACAATTTACTGAGGCACATCATGATTTTTCTCTATTTCAGGTATCACACAGTGATAAAGTTACTTACATAGCAGGCAACCAGAGTAGTCCTAGTGAGAAGTACCCTGAATTGAGTATTATCTGAGATCTTCATTGATACAATCTCACTACATGAAGGGTGATAGATTTTTCAACTATACCTAGCCACATATACTGTTAAATGTTGTTCCTTTGGATAGAACCCATTGTTGTTGTATCGAGTAATAATGCAAATTTGGGCTTAAATTTTCTGATCATGTGTGACTCTTTCTTCATTGGTTTATGACTTTTGGGTCGTGTGTTAATCTTTCTTCACTGGTTGTTTGTTTACCAGTCAACTTTAGTTTCAGCATGGCACTGTATTTATTTGTTTTGTTGTAGACATGACAATGAAATTTTGAAAAGGTTGGTTATGCCCTGTTACATCATTGAATTTGTACTATGTATGCAGTGAGGTTGTTGACCAGGTCTTCATAGTGCTGCTTCTCAGACTTCATACGGCATTCCCAATTTTCTTTCCTTAGTTTATACTCTTACCCGGAAATTGAAGGAACAACTCTAATCTAGATGTTACCAAGTTCTACTCTTGGGATCACTTCATGCTCCCTACCATTGCTTTTTTCATTTAGACCCTTTCTAATATCTCAACTTTCTAGGAACGCAAAATGTATGGAAATTTAAGAGACCAAAGGTGTTAATTAGAGTTAAATATATGTCTAGATATATATAATTTGAATTAGATTTTAGGAGTGTTTTATGTTTTAATTATTAGATATTATTTAGTGGATGAAGAGAAAAAAATTAGGCTATTGTTTAGACTTAGAGAGTTAGATTGAGATATTACTAAACGTTTGTTACATTTGCTTTATGTATGAAATAATGTGGAATATTATACATTTTTTACCCATTTAAAATATATTTTCTAAACATTAAAAACCTAAAAACCAACAATAAGAGTTTTGTGATAGGTTTTTTTAGGGGAAGATTCATTAGGGAGGTATAACAACAATGAAATCTAAGCTCAATTCACATGGATTATCACCATCTTCAATGCACAACCTTAAAGTAATTTAAACTCACTTGGATTTTCAAAAATATATTTTTCAAGAATGAATCCTTTCCACATTGATAATACAATTAACCAACATGTTAAGTAGATTACATAGATTGGATCATCATGACATGAGTATAAAAGGTGGAATATGTCTTTTTAGAACTTGTATAAGAACTAAAATCACTTATTTTGGCTCTGGCACTATATTGTTGGGTGGATCTTGAAAGATAGAAAAAATCTCATTCATAGCCACACATACGACTTTTCAATGGCGGACCATTGTTGTGACAAGGGGAGCCATGGCTCCCCAAAAAAATTTTAATTCTATTTTTTATATATGTTATATATATTTTAAAATTATATTTATAGATAATTATTTTATTTATATTAAATTTAATAAAATATTTTATTTTATCATCTATCTTATTTATATATTAAAATTTATATATATTTATTGTATAAAAAGTAAAATAAAAATCAATTTGATGGACATTGGTTAATGAAAGGTAATAAATTTTATCACTAGTGATGTGGTTCTTTTACAGTAAATCATCAAAAAATAATGAGAATAGAAAGAAATATAAAGAGATAGATTAGGAAACAAAAGATTGAAAAATGCACAATATCTCTCATGAATCGAGATTAGTATCTTAATATAATTTATGTGTTTATGATTCTCATATTACGATGATTTTCTTAAATTAAGTTTTTTTTTTCTGAATTAGTTTGCCTAATTATGATGGTAAGGATTCTTTTCTAAAATTGGCACTAACCCTAATTATATTTGTCCTGAAATTAGTATATCATAGATTATGAAATTTAGAAATTTTGTGTTTTCCATTACATATGGTAAATTTTGTAAGATTTTATGGATGTATCTTGGGTTGAACTACGAATTTCGTTGCACATAATGAATTAGTTGAATAACTTTGAATTGGATTAAAAATTAGAATATCCTTATAATGTTAATTTAATGAATTAGAAAGATTATAAATTGAAAAATGCATACAAGAATCACTTTATGAAAATGATTGAAACAAAGAAAATGAATTTTTTTATTTAATTAGAAAAAATAATTTATATATAAAAAATCTAATTTGACACTCTTAAAGTTTTTGTCCAAGTTTCGCCATTCCGACTTTCCACAAAATTTTATATGTATCTATAATATTTAATACGAAATTTTATTTACTCACTTGAAATTGAGTACCCCACAATTACTTAAACTCTTTGTTCAGAAGACTTTCAATACAATGACTATATTCAAGGGTAACATCAAGCAGATCTGAGTTCAATCCATATAAGAGTTGATTAACACCACCTTCAATATAAAATTTTAAGATAATGAGTTTATAGACCTAAGTTGTCCAACTTTTTCATTTCTACTTGTAAGACTTAGACTCAATATGAGATTTAGATTATAAGTTTCCAACGTTATGTTGAGTCTATCCATGTGTGGCTAAGTGCGGGGCATGCCTAAACGGGCCGGGCCAACCGACATTGCCACCCCTAATGCGAAGTACCACTTTTGGAGGGAGATCTTTTAATGGTTAGGAAGTTGTTGGGTAATATGAACAAGGAGGAGGATGAGACACAAAGAAGAAATATTATCTATTTTAGATGTTAAATTATGGAAAAGGTGAGCTAAATCATCATTGATGGAAAGAGTTGTACCAATGTAGCAAGTAAAAGGCTGGTGGAAAAGCTTGGTTTGGGAGACATCTATACACCCTAGTCTTTATGCTTTTGCAATGGCTAAGTGAGGATGGAGAGTTGGTGCTGGATAAGCAGGTGGATATTACTTTTTCTATAGGTAAGTATGTAGATTAAGTGGTATGTGATGTGGTTCCTATGGAAACAAGTCAATTGTTATTAGGAAGGCCTTGACAATATGATAGAAAGGTGACATTATGGTCTATCCAACAAGTATTTTTTCTTGCTTAAAGGGCAAAAGGTGCCCGTAACACCTTTATCAACTATAGAGGTTTGTGAGGACCAAATAAAAATGAGGGTAAAGAGAGAGCGAGAGGGAAAAGAAGAAAGAGAGAGAAAAAGAAAGAGAGAGAAGAAGAAAGAGAGAAAATAAGAGTGGGAGAGAAAACCCAAAAAAGGCAAGAAAAGGGGAGTAAAGTTGAAAAATCAAATAGTGGTAAAAGTCCTTTTTTGAGAGAAAAAGAGGTAAAAAGAGTGTTAATGACAAAAACACCCCCTATATATGCTTATGCCTAACAATATTTATTTGTCTTCTGTAAAAGTTTCTTTATCTTTAGGTGTGGAGCACATTCTCAAGGAAAATGCAGATGTATTTCCCAAAGACATTACTCAAGGTTTACCTCCTAAAAGATGTATTGAACATAATATGGATCTCATTCCAAGGACATCCTTCATAACATGCCAACCTATAGGAGCAATCCACAAGAGACTAAAGAAATACAAAAGCAAGTAGAGCAACTCATGAAAAAAGGATGGCTTGAATCTCTAGTGGAGTTGCCATCTATTACAACCAAAATCTCGACTAGACGACGAACAAAAAAGAGACGAGCTTAAAAAGAGATTTTGAAGTTGTCACCATAGTTTATTATAGAAAAAGTATGGAAAACAGTAAAATAAGACATGCTATACAAGAACTAGATTTTAGGTCCGGAAGTCCGTTACGCGTAGTGAAAATCAAGATTCACGTAGTTCTTAGAGAAATTGTTTGTTAGAAAGTGTTGATGTTTTTAATTTTTGAAATTTTATATCTTTTTTGATATTTTTAAATTATTTGAAAATTAGTATCACACGACGTAAAGGCTGAATAAACACTAAAAGAAAACAATTTTCATTTTTGTAAAATTTTTCTATTTTGGTAATTTTTTATAATTTTCAAATATTTTTAACTTTTTTAAAAAAATAACATGTGTGTAAAAAAGATGGGGTTTAATAAAAAAACAAAGGTGAAAAATGGGATAAGATGCATGGAAGGGTGCATGCAAGGAGTAAAGGCTGAAAATAAAATTAAAATAGATTGAGGCTGCGAATTGTGAAAAGCAGGGTACAGTAAGTAGACGAGAACCAGTGGCAAAAGGGGTGCAGGACTTAAATAATACGGGTGTAACGAGTAAATAGGAATAGGAAAAGAAAACACAAACAAACATACAAATGATGAAGGTGTAAATATTAAAATGGGGATGCGCGTAGGAAACAAAACAAGGCTAGACCCAAGACCCAAGACCCAATAGACAAGAGGTTGAGAATATTAAAAGTGGGGTACGGAAAGCAAAATAACCCAATTTAAGCCCAACCCCAAAATAACTATCAAAACATAAAAATCCCTTAAGGGTTTCTTCTTCCTCTGCGTGAGCAACACCAATCCTCACCCACTCATGGCTGGCCAGGGCCAATGTTGCCGACGCCGATCACCGCCGAAGGAGCTGCCAGCGTTAACGTCACTGTTTCTCTTTCATTCCCTTTCGCGTCCGAGTGCTCCTTTGATCTCATTTTTACTCACAAACACGAGACACTCCTTCCACTCATTGCTACCAGAAGCGTCGTCGTCATCCACGGCGCTCCAACTCCCTCATTCTTCTTCTTGCGCCGGCCACATCAGGTCTGGGAGCCACGCCACTGAGCCCTACTGTCGCGCCCTCAACCGGAATCGCTCTTCTCCAATCGAAATTTGACACGCCTCCGGCAATGCGGCCGACGAATTTTTCTTCCCTTTATCTGTTCGATTGGGTGATGGTTGTTCTCTGTTACTTGGATGATGGAATAGTCTTGGGAGTGATGGAAATTGTTTTGGTATTCTGTTTTCTATTGTGCAAGTGGAAGATGTGAGTGATAAGGCGATAAGCGTGAGCGAGTCCTCTATTTGGTGAAGAAAATGAAAGAAGATGAAAGATGGATGAAAAAGGGAGGTGAGGAAGATGGTGAGGGAATGGGTGGCGACAATGTGTAGTTGGAAATGCGAAAGGATGAGTGCTTGTGTGCGCGTGAATGGGGAGAGAATCTAGAGGGAGCTGTTGTTTTTATGTGATGGTATTTGTTGGTTATGGAGAATGATGATAGATGAAAAATGTGGGTCTGAGTTGTAGGATTATGAGGAAAGTTAGCGTCTACCGGTTTAGCGGGAGGAAGAAAAATGTGGTTCGGGTATGGGTAGTGTGCGTCGGTCTCAACGTGGTTAATCATGAAGGCATGATGATGGAAGAATGGGAAGTAGTAACAGTAGGCGAACAACCATGCGGCATCAACCATTTCATACAAGATTTATGTGATCAAACACTGAGTGACAGAATTACGGGGGCCTTTGAGAAAGCTCATGAATATTAACCAAGGGATCCCTCAGGATTCAAAACTGAAGGTCCTTGATACCTCAACATTAGGTTACGTAAATGGGAAGGGGTGGTTAGTTCCTCCCATTGTTTTCTGCCACCTTATTTCTTTGCTTTTCTTTTTTTTTTTTACAAAAAAGGTCATTTTTCCTTTTTTATTATAAAAATAGGTCAGTTTATTAATTAATTACATAACAAAATCAGTTTAACGATAATTTGACTTTTTTCTATTTATTTTTAACTTTTATATAATTTCTAAAATTTTATATATTTTTAAAAAAATAAATTTTTAATAATTTGATTAAAAATATTTTAAATAAAATTTTATTAAAATTTTGATATTTTAAAACTTTGTATTTTAAATTTTATTATTACATTTTATTATAAAATTTGATTAAAAATATTGTAAAAAAATTATTAAAATTTTGATATTTTAAAACTTAATATTTTAGATTTTATTATTACATTTTATTATAAAATTTACAATAATAAAATTTGATTAAAATTATTTTAAATAAAATTTTATAAAAATTTTGATATTTTAAAACTTATATTTTAAATTTTATTATTTTATTTTATTATAAAATTTACAATCATAAAATTTTATTTAAAATATTTTTAATCAAATTATTAAAAAATTATATATATATATATATAACTTTAGAAATTATTATAAAAGTTTAAAAAAAGATAGAAAAAGATCATATCATTAATCAAATCAAATCTGTGATAGTAGACTGATCCATCTTTATAATAAATAAATCAAAATAATCTAATTTTGTAAAAAAACTAGTCAAATCATTAAGAAACTAACTCTACCATATAATTAATTAGTAAATTAAATGATTTTTGTAATAAACGGATCAAAGGCACCCATTTTTGGAAAAAAATCTATTTCTTTTCAATCCCCAAAATGCCAGTTTTTTCTATTTTGTACACCACTGCCTAACTCAGTAACTGGTGCATGGGAGGGAGTCACCAAATGAGGAAAAGGTGGAGATTGTCACCAAAAGAGAATAGGTAGTGTGCAGGAACATGAATCTTTCTGTGCATCTCGTTTCAATCATCCGTTCCACTTTGTTTTTTTTTTCGTTCACTTTTCTTTTAAAAATCAAATAAAAGTAAAATTAAAAATAGAATAATATAAAATAAAATAAAATATAAAAAATTACTATAGACTGAAATGAAATAAAATAAGATAAAATAAAATAACATAAACTTAAATGAAAATGAAACAAAATCATATAAAATAAATAAAATAACTAAAATAAAATAAAGTAATATAAAATAATAATAATAAAAAAAATAAAGTATAAATAGATATAACTAGATGAGTAATGATCAAATGACTCATTTTTTTACCACTTCTCTTACCAACTTGATGTGGTCTGACATATTTAATTTTCAAATTTTTTATAATTTAATTAAAATTTGAAATCACAATACTGAAGCTGAATGTTTTGATGCGTGCGTGTTTGAAACTCACCCTTCATCACACAACGCTTTCCCCAAACCCCTCTTTTCATTTTTAGTTTTCAAAAATCTCTTTACTCTGAACCTTCAATTACCTCCCCAACCACGTTTCACAAAACCCAACCCGCACACACACGAAACAAAACCCGCTCTTCTCTCCTCCATCGTGAAAAATCAAAACCCCCTTTCTCCTTTTAATGTTCAAACCTAAACCCCTTTCACTTCAACGGAAATACCCTTTCTCCTTTTAATGTTCAAACCCCAAACCCCTTTCACTTCATCAGAAAAACCCTTTCCCCAAACCCCTTTCTCCTTTTAATTTTCAAAATCTCCCAAACCCTGAATCTACAATTACGAACCCCCACCCACATTTGCTATGCACACAGACACGAAACAGAACCCGTTATCTCCTTTCCCATCCCCTCCACACCGTTATCTCCTTTCACCACACAGGAATTGCGAAATTGTCGAACCTCAAGGCGAATCTGAGCTGCAAGAAGGACGATTTTGGAACCTACTACGAAATGGGTTACCCTGATTTTGCTGTCGTTGGTGAGAAGGTTGAATGTTTCTACCTTTTTAACTAGTTTTTGTGCACGCTTAGTTTCTGTTGGTTTTTCATTGTTTTGTGTAGTTGTTTATTGATTTTTATAAATGACATTCCAATTTGACCCCACCATTTAGTGATGATTGCAAAGAAGTTGTTGATTTTGTGGATTTAAGAAGTTTTTGAATTTGATTTTTGTGTTAACTGTGTGAATTGAAAAGATGTTTACAAAATTGATGAATACATTGTGTCCCTACCATTTATTTTGTCGATTTCGTTCAATGTTTAGTACACAATAGTGCATGAGCATATTCGTTTCAAAAATTGAAGTCCCAAACTAGGACAAAAAGATGGATTGAAAATTTTTGGAAAGATGTTCTTCCCTAAATATATGGTGTTTCTTTATTATTTAGTGACCTTGGTAATATTTTGGATAGTTTGTACAATGCTAATTGATCATAATGTGTCTCTTTAATTAATGATGAGTAATTCAACCTAGTTATCTGTGCTTATTATAGTGGCTTGTTGTTAAAAACATGTATCCATACTTGGTATTTTATATATTTTTTAAATTCATCAACCTTTTTTGTAAAAAGTTAAAATCAGGATTGGTTTACAAAAAGTTACCATGAAGCCAAGATTTTATTATAAAAATGATAAGATTGTTATTCACAATTCTAATAAATTATTGTATGGTGTAATTATTAACATTTATATAACTTTTATAATAGATTTAAAATTTTAGTATTTTTGGTTAATCGCGAACTATTATTTGGGTGTCGTGTTTGTTGTTTATTTATTGGAATACCTTACCTATATAAAGTGTTTACCCGAGTAGGAGATTTTAGATACCTATGGCAGAAGAAGAGGGTGAGTCAAGGAAGGTAAATGTTTGTGATTATGATCCATTTATTTATTATAGTTAATTAAGTTCATATCTTGATGTTTTTTAACATGTTTTTTAACTATTTGATTGGTATTTTAGCTTGTGGTTTGTAACCGTTGTAAAACAGACTACATTGTTCAAGTTAATGGTTTATTGAGATCAAGACATCGCTCTCGAATTGGAGTCACTCCATTTAGGTGGTGTGTTGAGATGGTGAAACCATTGGATATCAATGGAGTGTTGTTAAAACATACTCTTAGTCGGTGTGTCCTTGAACATGAAAGTATATGTATCAGGCAACATTTGGTACAGTTGTTTGTTTTAGATGTTTGTGTTTGTTTGGGTTTGAATGCTATTGGGGTTGATGTAGAATTCAATAGTGTTGTGTGCAGGGTGATCGAGTCATTATTAGAACATCAACCAATAACAATAGATGACATTGTTAATAGGATATACTTTTATTTACAGAGTGACGATGACGATGACAATGACAATGTAGACAATGTTTGTCATTTATATTTGTTGCTATGTTTTGCTCTTTTGTATTTTTCCAGGACTTCTAGGACTGTAACAAACATGCCATTTAGATTGTTGGATAACCTTGACAACTTGAATCAATACAACTGGTCAAGGTCTGTCCATAGGTTTTTGGTTGAAGGTTTCAATCGTGGTTACCACACTTTAAGGCAAGATCAAAACACGTCTGCCATAATTGTAGCTGGGTCAGTGGCTGTTTTGCAGGTATTTATTATTTTAGAAAAGTTGTATTTTGTTAGCCTTGTGTTTGTGAAGTTGATGATTAATTAGTTCCTTAATTTTTTTAGCTTTTGGTTTTGTCGACTACTTTCGTTAAGGTCTTATGAAGGTGATGTTATTTTCCCGAGAATTTTGAGTTGGTCATCCTTGATGATTAGGACTCATGGAATCAAATCCGCATTTGAATATAACAAGGTATTGTATTGCATTCGTTTTACTTTAGTTGATTAAGTTCTATTCCGTGTACCAATAAGGTATAAAGTTTGGACATCATTATGCAGGTTATTCTTGGTTGGGAATTAACTAAAGAGGAAAAAAACATTGATGTTGTTCATGATGCCTTAAATATTGGTGAAGATGACATCCAAAGAAAGGAATAGATGACATGTCCTTTACTGAATTCAAGCAATGGTGCAAAAGGAAGTTGAAAAGAAATTATTGGGTCATTTGTCAATTAGGACCAACTGAGCAGTATGGAAGAAGAGTATGCCCGTGGAGGTGAGGAACTTGATGCATCTTTCTTTCATCAACCTCTAGCCTTTTCATTTCGTAAAGGTGATGCCTTTGATGTTGAAGAACCTCAATCATGTAATTTTGATCAATTAGAGCAATGTACTTCTGAATACAATCATCATGGAATGGAAATTATTCCCATTATTGAACTAGAAAAATGTTCATTAGATGTAGACTTAACTCAATTGTATCGGATTCTTGTCTCAGAAAATGACAGGTAAGTTACTGTTGTGGATATAAATTTCATGATTGTATTTTCACGGTTATATAGTGTTAATTCTAAATTTACACTTTTCAGGAAAGTTGTGGTTGACATAAATCAACAAATACTAACCACAATTGAGTGTTGGGGATTTCATCCTCGTGGAAAGCTTTGCAACATGGTAATGCCCTTAAGTCATGTATATTTATAAATTTGTTATTTTGTCTACTCAAATTACATTGTTGCTTTCAAATTTTGTCAGGCCATTTTGTTTGCTTGCAATACCTTCATGTATAGACAAAGAAAATTGAATGGGTTGATCAAGAGAGTTGTGTTTGGTCCTCTGTATAAGGTATTATAATTCTTATTGTTTTTTAAGTTTTTATATTTGATGGATGTTGTTGATGATGATTTATCAAAATTTAATTGTGAAATGTTGAATGTAGACCGCAGTTGTAGAAGATAGTAGAAAGGTAAAGGCAAAGAGACGCCAATGGATCTTAGGGGACGCGTGGGCTGGTTTCAGTACACGATATATTGACAACAGATTTTGTAAGAATGAAGATTTGTAATTTTATTTATTAAATAGTAATTGTGGATGTTTAGTGATTGTTTTTTTTGGAAGGTATTTGCTTCTATAATCCATGAGCAGCATTGGTGGTTTTATGCAATCAACTGTCGCACACACCAATTTTTTGTCTTTGACTCTCTTGGGAGGACACGACATGGAAGAAAAATAATAGACAATGCAATTGTAAGTTTACTTCTTAATATAATTGCTGTAGTTGGCAAATTCAATTATTCATGACTAAAATGTATGTTGATTGTAACATCCCGGTCGGATATTACTAATTTAAGTAATAAAAATTAAGAAATATGATGAAAACCTCATTTATTATACTTCGCTTCCCAAAAACGTGGGAAATTTTATAACATTTATTAATCGGATGTTATCCAAAAATCCATAATTTATGAAACTCCAATACAGTATCCAAATTCACAAATCAGTAAAACACTGTTTACAAATTTCATAAAAACAATAATGATAAAACTCCAGTAAAAGCTTTTCCCAGTTAACCCTCTCTCCGATGCTATGCTTCATCAGCACCACCTGCAACATCATTTCCTCCCGTGTAAGGCATTACACGATCATCGCCAAACACAAGCAGATAGAATGAGCTCATAAACAATTAACATATAAGTTAATAAAAAAAATTCAAGATACACCCATCTATTTTATTCTAGTTAATTCTTGGCCCAAACCTTAATCCCCAAGGCTTTTCAACCTTCACAACACATAAATAATTAGCCTCGGATTCAGGGTTTATGATGCTCACACGAACCTGCCCGCTCGTGGTCCTGCCTCTACGAACCTCCCCGCTCGTAGTCCTGCTCTACGAACCTACCCGCCCGTAGTCCAACACACGTGATCCACCAGCTACGTACCTTCCCGCACGCAGCATCTCTCAAGTGTGAGCACGGAACATACGAACCTACCTCGCTCGTATCCTCACACGAGAGTAACATGATATGAACCTCCCCGCTCATATCATCACGTGTTCACCACCATCCATGAACCTACCCGCTCATGGCACAACATCCCCTGATCCAAGTTTCACAACACAACATGATAACGAAAACAACCAAAGCACACCACCCTACACAAGGTACATACTCAAGCTGGTCTTAGGGATTCCAATGCTTCCACGAACTTGCCCGCTCGTGGTCCAACTCTACGAACCTCCCCGCTCGTAGTCCAACACACGTTATCCACCAGCTACGTACTTCCCCGCACGCAGCATCTCTCAAGTGTGAGCACGGAACATACGAACCTACCTCGCTCGTATCCCCACACGAGAGTAATAGAATATGAACCTCCCCGCTCATATCATCACGTGTTCATCACCAGTCATGAACCTACCCGCTCATGACAACATCAAGCATATCCCAGACCAGGACCCACACCACAAACCATGCAAAACATATCACAATGCACCCTACCACTACACCATCACCTAGCGTAGCCTAAGCGCCGCTAGGCGAAATGGCAGTACAGACCGCCTAGCGGTTCCACATCACCGTCGGGCGCCACAACTTATAAGACATTCCTGTTTCATACTATCGCTTGGCGGTTCAGTCTACACCGCTAGGCGCTACACCAATAATGTGACACTACTGGGTTTTAGGTACTCTAATTCATTTCCTAGAATTCAACCATTTAATTCTCAAACATCCAGAAATCAACATACACATTCATATATTCCAAATTACAACATCACAACACATATGCATCTTTCAAGTATAAGCACACATTCCTCTCTTTTATAATTCATATATACTTACCTCTTAAATCAATTCCAACACACACTTTATTTTCCCCTTCTCATTTTCCCAACCCTTTGCATGCTTACAATTCCATTACATTTAAAGTATGATTATCATGTTCCCATACTTTTCCAAAACCCGTCATGATCATGCAACACTCGGTCATAGTGATATCATCAATAGTGGCCTTATTCCCACGCTTATAACATCTTACATTCGAGCTAACATATATAGGTTCATATATTCAACATGTCTCAACAAGCACTACCAAAAACATACTCATCAATCATGCATCAATATATTTATATATATACATTCACCAATCAAGGCCATACCAGCACTTGATCACACTCAATCATCCATTAGTAATAATACTATTAGGGAATTCAACAACCAATCATGAGTGACGTATATCTCCCTCTTCAGGCATCCAAAATGAATCTCCACCGTTCAAAGTGAAGAACAACATGTTGTGAAACACCTTACAAAATTTCACCTAAATCGGACGGTTAACGAAGCGGGAAATGCAGTTTCACGAAAACTGCGCAGACCAGAAAAATCGGTGGCGCCTGGCGGCATGAAACGACCGTCGGGCGATTCCTGTTCCACGAAAAGTACGAAAAATAGCGTTTTTTGTGAATCAGAGCACCATGTCTCACTGGTATGGCGCCTGGCGACCAAATGGGTGCCGCCAGGCGGTTCCTGCACCTGCGAACCTTACCTCCTTCACAACAACTCTAATTTCCATCAATTTCTGACTCTATAAGATCCGATTCTATCTTTTAGGATTACAATTCATCTCTAACACTTTCCATACGCGAATCCATTCACATTTTTCCATTTAGATGTGTGTCGTTTTCGAAATCCCCAATTCATCAACCTAAAAAGGGTGTTCTTAACAGTTCTCTCAAATTAACTCTAATTGATAGTGAAATTCCCCAATTTCTTTAGTCAAGTATTCAATTAAAAGTTAAGGATCCCTTTCCTTCCATTTAGAATCCAATCAGAACACTCAAAACACCAAAACCGAACCAAAATTGGTCCACGTCGCCTGGCGGGTGTTCATCACCGCTAGGTAGTTCAAGCAAAACCCAGAATCTGGGTTGGTCGTCACGCGTCGCCTGGCGACACAATGCTCACCGCCAGGCGGTTCCTTTCTGGAACCCAGGAAACAAGTAAAAATTGGATGAGTCGCCTGGCGGCAGTTCATCATCCGCCAGGCGGTTTCTGGAAAATTCCAGAAACACGAATTATACACAGCAGGGTATTGTACATGCATCAATTTAATCATACAGTTCATGAAAATAAACAGTACGCAATTAAAGGTACAATTCCAGCTCCCCTAACCTCTGATCCTCGCTCCAAACACGGATTGCACGTGACTTTTAATTCAAACTCACCCTTGCTCTTGCCTCACTCTTCCACAATGGTTTCCCACTCCAATTCTCCTCTACAATTCGTTCCAATCGCCCAGAAGTTTGTGATTTCGTATGCACTCCCCTGTCTCAGACTCTTAATCCCTTAATTATCCTCTCTCACTCTAATTCATTCCACCCTTAATTTCACTTAACCTTTTAAAACAAAAATTACAATAAAAGTGTGTGTTAATGTCTACTCAATATCCCTCACAATGTATTTTTCCAGCACTCACGGCTGCCTTCTTGGCTACTAGGTTTTCCAAACCTTTTCACATTCATGCCAAAGGAAAAATTGGCAAAAAGAAATTATTTAGTTCTCAACAAGGTTTGAACCCACACCCATGCACATACCAAACCAAGGCCAAACCATTCAACCAATCCAGATTTCATGATAACTCTTACAATTCTAGGAATTTATCATCACCCCATGTATTCAATATATAAACACACAAAAACGCATAATTTAAATAACACCCAAGTGGCACACATAGGACTCGAACCCAAGTCCTCACACACAATAAAATACTCTCAACCACTTGAGCTAGTATTTTTCCATGTCATAGTTCCTCACATTAACTGCTTTAAATGTTTCTATTACCCGCCATAATTAAATAATTATTTAAATAACTATTTAATTTTCTCGGGTCTTACATTCATATTTTGTACTGGCTTTTTTTAAGGCCTGTAACATGGAGATTTTATTTGGTTTGCTTTGAAATGATTCTGATGCTGATAAACCTAAATTTGAAGTCCTTACCCAAGACCTTCCCCTTCAACCCAATTTGTAAGCACCAATTTTTGTCTTACATTTTATCCAATATTACTATCTTCATATGATACTGTCATTTAATTTATGTTCACATATTTAGAGATATGATTGTGGCATGATAATGTTGAGATATATTGAGTTGTGGGATGGTGAAACAATCTTTGATGAAAAAAACTTCCCCGCATACACTTCTATAAGTGCCTTTTATTGAATTTCGTTTTGCTCTCATGGTATTCACTCGTTATAATTTCATTTACTTTATTCCATACCGCAGGAACAACTTCAAGCACTCAGGCAACATTACATATGTGATTGGTTTATGGATCCCGAAAATATTCATCGGAATTACTTGCTCCAAGTTTTAGATGTATATAAACGTAAATAGTTTTTGTTGAAAACAATTGTAAAATATGATTCGAATATGACAATTGTCATTCAAACATTTCACTTTTGATTATATATGTATTAGGGAGGGAAATATTTATCCTCCTGTGCTTTCCATAGCCGTCCACATTAATTTGGTTCCAAAATTCAGTGGTGGTTACTAATTAATGTTTGTAAACTTTCATCTTACTGTGGAAAACGTTAAAGGAAAATTGTATCCCAAATTCAATTACAATTAATTTTGTAAGAATAAAATGGTAATTGGAATAAAGTTCCTTTTCTTTTTTGCAAATTAATTTTACGAAAAAAATATGTGGGTTTCATATTAATTGTTCTGTACATGCAACTTCACTTAAAAAATGTAGCAGGGTTGTTTTCCCAGGAATGCCCTAAGATAAGGTTTAAAATAAGTGGAATGTGGACTGTCCCTATTGTGCATAGGTGGCATTTTCCCTTTTATCGAGGGCTGAAAAGTTGGTCCATCACTTGTCAAATATGTTACTTTTTATCTCGTGCATTAACTCGTACGTGGGTTACAACTTAATTCGCTTCGAATTACAATGTAGTCTTAAGACTGATCCAGGTTAGTATACATATGAATGTTAATTCAAGAAATAATGGAATGGTAAAAATGATTATATGAAACGTCTTCCCAAATCCACTTAAGTTCATACACATGTTGGTGTGGCTCCCTTTCAATGAAATCAATGATGATAAGTTTTTATTGAAATGTATTGAATAAAAAATATCCTCGAAGTGGATCATGCATTGATTATAAAATCAGTTGGTCAATGTACAATGAAGAAATCATCCATTCAAGTGTTAAATGTTTAATACGAAAGACTCATTCACCATACCTATGGCACAACAAAAATTACAATCATGTTTAATCCAAAAGAGGACCAACCCATGGCCACATGTTCTAAATACTCCGTACAAAATAATAAATTTGTGGACAATTCAGAGATGTCATTTATAGACACATGTTTCATGTAACGATGTTTGTTGATGCCATTTCATTTTCAAGTGCCCATGTCATCAAAATAAAAGACCAAACCATCGTCATTCCTGCAAAAAAATTATTTAATGAGTGTTGGGTGAATCTGGATACTAAATTTTCTCTTAATACCACAAATAAGAACGCCATGCATAAGTTATTTTACTATACCTAAAAATTTGTTCCTTGTGACACATTTTGTGTTTGATGTGTAGTATTTTGAATTGAAGTCAAGAGGGAAACAAATCCACTACACTGGACGTGTTCAAACTGCCAAAAAAAATTAAGTAAAATTACTATATGTTGGCAAAAGCAAATACAAGTCTAAATGCTGAAGCAAGATTTTGATGATGATAAAAGAAGCCTAAAAGCCATCTGAAAGTCAATATGAAGAACATGTGTTGTTATGTATAAAGCTATCTTGTAAAGTGTAATTAGAATAGTTATAATCAATACGCAAAAAGCAAATTCTGGTATTTCTTGAAAAATCAAAGTGATAATCGGTTATCACTTAGGATAATCGATTATCCTGAGCTGAGTTAATTTTTTCACGAAAAGCACTGGAATAATCGATTATCACCTCTGATAAATGATTATCTGTTCAAAAATTTGTTTTCAAAAAACACACTAGAATAATCGATTATCAATTGTGATAATCGATTATCTTGGTCAGTTGGGCGCGACTATTCAACTTTTGACCTAATTTTCAGAACCTTTATTTAAGGAACATTAGAGTTACTTCTAACTTACCTTTTTGAGAAGGTAGAGTGCTAATGTTGTGACTGCAAGAGAGTTCTCTTAGTGTTCTTAAAAGAAGCTTTGAAAAACCTAGTGTGGGTAGAGCGATAACTTTTCCTGAGAGGTTTTCTAGGAGATTGAGTGCTGCTGCTGTTGCTAGGAAAGCTAAGGTCAAGGTTCTCTGTGTGATTCAGAGAAAGGTGTTCATTGCTTGTGTGTTCAAGAGAGGTGTTTTCTTTCCTTACTCTTTTTATTATCTGATTGTAAATCTGATATTTGTTAGTGATTTAGTTAATCTTGTTTTTGAGAGATTAACAACTGGACGTAGGGTCTTTTGATCCGAACCAGTATAAATACTTGTGTTCAATCTTCTTCTCTATCTCTTTGTTTCATCTACTATTATGTTTAAAGGAATTAATATTTGATTTAATTGATAAAATTTTGGAAAAATTTTAAAGTATTAATTTTACCACTTAAAACCAATTCACCCCCCTCTTGGTTTTTGTTCAAACGCTTAAACATTTCGCTGCGCGATACCAACAATTGGTATCAGAGCTTGCTTTGATAGTTGTTCAAATTTTTCGAAAATGGTTGGACAAAATCAAACTTTTGTTGAGGGTGCGTCTATCAACAAACCTCCTCTATTTACTGGTGAAAATTATCCTTTCTGGAAAGTTAGGATGCAAATTTTTCTGGAATCTGTTGATAGAGGTATTTGGGATGCTGTGTTAAATGGTCCATTTGTTCCTGTTAATATTGTAAATGATGTGCAGGAACCAAAGCCATTCTCGCAATGGACAATAAACGAAAATAGACGCGCTCAGTATGATGTAAAAGCTAGAAATATAATTTCATCAGCCTTAACCCTAGATGAGTTTTACAAGATCTCAGTCTGCACCAGTGCACAAGATATGTGGGAAATATTGCGTGTAACTCATGAAGGAACAGACAATGTGAAAAGGACACGCAAGAACTCCTTGATTCAAGAATACGAAATGTTTCGGATGCAACACGGAGAAACTATCTACGATGTGCAGAAATGATTCACACACATTGTCAATCATCTCACAGGTCTAGGTAAAACTCTTGATACTGATGAATTAAATATAAAAATTCTTAAATCTTTGAACAGAACTTGGCAGCCGAAGGTGACAACCATCACAGAGTCACAAAATCTTGCGACAATGACGATGGAAGAGCTTGAACTGGGCAGACTAAATGAAGAAGAAGATATTGGAAGAAAGAAGAACATTGCCTTCAAAACTGAAGTGGTTAAAGGCAAAAAGCAAAAGGAAGAAGATGATTCAGATGACGATGAAACTCTTAGTCTTATGATTAAGAAGTTTACAAAATTCATGAAGGCCAAAGGTAAAAATCAATTCAAGAACAACAAGAAGGATAATCAAGGATCATCCTCAAATTTTAAATGCTACGGATGTGGAGAATCTGGACATGTCAAGGCTGATTGCCCAAATTCAAAGAAAAGTGAAGAGAAGAAGGGCAGAAAATTCTTTAAAAAGAAGGCATACAAAGCATGGGAAGACAATGCCTCAAGCTCATCAAATTCTAGCGATTCTGATAATGGAGAAGCAAATCTATGTTTGATGGCTAATCACGATGATTCTGACAGTGAGGTAAATTCTACTTGCAATGAAAATGAGTATGATGATTTGTATGATGCTTTTCAACAATTACTTCTTAAATCTAGTAAATTGGATAATGCTCATAAAAAGTTAAAATCTGATTTTAAAGATTTGCAAAGTAAATTTGAAAAATCTCTTGAAGAAGAAGAATTTCTAAAAAATAAAATTTCAATACTAGAAAATAAAGAAAAAGAAACGGTTGAATGTGCTTCATGTAAAAGTTACATGTTTGATATATGTATTTTGGAGAAACATCTTGAAGATGCCTTAGAAAATAAAAATTGTGAAAAGTTTGATCTCAAGAAAAATCCAAATAAGTCCAAGCATGCTCATAATCATGATTTAAAAAATAATACTAAAAGAACTCGTAGAGTTTGGGTAGAAAAAGGAACATCTCATTCTATGAATACATATGCATGTACTGCTACATGTTTTTATTGCATGAAAAAGGGCCATACTTCAAACAAATGCAATATTAAACATTTTGGTGTTCCAAATGGGAAGTATGATTGGGTGCCTGTTCATAAGTAGATATTTTTCTTCTAACCCTAAGGACCCAAACAAGTTGTTGGGGACCTAAATGAATTGTTTCCTTATTTTGCAGATGACTTCTAAATCCAGAAGATCAATGTGGTATCTTGACAGTGGTTGTTCAAGATACATGACTAGAGACAAAAAGAAGTTTAAGAACTTTAAAAGAAAGGAACAAGGATTTGTCACTTATGGGGATAACAACAAGGGAAAAATACTTGGAACATGTGATGTAGGTGGAAGAAATACTTTTGAGATCAAGGATGTACTGTATGTGGAAGGACTAAAGCACAACCTTATCAGTATAAGCCAATTATGTGATAAAGGACTCAAAGTAATATTTGAGAGTGGCTACTGCACTATTCATCAAAAGGACTCCAAATAAGTAACCTTAAAAGGTATGAGACACAATAACATTTACTTGATTGATCTTGATACTGCATCATCTAGTGATATAACTTGTTTGGTTGTTAAAGAAGAAAATCCTTGGTTGTGGCATAAACGAGCTGCTCATATTCACATGCAACAATTAAACAAACTAATTTCTAAAGAATTAGTAATCGGATTGTCAAAAATAAAGTTTGAAAAAGATAAACTATGTGATGCATGTAAAAAAGGAAAACAAGTAAAATCTTCATTTCATTCAAAAAATGTGATTTCTACATCAAAGCCTTTAGAACTTTTGCATATGGATTTGTTTAGTCCTTCAAGGACAAAAAGTGTTGGGGGAAATTATTATGCTCTTGTTATTGTTGATGATTACTCAAGATATACATGGACCTTCTTTCTCACATTAAAAAGTGAGGCCTTTAAAGCTTTTAAGAAATTTGCAAAAGTAATTCAAAATGAAAAAGATTTGAAAATTAAAGTTTTGAGAAGTGATGATGGTGGATAATTTTAAAATGAATTATTTGAAAACTTTTGTGAAGAAAACACAATTATGCATAATTTTTCTGCACCTAGAACTCCTCAACAAAATGGAGTTGTAGAAAGGAAAAATAGATCTTTAGATGTTTTTGGTCTTAGGTGTGTCTTTCAATCTGTTGAATGGTTTTTCAACAGGTTAAAATGTCTCTTTTAGTCTGTTGAATGGTTTTTCAATAGGTTAAAAGGTTGGCTGTAGTAGTTTTAAACTGCAACAAATTCAATCAGTTGATTTAGTTTTTAATCGACTGATTTCACTTAAGTCAAGTGAAATCAACCGATTGATTTGACTATAAAACCTGTCATTTTCGGAAGAGAGGTTTGTTGATCATTTTAAAGCACGAATTTGTTCTGGAAACTTGTGGAAACTCTCTCATTCGTGATCATATGTGTTGCAGCTGTTGAAGATTGATCTTGGATCAATTCTTGGAGCTTTTGGCTTGGTTTAAAGCTTTGAGAAAGTGGTTTGTGGTAGGATAGGTTGTGCTACCACTGAGGTTTGATCTTTCTCAAGCTTTTTGTGTGTGCCTGGTGGTTTTCCAGGTCTGCAACAGGGTTCTTGCTGTGCTGGTGTGATTCTTGTGTGATTCAATAGTCTTTTGTGGTGTTTTTGCATATTTTGGAAGTGTAAGGGTGGATACTTTGTAAATCTTTTGAAATAGTTCAAAGTCAAGCTCAGGTTGCTTTGACAAACTGGATGTAGCTCAGGTTTGAGTGAACCAGTATAAAATTTTGTGGTGTCCTCTCTTCTCTAACCTTTTTCCTTGCATTTTCATTTTAAAGTTTAAAGAACTTGTGCTTTAATAAAATTTTTCATGTTCCTGCATGTTTTCATAGCATTTGCAACATTGAGCATGTTTACATAATCATTTGGAACGTATCTTGATCATTCTTGTGCATTGTTCTTGGTTTAAAATTCAAATTCGCATTTTTGCATTTTTCCCGGTATTTCAGTCGACTGTTTTCTTGTTTCAATCGATCGATTATACTAGAACAGAATTTGTTTAGTAAAATCAATCAATTAAGTCTATTTTTGATCGATTGAAAGTGTACAGTTAAGTATTGTTTGCATCTTAACTTAGTAATCTATTTGATTCAATTAAAGGTGGTTTTTAGCTTGCAAAGATGGCCTAAATTTTTTTAACTAGCCAATTCAACCCCCCCTTCTTGGCTTTTCAACCATTTCAAAACTAACAATTTGTGCTACGATTCAATGTTGAGTTGGTAAACCAAATAATGAAAATTAATAGTGTCATGTGAATAATTATTTAGTGTTAAGGAAACTACTTAATTGAATGAGGATGTCCTTGTGTTCAAAATCTTACAAAGAAAAAGACACATAGTTGTATACAAAAAAACACATTGATACTATGGTATTGAGATGACATTTGAAATGTTCTTTCGTGGTATGATTCAACATTGAGTTGGTCAACCAAATAATGAAAATTAATAGTGTATTGGAAATATGGTTATTTTAAGTTCGGTAGAATATAATAAATTCTTTATTAACAAACAATAAGATAACAAAAATCATTGGATTTATGTTCAGCAGAAATTAGCTTTCTTTTTCAGACTTTTTGGACCAAATATAAAGTCCACAGTGAAATACTTGTTTAGGAAACAATAATGGTTTTCTGCCAACATGGAATGTTAGTGGCCTTAACTGAATTTACCTTTAGTAGTAAGTGTTTTCGTATTTCAGACTTTTTGTACAAAATAAATTGCAGTGTGACATACTTGTTTGGGGCAAAATTAATGTTTTTCTACAACCATGTTCTAAATTTCATGCACATTAGACAAGCCTATAATGGTAAAAACGTATATGGAATTACCTTTAACACTAATTGCCTTCTTGTTTTAGACTTTTCATACAATATAAAATCCAGAGATTCTTCTTTACAAGTGAGATTCTTCTTTGCAACACCAATAATGTTTTTCTGCCAACATAAAATGTCATTGAGTTTTTCAGTTGACTTAGTTTTAATTTGAGTGCACGTTAACTAACCATAAAATTATAAAAATAGTAATTGGACTTCCCTTCAGCATTAACGACCTTCATCTTTCAGACTTTTTGTACAAAGAAAATCCCATTGACATGTTAATTTCGGAAATATGGTAGCCCTTATTTTACCATATTCATAAGGACAAATTAATAATATTTACATATATAAGGCAGTTATATACACCTAAAGATGTTATCCTAATCTTAAATGTTTAGCGACTCTCCTATGAATTCTTGGTTGACTACTAATGTTAATAGAATTGCTTCAGGATATGCTAAGACTTGACATGGTTCTCTATCTCTCTTTCTTGACATGTTTCTTTGCCTTTCATCTGACATTGCCATATAGTTGAACCTACGCCAATTATTTTTCATTCACTAAATTACAGAGTTATCAACAGTTGCCTTTATAATAATCAACATTATAAATTTAAATATAAATAATTTTAAACTATAAAAAAGTACTTTTTTTACTAAATACCAAATAAAAAGTAAAAGCTTTGACTTTTTTTATTCATCAAAAGAAAACCTTTTAAATATATTTTTATCTTACCTGCATAAAGAATTTATGAAGCATTAAATTAAAATACATTGAAAGATTTAATAATTAAATGAAACTAATATAGAATTTTTATTAAAAAAGCATCCAATATCTTAATTATGCAATAATTTTCTTGTACACAAAGTATTATTAATTGAAGATAGGATTCAGAGCACACGAGTTCAATTTTTAAAGTTTAAGCAATGAAGCAAAGCTCATGTGAATCTAACCCAAGTAACAAGGTTCTCTTGTCCACTTGATTGTGACATATCCATTAGTTTCCTTCCTGTCAACAATTCCAGCAAGACTCAACAACCCCATAACTTGAGATATTCCAAAACTTATAAAATTGCAACTTCGAGTTATAGGATCATACAAACTCGTATGTCATGCAAGTGATTGTTTGGTTTCCTATTTTTTATCAAATACATTTTCTAATATCCTCCTTTTGGGCAAGTCCAATATTCTTGAAAAATGTCAAACAAAATAAGAAACATTTGTCGTAAAAGAACCTACATCACGCCATTCCACATTTTATTAGTTAATTCTAATTCCACAAAAAAATAGAATGTCTTACCTTGGACAAACCTAACTCTGATTTGGAAGAGAAGCAAATGAAAAATTGCCTGAATTTTTTCCCCAAAATTTTCTCAACCTATAAGCATAAAAAACTATTTCATGAGTGAAGATAAAAAAACCATTGGTGCATTTAGAAATATTCACAATTCCCAAATAGAACATAACAACAAATTTAGAATTTTAGATCAACAAATTCCAATCCTTGAGCGAAAATAAATGTTACACCTGATGAATTCAAACATTCAAAATATGCTCACAGTACAATCTAAACCGTGTCAAATAATCTCTAAGGAAGCCTTTCCATTTAGTCAACCTAGTGGAATCATTATCAAGTTGGATCAAGAAGTAGACATAAGAAATACAAACAATAACAACAACCAACTAGATCAAGTTGTAGATAAAAGAATCTTATTTTAATAGTGAGGGAAAATGAGTCAACAAATGGTATCAATTACAATAATGATACAGATTCCTAGCTTTACAATTTGAGTTAACAATGGGCAGGTTTTTGTAGGGTACTAAAGTGTCTCTACTCCTCATAGGTTTTAAAGAAAATAAGGGCACATAACAGTAATGATCTTCATGCAAACACAAACCTCAATTTCCATGCTCACACGTAATGGATTCCTGTACAAATGAACCTAATGTATGCGATTTGTGCGGGTTCTCATTGGATTCAAATCACATGGTCATGTTAATTTAAAATACACATAAAATGGAAAGCTCAAATGGGACCACAACCCAATCATAGTAGATACCTCAGTTTCATATCAATAGTAAAACTGTAGTCCATGACCTCTGAAAAATGATGCGACAAAAAAGTTGAAACTTAACAACCATTCACAACCATAAATGAAGAACTTACTACCAACAAAGGAACAACTTTGATTGCTCTGAGTAGGTGACTAGTGACCTATGACCTTGACAAAAAAGGAAGGCAAAACCGTTCAGTCTTCTTTCAAATGCTCCTCTTCAAAACCAAACCAAATTTGTAAATGCTTGGTGTGGGTTACCATTAAGCCAAGAGGAATGACATAAAAGAATGCAAAAGCGATAACTAGTGGCCACAAACCTATCTTCTTTAAAAGGATAACTAATGATGATAGCCGAACAACTTTCTCAAGCACCGACCACAATTCTCCCTTGCTTTATTAAGTGTTGGGTGACCACAAAGGTGAGAAAACATATTTCACCACTTGGCTTCCTTTCTTTGGAGAAAACACTTCCTTTTTTTCACACATACTCTAGACTTCACCACCACTCATAATTGCCACATCACAAGGGTTAAAAAAATTCATAAAACTTAAAAGGAAAATAATATAGTAACAAGAAAAAAGTGACAACTTCTCTCACTATCTGATGTGATAAGGTTTTTTTAATTTTAATTTTTTTACACAATTTCCACGTTGGCCATGTTTTTGAAAGAAGTGCGAGAGAAAGGGAGGTTTTTGTTGTTCGTGTGAAGAGTGGAGAGTGGTTACACTGTGTTGCAGAACTAATCAAGTGGAAAAACAGTTACCATGGTTTCGTCTTCTACTTCCTCTGAAGTTCTTAATCTTCCCTTGAAGGTCATTACTTTCCTCTGAGCTTAAACCCCACTATCTTCTTCCATTCACCGTTCGGTGTGTTTGTTGGCGACGCTTTAGTTGGTGGAGAAGGTGTGGGTTTACGGAGTGGTGGAAAATTTTTGTGGGTAGTTGATGAGTCATTATTTTCTTCCATTCCACTAGCCTTTGTGTACCCATTAGACAGTTGTTCAGTGCTTAATTGTTCATCTTTAGAGTGTTTTTCATCTGTTGGGCTTTATTGGGCCACTGTTTTGAATTTGAACTAATTTCACATTATTTGGCCTAATTTTTGTTTTTAATTATTTTTAGGTATTTGGGTGAAGCAATTTTGGAGCTTGGACGTCAATATTCAGTTGAAGAGAGTCGCCACATCATTTCCATGTCATTTTCACGTCAGCAAAGTCAATGGGTCAACATTTGAGGCCCAGAGTGGCATTTTTGTAATTCTACAGCTCATAATGGCAGTTTCGTAAATATGAGTGACAGGGGGTGAAATGACTACGCAAATTAGGTCTGCATGGAGGAGGAGCCGCTACTTCATCTTCTCCATTCTCTCCAACTCCATTTTTTCGTGCTCCAAGCTTCCATGGATGTCCCCTCTTGCGGTTTTTCACGTTTTTAGGTCATTTTTACCATTTTTATGCACATTTGACAGCACCCATTGAGGGTTTTGCGTTTTGATTTCGTTCTACATTGGGCAGCTCCTTTTGTGATTTCATTGACTTGGAACAATACCCATTCATGGGCTTTTTACATTTATATATGATAGCACCGTTTTGCATTCCATTTAAGCTTTGAAATCTCTATTTTTGCTCTTAAATTGCGTTTTCAGATTTCATAAGTTAGGGTTCTTGGTTCTGTTTTTGTGATACCAGTTTTGAAGTGTTTAATTGCTCATTTCCATGTCTAGCTAAATTCTTGTAATGACTCCTTGATGAAAAATGCAATGAAGCTTTGAGGTTGTGCTTGTTTTGTGAAATCTGCCATATTTTTGTTCTGAATTCGTGGAATGCATGTGGTGAATCTGTTAATGCTTAATTTACAGAGTAATTACATACGTTTTGGTTAAGATATGTTCATGCTTAATGTATGTAGCTTGGCTGTCACGAATTTAAGGAGTGTGCATTACTTAATTGCATAATGAAGCTAGATTGTAATTTTCGCTTAGTGAATTATTATCTAGTGGATTGAGATAAGGCAGAGTTGGTGTTAATTTGGTGGCCTATGATAAGTGAAATTGCGTTTGAATCAAGGATATCAATACGGTTTTAATCACTGTAGCATTTAATTTAATCTGTTGATTAGCATTCTGAATCTGTCTGCCAAACCCCCCCTTGTGTTATTGTTGTGTTCATCTGGAAATTTCGCTTTGAATGAAAATATTGGTCATTGAGAGACGACTTGGTTCACTTTCATATACTGCATTTAATATGTTCTAATTTGGTGGGGTACGACCTCTATCAGTAGTTCTTGTTCTGAATCTTCGTCGAAAAAGGAGGCCTTTTTCCAGTAATGTAGTCAGTGGCGTGGATATTTCAAGAGTTGCATTTCAATTTGGTGTTCGATCAGTTGTTAGAAGGTAAGTAAAACATTCGAAAGTGATTTTAGTTTGTATCTTTGGTTGTCTTCATGGGTTGTGTTGTACTTAGATTTTTGTGGGTGAAAGGATTTTTTTTTTCGTTTAGGGTTGATCTTAATTCCATCTTCTAGCTTTCTGTTTAGACGAAGGAAATGAGGTTACATGTTGTGGTTGTTGTTGTTGGTTATAAATGTGATATTGCTTGGTGACTGCATTTTCGTTTTGGGTGGAAGGTGAATATGTTAATGATTTGGTTTTTGGTTAAAGCGAAATGGCTGGGAAACAAAAAAGAAATTCTTCATCAGAAAATTTGGAGAAGGATGTGAGTAAAGGAAAGGCATCATGGAGTAGAAAGAAAGTATATGTGAGTGATGCCAAAGCTTTTGATAAGAAAAGAGGTAAGTTAAATAATGAATGAATTTATGCATTACATTTGGTATATTTGTGATATTGTTTACATTTGTGGTTATTGTAAGTTGAATTGTTTGGTTTTTTTTAGGTTCACATTGAGCATCGATGCCAAATGAAATACATTGTTCAAGCAAATGCACTACTGAGTAATACTCATCGTGCAATACTTGAATTTACACCTTTTTCTTCTTGCCTACGGCTAAAGAAGGAGTTGAACATCAACTGTGCGTTGCTAAGAGAGGTCTTGAGTCAATGGGTTCCCAACGAGGAATCCATCCAAATTAGGCAACAGTTGGTTAAATTAAATTTTCAGATGTGAGTATATGTTTGGGGTTGAGTGCAGCAGGCAATGATGTTATTTTTGATAGTGACTTGTTCGGGGAAGTCGATTGCTTTTTCGTTCTAAGGATATAAAGATCATTCACATAATTGAAAGGATGCGTGTGGAGAGTGTTTGCCAACTTTATGGGCTTGTATGTCTTGTTGTTTTGTTTTTCCCTAGGACTTCTAGGACTCTGACGAACCTGCCTTTTAGGTTATTAGATAACCTAGATAACATGAGGAAGTATCGGTAGGCCAATTATGTTCACAATTTCATCATTGCTTCTTTGAATCGATCATCCATAGTGTATAGAGAGAAGGAAAATGAGCACACTATATTTGTGTCTGGTTCAGTCATTGTGGTTCAGGTACATGTTTTTTCAATTGTAATAATTACAGTATGTCTTAGTTTATTGACATGTATTAATAATGTGAAATTTGTTGAAGGTATGGGCTTGTCAGAGGCTTTCTTTGGGAGATATAATTGGTACAGTTATGTTCCCTAGATATTTGTCTTAGCCGTTGCTGAGAATGCAGGGAGAAAGAATCATGAAGTGTTTTGAACGCAATCAGGTGCATTATGTTGTATATATTTTTGTGCATTTAATTGAAATACCGTGTATAATTGCCAACCTATATGTATTGATTTGCTAAGTATTTGTGTATTGCTAAGTATGCATTGTATAACTACGAAGCCATTGTTATTGATTTTCAAATTAGGTAATCTAGAAAACTATGATGGTGGTAGTTCATAAATTGGAAGTTTGGGTTTATCATTTCATTATTTGGCACTTAGCATAATTTGGCATTGGATTAGTGGAATATATTGAGTGCATTTAGAAAATGAAGTATTTGGTTATATAGTATTACATATTTGCGAACCCATGTAATATTATTTGCACATATGCCTTTAATTGTAATTTGATAAGAGCAGGTTTAATTTGCCTTCAATGTATTTAACTACAAACCCCTGTGTTTGGAAATGCAAATCCATGATATGTGATATGAACAACTGTATTTTTTGTTTTTGTTTCCTAATAACTTTTACTTGGGATTTGGAACCAAACTCTGTGTTGGTGTAGGTTCAAATGGATTAGGAATTAACCCAGGAGGAAATGAACCTTCCTATCTTGGTTGATGAGGCACGTCCAATGGAAAAAAAAAGAAAACATAAGTGCTGGACAAGTTGAATGCTAATGCAAAATTGCTACTGAAATTGAAACAAGAATTGGAGAAGATGAAAATAAATTTTCACAACAAGGTTGGAGTAGACGGTTGATGAGGACCATAGTGTTGCTTGTGATGTAGTTCAGGTCAATGGTGGAAGAGATAATGATCAAGAAATTAATGTTGAGGAGGGCCACATTGAGTTTGACAACACTGGTGGTCCAAAACCCCTAACAATTGGTGAATGAGCGCCAATTGATAGTGAGTAGATGTTGCCTGCTGCAACCAATGCAATTGCTGAAGTTGTTGAAATTTGTGGAGCATCAACATTGCATAATGACGACATTGGTGCAATAGCTGTGTCTATAAGTGCTGAAGGTGATGGAACTCCTGAAGCACAAAATTTAGGCATTGAGGAGACAACTGGTGGTCTAGGGACAAGTGTTCAAGCTGTCACCATTGGTGGACATGCAACTAGTGTTAGAGCCTCAATCAGTGTTGTAGGTGCAACTAGTGTTGGGCTTGCCAGAACTACTGCAACAGGCATCAATGGCAAAGATGGCAGATCTGCTGAAGCAGCCTTGAGCGCTAAACCTCGAATTACCCCTAAAGTTACCCAAACTACTGAAGAAGAAGAAATTTACAAAGAGCATAAGGTCGGTGATGATGCCACTTTAAGTGACGATTTTGCGATAATTGTTGAGGCACTAGCCTTTGTTTCCCAGTAGTTAGGCACTAGCCTTTATTTCCCAGCAGTTAGGCGATCTTGAAATGATCATTTCAACATTTTGTATTTTAGTAGGAAGGTTGTAACACATGAATTTTGGTGCATATTTGTCATCAAAAAGCCCATGCATCCCTTTCTGAAGTTACAGATGCCATCTTGAAGGAAGAAAAGGTAATGGACAGTGAAGTAGGTGATCACAACCTGATCGCCTAGCCATTGTTCCTTACGTCAAACTAAATAATCCTCCTACTGAAGTAGTTGGTCCTTACATGGAGAAGTTATTTTTGTACCAAGTTATAACTTCAAAAGTGAAAAGGTAATGGGAATTGTCTTTTTTCATTATTGTCGGTGTTATTTTGATGACTTTAATATCATCTTTTTCACATGAAAGATGTGTATTTGTTGAGATAAATGAGCAGATACTGACCAATAGTGAAACATGTACTGCTTTATTTATAAACAATTTTAATTTGTTTGCCAAAGTTAATTGTATTCATATTTTATGCATGATAAGGTCATTCGTGATTGTTCAAAGCGGAAGGTTAACAAATGCGTTTGGTCTTTAACAAACTACAATGAGTTATTTGTGCATAGACTTCTTTCTATAAATGATGTCTTCACGACAAAATTTGTTAGTATTGTCAATGTTGTCTGTTGTGGCTATAGTCAGTTTATGTGTTTCAATTATTTTACTTAACTTGTTTCAGTTAATGGCATATGTGCTTCATGATAACCATTAGTGGTGTTATGCCCTTAATTGGGAAACAAGAAAATTGTATGTTCTTGACTCCCTAGGACACAATGTCCTAGGAGAAAACAAATTGATAATCATATTAGAAGTAGTGTGATGTTCTTTAATATGCAGAAATGATTTTTTATTTCTTTTGGCTATAAAGTAATATGACATGTTACTTGGTTTGTTTAAAGGCCCATAATTTGGAGAATTTGTTTTCTATGCTATGTCTCCTCTATCCAAAGAGAAACCAAGTTTCGAATTAATCATTGAAGACTTGCCACAACAACCTAACTTGTAAGCTTTTGTCGGTGTCAATTGAAAGTAGTAAGGCATGTAAGACATGATGAATATTGTCATATTTCATTTCATTAAATTTGGTTTTGATGTACAATTTGACTATGGTATTAGGGTACTTAAATATCTGGAGCATTAGGAAACTGACAAAAAGTACAATGGCAAAAGTATGCTTGTTTATAGTGGCATAAGTACATTTTGCAAAGAGGAAACTAATGATTTGATTTAATCATGTCATAAGTAATTTTGTCATCAATGCTAATGTAGGTCAATTGCTCATCATCACTGATATCCTCTATTGTCTCTAGAAGGATTTCATCTAGGTGCTCCCCATTTGCATCCACATTCTTTTCCAGATTTGTTTGAACATTCATGTGTACATCACTGTCTACAAGTACTTGTTCATTGGGGTTCAAATTGGCTTGAACACAGTCTTGGATTTGTTCTTTTTGTCCCTCCATAGTATGTCAAGGTTGTACCTCTTCAATTTTTGGACTACTGATGTCATGGTTGACGACCTATGCATTTCATGATAACTTATCACATTAAATATGTTTTTGGACAGCACACAAAATAATGAATAAATTATAAAATATCAGATCTTAACAATATTCCTTTGTGTGATTTTTGTGTACAACTTATCTGGCTTGGGCTTGAATATGACCACTTCTTTCAGTTATATGACAACCCCAACACCAAGTAGTGGACCACATTAAGGATGTGAAACTGCTTTTTTATGGACGTTGGCCTAGGCAGTATGTTTTTGGTCCTGATATAAAATTTTACGAGCATTATAATCTGTATTTAGCATGTTATTTGGGGACAAATTGAGGACATTAACAACATAATATAAGATCAACAATCTTAACAATCATAAGCAGATTACCCAACCCATTTGGCTTACACTCCTTCACAACACAGGCCACAAAGGGCAATCTGTCAAAAAGAGTAACCTTTTTCATGTGACCCTCTTCCACCAAATTTGCATTTGGTATTAGTTACGTCATTCAGTTCTTTGCACTGATGAAAAAAAAGAGGTTCATTATATATATATCTACAACAAGTTCATCCACTAATATTTTATCATGGTGTTTTATGTACATGGTGGCCCATTTCCAAGCATTTGTTCCCAAATCATGAGCAAATGTTGTTGCAGCGATGTCCTCCATAAATTGTTGTGTTGACTACCCTCACTCTGCCTCACGGTTCATCATCACAGCATGAAAATTTCCTACTGGACCAAGGATAAAAGACATAGTTTCATTGCACCGTCGCATGAATGTGTGCAAGTTGAATACATCTACTTCCAAAGCCTGCCATGGTTCCATTTTCTCTACTGTAGATACCCACAAGAATAAAATTATGAGGAAGGAGACCCATTCAATGGGTCTTATTTGAAGTGTTGACAAAACTACCCTTTAAAAGTGATAATTTAATTGACGTGACTTTTCCGTCTTTATAGTCCATCTTGTTACATTGCTTTTCTACGTTTTCTACAAGCCACTCTCTCACAGTTGTCCTGTCAACCATCAACATTAAATTGCATTCATTGCATGGAAGGTCACTGTCTTACTTTTCAGGTTGCACAAAATAAGTAAAAATAATTAAACCCTGATAACGCTGTCGTTGACGCGATCAAATTAATACTACTAAACTATAGCAACTTCAGTATTGCTAAGATAGTAGTCAAGAAAATAGAAAGGGTAAAGTAACCCTAAGTCGTCTCCCAACGAACATGGAATTAATTTTTAACAAATTAGTTCTTATAAAACTATACAAATGAGTTAGTCAAATAAAATAAAAAATATAGGGGATTAAGA
Source organism: Vigna unguiculata (assembly GCF_037176805.1). Classification (NCBI taxonomy): domain Eukaryota; kingdom Viridiplantae; phylum Streptophyta; class Magnoliopsida; order Fabales; family Fabaceae; genus Vigna; species Vigna unguiculata. The sequence goes on along the minus strand of NC_140795.1, from coordinate 18,862,265 downwards.
TAAACAAAGATAGAAATAAAATTTAAAAGATAAAAAGAAATAAAAAAATAGTAAAGAAAATAGATTGATTCCATTGCTTTTTCAAAATACATTCATCATCGGTTATCTAAAGATTATTGCTCAATTAATTATTGTTATAGATTTACAAATTAATCAATGTAAAGTCTCAATTAATTTGTTGGCGTTCTCACTTTTAACCAAAGTACAGTCTCAATTAAAAGTGAGAAATTTTAGATTATCCACAGTAAATTCAACCAAAGTACAATCTTAATCAAATTTACTATGCCTAATCATGTCTATTCTTTTATCTCCTCACCAAATAAAAAGCTTAATTAATCAAAGTAAAGTCTCAATTAATTGTAGTTAGAGTAAATACCTTTAACCAAAGTAAAGTCTCAATTATTGGTAAAAACTCATTTAATCATATGAAAGTTTCTAAATAAAATCAAAGTAAAGTCTCAATTCAATTTAAAAACCCTTGGACTCATATGACCAACATGCATATAGATTTAAAATCATTACTTCTTACGTGATTTAAAGATAAAAGACATAGATGAATGAAAACCTCAACAATAATAAAAAGAACAAAGAAATTAATTGATCTGACATCAGAATCCAATTAAGAAATTACAATGGAATCAACCCAAGAAGTTTAGAACTCCATGAATGCAAAATAAAGAGAGAAGAATAGAGAAGAAAAGAGAGAGAAAGAAATTAGGCCTCCCTAAGGGTTCCTCAATTCCGACGTGCTGAGCTTCTTGGAATGCTTGGCTTGGATTTTTGTGATTTTTATAATTTCCTATTCTTGGATTTATTTTTAAGGTGTCATGAAGCTTTAAGCAATTTATTTCCACACCTCCATAAGCTCAACTTAGCTACAACTGCACTAACACACCTCAAAATATCCAAAGAACATTTATGCAACTAAAAAGCTATTTTTAACATGTTTTTGTACCTGATGCTCAATAAACCCAATTATAGGAAATCCCAATTAAATCAATCTTTGAGCACACAAATTCAATTAAAATACCCAGAATTAAACATTAAATGAGGGCAAAAGCACACACTCATCAAACCCCTTTAAAACAAGTTAAAGCAAATGAAATCTGCCATTAATATTCAACGCATAACAACTGTTGAGTTTTTGGATGCATTGAAGAGGTTCAAGAAGTAGTAAATAACATCATTTTATTTGACCAACAACCACCTTCCACCCATTGTAATGGTGCGTTTTTCTATGTTTAATGTCTTCCAGCTACGTTACACTTTATGAAAGTAATTGGTATAAAGTCATATTTATTTTTTTCAAATCCACTCCTTACTCTCAAATGAATTAGAAACATTGTTCTAAATTAAAAAAAATGATTTAACTCATTGAATGACCATAGTGATGTTGAATGTGTGGATAAAATTAACTCATTCTGATTTTAATCTCATTCGTAGATGCAAAATGGGGAACGAGATGACCTTATATGCTTGGATGACATTACTTTACTTGATGAAGATTGTGGTCTAGGTACATCATATGGGGAGGATACCTTTGGTTTTGCTGAATTGATTAACCACACTGAGGATGGTGCTTTGCCCATAGTTGTAATGCAATTTGAGACTACAAAAGACATTAAGAGTTTCTACAAGAAACATGTTGTCAAATGTGGTTTTGGGGTGCGAATTCACACCTCAAAAAAGGATGATGATGACCACTTGTGTTACCTGAAATTAGTTTGCTCAAGGGAAGGTAAGTATGTGTCCCAAATCCCACCCAAATTGAAGACCCACCCTACCCAAAGAAGACAATGTCCAGTATCCTTAACAATGGTGAGAAAACCACAAGCATGGATAGTAAGCGCTATGGTTCATAAACACAATCATGACATTAGTCCTACAAAATCAAGGTTAATACGTAGAAATAGAAGGTTGAATTTACAAGCCAAGCAAACCCTATATATTAATGACCAGGCCGGTGTACATTTGAACAAGACTTTTAAGTCCTTAGTAGGCCATGTAGGAGGTTTTGAGAACTTAGATTTCGTCAAGCGAGACACAAGGAACTACATCGGGCAACAAAGACGTGCCTTTGGGAAGGAGGGAGATGGCCAGGCTTTGATGCAACATTTATCAATAATGAGAAAGTTGAATAATTACTTCTATTATGAAATTGACATTAACGCAAAAAATATAATCATTAATGTTTTTTGAGCAGATGCAAGGAGTAGAGCTACCTAAGTGGATTTTAGTGATGTTGTCTCATTTGATACTACATACCTAACCAACAAATACGACATGCGTTTCGCACCATTTGTTGGTGTTAACCATCATGGGCAATCAATTCTACTAGGTTATGGACTGTTGTCTTTAGAAGATACTTCAACTTTTACATGACTCTTTCAATGTTTGTTGTGGTGCATGGGGAACAGGGCACCGGATGGGATCATAACTGACCAATGCAAAGCAATGAAAAATGCTATTGCTTCTTGTATTTCACAACACCAAACATCAGTTGTGTTTGTGGCACATCATGAAGAAAGTCCAAAAAAAATTAGGTGGATTGACAACCTACAAGACCATAAAGCATGGTTTGAAACAATTGGTTTACGAGTCCACCTTCACTATTGATTTTGAGGTAGGTTGGGAATAATTCATATCCAAGTTTTCCTTACAAAATAACGAATGGCTTTCAATGCTTTACAAGGAAAGAAGTAGATGAGTTCCTTATTATTTGAAGTCACAATTTTGGGCTGGTATGTCCACCACTCAGAGAAGTGAGGGTATAAATGTCTTCTTTGATGATTTCATTAATTCTACCACAACACTCAAACAATTTGTCGTCCAATATGACAATGCTCTATGATCCAAGGTCGAGAAGGAAATTGAACCCGACTTTGGTTCGTTAAATACCACCCTACCTTGTGCCACTCAATCATTTATTGAAAGGCAGTTCCAAGAAGAATACACTCATGCAAAGCTTGCTGAAGTTCAACAAGAGCTAAGGAGTAAGATTAAATGAAATATGAAGACTTGCAAATGTGATGACATCTATTCAAAGTACATGGTTAAAGAGGAGTGCATTCGTAATGGGGAAAGTGCTGACAAAAGGTAAGTCCATCTTGGTAAGAGAAAAAAAATTCTTATTTCACCATTGCGACGTCAAACAATTTAAAATAAAAGGCCAAAGGTTAGTTTTTGTCCTTTATTATTTTAACTTGAATATGGATATGAATGAAAAACAAGTCACACAAATTCGCACTTATGCAACCACAAGTTAGCGAATAAAGTGTACACTGCAATTTAAGAGTATATATGACAAAATTAGTATTTCCAGCAGAAATTATGACTACTTCCAGTAAGGTCACAAACTTACAAAATTATAAATATTCTTCATGGAATCAAGCGGACTCTTGAAAGTATTATTTATAAAGAAAATTAATAATGGAAAATGTTTTGTTAAAAACAATTAACTTAGGTTAGTAGTAGATATGTCATTGCTTTGCACTTACAAATTGAATGAAGAACAAACATATGCATGGGTATATTTGACTTGAGTATATTCCATGATGGACAACCTTGAATATTTAAGGCCTCCTCCCAAGATAAACGTAAGTGAAAACCAAGTACTACTGCTTAGCACTTATGAAGCCATGAGTTAGCACATCAACTATGCACTGGAATTTAATAGTATATAACACAAATTATGACTACTTTCAATTACTTCACTTATTTGCTATATTATAAATATTTCCTATATTCTAAAGAAAGTGAAATATGCCAGAGGTTCTGTACAAAACATTTGACATGGCTTAGCACAACTTAACTCATTGCTTAACACTTATAACCCATGGCTTACCAAATACATGACAGCGGAATTTAACATTACTCATTGTGAATCTTTTTAAGCCCTTCAATCTAGGCACCATTTATAAGATGCGCACTTCAACATAAAACGAGAATAAAACTAAATCATTCCAATCCATTCAACTTACTTCAATAAAATACAAAAATAACAAGCAAATAGTAAGGTTGGTTAACCAATTAACAATAATAACAAAATTGGTGTTCCAAACATCACTTTTATAACTTCATAATTAATCAACAACTTATATAAAAAAGGGAAGCAAAAATGTATCGCACTGTATACATAAAATGAAACTAAATTCTAACATCACTACAAACATGCAACAACTTCTAAGTAACCCACTTCCTCCTCCTGTAAGTCATAAACAGAGTTTGTATCGCTTCCTAGGTTCTTCCTTCAATCAGTAGTACAAATTAGTGCTTTCAACTTCCTCCTTATCAAGGTGCCCACCAACCTCTTGGCCCTATTGCTGCTGAGGAGTACTTTCAACAAATTCAAACCTGTCATGCTGTCCATCTTCATGAAAGTCTTCATATCCCCCATTTTCATATGGTTATGCTAGAACCTCCTGTTTGAAATTGTTATTCCACGTATCATTCATTATTGCTTTAAACTCTACCATTGCCTTCCGTAGTTCCAAAATATCTGCTTCTTGTTTATCTATTTCTATACTTAAATGTTCCTTGTCTTCTTTGTCGTCCTCAAATCCTATACCATATTTATCAAAAGCTTCCTTCACAAAACGATGAGAAAGCTCAAAGTTTGATACACCAACATCCATGACAACTTGAAACATTACACCAAAAAATTACTTGAAAAATTCAAATCAATAACTACAACTAACTAATCATACAAAGTCAACTTTCATACCTTGTTCTTATTCAAAGCAGTAGTTATTTTGTCCTCAGCCACTTTCATATCCATCCATTGCAATACTCAGGGGAACATTGTCCTTGATTTTCCAATATTACATTTTGGAATCAAGCAGTGCTCAACAGACCATAACTAAAATAACTCAACAAAAAAAAAGTAACTTAATACATTTCTTCCTATTTCAAACAAAACAAATTTGAATTCAAACCAATTCATTACGAATTACTTGTAACAAGTACACACAACCAACAATGTGGAAGTGTCTCTTCTTTCCTTTCTCCATTAAGAACATGAATGCATTGCATATGCTCCCACCTAAGTATTCATAAACAGGTCCACCCCAATTGTATTCCCAAGACTACTAAGGTAATCCACAATGGTAAATACAATAGGGAAAATGGTTCCCTTGCGACTTGGACAAAGGAACTCTGATATTCGCTATAAAATATATAGCCTACAATAATCCTCCAAGGTAACTTCGTCCCTACATCTTGCTAGAAAATCATATAACATGTGAACATTAACACTTACGTTATTTAAGTTAATACTCTCACCATGAACTCTTAAACTCAGTCCCAAACAAACATCCAATAAAGATAAACAAACAACTATATTACTTATTAAAAACCCACCCCTCCTTTCAACCCACAAACTAATTAACAACTAAGAAGTTTCCTACTAAAACTTCCTTTCAACATGCTGCACCATCCAAATGGTGTCCCTTGAATCACGAACCTTTGTTCTGCACATAAATTGTTATTTAAGGAAGCAATGTACTTTGTCCGACAATAATGCCTTAAAGTCTGCACATATTCATGAACAAAACTTATGAAATGTCATTATATAAATTAATCAATAATAAAATAAATTTAATATCACACCTTAACCTCATGTTTTTTCTAACCACCACATTGACTACTGTCACTATTATCAACCATTACAGTATCGCTTATGTAAACAACTGATGTTTGTTGGTATCGTGCAGCGGAATGTTTGGCGTTTGGACAAAAACCAAGAGGGGGGTGTTTAAGTAATAAAATTAATACTTTAAATTTTTTTCGAAATTTTACCGATTAATTTAAATATCAATTCCTTTAAAAGCAATAGTAGATAAAATAAAAATATAGAGAAGCAAAAATGACACGGATATTTATACTAGTTCAGACCAAAAGATCCTACGTCCAATTGTTAATCTCTTTAAATAAAGAGATTAACTCAATCACTAACAAAAATCATATTATAATCAGATAACAAAAGAATAGGGAAAGAAAACACCTCTCTTGAAGACACGAGAGATGAACACCTTTCTCTGAATCACACAGAGAATCTTGACCTTAGCTTTCCTAGCAACAGTAGTAGCACTAAATCTCCTAGAAAACCGTCCTAGGAAAAGTTATCGGTCTACCAACACTAGGTTTTTCAAAGCTCTTTTGAGAACACTCAGAGAACTCTCTTTGCAGTCACAACACTAGCACTCTAGTTTCTCAAAAAGGTAAGTTGGAAGTAACTCTGATGTTCCTTAAATAGGGGTTTCAAAAATTAGGTCAAAAATTGAACAGTCACGTTCAAACTGATAGGGATAATCGATTATCACTATTGATAATCGATTATTTTAGTGTATTTTCTGAAAACAAATCTTTGAGCAGATAATCAATTATTAGAGGTGATAATTGATTATTCCAGTAATTTTTACAAAAATGGAAGAGTTATGATCTGGCTGTTGATTCTAGGCTATTGTAAGTACTTTAAACATTTTACAAGATAACTTTAAACATAAAACACTTGTCTTCATAATGTCTTCCAAATGGCTTTTAGGTTTCTTTATCATCATCAAAATCTTGCTTCAGCATTTTAACTTATCTTCTGCTTTTGCCAACAATGTCACATCTTGTCATATGTGGAAAAATAATACCTAGGCTTAGCACTTGAAAATTAAGAGGTCAGTGATAAGTCATTATTTTCCTTCATTCCACTAGCCGTTGTGTACCCATTTGACAGTTGTTCAGTACTTAATTGTTATCTTTAGTGTGTTTTCATCTGTTGGGCTTTATTGGGCCACTCTTCCAAATTTGGGTTAATTTCGCATTATTTGGCCTAATTTTCGTTTTTAATTATTTATAGATATTTGGGTGAAGCAAATTTTGGAGCTTGGACATTAATATTCAGTTCAAGAGAGTTGCCAAATCATTGCCACATCATTTCCACATCATTTCCACGTCATCAGAGTGAATGTGCCAACATTTGAGGCCTAGAGTGGCATTTTTGTAATTTTGCAGCTCATAATGGCAGTTTTGTAAATAATGAGTGGCAGAGTGATGCGACCACAAGAATTAGGTTTCTCCTTGATGCAAGAGCCACACACTTCATCTTCTACCTTTCTCCAAACTCCATTTTTGCTCTCCAAGCTTCCATACAAGAGTCCCTTGCGGTTTTTCACGTGTTTGGCTTATTTTTACCGTTTTTATGCACATTTGATAGCACCCATTGAGGGTTTTACGTTTCAAATTCGTTTTCTTGCTTGGGCAGTTCGTTTTGTGGGTTTTATAGACATGGAACAACACCCATTAATGCGGTTTCGCATTTATATATGATAGCACCGTTTTGCATTTCATTGAAGCTTTGCAATCTCTCTTTTTGCTCTTAAATTGCGTTTTCAAAATTCATAAGTTAGGGTTTTTGATTTTTGATGTTCTGGTTCAGATTTGAAGTGCTTGATTCTTCCATTTTGATGTCTAGCTAACCCTATTGCATTGATTCCTTGACGAAATTGAAATGAAACCATGAGATTGTTGGTCGTTTTTGGGGTTTGATTCGAAATTGCCTCTATTTCAGGTTGTGTTTAGATGATAAACACATATTTGATGCATGCTTAATCTCAAATTCGTGTGTGCACATTAATGGCTCGTATTCATGCTTAATGTTTATGAGATTTGTCACAGCTTGCTTAAATCTGTGGGTATTAACTGTCTAAAATTTGTTACGCTTAATGATAATGAATCCATGGTAATTTTTGCTTAGTTGATTACTTAGGATTCATGAGAGCAAATTCGAATAGAACAATTAATTTGGTAATCTATGATTGGTGGACTTTCAATTGAATCAAGGAATCATTACGTGTTCATATAATTGTTAAAATTATCTGCGAATTAAAGTTTGTTGTGAATCAGAATCTGCCAAACCCCCCTCCCTGTGTTATTATTGTGTTCATCTGGAAATTGAAGCTTTGAACAAGAACATTGGTCGTTGGGAGACGACTTGGTTCAACTGTCACATACTGCATTTTAAGTGTTTTAATTTGGTGGGGTACGACCTCTATCAAATTTGGCGTCGTTGCTGTAACATCCCTAAGGAATATTACTTATTTTAATTAAATAAAATTCGAATCACAATAAATATTGCATTGAACATAAACTATTTCCCAAAAACGCGGGAAAATTTTAAAAGAACATAACTGGTACCATACATAATTCGAATGTACCATATCGTTATATACAAATGATATTAAAATTCAACATAAAAATATTTACATCAAAAACAAAACAGTAGAGTTTCTTTCAAAATCCCAAGTAGCCCATGCTTTCCGTCTTTAAGCAGCTCCTAGCTCACCTATCACATCATCTGCTCCCGGATAACAAATTATCCGATCATTGCCACACACACACACAGATAGGGTGAGGTATGCACAATAAAAATGTAAACAGATATATGAAATAAATATGTTTTCCCCAATCCCAAAAATACATAATTAAAATCCTCATACTTTTCAAATCACCCAACCATGACCTCATAGTCCTTCATGAGTCATATGCATGAACTAGGTTTTGGGACTTCCCTGTGCTCCCACGAAAATAACTCATTCGTGGTCCAACCCTATGAGCCTATCCCGCTCATAGTCCTGCCCTACAGACTCCTCGCATGTAGTATAAACATCCAAGTCTCATAACTTGAACCCTGGCACGCACGCCATCACCATACTATGGACTCCTCGCCCAATAGTAGCCGACGGGAACGTCACAGTTCCTTGCCCATCGTGCGTCCGACACATGCAATCACCATACTAAGGACTCCTCACCCATTAGTAGCCGACGGGAACTCAACCAGTTCCATGCCCATCATGTGTCCAACCACCGAGCACATCCCAAACCCCTATTGGACTTAGTCCTTCAAGCCCAAACATCACACCACATGCATATACAATCTATCCTTATGAGATACAACTAAAACACACTCACAAGCACATAGAAACATAAAAGTTCGCATAAACTCGCTTAGGCTAGGGACCTCTCGCCCAAGCTAAGCCCTCAGCCTTGCCTAGGCTAGCTCACCTTGCCTGAGCGAGCTTAAAACAACAACAACATCAAGTTATCTAGCTTAGGCGAGATCCTCTCGCCTGTGCGAGTCACACCTTCCCCCAAAACAACATACAGACCTCGCCTAGACGAGGAACCACTTAAACAACGTCATTTCTCATCGCGACCTCGCTCAGGAGAATGTCTCTCGCCTGAGCGAGACTGAGTCACTCAAAACACCAATACTTCTCGCCTGGGCGAGATATCGCGCTCAAAAGCGCCCAAATTTCTTCGCAATCTCGCTTAGGCGAACTGTCCCTCGCCTGAGAGAGACTAAGTCGCTCAATACCAAACCAAGGTCGCTTGGGTGAGCAGCGCGACCCAAACCAGACGTGAGGTTCTACAACTCTCGCCTAGACGAGATAAACTCGCTTGGGCAAGACTTGCAGAGTTCCCTCACTGTCACACACGCATTTTACCCAAAACAATGTTAATTCATGCCCAAAATTGTACCACAAACCAGTCAATCGATACCAATATAATTATAATGGCAAATGCCATTCAGAATCATCCATTCCAACCCACTATACCACCAATTGCGAATATAAGACTAAAAGTATCCAAAACTCTCATCCCACAACCTATTCCACATACATAATCAAACATCCAAATTCCACATATCTCCATTTCACAATCACAACACATAGAATGCGAAATTGACACCATTCAGAATTCAATTAAGAAGCAATAATCCATAATCATAAGACAAACATCAATTAATACACAACACACAGAGACAGCTCCCTTAACTTGAAAATTTGATTGAAATTGGGAAGAAGATTGGTTTTCCTTGGTTTGCTAATGAAGTGCCACCGACTCCCTCTCAGTTCAACCCCTTTTTCGCACCCAAACCTCACCTCTCAACCTCAATTTCGTGCTCTCTCTACAATAGGTCACCACAGATGCTAAACCCCTTCCCTTAAGTTTTGGGTTTTATAGGTGCCTTTAAGAGGGTTTTTAAAAATAAAACGAGTTTTAGGTTTTGTGGGTTTTAATTCCTCTTCAATGTTACTTATTTGGTAATTTCCCAACCCCCTTGGGTGCCCCATTCTGCTAGACTTTTCTTTACCCCTTCACATTCATACCACAATGATTAGTTAGCAAAAATAAAGCTTATTCTTTGCCCACCAAGGTTTGAACCCATGACCTTCCACTCATAAGGCCAAAGCACAACCATTATGCCAATTCACATTTGATGATATACACAATCAACATAAGTTTACATTTCAAATTCCACACTTTTACATATTATTAAAAATAAATCATAAAACAACAACACATAATTGGCAAACATAGGACTCGAACCCAAGTCCTCTCATACAATCAAGTACTCTCAACCACTTAAGCTAGTACTTTTCCACACCATAACTATCAGAATTTAATGCCATAAAGGCTCTCACTACCCGTATTTATAATTATTTATTTATTTAATTAATTAATTTTCACAGTTCTTACAGGAAATATTTTTTCCCATCTAACATAAATTCAAACCAATCAAAGTAATAAACTCAATAACAATTGTGATGTACGAACACTATACATATACAATGCAAGCTCACTAGACATCATATGTGCAAAAACAATACATTGGCTTACCACTTAACAACTGATAGGTTACAAAATTTTTTGTTTTCCAACCTACCTAACCTCAATCAAATGAAAGTGATTACCAACTTTGATGTGCGAAAACTATACATATTCAATCTCAACTCATTAGTGCAAACAAAACAACATGTGTGCAAAAGTAATACCCTGCCTTAGCACTTAAATACTAACAGGTTAGCATATATTTTCATTCCCACATTACATACATTCAAACCAATGCGTTGCAAACCAATCTGACTTCCTATAACAAATTAACCTTGCAAACCAATATCCCAATTAATCACTTCCAATAACAAAAATAAATTTATATTACATCAAGTCTATTTACCTTATGTAAGACCCGGGAAAAATTAGACTAAAAGAAAACACATGGAAAAAAAATTATAGTTTGATTAATATTGTTGAATTATTTAATTTAATTAGGTTATAAATTTATTAAATATGGAATAATTATTATTTAAGTGATGGTTGTATTTTATTTAATTAAATGAGTTATTAAAGTTGCTATTTATCTAATTTATGGAATTATGGTTTATGGAGTATAAGTGTTTTAATACTTATAATGCATGTTATGTGTTGTTTGAAGCTTTACCTTATTTCTTCTCTTTATTTTGTTGATTGGTGCATGAGGATTTAATGAATATACTTGATATATCCTTCTTCTTTTTGATGGCCTGCATGTGTGATTGTTTTCTCTTCATTCACACTGTTGCAGCAAGTTTTTTTCATGAGATTAACTCTTCTACCTCTCCTTTTTTATTTACGTGAATGTGGTGACGAGTTATTAGCTTTCCTCTTTCTTTTTTTTGATATCATGTGTATTGATGTGGGTGCAGTACAAGATTTTATATTTCAATGAGGCCAAGGATTGATTGAACACTTGCTTGTACATGAGCTATTTATTTTGGTGCAGCCACCTTTCCTTTTCTTTATCTCGTTTTGAGGCACTACCCATTTTTCTACACTGCACACTTTTCATAAATGGTGATTTCTACTTCGTTAACCGTTGGATCGAGCTGAAAGTTTAGCAGTTTATCCTTAACACATAGTTCTTGACTTTGACCGGTCGGATCTTGAATCAAAGCTCTATAGTGAGAGCAGTTTTTATCACAAGGTCCTTGTAGTTTGGTTGTTGACAACATTGACCTTTGTTGTTTGTTTGATGCATAACTTTCTCTATAGTTATTCAATTAAGCTGGTTTTTGTTGCATTTGATTCTTGATTCAATCATCTTTAATTTGAATATAAATACATAATTTTTGGAGTTTTACACAAGCTGCAGTTTTACTTATAAAATCCCAAATCATTTGCCTAATGTGTTGTTAAGTTGGATTGGATAAAAAATATAAGAATTAGTTATGTTGCAAGAGAGAGAGATGTAAGTGAGGATTTTGAGGCATGAAGGTGTGCAAGGTTGTGATTCACAGTGGGAGAGTGACGTGAATAAAGAGGTTATGTGATTGATGATTTTTTCTTGGTTTGTATGGCTTGCATGGTTATGTAGTTTAAACATTGGTTTGAGGATACTTATTTGATTGTGATGTTATATTGTGTTTGAATGAATGTCACTCGTTGGGTTCATTGTATGAATGTATTATTTGATAAGTTGATGGGTTTATGTTATGGTTTATTTTCCATGCATGTGATGGTGTATATTTTGTTGGCAATATGTAATTCTCATGGGTTGCATTATGGGAGTGTTTTGCCTTGTTGAGACTCTTGGTGGAATTAAATGTTGTGTGAGGTTTTCCGTACCTAGGAACCCAGTGAAGACTCTTTTGCCTGTGTGAAGAAGTGGAAAAGGTTATCTTGTCTTGTGTGAAGCAGTGGTAGAGGATTGGTTTGAGTGTTGTACCCTCTCGCCTGAGTGAAGCAGTGGGGAGGGGGTAGATGTTTCACCTTATTTCGGCTCGTTGCGAGTATAGTGCCGGTGTGCGATGCATTGACATTTTTACTCATAATTCCTTGAGGAATAAGGAAGACAGTCTGACTGCGTTAAGTGGGACGCATCGAACCATAAAGCTTGATTATGATCACTATATTTGAAGATTTAAGATGAATGTGATGCTATGTTTGGTTTAGTATGATTGTTTGGATTTCGGGTTTGTGTGTTCAAACGAAGGATGGATTGTGATCATAATGTTTTCGTGTTACTTGAATGCGACATTGAGTATTATTGGACATGTTTTATTTGCTAAATTTCTTTTATGAATATCATTGTTTATGGTTAGCTTACCCTTATTTGTTTGTTTGTGTGTTTGTTGTATGTGCAATGATCGTTTAACGTGTGTGTTATACAGGAGCAGATGATATTGTAGATAATCTTGGCATGGAGTAGATGGACGAGAGGCTGGGGTAGACTCGGGAGTTTTTATAATATATTTAGTTATTTGAAATCAGATACTAAAAATTATGTAATTTTCTTTTGATCGCAAATGTTATTTGATGTTTTTGATAAAGTGACGGTTTGAACTATGTAATTTAAATTAAGTTAAAAGTTTTTATTAGTACATTTTCAATGTTAATTCTTTTTTCCACTAAATGCAAAAATTTTCTAATGTTCCGTGACATCCCAAATTTGGGGTGTTACACCTTACCCCACTTCCCATAATGGGTTGGGTTCAACAATGGCTTTGCTTACCTCTTCACCAATGTAGAGCCACAACACAACGAAAAAGACCAATCCTTTAGATTCTGATTCAGAGTGATTCTTTTCAACAATAGACCTTCCTCTTCCGCTGTTCAACAACACTATAACAAAAAAAATCCAAACTTTATCAAATATTCTCCAAAAAGCGAAACAAAAAGGCCTCATTTCCACAAACAACACGAAATACCAGGACTTTGTTGCAGTGGGTAAACCAAATATTTTTTGTGCACCACCAACAGAGAAATCACCAACCCCGTCGAAAAGAAACTTGGGGGAGGGAGGAAAAACAAACTTGGAGGATGGAGGAAGAAAAAACTTGGAGGGTGGAGGAAGAACAAACCTGAGGGATGGAGAAAGAAGAAATTGCTCTCCACTTCTCTCACGAGCTCCACTATTCTCTCTCCTTACTCTTTACCCACTTCTGTCACGAATCAACCTCCCTTTCTCGCGCGCTGTCTTTGACAAACATGGTCAATGTGGAAATTGTGTAAAAAAAAATTAAAAAAACCTTGCAAGGTCAAGTTGTGAGAGAAGTTGTCACTTTTTGGTTGTTACTATATCATTTTTCAACTTAAAATCATAAAGCCACGTCATGGGAACACGTCATGGGGTAAGAAAAGGGTTAAATGATGAGGATCATTGTATCACTATTTTTTTTCTCTCACTCTCATTGCTGCCACATGATAATAGGAAAAACAAATGGGTTTAAATTTTTTGAATCTTAACCAAATGTCAAATAACACAAAATGGAAGAAATATTTATTGGTTAAGGTTAGGGTTTTTGGGAGAGGAGAGAAAATGGGAGATTTAAAAGCAGAGATAACCCGGGGGAGGGAAGGAAGAGGCTGCAAGAGAAACACAGGTTGGAAGAACCAATCAAGGTAGAGAAGCTTGACCTTGTCTTTATGTTGATTCTTTTATCTTTTGTATTTAATGAATGAGACTTTGAAGGGTGTGCATAAGTGTATGAGTATTGTTCATGTTGTTGTTTTGTTGCTGAATTGTGACCATATCCTTGAGGTTGAGTACCACCATTTTCTTAGTATTCTTCGAGCGATGCACGAATCAGTGGATTGTCCGAAGTTGGTGTAGGTGGGGCTTCCAAATGTCGTTCTGTGGCCGCATATGGGTGTCCAGGTTTTATGGGATGCTCTCCATTTGGGGTGGGTTGGGTAGTGCAACTTCTATTCTCCTTAATAACCTACACCATGTAAGGCCCGCTAAATTCCTTTTTCCTTTTCTGCCCTAAATTAAAAGGGTTGCCCTAATGTAATGAGCCTAAGGGCTGGCCTAATAGGGATTGAAACCCTAATCTACCCTAATTCCATTCTTTCATTCACTTTTCAGAAAACACGTTCCACCTTGCCTCCTTTGAGTAGTCGCAACTCTTTGCTAGTGTTAGCTGTCAACCTTATTCCAGCTAGCTCAAGTCAGGTTTCTGCTCCACGTATGTCATTCCTCAGCTCATGATTCCCCTTTTTTGGGCTTATTTCCATTTTTACCGTTAGGGTTTGGTAGTAACTCGTTCCTTTTTTCTGTTTTACCGTTTATTCCAACTCTTTGGCCATCCTTAGGACAATCGTGCTCACTGTGTGCATGTCGGAGTGTTCCGCTAACTTGTTTTCCAGGTACGGGAGGTTAGGGTTCGCCCTTTCTTTTGTGTTATGCTGATTGTGCTACTGTTTCATCATTTTAATATGCTTGGTGTGTTGATGCGAACTTGTGTATGGTAGTATTCAGCCATTTGTCACCTGTTGAGTGTTTATGCACGAGAGAACAGTGGTGAGCACTGGTTTCCTCGCCCAAGCGAGCATGTGTCGCCTAGGCAAGATCAATAGAGGCTCGCCCAAGCTGCTTCACGCGAGTGGTCGCTCAGGTGACTCACGTTGCTGTTGAGCGAGCGAGCATCTCGCCCAAGCGAGAGGGGTCTCGCCTAAGCGAGATCCCGTGTGAGGCTACTGTTCCCCTTTTCGAGCCCTCTCCTAGGCGAAGGAGGCTCGCCTAAGCTAGAGCCTCTTGCCTGAGCCAGAGCCTCGCGCCTGAGCGAGACCCTTCAGCCTGAGCGAGGAGCCGAGCGAGGTAGTGTGATGTGTGATTGTTTCCTTGAATCTTGAATTGTTAATGCTTGCTTGGATTTGACTATTTTGTTAAATGCATGAGACAAATAAATATGCATGAGTGATGTGATTCATGAATTGTGAATAATGGGTTTGACATGAACTTAGCATGTGATCTTAATGAAGAGGTTGGTATTAAAGTGGAATGGTAACGAGATGAGTTGGAATGGTATATTCATGGATGGAGTATGATGAATTGGTATGGATTGATCTGGAACCTGAAAGGGATTGGTTATAAAGGGACTGACTCTTGTGGCGAGAGTAACAGGAGGCCTAAAACTCATTAAGGGCTAACCTTATGCGTGAGGTATTGATTCATCGTAACACTTGTAACACAGCTCGGGGGTGAGCAGAGGTATCAACCACAAGTGCAAGCATCCGCTGAATCCGACCAGATTATATATATCCAGATGAGTCGAGTCAGGGTCTAGTGTATTGCTTGATAAAGTCATAACATGTGGGGTGATTTATAAATACTGCTTGAATTGGGTGATAGTATGTGATTGCATGATAATTGATTTCTACTCTAGCTTACCCTACTATTGGTGTTGTATGTTTTGTGGTGTGGTATTTTCTTTTACAATGATCATCAACTTGTTGATGTGAGTAGAGGTGAGAACTCCCCGAAATAATCAAGGTGATGAAGGTTCCGCTGCATAGTCCGCTTGGACTAGATCTGTATCTTGATGGGGTTGTCGGTTGGATGTTGTAACTAGTTTGCTTTGGCATCGTGGTGTTCCTAGTATCTTGTAGGGGTTGTGTTTAATAGCCCAGAACTGTGCTGCTATACTATTTGTGCGTGAGTTTCTTTAAATTACGCTTATTAATTAAATGGGACGTTACATTTATGGTATCGGAGCGGTCATTCCTTAGGTCTGTGGACTTGGATGTCTGCTTAGCTTTCTCTATGTCTTTCTGAGTGTTCCAGTTAAATTTCTTGTCTTATCAAGCCTAACGAAGTGATTTTCTGTGTGCCAATGAACAATGGCACATTCTCGTAAGACTCCACAATCCTCTAATGGTGACATACCCGATATCGTAGGGCAATAGAGGCGATGGTAGCTACTATGACACAACAACAGATAGCGTCGCTCGAGCAACAACAGCTAGTGATGCAGCAGATGGGGGCTGCTAGGGTCGCTACTGAGGATGCTCATTGGTAACAAATGGAAGCCCTCCAGCAGCTGGAAGAGAACAGGACAGTTGCACCTGTTTTTGGTCCCGAGCCACAACCGATAGTTAGGGAGTGAAGCCTAGAAGATTTTCTGAAGCATCATCCGGTGAAATTTGACGGTAGAGTCAGCCCAGATGCAGTAGACCAGTGGCTGAAGGATATAGAGAGGATCTTCGATGCGAAGATGTGCCCGGTAGAGAACCGATTATCATTTGTTGTATACATGCTAACCGGTGAGGCGAAGCATTGGTGGATTTGCATGAAGTCCATCATGGAGGAGAGGGAGGAGTCGTCACATGGGAGGCTTTCAGGGGGAAGTTCCTCTCAGAGTATTTTCCCAACAGCAGCGTGAGGTATGCCAAAGAGGTGGAATTCCTCTAGTTAACTCAGGAAGGGAAATCGGTGACTAAGTATGCTGAGAAGTTCAAACACCTCAAACGCTTCTACACTCTATAGCTCGACAAGGAATGGAGATGCCGCAAGTTTGAGAATGGTGTCCGCGGTGATATTCGCTTGATGGTGGCTCCCTTATCCATCAAGGACTTTTCCGCTTTGGTAGAGAAGACCAGAGCGATGAAGAAGATGAAACATGAAGTAGAAGGTCAGCGCCCTCAGCAGCCACAGGAACCACAGAGGATTGGTGGACCATCTGGGTCCAAACCCAGACATGAGGAGCGGAGGAGGCAATATGATAGACCCCACCTTCAGTCTTAGGGCTCTAGGAGTTTCCCTCCCTAGTAGGGCTGAGTACAGTGTTATATATGTGGATGCCCTCACCTGAGGAACGCTTGCCCGTGTATGGAGTGTTACTGCCGGTGCAACAACTGTGGCAAGGAAGGCCACTTTGGGAAGGACTGTCCCACCATTGCTAGGGCAGTGACACAACCTCCAGTTCAGACACCCCACCAGCATCAGCAGAGGGACAGAGGCAACAAGCCTCAGGCGACGGGCAGGGTGTTCGACATGACAGGGACGGAGGCGGCAAGCTCAGGTAACTTGGTTATTGGTTATTGTGTGATCGCTGGTGCTAGTTGTTGTGTGTTATATGATAATGGAGCGACACACTCCTTTGTGTCAAATGCTTGTATGGAACGTTTGGGTCTGCTGGTGTGCGAGCTGCAGTGTGAGCTTGCGATGTCTACTTCGGCGTCGGGTTTTGTCAAGACGTCGTCCTTATGTGCTAGGTGTTCGGTGGAGGTAGAGGGACGCAGGTACAAGGTGAATCTAATCTGCTTACCTCTACAGGAGTTGGAGGTAATCTTAGGGATGGATTGGCTCTCTGCCAATCGAATTCTTATAGATTGTCGAGAGAAAAGATTGTTGTTTCCTAACTCAGAGGAGCCTGAGTTTGTATCTCCTTAGGGAGTGGTGAAGGAGATTCAGAGTGGCGCACAATGCTTCATAATCTTCGCTCATATGGAGGTAGAGAAGGAAGAAATGTTAGTTATACCGGTGGTGCACGAGTTTGTGGATATGTTCCCGGACGAGGTATCGGGGTGGTGATAACTCAATTTCTATACCTTCATATTGAAGCTTATTGCACTCATTTGCCATTTTTAGTTTCCTTTATCTTTCATCATAGCTTAAAAATTGTGATATTTTAAAGTTGTCTTCAAAAGCTGCAGTATCGCCTGGCGGTATTTATTACCGCCCGGCGCTTCTTAAAGGATCATTTTCCACTGTCACGTTCCCGCCTGGCGCTATCCTTCTTCCGCTAGGCGCTGGCGGAAAAACGCTAATTTTGCAGCACTGACCTTTGCTGCTTGTTCTGATCATAACTCTCTCTACAGGTGTCCAAATGAGTTGGTTCTTGTTGTGTTGGATTCTACACTCAAAGAGCTTTAATTGAAGTGGTAGAACGCAATTTTTGGAATTTTGTGCGAGATGCAGTTTCCTCTGGAAGATGGCAGCAGTTACAAAGGCAAAAACCACCTCATGTTTTCGTTGAAAACTTGGTGCATTTAGCAAAGCCTTGAGCAGACCCTTTCTTCACCTAATGGGCCTCTTCTCTGCACATGGAATAGCCCAAAAAAGGGAGCTGATCTAGGGTTGGCCATCATTGCCACATCAGCAGACAAAACAGAAGAAAAATTCTGTTTGGACTGGCAACACACACACTGAAAAAGCAGGATCAGCTTTTGGCAGCTTTTGGGGGACAGAATGTTGGGTGGAAATTGGAGAGGCAATTTGGTGCAGAGGGGAGGGGGCTGAAATGGAAAAAAGAAGGGACACAGAGAGACCTCATCTTTACACAGTTTTCTCGTTTTTCAGAATTAAGAAAAAGAAACTAGCAACGCATGTAACTCAGTTTTTCTCGAAGCTTTTGTGCAATTTTCTTTTCAGTGGAAGAGTGTAATGGTTAATACACTCGGGTAGCTTTTCAATTTTTTTCTCTGAAGTTTTTCTTATGCTATGAGAATGAATGTTCATCAATTTCTTCTAGCTTTCTATTGCAATTTCCAGTTTAGGAACGAAGTAATCTTACTCTCGGGTAGCCATAGTCCCTCGTATTATACTTATTTCTCACTGTTCCATTGCCTCTGATTTTCTTAATCTTCACCTCATTTTTAGTGCTACATTCTAGGTTTGTATGTGTTTTATCTAGTAGTGCTGAGATCAATGGTTGACTTTGCACAATGAACTCCAATCCAGTGTTAATCTCTGATTTTCTGAACTACTATTTCGACCACTGGTTCTGCACTGTTTTACCATGCTATTTACTACCTTTTTCATCCTTTTGAGCACTCGATTGGAGCACTTGCTATTTTGTTGATGCTTTTCTTTTGATATCTACTTTTACAGTTTAGTTTGATCATGCATTTCACTTAATCTGTGCTGCACTTTACATTCCAATCTTGCCTTTTTATTTTCCCAGTTTTACTGAAAGTAGTACCTATTTTGTTCTCTATTACACATTTCTCTTTTTAGTTAAATTCTGTTTTGATGTTGCATTTGTGATTTCATTAAATTGACTGCATAGTACTTGTTTTTTTTTTCTCTTGGTTTTTTTTATTTTATTTTCAATTTCCATTGCACCTTAGTTTGACTGTTACAGAGCTCATTTCACAGTCCTGGTTTAGTTGCATTTTTGTTTTCTAGTTTCACAGTCTGTATGTAGTGTTAATTGCATTTTAATTATTTTAGTTATTACTACTTTCTGTTCTTACTTCTGAAAATCCTCAAAAATCTGTCTTTCAACACAATCAATGAACTCATTGCATTGACTCCATCCTTGGACTGACCTGAGTTGATCCTTATACTGCATTAGTAAAGGGTGATTAATTCAGTTTGTTTGGGACAGTTTAGGCGACAAAATCTGTCTACCAAATTGGCGCCGTTGCCGGGGATGGTGCTAGTGTTTTGAGCTTATTGAATGTTTTTCTCTTGCATTTTGTACAGATTTAGTATATAGTTTCTTTTTTATTTTTCTAGATTTTTCTCTTTGGCTACTAGTTCAATAAAACTTATTTCTGAATGCATCTCTAATCTATGCTTGTTGTAGTTTGTTGCACTTGTGTGTGTTTCATGTTTTATGACCAGGTCTAGGATAAAAGAAAAAGATTTGTATCCCTTGGACCCTGAAGTTGCAAGAACATACAAGAGGCGATATAGACTGCAACAACAAAGAAAGAAACAAGGAGAGTCCAGCCACACTGTCTCATATTCCAATAGTGACACTGCAAGCTCTCATTCTGAATCAGAAAGTATTGAAGATATGGCTGGAAACCAAGAGAGGACTTTGAAGGAGTTGGCCAATCCTGATATTGGTTACCAGCCCCTATGCATACAACTGCCACAACAACCAGAAGGTGCAGTAAGCTATGAGTTGAAATCTGGTTTGATACATCTGCTGCCCAAATTCCATGGTTTGTCTGGAGAAGACCCCCACAAGCATCTAATGGAGTTTCACGTAGTCTGTTCTACTATGAAGCCAGTTGATGTGCCTGAAGAGCTAGTGAAGATGAAGGCCTTCCCATTTTCATTGTGTGATGCAGCTAAAGATTGGCTTTACTTGCAACCAACACCAATAACCACATGGACAGATATGAAGAGAAGATTTCTGGAGAAGTTCTTTCCTGCCTCCAGAACTGCATCAGTGAGGAAGGATATCAGTGGAGTGAGATAGCTGCAAGGAGAGTCCCTATATGAGTATTGGGAGAGGTTTAACAAGTTATGCTCATCATGCCCAAACCACCAGATCACAGAGCAATTGTTGATTCAGTATTTCTATGAAGGTTTGCTGCCCATGGATAGAAACATGGTGGATGCATCTAGTGGAGGCACTTTGATGGATAAAACCCCTTCTGCAGCAAGAAGTCTAATTTCCAATATGGCTGCAAACTCACAGCAGTTTGGTGTAAGAAATCTTGGAAAAGCTGTACATGAGGTGCAAACTCACAATGTGGACGTAACTGAGCATTTAAGGTTGGAGAACAAGTTAAATGAGTTAACTTCTATGGTGAGGCAGCTAGCAATAGGCCAACAAACCACTCAGACTCAACAAACTCAGCAGAGATTATGTGGGATTTGTGCTGCTGATCATTTCACTGATGTGTGTCCACAGCTGCAAGAACCAGCCCCTGCTGGAGTTTTCCAAGCACAATCTAACACTTCTAGATCTCAACAAAACCAGCAATACAACCCATATTCCAATACCTACAATCCTGGTTGGAGAGATCATCCAAATTTGAGGTATGGACCAGCACAAACACAACCGCTAAGAGGGCCATTCCCTCCACCCCAGCAACATCAATTTCAGCCACAAGTCAATCAATATCCACAACAGCACCAAAGATACGTTCCTCCACCATTGAGGAACAATGCAACACCACCTTTGCCTACCCCAACACAACCTCAAGGCAATGCAACAGTTGTGACTGAAGATTTGGTAAAGCAGATAGCTGACAGGATGGCTATTCAAATGGCAGAGAGGATGTCTGCACAGATTGAGCAAAATGTGACAGCAACCATACAAGACCTAAAGACCCAGCTTGGCCAGTTAGCAACTGAAATGAATGAGGTGAAGCAACAAGGGTCTGGAAAGTTGCCATCCCAGACAATGTTGAATCCACATAACAATGTGAGTGCCATTACATTGAGGAGTGGCAAGGAGTTACAAGAAGGCACTCAAAACAAAGACAAAGGAAAATCGGTTGGTCAAGAAGTGCAACAACAACCACCACAGCAAGCACCAACAGTGCCACTGCCTTTTCCTTCCAGAGCTGCTACAAATACCAAGAAGTTGGAGGATGAGAAAGATTTGATGGACATGTTCAAGAAGGTGGAGATCAACATTCCCCTGCTGGATGCAATCAAGCAAATTCCGAAGTATGCAAAATTTCTCAAGGAGTTGTGCACTTATAAGAGAAATCTTCGCAAGAGGCATCTCCAAACAGTTTCATCATTGTCACAACCTAGTTTGCCTCAAAAGTGTGAAGATCCAGGGCATTTCACCATCCCTTGTACTATTGGAGAGCTTACCATAGCTAATGCTCTGGTGGACTTGGGAGCTTCAATCAATGTGATGCCAGAATCTGTGTATAGGATGCTTAATTTAGGTAGATTGAAGCCAACCAATGTGGTGATTCAACTAGCAAACAAAAGCACAGCTGAACCTTTAGGAGTCCTTGAAGACGTGTTGGTAAAAGTAAATAGATTGATTTTTCCAGCTGACTTCTACATTCTTGATATGCAAGATGATCGAGCCATGCACCAATCCACTTTGATCTTGGGAAGACCATTCCTAATGACTGCAAAGACCAAAATAAATGTGTACTCTGGTACTATGTCTATGGAGTTTGGAGATGATATAGTGCAGTTCAACATCTTTGAAGCTATGAATTATCCAATAGAGGATCACTCCATTCTATACAAGCATCCAGTTTTCATGTGTGATGCTGTGAAACCTGGACCAGTTACTGACTTTTGCACAAACATAGATTTAGGAGTTGATTTCATTTTAGATGTTGATTTTGATTTATCACTTTCTGAATTTGTTGATCTTTTTGATATAGACTTAGACACACTCACAGATTGCTCTTGCACTGAGAGCACTTGTGCTGCTTGCACTGAGATATTTGCTGTTACAACCTCCCTTTCTAGTTGTTTTGCAGAAACTGACATTGAGGTTAATGTTTCACAACAAGCAGCATTAGAGCAAAATACATGTAAGCAACAATCAAAAATGGAGTTGAAACCTTTGCCAGAAAATCTGAAGTATGCCCATTTGGATGAGGAGGAAAGGTTTCCTGTGATTATAGCCAACAACCTCTTGGATGAGCAAGAAAATGAGTTATTGCAAGTGTTGAGAAAGAACAAGAAAGCCATTGGCTGGTCATTAGATGACATTCCAGGGATTAGTCCAACTGTTTGTATGCACAGGATCCTGCTAGAAGATGATTGGAAGCCTGTGAGGCAACCACAAAGGAGGCTTAACCCTACAATCTTGAATATGGTAAAGGAGGAAGTATCCAAGTTATTGAAAGCTGGCATCATTTATCCTATATCAGATAGCTCATGGGTTTCTCCCATCCAAGTGGTGCCAAAGAAATCAGGAATTACTGTGGTGCAAAGCAAGGATGATAGTTTGATTCCAACAAGAGTTACCAACAAATGGAGAGTTTGCATAGACTATAGGAAGCTCAACCAAGCCACTAAGAAGGACCATTTTCCTCTCCCATTCATTGATCAAGTCATAGAAAGGTTGGCTGGTAAGACACATTATTGCTTCCTAGAGGGTTTTCTGGTTATATGCAAATACATATTGCACCTGAGGATCAGCATAAAACTACTTTCACATGCCCTTTTGGAACATTTGCATACACCAGGATGCCATTTGGATTATGCAATGCACCTGCTACTTTTTAGAGGTGCATGTTAAGCATTTTCTATGACTTGATTGAGTGTTGCATGGAAGTCTTTATGGATGATTTTACTGTGTTTGGCACTTCATATGCTGAATGTTTGCATCATTTAGATAGAGTCTTGCAGAGATGCATTGAGACTAACTTGGTTTTAAATTATGAAAAATGTCATTTCATGGTGAGTGAAGGCATAGTCTTAGGCCATCTCATATCTGACAGAGGCATTCAAGTAGATAGGGCCAAGATTGATGTGATTACTTCTCTACCTTACCCCTCCACTGTGAGGGAGATTCGTTCCTTCCTTGGACATGCAGGTTTCTACAAGAGATTCATCCAGAACTTCAGCAACATTGCATTACCATTATCCAAGTTGCTACAAAAGGATGCACCCTTTGAGTTTGATGAGCCATGCAAGAAGGCATTTGATGAATTAAAGAGAAGGCTCACTACAACACCTATTTTGCAACCCCCAAATTGGGAGCTCCCCTTTGAGCTCATGTGTGATGCGTCTGACTACGCACTAGGTGTTGTTCTCTCACAAAGAAAGGAAAAATTTCCTTATGTCATAGCTTATGCCTCAAGAACATTGGATCCTGCACAGAGCAACTACACCACAACAGAAAAGGAGTTGCTTGCCATTGTGTTTGCATTGGACAAGTTCAGATCATACTTGGTGGGTTCCAAAATCACTGTCTTTACCGACCATGCTGCTCTGAAGTATTTACTCAAGAAATCTGATGCCAAACCAAGACTGATCAGATGGATGCTCCTCCTACAAGAATTTGATTTGGAAATCAAGGATAGGAGTGGAGCCTTGAATCAAGTTGCTGACCATCTCAGTAGAATTGAGGGCACACACAACACAGTGCCAATCTGTGATGATTTTCCTGACTCACTTTTATATTCTTTACATTCTTGTAATTCTATTCCATGGTATGCTGACCTTGTGAACTATTTGGCTACTAACATTTTGCCTTCTCATGCATCTAGAGCTCAAGTTGACAAGTTAAAAGCAGATGCAAAGCATTTTGTTTGGGATGACCCCTACCTTTGGAAGTTCTGCAGTGATCAAGTGATAAGAAGGTGTGTCCCTAATGGTGAGTTTGAAGCTATTCTACACCACTGCCATGACACATCGGTTGGAGGCCATTCTGGGCCTCAAAGGACTGCAAGAAGAGTGTTAGACAGTGGATTTTACTGGCTAACAATCTTTAAGGACGCATACAGGTTTGTTAAAGGGTGTGAGAAATGCCAGAGGGCAGAAGGTAACATTACAAAGAGAAATGAAATGCCTCAACAACCTATAATTGTGTGTGAAGTATTTGATGTGTGGGGCATAGATTTTATGGGGCCTTTTCCCCCCTCTGCTGGTTTTTCTTACATTCTTCTAGCTGTGGATTATGTGTCTAGATGGGTGGAAACCAAAGCCACCAGGACTAATGACTCTAAAGTTGTTGCAGATTTTCTCAAGACTAACATTTTTTGCAGATTTGGGGTACCAGAAGCAATCATCAGTGACCAAGGAAGCCACTTCTGCAATAGAGTGATAGCAACACTGCTCCTGAAGTATGGGGTGACTCATAAAACCTCCACACCTTATCACCCCCAAACCAATGGGCAGGCTGAGGTTTTCAACAGGGAAGTGAAAAATCTGCTACAGAAATTGGTGGAACCACATAGGAAGAATTGGAGCCAACTATTGGATGAAGCCTTGTGGGCACAAAGGACAGCGTATAGGACACCCCTAGGCATGTCACCTTTCAGAGTAGTTTTTGGGAAAGCATGTCATCTCCCCGTGGAGATTGAGCATAAAGCCTATTGGGCAGTGAAGAGATGCAATTTGGAGTTGAAGGAAGCTGGGAAAGAGAGAAAGCTTCAATTGCAAGAGTTAGAAGAAATTCGATTGCAAGCATATGAGAACTCCAAGATCTATAAGGAGAAGGTGAAGAAATATCATGACCAGAAAATCTTAAGAAATGAGTTTTATGAAGGCCAAAAAGTGCTCCTGTTTAATTCCAAGCTTAAACTCATGCCTGGTAAGCTTCGATCTAAATGGGATGGTCCTTATGTTATAACTAAAGTCTTCCCTTATGGTGCAGTTGAAGTTTTTGATGAAGCTACCAACAGTACATTCAAGGTTAATGGCTAGCAACTCAAAGTCTTTCATGACAACACACCAAGGCCAAAGGAGAGCATTGAACAGCTCAGTCTTACTGAGCCAATGAGAGAGGAGGATGAACTCCTCTAAGCTGTCGTGATCATCATACCATGTTGTTTACCTTCACTCACATTGAGGACAATGTTGGACTCAAGTGTGGGGGAGGGGTTTCAATTTTCATTTAATGTTTTTGTGTTTTTTGTTTAAGATTAGGTATTTTGTTTTTATTATGTTAGGCATGTTTGTTAGTGTTTTGATTGAGCCTCGTTTAGTCTTCATTGTTGCACTAAATGAAAATAAAGGTTTTTTTTGAGCATATGTGAATAATTTTGATTCTCCATCCTTAGTTAGAAGTTTTCACACATGATTGACATGTTCATGCATTGTGTTTAGTTGGATTCTCATGAGAGTTAGATGACGGATCAGATTTGATGAATTATATCCTTAGTGAGCTTTGAGCCAAATTTCTTCATTGTGTGATGTACTCATGCTTGCAATGTGATCTAGAACTTGATTGAACTCTTTTTTATGCTACTTGTTTGTTTACACTCTTGAAAGGATCTAGGCATTTTGTGTGAACCATCCACTTAGCCAAACAGCCTTTCCTTGCACTATTCTCCATTGCACCCTACTTTGAGCCTAATTGACCTATTTTTGTTTGTGATATTTCAGCTCATTACAAGCCTTGAACCTTAAAACCATGATCAACCCAACCTTAGAGTTGTGAGGAACCTTGGAACTATTTTGAGCCCTATTGAGAAGTCTAAGTGTAGGGGAAAAAGGTGCAGAATTTGATTTTGGTGCATTATGAGAGTTTGGAAGGGTGTATGAATGAGAAAAAGATTGAAAAATCTAAAAAAAAAGAGGTGGTCTGCATTGAATTACAAAAGAGAAAATTGAAAAAAAAAAGGGAAAGAAAAGTGGGAAACAAAAGAGAAAGAGAAGAGAGTTTGCTGGTTTAATTGTTCAATTTTTGCAGAAATATAATCTGCACTTATTCTTCTCACATTTCTTTATTGCTCCCTCACTTCTCTTTGGTTTCTAGCTCTAAACCTCTCACTTTATTCCACCTTCACCTTGACCACATCACAAGCCATATAAAAGTCTTTTTGATCTTGAGTTTTATTCATTTGAGTGGTAGAAATTAGAGGTTTTTCAAGCTTATGGCAATGCATGCTTGCATGAGGTGTGGAGTGAAATTTTTTTCAGAAACACATGAGAGAATTGAGTGATACACATGCTGTGAGAGTTTGTCAATTTTGATCCTAGATCTGATTTGATTGAGATTCTTGTTTGTAATGCTTTAAACATGCTCTTGACTGGTTTGAATGATTCTAACTTTGATGGATGAAGTTTTTCTTTCCCTGCTCACATCTCTGCTCACAATTTTGAAACAATGTGCTTACAATGTTTACACTTTTCTTGGCTCAGTCTCGCTTTGTCTAGTTCTTGCTTGAGTCTGGTGTTATAGGTTGTTTAGTCTTAGTTTTGCCCAGGAGTGCAAAAGTCTAAGTGTGGGGGTATTTGATAACTCAATTTCTATACCTTCATATTGAAGCTTATTGCACTCATTTGCCATTTTTAGTTTCCTTTATCTTTCATCATAGCTTAAAAATGTGATATTTTAAAGTTGTCTTCAAAAGCTGCAGTATCGCCTGGCGGTATTTATTACCGCCCGGCGCTTCTTAAAGGATCATTTTCCACTGTCACGTTCCCGCCTGGCGCTATCCTTCTTCCGCTAGGCGCTGGCGGAAAAACGCTAATTTTTCAGCACTGACCTTTGCTGCTTGTTCTGATCATAACTCTCTCTCTACAGGTGTCCAAATGAGTTGGTTCTTGTTGTGTTGGATTCTACACTCAAAGAGCTTTAATTGAAGTGGTAGAACGCAATTTTTGGAATTTTGTGCGAGATGCAGTTTCCTCTGGAAGATGGCAGCAGTTACAAAGGCAAAAACCACCTCATGTTTTCGTTGAAAACTTGGTGCATTTAGCAAAGCCTTGAGCAGACCCTTTCTTCACCTAATGGGCCTCTTCTCTGCACATGGAATAGCCCAAAAAAGGGAGCTGATCTAGGGTTGGCCATCATTGCCAGATCAGCAGACAAAACAGAAGAAAAATTCTGTTTGGACTGGCAGCACACACACTGAAAAAGCAGGATCAGCTTTTGGCAGCTTTTGGGGGACAGAATGTTGGGAGGAAATTGGAGAGGCAATTTGGTGCAGAGGGGAGGGGGCTGAAATGGAAAAAAGAAGGGACACAGAGAGACCTCATCTTTACACAGTTTTCTCGTTTTTCAGAATTAAGAAAAAGAAAATAGCAACGCATGTAACTCAGTTTTTCTCGAAGCTTTTGTGCAATTTTCTTTTCAGTGGAAGAGTGTAATGGTTAATACACTCGGGTAGCTTTTCAATTTTTTTCTCTGAAGTTTTTCTTATGCTATGAGAATGAATGTTCATCAATTTCTTCTAGCTTTCTATTGCAATTTCCAGTTTAGGAACGAAGTAATCTTACTCTCGGGTAGCCATAGTCCCTCGTATTATACTTATTTCTCACTGTTCCATTGCCTCTGATTTTCTTAATCTTCACCTCATTTTTAGTGCTACATTCTAGGTTTGTATGTGTTTTATCTAGTAGTGCTGAGATCAATGGTTGACTTTGCACAATGAACTCCAATCCAGTGTTAATCTCTGATTTTCTGAACTACTATTTCGACCACTGGTTCTGCACTGTTTTACCATGCTATTTACTGCCTTTTTCATCCTTTTGAGCACTGGATTGGAGCACTTGCTATTTTGTTGATGCTTTTCTTTTGATATCTACTTTTACAGTTTAGTTTGATCATGCATTTCACTTAATCTGTGCTGCACTTTACATTCCAATCTTGCCTTTTTATTTTCCCAATTTTACTGAAAGTAGTACCTATTTTGTTCTCTGTTACACATTTCTCTTTTTAGTTAAATTCTGTTTTGATGTTGCATTTGTGATTTCATTAAATTGACTGCATAGTACTTGTTTTTTTTTTCTCTTGGTTTTTTTTATTTTATTTTCAATTTCCATTGCACCTTAGTTTGACTGTTACAGAGCTCATTTCACAGTCCTGGTTTAGTTGCATTTTTGTTTTCTAGTTTCACAGTCTGTATGTAGTGTTAATTGCATTTTAATTATTTTAGTTATTACTACTTTCTGTTCTTACTTCTGAAAATCCTCAAAAATCTGTCTTTCAACACAATCAATGAACTCATTGCATTGACTCCATCCTTGGACTGACCTGAGTTGATCCTTATACTGCATTAGTAAAGGGTGATTAATTCAGTTTGTTTGGGACAGTTTAGGCGACAAAATCTGTCTACCAGGTGGCCTCCCAATAGAGAGGTAGAGTTCTCTATCGATCTAGTACCAGGAACCGACCTAGTATCGATGGCTCCATACCGTATGGCTCCAGCGGAGTAGGTGGAACTCAAAAAACTGATTGAGGAGCTGATGAAGAAGCAGTTCATCCGACCTAGTACTTTGCCTTGGGGAGCACCAATGTTGTTGGTGAAGAAGAAGGACGGGAGTTCACGTCTGTGTGTGGACTACAGGTAGTTGAACAAGATGATAATCAAGAATAAGTACCCTCTCTCGAGAATTGATGACTTGATGGATCAGCTGCATGGGTCATCAGTGTTCTCGAAGATAGATCTACAGTCAGGATATTATCAGATATTGGTGAAGGCCGATGATGTGCAGAAGACGGCCTTTAGATCCAGATATGGCCATTATGAGTACGTGGTTATGCCTTTTGGTGTGACCAATGCTCCGGCTGCGTTCATGGACTACATGAACTGGATTTTCAGACCGTTCTTAAATAAGTTCATCGTGGTCTTCATAAACGACATTCTCATATATTCTAATACTCAGGAGGAGCATGCTGAACATCTGAGGTTGGTGCTTAGTGTCCTAAGGGAGAAGCAATTGTATGTCAAGTTGTCCAAATGCGAGTTCTGGATGGATGAACTTCAGTTTTTGGGCCATGTAATATTTGCGCACGACATTGTAGTGGATCCGGCAAAGGTCAAGGCAGTGGTTAAGTGGGAAAGTCCCAAGTCAGCAATAGAGATCAGGAGCTTCGTGGGTTTAGCAAGCTACTATAGGAGATTCATTGAGGGATTCTCCAAGATAGTGGCGCCCCTGACGCAACTCACACGGAAGGACTAACCTTTCACCTGGACAGATAAGTGTGAGGAAAGTTTCCAAGAGCTGAAGAAAAGATTGACCAGCGCTCCGATACTAGTGATCCTGGATGTTAGGAAGCCTTTCGAGGTCTATTGTGACGCCTCCCATCTCGGACTTGGTTGTGTGTTGATGCACGAGAAGAAGGTTGTGGCATATGCCTCGAGACAACTCAAGGTGCGTGAGAGAAACTACCCCACTCATGACTTGGAGTTGGCGGCCATAGTATTTGCCTTGAAGATCTGGAGGCACTACCTTTATGGTGCACAGTTTCGGGTGTTCAGCGACCACAAAAGCCTTAAGTATTTGTTTGATCAGATGGAGCTGAACATGAGGCAGAGGAGGTGGATGGAATTCCTGAAGGACTATGATTTTGAACTGCTATATCATTCGGGGAAGGTGAATGTAGTGGCTGATGCATTGAGTAGGAAGACTGTACATGCTGCACACCTTATGATTAAGGAGGTGGAACTACTAGAGCAGTTTAGAGATATGAAGTTGCATGTGAAGTTGGGTCCGAGTCCATTAGGTGTAGTACCTTAACTATATCTAATGATTTCTTGGATTCAATTAGGGAGAGGCAACTATTGGATGTCAGCTTGAACCGAGTACGAGAACAACTTGGGATAGATGAGGCAAAGGATTTTGCTTTGGGTAATGATGGCATACTGCGGTTACAGAGCAGAGTGTGTATACTTGATGATGCTGAGGTAAAAAGGTTAATCCTTGAGGAAGGGCATAAGAGTCGTCTTAGCTTGCATCCTGGCATGACTAAGATGTACCAGGATCTCAAGGAATCCTTCTGGTGGCAGGGAATGAAGAAGGATGTTGCACAATTTGTATCCGCTTGTTTGACATGTCAGAAGACGAAGGTGGAGCATCAAAGACCCGGTGCGAATCTACAACCCTTGGAGATACCAGTGTGGAAATGGGACAGTATCTCCATGGATTTTGTGACCCATTTGCCACGGACTTTTAGGGGGCATGATGCAATATGGGTTATAGTGGACCGATTGACTAAGAGTGCTCACTTCTTGGTGATGAACTTGAGGATGTCCATGGCAAAGTTGGCCCAACTGTACATCAAGGAAATTGTAAGACTGCATGGAGTACATTCGAGCATTGTATCAGACAGGGATCCTCGGTTTACATCACGATTTTGGCAAACCTTACAAGATGCTTTTGGAACCAAGTTGACCATGAGGACGATCCAGTCACTTGAGGACTTATTACAGACATGTATACTGGATCACTTGGGAGCTTGGGATGAAGTGTTACCGTTGATTGAGTTTACCTACAACAACAATTTTCATGTGAGCATTGGCATGACGCCATATGAGGCTCTTTATGGCAGAAAGTGTAGGACCCCTCTCTGTTGGTATCAAGATGGGGAGGCAGTGCTTGTTGGACCAGAGTTATTAAAACAAATCATCGAGAAGGTGAGAATGGTGAGGAGCAAAATACAGGCTTCTCAGAGTAGACAGAAGGCTTACGTTGACCGTAGAAGGAGACCTTTAGAGTTTGCAGCTGGGGATCATGTGTTCTTGAGAGTGACCCGAACCACTAGCGTGGGAAGGGCCCTCTGCTCAAGAAAGCTTTCGCCCAAGTTTCTTGGTCCTTATTAGATCTCTAGGAGGATTGGACCAGTGACATATGAGATAGCTTTGCCTCCTCAATTGGCAACCTTCATCTGATGTTCCATGTGTCACAACTGAGGAGGTATGTGTTTGATGTGGCTCATGTGTTGGAATCTGAGGATATACAGATCAGAGAGGATCTTACTGTGGAAGTGCCACCCATTGCCTTGGAGGAGAGTCGAGTTAAGGAACGTAGAGGAAAACCGGTCAATCTTGTCAAAGTTATCTGGGATCGGAGGACTGGTGACTCTACTTGGGAGTTAGAGGAGGATATGAGGAAATCACACCCGCATCTTTTTACCTGGTAAGTTTTCATTTTCGAGGTTGAAAATTTTCTTGTTGGGGAGAATGTAAGGCCCACTAAATTCCGTTTTCCTTTTCTGCCCTAAATTAAAAGGGTTGCCCTAATATAATGGGCCTAAGGGTTGGCCCAATGGGGATTCAGACCCTAATCTGCCCTAATTCCATTCTTTCATTCAATTTTCAGAAAACATGTTCCTCCTTGCCTCCTTTGAGCAACCGCAGCTCTCTGTTAGGGTTAGCCGTCAACCTTCTTCAAGCTAGCTCAAGTCAGGTTTCCGCTCTACCTAAGTCATTCCTCAGCTCATGATTCCCCTTTTCTGGGCCTATTTCCATTTTTACCATTAGGGTTTGGTAGTAACTCGTTCCTTTTTTCTGTTTTACCGTTTATTCTAGCTCTTTGGCCATCCTTAGGACAGTCGTGCTCACTATGTGCGTGTCGGAGTGTTCCGCTAGCTTGTTTTCCAGGTACTGGAGGCTAGGGTTCGCCCTTTCTTTTGTGTTGTGCTGATTGTGCTACTATTTCATCATTTTAATATGCTTGGTGTGTTGATGCGAACCTGTGTATGGTAGTATTGAGCCATTTGTGACCTGTTGAGTGTTTGTGCACGAGAGGATAGTGGTGAGCACGTGTTTTCTCTCCTAAATGAGCAAGTCTCGCCTAGGCGAGATCAATAAAGGCTCACCCAAGCTACTTCACGCGAGTGGTCGCTCAGGCGACCCACGTTGCTCTTGAGCGAGTGAGCATCTCGCCCAACCGAGAGGGGTCTCGCCTAAGCGAGATCCCGCGTGAGGCTACTGTTCCCCTTTTCGAGCCCTCACCTAGGCGAAGGGGGCTCGCCTGACCGGGAGCCTCTCGCTTGAGCGAGACCCTTCAGCCTAAGTGAGGAGCTGGGCGAGGCAGTGTGATGTGTGATTGTTTCCTTGAATCTTGAATGGTTAATCCTTGCTTTAATTTGAGTATTGTGTTAAATGCATGAGACAAATAAATATGCATGAGTGATGTGATTCATGAATTGTGAATAATGTGTTTGACATGAACTTAGCATGTGATCTTAATGAGGAGGGTGGTATTAAAGTGGCATGGTAACGAGATGAGTTGGAATGGTATATTCATGGATGGAGTATGATGAATTGGTATGAATTGATCTGGAACGTAAAAAGGATTGGTTATATAGATTGATGTCGTGTGTGTGTGTGTGTATATATATATATATATATATATATATATATATATATATATATATGTATGATAGGTCTTTCTTGATTGAACGAACATGATTGGTTGATGGTCAGTGCATAAATCCTTGAGATCTCTAGGTGGGATCTAAGGGTCGTGCTTTAGTGGTCGGGATGTAATTCCATGGCCCCTGTTAGTGGGTGTCCATGGTGGTGCCCCATCTATATCGTCTGGTAAGTATTCAAGGTAAGGTTGCATCCTGACACTCTAAGGAGTCAGTTAGTGTCACTTAGAGCGGACGGACTCTTGTGGTGAGAGTAGCCGGAGGCCTAAAACTCTTTAAGGGCTAACCTTGTGCGTGAGGGATTGATTCATCGTAACACTT
This sequence comes from Vigna unguiculata, assembly GCF_037176805.1. Taxonomy (NCBI): domain Eukaryota; kingdom Viridiplantae; phylum Streptophyta; class Magnoliopsida; order Fabales; family Fabaceae; genus Vigna; species Vigna unguiculata. Next base: position 18,828,909 of record NC_140795.1, on the reverse strand, counting down.
GAAACACATAGCTCGGGGGTGAGCAGAGGTATCAACCACAAGTGCAAGCATCCGCTGAATCCGACCAGACTATATGTATCCAGATGAGTCGAGTCAGGGTCTAGTGTATTGCTTGAGAAAGTCATAACATGTGGGGTGATTTATAAATACTGCTTGAATTGGATGATAGTATGTGACTGCATGATAATTGATTTCTACTCTAGCTTACCCTACTATTTGGTGTTGTATGTTCTGTGGTGTGGTCTTTTCTTTTGCAATGATCATCAACTTGTTGATGTGAGCAGAGGTGAGAACTCCCCGAAATAATCAGGGTGATGGAGGTTCTGCTGCATAGTTCGCTTGGACTAGATCTGTATCTTGATGGGTTTTCTTTCTGGGCTATGGCCCATGTATTAGTTTACTGTTTTAATTCCCTTTGGGGTTTTCAGTTGGATGTTGTAACTAGTTTGCTTTGGCATCGTGGTGTGCCTAGGATCTTGTAGGGGTTGTGTTTAATACCCCAGGACTGCACTGCTATACTATTTGTGCGTGACATTTCTTTAAATTACGCTTATTAATTAAATGGGACGTTACACACCACATGCTTCTTTAATCTGAGGAACCCATGGCCTGCATTAGAAGTGGATAGTTTCAGGGTTCTTTCTTTTTTACGGTGCAGCCATGCGTTTCTTTTTGGGGTTAGTCTCCCTTTAACACGTAGAAGGTCTTCTCTTCTTTTCCTGGTGCTATAGTTGGGTTTTTTGAAGTTTTCAGCGCAAGCAAATAGGCGCAACCCTTGTATCATTTCTCTAAACTTGGAGCCTGGTTCGTGGTAGTTTCATAATGAGTGCGAGGAAATCGTGGTTGTTCCATGTTGGTGCAGGTGGTTGCGGGACTTTTTATGTTGTGGGTTTTGGGTTGGATATGTGGTATGGGTGCTACCATTTGGGTTCCAATTCGTGTGAGTTATAGCGTGTGTAGTGGATGGATAGTGTAGTACTTTTCACGATTGGTTCTAGGATTGTTTTCTTTTGGAAGTGGTTAGTTCGGAGTTTTCTTACGTTCATGGATCAGGTGAGGGGCTTTGAGTAAAGACAAGTGGGTGCTATCAAAGGATAGAAGGGTTCTTCATTTTATGGTTTTGACTTTTCTTTACGTTCCTAAAACTCATTTGTTTGAGGGTGTAGTGCATGCATTTCTGTGGTGGTTTATTATTGGAGGTTGCGTTTCTTTTTCTTGATGCATGGGGTGGTCCATGAATAGTTTTCCTCGACTTAATATATTACGTGTGTTGGTACAACTTCCTTGGTTCTCATTAGTTTTTTATACAGAATTGATTAATTGACAAACAAAGTTTGATAAAGCTGAGGTGGCTTTATGTATCACATGTTTTCATTTTTTTAATTTTGATAAAATTTACCACGCTGGCTTCGAAGGAAAGAAACTCTAGTTTTGAAGAATTTTTCTTTCATACTTTTCTCCTTTCTCACACTCTCCTTTCTGTATCTTTGTCATGCGTTCCCCTTCCTTTTTTCGTGCACCACTACATGTTAGTTCCATTACTCTTGCTTTGTTTTCAAATTTTTGGGTTTACTATTTTTCTTTTTGCACCCTCCAAATTCACAACACACGTCTCTATTGTTTACTATAAGCGCTAGGCAACCCTACTCTTTGCACCCTATAGAAAATGTGCAGCAGAATGGTTAGTGTTTGGACAAAAACCAAGAGAGGCTGAATTGGACACAAGTATTTATACTGGTTCAGCTCAAAAGATCCTACGTCCAGTTGTTAATCACTTTATACAGAGAGATTAACTCAATCACTAATAATAACAGATTACAATCAGATAATCAAGATAATAGGGAAAAGAAAACACCTATCTTGAAGACACAAGAGATGAAAGTAACTTTCTTTGAATCACACAGAGACCTTGACCTAGCTTTCCTAGCAACAACAACAACACTCAATCTCTTTGAAACCCTTTTAGGAAAAGTTATCGCTCTACTCACACTAGGCTTTTGAAAGCACTATTAAGAACACCTAGAGAACTTCTTTGCAAACACAACACTAAGACTTTGGCTCTCAAAAAGGTAATTTCGAAGTAGAATTGCAGTTCTTTAAATAGTGATTTCAAAAAATTAGGTTAAAAACTGAACAAACATGTTCTAACTACAAAGGATAATCGATTATCACTTATGATATTTGATTATTCCAGTAGGTTTTATGAAAACAAAATTTGAACATAATCGATTATCACTACGGATTTTCCAAAAATGAGGGAACCCAAAGAGATGAAGTTTATGTTGCTGATTCTAAGTTAATTAAAAATACTTTACAAAAGCAATTAACTTATTTTACAATCTCCCCCTTTTTATGATGATTCCTATAGTTGAGAGTCTTACAAAGAGAATGGTTAAAATAAGTTAATGTTTTCTTTAAACTTTTCTCCCCTTTTTTTATCATTAGAGAAAAGGCTAAAACTCCCATTATATCAGATAATCATCATACCACAAGAAGAAAAAGATGTGCTTAATCATTCATAATTATATTTAAAAGGGAAAGTACAAATAGTGGTAAATCATAAAATAAGAAATAGAAATCCTCCCCCTAAAATTTTGCACTCATGTCATCATCTTCTTTTGCATGAGTGAATTCCTCATCAAACCTATTTTCTAGATTTGAAATTCTAGTATTTATCCCCCTAATTAGTCCAAAAACTTCTTCGTGACGCGAGTTAGAAAGAAGAAATAATTCTTCTAGCCTTTTATTCATGCTCAATATGTTGTCTTCTAAGAAAAAATGATCCAGCACCACTAGAAGATCCAACATTTTGTGAAGTAGAGGCTATAAGATCAGAAGGAGGAGTTCTTCATTTTCAGCTTCATAATTTGGCTTATCATCTCTATGGACATATACATCACCAAGAGGAATAAGTTTTAACTACTTAAGAGAGTTGTCAGCAATTTCATGTGCACGAATTGTACTTTTACAAAGCTCCCCAATTGTGTCGACTCCTTTGTATTCATAAATCCTTAAGATTAGGAGAGAATATGGTAGAGGATATTGTGGATACCTTTTGGCTTTTAGCATAGTATCAAGGATTAAGCTTGACCATTTGATGGGCACACGATTTAAAATCCCATACATTATAAGAAGATCAATGATGAGTCATTATTTTTCCTTATCCCATTCCCCTTTTTGTACCCATCTTGATGCTTGTTTAGTGCTTAATTGTCTCTTGCTAGAGCATTTTCCTCAATTGGGCTTCAATGGGCCATTATTTCGAATTTTGAGTAATTTGACATTAATTGGTCTATTTTTTGTTACCAATTATTTTTAGGTATTTTGTGGAGCAAATTTTTGAGCTTGGACAATAATCTTAAGATGAAGAGAGAGTTTCCATATCATTGCCATGTGAGCACCATGCCAATCAGCTTGTCCACGTCACTTGTCCACCATTTTGAACCTATAGTGGCATTGTTGTAATTCTGAGTGGTAGATTGGTGATTTGTAATTATAAGTTCCTATGGTAATGTGACCACATTTTTGGAGGGTTTCCTTAGAGTGACAATCCCTCTCTTTTTCTCCCTCATTCTCAATTTTTACTTTTTTGAGAGAACACCCATTTGGGGGTTTTCATTTTCACGCATTTTCCACACGTTTTGGAGTGTTTTTGAGCATTTTGCACACTATTTCAGTCTGTTTTCTTCATATTGGTGATGTATTTTTCTTTACCTTTGCTTTGTAATTCAAATTCCACCGCTTTCTGACTTAGTGTATTGACTACTTGAAGGACATACAATTAAGCTTTGAGGTTCTATTTTGTATTTGTGTTTTGCCTCTTAATTACAGATTGGGTAATGTGTTCTTGGTTGATTTCGTTCATGCTTAATGAATTAGGTTGGCTGCCATAGATGAATAGACGTTTGTTTCTTAATTGCGTATTGAAACACGCTTTCAATCCTCGCTTAGTAGGTTTGAACGAGTGGATTGGGTATGACTAGAACCCTAATTACGTGACCCATTATGAGTGAAATTGCATTCAAATTCAAGGAAGTCAATACTGTTTTTAATCTGCTTTATTAACATTTACAAAACTATTTAATTTATTATCATAATTCTGGAATCTGCCACCCCCTCTTTGTGTTGAATTGCATCTGAAAATATCTTTCAATGAAAGCTTTGGTCACCGAGAGACGACCTTGGTTGAACTATTGAGTACTACATTTACATGTTTTATTTGGTTGGGTACGACCTTGATCAATCAGCCTCTAAGCATATGGCATGATTTGTTCCTCTAGGACACATAATCCAGACAATTAAATAGGGGATGAGTCTTTCATCCATTTTGAGACCCATTGCTGATAATTGTCTTCCAACATCCTGTGCAAGGTTGCATAAGAAGGATTAGTAAGTCAAAATTTGATTAAAGCCATTAATACCATTTAGGATAGACTCAACATCATCATTTATGGGAAATTTTGCCACATTTTCCCAAATATAATTATCAATGATGATGCTAACACCTTTGACCTTTGTGTAAACAACTTCATCTCTGATTTTGAGATTGTAGTAGAATACTCTCATAAGATCAAGATAGTATGATCCCTGTATTTCTACAAAATGCTTGATGCCTTGGAAATTGAAAAGAGAGGGAAATTCAAAACCTGCAGTTGTGAACCTGCGAGTACTAATGTAGTTGGGAGAGATGATGGCCTTAGGTTTCCAGATTTGGATAAATTCATCTCTCCTTTCTTCATCGAAAATCCAACCTTCAATGGAAGAAGTTCGTGGAGAAGGCTGAGTTGAACGTGGAGTAGTACGTCGACGAGTGGGAATTTTTCTGCGGGATGATTTTGCCATTGTGAATAACACAGAAATTTGAGAGTGAGAGAGAGAGCTGTGCGAAACTTTAGGGTTCAAAAGGGGGCAAATTGAGAGATGTCGATTTTTCTGGGTGAATAGTTGAAATTGGTGGCGAGAATTTATAGGAAGATGTTTGCCAACGAATATATTGAAGAAATCGAGGCAAATCTAGCCGTTACAACGACTAGTTTTTGAAATTTTTTTGCCCAACGTTGCGCGATAATTGATTATCCTTGGTGATAATCGATTATTATTTCAAGGTTTGAATCCTAAAAAGAATTGGATGAGCAGATAATTGATTATTGTAAGTTATAATCAGTCATTACAGAACAGATTTTAGTAATTTGGATAGGGGTCTTGATAATCGATTATTCTCTCTGATAATCGATTATCCTTAAGAATTTGAACTTTATTCAGAGAATGGATAATCGATTATCCTTAATGATAATCGATTATTGAGCGATGCTTTACCAAAATTTGGAAAACTTTAAGTTGTTGCACTTTCAAGATATTTCTAGTATTTCCAAATCTCTCCTAAGTTCATAAAATCCATCTTCAGCTAAAGGTTTTGTAAAAATTTCAACTAATTGATGCTTGGTGTTTACATATTCTATAACACAATTTCCTTTACTTATGTGATCCCTTAAAAAATGATGTCTAATTTCTATGTGCTTTGTTCTATAGTCCATTATGGGATTTTTGGTTAAGTTTATGGCACTTGTATTATCACACTTTAGAGGTATGTGATTTTGATAAATATTATAATCCTCTAATTGTTGTTTCATCCATAGGATCTGAGCACAACAATTGCCAACAACAATGTATTCAGCCTTAGTAGTTGAGAAAGCCACATATGTTGAGTCTAGAAGCTTTGGAGTTAGATATTCGATCGTCAGACCCTTCTGTAACTCATGAGGAAGACTGTTTTCTTTCTTCGTTTCTGAACAAAAAAACCTATAGTCATCAAACTTCCTTTTAAGCAAACTAAAGGAAATGTCTCCACCAAATCCAAACGTCCTGACCATTTAGATTAAAATGCTCCAGAATATCAGTCTATACACATAGATAAGACATACAATAATTCCTTTTGCCACCATCTCTTCATATTCCCATTAATATTTTATTTGGAATTTAATGATATTAATTTAAACCAAAAAATTACATTTGTGATACAATTTAAATTATCTAGTAATAAGTTCAATCAACAATTAAAATCTTAATGACATTATATATCAAATTTAATAATAATGACATTAAATTAAAATTTAGCAGTAACTAATAAACTTGTAAACCAATAACATTACAAATATAACCAAAATTAAATATAATATATCAAACTAATTAATTTTACGTTATTATATCAAAATTATATTTACTTAATAAATGTAATAATTACATATACTCAAATTACCAAATCAATCCTTTAAAATCATTTAAATCGAAATAATTGATTTATATACATAACATTAAATAACAATATATATTACAAAAAAATAAAAATACATATTACAGATATAATTAAATCCTACCTTATCACCAATTCATCATGAAATATACTAAAAAAACATAACATAAAATAATAATTAATTCAACCTAATTATATCAATAATATATCTCTTAAATCAATCTAATCGGTACATATAATTAAATTAACTATTGAAGTCTTGAAAATATTTTTTTTCTAATAATTTATTTATACATAAAAATATAAAAATCTTTTTTTTTCAAAATAACCAAATTTTAAATACAAAAAACACGAGCCGTGCATATGCACGGGTCTCCTACTAGTTAGATCTTAAAACTAAACAAAAAAAAGAAAAAACTAAAAAAAAAGTGAAAATTCAATTTGTGAACTACGTTACCTCGAAATATGTTGTGCAATGTGTTACTTGAGTAATGTTATTAATTTATAGAGGTATTAAATTAATATTAAATATTTAATTTTAAAAACTTAAATAAATGAGTTGAAATTTCAATAGATTATTTTTTTTCCGATTTCATATTAATTGATTACAATATTCTTTTTTAGGAAATATGTTTAGGTTTAACTCAATCATACTAAATTAAAATCTCAGCAGTTGTTTTTTTATGTTAAAAATGAACTATTTCGAATATATAAGTAACTAAAATATTTTTATATTTAATGAATGATATTAAGAATCTCTTATCGTTAATCTTTCCGATGAGTCTCATCCAATTCTTAGTTTCCTATCACTTAGCATGAACCTCATGATGTGTTTATTTCACCCACAATTTCTAATTCATTCAATATGTCAATTCTTCCACTATTTATAATCCATCCACTCAATTAATTCCTCTGGTCCCTGGTGTTTCTTCATCTTATAAACCTACTCATCTATTGCAAACACATTCAAAGTCAAGTATTGTCAAACCACGTCGTTTTCCTACCTTCTCATTATTGCAGAACCAAACATTATCTAACAAGCTTTAATTTCTCCTCATTGATGCCAAGCAATGCAACATGGATATGATGCTTTAATGGCTAATCATGCATGGCCCCTCATTATTCTTCATCTTGCGTGGACTACAATAGGTTGTAAGTGGGTCTTTCGTATTAAAGAAAATATGAATGACACAACTAATAAGTACAAAGCTCATTTAGTGGCAAATGGGTTTCATCAGAAATTTGGGTGTGATTATCTTGAGACCTTTTCTCCAATTGTCAAGTCGGTTAATATTTGGTTTTTCTCACCTTAGTTCTTACTAACAACTTGTCCATTCAACAGATTGATGTAAACAATGTTTTCATAAATGGAATTCTCCATGAAGATGTATACATGGCTTAACCTCCTGGCTTTGAATATGTAGATTGTACTATGGTTTATAAACTTCACAGGTTTATATATGGATTAAAACATGCCTCATGAGCATGGTATGAAAGACTCACTTCTACTTTGATTGGTTTTGGGTTTGTTCACAACAAATGTGATCCATCCGATATTGATGACAAAAGATCCAGTTTTGGTGCTTGTATATTCTTTGGCAATAATCTTGTTTCTTGGTGGTCTAAAAAACAAACTTTGGTTGCATGGTCAAGACAAAAAGTCAAAATATTGTAGTCTTATTGTCACTGGTCAAAAATCTTGTGGTTGTAGTCTCTTCTTAAAGAGCTAAACATGAATTATGCTACACTTATCCTCTATTGTGGTAATCAAAGCACTACTATTTTAAGTCAAACCTTGTTTTACACTCCCAGACCAAACATCTTCTATGTGCGGGAAAAATTCCTTGACCGATCATTAAATATCACTCACATTCCTACAAGTGATCAAGTAACAAATATTTTCACTAAGCTCATTATGTTATCGGTTAATTTACGGATTCCTTAAACATATAATATATTCAATAAGAAGAATAAAAATGAATAAACATAAACAAGACTAAGATTGAAATAATATATTATATAATTAATCTTAAATAAAAATAATGCTAAATAATAGACTAAAACTATTTCCATCAAGTTAAAATTAGACTAAAATTAAGTTAAGATTGAGTGCCAACGTGACTCAAATTTTCGAGTTTAATTACACATGAGAATTTTGTGTGAGTTTAGTTTTGTTGGCAAAAATACATCAATTAAGAACATTATCATCCTTACCTTACTAACACAGAAATAAGATAAAAATAAGGATACACACAAATATAACAAGGAAACCCCAAAATCGGAGAAAAACCACAACCGTTCTCTAATGACAACTAAAGAATAACACTATATGAAAATTTATACAACACATAGACTACCTTCCCATCCCTTTGTCCCCAAGTACACTCACACTCTTCAAAGCAAGAATTTAACCAAACCTCACAACACTCTACTACAAGAGTATAAGAAAAGTAAAATACAAGCTTAAAGTGTCTTTGACTGGAACAAGGAACATCATAGACTTAGAACCCATTATATAGTCACTAACGCCCACTCCCCAACTTATACTAGTCAATATAGAACTTTTTAAGACGTATTTGCCCAACATTCTCCATCCTGATTAAAATAAATACATCTTCGTTGCCGATACCAACAATCATACTCCACCATAAAGAGCATACTTACTTGGAATTAAACTATCCAAAGAATTTTCACTTGTAATTATACCATCCAAAGAATTTTCACTTGGAATTAAACCATCTCTGACCAACCAGGAGCTGCCATGTCATGTCCTTCTTCCTCAAGGAGATATGTAACATGTAACATCCCATCCGGATATTAGGATTTTAAATTAAATAAAATAGAAATAATACGTCAGCGTCATTTATTAAATCTCATTTCCCAAAACGCGGGAAAATTTAAAAACTTCATTACATAGTCAAATAAACTAAATCCAAATCATAAACTTGATTAAATCATAAGTATCGCAAAGTGTTTACAAAATTATTCCAAATCATAAAACAATAAAACTCTTAGAAAACTCTTTATCCCAGTCTAGCCCCGCTCTGGTTCTATGCCTCACCAGATCCACCTGCAACATAATCTGCTCCCGTGTACCGCGTATACGATCATTGCCAAACAGAAGCAGATAGGGTGAGCTAACGAAATAAACATATATATATCTATGGCACAAATATACAATCATACAATCACACCAAAGGAAATCCATCGGCCACCACCATGTTAATCGTGTTCTACGTCTTCTAATGAGTACCCCAAGGTGTCTTGGTGCCATACCTATCGGCCACAACCGATAGAACACGTGCGGGAAACCATTGCTACGGATCATACACCGTAACGCCAGGTGGAGTTCCCAAATACGAACATAGTTCGTAACGTCCCAAGACTACCAACTCGTCAGCTAACTACTGTGGAGGGCAATCTATCTAGACCCATCCGTATTGGCCACAACCAGCACACCCACACCAGCAACACTCGCCAACCCAAGCTTAACTCAAGGGTACTTCGTGTTCATCCGCCATTCTGAGCTCAACTCGAGGGATGTCATTCCGAGCTCAACTCGAGGAATGTCACGTGCTTAACCCCTACCCGAGAAGGGATACGTTCTGAGCTCAACTCAAGGAACACCAGCAAGCCGACCTTTAAAATATCCTAGAAGCCTTATAGATCACGCACATCATAACAAGTATAACACCAATCTGCTACAGCAAAATCGCCTGGTGGGGGACACGTACCGCCAAGCGTTGCCACTTCCAGATCGCCTGGCAGGGGACACGTACCGCCAAGCGCCTTAATCTTCACTACCACTGCAACTATCGCCTGGCAGGACTTCCTATGCCGCCAGGCGCCGCGTGCCTTAGTATTTACTAAACTACAGACTCCGCCTGGCGCACCTCTCCTTACCGCCAGGCGCCACCGTGATCTTGAACCCCCTGTTTCTACGTTGTCGCTTGGCGGGTCGATCACCACCGTTAGGCGCTACACCAGTACTTGCACAATACTGGTTTTAGTTTAGGTTCAAGCACACTTCACACAGGTTGCTCTCATTTGCTCTCATTCTAGAGTACCCCTAATGAAAGGCATTGCCATCTATAATGTTCCAGGCCTTATAGCACCTCACATGTGCATTCATCCCGTAGTCATATAGACAATCCCAAGCGTGCTCAAACAAAATATAAGCAGGAGCATTCTAACAATTTTAAGCACATGATCTTATGCACCAATGCAATTTAATATTGACACCCATGCCTTCACCAAACCAATTCTCTACATGTGACTAACCCAAAGGAACATTCAAATTGATAGAGACATACCACATAACCCAATCGTGCTTCATTAGAAGTTACTAGAACTTATCAAGAGGTTATTCATGCATTTTAACGACTCCAAAATCAGCAATATTGAGTAACGTATATCTCTAGCAATTGACCTCGAAATCCAATCTCCACCGTTCAAAGTGAAGAAACACATGTTATGGACCACCTGTCAAAATTTAACCTAAATCGGACGGTTAACGAACTAGGTTATGCAGTTTTACGAAAACTGCGCGAACTAGAAGAACATAGTGGCGCCTAGCGCCCAGAAGTGAGGATGTGGCGCCTAGCGGGACTTAAATACCGCCCGGCAGTTTCTGTGCGCGAAAAGTACGAAAAATAGCGTTTTTCGTGAACAAAACACCACGTGCATCGCCTGGTATGGCGCCTGGCGGCTAAAGGGGTGCCGCCAGGCGGTTCCTGCACCTGCGAACCTTACCCCCTTCACAACAACTCTAATTTCCCTCAATTTCTAAGTCCATAGGATATGAACCCAGTTATTGGGACTCCAGTTCATTCCTAACACTTCCCATTCACGTATTCATTCACATTTCCCCTTAGATTGCTACCACTATAGAAACTCCCAATTATGAAACCCTAAAATGTGAGTATGTCTCATTCCCCCAATTTTTATTCTTATCACGCCCCAAATTTCACAAGTTTTCAATTCGATTTGGTTAATTAATAATCTTATTACACTTCCTACTAGTCCAAATCTGCCCAAAATCCAGAAAAAAACATCAAAACCAAGCCTCATGGCTCGCGTGGCCTGGCAGTTCAATCAATACCGCCAGGCCCTTCATAAAAAAAAAACCCAGAATTGGGTTGAATTATGGCGGTCTCGTTCGTGCCGCTAGGCGGTTTCCCTTCGCAACCCAGAAATGCAGTTGAAATGGTATGAGTCGCCTAGCGAAAATTCATCACCCACCAGGCGGTTTCTGGAAAAATTCTAGAAACACGATTCTCAAGCAATGCAAGGGATAAATCATACATAATGAGTTATAAATCATGCAATTATTCATAGAACTACAATTAAACGCAGTATAACTCCCCTAACCTGATTCCCTTGGCTTAAATTTTGGACTTGTTGTGAATTCTCTCTTGATCCTCAATGATCTCCCTTTGGCTTTCTCTCCCAATTCAGCTTCAAAGCTTCACTCCAACCTTACTACTCTCAAAATTCGTGTTCTGTTTTCTGAGTACACTCACAACTTGCCAAAACCCTTCTTCTTACCTCACATTGGCCTTTTAAAGGTGCCTTAAAGCTAGATAACAACCAAAAATGAATTTAAGGTTTAATGGCAATGTTTATTATCATTCATTGATTCTTTATGGTCCGTTTTTCAGCCTCCCTTGGCTGCCCATGCATCTAGGGTTTCCCTTAACCCTTCAAATTCAAGCCAAAACCCAAAATAGCAAAAATAAAAATAAAGTTTAATTTGGGTTCTCCAAGGGTTCAACCCATAACCATACAAATACCAAATCAATGTTCAACCATTTAACCAATTCATGTTTTGTGATGACTAATATAATTAAATGATTATATCATTTCATATTCATGCTCAACATATATTTAAAAATGAAAACAAATAAGTAACACACAATTGGCATACATAGGACTTGAACTCAAGTCCTTTCACACAATTAAAGTACTCTAAACTACTTGAGCTAATACTTTTCCATATCATAGCAATCCGCATTAAATGCCTTAAAGGCTCATACTACCCGCATTTATTAAATAATTATTTAATTAATTATTTAAATTTCTCGGGTCTTACATAGCAAAACCAACATTCTTCACAACACCACCACCATGGGAATAACACCGGACCCTGCCCTAGCAGCCTTTGCTAGAGAACCAGCCTTCACTGCACTGTCATAACACCAAGATGCAACAATCGCCAACCACGTACCACTGTCGCACAAGCCACGAAATGTCGTCACTATATGGACTTCTATCGCACCATGCATGAGCCACTACACCACTCGTTAGACCAGATCGTGCTTCACAACAATAGTAACCACTAGACCTCCAAGTGCACTCCATGTAAGCTCGGATATGTAAGCTACACCACACGAACAATACCTATAACCGGTAGAGCACTTCCTCTACGCACATGCCGTAAACCGCGACTCACACATATCAGATCTCCATCGTGCATCACTCATTAAGCCACACAAGCACCACCAACGAAAAATACCCAGAATGACACAGAGAAAACTAAGCGGACACCCAAGTCCACACACCTAAGGGTCGACCGCTCTGATACCATAAATGTAACATCCCAAAAACTGAATAACCTCAATTGATAAAACATCACATACATGAATATTCAAAGGGTACGAGGTTTAGGGTATAAAGTATACAATACGTCAAATATACCTGGATTACAAGAAAAGGGCCCCATGGCCCAACTAGAAATGTACTGAAAAGAACACAATTAAAGATAGTAGGTCTTGTTCAGACAAGAAAACATAAATAATAAAATCCTCCAGTAAAGGGCCCTACAGTGGGCCCAACACCTGTCCAATCCATCAAGCTGCAGCATTTCTATTACCATCACCACTGCTAGGGGTTCTCACATCTGCTCACATTAACAAGGTTGATGATCATTGCAAAGGAAGAGACCACACATAACACACAAGCAAGTGAAAGGGTAAGCTAGCGAAGAAGTCATTATATCAGACACTCAACATACCATTCCACATTCAAACACACATAGCAGACACCCACATATGCAATACCCATTCATATAAAACCCTAAGATTTAGCTATCCGGATACGTAACTGAGGCACCACCACATGGTAATGAAATTATGTCCTAGCAATGAGGCGTCACCGCGAGGCCTTCACGAAATTATACCCTTACAGGAGGCACCACCACGTGACCTTCGTGGAATTACGCCCTGGCCCCGAGGCACCACCACGACCCCTCGTGGAATTACGTCCTTTTGTCGAGGCACCACCAGGGACTCCCCTTAAGAGGGTCCATGGAATTACGTCCAATCGATGAGGCGCCACCAAGATCTCTCACTACAAGAGTCATGGAATTATGCCCTACCCATACTTTAAACATGTTCCACCCACCAATCAAGAATTTCCCATAACACAAATATCATGTATAATTAACAATTCATATAATTCATGCTTTCCAATTCATACCCAATCCAATAAAATGTCATTTCCATTTCAAATGTACATATTAATCATGCTATCATCACACAACCCTTCCAGTAAGGCATTTGAGTCAAATAAAGAAGCCACATATCGGTGAACCACTCAATAACAACATCAAAACTCGCCCGCTGTCTCGCTCAAGCCAACAGGGCTCGCTCAGGCGAGAGGGACCCTCTCGCTCAGGCGAGGGCGCGACGAGGGAACAGGGAACCATGCGAGGTCTCGCTCAGGCGAGTCCCTTCTCGCCTAGGTGAGAGCACTCCTCGCTCAAAAAGAACGCGCGTCGCCTAGGCGACAAATCACGCAACAAAAACCTGGGCGAGCCTCTGATATTCTCGCCTAGGCAAGAGTAGCTCGCTTGGGCGAGAAAACCAGTACTCACCACTGTTTTCTCATACAGCAACCAAGACCACGAATCAAATCATGCTTTAACTCGATCCAAAACGGACACAACACCAACCAATCTATACAGACACGAAAAGACGTCCAAAACAGCGGAAAAACACAAATAACAGAAGGTCCTAGCTTCCCTTACCTGGAAAACAAGCTAGCGGGACACTCCAACACGAACATAGTGAACACGACGGCCCTAATGATGGCCAATGAGGTGGAGCAGGAGCTGGGTTTGAGTTGGCTCGAAGAAGGTTCAGAGTAAACCCTAGCGGAGCGTTCCGTACGAGAGGCGCAAAGGTGATGGCTGATTCTTCTACAAGAGTGAAAAGTGCAAATTAGGGAAACTAGGAATGGTTTTTAACCTTTGGGCCAACCCTCAGGCCCAACAGACGCAAGGCAACCCTTAAAATACTAGGGCAGGAAATATTGGGCCTTATATTCTCCCCAACAAGAAAATTTTCGTCCTCGAAAATAAAGACTCACCAGGTGAACAGATGTGGATGTGATTTTCTCATGTCCTCCTCTAACTCCCAAGTCGAGTCACCCGCCCTCTGATCCCAGATGCTTTAACTAGGCAGACCTCCTTTCCTCGACGTTCCTCAACTTTGCTATCCTCTAGAGCGATGGGTGGTACTTCCACTGTGAGGTCTTCCCTGATATGTATATCCTCGGCTTCCAACACATGAGTCAGGTCAAATACGTACTTCCTTAACTGTGAGACGTGAAATACTAGGTAAAGGTTTACCAACTGAGGGGGTAAAGTTATCTCATAAGCCACTGACCCAATCCTCCTCGTGATCTGATATGGGCCAAGGAACTTAGGAGAAAGTTTCCTTGAGCGGAGAGTCCTTCCCACACCAGTGGTTCGGGTCACCCTCAAGAACACATGATTGTCAGCTGCGAACTCCAAAGGCCTCCTCCTACGGTCTGCATAGGCCTTCTGCCTACTCTGAGATGCCTGTATTCTGTTCCTCACCATTCTCACTTTTTTGGTGGTCTGCTCCAAGAATTCTAGTCCAACCAACACCGCTTCTCCATCCTGATACATAGAGAGCCTCATATGGTGCCATGTCAATGCTCGCATGAAAATTATTGTTGTAGGTGAACTCTATCAAGGGTAACACCTCATCCCAAGCCCCTAAATGATCCAATATACACGTCTGCAGTAAGTCTTCAAGTGACTGAATGATCCTCTCCGATTGGCCATCAGTCTGGGGATGGTAGGCTGAGCTCATAGTCAACTTGGTCCCCAAAGCCTCTTGTAAGGTCTGTCAAAACCGGGATGTAAATCGTGGGTCTCTGTCGGAAACTATGCTCGAAGGTACACCATGCAACCTCACGATCTCCTTGACGTACAGTTGGGCCAACTTGGCCATGGACATCCTCAAGTTCATCGCCAAGAAGTGGGCACTCTTGGTCAATCGATCCACTATCACCCAGATGGTGTCATGTCCTCTAAAAGTCCGTGGAAGATGAGTCACGAAGTCCATGGAGATGCTGTCCCATTTCCATACTGGTATCTCCAAAGGCTGTAGAATCCCACCGAGCCTCTGATGCTCCACCTTCGCCTTCTGGCACGTTAAACATGCTGACACGAACTGAGCCACATCTTTCTTCATCCCTTGCTACCAAAAGGTTTCCTTGAGATCCTGGTACATCTTAGTTATGCCAGGATGCAGACTAAGATGACTCTTATGTCCTTCCTTAAGAATTAACCGTTTTACCCCCGTATCATCAGGTATACATACTCTGCCCTGGAACCTCAGTATGCCATCATCACCCAAAGCAAAGTCTTTGGTTTCATCTGATCCAAGTTGTTCTCTAACCTTGTTCAAATTGGCATCCAATAACTGCCTCTCCCTGACTGAGTCCAAGAAGTCACTACATATAGTAAAGGTAGCCTCATGTCTCTGAATTTCTCCAGTAGTTCCACCTCCTTAATCATGAGATGTGCAGTCTTCCTACTCAGGGCATTTGCTACCACGTTTTCCTTCCCCAGATGATACAACAGTTCGAAGTCATAGTCTTTAAGGAACTCCATCCACCTCCTCTGCCTTATATTCAGCTCTTTCTGATCGAATAGGTACTTGAGGCTCTTATGATCGCTGAACACCCGGAACTGTGCACCATAAAGATAATGCCTCCAAATCTTTAAGGCAAAAACTATAGCGACCAACTCCAGGTCATAAGTGGGATAGTTACGCTCATGCACCTTAAGTTGTCTCGAAGCATACGCTACTGCCTTATTCTCTTGCATTAACACACAGCCGAGCCCAAGGTGAGAGGCATCACAATAGACCTCAAAAGGTTTCCCCACGTCTGGGATTACTAGTATCGGTGCGCTGGTCAACCTTCTCTTAAGCTCCTGGAAACTCTCCTCACACTTGTCCGTCCAAGTGAAGGGTTGGTCCTTCCGAGTAAGAAGTGTCAGGGGTGCCACTATCTTGGAGAATCCCTCTATGAATCTCTTATAGTAGCCCGCCAACCCCACAAAACTCCTGATCTCTATGGCAGACTTAGGGCTTTCCTACTTTACCACTGCTTCGACCTTCGCTAGGTCCACTGCAATCCCCTGGGCGGATATCACATGCCAAAAACTGAACTTCACCCATACAGAATTCACACTTGGACAACTTGGCGTACAATTGCTTCTCTCTCAAAACACCAAGCACCAACCTCAGGTGTTCTGCATGATCCTCCTGAGTTCTGGAATAGATAAGGATGTCGTCTATGAAGACTACAACAAACTTATCTAGGAAATGCCAGAAGATCATGTTCATGTAGTCGATGAACACCGCCAGAGCGTTGGTCACCCCAAAAGGCATAACCACATACTCGTAGTGGCCATACCTGGACTTGAAGGCCGTCTTCTGTACATCATCGGCCTTTACCAAAATCTGATGGTATCCCGACCGCAGATCAATCTTCGAGAACACTGATGACCCATGTAGTTGATCCATCAAGTCATCTATCCTCGGAAGGGAGTACTTATTCTTGATCGTCATTTTGTTCAACTGCCAGTAGTCCACACACATACGTGAACTTCCGTCTTTCTTCTTCACCAACAACACTGGTGCTCCCTAAGGCGAAGTGCTGGGTTGGATAAATTGCTTCACCATCAGTTCCTCTATCTGTTTCTTAAGTTCAACCAACTCTGCTGGAGCCATGCGGTATGGAGTCATCGACACCGGACCCGTCCCCGATACTAGATCAATAGAGAACTCCACCTCTCTGTGAGGAGGTAGCCCTGACACTTCCTCTGGGAATACATCCCCGAACTCCTGCACTACTGGTTTGGCAGACTCCATCTTTCCTCTTTCCACCTCTAGATGCGTGAAGATCACAAAGCATTGTGCACCACCTCGCAGTTCCTTCAGAACCCCTTGGGATGATAACAACTCAGACTCCTTCGAGTTTGGGAATAACAATCTCTTCTCTCGGCAATCTATAAGAATGCGATTGGCAGAGAGCCAATCCATCCCTAGGATTACCTCCAACTCCTGTAGAGGTAGGCAGATTAGGTTCACTTTGTACCTGCGTCCCTCTACCTCCACTGGACACCTCGCACACAAGGATGACGTCTTGACCAAACCCGACGCCGGGGTAGACACCGCAAGCTCACACTGTAGCTCGCACACCGGCAGACCCAACCGTTCCACACATGCATTTGACACAAAATAGTGTGTCACTCCAGAATCATATAGCACACAACAAGCTTTCCCAACTATCAAACAATGGCCTATAACAAGGTTACCTGAGCCTGCAGCCTCCGCTCCGGTCATGGCGTACACTCTGTCGGTCGCCTGAGGCCTGTTGCCTCTGTGCCTTTGCTGGTTCTGTGTAGGAGCCTGTACTGGAGGTCGCATCACTGTTCTAGCAAGGGTGGGGCAGTCCCTCCCAAAGTGGCCCTCCTTGCCACAATTGTTGCACTTCTTGAAGCCTGCAAGCTGGGGGCAGACATTCCTCTTGTGCGGTCCCCCACACTGGTAGCACTGAATCCTGTTCTACTGGGAAAAAGACTCCCTAGACCCCTGAGACTGGAAATAGGGCCTAGTGTAGGGCTTCCTCCTCTACTCGTGCCTGTGCCTGGACCCAGATGGTCCTCCCACTCTCTGCTGGGATGAGTGTTGAGTTTCCACCTCTACCTTCATCTTCTACATGACCCTTGCCTTCTCCACCAAGGCGGCAAAATCCTTGATGGATAGCGGTGTCACCATCAAACGAAGGTCTCCACGGAGGCCGTTCTCGAACTTCTGGCATCGCCACTCTTCGTCTAGTGGCATGGTGTAGAAACAGCTGAGGTACTTGAACTTTTCTGCATACTCAGTCACCGACTTGCTTCCCTGGGCCAACTGTAAAAATTCTACCTCTTTAGCGTATTTGACGTTGTCAGGGAAGTACTCGGAGAGGAACTTCCTCCTGAAGACGTCCCAAGTAACTGGCTCCTGTCTCTCCTCCATAATAGACTTCATGCTGACCCACCAGTGCTCAGCCTCACCCTTGAGCATGTACACTACGAACGCCAGTCTACTCTCCTTTGGGCACATCTTGGCATCAAATATCCTCTCCAGGTCTTTCAGCCACTGGTCTGCTGCGTCTAGACTGGTCTTGCCTCTAAGCTTCACTGAGTGGTGTTTCAGAAAGTCCTCCAGACTCCACTCCCTGGCCGTAGGTCGTGGCTCCGGGCCAAAAGTAGGGGCACTACCCTGTTCTCCTCCAACTGGCGGAAGGCCTCCATATGCTGCCTGTGAGCATCTTCAGCAGCCGCCCTGACAGCCTCCATTTGCTGCATCACCAGCTGCTGCTGTTCAAGCGCTGCCGCTTGTCGTTGCATTGATGCTTCATGTTATTGCATCATTGCCGTACTATGCTGCATCATAGTAGCTACCATTGCTTCAATCGCTCTGGCGATATCTGGCACATCGCCCTAGGAAGATTGCGGAGTTCTACGGGATGGTGCCATAGTTCACTGGCACACAGGAAAACACTTGATTAGACTTGATAAGACAGGAATTAGCAAAAAATACCCAGAACGACACAGAGAAAACTAAGTGGACACCCAAGTCCACAGACCTAAGGGTTGACCGCTCTGTTACCATAAATGTAACATCCCAAAAACTGAATAACCTCAATTGATAAAACATCACATACATGAATATTCAGAGGGTACGAGGTTTAGGGTAGAAAGTATACAATACGTCAAATATACCCGGATTACAAGAAAAGGGCCCCATGGCCCAACCATAAATGTATTGAAAAGAACACAATTAAAGATACTAGGTCTTGTTCGGACAAGAAAACATAAATAATAAAATCCTCCAGTAATGGGCCCCA
The DNA here is from genome assembly GCF_037176805.1 of Vigna unguiculata. NCBI lineage: Eukaryota > Viridiplantae > Streptophyta > Magnoliopsida > Fabales > Fabaceae > Vigna > Vigna unguiculata. Next base: position 18,809,441 of record NC_140795.1, on the reverse strand, counting down.
CAGTGGGCCCAACACCTGTCCAATCCATTAAGCTGCAGCATTCTTATTACCATCACTACTGCCAGGGGTTCTCACATCTGCTCACATCAACAAGGTTGATGATCATTGCAAAGGAAGAGACCACGCATAACACACAAGCAAGTGAAAGGGTAAGCTAGCGAAGAAGTCATTATATCAGGCACTCAACATACCATTCCACATTCAAACACACATAGCAGACACCCACATATGCAGTACCCATTCATATAAAACCCTAAGATTTAGCTATCCGGATACGTAACTGAGGAACCACCACATGGTAATGAAATTATGACCTAGCAATGAGGCGTCACCGCGAGGCCTTCACGAAATTATACCCTTACAGGAGGCACCACCACGTGACCTTCATGGAATTACGCCCCGGCCCTTAGGCAACACCACGACCCCCCATGGAATTACGTCCTTTTGTCGAGGCACCACCAGGGACTCCCCTTAAGAGGGTCCATGGAATTACGTCCAATCGATGAGACGCCACTAAGATCTCTCACTACAAGAGTCATGGAATTATGCCCTACCCATACTTTAAACATGTTCCACCCACCAATCAAGAATTTCCCATAACACAAATATCATGTACAATTAACAATTCATACAATTCATGCTTTCCAATTCATACCCAATCAAATAACATGCCATTTCCATTTCAAATGTACATATTAATCATGCTATCATCACACAACCCTTCCAGTAAGGCATTTGAGTCAGATAAACAAGCCACATATCGGTGAACCACTCAATAACAACATCAAAACCTGCCCGCTGTCTCGCTCAAGCCAACAGGGCTCGCTCAGGTGAGAGGGACCCTCTCGCTCAAGCGAGTCCCATCTCGCCTAGGCGAGGGCACAACGAGGGAACAGGGAACCCTGCGAGGTCTCGCTCAGGCGAGTCCCTTCTCACCTAGGCGAGAGCACTCCTCGCTCAAATAGAACGCGCGTCGCCTAGGCGACAAATCACGTAACATAAACCTGGGCGAGCCTCTGATAATCTCGCCTAGGCGAGACTACCTCGCTTGGGCGAAAAAACCAGTACTCGCCACTGTTTTCTCAAACAGCAGCCAAGACCACGAACCAAATCATGCTTTAACTCGATCCAAAATGGACACAACACCAACCAATCCATACAGACACGAAAAGATGTCCAAAACAGCGGAAAAACATAAATAACAGAAGGTCCTAGCTTCCCTTACCTGGAAAACAAGCTAGCGGGACACTCCGATACGAACACAGTGAACACGGCGGTCCTAAGGATGGCTAAAGAGGTGAAGCAGGAGCTGGGTTTGAGTTGGCTCGAAGAAGGTTCAGAGTAAACCCTAGCGGAGCGTTCTGTACGAGAGGCGCAAAGGTGATGACTGATTCTTCTGCAAGAGTGAAAAGTGCAGATTAGGGCAACTAGGAATGGTTTTTAACCTTTGGGCCAACCCTCAGGCCCAACAGACGCAAGGCAACCCTTAAAATGCTAGGGCAGGAAAAATTGGGCCTTACAACAACTTCAACAAATAAGAATGATTCTCCAACAATAAGGAATTAATTTTTTCTGATGTGGAATATGGATCTAAGCTGCAACCACAAAGCATACTAAGAAAAAATTCTACCAAACCATAGCCATGATACCACTTGTTGGGAAAAATGCATTATCAATTAAGAATATTACTGTATTTATCCATGAGAATCACTTTACTAATAGAGAAATAAGATAAAAAAAATATTATACACAAATATAACATGGAAACCTAAAATCGGAGAAAAAACACAACCATTGTCTAATGACAACTAGAGAATAACACTATGTGAAAATTTGTACAACACATAGACTACTCTCTTATGCCTTTTGATTCCAAGTACACACACACACTCTCCAAAACAAGAATTTAACAAAACCTCACAACATTTTACTACAAGAGTATAAGAAAAGTCAAATACAAACTTAAAATGTCTTTAACTAAGACAAAGAACATCATGGACTTAAAGCCCATTGTATAACCACTAACACCCACTCCCTAATTTATATTAGGCGATGTGAGACTTCTCAAGACCAAGACATATTATTTTCATCGGTCTAACAAGTTCTATATACGAAATTTGTAAAATATAAGATAATAAAATTAAAAAAAAACATATTGTATTTGAAAAATTGAAATAGTAGCACAAAGACTTGTTAAATAAATGTGCATTGATAGTGATTTAGTAATTTTTAAAGTTAAAAATTAAACAAAATTATAATATAAAATTAAAACAAAGATTTGGAACTAAGGTTATATATAATGAAAAATTAAACTATTAAAATTATGACAAAAATATTTAATAACCAAAATTACGGATTTTTTTATAATATACCAAACAAAATAAAATAACAAAAATTCTCATCCGTTAAGTTTACCTTTATCAAAGCCAGTGGATGCGATTAACTTTCCCATCGTGGGGAGATATGATTAAAGCTTCGATCACCATTATAATTCATATATTTTCCTTAATTTGCAATCGTTATTTCAGATTTTTTTTTTCTCCCCTACAAGTTCACTAAATTCAAATACATTTTTATAAATAATTTTTCAATTCACAATTCAATTTAAGCACTTGTAAAGAGTGAATGGGATAAGTCACAACAAGTTTAGTCAGAAATAAGTTAACTCAATTCTTATTTTTTGATAAATTAAAAATTTTGTAACTTGATTTAACCCAACAATTAAATGGATTGACTTACTTAAAAAATATTTTTTAATTTATTTTATATATTTATTATATTATAATTAAAATAAATTTAATTTCTTAGATTAAATATATTTATAATTCTAAATTTAAATGTAAAATTAAAATTTCTCTATAGTTGGTGAGTTCGATTCGAATTTGCGATAAGTTGGATTGATTTAGGATTGTGAATACATTCTAACCTCTATTTACAACAACCTTTCAATAAATTTACATAATTACACAATTAATATTTTATGACAATAGTTAAATGAAAATCAATTCATAATTAATTTTCTATGATAATAGTTAATTGAAAAACTAATTCAAATAATTAAGTTTCAAAATCCAATTAAATCAACAATTACATCCTTAGTTGAAAACTACCATATACTTCCACATCTTAAAAAATCTCGAAAAGATAATTTGTGTGTGGTGGATATCTAAAACTGGAACCAACTAATCCCTTAGGAAAAAAAAAATGTTTGGGGTCATATGGCCCTTAAGAAAAATAATTTTTTAATAGTGTGGATAGAATATAATATATTACAATGGAGTCGGCACATTGCACTTTCGGGTCTCTTTGCCACAGTGTCTGTCACCTTACCCTTCAGAACAAACATGACAACATCTCAAAACTTCCTCTTACCTTGTATATATAGATACATATGTTATGAGTCTCTGGTGTCCCAGACAAAAATTATTAAAAAAGAGAAAAACTTTTCCAACCCCAACTCAATATTTTGTCCAAATTCATTGTTTCAGCGTCAACCATGAGGCGACACTTATCAAAATTCTTTCACTACCCAATTGGGTTTAACCTATCAAATTCCTTTCCGGTGAGACCCCTCTCTCTCTCTCGGTTTGTTTAGCTTATTCTTTTGGTGATGTAACTGGTCAATCAAGTTGGTTGTAATGGATTGAAAATTGACGTTTTGGAACACATCTATGAAGTTAACTGAATCGTTCATGCCATGTCAAATTTCGGGTATAAACTTATAATTTCCCTGTTCTATCAGGATCATGGAAAACCCCCTCATTGTACTTCAATTCAGTTTCTTTTTTTATCGAATGCTCACTTCAATGATAAGTTATAGTGATACCCATTTACATGCAGATGAGAACTGTTATTTTATTTCTTGTCCTAAGAGTACTGGTTAGCCTGTGCTAGATTCATGTTTGTGTGTTAATCTGGGGTGTGGTGGTACTAATATATGTGCAAATTCAGTAATAAACTTGTACTCCTCCTCTGGTTCTACCAACCTAGAAAATGCAAAAATCAATCACTTAGTTGTTCCATTTTAATATAAATTAAGTTTTTACCGTATGCGTACTTGAAGGATTAAATATTGATACCCAGATGATTATTTTTTGTTGTTTAAGAATTTATTAATCTGGGGTTTTGGTGGAGTTTATATGTGTTCAAATTTTGTTTATGAAAATGTGGCTGGCATGTGACACTAATTTTCTTGAAGCAGTTGAAATGTGATGTGAGTTCGTTCTATGCTGCCAATAGTATTCGTCAAGGTTTGTTCGGTGGACACTTGAATGAATGTGCCACAAGAGCTTTGGCCACTACATCTTGTGCTTCGGTGTCTGAAGATCTGCCAAAGGATAATTCCGTCTCTGATATGTTGGTAGATTCATTTGGAAGGCTTCACACATACTTGAGAATATCTGTAACAGAGAGGTGCAATTTAAGGTGTCAGTATTGTATGCCAGCAGAAGGTGTGGAACTCACTCCTAGCCCTCAAATTTTGACAAAAACTGAGATTCTACGATTGGCAAATCTGTTTGTAAGCTCTGGGGTAACTAAAATACGTTTGACGGGTGGGGAACCAACTGTTAGAAAGGATATTGAAGACATATGTTTGGAATTATCAAACTTGAAGGGACTGAGAACATTGTCCATGACTACCAATGGTATTGCTTTAACGAGAAAACTTCCAAGGCTGAAAGATTGTGGGCTTACTTCCCTCAACATTAGTGTAGACACTTTGGTACCTGCAAAGTTTGAGTTTATGACCAGACGCAGAGGGCATGAAAAAGTTATGAATTCAATTAATGCTGCCATAGACCTTGGATTTAATCTAGTTAAGGTATTTCTTGGTTACATATCATTACTTTTTGCTAGTGTTTCTCATTGATCACCTTCCCATGAGCAGCTACCCTTTTGCTCAAATTCATTAAGTTAATCAAATGAATTTTTCAACAAGGGTGCATAACCTCAGGTAAATTTCATGTCACTGATGGATGAATTTTAAGGTATCTTTGATGTTTCTCTGCATTTCAGGTCAATTGTGTTGTAATGCGAGGATTCAATGATGATGAGATCTGTGATTTTGTTGAGCTGACCCGGGACAAGCCAATTGATATTCGCTTTATAGAGTTCATGCCTTTTGATGGGAATGTTTGGAATGTCAAGAAACTTGTACCCTACTCAGAAATGTTGGATACAGTGGTAAGGTAGAATTCAGACTGGAGGCCTAACTTTTATACTATGCTTGTCCCCTAAACCTGGTGATGGTAATTGGGCGAAAATCTGTGATGTCACTTCTATTTGAATACTTAATGTTTTTGGTGAATCTGTAACGCTAAACTTGATGATAGTATATGAAGTCTGGATGCTTAGTACGACATGAGTACGTACAACTACAGGAATACGATGATCTTTTTGAAATTTAGGATATGCTATGTTTTGGATTCTTAGCAAAACATTATAGATGCATAATATCGGTGAAGAAAGAGAGAGTGGGGGTAATTTCTCATTAATTCATGATTATGATGATCGCAATTTAATTTAAAAAATTGATATGAATGGAGAAGTATCAGTATTTGACATGGGAACAAACACCTTGATGTTTCCATTTTGAGTATCAGGGCATCGTAGATCATATTAATTGCAGGCCTTCTAAATGTACCGGTAAATGAATTAGATAGTTTGGTGATGAGGGTGAAGGACTCGGGATTAAGAAATTGGTATTTAAGGCCTATAAATTTTTTGGCAAGTAAAATCAAGACTTTCTATGCAAACTTTTAGCAGTCTTGTTTTTTAAGGAGTGTGACTGATTTCTTGCAGTTAGCTGTTTCAATGGCTGAGTATGGTTCTGGGAGTTGTTTACTTTTGGATTAGTACTTTGAAACTGTGATGTCTACTGTCAGTTCTGAATTCTTGATATGGTACATACTCGATAATGGGGAAAAGGGAAACTATCTGCCAACTCATAATAGAAAAACATAACTTCAAATATTTGTTTACAAAGATTGAAGTTCCCTGCAGAAAGTGGATTCCTGTAGTGAATCTTGATATTTGTCTGTAAATGGAAGATTTGATACACATTAGGACATGGTCTTTGCGAACATTAAAATATGGCTCTACCTCATACAATATTTTGGATTGAACATGCACTGTCTTGCCCCTTCTTTCCATTGCACATGCTATTTCATTTGATATTCTATTTATTTGATTACTTGTAATTGATTTTTTAGGCGCACTAATATACTTTCATCATTATTTTGAATTCTTAATCATTTCTGAAAATTTTCTTATCAATGAAACTGATAAATATTTTCCCTATTCAAGACATGCCGGTCATTATGGATGTTATCTCTACCATTTATGTTCAAGTTAAAGGTGCTTGATGTATGTATGGATGTTGACATCAGTCGGGACAATAAAACGTGTCATGGCATACATATAGCATCTTTAATGAGAGCTTCATTAAAAGATTTTTGTGATTTTCTTATATGGATCGTGTTTCAGGTTAGTTTAAGAGATCCTTTGAGATGTGGTGCAGAGGATCATGAACTTAGGGAGATAATAGGAGCAGTGGTATGCACTTCTTCTGATTATTATTGCTAAATCTCAATTGTGTTGTAATGATTTATAATGTTTTTATTTCTTTACCAGGATTTATCATCCTTTTAATATAATGATGCTGCTGCAATAGAATTTCACTCACTGCTATTTTAATTTAACATGGTAGTGAACCTTTATTAAAAAAGATATACTTTAGGAATAAGAGGAGCATAGCAAGAAGGGACAACACACCCCACAACCTAACTGAAAAGGAGTTAGTTAGAGATTATGTATATATGGAGAAAAAAGTGGGTGGGGGTGATAGAGTTAGGTGAAGTTTAGCCTCATTTGGCAATCGGTAGACCCTTATAATGTAACTATTCTTATAATGATGCATGGATATGATGCGTGTATCGGATATGGTACGTATCGGATATATCAATACACTTATTTTGAAAACAATAAGGTATGATACATTATATATGCATATTGAAAAATTTTACAAAAACCTTAAAACATGATAAATATATATTGTTATTGTGTGAATTCAAATTAAAATCAAATATCTTAAAAACTGTCAAAATAAAAAGTTATAAATTATTTTTATCACAAAAAGTATTACAAGTTTATAGATTAGATACTTTATTGATAAATATCGGTAAAGTATCAGATATTGATACGTGTCAAACATGAATACATGACACAGATTGAGGTATCAGTGCATCATAACTTATCACCTTCAACCTCTAGACTAACGTGAGCATTTCCATTGAATAATATGTTACTGACTCACTTCTTTCCTATGATTTTCCATCTGTTTGCTCTTGTCCTAGTAAGCTCTTTGATTACTTTTGAACAACATAGTCAATAGTGGATCATAGACTACTTGAAATTGTGTGTCCAACTTTAGGTAAGCAATATTATGAGTGGTCTTGTACTATCCTATTTCTTAATGTTATCTTTCCTTTGTTCTAGGTGAAGAAGAAGAAAGCTTCACATGCTGGCATGTTTGATATAGCAAAGACTACAAATAGGCCCATGATACATATTGGTGGATAAGGTCTCTTCTTCTTCCTTTCTTTCATTTTTCCTATAAAGGTTATCCATTCAATCTCTAAAATATTTATTTTACAATTTACTGAGGCACATCATGATTTTTCTCTATTTCAGGTATCACACAGTGATAAAGTTACTTACATAGCAGGCAACCAGAGTAGTCCTAGTGAGAAGTACCCTGAATTGAGTATTATCTGAGATCTTCATTGATACAATCTCACTACATGAAGGGTGATAGATTTTTCAACTATACCTAGCCACATATACTGTTAAATGTTGTTCCTTTGGATAGAACCCATTGTTGTTGTATCGAGTAATAATGCAAATTTGGGCTTAAATTTTCTGATCATGTGTGACTCTTTCTTCATTGGTTTATGACTTTTGGGTCGTGTGTTAATCTTTCTTCACTGGTTGTTTTTTTACCAGTCAACTTTAGTTTCAGCATGGCACTGTATTTATTTGTTTTGTTGTAGACATGACAATGAAATTTTGAAAAGGTTGGTTATGCCCTGTTACATCATTGAATTTGTACTATGTATGCAGTGAGGTTGTTGACCAGGTCTTCATAGTGCTCCTTCTCAGACTTCATACGGCATTCCCAATTTTCTTTCCTTAGTTTATACTCTTACCCGGAAATTGAAGGAACAACTCTAATCTAGATGTTACCAAGTTCTACTCTTGGGATCACTTCATGCTCCCTACCATTGCTTTTGTCATTTAGACCCTTTCTAATATCTCAACTTTCTAGGAACGCAAAATGTATGGAAATTTAAGAGACCAAAGGTGTTAATTAGAGTTAAATATATGTCTAGATATATATAATTTGAATTAGATTTTAGGAGTGTTTTATGTTTTAATTATTAGATATTATTTAGTGGATGAAGAAAAAAAAATTAGGCTATTGTTTAGACTTAGAGAGTTAGATTGAGATATTACTAAACGTTTGTTACATTTGCTTTATGTATGAAATAATGTGGAATATTATACATTTTTTACCCATTTAAAATATATTTTCTAAACATTAAAAACCTAAAAACCAACAATAAGAGTTTTGTGATAGGTTTTTTTAGGGGAAGATTCATTAGGGAGGTATAACAACAATGAAATCTAAGCTCAATTCACATGGATTATCACCATCTTCAACGCACAACCTTAAAGTAATTTAAACTCACTTGGATTTTCAAAAATATATTTTTCAAGAATGAATCCTTTCCACATTGATAATACAATTAACCAACATGTTAAGTTGATTACATAGATTGGATCATCATGACATGAGTATAAAAGGTGGAATATGTCTTTTTAGAACTTGTATAAGAACTAAAATCACTTATTTTGGCTCTGGCACTATATTGTTGGGTGGATCTTGAAAGATAGAAAAAATCTCATTCATAGCCACACATACGACTTTCCAATGGCGGACCATTGTTGTGACAAGGGGAGCCATGGCTCCCCAAAAAAATTTTAATTCTATTTTTTATATATGTTATATATATTTTAAAATTATATTTATAGATTATTATTTTATTTATATTAAATTTAATAAAATATTTTATTTTATCATCTATCTTATTTATATATTAAAATTTATATATATTTATTGTATAAAAAGTAAAATAAAAATCAATTTGATGGACATTGGTTAATGAAAGGTAATAAATTTTATCACTAGTGATGAGGTTCTTTTACAGTAAATCATCAAAAAATAATGAGAATAGAAAGAAATATAAAGAGATAGATTAGGAAACAAAAGATTGAAAAATGCACAATATCTCTCATGAATCGAGATTAGTATCTTATTATAATTTATGTGTTTATGATTCTCATATTACGATGATTTTCTTAAATTAAGTTTTTTTTTTCTGAATTAGTTTGCCTAATTATGATGGTAAGGATTCTTTTCTAAAATTGGCACTAACCCTAATTATATTTGTCCTGAAATTAGTATATCATAGATTATGAAATTTAGAAATTTTCTGTTTTCCATTACATATGGTAAATTTTGTAAGATTTTATGGATGTATCTTGGGTTGAACTACGAATTTCGTTGCACATAATGAATTAGTTGAATAACTTTGAATTGGATTAAAAATTAGAATATCCTTATAATGTTAATTTAATGAATTAGAAAGATTATAAATTGAAAAATGCATACAAGAATCACTTTATGAAAATGATTGAAACAAAGAAAATGAATTTTTTTATTTAATTAGAAAAAATAATTTGTATATAAAAAATCTAATTTGACACTCTTAAAGTTTTTGTCCAAGTTTCGCCATTCCGACTTTCCACAAAATTTTATATGTATCTATAATATTTAATACGAAATTTTATTTACTCACTTGAAATTGAGTAACCCACAATTACTTAAACTCTTTGTTAAGAAGACTTTCAATACAATGACTATATTCAGGGGTAACATCAAGCAGATCTGAGTTCAATCCATATAAGAGTTGATTAACACCACCTTCAATATTAAATTTTAAGATAATGAGTTTATAGACCTAAGTTGTCCAACTTTTTCATTTCTACTTGTAAGACTTAGACTCAATATGAGATTTAGATTATAAGTTTCCAACGTTATGTTGAGTCTATCCATGTGTGGCTAAGTGCGGGGCATGCCTAAACGGGCCGGGCCAACTGACATTGCCACCCCTAATGCGAAGTACCACTTTTGGAGGGAGATCTTTTAATGGTTAGGAGGTTGTTGGGTAATATGAACAAGGAGGAGGATGAGACACAAAGAAGAAATATTATCTATTTTAGATGTTAAATTATGGAAAAGGTGAGCTCAATCATCATTGATGGAAAGAGTTGTACCAATGTAGCAAGTAAAAGGCTGGTGGAAAAGCTTGGTTTGGGAGACATCTATACACCCTAGTCTTTATGCTTTTGCAATGGCTAAGTGAGGATGGAGAGTTGGTGCTGGATAAGCAGGTGGATATTACTTTTTCTATAGGTAAGTATGTAGATTAAGTGGTATGTGATGTGGTTCCTATGGAAACAAGTCAATTGTTATTAGGAAGGCCTTGACAATATGATAGAAAGGTGACATTATGGTCTATCCAACAAGTATTTTTTCTTGCTTAAAGGGCAAAAGGTGCCCGTAACACCTTTATCAACTATAGAGGTTTGTGAGGACCAAATAAAAATGAGGGTAAAGAGAGAGCGAGAGAGAAAAGAAGAAAGAGAGAGAAAAAGAAAGAGAGAGAAGAAGAAAGAGAGAAACTAAGAGTGGGAGAGAAAACCCAAAAAAGGCAAGAAAAGGGGAGTAAAGTTGAAAAATCAAATAGTGGTAAAAGTCCTTTTTTGAGAGAAAAAGAGGTAAAAAGAGTGTTAATGACAAAAACACCCCCTATATATGCTTATGCCTAACAATATTTATTTGTCTTCTGTAAAAGTTTCTTTATCTTTAGGTGTGGAGCACATTCTCAAGGAAAATGCAGATGTATTTCCCAAAGATATTCCTCAAGGTTTACCTCCTAAAAGATGTATTGAACATAATATGGATCTCATTCCAAGGACATCCTTCATAACATGCCAACCTATAGGAGCAATCCACAAGAGAGTAAAGAAATACAAAAGCAAGTAGAGCAACTCATGAAAAAAGGATGGCTTGAATCTCTAGTGGAGTTGCCATCTATTACAACCAAAATCTCGACTAGACGACGAACAAAAAAGAGACGAGCTTAAAAAGAGATTTTGAAGTTGTCACCATAGTTTATTATAGAAAAAGTATGGAAAACAGTAAAATAAGACATGCTATACAAGAACTAGATTTTAGGTCCGTAAGTCCGTTACGCGTAGTGAAAATCAAGATTCACGTAGTTCTTAGAGAAATTGTTTGTTAGAAAGTGTTGATGTTTTTAATTTTTGAAATTTTATATCTTTTTTGATATTTTTAAATTATTTGAAAATTAGTATCACACGACGTAAAGGCTGAATAAACACTAAAAGAAAACAATTTTCATTTTTGTAAAATTTTTCTATTTTGGTAATTTTTTATAATTTTCAAATATTTTTAACTTTTAAAAAAAAATAACATGTGTGTAAAAAAGATGGGGTTTAATAAAAAAACAAAGGTGAAAAATGGGATAAGATGCATGGAAGGGTGCATGCAAGGAGTAAAGGCTGAAAATAAAATTAAAATAGATTGAGGCTGCGAATTGTGAAAAGCAGGGTACAGTAAGTAGACGAGAACCAATGGCAAAAGGGGTGCAGGACTTAAATAATACGGGTGTAACGAGTCAATAGGAATAGGAAAAGAAAACACAAACAAACATACAAATGATGAAGGTGTAAATATTAAAATGGGGATGCGCGTAGGAAACAAAACAAGGCTAGACCCAAGACCCAATAGACAAGAGGTTGAGAATATTAAAAGTGGGGTACGGAAAGCAAAATAACCCAATTTAAGCCCAACCCCAAAATAACTATCAAAACATAAAAATCCCTTAAGGGTTTCTTCTTCCTCTGCGTGAGCAACACCAATCCTCACCCACTCATGGCTGGCCAGGGCCAATGTTGCCGACGCCGATCACCGCCGAAGGAGCTGCCAGCGTTAACGTCACTGTTTCTCTTTCATTCCCTTTCGCGTCCGAGTGCTCCTTTGATCTCATTTTTACTCACAAACACGAGACACTCCTTCCACTCATTGCTACCAGAAGCGTCGTCGTCATCCACGGCGCTCCAACTCCCTCATTCTTCTTCTTGCGCCGGCCACACCAGGTCTGGGAGCCACGCCGCTGAGCCCTACTGTCGCGCCCTCAACCGGAATCGCTCTTCTCCAATCGAACTTTGACACACCTCCGGCAATGCGGCCGACGAATTTTTCTTCCCTTTATCTGTTCGTTTGGGTGATGGTTGTTCTCTGTTACTTGGATGATGGAATAGTCTTGGGAGTGATGGAAACTGTTTTGGTATTCTGTTTTCTATTGTGCAAGTGGAAGATGTGAGTGATAAGGCGATAAGCGTGAGCGAGTCCTCTATTTGGTGAAGAAAATGAAAGAAGATGAAAGATGGATGAAAAAGGGAGGTGAGGAAGATGGTGAGGGAATGGGTGGCGACAATGTGTAGTTGGAAATGCGAAAGGATGAGTGCTTGTGTGCGCGTGAATGGGGAGAGAATCTAGAGGGAGCTGTTGTTTTTATGTGATGGTATTTGTTGGTTATGGAGAATGATGATAGATGAAAAATGTGGGTCTGAGTTGTAGGATTATGAGGAAAGTTAGCGTCTACCGGTTTAGCGGGAGGAAGAAAAATGTGGTTCGGGTATGGGTAGTGTGCGTCGGTCTCAACGTGGTTAATCATGAAGGCATGATGATGGAAGAATGGGAAGTAGTAACAGTAGGCGAACAACCATGCGGCATCAACCATTTCATACAAGATTTATGTGATCAAACACTTAGTGACAGAATTACGGGGGCCTTTGAGAAAGCTCATGAATATTAACCAAGGGATCCCTCAGGATTCAAAACTGAAGGTCCTTGATACCTCAACATTAGGTTACGTAAATGGGAAGGGGTGGTTAGTTCCTCCCATTGTTTTCTGCCACCTTATTTCTTTGCTTTTTTTTTTTTACAAAAAAGGTCATTTTTCCTTTTTTATTATAAAAATAGGTCAGTTTATTAATTAATTACATAACAAAATCAGTTTAACGATAATTTGACTTTTTTCTATTTATTTTTAACTTTTATATAATTTCTAAAATTTTATATATTTTTAAAAAAATAAATTTTTAATAATTTGATTAAAAATATTTTAAATAAAATTTTATTAAAATTTTGATATTTTAAAACTTTGTATTTTAAATTTTATTATTACATTTTATTATAAAATTTGATTAAAAATATTGTAAAAAAATTATTAAAATTTTGATATTTTAAAACTTAATATTTTAGATTTTATTATTACATTTTATTATAAAATTTACAATAATAAAATTTGATTAAAATTATTTTAAATAAAATTTTATAAAAATTTTGATATTTTAAAACTTATATTTTAAATTTTATTATTTTATTTTATTATAAAATTTACAATCATAAAATTTTATTTAAAATATTTTTAATCAAATTATTAAAAAATTATTTATTTATATATATATATATATATAACTTTAGAAATTATTATAAAAGTTTAAAAAAAGATAGAAAAAGATCATATCATTAATCAAATCAAATCTGTGATAGTAGACTGATCCATCTTTATAATAAATAAATCAAAATAATCTAATTTTGTAAAAAAGCTAGTCAAATCATTAAGAAACTAACTCTACCATATAATTAATTAGTAAATTAACTGATTTTTGTAATAAACGGATCAAAGGCACCCATTTTTGGAAAAAAATCTATTTCTTTTCAATCACCCAAAATGCCAGTTTTTTCTATTTTGTACACCACTGCCTAACTCAGTAACTGGTGCATGGGAGGGAGTCACCAAATGAGGAAAAGGTGGAGATTGTCACCAAAAGAGAATAGGTAGTGTGCAGGAACATGAATCTTTCTGTGCATCTCGTTTCAATCATCCGTTCCACTTTGTTTTTTTTTTCGTTCACTTTTCTTTTAAAAATCAAATAAAAGTAAAATTAAAAATAGAATAATATAAAATAAAATAAAATATAAAAAATTACTATAGACTGAAATGAAATAAAATAAGATAAAATAAAATAACATAAACTTAAACGAAAATGAAACAAAATCATATAAAATAAATAAAATAACTAAAATAAAATAAAGTAATATAAAATAATAATAATAAAAAAAATAAAGTATAAATAGATATAACTAGATGAGTAATGATCAAATGACTCATTTTTTTACCACTTCTCTTACCAACTTGATGTGGTCTGACATATTTAATTTTCAAATTTTTTATAATTTAATTAAAATTTGAAATCACAATACTAAAGCTGAATGTTTTGATGCGTGCGTGTTTGAAACTCACCCTTCATCACATAACGCTTTCCCCAAACCCCTCTTTTCATTTTTAGTTTTCAAAAATCTCTTTACTCTGAACCTTCAATTACCTCCCCAACCACGTTTCACAAAACCCAACCCGCACACACACGAAACAAAACCCGCTCTGCTCTCCTCCATCGTGAAAAATCAAAACCCCCTTTCTCCTTTTAATGTTCAAACCCAAACCCCTTTCACTTCAACGGAAAAACCCTTTCTCCTTTTAATGTTCAAACCCCAAACCCCTTTCACTTCATCAGAAAAACCCTTTCCCCAAACCCCTTTCTCCTTTTAATTTTCAAAATCTCTCAAACCCTGAATCTACAATTACGAACCCCCACCCACATTTGCTATGCACACAGACACGAAACAAAACCCGTTATCTCCTTTCCCATCCCCTCCACACCGTTATCTCCTTTCACCACACAGGAATTGCGAAATTGTCGAACCTCAGGGCGAATCTGAGCTGCAAGAAGGACGATTTTGGAACCTACTATGAAATGGGTTACCCTGATTTTGCTGTCGTTGGTGAGAAGGTTGAATGTTTCTGCCTTTTTAACTAGTTTTTGTGCACGCTTAGTTTCTGTTGGTTTTTCATTGTTTTGTGTAGTTGTTTATTGTTTTTATAAATGACATTCCAATTTGACCCCACCATTTAGTGATGATTGCAAAGAAGTTGTTGATTTTGTGGATTTAAGAAGTTTTTGAATTTGATTTTTGTGTAAACTTTGTGAATTGAAAAGATGTTTACAAAATTGATGAATACATTGTGTCCCTACCATTTATTTTGTCGATTTCGTTCAATGTTCAGTACACAATAGTGCATGAGCATATTCGTTTCAAAAATTGAAGTCCCAAACTAGGACAAAAAGATGGATTGAAAATTTTTGGAAAGATGTTCTTCCCTAAATATATGGTGTTTCTTTATTATTTAGTGACCTTGGTAATATTTTGGATAGTTTGTACAATGCTAATTGATCATAGTGTGTCTCTTTAATTAATGATGAGTAATTCAACCTAGTTATCTGTGCTTATTATAGTGGCTTGTTGTTAAAAACATGTATCCATACTTGGTATTTTATATATTTTTTAAATTCATCAACCTTTTTTGTAAAAAGTTAAAATCAGGATTGGTTTACAAAAAGTTACCATGAAGCCAAGATTTTATTATAAAAATGATAAGATTGTTATTCACAATTCTAATAAATTATTGTATGGTGTAATTATTAACATTTATATAACTTTTATAATAGATTTAAAATTTTAGTATTTTTGGTTAATCGCGAACTATTATTTGGGTGTCGTGTTTGTTGTTTATTTATTGGAATACCTTACCTATATAAAGTGTTTACCCGAGTAGGAGATTTTAGATACCTATGGCAGAAGAAGAGGGTGAGTCAAGGAAGGTAAATGTTTGTGATTATGATCCATTTATTTATTATAGTTAATTAAGTTCATATCTTGATGTTTTTTAACATGTTTTTTAACTATTTGATTGGTATTTTAGCTTGTGGTTTGTAACCGTTGTAAAACAGACTACATTGTTCAAGTTAATGGTTTATTGAGATCAAGACATCGCTCTCGAATTGGAGTCACTCCATTTAGGTGGTGTATTGAGATGGTGAAACCATTGGATATCAATGGAGTGTTGTTAAAACATACTCTTAGTCGGTGTGTCCTTGAACATGAAAGTATATGTATCAGGCAACATTTGGTATAGTTGTTTGTTTTAGATGTTTGTGTTTGTTTGGGTTTGAATGCTATTGGGGTTGATGTAGAATTCAATAGTGTTGTGTGCGGGGTGATCGAGTCATTATTAGAACATCAACCAATAACAATAGATGACATTGTTAATAGGATATACTTTTATTTACAGAGTGACGATGACGATGACAATGACAATGTAGACAATGTTTGTCATTTATATTTGTTGCTATGTTTTGCTCTTTTGTATTTTTCCAGGACTTCTAGGACTGTGACAAACATGCCATTTAGATTGTTGGATAACCTTGACAACTTGAATCAATACAACTGGTCAAGGTCTGTCCATAGGTTTTTGGTTGAAGGTTTCAATCGTGGTTACCACACTTTAAGGCAAGATCAAAACACGTCTGCCATAATTGTAGCTGGGTCAGTGGCTGTTTTGCAGGTATTTATTATTTTAGCTAAGTTGTATTTTGTTAGCCTTGTGTTTGTGAAGTTGATGATTAATTAGTTCCTTAATTTTTTTAGCTTTTGGTTTGTCGACTACTTTCGTTAAGGTCTTATGAAGGTGATGTTATTTTCCCGAGAATTTTGAGTTTGTCGTCCTTGATGATTAGGACTCATGGAATCAAATCCGCATTTGAATATAACAAGGTATTGTATTGCATTCGTTTTACTTTAGTTGATTAAGTTCTATTCCGTATACCAATAAGGTATAAAGTTTGGACATCATTATGCAGGTTATTCTTGGTTGGGAATTAACTAAAGAGGAAAAAAACATTGATGTTGTTCATGATGCCTTAAATATTGGTGAAGATGACATCCAAAGAAAGGAATAGATGACATGTCCTTTACTGAATTCAAGCAATGGTGCAAAAGGAAGTTGAAAAGAAATTATTGGGTCATTCGTCAATTAGGACCAACTGAGCAGTATGGAAGAAGAGTATGCCCGTGGAGGTGAGGAACTTGATGCATCTTTCTTTCATCAACCTCTAGCCTTTTCATTTCATAAAGGTGATGCCTTTGATGTTGAAGAACCTCAATCATGTAATTTTGATCAATTAGAGCAATGTACTTCTGAATACAATCATCATGGAATGGAAATTATTCCCATTATTGAACTAGAAAAATGTTCATTAGATGTAGACTTAACTCAATTGTATCGGATTCTTGTCTCAGAAAATGACAGGTAAGTTACTGTTGTGGATATAAATTTCATGATTGTATTTTCACGGTTATATAGTGTTAATTCTAAATTTACACTTTTCAGGAAAGTTGTGGTTGACATAAATCAACAAATACTAACCACAATTGAGTGTTGGGGATTTCATCCTTGTGGAAAGCTTTGCAACATGGTAATGTCCTTAAGTCATGTATATTTATAAATTTGTTATTTTTTCTACTCAAATTACATTGTTGCTTTCAAATTTTGTCAGGCCATTTTGTTTGCTTGCAATACCTTCATGTATAGACAAAGAAAATTGAATGGGTTGATCAAGAGAGTTGTGTTTGGTCCTCTGTATAAGGTATTATAATTCTTATTGTTTTTTAAGTTTTTATATTTGATGGATGTTGTTGATGATGATTTATCAAAATTTAATTGTGAAATGTTGAATGTAGACCGTAGTTGTAGAAGATAGTAGAAAGGTAAAGGCAAAGAGACGCCAATGGATCTTAGGGGACGCGTGGGCTGGTTTCAGTACACGATATATTGACAGCAGATTTTGTAAGAATGAAGATTTGTAATTTTATTTATTAAATAGTAATTGTGGATGTTTAGTGATTGTTTTTTTTGGAAGGTATTTGCTTCTATAATCCATGAGCAGCATTGGTGGTTTTATGCAATCAACTGTCGCACACACCAATTTTTTGTCCTTGACTCTCTTGGGAGGACACGACATGGAAGAAAAATAATAGACAATGCAATTGTAAGTTTACTTCTTAATATAATTGCTGTAGTTGGCAAATTCAATTATTCATGACTAAAATGTATGTTGATTGTAACATCCCGGTCGGATATTACTAATTTAAGTAATAAAAATTAAGAAATATGATGAAAACCTCATTTATTATACTTCGCTTCCCAAAAACGTGGGAAATTTTATAACATTTATTAATCGGATGTTATCCAAAAATCCATAATTTATGAAACTCCAATACAGTATCCAAATTCACAAATCAGTAAAACACTGTTTACAAATTTCATAAAAACAATAATGATAAAACTCCAGTAAAAGCTTTTCCCAGTTAACCCTCTCTCCGATGCTATGCTTCATCAGCACCACCTGCAACATCATCTGCTCCCGTGTAACGCATTACACGATCATCGCCAAACACAAGCAGATAGGGTGAGCTCATAAACAATTAACATATAAGTTAATAAAAAAAAGTCAAGATACACCCATCTATTTTATTCTAGTTAATTCTTGGCCCAAACCTTAATCCCCAAGGCTTTTCAACCTTCACAACACATAAATAATTAGCCTCGGATTCAGGGTTTATGATGCTCACACGAACCTGCCCGCTCGTGGTCCTGCCTCTACGAACCTCCCTGCTCGTAGTCCTGCTCTACGGACCTACCCGCCCGTAGTCCAACACACGTGATCCACCAGCTACGTACCTTCCCGCATGCAGCATCTCTCAAGTGTGAGCACGGAACATACGAACCTACCTCGCTCGTATCCTCACACGAGAGTAACATGATATGAACCTCCCCGCTCATATCATCACGTGTTCACCACCATCCATGAACCTACCCGCTCTTGGCACAGCATCCCCTGATCCAAGTTTCACAACACAACATGATAACGAAAACAACCAAAGCACACCACCCTACATAAGGTACATACTCAAGCTGGTCTTAGGGATTCCAATGCTTCCACGAACCTGCCCGCTCGTGGTCCAACTCTACGAACCTCCCCGCTCGTAGTCCAACACACGTGATCCACCAGCTACGTACCTCCCCGCACGCAGCATCTCTCAAGTGTGAGCACGGAACATACGAACCTACCTCGCTCGTATCCCCACACGAGAGTAATAGAATATGAACCTCCCCGCTCATATCATCACGTGTTCATCACCAGTCATGAACCTACCCGCTCATGACAACATCAAGCATATCCCAGACCAGGACCCACACCACAAACCATGCAAAACATATCACAATGCACCCTACCACTACACCATCACCTAGCGTAGCCTAAGCGCCGCTAGGCGAAATGGCAGTACAGACCGCCTAGCGGTTCCACATCACCGTCGGGCGCCACAACTTATAAGACATTCCTGTTTCATACTATCGCTTGGCGGTTCAGTCTACACCGCTAGGCGCTACACCAGTAATGTGACACTACTGGGTTTTAGGTACTCTAATTCATTTCCTAGAATTCAACCATTTAATTCTCAAACATCCAGAAATCAACATACTGATGAGTGCGTATTTTTGCCCTCATTTAATGTTTAATTATAGGTATTTAATTGAATTTGTGTGCTTAAAGAGTGATTTAATTGATAATTCTGATAATTAGGTTGTTTGAGCTTGTGTGATAAAAATGTCTTAAAAAGTGATTTTTAGCTGCATAAATTATTTTTGGATATTTTAACGTTTGTTGATGCAGCTGAAGTTAAGTTTTAAGCTCATTTAGAGGTGTGGAAATAAATTGATTAAAGCTTCATGACACCTTAAAGATAAATCAAAGAATAAGAAATTATCAAAAGCACAAAAATTCAGGCCAAGCATTGCATGAAGACAACAAGAAAAACCTGGAAAAGTGAAAAAGTTTGGCTAAACCAAGAAGAAAGGAACAAAAAAATTGGATCTTGCGGTTTTCTTTATCTTTATGATAGAAGATAATTTGGGAAAATATATCTTTAGATATTTTATTTGATATTTTTAAATAATTATCTTATTTAATTATATCATAAAATATTAAAAGATAATAACTACCAAATCTGTTTAAATATGACAAGATCTTCTTGAATCTTTTTAGTTACACAACAAACAAATATATCTTGAAGATATTGGATTATTTAGAAGATAATTTAAGGAGATTGCAAAGGGTTGATTTGGAAAATTAATACAAATACTAATTGGTGATAATTTATCATATATCTTTAATTAATTAATTAATTAAATTATATTAGATATTGATATTATCAACCAATTATATTTGTCAAAAAGTCTATATCTCTCCAAATATTTTTAAATATTTATCTTTATCTTTATTTTAAAAGATATTTGAGAGATTTTAGCAACAGAAAAGCCCAGTCCAATTCCTATATAAAGAGACCAAGGGAGAAGCAGAGAAGACAAGCTCGGCACTTCGGAATTTAGGAACCCTTAGGGGGGCTAATTTCCTTTCTCTCTCTTTTCTTCTCTCTATTCTTCTTTTGTATTCCATGGATTGCTAAACTTCTTGGGTTGATTCCATTGTAATTTCATTATGGATTTTGAGGTTAGAATGAATTAATTTCTTTGTTCTTTTTATTATTGTTGAGGTTTTAATTCATCTATGTCTTTTATCTTTTAATCTCGTAAAAAGTAATGATTTTAAATCTATATGCATGTTGATCATATGAGTCCAAGGGTTTTTAAATTGAATTGAGACTTTACTTTGATTTTATTTAGAAACTTTCATATGATTAAATGAGTTTTTACCAATAATTGAGACTTTACTTTGGTTAAAGGTATTTACTCTAACTACAATTAATTGAGACTTTACTTTGATTAATTAAGCTTTTTATTTGGTGAGGAGATAAAAGAATAGACATGATTAGGCATAGTAAAATTTGATTGAGACTGTACTTTGGTTGAATTTACTGTGGATAATCTAAAAGTTCTCACTTTTAATTGAGACTGTACTTTGGTTAAAAGTGAGAACGCCAACAAATTCATTGAGACTTTACATTGATTAATACCACAAATAAGAACGCCATGCATAAGTTATTTTACTATACCTAAAAATTTGTTCCTTGTGACACATTTTGTGTTTGATGTGTAGTATTTTGAATTGAAGTCAAGAGGGAAACAAATCCACTACACTGGACGTGTTCAAACTGCCAAAAAAAAATTAAGTAAAATTACTATATGTTGGCAAAAGCAAATACAAGTCTAAATGCTGAAGCAAGATTTTGATGATGATAAAAGAAGCCTAAAAGCCATCTGGAAGTCAATATGAAGAACATGTGTTGTTATGTATAAAGCTATCTTGTAAAGTGTAATTAGAATAGTTATAATCAATACGCAAAAAGCAAATTCTGGTATTTCTCGAAAAATCAAAGTGATAATCGGTTATCACTTAGGATAATCGATTATCCTGAGCTGAGTTAATTTTTTCACAAAAAGCACTGGAATAATCGATTATCACCTCTGATAAATGATTATCTGTTCAAAAATTTGTTTTCAAAAAACACACTAGAATAATCGATTATCAATTGTGATAATCGATTATCTTGGTCAGTTGGGCGCGACTATTCAACTTTTGACCTAATTTTCAGAACCTTTATTTAAGGAACATTAGAGTTACTTCTAACTTACCTTTTTGAGAAGGTAGAGTGCTAATGCTGTGACTGCAAGAGAGTTCTCTTAGTGTTCTTAAAAGAAGCTTTGAAAAACCTAGTGTGGGTAGAGCGATAACTTTTCCTGAGAGGTTTTCTAGGAGATTGAGTGCTGCTGCTGTTGCTAGGAAAGCTAAGGTCAAGGTTCTCTGTCTGATTCAGAGAAAGGTGTTCATTGCTTGTGTGTTCAAGAGAGGTGTTTTCTTTCCTTACTCTTTTTATTATCTGATTGTAAATCTGATATTTGTTAGTGATTTAGTTAATCTTGTTTTTGAGAGATTAACAACTGGATGTAGGGTCTTTTGATCCGAACCAGTATAAATACTTGTGTTCAATCTTCTTCTCTATCTCTTTGTTTCATCTACTATTATGTTTAAAGGAATTAATATTTGATTTAATTGATAAAATTTTGGAAAAATTTTAAAGTATTAATTTTACCACTTAAAACCAATTCACCCCCCTCTTGGTTTTTGTTCAAACGCTTAAACATTTCGCTGCGCGATACCAACAATTGGTATCAGAGCTTGCTTTGATAGTTGTTCAAATTTTTCGAAAATGGTTGGACAAAATCAAACTTTTGTTGAGGGTGCGTCTATCAACAAACCTCCTCTATTTACTGGTGAAAATTATCCTTTCTGGAAAGTTAGGATGCAAATTTTTCTGGAATCTGTTGATAGAGGTATTTGGGATGCTGTGTTAAATGGTCCATTTGTTCCTGTTAATATTGTAAATGATGTGCAGGAACCAAAGCCATTCTCGCAATGGACAATAAACGAAAATAGACACGCTCAGTATGATGTAAAAGCTAGAAATATAATTTCATCAGCCTTAACCCTAGATGAGTTTTACAAGATCTCAGTCTGCACCAGTGCACAAGATATGTGGGAAATATTGCGTGTAACTCATGAAGGAACAGACAATGTGAAAAGGACACGCAAGAACTCCTTGATTCAAGAATACGAAATGTTTCGGATGCAACACGGAGAAACTATCTACGATGTGCAGAAACGATTCACACACATTGTCAATCATCTCACAGGTCTAGGTAAAACTCTTGATACTGATGAATTAAATATAAAAATTCTTAAATCTTTGAACAGAACTTGGCAGCCGAAGGTGACAACCATCACAGAGTCACAAAATCTTGCGACAATGACGATGGCGGCCCTATTTGAAAAGCTGAGAGAGCATGAGCTTGAACTGGGCAGACTAAATGAAGAAGAAGATATTGGAAGAAAGAAGAACATTGCCTTCAAAACTGAAGTGGTTAAAGGCAAAAAGCAAAAGGAAGAAGATGATTCAGATGACGATGAAACTCTTAGTCTTATGATTAAGAAGTTTACAAAATTCATGAAGGCCAAAGGTAAAAATCAATTCAAGAACAACAAGAAGGATAATCAAGGATCATCCTCAAATTTTAAATGCTACGGATATGAGAATCTGGACATGTCAAGGCTGATTGCCCAAATTCAAAGAAAAGTGAAGAGAAGAAGGGCAGAAAATTCTTTAAAAAGAAGGCATACAAAGCATGGGAAGACAATGCCTCAAGCTCATCAAATTCTAGCGATTCTGATAATGGAGAAGCAAATCTATGTTTGATGGCTAATCACGATGATTCTGACAGTAAGGTAAATTCTACTTGCAATGAAAATGAGTATGATGATTTGTATGATGCTTTTCAACAATTACTTCTTAAATCTAGTAAATTAGATAATGCTCATAAAAAGTTAAAATCTGATTTTAAAGATTTGCAAAGTAAATTTGAAAAATCTCTTGAAGAAGAAGAATTTCTAAAAAATAAAATTTCAATACTAGAAAATAAAGAAAAAGAAACGGTTGAATGTGCTTCATGTAAAAGTTACATGTTTGATATATGTATTTTGGAGAAACATCTTGAAGATGCCTTAGAAAATAAAAATTGTGAAAAGTTTGATCTCAAGAAAAATCCAAATAAGTCCAAGCATGCTCATAATCATGATTTACAAAATAATACTAAAAGAACTGGTAGAGTTTGGGTAGAAAAAGGAACATCTCATTCTATGAATACATATGCATGTACTGCTACATGTTTTTATTGCATGAAAAAGGGCCATACTTCAAACAAATGCAATATTAAACATTTTGGTGTTCCAAATGGGAAGTATGATTGGGTGCCTGTTCATAAGTAGATATTTTTCTTCTAACCCTAAGGACCCAAACAAGTTGTTGGGGACCTAAATGAATTGTTTCCTTATTTTGCAGATGACTTCTAAATCCAGAAGATCAATGTGGTATCTTGACAGTGGTTGTTCAAGATACATGACTAGAGACAAAAAGAAGTTTAAGAACTTTAAAAGAAAGGAACAAGGATTTGTCACTTATGGGGATAACAACAAGGGAAAAATACTTGGAACATGTGATGTAGGTGGAAGAAATACTTTTGAGATCAAGGATGTACTGTATGTGGAAGGACTAAAGCACAACCTTATCAGTATAAGCCAATTATGTGATAAAGGACTCAAAGTAATATTTGAGAGTGGCTACTGCACTATTCATCAAAAGGACTCCAAATAAGTAACCTTAAAAGGTATGAGACACAATAACATTTACTTGATTGATCTTGATACTGCATCATCTAGTGATATAACTTGTTTGGTTGTTAAAGAAGAAAATCCTTGGTTGTGGCATAAACGAGCTGCTCATATTCACATGCAACAATTAAACAAACTAATTTCTAAAGAATTAGTAATCGGATTGTCAAAAATAAAGTTTGAAAAAGATAAACTATGTGATGCATGTAAAAAAGGAAAACAAGTAAAATCTTCATTTCATTCAAAAAATGTGATTTCTACATCAAAGCCTTTAGAACTTTTGCATATGGATTTGTTTAGTCCTTCAAGGACAAAAAGTGTTGGGGGAAATTATTATGCTCTTGTTATTGTTGATGATTACTCAAGATATACATGGACCTTCTTTCTCACATTAAAAAGTGAGGCCTTTAAAGCTTTTAAGAAATTTGCAAAAGTAATTCAAAATGAAAAAGATTTGAAAATTAAAGTTTTGAGAAGTGATGATGGTGGAGAATTTTAAAATGAATTATTTGAAAACTTTTGTGAAGAAAACACAATTATGCATAATTTTTCTGCACCTAGAACTCCTCAACAAAATGGAGTTGTAGAAAGGAAAAATAGATCTTTAGATGTTTTTGGTCTTAGGTGTGTCTTTCAATCTGTTGAATGGTTTTTCAACAGGTTAAAATTTCTCTTTTAGTCTGTTGAATGGTTTTTCAATAGGTTAAAAGGTTGGCTGTAGTAGTTTTAAACTGCAACAAATTCAATCAGTTGATTTAGTTTTTAATCGACTGATTTCACTTAAGTCAAGTGAAATCAACCGATTGATTTGACTATAAAACCTGTCATTTTCGGAAGAGAGGTTTGTTGATCATTTTAAAGCACGAATTTGTTCTGGAAACTTGTGGAAACTCTCTCCTTCGTGATCATATGTGTTGCAGCTGTTGAAGATTGATCTTGGATCAATTCTTGGAGCTTTTGGCTTGGTTTAAAGCTTTGAGAAAGTGGTTTGTGGTAGGATAGGTTGTGCTACCACTGAGGTTTGATCTTTCTCAAGCTTTTTGTGTGTGCCTGGTGGTTTTCCAGGTCTGCAACAGGGTTCTTGCTGTGCTGGTGTGATTCTTGTGTGATTCAATAGTCTTTTGTGGTGTTTTTGCATATTTTGGAAGTGTAAGGGTGGATACTTTGTAAATCTTTTGAAATAGTTCAAAGTCAAGCTCAGGTTGCTTTGACAAACTGGATGTAGCTCAGGTTTGAGTGAACCAGTATAAAATTTTGTGGTGTCCTCTCTTCTCTAACCTTTCTCCTTGCATTTTCATTTTAAAGTTTAAAGAACTTGTGCTTTAATAATCTTTTTCATGTTCTTGCATGTTTTCATAGCATTTGCAGCATTGAGCATGTTTACATAATCATTTGGAACCTATCTTGATCATTCTTGTGCATTGTTCTTGGTTTAAAATTCAAATTCGCATTTTTGCATTTTCCCAGTATTTCAGTCGACTGTTTTCTTGTTTCAATCGATCGATTATACTAGAACAGAATCTGTTTAGTAAAATCAATCAATTAACT
Source organism: Vigna unguiculata (assembly GCF_037176805.1). Lineage (NCBI taxonomy): Eukaryota > Viridiplantae > Streptophyta > Magnoliopsida > Fabales > Fabaceae > Vigna > Vigna unguiculata. The sequence continues at coordinate 18,783,533 of NC_140795.1, read as the reverse complement.
CTATTTTTGATCGATTGAAAGTGTACAGTTAAGTATTGTTTGCATCTTAACTTAGTAATCTATTTGATTCAATTAAAGGTGGTTTTTAGCTTGCAAAAATGGCCTAAATTTTTTTAACTAGCCAATTCAACCCCCCTTCTTGGCTTTTCAACCATTTCAAAACTAACAATTTGTGCTACGATTCAATGTTGAGTTGGTAAACCAAATAATGAAAATTAATAGTGTCATGTGAATAATTATTTAGTGTTAAGCCTAACTTATACCAGTTTTGACCTAAACTAAACATCTAAAGGGACAACCTACACCAGCATAAGCCATCAAGACAAATAGCTGGCCTAGACCGACTACTCAGCATATCCGGTAAGTTTAGAGCCTAGGCTGACCACTCTAATGAACTCAGAATAATGGAAGCGTCCGCGTCCAATAAACCTTAAGGGCCTGGGTTACGGCCCTGGCCCACTCACAAGCCCTAGCTAGAGCCCAAGTCAAAGCCCAGCCCATGGGATGGTCAAACGTCATTAATGCTCTATAAATACACGTGGACCCCATCATTTAAAGGTACACATTCATTAATCACTGATTTGACTCCCTGAGAGCTTTGACTTACTTGAGCTTCGGAGATTCTTCTGCAGGTAACCCCTCCTGGGTTCAAGCCGACATGTATCGAATGGGAAGAGGCCAACTGAAGAGATAGCGGACTACATGGTAAGGTGATACTCGTGCCTAACTTATCTTATTGATTCTTCTGCAGGAACAATCAGTAACAAATCAGAGCACAAAATCAATCCCAATTAATAATATTGATTCATACCATTTGAAGAAATATTGTTTCTAATTATTATTATATAACTAATTTCTCTATCAGGAACAAAGGTAGAAAATATTTGAGTTATTAGGCTCATAACAAATTGGACTCTTCCTCCTTTTTTTTCTTTTTCTTTCTCTTGTTTTTTTCTAGATTTTTTCTTCTTTTTTTTATAAAATTAAAGTTTGAAAATATTTGAAGAAAATTTTGTTTCACCTTATTTTTTACTTTTATTTCTATTTTTTTGAAAATAAATTTATTTACCCGGACGAAATTGGGTGTTGATAGTGACATTATGCTTTTAGGGTTTATTGATTGGTATGCATTTTTTTTACTTGGTGTGATGTTATTTTTTAGGGTTCTATTTTTATATGCGTTTGTTGTTTCAATGTGTCTTTTTCTTAATGCGGTTGGGTGTGTAGTTGTTTAATGAATTTGGTGGTCCACTGTTTGTGTGAAAGTGATGGTGTTATAGTTGTGGTCCCCCATTTTAAAGTGTTTGTCGGTGTGTAGGTGGTATTGATTATTAGCAGATGGACGACCCATAATTTGAAGTTGTCTTCCACCATGGGGGGAAGTTTATAAATTATGGGTCACTGAAATAAGTGGGTGAGACCAATACCTTGCATGTGACCGAGACAGATGGAGCTACTTTGAAATATTATCAATTCTGAAGGAAATGGGATATGCGAACGTGAAGGAGATGTTGTATTCAGTGGGTGGAGGTTTCATTTTGGAAGGAAGGTTGAAGTTGTTAAGTGATGACAAAGGTGCACGCCATATGGTGAATATTGCCATACTGAATGGCCAAGTGCATCTTTATGTTGTACACATGGTGTCCGAACCTCAAATAATTCATTTGTTAGAATATTGTGTTGTTGAGATTGCAACTGATGCATAAGTTAGTGTGGACGGTGGTGGGATTGCAGGTGGTGTAGATGTTGGAGAGGATGCTGGAATTGGAGCTGCTCCAAAGGTTGATATGGAGGTTGGGATTGGAGCTGCTCTAGAGGTTGATGTGGAGGTTGGGATTGAAGGTGGTGCAGAGGTTTGAGAGGATGGTGGAATTGGAGCTGCTCTAGAGGTTGGGAATGGAGGTGGTGCAGAGGTTGTAGAGGATGCTAGATTAGAAGCTAGTCCAGAGGTTGATGTGGAGGTTGGGATTGCAGGTGGTGTAAAGGTTGGAGAAGATGGTCGAATTGTAGTTGGTCCAAAGTTTAGGGTAGAATGTGAGAATAAATCTGCTGAAGAGGTTGGGTTGGAGGGTGGAATTGCAACTGATCCAACTGATGTAGATGTTGGTGTGTTCACTAAGCGTGGTGCATAAGTGTTTATGGAAGAGGATGATGAGGAGTCTATGGAGGAGTTTGATGAAAATAGTGACAGTGATGATGAGTTTGATGTACATAGTTGGAAGGAATCTGAGGAGGAATTATGATGCAGTGGAAGATGATCTTTTTGATGTATCTATTAGAGGCGATGATACAGTGGAAGATGATCTTTTTGAAGTCAGAATTAAAGAAGGTCAGGTTGGTGGAGTGAGAGGTTCATCTACCCAAAAGCCCAACCTTAAACATGCGGATCAAAGAGGATTCTCTGATACTGAATGGGAGTCTGAAACATTAGAAAATGATACAAGTGACGAAGATAGAGACAAATATGGTAGGTTTGGTATATTTTCTCAGCCCAAAAATATGGGGGACTACAACTAGGAGGTTGGGACTTACTTCACAAAAGGGAACACTTCACTGAGGCAATAAGAACTTATGGGGTGCATAGTGGGAGGTAGCTGAAAATATTTAGAAATGATAAAAGAAGAATTTGTGTTAAATGTTTAGGTGCGAAAGGTAAGTGCAAGTGGTATATCTACTATGCTTATAAGGCTGCCCAAAGTACTTGGCAATTGAGGAAAATAATAAACAAGCACACCTGTAGTATTGGGATATCTTGGAAGAACATTGTTATTTGTTGTTGTATTTTGGTTAGAATTATGTATTTTGAACATCAATTTGGTACCCACTTCAATTACCAACTTTTGTGTTTAGGAGAGAACAATATTGGGATGCATTTTTGATGAATTTTATATTGCCTTATTATGCACAGATTGACATTGTTTTCCAATGTAAATTGAGTTTGTGTGCTTTCAGTTAAAAATATTTCGATATTGGGATGCATTTTGGATGAATATGATATTGCCTTATTATGCACATATTGACTTTAATGATCTAGGGAATATATTACTGCAACATGATGTCTTTATTTAATGATCCAGCCATGTGAAGCTTCTTCACCAAATTTACTTACAATGTTCATTCATTACACAATTATACTTGAAATAAAGTTACACGAGAATTTACTGAAACTCTCAATTCATTCCATAATCAAAATCCATAACAATTAAAAAAACCAAATACATACTTTCGAACCCATTATACTACATCTAGACCCACATAACTGCATCCAGTTTACAACATATCAAAAAAATTTGTACAACTTACAAACCAATATTACATTAACGAAACCCAGAAAACATATAACCCCTGTTAAAAATTTAACCCTTTTTTCAGACACCATAACTGATTTTTCAAGAGCATAGATTTTTCTCTTTTATTTTCCTATGGTTGCATCTCTTTCATCCCCATTGTCTTCGTTGAACCACTTGAGATAATTGCATCCTTTAGATTCTTCATTGCCACCACTTCGCTGCGTATAGAAAATGAAACCCACAAAATTGCTTACCACAAACAAAGATTATGGAAACCAAAAATTAAAACAATAATTCATACCTTGTAGTTAAGGCAACCAAGAAATTGCTTTCCATAATTCTTAATTGTTTTAGCAACTACAACCTCCCCACAATAGTAGATTTTTAGTCCACCCACACCCATATATGAAACAGTAGGGGAGGAGACACTACTATTTTGTGATGCCCACGAAGAACACGCACAACCTTCATTGCAAGACATTAGAAAATTGATTGGAAACCACCTCTTAAGCTACGAACCACCAACCACGAAACCACCTCTTTAGGTCTGAACCACAAACCAAATGGAGAGCAAGAATAAGATGCTAACGACCATAAATGAGTTAGGGCAAATTCACACTTCACCATTCATTAAATAATTTGTACACGTAACACTGTACAATTATTTTTTTACACGTCTTCTTCTTTCAATGACATGTATCCGTTCTGCATTACCACATCACCACAATCTTAATGCCGTTTCTGAGAATCCAATGGGATGCACCTGATTGATGCACTTAACCTTATTTGGGGACCAAATTGACACATTTTTTTCGTCGGGTACCAATTTGACACCCTTGACCCAAAGTGGGTACCATACGAGTAATTAAACCTAAAATTTATGATAAATAAAGATTTGATCATTGTAGTTGGAGGTATGACCTTGGCGATTTAAACGAGTTAGTATTACTCAAGATGAGATGTTCTTGAGTTACTTTGTTGGCCATGAGCTCATTTATCTTGACTAGTCAATACAAAATTAATCAATATGATGTGAATCCAAAGGGGTGGATTCGTTTTATGGATCAATTTAGGTTGGAATGCTAATAAGTAAGAAATTTGAGAAATTATTTAAAATAAGAAAACAGAAATAGATAAGAAGATGGAGTGAAAATTGATAGACGTCATACTTCCAAGGATGGAAGATAAGCCTAAGAGTTTAAACACACAAAGGGATAAATGACCTTTGATAAAACTCAAGAATTCTTGAATTACTAAAGAACTTAGGAGAATCACTCTAGCTAAGAAAGAAGAGATAAAATTCTTATATTTTCTGAATAAAAATCAACTTGATTTCATTGATAAAAATGATTCAGCTTATATAGGAGCTTTAACCATTAGAATTACAAAAGACCCATTAATTTTCAATTACAACCCACTTAAAGTTATTAATGATCCATTCAAGCTAATAATGATCCACTACTGAATTGCTGATTGTAACTGAATTGATGATTGTACTGAATTTAAGGCAACCAAAAGTTATCCACAAGCATTCAACAAAGGTCCTCTTGGTCTCCCAAAGTTTGGTTCTTAAGTTGGAACATGGGCCGTTATTTAACTTGAACATAAAGAAAAACTAAAGCCCATTAATTGGTTACCCAAAACATGATTTGGTCAGCCAATTATACAAAGCATTGGGGCCTTATTTAAATAAAAGAAATTGCATCAACGTGGTGGGTTAGTTATACTCCATTTGGGTCATATGCAATTCACATCACAATATCTTTATAAAGTATAAAAAAATCCATTTTATGGATTTGGGAGAATTTTCATTTCATTTTATCTTATTATGATATGTTGTATATTTTTTATGTGATATTTGTCTCACTTCTCTATTTTATGATTATGTGTGAAAAAAATAATTTTTATAAACTTATCATAGATAGCGGCTCCTAACATGCTTGATCCCTTCTTCGCCGACATTATGGTTGTTTTCTTGGTGAATGCATGGCAAACCAATGTAGTGAATAATTCTATGACATTTCAGGGAACAAGAAACTCTACTATTATTTTTCTCTCTACTCCATACGCGACGATTGTCATCGAAGGACAAATCGGAGTTACCTTCTATTTACCCCCAACAATCCAAGTCAACCTTATCCATAACTTTTTTCCTCTACTTGTTTGAAAGCTAGTATATGAGGGGGAAATTGTAAATAAATAACATATCTTCCTCTTCTAGTGTAAGAAATATAAGATGTACTAAATGGTGTGGATATAAGATGCATACAGTGTTGTAAATATATATATATATATATATATATATACATGTATATATATATACATGTATATATATACATGTATATTTATATACATGTATTTATATATATGTATATATATATACATGTATATATATATATATACATATATATACATGTATATATATATACATGTATATACACACACACACACACATATATATATATATATATATATATATATATATGTAAATATTTTAAGTATAATTAGATGTCATTGTATAATTTTGTCTATAAATTTTATAAGTATATTATAGAAAATAATAATAATAAAGGAATAAATAGAATTTTTTTTAGGTCATCACACGTATAACTTGAAGAGGTTTGTGTACTCGGGATAAGCTAGAGAGATCTTTGTATTTGTAACCTGGAGAGGTTGACAACTCATTGTAATAAAACGTTTTTTGCTTAATAGAACCTATTAAGATGTCTGCTTAAGGAGAATTAGATATAGTCCGTGTGGGTGAAGCTGTATAAAATTATTTGTATACTTGATCTTTTTGCTTAATGTTTCAACTTGTTCCTCGTGAGAAAAGTCTAAGGTTCTAATCTGTTACCACAAGTGAACTTGGTATATGAATTTGATGAAGCAAGTGCATGAGATCATATGTGGTTGATAAAGAATTGTTGAAGATTTTTTGTTGATCAAGCTTCTGATTTGTTGCATCCAAAGTTATCATAAAGATTTAAAAGTTTAAATATTGTACTGTATTCGTAAATTATATGACATATGATAGATGTCTTTTGTCTTATATGTGCCATTTTCAATCTGTTAAAAAGGTTATTAACAAGCTAAAAGGCTTGCTACATATAGTTCGTGTATGAATGTATTCAAATAGTTGAATTATTAATCAATCGATTTATTTTACGTAAGACAAGTGAAATCAACAGATTATATGGACAAATCAACCTGTTGTTCACTTATGACCAAGCTATATAAGCTGGTTTTTTGGAGAGTTGATGAAGGATTCACCCCAACCAAAGATGGAGGCACATGCTTAAGAAGACTAAGCATGTTTAGAAAGGAAGTTCACTAATCCCTCATCCCTTTCATTTGTGTTTATTATTTTTTATTCCCTAAGTTGACTTAGTTGAATCAACTTTAGTTGACTTGTTGACTTTTAACTAGATTTGACTTGTTGACTATAGTTGACTTGACTTAAGCCAACATGCTAATTTATGTTTATTTGCTATATAGGTTAATTAGGAGTAAGAAAGCAATGCTAGGTGGCGCACGGTGATTAGGGAGCATAAATGATATGGAGGAGAGAGTAAAGCAAAGGCATAAAGCATAAAGTAAAAGGTATAAAAAAAGTGTACCTATGTACCTTTGGTCTCCTTTGTTTTTAGCACACTTTGGCCACTTTTTGGAGACATACCATAGTTAGCTCTTTTGTCTCTCATTTTTGTAACCTTATTTGACATAGTTTTTAGAAGCTAGGGTTAGGTTTTTGTAGAGACATCCTTAGGTATCTTTTATTTGCTTAGAGGTCCCTAAACTATTCTGTATAAGGGGTGCTCCTAAACATGTAAAAGGGTTGAACATTTTGAAGTAAAAACACTCTTGTGTCTCAACCATTTGTGAGAGTTTCCTCCCTAGGGAGTGAATACTTTTAAGCCTTATCTTGTATACATAGGACTCGAACCCAAGTCCTCTCACATAACCAAAGTACTCTCAACCATATAAGCTAGTACTTTTCCACATCACACTAAACAATAATTAATGCCATAAGGCGCTTTCTACCCACATTTGTTAATTAATTAATTTTCATGGGTCTTACACGAATAAAGAGAAAATAAAAATATTTGTAAGTGGTCTTAGGAGAGACATACAACACCAAGTAGAGTTGTATGAGTACTCCACTCTTGAAAATTTTTTCACACTTGCCCTTGGGATTGAAATTCAATTGAAAAGAAAAAAAAGGGAAAAGAAGAGGACCATGATCTTAAAGAAGAGTAATGATGTTGAAAGTGAACACTCATCTCCCCATTCTATTTCAAAAGAATCTTCTTCCTCTAGTAAAACTAAAATTTTTTAGAAAGACCCTATGTTATTAAGGCGCATTATAGGTCAAGATCAAGTGAGCTTGAGCCAACTCAAAAAGAAAACATTTTTCAATCCAGATGCAAAATTAATAAATGGATTTGCTCTCTAATTATTGATGGAGGAAGTAGTACCAATGTACCTAGCACAAGGTTGGTGGAAAAGCATAGCTTAGAGACCATTCCTCATGCTAAGCCCTACAAGCTTGCTTAGATAAGTAAAGAGGGAGAAATAGATGTCAGTAAACAAGTCCTAATTAACTTCTCTATAGGAAGCTACAAAGATGAGGTGCTATGTGATGTTGTTCCCGTGGAAGTCACACATATCTTACTAGGTAGGCCATGGCAATTTGATAAACAAACTTAAATGATAGCCATACCAACCAATACATTTTCTTCATAAATGGGAAAAAGACCACTTTACAGCCTCTATCACCTCAAGAAGTTAATAACGATAGAAATATAATAAGAAAAGATAAAGAAGAAAAAAAGAGAGGCAAGCTTTCACTAAGGTGTTACTTGCCTACAAAAACATTCTTCCAAAGCAAGATGTGCATCACCCTTCCTTCTCTTCCCAAGCCAAAAAGGAAGGCCCAAAGCGCAAGAAGGAGAGGAACAATAGTCTAGAAAATAAAGATGGCCTAACTAAAGCTAGGGGTAATACCCTTAGAAAAGATGGAACAAGAGTTCATAAAACGGAGGGGCAAATCCTCCCCCAAATCAAGTCAAGCTCCATCTACAAAGGCTTAAAGAATTTGTGGTCAAATTCTCTCCAAGGAGGGAAGGATTGTAACATCCCTACTAGATATTACTTATTTAAAATAAAGAAAATAAGAAAAGAACATCAAACGTTAAATCTTTTATTATTTCCAAACACGAAAATTTCAAAATATCATTGAACGCGCCAAAACTATTTAACAATAGTAAATAAGATCTTTACAATTTTTCAAAATCCAATAAAATAGCAGTAACATAATAAATTCCTAGCTTCAACCCAAGCTAGCCCCTCTCTTCGTCTCAGGCGTTAACAGCATCACCTGTATCATTAACTACTACTGTGTAAAGAATTATATGATCATCGTCAAACACAAAAAGAAAGGGTGAGCTTAATAATAAAAGAAAACACGTCAATTAAATAATATAAATACACCCAGTTATATTATTATAGTTAGACCTTGGCCAAGTCTTTAATACCCCAAGGCTTTTCAACCTTCCAATCACACAACATACTTAGCCATGAACTCAGGATTTATGATGCACTCGCCTGAGCGAGATAACATGTCGCCCAAAACCTGGGCACTCCGCCTGAGCGAGTGGCTCGAGTAGAATCAGAGTCAAGACTCTACTACTTTCGCCCAGGCGAGCCTTGCTCGCTTGGGCGAGAATATCATATGTCTTCCCTACAAGAAAACCATGCAAAATCTTGTTTCAAACATTACCAAGCAATTCTAGAACACCAATATTTATCATGAATGTGTTTTAAAACCAATTTCACTATCACAATTTGAGATTGATTAACAACAGCCATATAACGCAAAAACCCCAAATTATTCATACCCAAACATATAATAGGCTTTTCCAAGACTGTTAGAACAACAATTCTCACATCATATTTACATAGGCACAAAAATTCCATGTAAATAAAGCATAAAATTATGAGACAAGGCTCTCAAACATACACATAACCACAGATACTAAAATAGCTCCCCTTACCTGGAAAATCCTTGCTCTTAATGGTCTTTTATCCCTTTTTCTTTATGATACCAATTAGCCTTCCTTTACCACTCCAAAAACTCAACTCTCACATTCCCAAAGTTATTAGAATGATTCTGTAAAACTCTCTTCTCAACCCCTCACGAAATTGCAGTCTCAAAACCCTCCCAAATGCCTTATTTTCTCTTTTTATATGGTCCTAATTATGATTAAATAAAAAGAAACGAAAATGTTTTTAATTGACTATAATTTCCTTTAACAGCCCATTATGGGTTGTTTTCCTAGCCTCCCTTTGGGAGCCCACTATCTCTAGGGTTTCCCCACCCTTTCACATTCATACCACAATTATACTAGCAAAAAAATAAAAAGGTTAATTTCGTTCTGAGCAAGGTTTGAATCCACAACCATTCAATCACAAAGCAAGTGCATAACCAATTCAACCAATCATGTTTCGTTATAACTCTTAAATTTTTAAAATTACATTATCACTATTCCCATTGAATATATAACCTAAAAAAATTGCACCAATTAAAATAACATACAATTTACATGCATAGGACTCGAACCTAAGTCCTCTCACACAATCAAAGTACTCTCAACCACTTGAGCTAGTACTTTTCCACACCACAAACATTTGTATTAAATGCCATAAAGACTCCTATTACCCACATTTATTAATTAATTATTTAAATTTCTCGGGTCTTACAAGGATGATGAAGGATTCAACCAAGGATGGAGGCACATGCTTAAGAAGACTAAGCATGTGTTAGAAAGGAAGTTCACTAATCCTTCATCCCTTTTCATTTGTGTTTGTTATTTTTGATTCCCTAAGTTGACTTAGTTGAATTAACTTTAGTTGACCTGTTGACCTTTGACTAGGTTTGACTTGTTGACTATAGTTGACTTGACTTAAGCCAACATGCTAATCTATGTTTATTTGCTTTGTAGGTTAATTAGGAGTAAGAAAGCAATGCTAGGTGCCACGTGGTGATTGGGGAGCATAAATGATGTGGAGGAGAGAGTAAAGCAAAGGCATAAAGTATAAAGTAAAAGGTATAGAACAAGTGTACCTATGTACCTTTGGTCTCCTTTATTTTTAGCACACTTTGGCCACTTTTTGGAGACATATGAGACACATTCTTTATCTCCTTTTGTGCTAGAACGAAATTAGCCTTGCACACACCATAGTTATCTCTTTTGTCTCTCATTTTTGTAACCTTATTTGACCTAGTATCTTGAAGCTAGGGTTAGGTTTTTGTAGAGACATCCTTAGGTATCTTTTATTTGCTTAGAGGCCCCTAAACTCTTCTATATAAGGGGTGCTCCTAAACATGTAAAAGGGTTAAACATTTTGAAGTAAAAACACTCTTGTGTCTCAACCATTTGTGAGAGTTTCCTCCCTAGGGAGTGAATACTTTTAAGCCTTATCTTGCATAGCAAGTGGCAGCACACATCCACTCATCTTCAAGGTTGCCATGGCTTCTAGCCTAGCCTTGTAGTGGCGTGCTTCTAACATTTTTACCATTCCTTTCCTTTCCATTTTATGTTTTCTTCTTCCTTTATTTTTACTTGGTTTTCTATGGTTTCTGTGCCTTCAATTTCCTTTTGGTTTTGAATCAATAAATCATTTTCTTCTCTTAAGCTCTATGAAAGGAACCTTCAAATCTAGATAGCATGTTATCTTAATATCTAGTACGGATTTCACTTAGCTTTCTTAATCAACTCACACCATATTCAATAATCTTAAGAAGAAACAAGATAATCCTTCAATCAAGAGTTCACTAATGCAGAAAAGGGTTTTGGCACCGGTTGTTTTGGCTATTATACCTCGGTTCAATAACTGAGGCATATCTAGACGAGGTAGAAAGGGGTGGATTGTTGGCCTCGATTATCAACTGTGGTATAAACTTCAATATTAGGCCTCAGTTCTAGAGAATCGAGGCATAAAATGATTAATAAAAAAAAGAACCCAAGAAAACTAAACAATAATAGAGATGGCGAAGGATGCAATGTTGGACATGATTTGGAGAACTAATCAATCCTACCAAGGGTTCCTAGAAATCATTTACTGCAAAAAAAAAAACTCAAACTTTACAAAAACGCAAGAAAATTTGAAACAAACGCTCACCAAAGTTAGACGTTGAGTGGCGGTTTGGCAGAGTTCTACATTTTCGTGACGTAGAATGGAGGTTGGGAAGAACGACAAAGTATAACACGAAGAAGATGAAAAAGAAGAAGAAAAAGAAGAATAAGGAATCACAAAGTGGTTGCAGAAGAAGAAGTGGCATAGAGAAAGTGAAGAAATTAAGCCTCTACAATTGTTCCAAGTTTAACCCTAAACAGAGTTTTAGGCATCAGTTATTTAAACAATTGAGGAACAAACCTCTGTTTAAAATAAAATAATTAAAAAAAGAATGACAATATTGAAATTTTAGCAAACTTATATGCTTTGGTTCTAAAATAATCGAAGTATATAGCATGTACATGCCTCTATTCTCTAGCAACCAAGCCATAGTCGTCTACGCAAAATAAAATAATTAAAAGAAGAGTGCCAATTTTGAAATTTTAGCAAATTTATAGGCCTCGGTTATAAAACAATTGAGGCATATACTCGGTTCTCTAGCAACCAGGGCGTATAAATTCGCGAAATTTCAAAATTGCCACAACGATTTTATATGTCCCAGATTCTATAAAACTTAGGCATCTCACCCAAGTTAAAAAGTCAAATTGTACTAGCAGTTGATAAAAACTTGAGATTTCTGAGTTCGAAAACAATGATATGAATTTGGAAAACTATCTCTCTTTGAATTACACAATGTGCAGGTAGTGTTTGAAGATCTTTTTGAATCTTGGAGCAATTTTGTTTGTGTTGAAACTAGAAGAACACATGTTTTGGTTGCCTAAGGAGAGCTACCACTTAGGTTTGGTTGTTCTTGTGCTTCTGTGTGGTTCCTAATGTAATTCTAGGACTATAAAGGGATCTTACAATGTAAGGGATAAGATTATTGTCGGATTCAAAAATCTTGGTCTTTTGCTTTATTCAAAAGTGTAATCTTTGAAAGATTTTGTAAAACTTTTGATATAATGCATGATTAGGCTTAGGTTGTCTTGATAAACTAGATGTAGTTCAATTTTAAGTGAACCCGTATAAAAATGTGTATGCTTGTTGTTGTATCTTTCTTTATCTCCTTGATTTTAATATAAAATTTCAAGAAACTTGTGTATAGTAGTCTTTTAATAGTTCTTGAGTGATCTGACATTATCTGGGAGTATATCTTTATTAATTGTGTTGATTGAAATCAATCTTGATATGTTTTAGATACTGGTTCTGAGTTTATCTTTAAATTCATAACTTTGTAGAATTCTAGTATATCAATTGATTGTCTCTACATTTTAATTTGTTGAATTACATTACATAAATAGATTAATTAGTTATTTTTGTTTTTAATTGACTGAAAGAGTACAGTTCAACTGCAATTGCATTCTAATTTTGTGGTTGATCTGATTCAATCAAAAGGGGTTTTAAGAATTTAAAAGTAATCAAAGTTTTCAAAAAGTTAATTTAACCCCTTCTTCTTGACTAAGTTACCCATTTCAATACTTATAATTGCTATTTATAGCAAGGTTTTTTAAAATTATTCAAGTTGATACTAAAATAGTTTTAAAATGGTTGAAACAAGCTTGCTTTTGCATAAGGTGCCTCTACACATAGACCACTTACGTTTAGTGGTGTTAACTACCAATTTTGGAAAATTCGCATGAAAATTTTCATTGAATCGATTGACCAAGGCATTTGGGATGCAATTATGAATGGACCATACACTCCTAAACACGTTTTTGATAACAAGCAAGTTAACAAGCCATGGAATCAATGGACATAGGAGGAAAGAAAGTGTGCACAATATGATTGTTCAACAAAGAACATTCTCACCTCTTCATTGAGCATGAATGAGTTCTTTAAAGTCTCTCAATGCAAAAGTGAAAAAGACATGTTGGATGTGCTTGAAGTCACACATGAGGGAACAAATGATGTGAAGACAGCAAGGAAGCATGCTTTGATACAGGAACATGAGTTGTTCAAGATGCAACAAGGAAAACCAATTGTTGAAGTGCAAAAGAGATTAACACATATTCTCAACCACCTTATAGGCTTGGGACAAGAGTTTGATAAAGAAGAGTTAAATATCAAAGTGCTAAAGTGTCTTGATAGAAGTTGACAACCCAAGGTAAGTGCCATCTTAGAATCAAGGGATCTATCCACTATGACCATAACTGCATTATTTGGTAAGCTAGGGGAGAATGAAATTGAGATGCATAGGCTAAATAAGCAAGAATGAAGTGAGAAAAAAGGTTAAAAACATAGTCTTAAATACTAGCCCCAAAAAGAGTGATGAACCTTAGGAAGAGGTGGCTAAATCAAGTGACAATGAGGACTTGTATCTACTGTTTAAAAGGTTTGGGAAGTATCACTAGAGGAAAGGTAACAAAGGTAATCAAAAGAGGTACAACTCTAAATGTAATTATTCAAATAACACTCCTAGTTTCTCTTGTTATAATTGTGGAAAAAAAGGACATATCAAAATTGAATGTCCAAACATTAACAAAGAAAAAGAGAATAGTGTTGATAGGAAAAAGGAGAAGAAGCCCAAGGAAAGACGTGCCTACATAGCTTGAGAAGATAATGATGACTCAACAAGTAGCTCATCAAAAGATGAAAGTGAAGAAGCAAACTTGTGTCTCATGGTTGTATATGAGTCATCTTCATCAAGCCAAGTAAGTTCTCTATCATCAAAAGACAAGGATGACTATAATCAACTGTTGCATGACTTTGAAGAATTGCATAGTGAAGCTAACAAAATTGTTGTCATAAACAATCGATTGAAAGGATTAAACAACCGATTAGAAAATACAGTTAATCAACTAGAATAAAAAATAGTCAATTTAAAAGTTGATTTTGAATACCTGGACATGACTTACAGTAATTCAACCTATTGTTACAAAAATTAGCTGACTACAAAACCTTGTGAAAATTACACTATTTTGAAAAATTAAGTTAAATATCTTTTAAAAACTTGTGCAAAATTCCCACGAGGGAAAACAAATGTAGTAGTTGTTCTTGACTCTCAAAATTGTGTTTTTGGAAATGATGGACTAGGTTACAACCCTATTTTTGAAAAGAAATCCAAGAACTTTACTAGTTTCTTTTCAAAAAGTGAGCCAAATAATGTCATTTATTTCTTGGAATTATTGTATGAAGAAAAGGTCATGTTTATAAGAATTGTAATGCAAGGAAATATGATGTTCCTAAAGGCTTTATGAAATGGATCCCAAAAGGATCGGGAGAAGGTTTATCCATATTGGACATAACTTATCAAAGGGTGCCATGTAATATTAACTTTTTTTTACAGGTCATAAAACGTCAAAAGAATGACTTAGGGTACCTTGATAGTGATTCTTCTAGGCATATGACATGTGAAAAAAACAAATTTACAAAGTTGAACTTGAAGGCTAGTGACTAAATGGTATAATCAAGATGAAGGCATTGATTTTGGTGACACATATTCACATGTGGCTTTACTAGAAGCTATGAGATTACTATTAGTATATGCTTGCATGTGTAATTTTAAATTGTCTCAAATGGATGTTAAAAGTTCCTTCTTGAATGGTTTCTTAAATGAAGAAGTGTATGTATCACAACCTCCTGGCTTTGAAGATTACCTATATCCTAATCATGTTTTCAACTTGAAAAAGGCCTTGTATGGTTTAAAATAAGAACCACGACAATGTTATGAAAGGCTAAGTTTTCAAAAGGATATGCTAGAGGTGTTGTTGATAAAACACTCCTCATTAGAAAACATGAAAGTGATGTCATACTTGTTCAAGTATATATTGATGATATTATATTCGGTTCAAATAATAAGTATATGTGTGAAGCGTTTGTAGGGAGAATTTGAAATGTTTTTTATAGGTGAGTTAACCTACTCTCTAGGGCTACAAGTCAAACAACTCAAGTAAGGAATATTTTTAAGTTAGTCAAAATACTGTTTTGATCTACTGAAAAAGTTTGAATTGGAGAATTGTAGAGAAGCTGTCACTCTAATTGCTACAAACTATCTTATGGATAGCAAAAGCATAAATGGGACATGTAATCTACTTGGCTCAAGCTTGATATCATGGAATAGTGTAAGACCCAGGAAAATAAATAAATAAATAAAATTATTTAATATAAATGCAATGGAAGGGATCTTTATAGTAATTAATGCAGAGAGTTATGAGAAGGAACAGTACTAGCTCAAGTAGTTGAGAATACTTGGTGATGTTGTGAGGACTTGGGTTCCAGTCCTGTGTAACATCCCGGACGGATATTACGGATTTTAATAAAATAAAGAAAATAAATAAACATGTCGCATTTAATAATACCTCATTTCCCAAAACTCGGGAAATTTAAAACTTTTATTAACGTCCAATAATAAAGCAAAAATCCATAATTTATAACATCTGGAAATAATATAAAAACATCTCGCAAATGTTTACAAATTATATCAAACACCAATAATAAAAACATAAAACTCCTGAGATATCCCCTCTCTGTGGTTAAGCTCCAACAGTACCACTTGCATCAACATCATCTACTCATGTGTACTGCGTACACGATCATCGCCAAACACAAACAAATAGGGTGAGCTTAACAGATTAATCATATAAAACACATATACATATATTAATCACCAATATACATCAAAGAAATTCTCTCCTTTGATTCCATCTTGCATGGCCACAACCATGATATTTGCGTTATACACCTCCTAGTAAGTACTTCAAGATGACCTGCTGCCATACCTATCGGCCACAACCGATTGAGCACGTGTGGGAAACCATTACTATGGATCATACACTGTAACGCCATCTTGCATGGCTACAACCATGATATTTGCGTTCTACACCTCCTAGTAAGTACTTCAAGATGACCTGCTGCTATACCTATCGATGAACAACCGATAGAGCATGTGCGGGAAACCATTGCTACAGATCATACACTGTAACGCCATCTTGCATGGCTACAACCATGATATTTGCATTCTACACCTCCTAGTTAGTACTTCAAGATGACCTGCTGCCATACCTATCGACGAACAACCGATAGAGCATGTGCGGGAAACCATTGCTATGGATTATACACTGTAACGCAGGTGGAGTTCCCAAATACGAACATAGTTCATAACGTCCCAAGACTACCAAACTCGTTAGTCAACTACTGAGGAGGGCAATCTATCTGGACCCATCGGTACTAGCCACAACCAGCACACTCACACTAACAACACTCGTCAACCCGAGCTCAACTCAATGGTTCCTCGTGTTCATCCGCCATCCAGAGCCACAACTCAAGGGATGTTATTCCGAGCCACAACTTAAGGAATACCACGTGCTTAAACCCCTATCCCGAGCCACAACTCAAGGGATACGTTCCGAGCTTAACTCAAAGAACACCAGCAATCCCACCTTTGACGCATCACCAAAAGCCATGTAGATCACGCACGCAGAAATCCAACAACCCAAGGCTGCAACAGTAAAATCGCCTGATGGGGGACACAAACCGCCGGGCGTTGCCGCCTCCAGACCGCCTGGCGGGTGATGCGTACCGCCAGGCGTGTACCGCCTCTAAACCATCAACCTCTGCAACCACCGCCTGGCGGGACTCTTCACACCGCCAGGCGTCAGCACTTCAGTAGCCTATTGTTCCTACCTCTATCGCTTGGCGGGACCTCCCTCTCCACTAGGCGCCACCCGCACCAGGACCTCATTGTTTCCTAGCTATCGCCTGACGGTTTCAATACCTCTGCCAGGCGCTATACCAGTACTCGCACAATACAAAAGTTCAAGCACTCAAAATAGTTTGCCGTCTCGGATTTGGTCCTATACACTTCAACAATTTCACTCCACTCCAATTAGTTCACCTCTAGACCGTTCACACTCAAATGGATTTGGTTTAAACCACAAAATCAGTTACTTAGCTATGTTTCTCACGATATTCCAATTTACTACTTTGGGTTCACAATCTGAAAGAGTTCACAAGTTCACACTCCTTGTTTCATAGTGTGCCATCCACTGTCCTGCCCCTTTTATGCCAGCATTTCCCACCATTTTACATAAATCCCCAGTCAATCGTTTATGCCACGACCAGTGTATTCAACCTATGACTATATCCCTTTGCCATTCTAGTTTTAATCCTTCAAGACTCTACTTCATTCACCTCTACTATCATATAGTTATTATCATCATAATCTGTGTTATCATCAATTTACCACTTTCAACTTCAAGAATAACATGAACCAACACTTTTCTAAGAACCAACATTTCCTAACAACTCTCACAAAACATAAAATTCTAATTTCCTGAGATGGTGCCTAGTAGCCAGCCCCGTGCTACCTGGCGGTGTAGAGGTGAGTTCGAACCTTGGCTTACGTGAAATAGATTTTTTTCATATTTTATTATTTTCCTATGTTAGGAAAAACCTAGAAACCCTAACCGTTTGTGGAGAAGTCAGAAGGATGGAAATTATGGACTTTGATGAGCTAAAACCACCAGAGTAATGTTTATTGATGACATATTATTCCATCTTCATTTTAATTTTATTAACTAAAATTAAAGGGCTGAAAAGTGGGAGAAAGAGTGAGTTTGGTGAAGGGAAATAGGAACTTTTCATATAGTCAACAAGTATAATTGTGAGAGGGTTTAGCCAAGAGAGAATTAGAAGGCCAAAATGTGTGCTAAGTGATGTGAGCCAAAGGGGATCAATTTTGTACAAAGAGGAGCGTTAGGAGTGCAATTGGAGCGAGATTTCCAGGTAAGGGGAGTTACACCTATGTGTATTTCATAAAGTATATATTTCGTGGTACGTTGAATGCATGATAGCCTCTTCCACTTTTGTTTTGTGCTAAAAAAATCGTGTTTCTATGTTTTTGCCCAGAAATTGCCTAGCGATGTTCTTGGGTCACCAGGCGACACAAGCTATTTTGAACTTAGTTTCTGGGTTTCCCAAAAACTGCCTAGTGACATTGGAGACTTGCCAGGCGCGTAAGCAGCGTTGGCATATTTTTGTTTTTGGTTGAGTTATGTAGCATGCTTGGGTGTTGTAATCAATTCCTTGCCTTAGATTGATCTCTCATGTTATAAATATTTGGAAATGCCTTTGTTGGATGCTATATTGGTGAATTGATGATTGCACAAACATGCAGGTTAACTTTGGAATTTAGGAATGAATTGGAAATGTGATGGCCATGTTGTAATTATTTTGCTATTGTGTTTGTTTATTTAATTGAAGCTATAAGAAAGGTGGAAATATGATTGAGGTGAATTGTGTACAAGGGGATAAGGGGGGTTATGTATGTGGTGGTTTTAGGGATTTTCTCGTAGGTGCGGGAAAATCTGGGAATTTTTCTAGAAACTGATGTACTTCCTGGCAGTACATGGTCACCGTTAGGCGATAGCCACTATCTAGCAACCCTAGTTGGTTGGTTGTTTTGGGTTTCAGGTTGGGGTTCTGTCATGCATCACTTGGTTTATGCATGCGGTAATATATGGACAAGTGTATTAAATTGTTGAGTCTAATGCATATGATAAATTTGTGGAAGTGTATTCAATTGTTGAGTCTAATGCATATGATAAATTTGTGGGATGTGCTAAAATTACATTGGCATGAAGTATTGCAATAATGAAAATAGTGTAGATAAGAGTTACTAAATTATGACTATGTGGAAGTTGCATGCTGAACATAAATTTTGGTTTTGGGTGTAACTCCAATGCATAAAATGTCAAGATAAAATGGGCCTAAGTCAACCATTGGGAGACTAATGCATTATGTTGAAGCTAAAGCTTGGGTTGGCATGAGAGACTGGGTTAAAGTGAATAATCTTGGGAATCGTTTGAGATACTTCTATGACATTGCATTAGTTGGATGGCATTATTGGTACCTGGTTTGTGTTCCTAAAAAGCATGATTAATATTGTATGGTTTGAGCATTAGCATGGTCTTAATTGTTAATGCATGTATACATATACATGGTCGTTGCATATGAGATTTGTGAGTGCGTTATTGATTTAAGTTGAGATGCATGAACACGTATTTTGAGTTCTAGATGTGTAACTTGACTGTTTGAGATGTTAAAACCTGCCTTGGGGGTGTTAAACTAACAATTGTCACACTACTAGTATTGCGCCTGGCGGCTAAGGGGGGACCGTTAGGTGATAGGAAAAACCAGGGAGACCTTGCACCGCATGGCGCTTGGCAGTGATCTGAGATCGTCATGCAGTCTATAGTACCATTTCGCCTGGCAACGCTTAAGCTACGATAGGCGATAGTGTAAGGACATTGGGTTTTTGTGGTCTGTTTTGCATGATTTGGGTGATGGTCTTGGTGTGGGAATTATGCTTGGATCCTTTTTACGAGTAGAGGTTCGTAATGAAGTTGGAAACATGTGATTAATACGGTGTGGGGAGGTTCATAGTAGGTGTTCACGCATGTTGGACAACGAGCGGGGAGATTCATAGAGTTGGACTACGAACGGGGGGGTTTGTAGAAGCATATGGAATATCTATGACCAAGGTTGAGTATATACTAATATTATATAGGCCAGGTTGATGATATTGAGAGTTTTACACAACTTATGGTAATGGCTTTGGGTATAAGACATGTTGAAACCCATTTACAAGTGGTGGCTCGTAATGGATTGTAAATACGCGACAATCACGAGTGGTTGACTAGTGATGTTGGAAATCCTATGTGAGCATACGAGTGGGAAGCTCGCATTGGCTAGCTCCACTTGATTGTCACTCACGGGGGGTAGGCCAGTGATGTTGGGAATCCTGTGTGAGAATACTGATGGTGGTTGGTATTGGTTAGCTCCATTTGGTTGTTACAGATGGTGGTTCCTAACATGATATTTCCATGCATGTTGACCTACGAGTGGTACTCTCATAGGGGATGAACCACGAGTGGTAGGCTTGTGGCAACATGTGTCATCTTAAGGTCATTGTCAAAGTGTGTAGAACCTGGACGAACATGGTGGGAGGCCATGATTGCTTATGCATAAGAATAAAAGTTCTCAAAAGGGGTTTAGGGATAAGTTAAAATGCTTTGGGTGAGGGTTTTATGATAAAATTCTTTATGCAAGTTAATTATATTGAGCTCACCCTTTTTGCTTGTGTTTGGCAATGATCGTGTAAGTTGTTACACAGGAGGAGATGTGTTGCAGGTGACGATGTTGATGCATAAAGCCGGAAAGGGGCTAGCTTGGGAAATATTTTAAAGACCATTTTATATATTTTGTAATCTATTTAATTATGCTTTTGGAACTTTGGATTTTGTAATGTTTAAGGTTGAAGTATGAATTTGAATTGTGCGTGAATAATAAAGTTTAATTTTCTCGCGCTTTGGGAAGAATATTTCATGCCAATTTACTTAAAATATTACTTTCTTTTATTAAATTAGTAATATAGACCTGAATGTTACAAATAGCAAAACGCAAGCTTGTGTGGCACTCTCCAGAGTTGAGGTAGAGTATATAACAGTTGGTCATGGTTGTGCTCAAATAATATGGCTAAAACATCACCTCTTGGAGTATGGTGTGAAGTTGGAGTATATAACAGCAATATGTACCCTTGTATTGTGATAACACTAGTGCAATTAATCTAACTAAGAATCCAATATACCACTATAAAACCAAACATATTGAGATAAGACATTATTTCATTAGAGATTGTGTACAAAAAAGTGATTGTGAATAAAGTTTGTCAAACGAGAAAACCAACTAGCTGATTTGTTCACTAAACCACTTGCTCATGATAGACTTAACAAGCTTATAACAAAATTAGCCATTCTAGACTTAAAAATGTGACTTGATACATTTATGGCTTGTTAATCTTATGAATCAACTGTTAATTTTCATTTAAACTGATAAATTCTTCAAAAAGTGTGATTTGTTAGTATTTTAACATGTTGATTTTACAAAACAACACATAAATTTCACTTAAAGTGTCAAATTCTACATAAAGTGTGATTTGTCAATTTTTTAATTTGTGAATTTTACAAAACAACACATAGATTTCACTTAAAATGTCACCACAGGCAATACATATGATCTGTGAAATGTTTAATATGTTGATTCTACAAAACAACACATAGATTTCACTTAAACTAGCAATGCATACATTATGTTTAATATGCATTTTCTATGTGTTGATTTCACTTACGCTGATTTGTAACTACATGAATTAAATTCAATTGGTTGACTCAAATAATTCATCACGTGATATTGTATGTACTATGGTGACATCATGTAAAAATTATTGCATAAGCTAAAATTGTCTTTTCATATTACATTGACCATAAAGCACTTTTATTACATGATTCTCAGTGTGCAAGCATTTGTTATGATCAAAACTGAGTAGATAACACATAAAACGCTTGGGAAACATCATGATTTATGATCATACATAGATTATAATGCATTCAATTGGCTTTGATTGCTTATGCTTCATTGAATACGAAATCACTATACAAATTAATTGATTGATTATAAAATTCAATATGTTGATTCTATAAATACTAGCTTTTGCATCATGCTTCATATCTACTAGTAAGAGTCAAACCACAATACAACATGCCCTACAAACAAAGAAATACCCAATTTGATGAGGAGATTTCCACCCCTCTTACACTATCCTCTCCAATTATTGAAAATCATGGTAGGCTTGAAGCTTGGTTTGAGGGCCATGAGGATAGAATTCAAGTGTTCCTCATTGAGATAATGTAAGACCCAAGAAGAATTAGAATAAAGGTAAACACATAGAAAAATTAACGATTTGATTAAGTCTATAGATTTATTCTAACTTAATTATTTTATTTAATTGTGGGTTATGGAATGATAATTTGAGTGATTCAAGTAATTATTTTATTTAATTATTTTTTTTAATTATAGCATGTGGAATATATATGTTTATAACACTGTAGTGCACAATTTATCATTGAGATGCATATAGTGTAATGGTTGTTCTGTGTGCCAGTAGTGCGAAGGTGCTAGTGTTCAAACCTTTTTATAATTTTCTCTCTACTTTTACGTGGTTGCAACATGGTTTCAATTCTCTTTTTTTTTTCTTCTTTCTATTTCTTTGCTGCCACAAAAGAATAAAAACAGAACTTCGTTGCTGCAACTTGCAACATTTGTATTATGTTTTTATTTTCAAAGACTTGTTGATGCTACATGAAGCTAATAAAAAGGGAGAGGTTTTAATTTATAGAATCTTAACCAAATATCCAAAAATCCAAAATGGGAGGGTATTAGTATTAAGTGAAGGCTAGGGTTTTTCAAAAAAAATATGATTCATATAGTCCATAAAGACCGCTGGAGCATTAGTCACTCCAAATGGCATTACTACATACTCGTAATGTCCATACCTCGACCTGAATGTTGTCTTCTAAACATCTTCCGGTTTAACCAAGATCTGATGGTATCCAAACCTCAAGTCAATTTTGGAAAACACAGCTGCCCCTCTTAATTGATCAAGCAATTCGTCGTTCTTCGGAAGTGGGTACTTGTTCTTTATCGTCAGTTTATTCAACTGCTGATAGTCTACACATAACCGAGAACTCTCATCCTTCTTTTTCACTAGTAACACAGGGGCTCCCCACGACGATGCACTAGGTCTGATAAACTTCTTCTCTAGCAGATCCTCAATCTGCTTTTTCAGTTCTACCAACTCTGCGGGTGCTATTCTATACGGAGCCGCCGACATTGGACCCGCCCCAGGGATTAGATCAATAGAGAAATCTATGTCCCTGCTAGGTGGCAATTCGGGTATTTCATCGGGAAAAACATCAGCATACTCGTTAACTACTGGTATACTCCTGATCTTTTCCTCTAAGCTTTTCTTTTCTCCCTCAGCCACTATCATATAGAAAGTAGCTCCTTCTTCAATCTCCTTTAAAGCTCTGTGGGTTGAAATCAACTCTAACCCTTCCGATTCTGGGAACACCACTCTGTGTCGTCCGCAATCAATAACAATATGATTACTTGACAACCAGTCCATCCCCAGTATCACGTCCAGTCCCTCCAAAGGCAAGCATACTAGGTTCACCTTGAATCGCCTGCCCTCTATCTCCATCGAGCATCCAACACAGGCAGAATTAGTTGAAACCTGTCCAGATGCTGGTGTTGAGACTATTAACTCGCATCCCAGATCACGAGTCGACAATCCAAGATTCTTCACGCAGTCATGAGATATAAAGGAGTGCGAAGCTCCTGAATCAAACAACACTAACACCCGGTTACCCAACAATAAGCAGAAGTCGAGTATAAGACTACCTAATTGAGTGGCCTCTGTGTTGGTCAAAGCAAAGACTCGGCCTGCTGCTCCAGGCCTGTCTGACGAAGATGGTGGAGGTCGTGCTCCCGTGGTAGTCTTCTTATTAGGACATCTATTAGCAAATTGCCCTGGCTGATCACACGCATAGCACTTGCGAGTGCTAGCATTGTTCCCCGCACTACCCGCAGGCTGTGTACAATCTCTCCTCAAGTGCTCCTCTCCACAATTATAGCACCGCAACTTCTGTGAGGATGATGGCGGTCGGTTATAGGGCGTCTTCTACTGTCTCCCCTCAACACTAGTTATCTGGGATCTGCTAACTCTGCTGGGTCCCATCTCCAGCTGCTCCAAACTCTTGGCCTACTCGACCAAGACAGGAAACTCCCTGACCCTCAGTGGTACAATGAAACGCCTCAGCTCATGCTTTAAGCCACCTTCAAATTTCCTGCAATGCCACTCCTCCGTCACCGCCTGGGAGTAAAACCTCGCCAAGTAATCAAATCGATCCACATACGCCTGCACTGACATTGACCCTTGCTGCAGGGTAAGGAACTCAGCTTCACGCTCATGCCTAGTGCTGTCGGGGAAATACTTCTCCAGAAACCTCTTTCTGAAGTTAACCAAGTTCACCTCTTCCTCGCGGGTCTGCATCTGTTGTCGCATCCCCATCCACTAGTACTTTGCCTCTGTCACTAATAGAAAGGTGGCAAAAGTGAGTTTCTAAGCCTCTGAGCACTCTATTACCCCGAAGATTTTCTCACATTCACGTAGCCACGCATCCGCCTCATCCGGGGTGGCTTTGCCAGTAAACTTCGCCGGCTTGTGGGGCATGAAATCCTCCATCGTCACAGGCCTAACAGGGGGAATCACCGTCCTCGGCTGCGCTGCGACAGGCTGCATAACATCCATCATCCTGTGGATTGCGTTCGCAATTTCATCTACCCCAACATTGTTTCTGTGCCTCCTATTAGTCATTGCCTGTGCACGCCACATAATTTAGCTGTTCACATTAACCAGCTCAGATTATAACTAAAACAACAATCATTACACACCATAACATACAATCACATATAAACGCAGTAAGCTCACTCCCCAAGTTCCCCAAAATCTTAAAAACATTTGCTCTGATACCAAATGTAACATCCCTAAAAGATATTACTTAAATAAATATTTAAATATATAAAAAGAAGCATGAACGTTACAACTTCATTAATATCCGCCATGGAAGTAAAACAAAAATTTAATGTTCAACGCGACATCTAATAAAGATAAATAATTCTAAAAGCTTTTACAAGTTCCAAATAAAACTTTAAATCATAGAAAATCCCTAGCTCTAATTCCCCAGCTAGTCCCTCTCTCCATCTCGAGTGTTAGCAGCATTACCTGTATCATCAACTACTCCTGTGTAAAATTACACGATCATCGCCAAACACACACAGAAACGGTGAGCTCAAAATATATAAAAAAAACCACCGAAATTAAATGATAGAAAACACCCAATCTTATTATCATGATTACATATTGGCTACATTCTCAACCTGCCCGCTCGTGGTCCTGCCTCTACGAACCTCCTCGCTCGTAGTCCTCCTCTACGGACCTACCCGCCTGTAGTCCAACACATGTGATTCACAAGCTACGTACCTCCCCGCACGCAGCATCTCTCGACTGTAAGCACTGAACATACGTACCTACCTCGCCCGTATCCCCACAGGAGAGTAATCGAGTATGAACCTCCCCGCTCATAATATCAAATGTTATCCACCATCCATGAACCTACCCGCTCATGGCACAGCATCTCCTGATCCATGTTTCATCAAAGTATACAAGCAATACATATAGACTGCACTAAACTCGCCTGGGCTAGAAGCCTTAGCTTAAGCGACTAGGCCTATCTCGCTCAAGCTAAGATTTCTCGCCTGAGCTAGCGTGCAAACAGGTTTCTCGTGCGAAGGCTCGCTTAGACGAGCTCATCTCGCCTGGGCGAGATCCCACTTCGCTCAACACAACAACACTCGCATAGGCGGCAAGACACCAGAACACATAAGCATCAAACCCGATTTCTCGCTCGGGCGAGTACCTCTCGCTTGAGCGAGGTACTCTGTCGCTCAAAACCTGGGCTCCTCGCCTGGGAGAGATGTGCAGACCCAACCCAAAATCTCCTCTCTGTTATTCTCGCCTAGGCGAGCCTAATTAGCTCGGGCGAGTATAGATAACCTATTTGCTGTCACACATCTAGAGAACAAAACCAATTGCCAAAATTCATACTCCACTATGCTAAGTAATTCATCACTGTTTGCAAGGTAAAAAGCATAAATCATACAACAATTTTATCCCTAATCAAGCGGAAATGAACCAAAATCCATGATCAGTATTACTCAACCCCAACATTTACATACACTCTCATAAGGGTTTAATTACATTACCCAACACCATCCAATACCCCAATTTACAACACAATGATCAACAATTTCACATGGCACATTTACACAAATCAGTACACATTACAGAATACACCAAATTTCTAAACAAACGTGTAAGCACATGGAAAAGAGCTCCCCTAACCTGGAAATCCTTGCTTCTAATGGTTGCTCAGCGTTGGCTTTGTGGTACCCAAAATCTTTTCTTTTCTCTCTTAGATTAAAATTGCAGTTTTACTCACAATTCCCAACTCACCTTTTTCCCCCAAGTTCGTGCTCCTTCCCTCTCTTAAAATTCTTAGTCTCCAAAACCCTCTAATTGCTTTATTTTTACCCTTTTATATGTCCCCTAATTGTGACTAATAAAAAGAAAACGAAAATTAGACTGAGGGATGGTTTGATTGGTACTTAAGGCCCATTACTTAGTGCCTTTTCAGCCTCTCTTGGCTGCCCTTTCTGCTAGGGTTTTCAATGCCCTTTCACATGCAACCCACAATGATATTTAGCAAAAATAAAGGGATTAATTTCATTTTAAACAGGATTTGAACACACACCCCTGAAATTCCATGATCAAAGCATAATCAATTCAACCAAGTCATGTTCGTGTTAATTCCCCAAATTCTATAATTATGTTATCACTAACATAATCCTACATATTAAAATTAATATAACTCAAAGAACACACAATTAGCATACATAGGACTCGAACCCAAGTCCTCTAACACGATTAAAGTACTCTCAACCACATGAGCTAGCACTTTTCCACATCACAACAATTAGCATTAAATGCCATAAAGGCTTCCACTACCCGCATTTATTAAATAATTATTAATTTAATTATTTAAATTTCTCGGGTCTTATAGAGGTCATGAGGCGATGCTTTGCTAGGGGCCTAGTTACGAGTGTAACTTGTATTGGGGTAACATGTGGCCACTCTAGGTTATAGCCTGGTGGTTTTGGAAGTCTAGTGGAGTGTGCGAGATCGTGGCTCGTACGGCAAGGTTCCGGAAGATTGCCCTCTTCAGTGTAACTGATTGAGTTTGGTAGTCTAGGGACAACTACGGATTGCGGTTTGTTTTGGAGAACTCCACTTGGTGTCGCGGATTGTGGTCGTGGCAATTTATTCTCGCATGTGGACTATTAGGTGGTGGCTTGTAGTCAGTGGGGCGAGTAGACACTCGTGCATCAAAGATCGATTAGTGTACTCATCAAAGGGTGTAGAATCAAGATGCGTCCACCATAAGTTTTGAGGATTGAGGATTGGGGTGCTAACCTAGGTCATAGTTTGAATTGCTTTATTACTTATGTTGTATTTATCTTTCTTGTATTTGAGCTCACCCTATCTCTGTGTGTTTGGCGATGATCATGTAACTTGTTACCTGGGAGAAGATGTGGATGCAGGTGAGCACGTTGATGCTTAGATTCGGAGTGGGGCCAGCTATGAGAGTTTTTACTAGTTTTCTTCATGCACTATTTTGTAATGAATATTATGAACAATTAATCTTTGTAATAATTAAATGTCGTATGAATTTTATAATTGGCGCGTTGAAATAAAGTTTTAAATTTTCCTGTGTTTTGGGAAAATGAATTATCATAAATGCAATTTTATACTTATATCCCTATTTTAATTATTTAAATCAGTAATATTCGGTCGGGATATTGTAGGAATGGCCACATGAACCCAGTTATGGTTTTTGGGTTCGTTTCCAATATGCTTGTCTCAATCCTCCCACTAGTGGCATTCCTCTTGGGTAGTTTCTTCTAGCTCCAACAGTCTTTGGCCAATAATGCAACACGTGTGGAGACGGAGAAGAATTCATGGAGGACGATGATGATGGAGAAGGACAATATCTCTATTTAACTGCAGTAATTCCATCCCTCTCAAAATTAAGACCAAATTTAACTTTTATATAAATGTTACAATAATATTTTTATTAAAATTGATATTTTTAACAAAATTAAGTTCATTTAAATTTATATTTCACATTGATTTTTCTTCGATGTTAGAATTGGTTTAAAAATAACAACTTTATAAATTCAAAATGTAAAATTTTAAAGTTGTTTTATAACAATTTAAAATAAATATATTTATTTAAAATTTTGAAAGAAAATTTAAATAAATTTCAATGTGACAATTTTGACATGTGACAATTTTTTTTAAAATAATTAAAAAATATTTAAAAATATTTAAAAATATTTAAAAAATCTAGAGTTGACATATAGCACATCAATTAACTTTGTTAGTACTGTATTAACGAAAATAACCAATTGCAACATATTTTAAAAAATGAAAAAAAAATTAAGACTAAAAAAATTTGAAGATCTAATTGAAATTTTCGAACAAAAACGAAGACCAGTTGAGGATTTAAACTTGTACTTTTAACCTTTTTTATCATTATTTATGTACCACACCTAACCGGCCTCGTTGGCATATCTGCACATATCATCCTTCACCGACATACCTATATCGGTAAAGGCTGGGGGACTGGTGTACCACACTTAACCAATTCGACCAAATAATAATAATAAACGTCCACCATACTTATATGCGAAGTTATTCAGGAAATCGGCCTAGGCTAACCTAATCTTAACCGGCCTAAACCGGTAACCTAAGACATTAAGTACCAACCCAAGACCACACATTAAGCGATAGCGGCACGAGCCGCTGAGAAGATAATCGGCCTATACTGACCACCTTGGTATGCTTAATGGAATCAAAGCACTCCCAAAATTCAGCAAGCCCGTAATAATCAGACTAAGGGCCTGGGCTAAGGCCCAAGCCCACCTATGGCCCAAGCTAGGGCCCGGCCCATGGAATGGTCAGACGTAATTAATAATCTATAAATACACATGGACCCCACGAATTAAAGGTACGCATTCATTACTCCATTAATCACCTGATTTGACTTTTTGAGAGCTTTGGCTGACTTAAGCTTTGGAGTCCCTTTTGCAGGTAACCCCTCCTAGGTCCAAGCCGATATTTGCTAGATGGGAAGAGGCCAACCGAGGAGATAACGAATATATAGGTAAGGTGACACTTGTGCCTAACAGATCTTATTTGTACTCTGTAGGAACAATTAGCACCCACCATGGGGCACGAGACAACACCTTACTACCCGTTTTTCTCCGAAGATGGTTTCAACCCGTAGTAGAGCTGGAGCTAACAAGCAAGCGGACGCTTGCCCTTCCAGACCCGCTAACATCACCCCGGACCTGGCCGTCATCCTTTACGGTCAAGCCAAAATGCAACAGGAGCTGGCTGATCTGAAGAAGCGCAACGCTGATGAGATGGAGGCATTGTGGTAGGAAAACTCTCGCCTCAGGCGAAAGATCAAGGCCGATCCCACTCAAAAGGGAAAGGCCAAGGAGGCCTTTGAAGCTACAAGGTCCCCGATCTTCCAGCCCACAGAAGAAGAAAGCAAATACAACCCCACCCCTCACACCTTCACCACCACCCAACAAACACCCATCCCCTCAACCCATCCCACTCACTTCCCCTCCACCCTACCAGGGCACATCGCGGCCCCTACCCCTGCCGCCACCCTACCCATCACCCAGGCCCCCTACAATATACCCACCACCTTACACACTACTAATGCCCCACCTTACAATCCACACTACCTCCCTACAACCCACATCCCCTCTCACAACTTCACCTCCTCCTTTCCCAGTTTTGCCCACCATCCCATTCCCTCCCATCCACTACCACCCTACCAACCCAGACGTCGCCAACCCTTCAACGACTTCATCGTCAACACCCCCCTTCGCGCCCAGTGGGAGCCCTTCACACTAGACCGATACACTGGCGAAACCGACCCCGACGAACACCTTAAAGTCTACATCACCCATGTTGCCCTGTGCACCTCCCAAGACACAGTCTTCTGCAAAGCCTTTCCCACCACCCTCAAAGGCCCCGCTCTCGAATGGTTCACAACCATCCCACCTTACTCAATCGACAGCTTCGACGCCCTCTCACATATGTTCTCAACCTATTTCGCATCAGGCAAGAACAAGGTGAGCCGCTCAGGGCATTTATTGATCGTTTCAGTAAGGCAGCCCTTCGCACCCCACACCTCAACCAAGAAATGTTTCTCCAATGCATGGCCCTCACCCTTCAACCCGGCCCCTTCGCCAACAATGTCTACCTCCATCCACCTGCCTCCATGCACGAGCTAAAGTTGCGTGCCGCCGACTATGTTCGCATGGAGGAGATGCAAACCCTCCACACCAAATTCTACAATGACTATACAGCCACTGCCGCCAACCCCACCCCACCACCCCGCCGCCGTGATACCAGACACGAGAGCCCCGATAACCCCGTTTTACTAGATATGCTCCCCTCAATGTCCCAAGATCCCACCTCCTTAATGGGGCCTTACAAGCTGACCTCATCCCGCCACCACGCAAGATGACCACTCCCCCCAATGCTGATATGACCAAATATTGGCGCTATCACCGCAACCATGGCCATACTACAAAGGACTGCAAAGCACTCCAGGATAAAATTGAAGAACTGGTGTGTGCTGGTCACTTTCGCCGCTTCATCCGCAGAGATGATCACCCCTCTCGAGCCCATCATCCTCCTCGCTCCGACCATAGACGCCCTCCCCATGACTCTCGCCACGACAGACGCCCTACTCAACCCACCAACTAGGACCCCCAACCGGCTCGCACCGATGTTACCCCTGCCGACCTTCCCCTACGCGGCACTATCAACACCATCTCTGGTGGTTTTGCTAGTGGAGGATCCACCTCTTCTGCCAGAAAGAAACACCTCCGCCATATCCAATCCATCAACCATATTACCCATTCCCATCACAAACACTGCATGCCTCCAATCACCTTTACGGACGATGACTTCCACGACCTCGATCACCAACAAGACGACCCCATGGTCACCACTGTTGAAATCAAAAACTACGCAGTCAATAAAGTCCTAGTCGACCAGGGTAGCTCCGTTGACATCCTTTACTGGGCAACGTATTAGAAACTCCAACTCCCAATCACCGCCATGGTCACGTATGATGAACCAATTTATGGCTTTTCTGGAGAACAAGTTTCCACCCGCGGCTACATTGACCTTCACAACGTCTTCCGTGACGGAGCCCAAACCAAAATCGTTCCCATCCGCTTCCTCATCATTGACGCTCCCACATCTTATAATGTCCTCCTTGGCCGTCCCTCGCTCAACACCCTCGGCGTCGTCGTCTCCACCCCTCACCTGGCCATGAAATTCCCTTCCCCTTCTGGCGACATCCTCATCGTCCATTGCGACCAACGCTTGGCACGCGAATGCTACATGGCCAGCCTACATCCACAACTCCCAATCTAACAAACCAATCACATCGAGCGGCCATCTGACTCCGGGATCGCTCTACCGGGTGAAGATCTAGACCCCAGAGTGGGTCGAGATGTTCGTCTCGAACCTGTCGAAGAAACCACCCCCTTGGAACTTCCGAATGGCCACTCCATCAACCTTGGCACCAGATTAAATTCTAATGAGCGTGCCATCATCACACCCGTTCTAGTCGGCAACACGGACCTTTTCGCTTGGTCAGCTGCTGACTTACCTGGAGTAGACCCTCTGGTAGCATCCCACAAGTTATCCATCTACAAAGAAGCCCACTATATCTCCCAGAAAAAATGCAAACTCGGCGAGGAGCGACGCCTAGCGGCTAAGGTCGAGGCCGATAAGTTACTGAGCGTAGGATTCATTGAAGAAGCTCATTTCACCACTTGGCTTTCTAACATAGTCCTGGTGAAGAAAGCCAACGGCAAGTGGTGGATGTGTGTCGATTACACACATCTAAACAAAGCTTGTCCTCGAGATGCCTACCCCTTACCCAACATTGACCGACTTGTTGACGGCGCGGCGGGAAACAAAGTCCTCAGTTTTCTTAACGCATATTCCGGTTACAATGAAATCCCTATGGCCGCATCTGACATGAACAAGACCGCTTTCATCATAGACGGTGCCAATTATTTTTACAAAGTTATGCCTTTTGGCCTCAAAAACGCCGGAGCGACCTACCAACGGTTGATGGACAAAGTTTCAGTCATTTGATGGGATAATGTGTCGAAGTATACGTCGATGACATGGTTGTCAAATCTCCAAGCCATCACCAACACATGCAGGACCTCTCAGTAGTCTTCTCTGCATTACGCCAATACAACCTTCGCCTCAACCCCGACAAGTGCGTATTTGGCGTCGACCGCGGTAAATTCCTCGGATTCATGCTAACCCAACGTGGCATAGAGGCCAACCCTGAAAAGTGCAAGGCCCTATCCTTGGTACACGCAGCTCGCCGCCTATGCCCATACTTCCAAAACCACAGCATCATCGTCAAAACCGATTACCCAATCCAGAAGATATTGCAAAAACCAGACCTGGTAGGACAGATGTCGTCCTAGGCAGTTGAGTTGTCCGAATTTAACATTCGTTATGAACCTCATGGCGCCATAAAAGCTCAATGCCTCCTAGACTTCGTTAATGACCTCCAACAAACACCCACAGAGGACCGATGGACACTTCATGTAGATGGTTCTTCAAACCCGAAAGGTGTTGGCGCTGGCATCATGTTGGAAGGCCCCAATGATATCCTCATTGAAAAATCCCTCCACTTCGCCTTCAAAACATCCAACAACCAAGCCGAATACGAAGCCATCCTCGCCGGCCTTTCCCTGGCCCGCGAAGTTGGTGTCAAATCTTTAACATGCAAAACCGACTTCAAATCACCTGAATGACGAATTCCAAATCAAGGACCCCACCCTTTTACAATATTATCATCTAGTCCGCGCAGTCATTCAATCCGCTTTTGACCAAGTCCGCATCGAACACATTCCTAGGACCGACAACATCATAGCCGACATCCTATCCAAATTAGCCAGCACCAAATTAAAAAGCCGCCACCGATCCCTATTGCAACAAACACTATCCACCCCTTCCATCACAAATACTTGCCATAACCTAACCCACACCCCAGCCGACAACCCAACCCATTCCCAAGCCCACAATTGGACCACTCCTTATATCCAATATCTCCAAACCGGCAACCCTCCACCGGATACTGAAAAAACTTGGTTGGCTAAGGCCGCCAGATATACCATGATAGGTGATGATCTTTACAAGCGCAGATATGGCCAACCGCTTCTCAAATGTGTCACTGCAGAACAAGCACAGTACATCATTAAGGAGTTGCATGAAGGCATTTGCGGCTACCATTTCGGCGCACGCACTATGGCTACCAGAATCCTTCGTGCCGGTTACTTCTGGCCGACTATAGAAGCGGATTGTCAGGACTTCATCAAAAAATGCAAACCATGCCAAAAACATGGCAACCTCATCCACCAGAAACAAGAACAACTTCATTCCATACTATCCCCGTGGCCCTTCGCTAAATGGGGGATGGATATCCTCGGCCCCTTCTCCCCCGGCAAGGGCCAAGTAAAATTATTAATAGTAGTCGTCGATTACTTCACCAAGTGGATAGAAGCCAAACCACTAACCACTATCACAGCCCAACAAGTCCAGCAATTTGTTTGGAAAGATATTATATGTCGATATGGTGTTCCACATACCATCATCACCGACAATGGCCGACAATTTATAGATAAGGAACTAGTCAAATTCTACACTGGTATGGGCACTAAACACATAACCAGTTTTATGGAACACCCACAAACCAATGGACAGGCAGAGGCGGCAAACAAGGTTATCCTAGTGGAACTACGCAAGCGGTTGGACAGCGCCAAAGGACGATGGCCTGAAAAACTGGTAGAAGTGCTATGGGCTTACAGGTGCACCCCTCAATTAGCAACAAACGAGTCCCCATTCAGCCTAGTATACGGTGCAGACGCCATGATACCCGTAGAAATTGGCGAACCATCCTTGTGCCGAGAACTATATAACCCAACCCACAATCATCAAAACATGGCCACTCACCTCGACCTCCTACCCGAGCTCAGAGAAAAAGCTCAGATACGCAACTTAGCCGCCAAACAAAGAGCTGCCAGAAAATATAACGCCAACCTATACCCAAGATCGTTCATAAAAGGAGACTTAGTTTAGAGAATGGCCAGCAGTGCAAGAAAGAAGGATGGTAAGTTCTCCGCCAATTGGGACGGCCCATACCGAATACGCGAAGACGCTAGAGGAGGAGCATATCGGCTAGAGCAGTTATTTGGGGAAGAAATACCCAATACATGGAATGTGTCCCATCTCAAGTTCTACTTTAGTTAAAAACATGTATTGTATCACACCAAACACTTGTAACCCTGGGTGTACTTGTTTTCCTCACTTGGTCTTTTTTCCCTAAGGAGGGTTTTGGCCGGGAAGGTTTTAACGAGGCACCCCAGATTCATTGAATAATACGAAGGGTTCCCAACTTTATGACCATTCTTTACTTCACTTCTCATATTCGTTTAAGTTCCCCACCCTTACCACAAGTAAGCGGCCTGGGTCGAACACCCTTAACTTGTTGGTTAATTCATTTAAGTTTCCCACCCTTACCACAAGTAAGTGGCCTAGGTCGAACACCCTTAACTTGTTGGTTAACTCGTTTAAAGTTCTCCACCCTTACCACAAGTAAGCGGCCTGGGTCAAACACCCTTAACTTGTCGGTTAATTCGTTTAAGTTCCCCACCCTTACCACAAGTAAGCGGCCTGGGTCGAACACCCTTAACAAACAATTAAATTCGCCAAACATAACATCAATACTATTGACATCCGACAAACAAGATAGCATACTTAAAGCATTAATCACATTAAAATAAAAGCAAAGAAATGTACAGAGTGCCACAGACATGATGTACCAATTATTACAGACATAGGATCAATAATGATTTTGAATCATAAAAAATAAAAGTCATATTCCGCTTTGTCATTGCCCCCTTCCACGACACCCTCTGTCTCCTTCTCTTCCTCAGCCGCTCCCTTCTCTGCCTCCCCCTCTGGACTACTCTCGCCCTCGTCAATAAGTTGTCCATAAATCACATCCTTATTAACATTAAATCTTGAATCGGCTGCATCAACATCCTGGTGAAAAAAGGCTGCTTGCCGCAATCCCTTCTGGAACCCGTTGATGTGCTCTTGGATGATACAGCCCTTCAAGTCATCAAGCTCCCCTTCAGCACCCTCATACTTCTCCTTCAGCTCGTCATAATCCGCCTCCAGATCCGCTATCCTTTTATTAAGTTTTCCCCCCGAATCCAAGCAACGAACTTTGCAGGTTCCCAACCTTTTCCTCTCCTCCTCCCAACTCTCCCTCTCCTTCTTCCAAGCGGCCCTCTCTTCCTCAAACTTATCAACCTTTCCTTGCAACTCCCCCACCTTTTCCCCACCTCCCTCCTTCACTTCTCGTCGGTACAAAGACCCAACCCGGCGACTCAGTATCAATGCCTTGCTTCCAAATTCCACCATTGTCCTTACAAGATGATTCGCCTCCATACCGTCAATAGAGTTGATGATTATCTCTGGAAGATTGATATCAATATCTTTCCTAACAGACGTTTCCGGTAACTCAATCAAACCGGACTCTGGCCCTTTCGTCCCACTCGATGACCCCGACCAAAGCAATGTCGCCCTGACCTTCTTTACATCTTTACCCTTGCCGGGTCGAGCCGGTAATTCGGCCTTCCTTTTAGTGTCCCCGTGCACATGCACCTCAACCAGCGACTTCTGTAAGTTGGGAACATCAGTGTTCCTAGCTATTTTGGCCTTTGCGGCCATCTCCTTCCTCAACGCCTGGAAAAGTGCTAAGCTTTTCTTCCCGGATTGAGCCATGTGCCCTACAAAAACGCATCAAGACTCGGTTAAGTCAACTTAGAAGCATTAATACAGTTTAAGTAATAAACAGATACCTTCAATATCAATAATCGGGTGAACCGAATTATAAACCCTAACTAGACCCTTAGTGGGCAACTTATTAGAAAACTTCATCAAGACCTTCACCACCTCCTTATCCACCGCCGACAACTCGTCGGTGCCCATGTCCTTGTATCGAGAAGGGCTTCCCGTCCAACTAAATGGGAACTTTGTGCTTCCATCTGCATTAAGGAAATAGGACTTGCCCTCTTCTTTCACCACAACTTTAAAGTACCCGTACTTGAAATGCTTGAAGGACTGTGAGAACGCGTCCAATCTGCTAATGCTAGGGCGGCTCACCAGAGATAACCAAGTAGTCGGCTGGCGGGGCCTAGTGTCATAAAAGTACAAAAATGCATGAGGAGAAGGTTGTAGATATAGTGATTGACACAAAATACAGAAAGCTTACATGTAGGCCCAATTGTTTGGATGTAGCTGTGTAGGTGCAACGTTGAGCTCACGAAGTACCCCCATGGTAAAATCGTCCAGCGGTAACCTCACATGCAGCTGGGAGAAATGGCACATGTACATGTAAAAAAACTTCTTGGTCGCCCCCTCTTGCCCGTGGCATACGCTGTCAATGGCGCTCACCCGCTCCAAGGAAATGATACCCCTGTTTACACCTTTCGCAATAACAGGGGTACAATTTAACCAAGAATTCAGCAGACGAGACCACCGAAATAAAGACGATTGATTACGAACATCAGCAGCCACCCACCCATAACAACCCTTGGCCGGCCAGTTACTCTCCGATATTTCTTCTAGAGGATCTTCTCGCACCTCAGTCACCGTCTCCATCGGAATTCTGCCCATCATACCCGCAGGACTAGTACTCTCCTCCTCAACATGTCTACCTATACTCCTCCCGAACTCCATACTCTCACTACTGGACGAAGACAATGACACGCTATCACTACTACTAGACATACCTTTTTCTGAAAAGTTGACGGTAGGAACTAGCAACTAGTCGAACAGGTATAACGCACGCAAGATCTCTGATTGTGAAATTCTCTCAAATGAACAAATAAGCATAAACCCATCGTGAAATCCACATTTATAAGTGTGAATCCCAAACGATAAAACTTTTTCCCGCCAAAATCACAACCCATACCAATCGACACAATCATCCCAAAGGCCATGAGTATTAGAAATGACGGCGTAAAAACCCCTCTTTGATTAGACCT
The DNA here is from genome assembly GCF_037176805.1 of Vigna unguiculata. NCBI lineage: Eukaryota > Viridiplantae > Streptophyta > Magnoliopsida > Fabales > Fabaceae > Vigna > Vigna unguiculata. Next base: position 18,746,367 of record NC_140795.1, on the reverse strand, counting down.
CTGACACCCCCTCACCTGCTACCTACTTTTTGCCATCTTCAGCCTTAACATTGTTCATCACACTTAAAGGCTTGGGGACTAGTGTACTACACCTAGCCAATTCGACCAAATAATAATAATAAACATCCACCATACCTATACGTGAAGTTATTCAGGAAATCGGCCCAGGCTAACCTAATCCTAACCGGCCTAAACCAGTAACCTAGGACACTAAGTACTAGCCCAAGACCACACATTAAGTGATAGCGGCACGAGCTGCTGAGAAGATACTTGGCCTATACCGACCACCTTGGTATGCTTAATGGAATCAAAGCACTCCCAAAATTCAGCAAGCCCGTAATAATCAGACTAAGGGCCTAGGCTAAGGCCCAGGCCCACCTATGGCCCAAGCCAGGGCCCGACCCATGGAATGGTCAGACATAATTAATAATCTATAAATACACATGGACCCCACGAATTAAAGGTACGCATTCATTACTCCATTAATCACCTCATTTAACTTTTTGAGAGCTTTGGCTGACTTAAGCTTTGGAGTCCCTTCTGCAGGTAACCCCTCCCGGGTCCAAGTCGATATCTGCTAGATGGAAAGAGGCTAACCGAGGAGATAGCGGATATATAGGTAAGGTGGCACTTGTGCCTAATAGATCTTATTTGTTCTCTGCAAGAACAATTTATAACAAACTGTTTTATTAAAAAAATAATTCTTTTTGTAATAAATGTTTTAAACATCATGTACTAAGTTAGATAAAAAGAAAGCACTCTTTTTATTTAGGAAAATATCCCAAGAAAAAACATCTCGCTAAATGAAGTTCTTCATAAATTCTAATGAATTCGTTGAACAAAAATAATATGTGGACGAAATTTGTATTTTTTCTAAGTAAAACACCATGAATTAATCCTCTTGAAAGTATATTTGTGTCAAGTAAAACTAATTTATTGAACAAATTATGCCGAGATTAACGACATCTAAAACTCAATTTAATAAATATTTTCAAGTTTTCCTTCATTCCAATGTATTTCACATTTTAATTATGTAAAATATTTAATTACTCAGATGGTCCCCATCTTGGTAGAGGTAATTTAGTATCCGCTTCTAACAAAAGGTTTATCATATTACAACTTTTGAAAAAGTGGCTCGAGTTCCTTTTCGACAAAAATTACTAACCCTATTAATGGCATGTCAGTTAATATGTGTTTTTTTGTTTTTTTTTTAATTTCCTTTATTTTTTTAAATTTTTAATTTTTTTTGCAAAAAAAGTTGTTGCCATGTGTCAGGACTCTGGTGTGACACGTGGCATTGTTTGTGTCATGTGACAGGGCAATGCCACGTGTTAGTGTCACTATCAAATGTTTTGATTTCAATTTAGTTCTCATATATATATATATATATATATATATATATATATATATATATATATATATATATATTATTAATTCAATTTAGTTCGTACTTATGTGTCTCTGATTCAATTATGACCCCTTTTTTTAATAATTAAAATATTTTTTAATCCTTTTTTATAAGATTAAAACTAATTAAGTATAAATATTTACAAAATTATTTATATTAAAATTTAGTTGTAAAGTCATTTTAGTACGTCTTTTCAATAAAAAATATATTAGTATAACATTCATAGAAATAATAAATTTGATCTTAAATTGGAGAGAGACGATGTTGTTCTATTTTGAAAAAAAAAAGTAATAATTAAAAAAACATGAATTAATATACAATAATATAATATGTTAAAAAGTCATTTTTAATAAAAAAATATTAGTATAATATTTATACAAATAGTAAATTTTGTTTGAAATTGGAGAGAGACAATATTGATCTGTTTTGAAGAAAAAAAATTGGGATGACTATATTGCTCTATTAGTATAACATTTTTTTACCACTAAACTTTAATATAAATATCAATACTTAATTTTCTAAAACTATTTACACTTAATTAATTTTAATCTTATAAAAACTGGATTAAAAATTTTTTTTAATTATTAAAAAAATTGGGACAAAATTGAATCAGAGACACATAAGTAGAGAGTATATTGAATCAAGAAGACATATATGAGATTAAATTGAAATCAAGATAGTACATTTGACAGTGACATTGACACGTGACATTATCCTGCCACGTGACACCGACAATGCTACATGTCACATCAGGGACTTGAAATGTGACAACAATTTTTTTTGTAAAAAAATTAACAAAATCACAGATTGATATACGACACGTCGATTAACGACGTTAATAATTTGTCCGAAAGGAACCAAATTGAAACATTTTTTCAAAAATTCACTTTTTAAAAGCAGAGACCAGACCGATAAATCCCTACCAAGAAGTGGAAACCATTCGAGTAATTAAACCTATATAAAATTATCTCATTAGATTAAAATAAAATAAAAGTTTTACCCAAAAATGGCACTTAAAAAAAAACCACTTAATCTAACAAAGGTTCATCGTCAGAAAGAATGGGTAACTATTATTATTATGAATAATATGCTTACCAAAAATATACCTATGTATATAATATGGACTACACTAGTTAAGATATTAACCGTGTTAAATACCTATAGTTTGTAGTACTATATACTGAAGGTCATTATCAGTACTGTTCACAAGAATTAAATTGGCAGGTAAGGTTGGAGAGTGAAGGATATATAATTAATACCCAATAACATTTCTACTATCTTCGATATAACTAGTAAAAAAAGTTGGAATGTGAACTTTGCAATTATAATACCACAAATCGTTGGTAATATTTACACTGCACAATTAATAAGGATCATTCAGTTTCTGTTTATATTGATTTTTGAATGAAGAACTTATGTTTTGTGAATAACTTTTCAATAATAATAATAATAATAATAATAATAATAATAATAATATTATTATTATTATTATTATTATTATTATTATTATTATTACTGACATTATTATTTTCTGCAACTCAGTTTTTATGATAAAATACGAGAGAAATCAACTAATATCAACTAATGGTAAAAATTTAAATAGAAAATTTGATGGCCATACACTATAAAAAGGTAAAAATTTACATACTCAATGAATTAAATATCAATCTTGAATAAATCATATAAATTTTACTTTCAAACTTCAAAGGATATTTGTTATGAAAAAATAAGAAAAAAAAAAAGAAAGAGATGCAGCAGAATGCGGATGTTTCCGGCAGTACCCTTTTTACACTTATATTAATCATTCACCGTTTAACCAATGAAGTTTTAAGGCACATTTTTTAAACAAGGGGTAGTGAAGTAATTATAAAAAGAAAGAGTACAAAGAAAATAGCATAAACGAAAAACTCGAAATTAAATAGAAGGCTTGGTAAAAAATATTGTTTAAAAGGAACATTATTTTAATTTTGGAATCTAAACTACACGTGGAGATATATATTAAAGGATATTTTTGGGAAATATCTATATAAACTTATTCTAGGACTCATTGGCATTCACTAAAAGAGATTAACGCCTGATTTCTTTTAGAACTATATATATGCATAAACTTTGACTGCATGAATCAAAGTAATTTTAGAAAATATCCTTATTCAGAATTCATAGTTAGCATTTTGATGATAAAATGATCTCCTCTTTAGCTTCCCATTTGTAAAAGATCCTTCATTGATCAGAGAGTAAATTTTACTCTCCAGTGAGTGTGAATCTCATTTTATAAACTGGTTTTGTGGGATTAAGTTAGATTTAAGTACACCTCTTAAACTTTTGCGACTTGCGACTTAGATTATCGATCAAATTTATGCAATTCTTACAATTTTCAAGAATCATTTTCATACAATATAATCACTTAAACAATACAACAAATCATTTAAATATAAGAGCAAATGTTGAGCAAATGTTGAGTCTGAACTATTTTTTGTTGAGTGAAAATAGGATTGATAGCAAAAGTAAATGTTGAAACCCTACTAATTAAGGTTTCTGTTGTTAGGGTCAGTTAGGGTTGTTTTCTCCCTTTTCTGTTTTGGGATCTATTTAAGATAGATCCTCTCCCGTTTTACTGTGTGACAGTGATAATAAGAGTTTTTCTTCCTTACTATTTTGTTGCATCTCTTCTTTTTCCTTGAGACCGAGAACTAACACCTCTTCCTTGACCTCTCCAATTGCCTTGTTCTTGAGATTTGTAATGCCTTTTAATGGCATTGAAGAAAACCTTACCTTCCAGGTTAAAACTAGTAGTACCATTGTTTTGCCTTTCTTGTTGCATAATGAAGGAGTAAACTTTATTCATATAGGGTAGGGGTTCTAACAATAGGATTTGAGTCTTAACAATGTTATAGTTATCATTTAGACCCTTTAGAAAAACATATCACATACTCAATTTTCCTCTGTTTTACGAAAATTTTAGAAAGATTACATTCACAAGACTTACCACAAACACAGTTGGGAACATGTCTTAGAAACTCTAATTCCTCCCAAACAATCTTCATATTTGTGAAGAATTGAGTGATACTCCTTTCACCTTGTTTGGCATAGTGCATTTCTCGAAGAAGGTCTAAAATGTGAAAATAATCCCCCTTTGTGAATCTTTCCTTTAAGTCATCCCAAAGATCTTTGGTAGAATCAATATAGATGCACTTTCTACTATTCAAGGACAAAGAGTCCTAATAATACAAGACAAAATCATAACATTAACTCTTTCCCAAGCTTCATAGAGGGGTTCGTCTCTGGTGGGACTTTTGATGTTGCCATCCACAAATTTTAGTTTATTCTTGGACATGAGAGCTCTTCTCATATTTCTAGTCCATGAGCTGTAATTAGTTTCATTCAAAGATAGTGATACAAGAACATGTCCTGGGTTCTCTCCTGGATGTATGTAGTATGGGTTGGTGGGAATAAAGGATTGATCAAATACATAGATGTGTGTAAAAATCATTACTTTTTACGCGATTCAAAGACAAAATACATAGATGAATGAAAACCATAACAATAATAAAAAGAACAAAGAAATTATTTCATTATAACCTCAGAATCCATAATGAAATTACAATGGAATGCAAAAGTAAAATAAAAATATAAGAAGAATAAAGAGAGAAAGGAAACAAAATTAGCCCCCCTAAGGGTTCCTAAACTCTGAAGTCCCAAGCTTCCTCTTTTGCTTCTTCCTTGGTCTCTTTATATAGGACTTGAACTGGGCTTTTCTTTTTTTACTAAAATCTCTCAAATATCTTTTAAAATAAAGATAAAGATAAATATTATTTATCTTTATAGTGATTATGAATATTTAAAAATATTTGGAGAGATATAAGCTATTTGACAAATATAGTTGGTTGATAATTTCTTATATAATTAAATAAATTAATTACTTAAAGATATACGATAAATTATTACCAACTAATATTTGCATTAATTATCTTCTAAATAATCCAATATCTTCAAGATATATCCAAAAGATTTAAGAAGATCTTGCCATATTTAAAAATATTTGGTAGTTACTATGTTTTGATATTTTATGATTAATTAAATAAGATAATTATTTAAAAATATCAAATAAAATATCTAAAGATATATTTTCCCAAATTATCTTTTATCATAAATATTTATGATTATCAAAGTCCTTTTTTCTAGAAAATGATAGAGAAAACCGCAAGGTCCAATTTTTGTTGCTCGTTCGCTCTTCTTCTTGGCTTCGATTTTTGTGAACTTTATAATTTCTTATTCTTGGATTTATCTTTAAGGTGTCATGAAGTTTTAATAAATTTATTTCCACACCTCCATGAGCTCAACTTTGTTGCAACTGCACTAACACACCTAAAAATATCTAATAAAACATTTATGCAACTAAAAAGCTATTTTTAACATGTTTTTGTATCTCATGCTCAATAAACCCAATTATAGGAAATCCCAGTTAAATCAATCATTTAAGAACCAAAATCCAATAAAAAATCTAGAATTAAACATTAAATGAGGGCATAAAGATGAAATCATCACTTGCCCAATCATTTGAGTGTAGTAATGTATTGTATCTAACAACACTTAAAGGAGAAAATCATATTACAGTTCAAATCCTTGATCAAGGTTTGAACTGAAATTAAATTGAAAGAAATTCTTGAACATACAATACATATTAAAAAGAATGAGATTCTCAGAAAATTGGATTGTTCCAACAAAATTAGCAATAACAGTACTATTATTAGGCAGTTTAATATTCACAAGTCTTATCTTGAAAAAAGTGGTAAAGCAACCTTTATTTTATGCAACATGATCAGTTGCACTTGTATCAAGAATCTAGAAGTTTTTACCTTAGGCTTCTTTGTTAATAGAATTTACACGTTTTTGTATTAGGTTAATATTGTGTCCAGAATCATTAGAGTAACTCATGAACTTTAACAAGTTTTGCATCTGGTCTGTTGTGAGCCCTTTGATGGCTTCATCCTTGACATTCTACTTGTCATTAGGGTCTTCTTTCATATTTAGATTGCATACCTGCTGCTACTTCTTATCTTGACTTCCTTTTTTAGAGGGATTGATGTTGTATTCAGTCCTTTGTTTATACCATGGGGGGTACCCATGTTTTGAATAGCATTCATCAATAGTATGATTCATCTTATGGCAATAAGAGCACTCTTTGCCATAATTGGAAAACGATAATCACTTACTCAAGAATGACAAACATGCTTATCAAATTCTTCCCAAAGAGACTACTGATAACACAAAAACATAATCCATTCCTGACACTATTAGTGATGATTCCACCAACAATGAAGACAATGAGTTGTTAAGGAACAATTATCAAAATCTCGAAGATGCAAAGCCGCGAAGATCAAAGAGGCAAAGAAAGACTCATTCTTATCTAAAGGATTACATACACCAGGTGAACAATTCCATGAACCCTAGACATTTTGTCCATAACAAATCTGTTAAAAAAACCAATTACCCTATTAGTTCTGTCCTTTCATATAAATCCCTTTCTAAAGAACACCTTAATTACACTCTTGTTGTATCTACTTATCATGAACCCCGAAATTATGCTGAAGCTTGTCAAGATATTAAAGGGTTGATGCTAACACTTTACCAATCTCCTTAAAGGAAAGAAACCGATAGGATGTAAGTGGATTTTGAAAATCAAATTCAATTCTGATGGTACTATTGAAAGGCACAAAGCAAGACTTGTGGCTAAAGGTAACATACAATTGGAAGGAATTGATTTTATTGACACTTTTTCCCCTGTTGATAAACTCACAACAATGAGACTTTTATTAGCCATTACAGCCACCAAAAATTGGTATTTACATCAACTGGATGTTGACAATGCCTTCTTACATGGGAACCTTGAAGAAGAAGAAGTGTATATCAGCCCACCTCTTGAGCTTCATATTCCTAAACCAGGTCAAGTTTGCAGGCTAACCAAGTGCCTCTATGGTTTAAAATAAGCTAGTCGTTAATGGTTTGCTAAACTATCCTTTTTCCTTACTTCTATTGGTTTTGTACAATCTAAATTTGATCACCCTTTATTTACTAAAGAGAGCTTAAATACTTTCACAATTTTACTTGTCTATGTGGATGAAGTGATTTTGGCAGGAAATTTTATGACAGGAATTGAGAAAATAAAGACACGCCTACACAAAACCTTGAGAATTAAAGACTTACACTAATGTAGGAAGAGTGTTTGGTAGCGGTTATTTTTTTCATTCTGCCCCGGTTCCAGAATCAAGGCATATTAGGACGAGGCCAATAGGGGTCAGATTTTGTCCTCAGGTGTGAATCGAAGCAGAAATCTCACATTCTGCCTCGGTTCTTATGAGAACTGAAGCCATATGGTGCGATAGAAAATCAACCCTAGGTTCTTCCGACACCTTTAGACCACCACGGAAGCCGCCGTCCATCTTCGACTCAACGAAAACCACCACACATCCTAGGAACCTCCGCCACTCGCATCTTCATGCATCAACGAGTCTATTATCGTCTCGCAACAGTCATCGAAGACAGAACCACCAACCTTCACCTCAAATCTGCACCATGAACACAACACCATGGATTGTAGCAGCGTTCGTAAGGAAGGAGACCCAACGGTACGACATGGCGGTGCGAGGTAGACGAAGTAGAAGACCTATGGTGGCGTGATTAGCCAGAGCGCAACTAAAATAGGTGCGAGGCGCAATGAGAGAAATCGCAGGTGCGAGGAAGAAGAAGAAGAAGAAGAAAAGGGATTCGCGTTTTTGAACCCTAACAGAACATATGACCTTGGTTCAATTTTTAACCGAGGCAAAAAACTCTTTTTGGCATCGATTCAGTTTCACCCAAGGCCAAACATCACCCTAGTGGCATTTTTGAAATACTGGCCAACTTTTTAGCCTTGGTTCAATTTTTAACCGAGGCAGAAAACTCTTTTTGGCACCAGTTCGATTTCACCCAAGGCCAAATATCACCCCAGTGGCATTTTTGAAATACTAGTAAACTTTTTGGCACCAATTTTCTTAGAACCGAGGAGAAAGGTGTTTTCTGCCTCGACTATATTCTAAACCAAGGCATAAAACTTGGAAAAAAATGCAAAAATGCCACGGTGCCATTTTATGCTTCGATTAAGCGACAACTGAGGCCTATAACATGAGTTAAAAAACCAAAATTGCACTAATGTTAGGACCCATAAAGTACTTCCTGGGTCTTGAAGTGGCCAAATCTAGCAATGAAATTCATTTGTGTCAAATAAAATATGCCCTGGATATTTTATCCGAAATAGGGATGTTGGAATGTAGACCTAGTCAAACCCCTCTCATGAACAACATTAAAATCTTCTATGATTAAGGTGAACCTGTCAAGAATCCTGATTCCTACAAACGTCTAATAGGAAAGTTACTTTTTCTTACTAATTCCATACCTGACATTTGTTATTTTGTACACTTATTAAGCTAGTTTGTGCAGGCACCTACCCTCTATCATCATCAAGTAGCCCAACATATCCTGAGATACATTAAGGCAAGCCCAACTAATGGTCTTTCCTTTACTGCATCCAACAACATTCAAATCAAGGCTTTCAGGGACTCGGATTGGGCTACTTGCCCAAACATAAGACGTAGTATAACAGGATAGTATGCCTTTTTAGGCACATCCTTGATTTCCTTGAAATCAAAGAAACAACATAGTGTTGAGATCCTCTTCAAAAGTCGATTACAGGGCCTTGGCTACTACCACTTGCGAGATTCAATGGCTCAACTACCTCCTTCATGATCTGCATGTCCAAACCACAAATCAAGCCATCCTATATTGTGATAGTCAATCGGCTAGGAAAATTGCTCACAATCCCATCTTCCTCGAGCAAACCAAACATATCGATCTGGACTGCCATGTTGCCCGTGAGAAACTTCAGAGCAAGTTCTTCCATTTACTGCCAATTTGTTCCTCTAAGCAACCCACTGACAAGTTTGTTCTCTACTTTTGCTTGGACAATTTTTTTTTACTTGAGGGAGAATATCATAAAATCATTTTTATGCAGCAAGATCAAATTTGTTTCCAAAATTTTATCCAAAATCAGCTTAACAAATACAATTTTTAAACAAATTCAAAATTATACCATTACAACCATAACTTTCTTAAATGTTATTCTTTACTCATTTCAACTTAATCTTGATCATTACAACCATTTATACAGTACGTACACCATCTCTAGGGACATAATTATCACCTTCATGTAAATCAATAGCTGGCATATCTTCACCGTGTAATGTCCAAATCCAATAATTTGGTATGAACCCTTTTTTATAAAGGTGAACTTTGACAACCTCATCTGTCAAAATCCTTGTACAGTCACACTTAATGCAAGGGCATCTAATCCCACCTTCAAGTTCAAAATATCTAGATTGTCTTATTACTCGGATAAACTCTTCAACGCCTAAGACAAAAGACTCCTTCAACCCCCTTCTACCACTATAACAACGATCATACATGCAAGCACGATTGAAAGAAGGTTCGCCCATGTTCTATAAAATAATAAAGGCCTTAAATTAGATTGTTAAAGGGAAAATTGGAATTAAGTGGAGCAATGTGGGGATATATCTCACTTATTGTGTAAGATATCCAAATAGAAACCAAACATCACTGTCCTAATTAGAATGTAAGTCCCATGACTATGCAGACCAAAAGTATTAATTGGAATTACTAGTTATAGGAATTCCAATAGTAATTACCTAATGATAGTAAAATGGATCCTAGATGAATCTAAAATCAAATTCAAAGCATAAACACGTTCAAATCATAAACATATTCAAACCATAAAATAGATTAAAAGCATAAACAGATAAAAAAAACCAACAATCAAAGAGTCAAATAACTCACTCACCTTTACTTTAAAGCTTCAACGCAAAACACTTACCACAAATCAACAACCCTACTCACAAACACCTACATTGGCACAAATCATAACCAATAAAAACAAACAATTAGTTTCACCGATTAAAACCAAACAATTAGTTTCATACCCTATTTTTATGTGAGACACAAATTTATGACCGCTAGCTATTTCATTAATAATTTCAATGACAAACACTGATTTAACATTTTAAAATAATGACAAGCACTTTCTAGAGGAAACTACATCTATTACCAGACAAAGGTTGAACACAAACTAAAACAAATATTATATTCACAGATTCACACATTTATTATCATCAATGCCTTTGGAAGTTTTTTTTTTTACGTAAATGTTCACTTGATTGATCCAAAAATTGATTTAGTGAGAAAGAACTTTAAGTTTAAATACTTTTGCGGCAAAGAAATTCTTTTATTCAGAATTTTCCTAATAACTTGCTTAAAAAAACATCCAAACATGATTATTCAAAATGTAATGAAAACTAATTTGCAAAACCAATTTCACCATTCAAAATCAATTGTAAAAAACCAGTTTCATTCAATAAAGTTTGGACAACAGCTTCATTCAAAATTATTCAAAACCAAAATCATTTTAAATAATTTCAGCCCAATCAATCAAGGAAAATCGCAAAGCCATTATAGAAAATGTAGGGCAATATACCTCAACTTCACCATCATGATCCTCAATTTCAATACTTAACTATTGTGACTAAGAGTTCATAAAGCATCAACCTTACTATTATGCTAAGGTTCATTTTCGGAAAAAAGGGAAGAAAAAAGAAGCTGCTAAAATTAGAAATCCAATCCCATTACAAGTACAAACTTTTCATTTAGAATTACACTGCTATTATTAGAATTAGACCAATTCAAATGCATATAACAATTCAAACAATCTCAAACTGGACTAAGCATCAATCAGCCATAATCAAATCAAAAACAGAATGACAATCAAACCAATAACAAAATATACAGAGAATGGGATAAGTGATCACCTTCCAATGGCTCCGATATCTTGCAAACACACTACAACTTCAATGCTCTGGGACCAACGTCAGTGTTCTGGACCAACGGATGTGGGAAGACCAAACACAATCTCTTACAAATCAAAGAACCATGTCAGAACAAGTAGCACGGATCAACATTGCAAAAACCAGAACGAATTAAACTCACCAAAACGACGGTGAGGGTCCGAGAATGCGGTGGTCGGCGAGAATGCAGAGATGTTGTGCTTCCTCCACTAATGATGAACTTTTGTCGTGAACCTAGACCCACGGTGGCAGCGATGAGGTGACGACACCAGAGAGGTCATGGCAGCGGCGCGATGACGGCAATGGCGAGGTGACAGTAGCAGCGAGGTGATCAGCAGCGACAGGGTTTCTAATTGGCGTTTTGGGGGAATAACAGCGGTCGTGGCACGGTAGATGGCAGCGGCAATCTCAACACACCGGCAAGGTGAAATGCGACAAGGTGGCCCATGATGTTGGATTGATTCAGCGGCAGGGTGGCATCTACGTTCGCGTTCGCGTTCGTTTTCGTGGTGAAATGAAATTAGGGGAGGAAGAAAGTGAAGTGGGTTTTGATATTAGGTTTTTATTTACCGGAGGATTAAATTCGTCGGTAATGGCAAACTATCCGTCGGTAAATGATAGTCTAATTTAACATGGACATTACCGACAGATTATTCCGTCGGTCTGTGCTTGTCCATTCTTTCCTTGACATTACCGATAGACATATCCGTTGGTAATGTTGTCAAGTCATTGTCCATCGGTAAATCTGTCGATATTGATAATTTACCGACGGATCTAGATCCGTCGAAACGTTTCCATCGATAATTCATATATTTCTAGTAGCGAAGGTCCATATAATTTCCATCAAATTAAACTCATAACTAATATATGAAAAAAATATAAAAATATAACTTTACTCATTTAAATCATATTCACAACTTAATTTAAGAAACTCTAACATAAATAATCTAACCACTTTATGAACATCTAAAAGAACATAGAATTCTATATACTCCAAATTAAATATCTATTAATTCAAACTTCAAACTACACCCAACTTAAATTGAGAATAACGTTCTCATTACAAAGCATTTGTCATATCTCATGTAAAACTATAATTAAATAATATAATTACTTTCAAAACCAGAAACTTCATTTTAATATGCAAATTCCTTATTCCAATCCTTTTTTAAAAATCAAAATATCGAACTACAACATTACAAATTATTCTACCAAAATCTCACAGCTAAATCAAATCCTATATACAAATCCATTTGTTCTTCAAGATTGAAATATATCTTGTAAAGTCTCATAAACAAGCTTCAAGGGTCCACAATCCTAACTTCAAGGATATCTCGTCTTCTAGTCTCGAACAAAGGAGGGAGAGGTGTCTACAAAAGACACTTCGATGCCAAATTCAGTTTGAGATAGGGAGGATCAGATGTTAGAATAAAACGTAATAATGTACTTCGTAAAATGTGTCTTTTATACTAGAGTTCATGAGCCTTACCTGGTTGAGCTTTGGTTCAATTGACATAATTACCTACAAATTAGAATGAGTTAATTAACCTTGGATTTACCTCATTTGGGGTGATTACATTGCCTTGGCAAATCGACATGATTCGAGTACATGTCGTCTTACAGGATCGACATGTACTCGGCTGGGCCATATATGACTGTGTGGTCCCACTAGCCCTTAAGCCGTGTACTCTAAGGGTGGGGTGTCTTGGTCGTGTGATCCCATCAGCCCCCATGTCGTGTACCTTGGAAGATATCATGTATGTGTACAACACACCATCATTAAAGTATTTTCAAAGATAGTTTCCTTCCTTTGTAATTTCTTAATTTAAAGAATTTTGATCTCAAATAAGAGATTTACTCAAAATTTAAAGATCTAACAATGGTCTAAACATAACAAAAATTTAGTAATCATGTTGAAAAAATCACTATTTTCAAATGACTTCATCAAAATTAATAATAACACTACTAAAAATTCTCATATTACATGGGATTTTTCTTACAAATTTGTTAAAAAAATTTGCAAGAAAAGATAATTCATTTGCAAGTAATTATTTCTTACAAAATTATAAATTTCGTAAGTATTTCCTACACAATTTGTTGTGAAAAGTGTTTTATACAAAATATTTAAAAAAAAAAGTTAGCAGTAATTTTCTGTAATTATTTTTTTCATAACAAAATTTATAAGTATTTCCTGTGAAAAAAATTTCAAAACAAAATTGACAGAAAATATGAGTTTTTTTTATAATAGTAGTGTAAATTTAAAAGGAAAGAAAGAAAATTAAGATTTTTCATAATAAATACACAATTACTCTAAAAATTGATTGACTGAAAATAATCATTAACTCACCCCTATTGCAGAGTGTAACTAGGTTCTAAAAAATATGAAGTTTATAGGAATGAAATTAGAGAAAAAGGCCGTAAATGAAGAAAGAATTTACTTACACGTATGAGAGAGTGTTAAGAATGGGAAAATAAAATACGTAAGATCAAGTTATTTGTATAGATTTTACAATGATATTTGAAAAAAAATAAAAAATAGTGAGCGTTTAGGATTCTGTCATAAAAAAGCATTATATTTGTCGTGAAAGCGAGCGGGAGCATATGGGCTTAGTTGTCGCATTTCATTTGTATTACAATGATATTTTAGATATTTTATAAATTATCAAATTAATGTATATGTTTTTTCTATTATGTTATCTATATTATTCATAAGCCTTTTCATGCTTTTCACCATTTTTTTTATATTATTTTTCCTTCTCGTCTATCCTTTCTCTTTTCACTCCCTAATTCTAATAAAGTGGAAATGTTAAATTCTGAGGACGCATTTATCATCTTTCAATGTAAAAGTTTGTATAACAACTACGTCACCATTAAAAAAATTAGTTTTTGTCAAAAAAACCGAACAAAACTTACTGCAGAAAGTAAAACATATAAAATAATAAAATAATTGAAAGGGTTACGTAGTAATTTAATCTAATATTTATATTTTCATTAAAATTATTACTTTTCTATTAATGAATGTGATCAGTAATCCATAATTAAATTAGAAAGTAATTTTTTATCCAGAAGTGTGTGATTTCTCTTTCTTCTGTAAAGAAAATGGGTGTGAAAAATATTTTTGTTGTTGTTGGTTAATAAAGAAATGTGTACGTACCGGGCCAATAAATGCTTATGAAAGTTTCCAAGGTACAATAAATACAATGCTACTTCAACTACCTCTACGGTAGTTTCCTTCCTCTCGTAATAATAATACACCACCATGTTCTTACCAACACCACCTCAAACTCATTCACCAAAGATCCTTTCTTCTTTCTTCTGGAGGGATATACCCTTTTCCTCATCCTTCTCATCACAGTCACAACATGTCTTCTGTTGAAATGGTTTCTGCAAGTGCCATCAATTTTAAGGTACCATACCAAATTCTGAGGCATGATGGCCCTTTATCTGATGATGAGAGAGATGAGAGGGTGAGCCTAAGGCCTAAGAAGTGGGGCAGGCTTAGAGGGGTGCCCTTGAGGAGAAGGTTGAGGGTCAAAGTGGGAAGTTGGAGGAAGGTTTGGATGATGAAAAAAGTTATGCTTCTGTGTTCTAAGGTGAAGAGAAGGTTCAAAGAGGGACATGGTCATTTTGGTGACCTATTTGCTGGGAACTATGTCTTCACTCAAATCAACCCAACATCACTCAAGTATCTTCAAAACAAGCTTTCTCAAGCAAAAATTGTTTGATGTGTTGTTATTTATAGTCATGATTCCAATAACCATTGCCTTCTTCTTCTTCTTCTTCTTCCAGCTAAGTCTTGTTTTCTTGATTTTTTTTTTCTGTTTTTTTTTTTTTGTTATTTATATATACAAATGCAAGTGCTTTCCTGTTTCTCCCTGTATAAGCTTTTTAGCCTTTCATTTGTTGCATATTATTTGTAAGCATGAACATAGGTACAAAGCTTTTAGTCTAATGTGAAAAATTTTAGTTCTCAATCAAAGAAAATTGCTTTAGATATGAGTTGTGCTGTGAATGAAATGTGCCACAATAATAGATCCCTTTTGGCACTTTAATTTGGTTTGCAAATATATCAGATCTATTTCATTTCTAGAAGGAGACATACATCGACTCAATGTTCTATAGAGTAGTGTATTTTACATGTATTATTTAAGAAAATTTTACATGTACACCTTTTTTTATTTCTTACTCTTTCCAACACCTAATAAAAAAAACAGTATTTATAATTTTCTAGTTAATTTGTCCAATTTTATTTTTAAATTAATGTTATTTTATTAGTGTTAGAAGGGTATTGAATGAAAAAAATGGGGGTTTGTGTGTATTATTACCCTAATATTTATATATTTGTCTTATTCCATGTTTAAGCATAGTGGTTTTATAATTTTAGATATTCAAAAGTGACTTTTATTGTTAAGATCTATAAAGCATGATTAGCATGGAAGGTTGAAAATTTTAAGGGTATTTCTTCTTGCACTTTATAGATTTCTAAATCATGTTTTATTCATTAGTTGCAGAATGAACTTTTGACAAATAGATTTTTTTGTATTTTGAAATGTTGATTCCAAAATGTAGGAGGTAACAGGAGGTATTAATAGACCGTTAAGAAATTAGGTCTAAAGGCCGAGGTGGATAGTTGACCAATAATTATTACAAAATTAAAAGAATTCAAATATATAGCAGTCTATAATTAAATAGGTATAAGGTGTGATTTTTACATTATACCTATATTCTATTTAACTTCAAATAAATATTTGTTATGCTAGAAAGGAAATTATATTTCAAAAGCTACTTTCATAGCCCTTTAGAAGTAAATTTTGTTGATGGAATACAATATAAAATTACTTTTCTAACCAAGAATAGACAAAATGAAAAACCAGTTCTAAAACACAGAACAGATTTTATACTTTTCATTTTGTCCTTTCTCTCTCGCCCTCTGATTATGCAGGATTCACATTTTTGTTCTGTTGTTTTGATAAAATATGCACTCTTTTAACTTTTATGAACAAAAGCATAAATGCAAAAAGAACAAAATTTGTGTTAAATATTTTGTCGGAGAATACGATAGAACACCATTTTGCCTAGACTAAGGTAATTGCATAGAAGCAGGGTAATCTGTCGGCATTATAGGTTGTTATTAATATTACATGTCATAAAGTAAAACATTTTCTCTTCCATCATAATATGTGGGCCTTTTTGCATAAGAGAAGAAGGAAGGTGCACTTTTAACTCTACACATGCTACAAAAAGTAGGCATGTTGTATTTTATTAAACAATTAAGATCACTACTACCAACTAACCTTGTTTTCAAGAGCTAGCTTAGTAGTTTCACTTGATTGAAATAATAACAAAAATATGCATGACACCCTGTATCAAACATGTTGCAACCTCTATTTTTCTTATATCTCAAAATTAGGTTTAGGCAAATTAATTATACTTCTCTTGTATCTCAAACTTAGGTTTAGGTAATTTCTTTAATTGTTTTTTATAAAATCATGTGAGGTATCGCAACATAATGTTAACATGCCAATCATCTTAAAACTTCATCAGTTATATGCCATTATTTGAAAATTTTATAAAAGAGGAAAAACAAAAAATACAAAAAGACGGAATCAAACCAAAACTCGTGTAAGAAAAAATAATCTTGAAGTCACTGACAATACCTAAACTTAGAGATATTTAAACGATTTATGAAGAAATTAAATCTAATATTCGAAAGTGAAAAATCATAACATAAAAACTCATGTTTATTAGCAATACAAAGATTAGCAAAGCCTGTAACACGCATAATATGATCCTATTATTGATTCTGACATCTTCATTCACGTAATCACATTTTTACGCACATAAATGCACATTCATGTACATAAACATAATATAAATCATAATATTGATTCTAATAATCAATCATAAACTCATAAACAATATCTCATACCCATACTGATAATCATGTTGTAAATAGTAAACGGAAGCGTACCTGAATTGGCCATAACGATAATATTAGAGCACTCCTATATGTGCAGTGATCTTCCTCCTGTAGAGCACCTTGATTTCCCTTTGGTTTTCTCTCTTGATGGGGATAGAGGGAAAGGAACAGGAAAAGTACGTTATGACTCTGTGTGTGCTCTCAGAAGGGGACCACGACCATTTATAAACTCAATTACTTAAGTTTTAGTATTTCTAATTTGGCCCCTCATCAAATTAGAAATTACTAACTGGTCTCTACACAATATTTATTTTCATGATATATGCCTTTAGTCAAATATTTAATTTAGTCAGATCACTTTATTATTTGGCTTTATAAATAATGGCCCTAACACATTTAATTATGTATCATATATATGCATGACCCAAAATTACTAACAATCTCCCACTGGTCACAAATATATATGTACTTACAACCTTATAAATGTGTTAGACTTTATGAGCTCAAAATTGCGATTATATTACTCGAGCATACTCTAAAAGTCTCGTCCATTGATTATATCAGTATGTAGAACCAAACTAGTTTTTTATTGCATCAATCGCAACTAAAACCAACAATGATCACTAATCCTGACACAACCAAATGACATGGATTCATCATGAAATGTGTAGCATGAAAAATTATGTGAAGGTGATCTGTATATACACATCTATTTTCAACTGGTCCAAACTTTAACTTAATGAGATCAATATAAAAATTTAATGTACAAAGTGTAAAATTAAAACCACATATATAAATAACCAAATATGTCTGAAAGTTTAATGTATGCATACAAGAAATTAAACATAGAACATAAAACATATAAAAATAACTATCTCCCACTAAACCTCAGATTCCTCAAACTGTAAAACACCCATGTGAGCAACATGCTCATGAAAGACCTTGGGTGGAAGTCCTTTAGTTAGAGGATCTGCAATCATGGAGTTTGTCCCTAAATATTCTATGGAAATCTGTCCACTATGTACTCTTTCTTTAACAACTAGGAACTTAATGTCGATCTGCTTCAACTTAGTCGAGATCATATTGTTGTTGGAATACAATACAGCTGATTTATTGTCACAATATAACTTAAGTGGTCTTTCAATGGTTTCCACAATTTTTAGCCCTGTGACAAAATTTCTCAGCCATATCCCATGATTAGATGCCTCATAGCATGCTACAAATTCTGCTGCCATGATGGATGAAGCTGTAAGGGTTTGCTTGACACTGCGCCAAGAAACCGCACCACCTACCAACATAAAAATGTAACCTGAAGTACATTTTAAGCTATCTTGACATCCTGCAAAATCTGAGTCAGAAAACCTAATGATCTCCAACTGGTCTAACCTCCTGTATGTGAGCATATAACCTCTTGTTCTCTTTAAATATCTCATGACCCTCTTTGCTGCTTTCCAATGGTCCATTCCTGGATTGCTTAAGTATTTGCCTAGAACCCCAACTACGTATGCTATGTCTGGACGCGTACATACTTGGGCATACATCAAACTCCCTACAGCTGATGCATAAGGAATCTTTTGCATTTCCTCAATTTCCAAATTTCCCTTTGGGCACTGATTGAGACTGAACTTGTCTCCCTTAGCAACTGGAGTATCCTCAGATTTACATTCATGCATGCTAAACCTTTTAAGAACTTTATCGATATAGCTCCTTTGTGATAATCCTAGAATACCCCGAGATCGATCTCGGTGTATCTAAATTCCTAATACAAAGGAGGTGTCACCAAGATCTTTCATTTCAAAATTCTTTGACAGAAATTTCTTAGTTTCGAGCAATATGCCTATATCATTAGTGGCAAGCAGAATGTCATCAACATACAAGATCAGAAAAATAAACTTGCTCCCCTTAAATTTGTGATACACACAGTCATAAACAAGATTCATCTCGAAGCCAAATGAGAGAATTACTTGATGAAACTTATGGTACCATTGACGGGATGCTTGTTTTAGTCCATAAATGGATTTAGTCAATTTGCAAACCATATTCTTTGGGTCTCCCGACACAAAATTTTCTGGTTGCACCATATAGATCGTCTCGTCAATGTCACCATTGAGAAACGCCGTTTTGACATCCATTTGATGAAGCTCCAAATCATAATGTGCAACAAAAGCCATAATTGTCCTAAAAGAGTCTTTTGATGAAACTGGAGAAAAAGTCTCTTTAAAGTCAATCCCTTCTTTTTGAGTAAATCCCTTAGCTACAAGACGAGCCTTATACCTCTCCACATTACCGTTAGAATCCCGTTTGGTCTTAAATAACCATTTACAACCAATGAGTTTCACACCTTTTGGTAATGGGACAAGTTCCCAAACCTTATTGTCTTGCATGGATTCATACTCTTCCCTCATTGCTTCAATCCATTTTTCTGAATTAGGATCTTGTATGGCTTGACGGACGGTGATTGGATCATCTTCCATCACACCATTGTTAGGATCTTCATTTTCTTGGAGAAATACAACATAATCATCTGAAATGACACTTCTCCTTTCTCTCATGGATCTCCGCAAAGGTGCTGGCTCATGAAGCATAGGTTGTTGAGGATCTGGAGTTTGTTCTTCACGAACAACCAAATCATCTTGAGTATGGGGTTCATCAGCAATGTTTTGTTGAGGTTCCGAACTTACTTCATCAAAAGTAATTGTTTGAATCGATTCTGAAATTATTACCGATTCTTCCTCCAAAACAAATTTCCTAATCTGATTCTTCCCCCCAAACTCAATATCCTCAAAAAATTTAGCAGTCTTTGTCTCAAAAATTGTCTTTAATATGAGATCATAAAATTTATATCCCCTGGATCTCTCAGAATAACCAATAAAGTAACTACTTACTATTCGGGAGTCCAATTTCTTTTCATTTGGCTTATAAGACCTTGCCTCAGCTGGACAACCCCACACATGGAAATGCTTTAGACTAGGCTTTCGACCAATCCAAAGCTCATAAGGTGTTTTAGTAGCTGCTTTAGTTGGTACTCTGTTTAGAATATAAGTTGTCGTCTTTAGTGCCTCTCCCTAGAGTGACTATGGTAAGGTGGAATGACAAATCATACTCCTTACCATATCCTTAAGAGTTCGGTTTCGTCTCTCAACTACACCATTCATACTGGGTGATCCCGACATGGTGTACTGTGGGACAATTCCACACTCCTCTAGGTACCTGGCAAAAGGTCCTGGACGCTGTTCACCTGATCCATCATATCTGCCATAGTACTCACCACCACGGTCAGATCTAACAAACTTAATTCTTTTGTTGAGTTGATTTCCAACTTCAACTTTAAAAGATTTGAACACATCCAAAGACTGTGACTTTTCATGTATAAGAAATAAGTATGCATATCTTGAGTAATCGTCTATGAATGATATAAAGTATTGTTGACCATTCCAAGAAGGTGTAGGAAATGGCCCACAAATATCCGTATGAATCAACTCTAAGACGTCTGAAGCTCTATATGCACTTAATCTCTTCGCTTTGGTCTGTTTGCCCTTAATGCATTCAACACAAACATCAAAGTTTGTGAAGTCAATGGACTCTAAGATTCCATTTGACACAAGTCGTTCAACTCTATTTTTAGAGATGTGACCTAAGTGCTTGTGCCATAATGCTCTTGATTGAGTATTGTCAATTTTACGTTTAGTACCATGAGATTCTGTATTGAGGGTTTCATTATAGGTGGTCACCGTATCAAGCAAATATAGATTATCATAAGCCAAAAGTGAACCAGTTCCAACAATATTTGAATTAAAAGACAAACTAAATTCATTGTTTCCAAATGAACAAGAATAACTGGATTTGTCCAAATAAGAAACCGAAATTAAATTCCGTCTAAATGACGGCACAACAAAAGTGTCTTTCAAATCCAAATAAAAACCAGTACATAATAATAATCTAAAATGCCCAATAGCCTCCACCTCCACCGATTTGCCATCTCCAACATATATCCATATTTCAAAATCAGTTGGCTTCCGGTAGTTTAGGCAACCCTTCATAGAAACACTGATGTTAGTAGTTGCACCTGAGTCTAACCACCAAGTGTTACTAGGTACTGACGCTAAATTGACCTCAAAACAGACCAAATTCAGAAACATACCTTTCTTTGCTCGCCAAGCATGATATTTGGCACATTGCTTCTTTACGTGTCCAGTCTTATTGCAAAAGAAACATTTGTTTTCCTGAGATTGTTTCTTTTGTTCTGGACCCTTAGCAGCTTCCTTCTTGGGATCCTCCGATCTCTTTCTTTTGCCCTTAGCCTTTGAGGTGCTTGCAAAATGATCACTTTCTGTCTTGTCTTGCTTTTGTCTTTCCTCTTCTTGCACACAATATGAAATGAGCTCATTAAGAGACCATTTATCCTTTTGACAGTTATAATATACTTTAAACTGATTAAACTGTGCAGGAAGAGAAATCAACACCAAATGAATGAGCAAATTTTCTGAGATTTCAAGCTTTAGTGCCTTGAGTTTGAAGACAATATTAGACATGCTCATAATATATTCCCTGATATTTCCTTTGCCTTGATATTTCATGGAGATCAAGTTCTGAAGAAGAGTACTTGCCTCCGCCTTATCGCTTTTTGCAAAGCACTTCTCAATCTCAACAAGGAATTCTTTGGCAGTAGTAACGTCTTCAGAAACAGTGCCCCTAAACACCTCTGGGATGCCGCGCCTAATGATTATTATGCTCATGCGGTTTGAGCGATCCCACTTCTCATGATCCCTCCTCTCTTCAGGAGTACTCTCCATCGTAGGAGTAGGGGGGTTCCTCAGTCCTTAACGCAAGATCCAAATCCATGCAGCTAAGAATAATTTCAATATTCTCCTTCCAGTCCTTAAAATTTGTTCCATTGAGGATCGGAACAGAATTCACATTGGCAGATACAGAAGCAACTAAAGCTATATATATAAACTAGAGGAATAACTTATTATGCTCACATAATAAAATAAATCATTATAAAAATAGTCAAATAATGGTTTAACCCATCCCAAAACACCCAATGCACCATTAATATCAAGTCTTTGGACAGTAATATTAACTACTAGAGGTATCTGGTTGTAATGATCAAACATTGATAATAAAGCACGTCCAACAACAAACTAATCTTTGGATTAATTTATCATCGACAAAGCAAATCCTTATAATTATCACATGTTTATCATCACAAGTGTGTATGCAATCCGACCAAATATTAATCTTCCTTTGGGCCGATTAATACTCGCATGAACGTACATAAACACCAACATTTAACATTTTTCACGAACTATCTACTCAAGAGAGGTCACTTTGGTGACTTCTTGATTTAATTAATTCATTTAAAATATTAAACAAAACCAAAATTTGATTATATATTTATTCCAAAACCAAATAATTTATTTTTTATATTAAACAACCAAAAAATATATAAAATAAATAAAATTATTTATATTCTAAAATATAAATCCTTATGTTCAAATGTCTTGAACCCAAAATTCAAAATTAATTAAAATAATTTACTTCAATTAGGGTTTTAAAAAACCCTAGGATTCTCAATTTGGGGTTTTTATTTATGCCAAAACCAAATATATTTATTTTATATATTAAACAACCAAAAAATTTATAAAATAAATAAATAAAATTATTTATATTCTAAAATATAAATCCTTATGTTCAAATGTCTTGAACTCAAAATACAAAATTAATTAAAATAATTTACTTCAATTAGGGTTTTAAGAAACCCTAGGATTCTCAATTTGGGGTTTTTATCCCAAAAACAAAATTGGGATTAAGGGTTTCAGAATTAGGGATTTAGGGTTCTGAATAGAAATTAATTAAATTAACCAAAGACAAACATGAATCAAGTATGGGTGGCTCTGTTACAACATGTAAGCATAAACGCGGAATATGATCCTATTATTGATTCTGACATCTTCATGCACATAATCACACTTTTACACACATAAACGCACATTCATGTAAATCATAAACTCATAAACAATATCTCATACCCATACTGATAATCATGTTGTAAATAGTAAACGGAAGCATACCTGAATTGGCCATAACGATAATATTAGAGCACTCCTATATGCTCATTGATCTTCCTCCTGTAGAGCACCTTGATTTCCCTTTGGTTTTCTCTCTTGATGGGGGTAGAGGGAAAGGAACAGGGAAAGTACGTTATGACTATGTGTGTGCTCTCAAAAGGGAACCACGACCATTTATAAACTGAATTACTTAAGTTTTAGTATTTCTAATTTAGCCCCTCATCAAATTAGAAATTACTAACTGGTCTCTACACAATATTTATTTTCATGACATATGCCTTTAGCCATATCTTTAATTTAGTCAAATCACTTTATTATTTGGCTTTATAAATGATGGCCCTAACACATTTAATTATGTATCATATATATGCATGACCCAAAATTACTAACATGAAGATGTGATTATTTAAGATAAAGATGGGTATCCAATTTTAAATCACATGAAGAAGAAGTTGGATGATGATGAATTATGAAGAAAGAGATTAAAGTTTTAAAGAATACTTGGTGTATCATAGTGGTCGGATCGACCACCATGAAGCAGCGATTTCTTTGAAAAAATTTAAAAAGCAGAAACTATGCATAATGACTTCTACTAGGAAAAACGTTAGATCCCGTAACGACTTTAACTTGTTGTCGTCGTCCATCATGACTATTTTAGTGTTAAATTATTTTTAATTTATTTTATTTTACTTTTTTATATGTTATTTTTTATATATTGATATTTAATTTTTATTAATTGATTTTATTGTTTTTTTATATACGTGAAGATAATGTTGATTTTTTTTTTATAATTTAGTTTTCATTTTTATTTATTCCATATGTTGCTTTAATTTTTTTTTTTAATTGAGTTTGTTGTTTTTTTTGTATACGTGAATATAATGTTGATTTTTTTAATTTAGTTTATATTATTTTTATATATGTTGATTTATTTTGTTTTAATTGATTTTATTGTTTAATATAGTTTATTTTATTTTTTATATGTTGATTTATTTTTTTTAATTGAGTTTTTTTTATATACGTGAACATAAATATTAATTTTGAGATATTTTTATTGTTTTTTTTTGAAATTTTTTAGTATAAGACTTGCCTGCATTTAAAAAATAAAGCTTAATATATATATATATATATATATATATATATATATATATATATATATATATATATATATATATATATATATATATATATATATATATATATATATATAATATGAATGTAATTAAGATCATATACGGTTTCATGCGGAAGTCGTTCACATTCATAATGACTTTTGATCACTAATACAAAAAGTCTTTATAACATCTGTTATTTTCAATTTTTTTACGTTTGCGAAAATACCAACCTCATATTGGGTAACGTCAAAATTAATGTCTAAAAGAAAAATTGATGTTACTTAATGTCGAAAATATGAGTAATCAACGTCCCTTAATGTTAGTTCGAACCCCACCCGACGTTCAACTCGCGCCATCTGGAGGTGAAAATTGTTGAAATTGACGTCTAACAATGCAAGGATAGACGTCAATTTTAGCTACTTTTTAAAATTTTGCTATATTTACAAATTCCCACACCTGAAAAACAGAAAAGTCCTAAAACAGTTCAAATTATATTCCGACAACGTGGTGAATTTACAATTCTAACTAATAATTGTAAAGTTGTCTAAACTTTTTACAATTACCACAAAACTAAAAGTTTCATTAAAAAATTGTTCTCCAAAGTTTTAAAAATAAAATTCTTATGTTGTTCTAGGGCCTAACTCCATTGTTCTAATAAATATGTTGAACACTCTTGTCTTAGTGTCTGGATAGTGTAATCTGATAAAGGTGATGGATTCTTGAAGCGTTGAAAAGATAATACAAATTAATTATGCATGAATATCATTGTTTAAAGTTTGAAATTATTTATAATATCTTAAAGATATATACATATATTATTACCTCTATCCAATCATCTTTAATTGCAGCTCGAATGATTATTCTTATCCAAGACATGACATAATACCCACATTCCCATGAATCTTTTTGCTTGTTACACTAAAGATGACAAAAAAAATAATCACATATTAAGTTCATAAGTTGACATGCAGAAATTAATAACTTGGTAAATTAATGAGTTACAACCTTTGGGTATAATACTTTATTCTATTGTGCTCTGGACTTACCCACAACTGTAATGAAATTTTGGAAACATAAAATATAGGTTAGTTTTAATATAACTAAATACATGATATGAAAAAAAAAGTAACACTTACTCTTGTAACATGTTTTTCAAAGCATTTTTAATCTTGCAATGCAATGAACAAACCATACAATTGTGCATTGATTTGAAATGATGACCAGTAGTTGTCAATGGGACCTATCATCAATCACAAGTACTTAGTCAAATAATCAATAATAATTCATAAAATATTACAAGAAATAACACCTACCCATCAATGTACGACGCAATGTAAATCTCTCTGTTTGACTCAGTCGTCCATGTGATCAAGTGTGTTTCCAAAAGCTTGAATGGTCTGAGGTTCAATGAATCCATCCATAGAAGCTCGACCTTGTTCCACAATTACCTTGTCCATGTACCTACAATAAGATAGTTAGGTATAAATTAAAAGGTACTAATTCCAAGTTTTAAATGTGGAATACAATAAAAAATCTTACATGCACCATAGTTGTAAAATTGAAATATTTAACATCTTGTCTCCTACAACGATATCTAATGCATCATTCAGATTGATGTACAATAGGACATGACAATGGAGGCCAAATACTCTTAACTCTCACTCTAGCACTATTGATTCTCTCTTCAATTTGTGTAATTTTATGAGCAGCTTCCTAAAGGTTCAAGCTATTCACAAGCCAAAATGCCTCCAAAATAAACCAAGATCTTTAAACTTCACGTTGCAGTTGTGTATTCTAGAGAGTTTTCCAAAGAAGAATGACAAGATTTCGCGCTCAAAAACTCAAAAAGTTAACTTTGTTCTCGAAAACACAACATATATAGTCTGGTTTAAGTGAAATCAGTCAACTAAATTTTTCGTACAGTTAGCTGATTTCACTTGACTTAAGTGAAATCAATCGATTGAAAAATAATTCAACTAACTGAATGCATTCATACCAAAAACTATATACTGCAAGCCTTTTAGCCATTTAAAACCCATTTTAACATATTAAAAGAGACACACCAAGACTAACAAGACATCTAACCTATGTCATATAGCCTGCCAACATGATATAACACCAAAACATTACATTTAACATATTATTTCCAAATTTAACACTTAAAACTTAATCTTCAAGTGGATCCTTCTTAATCTTCATCAAACACATGTGATATTCATGCACTTGGCTTTATCAATTTTTTGCTTCATGCTTGCTTATGCCAATAGAGTTTTCGTAAAAATGTGATAAAAGGTTTAGTTTTAGTAGTCTTTTGTTGCAATCTAGTTCTCTTCTTTTTAGACTTCCATTTTAATAAGTTAGATTACAAGGAAGTCCTTTTCTTTGTGCTAATTTGCATTCTTGATCCCTTGACTTCAATCTTTCTTATTTGCATATCAACCCTTCACCCAAAATGCACAGTCTCACTTAAGAGGGTAGAGTCTTGTTGATGTTGAATCAAGGGCATAACCTGACACTACATCTTGATGAATACAAACCAAATCTGAGGCGTGAGATTTGATCCGAGAGAGAGATTGAAGTTGATGTTGATTCGAATTGGAGGGAGGCGATTGAGGCTGATTCAAGATGGAGAACGAGGAGAAGATTGAAGCAAATCAAGGGCGCAACGAAATTGGGTGCAAGATTGACGATTTTGGTGCGTGAAGAGAGCATGGATAAGGGTTAGGTTTTCCGGTTTCATTTTCTGGTTTATTTTCGTAGGGGTTTAAAAGGGGTGAATTAGGTTTTGTGAGAGAGGGCCTTGGCTATGTGCGAGAGAGAAATTTTGAGAGGCTAGGGTTTAGTGTTCCTGTTCTTGTGAGAGAGGGGGAAAGTGTAATGTAAGAGGGTTTCCTCCATATTTGATGAAGTGAAATAGTAGCCTTCATGAGATTGGGGTTTTCCCTAATGTGTTAGGTAACTCTACTTAGTTCTCCCACTTAAAAACAGAAATTGGGATTGTCTAAGAGAGTTCCCTTTAACCATTTAAATTTCCAGCATTTTCGTTCTCTCTTGTAAGCCTTTGATTTTTAATGAAATGCACTGCTTTAGTTTTGATTTTGCATTATTCAGTTTATAGTTTTGTGCTCGTTTTATTTATCTTGCAACCTTATGTTTTTCAAGCTTTACTTTTTGATTGCATTTAAGCTTCCTTTATTGCTTTCTGTTATCTTCTTGTTTGATTTTACGTTTTTGCACCATTTACTTTCCTTGTTTCAGATTTTAAATTCATGCAACATTTAGATTATAGGATCATAGTTTCTGTTAGTAGTAGTGGTAGGGGCTTGTAACTCATGCATGTTTAATTTTTGCACCTGCATTTGCATCTCCTAATTGTTCATGATAGAGCATCTAATCCTCCATATTCTCCTATTGTAAATTTAATTTCAATTTGTCCAAAGAATTAGCCTAACGGGTGAGGGCTGTCTAAGCTTGAATATTTAACATCCTCCTTAGGAATTCACAGTTGTGTTTCATTTCATGTTGACAGGCATTTTAGGACCAAATTCATCTTTGCATTGCATTACGTGTATAGTCCCAATATGATTCTGCATAAATCTGAACCCGCATTCTAATATGAATTAAATCTGGTTCTATGTTGTGATATCTAGTTCATTGATGTTATGTGGTGAATTAATGTGATCTTTGATAGAAAGTGTTGTCTCATGGTAGATTTCTGCTATCATAGATCAACTTTTGCTACCATGTGATGATTAGATGTTGTTATCATGTTTACTTTCTACTAGTTCAATTTCATTTGCATCAATGCATATTGTTTTTGCGAATTAAATTGTGCAGTCATATTCCATTCTCTGCTGCCATTGAGTTCCACATATATTTTCATTTGCATTGCACTTGGGAAGGAATTTGTTTAATTGTGTTGTTGTCGGTTGAAAATCTACCCAAGAAACTTGCTTTACATATTGTGGTTGTTTTAGGTTAATTCAGTGTTGTTACATTTTGGCATTTACTCTTTTGCTGATTAAATTGTTGCAACCATTAATTAAATACCTGTTGTCAATCTCTGCCTTGTTTGATGCCACATGATATCTAAATCTAGATATTATTCTTGGTCTGTAGTAACATTTCATCACAGTAGATTTGCATATGCATGCTTCGTGCATCCTTCCTTACCATTCACTTAGATTCTCATTTCATTAAATCTAGTTTCTCAATTCCATTCTAGGTTCCTTGCATCTCATGCATTGGAGTCATGCATATCTTGATTTCACTTTTTATCATGCATTTATATAGTTTTCAAGTGAATAAAATCAACATTTTCTTTTAGTTTCTTCTCTTTATTTTATTTTAATTTCCCCCTTTTGGTTTAACTTTATTTTCATTTTAGCGAGATTAAATTATACAAGCTATGCTTGATACGCTCCATTTCATTGGATTCGATCCTGAGTCAAATTCCCTATACTTCATTAGGGGGAATAATTTACATTTTCTTTAACTCTTGAAAAATGAATATGAAAAAGTGAGTTAATAACATGCAACCCATCTTATAATAAATCTAAATTTTATTCCAAATTTATCAAAAATCATAATTTTTCTAATAAAAAAACTAAGCCAAAAAAATATACAAAATAAATGCATACATGAACTAGAGGAAAATGAAAAACTAACTGCTAAGACTTTGGCAAGTGTACCAAGTCGCGCAAGTAGTAACCGGTAAGACCAGGATATCGTTTCCCAAGAGACTCGTGTATACTAAATAATTGCGTAATTAGTGACTAATTTAAACTAATGAATAAATCCATAATTTGGGTTTTTGTATGCAAGAAAGTAAATATTTCATAAACAAGTAAAATTGAACTTGGATATTTGAAGACTCTAGAAAATGGTAAAGACTAGAAATGCAATGGATTGATATTGTTGGAGTTAGACTTCACCTACTTCACTCTCATGTATATTAAACAATAAAACTCTTCTCCATTAATTACTAATGTCAACCCACAAGTCTACTCAAACCCTAATCCCTTAGTTGAATGAGCCTAGGTTTCCTTATTTAGAGCCAATTCCTTGAATCCCTAAATAAACAAACTCGCTTTACAAATTAGGGTTTAAGACAACTAATGGGTCAAGTTCCATTCCTAGATACAAGTTCCATTAGGTATGTTGTTCCAATTCTAGGTTTCAAGAAATATTTTCCAATACCTAATGACCCAAATATCATGCAATGAATGGTTAAAACAAAGCAAGCTTTAAATACATAAACAAAGATACTAGCAATCAATGGAAGAAGCATATATATATTCAAACCATTCAAAAATACATGAAAGTTTAGTGGCTACATCTAACCCCAACAAAAATGGGTTTAGCTCTCCATTGTCATGGAGAGCTCAAGCTTACAAAATGAAAGTGGAAGAAGGAGGAGATACAAAGAGGAAGAAAGGATAGTTCCCACTAGCCCTAACAGACCTCCAAGCGCTCCAAAACGTGTTGCTCGAGCTCCAAACTGTCCAAGATGATTTTCCCCTCTTGAAAATAGAAGAAAAAGGGCCAACTTGCCACATCAACGAGACTAGCGCCTGGCGGAAGCTTCTTACCGCCAGGCGCTAGCTGCAAAACAGTAGCCAAACTTTCCATCTACTGCCTGACGATGTCCAAGTCCCGCCAGGCGGTGAGCAGTAGTGGCGCCTGGCTGGTGCTTATCTGGCGCCTGACGTTGACGACCTCTTGCGCCTGGCGCTGCCTTTGTGTCGCTAGGCACTTCCTGTTGACATTTTTGCACTTCTCCTTACTGTTCTGGGTTACTCATTTGTCTGGACTTTTGGAACAAAGCTTCCAATCTATAAATAGACACAAAAAAATATGGATTAGTGGTATATTTAGATCAATGTAACCCAAAATGTATTTATTTACAAAAGTAAGGTAAAATTGAGGATTAAGTAGGTTAAAAGCTTTGGAAGAGATGATTTTGCTAATAAAATATAACTTGGATAATGGTAAAAGTTTACATTATCAACTCCCTCAAACTTAAAACCTTGCTTGTCCTCAAGTAAAAAGGTAACTTGGCCTAGATGAACAACACAATTGCAATGATCTAGCAACTCAAGAAAATAGATGTCATTTGTGCTTGCTCTTATTTGAAAGATTGTGTAGCACATGTGTTTCATGGTGCAAAGGAGAAGAAAACCCTGCATTTATGTGAAATGGAGACCAAAACGAAATCCAATCTGTTCAAAATGCTTAAATGAGTGCACAAATCAAAACCCAACAAGTTTCATGGTGGAAAAATCACCTGCGGTGGTTGCGTTGGACGGCGGAACGTGGAGATGAGCTCGCGGGGAAGAGAACAATGGTGTTTCACGTTGCATATCTGCAATATAACAAAGGGGACATCGGTTATGCGCTTACCCGATGTTAAGTGACGTCGGATAAGTAAAATAACATATGTCAAGTGACGTCGGGCGTGTGGGAGACCGCTGTTATGCTGGATTGATGTCGGGGCAGGGAGAAATCGACGTTAAGCGACGTCGGGGTAGTGTTGGACAGACGTTAAATGTGACCCTTTATTTACAAAAATGTCACTGATCATTTTTGACGTTTGTGTTCTCTCCAGCAGGCATTAACTACATGACGTTATAGGCACTTTTGTGTTAATGGATAGAAGTCGTTATTACACATAATAGTTTTCACTTTTTCAAAATTTATAAAGAAACCGTTAAGTCACCTAACGACTTTACTTTGTATATCGTTCAGTGTCCTAGCGACTTCACCCCTATGATGAATTAGTCAACTGACCCCATTTTGTAATTTACATTTATAAATGACCCCCTTTTGTAATTTTGCCAACTTTTAGCATAAAAGGACATGAGACATAAAGATCATACAATTAAAGAATAATTTATATAATTAAACTTAATAATTAAATTTAATTCTATAAATGATCCAGCTTATCCTCGTTTTATTTTATTTTATTTTTTGTTATCTTTTGATATTTTTTATATCTTTTGTTATCTTTGATATCTTTTGTCATGTACAATTTTTTTATGAACAATGTCCTCTTTATATCATATTGGTTGTTGAATTAATTTGTGCCAAGTTATACGACTATTGATAAAATTTTCACTGATTTCATAAAATTACATATGATATAACATTTCAAATACAAGAAAAAGAAAAACAAAACTTTGCCAAATGGGAATAACTAACTCCAGATTTTCCATAACTACAAATTTTCACTGATTTCATAAAATTACATATTACAAACTAACTTTCCAAACACATAAAGTGAAATCCAACAACTTTAAACTACTAATCTTAATAACATACACAATAAACTTCATCAAGGAAACATCAACAAAGACACTAAAATGA
The DNA here is from genome assembly GCF_037176805.1 of Vigna unguiculata. Taxonomy (NCBI): domain Eukaryota; kingdom Viridiplantae; phylum Streptophyta; class Magnoliopsida; order Fabales; family Fabaceae; genus Vigna; species Vigna unguiculata. Next base: position 18,714,544 of record NC_140795.1, on the reverse strand, counting down.
GATTAACTAAGCCAATAGGCAAACCAACCCAATTAACAACTTGACCCACTTTCTCCACCCCTTAACTTCTTTCTCTAGAATATAAATCTTTCACCTTTACCTCACAATAGTAGCATTCATTTCGTCATCACCATCTTCAATGCACCATTTAAAGAAATTACACCCATAAGAAGCTTCACTTCCACTTTGTTGTTCACAAACAATAACACAAAAAAATAACTTTGTAGTTAGTTAGATGCAAACCCAAACATAAACTAATCATAAAAAAACATCATATAGCTAACCTTGTAGTTAGGGCATCCCCAAAACTGTCTCCCACCATTCTAAACGGTTCTAGCCATTCTCAGCATAGTTACCACTCTGCAATTACAAGTGGATGCTTCACCCAACCCTCTCGAGCCACCATTGTTAGAGGAGAAGGTCTAATTTTGCATCCCCATGAATTACAAGAGCAAGAAGAAGATGAATGACCCATTGACATTTAATTACCGTCTACAAACACCAATTCAGCTAAAGAAGATAAAACCACTACCTCCTCCACAAATTAGGGCACATTATTCTTCATCACCAAAAAGGAGATTCCACATTATTTTAATTGAACGACATTTCTGTCACGTTTTTGTTGCACAGTGTCACCTCAACACTACACAAACGGCGTTAACTGGGATTTAATGGGAGTTACTAAATTGAACCACTTTAAAAAAATGAGGATACCAAATTGAACCTTCCAAAAAGTTTGGGTACAAATTGAACAAACCCATAAAATTGGGTACCAAATCAATAATTATACATTTTTAAAATTATAAATAACATTTAATGAACACAATATTATTCTTTTGTTTTCCATTTAAATGTTATACAATTATTTAAACTATGCTTATTAGTTATATTCACTACTAAAACATTTATTAAATGTATCTTCATTTAAGTTTAACTATTAAAAAATCATTATTTGTATTTTTGTTTTGAAAATATATTCACAAAAATATTTACAATTTTTCTATAAATTAATTTTCAGAATCATTTTTTTGCAAAGAAGTCTATAATTGTTTTAAAAGATAATTCATTATAATGATAACATTACATAATTGTTTTTATGACTAAAAATCTATAAAACAAACTATCTTTGAAACAACTTATAAATTTTACTACATATGAATAATAAATTTTTATTTTTTATTTTATGAATAAAAATCCGGATCAAAATCTTAATACAACATCAATTTATGGAAAAGAATTAATTAACAATGGGTAATTATGTAATATAAAGTAGAATTTTATATTAAAAAATTCATTTATGAACGATTTAGCATTTTAACAATGTTTACAAAATCTGACCGCTCACCTTTTCTAGCAGACCCACATCGAATCTCGTCAGGACCGCTGCGAGATCACGTGCATCATGTAGTACCTAGGTGACCTGGCCAGCCTGAGAGTACTCTGGAGGTGGTCCTCCACTCGTTGCGCTATTTCGTCCTCAAGCGAGGTTGATGATTATAGGGATTTTCTCTTTCTTTAACTCTAATCTCGAACCTTGTTTATGTATATTAGGAATACGGCAGCTCAAAAGCAACAATGAAGCTTTCAAAAAGAACTTACTGTTCAAGTTTATCAAAAGGATGTAATTCCATTCCAAATGGTGGAAATGGTTGGGTTCCGCTAGGAAGCTTTTGGTCATTGATTTATGGGGATTCATTTATGGGGGTTGTTGTGTTAGGATTCAACACTTATCACTAGGTCAAAAGTTATAGCCTTAGTTAGGGTGTAACTCTTTTTATTTAAGAGTGCAACACAAGCCTAAACACTACGATCGATTCGATTGTGACACTAGTGCAAGGAAGAAATTATGTTGCGATTATTTTGGCTTTTTGGCTTCGGTTTTACACCCGAGGCATATGCGGGCGAGGTAAAAAAAGATATGTTTATGTCTCAGTTATGAACCGAGGCATAGTGAGGGTTACTGCCTCGGTTCTAGAGGGAACCGAGGCCTAATGTGCATTGCAAATTTAAAAAAACACAGTACTTTTTGACCCAATAACACATCACACGTAGTCATGATCCTTGTACACATACCTAGACCAACCATAGTGTGCCACATCATCATCTTCAACCTTCTCCCAAATCAGAAACCCTAGCCACCATTCAAACCCTAAATGGAGGCGGCTTCGCAACCTCTGCGACGACAACAATGGAGGAGGCCCGCGTGACGGAGAAGGCCCGTTCAACGATGCACCGGTGGTGGAGAGACGAAACTGCAGCTACGTGGAAGAAGGAACCTTTGCGTTCTGCAATAATGGCGTTCGGAAATGGAAGAAAGAAAAATGGTCGCTGCTCCATGCGAAGAAGACGAACAGTGGCACAATTTCTTTTAAACCCTAAGAAGGCTTATTGCCTCAATTGATTTTAAATTGAGGCATAAACATCTATTTGCCTCAGTTAGATGTGACCCGAGGCATATTCCACTCGAAAAGCAATCAAATATGCCTCGGTTAAAATATACCCGAGGCATAAACATCTATCTGTCTCGGTTAGATGTGACTCGAGGCTTAAAAGTCTGCCACCAGTTTAAAAATATCAATGCAGCGGGAAAAATATAAATTTTAGGGGATTTATGCCTCGATTCTAAGTACAACCGAGGCATAAAAGTTTGAAAAAATTACAAAAGTGCCACCGCGTCTTCATATGCCTCGTTTGCAGGTGAACCGAGGCATATAGGGTGCTGTAAAAAACCCATTATGCACTAGTATGACCCGGCCCACTTGGCCTTTGCCACAAGATAATTAACAGCACCTGCAATAATCTTCGCCTCAGCAATTGTCCTACTAGGAATCACACTCTTGGATTGTGACTTGGCCCACTTGCCCTCCATTATGGGACAATTGTGCAATCCGCAACAATCTCCCCCTTAACAATTGCCCACTAGGAATCGAACTCGTGACCTTGACTCTAATACCAATTGTTAGGAATAAGGCAATAAAGGAAAGAACAAAGGAGAGAAAAATAAACAAACGAAGAATTTAATGTGATTCAGCATACAATGTGTATGCCTACATCCACGACTACCATAGAAAGTATTTTATTTTTTGTGTGTATCAAGCTTTACAAAGGGTCTCTTATATAGCCAAAATAGAGAACCACATCTCACAATCCTAAGCGATGTGGGAATAAATCAAGCACCATAATACTAACAATTCTCTTACTTGGGGTTTGATTAACATTACCACCTAATGCAGTGTCTTTATCATCAAAATTTTCTGACAATTGTTTCTTCAACCTGTCAATTTTTGCCATATTAGCACCAACAATCAACATGTCGTCAACATACAAGGCAAGAATGATATAGTGGTCAACATATTTCTTCACATAACATTAATGATCTTCTTCACATCTGTGAAATCATGAGTTTCTCATAAACTCATTAAACTTCTTACACCATTGTCTCGGTGCTTGTTTCAATCCATACAAACTTTTATGAAGCTTGCATACAAGATTCTATTTGCCTTGTACTTCAAAACTTTTTAGTTGTGACATAAAGATTTCTTCCTCAAGATCCCAATGTAGCAATGCAGTTTTCATATCTAACTGCTCCAGATGAAGATTTTCTGCAGCTACTGTACTCAAGATAACTCTGGTGGTAGTCATATTGACAATAGGAGAGAAAATTTTTGTGAAGTCAATTCCTTATCTCTCTTGGAACCCTTTCACTACGAGTCTAGCCTTATATCTTTTGCTGCCATCTAGTTCTTTTAATCGATAGACCTACCTGTTTTGCAAAACCTTCTTTCCTTCTAGTATCTTGGTTAAAGACCATGTTTTATTCTTCTAAAGAGACTTTATCTCATCTTCCATTGTTAGCCCCCATTTAATAGATTCATCTCCCTACATAGCCTCAACAAAATGCTTTAGCTAACCAGCATCAATCAACAACAAGTAATGCAATGAAAGAGAATACATTTGCGATGCTACAATTGTTCTACTAGATCTTCTAATTAGGACTTCAGGAGTTGCTGGTGATAATTTTCTTGTTTTAGTCATCCCCAAACATGTAGCCATACATGTTAGATCCATAACGAATGAAATAACATCACTTTGCCTTAGGGTCCAATTTATTTCTACTATTAAAGTCTAACAAAATATATGAAACACAACTAAAAAACTTTCAGATGTGAAATTTTTACCTCATTTCCAGACCATACTTCTTCAGGTAACTAATAGTCTAAAGGAACTTATGGTCCTCTGTTTATGAGATAGGTTGTTGTGCTTATTACGTCTGCCCAAAATACCTTGGGTAATCTTGATTGGATTCTCATACATCTTGCTCTCTCATTTAAGGTTTTGTTCCTTCTTTTTGCACACCATTTTGTTCTGGTGTTCCTGGAACTGTCTTGATCATTCTGATCCCATTCTCTGAACAAAACTCCTTGAATTGATTACTGTCATATTCTCCACCATTATTAGACTTCAAACATTTAACCTTTAAACCTGTTTGAGTCTCAACCTCCTTTTTCCACCTTTTAAACACATAAAACACATAAGATTTATTTTTAAGAAAATAAACTCATACCTTTCTTGTAGAGTCGTTGATGAAGGTTACATAATACTGTGAACCTCCAAGGTATTTCATTGGAGCTACCCCCAAACATATGTATGCACTAGTTCTAGTCTTTCAACTTTAGACGACTTACTTGTTTTGGAGAAGCTAACCTTTTTCTGCTTTCCAAAGATACAGTGTTCGCAAGGTCCAATATCAACATGCTTCAAGTTAGGTATTTTACCTTTTGAGACCATGAGCTTCATTCCTTTCTCACTCATATGCCCAAGTCTTTGATGCCCAAAGATGAATTATTGCCAACTTTTGCAACTTATATCATATCCTCATCTACAATCATGTAAAGAGATCCTTGCTTCTTTCCAGGAGCAGCAACAAGATTACCTTTCATTACCTTTCAGTGTCCATCTCCAAAGGTGGTGTAATGCCCTTCATCATCCAATTGCCTTATAGATATTAAGTTTCTCTTTCAGGTAGGAATATGTCTAACATTATTCAAAGTCCACACGCTTCCATTAGAAGTTATAATATTAATATCACCTCTTCATATAATATCAAGAGCCATTTTTCTTAGTATGTTTTGTGGTTGTAGCATTGTCTAATCTTCCACACCAGAAAAGATTTGGTTTCTCTTTCTTCTTGGGAATCTCAATTTAGAGAAATAGTAGGAGATTTTTTCAAAAGCAGCAGGAGCTTGTTGCAAGTAGCATCAATTGTCCCGTGGCGGAGGCTAAGTGGGTTGGGTCACAATCGAATCATGGCGTTTGAACTGTTACACTCTTAAGTAAAAAGAGTCGTGCCCTGACTAATGGTGATAGCTTTTGGCCTAGTGGTAAGCGCTTGATCCTAACAAGTGGTATCAGAGCGAATGGTTCAGAGTGATTGACCGCATAACTATAACACAAAAAAGGGGTTACCGAAGTGACTGACCGCATAACCATAACCAAAAAGGGGGCCACCATACACCTGAGGGGAAATATACCATATGAAAAAAAGAAAAAAAAATTCACCCTTGAGGGGAGATTGTTGGGAATAGTCCAAGTATGAGTCAAAGTCCTACATTGGATAGAATAGACAAAGTTAAACACTATATAAGATGAAAGGCCCATAACCACATCACCTTAAGGTTTTGGGGTAAAAGTGATGTCAAATGTCTTATATGTGTAAGACTTATGTCATATATATAGAACCACAATCTCTCATAACAAACCTGATGCAAGGGTTGCATATTTAAATTGCATAATGGGTTCGGAGCCCATAAAAAAACCTACTTCTCATTTTTCTTAAATAAATTTATGTGGGCCCAATAAATTGGTGACCCACCTAAAAAATCTCCCCCTCACCAATTAATTGGGGTTTTAGTCAACCAAATTGGCTTTATCCTTACATATAGCATAATTTCTTGCAAGTAAGATCTTTGTCATCATATCTGACCAATTCTCATCAGTATGAATTTTCTCCAATGATAATTGCTTCATCTATAATGCATCTTGTATCCAATGATATCGGACTTCAATATGCTTTGACCTTGAATGAAAAGTTGAGTTCTTACTAAGATGCATTGCACTTTAACTATCATAATACAAATATTTTTCTTATGATAACCCAAATCTTATAGGAATTTTTGTATCCACAAGAGCTTCTTAGAAGCTTCGATAACAACAATATATCCTACCTCTGTAGAAGATAGAACAACACATTTTTGTAGTCTAGATTGCCATGACACTGCTCCCCCTACAAAAGTCATCATATAGCCAGAAGTAGATTTTCTAGAATCCACATCACCAGCCATGTTTGCATCTGTGTAACCATTCAACACAGGCTTACCGCTTCTAAAGCATAAACAAACTCTAGAAGTACCTTTGAGATACTTAAGTATCCATTTCATAGCTTGTCAATGCTCTTTTCTAGGATTAGCAAGAAAATGACTCACAACACCAACCTCATGAGCAATGTTTGGCCTTGTACACACCATGACATACATCAAGCTACCAACTGGAAATGAATATGGAATCTTCTGCATTTCTTCTTTCTCATACTCATTTATAGGATAATCCTTTGAGCTCAACCTAAAGTGACCTGCAAGTGGAGTGCTAAGAGGCTTAGAATTTTTCACATTAAATCTATCTAATACCTTTTCAATATATTTTTGCTGGGATAGCCACAATTTTCCATTCTTCCTATCACGAACAATTTTCATGCCAAGGATTTGTTTTGTAGGAACCAAACCCTTCATTGCAAATGACTTGCTCAACTCTCTTTTAAGACTTTGAATGTCATTTTTATCATGACCAACAATCAACATGTCATCAACATAGAGCAAGAGAATAATATATTTTCCACCAGGAAATTTCTTCACAAAAACACAATGATTAGAAAAAGTTTTATCATACCTGTGATCCATCATGAAGGAATCAAATTTTCTATATCATTACCTTGGAGCTTGTTTGAGCCCATACAAACTCTTTCTCAATCTACAAACAAAATTTTCTTTACCTTTGATTGCAAAATCTTCAAATTGTACCATATAAATCTCTTCCTCCAAGTCACCGTTTGAAAGAAGGCTATTTTCACATCAAGTTGGTCAATTTCTAAATTTAAACTTGTTGCCAAGCCAAGTTCAACTCTGATTGAAGACATTTTAATCACGGGTGAAAATATAGTTTCACCAATTCAAAATTATGATTCTCATGCAATGATTTCATCTCTTCATGCAACATAGCTTCTTCATAACTTTTAGGCTCTTCGCCATCAGTCAACAACACAAACTCATGATGGGAATATTTTTGTGAAGGATGTCTTTCTCTAGCAGATCTTCTCAAAAGAGGCTCTACAGGTGGTTTAGGAGGAGTTACCTCAGTTGGTTCATTAACTTGAGTCTCAAGCATATCAACCACATTGGCTATAAATGAGAAAGTTGAGCATTATATAAGGATAAAGACTCATAAACTCATTGCCTTAAGGTTTTGGTTTGAGAGTGGTGTCAATGTCTTATGTGGTTGGGCTCAAGTTTCATTGGTGTTGTATCTCTCCAGTAAAACCCTTGTGTAAACCTAACATGTTATTGTCTCCTTACTCCCATTTTTCCTAAGTCAAGTACCCAATACCACCCTAACGATGAACTTTGTATCATGGGGTTTTCTATCAGTTTTTAGCTTGCCGATTTTATACTTGATCTTGGGTTGTCCAATTTTCAAAGCATCTGCATCTCAACTTGGGAAAAACAAGTGGGCTAGCTTAAAGTCTGTAACTATATCAACAACATTCATCGTCTTGTCTCTAATTCATTAACTTCGCTAGTGCAGAAATTAGGGCTTTAATTATTGTCCCAATTTGTCTATTGGCTAGACCATTGAAGCTTGATATTCAAGCTAGGACCTGGAGAACCTTACCAAGGGCCTCATGTAATATTGTTTTAGGATTTGTTGTGTTTCCTCCGGTTCCATTTGTTTTACTTAAGGGTGCATTTTGAAGATTTTTATGGTATTAATGTTGGTGACTACTAAAAGTGGTTGGAATCCTTTGGGTTTGGAACAGTGCTACTTACCTCTATATAGGTGTTGTTCATCTACCATGCTTTGCACTGTGTATTCACATTTTATTTCATCCATGCTGACATATGTGTACTATTGTAAAGTCAGACTGGCTATTCAAATGAGAGTTTGAGAATTTTATTCTCTTTGTTTGTGTTTCATCTTCAATGAACACCATTCTGTTAGAAATATTAATATAATTTAAAAAAAATTAAAATAAAATATTGTTGTTACTGGGGTTTTACTACAATGTTAATTCCAGAGTTAAATTCTATTTATGTATAAATAGTTTTTATTCTTTTCATTGATTTGAAATTATTTTTTGTTTAAATCAGTTTGATGGCCATTTACTCTTGTGTCTCCTTTTCTCACCTATAAATACCACCTAGTTTCATAAGGAATAGACACACAACAAACACTAGAGTTCTTCCTCTCAAAAGTGATTTTCTTTTCCTTCTCTATATTATCTCTTAAAAACAATGGTGTTCATAAGGTTCAGAGATCCTTCGATGCACTCGATCGATCTGACGGGTTGTTGTATCTTGGGGGAGGAGCGCATAATATTGAGTATTGCCCTGTGCAGTGGGGGCGTTTTCTCTCTAAGGATAGCGCTCAGCGTGCCTCAACCTAGACTTACTCTATCCTTATCTCATTTACATAATTACATTATCTTTATATTGTTATTGTTTGTTATAAGAACAATTTGACTTGATCATCTCTTTTATCCATATTTCTATATTGTTTGTGGTTTATCATTATTTTTTTTCTAACATTCTTAGAGAGAAAATTTAATTATAAAAAATATATATAAATTTTTTTTCCTTATTATGTTTGCCATGGATATGATTAAGTCACTCTCAAGTAAGCCTGAAAAGTTTACAGGTGAAAAATTTTTTTGTTGGCAATAACAGATGAGGTTTTGGCTCACTGAAATAGGATTATTTTCTGTGATTTCTAAAGCTACTGATTCTTCTATCATATTAAGTGATTCTTCTTCTTCTGATACTTCTGATAAAGATATTTTATGTCATGGACATATTTTAAGTGCTTTGTCTGATAATATTTATAAAATATTTTGCCACACCAAAACTGCTATTGAGTTATGGGAAGCACTTGAACTTAAATATGGATCTGCAGAAAAAGGTTTATCTAGATATTCTTGTGAAAAAGTTATTGAATTTCAAATGGTTGATAATAAACTCATTTCTGATCAAATTCATGAGTTTGAAAATATTGTCTATGACATGAAATTAAAAAATATTATTTTACCAGACATTATGCTTGTGGCTCTTTTGATCTCTAAGTTGCCTCCTTCTTGGTCTGATTGTGCTCGAAGATTAAAACATAAGCCCGCAAATTTCTCTTTTGATGATTTTCTTGTGTGTCTTCGTATTGAGGAAAAACATCGTTTTTCTCAAAATTCTGTTCAAAATTCTCAGTCTAAAGCCTTTTTTGTTGAGAACTCTAATAAATCTGAGAACTCTTACAAGCCTAATCCTAAACAATTCAAAAGACATGGTTTTAATAAAAATAAGTTTACGAAAAATCCTTCTTTCTCTGAACCAAAGAACAACTTTTCTTATAACAACAATAAAAATAAAGATAAAAATATGGGGAATGAGATGTTTTGTTTTGTTTGTGGGCAAACTAATCATCTAGCAAAAAATTGCTTTCAGTGTAACATCCCTAAGGAATATTATGAAAATTTAATAAATAAAATCCAAGATAAAATAAAGAACGCATTTATTAAAACCATTTTCCAAAAACACGGGAAATTTAAAACTTTAATATCACTGTCATAAACTAGGAGTCCATACTCATAAAACTGAAATAAAATTTAATGGCTCCTGAAATGATTACATAATTATCTCAAAACTAAAATATTACATATATATATATATACAAAAATCCCAAGCTAGCCCCTGCTCCGAGTCTATGCATCTCCTGGCCCACCTATCACATCATTTATGTAAGACCCGGGAAAAATTAATTAATTAAATAATTAATTAATTAATAAATACGGGTAGGAGGCGCCTTTATGGCATTAATTGTGGTTTAATGTGATGTGGAAAAGTACTAGTTCATGTGGTTGAGAGTACTTTGGTTGTGTGAGAGGACTTGGGTTCGAGTCCTATGTATGTCAGTTATGTGTGGCTATTTTATTATTACCTTTTTATAAATGTATGAGTATGGGATTGATGATGTAAGCTGTTTTTTATTGGAGGGTATCACCAAATGGGATTTGGTATAGTGGTTGTGCTATGGCCTCATAAGCTTTATTTTTGCTAATTATTAGATGTGGCATGAATGTGAAGGGGTAAAGAAAACCTAGCAGAAGGGTAACCAGTAGGTGCTGAAAAATCACTCACTAAGGGACTTGAATAGCCATTAAGCCCACACTAAAGCCAATCCCATTTTATTTTTATAACCCATTTTAAAGGCAACTATAAAAGCCAAAAATTAGGCAAAGGGAAGGGTTTTGGCAATTGTAGTGAGAAGCACGAATTGGAGAGTGTGAGAAGAGTTGTGAGTGTGCAAGGGCTGAACCAAGAGGGAGAGTGCGAATCTTCTCAAAATTTAATCCAATAATCCAGGTCAGGGGAGTTGTACTTTGTGTATGTCGAAAATTTGTTCTGTGTTATGAATTTGAGTTCCAATTGGGTCCTGTTTAATTGGGAAAAATTCGTACTTGATGTATTGTGAATGGGAATTTGGGGTATTTGAGTTTGGATGCATAATCATGTGTGGGTAATATGTTATGGGAGGAGGATTTTGACCTTTCAGGTTATTGGGGATTGTATTTCGAATGTGGTTGTCAATTTTGTGTGAAAAGTATGGTTCTGGGTGCTAATTGACATTACAATTACATTGGTATCGATTGCATGTTTTGTGGTATGTTTTTGGGTATGATTTGACATTGTTTTGGGTAAAATCCGTGTGTGACAGTGAGGGAACTCTATAAGTCTCACCCAAGCGAGTCTATCTCGTCTAGGCGAGAGTTGCAGAACCTCACGTCTGGTTTGGGGTCGCGTTGCTCGCCCAGACGACTTTGGTTTGGTGTTGAGCGACTGAGTCTCGCTCAGGCGAGGGACAGCTCGCCTAAGCAAGGTCGCGAGGAAACTTGAGCGCTTTTGAGCGTGATATCTCGCCCAGGCGAGAAGAATTGGTGTTTTGAGCGACTCTGTCTCGCTCAAGCGAGGGATATTCGCCTGAGCGAGGTTGCGATATGAAATGACGTGGTTAAGTGGTTCCTCGTCTAGGCGAGGGAACGTTGTTGCTTTGAGCGATGGTGCAACTCGCCCAGGCGAGGGAATCTCGCCTAAGCGAGATAACGTGTAATTGGGATTGCCTAAAGCTCGCCCAGGCGAGGCGAACTAGCCTAAGCGAAGCAGAGGGCTTAGCTTGGGCGAGGGGTTCCTAGTCTAAGCGAGTTTATATGAACTATTGTATTTCTATGTGTTTGTGAGTGTGTTTTGGTTGTTTACCATAAGGATAGATTGTATATGCATGTGGTGTAATGTTTGGGCTTGAAGGACTAAGTCCAATAGGGGTTTGGGATGTGCTCGGTGATTGGACACATGATGGGCATGGAATCGGTTGAGTTCCTGTCGGCTACCAATGGGCGAGGAGTCCTTGGTATGGTGATTGCATGTGTCGGGCGCACGATGGGCAAGGAACTGTGATGTTCCTGTCGGCTACTATTGGGCGAGGAGTCCATAGTATGGTCATTGCGTGCGTGCCAGGGTCCAAGTATGAGACTTGGATGTTTTACTACAGACGAGGAGTCTGTAGGGCAGGACTATGAGCGAGATAGGCTCATAGGGTTGGACCACAAATGAGTTAGTTTCGTGGGAGCACAAGGAAGTCCTAAGACCTAGTTCATGCATATGACTCATGAAGGACTATGAGGTCATGGTTGGGTGATTTGGAAATTTTGAGTTTGTACTAATATTGTTTTGGGTGGGGAAGCATATTTATTTCACATATATCTGTTTATGTTTCATTGTGCATAGCTCACCCTATCTGTGTGTGTATGGCGATGATTGGATAATTTGTTATCCGGGAGCAGATGATGTGACAGGTGAGCCAGGAGCTGCTTAGAGACGGAGAGTAGGGGCCACTTGGGATTTTGAAAGAAACTCTACTGTTTATTTTTTATGTAAATATTTTCTATGATAAATTTTAATATCATTTGTAAATAATGTTATGGTATATTCGGATTATGTATAGTACTAATTATGGTTTTAAATTTTTCGCGTTTTTGGGAAATGGTTATAATTAATGTGGTATTTATTTGAATTGGAAAACTTATTTATTTAAAATAAGTAACATTCCTTAGGGATGTTACAATCTGCTCCCGGATAACAAGATATCCGATCATCGCCACACACACAGATAGGGTGAGCTACGCACAATAAAATATAAACAAATATATGAAATAAACATGTTTCCCAACCCAAAACAACGTAAGTACCAAACTCATAATTTCCAAATCACCCAACCATGACCTCATAGTCCTTCATGAGTCATATGCATGAACTAGGTCTTGGGACTTCCTTGTGCTCCCACGAAACTAACTCATTCGTGGTTCAACCCTATGAGCCTCCCGCTCATAGTCCTGCCCTACAGACTCCTCGCTTGTAGTATAAACATCCAAGTCTCATAACTTGGACCCTGGCACGCACGCAATCATCATACGATGGACTCCTCGCCCAATAGTAGTCGACGGGAACATCACAGTTCCTTGCCTATCGTGTGCCCGACACATGCAATCACCATACTAAGGACTCCTCACCCATTAGTAGCCGAAGGGAACTCAACCAGTTCCATGCCCATCATGTGTCCACCCACCGAGCACATCCCAGACCCCTAATGGACTTAGTCCTTTAAGCCCAAACATCACACCACATGCATAAACATCCTATACCTAAGATAAATTAGCCAAATCATACACACAAGAACACACAAACATGGAATTTCACATAAACTCGCTTAAGCTAGGGACCCTCGCCCAAGCTAAGCCCTCAGCCTTGCTTAGGCTAATTTACCTCGCCTGAGCGAGCTTAAAACAACAACCTCACCATGTATTCTCGCTTAGGCATGATCCTCTCACTTGGGCGAGCCACACATTCGCCCAAAACATCTCACAAACCTCGCCTAGACGAGTATCCAACCAAATACACAAGATCACACTTCGTGGACTCGCTTAGGCGAGCCACTCTCGCCTAGGCGAGAGTGTCAGTCGCTCAAGACTCTAAACCTCTCGCCTGGGCGAGATATCGTGCTCAAAATGGTACAAATTTCATCGTGATCTCGCTTAGGCGAGCCAATCTCGCCTAAGCGAGAACGTGTTTCGCCCAAACCCCACTTTGGTCATCTGAGCAAACTGCTCGACTCTGAATGCGTAATGGACTCCTACAACTCTCGCCTAGGCGAGAAGGAGTCGCTTGGGCGAAACTTGCAGAGTTTCGCCACTGCCCATACACCAAAAACACCAAAACAATGTCAATTTACACTCAATCCCTTTTCATTCGTTCTAAGTCATCAACCAATTCATAAAACGCCATGTAAACATGTTGGAATGTCCAAAATACAGGATTTGACCTCACATCAAAATTACAATACCAAAACCCCCATCAGGTTCTTATTTCATACCAACAAGACTTTTCACCCCACAACCCATTCACAATTTCTCAATTTCAATGCATATCAAACCAATTCACACCACACAGAAATCCAATTTAAGAACAAAACGCAGAAACCTAAGCAATATTGATGTACACGAAATCTCAGCACCCCTAACCTAGAATTAGTGATCAAAAATTGAGATGAGGAAATCCTTGATTCGCACTCTCCCTCTTGGTCTAGCCCTTGCACACTCACAACTCTTCTCACACTCTCAAATTTGTGCTTCTCACTATAGCAGTCCACCACAATGCCCAAAACCTTTCCCTTTTCCTAAGTTTTGGCTTTTATAGGTGCCTGCAAAAATAAAGCTTATTCTTTGCCCACCAAGGTTTGAACCCATGACCTTCCACTCATAAGGCCAAAGCACAACCACTATACCAAATCCCATTTGGTGATACACACAAATCAACATAAGTTTACAATACCAATCACATACTCATACATATCTTTAAAATCAATAATAAAACAACTACACATAATTGGCATACATAGGACTCGAACCCAAGTTCTCTCACACAATCAAAGTACTCTCAACCATATGAGCTAGCACTTTTCCACGTCACATTAAACAATAGTTAATGCCATAAAGGCGCTTTCTACCCGCATTTATTAATTAGTTAAATATTTAATTAATTAATTTTCACGGGTCTTACATTTAGCGTCGTCGCCAACCTGTGTTTAATTCCAAACCTGAAGCTAATACTATTACTATGGGTGTTGCCTCTGATTTCCCATCTGAAAGGTACCATGTCACTAGCCCTGAGTTAAATTATGTTTTTAACTCAAACGATTGGTTTATAGACTCTGGTGCTAATGTTCATGTGTGTGCTAATAAAAAATTATTTTCTCTATATCAGGAAACAAGCACATGTACCGTGAGTATGGGAAATGGGAGCATTGCACATGTTCTAGGAGTGGGTCAAGTGAAATTAGAGTTGTCTTCTAGAAATTATCTTATTTTAAATGGAGTCTTTCATGTTTCTGAAATTAGAAAAAACCTCATAAGTAATTCTTTGTTAGTACAACAAGGTTACAAAGTTGTTTTTGAGTCCAATAGAGTTGTTATTACTAAACATGGTGTTTTTATTGGTAAAGGATATATTTGTGATGGTTTGTTTAAATTAAGTCTTATGCCTTTTTCTTCTAATAAAATATATGATAATTCTTCATTGACTATTACCAATGTTGAAAGTTGTGATATGTGGCATGCTAGACTAGGCCATATAAATTTAAATTCTATTAGAAGAATGATGTCTCTTAATCTTATTCCTAAATATTCTATTGATTTGAAGAAAAAAATGTGAAATATGTGTTCAATCAAAGCAACCAAGAAAAGGTTTCCATACATGCATGAAAAAGAAAACTAATCTACTTGAATTGATACATAGTGATGTATGTGATAGTAATGATGTTTTAACACGTGGTGGTAAAAGATATTTTATTACTTTTATTGATGATTTCTCTAAATAGTGTTATGTGTATTTAATAAACCACAAACATGAATTTTCTGAAAAATTCAAAATATATAAATTTGAGGTAGAAAATCAATTAGAAAGAATAATTAAAATCCTTCGTTCTGATAGAGGGGGTGAATATACATCTTTAGAAATGAATGCTTTTTGTGAAACTCGTGGTATTATTCATGAAACAACACCACCCTATAGTCCTCAATCTAATGGTGTAGCTGGAAGAAAAAATAGAACTTTGCTTGATATGGTGAATGTTATGCTTACAAGTTCTGGTTTGCCAAAAAATATGTGGGGTGAAGCTTTATATTCAGTTTGTTATATTCTCAATATAATTCCTTATAAAGATTGTGATAAAACTCCTTATGAGTTATGGAAGCAAAGAGAACCTTTACTAAAATATTTTAAAGTGTGGGGGTGTCTTGCAAAGGTTAATATACCACCTAATAAGAAAAGAAAATTAGGAATTAAAACAATTGATTGTGTTTTTATTGGTTACTCTCTGAATAGCACCACTTATAGATTTTTGGTTATTAATTCTGAAGTGAATGAAATCTCTAATAATACTATTATGGAATCTAGAGATGTAATTTTCTTTGAAAATGTTTTTCCTTTAAAAAATAAAATGACTAAAACTATTTATGATACTTCTACTTTTGGTTTGCCTTCTGGTGGTAATGTTATTTGTGGTGGTTTTAGTTCTGTTTTTCCTTCAAGTGAAAATGGTAATAAAAGTATTCAAAATGAGTCAAGAAAGAGTAAAAGAAAAAGAAAAGCTAAAGATTTTGGACCAGACTTTTATTCTTTTATGCTTGAAGATGATCCTAAAACTTTTGGTGAAGCAATGAGATCTATTGATGCTCCTTTTTGGAAAGAAGCTATTAATAATGAAATGAATTCACTTAAAGAAAATAAAACTTGGTTTTTAACTGATCTTCCTCCTGGTTGTAGAAGTATTGGATGTAAATGGATTTTTAGGAAAAAATTAAGGACTGATGGGTCTGTAGATAAATTTAAGGCAAGACTTGTTGTTATTGGTTGCCAACAAGTAGAAGGTGTAGATTTCTTTGATACATATTCACCTGTTTCAAAAATCACTACCATTAGAGTTTTGATTGCTCTTGCTTGCATTTTTAATTTACAAAATCATCAAATGGATGTTAAAACTGCATTTTTAAATGGTGATTTGGAAGAGGAAATATATATGAAACAACCTGAGGGCTTTATTGAGTCAGGGAAAGAAAATAAAGTGTGTAAACTTGTTAAGTCTTTATATGGTTTAAAACAAGCACCAAAGCAATGGCATGAAAAATTTGATGAAGTTATTATTTCATATGGTTTTCATATTAATAATAGTGATAAATGTGTGTATGTAAAACAATATGATGATGGTGTTTATGCTATTTTATGCTTGTATGTAGATGACATTAATATTTGGTACCAACATAGATGTTATAAATGATGTGAAACATATGTTGTCCAGTAATTTTGTTATGAAAGACCTTAGTCCTATAGATGTTATTTTGGGTATTAAGATTTTACAAAAAGATGGTGATATTATGTTAATGCAGTCTCATTATGTTGAGAAATTATTGAAGAAATTTAATTATTCTGATGTGAAACCTGTTTTAATGCCTTTTGACCCATCTATTGAACTAAAGAAAAATTTAGGTGAAGGCATTTCTTCTCATAAATATTCTCAAATTATTGGTTCCTTATTACATTTGACAAATTTCTCTAGACCTGATATTGCATATGCAGTTGGTAGATTAGGGAAATATACACATAATCCTGATCATTCTCATTGGACTGCATTAGAACGGGTGTTTAAATATTTGAAAGGAACCATTAATTATGGAATTCACTATACAAAATTTCCTGCTGCTATTGAAGGATATAGTGATGCAAATTGGATTTATGATTCTGATGAAACAAAGTCAACCACTAGTTATGTTTTTACTTTGGGTGGAGGTGCAGTATCATGGAAATCTGCTAAACAATCTATTATTTCACGATCTACCATGGAAGTAGAGATTATTGCTTTAGATACTGCTACTGCTGAGGCAAAGTTTATTAAAAAATTTCTATATGATTTACCATTGTTAAATAAACCCATACCTCCTATTTCAATGCATTGTGATAGTCAAGCTGCCATATCTAAAGTTTCTAGCAAAAACTTTAATAAAAAAAGAAGGCATCTCAGAGTGAGACATAAATCTATTAGAAACTTAATTACTAATGGTATTATTTCTCTTGACTTTGTCAGGTCAGAAAGAAATATTGCGGATCCGCTTACCAAAGGGTTGACGCGTCAACAAGTACTTGAGTCGTCGAGGGGAATGGGACTAAAGCCCATAAATTAGTTGCAACAATGGACACCCATCTCCATATGAATGGCGATCCCATGGAATGGAGTTCAATGGGTAACAACAAAGTTGTTTGTTGACTAAAGTACACCAATTGATTTGATTAAATGTTATGTCTCATTCCTATGGCGAGGTGTACTATAAATTGTGACAATAATAAGGTTGAGGTATATGTATTATTATTATTGTTAGAAATATTAATATAATTTAAAAAATAAATAAAATAAAATATTGTTGTTACTGGAGTTTTAATACAATGTTAATTGCAGAGTTAAATTCTATTTCTGTATAAACAGTTTTTATTCTTTTCATTGATTTGAAATTATTTTTGGTTTAAATCAGTTTGATGGCCATTTACTCTTGTGTCTCCTTTTCTCACCTATAAATACCACCTAGTTTCATAAGGAATAGACACACAACAAACACTAGAGTTCTTCCTCTCAATAGTGTTTTTCTTTTCCTTCTCTATATTATCTCTTAAAAATAGTGGTGTTCATAAGATTCAGAGATCCTTCGCTGCACTCGATCGATCTGACGGGTTGTTGTATCTTGGGGGAGGAGCGCATAATATTGAGTATTGTCTTGTACAATAGGAGCATTTTCTCTCTAAGGATAGCGCTCAGCGTGCCTCAACCCAGGCTTACTCTATCCTTATCTCATTTACATATTTACATTATCTTTATATTGTTATTGTTTGTTATAAGAACAATCTGACTTGATCATCTCTTTTATCCATATTTCTATATTGTTTATGCTTTATCATTATTTTTTTCTAACACATTCTTCTCTATAAGTAATTATTTATAATTAGGGCAAGAAGACTTTTTTCACCAAACAAAAACAGCCGCAAGTGCTCAAGCAACATTTAGTTACTTGTCACATCACACACACATGAGAAGACACGAGGCAATATCGGATAACAAGTTAGAATGATTCAGAACAGAGTACATCTAACAAATCTAACAAATGATAGACTTCTTTTAAATAATCACAAATTTTAAAATGATTATTTAATAAATAATGTAGTTAATTGTTAAATTTCATAATAATTACAATAATATATATTATATTGTTAACTTTGATTTATTATTTGTTAAGGTTAGTTCTTGAAACTAAAATATAAATATGTATAAAGTCAATTAATTAATTCATTCATTTTTTGAGTACGGGTTATGAGTTGTTTAGTTGTATTGTACAGAAATTCCTTTTTGCTATACGGAAAAAACAAAGATAAAGATTTAGATGAGGAGAAAGAGACAAAAGATAGAGAATTTATTTGATTTGCTATGATATGTTAAAAGAAATATAAATAATTAATGCAGAAAAGTCTAATAATTCATACAATAATATTTTTCTTGTTGCATTAATGATGGCATCTTAAGCATTTTAATCTAAATTTGATTTCAACGAGTCAATTTATAAAAATTTGTTGTTATTCATTAATTTCAAGCTAACTAATTGATGGATGATAATTAATGATATATTTCCATGAAGATTTGTATGGTCTAATTACAATTAATTTATATAAAGTTAGTAGTTACAAAACTTATATTTGTCGTTATGCATTAAATATTTGAAACAGATTTAATTTGTTGAAAATGTTTGATTGTGATTGAGAAGAGACAAAAATAAGAAATAAAAAGAGACCAACGTAAACCTTTTTATTCACTGTTCTCCCTCAGGCTTTTCCATTTCAGTTTCTCCTTTGGTTCTCCCTTTTGGCTTTTGCCAGGTATAGTTTCAAGAAACTAAAGTATTGTTGAAGTCTTGTGTGTTTTACACCGTTGAGTTTTATTGGTTGGTATTGATTGTTTTTGGTATGTGTTGTTTTGCAGAAAATGGGTCGTGCAAGAGTAACCTTAAAACAGATCTCGAGTGAAAGATGTCGCAAGACAACTTTGGCGCGAAGAAAGAGAGGACTGATGAAGAAAATGTGGGAATTTTCGAAGAGGTGCGGTGGTGAGCAGTGTTTGATTGTGTATGATGATGATGGTGATGTTGAAGCAGTGACTTCGCCCCAAAACCCTATAGAAATACATTCGATGATTCAAAAGTACTATGAAACTCAATTAAAGAATGGGAGACCTCACAAGACTTACGGTATTCAAGAGTTTTTTGAGAACAGAAAGAACATGATTGAAGCTGAGATTTCCAAAGTTCATAAAGAAATCAGCAGCATCAAGTACCCAACTTGGGATCCAAGTTTCGTGAACATGGAAGAGGATGAATTGAGGGCCTTCTGTGCTCATGTGGATGCCAAAATTCAAGCCTGTGATGAGGGAATTAAATTGTTGAAGAACAAGAATGTACCCAATCTGATGCAGAATTTCGATGAAAATAGTTATTTGTTGAGAAACATGGAAGAGGGTGGGTTTAGTTTTGTGCCAAACATGCCTCAGGAAAACATCTCTCAAAGCCAACCACTGCTTCAAGATTTTATGGAACTTTATGATAAGAATTATGAAGCAGTAGATGTGCCACTGAATTCAACCAATCAACTCAGTGAGTTGGAGTTTGAGGAATTGATTTGGGAACTTTCTAATTGTGATTCGTCTTATCAACCATGTCATCTTCCTCATCAATCTCTCTTGCCAACCATTTCTGCTCAATATCAAAATCAAACCAATTACTATAGCATGCTTTCTTTTTACTGAACTTGGTTTTGTGTTATTGTTATACCATATGTCGTCTTTCTTTAACACTAAATTAGTTTTTGGCATCTTCTTAGTTCATGCTGCTTTGTTTAGGTAATGTACGTTTCATCTTAATTGCAGTAAAAAGTGCAGAATTTTACTTTCATATGTTCTGTTCATTCAGAGTATCTATCATATGCCCCGTACGATTTTGTTTTTCTCTAACTATTCGTGGTTTAAAAAGATTATCCAAATTTCGTTCAAAAATAATTTTAGTAGACTATGTGAATTATTCTTGTTCTTGATCTTCTTTTTCTCATACAGCGTAGATGTTCTTTTTCTCATATAGCGCGCGTCCTTATCTTATCTTGTACGAGGGAACAATTTTCTAAAACTTAACGAACTTTTCATATTACAAATGTTATTTGCTAATGAAAGAAAATATGATGTTATAACCAATAGATTAAGTGGAAATGTTCCATGATTTATTAATTAATTATGTCATACATATACTTTTTTTCAAGGAGTGACGAATTCTTTAAACGAAAACAATAACATGGTAAATACTTATGTATAAATAGTAAATATAATATAAAAAACGAATGAGTAACATGAATGTTGTTTTATAATTTGTCCAGACATAAGTAATTTTGAAATAAAAACTTGTGATGCTTGGTTCTCGAATTATGCATAAAGAGAAAGAACTGCTTACTAAAAGGAATGTATAATGTGTACATCTTGAAAATTATAATAATTAAGAAGATAAATAAATAAGATTAAATAGATATTGTAAGTAAAAAATAAAAGAATTTATTATTTATTTAATTTATAATATTTATTTTATTTAAAAGATTATTGTCATAAGAGATAAAACAGTTTATTAATTTAAGAGATTTATTTTATTTAAAGATAATATTAATTAAAAATATTTTTGAAGATATTTTTTTAAGAGTTAGAATGACTAAAGGGATGTATAAACTCAAAATATAGAAATATATTTAAATTGTTTCTTTATCGATCTTCCTTTGAATCCCATAAAAGATAATTGGATTTTCGGATTAATGATAAAAAAAATTAACTTTGGTCATTGTTCTATTTTTTATTACCTTTTAAACTGCAATGGAACTTCTTCAAGAAAACAAATCTCAAGATGTGTATTTATTTCTAAAGATAAAAATTAGTAATACAGAGTTACAATTTCAAATCAAATCAAAACAGATTTTTTGAAACTTTTTATCAAACAACAAAAAAAGAGAGAAAGATCAAAGACATACACACATAATTTTATAATGGTTCACTCAAAACTGAGTTACACCCAGTTAGTCAAGACTACATTAGTTTGACTTTGACTACTTCAAAAATTTTAAGAAATCCACCAAGATTACACTTTCGAAAATATAAAACTACAACAAAAATCTTGAATCTCACAAGAATCTCAACAAGACACGACAAGACCCCAACTTGTAGATATGAAATCCTACCAGGAAACACCTAGAAACTTAAGAAAGATCAAACCTTGGTGATGACTTGTAAAGACGATTTTTTAACCGTTGTTAAATTAGACGTCATTAAAAGGTTGGAGAATCCATGACGGTTTTAAACCGTCATTAAAATTTTTAAAAACGATGATTGTTCTAGATTCTAACTGTTGTTAAAAATTTAAGGTTTGCTTACAGAGGTTGTGTAAGACCCGTTAAATTAATTAATAAATGCGAGTAGAAAGAGCCTTTATGACATTAATTACTGTTTGATGTGACGTGAAAAAGTATTAGCTCAAGTGGTTGAGAGTACTTTAATTATGTGAGAGGACTTGGGTTTGAGTCCCATGTATGCCAATTTTGTGTTTGTTGTATAACAACAAAACGATTTAATTTGTTTTAATTTTTTTTGAAAATCTCCGTGTGAATGGAGAATCAGGGTTACGTAGTTCTTTTTGAAAAATCTATTTGGAAAATTATTTGAAAATGATTTAATTTGTTTTACAATTTTGAAAATCTTTTTATTTAAATTTTAGTATTATTTTAAAATTGGTGTCATGCGACGCGAGCGGTCGGATAGACACTTCAAGTAAATTCTTTTTTTTCTAATCTTTTATTTTTTTAATCATTTATAAATTTTTAATATTTTTTTAAAGTTATTTTAGAGTAGTTGTGGATGTCATTGCGACGTGAGCAACAAAATAGATATAAAAGAGTAAACAAAGAAAGTTATATTTTAATTTTAGATCATTTGTATATATTTTTAAAAAACAGCAAAAGTCTAAATTGGATATCATGCGACGCGAGCGGTCAGACAGACAACAAAGAAAGGGGAAAAATATATTTTTATGATTAAAAAAAAGAATGAAAATTGAAAAAAAAAACTAAATAAAAAAAATGAAAGAATTCAGACGTACCTTAAAAAATTTTCAATATCTCCTCACCTTTTCTCTTTTCTTTTTTTTTTTGCTTCCTTTTCTAATATTTTTGTGTTTGTTTGTCCAATAAAGATAAAGATGAGAGGTGTCTATGTAGGTGGTAATGAGAGGAAGAGAGAGTGTAGAGAATGTTTTCTTCTTCTTCTTCTTTTTTTCTACCTCCTTCGATATGTTTTTTTTTTTTGTTTTGAAAGAGAGATAAAAAATGGGGTGTGTATGTGGAGGTCGTGACGTGAAAGAATTAGAGAAGTGTAGAGAATTTTTCTTTTTCAGTCCCTTTTTCATATGACAGAGTACATATTTATATTCACATATTGCAATCTCAATGCAATCTCAGCCTTAATTGTAATGAACAATATAAGGAAGGAATTGGTTATGATAGCAACACATTATGGGAATCAAATCATAGTAAATCAGAGCACAAAATCAATCCCAAATTAGTAATATTGATTCTAACGATTAACAAATCAGAGCACAAAATCAATCCCAATTACTAATATTGATTATAACCATTTGAAGAAATATTTCTTCTAATTATTAGAATCATATCACTAATTTCTCTTCCAGGAACAAGGGTAGAAAGCAGGGTGAGTTGTTGGGCTCATGAGAAGAAATGCAATAATTAATAACAAATTGGGCTCTTCCCTCTTTATTCCTTTTTTTTTCATCTCTCTTATTTTCTTTTTTTTTTCTAAAATTAAAGTTTGAAAATCTTTGAAGAAAATAATGTTTCACATTTTATTTATTTATTTATTTATTTTTGAAAATAAATTTATTTACCCGGACGAAATTGGTTGTTGACAGTGAGTGATATATAATCATAAGATTATAATGGTTATCACCAAATGTGAATTGGCATAGTGATTGTACTTTGACCTTATGAGTGGAAGGTCACGGGTTCAAACCTTGATGGGCATAGAGTAAGCTTTATTTTTGCTAACTATTGGTTGTGGTTTGAAGGTGAAAAGGCAAAGAAAACCTAGCAGAAGGGTAACCCTTAGGTGCTGAAAAATCACCCAACTAAGTGACTTGAATAGCCATTAAGGCACTTATAAAAGGGGGGGGAATCCCACTTTTCTTCCCAATTTCAATCAAACATTCAGGTTAGGGGTGCTGAATTATGTGCATTTTTATATGGTTTGTGTTCCTGCATTTTGTTCTCAAATTGGAATTTTATGTGTTGTGGTTTCTGGTATAATGTACACTGCAATTGAGAATTTGGGAAGAGAATGTGGAGTGTCAAGTCTTTTGGGTATGAAACAAGAATGTGATGAGGGTTTCGGGTACTGTTATTTGATTCATGGTCAATTTATGCGTTTTGAGGATTCAAACATGTTTACAGTGTGCTTTAGAGTTTGATTGATGGTACATATTGAATGAACATGATTGTATTGTAAATTGGCATTGGTTTGGTGTTTTTGGTGCACGAGTAGTTGTGAAACTCTACAAGTTTCGCCCAAGCGACCCCTTCTCGCCTAGGCGAGAGTTGCAGGAGTCCTTTCAGTGTTCATACTCGAGCATTTCGCTCAGGCGACCAAGGTTGGGTTTGGGCGAAATATAGTCTCGCTTAGGCGAGATTGGCTCGCCTAAGCGAGGTCGTGAGGAAACCTGGTTGGTTTCGAGGGCGAAAACTCGTCCAGGCGAGGAGTTTTGTGGGTTTGAGCGAACCAGGGTCTCGGTCAGGCGAGACGGTCTCGCCTAAGCGAGATGTTGCGATCAAGTTGGATATGTGCTTGCATTATAGCTCAGGCGAGACTGAATTGGGTGTTTGGGCAAGAGATGATCTCGCCTACCTTTGAATTCCATATTCGAAGTTGCAATTGAATCGATTCAATACATTTCTTATGTAACCATGGGTGCTATATTGGATTTGAATCAGATTTCGGATCAATCTATATTGATTGACTGCCTCCATTATGTTGTTGCTAGCAAATACAACTATTTTAGGTTTTGGATCTTCCACATTATTTCCGCAAGAGGTCTGGACCCATTTTTTTATGATCCTTCGATAAAAAGATTCATTCTCTTCATAAAAAAGAGGAGGTAGAACCAATAAAGAGTGCTTTTTCGATTCATCCCTGGAGATAACGTGATGAGATTGTTATTTTGAGCTCGCTCAGGTGAGGTAAATTAGCCTAAGCGAGGCTGAGGGCTTAGCTTGGGCGAGGGTCCCTGGCTTAAGCGAGTTTATGCGAATTGCCATGTGTTTGTGTACTAATTGGATTGTTTGCTTGTTATTTCCTAAAGGATAGGAAGTATATGCTTGTGTTTATGATGTTTGGGCTTGAAGGACTAAGTCCATTAGGGGTTTGAGATGTGCTTGAATGGTTGCACGCATGATGGGCATGGAACTGGTTGAGTTCCCGTCGGCTACTATTGGGCGAGGAGTCCTTAGTATGGTGATTACATGCGTTGGACGCACGATGGGCAAGGAACTGTTATGTTCCCGTCAGCTACTATTGGGCGAGGAGTCCATAGTATGGTGATTGCGTGCGTGCCAGGGTCCAAGTTATGAGGCTTGGATGATTTACTACAAGCGAGGAGTCTGTAGGGCAGGACTATGAGCAGGATAGGCTCATAGGGTTGGACCACGAATGAGTTAGTTTCGTGGAAGCACAGTGGAGTCCCAAGACTTAGTTCATGCATATGACTCATGAAGGACTATGAGGTCATGGTTGGGTAATTTGATAATGAGATACTTAATTATGTTATTTTGGGATGGGTGGCATATTTATTTCATGTATTTGTTTATATATATATATATATATTGTGCATAGCTCACCCTTTCTATATATGTGTGGCGATGTTCGGATAACTCGTTATTCGGGAGCAGATGATTTGATAGATGGGCCAGGAGATGCCTAGACTCGGAGCGAGGGATAGTCAGGAATTTTGTTTATATGTTATTATTTTGGTTTTTGAGATAAATATGTAAACCTTTGGGAGCCATGTGAATATTGTTTTAGTTTTATAAATTATGGACTCTTGGTTTTATGACTTATATATTAAAGTTTTAAATTTCCCGTGCTTTTGGGAAATAGTTTATATTAAATGCAGCATTTATTTTATTTCAAATTTTATTTATTAAAAATTAGTAATATTCCTTAGGGATGTTACAGGTTGTGTCAATTTCTCATGGGATGTTCACAAAGAATGCATTAGGTTTCACATGGGCAACTCGCAGAAGTTCGACACTATA
The DNA here is from genome assembly GCF_037176805.1 of Vigna unguiculata. Classification (NCBI taxonomy): domain Eukaryota; kingdom Viridiplantae; phylum Streptophyta; class Magnoliopsida; order Fabales; family Fabaceae; genus Vigna; species Vigna unguiculata. Next base: position 18,688,694 of record NC_140795.1, on the reverse strand, counting down.
AAAGGCCACCGGTGAAAGGATAAAGGCGTAGTGCGACAAGGAGGAGCTTCAAGGAGTGTGTAGTGTGGTGCAAAGGAGCTTTGCAGGATGTAGAGATTGCATAAGGTAGTGCGGCAGAGCCTCGTTACGGAGTAAGGAACGTTGTGCGACAGAGCTTCATAAGGTACAAAGGTTCGCCTTCGGACGATGTGGGGTGAAAACTAGCAATGGTTAGGAACCGTTGTTAAAAACTACCAAAATTACAAAATACGTCACTGTGTTTCATTTGACGACATTTGTTAGTTAGTTGTTATTATTTGATGTTGTAGAAGCCCATTTTGCATTAGTGGGAATTATATCTTTTAGTTTGATGTATAAAGGTACTTGAAGCAATTCTTAGCCTTGTATTTGTAAAAAAGAAGAACAATATTTATGTTCATTAATAATATAAAATATTGTAAGATCTTGTATCAATCCTAAGACATTACTTCTTTTTAGAATGTGCAATCTAGTGATCATTTTAGATAATTTTCCCCGTAAGATTTTTTGTTTTGTCCATGAGTGATTGTGTTTAAAATAATACTTAGTGGGTTACCAATAGTGGTTGCATTCCAAAGAACACCAAAGTTGTTAGATAAGAGTGGTTGCATTTTCAAATAATACTCGAGTTTTTTAGCTAAAAGCGACCATGTTTCAAACAATACTTAGTGGTTTAGTCATAAGTGGATGTGTTTTAAACAATAATTGGTTTTGGCCAATTGTTGTGTTTAAAATAATACTTAGTGGGTTAGTCAGAAGTGACTACATTTCAAACAATACTTTATCTTAGCTAGGAAGGACTACATTCCAAAGCATACCTAGGGTCTTAGTTAGGAGTGACTACATGTCCAAATAATACACGATGTCGGTGTTGTTGGAGTTGACCAAGATTTGATGAATCCAACTTTTCTTTGAGTTGAGTAAGACTTGATCACCTTTCCTTGAAGATTCATGAAGTTTGATGACTTAGATGTGTTTATGAAGTGTGTTATGTTGATTGGGATTTTATGTAAGTTTCTTATTGAGTAGTTTAATCTTATAATTATAATTAGAAAGTCATGTCAATGTGTGTTTGAAGAAAACATTTTTTTTTTGAGATTTCTTATAGTGATTTCAAGATCGTTCTCTATGTAAGAGAGAAATATAACGATTCACTTGTATTTTCTTCCCTTTTTGTGCTTGTAATGTTTAAAGAAAATTTGTTTCAATGTATTATTTTATTTGCATGTGGTTTTGTTGTTTCTAGATTAAGTTTATAGTCATGGTTTGATGTTAATGGTTTAGAAAGTCAATCCTTTAGGTTTAAGAATTAATTTTCTTTCCTAATTTGTGATTGGCTCAACAATGATCTCTAGTAGTGGATGACAAGTAAACAGCCCAATCAACATGATGAGAATAAAGTGATATTTTATCTTTATTTTTTGTTGACTTGTTTTAAAATCATATTTTCAAAAATATATTTTGAATTTGTTATTTCTAGAAATTTGTAATTTAGTCTACCTATTAAATAATTTAAATAATTATGAATTAGACAATTCAAAACATCTCTAAATTATACAATTTAAACTTATTTTTCAAATTATCCAAAATCATATTCTTGATTGGATAGTTCAAAACTTTATTTCAAATACGTAATTCAAAACATAATTTTGAATTGAATAAATAAGGATATAATGACAAAAATAATTTAGTCATTTTATTATATTACGGGTGGTAAAAGGAAATACGAGGGGCGCAGGAAGAAAATGTCGAGAATAGTTTCTCAGGCTTGTCCCGAAACACAGTCCTTACAACAAACGAAAGCCCAAAAACGAAGACAAACAAAATCCAAGGGTTTTAGGAAGAAACAAGAGAGAGATTGGAACTCTCCTGTTCTGAAGTGATTCATTCCACTTCTCTGCCATGAAGTTCCTTCGATCTCTCATTGGTATATTCTTCTTCTTCTTCTCCGTGTTCTACTATTTCTTCATTTTCTTGTACAAACTTTCTTTCACAATCTCATTTTCTCTTTCTTTTCGCTTTCCATAGCTCAATCACGTTATGCAGCTTTTTTCACAGTCTCGGTTTCTCTTTCTTTTCTCTTTCCGTAGTTCAATCACGTCATGCTGCGCTTGTCGGGTCACTGAATGGGGTTTCTGGACTCCGATTCTTCGCTGTTTCCACTGAAGAGTACGCCAAGAGAAACTATGCAAACAACGTTTCCGAGTACAACACTGTTTTGGGCTCTCTCACTGCACAAAGAAGGTTTTGTCTCCTTTTTTTTTTAAATAAAAAATGGGTTAATTAATTATTTTGAGCATCCCATTTGTTTGAATTTTGCCAAGTTTGAATTTTTGTATGAGGGGTTTATTTGGTAGGAATTTCTTGCTGAGAGATGTGTATCATGATATGATGCTTGATGGGGTGAAACCTACGCGCGACACTTTCCATTCCCTTGTTGTTGGAACTATGAAAGGAGCTAGGATGCAAGATGCTTTCTTCTTCGTGGACCAAATGAAAACTATGGGTTTGCTCCCTGATGTATGTACTGTTTTTATATCATTATTCATAATTTTTGCTTGAATAGTTTTCCATTTTGGGTGTGACGAGGTGTTGGAATGGACTTATTGATATTGAATGTAATACTTGAATTTATATGCTGAGAAAGGGGTGCTTAACAAATTTAGGTTGATCATCGCCTTGCAGAAATCGATATCATTGCTTGATATTCAATTTGGTACTACTGGCATATAATGAGATCTGAAGTTGAGATATTGAACTAGTTTTGTTGCTTTCCCCGTGTTTATTAACAAGGGGAAGGGATAAGAGTGGAATGATTATACTTGAAAGTGTTGTAGTTCGATATCTTTAGTTTGCTGCGTTGAACTTTTATTTTCTGGGTCTCTTCCTTTTATAATAACTTTTAGAATTTAGAATATGGACACTCTTGAGTGAGAAAAAGAAGGTTTTGAGGTTCTTTTATTCTTTATAGTCTTTTTTGCGTTTCCGTGCTATTGTAGATCAGAAGATACTTTTGTTATTTTTGTACACATTTTTGCATGAAAAGGTTGTTGGGAGCTTGAATGTGTGTCCCATAATGATTTTATCTAGTAGTTTGTATCAGCAGATGCCATTAGGCCACAAAACATTTTGATGTGTAATTTGTATATCCTCTATGTAGGTCTATGACAGTTGTTTCATGTTGATGACGTAGGTTACTTTGTACAACTTTCTGATTTCGACTTGTGGAAAATGCAAGAACTCTAATAAGGCTATTCAGGTACTTATGACTATTGCTTATAGTCAAGGATTTGAAGTATTACTATTTGTGTTTTTTGCTTCTTTCTCTTTAGATATATGATTTATTTGTTTTTTGTATGAAATGAAGATTTTGGAGGAAATGAAATGCATGGAAGTAAAGCCTAATGTACAAACCTACATCTGCTTGCTAAATGCTTGTGCTGCCGGTGGACGCATAGACCGAGTGTATGTTGCATCTACTTCTTGCACTATCTAATACTTTACTATAAATTACTTTTGCCCTTAATTCCTTCTCTCTATAATTCCATTGTCTGTTTTATACAATGCTTGTTGTTTTATTTTAAAACAGTGTTATGAAATTCTACTCTTAATGGCCTAACAAGTAAAACCTGATTTTCTACAAGATAATTTTTTTTCTTGTCTTTTGAGTAACGTAGGAGGTTTTGCTCTTCTAGTTGTCTGTTTTTTAGTACAAATTGTATATCAGCATCATCAACTCGTCACTTAGATATATTTTTTATTTTTTTGGAATATTTAAATTATATGTATTGAAATGTATTGATCCAGGTATGCAATTGTCCGTGATATGATAGCTGCTGGTCTGGGATTGAACAAGTTCTGCTATGCTGGGCTTATAGTTGCACACAAGAATAAGACACCTCTTGCTGATGATTTTTCTGCAAAAGTAGTTATCATTCCTATCTTTTTATTTGGAATCGTATATGCTGTATTTATCCAGTGATGTCTAAAACTTTTATTCTGTGGAAAAAGGTCATTGAGTTTGTGGAGAAGTCAAAGATGTGGTCTTCAGTTGAAACCAACAGTGCCAATGCTGAGAATGTGATGATGGGTGTTACTGATGAAGAATTATACAACCTACCAACAGCAGAATATATTCATAGGCGTGGAAGGTTTTTGAATCTACCATTTACAGCTTATCACACTGCATTTCATGCTGCTGCAGACCTAAAAAATGTTGAGGTATTAAGTGTCATGTCATGCATGTTAAAGTTTGGATGCTGTTAAATAATTCTTTTTACCATGCTTCTGCTTTATTATTCCAATGCCATTTGTTTGTATGTGGAATGAAATCATTCAACCATATGACTTCGAGATGTTGGATTTAATTATCAGCAGCATTAAGTCCTGTAAAAATTGGTTGCATGTGATATTTGAATATGGACATAAGTTGGTGTCCCTTGTGTATTGTTGAGAATAAAGAAAATAGGGATTGAGATTAATGTCCCTTGTGTATAAACCACACATAGGGTAATCTATTTATAATAGAGAAAGGTACAAGTAAAAAGAGTAACTGAAAATAAAAAGATTAAATAGAAGATATTGTTTGATATTGTGGTTATCAATATCTAACAATATCTTAATAATATCAAACAATATCTAACACTCCCCCTCAAGCTGGAGCATACAAATCGTATGTGCCAAGCTTGTTACAAATATAATCAATTCTAGGCCCCCGTAAAAATTTAGTAAAAATATCTGCTAATTGATCACTTGAGTTAACAAACTCAGTCTTGATGTCTCCAGACATAACCTTTTCCCGAACAAAATGACAATCAATCTCAATGTGTTTGGTCCTCTCATGAAAGACAGGATTAGAGCTAATATGAAGAGCAGCCTGATTGTCACACACAAGTGTCATTTGAGTAACATCTCCAAATTGTAACTTTTGAAGCAATTGCTTGAGCCAAATAAGTTCACAGGCAGCTGAGGCCATAGCTCTATATTCTGCTTTTGCACTGGATCTTGCTACAACACTTTGTTTCTTACTTTTCCACGAGATCAAGTTACCACCAATGGAGACACAATACCCAGATGTAGATCTTCTATCAGAAGGAGATCCTGCCCAATCAGCATCTGAATAGCAAACAACTCTTGTATGGTTATTAGAACCATATAACAATCCTTTTCCAGGAGATTTTTTAATATACTTCAAGATGCGAATGACTGCATTCCAATGATCTTCACATGGAGAATTAAGAAATTGGCTTACCACACTGACTGCAAAGGAAATGTCAGGACGAGTAACGGTATGATAATTCAATTTCCCAACCAATCGTCTATACTGCTCAGGATCAGATATAGGCTCCCCCTGATTTGGTAGAAGTTTAGTATTGGGATCCATGGGTGTATCAATAGACTTTGAACTCATCAACCCAGTTTCTTCCAGAATATCCATGGCATACTTTCTCTGAGATATAACAATACCATCATTAGACTGTGCCACCTCAATACCCAAGAAATATCTGAGTTTGCCAAGATCTTTGGTCTGAAAATGGTGACAGATATGTTGTTTCAACTGAGAGATGCCATGGTTGTTACTCCCTGTAAGAACGATGTCATCAACATATACTATCAAGTAAACACATCCAGCACTCGAGTGTTGATAAAAGACAGAATGATCTGTTTCACACCGAGTCATACCAAATTGCTGAACAACATTGCTAAACTTTCCAAACCAAGCTCTAGGAGATTGTTTTAGGCCATATAGGGATTTTCGAAGACGACATACCATCCCAGAAGACTCTCCCTGAGCAACAAATCCAGGAGGTTTCTCCATATAGATTTCTTCTTGCAAATCACCATTGAGAAAAGCATTTTTAACATCTAGTTGATAAAAAGGCCATTGTTGAAGAGCAGCCATGGCGATAAATAAACGAACAGACGCCATCTTTGCCACGGGGGAAAAAGTATCTCCATAATCCAACCCAAAAATTTGAGTATAACCTTTGGCCACAAGACGAGCTTTGAGGCGATCAATAGTACCATCAGGTCCAACTTTGATAGCAAACACCCACCTGCAACCAACAACAGATTTTCCAGATGGCAACGGGACCAGTTCCCAAGTTCCACTGTTATGAAGAACACTTAATTCATCTGTCATGGCCTGACGCCAACCAGGATGGGCTAAAGCGTCACGGACAGTTTTTGGAATGGTCATAGAAGAAAGAGAGGAAAGACATGTATAAAAAGGTAATGACAATCGATGATAACTCAGTAATATAATGGGGAGAGGGATTACGGGTAGAACACATACCTTTTCGGAGGGCAATGGGAACTAAGGTTATATATAATGAAAAATTAAACTATTAAAATTATGACAAAAATATTTAATAACCAAAATTACGGATTTTTTTATAATATACCAAACAAAATAAAATAACAAAAATTCTCATCCGTTAAGTTTACCTTTATCAAAGCCAGTGGATGCGATTAACTTTCCCATCTTGGGGAGATATGATTAAAGCTTCGATCACCATTATAATTCATATATTTTCCTTAATTTGCAATCGTTATTTCAGATTTTTTTTTTCTCCCCTACAAGTTCACTAAATTCAAATACCTTTTTATAAATAATTTTTCAATTCACAATTCAATTTAAGCACTTGTAAAGAGTGAATGGGATAAGTCACAACAAGTTGAGTCAGAAATAAGTTAACTCAATTCTTATTTTTTGATAAATTAAAAATTTTGTAACTTGATTTAACCCAACAATTAAATGGATTGACTTACTTAAAAAATATTTTTTAATTTATTTTATATATTTATTATATTATAATTAAAATAAATTTAATTTTTTAGATTAAATATATTTATAATTCTAAATTTAAATGTAAAATTAAAATTTCTCTATAGTTGGTGAGTTCGATTCGAATTTGCGATAAGTTGGATTGATTTAGGATTGTGAATACATTCTAACCTCTATTTACAACAACCTTTCAATAAATTTACATAATTACACAATTAATATTTTATGACAATAGTTAAATGAAAATCAATTCATAATTAATTTTCTATGATAATAGTTAATTGAAAAACTAATTCAAATAATTAAGTTTCAAAATCCAATTAAATCAACAATTACATCCTTAGTTGAAAACTACCATATACTTCCACATCTTAAAAAATCTCGAAAAGATAATCTGTGGTGGATATCTAAAACTGGAACCAACTAATCCCTTAGGAAAAAAAAAATGTTTGGGGTCATATGGCCCTTAAGAAAAATAATTTTTTAATAGTGTGGATAGAATATAATATATTACAATGGAGTCGGCACTTTGCACTTTCGGGTCTCTTTGCCACAGTGTCTGTCACCTTACCCTTCAGAACAAACACGACAACATCTCAGAACTTCCTCTTACCTTGTATATATAGATACATATGTTATAAGTCTCTGGTGTCCCAGACAAAAATTATTAAAAAAGAGAAAAACTTTTCCAACCCCAACTCAATATTTTGTCCAAATTCATTGTTTCAGCGTCAACCATGAGGCGACACTTATCAAAATTCTTTCACTACCCAATTGGGTTTAACCTATCAAATTCCTTTCCGGTGAGACCCCTCTCTCTCTCGGTTTGTTTAGCTTATTCTTTTGGTGATGTAACTGGTCAATCAAGTTGGTTGTAATGGATTGAAAATTGACGTTTTGGAACACATCTATGAAGTTAACTGAATCGTTCATGCCATGTCAAATTTCGGGTATAAACTTATAATTTCCCTGTTCTATCAGGATCATGGAAAACCCCCTCATTGTACTTCAATTCAGTTTCTTTTTTTATCGAATGCTCACTTCAATGATAAGTTATAGTGATACCCATTTACATGCAGATGAGAACTGTTATTTTATTTCTTGTCCTAAGAGTACTGGTTAGCCTGTGCTAGATTCATGCTTTGTGTGTTAATCTGGGGTGTGGTGGTACTAATATATGTGCAAATTCAGTAATAAACTTGTACTCCTCCTCTGGTTCTACCAACCTAGAAAATGCAAAAATCAATCACTTAGTTGTTCCATTTTAATATAAATTAAGTTTTTACCTTATGCGTACTTGAAGGATTAAATATTGATACCCAGATGATTATTTTTTGTTGTTTAAGAATTTATTAATCTGGGGTTTTGGTGGAGTTTATATGTGTTCAAATTTTGTTTATGAAAATGTGGCTGGCATGTGACACTAATTTTCTTGAAGCAGTTGAAATGTGATGTGAGTTCGTTCTGTGCTGCCAATAGTATTCGTCAAGGTTTGTTCGGTGGACACTTGAATGAATGTGCCACAAGAGCTTTGGCCACTACATCTTGTGCTTCGGTGTCTGAAGATCTGCCAAAGGATAATTCCGTCTCTGATATGTTGGTAGATTCATTTGGAAGGCTTCACACATACTTGAGAATATCTGTAACAGAGAGGTGCAATTTAAGGTGTCAGTATTGTATGCCAGCAGAAGGTGTGGAACTCACTCCTAGCCCTCAAATTTTGACAAAAACTGAGATTCTACGATTGGCAAATCTGTTTGTAAGCTCCGGGGTAACTAAAATACGTTTGACGGGTGGGGAACCAACTGTTAGAAAGGATATTGAAGACATATGTTTGGAATTATCAAACTTGAAGGGACTGAGAACATTGTCCATGACTACCAATGGTATTGCTTTAACGAGAAAACTTCCAAGGCTGAAAGATTGTGGGCTTACTTCCCTCAACATTAGTGTAGACACTTTGGTACCTGCAAAGTTTGAGTTTATGACCAGACGCAGAGGGCATGAAAAAGTTATGAATTCAATTAATGCTGCCATAGACCTTGGATTTAATCCAGTTAAGGTATTTCTTGGTTACATATCATTACTTTTTGCTAGTGTTTCTCATTGATCACCTTCCCATGAGCAGCTACCCTTTTGCTCAAATTCATTAAGTTAATCAAATGAATTTTTCAACAAGGGTGCATAACCTCAGGTAAATTTCATGTCACTGATGGATGAATTTTAAGGTATCTTTGATGTTTCTCTGCATTTCAGGTCAATTGTGTTGTAATGCGAGGATTCAATGATGATGAGATCTGTGATTTTGTTGAGCTGACCCGGGACAAGCCAATTGATATTCGCTTTATAGAGTTCATGCCTTTTGATGGGAATGTTTGGAATGTCAAGAAACTTGTACCCTACTCAGAAATGTTGGATACAGTGGTAAGGTAGAATTCAGACTGGAGGCCTAACTTTTATACTACATTTTGTTGTTCTCTTATAGCAGATAGAGACCCTTTATAACCATCATTACCAAACAGATGAAACAGTTTCCAAGCTTAAAAAGAGATCAGGATCACCCTACAGATACGGCCAAAAATTTCACAATAGATGGGCATGAAGGTAGAGTTTCGTTTATCACATCAATGACTGAGCATTTCTGTGCTGGTTGCAATAGATTGCGGCTACTTGCTGATGGAAACTTCAAAGTCTGTTTATTTGGTCCTTCGGAGGTAAGTTATATTCAAATCATCAAAGCTCAGTGTACTATGCTTGTCCCCTAAACCTGGTGATGGTAATTGGGCTAAAATCTGTGATGTCACTTCTATTTGAATACTTAATGTTTTTGGTGAATCTGTAACGCTAAACTTGATGATAGTATATGAAGTCTGGATGCTTAGTACGACATGAGTACGTACAACTACAGGAATACGATGATCTTTTTGAAATTTAGGATATGCTATGTTTTGGATTCTTAGCAAAACATTATAGATGCATAATATCGGTGAAGAAAGAGAGAGTGGGGGTAATTTCTCATTAATTCATGATTATGATGATCGCAATTTAATTTAAAAAATTGATATGAATGGAGAAGTATCAGTATTTGACATGGGAACAAACACCTTGATGTTTCCATTTTGAGTATCAGGGCATCGTAGATCATATTAATTGCAGGCCTTCTAAATGTACCGGTAAATGAATTAGATAGTTTGGTGATGAGGGTGAAGGACTCGGGATTAAGAAATTGGTATTTAAGGCCTATAAATTTTTTGGCAAGTAAAATCAAGACTTTCTATGCAAACTTTTAGCAGTCTTGTTTTTTAAGGAGTGTGACTGATTTCTTGCAGTTAGCTGTTTCAATGGCTGAGTATGGTTCTGGGAGTTGTTTACTTTTGGATTAGTACTTTGAAACTGTGATGTCTACTGTCAGTTCTGAATTCTTGATATGGTACATACTCGATAATGGGGAAAAGGGAAACTATCTGCCAACTCATAATAGAAAAACATAACTTCAAATATTTGTTTACAAAGATTGAAGTTCCCTGCAGAAAGTGGATTCCTGTAGTGAATCTTGATATTTGTCTGTAAATGGAAGATTTGATTCACATTAGGACATGGTCTTTGCGAACATTAAAATATGGCTCTACCTCATACAATATTTTGGATTGAACATGCACTGTCTTGCCCCTTCTTTCCATTGCACATGCTATTTCATTTGATATTCTATTTATTTGATTACTTGTAATTGATTTTTTAGGCGCACTAATATACTTTCATCATTATTTTGAATTCTTAATCATTTCTGAAAATTTTCTTATCAATGAAACTGATAAATATTTTCCCTATTCAAGACATGCCGGTCATTATGGATGTTATCTCTACCATTTATGTTCAAGTTAAAGGTGCTTGATGTATGTATGGATGTTGACATCAGTCGGGACAATAAAACGTGTCATGGCATACATATAGCATCTTTAATGAGAGCTTCATTAAAAGATTTTTGTGATTTTCTTATATGGATCGTGTTTCAGGTTAGTTTAAGAGATCCTTTGAGATGTGGTGCAGAGGATCATGAACTTAGGGAGATAATAGGAGCAGCGGTATGCACTTCTTCTGATTATTATTGCTAAATCTCAATTGTGTTGTAATGATTTATAATGTTTTTATTTCTTTACCAGGATTTATCATCCTTTTAATATAATGATGCTGCTGCAAAAGAATTTCACTCATTGCTATTTTAATTTAACATGGTAGTGAACCTTTATTAAAAAAGATATACTTTAGGAATAAGAGGAGCATAGCAAGAAGGGACAACACACCCCACAACCTAACTGAAAAGGAGTTAGTTAGAGATTATGTATATATGGAGAAAAAAGTGGGTGGGGGTGATAGAGTTAGGTGAAGTTTAGCCTCATTTGGCAATCGGTAGACCCTTATAATGTAACTATTCTTATAATGATGCATGGATATGATGCGTGTATCGGATATGGTACGTATTGGATATATCAATACACTTATTTTGAAAACAATAAGGTATGATACGTTATATATGCATATTGAAAAATTTTACAAAAACCTTAAAACATGATAAATATATATTGTTATTGTGTGAATTCAAATTAAAATCAAATATCTTAAAAACTGTCAAAATAAAAAGTTATAAATTATTTTTATCACAAAAAGTATTACAAGTTTATAGATTAGATACTTTATTGATAAATATCGGTAAAGTATCAGATATTGATACGTGTCAAACATGAATACATGACACAGATTGAGGTATCAGTGCATCATAACTTATCACCTTCAACCTCTAGACTAACGTGAGCATTTCCATTGAATAATATGTTACTGACTCACTTCTTTCCTATGATTTTCCACCTGTTTGCTCTTGTCCTAGTAAGCTCTTTGATTGCTTTTGAACAACATAGTCAATAGTGGATCATAGACTACTTGAAATTGTGTGTCCAACTTTAGGTAAGCAATATTATGAGTGGTCTTGTACTATCCTATTTCTTAATGTTATCTTTCCTTTGTTCTAGGTGAAGAAGAAGAAAGCTTCACATGCTGGCATGTTTGATATAGCAAAGACTGCAAATAGGCCCATGATACATATTGGTGGATAAGGTCTCTTCTTCCTTTCTTTCATTTTTCCTATAAAGGTTATCCATTCAATCTCTAAAATATTTATTTTACAATTTACTGAGGCACATCATGATTTTTCTCTATTTCAGGTATCACACAGTGATAAAGTTACTTACATAGCAGGCAACCAGAGTAGTCCTAGTGAGAAGTACCCTGAATTGAGTATTATCTGAGATCTTCATTGATACAATCTCACTACATGAAGGGTGATAGATTTTTCAACTATACCTAGCCACATATACTGTTAAATGTTGTTCCTTTGGATAGAACCCATTGTTGTTGTATCGAGTAATAATGCAAATTTGGGCTTAAATTTTCTGATCATGTGTGACTCTTTCTTCATTGGTTTGACTTTTGGGTCGTGTGTTAATCTTTCTTCACTGGTTGTTTGTTTACTAGTCAACTTTAGTTTCAGCATGGCACTGTATTTATTTGTTTTGTTGTAGACATGACAATGAAATTTTGAAAAGGTTGGTTATGCCCTGTTACATCATTGAATTTGTACTATGTATGCAGTGAGGTTGTTGACCAGGTCTTCATAGTGCTGCTTCTCAGACTTCATACGGCATTCCCAATTTTCTTTCCTTAGTTTATACTCTTACCCGGAAATTGAAGGAACAACTCTAATCTAGATGTTACCAAGTTCTACTCTTGGGATCACTTCATGCTCCCTACCATTGCTTTTGTCATTTAGACCCTTTCTAATATCTCAACTTTCTAGGAACGCAAAATGTATGGAAATTTAAGAGACCAAAGGTGTTAATTAGAGTTAAATATATGTCTAGAATTCATTAGGGAGGTATAACAACAATGAAATCTAAGCTCAATTCACATGGATTATCACCATCTTCAACGCACAACCTTAAAGTAATTTAAACTCACTTGGATTTTCAAAAATATATTTTTCAAGAATGAATCCTTTCCACATTGATAATACAATTAACCAACATGTTAAGTTGATTACATAGATTGGATCATCATGACATGAGTATAAAAGGTGGAATATGTCTTTTTAGAACTTGTATAAGAACTAAAATCACTTATTTTGGCTCTGGCACTATATTGTTGGGTGGATCTTGAAAGATAGAAAAAATCTCATTCATAGCCACACATACGACTTTTCAATGGCGGACCATTGTTGTGACAAGGGGAGCCATGGCTCCCCAAAAAAATTTTAATTCTATTTTTTATATATGTTATATATATTTTAAAATTATATTTATAGATTATTATTTTATTTATATTAAATTTAATAAAATATTTTTTTTTTATCATCTATCTTATTTATATATTAAAATTTATATATATTTATTGTATAAAAAGTAAAATAAAAATCAATTTGATGGATATTGGTTAATGAAAGGTAATAAATTTTATCACTAGTGATGAGGTTCTTTTACAGTAAATCATCAAAAAATAATGAGAATAGAAAGAAATATAAAGAGATAGATTAGGAAACAAAAGATTGAAAAATGCACAATATCTCTCATGAATCGAGATTAGTATCTTATTATAATTTATGTGTTTATGATTCTCATATTACGATGATTTTCTTACATTAAGTTTTTTTTTTTTTTTTTGAATTAGTTTGCCTAATTATGATGGTAAGGATTCTTTTCTAAAATTGGCACTAACCTTAATTATATTTGTCCTGAAATTAGTATATCATAGATTATGAAATTTAGAAATTTTGTGTTTTCCATTACATATGGTAAATTTTGTAAGATTTTATGGATGTATCTTGGGTTGAACTACGAATTTCGTTGCACATAATGAATTAGTTGAATAACTTTGAATTGGATTAAAAATTAGAATATCCTTATAATGTTAATTTAATGAATTAGAAAGATTATAAATTGAAAAATGCATACAAGAATCACTTTATGAAAATGATTGAAACAAAGAAAATGAATTTTTTTATTTAATTAGAAAAAATAATTTATATATAAAAAATCTAATTTGACACTCTTAAAGTTTTTGTCCAAGTTTCGCCATTCTGACTTTCCACAAAATTTTATATGTATCTATAATATTTAATACGAAATTTTATTTACTCACTTGAAATTGAGTACCCCACAATTACTTAAACTCTTTGTTAAGAAGACTTTCAATACAATGACCATATTCAGGGGTAACATCAAGCAGATCTGAGTTCAATCCATATAAGAGTTGATTAACACCACCTTCAATATAAAATTTTAAGATAATGAGTTTATAGACCTAAGTTGTCCAACTTTTTCATTTCTACTTGTAAGACTTAGACTCAATATGAGATTTAGATTATAAGTTTCCAACGTTATGTTGAGTCTATCCATGTGTGGCTAAGTGCGGGGCATGCCTAAACGGGCCGGGCCAACCGACATTGCCACCCCTAATGCGAAGTACCACTTTTGGAGGGAGATCTTTTAATGGTTAGGAGGTTGTTGGGTAATATGAACAAGGAGGAGGATGAGACACAAAGAAGAAATATTATCTATTTTAGATGTTAAATTATGGAAAAGGTGAGCTCAATCATCATTGATGGAAAGAGTTGTACCAATGTAGCAAGTAAAAGGCTGGTGGAAAAGTTGGTTTGGGAGACATCTATACACCCTAGTCTTTATGCTTTTGCAATGGCTAAGTGAGGATGGAGAGTTGGTGCTGGATAAGCAGGTGGATATTACTTTTTCTATAGGTAAGTATGTAGATTAAGTGGTATGTGATGTGGTTCCTATGGAAACAAGTCAATTGTTATTAGGAAGGCCTTGACAATATGATAGAAAGGTGACATTATGGTCTATCCAACAAGTATTTTTTCTTGCTCAAAGGGCAAAAGGTGCCCGTAACACCTTTATCAACTATAGAGGTTTGTGAGGACCAAATAAAAATGAGGGTAAAGAGAGAGCGAGAGAGAAAAGAAGAAAGAGAGAGAAAAAGAAAGAGAGAGAAGAAGAAAGAGAGAAAATAAGAGTGGGAGAGAAAACCCAAAAAAGGCAAGAAAAGGGGAGTAAAGTTGAAAAATCAAATAGTGGTAAAAGTCCTTTTTTGAGAGAAGAAGAGGTAAAAAGAGTGTTAATGACAAAAACACCCCCTATATATGCTTATGCCTAACAATATTTATTTGTCTTCTGTAAAAGTTTCTTTATCTTTAGGTGTGGAGCACATTCTCAAGGAAAATGCAGATGTATCTCCCAAAGACATTCCTCAAGGTTTACCTCCTAAAAGATGTATTGAACATAATATGGATCTCATTCCAAGGACATCCTTCATAACATGCCAACCTATAGGAGCAATCCACAAGAGACTAAAGAAATACAAAAGCAAGTAGAGCAACTCATGAAAAAAGGATGGCTTGAATCTCTAGTGGAGTTGCCATCTATTACAACCAAAATCTTGACTAGACGACGAACAAAAAAGAGACGAGCTTAAAAAGAGATTTTGAAGTTGTCACCATAGTTTATTATAGAAAATGTATGGAAAACAGTAAAATAAGACATGCTATACAAGAACTAGATTTTAGGTCCGGAAGTCCGTTACGCGTAGTGAAAATCAAGATTCACGTAGTTCTTAGAGAAATTGTTTGTTAGAAAGTGTTGATGTTTTTAATTTTTGAAATTTTATATCTTTTTTGATATTTTTAAATTATTTGAAAATTAGTATCACACGACGTAAAGGCTGAATAAACACTAAAAGAAAACAATTTTCATTTTTGTAAAATTTTTCTATTTTTGTAATTTTTTATAATTTTCAAATATTTTTAACTTTTTTAAAAAAATAACATGTGTGTAAAAAAGATGGGGTTTAATAAAAAAACAAAGGTGAAAAATGGGATAAGATGCATGGAAGGGTGCATGCAAGGAGTAAAGGCTGAAAATAAAATTAAAATAGATTGAGGCTGCGAATTGTGAAAAGCAGGGTACAGTAAGTAGACGAGAACCAATGGCAAAAGGGGTGCAGGACTTAAATAATACGGGTGTAACGAGTAAATAGGAATAGGAAAAGAAAACACAAACAAACATACAAATGATGAAGGTGTAAATATTAAAATGGGGATGCGCGTAGGAAACAAAAGAAGGCTAGACCCAAGACCCAAGACCCAATAGATAAGAGGTTGAGAATATTAAAAGTGGGGTACGGAAAGCAAAATAACCCAATTTAAGCCCAACCCCAAAATAACTATCAAAACATAAAAATCCCTTAAGGGTTTCTTCTTCCTCTGCGTGAGCAACACCAATCCTCACACACTCATGGCTGGCCAGGGCCAATGTTGCCGACGCCGATCACCGCCGAAGGAGCTGCCAACGTTAACGTCACTGTTTCTCTTTCATTCCCTTTCGCGTCCGAGTGCTCCTTTGATCTCATTTTTACTCACAAACACGAGACACTCCTTCCACTCATTGCTACCAGAAGCGTCGTCGTCATCCACGGCGCTCCAACTCCCTCATTCTTCTTCTTGCGCCGGCCACACCAGGTCTGGGAGCCACGCCGCTGAGCCCTACTGTCGCGCCCTCAACCGGAATCGCTCTTCTCCAATCGAACTTTGACACGCCTCCGGCAATGCGGCCGACGAATTTTTCTTCCCTTTATCTGTTCGATTGGGTGATGGTTGTTCTCTGTTACTTGGATGATGGAATAGTCTTGGGAGTGATGGAAACTGTTTTGGTATTCTGTTTTCTATTGTGCAAGTGGAAGATGTGAGTGATAAGGCGATAAGCGTGAGCGAGTCCTCTATTTGGTGAAGAAAATGAAAGAAGATGAAAGATGGATGAAAAAGGGAGGTGAGGAAGATGGTGAGGGAATGGGTGGCGACAATGTGTAGTTGGAAATGCGAAAGGATGAGTGCTTGTGTGCGCGTGAATGGGGAGAGAATCTAGAGGGAGCTGTTGTTTTTATGTGATGGTATTTGTTGGTTATGGAGAATGATGATAGATGAAAAATGTGGGTCTGAGTTGTAGGATTATGAGGAAAGTTAGCGTCTACCGGTTTAGCGGGAGGAAGAAAAATGTGGTTCGGGTATGGGTAGTGTGCGTCGGTCTCAACGTGGTTAATCATGAAGGCATGATGATGGAAGAATGGGAAGTAGTAACAGTAGGCGAACAACCATGCGGCATCAACCATTTCGTACAAGATTTATGTGATCAAACACTGAGTGACAGAATTACGGGGGCCTTTGAGAAAGCTCATGAATATTAACCAAGGGATCCCTCAGGATTCAAAACTGAAGGTCCTTGATACCTCAACATTAGGTTACGTAAATGGGAAGGGGTGGTTAGTTCCTCCCATTGTTTTCTGCCACCTTATTTCTTTGCTTTTTTTTTTTTTTTACAAAAAAGGTCATTTTTCCTTTTTTATTATAAAAATAGGTCAGTTTATTAATTAATTACATAACAAAATCAGTTTAACGATAATTTGACTTTTTTCTATTTATTTTTAACTTTTATATAATTTCTAAAATTTTATATATTTTTAAAAAAATAAATTTTTAATAATTTGATTAAAAATATTTTAAATAAAATTTTATTAAAATTTTGATATTTTAAAACTTTGTATTTTAAATTTTATTATTACATTTTATTATAAAATTTGATTAAAAATATTGTAAAAAAATTATTAAAATTTTGATATTTTAAAACTTAATATTTTAAATTTTATTATTACATTTTATTATAAAATTTACAATAATAAAATTTGATTAAAATTATTTTAAATAAAATTTTATAAAAATTTTGATATTTTAAAACTTATATTTTAAATTTTATTATTTTATTTTATTATAAAATTTACAATCATAAAATTTTATTTAAAATATTTTTAATCAAATTATTAAAAAATTATTTATTTATAAATATATATATATATATATATATATATATATATATATATATATATAACTTTAGAAATTATTATAAAAGTTTAAAAAAAGATAGAAAAAGATCATATCATTAATCAAATCAAATCTGTGATAGTAGACTGATCCATCTTTATAATAAATAAATCAAAATAATCTAGTTTTGTAAAAAAACTAGTCAAATCATTAAGAAATTAACTCTACTATATAATTAATTAGTAAATTAATTGATTTTTGTAATAAACGGATCAAAGGCACCCATTTTTGGAAAAAAATCTATTTCTTTTCAATCACCCAAAATGCCAGTTTTTTCTATTTTGTACACCACTGCCTAACTCAGTAACTGGTGCATGGGAGGGAGTCACCAAATGAGGAAAAGGTGGAGATTGTCACCAAAAGAGAATAGGTAGTGTGCAGGAACATGAATCTTTTTGTGCATCTCGTTTCAATCATCCGTTCAACTTTGTTTTTTTTTTCGTTCACTTTTCTTTTAAAAATCAAATAAAAGTAAAATTAAAAATAGAATAATATAAAATAAAATAAAATATAAAAAATTACTATAGACTGAAATGAAATAAAATAAGATAAAATAAAATAACATAAACTTAAACGAAAATGAAACAAAATCATATAAAATAAATAAAATAACTAAAATAAAATAAAGTAATATAAAATAATAATAATAAAAAAAAATAAAGTATAAATAGATATAACTAGATGAGTAATGATCAAATGACTCATTTTTTTACCACTTCTCTTACCAACTTGATGTGGTTTGACATATTTAATTTTCAAATTTTTTATAATTTAATTAAAATTTGAAATCACAATACTGAAGCTGAATGTTTTGATGTGTGCGTGTTTGAAACTCACCCTTCATCACACAACGCTTTCCCCAAACCCCTCTTTTCATTTTTAGTTTTCAAAAATCTCTTTACTCTGAACATTCAATTACCTCCCCAACCACGTTTCACAAAACCCAACCCGCACACACACGAAACAAAACCCGCTATGCTCTCCTCCATCGTGAAAAATCAAAACCCCCTTTCTCCTTTTAATGTTCAAACCCAAACCCCTTTCACTTCAACGGAAAAACCCTTTCTCCTTTTAATGTTCAAACCCCAAACCCCTTTCACTTCATCAGAAAAACCCTTTCCCCAAACCCCTTTCTCCTTTTAATTTTCAAAATCTCCCAAACCCTGAATCTACAATTACGAACCCCCACCCACATTTGCTATGCACACAGACACGAAACAAAACCCGTTATCTCCTTTCCCATCCCCTCCACACCGTTATCTCCTTTCACCACTCAAAACACCAATACTTCTCGCTTGGGCGAGATATCGCGCTCAAAAGCGCCCAAATTTCCTCGCAATCTCGCTTAGGCGAACTGTCCCTCGCCTGAGAGAGACTAAGTCGCTCAACACCAAACCAAGGTCGCCTGGGCGAGCAGCGCGACCCAAACCAGACGTGAGGTTCTACAACTCTCGCCTAGACGAGATAAACTCGCTTGGGCAAGACTTGCAGAGTTCCCTCACTGTCACACACACATTTTACCCAAAACAATGTTAATTCATGCCCAAAATTGTACCACAAACCAGTCAATCGATACCAATATAATTATAATGGCAAATGCCATTCAGAATCATCCATTCCAACCCACTATACCACCAATTGCGAATATAAGACTAAAAGTATCCAAAACTCTCATCCCACAACCTATTCCACATACATAATCAAACATCCAAATTCCACATATCTCCATTTCACAATCACAACACATAGAATGCGAAATTGACACCATTCAGAATTCAATTAAGAAGCAATAATCCATAATCATAAGACAAACATCAATTAATACACAACACACAGAGACAGCTCCCTTAACTTGAAAATTTGATTGAAATTGGGAAGAAGATTGGTTTTCCTTGGTTTGCCAATGAAGTGCCACCGACTCCCTCTCAGTTCAACCCCTTTTTCGCACCCAAACCTCACCTCTCAACCTCAATTTCGTGCTCTCTCTACAATAGGTCACCACAGATGCTAAACCCCTTCCCTTAAGTTTTGGGTTTTATAGGTGCCTTTAAGAGGGTTTTTAAAAATAAAACGAGTTTTAGGTTTTGTGGGTTTTAATTCCTCTTCAACCCCCTTGGGTGCCCCATTCTGCTAGACTTTTCTTTACCCCTTCACATTCATACCACAATGATTAGTTAGCAAAAATAAAGCTTATTCTTTGCCCACCAAGGTTTGAACCCATGACCTTCCACTCATAAGGCCAAAGCACAACCATTATGCCAATTCACATTTGATGATATACACAATCAACATAAGTTTACATTTCAAATTCCACACTTTTACATATTATTAAAAATAAATCATAAAACAACAACACATAATTGGCAAACATAGGACTCGAACCCAAGTCCTCTCATACAATCAAGTACTCTCAACCACTTAAGCTAGTACTTTTCCACACCATAACTATCAGAATTTAATGCCATAAAGGCTCTCACTACCCGTATTTATAATTATTTATTTATTTAATTAATTAATTTTCACAGTTCTTACAGGAAATATTTTTTCCCACCTAACATAAATTCAAACCAATCAAAGTAATAAACTCAATAACAATTGTGATGTACGAACACTATACATATACAATGCAAGCTCACTAGACATCATATGTGCAAAAACAATACATTGTCTTACCACTTAACAACTGATAGGTTACAAAATTTTTTGTTTTCCAACCTACCTAACCTCAATCAAATGAAAGTGATTACCACCTTTGATGTGCGAAAACTATACATATTCAATCTCAACTCATTAGTGCAAACAAAACAACATGTGTGCAAAAGTAATACCCTGCCTTAGCACTTAAATACTAACAGGTTAGCATATATTTTCATTCCCACATTACATACATTCAAACCAATGCGTTGCAAACCAATCTGACTTCCTATAACAAATTAACCTTGCAAACCAATATCCCAATTAATCACTTCCAATAACAAAAATAAATTTATATTACATCAAGTCTATTTACCTTATGTAAGACCCGGGAAAAATTAGACTAAAAGAAAACACATGGAAAAAAAATTATAGTTTGATTAATATTGTTGAATTATTTAATTTAATTAGGTTATAAATTTATTAAATATGGAATAATTATTATTTAAGTGATGGTTGTATTTTATTTAATTAAATGAGTTATTAAAGTTGCTATTTATCTAATTTATGGAATTATGGTTTATGGAGTATAAGTGTTTTAATACTTATAATGCATGTTATGTGTTGTTTGAAGCTTTACCTTATTTCTTCTCTTTATTTTGTTGATTGGTGCATGAGGATTTAATGAATATACTTGATATATCCTTCTTCTTTTTGATGGCCTGCATGTGTGATTGTTTTCTCTTCATTCACACTGTTGCAGCAAGTTTTTTTCATGAGATTAACTCTTCTACCTCTCCTTTTTTATTTACGTGAATGTGGTGACGAGTTATTAGCTTTCCTCTTTCTTTTTTTTGATATCATGTGTATTGATGTGGGTGCAGTACAAGATTTTATATTTCAATGAGGCCAAGGATTGATTGAACACTTGCTTGTACATGAGCTATTTATTTTGGTGCAGCCACCTTTCCTTTTCTTTATCTCGTTTTGAGGCACTACCCATTTTTCTACACTGCACACTTTTCATAAATGGCGATTTCTACTTCGTTAACCGTTGGATCGAGCTGAAAGTTTAGCAGTTTATCCTTAACACATAGTTCTTGACTTTGACCGGTCGGATCTTGAATCAAAGCTCTATAGTGAGAGCAGTTTTTATCACAAGGTCCTTGTAGTTTGGTTGTTGACAACATTGACCTTTGTTGTTTGTTTGATGCATAACTTTCTCTATAGTTATTCAATTAAGCTGGTTTTTGTTGCATTTGATTCTTGATTCAATCATCTTTAATTTGAATATAAATACATAATTTTTGGAGTTTTACACAAGCTGCAGTTTTACTTATAAAATCCCAAATCATTTGCCTAATGTGTTGTTAAGTTGGATTGGATAAAAAATATAAGAATTAGTTATGTTGCAAGAGAGAGAGATGTAAGTGAGGATTTTGAGGCATGAAGGTGTGCAAGGTTGTGATTCACAGTGGGAGAGTGACGTGAATAAAGAGGTTATGTGATTGGTGATTTTTTCTTGGTTTGTATGGCTTGCATGGTTATGTAGTTTAAACATTGGTTTGAGGATACTTATTTGATTGTGATGTTATATTGTGTTTGAATGAATGTCACTCGTTGGGTTCATTGTATGAATGTATTATTTGATAAGTTGATGGGTTTATGTTATGGTTTATTTTCCATGCATGTGATGGTGTATATTTTGTTGGCAATATGTAATTCTCATGGGTTGCATTATGGGAGTGTTTTGCCTTGTTGAGACTCTTGGTGGAATTAAATGTTGTGTGAGGTTTTCCGTACCTAGGAACCCAGTGAAGACTCTTTTGCCTGTGTGAAGAAGTGGAAAAGGTTATCTTGTCTTGTGTGAAGCAGTGGTAGAGGATTGGTTTGAGTGTTGTACCCTCTCGCCTGAGTGAAGCAGTGGGGAGGGGGTAGATGTTTCACCTTATTTCGGCTCGTTGCGAGTATAGTGCCGGTGTGCGATGCATTAACATTTTTACTCATAATTCCTTGAGGAATAAGGAAGACAGTCTGACTGCGTTAAGTGGGACGCATCGAACCATAAAGCTTGATTATGATCACTATATTTGAAGATTTAACATGAATGTGATGCTATGTTTGGTTTAGTATGATTGTTTGGATTTCGGGTTTGTGTGTTCAAACGAAGGATGGATTGTGATCATAATGTTTTCGTGTTACTTGAATGCGACATTGAGTATTATTGGACATGTTTTATTTGCTAAATTTCTTTTATGAATATCATTGTTTATGGTTAGCTTACCCCTATTTGTTTGTTTGTGTGTTTGTTGTATGTGCGATGATCGTTTAACGTGTGTGTTATACAGGAGCAGATGATATTGTAGATAATCTTGGCATGGAGTAGATGGACGAGAGGCTGGGGTAGACTCGGGAGTTTTTATAATATATTTAGTTATTTGAAATCAGATACTAAAAATTATGTAATTTTCTTTTGATCGCAAATGTTATTTGATGTTTTTGATAAAGTGACGGTTTGAACTATGTAATTTAAATTAAGTTAAAAGTTTTTATTAGTACATTTTCAATGTTAATTCTTTTTTCCACTAAATGCAAAAATTTTATAATGTTCCGTGACATCCCAAATTTGGGGTGTTACACCTTACCCCACTTCCCATAATGGGTTGGGTTCAACAATGGCTTTGCTTACCTCTTCACCAATGTAGAGCCACAACACAACGAAAAAGACCAATCCTTTAGATTCTGATTCAGAGTGATTCTTTTCAACAATAGACCTTCCTCTTCCGCTGTTCAACAACACTATAACAAAAAAAATCCAAACTTTATCAAATATTCTCCAAAAAGCGAAACAAAAAGGCCTCATTTCCACAAACAACACGAAATACCAGGACTTTGTTGCAGTGGGTAAACCAAATATTTTTTGTGTACCACCAACAGAGAAATCACCAACCCCGTCGAAAAGAAACTTGGGGGAGGGAGGAAAAACAAACTTGGAGGATGGAGGAAGAAAAAACTTGGAGGGTGGAGGAAGAACAAACTTGAGGGATGGAGAAAGAAGAAATTGCTCTCCACTTCTCTCACGAGCTCCACTATTCTCTCTCCTTACTCTTTACCCACTTCTGTCACGAATCAACCTCCCTTTCTCGCGCGCTGTCTTTGACAAACATGGTCAATGTGGAAATTGTGTAAAAAAAAATTAAAAAAACCTTGCAAGGTCAAGTTGTGAGAGAAGTTGTCACTTTTTGGTTGTTACTATATCATTTTTCAACTTAAAATCATAAAGCCACGTCATGGGAACACGTCATGGGGTAAGAAAAGGGTTAAATGATGAGGATCATTGTATCACTATTTTTTTTCTCTCACTCTCATTGCTGCCACATGATAATAGGAAAAACAAATGGGTTTAAATTTTTTGAATCTTAACCAAATGTCAAATAACACAAAATGGAAGAAATATTTATTGGTTAAGGTTAGGGTTTTTGGGAGAGGAGAGAAAATGGGAGATTTAAAAGCAGAGATAACCTGGGGGAGGGAAGGAAGAGGCTGCAAGAGAAACACAGGTTGGAAGAACCAATCAAGGTAGAGAAGCTTGACCTTGTCTTTATGTTGATTCTTTTATCTTTTGTATTTAATGAATGAGACTTTGAAGGGTGTGCATAAGTGTATGAGTATTGTTCATGTTGTTGTTTTGTTGCTGAATTGTGACCATATCCTTGAGGTTGAGTACCACCATTTTCTTAGTATGCTTCGAGCGATGCACGAATCAGTGGATTGTCCGAAGTTGGTGTAGGTGGGGCTTCCAAATGTCGTTCTGTGGCCGCATATGGGTGTCCAGGTTTTATGGGATGCTCTCCATTTGGGGTGGGTTGGGTAGTGCAACTTCTATTCTCCTTAATAACCTACACCATGTAAGGCCCGCTAAATTCATTTTTCCTTTTCTGCCCTAAATTAAAAGGGTTGCCCTAATGTAATGGGCCTAAGGGCTGGCCTAATAGGGATTCAAACCCTAATCTACCCTAATTCAATTCTTTCATTCACTTTTCAGAAAACACGTTCCACCTTGCCTCCTTTGAGTAGTCGCAACTCTTTGCTAGTGTTAGCTGTCAACCTTCTTTCAGCTAGCTCAAGTCAGGTTTCTGCTCCACGTATGTCATTCCTCAGCTCATGATTCCCCTTTTTTGGGCTTATTTCCATTTTTACCGTTAGGGTTTGGTAGTAACTCGTTCCTTTTTTCTGTTTTACCGTTTATTCCAACTCTTTGGCCATCCTTAGGACAATCGTGCTCACTGTGTGCATGTCGGAGTGTTCCGCTAACTTGTTTTCCAGGTACGGGAGGTTAGGGTTCGCCCTTTCTTTTGTGTTATGCTGATTGTGCTACTGTTTCATCATTTTAATATGCTTGGTGTGTTGATGCGAACTTGTGTATGGTAGTATTCAGCCTCTGGTTTCCTCGCCCAAGCGAGCATGTGTCGCCTAGGCGAGATCAATAGAGGCTCGCCCAAGCTGCTTCACGCGAGTGCTCGCTCAGGTGACTCACGTTGCTGTTGAGCGAGCGAGCATCTCGCCCAAGCGAGAGGGGTCTCGCCTAAGCGAGATCCCGTGTGAGGTTACTGTTCCCCTTTTCGAGCCCTCTCCTAGGCGAAGGAGGCTCGCCTAAGCTAGAGCCTCTTGCCTGAGCCAGAGCCTCGCGCCTGAGCGAGACCCTTCAGCCTGAGCGAGGAGCCGAGCGAGGTAGTGTGATGTGTGATTGTTTCCTTGAATCTTGAATTGTTAATGCTTGCTTGGATTTGACTATTTTGTTAAATGCATTAGACAAATAAATATGCATGAGTGATGTGATTCATGAATTGTGAATAATGGGTTTGACATGAACTTAGCATGTGATCTTAATGAAGAGGTTGGTATTAAAGTGGAATGGTAACGAGATGAGTTGGAATGGTATATTCATGGATGGAGTATGATGAATTGGTATGGATTGATCTGGAACCTGAAAGGGATTGGTTATAAAGGGACTGACTCTTGTGGTGAGAGTAACAAGAGGCCTAAAACTCATTAAGGGCTAACCTTATGCGTGAGGTATTGATTCATCGTAACACTTGTAACACAGCTCGGGGGTGAGCAGAGGTATCAACCACAAGTGCAAGCATCCGCTGAATCCGACCAGATTATATATATCCAGATGAGTCGAGTCAGGGTCTAGTGTATTGCTTGATAAAGTCATAACATGTGTGGTGATTTATAAATACTGCTTGAATTGGGTGATAGTATGTGATTGCATGATAATTGATTTCTACTCTAGCTTACCCTACTATTGGTGTTGTATGTTCTGTGGTGTGGTATTTTCTTTTACAATGATCATCAACTTGTTGATGTGAGTAGAGGTGAGAACTCCCCGAAATAATCAGGGTGATGAAGGTTCCGCTGCATAGTCCGCTTGGACTAGATCTGTATCTTGATGGGGTTGTCGGTTGGATGTTGTAACTAGTTTGCTTTGGCATCGAGGTGTTCCTAGTATCTTGTAGGGGTTGTGTTTAATAGCCCAGGACTGCGCTGCTATACTATTTGTGCGTGAGTTTCTTTAAATTACGCTTATTAATTAAATGGGACGTTACATTTATGGTATCGGAGCGGTCATTCCTTAGGTCTGTGGACTTGGATGTCTACTTAGCTTTCTCTATGTCTTTCTGAGTGTTTAAGTTAAATTTCTTATCTTATCAAGCCTAACGAAGTGATTTTCTGTGTGCCAATGAACAATGGCACCTTCTCGTAAGACTCCACAATCCTCTAATGGTGACATACCCGATATCGTAGGGCAGTAGAGGCGATGGTAGCTACTATGACACAGCAACAGATAGCGTCGCTCGAGCAACAACAGCTAGTGATGCAGCAGATGGGGGCTGCTAGGGTCGCTACTGAGGATGCTCATTGGTAACCAATGGAAGCCCTCCGGCAGCTGGAAGAGAACAGGACAGTTACACCTGTTTTTGGTCCCGAGCCACAACCGATAGTTAGGGAGTGGAGCCTAGAAGATTTTCTGAAGCATCATCCGGTGAAATTTGACGGTAGAGTCAGCCCAGATGCAGTAGACCAGTGGCTGAAGGATATAGAGTGGATCTTCGATGCGAAGATGTGCCCGGTAGAGAACCGATTATCATTTGTTGTATACATGCTAACCGATGAGGCGAAGCATTGATGGATTTGCATGAAGTCCATCATGGTGGAGAGGGAGGAGTCGTCACATGGGAGGCTTTCAGGGGGAAGTTCCTCTCAGAGTATTTTCCCAACAGCAGCGTGAGGTATGCCAAAGAGGTGGAATTCCTCTAGTTAACTCAGGAAGGGAAATCGGTGACTAAGTATGCTGAGAAGTTCAAACACCTCAAACGCTTCTACACTCTACAGCTTGACAAGGAATGGAGATGCCGCAAGTTTAAGAATGGTGTCCGCGGTGATATTCGCTTGATGTGGCTCCCTTATCCATCAAGGACTTTGCCGCTTTGGTAGAGAAGACCAGAGCGATGGAGAAGATGAAACATGAAGTAGAAGGCCAGCGCCCTCAGCAGCCACAGGAACCATAGAGGATTGGTGGACCATCTGGGTCCAAACCCAGACATGAGGAGCGGAGGAGGCAATATGATAGACCCCACCTTCAGTCTTAGGGCTCTAGGAGTTTCCCTCCCTAGTAGGGCTGAGTACAGTGTTATATATGTGGATGCCCTCACCTGAGGAACGCTTGCCCGTGTATGGAGTGTTACTGCCGGTGCAACAACTGTGGCAAGGAAGGCCACTTTGGGAAGGACTGTCCCACCATTGCTAGGGCAGTGACACAGCCTCCAGTTCAGACACCCCACCAGTATCAGTAGAGGGACAGAGGCAACAAGCCTCAGGCGACGGGCAGGGTGTTCGCCATGACAGGGACGGAGGCGGCAAGCTCAGGTAACTTGGTTATTGGTTATTGTGTGATCGCTGGTGCTAGTTGTTGTGTGTTATATGATAATGGAGCGACACACTCCTTTATGTCAAATGCTTGTATGGAACGTTTGGGTCTGCTGGTGTGCGAGCTGCAGTGTGAGCTTGCGATGTCTACTTCGGCGTCGGGTTTTGTCAAGACGTCGTCCTTATGTGCTAGGTGTTCGGTGGAGGTAGAGGGACGCAGGTACAAGGTGAATCTAATCTGCTTACCTCTACAGGAGTTGGAGGTAATCTTAGGGATGGATTGGCTCTCTGCCAATCGAATTCTTATAGATTGTCGAGAGAAAAGATTGTTGTTTCCTAACTCAGAGGAGCCTGAGTTTGTATCTCCTTAGGGAGTGGTGAAGGAGATTCAGAGTGGCGCACAATGCTTCATAATCTTCGCTCATATGGAGGTAGAGAAGGAAGAAATGTTAGTTATACCGGTGGTGCACGAGTTTGTGGATGTGTTCCCGGACGAGGTATCGGGGTGGCCTCCCAATAGAGAGGTGGAGTTCTCTATCGATCTAGTACTAGGAACCGACCTAGTATCGATGGCTCCATACCGTATGGCTCCAGCGGAGTAGGTGGAACTCAAAAAACTGATTGAGGAGCTGATGAAGAAGCAGTTCATCCGACCCAGTACTTTGCCTTGGGGAGCACCAATGTTGTTGGTGAAGAAGAAGGACGGGAGTTCACGTCTGTGTGTGGACTACAGGCAGTTGAACAAGATGATAATCAAGAATAAGTACCCTCTCTCGAGAATTGATGACTTGATGGATCAGCTGCATGGGTCATCAGTGTTCTCGAAGATAGATCTACAGTCAGGATATTATCAGATATTGGTGAAGGCCGATGATGTGCAGAAGACGGCCTTTAGATCCAGATATGGCCACTATGAGTACGTGGTTATGCCTTTTGGTGTGACCAATGCTCCGGCTGCGTTCATGGACTACATGAACTGGATTTTCAGACCGTTCTTAAATAAGTTCATCGTGGTCTTCATAGACGACATTCTCATATATTCTAATACTCAGGAGGAGCATGCTGAACATCTGAGGTTGGTGCTTAGTGTCCTAAGGGAGAAGCAATTGTATGTCAAGTTGTCCAAATGCGAGTTCTGGATGGATGAACTTCAGTTTTTGGGCCATGTAATATTTGTGCACGACATTGTAGTGGATCCGGCAAAGGTCAAGGCAGTGGTTAAGTGGGAAAGTCCCAAGTCAGCAATAGAGATCAGGAGCTTCGTGGGTTTAGCAAGCTACTATAGGAGATTCATTGAGGGATTCTCCAAGATAGTGGCGCCCCTGACGCAACTCACACGGAAGGACCAACCTTTCACCTGGACAGATAAGTGTGAGGAAAGTTTCCAAGAGCTGAAGAGAAGATTGACCAGCGCTCCGATACTAGTGATCCTGGATGTTAGGAAGCCTTTCGAGGTCTATTGTGACGCCTCCCATCTCGGACTTGGTTGTGTGTTGATGCACGAGAAGAAGGCTGTGGCATATGCCTCGAGACAACTCAAGGTGCGTGAGAGAAACTACCCCACTCATGACTTGGAGTTGGCGGCCATAGTATTTGCCTTGAAGATCTGGAGGCACTACCTTTATGGTGCACAGTTTCGGGTGTTCAGCGACCACAAAAGCCTTAAGTATTTGTTTGATCAGAAGGAGCTGAGCATGAGGCAGAGGAGGTGGATGGAATTCCTGAAGGACTATGATTTTGAACTGCTATATCATTCGGGGAAGGTGAATGTAGTGGCTGATGCATTGAGTAGGAAGACTGTACATGCTGCACACCTTATGATTAAGGAGGTGGAACTACTAGAGCAGTTTAGAGATATGAAGTTGCAGGTGAAGTTGGGTCCGAGTCCATTAGGTGTAGTACCTTAACTATATCTAATGATTTCTTGGATTCAATTAGGGAGAGGCAACTATTGGATGTCAGCTTGAACCGAGTACGAGAACAACTTGGGATAGATGAGGCAAAGGATTTTGCTTTGGGTAATGATGGCATACTGCGGTTACAGAGCAGAGTGTGTATACCTGATGATGCTGAGGTAAAAAGGTTAATCCTTGAGGAAGGGCATAAGAGTCGTCTTAGCTTGCATCCTGGCATGACTAAGATGTACCAGGATCTCAAGGAATCCTTCTGGTGGCAGGGAATGAAGAAGGATGTTGCACAATTTGTATCCGCTTGTTTGACATGTCAGAAGACGAAGGTGGAGCATCAAAGACCCGGTGCGAATCTACAACCCTTGGAGATACCAGTGTGGAAATGGGACAGTATCTCCATGGATTTTGTGACCCATTTGCCATGGACTTTTAGGGGGCATGATACAATATGGGTTATAGTGGACCGATTGACTAAGAGTGCTCACTTCTTGGTGATGAACTTGAGGATGTCCATGGCAAAGTTGGCCCAACTGTACATCAAGGAAATTGTAAGACTGCATGGAGTACATTCGAGCATTGTATCAGACAGGGATCCTCGGTTTACATCACGATTTTGGCAAACCTTACAAGATGCTTTTGGAACCAAGTTGACCATGAGGACGATCCAGTCACTTGAGGACTTATTACAGACATGTATACTGGATCACTTGGGAGCTTGGGATGAAGTGTTACCGTTGATTGAGTTTACCTACAACAACAATTTTCATGTGAGCATTGGCATGACGCCATATGAGGCTCTTTATGGCAGAAAATGTAGGACCCCTCTCTGTTGGTATCAAGATGGGGAGGCAGTGCTTGTTGGACCAGAGTTATTAGAACAAACCATCGAGAAGGTGAGAATGGTGAGGAGCAAAATACAGGCTTCTCAGAGTAGACAGAAGGCTTACGTTGACCGTAGAAGGAGACCTTTAGAGTTTGCAGCTGGGGATCATGTGTTCTTGAGAGTGACCCGAACCACTAGCGTGGGAAGGGCCCTCTGCTCAAGAAAGCTTTCGCCCAAGTTTCTTGGTCCTTATCAGATTTCTAGGAGGATTGGACCAGTGACATATGAGATAGCTTTGCCTCCTCAATTGGCAAACCTTCATCTGATGTTCCATGTGTCACAACTGAGAAGGTATGTGTTTGATCTGGCTCATGTGTTGGAATCTGAGGATATATAGATCAGAGAGGATCTTACTGTGGAAGTGCCACCCATTGCCTTGGAGGAGAGTCGAGTTAAGGAACGTAGAGGAAAACCGGTCAATCTTGTCAAAGTTATCTGGGATCGGAGGACTGGTGACTCTACTTGGGAGTTAGAGGAGGATATGAGGAAATCACACCCGCATCTTTTTACCTGGTAAGTTTTCATTTTCGAGGTTGAAAAATTTCTTATTGGGGAGAATGTAAGGCCCACTAAATTCCGTTTTCCTTTTCTGCCCTAAATTAAAAGGGTTGCCCTAATATAATGGGCCTAAGGGTTGGCCCAATGGGGATTCAGACCCTAATCTGCCCTAATTCCATTCTTTCATTCAATTTTCAGAAAACATGTTCCTCCTTGCCTCCTTTGAGCAGCCGCAGCTCTCTGTTAGGGTTAGCCGTCAACCTTCTTCAAGCTAGCTCAAGTCAGGTTTCCGCTCCACCTAAGTCATTCCTCAGCTCATGATTCCCCTTTTCTGGGCCTATTTCCATTTTTACCATTAGGGTTTGGTAGTAACTCGTTCCTTTTTTCTGTTTTACCGTTTATTCTAGCTCTTTGGCCATCCTTAGGACAGTCGTGCTCACTATGTGCGTGTCGGAGTGTTCCGCTAGCTTGTTTTCCAGGTACTGGAGGCTAGGGTTCGCCCTTTCTTTTGTGTTGTGCTGATTGTGCTACTATTTCATCATTTTAATATGCTTTGTGTGTTGATGCGAACCTGTGTATGGTAGTATTGAGCCATTTGTGACCTGTTGAGTGTTTGTGCACGAGAGAATAGTGGTGAGCACGTGTTTTCTCGCCTAAATGAGCAAGTCTCGCCTAGGCGAGATCAATAAAGGCTCACCCAAGCTACTTCACGCGAGTGGTTGCTCAGGCGACCCACGTTGCTCTTGAGCGAGTGAGCATCTCGCCCAACCGAGAGGGGTCTCGCCTAAGCGAGATCCCGCGTGAGGCTACTGTTCCCCTTTTCGAGCCCTCACCTAGGCGAAGGGGGCTCGCTTGACCGAGAGCCTCTCGCTTGAGCGAGACCCTTCAGCCTAAGTGAGGAGCTGGGCGAGGCAGTGTGATGTGTGATTGTTTCCTTGAATCTTGAATGGTTAATCCTTGCTTTAATTTGAGTATTGTGTTAAATGCATGAGACAAATAAATATGCATGAGTGATGTGATTCATGAATTGTGAATAATGTGTTTGACATGAACTTAGCATGTGATCTTAATGAGGAGGTTGGTATTAAAGTGGCATGGTAACGAGATGAGTTGGAATGGTATATTCATGGATGGAGTATGATGAATTGGTATGAATTGATCTGGAACGTAAAAAGGATTGGTTATATAGATTGATGTCGTGTGTGTGTGTGTGTATATATATATATATATATATATATATATATATATGCATGATAGGTCTTTCTTGATTGAACGAACATGATTGGTTGATGGTCAGTGCATAAATCCTTGAGATCTCTAGGTGGGATCTAAGGGTCGTGCTTTAGTGGTCGGGATGTAAT
This sequence comes from Vigna unguiculata, assembly GCF_037176805.1. Lineage (NCBI taxonomy): Eukaryota > Viridiplantae > Streptophyta > Magnoliopsida > Fabales > Fabaceae > Vigna > Vigna unguiculata. The sequence goes on along the minus strand of NC_140795.1, from coordinate 18,656,680 downwards.
TCCATGGCCCCTGTTAGTGGGTGTCCATGGTGGTGCCCCATCTATATCGTCTGGTAAGTATTCAAGGTAAGGTTGCATCCTGACACTCTAAGGAGTCAGTTAGTGTCACTTAGAGCGGACGGACTCTTGTGGTGAGAGTAGCCGGAGGCCTAAAACTCTTTAAGGGCTAACCTTGTGTGTGAGGGATTGATTCATTGTAACACTTGAAACACATAGCTCGGGGGTGAGCAGAGGTATCAACCACAAGTGCAAGCATCCGCTGAATCCGACCAGACTATATGTATCCAGATGAGTCGAGTCAGGGTCTAGTGTATTGCTTGAGAAAGTCATAACATGTGGGGTGATTTATAAATACTGCTTGAATTGGATGATAGTATGTGACTGCATGATAATTGATTTCTACTCTAGCTTACCCTACTATTGGTGTTGTATGTTCTGTGGTGTGGTATTTTCTTTAATCTGAGGAACCCATGGCCTGCATTAGAAGTGGATAGTTTCAGGGTTCTTTCTTTTTTACGGTGCAGCCATGCGTTTCGTTTTGGGGTTAGTCTCCCTTTAACACATAGAAGGTCTTCTCTTCTTTTCCTGGTGCTATAGTTGGGTTTTTTGAAGTTTTCAGTGCAAGCAAATAGGCGCAACCCTTGTATCATTTCTCTAAACTTGGAGCCTGGTTCGTGGTAGTTTCACAATGAGTGCGAGGAAATCGTGGTTGTTCCATGTTGGTGCAGGTGGTTGCGGGACTTTTTATGTTGTGGGTTTTGGGTTGGATATGTGGTATGGGTGCTACCATTTGGGTTCCAATTCGTGTGAGTTATAGCGTGTGTAGTGGATGGATAGTGTAGTACTTTTCACGATTGGTTCTAGGATTGTTTTCTTTTGGAAGTGGTTAGTTCGGAGTTTTCTTACGTTCATGGATCAGGTGAGAGGCTTTGAGTAAAGACAAATGGGTGCTATCAAAGGATAGAAGGGTTCTTCATTTTATGGTTTTGACTTTTCTTTACGTTCCTAAAACTCATTTGTTTGAGGGTGCAGTGCATGCGTTTCTGTGGTGGTTTATTATTGGAGGTTGCGTTTCTTTTTCTTGATGCATGGGGTGGTCCATGAATAGTTTTCCTCGACTTAATATATTACGTGTGTTGGTACAACTTCCTTGGTTCTCATTAGTTTTTTATACAGAATTGATTAATTGACAAACAAAGTTTGATAAAGCTGAGGTGGCTTTATGTATCACATGTTTTCATTTTTTTAATTTTGATAAAATTTACCACGCTGGCTTCGAAGGAAAGAAACTCTAGTTTTGAAGAATTTTTCTTTCATACTTTTCTCCTTTCTCACACTCTCCTTTCTGTATCTTTGTCATGCGTTCCCCTTCCTTTTTTCGTGCACCACTACATGTTAGTGCCATTACTCTTGCTTTGTTTTCAAATTTTTGGGTTTACTATTTTTCTTTTTGCACCCTCCAAATTCACAACACACGTCTCTATTGTTTACTACAAGCGCTAGGCAACCCTACTCTTTGCACCCTATAGAAAATGTGCAGCAGAATGGTTAGTGTTTGGACAAAAACCAAGAGAGGCTGAATTGGACACAAGTATTTATACTGGTTCAGCTCAAAAGATCCTACGTCCAGTTGTTAATCACTTTATACAGAGAGATTAACTCAATCACTAATAATAACAGATTACAATCAGATAATCAAGATAATAGGGAAAAGAAAACACCTATCTTGAAGACACAAGAGATGAAAGTAACTTTCTTTGAATCACACAGAGACCTTGACCTAGCTTTCCTAGCAACAACAACAACACTCAATCTCTTTGAAACCCTTTTAGGAAAAGTTATCGCTCTACTCACACTAGGCTTTTGAAAGCACTATTAAGAACACCTAGAGAACTTCTTTGCAAACACAACACTAAGACTTTGGCTCTCAAAAAGGTAATTTCGAAGTAGAATTGCAGTTCTTTAAATAGTGATTTCAAAAAATTAGGTTAAAAACTGAACAAACATGTTCTAACTACAAAGGATAATCGATTATCACTTATGATATTTGATTATTCCAGTAGGTTTTATGAAAACAAAATTTGAACATAATCGATTATCACTACGGATTTTCCAAAAGTGAGGGAACCCAAAGAGATGAAGTTTATGTTGCTGATTCTAAGTTAATTAAAAATACTTTACAAAAGTAATTAACTTATTTTACAATCTCCCCCTTTTTATGATGATTCCTATAGTTGAGAGTCTTACAAAGAGAATGGTTAAAATAAGTTAATGTTTTCTTTAAACTTTTCTCCCCTTTTTTTGTCATTAGAGAAAAGGCTAAAACTCCCATTATATCAGATAATCATCATACCACAAGAAGAAAAAGATGTGCTTAATCATTCATAATTATATTTAAAAGGGAAAGTACAAATAGTGGTAAATCATAAAATAAGAAATAGAAATCCTCCCCCTAAAATTTTGCACTCATGTCATCATCTTCTTTTGCATGAGTGAATTCCTCATCAAACCTATTTTCTAGATTTGAAATTCTAGTATCTATCCCCCTAATTAGTCCAAAAACTTCTTCGTGACGCGAGTTAGAAAGAAGAAATAATTCTTCTAGCCTTTTATTCATGCTCAATATGTTGTCTTCTAAGAAAAAATGATCCAGCACCACTAGAAGATCCAACATTTTGTGAAGTAGAGGCTATAAGATCAGAAGGAGGAGTTCTTCATTTTCAGCTTCATAATTTGGCTTATCATCTCTATGGACATATACATCACCAAGAGGAATAAGTTTTAACTACTTGAGAGAGTTGTCAGCAATTTCATGTGCACGAATTGTACTTTTACAAAGCTCCCCAATTGTGTCGACTCCTTTGTATTCATAAATCCTTAAGATTAGGAGAGAATATGGTAGAGGATATTGTGGATACCTTTTGGCTTTTAGCATAGTATCAAGGATTAAGCTTGACCATTTGATGGGCACACGATTTAAAATCCCATACATTATAAGAAGATCAATGATGAGTCATTATTTTCCCTTATCCCATTCCCCTTTTTGTACCCATCTTGATGCTTGTTTAGTGCTTAATTGTCTCTTGCTAGAGCATTTTCCTCAATTGGGCTTCAATGGGCCATTATTTCGAATTTTGAGTAATTTGACATTAATTGGTCTATTTTTTGTTACCAATTATTTTTAGGTATTTTGTGGAGCAAATTTTTGAGCTTGGACAATAATCTTAAGATGAAGAGAGAGTTTCCATATCATTGCCATGTGAGCACCATGCCAATCAGCTTGTCCACGTCACTTGTCCACCATTTTGAACCTATAGTGGCATTGTTGTAATTCTGAGTGGTAGATTGGCGATTTGTAATTATAAGTTCCTATGGTAATGTGACCACATTTTTGGAGGGTTTCCTTAGAGTGACAATCCCTCTCTTTTTCTCCCTCATTCTCAATTTTTACTTTTTTGAGAGAACACCCATTTGGGGGTTTTCGTTTTCACGCATTTTCCACACGTTTTGGAGTGTTTTTGAGCATTTTGCACACTATTTCAGTCTGTTTTCTTCATATTGGTGATGTATTTTTCTTTACCTTTGCTTTGTAATTCAAATTCCACCGCTTTCTGACTTAGTGTATTGACTACTTGAAGGACATACAATTAAGCTTTGAGGTTCTATTTTGTATTTGTGTTTTGCCTCTTAATTACAGATTGGGTAATGTGTTCTTGGTTGATTTCGTTCATGCTTAATGAATTAGGTTGGCTGCCATAGATGAATAGACGTTTGTATTTCTTAATTGCGTATTGAAACACGCTTTCAATCCTCGCTTAGTAGGTTTGAACGAGTGGATTGGGTATGACTAGAACCCTAATTACGTGACCCATTATGAGTGAAATTGCATTCAAATTCAAGGAAGTCAATACTGTTTTTAATCTGCTTTATTAACATTTACAAAACTATTTAATTTATTATCATAATTCTGGAATCTGCCACCCCCCCTTTGTGTTGAATTGCATCTGAAAATATCTTTCAATGAAAGGTTTGGTCACCGAGAGACGACCTTGGTTGAACTATTGAGTACTACATTTACATGTTTTATTTGGTTGGGTACGACCTTGATCAATCAGCCTCTAAGCATATGGCATGATTTGTTCCTCTAGGACACATAATCCAGACAATTAAATAGGGGATGAGTCTTTCATCCATTTTGAGACCCATTGTTGATAATTGTCTTCCAACATCCTGTGCAAGGTTGCATAAGAAGGATTAGTAAGTCAAAATTTGATTAAAGCCATTAATACCATTTAGGATAGACTCAACATCATCATTTATGGGAAATTTTGCCACATTTTCCCAAATATAATTATCAATGATAATGCTAACACCTTTGACCTTTGTGTAAACAACTTCATCTCTGATTTTGAGATTGTAGTAGAATACTCTCATAAGATCAAGATAGTATGATCCCTGTATTTCTACAAAATGCTTGATGCCTTGGAAATTGAAAAGAGAGGGAAATTCAAAACCTGCAGTTGTGAACCTGCGAGTACTAATGTAGTTGGGAGAGATGATGGCCTTAGGTTTCCAGATTTGGATAAATTCATCTCTCCTTTCTTCATCGAAAATCCAACCTTCAATGGAAGAAGTTCGTGGAGAAGGCTGAGTTGAACGTGGAGTAGTACGTCGACGAGTGGGAATTTTTCTGCGGGTTGATTTTGCCATTGTGAATAACACAGAAATTTGAGAGTGAGAGAGAGAGCTGTGCGAAACTTTAGGGTTCAAAAGGGGGCAAATTGAGAGATGTCGATTTTTCTGGGTGAATAGTTGAAATTGGCGGCGAGAATTTATAGGAAGATGTTTGCCAGCGAATATATTGAAGAAATCGAGGCAAATCTAGCCGTTACAACGACTAGTTTTTGAAATTTTTTTGCCCAACGTTGCGCGATAATTGATTATCCTTGGTGATAATCGATTATTATTTCAAGGTTTGAATCCTAAAAAGAATTGGATGAGCAAATAATTGATTATTGTAAGTTATAATCAGTCATTACAAAACAAATTTTAGTAATTTGGATAGGGGTCTTGATAATCGATTATTCTCTCTGATAATCGATTATCCTTAAGAATTTGAACTTTATTCAGAGAATGGATAATCGATTATCCTTAATGATAATCGATTATTGAGCGATGCTTTACCAAAATTTGGAAAACTTTAAGTTGTTGCACTTTCAAGATATTTCTAGTATTTCCAAATCTCTCCTAAGTTCATAAAATCCATCTTCAGCTAAAGGTTTTGTAAAAATTTCAACTAATTGATGCTTGGTGTTTACATATTCTATAACACAATTTCCTTTACTTATGTTATCCCTTAAAAAATGATGTCTAATTTCTATGTGCTTTGTTCTATAGTCCATTATGGGATTTTTGGTTAAGTTTATGGCACTTGTATTATCACACTTTAGAGGTATATGATTTTGATAAATATTATAATCCTCTAATTGTTGTTTCATCCATAGGATCTGAGCACAACAATTGCCAACAACAATGTATTCAGCCTTAGTAGTTGAGAAAGCCACATATGTTGAGTCTAGAAGCTTTGGAGTTAGATATTCGATCGTCAGACCCTTCTGTAACTCACGAGGAAGACTGTTTTCTTTCTTCGTTTCTGAACAAAAAAACCTACAGTCATCAAACTTCCTTTTAAGCAAACTAAAGGAAATGTCTCCACCAAATCCAAACGTCCTAACCATTTAGATTAAAATGCTCCAGAATATCAGTCTATACACATAGATAAGACATACAATAATTCCTTTTGCCACCATCTCTTCATATTCCCATTAATATTTTATTTGGAATTTAATGATATTAATTTAAACCAAAAAATTACATTTGTGATACAATTTAAATTATCTAGTAATAAGTTCAATCAACAATTAAAATCTTAATGACATTATATATCAAATTTAATAATAATGACATTAAATTAAAATTTAGCAGTAACTAATAAACTTGTAAACCAATAACATTACAAATATAACCAAAATTAAATATAATATATCAAACTAATTAATTTTACGTTATTATATCAAAATTATATTTACTTAATAAATGTAATAATTACATATACTCAAATTACCAAATCAATCCTTTAAAATCATTTAAATCGAAATAATTGATTTATATACATAACATTAAATAACAATATATATTACAAAAAAATAAAAATACATATTACAGATATAATTAAATCCTACCTTATCACCAATTCATCATGAAATATACTAAAAAAACATAACATAAAATAATAATTAATTCAACCTAATTATATCAATAATATATCTCTTAAATCAATTTAATCGGTATATATAATTAAATTAACTATTGAAGTCTTGAAAATATTTTTTTTCTAATAATTTATTTATACATAAAAATATAAAAATCTTTTTTTTTCAAAATAACCAAATTTTAAAAACAAAAAACACGACCCGTGCATATGCACGGGTCTCCTACTAGTTAGATCTTAAAACTAAACAAAAAAAAGAAAAAACTAAAAAAAAAGTGAAAATTCAATTTGTGAACTACGTTACCTCGAAATATGTTGTGCAATGTGTTACTTGAGTAATGTTATTAATTTATAGAGGTATTAAATTAATATTAAATATTTAATTTTAAAAACATAAATAAATGAGTTGAAATTTCAATAGATTATTTTTTTTCCGATTTCATATTAATTGATTACAATATTCTTTTTTAGGAAATATGTTTAGGTTTAACTCAATCATACTAAATTAAAATCTCAGCAGTTGTTTTTTTATGTTAAAAATGAACTATTTTGAATATATAAGTAACTAAAATATTTTTATATTTAATGAATGATATTAAGAATCTCTTATCGTTAATCTTTCCGATGAGTCTCATCCAATTCTTAGTTTCCTATCACTTAGCATGAACCTCATGATGTGTTTATTTCTCCCACAATTTCTAATTCATTCAATATGTCAATTCTTCCACTATTTATAATCCATCCACTCAATTAATTCCTCTGGTCCCTGGTGTTTCTTCATCTTATAAACCTACTCATCTATTGCAAACACATTCAAAGTCAAGTATTGTCAAACCACGTCGTTTTCCTACCTTCTCATTATTGCAGAACCAAACATTATCTAACAAGCTTTAATTTCTCCTCATTGATGCCAAGCAATGCAACATGGATATGATGCTTTAATGGCTAATCATGCATGGCCCCTCATTATTCTTCCTCTTGCGTGGACTACAATAGGTTGTAAGTGGGTCTTTCGTATTAAAGAAAATATGAATGACACAACTAATAAGTACAAAGCTCATTTAGTGGCAAATGGGTTTCATCAGAAATTTGGGTGTGATTATCTTGAGACCTTTTCTCCAATTGTCAAGTCGGTTAATATTTGGCTTTTCTCACCTTAGTTCTTACTAACAACTTGTCCATTCAACAGATTGATGTAAACAATGTTTTCATAAATGGAATTCTCCATGAAGATGTATACATGGCTTAACCTCCTGGCTTTGAATATGTAGATTGTACTATGGTTTATAAACTTCACAGGTTTATATATGGATTAAAACATGCCTCATGAGCATGGTATGAAAGACTCACTTCTACTTTGATTGGTTTTGGGTTTGTTCACAACAAATGTGATCCATCCGATATTGATGACAAAAGATCCAGTTTTGGTGCTTGTATATTCTTTGGCAATAATCTTGTTTCTTGGTGGTCTAAAAAACAAACTTTGGTTGCATGGTCAAGACAAAAAGTCAAAATATTGTAGTCTTATTGTCACTGGTCAAAAATCTTGTGGTTGTAGTCTCTTCTTAAAGAGCTAAACATGAATTATGCTACACTTATCCTCTATTGTGGTAATCAAAGCACTACTATTTTAAGTCAAACCTTGTTTTACACTCCCAGACCAAACATCTTCTATGTGCGGGAAAAATTCCTTGACCGATCATTAAATATCACTCACATTCCTACAAGTGATCAAGTAACAGATATTTTCACTAAACCCTTTTCTCAAATCTGGTTGTGTCACTTGTGTTACAAACTCAATGTTCTTGATTATTTTCATGAACCTTGAGTTGAGGGGGACTTTGAACGTGTCTAGTGACAATATATATTTCTGTTTTGATATTTTATTATGTTTTGCATTCTATTATTTTGTTACGTAAACTCTGCTATTTCTCTTATGTATTTTCTCTCTCTTCCTTCTTTATATATATATATATATATATATATATATATATATATATATATATATAATATTATGTACTCGTATATATGTAATAATGAAAAATAATAATATTTTCACCTCTTCAATTCTATGTTTTCTTTCTTTGTACAATTTATTTCCCCTTTACATTGAAGATCATATTTCATGAATTGTAAACCAAAATTTCTTTTCCATTTTGCCTCTTTATCTATGCTATTTTGATTCTTATTAAGAGAGAATTAACTTAGAAGTATCCTACATTCATTTTTGATACATAAATATTTTTCTACTTGAATTGAAGTTGCTCTCATGACATCAATGTTGAATTAAGCTCATTATGTTATCGGTTAATTTACGGATTCCTTAAACATATAATATATTCAATAAGAAGAATAAAAATGAATAAACATAAACAAGACTAAGATTGAAATAATATATTATATAATTAATCTTAAATAAAAATAATGCTAAATAATAGACTAAAACTATTTCCATCAAGTTAAAATTAGACTAAAATTAAGTTAAGATTGAGTGCCAACGTGACTCAAATTTTCGAGTTTAATTACACATGAGAATTTTGTGTGAGTTTAGTTTTGTTGGCAAAAATACATCAATTAAGAACATTATCATCCTTACCTTACTAACACAGAAATAAGATAAAAATAAGGATACACACAAATATAACAAGGAAACCCCAAAATCGGAGAAAAACCACAACCGTTCTCTAATGACAACTAAAGAATAACACTATATGAAAATTTATACAACACATAGACTACCTTCCCATCCCTTTGTCCCCAAGTACACTCACACTCTTCAAAGCAAGAATTTAACCAAACCTCACAACACTCTACTACAAGAGTATAAGAAAAGTAAAATACAAGCTTAAAGTGTCTTTGACTGGAACAAGGAACATCATAGACTTAGAACCCATTATATAGTCACTAACGCCCACTCCCCAACTTATACTAGTCAATATAGAACTTTTTAAGACGTATTTGCCCAACATTCTCCATCCTGATTAAAATAAATACATCTTCGTTGCCGATACCAACAATCATACTCCACCATAAAGAGCATACTTACTTGGAATTAAACTATCCAAAGAATTTTCACTTGTAATTATACCATCCAAAGAATTTTCACTTGGAATTAAACCATCCCTGACCAACCAGGAGCTGCCATGTCATGTCCTTCTTCCTCAAGGAGATATGTAACATGTAACATCCCATCCGGATATTAGGATTTTAAATTAAATAAAATAGAAATAATACGTCAGCGTCATTTATTAAATCTCATTTCCCAAAACGCGGGAAAATTTAAAAACTTCATTACATAGTCAAATAAACTAAATCCAAATCATAAACTTGATTAAATCATAAGTATCGCAAAGTGTTTACAAAATTATTCCAAATCATAAAACAATAAAACTCTTAGAAAACTCTTTATCCCAGTCTAGCCCCGCTCCGGTTCTATGCCTCACCAGATCCACCTGCAACATAATCTGCTCCCGTGTACCGCGTATACGATCATTGCCAAACAGAAGCAGATAGGGTGAGCTAACGAAATAAACATATATATATATCTATGGCACAAATATACAATCATACAATCACACCAAAGGAAATCCATCCTTTGATATTCCATCACATGGCCACCACCATGTTAATCGTGTTCTACGTCTTCTAATGAGTACCCCAAGGTGTCTTGGTGCCATACCTATCGGCCACAACCGATAGAACACGTGCGGGAAACCATTGCTACGGATCATACACCGTAACGCCAGGTGGAGTTCCTAAATACGAACATAGTTCGTAACGTCCCAAGACTACCAACTCGTCAGCTAACTACTGTGGAGGGCAATCTATCTAGACCCATCCGTATTGGCCACAACCAGCACACCCACACCAGCAACACTCGCCAACCCAAGCTCAACTCAAGGGTACTTCGTGTTCATCCGCCATTCCGAGCTCAACTCGAGGGATGTCATTCCGAGCTCAACTCGAGGAATGTCACGTGCTTAACCCCTACCCGAGAAGGGATACGTTCTGAGCTCAACTCAAGGAACACCAGCAAGCCGACCTTTAAAATATCCTAGAAGCCTTATAGATCACGCACATCATAACAAGTATAACACCAATCTGCTACAGCAAAATCGCCTGGTGGGGGACACGTACCGCCAAGCGTTGCCACTTCCAGATCGCCTGGCAGGGGACACGTACCGCCAAGCGCCTTAATCTTCACTACCACTGCAACTATCGCCTGGCAGGACTTCTTATGCCGCCAGGCGCCGCGTGCCTTAGTATTTACTAAACTACAGACTCCGCCTGGCGCACCTCTCCTTACCGCCAGGCGCCACCGTGATCTTGAACCCCCTGTTTCTACGTTGTCGCTTGGCGGGTCGATCACCACCGTTAGGCGCTACACCAGTACTTGCACAATACTGGTTTTAGTTTAGGTTCAAGCACACTTCACACAGGTTGCTCTCATTTGCTCTCATTCTAGAGTACCCCTAATGAAAGGCATTGCCATCTATAATGTTCCAGGCCTTATAGCACCTCACATGTGCATTCATCCCGTAGTCATATAGACAATCCCAAGCGTGCTCAAACAAAATATAAGCAGGAGCATTCTAACAATTTTAAGCACATGATCTTATGCACCAATGCAATTTAATATTGACACCCATGCCTTCACCAAACCAATTCTCTACATGTGACTAACCCAAAGGAACATTCAAATTGATAGAGATATACCACATAACCCAATCGTGCTTCATTAGAAGTTACTAGAACTTATCAAGAGGTTATTCATGCATTTTAACGACTCCAAAATCAGCAATATTGAGTAACGTATATCTCTAGCAATTGACCTCGAAATCCAATCTCCACCGTTCAAAGTGAAGAACCACATGTTATGGACCACCTGTCAAAATTTCACCTAAATCGGACGGTTAACGTAAAGTACGAAAAACAGCGTTTTTCGTGAACAAAACACCACGTGCATCGCCTGGTATGGCGCCTGGCGGCTAAAGGGGTGCCGCCAGGCGGTTCCTGCACCTGCGAACCTTACCCCCTTCACAACAACTCTAATTTCCCTCAATTTCTAAGTCCATAGGATATGAACCCAGTTATTGGGACTCCAGTTCATTCCTAACACTTCCCATTCACGTATTCATTCACATTTCCCCTTAGATTGCTACCACTATAGAAACTCCCAATTATGAAACCCTAAAATGTGAGTATGTCTCATTCCCCCAATTTTTATTCTTATCACACCCCAAATTTCACAAGTTTTCAATTCGATTTGGTTAATTAATAATCTTATTACACTTCCTACTAGTCCAAATCTGCCCAAAATCCAGAAAAAAACATCAAAACCAAGCCTCATGGCTCGCGTCGCCTGGCGGTTCAATCAATACCGCCAGGCCCTTCATAAAAACAAAAACCCAGAATTGGGTTGAATTCTGGCGGTCTCGTTCGTGCCGCTAGGCGGTTTCCCTTCGCAACCCAGAAATGCAGTTGAAATGGTATGAGTCGCCTGGCGAAAATTCATCACCCACCAGGCGGTTTCTGGAAAAATTCTAGAAACACGATTCTCAAGCAATGCAAGGGATAAATCATACATAATGAGTTATAAATCATGCAATTATTCATAGAACTACAATTAAACGCAGTATAACTCCCCTAACCTGATTCCTTTGGCTTAAATTTTGGAATTGTTGTGAATTCTCTCTTGATCCTCAATGATCTCCCTTTGGCTTTCTCTCCCAATTCAGCTTCAAAGCTTCACTCCAACCTTACTACTCTCAAAATTCGTGTTTTGTTTTCTGAGTACACTCACAACTTGCCAAAACCCTTCTTCTTACCTCACATTGGCCTTTTAAAGGTGCCTTAAAGCTAGATAACAACCAAAAACGAATTTAAGGTTTAATGGCAATGTTTATTATCATTCATTGATTCTTTATGGTCCGTTTTTCAGCCTCCCTTGGCTGCCCATGCATCTAGGGTTTCCCTTAACCCTTCAAATTCAAGCCAAAACCCAAAATAGCAAAAATAAAAATAAAGTTTAATTTGGGTTCTCCAAGGGTTCAACCCATAACCATACAAATACCAAATCAATGTTCAACCATTTAACCAATTCATGTTTTGTGATGACTAATATAATTAAATGATTATATCATTTCATATTCATGCTCAACATATATTTAAAAATGAAAACAAATAAGTAACACACAATTGGCATACATAGGACTTGAACTCAAGTCCTTTCACACAATTAAAGTACTCTAAACCACTTGAGCTAATACTTTTCCATATCATAGCAATCCGCATTAAATGCCTTAAAGGCTCATACTACCCGCATTTATTAAATAATTATTTAATTAATTATTTAAATTTCTCGGGTCTTACATAGCAAAACCAACATTCTTCACAACACCACCACCATGGGAATAACACCGGACCCTGCCCTAGCAGCCTTTGCTAGAGAACCAGCCTTCACTGCACTGTCATAACACCAAGATGCAACAATCGCCAACCACGTACCACTGTCGCACAAGCCACGAAATGTTGTCACTATATGGACTTCTATCGCACCATGCATGAGCCACTACACCACTCGTTAGACCAGATCGTGCTTCACGACAATAGTAACCACTAGACCTCCAAGTGCACTCCATGTAAGCTCGGATATGTAAGCTACACCACACGAACAATACCTATAACCGGTAGAGCACTTCCTCTACGCACATGCCGTAAACCGCGACTCACACATATCAGATCTCCATCGTGCATCACTCATTAAGCCACACAAGCACCACCAACGAAAAATACCCAGAACGACACAGAGAAAACTAAGTGGACACCCAAGTCCACAGACCTAAGGGTTGACCGCTCTGTTACCATAAATGTAACATCCCAAAAACTGAATAACCTCAATTGATAAAACATCACATACATGAATATTCAAAGGGTACGAGGTTTAGGGTATAAAGTATACAATACGTCAAATATACCCGGATTACAAGAAAAGGGCCCCATGGCCCAACTAGAAATGTACTGAAAAGAACACAATTAAAGATAGTAGGTCTTGTTCAGATAAGAAAACATAAATAATAAAATCCTCCAGTAAAGGGCCCTACAGTGGGCCCAACACCTGTCCAATCCATCAAGCTGCAACATTTCTATTACCATCACCACTGCTAGGGGTTTTCACATCTGCTCACATCAACAAGGTTGATGATCATTGCAAAGGAAGAGACCACACATAACACACAAGCAAGTGAAAGGGTAAGCTAGCGAAGAAGTCATTATATCAGACACTCAACATACCATTCCACATTCAAACACACATAGCAGACACCCACATATGCAGTACCCATTCATATAAAACCCTAAGATTTAGCAATCCGGATACGTAACTGAGGCACCACCACATGGTAATGAAATTATGTCCTAGCAATGAGGCGTCACCGCGAGGCCTTCACGAAATTATACCCTTACAGGAGGCACCACCACGTGACCTTCGTGGAATTACGCCCTGACCCCGAGGCACCACCACGACCCCTCGTGGAATTACGTCCTTTTGTCGAGGCACCACCAGGGACTCCCCTTAAGAGGGTCCATGGAATTACGTCCAATCGATGAGACGCCACTAAGATCTCTCACTACAAGAGTCATGGAATTATGCCCTACCCATACTTTAAACATGTTCCACCCACCAATCAAGAATTTCCCATAACACAAATATCATGTACAATTAACAATTCATACAATTCATGCTTTCCAATTCATACCCAATCATATAACATGCCATTTCCATTTCAAATGTACATATTAATCATGCTATCATCACACAACCCTTCCAGTAAGGCATTTGAGTCAGATAAACAAGCCACATATCGGTGAACCACTCAATAACAACATCAAAACCTGCCCGCTGTCTCGCTCAAGCCAACAGGGCTCGCTCAGGCGAGAGGGACCCTCTCGCTCAAGCGAGTCCCATCTCGCCTAGGCGAGGGCACAAGGAGGGAACAGGGAACCCTACGAGGTCTCGCTCAGGCGAGTCCCTTCTCACCTAGGCGAGAGCACTCCTCGCTCAAAAAGAACGCGCGTCGCCTAGGCGACAAATCACGTAACATAAACCTGGGCGAGCCTCTGATAATCTCGCCTAGGCGAGACTACCTCGCTTGGGCAAAAAAACCAGTACTCGCCACTGTTTTCTCATACAGCAGCCAAGACCACGAACCAAATCATGCTTTAACTCGATCCAAAACGGACACAACACCAACCAATCCATACAGACACGAAAAGATGTCCAAAACAGCGGAAAAACACAAATAACAGAAGGTCCTAGCTTCCCTTACCTGGAAAACAAGCTAGCGGGACTCTCCGATACGAACACAGTGAACACGGCGGTCCTAAGGATGGCTAAAGAGGTGAATAAGGAGTTGGGTTTGAGTTGGCTCGAAGAAGGTTCAGAGTAAACCCTAGCGGAGCGTTCTGTACGAGAGGCGCAAAGGTGATGACTGATTCTTCTGCAAGAGTGAAAAGTGCAGATTAGGGCAACTAGGAATGGTTTTTAACCTTTGGGCCAACCCTCAGGCCCAACAGACGCAAGGCAACCCTTAAAATGCTAGGGCAGGAAAAATTGGGCTTTACAACAACTTCAACAAATAAGAATGATTCTCCAACAATAAGGAATTAATTTTTCCTGATGTGGAATATGGATCTAAGCTGCAACCACAAAGCATACTAAGAAAAAATTCTACCAAACCATAGCCATGATACCACTTGTTGGGAAAAATGCATTATCAATTAAGAATATTACTGTATTTATCCATGAGAATCACTTTACTAATAGAGAAATAAGATAAAAAAAATATTATACACAAATATAACATGGAAACCTAAAATCGGAGAAAAAACACAACCATTGTCTAATGACAACTAGAGAATAACACTATGTGAAAATTTGTACAACACATAGACTACTCTCTTATGCCTTTTGATTCCAAGTACACACACACACTCTCCAAAACAAGAATTTAACAAAACCTCACAACATTTTACTACAAGAGTATAAGAAAAGTCAAATACAAACTTAAAATGTCTTTAACTAAGACAAAGAACATCATGGACTTAAAGCCCATTGTATAACCACTAACACCCACTACCTAATTTATATTAGGCGATGTGAGACTTCTCAAGACCAAGACATATTATTTTCATCGGTCTAACAAGTTCTATATACGAAATTTGTAAAATATAAGATAATAAAATAAAAAAAAAACATATTGTATTTGAAAAATTGAAATAGTAGCACAAAGACTTGTTAAATAAATGTGCATTGATAGTGATTTAGTAATTTTTAAAGTTAAAAATTAAACAAAATTATAATATAAAATTAAAACAAAGATTTGGAACTAAGGTTATATATAATGAAAAATTAAACTATTAAAATTATGACAAAAATATTTAATAACCAAAATTACGGATTTTTTTATAATATACCAAACAAAATAAAATAACAAAAATTCTCATCCGTTAAGTTTACCTTTATCAAAGCCAGTGGATGCGATTAACTTTCCCATCGTGGGGAGATATGATTAAAGCTTCGATCACCATTATAATTCATATATTTTCCTTAATTTGCAATCGTTATTTCAGATTTTTTTTCTCCCCTACAAGTTCACTAAATTCAAATACCTTTTTATAAATAATTTTTCAATTCACAATTCAATTTAAGCACTTGTAAAGAGTGAATGGGATAAGTCACAACAAGTTGAGTCAGAAATAAGTTAACTCAATTCTTATTTTTTGATAAATTAAAAATTTTGTAACTTGATTTAACCCAACAATTAAATGGATTGACTTACTTAAAAAATATTTTTTAATTTATTTTATATATTTATTATATTATAATTAAAATAAATTTAATTTTTTAGATTAAATATATTTATAATTCTAAATTTAAATGTAAAATTAAAATTTCTCTATAGTTGGTGAGTTCGATTCGAATTTGCGATAAGTTTGATTGATTTAGGATTGTGAATACATTCTAACCTCTATTTACAACAACCTTTCAATAAATTTACATAATTACACAATTAATATTTTATGACAATAGTTAAATGAAAATCAATTCATAATTAATTTTCTATGATAATAGTTAATTGAAAAACTAATTCAAATAATTAAGTTTCAAAATCCAATTAAATCAACAATTACATCCTTAGTTGAAAACTACCATATACTTCCACATCTTAAAAAATCTTGAAAAGATAATCTGTGGTGGATATCTAAAACTGGAACCAACTAATCCCTTAGGAAAAAAAAATGTTTGGGGTCATATGGCCCTTAAGAAAAATAATTTTTTAATAGTGTGGATAGAATATAATATATTACAATGGAGTCGGCACTTTGCACTTTCGGGTCTCTTTGCCACAGTGTCTGTCACCTTACCCTTCAGAACAAACACGACAACATCTCAGAACTTCCTCTTACCTTGTATATATAGATACATATGTTATGAGTCTCTGGTGTCCCAGACAAAAATTATTAAAAAAGAGAAAAACTTTTCCAACCCCAACTCAATATTTTGTCCAAATTCATTGTTTCAGCGTCAACCATGAGGCGACACTTATCAAAATTCTTTCACTACCCAATTGGGTTAACCTATCAAATTCCTTTCCGGTGAGACCCCTCTCTCTCTCTCGGTTTATTTAGCTTATTCTTTTGGTGATGTAACTGGTCAATCAAGTTGGTTGTAATGGATTGAAAATTGACGTTTTGGAACACATCTATGAAGTTAACTGAATCGTTCATGCCATGTCAAATTTCGGGTATAAACTTATAATTTCCCTGTTCTATCAGGATCATGGAAAACCCCCTCATTGTACTTCAATTCAGTTTCTTTTTTTATCGAATGCTCACTTCAATGATAAGTTATAGTGATACCCATTTACATGCAGATGAGAACTGTTATTTTATTTCTTGTCCTAAGAGTACTGGTTAGCCCGTGCTAGATTCATGCTTTGTGTGTTAATCTGGGGTGTGGTGGTACTAATATATGTGCAAATTCAGTAATAAACTTGTACTCCTCCTCTGGTTCTACCAACCTAGAAAATGCAAAAATCAATCACTTAGTTGTTCCATTTTAATATAAATTAAGTTTTTACCGTATGCGTACTTGAAGGATTAAATATTGATACCCAGATGATTATTTTTTGTTGTTTAAGAATTTATTAATCTGGGGTTTTGGTGGAGTTTATATGTGTTCAAATTTTGTTTATGAAAATGTGGCTGGCATGTGACACTAATTTTCTTGAAGCAGTTGAAATGTGATGTGAGTTCGTTCTGTGCTGCCAATAGTATTCGTCAAGGTTTGTTCGGTGGACACTTGAATGAATGTGCCACAAGAGCTTTGGCCACTACATCTTATGCTTCGGTGTCTGAAGATCTGCCAAAGGATAATTCCGTCTCTGATATGTTGGTAGATTCATTTGGAAGGCTTCACACATACTTGAGAATATCTGTAATAGAGAGGTGCAATTTAAGGTGTCAGTATTGTATGCCAGCAGAAGGTGTGGAACTCACTCCTAGCCCTCAAATTTTGACAAAAACTGAGATTCTACGATTGGCAAATCTATTTCTAAGCTCCGGGGTAACTAAAATACGTTTGACGGGTGGGGAACCAACTGTTAGAAAGGATATTGAAGACATATGTTTGGAATTATCAAACTTGAAGGGACTGAGAACATTGTCCATGACTACCAATGGTATTGCTTTAACGAGAAAACTTCCAAGGCTGAAAGATTGTGGGCTTACTTCCCTCAACATTAGTGTAGACACTTTGGTACCTGCAAAGTTTGAGTTTATGACCAAACGCAGAGGGCATGAAAAAGTTATGAATTCAATTAATGCTGCCATAGACCTTGGATTTAATCCAGTTAAGGTATTTATTGGTTACATATCATTACTTTTTGCTAGTGTTTCTCATTGATCACCTTCCCATGAGCAGCTACCCTTTTGCTCAAATTCATTAAGTTAATCAAATGAATTTTTCAACAAAGGTGCATAACCTCAGGTAAATTTCATGTCACTGATGGATGAATTTTAAGGTATCTTTGATGTTTCTCTGCATTTCAGGTCAATTGTGTTGTAATGCGAGGATTCAATGATGATGAGATCTGTGATTTTGTTGAGCTGACCCGGGACAAGCCAATTGATATTCGCTTTATAGAGTTCATGCCTTTTGATGGGAATGTTTGGAATGTCAAGAAACTTGTACCCTACTCAGAAATGTTGGATACAGTGGTAAGGTACAATTCAGACTAGAGGCCTAACTTTTATACTACATTTTGTTGTTCTCTTATAGCAGATAGAGACCCTTTATAACCATCATTACCAAACAGATGAAACAATTTCCAAGCTTAAAAAGAGATCAGGATCACCCTACAGATACGGCCAAAAATTTCACAATAGATGGGCATGAAGGTAGAGTTTCGTTTATCACATCAATGACTGAGCATTTCTGTGCTGGTTGCAATAGATTGCGGCTACTTGCTGATGGAAACTTCAAAGTCTGTTTATTTGGTCCTTCGGAGGTAAGTTATATTCAAATCATCAAAGCTCAGTGTACTATGCTTGTCCCCTAAACCTGGTGATGGTAATTGGGCTAAAATCTGTGATGTCACTTCTATTTGAATACTTAATGTTTTTGGTGAATCTGTAACGCTAAACTTGATGATAGTATATGAAGTCTGGATGCTTAGTACGACATGAGTACGTACAACTACAGGAATACGATGATCTTTTTGAAATTTAGGATATGCTATGTTTTGGATTCTTAGCAAAACATTATAGATGCATAATATCGGTGAAGAAAGAGAGAGTGGGGGTAATTTCTCATTAATTCATGATTATGATGATCGCAATTTAATTTAAAAAATTGATATGAATGGAGAAGTATCAGTATTTGACATGGGAACAAACACCTTGATGTTTCCATTTTGAGTATCAGGGCATCGTAGATCATATTAATTGCAGGCCTTCTAAATGTACCGATAAATGAATTGGATAGTTTGGTGATGAGGGTGAAGGACTCGGGATTAAGAAATTGGTATTTAAGGCCTATAAATTTTTTGGCAAGTAAAATCAAGACTTTCTATGCAAACTTTTAGCAGTCTTGTTTTTTAAGGAGTGTGACTGATTTCTTGCAGTTAGCTGTTTCAATGGTTGAGTATGGTTCTGGGAGTTGTTTACTTTTGGATTAGAACTTTGAAACTGTGATGTCTATTGTCAGTTCTGAATTCTTGATATGGTACATACTCGATAATGGGGAAAAGAGAAACTATCTGCCAACTCATAATAGAAAAACATAACTTCAAATATTTGTTTACAAAGATTGAAGTTCCCTGCAGAAAGTGGATTCCTGTAGTGAATCTTGATATTTGTCTGTAAATGGAAGATTTGATACACATTAGGACATGGTCTTTGCGAACATTAAAATATGGCTCTACCTCATACAATATTTTGGATTGAACATGCACTGTCTTGCCCCTTCTTTCCATTGCACATGCTATTTCATTTGATATTCTATTTATTTGATTACTTGTAATTGATTTTTTAGGCGCACTAATATACTTTCATCATTATTTTGAATTCTTAATCATTTCTGAAAATTTTCTTATCAATGAAACTGATAAATATTTTCCCTATTCAAGACATGCCGGTCATTATGGATGTTATCTCTACCATTTATGTTCAAGTTAAAGGTGCTTGATGTATGTATGGATGTTGACATCAGTCGGGACAATAAAACGTGTCATGGCATACATATAGCATCTTTAATGAGAGCTTCATTAAAAGATTTTTGTGATTTTCTTATATGGATCGTGTTTCAGGTTAGTTTAAGAGATCCTTTGAGATGTGGTGCAGAGGATCATGAACTTAGGGAGATAATAGGAGCAGCGGTATGCACTTCTTCTGATTATTATTGCTAAATCTCAATTGTGTTGTAATGATTTATAATGTTTTTATTTCTTTACCAGGATTTATCATCCTTTTAATATAATGATGCTGCTGCAATAGAATTTCACTCACTGCTATTTTAATTTAACATGGTAGTGAACCTTTATTAAAAAAGATATACTTTAGGAATAAGAGGAGCATAGCAAGAAGGGACAACACACCCCACAACCTAACTGAAAAGGAGTTAGTTAGAGATTATGTATATATGGAGAAAAAAGTGGGTGGGGGTGATAGAGTTAGGTGAAGTTTAGCCTCATTTGGCAATCGGTAGACCCTTATAATGTAACTATTCTTATAATGATGCATGGATATGATGCGTGTATCGGATATGGTACGTATCGGATATATCAATACACTTATTTTGAAAACAATAAGGTATGATACGTTATATATGCATATTGAAAAATTTTACAAAAACCTTAAAACATGATAAATATATATTGTTATTGTGTGAATTCAAATTAAAATCAAATATCTTAAAAACTGTCAAAATAAAAAGTTATAAATTATTTTTATCACAAAAAGTATTACAAGTTTATAGATTAGATACTTTATTGATAAATATCGGTAAAGTATCAGATATTGATACATGTCAAACATGAATACATGACACAGATTGAGGTATCAGTGCATCATAACTTATCACCTTCAACCTCTAGACTAACGTGAGCATTTCCATTGAATAATATGTTACTGACTCACTTCTTTCCTATGATTTTCCATCTGTTTGCTCTTGTCCTAGTAAGCTCTTTGATTGCTTTTGAACAACATAGTCAATAGTGGATCATAGACTACTTGAAATTGTGTGTCCAACTTTAGGTAAGCAATATTATGAGTGGTCTTGTACTATCCTATTTCTTAATGTTATCTTTCCTTTGTTCTAGGTGAAGAAGAAGAAAGCTTCACATGTTGGCATGTTTGATATAGCAAAGACTGCAAATAGGCCTATGATACATATTGGTGGATAAGGTCTCTTCTTCTTCCTTTCTTTCATTTTTCCTATAAAGGTTATCCATTCAATTTCTAAAATATTTATTTTACAATTTACTGAGGCACATCATGATTTTTCTCTATTTCAGGTATCACACAGTGATAAAGTTACTTACATAGCAGGCAACCAGAGTAGTCCTAGTGAGAAGTACCCTGAATTGAGTATTATCTGAGATCTTCATTGATACAATCTCACTACATGAAGGGTGATAGATTTTTCAACTATACCTAGCCACATATACTGTTAAATGTTGTTCCTTTGGATAGAACCCATTGTTGTTGTATCGAGTAATAATGCAAATTTGGGCTTAAATTTTCTGATCATGTGTGACTCTTTCTTCATTGGTTTATGACTTTTGGGTCGTGTGTTAATCTTTCTTCACTGGTTGTTTGTTTACCAGTCAACTTTAGTTTCAGCATGGCACTGTATTTATTTGTTTTGTTGTAGACATGACAATGAAATTTTGAAAAGGTTGGTTATGCCCTGTTACATCATTGAATTTGTACTATGTATGTAGTGAGGTTGTTGACCAGGTCTTCATAGTGCTGCTTCTCAGACTTCATACGGCATTCCCAATTTTCTTTCCTTAGTTTATACTCTTACCCGGAAATTGAAGGAACAACTCTAATCTAGATAATACCAAGTTCTACTCTTGGGATCACTTCATGCTCCCTACCATTGCTTTTGTCATTTAGACCCTTTCTAATATCTCAACTTTCTAGGAACGCAAAATGTATGGAAATTTAAGAGACCAAAGGTGTTAATTAGAGTTAAATATATGTCTAGATATATATAATTTGAATTAGATTTTAGGAGTGTTTTATGTTTTAATTATTAGATATTATTTAGTGGATGAAGAAAAAAAAATTAGGCTATTGTTTAGACTTAGAAAGTTAGATTGAGATATTACTAAACGTTTGTTACATTTGCTTTATGTATGAAATAATGTGGAATATTATACATTTTTTACCCATTTAAAATATATTTTCTAAACATTAAAAACCTAAAAACCAACAATAAGAGTTTTGTGATAGGTTTTTTTAGGGGAAGATTCATTAGGGAGGTATAACAACAATGAAATCTAAGCTCAATTCACATGGATTATCACCATCTTCAACGCACAACCTTAAAGTAATTTAAACTCACTTGGATTTTCAAAAATATATTTTTCAAGAATGAATCCTTTCCACATTGATAATACAATTAACCAACATGTTAAGTTGATTACATAGATTGGATCATCATGACATGAGTATAAAAGGTGGAATATGTCTTTTTAGAACTTGTATAAGAACTAAAATCACTTATTTTGGCTCTGGCACTATATTGTTGGGTGGATCTTGAAAGATAGAAAAAATCTCATTCATAGCCACACATACGACTTTTCAATGGCGGACCATTGTTGTGACAAGGGGAGCCATGGCTCCCCAAAAAAATTTTAATTCTATTTTTTATATATGTTATATATATTTTAAAATTATATTTATAGATTATTATTTTATTTATATTAAATTTAATAAAATATTTTATTTTATCATCTATCTTATTTATATATTAAAATTTATATATATTTATTGTATAAAAAGTAAAATAAAAATCAATTTGATGGACATTGGTTAATGAAAGGTAATAAATTTTATCACTAGTGATAAGGTTCTTTTACAGTAAATCATCAAAAAATAATGAGAATAGAAAGAAATATAAAGAGATAGATTAGGAAACAAAAGATTGAAAAATGCACAATATCTCTCATGAATCGAGATTAGTATCTTATTATAATTTATGTGTTTATGATTCTCATATTACGATGATTTTCTTAAATTAAGTTTTTTTTTTTCTGAATTAGTTTGCCTAATTATGATGGTAAGGATTCTTTTCTAAAATTGGCACTAACCCTAATTATATTTGTCCTGAAATTAGTATATCATAGATTATGAAATTTAGAAATTTTGTGTTTTCCATTACATATGGTAAATTTTGTAAGATTTTATGGATATATCTTGGGTTGAACTACGAATTTCGTTGCACATAATGAATTAGTTGAATAACTTTGAATTGGATTAAAAATTAGAATATCCTTATAATGTTAATTTAATGAATTAGAAAGATTATAAATTGAAAAATGCATACAAGAATCACTTTATGAAAATGATTGAAACAAAGAAAATGAATTTTTTTATTTAATTAGAAAAAATAATTTATATATAAAAAATCTAATTTGACACTCTTAAAGTTTTTGTCCAAGTTTCGCCATTCCGACTTTCCACAAAATTTTATATGTATCTATAATATTTAATACGAAATTTTATTTACTCACTTGAAATTGAGTACCCCACAATTACTTAAACTCTTTGTTAAGAAGACTTTCAATACAATGACTATATTCAGGGGTAACATCAAGCAGATCTGAGTTCAATCCATATAAGAGTTGATTAACACCACCTTCAATATAAAATTTTAAGATAATGAGTTTATAGACCTAAGTTGTCCAACTTTTTCATTTCTACTTGTAAGACTTAGACTCAATATGAGATTTAGATTATAAGTTTCCAACGTTATGTTGAGTCTATCCATGTGTGGCTAAGTGCGGGGCATGCCTAAACGGGCCGGGCCAACCGACATTGCCACCCCTAATGCGAAGTACCACTTTTGGAGGGAGATCTTTTAATGGTTAGGAGGTTGTTGGGTAATATGAACAAGGAGGAGGATGAGACACAAAGAAGAAATATTATCTATTTTAGATGTTAAATTATGGAAAAGGTGAGCTCAATCATCATTGATGGAAAGAGTTGTACCAATGTAGCAAGTAAAAGGCTGGTGGAAAAGCTTGGTTTGGAAGACATCTATACACCCTAGTCTTTATGCTTTTGCAATGGCTAAGTGAGGATGGAGAGTTGGTGCTGGATAAGCAGGTGGATATTACTTTTTCTATAGGTAAGTATGTAGATTAAGTGGTATGTGATGTGGTTCCTATGGAAACAAGTCAATTGTTATTAGGAAGGCCTTGACAATATGATAGAAAGGTGACATTATGGTCTATCCAACAAGTATTTTTTCTTGCTTAAAGGGCAAAAGGTGCCCGTAACACCTTTATCAACTAT
The DNA here is from genome assembly GCF_037176805.1 of Vigna unguiculata. Taxonomy (NCBI): domain Eukaryota; kingdom Viridiplantae; phylum Streptophyta; class Magnoliopsida; order Fabales; family Fabaceae; genus Vigna; species Vigna unguiculata. The sequence goes on along the minus strand of NC_140795.1, from coordinate 18,632,322 downwards.
AGAGGTTTGTGAGGACCAAATAAAAATGAGGGTAAAGAGAGAGCGAGAGAGAAAAGAAGAAAGAAAGAGAAAAAGAAAGAGAGAGAAGAAGAAAGAGAGAAAATAAGAGTGAGAGAGAAAACCCAAAAAAGGCAAGAAAAGGGGAGTAAAGTTGAAAAATCAAATAGTGGTAAAAGTCCTTTTTTGAGAGAAAAAGAGGTAAAAAGAGTGTTAATGACAAAAACACCCCCTATATATGCTTATGCCTAACAATATTTATTTGTCTTCTGTAAAAGTTTCTTTATCTTTAGGTGTGGAGCACATTCTCAAGGAAAATGCAGATGTATTTCCCAAAGACATTCCTCAAGGTTTACCTCCTAAAAGATGTATTGAACATAATATGGATCTCATTCCAAGGACATCCTTCATAACATGCCAACCTATAGGAGCAATCCACAAGAGACTAAAGAAATACAAAAGCAAGTAGAGCAACTCATGAAAAAAGGATGGCTTGAATCTCTAGTGGAGTTGCCATCTATTACAACCAAAATCTCGACTAGACGACGAACAAAAAAGAGACGAGCTTAAAAAGAGATTTTGAAGTTGTCACCATAGTTTATTATAGAAAAAGTATGGAAAACAGTAAAATAAGACATGCTATACAAGAACTAGATTTTAGGTCCGGAAGTCCGTTATGCGTAGTGAAAATCAAGATTCACGTAGTTCTTAGAGAAATTGTTTGTTAGAAAGTGTTGATGTTTTTAATTTTTGAAATTTTATATCTTTTTTGATATTTTTAAATTATTTGAAAATTAGTATCACACGACGTAAAGGCTGAATAAACACTAAAAGAAAACAATTTTCATTTTTGTAAAATTTTTCTATTTTGGTAATTTTTTATAATTTTCAAATATTTTTAACTTTTTTAAAAAATAACATGTGTGTAAAAAAGATGGGGTTTAATAAAAAAAACAAAGGTGAAAAATGGGATAAGATGCATGGAAGGGTGCATGCAAGGAGTAAAGGCTGAAAATAAAATTAAAATAGATTGAGGCTGCGAATTGTGAAAAGCAGGGTACAGTAAGTAGACGAGAACCAATGGCAAAAGGGGTGCAGGACTTAAATAATACGGGTGTAACGAGTAAATAGGAATAGGAAAAGAAAACACAAACAAACATACAAATGATGAAGGTGTAAATATTAAAATGGGGATGCGCGTAGGAAACAAAAGAAGGCTAGACCCAAGACCCAAGACCCAATAGACAAGAGGTTAAGAATATTAAAAGTGGGGTACGGAAAGCAAAATAACCCAATTTAAGCCCAACCCCAAAATAACTATCAAAACATAAAAATCCCTTAAGGGTTTCTTCTTCCTCTGCGTGAGCAACACCAATCCTCACCCACTCATGGCTGGCCAGGGCCAATGTTGCCGACGCCGATCACCGCCGAAGGAGCTGACAGCGTTAACGTCACTGTTTCTCTTTCATTCCCTTTCGCGTCCAAGTGCTCCTTTGATCTCATTTTTACTCACAAACACGAGACACTCCTTCCACTCATTGCTACCAGAAGCGTCGTCGTCATCCAAGGCGCTCCAACTCCCTCATTCTTCTTCTTGCGCCGGCCACACCAGGTCTGGGAGCCACGCCGCTGAGCCCTACTGTCGCGCCCTCAACCGGAATCGCTCTTCTCCAATCGAACTTTGACACGCCTCCGGCAATGCGGCCGACGAATTTTTCTTCCCTTTATCTGTTCGATTGGGTGATGGTTGTTCTCTGTTACTTGGATGATGGAATAGTCTTGGGAGTGATGGAAACTGTTTTGGTATTCTGTTTTCTATTGTGCAAGTGGAAGATGTGAGTGATAAGGCGATAAGCGTGAGCGAGTCCTCTATTTGGTGAAGAAAATGAAAGAAGATGAAAGATGGATGAAAAAGGGAGGTGAGGAAGATGGTGAGGGAATGGGTGGCGACAATGTGTAGTTGGAAATGCGAAAGGATGAGTGCTTGTGTGCGCGTGAATGGGGAGAGAATCTAGAGGGAGCTGTTGTTTTTATGTGATGGTATTTGTTGGTTATGGATAATGATGATAGATGAAAAATGTGGGTCTGAGTTGTAGGATTATGAGGAAAGTTAGCGTCTACCGGTTTAGCGGGAGGAAGAAAAATGTGGTTCGGGTATGGGTAGTGTGCGTCGGTCTCAACGTGGTTAATCATGAAGGCATGATGATGGAAGAATGGGAAGTAGTAACAGTAGGCGAACAACCATGCGGCATCAACCATTTCATACAAGATTTATGTGATCAAACACTGAGTGACAGAATTACGGGGGCCTTTGAGAAAGCTCATGAATATTAACCAAGGGATCCCTCAGGATTCAAAACTGAAGGTCCTTGATACCTCAACATTAGGTTACGTAAATGGGAAGGGGTGGTTAGTTCCTCCCATTGTTTTCTGCCACCTTATTTCTTTGCTTTTTTTTTTTTTTACAAAAAAGGTCATTTTTCCTTTTTTATTATAAAAATAGGTCAGTTTATTAATTAATTACATAACAAAATCAGTTTAACGATAATTTGACTTTTTTCTATTTATTTTTAACTTTTATATAATTTCTAAAATTTTATATATTTTTAAAAAAATAAATTTTTAATAATTTGATTAAAAATATTTTAAATAAAATTTTATTAAAATTTTGATATTTTAAAACTTTGTATTTTAAATTTTATTATTACATTTTATTATAAAATTTGATTAAAAATATTGTAAAAAAATTATTAAAATTTTGATATTTTAAAACTTAATATTTTAGATTTTATTATTACATTTTATTATAAAATTTACAATAATAAAATTTGATTAAAATTATTTTAAATAAAATTTTATAAAAATTTTGATATTTTAAAACTTATATTTTAAATTTTATTATTTTATTTTATTGTAAAATTTACAATCATAAAATTTTATTTAAAATATTTTTAATCAAATTATTAAAAAATTATTTATATATATATATATATATATATAACTTCAGAAATTATTATAAAAGTTTAAAAAAAGATAGAAAAAGATCATATCATTAATCAAATCAAATCTGTGATAGTAGACTGATCCATCTTTATAATAAATAAATCAAAATAATCTAATTTTGTAAAAAAACTAGTCAAATCATTAAGAAACTAACTCTACCATATAATTAATTAGTAAATTAACTGATTTTTGTAATAAACGGATCAAAGGCACCCATTTTTGGAAAAAAATCTTTTTCTTTTCAATCACCCAAAATGCCAGTTTTTTCTATTTTGTACACCACTGCCTAACTCAGTAACTGGTGCATGGGAGGGAGTCACCAAATGAGGAAAAGGTGGAGATTGTCACCAAAAGAGAATAGGTAGTGTGCAGGAACATGAATCTTTCTGTGCATCTCGTTTCAATCATCCGTTCCACTTTGTTTTTTTTTTCGTTCACTTTTCTTTTAAAAATCAAATAAAAGTAAAATTAAAAATAGAATAATATAAAATAAAATAAAATATAAAAAATTACTATAGACTGAAATGAAATAAAATAAGATAAAATAAAATAACATAAACTTAAACGAAAATGAAACAAAATCATATAAAATAAATAAAATAACTAAAATAAAATAAAGTAATATAAAATAATAATAATAAAAAAAAATAAAGTATAAATAGATATAACTAGATGAGTAATGATCAAATGACTCATTTTTTTACCACTTCTCTTACCAACTTGATGTGGTCTGACATATTTAATTTTCAAATTTTTTATAATTTAATTAAAATTTGAAATCACAATACTGAAGCTGAATGTTTTGATGCGTGCGTGTTTGAAACTCACCCTTCATCACACAACGCTTTCCCCAAACCCCTCTTTTCATTTTTAGTTTTCAAAAATCTCTTTACTCTGAACCTTCAATTACCTCCCCAACCACGTTTCACAAAACCCAACCCGCACACACACGAAACAAAACCCGCTCTGCTCTCCTCCATCGTGAAAAATCAAAACCCCCTTTCTCCTTTTAATGTTCAAACCCAAACCCCTTTCACTTCAATGGAAAAACCCTTTTTCCTTTTAATGTTCAAACCCCAAACCCCTTTCACTTCATCAGAAAAACCCTTTCCCCAAACCCCTTTCTCTTTTTAATTTTCAAAATCTCCCAAACCCAGAATCTACAATTACGAACCCCCACCCACATTTGCTATGCACACAGACACGAAACAAAACCCGTTATCTCCTTTCCCATCCCCTCCACATCGTTATCTCCTTTCACCACACAAGAATTGCGAAATTGTCGAACCTCAGGGCCAATCTGAGCTGCAAGAAGGACGATTTTGGAACCTACTACGAAATGGGTTACCCTGATTTTGCTGTCGTTGGTGAGAAGGTTGAATGTTTCTGCCTTTTTAACTAGTTTTTGTGCACGCTTAGTTTCTGTTGGTTTTTCATTGTTTTGTGTAGTTGTTTATTGATTTTTATAAATGACATTCCAATTTGACCCCACCATTTAGTGATGATTGCAAAGAAGTTGTTGATTTTGTGGATTTAAGAAGTTTTTGAATTTGATTTTTGTGTTAACTGTGTGAATTGAAAAGATGTTTACAAAATTGATGAATACATTGTGTCCCTACCATTTATTTTGTCGATTTTGTTCAATGTTCAGTACACAATAGTGCATGAGCATATTCGTTTCAAAAATTGAAGTCCCAAACTAGGACAAAAAGATGGATTGAAAATTTTTGGAAAGATGTTCTTCCCTAAATATATGGTGTTTCTTTATTATTTAGTGACCTTGGTAATATTTTGGATAGTTTGTACAATGCTAATTGATCATAGTGTGTCTCTTTAATTAATGATGAGTAATTCAACCTAGTTATCTGTGCTTATTATAGTGGCTTGTTGTTAAAAACATGTATCCATACTTGGTATTTTATATATTTTTTAAATTCATCAACCTTTTTTGTAAAAAGTTAAAATCAGGATTGGTTTACAAAAAGTTACCATGAAGCCAAGATTTTATTATAAAAATGATAAGATTGTTATTCACAATTCTAATAAATTATTGTATGGTGTAATTATTAACATTTATATAACTTTTATAATAGATTTAAAATTTTAGTATTTTTGGTTAATCGCGAACTATTATTTGGGTGTCGTGTTTGTTGTTTATTTATTGGAATACCTTACCTATATAAAGTGTTTACCCGAGTAGGAGATTTTAGATACCTATGGCAGAAGAAGAGGGTGAGTCAAGGAAGGTAAATGTTTGTGATTATGATCCATTTATTTATTATAGTTAATTAAGTTCATATCTTGATGTTTTTTAACATGTTTTTTAACTATTTGATTGGTATTTTAGCTTGTGGTTTGTAACCGTTGTAAAACAGACTACATTGTTCAAGTTAATGGTTTATTGAGATCAAGACATCGCTCTCGAATTGGAGTCACTCCATTTAGGTGGTGTGTTGAGATGGTGAAACCATTGGATATCAATGGAGTGTTGTTAAAACATACTCTTAGTCGGTGTGTCCTTGAACATGAAAGTATATGTATCAGGCAACATTTGGTACAGTTGTTTGTTTTAGATGTTTGTGTTTGTTTGGGTTTGAATGCTATTGGGGTTGATGTAGAATTCAATAGTGTTGTGTGCGGGGTGATCGAGTCATTATTAGAACATCAACCAATAACAATAGATGACATTGTTAATAGGATATACTTTTATTTACAGAGTGACGATGACGATGACAATGACAATGTAGACAATGTTTGTCATTTATATTTGTTGCTATGTTTTGCTCTTTTGTATTTTTCCAGGACTTCTAGGACTGTGACAAACATGCCATTTAGATTGTTGGATAACCTTGACAACTTGAATCAATACAACTGGTCAAGGTCTGTCCATAGGTTTTTGGTTGAAGGTTTCAATCGTGGTTACCACACTTTAAGGCAAGATCAAAACACGTCTGCCATAATTGTAGCTGGGTCAGTGGCTGTTTTGCAGGTATTTATTATTTTAGCCAAGTTGTATTTTGTTAGCCTTGTGTTTGTGAAGTTGATGATTAATTAGTTCCTTAATTTTTTTAGCTTTTGGTTTGTCGACTACTTTCGTTAAGGTCTTATGAAGGTGATGTTATTTTCCCGAGAATTTTGAGTTGGTCGTCCTTGATGATTAGGACTCATGGAATCAAATCCGCATTTGAATATAACAAGGTATTGTATTGCATTCGTTTTACTTTAGTTGATTAAGTTCTATTCCGTGTACCAATAAGGTATAAAGTTTGGACATCATTATGCAGGTTATTCTTGGTTGGGAATTAACTAAAGAGGAAAAAAACATTGATGTTGTTCATGATGCCTTAAATATTGGTGAAGATGACATCCAAAGAAAGGAATAGATGACATGTCCTTTACTGAATTCAAGCAATGGTGCAAAAGGAAGTTGAAAAGAAATTATTGGGTCATTCGTCAATTAGGACCAACTGAGCAGTATGGAAGAAGAGTATGCCCGTGGAGGTGAGGAACTTGATGCATCTTTCTTTCATCAACCTCTAGCCTTTTCATTTCATAAAGGTGATGCCTTTGATGTTGAAGAACCTCAATCATGTAATTTTGATCAATTAGAGCAATGTACTTCTGAATACAATCATCATGGAATGGAAATTATTCCCATTATTGAACTAGAAAAATGTTCATTAGATGTAGACTTAACTCAATTGTATCGGATTCTTGTCTCAAAAAATGACAGGTAAGTTACTGTTGTGGATATAAATTTCATGATTGTATTTTCACGGTTATATAGTGTTAATTCTAAATTTACACTTTTCAGGAAAGTTGTGGTTGACATAAATCAACAAATACTAACCACAATTGAGTGTTGGGGATTTCATCCTCGTGGAAAGCTTTGCAACATGGTAATGTCCTTAAGTCATGTATATTTATAAATTTGTTATTTTGTCTACTCAAATTACATTGTTGCTTTCAAATTTTGTCAGGCCATTTTGTTTGCTTGCAATACCTTCATGTATAGACAAAGAAAATTGAATGGGTTGATCAAGAGAGTTGTGTTTGGTCCTCTGTATAAGGTATTATAATTCTTATTGTTTTTTAAGTTTTTATATTTGATGGATGTTGTTGATGATGATTTATCAAAATTTAATTGTGAAATGTTGAATGTAGACCGCAGTTGTAGAAGATAGTAGAAAGGTAAAGGCAAAGAGACGCCAATGGATCTTAGGGGACGCGTGGGCTGGTTTCAGTACACGATATATTGACAGCAGATTTTGTAAGAATGAAGATTTGTAATTTTATTTATTAAATAGTAATTGTGGATGTTTAGTGATTGTTTTTTTTTGGAAGGTATTTGCTTCTATAATCCATGAGCAGCATTGGTGGTTTTATGCAATCAACTGTCGCACACACCAATTTTTTGTCCTTGACTCTCTTGGGAGGACACGACATGGAAGAAAAATAATAGACAATGCAATTGTAAGTTTACTTCTTAATATAATTGCTGTAGTTGGCAAATTCAATTATTCATGACTAAAATGTATGTTGATTGTAACATCCCGGTCGGATATTACTAATTTAAGTAATAAAAATTAAGAAATATGATGAAAACCTCATTTATTATACTTCGCTTCCCAAAAACGTGGGAAATTTTATAACATTTATTAATCGGATGTTATCCAAAAATCCATAATTTATGAAACTCTAATACAGTATCCAAATTCACAAATCAGTAAAACACTGTTTACAAATTTCATAAAAACAATAATGATAAAACTCCAGTAAAAGCTTTTCCCAGTTAACCCTCTCTTCGATGCTATGCTTCATCAGCACCACCTGCAACATCATCTGCTCCCGTGTAATGCATTACACGATCATCGCCAAACACAAGCATATAGGGTGAGCTCATAATCAATTAACATATAAGTTAATAAAAAAAATTCAAGATACACCCATCTATTTTATTCTAGTTAATTCTTGGCCCAAACCTTAATCCCCAAGGCTTTTCAACCTTCACAACACATAAATAATTAGCCTCGGATTCAGGGTTTATGATGCTCACACGAACCTGCCCGCTCGTGGTCCTGCCTCTACGAACCTCCCCGCTCGTAGTCCTGCTCTACGGACCTACCCGCCCGTAGTCCAACACACGTGATCCACCAGCTACGTACCTTCCCGCACGCAGCAAGTGTGAGCACGGAACATACGAACCTACCTCGCTCGTATCCTCACACGAGAGTAACATGATATGAACCTCCCCGCTCATATCATCACGTGTTCACCACCATCCATGAACCTACCCGCTCATGGCACAGCATCCCCTGATCTAAGTTTCACAACATAACATGATAACGAAAATAACCAAAGCACACCACCCTACACAAGGTACATACTCAAGCTGGTCTTAGGGATTCCAATGCTTCCACGAACCTGCCCGCTCGTGGTCCAACTCTACGAACCTCCCCGCTCGTAGTCCAACACACGTGATCCACCAGCTACGTACCTCCCCGCACGCAGCATCTCTCAAGTGTGAGCACGGAACATACGAACCTACCTCGCTCGTATCCCCACACGAGAGTAATAGAATATGAACCTCCCCGTTCATATCATCACGTGTTCATCACTAGTCATGAACCTACCCGCTCATGACAACATCAAGCATATCCCAGACCAGGACCCACACCACAAACCATGCAAAACATATCACAATGCACCCTACCACTACACCATCACCTAGCGTAGCCTAAGCGCCGCTAGGCGAAATGGCAGTACAGACCGCCTAGCGGTTCCACATCACCGTCGGGCGCCACAACTTATAAGACATTCCTGTTTCATACTATCGCTTGGCGGTTCAGTCTACACCGTTAGGCGCTACACCAGTAATGTGACACTACTGGGTTTTAGGTACTCTAATTCATTTCCTAGAATTCAACCATTTAATTCTCAAACATCTAGAAATCAACATACACATTCATATATTCCAAATTACAACATCACAACACATATGCATCTTTCAAGTATAAGCACACATTCCTCTTTTTTATAATTCATATATACTTACCTCTTAAATCAATTCCAACACACACTTTATTTTCCCCTTCTCATTTTCCCAACCCTTTGCATGCTTACAATTCCATTACATTTAAAGTATGATTATCATGTTCCCATACTTTTCCAAAACCCGTCATGATCATGCAATACTCGATCATAGTGATATCATCAATAGTGGCCTTATTCCCACGCTTAACATCTTACATTCGAGCTAACATATATAGGTTCATATATTCAACATGTCTCAGCAAGGACTACCAAAAACATACTCATCAATCATGCATCAATATATTTATATATATACATTCACCAATCAAGGCCATACCAGCACTTGATCACACTCAATCATCCATTAGTAATAATACTATTAGGGAATTCAACAACCAATCATGAGTGACGTATATCTCCCTCTTCAGGCATCCAAAATGAATCTCCACCGTTCAAAGTGAAGAACAACATGTTGTGAAACACCTTACAAAATTTCACCTAAATCGGACGGTTAACGAAGCGGGAAATGCAGTTTCACGAAAACTGCGCAGACCAGAAAAATCGGTGGCGCCTGGCGGCATGAAACTACCGCCGGGCGATTCCTATTCCACGAAAAGTACGAAAAATAGCGTTTTTTGTGAATCAGAGCACCATGTCTCACTGGTATGGCGCCTGGCGACCAAATGGGTGCCGCCAGGCGGTTCCTGCACCTGCGAACCTTACCTCCTTCACAACAACTCTAATTTCCATTAATTTCTGACTCTATAAGATCCGATTCTATCTTTTAGGATTACAATTCATCTCTAACACTTTCCATACGCGAATCCATTCACATTTTTCCATTTAGATGTGTGTCGTTTTCGAAATTCCCAATTCATCAACCTAAAAAGGGTGTTCTTAACAGTTCTCTCAAATTAACTCTAATTGATAGTGAAATTCCCCAATTTCTTTAGTCAAGTATTCAATTAAAAGTTAAGGATCCCTTTCCTTCCATTTAGAATCCAATCAGAACACTCAAAACACCAAAACTGAACCAAAATTGGTCCACGTCGCCTGGCGGGTGTTCATCACCGCTAGGTAGTTCAAGCAAAACCCAGAATCTGGGTTGGTCGTCACCCGTCGCCTGGCGACACAATGCTCACCGCCAGGCGGTTCCTCTCTGGAACCTAGGAAACAAGTAAAAATTGGATGAGTCGCCTGGCGGCAGTTCATCATCCGCCAGGCGGTTTCTGGAAAATTCCAGAAACACGAATTATACACAGCAGGGTATTGTACATGCATCAATTTAATCATACAGTTCATGAAATTAAACAGTACGCAATTAAAGGTACAATTCCAGCTCCCCTAACCTCTGATCCTCGCTCCAAACACGGATTGCACGTGACTTTTAATTCAAACTCACCCTTGCTCTTGCCTCACTCTTCCACAATGGTTTCCCACTCCAATTCTCCTCTACAATTCGTGCCAATCGCCCAGAAGTCTGTGATTTCGTATGCACTCCCTTGTCTCAGACTCTTAATCCCTTAATTATCCTCTCTCACTCTAATTCATTCCACCCTTAATTTCACTTAACCTTTTAAAACGAAAATTACAATAAAAGTGTGTGTTAATGTCTACTCAATATCCCTCACAATGTATTTTTCCAGCACTCACGGCTGCCTTCTTGGCTACTAGGTTTTCCAAACCTTTTCACATTCATGCCAAAGGAAAAATTGGCAAAAAGAAATTATTTAGTTCTCAACAAGGTTTGAACCCACACCCATGCACATACCAAACCAAGGCCAAACCATTCAACCAATCCAGATTTCATGATAACTCTTACAATTCTAGGAATTTATCATCACCCCATGCATTCAATATATAAACACACAAAAACGCATAATTTAAATAACACCCAAGTGGCACACATAGGACTCAAACCCAAGTCCTCACACACAATAAAATACTCTCAACCACTTGAGCTAGTACTTTTCCATGTCATAGTTCCTCACATTAACTGCTTTAAATGTTTCTATTACCCGCCATAATTAAATAATTATTTAAATAACTATTTAATTTTATCGGGTCTTACATTAATATTTTGTACTGGCTTTTTTTAAGGCCTGTAACATGGAGATTTTATTTGGTTTGCTTTGAAATGATTCTGATGCTGATAAACCTAAATTTGAAGTCCTTACCCAAGACCTTCCCCTTCAACCCAATTTGTAAGCACCAATTTTTGTCTTACATTTTATCCAATATTACTATCTTCATATGATACTGTGATTTAATTTATGTTCACATATTTAGAGATATGATTGTGGCATGATAGTGTTGAGATATATTGAGTTGTGGGATGGTGAAACAATCTTTGATGAAAAAAACTTCCCCGCATACACTTCTATAAGTGCCTTTTATTGAATTTCGTTTTGCTCTCATGGTATTCACTCGTTATAATTTCATTTACTTTATTCCATACCGCAGGAACAACTTCAAGCACTCAGGCAACATTACATATGTGATTGGTTTATGGATCCCGAAAATATTCATCGGAATTACTTGCTCCAAGTTTTAGATGTATATAAACGTAAATAGTTTTTGTTGAAAACAATTGTAAAATATGATTCGAATATGACAATTGTCATTCAAACATTTCACTTTTGATTATATATGTATTAGGGAGGGAAATATTTATCCTCCTGTGCTTTCCATAGCCGTCCACATTAATTTGGTTCCAAAATTTAGTGGTGGTTACTAATTAATGTTTGTAAACTTTCATCTTACTTTGGAAAACGTTAAAGGAAAATTGTATCCCAAATTCAATTACAATTAATTTTGTAAGAATAAAATGGTAATTGGAATAAAGTTCCTTTTCTTTTTTGCAAATTAATTTTACGAAAAAAATATGTGGGTTTCATATTAATTGTTCTGTACATGCAACTTCACTTAAAAAATGTAGCAGGGTTGTTTTCCCAGGAATGCCCTAAGATAAGGTTTAAAATAAGTGGAATGTGGACTGTCCCTATTGTGCATAGGTGGCGTTTTCCCTTTTATCGAGGGCTGAAAAGTTGGTCCATCACTTGTCAAATATGTTACTTTTTATCTCGTGCATTAACTCGTACGTGGGTTACGACTTAATTCGCTTTGAATTACAATGTAGTCTTAAGACTGATCCAGGTTAGTATACATATGAATGTTAATTCAAGAAATAATGGAATGGTAAAAATGATTATATGAAACGTCTTCCCAAATCCACTTAAGTTCATACACATGTTGGTGTGGCTCCCTTTCAATGAAATCAATGATGATAAGTTTTTATTGAAATGTATTGAATAAAAAATATCCTCGAAGTGGATCATGCATTGATTATAAAATCAGTTGGTCAATGTACAATGAAGAAATCATCCATTCAAGTGTTAAATGTTTAATACGAAAGACTCATTCACCATACCTATGGCACAACAAAAATTACAATCATGTTTAATCCAAAAGAGGACCAACCCATGGCCACATGTTCTAAATACTCCGTACAAAATAATGAATTTGTGGACAATTCAGAGATGTCATTTATAGACACATGTTTCATGTAACGATGTTTGTTGATGCCATTTCATTTTCAAGTGCCCATGTCATCAAAATAAAAGACCAAACCATCGTCATTCCTGCAAAAAAATTATTTAATGATTGTTGGGTGAATCTGGATACTAAATTTTCTCTTAATACCACAAATAAGAACGCCATGCATAAGTTATTTTACTATACCTAAAAATTTGTTCCTTGTGACACATTTTGTGTTTGATGTGTAGTATTTTGAATTGAAGTCAATAGGGAAACAAATCCACTACACTGGACGTGTTCAAACTGCCAAAAAAAAAATTAAGTAAAATTACTATATGTTGGCAAAAGCAAATACAAGTCTAAATGTTGAAGCAAGATTTTGATGATGATAAAAGAAGCCTAAAAGCCATCTGGAAGTCAATATGAAGAACATGTGTTGTTATGTATAAAGCTATCTTGTAAAGTGTAATTAGAATAGTTATAATCAATACGCAAAAAGCAAATTCTGGTATTTCTCGAAAAATCAAAGTGATAATCAGTTATCACTTAGGATAATCGATTATCCTGAGCTGAGTTAATTTTTTCATGAAAAGCAGTGGAATAATCGATTATCACCTCTGATAAATGATTATCTGTTCAAAAATTTGTTTTCAAAAAACACACTAGAATAATCGATTATCAATTGTGATAATCGATTATCTTGGTCAGTTGGGCGCGACTATTCAGCTTTTGACCTAATTTTCAGAACCTTTATTTAAGGAACATTAGAGTTACTTCTAACTTACCTTTTTGAGAAGGTAGAGTGCTAATGCTGTGACTGCAAGAGAGTTCTCTTAGTGTTCTTAAAAGAAGCTTTGAAAAACCTAGTGTGGGTAGAGCGATAACTTTTCCTGAGAGGTTTTCTAGGAGATTGAGTGCTGCTGCTGTTGCTAGGAAAGCTAAGGTCAAGGTTCTCTGTGTGATTCAGAGAAAGGTGTTCATTGCTTGTGTGTTCAAGAGAGGTGTTTTCTTTCCTTACTCTTTTTATTATCTGATTGTAAATCTGATATTTGTTAGTGATTTAGTTAATCTTGTTTTTGAGAGATTAACAACTGGACGTAGGGTCTTTTGATCCGAACCAGTATAAATACTTGTGTTCAATCTTCTTCTCTATCTCTTTGTTTCATCTACTATTATGTTTAAAGGAATTAATATTTGATTTAATTGATAAAATTTTGGAAAAATTTTAAAGTATTAATTTTACCACTTAAAACCAATTCACCCCCCTCTTGGTTTTTGTTCAAACGCTTAAACATTTCGCTGCGCGATACCAACAATTGGTATCAGAGCTTGCTTTGATAGTTGTTCAAATTTTTCGAAAATGGTTGGACAAAATCAAACTTTTGTTGAGGGTGCGTCTATCAACAAACCTCCTTTATTTACTGGTGAAAATTATCCTTTCTGGAAAGTTAGGATGCAAATTTTTCTGGAATCTGTTGATAGAGGTATTTGGGATGCTGTGTTAAATGGTCCATTTGTTCCTGTTAATATTGTAAATGATGTGTAGGAACCAAAGCCATTCTCGCAATGGACAATAAACGAAAATAGACGCGCTCAGTATGATGTAAAAGCTAGAAATATAATTTCATCAGCCTTAACCCTAGATGAGTTTTACAAGATCTCAGTCTGCACCAGTGCACAAGATATGTGGGAAATATTGCGTGTAACTCATGAAGGAACAGACAATGTGAAAAGGACACGCAAGAACTCCTTGATTCAAGAATACGAAATGTTTCGGATGCAACACGGAGAAACTATCTACGATGTGCAGAAACGATTCACACACATTGTCAATCATCTCACAGGTCTAGGTAAAACTCTTGATACTGATGAATTAAATATAAAAATTCTTAAATCTTTGAACAGAACTTGGCAGCCGAAGGTGACAACCATCACAGAGTCACAAAATCTTGCGACAATGACGATGGCGGCCCTATTTGGAAAGCTGAGAGAGCATGAGCTTGAACTGGGCAGACTAAATGAAGAAGAAGATATTGGAAGAAAGAAGAACATTGCCTTCAAAACTGAAGTGGTTAAAGGCAAAAAGCAAAAGGAAGAAGATGATTCAGATGACGATGAAACTCTTAGTCTTATGATTAAGAAGTTTACAAAATTCATGAAGGCCAAAGGTAAAAATCAATTCAAGAACAACAAGAAGGATAATCAAGGATCATCCTCAAATTTTAAATGCTACGGATGTGGAGAATCTGGACATGTCAAGGCTGATTGCCCAAATTCAAAGAAAAGTGAAGAGAAGAAGGGCAGAAAATTCTTTAAAAAGAAGGCATACAAAGCATGGGAAGACAATGCCTCAAGCTCATCAAATTCTAGCGATTCTGATAATGGAGAAGCAAATCTATGTTTGATGGCTAATCACGATGATTCTGACAGTGAGGTAAATTCTACTTGCAATGAAAATGAGTATGATGATTTGTATGATGCTTTTCAACAATTACTTCTTAAATCTAGTAAATTGGATAATGCTCATAAAAAGTTAAAATCTGATTTTAAAGATTTGCAAAGTAAATTTGAAAAATCTCTTGAAGAAGAAGAATTTCTAAAAAATAAAATTTCAATACTAGAAAATAAAGAAAAAGAAACGGTTGAATGTGCTTCATGTAAAAGTTACATGTTTGATATATGTATTTTGGAGAAACATCTTGAAGATGCCTTAGAAAACAAAAATTGTGAAAAGTTTGATCTCAAGAAAAATCCAAATAAGTCCAAGCATGCTCATAATCATGATTTAAAAAATAATACTAAAAGAACTCGTAGAGTTTGGGTAGAAAAAGGAACATCTCATTCTATGAATACATATGCATGTACTGCTACATGTTTTTATTGCATGAAAAAGGGCCATACTTCAAACAAATGCAATATTAAACATTTCGGTGTTCCAAATGGGAAGTATGATTGGGTGCCTGTTCATAAGTAGATATTTTTCTTCTAACCCTAAGGACCCAAACAAGTTGTTGGGGACCTAAATGAATTGTTTCCTTATTTTGCAGATGACTTCTAAATCCAGAAGATGAATGTGGTATCTTGACAGTGGTTGTTCAAGATACATGACTGGAGACAAAAAGAAGTTTAAGAACTTTAAAAGAAAGGAACAAGGATTTGTCACTTATGGGGATAACAACAAGGGAAAAATACTTGGAACATGTGATGTAGGTGGAAGAAATACTTTTGAGATCAAGGATGTACTGTATGTGGAAGGACTAAAGCACAACCTTATCAGTATAAGCCAATTATGTGATAAAGGACTCAAAGTAATATTTGAGAGTGGCTACTGCACTATTCATCAAAAGGACTCCAAATAAGTAACCTTAAAAGGTATGAGACACAATAACATTTACTTGATTGATCTTGATACTGCATCATCTAGTGATATAACTTGTTTGGTTGTTAAAGAAGAAAATCCTTGGTTGTGGCATAAGCGAGCTGCTCATATTCACATGCAACAATTAAACAAACTAATTTCTAAAGAATTAGTAATCGGATTGTCAAAAATAAAGTTTGAAAAAGATAAACTATGTGATGCATGTAAAAAAGGAAAACAAGTAAAATCTTCATTTCATTCAAAAAATGTGATTTCTACATCAAAGCCTTTAGAACTTTTGCATATGGATTTGTTTAGTCCTTCAAGGACAAAAAGTGTTGGGGGAAATTATTATGTTCTTGTTATTGTTGATGATTACTCAAGATATACATGGACCTTCTTTCTCACATTAAAAAGTGAGGCCTTTAAAGCTTTTAAGAAATTTGTAAAAGTAATTCAAAATGAAAAAGATTTGAAAATTAAAGTTTTGAGAAGTGATGATGGTGGAGAATTTTAAAATGAATTATTTGAAAACTTTTGTGAAGAAAACACAATTATGCATAATTTTTCTGCACCTAGAACTCCTCAACAAAATGGAGTTGTAGAAAGGAAAAATAGATCTTTAGATGTTTTTGGTCTTAGGTGTGTCTTTCAATCTGTTGAATGGGTTTTCAACAGGTTAAAATGTCTCTTTTATTCTGTTGAATGGTTTTTCAGTAGGTTAAAAGGTTGGCTGTAGTAGTTTTAAACTGCAACAAATTCAATCAGTTGATTTAGTTTTTAATCGACTGATTTCACTTAAGTCAAGTGAAATCAACCGATTGATTTGACTATAAAACCTGTCATTTTCGGAAGAGAGGTTTGTTGATCATTTTAAAGCACGAATTTGTTCTGGAAACTTGTGGAAACTCTCTCCTTCGTGATCATATGTGTTGCAGCTGTTGAAGATTGATCTTGGATCAATTCTTGGAGCTTTTGGCTTGGTTTAAAGCTTTGAGAAAGTGGTTTGTGGTAGGATAGGTTGTGCTACCACTGAGGTTTGATCTTTCTCAAGCTTTTTGTGTGTGCCTGGTGGTTTTCCAGGTCTGCAACAGGGTTCTTGCTGTGCTGGTGTGATTCTTGTGTGATTCAATAGTCTTTTGTGGTGTTTTTGCATATTTTGGAAGTGTAAGGGTGGATACTTTGTAAATCTTTTGAAATAGTTCAAAGTCAAGCTCAGGTTGCTTTGACAAACTGGATATAGCTCAAGTTTGAGTGAACCAGTATAAAATTTTGTGGTGTCCTCTTTTCTATAACCTTTTTCTTTGCATTTTCATTTTAAAGTTTAAAGAACTTGTGCTTTAATAATCTTTTTCATGTTCTTGCATGTTTTCATAGCATTTGCAGCATTGAGCATGTTTACATAATCATTTGGAACCTATCTTGATCATTCTTGTGCATTGTTCTTGGTTTAAAATTCAAATTCGCATTTTTGCATTTTTCCCAGTATTTCAGTCGACTGTTTTCTTGTTTCAATCGATCGATTATACTAGAACAGAATCTGTTTAGTAAAATCAATCAATTAACTCTATTTTTGATCGATTGAAAGTGTACAGTTAAGTATTGTTTGCATCTTAACTTAGTAATCTATTTGATTCAATTAAAGGTGGTTTTTAGCTTGCAAAGATGGCCTAAATTTTTTTAACTAGCCAATTCAACCCCCCCTTCTTGGCTTTTCAACCATTTCAAAACTAACAATTTGTGCTACGATTCAATGTTGAGTTGGTAAACCAAATAATGAAAATTAATAGTGTCATGTGAATAATTATTTAGTGTTAAGGAAACTACTTAATTGAATGAGGATGTCCTTGTGTTCAAAATCTTACAAAGAAAAAGACACATAGTTGTATACAAAAAAACACATTGATACTATGGTATTGAGATGACATTTGAAATGTTCTTTCGTGGTATGATTCAACATTGAGTTGGTCAACCAAATAATGAAAATTAATAGTGTATTGGAAATATGGTTATTTTAAGTTCGGTAGAATATAATAAATTCTTTATTAACAAACAATAAGATAACAAAAATCATTGGATTTATGTTCAGCAGAAATTAGCTTTCTTTTTCAGACTTTTTGGACCAAATATAAAGTCCACAGTGAAATACTTGTTTAGGAAACAATAATGGTTTTCTGCCAACATGGAATGTTAGTGGCCTTAACTGAATTTACCTTTAGTAGTAAGTGTTTTCGTATTTCAGACTTTTTGTACAAAATAAATTGCAGTGTGACATACTTGTTTGGGGCAAAATTAACGTTTTTCTGCAACCATGTTCTAAATTTCATGCACATTAGACAAGCCTATAATGGTAAAAACGTATATGGAATTACCTTTAACACTAATTGCCTTCTTGTTTTAGACTTTTCATACAATATAAAATCCAGAGATTCTTCTTTACAAGTGAGATTCTTCTTTGCAACACCAATAATGCTTTTCTGCCAACATAAAATGTCATTGAGTTTTTCAGTTGACTTAGTTTTAATTTGAGTGCACGTTAACTAACCATAAAATTATAAAAATAGTAATTGGACTTCCCTTCAGCATTAACGACCTTCATCTTTCAGACTTTTTGTACAAAGAAAATCCCATTGACATGTTAATTTCGGATATATGGTAGCCCTTATTTTACCATATTCATAAGGACAAATTAATAATATTTACATATATAAGGCAGTTATACACCTAAAGATGTTATCCTAATCTTAAATGTTTAGCGACTCTCCTATGAATTCTTGGTTGACTACTAATGTTAATAGAATTGCTTCAGGATATGCTAAGACTTGACATGGTTCTCTATCTCTCTTTCTTGACATGTTTCTTTGCCTTTCATCTGACATTGCCATATAGTTGAACCTACGCCAATTATTTTTCATTCACTAAATTACAGAGTTATCAACAGTTGCCTTTATAATAATCAACATTATAAATTTAAATATAAATAATTTTAAACTATAAAAAAGTACTTTATTTACTAAATACCAAATAAAAAGTAAAAGCTTTGACTTTTTTTATTCATCAAAAGAAAACCTTTTAAATATATTTTTATCTTACCTGCATAAAGAATTTATGAAGCATTAAATTAAAATACATTGAAAGATTTAATAATTAAATGAAACTAATATAGAATTTTTATTAAAAAAGCATCCAATATCTTAATTATGCAATAATTTTCTTGTACACAAAGTATTATTAATTGAAGATAGGATTCAGAGCACACGAGTTCAATTTTTAAAGTTTAAGCAATGAAGCAAAGCTCATGTGAATCTAACCCAAGTAACAAGGTTCTCTTGTCCACTTGATTGTGACATATCCATTAGTTTCCTTCCTGTCAACAATTCCAGCAAGACTCAACAACCCCATAACTTGAGATATTCCAAAACTCATAAAATTGCAACTTCGAGTTATAGGATCATACAAACTCGTATGTCATGCAAGTGATTGTTTGGTTTCCTATTTTTTATCAAATACATTTTCTAATATCCTCCTTTTGGGCAAGTCCAATATTCTTGAAAAATGTCAAACAAAATAAGAAACATTTGTCGTAAAAGAACCTACATCACGCCATTCCACATTTTATTAGTTAATTCTAATTCCACAAAAAAATAGAATGTCTTACCTTGGACAAACCTAACTCTGATTTGGAAGAGAAGCAAATGAAAAATTGCCTGGATTTTTTCCCCAAAATTTTCTCAACCTATAAGCATAAAAAACTATTTCATGAGTGAAGATAAAAAAACCATAGGTGCATTTAGAAATATTCACAATTCCCAAATAGAACATAACAACAAATTTAGAATTTTAGATCAACAAATTCCAATCCTTGAGCGAAAATAAATGTTACACCTGATGAATTCAAACATTCAAAATATGCTCACAGTACAATCTAAACCGTGTCAAATAATCTCTAAGGAAGCCTTTCCATTTAGTCAACCTAGTGGAATCATTATCAAGTTGGATCAAGAAGTAGACATAAGAAATACAAACAATAACAACAACCAACTAGATCAAGTTGTAGATAAAAGAATCTTATTTTAATAGTGAGGGAAAATGAGTCAACAAATGGTGTCAATTACAATAATGATACAGATTCCTAGCTTTACAATTTGAGTTAACAATGGGCAGGTTTTTGTAGGGTACTAAAGTGTCTCTACTCCTCATAGGTTTTAAAGAAAATAAGGGCACATAACAGTAATGATCTTCATGCAAACAGAAACCTCAATTTCCATGCTCACACGCAATGGATTCCTGTACAAATGAACCCAATGTATGCGATTTGTGCGGGTTCTCATTGGATTCAAATCACATGGTCATGTTAATTTAAAATACACATAAAATGGAAAGCTCAAATGGGACCACAACCCAATCATAGTAGATACCTCAGTTTCATATCAATAGTAAAACTGTAGTCCATGACCTCTGAAAAATGATGCGACAAAAAAGTTGAAACTTAACAACCATTCACAACCATAAATGAAGAACTTACTACCAACAAAGGAACAACTTTGATTGCTCTGAGTAGGTGACTAGTGACCTATGACCTTGACAAAAAAGGAAGGCAAAACCGTTCAGTCTTCTTTCAAATGCTCCTCTTCAAAACCAAACCAAATTTGTAAATGCTTGGTGTGGGTTACCATTAAGCCAAGAGGAATGACATAAAAGAATGCAAAAGCGATAACTAGTGGCCACAAACCTATCTTCTTTAAAAGGATAACTAATGATGATAGCCGAACAACTTTCTCAAGCACCGACCACAATTCTCCCTTGCTTTATTAAGTGTTGGGTGACCACAAAGGTGAGAAAACATATTTCACCACTTGGCTTCCTTTCTTTGGAGAAAACACTTCCTTTTTTTCACACATACTCTAGACTTCACCACCACTCATAATTGCCACATCACAAGGGTTAAAAAAATTCATAAAACTTAAAAGGAAAATAATATAGTAACAAGAAAAAAGTGACAACTTCTCTCACTATCTGATGTGGTAAGGTTTTTTTAATTTTAATTTTTTTACACAATTTCCACGTTGGCCATGTTTTTGAAAGAAGTGCGAGAGAAAGGGAGGTTTTTGTTGTTCGTGTGAAGAGTGGAGAGTGGTTACACTGTGTTGCATAACTAATCAAGTGGAAAAACAATTACCATGGTTTCGTCTTCTACTTCCTCAGAAGTTCTTAATATTCCCTTGAAGGTCATTACTTTCCTCTGAGCTTAAACCCCACTATCTTCTTCCATTCACCATTCGGTGTGTTTGTTGGCGACGCTTTAGTTGGTGGAGAAGGTGTGGGTTTACGGAGTGGTGGAAAATTTTTGTGGGTAGTTGATGAGTCATTATTTACTTCCATTCCACTAGCCTTTGTGTACCCATTAGACAGTTGTTCAGTGCTTAATTGTTCATCTTTAGAGTGTTTTTCATCTGTTGGGCTTTATTGGGCCATTGTTTTCAATTTGAACTAATTTCACATTATTTGGCCTAATTTTTGTTTTTAATTATTTTTAGGTATTTGGGTGAAGCAATTTTGGAGCTTGGACGTCAATATTCAGTTGAAGAGAGTCGCCACATCATTTCCATGTCATTTCCACGTCAGCAAAGTCAATGGGTCAACATTTGAGGCCCAGAGTGGCATTTTTGTAATTCTGCAGCTCATAATGGCAGTTTCGTAAATATGAGTGACAGGGGGTGAAATGACTACACAAATTAGGTCTGCATGGAGGAGGAGTCGCTACTTCATCTTCTCCATTCTCTCCAACTCCATTTTTTCGTGCTCCAAGCTTCCATGGATGTCCCCTCTTGCGGTTTTTCACGTTTTTAGGTCATTTTTACCGTTTTTATGCACATTTGACAGCACCCATTGAGGGTTTTGCGTTTTGATTTCGTTCTACATTTGGGCAGCTCCTTTTGTGATTTCATTGACTTGGAACAATACCCATTCATGGGTTTTTTACATTTATATATGATAGCACCGTTTTGCATTCCATTTAAGCTTTGAAATCTCTATTTTTGCTCTTAAATTGCGTTTTCAGATTTCATAAGTTAGGGTTCTTGGTTCTGTTTTTGTGATACCAGTTTTGAAGTGTTTAATTGCTCATTTCCATGTCTAGCTAAATTCTTGTAATGACTCCTTGATGAAAAATGCAATGAAGCTTTGAGGTTGTGCTTGTTTTGTGAAATCTGCCATATTTTTGTTCTGAATTCGTGGAATGCATGTGGTGAATCTGTTAATGCTTAATTTACAGAGTAATTACATACGTTTTGGTTAAGATATGTTCATGCTTAATTTATGTAGCTTGGCTGTCACGAATTTAAGGAGTGTGCATTACTTAATTGCATAATGAAGCTAGATTGTAATTTTCGCTTAGTGAATTATTATCTAGTGGATTGAGATAAGGCAGAGTTGGTGTTAATTTGGTGGCCTATGATAAGTGAAATTGTGTTTGAATCAAGGATATCAATACGGTTTTAATCACTGTAGCATTTAATTTAATCTGTTGATTAGCATTCTGAATCTGTCTGCCAAACCCCCCTTGTGTTATTGTTGTGTTCATCTGGAAATTTCGCTTTGAATGAAAATATTGGTCGTTGGGAGACGACTTGGTTCACTTTCATATACTGCATTTAATATGTTCTAATTTGGTGGGGTACGACCTCTATCAGTAGTTCTTGTTCTGAATCTTCGTCGAAAGGAGGCCTTTTTCCAGTAATGTATTTAGTGGCGTGGATATTTCAAGAGTTGCATTTCAATTTGGTGTTCGATCAGTTGTTAGAAGGTAAGTAAAACATTCAAAAGTGATTTTAGTTTGTATCTTTGGTTGTCTTCATGGGTTGTGTTGTACTTAGATTTTTGTGGGTGAAAGGATTTTTTTTTCATTTAGGGTTGATCTTAATTCCATCTTCTAGCTTTCTGTTTAGACGAAGGAAATGAGGTTACATGTTGTGGTTGTTGTTGTTGGTTATAAATGTGATATTGCTTGGTGACTGCATTTTCGTTTTGGGTGGAAGGTGAATATGTTAATGATTTGGTTTTTGGTTAAAGCGAAATGGCTGGGAAACAAAAAAGAAATTCTTCATCAGAAAATTTGGAGAAGGATGTGAGTAAAGGAAAGGCATCATGGAGTAGAAAGAAAGTATATGTGAGTGATGCCAAAGCTTTTGATAAGAAAAGAGGTAAGTTAAATAATGAATGAATTTATGCATTACATTTGGTATATTTGTGATATTGTTTACATTTGTGGTTATTGTAAGTTGAATTGTTTGGTTTTTTTTTTAGGTTCACATTGAGCATCGATGCCAAATGAAATACATTGTTCAAGCAAATGCACTACTGAGTAATACTCATTGTGCAATACTTGAATTTACACCTTTTTCTTCTTGCCTACGGCTAAAGAAGGAGTTGAACATCAACTGTGCGTTGCTAAGAGAGGTCTTGAGTCAATGGGTTCCCAACGAGGAATCCATCCAAATTAGGCAACAGTTGGTTAAATTAAATTTTCAGATGTGAGTATATGTTTGGGGTTGAGTGCAGCAGGCAATGATGTTATTTTTGACAGTGACTTGTTCGGGGAAGTCGATTGCTTTTTCGTTCTAAGGATATAAAGATCATTCACATAATTGAAAGGATGCGTGTGGAGAGTGTTTGCCGACTTTATGGGCTTGTATGTCTTGTTCTTTTGTTTTTCCCTAGGACTTCTAGGACTCTGACAAACCTGCCTTTTAGGTTATTAGATAACCTAGATAACATGAGGAAGTATCGGTAGGCCAATTATGTTCACAATTTCATCATTGCTTCTTTGAATCGATCATCCATAGTGTATAGAGAGAAGGAAAATGAGCACACTATATTTGTGTCCGGTTCAGTCATTTTGGTTCAGGTACATGTTTTTTCAATTGTAATAATTACAGTATGTCTTAGTTTTTTGACATGTATTAATAATGTGAAATTTGTTGAAGGTATGGGCTTGTCAGAGGCTTTCTTTGGGAGATATAATTGGTACAGTTATGTTCCCTAGATATTTGTCTTAGCCGTTGCTGAGAATGCAGGGAGAAAGAATCATGAAGTGTTTTAAACGCAATCAGGTGCATTATGTTGTATATATTTTTGTGCATTTAATTGAAATACCGTGTATAATTGCCAACCTATATGTATTGATTTGCTAAGTATTTGTGTATTGCTAAGTATGCATTGTATAACTACGAAGCCATTGTTATTGATTTTCAAATTAGGTAATCTAGAAAACTATGATGGTGGTAGTTCATAAATTGGAAGTTTGGGTTTATCATTTCATTATTTGGCACTTAGCATAATTTGGCATTGGATTAGTGGAATATATTGAGTGCATTTAGAAAATGAAGTATTTGGTTATATAGTATTACATATTTGCGAACCCATGTAATATTATTTGCACATATGCCTTTAATTGTAATTTGATAAGAGCAGGTTTAATTTGCCTTCAATGTATTTAACTACAAACCCCTGTGTTTGGAAATGCAAATCCGTGATATGTGTTATGAACAACTGTATTTTTTGTTTTTGTTTCCTAATAACTTTTACTTGGGATTTGGAACCAAACTCTGTGTTGATGTAGGTTCAAATGGATTAGGAATTAACCCAGGAGGAAATGAACCTTCCTATCTTGGTTGATGAGGCACGTGCAATGGAAAAAAAAAGAAAACATAATTGCTGGACAAGTTGAATGCTAATGCAAAATTGCTACTGAAATTGAAACAAGAATTGGAGAAGATGAAAATAAATTTTCACAACAAGGTTGGAGTAGACGGTTGATGAGGACCATAGTGCTGCTTGTGATGTAGTTCAGGTCAATGGTGGAAGAGATAATGATCAAGAAATTAATGTTGAGGAGGGCCACATTGAGTTTGACAACACTGGTGGTCCAAAACCCCTAACAATTGGTGAATGAGCGCCAATTGATAGTGAGTAGATGTTGCCTGCTGCAACCAATGCAATTGCTGAAGTTGTTGAAATTTGTGGAGCATCAACATTGCATAATGACGACATTGGTGCAACAGCTGTGTCTATAAGTGCTGAAGGTGATGGAACTCCTGAAGCACAAAATTTAGGCATTGAGGAGACAACTGGTGGTCTAGGGACAAGTGTTTAAGCTGTCACCATTGGTGGACATGCAACTAGTGTTAGAGCCTCAATCAGTGTTGTAGGTGCAACTAGTGTTGGGCTTGCCAGAACTACTGCAACAAGCATCAATGGCGAAGATGGCAGATCTGCTGAAGCAGCCTTGAGCGCTAAACCTCGAATTACCCCTAAAGCTACCCAAACTACTGAAGAAGAAGAAATTTACAAAGAGCATAAGGTTGGTGATGATGCCACTTTAAGTGACGATTTTGCGATAATTGTTGAGGCACTAGCCTTTGTTTCCCAGTAGTTAGGCACTAGCCTTTATTTCCCAACAGTTAGGCGATCTTGAAATGATCATTTCAACATTTTGTATTTTAGTAGGAAGGTTGTAACACATGAATTTTGGTGCATATTTGTCATCAAAAAGCCCATGCATCCCTTTCTGAAGTTACAGATGCCATCTTGAAGGAAGAAAAGGTAATGGACAGTGAAGTAGGTGATGACAACCTGATCGCCTAGCCATTGTTCCTTACGTCAAACTAAATAATCCTCCTACTGAAGTAGTTGGTCCTTACATGGAGAAGTTATTTTTGTACCAAGTTATAACTTCAAAAGTGAAAAGGTAATGGGAATTGTCTTTTTTCATTATTGTCGGTGTTATTTTGATGACTTTAATATCATCTTTTTCACATGAAAGATGTGTATTTGTTCAGATAAATGAGCAGATACTGACCAGTAGTGAAACATGTACTGCTTTATTTATAAACAATTTTAATTTGTTTGCCAAAGTTAATTGTATTCATATTTTATGCATGATAACGTCATTCGTGATTGTTCAAAGCGGAAGGTTAACAAATGCGTTTGGTCTTTAACAAACTACAATGAGTTATTTGTGCATAGACTTCTTTCTATAAATGATGTCTTCACGACAAAATTTGTTAGTATTGTCAATGTTGTCTGTTGTGGCTATAGTCAGTTTATGTGTTTCAATTATTTTACTTAACTTGTTTCAGTTAATGGCATATGTGCTTCATGATAACCATTAGTGGTGTTATGCCCTTAATTGGGAAACAAGAAAATTGTATGTTCTTGACTCCCTAGGACACAATGTCCTAGGAGAAAAGAAATTGATAATCATATTAGAAGTAGTGTGATGTTCTTTAATATGCAGAAATGATTTTTTATTTCTTTTGGCTATAAAGTAATATGACATGTTACTTGGTTTGTTTAAAGGCCCATAATTTGGAGCATTTGTTTTCTATGCTATGTCTCCCCTATCCAAAGAGAAACCAAGTTTCGAATTAATCATTGAAGACTTGCCACAACAACCTAACTTGTAAGCTTTTGTTGGTGTCAATTGAAAGTAGTAAGGCATGTAAGACATGATGACTATTGTCATATTTCATTTCATTAAATTTGGTTTTGATGTACAATTTGACTATGGTATTAGGGTACTTAAATATCTGGAGCATTAGGAAACTGACAAAAAGTACAATGGCAAAAGTATGCTTGTTTATAGTGGCATAAGTACATTTTGCAAAGAGGAAACTAATGATTTGATTTAATCATGTCATAAGTAATTTTGTCATCAATGCTAATGTAGGTCAATTGCTCATCATCACTGATATCCTCTATTGTCTCTAGAAGGATTTCATCTAGGTGCTCCCCATTTGCATCCACATTCTTTTCCAGATTTGTTTGAACATTCATGTGTACATCACTGTCTACAAGTACTTGTTCATTGGGGTTCAAATTGGCTTGAACACAGTCTTGGGTTTGTTCCTTTTGTCCCTCCATAGTATGTCAAGGTTGTACCTCTTCAATTTTTGGACTACTGATGTCATGGTTGACGACCTATGCATTTCATGATAACTTATCACATTAAATATGTTTTTGGACAGCACACAAAATAATGAATAAATTATAAAATATCAGATCTTAACAATATTCCTTTGTGTGATTTTTGTGTACAACTTATCTGGCTTGGGCTTGAATATGACCACTTCTTTCAGTTATATGACAACCCCAACACCAATTAGTGGACCACATTAAGGATGTGAAACTGCTTTTTTGTGGACGTTGGCCTGGGCAGTATGTTTTTGGTCCTGATATAAAATTTTACGAGCATTATAATCTGTATTTAGCATGTTATTTGGGGACAAATTGAGGACATTACCAACATAATATAAGATCAACAATCTTAACAATCATAAGCAGATTACCCAACCCATTTGGCTTACACTCCTTCACAACACAGGCCACAAAGGGCAATCTGTCAAAAAGAGTAACCTTTTTCATGTGACCCTCTTCCACCAAATTTGCATTTGGTATTAGTTACGCCATTCAGTTCTTTGCACTGATGAAAAAAAAGAGGTTCATTATATATATATCTACAACAAGTTCATCCACTAATATTTTATCATGGTGTTTTATGTACATGGTGGCCCATTTCTAAGCATTTGTTCCCAAATCATGAGCAAATGTTGTTGCAGCGATGTCCTCCATAAATTGTTGTGTTGACTACCCTCACTCTGCCTCACGGTTCATCATCACAGCATGAAAATTTCCTACTGGACCAAGGATAAAAGACATAGTTTCATTGCACCGTCGCATGAATGTGTGCAAGTTGAATACATCTACTTCCAGAGCCTGCCATGGTTCCATTTTCTCTACTGTAGATACCCACAAGAATAAAATTATGAGGAAGGAGACCCATTCAATGGGTCTTATTTGAAGTGTTGACAAAACTACCCTTTAAAAGTGATAATTTAATTGACGTGACTTTTCCGTCTTTATAGTCCATCTTGTTACATTGCTTTTCTACGTTTTCTACAAGCCACTCTCTCACAGTTGTCCTGTCAACCATCAACATTAAATTGCATTCATTGCATGGAAGGTCACTGTCTTACTTTTCAGGTTGCACAAAATAAGTAAAAATAATTAAACCCTGATAACGCTGTCGTTGACGCGATCAAATTAATACTATTAAACTATAGCAACTTCAGTATTGCTAAGATAGTAGTCAAGAAAATAGAAAGGGTAAAGTAACCCTAAGTCGTCTCCCAACGAACATGGAATTAATTTTTAACAAATTAGTTCTTATAAAACTATACAAATGAGTTAGTCAAATAAAATAAAAAATATAGGGGATTAAGATAAACAAAGATAGAAATAAAATTTAAAAGATAAAAAGAAATAAAAAAATAGTAAAGAAAATAGATTGATTCCATTGCTTTTTCAAAATAGATTCATCATCGGTTATCTAAAGATTATTGCTCAATTAATTATTGTTATAGATTTACAAATTAATCAATGTAAAGTCTCAATTAATTTGTTGGCGTTCTCACTTTTAACCAAAATACAGTCTCAATTAAAAGTGAGAAATTTTAGATTATCCACAGTAAATTCAACCAAAGTACAATCTTAATCAAATTTACTATGCCTAATCATGTCTATTCTTTTATCTCCTCACCAAATAAAAAGCTTAATTAATCAAAGTAAAGTCTCAATTAATTGTAGTTAGAGTAAATACCTTTAACCAAAGTAAAGTCTCAATTATTGGTAAAAACTCATTTAATCATATGAAAGTTTCTAAATAAAATCAAAGTAAAGTCTCAATTCAATTTAAAAACCCTTGGACTCATATGACCAACATGCATATAGATTTAAAATCATTACTTCTTACGTGATTTAAAGATAAAAGACATAGATGAATGAAAACCTCAACAATAATAAAAAGAACAAAGAAATTAATTGATCTAACATCAGAATCCAATTAAGAAATTACAATGGAATCAACCCAAGAAGTTTAGAACTCCAGGAATGCAAAATAAAGAGAGAAGAATAGAGAAGAAAAGAGAGAGAAAGAAATTAGGCCTCCCTAAGGGTTCCTCAATTCCGACGTGCTGAGCTTCTTGGAATGCTTGGCTTGGATTTTTGTGATTTTTATAATTTCCTATTCTTGGATTTATTTTTAAGGTGTCATGAAGCTTTAAGCAATTTATTTCCACACCTCCATCAGCTCAACTTAGCTACAACTGCACTAACACACCTCAAAATATCCAAAGAACATTTATGCAACTAAAAAGCTATTTTTAACATATTTTTGTATCTGATGCTCAATAAACCCAATTATAGGAAATCCCAATTAAATCAATCTTTGAGCACACAAATTCAATTAAAATACCCAGAATTAAACATTAAATGAGGGCAAAAGCACACACTCATTAAACCCCTTTAAAACAAGTTAAAGCAAATGAAATCTGCCATTAATATTCCACGCATAACAACTGTTGAGTTTTTGGATGCATTGAAGAGGTTCAAGAAGTAGTAAATAACATCATTTTCTTTGACCAACAACCACCTTCCACCCATTGTAATGGTGCGTTTTTCTATGTTTAATGTCTTTCAGCTACGTTACACTTTATGAAAGTAATTGGTATAAAGTCATATTTATTTTTTTCAAATCCACTCCTTACTCTCAAATGAATTAGAAACATTGTTCTAAATTAAAAAAAATGATTTAACTCATTGAATGACCATAGTGATGTTGAATGTGTGGATAAAATTAACTCATTCTGATTTTAATCTCATCTGTAGATGCAAAATGGGGAACGAGATGACCTTATATGCTTGGATGACATTACTTTACTTGATGAAGATTGTGGTCTAGGTACATCATATGGGGAGGATACCTTTGGTTTTGCTGAATTGATTAACCACACTGAGGATGGTGCTTTGCCCATAGTTGTAATGCAATTTGAGACTACAAAAGACATTAAGAGTTTCTACAAGAAACATGTTGTCAAATGTGGTTTTGGGGTGCGAATTCACACCTCAAAAAAGGATGATGATGACCACTTGTGTTACCTGAAATTAGTTTGCTCAAGGGAAGGTAAGTATGTGTCCCAAATCCCACCCAAATTGAAGACCCACCCTACCCAAAGAAGACAATGTCCAGTATCCTTAACAATGGTGAGAAAACCACAAGCATGGATAGTAAGCGCTATGGTTCATAAACACAATCATGACATTAGTCCTACAAAATCAAGGTTAATACGTAGAAATAGAAGGTTGAATTTACAAGCCAAGCAAACCCTATATATTAATGACCAGGCCGGTGTACATTTGAACAAGACTTTTAAGTCCTTGGTAGGCCATGTAGGAGGTTTTGAGAACTTAGATTTCGTCAAGCGAGACACAAGGAACTACATCGGGCAACAAAGACGTGCCTTTGGGAAGGAGGGAGATGGCCAGGCTTTGATGCAACATTTATCAATAATGAGAAAGTTGAATAATTACTTCTATTATGAAATTGACATTAACGCAAAAAATATAATCATTAATGTTTTTTGAGCAGATGCAAGGAGTAGAGCTACCTAAGTGGATTTTGGTGATGTTGTCTCATTTGATACTACATACCTAACCAACAAATACGACATGCGTTTCGCACCATTTGTTGGTGTTAACCATCATGGGCAATCAATTCTACTAGGTTGTGGACTGTTGTCTTTTGAAGATACTTCAACTTTTACATGACTCTTTCAATGTTTGTTGTGGTGCATGGGGAACAGGGCACCGGATGGGATCATAACTGACCAATGCAAAGCAATGAAAAATGCTATTGCTTCTTGTATTTCACAACACCAAACATCAGTTGTGTTTGTGGCACATCATGAAGAAAGTCCAAAAAAAATTAGGTGGATTGACAACCTACAAGACCATAAAGCATGGTTTGAAACAATTGGTTTACGAGTCCACCTCCACTATTGATTTTGAGGTAGGTTGGGAATAATTCATATCCAAGTTTTCCTTACAAAATAACGAATGGCTTTCAATGCTTTACAAGGAAAGAAGTAGATGAGTTCCTTATTATTTGAAGTCACAATTTTGGGCTGGTATGTCCACCACTCAGAGAAGTGAGGGTATAAATGTCTTCTTTGATGATTTCATTAATTCTACCACAACACTCAAACAATTTGTCGTCCAATATGACAATGCTCTATGATCCAAGGTCGAGAAGGAAATTGAACCCGACTTTGGTTCGTTAAATACCACCCTACCTTGTGCCACTCAATCATTTATTGAAAGGCAGTTCCAAGAAGAATACACTCATGCAAAGCTTGCTGAAGTTCAACAAGAGCTAAGGAGTAAGATTAAATGAAATATGAAGACTTGCAAATGTGATGACATCTATTCAAAGTACATGGTTAAAGAGGAGTGCATTCGTAATGGGGAAAGTGCTGACAAAAGGTAAGTCCATCTTGGTAAGAGAAAAAAAATTCTTATTTCACCATTGCGACGTCAAACAATTTAAAATAAAAGGCCAAAGGTTAGTTTTTGTCCTTTATTATTTTAACTTGAATATGGATATGAATGAAAAACAAGTCACACAAATTCGCACTTATGCAACCACAAGTTAGCGAATAAAGTGTACACTGCAATTTAAGAGTATATATGACAAAATTAGTATTTCCAGCAAAAATTATGACTACTTCCAGTAAGGTCACAAACTTACAAAATTATAAATATTCTTCATGGCATCAAGCGGACTCTTGAAAGTATTATTTATAAAGAAAATTAATAATGGAAAATGTTTTGTTAAAAACAATTAACTTGGGTTAGCAGTAGATATGTCATTGCTTTGCACTTACAAATTGAATGAAGAACAAACATACGCATGGGTATATTTGACTTGAGTATATTCCATGATGGACAACCTTGAATATTTAAGGCCTCCTCCCAAGATAAACGTAAGTGAAAACCAAGTACTACTGCTTAGCACTTATGAAGCCATGAGTTAGCACATCAACTATGCACTGGAATTTAATAGTATATAACACAAATTATGACTACTTTCAATTACTTCACTTATTTGCTATATTATAAATATTTCCTATATTCTAAAGAAAGTGAAATATGCCAGAGGTTCTGTACAAAACATTTGACATGGCTTAGCACAACTTAACTCATTGCTTAACACTTATAACCCATGGCTTACCAAATACATGACAGCGGAATTTAACATTACTCATTGTGAATCTTTTTAAGCCCTTCAATCTAGGCACCATTTATAAGATGCGCACTTCAACATAAAACGAGAATAAAACTAAATCATTCCAATCCATTCAACTTACTTCAATAAAATACAAAAATAACAAGCAAATAGTAAGGTTGGTTAACCAATTAACAATAATAACAAAATTGGTGTTCCAAACATCACTTTTATAACTTCATAATTAATCAACAACTTATATAAAAAAGGGAAGCAGAAATGTATCGCACTGTATACATAAAATGAAACTAAATTCTAACATCACTACAAACATGCAACAACTTCTAAGTAACCCACTTCCTCCTCCTGTAAGTCATAAACAGAGTTTGTATCGCTTCCTAGGTTCTTCCTTCAATCAGTAGTACAAATTAGTGCTTTCAGCTTCCTCCTTATCAAGGTGCCCACCAACCTCTTGGCCCTATTGCTGCTGAGGAGTACTTTTAACAAATTCAAACCTGTCATGCTGCCCATATTCATGAAAGTCTTCCTATCCCCCATTTTCATATGGTTATGCTAGAACCTCCTGTTTGAAATTGTTATTCCACGTATCATTCATTATTGCTTTAAACTGTGCCATTGCCTTCCGTAGTTCCAAAATATCTACTTCTTGTTTATCTATTTCTATACTTAAATGTTCCTTGTCTTCTTTGTCGTCCTAAAATCCTATACCATATTTATCAAAAGCTTCCTTCACAAAACGATGAGAAAGCTCAAAGTTTGATACACCAACATCCATGACAACTTGAAACATTACACCAAAAAATTACTTGAAAAATTCAAATCAATAACTACAACTAACTAATCATACAAAGTCAACTTTCATACCTTGTTCTTATTCAAAGCAGTAGTTATTTTGTCCTCAGCCACTTTCATATCCATCCATTGCAATACTCAGGGGAACATTGTCCTTGATTTTCCAATATTACATTTTGGAATCAAGCAGTGCTCAACAGACCATAAATAAAATAACTCAACAAAAAAAAAGTAACTTAATACATTTCTTCCTATTTCAAACAAAACAAATTTGAATTCAAACCAATTCATTACGAATTACTTGTAACAAGTACACACAACCAACAATGTGGAAGTGTCTCTTCTTTCCTTTCTCCATTAAGAACATGAATGCATTGCATATGCTCCCACCTAAGTATTCATAAACAGGTCCACCCCAATTGTATTCCCAAGACTACTAAGGTAATCCACAATGGTAAATACAAGAGGGAAAATGGTTCCCTTGCGACTTGGACAAAGGAACTCTGATATTCGCTATAAAATATATAGCCTACAATAATCCTCCAAGGTAACTTCGTCCCTACATCTTGCTAGAAAATCATATAACATGTGAACATTAACACTTACGTTATTTAAGTTAATACTCTCACCATGAACTCTTAAACTCAGTCCCAAACAAACATCCAATAAAGATAAACAAACAACTATATTACTTATTAAAAACCCACCCCTCCTTTCAACCCACAAACTAATTAACAACTAAGAAGTTTCCTACTAAAACTTCCTTTCAACATGCTGCACCATCCAAATGGTGTCCCTTGAATCACGGACCTTTGTTCTGCACATAAATTGTTATTTAAGGAAGCAATGTACTTTGTCCGACAATAATGCCTTAAAGTCTGCACATATTCATGAACAAAACTTATGAAATGTCATTATATAAATTAATCAATAATAAAATAAATTTAATATCACACCTTAACCTCATGTTTTTTCTCACCACCACATTGACTACTGTCACTATTATCAACCATTACAGTATCGCTTATGTAAACAACTGATGTTTGTTGGTATCGTGCAACGGAATGTTTGGCGTTTGGACAAAAACCAAGAGGGGGGTGTTTAAGTAATAAAATTAATACTTTAATTTTTTTTCGAAATTTTACCGATTAATTTAAATATCAATTCCTTTAAAAGCAATAGTAGATAAAATAAAAATATAGAGAAGCAAAAATGACACGGATATTTATACTAGTTCAGATCAAAAGATCCTACGTCCAATTGTTAATCTCTTCAAATAAAGAGATTAACTCAATCACTAACAAAAATCATATTATAATCAGATAACAAAAGAATAGGGAAAGAAAACACCTCTCTTGAAGACACAAGAGATGAACACCTTTCTCTGAATCACACAGCGAATCTTGACCTTAGCTTTCCTAGCAACAGTAGTAGCACTAAATCTCCTAGAAAACCGTCCTAGGAAAAGTTATCGGTCTACCAACACTAGGTTTTTCAAAGCTCTTTTGAGAACACTCAGAGAACTCTATTTGCAGTCACAACACTAGCACTCTAGTTTCTCAAAAAGGTAAGTTGGAAGTAACTCTGATGTTCCTTAAATAGGGGTTTCAAAAATTAGGTCAAAAATTGAACAGTCACGTTCAAACTGATAGGGATAATCGATTATCACTATTGATAATCGATTATTTTAGTGTATTTTCTGAAAACAAAACTTTGAGCAGATAATCAATTATTAGAGGTGATAATTGATTATTCCAGTAATTTTTACAAAAATGGAAGAGTTATGATCTGGCTGTTGATTCTAGGCTATTGTAAGTACTTTAAACATTTTACAAGATAACTTTAAACATAAAACACTTGTCTTCATAATGTCTTCCAAATGGCTTTTAGGTTTCTTTATCATCATCAAAATCTTGCTTCAGCATTTTAACTTGTCTTCTGCTTTTGCCAACAATGTCACATCTTGTCATATGTGGAAAAATAATACCTAGGCTTAGCACTTGAAAATTAAGAGGTCAGTGATAAGTCATTATTTTCCTTCATTCCACTAGCCCTTGTGTACCCATTTGACAGTTGTTCAGTACTTAATTGTTATCTTTAGTGTGTTTTCATCTGTTGGGCTTTATTGGGCCACTCTTCCAAATTTGGGTTAATTTCGCATTATTTAGCCTAATTTTCGTTTTTAATTATTTATAGATATTTGGGTGAAGCAAATTTTGGAGCTTGGACATTAATATTCAGTTCAAGAGAGTCGCCAAATCATTGCCACATCATTTCCACATCATTTCCACGTCATCAGAGTGAATGTGCCAACATTTGAGGCCTAGAGTGGCATTTTTGTAATTTTGCAGCTCATAATGGCAGTTTTGTAAATAATGAGTGGCAGAGTGATGGGACCACAAGAATTAGGTTTCTCCTTGATGCAAGAGCCACACACTTCATCTTCTACCTTTCTCCAAACTCCATTTTCGCTCTCCAAGCTTCCATACAAGAGCCCCTTGCGGTTTTTCACGTGTTTGGCTTATTTTTACCGTTTTTATGCACATTTGATAGCACCCATTGAGGGTTTTACGTTTTAAATTCGTTTTCTTGCTTGGGCAGTTCGTTTTGTGGGTTTTATAGACATGGAACAACACCCATTAATGCGCTTTCGCATTTATATATGATAGCACCGTTTTGCATTTCATTGAAGCTTTG
The DNA here is from genome assembly GCF_037176805.1 of Vigna unguiculata. NCBI lineage: Eukaryota > Viridiplantae > Streptophyta > Magnoliopsida > Fabales > Fabaceae > Vigna > Vigna unguiculata. Next base: position 18,596,764 of record NC_140795.1, on the reverse strand, counting down.
CAATCTCTCTTTTTGCTCTTAAATTGCGTTTTCAAAATTCATAAGTTAGGGTTTTTGATTTTTGATGTTCTGGTTCAGATTTGAAGTGCTTGATTCTTCCATTTTGATGTCTAGCTAACCCTATTGCATTGATTCCTTGACGAAATTGAAATGAATCATGAGATTGTTGGTTGTTTTTGGGGTTTGATTCGAAATTGCCTCTATTTCAGGTTGTGTTTAGATGATAAACACATATTTGATGCATGCTTAATCTCAAATTCGTGTGTGCACATTAATGGCTCGTATTCATGCTTAATGTTTATGAGATTTGTCACAGCTTGCTTAAATCTGTGGGTATTAACTGTCTAAAATTTGTTACGCTTAATGATAATGAATCCATGGTAATTTTTGCTTAGTTGATTACTTAGGATTCATGAGAGCAAATTCGAATAGAACAATTAATTTGGTAATCTGTGATTGGTGGACTTTCAATTGAATCAAGGAATCATTACGTGTTCATATAATTGTTAAAATTATCTGCGAATTAAAGTTTGTTGTGAATCAGAATCTGCCAAACCCCCCTCCCTGTGTTATTATTGTGTTCATCTGGAAATTGAAGCTTTGAACAAGAACATTGGTCGTTGGGAGACGACTTGGTTCAACTGTCACATACTGCATTTTAAGTGTTTTAATTTGGTGGGGTACGACCTCTATCAAATTTGGCGTCGTTGCTGTAACATCCCTAAGGAATATTACTTATTTTAATTAAATAAAATTCGAATCACAATAAATATTGCATTGAACATAAACTATTTCCCAAAAACGCGGGAAAATTTTAAAAGAACATAACTGGTACCATACATAATTCGAATGTACCATATCATTATATACAAATGATATTAAAATTCAACATAAAAATATTTACATCAAAAACAAAACAGTAGAGTTTCTTTCAAAATCCCAAGTAGCCCATGCTTTCCGTCTCTAAGCAGCTCCTAGCTCACCTATCACATCATCTGCTCCCGGATAACAAATTATCCGATCATTGCCACACACACACAGATAGGGTGAGCTATGCACAATAAAAATGCAAACAAATATATGAAATAAATATGTTTTCCCCAATCCCAAAAATACATAATTAAAATCCTCATACTTTTCAAATCACCCAACCATGACCTCATAGTCCTTCATGAGTCATATGCATGAACTAGGTTTTGGGACTTCCCTGTGCTCCCACGAAAATAACTCATTCGTGGTCCAACCCTATGAGCCTATCCCGCTCATAGTCCTGCCCTACAGACTCCTCGCATGTAGTATAAACATCCAAGTCTCATAACTTGAACCCTGGCACGCACGCAATCACCATACTATGGACTCCTCGCCCAATAGTAGCCGACGGGAACATCACAGTTCCTTGCCCATCGTGCGCCCGACACATGCAATCACCATACTAAGGACTCCTCACCCATTAGTAGCCGACGGGAACTCAACCAGTTCCATGCCCATCATGTGTCCAACCACCGAGCACATCCCAGACCCCTATTGGACTTAGTCCTTCAAGCCCAAACATCACACCACATGCATATACAATCTATCCTTATGAGATACAACTAAAACACACTCACAAGCACATAGAAACATAAAAGTTCGCATAAACTCGCTTAGGCTAGGGACCTCTTGCCCAAGCTAAGCCCTCAGCCTTGCCTAGGCTAGCTCACCTTGCCTGAGCGAGCTTAAAACAACAACAACATCAAGTTATCTAGCTTAGGCGAGATCCTCTCGCCTGTGCGAGTCACACCTTCCCCCAAAACAACATACAGACCTCGCCTAGACGAGGAACCACTTAAACAACGTCATTTCTCATCGCGACCTCGCTCAGGCGAATGTCTCTCGCCTGAGCGAGACTGAGTCACTCAAAACACCAATACTTCTCACCTGGGCGAGATATCACGCTCAAAAGCGCCCAAATTTCCTCGCAATCTCGCTTAGGCGAACTGTCCCTCGCCTGAGAGAGACTAAGTCGCTCAACACCAAACCAAGGTCGCCTGGGCGAGCAGCGCGACCCAAACCAGACGTGAGGTTCTACAACTCTCGCCTAGACGAGATAAACTCGCTTGGGCAAGACTTGCAGAGTTCCCTCACTGTCACACACGCATTTTACCCAAAACAATGTTAATTCATGCCCAAAATTGTACCACAAACCAGTCAATCGATACCAATATAATTATAATGGCAAATGCCATTCATAATCATCCATTCCAACCCACTATACCACCAATTGCGAATATAAGACTAAAAGTATCCAAAACTCTCATCCCACAACCTATTCCACATACATAATCAAACATCCAAATTCCACATATCTCCATTTCACAATCACAACACATAGAATGCGAAATTGACACCATTCAAAATTCAATTAAGAAGCAATAATCCATAATCATAAGACAAACATCAATTAATACACAACACACAGAGACAGCTCCCTTAACTTGAAAATTTGATTGAAATTGGGAAGAAGATTGGTTTTCCTTGGTTTGCCAATGAAGTGCCACCGACTCCCTCTCAGTTCAACCCCTTTTTCGCACCCAAACCTCACCTCTCAACCTCAATTTCATGCTCTCTCTACAATAGGTCACCACAGATGCTAAACCCCTTCCCTTAAGTTTTGGGTTTTATAGGTGCCTTTAAGAGGGTTTTTAAAAATAAAACGAGTTTTAGGTTTTGTGGGTTTTAATTCCTCTTCAATGTTACTTATTTGGTAATTTCCCAACCCCCTTGGGTGCCCCATTCTGCTAGACTTTTCTTTACCCCTTCACATTCATACCACAATGATTAGTTAGCAAAAATAAAGCTTATTCTTTGCCTACCAAGGTTTGAACCCATGACCTTCCACTCATAAGGCCAAAGCACAACCATTATGCCAATTCACATTTGATGATATACACAATCAACATAAGTTTACATTTCAAATTCCACACTTTTACATATTATTAAAAATAAATCATAAAACAACAACACATAATTGGCAAACATAGGACTCGAACCCAAGTCCTCTCATACAATCAAGTACTCTCAACCACTTAAGCTAGTACTTTTCCACACCATAACTATCAGAATTTAATGCCATAAAGGCTCTCACTACCCGTATTTATAATTATTTATTTATTTAATTAATTAATTTTCACAGTTCTTATAGGAAATATTTTTTCCCACCTAACATAAATTCAAACCAATCAAAGTAATAAACTCAATAACAATTGTGATGTACGAACACTATACATATACAATGCAAGCTCACTAGACATCATATGTGCAAAAACAATACATTGGCTTACCACTTAACAACTGATAGGTTACAAAATTTTTTGTTTTCCAACCTACCTAACCTCAATCAAATGAAAGTGATTACCAACTTTGATGTGCGAAAACTATACATATTCAATCTCAACTCATTAGTGCAAACAAAACAACATGTGTGCAAAAGTAATACCCTGCCTTAGCACTTAAATACTAATAGGTTAGCATATATTTTCATTCCCACATTACATACATTCAAACCAATGCGTTGCAAACCAATCTGACTTCCTATAACAAATTAACCTTGCAAACCAATATCCCAATTAATCACTTCCAATAACAAAAATAAATTTATATTACATCAAGTCTATTTACCTTATGTAAGACCCGGGAAAAATTAGACTAAAAGAAAACACATGGAAAAAAAATTATAGTTTGATTAATATTGTTGAATTATTTAATTTAATTAGGTTATAAATTTATTAAATATGGAATAATTATTATTTAAGTGATGGTTGTATTTTATTTAATTAAATGAGTTATTAAAGTTGCTATTTATCTAATTTATGGAATTATGGTTTATGGAGTATAAGTGTTTTAATACTTATAATGCATGTTATGTGTTGTTTGAAGCTTTACCTTATTTCTTCTCTTTATTTTGTTGATTGGTGCATGAGGATTTAATGAATATACTTGATATATCCTTCTTCTTTTTGATGGCCTGCATGTGTGATTGTTTTCTCTTCATTCACACTGTTGCAGCAAGTTTTTTTCATGAGATTAACTCTTCTACCTCTCCTTTTTTATTTACGTGAATGTGGTGACGAGTTATTAGCTTTCCTCTTTCTTTTTTTTTGATATCATGTGTATTGATGTGGGTGCAGTACAAGATTTTATATTTCAATGAGGCCAAGGATTGATTGAACACTTGCTTGTACATGAGCTATTTATTTTGGTGCAGCCACCTTTCCTTTTCTTTATCTCGTTTTGAGGCACTACCCATTTTTCTACACTGCACACTTTTCATAAATGGCAATTTCTACTTCGTTAACCGTTGGATCGAGCTGAAAGTTTAGCAGTTTATCCTTAACACATAGTTCTTGACTTTGACCGGTCTGATCTTGAATCAAAGCTCTATAGTGAGAGCAGTTTTTATCACAAGGTCCTTGTAGTTTGGTTGTTGACAACATTGACCTTTGTTGTTTGTTTGATGCATAACTTTCTCTATAGTTATTCAATTAAGCTGGTTTTTGTTGCATTTGATTCTTGATTCAATCATCTTTAATTTGAATATAAATACATAATTTTTGGAGTTTTACACAAGCTGCAGTTTTACTTATAAAATCCCAAATCATTTGCCTAATGTGTTGTTAAGTTGGATTGGATAAAAAATATAAGAATTAGTTATGTTGCAAGAGAGAGAGATGTAAGTGAGGATTTTGAGGCATGAAGGTGTGCAAGGTTGTGATTCACAGTGGGATTGGTGATTTTTTCTTGGTTTGTATGGCTTGCATGGTTATGTAGTTTAAACATTGGTTTGAGGATACTTATTTGATTGTGATGTTATATTGTGTTTGAATGAATGTCACTCGTTGGGTTCATTGTATGAATGTATTATTTGATAAGTTGATGGGTTTATGTTATGGTTTATTTTCCATGCATGTGATGGTGTATATTTTGTTGGCAATATGTAATTCTCATGGGTTGCATTATGGGAGTGTTTTGCCTTGTTGAGACTCTTGGTGGAATTAAATGTTGTGTGAGGTTTTCCGTACCTAGGAACCCAGTGAAGACTCTTTTGCCTGTGTGAAGAAGTGGAAAAGGTTATCTTGTCTTGTGTGAAGCAGTGGTAGAGGATTGGTTTGAGTGTTGTACCCTCTCGCCTGAGTGAAGCAGTGGGGAGGGGGTAGATGTTTCACCTTATTTCGGCTCGTTGCGAGTATAGTGCCGGTGTGCGATGCATTGACATTTTTACTCATAATTCCTTGAGGAATAAGGAAGACAGTCTGACTGCGTTAAGTGGGACGCATCGAACCATAAAGCTTGATTATGATCACTATATTTGAAGATTTAAGATGAATGTGATGCTATGTTTGGTTTAGTATGATTGTTTGGATTTCGGGTTTGTGTGTTCAAACGAAGGATGGATTGTGATCATAATGTTTTCGTGTTACTTGAATGCGACATTGAGTATTATTGGACATGTTTTATTTGCTAAATTTCTTTTATGAATATCATTGTTTATGGTTAGCTTACCCCTATTTGTTTGTTTGTGTGTTTGTTGTATGTGCGATGATCATTTAACGTGTGTGTTATACATGAGCAGATGATATTGTAGATAATCTTGGCATGGAGTAGATGGACGAGAGGCTGGGGTAGACTCGGGAGTTTTTATAATATATTTAGTTATTTGAAATCAGATACTAAAAATTATGTAATTTTCTTTTGATCGCAAATGTTATTTGATGTTTTTGATAAAGTGACGGTTTGAACTATGTAATTTAAATTAAGTTAAAAGTTTTTATTAGTACATTTTCAATGTTAATTCTTTTTTCCACTAAATGCAAAAATTTTCTAATGTTCCGTGACATCCCAAATTTGGGGTGTTACACCTTACCCCACTTCCCATAATGGGTTGGGTTCAACAATGGCTTTGCTTACCTCTTCACCAATGTAGAGCCACAACACAACGAAAAAGACCAATCTTTTAGATTCTGATTCAGAGTGATTCTTTTCAACAATAGACCTTCCTCTTCCGCTGTTCAACAACACTATAACAAAAAAAATCCAAACTTTATCAAATATTCTCCAAAAAGCGAAACAAAAAGGCCTCATTTCCACAAACAACACGAAATACCAGGACTTTGTTGCAGTGGGTAAACCAAATATTTTTTGTGCACCACCAACAGAGAAATCACCAACCCCGTCGAAAAGAAACTTGGGGGAGGGAGGAAAAACAAACTTGGAGGATGGAGGAAGAAAAAACTTGGAGGGTGGAGGAAGAAACGAGCTCCACTATTCTCTCTCCTTACTCTTTACCCACTTCTGTCACGAATCAACCTCCCTTTCTCGCGCGCTGTCTTTGACAAACATGGTCAATGTGGAAATTGTGTAAAAAAAAATTAAAAAAACCTTGCAAGGTCAAGTTGTGAGAGAAGTTGTCACTTTTTGGTTGTTACTATATCATTTTTCAACTTAAAATCATAAAGCCACGTCATGGGAACACGTCATGGGGTAAGAAAAGGGTTAAATGATGAGGATCATTGTATCACTATTTTTTTTCTCTCACTCTCATTGCTGCCACATGATAATAGGAAAAACAAATGGGTTTAAATTTTTTGAATCTTAACCAAATGTCAAATAACACAAAATGGAAGAAATATTTATTGGTTAAGGTTAGGGTTTTTGGGAGAGGAGAGAAAATGGAAGATTTAAAAGCAGAGATAACCCGGGGGAGGGAAGGAAGAGGCTGCAAGAGAAACACAGGTTGGAAGAACCAATCAAGGTAGAGAAGCTTGACCTTGTCTTTATGTTGATTCTTTTATCTTTTGTATTTAATGAATGAGACTTTGAAGGGTGTGCATAAGTGTATGAGTATTGTTCATGTTGTTGTTTTGTTGCTGAATTGTGACCATATCCTTGAGGTTGAGTACCACCATTTTCTTAGTATGCTTCGAGCGATGCACGAATCAGTGGATTGTTCGAAGTTGGTGTAGGTGGGGCTTCCAAATGTCGTTCTGTGGCCGCATATGGGTGTCCAGGTTTTATGGGATGCTCTCCATTTGGGGTGGGTTGGGTAGTGCAACTTCTATTCTCCTTAATAACCTACACCATGTAAGGCCCGCTAAATTCCTTTTTCCTTTTCTGCCCTAAATTAAAAGGGTTGCCCTAATGTAATGGGCCTAAGGGCTGGCCTAATAGGGATTCAAACCCTAATCTACCCTAATTCCATTCTTTCATTCACTTTTCAGAAAACACGTTCCACCTTGCCTCCTTTGAGTAGTCGCAACTCTTTGCTAGTGTTAACTGTCAACCTTCTTCCAGCTAGCTCAAGTCAGGTTTCTGCTCCACGTATGTCATTCCTCAGCTCATGATTCCCCTTTTTTGGGCTTATTTCCATTTTTACCGTTAGGGTTTGGTAGTAACTCGTTCCTTTTTTCTGTTTTACCGTTTATTCCAACTCTTTGGCCATCCTTAGGACAATCGTGCTCACTGTGTGCATGTCGGAGTGTTCCGCTAACTTGTTTTCCAGGTACGGGAGGTTAGGGTTCGCCCTTTCTTTTGTGTTATGCTGATTGTGCTACTGTTTCATCATTTTAATATGCTTGGTGTGTTGATGCGAACTTGTGTATGGTAGTATTCAGCCATTTGTCACCTGTTGAGTGTTTATGCACGAGAGAACAGTGGTGAGCACTGGTTTCCTCGCCCAAGCGAGCATGTGTCGCCTAGGCGAGATCAATAGAGGCTCGCCCAAGCTGCTTCACGCGAGTGGTCGCTCAGGTGACTCACGTTGCTGTTGAGCGAGCGAGCATCTCGCCCAAGCGAGAGGGGCTCGCCTAAGCGAGATCCCGTGTGAGGCTACTGTTCCCCTTTTCGAGCCCTCTCCTAGGCGAAGGAGGCTCGCCTAAGCTAGAGCCTCTTGCCTGAGCCAGAGCCTCGCGCCTGAGCGAGACCCTTCAGCCTGAGCGAGGAGCCGAGCGAGGTAGTGTGATGTGTGATTGTTTCCTTGAATCTTGAATTGTTAATGCTTGCTTGGATTTGACTATTTTGTTAAATGCATGAGACAAATAAATATGCATGAGTGATGTGATTCATGAATTGTGAATAATGGGTTTGACATGAACTTAGCATGTGATCTTAATGAAGAGGTTGGTATTAAAGTGGAATGGTAACGAGATGAGTTGGAATGGTATATTCATGGATGAAGTATGATGAATTGGTATGGATTGATCTGGAACCTGAAAGGGATTGGTTATAAAGGGACTGACTCTTGTGGTGAGAGTAACAGGAGGCCTAAAACTCATTAAGGGCTAACCTTATGCGTGAGGTATTGATTCATCGTAACACTTGTAACACAGCTCGGGGGTGAGCAGAGGTATCAACCACAAGTGCAAGCATCCGCTGAATCCAACCAGATTATATATATCCAGATGAGTCGAGTCAGGGTCTAGTGTATTGCTTGATAAAGTCATAACATGTGGGGTGATTAATAAATACTGCTTGAATTGGGTGATAGTATGTGATTGCATGATAATTGATTTCTACTCTAGCTTACCCTACTATTGGTGTTGTATGTTCTGTGGTGTGGTATTTTCTTTTACAATTATCATCAACTTGTTGATGTGAGTAGAGGTGAGAACTCCACGAAATAATCAGGGTGATGAAGGTTCCGCTGCACAGTCCGCTTGGACTAGATATGTATCTTGATGGGGTTGTCGGTTGGATGTTGTAACTAGTTTGCTTTGGCATCGTGGTGTTCCTAGTATCTTGTAGGGGTTGTGTTTAATAGCCCAGGACTGCGCTGCTATACTATTTGTGCGTGAGTTTCTTTAAATTACGCTTATTAATTAAATGGGACGTTACATTTATGGTATCGGAGCGGTCATTCCTTAGGTCTGTGGACTTGGATGTCTGCTTAGCTTTCTCTATGTCTTTCTGAGTGTTCCAGTTAAATTTCTTGTCTTATCAAGCCTAACGAAGTGATTTTCTGTGTGCCAATGAACAATGGCACCTTCTCGTAAGACTCCACAATCCTCTAATGGTGACATACCCGATATCGTAGGGCAATAGAGGCGATGGTAGCTACTATGACACAGCAACAGATAGCGTCGCTCGAGCAACAACAGCTAGTGATGCAGCAGATGGGGGCTGCTAGGGTCGCTACTGAGGATGCTCATTGGTAACAAATGGAAGCCCTCCGGCAGCTGGAAGAGAAGAGGACAGTTGCACCTGTTTTTGGTCCCGAGCCACAACCGATAGTTAGGGAGTGGAGCCTAGAAGATTTTCTGAAGCATCATCCGGTGAAATTTGACGGTAGAGTCAGCCCAGATGCAGTAGACCAGTGGCTGAAGGATATAGAGAGGATCTTCGATGCGAAGATGTGCCCGATAGAGAACCGATTATCATTTGTTGTATACATGCTAACCGGTGAGGCGAAGCATTGGTGGATTTGCATGAAGTCCATCATGGAGGAGAGGGAGAAGTCGTCACATGGGAGGCTTTCAGGGGGAAGTTCCTCTCAGAGTATTTTCCCAACAGCAGCGTGAGGTATGCCAAAGAGGTGGAATTCCTCTAGTTAACTCAGGAAGGGAAATCGGTGACTAAGTATGCTGAGAAGTTCAAACACCTCAAACGCTTCTACACTCTACAGCTCGACAAGGAATGGAGATGCCGCAAGTTTGAGAATGGTGTCCGCGGTGATATTCGCTTGATGGTGGCTCCCTTATCCATCAAGGACTTTGCCGCTTTGGTAGAGAAGACCAGAGCGATGGAGAAGATGAAACATGAAGTAGAAGGCCAGCGCCCTCAGCAGCCACAGGAACCACAGAGGATTGGTGGACCATCTGGGTCTAAACCCAGACATGAGGAGCGGAGGAGGCAATATGATAGACCCCACCTTCAGTCTTAGGGCTCTAGGAGTTTCCCTCCCTAGTAGGGCTGAGTACAGTGTTATATATGTGGATGCCCTCACCTGAGGAACGCTTGCCCGTGTATGGAGTGTTACTGCCGGTGCAACAACTGTGGCAAGGAAGGCCACTTTGGGAAGGACTGTCCCACCATTGCTAGGGCAGTGACAGCCTCCAGTTCAGACACCCCACCAGCATCAGCAAAGGGACAGAGGCAACAAGCCTCAGGCGACAGGCAGGGTGTTCGCCATGACAGGGACGAAGGCGGCAAGCTCAGGTAACTTGGTTATTGGTTATTGTGTGATCGCTGGTGCTAGTTGTTGTGTGTTATATGATAATGGAGCGACACACTCCTTTGTGTCAAATGCTTGTATGGAACGTTTGGGTCTGCTGGTGTGCGAGCTGCAGTGTGAGCTTGCGATGTTTACTTCGGCGTCGGGTTTTGTCAAGACGTCGTCCTTATGTGCTAGGTGTTCGGTGGAGGTAGAGGGACGCAGGTACAAGGTGAATCTAATCTGCTTACCTCTACAGGAGTTGGAGGTAATCTTAGGGATGGATTGGCTCTCTGCCAATCGAATTCTTATAGATTGTCGAGAGAAAAGATTGTTGTTTCCTAACTCAGAGGAGCCTGAGTTTGTATCTCCTTAGGGAGTGGTAAAGGAGATTCAGAGTGGCGCACAATGCTTCATAATCTTCGCTCATATGGAGGTAGAGAAGGGAGAAATGTTAGTTATACCGGTGGTGCACAAGTTTGTGGATGTGTTCCCGGACGAGGTATCGGGGTGGCCTCCCAATAGAGAGGTGGAGTTCTCTATCGATCTAGTACCAGGAACCGACCTAGTATCGATGGCTCCATACCGTATGGCTCCAGCGGAGTAGGTGGAACTCAAAAAACTGATTGAGGAGCTGATGAAGAAGCAGTTCATCTGACCCAGTACTTTGCCTTGGGGAGCACCAATGTTGTTGGTGAAGAAGAAGGACGGGAGTTCACGTCTGTGTGTGGACTACAGGCAGTTGAACAAGATGATAATCAAGAATAAGTACCCTCTCTCGAGAATTGATGACTTGATGGATCAGCTGCATGGGTCATCAGTGTTCTCGAAGATAGATCTACAGTCAGGATATTATCAGATATTGGTGAAGGCCGATGATGTGCAGAAGACGGCCTTTAGATCCAGATATGGCCACTATGAGTACGTGGTTATGCCTTTTGGTGTGACCAATGCTCCGGCTGCGTTCATGGACTACATGAACTGGATTTTCAGACCGTTCTTAAATAAGTTCATCGTGGTCTTCATAAACGACATTCTCATATATTCTAATACTCAGGAGGAGCATGCTGAACATCTGAGGTTGGTGCTTAGTGTCCTAAGGGAGAAGCAATTGTATGTCAAGTTGTCCAAATGCGAGTTCTGGATGGATGAACTTCAGTTTTTGGGCCATGTAATATTTGCGCACGACATTGTAGTGGATCCGGCAAAGGTCAAGGCAGTGGTTAAGTGGGAAAGTCCCAAGTCAGCAATAGAGATCAGGAGCTTCGTGGGTTTAGCAAGCTACTATAGGAGATTCATTGAGGGATTCTCCAAGATAGTGGCGCCCCTGACGCAACTCACACGGAAGGACCAACCTTTCACCTGGACAGATAAGTGTGAGGAAAGTTTCCAAGAGCTGAAGAGAAGATTGACTAGCGCTCCGATACTAGTGATCCTGGATGTTAGGAAGCCTTTCGACGTCTATTGTGACGCCTCCCATCTCGGACTTGGTTGTGTGTTGATGCACGAGAAGAAGGCTGTGGCATATGCCTCGAGACAACTCAAGGTGCGTGAGAGAAACTACCCCACTCATGACTTGGAGTTGGCGGCCATAGTATTTGCCTTGAGAGAAACTACCTTTATGGTGCACAGTTTCGGGTGTTCAGCGACCACAAAAGCCTTAAGTATTTGTTTGATCAGAAGGAGCTGAACATGAGGCAGAGGAGGTGGATGGAATTCCTGAAGGACTATGATTTTGAACTGCTATATCATTCGGGGAAGGTGAATGTAGTGGCTGATGCATTGAGTAGGAAGACTGTACATGCTGCACACCTTATGATTAAGGAGGTGGAACTACTAGAGCAGTTTAGAGATATGAAGTTACAGGTGAAGTTGGGTCCGAGTCCATTAGGTGTAGTACCTTAACTATATCTAATGATTTCTTGGATTCAATTAGGGAGAGGCAACTATTGGATGTCAGCTTGAACCGAGTACGAGAACAACTTGGGATAGATGAGGCAAAGGATTTTGCTTTGGGTAATAATGGCATACTGCGGTTACAGAGCAGAGTGTGTATACCTGATGATGTTGAGGTAAAAAGGTTAATCCTTGAGGAAGGGCATAAGAGTCGTCTTAGCTTGCATCCTGGCATGACTAAGATGTACCAGGATCTCAAGGAATCCTTCTGGTGGCAGGGAATGAAGAAGGATGTTGCACAATTTGTATCCGCTTGTTTGACATGTCAGAAGACGAAGGTGGAGCATCAAAGACCCGGTGCGAATCTACAACCCTTGGAGATACCAGTGTGGAAATGGGACAGTATCTCCATGGATTTTGTGACCCATTTGCCACGGACTTTTAGGGGGCATGATACAATATGGGTTATAGTGGACCGATTGACTAAGAGTGCTCACTTCTTGGTGATGAACTTGAGGATGTGCATGGCAAAGTTGGCCCAACTGTACATCAAGGAAATTGTAAGACTGCATGGAGTACATTCGAGCATTGTATAAGACAGGGATCCTCGGTTTACATCACGATTTTGGCAAACCTTACAAGATGCTTTTGGAACCAAGTTGACCATGAGGACGATCCAGACACTTGAGGACTTATTACAGACATGTATACTGGATCACTTGGGAGCTTGGGATGAAGTGTTACCGTTGATTGAGTTTACCTACAACAACAATTTTCATGTGAGCATTGGCATGACGCCATATGAGGCTCTTTATGGCAGAAAGTGTAGGACCCCTCTCTGTTGGTATCAAGATGGGGAGGCAGTGCTTGTTGGACCAGAGTTATTAGAACAAACCATTGAGAAGGTGAGAATGGTGAGGAGCAAAATACAGGCTTCTCAGAGTAGACAGAAGGCTTACGTTGACCGTAGAAGGAGACCTTTAGAGTTTGCAGCTGGGGATCATGTGTTCTTGAGAGTGACCCGAACCACTAGCGTGGGAAGGGCCCTCTGCTCAAGAAAGCTTTCGCCCAAGTTTCTTGGTCCTTATCAGATCTCTAGGAGGATTGGACTAGTGACATATGAGATAGCTTTGCCTCCTCAATTGGCAAACCTTCATCTGATGTTCCATGTGTCACAACTGAGGAGGTATGTGTTTGATCTGGCTCATGTGTTGGAATCTGAGGATATACAGATCAGAGAGGATCTTACTGTGGAAGTGCCACCCATTGCCTTGGAGGAGAGTCGAGTTAAGGAACGTAGAGGAAAACCGGTCAATCTTGTCAAAGTTATCTGGGATCGGAGGACTGGTGACTCTACTTGGGAGTTAGAGGAGGATATGAGGAAATCACACCCGCATCTTTTTACCTGGTAAGTTTTCATTTTCGAGGTTGAAAATTTTCTTGTTGGGGAGAATGTAAGGCCCACTAAATTCCGTTTTCCTTTTCTGCCCTAAATTAAAAGGGTTGCCCTAATATAATGGGTCTAAGGGTTGGCCCAATGGGGATTCAGACCCTAATCTGCCCTAATTCCATTCTTTCATTCAATTTTCAGAAAACATGTTCCTCCTTGCCTCCTTTGAGCAGCCGCAACTCTCTGTTAGGGTTAGCCGTCAACCTTCTTCAAGCTAGCTCTAGTCAGGTTTCCGCTCCACCTAAGTCATTCCGCAGCTCATGATTCCCCTTTTCTGGGCCTATTTCCATTTTTACCATTAGGGTTTGGTAGTAACTCGTTCCTTTTTTCTGTTTTACCGTTTATTCTAGCTCTTAGGACAGTCGTGCTCACTATGTGCGTGTCGGAGTGTTCCGCTAGCTTGTTTTCCAGGTACTGGAGGCTAGGGTTCGCCCTTTCTTTTGTGTTGTGCTGATTGTGCTACTATTTCATCATTTTAATATGCTTGGTGTGTTGATGCGAACCTGTGTATGGTAGTATTGAGCCATTTGTGACCTGTTGAGTGTTTGTGCACGAGAGGATAGTGGTGAGCCCGTGTTTTCTCGCCTAAATGAGCAAGTCTCGCCTAGGTGAGATCAATAAAGGCTCACCCAAGCTACTTCACGCGAGTGGTCGCTCAGGCGACCCACGTTACTCTTGAGCGAGTGAGCATCTCGCCCAACCGAGAGGGGTCTCGCCTAAGCGAGATCCCGCGTGAGGCTACTGTTCCCCTTTTCGAGCCCTCACCTAGGCGAAGGGGGCTCGCCTGACCGAGAGCCTCTCGCTTGGGCGAGACCCTTCAGCCTAAGTGAGGAGCTGGGCGAGGCAGTGTGATGTGTGATTGTTTCCTTGAATCTTGAATGGTTAATCCTTGCTTTAATTTGAGTATTGTGTTAAATGCATGAGACAAATAAATATGCATGAGTGATGTGATTCATGAATTGTGAATAATGTGTTTGACATGAACTTAGCATGTGATCTTAATGAGGAGGTTGGTATTAAAGTGGCATGGTAACGAGATGAGTTGGAATGGTATATTCATGGATGGAGTATGATGAATTGGTATGAATTGATCTGGAACGTAAAAAGGATTGGTTATATAGATTGATGTCGTGTGTGTGTGTGTGTATATATATATATATATATATATATATATATATATATATATATATATATATATATATATATATATATATATATATATATATATATATATATATATATATATATATATATATATATATATATATATATATATATATATATATGCATGATAGGTCTTTCTTGATTGAACGAACATGATTGGTTGATGGTCAGTACATAAATCCTTGAGATCTCTAGGTGGGATCTAAGGGTCGTGCTTTAGTGGTCGGGATGTAATTCCATGGCCCCTGTTAGTGGGTGTCCATGGTGGTGCCCCATCTATATCGTCTGGTAAGTATTTAAGGTAAGGTTGCATCCTGACACTCTAAGGAGTCAGTTAGTGTCACTTAGAGCGGACGGACTCTTGTGGTGAGAGTAGCCGGAGGCCTAAAACTCTTTAAGGCTAACCTTGTGCGTGAGGGATTGATTCATCGTAACACTTGAAACACATAGCTCGGGGGTGAGCAGAGGTATCAACCACAAGTGCAAGCATCCGCTGAATCCGACCAGACTATATGTATCCAGATGAGTCGAGTCAGGGTCTAGTGTATTGCTTGAGAAAGTCATAACATGTGGGGTGATTTATAAATACTGCTTGAATTGGATGATAGTATGTGACTGCATGATAATTGATTTCTACCCTAGCTTACCCTACTATTTGGTGTTGTATGTTCTGTGGTGTGGTCTTTTCTTTTGCAATGATCATCAACTTGTTGATGTGAGCAGAGGTGAGAACTCCCCGAAATAATCAGGGTGATGGAGGTTCTGCTGCATAGTTCGCTTGGACTAGATCTGTATCTTGATGGGTTTTCTTTCTGGGCTATAGCCCATGTATTAGTTTACTGTTTTAATTCCCTTTGGGGTTTTCAGTTGGATGTTGTAACTAGTTTGCTTTGGCATCGTGGTGTGCCTAGGATCTTGTAGGGGTTGTGTTTAATACCCCAGGACTGCGCTGCTATACTATTTGTGCGTGACATTTCTTTAAATTACGCTTATTAATTAAATGGGACGTTACACACCACATGCTTCTTTAATCTGAGGAACCCATGGCCTGCATTAGAAGTGGATAGTTTCAGGGTTCTTTCTTTTTTACGGTGTAGCCATGCGTTTCTTTTTGGGGTTAGTCTCCCTTTAACACATAGAAGGTCTTCTCTTCTTTTCCTGGTGCTATAGTTGGGTTTTTTGAAGTTTTCAGCGCAAGCAAATAGGCACAACCCTTGTATCATTTCTCTAAACTTGGAGCCTGGTTCGTGGTAGTTTCACAATGAGTGCGAGGAAATCGTGGTTGTTCCATGTTGGTGCAGGTGGTTGCGGGACTTTTTATGTTGTGGGTTTTGGGTTGGATATGTGGTATGGGTGCTACCATTTGGGTTCCAATTCGTGTGAGTTATAGCGTGTGTAGTGGATGGATAGTGTAGTACTTTTCACGATTGGTTCTAGGATTGTTTTCTTTTGGAAGTGGTTAGTTCGGAGTTTTCTTACGTTCATGGATCAGGTGAGGGGCTTTGAGTAAAGACAAGTGGGTGCTATCAAAGGATAGAAGGTTCTTCATTTTATGGTTTTGACTTTTCTTTACGTTCCTAAAACTCATTTGTTTGAGGGTGTAGTGCATGCGTTTCTGTGGTGGTTTATTATTGGAGGTTGCGTTTCTTTTTCTTGATGCATGGGGTGGTCCATGAATAGTTTTCCTCGACTTAATATATTACGTGTGTTGGTACAACTTCCTTGGTTCTCATTAGTTTTTTATACAGAATTGATTAATTGACAAACAAAGTTTGATAAAGCTGAGGTGGCTTTATGTATCACATGTTTTCATTTTTTTAATTTTGATAAAATTTACCACGCTGGCTTCGAAGGAAAGAAACTCTAGTTTTGAAGAATTTTTCTTTCATACTTTTCTCCTTTCTCACACTCTCCTTTCTGTATCTTTGTCATGCGTTCCCCTTCCTTTTTTCGTGCACCACTACATGTTAGTTCCATTACTCTTGCTTTGTTTTCAAATTTTTGGGTTTACTATTTTTCTTTTTGCACCCTCCAAATTCACAACACACGTCTCTATTGTTTACTACAAGCGCTAGGCAACCCTACTCTTTGCACCCTATAGAAAATGTGCAGCAGAATGCTTAGTGTTTGGACAAAAACCAAGAGAGGCTGAATTGGACACAAGTATTTATACTGGTTCAGCTCAAAAGATCCTACGTCCAGTTGTTAATCACTTTATACAGAGAGATTAACTCAATCACTAATAATAACAGATTACAATCAGATAATCAAGATAATAGGGAAAAGAAAACACCTATCTTGAAGACACAAGAGATGAAAGTAACTTTCTTTGAATCACACAGAGACCTTGACCTAGCTTTCCTAGCAACAACAACAACACTCAATCTCTTTGAAACCCTTTTAGGAAAAGTTATCGCTCTACTCACACTAGGCTTTTGAAAGCACTATTAAGAACACCTAGAGAACTTCTTTGCAAACACAACACTAAGACTTTGGCTCTCAAAAAGGTAATTTCGAAGTAGAATTGCAGTTCTTTAAATAGTGATTTCAAAAAATTAGGTTAAAAACTGAACAAACATGTTCTAACTACAAAGGATAATCGATTATCACTTATGATATTTGATTATTCCTGTAGGTTTTATGAAAACAAAATTTGAACATAATCGATTATCACTACGGATTTTCCAAAAATGAGGGAAACCAAAGAGATGAAGTTTATGTTGCTGATTCTAAGTTAATTAAAAATACTTTACAAAAGCAATTAACTTATTTTACAATCTCCCCCTTTTTATGATGATTCCTATAGTTGAGAGTCTTACAAAGAGAATGGTTAAAATAAGTTAATGTTTTCTTTAAACTTTTCTCCCCTTTTTTTATCATTAGAGAAAAGGCTAAAACTCCCATTATATCAGATAATCATCATACCACAAGAAGAAAAAGATGTGCTTAATCATTCATAATTATATTTAAAAGGGAAAGTACAAATAGTGGTAAATCATAAAATAAGAAATAGAAATCCTCCCCCTAAAATTTTGCACTCATGTCATCATCTTCTTTTGCATGAGTGAATTCCTCATCAAACCTATTTTCTAGATTTGAAATTCTAGTATCTATCCCCCTAATTAGTCCAAAAACTTCTTCGTGACGCGAGTTAGAAAGAAGAAATAATTCTTCTAGCCTTTTATTCATGCTCAATATGTTGTCTTCTAAGAAAAAATGATCCAGCACCACTAGAAGATCCAACATTTTGGGAAGTAGAGGCTATAAGATCAGAAGGAGGAGTTCTTCATTTTCAGCTTCATAATTTGGCTTATCATCTCTATGGACATATACATCACCAAGAGGAATAAGTTTTAACTACTTGAGAGAGTTGTCAGCAATTTCATGTGCACGAATTGTACTTTTACAAAGCTCCCCAATTGTGTCGACTCCTTTGTATTCATAAATCCTTAAGATTAGGAGAGAATATGGTAGAGGATATTGTGGATACCTTTTGGCTTTTAGCATAGTATCAAGGATTAAGCTTGACCATTTGATGGGCACACGATTTAAAATCCCATACATTATAAGAAGATCAATGATGAGTCATTATTTTCCCTTATCCCATTCCCCTTTTTGTACCCATCTTGATGCTTGTTTAGTGCTTAATTGTCTCTTGCTAGAGCATTTTCCTCAATTGGGCTTCAATGGGCCATTATTTCGAATTTTGAGTAATTTGACATTAATTGGTCTATTTTTTGTTACCAATTATTTTTAGGTATTTTGTGGAGCAAATTTTTGAGCTTGGACAATAATCTTAAGATGAAGAGAGAGTTTCCATATCATTGCCATGTGAGCACCATGCCAATCAGCTTGTCCACGTCACTTGTCCACCATTTTGAACCTATAGTGGCATTGTTGTAATTCTGAGTGGTAGATTGGCGATTTGTAATTATAAGTTCCTATGGTAATGTGACCACATTTTTGGAGGGTTTCCTTAGAGTGACAATCCCTCTCTTTTTCTCCCTCATTCTCAATTTTTACTTTTTTGAGAGAACACCCATTTGGGGGTTTTCGTTTTCACGCATTTTCCACACGTTTTGGAGTGTTTTTGAGCATTTTGTACACTATTTCAGTCTGTTTTCTTCATATTAGTGATGTATTTTTCTTTACCTTTGCTTTGTAATTCAAATTCCACCGCTTTCTGACTTAGTGTATTGACTACTTGAAGGACATACAATTAAGCTTTGAGGTTCTATTTTGTATTTGTGTTTTGCCTCTTAATTACAGATTGGGTAATGTGTTCTTGGTTGATTTCGTTCATGCTTAATGAATTAGGTTGGCTGCCATAGATGAATAGACGTTTGTATTTCTTAATTGCGTATTGAAACACGCTTTCAATCCTCGCTTAGTAGGTTTGAACGAGTGGATTGGGTATGACTAGAACCCTAATTACGTGACCCATTATGAGTGAAATTGCATTCAAATTCAAGGAAGTCAATATTGTTTTTAATCTGCTTTATTAACATTTACAAAACTATTTAATTTATTATCATAATTCTGGAATCTGCCACCCCCCCTTTGTGTTGAATTGCATCTGAAAATATCTTTCAATGAAAGGTTTGGTCTTAGGTTTCCAGATTTGGATAAATTCATCTCTCCTTTCTTCATCGAAAATCCAACCTTCAATGGAAGAAGTTCGTGGAGAAGGCTGAGTTGAACGTGGAGTAGTACGTCGACGAGTGGGAATTTTTCTGCGGGATGATTTTGCCATTGTGAATAACACAGAAATTTGAGAGTGAGAGAGAGAGCTGTGCGAAACTTTAGGGTTCAAAAGGGGGCAAATTGAGAGATGTCGATTTTTCTGGGTGAATAGTTGAAATTGGCGGCGAGAATTTATAGGAAGATGTTTGCCAACGAATATATTGAAGAAATCGAGGCAAATCTAGCCGTTACAACGACTAGTTTTTGAAATTTTTTTGCCCAACGTTGCGCGATAATTGATTATCCTTGGTGATAATCGATTATTATTTCAAGGTTTGAATCCTAAAAAGAATTGGATGAGCAGATAATTGATTATTGTAAGTTATAATCAGTCATTACAGAACAGATTTTAGTAATTTGGATAGGGGTCTTGATAATCGATTATTCTCTCTGATAATCGATTATCCTTAAGAATTTGAACTTTATTCAGAGAATGGATAATCGATTATCCTTAATGATAATCGATTATTGAGCGATGCTTTACCAAAATTTGGAAAACTTTAAGTTGTTGCACTTTCAAGATATTTCTAGTATTTCCAAATCTCTCCTAAGTTCATAAAATCCATCTTCAGCTAAAGGTTTTGTAAAAATTTCAACTAATTGATGCTTGGTGTTTACATATTCTATAACACAATTTCCTTTACTTATGTGATCCCTTAAAAAATGATGTCTAATTTCTATGTGCTTTGTTCTATAGTCCATTATGGGATTTTTGGTTAAGTTTATGGCACTTGTATTATCACACTTTAGAGGTATGTGATTTTGATAAATATTATAATCCTCTAATTGTTGTTTCATCCATAGGATATGAGCTCAACAATTGCCAACAACAATGTATTCAGCCTTAGTAGTTGAGAAAGCCACATATGTTGAGTCTAGAAGCTTTGGAGTTAGATATTCGATCGTCAGACCCTTATGTAACTCATGAGGAAGATTGTTTTCTTTCTTCGTTTCTGAACAAAAAAACCTACAGTCATCAAACTTCCTTTTAAGCAAACTAAAGGAAATGTCTCCACCAAATCCAAACGTCCTGACCATTTAGATTAAAATGCTCCAGAATATCAGTCTATACACATAGATAAGACATACAATAATTCCTTTTGCCACCATCTCTTCATATTCCCATTAATATTTTATTTGGAATTTAATGATATTAATTTAAACCAAAAAATTACATTTGTGATACAATTTAAATTATCTAGTAATAAGTTCAATCAACAATTAAAATCTTAATGACATTATATATCAAATTTAATAATAATGACATTAAATTAAAATTTAGCAGTAACTAATAAACTTGTAAATCAATAACATTACAAATATAACCAAAATTAAATATAATATATCAAACTAATTAATTTTACGTTATTATATCAAAATTATATTTACTTAATAAATGTAATAATTACATATACTCAAATTACCAAATCAATCCTTTAAAATCATTTAAATCGAAATAATTGATTTATATACATAACATTAAATAACAATATATATTACAAAAAAATAAAAATACATATTACAGATATAATTAAATCCTACCTTATCACCAATTCATATGAAATATACTAAAAAAACATAACATAAAATAATAATTAATTCAACCTAATTATATCAATAATATATCTCTTAAATCAATCTAATCGGTACATATAATTAAATTAACTATTGAAGTCTTGAAAATATTTTTTTTCTAATAATTTATTTATACATAAAAATATAAAAATCTTTTTTTTTTCAAAATAACCAAATTTTAAAAACAAAAAACACGAGCCGTGCATATGCACGGGTCTCCTACTAGTTAGATCTTAAAACTAAACAAAAAAAAGAAAAAACTAAAAAAAAAGTGAAAATTCAATTTGTGAACTACGTTACCTCGAAATATGTTGTGCAATGTGTTACTTGAGTAATGTTATTAATTTATAGAGGTATTAAATTAATATTAAATATTTAATTTTAAAAACTTAAATAAATGAGTTGAAATTTCAATAGATTATTTTTTTTCCGATTTCATATTAATTGATTACAATATTCTTTTTTAGGAGATATGTTTAGGTTTAACTCAATCATACTAAATTAAAATCTCAGCAGTTGTTTTTTTATGTTAAAAATGAACTATTTCGAATATATAAGTAACTAAAATATTTTTATATTTAATGAATGATATTAAGAATCTCAGCAGTCTCATCCAATTCTTAGTTTCCTATCACTTAGCATGAACCTCATGATGTGTTTATTTCTCCCACAATTTCTAATTCATTCAATATGTCAATTCTTCCACTATTTATAATCCATCCACTCAATTAATTCCTCTGGTCCCTGGTGTTTCTTCATCTTATAAACCTACTCATCTATTGCAAACACATTCAAAGTCAAGTATTGTCAAACCACGTCGTTTTCCTACCTTCTCATTATTGCAGAACCAAACATTATCTAACAAGCTTTAATTTCTCCTCATTGATGCCAAGCAATGCAACATGGATATGATGCTTTAATGGCTAATCATGCATGGCCCCTCATTATTCTTCCTCTTGCGTGGACTACAATAGGTTGTAAGTGGGTCTTTCGTATTAAAGAAAATATGAATGACACAACTAATAAGTACAAAGCTCATTTAGTGGCAAATGGGTTTCATCAGAAATTTGGGTGTGATTATCTTGAGACCTTTTCTCCAATTGTCAAGTCGGTTAATATTTGGTTTTTCTCACCTTAGTTCTTACTAACAACTTGTCCATTCAACAGATTGATGTAAACAATGTTTTCATAAATGGAATTCTCCATGAAGATGTATACATGGCTTAACCTCCTGGCTTTGAATATGTAGATTGTACTATGGTTTATAAACTTCACAGGTTTATATATGGATTAAAACATGCCTCATGAGCATGGTATGAAAGACTCACTTCTACTTTGATTGGTTTTGGGTTTGTTCACAACAAATGTGATCCATCCGATATTGATGACAAAAGATCCAGTTTTGGTGCTTGTATATTCTTTGGCAATAATCTTGTTTCTTGGTGGTCTAAAAAACAAACTTTGGTTGCATGGTCAAGACAAAAAGTCAAAATATTGTAGTCTTATTGTCACTGGTCAAAAATCTTGTGGTTGTAGTCTCTTCTTAAAGAGCTAAACATGAATTATGCTACACTTATCCTCTATTGTGGTAATCAAAGCACTACTATTTTAAGTCAAACCTTGTTTTACACTCCCAGACCAAACATCTTCTATGTGCGAGAAAAATTCCTTGACCGATCATTAAATATCACTCACATTCCTACAAGTGATCAAGTAACAAATATTTTCACTAAACCCTTTTCTCAAATCTGGTTGTGTCACTTGTGTTACAAACTCAATGTTCTTGATTATTTTCATGAACCTTGAGTTGAGGGGGACTTTGAACGTGTCTAGTGACAATATATATTTCTGTTTTGATATTTTATTATGTTTTGCATTCTATTATTTTGTTACGTAAACTCTGCTATTTCTCTTATGTATTTTCTCTCTCTTCCTTCTTTATATATATATATATATATATATATATATATATATATATATATATATATATATATAATATTATGTACTCGTATATATGTAATAATGAAAAATAATAATATTTTCACCTCTTCAATTCTATGTTTTCTTTCTTTGTACAATTTATTTCCCCTTTACATTGAAGATCATATTTCATGAATTGTAAACCAAAATTTCTTTTCCATTTTGCCTCTTTATCTATGCTATTTTGATTCTTATTAAGAGAGAATTAACTTAGAAGTATCCTACATTCATTTTTGATACATAAATATTTTTCTACTTGAATTGAAGTTCCTCTCATGACATCAATGTTGAATTAAGCTCATTATGTTATCGGTTAATTTACGGATTCCTTAAACATATAATATATTCAATAAGAAGAATAAAAATGAATAAACATAAACAAGACTAAGATTGAAATAATATATTATATAATTAATCTTAAATAAAAATAATGCTAAATAATAGACTAAAACTATTTCCATCAAGTTAAAATTAGACTAAAATTAAGTTAAGATTGAGTGCCAACGTGACTCAAATTTTCGAGTTTAATTACACATGAGAATTTTGTGTGAGTTTAGTTTTGTTGGCAAAAATACATCAATTAAGAACATTGTCATCCTTACCTTACTAACACAGAAATAAGATAAAAATAAGGATACACACAAATATAACAAGGAAACCCCAAAATCGGAGAAAAACCACAACCGTTCTCTAATGACAACTAAAGAATAACACTATATGAAAATTTATACAACACATAGACTACCTTCCCATCCCTTTGTCCCCAAGTACACTCACACTCTTCAAAGCAAGAATTTAACCAAACCTCACAACACTCTACTACAAGAGTATAAGAAAAGTAAAATACAAGCTTAAAGTGTCTTTGACTGGAACAAGGAACATCATAGACTTAGAACCCATTATATAGTCACTAACGCCCACTCCCCAACTTATACTAGTCAATATAGAACTTTTTAAGACGTATTTGCCCAACATTCTCCATCCTGATTAAAATAAATACATCTTCGTTGCCGATACCAACAATCATACTCCACCATAAAGAGCATACTTACTTGGAATTAAACTATCCAAAGAATTTTCACTTGTAATTATACCATCCAAAGAATTTTCACTTGGAACTAAACCATCCCTGACCAACCAGGAGCTGCCATGTCATGTCCTTCTTCCTCAAGGAGATATGTAACATGTAACATCCCATCTGGATATTAGGATTTTAAATTAAATAAAATAGAAATAATACGTCAGCGTCATTTATTAAATCTCATTTCCCAAAACGCGGGAAAATTTAAAAACTTCATTACATAGTCAAATAAACTAAATCCAAATCATAAACTTGATTAAATCATAAGTATCGCAAAGTGTTTACAAAATTATTCCAAATCATAAAACAATAAAACTCTTAGAAAACTCTTTATCCCAGTCTAGCCCCGCTCCGGTTCTATGCCTCACCAGATCCACCTGCAACATAATCTGCTCCCGTGTACCGCGTATACGATCATTGCCAAACAGAAGCAGATAGGGTGAGCTAACGAAATAAACATATATATATATATCTATGGCACAAATATACAATCATACAATCACACCAAAGGAAATCCATCCTTTGATATTCCATCACATGGCCACCACCATGTTAATCGTGTTCTACATCTTCTAATGAGTACCCCAAGGTGTCTTGGTGCCATACCTATCGGCCACAACCGATAGAACACGTGCGGGAAACCATTGCTACGGATCATACACCGTAACGCCAGGTGGAGTTCCCAAATACGAACATAGTTCGTAACGTCCCAAGACTACCAACTCGTCAGCTAACTATTGTGGAGGGCAATCTATCTAGACCCATCCGTATTGGCCACAACCAGCACACCCACACTAGCAACACTCGCCAACCCAAGCTCAACTCAAGGGTACTTCATGTTCATCCGCCATTCCGAGCTCAACTCGAGGGATGTCATTCCGAGCTCAACTCGAGGAATGTCACGTGCTTAACCCCTACCCGAGAAGGGATACGTTCTGAGCTCAACTCAAGGAACACCAGCAAGCCGACCTTTAAAATATCCTAGAAGCCTTATAGATCACGCACATCATAACAAGTATAACACCAATCTGCTACAGCAAAATCGCCTGGTGGGGGACACGTACCGCCAAGCGTTGCCACTTCCAGATCGCCTGGCAGGGGACACGTACCGCCAAGCGCCTTAATCTTCACTACCACTGCAATTATCGCCTGGCAGGACTTCCTATGCCGCTAGGCGCCGCGTGCCTTAGTATTTACTAAACTACAGACTTCGCCTGGCGCACCTCTCCTTACCGCCAGGCGCCACCGTGATCTTGAACCCCCTGTTTCTACGTTGTCGCTTGGCGGGTCGATCACCACCGTTAGGCGCTACACCAGTACTTGCACAATACTGGTTTTAGTTTAGGTTCAAGCACACTTCACACAGGTTGCTCTCATTTGCTCTCATTCTAGAGTACCCCTAATGAAAGGCATTGCCATCTATAATGTTCTAGGCCTTATAGCACCTCACATGTGCATTCATCCCGTAGTCATATAGACAATCCCAAGCGTGCTCAAACAAAATATAAGCAGGAGCATTCTAACAATTTTAAGCACATGATCTTATGCACCAATGCAATTTAATATTGACACCCATGCCTTCACCAAACCAATTCTCTACATGTGACTAACCCAAAGGAACATTCAAATTGATAGAGACATACCACATAACCCAATCGTGCTTCATTAGAAGTTACTAGAACTTATCAAGAGGTTATTCATGCATTTTAACGACTCCAAAATCAGCAATATTGAGTAACGTATATCTCTAGCAATTGACCTCGAAATCCAATCTCCACCGTTCAAAGTGAAGAACCACATGTTATGGACCACCTGTCAAAATTTCACCTAAATCGGACGGTTAACGAACTAGGTTATGCAGTTTTACGAAAACTGCGCGAACTAGAAGAACATAGTGGCGCCTAGTGCCCAGAAGTGAGGATGTGGCGCCTAGCGGGACTTAAATACCGCCCAGCAGTTTCTGTGCGCGAAAAGTATGAAAAACAGCGTTTTTCGTGAACAAAACACCACGTGCATCGCCTGGTATGGCGCCTGGCGGCTAAAGGGGTGCCGCCAGGCGGTTCCTGCACCTGCGAACCTTACCCCCTTCACAACAACTCTAATTTCCCTCAATTTCTAAGTCCATAGGATATGAACCCAGTTATTGGGACTCCAGTTCATTCCTAACACTTCCCATTCACGTATTCATTCACATTTCCCCTTAGATTGCTACCACTATAGAAACTCCCAATTATGAAACCCTAAAATGTGAGTATGTCTCATTCCCCCAATTTTTATTCTTATCACGCCCCAAATTTCACAAGTTTTCAATTCGATTTGGTTAATTAATAATCTTATTACACTTCCTACTAGTCCAAATCTGCCCAAAATCCAGAAAAAAACATCAAAACCAAGCCTCATGGCTCGCGTCGCCTGGCGGTTCAATCAATACCGCCAGGCCCTTCATAAAAAAAAAACCCAGAATTGGGTTAAATTCTGGCGGTCTCATTCGTGCCGCTAGGCGGTTTCCCTTCGCAACCCAGAAATGCAGTTGAAATGGTATGAGTCGCCTGGCGAAAATTCATCACCCACCAGGCGGTTTCTGGAAAAATTCTAGAAACACGATTCTCAAGCAATGCAAGGGATAAATCATACATAATGAGTTATAAATCATGCAATTATTCATAGAACTACAATTAAACGCAGTATAACTCCCCTAACCTGATTCCCTTGGCTTAAATTTTGGAATTGTTATGAATTCTCTCTTGATCCTCAATGATCTCCCTTTGGCTTTCTCTCCCAATTCAGCTTCAAAGCTTCACTCCAACCTTACTACTCTCAAAATTCGTGTTTTGTTTTCTGAGTACACTCACTTGCCAAAACCCTTCTTCTTACCTCACATTGGCCTTTTAAAGGTGCCTTAAAGCTAGATAACAACCAAAAACGAATTTAAGGTTTAATGGCAATGTTTATTATCATTCATTGATTCTTTATGGTCCGTTTTTCAGCCTCCCTTGGCTGCCCATGCATCTAGGGTTTCCCTTAACCCTTCAAATTCAAGCCAAAACCCAAAATAGCAAAAATAAAAATAAAGTTTAATTTGGGTTCTCCAAGGGTTCAACCCATAACCATACAAATACCAAATCAATGTTCAACCATTTAACCAATTCATGTTTTGTGATGACTAATATAATTAAATGATTATATCATTTCATATTCATGCTCAACATATATTTAAAAATGAAAACAAATAAGTAACACACAATTGGCATACATAGGACTTGAACTCAAGTCCTTTCACACAATTAAAGTACTCTAAACCACTTGAGCTAATACTTTTCCATATCATAGCAATCCGCATTAAATGCCTTAAAGGCTCATACTACCCGCATTTATTAAATAATTATTTAATTAATTATTTAAATTTCTCGGGTCTTACATAGCAAAACCAACATTCTTCACAACACCACCACCATGGGAATAACACCGGACCCTGCCCTAGCAGCCTTTGCTAGAGAACCAGCCTTCACTGCACTGTCATAACACCAAGATGCAACAATCGCCAACCACGTACCACTGTCGCACAAGCCACGAAATGTCGTCACTATATGGACTTCTATCGTACCATGCATGAGCCACTACACCACTCGTTAGACCAGATCGTGCTTCACGACAATAGTAACCACTAGACCTCCAAGTGCACTCCATGTAAGCTCGGATATGTAAGCTACACCACACGAACAATACCTATAACCGGTAGAGCACTTCCTCTACGCACATGCCATAAACCGCGACTCACACATATCAGATCTCCATCGTGCATCACTCATTAAGCCACGCAAGCACCACCAACGAAAAATACCCAGAATGACACAGAGAAAACTAAGCGGACACCCAAGTCCACACACCTAAGGTTCGACCGCTCTGATACCATAAATGTAACATCCCAAAAACTGAATAACCTCAATTGATAAAACATCACATACATGAATATTCAAAGGGTACGAGGTTTAGGGTATAAAGTATACAATACGTCAAATATACCCGGATTACAAGAAAAGGGCCCCATGGCCCAACTAGAAATGTACTGAAAAGAACACAATTAAAGATAGTAGGTCTTGTTCAGACAAGAAAACATAAATAATAAAATCCTCCAGTAAAGGGCCCTACAGTGGGCCCAACACCTGTCCAATCCATCAAGCTGCAGCATTTCTATTACCATCACCACTGCTAGGGGTTCTCACATCTGCTCACATCAACAAGGTTGATGATCATTGCAAAGGAAGAGACCACACATAACACACAAGCAAGTGAAAGGGTAAGCTAGCGAAGAAGTCATTATATCAGACACTCAACATACCATTCCACATTCAAACACACATAGCAGACACCCACATATGCAATACCCATTCATATAAAACCCTAAGATTTAGCTATCCGGATACGTAACTGAGGCACCACCACATGGTAATGAAATTATGTCCTAGCAATGAGGCGTCACCGCGAGGCCTTCACGAAATTATACCCTTACAGGAGGCACCACCACGTGACCTTCGTGGAATTACGCCCTGGCCCCGAGGCACCACCACGACCCCTCGTGGAATTACGTCCTTTTGTCGAGGCACCACCAGGGACTCCCCTTAAGAGGGTCCATGGAATTACGTCCAATCGATGAGGCGCCACCAAGATCTCTCACTACAAGAGTCATGGAATTATGCCCTACCCATACTTTAAACATGTTCCACCCACCAATCAAGAATTTCCCATAACACAAATATCATGTATAATTAACAATTCATATAATTCATGCTTTCCAATTCATACCCAATCCAATAAAATGTCATTTCCATTTCAAATGTACATATTAATCATGCTATCATCACACAACCCTTCTAGTAAGGCATTTGAGTCAAATAAAGAAGCCACATATCGGTGAACCACTCAATAACAACATCAAAACTCGCCCGCTGTCTCGCTCAAGCCAACAGGGCTCGCTCAGGCGAGAGGGACCCTCTCGCTCAGGCGAGGGCGCGACGAGGGAACAGGGAACCATGCGAGGTCTCGCTCAGGCGAGTCCCTTCTCGCCTAGGTGAGAGCACTCCTCGCTCAAAAAGAACGCGCGTCGCCTAGGCGACAAATCACGCAACAAAAACCTAGGCGAGCCTCTGATATTCTCGCCTAGGCGAGAGTAGCTCGCTTGGGCGAGAAAACCAGTACTCACCACTGTTTTCTCATACAACAGCCAAGACCACGAATCAAATCATGCTTTAACTCGATCCAAAACGGACACAACACCAACCAATCCATACAGACACGAAAAGACGTCCAAAACAGCGGAAAAACACAAATAACAGAAGGTCCTAGCTTCCCTTACCTGGAAAACAAGCTAGCGGGACACTCCGACACGAACATAGTGAACACGACGGCCCTAATGATGGCCAATGAGGTGGAGCAGGAGCTGGGTTTGAGTTGGCTCGAAGAAGGTTCAGAGTAAACCCTAGCGGAGCGTTCCGTACGAGAGGCGCAAAGGTGATGGCTGATTCTTCTACAAGAGTGAAAAGTGCAAATTAGGGAAACTAGGAATGGTTTTTAACCTTTGGGCCAACCCTCAGGCCCAACAGACGCAAGGCAACCCTTAAAATACTAGGGCAGGAAATATTGGGCCTTATATTCTCCCCAACAAGAAAATTTTCGTCCTCGAAAATAAAGACTCACCAGGTGAACAGATGTGGATGTGATTTTCTCATGTCCTCCTCTAACTCCCAAGTCGAGTCACCCGCCCTTTGATCCCAGATGCTTTAACTAGACAGACCTCCTTTCCTCGACGTTCCTCAACTTTGCTATCCTCTAGAGCGATGGGTGGTACTTCCATTGTGAGGTCTTCCCTGATATGTATATCCTCGGCTTCCAACACATGAGTCAGGTCAAATACGTACTTCCTTAACTGTGAGACGTGAAATACTAGGTAAAGGTTTACCAACTGAGGGGGTAAAGTTATCTCATAAGCCACTGACCCAATCCTCCTCGTGATCTGATATGGGCCAAGGAACTTAGGAGAAAGTTTCCTTGAGCGGAGAGTCCTTCCCACACCAGTGGTTCGGGTCACCCTCAAGAACACATGATTGCCAGCTGCGAACTCCAAAGGCCTCCTCCTACGGTCTACATAGGCCTTCTGCCTACTCTGAGATGCCTGCATTCTGTTCCTCACCATTCTCACTTTTTTGGTGGTCTGCTCCAAGAATTCTGGTCCAACCAACACCGCTTCTCCATCCTGATACATAGAGAGCCTCATATGGTGCCATGTCAATGCTCGCATGAAAATTGTTGTTGTAGGTGAACTCTATCAAGGGTAACACCTCATCCCAAGCCCCCAAATGATCCAATATACACGTCTGTAGTAAGTCTTCAAGTGACTGAATGATCCTCTCCGATTGGCCATCAGTTTGGGGATGGTAGGCTGAGCTCATAGTCAACTTGGTCCCCAAAGCCTCTTGTAAGGTCTGTCAAAACCGGGATGTAAATCGTGGGTCTCTGTCGGAAACTATACTCGAAGGTACACCATGCAACCTCACGATCTCCTTGACGTACAGTTGGGCCAACTTGGCCATGGACATCCTCAAGTTCATCGCCAAGAAGTGGGCACTTTTGGTCAATCGATCCACTATCACCCAGATGGTGTCATGTCCTCTAAAAGTTCGTGGAAGATGAGTCACGAAGTCCATGGAGATGCTGTCCCATTTCCATACTTGATGAGTTCAAATTTTTGCCCTCATTTAATATTTAAATTTGGGGATTTAATTGAATTTTCTGTGCTTAAAGATTGATTTAATTAGGATTTGTGATTAATGGATTTATTGAGTAAGTTTGGTAAAAGTGGCGTAAAAATTGATTTTAGTTGCATAAAATATTATTGGATATTCTAACGTTTGTTAATGCAGCTGGAATTTATTTTTGGTCAATTAATAATGTGATTTTGAAGTATTCAAAGTTACAAAATAAGTCCAAAATCAAGAAATTCTGGAAAAGAATAAATCAGGAGCTAAATGCACCCCCAGATTTTATTTGCACACTCCTCCCTCAAGTGGACCACAAAAACCTGTTCTGCACCCCCAGTTTTCACTAAGTTGCACCCCTCCTACCACTTAACTCCACTCAACCAGATCATGCCATGTGGCAATCCCCACCTTTTAAGATTAGCCAACCATAAGCCGCCATGTGTCATAATCCCCACCTCACCAAATTAACCAATCAGATTCTGCCACGTCATCATCTTCATCTCCCAAAACCCTAACCCTAATTTTCTCCTCTCCTTCCACCCACCATGGCAGCCGCCGCCGCCATCTCCTCGCCGGCCACCACGAACAGGAACGCCATCTTCTTCTCGCGCCCAGCAGCTCCGCGCGCCTCCGTCTTCTCCACAGCGCGACAGCCATGGCAGCGCGCCACCGTTCTTGCCACCACCGCGAGTTCCCAGCTTCTTCCTCCATCTTTCCCGCAACAGCACCAAGCCGGAAACCACCGTGACCAGCAACGTTTCTGCAACTGTTCGAGCAGCCAAGATGCTAAGAACCGCACCACCGCGCCGTGAATGAGACGCAGCAACAGCGACGAGCTTCCACCGTCCCTGCAACTTCGAATCCACCGCGAGTTCATCTTCTCCGCGAGCGTGAAGCTTGTTCCACCCATGGCAGCCGCATCCAACCTCTGCAGCGCGCCTCCGCAACACCACCATTCACATTCTCTGCACCTTGCGCATCGAGCTCCACCTTGCGCCACCACGAACCTGCACTGCGGAGCAGCGTCGCCGGAGAAGAAAAGGCAGCCACCACAGCCGCAGCCGTCACGAGGGAGGGAGAAGAGTGTGAGAGTGAAACCCTAATTCTGGAGAGAGAGTACTCTGCGCCACGTGTCAGCATCTGATAGGACAGTCAAACTGGTCAACTGGTCAACTCTGGTCAACTGGTCAAAGTCAGCAGTCAACACTGGTCAAAACTGCAAATATGGTTAAATGAGAGGGGCAGAATTGGAAATTTGACAGCAATTAAGTTGCTAATTAATTAAATAAAAATAAAATATTTTAGCAACTGACAGATAAAGCCCAAAGTCCAGTGGAAGCCTATATAAAGAGACTTAAGGGAGTAGAGGGACTGACAATTCACAACTGACAATTTACAGTTGACAGCTTAGACACTTAGAACTCTCTGGTTTTGGCAGATACCGTCTCCACCACATCTCTCATTCTTTATTTTATTTTCTTTTCTTTCATATCATCATGTATTCCATCAAAGCCATGGAGGGCCTAGCTTTAAGGGTTGATTCCACTGTAATTTCTTAAATGGATTCTGAGGTTATATGAATTTATATGTTTTGTTATTTTGATTATTGTTGTGGTTTTTGTTTATCTATGTCCTTTGCTTCTAAATTGAATAGAAAATAATGATTTTAAATCTACATGCATGATAATCATATGAGTTAAAAGGTTTTTAAATTAAATTGAGACTTTACTTTGATTTTGTTTAGAAACTTTCATTTGATTAAATAAGTTTTTGCCAATAATTGAGACTTTAATTTGATTAGAGGTAATTACTTTAACTAAAATTAGTCAAGACTTTACTTTGATTAATTAAGTTTTCTATTTGGTAAAGAAACAAAGGAATAGACATGATTAGGCATAGTAAAATTAATTGAGACTGTACTTTGATTGAATTTACTATGGACAATCTAATAATTCTCACTTTTAATTGAGACTGTACTTTGATTAAAAGTGAGGATGCCAACAAATGAATTGAGTCTTTACATTGATTTATTTGTAAATCAACAACAATAATTAATTTAACAATAATCTCTAGATAACCAATGAAGAATCTTATTTAGAAAAAGCAGTGGAATTGACCTATTTACTATTACTGTGTTTGTAATCTTCCGTGTCATTTTCTTTGCATATCAAAACCCCCCTATTTTTATAGTTGCTAGTTTTAAATTGCATTTTTGAGAATCAAATATTTGAGATCAATTCCGTATTCGTTGTGAGACGACTCAGGGTTATCTTAACCCTAACTATTTTCTTCACTACAAACTGGCAATACTGAAGTTGCTAAAGTAGTGGTAATTTGATCGCCTAACGACAGCGATATCAAATTTGGCGCCGTTGCCGGGGAATACGGTTAGTATTTCTTTTATTTTGATTCTGTTTTTATTTATTTATTTTATTTTATTTTATTTTATTTTTTATTTTATTTTATTTTATTTTTTATTTTTATTTTTTTTATTTATTTTACGCATATATGTTTGATATAGTTTGTTATTTTGTAGTATCTAGTTTTCTGTTAATATATTCCAAGCAAATTTCTATTTTTGTTTTGATTAAGAATTTCTTTTAAGAAATTTTTTGAGACTAGTTTGGAAAACTCTGTCTAGGAAAGACTTGGTATTTAAGTTGTCCACTGTGACGCACCTCTCTTTCCTAGGAGTAGATCCAACGACATCTTAACTCATTTCTTTCTTGAAATATTTCTCCAAAACAAGAATAGGAAGAAAAAAAAAACACACAGGGAAACACTTTCAGGTGGACTTGCATAGTGCATGACTCGGGCCAATCCGGGTCAATTTTATCAACTTGATTCAGAACTTGAAAGGAACTTGCGTAAATCACGTAGGAGACTTGAACTCAGGTGTTCTACTGAAGGAGCACCATCATCATCTGAACCTACCACTGAAAGTGTACCGCTAGAATCACCTCCGGTGATTAACATATCTTCTGATCCATCACCTGAACCAGAAATTCAAGAAGATAGAATGGAAGAAAGAACAATAAGAGAGTTGGCTTCACCGGATGCAGCAATTACACAAAACATGTGCATCCAATATCCAGATGGAGAATGTGAGCTTAAGTCTGGGTTAATCCATCTTTTACCCAAATTCCATGGATTAGCAGGAGAAGACCCGTACCATCATTTGAAGGAATTTCATGTTGTTTGTTCATCCATGAGACCTACAACAGTGACAGAGGAACATATCAAGCTTAAGGCTTTTCCATTCTCATTGCAAGATGCCGCTAAGAATTGGTTATACTGCCTTCCGCCAGGATCCATCAATACTTGGGAGACTCTGAAAAGATTATTTCTGGAAAAGTTTTTTCCAGCATCTAGAGTTGCTGCTATTCGCAAAGATATTTATGGGATAAGGCAACAAGAAAGAGAAAGTCTTCACGAGTATTGGGAGAGATTCAAAAAGTTGTGTGCTTCTTGTCCTCATCACCAAATAAACGAGCATCTCCTCATTCAATACTTTTATGAGGGATTGAGTATCATGGATAGACAAATGATAGATGCTGCAAGTGGAGGGTCATTGGTGGACAAAACGCCAACAAATGCAAGACAATTGATTGAAACTATGGCGTCGAACCATCAACAATTTTCCACAAGGAGTAATTCTATAACTCTATTGAAGGGAACCCATGGAGTAGAAGCTTCATATGTTGCAGATCACAAGAAATTAGAAGGGAAGTTGGATGACTTAGCAGCCATGGTAAGGACCTTGACAGACTTACAGAAAAAGCCTATCCCTTCTACTTTATGTGGAATTTGTGCTTCTACTAATCATCCTACAGAGGCTTGTTCTATGTTAAAAGAGACAGGGACGTTAGACAATGAACAACCTCAGGCATATGCTGCAAACATCTATGGCAATAATAGACCACCTCGGCAGCAATACAACAATGATCTGTCCTCCAACAAGTACAACCCAGATTGGAAGGAATATCCCAGCCAGAAATGGGGAAATCAACAGCCTCAACACCAACAAGTCTATGTTCCACCTCAACAGAGGCAACAACCACAACCAGCGGCAACCTCTGGTGATTCAAACATGGAGGCAATGATGAAAATGATGGCTGACATGATGAAGGGACAAATCAATGAGTTGAAACAGACGATGGAAGCAACCAATCAAAACTTGCAAAACCAGATTGGACAAATGGCAAATGAGTTAAATCAGATGAAGTCTCAACAAGGCTCAAGCAATTTGCCTGCACAAACTATAATCAACCCGAGAAATGTAAGTGCTATTACTTTAAGATCGGGTAAGCAAATACAAGGTCTTGGGGATGCCCAAGAAGATGAAGATAAGGACAATGAAGTTGTACCTAATGATGAAAGAGGAAGATCAGATGAAGCAACACAAGCAACATCTGAGATGCCTGCACCCAGTGATAACTCCAGGTTGGTATCCCCTAATACTTCCTCTGAAAATCCTTCTCCTTATTCTCCTCCTCCTCCCTATCCAAACCGTTTGAAACCAAAAACTAAAAAGATGAAGGAGTTAGACAAAGAAATCCTGAATACCTTCAAGAAAGTGGAGATAAATATTCCTTTGTTGGATGTTGTGAGACAAATTCCTAAATACGCCAAGTTTCTCAAAGAATTATGTACACATAAAAGGCGTATTATGGACAAAGAGGTAGTGAACATGGGAAGAAATGTCTCTAGCTTAATTAAGAAGCCTGCAGTCAGAATGCCGCAAAAGTGTAAGGATCCAGGTATGTTTTCTGTTCCCTGCATTATAGGAAGTACTAAGTTTGACAATGCTATGTTAGATTTAGGAGCTTCTATTAATGTAATGCCTTTATCTGTTTTTACTTCACTTCATCTTGGACCTCTTAAGTCTACTGGTGTGGTCATTCAATTGGCCAACCGTAGCACAGTTAACCCTGCAGGTGTGCTAGAAGATGTGCTTGTCCGTGTGGACAAGTTAATTTTTCCTGCAGATTTCTATATCTTGGACATGAAGGATGATGAAGGAATGAGTGCAACCACAATTATCTTGGGAAGACCATTCATGATGACAGCACGTACCAAGATAGACGTGCATGCAGGATCCTTGACTATGGAGATAGGAGATGAGAAGGTGCAGTTCAACGTGCTAGAAGCCATGAAGCACCCAATTGAAGACCATTCTTTGTTTTGTATTGATTTATTGAGTAATGTAGTGAACAATTATGCTTTTGGACTTTTGGACGTTTTATCTGGTTTTTCTTCTTCTTTGGATTTTTCTTTTTCGGGCTCAATTTTAGACGAAAGAGACAATTTTAAAACAGGTGATGTTGAGGACGTGGTGTCACTATTTGATACCTCTGTGGCGTCCAAGTGTGATGCTGAGGTGGCTGAAATTACCTTAGGCAATAAAATGTTGCCATCTGTGGAACAGCCACCTACTTTGGAGTTAAAACCTTTACCATCTCATTTGAAATATGTTTATCTTGAGAGGGATGGGAAACTCCCTGTTATTATATCTGCCTTGCTTACTAACGAGCAGGAACAAAAGCTATTGCAGGTTATCAAAGATCACAAGCAAGCAATAGGCTGGACTTTGGCAGATATTCCTGATATTAGTCCTTCTTTTTGCATGCACAGAATACTCTTGGAGGAGGATGCTAAGCCAGTGAGGCAACCTCAGAGGAGACTGAATCCTCAACTGATGGAGGTTGTGAAGAAAGAAGTCACCAAGTTGCTACAAGCAGGTATTATATATCCCATTTCTGACAGCACTTGGGTGAGTCCTGTACATGTGGTCCCCAAGAAATCTGGGATCACCGTGGTCAAGAATGAGAAGAACGAGTTGATTCCTACTCGTATTCAGAATAGCTGGAGGGTCTGTATTGATTATAGAAGACTAAACCAGGCCACCAGGAAGGACC
This sequence comes from Vigna unguiculata, assembly GCF_037176805.1. NCBI lineage: Eukaryota > Viridiplantae > Streptophyta > Magnoliopsida > Fabales > Fabaceae > Vigna > Vigna unguiculata. The sequence goes on along the minus strand of NC_140795.1, from coordinate 18,560,022 downwards.
ACTTTCCTTTACCATTCATGGACCAGATGCTAGATCGATTGGCAGGTAAGTCTCATTACTGTTTTCTTGATGGATTCTCTGGGTATTTTCAGATTTGTATTGCCCCAGAGGATCAACATAAGACTACTTTTACTTGTCCATTCGGTACATATGCTTATAGGAAAATGCCATTTGGCCTTTGCAATGCTCCTGGAACATTTCAGCGATGTATGATGAGTATTTTTACAGATTTGTTGGAGCATTGTATTGAGGTTTTTATGGATGATTTTAGTGTATATGGTTCATCTTTTGATCACTGCTTGTCTAATCTTGCTAGAGTCTTGGAGAGATGTGAAGAAACTAACCTTGTTCTAAATTTTGAAAAATGTCATTTTATGGTGGAACAAGGTATAGTTTTAGGTCACGTTGTTTCCAAGAATGGTATATCTGTAGATCCTGCTAAAATTGATATTATTTCACAATTGCCTTACCCCTCTTCTGTGAAAGAGGTTCGATCTTTTCTTGGACATGCAGGATTTTACAGGAGGTTTATCAAGGACTTCAGCAAGATAGCCAACCCTCTCTCCAACTTGTTGCAAAAGGATGTAGTATTTGACTTTGGAGAGAGGTGCAAAGATGCGTTTGATACATTGAAAAAGGCGCTTACCACCACTCCTATCATCCAGCCACCTGATTGGACATTACCATTCGAGTTGATGTGTGATGCATCAAACTTTGCAGTAGGAGTGGTGCTTGCACAAAAAGATGGGAAGCTATCACATGTGATATATTATGCTTCCAGAACGTTGGACACAGCGCAGGCTAACTACACCACGACTGAGAAGGAATTATTGGCTGTTGTGTTTGCCTTGGACAAATTCAGACCGTATATACTTGGTTCCACGGTAATTGTTTATACTGATCATGCAGCATTAAAATTCCTTCTGAAGAAAGCAGATTCGAAACCAAGGTTGATCAGATGGATGCTACTGCTCCAAGAGTTTGACATTGAGATTCTAGACAGAAGTGGAGCACATAACTTGGTAGCTGATCATCTTAGCAGGATTGAAAATGGAGAAGATAACATTCCTATTAAGGATGACTTTCCTGATGAAGTCCTCCTAGCATTGACTGCTGTGAAAGGTATGTTTCCTGAACCTTGGTTTGCTGACATTGTTAACTATTTGGTTGTTTCTGCTATTCCTCCTTCCTTCTCCAAATATGAAAGAATCAAGCTAAAAAGTGAGGCAAAGTACTATATCTGGGAAGACCCAATCTTATGGCGCATTGGTAGTGACCAAGTCATAAGGAGGTGTGTTCCAGATATCGAAATACCTCATGTGCTTGAGTTCTGTCATTCGTCTCCTTTTGGTGGACATTATGGCACACAAAGAACAGGTAGGAAGGTGTTGGATTGTGGATTATATTGGCCTACCATTTTTAAAGATGCACAGAGGGTATATGAAAATTGTGAGCAGTGCCAAAGGGCAGCCAAATCCATTACAAGAAGGGATGAAATGCCTCAACAACCCATGCTATATTGTGAGGTATTTGATATTTGGGGTATTGATTTTATGGGTCCTTTTCCTCCTTCTTTTGGGTTTTCTTATATTTTGCTTGCTGTAGACTATGTCTCCAAATGGGTGGAAGCCATAGCTACAAGGACTAATGATTCTCGAGTTGTTATGAGTTTTGTCAGGTCTAACATTTTCTGCAGATTTGGGATACCACGAGCCATCATCAGTGACCAGGGGACCCATTTCTGTAATAGGCTACTTGAGAACATGTTGAAGAAGTATGGGGTGACACATCGCATTGCTACACCATATCACCCCCAAACCAATGGACAAGCAGAGATCTCTAACAGAGAGATTAAAAAGATACTAGAGAAAGTAGTGAAGCCTAGTCGAAAGGATTGGGCCACAAGATTGGATGAAGCACTTTGGGCACACAGGACAGCCTACAAAACACCTATAGGTATGTCACCTTTCAGGGTGGTTTTTGGAAAGGCTTGTCATCTACCTGTGGAGATTGAACATCGGGCCTATTGGGTCGTGAAAGCATGCAACTTGGATTTGGAAGAAGCAGGAAATGAGCGAAAACTTCAGTTGCAAGAACTAGAGGAGATTAGGCTAGCAGCCTATGAAAATTCAAAGTTCTACAAAGAGAAAACCAAGAAGTTCCATGACCAAAAGCTTGTGGCTAGAAAGGATTTCAAGGTAGGCCAGAAGGTGTTACTATACAAATCCAAGCTTGGTCACATGAGTGGTAAGTTGCGTTCTACTTGGGAAGGACCATACATTGTTACAGAAGTCTTCCCTTATGGAGCAGTGGAGATCAAGGAAGAATCTTCAGCAAGAACTTTTAAAGTTAATGGGCATCGTCTTCGGATATTCAATGAAAATCAAGATATGCTGAATAAGACGATGGATGGGATGAACTTGACTTCTCCCTCATACCTTCCACCTTGAGGAGGTAAGTACACTTCATACTTTTTCTTTGCATTTTATACATATTGAATACATTGAGGACAATGCATGGATAAAGTGTGGGGGTGTGGGGAGATTTTCCCCCTTTTTTGTTTTTGTTTTCTATTTGTTTTGTTTTTTTTCTTTTCTAATTTTGTTTTTTGTTTGTTTTTATTATAAAAAAAAAAGGTTTTTGCTTTCAATAAAACATATTGACATTGGATTTTTGGATTTGATTTACTAATTGGAACGGTCATAATTCTGGGAAAATAAAAGTCATGTGCTATGAGTGGATTGTTTTCTGTGATTTACTTGATTGAGTTGATTTGAGAGTTTCTGGAATAAATCTTTTGTGAAAGAGTTTTTGACCTTGTGAGTTTTGAGCTTTATTGTAAGGATGAACTACCATTTGTCATTCCTATTTTTCTTGTGTGATTTGCTCATGTCTTGTTGGTACTCAAATGTTTAGCTTGATTCTGTTGTTTTGCATCTTAGGTGAACATGCATGATTTGATATGACTGAGGCATTTCTTGTTTTTAGCTACTTGGCCAAATAAGCTAACCATGACATTGATCCATTGGTAGCCCCTTGAGCTTAAACCTCTTTTTCTTGTTTTGAGCATATTACTAAACCTTAAAAAGAAAAAGACCATGTTTTTCCTTACCTTAGGGAGAAAGAATGAGCTAGTGGATTATGTTGAGATTGGTTGAGGAATAAAGTGTGGGGGTGTGTATTTCCCCCACAAAGTTGTAAAAATGGCAAAAGGAAAATAATAGTTGATGACAGAGTGTTGAAATGAAAAATGATTGCTGTCTAAAAAAAAGAGCAACAAAGGATAAAAAAAAAAACAAAGAAAAAAAAGGGATTGTTTTTGAAACTATGCTCCATAACTCTTTCTTCCTTACTATTTCAAAAACACACAAATCCTAAAGTTTTTCCTACCTTTGCCTTGGCCTCATTATAACCTGTGAAAAGTCCTCATGATTTTTGAATGCATATTTTCTGAAAGCTGTGAATATTAGAGTCTTGCTAAGCATTAAGAGTGTTACTTGCATGGGTATTTTGAGTGAAAACACAAGCCAAAACACTTGAGCGAATCTTGGTGAGAAAATATATATTTAACTTGAGTGTTTCTCTTTCATATTTGATTATCTTGTAAACTCAAAAGATTAACTCATGTGTGAAAAACAGAATTTTATCCATTTGTTTGTGCATGACAACATGATTTCTAGAAGTTTGATCTGTTTCCATTGGTATTCATTTCTTTAATCCACTGAAAATATGGAATAAAAGACCTCAGAAAAGAGTTTTTGAAATTGTTCAATTTTGCCCAGGAGTGCAAAAGGATAAGTGTGGGTGTGTGATGAGTTCAAATTTTTGCCCTCATTTAATATTTAAATTTGGGGATTTAATTGAATTTTCTGTGCTTAAAGATTGATTTAATTAGGATTTGTGATTAATGGATTTATTGAGTAAGTTTGGTAAAAGTGGCGTAAAAATTGATTTTAGTTGCATAAAATATTATTGGATATTCTAACGTTTGTTAATGCAGCTGGAATTTATTTTTGGTCAATTAATAATGTGATTTTGAAGTATTCAAAGTTACAAAATAAGTCCAAAATCAAGAAATTCTGGAAAAGAATAAATCAGGAGCTAAATGCACCCCCAGATTTTATTTGCACACTCCTCCCTCAAGTGGACCACAAAAACCTGTTCTGCACCCCCAGTTTTCACTAAGTTGCACCCCTCCTACCACTTAACTCCACTCAACCAGATCATGCCATGTGGCAATCCCCACCTTTTAAGATTAGCCAACCATAAGCCGCCATGTGTCATAATCCCCACCTCACCAAATTAACCAATCAGATTCTGCCACGTCATCATCTTCATCTCCCAAAACCCTAACCCTAATTTTCTCCTCTCCTTCCACCCACCATGGCAGCCGCCGCCGCCATCTCCTCGCCGGCCACCACGAACAGCAACGCCATCTTCTTCTCGCGCCCAGCAGCTCCGCGCGCCTCCGTCTTCTCCACAGCGCGACAGCCATGGCAGCGCGCCACCGTTCTTGCCACCACCGCGAGTTCCCAGCTTCTTCCTCCATCTTTCCCGCAACAGCACCAAGACGGAAACCACCGTGACCAGCAACGTTTCTGCAACTGTTCGAGCAGCCAAGATGCTGAGAACCGCACCACCGCGCCGTGAATGAGACGCAGCAGCAGCGACGAGCTTCCACCGTCCCTGCAACTTCGAATCCACCGCGAGTTCATCTTCTCCGCGAGCGTGAAGCTTGTTCCACCCATGGCAGCCGCATCCAACCTCTGCAGCGCGCCTCCGCAACACCACCATTCACGTTCTCTGCACCTTGCGCATCGAGCTCCACCTTGCGCCACCACGAACCTGCACTGCGGAGCAGCGTCGCCGGAGAAGAAAAGGCAGCCACCATAGCCGCAGCCGTCACGAGGGAGGGAGAAGAGTGTGAGAGTGAAACCCTAATTCTGGAGAGAGAAAGTACTCTGCGCCACGTGTCAGCATCTGATAGGACAGTCAAACTGGTCAACTGGTCAACTCTGGTCAACTGGTCAAAGTCAGCAGTCAACACTGTTCAAAACTGCAAATATGGTTAAATAAGAGGGGCAGAATTGGAAATTTGACAGCAATTAAGTTGCTAATTAATTAAATAAAAATAAAATATTTTAGCAACTGACAGATAAAGCCCAAAGTCCAGTGGAAGCCTATATAAAGAGACTTAAGGGAGTAGAGGGACTGACAATTCACAACTGACAATTTACAGCTGACAGCTTAGACACTTAGAACTCTCTGGTTTTGGCAGATACCGTCTCCACCACATCTCTCATTCTTTATTTTATTTTCTTTTCTTTCATATCATCATGTATTCCATCAAAGCCATGGAGGGCTAAGCTTTAAGGGTTGATTCCACTGTAATTTCTTAAATGGATTCTGAGGTTAGATGAATTTATATGTTTTGTTATTTTGATTATTGTTGTGGTTTTTGTTTATCTATGTCCTTTGCTTCTAAATTGAATAGAAAATAATGATTTTAAATCTACATGCATGATAATCATATGAGTTAAAAGGTTTTTAAATTAAATTGAGACTTTACTTTGATTTTGTTTAGAAACTTTCATTTGATTAAATAAGTTTTTGCCAATAATTGAGACTTTAATTTGATTAGAGGTAATTACTTTAACTAAAATTAGTCAAGACTTTACTTTGATTAATTAAGTTTTCTATTTGGTAAAGAAACAAAGGAATAGACATGATTAGGCATAGTAAAATTAATTGAGACTGTACTTTGATTGAATTTACTATGGACAATCTAATAATTCTCACTTTTAATTGAGACTGTACTTTGATTAAAAGTGAGGATGCCAACAAATGAATTGAGTCTTTACATTGATTTATTTGTAAATCAACAACAATAATTAATTTAACAATAATCTCTAGATAACCAATGAAGAATCTTATTTAGAAAAAGCAGTGGAATTGACCTATTTACTATTACTGTGTTTATAATCTTCCGTGTCATTTTCTTTGCATATCAAAACCCCCCTATTTTTATAGTTGCTAGTTTTAAATTGCATTTTTGAGAATCAAATATTTGAGATCAATTCCGTATTCGTTGTGAGACGACTTAGGGTTATCTTAACCCTAACTATTTTCTTCACTACAAACTGGCAATACTGAAGTTGCTAAAGTAGTGGTAATTTGATCGCCTAACGACAGCGATATCAATACTGGTATCTCCAAAGGCTGTAGAATCCCACCGAGCCTCTGATACTCCACCTTCGCCTTCTGGCACGTTAAACATGCTGACACGAACTGAGCCACATCTTTCTTCATCCCTTGCTACCAAAAGGTTTCCTTGAGATCCTGGTACATCTTAGTTATGCCAGGATGCAGACTAAGATGACTCTTATGTCCTTCCTTAAGAATTAACCGTTTTACCCCCGTATCATCAGGTATACATACTCTGCCCTGGAACCTCAGTATGCCATCATCACCCAAAGCAAAGTCTTTGGTTTCATCTGATCCAAGTTGTTCTCTAACCCTGTTCAAATTGGCATCCAATAACTGCCTCTCCCTGACTGAGTCCAAGAAGTCACTACATATAGTAAAGGTACTACACCTAATGGCCTCGGACCCCAACTCTACCTGTAGCCTCATGTCTCTGAATTTCTCCAGTAGTTCCACCTCCTTAATCATGAGATGTGCAGTCTTCCTACTCAGGGCATTTGCTACCACGTTTTCCTTCCCCAGATGATACAACAGTTCGAAGTCATAGTCTTTAAGGAACTTCATCCACCTCCTCTGCCTCATATTCAGCTCTTTCTGATCGAATAGGTACTTGAGGCTCTTATGATCGCTGAACACCCGGAACTGTGCACCATAAATATAATGCCTCCAAATCTTTAAGGCACGCTCATGCACCTTAAGTTGTCTCGAAGCATACGCTACTGCCTTATTCTCTTGCATTAACACACAGCTGAGCCCAAGGTGATAGGCATCACAATAGACCTCAAAAGGTTTCCCCACGTCTGGGATTACTAGTATCGGTGCGCTGGTCAACCTTCTCTTAAGCTCCTGGAAACTCTCATCACACTTGTCCGTCCAAGTGAAGGGTTGGTCCTTCCGAGTAAGAAGTGTCAGGGGTGCCACTATCTTGGAGAATCCCTCTATGAATCTCTTATAGTAGCCCGCCAACCCCACAAAACTCCTGATCTCTATGGCAGACTTAGGGCTTTCCTACTTTACCACTGCTTCGACCTTCACTAGGTCCACTGCAATCCCCTGGGCGGATATCACATGCCAAAAACTGAACTTCACCCATCCAGAATTCACACTTGGACAACTTGGCGTACAATTGGTTCTCTCTCAAAACACCAAGCACCAACCTCAGGTGTTCTGCATGTTCCTCCTGAGTTCTGGAATAGATAATGATGTCGTCTATGAAGACTACAACAAACTTATCTAGGAAATGCCAGAAGATCATGTTCATGTAGTCGATGAACACCGCCAGAGCTTTGGTCACCCCAAAAGGCATAACCACATACTCGTAGTGGCCATACCTGGACCTGAAGGCCGTCTTCTGTACATCATCGGCCTTTACCAAAATCTGATGGTATCCCGACCGCAGATCAATCTTCGAGAACACTGATGACCCATGTAGTTGATCCATCAAGTCATCTATCCTCGGAAGGGAGTACTTATTCTTGATCGTCATTTTGTTCAACTGCCAGTAGTCCACACACATACGTGAACTTCCGTCTTTCTTCTTCACCAACAACACTGGTGCTCCCTAAGGCGAAGTGTTGGGTCAGATAAACTGCTTCACCATCAGTTCCTCTATTTGTTTCTTAAGTTCAACCAACTCTGCTGGAGCCATGCGGTATGGAGTCATCGACACCGGACCCGTCCCCGATACTAGATCAATAGAGAACTCCACCTCTCTGTGAGGAGGTAGCCCCGACACTTCCTCGTGGAATACATCCCCGAACTCCTGCACTACTGGTTTGGCAGACTCCATCTTTCCTCTTTCCACCTCTAGATGCGTGAAGATCACAAAGCATTGTGCACCACTTCGCAGTTCCTTCAGAACCCCTTGGGATGATAACAACTCAGACTCCTTCGAGTTTGGGAATAACAATCTCTTCTCTCGGCAATCTATAAGAATACGATTGGCAGAGAGCCAATTCATCCCTAGGATTACCTCCAACTCCTGTAGAGGTAGGCAGATTAGGTTCACTTTGTACCTGCGTCCCTCTACCTCCACTAGACACCTCGCACACAAGGATGACGTCCTGACCAAACCCGACGCTGGGGTAGACACCGCAAGCTCACACTGTAGCTCGCACACCGGTAGACCCAACCGTTCCACACATGCATTTGACACAAAATAGTGTGTCACTCCAGAATCATATAGCACACAACAAGCTTTCCCAACTATCAAACAATGGCCTATAACAAGGTTACCTGAGCCTGCAGCCTCCGCTCCGGTCATGGCATACACTCTGTCGATCGCCTGAGGCCTGTTGCCTTTGTGCCTTTGCTGGTTCTGTGTAGGAGCCTGTACTGGAGGTCGCATCACTATTCTAGCAAGGGTGGGGCAGTCCCTCCCAAAGTGGCCCTCCTTGCCACAATTGTTGCACTTCTTGAAGCCTACAAGCTGGGGGCAGACATTCCTCTTGTGCGGTCCCCCACACTGGTAGCACTGAATCCTGTTCTACTGGGAAAAAGACTCCCTAGACCCCTGAGACTGGAAATAGGGCCTAGTGTAGGGCTTCCTCCTCTACTCGTGCCTGTGCCTGGACCCAGATGGTCCTCCCACTCTCTGCTGGGATGAGTGTTGAGATTCCACCTCTACCTTCATCTTCTACATGACCCTTGCCTTCTCCACCAAGGCGGCAAAATCCTTGATGGATAGCGGGGTCACCATCAAACGAAGGTCTCCAGGGAGGCCGTTCTCGAACTTCTGGCATCGCCACTCTTCGTCTAGTGGCATGGTGTAGAAACGGCTGAGGTACTTGAAATTTTCTGCATACTCAGTCACCGACTTGCTTCCCTGGGTCAACTGTAAAAATTCTACCTCTTTAGCATATTTGACGTTGTCAGGGAAGTACTCGGAGAGGAACTTCCTCCTGAAGACGTCCCAAGTAACTGGCTCCTGTCTCTCCTCCATAATAGACTTCATGCTGACCCACCAGTGCTCAGCCTCACCCTTGAGCATGTACACTGCGAACGCTAGTCTACTCTCCTTTGGGCACATCTTGGCATCAAATATCCTCTCCAGGTCTTTCAGCCACTGGTCTGCTGCGTCTGGACTGGTCTTGCCTCCAAGCTTCACTGAGTGGTGTTTCAGAAAGTCCTCCAGACTCCACTCCCTGGCCGTAGGTCGTGGCTCCGGGCCAAAAGTAGGGGCAACTACCCTGTTCTCCTCCAATTGGCGGAAGGCCTCCATATGCTGCCTGTGAGCATCTTCAGCAGCCGCCCTGACAGCCTCCATTTGCTGCATCACCAGCTGCTGCTGTTCAAGCGCTGCCGCTTGTCGTTGCATTGATGCTTCATGTTGTTGTATCATTGCCGTACTTTGCTGCATCATAGTAGCTACCATTGCTTCAATCGCTCTGGCGATATCTGGCACATCGCCCTAGGAAGATTGCAGAGTTCTACGGGATGGTGCCATAGTTCACTGGCACACAGGAAAACACTTGATTAGACTTGATAAGACAGGAATTAGCGAAAAATACCCAGAACGACACAGAGAAAACTAAGTGGACACCCAAGTCCACAGACCTAAGGGTTGACCGCTCTGATACCATAAATGTAACATCCCAAAAACTGAATAACCTCAATTGATAAAACATCACATACATGAATATTCAGAGGGTACGAGGTTTAGGGTAGAAAGTATACAATACGTCAAATATACCCGGATTACAAGAAAAGGGCCCCATGGCCCAACCAAAAATGTACTGAAAAGAACACAATTAAAGATACTAGGTCTTGTTCGGACAAGAAAACATAAATAATAAAATCCTCCAGTAATGGGCCCCACAGTGGGCCCAACACCTGTCCAATCCATTAAGCTGCAACATTCTTATTACCATCACTATTGCCAGGGGTTCTCACATCTACTCACATCAACAAGGTTGATGATCATTGCAAAGGAAGAGACCACGCATAACACACAAGCAAGTGAAAGGGTAAGCTAGCGAAGAAGTCATTATATCAGGCACTCAACATACCATTCCACATTCAAACACACATAGCAAACACCCACATATGCAGTACCCATTCATAAAAAACCCTAAGATTTAGCTATCCGGATACGTAACTGAGGCACCACCACATGGTAATGAAATTATGACCTAGCAATGAGGCGTCACCGCGAGGCCTTCACGAAATTATACCCTTACAGGAGGCACCACCACGTGACCTTCGTGGAATTACGCCCTGACCCTTAGGCAACACCACGACCCCCTGTGGAATTACGTCCTTTTTTCGAGGCACCACCAGGGACTCCCCTTAAGAGGGTCCATGGAATTACGTCCAATCGATGAGACGCCACTAAGATCTCTCACTACAAGAGTCATGGAATTATGCCCTACCCATACTTTAAACATGTTCCACCCACCAATCAAGAATTTCCCATAACACAAAATCATGTACAATTAACAATTCATACAATTCATGCTTTCCAATTCATACCCAATCAAATAACATGCCATTTCCATTTCAAATGTACATATTAATCATGCTATCATCACACAACCCTTCCAGTAAGGCATTTGAGTCAAATAAACAAGCCACATATCGGTGAACCACTCAATAACAACATCAAAACCTGCCCGCTGTCTCGCTCAAGCCAACAGGGCTCGCTCAGGCGAGAGGGACCCTCTCGCTCAAGCGAGTCCCATCTCGCCTAGGCGAGGGCACAACGAGGGAACAAGGAACCCTGCGAGGTCTCGCTCAGGCGAGTCCCTTCTCACCTAGGCGAGAGCACTCCTCGCTCAAAAAGAACGCGCGTCGCCTAGGCGACAAATCACGTAACATAAACCTGGGCGAGCCTCTGATAATCTCGCCTAGGCGAGACTACCTCGCTTGGGCGAAAAAACCAGTACTCGCCACTATTTTCTCATACAGCAGCCAAGACCACGAACCAAATCATGCTTTAACTCGATCCAAAACGGACACAACACCAACCAATCCATACAGACACGAAAAGATGTCCAAAACAGCGGAAAAACACAAATAACAGAAGGTCCTAGCTTCCCTTACCTGGAAAACAAGCTAGCGGGACACTCCGATACGAACACAGTGAACACGGCGGTCCTAAGGATGGCTAAAGAGGTGAAGCAGGAGCTGGGTTTGAGTTGGCTCGAAGAAGGTTCAGAGTAAACCCTAGCGGAGCGTTCTGTACGAGAGGCGCAAAGGTGATGACTGATTCTTCTGCAAGAGTGAAAAGTGCAGATTAGGGCAACTAGGAATGGTTTTTAACCTTTGGGCCAACCCTCAGGCCCAACAGACGCAAGGCAACCCTTAAAATGCTAGGGCAGGAAAAATTGGGCTTTACAACAACTTCAACAAATAAGAATGATTCTCCAACAATAAGGAATTAATTTTTCCTGATGTGGAATATGGATCTAAGCTGCAACCACAAAGCATACTAAGAAAAAATTCTACCAAACCATAGCCATGATACCACTTGTTGGGAAAAATGCATTATCAATTAAGAATATTACTGTATTTATCCATGAGAATCACTTTACTAATAGAGAAATAAGATAAAAAAAATATTATACACAAATATAACATGGAAACCTAAAATCGGAGAAAAAACACAACCATTGTCTAATGACAACTAGAGAATAACACTATGTGAAAATTTGTACAACACATAGACTACTCTCTTATGCCTTTTGATTCCAAGTACACACACACACTCTCCAAAACAAGAATTTAACAAAACCTCACAACATTTTACTACAAGAGTATAAGAAAAGTCAAATACAAACTTAAAATGTCTTTAACTAAGACAAAGAACATCATGGACTTAAAGCCCATTGTATAACCACTAACACCCACTACCTAATTTATATTAGGCGATGTGAGACTTCTCAAGACCAAGACATATTATTTTCATCGGTCTAACAAGTTCTATATACGAAATTTGTAAAATATAAGATAATAAAATAAAAAAAAAACATATTGTATTTGAAAAATTGAAATAGTAGCACAAAGACTTGTTAAATAAATGTGCATTGATAGTGATTTAGTAATTTTTAAAGTTAAAAATTAAACAAAATTATAATATAAAATTAAAACAAAGATTTGGAACTAAGGTTATATATAATGAAAAATTAAACTATTAAAATTATGACAAAAATATTTAATAACCAAAATTACGGATTTTTTTATAATATACCAAACAAAATAAAATAACAAAAATTCTCATCCGTTAAGTTTACCTTTATCAAAGCCAGTGGATGCGATTAACTTTCCCATCGTGGGGAGATATGATTAAAGCTTCGATCACCATTATAATTCATATATTTTCCTTAATTTGCAATCGTTATTTCAGATTTTTTTCTCCCCTACAAGTTCACTAAATTCAAATACCTTTTTATAAATAATTTTTCAATTCACAATTCAATTTAAGCACTTGTAAAGAGTGAATGGGATAAGTCACAACAAGTTGAGTCAGAAATAAGTTAACTCAATTCTTATTTTTTGATAAATTAAAAATTTTGTAACTTGATTTAACCCAACAATTAAATGGATTGACTTACTTAAAAAATATTTTTTAATTTATTTTATATATTTATTATATTATAATTAAAATAAATTTAATTTTTTAGATTAAATATATTTATAATTCTAAATTTAAATGTAAAATTAAAATTTCTCTATAGTTGGTGAGTTCGATTCGAATTTGCGATAAGTTGGATTGATTTAGGATTGTGAATACATTCTAACCTCTATTTACAACAACCTTTCAATAAATTTACATAATTACACAATTAATATTTTATGACAATAGTTAAATGAAAATCAATTCATAATTAATTTTCTATGATAATAGTTAATTGAAAAACTAATTCAAATAATTAAGTTTCAAAATCCAATTAAATCAACAATTACATCCTTAGTTGAAAACTACCATATACTTCCACATCTTAAAAAATCTCGAAAAGATAATCTGTGGTGGATATCTAAAACTGGAACCAACTAATCCCTTAGGAAAAAAAAATGTTTGGGGTCATATGGCCCTTAAGAAAAATAATTTTTTAATAGTGTGGATAGAATATAATATATTACAATGGAGTCGGCACTTTGCACTTTCGGGTCTCTTTGCCACAGTGTCTGTCACCTTACCCTTCAGAACAAACACGACAACATCTCAGAACTTCCTCTTACCTTGTATATATAGATACATATGTTATGAGTCTCTGGTGTCCTAGACAAAAATTATTAAAAAAGAGAAAAACTTTTCCAACCCCAACTCAATATTTTGTCCAAATTCATTGTTTCAGCGTCAACCATGAGGCGACACTTATCAAAATTCTTTCACTACCCAATTGGGTTTAACCTATCAAATTCCTTTCCGGTGAGACCCCTCTCTCTCTCTCTCGGTTTGTTTAGCTTATTCTTTTGGTGATGTAACTGGTCAATCAAGTTGGTTGTAATGGATTGAAAATTGACGTTTTGGAACACATCTATGAAGTTAACTGAATCGTTCATGCCATGTCAAATTTCGGGTATAAACTTATAATTTCCCTGTTCTATCAGGATCATGGAAAACCCCCTCATTGTACTTCAATTCAGTTTCTTTTTTTATCGAATGCTCACTTCAATGATAAGTTATAGTGATACCCATTTACATGCAGATGAGAACTGTTATTTTATTTCTTGTCCTAAGAGTACTGGTTAGCCTGTGCTAGATTCATGCTTTGTGTGTTAATCTGGGGTGTGGTGGTACTAATATATGTGCAAATTTAGTAATAAACTTGTACTCCTCCTCTGGTTCTACCAACCTAGAAAATGCAAAAATCAATCACTTAGTTGTTCCATTTTAATATAAATTAAGTTTTTACCGTATGCGTACTTGAAGGATTAAATATTGATACCCAGATGATTATTTTTTGTTGTTTAAGAATTTATTAATCTGGGGTTTTGGTGGAGTTTATATGTGTTCAAATTTTGTTTATGAAAATGTGGCTGGCATGTGACACTAATTTTCTTGAAGCAGTTGAAATGTGATGTGAGTTCGTTCTGTGCTGCCAATAGTATTCGTCAAGGTTTGTTCGGTGGACACTTGAATGAATGTGCCACAAGAGCTTTGGCCACTACATCTTGTGCTTCGGTGTCTGAAGATCTGCCAAAGGATAATTTCGTCTCTGATATGTTGGTAGATTCATTTGGAAGGCTTCACACATACTTGAGAATATCTGTAACAGAGAGGTGCAATTTAAGGGGTCAGTATTGTATGCCAGCAGAAGGTGTGGAACTCACTCCTAGCCCTCAAATTTTGACAAAAACTGAGATTCTACGATTGGCAAATCTGTTTGTAAGCTTCGGGGTAACTAAAATACGTTTGACGGGTGGGGAACCAACTGTTAGAAAGGATATTGAAGACATATGTTTGGAATTATCAAACTTGAAGGGACTGAGAACATTGTCCATGACTACCAATGGTATTGCTTTAACGAGAAAACTTCCAAGGCTGAAAGATTGTGGGCTTACTTCCCTCAACATTAGTGTAGACACTTTGGTACCTGCAAAGTTTGAGTTTATGACCAGACGCAGAGGGCATGAAAAAGTTATGAATTCAATTAATGCTGCCATAGACCTTGGATTTAATCCAGTTAAGGTATTTCTTGGTTACATATCATTACTTTTTGCTAGTGTTTCTCATTGATCACCTTCCCATGAGCAGCTACCCTTTTGCTCAAATTCATTAAGTTAATCAAATGAATTTTTCAACAAGGGTGCATAACCTCAGGTAAATTTCATGTCACTGATGGATGAATTTTAAGGTATCTTTGATGTTTCTCTGCATTTCAGGTCAATTGTGTTGTAATGCGAGGATTCAATGATGATGAGATCTGTGATTTTGTTGAGCTGACCCGGGACAAGCCAATTGATATTCGCTTTATAGAGTTCATGCCTTTTGATGGGAATGTTTGGAATGTCAAGAAACTTGTACCCTACTCAGAAATGTTGGATACAGTGGTAAGGTAGAATTCAGACTGGAGGCCTAACTTTTATACTACATTTTGTTGTTCTCTTATAGCAGATAGAGACCCTTTATAACCATCATTACCAAACAGATGAAACAGTTTCCAAGCTTAAAAAGAGATCAGGATCACCCTACAAATACGGCCAAAAATTTCACAATAGATGGGCATGAAGGTAGAGTTTCGTTTATCACATCAATGACTGAGCATTTCTGTGCTGGTTGCAATAGATTGCGGCTACTTACTGATGGAAACTTCAAAGTCTGTTTATTTGGTCCTTCGGAGGTAAGTTATATTCAAATCATCAAAGCTCAGTGTATTATGCTTGTCCCTTAAACCTGGTGATGGTAATTGGGCTAAAATCTGTGATGTCACTTCTATTTGAATACTTAATGTTTTTGGTGAATCTGTAACGCTAAACTTGATGATAGTATATGAAGTATGGATGCTTAGTACGACATGAGTACGTACAACTACAGGAATACGATGATCTTTTTGAAATTTAGGATATGCTATGTTTTGGATTCTTAGCAAAACATTATAGATGCATAATATCGGTGAAGAAAGAGAGAGTGGGGGTAATTTCTCATTAATTCATGATTATGATGATCGCAATTTAATTTAAAAAATTGATATGAATGGAGAAGTATCAGTATTTGACATGGGAACAAACACCTTGATGTTTCCATTTTGAGTATCAGGGCATCGTAGATCATATTAATTGCAGGCCTTCTAAATGTACCGGTAAATGAATTGGATAGTTTGGTGATGAGGGTGAAGGACTCGGGATTAAGAAATTGGTATTTAAGGCCTATAAATTTTTTGGCAAGTAAAATCAAGACTTTCTATGCAAACTTTTAGCAGTCTTGTTTTTTAAGGAGTGTGACTGATTTCTTGCAGTTAGTTGTTTCAATGGCTGAGTATGGTTCTGGGAGTTGTTTACTTTTGGATTAGAACTTTGAAACTGTGATGTCTACTGTCAGTTCTGAATTCTTGATATGGTACATACTCGATAATGGGGAAAAGGGAAACTATCTGCCAACTCATAATAGAAAAACATAACTTCAAATATTTGTTTACAAAGATTGAAGTTCCCTGCAGAAAGTGGATTCCTGTAGTGAATCTTGATATTTGTCTGTAAATGGAAGATTTGATACACATTAGGACATGGTCTTTGCGAACATTAAAATATGGCTCTACCTCATACAATATTTTGGATTGAACATGCACTTTCTTGCCCCTTCTTTCCATTGCACATGCTATTTCATTTGATATTCTATTTATTTGATTACTTGTAATTGATTTTTTAGGCGCACTAATATACTTTCATCATTATTTTGAATTCTTAATCATTTCTGAAAATTTTCTTATCAATGAAACTGATAAATATTTTCCCTATTCAAGACATGCCGGTCATTATGGATGTTATCTCTACCATTTATGTTCAAGTTAAAGGTGCTTGATGTATGTATGGATGTTGACATCAGTCGGGACAATAAAACGTGTCATGGCATACATATAGCATCTTTAATGAGAGCTTCATTAAAAGATTTTTGTGATTTTCTTATATGGATCGTGTTTCAGGTTAGTTTAAGAGATCCTTTGAGATGTGGTGCAGAGGATCATGAACTTAGGGAGATAATAGGAGCAGCGGTATGCACTTCTTCTGATTATTATTGCTAAATCTCAATTGTGTTGTAATGATTTATAATGTTTTTATTTCTTTACCAGGATTTATCATCCTTTTAATATAATGATGCTGCTGCAATAGAATTTCACTCACTGCTATTTTAATTTAACATGGTAGTGAACCTTTATTAAAAAAGATATACTTTAGGAATAAGAGGAGCATAGCAAGAAGGGACAACACACCCCACAACCTAACTGAAATTCTTTACCAGGATTTATCATCCTTTTAATATAATGATGCTGCTGCAATAGAATTTCACTCACTGCTATTTTAATTTAACATGGTAGTGAACCTTTATTAAAAAAGATATACTTTAGGAATAAGAGGAGCATAGCAAGAAGGGACAACACACCCCACAACCTAACTGAAAAGGAGTTAGTTAGAGATTATGTATATATGGAGAAAAAAGTGGGTGGGGGTGATAGAGTTAGGTGAAGTTTAGCCTCATTTGGCAATCGGTAGACCCTTATAATGTAACTATTCTTATAATGATGCATGGATATGATGCGTGTATCGGATATGGTACGTATCGGATATATCAATACACTTATTTTGAAAACAATAAGGTATGATACGTTATATATGCATATTGAAAAATTTTACAAAAACCTTAAAACATGATAAATATATATTGTTATTGTGTGAATTCAAATTAAAATCAAATATCTTAAAAACTGTCAAAATAAAAAGTTATAAATTATTTTTATCACAAAAAGTATTACAAGTTTATAGATTAGATACTTTATTGATAAATATCGGTAAAGTATCAGATATTGATACGTGTCAAACATGAATACATGACACAGATTGAGGTATCAGTGCATCATAACTTATCACCTTCAACCTCTAGACTAACGTGAGCATTTCCATTGAATAATATGTTACTGACTCACTTCTTTCCTATGATTTTCCATCTGTTTGCTCTTGTCCTAGTAAGCTCTTTGATTGCTTTTGAACAACATAGTCAATAGTGGATCATAGACTACTTGAAATTGTGTGTCGAACTTTAGGTAAGCAATATTATAAGTGGTCTTGTACTATCCTATTTCTTAATGTTATCTTTCCTTTGTTCTAGGTGAAGAAGAAGAAAGCTTCACATGCTGGCATGTTTGATATAGCAAAGACTGCAAATAGGCCCATGATACATATTGGTGGATAAGGTCTCTTCTTCTTCCTTTCTTTCATTTTTCCTATAAAGGTTATCCATTCAATCTCTAAAATATTTATTTTACAATTTACTGAGGCACATCATGATTTTTCTCTATTTCAGGTATCACACAGTGATAAAGTTACTTACATAGCAGGCAACCAGAGTAGTCCTAGTGAGAAGTACCCTGAATTGAGTATTATCTGAGATCTTCATTGATACAATCTCACTACATGAAGGGTATAGATTTTTCAACTATACCTAGCCACATATACTGTTAAATGTTGTTCCTTTGGATAGAACCCATTGTTGTTGTATCGAGTAATAATGCAAATTTGGGCTTAAATTTTCTGATCATGTGTGACTCTTTCTTCATTGGTTTATGACTTTTGGGTCGTGTGTTAATCTTTCTTCACTGGTTGTTTGTTTACCAGTCAACTTTAGTTTCAGCATGGCACTGTATTTATTTGTTTTGTTGTAGACATGACAATGAAATTTTGAAAAGGTTGGTTATGCCCTATTACATCATTGAATTTGTACTATGTATGCAGTGAGGTTGTTGACCAGGTCTTCATAGTGCTGCTTCTCAGACTTCATACGGCATTCCCAATTTTCTTTCCTTAGTTTATACTCTTACCCGGAAATTGAAGGAACAACTCTAATCTAGATGTTACCAAGTTCTACTCTTGGGATCACTTCATGCTCCCTACCATTGCTTTTGTCATTTAGACCCTTTCTAATATCTCAACTTTCTAGGAACGTAAAATGTATGGAAATTTAAGAGACCAAAGGTGTTAATTAGAGTTAAATATATGTCTAGATATATATAATTTGAATTAGATTTTAGGAGTGTTTTATGTTTTAATTATTAGATATTATTTAGTGGATGAAGAAAAAAAATTAGGCTATTGTTTAGACTTAGAGAGTTAGATTGAGATATTACTAAACGTTTGTTACATTTGCTTTATGTATGAAATAATGTGGAATATTATACATTTTTTACCCATTTAAAATATATTTTCTAAACATTAAAAACCTAAAAACCAACAATAAGAGTTTTGTGATAGGTTTTTTTAGGGGAAGATTCATTAGGGAGGTATAACAACAATGAAATCTAAGCTCAATTCACATGGATTATCACCATCTTCAACGCACAACCTTAAAGTAATTTAAACTCACTTGGATTTTCAAAAATATATTTTTCAAGAATGAATCCTTTCCACATTGATAATACAATTAACCAACATGTTAAGTTGATTACATAGATTGGATCATCATGACATGAGTATAAAAGGTGGAATATGTCTTTTTAGAACTTGTATAAGAACTAAAATCACTTATTTTGGCTCTGGCACTATATTGTTGGGTGGATCTTGAAAGATAGAAAAAATCTCATTCATAGCCACACATACGACTTTTCAATGGCGGACCATTGTTGTGACAAGGGGAGCCATGGCTCCCCAAAAATATTTTAATTCTATTTTTTATATATGTTATATATATTTTAAAATTATATTTATAGATTATTATTTTATTTATATTAAATTTAATAAAATATTTTATTTTATCATCTATCTTATTTATATATTAAAATTTATATATATTTATTGTATAAAAAGTAAAATAAAAATCAATTTGATGGACATTGGTTAATGAAAGGTAATAAATTTTATCACTAGTGATGAGGTTCTTTTATAGTAAATCATCAAAAAATAATGAGAATAGAAAGAAATATAAAGAGATAGATTAGGAAACAAAAGATTGAAAAATGCACAATATCTCTCATGAATCGAGATTAGTATCTTATTATAATTTATGTGTTTATGATTCTCATATTACGATGATTTTCTTAAATTAAGTTTTTTTTTCTGAATTAGTTTGCCTAATTATGATGGTAAGGATTCTTTTCTAAAATTGGCACTAACCCTAATTATATTTGTCCTGAAATTAGTATATCATAGATTATGAAATTTAGAAATTTTGTGTTTTCCATTACATATGGTAAATTTTGTAAGATTTTATGGATGTATCTTGGGTTGAACTACGAATTTCGTTGCACATAATGAATTAGTTGAATAACTTTGAATTGGATTAAAAATTAGAATATCCTTATAATGTTAATTTAATGAATTAGAAAGATTATAAATTGAAAAATGCATACAAGAATCACTTTATGAAAATGATTGAAACAAAGAAAATGAATTTTTTTATTTAATTAGAAAAAATAATTTATATATAAAAAATCTAATTTGACACTCTTAAAGTTTTTGTCCAAGTTTCGCCATTCCGACTTTCCACAAAATTTTATATGTATCTATAATATTTAATACGAAATTTTATTTACTCACTTGAAATTGAGTACCCCACAATTACTTAAACTCTTTGTTAAGAAGACTTTCAATACAATGACTATATTCAGGGGTAACATCAAGCAGATCTGAGTTCAATCCATATAAGAGTTCATTAACACCACCTTCAATATAAAATTTTAAGATAATGAGTTTATAGACCTAAGTTGTCCAACTTTTTCATTTCTACTTGTAAGACTTAGACTCAATATGAGATTTAGATTATAAGTTTCCAACGTTATGTTGAGTCTATCCATGTGTGGCTAAGTGCGGGGCATGCCTAAACGGGCCGGGCCAACCGACATTGCCACCCCTAATGCGAAGTACCACTTTTGGAGGGAGATCTTTTAATAGTTAGGAGGTTGTTGGGTAATATGAACAAGGAGGAGGATGAGACACAAAGAAGAAATATTATCTATTTTAGATGTTAAATTATGGAAAAGGTGAGCTCAATCATCATTGATGGAAAGAGTTGTACCAATGTAGCAAGTAAAAGGCTGGTGGAAAAGCTTGGTTTGGGAGACATCTATACACCCTAGTCTTTATGCTTTTGCAATGGCTAAGTGAGGATGGAGAGTTGGTGCTGGATAAGCAGGTGGATATTACTTTTTCTATAGGTAAGTATGTAGATTAAGTGGTATGTGATGTGGTTCCTATGGAAACAAGTCAATTGTTATTAGGAAGGCCTTGACAATATGATAGAAAGGTGACATTATGGTCTATCCAACAAGTATTTTTTCTTGCTTAAAGGGCAAAAGGTGCCCGTAACACCTTTATCAACTATAGAGGTTTGTGAGGACCAAATAAAAATGAGGGTAAAGAGAGAGCGAGAGAGAAAAGAAGAAAGAGAGAGAAAAAGAAAGAGAGAGAAGAAGAAAGAGAGAAAATAAGAGTGGGAGAGAAAACCCAAAAAAGGCAAGAAAAGGGGAGTAAAGTTGAAAAATCAAATAGTGGTAAAAGTCCTTTTTTGAGAGAAAAAGAGGTAAAAAGAGTGTTAATGACAAAAACACCCCCTATATATGCTTATGCCTAACAATATTTATTTGTCTTCTGTAAAAGTTTCTTTATCTTTAGGTGTGGAGCACATTCTCAAGGAAAATGCAGATGTATTTCCCAAAGACATTCCTTAAGGTTTACCTCCTAAAAGATGTATTGAACATAATATGGATCTCATTCTAAGGACATCCTTCATAACATGCCAACCTATAGGAGCAATCCACAAGAGACTAAAGAAATACAAAAGCAAGTAGAGCAACTCATGAAAAAATGATGGCTTGAATCTCTAGTGGAGTTGCCATCTATTACAACCAAAATCTCGACTAGACGACGAACAAAAAAGAGACGAGCTTAAAAAGAGATTTTGAAGTTGTCACCATAGTTTATTATAGAAAAAGTATGGAAAACAATAAAATAAGACATGCTATACAAGAACTAGATTTTAGGTCCGGAAGTCCGTTACGCGTAGTGAAAATCAAGATTCACGTAGTTCTTAGAGAAATTGTTTGTTAGAAAGTGTTGATGTTTTTAATTTTTGAAATTTTATATCTTTTTTGATATTTTTAAATTATTTGAAAATTAGTATCACACGACGTAAAGGCTGAATAAACAGTAAAAGAAAACAATTTTCATTTTTGTAAAATTTTTCTATTTTGGTAATTTTTTATAATTTTCAAATATTTTTAACTTTTTTAAAAAAATAACATGTGTGTAAAAAAGATGGGGTTTAATAAAAAAACAAAGGTGAAAAATGGGATAAGATGCATGGAAGGGTGCATGCAAGGAGTAAAGGCTGAAAATAAAATTAAAATAGATTGAGGCTGCGAATTGTGAAAAGCAGGGTACAGTAAGTAGACGAGAACCAATGGCAAAAGGGGTGCAAGACTTAAATAATACGGGTGTAACGAGTAAATAGGAATAGGAAAAGAAAACACAAACAAACATACAAATGATGAAGGTGTAAATATTAAAATGGGGATGCGCGTAGGAAACAAAACAAGGTTAGACCCAAGACCCAAGACCCAATAGACAAGAGGTTGAGAATATTAAAAGTGGGGTACGGAAAGCAAAATAACCCAATTTAAGCCCAACCCCAAAATAACTATCAAAACATAAAAATCCCTTAAGGGTTTCTTCTTCCTCTGCGTGAGCAACACCAATCCTCACCCACTCATGGCTGGCCAGGGCCAATGTTGCCGACGCCGATCACCGCCGAAGGAGCTGCCAGCGTTAACGTCACTGTTTCTCTTTCATTCCCTTTCGCGTCCGAGTGCTCCTTTGATCTCATTTTTACTCACAAACACGAGACACTCCTTCCACTCATTGCTACCAGAAGCGTCGTCGTCATCCACGGTGCTCCAACTCCCTCATTCTTCTTCTTGCGCCGGCCACACCAGGTCTGGGAGCCACGCCACTGAGCCCTACTGTCGCGCCCTCAACCGGAATCGCTCTTCTCCAATCGAACTTTGACACGCCTCCGGCAATGCGGTCGACGAATTTTTCTTCCCTTTATCTGTTCGATTGGGTGATGGTTGTTCTCTGTTACTTGGATGATGGAATAGTCTTAGGAGTGATGGAAACTGTTTTGGTATTCTGTTTTCTATTGTGCAAGTGGAAGATGTGAGTGATAAGGCGATAAGTGTGAGCGAGTCCTCTATTTGGTGAAGAAAATGAAAGAAGATGAAAGAAGGATGAAAAAGAGAGGTGAGGAAGATGGTGAGGGAATGGGTGGCGACAATGTGTAGTTGGAAATGCGAAAGGATGAGTGCTTGTGTGTGCGTGAATGGGGAGAGAATCTAGAGGGAGCTGTTGTTTTTATGTGATGGTATTTGTTGGTTATGGAGAATGATGATAGATGAAAAATGTGGGTCTGAGTTGTAGGATTATGAGGAAAGTTAGCGTCTACCGGTTTAGCGGGAGGAAGAAAAATGTGGTTCGGGTATGGGTAGTGTGCGTCGGTCTCAACGTGGTTAATCATGAAGGCATGATGATGGAAGAATGGGAAGTAGTAACAGTAGGCGAACAACCATGCGGCATCAACCATTTCATACAAGATTTATGTGATCAAACACTGAATGACAGAATTACGGGGGCCTTTGAGAAAGCTCATGAATATTAACCAAGGGATCCCTCAGGATTCAAAACTGAAGGTCCTTGATACCTCAACATTAGGTTACGTAAATGGGAAGGGGTGGTTAGTTCCTCCCATTGTTTTCTGCCACTTATTTCTTTGCTTTTTTTTTTTTTACAAAAAAGGTCATTTTTCCTTTTTTATTATAAAAATAGGTCAGTTTATTAATTAATTACATAACAAAATCAGTTTAACGATAATTTGACTTTTTTCTATTTATTTTTAACTTTTATATAATTTCTAAAATTTTATATATTTTTAAAAAAATAAATTTTTAATAATTTAATTAAAAATATTTTAAATAAAATTTTATTAAAATTTTGATATTTTAAAACTTTGTATTTTAAATTTTATTATTACATTTTATTATAAAATTTGATTAAAAATATTGTAAAAAAATTATTAAAATTTTGATATTTTAAAACTTAATATTTTAGATTTTATTATTACATTTTATTATAAAATTTACAATAATAAAATTTGATTAAAATTATTTTAAATAAAATTTTATAAAAATTTTGATATTTTAAAACTTATATTTTAAATTTTATTATTTTATTTTATTATAAAATTTACAATCATAAAATTTTATTTAAAATATTTTTAATCAAATTAAAAAATTATATATATATATATATATATATATATATATATATAACTTTAGAAATTATTATAAAAGTTTAAAAAAAGATAGAAAAAGATCATATCATTAATCAAATCAAATCTGTGATAGTAGACTGATCCATCTTTATAATAAATAAATCAAAATAATCTAATTTTGTAAAAAAACTAGTCAAATCATTAAGAAATTAACTCTACCATATAATTAATTAGTAAATTAACTGATTTTTGTAATAAACGGATCAAAGGCACCCATTTTTGGAAAAAAATCTATTTCTTTTCAATCACCCAAAATGCCAGTTTTTTCTATTTTGTACACCACTGCCTAACTCAGTAACTGGTGCATGGGAGGGAGTCACCAAATGAGGAAAAGGTGGAGATTGTCACCAAAAGAGAATAGGTAGTGTGCAGGAACATGAATCTTTCTGTGCATCTCGTTTCAATCATCCGTTCCACTTTGTTTTTTTTTCCGTTCACTTTTCTTTTAAAAATCAAATAAAAGTAAAATTAAAAATAGAATAATATAAAATAAAATAAAATATAAAAAATTACTATAGACTGAAATGAAATAAAATAAGATAAAATAAAATAACATAAACTTAAACGAAAATGAAACAAAATCATATAAAATAAATAAAATAACTAAAATAAAATAAAGTAATATAAAATAATAATAATAAAAAAAAATAAAGTATAAATAGATATAACTAGATGAGTAATGATCAAATGACTCATTTTTTTACCACTTCTCTTACCAACTTGATGTGGTCTGACATATTTAATTTTCAAATTTTTTATAATTTAATTAAAATTTGAAATCACAATACTGAAGCTGAATGTTTTGATGCGTGCGTGTTTGAAACTCACCCTTCATCACACAACGCTTTCCCCAAACCCCTCTTTTCATTTTTAGTTTTCAAAAATCTCTTTACTCTGAACCTTCAATTACCTCCCCAACCACGTTTCACAAAACCCAACCCGCACACACATGAAACAAAACCCGCTCTGCTCTCCTCCATCGTGAAAAATCAAAACCCCCTTTCTCCTTTTAATGTTCAAACCCAAACCCCTTTCACTTCAACGGAAAAACCCTTTCTCCTTTTAATGTTCAAACCCCAAACCCCTTTCACTTCATCAGAAAAACCCTTTCCCCAAACCCCTTTCTCCTTTTAATTTTCAAAATCTCCCAAACCCTGAATCTACAATTACGAACCCCCACCCACATTTGCTATGCACACAGACACGAAGCAAAACCCGTTATCTCCTTTCCCATCCCCTCCACACCGTTATCTCCTTTCACCACACAGGAATTGCGAAATTGTCGAACCTCAGGGCGAATCTGAGCTGCAAGAAGGGCGATTTTGGAACCTACTACGAAATGGGTTACCCTGATTTTGCTGTCGTTGGTGAGAAGGTTGAATGTTTCTGCCTTTTTAACTAGTTTTTGTGCACGCTTAGTTTCTGTTGGTTTTTCATTGTTTTGTGTAGTTGTTTATTGATTTTTATAAATGACATTCCAATTTGACCCCACCATTTAGTGATGATTGCAAAGAAGTTGTTGATTTTGTGGATTTAAGAAGTTTTTGAATTTGATTTTTGTGTTAACTGTGTGAATTGAAAAGATGTTTACAAAATTGATGAATACATTGTGTCCCTACAATTTATTTTGTCGATTTCGTTCAATGTTCAGTACACAATAGTGCATGAGCATATTCGTTTCAAAAATTGAAGTCCCAAACTAGGACAAAAAGATGGATTGAAAATTTTTGGAAAGATGTTCTTCCCTAAATATATGGTGTTTCTTTATTATTTAGTGACCTTGGTAATATTTTGGATAGTTTGTACAATGCTAATTGATCATAGTGTGTCTCTTTAATTAATGATGAGTAATTCAACCTAGTTATCTGTGCTTATTATAGTGGCTTGTTGTTAAAAACATGTATCCATACTTGGTATTTTATATATTTTTTAAATTCATCAACCTTTTTTGTAAAAAGTTAAAATCAGGATTGGTTTACAAAAAGTTACCATGAAGCCAAGATTTTATTATAAAAATGATAAGATTGTTATTCACAATTCTAATAAATTATTGTAGGGTGTAATTATTAACATTTATATAACTTTTATAATAGATTTAAAATTTTAGTATTTTTGGTTAATCGCGAACTATTATTTGGGTGTCGTGTTTGTTGTTTATTTATTGGAATACCTTACCTATATAAAGTGTTTACCCGAGTAGGAGATTTTAGATACCTATGGCAGAAGAAGAGGGTGAGTCAAGGAAGGTAAATGTTTGTGATTATGATCCATTTATTTATTATAGTTAATTAAGTTCATATCTTGATGTTTTTTAACATGTTTTTTAACTATTTGATTGGTATTTTAGCTTGTGGTTTGTAACCGTTGTAAAACAGACTACATTGTTCAAGTTAATGGTTTATTGAGATCAAGACATCGCTCTCGAATTGGAGTCACTCCATTTAGGTGGTGTGTTGAGATGGTGAAACCATTGGATATCAATGGAGTGTTGTTAAAACATACTCTTAGTCGGTGTGTCCTTGAACATGAAAGTATATGTATCAGGCAACATTTGGTACAGTTGTTTGTTTTAGATGTTTGTGTTTGTTTGGGTTTGAATGTTATTGGGGTTGATGTAGAATTCAATAGTGTTGTGTGCGGGGTGATCGAGTCATTATTAGAACATCAACCAATAACAATAGATGACATTGTTAATAGGATATACTTTTATTTACAGAGTGACGATGACGATGACAATGACAATGTAGACAATGTTTGTCATTTATATTTGTTGCTATGTTTTGCTCTTTTGTATTTTTCCAGGACTTCTAGGACTGTGACAAACATGCCATTTAGATTGTTGGATAACCTTGACAACTTGAATCAATACAACTGGTCAAGGTCTGTCCATAGGTTTTTGGTTGAAGGTTTCAATCGTGGTTACCACACTTTAAGGCAAGATCAAAACACGTCTGCCATAATTGTAGCTGGGTCAGTGGCTGTTTTGCAGGTATTTATTATTTTAGCCAAGTTGTATTTTGTTAGCCTTGTGTTTGTGAAGTTGATGATTAATTAGTTCCTTAATTTTTTTAGCTTTTGGTTTGTCGACTACTTTCGTTAAGGTCTTATGAAGGTGATGTTATTTTCCCGAGAATTTTGAGTTGGTCGTCCTTGATGATTAGGACTCATGGAA
The DNA here is from genome assembly GCF_037176805.1 of Vigna unguiculata. NCBI lineage: Eukaryota > Viridiplantae > Streptophyta > Magnoliopsida > Fabales > Fabaceae > Vigna > Vigna unguiculata. The sequence continues at coordinate 18,532,675 of NC_140795.1, read as the reverse complement.
TCAAATCCGCATTTGAATATAACAAGGTATTGTATTGCATTCGTTTTACTTTAGTTGATTAAGTTCTATTCCGTGTACCAATAAGGTATAAAGTTTGGACATCATTATGCATGTTATTCTTGGTTGGGAATTAACTAAAGTGGAAAAAAACATTGATGTTGTTCATGATGCCTTAAATATTGGTGAAGATGACATCCAAAGAAAGGAATAGATGACATGTCCTTTACTGAATTCAAGCAATGGTGCAAAAGGAAGTTGAAAAGAAATTATTGGGTCATTTGTCAATTAGGACCAACTGAGCAGTATGGAAGAAGAGTATGCCCGTGGAGGTGAGGAACTTGATGCATCTTTCTTTCATCAACCTCTAGCCTTTTCATTTCGTAAAGGTGATGCCTTTGATGTTGAAGAACCTCAATCATGTAATTTTGATCAATTAGAGCAATGTACTTCTGAATACAATCATCATGGAATGGAAATTATTCCCATTATTGAACTAGAAAAATGTTCTTTAGATGTAGACTTAACTCAATTGTATCGGATTCTTGTCTCAGAAAATGACAGGTAAGTTACTGTTGTGGATATAAATTTCATGATTGTATTTTCACGGTTATATAGTGTTAATTCTAAATTTACACTTTTCAGGAAAGTTGTGGTTGACATAAATCAACAAATACTAACCACAATTGAGTGTTGGGGATTTCATCCTCGTGGAAAGCTTTGCAACATGGTAATGCCCTTAAGTCATGTATATTTATAAATTTGTTATTTTGTCTACTCAAATTACATTGTTGCTTTCAAATTTTGTCAGGCCATTTTGTTTGCTTGCAATACCTTCATGTATAGACAAAGAAAATTGAATGGGTTGATCAAGAGAGTTGTGTTTGGTCCTCTGTATAAGGTATTATAATTCTTATTGTTTTTTAAGTTTTTATATTTGATGGATGTTGTTGATGATGATTTATCAAAATTTAATTGTGAAATGTTGAATGTAGACCGCAGTTGTAGAAGATAGTAGAAAGGTAAAGGCAAAGAGACGCCAATGGATCTTAGGGGACGCGTGGGCTGGTTTCAGTACACGATATATTGACAACAGATTTTGTAAGAATGAAGATTTGTAATTTTATTTATTAAATAGTAATTGTGGATGTTTAGTGATTGTTTTTTTTAGAAGGTATTTGCTTCTATAATCCATGAGCAGCATTGGTGGTTTTATGCAATCAACTGTCGCACACACCAATTTTTTGTCCTTGACTCTCTTGGGAGGACACGACATGGAAGAAAAATAATAGACAATGCAATTGTAAGTTTACTTCTTAATATAATTGCTGTAGTTGGCAAATTCAATTATTCATGACTAAAATGTATGTTGATTGTAACATCCCGGTCGGATATTACTAATTTAAGTAATAAAAATTAAGAAATATGATGAAAACCTCATTTATTATACTTCGCTTCCCAAAAACGTGGGAAATTTTATAACATTTATTAATCGGATGTTATCCAAAAATCCATAATTTATGAAACTCCAATACAGTATCCAAATTCACAAATCAGTAAAACACTGTTTACAAATTTCATAAAAACAATAATGATAAAACTCCAGTAAAAGCTTTTCCCAGTTAACCCTCTCTCCGATGCTATGCTTCATCAGCACCACCTGCAACATCATTTGCTCCCGTGTAAGGCATTACACGATCATCGCCAAACACAAGCAGATAGAATGAGCTCATAAACAATTAACATATAAGTTAATAAAAAAAATTCAAGATACACCCATCTATTTTATTCTAGTTAATTCTTGGCCCAAACCTTAATCCCCAAGGCTTTTCAACCTTCACAACACATAAATAATTAGCCTCGGATTCAGGGTTTATGATGCTCACACGAACCTGCCCGCTCGTGGTCCTGCCTCTACGAACCTCCCCGCTCGTAGTCCTGCTCTACGAACCTACCCGCCCGTAGTCCAACACACGTGATCCACCAGCTACGTACCTTCCCGCACGCAGCATCTCTCAAGTGTGAGCACGGAACATACGAACCTACCTCGCTCGTATCCTCACACGAGAGTAACATGATATGAACCTCCCCGCTCATATCATCACGTGTTCACCACCATCCATGAACCTACCCGCTCATGGCACAACATCCCCTGATCCAAGTTTCACAACACAACATGATAACGAAAACAACCAAAGCACACCACCCTACACAAGGTACATACTCAAGCTGGTCTTAGGGATTCCAATGCTTCCACGAACTTGCCCGCTCGTGGTCCAACTCTACGAACCTCCCCGCTCGTAGTCCAACACACGTTATCCACCAGCTACGTACCTCCCCGCACGCAGCATCTCTCAAGTGTGAGCACGGAACATACGAACCTACCTCGCTTGTATCCCCACACGAGAGTAATAGAATATGAACCTCCCCGCTCATATCATCACGTGTTCATCACCAGTCATGAACCTACCCGCTCATGACAACATCAAGCATATCCCAGACCAGGACCCACACCACAAACCATGCAAAACATATCACAATGCACCCTACCACTACACCATCACCTAGCGTAGCCTAAGCGCCGCTAGGCGAAATGGCAGTACAGACCGCCTAGCGGTTCCACATCACCGTCGGGCGCCACAACTTATGAGACATTCCTGTTTCATACTATCGCTTGGCGGTTCAGTCTACACCGCTAGGCGCTACACCAATAATGTGACACTACTGGGTTTTAGGTACTCTAATTCATTTCCTAGAATTCAACCATTTAATTCTCAAACATCCAGAAATCAACATACACATTCATATATTCCAAATTACAACATCACAACACATATGCATCTTTCAAGTATAAGCACACATTCCTCTCTTTTATAATTCATATATACTTACCTCTTAAATCAATTCCAACACACACTTTATTTTCCCCTTCTCATTTTCCCAACCCTTTGCATGCTTACAATTCCATTACATTTAAAGTATGATTATCATGTTCCCATACTTTTCCAAAACCCGTCATGATCATGCAACACTCGGTCATAGTGATATCATCAATAGTGGCCTTATTCCCACGCTTATAACATCTTACATTCGAGCTAACATATATAGGTTCATATATTCAACATGTCTCAACAAGCACTACCAAAAACATACTCATCAATCATGCATCAATATATTTATATATATACATTCACCAATCAAGGCCATACCAGCACTTGATCACACTCAATCATCCATTAGTAATAATACTATTAGGGAATTCAACAACCAATCATGAGTGACGTATATCTCCCTCTTCAGGCATCCAAAATGAATCTCCACCGTTCAAAGTGAAGAACAACATGTTGTGAAACACCTTACAAAATTTCACCTAAATCGGACGGTTAACGAAGCGGGAAATGCAGTTTCACGAAAACTGCGCAGACCAGAAAAATCGGTGGCGCCTGGCGGCATAAACTACCGCCGGGCGATTCCTGTTCCACGAAAAGTACGAAAAATAGCGTTTTTTGTGAATCAGAGCACCATGTCTCACTGGTATGGCGCCTGGCGACCAAATGGGTGCCGCCAGGCGGTTCCTGCACCTGCGAACCTTACCTCCTTCACAACAACTCTAATTTCCATCACTTTCTGACTCTATAAGATCTGATTCTATCTTTTAGGATTACAATTCATCTCTAACACTTTCCATACGCGAATCCATTCACATTTTTCCATTTAGATGTGTGTCGTTTTCGAAATCCCCAATTCATCAACCTAAAAAGGGTGTTCTTAACAGTTCTATCAAATTAACTCTAATTGATAGTGAAATTCCCCAATTTCTTTAGTCAAGTATTCAATTAAAAGTTAAGGATCCCTTTCCTTCCATTTAGAATCCAATCAGAACACTCAAAACACCAAAACCGAACCAAAATTGGTCCACGTCGCCTGGCGGGTGTTCATCACCGCTAGGTAGTTCAAGCAAAACCCAGAATCTGGGTTGGTCGTCACGCGTAGCCTGGCGACACAACGCTCACCGCCAGGCGGTTCCTCTCTGGAACCCAGGAAACAAGTAAAAATTGGATGAGTCGCCTAGCGGCAGTTCATCATCCGCCAGGCGGTTTCTGGAAAATTTCAGAAACACGAATTATACACAGCAGGGTATTGTACATGCATCAATTTAATCATACAGTTCATGAAATTAAACAGTACGCAATTAAAGGTACAAATCCAGCTCCCCTAACCTCTGATCCTCGCTCCAAACACGGATTGCACGTGACTTTTAATTCAAACTCACCCTTGCTCTTGCCTCACTCTTCCACAATGGTTTCCCACTCCAATTCTCCTCTACAATTCGTGCCAATCGCCCAGAAGTCTGTGATTTCGTATGCACTCCCCTGTCTCAGACTCTTAATCCCTTAATTATCCTCTCTCACTCTAATTCATTCCACCCTTAATTTCACTTAACCTTTTAAAACGAAAATTACAATAAAAGTGTGTGTTAATGTCTACTCAATATCCCTCACAATGTATTTTTCCAGCACTCACGGCTGCCTTCTTGGCTACTAGGTTTTCCAAACCTTTTCACATTCATGCCAAAGGAAAAATTGGCAAAAAGAAATTATTTAGTTCTCAACAAGGTTTGAACCCACACCCATGCACATACCAAACCAAGGCCAAACCATTCAACCAATCCAGATTTCATGATAACTCTTACAATTCTAGGAATTTATCATCACCCCATGCATTCAATATATAAACACACAAAAACGCATAATTTAAATAACACCCAAGTGGCACACATAGGACTCAAACCCAAGTCCTCACACACAATAAAATACTCTCAACCACTTGAGCTAGTACTTTTCCATGTCATAGTTCCTCACATTAACTGCTTTAAATGTTTCTATTACCCGCCATAATTAAATAATTATTTAAATAACTATTTAATTTTATCGGGTCTTACATTGATATTTTGTACTGGCTTTTTTTAAGGCCTGTAACATGGAGATTTTATTTGGTTTGCTTTGAAATGATTCTGATGCTGATAAACCTAAATTTGAAGTCCTTACCCAAGACCTTCCCCTTCAACCCAATTTGTAAGCACCAATTTTTGTCTTACATTTTATCCAATATTACTATCTTCATATGATACTGTGATTTAATTTATGTTCACATATTTAGAGATATGATTGTGGCATGATAGTGCTGAGATATATTGAGTTGTGGGATGGTGAAACAATCTTTGATGAAAAAAACTTCCCCGCATACACTTCTATAAGTGCCTTTTATTGAATTTCGTTTTGCTCTCATGGTATTGACTCGTTATAATTTCATTTACTTTATTCCATACCGCAGGAACAACTTCAAGCACTCAGGCAACATTACATATGTGATTGGTTTATGGATCCTGAAAATATTCATCGGAATTACTTGCTCCAAGTTTTAGATGTATATAAACGTAAATAGTTTTTGTTGAAAACAATTGTAAAATATGATTCGAATATGACAATTGTCATTCAAACATTTCACTTTTGATTATATATGTATTAGGGAGGGAAATATTTATCCTCCTGTGCTTTCCATAGCCGTCCACATTAATTTGGTTCCAAAATTCAGTGGTGGTTACTAATTAATGTTTGTAAACTTTCATCTTACTTTGGAAAACGTTAAAGGAAAATTGTATCCCAAATTCAATTACAATTAATTTTGTAAGAATAAAATGGTAATTGGAATAAAGTTCCTTTTCTTTTTTGCAAATTAATTTTACGAAAAAAATATGTGGGTTTCATATTAATTGTTCTGTACATGCAACTTCACTTAAAAAATGTAGCAGGGTTGTTTTCCCAGGAATGCCCTAAGATAAGGTTTAAAATAAGTGGAATGTGTACTGTCCCTATTGTGCATAGGTGGCGTTTTCCCTTTTATCGAGGGCTGAAAAGTTGGTCCATCACTTGTCAAATATGTTACTTTTTATCTCGTGCATTAACTCGTACGTGGGTTACAACTTAATTCGCTTCGAATTACAATGTAGTCTTAAGACTGATCCAGGTTAGTATACATATGAATGTTAATTCAAGAAATAATGGAATGGTAAAAATGATTATATGAAACGTCTTCCCAAATCCACTTAAGTTCATACACATGTTGGTGTGGCTCCCTTTCAATGAAATCAATGATGATAAGTTTTTATTGAAATGTATTGAATAAAAAATATCCTCGAAGTGGATCATGCATTGATTATAAAATCAGTTGGTCAATGTACAATGAAGAAATCATCCATTCAAGTGTTAAATGTTTAATACGAAAGACTCATTCACCATACCTATGGCACAACAAAAATTACAATCATGTTTAATCCAAAAGAGGACCAACCCATGGCCACATGTTCTAAATACTCCGTACAAAATAATAAATTTGTGGACAATTCAGAGATGTCATTTATAGACACATGTTTCATGTAACGATGTTTGTTGATGCCATTTCATTTTCAAGTGCCCATGTCATCAAAATAAAAGACCAAACCATCGTCATTCCTGCAAAAAAATTATTTAATGAGTGTTGGGTGAATCTGGATACTAAATTTTCTCTTAATACCACAAATAAGAACGCCATGCATAAGTTATTTTACTATGCCTAAAAATTTGTTCCTTGTGACACATTTTGTGTTTGATGTGTAGTATTTTGAATTGAAGTCAAGAGGGAAACAAATCCACTACACTGGACGTGTTCAAACTGCCAAAAAAAAATTAAGTAAAATTACTATATGTTGGCAAAAGCAAATACAAGTCTAAATGCTGAAGCAAGATTTTGATGATGATAAAAGAAGCCTAAAAGCCATCTGGAAGTCAATATGAAGAACATGTGTTGTTATGTATAAAGCTATCTTGTAAAGTGTAATTAGAATAGTTATAATCAATACGCAAAAAGCAAATTCTGGTATTTCTCGAAAAATCAAAGTGATAATCGGTTATCACTTAGGATAATCGATTATCCTGAGCTGAGTTAATTTTTTCACGAAAAGCACTGGAATAATCGATTATCACCTCTGATAAATGATTATCTGTTCAAAAATTTGTTTTCAAAAAACACACTAGAATAATCGATTATCAATTGTGATAATCGATTATCTTGGTCAGTTGGGCGCGACTATTCAGCTTTTGACCTAATTTTCAGAACCTTTATTTAAGGAACATTAGAGTTACTTCTAACTTACCTTTTTGAGAAGGTAGAGTGCTAATGCTGTGACTGCAAGAGAGTTCTCTTAGTGTTCTTAAAAGAAGCTTTGAAAAACCTAGTGTGGGTAGAGCGATAACTTTTCCTGAGAGGTTTTCTAGGAGATTGAGTGCTGCTGCTGTTGCTAGGAAAGCTAAGGTCAAGGTTCTCTGTGTGATTCAGAGAAAGGTGTTCATTGCTTGTGTGTTCAAGAGAGGTGTTTTCTTTCCTTACTCTTTTTATTATCTGATTGTAAATCTGATATTTGTTAGTGATTTAGTTAATCTTGTTTTTGAGAGATTAACAACTGGACGTAGGGTCTTTTGATCCGAACCAGTATAAATACTTGTGTTCAATCTTCTTCTCTATCTCTTTGTTTCATCTACTATTATGTTTAAAGGAATTAATATTTGATTTAATTGATAAAATTTTGGAAAAATTTTAAAGTATTAATTTTACCACTTAAAACCAATTCACCCCCCTCTTGGTTTTTGTTCAAACGCTTAAACATTTCGCTGCGCGATACCAACAATTGGTATCAGAGCTTGCTTTGATAGTTGTTCAAATTTTTCGAAAATGGTTGGACAAAATCAAACTTTTGTTGAGGGTGCGTCTATCAACAAACCTCCTCTATTTACTGGTGAAAATTATCCTTTCTGGAAAGTTAGGATGCAAATTTTTTTGGAATCTGTTGATAGAGGTATTTGGGATGCTGTGTTAAATGGTCCATTTGTTCCTGTTAATATTGTAAATGATGTGCAGGAACCAAAGCCATTCTCGCAATGGACAATAAACGAAAATAGACGCGCTCAGTATGATGTAAAAGCTAGAAATATAATTTCATCAGCCTTAACCCTAGATGAGTTTTACAAGATCTCAGTCTGCACCAGTGCACAAGATATGTGGGAAATATTGCGTGTAACTCATGAAGGAACAGACAATGTGAAAAGGACACGCAAGAACTCCTTGATTCAAGAATACGAAATGTTTCGGATGCAACACGGAGAAACTATCTACGATGTGCAGAAACGATTCACACACATTGTCAATCATCTCACAGGTCTAGGTAAAACTCTTGATACTGATGAATTAAATATAAAAATTCTTAAATCTTTGAACAGAACTTGGCAGCCGAAGGTGACAACCATCACAGAGTCACAAAATCTTGCGACAATGACGATGGCGGCCCTATTTGGAAAGCTGAGAGAGCATGAGCTTGAATTGGGCAGACTAAATGAAGAAGAAGATATTGGAAGAAAGAAGAACATTGCCTTCAAAACTGAAGTGGTTAAAGGCAAAAAGCAAAAGGAAGAAGATGATTCAGATGACGATGAAACTCTTAGTCTTATGATTAAGAAGTTTACAAAATTCATGAAGGCCAAAGGTAAAAATCAATTCAAGAACAACAAGAAGGATAATCAAGGATCATCCTCAAATTTTAAATGCTACGGATGTGGAGAATCTGGACATGTCAAGGCTGATTGCCCAAATTCAAAGAAGAGTGAAGAGAAGAAGGGCAGAAAATTCTTTAAAAAGAAGGCATACAAAGCATGGGAAGACAATGCCTCAAGCTCATCAAATTCTAGCGATTCTGATAATGGAGAAGCAAATCTATGTTTGATGGCTAATCACGATGACGATGAACCTACGCCAATTATTTTTCATTCACTAAATTACAGAGTTATCCACAGTTGCCTTTATAATAATCAACATTATAAATTTAAATATAAATAATTTTAAACTATAAAAAAGTACTTTTTTTACTAAATACCAAATAAAAAGTAAAAGCTTTGACTTTTTTTATTCATCAAAAGAAAACCTTTTAAATATATTTTTATCTTACCTGCATAAAGAATTTATGAAGCATTAAATTAAAATACATTGAAAGATTTAATAATTAAATGAAACTAATATAGAATTTTTATTAAAAAAGCATCCAATATCTTAATTATGCAATAATTTTCTTGTACACAAAGTATTATTAATTGAAGATAGGATTCAGAGCACACGAGTTCAATTTTTAAAGTTTAAGCAATGAAGCAAAGCTCATGTGAATCTAACCCAAGTAACAAGGTTCTCTTGTCCACTTGATTGTGACATATCCATTAGTTTCTTTCCTGTCAACAATTCCAGCAAGACTCAACAACCCCATAACTTGAGATATTCCAAAACTCATAAAATTGCAACTTCGAGTTATAGGATCATACAAACTCGTATGTCATGCAAGTGATTGTTTGGTTTCCTATTTTTTATCAAATACATTTTCTAATATCCTCCTTTTGGGCAAGTCCAATATTCTTGAAAAATGTCAAACAAAATAAGAAACATTTGTCGTAAAAGAACCTACATCACGCCATTCCACATTTTATTAGTTAATTCTAATTCCACAAAAAAATAGAATGTCTTACCTTGGACAAACCTAACTCTGATTTGGAAGAGAAGCAAATGAAAAATTGCCTGAATTTTTTCCCCAAAATTTTCTCAACCTATAAGCATAAAAAACTATTTCATGAGTGAAGATAAAAAAACCATAGGTGCATTTAGAAATATTCACAATTCCCAAATAGAACATAACAACAAATTTAGAATTTTAGATCAACAAATTCCAATCCTAGAGCGAAAATAAATGTTACACCTGATGAATTCAAACATTCAAAATATGCTCACAGTACAATCTAAACCGTGTCAAATAATCTCTAAGGAAGCCTTTCCATTTAGTCAACCTAGTGGAATCATTATCAAGTTGGATCAAGAAGTAGACATAAGAAATACAAACAATAACAACAACCAACTAGATCAAGTTGTAGATAAAAGAATCTTATTTTAATAGTGAGGGAAAATGAGTCAACAAATGGTGTCAATTACAATAGTGATACAGATTCCTAGCTTTACAATTTGAGTTAACAATGGGCAGGTTTTTGTAGGGTACTAAAGTGTCTCTACTCCTCATAGGTTTTAAAGAAAATAAGGGCACATAACAGTAATGATCTTCATGCAAACAGAAACCTCAATTTCCATGCTCACACGCAATGGATTCCTGTACAAATGAACCCAATGTATGCGATTTGTGCGGGTTCTCATTGGATTCAAATCACATGGTCATGTTAATTTAAAATACACATAAAATGGAAAGCTCAAATGGGACCACAACCCAATCATAGTAGATACCTCAGTTTCATATCAATAGTAAAACTGTAGTCCATGACCTCTGAAAAATGATGCGACAAAAAAGTTGAAACTTAACAACCATTCACAACCATAAATGAAGAACTTACTACCAACAAAGGAACAACTTTGATTGCTCTGAGTAGGTGACTAGTGACCTATGACCTTGACAAAAAAGGAAGGCAAAACCGTTCAGTCTTCTTTCAAATGCTCCTCTTCAAAACCAAACCAAATTTGTAAATGCTTGGTGTGGGTTACCATTAAGCCAAGAGGAATGACATAAAAGAATGCAAAAGCGATAACTAGTGGCCACAAACCTATCTTCTTTAAAAGGATAACTAATGATGATAGCCGAACAACTTTCTCAAGCATCGACCACAATTCTCCCTTGCTTTATTAAGTGTTGGGTGACCACAAAGGTGAGAAAACATATTTCACCACTTGGCTTCCTTTCTTTGGAGAAAACACTTCCTTTTTTTCACACATACTCTAGACTTCACCACCACTCATAATTGCCACATCACAAGGGTTAAAAAAATTCATAAAACTTAAAAGGAAAATAATATAGTAACAAGAAAAAAGTGACAACTTCTCTCACTATCTGATGTGGTAAGGTTTTTTTAATTTTAATTTTTTTACACAATTTCCACGTTGGCCATGTTTTTGAAAGAAGTGCGAGAGAAAGGGAGGTTTTTGTTGTTCGTGTGAAGAGTGGAGAGTGGTTACACTGTGTTGCAGAACTAATCAAGTGGAAAAACAGTTACCATGGTTTCGTCTTCTACTTCCTCTGAAGTTCTTAATCTTCCCTTGAAGGTCATTACTTTCCTCTGAGCTTAAACCCCACTATCTTCTTCCATTCACCGTTCGGTGTGTTTGTTGGCGACGCTTTAGTTGGTGGAGAAGGTGTGGGTTTACGGAGTGGTGAAAAATTTTTGTGGGTAGTTGATGAGTCATTATTTTCTTCCATTCCACTAGCCTTTGTGTACCCATTAGACAGTTGTTCAGTGCTTAATTGTTCATCTTTAGAGTGTTTTTCATCTGTTGGGCTTTATTGGGCCACTGTTTTGAATTTGAACTAATTTCACATTATTTGGCCTAATTTTTGTTTTTAATTATTTTTAGGTATTTGGGTGAAGCAATTTTGGAGCTTGGACGTCAATATTCAGTTGAAGAGAGTCGCCACATCATTTCCATGTCATTTCCACGTCAGCAAAGTCAATGGGTCAACATTTGAGGCCCATAGTGGCATTTTTGTAATTCTGCAGCTCATAATGGCAGTTTCGTAAATATGAGTGACAGGGGGTGAAATGACTACGCAAATTAGGTCTGCATGGAGGAGGAGCCGCTACTTCATCTTCTCCATTCTCTCCAACTCCATTTTTTCGTGCTCCAAGCTTCCATGGATGTCCCCTCTTGCGGTTTTTCACGTTTTTAGGTCATTTTTACCGTTTTTATGCACATTTGACAGCACCCATTGAGGGTTTTGCGTTTTGATTTCGTTCTACATTAGGCAGCTCCTTTTGTGATTTCATTGACTTGGAACAATACCCATTCATGGGTTTTTTACATTTATATATGATAGCACCGTTTTGCATTCCATTTAAGCTTTGAAATCTCTATTTTTGCTCTTAAATTGCGTTTTCAGATTTCATAAGTTAGGGTTCTTGGTTCTGTTTTTGTGATACCAGTTTTGAAGTGTTTAATTGCTCATTTCCATGTCTAGCTAAATTCTTGTAATGACTCCTTGATGAAAAATGCAATGAAGCTTTGAGGTTGTGCTTGTTTTGTGAAATCTGCCATATTTTTGTTCTGAATTCGTGGAATGCATGTGGTGAATCTGTTAATGCTTAATTTACAGAGTAATTACATACGTTTTGGTTAAGATATGTTCATGCTTAATGTATGTAGCTTGGCTGTCACGAATTTAAGGAGTGTGCATTACTTAATTGCATAATGAAGCTAGATTGTAATTTTCGCTTAGTGAATTATTATCTAGTGGATTGAGATAAGGCAGAGTTGGTGTTAATTTGGTGGCCTATGATAAGTGAAATTGCGTTTGAATCAAGGATATCAATACGGTTTTAATCACTGTAGCATTTAATTTAATCTGTTGATTAGCATTCTGAATCTGTCTGCCAAACCCCCCCTTGTGTTATTGTTGTGTTCATCTGGAAATTTCGCTTTGAATGAAAATATTGGTCGTTGGGAGACGACTTGGTTCACTTTCATATACTGCATTTAATATGTTCTAATTTGGTGGGGTACGACCTCTATCAGTAGTTCTTGTTCTGAATCTTCGTCGAAAGGAGGCCTTTTTCCAGTAATGTAGTCAGTGGCGTGGATATTTCAAGAGTTGCATTTCAATTTGGTGTTCGATCAGTTGTTAGAAGGTAAGTAAAACATTCGAAAGTGATTTTAGTTTGTATCTTTGGTTGTCTTCATGGGTTGTGTTGTACTTAGATTTTTGTGGGTGAAAGGATTTTTTTTTCGTTTAGGGTTGATCTTAATTCCATCTTCTAGCTTTCTGTTTAGACGAAGGAAATGAGGTTACATGTTGTGGTTGTTGTTGTTGGTTATAAATGTGATATTGCTTGGTGACTGCATTTTCGTTTTGGGTGGAAGGTGAATATGTTAATGATTTGGTTTTTGGTTAAAGCGAAATGGCTGGGAAACAAAAAAGAAATTCTTCATCAGAAAATTTGGAGAAGGATGTGAGTAAAGGAAAGGCATCATGGAGTAGAAAGAAAGCATATGTGAGTGATGCCAAAGCTTTTGATAAGAAAAGAGGTAAGTTAAATAATGAATGAATTTATGCATTACATTTGGTATATTTGTGATATTGTTTACATTTGTGGTTATTGTAAGTTGAATTGTTTGGTTTTTTTTTTAGGTTCACATTGAGCATCGATGCCAAATGAAATACATTGTTCAAGCAAATGCACTACTGAGTAATACTCATCGTGCAATACTTGAATTTACACCTTTTTCTTCTTGCCTACGGCTAAAGAAGGAGTTGAACATCAACTGTGCGTTGCTAAGAGAGGTCTTGAGTCAATGGGTTCCCAACGAGGAATCCATCCAAATTAGGCAACAGTTGGTTAAATTAAATTTTCAGATGTGAGTATATGTTTGGGGTTGAGTGCAGCAGGCAATGATGTTATTTTTGACAGTGACTTGTTCGGGGAAGTCGATTGCTTTTTCGTTCTAAGGATATAAAGATCATTCACATAATTGAAAGGATGCGTGTGGAGAGTGTTTGCCGACTTTATGGGCTTGTATGTCTTGTTGTTTTGTTTTCCCTAGGACTTCTAGGACTCTGACAAACCTGCCTTTTAGGTTATTAGATAACCTAGATAACATGAGGAAGTATCGGTAGGCCAATTATGTTCACAATTTCATCATTGCTTCTTTGAATCGATCATCCATAGTGTATAGAGAGAAGGAAAATGAACACACTATATTTGTGTCCGGTTCAGTCATTGTGGTTCAGGTACATGTTTTTTCAATTGTAATAATTACAGTATGTCTTAGTTTTTTGACATGTATTAATAATGTGAAATTTGTTGAAGGTATGGGCTTGTCAGAGGCTTTCTTTGGGAGATATAATTGATACAGTTATGTTCCCTAGATATTTGTCTTAGTCGTTGCTGAGAATGCAGGGAGAAAGAATCATGAAGTGTTTTGAACGCAATCAGGTGCATTATGTTGTATATATTTTTGTGCATTTAATTGAAATACCGTGTATAATTGCCAACCTATATGTATTGATTTGCTAAGTATTTGTGTATTGCTAAGTATGCATTGTATAACTACGAAGCCATTGTTATTGATTTTCAAATTAGGTAATCTAGAAAACTATGATGGTGGTAGTTCATAAATTGGAAGTTTGGGTTTATCATTTCATTATTTGGCACTTAGCATAATTTGGCATTGGATTAGTGGAATATATTGAGTGCATTTAGAAAATGAAGTATTTGGTTATATAGTATTACATATTTGCGAACCCATGTAATATTATTTGCACATATGCCTTTAATTGTAATTTGATAAGAGCAGGTTTAATTTGCCTTCAATGTATTTAACTACAAACCCCTGTGTTTGGAAATGCAAATCCATGATATGTGATATGAACAACTGTATTTTTTGTTTTTGTTTCCTAATAACTTTTACTTGGGATTTGGAACCAAACTCTGTGTTGGTGTAGGTTCAAATGGATTAGGAATTAACCCAGGAGGAAATGAACCTTCCTATCTTGGTTGATGAGGCACGTCCAATGGCAAAAAAAGAAAACATAATTGCTGGACAAGTTGAATGCTAATGCAAAATTTCTACTGAAATTGAAACAAGAATTGGAGAAGATGAAAATAAATTTTCACAACAAGGTTGGAGTAGACGGTTGATGAGGACCATAGTGCTGCTTGTGATGTAGTTCAGGTCAATGGTGGAAGAGATAATGATCAAGAAATTAATGTTGAGGAGGGCCACATTGAGTTTGACAACACTGGTGGTCCAAAACCCCTAACAATTGGTGAATGAGCGCCAATTGATAGTGAGTAGATGTTGCCTGCTGCAACCAATGCAATTGCTGAAGTTGTTGAAATTTGTGGAGCATCAACATTGCATAATGACGACATTGGTGCAACAGCTGTGTCTATAAGTGCTGAAGGTGATGGAACTCCTGAAGCACAAAATTTAGGCATTGAGGAGACAACTGGTGGTCTAGGGACAAGTGTTTAAGCTGTCACCATTGGTGGACATGCAACTAGTGTTAGAGCCTCAATCAGTGTTGTAGGTGCAACTAGTGTTGGGCTTGCCAGAACTACTGCAACAAGCATCAATGGCGAAGATGGCAGATCTGCTGAAGCAGCCTTGAGCGCTAAACCTCGAATTACCCCTAAAGCTACCCAAACTACTGAAGAAGAAGAAATTTACAAAGAGCATAAGGTCGGTGATGATGCCACTTTAAGTGACGATTTTGCGATAATTGTTGAGGCACTAGCCTTTGTTTCCCAGTAGTTAGGCACTAGCCTTTATTTCCCAGCAGTTAGGCGATCTTGAAATGGTCATTTCAACATTTTGTATTTTAGTAGGAAGGTTGTAACACATGAATTTTGGTGCATATTTGTCATCAAAAAGCCCATGCATCCCTTTCTGAAGTTACAGATGCCATCTTGAAGGAAGAATAGGTAATGGACAGTGAAGTAGGTGATGACAAACTGATCGCCTAGCCATTGTTCCTTACGTCAAACTAAATAATCCTCCTACTGAAGTAGTTGGTCCTTACATGGAGAAGTTATTTTTGTACCAAGTTATAACTTCAAAAGTGAAAAGGTAATGGGAATTGTCTTTTTTCATTATTGTCGGTGTTATTTTGATGACTTTAATATCATCTTTTTCACATGAAAGATGTGTATTTGTTGAGATAAATGAGCAGATACTGACCAGTAGTGAAACATGTACTGCTTTATTTATAAACAATTTTAATTTGTTTGCCAAAGTTAATTGTATTCATATTTTATGCATGATAAGGTCATTCGTGATTGTTCAAAGCGGAAGGTTAACAAATGCGTTTGGTCTTTAACAAACTACAATGAGTTATTTGTGCATAGACTTCTTTCTATAAATGATGTCTTCACGACAAAATTTGTTAGTATTGTCAATGTTGTCTGTTGTGGCTATAGTCAGTTTATGTGTTTCAATTATTTTACTTAACTTGTTTCAGTTAATGGCATATGTGCTTCATGATAACCATTAGTGGTGTTATGCCCTTAATTGGGAAACAAGAAAATTGTATGTTCTTGACTCCCTAGGACACAATGTCCTAGGAGAAAACAAATTGATAATCATATTAGAAGTAGTGTGATGTTCTTTAATATGCAGAAATGATTTTTTATTTCTTTTGGCTATAAAGTAATATGACATGTTACTTGGTTTGTTTAAAGGCCCATAATTTGGAGCATTTGTTTTCTATGCTATGTCTCCCCTATCCAAAGAGAAACCAAGTTTCGAATTAATCATTGAAGACTTGCCACAACAACCTAACTTGTAAGCTTTTGTCGGTGTCAATTGAAAGTAGTAAGGCATGTAAGACATGATGACTATTGTCATATTTCATTTCATTAAATTTGGTTTTGATGTACAATTTGACTATGGTATTAGGGTACTTAAATATCTGGAGCATTAGGAAACTGACAAAAAGTACAATGGCAAAAGTATGCTTGTTTATAGTGGCATAAGTACATTTTGCAAAGAGGAAACTAATGATTTGATTTAATCATGTCATAAGTAATTTTGTCATCAATGCTAATGTAGGTCAATTGCTCATCATCACTGATATCCTCTATTGTCTCTAGAAGGATTTCATCTAGGTGCTCCCCATTTGCATCCACATTCTTTTCCAGATTTGTTTGAACATTCATGTGTACATCACTGTCTACAAGTACTTGTTCATTGGGGTTCAAATTGGCTTGAACACAGTCTTGGGTTTGTTCCTTTTGTCCCTTCATAGTATGTCAAGGTTGTACCTCTTCAATTTTTGGACTACTGATGTCATGGTTGACGACCTATGCATTTCATGATAACTTATCACATTAAATATGTTTTTGGACAGCACACAAAATAATGAATAAATTATAAAATATCAGATCTTAACAATATTCCTTTGTGTGATTTTTGTGTACAACTTATCTGGCTTGGGCTTGAATATGACCACTTCTTTCAGTTATATGACAACCCCAACACCAATTAGTGGACCACATTAAGGATGTGAAACTGCTTTTTTGTGGACGTTGGCCTGGGCATTATGTTTTTGGTCCTGATATAAAATTTTACGAGCATTATAATCTGTATTTAGCATGTTATTTGGGGACAAATTGAGGACATTAACAACATAATATAAGATCAACAATCTTAACAATCATAAGCAGATTACCCAACCCATTTGGCTTACACTCCTTCACAACACAGGCCACAAAGGGCAATCTGTCAAAAAGAGTAACCTTTTTCATGTGACCCTCTTCCACCAAATTTGCATTTGGTATTAGTTACGCCATTCAGTTCTTTGCACTGATGAAAAAAAAGAGGTTCATTATATATATATCTACAACAAGTTCATCCACTAATATTTTATCATGGTGTTTTATGTACATGGTGGCCCATTTCCAAGCATTTGTTCCCAAATCATGAGCAAATGTTGTTGCAGCGATGTCCTCCATAAATTGTTGTGTTGACTACCCTCACTCTGCCTCACGGTTCATCATCACAGCATGAAAATTTCCTACTGGACCAAGGATAAAAGACATAGTTTCATTGCACCGTCGCATGAATGTGTGCAAGTTGAATACATCTACTTCCAGAGCCTGCCATGGTTCCATTTTCTCTACTGTAGATACCCACAAGAATAAAATTATGAGGAAGGAGACCCATTCAATGGGTCTTATTTGAAGTGTTGACAAAACTACCCTTTAAAAGTGATAATTTAATTGACGTGACTTTTCCGTCTTTATAGTCCATCTTGTTACATTGCTTTTCTACATTTTCTACAAGCCACTCTCTCACAGTTGTCCTGTCAACCATCAACATTAAATTGCATTCATTGCATGGAAGGTCATTGTCTTACTTTTCAGGTTGCACAAAATAAGTAAAAATAATTAAACCCTGATAACGCTGTCGTTGACGCGATCAAATTAATACTACTAAACTATAACAACTTCAGTATTGCTAAGATAGTAGTCAAGAAAATAGAAAGGGTAAAGTAACCCTAAGTCGTCTCCCAACGAACATGGAATTAATTTTTAACAAATTAGTTCTTATAAAACTATACAAATGAGTTAGTCAAATAAAATAAAAAATATAGGGGATTAAGATAAACAAAGATAGAGGTGATAATTGATTATTCCAGTAATTTTTACAAAAGGAAGAGTTATGATCTGGCTGTTGATTCTAGGCTATTGTAAGTACTTTAAACATTTTACAAGATAACTTTAAACATAAAACACTTGTCTTCATAATGTCTTCCAAATGGCTTTTAGGTTTCTTTATCATCATCAAAATCTTGCTTCAGCATTTTAACTTGTCTTCTGCTTTTGCCAACAATGTCACATCTTGTCATATGTGGAAAAATAATACCTAGGCTTAGCACTTGAAAATTAAGAGGTCAGTGATAAGTCATTATTTTCCTTCATTCCACTAGCCCTTGTGTACCCATTTGACAGTTGTTCAGTACTTAATTGTTATCTTTAGTGTGTTTTCATCTGTTGGGCTTTATTGGGCCACTCTTCCAAATTTGGGTTAATTTCGCATTATTTGGCCTAATTTTCGTTTTTAATTATTTTTAGATATTTGGGTGAAGCAAATTTTGGAGCTTGGACATTAATATTCAGTTCAAGAGAGTCGCCAAATCATTGCCACATCATTTCCACATCATTTCCACGTCATCAGAGTGAATGTGCCAACATTTGAGGCCTAGAGTGGCATTTTTGTAATTTTGCAGCTCATAATGGCAGTTTTGTAAATAATGAGTGGCAGAATGATGGGACCACAAGAATTAGGTTTCTCCTTGATGCAAGAGCCACACACTTCATCTTCTACCTTTCTCCAAACTCCATTTTCGCTCTCCAAGCTTCCATACAAGAGCCCCTTGCGGTTTTTCACGTGTTTGGCTTATTTTTACCGTTTTTATGCACATTTGATAGCACCCATTGAGGGTTTTACGTTTTAAATTCATTTTCTTGCTTGGGCAGTTCGTTTTGTGGGTTTTATAGACATGGAACAACACCATTAATGCGGTTTCGCATTTATATATGATAGCACCGTTTTGCATTTCATTGAAGCTTTGCAATCTCTCTTTTTGCTCTTAAATTGCGTTTTCAAAATTAATAAGTTAGGGTTTTTGATTTTTGATGTTCTGGTTCAGATTTGAAGTGCTTGATTCTTCCATTTTGATGTCTAGCTAACCCTATTGCATTGATTCCTTGACGAAATTGAAATGAAACCATGAGATTGTTGGTCGTTTTTGGGGTTTGATTCGAAATTGCCTCTATTTCAGGTTGTGTTTAGATGATAAACACATATTTGATGCATGCTTAATCTCAAATTCGTGTGTGCACATTAATGGCTCGTATTCATGCTTAATGTTTATGAGATTTGTCACAACTTGCTTAAATTTGTGGGTATTAACTGTCTAAAATTTGTTACGCTTAATGATAATGAATCCATGGTAATTTTTGCTTAGTTGATTACTTAGGATTCATGAGAGCAAATTCGAATAGAACAATTAATTTGGTAATCTGTGATTGGTGGACTTTCAATTGAATCAAGGAATCATTACGTGTTCATATAATTGTTAAAATTATCTGCGAATTAAAGTTTGTTGTGAATCAGAATCTGCCAAACCCCCCTCCCTGTGTTATTATTGTGTTCATCTGGAAATTGAAGCTTTGAACAAGAACATTGGTCGTTGGGAGACGACTTGGTTCAACTGTCACATACTGCATTTTAAGTGTTTTAATTTGGTGGGGTACGGCCTCTATCAAATTTGGCGTCGTTGCTGTAACATCCCTAAGGAATATTACTTATTTTAATTAAATAAAATTCGAATCACAATAAATATTGCATTGAACATAAACTATTTCCCAAAAACGCGGGAAAATTTTAAAAGAACATAACTGGTACCATACATAATTCGAATGTACCATATCGTTATATACAAATGATATTAAAATTCAACATAAAAATATTTACATCAAAAACAAAACAGTAGAGTTTCTTTCAAAATCCCAAGTAGCCCATGCTTTCCGTCTCTAAGCAGCTCCTAGCTCACCTATCACATCATCTGCTCCCGGATAACAAATTATCCGATCATTGCCACACACACACAGAGATAGGGTGAGCTATGCACAATAAAAATGTAAACAGATATATGAAATAAATATGTTTTCCCCAATCCCAAAAATACATAATTAAAATCCTCATACTTTTCAAATCACCCAACCATGACCTCATAGTCCTTCATGAGTCATATGCATGAACTAGGTTTTGGGACTTCCCTGTGCTCCCACGAAAATAACTCATTCGTGGTCCAACCCTATGAGCCTATCCCGCTCATAGTCCTGCCCTACAGACTCCTCGCATGTAGTATAAACATCCAAGTCTCATAACTTGAACCCTGGCACGCACACAATCACCATACTATGGACTCCTCGCCCAATAGTAGCCGACGGGAACATCACAGTTCCTTGCCCATCGTGCGCCCGACACATGCAATCACCATACTAAGGACTCCTCACCCATTAGTAGCCGACGGGAACTCAACCAGTTCCATGCCCATCATGTGTCCAACCACCGAGCACATCCCAGACCCCTATTAGACTTAGTCCTTCAAGCCCAAACATCACACCACATGCATATACAATCTATCCTTATGAGATACAACTAAAACACACTCACAAGCACATAGAAACATAAAAGTTCGCATAAACTCGCTTAGGCTAAGGACCTCTCGCCCAAGCTAAGCCCTCAGCCTTGCCTAGGCTAGCTCACCTTGCCTGAGCGAGCTTAAAACAACAACAACATCAAGTTATCTAGCTTAGGCGAGATCCTCTCGCCTGTGCGAGTCACACCTTCCCCCAAAACAACATACAGACCTCGCCTAGACGAGGAACCACTTAAACAACGTCATTTCTCATCGCGACCTCACTCAGGCGAATGTCTCTCGCCTGAGCGAGACTGAGTCACTCAAAACACCAATACTTCTCGCCTGGGCGAGATATCGCGCTCAAAAGCGCCCAAATTTTCTCGCAATCTCGCTTAGGCGAACTGTCCCTCGCCTGAGAGAGACTAAGTCGCTCAACACCAAACCAAGGTCGCCTGGGCGAGCAGCGCGACCCAAACCAGACGTGAGGTTCTACAACTCTCGCCTAGACGAAATAAACTCGCTTGGGCAAGACTTGCAGAGTTCCCTCACTGTCAGACACGCATTTTACCGAAAACAATGTTAATTCATGCCCAAAATTGTACCACAAACCAGTCAATCGATACCAATATAATTATAATGGCAAATGCCATTCAGAATCATCCATTCCAACCCACTATACCACCAATTGCGAATATAAGACTAAAAGTATCCAAAACTCTCATCCCACAACCTATTCCACATACATAATCAAACATCCAAATTCCACATATCTCCATTTCACAATCACAACACATAGAATGCGAAATTGACACCATTCAGAATTCAATTAAGAAGCAATAATCCATAATCATAAGACAAACATCAATTAATACAAAACACACAAAGACAACTCCCTTAACTTGAAAATTTGATTGAAATTGGGAAGAAGATTGGTTTTCCTTGGTTTGCCAATGAAGTGCCACCGACTCCCTCTCAGTTCAACCCCTTTTTCGCACCCAAACCTCACCTCTCAACCTCAATTTCGTGCTCTCTCTACAATAGGTCACCACAGATGCTAAACCCCTTCCCTTAAGTTTTGGGTTTTATAGGTGCCTTTAAGAGGTTTTTTAAAAATAAAACGAGTTTTAGGTTTTGTGGGTTTTAATTCCTCTTCAATGTTACTTATTTGGTAATTTCCCAACCCCCTTGGGTGCCCCATTCTGCTAGACTTTTCTTTACCCCTTCACATTCATACCACAATGATTAGTTAGCAAAAATAAAGCTTATTCTTTGCCCACCAAGGTTTGAACCCATGACCTTCCACTCATAAGGCCAAAGCACAACCATTATGCCAATTCACATTTGATGATATACACAATCAACATAAGTTTACATTTCAAATTCCACACTTTTACATATTATTAAAAATAAATCATAAAACAACAACACATAATTGGCAAACATAGGACTCGAACCCAAGTCCTCTCATACAATCAAGTACTCTCAACCACTTAAGCTAGTACTTTTCCACACCATAACTATCAGAATTTAATGCCATAAAGGCTCTCACTACCCGTATTTATAATTATTTATTTATTTAATTAATTAATTTTCACAGTTCTTACAGGAAATATTTTTTCCCACCTAACATAAATTCAAACCAATCAAAGTAATAAACTCAATAACAATTGTGATGTACGAACACTATACATATACAATGCAAGCTCACTAGACATCATATGTGCAAAAACAATACATTGGCTTACCACTTAACAACTGATAGGTTACAAAATTTTTTGTTTTCCAACCTACCTAACCTCAATCAAATGAAAGTGATTACCAACTTTGATGTGCGAAAACTATACATATTCAATCTCAACTCATTAGTGCAAACAAAACAACATGTGTGCAAAAGTAATACCCTGCCTTAGCACTTAAATACTAACAGGTTAGCATATATTTTCATTCCCACATTACATACATTCAAACCAATGCGTTGCAAACCAATCTGACTTCCTATAACAAATTAACCTTGCAAACCAATATCCTAATTAATCACTTCCAATAACAAAAATAAATTTATATTACATCAAGTCTATTTACCTTATGTAAGACCCGGGAAAAATTAGACTAAAAGAAAACACATGGAAAAAAAATTATAGTTTGATTAATATTGTTGAATTATTTAATTTAATTAGGTTATAAATTTATTAAATATGGAATAATTATTATTTAAGTGATGGTTGTATTTTATTTAATTAAATGAGTTATTAAAGTTGCTATTTATCTAATTTATGGAATTATGGTTTATGGAGTATAAGTGTTTTAATACTTATAATGCATGTTATGTGTTGTTTGAAGCTTTACCTTATTTCTTCTCTTTATTTTGTTGATTGGTGCATGAGGATTTAATGAATATACTTGATATATCCTTCTTCTTTTTGATGGCCTGCATGTGTGATTGTTTTCTCTTCATTCACACTGTTGCAGCAAGTTTTTTTCATGAGATTAACTCTTCTACCTCTCCTTTTTTATTTACGTGAATGTGGTGACGAGTTATTAGCTTTCCTCTTTCTTTTTTTTGATATCATGTGTATTGATGTGGGTGCAGTACAAGATTTTATATTTCAATGAGGCCAAGGATTGATTGAACACTTGCTTGTACATGAGCTATTTATTTTGTTGCAGCCACCTTTCCTTTTCTTTATCTCGTTTTGAGGCACTACCCATTTTTCTACACTGCACACTTTTCATAAATGGCGATTTCTACTTCGTTAACCGTTGGATCGAGCTGAAAGTTTAGCAGTTTATCCTTAACACATAGTTATTGACTTTGACCGGTCGGATCTTGAATCAAAGCTCTATAGTGAGAGCAGTTTTTATCACAAGGTCCTTGTAGTTTGGTTGTTGACAACATTGACCTTTGTTGTTTGTTTGATGCATAACTTTCTCTATAGTTATTCAATTAAGCTGGTTTTTGTTGCATTTGATTCTTGATTCAATCATCTTTAATTTGAATATAAATACATAATTTTTGGAGTTTTACACAAGCTGCAGTTTTACTTATAAAATCCCAAATCATTTGCCTAATGTGTTGTTAAGTTGGATTGGATAAAAAATATAAGAATTAGTTATGTTGCAAGAGAGAGAGATGTAAGTGAGGATTTTGAGGCATGAAGGTGTGCAAGGTTGTGATTCACAGTGGGAGAGTGACGTGAATAAAGAGGTTATGTGATTGGTGATTTTTTCTTGGTTTGTTTGGCTTGCATGGTTATGTAGTTTAAACATTGGTTTGAGGATACTTATTTGATTGTGATGTTATATTGTGTTTGAATGAATGTCACTCGTTGGGTTCATTGTATGAATGTATTATTTGATAAGTTGATGGGTTTATGTTATGGTTTATTTTCCATGCATGTGATGGTGTATATTTTGTTGGCAATATGTAATTCTCATGGGTTGCATTATGGGAGTGTTTTGCCTTGTTGAGACTCTTGGTGGAATTAAATGTTGTGTGAGGTTTTCCGTACCTAGGAACCCAGTGAAGACTCTTTTGCCTGTGTGAAGAAGTGGAAAAGGTTATCTTGTCTTGTGTGAAGCAGTGGTAGAGGATTGGTTTGAGTGTTGTACCCTCTCGCCTGAGTGAAGCAGTGGGGAGGGGGTAGATGTTTCACCTTATTTCGGCTCGTTGCGAGTATAGTGCCGGTGTGCGATGCATTGACATTTTTACTCATAATTCCTTGAGGAATAAGGAAGACAGTCTGACTGCGTTAAGTGGGACGCATCGAACCATAAAGCTTGATTATGATCACTATATTTGAAGATTTAACATGAATGTGATGCTATGTTTGGTTTAGTATGATTGTTTGGATTTCGGGATTGTGTGTTCAAACGAAGGATGGATTGTGATCATAATGTTTTCGTGTTACTTGAATGCGACAATGAGTATTATTGGACATGTTTTATTTGCTAAATTTCTTTTATGAATATCATTGTTTATGGTTAGCTTACCCCTATTTGTTTGTTTGTGTGTTTGTTGTATGTGCGATGATCGTTTAACGTGTGTGTTATACAGGAGCAGATGATATTGTAGATAATCTTGGCATGGAGTAGATGGACGAGAGGCTGGGGTAGACTCGGGAGTTTTTATAATATATTTAGTTATTTGAAATCAGATACTAAAAATTATGTAATTTTCTTTTGATCGCAAATGTTATTTGATGTTTTTGATAAAGTGACGGTTTGAACTATGTAATTTAAATTAAGTTAAAAGTTTTTATTAGTACATTTTCAATGTTAATTCTTTTTTCCACTAAATGCAAAAATTTTCTAATGTTCCGTGACATCCCAAATTTGGGGTGTTACACCTTACCCCACTTCCCATAATGGGTTGGGTTCAACAATGGCTTTGCTTACCTCTTCACCAATGTAGAGCCACAACACAACGAAAAAGACCAATCCTTTAGATTCTGATTCAGAGTGATTCTTTTCAACAATAGACCTTCCTCTTCCGCTGTTCAACAACACTATAACAAAAAAAATCCAAACTTTATCAAATATTCTCCAAAAAGCGAAACAAAAAGGCCTCATTTCCACAAACAACACGAAATACCAGGACTTTGTTGCAGTGGGTAAACCAAATATTTTTTGTGCACCACCAACAGAGAAATCACCAACCCCGTCGAAAAGAAACTTGGGGGAGGGAGGAAAAACAAACTTGGAGGATGGAGGAAGAAAAAACTTGGAGGGTGGAGGAAGAACAAACCTGAGGGATGGAGAAAGAAGAAATTGCTCTCCACTTCTCTCACGAGCTCCACTATTCTCTCTCCTTACTCTTTACCCACTTCTGTCACGAATCAACCTCCCTTTCTCGCGCGCTGTCTTTGACAAACATGGTCAATGTGGAAATTGTGTAAAAAAAAAATTAAAAAAACCTTGCAAGGTCAAGTTGTGAGAGAAGTTGTCACTTTTTGGTTGTTACTATATCATTTTTCAACTTAAAATCATAAAGCCACGTCATGGGAACACGTTATGGGGTAAGAAAAGGGTTAAATGATGAGGATCATTGTATCACTATTTTTTTTCTCTCACTCTCATTGCTGCCACATGATAATAGGAAAAACAAATGGGTTTAAATTTTTTGAATCTTAACCAAATGTCAAATAACACAAAATGGAAGAAATATTTATTGGTTAAGGTTAGGGTTTTTGGGAGAGGAGAGAAAATGGGAGATTTAAAAGCAGAGATAACCCGGGGGAGGGAAGGAAGAGGCTGCAAGAGAAACACAGGTTGGAAGAACCAATCAAGGTAGAGAAGCTTGACCTTGTCTTTATGTTGATTCTTTTATCTTTTGTATTTAATGAATGAGACTTTGAAGGGTGTGCATAAGTGTATGAGTATTGTTCATGTTGTTGTTTTGTTGCTGAATTGTGACCATATCCTTGAGGTTGAGTACCACCATTTTCTTAGTATGCTTCGAGCGATGCACGAATCAGTGGATTGTCCGAAGTTGGTGTAGGTGGGGCTTCCAAATGTCGTTCTGTGGCCGCATATGGGTGTCCAGGTTTTATGGGATGCTCTCCATTTGGGATGGGTTGGGTAGTGCAACTTCTATTCTCCTTAATAACCTACACCATGTAAGGCCCGCTAAATTCCTTTTTCCTTTTCTGCCCTAAATTAAAAGGGTTGCCCTAATGTAATGGGCCTAAGGGCTGGCCTAATAGGGATTCAAACCCTAATCTACCCTAATTCCATTCTTTCATTCACTTTTCAGAAAACACGTTCCACCTTGCCTCCTTTGAGTAGTCGCAACTCTTTGCTAGTGTTAGCTGTCAACCTTCTTCCAGCTAGCTCAAGTCAAGTTTCTGCTCCACGTATGTCATTCCTTAGCTCATGATTCCCTTTTTTTGGGCTTATTTCCATTTTTACCGTTAGGGTTTGGTAGTAACTCGTTCCTTTTTTCTGTTTTACCATTTATTCCAACTCTTTGGCCATCCTTAGGACAATCGTGCTCACTGTGTGCATGTCGGAGTGTTCCGCTAACTTGTTTTCCAGGTACGGGAGGTTAGGGTTCGCCCTTTCTTTTGTGTTATGCTGATTGTGCTACTGTTTCATCATTTTAATATGCTTGGTGTGTTGATGCGAACTTGTGAATGGTAGTATTCAGCCATTTGTCACCTGTTGAGTGTTTATGCACGAGAGAACAGTGGTGAGCACTGGTTTCCTCGCCCAAGCGAGCATGTGTCGCCTAGGCGAGATCAATAGAGGCTCGCCCAAGCTGCTTCACGCGAGTGGTCGCTCAGGTGACTCACGTTGCTGTTGAGCGAGCGAGCATCTCGCCCAAGCGAGAGGGGTCTCGCCTAAGCGAGATCCCGTGTGAGGCTACTGTTCCCCTTTTCGAGCCCTCTCCTAGGCGAAGGAGGCTCGCCTAAGCTAGAGCCTCTTGCCTGAGCCAGAGCCTCGCGCCTGAGCGAGACCCTTCAGTCTGAGCGAGGAGCCGAGCGAGGTAGTGTGATGTGTGATTGTTTCCTTGAATCTTGAATTGTTAATGCTTGCTTGGATTTGACTATTTTGTTAAATGCAAGAGACAAATAAATATGCATGAGTGATGTGATTCATGAATTGTGAATAATGGTTTTGACATGAACTTAGCATGTGATCTTAATGAAGAGGTTGGTATTAAAGTGGAATGGTAACGAGATGAGTTGGAATGGTATATTCATGGATGGAGTATGATGAATTGGTATGGATTGATCTGGAACCTGAAAGGGATTGGTTATAAAGGGACTGACTCTTGTGGTGAGAGTAACAGGAGGCCTAAAACTCATTAAGGGCTAACCTTATGCGTGAGGTATTGATTCATCGTAACACTTGTAACATAGCTCGGGGGTGAGCAGAGGTATCAACCACAAGTGCAAGCATCCGCTGAATCCGACCAAATTATATATATCCAGATGAGTCGAGTCAGGGTCTAGTGTATTGCTTGATAAAGTCATAACATGTGGGGTGATTTATAAATACTGCTTGAATTGGGTGATAGTATGTGATTGCATGATAATTGATTTCTACTCTAGCTTACCCTACTATTGGTGTTGTATGTTCTGTGGTGTGGTATTTTCTTTTACAATGATCATCAACTTGTTGATGTGAGTAGAGGTGAGAACTCCCCGAAATAATCAGGGTGATGAAGGTTCCGCTGCATAGTCCGCTTGGACTAGATCTGTATCTTGATTGGGTTGTCGGTTGGATGTTGTAACTAGTTTGCTTTGGCATCGTGGTGTTCCTAGTATCTTGTAGGGGTTGTGTTTAATAGCCCAGGACTGCGCTGCTATACTATTTGTGCGTGAGTTTCTTTAAATTACGCTTATTAATTAAATGGGACGTTACATTTATGGTATCGGAGCGGTCATTCCTTAGGTCTGTGGACTTGGATGTCTGCTTAGCTTTCTCTATGTCTTTCTGAGTGTTCCAGTTAAATTTCTTGTCTTATCAAGCCTAACGAAGTGATTTTCTGTGTGCCAATGAACAATGGCACCTTCTCGTAAGACTCCACAATCCTCTAATGGTGACATACCCGATATCGTAGGGCAATAGAGGCGATGGTAGCTACTATGACACAGCAACAGATAGCGTCGCTCGAGCAACAACAGCTAGTGATGCAGCAGATGGGGGCTGCTAGGGTCGCTACTGAGGATGCTCATTGGTAACAAATGGAAGCCCTCCGGCAGTTGGAAGAGAACAGGACAGTTGCACCTGTTTTCGGTCCCGAGCCACAATCGATAGTTAGGGAGTGGAGCCTAGAAGATTTTCTGAAGCATCATCCGGTGAAATTTGACGGTAGAGTCAGCCCAGATGCAGTAGACCAGTGGCTGAAGGATATAGAGAGGATCTTCGATGCGAAGATGTGCCCGGTAGAGAACCGATTATCATTTGTTGTATACATGCTAACCGGTGAGGCGAAGCATTGGTGGATTTGCATGAAGTCCATCATGGAGGAGAGGGAGGAGTCGTCACATGGGAGGCTTTCAGGGGGAAGTTCCTCTCAGAGTATTTTCCCAACAACAGCGTGAGGTATGCCAAAGAGGTGGAATTCCTCTAGTTAACTCAGGAAGGGAAATCGGTGACTAAGTATGCTGAGAAGTTCAAACACCTCAAACGCTTCTACACTCTACAGCTCGACAAGGAATGGAGATGCCGCAAGTTTGAGAATGGTGTCCGCGGTGATATTCTCTTGATGGTGGCTCCCTTATCCATCAAGGACTTTGCCGCTTTGGTAGAGAAGACCAGAGCGATGGAGAAGATGAAACATGAAGTATAAGGCCAGCGCCCTCAGCAGCCACAGGAACCACAGAGGATTGGTGGACCATCTGGGTCCAAACCCAGACATGAGGAGCAGAGGAGGCAATATGATAGACCCCACCTTCAGTCTTAGGGCTCTAGGAGTTTCCCTCCCTAGTAGGGCTGAGTACAGTGTTATATATGTGGATGCCCTCACCTGAGGAACGCTTGCCCGTGTATGGAGTGTTACTGCCGGTGCAACAATTGTGGCAAGGAAGGCCACTTTGGGAAGGACTGTCCCACCATTGCTAGGGCAGTGACACAGCCTCCAGTTCAGACACCCCACCAGCATCAGCAGAGGGACAGAGGCAACAAGCCTCAGGCGACGGGCAGGGTGTTCGCCATGACAGGGACGGAGGCGGCAAGCTCAGGTAACTTGGTTATTGGTTATTGTGTGATCGCTGGTGCTAGTTGTTGTGTGTTATATGATAATGGAGCGACACACTCCTTTGTGTCAAATGCTTGTATGGAACGTTTGGGTCTGCTGGTGTGCGAGCTGCAGTGTGAGCTTGCGATGTCTACTTCGGCGTCGGGTTTTGTCAAGACGTCGTGGTTATGTCCTAGGTGTTCGGTGGAGGTAGAGGGACGCAGGTACAAGGTGAATCTAATCTGCTTACCTCTACAGGAGTTGGAGGTAATCTTAGGGATGGATTGGCTCTCTGCCAATCGAATTCTTATAGATTGTCGAGAGAAAAGATTGTTGTTTCCTAACTCAGAGGAGCCTGAGTTTGTATCTCCTTAGGGAGTGGTGAAGGAGATTCAGAGTGGCGCACAATGCTTCATAATCTTCGCTCATATGGAGGTAGAGAAGGAAGAAATGTTAGTTATACCGGTGGTGCACGAGTTTGTGGATGTGTTCCCGGACGAGGTATCGGGGTGGCCTCCCAATAGAGAGGTGGAGTTCTCTATCGATCTAGTACCAGGAACCGACCTAGTATCGATGGCTCCATACCGTATGGCTCCAGCGGAGTAGGTGGAACTCAAAAAACTGATTAAGGAGCTGATGAAGAAGCAGTTCATCCGACCCAGTACTTTGCCTTGGGGAGCACCAATGTTGTTGGTGAAGAAGAAGGACGGGAGTTCACGTCTGTGTGTGGACTACAGGCAGTTGAACAAGATGATAATCAAGAATAAGTACCCTCTCTCGAGAATTGATGACTTGATGGATCAGCTGCATGGGTCATCAGTGTTCTCGTAGATAGATCTACAGTCAGGATATTATCAGATATTGGTGAAGGCCGATGATGTGCAGAAGACGACCTTTAGATCCAGATATGGCCACTATGAGTACGTGGTTATGCCTTTTGGTGTGACCAATGCTCCGGCTGCGTTCATGGACTACATGAACTGGATTTTTAGACCGTTCTTAAATAAGTTCATCGTGGTCTTCATAAACGACATTCTCATATATTCTAATACTCAAGAGGAGCATGCTCAACATCTGAGGTTGGTGCTTAGTGTCCTAAGGGAGAAGCAATTGTATGTCAAGTTGTCCAAATGCGAGTTCTGGATGGATGAACTTCAGTTTTTGGGCCATGTAATATTTGCGCACGACATTGTAGTGGATCCGGCAAAGGTCAAGACAGTGGTTAAGTGGGAAAGTCCCAAGTCAGCAATAGAGATCAGGAGCTTCGTGGGTTTAGCAAGCTACTATAGGAGATTCATTGAGGAATTCTCCAAGATAGTGGCGCCCCTGACGCAACTCACACGGAAGGACCAACCTTTCACCTGGACAGATAAGTGTGAGGAAAGTTTCCAAGAGCTGAAGAAAAGATTGACCAGCGCTCCGATACAAGTGATCCTGGATGTTAGGAAGCCTTTCGAGGTCTATTGTGACACCTCCCATCTCGGACTTGGTTGTATGTTGATGCACGAGAAGAAGGCTGTGGCATATGCCTCGAGACAACTCAAGGTGCGTGAGAGAAACTACCCCACTCATGACTTGGAGTTGGCGGCCATAGTATTTGCCTTGAAGATCTGGAGGCACTACCTTTATGGTGCACAGTTTCGGGTGTTCAGCGACCACAAAAGCCTTAACTATTTGTTTGATCAGAAGGAGCTGAACATGAGGCAGAGGAGGTGGATGGAATTCCTGAAGGACTATGATTTTGAACTGCTATATCATTCGGGGAAGGTGAATGTAGTGGCTGATGCATTGAGTAGGAAGACTGTACATGCTGCACACCTTATGATTAAGGAGGTGGAACTACTAGAGCAGTTTAGAGATATGAAGTTGCAGGTGAAGTTGGGTCCGAGTCCATTAGGTGTAGTACCTTAACTATATCTAATGATTTCTTGGATTCAATTAGGGAGAGGCAACTATTGGATGTCAGCTTAAACCGAGTACGAGAACAACTTGGGATAGATGAGGCAAAGGATTTTGCTTTGGGTAATGATGGCATACTGCGGTTACAGAGCAGAGTGTGTATACCTGATGATGCTGAGGTAAAAAGGTTAATCCTTGAGGAAGGGCATAAGAGTCGTCTTAGCTTGCATCCTGGCATGACTAAGATGTACCAGGATCTCAAGGAATCCTTCTGGTGGCAGGGAATGAAGAAGGATGTTGCACAATTTGTATCCGCTTGTTTGACATGTCAGAAGACGAAGGTGGAGCATCAAAGACCCGGTGCGAATCTACAACCCTTGGAGATACCAGTGTGGAAATGGGACAGTATCTCCATGGATTTTGTGACCCATTTGCCACGGACTTTTAGGGGGCATGATACAATATGGGTTATAGTGGACCGATTGACTAAGAGTGCTCACTTCTTGGTGATGAACTTGAGGATGTCCATGGCAAAGTTGGCCCAACTGTACATCAAGGAAATTGTAAGACTGCATGGAGTACATTCGAGCATTGTATCAGACAAGGATCCTCGGTTTACATCACGATTTTGGCAAACCTTACAAGATGCTTTTGGAACCAAGTTGACCATGAGGACGATCCAGTCACTTGAGGACTTATTACAGACATGTATACTGGATCACTTGGGAGCTTGGGATGAAGTGTTACCGTTGATTGAGTTTACCTACAACAACAATTTTCATGTGAGCATTGGCATGACGCCATATGAGGCTCTTTATGGCAGAAAGTGTAGGACCCCTCTCTGTTGGTATCAAGATGGGGAGGCAGTGCTTGTTGGACCAGAGTTATTAGAACAAACCATCGAGAAGGTGAGAATGGTGAGGAGCAAAATATAGGCTTCTCAGAGTAGACAGAAGGCTTACGTTGACCGTAGAAGGAGACCTTTAGAGTT
This sequence comes from Vigna unguiculata, assembly GCF_037176805.1. Taxonomy (NCBI): domain Eukaryota; kingdom Viridiplantae; phylum Streptophyta; class Magnoliopsida; order Fabales; family Fabaceae; genus Vigna; species Vigna unguiculata. Next base: position 18,500,335 of record NC_140795.1, on the reverse strand, counting down.
TGCAGCTGGGGATCATGTGTTCTTGAGAGTGACCCGAACCACTAGCGTGGGAAGGGCCCTCTGCTCAAGAAAGCTTTCGCCCAAGTTTCTTGGTCCTTATTAGATCTCTAGGAGGATTGGACCAGTGACATATGAGATAGCTTTGCCTCCTCAATTGGCAAACCTTCATCTGATGTTCCATGTGTCACAACTGAGGAGGTATGTGTTTGATCTGGCTCATGTGTTGGAATCTGAGGATATACAGATCAGAGAGGATCTTAGTGTGGAAGTGCCACCCATTGCCTTGGAGGAGAGTCGAGTTAAGGAACGTAGAGGAAAACCGGTCAATCTTGTCAAAGTTATCTGGGATCGGAGGACTGGTGACTCTACTTGGGAGTTAGAGGAGGATATGAGGAAATCACACCCGCATCTTTTTACCTGGTAAGTTTTCATTTTCGAGGTTGAAAATTTTCTTGTTGGGGAGAATGTAAGGCCCACTAAATTCCGTTTTCCTTTTCTGCCCTAAATTAAAAGGGTTGCCCTAATATAATGGGCCTAAGGGTTGGCCCAATGGGGATTCGGACCCTAATCTGCCCTAATTCCATTCTTTCATTCAATTTTCAGAAAACATGTTCCTCCTTGCCTCCTTTGAGCAGCCGCAGCTCTCTGTTAGGGTTAGCCGTCAACCTTCTTCAAGCTAGCTCAAGTCAGGTTTCCGCTCCACCTAAGTCATTCCTCAGCTCATGATTCCCCTTTTCTGGGCCTATTTCCATTTTTACCATTAGGGTTTGGTAGTAACTCGTTCCTTTTTTCTGTTTTACCGTTTATTCTAGCTCTTTGGCCATCCTTAGGACAGTCGTGCTCACTATGTGCGTGTCGGAGTGTTCCGCTAGCTTGTTTTCCAGGTACTGGAGGCTAGGGTTCGCCCTTTCTTTTGTGTTGTGCTGATTGTGCTACTATTTCATCATTTTAATATGCTTGGTGTGTTGATGCGAACTTGTGTATGGTAGTATTGAGCCATTTGTGACCTGTTGAGTGGTTGTGCACGAGAGGATAGTGGTGAGCACGTGTTTTCTCGTCTAAATGAGCAAGTCTCGCCTAGGCGAGATCAATAAAGGCTCACCCAAGCTACTTCACGCGAGTGGTCGCTCAGGCGACCCACGTTGCTCTTGAGCGAGTGAGCATCTCGCCCAACCGAGAGGGGTCTCGCCTAAGCGAGATCCCGCGTGAAGCTACTGTTCCCTTTTTCGAGCCCTCACCTAGGCGAAGGGGGCTCGCCTGACCGAGAGCCTCTCGCTTGAGCGAGACCCTTCAGCCTAAGTGAGGAGCTGGAAGAGGCAGTGTGATGTGTGATTGTTTCCTTGAATCTTGAATGGTTAATCCTTGCTTTAATTTGAGTATTGTGTTAAATGCATGAGACAAATAAATATGCATGAGTGATGTGATTCATGAATTGTGAATAATGTGTTTGACATGAACTTAGCATGTGATCTTAATGATGAGGTCGGTATTAAAGTGGCATGGTAACGAGATGAGTTGGAATGGTATATTCATGGATGGAGTATGATGAATTGGTATGAATTGATCTGGAACGTAAAAAGGATTGGTTATATAGATTGATGTCGTGTGTGTGTGTGTGTATATATATATATATATATATATATATATATATATATATATATATATGCATGATAGGTCTTTCTTGATTGAACGAACATGATTGGTTGATGGTCAGTGCATAAATCCTTGAGATCTCTAGGTGGGATCTAAGGGTCGTGCTTTAGTGGTCGGGATGTAATTCCATGGCCCCTGTTAGTGGGTGTCCATGGTGGTGCCCCATCTATATCGTCTGGTAAGTATTCAAGGTAAGGTTGCATCCTGACACTCTAAGGAGTCAATTAGTGTCACTTAGAGCGGACGGACTCTTGTGGTGAGAGTAGCCGGAGGCCTAAAACTCTTTAAGGGCTAACCTTGTGCGTGAGGGATTGATTCATCGTAACACTTGAAACACATAGCTCGGGGGTGAGCAGAGGTATCAACCACAAGTGCAAGCATCCGCTGAATCCGACCAGACTATATGTATCCAGATGAGTCGAGTCAGGGTCTAGTGTATTGCTTGAGAAAGTCATAACATGTGGGGTGATTTATAAATACTGCTTGAATTGGATGATAGTATGTGACTGCATGATAATTGATTTCTACTCTAGCTTACCCTACTATTTGGTGTTGTATGTTCTGTGGTGTGGTCTTTTCTTTTGCAATGATCATCAACTTGTTGATGTGAGCAGAGGTGAGAACTCCCCGAAATAATCAGGGTGATGGAGGTTCTGCTGCATAGTTCGCTTGGACTAGATCTGTATCTTGATGGGTTTTCTTTCTGGGCTATGGCCCATGTATTAGTTTACTGTTTTAATTCCCTTTGGGGTTTTCAGTTGGATGTTGTAACTAGTTTGCTTTGGCATCGTGGTGTGCCTAGGATCTTGTAGGGGTTGTGTTTAATACCCCAGGACTACGCTGCTATACTATTTGTGCGTGACATTTCTTTAAATTACGCTTATTAATTAAATGGGACGTTACACACCACATGCTTCTTTAATCTGAGGAACCCATGGCCTGCATTAGAAGTGGATAGTTTCAGGGTTCTTTCTTTTTTACGGTGCAGCCATGCATTTCTTTTTGGGGTTAGTCTCCCTTTAACACATAGAAGGTCTTCTCTTCTTTTCCTGGTGCTATAGTTGGGTTTTTTGAAGTTTTCAGCGCAAGCAAATAGGCGCAACCCTTGTATCATTTCTCTAAACTTGGAGCCTGGTTCGTGGTAGTTTCACAATGAGTGCGAGGAAATCGTGGTTGTTCCATGTTGGTGCAGGTGGTTGCGGGACTTTTTATGTTGTGGGTTTTGGGTTGGATATGTGGTATGGGTGCTACCATTTGGGTTCCAATTCGTGTGAGTTATAGCGTGTGTAGTGGATGGATAGTGTAGTACTTTTCACGATTGGTTCTAGGATTGTTTTCTTTTGGAAGTGGTTAGTTCGGAGTTTTCTTACGTTCATGGATCAGGTGAGGGGCTTTGAGTAAAGACAAGTGGGTGCTATCAAAGGATAGAAAGGTTCTTCATTTTATGGTTTTGACTTTTCTTTACGTTCCTAAAACTCATTTGTTTGAGGGTGCAGTGCATGCGTTTCTGTGGTGGTTTATTATTGGAGGTTGCGTTTCTTTTTCTTGATGCATGGGGTGGTCCATGAATAGTTGTCCTCGACTTAATATATTACGTGTGTTGGTACAACTTCCTTGGTTCTCATTAGTTTTTTATACAGAATTGATTAATTGACAAACAAAGTTTGATAAAGCTGAGGTGGCTTTATGTATCACATGTTTTCATTTTTTTAATTTTGATAAAATTTACCATGCTAGCTTCGAAGGAAAGAAACTCTAGTTTTGAAGAATTTTTCTTTCATACTTTTCTCCTTTCTCACACTCTCCTTTCTGTATCTTTGTCATGCGTTCCCCTTCCTTTTTTCGTGCACCACTACATGTTAGTTCCATTACTCTTGCTTTGTTTTCAAATTTTTGGGTTTACTATTTTTCTTTTTGCACCCTCCAAATTCACAATTCACGTCTCTATTGTTTACTACAAGTGCTAGGCAACCCTACTCTTTGCACCCTATAGAAAATGTGCAGCAGAATGGTTAGTGTTTGGACAAAAACCAAGAGAGGCTGAATTGGACACAAGTATTTATACTGGTTCAGCTCAAAAGATCCTACGTCCAGTTGTTAATCACTTTATACAGAGAGATTAACTCAATGACTAATAATAACAGATTACAATCAGATAATCAAGATAATAGGGAAAAGAAAACACCTATCTTGAAGACACAAGAGATGAAAGTAACTTTCTTTGAATCACACAGAGACCTTGACCTAGCTTTCCTAGCAACAACAACAACACTCAATCTCTTTGAAACCCTTTTAGGAAAAGTTCTCGCTCTACTCACACTAGGCTTTTGAAAGCACTATTAAGAACACCTAGAGAACTTCTTTGCAAACACAACACTAAGACTTTGGCTCTCAAAAAGGTAATTTCGAAGTAGAATTGCAGTTCTTTAAATAGTGATTTCAAAAAATTAGGTTAAAAACTGAACAAACATGTTCTAACCACAAAGGATAATCGATTATCACTTATGATATTTGATTATTCCAGTAGGTTTTATGAAAACAAAATTTGAACATAATCGATTATCACTACGGATTTTCCAAAAATGAGGGAACCCAAAGAGATGAAGTTTATGTTGCTGATTCTAAGTTAATTAAAAATACTTTACAAAAGCAATTAACTTATTTTACAATCTCCCCCTTTTTATGATGATTCCTATAGTTGAGAGTCTTACAAAGAGAATGGTTAAAATAAGTTAATGTTTTCTTTAAACTTTTCTCCCCTTTTTTTATCATTAGAGAAAAGGCTAAAACTCCCATTATATCAGATAATCATCATACCACAAGAAGAAAAAGATGTGCTTAATCATTCATAATTATATTTAAAAGGGAAAGTACAAATAGTGGTAAATCATAAAATAAGAAATAGAAATCCTCCCCCTAAAATTTTGCACTCATGTCATCATCTTCTTTTGCATGAGTGAATTCCTCATCAAACCTATTTTCTAGATTTGAAATTCTAGTATCTATCCCCCTAATTAGTCCAAAAACTTCTTCGTGATGCGAGTTAGAAAGAAGAAATAATTCTTCTAGCCTTTTATTCATGCTCAATATGTTGTCTTCTAAGAAAAAATGATCCAGCACCACTAGAAGATCCAACATTTTGTGAAGTAGAGGCTATAAGATCAGAAGGAGGAGTTCTTCATTTTCAGCTTCATAATTTGGCTTATCATCTCTATGGACATATACATCACCAAGAGGAATAAGTTTTAACTACTTGAGAGAGTTGTCAGCAATTTCATGTGCACGAATTGTACTTTTACAAAGCTCCCCAATTGTGTCGACTCCTTTGTATTCATAAATCCTTAAGATTAGGAGAGAATATGGTAGAGGATATTGTGGATACCTTTTGGCTTTTAGCATAGTATCAAGGATTAAGCTTGACCATTTGATGGGCACACGATTTAAAATCCCATACATTATAAGAAGATCAATGATGAGTCATTATTTTCCCTTATCCCATTCCCCTTTTTGTACCCATCTTGATGCTTGTTTAGTGCTTAATTGTCTCTTGCTAGAGCATTTTCCTCAATTGGGCTTCAATGGGCCATTATTTCGAATTTTGAGTAATTTGACATTAATTGGTCTATTTTTTGTTACCAATTATTTTTAGGTATTTTGTGGAGCAAATTTTTGAGCTTGGACAATAATCTTAAGATGAAGAGAGAGTTTCCATATCATTGCCATGTAAGCACCATGCCAATCAGCTTGTCCACGTCACTTGTCCACCATTTTGAACCTATAGTGGCATTGTTGTAATTCTGAGTGGTAGATTGGCGATTTGTAATTATAAGTTCCTATGGTAATGTGACCACATTTTTGGAGGGTTTCCTTAGAGTGACAATCCCTCTCTTTTTCTCCCTCATTCTCAATTTTTACTTTTTTGAGAGAACACCCATTTGGGGGTTTTCGTTTTCACGCATTTTCCACACGTTTTGGAGTGTTTTTGAGCATTTTGCACACTATTTCAGTCTGTTTTCTTCATATTGGTGATGTATTTTTCTTTACCTTTGCTTTGTAATTCAAATTCCACCGCTTTCTGACTTAGTGTATTGACTACTTGAAGGACATACAATTAAGCTTTGAGGTTCTATTTTGTATTTGTGTTTTGCCTCTTAATTACAGATTGGGTAATGTGTTCTTGGTTGATTTCGTTCATGCTTAATGAATTAGGTTGGCTGCCATAGATGAATAGACGTTTGTATTTCTTAATTGCGTATTGAAACACGCTTTCAATCCTCGCTTAGTAGGTTTGAACGAGTGGATTGGGTATGACTAGAACCCTAATTACGTGACCCATTATGAGTGAAATTGCATTCAAATTCAAGGAAGTCAATACTGTTTTTAATCTGCTTTATTAACATTTACAAAACTATTTAATTTATTATCATAATTCTGGAATCTGCCACCCCCCCTTTGTGTTGAATTGCATCTGAAAATATCTTTCAATGAAAGGTTTGGTCACCGAGAGACGACCTTGGTTGAACTATTGAGTACTACATTTACATGTTTTATTTGGTTGGGTACGACCTTGATCAATCAGCCTCTAAGCATATGGCATGATTTGTTCCTCTAGGACACATAATCCAGACAATTAAATAGGGGATGAGTCTTTCATCCATTTTGAGACCCATTGCTGATAATTGTCTTCCAACATCCTGTGCAAGGTTGCATAAGAAGGATTAGTAAGTCAAAATTTGATTAAAGCCATTAATACCATTTAGGATAGACTCAACATCATCATTTATGGGAAATTTTGCCACATTTTCCCAAATATAATTATCAATGATGATGCTAACACCTTTGACCTTTGTGTAAACAACTTCATCTCTGATTTTGAGATTGTAGTAGAATACTCTCATAAGATCAAGATAGTATGATCCCTGTATTTCTACAAAATGCTTGATGCCTTGGAAATTGAAAAGAGAGGGAAATTCAAAACCTACAGTTGTGAACCTGCGAGTACTAATGTAGTTGGGAGAGATGATGGCCTTAGGTTTCCAGATTTGGATAAATTCATCTCTCCTTTCTTCATCGAAAATCCAACCTTCAATGGAAGAAGTTCGTGGAGAAGGCTGAGTTGAACGTGGAGTAGTACGTCGACGAGTGGGAATTTTTCTGCGGGATGATTTTGCCATTGTGAATAACACAGAAATTTGACAGTGAGAGAGAGAGCTGTGCGAAACTTTAGGGTTCAAAAGGGGGCAAATTGAGAGATGTCGATTTTTCTGGGTGAATAGTTGAAATTGGCGGCGAGAATTTATAGGAAGATGTTTGCCAACGAATATATTGAAGAAATCGAGGCAAATCTAGCCGTTACAACGACTAGTTTTTGAAATTTTTTTGCCCAACGTTGCGCGATAATTGATTATCCTTGGTGATAATCGATTATTATTTCAAGGTTTGAATCCTAAAAAGAATTGGATGAGCAAATAATTGATTATTGTAAGTTATAATCAGTCATTACAGAACAGATTTTAGTAATTTGGATAGGGGTCTTGATAATCGATTATTCTCTCTGATAATCGATTATCCTTAAGAATTTGAACTTTATTCAGAGAATGGATAATCGATTATCCTTAATGATAATCGATTATTGAGCGATGCTTTACCAAAATTTGGAAAACTTTAAGTTGTTGCACTTTCAAGATATTTCTAGTATTTCCAAATCTCTCCTAAGTTCATAAAATCCATCTTCAGCTAAAGGTTTTGTAAAAATTTCAACTAATTGATGCTTTGTGTTTACATATTCTATAACACAATTTCCTTTACTTATGTGATCCCTTAAAAAATGATGTCTAATTTCTATGTGCTTTGTTCTATAGTCCATTATGGGATTTTTGGTTAAGTTTATGGCACTTGTATTATCACACTTTAGAGGTATGTGATTTTGATAAATATTATAATCCTCTAATTGTTGTTTCATCCATAGGATCTGAGCACAACAATTGCCAACAACAATGTATTCAGCCTTAGTAGTTGAGAAAGCCACATATGTTGAGTCTAGAAGCTTTGGAGTTAGATATTCGATCGTCAGACCCTTCTGTAACTCATGAGGAAGACTGTTTTCTTTCTTCGTTTCTGAACAAAAAAACCTACAGTCATCAAACTTCCTTTTAAGCAAACTAAAGGAAATGTCTCCACCAAATCCAAACGTCCTGACCATTTAGATTAAAATGCTCCAGAATATCAGTCTATACACATAGATAAGACATACAATAATTCCTTTTGCCACCATCTCTTCATATTCCCATTAATATTTTATTTGGAATTTAATGATATTAATTTAAACCAAAAAATTACATTTGTGATACAATTTAAATTATCTAGTAATAAGTTCAATCAACAATTAAAATCTTAATGACATTATATATCAAATTTAATAATAATGACATTAAATTAAAATTTAGCAGTAACTAATAAACTTGTAAACCAATAACATTACAAATATAACCAAAATTAAATATAATATATCAAACTAATTAATTTTACGTTATTATATCAAAATTATATTTACTTAATAAATGTAATAATTACATATACTCAAATTACCAAATCAATCCTTTAAAATCATTTAAATAGAAATAATTGATTTATATACATAACATTAAATAACAATATATATTACAAAAAAATAAAAATACATATTACAGATATAATTAAATCCTACCTTATCACCAATTCATCATGAAATATACTAAAAAAACATAACATAAAATAATAATTAATTCAACCTAATTATATCAATAATATATCTCTTAAATCAATCTAATCGGTACATATAATTAAATTAACTATTGAAGTCTTGAAAATATTTTTTTTCTAATAATTTATTTATACATAAAAATATAAAAATCTTTTTTTTTTCAAAATAACCAAATTTTAAAAACAAAAAACACGAGCCGTGCATATGCACGGGTCTTCTACTAGTTAGATCTTAAAACTAAACAAAAAAAAGAAAAAACTAAAAAAAAAGTGAAAATTCAATTTGTGAACTACGTTACCTCAAAATATGTTGTGCAATGTGTTACTTGAGTAATGTTATTAATTTATAAAGGTATTAAATTAATATTAAATATTTAATTTTAAAAACTTAAATAAATGAGTTGAAATTTCAATAGATTATTTTTTTTCCGATTTCATATTAATTGATTACAATATTCTTTTTTAGGAAATATGTTTAGGTTTAACTCAATCATACTAAATTAAAATCTCAGCAGTTGTTTTTTTATGTTAAAAATGAACTATTTCGAATATATAAGTAACTAAAATATTTTTATATTTAATGAATGATATTAAGAATCTCTTATCGTTAATCTTTCCGATGAGTCTCATCCAATTCTTAGTTTCCTATCACTTAGCATGAACCTCATGATGTGTTTATTTCTCCCACAATTTCTAATTCATTCAATATGTCAATTCTTCCACTATTTATAATCCATCCACTCAATTAATTCCTCTGGTCCCTGGTGTTTCTTCATCTTATAAACCTACTCATCTATTGCAAACACATTCAAAGTCAAGTATTGTCAAACCACGTCGTTTTCCTACCTTCTCATTATTGCAGAACCAAACATTATCTAACAAGCTTTAATTTCTCCTCATTGATGCCAAGCAATGCAACATGGATATGATGCTTTAATGGCTAATCATGCATGGCCCCTCATTATTCTTCCTCTTGCGTGGACTACAATAGGTTGTAAGTGGGTCTTTCGTATTAAAGAAAATATGAATGACACAACTAATAAGTACAAAGCTCATTTAGTGGCAAATGGGTTTCATCAGAAATTTGGGTGTGATTATCTTGAGACCTTTTCTCCAATTGTCAAGTCGGTTAATATTTGGTTTTTCTCACCTTAGTTCTTACTAACAACTTGTCCATTCAACAGATTGATGTAAACAATGTTTTCATAAATGGAATTCTCCATGAAGATGTATACATGGCTTAACCTCCTGGCTTTGAATATGTAGATTGTACTATGGTTTATAAACTTCACAGGTTTATATATGGATTAAAACATGCCTCATGAGCATGGTATGAAAGACTCACTTCTACTTTGATTGGTTTTGGGTTTGTTCACAACAAATGTGATCCATCCGATATTGATGACAAAAGATCCAGTTTTGGTGCTTGTATATTCTTTGGCAATAATCTTGTTTCTTGGTGGTCTAAAAAACAAACTTTGGTTGCATGGTCAAGACAAAAAGTCAAAATATTGTAGTCTTATTGTCACTGGTCAAAAATCTTGTGGTTGTAGTCTCTTCTTAAAGAGCTAAACATGAATTATGCTACACTTATCCTCTATTGTGGTAATCAAAGCACTACTATTTTAAGTCAAACCTTGTTTTACACTCCCAGACCAAACATCTTCTATGTGCGGGAAAAATTCCTTGACCGATCATTAAATATCACTCACATTCCTACAAGTGATCAAGTAACAAATATTTTCACTAAACCCTTTTCTCAAATCTGGTTGTGTCACTTGTGTTACAAACTCAATGTTCTTGATTATTTTCATGAACCTTGAGTTGAGGGGGACTTTGAACGTGTCTAGTGACAATATATATTTCTGTTTTGATATTTTATTATGTTTTGCATTCTATTATTTTGTTACGTAAACTCTGCTATTTCTCTTATGTATTTTCTCTCTCTTCCTTCTTTATATATATATATATATATATATATATATATATATATATATATATATATATATATATATATATATATATATATATAATATTATGTACTCGTATATATGTAATAATGAAAAATAATAATATTTTCACCTCTTCAATTCTATGTTTTCTTTCTTTGTACAATTTATTTCCCCTTTACATTGAAGATCATATTTCATGAATTGTAAACCAAAATTTCTTTTCCATTTTGCCTCTTTATCTATGCTATTTTGATTCTTATTAAGAGAGAATTAACTTAGAAGTATCCTACATTCATTTTTGATACATAAATATTTTTCTACTTGAATTGAAGTTGCTCTCATGACATCAATGTTGAATTAAGCTCATTATGTTATCGGTTAATTTACGGATTCCTTAAACATATAATATATTCAATAAGAAGAATAAAAATGAATAAACATAAACAAGACTAAGATTGAAATAATATATTATATAATTAATCTTAATTAAAAATAATGCTAAATAATAGACTAAAACTATTTCCATCAAGTTAAAATTAGACTAAAATTAAGTTAAGATTGAGTGCCAACGTGACTCAAATTTTCGAGTTTAATTACACATGAGAATTTTGTGTGAGTTTAGTTTTGTTGGCAAAAATACATCAATTAAGAACATTATCATCCTTACCTTACTAACACAGAAATAAGATAAAAATAAGGATACACACAAATATAACAAGGAAACCCCAAAATCGGAGAAAAACCACAACCGTTCTCAAATGACAACTAAAGAATAACACTATATGAAAATTTATACAACACATAGACTACCTTCCCATCCCTTTGTCCCCAAGTACACTCACACTCTTCAAAGCAAGAATTTAACCAAACCTCACAAAACTCTACTACAAGAGTATAAGAAAAGTAAAATACAAGCTTAAAGTGTCTTTGACTGGAACAAGGAACATCATAGACTTAGAACCCATTATATAGTCACTAACGCCCACTCCCCAACTTATACTAGTCAATATAGAACTTTTTAAGACGTATTTGCCCAACATTCTCCATCCTGATTAAAATAAATACATCTTCGTTGCCGATACCAACAATCATACTCCACCATAAAGAGCATACTTACTTGGAATTAAACTATCCAAAGAATTTTCACTTGTAATTATACCATCCAAAGAATTTTCACTTGGAATTAAACCATCCCTGACCAACCAGGAGCTGCCATGTCATGTCCTTCTTCCTCAAGGAGATATGTAACATGTAACATCCCATCCGGATATTAGGATTTTAAATTAAATAAAATAGAAATAATACGTCAGCGTCATTTATTAAATCTCATTTCCCAAAACGCGGGAAAATTTAAAAACTTCATTACATAGTCAAATAAACTAAATCCAAATCATAAACTTGATTAAATCATAAGTATCGCAAAGTGTTTACAAAATTATTCCAAATCATAAAACAATAAAACTCTTAGAAAACTCTTTATCCCAGTCTAGCCCCGCTCCGGTTCTATGCCTCACCAGATCCACCTGCAACATAATCTGCTCCCGTGTACCGCGTATACGATCATTGCCAAACAGAAGCAGATAGGGTGAGCTAACGAAATAAACATATATATATATCTATGGCACAAATATACAATCATACAATCACACCAAAGGAAATTCATCCTTTGATATTCCATCACATGGCCACCACCATGTTAATCGTGTTCTACGTCTTCTAATGAGTACCCCAAGGTGTCTTGGTGCCATACCTATCGGCCACAACCGATAGAACACGTGCGGGAAACCATTGTTACGGATCATACACCGTAACGCCAGGTGGAGTTCCCAAATACGAACATAGTTTGTAACGTCCTAAGACTACCAACTCGTCAGCTAACTACTATGGAGGGCAATCTATCTAGACCCATCCGTATTGGCCACAACCAGCACACCCACACCAGCAACACTCGCCAACCCAAGCTCAACTCAAGGGTACTTCGTGTTCATCCGCCATTCCGAGCTCAACTCGAGGGATGTCATTCCGAGCTCAACTCGAGGAATGTCACGTGCTTAACCCCTACCCGAGAAGGGATACGTTCTGAGCTCAACTCAAGGAACACCAGCAAGCTGACCTTTAAAATATCCTAGAAGCCTTATAGATCACGCACATCATAACAAGTATAACACCAATCTGCTACAGCAAAATCGCCTGGTGGGGGACACGTACCGCCAAGCGTTGCCACTTCCAGATCGCCTGGCAGGGGACACGTACCGCCAAGCGCCTTAATCTTCACTACCACTGCAACTATCGCCTGGCAGGACTTCCTATGCCGCCAGGCGCCCCGTGCCTTAGTATTTACTAAACTACAGACTCCGCCTGGCGCACCTCTCCTTACCGCCAGGCGCCACCGTGATCTTGAACCCCCTGTTTCTACGTTGTCGCTTGGCGGGTCGATCACCACCGTTAGGCGCTACACCAGTACTTGCACAATACTGGTTTTAGTTTAGGTTCAAGCACACTTCACACAGGTTGCTCTCATTTGCTCTCATTCTAGAGTACCCCTAATGAAAGGCATTGCCATCTATAATGTTCCAGGCCTTATAGCACCTCACATGTGCATTCATCCCGTAGTCATATAGACAATCCCAAGCGTGCTCAAACAAAATATAAGCAGGAGCATTCTAACAATTTTAAGCACATGATCTTATGCACCAATGCAATTTAATATTGACACCCATGCCTTCACCAAACCAATTCTCTACATGTGACTAACCCAAAGGAACATTCAAATTGATAGAGACATACCACATAACCCAATCGTGCTTCATTAGAAGTTACTAGAACTTATCAAGAGGTTATTCATGCATTTTAACGACTCCAAAATCATCAATATTGAGTAACGTATATCTCTAGCAATTGACCTCGAAATCCAATCTCCACCGTTCAAAGTGAAGAACCACATGTTATGGACCACCTGTCAAAATTTCATCTAAATCGGACGGTTAACGAACTAGGTTATGCAGTTTTACGAAAACTGCGCGAACTAGAAGAACATAGTGGCACCTAGCGCCCAGAAGTGAGGATGTGGCGCCTAGCGGGACTTAAATACCGCCCGGCAGTTTCTGTGCGCGAAAAGTACGAAAAACAGCGTTTTTCGTGAACAAAACACCACGTGCATCGCCTGGTATGGCGCCTGGCGGCTAAAGGGGTGCCGCCAGGCGGTTCCTGCACCTGCGAACCTTACCCCCTTCACAACAACTCTAATTTCCCTCAATTTCTAAGTCCATAGGATATGAACCCAGTTATTGGGACTCCAGTTCATTCCTAACACTTCCCATTCACGTATTCATTCACATTTCCCCTTAGATTGCTACCACTATAGAAACTCCCAATTATGAAACCCTAAAATGTGAGTATGTCTCATTCCCCCAATTTTTATTCTTATCACGCCCCAAATTTCACAAGTTTTCAATTCGATTTGGTTAATTAATAATCTTATTACACTTCCTACTAGTCCAAATCTGCCCAAAATCTAGAAAAAAACATCAAAACCAAGCCTCATGGCTCGCGTCGCCTGGCGGTTCAATCAATACCGCCAGGCCCTTCATAAAAAAAAAAAACCCAGAATTGGGTTGAATTCTGGCGGTCTCGTTCGTGCCGCTAGGCGGTTTCCCTTCGCAACCCAGAAATGCAGTTGAAATGGTATGAGTCGCCTGGCGAAAATTCATCACCCACCAGGCGGTTTCTGGAAAAATTCTAGAAACACGATTCTCAAGCAATGCAAGGGATAAATCATACATAATGAGTTATAAATCATGCAATTATTCATAGAACTACAATTAAACGCAGTATAACTCCCCTAACCTGATTCCCTTGGCTTAAATTTTGGAATTGTTGTGAATTCTCTCTTGATCCTCAATGATCTCCCTTTGGCTTTCTCTCCCAATTCAGCTTCAAAGCTTCACTCCAACCTTACTACTCTCAAAATTCGTGTTTTGTTTTCTGAGTACACTCACAACTTGCCAAAACCCTTCTTCTTACCTCACATTGGCCTTTTAAAGGTGCCTTAAAGCTAGATAACAACCAAAAACGAATTTAAGGTTTAATGGCAATGTTTATTATCATTCATTGATTCTTTATGGTCCGTTTTTCAGCCTCCCTTGGCTGCCCATGCATCTAGGGTTTCCCTTAACCCTTCAAATTCAAGCCAAAACCCAAAATAGCAAAAATAAAAATAAAGTTTAATTTGGGTTCTCCAAGGGTTCAACCCATAACCATACAAATACCAAATCAATGTTCAACCATTTAACCAATTCATGTTTTGTGATGACTAATATAATTAAATGATTATATCATTTCATATTCATGCTCAACATATATTTAAAAATGAAAACAAATAAGTAACACACAATTGGCATACATAGGACTTGAACTCAAGTCCTTTCACACAATTAAAGTACTCTAAACCACTTGAGCTAATACTTTTCCATATCATAGCAATCCGCATTAAATGCCTTAAAGGCTCATACTACCCGCATTTATTAAATAATTATTTAATTAATTATTTAAATTTCTCGGGTCTTACATAGCAAAACCAACATTCTTCACAACACCACCACCATGGGAATAACACCGGACCCTGCCCTAGCAGCCTTTGCTAAAGAACCAGCCTTCACTGCACTGTCATAACACCAAGATGCAACAATCGCCAACCACGTACCACTGTCGCACAAGCCACGAAATGTCGTCACTATATGGACTTCTATCGCACCATGCATGAGCCACTACACCACTCGTTAGACCAGATCGTGCTTCACGACAATAGTAACCACTAGACCTCCAAGTGCACTCCATGTAAGCTCGGATATGTAAGCTACACCACACGAACAATACCTATAACCGGTAGAGCACTTCCTCTACGCACATGCCGTAAACCGCGACTCACACATATCAGATCTCCATCGTGCATCACTCATTAAGCCACACAAGCACCACCAACGAAAAATACCCAGAATGACACAGAGAAAACTAAGCGGACACCCAAGTCCACACACCTAAGGGTCGACCGCTCTGATACCATAAATGTAACATCCCAAAAACTGAATAACCTCAATTGATAAAACATCACATACATGAATATTCAAAGGGTACGAGGTTTAGGGTATAAAGTATACAAAAATATACCCGGATTACAAGAAAAGGGCCCCATGGCCCAACTAGAAATGTACTGAAAAGAACACAATTAAAGATAGTAGGTCTTGTTCAGACAAGAAAACATAAATAATAAAATCCTCCAGTAAAGGGCCCTACAGTGGGCCCAACACCTGTCCAATCCATCAAGCTGCAGCATTTCTATTACCATCACCACTGCTAGGGGTTCTCACATCTGCTCACATCAACAAGGTTGATGATCATTGCAAAGGAAGAGACCACACATAACACACAAGCAAGTGAAAGGGTAAGCTAGCGAAGAAGTCATTATATCAAACACTCAACATACCATTCCACATTCAAACACACATAGCAGACACCCACATATGCAGTACCCATTCATATAAAACCCTAAGATTTAGCTATCCGGATACGTAACTGAGGTACCACCACATGGTAATGAAATTATGTCCTAGCAATGAGGCGTCACCGCGAGGCCTTCACGAAATTATACCCTTACAGGAGGCACCACCACGTGACCTTCGTGGAATTACGCCCTGGCCCCGAGGCACCACCACGACCCCTCGTGGAATTACGTCCTTTTATCGAGGCACCACCAGGGACTCCCCTTAAGAGGGTCCATGGAATTACGTCCAATCGATGAGGCGCCACCAAGATCTCTCACTACAAGAGTCATGGAATTATGCCCTACCCATACTTCAAACATGTTCCACCCACCAATCAAGAATTTCCCATAACACAAATATCATGTATAATTAACAATTCATATAATTCATGCTTTCCAATTCATACCCAATCCAATAAAATGTCATTTCCATTTCAAATGTACATATTAATCATGCTATCATCACACAACCCTTCCAGTAAGGCATTTGAGTCAAATAAAGAAGCCACATATCGGTGAACCACTCAATAACAACATCAAAACTCGCCCGCTGTCTCGCTCAAGCCAACAGGGCTCGCTCAGGCGAGAGGGACCCTCTCGCTCAGGCGAGGGCGCGACGAGGGAACAGGGAACCATGCGAGGTCTCGCTCAGGCGAGTCCCTTCTCGCCTAGGTGAGAGCACTCCTCGCTCAAAAAGAACGCGCGTCGCCTAGGTGACAAATCACGCAACAAAAACCTGGGCGAGCCTCTGATATTCTCGCCTAGGCGAGAGTAGCTCGCTTGGGCGAGAAAACCAGTACTCACCACTGTTTTCTCATACAGCAGCCAAGACCACGAATCAAATCATGCTTTAACTCGATCCAAAACGGACACAACACCAACCAATCCATACAGACACGAAAAGACGTCCAAAACAGCGGAAAAACACAAATAACAGAAGGTCCTAGCTTCCCATACCTGGAAAACAAGCTAGCGGGACACTCCGACACGAACATAGTGAACACGACGGCCCTAATGATGGCCAATGAGGTGGAGCAGGAGCTGGGTTTGAGTTGGCTCGAAGAAGGTTCAGAGTAAACCCTAGCGGAGCATTCCGTACGAGAGGCGCAAAGGTGATGGCTGATTCTTCTACAAGAGTGAAAAGTGCAAATTAGGGAAACTAGGAATGGTTTTTAACCTTTGGGCCAACCCTCAGGCCCAACAGACGCAAGGCAACCCTTAAAATACTAGGGCAAGAAATATTTGGCCTTATATTCTCCCCAACAAGAAAATTTTCGTCCTCAAAAATAAAGACTCACCAGGTGAACAGATGTGGATGTGATTTTCTCATGTCCTCCTCTAACTCCCAAGTCGAGTCACCCGCCCTCTGATCCCAGATGCTTTAACTAGGCAGACCTCCTTTCCTCGGCGTTCCTCAACTTTGCTATCCTCTAGAGCGATGGGTGGTACTTCCACTGTGAGGTCTTCCCTGATATGTATATCCTCGGCTTCCAACACATGAGTCAGGTCAAATACGTACTTCCTTAACTGTGAGACGTGAAATACTAGGTAAAGGTTTACCAACTGAGGGGGTAAAGTTATCTCATAAGCCACTGACCCAATCCTCCTCGTGATCTGATATGGGCCAAGGAACTTAGGAGAAAGTTTCCTTGAGCGGAGAGTCCTTCCCACACCAGTGGTTCGGGTCACCCTCAAGAACACATGATTGCCAGCTGCGAACTCCAAAGGCCTCCTCCTACGGTCTGCATAGGCCTTCTGCCTACTCTAAGATGCCTGCATTCTGTTCCTCACCATTCTCACTTTTTTGGTGGTCTGCTCCAAGAATTCTGGTCCAACCAACACCGCTTCTCCATCCTGATACATAGAGAGCCTCATATGGTGCCATGTCAATGCTCGCATGAAAATTGTTGTTGTAGGTGAACTCTATCAAGGGTAACACCTCATCCCAAGCCCCCAAATGATCCAATATACACGTCTGCAGTAAGTCTTCAAGTGACTGAATGATCCTCTCCGATTGGCCATCAGTCTGGGGATGGTAGGCTGAGCTCATAGTCAACTTGGTCCCCAAAGCCTCTTGTAAGGTCTGTCAAAACCGGGATGTAAATCGTGGGTCTCTGTCGGAAACTATGCTCGAAGGTACACCATGCAACCTCACGATCTCCTTGACGTACAGTTGGGCCAACTTGGCCATGGACATCCTCAAGTTCATCGCCAAGAAGTGGGCACTCTTGGTCAATCGATCCACTATCACCCAGATGGTGTCATGTCCTCTAAAAGTCCGTGGAAGATGAGTCACGAAGTCCATGGAGATGCTGTCCCATTTCCATACTGGTATCTCCAAAGGCTGTAGAATCCCACCGAGCCTCTGATGCTCCACCTTCGCCTTCTGGCACGTTAAACATGCTGACACGAACTGAGCCACATCTTTCTTCATCCCTTGCTACCAAAAGGTTTCCTTGAGATCCTGGTACATCTTAGTTATGCCAGGATGCAGACTAAGATGACTCTTATGTCCTTCCTTAAGAATTAACCGTTTTACCCCCGTATCATCAGGTATACATACTCTGCCCTGGAACCTCAGTATGCCATCATCACCCAAAGCAAAGTCTTTGGTTTCATCTGATCCAAGTTGTTCTCTAACCTTGTTCAAATTGGCATCCAATAACTGCCTCTCCCTGACTGAGTCCAAGAAGTCACTACATATAGTAAAGGTACTACACCTAATGGCCTCGGACCCCAACTCTACCTGTAGCCTCATGTCTCTGAATTTCTCCAGTAGTTCCACCTCCTTAATCATGAGATGTGCAGTCTTCCTACTCAGGGCATTTGCTACCACGTTTTCCTTCCCCAGATGATACAATAGTTCGAAGTCATAGTCTTTAAGGAACTCCATCCACCTCCTTTGCCTCATATTCAGCTATTTCTGATCGAATAGGTACTTGAGGCTCTTATGATCGCTGAACACCTGGAACTGTGCACCATAAAGATAATGCCTCCAAATCTTTAAGGCAAAAACTATAGCGACCAACTCCAAGTCATAAGTGGGATAGTTACGCTCATGCACCTTAAGTTGTCTCGAAGCATACGCTACTGCCTTATTCTCTTGCATTAACACACAGCCGAGCCCAAGGTGAGAGGCATCACAATAGACCTCAAAAGGTTTCCCCACGTCTGGGATTACTAGTATCGGTGCGCTGGTCAACCTTCTCTTAAGCTCCTGGAAACTCTCCTCACACTTGTCCGTCCAAGTGAAGGGTTGGTCCTTCCGAGTAAGAAGTGTCAGGGGTGCCACTATCTTGGAGAATCCCTCTATGAATCTCTTATAGTAGCCCGCCAACCCCACAAAACTCCTGATCTCTATGGCAGACTTAGGGCTTTCCTACTTTACCACTGCTTCGACCTTCGCTAGGTCCACTGCAATCCCCTGGGCGGATATCACATGCCAAAAACTGAACTTCACCCATCCAGAATTCACACTTGGACAACTTGGCGTACAATTGCTTCTCTCTCAAAACACCAAGCACCAACCTCAGGTGTTCTGCATGTTCCTCCTGAGTTCTGGAATAGATAAGGATGTCGTCTATGAAGACTACAACAAACTTATCTAGGAAATGCCAGAAGATCATGTTCATGTAGTCGATGAACACCGCCAGAGCGTTGGTCACCCCAAAAGGCATAACCACATACTCGTAGTGGCCATACCTGGACCTGAAGGCCGTCTTCTGTACATCATCGGCCTTTACCAAAATCTGATGGTATCCCGACCGCAGATCAATCTTCGAGAACACTGATGACCCATGTAGTTGATCCATCAAGTCATCTATCCTCGGAAGGGAGTACTTATTCTTGATCGTCATTTTGTTCAACTGCCAGTAGTCCACACACATACGTGAACTTCCGTCTTTCTTCTTCACCAACAATACTGGTGCTCCCTAAGGCGAAGTGCTGGGTCGGATAAACTGCTTCACCATCAGTTCCTCTATCTGTTTCTTAAGTTCAACCAACTCTGCTGGAGCCATGCGGTATGGAGTCATCGACACCGGACCCGTCCCCGATACTAGATCAATAGAGAACTCCACCTCTCTGTGAGGAGGTAGCCCCGACACTTCCTCTGGGAATACATCCCCGAACTCCTGCACTACTGGTTTGGCAGACTCCATCTTTCCTCTTTCCACCTCTAGATGCGTGAAGATCACAAAGCATTGTGCACCACCTCGCAGTTTGGGAATAACAATCTCTTCTCTCGGCAATCTATAAGAATGCGATTGGCAGAGAGCCAATCCATCCCTAGGATTACCTCCAACTCCTGTAGAGGTAGGCAGATTAGGTTCACTTTGTACCTGCGTCCCTCTACCTCCACTGGACACCTCGCACACAAGGATGACGTCCTGACCAAACCCGACGCCGGGGTAGACACCGCAAGCTCACACTGTAGCTCGCACACCGGCAGACCCAACCGTTCCACACATGCATTTGACACAAAATAGTGTGTCACTCCAGAATCATATAGCACACAACAAGCTTTCCCAACTATCAAACAATGGCCTATAACAAGGTTACCTGAGCCTGCAGCCTCCGCTCCGGTCATGGCGTACACTCTGTCGGTAGCTTGAGGTTTGTTGCCTCTGTGCCTTTGCTGGTTCTGTGTAGGAGCCTGTACTGGAGGTCGCATCACTGTTCTAGCAAGGGTGGGGCAGTCCCTCCCAAAGTGGCCCTCCTTGCCACAATTGTTGCACTTCTTGAAGCCTGCAAGCTGGGGGCAGACATTCCTCTTGTGCGGTCCCCCACACTGGTAGCACTGAATCCTGTTCTACTGGGAAAAAGACTCCCTAGACCCCTGAGACTGGAAATAGGGCCTAGTGTAGGGCTTCCTCCTCTACTCGTGCCTGTGCCTGGACCCAGATGGTCCTCCCACTCTCTGCTGGGATGAGTGTTGAGTTTCCACCTCTACCTTCATCTTCTACATGACCCTTGCCTTCTCCACCAAGGCGGCAAAATCCTTGATGGATAGCGGGGTCACCATCAAACGAAGGTCTCCACGGAGGCCGTTCTCGAACTTCGGGCATCGCCACTCTTCATCTAGTGGCATGGTGTAGAAACGGCTGAGGTACTTGAACTTTTCTGCATACTCAGTCACCGACTTGCTTCCCTGGGTCAATTGTAAAAATTCTACCTCTTTAGCGTATTTGACGTTGTCAGGGAAGTACTCGGAGAGGAACTTCCTCCTGAAGACGTCCCAAGTAACTGGCTCCTGTCTCTCCTCCATAATAGACTTCATGCTGACCCACCAGTGCTCAGCCTCACCCTTGAGCATGTACACTGCGAACGCCAGTCTACTCTCCTTTGGGCACATCTTGGCATCAAATATCCTCTCCAGGTCTTTCAGCCACTGGTCTGCTGCGTCTGGACTGGTCTTGCCTCCAAACTTCACTGAGTGGTGTTTCAGAAAGTCCTCCAGACTCCACTCCCTGGCCGTAGGTCGTGGCTCCGGGCCAAAAGTAGGGGCAACTACCCTGTTCTCCTCCAACTGGCGGAAGGCCTCCATATGTTGCCTGTGAGCATCTTCAGCAGCCGCCCTGACAGCCTCCATTTGTTGCATCATCAGCTGCTGCTGTTCAAGCGCTGCCGCTTGTCGTTGCATTGATGCTTCATGTTGTTGCATCATTGCCGTACTTTGCTGCATCATAGTAGCTACCATTGCTTCAATCGCTCTGGCGATATCTGGCACATCGCCCTAGGAAGATTGCGGAGTTCTACGGGATGGTGTCATAGTTCACTGGCACACAGGAAAACACTTGATTAGACTTGATAAGACAGGAATTAGCGAAAAATACCCAGAACGACACAGAGAAAACTAAGTGGACACCCAAGTCCACAGACCTAAGGGTTGACCGCTCTGTTACCATAAATGTAACATCCCAAAAACTGAATAACCTCAATTGATAAAACATCACATACATGAATATTCAGAGGGTACGAGGTTTAGGGTAGAAAGTATACAATACGTCAAATATACCCGGATTACAAGAAAGGGCCCCATGGCCCAACCAGAAATGTACTTAAAAGAACACAATTAAAGATACTAGGTCTTGTTCGGACAAGAAAACATAAATAATAAAATCCTCCAGTAATGGGCCCCACAGTGGGCCCAACACCTGTCCAATCCATTAAGCTGCAGCATTCTTATTACCATCACTACTGCCAGGGGTTCTCACATCTGCTCACATCAACAAGGTTGATGATCATTGCAAAGGAAGAGACCACGCATAACACACAAGCAAATGAAAGGGTAAGCTAGCGAAGAAGTCATTATATCAGGCACTCAACATACCATTCCACATTCAAACACACATAGCAGACACCCACATATGCAGTACCCATTCATATAAAACCCTAAGATTTAGCTATCCGGATACGTAACTGAGGCACCACCACATGGTAATGAAATTATGACCTAGCAATGAGGCGTCACCGCGAGGCCTTCACGAAATTATACCCTTACAGGAGGCACCACCACGTGACCTTCGTGGAATTACGCCCTGGCCCTTAGGCAACACCACGACCCCCCGTGGAATTACGTCCTTTTGTCGAGGCACCACCAGGGACTCCCCTTAAGAGGGTCCATGGAATTACGTCCAATCGATGAGACGCCACTAAGATCTCTCACTACAAGAGTCATGGAATTATGCCCTACCCATACTTTAAACATGTTCCACCCACCAATCAAGAATTTCCCATAACACAAATATCATGTACAATTAACAATTCATACAATTCATGCTTTCCAATTCATACCCAATCAAATAACATGCCATTTCCATTTCAAATGTACATATTAATCATGCTATCATCACACAACCCTTCCAGTAAGGCATTTGAGTCAGATAAACAAGCCACATATCGGTGAACCACTCAATAACAACATCAAAACCTGCCCGCTGTCTCGCTCAAGCCAACAGGGCTCGCTCAAGCGAGAGGGACCCTCTCGCTCAAGCGAGTCCCATCTCGCCTAGGCGAGGGCACAACGAGGGAACAGGGAACCCTGCGAGGTCTCGCTCAGGCGAGTCCCTTCTTACCTAGGCGAGAGCACTCCTCGCTCAAAAAGAACGCGCGTCGCCTAGGCGACAAATCACGTAACATAAACCTGGGCGAGCCTCTGATAATCTCGCCTAGGCGAGACTACCTCGCTTGGGCGAAAAAACCAGTACTCGCCACTGTTTTCTCATACAGCAGCCAAGACCACGAACCAAATCATGCTTTAACTCGATCCAAAACGGACACAACACCAACCAATCCATACAGACACGAAAAGATGTCCAAAACAGCGGAAAAACACAAATAACAGAAGGTCCTAGCTTCCCTTACCTGGAAAACAAGCTAGCGGGACACTCCGATACGAACACAGTGAACACGGCGGTCCTAAGGATGGCTAAAGAGGTGAAGCAGGAGCTGGGTTTGAGTTGGCTCGAAGAAGGTTCAGAGTAAACCCTAGCGGAGCGTTCTGTATGAGAGGCACAAAGGTGATGACTGATTCTTCTGCAAGAGTGAAAAGTGCAGATTAGGGCAACTAGGAATGGTTTTTAACCTTTGGGCCAACCCTCAGGCCCAACAGACGCAAGGCAACCCTTAAAATGCTAGGGCAGGAAAAATTGGGCCTTACAACAACTTCAACAAATAAGAATGATTCTCCAACAATAAGGAATTAATTTTTTTCTGATGTGGAATATGGATCTAAGCTGCAACCACAAAGCATACTAAGAAAAAATTCTACCAAACCATAGCCATGATACCACTTGTTGGGAAAAATGCATTATCAATTAAGAATATTACTGTATTTATCCATGAGAATCACTTTACTAATAGAGAAATAAGATAAAAAAAATATTATACACAAATATAACATGGAAACCTAAAATCGGAGAAAAAACACAACCATTGTCTAATGACAACTAGAGAATAACACTATGTGAAAATTTGTACAACACATAGACTACTCTCTTATGCCTTTTGATTCCAAGTACACACACACACTCTCCAAAACAAGAATTTAACAAAACCTCACAACATTTTACTACAAGAGTATAAGAAAAGTCAAATACAAACTTAAAATGTCTTTAACTAAGACAAAGAACATCATGGACTTAAAGCCCATTGTATAACCACTAACACCCACTCCCTAATTTATATTAGGCGATGTGAGACTTCTCAAGACCAAGACATATTATTTTCATCGGTCTAACAAGATCTATATACGAAATTTGTAAAATATAAGATAATAAAATTAAAAAAAAACATATTGTATTTGAAAAATTGAAATAGTAGCACAAAGACTTGTTAAATAAATGTGCATTGATAGTGATTTAGTAATTTTTAAAGTTAAAAATTAAACAAAATTATAATATAAAATTAAAACAAAGATTTGGAACTAAGGTTATATATAATGAAAAATTAAACTATTAAAATTATGACAAAAATATTTAATAACCAAAATTACGGATTTTTTTATAATATACCAAACAAAATAAAATAACAAAAATTCTCATCCGTTAAGTTTACCTTTATCAAAGCCAGTGGATGCGATTAACTTTCCCATCGTGGGGAGATATGATTAAAGCTTCGATCACCATTATAATTCATATATTTTCCTTAATTTGCAATCGTTATTTCAGATTTTTTTTTCTCCCCTACAAGTTCACTAAATTCAAATACCTTTTTATAAATAATTTTTCAATTCACAATTCAATTTAAGCACTTGTAAAGAGTGAATGGGATAAGTCACAACAAGTTGAGTCAGAAATAAGTTAACTCAATTCTTATTTTTTGATAAATTAAAAATTTTGTAACTTGATTTAACCCAACAATTAAATGGATTGACTTACTTAAAAAATATTTTTTAATTTATTTTATATATTTATTATATTATAATTAAAATAAATTTAATTTTTTAGATTAAATATATTTATAATTCTAAATTTAAATGTAAAATTAAAATTTCTCTATAGTTGGTGAGTTCGATTCGAATTTGCGATAAGTTGGATTGATTTAGGATTGTGAATACATTCTAACCTCTATTTACAACAACCTTTCAATAAATTTACATAATTACACAATTAATATTTTATGACAATAGTTAAATGAAAATCAATTCATAATTAATTTTCTATGATAATAGTTAATTGAAAAACTAATTCAAATAATTAAGTTTCAAAATCCAATTAAATCAACAATTACATCCTTAGTTGAAAACTACCATATACTTCTACATCTTAAAAAATCTCGAAAAGATAATCTGTGGTGGATATCTAAAACTGGAACCAACTAATCCCTTAGGAAAAAAAAATGTTTGGGGTCATATGGCCCTTAAGAAAAATAATTTTTTAATAGTGTGGATAGAATATAATATATTACAATGGAGTCGGCACTTTGCACTTTCGGGTCTCTTTGCCACAGTGTCTGTCACCTTACCCTTCAGAACAAACACGACAACATCTCAGAACTTCCTCTTACCTTGTATATATAGATACATATGTTATGAGTCTCTGGTGTCCCAGACAAAAATTATTAAAAAAGAGAAAAACTTTTCCAACCCCAACTCAATATTTTGTCCAAATTCATTGTTTCAGCGTCAACCATGAGGCGACACTTATCAAAATTCTTTCACTACCCAATTGGGTTTAACCTATCAAATTCCTTTCTGGTGAGACCCCTCTCTCTCTCTCTCTCAGTTTGTTTAGCTTATTCTTTTGGTGATGTAACTGGTCAATCAAGTTGGTTGTAATGGATTGAAAATTGACGTTTTGGAACACATCTATGAAGTTAACTGAATCGTTCATGCCATGTCAAATTTCGGGTATAAACTTATAATTTCCCTGTTCTACCAGGATCATGGAAAACCCCCTCATTGTACTTCAATTCAGTTTCTTTTTTTATCGAATGCTCACTTCAATGATAAGTTATAGTGATACCCATTTACATGCAGATGAGAACTGTTATTTTATTTCTTGTCCTAAGAGTACTGGTTAGCCTGTGCTAGATTCATGCTTTGTGTGTTAATCTGGGGTGTGGTGGTACTAATATATGTGCAAATTCAGTAATAAACTTGTACTCCTCCTCTGGTTCTACCAACCTAGAAAATGCAAAAATCAATCACTTAGTTGTTCCATTTTAATATAAATTAAGTTTTTACCGTATGCGTACTTGAAGGATTAAATATTGATACCCAGATGATTATTTTTTGTTGTTTAAGAATTTATTAATCTGGGGTTTTGGTGGAGTTTATATGTGTTCAAATTTTGTTTATGAAAATGTGGCTGGCATGTGACACTAATTTTCTTGAAGCAGTTGAAATGTGATGTGAGTTCGTTCTGTGCTGCCAATAGTATTCGTCAAGGTTTGTTCGGTGGACACTTGAATGAA
Organism: Vigna unguiculata; assembly: GCF_037176805.1. NCBI lineage: Eukaryota > Viridiplantae > Streptophyta > Magnoliopsida > Fabales > Fabaceae > Vigna > Vigna unguiculata. The sequence goes on along the minus strand of NC_140795.1, from coordinate 18,474,034 downwards.
TGTGCCACAAGAGCTTTGGCCACTACATCTTGTGCTTCGGTGTCTGAAGATCTGCCAAAGGATAATTCCGTCTCTGATATGTTGGTAGATTCATTTGGAAGGCTTCACACATACTTCAGAATATCTGTAACAGAGAGGTGCAATTTAAGGTGTCAGTATTGTATGCCAGCAGAAGGTGTGGAACTCACTCCTAGCCCTCAAATTTTGACAAAAACTAAGATTCTACGATTGGCAAATCTGTTTGTAAGCTCCGGGGTAACTAAAATACGTTTGACGGGTGGGGAACCAACTGTTAGAAAGGATATTGAAGACATATGTTTGGAATTATCAAACTTGAAGGGACTGAGAACATTGTCCATGACTACCAATGGTATTGCTTTAACGAGAAAACTTCCAAGGCTGAAAGATTGTGGGCTTACTTCCCTCAACATTAGTGTAGACACTTTGGTACCTGCAAAGTTTGAGTTTATGACCAGACGCAGAGGGCATGAAAAAGTTATGAATTCAATTAATGCTGCCATAGACCTTGGATTTAATCCAGTTAAGGTATTTCTTGGTTACATATCATTACTTTTTGCTAGTGTTTCTTATTGATCACCTTCCCATGAGCAGCTACCCTTTTGCTCAAATTCATTAAGTTAATCAAATGAATTTTTCAACAAGGGTGCATAACCTCAGGTAAATTTCATGTCACTGATGGATGAATTTTAAGGTATCTTTGATGTTTCTCTGCATTTCAGGTCAATTGTGTTGTAATGCGAGGATTCAATGATGATGAGATCTGTGATTTTGTTGAGCTGACCCGGGACAAGCCAATTGATATTCGCTTTATAGAGTTCATGCCTTTTGATGGGAATGTTTGGAATGTCAAGAAACTTGTACCCTACTCAGAAATGTTGGATACAGTGGTAAGGTAGAATTCAGACTGGAGGCCTAACTTTTATACTACATTTTGTTGTTCTCTTATAGCAGATAGAGACCCTTTATAACCATCATTACCAAACAGATGAAACAGTTTCCAAGCTTAAAAAGAGATCAGGATCACCCTACAGATACGGCCAAAAATTTCACAATAGATGGGCATGAAGGTAGAGTTTCGTTTATCACATCAATGACTGAGCATTTCTGTGCTGGTTGCAATAGATTGCGGCTACTTGTTGATGGAAACTTCAAAGTCTGTTTATTGGTCCTTCGGAGGTAAGTTATATTCAAATCATTAAAGCTCAGTGTACTATGCTTGTCCCCTAAACCTGGTGATGGTAATTAGGCTAAAATCTGTGATGTCACTTCTATTTGAATACTTAATGTTTTTGGTGAATCTGTAACGCTAAACTTGATGATAGTATATGAAGTCTGGATGCTTAGTACGACATGAGTACGTACAACTACAGGAATACGATGATCTTTTTGAAATTTAGGATATGCTATGTTTTGGATTCTTAGCAAAACATTATAGATGCATAATATCGGTGAAGAAAGAGAGAGTGGGGGTAATTTCTCATTAATTCATGATTATGATGATCGCAATTTAATTTAAAGAATTGATATGAATGGAGAAGTATCAGTATTTGACATGGGAACAAACACCTTGATGTTTCCATTTTGAGTATCAGGGCATCGTAGATCATATTAATTGCAGGCCTTCTAAATGTACCGGTAAATGAATTGGATAGTTTGGTGATGAGGGTGAAGGACTCGGGATTAAGAAATTGGTATTTAAGGCCTATAAATTTTTTGGCAAGTAAAATCAAGACTTTCTATGCAAACTTTTAACAGTCTTGTTTTTTAAGGAGTGTGACTGATTTCTTGCAGTTAGTTGTTTCAATGGCTGAGTATGGTTCTGGGAGTTGTTTACTTTTGGATTAGTACTTTGAAACTGTGATGTCTACTGTCAGTTCTGAATTCTTGATATGGTACATACTCGATAATGGGGAAAAGGGAAACTATCTGCCAACTCATAATAGAAAAACATAACTTCAAATATTTGTTTACAAAGATTGAAGTTCCCTGCAGAAAGTGGATTCCTGTAGTAAATCTTGATATTTGTCTGTAAATGGAAGATTTGATACACATTAGGACATAGTCTTTGCGAATATTAAAATATGGCTCTACCTCATACAATATTTTGGATTGAACATGCACTGTCTTGCCCCTTCTTTCCATTGCACATGCTATTTCATTTGATATTCTATTTATTTGATTACTTGTAATTGATTTTTTAGGCGCACTAATATACTTTCATCATTATTTTGAATTCTTAATCATTTCTGAAAATTTTCTTATCAATGAAACTGATAAATATTTTCCCTATTCAAGACATGCCGGTCATTATGGATGTTATCTCTACCATTTATGTTCAAGTTAAAGGTGCTTGATGTATGTATGGATGTTGACATCAGTCGGGACAATAAAACGTGTCATGGCATACATATAGCATCTTTAATGAGAGCTTCATTAAAAGATTTTTGTGATTTTCTTATATGGATCGTGTTTCAGGTTAGTTTAAGAGATCCTTTGAGATGTGGTGCAGAGGATCATGAACTTAGGGAGATAATAGGAGCAGCGGTATGCACTTCTTCTGATTATTATTGCTAAATCTCAATTGTGTTGTAATGATTTATAATGTTTTTATTTCTTTACCAGGATTTATCATCCTTTTAATATAATGATGCTGCTGCAATAGAATTTCACTCACTGCTATTTTAATTTAACATGGTAGTGAACCTTTATTAAAAAAGATATACTTTAGGAATAAGAGGAGCATAGCAAGAAGGGACAACACACCCCACAACCTAACTGAAAAGGAGTTAGTTAGAGATTATGTATATATGGAGAAAAAAGTGGGTGGGGGTGATAGAGTTAGGTGAAGTTTAGCCTCATTTGGCAATCGGTAGACCCTTATAATGTAACTATTCTTATAATGATGCATGGATATGATGCGTGTATCGGATATGGTACGTATCGGATATATCAATACACTTATTTTGAAAACAATAAGGTATGATACGTTATATATGCATATTGAAAAATTTTACAAAAACCTTAAAACATGATAAATATATATTGTTATTGTGTGAATTCAAATTAAAATCAAATATCTTAAAAACTGTCAAAATAAAAAGTTATAAATTATTTTTATCACAAAAAGTATTACAAGTTTATAGATTAGATACTTTATTGATAAATATCGGTAAAGTATCAGATATTGATACGTGTCAAACATGAATACATGACACAGATTGAGGTATCAGTGCATCATAACTTATCACCTTCAACCTCTAGACTAACGTGAGCATTTCCATTGAATAATATGTTACTGACTCACTTCTTTCCTATGATTTTCCATCTGTTTGCTCTTGTCCTAGTAAGCTCTTTGATTGCTTTTGAACAACATAGTCAATAGTGGATCATAGACTACTTGAAATTGTGTGTCCAACTTTAGCTAAGCAATATTATGAGTGGTCTTGTACTATCCTATTTCTTAATGTTATCTTTCCTTTGTTCTAGGTGAAGAAGAAGAAAGCTTCACATGCTGGCATGTTTGATATAGCAAAGACTGCAAATAGGCCCATGATACATATTGGTGGATAAGGTCTCTTCTTCTTCCTTTCTTTCATTTTTCCTATAAAGGTTATCCATTCAATCTCTAAAATATTTATTTTACAATTTACTGAGGCACATCATGATTTTTCTCTATTTCAGGTATCACACAGTGATAAAGTTACTTACATAGCAGGCAACCAGAGTAGTCCTAGTGAGAAGTACCCCTGAATTGAGTATTATCTGAGATCTTCATTGATACAATCTCACTACATGAAGGGTGATAGATTTTTCAACTATACCTAGCCACATATACTGTTAAATGTTGTTCCTTTGGATAGAACCCATTGTTGTTGTATCGAGTAATAATGCAAATTTGGGCTTAAATTTTCTGATCATGTGTGACTCTTTCTTCATTGGTTTATGACTTTTGGGTCGTGTGTTAATCTTTCTTCATTGGTTGTTTGTTTACCAGTCAACTTTAGTTTCAGCATGGCACTGTATTTATTTGTTTTGTTGTAGACATGACAATGAAATTTTGAAAAGGTTGGTTATGCCCTGTTACATCATTGAATTTGTACTATGTATGCAGTGAGGTTGTTGACCAGGTCTTCATAGTGCTGCTTCTCAGACTTCATACGGCATTCCCAATTTTCTTTCCTTAGTTTATACTCTTACCCGGAAATTGAAGGAACAACTCTAATCTAGATGTTACCAAGTTCTACTCTTGGGATCACTTCATGCTCCCTACCATTGCTTTTGTCATTTAGACCCTTTCTAATATCTCAACTTTCTAGGAACGCAAAATGTATGGAAATTTAAGAGACCAAAGGTGTTAATTAGAGTTAAATATATGTCTAGATATATATAATTTGAATTAGATTTTAGGAGTGTTTTATGTTTTAATTATTAGATATTATTTAGTGGATGAAGAAAAAAAAATTAGGCTATTGTTTAGACTTAGAGAGTTAGATTGAGATATTACTAAACGTTTGTTACATTTGCTTTATGTATGAAATAATGTGGAATATTATACATTTTTTACCCATTTAAAATATATTTTCTAAACATTAAAAACCTAAAAACCAACAATAAGAGTTTTGTGATAGGTTTTTTTAGGGGAAGATTCATTAGGGAGGTATAACAACAATGAAATCTAAGCTCAATTCACATGGATTATCACCATCTTCAACGCACAACCTTAAAGTAATTTAAACTCACTTGGATTTTCAAAAATATATTTTTCAAGAATGAATCCTTTCCACATTGATAATACAATTAACCAACATGTTAAGTTGATTACATAGATTGGATCATCATGACATGAGTATAAAAGGTGGAATATGTCTTTTTAGAACTTGTATAAGAACTAAAATCACTTATTTTGGCTCTGGCACTATATTGTTGGGTGGATCTTGAAAGATAGAAAAAATCTCATTCATAGCCACACATACGACTTTTCAATGGCGGACCATTGTTGTGACAAGGGGAGCCATGGCTCCCCAAAAAAATTTTAATTCTATTTTTTATATATGTTATATATATTTTAAAATTATATTTATAGATTATTATTTTATTTATATTAAATTTAATAAAATATTTTATTTTATCATCTATCTTATTTATATATTAAAATTTATATATATTTATTGTATAAAAAGTAAAATAAAAATCAATTTGATGTGTTTATGATTCTCATATTACGATGATTTTCTTAAATTAAGTTTTTTTTTTCTGAATTAGTTTGCCTAATTATGATGGTAAGGATTCTTTTCTAAAATTGGCACTAACCCTAATTATATTTGTCCTGAAATTAGTATATCATAGATTATGAAATTTAGAAATTTTGTGTTTTCCATTACATATGGTAAATTTTGTAAGATTTTATGGATGTATCTTGGGTTGAACTACGAATTTCGTTGCACATAATGAATTAGTTGAATAACTTTGAATTGGATTAAAAATTAGAATATCCTTATAATGTTAATTTAATGAATTAGAAAGATTATAAATTGAAAAATGCATACAAGAATCACTTTATGAAAATGATTGAAACAAAGAAAATGAATTTTTTTATTTAATTAGAAAAAATAATTTATATATAAAAAATCTAATTTGACACTCTTAAAGTTTTTGTCCAAGTTTCGCCATTCCGACTTTCCACAAAATTTTATATGTATCTATAATATTTAATACGAAATTTTATTTACTCACTTGAAATTGAGTACCCCACAATTACTTAAACTCTTTGTTAAGAAGACTTTCAATACAACGACTATATTCAGGGGTAACATCAAGCAGATCTGAGTTCAATCCATATAAGAGTTGATTAACACCACCTTCAATATAAAATTTTAAGATAATGAGTTTATAGACCTAAGTTGTCCAACTTTTTCATTTCTACTTGTAAGACTTAGACTCAATATGAGATTTAGATTATAAGTTTCCAACGTTATGTTGAGTCTATCCATGTGTGGCTAAGTGCGGGGCATGCCTAAACGGGCCGGGCCAACCGACATTGCCACCCCTAATGCGAAGTACCACTTTTGGAGGGAGATCTTTAAATGGTTAGGAGGTTGTTGGGTAATATAAACAAGGAGGAGGATGAGACACAAAGAAGAAATATTATCTATTTTAGATGTTAAATTATGGAAAAGGTGAGCTCAATCATCATTGATGGAAAGAGTTGTACCAATGTAGCAAGTAAAAGGCTGGTGGAAAAGCTTGGTTTGGGAGACATCTATACACCCTAGTCTTTATGCTTTTGCAATGGCTAAGTGAGGATGGAGAGTTGGTGCTAGATAAGCAGGTGGATATTACTTTTTCTATAGGTAAGTATGTAGATTAAGTGGTATGTGATGTGGTTCCTATGGAAACAAGTCAATTGTTATTAGGAAGGCCTTGACAATATGATAGAAAGGTGACATTATGGTCTATCCAACAAGTATTTTTTCTTGCTTAAAGGGCAAAAGGTGCCCGTAACACCTTTATCAACTATAGAGGTTTGTGAGGACCAAATAAAAATGAGGGTAAAGAGAGAGCGAGAGGGAAAAGAAGAAAGAGAGAGAAAAAGAAAGAGAGAGAAGAAGAAAGAGAGAAAATAAGAGTGGGAGAGAAAAACCAAAAAAGGCAAGAAAAGGGGAGTAAAGTTGAAAAATCAAATAGTGGTAAAAGTCCTTTTTTGAGAGAAAAAGAGGTAAAAAGAGTGTTAATGACAAAAACACCCCCTATATATGCTTATGCCTAACAATATTTATTTGTCTTCTGTAAAAGTTTCTTTATCTTTAGGTGTGGAGCACATTCTCAAGGAAAATGCAGATGTATTTCCCAAAGACATTCCTCAAGGTTTACCTCCTAAAAGATGTATTGAACATAATATGGATCTCATTCCAAGGACATCCTTCATAACATGCCAACCTATAGGAGCAATCCACAAGAGACTAAAGAAATACAAAAGCAAGTAGAGCAACTCATGAAAAAAGGATGGCTTGAATCTCTAGTGGAGTTGCCATCTATTACAACCAAAATCTCGACTAGACGACGAACAAAAAAGAGACGAGCTTAAAAAGAGATTTTGAAGTTGTCACCATAGTTTATTATAGAAAAAGTATGGAAAACAGTAAAATAAGACATGCTATACAAGAACTAGATTTTAGGTCCGGAAGTCCGTTACGCGTAGTGAAAATCAAGATTCACGTAGTTCTTAGAGAAATTGTTTGTTAGAAAGTGTTGATGTTTTTAATTTTTGAAATTTTATATCTTTTTTGATATTTTTAAATTATTTGAAAATTAGTATCACACGACGTAAAGGCTGAATAAACACTAAAAGAAAACAATTTTCATTTTTGTAAAATTTTTCTATTTTGGTAATTTTTTCTAATTGTCAAATATTTTTAACTTTTTTAAAAAAATAACATGTGTGTAAAAAAGATGGGGTTTAATAAAAAAACAAAGGTGAAAAATGGGATAAGATGCATGGAAGGGTGCATGCAAGGAGTAAAGGCTGAAAATAAAATTAAAATAGATTGAGGCTGCGAATTGTGAAAAGCAGGGTACAGTAAGTAGACGAGAACCAATGGAAAAAGGGGTGCAGGACTTAAATAATACGGGTGTAACGAGTAAATAGGAATAGGAAAAGAAAACACAAACATACAAATGATGAAGGTGTAAATATTAAAATGGGGATGCGCGTAGGAAACAAAACAAGGCTAGACCCAAGACCCAAGACCCAATAGACAAGAGGTTGAGAATATTAAAAGTGGGGTACGGAAAGCAAAATAACCCAATTTAAGCCCAACCCCAAAATAACTATCAAAACATAAAAATCCCTTAAGGGTTTCTTCTTCCTCTGCGTGAGCAACACCAATCCTCACCCACTCATGGCTGGCCAGGGCCAATGTTGCCGACGCCGATCACCGCCGAAGGAGCTGCCAGCGTTAACGTCACTGTTTCTCTTTCATTCCCTTTCGCGTCCGAGTGCTCCTTTGATCTCATTTTTACTCACAAACACGAGACACTCCTTCCACTCATTGATACCAGAAGCGTCGTCGTCATCCACGGCGCTCCAACTCCCTCATTCTTCTTCTTGCGCCGGTCACACCAGGTCTGGGAGCCACGCCGCTGAGCCCTACTGTCGCACCCTCAACCGGAATCGCTCTTCTCCAATCGAACTTTGACACGCCTCCGGCAATGCGGCCGACGAATTTTTCTTCCCTTTATCTGTTCGATTGGGTGATGGTTGTTCTCTGTTACTTGGATGATGGAATAGTCTTGGGAGTGATGGAAATTGTTTTGGTATTCTGTTTTCTATTGTGCAAGTGGAAGATGTGAGTGATAAGGCGATAAGCGTGAGCGAGTCCTCTATTTGGTGAAGAAAATGAAAGAAGATGAAAGATGGATGAAAAAGGGAGGTGAGGAAGATGGTGAGGGAATGGGTGGCGACAATGTGTAGTTGGAAATGCGAAAGGATGAGTGCTTGTGTGCGCGTGAATGGGGAGAGAATCTAGAGGGAGTTGTTGTTTTTATGTGATGGTATTTGTTGGTTATGGAGAATGATGATAGATGAAAAATGTGGGTCTGAGTTGTAGGATTATGAGGAAAGTTAGCGTCTACCGGTTTAGCGGGAGGAAGAAAAATGTGGTTCGGGTATGGGTAGTGTGCGTCGGTCTCAACGTGGTTAATCATGAAGGCATGATGATGGAAGAATGGGAAGTAGTAACAGTAGGCGAACAACCATGCGGCATCAACCATTTCATACAAGATTTATGTGATCAAACACTGAGTGACAGAATTACGGGGGCCTTTGAGAAAGCTCATGAATATTAACCAAGGGATCCCTCAGGATTCAAAACTGAAGGTCCTTGATACCTCAACATTAGGTTACGTAAATGGGAAGGGGTGGTTAGTTCCTCCCATTGTTTTCTGCCACCTTATTTCTTTGCTTTTTTTTTTTTACAAAAAAGGTCATTTTTCTTTTTTTATTATAAAAATAGGTCAGTTTATTAATAAATTACATAACAAAATCAGTTTAACGATAATTTGACTTTTTTCTATTTATTTTTAACTTTTATATAATTTCTAAAATTTTATATATTTTTAAAAAAATAAATTTTTAATAATTTGATTAAAAATATTTTAAATAAAATTTTATTAAAATTTTGATATTTTAATACTTTGTATTTTAAATTTTATTATTACATTTTATTATAAAATTTGATTAAAAATATTGTAAAAAAATTATTAAAATTTTGATATTTTAAAACTTAATATTTTAGATTTTATTATTACATTTTATTATAAAATTTACAATAATAAAATTTGATTAAAATTATTTTAAATAAAATTTTATAAAAATTTTGATATTTTAAAACTTATATTTTAAATTTTATTATTTTATTTTATTATAAAATTTACAATCATAAAATTTTATTTAAAATATTTTTAATCAAATTATTAAAAAATTATTTATTTATTTATATATATATATATATATATAACTTTAGAAATTATTATAAAAGTTTAAAAAAAGATAGAAAAAGATCATATCATTAATCAAATCAAATCTGTGATAGTAAACTGATCCATCTTTATAATAAATAAATCAAAATAATCTAATTTTGTAAAAAAACTAGTCAAATCATTAAGAAACTAACTCTACCATATAATTAATTAGTAAATTAACTGATTTTTGTAATAAACGGATCAAAGGCACCCATTTTTGGAAAAAAATCTATTTCTTTTCAATCACCCAAAATGCCAGTTTTTTCTATTTTGTACACCACTGCCTAACTCAGTAACTGGTGCATGGGAGGGAGTCACCAATGAGGAAAAGGTGGAGATTGTCACCAAAAGAGAATAGGTAGTGTGCAGGAACATGAATCTTTCTATGCATCTCGTTTCAATCATCCGTTCCACTTTGTTTTTTTTTTCCTTCAATTTTCTTTTAAAAATCAAATAAAAGTAAAATTAAAAATAGAATAATATAAAATAAAATAAAATATAAAAAATTACTATAGACTGAAATGAAATAAAATAAGATAAAATAAAATAACATAAACTTAAACGAAAATGAAACAAAATCATATAAAATAAATAAAATAACTAAAATAAAATAAAGTAATATAAAATAATAATAAAAAATAAATAAAGTATAAATAGATATAACTAGATGAGTAATGATCAAATGACTCATTTTTTTACCACTTCTCTTACCAACTTGATGTGGTCTGACATATTTAATTTTCAAATTTTTTATAATTTAATTAAAATTTGAAATCACAATACTGAAGCTGAATGTTTTGATGCGTGCGTGTTTGAAACTCACCCTTCATCACACAACGCTTTCCCCAAACCCCTCTTTTCATTTTTAGTTTTCAAAAATCTCTTTACTCTGAACCTTCATTACCTCCCCAACCACGTTTCACAAAACCCAACCCGCACACACACGAAACAAAACCCGCTCTGCTCTCCTCCATCGTGAAAAATCAAAACCCCCTTTCTCCTTTTAATGTTCAAACCCAAACCCCTTTCACTTCAACGGAAAAACCCTTTCTCCTTTTAATGTTCAAACCCCAAACCCCTTTCACTTCATTAGAAAAACCCTTTCCCCAAACCCCTTTCTCCTTTTAATTTTCAAAATCTCCCAAACCCTGAATCTACAATTACGAACCCCCACCCACATTTGCTATGCACACAGACACGAAACAAAACCCGTTATCTCCTTTCCCATCCCCTCCACACCGTTATCTCCTTTCACCATACAGGAATTGCGAAATTGTCGAACCTCAGGGCGAATCTGAGCTGCAAGAAGGACGATTTTGGAACCTACTACGAAATGGGTTACCCTGATTTTGCTGTCGTTGGTGAGAAGGTTGAATGTTTCTGCCTTTTTAACTAGTTTTTGTGCACACTTAGTTTCTGTTGGTTTTTCATTATTTTGTGTAGTTGTTTATTGATTTTTATAAATGACATTCCAATTTGACCCCACCATTTAGTGATGATTGCAAAGAAGTTGTTGATTTTGTGGATTTAAGAAGTTTTTGAATTTGATTTTTGTGTTAACTGTGTGAATTGAAAAGATGTTTACAAAATTGATGAATACATTGTGTCCCTACCATTTATTTTGTCGATTTCGTTCAATGTTCAGTACACAATAGTGCATGAGCATATTCGTTTCAAAAATTGAAGTCCCAAACCAGGACAAAAAGATGGATTGAAAATTTTTGGAAAGATGTTCTTCCCTAAATATATGGTGTTTCTTTATTATTTAGTGACCTTGGTAATATTTTGGATAGTTTGTACAATGCTAATTGATCATAGTGTGTCTCTTTAATTAATGATGAGTAATTCAACCTAGTTATCTGTGCTTATTATAGTGGCTTGTTGTTAAAAACATGTATCCATACTTGGTATTTTATATATTTTTTAAATTCATCAACCTTTTTTGTAAAAAGTTAAAATCAGGATTGGTTTACAAAAAGTTACCATGAAGCCAAGATTTTATTATAAAAATGATAAGATTGTTATTCACAATTCTAATAAATTATTGTATGGTGTAATTATTAACATTTATATAACTTTTATAATAGATTTAAAATTTTAGTATTTTTGGTTAATCGCGAACTATTATTTGGGTGTCGTGTTTGTTGTTTATTTATTAGAATACCTTACCTATATAAAGTGTTTACCCGAGTAGGAGATTTTAGATACCTATGGCAGAAGAAGAGGGTGAGTCAAGGAAGGTAAATGTTTGTGATTATGATCCATTTATTTATTATAGTTAATTAAGTTCATATCTTGATGTTTTTTAACATGTTTTTTAACTATTTGATTGGTATTTTAGCTTGTGGTTTGTAACCGTTGTAAAACAGACTACATTGTTCAAGTTAATGGTTTATTGAGATCAAGACATCGCTCTCGAATTAGAGTCACTCCATTTAGGTGGTGTGTTGAGATGGTGAAACCATTGGATATCAATGGAGTGTTGTTAAAACATACTCTTAGTCGGTATGTCCTTGAACATGAAAGTATATGTATCAGGCAACATTTGGTACAGTTGTTTGTTTTAGATGTTTGTGTTTGTTTGGGTTTGAATGCTATTGGGGTTGATGTAGAATTCAATAGTGTTGTGTGCGGGGTGATCGAGTCATTATTAGAATATCAACCAATAACAATAGATGACATTGTTAATAGGATATACTTTTATTTACAGAGTGACGATGACGATGACAATGACAATGTAGACAATGTTTGTCATTTATATTTGTTGCTATGTTTTGCTCTTTTGTATTTTTCCAGGACTTCTAGGACTGTGACAAACATGCCATTTAGATTGTTGGATAACCTTGACAACTTGAATCAATACAACTGGTCAAGGTCTGTCCATAGGTTTTTGGTTGAAGGTTTCAATCGTGGTTACCACACTTTAAGGCAAGATCAAAACACGTCTACCATAATTGTAGCTGGGTCAGTGGCTGTTTTGCAGGTATTTATTATTTTAGCCAAGTTGTATTTTGTTAGCCTTGTGTTTGTGAAGTTGATGATTAATTAGTTCCTTAATTTTTTTAGCTTTTGGTTTGTCGACTACTTTCGTTAAGGTCTTATGAAGGTGATGTTATTTTCCCGAGAATTTTGAGTTGGTCGTCCTTGATGATTAGGACTCATGGAATCAAATCCGCATTTGAATATAACAAGGTATTGTATTGCATTCGTTTTACTTTAGTTGATTAAGTTCTATTCCGTGTACCAATAAGGTATAAAGTTTGGACATCATTATGCAGGTTATTCTTGGTTGGAATTAACTAAAGAGGAAAAAAACATTGATGTTGTTCATGATGCCTTAAATATTGGTGAATATGACATCCAAAGAAAGGAATAGATGACATGTCCTTTACTGAATTCAAGCAATGGTGCAAAAGGAAGTTGAAAAGAAATTATTGGGTCATTCGTCAATTAGGACCAACTGAGCAGTATGGAAGAAGAGTATGCCCGTGGAGGTGAGGAACTTGATGCATCTTTCTTTCATCAACCTCTAGCCTTTTCATTTCATAAAGGTGATGCCTTTGATGTTGAAGAACCTCAATCATGTAATTTTGATCAATTAGAGCAATGTACTTCTGAATACAATCATCATGGAATGGAAATTATTCCCATTATTGAACTAGAAAAATGTTCATTAGATGTAGACTTAACTCAATTGTATCGGATTCTTGTCTCAGAAAATGACAAGTAAGTTACTGTTGTGGATATAAATTTCATGATTGTATTTTCACGGTTATATAGTGTTAATTCTAAATTTACACTTTTCAGGAAAGTTGTGGTTGACATAAATCAACAAATACTAACCACAATTGAGTGTTGGGGATTTCATCCTCGTGGAAAGCTTTGCAACATGGTAATGTCCTTAAGTCATGTATATTTATAAATTTGTTATTTTGTCTACTCAAATTACATTGTTGCTTTCAAATTTTGTCAGGCCATTTTGTTTGCTTGCAATACCTTCATGTATAGACAAAGAAAATTGAATGGGTTGATCAAGAGAGTTGTGTTTGGTCCTCTGTATAAGGTATTATAATTCTTATTGTTTTTTAAGTTTTTATATTTGATGGATGTTGTTGATGATGATTTATCAAAATTTAATTGTGAAATGTTGAATGTAGACCGCAGTTGTAGAAGATAGTAGAAAGGTAAAGGCAAAGAGACGCCAATGGATCTTAGGGGACGCGTGGGCTGGTTTCAGTACACGATATATTGACAGCAGATTTTGTAAGAATGAAGATTTGTAATTTTATTTATTAAATAGTAATTGTGGATGTTTAGTGATTGTTTTTTTTGGAAGGTATTTGCTTCTATAATCCATGAGCAGCATTGGTGGTTATATGCAATCAACTGTCGCACACACCAATTTTTTGTCCTTGACTCTCTTGGGAGGACACGACATGGAAGAAAAATAATAGACAATGCAATTGTAAGTTTACTTCTTAATATAATTACTGTAGTTGGCAAATTCAATTATTCATGACTAAAATGTATGTTGATTGTAACATCCCGGTCGGATATTACTAATTTAAGTAATAAAAATTAAGAAATATGATGAAAACCTCATTTATTATACTTCGCTTCCCAAAAACGTGGAAAATTTTATAACATTTATTAATCGGATGTTATCCAAAAATCCATAATTTATGAAACTCCAATACAGTATCCAAATTCACAAATCAGTAAAACACTATTTACAAATTTCATAAAAACAATAATGATAAAACTCCAGTAAAAGATTTTCCCAGTTAACCCTCTCTCCGATGCTATGCTTCATCAGCACCACCTGCAACATCATCTGCTCCCGTGTAACGCATTACACGATCATCGCCAAACACAAGCAGATAGGGTGAGCTCATAAACAATTAACATATAAGTTAATAAAAAAAATTTAAGATACACCCATCTATTTTATTCTAGTTAATTCTTGGCCCAAACCTTAATCCCCAAGGCTTTTCAACCTTCACAACACATAAATAATTAGCCTCGGATTCAGAGTTTATGATGCTCACACGAACCTGCCCGCTCGTGGTCCTGCCTCTACGAACCTCCCCGCTCGTAGTCCTGCTCTACGGACCTACCCGCCCGTAGTCCAACACACGTGATCCACCAGCTACGTACCTTCCCGCACGCAGCATCTCTCAAGTGTGAGCACGGAACATACGAACCTACCTCGCTCGTATCCTCACACGAGAGTAACATGATATGAACCTCCCCGCTCATATCATCACGTGTTCACCACCATCCATGAACCTACCCGCTCATGGCACAGCATCCCCTGATCCAAGTTTCACAACACAACATGATAACGAAAACAACCAAAGCACACCTGATGTGACCCTAATAAGGCTTATAGCAATGGGCCAACGCCTGGGCCCAATCTTTTTAATTTCTTTTATTTTCTTTTATTTTTAATTAAATAAAGGATGTTCTAATTGGGCTTGTTTTGTTAATTGCAGCCAAGCCAATTATTGGAAGCATGTTGCATAATTTCCTTTTATTGGGCCTGCGCCCAATTACTTTCAGAGCTTCTGCAGCCCACGCATTTCACCATACCTCGTCAGCACGTTTTCCTTCAACCACAATGGTATCTCGTGCAGCACATTATGCATGATGGGGTTGTGGAAAGAAGAGCATCTGCATAATGTTGGAGTGAGAAGCCGGCAATTGGGCTTCGTCTTCAGTCAGCCCAATTCATTGTCTAGCAGCAAGGAGGTGTCTCTGCTGACCCGCATTCAGTGATGTTTAAGGCAGCCCTTTCACGTGAATTAATTCGTTCAGCCTCCAACCAGCCAAAACTTTTCCACCTTTGTTTTGTGTTGGAGCGCCGTTAGGGTTCTTGTTCGCCCAACCTTCTTCCAGCCCAATTCCTTCAGTTGCAGCGAAGGTCCATAACATTCACGCGTATCCAAGTTTCACAACACAACATGATAACGAAAACAACCAAAGCACACCACCATACACAAGGTACATACTCAAGCTGGTCTTAGGGATTCCAATGCTTCCACAAACCTGCCCGCTCGTGGTCCAACTCTACGAACCTCCCCGCTCGTAGTCCAACACACGTGATCCACCAGCTACGTACCTCCCCGCACGCAGCATCTCTCAAGTGTGAGCACGGAACATACGAACCTACCTCGCTCGTATCCCCACACGAGAGTAATAGAATATGAACCTCCCTGCTCATATCATCACGTGTTCATCACCAGTCATGAACCTACCCGCTCATGACAACATCAAGCATATCCCAGACCAGGACCCACACCACAAACCATGCAAAACATATCACAATGCACCCTACCACTACACCATCACCTAGCGTAGCCTAAGCGCCGCTAGGCGAAATGGCAGTACAGACCGCCTAGCGGTTCCACATCACCGTCGGGCGCCACAACTTATAAGACATTCTTGTTTCATACTATCGCTTGGCAGTTCAGTCTACACCGCTAGGCGCTACACCAGTAATGTGACACTACTGGGTTTTAGGTACTCTAATTAATTTCCTAGAATTCAACCATTTAATTCTCAAACATCCAGAAATCAACATACACATTCATATATTCCAAATTACAACATCACAACACATATGCATCTTTCAAGTATAAGCACACATTCCTCTCTTTTATAATTCATATATACTTACCTCTTAAATCAATTCCAACACACACTTTATTTTCCCCTTCTCATTTTTCCAACCCTTTGCATGCTTACAATTCCATTACATTTAAAGTATGATTATCATGTTCCCATACTTTTCCAAAACCCGTCATGATCATGCAACACTCGGTCATAGTGATATCATCAATAGTGGCCTTATTCCCACGCTTATAACATCTTACATTCGAGCTAACATATATAGGTTCATATATTCAACATGTCTCAGCAAGCTGATGAGTACGTACTTTTGCCCTCATTTAATGTTTAATTCTGGGTATTTAATTGAATTTATGTGCCTAAAGAGTGATTTAATTGATAATTTTGATAATTAGGTTGTTTGAGCTTGTGTGATAAAAATGTCTTAAAAAGTGATTTTTAGTTGCATAAATTATTTTTGGATATTTTAACGTTTGTTGATGCAGCTGAAGTTAAGTTTTAAGCTCATTTAGAGGTGTGGAAATAAATTGATTAAAGCTTCATGACACCTTAAAGATAAATCAAAGAATAAGAAATTATCAAAAGCACAAAAATTCAGGCCAAGCATTACATGAAGACGGCAAGAAAAGCTTGAAAAAGTGAAGAAGTTTGGCTAAACCAAGAAGAGAGGAAAGAAAAATTGGACCTTGCGGTTTTCTTTATTTTTGTGATAGAAGATAATTTGGGAAAATATATCTTTAGATATTTTATTTGATATTTTTAAATAATTATCTTATTTAATTATATCATAAAATATTAAAAGATAATAACTACCAAATATTTTTAAATATGACAAGATCTTCTTGAATCTTTTTAGTTCCACAACAAACAAATATATCTTGAAGATATTGGATTATTTAGAAGATAATTTAAGGAGATTGCAAAGGGTTGATTTGGAATATTAATACAAATATTAATTGGTGATAATTTATCATATATCTTTAAGTAATTAATTAATTTAATTATATTAGATATTGATATTATCAACCAATTATATTTGTCAAATAGTCTATATCTCTCCAAGTATTTTTAAATATTTATATTTATCTTTATTTCAAAAGATATTTGAGAGATTTTAGCAACAGAAAAGCTCAGTCCAATTCCTATATAAAGAGACCAAGGGAGAAGTAGAAAACAAGCTCGGCACGTCGGAATTTAGGAACCCTTAGGGGGACCTAATTTCTTTCTTCTCTCCATTCTTCTATTTTTATTTTGTATTCCATGGATTGCTAAACTTCTTGGGGTGATTCCATTGTAATTTCATTATGGATTCTGAGGTTAGAATGAATTAATTTCTTTGTTCTTTTTATTATTGTTGAGGTTTTAATTTATCTATGTTTTTTATCTTTGAATCACATAAAAAGTAATGATTTTAGATCTATATGCATATTGATCATATGAGTCAAGGGTTTTTAAATTTAATTGAGACTTTACTTTGATTTTATTTAGAAACTTTCATATGATTAAATGAGTTTTTACCAATAATTGAGACTTTACTTTGATTAAAGGTATTTACTCTAACGAAAATTAATTGAGACTTTACTTTGATTAATTAAGCTTTTTATTTGGTGAGGAGATAAAAGAATAGACATGATTAGGCATAGTAAAATTTGATTGAGACTATACTTTGGTTGAATTTACTGTGGATAATCTAAAAGTTCTCACTTTTGATTGAGACTGTACTTTGGTTAAAAGTGAGAATGCCAACAAATTAATTGAGACTTTACATTGATTAATTTGTAAATCTATAACAATAATTAATTGAGCAATAATCTTTAGATAACCGATGATGAATCTATTTTGAAAAAGCAATGGAATCAATCTATTTTCTTTTCTATTGTTTTTATTTCTTTTTATCTTTTAAATTTTATTTCTATCTTTGTTTATCTGAATCCCCTATATTTTTTATTTTGTTTGACTAACTCATTTGTATAGATTTTATAAGAACTAACTTGTTAAAAATCAATTCCGTGTTCGTTGGGAGACGACTTTGGGTTACTTTACCCTTACTATCTTGTTGACTACTTTCTTAACAATACTGAAGTTGTTATAAATAAGTAGTATTAATTTGATCGCGTCAACGACAGCGTTATCACAAGCACTACCAAAAACATACTCATCAATCATGCATCAATATATTTATATATATACATTCACCAATCAAGGCCATACCAGCACTTGATCACACTCAATCATCCATTAGTAATAATACTATTAGGGAATTCAACAACCAATCATGAGTGACGTATATCTCCCTCTTCAGGCATCCAAAATGAATCTCCACCGTTCAAAGTGAAGAACAACATGTTGTGAAACACCTTAAAAAATTTAACCTAAATCGGACGGTTAACGAAGCGGGAAATGCAGTTTCACGAAAACTGCGCAGACCAGAAAAATCGGTGGCGCCTGGCGGCATGAAACTACCGCCGGGCGATTCCTGTTCCACGAAAAGTACGAAAAATAGCGTTTTTTGTGAATCAGAGCACCATGTCTCACTGGTATGGCGCCTGGCGACCAAATGGGTGCCGTCAGGCAGTTCCTGCACCTGCGAACCTTACCTCCTTCACAACAACTCTAATTTCCATCAATTTCTGACTCTATAAGATCCGATTATATCTTTTAGGATTACAATTCATCTCTAACACTTTCCATACGCGAATCCATTCATATTTTTCCATTTAGATGTGTGTCGTTTTCGAAATCCCCAATTCATCAACCTAAAAAGGGTGTTCTTAACAGTTCTCTCAAATTAACTCTAATTGATAGTGAAATTCCCCAATTTCTTTAGTCAAGTATTCAATTAAAAGTTAAGGATCCCTTTCCTTCCATTTAGAATCCAATCAGAACACTCAAAACACCAAAACCGAACCAAAATTGGTCCACGTCGCCTGGCGGGTGTTCATCACCGCTAGGTAGTTCAAGCAAAACCCAGAATCTGGGTTGGTCGTCACACGTCGCCTGGCGACACAACGCTCACCGCCAGGCGGTTCCTCTCTGGAACCCAGGAAACAAGTAAAAATTGGATGAGTCGCCTGGCGGTAGTTCATCATCCGCCAGGCGGTTTCTGGAAAATTCCAGAAACACGAATTATACACAGCAGGGTATTGTACATGCATCAATTTAATCATACAGTTCATGAAATTAAGCAGTACACAATTAAAGGTACAATTCCAGCTCCCCTAACCTCTGATCCTCGCTCCAAACACGGATTGCACGTGACTTTTAATTCAA
Organism: Vigna unguiculata; assembly: GCF_037176805.1. Lineage (NCBI taxonomy): Eukaryota > Viridiplantae > Streptophyta > Magnoliopsida > Fabales > Fabaceae > Vigna > Vigna unguiculata. Next base: position 18,454,594 of record NC_140795.1, on the reverse strand, counting down.
ACTCACCCTTGCTCTTGCCTCACTCTTCCACAATGGTTTCCCACTCCAATTCTCCTCTACAATTCGTGCCAATCGCCCAGAAGTTTGTGATTTCGTATGCACTCCCCTGTCTCAAACTCTTAATCCCTTAATTATCCTCTCTCACTCTAATTCATTCCACCCTTAATTTCACTTAACCTTTTAAAACGAAAATTACAATAAAAGTGTGTGTTAATGTCTACTCAATATCCCTCACAATGTATTTTTCCAGCACTCATGGCTGCCTTCTTGGCTACTAGGTTTTCCAAACCTTTTCACATTCATGCCAAAGGAAAAATTGGCAAAAAGAAATTATTTAGTTCTCAACAAGGTTTGAACCCACACCCATGCACATACCAAACCAAGGCCAAACCATTCAACCAATCCAGATTTCATGATAACTCTTACAATTCTAGGAATTTATCATCACCCCATGCATTCAATATATAAACACACAAAAACGCATAATTTAAATAACACCCAAGTGGCACACATAGGACTCGAACCCAAGTCCTCACACACAATAAAATACTCTCAACCACTTGAGCTAGTACTTTTCCATGTCATAGTTCCTCACATTAACTGCTTTAAATGTTTCTATTACCCGCCATAATTAAATAATTATTTAAATAACTATTTAATTTTCTCGGGTCTTACATTGATATTTTGTACTGGCTTTTTTTAAGGCCTGTAACATGGAGATTTTATTTGGTTTGCTTTGAAATGATTCTGATGCTGATAAACCTAAATTTGAAGTCCTTACCCAAGACCTTCCCCTTCAACCCAATTTGTAAGCACCAATTTTTGTCTTACATTTTATCCAATATTACTATCTTCATATGATACTGTGATTTAATTTATGTTCACATATTTAGAGATATGATTGTGGCATGATAGTGTTGAGATATATTGAGTTGTGGGATGGTGAAACAATCTTTGATGAAAAAAACTTCCCCGCATACACTTCTATAAGTGCCTTTTATTGAATTTCGTTTTGCTCTCATGGTATTCACTCGTTATAATTTCATTTACTTTATTCCATACCGCAGGAACAACTTCAAGCACTCAGGCAACATTACATATGTGATTGGTTTATGGATCCCGAAAATATTCATCGGAATTACTTGCTCCAAGTTTTAGATGTATATAAACCTAAATAGTTTTTGTTGAAAACAATTGTAAAATATGATTCGAATATGACAATTGTCATTCAAACATTTCACTTTTGATTATATATGTATTAGGGAGGGAAATATTTATCCTCCTGTGCTTTCCATAGCCGTCCACATTAATTTGGTTCCAAAATTCAGTGGTGGTTACTAATTAATGTTTGTAAACTTTCATCTTACTTTGGAAAACGTTAAAGGAAAATTGTATCCCAAATTCAATTACAATTAATTTTGTAAGAATAAAATGGTAATTGGAATAAAGTTCCTTTTCTTTTTTGCAAATTAATTTTACGAAAAAAATATGTGGGTTTCATATTAATTGTTCTGTACATGCAACTTCACTTAAAAAATGTAGCAGGGTTGTTTTCCCAGGAATGCCCTAAGATAAGGTTTAAAATAAGTGGAATGTGGACTGTCCCTATTGTGCATAGGTGGCGTTTTCCCTTTTATCGAGGGCTGAAAAGTTGGTCCATCACTTGTCAAATATGTTACTTTTTATCTCGTGCATTAACTCGTACGTGGGTTACAACTTAATTCGCTTCGAATTACAATGTAGTCTTGAGACTGATCCAGGTTAGTATACATATGAATGTTAATTCAAGAAATAATGGAATGGTAAAAATGATTATATGAAACGTCTTCCAAAATCCACTTAAGTTCATACACATGTTGGTGTGGCTCCCTTTCAATGAAATCAATGATGATAAGTTTTTATTGAAATGTATTGAATAAAAAATATCCTCGAAGTGGATCATGCATTGATTATAAAATCAGTTGGTCAATGTACAATGAAGAAATCATCCATTCAAGTGTTAAATGTTTAATACGAAAGACTCATTCACCATACCTATGGCACAACAAAAATTACAATCATGTTTAATCCAAAAGAGGACCAACCCATGGCCACATGTTCTAAATACTCCGTACAAAATAATAAATTTGTGGACAACTCAGAGATGTCATTTATAGACACATGTTTCATGTAACGATGTTTGTTGATGCCATTTCATTTTCAAGTGCCCATGTCATCAAAATAAAAGACCAAACCATCGTCATTCCTGCAAAAAAATTATTTAATGAGTGTTGGGTGAATCTGGATACTAAATTTTCTCTTAATACCACAAATAAGAACGCCATGCATAAGTTATTTTACTATACCTAAAAATTTGTTCCTTGTGACACATTTTGTGTTTGATGTGTAGTATTTTGAATTGAAGTCAAGAGGGAAACAAATCCACTACACTGGACGTGTTCAAACTGCCAAAAAAAAATTAAGTAAAATTACTATATGTTGGCAAAAGCAAATACAAGTCTAAATGCTGAAGCAAGATTTTGATGATGATAAAAGAAGCCTAAAAGCCATCTGGAAGTCAATATGAAGAACATGTGTTGTTATGTATAAAGCTATCTTGTAAAGTGTAATTAGAATAGTTATAATCAATACGCAAAAAGAAAATTCTGGTATTTCTCGAAAAATCAAAGTGATAATCGGTTATCACTTAGGATAATCGATTATCCTGAGCTGAGTTAATTTTTTCACGAAAAGCACTGGAATAATCGATTATCACCTCTGATAAATGATTATTTGTTCAAAAATTTGTTTTCAAAAAACACACTAGAATAATCGATTATCAATTGTGATAATCGATTATCTTGGTCAGTTGGGCGCGACTATTCAGCTTTTGACCTAATTTTCAGAACCTTTATTTAAGGAACATTAGAGTTACTTCTAACTTACCTTTTTGAGAAGGTAGAGTGCTAATGCTGTGACTGCAAGAGAGTTCTCTTAGTGTTCTTAAAAGAAGCTTTGAAAAACCTAGTGTGGGTAGAGCGATAACTTTTCCTGAGAGGTTTTCTAGGAGATTGAGTGCTGCTGCTGTTGCTAGGAAAGCTAAGGTCAAGGTTCTCTGTGTGATTCAGAGAAAGGTGTTCATTGCTTGTGTGTTCAAGAGAGGTGTTTTCTTTCCTTACTCTTTTTATTATCTGATTGTAAATCTGATATTTGTTAGTGATTTAGTTAATCTTGTTTTTGAGAGATTAACAACTGGACGTAGGGTCTTTTGATCCGAACCAGTATAAATACTTGTGTTCAATCTTCTTCTCTATCTCTTTGTTTCATCTACTATTATTTTTAAAGGAATTAATATTTGATTTAATTGATAAAATTTTGGAAAAATTTTAAAGTATTAATTTTACCACTTAAAACCAATTCACCCCCCTCTTGGTTTTTGTTCAAACGCTTAAACATTTCGCTGCGCGATACCAACAATTGGTATCAGAGCTTGCTTTGATAGTTGTTCAAATTTTTCGAAAATGGTTGGACAAAATCAAACTTTTGTTGAGGGTGCGTCTATCAACAAACCTCCTCTATTTACTGGTGAAAATTATCCTTTCTGGAAAGTTAGGATGCAAATTTTTTTGGAATCTGTTGATAGAGGTATTTGGGATGCTGTGTTAAATGGTCCATTTGTTCCTGTTAATATTGTAAATGATGTGCAGGAACCAAAGCCATTCTCGCAATGGACAATAAACGAAAATAGACGCGCTCAGTATGATGTAAAAGCTAGAAATATAATTTCATCAGCCTTAACCCTAGATGAGTTTTACAAGATCTCAGTCTGCACCAGTGCACAAGATATGTGGGAAATATTGCGTGTAACTCATGAAGGAACAAACAATGTGAAAAGGACACGCAAGAACTCCTTGATTCAAGAATACGAAATGTTTCGGATGCAACACGGAGAAACTATCTACGATGTGCAGAAACGATTCACACACATTGTCAATCATCTCACAGGTCTAGGTAAAACTCTTGATACTGATGAATTAAATATAAAAATTCTTAAATCTTTGAACAGAACTTGGCAGCCGAAGGTGACAACCATCACAGAGTCACAAAATCTTGCGACAATGACGATGGCGGCCCTATTTGGAAAGTTGAGAGAGCATGAGCTTGAACTGGGCAGACTAAATGAAGAAGAAGATATTGGAAGAAAGAAGAACATTGCCTTCAAAACTGAAGTGGTTAAAGGCAAAAAGCAAAAGGAAGAAGATGATTCAGATGACGATGAAACTCTTAGTCTTATGATTAAGAAGTTTACAAAATTCATGAAGGCCAAAGGTAAAAATCAATTCAAGAACAACAAGAAGGATAATCAAGGATCATCCTCAAATTTTAAATGCTACGGATGTGGAGAATCTGGACATGTCAAGGCTGATTGCCCAAATTCAAAGAAAAGTGAAGAGAAGAAGGGCAGAAAATTCTTTAAAAAGAAGGCATACAAAGCATGGGAAGACAATGCCTCAAGCTCATCAAATTCTAGCGATTCTGATAATGGAGAAGCAAATCTATGTTTGATGGCTAATCACGATGATTCTGACAGTGAGGTAAATTCTACTTGTAATGAAAATGAGTATGATGATTTGTATGATGCTTTTCAACAATTACTTCTTAAATCTAGTAAATTGGATAATGCTCATAAAAAGTTAAAATCTGATTTTAAAGATTTGCAAAGTAAATTTGAAAAATCTCTTGAAGAAGAAGAATTTCTAAAAAATAAAATTTCAATACTAGAAAATAAAGAAAAAGAAACGGTTGAATGTGCTTCATGTAAAAGTTACATGTTTGATATATGTATTTTGGAGAAACATCTTGAAGATGCCTTAGAAAATAAAAATTGTGAAAAGTTTGATCTCAAGAAAAATCCAAATAAGTCCAAGCATGCTCATAATCATGATTTAAAAAATAATACTAAAAGAACTCGTAGAGTTTGGGTAGAAAAAGGAACATCTCATTCTATGAATACATATGCATGTACTGCTACATGTTTTTATTGCATGAAAAAGGGCCATACTTCAAACAAATGCAATATTAAACATTTTGGTGTTCCAAATAGGAAGTATGATTGGGTGCCTGTTCATAAGTAGATATTTTTCTTCTAACCCTAAGGACCCAAACAAGTTGTTGGGGACCTAAATGAATTGTTTCCTTATTTTGCAGATGACTTCTAAATCCAGAAGATCAATGTGGTATCTTGACAGTGGTTGTTCAAGATACATGACTGGAGACAAAAAGAAGTTTAAGAACTTTAAAAGAAAGGAACAAGGATTTGTCACTTATGGGGATAACAACAAGGGAAAAATACTTGGAACATGTGATGTAGGTGGAAGAAATACTTTTGAGATCAAGGATGTACTGTATGTGGAAGGACTAAAGCACAACCTTATCAGTATAAGCCAATTATGTGATAAAGGACTCAAAGTAATATTTGAGAGTGGCTACTGCACTATTCATCAAAAGGACTCCAAATAAGTAACCTTAAAAGGTATGAGACACAATAACATTTACTTGATTGATCTTGATACTGCATCATCTAGTGATATAACTTGTTTGGTTGTTAAAGAAGAAAATCCTTGGTTGTGGCATAAACGAGCTGCTCATATTCACATGCAACAATTAAACAAACTAATTTCTAAAGAATTAGTAATCGGATTGTCAAAAATAAAGTTTGAAAAAGATAAACTATGTGATGCATGTAAAAAAGGAAAACAAGTAAAATCTTCATTTCATTCAAAAAATGTGATTTCTACATCAAAGCCTTTAGAACTTTTGCATATGGATTTGTTTAGTCCTTCAAGGACAAAAAGTGTTGGGGGAAATTATTATGCTCTTGTTATTGTTGATGATTACTCAAGATATACATGGACCTTCTTTCTCACATTAAAAAGTGAGGCCTTTAAAGCTTTTAAGAAATTTGCAAAAGTAATTCAAAATGAAAAAGATTTGAAAATTAAAGTTTTGAGAAGTGATGATGGTGGAGAATTTTAAAATGAATTATTTGAAAACTTTTGTGAAGAAAACATAATTATGCATAATTTTTCTGCACCTAGAACTCCTCAAAAAAATGGAGTTGTAGAAAGGAAAAATAGATCTTTAGATGTTTTTGGTCTTAGGTGTGTCTTTCAATCTGTTGAATGGTTTTTCAACAGGTTAAAATGTCTCTTTTAGTCTGTTGAATGGTTTTTCAATAGGTTAAAAGGTTGGCTGTAGTAGTTTTAAACTGCAACAAATTCAATCAGTTGATTTAGTTTTTAATCGACTGATTTCACTTAAGTCAAGTGAAATCAACCGATTGATTTGACTATAAAACCTGCCATTTTCGGAAGAGAGGTTTGTTGATCATTTTAAAGCACGAATTTGTTCTGGAAACTTGTGGAAACTCTCTCCTTCGTGATCATATGTGTTGCAGTTGTTGAAGATTGATCTTGGATCAATTCTTGGAGCTTTTAGCTTGGTTTAAAGCTTTAAGAAAGTGGTTTGTGGTAGGATAGGTTGTGCTACCACTGAGGTTTGATCTTTCTCAAGCTTTTTGTGTGTGCCTGGTGGTTTTCCAGGTCTGCAACAGGGTTCTTGCTGTGCTGGTGTGATTCTTGTGTGATTCAATAGTCTTTTGTGGTGTTTTTGCATATTTTGGAAGTGTAAGGGTGGATACTTTGTAAATCTTTTGAAATAGTTCAAAGTCAAGCTCAGGTTGCTTTGACAAACTGGATGTAGCTCAGGTTTGAGTGAACCAGTATAAAATTTTGTGGTGTCCTCTCTTCTCTAACCTTTCTCCTTGCATTTTCATTTTAAAGTTTAAAGAACTTGTGCTTTAATAATCTTTTTCATGTTCTTGCATGTTTTCATAGCATTTGCAGCATTGAGCATGTTTACATAATCATTTGGAACCTATCTTGATCATTCTTGTGCATTGTTCTTGGTTTAAAATTCAAATTCGCATTTTTGCATTTTTCCCAGTATTTCAGTCGACTGTTTTCTTGTTTCAATCGATCGATTATACTAGAACAGAATCTGTTTAGTAAAATCAATCAATTAACTCTATTTTTGATCAATTGAAAGTGTACAGTTAAGTATTGTTTGCATCTTAACTTAGTAATCTATTTGATTCAATTAAAGGTGGTTTTTAGCTTGCAAAGATGGCCTAAATTTTTTTAACTAGCCAATTCAACCCCCCCTTCTTGGCTTTTCAACCATTTCAAAACTAACAATTTGTGCTACGATTCAATGTTGAGTTGGTAAACCAAATAATGAAAATTAATAGTGTCATGTGAATAATTATTTAGTGTTAAGGAAACTACTTAATTGAATGAGGATGTCCTTGTGTTCAAAATCTTACAAAGAAAAAGACACATAGTTGTATACAAAAAAACACATTGATACTATGGTATTGAGATGACATTTGAAATGTTCTTTCGTGGTATGATTCAACATTGAGTTGGTCAACCAAATAATGAAAATTAATAGTGTATTGGAAATATGGTTATTTTAAGTTCGGTAGAATATAATAAATTCTTTATTAACAAACAATAAGATAACAAAAATCATTGGATTTATGTTCAGCAGAAATTAGCTTTCTTTTTCAGACTTTTTGGACCAAATATAAAGTCCACAGTGAAATACTTGTTTAGGAAACAATAATGGTTTTCTGCCAACATGGAATGTTAGTGGCCTTAACTGAATTTACCTTTAGTAGTAAGTGTTTTCGTATTTCAGACTTTTTGTACAAAATAAATTGCAGTGTGACATACTTGTTTGGGGCAAAATTAATGTTTTTCTGCAACCATGTTCTAAATTTCATGCACATTAGACAAGCCTATAATGGTAAAAACGTATATGGAATTACCTTTAACACTAATTGCCTTCTTGTTTTAGACTTTTCATACAATATAAAATCCAGAGATTCTTCTTTACAAGTGAGATTCTTCTTTGCAACACCAATAATGCTTTTCTGCCAACATAAAATGTCATTGAGTTTTTCAGTTGACTTAGTTTTAATTTGAGTGCACGTTAACTAACCATAAAATTATAAAAATAGTAATTGGACTTCCCTTCAGCATTAACGACCTTCATCTTTCAGACTTTTTGTACAAAGAAAATCCCATTGACATGTTAATTTCGGAAATATGGTAGCCCTTATTTTACCATATTCATAAGGACAAATTAATAATATTTACATATATAAGGCAGTTATACACCTAAAGATGTTATCCTAATCTTAAATGTTTAGCGACTCTCCTATGAATTCTTGGTTGACTACTAATGTTAATAGAATTGCTTCAGGATATGCTAAGACTTGACATGGTTCTCTATCTCTCTTTCTTGACATGTTTCTTTGCCTTTCATCTGACATTGCCATATAGTTGAACCTACGCCAATTATTTTTCATTCACTAAATTACAGAGTTATCAACAGTTGCCTTTATAATAATCAACATTATAAATTTAAATATAAATAATTTTAAACTATAAAAAAGTACTTTTTTTACTAAATACCAAATAAAAAGTAAAAGCTTTGACTTTTTTTATTCATCAAAAGAAAACCTTTTAAATATATTTTTATCTTACCTGCATAAAGAATTTATGAAGCATTAAATTAAAATACATTGAAAGATTTAATAATTAAATGAAACTAATATAGAATTTTTATTAAAAAAGCATCCAATATCTTAATTATGCAATAATTTTCTTGTACACAAAGTATTATTAATTGAAGATAGGATTCAGAGCACACGAGTTCAATTTTTAAAGTTTAAGCAATGAAGCAAAGCTCATGTGAATCTAACCCAAGTAACAAGGTTCTCTTGTCCACTTGATTGTGACATATCCATTAGTTTCCTTCCTGTCAACAATTCCAGCAAGACTCAACAACCCCATAACTTGAGATATTCCAAAACTCATAAAATTGCAACTTCGAGTTATAGGATCATACAAACTCGCATGTCATGCAAGTGATTGTTTGGTTTCCTATTTTTTGTCAAATACATTTTCTAATATCCTCCTTTTGGGCAAGTCCAATATTCTTGAAAAATGTCAAACAAAATAAGAAACATTTGTCGTAAAAGAACCTACATCACGCCATTCCACATTTTATTAGTTAATTCTAATTCCATAAAAAAATAGAATGTCTTACCTTAGACAAACCTAACTCTGATTTGGAAGAGAAGCAAATGAAAAATTGCCTGAATTTTTTCCCCAAAATTTTCTCAACCTATAAGCATAAAAAACTATTTCATGAGTGAAGATAAAAAAACCATAGGTGCATTTAGAAATATTCACAATTCCCAAATAGAACATAACAACAAATTTAGAATTTTAGATCAACAAATTCCAATCCTTGAGCGAAAATAAATGTTACACCTGATGAATTCAAACATTCAAAATATGCTCACAGTACAATCTAAACCGTGTCAAATAATCTCTAAGGAAGCCTTTCCATTTAGTCAACCTAGTGGAATCATTATCAAGTTGGATCAAGAAGTAGACATAAGAAATACAAACAATAACAACAACCAACTAGATCAAGTTGTAGATAAAAGAATCTTATTTTAATAGTGAGGGAAAATGAGTCAACAAATGGTGTCAATTACAATAATGATACAGATTCCTAGCTTTACAATTTGAGTTAACAATGGGGAGGTTTTTGTAGGGTACTAAAGTGTCTCTACTCCTCATAGGTTTTAAAGAAAATAAGGGCACATAACAGTAATGATCTTCATGCAAACAGAAACCTTAATTTCCATGCTCACACGCAATGAATTCCTGTACAAATGAACCCAATGTATGCGATTTGTGCGGGTTCTCATTGGATTCAAATCACATGGTCATGTTAATTTAAAATACACATAAAATGGAAAGCTCAAATGGGACCACAACCCAATCATAGTAGATACCTCAGTTTCATATCAATAGTAAAACTGTAGTCCATGACCTCTGAAAAATGATGCGACAAAAAAGTTGAAACTTAACAACCATTCACAACCATAAATGAAGAACTTACTACCAACAAAGGAACAACTTTGATTGCTCTGAGTAGGTGACTAGTGACCTATGACCTTGACAAAAAAGGAAGGCAAAACCGTTCAGTCTTCTTTCAAATGCTCCTCTTCAAAACCAAACCAAATTTGTAAATGCTTGGTGTGGGTTACCATTAAGCCAAGAGGAATGACATAAAAGAATGCAAAAGCGATAACTAGTGGCCACAAACCTATCTTCTTTAAAAGGATAACTAATGATGATAGCCGAACAACTTTCTCAAGCACCGACCACAATTCTCCCTTGCTTTATGAAGTGTTGGGTGACCACAAAGGTGAGAAAACATATTTCACCACTTGGCTTCCTTTCTTTGGAGAAAACACTTCCTTTTTTTCACACATACTCTAGACTTCACCACCACTCATAATTGCCACATCACAAGGGTTAAAAAAATTCATAAAACTTAAAAGGAAAATAATATAGTAACAAGAAAAAAGTGACAACTTCTCTCACTATCTGATGTGGTAAGGTTTTTTTAATTTTAATTTTTTTACACAATTTCCACGTTGGCCATGTTTTTGAAAGAAGTGCGAGAGAAAGGGAGGTTTTTGTTGTTCGTGTGAAGAGTGGAGAGTGGTTACACTGTGTTGCAGAACTAATCAAGTGGAAAAACAGTTACCATGGTTTCGTCTTCTACTTCCTCTGAATTTCTTAATCTTCCCTTGAAGGTCATTACTTTCCTCTGAGCTTAAACCCCACTATCTTCTTCCATTCACCGTTCGGTGTGTTTGTTGGTGACGCTTTAGTTGGTGGAGAAGGTGTGGGTTTACGGAGTGGTGGAAAATTTTTGTGGGTAGTTGATGAGTCATTATTTTCTTCCATTCCACTAGCCTTTGTGTACCCATTAGACAGTTGTTCAGTGCTTAATTGTTCATCTTTAGAGTGTTTTTCATCTGTTGGGCTTTATTGGGCCACTGTTTTGAATTTGAACTAATTTCACATTATTTGGCCTAAGTTTTGTTTTTAATTATTTTTAGGTATTTGGGTGAAGCAATTTTGGAGCTTGGACGTCAATATTCAGTTGAAGAGAGTCGCCACATCATTTCCATGTCATTTCCACGTCAGCAAAGTCAATGGGTCAACATTTGAGGCCCAGAGTGGCATTTTTGTAATTCTGCAGCTCATAATGGCAGTTTCGTAAATATGAGTGACAAGGGGTGAAATGACTACGCAAATTAGGTCTGCATGGAGGAGGAGCCGCTACTTCATCTTCTCCATTCTCTCCAACTCCATTTTTTCGTGCTCCAAGCTTCCATGGATGTCCCCTCTTGCGGTTTTTCACGTTTTTAGGTCATTTTTACCGTTTTTATGTACATTTGACAGCACCCATTGAGGGTTTTGCGTTTTGATTTCGTTCTACATTGGGCAGCTCCTTTTGTGATTTCATTGACTTGGAACAATACCCATTCATGGGTTTTTTACATTTATATATGATAGCACCGTTTTGCATTCCATTTAAGCTTTGAAATCTCTATTTTTGCTCTTAAATTGCATTTTCAGATTTCATAAGTTAGGGTTCTTGGTTCTGTTTTTGTGATACCAGTTTTGAAGTGTTTAATTGCTCATTTCCATGTCTAGCTAAATTCTTGTAATGACTCCTTGATGAAAAATGCAATGAAGCTTTGAGGTTGTGCTTGTTTTGTGAAATCTGCCATATTTTTGTTCTGAATTCGTGGAATGCATGTGGTGAATCTGTTAATGCTTAATTTACAGAGTAATTACATACGTTTTGGTTAAGATATGTTCATGCTTAATGTATGTAGCTTGGCTGTCACGAATTTAAGGAGTGTGCATTACTTAATTGCATAATGAAGCTAGATTGTAATTTTCGCTTAGTGAATTATTATCTAGTGGATTGAGATAAGGCAGAGTTGGTGTTAATTTGGTGGCCTATGATAAGTGAAATTGCGTTTGAATCAAGGATATCAATACGGTTTTAATCACTGTAGCATTTAATTTAATCTGTTGATTAGCATTCTGAATCTGTCTGCCAAACCCCCCTTGTGTTATTGTTGTGTTCATCTGGAAATTTCGCTTTGAATGAAAATATTGGTCGTTGGGAGACGACTTGGTTCACTTTCATATACTGCATTTAATATGTTCTAATTTGGTGGGGTACGACCTCTATCAGTAGTTCTTGTTCTGAATCTTCGTCGAAAGGAGGCCTTTTTCCAGTAATGTAGTCAGTGGCGTGGATATTTCAAGAGTTGCATTTCAATTTGGTGTTCGATCAGTTGTTAGAAGGTAAGTAAAACATTCGAAAGTGATTTTAGTTTGTATCTTTGGTTCTCTTCATGGGTTGTGTTATACTTAGATTTTTGTGGGTGAAAGGATTTTTTTTTCGTTTAGGGTTGATCTTAATTCCATCTTCTAGCTTTCTGTTTAGACGAAGGAAATGAGGTTACATGTTGTGGTTGTTGTTGTTGGTTATAAATGTGATATTGCTTGGTGACTGCATTTTCGTTTTGGGTGGAAGGTGAATATGTTAATGATTTGGTTTTTGGTTAAAGCGAAATGGCTGGGAAACAAAAAAGAAATTCTTCATCAGAAAATTTGGAGAAGGATGTGAGTAAAGGAAAGGCATCATGGAGTAGAAAGAAAGTATATGTGAGTGATGCCAAAGCTTTTGATAAGAAAAGAGGTAAGTTAAATAATGAATGAATTTATGCATTACATTTGGTATATTTGTGATATTGTTTACATTTGTGGTTATTGTAAGTTGAATTGTTTGGTTTTTTTTTTAGGTTCACATTGAGCATCGATGCCAAATGAAATACATTGTTCAAGCAAATGCACTACTGATTAATACTCATCGTGCAATACTTGAATTTACACCTTTTTCTTCTTGCCTACGGCTAAAGAAGGAGTTGAACATCAACTGTGCGTTGCTAAGAGAGGTCTTGAGTCAATGGGTTCCCAACGAGGAATCCATCCAAATTAGGCAACAGTTGGTTAAATTAAATTTTCAGATGTGAGTATATGTTTGGGGTTGAGTGCAGCAGGCAATGATGTTATTTTTGACAGTGACTTGTTCGGGGAAGTCAATTGCTTTTTCGTTCTAAGGATATAAAGATCATTCACATAATTGAAAGGATGCGTGTGGAGAGTGTTTGCCGACTTTATGGGCTTGTATGTCTTGTTGTTTTGTTTTTCCCTAGGACTTCTAGGACTCTGACAAACCTGCCTTTTAGGTTATTAGATAACCTAGATAACATGAGGAAGTATCGGTAGGCCAATTATGTTCACAATTTCATCATTGCTTCTTTGAATCGATCATCCATAGTGTATAGAGAGAAGGAAAATGAGCACACTATATTTGTGTCCGGTTCAGTCATTGTGGTTCAGGTACATGTTTTTTCAATTGTAATAATTACAATATGTCTTAGTTTTTTGACATGTATTAATAATGTGAAATTTGTTGAAGGTATGGGCTTGTCAGAGGCTTTCTTTGGGAGATATAATTGGTACAGTTATGTTCCCTAGATATTTGTCTTAGCCGTTGCTGAGAATGCAGGAAGAAAGAATCATGAAGTGTTTTGAACGCAATCAGGTGCATTATGTTGTATATATTTTTGTGCATTTAATTGAAATACCGTGTATAATTGCCAACCTATATGTATTGATTTGCTAAGTATTTGTGTATTGCTAAGTATGCATTGTATAACTACGAAGCCATTGTTATTGATTTTCAAATTAGGTAATCTAGAAAACTATGATGGTGGTAGTTCATAAATTGGAAGTTTGGGTTTATCATTTCATTATTTGGCACTTAGCATAATTTGGCATTGGATTAGTGGAATATATTGAGTGCATTTAGAAAATGAAGTATTTGGTTATATAGTATTACATATTTGCGAACCCATGTAATATTATTTGCACATATGCCTTTAATTGTAATTTGATAAGAGCAGGTTTAATTTGCCTTCAATGTATTTAACTACAAACCCCTGTGTTTGGAAATGCAAATCCATGATATGTGATATGAACAACTGTATTTTTTGTTTTTGTTTCCTAATAACTTTTACTTGGGATTTGGAACCAAACTCTGTGTTGGTGTAGGTTCAAATGGATTAGGAATTAACCCAGGAGGAAATGAACCTTCCTATCTTGGTTGATGAGGCACGTCCAATGGAAAAAAAAAAGAAAACATAATTGCTGGACAAGTTGAATGCTAATGCAAAATTGCTACTGAAATTGAAACAAGAATTGGAGAAGATGAAAATAAATTTTCACAACAAGGTTGGAGTAGACGGTTGATGAGGACCATAGTGCTGCTTGTGATGTAGTTCAGGTCAATGGTGGAAGAGATAATGATCAAGAAATTAATGTTGAGGAGGGCCACATTGAGTTTGACAACACTGGTGGTCCAAAACCCCTAACAATTGGTGAATGAGCGCCAATTGATAGTGAGTAGATGTTGCCTGCTGCAACCAATGCAATTGCTGAAGTTGTTGAAATTTGTGGAGCATCAACATTGCATAATGACGACATTGGTGCAACAGCTGTGTCTATAAGTGCTGAAGGTGATGGAACTCCTGAAGCACAAAATTTAGGCATTGAGGAGACAACTGGTGGTCTAGGGACAAGTGTTCAAGCTGTCACCATTGGTGGACATGCAACTAGTGTTAGAGCCTCAATCAGTGTTGTAGGTGCAACTAGTGTTGGGCTTGCCAGAACTACTGCAACAGGCATCAATGGCAAAGATGGCAGATCTGCTGAAGCAGCCTTGAGCGCTAAACCTCGAATTACCCCTAAAGCTACCCAAACTACTGAAGAAGAAGAAATTTACAAAGAGCATAAGGTCGGTGATGATGCCACTTTAAGTGACGATTTTGCGATAATTGTTGAGGCACTAGCCTTTGTTTCCCAGTAGTTAGGCACTAGCCTTTATTTCCCAGCAGTTAGGCGATCTTGAAATGATCATTTCAACATTTTGTATTTTAGTAGGAAGGTTGTAACACATGAATTTTGGTGCATATTTTTCATCAAAAAGCCCATGCATCCCTTTCTGAAGTTACAGATGCCATCTTGAAGGAAGAAAAGGTAATGGACAGTGAAGTAGGTGATGACAACCTGATCGCCTAGCCATTGTTCCTTACACTACGCCAAAATTAGGAATAGATAGCGCTATTTAGATAACGCTTATTTAATTAAACGCTATGTATTAAAACACATGCTAAAAGACAACGTTTTATTAAACAAATGCTATAAAAAGCGTTATACATAGACAACGCTTGATTAGAAAAAATGCTATCTATGTTTGTTTTATACTTTTAAAAATAATAATATTTTAATATAAACTGATAGAAAGCGTTTACAAAGTTAAGCGCTATTTATGTTACGTTAATATATAGCTTTTAAGCAAAAAAGCGCTATTTATTTTAGCATCTAAATGATACGGTTTCATTTATATGTTTAAAACTAAATAAATTATTTTAAATAGATGAAATAGATAGCGTTTTATAATCAATGGAAAGCATTTATGCAAAAGAGCGTCATCTATGTATCATAAAAAAATTCTCTCGCGCCATCCAATCTTTCCCATTGTGTTTTCTTTTCATCTAACCCTCACGCGAAAACAGAAAATCCTCGTCTCCCACCAATAGAAGCGGCTATCGTCTGCAGCCACAGTAGAAGCAGGCGCGTCTCCAACCAGAGCAACAACGTTCGCATCCTCCAAGCACAACAACATTGATATTTAGAGTGGGCACTATTGATTAAGGTTTTAGGAAATTCGTTCTTCTTCTCCATCAATTTTTCCAGCAACGAACCAGTTCTCTTAGCAACCATTGCACGGTCCTTCATTGAGTACCAAATTCTCTTCCTTTCTCCTCAATTTTTTGTATCTTTGTTCATTCTTTGTATTGTTTTTATCTATCTTTGCCATCAATGTGAATATATATGCACTAATCATCGATTCTGTAAACCCTTCATGTAAATGATCTACTGTTCTTCTTATACCTTGACCGGAGATGTAAATACTAAACTCCAAATACTATTTTTAAATGTACAGGGGTTGTGGTTGTGCGTGAGTGAGCGACAGAGAAGAAATTAAATGGAAGTCACGAGGGAATTGATTTCTGATAAAAATTAATATTGAATTCACCTACCCCTACAAACTCTGCATTTCAATTTTAACCATTTGCTGGAAACCTTTTGCAATTCTACCAACTTGATTCATTTACATTCAAAAGATTGGCAACCATGGCAGGAGCATTACTATATCACAGTCTGCAAAAAATTGTTTGTAATTTAGGGCTTATTGGAAATGGTTGAGGTAACATTGTTTCTATTGTTTCTTTTTTTTCTCTGATGAATGGTAAATATTAATTAGGAAACAAAATTTGTATTATTTTATTTTGTTGATGATTATTAATGATACTACTTATTTTGAATTTTGTACACTAAAAATCTGACTGCATTATGAATTCAAAGATATTAAGCATTATACCAAAATGCTGGTAGGAATGTGGTAAGGTCCATTACGCTGATTCTTTATTCCGCGAGGTTGGTGAAACGTTGTCATCGTCACAAGCATGGCGGTGATCGTTCGAATTGTTTACCATTTATACAATATTCTAATCCTAGGCATTTCAACATGGATAATGACCACATGCACCAAAAGGGGTAGAGAAAGAAAAATTGAAGCAACTAATGTGGGTAGAGTGAAGTTGAAGTCAACAAATGTTACTTCTTAGTTCACCTGAAATCAGTGGTATTGATCCACTGCCATGTCTGCGTTACTGAAATCCACGATTCTCCCTATCATCATAATGCAGAGCAAGAGAAATCAGAAACTTCCCTTTTACTGATTTTGATTTTGGTGTGTTCTTATTTTCTGCAGTTTGAAATTTCATCACTACCTGGTATCCTTGAGAAAGTATCCCATATGCTATCTCCTTTGTTTCCTTCATCTGTAGCTCCCTCAAACTGTGACAGAAAACGTTTACCTTCTTTCTTAAACTGTCATTTCAATTAGAATTTGAAGTAAAAGTTTGTATTAAGGTTTAACATGAATTATGCAGATGAATGAAAATTAAAATGAAAAAGGTTTGTATAACTCGGTCTAAGTTTTATGAGCTGAATAATAGAAGGAAACCTGAAATGCATACCTGGTGAGCTGAAGAAGCAATTCCAAATATAAACCCTTTTGGGAAATCTGCTCTGCTTATTGATTCTGCTTTCTCAATTGTTATGAGGACAAGAGTTAGAGAGAAAACAATAAGCCTCATGATGGTTATTGATGTAAAATGAATCTTTGGTGGTTAGAGTCTAAAATGCGTTGGTTATATTTATATACATAAAAAATGTAGCTATCTTTGTTGTAAAGGTGAAGGTTGTGGCAGAAGAAGAAATAGACTAATTAAATAGAGTGGGTTTCTTGAGAAATCTTTTGTTCTTGGTATTCAACTTCTCTGAGGGACCATGCTCATGAATCAAACACAGATGAATTTTGATGGCATCATTGGCATGTAATATTTGATTAGCAAGAGATCTTTCTATGTTCTTCTTATCTGAAAATTGTGTTTTGTGTGTGTAGGGAGATGCAAAAGGGTGTCTTCGGATAATGTTGATGATGAGGAAACTTGAACCTAAGGGAATGGTGCAGTGTGCTTGAATAATAAGGTTACAGTTGCGGGGAAGAGATTATAACTTGTGTTGTTAGCTTAATGCCACACTCAATGTGCCTTTCCGCTTTTATACTTCTCCATTTCTTCAGTATGTTTATGTTATTCGGGTGAGTGAGTAAGTATTTCAACCAGAACATTGAATTAGGCCATAATTATCTTAATACATTTGCTTGTCGTCAAGTTCATCTTCTTTGTCTTTCTAATCCACTTTTCTCTTCACGCAATGATATAAATAATTCAATAGATGCAACATTTGATTCTTGATGTGAATACTTCTGTTTAGAATCCATTAAATATAAACATGTAGGAAATGTTCCTTCATGCATTAATGTTGTCCTTTGAAAGTATTGACTAGTTTTCTCTGTAGTGATAACAAAGATTGGTGGAATGGTACTGATGCCCTTATGCAATTGTTGCAGGAAGAGCATTCATCTTTACTCCCTCGTGGTTGGGAATTAACCAAGCTCAGTAAGAGTACCAAAGTAGGTGAAACATTACCTTGCTAAAGAGTACCAATATTGGATCCAGCCAGAATGCTTTTTAAACAAGTAATTATATAATATGTGTTGATGATATTTAGAAATAGTGGATTCTATGCTATTTATGAAGTATGCTTTTTAAACAAGTAATTATATAATATGCGTTGATGATATTTAGAAATAGTGGATTCTATGCTATTTATGAAGTATGCTTTTTAAACAAATAATTATATAATATGCGTTGATGATATATATTTTTTCATAAATAATGTGAGTATAATATATCATATCTATTTTTTTATTTTTGTATTAGATAAATACGAGTTTTTTCATCACTTTAATGTACATTATGATTGACATATTATATTGATCATTGTATGCGTTGATGATATATATTTTTTCATAAATAATGTGAGTATAATATATCATATCTATTTTTTTATTTTTGTATTAGATAAATACGAGTTTTTTCATCACTTTAATGTACATTATGATTGATATATTATATTGATCATTGAAGTTGATATAACCTTATCTCATATATTTAAAAGTTTACGTTAAATTCAAAGTTCAATAAGTTTCTGAATAAAAAAATTGTGAGCCAATTACTGAACCTCCAATCTCACTTTCCAACATTGTTTATTTACATAAAAAAGTTTGGTTTTGTAGAAATAACACTATACGCCAAGTTTGGATGGGCCACTTGCCAGAACTTTCTTGTAATAATAAATAAATGTTTTTTTTTTGTATTATATAGACAAATTATCTTTCATATCTTCTCCCCCATTGACCCATAACTCACCACAATCCGGG
This sequence comes from Vigna unguiculata, assembly GCF_037176805.1. Taxonomy (NCBI): domain Eukaryota; kingdom Viridiplantae; phylum Streptophyta; class Magnoliopsida; order Fabales; family Fabaceae; genus Vigna; species Vigna unguiculata. The sequence continues at coordinate 18,435,613 of NC_140795.1, read as the reverse complement.
GGCAGAGAAATATAAAATGAATTGAAAAATAAGAGAGTGAAAATATATAAAATGAATTGAAAAATAAGAGAGTAAAAATATATAAAATGAATTGAAAAATAAGAGAGTGAAAATATATAGAATTTCTCCCCCGTTGACCCATAACTTACCTTGTTAAGCTCTGTATCAAACAATATGGCTTCACATATGACCATCCCCTTCCTGATTTATAATTATTGGACCTACATCACCTTGCCTTCGGATATAGGTAGAAACCAGTCAATGAAATAAATCTTCCCATCTAAATTGTATTTTCATTCTCATTAACAGGATCTTAGAAAGTAGAACTCTTTATTGTCATTTCTTCGCATTGTAGCACTAGATGTACTTATGCAGAAAAAACTTTGTTGCATATACATATATATCTATCCTTGTTTAAGTCTACTACTTCAAAATTTAGTATTAGTCCTACCCAATTTCCTTAACATTAATTTACCTCTTTCTATTTTCCTTAATTCTCACAGTCACAACAATGTGCATGAAATATATATAAAAAAAGCATTTAAAATATGGGGATACAAATACAAATGATGGACCTGTTTGTGTGTACACAAATAAATACTGTTATTGTTTATTTCTTGTCTATTTGACTTCAATCAACTTATTTCTATTGTTTCTTTTTTTTCTCTGAATGAAACACAACAGAGTTAGGTTATTCTTAATGAATGACGTGGAGTTGCTATCTGGGAATCATAAGATCAACTAACTGACTGGGTACAGAAACAAGCACCTCAAATGGCTTATCTAGAACTTCTGGCATGCTAAAATTGGATGGTGGATTATCATTAATAAGCCCATGTAATTGGTTGAGGTAACATGAATATTATTTTATAGTTTCTTATTGGAAATGGTGTTAGTTTGAAGAATATATGTATGCATGTGAATTTTCCTTAGCTTTATGTTTTAGAAATTAAAATTATTAGATTAGGAATAAGAATCTTATTATTATTATATTGTATCTTGACTTCTATATAGCTAATATTATAGTAACTACATGATAGCTCAAAGAAAATATGGATCGGAAATGGATGTTTGCTAGTCGATTATCAAAAGAATATGAAGATGGGGTGAAAGAGTTTCGTAGATTTGCAGTTGAGCATGCAAAAAACCCTAGTAGAATTATTTGTCCTTGCTTGAAGTGTTGTCATTCAGGGGTAGTGAACGCAGATGAGTTAGAAGCACATTTAGTATGCAACGGAATTGATAAAAGTTATTCATGTTGGACCAAACATGGTGAAAATCAAAAAAATGATATAGCACATAATGGGCATGATAGCACAAGTTATGCACCACAAGAGACTGACACAACATATGACTTTGACCAAGTTGAGGAGATTGCAAACATTATTGAAGAGGATATGCGAGATTGTCCTCAAATGTTTGACAGGTTGACAATGGATGCAAAAACACCATTGTATAATGGTTGTACTAGTTTCACAAGACTATCAGCAGTGTTAAAATTATTCAATTTGAAAGCAGGAAATGGATGGTCTGATAAGAGCTTTACTGAATTACTATCACTTTTGAAAGATATGCTACCACAAGATAATGTACTTCCTTGTCGAATGTATGAGGCTAAAAAAATGTTAAGCTCTATTGGTATGAGCTACGAGAAGATTCATGCTTGTCCAAATGATTGCATTCTTTTTCGAAATGAATATGCACCATTGGATAAATGTCCTAAATGTAGAGCATTACGTTACAAGAAAAATTCAGCACCGATGAAAGTGGTATGGTATTTTCCTATAATACCAAGATTTAGGCACATGTATCATAATGCACAAGATGCAAAGAGCTTAAGATGGCATGCAGATGAAAGGATATGTGATGGAAAGCTTCGACACCCTGCTGATTCTCCTCAATGGGCAAAAGTTGACCATGATTACCCCAATTTTGGAAAAGAACCAAGAAACCTACGTCTTGCTTTGTCGACTGATGGAATAAATTCGCATGGTATGCAAAGCAACTCGCACAGCACGTGGCCTGTGGTTATGATTATATATAACCTACCTCCATGGCTATGCATGAAAAGGAAGTTCATGATGTTGTCCATGTTAATTCCAGGTCCAAAACAACCCGGGAATGACATAGACATATACTTGGCACCTTTGATTGAAGACTTGAAGGATATGTGGAACGAAGGTGTAGTGGTGTATGATGGCTATATGGAAGAAAGTTTCCAGCTAAGAGCAATGTTGTTTGGCACAATTAATGATTTTCCAGCATACGGTAATCTATCTGGATATAGTATCAAAGGGAAGTGTGCATGCCCTATATGTGAAGATAATACAGATTGGGTGCGATTGGAACATGGTAAGAAAAATGTTTTTCTTGGTCATCGCAGATTCTTACCTTCAAAACATCGTTATCGAGGGTGGAGAAAAGCGTTTAATGGAAGAATAGAAGAACGTAGACCTCCAGAATTGTTGTTTGGTGATAAAGTTTTTCATAAAGTAAAGAATATAAACAACAAATTTGGTAAAACTTTTGCAGCAGATCTAGTCACATTTGGGTGGAAGAAAAAGTCAATCTTTTTTGAGTTGCCATATTGGAAATCCTTGTATGTTAGACATTTCCTTGATGTTATGCATATTGAGAAAAATGTATTTGATAGTGTGATAGGTACATTGTTGAATGTTCCTGGAAAGTCTAAGGATGGCATCAATGCAAGGTTGGACCTACTTGATATGGGAATTAGAACAGAATTAGCACCAATAAAGAAAGGTAAACCTCAATATCTACCACCAGCAGCTTATACTCTATCTAGAAAGGAGAAATTTGTGTTTTGTAAGTTTTTGCAAGGAGTTAAAGTTCCAGAGGGTTACTCATCAAACATCAGAAACCTAGTATCTATGAAAGATCTAAAACTAAAAGGGTTGAAGTCTCATGACTGTCATATTCTCATGGAGCATTTGCTACCGATAGGCATACGTTCCATTTTACCTAAAAAGGTAAGATGGACCATAACTAAACTATGTTATTTCTTTAGAGCCATTTGTAGCAAAGTGATTGACACTGGAAAATTGCAAGCACTAGAAAGAGAAATTATTGTAACTTTGTGTGAGCTTGAAATGTTTTTCCCACCTTCTTTCTTTGACATAATGGTTCATCTTACCATTCATTTAGTTAAAGAGACACAATATTGTGGGCCAGCATATATGAGATGGATGTACCCAATGGAGCGTTATATGAAGATATTGAAGGGTTATGTGAAAAATCGAAGTCGACCAGAAGGATGTATAGTGGAACGATATATACTTGAAGAAGCTATTGAGTTCTGTACTGATTACCTCTCTAATGTTGACTCAATAGGACTTCCAAAGTCTCGACACTTAGCAAGAACCTCAGGAGAGGGGATTACTGGAAAGACTATAATGACCATATCGAGGAAAGATTGGGAACAAGCTCAACTGTATATTCTACACAATGACGAAGAAGTTGAACCATATATTGAGAGACACAAAGCCATGCTAAAAAGATTAAATCCAACTAGGACTGACAGTTGGATAAGTAGAGAACACAATGCAACTTTTATACAATGGCTAAAAAGCCACATTTATGCAGAGTTAAATGTGAACTCCTCTAATATTTCTGACAGATTGAGATGGTTAGCAACTGGTCCAACTTTTCAAGTCTTCTCTTACAGTGCTTATATGATTAATGGGTATACATTTTGTACTAAAGAACGAGATAATCAAAGCACTATGCAAAATAGTGGTGTCACTTTGGTGGCTGAATCTATGCATATCTCAAGTGCTAAGGATAGAAGTCCTATATATGCAAATATGTCGTATTTTGGGGTAATTGAACACATATGGGAGTTGGATTACAAAACATTTCAAATTCCCATATTTGGTTGCAAGTGGGTTGATAACAATAACGGAGTTCGACAAGATGAGGTAGGGTTTATGCTTGTGAATTTTAATAAAGTGGGGTACAAGGATGAGCCATTTATTTTAGCATCACAAGCGCAACAAATATTTTATGTCACTGATCCTGTAGATGTCAATTGGTCAATTGTTTTATTATCCAATAAAATAAATGAGCATCACAATGAAGATATAGAGGACGAAAATACAAATATTGAGGATGATCCTTTATATGACATATCATATGATGATGATCCAATAACAGATGATATCTTGTATAGGAGAGATGACCATGAGGAAGGGATTTGGATAAATCCATCATTTTGTATCAATAAGAAACCTAATCATTTAAAGTTGACTACAAAAAAGAAAAGGTTGGTTTACACGTGTTTTTTTCTTTCGTATGTTACATTTATAACTTTATATTTTTATGTCTTTCCCTTTTTACCGATGCTAACCTTTTTTTTAATCTCTTTTGTTATAGGTAAATGACATCTCATAGTGAAGATAATAATCTTCCTCTTGAGGAAGCAAAATGGAAGAAAGGTGTTGTGATTATGAAGAAAATTATTCGAGCTAGAAGTGAAGGAAGAAAATTAGATGTAATGTATCTATTTGATCCTTTAATATCTTTTACTTTCCAGAAAAATAATATGTGCTTATTCATGATATTAGGTTTCATGGAATGCAAGAGGTCAACCAATTGAACCTGGTGGCACAAACTTCATTAGTTATCTTGGATCCATTGTCCGTTCTAATGTTCCTATAACATGTGATAATTGGAAAGACTTGGCTTTGAGTTCCTATAAGGACATTATTTGGAATGATATACAAGTAAAATATATTATCCTTACTTATTTTAAAGTATGTGTTATGGTTGCCCAAACTTCTTTATGCTAATTTTTTTTCTTTTACAGTTAACTTTTAATGTTGATACATGTCGTAAGAATTATGTATTAAAGGAGGCAGGTAAGTTGCTTAGGACTTTTAGAACTAACTTGGCCAACACTTATCTAAAGGATGAGAATGGAAATTACATAGAGAATTCTCCTACTGAGCCTCCTGAGAAGTATGCATCAATGATTAGTGAGGATGTTTGGAAAGACTTTGTTGCAAAACGTATGGATACAAGTTTCCAGGTAATCTATAATATCCAAATGCAATGTATTTATCCTTTGATTCATGTAGATAAGATTACATTTACAATCTTTCTATATAGGAAAAGAGCTTAAAAAATAAGGAAAGAGCATCACACTCTAAGTACCCTTATAGAGGTTCACGTAAGGGGTATGCACGCATAGAACAAGAAATGGTAAGTCAATATATCAATAAATAAACAATACACAACTTGCTTATATGATTTGTAACTAGGTTGATTATATTTCCCAAAACTTAGATAAAGGAATTGGGATCAAATGTTAGTAATATTCCCCGTCAAGAATTATGGAAGCATGCTCGTGTGAATAAGGCTGGGGAAATTGAAAATGAAGATGTTCAGCAAGTTTGGAACAAATGTGTAAGTAATATCTTTTCATATAATATTTGTCTGTGTTTGATATGAGAATAAGTGTGATATGTTTGATTATTGTTTATTGTAGGTAATATTGTCACAAACTATACAGTCAGAAGAGATGAGTAATGCTCGCTCAGACATTCTTGCTCAAGCATTATGTGTCCCAGAGTATCCAGGTCGTGTTAGAGCAACAGGATTTGGAGTCAGTCACAAAGATTATTTTCCGCCCAAAAAGCGTTATACACAACAAGACCATGATGCATTGACTACTCAAATGAAAGACATGGCCGAAAGAATGGCACGGATGGAGAATGAGATTAATTCACTTCGAAAGAAGGACACATCTAATAACATAGAAGAACCTGATATTGGTGTCAATAGTGGCCAAGGGAGTTGCACAATTTCGTCAAATAGTTTTCCCGAGGTAACTAACTTTTCTACATTAGCGTAACTTGCTTACGTTAAATTTGTAATAGCTCTCTACATTTGGTCACTTTAAACATTATATCTTATAGTTATATTTTATAATGTAGGGGGTCTCAAGTTGTAAATTGTTTGTATCATCACCATTACTTTACTTGGTTGCCCATGGGAAATTGCATAATGTTAAAGGTGATACACTACATGGTAGATCTCTACCTAATGGTCATGTTAAAGTTAGTGTAGATATTGCTGTGGAGCCAAATGTATCCTTGCCTATACCTAATGCTGATGATGAGATAATGACAATAGGACAAGCAATAGGTACATTTGTGGCATGGCCAATCAATCTTTTACAGGTTGTTGATGCGGTATGCTTGTCAAACCTTATTAATTCATAATTATTTATGAAAATATTTATCTATCACCTAATTTTGTTTAATTGATGATGTTTTAGGATTCCACTCTATCTAAAAAGAAAAAGATTAATAATACGAATGAATCTGTCGCACCTAAAAGAAAATGTCAAGGAAAAATGACTGTTCAACATATTCCTCGTAAAGTGATTCATCCCAATCTTCCTCAATGGTGCAACTACCTCTCTTCATATATGAAATTAAAGCCTACAGAGTCACTTTCCCCAATAGAAATAGAGAAAGACATATTTGGTTTTGATGAACATAAAGAAATCATTAATGCAGAAATTATTGGAGAAATTATTGACTATGCATGGCTTGGTGCAACTACAATTTCTATATATATCGGGTACAATATACTACTTTTTTATAATTGACTTTAATCTTTGGTGAGTAACTTTTATGATTTTACTAACTTTTAATTCTTATATCTTTCTTTTGTAAGGTACCTATATCAAAATTTCATTAAGCCAAATCATAAGGGGTTCTTCTTTTTATCACCCCAAATAACAACACATGAACTACCAATGAAAGAGAGAATGCAAAAAATAGTGAGTATATTTCTTGACAATGGGGTGATTAATAAGTTTGTTCTTGCTCCTATCAATACAGGGTAATACTTTTTTTCCTAACTTTATCAATAATGTATTATTTTCAAAGTTAGATGCACAAAATCTAATTTTGTTGATGCATTTTCAATTTTAGCCAACACTGGGTCTTGCTCGGAATCAATCTTAAAATGGAGATAATTTATTATCTTGACCCATTGGCGAAAGACATTAATATGAGGCAAGATTTGAAGAAGTTGTTTGACATGTAAGAATCTTCTTAATGTGATTCACACATATATATATATATATATGTATACTTTTTGTATATATATTTTTTTACTTATGTATGCTTCATTTTTATTATTAACAAGGGTTATACAAACCTACCGAGCTCAAAGAGGGTCTATGGTTTCAAAGTCTAAGTTAAGCAATATCAAATGGACACTAATTAAGGTAGATTACAATTGTGCATTTGAAGATCAAATGATGTTGTTTTATTTGAAGGTTAATACCAATTGTATTGATGTTTTCTAGTGTCCAAAACAATCCAACGGCCATGATTGTGGGTATTACATTTGTCGATATATGAAGGAAATTGTCACATATTGTGAAGGAGGGACAATTCCAATAGATGTAAGTTATCTTAATTATATGTATTATTCATTTGTAGTAGGATTTTGATTGACTAATTTTGTTTTATTTTTCTTTGTTGTAGTATTTTCCTAGTTGCAGATGTCAACAATATTCTGACAATCAAATCATTGAAGTCAGGGAAGATTGGTGTTTTTATCTCATTAGTAAATGTTTATAGGTTAGTTGTATAATTCCTTATATAACAAAATAGGGAAGGTTAGGAATAATGTTTTGTCTAAAGTGTTTTGGCCCCACAGTCTAGCAAATATGGAACATGATGGATGAGTACTACAAATATTAGTTTTTTTTGCTAATTTCTTTCATGTAATATTATACTTTTTTAAAAATATATAAACATCATTAAGTTTTTTTGTGTAACTATGTAAGAATTTCAATGCCCTTTCATTTCAGTTTTGCTTGATTTCATTCGAAGTCTTTATACATGCATGTGAGTCGAAGAATAGAATGAATAAAAAATTAAATAAATTATAATAAACAATAATCAAACCAATACACATCGCTTGTTTTAAAAAATGTTATCTATTGATGAATTGAAAAAGTGTTATCCATTAATGAAAAATAGACAATGTTTATTTGAACAAGCGCTATCTACTAATGACCTTTATTTCCCAGCAGTTAGGCGATCTTGAAATGGTCATTTCAACATTTTGTATTTTAGTAGGAAGGTTGTAACACATGAATTTTGGTGCATATTTGTCATCAAAAAGCCCATGCATCCCTTTCTGAAGTTACAGATGCCATCTTGAAGGAAGAAAAGGTAATGGACAGTGAAGTAGGTGATGACAAACTGATCGCCTAGCCATTGTTCCTTACGTCAAACTAAATAATCCTCCTACTGAAGTAGTTGGTCCTTACATGGAGAAGTTATTTTTGTACCAAGTTATAACTTCAAAAGTGAAAAGGTAATGGGAATTGTCTTTTTTCATTATTGTCGGTGTTATTTTGATGACTTTAATATCATCTTTTTCACATGAAAGATGTGTATTTGTTGAGATAAATGAGCAGATACTGACCAGTAGTGAAACATGTACTGCTTTATTTATAAACAATTTTAATTTGTTTGCCAAAGTTAATTGTATTCATATTTTATGCATGATAAGGTCATTCGTGATTGTTCAAAGCGGAAGGTTAACAAATGCGTTTGGTCTTTAACAAACTACAATGAGTTATTTGTGCATAGACTTCTTTCTATAAATGATGTCTTCACGACAAAATTTGTTAGTATTGTCAATGTTGTCTGTTGTGGCTATAGTCAGTTTATGTGTTTCAATTATTTTACTTAACTTGTTTCAATTAATGGCATATGTGCTTCATAATAACCATTAGTGGTGTTATGCCCTTAATTGGGAAACAAGAAAATTGTATGTTCTTGACTCCCTAGGACACAATGTCCTAGGAGAAAACAAATTGATAATCCTATTAGAAGTAGTGTGATGTTCTTTAATATGCAGAAATGATTTTTTATTTCTTTTGGCTATAAAGTAATATGACATGTTACTTGGTTTGTTTAAAGGCCCATAATTTGGAGCATTTGTTTTCTATGCTATGTCTCCCCTATCCAAAGAGAAACCAAGTTTCGAATTAATCATTGAAGACTTGCCACAACAACCTAACTTGTAAGCTTTTGTCGGTGTCAATTGAAAGTAGTAAGGCATGTAAGACATGATGACTATTGTCATATTTCATTTCATTAAATTTGGTTTTGATGTACAATTTGACTATGGTATTAGGGTACTTAAATATCTGGAGCATTAGGAAACTGACAAAAAGTACAATGGCAAAAGTATGCTTGTTTATAGTGGCATAAGTACATTTTGCAAAGAGGAAACTAATGATTTGATTTAATCATGTCATAAGTAATTTTGTCATCAATGCTAATGTAGGTCAATTGCTCATCATCACTGATATCCTCTATTGTCTCTAGAAGGATTTCATCTAGGTGCTCCCCATTTGCATCCACATTCTTTTCCAGATTTGTTTGAACATTCATGTGTACATCACTGTCTACAAGTACTTGTTCATTGGGGTTCAAATTGGCTTGAACACAGTCTTGGGTTTGTTCCTTTTGTCCCTCTATAGTATGTCAAGGTTGTACCTCTTCAATTTTTGGACTACTGATGTCATGGTTGACGACCTATGCATTTCATGATAACTTATCACATTAAATATGTTTTTGGACAGCACACAAAATAATGAATAAATTATAAAATATCAGATCTTAACAATATTCCTTTGTGTGATTTTTGTGTACAACTTATCTGGCTTGGGCTTGAATATGACCACTTCTTTCAGTTATATGACAACCCCAACACCAATTAGTGGACCACATTAAGGATGTGAAACTGCTTTTTTGTGGACGTTGGGCTGGGCAGTATGTTTTTGGTCCTGATATAAAATTTTACGAGCATTATAATCTGTATTTAGCATGTTATTTGGGGACAAATTGAGGACATTAACAACATAATATAAGATCAACAATCTTAACAATCATAAGCAGATTACCCAACCCATTTGGCTTACACTCCTTCACAACACAGGCCACAAAGGGCAATCTGTCAAAAAGAGTAACCTTTTTCATGTGACCCTCTTCCACCAAATTTGCATTTGGTATTAGTTACGCCATTCAGTTCTTTGCACTGATGAAAAAAAAGAGGTTCATTATATATATATCTACAACAAGTTCATCCACTAATATTTTATCATGGTGTTTTATGTACATGGTGGCCCATTTCCAAGCATTTGTTCCCAAATCATGAGCAAATGTTGTTGCAGCGATGTCCTCCATAAATTGTTGTGTTGACTACCCTCACTCTGCCTCACGGTTCATCATCACAGCATGAAAATTTCCTACTGGACCAAGGATAAAAGACATAGTTTCATTGCACCGTCGCATGAATGTGTGCAAGTTGAATACATCTACTTCCAGAGCCTGCCATGGTTCCATTTTCTCTACTGTAGATACCCACAAGAATAAAATTATGAGGAAGGAGACCCATTCAATGGGTCTTATTTGAAGTGTTGACAAAACTACCCTTTAAAAGTGATAATTTAATTGACGTGACTTTTCCGTCTTTATAGTCCATCTTGTTACATTGCTTTTCTACGTTTTCTACAAGCCACTCTCTCACAGTTGTCCTGTCAACCATCAACATTAAATTGCATTCATTGCATGGAAGGTCATTGTCTTACTTTTCAGGTTGCACAAAATAAGTAAAAATAATTAAACCCTGATAACGCTGTCGTTGACGCGATCAAATTAATACTACTAAACTATAGCAACTTCAGTATTGCTAAGATAGTAGTCAAGAAAATAGAAAGGGTAAAGTAACCCTAAGTCGTCTCCCAACGAACATGGAATTAATTTTTAACAAATTAGTTCTTATAAAACTATACAAATGAGTTAGTCAAATAAAATAAAAAATATAGGGGATTAAGATAAACAAAGATAGAAATAAAATTTAAAAGATAAAAAGAAATAAAAAAATAGTAAAGAAAATAGATTGATTCCATTGCTTTTTCAAAATAGATTCATCATCGGTTATCTAAAGATTATTGCTCAATTAATTATTGTTATAGATTTACAAATTAATCAATGTAAAGTCTCAATTAATTTGTTGGCGTTCTCACTTTTAACCAAAGTACAATCTCAATTAAAAGTGAGAAATTTTAGATTATCCACAGTAAATTCAACCAAAGTACAATCTTAATCAAATTTACTATGCCTAATCATGTCTATTCTTTTATCTCCTCACCAAATAAAAAGCTTAATTAATCAAAGTAAAGTCTCAATTAATTGTAGTTAGAGTAAATACCTTTAACCAAAGTAAAGTCTCAATTATTGGTAAAAACTCATTTAATCATATGAAAGTTTCTAAATAAAATCAAAGTAAAGTCTAAATTCAATTTAAAAACCCTTGGACTCATATGACCAACATGCATATAGATTTAAAATCATTACTTCTTACGTGATTTAAAGATAAAAGACATAGATGAATGAAACCCTCAACAATAATAAAAAGAACAAAGAAATTAATTGATCAGAATCCAATTAAGAAATTACAATGGAATCAACCCAAGAAGTTTAGAACTCCATGAATGCAAAATAAAGAGAGAAGAATAGAGAAGAAAAGAGAGAGAAAGAAATTAGGCCTCCCTAAGGGTTCCTCAATTCCGACGTGCTGAGCTTCTTGGAATGCTTGGCTTGGATTTTTGTGATTTTTATAATTTCCTATTCTTGGATTTATTTTTAAGGTGTCATGAAGCTTTAAGCAATTTATTTCCACACCTCCATAAGCTCAACTTAGCTACAACTGCACTAACACACCTCAAAATATCCAAAGAACATTTATGCAACTAAAAAGCTATTTTTAACATGTTTTTGTATCTGATGCTCAATAAACCCAATTATAGGAAATCCCAATTAAATCAATCTTTGAGCACACAAATTCAATTAAAATACCCAGAATTAAACATTAAATGAGGGCAAAAGCACACACTCATCAAACCCCTTTAAAACAAGTTAAAGCAAATGAAATCTGCCATTAATATTCAACGCATAACAACTGTTGAGTTTTTGGATGCATTGAAGAGGTTCAAGAAGTAGTAAATAACATCATTTTCTTTGACCAACAACCACCTTCCACCCATTGTAATGGTGCGTTTTTCTATGTTTAATGTCTTCCAGCTATGTTACACTTTATGAAAGTAATTGGTATAAAGTCATATTTATTTTTTTCAAATCCACTCCTTACTCTCAAATGAATTAGAAACATTATTCTAAATTAAAAAAAAATGATTTAACTCATTGAATGACCATAGTGATGTTGAATGTGTGGATAAAATTAACTCATTCTGATTTTAATCTCATCCGTAGATGCAAAATGGGGAACGAGATGACCTTATATGCTTGGATGACATTACTTTACTTGATGAAGATTGTGGTCTAGGTACATCATATGGGGAGGATACCTTTGGTTTTGCTGAATTGATTAACCACACTGACGATGGTGCTTTGCCCATAGTTGTAATGCAATTTGAGACTACAAAAGACATTAAGAGTTTCTACAAGAAACATGTTGTCAAATGTGGTTTTGGGGTGCGAATTCACACCTCAAAAAAGGATGATGATGACCACTTGTGTTACCTGAAATTAGTTTGCTCAAGGGAAGGTAAGTATGTGTCCCAAATCCCACCCAAATTGAAGACCCACCCTACCCAAAGAAGACAATGTCCAGTATCCTTAACAATGGTGAGAAAACCACAAGCATGGATAGTAAGCGCTATGGTTCATAAACACAATCATGACATTAGTCCTACAAAATCAAGGTTAATACGTAGAAATAGAAGGTTGAATTTACAAGCCAAGCAAACCCTATATATTAATGACCAGGCCGGTGTACATTTGAACAAGACTTTTAAGTCCTTGGTAGGCCATGTAGGAGGTTTTGAGAACTTAGATTTCGTCAAGCGAGACACAAGGAACTACATCGGGCAACAAAGACGTGCCTTTGGGAAGGAGGGAGATGGCCAGGCTTTGATGCAACATTTATCAATAATGAGAAAGTTGAATAATTACTTCTATTATGAAATTGACATTAACACAAAAAATATAATCATTAATGTTTTTTGAGCAGATGCAAGGAGTAGAGCTACCTAAGTGGATTTTGGTGATGTTGTCTCATTTGATACTACATACCTAACCAACAAATACGACATGTGTTTCGCACCATTTGTTGGTGTTAACCATCATGGGCAATCAATTCTACTAGGTTGTGGACTGTTGTCTTTAGAAGATACTTCAACTTTTACATGACTCTTTCAATGTTTGTTGTGGTGCATGGGGAACAGGGCACCGGATGGGATCATAACTGACCAATGCAAAGCAATGAAAAATGCTATTGCTTCTTGTATTTCACAACACCAAACATCAGTTGTGTTTGTGGCACATCATGAAGAAAGTCCAAAAAAAATTAGGTGGATTGACAACCTACAAGACCATAAAGCATGGTTTGAAACAATTGGTTTACGAGTCCACCTCCACTATTGATTTTGAGGTAGGTTGGGAATAATTCATATCCAAGTTTTCCTTACAAAATAACGAATGGCTTTCAATGCTTTACAAGGAAAGAAGTAGATGAGTTCCTTATTATTTGAAGTCACAATTTTGGGCTGGTATCTCCACCACTCAGAGAAGTGAGGGTATAAATGTCTTCTTTGATGATTTCATTAATTCTACCACAACACTCAAACAATTTGTCGTCCAATATGACAATGCTCTATGATCCAAGGTCGAGAAGGAAATTGAACCCGACTTTGGTTCGTTAAATACCACCCTACCTTGTGCCACTCAATCATTTATTGAAAGGCAGTTCCAAGAAGAATACACTCATGCAAAGCTTGCTGAAGTTCAACAAGAGCTAAGGAGTAAGATTAAATGAAATATGAAGACTTGCAAATGTGATGACATCTATTCAAAGTACATGGTTAAAGAGGAGTGCATTCGTAATGGGGAAAGTGCTGACAAAAGGTAAGTCCATCTTGGTAAGAGAAAAAAAATTCTTATTTCACCATTGCGACGTCAAACAATTTAAAATAAAAGGCCAAAGGTTAGTTTTTGTCCTTTATTATTTTAACTTGAATATGAATATGAATGAAAAACAAGTCACACAAATTCGCACTTATGCAACCACAAGTTAGCGAATAAAGTGTACACTGCAATTTAAGAGTATATATGACAAAATTAGTATTTCCAGCAGAAATTATGACTACTTCCAGTAAGGTCACAAACTTACAAAATTATAAATATTCTTCATGGCATCAAGCGGACTCTTGAAAGTATTATTTATAAAGAAAATTAATAATGGAAAATGTTTTGTTAAAAACAATTAACTTGGGTTAGTAGTAGATATGTCATTGCTTTGCACTTACAAATTGAATGAAGAACAAACATACGCATGGGTATATTTGACTTGAGTATATTCCATGATGGACAACCTTGAATATTTAAGGCCTCCTCCCAAGATAAACGTAAGTGAAAACCAAGTACTACTGCTTAGCACTTATGAAGCCATGAGTTAGCACATCAACTATGCACTGGAATTTAATAGTATATAACACAAATTATGACTACTTTCAATTACTTCACTTATTTGCTATATTATAAATATTTCCTATATTCTAAAGAAAGTGAAATATGCCAGAGGTTCTGTACAAAACATTTGACATGGCTTAGCACAACTTAACTCATTGCTTAACACTTATAACCCATGGCTTACCAAATACATGACAGCGGAATTTAACATTACTCATTGTGAATCTTTTTAAGCCCTTCAATCTAGGCACCATTTATAAGATGCGCACTTCAACATAAAACGAGAATAAAACTAAATCATTCCAATCCATTCAACTTACTTCAATAAAATACAAAAATAACAAGCAAATAGTAAGGTTGGTTAACCAATTAACAATAATAACAAAATTGGTGTTCCAAACATCACTTTTATAACTTCATAATTAATCAACAACTTATATAAAAAAGGGAAGCAGAAATGTATCGCACTGTATACATAAAATGAAACTAAATTCTAACATCACTACAAACATGCAACAACTTCTAAGTAACCCACTTCCTCCTCCTGTAAGTCATAAACAGAGTTTGTATCGCTTCCTAGGTTCTTCCTTCAATCAGTAGTACAAATTAGTGCTTTCAGCTTCCTCCTTATCAAGGTGCCCACCAACCTCTTGGCCCTATTGCTGCTGAGGAGTACTTTCAACAAATTCAAACCTATCATGCTGCCCATATTCATGAAAGTCTTCCTATCCCCCATTTTCATATGGTTATGCTAGAACCTCCTATTTGAAATTGTTATTCCACGTATCATTCATTATTGCTTTAAACTCTGCCATTGCCTTCCGTAGTTCCAAAATATCTGCTTCTTGTTTATCTATTTCTATACTTAAATGTTCCTTGTCTTCTTTGTCGTCCTCAAATCCTATACGATATTTATCAAAAGCTTCCTTCACAAAACGATGAGAAAGCTCAAAGTTTGATACACCAACATCCATGACAACTTGAAACATTACACCAAAAAATTACTTGAAAAATTCAAATCAATAACTACAACTAACTAATCATACAAAGTCAACTTTCATACCTTGTTCTTATTCAAAGCAGTAGTTATTTTGTCCTCAGCCACTTTCATATCCATCCATTGCAATACTCAGGGGAACATTGTCCTTGATTTTCCAATATTACATTTTGGAATCAAGCAGTGCTCAACAGACCATAACTAAAATAACTCAACAAAAAAAAAAGTAACTTAATACATTTCTTCCTATTTCAAACAAAACAAATTTGAATTCAAACCAATTCATTACGAATTACTTGTAACAAGTACACACAACCAACAATGTGGAAGTGTCTCTTCTTTCCTTTCTCCATTAAGAACATGAATGCATTGCATATGCTCCCACCTAAGTATTCATAAACAGGTCCACCCCAATTGTATTCCCAAGACTACTAAGGTAATCCACAATGGTAAATACAATAGGGAAAATGGTTCCCTTGCGACTTGGACAAAGGAACTCTGATATTCGCTATAAAATATATAGCCTACAATAATCCTCCAAGGTAACTTCGTCCCTACATCTTGCTAGAAAATCATATAACATGTGAACATTAACACTTACGTTATTTAAGTTAATACTCTCACCATGAACTCTTAAACTCAGTCCCAAACAAACATCCAATAAAGATAAACAAACAACTATATTACTTATTAAAAACCCACCCCTCCTTTCAACCCACAAACTAATTAACAACTAAGAAGTTTTCTACTAAAACTTCCTTTCAACATGCTGCACCATCCAAATGGTGTCCCTTGAATCACGGACCTTTGTTCTGCACATAAATTGTTATTTAAGGAAGCAATGTACTTTGTCCGACAATAATGCCTTAAAGTCTGCACATATTCATGAACAAAACTTATGAAATGTCATTATATAAATTAATCAATAATAAAATAAATTTAATATCACACCTTAACCTCATGTTTTTTCTCACCACCACATTGACTACTGTCACTATTATCAACCATTACAGTATCGCTTATGTAAACAACTGATGTTTGTTGGTATCGTGCAGCGGAATGTTTGGCGTTTGGACAAAAACCAAGAGGGGGGTGTTTAAGTAATAAAATTAATACTTTAAATTTTTTTCGAAATTTTACCGATTAATTTAAATATCAATTCCTTTAAAAGCAATAGTAGATAAAATAAAAATATAGAGAAGCAAAAATGACACGGATATTTATACTAGTTTAGATCAAAAGATCCTACGTCCAATTGTTAATCTCTTCAAATAAAGAGATTAACTCAATCACTAACAAAAATCATATTATAATCAGATAACAAAAGAATAGGGAAAGAAAACACCTCTCTTGAAGACACAAGAGATGAACACCTTTCTCTGAATCACACAGAGAATCTTGACCTTAGCTTTCCTAGCAACAGTAGTAGCACTAAATCTCTTAGAAAACCGTCCTAGGAAAAGTTATCGGTCTACCAACACTAGGTTTTTCAAAGCTCTTTTGAGAACACTCAGAGAACTCTCTTTGCAGTCACAACACTAGCACTCTAGTTTCTCAAAAAGGTAAGTTGGAAGTAACTCTGATGTTCCTTAAATAGGGGTTTCAAAAATTAGGTCAAAAATTAAACAGTCACGTTCAAACTGATAGGGATAATCGATTATCACTATTGATAATCGATTATTTTAGTGTATTTTCTGAAAACAAAACTTTGAGCAGATAATCAATTATTAGAGGTGATAATTGATTATTCCAGTAAGTTTTACAAAAATGGAAGAGTTATGATCTGGCTGTTGATTCTAGGCTATTGTAAGTACTTTAAACATTTTACAAGATAACTTTAAACATAAAACACTTGTCTTCATAATGTTTTCCAAATGGCTTTTAGGTTTCTTTATCATCATCAAAATCTTGCTTCAGCATTTTAACTTGTCTTCTGCTTTTGCCAACGATGTCACATCTTGTCATATGTGGAAAAATAATACCTAGGCTTAGCACTTGAAAATTAAGAGGTCAGTGATAAGTCATTATTTTCCTTCATTCCACTAGCCCTTGTGTACCCATTTGACAGTTGTTCAGTACTTAATTGTTATCTTTAGTGTGTTTTCATCTGTTGGGCTTTATTGGGCCACTCTTCCAAATTTGGGTTAATTTCGCATTATTTGGCCTAATTTTCGTTTTTAATTATTTATAGATATTTGGGTGAAGCAAATTTTGGAGCTTGGACATTAATATTCAGTTCAAGAGAGTCGCCAAATCATTGCCACATCATTTCCACATCATTTCCACGTCATCAGAGTGAATGTGCCAACATTTGAGGCCTAGAGTGGCATTTTTGTAATTTTGCAGCTCATAATGGCAGTTTTGTAAATAATGAGTGGCAGAGTGATGGGACCACAAGAATTAGGTTTCTCCTTGATGCAAGAGCCACACACTTCATCTTCTACCTTTCTCCAAACTCCATTTTCGCTCTCCAAGCTTCCATACAAGAGCCCCTTGCGGTTTTTCACGTGTTTGGCTTATTTTTACCGTTTTTATGCACATTTGATAGCACCCATTGAGGGTTTTACGTTTTAAATTCGTTTTCTTGCTTGGGCAGTTCGTTTTGTGGGTTTTATAGACATGGAACAACACCCATTAATGCGGTTTCGCATTTATATATGATAGCACCGTTTTGCATTTCATTGAAGCTTTGTAATCTCTCTTTTTGCTCTTAAATTGCGTTTTCAAAATTCATAAGTTAGGGTTTTTGATTTTTGATGTTCTGGTTCAGATTTGAAGTGCTTGATTCTTCCATTTTGATGTCTAGCTAACCGTATTGCATTGATTCCTTGACGAAATTGAAATGAAACCATGAGATTGTTGGTCGTTTTTGGGGTTTGATTCGAAATTGCCTCTATTTCAGGTTGTGTTTAGATGATAAACACATATTTGATGCATGCTTAATCTCAAATTCGTGTGTGCACATTAATGGCTCGTATTCATGCTTAATATTTATGAGATTTGTCACAGCTTGCTTAAATCTGTGGGTATTAACTGTCTAAAATTTGTTACGCTTAATGATAATGAATCCATGGTAATTTTTGCTTAGTTGATTACTTAGGATTCATGAGAGCAAATTCGAATAGAACAATTAATTTGGTAATCTGTGATTGGTGGACTTTCAATTGAATCAAGGAATCATTACGTGTTCATATAATTGTTAAAATTATCTGCGAATTAAAGTTTGTTGTGAATCAGAATCTGCCAAACCCCCCTCCCTGTGTTATTATTGTGTTCATCTGGAAATTGAAGCTTTGAACAAGAACATTGGTCGTTGGGAGACGACTTGGTTCAACTGTCACATACTGCATTTTAAGTGTTTTAATTTGGTGGGGTACGGCCTCTATCACATACTGAATTAATAAGGAATATTACTTATTTTAATTAAATAAAATTCGAATCACAATAAATATTGCATTGAACATAAACTATTTCCCAAAAACGCGGGAAAATTTTAAAAGAACATAATTGGTACCATACATAATTCGAATGTACCATATCATTATATACAAATGATATTAAAATTCAACATAAAAATATTTACATCAAAAACAAAACAGTAGAGTTTCTTTCAAAATCCCAAGTAGCCCATGCTTTCCGTCTCTAAGCAGCTCCTAGCTCACTTATCACATCATCTGCTCCCGGATAACAAATTATCCGATCATTGCCACACACACACACAGATAGGGTGAGCTATGCACAATAAAAATGTAAACAAATATATGAAATAAATATGTTTTCCCCAATCCCAAAAATACATAATTAAAATCCTCATACTTTTCAAATCACCCAACCATGACCTCATAGTCCTTCATGAGTCATATGCATGAACTAGGTTTTGGGACTTCCCTGTGCTCCCACGAAAATAACTCATTCGTGGTCCAACCCTATGAGCCTATCCCGCTCATAGTCCTGCCCTACAGACTCCTCGCATGTAGTATAAACATCCAAGTCTCATAACTTGAACCCTGGCACGCACGCAATCACCATACTATGGACTCCTTGCCCAATAGTAGCTGACGGGAACATCACAATTCCTTGCCCATCGTGCGCCCGACACATGCAATCACCATACTAAGGACTCCTCACCCATTAGTAGCCGACGGGAACTCAACCAGTTCCATGCCCATCATGTGTCCAACCACCGAGCACATCCCAGACCCCTATTGGACTTAGTCCTTCAAGCCCAAACATCACACCACATGCATATACAATCTATCCTTATGAGATACAACTAAAACACACTCACAAGCACATAGAAACATAAAAGTTCGCATAAACTCGCTTAGGCTAGGGACCTCTCGCCCAAGCTAAGCCCTCAGCCTTGCCTAGGCTAGCTCACCTTGCCTGAGCGAGCTTAAAACAACAACAACATCAAGTTATCTAGCTTAGGCAAGATCCTCTCGCCTGTGCGAGTCACAC
Organism: Vigna unguiculata; assembly: GCF_037176805.1. Classification (NCBI taxonomy): domain Eukaryota; kingdom Viridiplantae; phylum Streptophyta; class Magnoliopsida; order Fabales; family Fabaceae; genus Vigna; species Vigna unguiculata. The sequence goes on along the minus strand of NC_140795.1, from coordinate 18,415,603 downwards.
CTTCCCCCAAAACAACATACAGACCTCGCCTAGACGAGGAACCACTTAAACAACGTCATTTCTCATCGCGACCTCGCTCAGGCGAATGTCTCTCGCCTGAGCGAGACTGAGTCACTCAAAACACCAATACTTCTTGCCTGGGCGAGATATCGCGCTCAAAAGCGCCCAAATTTCCTCGCAATCTCGCTTAGGCGAACTGTCCCTCGCCTGAGAGAGACTAAGTCGCTTAACACCAAACCAAGGTCGCCTGGGCGAGCAGCGCGACCCAAACCAGACGTGAGGTTCTACAACTCTCGCCTAGACGAGATAAACTCGCTTGGGCAAGACTTGCAGAGTTCCCTCACTGTCACACACGCATTTTACCCAAAACAATGTTAATTCATGCCCAAAATTGTACCACAAACCAGTCAATCGATACCAATATAATTATAATGGCAAATGCCATTCAGAATCATCCATTCCAACCCACTATACCACCAATTGCGAATATAAGACTAAAAGTATCCAAAACTCTCATCCCACAACCTATTCCACATACATAATCAAACATCCAAATTCCACATATCTCCATTTCACAATCACAACACATAGAATGCGAAATTGACACCATTCAGAATTCAATTAAGAAGCAATAATCCATAATCATAAGACAAACATCAATTAATACACAACACACAGAGACAGCTCCCTTAACTTGAAAATTTGATTGAAATTGGTTTTCCTTGGTTTGCCCATTCTGCTAGACTTTTCTTTACCCCTTCACATTCATACCACAATGATTAGTTAGCAAAAATAAAGCTTATTCTTTGCCCACCAAGGTTTGAACCCATGACCTTCCACTCATAAGGCCAAAGCACAACCATTATGCCAATTCACATTTGATGATATACACAATCAACATAAGTTTACATTTCAAATTCCACACTTTTACATATTATTAAAAATAAATCATAAAACAACAACACATAATTGGCAAACATAGGACTCGAACCCAAGTCCTCTCATACAATCAAGTACTCTCAACCACTTAAGCTAGTACTTTTCCACACCATAACTATCAGAATTTAATGCCATAAAGGCTCTCACTACCCGTATTTATAATTATTTATTTATTTTATTAATTAATTTTCACAGTTCTTACAGGAAATATTTTTTCCCACCTAACATAAATTCAAACCAATCAAAGTAATAAACTCAATAACAATTGTGATGTACGAACACTATACATATACAATGCAAGCTCACTAGACATCATATGTGCAAAAACAATACATTGGCTTACCACTTAACAACTGATAGGTTACAAAATTTTTTGTTTTCCAACCTACCTAACCTCAATCAAATGAAAGTGATTACCAACTTTGATGTGCGAAAACTATACATATTCAATCTCAACTCATTAGTGCAAACAAAACAACATGTGTGCAAAAGTAATACCCTGCCTTAGCACTTAAATACTAACAGGTTAGCATATATTTTCATTCCCACATTACATACATACAAACCAATGCGTTGCAAACTAATCTGACTTCCTATAACAAATTAACCTTGCAAACCAATATCCCAATTAATCACTTCCAATAACAAAAATAAATTTATATTACATCAAGTCTATTTACCTTATGTAAGACCCGGGAAAAATTAGACTAAAAGAAAACACATGGAAAAAAAATTATAGTTTGATTAATATTGTTGAATTATTTAATTTAATTAGGTTATAAATTTATTAAATATGGAATAATTATTATTTAAGTGATGGTTGTATTTTATTTAATTAAATGAGTTATTAAAGTTGCTATTTATCTAATTTATGGAATTATGGTTTATGGAGTATAAGTGTTTTAATACTTATAATGCATGTTATGTGTTATTTGAAGCTTTACCTTATTTCTTCCCTTTATTTTGTTGATTGGTGCATGAGGATTTAATGAATATACTTGATATATCCTTCTTCTTTTTGATGGCCTGCATGTGTGATTGTTTTCTCTTCATTCACACTGTTGCAGCAAGTTTTTTTCATGAGATTAACTCTTCTACCTCTCCTTTTTTATTTACGTGAATGTGGTGACGAGTTATTAGCTTTCCTCTTTCTTTTTTTTGATATCATGTGTATTGATGTGGGTGCAGTACAAGATTTTATATTTCAATGAGGCCAAGGATTGATTGAACACTTGCTTGTACATGAGCTATTTATTTTGGTGCAGCCACCTTTCCTTTTCTTTATCTCGTTTTGAGGCACTACCCATTTTTCTACACTGCACACTTTTCATAAATGGTGATTTCTACTTCGTTAACCGTTGGATCGAGCTGAAAGTTTAGCAGTTTATCCTTAACACATAGTTCTTGACTTTGACCGGTTGGATCTTGAATCAAAGCTCTATAGTGAGAGAAGTTTTTATCACAAGGTCCTTGTAGTTTGGTTGTTGACAACATTGACCTTTGTTGTTTGTTTGATGCATAACTTTCTCTATAGTTATTCAATTAAGCTGGTTTTTGTTGCATTTGATTCTTGATTCAATCATCTTTAATTTGAATATAAATACATAATTTTTGGAGTTTTACACAAGCTGCAGTTTTACTTATAAAATCCCAAATCATTTGCCTAATGTGTTGTTAAGTTGGATTGGATAAAAAATATAAGAATTAGTTATGTTGCAAGAGAGAGAGATGTAAGTGAGGATTTTGAGGCATGAAGGTGTGCAAGGTTGTGATTCACAGTGGGAGAGTGACGTGAATAAAGAGGTTATGTGATTGGTGATTTTTTCTTGGTTTGTATGGCTTGCATGGTTATGTAGTTTAAACATTGGTTTGAGGATACTTATTTGATTGTGATGTTATATTGTGTTTGAATGAATGTCACTCGTTGGGTTCATTGTATGAATGTATTATTTGATAAGTTGATGGGTTTATGTTATGGTTTATTTTCCATGCATGTGATGGTGTATATTTTGTTGGCAATATGTAATTCTCATGGGTTGCATTATGGGAGTGTTTTGCCTTGTTGAGACTCTTGGTGGAATTAAATGTTGTGTGAGGTTTTCCGTACCTAGGAACCCAGTGAAGACTCTTTTGCCTGTGTGAAGAAGTGGAAAAGGTTATCTTGTCTTGTGTGAAGCAGTGGTAGAGGATTGGTTTGAGTGTTGTACCCTCTCGCCTGAGTGAAGCAGTGGGGAGGGGGTAGATGTTTCACCTTATTTCGGCTCGTTGCGAGTATAGTGCCGGTGTGCGATCCATTGACATTTTTACTCATAATTCCTTGAGGAATAAGGAAGACAGTCTGACTGCGTTAAGTGGGACGCATCGAACCATAAAGCTTGATTATGATCACTATATTTGAAGATTTAAGATGAATGTGATGCTATGTTTGGTTTAGTATGATTGTTTGGATTTCGGGTTTGTGTGTTCAAACGAAGGATGGATTGTGATCATAATGTTTTCGTGTTACTTGAATGCGACATTGAGTATTATTGGACATGTTTTATTTGCTAAATTTCTTTTATGAATATCATTGTTTATGGTTAGCTTACCCCTATTTGTTTGTTTGTTTGTTTGTTGTATGTGCGATGATCGTTTAACGTGTGTGTTATACAGGAGCAGATGATATTGTAGATAATCTTGGCATGGAGTAGATGGACGAGAGGCTGGGGTAGACTCGGGAGTTTTTATAATATATTTAGTTATTTGAAATCAGATACTAAAAATTATGTAATTTTCTTTTGATCGCAAATGTTATTTGATGTTTTTGATAAAGTGACGGTTTGAACTATGTAATTTAAATCAAGTTAAAAGTTTTTATTAGTACATTTTCAATGTTAATTCTTTTTTCCACTAAATGCAAAAATTTTCTAATGTTCCGTGACATCCCAAATTTGGGGTGTTACACCTTACCCCACTTCCCATAATGGGTTGGGTTCAACAATGGCTTTGCTTACCTCTTCACCAATGTAGAGCCACAACACAACGAAAAAGACCAATCCTTTAGATTCTGATTCAGAGTGATTCTTTTCAACAATAGACCTTCCTCTTCCGCTGTTCAACAACACTATAACAAAAAAAATCCAAACTTTATCAAATATTCTCCAAAAAGCGAAACAAAAAGGCCTCATTTCCACAAATAACACGAAATACCAGGACTTTGTTGCAGTGGGTAAACCAAATATTTTTTGTGCACCACCAACAGAGAAATTACCAACCCCGTCGAAAAGAAACTTGGGGGAGGGAGGAAAAACAAACTTGGAGGATGGAGGAAGAAAAAACTTGAAGGGTGGAGGAAGAACAAACCTGAGGGATGGAGAAAGAAGAAATTGCTCTCCACTTCTCTCACGAGCTCCATTATTCTCTCTCCTTACTCTTTACCCACTTCTGTCACGAATCAACCTCCCTTTCTCGCGCGCTGTCTTTGACAAACATGGTCAATGTGGAAATTGTGTAAAAAAAAATTAAAAAAACCTTGCAAGGTCAAGTTGTGAGAGAAGTTGTCACTTTTTGGTTGTTACTATATCATTTTTCAACTTAAAATCATAAAGCCACGTCATGGGAACACGTCATGGGGTAAGAAAAGGGTTAAATGATGAGGATCATTGTATCACTATTTTTTTTCTCTCACTCTCATTGCTGCCACATGATAATAGGAAAAACAAATGGGTTTAAATTTTTTGAATCTTAACCAAATGTCAAATAACACAAAATGGAAGAAATATTTATTGGTTAAGGTTAGGGTTTTTGGGAGAGGAGAGAAAATGGGAGATTTAAAAGCAGAGATAACCCGGGGGAAGGAAGGAAGAGGCTACAAGAGAAACACAGGTTGGAAGAACCAATCAAGGTAGAGAAGCTTGACCTTGTCTTTATGTTGATTCTTTTATCTTTTGTATTTAATGAATGAGACTTTGAAGGGTGTGCATAAGTGTATGAGTATTGTTCATGTTGTTGTTTTGTTGCTGAATTGTGACCATATCCTTGAGGTTGAGTACCACCATTTTCTTAGTATGCTTCGAGCGATGCACGAATCAGTGGATTGTCCGAAGTTGGTGTAGGTGGGGCTTCCAAATGTCGTTCTGTGGCCGCATATGGGTGTCCAGGTTTTATGGGATGCTCTCCATTTGGGGTGGGTTGGGTAGTGCAACTTCTATTCTCCTTAATAACCTACACCATGTAAGGCCCGCTAAATTCCTTTTTCCTTTTCTGCCCTAAATTAAAAGGGTTGCCCTAATGTAATGGGCCTAAGGGCTGGCCTAATAGGGATTCAAACCCTAATCTACCCTAATTCCATTCTTTCATTCACTTTTCAGAAAACACGTTCCACCTTGCCTCCTTTGAGTAGTCGCAACTCTTTGCTAGTGTTAGCTGTCAACCTTCTTCCAGCTAGCTCAAGTCAGGTTTCTGCTCCACGTATGTCATTCCTCAGCTCATGATTCCCCTTTTTTGGGCTTATTTCCATTTTTACCGTTAGGGTTTGGTAGTAACTCGTTCCTTTTTTCTGTTTTACCGTTTATTCCAACTCTTTGGCCATCCTTAGGACAATCGTGCTCACTGTGTGCATGTCGGAGTGTTCCGCTAACTTGTTTTCCAGGTACGGGAGGTTAGGGTTCGCCCTTTCTTTTGTGTTATGCTGATTGTGCTACTGTTTCATCATTTTAATATGCTTGGTGTGTTGATGCGAACTTGTGTATGGTAGTATTCAGCCATTTGTCACCTGTTGAGTGTTTATGCACGAGAGAACAGTGGTGAGCACTGGTTTCCTCGCCCAAGCGAGCATGTGTCGCCTAGGCGAGATCAATAGAGGCTCGCCCAAGCTGCTTCACGCGAGTGGTCGCTCAGGTGACTCACGTTGCTGTTGAGCGAGCGAGCATCTCGCCCAAGCGAGAGGGGTCTCGCCTAAGCGAGATCCCGTGTGAGGCTATTGTTCCCCTTTTCGAGCCCTCTCCTAGGCGAAGGAGGCTCGCCTAAGCTAGAGCCTCTTGGCTGAGCCAGAGCCTCGCGCCTGAGCGAGACCCTTTAGCCTGAGCGAGGAGCCGAGCGAGGTAGTGTGATGTGTGATTGTTTCCTTGAATCTTGAATTGTTAATGCTTGCTTGGATTTGACTATTTTGTTAAATGCATGAGACAAATAAATATGCATGAGTGATGTGATTCATGAATTGTGAATAATGGGTTTGACATGAACTTAGCATGTGATCTTAATGAAGAGGTTGGTATTAAAGTGGAATGGTAACGAGATGAGTTGGAATGGTATATTCATGGATGGAGTATGATGAATTGGTATGGATTGATCTGGAACCTGAAAGGGATTGGTTATAAAGGGACTAACTCTTGTGGTGAGAGTAACAGGAGGCCTAAAACTCATTAAGGGCTAACCTTATGCGTGAGGTATTGATTCATCGTAACACTTGTAACACAGCTCGGGGGTGAGCAGAGGTATCAACCACAAGTGCAAGCATCCGCTGAATCCGACCAGATTATATATATCCAGATGAGTCGAGTCAGGGTCTAGTGTATTGCTTGATAAAGTCATAACATGTGGGGTGATTTATAAATACTGCTTGAATTGGGTGATAGTATGTGATTGCATGATAATTGATTTCTACTCTAGCTTACCCTACTATTGGTGTTGTATGTTCTGTGGTGTGGTATTTTCTTTTACAATGATCATCAACTTGTTGATGTGAGTAGAGGTGAGAACTCCCCGAAATAATCAGGGTGATGAAGGTTCCGCTGCATAGTCCGCTTGGACTAGATCTGTATCTTGATGGGGTTGTCGGTTGGATGTTGTAACTAGTTTGCTTTGGCATCGTGGTGTTCCTAGTATCTTGTAGGGGTTGTGTTTAATAGCCCAGAACTGCGCTGCTATACTATTTGTGCGTGAGTTTCTTTAAATTACGCTTATTAATTAAATGGGACGTTACATTTATGGTATCGGAGCGGTCATTCCTTAGGTCTGTGGACTTGGATGTCTGCTTAGCTTTCTCTATGTCTTTCTGAGTGTTCCAGTTAAATTTCTTGTCTTATCAAGCCTAACGAAGTGATTTTCTGTGTGCCAATGAACAATGGCACATTCTCGTAAGACTCCACAATCCTCTAATGGTGACATACCCGATATCGTAGGGCAATAGAGGCGATGGTAGCTACTATGACACAGCAACAGATAGCGTCGCTCGAGCAACAACAGCTAGTGATGCAATAGATGGGGGCTGCTAGGGTCGCTACTGAGGATGCTCATTGGTAACAAATGGAAGCCCTCCAGCAGCTGGAAGAGAACAGGACAGTTGCACCTGTTTTTGGTCCCGAGCCACAACCGATAGTTAGGGAGTGGAGCCTAGAAGATTTTCTGAAGCATCATCCGGTGAAATTTGACGGTAGAGTCAGCCCAGATGCAGTAGACCAGTGGCTGGAGGATATAGAGAGGATCTTCGATGCGAAGATGTGCCCGGTAGAGAACCGATTATCATTTGTTGTATACATGCTAACCGGTGAGGCGAAGCATTGGTGGATTTGCATGAAGTCCATCATCGAGGAGAGGGAGGAGTCGTCACATGGGAGGCTTTCAGGGGGAAGTTCCTCTCAGAGTATTTTCCCAATAGCAGCGTGAGGTATGCCAAAGAGGTGGAATTCCTCTAGTTAACTCAGGAAGGGAAATCGGTGACTAAGTATGCTGAGAAGTTCAAACACCTCAAACGCTTCTACACTCTACAGCTCGACAAGGAATGGAGATGCTGCAAGTTTGAGAATGGTGTCCGTGGTGATATTCGCTTGATGGTGGCTCCCTTATCCATCAAGGACTTTGCCGCTTTGGTAGAGAAGACCAGAGCGATGGAGAAGATGAAACATGAAGTAGAAGGTCAGCGCCCTCAGCAGCCACAGGAACCACAGAGGATTGGTGGACCATCTGGGTCCAAACCCAGACATGAGGAGCGAAGGAGGCAATATGATAGACCTCACCTTCAGTCTTAGGGCTCTAGGAGTTTCCCTCCCTAGTAGGGCTGAGTACAGTGTTATATATGTGGATGCCCTCACCTGAGGAACGCTTGCCCGTGTATGGAGTGTTACTGCCGGTGCAACAACTGTGGCAAGGAAGGCCACTTTGGGAAGGACTGTCCCACCATTGCTAGGGTAGTGACACAACCTCCAGTTCAGACACCCCACCAGCATCAGCAGAGGGACAGAGGCAACAAGCCTCAGGCGACGGGCAGGGTGTTCGCCATGACAGGGACGGAGGCGGCAAGCTCAGGTAACTTGGTTATTGGTTATTGTGTGATCGCTGGTGCTAGTTGTTGTGTGTTATATGATAATGGAGCGACACACTCCTTTGTGTCAAATGCTTGTATGGAACGTTTGGGTCTGCTGGTGTGCGAGCTGCAGTGTGAGCTTGCGATGTCTACTTCGGCGTCGGGTTTTGTCAAGACGTCGTCCTTATGTGCTAGGTGTTCGGTGGAGGTAGAGGGACGCAGGTACAAGGTGAATCTAATTTGCTTACCTCTACAGGAGTTGGAGGTAATCTTAGGGATGGATTGGCTCTCTGCCAATCGAATTCTTATAGATTGTCGAGAGAAAAGATTGTTGTTTCCTAACTCAAAGGAGCCTGAGTTTGTATCTCCTTAGGGAGTGGTGAAGGAGATTCAGAGTGGCGCACAATGCTTCATAATCTTTGCTCATATGGAGGTAGAGAAGGAAGAAATGTTAGTTATACCGGTGGTGCACGAGTTTGTGGATGTGTTCCCGGACGAGGTATCGGGGTGGTGATAACTCAATTTCTATACCTTCATATTGAAGCTTATTGCACTCATTTGCCATTTTTAGTTTCCTTTATCTTTCATCATAGCTTAAAAATGTGATATTTTAAAGTTGTCTTCAAAAGCTGCAGTATCGCCTGGCGGTATTTATTACCGCCCGGCGCTTCTTAAAGGATCATTTTCCACTGTCACGTTCCCGCCTGGCGCTATCCTTCTTCCGCTAGGCGCTGGCGGAAAAACGCTAATTTTTCAGCACTGACCTTTGCTGCTTGTTCTGATCATAACTCTCTCTACAGGTGTCCAAATGAGTTGGTTCTTATTGCGTTGGATTCTACACTCAAAGAGCTTTAATTGAAGTGGTAGAACGCAATTTTTGGAATTTTGTGCGAGATGCAGTTTCCTCTGGAAGATGGCAGCAGTTACAAAGGCAAAAACCACCTCCACCAGTGTAGGAAGGGCCTTTGGCAGCGGTTGTTTATCATATTGTGCACCGGTTCGCGAACCGAAGCATATTGGGGCGAGGCCAAAAGAGCACAGCTTTTGGCCTCGGTTAAGGCCCGAAGCCATAGAGTGCCCTTCTGCCTCGGTTCAGACGAACCCGAGGCCATAGAGCCCACCTTTTGGCCTCGGTTTTCTGTGCCACCCGAGGCCATATGAGCTGCTTTTTTTTTTTTTTAAATTCGAAACCCTTTTGGTGGTTTCGGCAGTGTTTTTCGAAACCCTTTTCGGTAGTGTTTTGCAGGTCTACAGTGGCCATGGTGGTGCGCGGAACAAGCTTTGCGGAGGCGTGAAGGGTGAACACTGCTGGAGGATGGTCGCGCCGCTGCTGGTTCGTGAAGTTGCTGCCATGGCTACTGCAGTTGCGTTCGTGAATGGCGCAGGCATGGAGGTTCTGCTCAAGGTGGTTTCCGGCGAGAAAAAGATGGTGCGTTGCAGTTCGTGGTGCAGATCTCGCTGATGGTGGCGCGGTGGCTGCCGGCTCGCGTAGAAGTGGAAGGAGGCTCGAACAGTGGTGCGGCGCAGATGCGACTGTGAATGGAGATGGTGTTGCGAACAGGTGCAGGGACGTTGGTTGAAGATGATGGAAGCTTGCAGGTTGCAGGTGCGTGGTTCGAACTGCTGGAGGTTGTTCTATGGTAGCAATGGAAGGCTGTTCTGGTTGTTGCTGCCGCTGGTTTTGCTCCTGCAGAGAGAAATGGAGGAGAGAAATGGAGGACCTGCGCGCGCGAGGAAGAAAGGGGCTGCAGTTTTGACCTAATTAAACACTATGGCCTCGGTTCAATTTAGAACCGAGGCATATACCACCTTTTGCCTCGGGTCCCCACCACCCGAGGCCTAAAACCACTTTTGGCACCGGTATTCTCACAACCGAGGCCTATAAGTCAAAACGAGAATGGCATTTTTGAAATTTTGGGCATCCTTTTTGGCTTCGGGCCTTCTTAACCGAGGCCTAACAGGGCTTTTGGCTTCGGGTTTTTTACAACCGAGGCCTATCACTGGTTTTGGCTTCGGGTTGTAGGGGAACCGAGGCATAAAAGTTGCCAATAATTGCAAAATTGCCACCGCGCCATTATAGGCTTCGGTTCCTGGCCAACCGAGGCCTATAAGGCGAGGTAGAAATCCTATTCTGCACTAGTGCTCATGTTTTCGTTGAAAGCTTGGTGCATTTAGCAAAGCCTTGAGCAGACCCTTTCTTCACCTAATGGGCCTCTTCTCTGCACATGGAATAGCCCAAAAAAGGGAGCTGATCTAGGGTTGGCCATCATTGCCACATCAGCAGACAAAACAGAAGAAAAATTCTGTTTGGACTGGCAGCACACACACTGAAAAAGCAGGATCAGCTTTTGGCAGCTTTTGGGGGACAGAATGTTGGGAGGAAATTGGAGAGGCAATTTGGCGCAGAGGGGAGGGGGCTGAAATGGAAAAAAGAAGGGACACAGAGAGACCTCATCTTTACACAGTTTTCTCGTTTTTCAGAATTAAGAAAAAGAAAATAGCAACGCATGTAACTCAGTTTTTCTCGAAGCTTTTGTGCAATTTTCTTTTCAGTGGAAGAGTGTAATGGTTAATACACTCGGGTAGCTTTTCAATTTTTTTCTCTGAAGTTTTTCTTATGCTATGAGAATGAATGTTCATCAATTTCTTCTAGCTTTCTATTGCAATTTCCAGTTTAGGAACGAAGTAATCTTACTCTCGGGTAGCCATAGTCCCTCGTATTATACTTATTTCTCACTGTTCCATTGCCTCTGATTTTCTTGATCTTCACCTCATTTTTAGTGCTACATTCTAGGTTTGTATGTGTTTTATCTAGTAGTGCTGAGATCAATGGTTGACTTTGCACAATGAACTCCAATCCAGTGTTAATCTCTGATTTTCTGAACTACTATTTCGACCACTGGTTCTGCACTGTTTTACCATGTTATTTACTGCCTTTTTCATCTTTTTGAGCACTAGATTGGAGCACTTGCTATTTTGTTGATGCTTTTCTTTTGATATCTACTTTTACAGTTTAGTTTGATCATGCATTTCACTTAATCTGTGCTGCACTTTACATTCCAATCTTGCCTTTTTATTTTCCCAGTTTTACTGAAAGTAGTACCTATTTTGTTCTCTGTTACACATTTCTCTTTTTAGTTAAATTCTGTTTTGATGTTGCATTTGTGATTTCATTAAATTGACTGCATAGTACTTGTTTTTTTTTTCTCTTGGTTTTTTTTTATTTTATTTTCAATTTCCATTGCACCTTAGTTTGACTGTTACAGAGCTCATTTCACAGTCCTGGTTTAGTTGCATTTTTGTTTTCTAGTTTCACAGTCTGTATGTAGTGTTAATTGCATTTTAATTATTTTAGTTATTACTACTTTCTGCTCTTACTTCTAAAAATCCTCAAAAATCTGTCTTTCAACACAATCAATGAACTCATTGCATTGACTCCATCCTTGGACTGACCTGAGTTGATCCTTATACTGCATTAGTAAAGGGTGATTAATTCAGTTTGTTTGGGACAGTTTAGGCGACAAAATCTGTCTACCAAATTGGCGCCGTTGCCGGGGATGGTGCTAGTGTTTTGAGCTTATTGAATGTTTTTCTCTTGCATTTTGTACAGATTTAGTATATAGTTTCTTTTTTATTTTTCTAGATTTTTCTCTTTGGCTACTAGTTCAATAAAACTGATTTCTGAATGCATCTCTATTCTATGCTTATTGTAGTTTGTTGCACTTGTGTGTGTTTCATGTTTTATGACCAGGTCTAGGATAAAAGAAAAAGATTTGTATCCCTTGGACCCTGAAGTTGCAAGAACATACAAGAGGCGATATAGACTGCAACAACAAAGAAAGAAACAAGGAGAGTCCAGCCACACTGTCTCATATTCCAATAGTGACACTACAAGCTCTCATTCTGAATCAGAAAGTATTGAAGATATGGCTGGAAACCAAGAGAGGACTTTGAAGGAGTTGGCCAATCCTGATATTGGTTACCAGCCCCTATGCATACAACTGCCACAACCAGAAGGTGCAGTAAGCTATGAGTTGAAATCTGGTTTGATACATCTGCTGCCCAAATTCCATGGTTTGTCTGGAGAAGACCCCCACAAGCATCTAATGGAGTTTCACGTAGTCTGTTCTACTATGAAGCCAGTTGATGTGCCTGAAGAGCTAGTGAAGATGAAGGCCTTCCCATTTTCATTGTGTGATGCAGCTAAAGATTGGCTTTACTTGCAACCAACACCAATAACCACATGGACAGATATGAAGAGAAGATTTCTGGAGAAGTTCTTTCCTGCCTCCAGAACTGCATCAGTGAGGAAGGATATCAGTGGAGTGAGACAGCTGCAAGGAGAGTCCCTATATGAGTATTGGGAGAGGTTTAACAAGTTATGCTCATCATGCCCAAACCACCAGATCACAGAGCAATTGTTGATTCAGTATTTCTATGAAGGTTTGCTGCCCATGGATAGAAACATGGTGGATGCATCTAGTGGAGGCACTTTGATGGATAAAACCCCTTCTGCAGCAAGAAGTCTAATTTCCAATATGGCTGCAAACTCACAGCAGTTTGGTGTAAGAAATCTTGGAAAAGTTGTACATGAGGTGCAAACTCACAATGTGGATGTAACTGAGCATTTAAGGTTGGAGAACAAGTTAAATGAGTTAACTTCTATGGTGAGGCAGCTAGCAATAGGCCAACAAACCACTCAGACTCAACAAACTCAGCAGAGATTATGTGGGATTTGTGCTGCTGATCATTTCACTGATGTGTGTCCACAGCTGCAAGAACCAGCCCTTGCTGGAGTTTTCCAAGCACAATCTAACACTTCTAGATCTCAACAAAACCAGCAATACAACCCATATTCCAATACCTACAATCCTGGTTGGAGAGATCATCCAAATTTGAGGTATGGACCAGCACAAACACAACCGCTAAGAGGGCCATTCCCTCCACCCCAGCAACATCAATTTCAGCCACAAGTCAATCAATATCCACAACAGCAGCAGAGATACGTTCCTCCACCATTGAGGAACAATGCAACACCACCTTTGCCTACCCCAAAACAACCTCAAGGCAATGCAACAGTTGTGACTGAAGATTTGGTAAAGCAGATAGCTGACAGGATGGCTATTCAAATGGCAGAGAGGATGTCTGCACAGATTGAGCAAAATGTGACAGCAACCATACAAGACCTAAAGACCCAGCTTGGCCAGTTAGCAACTGAAATGAATGAGGTGAAGCAACAAGGGTCTGGAAAGTTACCATCCTAGACAATGTTGAATCCACATAACAATGTGAGTGCCATTACATTGAGGAGTGGCAAGGAGTTACAAGAAGGCACTCAAAACAAAGACAAAGGAAAATCGGTTGGTCAAGAAGTGCAACAACAACCACCACAGCAAGCACCAACAGTGCCACTGCCTTTTCCTTCCAGAGCTGCTACAAATACCAAGAAGTTGGAGGATGAGAAAGATTTGATGGACATGTTCAAGAAGGTGGAGATCAACATTCCCCTGCTGGATGCAATCAAGCAAATTCCGAAGTATGCAAAATTTCTCAAGGAGTTGTGCACTTATAAGAGAAATCTTCGCAAGAGGCATCTCCAAACAGTTTCATCATTGTCACAACCTGGTTTGCCTCAAAAGTGTGAAGATCCAGGGCATTTCACCATCCCTTGTACTATTGGAGAGCTTACCATAGCTAATGCTCTGGTGGACTTGGGAGCTTCAATCAATGTGATGCCAGAATCTGTGTATAGGATGCTTAATTTAGGTAGATTGAAGCCAACCAATGTGGTGATTCAACTAGCAAACAAAAGCACAGCTGAACCTTTAGGAGTCCTTGAAGACGTGTTGGTAAAAGTAAATAGATTGATTTTTCCAGCTGACTTCTACATTCTTGATATGCAGGATGATCGAGCCATGCACCAATCCACTTTGATCTTGGGAAGACCATTCCTAATGACTGCAAAGACCAAAATAGATGTGTACTCTGGTACTATGTCTATGGAGTTTGGAGATGATATAGTGCAGTTCAACATCTTTGAAGCTATGAATTATCCAATAGAGGGTCACTCCATTCTATACGAGCATCCAGTTTTCATGTGTGATGCTGTGAAACCTGGACCAGTTACTGACTTTTGCACAAACATAGATTTAGGAGTTGATTTCATTTTAGATGTTGATTTTGATTTATCACTTTCTGAATTTGTTGATCTTTTTGATATAGACTTAGACACACTCACAGATTGCTCTTGCACTGAGAGCACTTGTGCTGCTTGCACTGAGATATTTGCTGTTACAACCTCCCTTTCTAGTTGTTTTGTAGAAACTGACATTGAGGTTAATGTTTCACAACAAGCAACATTAGAGCAAAAGACATGTAAGCAACAATCAAAAATGGAGTTGAAACCTCTGCCAGAAAATCTGAAGTATGCCTATTTGGATGAGGAGGAAAGGTTTCCTGTGATTATAGCCAACAACCTCTTGGATGAGCAAGAAAATGAGTTACTGCAAGTGTTGAGAAAGAACAAGAAAGCCATTGGCTGGTCATTAGATGACATTCCAGGGATTAGTCCAGCTGTTTGTATGCACAGGATCCTGCTAGAAGATGATTGGAAGCCTGTGAGGCAACCACAAAGGAGGCTTAACCTTACAATCTTGAATGTGGTAAAGGAGGAAGTATCCAAGTTATTGAAAGCTGGCATCATTTATCCTATATCAGATAGCACATGGGTTTCTCCCATCCAAGTGGTGCCAAAGAAATCAGGAATTACTGTGGTGCAAAGCAAGGATGATAGTTTGATTCCAACAAGAGTTACCAACAAATGGAGAGTTTGCATAGACTATAGGAAGCTCAACCAAGCCACTAAGAAGGACCATTTTCCTCTCCCATTCATTGATCAAGTCATAGAAAGGTTGGCTGGTAAGACACATTATTGCTTCCTAGATGGTTTTTCTGGTTATATGCAAATACATATTGCACCTGAGGATCAGCATAAAACTACTTTCACATGCCCTTTTGGAACATTTGCATACACCAGGATGCCATTTGGATTATGCAATGCACCTGCTACTTTTCAGAGGTGCATGTTAAGCATTTTCTCTAACTTGATTGAGTGTTGCATGGAAGTCTTTATGGATGATTTTACTGTGTTTGGCACTTCATATGCTGAATGTTTGCATCATTTAGATAGAGTCTTGCAGAGATGCATTGAGACTAACTTGGTTTTAAATTATGAAAAATGTCATTTCATGGTGAGTGAAGGCATAGTCTTAGGCCATCTCATATCTGACAGAGGCATTCAAGTAGATAGGGCCAAGATTGATGTGATTACTTCTCTACCTTACCCCTCCACTGTGAGGGAGATTCGTTCCTTCCTTGGACATGCAGGTTTCTACAGGAAATTCATCCAGAACTTCAGCAACATTGCATTACCATTATCCAAGTTGCTACAAAAGGATGCACCCTTTGAGTTTGATGAGCCATGCAAGAAGGCATTTGATGAATTAAAGAGAAGGCTCACTACAACACCTATTTTGCAACCCCCAAATTGGAAGCTCCCCTTTGAGCTCATGTATGATGCGTCTGACTACGCACTAGGTGTTGTTCTCTCACAAAGAAAGGAAAAATTTCCTTATGTCATAGCTTATGCCTCAAGAACATTGGATCCTGCACAGAGCAACTACACCACAACAGAAAAGGAGTTGCTTGCCATTGTGTTTGCATTGGACAAGTTCAGATCATACTTGGTGGGTTCCAAAATC
Organism: Vigna unguiculata; assembly: GCF_037176805.1. NCBI lineage: Eukaryota > Viridiplantae > Streptophyta > Magnoliopsida > Fabales > Fabaceae > Vigna > Vigna unguiculata. The sequence continues at coordinate 18,399,622 of NC_140795.1, read as the reverse complement.
ACTGTCTTTACCGACCATGCTGCTCTGAAGTATTTACTCAAGAAATCTGATGCCAAACCAAGACTGATCAGATGGATGCTCCTCCTACAAGAATTTGATTTGGAAATCAAGGATAGGAGTGGAGCCTTGAATCAAGTTGCTGACCATCTCAGCAGAATTGAGGGCACACACAACACAGTGCCAATCTGTGATGATTTTCCTGACTCACTTTTATATTCTTTACATTCTTGTAATTCTATTCCATGGTATGCTGACCTTGTGAACTATTTGGCTACTAACATTTTGCCTTCTCATGCATCTAGAGCTCAAGTTGACAAGTTAAAAGCAGATGCAAAGCATTTTGTTTGGGATGACCCCTACCTTTGGAAGTTCTGCAGTGATCAAGTGATAAGAAGGTGTGTCCCTAATGGTGAGTTTGAAGCTATTCTACACCACTGCCATGACACATCGGTTGGAGGCCATTATGGGCCTCAAAGGACTGCAAGAAGAGTGTTAGACAGTGGATTTTACTGGCCAACAATCTTTAAGGACGCATACAGGTTTGTTAAAGGGTGTGAGAAATGCCAGAGGGCAGAAGGTAACATTACAAAGAGAAATGAAATGCCTCAACAACCTATAATTGTGTGTGAAGTATTTGATGTGTGGGGCATAGATTTTATGGGGCCTTTTCCCCCCTCTGCTGGTTTTTCTTACATTCTTCTAGCTGTGGATTATGTGTCTAGATGGGTGGAAGCCAAAGCCACCAGGTTTAGTTGCATTTTTGTTTTCTAGTTTCACAGTCTGTATGTAGTGTTAATTGCATTTTAATTATTTTAGTTATTACTACTTTCTGTTCTTACTTCTGAAAATCCTCAAAAATCTGTCTTTCAACATAATATATGAACTCATTGCATTGACTCCATCCTTGGACTGACCTGAGTTGATCCTTATACTGCATTAGTAAAGGGTGATTAATTCAGTTTGTTTGGGACAGTTTAGGCGACAAAATCTGTCTACCAGGTGGCCTCCCAATAGAGAGGTAGAGTTCTCTATCGATCTAGTACCAGGAACCGACCTAGTATCGATGGCTCCATACCGTATGGCTCCAGCTGAGTAGGTGGAACTCAAAAAACTGATTGAGGAGCTGATGAAGAAGCAGTTCATCCGACCCAGTACTTTGCCTTGGGGAGCACCAATGTTGTTGGTGAAGAAGAAGGACGGGAGTTCACGTCTGTGTGTGGACTACAGGTAGTTGAACAAGATGATAATCAAGAATAAGTACCCTCTCTCGAGAATTGATGACTTGATGGATCAGCTGCATGGGTCATCAGTGTTCTCGAAGATAGATCTATAGTCAGGATATTATCAGATATTGGTGAAGGCCGATGATGTGCAGAAGACGGCCTTTAGATCCAGATATGGCCACTATGAGTACGTGGTTATGCCTTTTGGTGTGACCAATGCTCCGGCTGCGTTCATGGACTACATGAACTGGATTTTCAGACCGTTCTTATATAAGTTCATCGTGGTCTTCATAAACGACATTCTCATATATTCTAATACTCAGGAGGAGCATGCTGAACATCTGAGGTTGGTGCTTAGTGTCCTAAGGGAGAAGCAATTGTATGTCAAGTTGTCCAAATGCGAGTTCTGGATGGATGAACTTCAGTTTTTGGGCCATGTAATATTTGCGCACGACATTGTAGTGGATCCGGCAAAGGTCAAGGCAGTGGTTAAGTGGGAAAGTCCCAAGTCAGCAATAGAGATCAGGAGCTTCGTGGGTTTAGCAAGCTACTATAGGAGATTCATTGGGGGATTCTCCAAGATAGTGGCGCCCCTGACGCAACTCACACGGAAGGACCAACCTTTCACCTGGACAGATAAGTGTGAGGAAAGTTTCCAAGAGCTGAAAAGAAGATTGACCAACGCTCCGATACTAGTGATCTTGGATGTTAGGAAGCCTTTCGAGGTCTATTGTGACGCCTCCCATCTCGGACTTGGTTGTGTGTTGATGCACGAGAAGAAGGCTGTGGCATATGCCTCGAGACAACTCAAGGTGCGTGAGAGAAACTACCCCACTCATGACTTGGAGTTGGCGGCCATAGTATTTGCCTTGGAGATCTGGAGGCACTACCTTTATGGTGCACAGTTTCGGGTGTTCAGCGACCACAAAAGCCTTAAGTATTTGTTTGATCAGAAGGAGCTGAACATGAGGCAGAGGAGGTGGATGGAATTCCTGAAGGACTATGATTTTGAACTGCTATATCATTCGGGGAAGGTGAATGTAGTGGCTGATGCATTGAGTAGGAAGACTATACATGCTGCACACCTTATGATTAAGGAGGTGGAACTACTAGAGCAGTTTAGAGATATGAAGTTGCATGTGAAGTTGGGTCCGAGTCCATTAGGTGTAGTACCTTAACTATATCTAATGATTTCTTGGATTCAATTAGGGAGAGGCAACTATTGGATGTCAGCTTGAACCGAGTACGAGAACAACTTGGGATAGATGAGGCAAAGGATTTTGCTTTGGGTAATGATGGCATACTGCGGTTACAGAGCAGAGTGTGTATACCTGATGATGCTGAGGTAAAAAGGTTAATCCTTGAGGAAGGGCATAAGAGTCGTCTTAGCTTGCATCCTGGCATGACTAAGATGTACCAGGATCTCAAGGAATCCTTCTGGTGGCAGGGAATGAAGAAGGATGTTGCACAATTTGTATCCGCTTGTTTGACATGTCAGAAGACGAAGGTGGAGCATCAAAGACCCGGTGCGAATCTACAACCCTTGGAGATACCAGTGTGGAAATGGGACAGTATCTCCATGGATTTTGTGACCCATTTGCCACGGACTTTTAGGGGGCATGATACAATATGGGTTCTAGTGGACCGATTGACTAAGAGTGCTCACTTCTTGGTGATGAACTTGAGGATGTCCATGGCAAAGTTGGCCCAACTGTACATCAAGGAAATTGTAAGACTGCATGGAGTACATTCGAGCATTGTATCAGACAGGGATCCTCGGTTTACATCACGATTTTGGCAAACCTTACAAGATGCTTTTGGAACCAAGTTGACCATGAGGACGATCCAGTCACTTGAGGACTTATTACAGACATGTATACTGGATCACTTGGGAGCTTGGGATGAAGTGTTACCGTTGATTGAGTTTACCTACAACAACAATTTTCATGTGAGCATTGGCATGACGCCATATGAGGCTCTTTATGGCAGAAAGTGTAGGACCCCTCTCTGTTGGTATCAAGATGGGGAGGCAGTGCTTGTTGGACCAGAGTTATTAGAACAAACCATCAAGAAGGTGAGAATGGTGAGGAGCAAAATACAGGCTTCTCAGAGTAGACAGAAGGCTTACGTTGACCGTAGAAGGAGACCTTTAGAGTTTGCAGCTGTGGATCATGTGTTCTTGAAAGTGACCCGAACCACTAGCGTGGGAAGGGCCCTCTGCTCAAGAAAGCTTTCGCCCAAGTTTCTTGGTCCTTATCAGATCTCTAGGAGGATTGGACCAGTGACATATGAGATAGCTTTGCCTCCTCAATTGGCAAACCTTCATCTGATGTTCCATGTGTCACAACTGAGGAGGTATGTGTTTGATCTGGCTCATGTGTTGGAATCTGAGGATATACAGATCAGAGAGGATCTTACTGTGGAAGTGCCACCCATTGCCTTGGAGGAGAGTCGAGTTAAGGAACGTAGAGGAAAACCGGTCAATCTTGTCAAAGTTATCTAGGATCGGAGGACTGGTGACTCTACTTGGGAGTTAGAGGAGGATATGAGGAAATCACACCCGCATCTTTTTACCTGGTAAGTTTTCATTTTCGAGGTTGAAAATTTCTTGTTGGGGAGAATGTAAGGCCCACTAAATTCCGTTTTCCTTTTCTGCCCTAAATTAAAAGGGTTGCCCTAATATAATGGGCCTAAGGGTTGGCCCAATGGGGATTCAGACCCTAATCTGCCCTAATTCCATTCTTTCATTCAATTTTCAGAAAATATGTTCCTCCTTGCCTCCTTTGAGCAACCGCAGCTCTCTGTTAGGGTTAGCCGTCAACCTTCTTCAAGCTAGCTCAAGTCAGGTTTCCGCTCCACCTAAGTCATTCCTCGGCTCATGATTCCCCTTTTCTGGGCCTATTTCCATTTTTACCATTAGGGTTTGGTAGTAACTCGTTCCTTTTTTCTGTTTTACCGTTTATTCTAGCTCTTTGGCCATCCTTAGGACAGTCGTGCTCACTATGTGCGTGTCGGAGTGTTCCGCTAGCTTGTTTTCCAGGTACTGGAGGCTAGGGTTTGCCCTTTCTTTTGTGTTGTGCTGATTGTGCTACTATTTCATCATTTTAATATGCTTGGTGTGTTGATGCGAACCTGTGTATGGTAGTATTGAGCCATTTGTGACCTGTTGAGTGTTTGTGCACGAGAGGATAGTGGTGAGCACGTGTTTTCTCGCCTAAATGAGCAAGTCTCGCCTAGGCGAGATCAAGAAAGGCTCACCCAAGCTACTTCACGCGAGTGGTCGCTCAGGCGACCCACGTTGCTCTTGAGCGAGTGAGCATCTCGCCCAACCGAGAGGGGTCTCGCCTAAGCGAGATCCCGCGTGAGGCTACTGTTCCCCTTTTCGAGCCCTCACCTAGGCGAAGGGGGCTCGCCTGACCGAGAGCCTCTCGCTTGAGCGAGACCCTTCAGCCTAAGTGAGGAGCTGGGCGAGGCAGTGTGATGTGTGATTGTTTCCTTGAATCTTGAATGGTTAATCCTTGCTTTAATTTGAGTATTGTGTTAAATGCATGAGACAAATAAATATGCATGAGTGATGTGATTCATGAATTGTGAATAATGTGTTTGACGTGAACTTAGCATGTGATCTTAATGAGGAGGTTGGTATTAAAGTGGCATGGTAACGAGATGAGTTGGAATGGTATATTCATGGATGGAGTATGATGAATTGGTATGAATTGATCTGGAACGTAAAAAGGATTGGTTATATAGATTGATGTCGTGTGTGTGTGTGTGTGTGTATATATATATATATATATATATATGCATGATAGGTCTTTCTTGATTGAACGAACATGATTGGTTGATGGTCAGTGCATAAATCCTTGAGATCTCTAGGTGGGATCTAAGGGTCGTGCTTTAGTGGTCGGGATGTAATTCCATGGCCCCTGTTAGTGGGTGTCCATGGTGGTGCCCCATCTATATCGTCTGGTAAGTATTCAAGGTAAGGTTGCATCCTGACACTCTAAGGAGTCACTTAGTGTCACTTAGAGCGGACGGACTCTTGTGGTGAGAGTAGCCGGAGGCCTAAAACTCTTTAAGGGCTAACCTTGTGCGTGAGGGATTGATTCATCGTAACACTTGAAACACATAGCTCAGGGGTGAGCAGAGGTATCAACCACAAGTGCAAGCATCCGCTGAATCCGACCAGACTATATGTATCCAGATGAGTCGAGTCAGGGTCTAGTGTATTGCTTGAGAAAGTCATAACATGTGGGGTGATTTATAAATACTGCTTGAATTGGATGATAGTATGTGACTGCATGATAATTGATTTCTACTCTAGCTTACCCTACTATTTGGTGTTGTATGTTTTGTGGTGTGGTCTTTTCTTTTGCAATGATCATCAACTTGTTGATGTGAGCAGAGGTGAGAACTCCCCGAAATAATCAGGGTGATGGAGGTTCTGCTGCATAGTTCGCTTGGACTAGATCTGTATCTTGATGGGTTTTCTTTCTGGGCTATGGCCCATGTATTAGTTTACTGTTTTAATTCCCTTTGGGGTTTTCAGTTGGATGTTGTAACTAGTTTGCTTTGGCATCGTGGTGTGCCTAGGATCTTGTAGGGGTTGTGTTTAATACCTCAGGACTGCGCTGCTATACTATTTGTGCGTGACATTTCTTTAAATTACGCTTATTAATTAAATGGGACGTTACACACCACATGCTTCTTTAATCTCAGGAACCCATGGCCTGCATTAGAAGTGGATAGTTTCAGGGTTCTTTCTTTTTTACGGTGCAGCCATGCGTTTCTTTTTGGGGTTAGTCTCCCTTTAACACATAGAAGGTCTTCTCTTCTTTTCCTGGTGCTATAGTTGGGTTTTTTGAAGTTTTCAGCGCAAGCAAATAGGCGCAACCCTTGTATCATTTCTCTAAACTTGGAGCCTGGTTCGTGGTAGTTTCACAATGAGTGCGAGGAAATCGTGGTTGTTCCATGTTGGTGCAGGTGGTTGTGGGACTTTTTATGTTGTGGGTTTTGGGTTGGATATGTGGTATGGGTGCTACCATTTGGGTTCCAATTCGTGTGAGTTATAGCGTGTGTAGTGGATGGATAGTGTAGTACTTTTCACGATTGGTTCTAGGATTGTTTTCTTTTGGAAGTGGTTAGTTCGGAGTTTTCTTACGTTCATGGATCAGGTGAGGGGCTTTGAGTAAAGACAAGTGGGTGCTATCAAAGGATAGAAGGGTTCTTCATTTTATGGTTTTGACTTTTCTTTACGTTCCTAAAACTCATTTGTTTGAGGGTGTAGTGCATGCGTTTCTGTGGTGGTTTATTATTGGAGGTTGCGTTTCTTTTTCTTGATGCATGGGGTGGTCCATGAATAGTTTTCCTCGACTTAATATATTACGTTTGTTGGTACAACTTCCTTGGTTCTCATTAGTTTTTTATACAAAATTGATTAATTGACAAACAAAGTTTGATAAAGCTGAGGTGGCTTTATGTATCACATGTTTTCATTTTTTTAATTTTGATAAAATTTACCACGCTGGCTTCGAAGGAAAGAAACTCTAGTTTTGAAGAATTTTTCTTTCATACTTTTCTCCTTTCTCACACTCTCCTTTCTGTATCTTTGTCATGCGTTCCCCTTCCTTTTTTCGTGCACCACTACATGTTAGTTCCATTACTCTTGCTTTGTTTTCAAATTTTTGGGTTTACTATTTTTCTTTTTGCACCCTCCAAATTCACAACACACGTCTCTATTGTTTACTACAAGCGCTAGGCAACCCTACTCTTTGCACCCTATAGAAAATGTGCAGCAGAATGGTTAGTGTTTGGACAAAAACCAAGAGAGGCTGAATTGGACACAAGTATTTATACTGGTTCAGCTCAAAAGATCCTACGTCCAGTTGTTAATCACTTTATACAGAGAGATTAACTCAATCACTAATAATAACAGATTACAATCAGATAATCAAGATAATAGGGAAAAGAAAACACCTATCTTGAAGACACAAGAGATGAAAGTAACTTTCTTTGAATCACACAGAGACCTTGACCTAGCTTTCCTAGCAACAACAACAACACTCAATCTCTTTGAAACCCTTTTAGGAAAAGTTATCGCTCTACTCACACTAGGCTTTTGAAAGCACTATTAAGAACACCTAGAGAACTTCTTTGCAAACACAACACTAAGACTTTGGCTCTCAAAAAGGTAATTTCGAAGTAGAATTGCAGTTCTTTAAATAGTGATTTCAAAAAATTAGGTTAAAAACTGAACAAACATGTTCTAACTACAAAGGATAATCGATTATCACTTATGATATTTGATTATTCCAGTAGGTTTTATGAAAACAAAATTTGAACATAATCGATTATCACTACGGATTTTCCAAAAATGAGGGAACCCAAAGAGATGAAGTTTATGTTGCTGATTCTAAGTTAATTAAAAATACTTTACAAAAGCAATTAACTTATTTTACAATCTCCCCCTTTTTATGATGATTCCTATAGTTGAGAGTCTTACAAAGAGAATGGTTAAAATAAGTTAATGTTTTCTTTAAACTTTTCTCCCCTTTTTTTATCATTAGAGAAAAGGCTAAAACTCCCATTATATCAGATAATCATCATACCACAAGAAGAAAAAGATGTGCTTAATCATTCATAATTATATTTAAAAGGGAAAGTACAAATAGTGGTAAATCATAAAATAAGAAATAGAAATCCTCCCCCTAAAATTTTGCACTCATGTCATCATCTTCTTTTGCATGAGTGAATTCCTCATCAAACCTATTTTCTAGATTTGAAATTCTAGTATCTATCCCCCTAATTAGTCCAAAAACTTCTTCGTGACGCGAGTTAGAAAGAAGAAATAATTCTTCTAGCCTTTTATTCATGCTCAATATGTTGTCTTCTAAGAAAAAATGATCCAGCACCACTAGAAGATACAACATTTTGTGAAGTCGAGGCTATAAGATCAGAAGGAGGAGTTCTTCATTTTCAGCTTCATAATTTGGCTTATCATCTCTATGGACATATACATCACCAAGAGGAATAAGTTTTAACTACTTGAGAGAGTTGTCAGCAATTTCATGTGCACGAATTGTACTTTTACAAAGCTCCCCAATTGTGTCGACTCCTTTGTATTCATAAATCCTTAAGATTAGGAGAGAATATGGTAGAGGATATTGTGGATACCTTTTGGCTTTTAGCATAGTATCAAGGATTAAGCTTGACCATTTGATGGGCACACGATTTAAAATCCCATACATTATAAGAAGATCAATGATGAGTCATTATTTTCCCTTATCCCATTCCCCTTTTTGTACCCATCTTGATGCTTGTTTAGTGCTTAATTGTCTCTTGCTAGAGCATTTTCCTCAATTGGGCTTCAATGGGCCATTATTTCGAATTTTGAGTAATTTGACATTAATTGGTCTATTTTTTGTTACCAATTATTTTTAGGTATTTTGTGGAGCAAATTTTTGAGCTTGGACAATAATCTTAAGATGAAGAGAGAGTTTCCATATCATTGCCATGTGAGCACCATGCCAATCAGCTTGTCCACGTCACTTGTCCACCATTTTGAACCTATAGTGGCATTGTTGTAATTCTGAGTGGTAGATTGGCGATTTGTAATTATAAGTTCCTATGGTAATGTGACCACATTTTTGGAGGGTTTCCTTAGAGTGACAATCCCTCTCTTTTTCTCCCCCATTCTCAATTTTTACTTTTTTGAGAGAACACCCATTTGGGGGTTTTCGTTTTCACGCATTTTCCACACGTTTTGGAGTGTTTTTGAGCATTTTGCACACTATTTCAGTCTGTTTTCTTCATATTGGTGATGTATTTTTCTTTACCTTTGCTTTGTAATTCAAATTCCACCGCTTTCTGACTTAGTGTATTGACTACTTGAAGGACATACAATTAAGCTTTGAGGTTCTATTTTGTATTTGTGTTTTGCCTCTTAATTACCGATTGGGTAATATGTTCTTGGTTGATTTCGTTCATGCTTAATGAATTAGGTTGGCTGCCATAGATGAATAGACGTTTGTATTTCTTAATTGCGTATTGAAACACGCTTTCAATCCTCGCTTAGTAGGTTTGAACGAGTGGATTGGGTATGACTAGAACCCTAATTACGTGACCCATTATGAGTGAAATTGCATTCAAATTCAAGGAAGTCAATACTGTTTTTAATCTGCTTTATTAACATTTACAAAACTATTTAATTTATTATCATAATTCTGGAATCTGCCACCCCCCCTTTGTGTTGAATTGCATCTGAAAATATCTTTCAATGAAAGGTTTGGTCACCGAGAGACGACCTTGGTTGAACTATTGAGTACTACATTTACATGTTTTATTTGGTTGGGTACGACCTTGATCAATCAGCCTCTAAGCATATGGCATGATTTGTTCCTCTAGGACACATAATCCAGACAATTAAATAGGGGATGAGTCTTTCATCCATTTTGAGACCCATTGCTAATAATTGTCTTCCAACATCCTGTGCAAGGTTGCATAAGAAGGATTAGTAAGTCAAAATTTGATTAAAGCCATTAATACCATTTAGGATAGACTCAACATCATCATTTATGGGAAATTTTGCCACATTTTCCCAAATATAATTATCAATGATGATGCTAACACCTTTGACCTTTGTGTAAACAACTTCATCTTTGATTTTGAGATTGTAGTAGAATACTCTCATAAGATCAAGATAGTATGATCCCTGTATTTCTACAAAGTGCTTGATGCCTTGGAAATTGAAAAGAGAGGGAAATTCAAAACCTGCAGTTGTGAACCTGCGAGTACTAATGTAGTTGGGAGAGATGATGGCCTTAGGTTTCCAGATTTGGATAAATTCATCTCTCCTTTCTTCATCGAAAATCCAACCTTCAATGGAAGAAGTTCGTGGAGAAGGCTGAGTTGAACGTGGAGTAGTACGTCGACGAGTGTGAATTTTTCTGCGGGATGATTTTGCCATTGTGAATAACACAGAAATTTGAGAGTGAGAGAGAGAGAGTTGTGCGAAACTTTAGGGTTCAAAAGGGGGCAAATTGAGAGATGTCGATTTTTCTGGGTGAATAGTTGAAATTGGCGGCGAGAATTTATAGGAAGATGTTTGCCAACGAATATATTGAAGAAATCGAGGCAAATCTAGCCGTTACAACGACTAGTTTTTGAAATTTTTTTGCCCAACGTTGCGCGATAATTGATTATCCTTGGTGATAATCGATTATTATTTCAAGGTTTGAATCCTAAAAAGAATTGGATGAGCAGATAATTGATTATTGTAAGTTATAATCAGTCATTACAGAACAGATTTTAGTAATTTGGATAGGGGTCTTGATAATCGATTATTCTCTCTAATAATCGATTATCCTTAAGAATTTGAACTTTATTCAGAGAATGGATAATCGATTATCCTTAATGATAATCGATTATTGAGCGATGCTTTACCAAAATTTGGAAAACTTTAAGTTGTTGCACTTTCAAGATATTTCTAGTATTTCCAAATCTCTCCTAAGTTCATAAAATCCATCTTCAGCTAAAGGTTTTGTAAAAATTTCAACTAATTGATGCTTGGTGTTTACATATTCTATAACACAATTTCCTTTACTTATGTGATCCCTTAAAAAATGATGTCTAATTTCTATGTGCTTTGTTCTATAGTCCATTATGGGATTTTTGGTTAAGTTTATGGCACTTGTATTATCACACTTTAGAGGTATGTGATTTTGATAAATATTATAATCCTCTAATTGTTGTTTCATCCATAGGATCTGAGCACAACAATTGCCAACAACAATGTATTCAGCCTTAGTAGTTGAGAAAGCCACATATGTTGAGTCTAGAAGCTTTGGAGTTAGATATTCGATCGTCAGACCCTTCTGTAACTCATGAGGAAGACTGTTTTCTTTCTTCGTTTCTGAACAAAAAAACCTACAGTCATCAAACTTCCTTTTAAGCAAACTAAAGGAAATGTCTCCACCAAATCCAAACGTCCTGACCATTTAGATTAAAATGCTCCAGAATATCAGTCTATACACATAGATAAGACATACAATAATTCCTTTTGCCACCATCTCTTCATATTCCCATTAATATTTTATTTGGAATTTAATGATATTAATTTAAACCAAAAAATTACATTTGTGATACAATTTAAATTATCTAGTAATAAGTTCAATCAACAATTAAAATCTTAATGACATTATATATCAAATTTAATAATAATGACATTAAATTAAAATTTAGCAGTAACTAATAAACTTGTAAACCAATAACATTACAAATATAACCAAAATTAAATATAATATATCAAACTAATTAATTTTACGTTATTATATCAAAATTATATTTACTTAATAAATGTAATAATTACATATACTCAAATTACCAAATCAATCCTTTAAAATCATTTAAATCGAAATAATTGATTTATATACATAACATTAAATAACAATATATATTACAAAAAAATAAAAATACATATTACAGATAAAATTAAATCCTACCTTATCACCAATTCATCATGAAATATACTAAAAAAACATAACATAAAATAATAATTAATTCAACCTAATTATATCAATAATATATCTCTTAAATCAATCTAATCGGTACATATAATTAAATTAACTATTGAAGTCTTGAAAATATTTTTTTTCTAATAATTTATTTATACATAAAAATATAAAAATCTTTTTTTTTTCAAAATAACCAAATTTTAAAAACAAAAAACACGAGCCGTGCATATGCACGAGTCTCCTACTAGTTAGATCTTAAAACTAAACAAAAAAAAGAAAAAACTAAAAAAAAAAGTGAAAATTCAATTTGTGAACTACGTTACCTCGAAATATGTTGTGCAATGTGTTACTTGAGTAATGTTATTAATTTATAGAGGTATTAAATTAATATTAAATATTTAATTTTAAAAACTTAAATAAATGAGTTGAAATTTCAATAGATTATTTTTTTTCCGATTTCATATTAATTGATTACAATATTCTTTTTTAGGAAATATGTTTAGGTTTAACTCAATCATACTAAATTAAAATCTCAGCAGTTGTTTTTTTATGTTAAAAATGAACTATTTCGAATATATAAGTAACTAAAATATTTTTATATTTAATGAATGATATTAAGAATCTCTTATCGTTAATCTTTCCGATGAGTCTCATCCAATTCTTAGTTTCCTATCACTTAGCATGAACCTCATGATGTGTTTATTTCTCCCACAATTTCTAATTCATTCAATATGTCAATTCTTCCACTATTTATAATCCATCCAATCAATTAATTCCTCTGGTCCCTGGTGTTTCTTCATCTTATAAACCTACTCATCTATTGCAAACACATTCAAAGTCAAGTATTGTCAAACCACATCGTTTTCCTACCTTCTCATTATTGCAGAACCAAACATTATCTAACAAGCTTTAATTTCTCCTCATTGATGCCAAGCAATGCAACATGGATATGATGCTTTAATGGCTAATCATGCATGGCCCCTCATTATTCTTCCTCTTGCGTGGACTACAATAGGTTGTAAGTGGGTCTTTCGTATTAAAGAAAATATGAATGACACAACTAATAAGTACAAAGCTCATTTAGTGACAAATGGGTTTCATCAGAAATTTGGGTGTGATTATCTTGAGACCTTTTCTCCAATTGTCAAGTCGGTTAATATTTGGTTTTTCTCACCTTAGTTCTTACTAACAACTTGTCCATTCAACAGATTGATGTAAACAATGTTTTCATAAATGGAATTCTCCATGAAGATGTATACATGGCTTAACCTCCTGGCTTTGAATATGTAGATTGTACTATGGTTTATAAACTTCACAGGTTTATATATGGATTAAAACATGCCTCATGAGCATGGTATGAAAGACTCACTTCTACTTTGATTGGTTTTGGGTTTGTTCACAACAAATGTGATCCATCCGATATTGATGACAAAAGATCCAGTTTTGGTGCTTGTATATTCTTTGGGATAATCTTGTTTCTTGGTGGTCTAAAAAACAAACTTTGGTTGCATGGTCAAGACAAAAAGTCAAAATATTGTAGTCTTATTGTCACTGGTCAAAAATCTTGTGGTTGTAGTCTCTTCTTAAAGAGCTAAACATGAATTATGCTACACTTATCCTCTATTGTGGTAATCAAAGCACTACTATTTTAAGTCAAACCTTGTTTTACACTCCCAGACCAAACATCTTCTATGTGCGGGAAAAATTCCTTGACCGATCATTAAATATCACTCACATTCCTACAAGTGATCAAGTAACAAATATTTTCACTAAACCCTTTTCTCAAATCTGGTTGTGTCACTTGTGTTACAAACTCAATGTTCTTGATTATTTTCATGAACCTTGAGTTGAGGGGGACATTGAACGTGTCTAGTGACAATATATATTTCTGTTTTGATATTTTATTATGTTTTGCATTCTATTATTTTGTTACGTAAACTCTGCTATTTCTCTTATGTATTTTCTCTCTCTTCCTTCTTTATATATATATATATATATATATATATATATATATATAGATATAATATTATGTACTCGTATATATGTAATAATGAAAAATAATAATATTTTCACCTCTTCAATTCTATGTTTTCTTTCTTTGTACAATTTATTTCTCCTTTACATTGAAGATCATATTTCATGAATTGTAAACCAAAATTTCTTTTCCATTTTGCCTCTTTATCTATGCTATTTTGATTCTTATTAAGAGAGAATTAACTTAGAAGTATCCTACATTCATTTTTGATACATAAATATTTTTCTACTTGAATTGAAGTTGCTCTCATGACATCAATGTTGAATTAAGCTCATTATGTTATCGGTTAATTTACGGATTCCTTAAACATATAATATATTCAATAAGAAGAATAAAAATGAATAAACATAAACAAGACTAAGATTGAAATAATATATTATATAATTAATCTTAAATAAAAATAATGCTAAATAATAGACTAAAACTATTTCCATCAAGTTAAAATTAGACTAAAATTAAGTTAAGATTGAGTGCCAACGTGACTCAAATTTTCAAGTTTAATTACACATGAGAATTTTGTGTGAGTTTAGTTTTGTTGGCAAAAATACATCAATTAAGAACATTATCATCCTTACCTTACTAACACAGAAATAAGATAAAAATAAGGATACACACAAATATAACAAGGAAACCCCAAAATCGGAGAAAAACCACAACCGTTCTCTAATGACAACTAAAGAATAACACTATATGAAAATTTATACAACACATAGACTACCTTCCCATCCCTTTGTCCCCAAGTACACTCACACTCTTCAAAGCAAGAATTTAACCAAACCTCACAACACTCTACTACAAGAGTATAAGAAAAGTAAAATACAAGCTTAAAGTGTCTTTAACTGGAACAAGGAACATCATAGACTTAGAACCCATTATATAGTCACTAACGCCCACTCCCCAACTTATACTAGTCAATATAGAACTTTTTAAGACGTATTTGCCCAACATTCTCCATCCTGATTAAAATAAATACATCTTCGTTGCCGATACCAACAATCATACTCCACCATAAAGAGCATACTTACTTGGAATTAAACTATCCAAAGAATTTTCACTTGTAATTATACCATCCAAAGAATTTTCACTTGGAATTAAACCATCCCTGACCAACCAGGAGCTGCCATGTTATGTCCTTCTTCCTCAAGGAGATATGTAACATGTAACATCCCATCCGGATATTAGGATTTTAAATTAAATAAAATAGAAATAATACGTCAGCGTCATTTATTAAATCTCATTTCCCAAAACGCAGGAAAATTTAAAAACTTCATTACATAGTCAAATAAACTAAATCCAAATCATAAACTTGATTAAATCATAAGTATCGCAAAGTGTTTACAAAATTATTCCAAATCATAAAACAATAAAACTCTTAGAAAACTCTTTATCCCAGTCTAGCCCCGCTCCGGTTCTATGCCTCACCAGATCCACCTGCAACATAATCTGCTCCCGTGTACCGCGTATACGATCATTGCCAAACAGAAGCAGATAGGGTGAGCTAACGAAATAAACATATATATATATCTATGGCACAAATATACAATCATACAATCACACCAAAGGAAATCCATCCTTTGATATTCCATCACATGGCCACCACCATGTTAATCGTGTTCTACGTCTTCTAATGAGTACCCCAAGGTGTCTTGGTGCCATACCTATCGGCCACAACCGATAGAACACGTGCGGGAAACCATTGTTACGGATCATACACCGTAACGCCAGGTGGAGTTCCCAAATACGAACATAGTTCGTAACGTCCCAAGACTACCAACTCGTCAGCTAACTACTGTGGAGGGCAATCTATCTAGACCCATCCGTATTGGCCACAACCAGCACACCCACACCAGCAACACTCGCCAACCCAAGCTCAACTCAAGGGTACTTCGTGTTCATCCGCCATTCCGAGCTCAACTCGAGGGATGTCATTCCGAGCTCAACTCGAGGAATGTCACGTGCTTAACCCCTACCCAAAAAGGGATACGTTCTGAGCTCAACTCAAGGAACACCAGCAAGCCGACCTTTAAAATATCCTAGAAGCCTTATAGATCACGCACATCATAACAAGTATAACACCAATCTGCTACAGCAAAATTGCCTGGTGGGGGACATGTACTGCCAAGCGTTGCCACTTCCAGATCGCCTGGCAGGGGACACGTACCGCCAAGCACCTTAATCTTCACTACCACTGCAACTATCGCCTGGCAGGACTTCCTATGCCGCCAGGCGCCGCGTGCCTTAGTATTTACTAAACTACAGACTCCGCCTGGCGCACCTCTCCTTACCGTCAGGCGCCACCGTGATCTTGAACCCCCTGTTTCTACGTTGTCGCTTGGCGGGTCGATCACCACCGTTAGGCGCTACACCAGTACTTGCACAATACTGGTTTTAGTTTAGGTTCAAGCACACTTCACACAGGTTGCTCTCATTTGCTCTCATTCTAGAGTACCCCTAATGAAAGGCATTGCCATCTATAATGTTCCAGGCCTTATAGCACCTCACATGTGCATTCATCCCGTAGTCATATAGACAATCCCAAGCGTGCTCAAACAAAATATAAGCAGGAGCATTCTAACAATTTTCAGCACATGATCTTATGTACCAATGCAATTTAATATTGACACCCATGCCTTCACCAAACCAATTCTCTACATGTGACTAACCCAAAGGAACATTCAAATTGATAGAGACATACCACATAACCCAATCGTGCTTCATTAGAAGTTACTAGAACTTATCAAGAGGTTATTCATGCATTTTAACGACTCCAAAATTAGCAATATTGAGTAACGTATATCTCTAGCAATTGACCTCGAAATCCAATCTCCACCGTTCAAAGTGAAGAACCACATGTTATGGACCACCTGTCAAAATTTCACCTAAATCGGACGGTTAACGAACTAGGTTATGCAGTTTTACGAAAACTGCGCGAACTAGAAGAACATAGTGGCGCCTAGCGCCCAGAAGTGAGGATGTGGTGCCTAGCGGGACTTAAATACCGCCCGGCAGTTTCTGTGCGCAAAAAGTACGAAAAACAGCGTTTTTCGTGAACAAAACACCACGTGCATCGCCTGGTATGGCGCCTGGCAGCTAAAGGGGTGCCGCCAGGCGGTTCCTGCACCTGCGAACCTTACCCCCTTCACAACAACTCTAATTTCCCTCAATTTCTAAGTCCATAGGATATGAACCCAGTTATTGGGACTCCAGTTCATTCCTAACACTTCCCATTCACGTATTCATTCACATTTCCCCTTAGATTGCTACCACTATAGAAACTCCCAATTATGAAACCCTAAAATGTGAGTATGTCTCATTCCCCCAATTTTTATTCTTATCACGCCCCAAATTTCACAAGTTTTCAATTCGATTTGGTTAATTAATAATCTTATTACACTTCCTACTAGTCCAAATCTGCCCAAAATCCAGAAAAAAACATCAAAACCAAGCCTCATGGCTCGCGTCGCCTGGCGGTTCAATCAATACCGCCAGGCCCTTCATAAAAAAAAAACCCAGAATTGGGTTGAATTCTGGCGGTCTCGTTCGTGCCGCTAGGCGGTTTCCCTTCGCAACCCAGAAATGCAGTTGAAATGGTATGAGTCGCCTGGCGAAAATTCATCACCCACTAGGCGGTTTCTGGAAAAATTCTAGAAACACGATTCTCAAGCAATGCAAGGGATAAATCATACATAATGAGTTATAAATCATGCAATTATTCATAGAACTACAATTAAACGCAGTATAACTCCCCTAACCTGATTCCCTTGGCTTAAATTTTGGAATTGTTGTGAATTCTCTCTTGATCCTCAATGATCTCCCTTTGGCTTTCTCTCCCAATTCAGCTTCAAAGCTTCACTCCAACCTTACTACTCTCAAAATTCGTGTTTTGTTTTCTGAGTACACTCACAACTTGCCAAAACCCTTCTTCTTACCTCACATTGGCCTTTTAAAGGTGCCTTAAAGCTAGATAACAACCAAAAACGAATTTAAGGTTTAATGGCAATGTTTATTATCATTCATTGATTCTTTATGGTCCGTTTTTCAGCCTCCCTTGGCTGCCCATGCATCTAGGGTTTCCCTTAACCCTTCAAATTCAAGCCAAAACCCAAAATAGCAAAAATAAAAATAAAGTTTAATTTGGGTTCTCCAAGGGTTCAACCCATAACCATACAAATACCAAATCAATGTTCAACCATTTAACCAATTTATGTTTTGTGATGACTAATATAATTAAATGATTATATCATTTCATATTCATGCTCAACATATATTTAAAAATGAAAACAAATAAGTAACACACAATTGGCATACATAGGACTTGAACTCAAGTCCTTTCACACACTTAAAGTACTCTAAACCACTTGAGCTAATACTTTTCCATATCATAGCAATCCGCATTAAATGCCTTAAAGGCTCATACTACCCGCATTTATTAAATAATTATTTAATTAATTATTTAAATTTCTCGGGTCTTACATAGCAAAACCAACATTCTTCACAACACCACCACCATGGGAATAACACCGGACCCTGCCCTAGCAGCCTTTGCTAGAGAACCAGCCTTCACTGCACTGTCATAACACCAAGATGCAACAATCGCCAACCACGTACCACTGTCGCACAAGCCACGAAATGTCGTCACTATATGGACTTCTATCGCACCATGCATGAGCCACTACACCACTCGTTAGACCAGATCGTGCTTCACGACAATAGTAACCACTAGACCTCCAAGTGCACTCCATGTAAGCTCGGATATGTAAGCTACACCACACGAACAATACCTATAACCGGTAGAGCACTTCCTCTACGCACATGCCGTAAACCGCGACTCACACATATCAGATCTCCATCGTGCATCACTCATTAAGCCACACAAGCACCACCAACGAAAAATACCCAGAATGACACAGAGAAAACTAAGCGGACACCCAAGTCCACACACCTAAGGGTCGACCGCTCTGATACCATAAATGTAACATCCCAAAAACTGAATAACCTCAATTGATAAAACATCACATACATGAATATTCAAAGGGTACGAGGTTTAGGGTATAAAGTATACAATACGTCAAATATACCCGGATTACAAGAAAAAGGCCCCATGGCCCAACTAGAAATGTACTGAAAAGAACACAATTAAAGATAGTAGGTCTTGTTCAGACAAGAAAACATAAATAATAAAATCCTCCAGTAAAGGGCCCTACAGTGGGCCCAACACCTGTCCAATCCATCAAGCTGCAGCATTTCTATTACCATCACCACTGCTAGGGGTTCTCACATCTGCTCACATCAACAAGGTTGATGATCATTGCAAAGGAAGAGACCACACATAACACACAAGCAAGTGAAAGGGTAAGCTAGCGAAGAAGTCATTATATCAGACACTCAACATACCATTCCACATTCAAACACACATAGCAGACACCCACATATGCAATACCCATTCATATAAAACCCTAAGATTTAGCTATCAAGATACGTAACTGAGGCACCACCACATGGTAATGATATTATGTCCTAGCAATGAGGCGTCACCGCGAGGCCTTCACGAAATTATACCCTTACAGGAGGCACCACCACGTGACCTTCGTGGAATTATGCCCTGGCCCCGAGGCACCACCACGACCCCTCGTGGAATTACGTCCTTTTGTTGAGGCACCACCAGGGACTCCCCTTAAGAGGGTCCATGGAATTACGTCCAATTGATGAGGCGCCACCAAGATCTCTCACTACAAGAGTCATGGAATTATGCCCTACCCATACTTTAAACATGTTCCACCCACCAATCAAGAATTTCCCATAACACAAATATCATGTATAATTAACAATTCATATAATTCATGCTTTCCAATTCATACCCAATCCAACAAAATGTCATTTCCATTTCAAATGTACATATTAATCATGCTATCATCACACAACCCTTCCAGTAAGGCATTTGAGTCAAATAAAGAAGCCACATATCGGTGAACCACTCAATAACAACATCAAAACTCGCCCGCTGTCTCGCTTAAGCCAACAGGGCTCGCTCAGGCGAGAGGGACCCTCTTGCTCAGGCGAGGGCGCGACGAGGGAACAGGGAACCATGCGAGGTCTCGCTCAGGCGAGTCCCTTCTCGCCTAGGTGAGAGCACTCCTCGCTCAAAAAGAACGCGCGTCGCCTAGGCGACAAATCACGCAACAAAAACCTGGGCGAGCCTCTGATATTCTCGCCTAGGCGAGAGTAGCTCGCTTGGGCGAGAAAACCAGTACTCACCACTGTTTTCTCATACAGCAGCCAAGACCACGAATCAAATCATGCTTTAACTCGATCCAAAACGGACACAACACCAACCAATCCATACAGACACGAAAAGACGTCCAAAACAGCAGAAAAACACAAATAACAGAAGGTCCTAGCTTCCCTTACCTGGAAAACAAGCTAGCGGGACACTCCGACACGAACATAGTGAACACGACGGCCCTAATGATGGCCAATGAGGTGGAGCAGGAGCTGGGTTTGAGTTGGCTCGAAGAAGGTTCAGAGTAAACCCTAGCGGAGCGTTCCGTACGAGAGGCGCAAAGGTGATGGCTGATTCTTCTACAAGAGTGAAAAGTGCAAATTAGGGAAACTAGGAATGGTTTTTAACCTTTGGGCCAACCCTCAGGCCCAACAGATGCAAGGCAACCCTTAAAATACTAGGGCAGGAAATATTGGGCCTTATATTCTCCCTGATGAGTGCGTATTTTTGCCCTCATTCAGTGTTTAATATTGGGTATTTAATTGAATTTATGTGCTTAAAGAGTGATTTAATTGATAATTATGATAATTAGGTTGTTTGAGCTTGTGCGATAAAAATGTCTTAAAAAGTGATTTTTAGCTGCATAAATTATTTTTGGATATTTTAACGTTTGTTGATGCAGCTGAAGTTAAGATTAATCTTATTTAAAGGTGAGAAAATAAATAGATTGAAATTACAAAACACCTTTAAATAAAGCTAAAATTAGTTGGAAGAATCACTTCTGCACCCCAGTTTTTACTCATACACTCCCCTCTTTCTAAATGGGTCTCACCAAAACCTATTCTGCACCCCCTAATATGTCTATTTGCACCCCTCCTATCACTTAAACCCAATTCACTCAGATAATGCCATGTGGCAATCCTCCAAATATTAAATTAACCAATCAGATAAAGACATGTGTCATGATCTAGCAACTCAAAATTCAGCCAATAACATGTTGCCACGTCATCACCTTCAACCTCCCAAACCCTAGCCTCCATCTCCATGCCGTCAGCCATGTCACGGACCACCACCGTGAAGCCACCGGGAGCAACCATACTGTATCTGCAACGCACCAGATCTTCCCCGCACATGACGCCGCCCACCGCAGATCTGCAACTCGCCGGAAAATGCGAAACGACGCAACCAAGGCGATGGACCTGCAGCAGCAAAAACGTGAGAGCAGCAACCATGGAAGCTCATAATTCGTGCTGTGGCAGAAACCCTAGAAGAGAGAGAGAGAGTTTCATTTGGGAGAGAGAAGACTCTGCCACGTGTCATCCTGTCATTGCACAGTCAAATGGTCAAATCTGGTCAAACATTCAAAAGTTGGTCAAACAGTCAACTCTGGTCAAAGACTAGTCAAAGGAGAGGGATTTATTTGCAAATATTGATATTTTTGGATGTCTTTGCAAAATTAGACTACAGGATTGAAATGGGTTATTTAGAAAATTAATACAAATATTATTTGGTGATAATTTATCAGATATCTTTAAATAATTAATTTATTTAATTATATCATAAATTATTAACCAACTATATTTGTCAAGTAGTTTATATCTCTCCAAATATCTTTGAATATTTATCTTTATCTTTATTTTAAAAGATATTTGAGAGGTTTTAGCAACAGAAAAGCCCAGTCCAATTCCTATATAAAGAGACCAAAGGAGAAGCATAAAAATACAAGCTCGGCACGTCGGAATTTAGGAACCCTTAGGGGGGCCTAATTTCTTTCGCTCTCTTTTCTTCTCTCTATTCTTCTTTTATCTTTATTTTGCATTCATGGAGTTCTAAACTTCTTGGGTTGATTCCATTGTAATTTCATTATGGATTCTGAGGTTAGAATGAATTAATTTCTTTGTTCTTTTTATTATTGTTGAGGTTTTAATATATCTATGTCTTTTATCTTTGAATCACATAAAAAGTAATGATTTTAAATCTATATGCATGTTGATCATATGAGTTCAAGGGTTTTTAAATTGAATTGAGACTTTACTTTGATTTTATTTAGAAACTTTCATGTGATTAAATGAGTTTTTACCAATAATTGAGACTTTACTTTGGTTAAAGGTATTTACTCTAACGAAAATTAATTGAGACTTTACTTTGATTAATTAAGCTTTTTATTTGGTAAGGAGATAAAAGAATAGACATGATTAGGCATAGTAAATTTGATTGAGACTGTACTTTGGTTGAAATTACTGTGGATAATCTAAAAGTTCTCACTTTTAATTGAGACTGTACTTTGGTTAAAAGTGAGAACGCCAACAAATTAATTGAGACTTTACGTTGATTAATTTGTAAAACTATAACAATAATTAATTGAGCAATAATCTTTAGATAACCGATGATGAATCTATTTTGAAAAAGCAATGGAATCAATCTATTTTCTTTACTATTGTTTTTATTTCTTTTTATATTTTAAATTTTATTTCTATCTTTGTTTATCTTAATCCCCTATATTTTTTTTTATTTTATTTGACTAACTCTTTTGTATAGTTTTATAAGAAAATTTTCGTCCTCGAAAATAAAGACTCACCAGGTGAACAGATGTGGATGTGATTTTCTCATGTCCTCCTCTAACTCCCAAGTCGAGTCACCCGCCCTCTGATCCCAGATGCTTTAACTAGGCAGACCTCCTTTCCTCGGCGTTCCTCAACTTTGCTATCCTCTAGAGCGATGGGTGGTACTTCCACTGTGAGGTCTTCCCTGATATGTATATCCTCGGCTTCCAACACATGAGTCAGGTCAAATACGTACTTCCTTAACTGTGAGACGTGAAATACTAGGTAAAGGTTTACCAACTGAGGGGGTAAAGTTATCTCATAAGCCACTGACCCAATCCTCCTCGTGATCTGATATGGGCCAACAAACTTAGGAGAAAGTTTCCTTGAGCGGAGAGTCCTTCCCACACCAGTGGTTCGGGTCACCCTCAAGAACACATGATTGCCAGCTGCGAACTCCAAAGGCCTCCTCCTACGGTCTGCATAGGCCTTCTGCCTACTTTGAGATGCCTGCATTCTGTTCCTCACCATTCTCACTTTTTTGGTGGTCTGCTCCAAGAATTATGCCTGGCCCTTAGGCAACACCACGACCCCCCGTGGAATTACGTCCTTTTGTCGAGGCACCACCAGGGACTCCCCTTAAGAGGGTCCATGGAATTACGTCCAATGATGAGACGCCACTAAGATCTCTCACTACAAGAGTCATGGAATTATGCCCTACCCATACTTTAAACATGTTCCACCCACCAATCAAGAATTTCCCATAACACAAATATCATGTACAATTAACAATTCATACAATTCATGCTTTCCAATTCATACCCAATCAAATAACATGCCATTTCCATTTCAAATGTACATATTAATCATGCTATCATCACACAACCCTTCCAGTAAGGCATTTGAGTCAGATAAACAAGCCACATATCGGTGAACCACTCAATAACAACATCAAAACCTGCCCGCTGTCTCGCTCAAGCCAACAGGGCTCGCTCAGGCGAGAGGGACCCTCTCGCTCAAGCGAGTCCCATCTTGCCTAGGCGAGGGCACAACGAGGGAACAGGGAACCTTGCGAGGTCTCGCTCAGGCGAGTCCCTTCTCACCTAGGCGAGAGCACTCCTCGCTCAAAAAGAACGCGCGTCGCCTAGGCGACAAATCACGTAACATAAACCTAGGCGAGCCTCTGATAATCTCGCCTAGGCGAGACTACCTCGCTTGGGCGAAAAAACCAGTACTCGCCACTGTTTTCTCATACAGCAGCCAAGACCACGAACCAAATCATGCTTTAACTCGATCCAAAACGGACACAACACCAACCAATCCATACAGACACGAAAAGATGTCCAAAACAGCGGAAAAACACAAATAACAGAAGGTCCTAGCTTCCCTTACCTGGAAAACAAGCTAGCGGGACACTCCGATACGAACACAGTGAACACGGCGGTCCTAAGGATGGCTAAAGAGGTGTAGCAGGAGCTGGGTATGAGTTGGCTCGAAGAAGGTTCAGAGTAAACCCTAGCGGAGCGTTCTGTACGAGAGGCGCAAAGGTGATGACTGATTCTTCTGCAAGAGTGAAAAGTGTAGATTAAGGCAACTAGGAATGGTTTTTAACCTTTGGGCCAACCCTCAGGCCCAACAGACGCAAGGCAACCCTTAAAATGCTAGGGCAGGAAAAATTGGGCCTTACAACAACTTCAACAAATAAGAATGATTCTCCAACAATAAGGAATTAATTTTTTCTGATTGGAATATGGATCTAAGCTGCAACCACAAAGCATACTAAGAAAAAATTCTTCCAAACCATAGCCATGATACCACTTGTTGGGAAAAATGCATTATCAATTAAGAATATTACTGTATTTATCCATGAGAATCACTTTACTAATAGAGAAATAAGATAAAAAAAATATTATACACAAATATAACATGGAAACCTAAAATCGGAGAAAAAACACAACCATTGTCTAATGACAACTAGAGAATAACACTATGTGAAAATTTGTACAACACATAGACTACTCTCTTATGCCTTTTGATTCCAAGTACACACACACACTCTCCAAAACAAGAATTTAACAAAACCTCACAACATTTTACTACAAGAGTATAAGAAAAGTCAAATACAAACTTAAAATGTCTTTAACTAAGACAAAGAACATCATGGACTTAAA
The DNA here is from genome assembly GCF_037176805.1 of Vigna unguiculata. NCBI lineage: Eukaryota > Viridiplantae > Streptophyta > Magnoliopsida > Fabales > Fabaceae > Vigna > Vigna unguiculata. The sequence continues at coordinate 18,374,919 of NC_140795.1, read as the reverse complement.
GCCCATTGTATAACCACTAACACCCACTCCCTAATTTATATTAGGCGATGTGAGACTTCTCAAGACCAAGACATATTATTTTCATCGGTCTAACAAGTTCTATATACGAAATTTGTAAAATATAAGATAATAAAATTAAGAAAAAAAACATATTGTATTTGAAAAATTGAAATAGTAGCACAAAGACTTGTTAAATAAATGTGCATTGATAGTGATTTAGTAATTTTTAAAGTTAAAAATTAAACAAAATTATAATATAAAATTAAAACAAAGATTTGGAACTAAGGTTATATATAATGAAAAATTAAACTATTAAAATTATGACAAAAATATTTAATAACCAAAATTACGGATTTTTTTATAATATACCAAACAAAATAAAATAACAAAAATTCTCATCCGTTAAGTTTACCTTTATCAAAGCCAGTGGATGCGATTAACTTTCCCATCGTGGGGAGATATGATTAAAGCTTCGATCACCATTATAATTCATATATTTTCCTTAATTTGCAATCGTTATTTCAGATTTTTTTTTTCTCCCCTACAAGTTCACTAAATTCAAATACCTTTTTATAAATAATTTTTCAATTCACAATTCAATTTAAGCACTTGTAAAGAGTGAATGGGATAAGTCACAACAAGTTGAGTCAGAAATAAGTTAACTCAATTCTTCTTTTTTGATAAATTAAAAATTTTGTAACTTGATTTAACCCAACAATTAAATGGATTGACTTACTTAAAAAATATTTTTTAATTTATTTTATATATTTATTATATTATAATTAAAATAAATTTAATTTTTTAGATTAAATATATTTATAATTCTAAATTTAAATGTAAAATTAAAATTTCTCTATAGTTGGTGAGTTCGATTCGAATTTGCGATAAGTTGGATTGATTTAGGATTGTGAATACATTCTAACCTCTATTTACAACAGCCTTTCAATAAATTTACATAATTACACAATTAATATTTTATGACAATAGTTAAATGAAAATCAATTCATAATTAATTTTCTATGATAATAGTTAATTGAAAAACTAATTCAAATAATTAAGTTTCAAAATCCAATTAAATCAACAATTACATCCTTAGTTGAAAACTACCATATACTTCCACATCTTAAAAAATCTCGAAAAGATAATCTGTGTGTGGTGGATATCTAAAACTGGAACCAACTAATCCCTTAGGAAAAAAAAATGTTTGGGGTTATATGGCCCTTAAGAAAAATAATTTTTTAATAGTGTGGATAGAATATAATATATTACAATGGAGTCGGCACTTTGCACTTTCGGGTCTCTTTGCCACAGTGTCTGTCACCTTACCCTTCAGAACAAACACGACAACATCTCAGAACTTCCTCTTACCTTGTATATATAGATACATATGTTATGAGTCTCTGGTGTCCTAGACAAAAATTATTAAAAAAGAGAAAAGCTTTTCCAACCCCAACTCAATATTTTGTCCAAATTCATTGTTTCAGCGTCAACCATGAGGCGACACTTATCAAAATTCTTTCACTACCCAATTGGGTTTAACCTATCAAATTCCTTTCCTGTGAGACCCCTCTCTCTCTCTCGGTTTGTTTAGCTTATCCTTTTGGTGATGTAACTGGTCAATCAAGTTGGTTGTAATGGATTGAAAATTGACGTTTTGGAACACATCTATGAAGTTAACTGAATCGTTCATGCCATGTCAAATTTCGGGTATAAACTTATAATTTCCCTGTTCTATCAGGATCATGGAAAACCCCCTCATTGTACTTCAATTCAGTTTCTTTTTTTATCGAATGCTCACTTCAATGATAAGTTATAGTGATACCCATTTACATGCAGATGAGAACTGTTATTTTATTTCTTGTCCTAAGAGTACTGGTTAGCCTGTGCTAGATTCATGCTTTGTGTGTTAATCTGGGGTGTGGTGGTACTAATATATGTGCAAATTCAGTAATAAACTTGTACTCCTTCTCTGGTTCTACCAACCTAGAAAATGCAAAAATCAATCACTTAGTTGTTCCATTTTAATATAAATTAAGTTTTTACCGTATGCGTACTTGAAGGATTAAATATTGATACCCAGATGATTATTTTTTGTTGTTTAAGAATTTATTAATCTGGGGTTTTGGTGGAGTTTATATGTGTTCAAATTTTGTTTATGAAAATGTGGCTGGCATGTGACACTAATTTTCTTGAAGCAGTTGAAATGTGATGTGAGTTCGTTCTGTGCTGCCAATAGTATTCGTCAAGGTTTGTTCGGTGGACACTTGAATGAATGTGCCACAAGAGCTTTGGCCACTACATCTTGTGCTTCGGTGTCTGAAGATCTGCCAAAGGATAATTCTGTCTCTGATATGTTGGTAGATTCATTTGGAAGGCTTCACACATACTTGAGAATATCTGTAACAGAGAGGTGCAATTTAAGGTGTCAGTATTGTATGCCAGCAGAAGGTGTGGAACTCACTCCTAGCCCTCAAATTTTGACAAAAACTGAGATTCTACGATTGGCAAATCTGTTTGTAAGCTCTGGGGTAACTAAAATACGTTTGACGGGTGGGGAACCAACTATTAGAAAGGATATTGAAGACATATGTTTGGAATTATCAAACTTGAAGGGACTGAGAACATTGTCCATGACTACCAATGGTATTGCTTTAACGAGAAAACTTCCAAGGCTGAAAGATTGTGGGCTTACTTCCCTCAACATTAGTGTAGACACTTTGGTACCTGCAAAGTTTGAGTTTATGACCAGACGCAGAGGGCATGAAAAAGTTATGAATTCAATTAATGATGCCATAGACCTTGGATTTAATCCAATTAAGGTATTTCTTGGTTACATATCATTACTTTTTGCTAGTGTTTCTCATTGATCACCTTCCCATGAGCAGCTACCCTTTTGCTCAAATTCATTAAGTTAATCAAATGAATTTTTCAACAAGGGTGCATAACCTCAGGTAAATTTCATGTCACTGATGGATGAATTTTAAGGTATCTTTGATGTTTCTCTGCATTTCAGGTCAATTGTGTTGTAATGCGAGGATTCAATGATGATGAGATCTATGATTTTGTTGAGCTGACCCGGGACAAGCCAATTGATATTCGCTTTATAGAGTTCATGCCTTTTGATGGGAATTGGAATGTCAAGAAACTTGTACCCTACTCAGAAATGTTGGATACAGTGGTAAGGTAGAATTCAGACTGGAGGCCTAACTTTTATACTACATTTTGTTGTTCTCTTATAGCAGATAGAGACCTTTTATAACCATCATTACCAAACAGATGAAACAGTTTCCAAGCTTAAAAAGAGATCAGGATCACCCTACAGATACGGCCAAAAATTTCACAATAGATGGGCATGAAGGTAGAGTTTCGTTTATCACATCAATGACTGAGCATTTCTGTGCTGGTTGCAATAGATTGCGGCTACTTGCTGATGGAAACTTCAAAGTCTGTTTATTTGGTCCTTCGGAGGTAAGTTATATTCAAATCATCAAAGCTTAGTGTACTATGCTTGTCCCCTAAACCTGGTGATGGTAATTGGGCTAAAATCTGTGATGTCACTTCTATTTGAATACTTAATGTTTTTGGTGAATCTGTAACGCTAAACTTGATGATAGTATATGAAGTCTGGATGCTTAGTACGACATGAGTACGTACAACTACAGGAATACGATGATCTTTTTGAAATTTAGGATATGCTATGTTTTGGATTCTTAGCAAAACATTATAGATGCATAATATCGGTGAAGAAAGAGAGAGTGGGGGTAATTTCTCATTAATTCATGATTATGATGATCGCAATTTAATTTAAAAAATTGATATGAATGGAGAAGTATCAGTATTTGACATGGGAACAAACACCTTGATGTTTCCATTTTGAGTATCAGGGCATCGTAGATCATATTAATTGCAGGCCTTCTAAATGTACCGGTAAATGAATTGGATAGTTTGGTGATGAGGGTGAAGGACTCGGGATTAAGAAACTGGTATTTAAGGCCTATAAATTTTTTGGCAAGTAAAATCAAGACTTTCTATGCAAACTTTTAGCAGTCTTGTTTTTTAAGGAGTGTGACTGATTTCTTGCAGTTAGCTGTTTCAATGGCTGAGTATGGTTCTGGGAGTTGTTTACTTTTGGATTAGAACTTTGAAACTGTGATGTCTACTGTCAGTTCTGAATTCTTGATATGGTACATACTCGATAATGGGGAAAAGGGAAACTATCTGCCAACTCATAATAGAAAAACATAACTTCAAATATTTGTTTACAAAGATTGAAGTTCCCTGCAGAAAGTGGATTCCTGTAGTGAATCTTGATATTTATCTGTAAATGGAAGATTTGATACACATTAGGACATGTCTTTGCGAACATTAAAATATGGCTCTACCTCATACAATATTTTGGATTGAACATGCACTGTCTTGCCCCTTCTTTCCATTGCACATGCTATTTCATTTGATATTCTATTTATTTGATTACTTGTAATTGATTTTTTAGGCGCACTAATATACTTTCATCATTATTTTGAATTCTTAATCATTTCTGAAAATTTTCTTATCAATGAAACTGATAAATATTTTCCCTATTTAAGACATGCCGGTCATTATGGATGTTATCTCTACCATTTATGTTCAAGTTAAAGGTGCTTGATGTATGTATGGATGTTGACATCAGTCGGGACAATAAAACGCGTCATGGTATACATATAGCATCTTTAATGAGAGCTTCATTAAAAGATTTTTGTGATTTTCTTATATGGATCGTGTTTCAGGTTAGTTTAAGAGATCCTTTGAGATGTGGTGCAGAGGATCATGAACTTAGGGAGATAATAGGAGCAGCGGTATGCACTTCTTCTGATTATTATTGCTAAATCTCAATTGTGTTGTAATGATTTATAATGTTTTTATTTCTTTACCAGGATTTATCATCCTTTTAATATAATGATGCTGCTGCAATAGAATTTCACTCACTGCTATTTTAATATAACATGGTAGTGAACCTTTATTAAAAAAGATATACTTTAGGAATAAGAGGAGCATAGCAAGAAGGGACAACACACCCCACAACCTAACTGAAAAGGAGTTAGTTAGAGATTATGTATATATGGAGAAAAAAGTGGGTGGGGGTGATAGAGTTAGGTGAAGTTTAGCCTCATTTGGCAATCGGTAGACCCTTATAATGTAACTATTCTTATAATGATGCATGGATATGATGCGTGTATCGGATATGGTACGTATCGGATATATCAATACACTTATTTTGAAAACAATAAGGTATGATACGTTATATATGCATATTGAAAAATTTTACAAAAACCTTAAAACATGATAAATATATATTGTTATTGTGTGAATTCAAATTAAAATCAAATATCTTAAAAACTGTCAAAATAAAAAGTTATAAATTATTTTTATCACAAAAAGTATTACAAGTTTATAGATTAGATACTTTATTGATAAATATCGGTAAAGTATCAGATATTGATACGTGTCAAACATGAATACATGACACAGATTGAGGTATCAGTGCAACATAACTTATCACCTTCAACCTCTAGACTAACGTGAGCATTTCCATTGAATAATATGTTACTGACTCACTTCTTTCCTATGATTTTCCATCTATTTGCTCTTGTCCTAGTAAGCTCTTTGATTGCTTTTGAACAACATAGTCAATAGTGGATCATAGACTACTTGAAATTGTGTGTCCAACTTTAGGTAAGCAATATTATGAGTGGTCTTGTACTATCCTATTTCTTAATGTTATCTTTCCTTTGTTCTAGGTGAAGAAGAAGAAAGCTTCACATGCTGGCATGTTTGATATAGCAAAGACTGCAAATAGGCCCATGATACATATTGGTGGATAAGGTCTCTTCTTCTTCCTTTCTTTCATTTTTCCTATAAAGGTTATCCATTCAATCTCTAAAATATTTATTTTACAATTTACTGAGGCACATCATGATTTTTCTCTATTTCAGGTATCACACAGTGATAAAGTTACTTACATAGCAGGCAACCAGAGTAGTCCTAGTGAGAAGTACCCTGAATTGAGTATTATCTGAGATCTTCATTGATACAATCTCACTACATGAAGGGTGATAGATTTTTCAACTATACCTAGCCACATATACTGTTAAATGTTGTTCCTTTGGATAGAACCCATTGTTGTTGTATCGAGTAATAATGCAAATTTGGGCTTAAATTTTCTGATCATGTGTGACTCTTTCTTCATTGGTTTATGACTTTTGGGTCGTGTGTTAATCTTTCTTCACTGGTTGTTTGTTTACCAGTCAACTTTAGTTTCAGCATGGCACTGTATTTATTTGTTTTGTTGTAGACATGACAATGAAATTTTGAAAAGGTTGGTTATGCCCTGTTACATCATTGAATTTGTACTATGTATGCAGTGAGGTTGTTGACCAGGTCTTCATAGTGCTGCTTCTCAGACTTCATACGGCATTCCCAATTTTCTTTCCTTAGTTTATACTCTTACCCGGAAATTGAAGGAACAACTCTAATCTAGATGTTACCAAGTTCTACTCTTGGGATCACTTCATGCTCCCTACCATTGCTTTTGTCATTTAGACCCTTTCTAATATCTCAACTTTCTAGGAACGCAAAATGTATGGAAATTTAAGAGACCAAAGGTGTTAATTAGAGTTAAATATATGTCTAGATATATATAATTTGAATTAGATTTTAGGAGTGTTTTATGTTTTAATTATTAGATATTATTTAGTGGATGAAGAAAAAAAAATTAGGCTATTGTTTAGACTTAGAGAGTTAGATTGAGATATTACTAAACGTTTGTTACATTTGCTTTATGTATGAAATAATGTGGAATATTATACATTTTTTACCCATTTAAAATATATTTTCTAAACATTAAAAACCTAAAAACCAACAATAAGAGTTTTGTGATTGGTTTTTTTAGGGGAAGATTCATTAGGGAGGTATAACAACAATGAAATCTAAGCTCAATTCACATGGATTATCACCATCTTCAACGCACAACCTTAAAGTAATTTAAACTCACTTGGATTTTCAAAAATATATTTTTCAAGAATGAATCCTTTCCACATTGATAATACAATTAACCAACATGTTAAGTTGATTACATAGATTGGATCATCATGACATGAGTATAAAAGGTGGAATATGTCTTTTTAGAACTTGTATAAGAACTAAAATCACTTATTTTGGCTCTGGCACTATATTGTTGGGTGGATCTTGAAAGATAGAAAAAATCTCATTCATAGCCACACATACGACTTTTCAATGGCGGACCATTGTTGTGACAAGGGGAGCCATGGCTCCCCAAAAAAATTTTAATTCTATTTTTTATATATGTTATATATATTTTAAAATTATATTTATAGATTATTATTTTATTTATATTAAATTTAATAAAATATTTTATTTTATCATCTATCTTATTTATATATTAAAATTTATATATATTTATTGTATAAAAAGTAAAATAAAAATCAATTTGATGGACATTGGTTAATGAAAGGTAATAAATTTTATCACTAGTGATGAGGTTCTTTTACAGTAAATCATCAAAAAATAATGAGAATAGAAAGAAATATAAAGAGATAGATTAGGAAACAAAAGATTGAAAAATGCACAATATCTCTCATGAATCGAGATTAGTATCTTATTATAATTTATGTGTTTATGATTCTCATATTACGATGATTTTCTTAAATTAAGTTTTTTTTTCTGAATTAGTTTGCCTAATTATGATGGTAAGGATTCTTTTCTAAAATTGGCACTAACCCTAATTATATTTGTCCTGAAATTAGTATATGATAGATTATGAAATTTAGAAATTTTGTGTTTTCCATTACATATGGTAAATTTTGTAAGATTTTATGGATGTATCTTGGGTTGAACTACGAATTTCGTTGCACATAATGAATTAGTTGAATAACTTTGAATTGGATTAAAAATTAGAATATCCTTATAATGTTAATTTAATGAATTAGAAAGATTATAAATTGAAAAATGCATACAAGAATCACTTTATGAAAATGATTGAAACAAAGAAAATGAATTTTTTTATTTAATTAGAAAAAATAATTTATATATAAAAAATCTAATTTGACACTCTTAAAGTTTTTGTCCAAGTTTCGCCATTCCGACTTTCCACAAAATTTTATATGTATCTATAATATTTAATACGAAATTTTATTTACTCACTTGAAATTGAGTACCCCACAATTACTTAAACTCTTTGTTAAGAAGACTTTCAATACAATGACTATATTCAGGGGTAACATCAAGCAGATCTGAGTTCAATCCATATAAGAGTTGATTAACACCACCTTCAATATAAAATTTTAAGATAATGAGTTTATAGACCTAAGTTGTCCAACTTTTTCATTTCTACTTGTAAGACTTAGACTCAATATGAGATTTAGATTATAAGTTTCCAACGTTATGTTGAGTCTATCCATGTGTGGCTAAGTGCGGGGCATGCCTAAACGGGCCGGGCCAACCGACATTGCCACCCCTAATGCGAAGTACCACTTTTGGAGGGAGATCTTTTAATGGTTAGGAGGTTGTTGGGTAATATGAACAAGGAGGAGGATGAGACACAAAGAAGAAATATTATCTATTTTAGATGTTAAATTATGGAAAAGGCGAGCTCAATCATCATTGATGGAAAGAGTTGTACCAATGTAGCAAGTAAAAGGCTGGTGGAAAAGCTTGGTTTGGGAGACATCTATACACCCTAGTCTTTATGCTTTTGCAATGGCTAAGTGAGGATGGAGAGTTGGTGCTGGATAAGCAGGTGGATATTACTTTTTCTATAGGTAAGTATGTAGATTAAGTGGTATGTGATGTGGTTCCTATGGAAACAAGTCAATTGTTATTAGGAAGGCCTTAACAATATGATAGAAAGGTGACATTATGGTCTATCCAACAAGTATTTTTTCTTGCTTAAAGGGCAAAAGGTGCCCGTAACACCTTTATCAACTATAGAGGTTTGTGAGGACCAAATAAAAATGAGGGTAAAGAGAGAGCGAGAGAGAAAAGAAGAAAGAGAGAGAAAAAGAAAGAGAGAAAATAAGAGTGGGAGAGAAAACCCAAAAAAGGCAAGAAAAGGGGAGTAAAGTTGAAAAATCAAATAGTGGTAAAAGTCCTTTTTTGAGAGAAAAAGAGGTAAAAAGAGTGTTAATGACAAAAACACCCCCTATATATGCTTATGCCTAACAATATTTATTTGTCTTCTGTAAAAGTTTCTTTATCTTTAGGTGTGGAGCACATTCTCAAGGAAAATGCAGATGTATTTCCCAAAGACATTCCTCAAGGTTTACCTCCTAAAAGATGTATTGGACATAATATGGATCTCATTCCAAGGACATCCTTCATAACATGCCAACCTATAGGAGCAATCCACAAGAGACTAAAGAAATACAAAAGCAAGTAGAGCAACTCATGAAAAAAGGATGGCTTGAATCTCTAGTGGAGTTGCCATCTATTACAACCAAAATCTCGACTAGACGACGAACAAAAAAGAGACGAGCTTAAAAAGAGATTTTGAAGTTGTCACCATAGTTTATTATAGAAAAAGTATGGAAAACAGTAAAATAAGACATGCTATACAAGAACTAGATTTTAGGTCCGGAAGTCCGTTACGCGTAGTGAAAATCAAGATTCACGTAGTTCTTAGAGAAATTGTTTGTTAGAAAGTGTTGATGTTTTTAATTTTTGAAATTTTATATCTTTTTTGATATTTTTAAATTATTTGAAAATTAGTATCACACGACGTAAAGGCTGAATAAACACTAAAAGAAAAAAATTTTCATTTTTGTAAAATTTTTCTATTTTGGTAATTTTTTATAATTTTCAAATATTTTTAACTTTTTAAAAAAAATAACATGTGTGTAAAAAAGATGGGGTTTAATAAAAAAACAAAGGTGAAAAATGGGATAAGATGCATGGAAGGGTGCATGCAAGGAGTAAAGGCTGAAAATAAAATTAAAATAGATTGAGGCTGCGAATTGTGAAAAGCAGGGTACAGTAAGTAGACGAGAACCAATGGCAAAAGGGGTGCAGGACTTAAATAATACGGGTGTAACGAGTAAATAGGAATAGGAAAAGAAAACACAAACAAACATACAAATGATGAAGGTGTAAATATTAAAATGGGGATGCGCGTAGGAAACAAAACAAGGCTAGACCCAAGACCCAAGACCCAATAGACAAGAGGTTGAGAATATTAAAAGTGGGGTACGGAAAGCAAAATAACCCAATTTAAGCCCAACCCCAAAATAACTATCAAAACATAAAAATCCCTTAAGGGTTTCTTCTTCCTCTGCGTGAGCAACACCAATCCTCACCCACTCATGGCTGGCCAGGGCCAATGTTGTCGACGCCGATCACTGCCGAAGGAGCTGCTAGCGTTAACGTCACTGTTTCTCTTTCATTCCCTTTCGCGTCCGAGTGCTCCTTTGATCTCATTTTTACTCACAAACACGAGACACTCCTTCCACTCATTGCTACCAGAAGCATCGTCGTCATCCACGGCGCTCCAACTCCCTCATTCTTCTTCTTGCGCCGGCCACACCAGGTCTGGGAGCCACGCCGCTGAGCCCTACTGTCGCGCCCTCAACCGAAATCGCTCTTCTCCAATCGAACTTTGACACGCCTCCGGCAATGCGGCCGACGAATTTTTCTTCCCTTTATCTGTTCGATTGGGTGATGGTTGTTCTCTGTTACTTGGATGATGGAATAGTCTTGGGAGTGATGGAAGTGTGTGCAAGTGGAAGATGTGAGTGATAAGGCGATAAGCGTGAGCGAGTCCTCTATTTGGTGAAGAAAATGAAAGAAGATGAAAGATGGATGAAAAAGGGAGGTGAGGAAGATGGTGAGGGAATGGGTGGCGACAATGTGTAGTTGGAAATGCGAAAGGATGAGTGCTTGTGTGCGCGTGAAAGGGGAGAGAATCTAGAGGGAGCTGTTGTTTGTATGTGATGGTATTTGTTGGTTATGGAGAATGATGATAGATGAAAAATGTGGGTCTGAGTTGTAGGATTATGAGGAAAGTTAGCGTCTACCGATTTAGCGGGAGGAAGAAAAATGTGGTTCGGGTATGGGTAGTGTGCGTCGGTCTCAACGTGGTTAATCATGAAGGCATGATGATGGAAGAATGGGAAGTAGTAACAGTAGGCGAACAACCATGCGGCATCAACCATTTCATACAAGATTTATGTGATCAAACATTGAGTGACAGAATTACGGGGGGGCCTTTGAGAAAGCTCATGAATATTAACCAAGGGATCCCTCAGGATTCAAAACTGAAGGTCCTTGATACCTCAACATTAGGTTACGTAAATAGGAAGGGGTGGTTAGTTCCTCCCATTGTTTTCTGCCACCTTATTTCTTTGCTTTTTTTTTTTTTACAAAAAAGGTCATTTTTCCTTTTTTATTATAAAAATAGGTCAGTTTATTAATTAATTACATAACAAAATCAGTTTAACGATAATTTGACTTTTTTCTATTTATTTTTAACTTTTATATAATTTCTAAAATTTTATATATTTTTAAAAAAATAAATTTTTAATAATTTGATTAAAAATATTTTAAATAAAATTTTATTAAAATTTTGATATTTTAAAACTTTGTATTTTAAATTTTATTATTACATTTTATTATAAAATTTGATTAAAAATATTGTAAAAAAATTATTAAAATTTTGATATTTTAAAACTTAATATTTTAGATTTTATTATTACATTTTATTATAAAATTTACAATAATAAAATTTGATTAAAATTATTTTAAATAAAATTTTATAAAAATTTTGATATTTTAAAACTTATATTTTAAATTTTATTATTTTATTTTATTATAAAATTTACAATCATAAAATTTTATTTAAAATATTTTTAATCAAATTATTAAAAAAATATTTATATATATATATATATATATATATATATATATATATATAACTTTAGAAATTATTATAAAAGTTTAAAAAAAGATAGAAAAAGATCATATCATTAATCAAATCAAATCTGTGATAGTAGACTGATCCATCTTTATAATAAATAAATCAAAATAATCTAATTTTGTAAAAAAACTAGTCAAATCATTAAGAAACTAACTCTACCATATAATTAATTAGTAAATTAACTTATTTTTGTAATAAACGGATCAAAGGCACCCATTTTTGGAAAAAAATCTATTTCTTTTCAATCACCCAAAATGCCAGTTTTTTCTATTTTGTACACCACTGCCTAACTCAGTAACTGGTGCATGGGAGGGAGTCACCAAATGAGGAAAAGGTGGAGATTGTCACCAAAAGAGAATAGGTAGTATGCAGGAACATGAATCTTTCTGTGCATCTCGTTTCAATCATCCGTTCCACTTTGTTTTTTTTTTCGTTCACTTTTCTTTTAAAAATCAAATAAAAGTAAAATTAAAAATAGAATAATATAAAATAAAATAAAATATAAAAAATTACTATAGACTGAAATGAAATAAAATAAGATAAAATAAAATAACATAAACTTAAACGAAAATGAAACAAAATCATATAAAATAAATAAAATAACTAAAATAAAATAAAGTAATATAAAATAATAATAAAAAAAAATAAAGTATAAATAGATATAACTAGATGAGTAATGATCAAATGACTCATTTTTTTACCACTTCTCTTACCAACTTGATGTGGTCTGACATATTTAATTTTCAAATTTTTTATAATTTAATTAAAATTTGAAATCACAATACTGAAGCTGAATGTTTTGATGCGTGCGTGTTTGAAACTCACCCTTCATCACACAACGCTTTCCCCAAACCCCTCTTTTCATTTTTAGTTTTCAAAAATCTCTTTACTCTGAACCTTCAATTACCTCCCCAACCACGTTTCACAAAACCCAACCCGCACACACACGAAACAAAACCCGCTCTGCTCTCCTCCATCGTGAAAAATCAAAACCCCCTTTCTCCTTTTAATGTTCAAACCCAAACCCCTTTCACTTCAACGGAAAAACCCTTTCTCCTTTTAATGTTCAAACCCCAAACCCCTTTCACTTCATCAGAAAAACCCTTTCCCCAAACCCCTTTCTCCTTTTAATTTTCAAAATCTCCCAAACCCTGAATCTACAATTACGAACCCCCACCCACATTTGCTATGCACACAAACACGAAACAAAACCCGTTATCTCCTTTCCCATCCCCTCCACACAGTTATCTCCTTTCACCACACAGGAATTGCGAAATTGTCGAACCTCAGGGCGAATCTGAGCTGCAAGAAGGACGATTTTGGAACCTACTACGAAATGGGTTACCCTGATTTTGCTGTCGTTGGTGAGAAGGTTGAATGTTTCTGCCTTTTTAACTAGTTTTTGTGCACGCTTAGTTTCTGTTGGTTTTTCATTGTTTTGTGTAGTTGTTTATTGATTTTTATAAATGACATTCCAATTTGACCCCACCATTTAGTGATGATTGCAAAGAAGTTGTTGATTTTGTGGATTTAAGAAGTTTTTGAATTTGATTTTTGTGTTAACTGTGTGAATTGAAAAGATGTTTACAAAATTGATGAATACATTGTGTCCCTATCATTTATTTTGTCGATTTCGTTCAATGTTCAGTACACAATAGTGCATGAGCATATTCGTTTCAAAAATTGAAGTCCCAAACTAGGACAAAAAGATGGATTGAAAATTTTTGGAAAGATGTTCTTCCCTAAATATATGGTGTTTCTTTATTATTTAGTGACCTTGGTAATATTTTGGATAGTTTGTACAATGCTAATTGATCATAGTGTGTCTCTTTAATTAATGATGAGTAATTCAACCTAGTTATCTGTGCTTATTATAGTGGCTTATTGTTAAAAACATGTATCCATACTTGGTATTTTATATATTTTTTAAATTCATCAACCTTTTTTGTAAAAAGTTAAAATCAGGATTGGTTTACAAAAAGTTACCATGAAGCCAAGATTTTATAAAAATGATAAGATTGTTATTCACAATTCTAATAAATTATTGTATGGTGTAATTATTAACATTTATATAACTTTTATAATAGATTTAAAATTTTAGTATTTTTGGTTAATCGCGAACTATTATTTGGGTGTCGTGTTTGTTGTTTATTTATTGGAATACCTTACCTATATAAAGTGTTTACCCGAGTAGGAGATTTTAGATACCTATGGCAGAAGAAGAGGGTGAGTCAAGGAAGGTAAATGTTTGTGATTATGATCCATTTATTTATTATAGTTAATTAAGTTCATATCTTGATGTTTTTTAACATGTTTTTTAACTATTTGATTGGTATTTTAGCTTGTGGTTTGTAACCGTTGTAAAACAGACTACATTGTTCAAGTTAATGGTTTATTGAGATCAAGACATCGCTCTCGAATTGGAGTCACTCCATTTAGGTGGTGTGTTGAGATGGTGAAACCATTGGATATCAATGGAGTGTTGTTAAAACATACTCTTAGTCGGTGTGTCCTTGAACATGAAAGTATATGTATCAGGCAACATTTGGTACAGTTGTTTGTTTTAGATGTTTGTGTTTGTTTGGGTTTGAATGCTATTGGGGTTGATGTAGAATTCAATAGTGTTGTGTGCGGGGTGATCGAGTCATTATTAGAACATCAACCAATAACAATAGATGACATTGTTAATAGGATATACTTTTATTTACAGAGTGACGATGACGATGACAATGACAATGTAGACAATGTTTGTCATTTATATTTGTTGCTATGTTTTGCTCTTTTGTATTTTTCCAGGACTTCTAGGACTGTGACAAACAAGCCATTTAGATTGTTGGATAACCTTGACAACTTGAATCAATACAACTGGTCAAGGTCTGTCCATAGGTTTTTGGTTGAAGGTTTCAATCGTGGTTACCACACTTTAAGGCAAGATCAAAACACGTCTACCATAATTGTAGCTGGGTCAGTGGCTGTTTTGCAGGTATTTATTATTTTAGCCAAGTTGTATTTTGTTAGCCTTGTGTTTGTGAAGTTGATGATTAATTAGTTCCTTAATTTTTTTAGCTTTTGGTTTGTCGACTACTTTCGTTAAGGTCTTATGAAGGTGATGTTATTTTCCCGAGAATTTTGAGTTGGTCGTCCTTGATGATTAGGACTCATGGAATCAAACCCGCATTTGAATATAACAAGGTATTGTATTGCATTCGTTTTACTTTAGTTGATTAAGTTCTATTCCGTGTACCAATAAGGTATAAAGTTTGGACATCATTATGCAGGTTATTCTTGGTTGGGAATTAACTAAAGAGGAAAAAAACATTGATGTTGTTCATGATGCCTTAAATATTGGTGAAGATGACATCCAAAGAAAGGAATAGATGACATGTCCTTTACTGAATTCAAGCAATGGTGCAAAAGGAAGTTGAAAAGAAATTATTGGGTCATTCGTCAATTAGGACCAACTGAGCAGTATGGAAGAAGAGTATGCCCGTGGAGGTGAGGAACTTGATGCATCTTTCTTTCATCAACCTCTAGCCTTTTCATTTCATAAAGGTGATGCCTTTGATGTTGAAGAACCTCAATCATGTAATTTTGATCAATTAGAGCAATGTACTTCTGAATACAATCATCATGGAATGAAAATTATTCCCATTATTGAACTAGAAAAATGTTCATTAGATGTAGACTTAACTCAATTGTATCGGATTCTTGTCTCAGAAAATGACAGGTAAGTTACTGTTGTGGATATAAATTTCATGATTGTATTTTCACGGTTATATAGTGTTAATTCTAAATTTACACTTTTCAGGAAAGTTGTGGTTGACATAAATCAACAAATACTAACCACAATTAAGTGTTGGGGATTTCATCCTCGTGGAAAGCTTTGCAACATGGTAATGTCCTTAAGTCATGTATATTTATAAATTTGTTATTTTGTCTACTCAAATTACATTGTTGCTTTCAAATTTTGTCAGGCCATTTTGTTTGCTTGCAATACCTTCATGTATAGACAAAGAAAATTGAATGGGTTGATCAAGAGAGTTGTGTTTGGTCCTCTGTATAAGGTATTATAATTCTTATTGTTTTTTAAGTTTTTATATTTGATGGATGTTGTTGATGATGATTTATCAAAATTTAATTGTGAAATGTTGAATGTAGACCGCAGTTGTAGAAGATAATAGAAAGGTAAAGGCAAAGAGACACCAATGGATCTTAGGGGACGCGTGGGCTGGTTTCAGTACACGATATATTGACAGCAGATTTTGTAAGAATGAAGATTTGTAATTTTATTTATTAAATAGTAATTGTGGATGTTTAGTGATTGTTTTTTTTGGAAGGTATTTGCTTCTATAATCCATGAGCAGCATTGGTGGTTTTATGCAATCAACTGTCGCACACACCAATTTTTTGTCCTTGACTCTCTTGGGAGGACACGACATGGAAGAAAAATAATAGACAATGCAATTGTAAGTTTACTTCTTAATATAATTGCTGTAGTTGGCAAATTCAATTATTCATGACTAAAATGTATGTTGATTGTAACATCCCGGTCGGATATTACTAATTTAAGTAAGAAAAATTAAGAAATATGATGAAAACCTCATTTATTATACTTCGCTTCCCAAAAACGTGGGAAATTTTATAACATTTATTAATCGGATGTTATCCAAAAATCCATAATTTATGAAACTCCAAATCCAATACAGTATCCAAATTCACAAATCAGTAAAACACTGTTTACAAATTTCATAAAAACAATAATGATAAAACTCCAGTAAAAGCTTTTCCCAGTTAACCCTCTCTCCGATGCTATGCTTCATCAGCACCACCTGCAACATCATCTGCTCCCGTGTAACGCATTACACGATCATCGCCAAACACAAGCAGATAGGGTGAGCTCATAAATAATTAACATATAAGTTAATAAAAAAAAGTCAAGATACACCCATCTATTTTATTCTAGTTAATTCTTGGCCCAAACCTTAATCCCCAAGGCTTTTCAACCTTCACAACACATAAATAATTAGCCTCGGATTCGGATTCAGGGTTTATGATGCTCACACGAACCTGCCCGCTCGTGGTCCTGCCTCTACGAACCTCCCTGCTCGCAGTCCTGCTCTACGGACCTACCCGCCCGTAGTCCAACACACGTGATCCACCAGCTACGTACCTTCCCGCACGCAGCATCTCTCAAGTGTGAGCACGGAACATACGAACCTACCTCGCTCGTATCCTCACACGAGAGTAACATGATATGAACCTCCCCGCTCATATCATCACGTGTTCACCACCATCCATCAACCTACCCGCTCATGGCACAGCATCCCCTGATCCAAGTTTCACAACACAACATGATAACGAAAACAACCAAAGCACACCACCCTACACAAGGTACATACTCAAGCTGGTCTTAGGGATTCCAATGCTTCCACGAACCTGCCCGCTCGTGGTCCAACTCTACGAACCTCCCCGCTCGTAGTCCAACACACGTGATCCACTAGCTACGTACCTCCCCGCACGCAGCATCTCTCAAGTGTGAGCACGGAACATACGAACCTACCTCGCTCGTATCCCCACACGAGAGTAATAAAATATGAACCTCCCCGCTCATATCATCACGTGTTCATCACCAGTCATGAACCTACCCGCTCATGACAACATCAAGCATATCCCAGACCAGGACCCACACCACAAACCATGCAAAACATATCACAATGCACCCTACCACTACACCATCACCTAGCGTAGCCTAAGCGCCGCTAGGCGAAATGGCAGTACAGACCGCCTAGCGGTTCCACATCACCGTCGGGCGCCACAACTTATAAGACATTCCTGTTTCATACTATCGCTTGGCGGTTCAGTCTACACTGCTAGGCGCTACACCAGTAATGTGACACTACTAGGTTTTAGGTACTCTAATTCATTTCCTAGAATTCAACCATTTAATTCTCAAACATCCAGAAATCAACATACACATTCATATATTCCAAATTACAACATCACAACACATATGCATCTTTCAAGTATAAGCACACATTCCTCTCTTTTATAATTCATATATACTTACCTCTTAAATCAATTCCAACACACACTTTATTTTCCCCTTCTCATTTTCCCAACCCTTTGCATGCCTACAATTCCATTACATTTAAAGTATGATTATCATGTTCCCATACTTTTCCAAAACCCGTCATGATCATGCAACACTCGGTCATAGTGATATCATCAATAGTGGCCTTATTCCCACGCTTATAACATCTTACATTCGAGCTAACATATATAGGTTCATATATTCAACATGTCTCAGCAAGCACTACCAAAAACATACTCATCAATCATGCATCAATATATTTATATATATACATTCACCAATCAAGGCCATACTAGCACTTGATCACACTCAATCATCCATTAGTAATAATACTATTAGGGAATTCAACAACCAATCATGAGTGACGTATATCTCCCTCTTCAGGCATCCAAAATGAATCTCCACCGTTCAAAGTGAAGAACAACATGTTGTGAAACACCTTACAAAATTTCACCTAAATCGGACGGTTAACGAAGCGGAAAATGCAGTTTCACGAAAACTGCGCAGACCAGAAAAATCGGTGGCGCCTGGCGGCATGAAACTACCGCCGGGCGATTCCTATTCCACGAAAAGTACGAAAAATAGCGTTTTTTGTGAATCAGAGCACCATGTCTCACTGCGCCTGGCGACCAAATGGGTGCCGCCAGGCGGTTCCTGCACCTGCGAACCTTACCTCCTGCACAACAACTCTAATTTCCATCAATTTCTGACTCTATAAGATCCGATTCTATCTTTTAGGATTACAATTCATCTCTAACACTTTCCATACGCGAATCCATTCACATTTTTCCATTTAGATGTGTGTCGTTTTCGAAATCCCCAATTCATCAACCTAAAAAGGGTGTTCTTAACAGTTCTCTCAAATTAACTCTAATTGATAGTGAAATTCCCCAATTTCTTTAGTCAAGTATTCAATTAAAAGTTAAGGATCCCTTTCCTTCCATTTAGAATCAAATCAGAACACTCAAAACACCAAAACCGAACCAAAATTGGTCCACGTCGCCTGGCGGGTGTTCATCACCGCTAGGTAGTTCAAGCAAAACCCAGAATCTGGGTTGGTCGTCACGCGTCGCCTGGCGACACAACGCTCACCGCCAGGCGGTTCCTCTCTGGAACCCAGGAAACAAGTAAAAATTGGATGAGTCGCCTGGCGGTAGTTCATCATCCGCCAGGCGGTTTCTGGAAAATTCCAGAAACACGAATTATACACAGCAGGGTATTGTACATGCATCAATTTAATCATACAGTTCATGAAATTAAACAGTATGCAATTAAAGGTACAATTCCAGCTCCCCTAACCTCTGATCCTCGCTCCAAACACGGATTGCACGTGACTTTTAATTCAAACTCACCCTTGCTCTTGCCTCACTCTTCCACAATGGTTTCCCACTCCAATTCTCCTCTATAATTCGTGCCAATCGCCCAGAAGTCTGTGATTTCGTATGCACTCCCCTGTCTCAGACTCTTAATCCCTTAATTATCCTCTCTCACTCTAATTCATTCCACCCTTAATTTCACTTAACCTTTTAAAACAAAAATTACAATAAAAGTGTGTGTTAATGTCTACTCAATATCCCTCACAATGTATTTTTCCAGCACTCACGGCTGCCTTCTTGGCTACTAGGTTTTCCAAACCTTTTCACATTCATGCCAAAGGAAAAATTGGCAAAAAGAAATTATTTAGTTCTCAACAAGGTTTGAACCCACACCCATGCACATACCAAACCAAGGCCAAACCATTCAACCAATCCAGATTTCATGATAACTCTTACAATTCTAGGAATTTATCATCACCCCATGCATTCAATATATAAACACACAAAAACGCATAATTTAAATAACACCGAAGTGGCACACATAGGACTCGAACCCAAGTCCTCACACACAATAAAATACTCTCAACCACTTGAGCTAGTACTTTTCATGTCATAGTTCCTCACATTAACTGCTTTAAATGTTTCTATTACCCGCCATAATTAAATAATTATTTAAATAACTATTTAATTTTCTCGGGTCTTACATTGATATTTTGTACTGGCTATTTTTAAGGCCTGTAACATGGAGATTTTATTTGGTTTGCTTTGAAATGATTATGATTTTGATAAACCTAAATTTGAAGTCCTTACCCAAGACCTTCCCCTTCAACCCAATTTGTAAGCACCAATTTTTGTCTTACATTTTATCCAATATTACTATCTTCATATGATACTGTGATTTAATTTATGTTCACATATTTAGAGATATGATTGTGGCATGATAGTGTTGAGATATATTGAGTTGTGGGATGGTGAAACAATCTTTGATGAAAAAAACTTCCCCGCATACACTTCTATAAGTGCCTTTTATTGAATTTTGTTTTGCTCTCATGGTATTCACTCGTTATAATTTCATTTACTTTATTCCATACCGCAGGAACAACTTCAAGCACTCAGGCAACATTACATATGTGATTGGTTTATGGATCCCGAAAATATTCATCGGAATTACTTGCTCCAAGTTTTAGATGTATATAAACGTAAATAGTTTTTGTTGAAAACAATTGTAAAATATGATTCGATTATGACAATTTTTATTCAAACATTTCACTTTTGATTATATATGTATTAGGGAGGGAAATATTTATCCTCCTGTGCTTTCCATAGCCGTCCACATTAATTTGGTTCCAAAATTCAGTGGTGGTTACTAATTAATGTTTGTAAACTTTCATCTTACTTTGGAAAACGTTAAAGGAAAATTGTATCCCAAATTCAATTACAATTAATTTTGTAAGAATAAAATGGTAATTGGAATAAAGTTCTTTTTCTTTTTTGCAAATTAATTTTACGAAAAAAATATGTGGGTTTCATATTAATTGTTCTGTACATGCAACTTCACTTAAAAAATGTAGCAGGGTTGTTTTCCCAGGAATGCCCTAAGATAAGGTTTAAAATAAGTGGAATGTGGACTGTCCCTATTGTGCATAGGTGGCGTTTTCCCTTTTATCGAGGGCTGAAAAGTTGGTCCATCACTTGTCAAATATGTTACTTTTTATCTCGTGCATTAACTCGTACGTGGGTTACAACTTAATTCGCTTCGAATTACAATGTAGTCTTAAGACTGATCCAGGTTAGTATACATATGAATGTTAATTCAAGAAATAATGGAATGGTAAAAATGATTATATGAAACGTCTTCCCAAATCCACTTAAGTTCATACACATGTTGGTGTGGCTCCCTTTCAATGAAATCAATGATGATAAGTTTTTATTGAAATGTATTGAATAAAAAATATCCTCGAAGTGGATCATGCATTGATTATAAAATCAGTTGGTCAATGTACAATGAAGAAATCATCCATTCAAGTGTTAAATGTTTAATACGAAAGACTCATTCACCATACCTATGGCACAACAAAAATTACAATCATGTTTAATCCAAAAGAGGACCAACCCATGGCCACATGTTCTAAATACTCCGTACAAAATAATAAATTTGTGGACAATTCAGAGATGTCATTTATAGACACATGTTACGATGTTTGTTGATGCCATTTCATTTTCAAGTGCCCATGTCATCAAAATAAAAGACCAAACCATCGTCATTCCTGCAAAACAATTATTTAATGAGTGTTGGGTGAATCTGGATACTAAATTTTCTCTTAATACCACAAATAAGAACGCCATGCATAAGTTATTTTACTATACCTAAAAATTTGTTCCTTGTGACACATTTTGTGTTTGATGTGTAGTATTTTGAATTGAAGTCAAGAGGGAAACAAATCCACTACACTGGACGTGTTCAAACTGCCAAAAAAAAATTAAGTAAAATTACTATATGTTGGCAAAAGCAAATACAAGTCTAAATGCTGAAGCAAGATTTTGATGATGATAAAAGAAGCCTAAAAGCCATCTGGAAGTCAATATGAAGAACATGTGTTGTTATGTATAAAGCTATCTTGTAAAGTGTAATTAGAATAGTTATAATCAATACGCAAAAAGCAAATTCTGGTATTTCTCGAAAAATCAAAGTGATAATCGGTTATCACTTAGGATAATCGATTATCCTGGGCTGAGTTAATTTTTTCACGAAAAGCAGTGGAATAATCGATTATCACCTCTGATAAATGATTATCTGTTCAAAAATTTGTTTTCAAAAAACACACTAGAATAATCGATTATCAATTGTG
Source organism: Vigna unguiculata (assembly GCF_037176805.1). NCBI lineage: Eukaryota > Viridiplantae > Streptophyta > Magnoliopsida > Fabales > Fabaceae > Vigna > Vigna unguiculata. Next base: position 18,352,701 of record NC_140795.1, on the reverse strand, counting down.
ATAATCGATTATCTTGGTCAGTTGGGCGCGACTATTCAGCTTTTGACCTAATTTTCAGAACCTTTATTTAAGGAACATTAGAGTTACTTCTAACTTACCTTTTTGAGAAGGTAGAGTGCTAATGCTGTGACTGCAAGAGAGTTCTCTTAGTGTTCTTAAAAGAAGCTTTGAAAAACCTAGTGTGGGTAGAGCGATAACTTTTCCTGAGAGGTTTTCTAGGAGATTGAGTGCTACTGCTGTTGCTAGGAAAACTAAGGTCAAGGTTCTCTGTGTGATTCAGAGAAAGGTGTTCATTGCTTGTGTGTTCAAGAGAGGTGTTTTCTTTCCTTACTCTTTTTATTATCTGATTGTAAATCTGATATTTGTTAGTGATTTAGTTAATCTTGTTTTTGAGAGATTAACAACTGGACGTAGGGTCTTTTGATCCGAACCAGTATAAATACTTGTGTTCAATCTTCTTCTCTATCTCTTTGTTTCATCAACTATTATTTTTAAAGGAATTAATATTTGATTTAATTGATAAAATTTTGGAAAAATTTTAAAGTATTAATTTTACCACTTAAAACCAATTCACCCCCCTCTTGGTTTTTGTTCAAACGCTTAAACATTTCGCTGCGCGATACCAACAATTGGTATCAGAGCTTGCTTTGATAGTTGTTCAAATTTTTCGAAAATGGTTGGACAAAATCAAACTTTTGTTGAGGGTGCGTCTATCAACAAACCTCCTCTATTTACTGGTGAAAATTATCCTTTCTGGAAAGTTAGGATGCAAATTTTTTTGGAATCTGTTGATAGAGGTATTTGGGATGCTGTGTTAAATGGTCCATTTGTTCCTGTTAATATTGTAAATGATGTGCAGGAACCAAAGCCATTCTCGCAATGGACAATAAACGAAAATAGACGCGCTCAGTATGATGTAAAAGCTAGAAATATAATTTCATCAGCCTTAACCCTATATGAGTTTTACAAGATCTCAGTCTGCACCAGTGCACAAGATATGTGGGAAATATTGCGTGTAACTCATGAAGGAACAGACAATGTGAAAAGGACACGCAAGAACTCCTTGATTCAAGAATACAAAATGTTTCGGATGCAACACGGAGAAACTATCTACGATGTGCAGAAACGATTCACACACATTGTCAATCATCTCACAGGTCTAGGTAAAACTCTTGATACTGATGAATTAAATATAAAAATTCTTAAATCTTTGAACAGAACTTGGCAGCCGAAGGTGACAACCATCACAGAGTCACAAAATCTTGCGACAATGACGATGGCGGCCCTATTTGGAAAGCTGAGAGAGCATGAGCTTGAACTGGGCAGACTAAATGAAGAAGAAGATATTGGAAGAAAGAAGAACATTGCCTTCAAAACTGAAGTGGTTAAAGGCAAAAAGCAAAAGGAAGAAGATGATTCAGATGACGATGAAACTCTTAGTCTTATGATTAAGAAGTTTACAAAATTCATGAAGGCCAAAGGTAAAAATCAATTCAAGAACAACAAGAAGGATAATCAAGGATCATCCTCAAATTTTAAATGCTACGGATGTGGAGAATCTGGACATGTCAAGGCTGATTGCCCAAATTCAAAGAAAAGTGAAGAGAAGAAGGGCAGAAAATTCTTTAAAAAGAAGGCATACAAAGCATGGGAAGACAATGCCTCAAGCTCATCAAATTCTAGCGATTCTGATAATGGAGAAGCAAATCTATGTTTGATGGCTAATCACGATGATTCTGACAGTGAGGTAAATTCTACTTGCAATGAAAATGAGTATGATGATTTGTATGATGCTTTTCAACAATTACTTCTTAAATCTAGTAAATTGGATAATGCTCATAAAAAGTTAAAATCTGATTTTAAAGATTTGCAAAGTAAATTTGAAAAATCTCTTGAAGAAGAAGAATTTCTAAAAAATAAAATTTCAATACTAGAAAATAAAGAAAAAGAAACGGTTGAATGTGCTTCATGTAAAAGTTACATGTTTGATATATGTATTTTGGAGAAACATCTTGAAGATGCCTTAGAAAATAAAAATTGTGAAAAGTTTGATCTCAAGAAAAATCCAAATAAGTCCAAGCATGCTCATAATCATGATTTAAAAAATAATACTAAAAGAACTCGTAGAGTTTGGGTAGAAAAAGGAACATCTCATTCTATGAATACATATGCATGTACTGCTACATGTTTTTATTGCATGAAAAAGGGCCATACTTCAAACAAATGCAATATTAAACATTTTGGTGTTCCAAATGGGAAGTATGATTGGGTGCCTGTTCATAAGTAGATATTTTTCTTCTAACCCTAAGGACCCAAACAAGTTGTTGGGGACCTAAATGAATTGTTTCCTTATTTTGCAGATGACTTCTAAATCCAGAAGATCAATGTGGTATCTTGACAGTGGTTGTTCAAGATACATGACTGGAGACAAAAAGAAGTTTAAGAACTTTAAAAGAAAGGAACAAGGATTTGTCACTTATGGGGATAACAACAAGGGAAAAATACTTGGAACATGTGATGTAGGTGGAAGAAATACTTTTGAGATCAAGGATGTACTGTATGTGGAAGGACTAAAGCACAACCTTATCAGTATAAGCCAATTATGTGATAAAGGACTCAAAGTAATATTTGAGAGTGGCTACTGCACTATTCATCAAAAGGACTCCAAATAAGTAACCTTAAAAGGTATGAGACACAATAACATTTACTTGATTGATCTTGATACTGCATCATCTAGTGATATAACTTGTTTGGTTGTTAAAGAAGAAAATCCTTGGTTGTGGCATAAACGAGCTGCTCATATTCACATGCAACAATTAAACAAACTAATTTCTAAAGAATTAGTAATCGGATTGTCAAAAATAAAGTTTGAAAAAGATAAACTATGTGATGCATGTAAAAAAGGAAAACAAGTAAAATCTTCATTTCATTCAAAAAATGTGATTTCTACATCAAAGCCTTTAGAACTTTTGCATATGGATTTGTTTAGTCCTTCAAGGACAAAAAGTGTTGGGGGAAATTATTATGCTCTTGTTATTGTTGATGATTACTCAAGATATACATGGACCTTCTTTCTCACATTAAAAAGTGAGGCCTTTAAAGCTTTTAAGAAATTTGCAAAAGTAATTCAAAATGAAAAAGATTTGAAAATTAAAGTTTTGAGAAGTGATGATGGTGGAGAATTTTAAAATGAATTATTTGAAAACTTTTGTGAAGAAAACACAATTATGCATAATTTTTCTGCACCTAGAACTCCTCAACAAAATGGAGTTGTAGAAAGGAAAAATAGATCTTTAGATGTTTTTGGTCTTAGGTGTGTCTTTCAATCTGTTGAATGGTTTTTCAACAGGTTAAAATGTCTCTTTTAGTCTGTTGAATGGTTTTTCAATAGGTTAAAAGGTTGGCTGTAGTAGTTTTAAACTGCAACAAATTCAATCAGTTGATTTAGTTTTTAATCGACTGATTTCACTTAAGTCAAGTGAAATCAACCGATTGATTTGACTATAAAACCTGTCATTTTCGGAAGAGAGGTTTGTTGATCATTTTAAAGCACGAATTTGTTCTGGAAACTTGTGGAAACTCTCTCCTTCGTGATCATATGTGTTGCAGCTGTTGAAGATTGATCTTGGATCAATTCTTGGAGCTTTTGGCTTGGTTTAAAGCTTTGAGAAAGTGGTTTGTGGTAGGATAGGTTGTGCTACCACTGAGGTTTGATCTTTCTCAAGCTTTTTGTGTGTGCCTGGTGGTTTTCCAGGTCTGCAACAGGGTTCTTGCTGTGCTGGTGTGATTCTTGTGTGATTCAATAGTCTTTTGTGGTGTTTTTGCATATTTTGGAAGTGTAAGGGTGGATACTTTGTAAATCTTTTGAAATAGTTCAAAGTCAAGCTCAGGTTGCTTTGACAAACTGGATGTAGCTCAGGTTTGAGTGAACCAGTATAAAATTTTGTGGTGTCCTCTCTTCTCTAACCTTTCTCCTTGCATTTTCATTTTAAAGTTTAAAGAACTTGTGCTTTAATAATCTTTTTCATGTTCTTGCATGTTTTCATAGCATTTGCAGCATTGAGCATGTTTACATAATCATTTGGAACCTATCTTGATCATTCTTGTGCATTGTTCTTGGTTTAAAATTCAAATTCGCATTTTTGCATTTTTCCCAGTATTTCAGTCGACTGTTTTCTTGTTTCAATCGATCGATTATACTAGAACAGAATCTGTTTAGTAAAATCAATCAATTAACTCTATTTTTGATCGATTGAAAGTGTACAGTTAAGTATTGTTTGCATCTTAACTTAGTAATCTATTTGATTCAATTAAAGGTGGTTTTTAGCTTGCAAAGATGGCCTAAATTTTTTTAACTAGCCAATTCAACCCCCCCTTCTTGGCTTTTCAACCATTTCAAAACTAACAATTTGTGCTACGATTCAATGTTGAGTTGGTAAACCAAATAATGAAAATTAATAGTGTCATGTGAATAATTATTTAGTGTTAAGCCTAACTTATACCAGTTTTGACCTAAACTAAACATCTAAAGGGACAACCTACACCAGCATAAGCCATCAAGACAAATAGCTGGCCTAGATCGACTACTCAGCATATCCGGTAAGTTTAGAGCCTAGGCCGACCACTCTAATGAACTCAGAATAATGGAAGCGTCCGCGTCCAATAAACCTTAAGGGCCTGGGTTACGGCCCTGGCCCACTCACAAGCCCTAGCTAGAGCCCAAGTCAAAGCCCAGCCCATGGGATGGTCAAACGTCATTAATGCTCTATAAATACACGTGGACCCCATCATTTAAAGGTACACATTCATTAATCACTGATTTGACTCCCTGAGAGCTTTGACTTACTTGAGCTTCGGAGATTCTTCTGCAGGTAACCCCTCCTGGGTTCAAGCCGACATGTATCGAATGGGAAGAGGCCAACTGAAGAGATAGCGGACTACATGGTAAGGTGATACTCGTGCCTAACTTATCTTATTGATTCTTCTGCAGGAACAATCAGTAACAAATCAGAGCACAAAATCAATCCCAATTAATAATATTGATTCATACCATTTGAAGAAATATTGTTTCTAATTATTATTATATAACTAATTTCTCTATCAGGAACAAAGGTAGAAAATATTTGAGTTATTAGGCTCATAACAAATTGGACTCTTCCTCCTTTTTTTTCTTTTTCTTTCTCTTGTTTTTTTCTAGATTTTTTCTTCTTTTTTTTATAAAATTAAAGTTTGAAAATATTTGAAGAAAATTTTGTTTCACCTTATTTTTTACTTTTATTTCTATTTTTTTGAAAATAAATTTATTTACCCGGACGAAATTGGGTGTTGATAGTGACATTATGCTTTTAGGGTTTATTGATTGGTATGCATTTTTTTTACTTGGTGTGATGTTATGGTTTAGGGTTCTGTTTTTATATGCGTTTGTTGTTTCAATGTGTCTTTCTCTTAATGTGGTTGGGTGTGTAGTTGTTTAATGAATTTGGTGGTCCACTGTTTGTGTGAAAGTGATGGTGTTATAGTTGTGGTCCCCCATTTTAAAGTGTTTGTCGGTGTGTAGGTGGTATTGATTATTAGCAGATGGACGACCCATAATTTGAAGTTGTCTTCCACCATGGGGGGAAGTTTATAAATGATGGGTCACTGAAATAAGTGGGTGAGACCAATACCTTGCATGTGACCGAGACAGGTGGAGCTACTTTGAAATATTATCAATTCTGAAGGAAATGGGATATGCGAACGTGAAGGAGATGTTGTATTCAGTGGGTGGAGGTTTCATTTTGGAAGGAAGGTTGAAGTTATTAAGTGATGACAAAGGTGCACGCCATATGGTGAATATTGCCATACTGAATGGCCAAGTGCATCTTTATGTTGTACACATGGTGTCCGAACCTCAAATAATTCATTTGTTAGAATATTGTGTTGTTGAGATTGCAACTGATGCATAAGTTAGTGTGGACGGTGGTGGGATTGCAGGTGGTGTAGTTGTTGGAGAGGATGCTGGAATTGGAGCTGCTCCAAAGGTTGATATGGAGGTTGGGATTGGAGCTGCTCTAGAGGTTGATGTGGAGGTTGGGATTGAAGGTGGTGCAGAGGTTTGAGAGGATGGTGGAATTGGAGCTGCTCTAGAGGTTGGGATTGGAGGTGGTGCAGAGGTTGTAGAGGATGCTAGATTAGAAGCTAGTCCAGAGGTTGATGTGGAGGTTGGGATTGCAGGTGGTGTAAAGGTTGGAGAAGATGGTCGAATTGTAGTTGGTCCAAAGTTTAGGGTAGAATGTGAGAATAAATCTGCTGAAGAGGTTGGGTTGGAGGGTGGAATTGCAACTGATCCAACTGATGTAGATGTTGGTGTGTTCAATAAGCGTGGTGCATAAGTGTTTGTGGAAGAGGATGATGAGGAGTCTATGGAGGAGTTTGATGAAAATAGTGACAGTGATGATGAGTTTGATGTACATAGTTGGAAGGAATCTGAGGAGGAATTATGATGGAGTGGAAGATGATCTTTTTGATGTATCTATTAGAGGCGATGATACAGTGGAAGATGATCTTTTTGAAGTCAGAATTAAAGAAGGTCAGGTTGGTGGAGTGAGAGGTTCATCTACCCAAAAGCCCAACCTTAAACATGCGGATCAAAGAGGATTCTCTGATACTGAATGGGAGTCTGAAACATTAGAAAATGATACAAGTGACGAAGATAGAGACAAATATGGTAGGTTTGGTATATTTTCTCAGCCCAAAAATATGGAGGACTACAACTGGGAGGTTGGGACTTACTTCACAAAAGGGAACACTTCACTGAGGCAATAAGAACTTATGGGGTGCATAGTGGGAGGTAGCTGAAAATATTTAGAAATGATAAAAGAAGAATTTGTGTTAAATGTTTAGGTGCGAAAGGTAAGTGCAAGTGGTATGTCTACTATGCTTATAAGGCTGCCCAAAGTACTTGGCAATTGAGGAAAATAATAAACAAGCACACCTGTAGTATTGGGATATCTTGGAAGAACATTGTTATTTGTTGTTGTATTTTGGTTAGAATTATGTATTTTGAACATCAATTTGGTACCCACTTCAATTACCAACTTTTGTGTTTAGGAGAGAACAATATTGGGATGCATTTTTGATGAATTTTATATTGCCTTATTATGCACAGATTGACATTGTTTTCCAATGTAAATTGAGTTTGTGTGCTTTCAGTTAAAAATATTTCGATATTGGGATGCATTTTGGATGAATATGATATTGCCTTATTATGCACATATTGACTTTAATGATCTAGGGAATATATTACTGCAACATGATGTCTTTATTTAATGATCCAGCCATGTGAAGCTTCTTCACCAAATTTACTTACAATGTTCATTCATTACACAATTATACTTGAAATAAAGTTACACGAGAATTTACTGAAACTCTCAATTCATTCCATAATCAAAATCCATAACAATTAAAAAAACCAAATACATACTTTCGAACCCATTATACTACATCTAGACCCACATAACTGCATCCAGTTTACAACATATCAAAAAAATTTGTACAACTTACAAACCAATATTACATTAACGAAACCCAGAAAACATATAACCCCTGTTAAAAATTTAACCCTTTTTTCAGACACTATAACTGATTTTTCAAGAGCATAGATTTTTCTCCTTTATTTTCCTATGGTTGCATCTCTTTCATCCCCATTGTCTTCGTTGAACCACTCGAGATAATTGCATCCTTTAGATTCTTCATTGCCACCACTTCGCTGCGTATAGAAAATGAAACCCACAAAATTGCTTACCACAAACAAAGATTATGGAAACCAAAAATTAAAACAATAATTCATACCTTGTAGTTAAGGCAACCAAGAAATTGCTTTCCATAATTCTTAATTGTTTTAGCAACTGCAACCTCCCCACAATAGTAGATTTTTAGTCCACCCACACCCATATATGAAACAGTAGGGGAGGAGACACTACTATTTTGTGATGCCCACGAAGAACACGCACAACCTTCATTGCAAGACATTAGAAAATTGATTGGAAACCACCTCTTAAGCTACGAACCACCAACCACGAAACCACCTCTTTAGGTCTGAACCACAAACCAAATGGAGAGCAAGAATAAGATGCTAACGACCATAAATGAGTTAGGGCAAATTCACACTTCACCATTCATTAAATAATTTGTACACGTAACACTGTACAATTATTTTTTTACACGTCTTCTTCTTTCAATGACATGTATCCGTTCTGCATTACCACATCACCACAATCTTAATGCCGTTTCTGAGAATCCAATGGGATGCACCTGATTGATGCACTTAACCTTATTTGGGGACCAAATTGACACATTTTTTTCGTCGGGTACCAATTTGACACCCTTGACCCAAAGTGGGTACCATACGAGTAATTAAACCTAAAATTTATGATAAATAAAGATTTGATCATTGTAGTTGGAGGTATGACCTTGGCGATTTAAACGAGTTAGTATTACTCAAGATGAGATGTTCTTGAGTTACTTTGTTGGCCATGAGCTCATTTATCTTGACTAGTCAATACAAAATTAATCAATATGATGTGAATCCAAAGGGGTGGATTCGTTTTATGGATCAATTTAGGTTGGAATGCTAATAAGTAAGAAATTTGAGAAATTATTTAAAATAAGAAAACAGAAATAGATAAGAAGATGGAGTGAAAATTGATAGACGTCATACTTCCAAGGATGGAAGATAAGCCTAAGAGTTTAAACACACAAAGGGATAAATGACCTTTGATAAAACTCAAGAATTCTTGAATTACTAAAGAACTTAGGAGAATCACTCTAGCTAAGAAAGAAGAGATAAAATTCTTATATTTTCTGAATAAAAATCAACTTGATTTCATTGATAAAAATGATTCAGCTTATATAGGAGCTTTAACCATTAGAATTACAAAAGACCCATTAATTTTCAATTACAACCCACTTAAAGTTATTAATGATCCATTCAAGCTAATAATGATCCACTACTGAATTACTGATTGTAACTGAATTGATGATTGTACTGAATTTAAGGCAACCAAAAGTTATCCACAAGCATTCAACAAAGGTCCTCTTGGTCTCCCAAAGTCTGGTTCTTAAGTTGGAACATGGGCCGTTATTTAACTTGAACATAAAGAAAAACTAAAGCCCATTAATTGGTTACCCAAAACATGATTTGGTCAGCCAATTATACAAAGCATTGGGGCCTTATTTAAATAAAAGAAATTACATCAACGTGGTGGGTTAGTTATACTCCATTTGGGTCATATGCAATTCACATCACAATATCTTTATAAAGTATAAAAAAATCCATTTTATGGATTTGGGAGAATTTTCATTTCATTTTATCTTATTATGATATGTTGTATATTTTTTATGTGATATTTGTCTCACTTCTCTATTTTATGATTATGTGTGAAAAAAATAATTTTTATAAACTTATCATAGATAGCGGCTCCTAACATGCTTGATCCCTTCTTCGCCGACATTATGGTTGTTTTCTTGGTGAATGGATGGCAAACCAATGTAGTGAATAATTCTATGACATTTCAGGGAACAAGAAACTCTACTATTATTTTTCTCTCTACTCCATACGCGACGATTGTCATCGAAGGACAAATCGGAGTTACCTTCTATTTAACCCCAACAATCCAAGTCAACCCTATCCATAACTTTTTTCCTCTACTTGTTTGAAAGCTAGTATATGAGGGGGAAATTGTAAATAAATAACATATCTTCCTCTTCTAGTGTAGGAAATATAAGATGTACTAAATGGTGTGGATATAAGATGCATACAGTGTTGTAAATATATATATATATATATACATATATATACATGTATATATATATATATACATGTATATATATATATATATATACATGTATATATATATATATACATGTATATATATGTATATATATATATATATACATGTATATATATACATGTATATACATGTATATATATATATACATGTATATATATATATATACATACATATATATATATATATATATATATATATATATATATATATATATACACACACACATATATATATATATATATATATATATATATATATATATGTAAATATTTTAAGTATAATTAGATGTCATTGTATAATTTTGTCTCTAAATTTTATAAGTATATTATAGAAAATAATAATAATAAAGGAATAAATAGAATTTTTTTTAGGTCATCACACGTATAACTTGAAGAGGTTTATGTACTCGGGATAAGCTAGAGAGATCTTTGTATTTGTAACCTGGAGAGGTTGACAACTCATTGTAATAAAACTTTTTTTGCTTAATAGAACCTATTAAGATGTCTGCTTAAGGAGAATTAGATATAGTCCGTGTGGGTGAAGCTGTATAAAATTATTTGTATACTTGATCTTTTTGCTTAATGTTTCAACTTGTTCCTCGTGAGAAAAGTCTAAGGTTCTAATCTGTTACCACAAGTGAACTTGGTATATGAATTTGATGAAGCAAGTGCATGAGATCATATGTGGTTGATAAAGAATTGTTGAAGATTTTTTGTTGATCAAGCTTCTGATTTGTTGCATCCAAAGTTATCATAAAGATTTAAAAGTTTAAATATTGTACTGTATTCGTAAATTATATGACATATGATAGATGTCTTTTGTCTTATATGTGCCATTTTCAATCTGTTAAAAAGGTTATTAACAAGCTAAAAGGCTTGCTACATATAGTTCGTGTATGAATGTATTCAAATAGTTGAATTATTAATCAATCGATTTATTTTACGTAAGACAAGTGAAATCAACAGATTATATGGACAAATCAACCTGTTGTTCACTTATGACCAAGCTATATAAGCTGGTTTTTTGGAGAGTTGATGAAGGATTCACCCCAACCAAAGATGGAGGCACATGCTTAAGAAGACTAAGCATGTTTAGAAAGGAAGTTCACTAATCCCTCATCCCTTTCATTTGTGTTTATTATTTTTTATTCCCTAAGTTGACTTAGTTGAATCAACTTTAGTTGACTTGTTGACTTTTAACTAGATTTAACTTGTTGACTATAGTTGACTTGACTTAAGCCAACATGCTAATTTATGTTTATTTGCTATATAGGTTAATTAGGAGTAAGAAAGCAATGCTAGGTGGCGCATGGTGATTAGGGAGCATAAATGATATGGAGGAGAGAGTAAAGCAAAGGCATAAAGCATAAAGTAAAAGGTATAAAAAAAGTGTACCTATGTACCTTTGGTCTCCTTTGTTTTTAGCACACTTTGGCCACTTTTTGGAGACATACCATAGTTAGCTCTTTTGTCTCTCATTTTTGTAACCTTATTTGACCTAGTTTTTAGAAGCTAGGGTTAGGTTTTTGTAGAGACATCCTTAGGTATCTTTTATTTGCTTAGAGGTCCCTAAACTATTCTGTATAAGGGGTGCTCCTAAACATGTAAAAGGGTTGAACATTTTGAAGTAAAAACACTCTTGTGTCTCAACCATTTGTGAGAGTTTCCTCCCTAGGGAGTGAATACTTTTAAGCCTTATCTTGTATACCAAGTGGCGGCACACATCCACTCATCTTCAAGGTTGCCATGGCTTCAAGGTTTTCTTCTTCCTTTAATTTTTCTTGGTTTTCTATGGTTTATGTGCCTTCAATTTCCTTTTTGTTTTGAATCAATTAATCATTTTCTTCTCTTGAGTTTTGTGAAAGGAACCTTCACATCTAGATAGCATGCTATCTTAATGTCTAGTGGGGATTTCACTTAGCTTTCTTAATCAACTCACACCATATTCAATAATCTTAAAAAGAAACAAGATAATTCTTCATCATTTGGTATCTAGAGCCTAGGTTATCTTGAATATGGTGTTTTCATGTGCTAACCTTGTCTTGTTGTAGATCTTTCTTGGTATGGTTCAAATTCACTTCCATTACACACAAAAATAGTGCTGGCATAAAAACTGACGATTTTAAAACATTAAACTGCACTAGCTCAGTGGTCTAAAAATTACGTTTTTGGTGTCAAAATAAATCTCTTTGAGTCTAGTTTCTAGAAAAAAAAAGAACCAACACATTTGGAGTTCTGTGGAGAAAATTATGGTCAAATTAGTGAGCAAAGGTCAAATATGCCAAGAATACATGAATCAGCTTTTTTAGGTTCTATTGTGGGAGTTTGGTTATGGTTTTTGCACCTCTTTAAGCTCCTAAATGTGGTTGGATAACATGTCTTTGGATGCTTAGTTTTTGAGCCTCAAATCCATGAGTTTAAATGTATGATAGTTATATCTTTGTGTCTTTGTGTATGTCATGTTGAGTCTTTAAATGTGCCTAACTTTTGCTTGAGTCATATGTCATATGTTAACTTGAAGTTTTCTTATTCTTGTTTTTACAAGTATTTGAATCTTGCTTTCACTTTATGTCTTACTTGATGTATGCTCGTTGAAATTGATTTTAGCCTAAAACTTGAGGAACTAAGTGTCCAAGCCACCTAAAACTCTTTCTCACCATTTTATGAAACTAGTTGTGAAAGAAGAAAATTTTGCACCAATTTTTGCCTAAGAACCGAGAGCAACCTTGCTCCTTGGTGAACTAAAAGTGTGTTTTTCAATAGGTGTTATGCTACTAGTTTTCATACTTGAGAACTGGGTGATATTGGCTAATTAGTTCCATGCTTTAACTTGGTTATTATCTTTCTCGGTGTATGCATGATTTAAGACTTGAAGATGCTTGCTCAAGTGCTTTCCATAGAGTCTTTAAAATGTGTTTTTCTCCTTTTAGTCTATTTAAAATTTTTGTCACAAACTTTTCTTCTTTAGAGTTTAACTTTCCTTGTTTATGTGCTTTTCTTGCTTGCCACTAGGCGTTCTTTGTTTTGTCTTAGTAGTTTTCTTTTCTTGAAAGTCTTGGGGTGTTGTGGCCGAATCACTTGTCTTGCGTTTGAAAGGTTTTGAACAAGTTTTTAAAAGTGTTTGCTTCACTCCTTTGGTGGATTTTGAGTGCTAGCCTTTCCTTGTTACTTTGGGAGTGTGATCTAAACACTTCGGTTGCATTTTGGGTTGGAGTTGGTCTCGGTTTTCATGTTGTATAACCCCTAATCCATTTATTTTGTCTCGGATTTGAGTGTTTTTGTTGTAGGAATCATGGCAAGTTCATCAAATGCACCAACACCAAACAATAACAATACATTGTTGAGATTGCTTTGGGATTTGGAGTTGTCTAGGACGGAGTCCTTTGAAAAATTGAGAAAAGACAAGGAGAAAAGTGACCTAAGAATCCAAGAGCACATTCAAAGGCTTGAAGCTAAAGAGCAAGAAAGAGAGGCTAGGAAAAGAGGGCATTCTAGATGCAACCCATCACAAGAGAAGCAAACTCCAAAGATTCCTAAGTTCTATGGTGGAAGTGATCCCAAAATCTTCCTTGATTGCGAAGCTAAAGTTGAGTAAATTTTAAATAAAAATCATGTAAAGGATCAAACACAAGTTGATCTAGTAGTTTTAGGATTTTTGGAGTATGCCAATACTTGGTAGCATAAAGTTTGTAAGAATTATGACCAAGGGCCACCCGCGACTTCTTGGATGGACATTAAAACTCTTATGCGTGCTAGATTTGTTCCTCCCTCCTATAGGAAGGAACTTCTTTTGAAGTTCCAAAAGCTTCACAAAGGTTCTATGAGTGTGAGTAAGTACTTTAATGAATTAGTCTCAAATTCATAGGGTTGAAATAAAAGAAACTAATTGTAACATCCCTAAGGAATATTACTAATATTTAATATATAAAATAAGAAATAAAAATAAATGCCTCATTTAATATAATACCATTTCCCAAAAAAAAACATGGGAAATTTAAAACTTTAATACAATGTAATAAAAATAGGAGTCCATAGTTATAAAACTGAAGTAATATACAAATGGCTCCCAAAAGAAATTACAAAGTTATCTGAAAAACCAAAATAATAATTATATACAAAATTTCCATGCTATCCCTCGCTCCGAGTCTATGTGTCTTCTGGCCCACCTGTCACATCATCTGCTCCCAGATAACGAGTTATCCAATCATCGCCACACACACAGAAAGGGTGAGCTATGCACAATATATAAAACAAATACATGAAATAAATATGTCCCCCATCCCAAAATAACATAACTAAAGTTTCATGCTTTGCAAATTACCCAACCATGACCTCATAGTCCTTCATGAGTCATATACATGAACTAGGTCGTGGGACTCCGCTGTGCTCCCACGAAACTAACTCATTCGTGGTCCAACCCTATGAGCCTATCCCGTTCATAGTCCTGCCCTGCAGACTCCTCGCCTGTAGTAAACCATCCAAGCCTCATAACTTGGACCCTGGCACGCATGCAATCACCATACTATGGACTCCTCGCCCAATAGTAGCTGACGGGAACATAATTGTTCCTTGCCCATCGTGCGCCCTACACATGTAATCACCATACTAAGGACTCCTCGCCCATTAGTAGCCGATGGGAACTCAACCAGTTCCATGCCCATCATGTGTCCAACCATCAAGCACATCCCAGACCCCTATTGGACTTAGTCCTTCAAGCCCAAACACCACACGACATGCATATACTTCCTATACTTAGGAAGAAGTAGCCAAACCAACACACACAAGCACATACAAACATAGTAATTTGCATAAACTCGCTTAAGCCAGGGACTCTCGCCCAAGCTAAGCCCTCAACCTCGCTTAGGCTAATTTACCTCGCCTGAGCGAGCTTAAAACAACAGCCTCATCACGTTATCTCGCTTAGGTGAGATCCTCTCGCCCAAACACCCAATTCAATCTCGCCTGAGCTACAATGCAAGCAACACATCCAACTTGATCGCGACATCTCGCTTAGGCGAGACCATTTCACCTGAGCGAGACCTTGGTTCGCTCAAAACAGTCCAGGTTTCCTCGCGACCTCGCTTAGGCGAGTGTCTCTCGCCTGAGCGAGAGACTAAGTCGCTCAACCCCATCCAAAGTCGCCTGGACGAGTAATGCAAACCAGGACCAAAAACAAGACTCTGCAACTCTCGCTTAGGCTAGATGGAGTCGCTTGGGCGAGACTTGCAGGGTTTCGAGTCTGATCACGCACACAGTGCACCAAACCAATACCAAAACTCTACTCAATCATTACCAAGACAATGTAATGGCAACCAAACATCAGAGTCATGCATTATATCCCATTAAGCTACCAAAACACAAGATTTAGGCTTACACCACCATTCCTTTACCAAAAACCCTCATTCCCAAAAATATAATGCATTACAGGATTATGCGCACAACATCAATCAATTAAGCTTTCTATCACCACACATAATGCACAAATTTCATGCCAACAAAAATCAATTGAAAACAGAATTGACCAAAAACCATAACACATGTCAATCAATTTAGGCGCATAAGGACAGCTCCTCTAACCTGAAATCTTGGTACCAAATTAGTAGCCTTTGAGGGTACTTCTCCAATCTCCCGATCTGCCTAATTCTTCCTCTCAAGTCTTCTCCCAATAGCACCCAATTCTCTCCTCACCCACTCAGAATTCGTATTCTTCTCACAAGCAAATTGACAACAGTGCCAAAACCCCTTTTTTTTCTTCAAAATGACCTTTTATATGCGTCTCATTTAGGGGTTTAAATGTTAAAACGAAATTAGGCTTTATGGTGGGTTTATTTTTTTATTAAAGGATCATTATACAATGGTTTCCAGCCCCCTCCTTGGCTGCCCCTTCTAGGTTTACTGTTGCCCTCTCATATTCCCTCCAAAACTACACTAAAAAAAATAAAGTTCCAATTTCATTCCCACCCAAGTTTGAACACATGACCACTTAGTCACCATTCAAGTGCATAACCAATTCAACCAAGTCATGTTAGTGATACACTCCAATCATGATAAGCTTACAATACCAATTCCATACTCATACATATTATTAAAATCAATAATAAACAACAACACATAATTGACATACATAGGACTCGAACCCAAGTCCTCTCACATAACCAAAGTACTCTCAACCATATGAGCTAGTACTTTTCCACATCACACTAAACAATAATTAATGCCATAAGGCGCTTTCTACCCACATTTGTTAATTAATTAATTTTCATGGGTCTTACACGAATAAAGAGAAAATAAAAAGATTTGTAAGTGGTCTTAGGAGAGACATACAACACCAAGTAGAGTTGTATGAGTACTCCACTCTTGAAAATTTTTTCACACTTGCCCTTGGGATTGAAATTCAATTGAGAAGAAAAAAAAGGGAAAAGAAGAGGACCATGATCTTAAAGAAGAGTAATGATGTTGAAAGTGAACACTCATCTCCCCATTCTCTTTCAAAAGAATCTTCTTCCTCTAGTAAAACTAAAATTTTTTAGAAAGACCCTATGTTATTAAGGCGCATTATAGGTCAAGATCAAGTGAGCTTGAGCCAACTCAAAAAGAAAACATTTTTCAATCCAGATGCAAAATTAATAAATGGATTTGCTCTCTAATTATTGATGGAGGAAGTAGTACCAATGTACCTAGCACAAGGTTGGTGGAAAAGCATAACTTAGAGACCATTCCTCATGCTAAGCCCTACAAGCTTGCTTAGATAAGTAAAGAGGGAGAAATAGATGTCAGTAAACAAGTCCTAATTAACTTCTCTATAGGAAGCTACAAAGATGAGGTGCTATGTGATGTTGTTCCCGTGGAAGTCACACATATCTTACTAGGTAGGCCATGGCAATTTGATAAACAAACTTAAATGATAGCCATACCAACCAATACATTTTCTTCATAAATGGGAAAAAGACCACTTTACAGCCTCTATCACCTCAAGAAGTTAATAACGATAGAAATATAATAAGAAAAGATAAAGAAGAAAAAAAGAGAGGCAAGCTTTCACTAAGGTGTTACTTGCCTACAAAAACATTCTTCCAAAGCAAGATGTGCATCACCCTTCCTTCTCTTCCCAAGCCAAAAAGGAAGGCCCAAAGCGCAAGAAGGAGAGGAACAATAGTCTAGAAAATAAAGATGGCCTAACTAAAGCTAGGGGTAATACCCTTAGAAAAGATGGAACAAGAGTTCATAAAACGGAGGGGCAAATCCTCCCCCAAATCAAGTCAAGCTCCATCTACAAAGGCTTAAAGAATTTGTGGTCAAATTCTCTCCAAGGAGGGAAGGATTGTAACATCCCTACTAGATATTACTTATTTAAAAGAAAGAAAATAAGAAAAGAACATCAAACGTTAAATCTTTTATTATTTCCAAACACGGAAATTTCAAAATATCATTGAACGCGCCAAAATTATTTAACAATAGTAAATAAGATCTTTACAATTTTTCAAAATCCAATAAAATAGCAATAACATAATAAATTCCTAGCTTCAACCCAAGCTAGCCCCTCTCTTCGTCTCAGGCGTTAACAGCATCACCTGTATCATTAACTACTACTGTGTAAAGAATTATATGATCATCGTCAAACACAAAAAGAAAGGGTGAGCTTAATAATAAAAGAAAACACGTCAATTAAATAATATAAATACACCCAGTTATATTATTATAGTTAGACCTTGTCCAAGTCTTTAATACCCCAAGGCTTTTCAACCTTCCAATCACACAACATACTTAGCCATGAACTCAGGATTTATGATGCTCACATGAACCTACCCGCTTGGGGTCCTGCCTCTACGAACCTCCCCACTCGTAGTCTTACTCTACGGACCTACCCGCCCGTAGTCCAACACATGTGATCCACCAGCTACATACCTCCCCGCACCCAAAATCTCTCAAATGTGAGCACGGACTATACGAACCTACCTCGCTCGTATCCCCACATGACAGTAACTGAGTATGAACCTCCCAACTCATACCTTCACATGTTAACCACCATCCATGAACCTACCCACTCATGGCACAACATCTCCTGTTCTACGTCTACATCAATGTGTACAAACAACACATACAAACTACACTATATTCTTTTGGGCTAGAAGCCTTAGCTTGAGCAACCAAGGCTGTATCGCTTAAGCTAAGCTTTCTCAGCGAACGTGCTCCAGGGCTCACTAGGAAGTCTCGCTTAGGCGAGCTCCTCTCGTTTGAGCGAGATCGCCCTTCGCCTAAAACTAAAACTCTCGCCTAAGCGGCGAGTTTAAGCAAAAACCCAAGGTCACACACGAGTTCTCGCTTGAGCTAGATGCTCAAACCAAAGCCTCACACCCCTAGATTTCTCGCTTAGGCAAGATGCACTCGCCTGAGCGAGATAACATGTCGCCCAAAACCTGGGCACTCCGCCTGAGCGAGTGGCTCGAGTAGAATCAGAGTCAAGACTCTACTACTTTCGCCCAGGCGAGCCTTGCTCGCTTGGGCGAGAATATCAGATGTCTTCCCTACAAGAAAACCATGCAAAATCTTGTTTCAAAAATTACCAAGCAATTCTAGAACACCAATATTTATCATGAATGTGTTTTAAAACCAATTTCACTATCACAATTTGAGATTGATTAACAACAACCATATAACGCAAAAACCCCAAATTATTCATACCCAAACATATAATAGGCTTTTCCAAGACTGTTAGAACAACAATTCTCACATCATATTTACATAGGCACAAAAATTCCATGTAAATAAAGCATAAAATTATGAGACAAGGCTCTCAAACATACACATAACCGCAGATACTAAAATAGCTCCCCTTACCTGGAAAATCCTTGCTCTTAATGGTCTTTTATCCCCTTTTCTTTATGATACCAATTAGCCTTCCTTTACCACTCCAAAAACTCAACTCTCACATTCCCAAAGTTATTAGAATGATTCTGTAAAACTCTCTTCTCAACCCCTCACGAAATTGCAGTCTCAAAACCCTCCCAAATGCCTTATTTTCTCTTTTTATATGGTCCTAATTATGATTAAATAAAAAGAAACGAAAATGTTTTTAATTGACTATAATTTCCTTTAACAGCCCATTATGGGTTGTTTTCCCAGCCTCCCTTTGGGAGCCCACTATCTCTAGGGTTTCCCCACCCTTTCACATTCATACCACAATTATACTAGCAAAAAAATAAAAAGGTTAATTTCGTTCTGAGCAAGGTTTGAATCCACAACCATTCAATCACAAAGCAAGTGCATAACCAATTCAACCAATCATGTTTCGTTATAACTCTTAAATTTTTAGAATTACATTATCACTATTCCCATTGAATATATAACCTAAAAAAATTGCACCAATTAAAATAACATACAATTTACATGCATAGGACTCGAACCTAAGTCCTCTCACACAATCAAAGTACTCTCAACCACTTGAGCTAGTACTTTTCAACACCACAAACATTTGTATTAAATGCCATAAAGACTCCTATTACCCACATTTATTAAATAATTATTTAATTAATTATTTAAATTTCTCAGGTCTTACAAGGATGATGAAGGATTCAACCAAGGATGGAGGCACATGCTTAAGAAGACTAAGCATGTGTTAGAAAGGAAGTTCACTAATCCTTCATCCCTTTTCATTTGTGTTTGTTATTTTTGATTCCCTAAGTTGACTTAGTTGAATTAACTTTAGTTGACCTGTTGACCTTTGACTAGGTTTGACTTGTTGACTATAGTTGACTTGACTTAAGCCAACATGCTAATCTATGTTTATTTGCTTTGTAGGTTAATTAGGAGTAAGAAAGCAATGCTAGGTGCCACATGGTGATTGGGGAGCATAAATGATGTGGAGGAGAGAGTAAAGCAAAGGCATAAAGTATAAAGTAAAAGGTATAGAACAAGTGTACCTATGTACCTTTGGTCTCCTTTGTTTTTAGCACACTTTGGCCACTTTTTGGAGACATATGAGACACATTCTTTATCTCCTTTTGTGCTAGAACGAAATTAGCCTTGCACACACCATAGTTATCTCTTTTGTCTCTCATTTTTGTAACCTTATTTGACCTAGTATCTTGAAGCTAGGGTTAGGTTTTTGTAGAGACATCCTTAGGTATCTTTTATTTGCTTAGAGGCCCCTAAACTCTTCTATATAAGGGGTGCTCCTAAACATGTAAAAGGGTTAAACATTTTGAAGTAAAAACACTCTTGTGTCTCAACCATTTGTGAGAGTTTCCTCCCTAGGGAGTGAATACTTTTAAGCCTTATCTTGCATAGCAAGTGGCAGCACACATCCACTCATCTTCAAGGTTGCCATGGCTTCTAGCCTAGCCTTGTAGTGGCGTGCTTCTAACATTTTTACCATTCCTTTCCTTTCCATTTTATGTTTTCTTCTTCCTTTATTTTTACTTGGTTTTCTATGGTTTCTGTGCCTTTAATTTCCTTTTGGTTTTGAATCAATAAATCATTTTCTTCTCTTAAGCTCTATGAAAGGAACCTTCAAATCTAGATAGCATGTTATCTTAATATCTAGTACGGATTTCACTTAGCTTTCTTAATCAACTCACACCATATTCAATAATCTTAAGAAGAAACAAGATAATCCTTCAATCAAGAGTTCACTAATGCAGAAAAGGGTTTTGGCACCGGTTGTTTTGGCTATTATACCTCGGTTCAATAACTGAGGCATATCTAGACGAGGTAGAAAGGGGTGGATTGTTGGCCTCGATTATCAACTGAGGTATAAACTTCAATATTAGGCCTCAGTTCTAGAGAATCGAGGCATAAAATGATTAATAAAAAAAAGAACCCAAGAAAACTAAACAATAATAGAGATGGCGAAGGATGCAATGTTGGACATGATTTGGAGAACTAATCAATCCTACCAAGGGTTCCTAGAAATGATTTACTGCAAAAAAAAAACTCAAACTTTACAAAAACGCAAGAAAATTTGAAACAAACGCTCACCAAAGTTAGACGTTGAGTGGCGGTTTGGCAGAGTTCTACATTTTCGTGACGTAGAATGGAGGTTGGGAAGAACGACAAAGTATAACACGAAGAAGATGAAAAAGAAGAAGAAAAAGAAGAATAAGGAATCACAAAGTGGTTGCAGAAGAAGAAGTGGCATAGAGAAAGTGAAGAAATTAAGCCTCTACAATTGTTCCAAGTTTAACCCTAAACAGAGTTTTAGGCATCAGTTATTTAAACAATTGAGGAACAAACCTCTGTTTAAAATAAAATAATTAAAAAAAGAATGACAATATTGAAATTTTAGCAAACTTATATGCCTTGGTTCTAAAATAATCGAAGTATATAGCATGTACATGCCTCTATTCTCTAGCAACCAAGCCATAGTCGTCTACGCAAAATAAAATAATTAAAAGAAGAGTGCCAATTTTGAAATTTTAGCAAATTTATAGGCCTCGGTTATAAAACAATTGAGGCATATACTCGGTTCTCTAGCAACCAGGGCGTATAAATTCACAAAATTTCAAAATTGCCACAACGATTTTATATGTCCCAGATTCTATAAAACTTAGGCATCTCACCCAAGTTAAAAAGTCAAATTGTACTAGCAGTTGATAAAAACTTGAGATTTCTGAGTTCGAAAACAATGATATGAATTTGGAAAACTCTCTCTCTTTGAATTACACAATGTGCAGGTAGTGTTTGAAGATCTTTTTGAATCTTGGAGCAATTTTGTTTGTGTTGAAACTAGAAGAACACATGTTTTGGTTGCCTAAGGAGAGCTACCACTTAGGTTTGGTTGTTCTTGTGCTTCTGTGTGGTTCCTAATGTAATTCTAGGACTATAAAGGGATCTTACAATGTAAGGGATAAGATTATTGTCGGATTCAAAAATCTTGGTCTTTTGCTTTATTCAAAAGTGTAATCTTTGAAAGATTTTGTAAAACTTTTGATATAATGCATGATTAGGCTTAGGTTGTCTTGATAAACTAGATGTAGTTCAATTTTAAGTGAACCCGTATAAAAATGTGTATGCTTGTTGTTGTATCTTTCTTTATCTCCTTGATTTTAATATAAAATTTCAAGAAACTTGTGTATAGTAGTCTTTTAATAGTTCTTGAGTGATCTGACATTATCTGGGAGTATATCTTTATTAATTGTGTTGATTGAAATCAATCTTGATATGTTTTAGATACTGGTTCTGAGTTTATCTTTAAATTCATAACTTTGTAGAATTCTAGTATATCAATTGATTGTCTCTACATTTTAATTTGTTGAATTACATTACATAAATAGATTAATTAGTTATTTTTGTTTTTAATTGACTGAAAGAGTACAGTTCAACTGCAATTGCATTCTAATTTTGTGGTTGATCTGATTCAATCAAAAGGGGTTTTAAGAATTTAAAAGTAATCAAAGTTTTCAAAAAGTTAATTTAACCCCTTCTTCTTGACTAAGTTACCCATTTCAATACTTATAATTGCTATTTATAGCAAGGTTTTTTAAAATTATTCAAGTTGATACTAAAATAGTTTTAAAATGGTTGAAACAAGCTTGCTTTTGCATAAGGTGCCTCTATACATAGACCACTTACGTTTAGTGGTGTTAACTACCAATTTTGGAAAATTCGCATGAAAATTTTCATTGAATCAATTGACCAAGGCATTTGGGATGCAATTATGAATTGACCATACACTCCTAAACACGTTTTTGATAACAAGCAAGTTAACAAGCCATGGAATCAATGGACATAGGAGGAAAGAAATGTGTGCACAATATGATTGTTCAACAAAGAACATTCTCACCTCTTCATTGAGCATGAATGAGTTCTTTAAAGTCTCTCAATGCAAAAGTGAAAAAGACATGTTGGATGTGCTTGAAGTCACACATGAGGGAACAAATGATGTGAAGACAGCAAGGAAGCATGCTTTGATACAGGAACATGAGTTGTTCAAGATGCAACAAGGAAAACCAATTGTTGAAGTGCAAAAGAGATTAACATATATTCTCAACCACCTTATAGGCTTGGGACAAGAGTTTGATAAAGAAGAGTTAAATATCAAAGTGCTAAAGTGTCTTGATAGAAGTTGACAACCCAAGGTAAGTGCCATCTTAGAATCAAGGGATCTATCCACTATGACCATAACTGCATTATTTGGTAAGCTAGGGGAGAATGAAATTGAGATGCATAGGCTAAATAAGCAAGAATGAAGTGAGAAAAAAGGTTAAAAACATAGTCTTAAATACTAGCCTCAAAAAGAGTGATGAACCTTAGGAAGAGGTGGCTAAATCAAGTGACAATGAGGACTTGTATCTACTGTTTAAAAGGTTTGGGAAGTATCACTAGAGGAAAGGTAACAAAGGTAATCAAAAGAGGTACAACTCTAAATGTAATTATTCAAATAACACTCCTAGTTTCTCTTGTTATAATTGTGGAAAAAAAGGACATATCAAAATTGAATGTCCAAACATTAACAAAGAAAAAGAGAATAGTGTTGATAGGAAAAAGGAGAAGAAGCCCAAGGAAAGACGTGCCTACATAGCTTGAGAAGATAATGATGACTCAACAAGTAGCTCATCAAAAGATGAAAGTGAAGAAGCAAACTTGTGTCTCATGGTTGTATATGAGTCATCTTCATCAAGCCAAGTAAGTTCTCTATCATCAAAAGACAAGGATGACTATAATCAACTGTTGCATGACTTTGAAGAATTGCATAGTGAAGCTAACAAAATTGTTGTCATAAACAATCGATTGAAAGGATTAAACAACCGATTAGAAAATACAGTTAATCAACTAGAATAAAAAATAGTCAATTTAAAAGTTGATTTTGAATACCTAGACATGACTTACAGTAATTCAACCTATTGTTACAAAAATTAGCTGACTACAAAACCTTGTGAAAATTACACTATTTTGAAAAATTAAGTTAAATATCTTTTAAAAACTTGTGCAAAATTCCCACGAGGGAAAACAAATGTAGTAGTTGTTCTTGACTCTCAAAATTGTGTTTTTGGAAATGATGGACTAGGTTACAACCCTATTTTTGAAAAGAAATCCAAGAACTTTACTAGTTTCTTTTCAAAAAGTGAGCCAAATAATGTCATTTATTTCTTGGAATTATTGTATGAAGAAAAGGTCATGTTTATAAGAATTGTAATGCAAGGAAATATGATGTTCCTAAAGGCTTTATGAAATGGATCCCAAAAGGATCGGGAGAAGGTTTATCCATATTGGACATAACTTATCAAAGGGTGCCATGTAATATTAACTTTTTTTTACAAGTCATAAAACGTCAAAAGAATGACTTAGGGTACCTTGATAGTGATTCTTCTAGGCATATGACATGTGAAAAAAACAAATTTACAAAGTTGAACTTGAAGGCTAGTGACTAAATGGTATAATCAAGATGAAGGCATTGATTTTGGTGACACATATTCACATGTGGCTTTACTAGAAGCTATGAGATTACTATTAGTATATGCTTGCATGTGTAATTTTAAATTGTCTCAAATGGATGTTAAAAGTTCCTTCTTGAATGGTTTCTTAAATGAAGAAGTGTATGTATCACAACCTCCTGGCTTTGAAGATTACCTATATCCTAATCATGTTTTCAACTTGAAAAAGGCCTTGTATGGTTTAAAATAAGAACCACGACAATGTTATGAAAGGCTAAGTTTTCAAAAGGATATGCTAGAGGTGTTGTTGATAAAACACTCCTCATTAGAAAACATGAAAGTGATGTCATACTTGTTCAAGTATATATTGATGATATTATATTCGGTTCAAATAATAAGTATATGTGTGAAGCGTTTGTAGGGAGAATTTGAAATGTTTTTTATAGGTGAGTTAACCTACTCTCTAGGGCTACAAGTCAAACAACTCAAGTAAGGAATATTTTTAAGTTAGTCAAAATACTGTTTTGATCTACTGAAAAAGTTTGAATTGGAGAATTGTAGAGAAGCTGTCACTCTAATTGCTACAAACTATCTTATGGATAGCAAAAGCATAAGTGGGACATGTAATCTACTTGGCTCAAGCTTGATATCATGGAATAGTGTAAGACCCAGGAAAATAAATAAATAAATAAAATTATTTAATATAAATGCAATGGAAAGGATCTTTATAGTAATTAATGTAGAGAGTTATGAGAAGGAACAGTACTAGCTCAAGTAGTTGAGAATACTTGGTGATGTTGTGAGGACTTGGGTTCCAGTCCTGTGTAACATCCCGGACGGATATTACGGATTTTAATAAAATAAAGAAAATAAATAAACATGTCGCATTTAATAATACCTCATTTCCCAAAACTCGGGAAATTTAAAACTTTTATTAACGTCCAATAATAAAGCAAAAATCCATAATTTATAACATCTGGAAATAATATAAAAACATCTCGCAAATGTTTACAAATTATATCAAACACCAATAATAAAAACATAAAACTCCTGAGATATCCCCTCTCTGTGGTTAAGCTCCAACAGTACCACTTGCATCAACATCATCTACTCATGTGTACCGCGTACACGATCATCGCCAAACACAAACAAATAGGGTGAGCTTAACAGATTAATCATATAAAACACATATACATATATTAATCACCAATATACATCAAAGAAATTCTCTCCTTTGATTCCATCTTGCATGGCCTTAACCATGATATTTGCGTTATACACCTCCTAGTAAGTACTTCAAGATGACCTGCTGCCATACCTATCGGCCACAACCGATTGAGCACGTGTGGGAAACCATTACTACGGATCATACACTGTAACGCCATCTTGCATGGCTACAACCATGATATTTGCGTTCTACACCTCCTAGTAAGTACTTCAAGATGACCTGCTGCTATACCTATCGATGAACAACCGATAGAGCACGTGCGGGAAACCATTGCTACAGATCATACACTGTAACGCCATCTTGCATGGCTACAACCATGATATTTGCATTCTACACCTCCTAATTAGTACTTCAAGATGACCTGCTGCCATACCTATCGACGAACAACCGATAGAGCATGTGCGGGAAACCATTGCTACGGATTATACACTGTAACGCAGGTGGAGTTCCCAAATACGAACATAGTTCATAACGTCCCAAGACTACCAACCTCTTCAGTCAACTACTGAGGAGGGCAATCTATCTGGACCCATCCGTACTAGCCACAACCAGCACACTCACACTAACAACACTCGTCAACCCGAGCTCAACTCAATGGTTCCTCGTGTTCATCCGCCATCCAGAGCCACAACTCAAGGGATGTTATTCCGAGCCACAACTTAAGGAATACCACGTGCTTAAACCCATATCCCGAGCCACAACTCAAGGGATACGTTCCGAGCTTAACTCAAAGAACACCAGCAATCCCACCTTTGACGCATCACCAAAAGCCCTGTAGATCACGCACGCAGAAATCCAACAACCCAAGGCTGCAACAGTAAAATCGCCTGGTGGGGGACACAAACCGCCGGGCGTTGCCGCCTCCAGACCGCCTGGTGGGTGATGCGTACCGCCAGGCGCGTACCGCCTCTAAACCATCAACCTCTGCAACCACCGCCTGGCGGGACTCTTCACACCGCCAGGCGCCAGCACTTCAGTAACCTATTGTTCCTGCCTCTATCGCTTGGCGGGACCTCCCTCTTCACTAGGCGCCACCCGCACCAGGACCTCATTGTTTCCTAGCTATCGCCTGGCGGTTTCAATACCTCCGCCAGGCGCTATACCAGTACTCGCACAATACAAAAGTTCAAGCACTCAAAATAGTTTGCCGTCTCGGATTTGGTCCTATACACTTCAACAATTTCACTCCACTCCAATTAGTTCACCTCTAGACCGTTCACACTCAAATGGATTTGGTTTAAACCACAAAATCAGTTACTTAACTATGTTTCTCACGATATTCCAATTTACTACTTTGGGTTCACAATCTGAAAGAGTTCACAAGTTCACACTCCCTGTTTCATAGTGTGCCATCCACTGTCCTGCCCCTTTTATGCCAGCATTTCCCACCATTTTACATAAATCCCCAGTCAATCGTTTATGCCACGACCAGTGTACTCAACCTATGACTATATCCCTTTGCCATTCTAGTTTTAATCCTTCAAGACTCTACTTCATTCACCTCTACTATCATATAGTTATTATCATCATAATCTGTGTTATCATCAATTTACCACTTTCAACTTCAAGAATAACATGAACCAACACTTTTCTAAGAACCAACATTTCCTAGCAACTCTCACAAAACATAAAATTCTAGTTTCCTGAGATGGTGCCTAGTAGCCAGCCCCGTGCTACCTGGCGGTGTAGAGGTGAGTTCGAACCTTGGCTTACGTGAAATAGATTTTTTCATATTTTATTATTTTCCTATGTTAGGAAAAACCTAGAAACCCTAACCGTTTGTGGAGAAGTCAGAAGGAAGGAAATTATGGACTTTGATGAGCTAAAACCACCAGAGTAATGTTTATTGATGACATATTATTCCATCTTCGTTTTAATTTTATTAACTAAAATTAAAGGGCTGAAAAGTGGGAGAAAGAGTGAGTTTGGTGAAGGGAAATAGGAACTTTTCATATAGTCAACAAGTATAATTGTGAGAGGGTTTAGCCAAGAGAGAATTAGAAGGCCAAAATGTGTGCTAAGTGATGTGAGCCAAAGGGGATCAATTTTGTACAAAGAGGAGCGTTAGGAGTGCAATTGGAGCGAGATTTCCATGTAAGGGGAGTTACACCTATGTGTATTTCATAAAGTATATATTTCGTGGTACGTTGATTGCATGATAGCCTCTTCCACTTTTGTTTTGTGCTAAAAAAATCGTGTTTCTATGTTTTTGCCCAGAAATTGCCTAGCGATGTTCTTGGGTCACCAGGCGACACAAGCTATTTTGAACTTAGTTTCTGGGTTTCCCAAAAACTGCCTAGTGACATTGGAGACTTGCCAGGCGCGTAAGCAGCGTTGGCATATTTTTGTTTTTGGTTGAGTTATGTAGCATGCTTGGGTGTTGTAATCAATTCCTTGCCTTAGATTGATCTCTCATGTTATAAATATTTGGAAATGCCTTTGTTGGATGCTATATTGGTGAATTGATGATTGCACAAACATGCAGGTTAACTTTGGAATTTAGGAATGAATTGGAAATGTGATGGCCATGTTGTAATTATTTTGCTATTGTGTTTGTTTATTTAATTGAAGCTATAAGAAAGGTGGAAATATGATTGAGGTGAATTGTGTACAAGGGGATAAGGGGGGTTATGTATGTGGTGGTTTTAGGGATTTTCTCGTAGGTGCGGGAAAATCTGGGAATTTTTCTAGAAACTGATGTACTTCCTGGCAGTACATGGTCACCGTTAGGCGATAGCCACTATCTAGCAACCCTAGTTGGTTGGTTGTTTTGGGTTTCAGGTTGGGGTTCTGTCATGCATCACTTGGTTTATGCATGCGGTAATATATGGACAAGTGTATTAAATTGTTGAGTCTAATGCATATGATAAATTTGTGGAAGTGTATTCAATTGTTGAGTCTAATGCATATGATAAATTTGTGGGATGTGCTAAAATTACATTGGCATGAAGTATTGCAATAATGAAAATAGTGTAGATAAGAGTTACTAAATTATGACTATGTGGAAGTTGCATGCTGAACATAAATTTTGGTTTTGGGTGTAACTCCAATGCATAAAATGTCAAGATAAAATGGGCCTAAGTCAACCATTGGGAGACTAATGCATTATGTTGAAGCTAAAGCTTGGGTTGGCATGAGAGACTGGGTTAAAGTGAATAATCTTGGGAATCGTTTGAGATACTTCTATGACATTGCATTAGTTGGATGGCATTATTGGTACCTGGTTTGTGTTCCTAAAAAGCATGATTAATATTGTATGGTTTGAGCATTAGCATGGTCTTAATTGTTAATGCATGTATACATATACATGGTCGTTGCATATGAGATTTGTGAGTGCGTTATTGATTTAAGTTGAGATGCATGAACACGTATTTTGAGTTCTAGATGTGTAACTTGACTGTTTGAGATGTTAAAACCTGCCTTGGGGGTGTTAAACTAACAATTGTCACACTACTAGTATTGCGCCTGGCGGCTAAGGGGGGACCGTTAGGTGATAGGAAAAACCAGGGAGACCTTGCACCGCATGGCGCTTGGCAGTGATCTGAGATCGTCATGCAGTCTATAGTACCATTTCGCCTGGCAACGCTTAAGCTACGATAGGCGATAGTGTAAGGACATTGGGTTTTTGTGGTCTGTTTTGCATGATTTGGGTGATGGTCTTGGTGTGGGAATTATGCTTGGATCCTTTTTACGAGTAGAGGTTCATAATGAAGTTGGAAACATGTGATTAATACGGTGTGGGGAGGTTCATAGTAGGTGTTCACGCATGTTGGACAACGAGCGGGGAGATTCATAGAGTTGGACTACGAACGGGGGGGTTTGTAAAAGCATATGGAATATCTATGACCAAGGTTGAGTATATACTAATATTATATAGGCCAGGTTGATGATATTGAGAGTTTTACACAACTTATGGTAATGGCTTTGGGTATAAGACATGTTGAGACCCATTTACAAGTGGTGGCTCGTAATGGATTGTAAATACGCGACAATCACGAGTGGTTGACTAGTGATGTTGGAAATCCTATGTGAGCATACGAGTGGGAAGCTCGCATTGGCTAGCTCCACTTGATTGTCACTCACGGGGGGTAGGCCAGTGATGTTGGGAATCCTGTGTGAGAATACTGATGGTGGTTGGTATTGGTTGGCTCCATTTGGTTGTTACAGATGGTGGTTCCTAACATGATATTTCCATGCATGTTGACCTACGAGTGGTACTCTCATAGGGGATGAACCACGAGTGGTAGGCTTGTGGCAACATGTGTCATCTTAAGGTCATTGTCAAAGTGTGTAGAACCTGGACGAACATGGTGGGAGGCCATGATTGCTTATGCATAAGAATAAAAGTTCTCAAAAGGGGTTTAGGGATAAGTTAAAATGCTTTGGGTGAGGGTTTTATGATAAAATTCTTTATGCAAGTTAATTATATTGAGCTCACCCTTTTTGCTTGTGTTTGGCAATGATCGTGTAAGTTGTTACACAGGAGGAGATGTGTTGCAGGTGACGATGTTGATGCATAAAGCCGGAAAGGGGCTAGCTTGGGAAATATTTTAAAGACCATTTTATATATTTTGTAATCTATTTAATTATGCTTTTGGAACTTTGGATTTTGTAATGTTTAAGGTTGAAGTATGAATTTGAATTGTGCGTGAATAATAAAGTTTAATTTTCCCGCGCTTTGGGAAGAATATTTCATGCCAATTTACTTAAAATATTACTTTCTTTTATTAAATTAGTAATATAGACCTGAATGTTACAAATAGCAAAAAGCAAGCTTGTGTGGCACTCTCCAGAGTTGAGGTAGAGTATATAACAGTTGGTCATGGTTGTGCTCAAATAATATGGCTAAAACATCACCTGTTGGAGTATGGTGTGAAGTTGGAGTATATAACAGCAATATGTACCCTTGTATTGTGATAACACTAGTGCAATTAATCTAACTAAGAATCCAATATACCACTATAAAACCAAACATATTGAGATAAGACATTATTTCATTAGAGATTGTGTACAAAAAAGTGATTGTGAATAAAGTTTGTCAAACGAGAAAACCAACTAGCTGATTTGTTCACTAAACCACTTGCTCATGATAGACTTAACAAGCTTATAACAAAATTAGCCATTCTAGACTTAAAAATGTGACTTGATACATTTATGGCTTGTTAATCTTATGAATCAACTGTTAATTTTCATTTAAACTGATAAATTCTTCAAAAAGTGTGATTTGTTAGTATTTTAACATGTTGATTTTACAAAACAACACATAAATTTCACTTAAAGTGTCAAATTCTACATAAAGTGTGATTTGTCAATTTTTTAATTTGTGAATTTTACAAAACAACACATAGATTTCACTTAAAATGTCACCACAGGCAATACATATGATCTGTGAAATGTTTAATATGTTGATTCTACAAAACAACACATAGATTTCACTTAAACTAGCAATGCATACATTATGTTTAATATGCATTTTCTATGTGTTGATTTCACTTACGCTGATTTGTAACTACATGAATTAAATTCAATTGGTTGACTCAAATAATTCATCACGTGATATTGTATGTACTATGGTAACATCATGTAACAATTATTGCATAAGCTAAAATTGTCTTTTCATATTACATTGACCATAAAGCACTTTTATTACATGATTCTCAGTGTGCAAGCATTTGTTATGATCAAAACTGAGTAGATAACACATAAAACGCTTGGGAAACATCATGATTTATGATCATACATAGATTATAATGCATTCAATTGGCTTTGATTGCTTATGCTTCATTGAATACGAAATCACTATACAAATTAATTGATTGATTATAAAATTCAATATGTTGATTCTATAAATACTAGCTTTTGCATCATGCTTCATATCTACTAGTAAGAGTCAAACCACAATACAACATGCCCCACAAACAAAGAAATACCCAATTTGATGAGGAGATTTCCACCCCTCTTACACTATCCTCTCCAATTATTGAAAATCATGGTAGGCTTGAAGCTTGGTTTGAGGGCCATGAGGATAGAATTCAAGTGTTCCTCATTGAGAGAATGTAAGACCCAAGAAGAATTAGAATAAAGATAAACACATAGAAAAATTAACGATTTGATTAAGTTTATAGATTTATTCTAACTTAATTATTTTATTTAATTGTGGGTTATGGAATGATAATTTGAGTGATTCAAGTAATTATTTTATTTAATTATTTTTTTTAATTATAGCATGTGGAATATATGTGTTTATAACACTGTAGTGCACAATTTATCATTGAGATGCATATAGTGTAATGGTTGTTCTGTGTGCCAGTAGTGCGAAGGTGCTAGTGTTCAAACCTTTTTATAATTTTCTCTCTACTTTTACGTGGTTGCAACATGGTTTCAATTCTCTTTTTTTTTTCTTCTTTCTATTTCTTTGCTGCCACAAAAGAATAAAAACAGAACTTCGTTGCTGCAACTTGCAACATTTGTATTATGTTTTTATTTTCAAAGACTTGTTGATGCTACATGAAGCTAATAAAAAGGGAGAGGTTTTAATTTATAGAATCTTAACCAAATATCCAAAAATCCAAAATGGGAGGGTATTAGTATTAAGTGAAGGCTAGGGTTTTTCAAAAAAAATATGATTCATATAGTCCATAAAGACCGCTGGAGCATTAGTCACTCCAAATGGCATTACTACATACTCGTAATGTCCATACCTCGACCTGAATGTTGTCTTCTAAACATCTTCTGGTTTAACCAAGATCTGATGGTATCCAGACCTCAAGTCAATTTTGGAAAACACAGCTGCCCCTCTTAATTGATCAAGCAATTCGTCGATCTTCGGAAGTGGGTACTTGTTCTTTATCGTCAGTTTATTCAACTGCTGATAGTCTACACATAACCGAGAACTCTCATCCTTCTTTTTCACTAGTAACACAGGGGCTCCCCACGACGATGCACTAGGTCTGATAAACTTCTTCTCTAGCAGATCCTCAATCTGCTTTTTCAGTTCTACCAACTCTGCAAGTGCTATTCTATACGGAGCCGCCGACATTGGACCCGCCCCAGGGATTAGATCAATAGAGAAATCTATGTCCCTGCTAGGTGGCAATTCGGGTATTTCATCGGGAAAAACATCAGCATACTCATTAACTACTGGTATACTCCTGATCTTTTCCTCTAAGCTTTTCTTTTCTCCCTCAGCCACTATCATATAGAAAGTAGCTCCTTCTTCAATCTCCTTTAAAGCTCTGTGGGTTGAAATCAACTCTAACCCTTCCGATTCTGGGAACACCACTCTGTGTCGTCCGCAATCAATAACAATATGATTACTTGACAACCAGTCCATCCCCAGTATCACGTCCAGTCCCTCCAAAGGCAAGCATACTAGGTTCACCTTGAATCGCCTGCCCTCTATCTCCATCGAGCATCCAACACAGGCAGAATTAGTTGAAACCTGTCCAGATGCTGGTGTTGAGACTATTAACTCGCATCCCAAATCACGAGTCGACAATCCAAGATTCTTCACGCAGTCATGAGATATAAAGGAGTGCGAAGCTCCTGAATCAAACAACACTAACACCCGGTTACCCAACAATAAGCAGAAGTCGAGTATAAGACTACCTAATTGAGTGGCCTCTGTGTTGGTCAAAGCAAAGACTCGGCCTGCTGCTCCAGGCCTGTCTGACGAAGATGGTGGAGGTCGTGCTCCCGTGGTAGTCTTCTTATTAGGACATCTATTAGCAAAGTGCCCTGACTGATCACACGCATAGCACTTGCGAGTGCTAGCACTGTTCCCCGCACTACCCGCAGGCTGTGTACAATCTCTCCTTAAGTGCTCCTCTCCACAATTATAGCACCGCAACTTCTGTGAGGATGATGGCGGTCGGTTATAGGGCGTCTTCTACTGTCTCCCCTCAACACTAGTTATCTGGGATCTGCTAACTCTGTTGGGTCCCATCTCCAGCTGCTCCAAACTCTTGGCCTACTCGACCAAGACAGGAAACTCCCTGACCCTCAGTGGTACAATGAAACGCCTCAGCTCATGCTTTAAGCCACCTTCAAATTTCCTGCAATGCCACTCCTCCGTCACCGCCTGGGAGTAAAACCTCGCCAAGTAATCAAATCGATCCACATACGCCTGCACTGACATCGACCCTTGCTGCAGGGTAAGGAACTCAGTTTCACGCTCATGCCTAGCGCTGTCGGGGAAATACTTCTCCAGAAACCTCTTTCTGAAGTTAACCAAGTTCACCTCTTCCTCGCGGGTCTGCATCTGTTGTCGCATCCCCATCCACCAGTACTTTGCCTCTGTCACTAACAGAAAGGTGGCAAAAGTGAGTTTCTAAGCCTCCGAGCACTCTATTACCCCGAAGATTTTCTCACATTCACGTAGCCACGCATCCGCCTCATCCGGGGTGGCTTTGCCAGTAAACTTCGCCGGCTTGTGGGGCATGAAATCCTCCATCGTCACAGGCCTAACAGGGGGAATCACCGTCCTTGGCTGCGCTGCGACAGGCTGCATAACATCCATCATCCTGTGGATTGCGTTCGCAATTTCATCTACCCCAACATTGTTTCTATGCCTCCTATTAGTCATTTCCTGTGCACGCCACATAATTTAGCTGTTCACATTAACCAGCTCAGATTATAACTAAAACAACAATCATTACACACCATAACATACAATCACATATAAACGCAGTAAGCTCACTCCCCAAGTTCCCCAAAATCTTAAAAACATTTGCTCTGATACCAAAAGTAACATCCCTAAAAGATATTACTTAAATAAATATTTAAATATATAAAAAGAAGCATGAACGTTACAACTTCATTAATATCCGCCATGGAAGTAAAACAAAAATTTAATGTTCAACGCGACATCTAATAAAGATAAATAATTCTAAAAGCTTTTACAAGTTCCAAATAAAACTTTAAATCATAGAAAATCCCTAGCTCTAATTCCCCAGCTAGTCCCTCTCTCCATCTCGAGTGTTAGCAGTATTACCTGTATCATCAACTACTCCTGTGTAAAATTACACGATCATCGCCAAACACACACAGAAACGGTGAGCTCAAAATATATAAAAAAAAAAACACCGAAATTAAATGATAGAAAACACCCAATCTTATTATCATGATTACATATTGGCTACATTCTCAACACGCCCCAAGGCTGTTCAACTACTAACACACAACAAGGTTAGTCATGGACTCAGGATTGTTGATGCTCACACGAACCTGCCCGCTCGTGGTCCTGCCTCTACGAACCTCCTCGCTCGTAGTCCTCCTCTACGGACCTACCCGCCCGTAGTCCAACACATGTGATTCACAAGCTACGTACCTCCCCGCACGCAGCATCTCTCGACTGTGAGCACTGAACATACGTACCTACCTCGCTCGTATCCCCACAGGAGAGTAATCGAGTATGAACCTCCCCGCTCATAATATCAAATGTTATCCACCATCCATGAACCTACCCGCTCATGGCACAGCATCTCCTGATCCATGTTTCATCAAAGTATACAAGCAATACATATAGATTGCACTAAACTCGCCTGGGCTAGAAGCCTTAGCTTAAGCGACTAGGCCTGTCTCGCTCAAGCTAAGATTTCTCGCCTGAGCTAGCGTGCAAACAGGTTTCTCGTGCGAAGGCTCGCTTAGACGAGCTCATCTCGCCTGGGCGAGATCCCACTTCGCTCAACACAACAACACTCGCATAGGCGGCAAGACACCAGAACACATAAGCATCAAACCCGATTTCTCGCTCGGGCGAGTACCTCTCGCTTGAGCGAGGTACTCTGTCGCTCAAAACCTGGGCTCCTCGCCTGGGAGAGATGTGCAGACCCAACCCAAAATCTCCTCTCTGTTATTCTCGCCTAGGCGAGCCTAATTAGCTCGGGCGAGTATAGATAACCTATTTGCTGTCACATACCTAGAGAACCAAACCAATTGCCAAAATTCACACTCCACTATGCTAAGTAATTCATCACTGTTTGCAAGGTAAAAAGCATAAATCATACAACAATTTTATCCCCAATCAAGCGGAAATGAACCAAAATCCATGATCAGTATTACTCAACCCCAACATTTACATACACTCTCATAAGGGTTTAATTACATTACCCAACACCATCCAATACCCCAATTTACAACACAATGATCAACAATTTCACATGGCACATTTACACAAATCAGTACACATTACAGAATACACCAAATTTCTAAACAAACGTGTAAGCGCATGGAAAGGAGCTCCCCTAACCTGGAAATCCTTGCTTCTAATGGTTGCTCAGCGTTGGCTTTGTGGTACCCAAAATCTTTTCTTTTCTCTCTCAGATTAAAATTGCAGTTTTACTCACAATTCCCAACTCACCTTTTTCCCCCAAGTTCGTGCTCCTTCCCTCTCTTAAAATTCTTAGTCTCCAAAACCCTCTAATTGCTTTATTTTTACCCTTTTATATGTCCCCTAATTGTGACTAATAAAAAGAAAACGAAAATTAGACTGAGGGATGGTTTGATTGGTACTTAAGGCCCATTACTTAGTGCCTTTTCAACCTCTCTTGGCTGCCCTTTCTGCTAGGGTTTTCAATGCCCTTTCACATGCAACCCACAATGATATTTAGCAAAAATAAAGGGATTAATTTCATTTTAAACAGGATTTGAACACACACCCCTGAAATTCCATGATCAAAGCATAATCAATTCAACCAAGTCATGTTCGTGTTAATTCCCCAAATTCTATAATTATGTTATCACTAACATAATCCTACATATTAAAATTAATATAACTCAAAGAACACACAATTAGCATACATAGGACTCGAACCCAAGTCCTCTGACACGATTAAAGTACTCTCAACCACATGAGCTAGCACTTTTCCACATCACAACAATTAGCATTAAATGCCATAAAGGCTTCCACTACCCGCATTTATTAAATAATTATTAATTTAATTATTTAAATTTCTCGGGTCTTATAGAGGTCATGAGGCGATGCTTTGCTAGAGGCCTAGTTACGAGTGTAACTTGTATTGGGGTAACATGTGACCACTCTAGGTTATAGCCTGGTGGTTTTGGAAGTCTAGTGGAGTGTGCGAGATCGTGGCTCGTACGGCAAGGTTCCGGAAGATTGCCCTCTTCAGTGTAACTGATTGAGTTTGGTAGTCTAGGGACAACTACGAATTGCGGTTTGTTTTGGAGAACTCCACTTGGTGTCGCGGATTGTGGTCGTGGCAATTTATTCTCGCATGTGGACTATTAGGTGGTGGCTTGTAGTCAGAGGGGCGAGTAGACACTCGTGCATCAAAGATCGATTAGTGTACTCATCAAAGGGTGTAGAATCAAGATGCGTCCACCATAAGTTTTGAGGATTGAGGATTGGGGTGCTAACCTAGGTCATAGTTTGAATTGCTTTATTACTTATGTTGTATTTATCTTTCTTGTATTTGAGCTCACCCTATCTCTGTGTGTTTGGCGATGATCATGTAACTTGTTACCTAGGAGAAGATGTGGATGCAGGTGAGCACGTTGATGCTTAGATTCGGAGTGGGGCCAGCTATGAGAGTTTTTACTAGTTTTCTTCATGCACTATTTTGTAATGAATATTATGAACAATTAATCTTTGTAATAATTAAATGTCGTATGAATTTTATAATTGGCGCGTTGAAATAAAGTTTTAAATTTTCCTGTGTTTTGGGAAAATGAATTATCATAAATGCAATTTTATACTTATATCCCTATTTTAATTATTTAAATCAGTAATATTCGGTCGGGATATTGTAGGAATGGCCACATGAACCCAGTTATGGTTTTTGGGTTCGTTTCCAATATGCTTGTCTCAATCCTCCCACTAGTGGCATTCCTCTTGGGTAGTTTCTTCTAGCTCCAACAGTCTTTGGCCAATAATGCAACACGTGTGGAGACGGAGAAGGATTCATGGAGGACGATGATGATGGAGAAGGACAATATCTCTATTTAACTGCAGTAATTCCATCCCTCTCAAAATTAAGACCAAATTTAACTTTTATATAAATGTTACAATAATATTTTTATTAAAATTGATATTTTTAACAAAATTAAGTTCATTTAAATTTATATTTCACATTGATTTTTCTTCGATGTTAGAATTGGTTTAAAAATAATAACTTTATAAATTCAAAATGTAAAATTTTAAAGTTGTTTTATAACAATTTAAAATAAATATATTTATTTAAAATTTTGAAATAAAATTTAAATAAATTTCAATGTGACAATTTTGACATGTGACAATTTTTTTTAAAATAATTAAAAAATATTTAAAAATATTTAAAAAATCTAGAGTTGACATGTAGCACATCAATTAACTTTGTTAGTACTGTATTAACGAAAATAACCAAATTGCAACATATTTTAAAAATTGAAAAAAAAATTAAGACTAAAAAAATTTGAAGATCTAATTGAAAATTTTCGAACAAAAACGAAGACCAGTTGAGGATTTAAACTTGTACTTTTAACCTTTTTTATCATTATTTATGTACCACACCTAACCGGCCTCGTTGGCATATCTGCACATATCATCCTTCACCGACATACCTATATCGGTAAAGGCTGGGGGACTGGTGTACCACAGTTAACCAATTCGACCAAATAATAATAATAAACGTCCACCATACTTATATGCGAAGTTATTCAGGAAATCGGCCTAGGCTAACCTAATCTTAACCGGCCTAAACCGGTAACCTAGGACATTAAGTACCAACCCAAGACCACACATTAAGTGATAGCGGCACGAGCCGCTGAGAAGATAATCGGCCTATACCGACCACCTTGGTATGCTTAATGGAATCAAAGCACTCCCAAAATTCAGCAAGCCCGTAATAATCAGACTAAGGGCCTAGGCTAAGGCCCAAGCCCACCTATGGCCCAAGCTAGGGCCCGGCCCATGGAATGGTCAGACGTAATTAATAATCTATAAATGCACATGGACCCCACGAATTAAAGGTACGCATTCATTACTCCATTAATCACCTGATTTGACTTTTTGAGAGCTTTGGCTGACTTAAGCTTTGGAGTCCCTTTTGCAGGTAACCCCTCCTAGGTCCAAGCCGATATTTGCTAGATGGGAAGAGGCCAACCGAGGAGATAACGGATATATAGGTAAGGTGACACTTGTGCCTAACAGATCTTATTTGTACTCTGTAGGAACAATTAGCACCCACCATGGGGCACGAGACAACACCTTACTACCCGTTTTTCTCCGAAGATGGTTTCAACCCGTAGTAGAGCTGGAGCTAACAAGCAAGCGGACGCTTGCCCTTCCAGACCCGCTAACATCACCCCGGACCTGGCCGTCATCCTTTACGGTCAAGCCAAAATGCAATAGGAGCTGGCTGATCTGAAGAAGCGCAGCGCTGATGAGATGGAGGCATTGTGGTAGGAAAACTCTCGCCTCAGGCGAAAGATCAAGGCCGATCCCACTCAAAAGGGAAAGGCCAAGGAAGCCTTTGAAGCTGCAAGGTCCCCGATCTTCCAGCCCACAGAAGAAGAAAGCAAATACAACCCCACCCCTCACACCTTCACCACCACCCAACAAACACCCATCCCCTCAACCCATCCCACTCACTTCCCCTCCACCCTACCAGGGCACATCGCGGCCCCTACCCCTGCCGCCACCCTACCCATCACCCAGGCCCCCTACAATATACCCACCACCTTACACACTACTAATGCCCCACCTTACAATCCACACTACCTCCCTACAACCCACATCCCCTCTCACAACTTCACCTCCTCCTTTCCCAGTTTTGCCCACCATCCCATTCCCTCCCATCCACTACCACCCTACCAACCCAGACGTCGCCAACCCTTCACCGACTTCATCATCAACACCCCCCTTCGCGCCAGTGGGAGCCTTTCACACTAGACCGATACACTGGCGAAACCGACCCCGACGAACACCTTAAAGTCTACATCACCCATGCTGCCCTGTACACCTCCCAAGACACAGTCTTCTGCAAAGCCTTTCCCACCACCCTCAAAGGCCCCGCTCTCGAATGGTTCACAACCATCCCACCTTACTCAATCGACAGCTTCGACGCCCTCTCACACATGTTCTCAACCTATTTCGCATCAGGCAAGAACAAGGTGAGCCGCTCAGGGCATTTATTGATCGTTTCAGTAAGGCAGCCCTTCGCACCCCACACCTCAACCAAGAAATGTTTCTCCAATGCATGGCCCTCACCCTTCAACCCGGCCCCTTCGCCAACAATGTCTACCTCCATCCACCTGCCTCCATGCACGAGCTAAAGTTGCGTGCCGCCGACTATGTTCGCATGGAGGAGATGCAAACCCTCCACACCAAATTCTACAATGACTATACAGCCACTGCCGCCAACCCCACCCCACCACCCCCCCGCCGTGATACCAGACACGAGAGCCCTGATAACCCTGTTTTACTAGATATGCTCCCCTCAATGTCCCAAGATCCCACCTCCTTGATGGGGCCTTACAAGCTGACCTCATCCCGCCACCACGCAAGATGACCACTCCCCCCAATGCTGATATGACCAAATATTGGCGCTATCACCGCAACCATGGCCATACTACAAAGGACTGCAAAGCACTCCAGGATAAAATTGAAGAACTGGTGTGTGCTGGTCACTTTCGTCGCTTCATCCGCAGAGATGATCACCCCTCTCGAGCCCATCATCCTCCTTGCTCCGACCATAGACGCCCTCCCCATGACTCTCGCCACGACAGACGCCCGACTCAATCCACCAACTAGGACCCCCAACTGGCTCGCACCGATGTTACCCCTGCCGACCTTCCCCTACGCGGCACTATCAACACCATCTCTGGTGGTTTCGCTAGTGGAGGATCCACCTCTTCTTCCAGAAAGAAACACCTCCGCCATATCCAATCCATCAACCATATTACCCATTCCCATCACAAACGCTGCATGCCTCCCATCACCTTTACGGACGATGACTTCCACGACCTCGATCACCAACAAGACGACCCCATGGTCACCACTGTTGAAATCAAAAACTACGAAGTCAATAAAGTCATGGTCGACCAGGGTAGCTCCGTTGGCATCCTTTACTGGGCAACGTATCAGAAACTCCAACTCCCAAACACCGCCATGGTCCCGTATGATGAACCAATTTATGGCTTTTCTGGAGAACAAGTTTCCACCCGCGGCTACATTGACCTTCACAACGTCTTCCGTGACGGAGCCCAAACCAAAATCGTTCCCATCCGCTTCCTCATCATTGACGCACCCACATCTTATAATGTCCTCCTTGGCCGTCCCTCGCTCAACACCCTCGGCGTCGTCGTCTCCACCCCTCACCTGGCCATGAGATTCCCTTCCCCTTCTGGCGACATCCTCATCGTCCATTGCGACCAACGCTTGGCACGCGAATGCTACATGGCCAGCCTACATCCACAACTCCCAATCCAACAAAC
Organism: Vigna unguiculata; assembly: GCF_037176805.1. Classification (NCBI taxonomy): domain Eukaryota; kingdom Viridiplantae; phylum Streptophyta; class Magnoliopsida; order Fabales; family Fabaceae; genus Vigna; species Vigna unguiculata. The sequence continues at coordinate 18,311,840 of NC_140795.1, read as the reverse complement.
CAATCACATCGAGCGGCCATCTGACTCCGGGATCGCTCTATCGGGTGAAGATCTAGACCCCAGAGTGGGTCGAGATGTTCGTCTCGAACCTGTCGAAGAAACCACCCCCTTGGAACTTCCGAATGGCCACTCCATCAACCTTGGCACCAGATTAAATTCTAATGAGCGTGCCATCATCACACCCGTTCTAGTCGGCAACACGGACCTTTTCGCTTGGTCAGCTGCTAACTTACCTGGAGTAGACCCTCTGGTAGCATCCCACAAGTTATCCATCTACAAAGAAGCCCGCTATATCTCCCAGAAAAAATGCAAACTCGGCGAGGAGCGACGCCTAGCGACTAAGGTCGAGGCCGATAAGTTACTGAGCGTAGGATTCATTGAAGAAGCTCATTTCACCACTTGGCTTTCTAACATAGTCCTGGTGAAGAAAGCCAACGGCAAGTGGTGGATGTGTGTCGATTACACACATCTAAACAAAGCTTGTCCTCGAGATGCCTACCCCTTACCCAACATTGACCGACTTGTTGACGGCGCGGCGGGAAACAAAGTCCTCAGTTTTCTTAACGCATATTCCGGTTACAATGAAATCCCCATGGCCGCATCTGACATGAACAAGACCGCTTTCATCATAGACGGTGCCAATTATTTTTACAAAGTTATGCCTTTTGGCCTCAAAAACGCCGAAGCGACCTACCAACGGTTGATGGACAAAGTTTCAGTCATTTGATGGGACAATGTGTCGAAGTATACGTCGATGACATGGTTGTCAAATCTCCAAGCCATCACCAACACATGCAGGACCTCTCAGTAGTCTTCTCTGCATTACGCCAATACAACCTTCGCCTCAACCCCGACAAGTGCGTATTTGGCGTCGACCGCGGTAAATTCCTCGGATTCATGCTAACCCAACGTGGCATAGAGGCCAACCCTGAAAAGTGCAAGGCCCTATCCTTGGTACACGCAGCTCGCCGCCTATGCCCATACTTCCAAAACCACAACATCATCGTCAAAACCGATTACCCAATCCAGAAGATATTGCAAAAACCAGACCTGGTAGGACAGATGTCGTCCTAGGCAGTTGAGTTGTCCGAATTTAACATTCGTTATGAACCTCATGGCGCCATAAAAGCTCAATGCCTCCTAGACTTCGTTAATGACCTCCAACAAACACCCACAGAGGACCGATGGACACTTCATGTAGATGGTTCTTCAAACCCGAAAGGTGTTGGCGCTGGCATCATGTTGGAAGGCCCCAATGATATCCTCATTGAAAAATCCCTCCACTTCGCCTTCAAAACATCCAACAACCAAGCCGAATACGAAGCCATCCTCGCCGGCCTTTCCCTGGCCCGCGAAGTTGGCGTCAAATCTTTAACATGCAAAACCGACTTCAAATCACCTGAATGACGAATTCCAAATCAAGGACCCCACCCTTTTACAATATTACCATCTAGTCCGCGCAGTCATTCAATCCGCTTTTGACCAAGTCCGCATCGAACACATTCCTAGGACCGACAACATCATAGCCGACATCCTATCCAAATTAGCCAGCACCAAATTAAAAAGCCGCCACCGATCCCTATTGCAACAAACACTATCCACCCCTTCCATCACAAATACTTGCCATAACCTAACCCACACCCCAGCCGACAACCCAACCCATTCCCAAGCCCACAATTGGACCACTCCTTATATCCAATATCTCCAAACAGGCAACCCTCCACCGGATACTGAAAAAACTTGGTTGGCTAAGGCTGCCAGATATACCATGATAGGTGATGATCTTTACAAGCGCAGATATGGCCAACCGCTTCTCAAATGTGTCACTGCAGAACAAGCACAGTACATCATTAAGGAGTTGCATGAAGGCATTTGCGGCTACCATTCCGGCGCACGCACTATGGCTACCAGAATCCTTCGTGCCGGTTACTTCTGGCCGACTATAGAAGCTGATTGCCAGGACTTCGTCAAAAAATGCAAACCATGCCAAAAACATGGCAACCTCATCCACCAGAAACAAGAACAACTTCATTCCATACTATCCCCGTGGCCCTTCGCTAAATGGGGGATGGATATCCTCGGCCCCTTCTCCCCCGGCAAGGGCCAAGTAAAATTATTAATAGTAGTCGTCGATTACTTCACCAAGTGGATAGAAGCCAAACCACTAACCACTATCACAGCCCAGCAAGTCCAGCAATTTGTTTGGAAAGATATTATATGCCGATATGGTGTTCCACATACCATCATCACCGATAATGGCCGACAATTTATAGATAAGGAACTAGTCAAATTCTACACTGGTATGGGCATTAAACACATAACCAGTTTTGTGGAACACCCACAAACCAATGGACAGGCAGAGGCGGCAAACAAGGTTATCCTAGTGGAACTACGCAAGCGGTTGGACAGCGCCAAAGGATGATGGCCTGAAAAACTGGTAGAAGTGTTATGGGCTTACAGGTGCACCCCTCAATTAGCAACAAACGAGTCCCCATTCAGCCTAGTATACGGTGCAGACGCCATGATACCCGTAGAAATTGGCGAACCATCCTTGTGCCGAGAACTATATAACCCAACCCACAATCATCAAAACATGGCCACTCACCTCGACCTCCTACCCGAGCTTAGAGAAAAAGCTCAGATACGCAACTTAGCCGCCAAACAAAGAGCTGCTAGAAAATATAACGCCAACCTATACCCAAGATCGTTCATAAAAGGAGACTTAGTTTAGAGAATGGCCAGCAGTGCAAGAAAGAAGGATGGTAAGTTCTCCGCCAATTGGGACGGCCCATACTGAATACGCGAAGACGCTAGAGGAGGAGCATATCGGCTAGAGCAGTTATTTGGGGAAGAAATACCCAATACATGGAATGTGTCCCATCTCAATTTCTACTTTAGTTAAAAACATGTATTGTATCACACCAAACACTTGTAACCCTGGGTGTACTTGTTTTCCTCACTTGGTCTTTTTTCCCTAAGGAGGGTTTTGGCCGGGAAGGTTTTAACGAGGCACCCCAGATTCATTGAATAATACGAAGGGTTCCCAACTTTATGACCATTCTTTACTTCACTTCTCATATTCGTTTAAGTTCCCCACCCTTACCACAAGTAAGCGGCCTGGGTCGAACACCCTTAACTTGTTGGTTAATTCGTTTAAGTTTCCCACCCTTACCACAAGTAAGTGGCCTAGGTCGAACACCCTTAACTTGTTGGTTAACTCGTTTAAAGTTCCCCACCCTTACCACAAATAAGCGGCCTGGGTCAAACACCCTTAACTTGTCGGTTAATTCGTTTAAGTTCCCCACCCTTACCACAAGTAAGCGGCCTGGGTCGAACACCCTTAACAAACAATTAAATTCGCCAAACATAACATCAATACTATTGACATCCGACAAACAAGATAGCATACTTAAAGCATTAATCACATTAAAATAAAAGCAAAGAAATGTACATAGTGCCACAGACATGATGTACCAATTATTACAGACATAGGATCAATAATGATTTCGAATCATAAAAAATAAAAGTCATATTCCGCTTTGTCATTGCCCCCTTCCACGACACCCTTTGTCTCCTTCTCTTCCTCAGCCGCTCCCTTCTCTGCCTCCCCCTCTGGACTACTCTCGCCCTCGTCAATAAGTTGTCCATCAACCACATCCTTATTAACATTAAATCTTGAATCGGCTGCATCAACATCCTGGTGAAAAAAGGCTGCTTGCCGCAATCCCTTCTGGAACCCGTTGATGTGCTCTTGGATGATACAGCCCTTCAAGTCGTTAAGCTCCCCTTCAGCACCCTCATACTTCTCCTTCAGCTCGTCATAATCCGCCTCCAGATCCGCTATCCTTTTATTAAGTTTTCCCCCGAATCCAAGCAACGAACTTTGCAGGTTCCCAACCTTTTCCTCTCCTCCTCCCAACTCTCCCTCTCCTTCTTCCAAGCGGCCCTCTCTTCCTCAAACTTATCAACCTTTCCTTGCAACTCCCCCACCTTTTCCCCACCTCCCTCCTTCACTTCTCGTCGGTACAAAGACCCAACCCGGCGACTCAGTATCAATGCCTTGCTTCCAAATTCCACCATTGTCCTTACAAGATGATTCGCCTCCATACCGTCAATAGAGTTGATGATTATCTCTGGAAGATTGATATCAATATCTTTCCTAACAGACGTTTCCGGTAACTCAATCAAACCGGACTCTGGCCCTTTCGTCCCACTCGATGACCCCGACCAAAGCAATGTCGCCCTGACCTTCTTTACATCTTTACCCTTGCCGGGTCGAGCCGGTAATTCGGCCTTCCTTTTAGTGTCCCCGTGCACATGCACCTCAACCAGCGACTCTTGTAAGTTGGGAACATCAGTGTTCCTAGCTATTTTGGCCTTTGCGGCCATCTCCTTCCTCAACGCCTGGAAAAGTGCCAAGCTTTTCTTCCCGGATTGAGCCATGTGCCCTACAAAAACGCATCAAGACTCGGTTAAGTCAACTTAGAAGCATTAATACAGTTTAAGTAATAAACAGATACCTTCAATATCAATAATCGGGTGAATCGAATTATAAACCCTAACTAGACCCTTAGTGGGCAACTTATTAGAAAACTTCATCAAGACCTTCACCACCTCCTTATCCACCGCCGACAACTCGTCGGTGCTCATGTCCTTGTATCGAGAAGGGCTTCCCGTCCAACTAAATGGGAACTTTGTGCTCCCATCTGCATTAAGGAAATAGGACTTGCCCTCCTCTTTCACCACAACTTTAAAGTACCCGTACTTGAAATGCTTGAAGTTCTGTGAGAACGCGTCCAATCTGCTAATGCTAGGGCGGCTCACCAGAGATAACCAAGTAGTCGGCTGGCGGGGCCTAGTGTCATAAAAGTACAAAAATGCACGAGGAGAAGGTTGTAGATATAGTGATTGACACAAAATACAGAAAGCTTACATGTAGGCCCAATTGTTTGGATGTAGCTGTGTAGGTGCAACGTTGAGCTCATGAAGTACCCCCATGGTAAAATCGTCCAGCGGTAACCTCACATGCAGTTGGGAGAAATGGCACATGTACATGTAAAAAAACTTCTCGGTCGCCCCCTCTTGCCCGTGGCATACGCTGTCAATGGCGCTCACCCGCTCCAAGGAAATGATACCCCTGTTTACACCTTTCGCAATAACATGGGTACAATTTAACCAAGAATTCAGCAGACGAGACCACCGAAATAAAGACGATTGATTACGAACATCAGCAGCCACCCACCCATAACAACCCTTGGCCGGCCAGTTACTCTCTGATATTTCTTCTAGAGGATCTTCTCGCACCTCAGTCACCGTCTCCATCGGAATTCTACCCATCATACCCGCAGGACTAGTACTCTCCTCCTCAACATGTCTACCTATACTCCTCCCGAACTCCATACTCTCACTACTGGACGAAGACAATGACACGCTATCACTACTACTAGACATACCTTTTTCTGAAAAGTTGACGGTAGGAACTAGCAACTAGTCGAACAGGTATAACGCACGCAAGATCTCTGATTGTGAAATTCTCTCAAATGAACCAATAAGCATAAACCCATCGTGAAATCCACATTTATAAGTGTGAATCCCAAACGATAAAACTTTTTCCCGCCAAAATCACAACCCATACCAATCGACACAATCATCCCAAAGGCCATGAGTATTAGAAATGACGGCGTAAAAACCCCTCTTTGATTAGACCTCTAACACCCCCTCACCTGCTACCTACTTTTTGCCATCTTCAGCCTTAACATTGTTCATCACACTTAAAGGCTTGGGGACTAGTGTACTACACCTAGCCAATTCGACCAAATAATAATAATAAACATCCACCAGACCTATACGTGAAGTTATTCAGGAAATCGGCCCAGGCTAACCTAATCCTAACCGGCCTAAACCAGTAACCTAGGACACTAAGTACTAGCCCAAGACCACACATTAAGTGATAGCGGCACGAGCCGTTGAGAAGATACTCGGCCTATACCGACCACCTTGGTATGCTTAATGGAATCAAAGCACTCCCAAAATTCAGCAAGCCCGTAATAATCAGACTAAGGGCCTAGGCTAAGGCCCAGGCCCACCTATGGCCCAAGCCAGGGCCCGACCCATGGAATGGTCAGACATAATTAATAATCTATAAATACACATGGACCCCACGAATTAAAGGTACGCATTCATTACTCCATTAATCACCTCATTTGACTTTTTGAGAGCTTTGGCTGACTTAAGCTTTGGAGTCCCTTCTGCAGGTAACCCCTCCCGGGTCCAAGCCGATATCTGCTAGATGGAAAGAGGCTAACCGAGGAGATAGCGGATATATAGGTAAGGTGGCACTTGTGCCTAATAGATCTTATTTGTTCTCTGCAAGAACAATTTATAACAAACTGTTTTATTAAAAAAATAATTCTTTTTGTAATAAATGTTTTAAACATCATGTACTAAGTTAGATAAAAAGAAAGCACTCTTTTTATTTAGGAAAATATCCCAAGAAAAAACATCTCGCTAAATGAAGTTCTTGATAAATTCTAATGAATTCGTTGAACAAAAATAATATGTGGACGAAATTTGTATTTTTTCTAAGTAAAACACCATGAATTAATCCTCTTGAAAGTATATTTGTGCCAAGTAAAACTAATTTATTGAACAAATTATGCCGAGATTAACGACATCTAAAACTCAATTTAATAAATATTTTCAAGTTTTCCTTCATTCCAATGTATTTCACATTTTAATTATGTAAAATATTTAATTACTCAGATGGTCCCCATCTTGGTAGAGGTAATTTAGTATCCGCTTCTAACAAAAGGTTTATCATATTACAACTTTTGAAAAAGTGGCTCGAGTTCCTTTTCGACAAAAATTACTAACCCTATTAATGGCATGTCAGTTAATATGTGTTTTTTTGTTTTTTTTTTAATTTCCTTTATTTTTTTAAATTTTTAATTTTTTTTGCAAAAAAAGTTGTTGCCATGTGTCAGGACTCTGGTGTGACACGTGGCATTGTTTATGTCATGTGACAGGGCAATGCCACGTGTTAGTGTCACTATCAAATGTTTTGATTTCAATTTAGTTCTCATATATATATATATATATATATATATATATATATATATATATATATATATATATATTATTAATTCAATTTAGTTCGTACTTATGTGTCTCTGATTCAATTATGACCCCTTTTTTTAATAATTAAAATATTTTTTAATCCTTTTTTATAAGATTAAAACTAATTAAGTATAAATATTTACAAAATTATTTATATTAAAATTTAGTTGTAAAGTCATTTTAGTACGTCTTTTCAATAAAAAATATATTAGTATAACATTCATAGAAATAATAAATTTGATCTTAAATTGGAGAGAGACAATGTTGTTCTATTTTGAAAAAAAAAGTAATAATTAAAAAAACATGAATTAATATACAATAATATAATATGTTAAAAAGTCATTTTTAATAAAAAAATATTAGTATAATATTTATACAAATAGTAAATTTTGTTTGAAATTGGAGAGAGACAATATTGATCTGTTTTGAAGTAAAAAAATTGGGATGACTATATTGCTCTATTAGTATAACATTTTTTTACCACTAAACTTTAATATAAATGTCAATACTTAATTTTCTAAAACTATTTACACTTAATTAATTTTAATCTTATAAAAACTGGATTAAAAAATTTTTTTAATTATTAAAAAAATTGGGACAAAATTGAATCGGAGACACATAAGTAGAGAGTATATTGAATCAAGAAGACATATATGAGATTAAATTGAAATCAAGACAGTACATTTGACAGTGACATTGACACGTGACATTATCCTGCCACGTGGCACCGACAATGCTACATGTCACATCAGGGACTTGAAATGTGACAACAATTTTTTTTGTAAAAAAAATTAACAAAATCACAGATTGACATACGACACGTCGATTAACGACGTTAATAATTTGTCCGAAAGGAACCAAATTGAAACATTTTTTCAAAAATTCACTTTTTAAAAGCAGAGACCAGACCGATAAATCCCTACCAAGAAGTGGAAACCATTCGAGTAATTAAATCTATATAAAATTATCTCATTAGATTAAAATAAAATAAAAGTTTTACCCAAAAATGGCACTTAAAAAAAACCACTTAATCTAACAAAGGTTCATCGTCAGAAAGAATGGGTAACTATTATTATTATGAATAATATGCTTACCAAAAATATACCTATGTATATAATATGGACTACACTAGTTAAGATATTAACCGTGTTAAATACCTATAGTTTGTAGTACTATATACTGAAGGTCATTATCAGTACTGTTCACAAGAATTAAATTGGCAGGTAAGGTTGGAGAGTGAAGGATATATAATTAATACCCAATAACATTTCTATTATCTTCGATATAACTAGTAAAAAAAGTTGGAATGTGAACTTTGCAATTATAATACCACAAATCGTTGGTAATATTTACACTGCACAATTAATAAGGATCATTCAGTTTCTGTTTATATTGATTTTTGAATGAAGAACTTATGTTTTGTGAATAACTTTTCAATAATAATAATAATAATAATAATAATAATAATAATAATAATAATAATAATAATATTATTATTATTATTATTATTATTATTATTATTATTATTATTATTATTATTATTATTACTGACATTATTATTTTCTGCAACTCAGTTTTTATGATAAAATACGAGAGAAATCAACTAATATCAACTAATGGTAAAAACTTAAATAGAAAATTTGATGGCCATACACTATAAAAAGGTAAAAATTTACATACTCAATGAATTAAATATCAATCTTGAATAAATCATATAAATTTTACTTTCAAACTTCAAAGGATATTTGTTATGAAAAAAAAAGAAAAAAAAAAGAAAGAGATGCAGCAGAATGCGGATGTTTCCGGCAGTACCCTTTTTACACTTATATTAATCATTCACCGTTTAACCAATGAAGTTTTAAGGCACATTTTTTAAACAAGGGGTAGTGAAGTAATTATAAAAAGAAAGAGTACAAAGAAAATAGCATAAACGAAAAACTCGAAATTAAATAGAAGGCTTGGTAAAAAATATTGTTTAAAAGGAACATTATTTTAATTTTGGAATCTAAACTACACGTGGAGATATATATTAAAGGATATTTTTGGGAAATATCTATAAACTTATTCTAGGACTCATTGGCATTCACTAAAAGAGATTAACGCCTGATTTCTTTTAGAACTATATATATGCATAAACTTTGACTGCATGAATCAAAGTAATTTTAGAAAATATCCTTATTCAGAATTCATAGTTAGCATTTTGATGATAAAATGATCTCCTCTTTAGCTTCCCATTTGTAAAAGATCCTTCATTGATCAGAGAGTAAATTTTACTCTCCAGTGAGTGTGAATCTCATTTTATAAACTGGTTTTGTGGGATTAAGTTAGATTTAAGTCCACCTCTTAAACTTTTGCGACTTGCGACTTAGATTATCGATTAAATTTATGCAATTCTTACAATTTTCAAGAATCATTTTCATACAATATAATCACTTAAACAATACAACAAATCATTTAAATATAAGAGCAAATGTTGAGCAAATGTTGAGTCTGAACTATTTTTTGTTGAGTGAAAATAGGATTGATAGCAAAAGTAAATGTTGAAACCCTACTAATTAAGGTTTTTGTTGTTAGGGTCAGTTAGGATTGTTTTCTCCCTTTTCTGTTTTGGGATCTATTTAAGATAGATCCTCTCCCGTTTTATTGTGTGACAGTGATAATAAGAGTTTTTCTTCCTTACTATTTTGTTGCATCTCTTCTTTTTCCTTGAGACCGAGAACTAACACATCTTCCTTGACCTCTCCAATTGCCTTGTTCTTGAGATTTGTAATGCCTTTTAATGGCATTGAAGAAAACCTTACCTTCCAGGTTAAAACTAGTAGTACCATTGTTTTGCCTTTCTTGTTGCATAATGAAGGAGTAAACTTTATTCATATAGGGTAGGGGTTCTAACAATAGGATTTGAGTCTTAACAATGTTATAGTTATCATTTAGACCCTTTAGAAAAACATATCACATACTCAATTTTCCTCTGTTTTACGAAAATTTTAGAAAGATTACATTCACAAGACTTACCACAAACACAGTTGGGAACATGTCTTAGAAACTCTAATTCCTCCCAAACAATCTTCATATTTGTGAAGAATTGAGTGATACTCCTTTCACCTTGTTTGGCATAGTGCATTTCTCGAAGAAGGTCTAAAATGCGAAAATAATCCCCCTTTGTGAATCTTTCCTTTAAGTCATCCCAAAGATCTTTGGTAGAATCAATATAGATGCACTTTCTACTATTCAAGGACAAAGAGTCCTAATAATACAAGACAAAATCATAACATCAACTCTTTCCCAAGCTTCATAGAGGGGTTCGTCTCTGGTGGGACTTTTGATGTTGCCATCCACAAATTTTAGTTTATTCTTGGACATGAGAGCTCTTCTCATATTTCTAGTCCATGAGTTGTAATTAGTTTCATTCAAAGATAGTGATACAAGAACATGTCCTGGGTTCTCTCCTGGATGTATGTAGTATGGGTTGGTGGGAATAAAGGATTGATCAAATACATAGATGTGTGTAAAAATCATTACTTTTTACGCGATTCAAAGACAAAATACATAGATGAATGAAAACCATAACAATAATAAAAAGAACAAAGAAATTATTTCATTCTAACCTCAGAATCCATAATGAAATTACAATGGAATGCAAAAGTAAAATAAAAATATAAGAAGAATAAAGAGAGAAAGGAAACAAAATTAGCCCTCCTAAGGGTTCCTAAACTCTGAAGTCCCAAGCTTCCTCTTTTGCTTCTTCCTTGGTCTCTTTATATAGGACTTGAACTGGGCTTTTCTTTTTTTACTAAAATCTCTCAAATATCTTTTAAAATAAAGATAAAGATAAATATTATTTATCTTTATAGTGATTATGAATATTTAAAAATATTTGGAGAGATATAAGCTATTTGACAAATATAGTTGGTTGATAATTTCTTATATAATTAAATAAATTAATTACTTAAAGATATACGATAAATTATTACCAACTAATATTTGCATTAATTATCTTCTAAATAATCCAATATCTTCAAGATATATCCAAAAGATTTAAGAAGATCTTGCCATATTTAAAAATATTTGGTAGTTACTATGTTTTGATATTTTATGATTAATTAAATAAGATAATTATTTAAAAATATCAAATAAAATATCTAAAGATATATTTTCCCAAATTATCTTTTATCATAAATATTTATGATTATCAAAGTCCTTTTTTCTAGAAAATGATAGAGAAAACCGCAAGGTCCAATTTTTCTTGCTCGTTCGCTCTTCTTCTTGGCTTCGATTTTTGTGAACTTTATAATTTCTTATTCTTGGATTTGTCTTTAAGGTGTCATGAAGTTTTAATAAATTTATTTCCACACCTCCATGAGCTCAACTTTGTTGCAACTGCACTAACACACCTAAAAATATCTAATAAAACATTTATGCAACTAAAAAGCTATTTTTAACATGTTTTTGTATCTCATGCTCAATAAACCCAATTATAGGAAATTCCAGTTAAATCAATCATTTAAGAACCAAAATCCAATAAAAAATCTAGAATTAAACATTAAATGAGGGCATAAAGATGAAATCATCACTTGTCCAATCATTTGAGTGTAGTAATGTATTGTATCTAACAACACTTAGAGGAGAAAATCATATTACAGTTCAAATCCTTGATCAAGGTTTGAACTGAAATTAAATTGAAAGAAATTCTTGAACATACAATACATATTAGAAAGAATGAGATTCTCAAAAAATTGGATTGTTCCAACAAAATTAGCAGTAACAGTACTATTATTAGGCAGTTTAATATTCACAAGTCTTATCTTGAAAAAAGTGGTAAAGCAACCTTTATTTTATGCAACATGATCAGTTGCACTTGTATCAAGAATCTAGAAGTTTTTACCTTAGGCTTCTTTGTTAATAGAATTTACACGTTTTTGTATTAGGTTAATATTGTGTCCAGAATCATTAGAGTAACTCATGAACTTTAACAAGTTTTGCATCTGGTCTGTTGTGAGCCCTTTGATGGCTTCATCCTTGACATTATACTTGTCATTAGGGTCTTCTTTCATATTTAGATTGCATACCTGCTGCTACTTCTTATCTTGACTTCCTTTTTTAGAGGGATTGATGTTGTATTCAGTCCTTTGTTTATACCATGGGGGGTACCCATGTTTTGAATAGCATTCATCAATAGTATGATTCATCTTATGGCAATAAGAGCACTCTTTGCCATAATTGGAAAACGATAATCACTTACTCAAGAATGACAAACATGCTTATCAAATTCTTCCCAAAGAGACTACTGATAACACAAAAACATAATCCATTCCTGACACTATTAGTGATGATTCCACCAACAATGAAGACAATGAGTTGTTAAGGAACAATTATCAAAATCTCGAAGATGCAAAGCCGCGAAGATCAAAGAGGCAAAGAAAGACTCATTCTTATCTAAAGGATTACATACACCAGGTGAACAATTCCATGAACCCTAGACATTTTGTCCATAACAAATCTGTTAAAAAAACCAATTACCCTATTAGTTCTGTCCTTTCATATAAATCCCTTTCTAAAGAACACCTTAATTACACTCTTGTTGTATCTACTTATCATGAACCCCGAAATTATGCTGAAGCTTGTCAAGATATTAAAGGGTTGATGCTAACACTTTACCAATCTCCTTAAAGGAAAGAAACCGATAGGATGTAAGTGGATTTTGAAAATCAAATTCAATTCTGATGGTACTATTGAAAGGCACAAAGCAAGACTTGTGGCTAAAGGTAACATACAATTGGAAGGAATTGATTTTATTGACACTTTTTCCCCTGTTGATAAACTCACAACAATGAGACTTTTATTAGCCATTACAGCCACCAAAAATTGGTATTTACATCAACTGGATGTTGACAATGCCTTCTTACATGGGAACCTTGAAGAAGAAGTGTATATCAGCCCATCTCTTGAGCTTCATATTCCTAAACCAGGTCAAGTTTGCAGGCTAACCAAGTGCCTCTATGGTTTAAAACAAGCTAGTCATTAATGGTTTGCTAAACTATCCTTTTTCCTTACTTCTATTGGTTTTGTACAATCTAAATTTGATCACCCTTTATTTACTAAAGAGAGCTTAAATACTTTCACAATTTTACTTGTCTATGTGGATGAAGTGATTTTGGCAGGAAATTTTATGACAGGAATTGAGAAAATAAAGACACGCCTACACAAAACCTTTAGAATTAAAGACTTACACTAATGTAGGAAGAGGGTTTGGTAGCGGTTATTTTTTTCATTCTGCCCCGGTTCTAGAATCGAGGCATATTAGGACGAGGCCAATAGGGGTCAGATTTTGTCCTCGGGTGTGAATCGAAGCAGAAATCTCACATTCTGCCTCGGTTCTTATGAGAACCGAAGCCATATGGTGCGATAGAAAATCAACCCTAGGTTCTTCCGACACCTTCAGACCACCACGGAAGCCGCCGTCCATCTTTGACTCACCGAAAACCACCACACATCCTAGGAACCTCCGCCACTCGCATCTTCACGCATCAACGAGTCTATTATCGTCTCGCAACAGTCATCGAAGACAGAACCACCAACCTTCACCTCAAATCTGCACCATGAACAACAACACCATGGATTGTAGCAACGTTCGTAAGGAAGGAGACCCAACGGTACGACATGGCGGTGCGAGGTAGACGAAGCAGAAGACCTATGGTGGCGTGATTAGCCAGAGCGCAACTAAAATAGGTGCGAGGTGCAATGAGAGAAATCGCAGGTGCGAGGAAGAAGAAGAAGAAGAAGAAAAGGGATTCGCGTTTTTGAACCCTAACAGAACATATGACATTGGTTCAATTTTTAACCGAGGCAAAAAACTCTTTTTGGCATCGATTCAGTTTCACCCAAGGCCAAACATCACCCTAGTGGCATTTTTGAAATACTGGCCAACTTTTTAGCCTTGGTTCAATTTTTAACCGAGGCAGAAAACTCTTTTTGGCACCAGTTCGATTTCACCCAAGGCCAAATATCACCCCAGTGGTATTTTTGAAATACTAGTAAACTTTTTGGCACCAATTTTCTTAGAACCGAGGAGAAAGGTGTTTTCTGCCTCGACTATATTCTAAACCAAGGCATAAAACTTGGAAAAAAATGCAAAAATGCCACGGTGCCATTTTATGCTTCGATTAAGCGACAACTGAGGCCTATAACATGAGTTAAAAAACCAAAATTGCACTAATGTTAGGACCCATAAAGTACTTCCTGGGTCTTGAAGTGGCCAAATCTAGCAATGAAATTCATTTGTGTCAAATAAAATATGCCCTGGATATTTTATCCGAAATAGGGATGTTGGAATGCAGACCTAGTCAAACCCCTCTCATGAACAACATTAAAATCTTCTATGATTAAGGTGAACCTGTCAAGAATCCTGATTCCTACAAACGTCTAATAGGAAAGTTACTTTTTCTTACTAATTCCATACCTGACATTTGTTATTTTGTACACTTATTAAGCTAGTTTGTGCAGGCACCTACCCTCTATCATCATCAAGTAGCCCAACATATCCTGAGATACATTAAGGCAAGCCCAACTAATGGTCTTTCCTTTACTGCATCCAACAACATTCAAATCAAGGCTTTCAGGGACTCGGATTGGGCTACTTGCCCAAACATAAGACGTAGTATAACAGGATAGTATGCCTTTTTAGGCACATCCTTGATTTCCTTGAAATCAAAGAAACAACATAGTGTTGAGATCCTCTTCAAAAGTCGATTACAGGGCCCTGGCTACTACCACTTGCGAGATTCAATGGCTCAACTACCTCCTTCATGATCTGCATGTCCAAACCACAAATCAAGCCATCCTATATTGTGATAGTCAATCAGCTAGGAAAATTGCTCACAATCCCATCTTCCTCGAGCAAACCAAACATATCGATCTGGACTGCCATGTTGCCCGTGAGAAACTTCAGAGCAAGTTCTTCCATTTACTGCCAATTTGTTCCTCTAAGCAACCCACTAACAAGTTTGTTCTCTACTTTTGCTTGGACAATTTTTTTTTACTTGAGGGAGAATATCATAAAATCATTTTTATGCAGCAAGATCAAATTTGTTTCCAAAATTTTATCCAAAATCAGCTTAACAAATACAATTTTTAAACAAATTCAAAATTATACCATTACAACCATAACTTTCTTAAATGTTATTCTTTACTCATTTCAACTTAATCTTGATCATTACAACCATTTATACAGTACGTACACCATCTCTAGGGACATAATTATCACCTTCATGTAAATCAATAGCTGGCATATCTTCACCGTGTAATGTCCAAATCCAATAATTTGGTATGAACCCTTTTTAATAAAGGTGAACTTTGACAACCTCATCTGTCAAAATCCTTGTACAGTCACACTTAATGCAAGGGCATCTAATCCCACCTTCAAGTTCAAAATATCTAGATTGTCTTATTACTCGGATAAACTCTTCAACGCCTAAGACAAAAGACTCCTTCAACCCCCTTCTACCACTATAACAACGATCATACATGCAAGCACGATTGAAAGAAGGTTCGCCCATGTTCTATAAAACAATAAAGGCCTTAAATTAGATTGTTAAAGGGAAAATTGGAATTAAGTGGAGCAATGTGGGGATATATCTCACTTATTGTGTAAGATATCCAAATAGAAACCAAACATCACTGTCCTAATTAGAATGCAAGTCCCATGACTATGCAGACCAAAAGTATTAATTGGAATTACTAGTTATAGGAATTCCAATAGTAATTACCTAATGATAGTAAAATGGATCCTAGATGAATCTAAAATCAAATTCAAAGCATAAACACGTTCAAATCATAAACATATTCAAACCATAAAATAGATTAAAAGCATAAACAGATAAAAAAACCAACAATCAAAGAGTCAAATAACTCACTCACCTTTACTTTAAAGCTTCAACGCAAAACACTTACCACAAATCAACAACCCTACTCACAAACACCTACATTGGCACAAATCATAACCAATAAAAACAAACAATTAGTTTCACCGATTAAAACCAAACAATTAGTTTCATACCCTATTTTTATGTGAGACACAAATTTATGACCGCTAGCTATTTCATTAATAATTTCAATGACAAGCACTGATTTAACATTTTAAAATAATGACAAGCACTTTCTAGAGGAAACTACATCTATTACCAGACAAAGGTTGAACACAAACTAAAACAAATATTATATTCACAGATTCACACATTTATTATCTTCAATGCCTTTGGAAGTTTTTTTTTTACGTAAATGTTCACTTGATTGATCCAAAAATTGATTTAGTGAGAAAGAACTTTAAGTTTAAATACTTTTGCGGCAAAGAAATTCTTTTATTCAGAATTTTCCTAATAACTTGCTTAAAAAAACATCCAAACATGATTATTCAAAATGTAATGAAAACTAATTTGCAAAACCAATTTCACCATTCAAAATCAATTGTAAAAAACCAGTTTCATTCAATAAAGTTTGGACAACAGCTTCATTCAAAATTATTTAAAACCAAAATCATTTTAAATAATTTCAGCCCAATCAATCAAGGAAAATCGCAAAGCCATTATAGAAAATGTAGGGCAATATACCTCAACTTCACCATCATGATCCTCAATTTCAATACTTAACTATTGTGACTAAGAGTTCATAAAGCATCAACCTTACTATTATGCTAAGGTTCATTTTCGGAAAAAAGGGAAGAAAAAAGAAGCTGCTAAAATTAGAAATCCAATCCCATTACAAGTACAAACTTTTCATTTAGAATTACACTGCTATTATTAGAATTACACCAATTCAAATGCATATAACAATTCAAACAATCTCAAACTGGACTAAGCATCAATCAGCCATAATCAAATCAAAAACAGAATGACAATCAAACCAATAACAAAATATACAGAGAACGGGATAAGTGATCACCTTCCAATGGCTCCGATATCTCGCAAACACACTACAACTTCAATGCTCTGGGACCAACGTCAGTGTTCTGGACCAACGGATGTGGGAAGACCAAACACAATCTCTTACAAATCAAAGAACCATGTCAGAACAAGTAGCACGGATCAACATTGCAAAAACCAGAACGAATTAAACTCACCAAAACAACGGTGAGGGTCCGAGAATGCGGTGGTCGGCGAGAATGCAGAGATGCTGTGCTTCCTCCACTAATGATGAACTTTTGTCGTGAACCTAGACCCACGGTGGCAGCGATGAGGTGATGACACCAGAGAGGTCATGGCAGCGGCGCGATGACGGCAATGGCGAGGTGACGGTAGCAGCGAGGTGATCAGCAGCGATAGGGTTTCTAATTGGCGTTTTGGGGGAATAGCAGCGGTGGTGGCATGGTAGATGGCAGCGGCAACCTCAACACACCGGCAAGGTGAAATGCGACAAGGTGGCCCATGATGTTGGATTGATTCAGCGGCAGGGTGGCATCTACGTTCGCGTTCGCGTTCGCGTTCGTTTTCGTGGTGAAATGAAATTAGGGGAGGAAGAAAGTGAAGTGGGTTTTGATATTAGGTTTTTATTTACCGGAGGATTAAATTCGTCGGTAATGGCAAACTATCCGTCGGTAAATGATAGTCTAATTTAACATGGACATTACCGACAGATTATTCCATCGGTCTGTGCTTGTCCATTCTTTCCTTGACATTACCGATAGACATATTTGTTGGTAATGTTGTCAAGTCATTGTCCATCGGTAAATCTGTCGATATTGATAATTTACCGACGGATCTAGATTCGTCGAAACGTTTCCATCGATAATTCATATATTTCTAGTAGTGAAGGTCCATATAATTTCCATCAAATTAAACTCATAACTAATATATGAAAAAAATATAAAAATATAACTTTACTCATTTAAACCATATTCACAACTTAATTTAAGAAACTCTAACATAAATAATCTAACCACTTTATGAACATCTAAAAGAACATAGAATTCTATATACTCCAAATTAAATATCTATTAATTCAAACTTCAAACTACACCCAACTTAAATTGAGAATAACGTTCTCATTACAAAGCATTTGTCATATCTCATGTAAAACTATAATTAAATAATATAATTACTTTCAAAACTAGAAACTTCATTTTAATATGCAAATTCCTTATTCCAATCCTTTTTTAAAAATCAAAATATCGAACTACAACATTACAAATTATTCTACCAAAATCTCACAGCTAAATCAAATCCTATATACAAATCCATTTGTTCTTCAAGATTGAAATATATCTTGTAAAGTCTCATAAACAAGCTTCAAGGGTCCACAATCCTAACTTCAAGGATATCTCGTCTTCTAGTCTCGAACAAAGGAGGGAGAGGTGTCTACAAAAGACACTTCGATGCCAAATTCAGTTTGAGATAGGGAGGATCAGATGTTAGAATAAAACGTAATAATGTACTTCGTAAAATGTGTCTTTTATACTAGAGTTCATGAGCCTTACCTGGTTGAGCTTTGGTTCAATTGACATAATTACCTACAAATTAGAATGAGTTAATTAACCTTGGATTTACCTCATTTGGGGTGATTACATTGACTTGGCAAATCGACATGATTCGAGTACATGTCGTCTTACAGGATCGACATGTACTCGGCTGGGCCATATATGACTGTGTGGTCCCACTAGCCCTTAGGCCGTGTACTCTAAGGGTGGGGTGTCTTGGTCGTGTGATCCCATCAGCCCCCATGTCGTGTACCTTGGAAGATATCATGTATGTGTACAACACACCATCATTAAAGTATTTTCAGAGATAGTTTCCTTCCTTTGTAATTTCTTAATTTAAAGAATTTTGATCTCAAATAAGAGATTTACTCAAAATTTAAAGATCTAACAATGGTCTAAACATAACAAAAATTTAGTAATCATGTTGAAAAAATCACTATTTTCAAATGACTTCATCAAAATTAATAATAACACTACTAAAAATTCTCATATTACATGGGATTTTTCTTACAAATTTGTTAAAAAAATTTGCAAGAAAAGATAATTCATTTGCAAGTAATTATTTCTTACAAAATTATAAATTTCGTAAGTATTTCCTACACAATTTGTTGTGAAAAGTGTTTTATACAAAATATTTAAAAAAAAAAGTTAGGAGTAATTTTCTGTAATTATTTTTTTCATAACAAAATTTATAAGTATTTTCTGTGAAAAAAATTTCAAAACAAAATTGACAGAAAATATGAGTTTTTTTTATAGTAGTAGTGTAAATTTAAAAGGAAAGAAAGAAAATTAAGATTTTTCATAATAAATACACAATTACTCTAAAAATTGATTAACTGAAAATAATCATTAACTCACCCCTATTGCAGAGTGTAACTAGGTTCTAAAAAATATGAAGTTTAGAGGAATGAAATTAGAGAAAAAGGCCGTAAATGAAGAAAGAATTTACTTACACGTATGAGAGAGTGTTAAGAATGGGAAAATAAAATACGTAAGATCAAGTTATTTGTATAGATTTTACAATGATATTTGAAAAAAAATAAAAAATAGTGAGCGTTTAGGATTCTGTCATAAAAAAGCATTATATTTGTCGTGAAAGCGAGCGGGAGCATATGGGCTTAGTTGTCGCATTTCATTTGTATTACAATGATATTTTAGATATTTTATAAATTATCAAATTAATGTATATGTTTTTTCTATTATGTTATCTATATTATTCATAAGCTTTTCATGCTTTTCACCATTTTTTTTATATTATTTTTCCTTCTCGTCTATCCTTTCTCTTTTCACTCCCTAATTCTAATAAAGTGGAAATGTTAAATTCTGAGGACGCATTTATCATCTTTCAATGTAAAAGTTTGTATAACAACTACGTCACCATTAAAAAAATTAGTTTTTGTCAAAAAAACCGAACAAAACTTACTGCAGAAAGTAAAACATATAAAATAATAAAATAATTGAAAGGGTTACGTAGTAATTTAATCTAATATTTATATTTTCATTAAAATTATTACTTTTCTATTAATGAATGTGATCAGTAATCCATAATTAAATTAGAAAGTAATTTTTTATCCAGAAGTGTGTGATTTCTCTTTCTTCCAAGCTGTAAAGAAAATGGGTGTGAAAAATATTTTTGTTGTTGTTGGTTAATAAAGAAATGTGTACGTACCGGGCCAATAAATGCTTATGAAAGTTTCCAAGGTACAATAAATACAATGCTACTTCAACTACCTCTACGGTAGTTTCCTTCCTCTTGTAATAATAATACACCACCATGTTCTTACCAACACCACCTCAAACTCATTCACCAAAGATCCTTTCTTCTTTCTTCTGGAGGGATATACCCTTTTCCTCATCCTTCTCATCACAGTCACAACATGTCTTCTGTTGAAATGGTTTCTGCAAGTGCCATCAATTTTAAGGTACCATACCAAATTCTGAGGCATGATGGCCCTTTATCTGATGATGGAGAGATGAGAGGGTGAGCCTAAGGCCTAAGAAGTGGGGCAGGCTTAGAGGGGTGCCCTTGAGGAGAAGGTTGAGGGTCAAAGTGGGAAGTTGGAGGAAGGTTTGGATGATGAAAAAAGTTATGCTTCTGTGTTCTAAGGTGAAGAGAAGGTTCAAAGAGGGACATGGTCATTTTGGTGACCTATTTGCTGGGAACTATGTCTTCACTCAAATCAACCCAACATCACTCAAGTATCTTCAAAACAAGCTTTCTCAAGCAAAAATTGTTTGATGTGTTGTTATTTATAGTCATGATTCCAATAACCATTGCCTTCTTCTTCTTCTTCTTCTTCCAGCTAAGTCTTGTTTTCTTGATTTTTTTTTTCTGTTTTTTTTTTTTTGTTATTTATATATACAAATGCAAGTGCTTTCCTGTTTCTCCCTGTATAAGCTTTTTAGCCTTTCATTTGTTGCATATTATTTGTAAGCATGAACATAGGTACAAAGCTTTTAGTCTAATGTGAAAAATTTTAGTTCTCAATCAAAGAAAATTGCTTTAGATATGAGTTGTGCTGTGAATGAAATGTGCCACAATAATAGATCCCTTTTGGCACTTTAATTTGGTTTGCAAATATATCAGATCTATTTCATTTCTAGAAGGAGACATACATTGACTCAATGTTCTATAGAGTAGTGTATTTTACATGTATTATTTAAGAAAATTTTACATGTACACCTTTTTTTATTTCTTACTCTTTCCAACACCTAATAAAAAAAACAGTATTTATAATTTTCTAGTTAATTTGTCCAATTTTATTTTTAAATTAATGTTATTTTATTAGTGTTAGAAGGGTATTGAATGAAAAAAATGGGGGTTTGTGTGTATTATTACCCTAATATTTATATATTTGTCTTATTCCATGTTTAAGCATAGTGGTTTTATAATTTTAGATATTCAAAAGTGACTTATTGTTAAGATCTATAAAGCATGATTAGCATGGAAGGTTGAAAATTTTAAGGGTATTTCTTCTTGCACTTTATAGATTTCTAAATCATGTTTTATTCATTAGTTGCAGAATGAACTTTTGACAAATAGATTTTTTGTATTTTGAAATGTTGATTCCAAAATGTAGGAGGTAACAGGAGGTATTAATAGACCGTTAAGAAATTAGGTCTAAAGGCCGAGGTGGATAGTTGACCAATAATTATTACAAAATTAAAAGAATTCAAATATATAGCAGTCTATAATTAAATAGGTATAAGGTGTGATTTTTACATTATACCTATATTCTATTTAACTTCAAATAAATATTTGTTATGCTAGAAAGGAAATTATATTTCAAAAGCTACTTTCATACCCTTTAGAAGTAAATTTTGTTGATGGAATACAATATAAAATTACTTTTCTAACCAAGAATAGACAAAATGAAAAACCAGTTCTAAAACACAGAACAGATTTTATACTTTTCATTTTGTCCTTTCTCTCTCGCCCTCTGATTATGCAGGATTCACATTTTTGTTCTGTTGTTTTGATAAAATATGCACTCTTTTAACTTTTATGAACAAAAGCATAAATGCAAAAAGAACAAAATTTGTGTTAAATATTTTGTCGGAGAATACGATAGAACACCATTTTGCCTACACTAAGGTAATTGCATAGAAGCAGGGTAATCTGTCGGCATTATAGGTTGTTATTAATATTACATGTCATAAAGTAAAACATTTTCTCTTCCATCATAATATGTGGGCCTTTTTGCATAAGAGAAGAAGGAAGGTGCACTTTTAACTCTACACATGCTACAAAAAGTAGGCATGTTGTATTTTATTAAACAATTAAGATCACTACTACCAACTAACCTTGTTTTCAAGAGCTAGCTTAGTAGTTTCACTTGATTGAAATAATAACAAAAATATGCATGACACCCTGTATCAAACATGTTGCAACCTCTATTTTTCTTATATCTCAAAATTAGGTTTAGGCAATTTCTAATTAATTATACTTCTCTTGTATCTCAAACTTAGGTTTAGGTAATTTCTTTAATTGTTTTTTATAAAATCATGTGAGGTATCGCAACATAATATTAACATGCCAATCATCTTAAAACTTCATCAGTTATATGCCATTATTTGAAAATTTTATAAAAGAGGAAAAACAAAAAATACAAAAAGACGGAATCAAACCAAAACTCGTGTAAGAAAAAATAATCTTGAAGTCACTGACAATACCTAAACTTAGACATATTTAAACGATTTATGAAGAAATTAAATCTAATATTCGAAAGTGAAAAATCATAACATAAAAACTCATGTTTATTAGCAATACAAAGATTAGCAAAGCCTGTAACAAACGCATAATATGATCCTATTATTGATTCTGACATCTTTATTCACGTAATCACACTTTTACGCACATAAATGCACATTCATGTACATAAACATAATATAAATCATAATATTGATTCTAATAATCAATCATAAACTCATAAACAATATCTCATACCCATCCTGATAATCATGTTGTAAATAGTAAACGGAAGCGTACCTGAATTGGCCATAACGATAATATTAGAGCACTCCTATATGTGCAGTGATCTTCCTCCTGTAGAGCACCTTGATTTCCCTTTGGTTTTCTCTCTTGATGGGGATAGAGGGAAAGGAACAGGAAAAGTACGTTATGACTCTGTGTGGTGCTCTCAGAAGGGGACCACGACCATTTATAAACTGAATTACTTAAGTTTTAGTATTTCTAATTTGGCCCCTCATCAAATTAGAAATTACTAACTGGTCTCTACACAATATTTATTTTCATGATATATGCCTTTAGTCAAATATTTAATTTAGTCAGATCACTTTATTATTTGGCTTTATAAATAATGGCCCTAACACATTTAATTATGTATCATATATATGCATGACCCAAAATTACTAACAATCTCCCACTGGTCACAAATATATATGTACTTACAACCTTATAAATGTGTTAGACTTTATGAGCTCAAAATTGCGATTATATTACTCGAGCATACTCTAAAAGTCTCGTCCATTGATTATATCAGTATGTAGAACCAAACCAGTTTTTTATTGCATCAATCGTAACTAAAACCAACAATGATCACTAATCCTGACATAACCAAATGACATGGATTCATCATGAAATGTGTAGCATGAAAAATTATGTGAAGGTGATCTGTATATACACATCTATTTTCAACTGGTCCAAACTTTAACTTAATGAGATCAATATAAAAATTTAATGTACAAAGTGTAAAATTAAAACCACATATATAAATAACCAAATATGTCTGAAAGTTTAATGTATGCATACAAGAAATTAAACATAGAACATAAAACATATAAAAATAACTATCTCCCACTAAACCTCAGATTCCTCAAACTGTAAAACACCCATGTGAGCAACATGCTCATGAAAGACCTTGGGTGGAAGTCCTTTAGTTAGAGGATCTGCAATCATGGAGTTTGTCCCTAAATATTCTATGGAAATCTGTCCACTCTGTACTCTTTCTTTAACAACTAGGAACTTAATGTCGATCTGCTTCAACTTAGTCGAGATCATATTGTTGTTGGAATACAATACAGCTGATTTATTGTCACAATATAACTTAAGTGGTCTTTCAATGGTTTCCACAATTTTTAGCCCTGTGACAAAATTTCTCAGCCATATCCCATGATTAGATGCCTCATAGCATGCTACAAATTCTACTGCCATGATGGATGAAGCTGTAAGGGTTTGCTTGACACTGCGCCAAGAAACCGCACCACCTACCAACATAAAAATGTAACCTGAAGTACATTTTAAGCTATCTTGACATCCTGCAAAATCTGAGTCAGAAAACCTAATGATCTCCAACTGGTCTAACCTCTTGTATGTGAGCATATAACCTCTTGTTCTCTTTAAATATCTCATGGCCCTCTTTGCTGCTTTCCAATGGTCCATTCCTGGATTGCTTAAGTATTTGCCTAGAACCCCAACTACGTATGCTATGTCTGGACGCGTACATACTTGGGCATACATCAAACTCCCTACAGCTGATGCATAAGGAATCTTTTGCATTTCCTCAATTTCCAAATTTCCCTTTGGGCACTGATTGAGACTGAACTTGTCTCCCTTAGCAACTGGAGTATCCTCAGATTTACATTCATGCATGCTAAACCTTTTAAGAACTTTATCGATATAGCTCCTTTGTGATAATCCTAGAATACCCTGAGATCGATCTCAGTGTATCTAAATTCCTAATACAAAGGAGGTGTCACCAAGATCTTTCATTTCAAAATTCTTTGACAGAAATTTCTTAGTTTCGAGCAATATGCCTATATCATTAGTGGCAAGCAGAATGTCATCAACATACAAGATCAGAAAAATAAACTTGCTCCCCTTAAATTTGTGATACACACAGTCATAAACAAGATTCATCTCGAAGCCAAATGAGAGAATTACTTGATGAAACTTATGGTACCATTGACGGGATGCTTGTTTTAGTCCATAAATGGATTTAGTCAATTTGCAAACCATATTCTTTGGGTCTCCCGACACAAAATTTTCTGGTTGCACCATATAGATCGTCTCGTCAATGTCACCATTGAGAAACGCCGTTTTGACATCCATTTGATGAAGCTCCAAATCATAATGTGCAACAAAAGCCATAATTGTCCTAAAAGAGTCTTTTGATGAAACTGGAGAAAAAGTCTCTTTAAAGTCAATCCCTTCTTTTTGAGTAAATCCCTTAGCTACAAGACGAGCCTTATACCTCTCCACATTACCGTTAGAATCCCGTTTGGTCTTAAATAACCATTTACAACCAATGGGTTTCACACCTTCTGGTAATGGGACAAGTTCCCAAACCTTATTGTCTTGCATGGATTCATACTCTTCCCTCATTGCTTCAATCCATTTTTCTGAATTAGGATCTTGTATGGCTTGACGGACGGTGATTGGATCATCTTCCATCACACCATTGTTAGGATCTTCATTTTCTTGGAGAAATACAACATAATCATCTGAAATGACACTTCTCCTTTCTCTCATGGATCTCCGCAAAGGTGCTAGCTCATGAAGCATAGGTTGTTGAGGATCTGGAGTTTGTTCTTCACGAACAACCAAATCATCTTGAGTATGGGGTTCATCAGCAATGTTTTGTTGAGGTTCCGAACTTACTTCATCAAAAGTAATTGTTTGAATCGATTCTGAAATTATTACCGATTCTTCCTCCAAAACAAATTTCCTAATCTGATTCTTCCCCCCAAACTCAATATCCTCAAAAAATTTAGCAGTCTCTGTCTCAAAAATTGTCTTTAATATGAGATCATAAAATGTATATCCCCTGGATCTCTCAGAATAACCAATAAAGTAACTACTTACTATTCGGGAGTCCAATTTCTTTTCATTTGGCTTATAAGACCTTGCCTCAGCTGGACAACCCCACACATGGAAATGCTTTAGACTAGGCTTTCGACCAATCCAAAGCTCATAAGGTGTTTTAGTAGCTGCTTTAGTTGGTACTCTGTTTAGAATATAAGTTGTCGTCTTTAGTGCCTCTCCCTAGAGTGACTATGGTAAGGTGGAATGACAAATCATACTCCTTACCATATCCTTAAGAGTTCAGTTTCGTCTCTCAACTACACCATTCATACTGGGTGATCCCGGCATGGTGTACTGTGGGACAATTCCACACTCCTCTAGGTACCTGGCAAAAGGTCCTGGACGCTGTTCACCTGATCCATCATATCTGCCATAGTACTCACCACCACAGTCAGATCTAACAAACTTAATTCTTTTGTTGAGTTGATTTCCAACTTCAACTTTAAAAGATTTGAACACATCCAAAGACTGTGACTTTTCATGTATAAGAAATAAGTATGCATATCTTGAGTAATCGTCTATGAATGATATAAAGTATTGTTGACCATTCCAAGAAGGTGTAGGAAATGGCCCACAAATATCCGTATGAATCAACTCTAAGACGTCTGAAGCTCTATATGCACTTAATCTCTTCGCTTTGGTCTGTTTGCCCTTAATGCATTCAACACACACATCAAAGTTTGTGAAGTCAATGGACTCTAAGATTCCATTTGACATAAGTCGTTCAACTCTATTTTTAGAGATGTGACCTAAGTGCTTGTGCCATAATGCTCCTGATTGAGTATTGTCAATTTTACGTTTAGTACCATGAGATTCTGTATTGAGGGTTTCATTATAGGTGGTCACCGTATCAAGCAAATATAGATTATCATAAGCCAAGAGTGAACCAGTTCCAACAATATTTGAATTAAAAGACAAACTAAATTCATTGTTTCCAAATGAACAAGAATAACTGGATTTGTCCAAATAAGAAACCGAAATTAAATTCCGTCTAAATGACGGCACAACAAAAGTGTCTTTCAAATCCAAATAAAAACCAGTACATAATAATAATCTAAAATGCCCAATAGCTTCCACCTCCACCGATTTGCCATCTCCAACATATATCCATATTTCAAAATCAGTTGGCTTCCGGTAGTTTAGGCAACCCTTCATAGAAACACTGATGTTAGTAGTTGCACCTGAGTCTAACCACCAAGTGTTACTAGGTACTGACGCTAAATTGACCTCAAAACAGACCAAATTAAGAAACATACCTTTCTTTGCACGCCAAGCATGATATTTGGCACATTGCTTCTTTACGTGTCCAGTCTTATTGCAAAAGAAACATTTGTTTTCCTGAGATTGTTTCTTTTGTTCTGGACCCTTAGCAGCTTCCTTCTTGGGATCCTCCGATCTCTTTCTTTTGCCCTTAGCCTTTGAGGTGCTTGCAAAATGATCACTTTCTGTCTTGTCTTGCTTTTGTCTTTCCTCTTCTTGCACACAATATGAAATGAGCTCATTAAGAGACCATTTATCCTTTTGACAGTTATAATATACTTTAAATTGATTAAACTGTGCAGGAAGAGAAATCAACACCAAATGAATGAGCAAATTTTCTGAGATTTCAAGCTTTAGTGCCTTGAGTTTGAAGACAATATTAGACATGCTCATAATATATTCCCTGATATTTCCTTTGCCTTGATATTTCATGGAGATCAAGTTCTGAAGAAGAGTACTTGCCTCCGCCTTATCGCTTTTTGCAAAGCACTTCTCAATCTCAACAAGGAATTCTTTGGCAGTAGTAACGTCTTCAGAAACAGTGCCCCTAAACACCTCTGGGATGCCGCGCCTAATGATTATTATGCTCATGCGGTTTGAGCGATCCCACTTCTCATGATCCCTCCTCTCTTCAGGAGTACTCTCCATCGTAGGAGTAGGGGGGTTCCTCAGTCCTTAACGCAAGATCCAAATCCATGCAGCTAAGAATAATTTCAATATTCTCCTTCCAGTCCTTAAAATTTGTTCCATTGAGGATCGGAACATAATTCACATTGGCAGATACAGAAGCAACTAAAGCTATATATATATAAACTAGAGGAATAACTTATTATGCTCACATAATAAAATAAATCATTATAAAAATATTCAAATAATGGTTTAACCCATCCCAAAACACCCAATGCACCATTAATATCAAGTCTTTGGACAGTAATATTAACTGCTAGAGGTATCTGGTTGTAATGATCAAACATTGATAATAAAGCACGTCCAACAACAAACTAATCTTTGGATTAATTTATCATCGACAAAGCAAATCCTTATAATTATCACATGTTTATCATCACAAGTGTGTATGCAATCCGACCAAATATTAATCTTCCTTTGGGCCGATTAATACTCGCATGAACGTACATAAACACCAACATTTAACATTTTTCACGAACTATCTACTCAAGAGAGGTCACTTTGGTGACTTCTTGATTTAATTAATTCATTTAAAATATTAAACAAAACCAAAATTTGATTATATATTTATTCCAAAACCAAATAATTTATTTTTTATATTAAACAACCAAAAAATATATAAAATAAATAAAATTATTTATATTCTAAAATATAAATCCTTATGTTCAAATGTCTTGAACCCAAAATTCAAAATTAATTAAAATAATTTACTTCAATTAGGGTTTTAAAAAACCCTAGGATTCTCAATTTGGGGTTTTTATTTATGCCAAAACCAAATATATTTATTTTATATATTAAACAACCAAAAAATTTATAAAATAAATAAATAAAATTATTTATATTCTAAAATATAAATCCTTATGTTCAAATGTCTTGAACTCAAAATTCAAAATTAATTAAAATAATTTACTTCAATTAGGGTTTTAAGAAACCTTAGGATTCTCAATTTGGGGTTTTTATCCCAAAAACAAAATTGGGATTAAGGGTTTCAGAATTAGGGATTTAGGGTTCTGAATAGAAATTAATTAAATTAACCAAAGACAAACATGAATCAAGTATGGGTGGCTCTGTTACAACATGTAAGCATAAACGCGGAATATGATCCTATTATTGATTCTGACATCTTCATGCACATAATCACACTTTTACACACATAAACGCACATTCATGTAAATAAACCTAATATAAATCATAATATTGATTCTAATAATCAATCAGAAACTCATAAACAATATCCCATACCCATACTGATAATCATGTTGTAAATAGTAAACAGAAGCATACCTGAATTGGCCATAACGATAATATTAGAGCACTCCTATATGCTCATTGATCTTCCTCCTGTAGAGCACCTTGATTTCCCTTTGGTTTTCTCTCTTGATGGGGATAGAGGGAAAGGAACAGGGAAAGTACGTTATGACTATGTGTGTGCTCTCAGAAGGGAACCACGACCATTTATAAACTGAATTACTTAAGTTTTAGTATTTCTAATTTAGCCCCTCATCAAATTAGAAATTACTAACTGGTCTCTACACAATATTTATTTTCATGACATATGCCTTTAGCCAAATCTTTAATTTAGTCAAATCACTTTATTATTTGGCTTTATAAATGATGGCCCTAACACATTTAATTATGTATCATATATATGCATGACCCAAAATTACTAACAAAGCCATCAACACAATTCATAAAGATCATACAAGAAATAACTTTATTTCAGTTAAACACACCATACAAAAATCATATAGACCACACATGAATTTATATATCAAAAGATATTCAACAAGAAAAATATTAAGTAATGCCTTATCAAAGATTAACATCTCATTCAATTCAAGACTTGGATTTACAAACGAACTCACGAACCATGAAAATGAAATTATGGTAAGTTCATCACAACCAAGTTTGTGCACATGTCACAATGTGTCAGAACTCTCTCCCATGTTTCTCACCACATGATATCTTAGTCTGTGTGACTTAGATAATCAGTGAAGCAAGGAGATCTCTTTTACCACATAGGTGCTAATAATTAATACACAAATCAAACAACAACTTACATATCACTGAAGATATGTGACCACAAATTCATATAAGTTTCATCATTCTTAATTGAGTTTTAAATTAGACATTCACCTTTATTTGTCTAATGTTGTTTCTCATCTAATTAGAGACTATTCGTGTGGTAGTATGAGTGTTTTTTTATCATCAAAATTGTTTTAACTTGAGGAGATCATTTACTTTAACGATCTCCCTCTTTTTTATGATGATAAAACCAATGAAAGAAATATAATTTCATATCATGGTTACTAATACTATCTATTTAAAAATATTATTGAG
Organism: Vigna unguiculata; assembly: GCF_037176805.1. Lineage (NCBI taxonomy): Eukaryota > Viridiplantae > Streptophyta > Magnoliopsida > Fabales > Fabaceae > Vigna > Vigna unguiculata. The sequence goes on along the minus strand of NC_140795.1, from coordinate 18,281,646 downwards.
TATCTGAGTAAATATTTGATTAATATCACATCATAGTACAATATATCAGGATAAATGTTTTGAAATCAAAATCATAATCAGAAAGATATCAAAGAATAAATAACATAATTCATAAAATCATAATCAGAAAGATATAACATAATTCATAATCAAGGTATCATATTAATATAAAATTAACAATTATAATTTCGGTATCAGAGTACTAAAATGATTATGATATTACAGTAGAATATATTGGGATCATGGTATCAAAGTAAATGTAATAACGTCATCTCAAAGCATAATTCTAATCATAAACCAATTAAGTTCAAATAAATCATTATTCAAAGAGAATGACAAATGTACCAGAAGAATTGAAAATTGCAAAATTTAAAAAATAACTTAATACATAGAAACAAAACATGAACTACAGAAATCCAAAAACGCCACCATGTGAATTTTCTCCTCTTTATCTCTCCTAACTTTCTCCCCTTTTTTGTCAGACATCAAAAAGCGTTTGAAGAAAAAAGAATTCATCACATCTACTGGGAAGGGCTAGGAGAAGGTGGATCAAGGATGATATCCCGAGGGTGAAAGATGTCCAAAAACATGTTGTGAATGTAACCAAACATATGTTGTAGGTAGCTTGTTTTACATTCAAATTGTCTTGCCTCATATACATTCCAGTGCATTGGATTTATTGACAATTTGTTTCATCTTCACTATAATCCTCCTGGCTCATTGAGACTTTATGTGATTATTTAAGATAAAGATGGGTATCCAATTTTAAATCACATGAAGAAGAAGTTGGATGATGATGAATTATGAAGAAAGAGATTAAAGTTTTAAAGAATACTTGGTGTATCATAGTGGTCGGATCGACCACCATGAAGCAGCGATTTCTTTGAAAAAATTTAAAAAGCAGAAACTATGCATAATGACTTCTACTAGGAAAAACGTTAAATTATTTTTAATTTATTTTATTTTACTTTTTTATATGTTATTTTTTATATATTGATATTTAATTTTTATTAATTGATTTTATTGTTTTTTTATATACGTGAAGATAATGTTGATTTTTTTTTTATAATTTAGTTTTCATTTTTATTTATTCCATATGTTGCTTTAATTTTTTTTTAATTGAGTTTGTTGTTTTTTTTGTATACGTGAATATAATGTTGATTTTTTTAATTTAGTTTATATTATTTTTATATATGTTGATTTATTTTGTTTTAATTGATTTTATTGTTTAATATAGTTTATTTTATTTTTTATATGTTGATTTATTTTTTTTAATTGAGTTTTTTTTATATACGTGAACATAAATATTAATTTTGAGATATTTTTATTGTTTTTTTTTGAAATTTTTTAGTATAAGACTTGCCTGCATTTAAAAAATAAAGCTTAATATATATATATATATATATATATATATATATATATATATATATATATATATATATATAATATGAATGTAATTAAGATCATATACGGTTTCATGCGGAAGTCGTTCACATTCATAATGACTTTTGATCACTAATACAAAAAGTCTTTATAACATATGTTATTTTCAATTTTTTACGTTTGCGAAAATACCAACCTCATATTGGGTAACGTTAAAATTAATGTCTAAAAGAAAAATTGATGTTACTTAATGTCGAAAATATGAGTAATCGACGTCCCTTAATGTTAGTTCGAACCCCACCTGACGTTCAACTCGCGCCATCTGGAGGTGAAAATTGTTGAAATTGACGTCTATCAATGCAAGGATAGACGTCAATTTTAGCTACTTTTTAAAATTTTGCTATATTTACAAATTCCCACACCTGAAAAACAGAAAAGTCCTAAAACAGTTCAAATTATATTCCGACAACGTGGTGAATTTACAATTTTAACTAATAATTGTAAAGCTGTCTAAACTTTTTACAATTACCACAAAACTAAAAGTTTCATTAAAAAATTGTTCTCCAAAGTTTTAAAAATAAAATTCTTATGTTGTTCTAGGGCCTAACTCCATTGTTCTAATAAATATGTTGAACACTCTTGTCTTAGTGTCTGGATAGTGTAATCTGATAAAGGTGATGGATTCTTGAAGCGTTGAAAAGATAATACAAATTAATTATGCATGAATATCATTGTTTAAAGTTTGAAATTATTTATAATATCTTAAAGATATATACATATATTATTACCTCTATCCAATCATCTTTAATTGCAGCTCGAATGATTATTCTTATCCAAGACATGACATAATACCCACATTCCCATGAATCTTTTTGCTTGTTACACTAAAGATGACAAAAAAAATAATCACATATTAAGTTCATAAGTTGACATGCAGAAATTAATAACTTGGTAAATTAATGAGTTACAACCTTTGGGTATAATACTTTATTCTGTTGTGCTCTGGGCTTACCCACAACTGTAATGAAATTTTGGAAACATAAAATATAGGTTAGTTTTAATATAACTAAATACATGATATGAAAAAAAAAGTAACACTTACTCTTGTAACATGTTTTTCAAAGCATTTTTAATCTTCCAATGCAATGAACAAACCATACAATTGTGCATTGATTTGAAATGATGACCAGTAGTTGCCAATGGGACCTATCATCAATCACAAGTACTTAGTCAAATAATCAATAATAATTCATAAAATATTACAAGAAATAACACCTACCCATCAATGTACGACGCAATGTAAATCTCTCTGTTTGACTCAGTCGTCCATGTGATCAAGTGTGTTTCCAAAAGCTTGAATGGTCTGAGGTTCAATGAATCCATCCATAGAAGCTCGACCTTGTTCCACAATTACCTTGTCCATGTACCTACAATAAGATAGTTAGGTATAAATTAAAAAGTACCAATTCCAAGTTTTAAATGTGGAATACAATAAAAAAATCTTACATGCACCATAGTTGTAAAATTGAAATATTTAACATCTTGTCTCCTACAACGATATCTAATGCATCATTCAGATTGATGTACAATAGGACATGACAATGGAGGCCAAATACTCTTAACTCTCACTCTAGCACTATTGATTCTCTCTTCAATTTGTGTAATTTTATGAGCAGCTTCCTAAAGGTTCAAGCTATTCACAAGCCAAAATGCCTCCAAAATAAACCAAGATCTTTAAACTTCACGTTGCAGTTGTGTATTCTAAAGAGTTTTCCAGAGAAGAATGACAAGATTTCGCGCTCAAAAACTCAAAAAGTTAACTTTGTTCTCGAAAACACAACATATATAGTCTGGTTTAAGTGAAATCAGTCAACTAAATTTTTCGTACAGTTAGCTGATTTCACTTGACTTAAGTGAAATCAATCGATTGAAAAATAATTCAACTAACTGAATGCATTCATACCAAAAACTATATACTGCAAGCCTTTTAGCCATTTAAAACCCATTTTAACATATTAAAAGAGACACACCAAGACTAACAAGACATCTAACCTATGTCATATAGCCTACCAACATGATATAACACCAAAATATTACATTTAACATATTATTTCCAAATTTAACACTTAAAACTTAATCTTCAAGTGGATCCTTCTTAATCTTCATCAAACACATGTGATATTCATGCACTTGGCTTTATCAATTTTTTGCTTCAAGCTTGCTTATGCCAATAGAGTTTTCGTAAAAATGTGATAAAAGGTTTAGTTTTAGTAGTCTTTTGTTGCAATCTAGTTCTCTTCTTTTTAGACTTCCATTTTAATAAGTTAGATTACAAGGAAGTCCTTTTCTTTGTGCTAATTTGCATTCTTGATCCCTTGACTTCAATCTTTCTTATTTGCATATCAACCCTTCACCCAAAATGCACAGTCTCACTTAAGAGGGTAGAGTCTTGTTGATGTTGAATCAAGGGCATAACCTGACACTACATCTTGATGAATACAAACCAAATCTGAGGCATGAGATTTGATCCGAGAGAGAGATTGAAGTTGATGTTGATTCGAATTGGAGGGAGGCGATTGAGGCTGATTCAAGATGGAGAACGAGGAGAAGATTGAAGCAAATCAAGGGCGCAACGAAATTGGGTGCAAGATTGACGATTTTGGTGCGTGAAGAGAGCATGGATAAGGGTTAGGTTTTTCGGTTTCATTTTCTGGTTTATTTTCGTAGGGGTTTAAAAGGGGTGAATTAGGTTTTGTGAGAGAGGGCCTTGGCTATGTGTGAGAGAGAAATTTTGAGAGGCTAGGGTTTAGTGTTCCTGTTCTTGTGAGAGAGGGGGAAAGTGTAATGTAAGAGGGTTTCCTCCATATTTGATGAAGTGAAATAGTAGCCTTCATGAGATTGGGGTTTTCCCTAATGTGTTAGGTAACTCTACTTAGTTCTCCCACTTAAAAACAGAAATTGGGATTGTCTAAGAGAGTTCCCTTTCACCATTTAAATTTCCAGCATTTTCGTTCTCTCTTGTAAGCCTTTGATTTTTAATGAAATGCACTGCTTTAGTTTTGATTTTGCATTATTCAGTTTATAGTTTTGTGCTCGTTTTATTTATCTTGCAACCTTATGTTTTTCAAGCTTTACTTTTTAATTGCATTTAAGCTTCCTTTATTGCTTTCTGTTATCTTCTTGTTTGATTTTACGTTTTTGCACCATTTACTTTCCTTGTTTCAGATTTTAAATTCATGCAACATTTAGATTATAGGATCATAGTTTCTGTTAGTAGTAGTGGTAGGGGCTTGTAACTCATGCATGTTTAATTTTTGCACCTGCATTTGCATCTCCTAATTGTTCATGATAGAGCATCTAATCCTCCATATTCTCCTATTGTAAATTTAATTTCAATTTGTCCAAAGAATTAGCCTAACGGGTGAGGGCTGTCTAAGCTTGAATATTTAACATCCTCCTTAGGAATTCACAGTTGTGTTTCATTTCATGTTGACAGGCATTTTAGGACCAAATTCATCTTTGCATTGCATTACGTGTATAGTCCCAATATGATTCTGCATAAATCTGAACCCGCATTCTAATATGAATTAAATCTGGTTCTATGTTGTGATATCTAGTTCATTGATGTTATGTGGTGAATTAAAGTGATCTTTGATAGAAAGTGTTGTCTCATGGTAGATTTCTGCTATCATAGATCAACTTTTGCTACCATGTGATGATTAGATGTTGTTATCATGTTTACTTTCTACTAGTTCAATTTCATTTGCATCAATGTATATTGTTTTTGCGAATTAAATTGTGCAGTCATATTCCATTCTCTGCTGCCATTGAGTTCCACATATATTTTCATTTGCATTGCACTTGGGAAGGAATTTGTTTAATTGTGTTGTTGTCGGTTGAAAATCTACCCAAGAAACTTGCTTTACATATTGTGGTTGTTTTAGGTTAATTCAGTGTTGTTACATTTTGGCATTTACTCTTTTGCTGATTAAATTGTTGCAACCATTAATTAAATACCTGTTGTCAATCTCTGCCTTGTTTGATGCCACATGATATCTAAATCTAGATATTATTCTTGGTCTGTAGTAACATTTCATCACAGTAGATTTGCATATGCATGCTTCGTGCATCCTTCCTTACCATTCACTTAGATTCTCATTTCATTAAATCTAGTTTCTCAATTCCATTCTAGGTTCCTTGCATCTCACGCATTGGAGTCATGCATATCTTGATTTCACTTTTTATCATGCATTTATATAGTTTTCAAGTGAATAAAATCAACATTTTCTTTTAGTTTCTTCTCTTTATTTTATTTTAATTTCCCCCTTTTGGTTTAACTTTATTTTCATTTTAGCGAGATTAAATTATACAAGCTATGCTTGATACGCTCCATTTCATTGGATTCGATCCTGAGTCAAATTCCCTATACTTCATTAGGGGGAATAATTTACATTTTCTTTAACTCTTGAAAAATGAATATGAAAAAGTGAGTTAATAACATGCAACCCATCTTATAATAAATCTAAATTTTATTCCAAATTTATCAAAAATCATAATTTTTCTAATAAAAAAACTAAGCCAAAAAAATATACAAAATAAATGCATACATGAACTAGAGGAAAATGAAAAACTAACTGCTAAGACTTTGGCAAGTGTACCAAGTCGCGCAAGTAGTAACCGGTAAGACCAGGATATCGTTTCCCAAGAGACTCGTGTATACTAAATAATTGCGTAATTAGTGACTAATTTAAACTAATGAATAAATCCATAATTTGGGTTTTTGTATGCAAGAAAGTAAATATTTCATAAACAAGTAAAATTGAACTTGGATATTTGAAGACTCTAGAAAATGGTAAAGACTAGAAATGCAATGGATTGATATTGTTGGAGTTAGACTTCACCTACTTCACTCTCATGTATATTAAACAATAAAACTCTTCTCCATTAATTACTAATGTCAACCCACAAGTCTACTCAAACCCTAATCCCTTAGTTGAATGAGCCTAGGTTTCCTTATTTAGAGCCAATTCCTTGAATCCCTAAATAAACAAACTCGCTTTACAAATTAGGGTTTAAGACAACTAATGGGTCAAGTTCCATTCCTAGATACAAGTTCCATTAGGTATGTTGTTCCAATTCTAGGTTTCAAGAGATATTTTCCAATACCTAATGACCCAAATATCATGCAATGAATGGTTAAAACAAAGCAAGCTTTAAATACATAAACAAAGATACTAGCAATCAATGGAAGAAGCATATATATATTCAAACCATTCAAAAATACATGAAAGTTTAGTGGCTACATCTAACCCCAACAAAAATGGGTTTAGCTCTCCATTGTCATGGAGAGCTCAAGCTTACAAAATGAAAGTGGAAGAAGGAGGAGATACAAAGAGGAAGAAAGGATAGTTCCCACTAGCCCTAACAGACCTCCAAGCGCTCCAAAACGTGTTGCTCGAGCTCCAAACTGTCCAAGATGATTTTCCCCTCTTGAAAATAGAAGAAAAAGGGTCAACTTGCCACATCAACGAGACTAGCGCCTGGCGGAAGCTTCTCACCGCCAAGCGCTAGCTGCAAAACAGTAGCCAAACTTTCCATCTACTGCTCGACGATGTCCAAGTCCCGCCAGGCGGTGAGCAGTAGTGGCGCCTGGCTGGTGCTTATCTGGCGCCTGACGTTGACGACCTCTTGCGCCTGGCGCTGCCTTTGTGTCGCTAGGCACTTCCTGTTGACATTTTTGCACTTCTCCTTACTGTTCCGGGTTACTCATTTGTCTGGACTTTTGGAACAAAGCTTCCAATCTATAAATAGACACAAAAAATATGGATTAGTGGTATATTTAGATCAATGTAACCCAAAATGTATTTATTTACAAAAGTAAGGTAAAATTGAGGATTAAGTAGGTTAAAAGCTTTGGAAGAGATGATTTTGCTAATAAAATATAACTTGGATAATGGTAAAAGTTTACATTATCAACTCCCTCAAACTTAAAACCTTGCTTGTCCTCAAGTAAAAAGGTAACTTGGCCTAGATGAACAACACAATTGCAATGATCTAGCAACTCAAGAAAATAGATTTCATTTGTGCTTGCTCTTATTTGAAAGATTGTGTAGCACATGTGTTTCATGGTGCAAAGGAGAAGAAAACCCTGCATTTATGTGAAATGGAGACCAAAACGAAATCCAATCTGTTCAAAATGCTTAAATGAGTGCACAAATCAAAACCCAACAAGTTTCATGGTGGAAAAATCACCTGCGGTGGTTGCGTTGGACGGCGGAACGCGGAGATGAGCTCTCGGGGAAGAGAACAATGGTGTTTCACGTTGCATATCTGCAATATAACAAAGGGGACATCGGTTATGCGCTTACCCGATGTTAAGTGACGTCGGATAAGTAAAATAACATATGTCAAGTGACGTCGGGCGTGTGGGAGACCGCTGTTATGCTGGATTGATGTCGGGGCAGGGAGAAATCGACGTTAAGCGACGTCGGGGTAGTGTTGGACAGACGTTAAATGTGACCCTTTATTTACAAAAATGTCACTGATCATTTTTGACGTTTGTGTTCTCTCCAGCAGGCATTAACTACATGACGTTATAGGCACTTTTGTGTTAATGGATAGAAGTCGTTATTACACATAATAGTTTTCACTTTTTCAAAATTTATAAAGAAACCGTTAAGTCACCTAACAACTTTACTTTGTATATCGTTCAGTGTCCTAGCGACTTCACCCCTATGATGAATTAGTCAACTGACCCCATTTTGTAATTTACATTTATAAATGACCCCGTTTTGTAATTTTGCCAACTTTTAGCATAAAAGGACATGAGACATAAAGATCATACAATTAAAGAATAATTTATATAATTAAACTTAAGAATTAAATTTAATTCTATAAATGATCCAGCTTATCCTCGTTTTATTTTATTTTATTTTTTGTTATCTTTTGATATTTTTTATATCTTTTGTTATCTTTGATATCTTTTGTCATGTACAATTTTTTTATGAACAATGTCTTTTTATATCATATTGGTTGTTGAATTAATTTGTGCCAAGTTATACGACTATTGATAAAATTTTCACTGATTTCATAAAATTACATATGATATAACATTTCAAATACAAGAAAAAGAAAAACAAAACTTTGCCAAATGGGAATAACTAACTCCAGATTTTCCATAACTACAAATTTTCACTGATTTCATAAAATTACATATTACAAACTAACTTTCCAAACACATAAAGTGAAATCCAACAACTTTAAACTACTAATCTTAATAACATACACATTAAACTTCATCAAGGAAACATCAACAAAGACACTAAAATGAGATTAACTAAGCCAATAGGCAAACCAACCCAATTAACAACTTGACCCACTTTCTCCACCCCTTAACTTCTTTCTCTAGAATATAAATCTTTCACCTTTACCTCACAATAGTAGCATTCATTTCGTCATCACCATCTTCAATGCACCATTTAAAGAAATTACACCCATAAGAAGCTTCACTTCCACTTTGTTGTTCACAAACAATAACACAAAAAAATAACTTTGTAGTTAGTTAGATGCAAACCCAAACATAAACTAATCATAAAAAAACATCATATAGCTAACCTTGTAGTTAGGGCATCCCCAAAACTGTCTCCCACCATTCTAAACGGTTCTAGCCATTCTCAGCATAGTTACCACTCTACAATTACAAGTGGATGCTTCACCCAACCCTCTCGAGCCACCATTGTTAGAGGAGAAGGTCTGATTTTGCATCCCCATGAATTACAAGAGCAAGAAGAAGATGAATGACCCATTGACATTTAATTACCGTCTACAAACACCAATTCAGCTAAAGAAGATAAAACCACTACCTCCTCCACAAATTAGGGCACATTATTCTTCATCACCAAAAAGGAGATTCCACATTATTTTAATTGAACGACATTTCTGTCACGTTTTTGTTGCACAGTGTCACCTCAACACTACACAAACAGCGTTAACTGGGATTTAATGGGAGTTACTAAATTGAACCACTTTAAAAAAATAAGGATACCAAATTGAACCTTCCAAAAAGTTTGGGTACAAATTGAACAAACCCATAAAATTGGGTACTAAATCAATAATTATACATTTTTAAAATTATAAATAACATTTAATGAACACAATATTATTCTTTTGTTTTCCATTTAAATGTTATACAATTATTAAAACTATGCTTATTAGTTATATTCACTACTAAAACATTTATTAAATGTATCTTCATTTAAGTTTAACTATTAAAAAATCATTATTTGTATTTTTGTTTTGAAAATATATTCACAAAAATATTTACAATTTTTCTATAAATTAATTTTCAGAATCATTTTTTTGCAAAGAAGTCTATAATTGTTTTAAAAGATAATTCATTATAATGATAACATTACATAATTGTTTTTATGACTAAAAATCTATAAAACAAACTATCTTTGAAACAACTTATAAATTTTACTACATATGAATAATAATTTTTTATTTTTTATTTTATGAATAAAAATCCGGATCAAAATCTTAATACAACATCAATTTATGGAAAAGAATTAATTAACAATGGGTAATTATGTAATATAAAGTAGAATTTTATATTAAAAAATTCATTTATGAACGATTTAGCATTTTAACAATGTTTACAAAATCTGACCGCTCACCTTTTCTAGCAGACCCACATCGAATCTCGTTAGGACCGCTGCGAGATCACGTGCATCATGTAGTACCTAGGTGACCTGGCCAGCCTGAGAGTACTCTGGAGGTGGTCCTCCACTCGTTGCGTTATTTCGTCCTCAAGCGAGGTTGATGATTATAGGGGTTTTCTCTTTCTTTAACTCTAATCTCGAACCTTGTTTATGTATATTAGGAATACAACAACTCAAAAGCAACAATGAAGCTTTCAAAAAGAACTTACTGTTCAAGTTTATCAAAAGTATGTAATTCCATTCCAAATGGTGGAAATGGTTGGGTTCCGCTAGGAAGCTTTTGGTCATTGATTTATGGGGATTCATTTATGGGGGTTGTTGTGTTAGGATTCAACACTTATCACTAGGTCAAAAGTTATAGCCTTAGTTAGGGTGTAACTCTTTTTATTTAAGAGTGCAACACAAGCCTAAACACTACGATCGATTCGATTGTGACACTAGTGCAAGGAAGAAATTATGTTGCGATTATTTTGGCTTTTTGGCTTCGGTTTTACACCCGAGGCATATGCGGGCGAGGTAAAAAAAGATATGTTTATGTCTCAGTTATGAACCGAGGCATATGTGAGGGTTACTGCCTCGGTTCTAGAGGGAACCGAGGCCTAATGTGCATCGCAAATTTAAAAAAACACAGTACTTTTTGACCCAATAACACATCACACGTAGTCATGATCCTTGTACACATACCTAGACCAACCATAGTGTGCCACATCATCATCTTCAACCTTCTCCCAAATCAGAAACCCTAGCCACCATTCAAACCCTAAATGGAGGCGGCTTCGCAACCTCTGCGACGACAACAATGGAGGAGGCCCGCGTGACGGAGAAGGCCCGTTCAACGATGCACCGGTGGTGGAGAGACGAAACTGCAGCTACGTGGAAGAAGGAACCTTTGCGTTCTGCAATAATGGCGTTCAGAAATGGAAGAAAGAAAAATGGCCGCTGCTCCACGCGAAGAAGACGAACAGTGGCACAATTTCTTTTAAACCCTAAGAAGGCTTATTGCCTCAATTGATTTTAAATTGAGGCATAAACATCTATTTACCTCAGTTAGATGTGACCCGAGGCATATTCCACTCGAAAAGCAATCAAATATGCCTCGGTTAAAATATACCCGAGGCATAAACATCTATCTGTCTCGGTTAGATGTGACTTGAGGCTTAAAAGTCTGCCACCAGTTTAAAAATATCAATGCAGCGGGAAAAATATAAATTTTAGAGGATTTATGCCTCGATTCTAAGTACAACCGAGGCATAAAAGTTCGAAAAAATTACAAAAGTGCCACCGTGTCTTCATATGCCTCGTTTGCAGGTGAACCGAGGCATATAGGGTGCTGTAAAAAACCCATTATGCACTAGTGTGACCCGGCCCACTTGGCCTTTGCCACAAGATAACTAACAGCACCTGCAATAATCTTCGCCTCAACAATTGTCCTACTAGGAATCACACTCTTGGATTGTGACTTGGCCCACTTGCCCTCCATCATGGGACAATTGTGCAATCCGCAACAATCTCCCCCTTAACAATTGCCCACTAGGAATCGAACTCGTGACCTTGACTCTAATACCAATTGTTAGGAATAAGGCAATAAAGGAAAGAACAAAGGAGAGAAAAATAAACAAACGAAGAATTTAATGTGATTCGGCGTACAATGTGTATGCCTACATCCACGACTACCATAGAAAGTATTTTATTTTTTGTGTGTATCAAGCTTTACAAAGGGTCTCTTATATAGCCAAAATAGAGAACCACATCTCACAATCCTAAGCGATGTGGGAATAAATCAAGCACCATAATACTAACAATTCTCTTACTTGGGGTTTGATTAACATTACCACCTAATGCAGTGTCTTTATCATCAATTTTCTTGAAGGCCAGTTGAGGCAATGCAAAGACTCAACTTAGTTGTTATGACAGTCTTGGTAGACATATTAGTTGGATTCTTTGCACCTGGAATCTTCAACAAGAACAAGTCTCCATCATTTATCAAATTTTTGATAAAATGATACTTCAATGCAATGTGCTTGCATCTGGAATGAAGAATTGGATTTTTAGCAAGAAAAATAGCATTTTGACTGTCATTGAACAATAGAGAGTCATCTTGTTCTTTTCCTAATTCGTTTAGAAGATTCTTCAACCATATCATCTCATTTGTTGGTTCTGAGATAGCTACATACTCAGCTTCAATGGTTGAGAGGGAGATTCTTCCTTGAAGTTTGCACTTCCAACTGATAGTTGTATCACCTAACATAAAAATGTAACATGTTGTGCTCTTTCTACCATCCAAATCACCTCCTAAATCTGCATCAGAAAAATCCTATAAATTGATATTACTTCTTTTAAAAGACAAATGCATCTTTAAAGTGTCCTTCAAATATCTCAATATCCACTTCACGCCTTCCTAATGCTCCTTTTCGTGATTTGATAGAAACCTACTCACAACTCCCACTCCATGTGTTGTGTCAGATCTAATGCAAACCATAGCATACATCAAGCTCCCTATTTCAAATGCATATGACACTTTAGACATGTTACTTTCTTCTTCCTCTGTCTAAGAAGATTGCCTTTTGAAAACTTTAAGTGAGTTCCTAAAGGTGTATTCCTGGTTTTAGCATTTCCAACATTAGACCTGCTAAGCACTTTTTCTATATATTTTTCTTGAGATAAGTTTAGAATACCTTCAAATCTATCCTTGGAGATTCTTATACAAAGAAATTTCTTGACTGGACCAAGATCCTTCATTTCAAAATTTTCTGACAATTGTTTCTTCAACCTGTCAATTTTTGCCATATTAGCACCAACAATCAACATGTCGTCAACATACAAGGCAAGAATGATATAGTGGTCAACATATTTCTTAACATAACATTAATGATCTTCTTCACATCTGTGAAATCATGAGTTTCTCATAAACTCATTAAACTTCTTACACCATTATCTCGGTGCTTGTTTCAATCCATACAAACTTTTATGAAGCTTGCATACAAGATTCTATTTGCCTTGTACTTCAAAACTTTTTAGTTGTGACATAAAGATTTCTTCCTCAAGATCCCAATGTAGCAATGCAGTTTTCATATCTAACTGCTCCAGATGAAGATTTTCTGCAGCTACTGTACTCAAGATAACTCTGGTGGTAGTCATATTGACAATAGGAGAGAAAATTTTTGTGAAGTCAATTCCTTATCTCTCTTGGAACCCTTTCACTACGAGTCTAGCCTTATATCTTTTGCTGCCATCTAGTTCTTTTAATCGATAGACCTACCTGTTTTGCAAAACCTTCTTTCCTTCTAGTATCTTGGTTAAAGACCATGTTTTATTCTTCTAAAGAGACTTTATCTCATCTTCCATTGTTAGCCCCCATTTAATAGATTCATCTCCCTACATAGCCTCAACAAAATGCTTTAGCTAACCAGCATCAATCAACAACAAGTAATGCAATGAAAGAGAATACATTTGCGATGCTACAATTGTTCTACTAGATCTTCTAATTAGGACTTCAGGAGTTGCTGGTGATAATTTTCTTGTTTTAGTCATCCCCAAACATGTAGCCATACATGTTAGATCCATAACGAATGAAATAACATCACTTTGCCTTAGGGTCCAATTTATTTCTACTATTAAAGTCTAACAAAATATATGAAACACAACTAAAAAACTTTCAGATGTGAAATTTTTACCTCATTTCCAGACCATACTTCTTCAGGTAACTAATAGTCTAAAGGAACTTATGGTCCTCTGTTTATGAGATAGGTTGTTGTGCTTATTACGTCTGCCCAAAATACCTTGGGTAATCTTGATTGGATTCTCATACATCTTGCTCTCTCATTTAAGGTTTTGTTCCTTCTTTTTGCACACCATTTTGTTCTGGTGTTCCTGGAACTGTCTTGATCATTCTGATCCCATTCTCTGAACAAAACTCCTTGAATTGATTACTGTCATATTCTCCACCATTATTAGACTTCAAACATTTAACCTTTAAACCTGTTTGAGTCTCAACCTCCTTTTTCCACCTTTTAAACACATAAAACACATAAGATTTATTTTTAAGAAAATAAACCCATACCTTTCTTGTAGAGTCGTTGATGAAGGTTACATAATACATCTTGCTCTCTCATTTAAGGTTTTGTTCCTTCTTTTTGCACACCATTTTGTTCTGGTGTTCCTGGAACTGTCTTGATCATTCTGATCCCATTCTCTGAACAAAACTCCTTGAATTGATTACTGTCATATTCTCCACCATTATTAGACTTCAAACATTTAACCTTTAAACCTGTTTGAGTCTCAACCTCCTTTTTCCACCTTTTAAACACATAAAACACATAAGATTTATTTTTAAGAAAATAAACTCATACCTTTCTTGTAGAGTCGTTGATGAAGGTTACATAATACTGTGAACCTCCAAGGTATTTCATTGGAGCTACCCCCAAACATATGTATGCACTAGTTCTAGTCTTTCAACTTTAGACGACTTACTTGTTTTGGATAAGCTAACCTTTTTCTGCTTTCCAAAGATACAGTGTTCGCAAGGTCCAATATCAACATGCTTCAAGTTAGGTATTTTACCTTTTGAGACCATGAGCTTCATTCCTTTCTCACTCATATGCCCAAGTCTTTGATGCCCAAAGATGAATTGTTGCCAACTTTTGCAACTTATATCATATCCTCATCTACAATCATGTAAAGAGATCCTTGCTTCTTTCTAGGAGCAGCAACAAGATTACCTTTCATTACCTTTCAGTGTCCATCTCCAAAGGTGGTGTAATGCCCTTCATCATCCAATTGCCTTATAGATATTAAGTTTCTCTTTCAAGTAGGAATATGTCTAACATTATTCAAAGTCCACACGCTTCCATTAGAAGTTATAATATTAATATCACCTCTTCATATAATATCAAGAGCCATTTTTCTTAGTATGTTTTGTGGTTGTAGCATTGTCTAATCTTCCACACCAGAAAAGATTTGGTTTCTCTTTCTTCTTGGGAATCTCAATTTAGAGAAATAGTAGGAGATTTTTTCAAAAGCAGCAGGAGCTTGTTGCAAGTAGCATCAATTGTCCCGTGGCGGAGGCTAAGTGGGTTGGGTCACAATCGAATCGTGGCGTTTGAACTGTTACACTCTTAAGTAAAAAGAGTCGTGCCCTGACTAATGGTGATAGCTTTTGGCCTAGTGGTAAGCGCTTGATCCTAACAAGTGGTATCAGAGCGAATGGTTCAGAGTGATTGACCGCATAACTATAACACAAAAAAGGGGTTACCGAAGTGACTGACCGCATAACCATAACCAAAAAGGGGGCCACCATACACCTGAGGGGAAATATACCATATGAAAAAAAGAAAAAAAAATTCACCCTTGAGGGGAGATTGTTGGGAATAGTCCAAGTATGAGTCAAAGTCCTACATTGGATAGAATAGACAAAGTTAAACACTATATAAGATGAAAGGCCCATAACCACATCACCTTAAGGTTTTGGGGTAAAAGTGATGTCAAATGTCTTATATGTGTAAGACTTATGTCATATATATAGAACCACAATCTCTCATAACAAACCTGATGCAAGGGTTGCATATTTAAATTGCATAATGGGTTCGGAGCCCATAAAAAAACCTACTTCTCATTTTTCTTAAATAAATTTATGTGGGCCCAATAAATTGGTGACCCACCTAAAAAATCTCCCCCTCACCAATTAATTGGGGTTTTAGTCAACCAAATTGGCTTTATCCTTACATATAGCATAATTTCTTGCAAGTAAGATCTTTGTCATCATATCTGACCAATTCTCATCAGTATGAATTTTCTTCAATGATAATTGCTTCATCTATAATGCATCTTGTATCCAATGATATCGGACTTCAATATGCTTTGACCTTGAATGAAAAGTTGAGTTCTTACTAAGATGCATTGCACTTTAACTATCATAATACAAATATTTTTCTTATGATAACCCAAATCTTATAGGAATTTTTGCATCCACAAGAGCTTCTTAGAAGCTTCGATAACAACAATATATCCTACCTCTGTAGAAGATAGAACAACACATTTTTGTAGTCTAGATTGCCATGACACTGCTCCCCCTACAAAAGTCATCATATAGCCAGAAGTAGATTTTCTAGAATCCACATCACCAGCCATGTTTGCATCTGTGTAACCATTCAACACAGGCTTACCGCTTCTAAAGCATAAACAAACTCTAGAAGTACCTTTGAGATACTTAAGTATCCATTTCATAGCTTGTCAATGCTCTTTTCTAGGATTAGCAAGAAAATGACTCACAACACCAACCTCATGAGCAATGTTTGGCCTTGTACACACCATGACATACATCAAGCTACCAACTGGAAATGAATATGGAATCTTCTGCATTTCTTCTTTCTCATACTCATTTATAGGATAATCCTTTGAGCTCAACCTAAAGTGACCTGCAAGTGGAGTGCTAAGAGGCTTAGAATTTTTCACATTAAATCTATCTAATACCTTTTCAATATATTTTTGCTGGGATAGCCACAATTTTCCATTCTTCCTATCACGAACAATTTTCATGCCAAGGATTTGTTTTGTAGGAACCAAACCCTTCATTGCAAATGACTTGCTCAACTCTCTTTTAAGACTTTGAATGTCATTTTTATCATGACCAACAATCAACATGTCATCAACATAGAGCAAGAGAATAATATATTTTCCACCAGGAAATTTCTTCACAAAAACACAATGATTAGAAGAAGTTTTATCATACCTGTGATCCATCATGAAGGAATCAAATTTTCTATATCATTACCTTGGAGCTTGTTTGAGCCCATACAAACTCTTTCTCAATCTACAAACAAAATTTTCTTTACCTTTGATTGCAAAATCTTCAAATTGTACCATATAAATCTCTTCCTCCAAGTCACCGTTTGAAAGAAGGCTATTTTCACATCAAGTTGGTCAATTTCTAAATTTAAACTTGTTGCCAAGCCAAGTTCAACTCTGATTGAAGACATTTTAACCACGGGTGAAAATATAGTTTCACCAATTCAAAATTATGATTCTTATGCAATGATTTCATCTCTTCATGCAACATAGCTTCTTCATAACTTCTAGGCTCTTCGCCATCAGTCAACAACACAAACTCATGATGGGAATATTTTTGTGAAGGATGTCTTTCTCTAGCAGATCTTCTCAAAAGAGGCTCTACAGGTGGTTTAGGAGGAGTTACCTCAGTTGGTTCATTAACTTGAGTCTCAAGCATATCAACCACATTGGCTATAAATGAGAAAGTTGAGCATTATATAAGGATAAAGACTCATAAACTCATTGCCTTAAGGTTTTGGTTTGAGAGTGGTGTCAATGTCTTATGTGGTTGGGCTCAAGTTTCATTGGTGTTGTATCTCTCCAGTAAAACCCTTGTGTAAACCTAACATGTTATTGTCTCCTTACTCCCATTTTTCCTAAGTCAAGTACCCAATACCACCCTAACGATGAACTTTGTATCGTGGGGTTTTCTATCAGTTTTTAGCTTGCCGATTTTATACTTGATCTTGGGTTGTCCAATTTTCAAAGCATCTGCATCTCAACTTGGGAAAAACAAGTGGGCTAGCTTAAAGTCTGTAACTATATCAACAACATTCATCGTCTTGTCTCTAATTCATTAACTTCGCTAGTGCAGAAATTGGGGCTTTAATTATTGTCCCAATTTGTCTATTGGCTAGACCATTGAAGCTTGATATTCAAGCTAGGACCTGGAGAACCTTACCAAGGGCCTCATGTAATATTGTTTTAGGATTTGTTGTGTTTCCTCCGGTTCCATTTGTTTTACTTAAGGGTGCATTTTGAAGATTTTTATGGTATTAATGTTGGTGACTACTAAAAGTGGTTGGAATCCTTTGGGTTTGGAACAGTGCTACTTACCTCTATATAGGTGTTGTTCATCTACCATGCTTTGCACTGTGTATTCACATTTTATTTCATCCATGCTGACATATGTGTACTATTGTAAAGTCAGACTGGCTATTCAAATGAGAGTTTGAGAATTTTATTCTCTTTGTTTGTGTTTCATCTTCAATGAACACCATTCTGTTAGAAATATTAATATAATTTAAAAAAAATTAAAATAAAATATTGTTGTTACTGGGGTTTTACTACAATGTTAATTCCAGAGTTAAATTCTATTTATGTATAAACAGTTTTTATTCTTTTCATTGATTTGAAATTATTTTTTGTTTAAATCAGTTTGATGGCCATTTACTCTTGTGTCTCCTTTTCTCACCTATAAATACCACCTAGTTTCATAAGGAATAGACACACAACAAACACTAGAGTTCTTCCTCTCAAAAGTGATTTTCTTTTCCTTCTCTATATTATCTCTTAAAAACAATGGTGTTCATAAGGTTCAGAGATCCTTCGATGCACTCGATCGATCTGACGGGTTGTTGTATCTTGGGGGAGGAGCGCATAATATTGAGTATTGCCCTGTGCAGTGGGGGCGTTTTCTCTCTAAGGATAGCGCTCAGCGTGCCTCAACCTAGGCTTACTCTATCCTTATCTCATTTACATAATTACATTATCTTTATATTGTTATTGTTTGTTATAAGAACAATTTGACTTGATCATCTCTTTTATCCATATTTCTATATTGTTTGTGGTTTATCATTATTTTTTTTCTAACATTCTTAGAGAGAAAATTTAATTATAAAAAATATATATAAATTTTTTTTCCTTATTATGTTTGCCATGGATATGATTAAGTCACTCTCAAGTAAGCCTGAAAAGTTTACAGGTGAAAAATTTTTTTGTTGGCAATAACAGATGAGGTTTTGGCTCACTGAAATAGGATTATTTTCTGTGATTTCTAAAGCTACTGATTCTTCTATCATATTAAGTGATTCTTCTTCTTCTGATACTTCTGATAAAGATATTTTATGTCATGGACATATTTTAAGTGCTTTGTCTGATAATATTTATAAAATATTTTGCCACACCAAAACTGCTATTGAGTTATGGGAAGCACTTGAACTTAAATATGGATCTGCAGAAAAAGGTTTATCTAGATATTCTTGTGAAAAAGTTATTGAATTTCAAATGGTTGATAATAAACTCATTTCTGATCAAATTCATGAGTTTGAAAATATTGTCTATGACATGAAATTAAAAAATATTATTTTACCAGACATTATGCTTGTGGCTCTTTTGATCTCTAAGTTGCCTCCTTCTTGGTCTGATTGTGCTCGAAGATTAAAACATAAGCCCGCAAATTTCTTTTTTGATGATTTTCTTTTGTGTCTTCGTATTGAGGAAAAACATCGTTTTTCTCAAAATTCTGTTCAAAATTCTCAGTCTAAAGCCTTTTTTGTTGAGAACTCTAATAAATCTGAGAACTCTTACAAGCCTAATCCTAAACAATTCAAAAGACATGGTTTTAATAAAAATAAGTTTACGAAAAAGCCTTCTTTCTCTAAACCAAAGAACAACTTTTCTTATAACAACAATAAAAATAAAGATAAAAATATGGGGAATGAGATGTTTTGTTTTGTTTGTGGGCAAACTAATCATCTAGCAAAAAATTGCTTTCAGTGTAACATCCCTAAGGAATATTATGAAAATTTAATAAATAAAATCCAAGATAAAATAAAGAACGCATTTACTAAAACCATTTTCCAAAAACACGGGAAATTTAAAACTTTAATATCACTGTCATAAACTAGGAGTCCATACTCATAAAACTGAAATAAAATTTAATGGCTCCTGAAATGATTACATAATTATCTCAAAACTAAAATATTACATATATATATATATATATATACAAAAATCCCAAGCTAGCCCCCGCTCCGAGTCTATGCATCTCCTGGCCCACCTATCACATCATCTATGTAAGACCCGGGAAAAATTAATTAATTAAATAATTAATTAATTAATAAATACGGGTAGGAGGCGCCTTTAATGTGATGTGGAAAAGTACTAGTTCATGTGGTTGAGAGTACTTTGGTTGTGTGAGAGGACTTGGGTTCGAGTCCTATGTATGTCAGTTATGTGTGGCTATTTTATTATTACCTTTTTATAAATGTATGAGTATGGGATTGATGATGTAAGCTGTTTTTGATTGGAGGGTATCACCAAATGGGATTTGGTATAGTGGTTGTGCTATGGCCTCATGAGTGGAAGGTTATGGGTTCAAACCTTGGTGGGTAAAGCATAAGCTTTATTTTTGCTAATTATTAGATGTGGCATGAATGTGAAGGGGTAAAGAAAACCTAGCAGAAGGGTAACCAGTAGGTGCTGAAAAATCACTCACTAAGGGACTTGAATAGCCATTAAGCCCACACTAAAGCCAATCCCGTTTTATTTTTATAACCCATTTTAAAGGCAACTATAAAAGCCAAAAATTAGGCAAAGGGAAGGGTTTTGGCAATTGTAGTGAGAAGCACGAATTGGAGAGTGTGAGAAGAGTTATGAGTGTGCAAGGGCTAAACCAAGAGGGAGAGTGCGAATCTTCTCAAAATTTAATCCAATAATCCAGGTCAGGGGAGTTGTACTTTGTGTATGTCGAAAATTTGTTCTGTGTTATGAATTTGAGTTCCAATTGGGTCCTGTTTAATTGGGAAAAATTCGTACTTGATGTATTGTGAATGGGAATTTGGGGTATTTGAGTTTGAATGCATAATCATGTGTGGGTAATATGTTATGGGAGGAGGATTTTGACCTTTCAGGTTATTGGGGATTGTATTTCGAATGTGGTTGTCAATTTTGTGTGAAAAGTATGGTTCTGGGTGCTAATTGACATTACAATTACATTGGTATCGATTGCATGTTTTGTGGTATGTTTTTGGGTATGATTTGACATTGTTTTGGGTAAAATCCGTGTGTGACAGTGAGGGAACTCTATAAGTCTCACCCAAGCGAGTCTATCTCGTCTAGGCGAGAGTTGCAGAACCTCACGTCTGGTTTGGGGTCGCGTTGCTCGCCCAGACGACTTTGGTTTGGTGTTGAGCGACTGAGTCTCGCTCAGGCGAGGGACAGCTCGCCTAAGCAAGGTCGCAAGGAAACTTGAGCGCTTTTGAGCGTGATATCTCGCCCAGGCGAGAAGAATTGGTGTTTTGAGCGACTCTGTCTCGCTCAAGCGAGGGATATTCGCCTGAGCGAGGTTGCGATATGAAATGACGTGGTTAAGTGGTTCCTCGTCTAGGCGAGGGAACGTTGTTGCTTTGAGCGATGGTGCAACTCGCCCAGGCGAGGGAATCTCGCCTAAGCGAGATAACGTGTAATTGGGATTGCCTAAAGCTCGCCCAGGCGAGGCGAACTAGCCTAAGCGAAGCAGAGGGCTTAGCTTGGGCGAGGGGTTCCTAGTCTAAGCGAGTTTATATGAACTATTGTATTTCTATGTGTTTGTGAGTGTGTTTTGGTTGTTTACCATAAGGATAGATTGTATATGCATGTGGTGTAATGTTTGGGCTTGAAGGACTAAGTCCAATAGGGGTCTGGGATGTGCTCGGTGATTGGACACATGATGGGCATGGAATCGGTTGAGTTCCTGTCG
Organism: Vigna unguiculata; assembly: GCF_037176805.1. Taxonomy (NCBI): domain Eukaryota; kingdom Viridiplantae; phylum Streptophyta; class Magnoliopsida; order Fabales; family Fabaceae; genus Vigna; species Vigna unguiculata. Next base: position 18,260,037 of record NC_140795.1, on the reverse strand, counting down.
GCTACCAATGGGCGAGGAGTCCTTGGTATGGTGATTGCATGTGTCGGGCGCACGATGGGCAAGGAACTGTGATGTTCCTGTCGGTTACTATTGGGCGAGGAGTCCATAGTATGGTCATTGCGTGCGTGCCAGGGTCCAAGTATGAGACTTGGATGTTTTACTACAGACGAGGAGTCTGTAGGGCAGGACTATGAGCGAGATAGGCTCATAGGGTTGGACCACAAATGAGTTAGTTTCGTGGGAGCACAAGGAAGTCCTAAGACCTAGTTCATGCATATGACTCATGAAGGACTATGAGGTCATGGTTGGGTGATTTGGAAATTTTGAGTTTGTACAAATATTGTTTTGGGTGGGGAAGCATATTTATTTCACATATATCTGTTTATGTTTCATTGTGCATAGCTCACCCTATCTGTGTGTGTATGGCAATGATTGGATAATTTGTTATCCGGGAGCAGATGATGTGACAGGTGAGCCAGGAGCTGCTTAGAGACGGAGAGCAGGGGCCACTTGGGATTTTGAAAGAAACTCTACTGTTTATTTTTTTATGTAAATATTTTCTATGATAAATTTTAATATCATTTGTAAATAATGCTATGGTATATTCGGATTATGTATGGTACTAATTATGGTTTTAAATTTTTCGCGTTTTTGGGAAATGGTTATAATTAATGTGGTATTTATTTGAATTGGAAAACTTATTTATTTAAAATAAGTAACATTCCTTAGGGATGTTACAATCTGCTCCCGGATAACAAGATATCCGATCATCGCCACACACACAGATAGGGTGAGCTACTGATATCGCTGTCGTTAGGCGATCAAATTACCAGTACTTTAGCAACTTCAGTATTGCCAGTTTGTAGTGAACAAAATAGTTAGGGTTAAGATAACCCTGAGTCGTCTCACAACGAATACGGAATTGATCTCAAATATTTGATTCTTAAAAATGCAATTAAAACTAGCAACTATAAAAATAGGGGGTTTTGATATGCAAAGAAAATGACACGGAAGATTGTAAACGCAGTAATAGTAAATAGGTCAATTCCACTACTTTTTCTAAATAAGATTCTTCATTGGTTATCTAGAGATTATTATTAAATTAATTATTGTTGTTGATTTTCAAATAAATCAATGTAAAGACTCAATTCATTTGTTGGCATCCTCACTTTTAATCAAAGTACAATCTCAATTAAAAGTGAGAATTGTTTAGATTGTCCATGATAAATTTAATCAAAGTACAGTCTCAATTAATTTTACTATGCCTAATCATGTCTATTCCTTTGTTTCTTTACCAAATAGAAAACTTAATTAATCAAAGTAAAGTCTTGACTAATTTTAGTTAAAGTAATTACCTCTAATCAAATTAAAGTCTCAATTATTGGCAAAAACTTATTTAATCAAATGAAAGTTTCTAAACAAAATCAAAGTAAAGTCTCAATTTAATTTAAAAACCTTTTAACTCATATGATTAGCATGTATGTAGATTTAAAATCATTATTTTCTATTCGATTAAGAAGCAAATGACATAGATAAACAAAAACCACAAAATAATCAAAATAACAAAACATATAAATTCATCTAACCTCAGAATCCATTTAAGAAATTACAGTGGAATCAACCCTTAAAGCTTAGCCCTCCATGGCTTTGATGGAATACATGATAATATGATGAAAAGAAAATAAAAGAAAGAATGAGAGATGTGGTGGAGACGGTATCTGCCAAAACCAGAGAGTTCTAAGTGTCTAAGCTGTCAGCTGTAAATTGTCAGTCCCCGCTTCTGCTCCCTTAAGTCTCTTTATATAGGCTTCAACTGGACTTTGAGCTTTATCTGTCAGTTGCTAAAATCTTTTATTTTTATTTAATTAATTAGCAACTTAATTTCTGTCCAATTTCCAATTCTGCCCCTCTTATTTAAGCATTTTTACCAAATTGACCAGAGTTTGACCAGTTTGACCAGAGTTGACCAGAGTTGACCAGTTTTGACCATTTCAGTGTCCATTGAGAGGATGACACGTGGCAGCTCCTTCTCTCTCCCAAATTAGGGTTTCCGCTTGCTCCTTTGGCTGCAGAGAAGTGCAAGGTTCGTGTGGAAGCTGCTGCGACGGCGTGGTGGCTTCTCCGGTGGGCGCGGTGGTTGCAGGTGCAGTGGTGGCACTGGTTCGCGCGAAGATGGTGCTGCAGAACAGGTGGTGAAGAGGCGTTGCTGTTCGTGGTGGCCGTGCGCGGAGGCGCGCTGCAGAGGTTGTGAGTGCCTCCTCGCGGTGGTCAGAAACGCGGAGAAGATGGAGATGGCGGTGTTCTGGTTCGCTCTCGGTGGCTGCCATGGCTGACGCGTTGTGGAGAAGCTTCGCGGAGGAGATGAAAATGGCGTCACGATGGTGGAAGATGGTGGCGGAACAGTGGCGTTGAAGAAATGGTGGATCTGCTTGCGTGGAGGATGCGCTACGGAACTGTGCAGGTCGCGCTGGCGGTGTGCTCGCGGTGGCTGCGCAGAACTGCTGGAACGGTGGTGGTTTTGCGCGAGAAGATGGAGACGGCGCGTTGCGGAGCTGCGAAGTTGTGGTAGGTCTGCGGTGGCGGGTGAAGGACTCGCGGTGGCGCAAGGTGCAGAGATGGTGGTGCGAAGGAGCTGCTGTAATGGTGACGGCGACTGTGTGGAGATGGTGGCGTGAAGGAGCTGCTTCGCGTGAAGTTGGTGATCGTGTGGAGATGGTGGCGGAACCCGTTCATTGGTGGCCGGAAAAGGTTGGCGGCGGCGGCTGTGTGGCTGCCGTGGTTTCTGGTGCGTCGCCGGCGAGGTGAGGAGGTGCGGCGGCGGCTGCCATGGTGGTGGAAGGAGAGAAGAAAATTAGGGTTAGGGTTTTGGGAGATGAAGATGATGACGTTGGCAGAGTCTAAGTGGTCAATTTGGTAAGGTGGGGATTATGACACGTGGCGGCTTATGGTTGGCTAATCTTAAAAGGTGGGGATTGCCACATGGCATGATCTGGTTGAGTGGAGTTTAAGTGGTAGGAGGGGTGCAACTTAGTGAAAACTGGGGGTGCAGAACAGGTTTTTGGTGGTCCACTTTAGAAAGGAGTGTGCAAATAAAATCTGGGGGTGCATTTAGCTCCTGATTTATTCTTTTTCAGAATTTCTTGATTTTGGACTTATTTTGTAACTTTGAATATTTCAAAATCACATTATTAATTGACCAAAAATAAATTCCAGCTACATTAACAAACGTTAGAATATCCAATAATATTTTATGCAACTAAAATCAATTTTTATGCCACTTTCACCAAACTTACTCAATAAATCCAATAATCACAAATCCTAATTAAATCAATCTTTAAGCACAGAAAATTCAATTAAATCCCCAAATTTAAATATTAAATGAGGGCAAAAATTTGAACTCATCACACACCCACACTTATCCTTTTGCACTCCTGGGCAAAATTGAACAATTTCAAAACTTTATTCTGAGGTCTTTTATTCCATATTTTCAATGGATTAAAGAAATGAATACCATTGGAAACAGATCAAACTTCTAGAAATCATGTTGTCATGCACAAACAAATGGATAAAATTCTGTTTTTCACACATGAGTTAATCTTTTGAGTTTACAAGATAATCAAATATGAAAGAGAAACACTCAAGTTAAATATATATTTTCTCACCAAGATTCGCTCAAGCGTTTTGGCTTGTGTTTTCACTCAAAATACCCATGCAAGTAAACACTCTCAATGCTTAGCAAGACTCTGATATTCACAGCTTTCAGAAAACATGCATTCAAAAATCATGAGGACTTTTCAAGGTTATAATGAGGCCAAGGCAAAGGTAGGAAAAACTTTAGGATTTGTGTGTTTTTGAAATAGTAAGGAAGAAAGAGTTATGGAGCATAGTTTCAAAAACAATCCTTTTTTCTTTGTTTTTTTTTTTCTTCTATCCTTTGTTGCTCTTTTTCAGACAACAATTATTTTTCATTACAACACTCTGTCATCAACATTTATTTTCCTTTTTGCCATTTTTACAACTTTGTGGGGGAAATACACACCCCCACACTTTATTCCTCAACCAATCTCAACAAAATCCACTAGCTCCTTCTTTCTCCCTAAGGTAAGGACAAACATGGTTTTTTTTTTCTTTTTAAGGTTTAACAATTATGCTCAAAACAAGAAAAAGAGGTTTAAGCTCAAGGGGCTACCAATGGATCAATGTCATGGTTAGCTTATTTGGCCAAGTAGCTAAAACAAGAAATGCCTCAGTCATATCAAATCATGCATGTTCACCTAAGATGCAAAACAACAGAATCAAGCTAAACATTTGAGTATCAACAAGACATGAGCAAATCACACAAGAAAAATAGGAATGACACATGGTAGTTCATCCTTACAATAAAGCTCAAAACTCACAAGGTCAAAAAACTCTTTCACAAAAGATTTATTCCAGAAACTCTCAAATCAACTCAATCAGTAAATCACAGACAACAATCCACTCATAGCACATGACTTTTATTTTCCCAGAATTATGACCGTTCCAATTAGTAAATCAAATCCAAAAATCCAATGTCAATATGTTTTATTGAAAGCAGAAACTTTTTTTTTTAAATAAAAACAAACAGAAAAGAAAATTAGAAAAGAAAAAAACAAAACAAATAGAAAACAAAAACAGAAAAGGGGAAAATCTCCCCACACCCCCACACTTTATCCATGCATTGTCCTCAATGTATTCAATATGTATAAAATGCAAAGAAAAAGTATGAAGTGTACTTACCTCCTCAAGGTGGAAGGTATGAGGGAGAAGTCAAGTTCATCCCATCCATCGTCTTATTCAGCATATCTTGATTTTCATTGAATATCCGAAGACGATGCCCATTAACTTTAAAAGTTCTTGCTGAAGATTCTTCCTTGATCTCCACTGCTCCATAAGGGAAGACTTTTGTAACAATGTATGGTCCTTCCCAAGTAGAACGCAACTTACCACTCATGTGACCAAGCTTGGATTTGTATAGTAACACCTTCTGGCCTACCTTGAAATCCTTTCTAGCCACAAGCTTTTGGTCATGGAACTTCTTGGTTTTCTCTTTGTAGAACTTTGAATTTTCATAGGCTGCTAGCCTAATCTCCTCTAGTTCTTGTAACTGAAGCTTTCGCTCATTTCCTGCTTCTTCCAAATCCAAGTTGCATGCTTTCACGGCCCAATAGGCCCGATGTTCAATCTCCACGGGTAGATGACAAGCCTTCCCAAAAACCACCCTGAAAAGTGACATACCTATAGGTGTTTTGTAGGCTGTCCTGTGTGCCCAAAGTGCTTCATCCAATCTTGTGGCCCAATCCTTTCGACTAGGCTTCACTACTTTCTCTAGTATCTTTTTAATCTCTCTGTTAGAGATCTCTGCTTGTCCATTGGTTTGGGGGTGATATGGTGTAGCAATGCGATGTGTCACCCCATACTTCTTCAACATGTTCTTAAGTAGCCTATTACAAAAATGAGTCCCCTGGTCACTGATGATGGCTCGTGGTATCCCAAATCTGCAGAAAATGTTAGACCTGACAAAACTCATAACAACTCGAGAATCATTAGTCCTTGTAGCTATGGCCTCCACCCATTTGGAGACATAGTCTACAGCAAGCAAAATATAAGAAAACCCAAAAGAAGGAGGAAAAGGACCCATAAAATCAATACCCCAAATATCAAATACCTCACTATACAGCATGGGTTGTTGAGGCATTTCATCCCTTCTTGTAATGGATCTGGCTGCCCTTTGGCACTGCTCACAATTTTCATATACCCTCTGTGCATCTTTAAAAATAGTAGGCCAATATAATCCACAATCCAACACCTTCCTACCTGTTCTTTGTGTGCCATAATGTCCACCAAAAGGAGACGAATGACAGAACTCAAGCACATGAGGTATCTCGATATCTGGAACACACCTCCTTATGACTTGGTCACTACCAATGCGCCATAAAATTGGGTCTTCCTAGATATAGTACTTTGCCTCACTTTTTAGCTTGATTCTTTCATATTTGGAGAAGGAAGGAGGAATAGCAGATACAACCAAATAATTAACAATGTCAGCAAACCAAGGTTCAGGAAACATACCTTTCACAGCAGTCAATGCTAGGAGGACTTCATCATGAAAGTCATCCTTAATAGGAATGTTATCTTCTCCATTTTCAATCCTGCTAAGATGATCGGCTACCAAGTTATGTGCTCCACTTCTGTCTAGAATCTCAATGTCAAACTCTTGGAGCAGTAGCATCCATCTGATCAACCTTGGTTTCGAATCTGCTTTCTTCAGAAGGAATTTTAATGCTGCATGATCAGTATAAACAATTACCTTGGAACCAAGTATATACGGTCTGAATTTGTCCAAGGCAAACACAACGGCCAATAATTCCTTCTCAGTCGTGGTGTAGTTGGCCTGCGCTGTATCCAATGTTCTGGAAGCATAATATATCACATGTGATAGCTTCCCATCTTTTTGTGCAAGCACCGCTCCTACTGCAAAGTTTGATGCATCACACATCAACTCGAACGGTAATGTCCAGTCAGGTGGCTGGATGATAGGAGTGGTGGTAAGCGCCTTTTTCAATGTATCAAATGCATCTTTGCACCTCTCTCCAAAGTCAAATACTATATCCTTTTGCAACAGGTTGGAGAGAGGGTTGGCTATCTTGCTGAAGTCCTTGATAAACCTCCTGTAAAATCCTGCATGTCCAAGAAAAGATCGAACCTCTTTCACAGAAGAGGGGTAAGGCAATTGTGCAATAATATCAATTTTAGCAGGATCTACAGATATACCATTCTTGGAAACAACGTGACCTAAAACTATACCTTGTTCCACCATAAAATGACATTTTTCAAAATTTAGAACAAGGTTAGTTTCTTCACATCTCTCCAAGACTCTAGCAAGATTAGACAAGCAATGATCAAAAGATGAACCATATACACTAAAATCATCCATAAAAACCTCAATACAATGCTCCAACAAATCTGTAAAAATACTCATCATACATCGTTGAAATGTTCCAGGAGCATTGCAAAGGCCAAATGGCATTTTTCTATAAGCATATGTACCGAATGGACAAGTAAAAGTAGTCTTATGTTGATCCTCTGGGGCAATACAAATCTGAAAATACCCAGAGAATCCATCAAGAAAACAGTAATGAGACTTACCTGCCAATCGATCTAACATCTGGTCCATGAATGGTAAAGGGAAGTGGTCCTTCCTGGTGGCCTGGTTTAGTCTTCTATAATCAATACAGACCCTCCAGCTATTCTGAATACGAGTAGGAATCAACTCGTTCTTCTCATTCTTGACCACGGTGATCCCAGATTTCTTGGGGACCACATGTACAGGACTCACCCAAGTGCTGTCAGAAATGGGATATATAATACCTGCTTGTAGCAACTTGGTGACTTCTTTCTTCACAACCTCCATCAGCTGAGGATTCAGTCTCCTCTGAGGTTGCCTCACTGGCTTAGCATCCTCCTCCAAGAGTATTCTGTGCATGCAAAAAGAAGGACTAATACTAGGAATATCTGCCAAAGTCCAGCCTATTGCTCGCTTGTGATCTTTGATAACCTGCAATAGCTTTTGTTCCTGCTCGTTAGTAAGCAAGGCAGATATAATAACAGGGAGTTTCCCATCCCTCTCAAGATAAACATATTTCAAATGAGATGGTAAAGGTTTCAACTCCAAAGTGGGTGGCTGTTCCACAGATGGCAACATTTTACTGCCTAAGGTAATTTCAGCCACCTCAGCATCACACTTGGACGCTACAGAGGTATCAAATAGTGACACCGCGTCCTCAACATCACCTGTTTTAAAATTTTCTCTTTCGTCTAAAATTGAGCCCGAAACATTCGAAAAAGAAAAATCCAAAGAAGAAGAAAAACCAGATAAAACGTCCAAAAGTCCAAAAGCATAATTGTTCACTACATTACTCAATAAATCAATGCAAAACAAAGAATGGTTTTCAATTGGGTGCTTCATGGCTTCTAGCACGTTGAACTGCACCTTCTCATCTCCTATCTCCATAGTCAAGGATCCTGCATGCACGTCTATCTTGGTACGTGCTGTCATCATGAATGGTCTTCCCAAGATGATTGTGGTTGAACTCATTCCTTCATCATCCTTCATGTCCAAGATATAGAAATCTGCAGGAAAAATTAACTTGTCCACACGGACAAGCACATCTTCTAGCACACCTGCAGGGTTAACTGTGCTACGGTTGGCCAACTGAATGACCACACCAGTAGACTTAAGAGGTCCAAGATGAAGTGAAGTAAAAACAGATAAAGGCATTACATTAATAGAAGCTCCTAAATCTAACATAGCATTGTCAAACTTAGTACTTCCTATAATGCAGGGAACAGAAAACATACCTGGATCCTTACACTTTTGTGGCATTCTGACTGCAGGCTTCTTAATTAAGCTAGATACATTTCTTCCCATGTTCACTACCTCTTTGTCCATAATACACCTTTTATGTGTACATAATTCTTTGAGAAACTTGGCGTATTTAGGAATTTGTCTCACAGCATCCAACAAAGGAATGTTTATCTCCACTTTCTTGAAGGTATTCAGGATTTCTTTGTCTAACTCCTCCATCTTTTTAGTTTTTGGTTTCAAACGGTTTGGATAGGGAGGAGGAGGAGAATAAGGAGAAGGATTTTCAGAGGAAGTATTAGGGGATACCAACCTGGAGTTATCACTGGGTGCAGGCATCTCAGATGTTGCTTGTGTTGCTTCATCTAATCTTCCTCTTTCATCATTAGGTACAACTTCATTGTCCTTATCTTCATCTTCTTGGGCATCCCCAAGACCTTGTATTTGCTTACCCGATCTTAAAGTAATAGCACTTACATTTCGCGGGTTGATTACAGTTTGTGCAGGCAAATTGCTTGAGCCTTGTTGAGACTTCATCTGATTTAACTCATTTGCCATTTGTCCAATCTGATTTTGCAAATTTTGATTGGTTGCTTCCATCGTCTGTTTCAACTCATTGATTTGTCCCTTCATCATGTCAGCCATCATTTTCATCATTGCCTCCATGTTTGAATCACCAGAGGTTGCAGCTGGTTGTGGTTGTTGCCTCTGTTGAGGTGGAACATAGACTTGTTGGTGTTGAGGCTGTTGATTTCCCCATTTCTGGCTGGGATATTCTTTCCAATCTGGGTTGTACTTGTTGGAGGACAAATCATGGTTGTATTGCTGCCGAGGTGGTCTATTATTGCCATAGATGTTTGCAGCATATGCCTGAGGTTGTTCATTATCTAACGTCCCTGTCTCTTTTAACATAGAACAAGCCTCTGTAGGATGATTAGTAGAAGCACAAATTCCACATAAAGTAGAAGGGATAGGCTTTTTCTGTAAGTCTGTCAAGGTCCTTACCATGGCTGCTAAGTCATCCAACTTCCCTTCTAATTTCTTGTGATCTGCAACATATGAAGCTTCTACTCCATGGGTTCCCTTCAATAGAGTTATAGAATTACTCCTTGTGGAAAATTGTTGATGGTTTGACGCCATAGTTTCAATCAATTGTCTTGCATTTGTTGGCGTTTTGTCCACCAATGACCCTCCACTTGCAGCATCTATCATTTGTCTATCCATGATACTCAATCCCTCATAAAAGTATTGAATGAGGAGATGCTCGTTTATTTGGTGATGAGGACAGGAAGCACACAACTTTTTGAATCTCTCCCAATACTCGTGAAGACTTTCTCTTTCTTGTTGCCTTATCCCATAAATATCTTTGCGAATAGCAGCAACTCTAGATGCTGGAAAAAACTTTTCCAAAAATAATCTTTTCAGAGTCTCCCAGGTATTGATGGATCCTGGCGGAAGGCAGTATAACCAATTCTTAGCGGCATCTTGCAATGAGAATGGAAAAGCCTTAAGCTTGATATGTTCCTCTGTTACTGTCGTAGGTCTCATGGATGAACAAACAACATGAAATTCCTTCAAATGATGGTACGGGTCTTCTCCTGCTAATCCATGGAATTTGGGTAGAAGATGGATTAACCCAGACTTAAGCTCACATTCTCCATCTGGATATTGGATGCACATGTTTTGTGTAATTGCTGCATCCAGTGAAGCCAACTCTCTTATTGTTCTTTCTTCCATTCTATGTTCTTGAATTTCTGGTTCAGGTGATGGATCAGAAGATATGTTAATCACCGGAGGTGATTCTAGTGGTACACTTTCAGTGGTAGGTTCAGATGATGATGGTGCTCCTTCAGTAGAACACCTGAGATCAAGTCTCCTACGTGATTTACGCAAGTTCCTTTCAAGTTCTGAATCAAGTTGATAAATTGACCCGGATTGGCCCGAGTCATGCACTATGCAAGTCCACCTGAAAGTGTTTCCCTGTGTGTTTTTTTTTTTCTTCCTATTCTTGTTTTGGAGAAAGATTTCAAGAAAGAAATGAGTTAAGATGTCGTTGGGTCTACTCCCAGGAAAAAGAGGTGCGTCACAATGGACAACTTAAATACCAAGTCTTTCCTAGACAGAGTTTTCCAAACTAGTCTCAAAAAATTTCTTAAAAGAAATTCTTAATCAAAACAAAAATAGAAATTTGCTTGGAATATATTAACAGAAAACTAGATACTACAAAATAACAAACTATATCAAACGTATATGCGTAAAATAAATAATAAATAAAAATAAAAAATAAAAAATAAAATAAAATAAAATAAATAAAAACAGAATCGAAATAAAAGAAATACTAACCGTATTCCCCGGCAACGGCGCCAAATTTGATATCGCTGTCGTTAGGCGATCAAATTACCAGTACTTTAGCAACTTCAGTATTGCCAGTTTGTAGTGAACAAAATAGTTAGGGTTAAGATAACCCTGAGTCGTCTCACAACGAATACGGAATTGATCTCAAATATTTGATTCTTAAAAATGCAATTAAAACTAGCAACTATAAAAATAGGGGGTTTTGATATGCAAAGAAAATGACACGGAAGATTGTAAACGCAGTAATAGTAAATAGGTCAATTCCACTACTTTTTCTAAATAAGATTCTTCATTGGTTATCTAGAGATTATTATTAAATTAATTATTGTTGTTGATTTTCAAATAAATCAATGTAAAGACTCAATTCATTTGTTGGCATCCTCACTTTTAATCAAAGTACAATCTCAATTAAAAGTGAGAATTGTTTAGATTGTCCATGATAAATTTAATCAAAGTACAGTCTCAATTAATTTTACTATGCCTAATCATGTCTATTCCTTTGTTTCTTTACCAAATAGAAAACTTAATTAATCAAAGTAAAGTCTTGACTAATTTTAGTTAAAGTAATTACCTCTAATCAAATTAAAGTCTCAATTATTGGCAAAAACTTATTTAATCAAATGAAAGTTTCTAAACAAAATCAAAGTAAAGTCTCAATTTAATTTAAAAACCTTTTAACTCATATGATTAGCATGTATGTAGATTTAAAATCATTATTTTCTATTCGATTAAGAAGCAAATGACATAGATAAACAAAAACCACAAAATAATCAAAATAACAAAACATATAAATTCATCTAACCTCAGAATCCATTTAAGAAATTACAGTGGAATCAACCCTTAAAGCTTAGCCCTCCATGGCTTTGATGGAATACATGATAATATGATGAAAAGAAAATAAAAGAAAGAATGAGAGATGTGGTGGAGACGGTATCTGCCAAAACCAGAGAGTTCTAAGTGTCTAAGCTGTCAGCTGTAAATTGTCAGTCCCCGCTTCTGCTCCCTTAAGTCTCTTTATATAGGCTTCAACTGGACTTTGAGCTTTATCTGTCAGTTGCTAAAATCTTTTATTTTTATTTAATTAATTAGCAACTTAATTTCTGTCCAATTTCCAATTCTGCCCCTCTTATTTAAGCATTTTTACCAAATTGACCAGAGTTTGACCAGTTTGACCAGAGTTGACCAGAGTTGACCAGTTTTGACCATTTCAGTGTCCATTGAGAGGATGACACGTGGCAGCTCCTTCTCTCTCCCAAATTGGTGGATCTGCTTGCGTGGAGGATGCACTACGGAACTGCGCAGGTCGCGCTGGCGGTGTGCTTGCGGTGGCTGCGCAGAACTGCTGGAACGGTGGTGGTTTTGCGCGAGAAGATGGAGACGGCGCGTTGCGGAGCTGCGAAGTTGTGGCAGGTCTGCGGTGGCGGGTGAAGGACTCGCGGTGGCGCAAGGTGCAGAGATGGTGGTGCGAAGGAGCTGCTGTAATGGTGACGGCGACTGTGTGGAGATGGTGGCGTGAAGGAGCTGCTTCGCGTGAAGTTGGTGATCGTGTGGAGATGGTGGTGGAACTCGTTCATTGGTGGCCGGAAAAGGTTGGCGGCGGCGGCTGTGTGGCTGCCGTGGTTTCTGGTGCGTCGCCGGCGAGGTGAGGAGGTGCGGCGGCGGCTGCCATGGTGGTGGAAGGAGAGAAGAAAATTAGGGTTAGGGTTTTGGGAGATGAAGATGATGACGTGGCAGAGTCTAAGTGGTCAATTTGGTGAGGTGGGGATTATGACACGTGGCGGCTTATGGTTGGCTAATCTTAAAAGGTGGGGATTGCCACATGGCATGATCTGGTTGAGTGGAGTTTAAGTGGTAGGAGGGGTGCAACTTAGTGAAAACTGGGGGTGCAGAATAGGTTTTTAGTGGTCCACTTTAGAAAGGAGTGTGCAAATAAAATCTGGGGGTGCATTTAGCTCCTGATTTATTCTTTTTCAGAATTTCTTGATTTTGGACTTATTTTGTAACTTTGAATATTTCAAAATCACATTATTAATTGACCAAAAATAAATTCCAGCTGCATTAACAAACGTTAGAATATCCAATAATATTTTATGCAACTAAAATCAATTTTTATGCCACTTTCACCAAACTTACTCAATAAATCCAATAATCACAAATCCTAATTAAATCAATCTTTAAGCACAGAAAATTCAATTAAATCCCCAAATTTAAATATTAAATGAGGTCAAAAATTTGAACTCATCAGCTACGCACAATAAAATATAAACAAATATATGAAATAAACATGTTTCCCAACCCAAAACAACGTAAGTACCAAACTCATAATTTCCAAATCACCCAACCATGACCTTATAGTCCTTCATGAGTCATATACATGAACTAGGTCTTGGGACTTCCTTGTGCTCCCACGAAACTAACTCATTCGTGGTTCAACCCTATGAGCCTCCCGCTCATAGTCCTGCCCTACAGACTCCTCGCTTGTAGTATAAACATCCAAGTCTCATAACTTGGACCCTGGCACGCACGCAATCATCATACGATGGACTCCTCGCCCAATAGTAGTCGACGGGAACATCACAGTTCCTTGCCTATCGTGTGCCCGACACATGCAATCACCATACTAAGGACTCCTCGCCCATTAGTAGCCGAAGGGAACTCAACCAGTTCCATGCCCATCATGTGTCCACCCACCGAGCACATCCCAGACCCCTAATGGACTTAGTCCTTTAAGCCCAAACATCACACCACATGCATAAACATCCTATACCTAAGATAAATTAGCCAAATCATACACACAAGAACACACAAACATGGAATTTCACATAAACTCGCTTAAGCTAGGGACCCTCGCCCAAGCTAAGCCCTCAGCCTTGCTTAGGCTAATTTACCTCGCCTGAGCGAGCTTAAAACAACAACCTCACCATGTATTCTCGCTTAGGCATGATCCTCTCACTTGGGCGAGCCACACATTCGCCCAAAACATCTCACAAACCTCGCCTAGACGAGTATCCAACCAAATACACAAGATCACACTTCGTGGACTCGCTTAGGCGAGCCACTCTCGCTTAGGCGAGAGTGTCAGTCGCTCAAGACTCCAAACCTCTCGCCTGGGCGAGATATCGTGCTCAAAATGGTACAAATTTCATCGTGATCTCGCTTAGGCGAGCCAATCTCGCCTAAGCGAGAACGTGTTTCGCCCAAACCCCACTTTGGTCATCTGAGCAAACTGCTCGACTCTGAACGCGTAATGGACTCCTACAACTCTCGCCTAGGCGAGAAGGAGTCGCTTGGGCGAAACTTGCAGAGTTTCGCCACTGCCCATACACCAAAAACACCAAAACAATGTCAATTTACACTCAATCCCTTTTCATTCGTTCTAAGTCATCAACCAATTCATAAAACGCCATGTAAACATGTTGGAATGTCCAAAATACAGGATTTGACCTCACATCAAAATTACAATACCAAAACCCCCATCAGGTTCTTATTTCATACCAACAAGACTTTTCACCCCACAACCCATTCACAATTTCTCAATTTCAATGCATATCAAACCAATTCACACCACACAAAAATCCAATTTAAGAACAAAACGCAGAAACCTAAGCAATATTGATGTACACGAAATCTCAGCACCCCTAACCTAGAATTAGTGATCAAAAATTGAGATGAGGAAATCCTTGATTCGCACTCTCCCTCTTGGTCTAGCCCTTGCACACTCACAACTCTTCTCACTAGTAAAAGAGATATTCATTTCTTAAAATATCCTATATATGTAGGCGGGAACAGGGGAAGGGGCCAGATTTATCTTGACGGGAGCAAGAGTAATAATAATGTTTATAATGCTACAGCAGCAGGTATAGTCAAAAAAATCATACGAAAAGAAAAAGGGGGATACGAAATCACTATAGTAGATGCATTAGATGAGCGTGAAGTGATTGATATTATACCTCCAGGACCAGAACTTCTTGTTTCAGAAGGTGAATCTATCAAACTTGATCAGCCATTAACAAGTAATCCTAATGTCGGTGGATTTGGTCAGGGGGATGCGGAAATAGTACTTCAAGATCCATTACGTGTTCAAGGTGCCTGCAAAAATAAAGCTTATTCTTTGCCCACCAAGGTTTGAACCCATGACCTTCCACTCATAAGGCCAAAGCACAACCACTATACCAAATCCTATTTGGTGATACACACAAATCAACATAAGTTTACAATACCAATCACATACTCATACATATCTTTAAAATCAATAATAAAACAACTACACATAATTGGCATACATAGGACTCGAACCCAAGTTCTCTTGAACAATCAAAGTACTCTCAACCATATGAGCTAGCACTTTTCCACGTCACATTAAACAATAGTTAATGCCATAAAGGCGCTTTCTACCCGCATTTATTAATTAATTAAATATTTAATTAATTAATTTTCACGGGTCTTACATTTAGCGTCGTCGCCAACCTGTGTTTAATTCCAAACCTGAAGCTAATACTATTACTATGGGTGTTGCCTCTGATTTCCCATCTGAAAGGTACCATGTCACTAGCCCTGAGTTAAATTATGTTTTTAACTCAAACGATTGGTTTATAGACTCTGGTGCTAATGTTCATGTGTGTGCTAATAAAAAATTATTTTCTCTATATCAGGAAACAAGCACATGTACCGTGAGTATGGGAAATGGGAGCATTGCACATGTTCTAGGAGTGGGTCAAGTGAAATTAGAGTTGTCTTCTAGAAATTATCTTATTTTAAATGGAGTCTTTCATGTTTCTGAAATTAGAAAAAACCTCATAAGTACTTCTTTGTTAGTACAACAAGGTTACAAAGTTGTTTTTGAGTCCAATAGAGTTGTTATTACTAAACATGGTGTTTTTATTGGTAAAGGATATATTTATGATGGTTTGTTTAAATTAAGTCTTATGCCTTTTTCTTCTAATAAAATATATGATAGTTCTTCATTGACTATTACCAATGTTGAAAGTTGTGATATGTGGCATGCTAGACTAGGCCATATAAATTTAAATTCTATTAGAAGAATGATGTCTCTTAATCTTATTCCTAAATATTCTATTGATTTGAAGAAAAAAATGTGAAATATGTGTTCAATCAAAGCAACCAAGAAAAGGTTTCCATACATGCATGAAAAAGAAAACTAATCTACTTGAATTGATACATAGTGATGTATGTGATAGTAATGATGTTTTAACACGTGGTGGTAAAAGATATTTTATTACTTTTATTGATGATTTCTCCAAATATTGTTATGTGTATTTAATAAACCACAAACATGAATTTTCTGAAAAATTCAAAATATATAAATTTGAGGTAGAAAATCAATTAGAAAGAATAATTAAAATCCTTCGTTCTGATAGAGGGGGTGAATATACATCTTTAGAAATGAATGCTTTTTGTGAAACTCGTGGTATTATTCATGAAACAACACCTCCCTATAGTCCTCAATCTAATGGTGTAGCTGGAAGAAAAAATAGAACTTTGCTTGATATGGTGAATGTTATGCTTACAAGTTCTGGTTTGCCAAAAAATATGTGGGGTGAAGCTTTATATTCAGTTTGTTATATTCTCAATATAATTCCTTATAAAGATTGTGATAAAACTCCTTATGAGTTATGGAAGCAAAGAGAACCTTTACTAAAATATTTTAAAGTGTGGGGGTGTCTTGCAAAGGTTAATATACCACCTAATAAGAAAAGAAAATTAGGAATTAAAACAATTGATTGTGTTTTTATTGGTTACTCTCTGAATAGCACCACTTATAGATTTTTGGTTATTAATTCTGAAGTGAATGAAATCTCTAATAATACTATTATGGAATCTAGAGATGTAATTTTCTTTGAAAATGTTTTTCCTTTAAAAAATAAAATGACTAAAACTATTTATGATACTTCTACTTTTGGTTTGCCTTCTGGTGGTAATGTTATTTGTGGTGGTTTTAGTTCTGTTTTTCCTTCAAGTGAAAATGGTAATAAAAGTATTCAAAATAAGCCAAGAAAGAGTAAAAGAAAAAGAAAAGCTAAAGATTTTGGACCTGACTTTTATTCTTTTATGCTTGAAGATGATCCTAAAACTTTTGGTGAAGCAATGAGATCTATTGATGCTCCTTTTTGGAAAGAAGCTATTAATAATGAAATGAATTCACTTAAAGAAAATAAAACTTGGTTTTTAACTGATCTTCCTCCTGGTTGTAGAAGTATTGGATGTAAATGGATTTTTAGGAAAAAATTAAGGACTCATGGGTCTGTAGATAAATTTAAGGCAAGACTTGTTGTTATTGGTTGCCAACAAGTAGAAGGTGTAGATTTCTTTGATACATATTCACTTGTTTCAAAAATCACTACCATTAGAGTTTTGATTGCTCTTGCTTGCATTTTTAATTTACAAAATCATCAAATGGATGTTAAAACTGCATTTTTAAATGGTGATTTGGAAGAGGAAATATATATGAAACAACCTGAGGGCTTTATTGAGTCAGGGAAAGAAAATAAAGTGTGTAAACTTGTTAAGTCTTTATATGGTTTAAAACAAGCACCAAAGCAATGGCATGAAAAATTTGATGAAGTTATTATTTCATATGGTTTTCATATTAATAATAGTGATAAATGTGTGTATGTAAAACAATATGATGATGGTGTTTATGCTATTTTATGCTTGTATGTAGATGACATTAATATTTGGTACCAACATAGATGTTATAAATGATGTGAAACATATGTTGTCCAGTAATTTTGTTATGAAAGACCTTAGTCCTATAGATGTTATTTTGGGTATTAAGATTTTACAAAAAGATGGTGATATTATGTTAATGCAGTCTCACTATGTTGAGAAATTATTGAAGAAATTTAATTATTCTGATGTGAAACCTGTTTTAATGCCTTTTGACCCATCTATTGAACGAAAGAAAAATTTAGGTGAAGGCATTTCTTCTCATAAATATTCTCAAATTATTGGTTCCTTATTACATTTGACAAATTTCTCTAGACCTGATATTGCATATGCAGTTGGTAGATTAGGGAAATATACACATAATCCTGATCATTCTCATTGGACTACATTAGAACGGGTGTTTAAATATTTGAAAGGAACCATTAATTATGGAATTCACTATACAAAATTTCCTGCTGCTATTGAAGGATATAGTGATGCAAATTGGATTTATGATTCTGATGAAACAAAGTCAACCACTAGTTATGTTTTTACTTTGGGTGGAGGTGCAGTATCATGGAAATCTGCTAAACAATCTATTATTTCACGATCTACCATGGAAGTAGAGATTATTGCTTTAGATACTACTACTGCTGAGGCAGAGTTTATTAAAAAATTTCTATATGATTTACCATTGTTAAATAAACCCATACCTCCTATTTCAATGCATTGTGATAGTCAAGCTGCCATATCTAAAGTTTCTAGCAAAAACTTTAATAAAAAAAGAAGGCATCTCAGAGTGAGACATAAATCTATTAGAAACTTAATTACTAATGGTATTATTTCTCTTGACTTTGTCAGGTCAGAAAGAAATATTGCGGATCCGCTTACCAAAGGGTTGACGCGTCAACAAGTACTTGAGTCGTCGAGGGGAATGGGACTAAAGCCCATAAATTAGTTGCAACAATGGACACCCATCTCCATATGAATGGCGATCCCATGGAATGGAGTTCAATGGGTAACAACAAAGTTGTTTGTTGACTAAAGTACACCAATTGATTTGATTAAATGTTATGTCTCATTCCTATGGCGAGGTGTACTATAAATTGTGACAATAATAAGGTTGAGGTATATGTATTATTATTATTGTTAGAAATATTAATATAATTTAAAAAAAAAATAAAATAAAATATTGTTGTTACTGGAGTTTTAATACAATGTTAATTGCAGAGTTAAATTCTATTTCTGTATAAACAGTTTTTATTCTTTTCATTGATTTGAAATTATTTTTGGTTTAAATCAGTTTGATGGCCATTTACTCTTGTGTCTCCTTTTCTCACCTATAAATACCACCTAGTTTCATAAGGAATAGACACACAACAAACACTAGAGTTCTTCCTCTCAACAGTGTTTTTCTTTTCCTTCTCTATATTATCTCTTAAAAATAGTGGTGTTCATAAGATTCAGAGATCCTTCGCTGCACTCAATCGATCTGACGGGTTGTTGTATCTTGGGGGAGGAGCGCATAATATTGAGTATTGTCTTGTACAATAGGAGCATTTTCTCTCTAAGGATAGCGCTCAGCGTGCCTCAACCCAGGCTTACTCTATCCTTATCTCATTTACATATTTACATTATCTTTATATTGTTATTGTTTGTTATAAGAACAATCTGACTTGATCATCTCTTTTATCCATATTTCTATATTGTTTATGCTTTATCATTATTTTTTTCTAACACATTCTTCTCTATAAGTAATTATTTATAATTAGGGCAAGAAGACTTTTTTCACCAAACAAAAACAGCCGCAAGTGCTCAAGCAACATTTAGTTACTTGTCACATCACACACACATGAGAAGACACGAGGCAATATCGGATAACAAGTTAGAATGATTCAGAACAGAGTACATCTAACAAATCTAACAAATGATAGACTTCTTTTAAATAATCACAAATTTTAAAATGATTATTTAATAAATAATGTAGTTAATTGTTAAATTTCATAATAATTACAATAATATATATTATATTGTTAACTTTGATTTATTATTTGTTAAGGTTAGTTCTTGAAACTAAAATATAAATATGTATAAAGTCAATTAATTAATTCATTCATTTTTTGAGTACGGGTTATGAGTTGTTTAGTTGTATTGTACAGAAATTCCTTTTTGCTATACGGAAAAAACAAAGATAAAGATTTAGATGAGGAGAAAGAGACAAAAGATAGAGAATTTATTTGATTTGCTATGATATGTTAAAAGAAATATAAATAATTAATGCAGAAAAGTCTAATAATTCATACAATAATATTTTTCTTGTTGCATTAATGATGGCATCTTAAGCATTTTAATCTAAATTTGATTTCAACGAGTCAATTTATAAAAATTTGTTGTTATTCATTAATTTCAAGCTAACTAATTGATGGATGATAATTAATGATATATTTCCATGAAGATTTGTATGGTCTAATTACAATTAATTTATATAAAGTTAGTAGTTACAAAACTTATATTTGTCGTTATGCATTAAATATTTGAAACAGATTTAATTTGTTGAAAATGTTTGATTGTGATTGAGAAGAGACAAAAATAAGAAATAAAAAGAGACCAACGTAAACCTTTTTATTCACTGTTCTCCCTCAGGCTTTTCCATTTCAGTTTCTCCTTTGGTTCTCCCTTTTGGCTTTTGCCAGGTATAGTTTCAAGAAACTAAAGTATTGTTGAAGTCTTGTGTGTTTTACACCGTTGAGTTTTATTGGTTGGTATTGATTGTTTTTGGTATGTGTTGTTTTGCAGAAAATGGGTCGTGCAAGAGTAACCTTAAAACAGATCTCGAGTGAAAGATGTCGCAAGACAACTTTGGCGCGAAGAAAGAGAGGACTGATGAAGAAAATGTGGGAATTTTCGAAGAGGTGCGGTGGTGAGCAGTGTTTGATTGTGTATGATGATGATGGTGATGTTGAAGCAGTGACTTCGCCCCAAAACCCTATAGAAATACATTCGATGATTCAAAAGTACTATGAAACTCAATTAAAGAATGGGAGACCTCACAAGACTTACGGTATTCAAGAGTTTTTTGAGAACAGAAAGAACATGATTGAAGCTGAGATTTCCAAAGTTCATAAAGAAATCAGCAGCATCAAGTACCCAACTTGGGATCCAAGTTTCGTGAACATGGAAGAGGATGAATTGAGGGCCTTCTGTGCTCATGTGGATGCCAAAATTCAAGCCTGTGATGAGGGAATTAAATTGTTGAAGAACAAGAATGTACCCAATCTGATGCAGAATTTCGATGAAAATAGTTATTTGTTGAGAAACATGGAAGAGGGTGGGTTTAGTTTTGTGCCAAACATGCCTCAGGAAAACATCTCTCAAAGCCAACCACTGCTTCAAGATTTTATGGAACTTTATGATAAGAATTATGAAGCAGTAGATGTGCCACTGAATTCAACCAATCAACTCAGTGAGTTGGAGTTTGAGGAATTGATTTGGGAACTTTCTAATTGTGATTCGTCTTATCAACCATGTCATCTTCCTCATCAATCTCTCTTGCCAACCATTTCTGCTCAATATCAAAATCAAACCAATTACTATAGCATGCTTTCTTTTTACTGAACTTGGTTTTGTGTTATTGTTATACCATATGTCGTCTTTCTTTAACACTAAATTAGTTTTTGGCATCTTCTTAGTTCATGCTGCTTTGTTTAGGTAATGTACGTTTCATCTTAATTGCAGTAAAAAGTGCAGAATTTTACTTTCATATGTTCTGTTCATTCAGAGTATCTATCATATGCCCCGTACGATTTTGTTTTTCTCTAACTATTCGTGGTTTAAAAAGATTATCCAAATTTCGTTCAAAAATAATTTTAGTAGACTATGTGAATTATTCTTGTTCTTGATCTTCTTTTTCTCATACAGCGTAGATGTTCTTTTTCTCATATAGCGCGCGTCCTTATCTTATCTTGTACGAGGGAACAATTTTCTAAAACTTAACGAACTTTTCATATTACAAATGTTATTTGCTAATGAAAGAAAATATGATGTTATAACCAATAGATTAAGTGGAAATGTTCCATGATTTATTAATTAATTATGTCATACATATACTTTTTTTCAAGGAGTGACGAATTCTTTAAACGAAAACAATAACATGGTAAATACTTATGTATAAATAGTAAATATAATATAAAAAACGAATGAGTAACATGAATGTTGTTTTATAATTTGTCCAGACATAAGTAATTTTGAAATAAAAACTTGTGATGCTTGGTTCTCGAATTATGCATAAAGAGAAAGAACTGCTTACTAAAAGGAATGTATAATGTGTACATCTTGAAAATTATAATAATTAAGAAGATAAATAAATAAGATTAAATAGATATTGTAAGTAAAAAATAAAAGAATTTATTATTTATTTAATTTATAATATTCATTTTATTTAAAAGATTATTGTCATAAGAGATAAAACAGTTTATTAATTTAAGAGATTTATTTTATTTAAAGATAATATTAATTAAAAATATTTTTGAAGATATTTTTTTAAGAGTTAGAACGACTAAAGGGATGTATAAACTCAAAATATAGAAATATATTTAAATTGTTTCTTTATCGATCTTCCTTTGAATCCCATAAAAGATAATTGGATTTTCGGATTAATGATAAAAAAAATTAACTTTGGTCATTGTTCTATTTTTTATTACCTTTTAAACTGCAATGGAACTTCTTCAAGAAAACAAATCTCAAGATGTGTATTTATTTCTAAAGATAAAAATTAGTAATACAGAGTTACAATTTCAAATCAAATTAAAACAGATTTTTTGAAACTTTTTATCAAACAACAAAAAAAGAGAGAAAGATCAAAGACATACACATATAATTTTATAATGGTTCACTCAAAACTGAGTTACACCCAGTTAGTCAAGACTACATTAGTTTGACTTTGACTACTTCAAAAATTTTAAGAAATCTACCAAGATTACACTTTCGAAAATATAAAACTACAACAAAAATCTTGAATCTCACAAGAATCTCAACAAGACACGACAAGACCACAACTTGTAGATATGAAATCCTACCAGGAAACACCTAGAAACTTAAGAAAGATCAAACCTTGGTGATGACTTGTAAAGACGATTTTTTAACCGTTGTTAAATTAGACGTCATTAAAAGGTTGGAGAATCCATGACGGTTTTAAACCGTCATTAAAATTTTTAAAAACGATGATTGTTCTAGATTCTAACTGTTGTTAAAAATTTAAGGTTTGCTTACAGAGGTTGTGTAAGACCCGTTAAATTAATTAATAAATGCGAGTAGAAAGAGCCTTTATGACATTAATTATTGTTTGATGTGACGTGAAAAAGTATTAGCTCAAGTGGTTGAGAGTACTTTAATTATGTGAGAGGACTTGGGTTTGAGTCCCATGTATGCCAATTTTGTGTTTGTTGTATAACAACAAAACGATTTAATTTGTTTTAATTTTTTTTGAAAATCTCCGTGTGAATGGAGAATCAGGGTTACGTAGTTCTTTTTGAAAAGTCTATTTGGAAAATTATTTGAAAATGATTTAATTTGTTTTACAATTTTGAAAATCTTTTTATTTAAATTTTAGTATTATTTTAAAATTGGTGTCATGCGACGCGAGCGGTCGGATAGACACTTCAAGTAAATTCTTTTTTTTCTAATCTTTTATTTTTTTAATCATTTATAAATTTTTAATATTTTTTTAAAGTTATTTTAGAGTAGTTGTGGATGTCATTGCGACGTGAGCAACAAAATAGATATAAAAGAGTAAACAAAGAAAGTTATATTTTAATTTTAGATCATTTGTATATATTTTTAAAAAACAGCAAAAGTCTAAATTGGATATCATGCGACGCGAGCGGTCAGACAGACAACAAAGAAAGGGGAAAAATATATTTTTATGATTAAAAAAAAGAATGAAAATTGAAAAAAAAACTAAATAAAAAAAAATGAAAGAATTCAGACGTACCTTAAAAAATTTTCAATATCTCCTCACCTTTTCTCTTTTCTTTTTTTTTGCTTCCTTTTCTAATATTTTTGTGTTTGTTTGTCCAATAAAGATAAAGATGAGAGGTGTCTATGTAGGTGGTAATGAGAGGAAGAGAGAGTGTAGAGAATGTTTTCTTCTTCTTCTTCTTTTTTTCTACCTCCTTCGATATGTTTTTTTTTGTTTTGAAAGAGAGATAAAAAATGGGGTGTGTATGTGGAAGTCGTGACGTGAAAGAATTAGAGAAGTGTAGAGAATTTTTCTTTTTCAGTCCCTTTTTCATATGACAGAGTACATATTTATATTCACATATTGCAATCTCAATGCAATCTCAGCCTTAATTGTAATGAACAATATAAGGAAGGAATTGGTTATGATAGCAACACATTATGGGAATCAAATCATAGTAAATCAGAGCACAAAATCAATCCCAAATTAGTAATATTGATTCTAACGATTAACAAATCAGAGCACAAAATCAATCCCAATTACTAATATTGATTATAACCATTTGAAGAAATATTTCTTCTAATTATTAGAATCATATCACTAATTTCTCTTCCAGGAACAAGGGTAGAAAGCAGGGTGAGTTGTTGGGCTCATGAGAAGAAATGCAATAATTAATAACAAATTGGGCTCTTCCCTCTTTATTCCTTTTTTTTTTCATCTCTCTTATTTTCTTTTTTTTTTCTAAAATTAAAGTTTGAAAATCTTTGAAGAAAATAATGTTTCACATTTTATTTATTTATTTATTTATTTATTTTTGAAAATAAATTTATTTACCCGGACGAAATTGGTTGTTGACAGTGAGTGATATATAATCATAAGATTATAATGGTTATCACCAAATGTGAATTGGCATAGTGATTGTACTTTGACCTTATGAGTGGAAGGTCACGGGTTCAAACCTTGATGGGCATATAGTAAGCTTTATTTTTGCTAACTATTGGTTGTGGTTTGAAGGTGAAAAGGCAAAGAAAACCTAGCAGAAGGGTAACCCTTAGGTGCTGAAAAATCACCCAACTAAGTGACTTGAATAGCCATTAAGGCACTTATAAAAGGGGGGGGAATCCCACTTTTCTTCCCAATTTCAATCAAACATTCAGGTTAGGGGTGCTGAATTATGTGCATTTTTATATGGTTTGTGTTCCTGCATTTTGTTCTCAAATTGGAATTTTATGTGTTGTGGTTTCTGGTATAATGTACACTGCAATTGAGAATTTGGGAAGAGAATGTGGAGTGTCAAGTCTTTTGGGTATGAAACAAGAATGTGATGAGGGTTTCGGGTACTGTTATTTGATTCATGGTCAATTTATGCGTTTTGAGGATTCAAACATGTTTACAGTGTGCTTTAGAGTTTGATTGATGGTACATATTGAATGAACATGATTGTATTGTAAATTGGCATTGGTTTGGTGTTTTTGGTGCACGAGTAGTTGTGAAACTCTACAAGTTTCGCCCAAGCGACCCCTTCTCGCCTAGGCGAGAGTTGCAGGAGTCCTTTCAGTGTTCATACTCGAGCATTTCGCTCAGGCGACCAAGGTTGGGTTTGGGCGAAATACAGTCTCGCTTAGGCGAGATTGGCTCGCCTAAGCGAGGTCGTGAGGAAACCTGGTTGGTTTCGAGGGCGAAAACTCGTCCAGGCGAGGAGTTTTGTGGGTTTGAGCGAACCAGGGTCTCGGTCAGGCGAGACGGTCTCGC
Source organism: Vigna unguiculata (assembly GCF_037176805.1). Lineage (NCBI taxonomy): Eukaryota > Viridiplantae > Streptophyta > Magnoliopsida > Fabales > Fabaceae > Vigna > Vigna unguiculata. The sequence continues at coordinate 18,234,925 of NC_140795.1, read as the reverse complement.
CTAAGCGAGATGTTGCGATCAAGTTGGATATGTGCTTGCATTATAGCTCAGGCGAGACTGAATTGGGTGTTTGGGCAAGAGAGGATCTCGCCTAGGCGAGAGGATCTCGCCTAGGCGAGAGGATCTCGCCTAGGCGAGAGGATCTCGCCTAGGCGAGAGGATCTCGCCTAGGCGAGATAACGTGATGAGATTGTTATTTTGAGCTCGCTCAGGTGAGGTAAATTAGCCTAAGCGAGGCTGAGGGCTTAGCTTGGGCGAGGGTCCCTGGCTTAAGCGAGTTTATGCGAATTGCCATGTGTTTGTGTACTAATTGGATTGTTTGCTTGTTATTTCCTAAAGGATAGGAAGTATATGCTTGTGTTTATGATGTTTGGGCTTGAAGGACTAAGTCCATTAGGGGTTTGAGATGTGCTTGAATGGTTGCACGCATGATGGGCATGGAACTGGTTGAGTTCCCGTCGGCTACTATTGGGCGAGGAGTCCTTAGTATGGTGATTACATGCGTTGGACGCACGATGCGCAAGGAACTGTTATGTTCCCGTCAGCTACTATTGGGCGAGGAGTCCATAGTATGGTGATTGCGTGCGTGCCAGGGTCCAAGTTATGAGGCTTGGATGATTTACTACAAGCGAGGAGTCTGTAGGGCAGGACTATGAGCAGGATAGGCTCATAGGGTTGGACCACGAATGAGTTAGTTTCGTGGAAGCACAGTGGAGTCCCAAGACTTAGTTCATGCATATGACTCATGAAGGACTATGAGGTCATGGTTGGGTAATTTGATAATGAGATACTTAATTATGTTATTTTGGGATGGGTGGCATATTTATTTCATGTATTTGTTTATATATATATATATATATATATATATATATATATATATATATATATATATATATATATATATATTGTGCATAGCTCACCCTTTCTATGTGTGTGTGGCGATGATCGGATAACTCGTTATTCGGGAGCAGATGATTTGATAGATGGGCCAGGAGATGCCTAGACTCGGAGCGAGGGATAGTCAGGAATTTTGTTTATATGTTATTATTTTGGTTTTTGAGATAAATATGTAAACCTTTGGGAGCCATGTGAATATTGTTTTAGTTTTATAAATTATGGACTCTTGGTTTTATGACTTATATATTAAAGTTTTAAATTTCCCGTGCTTTTGGGAAATAGTTTATATTAAATGCAGCATTTATTTTATTTCAAATTTTATTTATTAAAAATTAGTAATATTCCTTAGGGATGTTACAGGTTGTGTCAATTTCTCATGGGATGTTCACAAAGAATGCATTAGGTTTCACATGGGCAACTCGCAGAAGTTCGACACTATAAAAGGCCACCAGTGAAAGGATAAAGGCGTAGTGCGACAAGGAGGAGCTTCAAGGAGTGTGTAGTGTGGTGCAAAGGAGCTTTGCAGGATGTAGAGATTGCATGAGGTAGTGCGGCAGAGCCTCGTTACGGAGTAAGAAACGTTGTGCGACAGAGCTTCATAAGGTACAAAGGTTCGCCTTCGGACGATGTGGGGTGAAAACTAGCAATGGTTAGGAACCGCTGTTAAAAACTACCAAAATTACAAAATACGTCACTGTGTTTCATTTGACGACATTTGTTAGTTAGTTGTTATTATTTGATGTTGTAGAAGCCCATTTTGCATTAGTGGGAATTATATCTTTTAGTTTGATGTATAAAGGTACTTGAAGCAATTCTTAGCCTTGTATTTGTAAAAAAGAAGAACAATATTTATGTTCATTAATAATATAAAATATTGTAAGATCTTGTATCAATCCTAAGACATTACTTCTTTTTAGAATGTGCAATCTAGTGATCATTTTAGATAATTTTCCCCGTAGTGATCATTTTAGATAATTTTCCCCGTAAGATTTTTTGTTTTGTCTATGAGTGATTGTGTTTAAAATAATACTTAGTGGGTTACCAATAGTGGTTGCATTCCAAAGAACACCAAAGTTGTTAGATAAGAGTGGTTGCATTTTCAAATAATACTCGAGTTTTTTAGCTAAAAGCGACCATGTTTCAAACAATACTTAATGGTTTAGTCATAAGTGGATGTGTTTTAAACAATAATTGGTTTTGGCCAATTGTTGTGTTTAAAATAATACTTAGTGGGTTAGTCAGAAGTGACTACATTTCAAACAATACTTTATCTTAGCTAGGAAGGACTACATTCCAAAGCATACCTAGGGTCTTAGTTAGGAGTGACTACATGTCCAAATAATACACGATGTCGGTGTTGTTGGAGTTGACCAAGATTTGATGAATCCAACTTTTCTTTGAGTTGAGTAAGACTTGATCACCTTTCCTTGAAGATTCATAAAGTTTGATGACTTAGATGTGTTTATGAAGTGTGTTATGTTGATTGGGATTTTATGTAAGTTTCTTTTTGAGTAGTTTAATCTTATAATTATAATTAGAAAGTCATGTCAATGTGTGTTTGAAGAAAACATTTTTTTTTGAGATTTCTTATAGTGATTTCAAGATCATTCTCTATGTAAGAGAGAAATATAACGATTCACTTGTATTTTCTTCCCTTTTTGTGCTTGTAATGTTTAAAGAAAATTTGTTTCAATGTATTATTTTATTTGCATGTGGTTTTGTTGTTTCTAGATTAAGTTTATAGTCATGGTTTGATGTTAATGGTTTAGAAAGTCAATCCTTTAGGTTTAAGAATTAATTTTCTTTCCTAATTTGTGATTGGCTCAACAATGATCTCTAGTAGTTGGTGACAAGTAAACAGCCCAATCAACCTGATGAGAATAAAGTGATATTTTATCTTTATTTTTTGTTGACTTGTTTTAAAATCATATTTTCAAAAATATATTTTGAATTTGTTATTTCTAGAAATTTGTAATTTAGTCTACCTATTAAATAATTTAAATAATTATGAATTAGACAATTCAAAACATCTCTAAATTATACAATTTAAACTTATTTTTCAAATTATCCAAAATCATATTCTTGATTGGATAGTTCAAAACTTTATTTCAAATACGTAATTCAAAACATAATTTTGAATTGAATAAATAAGGATATAATGACAAAAATAATTTAGTCATTTTATTATATTACGGGTGGTAAAAGGAAATACGAGGGGCGCAGGAAGAAAATGTCGAGAATAGTTTCTCAGGCTTGTCCCGAAACACAGTCCTTACAACAAACGAAAGCCCAAAAACGAAGACAAACAAAATCCAAGGGTTTTAGGAAGAAACAAGAGAGAGATTGGAACTCTCCTGTTCTGAAGTGATTCATTCCACTTCTCTGCCATGAAGTTCCTTCGATCTCTCATTGGTATATTCTTCTTCTTCTTCTCCGTGTTCTACTATTTCTTCATTTTCTTGTACAAACTTTCTTTCACAATCTCATTTTCTCTTTCTTTTCGCTTTCCATAGCTCAATCACGTTATGCAGCTTTTTTCACAGTCTCGGTTTCTCTTTCTTTTCTCTTTCCGTAGTTCAATCACGTCATGCTGCGCTTGTCGGGTCACTGAATGGGGTTTCTGGACTCCGATTCTTCGCTGTTTCCACTGAAGAGTACGCCAAGAGAAACTATGCAAACAACGTTTCCGAGTACAACACTGTTTTGGGCTCTCTCACTGCACAAAGAAGGTTTTGTCTCCTTTTTTTTTTAAATAAAAAATGGGTTAATTAATTATTTTGAGCATCCCATTTGTTTGAATTTTGCCAAGTTTGAATTTTTGTATGAGGGGTTTATTTGGTAGGAATTTCTTGCTGAGAGATGTGTATCATGATATGATGCTTGATGGGGTGAAACCTACGCGCGACACTTTCCATTCCCTTGTTGTTGGAACTATGAAAGGAGCTAGGATGCAAGATGCTTTCTTCTTCGTGGACCAAATGAAAACTATGGGTTTGCTCCCTGATGTATGTACTGTTTTTATATCATTATTCATAATTTTTGCTTGAATAGTTTTCCATTTTGGGTGTGACGAGGTGTTGGAATGGACTTATTGATATTGAATGTAATACTTGAATTTATATGCTGAGAAAGGGGTGCTTAACAAATTTAGGTTGATCATCGCCTTGCAGAAATCGATATCATTGCTTGATATTCAATTTGGTACTACTGGCATATAATGAGATCTGAAGTTGAGATATTGAACTAGTTTTGTTGCTTTCCCCGTGTTTATTAACAAGGGGAAGGGATAAGAGTGGAATGATTATACTTGAAAGTGTTGTAGTTCGATATCTTTAGTTTGCTGCGTTGAACTTTTATTTTCTGGGTCTCTTCCTTTTATAATAACTTTTAGAATTTAGAATATGGACACTCTTGAGTGATAAAAGAAGGTTTTGAGGTTCTTTTATTCTTTATAGTCTTTTTTGCGTTTCCGTGCTATTGTAGATCAGAAGATACTTTTGTTATTTTTGTACACATTTTTGCATGAAAAGGTTGTTGGGAGCTTGAATGTGTGTCCCATAATGATTTTATCTAGTAGTTTGTATCAGCAGATGCCATTAGGCCACAAAACATTTTGATGTGTAATTTGTATATCCTCTATGTTGGTCTATGACAGTTGTTTCATGTTGATGACGTAGGTTACTTTGTACAACTTTCTGATTTCGACTTGTGGAAAATGCAAGAACTCTAATAAGGCTATTCAGGTACTTATGACTATTGCTTATAGTCAAGGATTTGAAGTATTACTATTTGTGTTTTTTGCTTCTTTCTCTTTAGATATATGATTTATTTGTTTTTTGTATGAAATGAAGATTTTGGAGGAAATGAAATGCATGGAAGTAAAGCCTAATGTACAAACCTACATCTGCTTGCTAAATGCTTGTGCTGCCGGTGGACGCATAGACCGAGTGTATGTTGCATCTACTTCTTGCACTATCTAATACTTTACTATAAATTACTTTTGCCCTTAATTCCTTCTCTCTATAATTCCATTGTCTGTTTTATACAATGCTTGTTGTTTTATTTTAAAACAGTGTTATGAAATTCTACTCTTAATGGCCTAACAAGTAAAACCTGATTTTCTACAAGATAATTTTTTTTCTTGTCTTTTGAGTAACGTAGGAGGTTTCGCTCTTCTAGTTGTCTGTTTTTTAGTACAAATTGTATATCAGCATCATCAACTCGTCACTTAGATATATTTTTTATTTTTTTGGAATATTTAAATTATATGTATTGAAATGTATTGATCCAGGTATGCAATTGTCCGTGATATGATAGCTGCTGGTCTGGGATTGAACAAGTTCTGCTATGCTGGGCTTATAGTTGCACACAAGAATAAGACACCTCTTGCTGATGATTTTTCTGCAAAAGTAGTTATCATTCCTATCTTTTTATTTGGAATCGTATATGCTGTATTTATCCAGTGATGTCTAAAACTTTTATTCTGTGGAAAAAGGTCATTGAGTTTGTGGAGAAGTCAAAGATGTGGTCTTCAGTTGAAACCAACAGTGCCAATGCTGAGAATGTGATGATGGGTGTTACTGATGAAGAATTATACAACCTACCAACAGCAGAATATATTCATAGGCGTGGAGGGTTTTTGAATCTACCATTTACAGCTTATCACACTGCATTTCATGCTGCTGCAGACCTAAAAAATGTTGAGGTATTAAGTGTCATGTCATGCATGTTAAAGTTTGGATGCTGTTAAATAATTCTTTTTACCATGCTTCTGCTTTATTATTCCAATGCCATTTGTTTGTATGTGGAATGAAATCATTCAACCATATGACTTCGAGATGTTGGATTTAATTATCAGCAGCATTAAGTCCTGTAAAAATTGGTTGCATGTGATATTTGAATATGGACATAAGTTGGGAGTTGGTGTCCCTTGTGTATTGTTGAGAATAAAGAAAATAGGGATTGAGATTAATCTCCCTTGTGTATAAACCACACATAGGGTAATCTATTTATAATAGAGAAAGGTACAAGTAAAAAGAGTAACTGAAAATAAAAAGATTAAATAGAAGATATTGTTTGATATTGTGGTTATCAATATCTAACAATATCTTAATAATATCAAACAATATCTAACACTCCCCCTCAAGCTGGAGCATACAAATCGTATGTGCCAAGCTTGTTACAAATATAATCAATTCTAGGCCCCCGTAAAAATTTAGTAAAAATATCTGCTAATTGATCACTTGAGTTAACAAACTCAGTCTTGATGTCTCCAGACATAACCTTTTCTCGAACAAAATGACAATCAATCTCAATGTGTTTGGTCCTCTCATGAAAGACAGGATTAGAGCTAATATGAAGAGCAGCCTGATTGTCACACACAAGTGTCATTTGAGTAACATCTCCAAATTGTAACTCTTGAAGCAATTGCTTGAGCCAAATAAGTTCACAGGCAGCTGAGGCCATAGCTCTATATTCTGCTTTTGCACTGGATCTTGCTACAACACTTTGTTTCTTACTTTTCCACGAGATCAAGTTACCACCAATGGAGACACAATACCCAGATGTAGATCTTCTATCAGAAGGAGATCCTGCCCAATCAGCATCTGAATAGCAAACAACTCTTGTATGATTATTAGAACCATATAACAATCCTTTTCCAGGAGATTTTTTAATATACTTCAAGATGCGAATGACTGCATTCCAATGATCTTCACATGGAGAATTAAGAAATTGGCTTACCACACTGACTGCAAAGGAAATGTCAGGACGAGTAACGGTAAGAAAATTCAATTTCCCAACCAATCGTCTATACTGCTCAGGATCAGATATAGGCTCCCCCTGATTTGGTAGAAGTTTAGTATTGGGATCCATGGGTGTATCAATAGACTTTGAACTCATCAACCCAGTTTCTTCCAGAATATCCATGGCATACTTTCTCTGAGATATAACAATACCATCATTAGACTGTGCCACCTCAATACCCAAGAAATATCTGAGTTTGCCAAGATCTTTGGTCTGAAAATGGTGACAGATATGTTGTTTCAACTGAGAGATGCCATGGTTGTTACTCCCTGTAAGAACGATGTCATCAACATATACTATCAAGTAAACACATCCAGCACTCGAGTATTGATAAAAGACAGAATGATCTACTTCACACCGAGTCATACCAAATTGCTGAACAACATTGCTAAACTTTCCAAACCAAGCTCTAGGAGATTGTTTTAGGCCATATAGGGATTTGCGAAGACGACATACCATCCCAGAAGACTCTCCCTGAGCAACAAATCCAGGAGGTTTCTCCATATAGATTTCTTCTTGCAAATCACCATTGAGAAAAGCATTTTTAACATCTAGTTGATAAAAAGGCCATTGTTGAAGAGCAGCCATGGCGATAAATAAACGAACAGAAGCCATCTTTGCCACGGGGGAAAAAGTATCTCCATAATCCAACCCAAAAATTTGAGTATAACCTTTGGCCACAAGACGAGCTTTGAGGCGATCAATAGTACCATCAGGTCCAACTTTGATAGCAAACACCCACCTGCAACCAACAACAGATTTTCCAGATGGCAACGGGACCAGTTCCCAAGTTCCACTGTTATGAAGAGCACTTAATTCATCTGTCATGGCCTGACGCCAACCAGGATGGGCTAAAGCGTCACAGACAGTTTTTGGAATGGTCATAGAAGAAAGAGAGGAAAGACATGTATAAAAAGGTAATGACAATCGATGATAACTCAGTAATATAATGGGGAGAGGGATTACGGGTAGAACACATACCTTTTCGGAGGGCAATGGGAACTAAGGTTATATATAATGAAAAATTAAACTATTAAAATTATGACAAAAATATTTAATAACCAAAATTACTGATTTTTTTATAATATACCAAACAAAATAAAATAACAAAAATTCTCATCCGTTAAGTTTACCTTTATCAAAGCCAGTGGATGCGATTAACTTTCCCATCGTGGGGAGATATGATTAAAGCTTCGATCACCATTATAATTCATATATTTTCCTTAATTTGCAATCGTTATTTCAAATTTTTTTTTCTCCCCTACAAGTTCACTAAATTCAAATACCTTTTTATAAATAATTTTTCAATTCACAATTCAATTTAAGCACTTGTAAAGAGTGAATGGGATAAGTCACAACAAGTTGAGTCAGAAATAAGTTAACTCAATTCTTATTTTTTGATAAATTAAAAATTTTGTAACTTGATTTAACCCAACAATTAAATGGATTGACTTACTTAAAAAATATTTTTTAATTTATTTTATATATTTATTATATTATAATTAAAATAAATTTAATTTTTTAGATTAAATATATTTATAATTCTAAATTTAAATGTAAAATTAAAATTTCTCTATAGTTGGTGAGTTCGATTCGAATTTGCGATAAGTTGGATTGATTTAGGATTGTGAATACATTCTAACCTCTATTTACAACAACCTTTCAATAAATTTACATAATTACACAATTAATATTTTATGACAATAGTTAAATGAAAATCAATTCATAATTAATTTTCTATGATAATAGTTAATTGAAAAACTAATTCAAATAATTAAGTTTCAAAATCCAATTAAATCAACAATTACATCCTTAGTTGAAAACTACCATATACTTCCACATCTTAAAAAATCTCGAAAAGATAATCTGTGGTGGATATCTAAAACTGGAACCAACTAATCCCTTAGGAAAAAAAAATGTTTGGGGTCATATGGCCCTTAAGAAAAATAATTTTTTAATAGTGTGGATAGAATATAATATATTACAATGGAGTCGGCACTTTGCACTTTTGGGTCTCTTTGCCATAGTGTCTGTCACCTTACCCTTCAGAACAAACACGACAACATCTCAGAACTTCCTCTTACCTTGTATATATAGATACATATGTTATGAGTCTCTGGTGTCCCAGACAAAAATTATTAAAAAAGAGAAAAACTTTTCCAACCCCAACTCAATATTTTGTCCAAATTCATTGTTTCAGCGTCAACCATGAGGCGACACTTATCAAAATTCTTTCACTACCCAATTGGGTTTAACCTATCAAATTCCTTTCCGGTGAGACCCCTCTCTCTCTCTCGGTTTGTTTAGCTTATTCTTTTGGTGATGTAACTGGTCAATCAAGTTGGTTGTAATGGATTGAAAATTGACGTTTTGGAACACATCTATGAAGTTAACTGAATCGTTCATGCCATGTCAAATTTCGGGTATAAACTTATAATTTCCCTGTTCTATCAGGATCATGGAAAACCCCCTCATTGTACTTCAATTCAGTTTCTTTTTTTATCGAATGCTCACTTCAATGATAAGTTATAGTGATACCCATTTACATGCAGATGAGAACTGTTATTTTATTTCTTGTCCTAAGAGTACTGGTTAGCCTGTGCTAGATTCATGCTTTGTGTGTTAATCTGGGGTGTGGTGGTACTAATATATGTGCAAATTCAGTAATAAACTTGTACTCCTCCTCTGGTTCTACCAACCTAGAAAATGCAAAAATCAATCACTTAGTTGTTCCATTTTAATATAAATTAAGTTTTTACCGTATGCGTACTTGAAGGATTAAATATTGATACCCAAATGATTATTTTTTGTTGTTTAAGAATTTATTAATCTGGGGTTTTGGTGGAGTTTATATGTGTTCAAATTTTGTTTATGAAAATGTGGCTGGCATGTGACACTAATTTTCTTGAAGCAGTTGAAATGTGATGTGAGTTCGTTCTGTGCTGCCAATAGTATTCGTCAAGGTTTGTTCGGTGGACACTTGAATGAATGTGCCACAAGAGCTTTGGCCACTACATCTTGTGCTTCGGTGTCTGAAGATCTGCCAAAGGATAATTCCGTCTCTGATATGTTGGTAGATTCATTTGGAAGGCTTCACACATACTTGAGAATATCTGTAACAGAGAGGTGCAATTTAAGGTGTCAGTATTGTATGCCAGCAGAAGGTGTGGAACTCACTCCTAGCCCTCAAATTTTGACAAAAACTGAGATTCTACGATTGGCAAATCTGTTTGTAAGCTCCGGGGTAACTAAAATACGTTTGACGGGTGGGGAACCAACTGTTAGAAAGGATATTGAAGACATATGTTTGGAATTATCAAACTTGAAGGGACTGAGAACATTGTCCATGACTACCAATGGTATTGCTTTAACGAGAAAACTTCCAAGGCTGAAAGATTGTGGGCTTACTTCCCTCAACATTAGTGTAGACACTTTGGTACCTGCAAAGTTTGAGTTTATGACCAGACGCAGAGGGCATGAAAAAGTTATGAATTCAATTAATGCTGCCATAGACCTTGGATTTAATCCAGTTAAGGTATTTCTTGGTTACATATCATTACTTTTTGCTAGTGTTTCTCATTGATCACCTTCCCATGAGCAGCTACCCTTTTGCTCAAATTCATTAAGTTAATCAAATGAATTTTTCAACAAGGGTGCATAACCTCAGGTAAATTTCATGTCACTGATGGATGAATTTTAAGGTATCTTTGATGTTTCTCTGCATTTCAGGTCAATTGTGTTGTAATGCGAGGATTCAATGATGATGAGATCTGTGATTTTGTTGAGCTGACCCGGGACAAGCCAATTGATATTCGCTTTATAGAGTTCATGCCTTTTGATGGGAATGTTTGGAATGTCAAGAAACTTGTACCCTACTCAGAAATGTTGGATACAGTGGTAAGGTAGAATTCAGACTGGAGGCCTAACTTTTATACTACATTTTGTTGTTCTCTTATAGCAGATAGAGACCCTTTATAACCATCATTACCAAACAGATGAAACAGTTTCCAAGCTTAAAAAGAGATCAGGATCACCCTACAGATACGGCCAAAAATTTCACAATAGATGGGCATGAAGGTAGAGTTTCGTTTATCACATCAATGACTGAGCATTTCTGTGCTGGTTGCAATAGATTGCGGCTACTTGCTGATGGAAACTTCAAAGTCTGTTTATTTGGTCCTTCGGAGGTAAGTTATATTCAAATCATCAAAGCTCAGTGTACTATGCTTGTCCCCTAAACCTGGTGATGGTAATTGGGCTAAAATCTGTGATGTCACTTCTATTTGAATACTTAATGTTTTTGGTGAATCTGTAACGCTAAACTTGATGATAGTATATGAAGTCTGGATGCTTAGTACGACATGAGTACGTACAACTACAGGAATACGATGATCTTTTTGAAATTTAGGATATGCTATGTTTTGGATTCTTAACAAAACATTATAGATGCATAATATCGGTGAAGAAAGAGAGAGTGGGGGTAATTTCTCATTAATTCATGATTATGATGATCGCAATTTAATTTAAAAAATTGATATGAATGGAGAAGTATCAGTATTTGACATGGGAACAAACACCTTGATGTTTCCATTTTGAGTATCAGGGCATCGTAGATCATATTAATTGCAGGCCTTCTAAATGTACCGGTAAATGAATTGGATAGTTTGGTGATGAGGGTGAAGGACTCGGGATTAAGAAATTGGTATTTAAGGCCTATAAATTTTTTGGCAAGTAAAATCAAGACTTTCTATGCAAACTTTTAGCAGTCTTGTCTTTTAAGGAGTGTGACTGATTTCTTGCAGTTAGCTGTTTCAATGGCTGAGTATGGTTCTGGGAGTTGTTTACTTTTGGATTAGTACTTTGAAACTGTGATGTCTACTGTCAGTTCTGAATTCTTGATATGGTACATACTCGATAATGGGGAAAAGGGAAACTATCTGCCAACTCATAATAGAAAAACATAACTTCAAATATTTGTTTACAAAGATTGAAGTTCCCTGCAGAAAGTGGATTCCTGTAGTGAATCTTGATATTTGTCTGTAAATGGAAGATTTGATACACATTAGGACATGGTCTTTGCGAACATTAAAATATGGCTCTACCTCATACAATATTTTGGATTGAACATGCACTGTCTTGCCTCTTCTTTCCATTGCACATGCTATTTCATTTGATATTCTATTTATTTGATTACTTGTAATTGATTTTTTAGGCGCACTAATATACTTTCATCATTATTTTGAATTCTTAATCATTTCTGAAAATTTTCTTATCAATGAAACTGATAAATATTTTCCCTATTCAAGACATGCCGGTCATTATGGATGTTATCTCTACCATTTATGTTCAAGTTAAAGGTGCTTGATGTATGTATGGATGTTGACATCAGTCGGGACAATAAAACGTGTCATGGCATACATATAGCATCTTTAATGAGAGCTTCATTAAAAGATTTTTGTGATTTTCTTATATGGATCGTGTTTCAGGTTAGTTTAAGAGATCCTTTGAGATGTGGTGCAGAGGATCATGAACTTAGGGAGATAATAGGAGCAGCGGTATGCACTTCTTCTGATTATTATTGCTAAATCTCAATTGTGTTGTAATGATTTATAATGTTTTTATTTCTTTACCAGGATTTATCATCCTTTTAATATAATGATGCTGCTGCAATAGAATTTCACTCACTGCTATTTTAATTTAACATGGTAGTGAACCTTTATTAAAAAAGATATACTTTAGGAATAAGAGGAGCATAGCAAGAAGGGACAACACACCCCACAACCTAACTGAAAAGGAGTTAGTTAGAGATTATGTATATATGGAGAAAAAAGTGGGTGGGGGTGATAGAGTTAGGTGAAGTTTAGCTCATTTGGCAATCGGTATACCCTTATAATGTAACTATTCTTATAATGATGCATGGATATGATGCGTGTATCGGATATGGTACGTATCGGATATATCAATACACTTATTTTGAAAACAATAAGGTATGATACGTTATATATGCATATTGAAAAATTTTACAAAAACCTTAAAACATGATAAATATATATTGTTATTGTGTGAATTCAAATTAAAATCAAATATCTTAAAAACTGTCAAAATAAAAAGTTATAAATTATTTTTATCACAAAAAGTATTACAAGTTTATAGATTAGATACTTTATTGATAAATATCGGTAAAGTATCAGATATTGATACGTGTCAAACATGAATACATGACAGATTGAGGTATCAGTGCATCATAACTTATCACCTTCAACCTCTAGACTAACGTGAGCATTTCCATTGAATAATATGTTACTGACTCACTTCTTTCCTATGATTTTCCATCTGTTTGCTCTTGTCCTAGTAAGCTCTTTGATTGCTTTTGAACAACATAGTCAATAGTGGATCATAGACTACTTGAAATTGTGTGTCCAACTTTAGGTAAGCAATATTATGAGTGGTCTTGTACTATCCTATTTCTTAATGTTATCTTTCCTTTGTTCTAGGTGAAGAAGAAGAAAGCTTCACATGCTGGCATGTTTGATATAGCAAAGACTGCAAATAGGCCCATGATACATATTGGTGGATAAGGTCTCTTCTTCTTCCTTTCTTTCATTTTTCCTATAAAGGTTATCCATTCAATCTCTAAAATATTTATTTTACAATTTACTGAGGCACATCATGATTTTTCTCTATTTCAGGTATCACACAGTGATAAAGTTACTTACATAGCAGGCAACCAGAGTAGTCCTAGTGAGAAGTACCCTGAATTGAATATTATCTGAGATCTTCATTGATACAATCTCACTACATGAAGGGTGATAGATTTTTCAACTATACCTAGCCACATATACTGTTAAATGTTGTTCCTTTGGATAGAACCCATTGTTGTTGTATCGAGTAATAATGCAAATTTGGGCTTTAAATTTTCTGATCATGTGTGACTCTTTCTTCATTGGTTTATGACTTTTGGGTCGTGTGTTAATCTTTCTTCATTGGTTGTTTGTTTACCAGTCAACTTTAGTTTCAGCATGGCACTGTATTTATTTGTTTTGTTGTAGACATGACAATGAAATTTTGAAAAGGTTGGTTATGCCCTGTTACATCATTGAATTTGTACTATGTATGCAGTGAGGTTGTTGACCAGGTCTTCATAGTGCTGCTTCTCAGACTTCATACGGCATTCCCAATTTTCTTTCCTTAGTTTATACTCTTACCCGGAAATTGAAGGAACAACTCTAATCTAGATGTTACCAAGTTCTACTCTTGGGATCACTTCATGCTCCCTACCATTGCTTTTGTCATTTAGACCCTTTCTAATATCTCAACTTTCTAGGAACGCAAAATGTATGGAAATTTAAGAGACCAAAGGTGTTAATTAGAGTTAAATATATGTCTAGATATATATAATTTGAATTAGATTTTAGGAGTGTTTTATGTTTTAATTATTAGATATTATTTAGTGGATGAAGAAAAAAAAATTAGGCTATTGGTTAGACTTAGAGAGTTAGATTGAGATATTACTAAACGTTTGTTACATTTGCTTTATGTATGAAATAATGTGGAATATTATACATTTTTTACCCATTTAAAATATATTTTCTAAACATTAAAAACCTAAAAACCAACAATAAGAGTTTTGTGATAGGTTTTTTTAGGGGAAGATTCATTAGGGAGGTATAACAACAATGAAATCTAAGCTCAATTCACATGGATTATCACCATCTTCAACGCACAACCTTAAAGTAATTTAAACTCACTTGGATTTTTAAAAATATATTTTTCAAGAATGAATCCTTTCCACATTGATAATACAATTAACCAACATGTTAAGTTGATTACATAGATTGGATCATCATGACATGAGTATAAAAGGTGGAATATGTCTTTTTAGAACTTGTATAAGAACTAAAATCACTTATTTTGGCTCTGGCACTATATTGTTGGGTGGATCTTGAAAGATAGAAAAAATCTCATTCATAGCCACACATACGACTTTTCAATGGCGGACCATTGTTGTGACAAGGGGAGCCATGGCTCCCCAAAAAAATTTTAATTCTATTTTTAAGCCCAACCCCAAAATAACTATCAAAACATAAAAATCCCTTAAGGGTTTCTTCTTCCTCTGCGTGAGCAACACCAATCCTCACCCACTCATGGCTGGCCAGGGCCAATGTTGCCGACGCCGATCACCGCCGAAGGAGCTGCCAGCGTTAACGTCACTGTTTCTCTTTCATTCCCTTTCGCGTCTGAGTGCTCCTTTGATCTCATTTTTACTCACAAACACGAGACACTCCTTCCACTCATTGCTACCAGAAGCGTCGTCGTCATCCACGGCGCTCCAACTCCCTCATTCTTCTTCTTGCGCCGGCCACACCAGGTCTGGGAGCCACGCCGCTGAGCCCTACTGTCGCGCCCTCAACCGGAATCGCTCTTCTCCAATCGAACTTTGACACGCCTCCGACAATGCGGCCGACGAATTTTTCTTCCCTTTATCTGTTCGATTGGGTGATGGTTGTTCTCTGTTACTTGGATGATGGAATAGTCTTGGGGGTGATGGAAACTGTTTTGGTATTCTGTTTTCTATTGTGCAAGTGGAAGATGTGAGTGATAAGGCGATAAGCGTGAGCGAGTCCTCTATTTGGTGAAGAAAATGAAAGAAGATGAAAGATGGATGAAAAAGGGAGGTGAGGAAGATGGTGAGGGAATGGGTGGCGACAATGTGTAGTTGGAAATGCGAAAGGATGAGTGCTTGTGTGCGCGTGAATGGGGAGAGAATCTAGAGGGAGCTGTTGTTTTTATGTGATGGTATTTGTTGGTTATGGAGAATGATGATAGATGAAAAATGTGGGTCTGAGTTGTAGGATTATGAGGAAAGTTAGCGTCTACCGGTTTAGCGGGAGGAAGAAAAATGTGGTTCGGGTATGGGTAGTGTGCGTCGGTCTCAACGTGGTTAATCATGAAGGCATGATGATGGAAGAATGGGAAGTAGTAACAGTAGGCGAACAACCATGCGGCATCAACCATTTCATACAAGATTTATGTGATCAAACACTGAGTGACAGAATTACGGGGGCCTTTGAGAAAGCTCATGAATATTAACCAAGGGATCCCTCAGGATTCAAAACTGAAGGTCCTTGATACCTCAACATTAGGTTACGTAAATGGGAAGGGGTGGTTAGTTCCTCCCATTGTTTTCTGCCACCTTATTTCTTTGCTTTTTTTTTTTTTTACAAAAAAGGTCATTTTTCCTTTTTTATTATAAAAATAGGTTAGTTTATTAATTAATTACATAACAAAATCAGTTTAACGATAATTTGACTTTTTTCTATTTATTTTTAACTTTTATATAATTTCTAAAATTTTATATATTTTTAAAAAAATAAATTTTTAATAATTTGATTAAAAATATTTTAAATAAAATTTTATTAAAATTTTGATATTTTAAAACTTTGTATTTTAAATTTTATTATTACATTTTATTATAAAATTTGATTAAAAATATTGTAAAAAAATTATTAAAATTTTGATATTTTAAAACTTAATATTTTAGATTTTATTATTACATTTTATTATAAAATTTACAATAATAAAATTTGATTAAAATTATTTTAAATAAAATTTTATAAAAATTTTGATATTTTAAAACTTATATTTTAAATTTTATTATTTTATTTTATTATAAAATTTACAATCATAAAATTTTATTTAAAATATTTTTAATCAAATTATTAAAAAATTATTTATTTATATATATATATATATATATATATATAACTTTAGAAATTATTATAAAAGTTTAAAAAAAGATAGAAAAAGATCATATCATTAATCAAATCAAATCTGTGATAGTAGACTGATCCATCTTTATAATAAATAAATCAAAATAATCTAATTTTGTAAAAAAACTAGTCAAATCATTAAGAAACTAACTCTACCATATAATTAATTAGTAAATTAACTGATTTTTGTAATAAACGGATCAAAGGCACCCATTTTTGGAAAAAAATCTATTTCTTTTCAATCACCCAAAATGCCAGTTTTTTCTATTTTGTACACCACTGCCTAACTCAGTAACTGGTGCATGGGAGGGAGTCACCAAATGAGGAAAAGGTGGAGATTGTCACCAAAAGAGAATAGGTAGTGTGCAGGAACATGAATCTTTCTGTGCATCTCGTTTCAATCATCCGTTCCACTTTGTTTTTTTTTCGTTCACTTTTCTTTTAAAAATCAAATAAAAGTAAAATTAAAAATAGAATAATATAAAATAAAATAAAATATAAAAAATTACTATAGACTGAAATGAAATAAAATAAGATAAAATAAAATAACATAAACTTAAACGAAAATGAAACAAAATCATATAAAATAAATAAAATAACTAAAATAAAATAAAGTAATATAAAATAATAATAATAAAAAAAAATAAAGTATAAATAGATATAACTAGATGAGTAATGATCAAATGACTCATTTTTTTACCACTTCTCTTACCAACTTGATGTGGTCTGACATATTTAATTTTCAAATTTTTTATAATTTAATTAAAATTTGAAATCACAATACTGAAGCTGAATGTTTTGATGCGTGCGTGTTTGAAACTCACCCTTCATCACACAACGCTTTCCCCAAACCCCTCTTTTCATTTTTAGTTTTCAAAAATCTCTTTACTCTGAACCTTCAATTACCTCCCCAACCACGTTTCACAAAACCCAACCCGCACACACACGAAACAAAACCCGCTCTGCTCTTCTCCATCGTGAAAAATCAAAACCCCCTTTCTCCTTTTAATGTTCAAACCCAAACCCCTTTCACTTCAACGGAAAAACCCTTTCTCCTTTTAATGTTCAAACCCCAAACCCCTTTCACTTCATCAGAAAAACCCTTTCCCCAAACCCCTTTCTCCTTTTAATTTTCAAAATCTCCCAAACCCTGAATCTACAATTACGAACCCCCACCCACATTTGCTATGCACACAGACACGAAACAAAACCCGTTATCTCCTTTCCCATCCCCTCCACACCGTTATCTCCTTTCACCACACAGGAATTGCGAAATTGTCGAACCTCAGGGCGAATCTGAGCTGCAAGAAGGACGATTTTGGAACCTACTACGAAATGGGTTACCCTGATTTTGCTGTCGTTGGTGAGAAGGTTGAATGTTTCTGCCTTTTTAACTAGTTTTTGTGCACGCTTAGTTTCTGTTGGTTTTTCATTGTTTTGTGTAGTTGTTTATTGATTTTTATAAATGACATTCCAATTTGACCCCACCATTTAGTGATGATTGCAAAGAAGTTGTTGATTTTGTGGATTTAAGAAGTTTTTGAATTTGATTTTTGTGTTAACTGTGTGAATTGAAAAGATGTTTACAAAATTGATGAATACATTGTGTCCCTACCATTTATTTTGTCGATTTCGTTCAATGTTCAGTACACAATAGTGCATGAGCATATTCGTTTGAAAAATTGAAGTCCCAAACTAGGACAAAAAGATGGATTGAAATTTTTTGGAAAGATGTTCTTCCCTAAATATATGGTGTTTCTTTATTATTTAGTGACCTTGGTAATATTTTGGATAGTTTGTACAATGCTAATTGATCATAGTGTGTCTCTTTAATTAATGATGAGTAATTCAACCTAGTTATCTGTGCTTATTATAGTGGCTTGTTGTTAAAAACATGTATCCATACTTGGTATTTTATATATTTTTTAAATTCATCAACCTTTTTTGTAAAAAGTTAAAATCAGGATTGGTTTACAAAAAGTTACCATGAAGCCAAGATTTTATTATAAAAATGATAAGATTGTTATTCACAATTCTAATAAATTATTGTATGGTGTAATTATTAACATTTATATAACTTTTATAATAGATTTAAAATTTTAGTATTTTTGGTTAATCGCGAACTATTATTTGGGTGTCGTGTTTGTTGTTTATTTATTGGAATACCTTACCTATATAAAGTGTTTACCCGAGTAGGAGATTTTAGATACCTATGGCAGAAGAAGAGGGTGAGTCAAGGAAGGTAAATGTTTGTGATTATGATCCATTTATTTATTATAGTTAATTAAGTTCATATCTTGATGTTTTTTAACATGTTTTTTAACTATTTGATTGGTATTTTAGCTTGTGGTTTGTAACCGTTGTAAAACAGACTACATTGTTCAAGTTAATGGTTTATTGAGATCAAGACATCGCTTTCGAATTGGAGTCACTCCATTTAGGTGGTGTGTTGAGATGGTGAAACCATTGGATATCAATGGAGTGTTGTTAAAACATACTCTTAGTCGGTGTGTCCTTGAACATGAAAGTATATGTATCAGGCAACATTTGGTACAGTTGTTTGTTTTAGATGTTTGTGTTTGTTTGGGTTTGAATGCTATTGGGGTTGATGTAGAATTCAATAGTGTTGTGTGCGGGGTGATCGAGTCATTATTAGAACATCAACCAATAACAATAGATGACATTGTTAATAGGATATACTTTTATTTACAGAGTGACGATGACGATGACAATGACAATGTAGACAATGTTTGTCATTTATATTTGTTGCTATGTTTTGCTCTTTTGTATTTTTCCAGGACTTCTAGGACTGTGACAAACATGCCATTTAGATTGTTGGATAACCTTGACAACTTGAATCAATACAACTGGTCAAGGTCTGTCCATAGGTTTTTGGTTGAAGGTTTCAATCGTGGTTACCACACTTTAAGGCAAGATCAAAACACGTCTGCCATAATTGTAGCTGGGTCAGTGGCTGTTTTGCAGGTATTTATTATTTTAGCCAAGTTGTATTTTGTTAGCCTTGTGTTTGTGAAGTTGATGATTAATTAGTTCCTTAATTTTTTTAGCTTTTGGTTTGTCGACTACTTTCGTTAAGGTCTTATGAAGGTGATGTTATTTTCCCGAGAATTTTGAGTTGGTCGTCCTTGATGATTAGGACTCATGGAATCAAATCCGCATTTGAATATAACAAGGTATTGTATTGCATTCGTTTTACTTTAGTTGATTAAGTTCTATTTTGTGTACCAATAAGGTATAAAGTTTGGACATCATTATGCAGGTTATTCTTGGTTGGGAATTAACTAAAGAGGAAAAAAACATTGATGTTGTTCATGATGCCTTAAATATTGGTGAAGATGACATCCAAAGAAAGGAATAGATGACATGTCCTTTACTGAATTCAAGCAATGGTGCAAAAGGAAGTTGAAAAGAAATTATTGGGTCATTCGTCAATTAGGACCAACTGAGCAGTATGGAAGAAGAGTATGCCCGTGGAGGTGAGGAACTTGATGCATCTTTCTTTCATCAACCTCTAGCCTTTTCATTTCATAAAGGTGATGCCTTTGATGTTGAAGAACCTCAATCATGTAATTTTGATCAATTAGAGCAATGTACTTCTGAATACAATCATCATGGAATGGAAATTATTCCCATTATTGAACTAGAAAAATGTTCATTAGATGTAGACTTAACTCAATTGTATCGGATTCTTGTCTCAGAAAATGACAGGTAAGTTACTGTTGTGGATATAAATTTCATGATTGTATTTTCACGGTTATATAGTGTTAATTCTAAATTTACACTTTTCAGGAAAGTTGTGGTTGACATAAATCAACAAATACTAACCACAATTGAGTGTTGGGGATTTCATCCTCGTGGAAAGCTTTGCAACATGGTAATGTCCTTAAGTCATGTATATTTATAAATTTGTTATTTTGTCTACTCAAATTACATTGTTGCTTTCAAATTTTGTCAGGCCATTTTGTTTGCTTGCAATACCTTCATGTATAGACAAAGAAAATTGAATGGGTTGATCAAGAGAGTTGTGTTTGGTCCTCTGTATAAGGTATTATAATTCTTATTGTTTTTTAAGTTTTTATATTTGATGGATGTTGTTGATGATGATTTATCAAAATTTAATTGTGAAATGTTGAATGTAGACCGCAGTTGTAGAAGATAGTAGAAAGGTAAAGGCAAAGAGACGCCAATGGATCTTAGGGGACGCGTGGGCTAGTTTCAGTACACGATATATTGACAGCAGATTTTGTAAGAATGAAGATTTGTAATTTTATTTATTAAATAGTAATTGTGGATGTTTAGTGATTGTTTTTTTTGGAAGGTATTTGCTTCTATAATCCATGAGCAGCATTGGTGGTTTTATGCAATCAACTGTCGCACACACCAATTTTTTGTCCTTGACTCTCTTGGAAGGACACGACATGGAAGAAAAATAATAGACAATGCAATTGTAAGTTTACTTCTTAATATAATTGCTGTAGTTGGCAAATTCAATTATTCATGACTAAAATGTATGTTGATTGTAACATCCCGGTCGGATATTACTAATTTAAGTAATAAAAATTAAGAAATATGATGAAAACCTCATTTATTATACTTCGCTTCCCAAAAACGTGGGAAATTTTATAACATTTATTAATCGGATGTTATCCAAAAATCCATAATTTATGAAACTCCAATACAGTATCCAAATTCACAAATCAGTAAAACACTGTTTACAAATTTCATAAAAACAATAATGATAAAACTCCAGTAAAAGCTTTTCCCAGTTAACCCTCTCTCCGATGCTATGCTTCATCAGCACCACCTGCAACATCATCTGCTCCCGTGTAACGCATTACACGATCATCGCCAAACACAAGCAGATAGGGTGAGCTCATAAACAATTAACATATAAGTTAATAAAAAAAAGTCAAGATACACCCATCTATTTTATTCTAGTTAATTCTTGGCCCAAACCTTAATCCCCAAGGCTTTTCAACCTTCACAACACATAAATAATTAGCCTCGGATTCAGGGTTTATGATGCTCACACGAACCTGCCCGCTCGTGGTCCTGCCTCTACGAACCTCCCCGCTCGTAGTCCTGCTCTACGGACCTACCCGCCCGTAGTCCAACACACGTGATCCACCAGCTACGTACCTTCCCGCACGCAGCATCTCTCAAGTGTGAGCACGGAACATACGAACCTACCTCGCTCGTATCCTCACACGAGAGTAACATGATATGAACCTCCCCGCTCATATCATCACGTGTTCACCACCATCCATGAACCTACCCGCTCATGGCACAGCATCCCCTGATCCAAGTTTCACAACACAACATGATAACGAAAACAACCAAAGCACACCTGATGTGACCCTAATAAGGCTTATAGCATTGGGCCAACGCCTGGGCCCAATCTTTTTAATTTCTTTTATTTTCTTTTATTTTTAATTAAATAAAGGATGTTCTAATTGGGCTTGTTTTGTTAATTGCAGCCAAGCCAATTATTGGAAGCATGTTGCATAATTTCCTTTTATTGGGCCTGCGCCCAATTACTTTCAGAGCTTCTGCAGCCCACGCATTTCACCATACCTCGTCAGCACGTTTTCCTTCAACCACAATGGTATCTCGTGCAGCACATTATGCATGATGGGGGTGTGGAAAGAAGAGCATCTGCCTAATGTTGGAGTGAGAAGCCGGCAATTGGGCTTCGTCTTCAGTCAGCCCAATTCATTGTCTAGCAGCAAGGAGGTGTCTCTGCTGACCCGCATTCAGTGATGTTTAAGGCAGCCCTTTCACGTGAATTAATTCGTTCAGCCTCCAACCAGCCAAAACTTTTCCACCTTTGTTTTGTGTTGGAGCGCCGTTAGGGTTCTTGTTCGCCCAACCTTCTTCCAGCCCAATTCCTTCAGCTGCAGCGAAGGTCCATAACATTCACGCGTATCCATCAAGCTGCCGCTAGGGTCATCTTCGTCCACCAGCCACTGAGATGGATCTTTCAAACCTTCACGCATCCCACACTACCTTCCGTTAGGGTTTATTCTGTTAGGTTTCAACGTATTTCCCAACCCCTTTTCTGTTAGGGTTCGTGTACACGGCCGTGCTGCCGTTAGTCTCCTTCCATACTTTTTCTGGTTGCCTTTTTCACCTATATAAAGGCAAGCCAATCTCATGTATTAGTCAGCTTTGATGAATGAGAATATTGGTTGAGAGTACTCCCACCGTTCGTCTTAGCTCCCCTTTCCCATTAGAAGAGGATTTCTCCTCCTAGGGTTCCAAACACAGTGTGCGTGTGAGTTCAGTGTGAGAACGAGAGCAAATCCAATCTTAAGAGTCTTCCGCTGCGTTTCCTCGTCGATTCCACCGAACAATCGACGATTGGAGGCCATTCTCCAACGAACGGAGCATGTTTCCGCCGATCAGTGGCGCCGATGGCCTCATCAAGTGGTATTCAGAGCCACTCCTGCTGGACCGCGACGAGATAAGCTTCTTCTTTATCTCTGAATTTTTTTTTTCTTATCTGTTTGATTCCGTATTGTTCACATTCTGATTGCGTCTGATTTTCTGTTCTGAATCTGTGTAGTGGTTATTCATTGCTGAAATTGATTCACGCATATTTGTTCTTATTTTCTGAATCAATACTGATGATGATTTTATGTCTAGCTCTCTGATTCTACCATTCCAATGCATGTCTTAGGTTTAATTTCGTTTTCTTACTTAGCTTTATTTTTTTTCAAATCATGTTTTGTCTTAGGTCATGTTAGTTGCTTTGTATGTTGCTGATTCCATAGATGTGTGCCTACTTTTGTTCTGTTGATCTGTGTTGCGCGTCTATTTTGTCACTGATGTGTATCACGTGATTAGGTTCTGCGTTTTGTTGAATTCTGATTTGTTCTTAGATCATGAACAAATAATCTGCACATCCTGTTTCTATGTGTTTTCTGCTGCCAATTTGTTGTTTCTAAGCTGTTTATTGCTTCAATTTGATGTTCGTCTGATATTGAGCTAAGTGCTGGCCAATGATTGTTGCTACCAAACTGCTTCTGAGTTATTCAAATCTGGATCTGTTCAGAGCACTCATGAGGTTTTGATTTAGCTGAAAGCATAGGCTATGTTCGCACTTTGTTTTTGTGCATTCTGGCTTCTTGAATTAGTGCTTGGCCAGTTAGTTGCTCTTGGTGCAATTTTTCAAATATTTTCACAGTTAATGCGTTTGTTTTCCAGTTCTGTTCCAGTTTCAGTTTAGCTGTTTTTCACTCATGGTAGTTGATTCTGTTGTTCCTTTGTTCTTTGTTTGATTCTGTTCTTGCTTTGGAAATTCATCTGTTGGCCAAGGATTGTTGTGACCAAAGTAGTTCATGTGCATTCCATCACAGTCTAATCTGATATGTATCAGAATTTACGTGTGGACACTCATGCTTTGGTTTGTGTATGCATAGGCCCTGTCCATAATTGTTGATTCTGTGTTTTCAGTGTTGAGCTTCTCCTTGTGCAGCAAACTGTTTCTGTTTCATACCCTAATTGTCTGCTAAAGTTGTGAGTTGATGTTTTATGCTATTGGTTTTTGTGGCTACCTCTATGTGCTTTGGGATATGAAATCAATTGTGTGCTGCTATCTGGTTCATTGCTTTGACCGTGTCTATTGTTTGCTATATCACACTTTTGTTGATTTGTGATTACCTAGATATCTTTTCCTAACGTTTCATTCACGATCTTTGCTTTAGTTGTTGTTTCGTCTTATGAATCAAGATTTTCAGTGTGCATCTTTGCTTATACTCATGATTGGCTGAGTCATGCTCTTTATTGCAGTTTTACCATATTCTGCTTCTATTACTTGTTGTGTGATGTAGCTTATGTGCAATTAGTTCAGCTTCATACACATGTATCAGTTAGCTTTGTGGCTATCTGAAACTGATTTCAAAACTGCAATTCATGTCTATTTGCTTGAGCTGCCAACATTTGATTGCAAATTTTCTTTAAGTCTTGGTTCTGTTGATGCTCTTTTACACTGTCACATTATCTTATCATTGAGGATTGGTGGTGTATCAGTGTCAGTTCTGCCATATCCCACTGCAACTGTTTCTTTACAAAATCTGATGCATAATTTTGCTAGTCCCTACACTAGCCGTGACATTGTTTATTGATTCCTTGATTGATTCTTAATTGCAAGCTGTTTCATATTGACTGGATCTGGTTGATTCCAATCTGCTGCATACAGTTTCGTTCTATTTGCAGATTTAGTTCTATGCGTTGCTTGCTTGCTTTCAGTTGTATTGGTTGATATTCGCATCTGCATTCTCATGTCATGTTGGTTTTGTTCCAGTAGTGTTACCCACTTGTTCTCCACAAGTCCTCTCAGAATGCTATCTTAATGTATTTTACCACAATTCATTCTGCAGCCCTAACCGAGAGAGTCTCATTTCACCTATGTCATTCTCCAATATTTTTTTTTAAGTTGAATCTTTTGATAATTCTTCATGTGCATCTGTTAATTGACATTGGAAGCATGAAAATTGTTGTGAACTGTGGCCTAAAATAAAGAGTATGCTGATCTTTGAAAGTTGAAAAGAAAACAGTGAAAAGAAAATCAGTGGGAAGAGATTGATAATAAGAACATCTGAAAAAAAAAAAAAAAGAAAGTTGCTA
Organism: Vigna unguiculata; assembly: GCF_037176805.1. Classification (NCBI taxonomy): domain Eukaryota; kingdom Viridiplantae; phylum Streptophyta; class Magnoliopsida; order Fabales; family Fabaceae; genus Vigna; species Vigna unguiculata. Next base: position 18,209,804 of record NC_140795.1, on the reverse strand, counting down.
GAGCAGTTCATAACTTCATCCTTACATTGTATTTTCAGTTTCAATTTGAGATGCACGTGCACTATTTTGGATTCAACTTGTTTTGTGTCTTCTTGATTTTGGTTTTATTCATCTTACTCTAGCTACATTCCTTAGGATCCTTTTGTGTGCTATCCTTTATTGCTTTGCCTTTTTCTTGCTTGTCTTTATTGGCTATCCTTGAGTTTGTCTATTATATCCATCACTTGATGTTGTCCTTATCTCAAATTTGAACTTTTATTGTTTTCTGCTTTTACTCTCAAACGTGGCTGACTACTCATTTGTTCTTGGTTCATTTGACTTGCACTCACTGTTTTTGGTAGCCTTGTAGGTGATACCTTTTCTGCAAAGTGCAGCTGTGGTGAGGAAAAACAGTTTGAGTGGCCACCGAGAGGAAAAAGGAGTGAGTTGGGACCTTCAAGGAGGAGTACACACACTTGAGGGTGGTATATTTTGGAGGCTAGCCGAGAGAGAGACGTAGCATACTGTTATTTTTTTAGTTTTTGCTGTTTTTGGATGTCACGGGATTTTGTGTAAATTTTTCTTTCACATTTCAGTGTTTTCCTTTCATTTGGCTTAGGTGGGAAAATGCTTTAGCGCAATCCCATCCTTAGCAAGTTTGTAATAGTTTAAGCGTTTAGTGTGATGTTCAAGGGGTTCCAACGGCCACTTGAATTTTCACTTAGGATTTTTCGTCTAGTTTAAGTTTTTCGCCTTTATGTTTTCTATTTTATGTTTTAATGCCCAGGTTTTGTGTGTTTGCAATTTCTGTTTTAGGTCACCGTGATATCTAGGTACAATGTCTTTAACACCTAGTTGACCTTCTTTTGGTCTTTCAGTTTTCACTTTCTTCACACACTTTCTCAATTTGTTTTTCATACAATCTGTTTCATTTGTAATTTTTATTGAGAAATTTTGTGAAAGCATTTTAGAGATCTCTGGCTAGGAAAGGCTTGGTTCCTAAGCTTGTCCATGTGACTCACCTCCCTTTCCTGGAAGTATCTCTAGAACTCTTTTCCACTACTTTCTCTTTAGAAATTCATCAACTTTGTAAAAAAAATTGTTTTAGTCAAAAGTGTTTCAAAATGAGTTTTTCTTCTAGCCGTATGCATGTAGATAGGCATAATAGTGTGCATTTAGATAGGCATTGTAGTCAGGAGTTGCATTCATAGTGACATTCCATTCTTTGGGGAAGATATAGGACCAATATCATTTAAAGATTGGATGTGGGATACTGAGAAGTTGGTGCAACCAATGTTTAGTAAATATAGTCATATAGACATTCTTAAGCATGTTACATCTAGATTTGTAGGACGTGCATTAGATTGGTGGCAAGAGAGGCAATATCTAGTGAAAAAGGGGAGAACATCATGCATCAATACATTTTATGAATTAAAAACATGCATGTGGAAACATTTCATATCCCCTTCATTTAGGATCACTAAAGAACAACAAGCTAGGATAGAAGACTTCATTGACATTGGAGATGCATTCATCCAAAACATTGCCAAGTTTTCTAGACTAGAAAAAGATTTTAAGTACAATTTAGACTTGCTTTTGAGTGAACAAAGAAAGAGAGAAATATACAAAAGAGAGCAAGCTAAAAAGCTTCGAGAGTTTGAAAAGAAGAGAGCAAAAGAAGAGCTTGCGATGCTTTGTGCTCAACAAGAACAAGAGGAAAAAGAGATAAATGAGAAGAAAAAAAAGATTCTTTTTGTGTCAAACATTCTTTTTGTGAAGTGGGCCTAACACCAACTTTTTCAAAATTTATAAGCCTATTTTCACATAGTCCCCACTCAATTTTACTGCATGGTCATTATAATTTTAATTCACTTTTATTTGATGACTATTGCAGATTTGTTTTTGATCCTGGTCGTACTATAATTTTGGTTGCTGTGAGCCTTTAATAACCCTCTAGATCTGAGGACAGATCCTTTTCAAGGGGGAGGGGATGATGTGACCCTAATAAGGCTTATAGCATTGGGCCAACGCCTGGGCCCAATCTTTTTAATTTCTTTTATTTTCTTTTATTTTTAATTAAATAAAGGATGTTCTAATTGGGCTTGTTTTGTTAATTGCAGCCAAGCCAATTATTGGAAGCATGTTGCATAATTTCCTTTTATTGGGCCTGCGCCCAATTACTTTCAGAGCTTCTGCAGCCCACGCATTTCACCATACCTCGTCAGCACGTTTTCCTTCAACCACAATGGTATCTCGTGCAGCACATTATGCATGATGGGGGTGTGGAAAGAAGAGCATCTGCCTAATGTTGGAGTGAGAAGCCGGCAATTGGGCTTCGTCTTCAGTCAGCCCAATTCATTGTCTAGCAGCAAGGAGGTGTCTCTGCTGACCCGCATTCAGTGATGTTTAAGGCAGCCCTTTCACGTGAATTAATTCGTTCAGCCTCCAACCAGCCAAAACTTTTCCACCTTTGTTTTGTGTTGGAGCGCCGTTAGGGTTCTTGTTCGCCCAACCTTCTTCCAGCCCAATTCCTTCAGCTGCAGCGAAGGTCCATAACATTCACGCGTATCCATCAAGCTGCCGCTAGGGTCATCTTCGTCCACCAGCCACTGAGATGGATCTTTCAAACCTTCACGCATCCCACACTACCTTCCGTTAGGGTTTATTCTGTTAGGTTTCAACGTATTCCCCAACCCCTTTTCTGTTAGGGTTCGTGTACACGGCCGTGCTGCCGTTAGTCTCCTTCCATACTTTTTCTGGTTGCCTTTTTCACCTATATAAAGGCAAGCCAATCTCATGTATTAGTCAGCTTTGATGAATGAGAATATTGGTTGAGAGTACTCCCACCGTTCGTCTTAGCTCCCCTTTCCCATTAGAAGAGGATTTCTCCTCCTAGGGTTCCAAACACAGTGTGCGTGTGAGTTCAGTGTGAGAACGAAAGCAAATCCAATCTTAAGAGTCTTCCGCTGCGTTTCCTCGTCGATTCCACCGAACAATCGACGATTGGAGGCCATTCTCCAACGAACGGAGCATGTTTCCGCTGATCAATGGCGCCGATGGCCTCATCAACACCACCCTACACAAGGTACATACTCAAGCTGGTCTTAGGGATTCCAATGCTTCCACGAACCTGCCCGCTCGTGGTCCAACTCTACGAACCTCCCCGCTCGTAGTCCAACACACGTGATCCACCAGCTACGTACCTCCCCGCACGCAGCATCTCTCAAGTGTGAGCACGGAACATACGAACCTACCTCGCTCGTATCCCCACACGAGAGTAATAGAATATGAACCTCCCCGCTCATATCATCACGTGTTCATCACCAGTCATGAACCTACCCGCTCATGACAACATCAAGCATATCCCAGACCAGGACCCACACCACAAACCATGCAAAACATATCACAATGCACCCTACCACTACACCATCACCTAGCGTAGCCTAAGCGCCGCTAGGCGAAATGGCAGTACAGACCGCCTAGCGGTTCCACATCACCGTCGGGCGCCACAACTTATAAGACATTCCTGTTTCATACTATCGCTTGGCGGTTCAGTCTACACCGCTTGGCGCTACACCAGTAATGTGACACTACTGGGTTTTAGGTACTCTAATTAATTTCCTAGAATTCAACCATTTAATTCTCAAACATCCAGAAATCAACATACACATTCATATATTCCAAATTACAACATCACAACACATATGCATCTTTCAAGTATAAGCACACATTCCTCTCTTTTATAATTCATATATACTTACCTCTTAAATCAATTCCAACACACACTTTATTTTCCCCTTCTCATTTTCCCAACCCTTTGCATGCTTACAATTCCATTACATTTAAAGTATGATTATCATGTTCCCATACTTTTCCAAAACCCGTCATGATCATGCAACACTCGGTCATAGTGATATCATCAATAGTGGCCTTATTCCCACGCTTATAACATCTTACATTCGAGCTAACATATATAGGTTCATATATTCAACATGTCTCAACAAGCACTACCAAAAACATACTCATCAATCATGCATCAATATATTTATATATATACATTCACCAATCAAGGCCATACCAGCACTTGATCACACTCAATCATCCATTAGTAATAATACTATTAGGGAATTCAACAACCAATCATGAGTGACGTATATCTCCCTCTTCAGGCATCCAAAATGAATCTCCACCGTTCAAAGTGAAGAACAACATGTTGTGAAACACCTTACAAAATTTCACCTAAATCGGACGGTTAACGAAGCGGGAAATGCAGTTTCACGAAAACTGCGCAGACCAGAAAAATCGGTGGCGCCTGGCGGCATGAAACTACCGCCGGGCAATTCCTGTTCCACGAAAAGTACGAAAAATAGCGTTTTTTGTGAATCAGAGCACCATGTCTCACTGGTATGGCGCCTGGCGACCAAATGGGTGCCGTCAGGCGGTTCCTGCACCTGCGAACCTTACCTCCTTCACAACAACTCTAATTTCCACCAATTTCTGACTCTATAAGATCCGATTCTATCTTTTAGGATTACAATTCATCTCTAACACTTTCCATACGCGAATCCATTCACATTTTTCCATTTAGATGTGTGTCGTTTTCGAAATCCCCAATTCATCAACCTAAAAAGGGTGTTCTTAACAGTTCTCTCAAATTAACTCTAATTGATAGTGAAATTCCCCAATTTCTTTAGTCAAGTATTCAATTAAAAGTTAAGGATCCCTTTCCTTCCATTTAGAATCCAATCAGAACACTCAAAACACCAAAACCGAACCAAAATTGGTCCACGTCGCCTGGCGGGTGTTCATCACCGCTAGGTAGTTCAAGCAAAACCCAGAATCTGGGTTGGTCGTCACGCGTTGCCTGGCGACACAACGCTCACCGCCAGGCGGTTCCTCTCTGGAACCCAGGAAACAAGTAAAAATTGGATGAGTCGCCTGGCGGCAGTTCATCATCCGCCAGGCGGTTTCTGGAAAATTCCAGAAACACGAATTATACACAGCAGGGTATTGTACATGCATCAATTTAATCATACAGTTCATGAAATTAAACAGTACGCAATTAAAGGTACAATTCCAGCTCCCCTAACCTCTGATCCTCGCTCCAAACACGGATTGCACGTGACTTTTAATTCAAACTCACCCTTGCTCTTGCCTCACTCTTCCACAATGGTTTCCCACTCCAATTCTCCTCTACAATTCGTGCCAATCGCCTAGAAGTCTGTGATTTCGTATGCACTCCCCTGTCTCAGACTCTTAATCCCTTAATTATCCTCTCTCACTCTAATTCATTCCACCCTTAATTTCACTTAACCTTTTAAAACGAAAATTACTATAAAAGTGTGTGTTAATGTCTACTCAATATCCCTCACAATGTATTTGTCTACTCAATATCCCTCACAATGTATTTTACCAGCACTCACGGCTGCCTTCTTGGCTACTAGGTTTTCCAAACCTTTTCACATTCATGCCAAAGGAAAAATTGGCAAAAAGAAATTATTTAGTTCTCAACAAGGTTTGAACCCACACCCATGCACATACCAAACCAAGGCCAAACCATTCAACCAATCCAAATTTCATGATAACTCTTACAATTCTAGGAATTTATCATCACCCCATGCATTCAATATATAAACACACAAAAACGCATAATTTAAATAACACCCAAGTGGCACGCATAGGACTCGAACCCAAGTCCTCACACACAATAAAATACTCTCAACCACTTGAGCTAGTACTTTTCCATGTCATAGTTCCTCACATTAACTGCTTTAAATGTTTCTATTACCCGCCATAATTAAATAATTATTTAAATAACTATTTAATTTTCTCGGGTCTTACATTGATATTTTGTACTGGCTTTTTTTAAGGCCTGTAACATGGAGATTTTATTTGGTTTGCTTTGAAATGATTCTGATGCTGATAAACCTAAATTTGAAGTCCTTACCCAAGACCTTCCCCTTCAACCCAATTTGTAAGCACCAATTTTTGTCTTACATTTTATCCAATATTACTATCTTCATATGATACTGTGATTTAATTTATGTTCACATATTTAGAGATATGATTGTGGCATGATAGTGTTGAGATATATTGAGTTGTGGGATGGTGAAACAATCTTTGATGAAAAAAACTTCCCCGCATACACTTCTATAAGTGCCTTTTATTGAATTTCGTTTTGCTCTCATGGTATTCACTCGTTATAATTTCATTTACTTTATTCCATACCGCAGGAACAACTTCAAGCACTCAGGCAACATTACATATGTGATTGGTTTATGGATCCCGAAAATATTCATCGGAATTACTTGCTCCAAGTTTTAGATGTATATAAACGTAAATAGTTTTTGTTGAAAACAATTGTAAAATATGATTCGAATATGACAATTGTCATTCAAACATTTCACTTTTGATTATATATGTATTAGGGAGGGAAATATTTATCCTCCTGTGCTTTCCATAGCCATCCACATTAATTTGGTTCCAAAATTTAGTGGTGGTTACTAATTAATGTTTGTAAACTTTCATCTTACTTTGGAAAACGTTAAAGGAAAATTGTATCCCAAATTCAATTACAATTAATTTTGTAAGAATAAAATGGTAATTGGAATAAAGTTCCTTTTCTTTTTTGCAAATTAATTTTACGAAAAAAATATGTGGGTTTCATATTAATTGTTCTGTACATGCAACTTCACTTAAAAAATGTAGCAGGGTTGTTTTCCCAGGAATGCCCTAAGATAAGGTTTAAAATAAGTGGAATGTGGACTGTCCCTATTGTGCATAGGTGGCGTTTTCCCTTTTATCGAGGGCTGAAAAGTTGGTCCATCACTTGTCAAATATGTTACTTTTTATCTCGTGCATTAACTCGTACGTGGGTTACAACTTAATTCGCTTCGAATTACAATGTAGTCTTAAGACTGATCCATGTTAGTATACATATGAATGTTAATTCAAGAAATAATGGAATGGTAAAAATGATTATATGAAACGTCTTCCCAAATCCACTTAAGTTCATACACATGTTGGTGTGGCTCCCTTTCAATGAAATCAATGATGATAAGTTTTTATTGAAATGTATTGAATAAAAAATATCCTCGAAGTGGATCATGCATTGATTATAAAATCAGTTGGTCAATGTACAATGAAGAAATCATCCATTCAAGTGTTAAATGTTTAATACGAAAGACTCATTCACCATACCTATGGCACAACAAAAATTACAATCATGTTTAATCCAAAAGAGGACCAACCCATGGCCACATGTTCTAAATACTCCGTACAAAATAATAAATTTGTGGACAATTCAGAGATGTCATTTATAGACACATGTTTCATGTAACGATGTTTGTTGATGCCATTTCATTTTCAAGTGCCCATGTCATCAAAATAAAAGACCAAACCATCGTCATTCCTGCAAAAAAATTATTTAATGAGTGTTGGGTGAATCTGGATACTAAATTTTCTCTTAATACCACAAATAAGAACGCCATGCATAAGTTATTTTACTATACCTAAAAATTTATTCCTTGTGACACATTTTGTGTTTGATGTGTAGTATTTTGAATTGAAGTCAAGAGGGAAACAAATCCACTACACTGGACGTGTTCAAACTGCCAAAAAAAAATTAAGTAAAATTACTATATGTTGGCAAAAGCAAATACAAGTCTAAATGCTGAAGCAAGATTTTGATGATGATAAAAGAAGCCTAAAAGCCATCTGGAAGTCAATATGAAGAACATGTGTTGTTATGTATAAAGCTATCTTGTAAAGTGTAATTAGAATAGTTATAATCAATACGCAAAAAGCAAATTCTGGTATTTCTCGAAAAATCAAAGTGATAATCGATTATCACTTAGGATAATCGATTATCCTGAGCTGAGTTAATTTTTTCACGAAAAGCACTGGAATAATCGATTATCACCTCTGATAAATGATTATCTGTTCAAAAATTTGTTTTCAAAAAACACACTAGAATAATCGATTATCAATTGTGATAATCGATTATCTTGGTCAGTTGGGCACGACTATTCAGCTTTTGACCTAATTTTCAGAACCTTTATTTAAGGAACATTAGAGTTACTTCTAACTTACCTTTTTGAGAAGGTAGAGTGCTAATGCTGTGACTGCAAGAGAGTTCTCTTAGTGTTCTTAAAAGAAGCTTTGAAAAACCTAGTGTGGGTAGAGCGATAACTTTTCCTGAGAGGTTTTCTAGGAGATTGAGTGCTGCTGCTGTTGCTAGGAAAGCTAAGGTCAAGGTTCTCTGTGTGATTCAGAGAAAGGTGTTCATTGCTTGTGTGTTCAAGATAGGTGTTTTCTTTCCTTACTCTTTTTATTATCTGATTGTAAATCTGATATTTGTTAGTGATTTAGTTAATCTTGTTTTTGAGAGATTAACAACTGGACGTAGGGTCTTTTGATCCGAACCAGTATAAATATCAATCTTCTTCTCTATCTCTTTGTTTCATCTACTATTATTTTTAAAGGAATTAATATTTGATTTAATTGATAAAATTTTGGAAAAATTTTAAAGTATTAATTTTACCACTTAAAACCAATTCACCCCCCTCTTGGTTTTTGTTCAAACGCTTAAATATTTCGCTGCGCGATACCAACAATTGGTATCAGAGCTTGCTTTGATAGTTGTTCAAATTTTTCGAAAATGGTTGGACAAAATCAAACTTTTGTTGAGGGTGCGTCTATCAACAAACCTCCTCTATTTACTGGTGAAAATTATCCTTTCTGGAAAGTTAGGATGCAAATTTTTTTGGAATCTGTTGATAGAGGTATTTGGGATGCTGTGTTAAATGGTCCATTTGTTCCTGTTAATATTGTAAATGATGTGCAGGAACCAAAGCCATTCTCGCAATGGACAATAAACGAAAATAGACGCGCTCAGTATGATGTAAAAGCTAGAAATATAATTTCATCAGCCTTAACCCTAGATGAGTTTTACAAGATCTCAGTGTGCACCAGTGCACAAGATATGTGGGAAATATTGCGTGTAACTCATGAAGGAACAGACAATGTGAAAAGGACACACAAGAACTCCTTGATTCAAGAATACGAAATGTTTCGGATGCAACACGGAGAAGATGATTCAAAACTGAAGTGGTTAAAGGCAAAAAGCAAAAGGAAGAAGATGATTCAGATGACGATGAAACTCTTAGTCTTATGATTAAGAAGTTTACAAAATTCATGAAGGCCAAAGGTAAAAATCAATTCAAGAACAACAAGAAGGATAATCAAGGATCATCCTCAAATTTTAAATGCTACGGATGTGGAGAATCTGGACATGTCAAGGCTGATTGCCCAAATTCAAAGAAAAGTGAAGAGAAGAAGGGCAGAAAATTCTTTAAAAAGAAGGCATACAAAGCATGGGAAGACAATGCCTCAAGCTCATCAAATTCTAGCGATTCTGATAATGGAGAAGCAAATCTATGTTTGATGGCTAATCACGATGATTCTGACAGTGAGGTAAATTCTACTTGCAATGAAAATGAGTATGATGATTTGTATGATGCTTTTCAACAATTACTTCTTAAATCTAGTAAATTGGATAATGCTCATAAAAAGTTAAAATCTGATTTTAAAGATTTGCAAAGTAAATTTGAAAAATCTCTTGAAGAAGAAGAATTTCTAAAAAATAAAATTTCAATACTAGAAAATAAAGAAAAAGAAACGGTTGAATGTGCTTCATGTAAAAGTTACATGTTTGATATATGTATTTTGGAGAAACATCTTGAAGATGCCTTAGAAAATAAAAATTGTGAAAAGTTTGATCTCAAGAAAAATCCAAATAAGTCCAAGCATGCTCATAATCATGATTTAAAAAATAATACTAAAAGAACTCGTAGAGTTTGGGTAGAAAAAGGAACATCTCATTCTATGAATACATATGCATGTACTGCTACATGTTTTTATTGCATGAAAAAGGGCCATACTTCAAACAAATGCAATATTAAACATTTTGGTGTTCCAAATGGGAAGTATGATTGGGTGCCTGTTCATAAGTAGATATTTTTCTTCTAACCCTAAGGACCCAAACAAGTTGTTGGGGACCTAAATGAATTGTTTCCTTATTTTGCAGATGACTTCTAAATCCAGAAGATCAATGTGGTATCTTGACAGTGGTTGTTCAAGATACATGACTGGAGACAAAAAGAAGTTTAAGAACTTTAAAAGAAAGGAACAAGGATTTGTCACTTATGGGGATAACAACAAGGGAAAAATACTTGGAACATGTGATGTAGGTGGAAGAAATACTTTTGAGATCAAGGATGTACTGTGTGTGGAAGGACTAAAGCACAACCTTATCAGTATAAGCCAATTATGTGATAAAGGACTCAAAGTAATATTTGAGAGTGGCTACTGCACTATTCATCAAAAGGACTCCAAATAAGTAACCTTAAAAGGTATGAGACACAATAACATTTACTTGATTGATCTTGATACTGCATCATCTAGTGATATAACTTGTTTGGTTGTTAAAGAAGAAAATCCTTGGTTGTGGCATAAACGAGCTGCTCATATTCACATGCAACAATTAAACAAACTAATTTCTAAAGAATTAGTAATCGGATTGTCAAAAATAAAGTTTGAAAAAGATAAACTATGTGATGCATGTAAAAAAGGAAAACAAGTAAAATCTTCATTTCATTCAAAAAATGTGATTTCTACATCAAAGCCTTTAGAACTTTTGCATATGGATTTGTTTAGTCCTTCAAGGACAAAAAGTGTTGGGGGAAATTATTATGCTCTTGTTATTGTTGATGATTACTCAAGATATACATGAACCTTCTTTCTCACATTAAAAAGTGAGGCCTTTAAAGCTTTTAAGAAATTTGCAAAAGTAATTCAAAATGAAAAAGATTTGAAAATTAAAGTTTTGAGAAGTGATGATGGTGGAGAATTTTAAAATGAATTATTTGAAAACTTTTGTGAAGAAAACACAATTATGCATAATTTTTCTGCACCTAGAACTCCTCAACAAAATGGAGTTGTAGAAAGGAAAAATAGATCTTTAGATGTTTTTGGTCTTAGGTGTGTCTTTCAATCTGTTGAATGGTTTTTCAACAGGTTAAAATGTCTCTTTTAGTCTGTTGAATGGTTTTTCAATAGGTTAAAAGGTTGGCTGTAGTAGTTTTAAACTGCAACAAATTCAATCAGTTGATTTAGTTTTTAATCGACTGATTTCACTTAAGTCAAGTGAAATCAACCGATTGATTTGACTATAAAACCTGCCATTTTCGGAAGAGAGGTTTGTTGATCATTTTAAAGCACGAATTTGTTCTGGAAACTTGTGGAAACTCTCTCCTTCGTGATCATATGTATTGCAGCTGTTGAAGATTGATCTTGGATCAATTCTTGGAGCTTTTGGCTTGGTTTAAAGCTTTGAGAAAGTGGTTTGTGGTAGGATAGGTTGTGCTACCACTGAGGTTTGATCTTTCTCAAGCTTTTTGTGTGTGCCTGGTGGTTTTCCAGGTCTGCAACAGGGTTCTTGCTGTGCTGGTGTGATTCTTGTGTGATTCAATAGTCTTTTGTGGTGTTTTTGCATATTTTGGAAGTGTAAGGGTGGATACTTTGTAAATCTTTTGAAATAGTTCAAAGTCAAGCTCAGGTTGCTTTGACAAACTGGATGTAGCTCAGGTTTGAGTGAACCAGTATAAAATTTTGTGGTGTCCTCTCTTCTCTAACCTTTCTCCTTGCATTTTCATTTTAAAGTTTAAAGAACTTGTGCTTTAATAATCTTTTTCATGTTCTTGCATGTTTTCATAGCATTTGCAGCATTGAGCATGTTTACATAATCATTTGGAACCTATCTTGATCATTCTTGTGCATTGTTCTTGGTTTAAAATTCAAATTCGCATTTTTGCATTTTTCCCAGTATTTCAGTCGACTGTTTTCTTGTTTCAATCGATCGATTATACTAGAACAGAATCTGTTTAGTAAAATCAATCAATTAACTCTATTTTTGATCGATTGAAAGTGTACAGTTAAGTATTGTTTGCATCTTAACTTAGTAATCTATTTGATTCAATTAAAGGTGGTTTTTAGCTTGCAAAGATGGCCTAAATTTTTTTAACTAGCCAATTCAACCCCCCCTTCTTGGCTTTTCAACCATTTCAAAACTAACAATTTGTGCTACGATTCAATGTTGAGTTGGTAAACCAAATAATGAAAATTAATAGTGTCATGTGAATAATTATTTAGTGTTAAGCCTAACTTATACCAGTTTTGACCTAAACTAAACATCTAAAGGGACAACCTACACCAGCATAAGCCATCAAGACAAATAGCTGGCCTAGATCGACTACTCAGCATATCCGGTAAGTTTAGAGCCTAGGCCGACCACTCTAATGAACTCAGAATAATGGAAGCGTCCGCGTCCAATAAACCTTAAGGGCCTGGGTTACGGCCCTGGCCCACTCACAAGCCCTAGCTAGAGCCCAAGTCAAAGCCCAGCCCATGGGATGGTCAAACGTCATTAATGCTCTATAAATACACGTGGACCCCATCATTTAAAGTTTTTCTGCAACCATGTTCTAAATACACGTGTGACATACTTGTTTGGGGCAAAATTAATGTTTTTCTGCAACCATGTTCTAAATTTCATGCACATTAGACAAGCCTATAATGGTAAAAACGTATATGGAATTACCTTTAACACTAATTGCCTTCTTGTTTTAGACTTTTCATACAATATAAAATCCAGAGATTCTTCTTTACAAGTGAGATTCTTCTTTGCAACACCAATAATGCTTTTCTGCCAACATAAAATGTCATTGAGTTTTTCAGTTGACTTAGTTTTAATTTGAGTGCACGTTAACTAACCATAAAATTATAAAAATAGTAATTGGACTTCCCTTCAGCATTAACGACCTTCATCTTTCAGACTTTTTGTACAAAGAAAATCCCATTGACATGTTAATTTCGGAAATATGGTAGCCCTTATTTTACCATATTCATAAGGACAAATTAATAATATTTACATATATAAGGCAGTTATACACCTAAAGATGTTATCCTAATCTTAAATGTTTAGCGACTCTCCTATGAATTCTTGGTTGACTACTAATGTTAATAGAATTGCTTCAGGATATGCTAAGACTTGACATGGTTCTCTATCTCTCTTTCTTGACATGTTTCTTTGCCTTTCATCTGACATTGCCATATAGTTGAACCTACGCCAATTATTTTTCATTCACTAAATTACAGAGTTATCAACAGTTGCCTTTATAATAATCAACATTATAAATTTAAATATAAATAATTTTAAACTATAAAAAAGTACTTTTTTTACTAAATACCAAATAAAAAGTAAAAGCTTTGACTTTTTTTATTCATCAAAAGAAAACCTTTTAAATATATTTTTATCTTACCTGCATAAAGAATTTATGAAGCATTAAAGTAAAATACATTGAAAGATTTAATAATTAAATGAAACTAATATAGAATTTTTATTAAAAAAGCATCCAATATCTTAATTATGCAATAATTTTCTTGTACACAAAGTATTATTAATTGAAGATAGGATTCAGAGCACACGAGTTCAATTTTTAAAGTTTAAGCAATGAAGCAAAGCTCATGTGAATCTAACCCAAGTAACAAGGTTCTCTTGTCCACTTGATTGTGACATATCCATTAGTTTCCTTCCTGTCAACAATTCCAGCAAGACTCAACAACCCCATAACTTGAGATATTCCAAAACTCATAAAATTGCAACTTCGAGTTATAGGATCATACAAACTCGTATGTCATGCAAGTGATTGTTTGGTTTCCTATTTTTTATCAAATACATTTTCTAATATCCTCCTTTTGGGCAAGTCCAATATTCTTGAAAAATGTCAAACAAAATAAGAAACATTTGTCGTAAAAGAACCTACATCACGCCATTCCACATTTTATTAGTTAATTCTAATTCCACAAAAAAATAGAATGTCTTACCTTGGACAAACCTAACTCTGATTTGGAAGAGAAGCAAATGAAAAATTGCCTGAATTTTTTCCCCAAAATTTTCTCAACCTATAAGCATAAAAAACTATTTCATGAGTGAAGATAAAAAAACCATAGGTGCATTTAGAAATATTCACAATTCCCAAATAGAACATAACAACAAATTTAGAATTTTAGATCAACAAATTCCAATCCTTGAGCGAAAATAAATGTTACACCTGATGAATTCAAACATTCAAAATATGCTCACAGTACAATCTAAACCGTGTCAAATAATCTCTAAGGAAGCCTTTCCATTTAGTCAACCTAGTGGAATCATTACCAAGTTGGATCAAGAAGTAGACATAAGAAATACAAACAATAACAACAACCAACTAGATCAAGTTGTAGATAAAAGAATCTTATTTTAATAGTGAGGGAAAATGAGTCAACAAATGGTGTCAATTACAATAATGATACAGATTCCTAGCTTTACAATTTGAGTTAACAATGGGCAGGTTTTTGTAGGGTACTAAAGTGTCTCTACTCCTCATAGGTTTTAAATAAAATAAGGGCACATAACAGTAATGATCTTCATGCAAACAGAAACCTCAATTTCCATGCTCACACGCAATGGATTCCTGTACAAATGAACCCAATGTATGCGATTTGTGCGGGTTCTCATTGGATTCAAATCACATGGTCATGTTAATTTAAAATACACATAAAATGGAAAGCTCAAATGGGACCACAACCCAATCATAGTAGATACCTCAGTTTCATATCAATAGTAAAACTGTAGTCCATGACCTCTGAAAAATGATGCGACAAAAAAGTTGAAACTTAACAACCATTCACAACCATAAATGAAGAACTTACTACCAACAAAGGAACAACTTTGATTGCTCTGAGTAGGTGACTAGTGACCTATGACCTTGACAAAAAAGGAAGGCAAAACCGTTCAGTCTTCTTTCAAATGCTCCTCTTCAAAACCAAACCAAATTTGTAAATGCTTGGTGTGGGTTACCATTAAGCCAAGAGGAATGACATAAAAGAATGCAAAAGCGATAACTAGTGGCCACAAACCTATCTTCTTTAAAAGGATAACTAATGATGATAGCCGAACAACTTTCTCAAGCACCGACCACAATTCTCCCTTGCTTTATTAAGTGTTGGGTGACCACAAAGGTGAGAAAACATATTTCACCACTTGGCTTCCTTTCTTTGGAGAAAACACTTCCTTTTTTTCACACATACTCTAGACTTCACCACCACTCATAATTGCCACATCACAAGGGTTAAAAAAATTCATAAAACTTAAAAGGAAAATAATATAGTAACAAGAAAAAAGTGACAACTTCTCTCACTATCTGATGTGGTAAGGTTTTTTTAATTTTAATTTTTTTACACAATTTCCACGTTGGCCATGTTTTTGAAAGAAGTGCGAGAGAAAGGGAGGTTTTTGTTGTTCGTGTGAAGAGTGGAGAGTGGTTACACTGTGTTGCAGAACTAATCAAGTGGAAAAACAGTTACCATGGTTTCGTCTTCTACTTCCTCTGAAGTTCTTAATCTTCCCTTGAAGGTCATTACTTTCCTCTGAGCTTAAACCCCACTATCTTCTTCCATTCACCGTTCGGTGTGTTTGTTGGCGACGCTTTAGTTGGTGGAGAAGGTGTGGGTTTACGGAGTGGTGGAAAATTTTTGTGGGTAGTTGATGAGTCATTATTTTCTTCCATTCCACTAGCCTTTGTGTACCCATTAGACAGTTGTTCAGTGCTTAATTGTTCATCTTTAGAGTGTTTTTCATCTGTTGGGCTTTATTGGGCCACTTTTTGAATTTGAACTAATTTCACATTATTTGGCCTAATTTTTGTTTTTAATTATTTTTAGGTATTTGGATGAAGCAATTTTGGAGCTTGGACGTCAATATTCAGTTGAAGAGAGTCGCCACGTCATTTCCATGTCATTTCCACGTCAGCAAAGTCAATGGGTCAACATTTGAGGCCCAGAGTGGCATTTTTGTAATTCTGCAGCTCATAATGGCAGTTTCGTAAATATGAGTGACAGGGGGTGAAATGACTACGCAAATTAGGTCTGCATGGAGGAGGAGCCGCTACTTCATCTTCTCCATTCTCTCCAACTCCATTTTTTCGTGCTCCAAGCTTCCATGGATGTCCCTTCTTGCGGTTTTTCACGTTTTTAGGTCATTTTTACCGTTTTTATGCACATTTGACAGCACCCATTGAGGGTTTTGCGTTTTGATTTCGTTCTACATTGGGCAGCTCCTTTTGTGATTTCATTGACTTGGAACAATACCCATTCATGGGTTTTTTACATTTATATATGATAGCACCGTTTTGCATTCCATTTAAGCTTTGAAATCTCTATTTTTGCTCTTAAATTGCGTTTTCAGATTTCATAAGTTAGGGTTCTTGGTTCTGTTTTTGTGATACCAGTTTTGAAGTGTTTAATTGCTCATTTCCATGTCTAGCTAAATTCTTGTAATGACTCCTTGATGAAAAATGCAATGAAGCTTTGAGGTTGTGCTTGTTTTGTGAAATCTGCCATATTTTTGTTCTGAATTCGTGGAATGCATGTGGTGAATCTGTTAATGCTTAATTTACAGAGTAATTACATACGTTTTGGTTAAGATATGTTCAAGCTTAATGTATGTAGCTTGGCTGTCACGAATTTAAGGAGTGTGCATTACTTAATTGCATAATGAAGCTAGATTGTAATTTTCGCTTAGTGAATTATTATCTAGTGGATTGAGATAAGGCAGAGTTGGTGTTAATTTGGTGGCCTATGATAAGTGAAATTGCGTTTGAATCAAGGATATCAATACGGTTTTAATCATTGTAGCATTTAATTTAATCTGTTGATTAGCATTCTGAATCTGTCTGCCAAACCCCCCCTTGTGTTATTGTTGTGTTCATCTGGAAATTTCGCTTTGAATGAAAATATTGGTCGTTGGGAGACGACTTGGTTCACTTTCATATACTGCATTTAATATGTTCTAATTTGGTGGGGTACGACCTCTATCAGTAGTTCTTGTTTTGAATCTTCGTCGAAAGGAGGCCTTTTTCCAGTAATGTAGTCAGTGGCGTGGATATTTCAAGAGTTGCATTTCAATTTGGTGTTCGATCAGTTGTTAGAAGGTAAGTAAAACATTCGAAAGTGATTTTAGTTTGTATCTTTGGTTGTCTTCATGGGTTGTGTTGTACTTAGATTTTTGTGGGTGAAAGGATTTTTTTTTCGTTTAGGGTTGATCTTAATTCCATCTTCTAGCTTTCTGTTTAGACGAAGGAAATGAGGTTACATGTTGTGGTTGCTGTTGTTGGTTATAAATGTGATATTGCTTGGTGACTGCATTTTCGTTTTGGGTGGAAGGTGAATATGTTAATGATTTGGTTTTTGGTTAAAGCGAAATGGCTGGGAAACAAAAAAGAAATTCTTCATCAGAAAATTTGGAGAAGGATGTGAGTAAAGGAAAGGCATCATGGAGTAGAAAGAAAGTATATGTGAGTGATGCCAAAGCTTTTGATAAGAAAAGAGGTAAGTTAAATAATGAATGAATTTATGCATTACATTTGGTATATTTGTGATATTGTTTACATTTGTGGTTATTGTAAGTTGAATTGTTTGGTTTTTTTTTTTAGGTTCACATTGAGCATCGATGCCAAATGAAATACATTGTTCAAGCAAATGCACTACTGAGTAATACTCATCGTGCAATACTTGAATTTACACCTTTTTCTTCTTGCCTACGGCTAAAGAAGGAGTTGAACATCAATTGTGCGTTGCTAAGAGAGGTCTTGAGTCAATGGGTTCCCAACGAGGAATCCATCCAAATTAGGCAACAGTTGGTTAAATTAAATTTTCAGATGTGAGTATATGTTTGGGGTTGAGTGCAACAGGCAATGATGTTGTTTTTGACAGTGACTTGTTCGGGGAAGTCGATTGCTTTTTCGTTCTAAGGATATAAAGTTCATTCACATAATTGAAAGGATGCGTGTGGAGAGTGTTTGCCGACTTTATGGGCTTGTATGTCTTGTTGTTTTGTTTTTCCCTAGGACTTCTAGGACTCTGACAAACCTGCCTTTTAGGTTATTAGATAACCTAGATAACATGAGGAAGTATCGGTAGGCCAATTATGTTCACAATTTCATCATTGCTTCTTTGAATCGATCATCCATAGTGTATAGAGAGAAGGAAAATGAGCACACTATATTTGTGTCCGGTTCAGTCATTGTGGTTCAGGTACATGTTTTTTCAATTGTAATAATTATAGTTTTTTGACATGTATTAATAATGTGAAATTTGTTGAAGGTATGGGCTTGTTAGAGGCTTTCTTTGGGAGATATAATTGGTACAGTTATGTTCCCTAGATATTTGTCTTAGTCGTTGCTGAGAATGCAGGGAGAAAGAATCATGAAGTGTTTTGAACGCAATCAGGTGCATTATGTTGTATATATTTTTGTGCATTTAATTGAAATACCGTGTATAATTGCCAACCTATATGTATTGATTTGCTAAGTATTTGTGTATTGCTAAGTATGCATTGTATAACTACGAAGCCATTGTTATTGATTTTCAAATTAGGTAATCTAGAAAACTAGGATGGTGGTAGTTCATAAATTGGAAGTTTGGGTTTATCATTTCATTATTTGGCACTTAGCATAATTTGGCATTGGATTAGTGGAATATATTGAGTGCATTTAGAAAATGAAGTATTTGGTTATATAGTATTACATATTTGCGAACCCATGTAATATTATTTGCACATATGCCTTTAATTGTAATTTGATAAGAGCAGGTTTAATTTGCCTTCAATGTATTTAACTACAAACCCCTGTGTTTGGAAATGCAAATCCATGATATGTGATATGAACAACTGTATTTTTTGTTTTTGTTTCCTAATAACTTTTACTTGGGATTTGGAACCAAACTCTGTGTTGGTGTAGGTTCAAATGGATTAGGAATTAACCCAGGAGGAAATGAACCTTCCTATCTTGGTTGATGAGGCACGTCCAGTGGAAAAAAAAAAGAAAACATAATTGCTGGACAAGTTGAATGCTAATGCAAAATTGCTACTGAAATTGAAACAAGAATTGGAGAAGATGAAAATAAATTTTCACAACAAGGTTGGAGTAGACGGTTGATGAGGACCATAGTGCTGCTTGTGATGTAGTTCAGGTCAATGGTGGAAGAGATAATGATCAAGAAATTAATGTTAAGGAGGGCCACATTGAGTTTGACAACACTGGTGGTCCAAAACCCCTAACAATTGGTGAATGAGCGCCAATTGATAGTGAGTAGATGTTGCCTGCTGCAACCAATGCAATTGCTGAAGTTGTTGAAATTTGTGGAGCATCAACATTGCATAATGACAACATTGGTGCAACAGCTGTGTCTATAAGTGCTGAAGGTGATGGAACTCCTGAAGCACAAAATTTAGGCATTAAGGAGACAACTGGTGGTCTAGGGACAAGTGTTCAAGCTGTCACCATTGGTGGACATGCAACTAGTGTTAGAGCCTCAATCAGTGTTGTAGGTGCAACTAGTGTTGGGCTTGCCAGAACTACTGCAACAGGCATCAATGGCAAAGATGGCAGATCTGCTGAAGCAGCCTTGAGCGCTAAACCTCGAATTACCCCTAAAGCTACCCAAACTACTGAAGAAGAAGAAATTTACAAAGAGCATAAGGTCGGTGATGATGCCACTTTAAGTGACGATTTTGCGATAATTGTTGAGGCACTAGCCTTTGTTTCCCAGTAGTTAGGCACTAGCCTTTATTTCCCAGCAGTTAGGCGATCTTGAAATGATCATTTCAACATTTTGTATTTTAGTAGGAAGGTTGTAACACATGAATTTTGGTGCATATTTGTCATCAAAAAGCCCATGCATCCCTTTCTGAAGTTACAGATGCCATCTTGAAGGAAGAAAAGGTAATGGACAGTGAAGTAGGTGATGACAACCTGATCGCCTAGCCATTGTTCCTTACACTACGCCAAAATTAGGAATAGATAGCGCTATTTAGATAACGCTTATTTAATTAAACGCTATGTATTAAAACACATGCTAAAAGACAGCGTTTTATTAAACAAATGCTATAAAAAGCGTTATACATAGACAACGCTTGATTAGAAAAAACGCTATCTATGTTTGTTTTATACTTTTAAAAATAATAATATTTTAATATAAACTGATAGAAAGCGTTTACAAAGTTAAGCGCTATTTATGTTACGTTGATATATAGCTTTTAAGCAAAAAAGCGCTATTTATTTTAGCATCTAAATGATACGGTTTCATTTATATGTTTAAAACTAAATAAATTATTTTAAATAGATGAAATAGATAGCGTTTTATAATCAATGGAAAGCGTTTATGCAAAAGAGCGTCATCTATGTATCATAAAAAAATTCTCTCGCGCCATCCAATCTTTCCCATTGTGTTTTCTTTTCATCTAACCCTCACGCGAAAACAGAAAATCCTCGTCTCCCACCAGTAGAAGCGGCTATCGTCTGCAGCCACAGTAGAAGCAGGCGCGTCTCCAACTAGAGCAACAACGTTCGCATCCTCCAAGCACAACAACATTGATATTTAGAGTGGGCACTATTGATTAAGGTTTTGGGAAATTCGTTCTTCTTCTCCATCAATTTTTCCAGCAACGAACCTGTTCTCTTAGCAACCATTGCACGGTCCTTCATTGAGTAGCAAATTCTCTTCCTTTCTCCTCGATTTTTTGTATCTTTGTTCATTCTTTGTATTGTTTTTATCTATCTTTGCCATCAATGTGAATATATATGCACTAATCATCGATTCTGTAAACCCTCCATGTAAATGATCTACTGTTCTTCTTATACCTTGACCGGAGATGTAAATACTAAACTCCAAATACTATTTTTAAATGTACGGGGGTTGTGGTTGTGCGTGAGTGAGCGACAGAGAAGAAATTAAATGGAAGTCACGAGGGAATTGATTTCTGATAAAAATTAATATTGAATTCACCTACCCCTACAAACTCTGCATTTCAATTTTAACCATTTGCTGGAAACCGTTTGCAATTCTACCAACTTGATTCATTTACATTCAAAAGATTGACAACCATGGCAGGAGCATTACTATATCACAGTCTGCAAAAAATTGTTTGTAATTTAGGGCTTATTGGAAATGGTTGAGGTAACATTGTTTCTATTGTTTCTTTTTTTTCTCTGATGAATGGTAAATATTAATTAGGAAACAAAATTTGTATTATTTTATTTTGTTGATGATTATTAATGATACTACTTATTTTGAATTTTGTACACTGAAAATCTGATTGCATTATGAATTCAAAGATATTAAGCATTATACCAAAATGCTGGTAGGAATGTGGTAAGGTCCATTACGCTGATTCTTTATTCCGCGAGGTTGGTGAAACGTTGTCATCGTCACAAGCATGGCGGTGATCGTTCGAATTGTTTACCATTTATACAATATTCTAATCCTAGGCATTTCAACATGGATAATGACCACATGCACCAAAAGGGGTAGAGAAAGAAAAATTGAAGCAACTAATGTGGGTAGAGTGAAGTTGAAGTCAACAAATGTTACTTCTTAGTTCACCTGAAATCAGTGGTATTGATCCACTGCCATGTCTGCGTTACTGAAATCCACGATTCTCCCTATCATCATAATGCAGAGCAAGAGAAATCAGAAACTTCCCTTTTACTGATTTTGATTTTGGTGTGTTCTTATTTTCTGCAGTTTGAAATTTCATCACTACCTGGTATCCTTGAGAAAGTATCCCATATGCTATCTCCTTTGTTTCCTTCATCTGTAGCTCCCTCAAACTGTGACAGAAAATGTTTACCTTCTTTCTTAAACTGTCATTTCAATTAGAATTTGAAGTAAAAGTTTGTATTAAGGTTTAACATGAATTATGCAGATGAATGAAAATTAAAATGAAAAAGGTTTGTATAACTCAGTCTAAGTTTTGTGAGCTGAATAATAGAAGGAAACCTGAAATGCATACCTGGTGAGCTGAAGAAGCAATTCCAAATATAAACCCTTTTGGGAAATCTGCTCTGCTTATTGATTCTGCTTTCTCAATTGTTATGAGGACAAGAGTTAGAGAGAAAACAATAAGCCTCATGATGGTTGTTGATGTAAAATGAATCTTTGGTGGTTAGAGTCTAAAATGCGTTGGTTATATTTATATACATAAAAAATGTAGCTATCTTTGTTGTAAAGGTGAAGGTTGTGGCAGAAGAAGAAATAGACTAATTAAATAGAGTGGGTTTCTTGAGAAATCTTTTGTTCTTGGTATTCAACTTCTCTGAGGGACCATGCTCATGAATCAAACACAGATGAATTTTGATGGCATCATTGGCATGTAATATTTGATTAGCAAGAGATCTTTCTATGTTCTTCTTATCTGAAAATTGTGTTTTGTGTGTGTAGGGAGATGCAAAAGGGTGTCTTCGGATAATGTTGATGATGAGGAAACTTGAACCTAAGGGAATGGTGCAGTGTGCTTGAATAATAAGGTTACAGTTGCGGGGAAGAGATTATAACTTGTGTTGTTAGCTTAATGCCACACTCAATGTGCCTTTCCGCTTTTATACTTCTCCATTTCTTCAGTATGTTTATGTTATTCGGGTGAGTGGGTAAGTATTTCAACCAGAACATTGAATTAGGCCATAATTATCTTAATACATTTGCTTGTCGTCAAGTTCATCTTCTTTGTCTTTCTAATCCATTTTTCTCTTCACGCAATGATATAAATAATTCAATAGATGCAACATTTGATTTTTGATGTGAATACTTCTGTTTAGAATCCATTAAATATAAACATGTAGGAAATGTTCCTTCATGCATTAATGTTGTCCTTTGAAAGTATTGACTAGTTTTCTCTGTAGTGATAACAAAGATTGGTGGAATGGTACTGATGCCCTTATGCAATTGTTGCAGGAAGAGCATTCATCTTTACTCCCTCGTGGTTGGGAATTAACCAAGCTCAGTAAGAGTACCAAAGTAGGTGAAACATTACCTTGCTAAAGAGTACCAATATTGGATCCAGCCAGAATGCTTTTTAAACAAGTAATTATATAATATGTGTTGATGATATTTAGAAATAGTGGATTCTATGCTATTTATGAAGTATGCTTTTTAAACAAGTAATTATATAATATGCGTTGATGATATTTAGAAATAGTGGATTCTATGCTATTTATGAAGTATGCTTTTTAAACAAATAATTATATAATATGCGTTGATGATATATATTTTTTCATAAATAATGTGAGTATAATATATCATATCTATTTTTTTATTTTTGTATTAGATAAATACGAGTTTTTTCATCACTTTAATGTACATTATGATTGACATATTATATTGATCATTGTATGCGTTGATGATATATATTTTTTCATAAATAATGTGAGTATAATATATCATATCTATTTTTTTATTTTTGTATTAGATAAATACGAGTTTTTTCATCACTTTAATGTACATTATGATTGATATATTATATTGATCATTGAAGTTGATATAACCTTCTCATATATTTAAAAGTTTACGTTAAATTCAAAGTTCAATAAGTTTCTGAATAAAAAAATTGTGAGCCAATTACTGAACCTCCAATCTCACTTTCCAACATTGTTTATTTACATAAAAAAGTTTGGTTTTGTAGAAATAACACTATACGCCAAGTTTGGATGGGCCACTTGCCAGAACTTTCTTGTAATAATAAATAAATGTTTTTTTTGTATTATATAGACAAATTATCTTTCATATCTTCTCCCCCGTTGACCCATAACTCATCACAATCCGGGGGCAGAGAAATATAAAATGAATTGAAAAATAAGAGAGTGAAAATATATAAAATGAATTGAAAAATAAGAGAGTAAAAATATATAAAATGAATTGAAAAATAAGAGAGTGAAAATTTCTCCCCCGTTGACCCATAACTTACCTTGTTAAGCTCTGTATCAAACAATATGGCTTCACATATGACCATCCCCTTCCTGATTTATAATTATTGGACCTGCATCACCTTGCCTTCGGATATAGGTAGAAACCAGTCAATGAAATAAATCTTCCCATCTAAATTGTATTTTCATTCTCATTAACAGGATCTTAGAAAGTAGAACTCTTTATTGTCATTTCTTCGCACTGTAGCACTAGATGTACTTATGCAGAAAAAACTTTGTTGCATATACATATATATCTATCCTTGTTTAAGTCTACTACTTCAAAATTTATTATTAGTCCTACCCAATTTCCTTAACATTAATTTACCTCTTTCTATTTTCCTTAATTCTCACAGTCACAACAATGTGCATGAAATATATATAAAAGAAGCATTTAAAATATGGGGATACAAATACTAATGATGGACTTGTTTGTGTGTACACAAACAAATACTGTTATTGTTTATTTCTTGTCTATTTGACTTCAATCAACTTATTTCTATTGTTTCTTTTTTTTTCTCTGAATGAAACACAACAGAGTTAGGTTATTCTTAATGAATGACGTGGAGTTGCTATCTGGGAATCATAAGATCAACTAACTAACTGGGTACAGAAACAAGCACCTCAAATGGCTTATCTAGAACTTCTGGCATGCTAAAATTGGATGGTGGATTATCATTAATAAGCCCATGTAATTGGTTGAGGTAACATGAATATTATTTTATAGTTTCTTATTGGAAATGGTGTTAGTTTGAAGAATATATGTATGCATGTGAATTTTCCTTAGCTTTATGTTTTAGAAATTAAAATTATTAGATTAGGAATAAGAATCTTATTATTATTATATTGTATCTTGACTTCTATATAGCTAATATTATAGTAACTACATGATAGCTCAAAGAAAATATGGATCGGAAATGGATGTTTGCTAGTCGATTATCAAAAGAATATGAAGATGGGGTGAAAGAGTTTCGTAGATTTGCAGTTGAGCATGCAAAAAACCCTAGTAGAATTATTTGTCCTTGCTTGAAGTGTTGTCATTCAAGGGTAGTGAACGCAGATGAGTTAGAAGCACATTTAGTATGCAACGGAATTGATAAAAGTTATTCATGTTGGACCAAACATGGTGAAAATCAAAAAAATGATATAGCACATAATGGGCATGATAGCACAAGTTATGCACCACAAGAGACTGACACAACATATGACTTTGACCAAGTTGAGGAGATTGCAAACATTATTGAAGAGGATATGCGAGATTGTCCTCAAATGTTTGACAGGTTGACAATGGATGCAAAAACACCATTGTATAATGGTTGTACTAGTTTCACAAGACTATCAGCGGTGTTAAAATTATTCAATTTGAAAGCAGGATATGGATGGTCTGGTAAGAGCTTTACTGAATTACTATCACTTTTGAAAGATATGCTACCACAAGATAATGTACTTCCTTGTCGAATGTATGAGGCTAAAAAAATGTTAAGCTCTATTGTTATGAGCTACGAGAAGATTCATGCTTGTCCAAATGATTGCATTCTTTTTCGAAATGAATATGCACCATTGGATAAATGTCCTAAATGTAGAGCATTACGTTACAAGAAAAATTCAGCACCGATGAAAGTGGTATGGTATTTTCCTATAATACCAAGATTTAGGCGCATGTATCATAATGCACAAGATGCAAAGAGCTTAAGATGGCATGCAGATGAAAGGATATGTGATGGAAAGCTTCGACACCCTGCTGATTCTCCTCAATGGGCAAAAGTTGACCATGATTACCCCAATTTTGGAAAAGAACCAAGAAACCTACGTCTTGCTTTGTCTACTGATGGAATAAATCCGCATGGTATGCAAAGCAACTCGCACAACACGTGGCCTGTGGTTATGATTATATATAACCTACCTCCATGGCTATGCATGAAAAGGAAGTTCATGATGTTGTCCATGTTAATTCCAGGTCCAAAACAACCCGGGAATGACATAGACATATACTTGGCACCTTTGATTGAAGACTTGAAGGATATGTGGAACGAAGGTGTAGTGGTGTATGATGGCTATATGGAAGAAAGTTTCCAGCTAAGAGCAATGTTGTTTGGCACAATTAATGATTTTCCAGCATACGGTAATCTATCTGGATATAGTATCAAAGGGAAGTGTGCATGCCCTATATGTGAAGATAATACAGATTGGGTGCGATTGGAACATGGTAAGAAAAATGTTTTTCTTGGTCATCGCAGATTCTTACCTTCAAAACATCGTTATCGAGGGTGGAGAAAAGCGTTTAATGGAAGAATAGAAGAACGTAGACCTCCAGAATTGTTGTTTGGTGATAAAGTTTTTCATAAAGTAAAGAATATAAACAACAAATTTGGTAAAACTTTTGCAGCAGATCTAGTCACATTTGGGTGGAAGAAAAAGTCAATCTTTTTTGAGTTGCCATATTGGAAATCCTTGTATGTTAGACATTTCCTTGATGTTATGCATATTGAGAAAAATGTATTTGATAGTGTGATAGGTACATTGTTGAATGCTCCTGGAAAGTCTAAGGATGGCATCAATGCAAGGTTGGACCTACTTGATATGGGAATTAGAACAGAATTAGCACCAATAAAGAAAGGTAAACGTCAATATCTACCACCAGCAGCTTATACTCTATCTAGAAAGGAGAAATTTGTGTTTTGTAAGTTTTTGCAAGGAGTTAAAGTTCCAGAGGGTTACTCATCAAACATCAGAAACCTAGTATCTATGAAAGATCTAAAACTAAAAGGGTTGAAGTCTCATGACTGTCATATTCTCATGGAGCATTTGCTACCGATAGGCATACGTTCCATTTTACCTAAAAAGGTAAGATGGACCATAACTAAACTATGTTATTTCTTTAGAGCCATTTGTAGCAAAGTGATTGACACTGGAAAATTGCAAGCACTAGAAAGAGAAATTATTGTAACTTTGTGTGAGCTTGAAATGTTTTTCCCACCTTCTTTCTTTGACATAATGGTTCATCTTACCATTCATTTAGTTAAAGAGACACAATATTGTGGGCCAGCATATATGAGATGGATGTACCCAATGGAGCGTTATATGAAGATATTGAAGGGTTATGTGAAAAATCGAAGTCGACCAGAAGGATGTATAGTGGAACGATATATACTTGAAGAAGCTATTGAGTTCTGTACTGATTACCTCTCTAATGTTGACTCAATAGGACTTCCAAAGTCTCGACACTTAGCAAGAACCTCAAGAGAGGGGATTACTGGAAAGACTATAATGACCATATCGAGGAAAGATTGGGAACAAGCTCAACTGTATATTCTACACAATGACGAAGAAGTTGAACCATATATTGAGAGACACAAAGCCATGCTAAAAAGATTAAATCCAACTAGGACTACAGTTGGATAAGTAGAGAACACAATGCAACTTTTATACAATGGCTAAAAAGCCACATTTATGCAAAGTTAAATGTGAACTCCTCTAATATTTCTGACAGATTGAGATGGTTAGCAACTGGTCCAACTTTTCAAGTCTTCTCTTACAGTGCTTATATGATTAATGGGTATACATTTTGTACTATAGAACGAGATAATCAAAGCACTATGCAAAATAGTGGTGTCACTTTGGTGGCTGAATCTATGCATATCTCAAGTGCTAAGGATAGAAGTCCTATATATGCAAATATGTCGTATTTTGGGGTAATTGAACACATATGGGAGTTGGATTACAAAACATTTCAAATTCCCATATTTGGTTGCAAGTGGGTTGATAACAATAACGGAGTTCGACAAGATGAGGCAGGGTTTATGCTTGTGAATTTTAATAAAGTGGGGTACAAGGATGAGCCATTTATTTTAGCATCACAAGCGCAACAAATATTTTATGTCACTGATCCTGTAGATGTCAATTGGTCAATTGTTTTATTATCCAATAAAATAAATGAGCATCACAATGAAGATATAGAGGACGAAAATACAAATATTGAGGATGATCCTTTATATGACATATCATATGATGATGATCCAATAACAGATGATATCTTGTATAGGAGAGATGACCATGAGGAAGGGATTTGGATAAATCCATCATTTTGTATCAATAAGAAACCTAATCATTTAAAGTTGACTACAAAAAAGAAAAGGTTGGTTTACACATGTTTTTTTCTTTCGTATGTTACATTTATAACTTTATATTTTTATGTCTTTCCCTTTTTACCGATGCTAACCTTTTTTTTAATCTCTTTTGTTATAGGTAAATGACATCTCATAGTGAAGATAATAATCTTCCTCTTGAGGAAGCAAAATGGAAGAAAGGTGTTGTGATTATGAAGAAAATTATTCGAGCTAGAAGTGAAGGAAGAAAATTAGATGTAATGTATCTATTTGATCCTTTAATATCTTTTACATTCCAGAAAAATAATATGTGCTTATTCATGATATTAGGTTTCATGGAATGCAAGAGGTCAACCAATTGAACCTGGTGGTACAAACTTCATTAGTTATCTTGGATCCATTGTCCGTTCTAATGTTCCTATAACATGTGATAATTGGAAAGACTTGGCTTTGAGTTCCTATAAGGACATTATTTGGAATGATATACAAGTAAAATATATTATCCTTACTTATTTTAAAGTATGTGTTATGGTTGCCCAAACTTCTTTATGCTAATTTTTTTTCTTTTACAGTTAACTTTTAATGTTGATACATGTCGTAAGAATTATGTATTAAAGGAGGCAGGTAAGTTGCTTAGGACTTTTAGAACTAACTTGGCCAACACTTATCTAAAGGATGAGAATGGAAATTACATAGAGAATCCTCCTACTGAGCCTCTTGAGAAGTATGCATCAATGATTAGTGAGGATGTTTGGAAAGACTTTGTTGCAAAACGTATGGATACAAGTTTCCAGGTAATCTATAATATCCAAATGCAATGTATTTATCCTTTGATTCATGTAGATAAGATTACATTTACAATCTTTCTATATAGGAAAAGAGCTTAAAAAATAAGGAAAGAGCATCACACTCTAAGTACCCTTATAGAGGTTCACGTAAGGGGTATGCACGCATAGAACAAGAAATGGTAAGTCAATATATCAATAAATAAACAATACACAACTTGCTTATATGATTTGTAACTAGGTTGATTATATTTCCCAAAACTTAGATAAAGGAATTGGGATCAAATGTTAGTAATATTCCCCGTCAAGAATTATGGAAGCATGCTCGTGTGAATAAGGCTGGGGAAATTGAAAATGAAGATGTTCAGCAAGTTTGGGACAAATGTGTAAGTAATATCTTTTCATATAATATTTGTCTGTGTTTGATATGAGAATAAGTGTGATATGTTTGATTATTGTTTATTGTAGGTAATATTGTCACAAACTATACAGTCAGAAGAGATGAGTAATGCTCGCTCAGACATTCTTGCTCAAGCATTATGTGTCCCAGAGTATCCAGGTCGTGTTAGAGCAACAGGATTTGGAGTCAGTCACAAAGATTATTTTCCGCCCAAAAAGCGTTATACACAACAAGACCATGATGCATTGACTACTCAAATGAAAGACATGGCTGAAAGAATGGCACGGATGGAGAATGAGATTAATTCACTTCGAAAGAAGGACACATCTAATAACATAGAAGAACCTGATATTGGTGTCAATAGTGGCCAAGGGAGTTGCACAATTTCATCAAATAGTTTTCCCGAGGTAACTAACTTTTCTACATTAGCGTAACTTGCTTACGTTAAATTTGTAATAGCTCTCTACATTTGGTCACTTTAAACATTATATCTTATAGTTATATTTTATAATGTAGGGGGTCTCAAGTTGTAAATTGTTTGTATCATCACCATTACTTTGCTTGGTTACCCATGGGAAATTGCATAATGTTAAAGGTGATACACTACATGGTAGATCTCTACCTAATGGTCATGTTAAAGTTAGTGTAGATATTGCTGTGGAGCCAAATGTATCCTTGCCTATACCTAATGCTGATGACGAGATAATGACAATAGGACAAGCAATAGGTACATTTGTGGCATGGCCAATCAATCTTTTACAGGTTGTTGATGCGGTATGCTTGTCAAACCTTATTAATTCATAATTATTTATGAAAATATTTATCTATCACCTAATTTTGTTTAATTGATGATGTTTTAGGATTCCACTCTATCTAAAAAGAAAAAGATTAATAATACGAATGAATCTGTCGCACCTAAAAGAAAATGTCAAGGAAAAATGACTGTTCAACATATTCCTCGTAAAGTGATTCATCCCAATCTTCCTCAATGGTGCAACTACCTCTTTTCATATATGAAATTAAAGCCTACAGAGTCACTTTCCCCAATAGAAATAGAGAAAGACATATTTGGTTTTGATGAACATAAAGAAATCATTAATGCAGAAATTATTGGAGAAATTATTGACTATGCATGGCTTGGTGCAACTACAATTTCTATATATATCGGGTACAATATACTACTTTTTTATAATTGACTTTAATCTTTGGTGAGTAGCTTTTATGATTTTACTAACTTTTAATTCTTATATCTTTCTTTTATAAGGTACCTATATCAAAATTTCATTAAGCCAAATCATAAGGGGTTCTTCTTTTTATCACCCCAAATAACAACACATGAACTACCAATGAAAGAGAGAATGCAAAAAATAGTGAGTATATTTCTTGACAATGGGGTGATTAATAAGTTTGTTCTTGCTCCTATCAATACAGGGTAATACTTTTTTTCCTAACTTTATCAATAATGTATTATTTTCAAAGTTAGATGCACAAAATCTAATTTTGTTGATGCATTTTCAATTTTAGCCAACATTGGGTCTTGCTCGGAATCAATCTTAAAATGGAGATAATTTATTATCTTGACCCATTGGCGAAAGACATTAATATGAGGCAAGATTTGAAGAAGTTGTTTGACATGTAAGAATCTTCTTAATGTGATTCACATATATATATATATGTATACTTTTTGTATATATATTTTTTTACTTATGTATGCTTCATTTTTATTATTAACAAGGGTTATACAAACCTACCGAGCTCAAAGAGGGTCTATGGTTTCAAAGTCTAAGTTAAGCAATATCAAATGGACACCAATTAAGGTAGATTACAATTGTGCATTTGAAGATCAAATGATGTTGTTTTATTTGAAGGTTAATACCAATTGTATTGATGTTTTCTAGTGTCCAAAACAATCCAACGGCCATGATTGTGGGTATTACATTTGTCGATATATGAAGGAAATTGTCACATATTGTGAAGGAGGGACAATTCCAATAGATGTAAGTTATCTTAATTATATGTATTATTCATTTGTAGTAGGATTTTGATTGACTAATTTTGTTTTATTTTTCTTTGTTGTAGTATTTTCCTAGTTGCAGATGTCAACAATATTCTGACAATCAAATCATTGAAGTCAGGGAAGATTGGTGTTTTTATCTCATTAGTAAATGTTTATAGGTTAGTTGTATAATTCCTTATATAACAAAATAGGGAAGGTTAGGAATAATGTTTTGTCTAAAGTGTTTTGGCCCCACAGTCTAGCAAATATGGAACATGATGGATGAGTACTACAAATATTAGTTTTTTTTGCTAATTTCTTTCATGTAATATTATACTTTTTTAAAAATATATAAACATCATTAAGTTTTTTTGTGTAACTATGTAAGAATTTCAATGCCCTTTCATTTCAGTTTTGCTTGATTTCATTCGAAGTCTTTATACATGCATGTGAGTCGAAGAATAGAATGAATAAAAAATTAAATAAATTATAATAAACAATAATCAAACCAATACACATCGCTTGTTTTAAAAAATGTTATCTATTGATGAATTGAAAAAGTGTTATCCATTAATGAAAAATAGACAATGTTTATTTGAACAAGCGCTATCTACTAATGAATTGAAAAAGCGCTACCTATTGATGAAAAACTACTCTCATAGACAGCGCTTATTCAGTCAAGTGTTGTCTATGAGAGCTTTTATAGACAGCGCTTATTCAGTCAAGTGTTGTGTATGAGAGCTTTGATAGACAGCGCTTATTCAGTCAAGTGTTGTCTATGAGAGCTTTGATAGACAACATTTTCTAAAGAAAGTGCTATCTATTAAAAAATATATAGATACCGCTTGTTTAGATAAGCGCTATCTATCAAGTGTCATTAGACAGCGCTTGTAAAAAAGCGCTGTCTATTAATAGATACCGCTCCAATAGATAGCGCCTAAAAAGTGCTATCTATTAAGAAAAAAAACGCTGTCTATTGCCAAATTTGGCGTAGTGTTACGTCAAACTAAATAATCCTCCTACTGAAGTAGTTGGTCCTTACATGGAGAAGTTATTTTTGTACCAAGTTATAACTTCAAAAGTGAAAAGGTAATGGGAATTGTCTTTTTTCATTATTGTCGGTGTTATTTTGATGACTTTAATATCATCTTTTTCACATGAAAGATGTGTATTTGTTGAGATAAATGAGCAGATACTGACCAGTAGTGAAACATGTACTGCTTTATTTATAAACAATTTTAATTTGTTTGCCAAAGTTAATTGTATACATATTTTATGCATGATAAGGTCATTCGTGATTGTTCAAAGCGGAAGGTTAACAAATGCGTTTGGTCTTTAACAAACTACAATGAGTTATTTGTGCATAGACTTCTTTCTATAAATGATGTCTTCACGACAAAATTTGTTAGTATTGTCAATGTTGTCTGTTGTGGCTATAGTCAGTTTATGTGTTTCAATTATTTTACTTAACTTGTTTCAGTTAATGGCATATGTGCTTCATGATAACCATTAGTGGTGTTATGCCCTTAATTGGGAAACAAGAAAATTGTATGTTCTTGACTCCCTAGGACACAATGTCCTAGGAGAAAACAAATTGATAATCATATTAGAAGTAGTGTGATGTTCTTTAATATGCAGAAATGATTTTTTATTTCTTTTGGCTATAAAGTAATATGACATGTTACTTGGTTTGTTTAAAGGCCCATAATTTGGAGCATTTGTTTTCTATGCTATGTCTCCTCTATCCAAAGAGAAACCAAGTTTCGAATTAATCATTGAAGACTTGCCACAACAACCTAACTTGTAAGCTTTTGTCGGTGTCAATTGAAAGTAGTAAGGCATGTAAGACATGATGACTATTGTCATATTTCATTTCATTAAATTTGGTTTTGATGTACAATTTGACTATGGTATTAGGGTACTTAAATATTTGGAGCATTAGGAAACTGACAAAAAGTACAATGGCAAAAGTATGCTTGTTTATAGTGGCATAAGTACATTTTGCAAAGAGGAAACTAATGATTTGATTTAATCATGTCATAAGTAATTTTGTCATCAATGCTAATGTAGGTCAATTGCTCATCATCACTGATATCCTCTATTGTCTCTAGAAGGATTTCATCTAGGTGCTCCCCATTTGCATCCACATTCTTTTCCAGATTTGTTTGAACATTCATGTGTACATCACTGTCTACAAGTACTTGTTCATTGGGGTTCAAATTGGCTTGAACACAGTCTTGGGTTTGTTCCTTTTGTCCCTCCATAGTATGTCAAGGTTGTACCTCTTCAATTTTTGGACTACTGATGTCATGGTTGACGACCTATGCATTTCATGATAACTTATCACATTAAATATGTTTTTGGACAGCACACAAAATAATGAATAAATTATAAAATATCAGATCTTAAATATATTCCTTTGTGTGATTTTTGTGTACAACTTATCTGGCTTGGGCTTGAATATGACCACTTCTTTCAGTTATATGACAACCCCAACACCAATTAGTGGACCACATTAAGGATGTGAAACTGCTTTTTTGTGGACGTTGGCCTGGGCAGTATGTTTTTGGTCCTGATATAAAATTTTACGAGCATTATAATCTGTATTTAGCATGTTATTTGGGGACAAATTGAGGACATTAACAACATAATATAAGATCAACAATCTTAACAATCATAAGCAGATTACCCAACCCATTTGGCTTACACTCCTTCACAACACAGGCCACAAAGGGCAATCTGTCAAAAAGAGTAACCTTTTTCATGTGACCCTCTTCCACCAAATTTGCATTTGGTATTAGTTACGCCATTCAGTTCTTTGCACTGATGAAAAAAAAGAGGTTCATTATGTATATATCTACAACAAGTTCATCCACTAATATTTTATCATGGTGTTTTATGTACATGGTGGCCCATTTCGAAGCATTTGTTCCCAAATCATGAGCAAATGTTGTTACAGCGATGTCCTCCATAAATTGTTGTGTTGACTACCCTCACTCTGCCTCACGGTTCATCATCACAGCATGAAAATTTCCTACTGGACCAAGGATAAAAGACATAGTTTCATTGCACCGTCGCATGAATGTGTGCAAGTTGAATACATCTACTTCCAGAGCCTGCCATGGTTCCATTTTCTCTACTGTAGATACCCACAAGAATAAAATTATGAGGAAGGAGACCCATTCAATGGGTCTTATTTGAAGTGTTGACAAAACTACCCTTTAAAAGTGATAATTTAATTGACGTGACTTTTCCGTCTTTATAGTCCATCTTGTTACATTGCTTTTCTACGTTTTCTACAAGCCACTCTCTCACAGTTGTCCTGTCAACCATCAACATTAAATTGCATTCATTGCATGGAAGGTCACTGTCTTACTTTTCAGGTTGCACAAAATAAGTAAAAATAATTAAACCCTGATAACGCTGTCGTTGACGCGATCAAATTAATACTACTAAACTATAACAACTTCAGTATTGCTAAGATAGTAGTCAAGAAAATAGAAAGGGGAAAGTAACCCTAAGTCGTCTCCCAACGAACATGGAATTAAATTTTAACAAATTAGTTCTTATAAAACTATACAAATGAGTTAGTCAAATAAAATAAAAAATATAGGGGATTAAGATAAACAAAGATAGAAATAAAATTTAAAAGATAAAAAGAAATAAAAAAATAGTAAAGAAAATAGATTGATTCCATTGCTTTTTCAAAATAGATTCATCATCGGTTATCTAAAGATTATTGCTCAATTAATTATTGTTATAGATTTACAAATTAATCAATGTAAAGTCTCAATTAATTTGTTGGCGTTCTCACTTTTAACCAAAGTACAGTCTCAATTAAAAGTGAGAAATTTTAGATTATCCACAGTAAATTCAACCAAAGTACAATCTTAATCAAATTTACTATGCCTAATCATGTCTATTCTTTTATCTCCTCACCAAATAAAAAGCTTAATTAATCAAAGTAAAGTCTCAATTAATTGTAGTTAGAGTAAATACCTTTAACCAAAGTAAAGTCTCAATTATTGGTAAAAACTCATTTAATCATATGAAAGTTTCTAAATAAAATCAAAGTAAAGTCTCAATTCAATTTAAAAACCCTTGGACTCATATGACCAACATGCATATAGATTTAAAATCATTACTTCTTACGTGATTTAAAGATAAAAGACATAGATGAATGAAAACCTCAACAATAATAAAAAGAACAAAGAAATTAATTGATCTAACATCAGAATCCAATTAAGAAATTACAATGGAATCAACCCAAGAAGTTTAGAACTCCATGAATGCAAAATAAAGAGAGAAGAATAGAGAAGAAAAGAGAGAGAAAGAAATTAGGCCTCCCTAAGGGTTCCTCAATTTCGACGTGCTGAGCTTCTTGGAATGCTTGGCTTGGATTTTTGTGATTTTTATAATTTCCTATTCTTGGATTTATTTTTAAGGTGTCATGAAGCTTTAAGCAATTTATTTCCACACCTCCATAAGCTCAACTTAGCTACAACTGCACTAACACACCTCAAAATATCCAAAGAACATTTATGCAACTAAAAAGCTATTTTTAACATGTTTTTGTATCTGATGCTCAATAAACCCAATTATAGGAAATCCCAATTAAATCAATCTTTGAGCACACAAATTCAATTAAAATACCCAGAATTAAACATTAAATGAGGGCAAAAGCACACACTCATCAAACCCCTTTAAAACAAGTTAAAGCAAATGAAATCTGCCATTAATATTCAACGCATAACAACTGTTGAGTTTTTGGATGCATTGAAGAGGTTCAAGAAGTAGTAAATAACATCATTTTCTTTGACCAACAACCACCTTCCACCCAATGTAATGGTGCGTTTTTCTATGTTTAATGTCTTCCAGCTAC
The DNA here is from genome assembly GCF_037176805.1 of Vigna unguiculata. NCBI lineage: Eukaryota > Viridiplantae > Streptophyta > Magnoliopsida > Fabales > Fabaceae > Vigna > Vigna unguiculata. The sequence continues at coordinate 18,173,762 of NC_140795.1, read as the reverse complement.
GTTACACTTTATGAAAGTAATTGGTATAAAGTCATATTTTTTTTTTTCAAATCCACTCCTTACTCTCAAATGAATTAGAAACATTGTTCTAAATTAAAAAAAATGATTTAACTCATTGAATGACCATAGTGATGTTGAATGTGTGGATAAAATTAACTCATTCTGATTTTAATCTCATCCGTAGATGCAAAATGGGGAACGAGATGACCTTATATGCTTGGATGACATTACTTTACTTGATGAAGATTGTGGTCTAGGTACATCATATGGGGAGGATACCTTTGGTTTTGCTGAATTGATTAACCACACTGAGGATGGTGCTTTGCCCATAGTTGTAATGCAATTTGAGACTACAAAAGACATTAAGAGTTTCTACAAGAAACATGTTGTCAAATGTGGTTTTGGGGTGCGAATTCACACCTCAAAAAAGGATGATGATGACCACTTGTGTTACCTGAAATTAGTTTGCTCAAGGGAAGGTAAGTATGTGTCCCAAATCCCACCCAAATTGAAGACCCACCCTACCCAAAGAAGACAATGTCCAGTATCCTTAACAATGGTGAGAAAACCACAAGCATGGATAGTAAGCGCTATGGTTCATAAACACAATCATGACATTAGTCCTACAAAATCAAGGTTAATACGTAGAAATAGAAGGTTGAATTTACAAGCCAAGCAAACCCTATATATTAATGACCAGGCCGGTGTACATTTGAACAAGACTTTTAAGTCCTTGGTAGGCCATGTAGGAGGTTTTGAGAACTTAGATTTCGTCAAGCGAGACACAAGGAACTACATCGGGCAACAAAGACGTGCCTTTGGGAAGGAAGGAGATGGCCAGGCTTTGATGCAACATTTATCAATAATGAGAAAGTTGAATAATTACTTCTATTATGAAATTGACATTAACGCAAAAAATATAATCATTAATGTTTTTTGAGCAGATGCAAGGAGTAGAGCTACCTAAGTGGATTTTGGTGATGTTGTCTCATTTGATACTACATACCTAACCAACAAATACGACATGCGTTTCGCACCATTTGTTGGTGTTAACCATCATGGGCAATCAATTCTACTAGGTTGTGGACTGTTGTCTTTAGAAGATACTTCAACTTTTACATGACTCTTTCAATGTTTGTTGTGGTGCATGGGGAACAGGGCACCGGATGGGATCATAACTGACCAATGCAAAGCAATGAAAAATGCTATTGCTTCTTGTATTTCACAACACCAAACATCAGTTGTGTTTGTGGCACATCATGAAGAAAGTCCAAAAAAAATTAGGTGGATTGACAACCTACAAGACCATAAAGCATGGTTTGAAACAATTGGTTTACGAGTCCACCTCCACTATTGATTTTGAGGTAGGTTGGGAATAATTCATATCCAAGTTTTCCTTACAAAATAACGAATGGCTTTCAATGCTTTACAAGGAAAGAAGTAGATGAGTTCCTTATTATTTGAAGTCACAATTTTGGGCTGGTATGTCCACCACTCAGAGAAGTGAGGGTATAAATGTCTTCTTTGATGATTTCATTAATTCTACCACAACACTCAAACAATTTGTCGTCCAATATGACAATGCTCTATGATCCAAGGTCGAGAAGGAAATTGAACCCGACTTTGGTTCGTTAAATACCACCCTACCTTGTGCCACTCAATCATTTATTGAAAGGCAGTTCCAAGAAGAATACACTTATGCAAAGCTTGCTGAAGTTCAACAAGAGCTAAGGAGTAAGATTAAATGAAATATGAAGACTTGCAAATGTGATGACATCTATTCAAAGTACATGGTTAAAGAGGAGTGCATTCGTAATGGGGAAAGTGCTGACAAAAGGTAAGTCCATCTTGGTAAGAGAAAAAAAATTCTTATTTCACCATTGCGACGTCAAACAATTTAAAATAAAAGGCCAAAGGTTAGTTTTTGTCCTTTATTATTTTAACTTGAATATGGATATGAATGAAAAACAAGTCACACAAATTCGCACTTATGCAACCACAAGTTAGCGAATAAAGTGTACACTGCAATTTAAGAGTATATATGACAAAATTAGTATTTCCAGCAGAAATTATGACTACTTCCAGTAAGGTCACAAACTTACAAAATTATAAATATTCTTCATGGCATCAAGCGGACTCTTGAAAGTATTATTTATAAAGAAAATTAATAATGGAAAATGTTTTGTTAAAAACAATTAACTTGGGTTAGCAGTAGATATGTCATTGCTTTGCACTTACAAATTGAATGAAGAACAAACATACGCATGGGTATATTTGACTTGAGTATATTCCATGATGGACAACCTTGAATATTTAAGGCCTCCTCCCAAGATAAACGTAAGTGAAAACCAAGTACTACTGCTTAGCACTTATGAAGCCATGAGTTAGCACATCAACTATGCACTGGAATTTAATAGTATATAACACAAATTATGACTACTTTCAATTACTTCACTTATTTGCTATATTATAAATATTTCCTATATTCTAAAGAAAGTGAAATATGCCAGAGGTTCTGTACAAAACATTTGACATGGCTTAGCACAACTTAACTCATTGCTTAACACTTATAACCCATGGCTTACCAAATACATGACAGCGGAATTTAACATTACTCATTGTGAATCTTTTTAAGCCCTTCAATCTAGGCACCATTTATAAGATGCGCACTTCAACATAAAATGAGAATAAAACTAAATCATTCCAATCCATTCAACTTACTTCAATAAAATACAAAAATAACAAGCAAATAGTAAGGTTGGTTAACCAATTAACAATAATAACAAAATTGGTGTTCCAAACATCACTTTTATAACTTCATAATTAATCAACAACTTATATAAAAAAGGGAAGCAGAAATGTATCGCACTGTATACATAAAATGAAACTAAATTCTAACATCACTACAAACATGCAACAACTTCTAAGTAACCCACTTCCTCCTCCTGTAAGTCATAAACAGAGTTTGTATCGCTTCCTAGGTTCTTCCTTCAATCAGTAGTACAAATTAGTGCTTTCAGCTTCCTCCTTATCAAGGTGCCCACCAACCTCTTGGCCCTATTGCTGCTGAGGAGTACTTTCAACAAATTCAAACCTATCATGCTGCCCATATTCATGAAAGTCTTCCTATCCCCCATTTTCATATGGTTATGCTAGAACCTCCTGTTTGAAATTGTTATTCCACGTATCATTCATTATTGCTTTAAACTCTGCCATTGCCTTCCGTAGTTCCAAAATATCTGCTTCTTGTTTATCTATTTCTATACTTAAATGTTCCTTGTCTTCTTTGTCGTCCTCAAATCCTATACCATATTTATCAAAAGCTTCCTTCACAAAACGATGAGAAAGCTCAAAGTTTGATACACCAACATCCATGACAACTTGAAACATTACACCAAAAAATTACTTGAAAAATTCAAATCAATAACTACAACTAACTAATCATACAAAGTCAACTTTCATACCTTGTTCTTATTCAAAGCAGTAGTTATTTTGTCCTCAGCCACTTTCATATCCATCCATTGCAATACTCAGGGGAACATTGTCCTTGATTTTCCAATATTACATTTTGGAATCAAGCAGTGCTCAACAGACCATAACTAAAATAACTCAACAAAAAAAAAAGTAACTTAATACATTTCTTCCTATTTCAAACAAAACAAATTTGAATTCAAACCAATTCATTACGAATTACTTGTAACAAGTACACACAACCAACAATGTGGAAGTGTCTCTTCTTTCCTTTCTCCATTAAGAACATGAATGCATTGCATATGCTCCCACCTAAGTATTCATAAACAGGTCCACCCCAATTGTATTCCCAAGACTACTAAGGTAATCCACAATGGTAAATACAATAGGGAAAATGGTTCCCTTGCGACTTGGACAAAGGAACTCTGATATTCGCTATAAAATATATAGCCTACAATAATCCTCCAAGGTAACTTCGTCCCTACATCTTGCTAGAAAATCATATAACATGTGAACATTAACACTTACGTTATTTAAGTTAATACTCTCACCATGAACTCTTAAACTCAGTCCCAAACAAACATCCAATAAAGATAAACAAACAACTATATTACTTATTAAAAACCCACCCCTCCTTTCAACCCACAAACTAATTAACAACTAAGAAGTTTCCTACTAAAACTCCCTTTCAACATGCTGCACCATCCAAATGGTGTCCCTTGAATCACGGACCTTTGTTCTGCACATAAATTGTTATTTAAGGAAGCAATGTACTTTGTCCGACAATAATGCCTTAAAGTCTGCACATATTCATGAACAAAACTTATGAAATGTCATTATATAAATTAATCAATAATAAAATAAATTTAATATCACACCTTAACCTCATGTTTTTTCTCACCACCACATTGACTACTGTCACTATTATCAACCATTACAGTATCGCTTATGTAAACAACTGATGTTTGTTGGTATCGTGCAGCGGAATGTTTGGCGTTTGGACAAAAACCAAGAAGGGGGTGTTTAAGTAATAAAATTAATACTTTAAATTTTTTTCGAAATTTTACCGATTAATTTAAATATCAATTCCTTTAAAAGCAATAGTAGATAAAATAAAAATATAGAGAAGCAAAAATGACACGGATATTTATACTAGTTCAGATCAAAAGATCCTACGTCCAATTGTTAATCTCTTCAAATAAAGAGATTAACTCAATCACTAACAAAAATCATATTATAATCAGATAACAAAAGAATAGGGAAAGAAAACACCTCTCTTGAAGACACAAGAGATGAACACCTTTCTCTGAATCACACAGAGAATCTTGACCTTAGCTTTCCTAGCAACAGTAGTAGCACTAAATCTCCTAGAAAACCGTCCTAGGAAAAGTTATCGGTCTACCAACACTAGGTTTTTCAAAGCTCTTTTGAGAACACTCAGAGAACTCTCTTTGCAGTCACAACACTAGCACTCTAGTTTCTCAAAAAGGTAAGTTGGAAGTAACTCTGATGTTCCTTAAATAGGGGTTTCAAAAATTAGGTCAAAAATTGAACAGTTACGTTCAAACTGATAGGGATAATCGATTATCACTATTGATAATCGATTATTTTAGTGTATTTTCTGAAAACAAAACTTTGAGCAGATAATCAATTATTAGAGGTGATAATTGATTATTCCAGTAATTTTTACAAAAAATGGAAGAGTTATGATCTGGCTGTTGATTCTAGGCTATTGTAAGTACTTTAAACATTTTACAAGATAACTTTAAACATAAAACACTTGTCTTCATAATGTCTTCCAAATGGCTTTTAGGTTTCTTTATCATCATCAAAATCTTGCTTCAGCATTTTAACTTGTCTTCTGCTTTTGCCAACAATGTCACATCTTGTCATATGTGGAAAAATAATACCTAGGCTTAGCACTTGAAAATTAAGAGGTCAGTGATAAGTCATTATTTTCCTTCATTCCACTAGCCCTTGTGTACCCATTTGACAGTTGTTCAGTACTTAATTGTTATCTTTAGTGTGTTTTCATCTGTTGGGCTTTATTGGGCCACTCTTCCAAATTTGGGTTAATTTCGCATTATTTGGCCTAATTTTCGTTTTTAATTATTTATAGATATTTGGGTGAAGCAAATTTTGGAGCTTGGACATTAATATTCAGTTCAAGAGAGTCGCCAAATCATTGCCACATCATTTCCACATCATTTCCACGTCATCAAAGTGAATGTGCCAACATTTGAGGCCTAGAGTGGCATTTTTGTAATTTTGTAGCTCATAATGGCAGTTTTGTAAATAATGAGTGGCAGAGTGATGGGACCACAAGAATTAGGTTTCTCCTTGATGCAAGAGCCACACACTTCATCTTCTACCTTTATCCAAACTCCATTTTCGCTCTCCAAGCTTCCATACAAGAGCCCCTTGCGGTTTTTCACGTGTTTGGCTTATTTTTACCGTTTTTATGCACATTTGATAGCACCCATTGAGGGTTTTACGTTTTAAATTCGTTTTCTTGCTTGGGCAGTTCGTTTTGTGGGTTTTATAGACATGGAACAACACCCATTAATGCGGTTTCGCATTTATATATGATAGCACCGTTTTGCATTTCATTGAAGCTTTGCAATCTCTCTTTTTGCTCTTAAATTGCGTTTTCAAAATTCATAAGTTAGGGTTTTTGATTTTTGATGTTCTGGTTCAGATTTGAAGTGCTTGATTCTTCCATTTTGATGTCTAGCTAACCCTATTGCATTGATTCCTTGACGAAATTGAAATGAAACCATGAGATTGTTGGTCGTTTTTGGGGTTTGATTCGAAATTGCCTCTATTTCAGGTTGTGTTTAGATGATAAACACATATTTGATGCATGCTTAATCTCAAATTCGTGTGTGCACATTAATGGCTCGTATTCATGCTTAATGTTTATGAGATTTGTCACAGCTTGCTTAAATCTGTGGGTATTAACTGTCTAAAATTTGTTACGCTTAATGATAATGAATCCATGGTAATTTTTGCTTAGTTGACTACTTAGGATTCATGAGAGCAAATTCGAATAGAACAATTAATTTGGTAATCTGTGATTGGTGGACTTTCAATTGAATCAAGGAATCATTACGTGTTCATATAATTGTTAAAATTATCTGCGAATTAAAGTTTGTTGTGAATCAGAATCTGCCAAACCCCCCTCCCTGTGTTATTATTGTGTTCATCTGGAAATTGAAGCTTTGAACAAGAACATTGGTCGTTGGGAGACGACTTGGTTCAACTGTCACATACTGCATTTTAAGTGTTTTAATTTGGTGGGGTACGACCTCTATCAAATTTGGCGTCGTTGCTGTAACATCCCTAAGGAATATTACTTATTTTAATTAAATAAAATTCGAATCACAATAAATATTGCATTGAACATAAACTATTTCCCAAAAACGCGGGAAAATTTTAAAAGAACATAACTGGTACCATACATAATTCGAATGTACCATATCGTTATATACAAATGATATTAAAATTCAACATAAAAATATTTACATCAAAAACAAAACAGTAGAGTTTCTTTCAAAATCCCAAGTAGCCCATGCTTTCCGTCTCTAAGCAGCTCCTAGCTCACCTATCACATCATCTGCTCCCGGATAACAAATTATCCGATCATTGCCACACACACACACAGATAGGGTGAGCTATGCACAATAAAAATGTAAACAGATATATGAAATAAATATGTTTTCCCCAATCCCAAAAATACATAATTAAAATCCTCATACTTTTCAAATCACCCAACCATGACCTCATAGTCCTTCATGAGTCATATGCATGAACTAGGTTTTGGGACTTCCCTATGCTCCCACGAAAATAACTCATTCGTGGTCCAACCCTATGAGCCTATCCCGCTCATAGTCCTGCCCTACAGACTCCTCGCATGTAGTATAAACATCCAAGTCTCATAACTTGAACCCTGGCACGCACGCAATCACCATACTATGGACTCCTCGCCCAATAGTAGCCGACGGGAACATCACAGTTCCTTGCCCATCGTGCGCCCGACACATGCAATCACCATACTAAGGACTCCTCACCCATTAGTAGCCGACGGGAACTCAACCAGTTCCATGCCCATCATGTGTCCAACCACCGAGCACATCCCAGACCCCTATTGGACTTAGTCCTTCAAGCCCAAACATCACACCACATGCATATACAATCTATCCTTATGAGATACAACTAAAACACACTCACAAGCACATAGAAACATAAAAGTTCGCATAAACTCGCTTAGGCTAGGGACCTCTCGCCCAAGCTAAGCCCTCAGCCTTGCCTAGGCTAGCTCACCTTGCCTGAGCGAGCTTAAAACAACAACAACATCAAGTTATCTAGCTTAGGCGAGATCCTCTCGCCTGTGCGAGTCACACCTTCCCCCTAAACAACATACAGACCTCGCCTAGACGAGGAACCACTTAAACAACGTCATTTCTCATCGCGACCTCGCTCAGGCGAATGTCTCTCGCCTGAGCGAGACTGAGTCACTCAAAACACCAATACTTCTCGCCTGGGCGAGATATCGCGCTCAAAAGCGCCCAAATTTCCTCGCAATCTCGCTTAGGCGAACTGTCCCTCGCCTGAGAGAGACTAAGTCGCTCAACACCAAACCAAGGTCGCCTGGGCGAGCAGCGCGACCCAAACCAGACGTGAGGTTCTACAACTCTCGCCTAGACGAGATAAACTCGCTTGGGCAAGACTTGCAGAGTTCCCTCACTGTCACACACGCATTTTACCCAAAACAATGTTAATTCATGCCCAAAATTGTACCACAAACCAGTCAATCGATACCAATATAATTATAATGGCAAATGCCATTCAGAATCATCCATTCCAACCCACTATACCACCAATTGCGAATATAAGACTAAAAGTATCCAAAACTCTCATCCCACAACCTATTCCACATACATAATCAAACATCCAAATTCCACATATCTCCATTTCACAATCACAACACATAGAATGCGAAATTGACACCATTCAGAATTCAATTAAGAAGCAATAATCCATAATCATAAGACAAACATCAATTAATACACAACACACAGAGACAACTCCCTTAACTTGAAAATTTGATTGAAATTAGGAAGAAGATTGGTTTTCCTTGGTTTGCCAATGAAGTGCCACCGACTCCCTCTCAGTTCATCCCCTTTTTCGCACCCAAACCTCACCTCTCAACCTCAATTTCGTGCTCTCTCTACAATAGGTCACCACAGATGCTAAACCCCTTCCCTTAAGTTTTGGGTTTTATAGGTGCCTTTAAGAGGGTTTTTAAAAATAAAACGAGTTTTAGGTTTTGTGGGTTTTAATTCCTCTTCAATGTTACTTATTTGGTAATTTCCCAACCCCCTTGGGTGCCCCATTCTGCTAGACTCTTCTTTACCCCTTCACATTCATACCACAATGATTAGTTAGCAAAAATAAAGCTTATTCTTTGCCCACCAAGGTTTGAACCCATGACCTTCCACTCATAAGGCCAAAGCACAACCATTATGCCAATTCACATTTGATGATATACACAATCAACATAAGTTTACATTTCAAATTCCACACTTTTACATATTATTAAAAATAAATCATAAAACAACAACACATAATTGGCAAACATAGGACTCGAACCCAAGTCCTCTCATACAATCAAGTACTCTCAACCACTTAAGCTAGTACTTTTCCACACCATAACTATCAGAATTTAATGCCATAAAGGCTCTCACTACCCGTATTTATAATTATTTATTTATTTAATTAATTAATTTTCACAGTTCTTACAGGAAATATTTTTTCCCACCTAACATAAATTCAAACCAATCAAAGTAATAAACTCAATAACAATTGTGATGTATGAACACTATACATATACAATGCAAGCTCACTAGACATCATATGTGCAAAAACAATACATTGGCTTACCACTTAACAACTGATAGGTTACAAAATTTTTTGTTTTCCAACCTACCTAACCTCAATCAAATGAAAGTGATTACCAACTTTGATGTGCGAAAACTATACATATTCAATCTCAACTCATTAGTGCAAACAAAACAACATGTGTGCAAAAGTAATACCCTGCCTTAGCACTTAAATACTAACAGGTTAGCATATATTTTCATTCCCACATTACATACATTCAAACCAATGCGTTGCAAACCAATCTGACTTCCTATAACAAATTAACCTTGCAAACCAATATCCCAATTAATCACTTCCAATAACAAAAATAAATTTATATTACATCAAGTCTATTTACCTTATGTAAGACCCGGGAAAAATTAGACTAAAAGAAAACACATGGAAAAAAAATTATAGTTTGATTAATATTGTTGAATTATTTAATTTAATTAGGTTATAAATTTATTAAATATGGAATAATTATTATTTAAGTGATGGTTGTATTTTATTTAATTAAATGAGTTATTAAAGTTGCTATTTATCTAATTTATGGAATTATGGTTTATGGAGTATAAGTGTTTTAATACTTATAATGCATGTTATGTGTTGTTTGAAGCTTTACCTTATTTCTTCTCTTTATTTTGTTGATTGGTGCATGAGGATTTAATGAATATACTTGATATATCCTTCTTCTTTTTGATGGCCTGCATGTGTGATTGTTTTCTCTTCATTCACACTGTTGCAGCAAGTTTTTTTCATGAGATTAACTCTTCTACCTCTCCTTTTTTATTTACGTGAATGTGGTGACGAGTTATTAGCTTTCCTCTTTCTTTTTTTTGATATCATGTGTATTGATGTGGGTGCAGTACAAGATTTTATATTTCAATGAGGCCAAGGATTGATTGAACACTTGCTTGTACATGAGCTATTTATTTTGGTGCAGCCACCTTTCCTTTTCTTTATCTCGTTTTGAGGCACTACCCATTTTTCTACACTGCACACTTTTCATAAATGGCGATTTCTACTTCGTTAACCGTTGGATCGAGCTGAAAGTTTAGCAGTTTATCCTTAACACATAGTTCTTGACTTTGACCGGTCGGATCTTGAATCAAAGCTCTATAGTGAGAGCAGTTTTTATCACAAGGTCCTTGTAGTTTGGTTGTTGACAACATTGACCTTTGTTGTTTGTTTGATGCATAACTTTCTCTATAGTTATTCAATTAAGCTGGTTTTTGTTGCATTTGATTCTTGATTCAATCATCTTTAATTTGAATATAAATACATAATTTTTGGAGTTTTACACAAGCTGCAGTTTTACTTATAAAATCCCAAATCATTTGCCTAATGTGTTGTTAAGTTGGATTGGATAAAAAATATAAGAATTAGTTATGTTGCAAGAGAGAGAGATGTAAGTGAGGATTTTGAGGCATGAAGGTGTGCAAGGTTGTGATTCACAGTGGGAGAGTGACGTGAATAAAGAGGTTATGTGATTGGTGATTTTTTCTTGGTTTGTATGGCTTGCATGGTTATGTAGTTTAAACATTGGTTTGAGGATACTTATTTGATTGTGATGTTATATTGTGTTTGAATGAATGTCACTCGTTGGGTTCATTGTATGAATGTATTATTTGATAAGTTGATGGGTTTATGTTATGGTTTATTTTCCATGCATGTGATGGTGTATATTTTGTTGGCAATATGTAATTCTCATGGGTTGCATTATGGGAGTGTTTTGCCTTGTTGAGACTCTTGGTGGAATTAAATGTTGTGTGAGGTTTTCCGTACCTAGGAACCCAGTGAAGACTCTTTTGCCTGTGTGAAGAAGTGGAAAAGGTTATCTTGTCTTGTGTGAAGCAGTGGTAGAGGATTGGTTTGAGTGTTGTACCCTCTCGCCTGAGTGAAGCAGTGGGGAGGGGGTAGATGTTTCACCTTATTTCGGCTCGTTGCGAGTATAGTGCCGGTGTGCGATGCATTGACATTTTTACTCATAATTCCTTGAGGAATAAGGAAGACAGTCTGACTGCGTTAAGTGGGACGCATCGAACCATAAAGCTTGATTATGATCACTATATTTGAAGATTTAACATGAATGTGATGCTATGTTTGGCTTAGTATGATTGTTTGGATTTCGGGTTTGTGTGTTCAAACGAAGGATGGATTGTGATCATAATGTTTTCGTGTTACTTGAATGCGACATTGAGTATTATTGGACATGTTTTATTTGCTAAATTTCTTTTATGAATATCATTGTTTATGGTTAGCTTACCCCTATTTGTTTGTTTGTGTGATTGTTGTATGTGCGATGATCGTTTAACGTGTGTGTTATACATGAGCAGATGATATTGTAGATAATCTTGGCATGGAGTAGATGGACGAGAGGCTGGGGTAGACTCGGGAGTTTTTATAATATATTTAGTTATTTGAAATCAGATACTAAAAATTATGTAATTTTCTTTTGATCGCAAATGTTATTTGATGTTTTTGATAAAGTGACGGTTTGAACTATGTAATTTAAATTAAGTTAAAAGTTTTTATTAGTACATTTTCAATGTTAATTCTTTTTTCCACTAAATGTAAAAATTTTCTAATGTTCCGTGACATCCCAAATTTGGGGTGTTACACCTTACCCCACTTCCCATAATGGGTTGGGTTCAACAATGGCTTTGCTTACCTCTTCACCAATGTAGAGCCACAACACAACGAAAAAGACCAATCCTTTAGATTCTGATTCAGAGTGATTCTTTTCAACAATAGACCTTCCTCTTCCGCTGTTCAACAACACTATAACAAAAAAAATCCAAACTTTATCAAATATTCTCCAAAAAGCGAAACAAAAAGGCCTCATTTCCACAAACAACACGAAATACCAGGACTTTGTTGCAGTGGGTAAACCAAATATTTTTTGTGCACCACCAACAGAGAAATCACCAACCCCGTCGAAAAGAAACTTGGGGGAGGGAGGAAAAACAAACTTGGAGGATGGAGGAAGAAAAAACTTGGAGGGTGGAGGAAGAACAAACCTGAGGGATGGAGAAAGAAGAAATTGCTCTCCACTTCTCTCACGAGCTCCACTATTCTCTCTCCTTACTCTTTACCCACTTCTGTCACGAATCAACCTCCCTTTCTCGCGCGCTGTCTTTGACAAACATGGTCAATGTGGAAATTGTGTAAAAAAAAATTAAAAAAACCTTGCAAGGTCAAGTTGTGAGAGAAGTTGTCACTTTTTGGTTGTTACTATATCATTTTTCAACTTAAAATCATAAAGCCACGTCATGGGAACACGTCATGGGGTAAGAAAAGGGTTAAATGATGAGGATCATTGTATCACTATTTTTTTTCTCTCACTCTCATTGCTGCCACATGATAATAGGAAAAACAAATGGGTTTAAATTTTTTGAATCTTAACCAAATGTCAAATAACACAAAATGGAAGAAATATTTATTGGTTAAGGTTAGGGTTTTTGGGAGAGGAGAGAAAATGGGAGATTTAAAAGCAGAGATAACCCGGGGGAGGGAAGGAAGAGGCTGCAAGAGAAACACAAGTTGGAAGAACCAATCAAGGTAGAGAAGCTTGACCTTGTCTTTATGTTGATTCTTTTATCTTTTGTATTTAATGAATGAGACTTTGAAGGGTGTGCATAAGTGTATGAGTATTGTTCATGTTGTTGTTTTGTTGCTGAATTGTGACCATATCCTTGAGGTTGAGTACCACCATTTTCTTAGTATGCTTCGAGCGATGCACGAATCAGTGGATTGTCCGAAGTTGGTGTAGGTGGGGCTTCCAAATGTCGTTCTGTGGCCGCATATGGGTGTCCAGGTTTTATGGGATGCTCTCCATTTGGGGTGGGTTGGGTAGTGCAACTTCTATTCTCCTTAATAACCTACACCATGTAAGGCCCGCTAAATTCCTTTTTCCTTTTCTACCCTAAATTAAAAGGGTTGCCCTAATGTAATGGGCCTAAGGGCTGGCCTAATAGGGATTCAAACCCTAATCTACCCTAATTCCATTCTTTCATTCACTTTTCAGAAAACACGTTCCACCTTGCCTCCTTTGAGTAGTCGTAACTCTTTGCTAGTGTTAGCTGTCAACCTTCTTCCAGCTAGCTCAAGTCAGGTTTCTGCTCCACGTATGTCATTCCTCAGCTTATGATTCCCCTTTTTTGGGCTTATTTCCATTTTTACCGTTAGGGTTTGGTAGTAACTCGTTCCATTTTTATGTTTTATCGTTTATTCCAACTCTTTGGCCATCCTTAGGACAATCGTGCTCACTGTGTGCATGTCGGAGTGTTCCGCTAACTTGTTTTCCAGGTACGGGAGGTTAGGGTTCGCCCTTTCTTTTGTGTTATGCTGATTGTGCTACTGTTTCATCATTTTAATATGCTTGGTGTGTTGATGCGAACTTGTGTATGGTAGTATTCAGCCATTTGTCACCTGTTGAGTGTTTATGCACGAGAGAACAGTGGTGAGCACTGGTTTCCTCGCCCAAGCGAGCATGTGTCGCCTAGGCGAGATCAATAGAGGCTCGCCCAAGCTGCTTCACGCGAGTGGTCGCTCAGGTGACTCACGTTGCTGTTGAGAGCTAGAGCCTCTTGCCTGAGCCAGAGCCTCGCGCCTGAGCGAGACCCTTTAGCCTGAGCGAGGAGCCGAGCGAGGTAGTGTGATGTGTGATTGTTTCCTTGAATCTTGAATTGTTAATGCTTGCTTGGATTTGACTATTTTGTTAAATGCATGAGACAAATAAATATGCATGAGTGATGTGATTCATGAATTGTGAATAATGGGTTTGACATGAACTTAGCATGTGATCTTAATGAAGAGGTTGGTATTAAAGTGGAATGGTAACGAGATGAGTTGGAATGGTATATTCATGGATGGAGTACGATGAATTGGTATGGATTGATCTGGAACCTGAAAGGGATTGGTTATAAAGGGACTGACTCTTGTGGTGAGAGTAACAGGAGGCCTAAAACTCATTAAGGGCTAACCTTCTGCGTGAGGTATTGATTCATCGTAACACTTGTAACACAGCTCGGGGGTGAGCAGAGGTATCAACCACAAGTGCAAGCATCCGCTGAATTCGACCAGATTATATATATCCAGATGAGTCGAGTCAGGGTCTAGTGTATTGCTTGATAAAGTCATAACATGTGGGGTGATTTATAAATACTGCTTGAATTGGGTGATAGTATGTGATTGCATGATAATTGATTTCTACTCTAGCTTACCCTACTATTGGTGTTGTATGTTCTGTGGTGTGGTATTTTCTTTTACAATGATCATCAACTTGTTGATGTGAGTAGAGGTGAGAACTCCCCGAAATAATCAGGGTGATGAAGGTTCTGTTGCATAGTCCGCTTGGACTAGATCTGTATCTTGATGGGGTTGTCGGTTGGATGTTGTAACTAGTTTGCTTTGGCATCGTGGTGTTCCTAGTATCTTGTAGGGGTTGTGTTTAATAGCCCAGGACTGCGCTGCTATACTATTTGTGCGTGAGTTTCTTTAAATTACGCTTATTAATTAAATGGGACGTTACATTTATGGTATCAGAGCGGTCATTCCTTAGGTCTGTGGACTTGGATGTCTGCTTAGCTTTCTCTATGTCTTTCTGAGTGTTCTAGTTAAATTTCTTGTCTTATCAAGCCTAACGAAGTGATTTTCTGTGTGCCAATGAACAATGGCACCTTCTCGTAAGACTCCACAATCCTCTAATGGTGACATACCCGATATCGTAGGGCAATAGAGGCGATGGTAGCTACTATGACACAGCAACAGATAGCGTCGCTCGAGCAACAACAACTAGTGATGCAGCAGATGGGGGCTGCTAGGGTCGCTACTGAGGATGCTCATTGGTAACAAATGGAAGCCCTCCGGCAGCTGGAAGAGAACAGGACAGTTGCACCTGTTTTTGGTCCCGAGCCACAACCGATAGTTAAGGAGTGGAGCCTAGAAGATTTTCTGAAGCATCATCCGGTGAAATTACACGGTAGAGTCAGCCCAGATGCAGTAGACCAGTGGCTGAAGGATATAGAGAGGATCTTCGATGCGAAGATGTGCCCGGTAGAGAACCGATTATCATTTGTTGTATACATGCTAACCGGTGAGGCGAAGCATTGGTGGATTTGCATGAAGTCCATCATGGAGGAGAGGGAGGAGTCGTCACGTGGGAGGCTTTTAGGGGGAAGTTCCTCTCAGAGTATTTTCCCAACAACAGCGTGAGGTATGCCAAAGAGGTGGAATTCCTCTAGTTAACTCAGGAAGGGAAATCGGTGACTAAGTATGCTGAGAAGTTCAAACACCTCAAACGCTTCTACACTCTACAGCTCGACAAGGAATGGAGATGCCGCAAGTTTGAGAATGGTTTCCGCGGTGATATTCGCTTGATGGTGGCTCCCTTATCCATCAAGGACTTTGCCGCTTTGGTAGAGAAGACCAGAGCGATGGAGAAGATGAAACATGAAGTAGAAGGCCAGCGCCCTCAGCAGCCACAAGAACCACAGAGGATTGGTGGACCATCTGGGTCCAAACCCAGACATGAGGAGCGGAGGAGGCAATATGATAGACCCCACCTTCAGTCTTAGGGCTCTAGGAGTTTCCCTCCCTAGTAGGGCTGAGTACAGTGTTATATATGTGGATGCCCTCACCTGAGGAACGCTTGCCCGTGTATGGAGTGTTACTGCCGGTGCAACAACTGTGGCAAGGAAGGCCACTTTGGGAAGGACTGTCCCACCATTGCTAGGGCAGTGACACAGCCTCCAGTTCAGACACCCCACCAGCATCAGTAGAAGGACAGAGGCAACAAGCCTCAGGCGACGGGCAGGGTGTTCACCATGACAGGGACGGAGGCGGCAAGCTCAGGTAACTTGGTTATTGGTTATTGTGTGATCGCTGGTGCTAGTTGTTGTGTGTTATATGATAATGGAGCGACACACTCCTTTGTGTCAAATGCTTGTATGGAACGTTTGGGTCTGCTGGTGTGCGAGCTGCAGTGTGAGCTTGCGATGTCTACTTCGGCGTCGGGTTTTGTCAAGACGTCGTCCTTATGTGCTAGGTGTTCGGTGGAGGTAGAGGGACGCAGGTACAAGGTGAATCTAATCTGCTTACCTCTACAGGAGTTGGAGGTAATCTTAGGGATGGATTGGCTCTCTGCCAATCGAATTCTTATAGATTGTCGAGAGAAAAGATTGTTGTTTCCTAACTCAGAGGAGCCTGAGTTTGTATCTCCTTAGGGAGTGGTGAAGGAGATTCAGAGTGGCGCACAATGCTTCATAATCTTCGCTCATATGGAGGTAGAGAAGGAAGAAATGTTAGTTATACCGGTGGTGCACGAGTTTGTGGATGTGTTCCCGGACGAGGTATCGGGGTGGCCTCCCAATAGAGAGGTGGAGTTCTCTATCGATCTAGTACCAGGAACCGACCTAGTATCGATGGCTCCATACCGTATGGCTCTAGCGGAGTAGGTGGAACTCAAAAAACTGATTGAGGAGCTGATGAAGAAGTAGTTCATCCGACCCAGTACTTTGCCTTGGGGAGCACCAATGTTGTTGGTGAAGAAGAAGGACGGGAGTTCACGTCTGTGTGTGGACTACAGGCAGTTGAACAAGATGATAATCAAGAATAAGTACCCTCTCTCGAGAATTGATGACTTGATGGATCAGCTGCATGGGTCATTAGTGTTCTCGAAGATAGATCTACAGTCAGGATATTATCAGATATTGGTGAAGGCCGATGATGTGCAGAAGACGGCCTTTAGATCCAGATATGGCCACTATGAGTACGTGGTTATGCCTTTTGGTGTGACCAATGCTCCGGCTGCGTTCATGGACTACATGAACTGGATTTTCAGACCGTTCTTAAATAAGTTCATCGTGGTCTTCATAAACGACATTCTCATATATTCTAATACTCAGGAGGAGCATGCTGAACATCTGAGGTTGGTGCTTAGTGTCCTAAGGGAGAAGCAATTGTATGTCAAGTTGTCCAAATGCGAGTTCTGGATGGATGAACTTCAGTTTTTGGGCCATGTAATATTTGCGCACGACATTGTAGTGGATCCGGCAAAGGTCAAGGCAGTGGTTAAGTGGGAAAGTCCCAAGTCAGCAATAGAGATCAGGAGCTTCGTGGGTTTAGCAAGCTACTATAGGAGATTCATTGAGGGATTCTCCAAGATAGTGGCGCCCCTGACGCAACTCACACGGAAGGACCAACCTTTCACCTGGACAGATAAGTGTGAGGAAAGTTTCCAAGAGCTGAAGAGAAGATTGACCAGCGCTCCGATACTAGTGATCCTGGATGTTAGAAAGCCTTTCGAGGTCTATTGTGACGCCTCTCATCTCGGACTTGGTTGTGTGTTGATGCACGAGAAGAAGGCTGTGGCATATGCCTCGAGACAACTCAAGGTGCGTGAGAGAAACTACCCCACTCATGACTTGGAGTTGGCGGCCATAGTATTTGCCTTGAAGATCTGGAGGCACTACCTTTATGGTGCACAGTTTCGGGTGTTCAGCGACCACAAAAGCCTTAAGTATTTGTTTGATCAGAAGGAGCTGAACATGAGGCAGAGGAGGTGGATGGAATTCCTGAAGGACTATGATTTTGAACTGCTATATCATTCGGGAAAGGTGAATGTAGTGGCTGATGCATTGAGTAGGAAGACTGTACATGCTGCACACCTTATGATTAAGGAGGTGGAACTACTAGAGCAGTTTAGAGATATGAAGTTGCAGGTGAAGTTGGGTCCGAGTCCATTAGGTGTAGTACCTTAACTATATCTAATGATTTCTTGGATTCAATTAGGGAGAGGCAACTATTGGATGTCAGCTTGAACCGAGTACGAGAATAACTTGGGATAGATGAGGCAAAGGATTTTGCTTTGGGTAATGATGGCATACTGCGGTTACAGAGCAGAGTGTGTATACCTGATGATGCTGAGGTAAAAAGGTTAATCCTTGAGGAAGGGCATAAGAGTCGTCTTAGCTTGCATCCTGACATGACTAAGATGTACCAGGATCTCAAGGAATCCTTCTGGTGGCAGGGAATGAAGAAGGATGTTGCACAATTTGTATCCGCTTGTTTGACATGTCAGAAGACGAAGGTGGAGCATCAAAGACCCGGTGCGAATCTACAACCCTTGGAGATACCAGTGTGGAAATGGGACAGTATCTCCATGGGTTTTGTGACCCATTTGCCACGGACTTTTAGGGGGCATGATACAATATGGGTTATAGTGGACCGATTGACTAAGAGTGCTCACTTCTTGGTGATGAACTTGAGGATGTCCATGGCAAAGTTGGCCCAACTGTACATCAAGGAAATTGTAAGACTGCATGGAGTACATTCGAGCATTGTATCAGACAGGGATCCTCGGTTTACATCACGATTTTGGCAAACCTTACAAGATGCTTTTGGAACCAAGTTGACCATGAGGACGATCCAGTCACTTGAGGACTTATTACAGACATGTTACCGTTGATTGAGTTTACCTACAACAACAATTTTCATGTGAGCATTGGCATGACGCCATATGAGGCTCTTTATGGCAGAAAGTGTAGGACCCCTCTCTGTTGGTATCAAGATGGGGAGGCAGTGCTTGTTGGACCAGAGTTATTAGAACAAACCATCGAGAAGGTGAGAATGGTGAGGAGCAAAATACAGGCTTCTCAGAGTAGACAGAAGGCTTACGTTGACCGTAGAAGGAGACCTTTAGAGTTTGCAGCTGGGGATCATGTGTTCTTGAGAGTGACCCGAACCACTAGCGTGGGAAGGGCCCTCTGCTCAAGAAAGCTTTCGCCCAAGTTTCTTGGTCCTTATCAGATCTCTAGGAGGATTGGACCAGTGACATATGAGATAGCTTTGCCTCCTCAATTGGCAAACCTTCATCTGATGTTCCATGTGTCACAACTGAGGAGGTATGTGTTTGATCTGGCTCATGTGTTGGAATCTGAGGATATACAGATCAGAGAGGATCTTACTGTGGAAGTGCCACCCATTGCCTTGGAGGAGAGTCGAGTTAAGGAACGTAGAGGAAAACCGGTCAATCTTGTCAAAGTTATCTGGGATCGGAGGACTGGTGACTCTACTTGGGAGTTAGAGGAGGATATGAGGAAATCACACCCACATCTTTTTACCTGGTAAGTTTTCATTTTCGAGGTTGAAAATTTTCTTGTTGGGGAGAATGTAAGGCCCACTAAATTCCGTTTTCCTTTTCTGCCCTAAATTAAAAGGGTTGCCCTAATATAATGGGCCTAAGGGTTGGCCCAATGGGGATTCAGACCCTAATCTGCCCTAATTCCATTCTTTCATTCAATTTTCAGAAAACATGTTCCTCCTTGCCTCCTTTGAGCAGCTGCAGCTCTCTGTTAGGGTTAGCCATCAACCTTCTTCAAGCTAGCTCAAGTCAGGTTTCCGCTCCACCTAAGTCATTCCTCAGCTCATGATTCCCCTTTTCTGGGCCTATTTCCATTTTTACCATTAGGGTTTGGTAGTAACTCGTTCCTTTTTTCTGTTTTACCGTTTATTCTAGCTCTTTGGCCATCCTTAGGACAGTCGTGCTCACTATGTGTGTGTCGGAATGTTCCGCTAGCTTGTTTTCCAGGTACTGGAGGCTAGGGTTCGCCCTTTCTTTTGTGTTGTGCTGATTGTGCTACTATTTCATCATTTTAATATGCTTGGTGTGTTGATGCGAACCTGTGTATGGTAGTATTGAGCCATTTGTAACCTGTTGAGTGTTTGTGCACGAGAGGATAGTGGTGAGCACATGTTTTCTCGCCTAAATGAGCAAGTCTCGCCTAGGCGAGATCAATAAAGGCTCACCCAAGCTACTTCACGCGAGTGGTCGCTCAGGCGACCAACGTTGCTCTTGAGCGAGTGAGCATCTCGCCCAACCGAGAGGGGTCTCGCCTAAGCGAGATCCCGCGTGAGGCTACTGTTCCCCTTTTCGAGCCCTCACCTAGGCGAAGGGGGCTCGCCTGACCGAAAGCCTCTCGCTTGAGCGAGACCCTTCAGCCTAAGTGAGGAGCTGGGTGAGGCAGTGTGATGTGTGATTGTTTCCTTGAATCTTGAATGGTTAATCCTTGCTTTAATTTGAGAATTGTGTTAAATGCATGAGACAAATAAATATGAATGAGTGATGTGATTCATGAATTGTGAATAATGTGTTTGACATGAACTTAGCATGTGATCTTAATGAGGAGGTTGGTATTAAAGTGGCATGGTAACGAGATGAGTTGGAATGGTATATTCATGGATGGAGTATGATGAATTGGTATGAATTGATCTGGAACGTAAAAAGGATTGGTTATATAGATTGATGTCGTGTGTGTGTGTGTATATATATATATATATATATGCATGATAGGTCTTTCTTGATTGAACGAACATAATTGGTTGATGGTCAGTGCATAAATCCTTGAGATCTCTAGGTGGGATCTAAGGGTCGTGCTTTAGTGGTCGGGATGTAATTCCATGGCCCCTGTTAGTGGGTGTCCATGGTGGTGCCCCATCTATATCGTCTGGTAAGTATTCAAGGTAAGGTTGCATCCTGACACTCTAAGGAGTCAGTTAGTGTCACTTAGAGCGGACGGACTCTTGTGGTGAGAGTAGCCGGAGGCCTAAAACTCTTTAAGGGCTAACCTTGTGCGTGAGGGATTGATTCATCGTAACACTTGAAACACATAGCTCGGGGGTGAGCAGAGGTATCAACCACAAGTGCAAGCATCCGCTGAATCCGACCAGACTATATGTATCCAGATGAGTCGAGTCAGGGTCTAGTGTATTGCTTGAGAAAGTCATAACATGTGGGGTGATTTATAAATACTGCTTGAATTGGATGATAGTATGTGACTGCATGATAATTGATTTCTACTCTAGCTTACCCTACTATTTGGTGTTGTATGTTCTGTGGTGTGGTCTTTTCTTTTGCAATGATCATCAACTTATTGATGTGAGCAGAGGTGAGAACTCCCCGAAATAATCAGGGTGATGGAGGTTCTGCTGCATAGTTCGTTTGGACTAGATCTGTATCTTGATGGGTTTTCTTTTTGGGCTATGGCCCATGTATTAGTTTACTGTTTTAATTCCCTTTGGGGTTTTCAGTTGGATGTTGTAACTAGTTTGCTTTGGCATCGTGGTGTGCCTAGGATCTTGTAGGGGTTGTGTTTAATACCCCAGGACTGCGCTGCTATACTATTTGTGCGTGACATTTCTTTAAATTACGCTTATTAATTAAATGGGACGTTACACACCACATGCTTCTTTAATCTGAGGAACCCATGGCCTGCATTAGAAGTGGATAGTTTCTGGGTTCTTTCTTTTTTACGGTGCAGCCATGCGTTTCTTTTTGGGGTTAGTCTCCCTTTAACACATAGAAGGTCTTCTCTTCTTTTCCTGGTGCTATAGTTGGGTTTTTTGAAGTTTTCAGCGCAAGCAAATAGGCGCAACCCTTGTATCATTTCTCTAAACTTGGAGCCTGGTTCGTGGTAGTTTCACAATGAGTGCGAGGAAATCGTGGTTGTTCCATGTTGGTGCAGGTGGTTGCGAGACTTTTTATGTTGTGGGTTTTGGGTTGGATATGTGGTATGGGTGCTACCATTTGGGTTCCAATTCGTGTGAGTTATAGCGTGTGTAGTGGATGGATAGTGTAGTACTTTTCACGATTGGTTCTAGGATTGTTTTCTTTTGGAAGTGGTTAGTTCGGAGTTTTCTTACGTTCATGGATCAGGTGAGGGGCTTTGAGTAAAGACAAGTGGGTGCTATCAAAGGATAGAAGGGTTCTTCATTTTATGGTTTTGACTTTTCTTTACGTTCCTAAAACTCATTTGTTTGAGGGTGTAGTGCATGCGTTTCTGTGGTGGTTTATTATTGGAGGTTGCGTTTCTTTTTCTTGATGCATGGGGTGGTCCATGAATAGTTTTCCTCGACTTAATATATTACGTGTGTTGGTACAACTTCCTTGGTTCTCATTAGTTTTTTATACAGAATTGATTAATTGACAAACAAAGTTTGATAAAGCTGAGGTGGCTTTATGTATCACATGTTTTCATTTTTTTAATTTTGATAAAATTTACCACGCTGGCTTCGAAGGAAAGAAACTCTAGTTTTGAAGAATTTTTCTTTCATACTTTTCTCCTTTCTCACACTCTCCTTTCTGTATCTTTGTCATGCGTTCCCCTTCCTTTTTTCGTGCACCACTACATGTTAGTTCCATTACTCTTGCTTTGTTTTCAAATTTTTGGGTTTACTATTTTTCTTTTTGCACCCTCCAAATTCACAACACACGTCTCTATTGTTTACTACAAGCACTAGGCAACCCTACTCTTTGCACCCTATAGAAAATGTGCAGCAGAATGGTTAGTGTTTGGACAAAAACCAAGAGAGGCTGAATTGGACACAAGTATTTATACTGGTTCAGCTCAAAAGATCCTACGTCCAGTTGTTAATCACTTTATACAGAGAGATTAACTCAATCACTAATAATAACAGATTACAATCAGATAATCAAGATAATAGGGAAAAGAAAACACCTATCTTGAAGACACAAGAGATGAAAGTAACTTTCTTTGAATCACACAGAGACCTTGACCTAGCTTTCCTAGCAACAACAACAACACTCAATCTCTTTGAAACCCTTTTAGGAAAAGTTATCGCTCTACTCACACTAGGCTTTTGAAAGCACTATTAAGAACACCTAGAGAACTTCTTTGCAAACACAACACTAAGACTTTGGCTCTCAAAAAGGTAATTTCGAAGTAGAATTGCAGTTCTTTAAATAGTGATTTCAAAAAATTAGGTTAAAAACTGAACAAACATGTTCTAACTACAAAGGATAATCGATTATCACTTATGATATTTGATTATTCCAGTAGGTTTTATGAAAACAAAATTTGAACATAATCGATTATCACTACGGATTTTCCAAAAATGAGGGAACCCAAAGAGATGAAGTTTATGTTGCTGATTCTAAGTTAATTAAAAATACTTTACAAAAGCAATTAACTTATTTTACAATCTCCCCCTTTTTATGATGATTCCTATAGTTGAGAGTCTTACAAAGAGAATGGTTAAAATAAGTTAATGTTTTCTTTAAACTTTTCTCCCCTTTTTTTATCATTAGAGAAAAGGCTAAAACTCCCATTATATCAGATAATCATCATACCACAAGAAGAAAAAGATGTGCTTAATCATTCATAATTATATTTAAAAGGGAAAGTACAAATAGTGGTAAATCATAAAATAAGAAATAGAAATCCTCCCCCTAAAATTTTGCACTCATGTCATCATCTTCTTTTGCATGAGTGAATTCCTCATCAAACCTATTTTCTAGATTTGAAATTCTAGTATCTATCCCCCTAATTAGTCCAAAAACTTCTTCGTGACGCGAGTTAGAAAGAAGAAATAATTCTTCTAGCCTTTTATTCATGCTCAATATGTTGTCTTCTAAGAAAAAATGATCCAGCACCACTAGAAGATCCAACATTTTGTGAAGTAGAGGCTATAAGATCAGAAGGAGGAGTTCTTCATTTTCAGCTTCATAATTTGGCTTATCATCTCTATGGACATATACATCACCAAGAGGAATAAGTTTTAACTACTTGAGAGAGTTGTCAGCAATTTCATGTGCACGAATTGTACTTTTACAAAGCTCCCCAATTGTGTCGACTCCTTTGTATTCATAAATCCTTAAGATTAGGAGAGAATATGGTAGAGGATATTGTGGATACCTTTTGGCTTTTAGCATAGTATCAAGGATTAAGCTTGACCATTTGATGGGCACACGATTTAAAATCCCATACATTATAAGAAGATCAATGATGAGTCATTATTTTCCCTTATCCCATTCCCCTTTTTGTACCCATCTTGATGCTTGTTTAGTGCTTAATTGTCTCTTGCTAGAGCATTTTCCTCAATTGGGCTTCAATGGGCCATTATTTCGAATTTTGAGTAATTTGACATTAATTGGTCTATTTTTTGTTACCAATTATTTTTAGGTATTTTGTGGAGCAAATTTTTGAGCTTGGACAATAATCTTAAGATGAAGAGAGAGTTTCCATATCATTGCCATGTGAGCACCATGCCAATCAGCTTGTCCACGTCACTTGTCCACCATTTTGAACCTATAGTGGCATTGTTGTAATTCTGAGTGGTAGATTGGCGATTTGTAATTATAAGTTCCTATGGTAATGTGACCACATTTTTGGAGGGTTTCCTTAGAGTGACAATCCCTCTCTTTTTCTCCCTCATTCTCAATTTTTACTTTTTTGAGAGAACACCCATTTGAGGGTTTTCGTTTTCACGCATTTTCCACACGTTTTGGAGTGTTTTTGAGCATTTTGCACACTATTTCAGTCTGTTTTCTTCATATTGGTGATGTATTTTTCTTTACCTTTGCTTTGTAATTCAAATTCCACCGCTTTCTGACTTAGTGTATTGACTACTTGAAGGACATACAATTAAGCTTTGAGGTTCTATTTTGTATTTGTGTTTTGCCTCTTAATTACAGATTGGGTAATGTGTTCTTGGTTGATTTCGTTCATGCTTAATGAATTAGGTTGGCTGCCATAGATGAATAGACGTTTGTATTTCTTAATTGCGTATTGAAACACACTTTGAATCCTCGCTTAGTAGGTTTGAACGAGTGGATTGGGTATGACTAGAACCCTAATTACGTGACCCATTATGAGTGAAATTGCATTCAAATTCAAGGAAGTCAATACTGTTTTTAATCTGCTTTATTAACATTTACAAAACTAT
Source organism: Vigna unguiculata (assembly GCF_037176805.1). Taxonomy (NCBI): domain Eukaryota; kingdom Viridiplantae; phylum Streptophyta; class Magnoliopsida; order Fabales; family Fabaceae; genus Vigna; species Vigna unguiculata. The sequence goes on along the minus strand of NC_140795.1, from coordinate 18,148,625 downwards.
TTAATTTATTATCATAATTCTGGAATCTGCCACCCCCCCTTTGTGTTGAATTGCATCTGAAAATATCTTTCAATGAAAGGTTTGGTCACCGAGAGACGACCTTGGTTGAACTATTGAGTACTACATTTACATGTTTTATTTGGTTGGGTACGACCTTGATCAATCAGCCTCTAAGCATATGGCATGATTTGTTCCTCTAGGACACATAATCCAGACAATTAAATAGGGGATGAGTCTTTCATCCATTTTGAGACCCATTGCTGATAATTGTCTTCCAACATCCTGTGCAAGGTTGCATAAGAAGGATTAGTAAGTCAAAATTTGATTAAAGCCATTAATACCATTTAGGATAGACTCAACATCATCATTTATGGGAAATTTTGCCACATTTTCCCAAATATAATTATCAATGATGATGCTAACACCTTTAACCTTTGTGTAAACAACTTCATCTCTGATTTTGAGATTGTAGTAGAATACTCTCATAAGATCAAGATAGTATGATCCCTGTATTTCTACAAAATGCTTGATGCCTTGGAAATTGAAAAGAGAGGGAAATTCAAAACCTGCAGTTGTGAACCTGCGAGTACTAATGTAGTTGGGAGAGATGATGGCCTTAGGTTTCCAGATTTGGATAAATTCATCTCTCCTTTCTTCATCGAAAATCCAACCTTCAATGGAAGAAGTTCGTGGAGAAGGCTGAGTTGAACGTGGAGTAGTACGTCGACGAGTGGGAATTTTTCTGCGGGATGATTTTGCCATTGTGAATAACACAGAAATTTGAGAGTGAGAGAGAGAGCTGTGCGAAACTTTAGGGTTCAAAAGGGGGCAAATTGAGAGATGTCGATTTTTCTGGGTGAATAGTTGAAATTGGCGGCGAGAATTTATAGGAAGATGTTTGCCAACGAATATATTGAAGAAATCGAGGCAAATCTAGCCGTTACAACGACTAGTTTTTGAAATTTTTTTGCCCAACGTTGCGCGATAATTGATTATCCTTGGCGATAATCGATTATTATTTCAAGGTTTGAATCCTAAAAAGAATTGGATGAGTAGATAATTGATTATTGTAAGTTATAATCAGTCATTACAGAACAGATTTTAGTAATTTGGATAGGGGTCTTGATAATTGATTATTCTCTCTGATAATCGATTATCCTTAAGAATTTGAACTTTATTCAGAGAATGGATAATCGATTATCCTTAATGATAATCGATTATTGAGCGATGCTTTACCAAAATTTGGAAAACTTTAAGTTGTTGCACTTTCAAGATATTTCTAGTATTTCCAAATCTCTCCTAAGTTCATAAAATCCATCTTCAGCTAAAGGTTTTGTAAAAATTTCAACTAATTGATGCTTGGTGTTTACATATTCTATAACATAATTTCCTTTACTTATGTGATCCCTTAAAAAATGATGTCTAATTTCTATGTGCTTTGTTCTATAGTCCATTATGGGATTTTTGGTTAAGTTTATGGCACTTGTATTATCACACTTTAGAGGTATGTGATTTTGATAAATATTATAATCCTCTAATTGTTGTTTCATCCATAGGATCTGAGCACAACAATTGCCAACAACAATGTATTCAGCCTTAGTAGTTGAGAAAGCCACATATGTTGAGTCTAGAAGCTTTGGAGTTAGATATTCGATCGTCAGACCCTTCTGTAACTCATGAGGAAGACTGTTTTCTTTCTTCGTTTCTGAACAAAAAAACCTACAGTCATCAAACTTCCTTTTAAGCAAACTAAAGGAAATGTCTCCACCAAATCCAAACGTCCTGACCATTTAGATTAAAATGCTCCAGAATATCAGAGTATACACATAGATAAGACATACAATAATTCCTTTTGCCACCATCTCTTCATATTCCCATTAATATTTTATTTGGAATTTAATGATATTAATTTAAACCAAAAAATTACATTTGTGATACAATTTAAATTATCTAGTAATAAGTTCAATCAACAATTAAAATCTTAATGACATTATATATCAAATTTAATAATAATGACATTAAATTAAAATTTAGCAGTAACTAATAAACTTGTAAACCAATAACATTACAAATATAACCAAAATTAAATATAATATATCAAACTAATTAATTTTACGTTATTATATCAAAATTATATTTACTTAATAAATGTAATAATTACATATACTCAAATTACCAAATCAATCCTTTAAAATCATTTAAATCGAAATAATTGATTTATATACATAACATTAAATAACAATATATATTACAAAAAAATAAAAATACATATTACAAATATAATTAAATCCTACCTTATCACCAATTCATCATGAAATATACTAAAAAAACATAACATAAAATAATAATTAATTCAACCTAATTATATCAATAATATATCTCTTAAATCAATCTAATCGGTACATATAATTAAATTAACTATTGAAGTCTTGAAAATATTTTTTTTCTAATAATTTATTTATACATAAAAATATAAAAATCTTTTTTTTTTCAAAATAACCTAATTTTAAAAACAAAAAAACACGAGCCGTGCATATGCACGGGTCTCCTACTAGTTAGATCTTAAAACTAAACAAAAAAAAGAAAAAACTAAAAAAAAGTGAAAATTCAATTTGTGAACTACGTTACCTCGAAATATGTTGTGCAATGTGTTACTTGAGTAATGTTATTAATTTATAGAGGTATTAAATTAATATTAAATATTTAATTTTAAAAACTTAAATAAATGAGTTGAAATTTCAATAGATTATTTTTTTTCCGATTTCATATTAATTGATTACAATATTCTTTTTTAGGAAATATGTTTAGGTTTAACTCAATCATACTAAATTAAAATCTCAGCAGTTGTTTTTTTATGTTAAAAATGAACTATTTCGAATATATAAGTAACTAAAATATTTTTATATTTAATGAATGATATTAAGAATCTCTTATCGTTAATCTTTCCGATGAGTCTCATCCAATTCTTAGTTTCCTATCACTTAGCATGAACCTCATGATGTGTTTATTTCTCCCACAATTTCTAATTCATTCAATATGTCAATTCTTCCACTATTTATAATCCATCCACTCAATTAATTCCTCTGGTCCCTGGTGTTTCTTCATCTTATAAACCTACTCATCTATTGCAAACACATTCAAAGTCAAGTATTGTCAAACCACGTCGTTTTCCTACCTTCTCATTATTGCAGAACCAAACATTATCTAACAAGCTTTAATTTCTCCTCATTGATGCCAAGCAATGCAACATGGATATGATGCTTTAATGGCTAATCATGCATGGCCCCTCATTATTCTTCCTCTTGCGTGGACTACAATAGGTTATAAGTGGGTCTTTCGTATTAAAGAAAATATGAATGACACAACTAATAAGTACAAAGCTCATTTAGTGGCAAATGGGTTTCATCAGAAATTTGGGTGTGATTATCTTGAGACCTTTTCTCCAATTGTCAAGTCGGTTAATATTTGGTTTTTCTCACCTTAGTTCTTACTAACAACTTGTCCATTCAACAGATTGATGTAAACAATGTTTTCATAAATGGAATTCTCCATGAAGATGTATACATGGCTTAACCTCCTGGCTTTGAATATGTAGATTGTACTATGGTTTATAAACTTCACAGGTTTATATATGGATTAAAACATGCCTCATGAGCATGGTATGAAAGACTCACTTCTACTTTGATTGGTTTTGGGTTTGTTCACAACAAATGTGATCCATCCGATATTGATGACAAAAGATCCAGTTTTGGTGCTTGTATATTCTTTGGCAATAATCTTGTTTCTTGGTGGTCTAAAAAACAAACTTTGGTTGCATGGTCAAGACAAAAAGTCAAAATATTGTAGTCTTATTGTCACTGGTCAAAAATCTTGTGGTTGTAGTCTCTTCTTAAAGAGCTAAACATGAATTATGCTACACTTATCCTCTATTGTGGTAATCAAAGCACTACTATTTTAAGTCAAACCTTGTTTTACACTCCCAGACCAAACATCTTCTATGTGCGGGAAAAATTCCTTGACCGATCATTAAATATCACTCACATTCCTACAAGTGATCAAGTAACAGATATTTTCACTAAACCCTTTTCTCAAATCTGGTTGTGTCACTTGTGTTACAAACTCAATGTTCTTGATTATTTTCATGAACCTTGAGTTGAGGGGGACTTTGAACGTGTCTAGTGACAATATATATTTCTGTTTTGATATTTTATTATGTTTTGCATTCTATTATTTTGTTACGTAAACTCTGCTATTTCTCTTATGTATTTTCTCTCTCTTCCTTCTTTATATATATATATATATATATATATATATATAATATTATGTACTCGTATATATGTAATAATGAAAAATAATAATATTTTCACCTCTTCAATTCTATGTTTTCTTTCTTTGTACAATTTATTTCCCCTTTACATTGAAGATCATATTTCATGAATTGTAAACCAAAATTTCTTTTCCATTTTGCCTCTTTATCTATGCTATTTTGATTCTTATTAAGAGAGAATTAACTTAGAAGTATCCTACATTCATTTTTGATACATAAATATTTTTCTACTTGAATTGAAGTTGCTCTCATGACATCAATGTTGAATTAAGCTCATTATGTTATCGGTTAATTTACGGATTCCTTAAACATATAATATATTCAATAAGAAGAATAAAAATGAATAAACATAAACAAGACTAAGATTGAAATAATATATTATATAATTAATCTTAAATAAAAATAATGCTAAATAATAGACTAAAACTATTTCCATCAAGTTAAAATTAGACTAAAATTAAGTTAAGATTGAGTGCCAACGTGACTCAAATTTTCGAGTTTAATTACACATGAGAATTTTGTGTGAGTTTAGTTTTGTTGGCAAAAATACATCAATTAAGAACATTATCATCCTTACCTTACTAACACAGAAATAAGATAAAAATAAGGATACACACAAATATAACAAGGAAACCCCAAAATCGAAGAAAAACCACAACCGTTCTCTAATGACAACTAAAGAATAACACTATATGAAAATTTATACAACACATAGACTACCTTCCCATCCCTTTGTCCCCAAGTACACTCACACTCTTCAAAGCAAGAATTTAACCAAACCTCACAACACTCTACTACAAGAGTATAAGAAAAGTAAAATACAAGCTTAAAGTGTCTTTGACTGGAACAAGGAACATCATAGACTTAGAACCCATTATATAGTCACTAACGCCCACTCCCCAACTTATACTAGTCAATATAGAACTTTTTAAGACGTATTTGCCCAACATTCTCCATCCTGATTAAAATAAATACATCTTCGTTGCCGATACCAACAATCATACTCCACCATAAAGAGCATACTTACTTGGAATTAAACTATCCAAAGAATTTTCACTTGTAATTATACCATCCAAAGAATTTTCACTTGGAATTAAACCATCCCTGACCAACCAGGAGCTGCCATGTCATGTCCTTCTTCCTCAAGGAGATATGTAACATGTAACATCCCATCCGGATATTAGGATTTTAAATTAAATAAAATAGAAATAATACGTCAGCGTCATTTATTAAATCTCATTTCCCAAAATGCGGGAAAATTTAAAAACTTCATTACATAGTCAAATAAACTAAATCCAAATCATAAACTTGATTAAATCATAAGTATCGCAAAGTGTTTACAAAATTATTCCAAATCATAAAACAATAAAACTCTTAGAAAACTCTTTATCCCAGTCTAGCCCCGCTCCGGTTCTATGCCTCACCAGATCCACCTGCAACATAATCTGCTCCCGTGTACCGCGTATATGATCATTGCCAAACAGAAGCAGATAGGGTGAGCTAACGAAATAAACATATATATATCTATGGCACAAATATACAATCATACAATCACACCAAAGGAAATCCATCCTTTGATATTCCATCACATGGCCACCACCATGTTAATCGTGTTCTACGTCTTCTAATGAGTACCCCAAGGTGTCTTGGTGCCATACCTATCAGCCACAACCGATAGAACACGTGCGGGAAACCATTGCTACGGATCATACACCGTAACGCCAGGTGGAGTTCCCAAATACGAACATAGTTCGTAATGTCCCAAGACTACCAACTCGTCAGCTAACTACTGTGGAGGGCAATCTATCTAGACCCATCCGTATTGGCCACAACCAGCACACCCACACCAGCAACACTCGCCAACCCAAGCTCAACTCAAGGGTACTTCGTGTTCATCCGCCATTCCGAGCTCAACTCGAGGGATGTCATTCCGAGCTCAACTCGAGGAATGTCACGTGCTTAACCCCTACCCGAGAAGGGATACGTTCTGAGCTCAACTCAAGGAACACCAGCAAGCCGACCTTTAAAATATCCTAGAAGCCTTATAGATCACGCACATCATAACAAGTATAACACCAATCTGCTACAGCAAAATCGCCTGGTGGGGGACACGTACCGCTAAGCGTTGCCACTTCGAGATCGCCTGGCAGGGGACACGTACCACCAAGCGCCTTAATCTTCACTACCACTGCAACTATCGCCTGGCAGGACTTCCTATGCCGCCAGGCGCCGCGTGCCTTAGTATTTACTAAACTACAGACTCCGCCTGGCGCACCTCTCCTTACCGCCAGGCGCCACCGTGATCTTGAACCCCCTGTTTCTATGTTGTCGCTTGGCGGGTCGATCACCACCGTTAGGCGCTACACCAGTACTTGCACAATACTGGTTTTAGTTTAGGTTCAAGCACACTTCACACAGGTTGCTCTCATTTGCTCTCATTCTAGAGTACCCCTAATGAAAGGCATTGCCATCTATAATGTTCCAGGCCTTATAGCACCTCACATGTGCATTCATCCCGTAGTCATATAGACAATCCCAAGCGTGCTCAAACAAAATATAAGCAGGAGCATTCTAGCAATTTTAAGCACATGATCTTATGCACCAATGCAATTTAATATTGACACCCATGCCTTCACCAAACCAATTCTCTACATGTGACTAACCCAAAGGAACATTCAAATTGATAGAGACATACCACATAACCCAATCGTGCTTCATTAGAAGTTACTAGAACTTATCAAGAGGTTATTCATGCATTTTAACGACTCCAAAATCAGCAATATTGAGTAACGTATATCTCTAGCAATTGACCTCGAAATCCAATCTCCACCGTTCAAAGTGAAGAACCACATGTTATGGACCACCTGTCAAAATTTCACCTAAATCGGACGGTTAACGAACTAGGTTATGCAGTTTTACGAAAACTGCACGAACTAGAAGAACATAGTGGCGCCTAGCGCCCAGAAGTGAGGATGTGGCAGCTAGCGGGACTTAAATACCGCCCGACAGTTTCTGTGCGCGAAAAGTACGAAAAACAGCGTTTTTCGTGAACAAAACACCACGTGCATCGCCTGGTATGGCGCCTGGCGGCTAAAGGGGTGCCGCCAGGCAGTTCCTACACCTGCGAACCTTACCCCCTTCACAACAACTCTAATTTCCCTCAATTTCTAAGTCCATAGGATATGAACCCAGTTATTGGGACTCCAGTTCATTCCTAACACTTCCCATTCACGTATTCATTCACATTTCCCCTTAGATTGCTACCACTATAGAAACTCCCAATTATGAAACCCTAAAATGTGAGTATGTCTCATTCCCCCAATTTTTATTCTTATCACGCCCCAAATTTCACAAGTTTTCAATTCGATTTGGTTAATTAATAATCTTATTACACTTCCTACTAGTCCAAATCTGCCCAAAATCCAGAAAAAAACATCAAAACCAAGCCTCATGGCTCGCGTCGCCTGGTGGTTCAATCAATACCGCTAGGCCCTTCATAAAAAAAAAAACCCAGAATTGGGTTAAATTCTGGCGGTCTCATTCGTGCCGCTAGGCTGTTTCCCTTCGCAACCCAGAAATGCAGTTGAAATGGTATGAGTCGCCTGGCGAAAATTCATCACCCACCAGGCGGTTTCTGGAAAAATTCTAGAAACACGATTCTCAAGCAATGCAAGGGATAAATCATACATAATGAGTTATAAATCATGCAATTATTCATAGAACTACAATTAAACGCAGTATAACTCCCCTAACCTGATTCCCTTGGCTTAAATTTTGGAATTGTTGTGAATTCTCTCTTGATCCTCAATGATCTCCCTTTGGCTTTCTCTCCCAATTCAGCTTCAAAGCTTCACTCCAACCTTACTACTATCAAAATTCGTGTTTTGTTTTCTGAGTACACTCACAACTTGCCAAAACCCTTCTTCTTACCTCACATTGGCCTTTTAAAGGTGCCTTAAAGCTAGATAACAACCAAAAACGAATTTAAGGTTTAATGGCAATGTTTATTATCATTCATTGATTCTTTATGGTCCGTTTTTCAGCCTCCCTTGGCTGCCCATGCATCTAGGGTTTCCCTTAACCCTTCAAATTCAAGCCAAAACCCAAAATAGCAAAAATAAAAATAAAGTTTAATTTGGGTTCTGCAAGGGTTCAACCCATAACCATACAAATACCAAATCAATGTTCAACCATTTAACCAATTCATGTTTTGTGATGACTAATATAATTAAATGATTATATCATTTCATATTCATGCTCAACATATATTTAAAAATGAAAACAAATAAGTAACACACAATTGGCATACATAGGACTTGAACTCAAGTCCTTTCACACAATTAAAGTACTCTAAACCACTTGAGCTAATACTTTTCCATATCATAGCAATCCGCATTAAATGCCTTAAAGGCTCATACTACCCGCATTTATTAAATAATTATTTAATTAATTATTTAAATTTCTCGGGTCTTACATAGCAAAACCAACATTCTTCACAACACCACCACCATGGGAATAACACCGGACCCTGCCCTAGCAGCCTTTGCTAGAGAACCAGCCTTCACTGCACTGTCATAACACCAAGATGCAACAATCGCCAACCACGTACCACTGTCGCACAAGCCACGAAATGTCGTCACTATATGGACTTCTATCGCACCATGCATGAGCCACTACACCACTCGTTAGACCAGATCGTGCTTCACGACAATAGTAACCACTAGACCTCCAAGTGCACTCCATGTAAGCTCGGATATGTAAGCTACACCACACGAACAATACCTATAACCGGTAGAGCACTTCCTCTACGCACATGCCATAAACCGCGACTCACACATATCAGCTCTCCATCGTGCATCACTCATTAAGCCACACAAGCACCACCAACGAAAAATACCCAGAATGACACAGAGAAAACTAAGCGGACACCCAAGTCCACACACCTAAGGGTCGACCGCTCTGATACCATAAATGTAACATCCCAAAAACTGAATAACCTCAATTGATAAAACATCACATACATGAATATTCAAAGGGTACGAGGTTTAGGGTATAAAGTATACAATACGTCAAATATACCCGGATTACAAGAAAAGGGCCCCATGGCCCAACTAGAAATGTACTGAAAAGAACACAATTAAAGATAGTAGGTCTTGTTCAGACAAGAAAACATAAATAATAAAATCCTCCATTAAAGGGCCCTACAGTGGGCCCAACACCTGTCCAATCCATCAAGCTGCAGCATTTCTATTACCATCACCACTGCTAGGGGTTCTCACATCTGCTCACATCAACAAGGTTGATGATCATTGCAAAGGAAGAGACCACACATAACAGACAAGCAAGTGAAAGGGTAAGCTAGCGAAGAAGTCATTATATCAGACACTCAACATACCATTCAACATTCAAACACACATAGCAGACACCCACATATGCAATACCCATTCATATAAAACCCTAAGATTTAGCTATCCGGATACGTAACTGAGGCACCACCACATGGTAATGAAATTATGTCCTAGCAATGAGGCGTCACCGCGAGGCCTTCACGAAATTATACCCTTACAGGAGGCACCACCATGTGACCTTCGTGGAATTACGCCCTGGCCCCGAGGCACCACCAGGGACTCCCCTTAAGAGGGTCCATGGAATTACGTCCAATCAATGAGGCGCCACCAAGATCTCTCACTACAAGAGTCATGGAATTATGCCCTACCCATACTTTAAACATGTTCCACCCACCAATCAAGAATTTCCCATAACACAAATATCATGTATAATTAACAATTCATATAATTCATGCTTTCCAATTCATACCCAATCCAATAAAATGTCATTTCCATTTCAAATGTACATATTAATCATGCTATCATCACACAACCCTTCCAGTAAGGCATTTGAGTCAAATAAAGAAGCCACATATCGGTGAACCACTCAATAAGAACATCAAAACTCGCCCGCTGTCTCGCTCAAGCCAACAGGGCTCGCTCAGGCGAGAGGGACCCTCTCGCTCAGGCGAGGGCGCGATGAGGGAACAGGGAACCATGCGAGGTCTCGCTCAGGCGAGTCCCTTCTCGCCTAGGTGAGAGGACTCCTCGCTCAAAAAGAACGCGCGTCGCCTAGGCGACCAATCACGCAACAAAAACCTGGGCGAGCCTCTGATATTCTCGCCTAGGCGAGAGTAGCTCGCTTGGGCGAGAAAACCAGTACTCACCACTGTTTTCTCATACAGCAGCCAAGACCACGAATCAAATCATGCTTTAACTCGATCCAAAACGGACACAACACCAACCAATCCATACAGACACGAAAAGATGTCCAAAACAGCGGAAAAACACAAATAACAGAAGGTCCTAGCTTCCCTTACCTGGAAAACAAGCTAGCGGGACACTCCGACACGAACATAGTGAACACGACGGCCCTAATGATGGCAAATGAGGTGGAGCAGGAGCTGGGTTTGAGTTGGCTCGAAGAAGGTTCAGAGTAAACCCTAGCGGAGCGTTCCGTACGAGAGGCGCAAAGGTGATGGCTGATTCTTCTACAAGAGTGAAAAGTGCAAATTAGGGAAACTAGGAATGGTTTTTAACCTTTGGGCCAACCCTCAGGCCCAACAGACGCAAGGCAACCCTTAAAATACTAGGGCAGGAAATATTGGGCCTTATATTCTCCCCAACAAGAAAATTTTCGTCCTCGAAAATAAAGACTCACCAAGTGAACAGATGTGGATGTGATTTTCTCATGTCCTCCTCTAACTCCCAAGTCGAGTCACCCGCCCTCTGATCCCAGATGCTTTAACTAGGCAGACCTCCTTTCCTCGGCGTTCCTCAACTTTGCTATCCTCTAGAGCGATGGGTGGTACTTCCACTGTGAGGTCTTCCCTGATATGTATATCTTCGGCTTCCAACACATGAGTCAGGTCAAATACGTACTTCCTTAACTGTGAGACGTGAAATACTAGGTAAAGGTTTACCAACTGAGGGGGTAAAGTTATCTCATAAGCCACTGACCCAATCCTCCTCGTGATCTGATATGGGCCAAGGAACTTAGGAGAAAGTTTCCTTGAGCGGAGAGTCCTTTCCACACCAGTGGTTCGGGTCACCCTCAAGAACACATGATTGCCAGCTGCGAACTCCAAAGGCCTCCTCCTACGGTCTGCATAGGCCTTCTGCCTACTCTGAGATGCCTGCATTCTGTTCCTCACCATTCTCACTTTTTTGGTGGTCTTCTCCAAGAATTCTGGTCCAACCAACACCGCTTCTCCATCCTGATACATAGAGAGCCTCATATGGTGCCATGTCAATGCTCGCATGAAAATTGTTGTTGTAGGTGAACTCTATCAAGGGTAACACCTCATCCCAAGCCCCCAAATGATCCAATATACACATCTGCAGTAAGTCTTCAAGTGACTGAATGATCCTCTCCGATTGGCCATCAGTCTGGGGATGGTAGGCTGAGCTCATAGTCAACTTGGTCCCCAAAGCCTCTTGTAAGGTCTGTCAAAACCGGGATGTAAATCGTGGGTCTCTGTCGGAAACTATGCTCGAAGGTACACCATGCAACCTCACGATCTCCTTGACGTACAGTTGGGCCAACTTGGCCATGGACATCCTCAAGTTCATCGCCAAGAAGTGGGCACTCTTGGTCAATCTATCCACTATCACCCAGATGGTGTCATGTCCTCTAAAAGTCCGTGGAAGATGAGTCACGAAGTCCATGGAGATGCTGTCCCATTTCCATACTGGTATCTCTAAAGGCTGTAGAATCCCACCGAGCCTCTGATGCTCCACCTTCGCCTTCTGGCACGTTAAACATGCTGACACGAACTGAGCCACATCTTTCTTCATCCCTTGCTACCAAAAGGTTTCCTTGAGATCCTGGTACATCTTAGTTATGCCAGGATGCAGACTAAGATGACTCTTATGTCCTTCCTTAAGAATTAACCGTTTTACCCCCGTATCATCAGGTATACATACTCTGCCCTGGAACCTCAGTATGCCATCATCACCCAAAGCAAAGTCTTTGGTTTCATCTGATCCAAGTTGTTCTCTAACCCTGTTCAAATTGGCATCCAATAACTGCCTCTCCCTGACTGAGTCCAAGAAGTCACTACATATAGTAAAGGTACTACACCTAATGGCCTCGGACCCCAACTCTACCTGTAGCCTCATGTCTCTGAATTTCTCCAGTAGTTCCACCTCCTTAATCATGAGATGTGCAGTCTTCCTACTCAGGGCATTTGCTACCACGTTTTCCTTCCCCAGATGATACAACAGTTCGAAGTCATAGTCTTTAAGGAACTCCATCCACCTCCTCTGCCTCATATTCAGCTCTTTCTGATCGAAAGGTACTTAAGGCTCTTATGATCGCTGAACACCCGGAACTGTGCACCATAAAGATAATGCCTCCAAATCTTTAAGGCAAAAACTATAGCGACCAACTCCAGGTCATAAGTGGGATAGTTACGCTCATGCACCTTAAATTGTCTCGAAGCATACGCTACTGCCTTATTCTCTTGCATTAACACACAGCCGAGCCCAAGGTGAGAGGCATCACAATAGACCTCAAAAGGTTTCCCCACGTCTGGGATTACTAGTATCGGTGCGCTGGTCAACCTTCTCTTAAGCTCCTGGAAACTCTCCTCACACTTGTCCGTCCAAGTGAAGGGTTGGTCCTTCCGAGTAAGAAGTATCAGGGGTGCCACTATCTTGGAGAATCCCTCTATGAATCTCTTATAGTAGCCCGCCAACCCCACAAAACTCCTGATCTCTATGGCAGACTTAGGGCTTTCCTACTTTACCACTGCTTCGACCTTCGCTAGGTCCACTGCAATCCCCTGGGCGGATATCACATGCCAAAAACTGAACTTCACCCATCCAGAATTCACACTTGGACAACTTGGCGTATAATTGCTTCTCTCTCAAAACACCAAGCACCAACCTCAGGTGTTCTGCATGTTCCTCCTGAGTTCTGGAATAGATAAGGATGTCGTCTATGAAGACTACAACAAACTTATCTAGGAAATGCCAGAAGATCATGTTCATGTAGTCGATGAACACCGCCAGAGCGTTGGTCACCCCAAAAGGGATAACCACATACTCGTAGTGGCCATACCTGGACCTGAAGGCCGTCTTCTGTACATCATCGGCCTTTACCAAAATCTGATGGTATCCCAACCGCAGATCAATCTTCGAGAACACTGATGACCCATGTAGTTGATCCATCAAGTCATCTATCCTCGGAAGGGAGTACTTATTCTTGATCGTCATTTTGTTCAACTGCTAGTAGTCCACACACATACGTGAACTTCCGTCTTTCTTCTTCACCAACAACAATGGTGCTCCCTAAGGCGAAGTGCTGGGTCGGATAAACTGCTTCACCATCAGTTCCTCTATCTGTTTCTTAAGTTCAACCAACTCTGCTGGAGCCATGCGGTATGGAGTCATCGACACCGGACCCGTCCCCGATACTAGATCAATAGAGAACTCCACTTCTCTGTGAGGAGGTAGCCCCGACACTTCCTCTGGGAATACATCCCCGAACTCCTGCACTACTGGTTTGGCAGACTCCATCTTTCCTCTTTCCACCTCTAGATGCGTGAAGATCACAAAGCATTGTGCACCACCTCGCAGTTCCTTCAGAACCCCTTGGGATGATAACAACTCAGACTCCTTCGAGTTTGGGAATAACAATCTCTTCTCTCGGCAATCTATAAGAATGCGATTGGCAGAGAGCCAATCCATCCCTAGGATTACCTCCAACTCCTGTAGAGGTAGGCAGATTAGGTTCACTTTGTACCTGCGTCCTTCTACCTCCACTGGACACCTCGCACACAAGGATGACGTCCTGACCAAACCCGACGCCGGGGTAGACACCGCAAGCTCACACTATAGCTCGCACACCGACAGACCCAACCGTTCCACACATGCATTTGACACAAAATAGTGTGTCACTCCAGAATCATATAGCACACAACAAGCTTTCCCAACTATCAAACAATGGCCTATAACAAGGTTACCTGAGCCTGCAGCCTCCGCTCCGGTCATGGCGTACACTCTGTCGGTCGCCTGAGGCCTGTTGCCTCTGTGCCTTTGCTGGTTCTGTGTAGGAGCCTGTACTGGAGGTCGCATCACTGTTCTAGCAAGGGTGGGGCAGTCCCTCCCAAAGTGGCCCTCCTTGCCACAATTGTTGCACTTCTTGAAGCCTGCAAGCTGGGGGCAGACATTCCTCTTGTGCGGTCCCCCACACTGGTAGCACTGAATCCTGTTCTACTGGGAAAAAGACTCCCTAGACCCCTGAGACTGGAAATAGGGCCTAGTGTAGGGCTTCCTCCTCTACTGGGATGAGTGTTGAGTTTCCACCTCTACCTTCATCTTCTACATGACCCTTGCCTTCTCCACCAAGGCGGCAAAATCCTTGATGGATAGCGGGGTCACCATCAAACGAAGGTCTCCACGGAGGCCGTTCTCGAACTTCTGGCATCGCCACTCTTCGTCTAGTGGCATGGTGTAGAAACGGCTGAGGTACTTGAACTTTTCTGCATACTCAGTCACCGACTTGCTTCCCTGGGTCAACTGTAAAAATTCTACCTCTTTAGGGTATTTGACGTTGTCAGGGAAGTACTCGGAGAGGAACTTCCTCCTGAAGACGTCCCAAGTAACTGGCTCCTGTCTCTCCTCCATAATAGACTTCATGCTGACCCACCAGTGCTCAGCCTCACCCTTGAGCATGTACACTGCGAACGCCAGTCTACTCTCCTTTGGGCACATCTTGGCATCAAATATCCTCTCCAGGTCTTTCAGCCACTGGTCTGCTGCGTCTGGACTGGTCTTGCCTCCAAGCTTCACTGAGTGGTGTTTCAGAAAGTCCTCCAGACTCCACTCCCTGGCCGTAGGTCGTGGCTCCGGGCCAAAAGTAGGGGGGGCAACTACCCTGTTCTCCTCCAACTGGCGGAAGGCCTCCATATGCTGCCTGTGAGCATCTTCAGCAGCCGCCCTGACAGCCTCCATTTGCTGCATCACCAGCTGCTGCTGTTCAAGCGCTGCCGCTTGTCGTTGCATTGATGTTTCATGTTGTTGCATCATTGCCGTACTTTGCTGCATCATAGTAGCTACCATTGCTTCAATCGCTCTGGCGATATCTGGCACATCGCCCTAGGAAGATTGCGGAGTTCTACGGGATGGTGCCATAGTTCACTGGCACACAGGTAAACACTTGATTAGACTTGATAAGACAGGAATTAGCGAAAAATACCCAGAACGACACAGAGAAAACTAAGTGGACACCTAAGTCCACAGACCTAAGGGTTGACCGCTCTGTTACCATAAATGTAACATCCCAAAAACTGAATAACCTCAATTGATAAAACATCACATACATGAATATTCAGAGGGTACGAGGTTTAGGGTAGAAAGTATACAATACGTCAAATATACCCGGATTACAAGAAAAGGGCCCCATGGCCCAACCAGAAATGTACTGAAAAGAACACAATTAAAGATACTAGGTCTTGTTCGGACAAGAAAACATAAATAATAAAATCCTCCACAATGGGCCCAACACCTGTCCAATCCATTAAGCTGCAGCATTCTTATTACCATCACTACTGCCAGGGGTTCTCACATCTGCTCACATCAACAAGGTTGATGATCATTGCAAAGGAAGAGACCACGCATAACACACAAGCAAGTGAAAGGGTAAGCTAGCGAAGAAGTCATTATATCAGGCACTCAACATACCATTCCACATTCAAACACACATAGCAGACACCCACATATGCAGTACCCATTCATATAAAACCCTAAGATTTAGCTATCCGGATACGTAACTGAGGCACCACCACATGGTAATGAAATTATGACCTAGCAATGAGGCGTCACCGCGAGGCCTTCACGAAATTATACCCTTACAGGAGGCACCACCACGTGACCTTCGTGGAATTACGCCCTAGCCCTTAGGCAACACCACGACCCCCCGTGGAATTACGTCCTTTTGTCGAGGCACCACCAGGGACTCCCCTTAAGAGGGTCCATGGAATTACGTCCAATCGATGAGACGCCACTAAGATCTCTCACTACAAGAGTCATGGAATTATGCCCTACCCATACTTTAAACATGTTCCACCCACCAATCAAGAATTTCCCATAACACAAATATCATGTACAATTAACAATTCATACAATTCATGCTTTCCAATTCATACCCAATCAAATAACATGCCATTTCCATTTCAAATGTACATATTAATCATGCTATCATCACACAACCCTTCCAGTAAGGCATTTGAGTCAGATAAACAAGCCACATATCGGTGAACCACTTAATAACAACATAAAAACCTGCCCGCTGTCTCGCTCAAGCCAACAGGGCTCGCTCAGGCGAGAGGGACCCTCTCGCTCAAGCGAGTCCCATCTCGCCTAGGCGAGGGCACAACGAGGGAACAGGGAACCCTGCGAGGTCTCGCTCAGGCGAGTCCCTTCTCACCTAGGCGAGAGCACTCCTCGCTCAAAAAGAACGCGCGTCGCCTAGGCGACAAATCACGTAACATAAACCTGGGCGAGCCTCTGATAATCTCGCCTAGGCGAGACTACCTCGCTTGGGCGAAAAAACCAGTACTCGCCACTGTTTTCTCATACAGCAGCCAAGACCACGAACCAAATCATGCTTTAACTCGATCCAAAACGGACACAACACCAACCAATCCATACAGACACGAAAAGATGTCCAAAACAGCGGAAAAACACAAATAACAGAAGGTCCTAGCTTCCCTTACCTGGAAAACAAGCTAGCGGGACACTCCGATACGAACACAGTGAACACGGCGATCCTAAGGATGGCTAAAGAGGTGAAGCAGGAGCTGGGTTTGAGTTGGCTCGAAGAAGGTTCAGAGTAAACCCTAGCGGAGCGTTCTGTACGAGAGGCGCAAAGGTGATGACTGATTCTTCTGCAAGAGTGAAAAGTGCAGATTAGGGCAACTAGGAATGGTTTTTAACCTTTGGGCCAACCCTCAGGCCCAACAGACGCAAGGCAACCCTTAAAATGCTAGGGCAGGAAAAATTGGGCCTTACAACAACTTCAACAAATAAGAATGATTCTCCAACAATAAGGAATTAATTTTTTCTGATGTGGAATATGGATCTAAGCTGCAACCACAAAGCATACTAAGAAAAAATTCTACCAAACCATAGCCATGATACCACTTGTTGGGAAAAATGCATTATCAATTAAGAATATTACTGTATTTATCCATGAGAATCACTTTACTAATAGAGAAATAAGATAAAAAAAAATATTATACACAAATATAACATGGAAACCTAAAATCGGAGAAAAAACACAACCATTGTCTAATGACAACTAGAGAATAACACTATGTGAAAATTTGTACAACACATAGACTACTCTCTTATGCCTTTTGATTCCAAGTACACACACACACTCTCCAAAACAAGAATTTAACAAAACCTCACAACATTTTACTACAAGAGTATAAGAAAAGTCAAATACAAACTTAAAATGTCTTTAACTAAGACAAAGAACATCATGGACTTAAAGCCCATTGTATAACCACTAACACCCACTCCCTAATTTATATTAGGCGATGTGAGACTTCTCAAGACCAAGACATATTATTTTCATCGGTCTAACAAGTTCTATATACGAAATTTGTAAAATATAAGATAATAAAATTAAAAAAAAAACATATTGTATTTGAAAAATTGAAATAGTAGCACAAAGACTTGTTAAATAAATGTGCATTGATAGTGATTTAGTAATTTTTAAAGTTAAAAATTAAACAAAATTATAATATAAAATTAAAACAAAGATTTGGAACTAAGGTTATATATAATGAAAAATTAAACTATTAAAATTATGACAAAAATATTTAATAACCAAAATTACGGATTTTTTTATAATATACCAAACAAAATAAAATAACAAAAATTCTCATCCGTTAAGTTTACCTTTATCAAAGCCAGTGGATGCGATTAACTTTCCCATCGTGAGGAGATATGATTAAAGCTTCGATCACCATTATAATTCATATATTTTCCTTAATTTGCAATCGTTATTTCAGATTTTTTTTTCTCCCCTACAAGTTCACTAAATTCAAATACCCTTTTATAAATAATTTTTCAATTCACAATTCAATTTAAGCACTTGTAAAGAGTGAATGGGATAAGTCACAACAAGTTGAGTCAGAAATAAGTTAACTCAATTCTTATTTTTTGATAAATTAAAAATTTTGTAACTTGATTTAACCCAACAATTAAATGGATTGACTTACTTAAAAAATATTTTTTAATTTATTTTATATATTTATTATATTATAATTAAAATAAATTTAATTTTTTAGATTAAATATATTTATAATTCTAAATTTAAATGTAAAATTAAAATTTCTCTATAGTTGGTGAGTTCGATTCGAATTTGCGATAAGTTGGATTGATTTAGGATTGTGAATACATTCTAACCTCTATTTACAACAACCTTTCAATAAATTTACATAATTACACAATTAATATTTTATGACAATAGTTAAATGAAAATCAATTCATAATTAATTTTCTATGATAATAGTTAATTGAAAAACTAATTCAAATAATTAAGTTTCAAAATCCAATTAAATCAACAATTACATCCTTAGTTGAAAACTACCATATACTTCCACATCTTAAAAAATCTCGAAAAGATAATCTGTGGTGGATATCTAAAACTGGAACCAACTAATCCCTTAGGAAAAAAAAATGTTTGGGGTCATATGGCCCTTAAGAAAAATAATTTTTTAATAGTGTGGATAGAATATAATATATTACAATGGAGTCGGCACTTTGCACTTTCGGGTCTCTTTGCCACAGTGTCTGTCACCTTACCCTTCAGAACAAACACGACAACATCTCAGAACTTCCTCTTACCTTGTATATATAGATACATATGTTATGAGTCTCTGGTGTCCCAGACAAAAATTATTAAAAAAGAGAAAAACTTTTCCAACCCCAACTCAATATTTTGTCCAAATTCATTGTTTCAGCGTCAACCATGAGGCGACACTTATCAAAATTCTTTCACTACCCAATTGGGTTTAACCTATCAAATTCCTTTCCGGTGAGACCCCTCTCCCTCTCTCGGTTTGTTTAGCTTATTCTTTTGGTGATGTAACTGGTTAATCAAGTTGGTTGTAATGGATTGAAAATTGACGTTTTGGAACACATCTATGAAGTTAACTGAATCGTTCATGCCATGTCAAATTTCGGGTATAAACTTATAATTTCCCTGTTCTATCAGGATCATGGAAAACCCCCTCATTGTACTTCAATTCAGTTTCTTTTTTTATCGAATGCTCACTTCAATGATAAGTTATAGTGATACCCATTTACATGCAGATGAGAACTGTTATTTTATTTCTTGTCCTAAGAGTACTGGTTAGCCTGTGCTAGATTCATGCTTTGTGTGTTAATCTGGGGTGTGGTGGTACTAATATATGTGCAAATTCAGTAATAAACTTGTACTCCTCCTCTGGTTCTACCAACCTAGAAAATGCAAAAATCAATCACTTAGTTGTTCCATTTTAATATAAATTAAGTTTTTACCGTATGCGTACTTGAAGGATTAAATATTGATACCCAGATGATTATTTTTTGTTGTTTAAGAATTTATTAATCTGGGGTTTTGGTGGAGTTTATATGTGTTCAAATTTTGTTTATGAAAATGTGGCTGGCATGTGACACTAATTTTCTTGAAGCAGTTGAAATGTGATGTGAGTTCGTTCTGTGCTGCCAATAGTATTCGTCAAGGTTTGTTCGGTGGACACTTGAATGAATGTGCCACAAGAGCTTTGGCCACTACATCTTGTGCTTCGGTGTCTGAAGATCTGCCAAAGGATAATTCCGTCTCTGATATGTTGGTAGATTCATTTGGAAGGCTTCACACATACTTGAGAATATCTGTAACAGAGAGGTGCAATTTAAGGTGTCAGTATTGTATGCCAGCAGAAGGTGTGGAACTCACTCCTAGCCCTCAAATTTTGACAAAAACTGAGATTCTACGATTGGCAAATCTGTTTGTAAGCTCCGGGGTAACTAAAATACGTTTGACGGGTGGGGAACCAACTGTTAGAAAGGATATTGAAGACATATGTTTGGAATTATCAAACTTGAAGGGACTGAGAACATTGTCCATGACTACCAATGGTATTGCTTTAACGAGAAAACTTCCAAGGCTGAAAGATTGTGGGCTTACTTCCCTCAACATTAGTGTAGACACTTTGGTACCTGCAAAGTTTGAGTTTATGACCAGACGTAGAGGGCATGAAAAAGTTATGAATTCAATTAATGCTGCCATAGACCTTGGATTTAATCCAGTTAAGGTATTTCTTGGTTACATATCATTACTTTTTGCTAGTGTTTCTCATTGATCACCTTCCCATGAGCAGCTACCCTTTTGCTCAAATTCATTAAGTTAATCAAATGAATTTTTCAACAAGGGTGCATAACCTCAGGTAAATTTCATGTCACTGATGGATGAATTTTAAGGTATCTTTGATGTTTCTCTGCATTTCAGGTCAATTGTGTTGTAATGCGAGGATTCAATGATGATGAGATCTGTGATTTTGTTGAGCTGACCCGGGACAAGCCAATTGATATTCGCTTTATAGAGTTCATGCCTTTTGATGGGAATGTTTGGAATGTCAAGAAACTTGTACCCTACTCAGAAATGTTGGATACAGTGGTAAGGTAGAATTCAGACTGGAGGCCTAACTTTTATACTACATTTTGTTGTTCTCTTATAGCAGATAGAGACCCTTTATAACCATCATTACCAAACAGATGAAACAGTTTCCAAGCTTAAAAAGAGATCAGGATCACCCTACAGATACGGCCAAAAATTTCACAATAGATGGGCATGAAGGTAGAGTTTCGTTTATCACATCAATGACTGAGCATTTCTGTGCTGGTTGCAATAGATTGCGGCTACTTGCTGATGGAAACTTCAAAGTCTGTTTATTTGGTCCTTCGGAGGTAAGTTATATTCAAATCATCAAAGCTCAGTGTACTATGCTTGTCCCCTAAACCTGGTGATGGTAATTGGGCTAAAATCTGTGATGTCACTTCTATTTGAATACTTAATGTTTTTGGTGAATCTGTAACGCTAAACTTGATGATAGTATATGAAGTCTGGATGCTTAGTACGACATGAGTACGTACAACTACAGGAATACGATGATCTTTTTGAAATTTAGGATATGCTATGTTTTGGATTCTTAGCAAAACATTATAGATGCATAATATCGGTGAAGAAAGAGAGAGTGGGGGTAATTTCTCATTAATTCATGATTATGATGATCGCAATTTAATTTAAAAAATTGATATGAATGGAGAAGTATCAGTATTTGACATGGGAACAAACACCTTGATGTTTCCATTTTGAGTATCAGGGCATCGTAGATCATATTAATTGCAGGCCTTCTAAATGTACCGGTAAATGAATTGGATAGTTTGGTGATGAGGGTGAAGGACTCGGGATTAAGAAATTGGTATTTAAGGCCTATAAATTTTTTGGCAAGTAAAATCAAGACTTTCTATGCAAACTTTTAGCAGTCTTGTTTTTTAAGGAGTGTGACTGATTTCTTGCAGTTAGCTGTTTCAATGGCTGAGTATGGTTCTGGGAGTTGTTTACTTTTGGATTAGTACTTTGCAAACATTAAAATATGGCTCTACCTCATACAATATTTTGGATTGAACATGCACTGTCTTGCCCCTTCTTTCCATTGCACATGCTATTTCATTTGATATTCTATTTATTTGATTACTTGTAATTGATTTTTTAGGCGCACTAATATACTTTCATCATTATTTTGAATTCTTAATCATTTCTGAAAATTTTCTTATCAATGAAACTGATAAATATTTTCCCTATTCAAGACATGCCGGTCATTATGGATGTTATCTCTACCATTTATGTTCAAGTTAAAGGTGCTTGATGTATGTATGGATGTTGACATCAGTCGGGACAATAAAACGTGTCATGGCATACATATAGCATCTTTAATGAGAGCTTCATTAAAAGATTTTTGTGATTTTCTTATATGGATCGTGTTTCAGGTTAGTTTAAGAGATCCTTTGAGATGTGGTGCAGAGGATCATGAACTTAGGGAGATAATAGGAGCAGCGGTATGCACTTCTTCTGATTATTATTGCTAAATCTCAATTGTGTTGTAATGATTTATAATGTTTTTATTTCTTTACCAGGATTTATCATCCTTTTAATATAATGATGATGCTGCAATAGAATTTCACTCACTGCTATTTTAATTTAACATGGTAGTGAACCTTTATTAAAAAAGATATACTTTAGGAATAAGAGGAGCATAGCAAGAAGGGACAACACACCCCACAACCTAACTGAAAAGGAGTTAGTTAGAGATTATGTATATATGGAGAAAAAAGTGGGTGGGGGTGATAGAGTTAGGTGAAGTTTAGCCTCATTTGGCAATCGGTAGACCCTTATAATGTAACTATTCTTATAATGATGCATGGATATGATGCGTGTATCGGATATGGTACGTATCGGATATATCAATACACTTATTTTGAAAACAATAAGGTATGATACGTTATATATGCATATTGAAAAATTTTACAAAAACCTTAAAACATGATAAATATATATTGTTATTGTGTGAATTCAAATTAAAATCAAATATCTTAAAAACTGTCAAAATAAAAAGTTATAAATTATTTTTATCACAAAAAGTATTACAAGTTTATAGATTAGATACTTTATTGATAAATATCGGTAAAGTATCAGATATTGATATGTGTCAAACATGAATACATGACACAGATTGAGGTATCAGTGCATCATAACTTATCACCTTCAACCTCTAGACTAACGTGAGCATTTCCATTGAATAATATGTTACTGACTCACTTCTTTCCTATGATTTTCCATCTGTTTGCTCTTGTCCTAGTAAGCTCTTTGATTGCTTTTGAACAACATAGTCAATAGTGGATCATAGACTACTTGAAATTGTGTGTCCAACTTTAGGTAAGCAATATTATGAGTGGTCTTGTACTATCCTATTTCTTAATGTTATCTTTCCTTTGTTCTAGGTGAAGAAGAAGAAAGCTTCACATGCTGGCATGTTTGATATAGCAAAGACTGCAAATAGGCCCATGATACATATTGGTGGATAAGGTCTCTTCTTCTTCCTTTCTTTCATTTTTCCTATAAAGGTTATCCATTCAATCTCTAAAATATTTATTTTACAATTTACTGAGGCACATCATGATTTTTCTCTATTTCAGGTATCACATAGTGATAAAGTTACTTACATAGCAGGCAACCAGAGTAGTCCTAGTGAGAAGTACCCTGAATTGAGTATTATCTGAGATCTTCATTGATACAATCTCACTACATGAAGGGTGATAGATTTTTCAACTATACCTAGCCACATATACTGTTAAATGTTGTTCCTTTGGATAGAACCCATTGTTGTTGTATCGAGTAATAATGCAAATTTGGGCTTAAATTTTCTGATCATGTGTGACTCTTTCTTCATTGGTTTATGACTTTTGGGTCGTGTGTTAATCTTTCTTCACTGGTTGTTTGTTTACCAGTCAACTTTAGTTTCAGCATGGCACTGTATTTATTTGTTTTGTTGTAGACATGACAATGAAATTTTGAAAAGGTTGGTTATGCCCTGTTACATCATTGAATTTGTACTATGTATGCAGTGAGGTTGTTGACCAGGTCTTCATAGTGCTGCTTCTCAGACTTCATACGGCATTCCCAATTTTCTTTCCTTAGTTTATACTCTTACCCGGAAATTGAAGGAACAACTCTAATCTAGATGTTACCAAGTTCTACTCTTGGGATCACTTCATGCTCCCTACCATTGCTTTTGTCATTTAGACCCTTTTTAATATCTCAACTTTCTAGGAACGCAAAATGTATGGAAATTTAAGAGACCAAAGGTGTTAATTAGAGTTAAATATATGTCTAGATATATATAATTTGAATTAGATTTTAGGAGTGTTTTATGTTTTAATTATTAGATATTATTTAGTGGATGAAGAAAAAAAAATTAGGCTATTGTTTAGACTTAGAGAGTTAGATTGAGATATTACTAAACGTTTGTTACATTTGCTTTATGTATGAAATAATGTGGAATATTATACATTTTTTACCCATTGAAAATATATTTTCTAAACTTTAAAAACCTAAAAACCAACAATAAGAGTTTTGTGATAGGTTTTTTTAGGGGAAGATTCATTAGGGAGGTATAACAACAATGAAATCTAAGCTCAATTCACATGGATTATCACCATCTTCAACGCACAACCTTAAAGTAATTTAAACTCACTTGGTTTTTCAAAAATATATTTTTCAAGAATGAATCCTTTCCACATTGATAATACAATTAACCAACATGTTAAGTTGATTACACAGATTGGATCATCATGACATGAGTATAAAAGGTGGAATATGTCTTTTTAGAACTTGTATAAGAACTAAAATCATTTATTTTGGCTCTGGCACTATATTGTTGGGTGGATCTTGAAAGATAGAAAAAATCTCATTCATAGCCACACATACGACTTTTCAATGGCGGACCATTGTTGTGACAAGGGGAGCCATGGCTCCCAAAAAAAATTTTAATTCTATTTTTTATATATGTTATATATATTTTAAAATTATATTTATAGATTATTATTTTATTTATATTAAATTTAATAAAATATTTTATTTTATCATCTATCTTATTTATATATTAAAATTTATATATATTTATTGTATAAAAAGTAAAATAAAAATCAATTTGATGGACATTGGTTAATGAAAGGTAATAAATTTTATCACTAGTGATGAGGTTCTTTTACAGTAAATCATCAAAAAATAATGAGAATAGAAAGAAATATAAAGAGATAGATTAGGAAACAAAAGATTGAAAAATGCACAATATCTCTCATGAATCGATATTAGTATCTTATTATAATTTATGATTCTCATATTACGATGATTTTCTTAAATTAAGTTTTTTTTTTCTGAATTAGTTTGCCTAATTATGATGGTAAGGATTCTTTTCTAAAATTGGCACTAACCCTAATTATATTTGTCCTGAAATTAGTATATCATAGATTATGAAATTTAGAAATTTTGTGTTTTCCATTACATATGGTAAATTTTGTAAGATTTTATGGATGTATCTTGGGTTGAACTACGAATTTCGTTGCACATAATGAATTAGTTGAATAACTTTGAATTGGATTAAAAATTAGAATATCCTTATAATGTTAATTTAATGAATTAGAAAGATTATAAATTGAAAAATGCATACAAGAATCACTTTATGAAAATGATTGAAACAAAGAAAATGAATTTTTTTATTTAATTAGAAAAAATAATTTATATATAAAAAATCTAATTTGACACTCTTAAAGTTTTTGTCCAAGTTTCGCCATTCCGACTTTCCACAAAATTTTATATGTATCTATAATATTTAATACGAAATTTTATTTACTCACTTGAAATTGAGTACCCCACAATTACTTAAACTCTTTGTTAAGAAGACTTTCAATACAATGACTATATTCAGGGGTAACATCAAGCAGATCTGAGTTCAATCCATATAAGAGTTGATTAACACCACCTTCAATATAAAATTTTAAGATAATGAGTTTATAGACCTAAGTTGTCCAACTTTTTCATTTCTACTTGTAAGACTTACACTCAATATGAGATTTAGATTATAAGTTTCCAACGTTATGTTGAGTCTATCCATGTGTGGCTAAGTGCGGGGCATGCCTAAACGGGCCGGGCCAACCGACATTGCCACCCCTAATGCGAAGTACCACTTTTGGAGGGAGATCTTTTAATGGTTAGGAGGTTGTTGGGTAATATGAACAAGGAGGAGGATGAGACACAAAGAAGAAATATTATCTATTTTAGATGTTAAATTATGGAAAAGGTGAGCTCAATCATCATTGATGGAAAGAGTTGTACCAATGTAGCAAGTAAAAGGCTGGTGGAAAAGCTTGGTTTGGGAGACATCTATACACCCTAGTCTTTATGCTTTTGCAATGGCTAAGTGAGGATGGAGAGTTGGTGCTGGATAAGCAGGTGGATATTACTTTTTCTATAGGTAAGTATGTAGGTTAAGTGGTATGTGATGTGGTTCCTATGGAAACAAGTCAATTGTTATTAGGAAGGCCTTGACAATATGATAGAAAGGTGACATTATGGTCTATCCAACAAGTATTTTTTCTTGCTTAAAGGGCAAAAGGTGCCCGTAACACCTTTATCAACTATAGAGGTTTGTGAGGACCAAATAAAAATGAGGGTAAAGAGAGAGCGAGAGAGAAAAGAAGAAAGAGAGAGAAAAAGAAAGAGAGAGAAGAAGAAAGAGAGAAAATAAGAGTGGGAGAGAAAACCCAAAAAAGGCAAGAAAAGGGGAGTAAAGTTGAAAAATCAAATAGTGGTAAAAGTCCTTTTTTGAGAGAAAAAGAGGTAAAAAGAGTGTTAATGACAAAAACACCCCCTATATATGCTTATGCCTAACAATATTTATTTGTCTTCTGTAAAAGTTTCTTTATCTTTAGGTGTGGAGCACATTCTCAAGGAAAATGCAGATGTATTTCCCAAAGACATTCCTCAAGGTTTACCTCCTAAAAGATGTATTGAACATAATATGGATCTCATTCCAAGGACATCCTTCATAACATGCCAACCTATAGGAGCAATCCACAAGAGACTAAAGAAATACAAAAGCAAGTAGAGCAACTCATGAAAAAAGGATGGCTTGAATCTCTAATGGAGTTGCCATCTATTACAACCAAAATCTCGACTAGACGACGAACAAAAAAGAGACGAGCTTAAAAAGAGATTTTGAAGTTGTCACCATAGTTTATTATAGAAAAAGTATGGAAAACAGTAAAATAAGACATGCTATACAAGAACTAGATTTTAGGTCCGGAAGTCCGTTACGCGTAGTGAAAATCAAGATTCACGTAGTTCTTAGAGAAATTGTTTGTTAGAAAGTGTTGATGTTTTTAATTTTTGAAATTTTATATCTTTTTTGATATTTTTAAATTATTTGAAAATTAGTATCACACGACGTAAAGGTTGAATAAACACTAAAAGAAAACAATTTTCATTTTTGTAAAATTTTTCTATTTTGGTAATTTTTTATAATTTTAAAATATTTTTAACTTTTTTAAAAAAATAACATGTGTGTAAAAAAGATGGGGTTTAATAAAAAAACAAAGGTGAAAAATGGGATAAGATGCATGGAAGGGTGCATGCAAGGAGTAAAGGCTGAAAATAAAATTAAAATAGATTGAGGCTGCGAATTGTGAAAAGCAGGGTACAGTAAGTAGACGAGAACCAATGGCAAAAGGGGTGCAGGACTTAAATAATACGGGTGTAACGAGTAAATAGGAATAGGAAAAGAAAACACAAACAAACATACAAATGATGAAGGTGTAAATATTAAAATGGGGATGCGCGTAGGAAACAAAACAAGGCTAGACCCAAGACCCAAGACCCAATAGACAAGAGGTTGAGAATATTAAAAGTGGGGTACGGAAAGAAAAATAACCCAATTTAAGCCCAACCCCAAAATAACTATCAAAACATAAAAATCCCTTAAGGGTTTCTTCTTCCTCTGCGTGAGCAACACCAATCCTCACCCACTCATGGCTGGCCAGGGCCAATGTTGCCGACGCCGATCACCGCCGAAGGAGCTGCTAGCGTTAACATCACTGTTTCTCTTTCATTCCCTTTCGCGTCCGAGTGCTCCTTTGATCTCATTTTTACTCACAAACACGAGACACTCCTTCCACTCATTGCTACCAGAAGCGTCGTCGTCATCCACGGCGCTCCAACTCCCTCATTCTTCTTCTTGCGCCGGCCACACCAGGTCTGGGAGCCACGCCGCTGAGCCCTACTGTCGCGCCCTCAACCGGAATCGCTCTTCTCCAATCAAACTTTGACACGCCTCCGGCAATGCGGCCGACGAATTTTTCTTCCCTTTATCTGTTCGATTGGGTGATGGTTGTTCTCTGTTACTTGGATGATGGAATAGTCTTGGGAGTGATGGAAACTGTTTTGGTATTCTGTTTTCTATTGTCCAAGTGGAAGATGTGAGTGATAAGGCGATAAGCGTGAGCGAGTCCTCTATTTGGTGAAGAAAATGAAAGAAGATGAAAGATGGATGAAAAAGGGAGGTGAGGAAGATGGTGAGGGAATGGGTGGCGACAATGTGTAGTTGGAAATGCGAAAGGATGAGTGCTTGTGTGCGCGTGAATGGGGAGAGAATCTAGAGGGAGCTGTTGTTTTTATGTGATGGTATTTGTTGGTTATGGAGAATGATGATAGATGAAAAATGTGGGTCTGAGTTGTAGGATTATGAGGAAAGTTAGCGTCTACCGGTTTAGCGGGAGGAAGAAAAATGTGGTTCGGGTATGGGTAGTGTGCGTCGGTCTCAACGTGGTTAATCATGAAGGCATGATGATGGAAGAATGGGAAGTAGTAACAGTAGGCGAACAACCATGCGACATCAACCATTTCATACAAGATTTATGTGATCAAACACTGAGTGACAGAATTACGGGGGCCTTTGAGAAAGCTCATGAATATTAACCAAGGGATCCCTCAGGATTCAAAACTGAAGGTCCTTGATACCTCAACATTAGGTTACGTAAATGGGAAGGGGTGGTTAGTTCCTCCCATTGTTTTCTGCCACCTTATTTCTTTGCTTTTTTTTTTTTTACAAAAAAGGTCATTTTTCCTTTTTTATTATAAAAATAGGTCAGTTTATTAATTAATTACATAACAAAATCAGTTTAACGATAATTTGACTTTTTTCTATTTATTTTTAACTTTTATATAATTTCTAAAATTTTATATATTTTTTAAAAAATAAATTTTTAATAATTTGATTAAAAATATTTTAAATAAAATTTTATTAAAATTTTGATATTTTAAAACTTTGTATTTTAAATTTTATTATTACATTTTATTATAAAATTTGATTAAAAATATTGTAAAAAAATTATTAAAATTTTGATATTTTAAAACTTAATATTTTAGATTTTATTATTACATTTTATTATAAAATTTACAATAATAAAATTTGATTAAAATTATTTTAAATAAAATTTTATAAAAATTTTGATATTTTAAAACTTATATTTTAAATTTTATTATTTTATTTTATTATAAAATTTACAATCATAAAATTTTATTTAAAATATTTTTAATCAAATTATTAAAAAATTATTTATATATATATATATATATAACTTTAGAAATTATTATAAAAGTTTAAAAAAAGATAGAAAAAGATCATATCATTAATCAAATCAAATCTGTGATAGTAGACTGATCCATCTTTATAATAAATAAATCAAAATAATCTAATTTTGTAAAAAAACTAGTCAAATCATTAAGAAATTAACTCTACCATATAATTAATTAGTAAATTAACTGATTTTTGTAATAAACGGATCAAAGGCACCCATTTTTGGAAAAAAATCTATTTCTTTTCAATCACCCAAAATGCCAGTTTTTTCTATTTTGTACACCACTGCCTAACTCAGTAACTGGTGCATGGGAGGGAGTCACCAAATGAGGAAAAGGTGGAGATTGTCACCAAAAGAGAATAGGTAGTGTGCAAGAACATGAATCTTTCTGTGCATCTCGTTTCAATCATCCGTTCCACTTTGTTTTTTTTTTCGTTCATTTTTCTTTTAAAAATCAAATAAAAGTAAAATTAAAAATAGAATAATATAAAATAAAATAAAATATAAAAAATTACTATAGACTGAAATGAAATAAAATAAAATAAAATAAAATAACATAAACTTAAACGAAAATGAAACAAAATCATATAAAATAAATAAAATAACTAAAATAAAATAAAGTAATATAAAATAATAATAATAAAAAAAAATAAAGTATAAATAGATATAACTAGATGAGTAATGATCAAATGACTCATTTTTTTACCACTTCTCTTACCAACTTGATGTGGTCTGACATATTTAATTTTCAAATTTTTTATAATTTAATTAAAATTTGAAATCACAATACTGAAGCTGAATGTTTTGATGCGTGCGTGTTTGAAACTCACCCTTCATCACACAACGCTTTCCCCAAACCCCTCTTTTCATTTTTAGTTTTCAAAAATCTCTTTACTCTGAACCTTCAATTACCTCCCCAACCACGTTTCACAAAACCCAACCCGCACACACACGAAACAAAACCCGCTCTGCTCTCCTCC
The DNA here is from genome assembly GCF_037176805.1 of Vigna unguiculata. Taxonomy (NCBI): domain Eukaryota; kingdom Viridiplantae; phylum Streptophyta; class Magnoliopsida; order Fabales; family Fabaceae; genus Vigna; species Vigna unguiculata. The sequence goes on along the minus strand of NC_140795.1, from coordinate 18,118,017 downwards.
ATCGTGAAAAATCAAAACCCCCTTTCTCCTTTTAATGTTCAAACCCAAACCCCTTTCACTTCAACGGAAAAACCCTTTCTCCTGCGATTTTGGAACCTACTGCGAAATGGGTTACCCTGATTTTGCTGTCGATGGTGAGAAGGTTGAATGTTTCTGCCTTTTTAACTAGTTTTTGTGCACGCTTAGTTTCTGTTGGTTTTTCATTGTTTTGTGTAGTTGTTTATTGATTTTTATAAATGACATTCCAATTTGACCCCACCATTTAGTGATGATTGCAAAGAAGTTGTTGATTTTGTGGATTTAAGAAGTTTTTGAATTTGATTTTTGTGTTAACTGTGTGAATTGAAAAGATGTTTACAAAATTGATGAATACATTGTGTCCCTACCATTTATTTTGTCGATTTCGTTCAATGTTCAGTACACAATAGTGCATGAGCATATTCGTTTCAAAAATTGAAGTCCCAAACTAGGACAAAAAGATGGATTGAAAATTTTTGGAAAGATGTTCTTCCCTAAATATATGGTGTTTCTTTATTATTTAGTGACCTTGGTAATATTTTGGATAGTTTGTACAATGCTAATTGATCATAGTGTGTCTCTTTAATTAATGATGAGTAATTCAACCTAGTTATCTGTGCTTATTATAGTGGCTTGTTGTTAAAAACATGTATCCATACTTGGTATTTTATATATTTTTTAAATTCATCAACCTTTTTTGTAAAAAGTTAAAATCAGGATTGGTTTACAAAAAGTTACCATGAAGCCAAGATTTTATTATAAAAATGATAAGATTGTTATTCACAATTCTAATAAATTATTGTATGGTGTAATTATTAACATTTATATAACTTTTATAATAGATTTAAAATTTTAGTATTTTTGGTTAATCGCGAACTATTATTTGGGTGTCGTGTTTGTTGTTTATTTATTGGAATACCTTACCTATATAAAGTGTTTACCCGAGTAGGAGATTTTAGATACCTATGGTAGAAGAAGAGGGTGAGTCAAGGAAGGTAAATGTTTGTGATTATGATCCATTTATTTATTATAGTTAATTAAGTTCATATCTTGATGTTTTTTAACATGTTTTTTAACTATTTGATTGGTATTTTAGCTTGTGGTTTGTAACCGTTGTAAAACAGACTACATTGTTCAAGTTAATGGTTTATTGAGATCAATACATCGCTCTCGAATTGGAGTCACTCCATTTAGGTGGTGTGTTGAGATGGTGAAACCATTGGATATCAATGGAGTGTTGTTAAAACATATTCTTAGTCGGTGTGTCCTTGAACATGAAAGTATATGTATCGGGCAACATTTGGTACAGTTGTTTGTTTTAGATGTTTGTGTTTGTTTGGGTTTGAATGCTATTGGGGTTGATGTAGAATTCAATAGTGTTGTGTGCGGGGTGATCGAGTCATTATTAGAACATCAACCAATAACAATAGATGACATTGTTAATAGGATATACTTTTATTTACAGAGTGACGATGACGATGACAATGACAATGTAGACAATGTTTGTCATTTATATTTGTTGCTATGTTTTGCTCTTTTGTATTTTTCCAGGACTTCTAGGACTGTGACAAACATACCATTTAGATTGTTGGATAACCTTGACAACTTGAATCAATACAACTGGTCAAGGTCTGTCCATAGGTTTTTGGTTGAAGGTTTCAATCGTGGTTACCACACTTTAAGGCAAGATCAAAACACGTCTGCCATAATTGTAGCTGGGTCAGTGGCTGTTTTGCAGGTATTTATTATTTTAGCCAAGTTGTATTTTGTTAGCCTTGTGTTTGTGAAGTTGATGATTAATTAGTTCCTTAATTTTTTTAGCTTTTGGTTTGTCGACTACTTTCGTTAAGGTCTTATGAAGGTGATGTTATTTTCCCGAGAATTTTGAGTTGGTCGTCCTTGATGATTAGGACTCATGGAATCAAATCCGCATTTGAATATAACAAGGTATTGTATTGCATTCGTTTTACTTTAGTTGATTAAGTTCTATTCCGTGTACCAATAAGGTATAAAGTTTGGACATCATTATGCAGGTTATTCTTGGTTGGGAATTAACTAAAGAGGAAAAAAACATTGATGTTGTTCATGATGCCTTAAATATTGGTGAAGATGACATCCAAAGAAAGGAATAGATGACATGTCCTTTACTGAATTCAAGCAATGGTGCAAAAGGAAGTTGAAAAGAAATTATTGGGTCATTCGTCAATTAGGACCAACTGAGCAGTATGGAAGAAGAGTATGCCCGTGGAGGTGAGGAACTTGATGCATCTTTCTTTCATCAACCTCTAGCCTTTTCATTTCATAAAGGTGATGCCTTTGATGTTGAAGAACCTCAATCATGTAATTTTGATCAATTAGAGCAATGTACTTCTGAATACAATCATCATGGAATGGAAATTATTCCCATTATTGAACTAGAAAAATGTTCATTAGATGTAGACTTAACTCAATTGTATCGGATTCTTGTCTCAGAAAATGACAGGTAAGTTACTGTTGTGGATATAAATTTCATGATTGTATTTTCACGGTTATATAGTGTTAATTCTAAATTTACACTTTTCAGGAAAGTTGTGGTTGACATAAATCAACAAATACTAACCACAATTGAGTGTTGGGGATTTCATCCTCGTGGAAAGCTTTGCAACATGGTAATGTCCTTAAGTCATGTATATTTATAAATTTGTTATTTTGTCTACTCAAATTACATTGTTGCTTTCAAATTTTGTCAGGCCATTTTGTTTGCTTGCAATACCTTCATGTATAGACAAAGAAAATTGAATGGGTTGATCAAGAGAGTTGTGTTTGGTCCTCTGTATAAGGTATTATAATTCTTATTGTTTTTTAAGTTTTTATATTTGATGGATGTTGTTGATGATGATTTATCAAAATTTAATTGTGAAATGTTGAATGTAGACCGCAGTTGTAGAAGATAGTAGAAAGGTAAAGGCAAAGAGACGCCAATGGATCTTAGGGGACGCGTGGGCTAGTTTCAGTACACGATATATTGACAGCAGATTTTGTAAGAATGAAGATTTGTAATTTTATTTATTAAATAGTAATTGTGGATGTTTAGTGATTGTTTTTTTTGGAAGGTATTTGCTTCTATAATCCATGAGCAGCATTGGTGGTTTTATGCAATCAACTGTTGCACACACCAATTTTTTGTCCTTGACTCTCTTGGAAGGACACGACATGGAAGAAAAATAATAGACAATGCAATTGTAAGTTTACTTCTTAATATAATTGCTGTAGTTGGCAAATTCAATTATTCATGACTAAAATGTATGTTGATTGTAACATCCCGGTCGGATATTACTAATTTAAGTAATAAAAATTAAGAAATATGATGAAAACCTCATTTATTATACTTCGCTTCCCAAAAACGTGGGAAATTTTATAACATTTATTAATCGGATGTTATCCAAAAATCCATAATTTATGAAACTCCAATACAGTATCCAAATTCACAAATCAGTAAAACACTGTTTACAAATTTCATAAAAACAATAATGATAAAACTCCAGTAAAAGCTTTTCCCAGTTAACCCTCTCTCCGATGCTATGCTTCATCAGTACCACCTGCAACATCATCTGCTCCCGTGTAACGCATTACACGATCATCGCCAAACACAAGCAGATAGGGTGAGCTCATAAACAATTAACATATAAGTTAATAAAAAAAAGTCAAGATACATCCATCTATTTTATTCTAGTTAATTCTTGGCCCAAACCTTAATCCCCAAGGCTTTTCAACCTTCACAACACATAAATAATTAGCCTCGGATTCAGGGTTTATGATGCTCACACGAACCTGCCCGCTCGTGGTCCTGCCTCTACGAACCTCCCCGCTCGTAGTCCTGCTCTACGGACCTACCCGCCCGTAGTCCAACACACGTGATCCACCAGCTACGTACCTTCCCACACGCAGCATCTCTCAAGTGTGAGCACGGAACATACGAACCTACCTCGCTCGTATCCTCACACGAGAGTAACATGATATGAACCTCCCCGCTCATATCATCACGTGTTCACCACCATCCATGAACCTACCCGCTCATGGCATAGCATCCTCTGATCCAAGTTTCACAACACAACATGATAACGAAAACAACCAAAGCACACCTGATGTGACCCTAATAAGGCTTATAGCATTGGGCCAACGCCTGAGCCCAATCTTTTTAATTTCTTTTATTTTCTTTTATTTTTAATTAAATAAAGGATGTTCTAATTGGGCTTGTTTTGTTAATTGCAGCCAAGCCAATTATTGGAAGCATGTTGCATAATTTCCTTTTATTGGGCCTGCGCCCAATTACTTTCAGAGCTTCTGCAGCCCACGCATTTCACCATACCTCGTCAGCACGTTTTCCTTCAACCACAATGGTATCTCGTGCAGCACATTATGCATGATGGGGGTGTGGAAAGAAGAGCATCTGCCTAATGTTGGAGTGAGAAGCCGGCAATTGGGCTTCGTCTTGAGTCAGCCCAATTCATTGTCTAGCAGCAAGGAGGTGTCTCTGCTGACCCGCATTTAGTGATGTTTAAGGCAGCCCTTTCACGTGAATTAATTCGTTCAGCCTCCAACCAGCCAAAACTTTTCCACCTTTGTTTTGTGTTGGAGCGCTGTTAGGGTTCTTGTTCGCCCAACCTTCTTCCAGCCCAATTCCTTCAGCTGCAGCGAAGGTCCATAACATTCACGCGTATCCATCAAGCTGCCGCTAGGGTCATCTTCGTCCACCAGCCACTGAGATGGATCTTTCAAACCTTCACGCATCCCACACTACCTTCCGTTAGGGTTTATTCTGTTAGGTTTCAACGTATTCCCCAACCCCTTTTCTGTTAGGGTTCGTGTACACGGCCGTGCTGCCGTTAGTCTCCTTCCATACTTTTTCTGGTTGCCTTTTTCACCTATATAAAGGCAAGCCAATCTCATGTATTAGTCAGCTTTGATGAATGAGAATATTGGTTGAGAGTACTCCCACCGTTCGTCTTAGCTCCCCTTTCCCATTAGAAGAGGATTTCTCCTCCTAGGGTTCCAAACACAGTGTGCGTGTGAGTTCAGTGTGAGAACAAGAGCAAATCCAATCTTAAGAGTCTTCCGCTGCGTTTCCTCGTCGATTCCACCGAACAATCGACGATTGGAGGCCATTCTCCAACGAACGGAGCATGTTTCCGCCGATCAATGGCGCCGATGGCCTCATCAACACCACCCTACACAAGGTACATACTCAAGCTGGTCTTAAGGATTCCAATGCTTCCACGAACCTGCCCGCTCGTGGTCCAACTCTACGAACCTCCCCGCTCGTAGTCCAACACACGTGATCCACCAGCTACGTACCTCCCCGCACGCAGCATCTCTCAAGTGTGAGCACGGAACATACGAACCTACCTCGCTCGTATCCCCACACGAGAGTAATAGAATATGAACCTCCCCGCTCATATCATCACGTGTTCATCACCAGTCATGAACCTACCCGCTCATGACAACATCAAGCATATCCCAGACCAGGACCCACACCACAAACCATGCAAAACATATCACAATGCACCCTACCACTACACCATCACCTAGCGTAGCCTAAGCGCCGCTAGGCGAAATGGCAGTACAGACCGCCTAGCGGTTCCACATCACCGTCGGGCGCCACAACTTATAAGACATTCCTGTTTCATACTATCGCTTGGCGGTTCAGTCTACACCGCTTGGCGCTACACCAGTAATGTGACACTACTGGGTTTTAGGTACTCTAATTAATTTCCTAGAATTCAACCATTTAATTCTCAAACATCCAGAAATCAACATACACATTCATATATTCCAAATTACAACATCACAACACATATGCATCTTTCAAGTATAAGCACACATTCCTCTCTTTTATAATTCATATATACTTACCTCTTAAATCAATTCCAACACACACTTTATTTTCCCCTTCTCATTTTCCCAACCCTTTGCATGCTTACAATTCCATTACATTTAAAGTATGATTATCATGTTCCCATACTTTTCCAAAACCCGTCATGATCATGCAACACTCGGTCATAGTGATATCATCAATAGTGGCCTTATTCCCACGCTTATAACATCTTACATTCGAGCTAACATATATAGGTTCATATATTCAACATGTCTCAACAAGCACTACCAAAAACATACTCATCAATCATGCATCAATATATTTATATATATACATTCACCAATCAAGGCCATACCAGCACTTGATCACACTCAATCATCCATTAATAATAATACTATTAAGGAATTCAACAACCAATCATGAGTGACGTATATCTCCCTCTTCAGGCATCCAAAATGAATCTCCACCGTTCAAAGTGAAGAACAACATGTTGTGAAACACCTTACAAAATTTCACCTAAATCAGACGGTTAACGAAGCGGGAAATGCAGTTTCACGAAAACTGCGCAGACTAGAAAAATCGGTGGCGCCTGGCGGCATGAAACTACCGCCGGGCAATTCCTGTTCCACGAAAAGTACGAAAAATAGCGTTTTTTGTGAATCAGAGCACCATGTCTCACTGGTATGGCGCCTGGCGACCAAATGGGTGCCGCCAGGCGGTTCCTGCACCTGCGAACCTTACCTCCTTCACAACAACTCTAATTTCCATCAATTTCTGACTCTATAAGATCCGATTCTATCTTTTAGGATTACAATTCATCTCTAACACTTTCCATACGCGAATCCATTCACATTTTTCCATTTAGATGTGTGTCGTTTTCGAAATCCCCAATTCATCAACCTAAAAAGGGTGTTCTTAACAGTTCTCTCAAATTAACTCTAATTGATAGTGAAATTCCCCAATTTCTTTAGTCAAGTATTCAATTAAAAGTTAAGGATCCCTTTCCTTCCAGCAGTTCATCATCCGCCAGGCAGCAGTTCATCATCCGCCTGGCAGTAGTTCATCATCCGCCAGGCGGTTTCTGGAAAATTCTAGAAACACGAATTATACACAGCAGGGTATTGTACATGCATCAATTTAATCATACAGTTCATGAAATTAAACAGTACGCAATTAAAGGTACAATTCTAGCTCCCCTAACCTCTGATCCTCGCTCCAAACACGGATTGCACGTGACTTTTAATTCAAACTCACCCTTGCTCTTGCCTCACTCTTCCACAATGGTTTCCCACTCCAATTCTCCTCTACAATTCGTGCCAATCGCCCAGAAGTCTGTGATTTCGTATGCACTCCCCTGTCTCAGACTCTTAATCCCTTAATTATCCTCTCTCACTCTAATTCATTCCACCCTTAATTTCACTTAACCTTTTAAAACGAAAATTACAATAAAAGTGTGTGTTAATGTCTACTCAATATCCCTCACAATGTATTTGTCTACTCAATATCCCTCACAATGTATTTTTCCAGCACTCACGGCTGCCTTCTTGGCTACTAGGTTTTCCAAACCTTTTCACATTCATGCCAAAGGAAAAATTGGCAAAAAGAAATTATTTAGTTCTCAACAAGGTTTGAACCCACACCCATGCACATACCAAACCAAGGCCAAACCATTCAACCAATCCAGATTTCATGATAACTCTTACAATTCTAGGAATTTATCATCACCCCATGCATTCAATATATAAACACACAAAAACGCATAATTTAAATAACACCCAAGTGGCACGCATAGGACTCGAACCCAAGTCCTCACACACAATAAAATACTCTCAACCACTTGAGCTAGTACTTTTCCATGTCATAGTTCCTCACATTAACTGCTTTAAATGTTTCTATTACCCGCCATAATTAAATAATTATTTAAATAACTATTTAATTTTCTCGGGTCTTACATTGATATTTTGTACTGGCTTTTTTTAAGGCCTGTAACATGGAGATTTTATTTGGTTTGCTTTGAAATGATTCTGATGCTGATAAACCTAAATTTGAAGTCCTTACCCAAGACCTTCCCCTTCAACCCAATTTGTAAGCACCAATTTTTGTCTTACATTTTATCCAATATTACTATCTTCATATGATACTGTGATTTAATTTATGTTCACATATTTAGAGATATGATTGTGGCATGATAGTGTTGAGATATATTGAGTTGTGGGATGGTGAAACAATCTTTGATGAAAAAAACTTCCCCGCATACACTTCTATAAGTGCCTTTTATTGAATTTCGTTTTGCTCTCATGGTATTCACTCGTTATAATTTCATTTACTTTATTCCATACCGCAGGAACAACTTCAAGCACTCAGGCAACATTACATATGTGATTGGTTTATGGATTCCGAAAATATTCATCGGAATTACTTGCTCCAAGTTTTAGATGTATATAAACGTAAATAGTTTTTGTTGAAAACAATTGTAAAATATGATTCGAATATGACAATTGTCATTCAAACATTTCACTTTTGATTATATATGTATTAGGGAGGGAAATATTTATCCTCCTGTGCTTTCCATAGCCGTCCACATTAATTTGGTTCCAAAATTTAGTGGTGGTTACTAATTAATGTTTGTAAACTTTCATCTTACTTTGGAAAACGTTAAAGGAAAATTGTATCCCAAATTCAATTACAATTAATTTTGTAAGAATAAAATGGTAATTGGAATAAAGTTCCTTTTCTTTTTTGCAAATTAATTTTACGAAAAAAATATGTGGGTTTCATATTAATTGTTATGTACATGCAACTTCACTTAAAAAATGTAGCAGGGTTGTTTTCCCAGGAATGCCCTAAGATAAGGTTTAAAATAAGTGGAATGTGGAATGTCCCTATTGTGCATAGGTGGCGTTTTCCCTTTTATCGAGGGCTGAAAAGTTGGTCCATCACTTGTCAAATATGTTACTTTTTATCTCGTGCATTAACTCGTATGTGGGTTACAACTTAATTCGCTTCGAATTACAATGTAGTCTTAAGACTGATCCAGGTTAGTATACATATGAATGTTAATTCAAGAAATAATGGAATGGTAAAAATGATTATATGAAACGTCTTCCCAAATCCACTTAAGTTCATACACATGTTGGTGTGGCTCCCTTTCAATGAAATCAATGATGATAAGTTTTTATTGAAATGTATTGAATAAAAAATATCCTCGAAGTGGATCATGCATTGATTATAAAATCAGTTGGTCAATGTACAATGAAGAAATCATCCATTCAAGTGTTAAATGTTTAATACGAAAGACTCATTCACCATACCTATGGCACAACAAAAATTACAATCATGTTTAATCCAAAAGAGGACCAACCCATGGCCACATGTTCTAAATACTCCATACAAAATAATAAATTTGTGGACAATTCAGAGATGTCATTTATAGACACATGTTTCATGTAACGATGTTTGTTGATGCCATTTCATTTTCAAGTGCCCATGTCATCAAAATAAAAGACCAAACCATCGTCATTCCTGCAAAAAAATTATTTAATGAGTGTTGGGTGAATCTGGATACTAAATTTTCTCTTAATACCACAAATAAGAACGCCATGCATAAGTTATTTTACTATACCTAAAAATTTGTTCCTTGTGACACATTTTGTGTTTGATGTGTAGTATTTTGAATTGAAGTCAAGAGGGAAACAAATCCACTACACTGGACGTGTTCAAACTGCCAAAAAAAAATTAAGTAAAATTACTATATGTTGGCAAAAGCAAATACAAGTCTAAATGCTGAAGCAAGATTTTGATGATGATAAAAGAAGCCTAAAAGCCATCTGGAAGTCAATATGAAGAACATGTGTTGTTATGTATAAAGCTATCTTGTAAAGTGTAATTAGAATAGTTATAATCAATACGCAAAAAGCAAATTCTGGTATTTCTCGAAAAATCAAAGTGATAATCGGTTATCACTTAGGATAATCGATTATCTTGAGCTGAGTTAATTTTTTCACGAAAAGCACTGGAATAATCGATTATCACCTCTGATAAATGATTATCTGTTCAAAAATTTGTTTTCAAAAAACACACTAGAATAATCGATTATCAATTGTGATAATCGATTATCTTGGTCAGTTGGGCGCGACTATTCAGCTTTTGACCTAATTTTCAGAACCTTTATTTAAGGAACATTAGAGTTACTTCTAACTTACCTTTTTGAGAAGGTAGAGTGCTAATGCTGTGACTGCAAGAGAGTTCTCTTAGTGTTCTTAAAAGAAGCTTTGAAAAACCTAGTGTGGGTAGAGCGATAACTTTTCCTGAGAGGTTTTCTAGGAGATTGAGTGCTGCTGCTGTTGCTAGGAAAGCTAAGGTCAAGGTTCTCTGTGTGATTCAGAGAAAGGTGTTCATTGCTTGTGTGTTCAAGAGAGGTGTTTTCTTTCCTTACTCTTTTTATTATCTGATTGTAAATCTGATATTTGTTAGTGATTTAGTTAATCTTGTTTTTGAGAGATTAACAACTGGACGTAGGGTCTTTTGATCCGAACCAGTATAAATACTTGTGTTCAATCTTCTTCTCTATCTCTTTGTTTCATCTACTATTATTTTTAAAGGAATTAATATTTGATTTAATTGATAAAATTTTGGAAAAATTTTAAAGTATTAATTTTACCACTTAAAACCAATTCACCCCCCTCTTGGTTTTTGTTCAAACGCTTAAACATTTCGCTGCGCGATACCAACAATTGGTATCAGAGCTTGCTTTGATAGTTGTTCAAATTTTTCGAAAATGGTTGGACAAAATCAAACTTTTGTTGAGGGTGCGTCTATCAACAAACCTCCTCTATTTACTGGTGAAAATTATCCTTTCTGGAAAGTTAGGATGCAAATTTTTTTGGAATCTGTTGATAGAGGTATTTGGGATGCTGTGTTAAATGGTCCATTTGTTCCTGTTAATATTATAAATGATGTGCAGGAACCAAAGCCATTCTCGCAATGGACAATAAACGAAAATAGACGCGCTCAGTATGATGTAAAAGCTAGAAATATAATTTCATCAGCCTTAACCCTAGATGAGTTTTACAAGATCTCAGTCTGCACCAGTGCACAAGATATGTGGGAAATATTGCGTGTAACTCATGAAGGAACAGACAATGTGAAAAGGACACACAAGAACTCCTTGATTCAAGAATACGAAATGTTTCGGATGCAACACGGAGAAACTATCTACGATGTGCAGAAACGATTCACACACATTGTCAATCATCTCACAGGTCTAGGTAAAACTCTTGATACTGATGAATTAAATATAAAAATTCTTAAATCTTTGAACAAAACTTGGCAGCCGAAGGTGACAACCATCACAGAGTCACAAAATCTTGCGACAATGACGATGGCGGCCCTATTTGGAAAGCTGAGAGAGCATGAGCTTGAACTGGGCAGACTAAATGAAGAAGAAGATATTGGAAGAAAGAAGAACATTGCCTTCAAAACTGAAGTGGTTAAAGGCAAAAAGCAAAAGGAAGAAGATGATTCAGATGACGATGAAACTCTTAGTCTTATGATTAAGAAGTTTACAAAATTCATGAAGGCCAAAGGTAAAAATCAATTCAAGAACAACAAGAAGGATAATCAAGGATCATCTTCAAATTTTAAATGCTACGGATGTGGAGAATCTGGACATGTCAAGGCTGATTGCCCAAATTCAAAGAAAAGTGAAGAGAAGAAGGGCAGAAAATTCTTTAAAAAGAAGGCATACAAAGCATGGGAAGACAATGCCTCAAGCTCATCAAATTCTAGCGATTCTGATAATGGAGAAGCAAATCTATGTTTGATGGCTAATCACGATGATTCTGACAGTGAGGTAAATTCTACTTGCAATGAAAATGAGTATGATGATTTGTATGATGCTTTTCAACAATTACTTCTTAAATCTAGTAAATTGGATAATGCTCATAAAAAGTTAAAATCTGATTTTAAAGATTTGCAAAGTAAATTTGAAAAATCTCTTGAAGAAGAAGAATTTCTAAAAAATAAAATTTCAATACTAGAAAATAAAGAAAAAGAAACGGTTGAATGTGCTTCATGTAAAAGTTACATGTTTGATATATGTATTTTGGAGAAACATCTTGAAGATGCCTTAGAAAATAAAAATTGTGAAAAGTTTGATCTCAAGAAAAATCCAAATAAGTCCAAGCATGCTCATAATCATGATTTAAAAAATAATACTAAAAGAACTCGTAGAGTTTGGGTAGAAAAAGGAACATCTCATTCTATGAATACATATGCATGTACTGCTACATGTTTTTATTGCATGAAAAAGGGCCATACTTCAAACAAATGCAATATTAAACATTTTGGTGTTCCAAATGGGAAGTATGATTGGGTGCCTGTTCATAAGTAGATATTTTTCTTCTAACCCTAAAGACCCAAACAAGTTGTTGGGGACCTAAATGAATTGTTTCCTTATTTTGCAGATGACTTCTAAATCCAGAAGATCAATGTGGTATCTTGACAGTGGTTGTTCAAGATACATGACTGGAGACAAAAAGAAGTTTAAGAACTTTAAAAGAAAGGAACAAGGATTTGTCACTTATGGGGATAACAACAAGGGAAAAATACTTGGAACATGTGATGTAGGTGGAAGAAATACTTTTGAGATCAAGGATGTACTGTATGTGGAAGGACTAAAGCACAACCTTATTAGTATAAGCCAATTATGTGATAAAGGACTCAAAGTAATATTTGAGAGTGGCTACTGCAGTATTCATCAAAAGGACTCCAAATAAGTAACCTTAAAAGGTATGAGACACAATAACATTTACTTGATTGATCTTGATACTGCATCATCTAGTGATATAACTTGTTTGGTTGTTAAAGAAGAAAATCCTTGGTTGTGGCATAAACGAGCTGCTCATATTCACATGCAACAATTAAACAAACTAATTTCTAAAGAATTAGTAATCGGATTGTCAAAAATAAAGTTTGAAAAAGATAAACTATGTGATGCATGTAAAAAAGGAAAACAAGTAAAATCTTCATTTCATTCAAAAAATGTGATTTCTACATCAAAGCCTTTAGAACTTTTGCATATGGATTTGTTTAGTCCTTCAAGGACAAAAAGTGTTGGGGGAAATTATTATGCTCTTGTTATTGTTGATGATTACTCAAGATATACATGAACCTTCTTTCTCACATTAAAAAGTGAGGCCTTTAAAGCTTTTAAGAAATTTGCAAAAGTAATTCAAAATGAAAAAGATTTGAAAATTAAAGTTTTGAGAAGTGATGATGGTGGAGAATTTTAAAATGAATTATTTGAAAACTTTTGTGAAGAAAACACAATTATGCATAATTTTTCTGCACCTAGAACTCCTCAACAAAATGGAGTTGTAGAAAGGAAAAATAGATCTTTAGATGTTTTTGGTCTTAGGTGTGTCTTTCAATCTGTTGAATGGTTTTTCAACAGGTTAAAATGTCTCTTTTAGTTTGTTGAATGGTTTTTCAATAGGTTAAAAGGTTGGCTGTAGTAGTTTTAAACTGCAACAAATTCAATCAGTTGATTTAGTTTTTAATCGACTGATTTCACTTAAGTCAAGTGAAATCAACCGATTGATTTGACTATAAAACCTGCCATTTTTGGAAGAGAGGTTTGTTGATCATTTTAAAGCACGAATTTGTTCTGGAAACTTGTGGAAACTCTCTCCTTCGTGATCATATGTGTTGCAGCTGTTGAAGATTGATCTTGGATCAATTCTTGGAGCTTTTGGCTTGGTTTAAAGCTTTGAGAAAGTGGTTTGTGGTAGGATAGGTTGTGCTACCACTGAGGTTTGATCTTTCTCAAGCTTTTTGTGTGTGCCTGGTGGTTTTCCAGGTCTGCAACAGGGTTCTTGCTGTGCTGGTGTGATTCTTGTGTGATTCAATAGTCTTTTGTTGTGTTTTTGCATATTTTGGAAGTGTAAGGGTGGATACTTTGTAAATCTTTTGAAATAGTTCAAAGTCAAGCTCAGGTTGCTTTGACAAACTGGATGTAGCTCAGGTTTGAGTGAACCAGTATAAAATTTTGTGGTGTCCTCTCTTCTCTAACCTTTCTCCTTGCATTTTCATTTTAAAGTTTAAAGAACTTGTGCTTTAATAATCTTTTTCATGTTCTTGCATGTTTTCATAGCATTTGCAGCATTGAGCATGTTTACATAATCATTTGGAACCTATCTTGATCATTCTTGTGCATTGTTCTTGGTTTAAAATTCAAATTCGCATTTTTGCATTTTTCCCAGTATTTCAGTCGACTGTTTTCTTGTTTCAATCGATCGATTATACTAGAACAGAATCTGTTTAGTAAAATCAATCAATTAACTCTATTTTTGATCGATTGAAAGTGTACAGTTAAGTATTGTTTGCATCTTAACTTAGTAATCTATTTGATTCAATTAAAGGTGGTTTTTAGCTTGCAAAGATGGCCTAAATTTTTTTAACTAGCCAATTCAACCCCCCCTTCTTGGCTTTTCAACCATTTCAAAACAAACAATTTGTGCTACGATTCAATGTTGAGTTGGTAAACCAAATAATGAAAATTAATAGTGTCATGTGAATAATTATTTAGTGTTAAGGAAACTACTTAATTGAATGAGGATGTCCTTGTGTTCAAAATCTTACAAAGAAAAAGACACATAGTTGTATACAAAAAAACACATTGATACTATGGTATTGAGATGACATTTGAAATGTTCTTTCGTAGTATGATTCAACATTGAGTTGGTCAACCAAATAATGAAAATTAATAGTGTATTGGAAATATGGTTATTTTAAGTTCGGTAGAATATAATAAATTCTTTATTAACAAACAATAAGATAACAAAAATCATTGGATTTATGTTCAGCAGAAATTAGCTTTCTTTTTCAGACTTTTTGGACCAAATATAAAGTCCACAGTGAAATACTTGTTTAGGAAACAATAATGGTTTTCTGCCAACATGGAATGTTAGTGGCCTTAACTGAATTTACCTTTAGTAGTAAGTGTTTTCGTATTTCAGACTTTTTGTACAAAATAAATTGCAGTGTGACATACTTGTTTGGGGCAAAATTAATGTTTTTCTGCAACCATGTTCTAAATTTCATGCACATTAGACAAGCCTATAATGGTAAAAACGTATATGGAATTACCTTTAACACTAATTGCCTTCTTGTTTTAGACTTTTCATACAATATAAAATCCAGAGATTCTTCTTTACAAGTGAGATTCTTCTTTGCAACACCAATAATGCTTTTCTGCCAACATAAAATGTCATTGAGTTTTTCAGTTGACTTAGTTTTAATTTGAGTGCACGTTAACTAACCATAAAATTATAAAAATAGTAATTGGACTTCCCTTCAGCATTAACGACCTTCATCTTTCAGACTTTTTGTACAAAGAAAATCCCATTGACATGTTAATTTCGGAAATATGGTAGCCCTTATTTTACCATATTCATAAGGACAAATTAATAATATTTACATATATAAGGCAGTTATACACCTAAAGATGTTATCCTAATCTTAAATGTTTAGCGACTCTCCTATGAATTCTTGGTTGACTACTAATGTTAATAGAATTGCTTCAGGATATGCTAAGACTTGACATGGTTCTCTATCTCTCTTTCTTGACATGTTTCTTTGCCTTTCATCTGACATTGCCATATAGTTGAACCTACGCCAATTATTTTTCATTCACTAAATTACAGAGTTATCAACAGTCGCCTTTATAATAATCAACATTATAAATTTAAATATAAATAATTTTAAACTATAAAAAAGTACTTTTTTACTAAATACCAAATAAAAAGTAAAAGCTTTGACTTTTTTTATTCATCAAAAGAAAACCTTTTAAATATATTTTTATCTTACCTGCATAAAGAATTTATGAAGCATTAAATTAAAATACATTGAAAGATTTAATAATTAAATGAAACTAATATAGAATTTTTATTAAAAAAGCATCCAATATCTTAATTATGCAATAATTTTCTTGTACACAAAGTATTATTAATTGAAGATAGGATTCAGAGCACACGAGTTCAATTTTTAAAGTTTAAGCAATGAAGCAAAGCTCATGTGAATCTAACCCAAGTAACAAGGTTCTCTTGTCCACTTGATTGTGACATATCCATTAGTTTCCTTCCTGTCAACAATTCCAGCAAGACTCAACAACCCCATAACTTGAGATATTCCAAAACTCATAAAATTGCAACTTCGAGTTATAGGATCATACAAACTCGTATGTCATGCAAGTGATTGTTTGGTTTCCTATTTTTTATCAAATACATTTTCTAATATCCTCCTTTTGGGCAAGTCCAATATTCTTGAAAAATGTCAAACAAAATAAGAAACATTTGTCGTAAAAGAACCTACATCACGCCATTCCACATTTTATTAGTTAATTCTAATTCCACAAAAAAATAGAATGTCTTACCTTGGACAAACCTAACTCTGATTTGGAAGAGAAGCAAATGAAAAATTGCCTGAATTTTTTCCCCAAAATTTTCTCAACCTATAAGCATAAAAAACTATTTCATGAGTGAAGATAAAAAAACCATAGGTGCATTTAGAAATATTCACAATTCCCAAATAGAACATAACAACAAATTTAGAATTTTAGATCAACAAATTCCAATCCTTGAGCGAAAATAAATGTTACACCTGATGAATTCAAACATTCAAAATATGCTCACAGTACAATCTAAACCGTGTCAAATAATCTCTAAGGAAGCCTTTCCATTTAGTCAACCTAGTGGAATCATTATCAAGTTGGATCAAGAAGTAGACATAAGAAATACAAACAATAACAACAACCAACTAGATCAAGTTGTAGATAAAAGAATCTTATTTTAATAGTGAGGGAAAATGAGTCAACAAATGGTGTCAATTACAATAATGATACAGATTCCTAGCTTTACAATTTGAGTTAACAATGGGCAGGTTTTTGTAGGGTACTAAAGTGTCTCTACTCCTCATAGGTTTTAAAGAAAATAAGGGCACATAACAGTAATGATCTTCATGCAAACAGAAACCTCAATTTCCATGCTCACACGCAATGGATTCCTGTACAAATGAACCCAATGTGTGCGATTTGTGCGGGTTCTCATTGGATTCAAATCACATGGTCATGTTAATTTAAAATACACATAAAATGGAAAGCTCAAATGGGACCACAACCCAATCATAGTAGATACCTCAGTTTCATATCAATAGTAAAACTGTAGTCCATGACCTCTGAAAAATGATGCGACAAAAAAGTTGAAACTTAACAACCATTCACAACCATAAATGAAGAACTTACTACCAACAAAGGAACAACTTTGATTGCTCTGAGTAGGTGACTAGTGACCTATGACCTTGACAAAAAAGGAAGGCAAAACCGTTCAGTCTTCTTTCAAATGCTCCTCTTCAAAACCAAACCAAATTTGTAAATGCTTGGTGTGGGTTACCATTAAGCCAAGAGGAATGACATAAAAGAATGCAAAAGCGATAACTAGTGGCCACAAACCTATCTTCTTTAAAAGGATAACTAATGATGATAGCCGAACAACTTTCTCAAGCACCGACCATAATTCTCCCTTGCTTTATTAAGTGTTGGGTGACCACAAAGGTGAGAAAACATATTTCACCACTTGGCTTCCTTTCTTTGGAGAAAACACTTCCTTTTTTTCACACATACTCTAGACTTCACCACCACTCATAATTGCCACATCACAAGGGTTAAAAAAATTCATAAAACTTAAAAGGAAAATAATATAGTAACAAGAAAAAAGTGACAACTTCTCTCACTATCTGATGTGGTAAGGTTTTTTTAATTTTAATTTTTTTACACAATTTCCACGTTGGCCATGTTTTTGAAAGAAGTGCGAGAGAAAGGGAGGTTTTTGTTGTTCGTGTGAAGAGTGGAGAGTGGTTACACTGTGTTGCAGAACTAATCAAGTGGAAAAACAGTTACCATGGTTTCGTCTTCTACTTCCTCTGAAGTTCTTAATCTTCCCTTGAAGGTCATTACTTTCCTCTGAGCTTAAACCCCACTATCTTCTTCCATTCACCGTTCGGTGTGTTTGTTGGCGACGCTTTAGTTGGTGGAGAAGGTGTGGGTTTACGGAGTGGTGGAAAATTTTTGTGGGTAGTTGATGAGTCATTATTTTCTTCCATTCCACTAGCCTTTGTGTACCCATTAGACAGTTGTTCAGTGCTTAATTGTTCATCTTTAGAGTGTTTTTCATCTGTTGGGCTTTATTGGGCCACTTTTTGAATTTGAACTAATTTCACATTATTTGGCCTAATTTTTGTTTTTAATTATTTTTAGGTATTTGGGTGAAGCAATTTTGGAGCTTGGACGTCAATATTCAGTTGAAGAGAGTCGCCACATCATTTCCATGTCATTTCCACGTCAGCAAAGTCAATGGGTCAACATTTGAGGCCCAGAGTAGCATTTTTGTAATTCTGCAGCTCATAATGGCAGTTTCGTAAATATGAGTGACAGGGGGTGAAATGACTACGCAAATTAGGTCTGCATGGAGGAGGAGCCGCTACTTCATCTTCTCCATTCTCTCCAACTCCATTTTTTCGTGCTCCAAGCTTCCATGGATGTCCCCTTTTGCGGTTTTTCACGTTTTTAGGTCATTTTTACCGTTTTTATGCACATTTGACAGCACCCATTAAGGGTTTTGCGTTTTGATTTCGTTCTACATTGGGCAGCTCCTTTTGTGATTTCATTGACTTGGAACAATACCCATTCATGGGTTTTTTACATTTATATATGATAGCACCGTTTTGCATTCCATTTAAGCTTTGAAATCTCTATTTTTGCTCTTAAATTGCGTTTTCAGATTTCATAAGTTAGGGTTCTTGGTTCTGTTTTTGTGATACTAGTTTTGAAGTGTTTAATTGCTCATTTCCATGTCTAGCTAAATTCTTGTAATGACTCCTTGATGAAAAATGCAATGAAGCTTTGAGGTTGTGCTTGTTTTGTGAAATCTGCCATATTTTTGTTCTGAATTCGTGGAATGCATGTGGTGAATCTGTTAATGCTTAATTTACAGAGTAATTACATACGTTTTGGTTAAGATATGTTCATGCTTAATGTATGTAGCTTGGCTGTCACGAATTTAAGGAGTGTGCATTACTTAATTGCATAATGAAGCTAGATTGTAATTTTCGCTTAGTGAATTATTATCTAGTGGATTGAGATAAGGCAGAGTTGGTGTTAATTTGGTGGCCTATGATAAGTGAAATTGCGTTTGAATCAAGGATATCAATACGGTTTTAATCACTGTAGCATTTAATTTAATCTGTTGATTAGCATTCTGAATCTGTCTGCCAAACCCCCCCTTGTGTTATTGTTGTGTTCATCTGAAAATTTCGCTTTGAATGAAAATATTGGTCGTTGGGAGACGACTTGGTTCACTTTCATATACTGCATTTAATATGTTCTAATTTGGTGGGGTACGACCTCTATCAGTAGTTCTTGTTCTGAATCTTCGTCGAAAGGAGGCCTTTTTCCAGTAATGTAGTCAGTGGCGTGGATATTTCAAGAGTTGCATTTCAATTTGGTGTTCGATCAGTTGTTAGAAGGTAAGTAAAACATTCGAAAGTGATTTTAGTTTGTATCTTTGGTTGTCTTCATGGGTTGTGTTGTACTTAGATTTTTGTGGGTGAAAGGATTTTTTTTTCGTTTAGGGTTGATCTTAATTCCATCTTCTAGCTTTCTGTTTAGACGAAGGAAATGAGGTTACATGTTGTGGTTGTTGTTGTTGGTTATAAATGTGATATTGCTTGGTGACTGCATTTTCGTTTTGGGTGGAAGGTGAATATGTTAATGATTTGGTTTTTGGTTAAAGCGAAATGGCTGGGAAACAAAAAAGAAATTCTTCATCAGAAAATTTGGAGAAGGATGTGAGTAAAGGAAAGGCATCATGGAGTAGAAAGAAAGTATATGTGAGTGATGCCAAAGCTTTTGATAAGAAAAGAGGTAAGTTAAATAATGAATGAATTTATGCATTACATTTGGTATATTTGTGATATTGTTTACATTTGTGGTTATTGTAAGTTGAATTGTTTGGTTTTTTTTTTAGGTTCACATTGAGCATCGATGCCAAATGAAATACATTGTTCAAGCAAATGCACTACTGAGTAATACTCATCGTGCAATACTTGAATTTACACCTTTTTCTTCTTGCCTACGGCTAAAGAAGGAGTTGAACATCAACTGTGCGTTGCTAAGAGAGGTCTTGAGTCAATGGGTTCCCAACGAGGAATCCATCCAAATTAGGCAACAGTTGGTTAAATTAAATTTTCAGATGTGAGTATATGTTTGGGGTTGAGTGCAGTAGGCAATGATGTTATTTTTGACAGTGACTTGTTCGGGGAAGTCGATTGCTTTTTCGTTCTAAGGATATAAAGATCATTCACATAATTGAAAGGATGTGTGTGGAGAGTGTTTGCCGACTTTATGGGCTTGTATGTCTTGTTGTTTTGTTTTTCCCTAGGACTTCTAGGACTCTGACAAACCTGCCTTTTAGGTTATTAGATAACCTAGATAACATGAGGAAGTATCGGTAGGCCAATTATGTTCACAATTTCATCATTGCTTCTTTGAATCGATCATCCATAGTGTATAGAGAGAAGGAAAATGAGCACACTATATTTGTGTCCGGTTCAGTCATTGTGGTTCAGGTACATGTTTTTTCAATTGTAATAATTACAGTATGTCTTAGTTTTTTGACATGTATTAATAATGTGAAATTTGTTGAAGGTATGGGCTTGTCAGAGGCTTTCTTTGGGAGATATAATTGATACAGTTATGTTCCCTAGATATTTGTCTTAGCCGTTGCTGAGAATGCAGGGAGAAAGAATCATGAAGTGTGTTGAACGCAATCAGGTGCATTATGTTGTATATATTTTTGTGCATTTAATTGAAATACCGTGTATAATTGCCAACCTATATGTATTGATTTGCTAAGTATTTGTGTATTGCTAAGTATGCATTGTATAACTACGAAGCCATTGTTATTGATTTTCAAATTAGGTAATCTAGAAAACTATGATGGTGGTAGTTCATAAATTGGAAGTTTGGGTTTATCATTTCATTATTTGGCACTTAGCATAATTTGGCATTGGATTAGTGGAATATATTGAGTGCATTTAGAAAATGAAGTATTTGGTTATATAGTATTACATATTTGCGAACCCATGTAATATTATTTGCACATATGCCTTTAATTGTAATTTGATAAGAGCAGGTTTAATTTGCCTTCAATGTATTTAACTACAAACCCCTGTGTTTGGAAATGCAAATCCATGATATGTGATATGAACAACTGTATTTTTTGTTTTTGTTTCCTAATAACTTTTACTTGGGATTTGGAACCAAACTCTGTGTTGGTGTAGGTTCAAATGGATTAGGAATTAACCCAGGAGGAAATGAACCTTCCTATCTTGGTTGATGAGGCATGTCCAATGGAAAAAAAAAGAAAACATAATTGCTGGACAAGTTGAATGCTAATGCAAAATTGCTACTGAAATTGAAACAAGAATTGGAGAAGATGAAAAAAAATTTTCACAACAAGGTTGGAGTAGACGGTTGATGAGGACCATAGTGCTGCTTGTGATGTAGTTCAGGTCAATGGTGGAAGAGATAATGATCAAGAAATTAATGTTAAGGAGGGCCACATTGAGTTTGACAACACTGGTGGTCCAAAACCCCTAACAATTGGTGAATGAGCGCCAATTGATAGTGAGTAGATGTTGCCTGCTGCAACCAATGCAATTGCTGAAGTTGTTGAAATTTGTGGAGCATCAACATTGCATAATGACGACATTGGTGCAACAGCTGTGTCTATAAGTGTTGAAGGTGATGGAACTCCTGAAGCACAAAATTTAGGCATTGAGGAGACAACTGGTGGTCTAGGGACAAGTGTTCAAGCTGTCACCATTGGTGGACATGCAACTAGTGTTAGAGCCTCAATCAGTGTTGTAGGTGCAACTAGTGTTGGGCTTGCCAGAACTACTGCAACAGGCATCAATGGCAAAGATGGCAGATCTGCTGAAGCAGCCTTGAGCGCTAAACCTCGAATTACCCCTAAAGCTACCCAAACTACTGAAGAAGAAGAAATTTACAAAGAGCATAAGGTCGGTGATGATGCCACTTTAAGTGACGATTTTGCGATAATTGTTGAGGCACTAGCCTTTGTTTCCCAGTAGTTAGGCACTAGCCTTTATTTCCCAGCAGTTAGGCGATCTTGAAATGATCATTTCAACATTTTGTATTTTAGTAGGAAGGTTGTAACACATGAATTTTGGTGCATATTTGTCATCAAAAAGCCCATGCATCCCTTTCTGAAGTTACAGATGCCATCTTGAAGGAAGAAAAGGTAATGGACAGTGAAGTAGGTGATGACAACCTGATCGCCTAGCCATTGTTCCTTACACTATGCCAAAATTAGGAATAGATAGCGCTATTTAGATAACGCTTATTTAATTAAATGCTATGTATTAAAACACATGCTAAAAGACAGCGTTTTATTAAACAAATGCTATAAAAAGCGTTATACATAGACAACGCTTGATTAGAAAAAACGCTATCTATGTTTGTTTTATACTTTTAAAAATAATAATATTTTAATATAAACTGATAGAAAGCGTTTACAAAGTTAAGCGCTATTTATGTTACGTTGATATATAGCTTTTAAGCAAAAAAACGCTATTTATTTTAGCATCTAAATGATACAGTTTCATTTATATGTTTAAAACTAAATAAATTATTTTAAATAGATGAAATAGATAGCGTTTTATAATCAATGGAAAGCGTTTATGCAAAAGAGCGTCATCTATGTATCATAAAAAAATTCTCTCGCGCCATCCAATCTTTCCCATTGTGTTTTCTTTTCATCTAACCCTCACGCGAAAACAGAAAATCCTCGTCTCCCACCAGTAGAAGCGGCTATCGTCTGCAGCCACAGTAGAAGCAGGCGCGTCTCCAACCAGAGCAACAACGTTCGCATCCTCCAAGCACAACAACATTGATATTTAGAGTGGGCACTATTGATTAAGGTTTTGGGAAATTCGTTCTTCTTCTCCATCAATTTTTCCAGCAACGAACCAGTTCTCTTAGCAACCATTGCACGGTCCTTCATTGAGTAGCAAATTCTCTTCCTTTCTCCTCGATTTTTTGTATCTTTGTTCATTCTTTGTATTGTTTTTATCTATCTTTGCCATCAATGTGAATATATATGCACTAATCATCGATTCTGTAAACCCTCCATGTAAATGATCTACTGTTCTTCTTATACCTTGACCGGAGATGTAAATACTAAACTCCAAATACTATTTTTAAATGTACGGGGGTTGTGGTTGTGCGTGAGTGAGCGACAGAGAAGAAATTAAATGGAAGTCACGAGGGAATTGATTTCTGATAAAAATTAATATTGAATTCACCTACCCCTACAAACTCTGCATTTCAATTTTAACCATTTGCTGGAAACCGTTTGCAATTCTACCAACTTGATTCATTTACATTCAAAAGATTGGCAACCATGGCAGGAGCATTACTATATCACAGTCTGCAAAAAATTGTTTGTAATTTAGGGCTTATTGGAAATGGTTGAGGTAACATTGTTTCTATTGTTTCTTTTTTTTCTCTGATGAATGGTAAATATTAATTAGGAAACAAAATTTGTATTATTTTATTTTGTTGATGATTATTAATGATACTACTTATTTTGAATTTTGTACACTAAAAATCTGATTGCATTATGAATTCAAAGATATTAAGCATTATACCAAAATGCTGGTAGGAATGTGGTAAGGTCCATTACGCTGATTCTTTATTCCGTGAGGTTGGTGAAACGTTGTCATCGTCACAAGCATGGCGGTGATCGTTCGAATTGTTTACCATTTATACAATATTCTAATCCTAGGCATTTCAACATGGATAATGACCACATGCACCAAAAGGGGTAGAGAAAGAAAAATTGAAGCAACTAATGTGGGTAGAGTGAAGTTGAAGTCAACAAATGTTACTTCTTAGTTCACCTGAAATCAGTGGTATTGATCCACTGCCATGTCTGCGTTACTAAAATCCACGATTCTCCCTATCATCATAATGCAGAGCAAGAGAAATCAGAAACTTCCCTTTTAC
This sequence comes from Vigna unguiculata, assembly GCF_037176805.1. Taxonomy (NCBI): domain Eukaryota; kingdom Viridiplantae; phylum Streptophyta; class Magnoliopsida; order Fabales; family Fabaceae; genus Vigna; species Vigna unguiculata. The sequence goes on along the minus strand of NC_140795.1, from coordinate 18,094,003 downwards.
TGATTTTGATTTTGGTGTGTTCTTATTTTCTGCAGTTTGAAATTTCATCACTACCTGGTATCCTTGAGAAAGTATCCCATATGCTATCTCCTTTGTTTCCTTCATCTGTAGCTCCCTCAAACTGTGACAGAAAATGTTTACCTTCTTTCTTAAACTGTCATTTCAATTAGAATTTGAAGTAAAAGTTTGTATTAAGGTTTAACATGAATTATGCAGATGAATGAAAATTAAAATGAAAAAGGTTTGTATAACTCGGTCTAAGTTTTGTGAGCTGAATAATAGAAGGAAACCTGAAATGCATACCTGGTGAGCTGAAGAAGCAATTCCAAATATAAACCCTTTTGGGAAATCTGCTCTACTTATTGATTCTGCTTTCTCAATTGTTATGAGGACAAGAGTTAGAGAGAAAACAATAAGCCTCATGATGGTTGTTGATGTAAAATGAATCTTTGGTGGTTAGAGTCTAAAATGCGTTGGTTATATTTATATACATAAAAAATGTAGCTATCTTTGTTGTAAAGGTGAAGGTTGTGGCAGAAGAAGAAATAGACTAATTAAATAGAGTGGGTTTCTTGAGAAATCTTTTGTTCTTGGTATTCAACTTCTCTGAGGGACCATGCTCATGAATCAAACACAGATGAATTTTGATGGCATCATTGGCATGTAATATTTGATTAGCAAGAGATCTTTCTATGTTCTTCTTATCTAAAAATTGTGTTTTGTGTGTGTAGGGAGATGCAAAAGGGTGTCTTCGGATAATGTTGATGATGAGGAAACTTGAACCTAAGGGAATGGTGCAGTGTGCTTGAATAATAAGGTTACAGTTGCGGGGAAGAGATTATAACTTGTGTTGTTAGCTTAATGCCACACTCAATGTGCCTTTCCGCTTTTATACTTCTCCATTTCTTCAGTATGTTTATGTTATTCGGGTGAGTGGGTAAGTATTTCAACCAGAACATTGAATGAGGCCATAATTATCTTAATACATTTGCTTGTCGTCAAGTTCATCTTCTTTGTCTTTCTAATCCACTTTTCTCTTCACGCAATGATATAAATAATTCAATAGATGCAACATTTGATTTTTGATGTGAATACTTCTGTTTAGAATCCATTAAATATAAACATGTAGGAAATGTTCCTTCATACATTAATGTTGTCCTTTGAAAGTATTGACTAGTTTTCTCTGTAGTGATAACAAAGATTGGTGGAATGGTACTGATGCCCTTATGCAATTGTTGCAGGAAGAGCATTCATCTTTACTCCCTCGTGGTTGGGAATTAACCAAGCTCAGTAAGAGTACCAAAGTAGGTGAAACATTACCTTGCTAAAGAGTACCAATATTGGATCCAGCCAGAATGCTTTTTAAACAAGTAATTATATAATATGTGTTGATGATATTTAGAAATAGTGGATTCTATGCTATTTATGAAGTATGCTTTTTAAACAAGTAATTATATAATATGCGTTGATGATATTTAGAAATAGTGGATTCTATGCTATTTATGAAGTATGCTTTTTAAACAAATAATTATATAATATGCGTTGATGATATATATTTTTTCATAAATAATGTGAGTATAATATATCATATCTATTTTTTTATTTTTGTATTAGATAAATACGAGTTTTTTCATCACTTTAATGTACATTATGATTGATATATTATATTGATCATTGAAGTTGATATAACCTTATCTCATATATTTAAAAGTTTACGTTAAATTCAAAGTTCAATAAGTTTCTGAATAAAAAAATTGTGAGCCAATTACTGAACCTCCAATCTCACTTTCCAACATTGTTTATTTACATAAAAAAGTTTGGTTTTGTAGAAATAACACTATACGCCAAGTTTGGATGGGCCACTTGCCAGAACTTTCTTGTAATAATAAATAAATGTTTTTTTTTTGTATTATATAGACAAATTATCTTTCATATCTTCTCCCCCGTTGACCCATAACTCACCACAATCCGGGGGCAGAGAAATATAAAATGAATTGAAAAATAAGAGAGTGAAAATATATAAAATGAATTGAAAAATAAGAGAGTAAAAATATATAAAATGAATTGAAAAATAAGAGAGTGAAAATATATAGAATTTCTCCCCCGTTGACCCATAACTTACCTTGTTAAGCTCTGTATCAAACAATATGGCTTCACATATGACCATCCCCTTCCTGATTTATAATTATTGGACCTGCATCACCTTGCCTTCGGATATAGGTAGAAACCAGTCAATGAAATAAATCTTCCCATCTAAATTGTATTTTCATTCTCATTAACAGGATCTTAGAAAGTAGAACTCTTTATTGTCATTTCTTCGCACTGTAGCACTAGATGTACTTATGCAGAAAAAACTTTGTTGCATATACATATATATCTATCCTTGTTTAAGTCTAGTACTTCAAAATTTATTATTAGTCCTACCCAATTTCCTTAACATTAATTTACCTCTTTCTATTTTCCTTAATTCTCACAGTCACAACAATGTGCATGAAATATATATAAAAAAAGCATTTAAAATATGGGGATACAAATACAAATGATGGACTTGTTTGTGTGTACACAAACAAATACTGTTATTGTTTATTTCTTGTCTATTTGACTTCAATCAACTTATTTCTATTGTTTCTTTTTTTTTCTCTGAATGAAACACAACAGAGTTAGGTTATTCTTAATGAATGACGTGGAGTTGCTATCTGGGAATCATAAGATCAACTAACTAACTGGGTACAGAAACAAGCACCTCAAATGGCTTATCTAGAACTTCTGGCATGCTAAAATTGGATGGTGGATTATCATTAATAAGCCCATGTAATTGGTTGAGGTAACATGAATATTATTTTATAGTTTCTTATTGGAAATGGTGTTAGTTTGAAGAATATATGTATGCATGTGAATTTTCCTTAGCTTTATGTTTTAGAAATTAAAATTATTAGATTAGGAATAAGAATCTTATTATTATTATATTGTATCTTGACTTCTATATAGCTAATATTATAGTAACTACATGATAGCTCAAAGAAAATATGGATCGGAAATGGATGTTTGCTAGTCGATTATCAAAAGAATATGAAGATGGGGTGAAAGAGTTTCGTAGATTTGCAGTTGAGCATGCAAAAAACCCTAGTAGAATTATTTGTCCTTGCTTGAAGTGTTGTCATTCAAGGGTAGTGAACGCAGATGAGTTAGAAGCACATTTAGTATGCAACGGAATTGATAAAAGTTATTCATGTTGGACCAAACATGGTGAAAATCAAAAAAATGATATAGCACATAATGGGCATGATAGCACAAGTTATGCACCACAAGAGACTGACACAACATATGACTTTGACCAAGTTGAGGAGATTGCAAACATTATTGAAGAGGATATGCGAGATTGTCCTCAAATGTTTGACAGGTTGACAATGGATGCAAAAACACCATTGTATAATGGTTGTACTAGTTTCACAAGACTATCAGCGGTGTTAAAATTATTCAATTTGAAAGCAGGAAATGGATGGTCTGATAAGAGCTTTACTGAATTACTATCACTTTTGAAAGATATGCTACCACAAGATAATGTACTTCCTTGTCGAATGTATGAGGCTAAAAAAATGTTAAGCTCTATTGGTATGAGCTACGAGAAGATTCATGCTTGTCCAAATGATTGCATTCTTTTTCGAAATGAATATGCACCATTGGATAAATGTCCTAAATGTAGAGCATTACGTTATAAGAAAAATTCAGCACCGATGAAAGTGGTATGGTATTTTCCTATAATACCAAGATTTAGGCGCATGTATCATAATGCACAAGATGCAAAGAGCTTAAGATGGCATGCAGATGAAAGGATATGTGATGGAAAGCTTCGACACCCTGTTGATTCTCCTCAATGGGCAAAAGTTGACCATGATTACCCTAATTTTGGAAAAGAACCAAGAAACCTACGTCTTGCTTTGTCTACTGATGGAATAAATCTGCATGGTATGCAAAGCAACTCGCACAGCACGTGGCCTGTGGTTACGATTATATATAACCTACCTCCATGGCTATGCATGAAAAGGAAGTTCATGATGTTGTCCATGTTAATTCCAGGTCCAAAACAACCCGGGAATGACATAGACATATACTTGGCACCTTTGATTGAAGACTTGAAGGATATGTGGAACGAAGGTGTAGTGGTGTATGATGGCTATATGGAAGAAAGTTTCCAGCTAAGAGCAATGTTGTTTGGCACAATTAATGATTTTCCAGCATACGGTAATCTATCTGGATATAGTATCAAAGGGAAGTGTGCATGCCCTATATGTGAAGATAATACAGATTGGGTGCGATTGGAACATGGTAAGAAAAATGTTTTTCTTGGTCATCGCAGATTCTTACCTTCAAAACATCGTTATCGAGGGTGGAGAAAAGCGTTTAATGGAAGAATAGAAGAACGTAGACCTCCAGAATTGTTGTTTGGTGATAAAGTTTTTCATAAAGTAAAGAATATAAACAACAAATTTGGTAAAACTTTTGCAGCAGATCTAGTCACATTTGGGTGGAAGAAAAAGTCAATCTTTTTTGAGTTGCCATATTGGAAATCCTTGTATGTTAGACATTTCCTTGATGTTATGCATATTGAGAAAAATGTATTTGATAGTGTGATAGGTACATTGTTGAATGCTCCTGGAAAGTCTAAGGATGGCATCAATGCAAGGTTGGACCTACTTGATATGGGAATTAGAACAGAATTAGCACCAATAAAGAAAGGTAAACGTCAATATCTACCACCAGCAGCTTATACTCTATCTAGAAAGGAGAAATTTGTGTTTTGTAAGTTTTTGCAAGGAGTTAAAGTTCCAGAGGGTTACTCATCAAACATCAGAAACCTAGTATCTATGAAAGATCTAAAACTAAAAGGGTTGAAGTCTCATGACTGTCATATTCTCATGGAGCATTTGCTACCGATAGGCATACGTTCCATTTTACCTAAAAAGGTAAGATGGACCATAACTAAACTATGTTATTTCTTTAGAGCCATTTGTAGCAAAGTGATTGACACTGGAAAATTGCAAGCACTAGAAAGAGAAATTATTGTAACTTTGTGTGAGCTTGAAATGTTTTTCCCACCTTCTTTCTTTGACATAATGGTTCATCTTACCATTCATTTAGTTAAAGAGACACAATATTGTGGGCCAGCATATATGAGATGGATGTACCCAATGGAGCGTTATATGAAGATATTGAAGGGTTATGTGAAAAATCGAAGTCGACCAGAAGGATGTATAGTGGAACGATATATACTTGAAGAAGCTATTGAGTTCTGTACTGATTACCTCTCTAATGTTGACTCAATAGGACTTCCAAAGTCTCGACACTTAGCAAGAACCTCAAGAGAGGGGATTACTGGAAAGACTATAATGACCATATCGAGGAAAGATTGGGAACAAGCTCAACTGTATATTCTACACAATGACGAAGAAGTTGAACCATATATTGAGAGACACAAAGCCATGCTAAAAAGATTAAATCCAACTAGGACTGACAGTTGGATAAGTAGAGAACACAATGCAACTTTTATACAATGGCTAAAAAGCCACATTTATGCAGAGTTAAATGTGAACTCCTCTAATATTTCTGACAGATTGAGATGGTTAGCAACTGGTCCAACTTTTCAAGTCTTCTCTTACAGTGCTTATATGATTAATGGGTATACATTTTGTACTAAAGAACGAGATAATCAAAGCACTATGCAAAATAGTGGTGTCACTTTGGTGGCTGAATCTATGCATATCTCAAGTGCTAAGGATAGAAGTCCTATATATGCAAATATGTCGTATTTTGGGGTAATTGAACACATATGGGAGTTGGATTACAAAACATTTCAAATTCCCATATTTGGTTGCAAGTGGGTTGATAACAATAACGGAGTTCGACAAGATGAGGCAGGGTTTATGCTTGTGAATTTTAATAAAGTGGGGTACAAGGATGAGCCATTTATTTTAGCATCACAAGCGCAACAAATATTTTATGTCACTGATCTTGTAGATGTCAATTGGTCAATTATTTTATTATCCAATAAAATAAATGAGCATCACAATGAAGATATAGAGGACGAAAATACAAATATTGAGGATGATCCTTTATATGACATATCATATGATGATGATCCAATAACAGATGATATCTTGTATAGGAGAGATGACCATGAGGAAGGGATTTGGATAAATCCATCATTTTGTATCAATAAGAAACCTAATCATTTAAAGTTGACTACAAAAAAGAAAAGGTTGGTTTACACGTGTTTTTTTCTTTCGTATGTTACATTTATAACTTTATATTTTTATGTCTTTCCCTTTTTACCGATGCTAACCTTTTTTTTAATCTCTTTTGTTATAGGTAAATGACATCTCATAGTGAAGATAATAATCTTCCTCTTGAGGAAGCAAAATGGAAGAAAGGTGTTGTGATTATGAAGAAAATTATTCGAGCTAGAAGTGAAGGAAGAAAATTAGATGTAATGTATCTATTTGATCCTTTAATATCTTTTACTTTCCAGAAAAATAATATGTGCTTATTCATGATATTAGGTTTCATGGAATGCAAGAGGTCAACCAATTGAACCTGGTGGCACAAACTTCATTAGTTATCTTGGATCCATTGTCCGTTCTAATGTTCCTATAACATGTGATAATTGGAAAGACTTGGCTTTGAGTTCCTATAAGGACATTATTTGGAATGATATACAAGTAAAATATATTATCCTTACTTATTTTAAAGTATGTGTTATGGTTGCCCAAACTTCTTTATGCTAATTTTTTTTCTTTTACAGTTAACTTTTAATGTTGATACATGTCGTAAGAATTATGTATTAAAGGAGGCAGGTAAGTTGCTTAGGACTTTTAGAACTAACTTGGCCAACACTTATCTAAAGGATGAGAATGGAAATTACATAGAGAATCCTCCTACTGAGCCTCTTGAGAAGTATGCATCAATGATTAGTGAGGATGTTTGGAAAGACTTTGTTGCAAAACGTATGGATACAAGTTTCCAGGTAATCTATAATATCCAAATGCAATGTATTTATCCTTTGATTCATGTAGATAAGATTACATTTACAATCTTTCTATATAGGAAAAGAGCTTAAAAAATAAGGAAAGAGCATCACACTCTAAGTACCCTTATAGAGGTTCACGTAAGGGGTATGCACGCATAGAACAAGAAATGGTAAGTCAATATATCAATAAATAAACAATACACAACTTGCTTATATGATTTGTAACTAGGTTGATTATATTTCCCAAAACTTAGATAAAGGAATTGGGATCAAATGTTAGTAATATTCCCCGTCAAGAATTATGGAAGCATGCTCGTGTGAATAAGGCTGGGGAAATTGAAAATGAAGATGTTCAGCAAGTTTGGAACAAATGTGTAAGTAATATCTTTTCATATAATATTTGTCTGTGTTTGATATGAGAATAAGTGTGATATGTTTGATTATTGTTTATTGTAGGTAATATTGTCACAAACTATACAGTCAGAAGAGATGAGTAATGCTCGCTCAGACATTCTTGCTCAAGCATTATGTGTCCCAGAGTATCCAGGTCGTGTTAGAGCAACAGGATTTGGAGTCAGTCACAAAGATTATTTTCCGCCCAAAAAGCGTTATACACAACAAGACCATGATGCATTGACTACTCAAATGAAAGACATGGCTGAAAGAATGGCACGAATGGAGAATGAGATTAATTCACTTCGAAAGAAGGACACATCTAATAACATAGAAGAACCTGATATTGGTGTCAATAGTGGCCAAGGGAGTTGCACAATTTCATCAAATAGTTTTCCCGAGGTAACTAACTTTTCTACATTAGCGTAACTTGCTTACGTTAAATTTGTAATAGCTCTCTACATTTGGTCACTTTAAACATTATATCTTATAGTTATATTTTATAATGTAGGGGGTCTCAAGTTGTAAATTGTTTGTATCATCACCATTACTTTGCTTGGTTACCCATGGGAAATTGCATAATGTTAAAGGTGATACACTACATGGTAGATCTCTACCTAATGGTCAGGTTAAAGTTAGTGTAGATATTGCTGTGGAGCCAAATGTATCCTTGCCTATACCTAATGCTGATGACGAGATAATGACAATAGGACAAGCAATAGGTACATTTGTGGCATGGCCAATCAATCTTTTACAGGTTGTTGATGCGGTATGCTTGTCAAACCTTATTAATTCATAATTATTTATGAAAATATTTATCTATCACCTAATTTTGTTTAATTGATGATGTTTTAGGATTCCACTCTATCTAAAAAGAAAAAGATTAATAATACGAATGAATCTGTCGCACCTAAAAGAAAATGTCAAGGAAAAATGACTGTTCAACATATTCCTCGTAAAGTGATTCATCCCAATCTTCCTCAATGGTGCAACTACCTCTTTTCATATATGAAATTAAAGCCTACAGAGTCACTTTCCCTAATAGAAATAGAGAAAGACATATTTGGTTTTGATGAACATAAAGAAATCATTAATGCAGAAATTATTGGAGAAATTATTGACTATGCATGGCTTGGTGCAACTACAATTTCTATATATATCGGGTACAATATACTACTTTTTTATAATTGACTTTAATCTTTGGTGAGTAGCTTTTATGATTTTACTAACTTTTAATTCTTATATCTTTCTTTTGTAAGGTACCTATATCAAAATTTCATTAAGCCAAATCATAAGGGGTTTTTCTTTTTATCACCCCAAATAACAACACATGAACTACCAATGAAAGAGAGAATGCAAAAAATAGTGAGTATATTTCTTGACAATGGGGTGATTAATAAGTTTGTTCTTGCTCCTATCAATACAGGGTAATACTTTTTTTCCTAACTTTATCAATAATGTATTATTTTCAAAGTTAGATGCACAAAATCTAATTTTGTTGATGCATTTTCAATTTTAGCCAACATTGGGTCTTGCTCGGAATCAATCTTAAAATGGAGATAATTTATTATCTTGACCCATTGGCAAAAGACATTAATATGAGGCAAGATTTGAAGAAGTTGTTTGACATGTAAGAATCTTCTTAATGTGATTCACATATATATATATATATATATATATATATATGTATACTTTTTGTATATATATTTTTTTACTTATGTATGCTTCATTTTTATTATTAACAAGGGTTATACAAACCTACCGAGCTCAAAGAGGGTCTATGGTTTCAAAGTCTAAGTTAAGCAATATCAAATGGACACCAATTAAGGTAGATTACAATTGTGCATTTGAAGATCAAATGATGTTGTTTTATTTGAAGGTTAATACCAATTGTATTGATGTTTTCTAGTGTCCAAAACAATCCAACGGCCATGATTGTGGGTATTACATTTGTCGATATATGAAGGAAATTGTCACATATTGTGAAGGAGGGACAATTCCAATAGATGTAAGTTATCTTAATTATATGTATTATTCATTTGTAGTAGGATTTTGATTGACTAATTTTGTTTTATTTTTCTTTGTTGTAGTATTTTCCTAGTTGCAGATGTCAACAATATTCTGACAATCAAATCATTGAAGTCAGGGAAGATTGGTGTTTTTATCTCATTAGTAAATGTTTATAGGTTAGTTGTATAATTCCTTATATAACAAAATAGGGAAGGTTAGGAATAATGTTTTGTCTAAAGTGTTTTGGCCCCACAGTCTAGCAAATATGGAACATGATGGATGAGTACTACAAATATTAGTTTTTTTTGCTAATTTCTTTCATGTAATATTATACTTTTTTAAAAATATATAAACATCATTAAGTTTTTTTGTGTAACTATGTAAGAATTTCAATGCCCTTTCATTTCAGTTTTGCTTGATTTCATTCGAAGTCTTTATACATGCATGTGAGTCGAAGAATAGAATGAATAAAAAATTAAATAAATTATAATAAACAATAATCAAACCAATACACATCGCTTGTTTTAAAAAATGTTATCTATTGATGAATTGAAAAAGTGTTATCCATTAATGAAAAATAGACAATGTTTATTTGAACAAGCGCTATCTACTAATGAATTGAAAAAGCGCTACCTATTGATGAAAAACGACTCTCATAGACAGCGCTTATTCAGTCAAGTGTTGTCTATGAGAGCTTTTATAGACACCGCTTATTCAGTCAAGTGTTGTGTATGAGAGCTTTGATAGACAGCGCTTATTCAGTCAAGTGTTGTCTATGAGAGCTTTGATAGACAACATTTTCTAAAGAAAGTGCTATCTATTAAAAAATATATAGATACCGCTTGTTTAGATAAGCGCTATCTATCAAGTGTCATTAGACAGCGCTTGTAAAAAAGCGCTGTCTATTAATAGATACCGCTCCAATAGATAGCGCCTAAAAAGTGCTATCTATTAAGAAAAAAAACGCTGTCTATTGCCAAATTTGGCGTAGTGTTACGTCAAACTAAATAATCCTCCTACTGAAGTAGTTGGTCCTTACATGGAGAAGTTATTTTTGTACCAAGTTATAACTTCAAAAGTGAAAAGGTAATGGGAATTGTCTTTTTTCATTATTGTCGGTGTTATTTTGATGACTTTAATATCATCTTTTTCACATGAAAGATGTGTATTTGTTGAGATAAATGAGCAGATACTGACCAGTAGTGAAACATGTACTGCTTTATTTATAAACAATTTTAATTTGTTTGCCAAAGTTAATTGTATTCATATTTTATGCATGATAAGGTCATTCGTGATTGTTCAAAGCGGAAGGTTAACAAATGCGTTTGGTCTTTAACAAACTACAATGAGTTATTTGTGCATAGACTTCTTTCTATAAATGATGTCTTCACGACAAAATTTGTTAGTATTGTCAATGTTGTCTGTTGTGGCTATAGTCAGTTTATGTGTTTCAATTATTTTACTTAACTTGTTTCAGTTAATGGCATATGTGCTTCATGATAACCATTAGTGGTGTTATGCCCTTAATTGGGAAACAAGAAAATTGTATGTTCTTGACTCCCTAGGACACAATGTCCTAGGAGAAAACAAATTGATAATCATATTAGAAGTAGTGTGATGTTCTTTAATATGCAGAAATGATTTTTTATTTCTTTTGGCTATAAAGTAATATGACATGTTACTTGGTTTGTTTAAAGGCCCATAATTTGGAGCATTTGTTTTCTATGCTATGTCTCCCCTATCCAAAGAGAAACCAAGTTTCGAATTAATCATTGAAGACTTGCCACAACAACCTAACTTGTAAGCTTTTGTCGGTGTCAATTGAAAGTAGTAAGGCATGTAAGACATGATGACTATTGTCATATTTCATTTCATTAAATTTGGTTTTGATGTACAATTTGACTATGGTATTAGGGTACTTAAATATCTGGAGCATTAGGAAACTGACAAAAAGTACAATGGCAAAAGTATGCTTGTTTATAGTGGCATAAGTACATTTTGCAAAGAGGAAACTAATGATTTGATTTAATCATGTCATAAGTAATTTTGTCATCAATGCTAATGTAGGTCAATTGCTCATCATCACTGATATCCTCTATTGTCTCTAGAAGGATTTCATCTAGGTGCTCCCCATTTGCATCCACATTCTTTTCCAGATTTGTTTGAACATTCATGTGTACATCACTGTCTACAAGTACTTGTTCATTGGGGTTCAAATTGGCTTGAACACAGTCTTGGGTTTGTTCCTTTTGTCCCTCCATAGTATGTCAAGGTTGTACCTCTTCAATTTTTGGACTACTGATGTCATGGTTGACGACCTATGCATTTCATGATAACTTATCACATTAAATATGTTTTTGGACAGCACACAAAATAATGAATAAATTATAAAATATCAGATCTTAACAATATTCCTTTGTGTGATTTTTGTGTACAACTTATCTGGCTTGGGCTTGAATATGACCACTTCTTTCAGTTATATGACAACCCCAACACCAATTAGTGGACCACATTAAGGATGTGAAACTGCTTTTTTGTGGACGTTGGCCTGGGCAGTATGTTTTTGGTCCTGATATAAAATTTTACGAGCATTATAATCTGTATTTAGCATGTTATTTGGGGACAAATTGAGGACATTAACAACATAATATAAGATCAACAATCTTAACAATCATAAGCAGATTACCCAACCCATTTGGCTTACACTCCTTCACAACACAGGCCACAAAGGGCAATCTGTCAAAAAGAGTAACCTTTTTCATGTGACCCTCTTCCACCAAATTTGCATTTGGTATTAGTTACGCCATTCAGTTTTTTGCACTGATGAAAAAAAAGAGGTTCATTATGTATATATCTACAACAAGTTCATCCACTAATATTTTATCATGGTGTTTTATGTACATGGTGGCCCATTTCGAAGCATTTGTTCCCAAATCATGAGCAAATGTTGTTGCAGCGATGTCCTCCATAAATTGTTGTGTTGACTACCCTCACTCTGCCTCACGGTTCATCATCACAGCATGAAAATTTCCTACTGGACCAAGGATAAAAGACATAGTTTCATTGCACCGTCGCATGAATGTGTGCAAGTTGAATACATCTACTTCCAGAGCCTGCCATGGTTCCATTTTCTCTACTGTAGATACCCACAAGAATAAAATTATGAGGAAGGAGACCCATTCAATGGGTCTTATTTGAAGTGTTGACAAAACTACCCTTTAAAAGTGATAATTTAATTGACGTGACTTTTCCGTCTTTATAGTCCATCTTGTTACATTGCTTTTCTACGTTTTCTACAAGCCACTCTCTCACAGTTGTCCTGTCAACCATCAACATTAAATTGCATTCATTGCATGGAAGGTCACTGTCTTACTTTTCAGGTTGCACAAAATAAGTAAAAATAATTAAACCCTGATAACACTGTCGTTGACGCGATCAAATTAATACTACTAAACTATAGCAACTTCAGTATTGCTAAGATAGTAGTCAAGAAAATAGAAAGGGGAAAGTAACCCTAAGTCGTCTCCCAACGAACATGGAATTAATTTTTAACAAATTAGTTCTTATAAAACTATACAAATGAGTTAGTCAAATAAAATAAAAAATATAGGGGATTAAGATAAACAAAGATAGAAATCAAATTTAAAAGATAAAAAGAAATAAAAAAATAGTAAAGAAAATAGATTGATTCCATTGCTTTTTCAAAATAGATTCATCATCGGTTATCTACAGATTATTGCTCAATTAATTATTGTTATAGATTTACAAATTAATCAATGTAAAGTCTCAATTAATTTGTTGGCGATCTCACTTTTAACCAAAGTACAGTCTCAATTAAAAGTGAGAAATTTTAGATTATCCACAGTAAATTCAACCAAAGTACAATCTTAATCAAATTTACTATGCCTAATCATGTCTATTCTTTTATCTCCTCACCAAATAAAAAGCTTAATTAATCAAAGTAAAGTCTCAATTAATTGTAGTTAGAGTAAATACCTTTAACCAAAGTAAAGTCTCAATTATTGGTAAAAACTCATTTAATCATATGAAAGTTTCTAAATAAAATCAAAGTAAAGTCTCAATTCAATTTAAAAACCCTTGGACTCATATGACCAACATGCATATAGATTTAAAATCATTACTTCTTACGTGATTTAAAGATAAAAGACATAGATGAATGAAAACCTCAACAATAATAAAAAGAACAAAGAAATTAATTGATCTAACATTAGAATCCAATTAAGAAATTACAATGGAATCAACCCAAGAAGTTTAGAACTCCATGAATGCAAAATAAAGAGAGAAGAATAGAGAAGAAAAGAGAGAGAAAGAAATTAGGCCTCCCTAAGGGTTCCTCAATTCCGACGTGCTGAGCTTCTTGGAATGCTTGGCTTGGATTTTTGTGATTTTTATAATTTCCTATTCTTGGATTTATTTTTAAGGTGTCATGAAGCTTTAAGCAATTTATTTCCACACCTCCATAAGCTCAACTTAGCTACAACTGCACTAACACACCTCAAAATATCCAAAGAACATTTATGCAACTAAAAAGCTATTTTTAACATGTTTTCGTATCTGATGCTCAATAAACCCAATTATAGGAAATCCCAATTAAATCAATCTTTGAGCACACAAATTCAATTAAAATACCCAGAATTAAACATTAAATGAGGGCAAAAGCACACACTCATCAAACCCCTTTAAAACAAGTTAAAGCAAATGAAATCTGCCATTAATATTCAACGCATAACAACTGTTGAGTTTTTGGATGCATTGAAGAGGTTCAAGAAGTAGTAAATAACATCATTTTCTTTGACCAACAACCACCTTCCACCCATTGTAGTGGTGCGTTTTTCTATGTTTAATGTCTTCCAGCTACGTTACACTTTATGAATGTAATTGGTATAAAGTCATATTTATTTTTTTCAAATCCACTCCTTACTCTCAAATGAATTAGAAACATTGTTCTAAATTAAAAAAAATGATTTAACTCATTGAATGACCATAGTGATGTTGAATGTGTGGATAAAATTAACTCATTCTGATTTTAATCTCATCCGTAGATGCAAAATGGGGAACGAGATGACCTTATATGCTTGGATGACATTACTTTACTTGATGAAGATTGTGGTTTAGGTACATCATATGGGGAGGATACCTTTGGTTTTGCTGAATTGATTAACCACACTGAGGATGGTGCTTTGCCCATAGTTGTAATGCAATTTGAGACTACAAAAGACATTAAGAGTTTCTACAAGAAACATGTTGTCAAATGTGGTTTTGGGGTGCGAATTCACACCTCAAAAAAGGATGATGATGACCACTTGTGTTACCTGAAATTAGTTTGCTCAAGGGAAGGTAAGTATGTGTCCCAAATCCCACCCAAATTGAAGACCCACCCTACCCAAAGAAGACAATGTCCAGTATCCTTAACAATGGTGAGAAAACCACAAGCATGGATAGTAAGCGCTATGGTTCATAAACACAATCATGACATTAGTCCTACAAAATCAAGGTTAATACGTAGAAATAGAAGGTTGAATTTACAAGCCAAGCAAACCCTATATATTAATGACCAGGCCGGTGTACATTTGAACAAGACTTTTAAGTCCTTGGTAGGCCATGTAGGAGGTTTTGAGAACTTAGATTTCGTCAAGCGAGACACAAGGAACTACATCGGGCAACAAAGACGTGCCTTTGGGAAGGAAGGAGATGGCCAGGCTTTGATGCAACATTTATCAATAATGAGAAAGTTGAATAATTACTTCTATTATGAAATTGACATTAACGCAAAAAATATAATCATTAATGTTTTTTGAGCAGATGCAAGGAGTAGAGCTACCTAAGTGGATTTTGGTGATGTTGTCTCATTTGATACTACATACCTAACCAACAAATACGACATGCGTTTCGCACCATTTGTTGGTGTTAACCATCATGGGCAATCAATTCTACTAGGTTGTGGACTGTTGTCTTTAGAAGATACTTCAACTTTTACATGACTCTTTCAATGTTTGTTGTGGTGCATGGGGAACAGGGCACCGGATGGGATCATAACTGACCAATGCAAAGCAATGAAAAATGCTATTGCTTCTTGTATTTCACAACACCAAACATCAGTTGTGTTTGTGGCACATCATGAAGAAAGTCCAAAAAAAATTAGGTGGATTGACAACCTACAAGACCATAAAGCATGGTTTGAAACAATTGGTTTACGAGTCCACCTCCACTATTGATTTTGAGGTAGGTTGGGAATAATTCATATCCAAGTTTTCCTTACAAAATAACGAATGGCTTTCAATGCTTTACAAGGAAAGAAGTAGATGAGTTCCTTATTCTTTGAAGTCCCAATTTTGGGCTGGTATGTCCACCACTCAGAGAAGTGAGGGTATAAATGTCTTCTTTGATGATTTCATTAATTCTACCACAACACTCAAACAATTTGTCGTCCAATATGACAATGCTCTATGATCCAAGGTCGAGAAGGAAATTGAACCCGACTTTGGTTCGTTAAATACCACCCTACCTTGTGCCACTCAATCATTTATTGAAAGGCAGTTCCAAGAAGAATACACTCATGCAAAGCTTGCTGAAGTTCAACAAGAGCTAAGGAGTAAGATTAAATGAAATATGAAGACTTGCAAATGTGATGACATCTATTCAAAGTACATGGTTAAAGAGGAGTGCATTCGTAATGGGGAAAGTGCTGACAAAAGGTAAGTCCATCTTGGTAAGAGAAAAAAAATTCTTATTTCACCATTGCGACGTCAAACAATTTAAAATAAAAGGCCAAAGGTTAGTTTTTGTCCTTTATTATTTTAACTTGAATATGGATATGAATGAAAAACAAGTCACACAAATTCACACTTATGCAACCACAAGTTAGCGAATAAAGTGTACACTGCAATTTAAGAGTATATATGACAAAATTAGTATTTCCAGCAGAAATTATGACTACTTCCAGTAAGGTCACAAACTTACAAAATTATAAATATTCTTCATGGCATCAAGCGGACTCTTGAAAGTATTATTTATAAAGAAAATTAATAATGGAAAATGTTTTGTTAAAAACAATTAACTTGGGTTAGCAGTAGATATGTCATTGCTTTGCACTTACAAATTGAATGAAGAACAAACATACGCATGGGTATATTTGACTTGAGTATATTCCATGATGGACAACCTTGAATATTTAAGGCCTCCTCCCAAGATAAACGTAAGTGAAAACCAAGTACTACTGCTTAGCACTTATGAAGCCATGAGTTAGCACATCAACTATGCACTGGAATTTAATAGTATATAACATAAATTATGACTACTTTCAATTACTTCACTTATTTGCTATATTATAAATATTTCCTATATTCTAAAGAAAGTGAAATATGCCAGAGGTTCTGTACAAAACATTTGACATGGCTTAGCACAACTTAACTCATTGCTTAACACTTATAACCCATGGCTTACCAAATACATGACAGCGAAATTTAACATTACTCATTGTGAATCTTTTTAAGCCCTTCAATCTAGGCACCATTTATAAGATGCGCACTTCAACATAAAATGAGAATAAAACTAAATCATTCCAATCCATTCAACTTACTTCAATAAAATACAAAAATAACAAGCAAATAGTAAGGTTGGTTAACCAATTAACAACAATAACAAAATTGGTGTTCCAAACATCACTTTTATAACTTCATAATTAATCAACAACTTATATAAAAAAGGGAAGCAGAAATGTATCGCACTGTATACATAAAATGAAACTAAATTCTAACATCACTACAAACATGCAACAACTTCTAAGTAACCCACTTCCTCCTCCTGTAAGTCATAAACAGAGTTTGTATCGCTTCCTAGGTTCTTCCTTCAATCAGTAGTACAAATTAGTGCTTTCAGCTTCCTCCTTATCAAGGTGCCCACCAACCTCTTGGCCCTATTGCTGCTGAGGAGTACTTTCAACAAATTCAAACCTGTCATGCTGCCCATATTCATGAAAGTCTTCCTATCCCCCATTTTCATATGGTTATGCTAGAACCTCCTGTTTGAAATTGTTATTCCACGTATCATTCATTATTGCTTTAAACTCTGCCATTGCCTTCCGTAGTTCCAAAATATCTGCTTCTTGTTTATCTATTTCTATACTTAAATGTTCCTTGTCTTCTTTGTCGTCCTCAAATCCTATACCATATTTATCAAAAGCTTCCTTCACAAAACGATGAGAAAGCTCAAAGTTTGATACACCAACATCCATGACAACTTGAAACATTACACCAAAAAATTACTTGAAAAATTCAAATCAATAACTACAACTAACTAATCATACAAAGTCAACTTTCATACCTTGTTCTTATTCAAAGCAGTAGTTATTTTGTCCTCAGCCACTTTCATATCCATCCATTGCAATACTCAGGGGAACATTGTCCTTGATTTTCCAATATTACATTTTGGAATCAAGCAGTGCTCAACAGACCATAACTAAAATAACTCAACAAAAAAAAAAGTAACTTAATACATTTCTTCCTATTTCAAACAAAACAAATTTGAATTCAAACCAATTCATTACGAATTACTTGTAACAAGTACACACAACCAACAATGTGGAAGTGTCTCTTCTTTCCTTTCTCCATTAAGAACATGAATGCATTGCATATGCTCCCACCTAAGTATTCATAAACAAGTCCACCCCAATTGTATTCCCAAGACTACTAAGGTAATCCACAATGGTAAATACAATAGGGAAAATGGTTCCCTTGCGACTTGGACAAAGGAACTCTGATATTCGCTATAAAATATATAGCCTACAATAATCCTCCAAGGTAACTTCGTCCCTACATCTTGCTAGAAAATCATATAACATGTGAACATTAACACTTACGTTATTTAAGTTAATACTCTCACCATGAACTCTTAAACCCAGTCCCAAACAAACATCCAATAAAGATAAACAAACAACTATATTACTTATTAAAAACCCACCCCTCCTTTCAACCCACAAACTAATTAACAACTAAGAAGTTTCCTACTAAAACTTCCTTTCAACATGCTGCACCATCCAAATGGTGTCCCTTGAATCACGGACCTTTGTTCTGTACATAAATTGTTATTTAAGGAAGCAATGTACTTTGTCCGACAATAATGCCTTAAAGTCTGCACATATTCACGAACAAAACTTATGAAATGTCATTATATAAATTAATCAATAATAAAATAAATTTAATATCACACCTTAACCTCATGTTTTTTCTCACCACCACATTGACTACTGTCACTATTATCAACCATTACAGTATCGCTTATGTAAACAACTGTTGTTTGTTGGTATCGTGCAGCGGAATGTTTGGCGTTTGGACAAAAACCAAGAGGGGGGTGTTTAAGTAATAAAATTAATACTTTAAATTTTTTTCGAAATTTTACCGATTAATTTAAATATCAATTCCTTTAAAAGCAATAGTAGATAAAATAAAAATATAGAGAAGCAAAAATGACACGGATATTTATACTAGTTCAGATCAAAAGATCCTACGTCCAATTGTTAATCTCTTCAAATATAGAGAAGCAAAAATGACACGGATATTATAATCAGATAACAAAAGAATAGGGAAAGAAAACACCTCTCTTGAAGACACAAGAGATGAACACCTTTCTCTGAATCACACAGAGAATCTTGACCTTAGCTTTCCTAGCAACAGTAGTAGCACTAAATCTCCTAGAAAACCGTCCTAGGAAAAGTTATCGGTCTACCAACACTAGGTTTTTCAAAGCTCTTTTGAGAACACTCAGAGAACTCTCTTTGCAGTCACAACACTAGCACTCTAGTTTCTCAAAAAGGTAAGTTGGAAGTAACTCTGATGTTCCTTAAATAGGGGTTTCAAAAATTAGGTCAAAAATTGAACAGTTACGTTCAAACTGATAGGGATAATCGATTATCACTATTGATAATCGATTATTTTAGTGTATTTTCTGAAAACAAAACTTTGAGCAGATAATCAATTATTAGAGGTGATAATTGATTATTCCAGTAATTTTTACAAAAATGGAAGAGTTATGATCTGGTTGTTGATTCTAGGCTATTGTAAGTACTTTAAACATTTTACAAGATAACTTTAAACATAAAACACTTGTCTTCATAATGTCTTCCAAATGGCTTTTAGGTTTCTTTATCATCATCAAAATCTTGCTTCAGCATTTTAACTTGTCTTCTGCTTTTGCCAACAATGTCACATCTTGTCATATGTGGAAAAATAATACCTAGGCTTAGCACTTGAAAATTAAGAGGTCAGTGATAAGTCATTATTTTCCTTCATTCCACTAGCCCTTGTGTACCCATTTGACAGTTGTTCAGTACTTAATTGTTATCTTTAGTGTGTTTTCATCTATTGGGCTTTATTGGGCCACTCTTCCAAATTTGGGTTAATTTCGCATTATTTGGCCTAATTTTCGTTTTTAATTATTTATAGATATTTGGGTGAAGCAAATTTTGGAGCTTGGACATTAATATTCAGTTTAAGAGAGTCGCCAAATCATTGCCACATCATTTCCACATCATTTCCACGTCATCAAAGTGAATGTGCCAACATTTGAGGCCTAGAGTGGCATTTTTGTAATTTTGCAGCTCATAATGGCAGTTTTGTAAATAATGAGTGGCAGAGTGATGGGACCACAAGAATTAGGTTTGTCCTTGATGCAAGAGCCACACACTTCATCTTCTACCTTTATCCAAACTCCATTTTCGCTCTCCAAGCTTCCATACAAGAGCCCCTTGCGGTTTTTCACGTGTTTGGCTTATTTTTACCGTTTTTATGCACATTTGATAGCACCCATTGAGGGTTTTACGTTTTAAATTCGTTTTCTTGCTTGGGCAGTTCGTTTTGTGGGTTTTATAGACATGGAACAACACCCATTAATGCGGTTTCGCATTTATATATGATAGCACCGTTTTGCATTTCATTGAAGCTTTGCAATCTCTCTTTTTGCTCTTAAATTGCGTTTTCAAAATTCATAAGTTAGGGTTTTTGATTTTTGATGTTCTGGTTCAGATTTGAAGTGCTTGATTCTTCCATTTTGATGTCTAGCTAACCCTATTGCATTGATTCCTTGACGAAATTGAAATGAAACCATGAGATTGTTGGTCGTTTTGGGGTTTGATTCGAAATTGCCTCTATTTCAGGTTGTGTTTAGATGATAAACACATATTTGATGCATGCTTAATCTCAAATTCGTGTGTGCACATTAATGGCTCGTATTCATGCTTAATGTTTATGAGATTTGTCACAGCTTGCTTAAATCTGTGGGTATTAACTGTCTAAAATTTGTTACGCTTAATGATAATGAATCCATGGTAATTTTTGCTTAGTTGATTACTTAGGATTCATGAGAGCAAATTCGAATAGAACAATTAATTTGGTAATCTGTGATTGGTGGACTTTCAATTGAATCAAGGAATCATTACGTGTTCATATAATTGTTAAAATTATCTGCGAATTAAAGTTTGTTGTGAATCAGAATCTGCCAAACCCCCCTCCCTGTGTTATTATTGTGTTCATCTGGAAATTGAAGCTTTGAACAAGAACATTGGTCGTTGGGAGACGACTTGGTTCAACTGTCACATACTGCATTTTAAGTGTTTTAATTTGGTGGGGTACGGCCTCTATCAAATTTGGCGTCGTTGTTGTAACATCCCTAAGGAATATTACTTATTTTAATTAAATAAAATTCGAATCACAATAAATATTGCATTGAACATAAACTATTTCCCAAAAACGCGGGAAAATTTTAAAAGAACATAACTGGTACCATACATAATTCGAATGTACCATATCGTTATATACAAATGATATTAAAATTCAACATAAAAATATTTACATCAAAAACAAAACAGTAGAGTTTCTTTCAAAATCCCAAGTAGCCCATGCTTTCCGTCTCTAAGCAGCTCCTAGCTCACCTATCACATCATCTGCTCCCGGATAACAAATTATCCGATCATTGCCACACACACACACAGATAGGGTGAGCTATGCACAATAAAAATGTAAACAGATATATGAAATAAATATGTTTTCCCCAATCCCAAAAATACATAATTAAAATCCTCATACTTTTCAAATCACCCAACCATGACCTCATAGTCCTTCATGAGTCATATGCATGAACTAGGTTTTGGGACTTCCCTGTGCTCCCACGAAAATAACTCATTCGTGGTCCAACCCTATGAGCCTATCCCGCTCATAGTCCTGCCCTACAGACTCCTCGCATGTAGTATAAACATCCAAGTCTCATAACTTGAACCCTGGCACGCACGCAATCACCATACTATGGACTCCTCGCCCAATAGTAGCCGACGGGAACATCACAGTTCCTTGCCCATCGTGCGCCCGACACATGCAATCACCATACTAAGGACTCCTCACCCATTAGTAGCCGACGGGAACTCAACCAGTTCCATGCCCATCATGTGTCCAACCACCGAGCACATCCCAGACCCCTATTGGACTTAGTCCTTCAAGCCCAAACATCACACCACATGCATATACAATCTATCCTTATGAGATACAACTAAAACACACTCACAAGCACATAGAAACATAAAAGTTCGCATAAACTCGCTTAGGCTAGGGACCTCTCGCCCAAGCTAAGCCCTCAGCCTTGCCTAGGCTAGCTCACCTTGCCTGAGCGAGCTTAAAACAACAACAACATCAAGTTATCTAGCTTAGGCGAGATCCTCTCGCCTGTGCGAGTCACACCTTCCCCCTAAACAACATACAGACCTCGCCTAGACGAGGAACCACTTAAACAACGTCATTTCTCATCGCGACCTCGCTCAGGTGAATGTCTCTCGCCTGAGCGAGACTGAGTCACTCAAAACACCAATACTTCTCGCCTGGGCGAGATATCGCGCTCAAAAGCGCCCAAATTTCCTCGCAATCTCGCTTAGGCGAACTGTCCCTCGCCTGAGAGAGACTAAGTCGCTCAACACCAAACCAAGGTCGCCTGGGCGAGCAGCGCGACCCAAACCAGACGTGAGGTTCTACAACTCTCGCCTAGACGAGATAAACTCGCTTGGGCAAGACTTGCAGAGTTCCCTCACTGTCACACACGCATTTTACCCAAAACAATGTTAATTCATGCCCAAAATTGTACCACAAACCAGTCAATCGATACCAATATAATTATAATGGCAAATGCCATTCAGAATCATCCATTCCAACCCACTATACCACCAATTGCGAATATAAGACTAAAAGTATCCAAAACTCTCATCCCACAACCTATTCCACATACATAATCAAACATCCAAATTCCACATATCTCCATTTCACAATCACAAAACATAGAATGCGAAATTGACACCATTCAGAATTCAATTAAGAAGCAATAATCCATAATCATAAGACAAACATCAATTAATACACAACACACAGAGACAGCTCCCTTAACTTGAAAATTTGATTGAAATTGGTTTTCCTTGGTTTGCCCATTCTGCTAGACTTTTCTTTACCCCTTCACATTCATACCACAATGATTAGTTAGCAAAAATAAAGCTTATTCTTTGCCCACCAAGGTTTGAACCCATGACCTTCCACTCATAAGGCCAAAGCACAACCATTATGCCAATTCACATTTGATGATATACACAATCAACATAAGTTTACATTTCAAATTCCACACTTTTACATATTATTAAAAATAAATCATAAAACAACAACACATAATTGGCAAACATAGGACTCGAACCCAAGTCCTCTCATACAATCAAGTACTCTCAACCACTTAAGCTAGTACTTTTCCACACCATAACTATCAGAATTTAATGCCATAAAGGCTCTCACTACCCGTATTTATAATTATTTATTTATTTAATTAATTAATTTTCACAGTTCTTACAGGAAATATTTTTTCCCACCTAACATAAATTCAAACCAATCAAAGTAATAAACTCAATAACAATTGTGATGTACGAACACTATACATATACAATGCAAGCTCACTAGACATCATATGTGCAAAAACAATACATTGGCTTACCACTTAACAACTGATAGGTTACAAAATTTTTTGTTTTCCAACCTACCTAACCTCAATCAAATGAAAGTGATTACCAACTTTGATGTGCGAAAACTATACATATTCAATCTCAACTCATTAGTGCAAACAAAACAACATGTGTGCAAAAGTAATACCCTGCCTTAGCACTTAAATACTAACAGGTTATCATATATTTTCATTCCCACATTACATACATTCAAACCAATGCGTTGCAAACCAATCTGACTTCCTATAACAAATTAACCTTGCAAACCAATATCCCAATTAATCACTTCCAATAACAAAAATAAATTTATATTACATCAAGTCTATTTACCTTATGTCAGACCCGGGAAAAATTAGACTAAAAGAAAACACATGGAAAAAAAATTATAGTTTGATTAATATTGTTGAATTATTTAATTTAATTAGGTTATAAATTTATTAAATATGGAATAATTATTATTTAAGTGATGGTTGTATTTTATTTAATTAAATGAGTTATTAAAGTTGCTATTTATCTAATTTATGGAATTATGGTTTATGGAGTATAAGTGTTTTAATACTTATAATGCATGTTATGTGTTGTTTGAAGCTTTACCTTATTTCTTCTCTTTATTTTGTTGATTGGTGCATGAGGATTTAATGAATATACTTGATATATCCTTCTTCTTTTTGATGGCCTGCATGTGTGATTGTTTTCTCTTCATTCACACTGTTGCAGCAAGTTTTTTTCATGAGATTAACTCTTCTACCTCTCCTTTTTTATTTACGTGAATGTGGTGACGAGTTATTAGCTTTCCTCTTTCTTTTTTTTGATATCATGTGTATTGATGTGGGTGCAGTACAAGATTTTATATTTCAATGAGGCCAAGGATTGATTGAACACTTGCTTGTACATGAGCTATTTATTTTGGTGCAGCCACCTTTCCTTTTCTTTATCTCGTTTTGAGGCACTACCCATTTTTCTACACTGCACACTTTTCATAAATGGCGATTTCTACTTCGTTAACCATTGGATCGAGCTGAAAGTTTAGCAGTTTATCCTTAACACATAGTTCTTGACTTTGACCGGTCGGATCTTGAATCAAAGCTCTATAGTGAGAGTAGTTTTTATCACAAGGTCCTTGTAGTTTGGTTGTTGACAACATTGACCTTTGTTGTTTGTTTGATGCATAACTTTCTCTATAGTTATTCAATTAAGTTGGTTTTTGTTGCATTTGATTCTTGATTCAATCATCTTTAATTTGAATATAAATACATAATTTTTGGAGTTTTACACAAGCTGCAGTTTTACTTATAAAATCCCAAATCATTTGCCTAATGTGTTGTTAAGTTGGATTGGATAAAAAATATAAGAATTAGTTATGTTGCAAGAGAGAGAGATGTAAGTGAGGATTTTGAGGCATGAAGGTGTGCAAGGTTGTGATTCACAGTGGGAGAGTGACGTGAATAAAGAGGTTATGTGATTGGTGATTTTTTCTTGGTTTGTATGGCTTGCATGGTTATGTAGTTTAAACATTGGTTTGAGGATACTTATTTGATTGTGATGTTATATTGTGTTTGAATGAATGTCACTCGTTGGGTTCATTGTATGAATGTATTATTTGATAAGTTGATGGGTTTATGTTATGGTTTATTTTCCATGCATGTGATGGTGTATATTTTGTTGGCAATATGTAATTCTCATGGGTTGCATTATGGGAGTGTTTTGCCTTGTTGAGACTCTTGGTGGAATTAAATGTTGTGTGAGGTTTTCCGTACCTAGGAACCCAGTGAAGACTCTTTTGCCTGTGTGAAGAAGTGGAAAAGGTTATCTTGTCTTGTGTGAAGCAGTGGTAGAGGATTGGTTTGAGTGTTGTACCCTCTCGCCTGAGTGAAGCAGTGGGGAGGGGGTAGATGTTTCACCTTATTTCAGCTCGTTGCGAGTATAGTGCCGGTGTGCGATGCATTGACATTTTTACTCATAATTCCTTGAGGAATAAGGAAGACAGTCTGACTGCGTTAAGTGGGACGCATCGAACCATAAAGCTTGATTATGATCACTATATTTGAAGATTTAACATGAATGTGATGCTATGTTTGGCTTAGTATGATTGTTTGGATTTCGGGTTTGTGTGTTCAAACGAAGGATGGATTGTGATCAGAATGTTTTCGTGTTACTTGAATGCGACATTGAGTATTATTGGACATGTTTTATTTGCTAAATTTCTTTTATGAATATCATTGTTTATGGTTAGCTTACCCCTATTTGTTTGTTTGTGTGTTTGTTGTATGTGCGATGATCATTTAACGTGTGTGTTATACATGAGCAGATGATATTGTAGATAATCTTGGCATGGAGTAGATGGACGAGAGGCTGGGGTAGACTCGGGAGTTTTTATAATATATTTAGTTATTTGAAATCAGATACTAAAAATTATGTAATTTTCTTTTGATCGCAAATGTTATTTGATGTTTTTGATAAAGTGACGGTTTGAACTATGTAATTTAAATTAAGTTAAAAGTTTTTATTAGTACATTTTCAATGTTAATTCTTTTTTCCACTAAATGCAAAAATTTTCTAATGTTCCGTGACATCCCAAATTTGGGGTGTTACACCTTACCCCACTTCCCATAATGGGTTGGGTTCAACAATGGCTTTGCTTACCTCTTCACCAATGTAGAGCCACAACACAACGAAAAAGACCAATCCTTTAGATTCTGATTCAGAGTGATTCTTTTCAACAATAGACCTTCCTCTCCCGCTGTTCAACAACACTATAACAAAAAAAATCCAAACTTTATCAAATATTCTCCAAAAAGCGAAACAAAAAGGCCTCATTTCCACAAACAACACGAAATACCAGGACTTTGTTGCAGTGGGTAAACCAAATATTTTTTGTGCACCACCAACAGAGAAATCACCAACCCCGTCGAAAAGAAACTTGGGGGAGGGAGGAAAAACAAACTTGGAGGATGGAGGAAGAAAAAACTTGGAGGGTGGAGGAAGAACAAACCTGAGGGATGGAGAAAGAAGAAATTGCTCTCCACTTCTCTCACGAGCTCCACTATTCTCTCTCCTTACTCTTTACCCACTTCTATCACGAATCAACCTCCCTTTCTCGCGCGCTGTCTTTGACAAACATGGTCAATGTGGAAATTGTGTAAAAAAAAATTAAAAAAACCTTGCAAGGTCAAGTTGTGAGAGAAGTTGTCACTTTTTGGTTGTTACTATATCATTTTTCAACTTAAAATCATAAAGCCACGTCATGGGAACACGTCATGGGGTAAGAAAAGGGTTAAATGATGAGGATCATTGTATCACTATTTTTTTTCTCTCACTCTCATTGCTGCCACATGATAATAGGAAAAACAAATGGGTTTAAATTTTTTGAATCTTAACCAAATGTCAAATAACACAAAATGGAAGAAATATTTATTGGTTAAGGTTAGGGTTTTTGGGAGAGGAGAGAAAATGGGAGATTTAAAAGCAGAGATAACCCGGGGGAGGGAAGGAAGAGGCTGCAAGAGAAACACAGGTTGGAAGAACCAATCAAGGTAGAGAAGCTTGACCTTGTCTTTATGTTGATTCTTTTATCTTTTGTATTTAATGAATGAGACTTTGAAGGGTGTGCATAAGTGTATGAGTATTGTTCATGTTGTTGTTTTGTTGCTGAATTGTGACCATATCCTTGAGGTTGAGTACCACCATTTTCTTAGTATGCTTCGAGCGATGCACGAATCAGTGGATTGTCCGAAGTTGGTGTAGGTGGGGCTTCCAAATGTCGTTCTGTGGCCGCATATGGGTGTCCAGGTTTTATGGGATGCTCTCCATTTGGGGTGGGTTGGGTAGTGCAACTTCTATTCTCCTTAATAACCTACACCATGTAAGGCCCGCTAAATTCCTTTTTCCTTTTCTGCCCTAAATTAAAAGGGTTGCCCTAATGTAATGGGCCTAAGGGCTGGCCTAATTGGGATTCAAACCCTAATCTACCCTAATTCCATTCTTTCATTCACTTTTCAGAAAACACGTTCCACCTTGCCTCCTTTGAGTAGTCGCAACTCTTTGCTAGTGTTAGCTGTCAACCTTCTTCCAGCTAGCTCAAGTCAGGTTTCTGCTCCACGTATGTCATTCCTCAGCTCATGATTCCCCTTTTTTGGGCTTATTTCCATTTTTACCGTTAGGGTTTGGTAGTAACTCGTTCCTTTTTTCTGTTTTACCGTTTATTCCAACTCTTTGGCCATCCTTAGGACAATCGTGCTCACTGTGTGCATGTCGGAATGTTCCGCTAACTTGTTTTCCAGGTACGGGAGGTTAGGGTTCGCCCTTTCTTTTGTGTTATGCTGATTGTGCTACTGTTTCATCATTTTAATATGCTTGGTGTGTTGATGCGAACTTGTGTATGGTAGTATTCAGCCATTTGTCACCTGTTGAGTGTTTATGCACGAGAGAATAGTGGTGAGCACTGGTTTCCTCGCCCAAGCGAGCATGTGTCGCCTAGGCGAGATCAATAGAGGCTCGCCCAAGCTGCTTCACGCGAGTGGTCGCTCAGGTGACTCACGTTGCTGTTGAGCGAGCGAGCATCTCGCCCAAGCGAGAGGGGTCTCGCCTAAGCGAGATCCCGTGTGAGGCTACTGTTCCCCTTTTCGAGCCCTCTCCTAGGCGAAGGAGGCTCGCCTAAGCTAGAGCCTCTTGCCTGAGCCAGAGCCTCGCGCCTGAGCGAGACCCTTTAGCCTGAGCGAGGAGCCGAGCGAGGTAGTGTGATGTGTGATTGTTTCCTTGAATCTTGAATTGTTAATGCTTGCTTGGATTTGACTATTTTGTTAAATGCATGAGACAAATAAATATGCATGAGTGATGTGATTCATGAATTGTGAATAATGGGTTTGACATGAACTTAGCATGTGATCTTAATGAAGAGGTTGGTATTAAAGTGGAATGGTAACGAGATGAGTTGGAATGGTATATTCATGGATGGAGTATGATGAATTGGTATGGATTGATCTGGAACCTGAAAGGGATTGGTTATAAAGGGACTGACTCTTGTGGTGAGAGTAACAGGAGGCCTAAAACTCATTAAGGGCTAACCTTCTGCGTGAGGTATTGATTCATCGTAACACTTGTAACACAGCTCGGGGGTGAGCAGAGGTATCAACCACAAGTGCAAGCATCCGCTGAATTTGACCAGATTATATATATCCAGATGAGTCGAGTCAGGGTCTAGTGTATTGCTTGATAAAGTCATAACATGTGGGGTGATTTATAAATACTGCTTGAATTGGGTGATAGTATGTGATTGCATGATAATTGATTTCTACTCTAGCTTACCCTACTATTGGTGTTGTATGTTCTGTGGTGTGGTATTTTCTTTTACAATGATCATCAACTTGTTGATGTGAGTAGAGGTGAGAACTCCCCGAAATAATCAGGGTGATGAAGGTTCCGCTGCATAGTCCGCTTGGACTAGATCTGTATCTTGATGGGGTTGTCGGTTGGATGTTGTAACTAGTTTGCTTTGGCATCGTGGTGTTCCTAGTATCTTGTAGGGGTTGTGTTTAATAGCCCAGGACTGCGCTGCTATACTATTTGTGCGTGAGTTTCTTTAAATTACGCTTATTAATTAAATGGGACGTTACATTTATGGTATCAGAGCGGTCATTCCTTAGGTCTGTGGACTTGGATGTTTGCTTAGCTTTCTCTATGTCTTTCTGAGTGTTCCAGTTAAATTTCTTGTCTTATCAAGCCTAACGAAGTGATTTTCTGTGTGCCAATGAACAATGGCACCTTCTCGTAAGACTCCACAATCCTCTAATGGTGACATACCCGATATCGTAGGGCAATAGAGGCGATGGTAGCTACTATGACACAGCAACAGATAGCGTCGCTCGAGCAACAACAGCTAGTGATGCAGCAGATGGGGGCTGCTAGGGTCGCTACTGAGGATGCTCATTGGTAACAAATGGAAGCCCTCCGGCAGCTGGAAGAGAACAGGACAGTTGCACCTGTTTTTGGTCCCGAGCCACAACCGATAGTTAGGGAGTGGAGCCTAGAAGATTTTCTGAAGCATCATCCGGTGAAATTTGACGGTAGAGTCAGCCCAGATGCAGTAGACCAGTGGCTGAAGGATATAGAGAGGATCTTCGATGCGAAGATGTGCCCGGTAGAGAACCGATTATCATTTGTTGTATACATGCTAACCGGTGAGGCGAAGCATTGGTGGATTTGCATGAAGTCCATCATGGAGGAGAGGGAGGAGTCGTCACGTGGGAGGCTTTCAGGGGGAAGTTCCTCTCAGAGTATTTTCCCAACAGCAGCGTGAGGTATGCCAAAGAGGTGGAATTCCTCTAGTTAACTCAGGAAGGGAAATCGGTGGCTAAGTATGCTGAGAAGTTCAAACACCTCAAACGCTTCTACACTCTACAGCTCGACAAGGAATGGAGATGCCGCAAGTTTGAGAATGGTGTCCGCGGTGATATTCGCTTGATGGTGGCTCCCTTATCCATCAAGGACTTTGCCGCTTTGGTAGAGAAGACCAGAGCGATGGAGAAGATGAAACATGAAGTAGTAGGCCAGCGCCCTCAACAGCCATAGGAACCACAGAGGATTGGTGGACCATCTGGGTCCAAACCCAGACATGAGGAGCGGAGGAGGCAATATGATAGACCCCACCTTCAGTCTTAGGGCTCTAGGAGTTTCCCTCCTTAGTAGGGCTGAGTACAGTGTTATATATGTGGATGCCCTCACCTGAGGAACGCTTGCCCGTGTATGGAGTGTTACTGCCGGTGCAACAACTGTGGCAAGGAAGGCCACTTTGGGAAGGACTGTCCCACCATTGCTAGGGCAGTGACACGGCCTCCAGTTCAGACACCCCACCAGCATCAGCAGAGGGACAGAGGCAACAAGCCTCAGGCGACGGGCAGGGTGTTCACCATGACAGGGACGGAGGCGGCAAGCTCAGGTAACTTGGTTATTGGTTATTGTGTGATCGCTGGTGCTAGTTGTTGTGTGTTATATGATAATGGAGCGACACACTCCTTTGTGTCAAATGCTTGTATGGAACGTTTGGGTCTGCTGGTGTGCGAGCTGCAGTGTGAGCTTGCGATGTCTACTTCGGCGTCGGGTTTTGTCAAGACGTCGTCCTTATGTGCTAGGTGTTCGGTGGAGGTAGAGGGACGCAGGTACAAGGTGAATCTAATCTGCTTACCTCTACAGGAGTTGGAGGTAATCTTAGGGATGGATTGGCTCTCTGCCAATCGAATTCTTATAGACTGTCGAGAGAAAAGATTGTTGTTTCCTAACTCAGAGGAGCCTGAGTTTGTATCTCCTTAGGGAGTGGTGAAGGAGATTCAGAGTGGCGCACAATGCTTCATAATCTTCGCTCATATGGAGGTAGAGAAGGAAGAAATGTTAGTTATACCGATGGTGCACGAGTTTGTGGATGTGTTCCCGGACGAGGTATCGGGGTGGCCTCCCAATAGTGAGGTGGAGTTCTCTATCGATCTAGTACCAGGAACCGACCTAGTATCGATGGCTCCATACCGTATGGCTCTAGCGGAGTAGGTGGAACTCAAAAAACTAATTGAGGAGCTGATGAAGAAGCAGTTCATCCGACCCAGTACTTTGCCTTGGGGAGCACCAATGTTGTTGGTGAAGAAGAAGGACGGGAGTTCACGTCTGTGTGTGGACTACAGGCAGTTGAACAAGATGATAATCAAGAATAAGTACCCTCTCTCGAGAATTGATGACTTGATGGATCAGCTGCATGGGTCATCAGTGTTCTCGAAGATAGATTTACAGTCAGGATATTATCAGATATTGGTGAAGGCCGATGATGTGCAGAAGACGGCCTTTAGATCCAGATATGGCCACTATGAGTACGTGGTTATGCCTTTTGGTGTGACCAATGCTCTGGCTGCGTTCATGGACTACATGAACTGGATTTTCAGACCGTTCTTAAATAAGTTCATCGTGGTCTTCATAAACGACATTCTCATATATTCTAATACTCAGGAGGAGCATGCTGAACATCTGAGGTTGGTGCTTAGTGTCCTAAGGGAGAAGCAATTGTATGTCAAGTTGTCCAAATGCGAGTTCTGGATGGATGAACTTCAGTTTTTGGGCCATGTAATATTTGCGCACGACATTGTAGTGGATCAGGCAAAGGTCAAGGCAGTGGTTAAGTGGGAAAGTCCCAAGTCAGCAATAGAGATCAGGAGCTTCGTGGGTTTAGCAAGCTACTATAGGAGATTCATTGAGGGATTCTCCAAGATAGTGGCGTCCCTGACGCAACTCACACGGAAGGACCAACCTTTCACCTGGACAGATAAGTGTGAGGAAAGTTTCCAAGAGCTGAAGAGAAGATTGACCAGCGCTCCGATACTAGTGATCCTGGATGTTAGGAAGCCTTTCGAGGTCTATTGTGACGCCTCCCATCTCGGACTTGGTTGTGTGTTGATGCACGAGAAGAAGGTTGTGGCATATGCCTCGAGACAACTCAAGGTGCGTGAGAGAAACTACCCCACTCATGACTTGGAGTTGGCGGCCATAGTATTTGCCTTGAAGATCTGGAGGCACTACCTTTATGGTGCACAGTTTCGGGTGTTCAGCGACCACAAAAGCCTTAAGTATTTGTTTGATCAGAAGGAGCTGAACATGAGGCAGAGGAGGTGGATGGAATTCCTGAAGGACTATGATTTTGAACTGCTATATCATTCGGGAAAGGTGAATGTAGTGGCTGATGCATTGAGTAGGAAGACTGTACATGCTGCACACCTTATGATTTAGGAGGTGGAACTACTAGAGCAGTTTAGAGATATGAAGTTGCAGGTGAAGTTGGGTCCGAGTCCATTAGGTGTAGTACCTTAACTATATCTAATGATTTCTTGGATTCAATTAGGGAGAGGCAACTATTGGATGTCAGCTTGAACCGAGTACGAGAACAACTTGGGATAGATGAGGCAAAGGATTTTGCTTTGGGTAATGATGGCATACTGCGGTTACAGAGCAGAGTGTGTATACCTGATGATGCTGAGGTAAAAAGGTTAATCCTTGAGGAAGGGCATAAGAGTCGTCTTAGCTTGCATCCTGGCATGACTAAGATGTACCAGGATCTCAAGGAATCCTTCTGGTGGCAGGGAATGAAGAAGGATGTTGCACAATTTGTATCCGCTTGTTTGACATGTCAAAAGACGAAGGTGGAGCATCAAAGACCCGGTGCGAATCTACAACCCTTGGAGATACCAGTGTGGAAATAGGACAGTATCTCCATGGGTTTTATGACCCATTTGCCACGGACTTTTAGGGGGCATGATACAATATGGGTTATAGTGGACCGATTGACTAAGAGTGCTCACTTCTTGGTGATGAACTTGAGGATGTCCATGGCAAAGTTGGCCCAACTGTACATCAAGGAAATTGTAAGACTGCATGGAGTACATTCGAGCATTGTATCAGACAGGGATCCTCGGTTTACATCACGATTTTGGCAAACCTTACAAGATGCTTTTGGAACCAAGTTGACCATGAGGACGATCCAGTCACTTGAGGACTTATTACAGACATGTATACTGGATCACTTGGGAGCTTGGGATGAAGTGTTACCGTTGATTAAGTTTACCTACAACAACAATTTTCATGTGAGCATTGGCATGACGCCATATGAGGCTCTTTATGGCAGAAAGTGTAGGACCCCTCTTTGTTGGTATCAAGATGGGGAGGCAGTGCTTGTTGGACCAGAGTTATTAGAACAAACCACCGAGAAGGTGAGAATGGTGAGGAGCAAAATACAGGCTTCTCAGAGTAGACAGAAGGCTTACGTTGACCGTAGAAGGAGACCTTTAGAGTTTGCAGCTGGGGATCATGTGTTCTTGAGAGTGACCCGAACCACTAGCGTGGGAAGGGCCCTCTGCTCAAGAAAGCTTTCGCCCAAGTTTCTTGGTCCTTATCAGATCTCTAGGAGGATTGGACCAGTGACATATGAGATAGCTTTGCCTCCTCAATTGGCAAACCTTCATCTGATGTTCCATGTGTCACAACTGAGGAGGTATGTGTTTGATCTGGCTCATGTGTTGGAATCTGAGGATATACATATCAGAGAGGATCTTACTGTGGAAGTGCCACCCATTGCCTTGGAGGAGAGTCGAGTTAAGGAACGTAGAGGAAAACCGGTCAATCTTGTCAAAGTTATCTGGGATCGGAGGACTGGTGACTCTACTTGGGAGTTAGAGGAGGATATGAGGAAATCACACCCGCATCTTTTTACCTGGTAAGTTTTCATTTTCGAGGTTGAAAATTTTCTTGTTGGGGAGAATGTAAGGCCCACTAAATTCCGTTTTCCTTTTCTGCCCTAAATTAAAAGGGTTGCCCTAATATAATGGGCCTAAGGGTTGGCCCAATGGGGATTCAGACCCTAATCTGCCCTAATTCCATTCTTTCATTCAATTTTCAGAAAACATGTTCCTCCTTGCCTCCTTTGAGCAGCCGTAGCTCTCTGTTAGGGTTAGCCATCAACCTTCTTCAAGCTAGCTCAAGTCAGGTTTCCGCTCCACCTAAGTCATTCCTCAGCTCATGATTCCCCTTTTCTGGGCCTATTTACATTTTTACCATTAGGGTTTGGTAGTAACTCGTTCCTTTTTTCTGTTTTACCGTTTATTCTAGCTCTTTGGCCATCCTTAGGACAGTCGTGCTCACTATGTGCGTGTCGGAATGTTCCGCTAGCTTGTTTTCCAGGTACTGGAGGCTAGGGTTCGCCCTTTCTTTTGTGTTGTGCTGATTGTGCTACTATTTCATCATTTTAATATGCTTGGTGTGTTGATGCGAACCTGTGTATGGTAGTATTGAGCCATTTGTGACCTGTTGAGTGTTTGTGCACGAGAGGATAGTGGTGAGCACGTGTTTTCTCGCCTAAATGAGCAAGTCTCGCCTAGGCGAGATCAATAAAGGCTCACCCAAGCTACTTCACGCGAGTGGTCGCTCAGGCGACCCACGTTGCTCTTGAGCGAGTGAGCATCTCGCCCAACCGAGAGGGGTCTCGCCTAAGCGAGATCCCGCGTGAGGCTATTGTTCCCCTTTTCGAGCCCTCACCTAGGCGAAGGGGGCTCGCCTGACCGAAAGCCTCTCGCTTGAGCGAGACCCTTCAGCCTAAGTGAGGAGCTGGGTGAGGCAGTGTGATGTGTGATTGTTTCCTTGAATCTTGAATGGTTAATCCTTGCTTTAATTTGAGTATTGTGTTAAATGCATGAGACAAATAAATATGCATGAGTGATGTGATTCATGAATTGTGAATAATGTGTTTGACATGAACTTAGCATGTGATCTTAATGAGGAGGTTGGTATTAAAGTGGCATGGTAACAAGATGAGTTGGAATGGTATATTCATGGATGGAGTATGATGAATTGGTATGAATTGATCTGGAACGTAAAAAGGATTGGTTATATAGATTGATGTCGTGTGTGTGTGTGTATATATATATATATATATATATATATATGCATGATAGGTCTTTCTTGATTGAACGAACATAATTGGTTGATGGTCAGTGCATAAATCCTTGAGATCTCTAGGTGGGATCTAAGGGTCGTGCTTTAGTGGTCGGGATGTAATTCCATGGCCCCTGTTAGTGGGTGTCCATGGTGGTGCCCCATCTATATCGTCTGGTAAGTATTCAAGGTAAGGTTGCATCCTGACACTCTAAGGAGTCAATTAGTGTCACTTAGAGCGGACGGACTCTTGTGGTGAGAGTAGCCGGAGGCCTAAAACTCTTTAAGGGCTAACCTTGTGCGTGAGGGATTGATTCATCGTAACACTTGAAACACATAGCTCGGGGGTGAGCAGAGGTATCAACCACAAGTGCAAGCATCCGCTGAATCCGACCAGACTATATGTATCTAGATGAGTCGAGTCAGGGTCTAGTGTATTGCTTGAGAAAGTCATAACATGTGGGGTGATTTATAAATACTGCTTGAATTGGATGATAGTATGTGACTGCATGATAATTGATTTCTACTCTAGCTTACCCTACTATTTGGTGTTGTATGTTCTGTGGTGTGGTCTTTTCTTTTGCAATGATCATCAACTTGTTGATGTGAGCAGAGGTGAGAACTCCCCGAAATAATCAGGGTGATAGAGGTTCTGCTGCATAGTTCGCTTGGACTAGATCTGTATCTTGATGGGTTTTCTTTCTGGGCTATGGCCCATGTATTAGTTTACTGTTTTAATTCCCTTTGGGGTTTTCAGTTGGATGTTGTAACTAGTTTGCTTTGGCATCGTGGTGTGCCTAGGATCTTGTAGGGGTTGTGTTTAATACCCCAGGACTGCGCTGCTATACTATTTGTGCGTGACATTTCTTTAAATTACGCTTATTAATTAAATGGGACGTTACACACCACATGCTTCTTTAATCTGAGGAACCCATGGCCTGCATTAGAAGTGGATAGTTTCTGGGTTCTTTCTTTTTTACGGTGCAGCCATGCGTTTCTTTTTGGGGTTAGTCTCCCTTTAACACATAGAAGGTCTTCTCTTCTTTTCCTGGTGCTATAGTTGGGTTTTTTGAAGTTTTCAGCGCAAGCAAATAGGCGCAACCCTTGTATCATTTCTCTAAACTTGGAGCCTGGTTCGTGGTAGTTTCACAATGAGTGCGAGGAAATCGTGGTTGTTCCATGTTGGTGCAGGTGGTTGCGGGACTTTTTATGTTGTGGGTTTTGGGTTGGATATGTGGTATGGGTGCTACCATTTGGGTTCCAATTCGTGTGAGTTATAGCGTGTGTAGTGGATGGATAGTGTAGTACTTTTCACGATTGGTTCTAGGATTGTTTTCTTTTGGAAGTGGTTAGTTCGGAGTTTTCTTACGTTCATGGATCAGGTGAGGGGCTTTGAGTAAAGACAAGTGGGTGCTATCAAAGGATAGAAGGGTTCTTCATTTTATGGTTTTGACTTTTCTTTACGTTCCTAAAACTCATTTGTTTGAGGGTGTAGTGCATGCGTTTCTGTGGTGGTTTATTATTGGAGGTTGCGTTTCTTTTTCTTGATGCATGGGGTGGTCCATGAATAGTTTTCCTCGACTTAATATATTACGTGTGTTGGTACAACTTCCTTGGTTCTCATTAGTTTTTTATATAGAATTGATTAATTGACAAACAAAGTTTGATAAAGCTGAGGTGGCTTTATGTATCACATGTTTTCATTTTTTTAATTTTGATAAAATTTACCACGCTGGCTTCGAAGGAAAGAAACTCTAGTTTTGAAGAATTTTTCTTTCATACTTTTCTCCTTTCTCACACTCTCCTTTCTGTATCTTTGTCATGCGTTCCCCTTCCTTTTTTCGTGCACCACTACATGTTAGTTCCATTACTCTTGCTTTGTTTTCAAATTTTTGGGTTTACTATTTTTCATTTTGCACCCTCCAAATTCACAACACACGTCTCTATTGTTTACTACAAGCGCTAGGCAACCCTACTCTTTGCACCCTATAGAAAATGTGCAGCAGAATGGTTAGTGTTTGGACAAAAACCAAGAGAGGCTGAATTGGCCACAAGTATTTATACTGGTTCAGCTCAAAAGATCCTACGTCCAGTTGTTAATCACTTTATACAGAGAGATTAACTCAATCACTAATAATAACATATTACAATCAGATAATCAAGATAATAGGGAAAAGAAAACACCTATCTTGAAGACACAAGAGATGAAAGTAACTTTCTTTGAATCACACAGAGACCTTGACCTAGCTTTCCTAGCAACAACAACAACACTCAATCTCTTTGAAACCCTTTTAGGAAAAGTTATCGCTCTACTCACACTAGGCTTTTGAAAGCACTATTAAGAACACCTAGAGAACTTCTTTGCAAACACAACACTAAGACTTTGGCTCTCAAAAAGGTAATTTCGAAGTAGAATTGCAGTTCTTTAAATAGTGATTTCGAAAAATTAGGTTAAAAACTGAACAAACATGTTCTAACTACAAAGGATAATCGATTATCACTTATGATATTTGATTATTCCAGTAGGTTTTATGAAAACAAAATTTGAACATAATCGATTATCACTACGGATTTTCCAAAAATGAGGGAACCCAAAGAGATGAAGTTTATGTTGCTGATTCTAAGTTAATTAAAAATACTTTACAAAAGCAATTAACTTATTTTACAATCTCCCCCTTGATATGATGATTCCTATAGTTGAGAGTCTTACAAAGAGAATGGTTAAAATAAGTTAATGTTTTCTTTAAACTTTTCTCCCCTTTTTTTATCATTAGAGAAAAGGCTAAAACTCCCATTATATCAGATAATCATCATACCACAAGAAGAAAAAGATGTGCTTAATCATTCATAATTATATTTAAAAGGGAAAGTACAAATAGTGGTAAATCATAAAATAAGAAATAGAAATCCTCCCCCTAAAATTTTGCACTCATGTCATCATCTTCTTTTGCATGAGTGAATTCCTCATCAAACCTATTTTCTAGATTTGAAATTCTAGTATCTATCCCCCTAATTAGTCCAAAAACTTCTTCGTGACGCGAGTTAGAAAGAAGAAATAATTCTTCTAGCCTTTTATTCATGCTCAATATGTTGTCTTCTAAGAAAAAATGATCCAGCACCACTAGAAGATCCAACATTTTGTGAAGTAGAGGCTATAAGATCAGAAGGAGGAGTTCTTCATTTTCAGCTTCATAATTTGGCTTATCACCTCTATGGACATATACATCACCAAGAGGAATAAGTTTTAACTACTTGAGAGAGTTGTCAGCAATTTCATGTGCACGAATTGTACTTTTACAAAGCTCCCCAATTGTGTCGACTCCTTTGTATTCATAAATCCTTAAGATTAGGAGAGAATATGGTAGAGGATATTGTGGATACCTTTTGGCTTTTAGCATAGTATCAAGGATTAAGCTTGACCATTTGATGGGCACACGATTTAAAATCCCATACATTATAAGAAGATCAATGATGAGTCATTATTTTCCCTTATCCCATTCCCCTTTTTGTACCCATCTTGATGCTTGTTTAGTGCTTAATTGTCTCTTGCTAGAGCATTTTCCTCAATTGGGCTTCAATGGGCCATTATTTCGAATTTTGAGTAATTTGACATTAATTGGTCTATTTTTTGTTACCAATTATTTTTAGGTATTTTGTGGAGCAAATTTTTGAGCTTGGACAATAATCTTAAGATGAAGAGAGAGTTTCCATATCATTGCCATGTGAGCACCATGCCAATCAGCTTGTCCACGTCACTTGTCCACCATTTTGAACCTATAGTGGCATTGTTGTAATTCTGAGTGGTAGATTGGCGATTTGTAATTATAAGTTCCTATGGTAATGTGACCACATTTTTGGAGGGTTTCCTTAAAGTGACAATCCCTCTCTTTTTCTCCCTCATTCTCAATTTTTACTTTTTTGAGAGAACACCCATTTGGGGGTTTTCGTTTTCACGCATTTTCCACACGTTTTGGAGTGTTTTTGAGCATTTTGCACACTATTTCAGTCTGTTTTCTTCATATTGGTGATGTATTTTTCTTTACCTTTGCTTTGTAATTCAAGACTACTTGAAGGACATACAATTAAGCTTTGAGGTTCTATTTTGTATTTGTGTTTTGCCTCTTAATTACAGATTGGGTAATGTGTTCTTGGTTGATTTCGTTCATGCTTAATGAATTAGGTTGGCTGCCATAGATGAATAGACGTTTGTATTTCTTAATTGCGTATTGAAACACGCTTTCAATCCTCGCTTAGTAGGTTTGAACGAGTGGATTGGGTATGACTAGAACCCTAATTACGTGACCCATTATGAGTGAAATTGCATTCAAATTCAAGGAAGTCAATACTGTTTTTAATCTGCTTTA
Organism: Vigna unguiculata; assembly: GCF_037176805.1. Lineage (NCBI taxonomy): Eukaryota > Viridiplantae > Streptophyta > Magnoliopsida > Fabales > Fabaceae > Vigna > Vigna unguiculata. The sequence goes on along the minus strand of NC_140795.1, from coordinate 18,054,726 downwards.
TTAACATTTACAAAACTATTTAATTTATTATCATAATTCTGGAATCTGCCACCCCCCCTTTGTGTTGAATTGCATCTGAAAATATCTTTCAATGAAAGGTTTGGTCACCGAGAGACGACCTTGGTTGAACTATTGAGTACTACATTTACATGTTTTATTTGGTTGGGTACGACCTTGATCAATCAGCCTCTAAGCATATGGCATGATTTGTTCCTCTAGGACACATAATCCAGACAATTAAATAGGGGATGAGTCTTTCATCCATTTTGAGACCCATTGCTGATAATTGTCTTCCAACATCCTGTGCAAGGTTGCATAAGAAGGATTAGTAAGTCAAAATTTGATTAAAGCCATTAATACCATTTAGGATAGACTCAACATCATCATTTATGGGAAATTTTGCCACATTTTCCCAAATATAATTATCAATGATGATGCTAACACCTTTGACCTTTGTGTAAACAACTTCATCTCTGATTTTGAGATTGTAGTAGAATACTCTCATAAGATCAAGATAGTATGATCCCTGTATTTCTACAAAATGCTTGATGCCTTGGAAATTGAAAAGAGAGGGAAATTCAAAACCTGCAGTTGTGAACCTGCGAGTACTAATGTAGTTGGGAGAGATGATGGCCTTAGGTTTCCAGATTTGGATAAATTCATCTCTCCTTTCTTCATCGAAAATCCAACCTTCAATGGAAGAAGTTCGTGGAGAAGGCTGAGTTGAACGTGGAGTAGTACGTCGACGAGTGGGAATTTTTCTGCGGGATGATTTTGCCATTGTGAATAACACAGAAATTTGAGAGTGAGAGAGAGAGCTGTGCGAAACTTTAGGGTTCAAAAGGGGGCAAATTGAGAGATGTCGATTTTTCTGGGTGAATAGTTGAAATTGGCGGCGAGAATTTATAGGAAGATGTTTGCCAACGAATATATTGAAGAAATCGAGGCAAATCTAGCCGTTACAACGACTAGTTTTTGAAATTTTTTTGCCCAACGTTGCGCGATAATTGATTATCCTTGGCGATAATCGATTATTATTTCAAGGTTTGAATCCTAAAAAGAATTGGATGAGCAGATAATTGATTATTGTAAGTTATAATCAGTCATTACAGAACAGATTTTAGTAATTTGGATAGGGGTCTTGATAATTGATTATTCTCTCTAATAATCGATTATCCTTAAGAATTTGAACTTTATTCAGAGAATGGATAATCGATTATCCTTAATGATAATCGATTATTGAGCGATGCTTTACCAAAATTTGGAAAACTTTAAGTTGTTGCACTTTCAAGATATTTCTAGTATTTCCAAATCTCTCCTAAGTTCATAAAATCCATCTTCAGCTAAAGGTTTTGTAAAAATTTCAACTAATTGATGCTTGGTGTTTACATATTCTATAACACAATTTCCTTTACTTATGTGATCCCTTAAAAAATGATGTCTAATTTCTATGTGCTTTGTTCTATAGTCCATTATGGGATTTTTGGTTAAGTTTATGGCACTTGTATTATCACACTTTAGAGGTATGTGATTTTGATAAATATTATAATCCTCTAATTGTTGTTTCATCCATAGGATCTGAGCACAACAATTGCCAACAACAATGTATTCAGCCTTAGTAGTTGAGAAAGCCACATATGTTGAGTCTAGAAGCTTTGGAGTTAGATATTCGATCGTCAGACCCTTCTGTAACTCATGAGGAAGACTGTTTTCTTTCTTCGTTTCTGAACAAAAAAACCTACAGTCATCAAACTTCCTTTTAAGCAAACTAAAGGAAATGTCTCCACCAAATCCAAACGTCCTGACCATTTAGATTAAAATGCTCCAGAATATCAGTCTATACACATAGATAAGACATACAATAATTCCTTTTGCCACCATCTCTTCATATTCCCATTAATATTTTATTTGGAATTTAATGATATTAATTTAAACCAAAAAATTACATTTGTGATACAATTTAAATTATCTAGTAATAAGTTCAATCAACAATTAAAATCTTAATGACATTATATATCAAATTTAATAATAATGACATTAAATTAAAATTTAGCAGTAACTAATAAACTTGTAAACCAATAACATTACAAATATAACCAAAATTAAATATAATATATCAAACTAATTAATTTTACGTTATTATATCAAAATTATATTTACTTAATAAATGTAATAATTACATATACTCAAATTACCAAATCAATCCTTTAAAATCATTTAAATCGAAATAATTGATTTATATACATAACATTAAATAACAATATATATTACAAAAAAATAAAAATACATATTACAGATATAATTAAATCCTACCTTATCACCAATTCATCATGAAATATACTAAAAAAACATAACATAAAATAATAATTAATTCAACCTAATTATATCAATAATATATCTCTTAAATCAATCTAATCGGTACATATAATTAAATTAACTATTGAAGTCTTGAAAATATTTTTTTTCTAATAATTTATTTATACATAAAAATATAAAAATCTTTTTTTTTCAAAATAACCAAATTTTAAAAACAAAAAAACACGAGCCGTGCATATGCACGGGTCTCCTACTAGTTAGATCTTAAAACTAAACAAAAAAAAGAAAAAACTAAAAAAAAAGTGAAAATTCAATTTGTGAACTACGTTACCTCGAAATATGTTGTGCAATGTGTTACTTGAGTAATGTTATTAATTTATAGAGGTATTAGATTAATATTAAATATTTAATTTTAAAAACTTAAATAAATGAGTTGAAATTTCCGATTCTTTTTTAGGATTATTTTTTTTCCGATTTCATATTAATTGATTACAATATTCTTTTTTAGGAAATATGTTTAGGTTTAACTCAATCATACTAAATTAAAATCTCAGCAGTTGTTTTTTTATGTTAAAAATGAACTATTTCGAATATATAAGTAACTAAAATATTTTTATATTTAATGAATGATATTAAGAATCTCTTATCGTTAATCTTTCCGATGAGTCTCATCCAATTCTTAGTTTCCTATCACTTAGCATGAACCTCATGATGTGTTTATTTCTCCCACAATTTCTAATTCATTCAATATGTTAATTCTTCCACTATTTATAATCCATCCACTCAATTAATTCCTCTGGTCCCTGGTGTTTCTTCATCTTATAAACCTACTCATCTATTGCAAACACATTCAAAGTCAAGTATTGTCAAACCACGTCGTTTTCCTACCTTCTCATTATTGCAGAACCAAACATTATCTAACAAGCTTTAATTTCTCCTCATTGATGCCAAGCAATGCAACATGGATATGATGCTTTAATGGCTAATCATGCATGGCCCCTCATTATTCTTCCTGTTGCGTGGACTACAATAGGTTGTAAGTGGGTCTTTCGTATTAAAGAAAATATGAATGACACAACTAATAAGTACAAAGCTCATTTAGTGGCAAATGGGTTTCATCAGAAATTTGGGTGTGATTATCTTGAGACCTTTTCTCCAATTGTCAAGTCGGTTAATATTTGGTTTTTCTCACCTTAGTTCTTACTAACAACTTGTCCATTCAACAGATTGATGTAAACAATGTTTTCATAAATGGAATTCTCCATGAAGATGTATACATGGCTTAACCTCCTGGCTTTGAATATGTAGATTGTACTATGGTTTATAAACTTCACAGGTTTATATATGGATTAAAACATGCCTCATGAGCATGGTATGAAAGACTCACTTCTACTTTGATTGGTTTTGGGTTTGTTCACAACAAATGTGATCCATCCGATATTGATGACAAAAGATCTAGTTTTGGTGCTTGTATATTCTTTGGCAATAATCTTGTTTCTTGGTGGTCTAAAAAACAAACTTTGGTTGCATGGTCAAGACAAAAAGTCAAAATATTGTAGTCTTATTGTCACTGGTCAAAAATCTTGTGGTTGTAGTCTCTTCTTAAAGAGCTAAACATGAATTATGCTACACTTATCCTCTATTGTGGTAATCAAAGCACTACTATTTTAAGTCAAACCTTGTTTTACACTCCCAGACCAAACATCTTCTATGTGCGGGAAAAATTCCTTGACCGATCATTAAATATCACTCACATTCCTACAAGTGATCAAGTAACAGATATTTTCACTAAACCCTTTTCTCAAATCTGGTTGTGTCACTTGTGTTACAAACTCAATGTTCTTGATTATTTTCATGAACCTTGAGTTGAGGGGGACTTTGAACGTGTCTAGTGACAATATATATTTCTGTTTTGATATTTTATTATGTTTTGCATTCTATTATTTTGTTACGTAAACTCTGCTATTTCTCTTATGTATTTTCTCTCTCTTCCTTCTTTATATATATATATATATATATAATATTATGTACTCGTATATATGTAATAATGAAAAATAATAATATTTTCACCTCTTCAATTCTATGTTTTCTTTCTTTGTACAATTTATTTCCCCTTTACATTGAAGATCATATTTCATGAATTGTAAACCAAAATTTCTTTTCCATTTTGCCTCTTTATCTATGCTATTTTGATTCTTATTAAGAGAGAATTAACTTAGAAGTATCCTACATTCATTTTTGATACATAAATATTTTTCTACTTGAATTGAAGTTGCTCTCATGACATCAATGTTGAATTAAGCTCATTATGTTATCGGTTAATTTACGGATTCCTTAAACATATAATATATTCAATAAGAAGAATAAAAATGAATAAACATAAACAAGACTAAGATTGAAATAATATATTATATAATTAATCTTAAATAAAAATAATGCTAAATAATAGACTAAAACTATTTCCATCAAGTTAAAATTAGACTAAAATTAAGTTAAGATTGAGTGCCAACGTGACTCAAATTTTCGAGTTTAATTACACATGAGAATTTTGTGTGAGTTTAGTTTTGTTGGCAAAAATACATCAATTAAGAACATTATCATCCTTACCTTACTAACACAGAAATAAGATAAAAATAAGGATACACACAAATATAACAAGGAAACCCCAAAATCGAAGAAAAACCACAACCGTTCTCTAATGACAACTAAAGAATAACACTATATGAAAATTTATACAACACATAGACTACCTTCCCATCCCTTTGTCCCCAAGTACACTCACACTCTTCAAAGCAAGAATTTAACCAAACCTCACAACACTCTACTACAAGAGTATAAGAAAAGTAAAATACAAGCTTAAAGTGTCTTTGACTGGAACAAGGAACATCATAGACTTAGAACCCATTATATAGTCACTAACGCCCACTCCCCAACTTATACTAGTCAATATAGAACTTTTTAAGACGTATTTGCCCAACATTCTCCATCCTGATTAAAATAAATACATCTTCGTTGCCGATACCAACAATCATACTCCACCATAAAGAGCATACTTACTTGGAATTAAACTATCCAAAGAATTTTCACTTGTAATTATACCATCCAAAGAATTTTCACTTGGAATTAAACCATCCCTGACCAACCAGGAGCTGCCATGTCATGTCCTTCTTCCTCAAGGAGATATGTAACATGTAACATCCCATCCGGATATTAGGATTTTAAATTAAATAAAATAGAAATAATACGTCAGCGTCATTTATTAAATCTCATTTCCCAAAATGCGGGAAAATTTAAAAACTTCATTACATAGTCAAATAAACTAAATCCAAATCATAAACTTGATTAAATCATAAGTATCGCAAAGTGTTTACAAAATTATTCCAAATCATAAAACAATAAAACTCTTAGAAAACTCTTTATCCCAGTCTAGCCCCGCTCCGGTTCTATGCCTCACCAGATCCACCTGCAACATAATCTGCTCCCGTGTACCGCGTATATGATCATTGCCAAACAGAAGCAGATAGGGTGAGCTAACGAAATAAACATATATATATCTATGGCACAAATATACAATCATACAATCACACCAAAGGAAATCCATCCTTTGATATTCCATCACATGGCCACCACCATGTTAATCGTGTTCTACGTCTTCTAATGAGTACCCCAAGGTGTCTTGGTGCCATACCTATCAGCCACAACCGATAGAACACGTGCGGGAAACCATTGCTACGGATCATACACCGTAACGCCAGGTGGAGTTCCCAAATACGAACATAGTTCGTAATGTCCCAAGACTACCAACTCGTCAGCTAACTACTGTGGAGGGCAATCTATCTAGACCCATCCGTATTGGCCACAACCAGCACACCCACACCAGCAACACTCGCCAACCCAAGCTCAACTCAAGGGTACTTCGTGTTCATCCGCCATTCCGAGCTCAACTCGAGGGATGTCATTCCGAGCTCAACTCGAGGAATGTCACGTGCTATAAGGCATTGCCATCTATAATGTTCCAGGCCTTATAGCACCTCACATGTGCATTCATCCCGTAGTCATATAGACAATCCCAAGCGTGCTCAAACAAAATATAAGCAGGAGCATTCTAACAATTTTAAGCACATGATCTTATGCACCAATGCAATTTAATATTGACACCCATGCCTTCACCAAACCAATTCTCTACATGTGACTAACCCAAAGGAACATTCAAATTGATAGAGACATACCACATAACCCAATCGTGCTTCATTAGAAGTTACTAGAACTTATCAAGAGGTTATTCATGCATTTTAACGACTCCAAAATCAGCAATATTGAGTAACGTATATCTCTAGCAATTGACCTCGAAATCCAATCTCCACCGTTCAAAGTGAAGAACCACATGTTATGGACCACCTGTCAAAATTTCACCTAAATCGGACGGTTAACGAACTAGGTTATGCAGTTTTACGAAAACTGCGCGAACTAGAAGAACATAGTGGCGCCTAGCGCCCAGAAGTGAGGATGTGGCGCCTAGCGGGACTTAAATACCGCCCGACAGTTTCTGTGCGCGAAAAGTACGAAAAACAGCGTTTTTCGTGAACAAAACACCACTGCATCGCCTGGTATGGCGCCTGGCGGCTAAAGGGGTGCCGCCAGGCGGTTCCTGCACCTGCGAACCTTACCCCCTTCACAACAACTCTAATTTCCCTCAATTTCTAAGTCCATAGGATATGAACCCAGTTATTGGGACTCCAGTTCATTCCTAACACTTCCCATTCACGTATTCATTCACATTTCCCCTTAGATTGCTACCACTATAGAAACTCCCAATTATGAAACCCTAAAATGTGAGTATGTCTCATTCCCCCAATTTTTATTCTTATCACGCCCCAAATTTCACAAGTTTTCAATTCGATTTGGTTAATTAATAATCTTATTACACTTCCTACTAGTCCAAATCTGCCCAAAATCCAGAAAAAAACATCAAAACCAAGCCTCATGGCTCGCGTCGCCTGGCGGTTCAATCAATACCGCCAGGCCCTTCATAAAAAAAAAAACCCAGAATTGGGTTAAATTCTGGCGGTCTCATTCGTGCCGCTAGGCGGTTTCCCTTCGCAACCCAGAAATGCAGTTGAAATGGTATGAGTCGCCTGGCGAAAATTCATCACCCACCAGGCGGTTTCTGGAAAAATTCTAGAAACACGATTCTCAAGCAATGCAAGGGATAAATCATACATAATGAGTTATAAATCATGCAATTATTCATAGAACTACAATTAAACGCAGTATAACTCCCCTAACCTGATTCCCTTGGCTTAAATTTTGGAATTGTTGTGAATTCTCTCTTGATCCTCAATGATCTCCCTTTGGCTTTCTCTCCCAATTCAGCTTCAAAGCTTCACTCCAACCTTACTACTCTCAAAATTCGTGTTTTGTTTTCTGAGTACACTCACAACTTGCCAAAACCCTTCTTCTTACCTCACATTGGCCTTTTAAAGGTGCCTTAAAGCTAGATAACAACCAAAAACGAATTTAAGGTTTAATGGCAATGTTTATTATCATTCATTGATTCTTTAATGTCCGTTTTTCAGCCTCCCTTGGCTGCCCATGCATCTAGGGTTTCCCTTAACCCTTCAAATTCAAGCCAAAACCCAAAATAGCAAAAATAAAAATAAAGTTTAATTTGGGTTCTCCAAAGGTTCAACCCATAACCATACAAATACCAAATCAATGTTCAACCATTTAACCAATTCATGTTTTGTGATGACTAATATAATTAAATGATTATATCATTTCATATTCATGCTCAACATATATTTAAAAATGAAAACAAATAAGTAACACACAATTGGCATACATAGGACTTGAACTCAAGTCCTTTCACACAATTAAAGTACTCTAAACCACTTGAGCTAATACTTTTCCATATCATAGCAATCCGCATTAAATGCCTTAAAGGCTCATACTACCCGCATTTATTAAATAATTATTTAATTAATTATTTAAATTTCTCGGGTCTTACATAGCAAAACCAACATTCTTCACAACACCACCACCATGGGAATAACACCGGACCCTGCCCTAGCAGCCTTTGCTAGAGAACCAGCCTTCACTGCACTGTCATAACACCAAGATGCAACAATCGCCAACCACGTACCACTGTCGCACAAGCCACGAAATGTCGTCACTATATGGACTTCTATCGCACCATGCATGAGCCACTACACCACTCGTTAGACCAGATCGTGCTTCACGACAATAGTAACCACTAGACCTCCAAGTGCACTCCATGTAAGCTCGGATATGTAAGCTACACCACACGAATAATACCTATAACCGGTAGAGCACTTCCTCTACGCACATGCCGTAAACCGCGACTCACACATATCAGATCTCCATCGTGCATCACTCATTAAGCCACACAAGCACCACCAACGAAAAATACCCAGAATGACACAGAGAAAACTAAGCGGACACCCAAGTCCACACACCTAAGGGTCGACCGCTCTGATACCATAAATGTAACATCCCAAAAACTGAATAACCTCAATTGATAAAACATCACATACATGAATAATTCATATATTTTCCTTAATTTGCAATCGTTATTTCAGATTTTTTTTTCTCCCCTACAAGTTCACTAAATTCAAATACCTTTTTATAAATAATTTTTCAATTCACAATTCAATTTAAGCACTTGTAAAGAGTGAATGGGATAAGTCACAACAAGTTGAGTCAGAAATAAGTTAACTCAATTCTTATTTTGATAAATTAAAAATTTTGTAACTTGATTTAACCCAACAATTAAATGGATTGACTTACTTAAAAAATATTTTTTAATTTATTTTATATATTTATTATATTATAATTAAAATAAATTTAATTTTTTAGATTAAATATATTTATAATTCTAAATTTAAATGTAAAATTAAAATTTCTCTATAGTTGGTGAGTTCGATTCGAATTTACGATAAGTTGGATTGATTTAGGATTGTGAATACATTATAACCTCTATTTACAACAACCTTTCAATAAATTTACATAATTACACAATTAATATTTTATGACAATAGTTAAATGAAAATCAATTCATAATTAATTTTCTATGATAATAGTTAATTGAAAAACTAATTCAAATAATTAAGTTTCAAAATCCAATTAAATCAACAATTACATCCTTAGTTGAAAACTACCATATACTTCCACATCTTAAAAAATCTCGAAAAGATAATCTATGGTGGATATCTAAAACTGGAACCAACTAATCCCTTAGGAAAAAAAATGTTTGGGGTCATATGGCCCTTAAGAAAAATAATTTTTTAATAGTGTGGATAGAATATAATATATTACAATGGAGTCGGCACTTTGCACTTTCGGGTCTCTTTGCCACAGTGTCTGTCACCTTACCCTTCAGAACAAACACGACAACATCTCAGAACTTCCTCTTACCTTGTATATATAGATACATATGTTATGAGTCTCTGGTGTCCCAGACAAAAATTATTAAAAAAGAGAAAAACTTTTCCAACCCCAACTCAATATTTTGTCCAAATTCATTGTTTCAGCGTCAACCATGAGGCGACACTTATCAAAATTCTTTCACTACCCAATTGGGTTTAACCTATCAAATTCCTTTCCGGTGAGACCCCTCTCTCTCTCTCTCGGTTTGTTTAGCTTATTCTTTTGGTGATGTAACTGGTCAATCAAGTTGGTTGTAATGGATTGAAAATTGACATTTTGGAACACATCTATGAAGTTAACTGAATCGTTCATGCCATGTCAAATTTCGGGTATAAACTTATAATTTCCCTGTTCTATCAGGATCATGGAAAACCCCCTCATTGTACTTCAATTCAGTTTCTTTTTTTATCGAATGCTCACTTCAATGATAAGTTATAGTGATACCCATTTACATGCAGATGAGAACTGTTATTTTATTTCTTGTCCTAAGAGTACTGGTTAGCCTGTGCTAGATTCATGCTTTGTGTGTTAATCTGGGGTGTGGTGGTACTAATATATGTGCAAATTCAGTAATAAACTTGTACTCCTCCTCTGGTTCTACCAACCTAGAAAATGCAAAAATCAATCACTTAGTTGTTCCATTTTAATATAAATTAAGTTTTTACCGTATGCGTACTTGAAGGATTAAATATTGATACCCAGATGATTATTTTTTGTTGTTTAAGAATTTATTAATCTGGGGTTTTGGTGGAGTTTATATGTGTTCAAATTTTGTTTATGAAAATGTGGCTGGCATGTGACACTAATTTTCTTGAAGCAGTTGAAATGTGATGTGAGTTCGTTCTGTGCTGCCAATAGTATTCGTCAAGGTTTGTTCGGTGGACACTTGAATGAATGTGCCACAAGAGCTTTGGCCACTACATCTTGTGCTTCGGTGTCTGAAGATCTGCCAAAGGATAATTCCGTCTCTGATATGTTGGTAGATTCATTTGGAAGGCTTCACACATACTTGAGAATATCTGTAACAGAGAGGTGCAATTTAAGGTGTCAGTATTGTATGCCAGCAGAAGGTGTGGAACTCACTCCTAGCCCTCAAATTTTGACAAAAACTGAGATTCTACGATTGGCAAATCTGTTTGTAAGCTCCGGGGTAACTAAAATACGTTTGACGGGTGGGGAACCAACTGTTAGAAAGGATATTGAAGACATATGTTTGGAATTATCAAACTTGAAGGGACTGAGAACATTGTCCATGACTACCAATGGTATTGCTTTAACGAGAAAACTTCCAAGGCTGAAAGATTGTGGGCTTACTTCCCTCAACATTAGTGTAGACACTTTGGTACCTGCAAAGTTTGAGTTTATGACCAGACGCAGAGGGCATGAAAAAGTTATGAATTCAATTAATGCTGCCATAGACCTTGGATTTAATCCAGTTAAGGTATTTCTTGGTTACATATCATTACTTTTTGCTAGTGTTTCTCATTGATCACCTTCCCATGAGCAGCTACCCTTTTGCTCAAATTCATTAAGTTAATCAAATGAATTTTTCAACAAGGGTGCATAACCTCAGGTAAATTTCATGTCACTGATGGATGAATTTTAAGGTATCTTTGATGTTTCTCTGCATTTCAGGTCAATTGTGTTGTAATGCGAGGATTCAATGATGATGAGATCTGTGATTTTGTTGAGCTGACCCGGGACAAGCCAATTGATATTCGCTTTATAGAGTTCATGCCTTTTGATGGGAATGTTTGGAATGTCAAGAAACTTGTACCCTACTCAGAAATGTTGGATACAGTGGTAAGGTAGAATTCAGACTGGAGGCCTAACTTTTATACTACATTTTGTTGTTCTCTTATAGCAGATAGAGACCCTTTATAACCATCATTACCAAACAGATGAAACAGTTTCCAAGCTTAAAAAGAGATCAGGATCACCCTACAGATACGGCCAAAAATTTCACAATAGATGGGCATGAAGGTAGAGTTTCGTTTATCACATCAATGACTGAGCATTTCTGTGCTGGTTGCAATAGATTGCGGCTACTTGCTGATGGAAACTTCAAAGTCTGTTTATTTGGTCCTTCGGAGGTAAGTTATATTCAAATCATCAAAGCTCAGTGTACTATGCTTGTCCCCTAAACCTGGTGATGGTAATTGGGCTAAAATCTGTGATGTCACTTCTATTTGAATACTTAATGTTTTTGGTGAATCTGTAACGCTAAACTTGATGATAGTATATGAAGTCTGGATGCTTAGTACGACATGAGTACGTACAACTACAGGAATACGATGATCTTTTTGAAATTTAGGATATGCTATGTTTTGGATTCTTAGCAAAACATTATAGATGCATAATATCGGTGAAGAAAGAGAGAGTGGGGGTAATTTCTCATTAATTCATGATTATGATGATCGCAATTTAGTTTAAAAAATTGATATGAATGGAGAAGTATCAGTATTTGACATGGGAACAAACACCTTGGTGTTTCCATTTTGAGTATCAGGGCATCGTAGATCATATTAATTGCAGGCCTTCTAAATGTACCGGTAAATGAATTGGATAGTTTGGTGATGAGGGTGAAGGACTCGGGATTAAGAAATTGGTATTTAAGGCCTATAAATTTTTTGGCAAGTAAAATCAAGACTTTCTATGCAAACTTTTAGCAGTCTTGTTTTTTAAGGAGTGTGACTGATTTCTTGCAGTTAGCTGTTTCAATGGCTGAGTATGGTTCTGGGAGTTGTTTACTTTTGGATTAGAACTTTGAAACTGTGATGTCTACTGTCAGTTCTGAATTCTTGATATGGTACATACTCGATAACGGGGAAAAGGGAAACTATCTGCCAACTCATAATAGAAAAACATAACTTCAAATATTTGTTTACAAAGATTGAAGTTCCCTGCAGAAAGTGGATTCCTGTAGTGAATCTTGATATTTGTCTGTAAATGGAAGATTTGATACACATTAGGACATGGTCTTTGCAAACATTAAAATATGGCTCTACCTCATACAATATTTTGGATTGAACATGCACTGTCTTGCCCCTTCTTTCCATTGCACATGCTATTTCATTTGATATTCTATTTATTTGATTACTTGTAATTGATTTTTTAGGCACACTAATATACTTTCATCATTATTTTGAATTCTTAATCATTTCTGAAAATTTTCTTATCAATGAAACTGATAAATATTTTCCCTATTCAAGACATGCCGGTCATTATGGATGTTATCTCTACCATTTATGTTCAAGTTAAAGGTGCTTGATGTATGTATGGATGTTGACATCAGTCGGGACAATAAAACGTGTCATGGCATACATATAGCATCTTTAATGAGAGCTTCATTAAAAGATTTTTGTGATTTTCTTATATGGATCGTGTTTCAGGTTAGTTTAAGAGATCCTTTGAAATGTGGTGCAGAGGATCATGAACTTAGGGAGATAATAGGAGTAGCGGTATGCACTTCTTCTGATTATTATTGCTAAATCTCAATTGTGTTGTAATGATTTATAATGTTTTTATTTCTTTACCAGGATTTATCATCCTTTTAATATAATGATGCTGCTGCAATAGAATTTCACTCACTGCTATTTTAATTTAACATGGTAGTGAACCTTTATTAAAAAAGATATACTTTAGGAATAAGAGGAGCATAGCAAGAAGGGACAACACACCCCACAACCTAACTGAAAAGGAGTTAGTTAGAGATTATGTATATATGGAGAAAAAAGTGGGTGGGGGTGATAGAGTTAGGTGAAGTTTAGCCTCATTTGGCAATCGGTAGACCCTTATAATGTAACTATTCTTATAATGATGCATGGATATGATGCGTGTATCGGATATGGTACGTATCGGATATATCAATACACTTATTTTGAAAACAATAAGGTATGATACGTTATATATGCATATTGAAAAATTTTACAAAAACCTTAAAACATGATAAATATATATTGTTATTGTGTGAATTCAAATTAAAATCAAATATCTTAAAAACTGTCAAAATAAAAAGTTATAAATTATTTTTATCACAAAAAGTATTACAAGTTTATAGATTAGATACTTTATTGATAAATATCGGTAAAGTATCAGATATTGATATGTGTCAAACATGAATACATGACACAGATTGAGGTATCAGTGCATCATAACTTATCACCTTCAACCTCTAGAATAACGTGAGCATTTCCATTGAATAATATGTTACTGACTCACTTCTTTCCTATGATTTTCCATCTGTTTGCTCTTGTCCTAGTAAGCTCTTTGATTGCTTTTGAACAACATAGTCAATAGTGGATCATAGACTACTTGAAATTGTGTGTCCAACTTTAGGTAAGCAATATTATGAGTGGTCTTGTACTATCCTATTTCTTAATGTTATCTTTCCTTTGTTCTAGGTGAAGAAGAAGAAAGCTTCACATGCTGGCATGTTTGATATAGCAAAGACTGCAAATAGGCCCATGATACATATTGGTGGATAAGGTCTCTTCTTCTTCCTTTCTTTCATTTTTCCTATAAAGGTTATCCATTCAATCTCTAAAATATTTATTTTACAATTTACTGAGGCACATCATGATTTTTCTCTATTTCAGGTATCACACAGTGATAAAGTTACTTACATAGCAGGCAACCAGAGTAGTCCTAGTGAGAAGTACCCTGAATTGAGTATTATCTGAGATCTTCATTGATACAATCTCACTACATGAAGGGTGATAGATTTTTCAACTATACTTAGCCACATATACTGTTAAATGTTGTTCCTTTGGATAGAACCCATTGTTGTTGTATCGAGTAATAATGCAAATTTGGGCTTAAATTTTCTGATCATGTGTGACTCTTTCTTCATTGGTTTATGACTTTTGGGTCGTGTGTTAATCTTTCTTCACTGGTTGTTTGTTTACCAGTCAACTTTAGTTTCAGCATGGCACTGTATTTATTTGTTTTGTTGTAGACATGACAATGAAATTTTGAAAAGGTTGGTTATGCCCTGTTACATCATTGAATTTGTACTATGTATGCAGTGAGGTTGTTGACCAGGTCTTCATAGTGCTGCTTCTCAGACTTCATACGGCATTCCCAATTTTCTTTCCTTAGTTTATACTCTTACCCGGAAATTGAAGGAACAACTCTACTCTAGATGTTACCAAGTTCTACTCTTGGGATCACTTCATGCTCCCTACCATTGCTTTTGTCATTTAGACCCTTTCTAATATCTCAACTTCCTAGGAACGCAAAATGTATGGAAATTTAAGAGACCAAAGGTGTTAATTAGAGTTAAATATATGTCTAGATATATATAATTTGAATTAGATTTTAGGAGTGTTTTATGTTTTAATTATTAGATATTATTTAGTGGATGAAGAAAAAAAAATTAGGCTATTATTTAGACTTAGAGAGTTAGATTGAGATATTACTAAACGTTTGTTACATTTGCTTTATGTATGAAATAATGTGGAATATTATACATTTTTTACCCATTGAAAATATATTTTCTAAACATTAAAAACCTAAAAACCAACAATAAGAGTTTTGTGATAGGTTTTTTTAGGGGAAGATTCATTAGGGAGGTATAACAACAATGAAATCTAAGCTCAATTCACATGGATTATCACCATCTTCAACGCACAACCTTAAAGTAATTTAAACTCACTTGGTTTTTCAAAAATATATTTTTCAAGAATGAATCCTTTCCACATTGATAATACAATTAACCAACATGTTAAGTTGATTACACAGATTGGATCATCATGACATGAGTATAAAAGGTGGAATATGTCTTTTTAGAACTTGTATAAGAACTAAACTCATTTATTTTGGCTCTGGCACTATATTGTTGGGTGGATCTTGAAAGATAGAAAAAATCTCATTCATAGCCACACATACAACTTTTCAATGGCGGACCATTGTTGTGACAAGGGGAGCCATGGCTCCCCAAAAAAATTTTAATTCTATTTTTTATGTATGTTATATATATTTTAAAATTATATTTATAGATTATTATTTTATTTATATTAAATTTAATAAAATATTTTATTTTATCATCTATCTTATTTATATATTAAAATTTATATATATTTATTGTATAAAAAGTAAAATAAAAATCAATTTGATGGACATTGGTTAATGAAAGGTAATAAATTTTATCACTAGTGATGAGGTTCTTTTACAGTAAATCATCAAAAAATAATGAGAATAGAAAGAAATATAAAGAGATAGATTAGGAAACAAAAGATTGAAAAATGCACAATATCTCTCATGAATCGAGATTAGTATCTTATTATAATTTATGATTCTCATATTACGATGATTTTCTTAAATTAAGTTTTTTTTTTTTCTGAATTAGTTTGCCTAATTATGATGGTAAGGATTCTTTTCTAAAATTGGCACTAACCCTAATTATATTTGTCCTGAAATTAGTATATCATAGATTATGAAATTTAGAAATTTTGTGTTTTCCATTACATATGGTAAATTTTGTAAGATTTTATGGATGTATCTTGGGTTGAACTACGAATTTCGTTGCACATAATGAATTAGTTGAATAACTTTGAATTGGATTAAAAATTAGAATATCCTTATAATGTTAATTTAATGAATTAGAAAGATTATAAATTGAAAAATGCATACAAGAATCACTTTATGAAAATGATTGAAACAAAGAAAATGAATTTTTTTATTTAATTAGAAAAAATAATTTATATATAAAAAATCTAATTTGACACTCTTAAAGTTTTTGTCCACAAAATTTTATATGTATCTATAATATTTAATACGAAATTTTATTTACTCACTTGAAATTGAGTACCCCACAATTACTTAAACTCTTTGTTAAGAAGACTTTCAATACAATGACTATATTCAGGGGTAACATCAAGCAGATCTGAGTTCAATCCATATAAGAGTTGATTAACACCACCTTCAATATAAAATTTTAAGATAATGAGTTTATAGACCTAAGTTGTCCAACTTTTTCATTTCTACTTGTAAGACTTAGACTCAATATGAGATTTAGATTATAAGTTTCCAACGTTATGTTGAGTCTATCCATGTGTGGCTAAGTGCGGGGCATGCCTAAACGGGCCGGGCCAACCGACATTGCCACCCCTAATGCGAAGTACCACTTTTGGAGGGAGATCTTTTAATGGTTAGGAGGTTGTTGGGTAATATGAACAAGGAGGAGGATGAGACACAAAGAAGAAATATTATCTATTTTAGATGTTAAATTATGGAAAAGGTGAGCTCAATCATCATTGATGGAAAGAGTTGTACCAATGTAGCAAGTAAAAGGCTGGTGGAAAAGCTTGGTTTGGGAGACATCTATACACCCTAGTCTTTATGCTTTTGCAATGGCTAAGTGAGGATGGAGAGTTGGTGCTGGATAAGCAGGTGGATATTACTTTTTCTATAGGTAAGTATGTAGATTAAGTGGTATGTGATGTGGTTCCTATGGAAACAAGTCAATTGTTATTAGGAAGGCCTTGACAATATGATAGAAAGGTGACATTATGGTCTATCCAACAAGTATTTTTTCTTGCTTAAAGGGCAAAAGGTGCCCGTAACACCTTTATCAACTATAGAGGTTTGTGAGGACCAAATAAAAATGAGGGTAAAGAGAGAGCGAGAGAGAAAAGAAGAAAGAGAGAGAAAAAGAAAGAGAGAGAAGAAGAAAGAGAGAAAATAAGAGTGGGAGAGAAAACCCAAAAAAGGCAAGAAAAGGGGAGTAAAGTTGAAAAATCAAATAGTGGTAAAAGTCCTTTTTTGAGAGAAAAAGAGGTAAAAAAAGTGTTAATGACAAAAACACCCCCTATATATGCTTATGCCTAACAATATTTATTTGTCTTCTATAAAAGTTTCTTTATCTTTAGGTGTGGAGCACATTCTCAAGGAAAATGCAGATGTATTTCCCAAAGACATTCCTCAAGGTTTACCTCCTAAAAGATGTATTGAACATAATATGGATCTCATTCCAAGGACATCCTTCATAACGTGCCAACCTATAGGAGCAATCCACAAGAGACTAAAGAAATACAAAAGCAAGTAGAGCAACTCATGAAAAAAGGATGGCTTGAATCTCTAGTGGAGTTGCCATCTATTACAACCAAAATCTCGACTAGACGACGAACAAAAAAGAGACGAGCTTAAAAAGAGATTTTGAAGTTGTCACCATAGTTTATTATAGAAAAAGTATGGAAAACAGTAAAATAAGACATGCTATACAAGAACTAGATTTTAGGTCCGGAAGTCCGTTACGCGTAGTGAAAATCAAGATTCACGTAGTTCTTAGAGAAATTGTTTGTTAGAAAGTGTTGATGTTTTTAATTTTTGAAATTTTATATCTTTTTTGATATTTTTAAATTATTTGAAAATTAGTATCACACGACGTAAAGGCTGAATAAACACTAAAAGAAAACAATTTTCATTTTTGTAAAATTTTTCTATTTTGGTAATTTTTTATAATTTTCAAATATTTTTAACTTTTTTAAAAAAATAACATGTGTGTAAAAAAGATGGGGTTTAATAAAAAAACAAAGGTGAAAAATGGGATAAGATGCATGGAAGGGTGCATGCAAGGAGTAAAGGCTGAAAATAAAATTAAAATAGATTGAGGCTGCGAATTGTGAAAAGCAGGGTACAGTAAGTAGACGAGAACCAATGGCAAAAGGGGTGCAGGACTTAAATAATACGGGTGTAACGAGTAAATAGGAATAGGAAAAGAAAACACAAACAAACATACAAATGATGAAGGTGTAAATATTAAAATGGGGATGCGCGTAGGAAACAAAACAAGGCTAGACCCAAGACCCAAGACCCAATAGACAAGAGGTTGAGAATATTAAAAGTGGGGTACGGAAAGAAAAATAACCCAATTTAAGCCCAACCCCAAAATAACTATCAAAACATAAAAATCCCTTAAGGGTTTCTTCTTCCTCTGCGTGAGCAACACCAATCCTCACCCACTCATGGCTGGCCAGGGCCAATGTTGCCGACGCCGATCACCGCCGAAGGAGCTGCCAGCGTTAACGTCACTGTTTCTCTTTCATTCCCTTTCGCGTCCGAGTGCTCCTTTGATCTCATTTTTACTCACAAACACGAGACACTCCTTCCACTCATTGCTACCAGAAGCGTCGTCGTCATCCACGGCGCTCCAACTCCCTCATTCTTCTTCTTGCGCCGGCCACACCAGGTCTGGGAGCCACGCCGCTGAGCCCTACTGTCGTGCCCTCAACCGAAATCGCTCTTCTCCAATCAAACTTTGACACGCCTCCGGCAATGCGGCCGACGAATTTTTCTTCCCTTTATCTGTTCGATTGGGTGATGGTTGTTCTCTGTTACTTGGATGATGGAATAGTCTTGGGAGTGATGGAAACTGTTTTGGTATTCTGTTTTCTATTGTCCAAGTGGAAGATGTGAGTGATAAGGCGATAAGCGTGAGCGAGTCCTCTATTTGGTGAAGAAAATGAAAGAAGATGAAAGATGGATGAAAAAGGGAGGTGAGGAAGATGGTGAGGGAATGGGTGGCGACAATGTGTAGTTGGAAATGCGAAAGGATGAGTGCTTGTGTGCGCGTGAATGGGGAGAGAATCTAGAGGGAGCTGTTGTTTTTATGTGATGGTATTTGTTGGTTATGGAGAATGATGATAGATGAAAAATGTGGGTCTGAGTTGTAGGATTATGAGGAAAGTTAGCGTCTACCGGTTTAGCGGGAGGAAGAAAAATGTGGTTCGGGTATGGGTAGTGTGCGTCGGTCTCAACGTGGTTAATCATGAAGGCATGATGATGGAAGAATGGGAAGTAGTAACAGTAGGCGAACAACCATGCGGCATCAACCATTTCATACAAGATTTATGTGATCAAACACTGAGTGACAGAATTACGGGGGCCTTTGAGAAAGCTCATGAATATTAACCAAGGGATCCCTCAGGATTCAAAACTGAAGGTCCTTGATACCTCAACATTAGGTTACATAAATGGGAAAGGGTGGTTAGTTCCTCCCATTGTTTTCTGCCACCTTATTTCTTTGCTTTTTTTTTTTTACAAAAAAGGTCATTTTTCCTTTTTTATTATAAAAATAGGTCAGTTTATTAATTAATTACATAACAAAATCAGTTTAACGATAATTTGACTTTTTTCTATTTATTTTTAACTTTTATATAATTTCTAAAATTTTATATATTTTTAAAAAAATAAATTTTTAATAATTTGATTAAAAATATTTTAAATAAAATTTTATTAAAATTTTGATATTTTAAAACTTTGTATTTTAAATTTTATTATTACATTTTATTATAAAATTTGATTAAAAATATTGTAAAAAAATTATTAAAATTTTGATATTTTAAAACTTAATATTTTAGATTTTATTATTACATTTTATTATAAAATTTACAATAATAAAATTTGATTAAAATTATTTTAAATAAAATTTTATAAAAATTTTGATATTTTAAAACTTATATTTTAAATTTTATTATTTTATTTTATTATAAAATTTACAATCATAAAATTTTATTTAAAATATTTTTAATCAAATTATTAAAAAATTATTTATATATATATATATATATATATATATATATATATATATATATATATAACTTTAGAAATTATTATAAAAGTTTAAAAAAAGATAGAAAAAGATCATATCATTAATCAAATCAAATCTGTGATAGTAGACTGATCCATCTTTATAATAAATAAATCAAAATAATCTAATTTTGTAAAAAAACTAGTCAAATCATTAAGAAATTAACTCTACCATATAATTAATTAGTAAATTAACTGATTTTTGTAATAAACGGATCAAAGGCACCCATTTTTGGTAAAAAATCTATTTCTTTTCAATCACCCAAAATGCCAGTTTTTTCTATTTTGTACACCACTGCCTAACTCAGTAACTGGTGCATGGGAGGGAGTCACCAAATGAGGAAAAGGTGGAGATTGTCACCAAAAGAGAATAGGTAGTGTGCAAGAACATGAATCTTTCTGTGCATCTCGTTTCAATCATCCGTTCCACTTTGTTTTTTTTTTTCGTTCACTTTTCTTTTAAAAATCAAATAAAAGTAAAATTAAAAATAGAATAATATAAAATAAAATAAAATATAAAAAATTACTATAGACTGAAATGAAATAAAATAAAATAAAATAAAATAACATAAACTTAAACGAAAATGAAACAAAATCATATAAAATAAATAAAATAACTAAAATAAAATAAAGTAATATAAAATAATAATAAAAAAAAAATAAAGTATAAATAGATATAACTAGATGAGTAATGATCAAATGACTCATTTTTTTACCACTTCTCTTACCAACTTGATGTGGTCTGACATATTTAATTTTCAAATTTTTTATAATTTAATTAAAATTTGAAATCACAATACTGAAGCTGAATGTTTTGATGCGTGCGTGTTTGAAACTCACCCTTCATCACACAACGCTTTCCCCAAACCCCTCTTTTCATTTTTAGTTTTCAAAAATCTCTTTACTCTGAACCTTCAATTACCTCCCCAACCACGTTTCACAAAACCCAACCCGCACACACACGAAACAAAACCCGCTCTGCTCTCCTCCATCGTGAAAAATCAAAACCCCCTTTCTCCTTTTAATGTTCAAACCCAAACCCCTTTCACTTCAACGGAAAAACCCTTTCTCCTTTTAATGTTCAAACCCCAAACCCCTTTCACTTCATCAGAAAAACCCTTTCCCCAAACCCCTTTCTCCTTTTAATTTTCAAAATCTCCCAAACCCTGAATCTACAATTACGAACCCCCACCCACATTTGCTATGCACACAGACACGAAACAAAACCCGTTATCTCCTTTCCCATCCCCTCCACACCGTTATCTCCTTTCACCACACAGGAATTGCGAAATTGTCGAACCTCAGGGCGAATCTGAGCTGCAAGAAGGGCGATTTTGGAACCTACTACGAAATGGGTTACCCTGATTTTGCTGTCGTTGGTGAGAAGGTTGAATGTTTCTGCCTTTTTAACTAGTTTTTGTGTACGCTTAGTTTCTGTTGGTTTTTCATTGTTTTGTGTAGTTGTTTATTGATTTTTATAAATGACATTCCAATTTGACCCCACCATTTAGTGATGATTGCAAAGAAGTTGTTGATTTTGTGGATTTAAGAAGTTTTTGAATTTGATTTTTGTGTTAACTGTGTGAATTGAAAAGATGTTTACAAAATTGATGAATACATTGTGTCCCTACCATTTATTTTGTCGATTTCGTTCAATGTTCAGTACACAATAGTGCATGAGCATATTCGTTTCAAAAATTGAAGTCCCAAACTAGGACAAAAAGATGGATTGAAAATTTTTGGAAAGATGTTCTTCCCTAAATATATGGTGTTTCTTTATTATTTAGTGACCTTGGTAATATTTTGGATAGTTTGTACAATGCTAATTGATCATAGTGTGTCTCTTTAATTAATGATGAGTAATTCAACCTAGTTATCTGTGCTTATTATAGTGGCTTGTTGTTAAAAACATGTATCCATACTTGGTATTTTATATATTTGTGATTATGGAAGAAGAAGAGGGTGAGTCAAGGAAGGTAAATGTTTGTGATTATGATCCATTTATTTATTATAGTTAATTAAGTTCATATCTTGATGTTTTTTAACATGTTTTTTAACTATTTGATTGGTATTTTAGCTTGTGGTTTGTAACCGTTGTAAAACAGACTACATTGTTCAAGTTAATGGTTTATTGAGATCAAGACATCGCTCTCGAATTGGAGTCACTCCATTTAGGTGGTGTGTTGAGATGGTGAAACCATTGGATATCAATGGAGTGTTGTTAAAACATACTCTTAGTCGGTGTGTCCTTGAACATGAAAGTATATGTATCAGGCAACATTTGGTACAGTTGTTTGTTTTAGATGTTTGTGTTTGTTTGGGTTTGAATGCTATTGGGGTTGATGTAGAATTCAATAGTGTTGTGTGCGGGGTGATCGAGTCATTATTAGAACATCAACCAATAACAATAGATGACATTGTTAATAGGATATACTTTTATTTACAGAGTGACGATGACGATGACAATGACAATGTAGACAATGTTTGTCATTTATATTTGTTGCTATGTTTTGCTCTTTTGTATTTTTCCAGGACTTCTAGGACTGTGACAAACATACCATTTAGATTGTTGGATAACCTTGACAACTTGAATCAATACAACTGGTCAAGGTCTGTCCATAGGTTTTTGGTTGAAGGTTTCAATCGTGGTTACCACACTTTAAGGCAAGATCAAAACACGTCTGCCATAATTGTAGCTGGGTCAGTGGCTGTTTTGCAGGTATTTATTATTTTAGCCAAGTTGTATTTTGTTAGCCTTGTGTTTGTGAAGTTGATGATTAATTAGTTCCTTAATTTTTTTAGCTTTTGGTTTGTTGACTACTTTCGTTAAGGTCTTATGAAGGTGATGTTATTTTCCCGAGAATTTTGAGTTGGTCGTCCTTGATGATTAGGACTCATGGAATCAAATCCGCATTTGAATATAACAAGGTATTGTATTGCATTCGTTTTACTTTAGTTGATTAAGTTCTATTCCGTGTACCAATAAGGTATAAAGTTTGGACATCATTATGCAGGTTATTCTTGGTTGGGAATTAACTGAAGAGGAAAAAAACATTGATGTTGTTCATGATGCCTTAAATATTGGTGAAGATGACATCCAAAGAAAGGAATAGATGACATGTCCTTTACTGAATTCAAGCAATGGTGCAAAAGGAAGTTGAAAAGAAATTATTGGGTCATTCGTCAATTAGGACCAACTGAGCAGTATGGAAGAAGAGTATGCCCGTGGAGGTGAGGAACTTGATGCATCTTTCTTTCATCAACCTCTAGCCTTTTCATTTCATAAAGGTGATGCCTTTGATGTTGAAGAACCTCAATCATGTAATTTTGATCAATTAGAGCAATGTACTTCTGAATACAATCATCATGGAATGGAAATTATTCCCATTATTGAACTAGAAAAATGTTCATTAGATGTAGACTTAACTCAATTGTATCGGATTCTTGTCTCAGAAAATGACAGGTAAGTTACTGTTGTGGATATAAATTTCATGATTGTATTTTCACGGTTATATAGTGTTAATTCTAAATTTACACTTTTCAGGAAAGTTGTGGTTGACATAAATCAACAAATACTAACCACAATTGAGTGTTGGGGATTTCATCCTCGTGGAAAGCTTTGCAACATGGTAATGTCCTTAAGTCATGTATATTTATAAATTTGTTATTTTGTCTACTCAAATTACATTGTTGCTTTCAAATTTTGTCAGGCCATTTTGTTTGCTTGCAATACCTTCATGTATAGACAAAGAAAATTGAATGGGTTGATCAAGAGAGTTGTGTTTGGTCCTCTGTATAAGGTATTATAATTCTTATTGTTTTTTAAGTTTTTATATTTGATGGATGTTGTTGATGATGATTTATCAAAATTTAATTGTGAAATGTTGAATGTAGACCGCAGTTGTAGAAGATAGTAGAAAGGTAAAGGCAAAGAGACGCCAATGGATCTTAGGGGACGCGTGGGCTGGTTTCAGTACACGATATATTGACAGCAGATTTTGTAAGAATGAAGATTTGTAATTTTATTTATTAAATAGTAATTGTGGATGTTTAGTGATTGTTTTTTTTGGAAGGTATTTGCTTCTATAATCCATGAGCAGCATTGGTGGTTTTATGCAATCAACTGTCGCACACACCAATTTTTTGTCCTTGACTCTCTTGGGAGGACACGACATGGAAGAAAAATAATAGACAATGCAATTGTAAGTTTACTTCTTAATATAATTGCTGTAGTTGGCAAATTCAATTATTCATGACTAAAATGTATGTTGATTGTAACATCTCGGTCGGATATTACTAATTTAAGTAATAAAAATTAAGAAATATGATGAAAACCTCATTTATTATACTTCGCTTCCCAAAAACGTGGGAAATTTTATAACATTTATTAATCGGATGTTATCCAAAAATCCATAATTTATGAAACTCCAATACAGTATCCAAATTCACAAATCAGTAAAACACTGTTTACAAATTTCATAAAAACAATAATGATAAAACTCCAGTAAAAGCTTTTCCCAGTTAACCCTCTCTCCGATGCTATGCTTCATCAGCACCACCTGCAACATCATCTGCTCCCGTGTAACGCATTACACGATCATCGCCAAACACAAGCAGATAGGGTGAGCTCATAAACAATTAACATATAAGTTAATAAAAAAAATTCAAGATACACCTATCTATTTTATTCTAGTTAATTCTTGGCCCAAACCTTAATCCCCAAGGCTTTTCAACCTTCACAACACATAAATAATTAGCCTCGGATTCAGGGTTTAGATGCTCACACGAACCTGCCCGCTCGTGGTCCTGCCTCTACGAACCTCCCCGCTCGTAGTCCTGCTCTACGGACCTACCCGCCCGTAGTCCAACACACGTGATCCACCAGCTACGTACCTTCCCGCACGTAGCATCTCTCAAGTGTGAGCACGGAACATACGAACCTACCTCGCTCGTATCCTCACACGAGAGTAACATGATATGAACCTCCCCGCTCATATCATCACGTGTTCACCACCATCCATGAACCTACCCGCTCATGGCACAGCATCCCCTGATCCAAGTTTCACAACACAACATGATAACGAAAACAACCAAAGCACACCACCCTACACAAGGTACATACTCAAGCTGGTCTTAGGGATTCCAATGCTTCCACGAACCTGCCCGCTCGTGGTCCAACTCTACGAACCTCCCCGCTCGTAGTCCAACACACGTGATCCACCAGCTACGTACCTCCCCGCATGCAGCATCTCTCAAGTGTGAGCACGGAACATACGAACCTACCTCGCTCGTATCCCCACACGAGAGTAATAGAATATGAACCTCCCCGCTCATATCATCACGTGTTCATCACCAGTCATGAACCTACCCGCTCATGACAACATCAAGCATATCCCAGACCAGGACCCACACCACAAACCATGCAAAACATATCACAATGCACCCTACCACTACACCATCACCTAGCGTAGCCTAAGCGCCGCTAGGCGAAATGGCAGTACAAACCGCCTAGCGGTTCCACATCACCGTCGGGCGCCACAACTTATAAGACATTCCTGTTTCGTACTATCGCTTGGCGGTTCAGTCTACACCGCTAGGCGCTACACCAGTAATGTGACACTACTGGGTTTTAGGTACTCTAATTCATTTCCTAGAATTCAACCATTTAATTCTCAAACATCCAGAAATCAACATACACATTCATATATTCCAAATTACAACATCACAACACATATGCATCTTTCAAGTATAAGCACACATTCCTCTCTTTTATAATTCATATATACTTACCTCTTAAATCAATTCCAACACACACTTTATTTTCCCCTTCTCATTTTCCCAACCCTTTGCATGCTTACAATTCCATTACATTTAAAGTATGATTATCATGTTCCCATACTTTTCCAAAACCCGTCATGATCATGCAACACTCGGTCATAGTGATATCATCAATAGTGGCCTTATTCCCACGCTTATAACATCTTACATTCGAGCTAACATATATAGGTTCATATATTCAACATGTCTCAGCAAGCACTACCAAAAACATACTCATCAATCATGCATCAATATATTTATATATATACATTCACCAATCAAGGCCATACCAGCACTTGATCACACTCAATCATCCATTAGTAATAATACTATTAGGGAATTCAACAACCAATCATGAGTGACGTATATCTCCCTCTTCAGGCATCCAAAATGAATCTCCACCGTTCAAAGTGAAGAACAACATGTTGTGAAACACCTTACAAAATTTCACCTAAATCGGACGGTTAACGAAGCGGGAAATGCAATTTCACGAAAACTGCGCAGACCAGAAAAATCGGTGGCGCCTGGCGGCATGAAACTACCGCCGGGCGATTCCTGTTCCACGAAAAGTACAAAAATAGCGTTTTTTTGTGAATCAGAGCACCATGTCTCACTGGTATGGCGCCTGGCGACCAAATGGGTGCCGCCAGGCGGTTCCTGCACCTGCGAACCTTACCTCCTTCACAACAACTCTAATTTCCATCAATTTCTGACTCTATAAGATCTGATTCTATCTTTTAGGATTACAATTCATCTCTAACACTTTCCATACGCGAATCCATTCACATTTTTCCATTTAGATGTGTGTCGTTTTCGAAATCCCCAATTCATCAACCTAAAAAGGGTGTTCTTAACAGTTCTCTCAAATTAACTCTAATTGATAGTGAAATTCCCCAATTTCTTTAGTCAAGTATTCAATTAAAAGTTAAGGATCCCTTTCCTTCCATTTAGAATCCAATCAGAACACTCAAAACACCAAAACCGAACCAAAATTGGTCCACGTCGCCTGGCGGGTGTTCATCACCGCTAGGTAGTTCAAGCAAAACCCAGAATCTGGGTTGGTCGTCACGCGTCGCCTAGCGACACAACGCTCACCGCCAGGCGGTTCCTCTCTAGAACCCAGGAAACAAGTAAAAATTGGATGAGTCGCCTGGCGGCAGTTCATCATCCGCTAGGCGGTTTCTGGAAAATTCCAGAAACACGAATTATACACAGCAGGGTATTGTACATGCATCAATTTAATCATACAGTTCATGAAATTAAACAGTACGCAATTAAAGGTACAATTCCAGCTCCCCTAACCTCTGATCCTCGCTCCAAACACGGATTGCACGTGACTTTTAATTCAAACTCACCCTTGCTCTTGCCTCACTCTTCCACAATGGTTTCCCACTCCAATTCTCCTCTACAATTCGTGCCAATCGCCCAGAAGTTTGTGATTTCGTATGCACTCCCCTGTCTCAGACTCTTAATCCCTTAATTATCCTCTCTCACTCTAATTCATTCCACCCTTAATTTCACTTAACCTTTTAAAACGAAAATTACAATAAAAGTGTGTGTTAATGTCTACTCAATATCCCTCACAATGTATTTTTCCAGCACTCACGGCTGCCTTCTTGGCTACTAGGTTTTCCAAACCTTTTCACATTCATGCCAAAGGAAAAATTGGCAAAAAGAAATTATTTAGTTCTCAACAAGGTTTGAACCCACACCCATGCACATACCAAACCAAGGCCAAACCATTCAACCAATCCAGATTTCATGATAACTCTTACAATTCTAGGAATTTATCATCACCCCATGCATTCAATATATAAACACACAAAAACGCATAATTTAAATAACACCCAAGTGGCACACATAAGACTCGAACCCAAGTCCTCACACACAATAAAATACTCTCAACCACTTGAGCTAGTACTTTTCCATGTCATAGTTCCTCACATTAACTGCTTTAAATGTTTGTATTACCCGCCATAATTAAATAATTATTTAAATAACTATTTAATTTTCTCGGGTCTTACATTGATATTTTGTACTGGCTTTTTTTAAGGCCTGTAA
Organism: Vigna unguiculata; assembly: GCF_037176805.1. Taxonomy (NCBI): domain Eukaryota; kingdom Viridiplantae; phylum Streptophyta; class Magnoliopsida; order Fabales; family Fabaceae; genus Vigna; species Vigna unguiculata. The sequence goes on along the minus strand of NC_140795.1, from coordinate 18,026,496 downwards.
CATGGAGATTTTATTTGGTTTGCTTTGAAATGATTCTGATGCTGATAAACCTAAATTTGAAGTCCTTACCCAAGACCTTCCCCTTCAACCCAATTTGTAAGCACCAATTTTTGTCTTACATTTTATCCAATATTACTATCTTCATATGATACTGTGATTTAATTTATGTTCACATATTTAGAGATATGATTGTGGCATGATAGTGTTGAGATATATTGAGTTGTGGGATGGTGAAACAATCTTTGATGAAAAAAACTTCCCCGCATACACTTCTATAAGTGCCTTTTATTGAATTTCGTTTTTCTCTCATGGTATTCACTCGTTATAATTTCATTTACTTTATTCCATACCGCAGGAACAACTTCAAGCACTCAGGCAACATTACATATGTGATTGGTTTATGGATCCCGAAAATATTCATCGGAATTACTTGCTCCAAGTTTTAGATGTATATAAACGTAAATAGTTTTTGTTGAAAACAATTGTAAAATATGATTCGAATATGACAATTGTCATTCAAACATTTCACTTTTGATTATATATGTATTAGGGAGGGAAATATTTATCCTCCTGTGCTTTCCATAGCCGTCCACATTAATTTGGTTCCAAAATTTAGTGGTGGTTACTAATTAATGTTTGTAAACTTTCATCTTACTTTGGAAAACGTTAAAGGAAAATTGTATCCCAAATTCAATTACATAAGAATAAAATGGTAATTGGAATAAAGTTCCTTTTCTTTTTTGCAAATTAATTTTACGAAAAAAATATGTGGGTTTCATATTAATTGTTCTGTACATGCAACTTCACTTAAAAAATGTAGCAGGGTTGTTTTCCCAGGAATGCCCTAAGATAAGGTTTAAAATAAGTGGAATGTGGACTGTCCCTATTGTGCATAGGTGGCGTTTTCCCTTTTATCGTGGGCTGAAAAGTTGGTCCATCACTTGTCAAATATGTTACTTTTTATCTCGTGCATTAACTCGTACGTGGGTTACAACTTAATTCGCTTCGAATTACAATGTAGTCTTAAGACTGATCCAGGTTAGTATACATATGAATGTTAATTCAAGAAATAATGGAATGGTAAAAATGATTATATGAAACGTCTTCCCAAATCCACTTAAGTTCATACAAATGTTGGTGTGGCTCCCTTTCAATGAAATCAATGATGATAAGTTTTTATTGAAATGTATTGAATAAAAAATATCCTCGAAGTGGATCATGCATTGATTATAAAATCAGTTGGTCAATGTACAATGAAGAAATCATCCATTCAAGTGTTAAATGTTTAATACGAAAGACTCATTCACCATACCTATGGCACAACAAAAATTACAATCATGTTTAATCCAAAAGAGGACCAACCCATGGCCACATGTTCTAAATACTCCGTACAAAATAATAAATTTGTGGACAATTCAGAGATGTCATTTATAGACACATGTTTCATGTAACGATGTTTGTTGATGCCATTTCATTTTCAAGTCCCCATGTCATCAAAATAAAAGACCAAACCATCGTCATTCCTGCAAAAAAATTATTTAATGAGTGTTGGGTGAATCTGGATACTAAATTTTCTCTTAATACCACAAATAAGAACGCCATGCATAAGTTATTTTACTATACCTAAAAATTTGTTCCTTGTGACACATTTTGTGTTTGATGTGTAGTATTTTGAATTGAAGTCAAGAGGGAAACAAATCCACTACACTGGACATGTTCAAACTGCCAAAAAAAAATTAAGTAAAATTACTATATGTTGGCAAAAGCAAATACAAGTCTAAATGCTGAAGCAAGATTTTGATGATGATAAAAGAAGCCTAAAAGCCATCTGGAAGTCAATATGAAGAACATGTGTTGTTATGTATAAAGCTATCTTGTAAAGTGTAATTAGAATAGTTATAATCAATACGCAAAAAGCAAATTCTGGTATTTCTCGAAAAATCAAAGTGATAATCGGTTATCACTTAGGATAATCGATTATCCTGAGCTGAGTTAATTTTTTCACGAAAAGCACTGGAATAATTGATTATCACCTCTGATAAATGATTATCTGTTCAAAAATTTGTTTTCAAAAAACACACTAGAATAATCGATTATCAATTGTGATAATCGATTATCTTGGTCAGTTGGGCGCGACTATTCAGCTTTTGACCTAATTTTCAGAACCTTTATTTAAGGAACATTAGAGTTACTTCTAACTTACCTTTTTGAGAAGGTAGAGTGCTAATGTTGTGACTGCAAGAGAGTTCTCTTAGTGTTCTTAAAAGAAGCTTTGAAAAACCTAATGTGGGTAGAGCGATAACTTTTCCTGAGAGGTTTTCTAGGAGATTGAGTGCTGCTGCTGTTGCTAGGAAAGCTAAGGTCAAGGTTCTCTGTGTGATTCAGAGAACGGTGTTTATTGCTTGTGTGTTCAAGAGAGGTGTTTTCTTTCCTTACTCTTTTTATTATCTGATTGTAAATCTGATATTTGTTAGTGATTTAGTTAATCTTGTTTTTGAGAGATTAACAACTGGACGTAGAGTCTTTTGATCCGAACCAGTATAAATACTTGTGTTCAATCTTCTTCTCTATCTCTTTGTTTCATCTACTATTATGTTTAAAGGAATTAATATTTGATTTAATTGATAAAATTTTGGAAAAATTTTAAAGTATTAATTTTACCACTTAAAACCAATTCACCCCCCTCTTGGTTTTTGTTCAAACGCTTAAACATTTCGCTGCGCGATACCAACAATTGGTATCAGAGCTTGCTTTGATAGTTGTTCAAATTTTTCGAAAATGGTTGGACAAAATCAAACTTTTGTTGAGGGTGCGTCTATCAACAAACCTCCTCTATTTACTGGTGAAAATTATCCTTTCTGGAAAGTTAGGATGCAAATTTTTCTGGAATCTGTTGATAGAGGTATTTGGGATGCTGTGTTAAATGGTCCATTTGTTCCTGTTAATATTGTAAATGATGTGTAGGAACCAAAGCCATTCTCGCAATGGACAATAAACGAAAATAGACGCGCTCAGTATGATGTAAAAGCTAGAAATATAATTTCATCAGCCTTAACCCTAGATGAGTTTTACAAGATCTCAGTCTGCACCAGTGCACAAGATATGTGGGAAATATTGCGTGTAACTCATGAAGGAACAGACAATGTGAAAAGGACACGCAAGAACTCCTTGATTCAAGAATACGAAATGTTTCGGATGCAACACGGAGAAACTATCTACGATGTGCAGAAACGATTCACACACATTGTCAATCATCTCACAGGTCTAGGTAAAACTCTTGATACTGATGAATTAAATATAAAAATTCTTAAATCTTTGAGGACATTAACAACATAATATAAGATCAACAATCTTAACAATCATAAGCAGATTACCCAACCCATTTGGCTTACACTCCTTCACAACACAGGCCACAAAGGGCAATCTGTCAAAAAGAGTAACCTTTTTCATGTGACCCTCTTCCACCAAATTTGCATTTGGTATTAGTTACGCCATTCAGTTCTTTGCACTGATGAAAAAAAAGAGGTTCATTATATATATATATATCTACAACAAGTTCATCCACTAATATTTTATCATGGTGTTTTATGTACATGGTGGCCCATTTCCAAGCATTTGTTCCCAAATCATGAGCAAATGTTGTTGCAGCGATGTCCTCCATAAATTGTTGTGTTGACTACCCTCACTCTGCCTCACGGTTCATCATCACAGCATGAAAATTTCCTACTGGACCAAGGATAAAAGACATAGTTTCATTGCACCGTCGCATGAATGTGTGCAAGTTGAATACATCTACTTCCAGAGCCTGCCATGGTTCCATTTTCTCTACTGTAGATACCCACAAGAATAAAATTATGAGGAAGGAGACCCATTCAATGGGTCTTATTTGAAGTGTTGACAAAACTACCCTTTAAAAGTGATAATTTAATTGACGTGACTTTTCCGTCTTTATAGTCCATCTTGTTACATTGCTTTTCTACATTTTCTACAAGCCACTCTCTCACAGTTGTCCTGTCAACCATCAACATTAAATTGCATTCATTGCATGGAAGGTCACTGTCTTACTTTTCAGGTTGCACAAAATAAGTAAAAATAATTAAACCCTGATAACGCTGTCGTTGACGCGATCAAATTAATACTACTAAACTATAGCAACTTCAGTATTGCTAAGATAGTAGTCAAGAAAATAGAAAGGGTAAAGTAACCCTAAGTCGTCTCCCAACGAACATGGAATTAATTTTTAACAAATTAGTTCTTATAAAACTATACAAATGAGTTAGTCAAATAAAATAAAAAATATAGGGGATTAAGATAAACAAAGATAGAAATAAAATTTAAAAGATAAAAAGAAATAAAAAAATAGTAAAGAAAATAGATTGATTCCATTGCTTTTTCAAAATAGATTCATCATCGGTTATCTAAAGATTATTGCTCAATTAATTATTGTTATAGATTTACAAATTAATCAATGTAAAGTCTCAATTAATTTGTTGGCGTTCTCACTTTTAACCAAAGTACAGTCTCAATTAAAAGTGAGAAATTTTAGATTATCCACAGTAAATTCAACCAAAGTACAATCTTAATCAAATTTACTATGCCTAATCATGTCTATTCTTTTATCTCCTCACCAAATAAAAAGCTTAATTAATCAAAGTAAAGTCTCAATTAATTGTAGTTAGAGTAAATACCTTTAACCAAAGTAAAGTCTCAATTATTGGTAAAAACTCATTTAATCATATGAAAGTTTCTAAATAAAATCAAAGTAAAGTCTCAATTCAATTTAAAAACCCTTGGACTCATATGACCAACATGCATATAAATTTAAAATCATTACTTCTTACGTGATTTAAAGATAAAAGACATAGATGAATGAAAACCTCAACAATAATAAAAAGAACAAAGAAATTAATTGATCTAACATCAGAATCCAATTAAGAAATTACAATGGAATCAACCCAAGAAGTTTAGAACTCCATGAATGCAAAATAAAGAGAGAAGAATAGAGAAGAAAAGAGAGAGAAAGAAATTAGGCCTCCCTAAGGGTTCCTCAATTCCGACGTGCTGAGCTTCTTGGAATGCTTGGCTTGGATTTTTGTGATTTTTATAATTTCCTATTCTTGGATTTATTTTTAAGGTGTCATGAAGCTTTAAGCAATTTATTTCCACACCTCCATAAGCTCAACTTAGCTACAACTGCACTAACACACCTCAAAATATCCAAAGAACATTTATGCAACTAAAAAGCTATTTTTAACATGTTTTTGTATCTGATGCTCAATAAACCCAATTATAGGAAATCCCAATTAAATCAATCTTTGAGCACAAAAATTCAATTAAAATACCCAGAATTAAACATTAAATGAGGGCAAAAGCACACACTCATCAAACCCCTTTAAAACAAGTTAAAGCAAATGAAATCTGCCATTAATATTCAACGCATAACAACTGTTGAGTTTTTGGATGCATTGAAGAGGTTCAAGAAGTAGTAAATAACATCATTTTCTTTGACCAACAACCACCTTCCACCCATTGTAATGGTGCGTTTTTCTATATTTAAAGTCTTCCAGCTACGTTACACTTTATGAAAGTAATTGGTATAAAGTCATATTTATTTTTTTCAAATCCACTCCTTACTCTCAAATGAATTAGAAACATTGTTCTAAATTAAAAAAAATGATTTAACTCATTGAATGACCATAGTGATGTTGAATGTGTGGATAAAATTAACTCATTCTGATTTTAATCTCATCCGTAGATGCAAAATGGGGAACGAGATGACCTTATATGCTTGGATGACATTACTTTACTTGATGAAGATTGTGGTCTAGGTACATCATATGGGGAGGATACCTTTGGTTTTGCTGAATTGATTAACCACACTGAGGATGGTGCTTTGCCCATAGTTGTAATGCAATTTGAGACTACAAAAGACATTAAGAGTTTCTACAAGAAACATGTTGTCAAATGTGGTTTTGGGGTGCGAATTCACACCTCAAAAAAGGATGATGATGACCACTTGTGTTACCTGAAATTAGTTTGCTCAAAGGAAGGTAAGTATGTGTCCCAAATCCCACCCAAATTGAAGACCCACCCTACCCAAAGAAGACAATGTCCAGTATCCTTAACAATGGTGAGAAAACCACAAGCATGGATAGTAAGCGCTATGGTTCATAAACACAATCATGACATTAGTCCTACAAAATCAAGGTTAATACGTAGAAATAGAAGGTTGAATTTACAAGCCAAGCAAACCCTATATATTAATGACCAGGCCGGTGTACATTTGAACAAGACTTTTAAGTCCTTGGTAGGCCATGTAGGAGGTTTTGAGAACTTAGATTTCGTCAAGCGAGACACAAGGAACTACATCGGGCAACAAAGACGTGCCTTTGGGAAGGAGGGAGATGGCCAGGCTTTGATGCAACATTTATCAATAATGAGAAAGTTGAATAATTACTTCTATTATGAAATTGACATTAACACAAAAAATATAATCATTAATGTTTTTTGAGCAGATGCAAGGAGTAGAGCTACCTAAGTGGATTTTGGTGATGTTGTCTCATTTGATACTACATACCTAACCAACAAATACGACATGCGTTTCGCACCATTTGTTGGTGTTAACCATCATGGGCAATCAATTCTACTAGGTTGTGGACTGTTGTCTTTAGAAGATACTTCAACTTTTACATGACTCTTTCAATGTTTGTTGTGGTGCATGGGGAACAGGGCACCGGATGGGATCATAACTGACCAATGCAAAGCAATGAAAAATGCTATTGCTTCTTGTATTTCACAACACCAAACATCAGTTGTGTTTGTGGCACATCATGAAGAAAGTCCAAAAAAAATTAGGTGGATTGACAACCTACAAGACCATAAAGCATGGTTTGAAACAATTGGTTTACGAGTCCACCTCCACTATTGATTTTGAGGTAGGTTGGGAATAATTCATATCCAAGTTTTCCTTACAAAATAACGAATGGCTTTCAATGCTTTACAAGGAAAGAAGTAGATGAGTTCCTTATTATTTGAAGTCACAATTTTGGGCTGGTATGTCCACCACTCAGAGAAGTGAGGGTATAAATGTCTTCTTTGATGATTTCATTAATTCTACCACAACACTCAAACAATTTGTCGTCCAATATGACAATGCTCTATGATCCAAGGTCAAGAAGGAAATTGAACCCGACTTTGGTTCGTTAAATACCACCCTACCTTGTGCCACTCAATCATTTATTAAAAGGCAGTTCCAAGAAGAATACACTCATGCAAAGCTTGCTGAAGTTCAACAAGAGCTAAGGAGTAAGATTAAATGAAATATGAAGACTTGCAAATGTGATGACATCTATTCAAAGTACATGGTTAAAGAGGAGTGCATTCGTAATGGGGAAAGTGCTGACAAAAGGTAAGTCCATCTTGGTAAGAGAAAAAAAATTCTTATTTCACCATTGCGACGTCAAACAATTTAAAATAAAAGGCCAAAGGTTAGTTTTTGTCCTTTATTATTTTAACTTGAATATGGATATGAATGAAAAACAAGTCACACAAATTCGCACTTATGCAACCACAAGTTAGCGAATAAAGTGTACACTGCAATTTAAGAGTATATATGACAAAATTAGTATTTCCAGCAGAAATTATGACTACTTCCAGTAAGGTCACAAACTTACAAAATTATAAATATTCTTCATGGCATCAAGCGGACTCTTGAAAGTATTATTTATAAAGAAAATTAATAATGGAAAATGTTTTGTTAAAAACAATTAACTTGGGTTAGCAGTAGATATGTCATTGCTTTGCACTTACAAATTGAATGAAGAACAAACATACGCATGGGTATATTTGACTTGAGTATATTCCATGATGGACAACCTTGAATATTTAAGGCCTCCTCCCAAGATAAACGTAAGTGAAAACCAAGTACTACTGCTTAGCACTTATGAAGCCATGAGTTAGCACATCAACTATGCACTGGAATTTAATAGTATATAACACAAATTATGACTACTTTCAATTACTTCACTTATTTGCTATATTATAAATATTTCCTATATTCTAAAGAAAGTGAAATATGCCAGAGGTTCTGTACAAAACATTTGACATGGCTTAGCACAACTTAACTCATTGCTTAACACTTATAACCCATGGCTTACCAAATACATGACAGCGGAATTTAACATTACTCATTGTGAATCTTTTTAAGCCCTTCAATCTAGGCACCATTTATAAGATGCGCACTTCAACATAAAACGAGAATAAAACTAAATCATTCCAATCCATTCAACTTACTTCAATAAAATACAAAAATAACAAGCAAATAGTAAGGTTGGTTAACCAATTAACAATAATAACAAAATTGGTGTTCCAAACATCACTTTTATAACTTCATAATTAATCAACAACTTATATAAAAAAGGGAAGCAGAAATGTATCGCACTGTATACATAAAATGAAACTAAATTCTAACATCACTACAAACATGCAACAACTTCTAAGTAACCCACTTCCTCCTCCTGTAAGTCATAAACAGAGTTTGTATCGCTTCCTAGGTTCTTCCTTCAATCAGTAGTACAAATTAGTGCTTTCAGCTTCCTCCTTATCAAGGTGCCCACCAACCTCTTGGCCCTATTGCTGCTGAGGAGTACTTTCAACAAATTCAAACCTGTCATGCTGCCCATATTCATGAAAGTCTTCCTATCCCCCATTTTCATATGGTTATGCTAGAACCTCCTGTTTGAAATTGTTATTCCACGTATCATTCATTATTGCTTTAAACTCTGCCATTGCCTTCCGTAGTTCCAAAATATCTGCTTCTTGTTTATCTATTTCTATACTTAAATGTTCCTTGTCTTCTTTGTCGTCCTCAAATCCTATACCATATTTATCAAAAGCTTCCTTCACAAAACGATGAGAAAGCTCAAAGTTTGATACACCAACATCCATGACAACTTGAAACATTACACCAAAAAATTACTTGAAAAATTCAAATCAATAACTACAACTAACTAATCATACAAAGTCAACTTTCATACCTTGTTCTTATTCAAAGCAGTAGTTATTTTGTCCTCAGCCACTTTCATATCCATCCATTGCAATACTCAGGGGAACATTATCCTTGATTTTCCAATATTACATTTTGGAATCAAGCAGTGCTCAACAGACCATAACTAAAATAACTCAACAAAAAAAAAAGTAACTTAATACATTTCTTCCTATTTCAAGCAAAACAAATTTGAATTCAAACCAATTCATTACGAATTACTTGTAACAAGTACACACAACCAACAATGTGGAAGTGTCTCTTCTTTCCTTTCTCCATTAAGAACATGAATGCATTGCATATGCTCCCACCTAAGTATTCATAAACAGGTCCACCCCAATTGTATTCCCAAGACTACTAAGGTAATCCACAATGGTAAATACAATAGGGAAAATGGTTCCCTTGCGACTTGGACAAAGGAACTCTGATATTCGCTATAAAATATATAGCCTACAATAATCCTCCAAGGTAACTTCGTCCCTACATCTTGCTAGAAAATCATATAACATGTGAACATTAACACTTACGTTATTTAAGTTAATACTCTCACCATGAACTCTTAAACTCAGTCCCAAACAAACATCCAATAAAGATAAACAAACAACTATATTACTTATTAAAAACCCACCCCTCCTTTCAACCCACAAACTAATTAACAACTAAGAAGTTTCCTACTAAAACTTCCTTTCAACATGCTGCACCATCCAAATGGTGTCCCTTGAATCACGGACCTTTGTTTTGCACATAAATTGTTATTTAAGGAAGCAATGTACTTTGTCCGACAATAATGCCTTAAAGTCTGCACATATTCATGAACAAAACTTATGAAATGTCATTATATAAATTAATCAATAATAAAATAAATTTAATATCACACCTTAACCTCATGTTTTTTCTTACCACCACATTGACTACTGTCACTATTATCAACCATTACAGTATCGCTTATGTAAACAACTGATGTTTGTTGGTATCGTGCAACGGAATGTTTGGCGTTTGGACAAAAACCAAGAGGGGGGTGTTTAAGTAATAAAATTAATACTTTAAATTTTTTTCGAAATTTTACCGATTAATTTAAATATCAATTCCTTTAAAAGCAATAGTAGATAAAATAAAAATATAGAGAAGCAAAAATGACACGGATATTTATACTAGTTCAGATCAAAAGATCCTACGTCCAATTGTTAATCTCTTCAAATAAAGAGATTAACTCAATCACTAACAAAAATCATATTATAATCAGATAACAAAAGAATAGGGAAAGAAAACACCTCTCTTGAAGACATAAGAGATGAACACCTTTCTCTGAATCACACAGAGAATCTTGACCTTAGCTTTCCTAGCAACAGTAGTAGCACTAAATCTCCTAGAAAACCGTCCTAGGAAAAGTTATCGGTCTACCAACACTAGGTTTTTCAAAGCTCTTTTGAGAACACTCAGAGAACTCTCTTTGCAGTCACAACACTAGCACTCTAGTTTCTCAAAAAGGTAAGTTGGAAGTAACTCTGATGTTCCTTAAATAGGGGTTTCAAAAATTAGGTCAAAAATTGAACAGTCACGTTCAAACTGATAGGGATAATCGATTATCACTATTGATAATCGATTATTTTAGTGTATTTTCTGAAAACAAAACTTTGAGCAGATAATCAATTATTAGAGGTGATAATTGATTATTCCAGTAATTTTTACAAAAAATGGAAGAGTTATGATCTGGCTGTTGATTCTAGGCTATTGTAAGTACTTTAAACATTTTACAAGATAACTTTAAACATAAAACACTTGTCTTCATAATGTCTTCCAAATGGCTTTTAGGTTTCTTTATCATCATCAAAATCTTGCTTCAGCATTTTAACTTGTCTTCTGCTTTTGCCAACAATGTCACATCTTGTCATATGTGGAAAAATAATACCTAGGCTTAGCACTTGAAAATTAAGAGGTCAGTGATAAGTCATTATTTTCCTTCATTCCACTAGCCCTTGTGTACCCATTTGACAGTTGTTCAGTACTTAATTGTTATCTTTAGTGTGTTTTCATCTGTTGGGCTTTATTGGGCCACTCTTCCAAATTTGGGTTAATTTCGCATTATTTGGCCTAATTTTCGTTTTTAATTATTTATAGATATTTGGGTGAAGCAAATTTTGGAGCTTGGACATTAATATTCAGTTCAAGAGAGTCGCCAAATCATTGCCACATCATTTCCACATCATTTCCACGTCATCAAAGTGAATGTGCCAACATTTGAGGCCTAGAGTGGCATTTTTGTAATTTTGCAGCTCATAATGGCAGTTTTGTAAATAATGAGTGGCAGAGTGATGGGACCACAAGAATTAGGTTTCTCCTTGATGCAAGAGCCACACACTTCATCTTCTACCTTTATCCAAACTCCATTTTCGCTCTCCAAGCTTCCATACAAGAGCCCCTTGCGGTTTTTCACGTGTTTGGCTTATTTTTACCGTTTTTATGCACATTTGATAGCACCCATTGAGGGTTTTACGTTTTAAATTCGTTTTCTTGCTTGGGCAGTTCGTTTTGTGGGTTTTATAGACATGGAACAACACCCATTAATGCGGTTTCGCATTTATATATGATAGCACCGTTTTGCATTTCATTGAAGCTTTGCAATCTCTCTTTTTGCTCTTAAATTGCGTTTTCAAAATTCATAAGTTAGGGTTTTTGATTTTTGATGTTCTGGTTCAGATTTGAAGTGCTTGATTCTTCCATTTTGATGTCTAGCTAACCCTATTGCATTGATTCCTTGACGAAATTGAAATGAAACCATGAGATTGTTGGTCGTTTTTGGGGTTTGATTCGAAATTGCCTCTATTTCAGGTTGTGTTTAGATGATAAACACATATTTGATGCATGCTTAATCTCAAATTCGTGTGTGCACATTAATGGCTCGTATTCATGCTTAATGTTTATGAGATTTGTCACAGCTTGCTTAAATCTGTGGGTATTAACTGTCTAAAATTTGTTACGCTTAATGATAATGAATCCATGGTAATTTTTGCTTAGTTGATTACTTAGGATTCATGAGAGCAAATTCGAATAGAACAATTAATTTGGTAATCTGTGATTGGTGGACTTTCAATTGAATCAAGGAATCATTACGTGTTCATATAATTGTTAAAATTATCTGCGAATTAAAGTTTGTTGTGAATCAGAATCTGCCAAACCCCCCTCCCTGTGTTATTATTGTGTTCATCTGGAAATTGAAGCTTTGAACAAGAACATTGGTCGTTGGGAGACGACTTGGTTCAACTGTCACATACTGCATTTTAAGTGTTTTAATTTGGTGGGGTACGGCCTCTATCAAATTTGGCGTCGTTGCTGTAACATCCCTAAGGAATATTACTTATTTTAATTAAATAAAATTCGAATCACAATAAATATTGCATTGAACATAAACTATTTCCCAAAAACGCGGGAAAATTTTAAAAGAACATAACTGGTACCATACATAATTCGAATGTACCATATCGTTATATACAAATGATATTAAAATTCAACATAAAAATATTTACATCAAAAACAAAACAGTAGAGTTTCTTTCAAAATCCCAAGTAGCCCATGCTTTCCGTCTCTAAGCAGCTCCTAGCTCACCTATCACATCATCTGCTCCCGGATAACAAATTATCCGATCATTGCCACACACACACACAGATAGGGTGAGCTATGCACAATAAAAATGTAAACAGATATATGAAATAAATATGTTTTCCCCAATCCCAAAAATACATAATTAAAATCCTCATACTTTTCAAATCACCCAACCATGACCTCATAGTCCTTCATGAGTCATATGCATGAACTAGGTTTTGGGACTTCCCTGTGCTCCCACGAAAATAACTCATTCGTGGTCCAACCCTATGAGCCTATCCCGCTCATAGTCCTGCCCTACAGACTCCTCGCATGTAGTATAAACATCCAAGTCTCATAACTTGAACCCTGGCACGCACGCAATCACCATACTATGGACTCCTCGCCCAATAGTAGCCGACGGGAACATCACAGTTCCTTGCCCATCGTGCGCCCGACACATGCAATCACCATACTAAGGACTCCTCACCCATTAGTAGCCGACGGGAACTCAACCAGTTCCATGCCCATCATGTGTCCAACCACCGAGCACATCCCAGACCCCTATTGGACTTAGTCCTTCAAGCCCAAACATCACACCACATGCATATACAATCTATCCTTATGAGATACAACTAAAACACACTCACAAGCACATAGAAACATAAAAGTTCGCATAAACTCGCTTAGGCTAGGGACCTCTCGCCCAAGCTAAGCCCTCAGCCTTGCCTAGGCTAGCTCACCTTGCCTGAGCGAGCTTAAAACAACAACAACATCAAGTTATCTAGCTTAGGCGAGATCCTCTCGCCTGTGCGAGTCACACCTTCCCCCTAAACAACATACAGACCTCGCCTAGACGAGGAACCACTTAAACAACGTCATTTCTCATCGCAACCTCGCTCAGGCGAATGTCTCTCGCCTGAGCGAGACTGAGTCACTCAAAACACCAATACTTCTCGCCTGGGCGAGATATCGCGCTCAAAAGCGCCCAAATTTTCTCGCAATCTCGCTTAGGCGAACTGTCCCTCGCCTGAGAGAGACTAAGTCGCTCAACACCAAACCAAGGTCGCCTGGGCGAGCAGCGCGACCCAAACCAGACGTGAGGTTCTACAACTCTCGCCTAGACGAGATAAACTCGCTTGGGCAAGACTTGCAGAGTTCCCTCACTGTCACACACGCATTTTACCAAAAACAATGTTAATTCATGCCCAAAATTGTACCACAAACCAGTCAATCGATACCAATATAATTATAATGGCAAATGCCATTCAGAATCATCCATTCCAACCCACTATACCACCAATTGCGAATATAAGACTAAAAGTATCCAAAACTCTCATCCCACAACCTATTCCACATACATAATCAAACATCCAAATTCCACATATCTCCATTTCACAATCACAACACATAGAATGCGAAATTGACACCATTCAGAATTCAATTAAGAAGCAATAATCCATAATCATAAGACAAACATCAATTAATACACAACACACAGAGACAGCTCCCTTAACTTGAAAATTTGATTGAAATTAGGAAGAAGATTGGTTTTCCTTGGTTTGCCAATGAAGTGCCACCGACTCCCTCTCAGTTCATCCCCTTTTTCGCACCCAAACCTCACCTCTCAACCTCAATTTCGTGCTCTCTCTACAATAGGTCACCACAGATGCTAAACCCCTTCCCTTAAGTTTTGGGTTTTATAGGTGCCTTTAAGAGGGTTTTTAAAAATAAAACGAGTTTTAGGTTTTGTGGGTTTTAATTCCTCTTCAATGTTACTTATTTGGTAATTTCCCAACCCCCTTGGGTGCCCCATTCTGCTAGACTCTTCTTTACCCCTTCACATTCATACCACAATGATTAGTTAGCAAAAATAAAGCTTATTCTTTGCCCACCAAGGTTTGAACCCATGACCTTCCACTCATAAGGCCAAAGCACAACCATTATGCCAATTCACATTTGATGATATACACAATCAACATAAGTTTACATTTCAAATTCCACACTTTTACATATTATTAAAAATAAATCATAAAACAACAACACATAATTGGCAAACATAGGACTCGAACCCAAGTCCTCTCATACAATCAAGTACTCTCAACCACTTAAGCTAGTACTTTTCCACACCATAACTATCAGAATTTAATGCCATAAAGGCTCTCACTACCCGTATTTATAATTATTTATTTATTTAATTAATTAATTTTCACAGTTCTTACAGGAAATATTTTTTCCCACCTAACATAAATTCAAACCAATCAAAGTAATAAACTCAATAACAATTGTGATGTATGAACACTATACATATACAATGCAAGCTCACTAGACATCATATGTGCAAAAACAATACATTGGCTTACCACTTAACAACTGATAGGTTACAAAATTTTTTGTTTTCCAACCTACCTAACCTCAATCAAATGAAAGTGATTACCAACTTTGATGTGCGAAAACTATACATATTCAATCTCAACTCATTAGTGCAAACAAAACAACATGTGTGCAAAAGTAATACCCTGCCTTAGCACTTAAATACTAACAGGTTAGCATATATTTTCATTCCCACATTACATACATTCAAACCAATGCGTTGCAAACCAATCTGACTTCCTATAACAAATTAACCTTGCAAACCAATATCCCAATTAATCACTTCCAATAACAAAAATAAATTTATATTACATCAAGTCTATTTACCTTATGTAAGACCCGGGAAAAATTAGACTAAAAGAAAACACATGGAAAAAAAATTATAGTTTGATTAATATTGTTGAATTATTTAATTTAATTAGGTTATAAATTTATTAAATATGGAATAATTATTATTTAAGTGATGGTTGTATTTTATTTAATTAAATGAGTTATTAAAGTTGCTATTTATCTAATTTATGGAATTATGGTTTATGGAGTATAAGTGTTTTAATACTTATAATGCATGTTATGTGTTGTTTGAAGCTTTACCTTATTTCTTCTCTTTATTTTGTTGATTGGTGCATGAGGATTTAATGAATATACTTGATATATCCTTCTTCTTTTTGATGGCCTGCATGTGTGAATGTTTTCTCTTCATTCACACTGTTGCAGCAAGTTTTTTTCATGAGATTAACTCTTCTACCTCTCCTTTTTTATTTACGTGAATGTGGTGACGAGTTATTAGCTTTCCTCTTTCTTTTTTTTGATATCATGTGTATTGATGTGGGTGCAGTACAAGATTTTATATTTCAATGAGGCCAAGGATTGATTGAACACTTGCTTGTACATGAGCTATTTATTTTGGTGCAGCCACCTTTCCTTTTCTTTATCTCGTTTTGAGGCACTACCCATTTTTCTACACTGCACACTTTTCATAAATGGCGATTTCTACTTCGTTAACCGTTGGATCGAGCTGAAAGTTTAGCAGTTTATCCTTAACACATAGTTCTTGACTTTGACCGGTCGGATCTTGAATCAAAGCTCTATAGTGAGAGCAGTTTTTATCACAAGGTCCTTGTAGTTTGGTTGTTGACAACATTGACCTTTGTTGTTTGTTTGATGCATAACTTTCTCTATAGTTATTCAATTAAGTTGGTTTTTGTTGCATTTGATTCTTGATTCAATCATCTTTAATTTGAATATAAATACATAATTTTTGGAGTTTTACACAAGCTGCAGTTTTACTTATAAAATCCCAAATCATTTGCCTAATGTGTTGTTAAGTTGGATTGGATAAAAAATATAAGAATTAGTTATGTTGCAAGAGAGAGAGATGTAAGTGAGGATTTTGAGGCATGAAGGTGTGCAAGGTTGTGATTCACAGTGGGAGAGTGACGTGAATAAAGAGGTTATGTGATTGGTGATTTTTTCTTGGTTTGTATGGCTTGCATGGTTATGTAGTTTAAACATTGGTTTGAGGATACTTATTTGATTGTGATGTTATATTGTGTTTGAATGAATGTCACTCGTTGGGTTCATTGTATGAATGTATTATTTGATAAGTTGATGGGTTTATGTTATGGTTTATTTTCCATGCATGTGATGGTGTATATTTTGTTGGCAATATGTAATTCTCATGGGTTGCATTATGGGAGTGTTTTGCCTTGTTGAGACTCTTGGTGGAATTAAATGTTGTGTGAGGTTTTCCGTACCTAGGAACCCAGTGAAGACTCTTTTGCCTGTGTGAAGAAGTGGAAAAGGTTATCTTGTCTTGTGTGAAGCAGTGGTAGAGGATTGGTTTGAGTGTTGTACCCTCTCGCCTGAGTGAAGCAGTGGGGAGGGGGTAGATGTTTCACCTTATTTCGGCTCGTTGCGAGTATAGTGCCGGTGTGCGATGCATTGACATTTTTACTCATAATTCCTTGAGGAATAAGGAAGACAGTCTGACTGCGTTAAGTGGGACGCATCGAACACTAGGTCATCAAGCCTGTCCGACCCATCTGGGTTGTCGGACCCGGTTGTGTCATTGGGCACACCCGACATGTCTGTGTCAATGGGCCAGCCCGACTTGGCAAGGTCGTCGGGCCGGTCGGTATCACCCAGGTCGTCGGATCGGTCGAGCTCGTCTAGGTCGTTGTGCCCGCCTGACTCGTCTGGGTCGTCAGGCCCGCCAAACTTTTGTGGGTCATCGAACCCGCTGACCTGTCTTGGTTGTCAGGTCAGTTCAGCCCGTCTCTATCTTCGAGCTCAACCGATTCGTCTAGATCGTCAATCCCGTTTAGGTCATCGGGCCTGCCCGACCCATTGATGTCGTCGGGCCAGCCTAGTCCGTTTGGGTCGTTGGGCCAACTCGACACATCTTGGTCGTTGGGCCTGCCTGGGCGGTGTGGGTTGTCGGGCTTGACCAACTTGTTTGAGTTGTCAAGCCCACCCGACTCGTATGTGTCATCAAGTCACCCTGGTTTGTCTAGGTTGTCGGGCCCGCCCGACCCATCTGTGTCGTCAGGTTGGTTCGATCTGTCTGGATCGTTTGGCCAGCCCAGCTATCATGGTTGTCGGGTTTGCCGGGTCTGTTGAGTGAGAAGAATTTCAAATTCCACATTTTTTTAGGGTATTTGAATTTCTTCTAATGTAGCTAATTGAAATACTTCAGAAAGATGTATACATTTTAAATGCTTTTTAATTTCTCTATCCAAATAAAGCATTTCATTACAAAGAATTTCAAATTCTCCAAATAAATGAATCACCCTCTTGAATTGCCTCATCCAAACACACCATTATAGTTTTTATAGTTTCATTTCTATGAAGGCTTTATGAAGTTGTTTGCATGCACAAATTGTATTTATTTAGATAATGTGTTGTACGACATTAACATATAAATTTCATCATTACTTTATGTTATCTAGAGATTTATATTCCAATACGTAAAAAAAGTGGAATTTCTGGATGGCTATTAAAGGAAGTTTTCTGCCAATTTAGTTAATGATGGGGCTGTATCACATCCGAAAATCATATTTGAATTTTTGTTTTTTGTGATGGTAACCTCCTCCTTCCTACCACCCTGTATTATAAAACTTGGAAAAGGAAATTCCAACGGATTGCAGGTTCGTGTATATTTCAAAACAGGCCATTTTAATGTGTTTGTCAAAACAAGTAGAGTCCATCTTGAAAATAAAGGCTTCGGAAATCTTCAATAATTGAATTTGATCACCTTCTTTCTTCACTTTTATATTTTTGCACCATTATTTCTTCACTTGTTATGTTATGTGGTTCCATCACTTATGAATTCTCTCTCTGTGCACCTGAACTGTTTGGCATTTTTTGTTTTGACTTCCTATTCGAAATTGATTTTATTTTCTAAGCTGCTATTTTTTTTTCTTTTTTCTTTTAATTTATCTTTTAATATATGCATGTTTGCTCTAATTGTGGCAGTTGACGAACACACTATTGGATATGCTCAACAAGGATGGAAAAGCTCCTGATGTCTTTATTATGATGCAAATAATCAGGTAATCAATTAAGGATATCCTCTTTTTGCTAATGCCCCTAGTTGAGGGAAAGGAAATCAAATTACAAAAAAGAAAGTATTGATGCTGAGAAAGTTGTTGAATAGGCGTTTTCCTCGAGTAACTCCTTTCCTTGTTACCCTTTCTGGAACGTACCTACTAGTATGAAAAATGAATGGTATTTTCCGTTTGTGCATTTGACAGTTTAAATCAAGGGGAAGTTAGAAGTCCCTAGGAAAGTAGTTATATAAATGTGGTTAACATGTAAATAATTTCTTTGATTCCATTGCTTCTTTTGAAGGATGTCTTTGGTTAGATAAAATGTTCCATTTGCAATATCAATATCATTTAGTTCTTTCAAACCAAAAAGTATTGATGCATATATATATATATACATATATATATATATATATATATACATATATATATATATGTATATATATATATGTATATATATATATATATATATATATATATATATATATATATATATATATATGAACACACTGTTTTTCAATCTAAAACTTCAACTAACTTTTTTCTTGCTCTAGAATGGATCCTTCTGTTTAATTGTACTGGTATCTGTTTTCCTGATGCATTATTAAAGAAGTCAGTTTATCTGTTTACATTTATTATGCAGGTGCTATTGTCATGCAGGAGATATTGACCTTGCTCTTCAAACTTTTGAGACTCACATAAACGAGGGAAGGCCTATTGCTGCAGAACTTTTTGTGGTGAGTTTTTGGTAAAGTTTTTAGGATTTTCAATGCCAAGTATTGTATCTCAAAGCTTATTATTCTTGTTCAAAGGATCTTGAGGATGATGTAAGTAGTATGGATAAACACCCTTCTGGCAGTGGTGTGACACATACAAGTAAAAAGTGCCAGTTTTCTAGTCATGCATCTAACGCATGGTACATGTAGTTGAAAATTTGTTTGACCCTTGCCTCGTTGAACACTGCTGCGTATTGATTTTTTTTAAAACAATTTGCATAAAATGCATATTGACTTAACGTGACTGCAGACCCTTGCAGAAGGGGCAATGACTGGGTACACTGAGAAAGGAATGCAAATTGCTCAAGATATTCTGGTAGATCATCTTAGCTTCGTCATCAACTTTGTCACAGTGTGATTTATCTGATCTGTTTAAGGACTTAAAATATTATTTTATAAATGTAGGTAAGGATGAACGAAAGAAATTATTTTGTGAATAGCAAATTGGGAAGTGAGCTCCTGCTTGTAGCTGCTGGAGAAAAGGTATTGAAACTTCATCTCATTACTAGCTTGATACACAGTTTTATTTGTTCTCTGGAATTTATAATATGTATTTTGTTCTTATTTCTTAAATGGTAGACCGGGGGATATACCACTGCTAACTACATATGGGACATGATGCGAGTTCGGAAAATTAACCCTTCATTTCCTGCAGTAGAAGCATATTACCAAGGCTTAAAAGTGAGTTATTCGCCTCTGTAGACCATCACGTTCTTTTATGTTCTTTGAAATAATTTTTCTTGATAGTTTGTATTATTCATCTTAGTGTTAAAAGGCTATGAATCATACACCAAAGGTTGCAATTTGTTTTATCTAGATTGGGTATATTAATTAGTATGAGCTGTGATCCGCTTTCATTAACAGGTCCTTTTGCACAATCTTGTTTTTTGTCACATTGCCAAGAGTTCAACACTCCTCTAGTATATTTAGTACTGGAAGTGATTCATCATTTTGCACGCAAAGGAGAACACTGAGTTTTTATTGAATTCACTTTTTTTAATTGTTTTCTAATGGTCACACATGTTATAATCAAGCTATATCTTCCAATTGAATGTACCAATGATGCTCACTACTTTGTTTGTGAAATTGCAGGATCGAGAGATACCTGAAGATGATCCAAGACTTCTTATGGTTTCTAAAACATATGACAGAATGAATAGATTCGGGAACAGACCAACTTAAAGTCATACTACTGAAGTCATCAGAATTATTTGTTTGATTCATGTATGGCATGGTACGTAGATCCCATTGTACTTTAGGAGATTATGTAGAGCACTTTTTACCATTTTCCAACATTTGATAGATCAAGGTTTTCTTTTTTGAAATAATTATTTCTTTGTAATACGAGGTACCATTGATGTTAAGTTATTATTTCAATGTCAATGTCAATGTCATTGCAGACTCTAAAGTTGGCTATAAATTGTAATTTACATTGATAATTGTTTGCTTCACCTCCATTGATACCCCAAGAAGGAAGAAAATGTCATTACTTAGTGAGGAAGAGTATGTTACATATTCTTTCATTAATAGTATTGTTTTGAGAACTTGAGAACAGTATCATCGAGATTGAGAGCTTGAAAACTGCACTCTTTATTAGTCATTATTATTCACGCTTGGTTAGTGTAATTTTAGAATCCATGGTTGGATGTGATTAATTGTTATTCCTCTAGTGTATATTTAGACATCCAGGTTTGAATGGTTTTGTATTATTTGAGGTATCTAAGACCATGTTACGTTGTTATGTTGTAGTTTACCAAGATTATGTTTGAACAAACTTTTTCCATAAGAATAAGGAATTTTAAGTGGCTAATTTATCTTTATAAAAAAATTGAAGTATTTTGAAATAGAATGTGTAACATTCCAGTTATGAGTTTAAACCATCAAACAAAATATCTCATTTGATAGTTCACATCACATAGAATTCAAAGATATAAACAGTATATTACAATCTTCCCACAAAATTGTTATACAATTTAATTTATATACAAAACAAAAACTGTACAAGAGTTTTCAAAAAGAAAAGCTATACACAAGCATTTAGGACACTAAGACTACTCAATTGCATTCCCTTTTCCTCGTGCAGATCTAGCTGTAGAATCATCGATTGTTCACAGCATTAAGGTGATCAAAACAAAAGAAAAACAAACATTAAAAAGATAACAAAATAAAAGAAGAGTAAGCTAATGAGTTTTTTTTAAGTAACTCAATTCATAAAATATTGACATAACTCAACTACAAACAAATAGGTATACACATACAAATAGGTAAGGATTTACTCAATTAATAGAGGGACTATTTTTTGATGGATGCAAACTGGTCTTTTTAAACAAATGTTTCTGTGGTTATTTTGTTAATATTTATAGAGATTATATTTTTTTTTTCAATTGACAACAATGTTATGCTTTGTCATAAGTACTTTTATAATTATTACTTGAGATAACTAAGTAAATATTAACTATGTTATCAATGTTATTTAGAAGAAATTTTCACTTGATATTAGAAAAATTACAAGGGTTAAATATATTTTTGGTTCCTTAACTTTCAGTGAATTTTAGAATTAATCCATTTTGAAACTTTGAACCAATTTAGTCCTTTATCTTTCAAAATACATGGATTTAGTCATTTTAATCAAATTTGGTTTTGGTTAGGTTGATTTGATGTTTCACATGCATTTCAGGATTATATTTGAGTTGTTTATACTGTTTGACGTATTTGCTTTAATATTAAGTCCAAAATTATTATGAAACGCATTTGAAATATCAAATAAACTTAATAAAATTTGATTAAAAGGATTAAATTCACGTATTTCAAAAAATAAAAGATTAAATTGGTCCAAAGTTTTAAAATGAACTAATTTCAAAATTTACGGAAAGTTAAGTGACAAACATATTTAACCCAAATTAGAAAGAATACTCAATTAGCAACATTGAAAAACAGAACATGAGTTAATATATGTATAAACAATTTTGGTAAAATGGATATACGTCAATCGAGATAAGGCATCGTCTCATCAACCAAAATGATGACACATATTGAATGAAAATATTATCGGTCAATATAATTCATATTGATCTTTTTGAATTACTAATGATTGATTGATATTTAAATAATTTGCATGAGGTGAACATTTAAATACTTTTTTCAAGTAAGAATTTAAAATAAATATAATTATATTATCTGAACATTAAAAAAAATAAAAAAAATTCAAATCAGATCTATTCAAACTCAAATCGGAGAAAAAAATAAAATACCATAATTTTTTTAGATGTTCAAATTAAATTATTATAAGTTAAAACAATAAATTCTATGTAAATTAATTTTAATTTATTCAGAATTTTATTTAACTTTTTATTTAATTTTTGTTTTAATAATTGTTTTGTTGTTTTTATAAATTTGTGAATTTTGGATATGGTTCTCAATAATTTTTTTTTCGGTTTTTGTCTTTTATAAAACTTTGATTTTGGTTTAATTTTTATTGTTTACCGGTTTTCATCAAATTATAAGTTATTCATTGAATGAGGTGTAACTTTTAGTTCCCAATAGTTTCTTACATTATTTTACTCCATAATATTTTTTCCAACCCTCAATGTTTATTTTTATTTAATATTTTAATTTATTAACAAAAAATGAGTTGTTTTTTAATCTTATGTTTGTTTTATTTACTGTTCATATATTTGGAAGGGAGAATGACCTATTTGTTTTAGGATATTTGCACTAATTTGGGAAAGATGATTCAGGAAGGAAGGATTGATCATAAAAGATTTGAGGATAAGCTTTTCATCTTATTGTGCATACTAATAATAATAATAATAACAATAATAACAATATATTATGAAATGAAGCTAATAAGAGAGAGAAGGATGAGAGAAAGAATACAGAATGAAAGAATAAGAAGCAACACATCTGTGTATTATTATTGATAGGAAGAGTCTTATTTATGGATACAACAAATAATCCATAAAGGAAACAAATAAACTAATTAATACAAATATTTACATAAAAAGTAATGAATCATATGAGCATCAATCATATGAGTAGATTTATCAAATCAATGCACAATCATTAATTCATAACACTCCCCCTTGAGTGTCCATTGATAAGAGAATGTGCCTCGTTAAAACCTTACTAAGAAAAACCCTTTGGAATAAAAAACTTAGTGAGGGAAAAAGAGTACAACATTCTGTATTCTTTAATACAATATTGTTCATCACATATTCTATTTCTCCCCCTCATGTAAATTTACATCGTTAAGGTGACGAAGTCCGAACTTGTGAATCATTTGCTCAAAAGTTCTTCTTGACAAAGACTTTATAAATAGACCTGTCAGATTTTCACATGAATGAATTTTTGGAAATTTATATCATCCTTTCAATTGAACAATACATTATTGTCTTCATATATTGTTATTGATTCCATCTTTGTCGGGGATAGCCACAAGTTTCTTGCACCTGTTGAATTATAGACCTTAACCAAACATATTCACAACTTTCCTCGTAATTCTGTATGATTAGACGATGTTGCTACTATGGTTTGTTTCATATACATCATGAAACCATTGTGCTACCACATGTGAACAAATATCTTGTTTGTGATCAACCATTGTGACATTGTGAGAATATGTAAAATAACATGCATATACATAACCCATTATGTCTGATTATGAATCATTTGGATGAAATAAGCTCATATTTGTAGCACCCTTAAGGTAACAAAATATATGTTTTACTCCAAACCATTTTCTTCTAGTAGTTGAAGAACTATATCTTGCTTAACGAATTTACAGTAAATGCAATATCATATCAAGTATAATTAGCAAGATACATTAGTGTTTCTATGACACTAAGATATAGTGCTTTTGGACCAAGAAGATCTTCATCATTTTCTTGAGGTCTAAGAAGAGCATTTATCAACACCTAACGACCTTACAACTATTAGAGTGCATAATGGAATGTACTTGTCCATTTAGAACATTTTATGCACCTTAATTATATAAGACTCTTGAAGTATAAAAAACACCTTTGTTTAAATACTCAATTTGTAATCTCAAACAAAAATTTTGCCTTTTCAAGATCCTTCATCTCAAATTCTTTCTTTAAGCAATCAATTGCCTTTGTGAGCTCATTAGGAGTTCCAACGATGTTTATGTCATTTACATAAACAATGTAAGGCCCGGGAAAATTAAATAATTAAATAAATAATTATTTAATTAATGCGGGTAGTAGAAGCCTTTATGGCATTTAATGTTAGTTGTTGTAATATGGAAAAGTACTAGCTCAAGTGGTTGAGAGTACTTTATTGTGTAAGAGGACTTGGGTTTGAGTCCTATGTATGCCAATTGTGTGTTATTTTAATTTATGTATTACCTTTTATTTTTGCTAAAATACTTGTGGTCTGAATGTGAAAGGGTGGGAAAGCCCTAGAGACAATGGGCAGCCAAGGGAGTTGGGAAAAACAGCCTATAAAAGATAATAATAGACATTAAAAAGGGCATTTTTCGTTTTATTTCTTTTTACCACAATTAGGAGCCATATAAAAGGGGAGATTTAGGCAATTAGAAGGGTTTTAGAAGTCTGAAACCTAGAGTGAGAAGGGAGCACGAATTCTGAGTGAAAAAGGTGAGTTGGAATTGAGAGCAAAGCTACAATTTGTTTTGGGGAGAGTAAAGGAAGGTTCTTAGGTGCCACAAAGCCAAAATAGACAACCATTAGAAGCAAGGATTTCCAGGTTAGGGGAGCTCTTTTTCATACCTTTACATGATTGTTGAGAATTTTGGTGTATTTTGTGATATGTAGTGATTATGGTATTTTGCTATGAAATTTTCGTGCCAACAATGTTGGGAATTGGGATGTTTGATCGCTTTGATTTATATTGATTAAACCCTTAGGAGATTGCATGAAAATTTTGGGGTTTTGCTATGTTGTTTATGGTTCATGGTTCAATTCCGCATTTTTGGGGGTCAGTTTGGGGTCCAAATCGTGCTCATATTGTTTGTATTCTGTGATGAATTACTTAGCATAGGGGAGTGTGGTTTTTGGTAAATTGGTTTGGTTTCTGCGTGCGTGACAGGGAGAAGGTCTGCTATTCTCGCTCAAGCTAACTAGGCTCGCCTAGGCGAGAATAGCAGGAACGAAATTCTGGGTTGTGTCTGCACATCTCGCTCAGGCGAGAGCAACTCACCTAGGCGAGGATTCGCGTAAGAGTGAGGTTGTGCTCGAGGGTCTCGCTCAGGCGAGGAGCCTATGATTTGAGTGACAGAGTACCTCGCTTAGGCGAGAGGTACTCGCCCAAGCGAGAAATCGAGGTTGATGCATGTGAGTTCTGTTGTCTTGCCACCTAGGCGAGAGATGTTGTGTTGAGCGAAGAGAGGTTTCGCCCAAGCGAGATGAGCTCGCCGAAGTGAGACTTCGTACGTAACTTTGGTAGCACGCTCGCTCAGGCGAGGAAGCTTAGCTTGAGCGAGACAGGCCTGGTCGCTTAAGCTAAGACTTCTAGCTCAAGCGAGTTTAGTGCATTTTGTGTGTATTGTTTGTACGCATTGATGTGAACGTGGATCAAGAGATGTTGTGCCATGAGCGGGTAGGTTCATGGATGGTGGATGGCATGTGATGGTATGAGCGGCGAGGTTCATACTCGATTACTCTCTTGTGGGGATACGAGCGAGGTAGGTTCATACGTTCCGTGTTCACAGTTGAGAGATGTTGCGTGCGGGGAGGTACGTAGCTTGTGGATCACATGTGTTGGACTACGGGCGGGTAGGTCCGTAGAGTAGGACTACGAGCGTGGAGGTTTGTAGGGGCATGACCATGAGCGGGCAGGTTCGTGTGAGCATCATAAATCCTGAGTCCATGGCTAACTTTGTTGTTATGATTGGAGGTTGAAAAGCTTTGGGGTGTGTTGAGAATGTAACCAAGGTCTAATTATGATAATATGACTGGGTGTTTTATATTATTTTATTTATGTGATTTCTTATATTGTCGAGCTCACCCTTTCTGTTTGTGCTTGGCGATGATCGTGTAATTTTTACACGGGAGCAGTTGGTGATATAGATGATGCTGCTAACACACGAGACAAAGAGAGGGGCTAGCTGGGAATTTGAGCTAGGGATTTACTATGTTTTAATGATTTATTTGGAACTTGTGATAACTTTTGGATTTAATTTTATTGAATGTTTGTCGCATTGAATATTAAATTTTTTTTTTCCCGGCGAGGATTAATAAAGTTGCGACGTTTGAACTTCTTTTTATATATTTAAATATTTAATTAAGTAATATCTATTAGCGATGTTACAAACAATAATTATGAAAAAATAATTTTTGGATCTTTTCATATAAATACAAGAACACATAGGATCATTTCTAAATCCTTCTTTTAATAAGTACTCAATGAGACAGTTTATGTCACACATGTCCTGATTGCTTTAAGCAATAAAAGAGCATGTTCAATTTTATTGAATAACCCTTTTTAGAATTTGTCTTATTGGGCAAATAAAATCCTCTAGGGATTTTCATATAAATATGATTCTCAAAAGAATCGTACGAATAAGTTTTAACATCATCCAGTAGATGTAAATGCAAACTTTGTTGTGCAACTAGGATAATCAAATATTGCAATGTTGTTGCATCCAATACTAGTGAATATGTTTTTTCACAAATCAATACAAGGTTTTGTGAACAACCTTGAGCAACCAATTGTGCTTTGTATCTAACAATTTC
Organism: Vigna unguiculata; assembly: GCF_037176805.1. Classification (NCBI taxonomy): domain Eukaryota; kingdom Viridiplantae; phylum Streptophyta; class Magnoliopsida; order Fabales; family Fabaceae; genus Vigna; species Vigna unguiculata. The sequence continues at coordinate 17,999,468 of NC_140795.1, read as the reverse complement.
ATTATTCTTAATTTGATTCTGCGCAAAAATCCATATGTACCCAACGAGTTTCACAATTTCAGGTGTGCGAACTATACGTCCGAAAACCTTTCGTTTAGCAAACAAATATAATTATGCTTCTTTGCATATTTTCAATTTGGCCAATCTTTTCTTTGCCAACAATCTTCAATGATCATTGCTTATTGATCCTCATTTTCATTCATAGCATTCATCACTATATTATAAGTAAAAGTTTTGTCAATGTTAACTTCATTTTGGTTCTCTCAACACCCAATTTCGTCCGGGTGAATAAATTTATTTTCAAAAAAAAGTAAAAAATAAAAAATTAAAGTTTTTGGTTAATGGAAAATAAAAAAAAAACTCTTCAAAACTTTAATTTTAGAAAAAAAAAAGGAAAAAAGAGTGATGAAAAAAAGAAAAAAAAAAGAAAAAAAGAAGGAAAAGTCCAATTTGTTATTAATTATCACACTCCTTTTCATGAGCCCAACAACTCAAATATTTTATAGCCTTTGTTTCTGAAAGAGAAATTAGTGATATGATTGTAATGATTAGAAGCAATATATCTTCCAATGGTAAGAATCAATATTACTAATTGGGATTGATTTTGTTCTCTGATTTGTTGACGATTAGAATCAATATTATAGATCTTGATTGATTTTGTGCTTTGATTTGCTACAATTTGATTCCCTTAATGTGTTGCTATCATGACACCCTCCTTTCTTATATTGTTCATTACAATTAAGACTGAGATTTGATTGATATTGCAAGGTGTGAGTATAAATACGCACTCTATCATACGGAAAGGAGGACCGAAAAAAAAAATTCTCTACACTTCTCTAATTCTTTCCTATCACCACTCACACACAAACCTCCTTTTTTATCTCTCTTTAAAAAAAAACATATTGAAGGAGGTAGAAGAAAGAAGAAAATTTTCTGTACACTCCCTCTTTCTTTCTCAATAGAAGAAGAGAGGAACTCGAAAGTTTAAAAGGTATGTCAGTGTTAATTTATTTCATTTATTCATTCCCAAATTTTCACTATATTTTGTTTTAATATTATACGTTTTTTTTCTCGCCTACTTTTGGGCTTGTTTTTTATTTATCTTATTCTAAAAATCATAACAAAAAATAGTTTTCCTCATTTCTTTAATGTTTGTCCAACGCCAATTTTCAATTTTTTCTGCTTTAGAAAATATAAAAAATATATATAAAAAGAATAAAATAAAAACATGTTTTCTTTGTTTAATTTTTAGTGTCTGTCTAACCATTCGCGTCGCATGACACTTATTTCCAAATAATTCAAATTTCGAAAAACAAACTTAAAAAAAAGTTTTCAAAATTATAAAAAAATCAAATCAAGAAGGTTCTCAAATAGTTTTGCATAAAGAACTACGTAACCCTGATTCTCCATTCACATGGAGATACGTAGGAGCAAGGATTAATCTTCGTCGGACTCTAAAAAATAAAAAAAATATTTTTGTTTCTTTTGTACATCCTTTTATATTATTTTTTGGGAAAAATAAATATTTTGAAAAACCACATAATTTTTGCACATTTAGTTAAAGGTACCGTCTTAGGACGAGCGTTGTAGGGTGCTAATACCTTCCCGTAATCGACTCCCAGACCCAAAATCTAGTTTTTCGCAGACCTTGCTTTTTTTTATGGTTTTCCATAGTTTCCTATAATAACTATGGTGGCGACTCCAAACTCTATTTTTTTTCAAATTTTATTTTTGGGTTCGTTATCCCGTCGCGATTTCGGTTGTGACAGATGGCGACGACTTCACTGGGGACGCTAGAGAGTCAGACCATTTATTTGGATGTGCAAAATTAATGTGGTTTTTCTTCATATTTTTTTCTCTCTCATTTTTTTCTTTTTGGGTATGTGTATTTTTATCTCTTTTTATATTTAGAATAATTATATGTGTATATTTTTCTTTATTTTTGTATTTGGAATAATTGCCAGGTGTGGGGTTTGTGTATACCTTGTATTCTCCCTTCACACACACATTTTGTTCATGACATGAGTGGGGCCCTATACACGGGTCTGAGTTGCTTAAAATTAGAGGGGATTGTGTAGTAGTGTCATAGTAGATGTACTTCCCAAGTGGTCATTGTGAGAACCCCAACTAGAGTTTGTTTGCTTCATTGGTAGTCCCACTTCTTGTTGTTTACCAACTATTGTGGGAAATGCCATGAAATGGGCCATAGCTCTAGTGACCTTGATATTTAGGTATTAGGGAACTATCCTTGTGAACACATATACTTTCCCCTAGAACTTTAAGCGTTAAACTCATGTTAAATAAAGGCACTAAAGGAAGACTATTTGCGTCCTTTACCCTCACCTTTCCTTGTATATAATAATAAATTCATCATAATTGCATCATTATTAGCCATAAACATACATTTCATTAGCATATCATGTGAATAAGTGCCCTACGAGGCACAAACATGCATTGCATTCCATTTTGTGTTCATTCATGATACCTTAACGAAAGATTCAAACACATAGCATGCATCAACATAAATTTTGGAAAATAAACAAAAAAATTTTGCACTACAATAAGTTCAAATTGTTTCCCACTTTCTTTATCACCAAATTCTTGGAATCTTTCTTATGAAAAATTGAGAAAATGATAAAACATTCTTTGGTCAAATCAATGGATTTAATAAAGAAATAAAATATTGTTTATTATCATGTCTTTTGAAGCATCATATAGTCTTGCATACATGAAATTGCTCAAATCTATCTTCCTTTCCATCTCTCTTCCACCATAAACCTTGTTTTATTTTCCATTGAGAATTATCATAAAGGGGACGCATACCTTAAAAAGGATTACCATAAATTCTCTGAACATAAAAAAAAAAAAAACAAAAGGAAGAAAAGTTTGCTAGATTAACAACTTTGAAGGACAGTCTAGGCAAAAAATAAGACAAAAAAAAGTGAAAAAAAAACAAAACAAGGGACATTCTGTTACATGAACTAAATTATTTTCTTCTAAATTAAATTTTTTGTTGAGAAAAAACAACCATGATTTGAAATGATGTGTGGCCATGTTTCTTTATCCAAAAAAAAAAAAACAAAAGTGATTATCCTTTGCTACCCAATTTGAGTCTTCCAAATTTTTTTTTTTCAAATAACCCTAAACATGGGTCACCCTCACACTAAGGGTTGACATAATATTTGCTTTTAATCAGTGGCGGACCTTTATTGGAGCATGGGTGGGCCATGGCCCCCCCTTAATTTTTTAATTTTGTTTATATTATATATATATATATATATAAATTATTTTTAAATTTTTTTAATTTTTCAAATTATATGTAATATATAGTGAAATAGAAGTTTAATTTAGTATTTTTTATTTATTTTAATATAACATTTAATATTAATAAATAATAAAATATAAAATCAAATATAATAAAAAATAAAAATATTTATTAACATATTTTTAATTTTTTCATTGTATTTTTAAGTTTTTCACAATTTATTATGATCTTTTGTTTTTATTTTGAAAAAAAACAGTTAAATACAAATTTGTTATTTTTGCTCTCATTTCTCATTTATTTATTTTTTTCATTTGTGAAAAAAAAAAGTAAATTTTTGATATCATCACTTGATAATGAAATATTTGTTTAATAGTTAAGATTATTTTTTACCATATGAGTCTTATATTTTTTTTTTTATGATTATGAGAGAAAAAAAATGATTGTTCTATGTGTTTTTTTATAACTATCTTTTATTTGAAACTTGTTTGTCATTGATTTTTTCTTTTAGTGACTCTTAATTTTTCATTTTTTAATTATGATAAATTATTTTTTAATCTTAAACTTAAAAAAGAAATAGATATATTGATGAAGAATAAAAGAATGAATTTATTTGTTAAAAGTGGTAAAAAGAAAGTTATCCATGGCGATGAAAATAATTCAAATTCAATATTTTATCTTAACGTATCTTGAATCATGATACAAATGATTATATTGTTCAATTAGAGGAACATGTTTTATATTAATTATTTGGAAGGTGTTTATATTTACGTTGAAAAATAAATAGTTGACAATTTTAGTTTTAATTCAATTATTGATGAGTTCAAAAATCTGAAAGAACGAAGGACAATCCTTTACATATGTGTGATTTCTTTTGTATGTACAATTATAGTAAATTATTTATTCATTTTTACTCTTATTGTATTAGTTACACTAATTAAATATATAAATTTTGAATTTTGAATATATTATTTTGGCTCCCCCAAAGTTATTGGTCAAGATCCGCCACTGCTTTTAATAGGAAAAAAATGGTTATATCAAGGAAGAAAAAAGAAAAAGAGAAGCAAAAGGTGAACAAGAAGTCAAACAAATTCTGAATGAAACATTATTCAGAGATTCTTGTTGAAACAATCCTCACATAACTTGTTTGGGCCTTTACTATCATTTACTTCCATACCCCCTAGCCTTGGCCATAATACAAGCCTAATAAAGTCCACACAGATCAAAGATTGGTTGTTATCTTTCGAAGGTTTTAATTTAGAGGAAAATTTTGATTTGCTAACAGGTTTGTTCTAAAAAAAATAGATAAAAAAAGATTAAAAAAGTGTGTTCAGAGATTTGCTTTTAAACACTGGGGTAATTTATTTTTGGGTGACATATTTCCAAAGCTTCAAAATAAGCATGGACAATCAAGCAATCTGGTTAAATTTGGGTTGTCCCCTTTCAATTCATTCTTCATGAAATTCCATCTTTGCTTCTACAATATCCCCGCTCTAAGCCTAAACCTTGACCAACCTTAAAATAGTCCATCTTTATCAATCACAAACCCAAACTGGGGCAGTAACTTTGTTTGTAATTCATATATTCCCATCATTCATTCTGAATTGGGGCATTTATTTGCATTGAAGACTATGATCACATTAGGGGCAACTTGTGAAGACCCCGTCATCTTTTAATCTCCTCATTTAGGAAAAGTCAAACACGCTTTTGCACCTTAAGACCATCATAGGATCTCATACTAAGGGCAAATTTTTGAAGTCCCCATCATTTTCTTCATACTATCAAGAATTGGGAAAGCCCAAACACATTTTGTGCCTTGAGACCAATTCAAATCGGGGCAACTCCCTAGTTAATCTTCATCACCTCATCCAAACCTTTCCAAGCCCTTGGCAATTTCATGCATGTCATTCAAATAGGGTTTCAAAAGAGATGATTAAAAAAATATTTGTTAGTAAATTGATTAGACCAAAGAAATGATTTAAAAAAAGTAAAAAATATCAAAGTAGAATGATTCCATGAATTCGAAATAACAATGAAATGGGGAACAATTCGAATTTGTTTAAAAAAATGCAAAAGAAAATTCATACATCATACCAAGTCATGCATACATGAGTCATTCATCTTTTTGAATAAAATAGTTTCCACCTTTCCAATCAAAACCCTATTCACTCATATGAATGGTTATTGAATCCTTTCGCTATAGAAGGAAGAAATTTTAAAAAATACACAATTTTGTTTCTATGATGTTCTCAAAAAAATTTTGGTCCTTTTCATTCATGTGAATGACCAATATACCCTAAGCCCAATTTTCACCGGCCCTCAAGTCTAGTTCCCACACTGGTTCCTAAGCCCAGATTTCACACTAACCTCAAGCCTAGTTTCCACACTGACCTCCAAGCCTAGTTTCCACACTAGCCCCTAAATCTAGTTTTATCTGGCCTCACAATTTTTTTCCTAGCCTCTAACCCTAGTTTTCCTTTCTCTCAAATTAAAATAAAGGAAAAATAAAAACAAAAAAAAGCAAATTCCACCGATGCATCCACGCATCCATGTATGCATCATCATATTGGTTTAAAAAGAAAATCATAACATGTCATGCATCATCAAATCATCCATCATACTTCACAAAATCATTGAAAATCATTTTAAAAAAAAACAATGAACAATGATAATTTTTTGTGTAAGTCTCACCAATGTAAGGCATTCACGCAGTGCTTGTCGACATTTCAAAAGCAAAATTCAGGTTCTCCTTTTATATATCAGGACCCTCTACAAGGAAATAGTCATTGATTTCCTTATGTTTACATCAAGACCCTCTACGAGGCAATGATTATTTATTTCCTTTCTTTACATCAAGGCCCTCTACGAGGCAATGGTCATCGATTTCCTTACATCAAGACCCTCTGCAAGGCAATGGTCATTGATTTCTTATGTCAAATTGAGGCCCTCTATGAGGCAATTGTCATTGATTTCTTATGTCACATCGAGGACCTCTGCAAGGCAATGGTCATCGATCTCTTTACATCAAGACCCTTTGTGAGGCAATGGTGATTGATTTCTTATGTGACATTGAGACCCTCTACGAGGCAATGGTCATCAATCTCCTTACATCAACACCCTCTTCGAGGCAATGGTGATTGATTTCTTATGTCACATCGAGGCCCTCTGCGAGGCAATGGTCATCGATCTCCTTACATCAAGACCCTCTGCGAGGCAATGGTCATTGATTTCTTTTGTCAGATCGTGACCCTCTACATGGTAATGGTCACCGAATATTTTGAATAGACTCTCCACGAAATTGGTCTAATTTTGGTTTTTTCAAAAAGTAAAAAAATAAATAAAAAGAATATGGTTTTTCTGATCAGGACCCTCTACATGGTAATGGTTGCTGAATCCTTAAGATATAAACTCTCTCCTTGGGATTGGCCTATTTTTTTTTTAAACAGTAAAAAAAATGTTGTGTTGATTTAGGACCCTTTACTTGGTAATGGTCACTTAGTTCTTTTCTTTCAGATACATACCATCTCCACTGTAATGGTCAAGTTTGTCTTCAAAATTGTCTTCTTTTAAAATCCGAACGAAATTAGTGTTTTTATCTTTACTTATATTTTATTACGATAATATGAAAAAGTCAACTTTTCATATTATCTAGTAAAATCTAAGTAAAGATAGGCAACTGTCAACACCCAATTTCGTCCGGGTGAATAAATTTATATTAAAAAAAAGTAAAAAATAAAAAATAAAAGTTTTTGGTTAATGGAAAATAAATAAAAAAATCAAAACTTTAATTTTAGAAAAAAAAGTAAAAAAGAGTGATGAAAAAAAGAAAAAAAAAGAAAAAAGGAAGGAAGAGTCCAATTTGTTATTAATTATCACACTTCTTTTCATGAGCCCAACAACTCAAATATTTTATACCCTTTGTTTCTGAAAGAGAAATTAGTGATATGATTGTAATGATTAGAAGCAATATCTCTTCAAATGGTAAGAATCAATATTACTAATTGTGATTGATTTTGTTCTCTGATTTGTTGACGGTTAGAATCAATATTATTGATCTTGATTGATTTTGTGCTCTGATTTGCTGCGATTTGATTCCCATAATGTGTTGCTATCATGACTAACTCCTTCCTTATATTGTTCATTACAATTAAGACTGAGATTGCATTGATATTGCAAGGTGTGAGTATAAATACGCACTCTGTCATACGAAAAGGAGGACCGAAAAAAAAAATTCTCTACACTTCTCTAATTCTTTCCCATCACCACTCCCACACAAACCTCCCTTTTTATCTCTCTTTAAACAAAACATATTGAAGAAGGTAGAAGAAAGAAGAAAATTTTCTCTACACTCCCTCTTTCTTTCTCAAAAGAAGAAGAGAGGAACTCGAAAGTTTAAAAGGTATGTCAGTGTTAATTTATTTCATTTATTCATTCCCAAATTTTCACTATATTTTGTTTTAATATTATACGTTTTTTTTCTCGCCTACTTTTGGGCTTTTTTTTTATCTTATTCTAAAAATAATAACAAAAAATAGTTTTCCTCATTTCTTTAATGTTTGTCCAACACCAATTTTCAATTTTTTCTTCTTCAGAAAATATTAAAAAAATTATAAAGAAAATAAAATAAAAAATGTTTTCTTTGTTTAATTTTTAGTGTCTGTCTAACCACTCGCGTCACAAGACACCTATTTCCAAATAATTCAAATTTCGGAAAACAAACTTAAAAAAAGTTTTCAAAATTATAAAAAATCAAATCAAGAAGGTTCTCAAATAGTTTTGCATAAAGAACTATGTAACCCTGATTCTCTATTCATATGGAGATGCGTAGGGGCAAGGATTAATCCTCGTCGGGCCCTAAAAAATAAAAAAAATATTTTTGTTTCTTTTGTACATCCTTTTATATTATTTTTTGGGAAAAATAAATATTTTGAAAAGCCACATAACTTTTGCACATTTAATTAAATGTACTGTCTTAGGACGGGCGTTGTGGGGTGCTAATACCTTCCCCACGCGTAATCGACTCCCAGACCCAAAATCTAGTTTTCGCAGACCTTGGTTTTTTTATGGTTTTCCATAGTTTCCTATAATAACTATGGTGGCGACTCCAAACTCTATTTTTCCAAATTTTAATTTTTGGTTCGTCATCCCGTCGCGATTTCGGTTGTGACAAGTTCCATATTATATGATTCATGACATAATTTATTGATATCTCATCATTTTGAACAATTTCAGGTACTTGAGGTTATTCTAGAACTGAATCATTAATTATGTCAAATGAATCTTTTGGGATTTTCACCTTTTCCAGTAGGTCATCTTGCATTTTAGCTTCCTTTAATCATTCAAGAGTTTTTATCTTTGGAACCAATAGGCCTACTACGCTTCAAGTGTGTCTTTGGAATTAACAAGCCTACCATGCTTCAAGCGTGTGATGAAATAATATCAAATATACTCGAAGCATTAGCAGTTGGCATATATAATTTGATTACCCTTTCTGTCAATAAGAATATTTGGTAATTGATTGACTAATTTTGTAAATGAATTATCCTTTGAACTTCTAGTTCACATTCTTTTGTATGAGGATCAAGATAAGATAATGATAATTCATTCCAACCAATATTCTTTTCAAATTGTTTTCTTTCTCCCCCTAATGTTGGAAAAACTTATTCATCCAAGTGACAGTCGAAAAGTCGAACTATAAATAAGTCTCTTGTTGGTAATTCAAGATATTTTATTATTGAGGGAGGATCATATCCAACATATATTCTCAATCATCTCTAAGGACCCATCATAGTCCTTTTTGGTGGGAAAATTGAAACATATACACCACACTAAAAAATTCTTACATGAGAATATTATGTCACTGACCAAAAACCAACTGCATAACAGAGTATTTGTGATAAATTATTGGCTTGATGCGAATCAAATATGCAACATGCAAAATTGCATATTTCCAAGTAGCCATTAGAATATTAGCTCTTGTAACTAATGGTCTTGCAATCAATTTTAGACATTTTAGTAATGATTTTGCAAGTCTATTTTGAGTATCAATATATGCTACTGGATGCTCAACTTCAATTCCAATTGATATACGATACTCATGAAAAGCATGAGATGTAATTTCACCAGTATTATCAAAACAAATTTTCTAAATCAGATAATCTGGGAAGTGAACTCTTAATTGTACTAATAACTTTGCAATTACTTGATTGCGAGTTGGTAGTAAACAAATATGTGACCATCTAGTTGATGCATCAATTAAAACCATGAAATATATAAATGTTCCACATGGTGGATGTATTTGACCACAAATATCACCATGTATTCGATCTGAAAATGAGATTGACTCATTTCTAATTTTTCTGGTGATGGTCTAATTATCAACTTCTATGAACGTATAGTACATGAGAACTCATTGGTATGAAGAAGTTTCTTGACTCTTAAGTGAGTGTCAACATGAGTTTTTCAACCCTTTTTTTTTGCATCATAATAGATCCAGGATGACCTAACTGATCATACCAAACAAGGAATTAATTTTGATTTGTAAACTTCTGGTTTACCACGACATGCATTTTAATTGTATTAATATATGCGTAGTACAAATAATCCAACTGATCATGTCAAGCAAGACATTCATTTTGATTCGTAAACTTCTGGTTTACCATGACATGCATTTCAATTGTACTAATATACGTGTAGTACAAACCATAAGAGAATGTTGATAATTTCTCCAATATAGATTTTTTTTCAACTCAATCGAAGAGATATAAAGATATTTGATATCCTTTTCATTGTTTGTCTCAATATAATATCCATTTAGACAAATATATTTGAAACTTAATAAGTTTCTATTCAATTTCTTGGTAGAAGTATAATAGCTCTTCTATAGCCTTCAAATATATCTGTAGTACTATAAATAATACTAACATTGATGTTTCACACTATCAAACAAGAGAAAAATTTATTACTCTTGAGAATTGTATAAGTTGTTACACTATCAATAAGACACAACCTTTGGTACTAGTGCCAACATTCGTTCTTCATATAAACATAAATATCAAAAGCTCATTGCTTTGTTCAGCCATACAAAGGCATGAAATAAATTCATAATATTTATTGTTGCATTCACTTCTAGGAATGGAGCAGATTAGGCGGATCTCATGATTTTTCATCAAAAGCTTTATTGCTTTGTGTAGCCATACATGACATGAAATAAATTCATAATATTTGTGAAATCTCTTTTCACAATATTTTGGTCGCATGAGCAAACTAGTTGCTTAGATGCTTTATTTTTTTTTATTTAATGGTATCCCAATATTCATTGCATCTAAATGTATTTCAACATTTAAAATCCAATATAAGGAATTCTTCCTTGTAATATCAAGGGTCACAAATCCAAATTTTGTAACGTTTCGCGTGTTTAGAACATGCACATAAAATAATAATATTAATAATAATAATCATCATCAAAATAATAATAATAATCACCGTCATAATAAAAATAAAAATAATAAGACGGAGATGAAAATTGATAAAGTTAAACAATTCTTATCACATGAGGAATAATATAAGGTAAAATTATAAATTGAGAAAGGATTAGAAAGAGCCTGGATTGAGACACGCAGAGCACTGTCGTTAGAGACAAAAAGCTTTCATTAGTCCTCAGTTGATTGGAGCATCGTGCTGATAACGTGTTATGAAATGAAGTTAATAAGAGAGAGAAGAATGAGAGAAAGAATAGAGAATGAGAGAATAGGGAGCAACTCATCTGTGTATTATTATTGATAGGAAGAATCATATTTATAGATACAACATGTAATCCATAAAAGAAATAAATCAACTAATTAACACAAATATTTACATAAAAAAATAATGAATCATATGAGCATCAATCATATGAGTAGATTTATCAAATCAATGCACAATCATTAATTCATAACACAATAATAATAATAATAATAATAATAATAATAATAAGAACAATAATAACAAGAACAATAATAATAATAATAATAATAACAATAATAATAATAATAATAATAACAATAATAATAATAATAACAATAAAAACAATAATAACAATAATAATAATAACAATAAAAACAATAATAACAATAATAATAATAACAATAAAAGCAATAATAACAATAAAAATAAAAATAGCAATAATAATAATAATAATAATAAGAATAAGAATAACAATAAGAATAACAATATAACAATAAGAATAAGAATAACAATAACAATAATAACAATAACAATAATAATAATAATAATAATAATAATTTTAATAATAATAATTTTAATAACAATAATAATAACAATAATAATAATAATAATAATAATAATAATAATAATAATAATAAAATTTAAAAATAATATAAATGAAAAAAATAGTATTTAAAAATAATATTAATCGAAAAAAATAGTATAACAACTAAATAAAATACTAATAAAAGTAGTAATGACAATAATAATTGATTAATATTATTTTTTATTATAATGTAATATTTAATAAAATTATTTTAAACCAATTACATTTTATTTACACTAATTACTTTTTTTATTTAAAAACTAGTCATTCATATTTTATTTTAAATTAAATTAAACAAATTACATTTTATTTTAAATTAAAATTAAAAAAATATATTTTATCTTATATTAATTTTGACCAAAAGAGTAAAATTGTAATCTTACTTTTTCATCTATTAAATCATTCACATCTTTTACAAACTTTATCTTTAAATCTCTTCACTTTCATTTTTTTATCCTTTAAAACAAACAACACAATAATCCCTTCAACTTCATCCATTCATTCTTCCTCGTGTAACCATGTCATTAGTGTGTAGAATTAACATTTTTTAAAATTATTTTGTTTGAGGGAAAAAAATTAATCAATGATTAAAACTTATTTCTATAGAACCCTGTTTTTTTTGAAAGAAAAACTCAAAACCTTAGTTGTGTAGAATTAACATAATTATTTTAATTATTTTGTTTGAAGGAAAAAAATTAATCAATTATTAAAATTTATTTTTATAAAACCTTATTTTTTTGAAAGAAAAACTCAAAACCTATTAAGCCACAAGAAATAGAACCCCTTTTCTTTCTCTCAAAACTCATCCTCTCCATAACCTTCATCTTCTTCATCCATCTTCTCACTTGCATTCAATCCTTTTCGTTATTAGAAGTTAGGGTTGTGATCGTCGCATAACCCTGTTCGAGTCCAATCTGTCTTTGGTTTTGTATACAGTCATGGTTATCGAACTCGTGGGTTGACTTCTAAACTCATACGAGTCTACGAGTCAGTGCACTATTCACGAGTTAACTCGCTTGTAAACCCATTTTTTTAGACTCGGAATGGACTCGGAGTAAACTCGGTTGACTTGTATAAAGCAAAGCTTATTGATAGTTATAAACAGGTAATAACTCAAGAAGCTTCAAACTACTCCATTTAAAACTTAAAATAAAGAATTATGGGTCTGGTGCTATGTCAGGCGCCACTGTAGTGCCATCGGGCGCTAGTTGGACAACACCACTAACTTGGCTAGCGCTAGGCGCTACTTTTGGGTGTCGGGCGCCACCCTATTTTCAGCCTAGAGAAACTTGACAAAACTATGATTCTTGTTTCATTAACCGTCGAATCGAGCTAGAATTTTAACAACAAGTCCTATACACATGAATTGTTACTTTCACAAGTGGGATCTTTGATTTGAGGTTTGTAGTAAGAAAAGTTAGTCTCTTATTTTTATCCTATTTTTAGGTTTCTATTTTGCAAAAAACATTTCTAATTTGTCGTTTTGGTTTGATCTTGGAATAAAAGAATGTATACGGTTGTTTATACAATTGTTGATGGATTCTTTGATGAATATGCATGTGTATAATGATAGATGAAACTGTACTGATGATGATAGACTTGTTAATGGATATAAGCATGTATGGAATATATGATGATTGTAATTGATGACGAACATAATATTACTTAATATGATGTTTGGTATTTGGAAGTTGATGTGGAATCATGTTTATGGATGAAATTATGGGTTTGGCGTAATCCCAATGGTCTCACGAGTAGATTCTTCGGTGGCGTATGTGTTTGGCGTAATTTTAGGGGTCTCTTTTATTAGGGGTGGGCAAAAAATCTAATTTTCTTAATCCAATCCACTTTTCCTTCAATCCAATCCATTTATAATCCATTTTATTAAAAATCCAATCCATTTAAAATCCATTTAATGGATCTGGATTTCAATCTAATCTACATTTTATATATTTTATGGATTGAATATCCATTTTATAAATCAAGATTTTTAAATATGGATAATCCAAAAAATCCAATCCAAATTTTCAATTTAAATTTTTAGTTGGGTTAGACTAAAGGTTGAGATGAACTAGGCTAAATTCAGATCCGGACGGGCCTTGCTCGATGACCTATACGGATCGGGTAGATCCGACAACCATAAGAGGTTGGGCGGGCCTAAAGATATGAACAAATTAGGCGGGCCTGACAAGTCAAACGAGTCGATTGGGCCCAACGATCCAGAAAATTCGAGTGAGCCCGATGACCCAAACAGGCCAAGCGGGCCCAATGACCCAACGGGCCAAACGGGCCAAGCGGGCCAAACGGGCCAAACGGGCTCGAAGACCCGAACGAGCCAAGCGAGCCCGATGACCCGAATGGGTCAAGCGGGCTCGAAGAACCGAACGGGTCAGGCAGGCTCGATGACCAGAACGAGTCAGGCAGGCTCGAAGAATAGAAAGGGTAAGGCGAGCCCGAAGACCCGAATGGGTTAGGCAGACCCGAACGGGCCAGGCAGGCCCAATGACCAAAATAGGTCAGGCAGGCCCAAAGAGTCAAACAGGTCAGGTAGGCCCAAAGTAGGTCAGATGGGCCTAACGACCCAAACGGGCCCAATGAGCTGGACGGGCCCGACGACCTACACGGGCCTTATGACCCGGATGGCACGATGACACGAACGGGCCCGAAGAACCAAACGGGCCTTACGACCCATAGGAGCTCAACATCCTAGACGGGTTGTACGACTTATTCGAGTCGTCCTGCTTATCTGGATCTATTTTAAAAACCAATATATTTTTCATGTTGAAGATGAAAGCCCATGAGTTGGCTTTGACTCATAGGGCTTTTGTAGGATTTTTGGCCCTGTGAGCTTCTTTGATGGGGGATTTTTTTTTAGTGTGGGCTTTTTTGGCCCTCGCCCGCATGGGCCAGGGCCAAGCCTTGTGGGCCGGGCCAAATTGACACCTCTATGGGTCAGCCTGACGACTCAGACAGGTCGTGCCTGACGACCTATACGAACGGAATCATGTTGGCCTTAATGACACAAGTTTTAAAAAATTCAATTTAAATTTCTTTTATAAAAAATGGATTCTGGATTTTGAACTTGATCCAAATATTTGGATTAGATTTAAATCTTGATCCAAATATTTGGATTTGGATTTAAAAAAATCCAAACTACTTTTGCTAAAAAAATGGATTTGGGTCAAAAATCTAATCCAATCATTTGGATCTAAAATGGATGTGGATTGGATCATTAAAAATCCAATCCATGCCCACCCCTATCTTTTATAGATTCTTTGATGCCATAAGTGTTTGGCGTAATTTCAAAGGTCCCGTTAGTAGATTCTTTTGTGGCGTATGTGTTTGGTGTAATTCCAAGGGTCTCGTGAGTAGATTCTCTAGTGGTGTATGTGTTTAGTATAATTCCAAGGGTCTTATGAGTAGATTCTTTGGTGGCGTGTGTGTTTGGCATAATTCCAAGGGTCTCATATGTAGATTCTATGGTAGCGTTCCTTTAATGAATCCAATTTCAATGCTTGTATCTGGATAATTGGGTCTTGTATAGTTTTCTCTTATAAATTGTATGTGTTGATGAATGATTGATAAAATCTTATAACATGAATTATATGTTCTATATATGATACTCCTTTTGTAAATTAGCTTATCTTCTCTTGTTTGTTTGTTATGTCTTGTGATAGAGATGCCTCTTGTGATTGAGGAGCCAATTGTATGGGATTAAATCATGTTAGATATAGTTTTGTAATAAAATCATAGTATAATAGTTTAAAAGTACATGTCTTATATTATTATAGTCTTATATGTTGGATGATTGTATTATTATAATATGTATTTTGGATAAGCTAATTTTTGAATATTTGTAATGAACTATTTTATTTTAATAGTACTATGCTATTAAAATAAGATATTAATTTTTTTTCCTTTATAGAGGGTTCACATCTCTTATTTGTTTTTTCAATGTTGAAACTAAAAAAAGAATGAAAGCAATGGGTTAGGTTTAAAATGTTTTATTAGACAATAAAATCTAAAGATAAAGAATCCCATAAAAAAACTACAACTATTTATGAAAAGACTTAAACAATTTGGGATAACACATATTTTACATTAAATTGATTTTTTTTTTCTTAATTTTTTTTTAAATAATAGAAGTGTTAATTACACTCAATATTAACATGCTAAGAGAATAAAAAATAAATTAAAAATGTATTAGGAACAACATAAATTATTAAAAGAATATTGAGGCTAAAAGTAAACAAAATATGTGTCAAACTTACTCCAGTATTAACGTGTCACTTATCGCCTAAATTTACCAATTTGTGGGATGCAAGTGAATGCTGAAACATAATAGATATAATTGAGGATAATTATCTAAAACATACTATTTAAAACATATGCAAGTGACAAACAATATTATTTAAAACATATTCATTATCTTTAAATCTATGTAATTTCCTTAATAGATATAATTGAGGATAATTATCTTTAAATCTCAATAGATATAATTGAGGGTAATTTAGTAAAAATGTTTAGAATTAGTGCATCTTTACGATGTCCGCAACTATGGTTCAATTTATTCTCCTAACTTTAGAAATAGATGAATTTAGTCATTTTAATATAATTTTAGTAAGTTTATTTGATGTTTCATACATGTATATGTACGTATGTACACTTACAAGATGGGATAGGAGAGGTCAAAGGTTTTTACCAAAGAAAAAAGAGAAACCAAAAAAGGGGAAATGAGTAATAAAAATAGAGAGAACGAAAAAAATAGTAATTTTTTTACAAACTACCACTAAGGTAAGAGGATGAGACATTTACCATATATATATATATATATATATATATATATATATATATATATATATATATATATATATATATTTCCTTTATTTCTCTATTTTATGTTATTTTATTGAGTGGGGTGTCCCTAACCCCATCATCCTCTTTATTTTTTAATATCTATAAGCAGACCACCAAGAATACCAAGAGCAATGGCGGTGATGGTCCAACAATACAACAAATCGTGCAGAACATCGAGGTGTTGAGGTGAGAGAATGAAACTATACAAAAGCGTTCAAAGGAGGATCACACAAGGGCAAAGGTCGAACAACCCCTCTCACAAAGCATAAACTCACTACCATGAGGAATACAAGAAATAATTCCAACCACCACAAGGAAAAGTCTAACAACAACACTCTGACTATGAAACAAATTCTACCTCTATTGTAATGTCCCATTTAAATAATAACATCATTAAATGAAACATCACACAAAGTAACATAAAGAGCAACGTTGTAGAGTATAAATATCACTCCTTATAATAAATCCCAAATACTTAGGGAAAAGTCTAATGCACACCACGATGTCATTGATTAAACAAGATAAAAGTTGAACAGTACTTAAAATAAATGCTCAAAGAGCAAGACAATACACGGGCTACAACCCTAAAAGAGAACTCGGAAAGGTGGGATCTGACTCAAGACAAGCTAAGTAGCGGAATCTCCATCACCCTGATGACCACGAGGAGTTCTCGCATCTGTTCACATTAATAAATTGATGATCATCGCAAAAGGAGAAAAACCAGACATAGGAGATACAACAAACAGAAGGATAAGCTAGAGTGAAAAAGGTTTGATCATACAACTGCATACAATTTAAAGTCAATGATACATACGTCCATAAAGCATATAATGACCGATAAACAATACACTACGACTCAAGACACGATTATCCGAATACATATAATCAGTCAGATTGATTGGATGTTTGCATTTGTGGTGACCTTTACTGCTCTGTAGAGCCAATTACCAATGGGTTTCACCCTACCACTCACAAGGTTAGCCTTCAAACATCTAAGGCCATTATCCTACCAAAGACTAGGGCCTCCTACTACTCTCACCACTCGAGTCAGTACGCTCTACGTGAGACTAACTGACTCTTTAGAGTGTTAGGACGAAATTCTTACTTGAATCCTTACTAAATTATATAATGAGGCACCACCATGAACCTTCGTGAAATTACGTCCTAAGCATGAGGCACCACCATGAGCTTCCACTAATAGGAGTCATGGAATTACGTCCTGACCATGAGGCATCACCACGAAACCATCGTGGAACTACGTCCTGACCAATGAAGCACCACCACAAAACCATCGTGGAATTACGTCCTGACCAATGAGGCACCACCATGAGATCTCACCTAGAGATTCATGGAATTACGTCTTAAACCACACCAAAACCATGTCTTACCAACCAAACATAAAGTTATCATGCATACCAATTTCATGCCAACATTCATAACCAACTCTACAAGTAGCAAAGGTGTGTGGAATTTGTACTTCAAAAAACCATTATACTGATGAATGTCCGAGCTTAACAAGAATTATTGTGGAGGAACCATCCCAAGCTTTTGTTGCCAACATGTTTGGAGAAAATAGAACATCTCATAATAACTATGACTTGTCCTCTAGTAGGTATGATCCAAGTTTGAAAAATCATCCAAATCTGAAATGGGTTAATCAGCAACACCAACAACCCTATGTTCCACCTCAAATGAGACAACAACCTCAACCAGATGTTACATCTAATGATTCGATGGTAGAAAAAATTATGAAGATGGTTGAGTAGAACGTTGTAGTGAAGAAAATGATTGTTGGCTTGACTCATAGTATAGAGAAGTTAGAATCTAATGTTAATCAATTTATTCCTAAAGAATCAAGTCAACTACATGCACAAACTGTGATCAATGTAAGTGTTATTACTTTAAAAACGGGTAAGCAAGGACAAGGTCTTGAGGATGCCCAAGAGGATGAAGATAAAGAGAACAAAGTTGCACCTATTGATAAAAATGGTGGATTAGGAGAACCAACACAAGTTACATTTGAGACACCTACACCCACTAATGATTCCAAGTTAGTATCCTCTAATTCTTCTTCTAAAAAGTATTCTTCATCTTATTCTCCTACTCCTCTGTATCTAAATTGTTTGAAACCAAAAATAAAAAGATAGAGGAGTTGGACAAAGAAATCTTTAATACTTTCAAGAAGGTGTGGATAAATATCCCTTTACTGGATGCTATGAGACAAATTCCCAAATACGCCAAGTTTTTAGAAGAAGTTTGCACAAATAAAAGGCATGTTAGGGATAATGAGGTTGTAAACATGGGAAGAAATGTCTCAAGATTGATTAAGAGACCTATTGAAATACCACGTAAATTTAAGGATCCAGGTATTTTTTTTTTTTGTTCTTTGTGTGATAAGAAGTACTAAGTTTAACAATCCCATGTTAGATTTAGGAGCGTCTATAAATATAATGCCTTTATCAGTTTTTACTTTTCTTCATCTCGGACCTCTTAAGACTACAGGTGTGGTCATTCAATTGGCCAACCGTATCATAGTTAACCATGCAGATGTACTTGAAGATGTACTTGTCCGTATAGACAAGTTGATTTTTCCTGCAGATTTCTACATCCTGGATATGAAGGACGATGAAGGAATGAGTTCGACCACAAATATCTTGGGAAGACCATTCATGATGACTATACGTACCAAGATAGATGTGCATGCATGATCATTAACCATGAAGATGAAAGATGAGAAGGTGCGATTTAATGTATTGGAAGCTATGAAGCACTCGATTGAAGATCGTTCTCTGTTTTGTATTGATCTACTTAGTGACTTAATGAACAATTTTTCTTCTAGTTTCTTAGACGTTTTTTCTACCTCATCTTCTTCTTTGGATTTTTATTTTTCGGATATGTCGTACATGATGTTAGACAATAAAGAAAACTATAAAATAGGTGAAATTAAGGACGTGATGTCACCATATGATACTCGTGCGATGTTTGAGTGTGATGTTGTGGTGGCTGAGATTACCTTAGGCAGTACAATGTTGCCATTTGTGGAAATGCCATCCACTTTGGAGTTGAAACCTTTACCATCTCTTTTGAAATATGATTATCTTGGTAAGGATGGGAACATCCCTGTTATTATATTTTGCCTTGCTTAATGATGAGTAGGAACAACAATTATTGTAGGTCACTAGAAATCACAAGAGAGCAATAGGCTAAAATTTGGCAGATATGCCTGGAATTCGTCCTTCTTTCTGCATGCATAGAATACTTAAGACGAGGATGCTAAGCGAGTGAGGCAACCTCAAATGAGACTAAATCCTCAACTAATGGAGGTTATGAAGAAATAAGTCACCAAGTTGCTACAAGCATGTATTATATATCCTATTTTAGACAATATTTAGGTGAGTCATGTACATATGGTCCCCAAGAAATATGGGATTATCGTGGTCAAGAATGAGAAGGACGAGTTGATTCCTACTCGTATTCATAATAGTTGGAGGGTCTGTATTGATTACATGAGACTAAACTAGGCCACTAGGAAAGACCATGTTCCCTTACCATTTCGGCGATGTATGATTAGTATTTTTACATATTTGTTGAAGTATTGTATTGAAGTTTTTATGGATGATTTTAGCGTGTATGGTTCATCTTTTGACCATTGCTTGTCTAATCTTGCGAGAATTTTGGAGAGATATGAAGAAGCTAACCTTGTTTTAAATTTTGAAAAATGTCATTTTATGGTGGAACAATGTATAATTTTAGGCCACGTTGTTTTTGAGAATACTATTGTAACACCCCAATTTTGGGATGTCACGAAAAGTTAGAAAATGAATGTGTTTGACGGAAAAAGATTATCATTGAAACTGTAATAATAAAAAACTTTTAATTTGATTTAAATTACGTAGTTCAAAACGTCAATTTGTTTAAAAACATTAAAATAACAATAGTGAAAAGAAAATTACATAGTCTTCGGTATCTGATTTAAAACAACTAAATAAATTATAAGAACTTCCGAGTTCACCCCAGCCTCTTGTCAATCTACTTCATGCCAAAAGCACCTGCATTGTCATCTGTTCCTGTATAACACACACGTTATACGATCATCGCACACACAATAAACACACAAACAAACAAATAGGGGTAAGCTAACCGTAAACAATGATATATAAAAGAAATTCAGCAAAATAAAACATGACAAATAATATTGAACGTCACATCCAAGTAAAATACTTAAACATAGTAATCCCAATCAAACCTTTGGTTTGAACACAACACCCCAAAATCCAAACAACTATACCTAACCAAACAGACTATCACATTAATCTATAATCCTTAAACATAATATTAATAATCAAGCTTTGGTTTTTTGCCTCCTTTTACCCCACCACACATCTAGTTTCTTAGAATCAGATGGTTCGAGTAGTTCGACCATCGCAACAACAGACAAATCTCCCTTATTCCTCAAGGACTTATGAGTAAAAACGTCGGTGCATCGCACACCTAGCACTATACTCAGCAACGAGCCGTAAGTAAGGCGAAACATCTTTACTCTCCCCACTGTTTCACATAGGTTAGAGAGTTCAGTACTTGGACCAATCCTCTACCACTACTTCACACAGGCAAAGATGACCCTTTCCATTGCTTCACACAAGCGAAAAACTCTTCACTAGGTCTATAGGTGAAACGGAAAACCTCACCATAATCAAATATTACCAATATTATCACTTAATATGCACTATCATTAACAGCACCTAAACAACATATATCCATAGTACTGGAAATCAATGCACTCACACATAATGAATACTTGTAAATTCATTAAGCACCAACACAAGTACTGTAATAAGCCAAGGAAAATTCATAATATAGCACCCTGTATTTACGTAAAACGCTGCACGATCACTCCCAAAGGAAAGAAGAGATTTGGCATTTGAAAAAAAAAATGTGAATGCAATTCACGTAATGGCTAAGATAAAATATGAAAAGTTGCATCATTCAATAAGTGGGACCCGCGGCAAACAAAACATGCACCAAAAGAAAAACAACTAAAGTCACATATGGTATTGTAATTTATTAAGGAAGAGAAAAAGAGAACCACACTAAAAGAAAGGCATTGCATCACTAAAGGGGAACGAAAATTCCAAAAGGAAAAGAATCCAAAGGCTTCAAGTGGGACCCATGGCTAAGAATAAAAATATAAAGAATTTTGCATTTAAGTAATTTGCACCCAAAAAATTTAAAGGAAAAGAACAAAACACGTGGCCCCATATGAAAAAGAAACAAACGCATGGCTATGGAGAAGAAACGAAAAGTAAGTTTATATGGAAGAAACAAGAGTTGCACCTAAAAGAAATATAAGGAAAGAGAAAAAACAAACCCCGTGAGCCCACCACGCCTCCATGCATGCATGGTTTTTTTCGAAAAAAGAGAAAGAAAGAAGTTGGTAACACTGCACTCACCACACATCACCACACACCAATTAACCCAAACATAAGCCATGATTCATGCAAAGAACGAGAAAAGAACAAGGAATAGACGACTCTAAGGTTCTCCATGAAACTTATACCCAAAAATCTCACATACATATTTGTCCCATTAAAAAGGGTTTTAAACAATAACGCATAGGCCAACAATAAATTTGATGGGTTCAAAACGACGAAAGGGAAAGAAAGATGGTCGCACCAAAAATGAGAAGAAGCACTGAGAATGTGATGGGTTTCACTAATGTAGACAACCAAGAAAACTGCACCAACGCAAGGTTCGTTGCCTCAACTACATCAAGAAAACTGCAGACCCAACCCTTCCCCCACGAACCAGCCTCCGAGAGCACCATAAGGAAAGGAAAACTTAAGCCATGGAAGAGGCAACGCAACTATTGGCATGGCCAAGTTTCAAGGTTGGATACACTTTCAATGAGCCCCACCAAAACTCACACTACAAAAAATTTGATTTTAGGAGAGGTTATTTTGCGGAGGTCGTAAGAAACCTCGACAAATTAACATTACTTGGAATGATTTTACAGATTATCTAAAATGAAAATAATAGCAGGGGTTTTCATTCTATTTGGAGGAGGTTATCTGTGATTCTTTTTTTTCACTTTTTTTTTCCTTCCCTCCTTTTCATTTCTAAACCTTCACTGTTTCGTTCTTCGTTTGCCATTGCACAAAACCCTTCACCCTTCCCGAACCAGCTTCAAGTTGTGAGATACCTAGGAACAACGTCCCAATCCAAACACTATGCGTCCTTCATTCGACTGAGGCATCACGTAGCAGCACCAATCATCGTTCCCTCTCTGTCTCGACTCTGACGCTCACGCGAGAAAAGAGACTCTGCATCTTCGAGAATTGGTTTTTTTTGGTCAAGTAAGTGATGATTTATGGTTTTACATTTTGAGTTTCTTTGGATGATTTTATTGAATTCCACCTCACCAATTTTAGTAGAAATACCTGATGTTTGAGAAATTCATACTGATGTTATATCTGTAGGGTTCTGCTCCTCTAGGTTACATCATTTTTGTTGGTTAGATGTTAAGTACAATGGGCAAACAACATTGTTGAAAAGGAGACTTTGATGAATCGGGTGAGCTTTGTGTGATTTTGCTAAAGGTGCTTTGATTGCAACATTTTTATATTTTCGTTGCATAGTTTCATACATTTGTGTCATGTATCTTGATTCCTTATTGTCATGACCATAAAATGAATCATAGTTTTATCTCCTAATTGTACAGAACCTCTGGCATATTTCACTTTCTTTAGAATATAGGAAATATTTATAATATAGCAAATAAGTGAAGTAATTGAAAGTAGTCATAATTTGTGTTATATACTATTAAATTCCAGTGCATAGTTGATGTGCTAACTCATGGCTTCATAAGTGCTAAGCAGTAGTACTTGGTTTTCACTTACGTTTATCTTGGGAGGAGGCCTTAAATATTCAAGGTTGTCCATCATGGAATATACTCAAGTCAAATATACCCATGCGTATGTTTGTTCTTCATTCAATTTGTAAGTGCAAAGCAATGACATATCTACTGCTAACCCAAGTTAATTGTTTTTAACAAAACATTTTCCATTATTAATTTTCTTTATAAATAATACTTTCAAGAGTCTGCTTGATGCCATGAAGAATATTTATAATTTTGTAAGTTTGTGACCTTACTGGAAGTAGTCATAATTTCTGCTGGAAATACTAATTTTGTCATATATACTCTTAAATTGCAGTGTACACTTTATTCGCTAACTTGTGGTTGCATAAGTGCGAATTTGTGTGACTTGTTTTTCATTCATATCCATATTCAAGTTAAAATAATAAAGGACAAAAACTAACCTTTGGCCTTTTATTTTAAATTGTTTGACGTCGCAATGGTGAAATAAGAATTTTTTTTCTCTTACCAAGATGGACTTACCTTTTGTCAGCACTTTCCCCATTACGAATGCATTCCTCTTTAACCATGTACTTTGAATAGATGTCATCACATTTGCAAGTCTTCATATTTCATTTAATCTTACTCCTTAGCTCTTGTTGAACTTCAGCAAGCTTTGCATGAGTGTATTCTTCTTGGAACTGCCTTTCAATAAATGATTGAGTGGCACAAGGTAGGGTGGTATTTAACGAACCAAAGTCGGGTTCAATTTCCTTCTCGACCTTGGATCATAGAGCATTGTCATATTGGACGACAAATTGTTTGAGTGTTGTGGTAGAATTAATGAAATCATCAAAGAAGACATTTATACCCTCACTTCTCTGAGTGGTGGACATACCAGCCCAAAATTGTGACTTCAAATAATAAGGAACTCATCTACTTCTTTCCTTGTAAAGCATTGAAAGCCATTCGTTATTTTGTAAGGAAAACTTGGATATGAATTATTCCCAACCTACCTCAAAATCAATAGTGGAGGTGGACTCGTAAACCAATTGTTTCAAACCATGCTTTATGGTCTTGTAGGTTGTCAATCCACCTAATTTTTTTTGGACTTTCTTCATGATGTGCCACAAACACAACTGATGTTTGGTGTTGTGAAATACAAGAAGCAATAGCATTTTTCATTGCTTTGCATTGGTCAGTTATGATCCCATCTGGTGCCCTGTTCCCCATGCACCACAACAAACATTGAAAGAGTCATGTAAAAGTTGAAGTATCTTCTAAAGACAACAGTCCACAACCTAGTAGAATTGATTGCCCATGATGGTTAACACCAACAAATGGTGCGAAACGCATGTCGTATTTGTTGGTTAGGTATGTAGTATCAAATGAGACAACATCACCAAAATCCACTTAGGTAGCTCTACTCCTTGCATCTGCTCAAAAAACATTAATGATTATATTTTTTGCGTTAATGTCAATTTCATAATAGAAGTAATTATTCAACTTTCTCATTATTGATAAATGTTGCATCAAAGCCTGGCCATCTCCCTCCTTCCCAAAGGCACGTCTTTGTTGCCCGATGTAGTTCCTTGTGTCTCGCTTGACGAAATCTAAGTTCTCAAAACCTCCTACATGGCCTACCAAGGACTTAAAAGTCTTGTTCAAATGTACACCGGCCTGGTCATTAATATATAGGGTTTGCTTGGCTTGTAAATTCAACCTTCTATTTCTACGTATTAACCTTGATTTTGTAGGACTAATGTCATGATTGTGTTTATGAACCATAGCGCTTACTATCCATGCTTGTGGTTTTCTCACCATTGTTAAGGATACTGGACATTGTCTTCTTTGGGTAGGGTGGGTCTTCAATTTGGGTGGGATTTGGGACACATACTTACCTTCCCTTGAGCAAACTAATTTCAGGTAACACAAGTGGTCATCATCATCCTTTTTTGAGGTGTGAATTCGCACCCCAAAACCACATTTGACAACATGTTTCTTGTAGAAACTCTTAATGTCTTTTGTAGTCTCAAATTGCATTACAACTATGGGCAAAGCACCATCCTCAGTGTGGTTAATCAATTCAGCAAAACCAAAGGTATCCTCCCCATATGATGTACCTAGACCACAATCTTCATCAAGTAAAGTAATGTCATCCAAGCATATAAGGTCATCTCGTTCCCCATTTTGCATCTACGGATGAGATTAAAATCAGAATGAGTTAATTTTATCCACACATTCAACATCACTATGGTCATTCAATGAGTTAAATCATTTTTTTAAATTTAGAACAATGTTTCTAATTCATTTGAGAGTAAGGAGTGGATTTGAAAAAAATAAATATGACTTTATACCAATTACTTTCATAAAGTGTAACGTAGCTGGAAGACATTAAACATAGAAAAACGCACCATTACAATGGGTGGAAGGTGGTTGTTGGTCAAAGAAAATGATGTTATTTACTACTTCTTGAACCTCTTCAATGCATCCAAAAACTCAACAGTTGTTATGCGTTGAATATTAATGGCAGATTTCATTTGCTTTAACTTGTTTTAAAGGGGTTTGATGAGTGTGTGCTTTTGCCCTCATTTAATGTTTAATTCTGGGTATTTTAATTGAATTTGTGTGCTCAAAGATTGATTTAATTGGGATTTCCTATAATTGGGTTTATTGAGCATCAGATACAAAAACATGTTAAAAATAGCTTTTTAGTTGCATAAATGTTCTTTGGATATTTTGAGGTGAGTTAGTGCAGTTGTAGCTAAGTTGAGCTTATGGAGGTGTGGAAATAAATTGCTTAAAGCTTCATGACACCTTAAAAATAAATCCAAGAATAGGAAATTATAAAAATCACAAAAATCCAAGCCAAGCATTCCAAGAAGCTCAGCACGTCGGAATTGAGGAACCCTTAGGGAGGCCTAATTTCTTTCTCTCTCTTTTTTCTCTATTCTTCTCTCTTTATTTTGCATTCATGGAGTTCTAAACTTCTTGGGTTGATTCCATTGTAATTTCTTAATTGGATTCTGATGTTAGATCAATTAATTTCTTTGTTCTTTTTATTATTGTTGAGGTTTTCATTCATCTATGTCTTTTATCTTTAAATCACGTAAGAAGTAATGATTTTAAATCTATATGCATGTTGGTCATATGAGTCCAAGGGTTTTTAAATTGAATTGAGACTTTACTTTGATTTTATTTAGAAACTTTCATATGATTAAATGAGTTTTTACCAATAATTGAGACTTTACTTTGGTTAAAGGTATTTACTCTAACTACAATTAATTGAGACTTTACTTTGATTAATTAAGCTTTTTATTTGGTGAGGAGATAAAAGAATAGACATGATTAGGCATAGTAAATTTGATTAAGATTGTACTTTGGTTGAATTTACTGTGGATAATCTAAAATTTCTCACTTTTAATTGAGACTGTACTTTGGTTAAAAGTGAGAACGCCAACAAATTAATTGAGACTTTACATTGATTAATTTGTAAATCTATAACAATAATTAATTGAGCAATAATCTTTAGATAACCGATGATGAATCTATTTTGAAAAAGCAATGGAATCAATCTATTTTCTTTACTATTTTTTTATTTCTTTTTATCTTTTAAATTTTATTTCTATCTTTGTTTATCTTAATCCCCTATATTTTTTATTTTATTTGACTAACTCATTTGTATAGTTTTATAAGAACTAATTTGTTAAAAATTAATTCCATGTTCGTTGGGAGACGACTTAGGGTTACTTTACCCTTTCTATTTTCTTGACTACTATCTTAGCAATACTGAAGTTGCTATAGTTTAGTAGTATTAATTTGATCGCGTCAACGACAGCGTTATCAGGGTTTAATTATTTTTACTTATTTTGTGCAACCTGAAAAGTAAGACAGTGACCTTCCATGCAATGAATGCAATTTAATGTTGATGGTTGACAGGACAACTGTGAGAGAGTGGCTTGTAGAAAACGTAGAAAAGCAATGTAACAAGATGGACTATAAAGACGGAAAAGTCACGTCAATTAAATTATCACTTTTAAAGGGTAGTTTTGTCAACACTTCAAATAAGACCCATTGAATGGGTCTCCTTCCTCATAATTTTATTCTTATGGGTATCTACAGTAGAGAAAATGGAACCATGGCAGGCTCTGGAAGTAGATGTATTCAACTTGCACACATTCATGCGACGGTGCAATGAAACTATGTCTTTTATCCTTGGTCCAGTAGGAAATTTTCATGCTGTGATGATGAACCGTGAGGCAGAGTGAGGGTAGTCAACACAACAATTTATGGAGGACATCGCTGCAACAACATTTGCTCATGATTTGGGAACAAATGCTTGGAAATGGGCCACCATGTACATAAAACACCATGATAAAATATTAGTGGATGAACTTGTTGTAGATATATATATAATGAACCTCTTTTTTTTCATCAGTGCAAAGAACTGAATGGCGTAACTAATACCAAATGCAAATTTGGTGGAAGAGGGTCACATGAAAAAGGTTACTCTTTTTTACAGATTGCCCTTTGTGGCCTGTGTTGTGAAGGAGTGTAAGCCAAATGGGTTGGGTAATCTGCTTATGATTGTTAAGATTGTTGATCTTATATTATGTTGTTAATGTCCTCAATTTGTCCCCAAATAACATGCTAAATACAGATTATAATGCTCGTAAAATTTTATATCAGGACCAAAAACATACTGCCCAGGCCAACGTCCACAAAAAAGCAGTTTCACATCCTTAATGTGGTCCACTAATTGGTGTTGGGGTTGTCATATAACTGAAAGAAGTGGTCATATTCAAGCCCAAGCCAGATAAGTTGTACACAAAAATCACACAAAGGAATATTGTTAAGATCTGATATTTTATAATTTATTCATTATTTTGTGTGTTGTCCAAAAACATATTTAATGTGATAAGTTATCATGAAATGCATAGGTCGTCAACCATGACATCAGTAGTCCAAAAATTGAAGAGGTACAACCTTGACATACTATGGAGGGACAAAAGGAACAAACCCAAGACTGTGTTCAAGCCAATTTGAACCCCAATGAACAAGTACTTGTAGACAGTGATGTACACATGAATGTTCAAACAAATCTGGAAAAGAATGTGGATGCAAATGGGGAGCACCTAGATGAAATCCTTCTAGAGACAATAGAGGATATCAGTGATGATGAGCAATTGACCTACATTAGCATTGATGACAAAATTACTTATGACATGATTAAATCAAATCATTAGTTTCCTCTTTGCAAAATGTACTTATGCCACTATAAACAAGCATACTTTTGCCATTGTACTTTTTGTCAGTTTCCTAATGCTCCAGATATTTAAGTACCCTAATACCATAGTCAAATTGTACATCAAAACCAAATTTAATGAAATGAAATATGACAATAGTCATCATGTCTTACATGCCTTACTACTTTCAATTGACACCGACAAAAGCTTACAAGTTAGGTTGTTGTGGCAAGTCTTCAATGATTAATTCAAAACTTGGTTTCTCTTTGGATAGGGGAGACATAGCATAGAAAACAAATGCTCCAAATTATGGGCCTTTAAACAAACCAAGTAACATGTCATATTACTTTATAGCCAAAAGAAATAAAAAATCATTTCTGCATATTAAAGAACATCACACTACTTCTAATATGATTATCAATTTGTTTTCTCCTAGGACATTGTGTCCTAGGGAGTCAAGAACATACAATTTTCTTGTTTCCCAATTAAGGGCATAACACCACTAATGGTTATCATGAAGCACATATGCCATTAACTGAAACAAGTTAAGTAAAATAATTGAAACACATAAACTGACTATAGCCACAACAGACAACATTGACAATACTAACAAATTTTGTCGTGAAGACATCATTTATAGAAAGAAGTCTATGCACAAATAACTCATTGTAGTTTGTTAAAGACCAAACGCATTTGTTAACCTTCCGCTTTGAACAATCACGAATGACCTTATCATGCATAAAATATGAATACAATTAACTTTGGCAAACAAATTAAAATTGTTTATAAATAAAGCAGTACATGTTTCACTACTGGTTAGTATCTGCTCATTTATCTCAACAAATACACATCTTTCATGTGAAAAAGATGATATTAAAGTCATCAAAATAACACCGACAATAATGAAAAAAGACAATTCCCATTACCTTTTCACTTTTGAAGTTATAACTTGGTACAAAAATAACTTCTCCATGTAAGGACCAACTACTTCAGTAGGAGGATTATTTAGTTTGACGTAAGGAACAATGGCTAGGCGATCAGGTTGTCATCACCTACTTCACTGTCCATTACCTTTTCTTCCTTCAAGATGGCATCTGTAACTTCAGAAAGGGATGCATGGGCTTTTTGATGACAAATATGCACCAAAATTCATGTGTTACAACCTTCCTACTAAAATACAAAATGTTGAAATGATCATTTCAAGATCGCCTAACTGCTGGGAAATAAAGGCTAGTGCCTAACTACTGGGAAACAAAGGCTAGTGCCTCAACAATTATCGCAAAATCGTCACTTAAAGTGGCATCATCACCGACCTTATGCTCTTTGTAAATTTCTTCTTCTTCAGTAGTTTGGGTAGCTTTAGGGGTAATTCGAGGTTTAGCGCTCAAGGCTGCTTCAGCAGATCTGCCATCTTTGCCATTAATGCCTGTTGCAGTAGTTCTGGCAAGCCCAACACTAGTTGCACCTACAACACTGATTGAGGCTCTAACACTAGTTGCATGTCCACCAATGGTGACAGCTTGAACACTTGTCCCTAGACCACCAGTTGTCTCCTCAATGCCTAAATTTTGTGCTTCAGGAGTTCCATCACCTTCAGCACTTATAGACACAACTGTTGCACCAATGTCGTCATTATGCAATGTTGATGCTCCACAAATTTCAACAACTTCAGCAATTGCATTGGTTGCAGCAGGCAACATCTACTCACTATCAATTGGCGCTCATTCACCAATTGTTAGGGGTTTTGGACCACCAGTGTTGTCAAACTCAATGTGGCCCTCCTCAACATTAATTTCTTGATCATTATCTCTTCCACCATTGACCTGAACTACATCACAAGCAGCACTATGGTCCTCATCAACCGTCTACTCCAACCTTGTTGTGAAAATTTATTTTCATCTTCTCCAATTCTTGTTTCAATTTCAGTAGCAATTTTGCATTAGCATTCAACTTGTCCAGCAATTATGTTTTCTTTTTTTTTCCATTGGACGTGCCTCATCAACCAAGATAGGAAGGTTCATTTCCTCCTGGGTTAATTCCTAATCCATTTGAACCTACACCAACACAGAGTTTGGTTCCAAATCCCAAGTAAAAGTTATTAGGAAACAAAAACAAAAAATATAGTTGTTCATATCACATATCATGGATTTGCATTTCCAAACACAGGGGTTTGTAGTTAAATACATTGAAGGCAAATTAAACCTGCTCTTATCAAATTACAATTAAAGGCATATGTGCAAATAATATTACATGGGTTCGCAAATATGTAATACTATATAACCAAATACTTCATTTTCTAAATGCACTCAATATATTCCACTAATCCAATGCCAAATTATGCTAAGTGCCAAATAATGAAATGATAAACCCAAACTTCCAATTTATGAACTACCACCATCATAGTTTTCCAGATTACCTAATTTGAAAATCAATAACAATGGCTTCGTAGTTATACAATGCATACTTAGCAATACACAAATACTTAGCAAATCAATACATATAGGTTGGCAATTATACACGGTATTTCAATTAAATGCACAAAAATATATACAACATAATGCACCTGATTGCGTTCAAAACACTTCATGATTCTTTCTCCCTGCATTCTCAGCAACGGCTAAGACAAATATCTAGGGAACATAACTGTACCAATTATATCTCCCAAAGAAAGCCTCTAACAAGCCCATACCTTCAACAAATTTCACATTATTAATACATGTCAAAAAACTATAATTATTACAATTGAAAAAACATGTACCTGAACCACAATGACTGAACCGGACACAAATATAGTGTGCTCATTTTCCTTCTCTCTATACACTATGGATGATCGATTCAAAGAAGCAATGATGAAATTGTGAACATAATTGGCCTACCGATACTTCCTCATGTTATCTAGGTTATCTAATAACCTAAAAGGCAGGTTTGTCAGAGTCCTAGAAGTCCTAGGGAAAAACAAAACAACAAGACATACAAGCCCATAAAGTCGGCAAACACTCTCCACACGCATCCTTTCAATTATGTGAATGATCTTTATATCCTTAGAACGAAAAAGCAATCGACTTCCCCGAACAAGTCACTGTCAAAAATAACATCATTGCCTGCTGCACTCAACCCCAAACATATACTCACATCTGAAAATTTAATTTAACCAACTGTTGCCTAATTTGGATGGATTCCTCGTTGGGAACCCATTGACTCAAGACCTCTCTTAGCAACGCACAGTTGATGTTCAACTCCTTCTTTAGCCGTAGGCAAGAAGAAAAAGGTGTAAATTCAAGTATTGCACGATGAGTATTACTCAGTAGTGCATTTGCTTGAACAATGTATTTCATTTCGCATCGATGCTCAATGTGAACCTAAAAAAAACCAAACAATTCAACTTACAATAACCACAAATGTAAACAATATCACAAATATACCAAATGTAATGCATAAATTCATTCATTATTTAACTTACCTCTTTTCTTATCAAAAGCTTTGGCATCACTCACATATACTTTGTTTCTACTCCATGATGCCTTTCCTTTACTCACATCCTTCTCCAAATTTTCTGATGAAGAATTTCTTTTTTGTTTCCCAGCCATTTCGCTTTAACCAAAAACCAAATCATTAACATATTCACCTTCCACCCAAAACGAAAATGCAGTCACCAAGCAATATCACATTTATAACCAACAACAACAACCACAACATGTAACCTCATTTCCTTCGTCTAAACAGAAAGCTAGAAGATGGAATTAAGATCAACCCTAAACGAAAAAAAAATCCTTTCACCCACAAAAATCTAAGTACAACACAACCCATGAAGACAACCAAAGATACAAACTAAAATCACTTTCGAATGTTTTACTTACCTTCTAACAACTGATCGAACACCAAATTGAAATGCAACTCTTGAAATATCCGCGCCACTGACTACATTACTGGAAAAAGGCCTCCTTTCGACGAAGATTCAGAACAAGAACTACTGATAGAGGTCGTACCCCACCAAATTAGAACATATTAAATGCAGTATATGAAAGTGAACCAAGTCGTCTCCCAACGACCAATATTTTCATTCAAAGCGAAATTTCCAGATGAACACAACAATAACACAAGGGGGGGTTTGGCAGACAGATTCAGAATGCTAATCAACAGATTAAATTAAATGCTACAGTGATTAAAACCGTATTGATATCCTTGATTCAAACGCAATTTCACTTATCATAGGCCACCAAATTAACACCAACTCTGCCTTATCTCAATCCACTAGATAATAATTCACTAAGCGAAAATTACAATCTAGCTTCATTATGCAATTAAGTAATGCACACTCCTTAAATTCGTGACAGCCAAGCTACATACATTAAGCATGAACATATCTTAACCAAAACGTATGTAATTACTCTGTAAATTAAGCATTAATAGATTCACCACATGCATTCCACGAATTCAGAACAAAAATATGGCAGATTTCACAAAACAAGCACAACCTCAAAGCTTCATTGCATTTTTCATCAAGGAGTCATTACAAGAATTTAGCTAGACATGGAAATGAGCAATTAAACACTTCAAAACTGGTATCACAAAAACAGAACCAAGAACCCTAACTTATGAAATCTGAAAATGCAATTTAAGAGCAAAAATAGAGATTTCAAAGCTTAAATGGAATGCAAAACAGTGCTATCATATATAAATGTAAAAAACCCATGAATGGGTATTGTTCCAAGTCAATGAAATCACAAAAGGAGCTGCCCAATGTAGAACGAAATCAAAACGCAAAACCCTCAATGGGTGCTGTCAAATGTGCATAAAAACGGTAAAAATGACCTAAAAACATGAAAAACCGCAAGAGGGGACATCCATGGAAGCTTGGAGCACGAAAAAATGGAGTTGGAGAGAATGGAGAAGATGAAGTAGCGGCTCCTCCTCCATGCAGACCTAATTTGCGTAGTCATTTCACCCCCTGTCACTCATATTTACGAAACTGCCATTATGAGCTGCAGAATTACAAAAATGCCACTCTGGGCCTCAAATGTTGACCCATTGACTTTGCTGACGTGGAAATGACATGGAAATGATGTGGCGACTCTCTTCAACTGAATATTGACGTCCAAGCTCCAAAATTGCTTCACCCAAATACCTAAAAATAATTAAAAACAAAAATTAGGCCAAATAATGTGAAATTAGTTCAAATTCAAAACAGTGGCCCAATAAAGCCCAACAGATGAAAAACACTCTAAAGATGAACAATTAAGCACTGAACAACTGTCTAATGGGTACACAAAGGCTAGTGGAATGGAAGAAAATAATGACTCATCAACTACCCACAAAAATTTTCCACCACTCCGTAAACCCACACCTTCTCCACCAACTAAAGCGTCGCCAACAAACACACCGAACGGTGAATGGAAGAAGATAGTGGGGTTTAAGCTCAGAGGAAAGTAATGACCTTCAAGGGAAGATTAAGAACTTCAGAGGAAGTAGAAGACGAAACCATGGTAACTGTTTTTCCACTTGATTAGTTCTGCAACACAGTGTAACCACTCTCCACTCTTCACACGAACAACAAAAACCTCCCTTTCTTTCGCACTTCTTTCAAAAACATGGCCAACGTGGAAATTGTGTAAAAAAATTAAAATTAAAAAAACCTTACCACATCAGATAGTGAGAGAAGTTGTCACTTTTTTCTTGTTACTATATTATTTTCCTTTTAAGTTTTATGAAGTTTTTTAACCCTTGTGATGTGGCAATTATGAGTGGTGGTGAAGTCTAGAGTATGTGTGAAAAAAAGGAAGTGTTTTCTCCATAGAAAGGAAGCCAAGTGGTGAAATATGTTTTCTCAC
Source organism: Vigna unguiculata (assembly GCF_037176805.1). NCBI lineage: Eukaryota > Viridiplantae > Streptophyta > Magnoliopsida > Fabales > Fabaceae > Vigna > Vigna unguiculata. The sequence goes on along the minus strand of NC_140795.1, from coordinate 17,965,111 downwards.
CTTTGTGGTCACCCAACACTTAATAAAGCAAGGGAGAATTGTGGTCGGTGCTTGAGAAAGTTGTTCGGCTATCATCATTAGTTATCCTTTTAAAGAAGATAGGTTTGTGGCCACTAGTTATCGCTTTTGCATTCTTTTATGTCATTCCTCTTGGCTTAATGGTAACCCACACCAAGCATTTACAAATTTGGTTTGGTTTTGAAGAGGAGCATTTGAAAGAAGACTGAACGGTTTTGCCTTCCTTTTTTGTCAAGGTCATAGGTCACTAGTCACCTACTCAGAGCAATCAAAGTTGTTCCTTTGTTGGTAGTAAGTTCTTCATTTATGGTTGTGAATGGTTGTTAAGTTTCAACTTTTTTGTCGCATCATTTTTCAGAGGTCATGGACTACAGTTTTACTATTGATATGAAACTGAGGTATCTACTATGATTGGGTTGTGGTCCCATTTGAGCTTTCCATTTTATGTGTCTTTTAAATTAACATGACCATGTGATTTGAATCCAATGAGAACCCGCACAAATCGCATACATTGGGTTCATTTGTACAGGAATCCATTGTGTGTGAGCATGGAAATTGAGGTTTCTGTTTACATGAAGATCATTACTGTTATGTGCCCTTATTTTCTTTAAAACCTATGAGGAGTAGAGACACTTTAGTACCCTACAAAAACCTGCCCATTGTTAACTCAAATTGTAAAGCTAGGAATCTGTATCATTATTGTAATTGACACCATTTGTTGACTCATTTTCCCTCACTATTAAAATAAGATTCATTTGGTTGTTGTTATTGTTTGTATTTCTTATGTCTACTTCTTGATCCAACTTGATAATGATTCCACTAGGTTGACTAAATGGAAAGGCTTCCTTAGAGATTATTTGACACGGTTTAGATTGTACTGTGAGCATATTTTGAATGTTTGAATTCATCAGGTGTAACATTTATTTTCGCTCAAGGATTGGAATTTGTTGATCTAAAATTCTAAATTTGTTGTTATGTTCTATTTGGGAATTGTGAATATTTCTAAATGCACCTATGGTTTTTTTATCTTCACTCATGAAATAGTTTTTTATGCTTATAGGTTGAGAAAATTTTGGGGAAAAAATTCAGGCAATTTTTCATTTGCTTCTCTTCCAAATCAGAGTTAGGTTTGTCCAAGGTAAGACATTCTATTTTTTTGTGGAATTAGAATTAACTAATAAAATGTGGAATGGCGTGATGTAGGTTCTTTTACGACAAATGTTTCTTATTTTGTTTGACATTTTTCAAGAATATTGGACTTGCCCAAAAGGAGGATATTAGAAAATGTATTTGATAAAAAATAGGAAACCAAACAATCACTTGCATGACATACGAGTTTGTATGATCCTATAACTCGAAGTTGCAATTTTATGAGTTTTGGAATATCTCAAGTTATGGGGTTGTTGAGTCTTGCTGGAATTGTTGACAGGAAGGAAACTAATGGATATGTCACAATCAAGTGGACAAGAGAACCTTGTTACTTGGGTTAGATTCACATGAGCTTTGCTTCATTGCTTAAACTTTAAAAATTGAACTCGTGTGCTCTGAATCCTATCTTCAATTAATAATACTTTGTGTACAAGAAAATTATTGCATAATTAAGATATTGGATGCTTTTTTAATAAAAATTCTATATTAGTTTCATTTAATTATTAAATCTTTCAATGTATTTTAATTTAATGCTTCATAAATTCTTTATGCAGGTAAGATAAAAATATATTTAAAAGGTTTTCTTTTGATGAATAAAAAAAGTCAAAGCTTTTACTTTTTATTTGGTATTTAGTAAAAAAAGTACTTTTTTATAGTTTAAAATTATTTATATTTAAATTTATAATGTTGATTATTATAAAGGCAACTGTTGATAACTCTGTAATTTAGTGAATGAAAAATAATTGGCGTAGGTTCAACTATATGGCAATGTCAGATGAAAGGCAAAGAAACATGTCAAGAAAGAGAGATAGAGAACCATGTCAAGTCTTAGCATATCCTGAAGCAATTCTATTAACATTAGTAGTCAACCAAGAATTCATAGGAGAGTCGCTAAACATTTAAGATTAGGATAACATCTTTAGGTGTATAACTGCCTTATATATGTAAATATTATTAATTTGTCCTTATGAATATGGTAAAATAAGGGCTACCATATTTCCGAAATTAACATGTCAATGGGATTTTCTTTGTACAAAAAGTCTGAAAGATGAAGGTCGTTAATGCTGAAGGGAAGTCCAATTACTATTTTTATAATTTTATAGTTAGTTAACGTGCACTCAAATTAAAACTAAGTCAACTGAAAAACTCAATGACATTTTATGTTGGCAGAAAAGCATTATTGGTGTTTCAAAGAAGAATCTCACTTGTAAAGAAGAATCTCTGGATTTTATATTGTATGAAAAGTCTAAAACAAGAAGGCAATTAGTGTTAAAGGTAATTCCATATACGTTTTTACCATTATAGGCTTATCTAATGTGCATGAAATTTAGAACATGGTTGCAGAAAAACATTAATTTTGCCCCAAACAAGTATGTCACACTGCAATTTATTTTGTACAAAAAGTCTGAAATACGAAAACACTTACTACTAAAGGTAAATTCAGTTAAGGCCACTAACATTCCATGTTGGCAGAAAACCCTTATTGTTTCCTAAACAAGTATTTCACTGTGGACTTTATATTTGGTCCAAAAAGTCTGAAAAAGAAAGCTAATTTCTGCTGAACATAAATCCAATGATTTTTGTTATCTTATTGTTTGTTAATAAAGAATTTATTATATTCTACCGAACTTAAAATAACCATATTTCCAATACACTATTAATTTTCATTATTTGGTTGACCAACTCAATGTTGAATCATACCACGAAAGAACATTTCAAATGTCATCTCATAATGCATAAACAAAAGAATCATATAGGATTACCTTTTTTTCTTGCTCTTGAACGACAACGGTGAAAGGTTCAAGATGAACAATGATGGTGAACGGTCGAACTCTAAATTGCATCGTGAGGAAGACGATTTTCAAGGGCAGAGTGTGGTTGCTGCTATCTTGTGACCTGACCTGGTGGAGAAATACGATCTCCGACGAGTGTTGCTTCGATAGCCATAGCAAGCTTCAGAAATATCTCCGATGAGTACTGTGGTGGCTGTGGTGCTGCCTTGTGGTGGTTGTGTTCTAGATGGAAAGGAGTTTGGGGGCTGACTTGAGAGTGAAATGCTCGTGTTTCACTTAGGGTGAATCATCGTGCTGACTATGGGATTTTTTTCTTTTAAGGGTTATCAATTTTTTATTTTAATAGAAAAATAATAATTGACAAAAAACTTTAATAAAAATTAGAGGAAAAGATGAAAGCCCAGGAAAGATGGGCGCGGGATGGGAAAAATGGAACAATAATATAATATATGATAGTAGCGTTTGTAAATGCCATAATTTGCATACAAAATGTGGCAGTTGTTGACATGAGAAGCCAAGGTGGTTTGCTTCTTGTAAATTTGATGAAGATTGAATGAAGCTCTTTTGAACTATCTTGAAGCCATAAACATTGGAATGAAGCCTACATTGATGAAGGAAAGGAGATTTGATGATATCCATGGTGATCAAGGCTGAAACATGTGCTCTCCATGTAGTTGCATCTTTAAGAAAGTGTACTTGTAGTTTGTAATTCATGTTGTAGACCTTAAAGCATTAATTAGATGTAGTTTGGTTTTTGGTGTATTTTTAATCTGTTGAATGGTTTTTCAACAGGTTAAAAGGTTGGCTGCAGTAGTGTTAAACTGCAACAAATTCAATCAGTTGATTTAGTTTTTAATCGACTGATTTCACTTAAGTCAAGTGAAATCAACCGATTGATTTGAATTTCATAACAGTTTGACTATAAAAGCTGTGATTTTCGAAAGAGAGGTTTGTTGATCATTTTAGAGCACGAATTGGTTCTGGAAACTTGTGGAAACTCTCTCCTTCGTGATCATAGGTGTTGCAGCTGATGAAGATTGATCTTGGATCAATTCTTGAAGCTTTTGGCTTGGTTTGAAGCTTGGAGAAAGTGGTTTGTGGTAGGCAAAGTTGTGCTACCACTGAGGTTTGATCTTTCTCAAGCTTTGTGTGTGTGCCTGGTGGTTTTCCAGGTCTGCAAGAGGGTTCTTGTTGTGCTGGTGTGATTCTTGTGTGATACAAGAGTCTTTTGTGGTGTTTTTGCATATTTTGGAAGTGTAAGGGTGGAGTCTTTGTAAAACTTTTGAAATAGTGCAAAGTCAAGCTCAGGTTGCCTTGACAAACTGGATGTAGCTTAGGTTTGAGTGAACCAGCATAAAAATTTGTGGTGTCCTCTCTTCTCTAACCTTTCTCTCTTGCATTTTCATTTTAACGTTTCAAGAACTTGTCCTTTAATCATCTTTTTCATGTTCTTGCATGTTTTCATAGTATCTGAAGCATTGAGCATGTTTGTATAATCATTTGGAACTGATCTTGATCATTCTTGAGCATTGTTTCTGGTTTAAAATTCAAATTCACATTTCTGTGTTTTTCCCAGTATTTTAGTCGACTGTTTTTCAATTTCAATTGATTGATTATACCAAAACAGAATCTGTTTAGTAAAATCAATCTGTTAACTCTGTTTTTGATCGATTGAAAGTGTATAGTTCAGTACTGTTTGCATCCTAACTTGGTGATCTATTTGATTCAATTAAAGGAGGTTTTTAGCTTGCAAAAATAGCCTAAAGTTTTAACTAGTCAATTCAACCCCCCCTTCTTGGCTTTTCAACCATTTCAAAACTAACAGCAGTTACAAAACTGTCATATAATAAAGCAAATTATGGCACTTTTTTAGAACTGCCATATTAAAACCGCCATATTTATCTCATTTTTTTGTAGTGATAGGGAATTTAGAATTATTGTGAAAAGGAGGCTAAGAAATCGAACAAGGTTATCAAGTGTGATAGAAAAAGAAGTTCATTGAGGCATCGTTGAGCCTTGTAATTTTTAAAGAGTTAATATGAATTGTTAATGGTTTTTGTTTTTGTTTTTCGAATAGATAATGAACAATAACCCTAAAGCTTACTCTGATAAGATTTGTGCCCTTGCACAAGGCCCACTTCAATAAGCTAAAAGGTTTGCTGCATATAGTGTTAATGGGTATAAATTTCGAACAATACAACGTGAGCAAGGGATGAAAACTCAAAACAGTGGTGTGTTTTATAGCTTTGGAACTAAAAGTTATGCAAGTACAAGTGATAATAGGCCAATAGAAGGCTTAGTGCCATATTATGGGAAGGTAGTTGACATTATTGAATTAAATTACTATGGTTGATTCATGGTGCCTCTATTTAAATGCCAATGGAGTAACACTACAAATTCTAGATATATTAGAATAGATTCATTGGGATTCACATCAATAACTTTTTCTCATTTGATACATACGAGTGAAAGGGAGGATGATGAACCATACATTCAAGCTTCTCAAGCTCAACTTGTGTATTATGTGGAAGACAAGAAGGATGAAGGATGGTGTACCCCAGTTCACTTAAAACCGAGAGACTTATTTGACATGGGTGGGGATGCTACAACGATAGCTTGTGAAAGTGAGAACTTGAATCTCCTTGTCAAGAGGTTTGGTAAGTAGCTCAAAAGGAAAGGTATCAAAGGTAATCCCAAGAGGTATACTTCCAAACACAATGAATCAAACTCTTCTAATTTTACATGTTATAACTGTGGAAAACAAGGACATATCAAGATTGAATGTCCAAATGCTAACAAAGAAAAGGAGAAAAGTGTTGATAGGAAAAAGGAGAAGAAGCCAAAGGAGAAATGTGCATACATTGCATGGGAGGACAATGATGATTCAACAACAAGTAGCTCCTCACAAGATGAGAGTGAAGAAGCCAACTTGCGTCTCATGGCTGGTTATGAGTCATCTTCCTCAAGCCAAGTCATGAAAGGTGATAAGAAAGATTTGTGGTACCTTGATAGTGGCTGTTCAAGACATATGACAGGAGATAAAACCAAATTTGCAAAGTTGGAGTTGAAGGAGGAAGGGTTTGTAACCTGTGGAGACAAAAACAAAGGAAGAATCCTTGGAAATGGAGTCATAGGTAATGGATCCTCTTTCAACATCAAGAATGTGCTGCTTGTTGAAGGACTCAAACACAATTTGATAAGTATAAGTCAACTATGTGATAAAGGCTTTAAAGTCATGTTAAAACCAAATAGTTGTTTGATATATGATGCACATGGTAGTATTATTTTGATAGGCAAGAGAGTCAATAATATATATCTACTTGACTTGCATCATGCATCATTTAGCATCCATCGTTTGCTTACAAAAGAGGATGATACTTGGTTATGGCATAGAAGACTTTGTCACATACACATGCAGCATTTCAATCGGCTGAATAGAAAACAGCTAGTTGAAGGACTACGAAAACTCAAGTTTGAGAAGGATAGAGTGTGTGAAGCATGTCAAAAAGGAAAACAAACTAAGGCCTCTTTTAAATCTAAAAATGTTGTTTCAACTGTAAGACCTTTAGAGATGCTTCACATGGATCTATTTGGTCCATCTCGAACCATGAGTCTTGGTGGCAATCTTTATGCATTAGTCATTGTTGATGATGTCTCTAGGTACACATGGACTTTGTTCTTAGCTGCCAAAAATGACACTTTTCATGCTTTCAAAAGACTTGCCAAGATGCTTGAAAATGAAAAGAGTTCCAAGATAGTGTCTATTTGAAGTGATCATGGTGGGGAATTTCAAAATGAAAAGTTTGAACACTTTTGTGAAAAGCATGGTATCAACCATAATTTTTCTGCACCAAGAACACCACAGCAAAATGGTGTTGTTGAGAGGAAAAATAGATCACTTGAGGACTAGCTAGAACTATGTTGAATGAAAACTCACTACCTAAGTACTTTTGGGCTGATGCAGTCAACACTGCTTGCTATGTCTTAAATAGAGTGTTGATTAGGCCAATTTTGAAGAAAACCCCTTATGAGCTTTTCAAAGGGAGAAGGCCTGTTTTAAGTCACCTAAAAGTATTTGGATGTAAGTGCTTCATCTTAAATAATGGCAAAGAAAGTCTTGGCAAATTTGATGCAAAAGCGGATGAAGGTGTTTTTCTAGGCTATGCTACACAAACTCATGCATGTAGAGTCTATAATAAGAGATTGATTACTGTTGAAGAGTCTATGCATGTTGTATTTGATGAAACTAACCCAAAATTGCAAGATCAAGTGTCAAAGAATGCAAATGAGGAAGATATACTGTAGAAGCAGATTTCTGCTGCAGAAAAGTCCACTACTATAGGAAATCAGTTGGCTGAAAAGGAAAAACAGTCGACTGAAAAAGCTGCAGATAGCAAATTGCCCAAGGATTGGATCCAACCTAGAGGTTTATCAAAGGACAACATCATAGGTGATATCAAACAGGGAGTATCTACTAGACGTAGGATTGTATTTTGTGAACATGTTGCATTTGTATCTCAAATTGAACCTAAGAATGTGAATGATGCTTTGAATGATAGTAATTGGGTTGTGGCTATGCAAGATGAACTCAATCAATTCACAAGAAATTATGTGTGGTCTCTAGTGCCTAAAACTAATGACATGAATATAATTGGAACCAAATGGGTTTTTAGAAACAAAATGGATGAAGATGGTAATATAGTAAGACACAAAGCTAGACTAGTTGCTCAAGGTTATAATCAAGAAGAAGGCATTGATTTTGATGAAACTTATGCACCTGTAGCTAGGCTAGAAGCTGTGAGATTACTCTTAGCATATGCTTGCATGTGTAACTTTAAATTGCATCAAATGGATGTGAAAAGTGCATTCTTGAATGGTTTTCTAAATGAAGAAGTGTATGTATCACAACCTCTTGGATTTGAGGATCATCTCTGTCCTAACCATGTTTTCAAATTGAAAAAGGCCTTATATGGTTTGAAACAAGCACCAAGGCAATGGTATGAAAGGCTAAGCAATTTTCTCTTATCAAAAGGTTATGCTAGAGGTGCAGTGGATAAAACACTCTTCAATAGAAAACATGATAATGATGTTATACTTGTTCAAGTGTATGTTGATAATATCATCTTTGGTTCAAATAATAACACATTGTGTGAAGAGTTTGTTGCAGCAATGCAGGGAGAATTTGAGATGTCTATGATGAGTGAGCTTGCCTACTTTCTAGGGCTGCAAGTCAAGCAACTCAAGCATGGAACATTTTAAATCAATCGGAAAACAAATATTCAAATTAAAATATATTTTAAATGTTTGTTTACTTCAATTTTTTAAATTCTAATGAATCTCTTTTTTATACACTAATAAAAGTTATAATATATCACTTGATCAAAATGACACAAAGAACAAATAATAAACATAATAATAAAAGGAAAACAAATATTCAAATTAAAATATATTTTAAATGTTTGTTTACTTCAATTTTTTAAATTATAATAAATCTCTTTTTTATACACTAATAAAAGTTATAATACATCACTTCATCAAAATGACACAAAGAACAAATAATAAACATAATAATAAAATTTTGACATAGATTTTGTATCTTTTGAACTTCAATATATGTTGGATAGTGACAAAAAAATATTCATAGCAATTACATTAAATTTTTATATTGTAGTAAATAAAAGTTATTTATACAATTAAAGTGAAAAAAATTACAGTATGATTAATAGTGAGTTATAAAATAACAAATAATTAGATAGAATATATCGAAATATTATTCTACATGATGAAAATAAACAATAAATAAAAATATTAAAAAACTAACAAATGTGTGTTTTAGAAATAATTTGAGAGACTATCGAAAGAAATCGCACAAAGGAAATCAAATGTATAATTAAGGTATGATAAAATGAAAAATACCTTAGAGAACTAATTATTAAATTACGTTTGAAGTGGTTAAAATTAAATAGAAATATCATTAGTGACCAAAAAATTTGTCATTAAATTACAAATAAATTAGTAATTAAATTGGTCACTAAATCAAGTATCGATTCGATCATTGAATCAGTCACTAATTTAGTCATTGATTCAGACAATAAATCAACTACTACCACCAATGACGAAAAATAATGACTGATATGGGTTACTGACTAAATCAGTCACCATTTCATGTTTTTCTTGTAGTGAATTATCATATACTATTCCTAAATATCATTATATATATATATAATATATATATATATATATATATATATATATATATATATATATATATATATATATATATAATTTTAACCATTTCAAACAGAATTTAAAGTGAAAAAATTACATTATGATTAATAATGAGTTATAAAATAAAAAATAATTAGATAGAATATATCGAAATATTATTCTACATGATAAAAATAAAAACAATAAATAAAAATATTAAAAAACTAACAAATGTGTGTTTTAGAAATAATTTGAGAGACTATCGAAAAAAATCACACAAAGGAAATCAAATGTATAACTAAGGTATGATAAGACGAAAAATATCTTAGAGAACTAAGAAAACTTTTCAAATATCAACATATATACTTAATGGTTGAAAAATAACGAAAATTATTTTAATGAAACAAAAGAGTTCTTCAAATTAAACAAAAATTAATAATAATAATAATAAGTAAAGAATTTTTTTTATATTACCTTAAATTGAGAGTATAAACATTCTCATGTGAAAGGAAAATTTATAATAAATAAAAATATTAAAAAATAATATAAATATTCAAATATGAGGCATAATATTTTCTTTATTAACATACATCATTTTAACATAATTACATAAAGGTTATGATAAGATAAAAAATATATTGGAGATGAGAATGAGTTTCATGACAAATGAAATAATTAAAAGAAAAAAAAATAGAAAAAAAAAAAATATATATATATAGGAGTTACTTGATTAATTGTGAATATTTTAATAATTTAAACGAGAATGGAGATATGGTGGGGACGGGTATTATGGCGGGTATATGTACATCCCCATACTCATCCCCATACCCAACTGAAAAAGTCGAGGATTCCCCATACCCATACCCATACCCAGTCAATGCGGGGATTCCCCGTCAAAACGGGGACGGGTTCGGGCAATACCCACGGGGACGGGTTTATTTGCCATCTCTAGGAAGAAGTCTGTATTTACATTGTTGAGCCTTATTTTTCACGTGAAATTCTCTCTCTTTCTCAATTGTTTTTGCTGTGTTTTTTTCTGTTGCAATCTTATGCACGAGACAGTCGGTGGAACTTGTTACTTGAGTATATATATATATATATATATATATATATATATATATATATATATATATATATTAATCTTAATTATAAGGAAAAATTAATAATTTTAACATTTAATCTATTAGAACTTTTCTTTATCTATCAGTCAAATTATTTTTAATTTTTTACAATTTTCACTTCCAAATCCACTAACTTTTGCTTGATTGTCAAGGTACCTGTAATGTTCCATTTAATTAATAAGCGTAATTAAAAGAAATGCCACACACAAATAGTACAACAGCTTAGTCCTGGGGTCCTTAACGTAATCCCTAGAAAGCTAGGTACACCACGATGCCAACAGAAAACCAGTTGAAAAGTCTAACAAATGAAGGTAGAGTAATAAAGCATAACGCAATACATGGGTCATAGCCCTAAAGGAAAGCCCAATAAGAACTAAAGTCCAGTCCATGCAGACTATGCAGCGGAACCATCACCTCCCTATTGCCCATGGGTGTTCCTCGCATTTGCTCACATCAATCAGTTGATGATCATCGCAAAAGAGAGTACCACACAGCAGAACGCATAACAATAAAAGTAGGGTAAGCTAGAGCACAAAAGACTTCATCCATACAATCAAATATATTTTCACAATCTCATATACACATATCAATCAAGCATGTTATGACTTCTCAGACAATACACTAAGACACGACTCAACTCATCCGGATACATATAACCTGGTCGGATTTAGCGGATGCTTGCGCTTGTGGTGGATACCTCTGCTCACCCCCGAGCTATGTGTTACAAGTGTTACAATGAATCAATTTCTCTCACACACATGGTTAGCCCTTATTGAATTTCAGACCTCCTGCTACTCTCACCACAGGAGTCAGTCCGCTCTAGGTGAGACTAACTGACTCCTTAGAGTGTCAGGATGCAACCTTATCTTGAATCCTTACCAAGTTATACAAATGGGACACCATCATGGACACCCACTGACAGGGGCCATGGAATTACGTCCCGACCACTGAAGCACGACCCTGAAGTCTCACCTAGAGACTCCAAGGGATTACGTACTGACCACTTACCAATATATATAAACAACCAAGAAATACACACATACATCATGCATAGAAACTTCATACTAATACCCATAACCAACTCTCATTTATCACATGTCGAACCAGTACCAACTCGTTGTTACCAACCATGGGAAAATTGTCTCCCCTCATACCAATATTATGCCACTGAATTACCAACCATCAATGTTCATCGTTGTTCATGCTAGATTTATGACCACATATATATCCAACCCCTCATGTATAATTCACATAAGATCATGCTAAACTCACCATTCACTACATGTAAGCCTCCCCTCATCATATATACTCATTCCCATTATGCCATCATACAGTAATCCAATTAATTACATGCCAAACATCCAAGAACAGAAAAGAAATGCCAAACTAGACCGCACTCTCGCCTAGCCCCTCGCTCAGGCAGAGGAGTCTTGCCCACTAGGCGAGGGCTCGAAATCCTGGAACAGTGGCCTCTGCACTGTCTCGCTTAGGCAAGACCCTCCTCGCCTGGGCGAGATGCTCGGTCACTCAAATTGAGTTGGTCGCCTGAGCGACCCCTGCACGAGAAAACCTGGGCGAGCCCTTGCTCATCTCGCCTGGGCGAGGCAAGCTAGCTTGGGCGAGATTATCAGTCCTCACCCATTGTTCACTCGCATAACAGACCCAAACCAAGCCAAACAATGCAACAATACATTTCACCCACTTAGAGTAGTATACAGATCATTAAATCGCACGAAAAATACATAAGCAAACATGGATGTTAACGATTTCATGAAAACCCTAACTTCTCGTACTTGGAAAGGGGTTACACGAGGCTTCGACACTGAACCATGGAGCACAACAGCTCGAGAGATAGACTTGGAAACTGGAGGAACAATGGGACAATAGAAGAACAGAGTCATTATGGAACCCTAAATGGAGGAATACGAAAAAGGAGCTTTAGGGAGTAAAGATATGAGATTGAGAATCACTTACATGGAGCAGAAAACAATATTGAGCTTTGAGCGGACTTGTTCGAGGCGAGAAGCAAACTCTAGCCGAGCTCTATTGGCATAGTTGAGAGAGACGACTATAAATCTATGAATGAGTGAGAGTGAGTGTGTTAAGGCAGATTAGGGTTTGGTTTTATCCTCTGGGCCAGCCTTTAGGCCCATTACATTAGGGCAACATTTTTTATTTAAGGCAAAAAAGGAAAACAAATATATTGGGCCTTACATTCTCCCTAACAAGAAAAATTTTCGACCTCGAAAATGAAGACTCACCAAGTGAACAGATGTGGATGTGATTTTCTCATGTCCTCTTCTAACTCCCAAGTAGAGTCGTTTGTCCTCCGATCCCAGATGACTTTGACAAGGTTGACTGTTTTTCCTCGGCCTTCCTCCACTTTGCTATCCTCTAAAGCGATGGGTGGCACTTCCACAGTAAGATCCTCTCTGATTTGTATATCCTCAGCTGTGATACATGAAATACCGGATGAAGATTCGCCAATTGAGGGGGCAAAGCTATCTCGTAAGCCACTAGTCCAATCCTCCTCCTGACCTGATAGGGACCAAGGAACTTAGGAGAGAGCTTCCTTGAACGAAGATTCCTTCCCACACCAGTGGTTCGGGTCACCCTCAAGAACACATGATCGCCCGCCGCAAACTTCAAGGGTCTCCTTCTGCGGTTTGTATAAGCCTTCTGCCTACTCTGAGAGGCTTGCATCCTATCTCTCACCATCCTGACTTTCTCAGTAGTTTGTTCTAACAATTCCGATCCGACAAGCACTGCTTCCCCATCCTGATACCAACATAAGAGAATCCTACACTTCCTACCATAAAGAGCCTCATATGGCGCCATGCCAATGCTCACATGAAAGCTGTTGTTGTAGGTAAACTCGATCAAGGGTAACACCTCATCCCAAGCTCCTAGGTGAGCCAATATACATGTCCATAATAAGTCCTCAAGTGACTGGATGGTCCTCTCGGATTGGCCATCGGTCTGGGGATGATAGGCTGAGCTCATAGTCAACTTGGTTCCTAAAGCCTCATGTAAGGTTTGCCAAAACCGAGACATGAATTGTGGATCCCTATCTGATACAATGCTCGAAGGCACCCCATGTAGTCTCACAATATCCTTGATGTATAATTGGGTCAACTTTGCCATGGACATCCTCAAGTTCATTGCCAAGCAATAGGCACTCTTGGTCAATCGGTCCACTATAACCCAGATGGTGCCATGCCCTCTAAAAGTTCGTGGCAAATGGGTCACAAAGTCCATCGAGATGTTGTCCCATTTCTATAGGGGTATCTCCAAGGGTTATAGAATCCCACCGGGTCTCTGGTGCTCAACCTTTGCCTTTTGACAGGTTAGACAAACGGATACAAATTGTGCAACATCCTTCTTCATCCCTTGCCACCAGAAAGTCTCCTTAAGATCCTGATACATCTTAATCAAGCCAGGATGCAGACTAAGACGACTTTTATGCCCCTCTTCAAGGATCAACCGTTTTACCTCAGCGTCATCAGGTATACACACTCTACCATGGAACCTCAATATGCCATCATTACCCAAAGCAAAATCCCTTGCCTCTTCTGACCCAAGTTGTTCTCTGACTCTATTCAGGCTGGCATCCAACAATTGCCTCTCTCTAACCGAACTCAAGAAGTCACTAGATATAGTTAGGGTACTACATCTAATGAACTCAGATCCCAACTCCACCTGTAGCTTCATGTCTCAGAATTTCTCGAGTAGCTCCACTTCCTTAATCATGAGATGCACACTGTGCACCATTTTCCTACTTAAGGCATCTGCCACAACATTGGCCTTCCCCGAATGATATAGCAATTCAAAATCGTAGTCCTTCAAGAATTTCATCCATCTTCTCTACCTCATGTTCAGCTCCTTCTGATCAGACAGATACTTGAGACTCTTATGATCACTAAACACCCGAAATTGGGCACCATAGAGGTAATGCCTCCAGATCTTCAAAGCAAATACTATGGCTGCCAACTCTAGGTCATGAGTGGGGTAGTTATGCTCATGCACCTTAAGTTGTCTTGAAGCATACGCCACTGCCTTCTTTCTTGCATCAAAACACAACCAAGTCCCAAATGAGAGGCGTCACAATAGACCTCAAAAGGCTTCCCCACATCAGGGATCACTAGTATCGGAGCACTGGTCAATCTCTGCTTTAGCTCTTGAAAGCTCTCCTCACACTTATCTATCCAAGTGAAAGGCTGGTCCCTTCGTGTGAGTTATGTTAGAGGCGCCACTATCTTAAAGAATCCCTATATAAATCTCCTATAGTAGCCAACTAGGCCCACAAAGCTTCTTATCTCAATTGCAGACTTGGGACTTTCCCACTTAACCACTGCCTCAATCTTCGTTGGATCCACTGAAATATCTTACACAGATATCACGTGCCCCCAAAACTGATCTTCATCCATCCAGAACTCACACTTAGATAACTTGGCATAAAGTTGCTTCTCTCTCAAGACACCGAGCACCAACCTCAAGTGTTCTGCGTGTTCCTCCCGAGTCCTGGAGTAGATAAGTATGTCGTCTCTGAAGACCACGACAAACTTATCTAAGAACGGTCTGAAAATCCTGTTCATGTAGTCCATGAACACTACTGGAGTGTTAGTCACACCAAACGACATAACCACGTACTCATAATGTCCATACCGTGATCAGAAGGCGGTCTTCTGTACATCATCCGCCTTTACCAAGATTTGGTGGTATCCCGATCGTAGATCTATCTTTGAGAACACTGAAAACCCATGCAATTGATCCATCAAATCATCAATTCTTGGGAGCGGGTATTTGTTCTTGATTGTCATCTTGTTTAACTGCCTGTAGTCCACACACAGGCGCGAACTTTCATCCTTCTTCTTCACTAATAACACTGGTGCTCCCCAAGGCGAAGTGTTGGGTCGGATAAACTGCTTCTCCATTAGTTCCTCTATCTGTTTCTTGAGTTCTACTAACTCCGCTGGAGCCGTGCGATAAGGGGCCATCGATACCGGACTTGTCCCTGGTACTAGATCAATAGAGAATTCCACCTCTTTATTGGGAGGCAACCCTGGCACCTCCTCCGGAAATACATCCCCAAAATCCTGCACTACTGGTATCACTGACGTCGCCTCTCCTCTCTCTACCTCTAGATGGGTGAAGATCACGTAACACTGCGCGCCCTCTTGTAGTTCCCTAACCACTCCTTGAGAAGTTAACAACTCAAGCTCCTCTGAGTTGGGGAAAGCAGTTTCTTCTCTCGGCAATCCATAAGAATGCGATTGGCAGAGAGCCAATCCATCCCTAAGATCACCTCTAACTCCTGCAGAGGTAGGCAAATCAGATTTACTTTGTACCTGCGTCCCTCTACCTCGACCGGACAACTAACACATAAGGAAGATGTCGTAACCAGACTTGACGTCGGAGTACATATCGTAAGCTCACACTGCAACTCGCGCACCGACAGACCTAGACGTTCCACACAAGCAATTGACACAAAGGAGTGTGTCGCTCCAAAATCATACAACACACACAAAGATTCACCAGCAATCACGCATCGACCCATAACAAGATTACTTGATCCTGCAGCTTCTGTTCCTGTCATGGCATAGACTTTGCCCATCGCCTGAGACCTGTTGCCTTTGTCCCTCCGCTGGTGCTGGTGAGGAGTCTGAACTGGAGGGCGTGTCACTGCCCTAGCAAGGTTGGGGCAATCCTTCCAAAAGTGGCCTTCCTTGCCACAATTGTTGCACTGACGGTAACCCTCCATACGCGGGCAGGCATTCCTCAGGTGAGGGCCTCCACATATATAGCACTGTACTCGGCCCTGTTGGGGAGAGAAACTCCTAGACCCTTGTGGCTGATGGTGAGGTCTATCATATGGCCTCCTCCGCTCCTCGTGCCTAGGTTTGGACCCAAATGGGCCACCAATCCTCTAAGGTTGTTGTGGCTACTGTGGGTGTTGGCCTTCTACCTCATGTTTCATCTTTTCCATCACTCTGGCCTTCTCTACCAGAGCGGCAAAGTCCTTGATGGATAAAGGAGCCACCATCAAGCGGATATCATCGCAGAGACCATTCTCGAACTTCCTGCATTGCCACTCCTCATAAAGTGGCAGGGTGTAGAAATGGTTGAGGTGCTTGAATCTCTCAGCATATTCTGTCACGGTCTTCCCTCCCTGGGTCAACTGGAGGAATTCCACCTCCTTGGCATACTGGATGTTGTCGGGAAAATACTCAAAGAGGAATCTCTCTCTGAAAGCCTCCCACGTCACTGGCTCATCTCTCTCCTCAAGGATGGATTTAGTGTTGATCCACCAATGCTCCACTTCCTCGTGAGCATATACACAAAGAACGCCAACTTGTTCTCCGCGGGGCACATCTTTGCATCATAGATGCACTCTAGGTCCTTCGGCCATTGGTTTGCGACGTCAAGACTAGTCTTCCCGTCAAACTTTGTTGGGTGGTGCTTCAGGAAATCTTCTAAACTTCACTCCCTAGCTGCAGGTCGTGGCTTCGGACCAAAGGCAGGTGCGGCAGTCCTAGTCTCCTCCAGCTGGCGGAGTGCTTCCATATGCTGCCTATGTGCATCATCGGTAGCCACCCGTGCAACCTCCATCTGCTGCATCATTATCTGCTTCTGCTCAAGCGACGTCGCTTGTCGTTGCATTGATGCCTCATGCTGCTGCATCATCGTTGTGCTTTTCTGCGTCATAACAACCACCATTGCTTCTATAGCCTTGACAATATCATGTGCATCGCCTTAAGAGGATTGAGAGGTCCTACGATGAGGTGTCATAGTTCACTAGCACACAGAAAATCACTTGGTTAGGCTTGATAAGACCTAAGGAATGACCGCTCTGATACCATAAATGTAACGTCTCATTTAATTAATAAGCGTAATTAAAAGAAATGCCACACACAAATAGTACAATAGCGCAGTCTTGGGGTCATTAACGCAACCCCTACAAAGTTAGGCACACCACGATGCCAACAGAAAACCAATTGAAAAGTCTAACAGATGAAGGTAGAGTAATAAAGCATAACGCAATACATGGGCCATAACCCTAAAGGAAAGCCCAATAAGAACTAAAGTCCAGTCCATGCAGACTATGCAGCGGAACCATCACCTCCTTGTTGCCCACGGGTGTTCCTCGCATCTGCTCACATCAACCAGTTGATGATCATCGCAAAAGAGAGTACCACATAGTAGAACGCACAACAATAAAAGTAGGGTAAGTTAGAGCACAAAAGATTTCATCCATACAATCAGATATATTTTCACAATCTCATATACACATATCAATCAAGCATGTTATGACTTCTCAAACAATACACTAATACACAATTCAACTCATCTGGATACATATAACCTGGTCAGATTCAGCGGATGCTTGCGCTTGTGATGGATACCTCTGCTCATCCCCGAGCTGCTCACCCCCGAGCTATGTGTTACAAGTGTTACAATTAATCAATTTCCCTCACACACAAGGTTAGCCCTTAATTAATTTCAGGCTTCCTGCTACTCTCACCATAGGAGTCAGTCCGCTCTAGGTGAGACTAATTGACTCCTTAGAGTGTCAGGATGCAACCTTACCTTAAATCCTTACCAAGTTATACAGATGGGGCACCACCATGGACAACCACTAACAGGGGTCGTGGAATTACGTCTCGACCACTGAAGGACGACCCTGAAGTCTCACCTAGAGACTCCAAGGGATTACGCACTGACCACTTACCAACATATATAAACAACCAAGAATACACACATACATCATGCATAGAAACTTCATACCAATACCCATAACCAACCCTCATTTATCACATGTCGAACCAGTACCAACTCGTTGTTACCAACCATGGGAAAAGTGTCTCCCCTCATACCAATATTATGCCACTGAATTACCAACCATCAATGTTCATCGTTGTTTATGCCAGATTTGTGACCACATATATATCCAACCTCTCATGTATAATTCACATAAGATCATGCCAAACTCACCATTCACTACATGTAAGCCTCCCCTCATCATATATACTCATTCCCATCATGCCATCATACAATAATCCAATTAATTACATGCCAAACATCCAAGAACGGAAAAGAAATGCCAAACTAGACCGCACTCTCGCCTAGCCCCTCGCTCAGGCAGAGGAGTCTCGCCTAGGCGAGAGAGACTCTTGCTCAGGTGAGCTCTCTTCGCCTAGGCGAGGGATCGAAATCCTGGAATAGTGGCCTATGCACTGTCTCGCTTAGGCGAGACCCTCCTCGACTGGGCGAGATGCTCGCTCACTCAAATTGAGCTAGTCGCCTGAGCGACCCCTCGTGCGAGAAAGCCTGGGCGAGCCCCTGCTCATCTCGCCTAGGCGAGGCAAGCTCGCTTGGGTGATATTATCAGTCCTCACCCACTGTTCACTCGCATAACAAACCAAAACCAAGCCAAACAATGCAACAATACATTTCACCTACTCATAGCAGTATATAGATCATTAAATCGCATGAAAAATACATAAGCAAACATGGATGTCAACGATTTCACGAAAACCCTAACTTCCCGTACTTGGAAAGGGGTTACACGAGGCTTCGACATTGAACCACGGAGCACAGCAACTCGAGAGATAGACTTGGAAATTGGAGGAACAACGGGACAGTAGAAGAACAGAGTCATTATGGAACCCTAAATGGAGGAATACTAAAAAGGAGCTTTAGGGAGTAAAGGTATGAGATTGAGAATCACTTACATGGAGCAGAAAATAATACTGAGCTTTGAGCGGACTTGTTCGAGGCGAGGAAGCAAACCCTAGCAGAGCTCTATTGGCGTAGTTGAGAAAGACGACTTTAAATCTGTGAATGAGTGAGAGTGAGTGTGTTAGGGCATATTAGGGTTTGGTTTTATCCTTTGGGCTAGCCTTTAGGCCCGTTACATTAGGGCAACCCTTTTTATTTAAGGCAGAAAAGGAAAACAAATATATTGGGCCTTACAGTACTAATGAGCAAATAACAGTGTCACTACTGTTATAATTTTGAAGAAAGTTACAAATTTTTGGTTGGAACTTCAATCAAGTAAATTTTGTTTACTTTCAACTCTTAGGTTACCTTATTTTCTTGTATGAGTGAAAGAAAGTTGTTAAGTTTTAGGTAGTATTCGTTTGCATTGATTTTACAAATCCACTGATTTGCACAGATGGATTTTTGTTACTTTTCATGTTCCATTGCAATGATTTAGAAGCATATACGACGACAGATTTAAGGGATAGAATAAAATTTCCATCCACGCTAAAATGCGAAGATTTGCAGAAATAATAACTAATTTTACCATTTTAACTATCTCTTATATTTTTTTCTTTCACAATATTTCAAATATTAATAATTACAAATTATATTATTCTTAAATTATAATTATAATATATATTATTAATAATTATATACAATTATTATTATTATTATTATATTATATAAATATATGTAACCGGTTACATAATATATATAATAACATATATTATATATGTTATGTAAGCGTTACATATATTTATATATAATAAAATAATAATAATAATAAATAATATATTTATATATATATATAATAATTATTAAAATTAATAATGTATATTTATAATAATAAATAATAATTTATATATGTCTAATAATTTATTAATAATATATATAATAAATAATATATAATAATAATAATAATAATATTAGTTATTAACTACTAATTTTAAATAATAATAATTATTTAAAAGTAATTATAATAATCTAATAATTTATTTTTGTATTAATTTTTATTAGTTATTTAAATGATTGTTTTTAAAATGTAATATTTTTAACTAATTTAAAAATTGTTTAATATATTTTTATATTAAGAGTATTTTAGTAATTACTAAATTTTATCTATTATAATTTTGGCTTAAATATACATTTGGTCCCTATTTTCGTCAAAATTATTCAATTTAGTCCATATTTTCATTGTTTGGTCAATTTGGTCCTCATTTTTTGTAAAATTGCATTCAATCGAGTCCTTTTGTAAACTGTGTTAAAATTGTTAACGGAACAGTGACACGGTGGAACTGTATAGCTGACGTGACTCGTTATGCATTTTTGTTGGCAGTTTGTTTATTTAATTTTAACAATTCAGAAAAAAATAATAATTACGTTAAGTTAAGTGCAGCGAGGGTCAATTGTGCAACAATAGAAAGGGGAAAAATTAGGGTTCATAGGCACGAAATCGAAATTAGGGTTCTTGAGAAAGGGGAAAATATTTGCTGAAATCTTCTTCCACTGCATTCTACTTCGATACATTCAACGAGGTTCGTGGGTGAAGTTCGTCTTGAAGCAGTTCGAAGGATTAGAGCATCAACGAGGTTAGTTGATTGTCAATATTCTTCGAAGTTCTTGCCACTCGAACCACTGCAACTTCTCCACATTTGTAAATGGGGATTATACCCATACCCTTGGAACCACGAATATGAGACCCATTGCAACTTGGCTGCCCCCAACTATTACAACAAGAGGAGGAAGACGAATGGTGACGAGACATACCTCACAAATAGGATTTCAAAATCACCAACTGAATTGTGCACACGTTTCTTGCTGGCCAGCCACAAATTTCCTGCAAACCCTAATTTCTTCCCCAATTGGATTTCATTCACTTTTAACCTACAACGGCCATAAAAAGGAACAGTGTCAGCGCGACTGCAAAAATTTGACACGTACTCCAAACAGTTCTACTGTGTCATTGTTCCGTTAACAATTTTAACACCGTTTTCCAAAAGGACTCGATTGAATACAATTTTACAAAAATGAGGACCAAATTGACCACACAACGAAAATAGGGACCAAATTGAATAATTTTGACAAAAATAGGGACCAAATGTATATTTAAGCTTATAATTTTTTATTTTATTTATCACATCAATCAAATCTTTCACTAACTTTCATAGAATTTATCTCCAAATCCATTCATTATATCTCTAAATTCACTCAAAAAAACACAAAAATTTATCTACTCAAATCTACACAAATCCATCTTTCCACTCTCCCCCATATCCACTCCCCCATACGAACACAACCTTAGGGATGAAGGAACATATCATGTTTTTACTTTGATTGATTCTATGGAACTTATGTTACTAAGTTTTCTTGTCTTGGATCCTTAGTCTTGATAATCAACCGTAACAAAGTGAATATGTAATTCAATTTAGATTTTTTTTTTCACTTATTTATATTCTTCTTATTGAATGATTTTATTTTTAATAATTAAGGAAAGTCCAAAAATGACTTAATAACGATTTGATGATTCTATATTGATTGGATTGTCAATGATTTATACCGAAAGTAACCCTCTTAACTTTTGTACGAAAAATTGTTTAATTAATAATTTAGTTCCCTTTGTTTCATTTTGGTCTTTATTTTTTATTTTTTTTACTTAATTGAATCTCTATTTTTAAAAAAAAGACTCAATTGAATTTTTATTTTTGTTAAACAAATTTAATGTGGTTAAATTGACGTTATCACAATTTGAAGATACCATGTATTAAAATCTGAGTCTGCCACGTGTCAAAATTTAGGTTATGTTTTACTTGAAAGTGTCACATATTAAAATCAAAGGATTTTCAAGATAAAGAGTGACCTAAATTTTGACATGTGACACTTTTAAATTGTATTAACACTAATTTAATGAAATAAATTATATTGAGTATGTTTTAAAAAATTAAGAACTTAATTAAGTAAAAACATATATAATAATAAAAATAAATGGAAATCTAAATATAGAAACCAAATTAATAATTAATTTTTTATTTTAAATATTCACATATTTAAGTTATTCTCATTGAATGTTTTATCTTTACGAATAATTAAGAAAAGTCTAAATATGAGTTAATAACGATTTGACTTTGTTTTATGTCTAATTCTATCTTATTGTGTATTTAAGTGATGAACTGATGATTCTATATAAATTGGATTGTTGGTGAAGTATACCGAAAATAATCCTCTCTGTACTGAAAAATCAAATATAACTACAAACCAAAATATTTTGGGTTGATCCTATGCTAAGACTGTATAGAAATGCCAAATATAGTCGTGTAATACATATTAATAATAGAAACATAATGATTGATGCCACATAATAAAAATAAATGACAAAGTTGCATTCCAAGTTTATTGGAAACGAGTGTGAGAGTGGTTTCCATTTGATTTACCAACAATGTGAGCCATATGGTTGATTTGCAGTGGCTCAAATTAAAAACATTTAATGATAAATTGTTTGAATAATGAATAGTGAAAATATTCTTACATCTATAATTGTTAAAAATAATATTTATTTATTTAGTCAAAAGATACTTTCTAATGTGTTATAATTTTATTTTATTTTATCAGCTTTTTCTTCTAAATCCAATATGAATGGAGAAATGTTCTTTTCATTTCTTTATATCTTTTTCAGACTGAAAATTAGAAATCATCTAATTTATATATTTTCTTACTTTTTTTCTTCTTTTTGCTTTTTGAAACAGTGAACATGAATGGATTGGAAGAGAGTGCATTCTTATTATTATTTGTTAAATTTATGAAATAAATTCTTATATTTAAATTCAAAAGAGAAAAAGAAGAGGGTAGTGGAGCTATCTGTAACGCGGGGAAGAAAGAGGGCATGGGTGATGAAACAAGGTAGAACAAATTGAGAAAAAAGTTCGATCAATTTAGGGTTAGGGTTTGTCTACGCGTCAAATACAGTCACATAAATCCAACGCGGATTCCCCAAATTGGTGAAGCCACAAATCACTGCCTTGCTAGGTTTTCCCAATTCTTAAACTCTTTCCAATCAATTTATCATTTCCTTCTCTATTTTCGGTATGCATCTGGGAAATTTCCAAATGGGGAACTTTTGTGAGCATAGGTGATTCAATATATATGTGAATGATTGCTCTTTAAATGCCTTAACACTCTCTGTTTTGGGTCCCCAAATTTAAATTTTTCCTCTGGGGTATTGAAATTGTGCTATGCAGTGCCTTTGTGTGTGGGTTGTGTTGAGATACTTAAGGCATTTAATATTTTTAATTTTCTGTGTGTATTATTGCCTGTGTTGATAGGTGATAAAGCATTTGAATTTGTGCATTTTGGTTGTGTTGGTAGGGGATACAACATTTGAATTTTCACATTGTGTGTGCGTGGTATGTTTTAGCTTCACAGGACCGTGGTTTCAAACCTAGAGACAGAAAAACGGGGTGGCGTTGGAAGACTCAAACACAGTGGAAATGTTGGGGGAATAGTATATGAGTGGAAATGAGTAGATTGTCTTTCAGGCCTCGACCACTTGACATCCACAAGAAGCTCCCCATTGTCAAGTCCATCAAGGACTTTGAAGACGATGAGGCACCTGCTTCTACCCGGAATTCCCAATTGTTACGTGCTGTTCCTGAGGTTGAACATGAGGTATGGACTGTTCGTGGTTTTTTGTCATTGCACCCGGTTTTCCAGAATTGTGTTTGTTAACTATTTGGTGTATGCTGCTCTGTATTTATCAATTATTTTGTATCAGTGTTATAGTAGTTTCCAGCTACATGCAAGACGTACTCCGCGTCAAGGCAATGAGTTTTACACTCTATCTCACTAGCTCTTCCCCTTGTTCAAATAGAAAAGATGTTCACCATGTTAACGTAGACTGTTCATATTTAATTTATTAAGTCATTATTATCTGATAACGATATGTTAGTGTAAATATTTTGCAGATTAGAAAGCCTTGGTAGTTGAAATGTCAAATATTTAGGGACTAATCATGGATGTGGCTCCTCTATCAAAAACTGATTGTAGGAAAGGAACCACTTGATAATGTGTTTGTGGTTGAAATATTGTTGCTTTTATCAGTAATTTCTATTTATTATTCTTAGGTACATCATCAAACCCCCAGCAAGAAATTGGCTGCGGAAATACCTACTCCTCAGTTTGTTATTGTGGATACATATGAAAGGGACTATTCTTGCACTTTCTCTCAACCAACTTCCTATTTGCGGGCAAGAGGAGGTACTGCCACTTCTTAGATCATTTAGTTATATTAAAAAATAATTTTGGAAAGTTCTTTTGTAAATTCCAATTCCTGTACTGAAAGTTCTTTCATTTATTACAGCTCGGGCCGAGATTGGAGAGTTTGTTGAGTATGACTTAGATAATGAAGATGAGGATTGGCTTTACCATTTTAATAAAGAGAGGAAGATTTTGGCACCTGAAATGTAATGTTTTGTTCTTATTTTCGGCTTTATTCTTTAATTTATTTATTTGTGGGTCATAGTGGTTTGTTTCAGTTTAATGGTATTAATCTTTATAAGTTGTTTGTTGCACTGTAGAGTCTTAGACATTGAAGGATATAATAGAGGGAATAAAGGCAATTTAGGGCAAAAGCAATGGCCAGACACCTTCGTCCTTTCTCTCCCTCAAAATCAGTATCACATGCTGTAGAAGACAATTTGAAAACGAAAGTAGAGTACTGATTGTTGTAGACAAGCAAAAGCAAAACTAGGGCAAACCAAAAGAGAGAAATAGATGCTGTAGAAATATACAAGCACTAAAATAGAGGTTACACTAAGAACAAACAAATACAAAAGTGAGAGCTATTATCAAACAAGTGAGGTGTAGGAAATGCAGCTGCCATGCAGCCAAACAAGAGTAGCAAACCACAATGGGCAAAACAAGGCTAGTGTATCCATCAAACTACAAAAGGATGCAACAGATCAATTACAGTCACCAAACAGCAGCATATAGCAATTGGGACACACATCCAAACAAGAGGATCCTCCAAATGAGTTCGAAAGCAAAGTAGGGAGAGCCAAGCAAAACTAGAAATAGTAAGCTGATGTCGACTATTTCTTTAGAAGAAAAATTAACCAACCAGGAAGAAGGGAGAGCAAAATGATGAAGCAAGAGGTAAATAGTGCTAGGTAAAGAGGTATAACCAACCAAAAGCCTATGGGAGCAATAGGTGAGGAGATACATGGGGTTGATATGGCAAAAAAGGCGAACTCCAAATTTTAAGGAGGTTAACAATGCTTAGTGATGGGACAGATCGAAGAGGATTGTACTACATTGATATTATGGAGTTTTATGTATTGAAGGCTAGAACAGGGAGAAGAGGCAGTTTGTATAATATTCTATTAGGTGGTGAAATATATTAAAATGTATTGATGTGCTTGATATGTTCATTAAACTTAGACGGCTAACTCATAGTCCTCTAATTAGGGTAACAAGTCATGATAAGATAAGGAAATATGGTAACTAATTCTAGGAGAAAATTAAGAAATAGGGAAGATAAACCCAGAGGATAAATTAAGTTATTCTAAGATACGATAGGATAATGTCTTGTGTTCCAACATATATCTGCTGCTTTTTTTTTCTTCCATTTTTTATTAAATGCATTATATATTCTAGACCTCTTAAAATTAGGGCATCCTATTGATCATGGTTTATTTGAATTTGTTAACTACCATCATTGGCTTTTTTTATTTTACATATAAGTAGATGTAGGGTTGATTTGAAAGAGCATATTTACAACTTATGTAAGTATAGTTTATGACATAAGCACTGGTATTAGTGTTTGTTAGAGTTCATGGAAATGACTCATTATATGTCCATAAGCTGTTTTCTGCTTATTTCTACAGGCTTTCCTGGATAACTTATGAAAACAACTTATAACTTAATACTTATATGAAAACAGTTTAACCCTATCTTTTCTTTGATTATAGAAACAACTTATATATAAGCACGCACTTGATTAGTACTTATTCAACAAGTGCTCAACTACGTTGTTTATCTGAACGCACCCTTAGAAATCTTAAACAAAATAGCATTATGTTAAGGAGAGGCAAAAGCAAGACAATGCGAATTCTATGTAAACTAGTTGTTTGTGGTTAAGACATTCAACATAATGATTTTGTTAGTGTTTAAACGTGTTTCTGTTTAATTTTGAGTTTGACCTAACATTTCACCAACTTGAAAGTCTTGTGTTGCAGCCCAACAAGTATACCTTTTTCCTCTGTTTGGTTTGCTCAATTCTTATTTCATTTTGTTTTTGGTTGTTTCACTTTTCATGTCATCTTGTATTGTTAATATAAGATATGCTTCAGATATGGCACACTTTTTCTTTCAGCTTTCATTTAATTTATTTGGTGGATAGGTTTGAGAGTCTTCTTTTCAAGTTGGAGGTATTGGATCATAAAGCTCGTGAAAGAGCTGGACTTATAACACCTACTCTTGGTTCACCAATTCCTGTGCAACTACGGCTTGATACTGCAATTGAGGTCAAAATAATTTATTGTGTCTTCACCTGTTCATAATCCATCTTGAATAAGTTTTTTGTTTTTTGTGCTACAGTTACTAAGAATAGGCAGTTGTTCCGCCGGTTCTTGAATGATTAGTCATTAATGTAGGAGCTAGGAAGTATGTTTTTTTATATCTATAATGGAGGGAACATAATTCACTGAACTCTTTTTGTGTTTTCTTTCTTTGCGAATCGAGAACCTCACTTGGACTTTCCCCTAACCCTATGAGAAATAAAGTTTACAAGAACCAGAAAAGGGTTATGCATCCTGACCAAAACATGATATCTTGAAAAACTGTTAGCAGGACATACCAGAAATATAAAAATCCCAACCTTCATGGACCATTTTATTGTGAAATTAATGTGAACTGATTTAAGGAATTGATTGACTATATGTTCAAAGAAGAAAGTCCTTTATATTTGAAAAACCTATTGAATGTGATGGAAGTCTTTTACTTTATGCGAAAACCTAAAATGCTAGGATCTGGAACTATTTAAGAGCAAGAATGTACTTGAACTATTTAAGAAAATAAAATATTATTTATTTGATAATCATCAAATATGTAATAATTAAAGCCTTTAAAAAAGGAAATAAAAATATGTTGAAATGAATACGAATAGTGTGAAAATATTTTTTTCTAATTGCTATGGAATTGAGAATATTTTTAATCCTAATAATTTTCTATTTACAACTTTCCCCTTCAAGTTGGTAAATGAATATCAATCATTTCCAACTTGCCTACAAGATTCTAGAATTTTCCTTGTGGAAGTCTTTAGTGAAGATGTTTGCTATCTGAAATCCTGGATGAACATGAGTTGTAACCATTAGGTCCCTGTCAAGATTATATTTGATGAAGTTCCTGTCAATTTGGATATGAAGAGTTTTTTTTTTTTTTATCAGCAATAACAAATATAAATTGAAATGGGGCAATAGGGTTGCCCCAACCCTTGTAAGAATGCAGCTAACAGGAAAGAGGTAAAAAGGAAGAGAAAAAAAAAAAAAACAGAAGGTACCCACCTCAAGGATACCTTTCCCAACAAACAAAACTGAAACATATACCACCCACTATTATCATACCCACAAAATTCCTAACAAAGACAATTCCAGCCAAAACACATAACCCTTGGTAAGGGAATCTAGAATCTGGATATAAGTTAATTACAAATTGTGTTGGGTCATGAGAGGCCTCAGTTGGCAACAGAATGGCTTACTGGCCTGTATTATCTTCTAGGATTGACATTCCAAAAGAGCCAATGAGGATACAAGCTGAGCCATTTGCATCACAAACAGGGACCAACAGAATATTCTTTGTACCACTTCCACCAACTATCCTGCATAAAGAACACTCACAAGTAGAGAAAATAGGTGCTGGGTGCTGTTTGTACTAGCCCTTGGGTGTTAGTAAAATCATACAGAGTAAAGCACCAAGATAACCGTTCTCTGTGACTAATTTGCCTATATTAAAGTAGGAGTAAACATCTAAGGACATAAACACCATCGGAGTAAGAGAAAGTGGCTTTTGAATACTTATTCATGATCTAGGCCCATGCTCTAATCTGTGCTAACATGAAAACTGTGTAGTGAAAGTGGACCGGATTCTTCTTGCTAGATGTTTATACACTGTTTTTGAAACCCAAAATCTCAATGCTCTTGAAAAGACAAATCATGGATATTTCCTGTTATTCAAGTGTTTTCCTTTCAAGGATCTGAATGTGAAAACTTAACATTTTATGTGAATGATGAAGGTGTAGATTTTAAGGTTAATATTATTTGTGGATTTGTACAGTTTTTATGTTAGTTGAAAACTACGACAGGATTTAGAAGTCTTTTTTAATCTGATTTGACATACATGATGCTGATGAATTATTGATTTTCTTCAAAGATTTCCATATCTAGGTTATTATCTATTAACTTTGTCAAATTTCAGAATGCTTTTGTTGGCATTGTTCTGCAATACAAATCTTATATTACTTTGCTTATGTCGTGTTGTTGGGCTTAATAAAAGTTATCTCCTTTATTTATTAGGCCTTACAAGCGCAGGGCTTCAAATATCCACTTATCCAGTCTGTATATGATTATTGGAAAGAGAAGGTATGGAATCAATATCATGTTATCATCACTTACATGAGGGGCATGCCTCTTTTTTATCTATATATAACTTTGTGAATTACTTTCAATAACGATTTTCATTAGGAATATGGGATCTGTACTGTACCCGGTCTTCATACTTCTGTTGGGATGACGAACTGGGTGAAGTGGGTGTGGGTTTGACTATGCCCATCCTCATTCTTGAAATAAAATTTCATACCCATCCCTGTTCCCAATACTCGATGGACATGAAATTTGTGTCATCACCATCCTTGTCGGATATACTTGTACACGTGTCCCTACAACCCACATATTTATTTTATAGTAAACAAAAATCTAAGCAAAGAAAAATGATATTAAGAATTCAATGTCAAAAGATGTACATTTTCTTCTCTTCAATGCCAAATAAGAATGAAAAAAATTATAATTATATAAATTTCAAAATAAAGTACCAAATAGACAAAATGCCTTAGTAATTTAAAATGAGCATGGGTGCGAGGATTGAACAAATATGTACATATTCATTCTCGTCCTTGTCCCTTATTTAAAAAGTTGGGTATTACTTATATACCCATACTCATGTGCGGTCAATTTAGAGCATTTTAAAAAGTTCGTTATTAACTCATATTTGCCATCTCTAATTCTTAGAGCATTTTAGAGAGAGAGAATTAAACTGAGAATGAATTTTTTCATTTCATTCAACCAAACAGAATTCAGAGGCAGGAGTTATATTGGCTGCCCTCGTTGGTGCATATATACAAAGGGTGATAACAGACTAACAAACTATTACAGCTGGCAACAAAGAATATTCTGTTTTAAAACAGAATGAAATATGCATATTTATGCTGTAATCCCATCCCCCTCAAACTCAAGGTGAATATTTTTCAGAAAACCCTTTCACATTGAGTTTGCCTTTTGGCTGGAGAAAGAGGCCTTGTCAGCACATCTGACCATTTGATCCAAGCTGGAATGTGGAAAAATCTGATGTTATATCCATAGAACTTTTTCTTGAAGATAAAGTACATGAGTCTCCATGTGTTTGGTCCAACTGCGAAGAAGATTGTAAGCTATATCTACTGCACTTTAATATCACAGTGCCGAACATGAGTAAAGAAAGGAACTTGAAAGTTCCTATAACAGAGCCTGAACCCGGCAACTCAGCTTAAGTCTATGCTGCAATAATTAGCCTCTGTGCCAGGTCTGGCAATAACCTGTTGTTTCCTTGACCACCAAGTAATCAAGTTAGGTTCCAAGTAGATGGCAGAACCAAAGGTAGATCTTTTGACATAAATGTCAGAGGACCAGTCAGCATCACACATAGCTGTGACCATTAGGTCAGCAAACAGCAGCTGGTTGCATGTGAAGATCATGAGAGAGAGTTCCCATAAGATACCTTAGAATTCTTTGATAGCTACTGAGTGAGAGTCTATGGGGTTTTCCATGAATTGGCAAATTTAGTTAACTTCAAAACTTACTTCAGGCCTTGTGACAGTAGTTACTGCAGGGAAGCAATTACATATCTATAATGGGGTCAGATCCTGAAACAAGTTACCTCTTTAGAGAACTTGTAGGAGAGAAGAAATAGGTTGGTTGAGCTTCAACCGTTTTGGTCCTGTGTTATAGGTCTTTAATGTATTTTCTTTGAGTCATAAAAGGAGACATGTCTGCTAGATGTTTGATCATAATGCCCAAAAAATAGTCCAAATAGTCCAACTGTTTGAGAGAAAATGTTTTAGTCAGGTTGATTGTTGATTTTCTGGTTCAGATGACGTGAGCTGCCAATAATGATAATTTCATCTACATAAACCAAGATGAAAATAGTGAGTTTGATGCTTGTATTTGAACAGATAGAATCACATTTACCAGATTGAAATCCAAACTGAATGAGGGGAAACTTGAGTTTGTCAAACCACAGCCTTGGTGCCAGTTTTAGGCCATAAAGTGCCTAGTTTAGCTTCCAAACAAGAGATCTGTCTCCAACTTCAAATCCTTGGCGTTGCATCATGTAGATTGTTTCTTTTAAGAAAATCATTAAGGAAAGAGTTATTCACATCCAAGTGAAATAACTGCCAATTATTAGCAAAGGCATGGATGATGATGAGCCTGATGGTAATAGGATTAATAACAGAAGAAAATGTTTCATTAAAACTAAACCCATGGGCTTGATGAAATCCCTTAGCCACCAACCGAGCTTTTTATTTGTTTGTGGACCCATTTGCATTTTCTTTAACCCAAACCACCCTACTGTTGTTCTATCAGAAGGCAAGGGAGCTATGATTGAGAAATAGAGAAGGTTGAAGTCTGGATTTTGAAATCCAGACTTTGACCTGGTTTGCATGGGATGATTATTACAGTTCTGGGATCAGTTTCAGTGTGTGCAAGAGTGGGTGAAGAGCTAGACTCCATTTGTGATTGATGACTCAGGTGCAGGAGTATTTTGAGCACTATGACTTGGTTTGAGATTCATCCACAAGAGCCTCAAGTTGTTGGAGCAGTCTTGAATATGCTTTCAATGACTGAAACTAATGGTGAATAATCTTGAGGTAATCCTTCCAAAGTCACATCAAGATTTTGTTAACGTTGCACGGTATTTCCTACCCCTGGTAGCTCATCAACAATGTTCTTGATATGAGACAAGAACTCCTGCATCATTTTCCTGTCCCGAGAGGTTGCTCAAAGATCAATGCGAAGTAGATGAGCATGCACATTGATCTGCATGTGAAAGGACTCTCAAATTTTGTTGCATGCTTGATGCTATTGAATTGAGCCTTTGTGTTGCTGTTATGCCATAATGAATGCTATTTAGATATCTATGTCCTTTTTTGTGATTTCACTGAGTTTTACATTGTCTTTCTCTACCTTTAATTATTAAGGTATCCTCCATTTGATAGACTGTTTCGATAGGGGCTTTTATTAGTTTTATCCTCACCTGTCCCAATGATCTCAAGCTAGATGTACCATCATTTGGCCAGTGGATGCTACCTCTACTTTCTCTCATGCATTTATTCCCTATCGTGTTTTCTATTTTCGCCAACATTCCCCAGTTGGGGATGGTAGACGGTAGTGGACATCTGAAGCCTGCCACACGATATGGATGATGTTGCAGGTAAATAGTGTAAGCATGGTGGATGAGTTAAAGTCTACTAAATAAATTAAATAACAAAACTAATGACTCTTGTGATCACTGGAGTTGAAACGAAGAAGAAAAAACATCAGAAAAAATAGACATGATGAGGTTGTGATGAAAAAGAATGAAAGAAAGAAAATAAAAACGAGGACAGGAAAAACAAAAGAAAGGGAATAATGGAAGAAGAATATCTTTGTGCCTAAGTTGTGCTACAAAGTATACTATGGCGCTGTGTATTCATGCTATCTAAACTATAGTTGGTAAATTTTTATTTGCTTTTATTCGTCAGTATATGACAAGAATATCTTTTCCCTTGTTTGCATGATTTTGCCGGCAGCGAGAACGATGGCAAAAGCCTGTTTTGCGACGTTTGCAGGTTAGACTTTAGAACATTATAATGAATATATTATTTTCCTGTTATTTTAGTCTGTAGTTTGCAGCTAACTATTGTACTCGATGTTTTTTGTTTTTATTTGTTTTTCCCATGGGGGAGGGGTAGTGGGCCTACATCTATGCTTGTTTGCATAAAATAGTATGCTGGGCTAGCCCATTATGAAGAATTTTGACAAACTGCATTTTGCATACAGCCACCTCCACCGGTTAACGACACCAACCCATATAATGTCTTTCGGCCAAGGGAGAAGGCCCACAGGCTTCACACAAGAAGGGTAGGTGGAAAACTTGGCACATGTTTTCATTGTTCTTCAGTGTTGGGTAAATGCTTTTCCCTGAAAGGCATGAGTTTATTCAAGACGTCAAATGGTTTTTGGTTGACTTAAACCTATACATTTTTCTTTTCAGATGCAAAGGAGGGAGAACAATGTGCAGTCATTTGAAAAGCTTCGCCAGGTCAGCTCTTCAAATTTGATTATGATTCTTAGGCTTCTATTAAAGTTAGTAAAATTGAATTCGGATCTACACTTTTTGGGCGGGTCTGGTTAAGTGTGAGATAATGATTTTATGAACTTGTGGTTTACCCTTCCGCTATGAATTATTATTTCAAAGAATGGAAGTCTTAAAAGTTTTCAATGGAGTAGAGGTTTCTTTCCCCTAATTATTGTTTCATAGAATGTTGAGTTTCTTGAAAGATTTGTGACCTGTGTTCCATGTGGTTCTAATCAAGTTTCTCCTGATGATTATACAGAAATCTGCATTCTTTGTATAAATATAATTGTGTATATACGTTGAGTGAAAGTAATATTTCCTCACTTGAAAGTTTAGTAAAATCATCTTTGCATTGTCATGATCTTTAATCTTTTACTGTATCTCTCTCATTCACTGTTAAGAGCTCAACTTTTGAGAAAAAAATGTTGTAAAAGTCACCAGTCTGAAACCCATCAGTTTTTGTGGTTGTAAGTAGAATTGTTGTCATTGTAGTCAAGGTTGTCAAACTTGAGAGTTTATGTAAACTCGTGAGAGTCCAATAAACTCGTGAGAGTCTAGTAAACTTGGATTGTAAACTCGAATCGTAAACTCGCAAGAGTTTACTTTGGCATGAAAAAAGAAAAAAATTAATATAAACAACTTCCTAATTCAAATAAGTTCACAAAATTATATAACTTAAAAGTAGTTTAAACAAATAATATGAGAATGTCCTTGTATTAGTATCCACTTAATGTGATCCATTTCTAGACGTAATGGTCTAATTTTAGTTTTTCACTACAAAATTAAAAAATAAACCCATAATAATCATAACTTGCACCGTGGAGAGTGTCCATTGAGAGGCTTGCCACTTCCTCAGCCTATTTATTTCTTTTGCACCTCCCTAATTATTTACCACTCTACCCTAAAGTAAAAAGATAGCCCTATTTTTGTTTTTTTAACACCCATTCTAGCCCCAAAGTAAAAAAAACCTAATTTTCATTCCCATCTCCTGCGCCGCCCCACACCTATGCGATGACCTTTCTGAAAGGAAAAGAAGCTCACGCACTCCAACAGCCAAGACGTCGGCGATGGCTCTGTTTGGGAGCTCTGCATAGAGTGATGCGACCAAGGACGACTACCAGATGATGATCGACGACGAGTGCAATGGTGAGAGAGAGTGACGCGATGGCAAGTGGGTGATGCAGCTTAGGAGAACGAAGAAGAAGGGGCTTAATAATCAGGTGAATCTTACCCTTCCAAACGACTTTGTTTGGCTTCAAAATTTTCCAGTCGCCAAAACACTACAAACTCACGAGTTGGATGATTCAACCGGTTTCACATCCGATTCTACGATTCTAGTTAAAAAACGAGTTTGCTTCCGAGTTGACTCGGAAGCCATGAGTAGGAATGTAAAATCGTCCGAGTTAACGAGTTAACTCGCGAGTTTGATAACCATGATTGTAGTACAACAAATTAATAGGATAGTAGGGGCTTGGAACGATCTTGATTTAAGCAAAGAAAAGGAACCTATTCAAGTTATACGTATCCAATAATTTAGTGTGTTCCTTTGCTTGCTTGATATTGTTTGTTTGGTATACAAAAGTTCTCATCTAACTGAACTGTCATTTGTCATGAATTTTCTTTTGCTCACGTGCTTCAATGAAAAATCCATTTAGTGGATAAGACAACTTGCAGATAGATTAATGAGATTGAGCAATCTGGTGTTGAAGTAGGTTCTAATTCACTTGAAAAAGAAACATAATTTGGAAATGGAAACACAAGTTTTAGCTTATGGTTTCTCTTGGAAATCACACATAAATGACTAAATTATAATATGTAAAAATACAAACCTCAACTTGCAAGCTGATTTTATAAGATAGAGTTAGGTTTAAATTCCACTTTCATATATAGCATTTAAGCCTATCCTAGTAAGGTTTATTGAATCTGTCATGTCACCTGCTATAGGACCACCCAAAAATATCTATTTCTATGCTCAGGATGTCTAGTCCTCAATATGAAGGGGTGTGTATTGGGGATCTCAAATCAACTAGAGATGTGACTAAATTATGATATAAAAGTAGGTGCAAAACTCATCTTGCAAGCTAATTTTTAAAGTCAAGTTAAGCCTAAGACCTACTTTCTAATTACTTACTTCGATCTGTTTATACAATAGATGATATTGCTGCTATTCTGGATATAATTGTCAGTTATAATAAAAAAATGATTTGATTTTATTAGTTCATTTCATTGTTGTTTAGAAATGTTGATGTAAAAACTGTTAATAATTCATATTGTCTTTTTAAAGAAATCAATGGCTTAGGAAATATATTTCTTTCTTTCGAATTAGAGTGTGTCTGATGCAATATATAGTACTTGAAAAGATATTTGAAGCTTTGACTGCAAACAGGTCAGGCGCAACCTTGACCAAGCTAAGAGCTTGTTGGAAGCTTTGATCAAGGTGTGACTTCCAAGTTATTTTTCATTGTCATACCATATTTCTATCCTGTTTGTTTTCAATCTTATTGTGTTGAATACAATCATGACCAGAGGGAGGAGAAAAAAAGAGAAGTAATGGAGAGTGAAGTTACATTGCAAAGGATGCAAATGAAGTACAAGGTATGGATGTCCTTTTGAATGTTTATTGTCTTCAATCTGCTGACAATTTAGAGCTGATCATTAGTGTTAATTCCCCTTTTTGGATGGAATCTGGACTGGATTGCTTTTTTCTTTGGTTGAGTTAGAATACAAAACCTTTTCGTATATTTTGAGACCCATTGAACATAGTGAAAAACAATGAGAATTTATTTACTCTTGTTTGTTTTTTTGGCTATTACCTTAAGTATGGCATCTGCTAATCAGAGTTGTCATAAGCAAACTCCATGTTCTAGTTCTTAGTGGTTGACTAAGAAGGCTGAAAAAAGAAAAAAAACGTAAGAATTTGTATATAACTATGCAATTTGATGCACTTTGCTGGATCTATTTTATAATTTAATAGCGCTGTGTACTCTTGGATATTGTTTCTTTTGCTTGTCAATATTGTGAAGTAGATTTTTTGAACCTATGAACCAATGTGTGATTTTCTATTTCAGCATGAAACCGAATTTTTGGAAGACAACTTGGCACTCTCTGGCTTTACTCCCTTCTCTTCCAAGTTTGTTTCAAGCGAAGAAGAATATTTCGATTCCGATGATGTCATGACAAACCGCCTTCCTCGAACACGGTCTACTGCAGTACAGGGTTTGCCTTCCCATGACACCAACCTGCCCATGGTTACTGCAGCTAGCACAAAGCAAGAGTTTAGGAGGAGATATGTCCCGCATGGATGGCCTCATAAACTGGTATTTATTTCATTATCTATCTACCCATCTATCCAGAAAGAATTGTATCATGTGAGTTCACACGAAGAGCAATTCTTGACAGTATAATCCTAAATGAATAATGAAATTATAGATTTATGTTAAGCACCTAATATGATTGCATGCCCAAGAATAACCCATTTCACTACATTGTTTTTAAAGAGTTATTCGTACAACTCAACATTTTATACACCAAACCTTTGTGTTTATCTCTCCATCACATATCATTCATTACACTTTGTATTTCTGTTGTCAAATTTGTTGTACTAGTTGTGGTACAAATACAATTTGTCTTTGCGAAGTGTCCTCTCCCCTTCCATTTTTGTACACGTCCTCGTAGTTCTACATGGTTGTTGATGAGTTCTTGTGTGGGATGGGATTATGCAGGATCCACTTGAGCCAGTTTTATTGTTCACTAAACCTCTACTTCCAGATAAGTTGGCCATGGCAGGCATTATGCCACCGGATTCTATTGCAACAAATGGGGTGTCGTCGACATCATATAGATTTCGCGGGCGAATGGGTAGAGGTGGTCGGATAATATTTGACCGGTGGAATCCTCTTATGCAAACTCCAATTGACTGTGGTAATTCTTATTATATGCCTCCAAAACCACGACCTTCAACATGTAACTAATTTGTTTTTGTTATCTGATGCTAAAATGGTACCTTTCCTGTTGGTTAGAATTTAATTGATAATCACTGGGAAGGTGCAATGTTGCAAAGGAAACTTGTAAACATGATTTAGGCCTGTAAGTTTTTCTCTTCTTTTTCTAGGTACAAGGTCATTCAAGTATTTTTCATTGGGGGCAGTGAAGCTAGATGCATTTTGTATTGATATATCTTAGAGTTTCCTCTCCCTTGGCTCATGCAATAGATTTTTCATTTTTTTTTTCTGTATAAAGGAAATGAAATAAAGCTTTCAAAGAACCAAAATAACACTTTCAAAATAAATTCACATGATAACATCTGAATTTACTCATGATTTCTAATAAATTCACATGATAACATCTGAATTTACTCCATATCTTTTTAGAGGCTTTTCAAATTGTGTTTTTCCTGAATCTGCTGGGTTTGCTTATATTGTTTTTCTGTTGTTCCTTCAAAATATATTGATGATATTTTTTAAATATTAATATAATGTATCTTTAATGTTCAATAAAAAAACATAAAAAAATTTAATAGAGAATCTGAACCCAGTTTTCTCTCAAAATAAACTACTGCTGTTTTCAGACATTTTATGTAATGTAAATATGAAAACATTTTTATGCTGCCAAACAACATATTATAAAGGTAATTTTTTTTATTATATGTACGATCCATCAGTTAGATGACAATGTTAGTTTATTTGAAAGAAAATGATATTTTAATCCATTTTTTTGACACATTTTTAATTCATTGCTTTAATCATTATTAAATTATTTCTTTTGATTTTTTTAGTGATGTAATGTGATGATTTAATGGTGATTGAAGTAGTGGGTTAAAAATGGGTCAAAAAAAGTGGGTTAAAATATCATTAGTCGATGTACTTTAATTTAAGTTTATATTTTTGTTATTTATCTAACATATACTACTTTTACACCCTTTCATTTAGTTCTTTTATTAACTATAGTATAACTTGATTGTATATAAGTATTATTATTGTTATTTTTTATTTAAGTCATTCTTTACTATCAACTAAATTTCTCCTCAAATTGAGTATAATGAAACTTTTGATTAAATAGGTTATTTCTTAGTTTTACAATAAGTTAAGGGAAAACTTTTTTCGACAGAAATACTCATTGTTCTAAAGTCTAATTTCACGAGGAGTATTATACGCAATTTAAGTTTTATATTTTCTCTCACACTGAATATTCACATAAAGTGTTTATATTGCACTTAATACATTCAATTCATCAATAATTTCTGCATGGAGAAGTTTTCCATTATAGCTTGTCTTACTGTACACAAGACAAATTTTGCTAACTCATTTTGTTGTTGCTTTGAAATCATTGTACACAAGACAACTTTTTTTTTTATCTGTATGCAACTTCTCTATTCTTGAGAGTACCATGATAAACATACAAACTGCAAACTTTGATGATTTGTATGCTATGTCAAAATATAAATGATGGTTCTTGACCAGTAATTTTAAGAGAGTCAAAACAATACACTTAATTTTTATATTCAATCATTGTTATTAATAAAATAAAAATAAATAATTGGACATTAGCTTCATGTTTTAGATTAAGTAAAAAAATTAAGTCTGTTGTTTTCATATTCACGTTCGTCTTCGTTTATCACTTTTAAAAAATAATCTTCTTTCATTTTTCATAAGTACACTTATTTACAAAAAAAAAAATCAAGATTAAAAAAGTAAAATATCAAAATTTAATTAAATATTAAAAACATAATTATTAAAAGAAAAATGTATAATAATCAAATCATGTCACAATTAAATATGAAAATAATATATAATAATAAACTTTTATATGTTCATTAAAAACCACTATACAAAATACTCATAAGAAAAAAAAATGAAACTAATGTTTTAGTATAAAGTGGACAAGAGAGTTTTTTTTTTTTTTCTTTAGAATGGAACAAAGAAATGAGAGGCAAATAATGATTAAGTAAATCAAGAGATAAAGAAAAAAAAGTAAACCAAATTTCTTAATAAGTTTTTTATTATTTATTATATTTAATTTTATATTTTATTATTTATTAATATTAAATAATGTGTATTATAGAAACGTTAAAAATTTATGTAATTTAAAATATACATATACAAATTTTTAAAGGTTTGAGAGCCATCAAATGGTAGGCTATAAATTTAAGTAATTTAAAATATACATATACGAACGAAAAATAATAATAAATATCGTCTAAATTTTAACATCCATTTTTAAATAGTAATGCATAAAAAAAAATTATAAAATTGAATTACTAATAAAATAAGTTCAACTCAGAATTCATTAAACAAATTAAATAATTCATAAGAATAATAAAACTCTTTTTGAACGAAGTCAATGCAATATTTTATTGATTTTTTAAAATAGATTTTTGTGATAAAGAAGATCCTATCTAGAGAAATCTTATCTTTTGGTCAAATAAAAAAAAGTTCATATATATATTTACAACTTACAGTACAAATAATAATTAATGTGATTTCTAGAAGGCCCACTTATGTTTATGCCTTATTTTAAAGGGCCTTTCCCTAATCAGATGAGCCTAGGGCTGGTTTAACGGATAAAAATCCAACCCTAAGTCTGCCATAACTCACTCACTCTACACTTTCAGAAAATCTTAGAGCTGCAGACGTTTCCCTCCACTAGGGTTTATTCTTTGACCTCCGTCGTACTTGTTTGAGCCAGATTCCGTTCCACGTAAGTTGCCTCCCATTCCATACCTCTCTTGTTTAGCACTGTTACTTCGTGTCCCAACTAAGGTCGTTTTGGGTGACTTCGTTTCATGCTATTCTTTATGATTCCAGCTCGCTAAATTGCTCTAGGAGTTGTTGTGTTTCTCTGCTCGTATCCAAGAACCCATCTGCTAGCCCTTTTTCAGGTACGGGAAGCTATGGTTCACCCCTTTCTTTTGAGTTGTGCTGCTTGTGTTACTATTTTATCATTTTAATATGCTTGGTGTGTTGAAGCGAACCTGTGTGTGGTATTATTGAATCATTTGTGATCTGTTGAGTGTTTGTGCACGAGAGAAATTTTCTCGCCCAAGCGAGTATATCTCGCCTAAGCGAGATCAACTGAGGATCGCCCAAGCTACTTCACGCGAGTGGTCGCTCAGGCGACCCACGTTGCTTCTGAGCGAACGAACATCTCGCCCAAGCGAGAGGGGTCTCGCCTAAGCGATATCCCGCGTGAGGTCACTGTTCCCCCTTTTCGAGCCTTCGCTAGGCAAATGGGGCTCGTCTGAGTGAGACCCTTCAGCCTGAGCGAGGAGCTGGGCGAGGGTAGTGTGGTGTTTGATCGTTTCCTTAAATCTTGAATAGTTAATACGTTGTTGGAGTTAAGTATTGTGTTAAAAGCATGGGACAAATGAATATGCATGAGTGATGTGATTCCTGATTTGTGAATGATGGGTTGGTATGGACTTAGCATGTGATTTTAATGAGATGGTTGGTATTAAAGTGGCATGGTAACGAGATGAGTTGGAATTCTATATTTATGAAGAGAGTATGATGAATTGGTATGGGGTGATATGGAACATGAAATGGATTTGGTTGTAAAGATTGATATAATGTATATATATATGCATGATAGGTCTCTCTTGATTGGATGAACATGTCTGGTCGATGGTCAGTGCGTAAATCCTTGAGATCTCTAGGTGGGATTTCAGGGTCATGCTTTAGTGGTCGGGACGTAAGTCCATGGCCCCTGTTAGTGGGTGTCCATGGTGGTGCCCCATCTATATGGTCTGGTAAGGATTCAAGGTAAGGTTGCATCCTAACACTCTAAGGAGTCAGTTAGTCTCACTTAGAGCGGATTGACTCTTGTGGTGAGAGGAGCAAGAGGCCTGAAACTCATTAAGGGCTAACCTTGTGTGTGGGGGAATTGATTCATTGTAACACTTGTAACACATAGCTCGGGGGTGAGCAGAGGTATCCACCACAAGTGCAAGCATCCGCTCAATCCGACCAGATTATATGTATCCGGATGAGTCGAGTCGAGTCTTAGTGTATTGGTTTGGAAGTCATAACATGCTTGTGTGCTGTATGTATGGTTGATTGCGAAAGTGTATCTGATTGCATGATGAAATTATTTTGTGCTCTAGCTCACCCTACTATTTGTTGTTGTATGTTCTATGGTGTGGTCTTTTCTTTTGCAATGATCATCAACTTGTTGATGTGAGCAGATATGAGAATTCTCCGAAATCATCAGGGTGATGGAGGTTCCGCTGCATAGTCCGCTTGGACTGGATCGATATCCTTATGGGCTTTCTTTCTGGACTATGGCCCATGTACTAGTTGTGTTTTATTTCCTTTTGGTTACCGTAGAATGTTATAACTGATTTAGTTTTGGCATCGTGGTGTGTCTAGAATTTTGTAAGAGTTGTGTTTAAGACCCCAGGTCTGCACTACTGTACTATCTGTGTGTGACGCTTCCTTAATTACTTTTATTAATTAAATGGGACGTTACATTTTCTACATAAATAAAACATTATGATACTAGAATTTTTATTTTAATTTTCTATTTGCTTTAGTTGAATATCTTACTTTTATTCAATTTTTGAATTGTTTATTTTACAATACAATAGTTGATGTTAGTCACAATAAAAATTTCATCGAACTTAGTTGATGAGTTATAATAGTTATAAAGATCTATCTATAATAAAAAAATATACAAATAAGAAGATCAGTCTCTCAAAATATCTTTGGGATTTTTAAATTACTTATTACTTATAATTTTTAGATGTTCTTTCATCGTTGGAATCCCTTATGAAATATTGGACTTTTCTCATCAATAATTTTCAACTTCATTCTCCAAACTGTTAAGAAGTTCATCACTGCAAAAGCTGGAAGAATACTTGAGATGAATGAATTAGCTATTAATTCATGTCAGAGATAAACGAGTTAAATTACCAATTTAGTATCTGAAATTGTATCTCACTGTCACTAATTCCGAAAATAAGCAAAACTCAAACAAGTCCCTGAATTGTTTAAAGGTTTTATTAAAATTCCCAAAATTAATCTCTCTGTTTATTTTGATCTCTAAACCGTCATTATTATCACTTCAGTCATGGATCTAAGGATCAAAATGAGAAAAAAGAGAGTTAACTACAGGAACTTTAATAAAACTCAAATATTTCAAGTACTTATTTGAGTTTTTCTTAGTTTCAAGAACGAATACAATAACAAGATTAAATTTTAGGAACGAAATTCACCATTTATTCAAGACAAAATTGAAAGGGAAATGTGTGATGCTCCATTACCTACAACATACAACACAGCCCCGGCATGAAGAAATCATTAGCTGTGTGATAGATTCTGCAAATTATTAGTAACCCTTTGAAAAATTGATGTATCAGCCAGATTTCTGGATTACATTCTTAGCAACTCTAAACTTCCCCAATACCAGATGATTTAGAAAACATCATCCTGTACATCGGGGCCCGGCGCTCTAAAACATGTTTTTCCCAATCTGATCTTACTCCAAATGGGTTTTCCTCAAGCCACTCACTTTGTCCATACTCTAAATCAAGCTTACCCTTGCCATGTCTAAAAAATTGTTCTTTCATTCTTATTGCCACGGCTTCTACATCAGATTGCAGATAGATCTGGTCAATGTCCATAGTCTAAGTAAGCCTCAGTATCAACAAACTCAAACTATTCAAAGAATTCTAGTGAAGTCACAACTCAGGATAACAAAATCAAATAAATGTAATACTGAGAAAACAAATACTTTTTTAGTTTTATAAGGGCTGGCTTCCCACTTAGATCTGATGAGCAATTGTGTTTTTTGGATTAATGGGGAAGACCTGACCATCATCTGCACATTGATTGAGGAAATACTAGTAGAATTCCTTCAAAAGTCTAATAATTACCTTCCCATTGGGTGCTAGAAGATCCACTACTGCTTCAGTTAAAGATCTCTGAAGCATCCTCCATCTGTGCTCAGGCTTATTGAAATCGGGGTTTGGACACTGCAGAAAATAAAGACAGAATAGAGATTAAGGTTAAGCAGTTGGCGGAGAAAAGAAGTTGATTACAGAAAATGTGATTACCACGAATTTTCTTTAAATTCATAGAACCTCATTTACCATGAGGAATAAGTTTGGAAACCCCTAAAACTTGTCCTTCCAACAAAATTTAGTTCTTATTGTGATAGCAAATTTTCTCAAAGGTTAACCAATCATATAGGAAGGTTGTGACATCAAACAATGAACATTTTATTCTGCGAGAAAATATGAACAGGAAATTGCAAAATCAGGCCACAACTAATTGCTATTATAGTTTTGGCTTTAACAGTAATATTACTAGAATGATCAGGCTGGCAGATATAACTAAGAGTTATATCTCTCACCAAACAATGGTTTAAAGTTAGTCCTATAGTTATTTTACTGTATGCAAGTTTGTGATCATCATAACTATCAGTCAGTCTAATATATAGAGAATGATCAAAGCTTCTATGAATGCCAATCGTGCGAAGAAACTTCTAGTGATGGTCGGGAGAAAAATGTAGGTAGAAAACTTTAAGGATTCGGATTTAAGATCTAAATGAACCCTGAAAGATTAGCTAGTAAGGTGAGAACCGAAAAAGCTTCATAAGTTCTATTTAAGACAGCTCCCAAAAAGATCACAACTAAGGTGGGTTAGGAATGACTGCAACTAAGACAACTTTCCATCAGACACTTGTTAGGTTGCAGCAGAGAATTGGCAGCAATGACAACAGCATCAGTACATCCCTACAGTAGCTTGGTGACAATGTGCCTGTGGTGATTGGTGATAATAGTGTGTATAAATAAAATGCCTCACGATGAATGATGCCAAAAAAAGGTGGTCAACACTAATTAATAGAAGGGTTAGCATGCTGCAAACTCGTTCGTTGGTGCAATGATAGCAGTTCATGTGCATCAACACTCAACAGAAGTGTGCACACATAGTAGCATCAATAGCAAAGAAAAGACCCACAACACTCAAACCGTAATGTAACAATTCAAAATATAACAAAATTCAATTTATTGACCTGTATTGAGACAAGAACTAAGTCTCCTGGGTAAGTAGAAATAATAGAACGGAATGTTGATGTTGCATTGGTAGCAACAAAGTACCTAAAATAGAGAAAACAGGAAACCAAAGTTAAGAAAGTTTAACAAAGGAATTAAATTTCAACCACGAAGGAACTCTAATTAGTCACATATGATCGATCATAAGTGCGTTTGTCCTTTTAATAAGTTCGGAATGCTTTTGAGTCATTCCTTGGTGTTGAACTAAGATAAGATAAAACTTAAATTCATTGAATCCAATAAAAAAGAAGAAAATGCTGCATCAATTTGTACTATGAAAGCAACATAATTACCCATTCTTTAAGCCATATTGATGAATAGAATCCAGACAACGCAAAACAAGCTGAAAA
The DNA here is from genome assembly GCF_037176805.1 of Vigna unguiculata. NCBI lineage: Eukaryota > Viridiplantae > Streptophyta > Magnoliopsida > Fabales > Fabaceae > Vigna > Vigna unguiculata. The sequence continues at coordinate 17,921,025 of NC_140795.1, read as the reverse complement.
AGATGTTAACGGAAGAAAAGAAAATTAAGTAAAAGCCTAGTACGGAAAATAGAAAACAGGGTAGAAGGGAGAGAAGAGGACATAACGAGTTGGGAACCTTTTCATTGATCTCCAAACCGAGGAAGTTTAAATCTTGCCTCCTTCTAGCCATTTCAAGAAGGAAAAGCCCATTACCTGTAAATAAGAGCAAATTATATCAGGGAAGAACCAGTAGCACAAGTTTTCTATTTAATCTGCTGTCTCTGAGTCCCATGCCCCTCTTCTTCTATTACAGAATTTGGGATTTTTATACAAGGATTTTAGGTTAAACTTAACAGAAAATTTATGTAATGACAATGCATTCACATCAATTGTTAAAATGTTTTTAGTGCAATGGAACCTTAGGCTTTGTTTCTAGTTACAAAATTTTATAAGCTAAAAGCATAATGAAGATTAACTTAAAAAAATACCACTTCCAATATCAACAACCAGAGGTTGAGCTGGGTCAGAATAAATGCTGCTCCAGTTGATCTCAAAAGGGTATCCCTGAAATATGTAACTACCATAAGCAATAATAATATCAATCATGCAGAATGTTTAGACACTTGAAGTTGCTTAAAGCAAGATCAGTTTCATCAGCATGATTAAATGAAATACTATAACTTAACTGCATTCATGTTAAAATATCAATACTGACCTCATCTTCCTAATTCCTATATGTTAGTTACATTCTGTTATGACTAGTTAGTTAATACAGTTACAATATTCTCTTGTTTGCTATAAGATTTGCTTCTCTGTTTCAGCCTTTGCACAACCGTACCCTTAGGCAAGCTTGCATAAAATGCTCCCTCTGTATTCAACTTTTAGTGAGTTAAAAATGAAATGAAACTCTCCATTTTCAGTTTAGCTTTTTCTCTATGATGGCATCAAAGCGAAGTTGACAAGGGCGTTTTTTCATCTGCTTGTGGAAGTATTCATGGATTTCCTTCCATACTTGATATGAGTGAATTGAGTAAATGACTTGAGAGAGAACAGATTTTGACAGCATCGATTGAAGTCAGGTAAGTAACATTTGATCCTGAACTATGCAGGAATGACATTATCACACCGGATCTTGATCAGTAAGGTATCTAGGAGAGGAGACAAACCTTTGAAGCTTGTGTGCATTTTTGTGCCTGTTCAATTTTGATGTTGCCAAAAGTCATTTGAGTCATCCAGTTTCTCAACGACAGAGCTAGGAAAAGAGTGAGGCATGAAAGGAATCGAATTTGAGGTAGCCATAGGAGAAAAAACAATCAAGGTCAAGGTTTACCAATAGAATGAGTTTTTATTATGACTTGGTTCCTATAACACAATCATTCACAAGAATGACTATATATACTATCTCTGTTAGGAGTGGCCCTAGGACTGAGAAGAAAATGGAACAACCTTTCTAGGTCTATTATAGAAGGAAGAAAGGGGCTAAATTGTAATTAGTTGGAACTGGGTAGTTAGTTAGTTAGTTACACGGTTCGGGAGTAAGGACCTAATAAGTAGGTCCTCAATAGTAATTGGGAATTTTTTAGCTTTTGTTTTCTTACATCTGTGAATCTGGTTTTGTTAGAGTGCTCTTTTTGAGGGTAATTTTGTGTACCGTGTTGTTTTTATTGCTGTAACTGTTGTGACGAAATATTATTCCTTTCAGTCACACCATTTGTAATAGAGAAAGTGATATTATGTTAGGATTTCTGCTTTTGGTTTCTAACAATTCCAACATGCTGTGGAAAAGAATTATGTTTTTATTGATTCATCTATCACTTAAATGCCTTTAAAAATATCTTGTACACCAAATTTTGTCCAATTTAGTAATAAGTTCATTAAACAAAATATATTTGCTTTTAAGGAACATCATTCATATATATTGGTTTCCTCTACCCCAGCATCTAAACTAATGGACTCAGATGGCCATGTTTTATTTTGTTAGAAACAGTTCACAAAAATAATGATATAAATTACATAATCTCAAGAAAGTGAGTCATTTCCCTAAATTCCAGCGGCAAAAGTCCTAACAATGCAAGTTCAAGAGGCATGCAAGGTAGTTTTGAAAATTAAAATATTTTGAGCATACATTGAATTATTCTCCTGAAATATTTAGTGGAAGAGAGTGGTATAGAGAAATAGTGCTTATGAAGGCATACCCTGTCCACAGCCATAACACCAGGGAGCTTTCTTCCTTTGAGAAATTCCCATACAACAGAAGCATTCTCAATGATATTTATAAAGGACAATGAACTTTTTTCCGGTCTCACTAGTTTGCTTGCCGCAGTCCCAACAACTGTTATTTCACAGTTGTTTTGGCCTAGTTTGTCTAGAATTCTTGCCAATTTAGAAGCCCCGTTGGTGTATACACTTGAATAAACAAATTGCACTGGACCAATCCACATTATTTTCTGCAATGGATTAAAAGAAAAATGTTACGTAGTTCCTAGTTACATTTCAAAATCGATAGATAATACATTTTATTAGGATGAAAACAGTTATCCATTATCAATACCTAAAGTCATTGCACGATATTGATAACATGCACAAATTCAAACTAAAATTAGCAGATAAGATGCAAGAATCAAATGCCCATTTTAATAAAAGATTCCCAGAGCAGAAATGTTAAATCAATCCCAATTCCATAGTTATCTAAAGATTCTTTAATATATATTAAGAAAATAAACCAATTGTAGTTTATGCTTGATGCCTATGTATAAAAAAATTACTAATGTACCTTACAATTTGTAAGTGTAGAGTCGATTTCATCCAATGATACAGGTCCCAGGTCCACAGGTACCCAATCTAGATCAAAATCAAATCTGCATAAGTTTTATTTGCCGAACAAAAGTAATATCTAAATGAATATCTAAGTAGCACAACACAATCCCTTATCAATTTGAAGAATAGCGCACCATCCAAAATTCCATGAGAAGGAAATACTTGCAGTTGCTTTGGATTACACTTTTTCTGGCACCAAAAATCTTTCGGATACAGGATCTGCACGTTTTTATCTTGAGCAAGTCTCACTATATCTAGAGCTTCATTAACTGCTTGACCGTCCACTAAATCACACGGGATTGATACTCCTAATGCGTGCATTATTTGAAATGACATCATGCCCACAAAAACAAACACTTGGCATCTGGAAGCTAAGAACTGAAAGGAAGCTGCTTTATCATAGAGATTACCCCCTCCAATCTTGATTGCAAGAGAAACAAACAGTGAACAAATTTATCAAGAAAAGTACTTGAGACTTTCTTGAATGTAAAAGATATTGCTTATAACTAATAACATTAACAGCAAAAAGGGACATACAATTGCTACATATGGCTTTGTGCTGGCTTCTGCAAGATTCTTCAGTAGATCAAGCCTCTCCTCAAAGTGAAAACCAGCTATACAGGTGTAGCAGAAACGGGTAACACCAACTGTGGAGGCTAGAACTTTATGACAGTTGGAGAAGGAGTCGTTGACAAAGATATCAACTCCTGATGATAATATTCTAGCAAACTCCAAACTATTAGCAACTTCCTCTTTGAAATTAGAAAGATTCTCAAGAAGATGGATATTCTCTTTCTCAAGGCTATTCATCTTTGCTTGCTTCTTAAAATAATTGGCATGCAGTGGAACAATTTGTGTTTGAAGAACTTCTGATAAGAAATCTACAGCAAGAGATTATCAATCATCCAATATGGAAGCTTCCTTACATAAAAAAATGACATTTATTAATTCCGTTGTCCACATAGTTTCAAGTTTCTTTTTAGTAAGTTTCTTCTGTCTTTCCTCCCGTTAATAAAATTAGAAATTGCTATAAGTTCAATTGATGACAAAATGACTAAACATGGCATCTAATGACAAGAATTTGAACAAAAGGCCTTTAAGAGTGTACCTGTAACTGAATCTGTGTGAAGTTCTGGAGTATTCATATTCCAATCACTGACCAAGATGACCTTTGCCCCAGATTTATGCAAATATTTAATTGTATATACTGCATTAGAATCTGATTGATTCTTCCTGTCGCACTCTCTCTTGACTAATATATTAGAATCAAATCTGACCATGACAACTTTTCCAAAAAGCTCCTCCCTAGGAAATTCTCTAAGAGTTTGTATATGAGGAATACCATTCAACTCTCCACCATTACTAAAGTAAATCTAACAGTAAAACCATAAAATTTAGGGCCAAAACAAAATAAACAACAAATAATGCTGTTCAAGAAAGTAAAGAATAACAAAGATTGATTTTATGTTAGTGACTTTTTCATTTCATCAAGACAAAAACACAAAACTCAAGCCACATTGAATGGAAAAAGTTAAGGTTCAAGCAATAGAAACATATTTAGCTCTACGTTCTTAAAATTTGGGTTTATGGTTAATTCAAGCGTCAAACTAGCTCAAGGTATAAGCGTAAATATAGGTGATGCGAACTTTCCTACACACACCCCTCTTACTAAGGAGTGGACATCTCAAATGTTACAGGACTAGGTTGTATATGTAGTCTAATGGAGGCCTAATAGAAAGTGGCCCAATAGGCCCAACAATAATCATTAGAATATACTCTAATATCATCTTATAATTTAGATTTAGACCTAACTCAAGAAAAACCCAGCTTATGAGGTAAGGATTGTCCTCCATTTATACACACATACATACATATATATATTATTTTGACCATACCTTTAGTAGATGTGGGATCTCTAATATTGATGCCAACAACCATTAAGCATGATATTTTACCACAAAGCATGCTATTTTTATGAATATAAAGTCAATCTTGAGCATGCACCTAACAAACTAAGCTTTCAGAATATTGGTCCTTGCAATATCAAAACCTTTGTGAGGACATAGGAGGAATTTATTCCTTGTAACCGTTGTTCTCCATAACTAAAGTGAGTTTCAGCACAAGTTTTGAAAGGCTATGCTTTGTCCCAACTTCATGTTCAAACTCCAACGGGTTTTGCGAAAGGGTCAAGTTATGTATGTTATGACCTGTACGTCAGGGCTTGTGCTTGTATATTTAGGAGAGTTGGTAAGAGAAAAAAAGCATCTGACCGACAACAAAAAACTTTAAGTTTCTCAGAAATACATTGAGAATATAGTGTAGTATGTGATGAGATATCATTGTGGATATTATTATATATGAATTCTACAGAGATAGGTTTAATCTTACTTTCATAGGTTTTTTTGAATTCTATTTTGGGCATGCTGCAAATGATTGATATAACTTGGGGTGCCAACGTAGTAAAACTTACAAGTTATATAGAGATAGAGATATCTTTGCATACTTATGTTCTATAAAAGAAAAGTATGAGCTCATCCCATCATCCATAGATATCCAACTACCTTTACTAGAGCACCGGAGAAAAGACATAATAATGATAGTTAGTGTGTGCCTCCAGAATTTTTGCAGTTACTTTTGACTTTCAACCTCTCTCCCTCTCTTTCTCTTCCTACATAGTTATCAGTTACAACTTATCAGAGCGAAGAAAAAACTGGCACTCCTCTAGAAGCATATTTATTGTATTAACCGAGTAAGGCATTTATTATAACATACTGAATCCAAGAATGCTGAAATATCAGATTCAGAAGAAAATACTGTGGCACAAAAAGGACCTGTTAAGTATCTTACCTTATGGTTAATCAAGTTCGCAGCATGATTTGTCAAGTCCCCACTGCCTGTAAAAACAAACTTCAAATAAAGCACCGTAACAGAAAACAAATAACAAATTTCAAAAAACAAAAATCCTTAAGTAAGACAACCTTGCAAAGGCAGTGGGGCTCCATTAAACTCAAGAAACTTGGCAAATTTTCCAGTATGAGCATATCTTTTTTGTTTAAACAACTTGGGAAGGTCATTGAAACATAATTGGTTGAAGAGAACAGTTCCATGGAGAAGATTCACAAGGTGGCCCATCATCAATTTCTCAAGATTGAAGCTGCAAATTGTAAGAGCAAACAAACGAACAATGAAAATTGCATAAAAGAGTAGAGACTAAAAATAATAAAAGATGGTCCAATACATCATCCACAAGCACTCACATAAAGAACCAACACAAATACACTCGCATAACAGTTGAACTTAGCACAACACATTTTGTTAGATTGAACTTAATAAATAAATAAACTCTGTTCAACCTTTGATGAAATCAGAGTGTGGCAGTGAAGTGAGAAATATTTCAAGTTTACTAGCCAAATGAAAATTTTGTTGTAAGTTTAAGACAAAATTTAATCTTGCAAAGGTTGCTGTTTGTTTCTCTAGTCATTAAGAACACTGAACAACAGAACGAAGACGCAAAACTCACCGTAGAACTGCACTGCCCCTTTTCCATGGTTGCCAAGACAACAGTGTAATTCGGTGAGATGATAAAACGACAGGTTTCAAAACTGTCGTTTTGATTTTATTCAAGGCTAATTAATTGCAGCAGGTTGAAATAAAACTTCTCTATTAATTATTACAGAGAAAATCTCTAAAAATCAAAATATTTTTTTTTTTACAAATTAAAATTAGCGTAGACATGAATTTGAGTAATTTTAATTGAGTTCCTAATGAATTTTGGTGATATATTAAATCTTTATAATTTCGAAATTTTCAACTCACTCTTGGCATTTGAAATATTTATGTTAATTTTGTGTGTGACATTTATTTTACAATGTCATCCACTTTTAACATCATTACCTCCTACTTTGTTACAAAAGATCGTGATGATGAAATTTTTCCAAAATATTTACGGTATTCTAAAAATATTGTTCTTAACTTTAATTAAAATTATAAATTTCAAAATGAAAAATATAAATTATAAAAATATTAAGCAAAGTTAAATCTTAAATTTAATTTTAACAATTAACAATTTTGTCATTATATATAAAGACATCAAGTGCATCATATTGTACAAATTTAGTGAATATTAAAAATCAAATAGCTTGTCACACATAAATTTTTTCCTAAATCTCAAGTTCAATACAAAACCAAAATTTAATATTTTGTATAGCATTTAAAGTTAATTTAAAATATTTCTAGAAATATTTAATAAACACATTAATTTTAGTAAGAATAACACCATAAGATTTATAAAAAAGTTGTTAAAAACAGTTCTGTCTAATACTCTTAACCACAAAGGGATCTGAATTGATTAATGAGTTTTTCACTTACTTAATGTGAATCTTGAAGGAGTCTTTAAGGTTTAAAACTCAATTAATCAATTTCGCAGTTCTGGGTTAATGGACTGTTTAAATCAATCAAGAAAGATTATGAGAGGGAAGAAGGAAGCAAGACACACAATTTATACTGGTTCGATTCAAAAAGAATCTACATCCAGTCTTCTCCTAAGTAACACACTTAGGAGGATTCCACTAAACAGAAGGTTCCAAGAATTACAAGCACACCTATGTAATTCTAACCCCCAAAACCCAAGAACTTGATTCAACAATCAAGAACTCCCCCTAGGAGCAATGCATCCACACAATTGCACCTAGGTCCACACTTCAACCACTGAAGCTACTGTAATCAAAGATACAGAAAACAGAACAAGAAACGAAAACACCTAAATTGTGCAGATTTGACTTGATGCTCCTTGAATCAAGCAAGATCCATCATGGTAGAGTCAACCAACAATCATTCTTGGATCTGTGCTTGGGTTATTGCAGAATCTTCTGAAGCTCTTGTGTCTCTCAGATTGCTCTTTTCCAGATGCAGACTGCGTGATCCTAACTAGACCAAGCTATGTTTTATCCTAGATCAGTAGACATCATTAAAACTGTTCTTCATTTATGGATGAAAGGCTCCCCCTTCCAACAATCCCCCCCTTTTTGATGATGTCCAAAACATGGACTATGATAAGCCTACCTGCAGCACATTAAGCAAACAACAACAGCAGTACCAACATAGGCATAAACCAGACAACAAAAAACAACATAGGCATTTAACAAATATCATTTTAATTCCATACTCCCCCTACCAATATAAACTATCAATATACCAAATCTCCCCCTTTTTGGACATTAGCAAAAAAAATCAAACAGATTTAGGATGCAATACAGAACAGCAGGAAAATTGTATCTAAACAGCGCAACAATGTAAGAGATGCAGCAGGAGATAATGCATAACAACCAGGATAACAACCAGAATGCATAACAATTTCGCATAATGGATTAGCGGGCTCCTTTTGAGAAATTAAGTAGCAACTATGTGATGCAGAACTTAACACAGACTAGGCTTCAGATAGAACACGATAATGGATTAAGGCCAAGGTTAGGCAAGCAGCTACACAGTTTGAACACAATAGGCATACAATGTATGACAATACTAACAACGCAGCAGGTGAAATCAGTAGAGCAGGTTAACATCAGAGTGCAGACAGCCATAAATCAAATCAGCAATTAAGTATTGCAATATCAATTTAAATCAGTTGCAATATCACAATAGAAGAGGAACTTTTCACCTTGGCAATGCCTAAAATTTGACCTTTGTTATTAACACCTCTTGTAACATGACCAATTATTGGCTTTGTAAGATATCTTGCAGAACTTCTTCACATCTCCTTTCATGTGTCTTGAGCATCCATTATATAAAAGCTACATTGTTTTCCTTGCATCAAGACACACCTGAAACAAAGATTAAAGAGAAGATGCAGGTACCCAATTGAACTTGGGTCCTTTCATGTTAGTGGTTTGAGGTGTTCCTTTAGGTACCCATTTGTACTCTCCTTTAGGAACCCCACAATTTTTAAAGTAGCAGGAATTAGAAAAATGGCCAGGTTCAGAACAGTAAGTGCAGATAATAGAGGATGGTTTACTGATGTTGAGGAAATTTCTACACGATAATCGATTAGAGTTGCCACTGTAACCAATTCCCTCTTTATTCAGCACACTCCTTTGAGATCCTAGTACAGCATCTAGGTTGGATCTTCCTAGGGTAAATTTTGAGAGAGTTTTCATCAAATACTCTATCTTTTCTAGCTGTCCTGGGCAGTGCTCACATCTGGACCTAGGATGCTTTTCAGATTTTTCTAATTTCTCCAAGCAAGTTATTAGATTCTCATTTTCCTCTTCTAACTGTTTTATCCTACCCTCAAGCCATTTAATCTCTCCTTTACGCTTGCTATTTGACTTTTGCAGTTTTGTAGCTTCCTTATGCAGTTCATTAAATGCATCAAGTAATTCATAGTAATTATTTTCCTCATGTTCAGATGTGAAACTACTCACACTGCTTTTGGATGATTCTGCTTTAGCCATCAGACACAGATTATTTTCCTCTTCAGTGCTGTCATTAGATTCACTGGATGTGCTGGAATCATTTTCTTCCCAAGCAATGTAGGCTTTCTTTTTCTTCAGGTGCTTCTCTGCCTCATTTTTCTCTTCCAGTTTCTGCTTCATCTTCAGCACTGGACAATCAGCTTTGATGTGTCCTGTCTTACCACATTCATAGCAGGTTTGAGTTCCAGATCTGGACTGCTTCTTGTTTCCTGCATGACTGTTATTAGTTTTATTCTTATACTTCAGAAATTTTAAGAACTTTTTCACCATTAGTCTCAAGGCTTCACTGTCAGAGTTGTGGTCATTGGAGTCATCTGCAAAATCTGCCTTTTTCTGTTTTACTGCAGATTTCACTGCACTCTTCAAGGCTATAGTGTGCCTCTTTTCTCCATCCTCTTCTTCCTTGAGTCTTCCAAGCTCTAATTCATGTTCCCTCAATTTTCCAAAGAGAGTGGCTATGCTCATGCTAGTGAGATCTCTAGATTCAGAAATTGCTGTCACTTTGGGCTGCCATGTCCTATTTAAGCTCTTCAAGATTTTGATATTGAGTTCCTCTTTGTCAAAGGTCTTGCCAAGAGCTAGGAGGTGATTTACTATATGTGTAAATCTTTTCTACACATCACAGATGCTTTCTCCAGTCTTCATTCTGAACATCTCATACTCTTGAATGAGAGTATTCTTTCTTGCCCTTTTTACTTCATTTGTGCCCTCATGGGTTACTTCCAAGACATCCCACATTTCTTTGGCTGATTCACACACGGATACCCTGTAAAATTCATCCAAGGTTAGTGCAGAAGATATAATATTTTTGGCTCTAACATCATAATGTGCCCTCTTATTCTCATCAGGGGTCCATTGTGAGAATTCTTTAGGAAAAGTCTCTCCATCCACTATTTTAATTGGTTTAAAAGGTCCATTCACCACTGCATCCCATACCCCTTTGTCTACTGATTCAAGAAAGATTTTCATTCGAATTTTCCAAAGGGATAGTTTTCCCCAGCAAACAGAGGGGGCCTGTTAATGGATGCCCCTTCAGCAAAGGTTTGAGATGTATTAGACATAACAGGATCTTTCTAATCGATTATCGTGCGATTAGCCAGCTCTGGTGCCAATTGTTAAAAACAGTTCTGTCTAATACTCTTAACCACAAAGGGATCTGAATTGATTAATGAGTTTTTCACTTACTTAATGTGAATCTTGAAGGAGTCTTTAAGGTTTAAAACTCAATTAATCAATTTCGCAGTTCTGGGTTAATGGACTGTTTAAATCAATCAAGAAAGATTATGAGAGGGAAGAAGGAAGCAAGACACACAATTTATACTGGTTCGATTCAAAAAGAATCTACATCCAGTCTTCTCCTAAGTAACACACTTAGGAGGATTCCACTAAACAGAAAGGTTCCAAGAATTACAAGCACACCTATGTAATTCTAACCCCCAAAACCCAAGAACTTGATTCAACAATCAAGAACTCCCCCTAGGAGCAATGCATCCACACAATTGCACCTAGGTCCACACTTCAACCACTGAAGCTACTGTAATCAAAGATACAGAAAACAGAACAAGAAACGAAAACACCTAAATTGTGCAGATTTGACTTGATGCTCCTTGAATCAAGCAAGATCCATCATGGTAGAGTCAACCAACAATCATTCTTGGATCTGTGCTTGGGTTATTGCAGAATCTTCTGAAGCTCTTGTGTCTCTCAGATTGCTCTTTTCCAGATGCAGACTGCGTGATCCTAACTAGACCAAGCTATGTTTTATCCTAGATCAGTAGACATCATCAAAACTGTTCTTCATTTATGGATGAAAGGCTCCCCCTTCCAACAAAAGTAACTTGATTGTCAATTAATTTAAGGAGAAACAATATTGCTTCATTTTTATAAAAATTGGGATTAAATTGAAACTAAAAACAAATATAAGGATCAAATTGAATCATTTTGACATGTGACACATATGTAAAGTGACACATGTAAAACAAATTTAAAAAAATTAAAAAAAAAACCATAAATTGACATGTGGTGTTGACTTTAACACCGTTTGGTAAAGACTAAATTGAATCATTTTTAAAAAAATGAGGATCAAATGGAGACAGAAAATAACTTGAAGACCAAACTGACATTATTTGATAAATAGAATGACAAAAAAAATAATTTAACCTAAATTCTTTTATTTCGGTACATCAAAACAAATAAATTTTACAAACTTAAAATAAATTTAGTAATAAATTTGAAACCTTTGAGTCTAAGAATATTTGTAATAGCGGTTGAGTTTTGATAGATAAATAACAATTTCAACAATTAAATTACTTTAATTGTTATCTTAATTATTTTTCAATAGAAAAAAAATTTACTTAAATGATAATTGAATGAATTATAGACACCTTATGAAGTAGTTCTTGAATTCTATAATTTAGAATCATTCACTTAATCATGAATTTGGTTTCATTACTTCAATTTGAACCAGTTAAAACAATTTGAAATAAGTATTTTTGATCAAAGACTTTAAAAGAATAAAAAATTCATGTATATATACTGGACGTCAAGATAAATTCTAATATTGAAAAGTGATTAAATTTGACTCTTTATAGTATGTGGAGAGTGGTCTTCTTTAAAACTTGAAATACAATTTTGAATAAAAGGAATCAAATATATTTGTACATATATTTTCATATTTTGAATCTCACAATCTTAATATGTAAACTTTGCAATCTTTCTATGACTCTAAGTAATTTGTTGATGGTTTGACCACATCATATTTTGATCCCTTAATGACAATAGATAAAGTTAGGTCCCCATTTTTGTAGCGAAATCTCAAGTAGGTCCTCCCATTTTTATTTGACTCAATTGAGTCTCTATTTTTGAAAATTCGTTGCAATCAGTTCCTTTTCGATGGTTGTCCAGGTGCTAATTATATGCCACGTGTCAGCATGTGGTTTTTTTGATTTTTTTTGATTTTTTTTGATTTTTTTTAATTTTTTTTGATTTTTTTTAATTTTTTTTAATTTTTAATTTTTTTTATAATTTAAAAAAAATTAAAATTGCCACGTGTCAATCTGACATTGTGCCACGTGGCAGAGACAATGTGATGTGGCAGTGACAGTGCCACATGTCACTATTGGATGTGAAAAGTCTCAATGTAGTCCCTATATTTGTTATTTTGTCTCAATTTGGTCCCAATTTTGTTACAACTGAATCAATTTCATCTTATATCAAATTTAAATTTTGTATAAATTTTACAATGGTATTTTTATTATAGTTGATATTTTTAACAAAATTAAATTTATTTAAATGTATATTTTGCACTGATATTTATTTAAATTTTATTTTAAATATTTATATATCCATAATTTATAGATAAATGTTAGAGTTGCTTTAAAAATAAAAAATTTATAAATTCAAATATAAAATTTAAAAAAAAAATTATAACAATTCTAACATTTGTCTATAAATTATTGATATATAAATATTTGAAACAATATTTAAATAAAGTTCAATGCAAAATATACATTTAAATAAACTTAATTTTGTTAAAAATATCAATTATAATAAAAATACCATTGTAAATTTATATAAAAATTAAATTTGATATAGGGATGAAATTGATTCTGTTTTAAAAAAATTGGGACCAAATTGAGACAAAATAACAAATACAGGGACTACATTGAGACTTTTGACATCCAATAGTGACACGTGGCACTGTCACTGCCACATCACATTGTCTCTGCCACGTGGCACAATGTCAGATTGGCACATGGCAATTTTATTTTTTATTTTTAAAAAAAATTAAAAAAATTAAAAGTTAAAAAAAATTTAAAAAAAAATTAAAAAAAATCAAAAAAACCACGTGCGGACACGTGGCACATAATTAACACCGTTACTGGACAACTAACGGAAAGTAACTGATTGCAACGAATTTTCAAAAATAGGGACTCAATTGAGTCAAATAAAAATGGGAGGACCTACTTGAGATTTCACTACAAAAATGGGGACCTCTGGAATGATTTATCCATAAAGTTATCTAGAATCACCTCCTAAAGACACCAAATTTACCATAAAATGATTTTTCAATATTGTTTTAATTTTTATATTTCATAATTTATTTTAAGTTTGATCAAATGTTTCAAAGCACGAAAATAACTAAAAAGTAAACATTATAATATTCAACCAACCGATCCATGTGTACATATCCATGTTTAGTTTCCTTTCAGAAGTAAAAGGTGATGACCTAAGTTGAAAATATTTTAAATAATTTACGTTTTGTCAACATGAAATATGGATGTGTAGTTCTAAAAGCAAAACCAAACATATTAATAGTTTACAATGATAAAAATTGATTGAAAATTAATGACATACCCAATGTCGTTTCTTTAAGCCTATATTTTGATTTTATTAGGTCCATCCTATTTCAACCCTTTGAATCATGCGCTCCATGACCATCCTCACAATACCAAGAATCGTGGCAAAACATGTTCAATGGTTGAACAATCATATTGTTGCACTTTGGTAAGTGAGAATTTCCTCAAACATAGAACATCGTTTCGAGCCCTAAAATATTAGGGCAAAAAGTGACTAGTGAAACCTTTAACCTAACCACGAACCCCCTCGTCAATCTTCTTCAAACCGTAAGAAGTGTATTCATCTATAAAGTTGTCATCTAAAATTAGAGCTATCAAAATGAGTTAAAATCTGTGACTCAACTCGACTCACTTGGGATTCGAACCATGTTGGGTTAATTTTTTTTTTTGTAAATTTCAGTACAGGCAAACATAGACCCGACCCACTAAGAACTCGTAGTTCACCCAAGTTGAACTCGTTGTGAGCCGAGTTGGTGAGACAACCTACACATAAATAAAAAGGAAGAAAAACTCACCTCACTTTTAACTCAATAGTCCAGTCCAAAACACAAGCAAACTTTCTTAAAAAAAATTGGGGGAGGGAGGGCCATACCCATGACACTTCATTCACCTATACCTTTGTCCCTCATCAGTCATTTTGTTTTCCTAAGATAGTAAGGTATAATCTAGATTTTATTTAGAATTATGATTTACTTTTGGAGATGAATGATTTATTTATGAGTTAAGTATGTTTTAGTCCTTGAACTTTGACCCAAAATTAGAATTTGTCCCTGTCCGGAACATCGATATGTTTTGGTCCCTAAACTTTAAACAAGAATGAATATAGTTCTTTTAACCCAATTATGTTAACTTTTATTGACATGTCGAACACGTTTCATGTTAGTATTGGAGTTATTTACACCGTTTCACACATTTCCGGTTCAATATCTGTTGGGAAATGCGTTTAACACATAAAAAAAAAGTTAATGTAAGAGTGATTCCCTATTCCCCCCTGCCGCGTTGGAAAATGCCGCCTTAATACCAACTGTCGCCTTAATACCAACTGGTATTAACATTTAAAACACCAATTCCCTATTCCCCTCGGTAAAACAAAGCCATTCGGCTCTGATACTAGTTGGTATTAAGGCGATAGTTGGTATTAAGGCGACAATAATTTATATCAATATTCATCAAATAAGAGTGAAATTATATAAAACGAAAAAAATACTAAAATAAAATGGAAGTTTAGAAGAAATTTATACTTACAAAATTATTTCGAGCTTTTATTTCAAATTCGGAAAACCAGTACAGGAAAGGGTCTAGAGAAAAAGAGATGGAGGTAAAGAAAGATTTAGAGAGAAGTGTTTCGGAAAAATCTAGTCTGCCTCCTTCGTTTTCTTTGAAGGTATTTATAGGAGAAGAATTTCAAAATTATATTTCATTCAGGATTACAAGATTTCAAATTACATTTCATTACAAATTATTCATCATGGAGCATCTTCCTTTTATTTTGTCAAGCATCTTTTTCTAGTGGAGTCTTTTCTTCTTTTCATTATGGAGCATCTTCCTTTTATTTTGTCGGGCATCTTTTTCTAGTGGAGTCTTTTCTTTCTTTCTTTTCTTTTTCTTTAACGTCACCTCAATTTGATTAATCGACACTGGGAATCTTTGCATAGTGGCGAGAAGCTATGGCCTTATCCTCTGTAGTTGCTTTCCGGATATGACATAGCTGTCCAATCCATTTTCTTCCTGGTAAGTCCATTATTTCGGAGAATTCATTCGGGTTAGTTTAAGAAAGATCTATCCCATAACAATCATCCTCATTTTTGAAAAAAGGATGATCATCAAGTTCTTCTTCTTCAGAGGAATCATAAGATGATAATGCTTGCAACAATGAAGCCTTTATATCACCTTTGGATTTTCCTTTTAATTTTAAACGGAGTCCTGACATCACTTCGTTTTTCTTTTGAGGAGTGGCCAGATTGAGAGATTTATTTTTCCATGTTCTAAATTTTTCTTCCAAATATTGAACTTGAAATTTCTTCCCCCAAAAAACCTTCATTTTAAGGCATAAGGTTTTCGGGAATGGGGCTGGTTTATGTTGATGTAATTCATAAATATGCTGACACAGCCAACTTACACTCATTTCAGCACAAAAATATAAAAGTTTTTCATGAATAGGCATATTCAGAGTGGTTTTCTTGAAATCTTCATAGAATTTTACCACTACTAGAGAAAAAGTAGACTTTGTAGGCCTTGCCTAACAAAACCATTCTTGAAACCACACTAGTATTTCTTCATTTAGAGGATTCTTGAAACTGATGTACCAAGCATGCTTGGGATTTGGATCACACATGATACGATACCAATTATTTTGATAATCAAAATAATTATAAGAAGGGGGATCAAACACTCTTGAAAATCTCTTTTCACTTAAAGGACTTTGATTCCAATCTTTATAAGACAAGACTCGATTTATTTTTAATTTCGAGTAGATGGTTTTTGAACGATCTTTCTTATCTACTTCACGATAAATCTTAGCAGAAGCGGTATCAATAATAATCATTTGATAGAATTTTTTTCGTTTTTTTAAATATTTTCTTTTGGAATCCATCCCCATTTAGGGGCCAGGTGGTTAATTATTACTGTTGGGTTAAGTTCTTCCCATTCCTTTTCAAGGGTTACAATGGCAGAACACGTTTCCTTGATAACAAAATCCACGGGCGACTCTGTACTACTAGTATTAGGAAGGGTTCCTAATACTTGAAATTTATTTTCAGTGGCTATCAAGGTTTTAGGGAAAACTCTCTTTTCATTTAGGGTAGAGGTATTTCCTTTTTCCAAAGTCTTTTTACTGTAGGTAGGGGCAAAGTCATCTAAGGTCAAACCCTTACACTAGGGACTCTTTTGACTCATTTCCCTATAGAAATTCTCTTGTTAAAAATTCAGGAATGAAATTATTTTTTCCTTTTATGAATTCTATTTTAAAAATCAAAACAAGATAACAAACTTTTCCAACAAACTTTGCCAATGAGCAAAAATTTTATTTAGAAATCAAATTTTTAACATCTTTTTCCAAAATTTCTTTTGCCGATTTACAATCAACTCTTAGCAAAAAAGGTTTATTTATTAAAGAGTTTTGGAATTTAGAAATACATAAAACAATTGAAAGTATTTCTTTCTTTACTGTACTATACTTCTGCTGAGTATCATTCCATATTCCCGAGTGGTATTTAACTATTTATTCCTTGTCATTTAACTTTTGTTTTAAGATTCCTCCAAAACCTATTTCCGATGCATCTGTTTCTACTATCTTTAAGGCTCCTGGATTATGGATTCCTAAACAAGGAAGGTTTTGTACTAATTCTTTTATTTTTATTACTGCTCTAGAATGTTCATTTCCTCAAGGCTTAGGAATCTTTCTTAAACGATTATAAAAGGGGTTTTGCAATTATTCTTATTTCAGGGATGAATTCAGAGACATACTTTAAACATCTTAAAAATCATTGTAGGTGCTTTTTATCATTTATTTTATCAAGGAATCTCCTAGTAAATTCGATACTTGTTGCGATAGGGGTTAATTTTCCTTTATAAATTTCGTGACCCAAGAATCTTATTTTTGTTTGTGCTAAAATCATTTTCTTTTCAGATAGTTTACAATGTCATCCGGTGGTCCACCTAATCCTGGTAAGGGGAAAGAGATGGCAAAACCTAAACCAAAAAGGGCACCAAAAAGGCTACGCTATCTGATAAAGGTTCCTCCTATAATACCATTCACATCCACTCCACCTACTATTCCTAAGACACATAGTGCACCCTTATAGTCCCCCTCCTCGACTAATGTACCCATGCCATTACCATCCCCATCCGTACCTATTTTAGAGGAAACACCACCTCCTGTTATCCTACCTTTGCCACCTCTTGTTATGGTACCCACACCACCTCCTGTTATGGTACCCACACCACCTCCTGTTGTGATACCCACACCATCTCCTGTTCTGGTGCCCACGCCACCTCTTGTTGTGGTGCCCACGCCACCCCTTGTTGTGGTAACACGACCTTTTTCCTCTCCCTCTACTGCTGCTATTCCTTCTCCATCATTAGTACCTTCTCCAAATATTGTTGGCACTTCAAGTCCTTCTGATGCAAAGACTAATGTTGACCCTCCTTCCCATGAATGACCGATGGTTGAACCTTATGGGAAAAGGGTAATAATATATTCTACCCTCTTAGAAGCTAATTTGGTTTACATGACTATTGTACCTTGCTATTTTTTGCAGGACTTTTCTTCAATCCATGTGCAAGTTTTTTCTTTCTAGAGTTGCTTCCCAAGCCATCACAAGGTCAATTAAGCAACAATATCTGACTACTTGGCCGTCATGGGAAGTAATACCTCAACAAGATAAAGATCAGTTTTGGTAATGTTTTAAGGTAAACACATGATCAACTTTATTCTCTTTTCATTACTATTTATGTTAAGAGTGCAAGCAATTAATGATTTGTACTTGATTGATTATCACAGAGGAAGGTTCAGTGGAGACTTGAACATGAAGCTGAAATTCATACAAATTTTAACTTTAGGGGTTTACTTAGGCTCTCTAAGATGTTTAGAGAGGTTAGGAATGTAGATCAATGCCCTTACTGGCTTAGGGGTGATGTATGGAATCAATTGTTGGCACATTGGAATTCTCCAAGCTACCGCAATAAATGTGTTACAACGCAAAGGAACAAAGCTTCCCCCAAGGGTGGGAGCCAACACACAAGTTGTTCCATTACCACTCATGAGCATGCCATTCGTATGGTAAAAACCTTTTCTCTTAACTAATTCATATTGTGATATAACTTCCCACTTAAAATTTTTTGCTTAAATAGTAACAACATATTTTTTTTATAAGCACAAGAGCTTGGACGACATGTGCATATTGATGAGGTATTTAAACAAACTCATCTCCACAAGGGATCTAGCGTCTATGTTGATGAAAGATCTTAGAGGACAAATGTAAGTAAACACTTTCATTTATTTCTCATAAAAGTATAATTTTAACCCTATTTCAGTAATACCTTCTTATTGACTTAACATGAACAATTTGAAAGTAGAATTTCACAGGTCAGATATGAGCAAGGCTCATGTGTTGGTCTATAAGATCCCAATGTTGATCCTGCAACGAAAGAAACCTTTAAGACTCAGTGTTAGGTTGAGGTTGTTGGTGGAGAGAATAAAGGAAGACTATATGGGGCAAGATAACTTGCTACAAACATAGTTGGAAGCGGTAGCCTCAAGCACCAACCATCTACTTCAACTTTCACCATTGAGGATGTTACGTACCTCAGACAATGACTAGAATTGAAAGACCAATTTCAATCCTTACACAATCTAGTCTTAACATTGCTACCTCCTCACCATCACACCCTTCAACAACCTTAATCCAACCTAACACCGCCCCAGTAGTAACCCATACCACTCCAGCTTGCACCAATGCAACCCAGACCAATCCAGTACCAGAGCAACCACACACTATGGCAAACAACTCTGATTCTGAAGATTATGTAGACTATTAAACATATGTGATCGTTATCGAGGATTGTTTAGTTTTAGTGGATTGAACTTAAAAAACTTTACTTTTATGTTGACATGTGTAATATTATGTTTAATTAATACCATTATACCTTTATGTTTAATGTTGGAGTTGAATGCATATATATTTGTGTGGATATGGATCAAATTTTATTATTGGCAAGTCTGTTTTTGGATATTTTTGGGTTGCAGGTTTGTAATTGTTTGTTCTGTATGATTAGCAAAGATACAAAAACAAACTTTGCAGTATGTTAATTCTTTACCAATGGCTTTACTGACGAATACTTCCGTCGATAACTGTCGTGATCCTAGTTTTCGACAGATTAGGCGTCCGTCACTAATTACCGACGGATATATCCATTGGTAATTGAAACACATATCGATAGATATATCCATCGGTAATTATCGATGGACGCCTATTCTATCAAAAACTTTTACAGACTAGTCGTATACTGACAGATATTTACTCGTTGAAAATTTGTTGGAAAACATTATTTATTGACGGATAACTTCATTTACTGACGGATACTACCGTAAAAAATAAACGATTTTCTTGTAGTGATTTATCTATTCTTCTTTTTAATGTTCTTAATTTTTAATCATGCAATTTAATTTTCTATATTTTCTTTAGGACTTTCTAGTTTTTTAAGTTAATATCCTGATCGACTAGGGCAACTCAGTTGATGTTCTATTTAGACACACTTTGAAAATGCTAGACATCACATCTCACCTCATCTAACCTTACCCGAAGCCATTACTCGAGTTTGTTGGAGGATCGATACACAAAAAAGGTTATATTGATATGTTAACAACCTTTGGCGCTAGAAGGCTATCGCACTGTAATGGTACAATACCTCTTAGTCGAGGCAAATACTTTGTATAATGTCTTGATAAGCTAGAAAATATTGAACAAGTTATGAGCTATTGTATCCAATGCCCACATGGCCCAAAAGTTCCTCGTATAAGACCATTCCCCATTATCATTGTTAAGGTAGATCCCAAAGAGGCAAGGAGTTTCTACGCTTTGAGTTTGAGGGTAGCACCTTACACACTTCCTACTAGCTCGTTAGTCACTGAAACTCCACCTCCAGCAATATATGTAGAACAACCTGCCTCCTTGCAAATTGATGGCCAAACCCGTGAGTAGTGCCACTATGCCAGGCAATGCTTTCCACCAAATAGTGCTTTCACCCTAGACCCAATTGAGTATTTTTTTTTAAAAAATTGACTCAATTGAGAAAAAACAAATATAAGGATGAAAACAAACCTATGGCCTAATATATGGACAAAATTACTAATTAAACCTAAAAAATAAAATAAAGACCTAAAGAAAAATTTTAGGATTTTGGAATAAAATTTAAAAGATTCTTTAAATGACTCAAATTTAGAATAACAAAACAAAAAAAGAAATATGAAATGTTAAAACTGTTGTTAGATGCATTGGACGTCGTCTAAATTGTATATTCAGTATAATTTTTTAATAATGTGATTGTAATTTATGAGGATGGTAGATAATAAATATCATGAAATGGAATGTGTGTTGTTGTGAACATAATGAACACATATGTGTTGTAATGGTGGGGATGAGAAGCGTGCAACAACTTCACTGTAGTTATGGTCTTTAGGAGAGTAGCGGTGAGGGTTCGACTTGACGTAGTTGTACGAGAGGTGAAATTCACCGGCGAAGCTCTTAAAGAGAGTGATAGGAAGTTTCACCTGTGCACTTCTTAAATCTTTTTAGATCTCCACAACAACAAATATATCTTGGAGATATTGAATTATTTAGAAGATAATTTGAGGAGATTGCAAAAGGCTAATTTGGAAATTTAACGCAAATATTAGTTGGTGATAATTTATCATATATCTTTAAGTAATTAATTTATTTAATTATATCAGATATTGATATTATCAACTGATATGAATCGCATCATAACTCAAATGGAGAAGGACTAATGTACCACTTTGTTGTAGTTATTTTATTTTTTATTTTTTAAAGTTATTAGTTTGTTTAAATATGGCCCAATTCATTGTAAAATTGGCTTACCAAATTATGTTTTGGTTTAATCAATTAATGGGCTCTAGTTTGGTTTTATTTCAAGTTGTAATAATGGCCCAATTGCAACTTAGTCATCAACCTTTGGGAGACCAAGAGGATGTATGACTGAGTTTTATCAAAGGTCCTTTTTCCCTTTGTGTGTTTAAACTCTTAGGCTTGTCTTCCATTCTTGGAAGTGTGATGTCTATCAATTTCCGCTCCATCTTCTTATCTAGTTCCATTTTCTCGTTTTAAATAATTTCTCAAATTTCTTGCTTATTAGCATTCCAACCTATATAGATCAATAAAATGAATCCACCCCACAAGGGTTTTTAATTTTAATTGAGAATTTACTTTGATTAATTTAGAAACTTTCATGTGATTGAATGGGTTTTTGCCAATGATTGAGAATGTACTTTGATTAGAGGTGAAAACTTTAACTAGAATTAATCAAGAATGTACTTTGGTTAATTAGCTTTTTGCTTGATTTTAGAGGTAAAAGAATGGACATGATTAACGATAGTAATATTTAATTGAGAATGTGCTTTGATTAATGTACGAAGTTCTTGCTTTTGATTGAGAATTTACTTTGGTTAATAGTGAGAATGCCAATAAAGTAATTGAGAATTTACATTGATTAATTTGCAAATCTACAACAATAATTAATTGCACAATAATCTTTAGATTACCGATGATGGATCTATTTTGAAAAAGTAGTGGAATCAATCTATTTTCTTTACTATTATTTTTATCTTATTTTATCTTTTTCCAATTTTATTTCTTTATTCCTTATTTCATTTGATTAACTCTTTTGTATAGTTTTTATAAGAACTAATTCGTTAGAATTCAATTTCGTGTTTGTTGGGAGACGACTTAGTGCTACTTTACCCTTTCTATTTTCTTGACTACTATCTTAGCAATACTGAAGTTGCTATAGTTTAGTAGTATTGATTTGATCGCGTCAACGACAACGTTATCAAAAGTTGTTTTTTGACATAATCAACATAAACTTGAACAAGTAAAATGTGTTCACCTACTCTTTCAATAAATAAAAATGAATCAATGTTTCGTCTTTCAAAATTATTTTCTAACAAAAATGTGCTTAATCATTCATACAAAGATCTAGGTGTTTGTTTCAATCCATAAAGTGCTTTCTTAAACTTATAGATGTTATTTGGAAATTTATAATCCTCAAATCCAATAGGTTGTTCAACATACACATCTTCTTTTATAAAACCATTCTCAACATCCATTTGATACAATTTAAATTTCATAAGAGATGCATAGGCAAGAAGTAGGCATCTGGCCTCTAACCTCGCAATTGGAGCATATGTTTCATCATAGTATATACCTTCTTGTTTGTATCCTTTTGCCCCAAACCTAGCTTTATTCTTGGTAATGTTGCCATCTTCATCGAACTTGTTTCTGAACACCAATTTTGTTCCAATTACTTGATGTGATTCATCTCTTAGAATTAGTTCCTGATAACATTGTTTTCTACCTTATATTGGTGTTAAGTTTTGTGAATAAAATCAACTTCTCCATAGCTTTTATCTTGTTTAATCCTCAAGTTTATGTTATTTTTGCATTGTTTTGTATTTTAGTTGTTTTATGCCTTTTTATTTCTAATATCTATTATGAGTATGTGAAATAAGTCAATAGGAAGCAATTCTGAAGAAGGAAAACAAGCTGGAACTCAAGGAAGCATGATTGAACGAGAAAGATTGATTTTTAGACTACCATGTTAGGGGGCACCAAAACTGTGCCTACCACTACAAACATGGAGAAAGGACTCAGCTATAGGTATATACTCTCTTGGACGACCCCCGAAAGGCCAACAAACCACCATTGGGCGCCAGGTTGACTTGTTGGGAAAAATTGACAACACAAAACTGAAGTATTCGAGTCGCGGGGCGAAAATATTAGTTGCGTAGTGAGTTACAAGTCAAAGAGCGTCGATTTTAGGCCACGTTGGGTGAGAATGAAGCCATTGGGCAAGAATATCGACCTTGATACGCGAATAAGGTTATTTAATCATGTTTCTACGAAAGTTTTAGATTATTCCTCATTTTTCACGAAACACCCTTGGTCCTTGGGAAAGGCTCTTGGAGGCTACTAGGAGTGTTGGCAAACTGTTCCTTCTCCTTCTTGGGTCTCCATCTTCATCCATGGAGGTTTTACCCCTTTTGGGTTGGAGAGGATGATGAGCTACGAAATTGGAGGTAGAGATGTACAATTGGAGCATGAAGCAGTTGTCAAGAACCTTGGGAGAATGATTGCTTCTACTTCATGGTTCCAATTTCTTCTCTATTCTTTAATTTTGTAAAACTCTAGTTTTTCCATCATGGAAAGTAATTTCTATTTGTTGAAATTAGATGTAAAACACTGAATTCTTGTGTAAAACTATGTTGTTAAAATATATATGCTTTTCCAATTCAAGTTAGTGTTTGATTTCCATGCTTCATGCTTGATGTGGATTGTTTTCATGCTTTATTTATGATTCTTGAGCGGTTGGAAAATATCTTTAGAATCTAGACTTGAAATTGAATACCTAATGGATGCTTGTATCTAGGAATATAACTTGGTTCATTAGTAATCTTAGACTCTTGAAACTAATGTCTGATTTCACTTGTTGAGGATTCAAGGGATTGGAACTTGATTAGAACTTGATTTAGCAATAGGATTGGAGTATCTTGTGATTTGATTTTAACATGAATATGGAATTGAGATAATTTAGAATGCATGAGAATGAAGTGGTTGAAGTCTAATCTTGAGAAAGTGTAAATACACTATGTCAATTTCTTGTTGCACACCAACTGTTTGATAAAATAGAAAAAAGGTTTCTTAGTGTTTTTATGAACTTTGTGTCTAATTGAGTGGTGAATTGCGAGAGTTTTCATGCGTTGTACAAGTCCCTTGGGAGAGAACGATAAAATACTTATTACTTGCTATGTGCAACCGATGCACATGCCGTGCTGGTTTTTTACTAACAAGTTTTTGGCATTGTTGTCGAGGACTTATGTTCTAACACATGGCAATTTCAGCATTTGTGACTTTTTTAGACTTTGTTATGTTGTTTTCTTTTCTTGTGTTTTCTTTTATTCAATTTGCCATAGATGTTTATGCTCTCCACCAATTTGGTTTGTGCTTAATGCTTATCGTGGGGTATGCCTTTAAGCGTGATCTAGTTGTTGGAAGGTTCTAGGAATGGGATTTCAGCAGCCTACCTAACCAAATAAAAGCAGATAGCATAAGTCTCCAGGGATAAGATTGTGTATTTGGCTTTCACAACTTAGATTCTTAATTCAAGTTTTGATCTTTGCTTACGAAAAGGATTGGATAAGGTGTGTCAAGCTTAGATAGGCGCAACTAGAGGAATATGAGTAGTATTCATCACGTTAGGATAGTACTAATAATCTTGCAATAAGAGGAGTCTGAGTGAGGTTGTTTGAAAAATCTGTTTTCATTATTCTACATATTGGATTTGCTCTGCGTATGTTTTGCAATTCATTTCTTTGCTTCTTTTTTTACTCCTCTTTGTTGATTTTATGATATTTTCTTTTACAATTCTCAAATCTTGGTTTCTATAAAAATTGGGCTAACATGCTTGTTCGACTTTCTTGGTATTATTGTGAGTGATTGGTATAGTGTTGATGAAGAAGAATGCACAAAGAGTCTAGGAATTTGAGCAGCAAGCTAGTCCACCCAAAAAGAGTTTGCTTTCTTTCCCTTTCTATTTTCATTTCCTTCTTTTAATAATCAAAAGTGTGACTTCGCTGGTCTGACAAATATGAATGCATTAGTTTTATGACTTTGAGTGAGTTTGCATGACTTTAAGGATAACCATTTATGTTTGCTCATAATTTGTGTCAACACCTAATTTCGTCCGAGTGAATGCATTATTTTTTTAAAATAAAATAAAAAATATTTTTTAACTGATTGTAGGTAAGAAAAAAGAGGTGAAATAAGTTTTTTAGATTTTGAAACTTTAATTCTAGCATGAAAAATAAGAAAAAAAAAAAGAGAGAAAAAGAAGGAAGAACCAATTTGTTTCTAATTGTCACACTCTTTCCATGAGCCCAAATATTTTATATATATCTTCCCACTTTTTGCTATTTACACTTCTCACATGATAGGTCAGCAAAGGATATTTTAAAATCTCTAAAAGAAGGGTATAATTTTAATTATTAGAAGCAATATTCTTCTTAATAATTACAATCAATATATTGATTTAATGCTTATGTGATGTGTCTCATTGGGATTTTTTTTCCAGTCAGAGGAAGATATAATTTTTAATAATTAGAAGCAAATATTCTTGGTAAATAATTAGAATCAATATATTGATGTTATGTTATGATTTAATTCACATAATGTGTTGCATCAGGATTTTCAGTTAAGGAAAATATAGGATTCTAATAATTAGAGGCAATTTTTTAAATAATTATAATCAATACCTTGGATATTATGCGACGATTTATTTTCTATAAAAGTTTCATCGGGACCAATTCCTTCCTCATATATCTCATTATAATTAAAGACTAGGATTTCAATTATGGCACAAGAGGTCTATATAAGCGCAAAGTTTCTCTAGTGCAAGACATAGAAAAAATTCAACACTTTTCTTCTTTTTTTATTACCAGAGCACACATGCAAGAGGGGGATCACCTCACTATCCCCTCAGTCGAATTTGCTTTGTTCGTGGCCTTGAAAGATAAGTTCCTTTTTGCTCCTGATGTTATTCATGTATTGGTGAGCATAATAAAATTAATAGGTTGTGCATGTTGGCTCTGTTACTCTATAATAATATCAAGTGTATGATTGATTGATCCATTATATGGCTAAATGTGTTTAAGATTCGGATGTTAGGTGACTTTAGGTTTGGATTCATGATTGATATGTGTTAATTCAAGCTTAATGTTCAATTGTAGCAACCACTCTGATTTTGAATGAACGTCTCAATTTGAGTGATTAATCCACATGAAAATACTCCTTTGTAGGCATTTAATTCTCTTTTTTTTAAGAAATAAAAAAATAAAATAAATAAAATAAAAATTCTAAATTATAAATTGTATTTCTTTATTGAATATCATGTCAAGTCTTAGATTTGCTTGATAATTAAAATACTCCTTCATAGACTCTCAATTCTCTTATTTTAAAAAATAAAAATAAAAATAAAAATAAAAATTATAAATTATATTTCTTTTTATATAATTATCGAATATCATGTCATGTGTAACGTCCCATTTAAATAATAACGTAATTAAATGAAACATTACGGTGAATAATAAAAGGACAAGTCATGGAGTATAAACGCTACTCCTTACAGTTGTCCAAGAATACTTAGAATGAAAAACTGAGGCTCACCACAATACCAATAACAAGATGAAGAAAGAAGTTTAACAGTATTAAAGTAAGTGCTTAAAGGACAATGAAATACATGGGCTACAACCCTAAAAGAGAATCCAGAAGAAGTGGGGTCCAACCCACGATAAGCTATGCAGCGAAATCTCCATCACCCTGTTGACCACGAGGAGTTCTCGCATCTACTCCCATCCATAAATTGATGATCATCACAAAAAGAGAAAACCACCCACAGAACATACAAACAAGCAGAAAGGGTAAGCTAGAGTAGAAAAACGTTTTATCATACCATTGCATACCATTTTACAGCCAAAGATACATACATCAACTAAGCATGTGAAGACTCGAAACCAAAAAACTATGACTCAAGACACAATTATCCGGATACATATAATTAGTCGGATTCACCGGATGCTTGCACCTGTGGTAGCCTCTACTACTCTACAGAGCCAATTGCCAATGAGTTTCACCCTACCACTCATAAGGTTAGTCTTCAAACATCTAAGGCCATTATCCTGCCAAAGACTAGGGCCTCCTACTACTCACACCACTTGAGTCAGTACGCTCTACGTGAGACTCACTAACTCTTTAGAGTGTCAGGATGCAATTCTTACTTGAATCCTTACTAAATTATATAATGAGGCACCACCACGAACTTCGTGGAATTATGTCCTAAGCATGAGGCAGCACCATGAGCTCCCACTAACAAGGGTCATGGAATTACGTCCTGACCAATGAGACACCACCATGAAACCTTCATGGAATTACATATTGACCAATGAGGCACCACCATGAGATCTCACCTAGAGATTCATGGAATTATGTCCTGACCACACCAAAATCATGTTTCTCCAACCAACATAAAGTCATTATACATGCCAATTCCATATCAACATTTATAACCAACCATCCCATTCATGTTACATGCCAAGATCATGCCAAAGTCATCAATCCAGCCCCTACAATAAGAGATTTCATGCATATTCATATACTTCATACTTTAAATAGAGTATTCCAACCAAATCATACAACCAACAACGAAAAACATGGAAAAGAACTAAAATCCCTATACCAGTCTCGCTTAAGCTAAGGGATCTTTGATAAGGCGAAAGAGGTCTTTCGCTCAAGCTGCAGGTCCTCGCTTAGGCGAGACTGCCAATAGAGAGTACTGTAGTGTTTGGGAGCTCTCACTTGGGCGAGGCCTCCTCGCCTGAGCGAGTCTGCTCTTCGCTCAAAGGAAGGGTTTCTCGCTCGAGCTGCAACCGAGCGAAACACAAACAGACTCTCACGCGTTCTCGCTTAGGCGAGCCCTTCTCGCTTGAGCGAGATGACACCTCACTCAAAACGAGAGCTCTTCGCCTGAGCGAGAGCTCGAGTAGGAATCCGGGCCAGCCTCTACTATTCTCGCCTAGGCAAGACAAACTCGGTTGGACGAGAATAGCAGTTCTCGCCACTATTCGTACCTGTATTAGCCATACATACATACATACTCAAAACACAGAACGAAGCATTCCATATGACCACAATAGCATACAAGTCATACAAACTCGAGGAAAGTCAAAAGTATACAAACAATCAGCAAATATGATGAACCCTAGCTTCCCTTACCTAGAAAAAGGCTAGCCAAGGACTCAAACACCCAACAGTTGAGCACAACAACTCTAGGAGTATATTCGAGAGCTAAAAAACAACGGAACAGAATGGAAACGAGGTCATCAAGATGAACCTCAGGGGAACACCAAAAACAAGCTAGGAATGGACGAACATGAGCGACAAGCAACTTACGTGGAGCAGAAAAATGGTTGAGCTAATTTGAGTATGAGTGAGCTCCAAACCACCATTTGAGAGAAAAGAGACGGAAAGGAAGTTGGTTCATTTCTGGAAAGCAGAAGAATGAGTGAGTTAGGTTGCTCTAGGGGTTTTGGACACCCCATGGGCCAGCCCTAGGCCTAACTAATTGGGGGCAGTCCTTAAACATTAGGGCAGAATAATAAGTGGACCTTACATCAAGTCTCGAATTTGCTTGATAACTAAGATTTTTATCATGTTGAATCTAGAATTTCCTTAATAATTAAAAATATTAAAATTTTAAATTTTAACTCATCATCTCAAAGAGTCTTTTACAAAAAACCTACATGCTCCCTGATTTTCCAAATAGTAATACGTAGGAGCGAGGTACAATCCTTGTCGGGTAAAAAAAAATTTGTTTTTTATCTTTATTGTTTTGTATATGTATTTATTTTGTTTAATTTTTGGGGAACAACAAATATTTTAAAAATATACTTCTATCTTGGATACTTAATTAAAGGGAACCATCTTAGAACAGACATTCTGGGGTGCTAATACCTTCCCCACACGTAACCGACTTCTGAACCCAAATTTGGTTTCGAAGACTATTCTTTTTAAGGCTTTTATATAGTTTTCCATAGTAAACTATGGTGACGACTCCTCTGTATCTTTTAAATTATTTTTGTCGTCCTACCGCGATATCGGTTGCAACAATTTGATTTTGGGTTGCATTGAGAGTATGGCGCGGTCTTGTGAAAATTTATTCTTGTAGTTGTACTAATGTTTTTATGCTAAGAATGTTGTTAATGTTTTTACTACGGTTAATGATTGTGACATGGTGTATGAAAACCTTAGGAAACCAAAGAACTAAACTAGTGAGATTTTGTGCCTTAGAGTTTATATCTATCGAGTGCTACCATTATTGACATACAATTAACATTGCTTTATTTTCATTGCTAGTTGTTCTTCTTTGGCTTGCTTACATATACACAAGGCATTTTCTTTCTTTCCTTGCATCATAGTTAAATAGAAAAAGCCAACTATGTTTTTATAGATTAGAACCTTTGTGCAAGTTGTTTGAGCATTAAAAGCACATTTCCTTCATATTTGAACCTTGAAGCCTTATTTCAAGTAATTGACCACCTCACATTGAGTGCGAGAGTGAAAATTACATAGTCATATTAATGTGATTCAAGTGTGGGGGTAGTTATCAAAAGTGGGGAAGTATGAAGAATACATTAGAATTGGTTGTGGTGGATGTGATGCATTTTGTAAATATATTAGTCATAAAAGAAAAAGAAAAAGAGAAAATGATGAATAATGTGATTGCAAGATGTTGTTGGTTGTATTCTAGTTTTCAAGTATAAGAGAGTAGAATGTAAAGATTACCAAACTGATTTATTTTCCTTCCTACTCTAGTCACAAATTACAAAATAAAGTCCTTGTTGTGTTTGCATGTTTTGAAAACTCTTGGCTTTTGAAATGAAAAGCAAAGTCAAATTGTGTGCAATTAGTGGTACATGAGAGAATGGCACACCCTTATACACTAGTGTGCTTGAGTGAAACACTTTTTCTAAGTGAGGATTGATTTCTTGGGTTGATCAAGGTAACATTTTTCCATAGTTGTTAATCTCTCTTAAACCATGTATATTCATTCTTGTGATGTTTACATTGTGGAGAACATAGCTAGGGATTTGCAAGATTTCACATATTTTCTTTGGATTGGTGTTGAAATGAGAGCATTCATGAATGTTATCTGAGTTTGATGTGTGAACTTGTTTCTAAATTTACGACCTTTGTCAAGTAGATGTCTTCCTAAGCCTAATTACCTCTTGCTTGAGACAAGCAAGGTTTAAAGTGTGGGGGAGTTTGATAACATTGTTTTCTACCTTTTATTGGTGTCAAGTTTTGTGAATAAAATTAACTTCTCCATAGCTTTTATCTTGTTTAATCCTAAAGTTTATGTTGTTTTTGCAATATTTTTTTATTTAGGTTATTTTATATTTTTTAATTCTAATCTCTATTATGAGTGTTTGAAATAAGTCAATAGGAAGCAATGGTGGAGAAAAACAAGTTGGAACTCAAGGAAGCATGATTGGAAAAGAAAGATTGATTTTTAGACAAATACCATGTTAGAGGGCACCAGAATTGCCCCTAGCATTGCAAACATTGAGAAAGGACTCACCTATAGGTATATATTGCCTCAAACCACTCCTAGAAGGCCAAAACACCATCATTGGGCGCTAGGTTGACTCGCTAGGCGAGCTAGTGGCTCACTAGGCAAAAATGACAAGAACAAGCAAAGATACGAATGAGAGGCGCAATTGGAGCATGAAACAGTTGTCAAGAACCTTGCGAGAGGGATTGCTTCTACTTTATGGTTCCAATTCTTCTTTATTCTTTAATTCTGTAAAACCCTAGGTTCTCCACCATGGAGAGCAATTTCTATTTGTTGAGATTAGATGTAAAACACTCAATTCTTGTGCAAAACTATGTTGTTAAAACTAAGAAACCAAATTCTTAATGTTTGATTTCCTTGCTTCATGCTTGATGTGGATTATTCACATGCTTGATTTATGGTTCTTGAGGTGTTGAAAATTATCTTTATAATCTAGACTTGAAATTAAATACCTAATGGATGCTCGTATCTAGGAATACAACTTGGTTCATTAGTAATATAAGACTCTTGAAACTAATGCATGATTTCACTTGTTAAGGATTCAAGGGATTGGAACTTGATGAGTGATCATAGGCTATATGCTTTACTAGTAAGAGAATATCCTGAGAAAATAGCTTCATCTATTTTAGAGTTAAATTTCCCTAAAATTTTGTTTTTCATTATTTAATACAAAACATGTGCACCCAAAGATTTTTAAATAAGCAACATTTGGCTTTCTACCTTTAAACAATTCATAAGGAGTAATTTTCAAGATAGGCCTAATAAGCATTTTATTTAAAACATAGCAAGCAGTACTCACAACATCAACCCAAAAATATTTAGGAGCATTATATTCATTTAACATTGTTCTAGCTAGTTCCTCTAAGGATCTATTTTTCCTTTCTACAACTCCATTTTTGTTGAGGAGTTCTAACTTGATTAGATGTTTCATGAGAATATGAGTAGCTCATTTATGCCATAACCAAGGATTTTCTTCTTTAGCAACTAAACATGTTATATTGCTAGATGATGCATTATCATGATCTATTAAATAAATATTGTTATTTCTCATACCTTTTAGAGCGATTTCCTAAGAGTCCTTTCGATGAATGGTGTAGTAGTCACTTTCAAAGATGACTTTAAGTCCTTTATCGCATAGTTGACTTATAATGAGAAGATTGTGCTTTAGCCCTTCAATAAATAGGACATCCTTGATCTCTAAAGTATCTCCTCCACCAATATCACTAATTCCAAGTATCTTTCCCTTGTTGTTATCCCCATATGTAACAAATCCTTGTTCCTTTCTTTTAAAATTCTTAAACTTCTTCTTATCTCCAGTCATGTGTCTTAAGTAACCACAGTCAAGGTTCCACATTGATTTTCTGGATTTAGAAGTCATCTACAAAATAAGGAAACAATTTCTTTATGTCCCCAACAACTTGTTTGGGTCCTTGGGGTTAGCGAAACAAAAAGAATTATTTAACAATATGCACCCAAGCATACTTCCCCTGGAAACATCAAAATGTTTAATATTGCACTTATTTGATGTATGAGCATTTTTCATGCAATGAAAACAAGAAGCAACACATGAACTCATAGAATAAACAATTCCTTTTTTCTACCCATACTTTACGAGTTCTTTTTATTTATTTTTGTTATTAAAAGCATGCTTATTTCTGTTTAGACTAGTTTTCCTAAAAACAGTTTTTTCAAAATTTTTATTTTCTAATGCATCTTCAAGTTGTTTTTCTAGAATATTTAAATCGAACATATAACATTTTCAAAATGCACATTCAATAATTCAAGATGCACATTTATTAAGATTTCTTCTTCTTCAAGAGACTTTCAAACTTAATTCGTAACTCTTTATAATCAGATTTTAATTTCTTGTGAGCGATGTCTAATTTACTATCACACACAGGCACATCAATCATCAGACACAATATCCAATATACTACAAACAAAGCCTATCACAATTTATCACAACAAAATCAACACAATGCAATCATGAAAAACCAGTAATCATGTGTAACATAGAACTCCAACTATAGGCCTCCAAACTAAGATCACACAGTGCAAACTAAATAACAACATGTTCTGAACCATCTGCCAAAATTTCAGCTAAATTGGACGGTTAAGGAACAAGGAAACATAATTTTATGAAAATTGTGCAGACAAGAAAAATTAGTAGCACCCAGCGCTAAAAGCTAGCGCTAAGCACCATACCTCTCATAAAACAGGATGCTCAACGACCAGAAATAAGCCCTTAGCATCAAACCTCTTGTAAATTCGCTCAAGACTAGCGCTTAGCGTCCGACGACGCGCAGACATACCTAAAAATATGAAAACAGCGTAATTACACATAATTTGGACATTTTTAAGGCACCTAAACACAAGTAACATCAAAACACATTTGTAATGCATCAAAGTTCATAGCATTCCATTCCTTACTTCCCAATCTTCTACTTCATGCAAATACTTCACCGTCCAACACACCAATTCACCCAAAATACTAACCCAACCACCAAATACTAAAACATCATGAATTTATACTGCACTTATTTTTGCACAAGAACATTAGCATAAAATTTTCACTCCATAATCCATTTAACTTTACCTTCATACCTTTTTAATCTAATTGACCAATACTAGCTTAAGGCAATTCTCAACCCCAATTCAAATAAAAGACAATAATGCTTAAACCGTAATTCTCATTTCATTTGACCACATATTTTAACACAACAAGCTATCATTGAATTTTACCGATTTACCATCCCAAGGCTTCCTTCTCCTTTAAAATCAGATTCCAAGAGAAAAAAGATCTGGACATAATTTATTGCTTTTATCCAAATTTTGCAAGACGGCAAAAACAATAACTCTATTAGCACCATGAATGAATACATATAGTAGAACAAAATTCATCCTATGATGTGGTATGGAGCACAAAATTGGAGGGAAGAGAGGCCATGGTTGTAGCAGAAATGGAGCTAGAATGAAGGAGTGGGTTCAAGTTTGGAGGTTCTTGATGCAAGGAAGGTGAAATGAAGAGGAAACCTAGAAGAGAAATCTATTCTAGGGAAGGAGGCTATAGGAGTTCTTGGTAGAAACTAGTCTAGCAAAGTGACTTTAGAGGCAATAGGTGGAGTACTCTCAACACTTAGTCTATTACCAATCCAAAGTAACCAAATACAAGCATAGGAAGCTCTCATTTATAGTAGAGGAGCCTTCCTTAATGCAATGAAAATGAGAAAGGAAATGAAATTCAAATGTATGGCTTGCTCTCCAAGTTGCTTATGGAACCATTGGATGCAAAGGAGCTAGGATCTCTTGCCAAGTGTCCTCCTTCACATGTCTCATGCATTGTCACACTTAGCACCATGTGGAAGGAGGCTTTGGAGAGAAATTCTTGGCCAAGTCATAATTGGGCTTGAATTAGCCCAATTTGCAAGCTAATCAACAAGTTTAATAAAGCATGGCCTAACAGTTGGCCCAAAATAAAAGCTATTCTAATGCTCAATCATAAAATCTCTTCATATCTTCACATCTTCTTTGGCCCATGAAAAGTGCAATTTGAAGCCCATGAGAAGATTTTCCATTTTGAGGCAAGCCCATTTGGATCATCTTTAGAATGCTCTTTCTTATTGGGCCATTTGGTGGGCTTTGGGCTTAAGATGCATGTGGACCATGGATTGGGCCTTGAGCATGATTTGGGCCTAGGCGTTGGCCCAAGCTATAAGCCTTGTTGGGATCGCATCATCCTATTACAATTTTCACTCAATTCATCAAGATTAACCATTCTCAAGGAAACGAAACCTTACTTTAACCCATACTTCATCACAACCAATGCAAAAAAAAAAAATAGAACATTTCCCTTTCAGTCCAATGTAGAAGAACTACACACAACATATATCCATACCAAAGATACAAAACAACAAGACTTTGTTGACATGAGAAGCCAAGGTGGTTTGCTTCTTGAAGATTTGATGAAGATTGAATGAAGCTCTTTTGAACTATCTTGAAGCCATTACCATTGGAATGAAGCCTACATTGATGAAGGAAAGAAGATTTGATGATAACTATGTTGATCAAGGCTGGAATGTGTGCTCTCCATGTAGTTACATCATTAAGAAAGTGTATTTGTAGTTTGTAATTCATGTTGTAGACCTTGTAGCATTAATTAGATGTAGTTTGGTCTTTATTATGTTTTTAATCTGTTGAATGGTTTTTCAACAGGTTAAAATGTCTCTTTTAATCTGTTGAATGGTTTTTCAACAGGTTAAAAGGTTGGTTGTAGTAGTCTTAAACTGCAACAAATTCAATCAGTTGATTTAGTTTTTAATCGATTGATTTCACTTAAGTCAAGTGAAATCAAGTGAAATCAACAGATTGATTTGAAAATCAACCTGTTGAATTTCGTAACAGTTTGACTATAAAAGCTGCGATTTTTGAAAGAGAGGTCTGTTGATCATTTTAGAGCACGAATATGTTCTAGAAACTTGTGGAAACTCTCTCCTTCGTGATCATACGTCTTGCAGCTGTTGAAGATTTATCTTGGATCAATTCTTGGAGCTTTTGGCTTGGTTTGAAGCTTGGAGAAAGTGGTTTGTGGTAGGCTAAGTTGTGCTACCACTAAGGTTTGATCTTTCTCAAGATTTGTGTGTGTGCCTGGTGGTTTTTCAGGTCTGCAAGAGGGTTCTTGTTGTGCTGGTGTGATTCTTGTGTGATTCAAGAGTCTTTTGTGGTGTTTTTGCATATTTTGGAAGTGTAAGGGTGGATATTTTGTAAAACTTTTGAAATAGTGAAAAGTCAAGCTAAGGTTGCCTTGACAAACTAGATGTAGCTCAGGTTTGAGTGAACCAGTATAAAAATCTCGTGGTGTCCTCTCTTCTCTAACCTTTCTCTCTTGCATTTTCATTTTAAAGTTTAAAGTTTGTGCTTTAATCATCTTTTTCATGTTCTTGCATGTTTTCATGGCATATACAACATTAAGCATGTTTGTATAATCATTTGGAACTGGTCTTGATCATTCTTGAGCATTGTTTCTGGTTTAAAACTCAAATTCGCATTTCTACGTTTTTCCCAATATTTCAGTCAACTGTTTTCCTATTTCAATCGGTTGATTATACCAGAACAGAATCTGTTTAGTAAAATCAATTGATTAACTCTGTTTTTGATCGATTGAAAGTGTACAGTTCAGTACTGTTTGCATTCTAACTTGGTGATCTATTTGATTCAATTAAAGGTGGTTTTTAACTTGTAAAGATAGCCTAAATTTTTAACTAGCCAATTCAACCCCCCTTCTTGGCTTTTCAACTATTTCAAAACTAACAGACTCAACACCTCTTACCTGAAATTCCTACTCGGAGATCACCTTAGCTTTGCTCCACCCTCGTTTGCTCTCAATCCACAATGACATTCTAAACCAACTTTGTTCTCTCTCTTTTCTCCCAATCCACACACCTCAACTTTTATTTTTCATTCGAACCTCTCTATTTTCCTCAATAGTCCATAAAAAAATTATTAAAATAATTTTAAGTTGCAAAATTCTATTTCCTTTTTATTTCTCTACTCTAAGCTTTTTCTCTCCAGTCCATAAAAAAAGTTATTAAAATTTATTAAAATAAATTTAAGCTGACCAATTCTATTTCATTTTTATTTTTCTGCTCTAAGCTTTTCCTCTCCCAACTTCACGTTAATAATAGTGCATGTGTCCAAATACAATGCATCTACCTCAACTTTTCATCTCTCTAGGTGTATCACAAATTTACAAAAAGAAATATACACCATTTCACCTGTTTTTTGTTATAGTTAGGATTCAAACACACAACTCCCAATACTCAAGAAACATTCCAAACCATGTTAACCATCACATTTTTCTTGTCAATCCATATGCACAACGACATTTCAATGTATATCCACACATTCAATGCATTCAAGAAAGCAACCAAATAAATTCTAAACATGACAAATAAAATTCTAACTTATTATAGAACATAAGTTACATTCAAGCACACACATAGCCACTAGTAAACAATTATAAAGCAATATAATTGTTCCAAATGCACGATCAAGGATCAAATCCATGACCACCAATCCCATGACAAGGCTCTAACCAATTGTGCTACTTTTTACCTTTGTTTATGACCTTACATATTAATTCAGTTAAGATTCTTCACCATCAATTATCCCTTAGAAATATAATTAAGTTAAGATTCCTCACCATCAATTATCCCTTAGAAATATAATTATTTTCTCCAGTCTTACAGTAACAAATAAAAAACAATAAATAATAATTGTTGGAGTCGAACACCTCTGAAACTTAATACCAACATATATAATGAATTAAATATGTATAAGTGATCTGATAACATTTATGTAACAAATGACAAAAAATGAATCCATCAAACTTTGATAACATACAAAACATATTATAAAATGAATTAAAATTTAAATTATTTTTACAAAATCAAAATAATTATTGTCATTTATATATTATAAATTACTTTTATTTAAGAGAGATTTAGAAAACCAAAAATCATTTAATGTTCTACCCCGACAAGTATGTTTGTATACTATTGAAAATTCTATCCACTCTAAATATCCTATCCATGATCAAGATCTAGGGAAATCAAATTGATTAGTACTTACCATCACAAACCATACTGACGATGACCTTATATGTGCTTTTTCAGAATTCACTCACATAAAGCCTTGTTTTTCCCACTTATTCCAAAATCCCTTTTGATGAATTATAGTACAAGTTCATGCATTGATGTTCCCCAATTACCTAGGGTTGCCTACCCTTCCTTACGTGTAAATCACTAAATCCAAGACATTGTGGTAGACACCACACTCTCTTTGTTACAGACCAGTCCAATGTGCTTTAGATGCCAACCCAATTCCAAACCCTTTTCATTTCAATTATAGTTCTTAGGTGTTTGAGGTGATGCTGCATGATCATGATTGCCAATCTGTAATAAGGGTCCCCCACCACCCTTTGCTTCAAAACTCTTCTTCCCATGACACTAGACAATAGGGGTTTTGAGATTAGGATCAAAGGGTGCAACACTTTATTTGTGTCCACCATTTTTGTTTAAAGGCTTTTCATAAGGGCAACAAATGCATTCTTTTAAGGAAAGCTCCTACATTCAACATTTAGCCAGATACATATTTGTAAGAAAAAGGAAAAACCGATCTGTGTGAAAACTGTTTGGTTTATAAATTTAAATATGTAGGTAACTAAAGATTTTAGGTTATTTGAAGATGAGATGTTGACTTGTCTGAACATATTTTTTCGGTATAGATGAAAAACTTGTTATAACATCTCTAATATTTTACTAATATATATATATATATATAATTTTTTACTGACAAAAAAAAGAAGAGGATTCTAAATGCTTTACGCTAAATAAACATTAATGTGATTCTTCTTTACTCATTTAACTAGTTCAATTTGATTTTTTATTATTAAGACATTTCATTTAGTACCTCAATTTTTACAATCAAGGAAATATTTTATTTAAATTTTATTTAGATTATTTACAAAAATATTATCCGCTTCCAGAAAGCATTTTATGTGAAGTCTACATGTAATTTTTATTTCTGTATCACAGAAACAACCTTGTAATGTTATTTTCAAGAATATCGACTTGAAAAACTGATATATAAAAATTAAATATTTTAGATTTAAATACATTTTTAACCCATAACAGATTATCGAATTTTATTTTGGTTTCCTGATAAACTTATTTTTAAATTTTTCGTTCCTAAAATTTATTGTTTTAATTTAATTTTTAAATTAGATAACATTTTTGAATAATAATAAAATAAGGTGACTTAGATAGAACTTTTGAGATAAAAAAAAATAGAATAGAAAAAAAATAGGGACGAAAAGCTCATCTTTTTATAAGAATTCATTAACAAAATTTGTTAATTTATCACGAGTAAAAATATGTATTGATGTATGTCACTTTTAAAATGATAAATGGGTGGAATTAAACCAATAAATAAAAATAAAGAAAAGTAGTTTTGTAACTTTTTCATTATAAATTAAAATATATTTAAAGTTTACGTATGTAAATAAGCAAATTTTAAGTAATTAATTTTTATAAAACTAATTTGTCAAATAAATTGTATATTTATTTATATACTATAACTTCATCTTATTTTTAATCAAATCTAATTGAAGTGAGGTATTTGTTCATTAATTAAATTTGTATTTCTTCTTTCTGTTTTATAATTTTTAATCCAATAATATTGAAAATGTTTGCTAAAAGAGTATATTAATGTGGCCCTTTTCACTTTTTTTATTGTGAGAATAAAGTTAAGAAGAGGATGTATGCGCGTAAAGAGATGGAAGGTACAGTGAAAAGACGCATGGATGGGGCAGTCTTGAGTATTATTGGTTCCTGTGGATTCTTTACACTGTCATTGGTTTTTCTACTTTTGGTTTTTCTTCACATGGCAAGTGGCCTAAAATGGAAGTGAAAAGCATATCAAATTAATATTAATATATTAAACGTGATTTGAAAAAGGTGATAGAAAGAGTTGACAAGGATGTGGTGGTGGTGGCTATTTTGTTTCGATCTCTTCTCATATAATGGCTGGCCCATTGACTTTGAAAAGATGCAAATGATAATAATTAATTCATTACCAAAACATTTTTCACTGTTTATTTTAATTCATATATATACTTTTCAAATCAATGTCTATTATTGTCTCCTTTTCAAGAAAAAAAAATTTATTTATGGGTATTTTTAATTTGTGAATGTAGGAAATTAGAAATATGCATTTTATATTTGTTAGAAGATTATAGAAATGGATTTTACATATTGAATATTGTAATGTATGTAACCGAGGACAACACTTAGAATGTATATGAGGCCTATCTATATTTCTAAGATTATTGTTTCACATATGACTATCTTGGTCACATTTCATTCTGGGATATTTTGGATGTCTATGAATGCTTGTTAGATATCATTACATGATGTTTGAAATCATATCGGTCTCATGACATTACAACACTGATTGTTTATGATGTAAGAGTTAAAACATTTTAGTAAGATTAATTATGATAATTATTTGGTTTAAGTCAAATCAAATAAGAGTACCTAAACTTAATATAAAAAATATTATTTATGAGGTAATTAATTATTTATTTATTATAATAACATTGATTGTTTTCATTGACACATCTGTGACTTAAATGTCGGAGTATCTTTTACATATATATACTCCTTCTGGACTTAAGATAAAAAATAGATATAAAGACATGTCAACTAAAAATTAACAAGTTAAGACAAATAGAGCTTTTAAGATAGTATATATATATATATATATATATATATATAAAGATTTTACTTTTTGAATCTTTTATATTTTTTAGAAGATTATATACTTTTCGGTGTTCATCTTTGAATATAGTTTTCAAACCAATGTTTTTATTTGAGTATTATTTTATTTGTAATTAATAAGAATTTAGGAATACATATTTTATATTTGTGATAAGATGAGAAATGGATTTAGATATTTTTGTTTTAAGAAACTATATTTTTCTTTCTTTAAAATAAGTTTCTTTCTATTAAATAATGAAAAAGGTGGATGTAAGTCCCATTTTTTAGCTCATATGTGTTTGGGCTTGGCCTTTTCATAGGCCCAAGGCTAACCCATGAAGGGACCCCCCAATACTCTGTCCAGCCCCTCACACTCTCACTTTTCTCATTTTCAGAAAGTTGTCCCTCTCTCTTTCATTTCTCTACTGAAGCAGAAGTTCTCTCATCTTCAAGCTAGCCAAGTCCACCCCCAACCCTAAGTAAGTTGAACCTTAGGTTCTCTGGTCTGTTTTTCCCTCTTCATCGTTTGGGTACATTGGTTTGGATGGGGTTTAACCTCCTGCCCTTGTTTTGTCTTGGTTTTCAAGTTTCAGCTTACTGCTCTAGCTATTGGAGCTGTGGTGCTCTTTAGTTGCGGACTTGTTACATTTGCCAGCGTCTAAAAAGGTAAAGGAAGCTAGGGTTTCACGTTATTTCTATTTTATGCGATTAATGTTTTGTGAAATATGAGAAAAGATTGGGGAAAATGTTAGTTTTTGGTATATTTCTGAGTTAGGGGTTCAAATATTCATGAAATTGTGATATTTGACGTTATTTCTCGTATTTTGGATGCGTCGCACAGTCGCTGGGCGAGTGCCTTGGTCGTTGGCGACTGTGTATTTTTTTGATATGCGCAGTTTAGTAAAATTGATTTTCCCGACTCATTAACCGTTGGATTGAGCTCAAAGTTTGAAATTTGGTTCATAACATGCTATTTTATGATTTGACCGGTTGGATCGTCGATTAGATGTCTGTAGCTTGTGAAATGTGTCACACATTACTACAGTGATTTTGATTTTGTGATAATAAATTTTCTTAGAAATTTTGGTGTAAGAATTATGGTTGTGTGTTGTGCTTGATTGTATGGAATTGCAGGTACTTAAATGTTTGCACTCATTTA
Source organism: Vigna unguiculata (assembly GCF_037176805.1). Taxonomy (NCBI): domain Eukaryota; kingdom Viridiplantae; phylum Streptophyta; class Magnoliopsida; order Fabales; family Fabaceae; genus Vigna; species Vigna unguiculata. The sequence goes on along the minus strand of NC_140795.1, from coordinate 17,880,029 downwards.
TTTGGGATGAATACTATTTTGTGATATATGTATGTCTTGGTATGCATTTATAAAGTATGAGATTAAAAGAAATATTGTTATGTTGAGTATGAAATGGAAAACATGACTTGTTTGATTGGTGGTGAATTGGCATGAGACTTGAATGATTGAGATGGCATGTGGAAAATTGTTGGTAAAAGAGTTTCAAGGGAAACTCTTGGTGATGGTGGTTAGTGTATACTTTGATATAGGAGATGTCTAGATAAAGGAAGGTATCCTGAGCTCTAAAAATTATTCACGCTCACATAGAGTAAAATAATTTATGTGGTGAGGATGGCAGGAGGTCCTAGTCTTGGGACATATTGGGACCAAGACATTAGAGGATTAACCCTGTGTGTGGTTGGGTGATAACCCCTTGCGTCTAGACTCTGTAGAGTTTAGAAGCCACCACAGGCGCATACTTCCTTTAGAATTCTATATCAAGAGTATGATCCGGATATTGAGTCCTAGAGTCTTGAAATTGTTTGCTTTCACATGATTTTGGTGCCTACTGCTTTGTTTGTGCATAATATGATCTGACTATTTATTTGCTCTATAACATGATTAAAACAATTTTTACTTTAGCCTACCCTTTCTTTGGTGTATGTTTTCTTTGCTTGGTTTCTCCCTTTTGCAATGATCACCAATTTATTGGTGTGAGCAGATGTGGAAACCACTAGAGGTACTTAGGGTGGTAGAGATGCTGCTGTGTAGAGTGGTCCCCATGGTTTGGGTTGTGGCTCACAGTTGAGCCCTTTTGAAGAACTCTTAGTTTGTTTTAAATTCCTTGCTCCCTGAGCAATCCTTTTTCAAAATAATAGTACTCTTGTGTTATGTTTTATGGCATCATGGTGTGCCTAAACTTTCATTCCAAGTATATTATGGATAACTGTAATAGTTAGAACATGTATGATTCATGTCATGTGCTCTTTGATATTATAATTATGTGATGCTTAATTTTAGTAGATTACCCTATTAGAAATGGGATGTCACAGTGGAGATAGAATAAAAGAAGGAAAGAGAAAATAGAGTGTAAGATTATGATAGGAAAAAATATTGGATATTTATAGATAAAATTCGCAATGAATAATTGGTACTCACGTGTATCTATTACCAGTGGGTATTTAAATACCTATTTATAAATTAGTCGAGTGCGGTTATCATATTATTCATACTTACGGATATCCATTACCGGCAAAAAACTAAATTAAAATGTAATTTATTTTTCATTAACTTAAATTTAATTAAAATTTAATTTATATTTTATCACGTTAAATTTAATTAAAATAAAATTTATTTTATATCCAATTTAATTTATATTTATTCTTTTTGTAATTTTTTTAAATTTTATTTTTAAATTTTATAAAATATTTTTTTTTAAATATGCAATGGTATCCACGGGTACTTGTAAGTTCTATACAACTCACGTGTATTTTGTAAACAGGTATTTAACGAGTAACAAAGCGGGTGACAGATGAAACAATATCCGTATCCGACCCGACCCAACCCGAGCCATTGCAATCCCCACATAGGACTAAGCAAACTCATGATTTTTTTTATTTGAAATAAAATAGACATTTAATTAGTGGTGTAAAGTTGAATTTTGAGATGTGTCCTTTACGGTCTGCTTTGGAAAGTTACATTAAATCCATATATGTTCTTTCAAATATTATTCGAATGCAATTTATAAAAATTTGATGTAAATTAAAATTAATTTATTTAGTTTCATTTTTATAAAAATTATTATTAGTGATAATGATTTAAATAAGAATTCAATAAAAAAGAAAATAAAAAATTAAATTATTTTTTAATTTAAATAGTTGATTAAATTAACAAATTAGTATCAATAAATGAAATTTAAATTTAGAAAATTTATTAAGTTATTTTTGCAATGATATATAAATGTTGCATATATCCTAAATATATTAAAAACTATCTTAGAGTTATTTGTAGTTAATTTCTTATGGTATAATAACCTATTAACAGATGCACTTATATCCTCAAAATATTATGAAATATCTGTAATTTATTATCTAATGTCTTTAAAATATTATGAGATAATAATTGATTATATAATATCTTCAATATATAATACTGGATTATTTTCAAGTAATATAATATGCTTAATATATATATATATATATATATATATATATATATATATATATATATATATATGTTTATTTATGGTCTAGGATATAAATACATGTCATCACATGAAGTATGATAATCTAATAACTACTTTACTCTTATATATGAACTTATCTTTATTATTAACTTGAGTGTGGAGAGTCTTTTTGATGGAGTACCATCTTGAAAGGGGTCACATTGGACCTTTAACTAAAGCCATTACTAGGAGAATAAAAAAGGAAGAGGGAATTCAAAGAACTCTACTCTTGTGGAGTGTAGTTTATTAGCTTATCTTTTTCTTCTCTTGACTTTATAAAAATGTAAATAAGTCATTTCTTTAGGCCTTATATTTGGGCCAAGCAAAAATTTATTTAGGGCTGGTATTTTGGCCATTTTTTTGAAGAATGATGAATTTAATTGATTATGTAAGTACCATCATCGATTAAATAAAACAACAAAGTAAGGTGTCGTTCGGGTTTGCTTGGGCCTTAAGTAACCCTTATGGTGTGTTTGAATAGAGCATTTTAGTGAAGCAATTCATTTTTTGAAGAATTTATATTTCTTTGTGATGAAATCTTTTATTTGGATAGAGAAATTAAAAAGCATTTTTTTGAAGTATTTCAATTAGTCAAATTAGTAGAAATTTAAATACCCTCAAAATAGATAGAATTTGAAATTCTTCTCACTCAACCTCACTTTAGAAATCTCTAGTAGAGTTTTCAATTTGGCCTAATCCACATGTGGGCTTGACGAGCCGAGCCGACGACTCGATGCGCCAGACAAGCTTGGTGGACTCGAAGACCAAGACAGACCGGCTGACCCGACGACAAAAACAGGTTGGGCATGCCTCCCACTCACACAAGTCGGGATGGATCCAACGACCCACACATATAAGGCTGGCTTGACGACACAAATGGGTTGAGCGAGCCCGACGACCCAAACAGGTCAGACAAGCCCGATGACCTAAACGGGTCGGACGGGTAGGACAATCAAGACAAGCGAGTAGGACGACCAAGACAGGTCGTACAAGCCCGACAACCAAAACGAGCAAGACAGGCCCGACGACCAAGATAGGCCCAATGGGTTCGATAACCAAGACAGGTTCAATGAGCCCATTGACCAAGACGGGCCTGATGACCAAGACGGGTCGGACATGCCTAACAACCAAGACGGGTCGGACACGCCCAATGACCAAGACAAGCCTGATGACAAGACGGGCCGAACGGACTTGATGATAAGATGGGCCAAACGAGCCTAATAACTAAGACGAGCCCGACAACAAAGACAGGTTAGACGGGCCAGACGACCAAGACGGGCATGATGGGCCCAATGACTAAGAAAGGTTAGACGGGCACAATGACCAAGACAAGTCGAATGGGCCTGATGACTAAGACCACTCAGATGTATCTGACGACTAAGATGGGCCTACTAGGCTGAACGTGCCAAACAACAAAAATAGGTCAGTAGGCTCGATGACTAGGACAGGTCGGACGACCCGTCAGGGTTTCTCAGCCGACCGTCTAGGTCGTCAGGTCAAACCAGCTCGACTGGGTGGTCGGGTCGACCCGACTCATCTGAATTCAAAACATAATTAAACCCAAAATAAATATTGTTAAAATGAAATTTTATCTCATAAGAAATTCAATTGTTTATCCAAACAAGAAGTTGAAGTGTAAGATATTTTAATTTCTTTATCCAAACAAGTTATTTAGAAAATGAAGGGAATTTAATTGCAAGCAATTCAAATACAATGCATTTCAATTTCTTAGCATTTTTGAAATGTTTTATCCAAACACAAGGTTAGAACATTGCTTGGGCCTTCATTATATAAATAGGAGTTGTAAGACCCTCGAAATTTAATTAATTAAATAATTATTAATTAATAAATGTGGGTAGTTGGAGCCTTTATGACATTAAATATTGACTGTTGTGATGTGGAAAAGTACTAGCTTAAATGGTTGACAGTACTTAGTTATTTGAGAGGAGTTGGGTTTGAGTCCTATGTATGCCATTTATGTGTTATTTAATTTATTATTATTTTAGTATGTGCTGGATCATGATGAGTGATAATATAATCCTAGAATTATAGGAATTATCATAAAACATGAATTGGTTGAATGGTTGTGCATTGATTTGACATTGGCATGGTTATTGGTTCGAACCTTGGTGAATCCGAACTAAATTTTCTTTTTGCCAAAATTTCTTTTGGCATGAAAGGAGGGCTGCAAAACCATTGAATTATGGTCATTGAATAGCCATTAAGCACCTTGCCAATTAATTTTCGTTTTGGTGAGTAAATGGAGTAATTATTGGGTTGTAGTGGTGAAAGAGAATGAAATTGGAGGAGAGAACAACATTGTATTGTTGTGAGGGTATTGGGCTGCAAAGTTTCAGGGCACTAAAGCTGAATTGCAGAGAGATTGAAAGCTATTGATTGGAGAGTCAAAGGGAGGCCATTGGAGATCACAAAGAACTCTAGCATTGTCTTTTGAGCAAGGATATCCAGGTTAGGGGAGTTGGACTCCGCACATTTACTTGAATTATTATTTGCAAGATGTATGATGATTATACTGCCAATCTTTTTTAATTCTGTTCAATTATCGTCTTTTTAGAAAATTTCTAGAAACCGCCTGGCGGGCTACTCGTAGCTGCCAGGCTACTCATGCTGTTCTTGAGTGTTTTCTAGGTTCCTACAAGGAATTGCCTGGCGGTGACCCATGTGCCGCCAGGCGACACAAGCTGTACCACCCAGTTTTTGAATTTTCCTATCAACGACCTAGCAGTGATGAACACCCGCCAGGCGATGCGAGCCATATGGGTTCGATTTTGGTGTTTTTGGAATCTTGGAGTGTTTCTAATCGGGAAGGAAGGGAAGTGGCCCATGGGTTAATTGTTAGATATTAAGAATTGATTGAATTACGTTATGAATTGGATTTTAATTGAATGAAATCATATGAACATGGTTAAGGTTTGGGAAAAGTTGGGGATTTTCAAGTTAGTGAGGATTGATGCACGAATTACATTGAGCAGTTGTAGTTTCACTTTTAAATTAATATTAAATAACATTGGATGAACGTTAGCCTGACGAATTATGGAAGTGGACAAAGGTATGCGTTTTGGAAGGATTTGAGACTTAGAAATTGGATTCGCACAGTGTGAGAAGTTCTGGAATTTCCAGAAATTGGTGCATCGCCTAGTGGCAGGCTATGTACCGCCAGGCGCCATTGTAGGATAAAGGGAAGTTTTGGTGTTGTGAAGTGTAGAGGGGAGCCTGGGATTTTGTGAATTAGGTTAATGATGAACGAGTGATTGGGAAATCATTTGGACACATACCTAGGGGGATGATATACCTAAATTAGTAGTATGAATTTATGTGAGAGTTAATAGCAGTTGGAGAATCATGACAATAATAATCGTGTAGTAAAGAGTCTTATTAAGCCATAAGTAGTGCTGAATTGAGAGGTATGCTACAAGTAAGAGTAAAGTTCCTAAGTAAAGATGTAATAGTGGATGTGAGATATGTGTCGTTCCATGAAAAGATTAGGTTGGTGACGTGATTGTATTAGAAGAGATAGGGCAATTTGTATTAGTCCTAACTAATGATAAGAGTGAATGCCTAGAATTGCCTATGTGACAATGTTTAGGGAATGAAGGTACAAGAAAGGATTCATTCTAACTAGAATTGCTTTTGGCATTGAGTTACTAAGTTTATGGTACTCTGGAAGAGTGGAAATGTTGGTTCTGTGTGAGTCACTATGCTTGGACCAGAACAAAAACCAGTACTGCGCGATTACTGGTGTAGTGCGTGGCGGCGAGGTTTGATCCGTCAAGTGATAACTACAAACAATGGGCTTTGAAGCGAGTGGCGCCTTGCGATGAGGGAGGTCCCGCCAAGCGAGAGCTGCAACGTTAGTGGGTTTTGGGCACCTGGCGCCTGGCGGTATGTGTCCCTTGCCAGGCGGTTTGGAATCGAATTTTGCCTGGTGGCTCAAGAGCAGCACCAGGCAATGTCGCAAAAGCCGAATTGTGTTTTTGCTTGTTTTGGATGAGCTTGGTCTACATAGTTTTGATGATTTCTCAAAGGTTGACTTGTTGTAGTTCCTTGAGTTGTGGCTTAGAACGTATCCCTTGAGTTGTGGCTCGGGATAGGGGTTAAGAACGTGGTATTCCTGGAATTGTGGCTCAAAATGACATATCTTGAGTTGTGGCTCGGGCTGACGAGTGTTGCCGATATAAGTGTGCGTGTTGTGGCGCTTACAGATGGGTCCCATTAGATTGCCCTCCTCAGTATTCAGTTTACGAGTTTGGTAGTCTTGGGATGTTACGAATGTTATTCGTATTGGGAACTCCACCTGACGTTATAGAGTGTGGTCCGTAGCATGGTTTCCTGCACGTGCTCTACCAGTTGTGGTAGCAAGACATCTTGAGGTATTCATCAAAAGACATAGAACACGGGTAACATGGTGGTGGCCATGTGATGTGCAACCAAAGGATAGGAATTCCTTTGGTGTACTTGTATGTTTTATCTGGTGTAAATATACGTATCTATATATGTTTGTGTTATTGTAAGCTCACCCTATCTGCTTGTGTTTGGCGATGATCGTGTACACGAGGGAGCAGATGATGTTGCAGGTGGATCTGGTGAGGCATAAAGCCAGAGCGTGGGCTATATGGGAGAAAAGATTTATCTGAGTTTTTCTGTTTATGGTTTTTAAACAAATTGTAAACTTTTACATTATGAGACTTTGGTATTATAATTAAGTTAAAATTATGGATTTTGGAATAAATTCTGAGGTAATAAATGTTTTAATTTTCCCGCGTTTTTGGGAAATGATATTTCATTATTTAAATTCGTAATATCCGGTCGGGATGTTACAGGAGTGACTTAAGCATTGTAAAGACAACTTGGAAACATTATAAAGAATTTCTACAATTCTCACATCTCTCCTTTGTTCTAAGTTTACGAGGATAATTTGTCTTCTTGACTTCTCCTAGACTTTTTCTTTGAAGGTTGACCCAACCTCCTTAAAGTTATAAGTTTTAAAGAACTTTCTTACCTAAGAAGGGGTGGGGGTTGAATTAGCTGTGATTGAAAATTAGATTCAATTTGAATTTATAAAAAGCCTTTACTTTGAATTAGTTTGACCAACAAATCAACATGCAATCAGTACTGGAACACACATTTTCAATCGATTGAAAACAGAGTTAACAAATTGATTTCGCATAACAAACATTGAAGCAAAGAAACCAATATGATTCAACATATTAAAACAACAATTCACCAGACTAAAAATAAGGAAAAGTTATGTATAAAATATAATTGATTATAAATTTAGAATTTGGTAGTGCAATTAATCAAGATCAACTCCAATTAAAAATATATGCAAGATTACAACTCCAGATTACATAAAAAAACCAAATACTATAAAAACATTTTTAAAAACATTTTTCTTGAAAGTTTTCAGCAAAGAACAAACAAGGAGAAGAAGATCAAACAAATACACAAAAAATTTATATTGGTTCACTCAAATTTGAGATGCATATAGTTTGTCAAGGAAACCTTAGCTTGACTTTGCACTATTTTAAAAGTTTTACATAATCCAATAAGATTATACTTTTGAAAACACAAAACTACACCAATACCCTTAAATCCCACAAAAAACTCCCACTTGCAAATTTGGAATACCAGACAACACCTATAATCCCAAGAAAGACCAAACCTTGGTGATGGCTCTCCCTAGCCAACCAAACCTCTATCTCGAAGTCTCTAACACCAAGAAAAAATGCTCAAGAATTCAATGAACACCTCACGAACATCTATAAATCTGTGTAGTTCAGAGAGAGAGAATTTTCCAAAGTATTTGTAACACCCCTTACTAGATATCATGCGTAATTTTTTTTCTTTTCAAACCAACAAAAATACTATGATACCATGCTATAAATAGGTATAAATAGGAACTTTGCAAACCTTTTACTTCGTAAATACCTATCCTTGTTCATTGAAATAAAATCGCACAATTACCAAAACATCTATAAAGGTCCCCTTATAATTCTTTCAAACCACGAAAATTCAAAGGAAAATCCAACATAAAAGAAATCCAAAATTCTTTTCAAAGCTTTCCAAAACTCCCAAAGCTCTCCCCAGCACGTCTCCTCGTACCTATGCATTTCCACCAGCATATGTAATAACATTTGCTCCCATATAACAACACATTATACGATCATTGCACAAACACAACATTTGCTACCCACATGCTAATTAATACTACTTATGTCCAACTGCTACTCTTGGGAATTTAATTATTTTATAGGATCTTACATTCTTTCCAACTTGAAAAGTTTCGTCCTCGAAAATTGTACTTACCAGGAAACATATAGGGATAAATCTTCCTCATGTTATCTTCCAATTCCTAAGTCACCTTTTTAGTTCCTTCATCCCAAAGCAATTTCACCTCCAAAGATAGAATAATCCTTTTAGACTATCCATTTGTTTCAAGATGATATGTCAAACTCGTCCTTAGTTGTGTACTTAAAGCTTCTTGCAATGACTTCTAGAACCTCGACGTATACCTTGAATCTGGATCTGAAACAATACTAGTTGGTACCGAATGCAACCTAACAATCTCCCTAATATATAACTCTGTCAATTTATCCATCGACCACTTCTAATTGATAAGCAATAAATGAGCACGCTTTTTCAACCTATCAACAATTACCTAGATCGAATCATGACCTTTAACTGACCTTGGGAAATGAGTTACGAAGTTCATCTATTTGTTGTCCTACTTCTATTAAGGAATGTCCAACTATAACATACCTCCGGGTCACTAATGTTCAATCTTGGCTTTCTAACAAACCAAGCATGAAGATATGAACTTTGCCACATCCTTCTTCTTCATTCCACTCCACTAGAATGATTCTATAAGATGTTTGTACATCTTAGTAATACCTTGATGTATACTAAGGTGAATCTTATGTCCCTCCTCCAAAATCATCTGCTTCAACTCAGACTTCACTAGAACACACTCTACTTCTGAACTGAAGAATATTGTCCACTCCCATGACAAAGTCCTTTACCTGCTTAATACCCAACTACTCGACCACATGTTGAAACTTTGAATCTTCCAACTACTTTGTCGTAATGACAGCGGAATTTAACATTACTCATTGTGAATCTTTTTAAGCCCTTCAATCTAGGCACCATTTATAAGATGCGCACTTCAACATAAAACGAGAATAAAACTAAATCATTCCAATCCATTCAACTTACTTCAATAAAATACAAAAATAACAAGCAAATAGTAAGGTTGGTTAACCAATTAACAATAATAACAAAATTGGTGTTCCAAACATCACTTTTATAACTTCATAATTAATCAACAACTTATATAAAAAAGGGAAGCAGAAATGTATCGCACTGTATACATAAAATGAAACTAAATTCTACCATCACTACAAACATGCAACAACTTCTAAGTAACCCACTTCCTCCTCCTGTAAGTCATAAACAGAGTTTGTATCGCTTCCTAGGTTCTTCCTTCAATCAGTAGTACAAATTAGTGCTTTCAGCTTCCTCCTTATCAAGGTGCCCACCAACCTCTTGGCCCTATTGCTGCTGAGGAGTACTTTCAACAAATTCAAACCTGTCATGCTGCCCATATTCATGAAAGTCTTCCTATCCCCCATTTTCATATGGTTATGCTAGAACCTCCTGTTTGAAATTGTTATTCCACGTATCATTCATTATTGCTTTAAACTCTGCCATTGCCTTCCGTAGTTCCAAAATATCTGCTTCTTGTTTATCTATTTCTATACTTAAATGTTCCTTGTCTTCTTTGTCGTCCTCAAATCCTATACCATATTTATCAAAAGCTTCCTTCACAAAACGATGAGAAAGCTCAAAGTTTGATACACCAACATCCATGACAACTTGAAACATTACACCAAAAAATTACTTGAAAAATTCAAATCAATAACTACAACTAACTAATCATACAAAGTCAACTTTCATACCTTGTTCTTATTCAAAGCAGTAGTTATTTTGTCCTCAGCCACTTTCATATCCATCCATTGCAATACTCAGGGGAACATTGTCCTTGATTTTCCAATATTACATTTTGGAATCAAGCAGTGCTCAACAGACCATAACTTAAATAACTCAAAAAAAAAAAGTAACTTAATACATTTCTTCCTATTTCAAACAAAACAAATTTGAATTCAAACCAATTCATTACGAATTACTTGTAACAAGTACACACAACCAACAATGTGGAAGTGTCTCTTCTTTCCTTTCTCCATTAAGAACATGAATGCATTGCATATGCTCCCACCTAAGTATTCATAAACAGGTCCACCCCAATTGTATTCCCAAGACTACTAAGGTAATCCACAATGGTAAATACAATAGGGAAAATGGTTCCCTTGCGACTTGGACAAAGGAACTCTGATATTCGCTATAAAATATATAGCCTACAATAATCCTCCAAGGTAACTTCGTCCCTACATCTTGCTAGAAAATCATATAACATGTGAACATTAACACTTACGTTATTTAAGTTAATACTCTCACCATGAACTCTTAAACTCAGTCCCAAACAAACATCCAATAAAGATAAACAAACAACTATATTACTTATTAAAAACCCACCCCTCCTTTCAACCCACAAACTAATTAACAACTAAGAAGTTTCCTACTAAAACTTCCTTTCAACATGCTGCACCATCCAAATGGTGTCCCTTGAATCACGGACCTTTGTTCTGCACATAAATTGTTATTTAAGGAAGCAATGTACTTTGTCCGACAATAATGCCTTAAAGTCTGCACATATTCATGAACAAAACTTATGAAATGTCATTATATAAATTAATCAATAATAAAATAAATTTAATATCACACCTTAACCTCATGTTTTTTCTCACCACCACATTGACTACTGTCACTATTATCAACCATTACAGTATCGCTTATGTAAACAACTGATGTTTGTTGGTATCGTGCAGCGGAATGTTTGGCGTTTGGACAAAAACCAAGAGGGGGGTGTTTAAGTCATAAAATTAATACTTTAAATTTTTTTCGAAATTTTACCGATTAATTTAAATATCAATTCCTTTAAAAGCAATAGTAGATAAAATAAAAATATAGAGAAGCAAAAATGACACGGATATTTATACTAGTTCAGATCAAAAGATCCTACGTCCAATTGTTAATCTCTTCAAATAAAGAGATTAACTCAATCACTAACAAAAATCATATTATAATCAGATAACAAAAGAATAGGGAAAGAAAACACCTCTCTTGAAGACACAAGAGATGAACACCTTTCTCTGAATCACACAGAGAATCTTGACCTTAGCTTTCCTAGCAACAGTAGTAGCACTAAATCTCCTAGAAAACCGTCCTAGGAAAAGTTATCGGTCTACCAACACTAGGTTTTTCAAAGCTCTTTTGAGAACACTCAGAGAACTCTCTTTACAGTCACAACACTAGCACTCTAGTTTCTCAAAAAGGTAAGTTGGAAGTAACTCTGATGTTCCTTAAATAGGGGTTTCAAAAATTAGGTCAAAAATTGAACAGTCACGTTCAAACTGATAGGGATAATCGATTATCACTATTGATAATCGATTATTTTAGTGTATTTTCTGAAAACAAAACTTTGAGCAGATAATCAATTATTAGAGGTGATAATTGATTATTCCAGTAATTTTTACAAAAAATGGAAGAGTTATGATCTGGCTGTTGATTCTAGGCTATTGTAAGTACTTTAAACATTTTACAAGATAACTTTAAACATAAAACACTTGTCTTCATAATGTCTTCCAAATGGCTTTTAGGTTTCTTTATCATCATCAAAATCTTGCTTCAGCATTTTAACTTGTCTTCTGCTTTTGCCAACAATGTCACATCTTGTCATATGTGGAAAAATAATACCTAGGCTTAGCACTTGAAAATTAAGAGGTCAGTGATAAGTCATTATTTTCCTTCATTCCACTAGCCCTTGTGTACCCATTTGACAGTTGTTCAGTACTTAATTGTTATCTTTAGTGTGTTTTCATCTGTTGGGCTTTATTGGGCCACTCTTCCAAATTTGGGTTAATTTCGCATTATTTGGCCTAATTTTCGTTTTTAATTATTTATAGATATTTGGGTGAAGCAAATTTTGGAGCTTGGACATTAATATTCAGTTCAAGAGAGTCGCCAAATCATTGCCACATCATTTCCACATCATTTCCACGTCATCAGAGTGAATGTGCCAACATTTGAGGCCTAGAGTGGCATTTTTGTAATTTTGCAGCTCATAATGGTAGTTTTGTAAATAATGAGTGGCAGAGTGATGGGACCACAAGAATTAGGTTTCTCCTTGATGCAAGAGCCACACACTTCATCTTCTACCTTTCTCCAAACTCCATTTTCGCTCTCCAAGCTTCCATACAAGAGCCCCTTGCGGTTTTTCACGTGTTTGGCTTATTTTTACCATTTTTATGCACATTTGATAGCACCCATTGAGGGTTTTACGTTTTAAATTCGTTTTCTTGCTTGGGCAGTTCGTTTTGTGGGTTTTATAGACATGGAACAACACCCATTAATGCGGTTTCGCATTTATATATGATAGCACCGTTTTGCATTTCATTGAAGCTTTGCAATCTCTCTTTTTGCTCTTAAATTGCGTTTTGAAAATTCATAAGTTAGGGTTTTTGATTTTTGATGTTTTGGTTCAGATTTGAAGTGCTTGATTCTTCCATTTTGATGTCTAGCTAACCCTATTGCATTGATTCCTTGACGAAATTGAAATGAAACCATGAGATTGTTGGTCGTTTTTGGGGTTTGATTCGAAATTGCCTCTATTTCAGGTTGTGTTTAGATGATAAACACATATTTGATGCATGCTTAATCTCAAATTCGTGTGTGCACATTAATGGCTCGTATTCATGCTTAATGTTTATGAGATTTGTCACAGCTTGCTTAAATCTGTGGGTATTAACTGTCTAAAATTTGTTACGCTTAATGATAATGAATCCATGGTAATTTTTGCTTAGTTGATTACTTAGGATTCATGAGAGCAAATTCGAATAGAACAATTAATTTGGTAATCTGTGATTGGTGGACTTTCAATTGAATCAAGGAATCATTACGTGTTCATATAATTGTTAAAATTATCTGCAAATTAAAGTTTGTTGTGAATCAGAATCTGCCAAACCCCCCTCCCTGTGTTATTATTGTGTTCATCTGGAAATTGAAGCTTTGAACAAGAACATTGGTCGTTGGGAGACGACTTGGTTCAACTGTCACATACTGCATTTTAAGTGTTTTAATTTGGTGGGGTACGGCCTCTATCAAATTTGGCGTCGTTGCTGTAACATCCCTAAGGAATATTACTTATTTTAATTAAATAAAATTCGAATCACAATAAATATTGCATTGAACATAAACTATTTCCCAAAAACGCGAGAAAATTTTAAAAGAACATAACTGGTACCATACATAATTCGAATGTACCATATCGTTATATACAAATGATATTAAAATTCAACATAAAAATATTTACATCAAAAACAAAACAGTAGAGTTTCTTTCAAAATCCCAAGTAGCCCATGCTTTCCGTCTCTAAGCAGCTCCTAGCTCACCTATCACATCATCTGCTCCCGGATAACAAATTATCCGATCATTGCCACACACACACACAGATAGGGTGAGCTATGCACAATAAAAATGTAAACAGATATATGAAATAAATATGTTTTCCCCAATCCCAAAAATACATAATTAAAATCCTCATACTTTTCAAATCACCCAACCATGACCTCATAGTCCTTCATGAGTCATATGCATGAACTAGGTTTTGGGACTTCCCTGTGCTCCCACGAAAATAACTCATTCGTGGTCCAACCCTATGAGCCTATCCAGCTCATAGTCCTGCCCTACAGACTCCTCGCATGTAGTATAAACATCCAAGTCTCATAACTTGAACCCTGGCACGCACGCAATCACCCAATAGTAGCCGACGGGAACATCACAGTTCCTTGCCCATCGTGCGCCCGACACATGCAATCACCATACTAAGGACTCCTCACCCATTAGTAGCCGACGGGAACTCAACCAGTTCCATGCCCATCATGTGTCCAACCACCGAGCACATCCCAGACCCCTATTGGACTTAGTCCTTCAAGCCCAAACATCACACCACATGCATATACAATCTATCCTTATGAGATACAACTAAAACACACTCACAAGCACATAGAAACATAAAAGTTCGCATAAACTCGCTTAGGCTAGTGACCTCTCGCCCAAGCTAAGCCCTCAGCCTTGCCTATGCTAGCTCACCTTGCTTGAGCGAGCTTAAAACAACAACAACATCAAGTTATCTAGCTTAGGCGAGATCCTCTCGCCTGTGCGAGTCACACCTTCCCCCAAAACAACATACAGACCTCGCCTAGACGAGGAACCACTTAAACAACGTCATTTCTCATCGCGACCTCGCTCAGGCGAATGTCTCTTGCCTGAGCGAGACTGAGTCACTCAAAACACCAATACTTCTCGCCTGGGCGAGATATCGCGCTCAAAAGCGCCCAAATTTCCTCGCAATCTCGCTTAGGCGAACTGTCCTTCGCCTGAGAGAGACTAAGTCGCTCAACACCAAACCAAGGTCGCCTGGGCGAGCAGTGCGACCCAAACCAGACGTGAGGTTCTACAACTCTCGCCTAGACGAGATAAACTCGCTTGGGCAAGACTTGCAGAGTTTCCTCACTGTCACACACGCATTTTACCCAAAACAATGTTAATTCATGCCCAAAATTGTACCACAAACCAGTCAATCGATACCAATATAATTATAATGGCAAATGCCATTCAGAATCATCCATTCCAACCCACTATACCACCAATTGCGAATATAAGACTAAAAGTATCCAAAACTCTCATCCCACAACCTATTCCACATACATAATCAAACATCCAAATTCCACATATCTCCATTTCACAATCACAACACATAGAATGCGAAATTGACACCATTCAGAATTCAATTAAGAAGCAATAATCCATAATCATAAGACAAACATCAATTAATACACAACACATAGAGACAACGCCCTTAACTTGAAAATTTGATTGAAATTGGGAAGAAGATTGGTTTTCCTTGGTTTGCCAATGAAGTGCCACTGACTCCCTCTCAGTTCAACCCCTTTTTCGCACCCAAACCTCACCTCTCAACCTCAATTTCGTGCTCTCTCTACAATAGGTCACCACAGATGCTAAACCCCTTCCCTTAAGTTTTGGGTTTTATAGGTGCCTTTAAGAGGGTTTTTAAAAATAAAACGAGTTTTAGGTTTTGTGGGTTTTAATTCCTCTTCAATGTTACTTATTTGGTAATTTCCCAACCCCCTTGGGTGCCCCATTCTGCTAGACTTTTCTTTACCCCTTCACATTCATACCACAATGATTAGTTAGCAAAAATAAAGCTTATTCTTTGCCCACCAAGGTTTGAACCCATGACCTTCCACTCATAAGGCCAAAGCACAACCATTATGCCAATTCACATTTGATGATATACACAATCAACATAAGTTTACATTTCAAATTCCACACTTTTACATATTATTAAAAATAAATCATAAAACAACAACACATAATTGGCAAACATAGGACTCGAACCCAAGTCCTCTCATACAATCAAGTACTCTCAACCACTTAAGCTAGTACTTTTCCACACCATAACTATCAGAATTTAATGCCATAAAGGCTCTCACTACCCGTATTTATAATTATTTATTTATTTAATTAATTAATTTTCACAGTTCTTACAGGAAATATTTTTTCCCACCTAACATAAATTCAAACCAATCAAAGTAATAAACTCAATAACAATTGTGATGTACGAACACTATACATATACAATGCAAGCTCACTAGACATCATATGTGCAAAAACAATACATTGGCTTACCACTTAACAACTGATAGGTTACAAAATTTTTTGTTTTCCAACCTACCTAACCTCAATCAAATGAAAGTGATTACCAACTTTGATGTGCGAAAACTATACATATTCAATCTCAACTCATTAGTGCAAACAAAACAACATGTGTGCAAAAGTAATACCCTGCCTTAGCACTTAAATACTAACAGGTTAGCATATATTTTCATTCCCACATTACATACATTCAAACCAATGCGTTGCAAACCAATCTGACTTCCTATAACAAATTAACCTTGCAAACCAATATCCCAATTAATCACTTCCAATAACAAAAATAAATTTATATTACATCAAGTCTATTTACCTTATGTAAGACCCGGGAAAAATTAGACTAAAAGAAAACACATGGAAAAAAAATTATAGTTTGATTAATATTGTTGAATTATTTAATTTAATTAGGTTATAAATTTATTAAATATGGAATAATTATTATTTAAGTGATGTTTGTATTTTATTTAATTAAATGAGTTATTAAAGTTGCTATTTATCTAATTTATGGAATTATGGTTTATGGAGTATAAGTGTTTTAATACTTATAATGCATGTTATGTGTTGTTTGAAGCTTTACCTTATTTCTTCTCTTTATTTTGTTGATTGGTGCATGAGGATTTAATAAATATACTTGATATATCCTTCTTCTTTTTGATGGCCTGCATGTGTGATTGTTTTCTCTTCATTCACACTGTTGCAGCAAGTTTTTTTCATGAGATTAACTCTTCTACCTCTCCTTTTTTATTTACGTGAATGTGGTGACGAGTTATTAGCTTTCCTCTTTCTTTTTTTTGATATCATGTGTATTGATGTGGGTGCAGTACAAGATTTTATATTTCAATGAGGCCAAGGATTGATTGAACACTTGCTTGTACATGAGCTATTTATTTTGGTGCAGCCACCTTTCCTTTTCTTTATCTCGTTTTGAGCCACTACCCATTTTTCTACACTGCACACTTTTCATAAATGGCGATTTCTACTTCGTTAACCGTTGGATCGAGCTGAAAGTTTAGCAGTTTATCCTTAACACATAGTTCTTGACTTTGATCGGTCGGATCTTGAATCAAAGCTCTATAGTGAGAGCAGTTTTTATCACAAGGTCCTTGTAGTTTGGTTGTTGACAACATTGACCTTTGTTGTTTGTTTGATGCATAACTTTCTCTATAGTTATTCAATTAAGCTGGTTTTTGTTGCATTTGATTCTTGATTCAATCATCTTTAATTTGAATATAAATACATAATTTTTGGAGTTTTACACAAGCTGCAGTTTTACTTATAAAATCCCAAATCATTTGCCTAATGTGTTGTTAAGTTGGATTGGATAAAAAATATAAGAATTAGTTATGTTGCAAGAGAGAGAGATGTAAGTGAGGATTTTGAGGCATGAAGGTGTGCAAGGTTGTGATTCACAGTGGGAGAATGACGTGAAGAAAGAGGTTATGTGATTGGTGATTTTTTCTTGGTTTGTATGGCTTGCATGGTTATGTAGTTTAAACATTGGTTTGAGGATACTTATTTGATTGTGATGTTATATTGTGTTTGAATGAATGTCACTCGTTGGGTTCATTGTATGAATGTATTATTTGATAAGTTGATGGGTTTATGTTATGGTTTATTTTCCATGCATGTGATGGTGTATATTTTGTTGGCAATATGTAATTCTCATGGGTTGCATTATGGGAGTGTTTTGCCTTGTTGAGACTCTTGGTGGAATTAAATGTTGTGTGAGGTTTTCCATACCTAGGAACCCAGTGAAGACTCTTTTGCCTGTGTGAAGAAGTGGAAAAGGTTATCTTGTCTTGTGTGAAGCAGTGGTAGAGGATTGGTTTGAGTGTTGTACCCTCTCGCCTGAGTGAAGCAGTGGGGAGGGGGTAGATGTTTCACCTTATTTTGGCTCGTTGCGAGTATAGTGCTGGTGTGCGATGCATTGACATTTTTACTCATAATTCCTTGAGGAATAAGGAAGATAGGCTGACTGCGTTAAGTGGGACGCATCGAACCATAAAGCTTGATTATGATCACTATATTTGAAGATTTAAGATGAATGTGATGCTATGTTTGGTTTAGTATGATTGTTTGGATTTCGGGTTTGTGTGTTCAAACGAAGGATGGATTGTGATCATAATGTTTTCGTGTTACTTGAATGCGACATTGAGTATTATTGGACATGTTTTATTTGCTAAATTTCTTTTATGAATATCATTGTTTATGGTTAGCTTACCCCTATTTGTTTGTTTGTGTGTTTGTTGTATGTGCGATGATCGTTTAACGTGTGTGTTATACAGGAGCAGATGATATTGTAGATAATCTTGGCATGGAGTAGATGGACGAGAGGCTGGGGTAGACTTGGGAGTTTTTATAATATATTTAGTTATTTGAAATCAGATACTAAAAATTATGTAATTTTCTTTTGATCGCAAATGTTATTTGATGTTTTTGATAAAGTGACGGTTTGAACTATGTAATTTAAATTAAGTTAAAAGTTTTTATTAGTACATTTTCAATGTTAATTCTATTTTCCACTAAATGCAAAAATTTTCTAATGTTCCGTGACATCCCAAATTTGGGGTGTTACACCTTACCCCACTTCCCATAATGGGTTGGGTTCAACAATGGCTTTGCTTACCTCTTTACCAATGTAGAGCCACAACACAACGAAAAAGACCAATCCTTTAGATTCTGATTCAGAGTGATTCTTTTCAACAATAGACCTTCCTCTTCCGCTGTTCAACAACACTATAACAAAAAAAATCCAAACTTTATCAAATATTCTCCAAAAAGCGAAACAAAAAGGCCTCATTTCCACAAACAACACGAAATACCAGGACTTTGTTGCAGTGGGTAAACCAAATATTTTTTGTGCACCACCAACAGAGAAATCACCAACCCCGTCGAAAAGAAACTTGGGGGAGGGAGGGAAAACAAACTTGGAGGATGGAGGAAGAAAAAACTTGGAGGGTGGAGGAAGAACAAACCTGAGGGATGGAGAAAGAAGAAATTGCTCTCCACTTCTCTCACGAGCTCCACTATTCTCTCTCCTTACTCTTTACCCACTTCTGTCACGAATCAACCTCCCTTTCTCGCGCGCTGTCTTTGACAAACATGGTCAATGTGGAAATTGTGTAAAAAAAAATAAAAAAAAACCTTGCAAGGTCAAGTTGTGAGAGAAGTTGTCACTTTTTGGTTGTTACTATATCATTTTTCAACTTAAAATCATAAAGCCACGTCATGGGAACACGTCATGGGGTAAGAAAAGGGTTAAATGATGAGGATCATTGTATCACTATTTTTTTTCTCTCACTCTCATTGCTACCACATGATAATAGGAAAAACAAATGGGTTTAAATTTTTTGAATCTTAACCAAATGTCAAATAACACAAAATGGAAGAAATATTTATTGGTTAAGGTTAGGGTTTTTGGGAGAGGAGAGAAAATGGGAGATTTAAAAGCAGAGATAACCCGGGGGAGGGAAGGAAGAGGCTGCAAGAGAAACACAGGTTGGAAGAACCAATCAAGGTAGAGAAGCTTGACCTTGTCTTTATGTTGATTCTTTTATCTTTTGTATTTAATGAATGAGACTTTGAAGGGTGTGCATAAGTGTATGAGTATTGTTCATGTTGTTGTTTTGTTGCTGAATTGTGACCATATCCTTGAGGTTGAGTACCACCATTTTCTTAGTATGCTTCGAGCAATGCACGAATCATTGGATTGTCCGAAGTTGGTGTAGGTGGGGCTTCCAAATGTCGTTCTATGGCCGCATATGGGTGTCCAGGTTTTATGGGATGCTCTCCATTTGGGGTGGGTTGGGTAGTGCAACTTCTATTCTCCTTAATAACCTACACCATGTAAGGCCC
The DNA here is from genome assembly GCF_037176805.1 of Vigna unguiculata. Lineage (NCBI taxonomy): Eukaryota > Viridiplantae > Streptophyta > Magnoliopsida > Fabales > Fabaceae > Vigna > Vigna unguiculata. The sequence continues at coordinate 17,860,060 of NC_140795.1, read as the reverse complement.
GCTAAATTCCTTTTTCCTTTTCTGCCCTAAATTAAAAGGGTTGCCCTAATGTAATGGGCCTAAGGGCTGGCCTAATAGGGATTCAAACCCTAATCTACCCTAATTCCATTCTTTCATTCACTTTTCAGAAAACACGTTCCACCTTGCCTCCTTTAAGTAGTCGCAACTCTTTGCTAGTGTTAGCTGTCAACCTTCTTCCAGCTAGCTCAAGTCAGGTTTCTGCTCCACGTATGTCATTCCTCAGCTCATGATTCCCCTTTTTTGGGCTTATTTCCATTTTTACCGTTAGGGTTTGGTAGTAACTCGTTCCTTTTTTCTGTTTTACCGTTTATTCCAACTCTTTGGCCATCCTTAGGACAATCGTGCTCACTGTGTGCATGTCGGAGTGTTCCGCTAACTTGTTTTCCAGGTACGGGAGGTTAGGGTTCGCCCTTTCTTTTGTGTTATGCTGATTGTGCTACTGTTTCATCATTTTAATATGCTTGGTGTGTTGATGCGAACTTGTGTATGGTAGTATTCAGCCATTTGTCACCTGTTGAGTGTTTATGCACGAGAGAACAGTGGTGAGCACTGGTTTCCTCGCCCAAGCGAGCATGTGTCGCCTAGGCGAGATCAATAGAGGCTCGCCCAAGCTGCTTCACGCGAGTGGTCGCTCAGGTGACTCACGTTGCTGTTGAGCGAGCGTGCATCTCGCCCAAGCGAGAGGGGTCTCGCCTAAGCGAGATCCCGTGTGAGGCTACTGTTCCCCTTTTCGAGCCCTCTCCTAGGCGAAGGAGGCTCGCCTAAGCTAGAGCCTCTTGCCTGAGCCAGAGCCTCGCGCCTGAGCGAGACCCTTCAGCCTGAGCGAGGAGCCGAGCGAGGTAGTGTGATGTGTGATTGTTTCCTTGAATCTTGAATTGTTAATGCTTGCTTGGATTTGACTATTTTGTTAACAAATAAATATGCATGAGTGATGTGATTCATGAATTGTGAATAATGGGTTTGACATGAACTTAGCATGTGATCTTAATGAAGAGGTTGGTATTAAAGTGGAATGGTAACGAGATGAGTTGGAATGGTATATTCATGGATGAAGTATGATGAATTGGTATGGATTGATCTGGAACCTGAAAGGGATTGGTTATAAAGGGACTGACTCTTGTGGTGAGAGTAACAGGAGGCCTAAAACTCATTAAGGGCTAACCTTATGCGTGAGGTATTGATTCATCGTAACACTTGTAACACAGCTCGGGGGTGAGCAGAGGTATCAACCATAAGTGCAAGCATCCGCTGAATCCGACCAGATTATATATATCTAGATGAGTCGAGTCAGGGTCTAGTGTATTGCTTGATAAAGTCATAACATGTGGGGTGATTTATAAATACTGCTTGAATTGGGTGATAGTATGTGATTGCATGATAATTGATTTCTACTCTAGCTTACCCTACTATTGGTGTTGTATGTTCTGTGGTGTGGTATTTTCTTTTACAATGATCATCAACTTGTTGATGTGAGTAGAGGTGAGAACTCCCCGAAATAATCAGGGTGATGAAGGTTCCGCTGCATAGTCCGCTTGGACTAGATCTGTATCTTGATGGGGTTATTGGTTGGATGTTGTAACTAGTTTGCTTTGGCATCGTGGTGTTCCTAGTATCTTGTAGGGGTTGTGTTTAATAGCCCAGAACTGCGCTGCTATACTATTTGTGCGTGAGTTTCTTTAAATTACGCTTATTAATTAAATGGGACGTTACATTTATGGTATCGGAGCGGTCATTCCTTAGGTATGTGGACTTGGATGTCTGCTTAGCTTTCTCTATGTCTTTCTGAGTGTTCCAGTTAAATTTCTTGTCTTATCAAGCCTAACGAAGTGATTTTCTGTGTGCCAATGAACAATGGCACCTTCTCGTAAGACTCCACAATCCTCTAATGGTGACATACCCGATATCGTAGGGCAATAGAGGCGATGGTAGCTACTATGACACAGCAACAGATAGCGTCGCTCGAGCAACAACAGCTAGTGATGCAGCAGATGGGGGCTGCTAGGGTCGTTACTGAGGATGCTCATTGGTAACAAATGGAAGCCCTCCAGCAGCTGGAAGAGAACAGGACAGTTGCACCTGTTTTTGGTCCCGAGCCACAACCGATAGTTAGGGAGTGGAGCCTAGAAGATTTTCTGAAGCATCATCCGGTGAAATTTGACGGTAGAGTCAGCCCAGATGCAGTAGACCAGTGGCTGAAGGATATAGAGAGGATCTTCGATGCGAAGATGTGCCCGGTAGAGAACCGATTATCATTTGTTGTATACATGCTAACCGGTGAGGCGAAGCATTGGTGGATTTGCATGAAGTCCATCATGGAGGAGAGGGAGGAGTCGTCACATGGGAGGCTTTCAGGGGGAAGTTCCTCTCAGAGTATTTTCCCAACAGCAGCGTGAGGTATGCCAAAGAGGTGGAATTCCTCTAGTTAACTCAGGAAGGGAAATCGGTGACTAAGTATGCTGAGAAGTTCAAACACCTCAAACGCTTCTACACTCTACAGCTCGACAAGGAATGGAGATGCCGCAAGTTTGAGAATGGTGTCCGCGGTGATATTCGCTTGATGGTGGCTCCCTTATCCATCAAGGACTTTGCCGCTTTGGTAGAGAAGACCAGAGCGATGGAGAAGATGAAACATGAAGTAGAAGGCCAGCGCCCTCAGCAGCCACAGGAACCACAGAGGATTGGTGGACCATCTGGGTCCAAACCCAGACATGAGGAGCGGAGGAGGCAATATGATAGACCCCACCTTCAGTCTTAGGTCTCTAGGAGTTTCCCTCCCTAGTAGGGCTGAGTACAGTGTTATATATGTGGATGCCCTCACCTGAGGAACGCTTGCCTGTGTATGGAGTGTTACTGCCGGTGCAACAACTGTGGCAAGGAAGGCCACTTTGGGAAGGACTGTCCCACCATTGCTAGGGCAGTGACACAGCCTCTAGTTCAGACACCCCACCAGCATCAGCAGAGGGACAGAGGCAACAAGCCTTAGGCGACGGGCAGGGTGTTCGCCATGACAGGGACGGAGGCGGCAAGCTCAGGTAACTTGGTTATTGGTTATTGTGTGATCGCTGGTGCTAGTTGTTGTGTGTTATATGATAATGGAGCGACACACTCCTTTGTGTCAAATGCTTGTATGGAACGTTTGGGTCTGCTGGTGTGCGAGCTGCAGTGTGAGCTTGCGATGTCTACTTCGGCGTCGGGTTTTGTCAAGACGTCGTCCTTATGTGCTAGGTGTTCGGTGGAGGTAGAGGGACGCAGGTACAAGGTGAATCTAATCTGCTTACCTCTATAGGAGTTGGAGGTAATCTTAGGGATGGATTGGCTCTTTGCCAATCGAATTCTTATAGATTGTCGAGAGAAAAGATTGTTGTTTCCTAACTCAGAGGAGCCTGAGTTTGTATCTCCTTAGGGAGTGGTGAAGGAGATTCAGAGTGGCGCACAATGCTTCATAATCTTCGCTCATATGGAGGTAGAGAAGGAAGAAATGTTAGTTATACCGGTGGTGCACGAGTTTGTGGATGTGTTCCCGGACGAGGTATCGGGGTGGCCTCCCAATAGAGAGGTGGAGTTCTCTATCGATCTAGTACCAGGAACCGACCTAGTATCGATGGCTCCATACCGTATGGCTCCAGCAGAGTAGGTGGAACTCAAAAAACTGATTGAGGAGCTGATGAAGAAGTAGTTCATCCGACCCAGTACTTTGCCTTGGGGAGCACCAATGTTGTTGGTGAAGAAGAAGGACGGCAGTTCACGTCTGTGTGTGGACTACAGGCAGTTGAACAAGATGATAATCAAGAATAAGTACCCTCTCTCGAGAATTGATGACTTGATGGATCAGCTGCATGGGTCATCAGTGTTCTCGAAGATAGATCTACAGTCAGGATATTATCAGATATTGGTGAAGGCCGATGATGTGCAGAAGACGGCTTTTAGATCCAGATATGGCCACTATGAGTACGTGGTTATGCCTTTTGGTGTGACCAATGCTCCGGCTGCGTTCATGGACTACATGAACTGGATTTTCAGACCGTTCTTAAATAAGTTCATCGTGGTCTTCATAAACGACATTCTCATATATTCTAATACTCAGGAGGAGCATGCTGAACATCTGAGGTTGGTGCTTAGTGTCCTAAGGGAGAAGCAATTGTATGTCAAGTTGTCCAAATGCGAGTTCTGGATGGATGAACTTCAGTTTTTGGGCCATGTAATATTTGCGCACGACATTGTAGTGGATCCGGCAAAGGTCAAGGCAGTGGTTAAGTGGGAAAGTCCCAAGTCAGCAATAGAGATCAGGAGCTTCGTGGGTTTAGCAAGCTACTATAGGAGATTCATTGAGGGATTCTCCAAGATAGTGGCGCCCCTGACGCAACTCACACGGAAGGACCAACCTTTCACCTAGACAGATAAGTGTGAGGAAAGTTTCCAAGAGCTGAAGAGAAGATTGACCAGCGCTCCGATACTAGTGATCCTGGATGTTAGGAAGCCTTTCGAGGTCTATTGTGACGCCTCCCATCTCGGACTTGGTTGTGTGTTGATGCACGAGAAGAAGGCTGTGGCATATGCCTCGAGACAACTCAAGGTGCGTGAGAGAAACTACCCCACTCATGACTTGGAGTTGGCAGCCATAGTATTTGCCTTTAAGATCTGGAGGCACTACCTTTATGGTGCACAGTTTCGGGTGTTCAGCGACCACAAAAGACTTAAGTATTTGTTTGATCAGAAGGAGCTGAACATGAGGCAGAGGAGGTGGATGGAATTCCTGAAGGACTATGATTTTGAACTGCTATATCATTCGGGGAAGGTGAATGTAGTGGCTGATGCATTGAGTAGGAAGACTGTACATGCTACACACCTTATGATTAAGGAGGTGTAACTACTAGAGCAGTTTAGAGATATGAAGTTGCAAGTGAAGTTGGGTCCGAGTCCATTAGGTGTAGTACCTTAACTATATCTAATGATTTCTTAGATTCAATTAGGGAGAGGCAACTATTGGATGTCAGCTTGAACCGAGTACGAGAACAACTTGGGATAGATGAGGCAAAGGATTTTGCTTTGGGTAATGATGGCATACTGCGGTTACAGAGCAGAGTGTGTATACCTGATGATGCTGAGGTAAAAAGGTTAATCCTTGAGGAAGGGCATAAGAGTCGTCTTAGCTTGCATCCTGGCATGACTAAGATGTACCAGGATCTCAAGGAATCCTTCTGGTGGCAGGGAATGAAGAAGGATGTTGCACAATTTGTATCCGCTTATTTGACATGTCAGAAGACGAAGGTGGAGCATCAAAGACCCGGTGCGAATCTACAACCCTTGGAGATACCAGTGTGGAAATGGGACAGTATCTCCATGGATTTTGTGACCCATTTGCCACGGACTTTTAGGGGGCATGATACAATATGGGTTATAGTGGACCGATTGACTAAGAGTGCTCACTTCTTGGTGATGAACTTGAGGATGTCCATGGCAAAGTTGGCCCAACTGTACATCAAGGAAATTGTAAGACTGCATGGAGTACATTCGAGCATTGTATCAGACAGGGATCCTCGGTTTACATCACGATTTTGGCAAACCTTACAAGATGCTTTTGGAACCAAGTTGACCATGAGGACGATCCAGTCACTTGAGGACTTATTACAGACATGTATACTGGATCACTTGGGAGCTTGGGATGAAGTGTTACCGTTGATTGAGTTTACCTACAACAACAATTTTCATGTGAGCATTGGCATGACGCCATATGAGGCTCTTTATGGCAGAAAGTGTAGGACCCCTCTCTATTGGTATCAAGATAGGGAGGCAGTGCTTGTTGGACTAGAGTTATTAGAACAAACCATCGAGAAGGTGAGAATGGTGAGGAGCAAAATACAGGCTTCTCAGAGTAGACAGAAGGCTTACGTTGATCGTAGAAGGAGACCTTTAGAGTTTGCAGCTGGGGATCATGTGTTCTTGAGAGTGACCCGAACCACTAGCGTGGGAAGGGCCCTCTACTCAAGAAAGCTTTCGCCCAAGTTTCTTGGTCCTTATCAGATCTCTAGGAGGATTGGACCAGTGACATATGAGATAGCTTTGCCTCCTCAATTGGCAAACCTTCATCTGATGTTCCATGTGTCACAACTGAGGAGGTATGTGTTTGATCTGGCTCATGTGTTGGAATCTGAGGATATACAGATCAGAGAGGATCTTACTGTGGAAGTGCCACCCATTGCCTTGCAGGAGAGTCGAGTTAAGGAACGTAGAGGAAAACCGGTCAATCTTGTCAAAGTTATCTGGGATCGGAGGACTGGTGACTCTACTTGGAAGTTAGAGGAGGATATGAGGAAATCACACCCGCATCTTTTTACCTGGTAAGTTTTCATTTTCGAGGTTGAAAATTTTCTTGTTGGGGAGAATGTAAGGCCCACTAAATTCCGTTTTCCTTTTCTGCCCTAAATTAAAAGGGTTGCCCTAATATAATGGGCCTAAGGGTTGGCCCAATGAGGATTCAGACCCTAATCTGCCCTAATTCCATTCTTTCATTCAATTTTCAGAAAACATGTTCCTCCTTGCCTCCTTTGAGCAGCCGCAGCTCTCTGTTAGGGTTAGCCGTCAACCTTCTTCAAGCTAGCTCAAGTCAGGTTTCCGCTCCACCTAAGTCATTCCTCAGCTCATGATTCCCCTTTTCTGGGCCTATTTCCATTTTTACCATTAGGGTTTGGTAGTAACTCGTTCCTTTTTTCTATTTTACCGTTTATTCTAGCTCTTTGGCCATCCTTAGGACAGTCGTGCTCACTATGTGCGTGTCGGAGTGTTCCGCTAGCTTGTTTTCCAGGTACTGGAGGCTAGGGTTCGCCCTTTCTTTTGTGTTGTGCTGATTGTGCTACTATTTCATCATTTTAATATGCTTGGTGTGTTGATGCGAACCTGTGTATGGTAGTATTGAGCCATTTGTGACCTGTTGAGTGTTTGTGCACGAGAGGATAGTGGTGAGCACGTGTTTTCTCGCCTAAATGAGCAAGTCTCGCCTAGTCGAGATCAATAAAGGCTCACCCAAGCTACTTCACGCGAGTGGTCGCTCAGGCGACCCACGTTGCTATTGAGCGAGTGAGCATCTCGCCCAACCGAGAGGGGTCTCGCCTAAGCGAGATCCCGCGTGAGGCTACTGTTCCCCTTATCGAGCCCTCACCTAGGCGAAGGGGGCTCGCCTGACCGAGAGCCTCTCGCTTGAGCGAGACCCTTCAGCCTAAGTGAGGAGCTGGGCGAGGCAGTGTGATGTGTGATTGTTTCCTTGAATCTTGAATGGTTAATCCTTGCTTTAATTTGAGTATTGTGTTAAATGCATGAGACAAATAAATATGCATGAGTGATGTGATTCATGAATTGTGAATAATGTGTTTGACATGAACTTAGCATGTGATCTTAATGAGGAGGTTGGTATTAAAGTGGCATGGTAACGAGATGAGTTGGAATGGTATATTCATGGATGGAGTATGATGAATTGGTATGAATTGATCTGGAACGTAAAAAGGATTGGTTATGTAGATTGATGTCGTGTGTGTGTGTGTGTGTGTATATATATATATATATATATATATATATATATATATATATATATATATATATATATATATGCATGATAGGTCTTTCTTGATTGAACGAACATGATTGGTTGATGGTCAGTGCATAAATCCTTGAGATCTCTAGGTGGGATCTAAGGGTCGTGCTTTAGTGGTCGGGATGTAATTCCATGGCCCCTGTTAGTGGGTGGGTGTCCATGGTGGTGCCCCATCTATATCGTCTGGTAAGTATTCAAGGTAAGGTTGCATCCTGACACTCTAAGGAGTCAGTTAGTGTCACTTAGAGCGGACGGACTCTTGTGGTGAGAGTAGCCGGAGGCCTAAAACTCTTTAAGGGCTAACCTTGTGCGTGAGGGATTGATTCATCGTAACACTTGAAACACATAGCTCGGGGGTGAGCAGAGGTATCAATCACAAGTGCAAGCATCCGCTGAATCCGACCAGACTATATGTATCCAGATGAGTCGAGTCAGGGTCTAGTGTATTGCTTGAGAAAGTCATAACATGTGGGGTGATTTATAAATACTGCTTGAATTGGATGATAGTATGTGACTGCATGATAATTGATTTCTACTCTAGCTTACCCTACTATTTGGTGTTGTATGTTCTGTGGTGTGGTCTTTTCTTTTGCAATGATCATCAACTTGTTGATGTGAGCAGAGGTGAGAACTCCCCGAAATAATCAGGGTGATGGAGGTTCTGCTGCATAGTTCGCTTGGACTAGATCTGTATCTTGATGGGTTTTCTTTCTGGGCTATGGCCCATGTATTAGTTTACTGTTTTAATTCCCTTTGGGGTTTTCAGTTGGATGTTGTAACTAGTTTGCTTTGGCATCGTGGTGTGCCTAGGATCTTGTAGGGGTTGTGTTTAATACCCCAGGACTGCGCTGCTATACTATTTGTGCGTGACATTTCTTTAAATTACGCTTATTAATTAAATGGGACGTTACACACCACATGCTTCTTTAATCTGAGGAACCCATGGCCTGCATTAGAAGTGGATAGTTTCAGGGTTCTTTCTTTTTTACGGTGCAGCCATGCGTTTCTTTTTGGGGTTAGTCTCCCTTTAACACATAGAAGGTCTTCTCTTCTTTTCCTGGTGCTATAGTTGGGTTTTTTGAAGTTTTCAGCGCAAGCAAATAGGCGCAACCCTCGTATCATTTCTCTAAACTTGGAGCCTGGTTCGTGGTAGTTTCACAATGAGTGCGAGGAAATCGTGGTTGTTCCATGTTGGTGCAGGTGGTTGCGAGACTTTTTATGTTGTGGGTTTTGGGTTGGATATGTGGTATGGGTGCTACCATTTGGGTTCCAATTTGTGTGAGTTATAGCGTGTGTAGTGGATGGATAGTGTAGTACTTTTCACGATTGGTTCTAGGATTGTTTTCTTTTGGAAGTGGTTAGTTCGGAGTTTTCTTACGTTCATGGATCAGGTGAAGGGCTTTGAGTAAAGACAAGTGGGTGCTATCAAAGGATAGAAGGGTTCTTCATTTTATGGTTTTGACTTTTCTTTACGTTCCTAAAACTCATTTGTTTGAGGGTGTAGTGCATGCGTTTCTGTGGTGTTTTATTATTGGAGGTTGCGTTTCTTTTTCTTGATGCATGGGGTGGTCCATGAATAGTTTTCCTCGACTTAATATATTACGTGTGTTGGTACAACTTCCTTGGTTCTCATTAGTTTTTTATACAGAATTGATTAATTGACAAACAAAGTTTGATAAAGCTGAGGTGGCTTTATGTATCACATGTTTTCATTTTTTTAATTTTGATAAAATTTACCACGCTGGCTTCGAAGGAAAGAAACTCTAGTTTTGAAGAATTTTTCTTTCATACTTTTCTCCTTTCTCACACTCTCCTTTCTGTATCTTTGTCATGCGTTCCCCTTCCTTTTTTCGTGCACCACTACATGTTAGTTCCATTACTCTTGCTTTGTTTTCAAATTTTTGGGTTTACTATTTTTCTTTTTGCACCCTCCAAATTCACAACACACGTCTCTATTGTTTACTACAAGCGCTAGGCAACCCTACTCTTTGCACCCTATAGAAAATGTGCAGCAGAATGGTTAGTGTTTGGACAAAAACCAAGAGAGGCTGAATTGGACACAAGTATTTATACTGGTTCAGCTCAAAAGATCCTATGTCCAGTTGTTAATCACTTTATACAGAGAGATTAACTCAATCACTAATAATAACAGATTACAATCAGATAATCAAGATAATAGGGAAAAGAAAACACCTATCTTGAAGACACAAGAGATGAAAGTAACTTTCTTTGAATCACACAGAGACCTTGACCTAGCTTTCCTAGCAACAACAACAACACTCAATCTCTTTGAAACCCTTTTAGGAAAAGTTATCGCTCTACTCACACTAGGCTTTTGAAAGCACTATTAAGAACACCTAGAGAACTTCTTTGCAAACACAACACTAAGACTTTGGCTCTCAAAAAGGTAATTTCGAAGTAGAATTGCAGTTCTTTAAATAGTGATTTCAAAAAATTAGGTTAAAAACTGAACAAACATGTTCTAACTACAAAGGATAATCGATTATCACTTATGATATTTGATTATTCCAGTAGGTTTTATGAAAACAAAATTTGAACATAATCGATTATCACTACGGATTTTCCAAAAATGAGGGAACCCAAAGAGATGAAGTTTATGTTTCTGATTCTAAGTTAATTAAAAATACTTTACAAAAGCAATTAACTTATTTTACAATCTCCCCCTTTTTATGATGATTCCTATAGTTGAGAGTCTTACAAAGAGAATGGTTAAAATAAGTTAATGTTTTCTTTAAACTTTTCTCCCCTTTTTTTATCATTAGAGAAAAGGCTAAAACTCCCATTATATCAGATAATCATCATACCACAAGAAGAAAAAGATGTGCTTAATCATTCATAATTATATTTAAAAGGGAAAGTACAAATAGTGGTAAATCATAAAATAAGAAATAGAAATCCTCCCCCTAAAATTTTGCACTCATGTCATCATCTTCTTTTGCATGAGTGAATATTTTCTAGATTTGAAATTCTAGTATCTATCCCCCTAATTAGTCCAAAAACTTCTTCGTGACGCGAGTTAGAAAGAAGAAATAATTCTTCTAGCCTTTTATTCATGCTCAATATGTTGTCTTCTAAGAAAAAATGATCCAGCACCACCAGAAGATCCAACATTTTGTGAAGTAGAGGCTATAAGATCAGAAGGAGGAGTTCTTCATTTTCAGCTTCATAATTTGGCTTATCATCTTTATGGACATATACATCACCAAGAGGAATAAGTTTTAACTACTTGAGAGAGTTGTCAGCAATTTCATGTGCACGAATTGTACTTTTACAAAGCTCCCCAATTGTGTCGACTCCTTTGTATTCATAAATCCTTAAGATTAGGAGAGAATATGGTAGAGGATATTGTGGATACCTTTTGGCTTTTAGCATAGTATCAAGGATTAAGCTTGACCATTTGATGGGCACACGATTTAAAATCCCATACATTATAAGAAGATCAATGATGAGTCATTATTTTCCCTTATCCCATTCCCCTTTTTGTACCCATCTTGATGCTTGTTTAGTGCTTAATTGTCTCTTGCTAGAGCATTTTCCTCAATTGGGCTTCAATGGGCCATTATTTCGAATTTTGAGTAATTTGACATTAATTGGTCTATTTTTTGTTACCAATTATTTTTAGGTATTTTGTGGAGCAAATTTTTGAGCTTGGACAATAATCTTAAGATGAAGAGAGAGTTTCCATATCATTGCCATGTGAGCACCATGCCAATCAGCTTGTCCACGTCACTTGTCCACCATTTTGAACCTATAGTGGCATTGTTGTAATTCTGAGTGGTAGATTGGCGATTTGTAATTATAAGTTCCTATGGTAATGTGACCACATTTTTGGAGGGTTTCCTTAAAGTGACAATCCCTCTCTTTTTCTCCCTCATTCTCAATTTTTACTTTTTTGAGAGAACACCCATTTGGGGGTTTTCGTTTTCACGCATTTTCCACACGTTTTGGAGTGTTTTTGAGCATTTTGCACACTATTTCAGTCTGTTTTCTTCATATTGGTGATGTATTTTTCTTTACCTTTGCTTTGTAATTCAAGACTACTTGAAGGACATACAATTAAGCTTTGAGGTTCTATTTTGTATTTGTGTTTTGCCTCTTAATTACAGATTGGGTAATGTGTTCTTGGTTGATTTCGTTCATGCTTAATGAATTAGGTTGGCTGCCATAGATGAATAGACGTTTGTATTTCTTAATTGCGTATTGAAACACGCTTTCAATCCTCGCTTAGTAGGTTTGAACGAGTGGATTGGGTATGACTAGAACCCTAATTACGTGACCCATTATGAGTGAAATTGCATTCAAATTCAAGGAAGTCAATACTGTTTTTAATATGCTTTATTAACATTTACAAAACTATTTAATTTATTATCATAATTCTGGAATCTGCCACCCCCCTTTGTGTTGAATTGCATCTGAAAATATCTTTCAATGAAAGGTTTGGTCACCGAGAGACGACCTTGGTTGAACTATTGAGTACTACATTTACATGTTTTATTTGGTTGGATACGACCTTGATCAATCAGCCTCTAAGCATATGGCATGATTTGTTCCTCTAGGACACATAATCCAGACAATTAAATAGGGGATGAGTCTTTCATCCATTTTGAGACCCATTGCTGATAATTGTCTTCCAACATCCTGTGCAAGGTTGCATAAGAAGGATTAGTAAGTCAAAATTTGATTAAAGCCATTAATACCATTTAGGATAGACTCAACATCATCATTTATGGGAAATTTTGCCACATTTTCCCAAATATAATTATCAATGATGATGCTAACACCTTTGACCTTTGTGTAAACAACTTCATCTCTGATTTTGAGATTGTAGTAGAATACTCTCATAAGATCAAGATAGTATGATCCCTGTATTTCTACAAAATGCTTGATGCCTTGGAAATTGAAAAGAGAGGGAAATTCAAAACCTGCAGTTGTGAACCTGCGAGTACTAATGTAGTTGGGAGAGATGATGGCCTTAGGTTTCCAGATTTGGATAAATTCATCTCTCATTTCTTCATCGAAAATCCAACCTTCAATGGAAGAAGTTCGTGGAGAAGGCTGAGTTGAACGTGGAGTAGTACGTCGACGAGTGGGAATTTTTCTGCGGGATGATTTTGCCATTGTGAATAACACAGAAATTTGAGAGTGAGAGAGAGAGCTGTGCGAAACTTTAGGGTTCAAAAGGGGGCAAATTGAGAGATGTCGATTTTTCTGGGTGAATAGTTGAAATTGGCGGCGAGAATTTATAGGAAGATGTTTGCCAACGAATATATTGAAGAAATCTAGGCAAATCTAGCCGTTACAACGACTAGTTTTTGAAATTTTTTTGCCCAACGTTGCGCGATAATTGATTATCCTTGGTGATAATCGATTATTATTTCAAGGTTTGAATCCTAAAAAGAATTGGATGAGCAGATAATTGATTATTGTAAGTTATAATCAGTCATTACAAAACAGATTTTAGTAATTTGGATAGGGGTCTTGATAATCGATTATTCTCTCTGATAATCGATTATCCTTAAGAATTTGAACTTTATTCAGAGAATGGATAATCGATTATCCTTAATGATATTCGATTATTGAGCGATGCTTTACCAAAATTTGGAAAACTTTAAGTTGTTGCACTTTCAAGATATTTCTAGTATTTCCAAATCTCTCCTAAGTTCATAAAATCCATCTTCAGCTAAAGGTTTTGTAAAAATTTCAACTAATTGATGCTTGGTGTTTACATATTCTATAACACAATTTCCTTTACTTATGTGATCCCTTAAAAAATGATGTCTAATTTCTATGTGCTTTGTTCTATAGTCCATTATGGGATTTTTGGTTAAGTTTATGGCACTTGTATTATCACACTTTAGAGGTATGTGATTTTGATAAATATTATAATCCTCTAATTGTTGTTTCATCCATAGGATCTGAGCACAACAATTGCCAACAACAATGTATTCAGCCTTAGTAGTTGAGAAAGCCACATATGTTGAGTCTAGAAGCTTTGGAGTTAGATATTCGATCGTCAGACCCTTCTGTAACTCATGAGGAAGACTGTTTTCTTTCTTCGTTTCTGAACAAAAAAACCTACAGTCATCAAACTTCCTTTTAAGCAAACTAAAGGAAATGTCTCCACCAAATCCAAACGTCCTGACCATTTAGATTAAAATGCTCCAGAATATCAGTCTATACACATAGATAAGACATACACTAATTCCTTTTGCCACCATCTCTTCATATTCCCATTAATATTTTATTTGGAATTTAATGATATTAATTTAAACCAAAAAATTACATTTGTGATACAATTTAAATTATCTAGTAATAAGTTCAATCAACAATTAAAATCTTAATGACATTATATATCAAATTTAATAATAATGACATTAAATTAAAATTTAGCAGTAACTAATAAACTTGTAAACCAATAACATTACAAATATAACCAAAATTAAATATAATATATCAAACTAATTAATTTTACGTTATTATATCAAAATTATATTTACTTAATAAATGTAATAATTACATATACTCAAATTACCAAATCAATCCTTTAAAATCATTTAAATCGAAATAATTGATTTATATACATAACATTAAATAACAATATATATTAAAAAAAATAAAAATACATATTACAGATATAATTAAATCCTACCTTATCACCAATTCATCATGAAATATACTAAAAAAACATAACATAAAATAATAATTAATTCAACCTAATTATATCAATAATATATCTCTTAAATCAATCTAATCGGTACATATAATTAAATTAACTATTGAAGTCTTGAAAATATTTTTTTTCTAATAATTTATTTATACATAAAAATATAAAAATCTTTTTTTTTCAAAATAACCAAATTTTAAAAACAAAAAACACGAGCCGTGCATATGCACGGGTCTCCTACTAGTTAGATCTTAAAACTAAACAAAAAAAAAGAAAAAACTAAAAAAAAGTGAAAATTCAATTTGTGAACTACGTTACCTCGAAATATGTTGTGCAATGTGTTACTTGAGTAATGTTATTAATTTATAGAGGTATTAAATTAATATTAAATATTTAATTTTAAAAACTTAAATAAATGAGTTGAAATTTCAATAGATTATTTTTTTTTTCGATTTCATATTAATTGATTACAATATTCTTTTTTAGGAAATATGTTTAGGTTTAACTCAATCATACTAAATTAAAATCTCAGCAGTTGTTTTTTTATGTTAAAAATGAACTATTTCGAATATATAAGTAACTAAAATATTTTTATATTTAATGAATGATATTAAGAATCTCTTATCGTTAATCTTTCCGATGAGTCTCATCCAATTCTTAGTTTCCTATCACTTAGCATGAACCTCATGATGTGTTTATTTCTCCCACAATTTCTAATTCATTCAATATGTTAATTCTTCCACTATTTATAATCCATCCACTCAATTAATTCCTCTGGTCCCTGGTGTTTCTTCATCTTATAAACCTACTCATCTATTGCAAACACATTCAAAGTCAAGTATTGTCAAACCACGTCGTTTTCCTACCTTCTCATTATTGCAGAACCAAACATTATCTAACAAGCTTTAATTTCTCCTCATTGATGCCAAGCAATGCAACATGGATATGATGCTTTAATGGCTAATCATGCATGGCCCCTCATTATTCTTCCTCTTGCGTGGACTACAATAGGTTGTAAGTGGGTCTTTCGTATTAAAGAAAATATGAATGACACAACTAATAAGTACAAAGCTCATTTAGTGGCAAATGGGTTTCATCAGAAATTTGGGTGTGATTATCTTGAGACCTTTTCTCCAATTGTCAAGTCGGTTAATATTTGGTTTTTCTCACCTTAGTTCTTACTAACAACTTGTCCATTCAACAGATTGATGTAAACAATGTTTTCATAAATGGAATTCTCCATGAAGATGTATACATGGCTTAACCTCCTGGCTTTGAATATGTAGATTGTACTATGGTTTATAAACTTCACAGGTTTATATATGGATTAAAACATGCCTCATGAGCATGGTATGAAAGACTCACTTCTACTTTGATTGGTTTTGGGTTTGTTCACAACAAATGTGATCCATCCGATATTGATGACAAAAGATCCAGTTTTGGTGCTTGTATATTCTTTGGCAATAATCTTGTTTCTTGGTGGTCTAAAAAACAAACTTTGGTTGCATGGTCAAGACAAAAAGTCAAAATATTGTAGTCTTATTGTCACTGGTCAAAAATCTTGTGGTTGTAGTCTCTTCTTAAAGAGCTAAACATGAATTATGCTACACTTATCCTCTATTGTGGTAATCAAAGCACTACTATTTTAAGTCAAACCTTGTTTTACACTCCCAGACCAAACATCTTCTATGTGCGGGAAAAATTCCTTGACCGATCATTAAATATCACTCACATTCCTACAAGTGATCAAGTAACAGATATTTTCACTAAACCCTTTTCTCAAATCTGGTTGTGTCACTTGTGTTACAAACTCAATGTTCTTGATTATTTTCATGAACCTTGAGTTGAGGGGGACTTTGAACGTGTCTAGTGACAATATATATTTCTGTTTTGATATTTTATTATGTTTTGCATTCTATTATTTTGTTACGTAAACTCTGCTATTTCTCTTATGTATTTTCTCTCTCTTCCTTCTTTATATATATATATATATATAATATTATGTACTCGTATATATGTAATAATGAAAAATAATAATATTTTCACCTCCTCAATTCTATGTTTTCTTTCTTTGTACAATTTATTTCCCCTTTACATTGAAGATCATATTTCATGAATTGTAAACCAAAATTTCTTTTCCATTTTGCCTCTTTATCTATGCTATTTTGATTCTTATTAAGAGAGAATTAACTTAGAAGTATCCTACATTCATTTTTGATACATAAATATTTTTCTACTTGAATTGAAGTTGCTCTCATGACATCAATGTTGAATTAAGCTCATTATGTTATCGGTTAATTTACGGATTCCTTAAACATATAATATATTCAATAAGAAGAATAAAAATGAATAAACATAAACAAGACTAAGATTGAAATAATATATTATATAATTAATCTTAAATAAAAATAATGCTAAATAATAGACTAAAACTATTTCCATCAAGTTAAAATTAGACTAAAATTAAGTTAAGATTGAGTGCCAACGTGACTCAAATTTTCGAGTTTAATTACACATGAGAATTTTGTGTGAGTTTAGTTTTGTTGGCAAAAATACATCAATTAAGAACATTATCATCCTTACCTTACTAACACAGAAATAAGATAAAAATAAGGATACACACAAATATAACAAGGAAACCCCAAAATCAGAGAAAAACCACAACTGTTCTCTAATGACAACTAAAGAATAACACTATATGAAAATTTATACAACACATAGACTACCTTCCCATCCCTTTGTCCCTTTGTCCCCAAGTACACTCACACTCTTCAAAGCAAGAATTTAACCAAACCTCACAACACTCTACTACAAGAGTATAAGAAAAGTAAAATACAAGCTTAAAGTCTCTTTGACTGGAACAAGGAACATCATAGACTTAGAACCCATTATATAGTCACTAACGCCCACTCCCCAACTTATACTAGTCAATATAGAACTTTTTAAGACGTATTTGCCCAACATTCTCCATCCTGATTAAAATAAATACATCTTCGTTGCCGATACCAACAATCATACTCCACCATAAAGAGCATACTTACTTGGAATTAAACTATCCAAAGAATTTTCACTTGTAATTATACCATCCAAAGAATTTTCACTTGGAATTAAACCATCCCTGACCAACCAGGAGCTGCCATGTCATGTCCTTCTTCCTCAAGGACATATGTAACATGTAACATCCCATCTGGATATTAGGATTTTAAATTAAATAAAATAGAAATAATACGTCAGCGTCATTTATTAAATCTCATTTCCCAAAACGCGGGAAAATTTAAAAACTTCATTACATAGTCAAATAAACTAAATCCAAATCATAAACTTGATTAAATCATAAGTATCGCAAAGTGTTTACAAAATTATTCCAAATCATAAAACAATAAAACTCTTAGAAAACTCTTTATCCCAGTCTAGCCCCGCTCCGGTTCTATGCCTCACCAGATCCACCTGCAACATAATCTACTCCCGTGTACCGCGTATACGATCATTGCCAAACAGAAGCAGATAGGGTGAGCTAATGAAATAAACATATATATATCTATGGCACAAATATACAATCATACAATCACACCAAAGGAAATCCATCCTTTGATATTCCATCACATGGCCACCACCATGTTAATCGTGTTCTACGTCTTCTAATGAGTACCCCAAGGTGTCTTGGTGCCATACCTATCGGTCACAACCGATAGAACACGTGCGGGAAACCATTGCTAGGGATCATACACCGTAACGCCAGGTGGAGTTCCCAAATACGAACATAGTTCGTAACGTCCCAAGACTACCAACTCGTCAGCTAACTACTGTGGAGGGCAATCTATCTAGACCCATCCGTATTGGCCACAACCAGCACACCCACACCAGCAACACTCGCCAACCCAAGCTCAACTCAAGGGTACTTCGTGTTCATCCGCCATTCCGAGCTCAACTCGAGGGATGTCATTCCGAGCTCAACTCGAGGAATGTCACGTGCTTAACCCCTACCCGAGAAGGGATACGTTCTGAGCTCAACTCAAGGAACACCAGCAAGCCGACCTTTAAAATATCCTAGAAGCCTTATAGATCACGCACATCATAACAAGTATAACACCAATCTGCTACAGCAAAATCGCCTGGTGGGGGACACGTACCGCCAAGCGTTGCCACTTCCAGATCGCCTGGCAGGGGACACGTACCGCCAAGCGCCTTAATCTTCACTACCACTGCAACTATCGCCTGGCAGGACTTCCTATGCCGCCAGGCGCCGCGTGCCTTAGTATTTACTAAACTACAGACTTCGCCTGGCGCACCTCTCCTTACCGCCTGGCGCCACCGTGATCTTGAACCCCTTGTTTCTACGTTGTCGCTTGGCGGGTCGATCACCACCGTTAGGCGCTACACCAGTACTTGCACAATACTGGTTTTAGTTTAGGTTCAAGCACACTTCACACAGGTTGCTCTCATTTGCTCTCATTCTAGAGTACCCCTAATGAAAGGCATTGCCATCTATAATGTTCCAGGCCTTATAGCACCTCACATGTGCATTCATCCCGTAGTCATATAGACAATCCCAAGCGTGCTCAAACAAAATATAAGCAGGAGCATTCTAACAATTTTAAGCACATGATCTTATGCACCAATGCAATTTAATATTGACACCCATGCCTTCACCAAACCAATTCTCTACATGTGACTAACCCAAAGGAACATTCAAATTGATAGAGACATACCACATAATCCAATCGTGCTTCATTAGAAGTTACTAGAACTTATCAAGAGGTTATTCATGCATTTTAACGACTCCAAAATCAGCAATATTGAGTAACGTATATCTCTAGCAATTGACCTTGAAATCCAATCTCCACCGTTCAAAGTGAAGAACCACATGTTATGGACCACCTGTCAAAATTTCACCTAAATCGGACGGTTAACGAACTAGGTTATGCAGTTTTACAAAAACTGCGCGAACTAGAAGAACATAGTGGCGCCTAGCGCCCAGAAGTGAGGATGTGGCGCCTAGCGGGACTTAAATACCGCCCGGCAGTTTCTGTGCGCGAAAAGTACGAAAAACAACGTTTTTCGTGAACAAAACACCACGTGCATCGCCTGGTATGGCGTCTGGCGGCTAAAGGGGTGCCGCCAGGCGGTTCCTGCACCTGCGAACCTTACCCCCTTCACAACAACTCTAATTTCCCTCAATTTCTAAGTCCATAGGATATGAACCCAGTTATTGGGACTCCAGTTCATTCCTAACACTTCCCATTCACGTATTCATTCACATTTCCCCTTAGATTGCTACCACTATAGAAACTCCCAATTATGAAACCCTAAAATGTGAGTATGTCTCATTCCCCCAATTTTTATTCTTATCACGCCCCAAATTTCACAAGTTTTCAATTCGATTTGGTTAATTAATAATCTTATTACACTTCCTACTAGTCCAAATCTGCCCAAAATCCAGAAAAAAACATCAAAACCAAGCCTCATGGCTCGCGTCGCCTGGCGGTTCAATCAATACCGCCAGGCCCTTCATAAAAAAAAAAACCCAGAATTGGGTTGAATTCTGGCGGTCTCGTTCGTGCCGCTAGGCGGTTTCCCTTCGCAACCCAGAAATGCAGTTGAAATGGTATGAGTCGCCTGGCGAAAATTCATCACCCACCAGGCGGTTTCTGGAAAAATTCTAGAAACACGATTCTCAAGCAATGCAAGGGATAAATCATACATAATGAGTTATAAATCATGCAATTATTCATAGAACTACAATTAAACGCAGTATAACTCCCCTAACCTGATTCCCTTGGCTTAAATTTTGGAATTGTTGTGAATTCTCTCTTGATCCTCAATGATCTCCCTTTGGCTTTCTCTCCCAATTCAGCTTCAAAGCTTCACTCCAACCTTACTACTCTCAAAATTCGTGTTTTGTTTTCTGAGTACACTCACAACTTGCCAAAACCCTTCTTCTTACCTCACATTGGCCTTTTAAAGGTGCCTTAAAGCTAGATAACAACCAAAAACGAATTTAAGGTTTAATGGCAATGTTTATTATCATTCATTGATTCTTTATGGTCCGTTTTTCAGCCTCCCTTGGCTGCCCATGCATCTAGGGTTTCCCTTAACCCTTCAAATTCAAGCCAAAACCCAAAATAGCAAAAATAAAAATAAAGTTTAATTTGGGTTCTCCAAGGGTTCAACCCATAACCATACAAATACCAAATCAATGTTCAACCATTTAACCAATTCATGTTTTGTGATGACTAATATAATTAAATGATTATATCATTTCATATTCATGCTCAACATATATTTAAAAATGAAAACAAATAAGTAACACACAATTGGCATACATAGGACTTGAACTCAAGTCCTTTCACACAATTAAAGTACTCTAAACCACTTGAGCTAATACTTTTCCATATCATAGCAATCCGCATTAAATGCCTTAAAAGCTCATACTACCCGCATTTATTAAATAATTATTTAATTAATTATTTAAATTTCTCGGGTCTTACATAGCAAAACCAACATTCTTCACAACACCACCACCATGGGAATAACACCGGACCCTGCCCTAGCAGCCTTTGCTAGAGAACCAGCCTTCACTGCACTGTCATAACACCAAGATGCAACAATCGCCAACACGTACCACTGTCCCACAAAACTCCTGAATCCCGACCGCAGATCAATCTTCGAGAACACTGATGACCCATGTAGTTGATCCATCAAGTCATCTATCCTCGGAAGGGAGTACTTATTCTTGATCGTCATTTTGTTCAACTGCCAGTAGTCCACACACATACGTGAACTTCCGTCTTTCTTCTTCACCAACAACACTGGTGCTCCCTAAGGCGAAGTGTTGGGTCGGATAAACTGCTTCACCATCAGTTCCTCTATCTGTTTCTTAAGTTCAACCAACTCTGCTGGAGCCATGCGGTATGGAGTCATCGACACCGGACCCGTCCCCATTACTAGATCAATAGAGAACTCCACCTCTCTGTGAGGAGGTAGCCCCGACACTTCCTCTAGGAATACATCCCCGAACTCCTGCACTACTGGTTTGGCAGACTCCATCTTTCCTCTTTCCACCTCTAGATGCGTGAAGATCACAAAGCATTGTGCACCACCTCGCAGTTCCTTCAGAACCCCTTGGGATGATAACAACTCAGACTCCTTCGAGTTTGGGAATAACAATCTCTTCTCTCGGCAATCTATAAGAATGTGATTGCCAGAGAGCCAATCCATCCCTAGGATTACCTCCAACTCCTGTAGAGGTAGGCAGATTAGGTTCACTTTGTACCTGCGTCCCTCTACCTCCACTGGACACCTCGCACACAAGGATGACGTCCTGACCAAACCCGACGCCGGGGTAGACACCGCAAGCTCACACTGTAGCTCGCACACCGGCAGACCCAACCGTTCCACACATGCATTTGACACAAAATAGTGTGTCACTCCAGAATCATATAGCATACAACAAGCTTTCCCAACTATCAAACAATGGCCTATAACAAGGTTACCTGAGCCTGCAGCCTCCGCTCCGGTCATGGCGTACACTCTGTCGGTCGCCTGAGGCCTGTTGCCTCTGTGCCTTTGCTGGTTCTGTGTAGGAACCTGTATTGGAGGTCGCATCACTGTTCTAGCAAGGGTGGGGCAGTCCCTTCCAAAGTGGCCCTCCTTGCCACAATTGTTGCACTTCTTGAAGCCTGCAAGCTGGGGGCAGACATTCCTCTTGTGCGGTCCCCCACACTGGTAGCACTGAATCCTGTTCTACTGGGAAAAAGACTCCCTAGACCCCTGAGACTGGAAATAGGGCCTAGTGTAGGGCTTCCTCCTCTACTCGTGCCTGTGCCTAGACCTAGATGGTCCTCCCACTCTCTGCTGGGATGAGTGTTGAGTTTCCACCTCTACCTTCATCTTCTACATGACCCTTGCCTTCTCCACCAAGGCGGCAAAATCCTTGATGGATAGCGGGGTCACCATCAAACGAAGGTCTCCATGGAGGCCGTTCTCGAACTTCTGGCATCGCCACTCTTCGTCTAGTGGCATGGTGTAGAAACGGCTGAGGTACTTGAACTTTTGTGCATACTCAGTCACCGACTTGCTTCCCTGGGTCAATTGTAAAAATTCTACCTCTTTAGCGTATTTGACGTTGTCAGGGAAGTACTCGGAGAGGAACTTCCTCCTGAAGACGTCCCAAGTAACTGGCTCCTGTCTCTCCTCCATAATAGACTTCATGCTGACCCACCAGTGCTCAGCCTCACCCTTGAGCATGTACACTGCAAACGCCAGTCTACTCTCCTTTGGGCACATCTTGGCATCAAATATCCTCTCCAGGTCTTTCAGCCACTGGTCTGCTGCGTCTGGACTGGTCTTGCCTCCAAGCTTCAATGAGTGGTGTTTCAGAAAGTCCTCCAAACTCCACTCCCTGGCCGTAGGTCGTGGCTCCGGGCCAAAAGTAGGGGCAACTACCCTGTTCTCCTCCAACTGCCGGAAGGCCTCTATATGTTGCCTGTGAGCATCTTCAGCAGCCGCCCTGACAGCCTCCATTTGATGCATCACCAGCTGCTGCTGTTCAAGCGCTGCCGCTTGTCGTTGCATTGATGCTTCATGTTGTAGCATCATTGCCGTACTTTGCTGCATCATAGTAGCTACCATTGCTTCAATCGCTCTGGCGATATCTGGCACATCGCCCTAGGAAGATTGCGGAGTTCTACGGGATGGTGCCATAGTTCACTGGCACACAGGAAAACACTTGATTAGACTTGATAAGACAGGAATTAGCGAAAACTACCCAGAACGACACAGAGAAAACTAAGTGGACACCCAAGTCCACAGACCTAAGGGTTGACCGCTCTGTTACCATAAATGTAACATCCCAAAAACTGAATAACCTCAATTGATAAAACATCACATACATGAATATTCAGAGGGTACGAGGTTTAGGGTAGAAAGTATACAATACGTCAAATATACCCGGATTACAAGAAAAGGTCCCCATGGCCCAACCAGAAATGTACTGAAAAGAACACAATTAAAGATAATAGGTCTTGTTCGGACAAGAAAACATAAATAATAAAATCCTCCAGTAATGGGCCCCACAGTGGGCCGAACACCTGTCCAATCCATTAAGCTGCAGCATTCTTATTACCATCACTACTGCCAGGGGTTCTCACATCTGCTCACATCAACAAGGTTGATGATCATTGCAAAGGAAGAAACCACACATAACACACAAGCAAGTGAAAGGGTAAGCTAGCGAAGAAGTCATTATATCAGGCACTCAACATACCATTCCACATTCAAACACACATAGCAGACACCCACATATGCAGTACCCATTCATATAAAACCCTAAGATTTAGCTATCCGGATACGTAACTGAGGCACCACCACATGGTAATGAAATTATGACCTAGCAATGAGGCGTCACCGCGAGGCCTTCACGAAATTATACCCTTACAGGAGGCACCACCACGTGACCTTCGTGGAATTACGCCCTGGCCCTTAGGCAACACCACGACCCCCCGTGGAATTACGTCCTTTTGTCGAGGCACTACCAGGGACTCCCCTTAAGAGGGTCCATGGAATTACGTCCAATCGATGAGACGCCACTAAGATCTCTCACTACAAGAGTCATGGAATTATGCCCTACCCATACTTTAAACATGTTCCACCCACCAATCAAGAATTTCCCATAACACAAATATCATGTACAATTAACAATTCATACAATTCATGCTTTCCAATTCATACCCAATCAAATAACATGCCATTTCCATTTCAAATGTACATATTAATCATGCTATCATACACAACCCTTCCAGTAAGGCATTTGAGTCAAATAAACAAGCCACATATCGGTGAACCACTCAATAACAACATCAAAACCTGCCCGCTGTCTCGCTCAAGCCAACAGGGCTCGCTGAGGCGAGAGGGACCCTCTCGCTCAAGCGAGTCCCATCTCGCCTAGGCGAGGGCACAACGAGGGAATAGGGAACCCTGCGAGGTCTCGCTCAGGCGAGTCCCTTCTCACCTAGGCGAGAGCACTCCTCGCTCAAAAAGAACGCGCGTCGCCTAGGCGACAAATCACGTAACATAAACCTGGGCGAGCCTCTGAGAATCTCGCCTAGGCGAGACTACCTCGCTTGGGCGAAAAAACCAGTACTCGCCACTGTTTTCTCATACAGCAGCCAAGACCACGAACCAAATCATGCTTTAACTCGATCCAAAACGGACACAACACCAACCAATCCATACAGACACGAAAAGATGTCCAAAACAGCGGAAAAACATAAATAACAGAAGGTCCTAGCTTCCCTTACCTGGAAAACAAGCTAGCGGGACACTCCGATACGAACACAGTGAACACGGCGGTCCTAAGGATGGCTAAAGAGGTGAAGCAGGAGCTGGGTTTAAGTTGGCTCGAAGAAGGTTCAGAGTAAACCCTAGCGGAGCGTTCTGTACGAGAGGCGCAAAGGTGTTGACTGATTCTTATGCAAGAGTGAAAAGTGTAGATTAGGGCAACTAGGAATGGTTTTTAACCTTTGGGCCAACCCTCAGGCCCAACAGACGCAAGGCAACCCTTAAAATGCTAGGGCAGGAAAAATTGGGCCTTACAACAACTTCAACAAATAAGAATGATTCTCCAACAATAAGGAATTAATTTTTTCTGATGTGGAATATGGATCTAAGCTGCAACCACAAAGCATACTAAGAAAAAATTCTACCAAACCATAGCCATGATACCACTTGTTGGGAAAAATGCATTATCAATTAAGAATATTACTGTATTTATCCATGAGAATCACTTTACTAATAGAGAAATAAGATAAAAAAAATATTATACACAAATATAACATGGAAACCTAAAATCGGAGAAAAAACACAACCATTGTCTAATGACAACTAGAGAATAACACTATGTGAAAATTTGTATAACACATAGACTACTCTCTTATGCCTTTTGATTCCAAGTACACACACACTCTCCAAAACAAGAATTTAACAAAACCTCACAACATTTTACTACAAGAGTATAAGAAAAGTCAAATACAAACTTAAAATGTCTTTAACTAAGACAAAGAACATCATGGACTTAAAGCCCATTGTATAACCACTAACACCCACTCCCTAATTTATATTAGGCGATGTGAGACTTCTCAAGACCAAGACATATTATTTTCATCGGTCTAACAAGTTCTATATACGAAATTTGTAAAATATAAGATAATAAAATTAAAAAAAAACATATTGTATTTGAAAAATTGAAATTGTAGCACAAAGACTTGTTAAATAAATGTGCATTGATAGTGATTTAATAATTTTTAAAGTTAAAAATTAAACAAAATTATAATATAAAATTAAAACAAAGATTTGGAACTAAGGTTATATATAATGAAAAATTAAACTATTAAAATTATGACAAAAATATTTAATAACCAAAATTACGGATTTTTTTATAATATACCAAACAAAATAAAATAACAAAAATTCTCATCCGTTAAGTTTACCTTTATCAAAGCCAGTGGATGCGATTAACTTTCCCATCGTGGGGAGATATGATTAAAGCTTCGATCACCATTATAATTCATATATTTTCCTTAATTTGCAATCGTTATTTCAGATTTTTTTTTCTCCCCTACAAGTTCCCTAAATTCAAATACCTTTTTATAAATAATTTTTCAATTCACAATTCAATTTAAGCACTTGTAAAGAGTGAATGGGATAAGTCACAACAAGTTGAGTCAGAAATAAGTTAACTCAATTCTTATTTTTTGATAAATTAAAAATTTTGTAACTTGATTTAACCCAACAATTAAATGGATTGACTTACTTAAAAAATATTTTTTAATTTATTTTATATATTTATTATATTATAATTAAAATAAATTTAATTTTTTAGATTAAATATATTTATAATTCTAAATTTAAATGTAAAATTAAAATTTCTCTATAGTTGGTGAGTTCGATTCGAATTTGCGATAAGTTGGATTGATTTAGGATTGTGAATACATTCTAACCTCTATTTACAACAACCTTTCAATAAATTTACATAATTACACAATTAATATTTTATGACAATAGTTAAATGAAAATCAATTCATAATTAATTTTCTATGATAATAGTTAATTGAAAAACTAATTCAAATAATTAAGTTTCAAAATCCAATTAAATCAACAATTACATCCTTAGTTGAAAACTACCATATACTTCCACATCTTAAAAAATCTCGAAAAGATAATCTGTGGTGGATATCTAAAACTGGAACCAACTAATCCCTTAGGAAAAAAAAATGTTTGGGGTCATATGGCCCTTAAGAAAAATAATTTTTTAATAGTGTGGATAGAATATAATATATTACAATGGAGTCGGCACTTTGCACTTTCGGGTCTCTTTGCCACAGTGTCTGTCACCTTATCCTTCAGAACAAACACGACAACATCTCAGAACTTCCTCTTACCTTGTATATATATATACATATGTTATGAGTCTCTGGTGTCCCAAACAAAAATTATTAAAAAAGAGAAAAACTTTTCCAACCCCAACTCAATATTTTGTCCAAATTCATTGTTTCAGCGTCAACCATGAGGCGACACTTATCACAATTCTTTCACTACCCAATTGGGTTTAACCTATCAAATTCCTTTCCGGTGAGACCCCTCTCTCTCTCTCTCGGTTTGTTTAGCTTATTCTTTTGGTGATGTAACTGGTCAATCAAGTTGGTTGTAATGGATTGAAAATTGACGTTTTGGAACACATCTATGAAGTTAACTGAATCGTTCATGCCATGTCAAATTTCGGGTATAAACTTATAATTTCCCTGTTCTATCAGGATCATGGAAAACCCCCTCATTGTACTTCAATTCAGTTTCTTTTTTTATCGAATGCTCACTTCAATGATAAGTTATAGTGATACCCATTTACATGCAGATGAGAACTGTTATTTTATTTCTTGTCCTAAGAGTACTGGTTAGCCTGTGCTAGATTCATGCTTTGTGTGTTAATCTGGGGTGTGGTGGTACTAATATATGTGCAAATTCAGTAATAAACTTGTACTCCTCCTCTGGTTCTACAAACCTAGAAAATGCAAAAATCAATCACTTAGTTGTTCCATTTTAATATAAATTAAGTTTTTACCGTATGCGTACTTGAAGGATTAAATATTGATACCCAGATGATTATTTTTTGTTGTTTAAGAATTTATTAATCTGGGGTTTTGGTGGAGTTTATATGTGTTCAAATTTTGTTTA
This sequence comes from Vigna unguiculata, assembly GCF_037176805.1. Taxonomy (NCBI): domain Eukaryota; kingdom Viridiplantae; phylum Streptophyta; class Magnoliopsida; order Fabales; family Fabaceae; genus Vigna; species Vigna unguiculata. The sequence continues at coordinate 17,832,542 of NC_140795.1, read as the reverse complement.
TGAAAATGTGGCTGGCATGTGACACTACTTTTCTTGAAGCAGTTGAAATGTGATGTGAGTTCGTTCTGTGCTGCCAATAGTATTCGTCAAGGTTTGTTCGGTGGACACTTAAATGAATGTGCCACAAGAGCTTTGGCCACTACATCTTGTGCTTCGGTGTCTGAAGATCTGCCAAAGGATAATTCCGTCTCTGATATGTTGGTAGATTCATTTGGAAGGCTTCACACATACTTGAGAATATCTGTAACAGAGAGGTGCAATTTAAGGTGTCAGTATTGTATGCCAGCAGAAGGTGTGGAACTCACTCCTAGCCCTCAAATTTTGACAAAAACTGAGATTCTACGATTGGCAAATCTGTTTGTAAGCTCCGGGGTAACTAAAATACGTTTGACGGGTGGGGAACCAACTGTTAGAAAGGATATTGAAGACATATGTTTGGAATTATCAAACTTGAAGGGACTGAGAACATTGTCCATGACTACCAATGGTATTGCTTTAACGAGAAAACTTCCAAGGCTAAAAGATTGTGGGCTTACTTCCCTCAACATTAGTGTAGACACTTTGGTACCTGCAAAGTTTGAGTTTATGACCAGACGCAGAGGGCATGAAAAAGTTATGAATTCAATTAATGCTGCCATAAACCTTGGATTTAATCCAGTTAAGGTATTTCTTGGTTACATATCATTACTTTTTGCTAGTGTTTCTCATTGATCACCTTCCCATGAGCAGCTACCCTTTTGCTCAAATTCATTAAGTTAATCAAATGAATTTTTCAACAAGGGTGCATAACCTCAGGTAAATTTCATGTCACTGATGGATGAATTTTAAGGTATCTTTGATGTTTCTCTGCATTTCAGGTCAATTGTGTTGTAATGCGAGGATTCAATGATGATGAGATCTGTGATTTTGTTGAGCTGACCCGGGACAAGCCAATTGATATTCGCTTTATAGAGTTCATGCCTTTTGATGGGAATGTTTGGAATGTCAAGAAACTTGTACCCTACTCAGAAATGTTGGATACAGTGGTAAGGTAGAATTCAGACTGGAGGCCTAACTTTTATACTACATTTTGTTGTTCTCTTATAGCAGATAGAGACCCTTTATAACCATCATTACCAAACAGATGAAACAGTTTCCAAGCTTAAAAAGAGATCAGGATCACCCTACAGATACGGCCAAAAATTTCACAATAGATGGGCATGAAGGTAGAGTTTCGTTTATCACATCAATGACTGAGCATTTCTGTGCTGGTTGCAATAGATTGCGGCTACTTGCTGATGGAAACTTCAAAGTCTGTTTATTTGGTCCTTCGGAGGTAAGTTATATTCAAATCATCAAAGCTCAGTGTACTATGCTTGTCCCCTAAACCTGGTGATGGTAATTGGGCTAAAATCTGTGATGTCACTTCTATTTGAATACTTAATGTTTTTGGTGAATCTGTAACGCTAAACTTGATGATAGTATATGAAGTCTGGATGCTTAGTACGACATGAGTACGTACAACTACAGGAATACGATGATCTTTTTGAAATTTAGGATATGCTATGTTTTGGATTCTTAGCAAAACATTATAGATGCATAATATCGGTGAAGAAAGAGAGAGTGGGGGTAATTTCTCATTAATTCATGATTATGATGATCGCAATTTAATTTAAAAAATTGATATGAATGGAGAAGTATCAGTATTTGACATGGGAACAAACACCTTGATGTTTCCATTTTGAGTATCAGGGCATCGTAGATCATATTAATTGCAGGCCTTCTAAATGTACCGGTAAATGAATTGGATAGTTTGGTGATGAGGGTGAAGGACTCGGGATTAAGAAATTGGTATTTAAGGCCTATAAATTTTTTGGCAAGTAAAATCAAGACTTTCTATGCAAACTTTTAGCAGTCTTGTTTTTTAAGGAGTGTGACTGATTTCTTGCAATTAGTTGTTTTAATGGCTGAGTATGGTTCTGGGAGTTGTTTACTTTTGGATTAGTACTTTGAAACTGTGATGTCTACTGTCAGTTCTGAATTCTTGATATGGTACATACTCGATAATGGGGAAAAGGGAAACTATCTGCCAACTCATAATAGAAAAACATAACTTCAAATATTTGTTTACAAAGATTGAAGTTCCCTGCAGAAAGTGGATTCCTGTAGTGAATCTTGATATTTGTCTGTAAATGGAAGATTTGATACACATTAGGACATGGTCTTTGCGAACATTAAAATATGGCTCTACCTCATACAATATTTTGGATTGAACATGCACTGTCTTGCCCCTTCTTTCCATTGCACATGCTATTTCATTTGATATTCTATTTATTTGATTACTTGTAATTATTTTTTAGGCGCACTAATATACTTTCATCATTATTTTGAATTCTTAATCATTTCTGAAAATTTTCTTATCAATGAAACTGATAAATATTTTCCCTATTCAAGACATGCCGGTCATTATGGATGTTATCTCTACCATTTATGTTCAAGTTAAAGGTGCTTGATGTATGTATGGATGTTGACATCAGTCGGGACAATAAAACGTGTCATGGCATACATATAGCATCTTTAATGAGAGCTTCATTAAAAGATTTTTGTGATTTTCTTATATGGATCGTGTTTCAGGTTAGTTTAAGAGATCCTTTGAGATGTGGTGCAGAGGATCATGAACTTAGGGAGATAATAGGAGCAACGGTATGCACTTCTTCTGATTATTATTGCTAAATCTCAATTATGTTGTAATGATTTATAATGTTTTTATTTCTTTACCAGGATTTATCATCCTTTTAATATAATGATGCTGCTGCAATAGAATTTCACTCACTGCTATTTTAATTTAACATGGTAGTGAACCTTTATTAAAAAAGATATACTTTAGGAATAAGAGGAGCATAGCAAGAAGGGACAACACACCCCACAACCTAACTGAAAAGGAGTTAGTTAGAGATTATGTATATATGGAGAAAAAAGTGGGTGGGGGTGATAGAGTTAGGTGAAGTTTAGCCTCATTTGGCAATCGGTAGACCCTTATAATGTAACTATTCTTATAATGATGCATGGATATGATGCGTGTATCGGATATGGTACATATCGGATATATCAATACACTTATTTTGAAAACAATAAGGTATGATACGTTATATATGCATATTGAAAAATTTTACAAAAACCTTAAAACATGATAGATATATATTGTTATTGTGTGAATTCAAATTAAAATCAAATATCTTAAAAACTGTCAAAATAAAAAGTTATAAATTATTTTTATCACAAAAAGTATTACAAGTTTATAGATTAGATACTTTATTGATAAATATCGGTAAAGTATCAGATATTGATACGTGTCAAACATGAATACATGACACAGATTGAGGTATCAGTGCATCATAACTTATCACCTTCAACCTCTAGACTAACGTGAGCATTTCCATTGAATAATATGTTACTGACTCACTTCTTTCCTATGATTTTCCATCTGTTTGCTCTTGTCCTAGTAAGCTCTTTGATTGCTTTTGAACAATATAGTCAATAGTGGATCATAGACTACTTGAAATTGTGTGTCCAACTTTAGGTAAGCAATATTATGAGTGGTCTTGTACTATCCTATTTCTTAATGTTATCTTTCCTTTGTTCTAGGTGAAGAAGAAGAAAGCTTCACATGCTGGCATGTTTGATATAGCAAAGACTGCAAATAGGCCCATGATACATATTGGTGGATAAGGTCTCTTCTTCTTCCTTTCTTTCATTTTTCCTATAAAGGTTATCCATTCAATCTCTAAAATATTTATTTTACAATTTACTGAGGCACATCATGATTTTTCTCTATTTCAGGTATCACACAGTGATAAAGTTACTTACATAGCAGGCAACCAGAGTAGTCCTAGTGAGAAGTACCCTGAATTGAGTATTATCTGAGATCTTCATTGATACAATCTCACTACATGAAGGGTGATAGATTTTTCAACTATACCTAGCCACATATACTGTTAAATGTTGTTCCTTTGGATAGAACCCATTGTTGTTGTATCGAGTAATAATGCAAATTTGGGCTTAAATTTTCGGGTCGTGTGTTAATCTTTCTTCACTGGTTGTTTGTTTACCAGTCAACTTTAGTTTCAGCATGGCACTGTATTTATTTGTTTTGTTGTAGACATGACAATGAAATTTTGAAAGGTTGGTTATGCCCTGTTACATCATTGAATTTGTACTATGTATGCAGTGAGGTTGTTGACCAGGTCTTCATAGTGCTGCTTCTCAGACTTCATACGGCATTCCCAATTTTCTTTCCTTAGTTTATACTCTTACCCGGAAATTGAAGGAACAACTCTAATCTAGATGTTACCAAGTTCTACTCTTGGGATCACTTCATGCTCCCTACCATTGCTTTTGTCATTTAGACCCTTTCTAATATCTCAACTTTCTAGGAACGCAAAATGTATGGAAATTTAAGAGACCAAAGGTGTTAATTAGAGTTAAATATATGTCTAGATATATATAATTTGAATTAGATTTTAGGAGTGTTTTATGTTTTAATTATTAGATATTATTTAGTGGATGAAGAAAAAAAAATTAGACTATTGTTTAGACTTAGAGAGTTAGATTGAGATATTACTAAACGTTTGTTACATTTGCTTTATGTATGAAATAATGTGGAATATTATACATTTTTTACCCATTTAAAATATATTTTCTAAACATTAAAAACCTAAAAACCAACAATAAGAGTTTTGTGATAGGTTTTTTTAGGGGAAGATTCATTAGGGAGGTATAACAACAATGAAATCTAAGCTCAATTCACATGGATTATCACCATCTTCAACGCACAACCTTAAAGTAATTTAAACTCACTTGGATTTTCAAAAATATATTTTTCAAGAATGAATCCTTTCCACATTGATAATACAATTAACCAACATGTTAAGTTGATTACATAGATTGGATCATCATGACATGAGTATAAAAGGTGGAATATGTCTTTTTAGAACTTGTATAAGAACTAAAATCACTTATTTTGGCTCTGGCACTATATTGTTGGGTGGATCTTGAAAGATAGAAAAAATCTCATTCATAGCCACACATACGACTTTTCAATGGCGGACCATTGTTGTGACAAGGGGAGCCATGGCTCCCCAAAAAAATTTTAATTCTATTTTTTATATATGTTATATATTTTTTAAAATTATATTTATAGATTATTATTTTATTTATATTAAATTTAATAAAATATTTTATTTTATCATCTATATTATTTATATATTAAAATTTATATATATTTATTGTATAAAAAGTAAAATAAAAATCAATTTGATGGACATTGGTTAATGAAAGGTAATAAATTTTATCACTAGTGATGAGGTTCTTTTACAGTAAATCATCAAAAAATAATGAGAATAGAAAGAAATATAAAGAGATAGATTAGGAAACAAAAGATTGAAAAATGCACAATATCTCTCATGAATCGAGATTAGTATCTTATTATAATTTATGTGTTTATGATTCTCATATTACGATGATTTTCTTAAATTAAGTTTTTTTTTTTTCTGAATTAGTTTGCCTAATTATGATGGTAAGGATTCTTTTCTAAAAGTGGCACTAACCCTAATTATATTTGTCCTGAAATTAGTATATCATAGATTATGAAATTTAGAAATTTTGTGTTTTCCATTACATATGGTAAATTTTGTAAGATTTTATGGAGGTATCTTGGGTTGAACTACGAATTTCGTTGCACATAATGAATTAGTTGAACAACTTTGAATTGGATTAAAAATTAGAATATCCTTATAATGTTAATTTAATGAATTAGAAAGATTATAAATTGAAAAATGCATACAAGAATCACTTTATGAAAATGATTGAAACAAAGAAAATGAATTTTTTTATTTAATTAGAAAAAATAATTTATATATAAAAAATCTAATTTGACACTCTTAAAGTTTTTGTCCAAGTTTCGCCATTCCGACTTTCCACAAAATTTTATATGTATCTATAATATTTAATACGAAATTTTATTTACTCACTTGAAATTGAGTACCCCACAATTACTTAAACTCTTTGTTAAGAAGACTTTCAATACAATGACTATATTCAGGGGTAACATCAAGCAGATCTGAGTTCAATCCATATAAGAGTTGATTAACACCACCTTCAATATAAAATTTTAAGATAATGAGTTTATAGACCTAAGTTGTCCAACTTTTTCATTTCTACTTGTAAGACTTAGACTCAATATGAGATTTAGATTATAAGTTTCCAACGTTATGTTGAGTCTATCCATGTGTGGCTAAGTGCGGGGCATGCCTAAACGGGCCGGGCCAACCGACATTGCCACCCCTAATGCGAAGTACCACTTTTGGAGGGAGATCTTTTAATGGTTAGGAGGTTGTTGGGTAATATGAACAAGGAGGAGGATGAGACACAAAGAAGAAATATTATCTATTTTAGATGTTAAATTATGGAAAAGGTGAGCTCAATCATCATTGATGGAAAGAGTTGTACCAATGTAGCAAGTAAAAGGCTGGTGGAAAAGCTTGGTTTGGGAGACATCTATACACCCTAGTCTTTATGCTTTTGCAATGGCTAAGTGAGGATGGAGAGTTGGTGCTGGATAAGCAGGTGGATATTACTTTTTCTATAGGTAAGTATGTAGATTAAGTGGTATGTGATGTGGTTCCTATGGAAACAAGTCAATTGTTATTAGGAAGGCCTTGACAATATGATAGAAAGGTGACATTATGGTCTATCCAACAAGTATTTTTTCTTGCTTAAAGGGCAAAAGGTGCCCGTAACACCTTCATCAACTATAGAGGTTTGTGAGGACCAAATAAAAATAAGGGTAAAGAGAGAGCGAGAGAGAAAAGAAGAAAGAGAGAGAAAAAGAAAGAGAGAGAAGAAGAAAGAGAGAAAATAAGAGTGGGAGAGAAAACCCAAAAAAGGCAAGAAAAGGGGAGTAAAGTTGAAAAATCAAATAGTGGTAAAAGTCCTTTTTTGAGAGAAAAAGAGGTAAAAAGAGTGTTAATGACAAAAACACCCCCTATATATGCTTATGCCTAACAATATTTATTTGTCTTCTGTAAAAGTTTCTTTATCTTTAGGTGTGGAGCACATTCTCAAGGAAAATGCAGATGTATTTCCCAAAGACATTCCTCAAGGTTTACCTCCTAAAAGATGTATTGAACATAATATGGATCTCATTCCAAGGACATCCTTCATAACATGCCAAGCTATAGGAGCAATCCACAAGAGACTAAAGAAATACAAAAGCAAGTAGAGCAACTCATGAAAAAAGGATGGCTTGAATCTCTAGTGGAGTTGCCATCTATTACAACCAAAATCTCGACTAGACGACGAACAAAAAAGAGACGAGCTTAAAAAGAGATTTTGAAGTTGTCACCATAGTTTATTATAGAAAAAGTATGGAAAACAGTAAAATAAGACATGCTATACAAGAACTAGATTTTAGGTCCGGAAGTCCGTTACGCGTAGTGAAAATCAAGATTCACGTAGTTCTTAGAGAAATTGTTTGTTAGAAAGTGTTGATGTTTTTAATTTTTGAAATTTTATATCTTTTTTGATATTTTTAAATTATTTGAAAATTAGTATCACACGACGTAAAAGCTGAATAAACACTAAAAGAAAACAATTTTCATTTTTGTAAAATTTTTCTATTTTGGTAATTTTTTATAATTTTCAAATATTTTTAAATTTTTAAAAAAAATAACATGTGTGTAAAAAAGATGGGGTTTAATAAAAAAACAAAGGTGAAAAATGGGATAAGATGCATGGAAGGGTGCATGCAAGGAGTAAAGGCTGAAAATAAAATTAAAATAGATTGAGGCTGCGAATTGTGAAAAGCAGGGTACAGTAAGTAGACGAGAACCAATGGCAAAAGGGGTGCAAGAATTAAATAATACGGGTGTAACGAGTAAATAGGAATAGGAAAAGAAAACACAAACAAACATACAAATGATGAAGGTGTAAATATTAAAATGGGGATGCGCGTAGGAAACAAAACAAGGCTAGACCCAAGACCTAAGACCCAATAGACAAGAGGTTGAGAATATTAAAAGTGGGGTACGGAAAGCAAAATAACCCAATTTAAGCCCAACCCCAAAATAACTATCAAAACATAAAAATCCCTTAAGGGTTTCTTCTTCCTCTGCGTGAGCAACACCAATCCTCACCCACTCATGGCTGGCCAGGGCCAATGTTGCCGACGCCGATCACCGCCGAAGGAGCTGCCAGCGTTAACATCACTGTTTCTCTTTCATTCCCTTTCGCGTCCGAGTGCTCCTTTGATCTCATTTTTACTCACAAACACGAGACACTCCTTCCACTCATTGCTACCAGAAGCGTCGTCGTCATCCACGGCGCTCCAACTCCCTCATTCTTCTTCTTGCGCCGGCCACACCAGGTCTGGGAGCCACGCCGCTGAGCCCTACTGTCGCGCCCTCAACCGGAATCGCTCTTCTCCAATCGAACTTTGACACGCCTCCGACAATGCGGCCGACGAATTTTTCTTCCCTTTATCTGTTCGATTGGGTGATGGTTGTTCTCTGTTACTTGGATGATGGAATAGTCTTGGGAGTGATGGAAACTGTTTTGGTATTCTGTTTTCTATTGTGCAAGTGGAAGATGTGAGTGATAAGGCGATAAGCGTGAGCGAGTCCTCTATTTGGTGAAGAAAATGAAAGAAGATGAAAGATGGATGAAAAAGGGAGGTGAGGAAGATGGTGAGGGAATGGGTGGCGACAATGTGTAGTTGGAAATGCGAAAGGATGAGTGCTTGTGTGCGCGTGAATGGGGAGAGAATCTAGAGGGAGCTGTTGTTTTTATGTGATGGTATTTGTTGGTTATGGAGAATGATGATAGATGAAAAATGTGGGTCTGAGTTGTAGGATTATGAGGAAAGTTAGCGTCTACCGGTTTAGCGGGAGGAAGAAAAATGTGGTTCGGGTATGGGTAGTGTGCGTCGGTCTCAACGTGGTTAATCATGAAGGCATGATGATGGAAGAATGGGAAGTAGTAACAGTAGGCGAACAACCATGCGGCATCAACCATTTCATACAAGATTTATGTGATCAAACACTGAGTGACAGAATTACGGGGGCCTTTGAGAAAGCTCATGAATATTAACCAAGGGATCCCTCAGGATTCAAAACTGAAGGTCCTTGATACCTCAACATTAGGTTACGTAAATGGGAAGGGGTGGTTAGTTCCTCCCATTGTTTTCTGCCACCTTATTTCTTTGCTTTTTTTTTTTTTTACAAAAAAGGTCATTTTTCCTTTTTTATTATAAAAATAGGTCAGTTTATTAATTAATTACATAACAAAATCAGTTTAACGATAATTTGACTTTTTTCTATTTATTTTTAACTTTTATATAATTTCTAAAATTTTATATATTTTTAAAAAAATAAATTTTTAATAATTTGATTAAAAATATTTTAAATAAAATTTTATTAAAATTTTGATATTTTAAAACTTTGTATTTTAAATTTTATTATTACATTTTATTATAAAATTTGATTAAAAATATTGTAAAAAAATTATTAAAATTTTGATATTTTAAAACTTAATATTTTAGATTTTATTATTACATTTTATTATAAAATTTACAATAATAAAATTTGATTAAAATTATTTTAAATAAAATTTTATAAAAATTTTGATATTTTAAAACTTATATTTTAAATTTTATTATTTTATTTTATTATAAAATTTACAATCATAAAATTTTATTTAAAATATTTTTAATCAAATTATTAAAAAATTATTTATATATATATATATATATAACTTTAGAAATTATTATAAAAGTTTAAAAAAAGATAGAAAAAGATCATATCATTAATCAAATCAAATCTGTGATAGTAGACTGATCCATCTTTATAATAAATAAATCAAAATAATCTAATTTTGTAAAAAAACTAGTCAAATCATTAAGAAATTAACTCTACCATATAATTAATTAGTAAATTAACTGATTTTTGTAATAAACGGATCAAAGGCTCCCATTTTTGGAAAAAAATCTATTTCTTTTCAATCACCCAAAATGCCAGTTTTTTCTATTTTGTACACCACTGCCTAACTCATTAACTGGTGCATGGGAGGGAGTCACCAAATGAGGAAAAGGTGGAGATTGTCACCAAAAGAGAATAGGTAGTGTGCAGGAACATGAATCTTTCTGTGCATCTCGTTTCAATCATCCGTTCCACTTGGTTTTTTTTTCGTTCACTTTTCTTTTAAAAATCAAATAAAAGTAAAATTAAAAATAGAATAATATAAAATAAAATAAAATATAAAAAATTACTATAGACTGAAATGAAATAAAATAAGATAAAATAAAATAACATAAACTTAAACGAAAATGAAACAAAATCATATAAAATAAATAAAATAACTAAAATAAAATAAAGTAATATAAAATAATAATAATAAAAAATAAATAAAGTATAAATAGATATAACTAGATGAGTAATGATCAAATGACTCATTTTTTTACCACTTCTCTTACCAACTTGATGTGGTCTGACATATTTAATTTTCAAATTTTTTATAATTTAATTAAAATTTGAAATCATAATACTGAAGCTGAATGTTTTGATGCGTGCGTGTTTGAAACTCACCCTTCATCACACAACGCTTTCCCCAAACCCCTCTTTTCATTTTTAGTTTTCAAAAATCTCTTTACTCTGAACCTTCAATTACCTCCCCAACCACGTTTCACAAAACCCAACCCGCACACACACGAAACAAAACCCGCTCTGCTATCCTCCATCGTGAAAAATCAAAACCCCCTTTCTCCTTTTAATGTTCAAACCCAAACCCCTTTCACTTCAACAGAAAAACCCTTTCTCCTTTTAATGTTCAAACCCCAAACCCCTTTCACTTCATCAGAAAAAGCCTTTCCCCAAACCCCTTTCTCCTTTTAATTTTCAAAATCTCCCAAACCCTGAATCTACAATTACGAACCCCTACCCACATTTGCTATGCACAAAGACACGAAACAAAACCCGTTATCTCCTTTCCCATCCCCTCCATACCGTTATCTCCTTTCACCACACAGGAATTGCGAAATTGTCGAACCTCAGGGCGAATTTGAGCTGCAAGAAGGGCGATTTTGGAACCTACTACGAAATGGGTTACCCTGATTTTGCTGTCGTTGGTGAGAAGGTTGAATGTTTCTGCCTTTTTAACTAGTTTTTGTGCACGCTTAGTTTCTGTTGGTTTTTCATTGTTTTGTGTAGTTGTTTATTGATTTTTATAAATGACATTCCAATTTGACCCTACCATTTAGTGATGATTGCAAAGAAGTTGTTGATTTTGTGGATTTAAGAAGTTTTTGAATTTGATTTTTGTGTTAACTGTGTGAATTGAAAAGATGTTTACAAAATTGATGAATACATTGTGTCCCTACCATTTATTTTGTCGATTTCGTTCAATGTTCAGTACACAATAGTGCATGAGCATATTCGTTTCAAAAATTGAAGTCCCAAACTAGGACAAAAAGATGGATTGAAAATTTTTGGAAAGATGTTCTTCCCTAAATATATGGTGTTTCTTTATTATTTAGTGACCTTGGTAATATTGTGGATAGTTTGTACAATGCTAATTGATCATAGTGTGTCTCTTTAATTAATGATGAGTAATTCAACCTAGTTATCTGTGCTTATTATAGTGGCTTGTTGTTAAAAACATGTGTCCATACTTGGTATTTTATATATTTTTTAAATTCATCAACCTTTTTTGTAAAAAGTTAAAATCAGGATTGGTTTACAAAAAGTTACCATGAAGCCAAGATTTTATTATAAAAATGATAAGATTGTTATTCACAATTCTAATAAATTATTGTATGGTGTAATTATTAACATTTATATAACTTTTATAATAGATTTAAAATTTTAGTATTTTTGGTTAATCGCGAACTATTATTTGGGTGTCGTGTTTGTTGTTTATTTATTGGAATACCTTACCTATATAAAGTGTTTACCCGAGTAGGAGATTTTAGATACCTATGGCAGAAGAAGAGGGTGAGTCAAGGAAGGTAAATGTTTGTGATTATGATCCATTTATTTATTATAGTTAATTAAGTTCATATCTTGATGTTTTTTAACATGTTTTTTAACTATTTGATTGGTATTTTAGCTTGTGGTTTGTAACCGTTGTAAAACAGACTACATTGTTCAAGTTAATGGTTTATTGAGATCAAGACATCGCTCTCGAATTGGAGTCACTCCATTTAGGTGGTGTGTTGAGATGGTGAAACCATTGGATATCAATGGAGTGTTGTTAAAACATACTCTTAGTCGGTGTGTCCTTGAACATGAATGTATATGTATCAGGCAACATTTGGTACAGTTGTTTGTTTTAGATGTTTGTGTTTGTTTGGGTTTGAATGCTATTGGGGTTGATGTAGAATTCAATAGTGTTGTGTGCGGGGTGATCGAGTCATTATTAGAACATCAACCAATAACAATAGATGACATTGTTAATAGGATATACTTTTATTTACAGAGTGACGATGACGATGACAATGACAATGTAGACAATGTTTGTCATTTATATTTGTTGCTATGTTTTGCTCTTTTGTATTTTTCCAGGACTTCTAGGACTGTGACAAACATGCCATTTAGATTGTTGGATAACCTTGACAACTTGAATCAATACAACTGGTCAAGGTCTGTCCATAGGTTTTTGGTTGAAGGTTTCAATCGTGGTTACCACACTTTAAGGCAAGATCAAAACACGTCTGCCATAATTGTAGCTGGGTCAGTGGCTGTTTTGCAGGTATTTATTATTTTAGCCAAGTTGTATTTTGTTAGCCTTGTGTTTGTGAAGTTGATGATTAATTAGTTCCTTAATTTTTTTAGCTTTTGGTTTGTTGACTACTTTCGCTAAGGTCTTATGAAGGTGATGTTATTTTCCCGAGAATTTTGAGTTGGTCGTCCTTGATGATTAGGACTCATGGAATCAAATCCGCATTTGAATATAACAAGGTATTGTATTGCATTCGTTTTACTTTAGTTGATTAAGTTCTATTCCGTGTACCAATAAGGTATAAAGTTTGGACATCATTATGCAGGTTATTCTTGGTTGGGAATTAACTAAAGAGGAAAAAAACATTGATGTTGTTCATGATGCCTTAAATATTGGTGAAGATGACATCAAAAGAAAGGAATAGATGACATGTCCTTTACTGAATTCAAGCAATGGTGCAAAAGGAAGTTGAAAAGAAATTATTGGGTCATTCGTCAATTAGGACCAACTGAGCAGTATGGAAGAAGAGTATGCCCGTGGAGGTGAGGAACTTGATGCATCTTTCTTTCATCAACCTCTAGCCTTTTCATTTCATAAAGGTGATGCCTTTGATGTTGAAGAACCTCGATCATGTAATTTTGATCAATTAGAGCAATGTACTTCTGAATACAATCATCATGGAATGGAAATTATTCCCATTATTGAACTAGAAAAATGTTCATTAGATGTAGACTTAACTCAATTGTATCGGATTCTTGTCTCAGAAAATGACAGGTAAGTTACTGTTGTGGATATAAATTTCATGATTGTATTTTCACGGTTATATAGTGTTAATTCTAAATTTACACTTTTCAGGAAAGTTGTGGTTGACATAAATCAACAAATACTAACCACAATTGAGTGTTGGGGATTTCATCCTCGTGGAAAGCTTTGCAACATGGTAATGTCCTTAAGTCATGTATATTTATAAATTTGTTATTTTGTCTACTCAAATTACATTGTTGCTTTCAAATTTTGTCAGGCCATTTTGTTTGCTTGCAATACCTTCATGTATAGACAAAGAAAATTGAATGGGTTGATCAAGAGAGTTGTGTTTGGTCCTCTGTATAAGGTATTATAATTCTTATTGTTTTTTAAGTTTTTATATTTGATGGATGTTGTTGATGATGATTTATCAAAATTTAATTGTGAAATGTTGAATGTAGACCGCAGTTGTAGAAGATAGTAGAAAGGTAAAGGCAAAGAGACGCCAATGGATCTTAGGGGACGCGTGGGCTGGTTTCAGTACACGATATATTGACAGCAGATTTTGTAAGAATGAAGATTTGTAATTTTATTTATTAAATAGTAATTGTGGATGTTTAGTGATTGTTTTTTTGGAAGGTATTTGCTTCTATAATCCATGAGCAGCATTGGTGGTTTTATGCAATCAACTGTCGCACACACCAATTTTTTGTCCTTGACTCTCTTGGGAGGACACGACATGGAAGAAAAATAATAGACAATGCAATTGTAAGTTTACTTCTTAATATAATTGTTGTAGTTGGCAAATTCAATTATTCATGACTAAAATGTATGTTGATTGTAACATCCCAGTCGGATATTACTAATTTAAGTAATAAAAATTAAGAAATATGATGAAAACCTCATTTATTATACTTCGCTTCCCAAAAACGTGGGAAATTTTATAACATTTATTAATCAGATGTTATCCAAAAATCCATAATTTATGAAACTCCAATACAGTATCCAAATTCACAAATCAGTAAAACACTGTTTACAAATTTCATAAAAACAATAATGATAAAACTCCAGTAAAAGCTTTTCCCAGTTAACCCTCTCTCCGATGCTATGCTTCATTAGCACCACCTGCAACATCATCTGCTCCCGTGTAACGCATTACACGATCATCGCCAAACACAAGCAGATAGGGTGAGCTCATAAACAATTAACATATAAGTTAATAAAAAAAAGTCAAGATACACCCATCTATTTTATTCTAGTTAATTCTTGGCCCAAACCTTAATCCCCAAGGCTTTTCAACCTTCACAACACATAAATAATTAGCCTCGGATTCAGGGTTTATGATGCTCACACGAACCTGCCCGCTCGTGGTCCTGCCTCTACGAACCTCCCCGCTCGTAGTCCTGCTCTACGGACCTACCCGCCCGTAGTCCAACACACGTGATCCACCAGCTATGTACCTTCCCGCACGCAGCATCTCTCAAGTGTGAGCACGGAACATACGAACCTACCTCGCTCGTATCCTCACACGAGAGTAACATGATATGAACCTCCCCGCTCATATCATCACGTGTTCACCACCATCCATGAACCTACCCGCTCATGGCACAGCATCCCCTGATCTAAGTTTCACAACACAACATGATAACGAAAACAACCAAAGCACACCACCCTACACAAGGTACATACTCAAGCTGGTCTTAGGGATTCCAATGCTTCCACGAACCTGCCCGCTCGTGGTCCAACTCTACGAACCTCCCCGCTCGTAGTCCAACACACGTGATCCACCAGCTACGTACCTCCCCGCACGCAGCATCTCTCAAGTGTGAGCACGGAACATACGAACCTACCTCGCTCGTATCCCCACACGAGAGTAATAGAATATGAACCTCGCCGCTCATATCATCACGTGTTCATCACCAGTCATGAACCTACCCGCTCATGACAACATCAAGCATATCCCAGACCAGGACCCACACCACAAACCATGCAAAACATATCACAATGCACCCTACCACTACACCATCACCTAGTGTAGCCTAAGCGCCGCTAGGCGAAATGGCAGTACAGACCGCCTAGCGGTTCCACATCACCGTCGGGCGCCACAACTTATAAGACATTCCTGTTTCATACTATCGCTTGGCGGTTCAGTCTACACCGCTAGGCGCTACACCAGTAATGTGACACTACTGGGTTTTAGGTACTCTAATTCATTTCCTAGAATTCAACCATTTAATTCTCAAACATCCAGAAATCAACATACACATTCATATATTCCAAATTACAACATCACAACACATATGCATCTTTCAAGTATAAGCACACATTCCTCTCTTTTATAATTCATATATACTTACCTCTTAAATCAATTCCAACACACACTTTATTTTCCCCTTCTCATTTTCCCAACCCTTTGCATGCTTACAATTCCATTACATTTAAAGTATGATTATCATGTTCCCATACTTTTCCAAAACCCGTCATGATCATGCAACACTCGGTCATAGTGATATCATCAATAGTGGCCTTATTCCCACGCTTATAACATCTTACATTCGAGCTAACATATATAGGTTCATATATTCAACATGCCTCAGCAAGCACTACCAAAAACATACTCATCAATCATGCATCAATATATTTATATATATACATTCACCAATCAAGGCCATACCAGCACTTGATCACACTCAATCATCCATTAGTAATAATACTATTAGGGAATTCAACAACCAATCATGAGTGACGTATATCTCCCTCTTCAGGCATCAAAAATGAATCTCCACCGTTCAAAGTGAAGAACAACATGTTGTGAAACACCTTACAAAATTTCACCTAAATCGGACGGTTAACGAAGCGGAAATGCAGTTTCACAAAAACTGCGCAGACCAGAAAAATCGGTGGCGCCTGGCGGCATGAAACTACCGCCGGGCGATTCCTGTTCCACGAAAAGTACGAAAAATAGCGTTTTTTGTGAATCAGAGCACCATGTCTCACTGGTATGGCGCCTGGCGACCAAATGGGTGCCGCCAGGCGGTTCCTGCACCTGCGAACCTTACCTCCTTCACAACAACTCTAATTTCCATCAATTTCTGACTCTATAAGATCCGATTCTATCTTTTAGGATTACAATTCATCTCTAACACTTTCCATACGCGAATCCATTCACATTTTTCCATTTAGATGTGTGTCGTTTTCGAAATCCCCAATTCATCAACCTAAAAAGGGTGTTCTTAATAGTTCTCTCAAATTAACTCTAATTGATAGTGAAATTCCCCAATTTCTTTAGTCAAGTATTCAATTAAAAGTTAAGGATCCCTTTCCTTCCATTTAGAATCCAATCAGAACACTCAAAACACCAAAACCGAACCAAAATTGGTCCACGTCGCCTGGCGGGTGTTCATCACCGCTAGGTAGTTCAAGCAAAACCCAGAATCTGGGTTGGTCGTCACGCGTCGCCTGGCGACACAACGCTCACCGCCAGGCGGTTCCTCTCTGGAACCCAGGAAACAAGTAAAAATTGGATGAGTCGCCTAGCGGCAGTTCATCATCCGCCAAGCGGTTTCTGGAAAATTCCAGAAACACGAATTATACACAGCAGGGTATTGTACATGCATCAATTTAATCATACAATTCATGAAATTAAACAGTACGCAATTAAAGGTACAATTCCAGCTCCTCTAACCTCTGATCCTCGCTCCAAACACGGATTGCACGTGACTTTTAATTCAAACTCACCCTTGCTCTTGCCTCACTCTTCCACAATGGTTTCCCACTCCAATTCTCCTCTACAATTCGTGCCAATCGCCCAGAAGTCTGTGATTTCGTATGCACTCCCCTGTCTCAGACTCTTAATCCCTTAATTATCCTCTCTCACTCTAATTCATTCCACCCTTAATTTCACTTAACCTTTTAAAACGAAAATTACAATAAAAGTGTGTGTTAATGTCTACTCAATATCCCTCACAATGTATTTTTCCAGCACTCACGGCTGCCTTCTTGGCTACTAGGTTTTCCAAACCTTTTCACATTCATGCCAAAGGAAAAATTGGCAAAAAGAAATTATTTAGTTCTCAACAAGGTTTGAACCCACACCCATGCACATACCAAACCAAGGCCAAACCATTCAACCAATCCAGATTTCATGATAACTCTTACAATTCTAGGAATTTATCATCACCCCATGCATTCAATATATAAACACACAAAAACGCATAATTTAAATAACACCCAAGTGGCACACATAGGACTCGAACCCAAGTCCTCACACACAATAAAATACTCTCAACCACTTGAGCTAGTACTTTTCCATGTCATAGTTCCTCACATTAACTGCTTTAAATGTTTCTATTACCCGCCATAATTAAATAATTATTTAAATAACTATTTAATTTTCTCGGGTCTTACATTGATATTTTGTACTGGCTTTTTTTAAGGCCTGTAACATGGAGATTTTATTTGGTTTGCTTTGAAATGATTCTGATGCTGATAAACCTAAATTTGAAGTCCTTACCCAAGACCTTCCCCTTCAACCCAATTTGTAAGCACCAATTTTTGTCTTACATTTTATCCAATATTACTATCTTCATATGATACTGTGATTTAATTTATGTTCACATATTTAGAGATATGATTGTGGCATGATAGTGTTGAGATATATTGAGTTGTGGGATGGTGAAACAATCTTTGATGAAAAAAACTTCCCTGCATACACTTCTATAAGTGCCTTTTATTGAATTTCGTTTTGCTCTCATGGTATTCACTCGTTATAATTTCATTTACTTTATTCCATACCGCAGGAACAACTTCAAGCACTCAGGCAACATTACATATGTGATTGGTTTATGGATCCCGAAAATATTCATCGGAATTACTTGCTCCAAGTTTTAGATGTATATAAACGTAAATAGTTTTTGTTGAAAACAATTGTAAAATATGATTCGAATATGACAATTGTCATTCAAACATTTCACTTTTGATTATTTATGTATTAGGGAAGGAAATATTTATCCTCCTGTGCTTTCCATAGCCGTCCACATTAATTTGGTTCCAAAATTCAGTGGTGGTTACTAATTAATGTTTGTAAACTTTCATCTTACTTTGGAAAATGTTAAAGGAAAATTGTATCCCAAATTCAATTACAATTAATTTTGTAAGAATAAAATGGTAATTGGAATAAAGTTCCTTTTCTTTTTTGCAAATTAATTTTACGAAAAAAATATGTGGGTTTCATATTAATTGTTCTGTACATGCAACTTCACTTAAAAAATGTAGCAGGGTTGTTTTCCCAGGAATGCCCTATGATAAGGTTTAAAATAAGTGGAATGTGGACTGTCCCTATTGTGCATAGGTGGCGTTTTCCCTTTTATCGAGGGCTGAAAAGTTGGTCCATCACTTGTCAAATATGTTACTTTTTATCTCGTGCATTAACTCGTACGTGGGTTACAACTTAATTCGCTTCGAATTACAATGTAGTCTTAAGACTGATCCAGGTTAGTATACATATGAATGTTAATTCAAGAAATAATGGAATGGTAAAAATGATTATATGAAACGTCTTCCCAAATCCACTTAAGTTCATACACATGTTGGTGTGGCTCCCTTTCAATGAAATCAATGATGATAAGTTTTTATTGAAATGTATTGAATAAAAAATATCCTCGAAGTGGATCATGCATTGATTATAAAATCAGTTGGTCAATGTACAATGAAGAAATCATCCATTCAAGTGTTAAATGTTTAATACGAAAGACTCATTCACCATACCTATGGCACAACAAAAATTACAATCATGTTTAATCCAAAAGAGGACCAACCCATGGCCACATGTTCTAAATACTCCGTACAAAATAATAAATTTGTGGACAATTCAGAGATGTCATTTATAGACACATGTTTCATGTAACGATGTTTGTTGATGCCATTTCATTTTCAAGTGCCCATGTCATCAAAATAAAAGACCAAACCATCGTCATTCCTGCAAAAAAATTATTTAATGAGTGTTGGGTGAATCTGGATACTAAATTTTCTCTTAATACCACAAATAAGAACGCCATGCATAAGTTATTTTACTATACCTAAAAATTTGTTCCTTGTGACACATTTTGTGTTTGATGTGTAGTATTTTGAATTGAAGTCAAGAGGGAAACAAATCCACTACACTGGACGTGTTCAAACTGCCAAAAAAAAATTAAGTAAAATTACTATATGTTGGCAAAAGCAAATACAAGTCTAAATGCTGAAGCAAGATTTTGATGATGATAAAAGAAGCCTAAAAGCCATCTGGAAGTCAATATGAAGAACATGTGTTGTTATGTATAAAGCTATCTTGTAAAGTGTAATTAAAATAGTTATAATCAATACGCAAAAAGCAAATTCTGGTATTTCTCGAAAAATCAAAGTGATAATCGGTTATCACTTAGGATAATCGATTATCCTGAGCTGAGTTAATTTTTTCACGAAAAGCACTGGAATAATCGATTATCACCTCTGATAAATGATTATCTATTCAAAAATTTGTTTTCAAAAAACACACTAGAATAATCGATTATCAATTGTGATAATCGATTATCTTGGTCAGTTGGGCGCGACTATTCAGCTTTTGACCTAATTTTCAGAACCTTTATTTAAGGAACATTAGAGTTACTTCTAACTTACCTTTTTGAGAAGGTAGAGTGCTAATGCTGTGACTGCGAGAGAGTTCTCTTAGTGTTCTTAAAAGAAGCTTTGAAAAACCTAGTGTGGGTAGAGCGATAACTTTTCCTGAGAGGTTTTCTAGGAGATTGAGTGCTGCTGCTGTTGCTAGGAAAGCTAAGGTCAAGGTTCTCTGTGTGATTCAGAGAAAGGTGTTCATTGCTTGTGTGTTCAAGAGAGGTGTTTTCTTTCCTTACTCTTTTTATTATCTGATTGTAAATCTGATATTTGTTAGTGATTTAGTTAATCTTGTTTTTGAGAGATTAACAACTGGACGTAGGGTCTTTTGATCCGAACTAGTATAAATACTTGTGTTCAATCTTCTTCTCTATCTCTTTGTTTCATCTACTATTATGTTTAAAGGAATTAATATTTGATTTAATTGATAAAATTTTGGAAAAATTTTAAAGTATTAATTTTACCACTTAAAACCAATTCACCCCCCTCTTGGTTTTTGTTCAAACGCTTAAACATTTCGCTGCGCGATACCAACAATTGGTATCAGAGCTTGCTTTGATAGTTGTTCAAATTTTTCGAAAATGGTTGGACAAAATCAAACTTTTGTTGAGGGTGCGTCTATCAACAAACCTCCTCTATTTACTGGTGAAAATTATCCTTTCTGGAAAGTTAGGATGCAAATTTTTCTGGAATATGTTGATAGAGGTATTTGGGATGCTGTGTTAAATGGTCCATTTGTTCCTGTTAATATTGTAAATGATGTGCAGGAACCAAAGCCATTCTCGCAATGGATAATAAACGAAAATAGACGCGCTCAGTATGATGTAAAAGCTAGAAATATAATTTCATCAGCCTTAACCCTAGATGAGTTTTACAAGATCTCAGTCTGCACCAGTGCACAAGATATGTGGGAAATATTGCGTGTAACTCATGAAGGAAGAGACAATGTGAAAAGGACACGCAAGAACTCCTTGATTCAAGAATACGAAATGTTTCGGATGCAACACGGAGAAACTATCTACGATGTGCAGAAACGATTCACACACATTGTCAATCATCTCACAGGTCTAGGTAAAACTCTTGATACTGATGAATTAAATATAAAAATTCTTAAATCTTTGAATAGAACTTGGCAGCCGAAGGTGACAACCATCACAGAGTCACAAAATCTTGCGACAATGACGATGGCGGCCCTATTTGGAAAGCTGAGAGAGCATGAGCTTGAACTGGGCAGACTAAATGAAGAAGAAGATATTGGAAGAAAGAAGAACATTGCCTTCAAAACTGAAGTGGTTAAAGGCAAAAAGCAAAAGGAAGAAGATGATTCAGATGACGATGAAACTCTTAGTCTTATGATTAAGAAGTTTACAAAATTCATGAAGGCCAAAGGTAAAAATCAATTCAAGAACAACAAGAAGGATAATCAAGGATCATCCTCAAATTTTAAATACTACGGATGTGGAGAATCTGGACATGTCAAGGCTGATTGCCCAAATTCAAAGAAAAGTGAAGAGAAGAAGGGCAAAAAATTCTTTAAAAAGAAGGCATACAAAGCATGGGAAGACAATGCCTTAAGCTCATCAAATTCTAGCGATTCTGATAATGGAGAAGCAAATCTATGTTTGATGGCTAATCACGATGATTCTGACAGTGAGGTAAATTCTACTTGCAATGAAAATGAGTATGATGATTTGTATGATGCTTTTCAACAATTACTTCTTAAATCTAGTAAATTGGATAATGCTCATAAAAAGTTAAAATCTGATTTTAAAGATTTGCAAAGTAAATTTGAAAAATCTCTTGAAGAAGAAGAATTTCTAAAAAATAAAATTTCAATACTAGAAAATAAAGAAAAAGAAACGGTTGAATGTGCTTCATGTAAAAGTTACATGTTTGATATATGTATTTTGGAGAAACATCTTGAAGATGCCTTAGAAAATAAAAATTGTTAAAAGTTTGATCTCAAGAAAAATCCAAATAAGTCCAAGCATGCTCATAATCATGATTTAAAAAATAATACTAAAAGAACTTGTAGAGTTTGGGTAGAAAAAGGAACATCTCATTCTATGAATACATATGCATGTACTGCTACATGTTTTTATTGCATGAAAAAGGGCCATACTTCAAACAAATGCAATATTAAACATTTTGGTGTTCCAAATGGGAAGTATGATTGGGTGCCTGTTCATAAGTAGATATTTTTCTTCTAACCCTAAGGACCCAAACAAGTTGTTGACAATGTGGTATCTTGACAGTGTTTGTTCAAGATACATGACTTCTAAATCCAGAAGATCAATGTGGTATCTTGACAGTGGTTGTTCAAGATACATGACTGGAGACAAAAAGAAGTTTAAGAACTTTAAAAGAAAGGAACAAGGATTTGTCACTTATGGGGATAACAACAAGGGAAAAATACTTGGAACATGTGATGTAGGTGGAAGAAATACTTTTGAGATCAAGGATGTACTGTATGTGGAAGGACTAAAGCACAACCTTATCAGTATAAGCCAATTATGTGATAAAGGACTCTAAGTAATATTTGAGAGTGGCTACTGCACTATTCATCAAAAGGACTCCAAATAAGTAACCTTAAAAGGTATGAGACACAATAACATTTACTTGATTGATCTTGATACTGCATCATCTAGTGATATAACTTGTTTGGTTGTTAAAGAAGAAAATCCTTGGTTGTGGCATAAACGAGCTGCTCATATTCACATGCAACAATTAAACAAACTAATTTCTAAAGAATTAGTAATCGGATTGTCAAAAATAAAGTTTGAAAAAGATAAACTATGTGATGCATGTAAAAAAGGAAAACAAGTAAAATCTTCATTTCATTCAAAAAATGTGATTTCTACATCAAAGTCTTTAGAACTTTTGCATATGGATTTGTTTAGTCCTTCAAGGATAAAAAGTGTTGGGGGAAATTATTATGCTCTTGTTATTGTTGATGATTACTCAAGATATACATGGACCTTCTTTCTCACATTAAAAAGTGAGGCCTTTAAAGCTTTTAAGAAATTTGCAAAAGTAATTCAAAATGAAAAAGATTTGAAAATTAAAGTTTTGAGAAGTGATGATGGTGGAGAATTTTAAAATGAATTATTTGAAAACTTTTGTGAAGAAAACACAATTATGCATAATTTTTCTACACCTAGAACTCCTCAACAAAATGGAGTTGTAGAAAGGAAAAATAGATCTTTAGATGTTTTTGGTCTTAGGTGTGTCTTTCAATCTGTTGAATGGTTTTTCAACAGGTTAAAATGTCTCTTTTAGTCTGTTGAATGGTTTTTCAATAGGTTAAAAGGTTGGCTGTAGTAGTTTTAAACTGCAACAAATTCAATCAGTTGATTTAGTTTTTAATCGACTGATTTCACTTAAGTCAAGTGAAATCAACCGATTGATTTGACTATAAAACCTGCCATTTTCGGAAGAGAGGTTTGTTGATCATTTTAAAGCATGAATTTGTTCTGGAAACTTGTGGAAACTCTCTCCTTCGTGATCATATGTGTTGCAGCTGTTGAAGATTGATCTTGGATCAATTCTTGGAGCTTTTGGCTTGGTTTAAAGCTTTGAGAAAGTGGTTTGTGGTAGGATAGGTTGTGCTACCACTGAGGTTTGATCTTTCTCAAGCTTTTTGTGTGTGCCTGGTGGTTTTCCAGGTCTGCAACAGGGTTCTTGCTGTGCTGGTGTGATTCTTGTGTGATTCAATAGTCTTTTGTGGTGTTTTTGCATATTTTGGAAGTGTAAGGGTGGATACTTTGTAAATCTTTTGAAATAGTTCAAAGTCAAGCTCAGGTTGCTTTGACAAACTGGATGTAGCTCAGGTTTGAGTGAACCAGTATAAAATTTTGTGGTGTCCTCTCTTCTCTAACCTTTCTCCTTGCATTTTCATTTTAAAGTTTAAAGAACTTGTGCTTTAATAATCTTTTTCATGTTCTTGCATGTTTTCATAGCATTTGCAGCATTGAGCATGTTTACATAATCATTTGGAACCTATCTTGATCATTCTTGTGCATTGTTCTTGGTTTAAAATTCAAATTCGCATTTTTGCATTTTTCCCAGTATTTCAGTCAACTGTTTTCTTGTTTCAATCGATCGATTATACTAGAACAGAATCTGTTTAGTAAAATCAATCAATTAACTCTATTTTTGATCGATTGAAAGTGGACAGTTAAGTATTGTTTGCATCTTAACTTAGTAATCTATTTGATTCAATTAAAGGTGGTTTTTAGCTTGCAAAGATGGCCTAAATTTTTTTAACTAGCCAATTCAACCCCCCCTTCTTGGCTTTTCAACCATTTCAAAACTAACAATTTGTGCTACGATTCAATGTTGAGTTGGTAAACCAAATAATGAAAATTAATAGTGTCATGTGAATAATTATTTAGTGTTAAGGAAACTACTTAATTGAATGAGGATGTCCTTGTGTTCAAAATCTTACAAAGAAAAAGACACATAGTTGTATACAAAAAAACACATTGATACTATGGTATTGAGATGACATTTGAAATGTTCTTTCGTGGTATGATTCAACATTGAGTTGGTCAACCAAATAATGAAAATTAATAGTGTATTGGAAATATGGTTATTTTAAGTTCGGTAGAATATAATAAATTCTTTATTAACAAACAATAAGATAACAAAAATCATTGGATTTATGTTCAGCAGAAATTAGCTTTCTTTTTCAGACTTTTTGGACCAAATATAAAGTCCACAGTGAAATACTTGTTTAGGAAACAATAATGGTTTTCTGCCAACATGGAATGTTAGTGGCCTTAACTGAATTTACCTTTAGTAGTAAGTGTTTTCGTATTTCAGACTTTTTGTACAAAATAAATTGCAGTATGACATACTTGTTTGGGGCAAAATTAATGTTTTTCTGCAACCATGTTCTAAATTTCATGCACATTAGACAAGCCTATAATGGTAAAAACGTATATGGAATTACCTTTAACACTAATTGCCTTCTTGTTTTAGATTTTTCATACAATATAAAATCCAGAGATTCTTCTTTACAAGTGAGATTCTTCTTTGCAACACCAATAATGCTTTTCTGCCAACATAAAATGTCATTGAGTTTTTCAGTTGACTTAGTTTTAATTTGAGTGCACGTTAACTAACCATAAAATTATAAAAATAGTAATTGGACTTCCCTTCAGCATTAACGACCTTCATCTTTCAGACTTTTTGTACAAAGAAAATCCCATTGACATGTTAATTTCGGAAATATGGTAGCCCTTATTTTACCATATTCATAAGGACAAATTAATAATATTTATATAAGGCAGTTATACACCTAAAGATGTTATCCTAATCTTAAATGTTTAGCGACTCTCCTATGAATTCTTGGTTGACTACTAATGTTAATAGAATTGCTTCAGGATATGCTAAGACTTGACATGGTTCTCTATCTCTCTTTCTTGACATGTTTCTTTGCCTTTCATCTGACATTGCCATATAGTTGAACCTACGCCAATTATTTTTCATTCACTAAATTACAGAGTTATCAACAGTTGCCTTTATAATAATCAACATTATAAATTTAAATATAAATAATTTTAAACTATAAAAAAGTACTTTTTTTTACTAAATACCAAATAAAAAGTAAAAGCTTTGACTTTTTTTATTCATCAAAAGAAAACCTTTTAAATATATTTTTATCTTACCTGCATAAAGAATTTATGAAGCATTAAATTAAAATACATTGAAAGATTTAATAATTAAATGAAACTAATATAGAATTTTTATTAAAAAAGCATCCAATATCTTAATTATGCAATAATTTTCTTGTACACAAAGTATTATTAATTGAAGATAGGATTCAGAGCACACGAGTTCAATTTTTAAAGTTTAAGCAATGAAGCAAAGCTCATGTGAATCTAACCTAAGTAACAAGGTTCTCTTGTCCACTTGATTGTGACATATCCATTAGTTTCCTTCCTGTCAACAATTCCAGCAAGACTCAACAACCCCATAACTTGAGATATTCCAAAACTCATAAAATTGCAACTTCGAGTTATAGGATCATACAAACTCGTATGTCATGCAAGTGATTGTTTGGTTTCCTATTTTTTATCAAATACATTTTCTAATATCCTCCTTTTGGGCAAGTCCAATATTCTTGAAAAATGTCAAACAAAATAAGAAACATTTGTCGTAAAAGAACCTACATCACGCCATTCCACATTTTATTAGTTAATTCTAATTCCACAAAAAAATAGAATGTCTTACCTTGGACAAACCTAACTCTGATTTGGAAGAGAAGCAAATGAAAAATTGCCTGAATTTTTTCCCCAAAATTTTCTCAACCTATAAGCATAAAAAACTATTTCATGAGTGAAGATAAAAAAGCCATAGGTGCATTTAGAAATATTCACAATTCCCAAATAGAACATAACAACAAATTTAGAATTTTAGATCAACAAATTCCAATCCTTGAGCGAAAATAAATGTTACACCTGATGAATTCAAACATTCAAAATATGCTCACAGTACAATCTAAACCGTGTCAAATAATCTCTAAGGAAGCCTTTCCATTTAGTTAACCTAGTGGAATCATTATCAAGTTGGATCAAGAAGTAGACATAAGAAATACAAACAATAACAACAACCAACTAGATCAAGTTGTAGATAAAAGAATCTTATTTTAATAGTGAGGGAAAATGAGTCAACAAATGGTGTCAATTACAATAATGATACAGATTCCTAGCTTTACAATTTGAGTTAACAATGGGCAGGTTTTTGTAGGGTACTAAAGTGTCTCTACTCCTCATAGGTTTTAAAGAAAATAAGGGCACATAACAGTAATGATCTTCATGCAAACAGAAACCTCAATTTCCATGCTCACACGCAATGGATTCCTGTACAAATGAACCCAATGTATGCGATTTGTGCGGGTTCTCATTGGATTCAAATCACATGGTCATGTTAATTTAAAATACACATAAAATGGAAAGCTCAAATGGGACCACAACCCAATCATAGTAGATACCTCAGTTTCATATCAATAGTAAAACTGTAGTCCATGACCTCTGAAAAATGATGCGACAAAAAAGTTGAAACTTAACAACCATTCACAACCATAAATGAAGAACTTACTACCAACAAAGGAACAACTTTGATTGCTCTGAGTAGGTGACTAGTGACCTATGACCTTGACAAAAAAGGAAGGCAAAACCGTTCAGTCTTCTTTCAAATGCTCCTCTTCAAAACCAAACCAAATTTGTAAATGCTTGGTGTGGGTTACCATTAAGCCAAGAGGAATGACATAAAAGAATGCAAAAACGATAACTAGTGGCCACAAACCTATCTTCTTTAAAATGATAACTAATGATGATAGCCGAACAACTTTCTCAAGCACCGACCACAATTTTCCCTTGCTTTATTAAGTGTTGGGTGACCACAAAGGTGAGAAAACATATTTCACCACTTGGCTTCCTTTCTTTGGAGAAAACACTTCCTTTTTTTCACACATACTCTAGACATCACCACCACTCATAATTGCCACATCACAAGGGTTAAAAAAAATCATAAAACTTAAAAGGAAAATAATATAGTAACAAGAAAAAAGTGACAACTTCTCTCACTATCTGATGTGGTAAGGTTTTTTTTAATTTTAATTTTTTTACACAATTTCCACGTTGGCCATGTTTTTGAAAGAAGTGCGAGAGAAAGGGAGGTTTTTGTTGTTCGTGTGAAGAGCGGAGAGCGGTTACACTGTGTTGCAGAACTAATCAAGTGGAAAAACAGTTACCATGGTTTCGTCTTCTACTTCCTCTGAAGTTCTTAATCTTCCCTTGAAGGTCATTACTTTCCTCTAAGCTAAAACCCCACTATCTTCTTCCATTCACCGTTCGGTGTGTTTGTTGGCGACGCTTTAGTTGGTGGAGAAGGTGTGGGTTTACAGAGTGGTGGAAAATTTTTGTGGGTAGTTGATGAGTCATTATTTTCTTCCATTCCACTAGCCTTTGTGTACCCATTAGACAGTTGTTCAGTGCTTAATTGTTCATCTTTAGAGTGTTTTTCATTTGTTGGGCTTTATTGGGCCACTGTTTTGAATTTGGACTAATTTCACATTATTTGGCCTAATTTTTGTTTTTAATTATTTTTAGGTATTTGGGTGAAGCAATTTTCGAGCTTGGACGTCAATATTCAGTTGAAGAGAGTCGCCACATCATTTCCATGTCATTTCCACGTCAGCAAAGTCTATGGGTCAACATTTGAGGCCTAGAGTGGCATTTTTGTAATTCTGCAGCTCATAATGGTAGTTTCGTAAATATGAGTGACAGGGGGTGAAATGACTACGCAAATTAGGTCTGCATGGAGGAGGAGCCGCTACTTCATCTTCTCCATTCTCTCCAACTCCATTTTTTCGTGCTCCAAGCTTCCATGGATGTCCCCTCTTGCAATTTTTCACGTTTTTAGGTCATTTTTACCGTTTTTATGCACATTTGACAGCACCCATTGAGGGTTTTGTGTTTTGATTTCGTTCTACATTGGGCAGCTCCTTTTGTGATTTCATTGACTTGGAACAATACCCATTCATGGGGTTTTTACATTTATATATGATAGCACCATTTTGCATTCCATTTAAGCTTTGAAATATCTATTTTTTCTCTTAAATTGCGTTTTCAGATTTCATAAGTTAGGGTTCTTGGTTCTGTTTTTGTGATACCAGTTTTGAAGTGTTTAATTGCTCATTTCCATGTCTAGCTAAATTCTTGTAATGACTCCTTGATGAAAAATGCAATAAAGCTTTGAGGTTGTGCTTGTTTTGTGAAATCTGCCATGCTTTTGTTCTGAATTCGTGGAATGCATGTGGTGAATCTGTTAATGCTTAATTTACAGAGTAATTACATACGTTTTGGTTAAGATATGTTCATGCTTAATGTATGTAGCTTGGCTGTCACGAATTTAAGGAGTGTGCATTACTTAATTGCATAATGAAGCTAGATTGTAATTTTCGCTTAGTGAATTATTATCTAGTGGATTGAGATAAGGTAGAGTTGGTGTTAATTTGGTGACCTATGATAAGTGAAATTGCGTTTGAATCAAGGATGTCAATACGGTTTTAATCACTGTAGCATTTAATTTAATCTGTTGATTAGCATTCTGAATCTGTCTGCCAAACCCCCTTGTGTTATTGTTGTGTTCATCTGGAAATTTCTCTTTGAATGAAAATATTGGTCGTTGGGACACGACTTGGTTCACTTTCATATACTGCATTTAATATGTTCTAATTTGGTGGGGTACGACCTTTATCAGTAGTTCTTGTTCTGAATCTTCGTCGAAAGGAGGCCTTTTTCCAGTAGTGTAGTCAGTGGCGTGGATATTTCAAGAGTTGCATTTCAATTTGGTGTTCGATCAGTTGTTAGAAGGTAAGTAAAACATTCGAAAGTGATTTTAGTTTGTATCCTTGGTTGTCTTCATGGGTTGTGTTGTACTTAGATTTTTGTGGGTGAAAGGATTTTTTTTTCGTTTAAGGTTGATCTTAATTCCATCTTCTAGCTTTCTGTTTAGACGAAGGAAATGAGGTTACATGTTGTGGTTGTTGTTGTTGGTTATAAATGTGATATTGCTTGGTGACTGCATTTTCGTTTTGGGTGGAAGGTGAATATGTTAATGATTTGGTTTTTGGTTAAAGCGAAATGGCTGGGAAACAAAAAAGAAATTCTTCATCAGAAAATTTGGAGAAGGATGTGAGTAAAGGAAAGACATCATGGAGTAGAAAAAAAGCATATGTGAGTGATGTCAAAGCTTTTGATAAGAAAGAGGTAAGTTAAATAATGAATGAATTTATGCATTACATTTGGTATATTTATGATATTGTTGACATTTGTGGTTATTGTAAGTTGAATTGTTTGGTTTTTTTTAGGTTCACATTGAGCATCGATGCCAAATGAAATACATTGTTCAAGCAAATGCATTACTGAGTAGTACTCATCGTGCAATACTTGAATTTACACCTTTTTCTTCTTGCCTACGGCTAAAGAAGGAGTTGAACATCAACTGTGCGTTGCTAAGAGAGGTCTTGAGTAGGGATGTCAACGGGGCGAGTAGGGTACGGGTAGTAGCTCCCCCGTACCCTACCCGCTGGATAAATATTTGCCCCGTACCCGTACCCATATCCGTTGGGTATCCGTTATGCGGGTACCCGTCTATTTTTTTCATATCCGCGGGTATCCACGGGTATCCGCGGGTATTTACAAAAATATTTTAAAAAATAAATATTTAACCATAATTATTGCTTAGATCAATGAGTCCCCTTTGTCCGATTGATTCTTGAAAAACAAACAAATAAAAAATTACTACCAATTTATATTGTAGTTTATTTTTGAATAAAATATTAAAGAAATTACTAACTTCATCAATGTACACCTCTTGCAACATTGTATAAAGTTTCATGTTGTCCAATTTTAATCTAGAAGAGCCTTAAAACATAAGAAGTTCAGTAAAAATTTCTAACAATCACTTAATTAAAATATCTAAGTAAAAGTGTTAATTTCATTACCTTCCATGTTGGTCCATAACCAGTCTTAGAGACACATCAATACCTCCACAGTATATGGAAGTAATTAACTCATTTGTATGGTAAGAATCTGACCACCATTATTGGATGAAGACTCATAATGTTGTTTACTAATATATATATATATATATATATAAGGTAAAGTTTAGCGGGTACGGGTATCCATGGGTACGGATACTATGATACCCGTACCCGCCCCGTTAACATGCGGGTATCAAAAATACCCATACCCGCGGGTAGTGGGTATCCATTTTTAATATCCATTTCTTACCCGTTGCGGGTTTTATCCGCGGATACCCGCGGGTACGAATTTTTTTGACATCCCTAGTCTTGAGTCAATGGGTTCCCAACGAGGAATCCATCCAAATTAGGCAGCAGTTGGTTAAATTAAATTTTCAGATGTGAGTATATGTTTGGGGTTGAGTGCAGCAGGCAATGATGTTGTTTTTGACAGTGACTTGTTCGGGGAAGTTGATTGCTTTTTCGTTCTAAGGATATAAAGATCATTCACATAATTGAAAGGATGCGTGAGTTGGTTAGTGAAGCAGATCATGTGGAGAGTGTTTGTCGACTTTATGGGCTTGTATGTCTTGTTGTTTTATTTTTCCCTAGGACTTCTAGGACTCTGACAAACCTGCCTTTTAGGTTATTAGATAACCTAGATAACATGAGGAAGTATCGGTAGGCCAATTATGTTCACAATTTCATCATTGCTTCTTTGAATCGATCATCCATAGTGTATAGAGAGAAGGAAAATGAGCACATTATATTTGTGTCCGGTTCAGTCATTGTGGTTCAGGTACATGTTTTTTCAATTGTAATAATTACAGTATGTCTTAGTTTTTTGACATGTATTAATAATGTGAAATTTGTTGAAGGTATGGGCTTGTCAGAGGCTTTCTTTGGGAGATATAATTGGTACAGTTATGTTCCCTAGATATTTGTCTTAGCCGTTGCTGAGAATGCAGGGAGAAAGAATCATGAAGTGTTTTGAACGCAATCAGGTGCGTTATGTTGTATATATTTGTGCATTTTATTGAAATACCGTGTATAATTGCCAACCTATATGTATTGATTTGCTAACTATTTGTGTATTGTTAAGTATGCACTGTATAACTACGAAGCCATTGCTATTGATTTTCAAATTAGGTAATCTAGAAAACTATGATGGTGGTAGTTCATAAATTGGAAGTTTGGGTTTATCATTTCAAAATTTATCACTTAGCATAATTTGGCATTGGATTAGTGGAATATATTGAGTGCATTTAGAAAATGAAGTATTTGGTTATATAGTATTACATATTTGCGAACCCATGTAATATTATTTGCACATATGCCTTTAATTGTAATTTGATAAGAGTAGGTTTAATTTGCCTTCAATGTATTTAACTACAAACCCCTGTGTTTGGAAATGCAAATCCATGATATGTGATATGAATAACTGTATTTGTTGTTTTTGTTTCCTAATAACTTTTACTTGGGATTTGGAACCAAACTCTGTGTTGGTGTAGGTTCAAATGGATTAGGAATTAACCCAGGAGGAAATGAACCTTCCTATCTTGGTTGATGAGGCACGTCCAATGGAAAAAAAAAAGAAAACAGAATTGCTGGACAAGTTGAATGCTAATGCAAAATTGCTACTGAAATTGAAACAAGAATTGGAGAAGATGAAAATAAATTTTCACAACAGGGTTGGAGTAGACGGTTGATGAGGACCATAGTGCTGCTTGTGATGTAGTTCAGGTCAATGGTGGAAGAGATAATGATCAAGAAATTAATGTTGAGGAGGGCCACATTGAGTTTGACAACACTGGTGGTCCAAAACCCCTAACAATTGGTGAATGAGCGCCAATTGATAGTGAGTAGATGTTGCCTGCTGCAACCAATGCAATTGCTGAAGCTGTTGAAATTTGTGGAGCATCAACATTGCATAATGACGACATTGGTGCAACAGCTGCGTCTATAAGTGCTGAAGGTGATGGAACTCCTGAAGCACAAAATTTAGGCATTGAGGAGACAACTGGTGGTCTAGGGACAAGTGTTTAAGCTGTCACCATTGGTGGACATGCAACTAGTGTTAGAGCCTCAATCAGTGTTGTAGGTGCAACTAGTGTTGGGCTTGCCAGAACTACTACAACAGGCATCAATGGTGAAGATGGCAAATCTGTTGAAGCAGCCTTGAGCGCTAAACCTCGAATTACCCCTAAAGCTACCCAAACTATTGAAGAAGAAGAAATTTACAAAGAGCATAAGGTCGGTGATGATGCCACTTTAAGTGACGATTTTGTGATAATTGTTGAGGCACTAGCCTTTGTTTCCCAGTAGTTAGGCACTAGCCTTTATTTCCCAGCAGTTAGGCGATCTTGAAATGGTCATTTCAACATTTTGTATTTTAGTAGGAAGGTTGTAACACATGAATTTTGGTGCATATTTGTCATCAAAAAGCCCATGCATCCCATTCTGAAGTTACAGATGCCATCTTGAAGGAAGAAAAGGTAATGGACAGTGAAGTAGGTGATGACAACCTGATCGCCTAGCCATTATTCCTTACGTCAAACTAAATAATCCTCCTACTGAAGTAGTTCGTCCTTACATGGAGA
Source organism: Vigna unguiculata (assembly GCF_037176805.1). Taxonomy (NCBI): domain Eukaryota; kingdom Viridiplantae; phylum Streptophyta; class Magnoliopsida; order Fabales; family Fabaceae; genus Vigna; species Vigna unguiculata. The sequence continues at coordinate 17,799,266 of NC_140795.1, read as the reverse complement.
AGTTATTTTTGTACCAAGTTATAACTTCAAAAGTGAAAAGGTAATGGGAATTGTCTTTTTTCATTATTGTCGGTGTTATTTTGATGACTTTAATATCATCTTTTTCACATGAAAGATGTATATTTGTTGAGATAAATGAGTAGATACTGACCAGTAGTGAAACATGTACTGCTTTATTTATAAACAATTTTAATTTGTTTGCCAAAGTTAATTGTATTCATATTTTATGCATGATAAGGTCATTCGTGATTGTTCAAAGTGGAAGGTTAACAGACGCGTTTGGTCTTTAACAAACTACAATGAGTTATTTGTGCATTGACTTCTTTCTATAAATGATGTCTTCACGACAAAATTTGTTAGTATTGTCAATGTTGTCTGTTGTGGCTATAGTCAGTTTATGTGTTTCAATTATTTTACTTAACTTGTTTCAGTTAGTGGCATATGTGCTTCATGATAACCATTGGTGGTGTTATGCCCTTAATTGGGAAACAAGAAAATTGTATGTTCTTGACTCCCTAGGACACAATGTCCTAGGAGAAAACAAATTGATAATCATATTAGAAGTAGTGTGATGTTCTTTAATATGCAGAAATGATTTTTTATTTCTTTTGGCTATAAAGTAATATGACATGTTACTTGGTTTGTTCAAAGGCCCATAATTTGGAGCATTTGTTTTCTATGCTATGTCTCCCCTATCCAAAGAGAAACCATGTTTCGAATTAATCATTGAAGACTTGCCACAACAACCTAACTTGTAAGCTTTTGTCGGTGTCAATTGAAAGTAGTAAGGCATGTCAGACATGATGACTATTGTCATATTTCATTTCATTAAATTTGCTTTTCATGTACAATTTGACTATGGTATTATGGTACTTAAATATCTGGAGCATTAGGAAACTGACAAAAAGTACAATGGAAAAAGTATGCTTGTTTATAGTGGCATAAGTACATTTTGCAAAGAGGAAACTAATGATTTGATTTAATCATGTCATAAGTAATTTTGTCATCAATGCTAATGTAGGTCAATTGCTCATCATCACTGATATCCTCTATTGTCTCTAGAAGGATTTCATCTAGGTGCTCCCCATTTGCATCCACATTCTTTTCCAGATTTGTTTGAACATTCATGTGTACATCACTGTCTACAAGTACTTGTTCATTGGGGTTCAAATTGGCTTGAACACAGTCTTGGGCTTGTTCCTTTTGTCCCTCCATAGTATGTCAAGGTTGTACCTCTTCAATTTTTGGACTACTGATGTCATGGTTGACGACCTATGCATTTCATGATAACTTATCACATTAAATATGTTTTTGGACAGCACACAAAATAATGAATAAATTATAAAATATCAAATCTTAACAATATTCCTTTGTGTGATTTTTGTGTACAACTTATCTGGCTTGGGCTTGAATATGACCACTTCTTTCAGTTATATGACAACCCCAACACCAATTAGTGGACCACATTAAGGATGTGAAACTGCTTTTTTGTGGACGTTGGCCTGGGCAATATGTTTTTGGTCCTGATATAAATTTTTACGAGCATTATAATCTGTATTTAGCATGTTATTTGGGGACAAATTGAGAACATTAACAACATAATATAAGATCAACAACCTTAACAATCATAAGCAGATTACCCAACCCATTTGGCTTACACTCCTTCACAACACAGGCCACAAAGTGCAATCTGTCAAAAAGAGTAACCTTTTTCATGTGACCCTCTTCTACCAAATTTGCACTTGGTATTAGTTACGCCATTCAGTTCTTTGCACTGATGAAAAAAAAAAGAGGTTCATTATATATATATATATATATATATATATATATATATATATATATATATATATCTACAACAAGTTCATCCACTAATATTTTATCATGGTGTTTTATGTACATGGTGGCCCATTTCCAAGCATTTGTTCCAAAATCATGAGCAAATGTTGTTGCAGCGATGTCCTCCATAAATTGTTGCGTTGACTGCCCTCACTCTGCCTCACGGTTCATCATCACAGCATGAAAATTTCCTGCTGGACCAAGGATAAAAGACATAGTTTCATTGCACCGTCGCATGAATGTGTGCAAGTTGAATACATTTACTTCCAGAGCCTGCCATGGTTCCATTTTCTCTACTGTAGATACCCACAAGAATAAAATTCTGAGGAAGGAGACCCATTCAATGGGTCTTATTTGAAGTGTTGACAAAACTACCCTTTAAAAGTGATAATTTAATTGACGTGACTTTTCCGTCTTTATAGTCCATCTTGTTACATTGCTTTTCTACGTTTTCTACAAGCCACTCTCTCACAGTTGTCCTGTCAACCATCAACATTAAATTGCATTCATTGCATGGAAGGCCACTGTCTTACTTTTCAGGTTGCAGAAAATAAATAAAAATAATTAAACCCTGATAACGCTGTCGTTGACGATATCAAATTAATACTACTAAACTATAACAACTTCAGTATTGCTAAGATAGTAGTCAAGAAAATAGAAAGGGTAAAGTAACCCTAAGTCGTCTCCCAACGAACATGGAATTGATTTTTAACAAATTAGTTCTTATAAAACTATACAAATGAGTTAGTCAAATAAAATAAAAAATATAGGGGATTAAGATAAACAAAGATAGAAATAAAATTTAAAAGATAAAAAGAAATAAAAACAATAGTAAAGAAAATAGATTGATTCCATTGCTTTTTCAAAATAGATTCATCATCGGTTATCTAAAGATTATTGCTCAATTAATTATTGTTATAGATTTACAAATTAATCAATGTAAAGTCTCAATTAATTTGTTGGCGTTCTCACTTTTAACCAAAGTACAGTCTCAATTAAAAGTGAGAACTTTTAGATTATCCACAGTAAATTCAACCAAAGTACAATCTTAATCAAATTTACTATGCCTAATCATGTCTATTCTTTTATCTCCTCACCAAATAAAAAGCTTAATTAATCAAAGTAAAGTCTCAATTAATTGTAGTTAGAGTAAATACCTTTAACCAAAGTAAAGTCTCAATTATTGGTAAAAACTCATTTAATCATATGAAAGTTTCTAAATAAAATCAAAGTAAAGTCTCAATTCAATTTAAAAACCCTTGGACTCATATGACCAACATGCATATAGATTTAAAATCATTACTTCTTACGTGATTTAAAGATAAAAGACATAGATGAATGAAAACCTCAACAATAATAAAAAGAACAAATAAATTAATTGATCTAACATCAGAATCCAATTAAGAAATTACAATGGAATCAACCCAAGAAGTTTAGAACTCCATGAATGCAAAATAAAGAGAGAAGAATAGAGAAGAAAAGAGAGAGAAAGAAATTAGGCCTCCCTAAGGGTTCCTCAATTCCAACGTGCCGAGCTTCTTGGAATGCTTGGCTTGGATTTTTGTGATTGTTATAATTTCCTATTCTTGGATTTATCGTTAAGGTGTCATGAAGCTTTAAGCAATTTATTTCCACACCTCCATGAGCTCAACTTAGCTACAACTGCACTAACACACCTCAAAATATCCAAAGCACATTTATGCAACTAAAAAGCTATTTTTAACATGTTTTTGTATCTGATGCTCAATAAACCCAATTATAGGAAATCCCAATTAAATCAATCTTTAAGTACACAAATTCAATTAAAATACCCAGAATTAAACATTAAATGAGGGCAAAAACACGCACTCATCAAACCCCTTTAAAGCAAGTTAAAGCAAATGAAATCTGCCATTAATATTCAACGCATAAGAACTGTTGAGTTTTTGGATGCATTGAAGAGGTTCAAGAAGTAGTAACTAACATCATTTTCTTTGACCAACAACCACCTTCCACCCATTGTAATGGTGCGTTTTTCTATGTTTAATGTCTTCCAGCTACATTACACTTTATGAAAGTAATTGGTATAAAGTCATATTTACTTTTTTCAAATCCACTCCTTACTCTCAAATGAATTAGAAACATTGTTCTAAATTAAAAAAAAATGATTTAACTCATTGAATGACCATAGTGATGTTGAATGTGTGGATAAAATTAACTCATTCTGATTTTAATCTCATCCGTAGATGCAAAATGGGGAACGAGATGACCTTATATGCTTGGATGACATTACTTTACTTGATGAAGATTGTGATCTAGGTACATCATATGGGGAGGATACCTTTGGTTTTGCTGAATTGATTAACCACACTGAGGATGGTGCTTTGCCCACTATTGTAATGCAATTTGAGACTACAAAAGACATTAAGAGTTTCTACAAGAAACATGTTGTCAAATGTGGTTTTGGGGTGCGAATTCACACCTCAAAAAAGGATGATGATGACCACTTGTGTTACCTGAAATTAGTTTGCTCAAGGGAAGGTAAGTATGTGTCCCAAATCCCACCCAAATTGAAGACCCACCCTACCCAAAGAAGACAATGTCCAGTATCCTTAACAATGGTGAAAAAACCACAAGCATGGATAGTAAGCGCTATGGTTCATAAACACAATCATGACATTAGTCCTACAAAATCAAGGTTAATACGTAGAAATAGAAGGTTGAATTTACAAGCCAAGCGAACCCTATATATTAATGACCAGGCCGGTGTATGTTTGAACAAGACTTTTAAGTCCTTGGTAGGCCATGTAGGAGGTTTTGAGAACTTAGATTTCGTCAAGCGAGACACAAGGAACTACATCGGGCAACAAAGACGTGCCTTTGGGAAGGAGGGAGATGGCCAGGCTTTGATGCAACATTTATCAATAATGAGAAAGTTGAATAATTACTTCTATTATGAAATTGACATTAACGCAAAAAATATAATCATTAATGTTTTTTGAGCAGATGCAAGGAGTAGAGCTACCTAAGTGGATTTTGGTGATGTTGTCTCATTTGATACTACATACCTAACCAACAAATACAACATGCGTTTCACACCATTTGTTGGTGTTAACCATCATGGGCAATCAATTCTACTAGGTTATGGACTGTTGTCTTTAGAAGATACTTCAACTTTTACATGACTCTTTCAATGTTTGTTGTGGTGCATGGGGAACAGGGCACCGGATGGGATCATAACTGACCATTGCAAAGCAATGAAAAATGCTATTGCTTCTTGTATTTCACAACACCAAACATCGGTTGTGTTTGTGGCACATCATGAAGAAAGTCCAAAAAAAATTAGGTGGATTGACAACCTACAGGACCATAAAGCATGGTTTGAAACAATTGGTTTACGAGTCCACCTCCACTAGTGATTTTGAGGTAGGTTGGGAATAATTCATATCCAAGTTTTCCTTACAAAATAACGAATGGCTTTCAATGCTTTACGAGGAAAGAAGTAGATGAGTTCCTTATTATTTGAAGTCACAATTTTGGGCTAGTATGTCCACCACTCAGAGAAGTGAGGGTATAAATGTCTTCTTTGATGATTTCATTAATTCTACCACAACACTCAAACAATTTGTCGTCCAATATGACAATGCTCTATGATCCAAGGTCGAGAAGGAAATTGAACCCGACTTTGGTTCGTTAAATACCACCCTACCTTGTGCCACTCAATCATTTATTGAAAGGCAGTTCCAAGAAGAATACACTCATGCAAAGCTTGCTGAAGTTCAACAAGAGCTAAGGAGTAAGATTAAATGAAATATGAAGACTTGCAAATGTGATGGCATTTATTCAAAGTACATGGTTAAAGAGGAGTGCATACGTAATGGGGAAAGTGCTGACAAAAGGTAAGTCCATCTTGGTAAGAGAAAAAAAATTCTTATTTCACCATTGCGACGTCAAACAATTTAAAATAAAAGGCCAAAGGTTAGTTTTTGTCCTTTATTATTTTAACTTGAATATGGATATGAATGAAAAACAAGTCACACAAATTCGCACTTATGCAACCACAAGTTAGCGAATAAAGTGTACACTGCAATTTAAGAGTATATATGACAAAATTAGTATTTCCAGCAGAAATTATGACTACTTCCAGTAAGGTCACAGACTTACAAAATTATAAATATTCTTCATGGCATCAAGCGGACTCTTGAAAGTATTATTTATAAAGAAAATTAATAAGGGAAAATGTTTTGTTAAAAACAATTAACTTGGGTTAGCAGTAGTTATGTCATTGCTTTGCACTTATAAATTGAATGAAAAACAAACATACGCATGGGTATATTTGACTTGAGTATATTCCACGATGGACAACCTTGAATATTTAAGGCCTCCTCCCAAGATAAACGTAAGTGAAAACTAAGTACTACTGCTTAGCACTTATGAAGCCACGAGTTAGCACATCAACTATGCACTGGAATTTAACAGTATATAACACAAAATCAGTTATTCCTGCACAAATTATGACTACTTTCAATTACTTCACTTATTTGCTATATTATAAATATTTCCTATATTCTAAAGAAAGTGAAATATGCCAGAGGTTCTGTACAAAACATTTGACATGGCTTAGCACAACTTAACTCATTACTTAGCACTTATAACCCATGGCTTACCAAATACATGACAGCGGAATTTAACATTACTCATTGTGAATCTTTTTAAGCCCTTCAATCTAGGCACCATTTATAAGATGCGCACTTCAACATAAAACGAGAATAAAACTAAATCATTCTAATCCATTCAACATACTTCAATAAAATACAAAAATAACAAGCAAATAGTAAGGTTGGTTAACCAATTAACAATAATAACAAAATTGGTGTTCCAAACATCACTTTTATAACTTTATAATTAATCAACAACTTATATAAAAAAGGGAAGCAGAAATGTATCGCACTGTATACATAAAATGAAACTAAATTCTAACATCACTACAAACATGCAACAACTTCTAAGTAACCTGCTTCCTCCTCCTGTAAGTCATAAACAGAGTTTGTATCGCTTCCTAGGTTCTTCCTTCAATTAGTAGTACAAATTAGTGCTTTCAGCTTCCTCCTTATCAAGGTGCCCACCAACCTCTTGGCCCTATTGCTGTTGAGGAGTACTTTCAACAAATTCAAACCTATCATGCTGACCATATTCATGAAAGTCTTCCTATCCCCCATTTTCATATGGTTATGCTAGAACCTCCTGTTTGAAATTGTTATTCCACGTATCATTCATTATTGCTTTAAACTCTGCCATTGCCTTCCGTAGTTCCAAAATATCTGCTTCTTGTTTATCTATTTCTATACTTAAATGTTCCTTGTCTTCTTTGTCGTCCTCAAATCCTGTACCATATTTATCAAAAGCTTCCTTCACAAAAGGATGAGAAAGCTCAATGTTTGATACACCAACATCCATGACAACTTGAAACATTACACCAAAAAATTACTTGAAAAATTCAAATCAATAACTACAACTAACTAATCATACAAAGTCAACTTTCATACCTTGTTCTTATTCAAAGCAGTAGTTGTTTTGTCCTCAGCCACTTTCATATCCATCCATTGCAATACTCAGGGGAACATTGTGCTTGATTTTCCAATATTACATTTTGGAATCAAGCAGTGCTCAACAGACCATAACTAAAATAACTCAACAAAAAAAAAGTAACTTAATACATTTCTTCCTATTTCAAAAGAAACAAATTTGAATTCAAACCAATTCATTACGAATTACTTGTAACAAGTACACATAACCAACAATGTGGAAGTGTCTCTTCTTTCCTTTCTCCATTAAGAACATGAATGCATTGCATATGCTCCCAACTAAGTATTCATAAACAAGTCCACCCCAATTGTATTCCCAAGACTACTAAGGTAATCAACAATGGTAAATACAATGGGGAAAATGGTTCCCTTGCGACTTGGACAAAGGAACTCTGATATTCGCTATAAAATATATAGCCTACAATAATCCTCCAAGGTAACTTCGTCCCTACATCTTGCTAGAAAATCATATAACATGTGAACATTAACACTTACGTTATTTAAGTTAATACTCTCACCATGAACTCTTAACTCATTCCCAAACAAACATCCAATAAAGATAAACAAACAACTGTATTACTTATTAAAAACCCACCCCTCCTTTCAACCCACAAACTAATTAACAACTAAGAAGTTTCCTACTAAAACTTCCTTTCAACATGCTGCACCATCCAAATGGTGTCCCTTGAATCACGGACCTTTGTTCTGCACATAAATTGTTATTTAAGGAAGCAATGTACTTTGTCCGACAATAATGCCTTAAAATCTGCACATATTCTTGAACAAAACTTATGAAATGTCATTATATAAATTAATCAATAATAAAATAAATTTAATATCACACCTTAACCTCATGTTTTTTCTCACCACCACATTGACTACTGTCACTATTATCAACCATTACAGTATCACTTATGTAAACAACTGATGTTTGTTGGTATCGTGCAGCGGAATGTTTGGCGTTTGGACAAAAACCAAGAGGGGGTGTTTAAGTAATAAAATTAATACTTTAAATTTTTTTCGAAATTTTACCAATTAATTTAAATATCAATTCCTTTAAAAGCAATAGTAGATAAAATAAAAATATAGAGAAGCGAAAATGACACGGATATTTATACTGGTTCAGATCAAAAGATCCTACGTCCAATTGTTAATCTCTTCAAATAAAGAGATTAACTTAATCACTAACAAAAATCATATTACAATCAGATAACAAAAGAATAGGGAAAGAAAACACCTCTCTTGAAGACACAAGAGATGAACACCTTTCTCTGAATCACACAGAGAATCTTGACCTTAGCTTTCCTAGCAACAGTAGTAGCACTAAATCTCCTAGAAAATCGTCCTAGGAAAAGTTATCGGTCTACCAACACTAGGTTTTTCAAAGCTCTTTTGAGAACACTTAGAGAACTCTCTTTGCAGTCACAACACTAGCACTCTAGTTTCTCAAAAAGGTAAGTTGGAAGTAACTCTGATGTTCCTTAAATAGGGGTTTCAAAAATTAGGTCAAAAATTGAACAGTCACGTTCAAACTGATAGGGATAATCGATTATCACTATTGATAATCGATTATTTTAGTGTATTTTCTGAAAACAAAACTTTGAGCAGATAATCAATTATTAGAGGTGATAATTGATTATTCCAGTAATTTTTACAAAAATGGAAGAGTTATGATCTAGCTGTTGATTCTAGGCTATTGTAAGTACTTTAAACATTTTACAAGATAACTTTAAACATAAAACACTTGTCTTCATAATGTCTTCCAAATGGCTTTTAGGTTTCTTTATCATCATCAAAATCTTGCTTCAACATTTTAACTTGTCTTCTGCTTTTGCCAACAATGTCACATCTTGTCATATGTGGAAAAACAATACCTAGGCTTAGCACTTGAAAATTAAGAGGTCAGTGATGAGTCATTATTTTCCTTCATTCCACTAGCCCTTGTGTACCCATTTGACAGTTGTTCAGTACTTAATTGTTATCTTTAGTGTGTTTTCATCTGTTGGGCTTTATTGGGCCACTCTTCCAAATTTGGGTTAATTTCGCATTATTTGGCCTAATTTTCGTTTTTAATTATTTTTAGATATTTGGGTGAAGCAAATTTTGGAGCTTGGACATTAATATTCAGTTCAAGAGAGTCGCCAAATCATTGCCACATCATTTCCACATCATTTCCACGTCATCAGAGTGAATGTGCCAACATTTAAGGCCTAGAGTGGCATTTTTGTAATTTTGCAGCTCGTAATGGAAGTTTTGTAAATAATGAGTGGCAGAGTGATGGGACCACAAGAATTAGGTTTCTCCTTGATGCAAGAGCCACACACTTCATCTTCTACCTTTCTCCAAACTCCATTTTCGCTCTCCAAGCTTCCATAGAAGAGCCCGTTGCGGTATTTCACGTTTTTGGCTTATTTTTACCGTTTTTATGCACATTTGATAGCCCCCATTGAGGGTTTTACGTTTTGAATTCATTTTCTTGCTTGGGCAGTTCATTTTGTTGGTTTTATAGACATGGAACAACACCCATTAATGCGGTTTCGCATTTATATATGATAGCACCGTTTTGCATTTCATTGAAGCTTTGCAATCTCTCTTTTTGCTCTTATATTGCGTTTTCAAAATTCATAAGTTAGGGTTTTTGATTTTTGATGTTCTGGTTCAGATTTGAAGTGCTTGATTCTTCCATTTTGATGTCTAGCTAACCCTATTGCATTGATTCCTTGACAAAATTGAAATGAAACCATGAGATTGTTGGTCGTTTTTGGGGTTCGATTCGAAATTGCCTCTATTTCAGGTTGTGTTTAGATGATAAACACATATTTGATGCATGCTTAATCTCAAATTCGTGTGTGCACATTAATGGCTCGTATTCATGCTTAATGTTTATGAGTTTTGTCACAGCTTGCTTAAATTTGTGGGTATTAACTGTCTAAAATTTGTTACGCTTAATGACAATGAATCCATGGTAATTTTTGCTTAGTTGATTACTTAGGATTCATGAGAGCAAATTCGAATAGAACAATTAATTTGGTAATCTGTGATTGGTGAACTTTCAATTGAATCAAGGAATCATTACGTGTTCATATAACTGTTAAAATTATCTGCGAATTGAAGTTTGTTGTGAATCAGAATCTGCCAAACCCCCCTCCCTGTGTTATTGTTGTGTTCATCTGGAAATTGAAGCTTTGAACAAGAACATTGGTCGTTGGGAGACGACTTGGTTCAACTGTCACATACTGCATTTTAAGTGTTTTAATTTGGTGGGGTACGACCTCTATCAAATTTGGCGTCGTTGCTGTAACATCCCTAAGGAATATTACTTATTTTAATTAAATAAAATTCGAATCACAATAAATATTGCATTGAACATAAACTATTTCCCAAAAACGCGGGAAAATTTTAAAAGAACATAACTGGTACCATACATAATTCGAATGTACCATATCGTTATATACAAATGATATTAAAATTCAACATAAAAATATTTACATCAAAAACAAAACAGTAGAGTTTCTTTCAAAATCCCAAGTAGCCCATGCTTTCCGTCTCTAAGCAGCTCCTAGCTCACTTATCACATCATCTGCTCCCGGATAACAAATTATCCGATCATTGCCACACACACGCAGATAGAGTGAGCTATGCACAATAACAATGTAAACAGATATATGAAATAAATATGTTTGCCCCAATCCCAAAAATACATAATTAAAATCCTCATACTTTTCAAATCACCCAACCATGACCTCATAGTCCTTCATGAGTCATATGCATGAACTAGGTTTTGGGACTTCCCTGTGCTCCCACGAAAATAACTCATTCGTGGTCCAACCCTATGAGCCTATCCCGCTCATAGTCCTGCCCTACAGACTCCTCGCATGTAGTATAAACATCCAAGTCTCATAACTTGAACCCTGGCACGCACGCAATCACCATATTATGGACTCCTCGCCCAATAGTAGCCGACGGGAACATCACAGTTCCTTGCCCATCGTGCGCCCGACACATGCAATCACTATACTAAGGACTCCTCGCCCATTAGTAGCCGACGGGAACTCAACCAGTTCCATGCCCATCATGTGTCCAACCACCGAGCACACCCCAGACCCCTATTGGACTTAGTCCTTCAAGCCCAAACATCACACCACATGCATATACAATCTATCCTTACGAGATACAGCCAAAACACACTCACAAGCACATAGAAACATAAAAGTTCGCATAAACTCGCTTAGGCTAGGGACCTCTCGCCCAAGCTAAGCCCTCAGCCTCGCCTAGGCTAGCTCACCTCGTTTGAGCGAGCTTAAAACAACAACAACATCAAGTTATCTAGCTTAGGCGAGATCCTCTCGCCTGTGCGAGTCACACCTTCACCTAAAACAACATACAGACCTCGCCTAGACGAGGAACCACTTAAACAACGTCATTTCTCATCGCGACCTCGCTCAGGCGAATGTCTCTCGCCTGAGTGAGACTGAGTCACTCAAAACACCAATACTTCTCCGCCTGGGCGAGATATCGCGCTCAAAAGCGCCCAAATTTCCTCGCAATCTCGCTTAGGCGAACTGTCCCTCGCTTGAGCGAGACTAAGTCGCTCAACACCAAACCAAGGTCGCCTGGGCGAGCAGCGCGATAGACGTGAGGTTCTACAACTCTCGCCTAGACGAGATAGACTCGCTTGGGCAAGACTTGCAGAGTTCCCTCACTGTCACACACGCATTTTACCCAAAACAATGTTAATTCATGCCCAAAATTGTACCACAAACCAGTCAATCGATACCAATGTAATTATAATGGCAAATGCCATTCAGAATCATCCATTCCAACCCACTATACCACCAATTGCGAATATAAGACTAAAAGTATCCAAAACCCTCATCCCACAACCTATTCCACACACATAATCAAATATCCAAATTCCACATATCTCCATTTCACAATCACAGCACATAGAATGCGAAATTGACACCATTCAGAATTCAATTAAGAAGCAATAATCCATAATCATAACACAAACATCAATTAATACACAACACACAGAGACAGCTCCCCTAACCTGAAAATTTGATTGAAATTGGGAAGAAGATTGGTTTTCCTCGGTTTGCCAATGAAGTGCCACCGACTCCCTCTCAGTTCAACCCCTTTTTCGCACCCAAACCTCACCTCTCAACCTCAATTTCGTGCTCTCTCTACAATAGGTCACCACAGATGCTAAACCCCTTCCCTTAAGTTTTGGCTTTTATAGGTGCCTTTAAGAGGGTTTTTAAAAATAAAACGAGTTTTGGGTTTTAATTCCTCTTCAATGTTACTTATTTGGTAATTTCCCAACCCCCTTGGGTGCCCCCCTAGACTTTTCTTTACCCATTCACATTCATACCACAACGATTTCTTAGCAAAAATAAAGCTTATTCTTTGCCCACCAAGGTTTGAACCCATGACCTTCCACTCATAAGGCCAAAGCACAACCACTATGCCAATTCACATTTGATGATATACACAATCAACATAAGTTTGCATTTCAAATTCCACACTCTTACATATTATTAAAAATAAATCATAAAACAACAACACATAATTGGCAAACATAGGACTCGAACCCAAGTCCTTTCATACAATCAAGTACTCTCAACCACTTAAGCTAGTACTTTTTTTGTTTTCCAACCTACCTAACCTCAATCAAATGAAAGTGATTACCAACTTTGATGTGCGAAAACTATACATATTCAATCTCAACTCATTAGTGCAAACAAGACAACATGTGTGCAAAAGTAATACCCTGCCTTAGCACTTAAATACTAACAGGTTAGCATATATTTTCATTCCCACATTACATACATTCAAACCAATGCGTTGCAAACCAATCTGACTTCCTATAACAAATTAACCTTGCAAACCAATATCCCAATTAATCACTTCCAATAACAAAAATAAATTTATATTACATCAAGTCTATTTACCTTATGTAAGACTCGAGAAAACTTAGACTAAAATAAAACACATGGAAAAAAATTATAGTTTGATTAATATTGTTGAATTATTTAATTTAATTAGGTTATAAATTTATTAAATATGGAATAATTATTATTTATGTGATGGTTGTATTTTATTTAATTAAATGAGTCATTAAAGTTGCTATTTAGCTAATTTATGGAATTATGGTTTATGGAGTATAAGTGTTTTAATACTTATAATGCATGTTACGTGTTGTTTGAAGCTTTACCTTATTTCTTCTCTTTATTTTGTTGATTGGTGCATGAGGTTTTAATGAATATACTTGATATATCCTTCTTCTTTTCTATGGCCTGCATGTGTGATTGTTTTCTCTTCATTCACACTATTGCAACAAGTTTTTTTCATGAGATTAACTCTTCTACCTCTCCTTTTTTATTTACGTGAATGTGGTGACGAGTTATTAGCTTTCCTCTTTCTTTTTTTTGATATCATGTGTATTGATGTGGGTGCAGTACATGATTTTATATTTCAATGAGGCCAAGGATTGATTGAACACTTTCTTGTACGTGAGCTATTTATTTTGGTGCAGCCACCTTTCCTTTTCTTTATCTCGTTTTGAGGCACTACCCATTTTTCTACACTGCACACTTTTCGTAAATGGCGATTTCTACTTCGTTAACCGTTGGATCGAGCTGAAAGTTTAGCAGTTTATCCTTAACACATAGTTCTTGACTTTGACTAGTCGGATCTTGAATCAGAGCTCTATAGTGAGAGCAGTTTTTATCACAAGGTCCTTGTAGTTTTGTTGTTGACAACATTAACCTTTGTTGTTTGTTTGATGCATAACTTTCTCTATAGTTATTCAAATAAGCTGGTTTTTGTTGCATTTGATTCTTGATTCAATCATCTTTAATTTGAATATAAATACATAATTTTTGGAGTTTTACACAAGCTGCAGTTTTACTTATAAAATACCAAATCATTTGCCTAATGTGTTGTTAAGTTGGATTGGATAAAAAATATAAGAATTAGTTATGTTGCAAGAGAGAGAGATGTAAGTGAGGATTTTGAGGCATGAAGGTGTGCAAGGTTGTGATTCACAGTGGGAGAGTGACGTGAATAAAGAGGTTATGTGATTGGTGATTTTTTCTTGGTTTGTATGGTTTGCATGGTTATGTTGTTTAAACAGTGGTTTGAGGATACTTATTTGATTGTGATGTTATATTGTGTTTGAATGAATGTCACTCGTTGGGTTCATTGTATGAATGTATTATTTGATAAGTTGATGGGTTTATGTTATGGTTTATTTTCCATGCATGTGATGGTGTATATTTTGTTGGCAATATGTAATTCTCATGGGTTGCATTACGGGAGTGTTTTGCCTTGTTGAGACTCTTGGTGGAATTAAATGTTGTGTGAGGTTTTCCGTACCTAGGAACCCAATGAAGACTCTTTTGCCTATGTGAAGAAGTGGAAAAGGGTCATCTTCGCTTGTGTGAAGCAGTGGTAGAGGATTGGTTTGAGTGTTGTACCCTCTCGCCTAAGTGAAGCAGTGGGGAGAGGGTATATGTTTCACCTTATTTCGGCTCGTTGCGAGTATAGTGTCGGTGTGCGATGCATTGACATTTTTACTCATAATTCCTTGAGGAATAAGGAAGACAGTCTGGCTGCGTTAAGTGGGACGCATCGAACCATAAAGCTTGGTTATGATCACTATATTTGAAGATTTAAGATGAATGTGATGCTATGTTTGGTTTAGTATGATTGTTTGGATTTCGGGTTTGTGTGTTCAAACGAAGGATGGATTGTGATCATAATGTTTTCGTGTTACTTGAATGCGACGTTGAGTATTATTGGACATGTTTTATTTGCTAAATTTCTTTTATGAATATCATTGTTTATGGTTAGCTTACCCCTATTTGTTTGTTTGTATGTTTGTTGTATGTGCGATGATCGTTTAACGTATGTGTTATACGGGAGCAGATGATATTGTAGATAATCTTGGCATGGAGTAGATGGACGAGAGGCTGGGGTAGACTCGGGAGTTTTTATAATATATTTAGTTATTTGAAATCAGATACTAAAAATTATGTAATTTTCTTTTGATCGCAAATGTTATTGGATGTTTTTTGATAAAGTGACGGTTTGAACTATGTAATTTAAATTAAGTTAAAAGTTTTTATTAGTACATTTTCAATGTTAATTCTTTTTTCCACTAAATGCAAAAATTTTCTAATGTTCCGTGACATCCCAAATTTGGGGTGTTACACCTTACCCCACTTCCCATAATGGGTTGGATTCAACAATGGCTTTGCTTACCTCTTCACCAATGTAGAGCCACAACACAACGAAAAAGACCAATCCTTCAGATTCCGATTCAGAGTGATTCTTTTCAACAGCAGACCTTCCTCTTCCGCTGTTCAACAACACTATAACAAAAAAATCCAAACTTTATCAAATATTCTCCAAAAAGCGAAACAAAAAGGCCTCATTTCCATAAACAACACGAAATACCAGGACTTTGTTGCAGTGGGTAAACCAAATATTTTTTGTGCACCACCAACAGAGAAATCACCAACCCCGTCGAAAAGAAACTTGGGGGAGGGAGGAAAAACAAACTTGGAGGATGGAGGAAGAAAAAACTTGGAGGGTGGAGGAAGAAGAAATTGCTCTCCACTTCTCTCACGAGCTCCACTATTCTCTCTCCTTACTCTTTACCCACTTCTGTCACGAATCAACCTCCCTTTCTCGCGCGCTGTCTTTGACAAACATGGTCAATGTGGAAATTGTGTAAAAAAAAATTAAAAAAACCTTGCAAGGACAAGTTGTGAGAGAAGTTGTCACTTTTTGGTTGTTACTATATCATTTTTCAACTTAAAATCATAAAGCCACGTCATGGGAACACGTCATGGGGTAAGAAAAGGGTTAAATGATGAGGATCATTGTATCACTATTTTTTTTCTCTCACTCTCATTGCTGCCACATGATAATAGGAAAAGCAAATGGGTTTAAATTTTTTGAATCTTAACCAAATGCCAAATAACCCAAAATGGAAGAAATATTTATTGGTTAAGGTTAGGGTTTTTTGGAGAGGAGAGAAAATGGGAGATTTAAAAGCAGAGATAACCCGGGGGAGGGAAGGAAGAGGCTGCAGGAGAAACACAGGTTGGAAGAACCAATCAAGGTAGAGAAGCTTGACCTTGTCTTTATGTTGATTCTTTTATCTTTTGTATTTAATGAATGAGACTTTGAAGGGTGTGTATAAGTGTATGAGTATTGTTCATGTTGTTGTTTTGTTGTTGAATTCTGACCATATCCCTGAGGTTGAGTAACACCATTTTCTTAGTATGCTTCGAGGGATGCACGAATCAGTGGATTGTCTGAAGTTGGTGTAGGTAGGGCTTCCAAATGTCGTTCTGTGGCCGCATATGGGTGTCCAGGTTTTATGGGATGCTCTCCATTTGGGGTGGGTTGGGTAGTGCAACTTCTATTCTCCTTAATAACCTACACCATGTAAGGCCCGCTAAATTCCTTTTTCCTTTTCTGCCCTAAATTAAAAGGGTTTCCCTAATGTAATGGGCCTAAGGGCTGGCCTAATGGGGATTCAAACCCTAATCTACCCTAATTCCATTCTTTCATTCACTTTTCAGAAAACACGTTCCACCTTGCCACCTTTGAGTAGTCGCAACTCTCTGCTAGTGTTAGTTGTCAACCTTCTTCCAGCTAGCTCAAGTCAAGTTTCTGCTCCACGTATGTCATTCCTCAGCTCATGATTCCCCTTTTTTGGGCCTATTTCCATTTTTACCGTTAGGGTTTGGTAGTAACTCGTTCCTTTTTTCTATTTTACCGTTTATTCCAACTCTTTGGCCATCCTTAGGACAATCGTGCTCACTGTGTGCATGTCGGAGTGTTCCGCTAGCTTGTTTTCCAGGTACGGGAGGTTAGGGTTCGCCCTTTCTTTTGTGTTATGCTGATTGTGCTACTGTTTCATCATTTTAATATGCTTGGTGTGTTGATGCGAACTTGTGTATGGTAGTATTCAACCATTTGTGACCTGTTGAGTGTTTATGCACGAGAGAATAGTGGTGAGCACTGGTTTCCTCGCCCAAGCGAGCATGTGTCGCCTAGGCGAGATCAACAGAGGCTCGCCCAAGCTGCTTCACACGAGTGGTCGCTCAGGTGACCCACGTTGCTGTTGAGCGAGCGAGCATCTCGCCCAAGTGAGAGGGGTCTCGCCTAAGTGAGATCCCGCGTGAGGCTACTGTTCCCCTTTTCGAGCCCTCGCCTAGGCGAAGGAGGCTCGCCTAAGCTAGAGCCTCTTGCCTGAGCCAGAGCCTCGCGCCTGAGCGAGACCCTTCAGCCTGAGCGAGGAGCCGGGCGAGGTAGTGTGATGTGTGATTGTTTCCTTGAATCTTGAATGGTTAATGTTTGCTTGGATTTGAGTATTTTGTTAAATGCATGAGACAAATAAATATGCATGAGTGATGTGATTCATGAATTGTGAATAATGGGTTTGACATGAACTTAGCATGTGATCTTAATGAAGAGGTTGGTATTAAAGTGGCATGGTAACAAGATGAGTTGGAATGGTATATTCATGGATAAAGTATGATGAATTGGTATGGATTGATCTGGAACCTGAAAGGGATTGGTTATAAGGATTGATATAGTGTATATATATATATATGCATGATAGGTCTTTCTTGATTGAATGAACATGATTAGTCGATGGTTAGTGAATCAATCCTTGAGATCTCTATGTGGGAACTCAGGGTCGTGCTTCAGTGGTCGATACGTAATTCTATGGCCCCTGTTAGTGGGTGTCCATGGTGGTGCCCTATCTATATGGTCTGGTAATGATTCAAGGTAAGGTTGCATCCTGACACTCTAAGGAGTCAGTTAGTCTCACTTAGAGCGGACTGACTCTTGTGGTGAGAGTAGCAGGAGGCCTAAAACTCATTAAGGGCTAACCTTATGCGTGAGGTATTGATTCATCGTAACACTTGTAACACATAGCTCGGGGGTGATGAGAGGTATCAACCACAAGTGCAAGCATCCGCTGAATCCGACCACATTATATATATCCAGATGAGTCGAGTCAGGGTCTAGTGTATTGCTTGAGAAAGTCATAACATGTGGGGTGATTTATAAATACTGCTTGAATTGGGTGATAGTATGTGACTGCATGATAATTTATTTCTACTCTAGCTTACCCTACTATTGGTGTTGTATGTTCTGTGGTGTGGTCTTTTCTTTTGCAATGATCATCAACTTGTTGATGTGAGAAGAGGTGAGAACTCCCCGAAATAATCAGGGTGATGGAGGTTCTGCTGCATAGTTCGCTTGGACTAGATCTGTAACTTGATGGGTTTTCTTTCTGGGCTATGGCCCATGTATTAGTTTACTATTTTAATTCCCTTTGGGGTTTTCAGTTGGATGTTGTAACTAGTTTGCTTTGGCATTGTGGTGTTCCTAGGATCTTGTAGGGGTTGTGTTTAATACCCTAGGACTGCGCTGCTATACTATTTGTGCGTGACATTTCTTTAAATTACGCTTATTAATTAAATGGGACGTTACACACCACATGCTTCTTTAATCTGAGGAACCCATGGCCTGCATTAGAAGTGGATAGTTTCAGGGTTCTTTCTTTTTTACGGTGCAACCATGCGTTTCTTTTTGGGGTTAGTCTCCCTTTAACACATAGAAGGTCTTCTCTTCTTTTCCTGGTGCTATAGTTGGGTTTTTTGAAGTTTTCAGCGCAAGCAAATAGGTGCAACCCTTGTATCATTTCTCTAAACTTGGAGCCTGGTTCGTGGTAGTTTCACGGTAAGTGCGAGGAAATCGTGGTTGTTCCATGCTGGTGCAGGTGGTTGCGGGAATTTTTATGTTGTGGGTTTTGGGTTGGATATGTGGTATGGGTGCTACCATTTGGGTTCTAATTCGTGTGAGTTATAACGTGTGTAGTGGATGGATAGTGTAGTACTTTTCACGATTGGTTCTAGGATTTTTTTCTTTTGGAAGTGGTTAGTTCGGAGTTTTCTTACGTTCATGGATCAGGTGAGGGGCTTTGAGTAAAGACAAGTGCGTGCTATCAAAGGATAGAAGGGTTCTTCATTTTATGGTTTTGGCTTTTCTTTACGTTCCTAAAACTCATTTGTTTGGGGGTGCAGTGCATGCGTTTTTGTGGTGGTTTATTATTGGAGGTTGCGTTTCATTTTCTTGATGCATGGGGTGGTCCATGAATAGTTTTCCTCGACTTAATATATTACGTGTATTGGTACAAATTCCTTGGTTCTCATTAGTTTTTTATACAGAATTGATTAATTGACAAACAAAGTTTGATAAAGCTGAGGTGTGTATCACATGTTTTCATTTTTTTAATTTTGATAAAATTTACCACGCTGGCTTCGAAGGAAAGAAACTCTAGTTTTGAAGAATTTTTCTTTCATACTCTTCTCCTTTCTGTATCTTTGTCATGCGTTCCCCTTCCTTTTTTCGTGCACCACTACATGTTAGTTCCATTACTCTTGCTTTGTTTTCAAATTTTTGGGTTTACTGTTTTTCTTTTTGCACCCTCCAAATTCACAACACACGTCTCTATTGTTTACTACAAGCGCTAGGCAACCCTACTCTTTGCACCTTATAGAAAATGTGCAGCAGAATGGTTAGTGTTTGGACAAAAACCAAGAGAGGCTGAATTGGTTTTAATATTAACATTAATATTTTAAAAATTTTCTAAAATTTTGCTGTTTAATTTAAACCTTAGTTCATTTAAATGCAATAACAAATACAATAAAGAGATAAGGAAGAAGATTGGACACAAGTATTTATACTGGTTCAACTCAAAAGATCCTACGTCCAGTTGTTAATCTCTTTATACAGAGAGATTAACTCAATCACTAATAATAACATATTACAATCAGATAATCAAGATAATAGGGAAAAGAAAACACCTATCTTGAAGACACAAGAGATGAAAGTAACCTTCTTTGAATCACACACAGACCTTGACCTAGCTTTCCTAGCAACAACAACAACACTCAATCTCTGTGAAACCCTTTTAGGAAAAGTTATCGCTCTACTCACACTAGGCTTTTGAAAGCACTATTAAGAACACCCAGAGAACTTCTTTGCAAACACAACACTAAGACTTTGGCTCTCAAAAAGGTAATTTCGAAGTAGAACTGCAGTTCTTTAAATAGTGATTTCGAAAAATTAGGTTAAACACTGAACAAACATGTTCTAACTACAAAGGATAATCGATTATCACTTATGATATTTGATTATTCCAGTAGGTTTTATGAAAACAAAATTTGAACAGGATAATCGATTATCCTGGGAGATAATCGATTATTCTAGTAGGTTTTTGAAAAATTAAAGTTTTCACAGATAATCAATTATCCTTAGTCATAATCGATTATCACTACAGATTTTCCAAAAATGAGGGAACCCAAAGAGATGAAGTTTATGTTGCTGATTCTAAGTTAATTAAAAATACTTTACAAAAACAATTAACTTATTTTACAATCTCCCCCTTTTTTATGATGATTCCTATAGTTGAGAGTCTTACAAAGAGAATGGTTAAAATAAGTTAATGTTTTCTTTAAACTTTTCTCCTCTTTTTTTATCATTAGAGAAAAGGCTAAAACTCCCATTATATCAGATAATCATCATACCACAAGAAGAAAATGATGTGCTTAATCATTCATAATTATATTTAAAAGGGAAAGTACAAATAGTGGTAAATCATAAAATAAGAAATAGAAATCCTCCCCCTAAAATTTTGCACTCATGTCATCATCTTCTTTTGCATGAGTGAATTCCTCATCAAACCTATTTTCTAGATTTGAAATTCTAGTATCTATCCCCCTAATTAGTCCAAAAACTTCTTCGTGACGTGAGTTAGAAAGAAGAAATAATTCTTCTAGCCTTTTATTCATGCTCAATATGTTTTCTTCTAAGGAGAAAAATGATCCAGCACCACTAGAAGATCCAACATTTTGTGAAGTAGAGGCTATAAGATCAGAAGGAGGAGTTCTTCATTTTCAGCTTCATAATTTGGCATATCATCTCTATGGACATATACATCACCAAGAGGAACAAGTTTTAACTACTTGAGAGAGTTGTCAGCAATTTCATTTGCACGAATTGTACTTTTACAAAGCTCCCCAATTGTGTCGACTCCTTTGTATTCATAAATCCTTAAGATTAGGAGAGAATATGGTAGAGGATATTGTGGATACCTTTTGGCTTTTAGCATAGTATCAATGATTAAGCTTGACCATTTGATGGGCACACGATTTAAAATCCCATACATTATAAGAAGATCAATGATGAGTCATTATTTTCCCTTATCTCATTCCCCTTTTTGTACCCATCTTGATGCTTGTTTAGTGCTTAATTGTCTCTTGCTAGAGCATTTTCCTCAATTGGGCTTCATTGGGCCATTATTTCGAATTTTGAGTAATTGGCATTAATTGGTCTATTTTTTGTTACCAATTATTTTTAGGTATTTTGTGGAGCAAATTTTTGAGCTTGGACAATAATCTTAAGATGAAGAGAGAGTTTCCATATCATTTCCATGTGAGCACCATGCCAATCAGCTTGTCCACGTCACTTGTCCACCATTTTGAACCTATAGTGGCATTGTTGTAATTCTGAGTGGTAGATTGGCGATTTGTAATTATAAGTTCCTATGGTAATGTGACCACATTTTTGGAGGGTTTCCTTAGAGTGACAGTCCCTCTCTTCTTCTCCCTCATTCTCAATTTTTACTTTTTTGAGAGAACACCCATTTGGGGGTTTTCGTTTTCACGCATTTTCCACACGTTTTGGAGTGTTTTTGAGCATTTTGCACACTGTTTCAGTCTGTTTTCTTCATATTGGTGATGTATTTTTTCTTTACCTTTGCTTTGTAATTCGAATTCCACCGCTTTCTGACTTAGTGTATTGACTACTTGAAGGAGATACAATTAAGCTTTGAGGTTCTATTTTGTATTTGTGTTTTGCCTCTTAATTACAGATTGGGTAATGTGTTCTTGGTTGATTTCGTTCATGCTTAATGAATTAGGTTGGCTGCCATAGATGAATACACGTTTGTATTTCTTAATTGCGTATTGAAACACGCTTTCAATCCTCGCTTAGTAGGTTTGAACGAATGGATTGGGTATGACTAGAACCCTAATTACGTGACCCATTATGAGTGAAATTGCATTCAAATTCAAGGAAGTCAATACTGTTTTTAATCTGCTTTATTAACATTTACAAAACTATTTAATTTATTATCATAATTCTGGAATCTGCCACCCCCCCTTTGTGTTGAATTGCATCTGAAAATATCTTTCAATGAAAGGTTTGGTCACCGAGAGACGACCTTGTTTGAACTATTGAGTACTACATTTACATGTTTTATTTGGTTGGGTATAACCTTGATCAATCAACCTCTAAGCATATGGCATGATTTGTTCCTCTAGGACACATAATCCAGACAATTAAATAAGGGATGAGTCTTTCATCCATTTTGAGACCCCTTGTTGATAATTGTCTTCCAACATCCTGTGCAAGGTTGCATAAGAAGGATTAGTAAGTCAAAATTTGATTAAAGCCATTAATACCATTTAGGATAGACTCAACATCATCATTTATGGGAAATTTTGCCACATTTTCCCAAATATAATTATCAATGATGATGTTAACACCATTGACCTTTGTGTAAACAACTTCATCTCTGATTTTGAGATTGTAGTAGAATACTCTTATAAGATCAAGATAGTATGATCCCTGCATTTCTACAAAATGCTTGATGCCTTGAAAATTGAAAAGAGAGGGAAATTCAAAACCTGCAGTTGTGAACCTGCGAGTACTAATGTAGTTGGGAGAGATGATGGCCTTGGGTTTCCAGATTTGGATAAATTCATCTCTCCTTTCTTCGTCGAAAATCCAACCTTCAATGGAAGAAGTTTGTGGAGAAGGCTGAGTTGAACGTGGAGTAGTACGTCGACGGGTGGGAATTTTGCTGCAGGATGATTTTGCCATTGTGAATAACACTGAAATTTGAGAGTGAGAGAGAGAGCTGTGCGAAACTTTAGGGTTCAAAAGGGGGCAAATTGAGAGATGTCAATTTTTCTGGGTGAATAGTTGAAATTGGCGGCGAGAATTTATAGGAAGATGTTTGCCAACGAATATATTGAAGAAATCGAGGCAAATCTAGCTGTTACAACGACTAGTTTTTGAAATTTTTTTGCCCAACGTTGCGCGATAATTGATTATCCTTGGTGATAATCGATTATTATTTCAAGGTTTGAATCCTAAAAAGAATTGGATGAGCAGATAATTGATTATTGTAAGTTATAATCAGTTATTACAGAACAAATTTTAGTAATTTGGATAGGGGTTTTGATAATCGATTATTCTCTCTGATAATCGATTATCCTTAAGAATTTGAACTTTATTTAGAGAATGGATAATCGATTATCCTTAATGATAATCGATTATTGAGCGATGCTTTACCAAAATTTGGAAAACTTAAGTTGTTGCACTTTCAAGATATTTCTAGTATTTCCAAATCTCTCCTAAGTTCATAAAATCCATCTTCGGCTAAAGGTTTTGTAAAAATTTCAACTAATTGATGCTTGGTGTTTACATATTCTATAACACAATTTCCTTTACTTATATGATCCCTTAAAAAATGATGTCTAATTTCTATGTGCTTTGTTCTATAGTCCATTATGGGATTTTTGGTTAAGTTTATGCCACTTGTATTATCACACTTTAGAGGTATGTGATTTTGATAAATATTATAATCCTCTAATTGTTGTTTCATCCATAGGATCTGAGCACAACAATTGCCAACAACAATGTATTCAGCCTTAGTAGTTGAGAAAGCCACACATGCTTGTGTCTTGGAGTGCCAAGAAACTAAGGAACATCCTAAAAGCTAGGAGAGGCACCTGATGAATACCAAAGCCCAAAACAAGCAGTTCCTTTTAAATATTTTAAAATTCTTTTTACAGCAGTAAGATGTGATTCTTTTGGATTAGCTTGAAAACGAGCACACACACATACAACTTGCATAACATCAAGCCTACTTGTAGTAAGATATAACAGAGAACCTATCATGCCTCTAAACATGGTTTGATTTACTTCTATACTTGATTCGTCTTTATCTAAATAACAAGAGGTTCCCATAGGAGTACTTGCTTCCTTAGTAGTATCCATTCCAAATTTCTTAAATACCTCTTTGCAGCACTTAGACTGTGATATGAAAATTCCATTTTCCATTTACTTAATTTGCAAACCCAAAAAGAATGTCAATTCACCCATCATTGACATTTCAAACTCACCTTGCATTATACTTGAAAATCCTTCACATAGAAAATTATTAGTAGATCCAAAAATCATGTCATCTACATAAATTTGCACTAAAAAAATACATTCACCTACTCTTTTGATAAACAGAGTTAGATCAAATTTTCCTCTCTCAAAATCATTTTCTAAGAAAAATGTGCTTAATTGTTCATACCAAGATCTAAGTGCTTGTTTTAATCCATAAAGTTCTTTTTTAAACTTATAAATGTGATTAGGAAATACTTAATCTTCAAAACTAGGAGGTTGCTCAACATACACATCTTCTTTTATAAATCCATTTAGAAAAGCACTTTTAACATCCATTTGATACAGTTTAAATTTCATGAGAGACGCATAAGCAAGAAGTAAACATATGGCTTCTAACCTTACAACTAGAGCATATGTATCATCATAATCTATACCTTCTTCTTGTTTGTATCCTTTTGCTACAAGTCTGACTTTATTCTTGGTGATGTTTCCATCTTCATCCAGCTTGTTTATGAACACCCACTTTGTTCCTATTACTTGATGTGAATCTTCTCTATGAATGAGTTCCCAAACTTCATTCCTTTCAAATTGAATCAGCTCTTCTTGCATTGCAATGCACTATTGATCATCTTGAAGAGCTTCTTCTACATTCTTTAGTTCTACCTTTGAAACAAAAGCTATTGTCATACAATAATTTGACATATTCCTAGTAATTACTTCCTTTGATATATCTCCAATGATGTTTTCTAGAGACAGTCCTCTAAGTGATTTCCAGCTTTTGGCAAGATCTTTAGGTTGAGGCAGTGGGTTCTCATTTAAGTACATTTCATCAAGATCCTCTTTAATATACTTTTCATCATCAAGATCCTCTTTAATATACTCTTCATCTCCTCAAGGTCCACAACTTCATAAAAAACAACATGCATAAATTCTTCTACATTTAAGGTTCTTTTATTAAAAACTCTATAGGCTTTACTGGTTAATGAATATCCTAAGAAAATAGCTTTATTTGTTTTAGAATCAAAATTTCCTAAATTTTCTTTTCCATTAAACAAAACATTTACGTCCAAATATTTTTAAATGTGCTACATTAGGCTTTCTTCCTTTAAACAACTCATAGGGGGTAATTTTTAAGATGGGTCTAATGAGCATTCTATTCAATACATAACAAGTCGTGCTCATAACATTAGCCCAAAAATATTTAGGCATTTCATATTCGTTCAACATTGTGCGAGCTAGTTCCTCTAATGATTTGTTTTTCCTTTATATAACTTCATTTTGTTGAGGAGTTCTAGGTGCAGAAAAAATATGCATAATCCCATTTTCTTCACAAAAAATTTCAAACAATTCATTTTGAAATTCCGCTCCATGATCACTTCTCAATACCTTATTTTTCAAATAATTTTCACTTTGAATCATTTTTCCAAATTTTTTAAAGGCTTTAAAAGCCTCACTTTTTAATGTGAGAAAGAAAGTCCAAGTATATCTTGAGTAATAATCAACAATAACAAGAGCATAGTAATTCCCCGACTTTTTATCCTAGAAGGACCAAATAAATCCATATGCAACAGTTCTAATGGCTTTGAAGTAGAAATAACATTTTTTGAATGAAATGATGATTTTACTTATTTTCCCTTTTGACAAGCAGCACATAGTTTATCTTTTTCAAACTTTATTTTTGGCAAACCAAATACTAATTCTTTAGATATTAGCTTGTTTAGATGTTACATATGAATATGAGCAGCTCGTTTATGCCACAACCATGAATTTTCTTCTTTAGCAACTAAACAAGTTATATCACTAGATGATGCATTATCAAGATCTATCAAGTAGATGTTATTATGTCTCATACCTTTTAGGGCTACTTCCTTAGAGTCCTTTTGATGAATGGTGCAGTAACCACTCTCAAAGATGACTTTGAGTCCTTTATCAGATAGTTGACTTATATTGAGAAGATTGTGCTTTAATCCTTCCACAAATAGCATATCTTTGATCTCCAAGGTATTTCCTCCATCAACATCACCAATTCCAAGTATTTTTCCCTTGTTGTTATCCCCATATGTAACGAATCCTTGTTCCTTTCTTTTAAAGTTCTTAAACTTCCTTTTATCTCCAGTCATGTCCCTTGAACAACCACTGTTAAGATACCACATTGATTTCCTGGATTTTGAAGTCATCTGCAAAATAAGGAAGTAATTTATTTAGGTCTCTAACAACTTGTTTAGGTCCTTGAGGTTAGAGAAAAATAATTACCTAACAACAGGCACCCAAGAATACTTTCTATTTGGAACACCAAAATGTTTAATATTGCACTTATTTGAAGTATGACCCTTTTTCATGCAATAAAAACAAGTAGTAACACATGCATTCATAGAATAAGCAGTTCCTTTTCTTTTAGATTTATTTTTCTTATTATAATTAAAAGCATACCTATTTCTATTTGGATTCTTCTTAAGAGTAAGTTTTTCACAATTTTTATTTTCCAACGCATCTTCAAGTTGTTTTTCCAAAATATATATATCAAACATGTAACTTTTACAGGAAGCACATTCAACAATTTCTTTTTCATTGTTTTCTAAAGTTGAAATTTTATTTTTTAAAATTTCTTCTTCCTCAAGAGATTTTTCAAGTTTATTTTGTAACTTTTTAAACTTATATTTTAATTTCCTATGAGCAATATCTAATTTACTATATTTAATAAGAAATTGTTGAAATGCATCATAAATAGATGGTTTCTCCTTGCTGCATACGAAACATTGTGTATTCTTGGATCAAGGAGTTCTTATGTTCCCTTTTTACATCGTCTATTCCTTCATGAGTCACTAGCAAAATTTCCCACATCTCACGTTCACTAGTTTAGGTTGAAATCCTCTAAAATTCATCAAGGGTCAAAGCAGATGAAATAATATTTCTAGCCTTAACATCGTATTGAGCCCGTTTATTTTCATCTATAGTCCATTGTGAAAAGGGCTTTGGTTCCTGCACATCATTAACAACATTAACAGGAACAAGCAGACCAATTAACACAACACCCCAATTACCCCTATGAATAGATTCCAAAAATATTTGCATTCTAACTTTCCAGAAGGGGTAATTTTTACCAGTAAAAAGCAGAAGTCTATTGTAGACGCACCCTCAGCAAAAGTTTGGTTTTGACCAACCATTTTCAAAAATTTTGAAAAACTATAAAAGCAAGCTCTAATACCAATTGTAGAAAATGTGCAGCGGAATGATTAGCGTTTGAACAAAAACCAAGAGGGGGTGAATTGGTTTTAATATTAAAATTAATACTTTAAACTTCTAAAATTTTAACGTTTAATTTAAACCTTAGTTCCATTAAATGCAACAACAGATACAATAAATAGATAAGGAAGAAGATTTGACACAAGTATTTATATTAGTTCAGATCAAAAGATCCTACGTCCAGTTGTTAATCTCTTTCAACAAAGAGATTAACTCAATCACTAATAATAGCACATTATAATCAAATTATCAAGATAGTAGGGAAAAGAAAACACCTCTCTTGAAGACACAAGAGATGAAAGTAACTTTCTCTGAATCACACAAAGACCATGACCTAGCTTTCCTAGCAACAACAGTAAAACTCAAACTACTAGAAACCCTCTTAGGAAAAGTTCTCGCTCTACTCACACTAGGCTTTTCAAAACACTTAGAGAACTTCTTTGCAAACACAACACTAAAACTCTAGCTCTCAAAAAGGTAAGTTGGAAGTAGAATTGCAATATTTTAAATAGGGGTTTCAAAAAATTAGGTTAAAAACTGAACAAACATGTTCCAACTGCCAAGGATAATTGATTATCACTTATGATAATCGATTATTCTAGTAGGTTTTCTGAAAAAAAAAAATTGAACAGGATAATCGATTATCCTAGGAGATAATCGATTATTCTAGTACGTTTTTGAAAAATTAAAGTTTGCACAGATAATCGATTATCCTTAGTGATAATCAATTATCACTGCAGATTTTCCAAAAATGAGGGAACCAAGAGAGATGAAGTTTATGTTGCTGATTCTAAGATAAATAAAACTACTTTACAACAATAATTAACTTATTTTACAAGATAAGTTTAAACATTTAAAAACTTCTCTTCAATTTTGCTTGGTCATCATTCAAAGTCTCTAGGCTTTCTTCTTTTGCCAACACACCCCATAGTTTCGCCTATGCACTTTTTGTATTTGGAATATCTCTATTATTCTTTGTGCTTGATGGTTGGTAACGTTGTCATTGGCGCGATCAAATTAATACTACTTATCTATAACAACTTCAATATTTTTAAGAAAGTAGCCAACAAAATAGAAATGGTAAAGTAAACCCTAAGTCGTCTCCAATCAGGGTTAGTCAAATTAGTAAAAGTAATAAGAGAAATAAAACTTGTGAAAGATAAAAAAATATAAAAATAATGATAAAGAAAATAGATGGATTCAACTACTTTCAAAATAGATTCTTCATGGGTTATCTAAGGATTTTTCTTCAAATAATTATTGTCTTAAATTTTCAAATTAATCAATGTACATTCTCAATTAATTTGTTGGCATTCTTACTATTACCCAAAGTACATTCTTAATTAAATATTACTATGTCTAATCATGTCTATTATTTTTCCTCTTATATCAAGTAAAAAGCTATTTAATCCAAGTACATTCTTTATTAATTCTTATTAAACTTTTCACCTTTAATCAAAGTACATTCTCAACATTGGCAAAACACATACAATCACATGAGAGTTTCTAAATTTAATCAAAGTACATTCTCAATTCAAATGAAAAACCCTTGAACTCATATCATTGATATGTTATGTAGATTTAACATCGTGCTAACTTGCTATAATGTAAAAATCATTACTTTTACTTGATTAAAAGGAAAAAGACATAGAAAAATACAAATCATAACAATAATCAAAATAACAAACCAATTATTGCATTCTAACCTCAGAATTCATAATGGAATTACAATGGAACCAATCCGAGGAGCTCAGCCCTCCATGGAATCAAAATAAAATAAAAATAGAAGAAGAATAGAGAGAGAGAACAAAATTAGGCCCTCCTAAAGGGTTGCTAAACTTCGAATATCCGAACCTGTCTTTTTGCTTCCCTTGATCTCTCTATATAAAACTTGGACTAGGCTTTTTCTATTACTAAAATCTCTCAAATATCTTAAAAATAATCACAAATATCATTTATCTTTATAGTTTTTTATGAATATCTAAAAATATTTGGAGAGATATAGTCAATTTTAAAACTATTTGACAAATACAATTGGTTAAAAATTTGATATAATTAAATAAATAAATTATTTAAAGATATATGATAAATTACCACCAATTATTATTTGCATTAATTTTCCAAATCAACCATTTTTAATATCCTTCAATTATCTCCTAAATAATCTAATATCCTCAAGATATATTTTTTTGTTGTGGAGATCTAAAAAGAGTTCAGAAGATCTTGTCATATTTAAAAAGAGTTGGTAGTTATGATCTTTTGATATTTTATTATATAATTAAATAAGATAATTATTTAAAAATATCAAATAAAATATCTAACGATATGTTTTTCTCAAATTATCTTTTATCATAAATATTTATGAATTATCAAAGCCTTTTTGTAGAAAAAGATAGAGAAAATTGAAGTTCCTATTTTTGTTCCTCGTTCCCTCTTCCTGGCATAGCCAAACTTCTTCACTTTTTCAAGCTTTTCTTGCCTTATTCATGCAATGCTTGGTTTGGATTTTTGTTATTTTGATAATTTTCTATTTTTGGATTGATCTTTAAGGTGTCATGAAACTTTAATCAATTTATTTCCACACCTCAATGAGTTCAACTTAGTTGTGTTGGCACAAGCAAGCTTGAAGCAAAGAATTGATAAAGCCATGCACATGAAGATCATAGGTGTTTGATGAAGATTGATGAAGATCCCTTTGAAGATTATGTTTTAGTGTAGTAAATTTGAAATAACATGTTAAATGTAATGTGTTAGTGTTTTATCTTGTTGGTAGGCTATATGACATAGGTTAGATGTCTTTTATCTTTAGTGTGTCTTTAAATCTGTTAAAATGGGTTTTAACAGGTTAAAAGGCTTGTTGTATATAGTTTCTGGTATGAATGTATTCAGTCAGTTGAATTATTTTTCAATCGACTGATTTCACTTAAGTCAAGTGAAAATCAACTGATTGTACGGAAAATTCAATCGACTGTTTTCACTTAAACCATACTATATAAGTTGTGTTTTCATGTGCAGAGATGCGAATCTGCATTTTTGAGCACGAAACTTTGTCATTCATCTTTTGGAAAGCTCTTTCTCTCTCTCTCTCTCTCTCTCTCTCTGTGTGTGTGTGTGTAATACACAACTATAACTCGTGTTTTGAAGATCTTGGTTGATCTTGGAGGAATTTTGGCTTGTGAGTAGCTTGAAGAACACATGTATGGTTGGCTAAGGACAACCACCATCAGGTTTGGATGTTCTTGTGCCTCTGGTTGGTTTGCCTGATGTAATTTAAGGTCTGTAAGTGTGATTCTTGCAGGGTGTGTGTCTAGATAATTGTGTGAGTCAAAAAACTTGTGAGTTTTGTTGTTGAAAAGTGTAATCTTGGTGTGTGATTTGTAAAGCTTTTGAATATAGTGGAAACCAGGCTAAGGTTGTCCTGGTAAACTGGATGTAGCTTTGTGATTGAGTGAACCAGTATAAAAATAGCTGTGCATTTCTCTTTCCTTCATCTCACTCTCTTTGAAACTCTTTAAAAACTCAAGAAAACCAAGCAATTTGATCTTTGGTGTGATATAATGCGTTCTTGTGTAATCTAAGGCTTTATACTTCTTATAAATACTGTTGGAACAAGTCTTGTATGTAAAAGATTGTTGTTTGAGTTGAATTTGCGAATTCTATATTCTACATAAATTTCCAGTATTTTAGCCGACTGATTTGTCTTTTTAATCGACTGTTTCATAGCATCAATTAATCGACTGAAAATGTACTGGTCTGCTGCATTTCCAGTCCATTAGATTCAATTGAAAAGAAGTTTAAGCCTTCAAAAAAGTTTTATAAAGCCAATTCAACCCCCCCCCCCCTTTTTGGCTAAATTCACCATTTCAAAACTAACAAGTTACAGCAACACCAACACACCTCAAGTATCCAAAGATCATTTATGCAACTAAAAAGTTATTTTTGTATCTAATGGTCAATAAATCCAATTATAAAAAGTCTTAGTTGAATCAATCTTTTAAGAATAAAATTCAATTAAAAATCTAGAATTAAACATTAAATGAAGGCATAAATATTAACTCATCAACCGCACACCTTGTTGCATTTATTTTGTTCTTGGGTTTTGTTCGTATTTTACTCGTTGCACCACACGTTCAATACACACAACACATATTTAATTACTCGCCACACCACACGTTTCATTATTATGCACCCTTATTAGTTTTGTTTTTTATTTGGGCTATGTTAAGTTTTAAGCTTTTAATTTATTTCATTTTTAAATGTTTGTATTAAACTTTTTATATCATTTGCTATCTCAGACGCTCACCTTTGTCTAAATAATAAAAATAAAAAAATAAATTATAAAATTAAATTGAAAGGTGATTTTCCACACTTTTTGTTAAAGAACGAGTACTCGAGCGACCATCCACGTCAGCGTAGTCCTAATACTTATTACCTTTTCTTCTCTTAAAAATTCTAAAAAATATTAAATTTTCAAAATTAAAAATGTCAACCCTTGTTCACTTAAGTGCGGTTCTCACTAGGATTCCCTTTCATTTAAGCCTAGCTCGAACTAACACAATTTCTCAAAAGGTTTTTTAAAAGAACTACATTACCATAATTCTCCATTATGAATGGAGATACGTAGGAGTGGTGATTAATCCTTGTCGTGCAAAAAAAATTGAAAAGATATTTTTGTCCATTCTTATTATTTTTGGGGAAATTTAAGCATTTCTAAATCCATATCACTTTTGCATATTTAATTAAAGGTATTGCCTTCGGGCAGGCTATAGGGTGCTAACACCTTTCCTTCACATAACTGACTACCAGCCCAAAATCTAGTTTTTGGAGACCTTATTTTATCTTCACGAGTCTCCATAGATTTTCCAAACTAAACTATGGTGGCAACTCCAAAACTTTTATTTGTTTTTATTTTACTTTTTTGAGTTACCCATCCCATTGTGAGTTAGGTTGAAAAATATGGCGACTCCATTGGGACATTTAAAGAGTCAAGACACATAATTAGAAATGCAAAATTGGTGTGGTTTTTCTTATGGCTTCTTTCCCCTTTTCTTTTGTATTTTAGTATATTCTTTATTTAGTTGTTATTAGTAATTCTATCTATATTTATTGTGAGCTTTGATGATTGAAATATATGTATATATCCTTGTTTGTTTGGATGTTTGAAGTAGACAACATGTCACGCACACAATATGCATATCATCAGTGGGGGCCTATACACGGGTCTAAGCATAGCTTAGAATTAGAAGGGGTTATGTAGTAGTGTCACTTGGGATGTACTTCTTGTTTGGCTAATTTGAGAATGAAGCTAGAGTATGATCTCTTCATTTGTGTTCCAACACCGAGTTGATTACTCAGTTGTTGTAGAAACGCAGTGAAGAGGGTCATAGCTCTAGTGAAAAAACTTGTGGCTTAGCAACAACAACATGTAAAGGATTTTTTTAAAATAACATTGTCAAATCATGCGTAATTTTTAGCATTACATGAGGTAAGTCATGAATTTGTTTGGTTAAGGTCGATAATTCAACATGTGTGACAAACTTGTGGTTTATCTTCGAGAAAAATGAAATCAACAACCATATATGAAGACAATAGTGCATGCATTGCTCAATTGAAAGAATGATATATTAAAGGAAACAAAATAAAACATATTCTTCCAAAATTCTTTTACGTTCCTGATATTCAAAGAAATGGTAATGTAGAGATAAAAAAGATTCGTTCATGTAAAAATCTAGCAGATTTATTTGCAAAGTCTTTGCTAAGGAGAACTTTTGAATAATCGGTTCACAAAATTGGACTTCATTATCTTAATCATGTAAGTTTACATGAGGGGTCAAATAGAAGATGTAATGAACAATATTATATTAAAAAATATAGAAGGATTTACTTTTTTTTCCTCACTAGGTTTTTTATCCCAAAGGATTTTTCCTAGTAAGGTTTTAACGAGGTACATTCTCATCTCAATAGAAACCCAACGGGTTGTGTTATGAATTAATAATCGTCCACTAATTTGATATAGTTACTCATATTATTAATTAATTTGCTACAATTACTCATATGATTGACAAATAAGATTGAAGTATTTATTATCGTTACAGTGGTAAACGCCATTTGAGTTGTACTTGTCGTAAACCAAAGTATCTTACAAATAATGAGAAGAACATAGAAACACACTTCGCTTATGAAGATGGTGATTCTAATTATGGTCATATGGATGTTACTCATCTTGATATTATTATTATTTAGACCAATGAGTTCTTATGTACTATACATTCACAAAAGTTGATAATAAGACCACCAGAAAAATTAGGAATGAGTCAATCTCATTTTCAGAACGAATATAGGGTGATATTTGTGGTCCAATACACCCACCATGTGGATCATTTATATATGTCATGGTTTTAATTGATGCATCAACTATATGGTTACATATTTGTTTATTATCAACTTGCAAACAAGTATTTGCAATGTTATTAGTACAGTTAAGAGCTCACTTCCCAGATTATCCGATTAAGAAAATCTATTTTAATGACACTGGTGAAATTACATCTTATGCTTTTCATGAGTATTGTATATAAATTGAAATTCAAGTTGAGCATCCAGTAGCACATGTTCATACTCAAAATAGACTTGTGAAATCATTACTAAAATGTCTAAAATTTGTTGCAAGACCATTACTTATGAGAGCTAATCTTCCAATGGCTACTTGGAGATATGCAATTTTGCATGTTGCATTATTGATTCGCATCACGCCAACAATTTATCACAAATACTCTATTATGTAGTTAGTTTTTGGTTAGTGGCCTAATATTCTCATGTAAGAATATTTTAGTGTGGTGTATATGTTTCAATTTCCCCACCAAAAGGGATTATGATGGGTCCTCAGAGACGATTGAGAATATATGTTGGATATCATTCTCCCTCAATAATAAAATATCTTGAACTACAACCACGAGACTTATTTACAGTTCAACTTTTTGACTATCACTTTGATGAATAAGTTTTTCCAACATTAGGGGGAGAAAGAAAACAATTGGAAAAAAATATTGGATGGAATGAATTATCATTATCTTATCTTAAACCTCGTACAAAACAATGTGAACTGGAAGTTCAAAGGATAATTCATTTACAAAATTAGTCAATCAATTACTGAATG
The DNA here is from genome assembly GCF_037176805.1 of Vigna unguiculata. Classification (NCBI taxonomy): domain Eukaryota; kingdom Viridiplantae; phylum Streptophyta; class Magnoliopsida; order Fabales; family Fabaceae; genus Vigna; species Vigna unguiculata. Next base: position 17,764,187 of record NC_140795.1, on the reverse strand, counting down.
TTCTTACTAACAGAAAGGGTATTCAAATCATATATGCCAACTGCTAATGCTTCGAGTATATTTGATATTAATTCATAACACGCATGTAGCGTGGTAGGCCTATTAGTTTCAAAGACACGTTTGAAGCGTGGTAGGCCATTTGGTTCCAAGATAAAAGCTCTTGAATGAGAAAGGGAGCTAAAATGCAATATGACCTAATCAAAAATGTGGAAATCCCAAAAGATTCATTTGACATAATTAATGATTCGGTTCCAAAAGAACCTTAGGTAGCTAAAATTTTTGAAAATGATGAGATCTCAATAAATTATGTCATGGATCATATAATATGTAACCAAAATGAAGTAAACATTGACGAAACTTTTACATATAATATAGCGATAAATGCTATGAATTACAATGAGGATCAATAACCAATGATCATTGAAGATTGTCAACAAAGAAATGATTGGCCAAAACGAAAATATGCAAATAAGCATAATTAGATTTGCTTGCTAAAAGAAAGTTTTTGGACCTGTAGTCTGCACACTTGAAGGTGTGAAATCCATTGGGTACATATGGATTTTTATGCAAAAATCAAATTAAGAATGACAAAATTGTTAGATATAAAGCTAATAGGTTGCTCAAGATTTTTTCACAAAACTTGATATTGATTTGTGAAAAGACGTATTCTCTGGTATTGGATGCAACAACATTGCAATATTTGATTATTTTAGTTGCAAAACAAGGTTTGCATTTACATCTAATGGATGATGTTACACTTTATTTGTATGGTTCTCTTGAGAATCATATTTATATGAAAATCCCTAAAGTATTTTATTTTCCCAACAAGGCAAGTTATAAAGAGGGCTATTCAATAAAATTGAACAAGCCCTTTTATCTATTAAAGCAAACGGGACATGTGTGGTATAACCGTCTTATTGAGCACTTATTAAAAGAAGTATATAGAAATGATCCTATTTACTCTTGTATTTATATGAAAAGATCCAAAAATGAATTTGTCATAATTATTGTTTATGTAGATGACATAAACTTCATTGGAACTCCTAATGAGCTCTCAAAGGCAATTGATTGCTTAAAGAAAGAATTTGAGATGAAGGATCTTGAAAATAAAAAAAAAAATTGTTTGAGATTACAAATTGAGTATTTAAACAAAGGTGTTTTGTATACATCAAGATATTTATATAATTAAGGTGCATAAAATGTTATAAATGGACAAGTCACATCCATTATGCACTCTAATAGTTATGGGGTAGTTAGATGTTGATAAATGCTCTTCTTAGACCTCAAGAAAATGATAAAGATCTTCTTGGTCTAGAAGTACCATATCTTAGTGTTATAACAACACTAATGTATCTTGCTGATTATACTTCACGTGATATTGCGTTTGCTGTAAATCTGTTGAGCAAAATATAGTTCTTTACCTACAAGAAGATAATGGATTGGAGTAAAAAATATATTATCTTACCTTAAGGGTACTACGAATATGGAATTATTTTATCAAAATGATTCAAAATTGGATCTAATGAATTATGCAAATGCATATTATTTATTATATTCTCACAATGTCACAATGGTTGATCACAAACAAGATATTTATTGACATGTGGTAGCAAAATGATTGCATGATGATATGTGAAAGAGACCATAACAACAACATCGTCAAAATCGTGCATAATTTTTAGTATTACATAAGGTAAGTTGTGAATATGTTTAGTTAAGGTTATATTTCAAAATGTTCAATTGTGGTCTATCCTTGAGAAGAATGGAATCAACAACCATACAAGGCAATAGTGCATTGTTCAATTGAAAGGATGATGTAGAGATCCAAAAGATTCGTTCATTTGAAAATCTAGCAGATTTATTTACAAAGTCTTTGCCAAGGAAAACTTTCACTAGAAGAAAAATATTTTATGGTGGCAAAAATTTTCTGGCGGTTTATTAAAACTAACGTTATGTTTTTTAAATACTAAATTTAATTTGTGCTTAGGGTCATTTTAAAACTGACGGGAAATTTGTCCTTTAATTTCTTCCCGTTAGCTTTTTCGTTCTCCCACTTCATTTCTCTCTTCGTTACATGAACTTCTCCATCCTCCCAATTCTTCATTTCTCTTCATCTTAATGTTCATTTCTTATCATCAATAGAGACCACGTTCCCTGATGGCGACCATATCCTCTCCTCCCGATTGAAGCCTTCTCAAGGAGCCATCCTCTTCTTCTCGTGAAGTATTTCTTCTTTTGTCTTCCATTGTTGTCTCGGAAAGCTAAGTCGTAAGTATTTTCTCTCTTCGTGAAGTATTTCTTCTTTGTCCGTGTAGATTATTGAGTTTTAGATTATAAATCTCAATCCTAACTTTTTTTGAACCCTAGCTTGTACAATGATCACATCCTACAATACATTAATCGGTGGTGTTGTTTGGAGGATTTTTTTGTTTGTAGTGTATTTTTTTTTCTTGGAGTTTGGATGATTCAGATAAATATTTTTATGCATCATGGTGAGAGTTATGTTAGTCGATCCACACATTACTACGAAAAGATCTTGTGAAATGGAGTTTGGGGAATATGAAGGGTTGATGATTAAGATTTGGTTAATTATGGGCAGGAAGTGTTTGTACGTTATTTGATGGCTTAGTTGCTTGTTTAAAAAGGGAGCTACCTAGTAGTATTGGTTCAATATTGATTATCATGGCTTTTTTGGGTCAAGAGGGGAGGGATGAGTTTTGGTATCTCCAAAGCTTGTAAAAAGTGCCTTGAACTATGTTCTAAGTAAGGATTATTTTCCAGAAAATGCCATTGAATGTATATAGATAAATAGGTAGCTTATCCAAGATGATTTGGTATCAAGGGAAAAACAATACACTAATTTAATTGTTCAAGATGAGTTTGAAGGTAAGTTTAAAATTTGATAAAGTAATTGAAGATGATTATGGTTTTGAATAGTGGTAATTGGTGGTGTTGACCCAAAATTAGAGATGATAAGTTATCAAAGTAATAGAAAATTTATTAGTGTTGTTGTGTATAAGCAGAGTCTCATATTTGCCATAAATATTGGTTTGTGCGGTGGCTGAAGTGGAATCTCACATTCAGAGAAAGTCTACATGTCACTTTTTTAACACTATTTTCTTTGTCTTTATCAGAACCTAATATTTGACAGCAACCACCACTCTCTTTCTTTCTAATCATTTTCCACCTTCAGCTTAAAACATGGAAAAAGTATATATAACATCAAGGGGGCAAAATGGTAATGGAGATAAAAACAGTGAAAAACCATGTATTTTCCTTCCTCGTGATATGTAGTTAGAATTAGGAAACAAAAATTATTTTCTTAAAATGATTAAAGAATATAAATACAAAATATTTATTCTTTTTAAGATTTCAAATTATACATAATAATTATCAATTTGAGGGGTTATTAAAGAGTTTCCTAAATTTATTATAATTTTTGGTGAATTTAGTAGCCTCTGAAAAAGTGTGTGGTAGTTGTATCTAGAAAGTTCAGATAATTTTTGTTCTCTTAAATCATGTGCTTAGTGCTTTTATTCATCACAATATGCTTAGAACATACCAACTATGACACCAAAAGCAATCCTTTACTAGCATCAAATGAAGCTGAAATCTCCAAGCTGTTGACAGTAACACTACAAAGCCACTTTAACCAGACCTCTGCTTCTAAAATTAATGTATTCATTTTCTACCTTTATGGATGAAATTTCAGAGTAAGAAACATCCAAAGTTTCTATTGTCCTTTGTGTGTATAGCCATTTTAGAAAGTTGGACCTAGAAATATATATATATATATATATTTCAACCCTCATTTTTAGTTTCATAAGTAGATAAGACTACTCAAATACATGTTTTGCTTTAACTTTGTAAATGCTTATTTTATTAAGCTTATTAACTTAATATATATATGGGCTGATTTTGCAAATGTTTTCTCTCTTTCACTTTTTATAGATCATATATGTTCCACAATGAAAGAAAGAATACAATTGATAGATATTAGGGACAGAAAGATAAGAAAAAAATAAATCTATATAAAAGAAAATGGAATTTTAAATGTTTAGTATGTAAAAACTTTTAAAACATATTGTAAAGTTGTTTGATCTGAATTAAAATGAAAATACTGCTTTACCGATACATACAAAGTTTGACAAATTTTATAATAGATTATCCAATAGGACAAAAATAATCAATACAAACATTTATTTCAATAGGATGTTATATGAAAACAATAAAAGAATATGCTAATCAAATGTCTAATGTTAGTTGTATTTAATTGTCTATTTTTATTTTTGTCTAATGAAATAATGTACTTTATAAAATTCATTGAGTTTTTTTTTTCCTATAAAAATCTAATTATATGGTTTATATTATACTAGGTTTTGCTCTACTAGGTGCGTTGGAACAAGACTACAATGTTAACATATATATTGAGGTAATGTATGATATAAAGTTGTTTATAATTTATATCTCTTATTCAATATTCACTTAATGTTTATTATTTATTGTTTATATTTAGAGATGGATAAATCTTGGATTAAGTTGCCACGCAATACACCACAATATTTAGTGGGACTAAATAACTTTTTAGATTTTGCCTTTCAATATGGCACCAACGCGAATACGATAATATATCCATGTAGTAAATGTGGCTTTAGGAAGTGGAGAACTCAAGAAGAAGTATATGACCATCTGCTTTGTAAACCCTTTCCTCAAGGTTACACATTTTGGGTCGTCACGGGGAGCCAATATCAGGGGAGCCTGTTTTGGTAAATGGACATGACACAACAAATACAGAATATGAAGATCCAATGCAAATAATGATAAATGATGCATATGGATTGTTTGACATGTACACCAATGCAAAGTCATTTACATCATTTGAACATAGAGATGATGTTGAAGGAGGTGTATTAGAATCACAACATGGAGGAAATGTTATGGCTCAAGAGTTGTTTGATTTACTTAAAGATGGGGAGCAACCACTTTACGATGGATGCGCAAAGTTTTCAAAATTATCTTTCTTGGTGAAATTGTATCACATTAAAGTTATGTGTTGAATTAGCAACAAAGCAATGGACATTATCCTTGATTTGTTGCACGATGCCTTTAAAGATGCAAACATCCCTTCATCTAATTACGATGCAAAGAAGCTCCTCAACAAGCTTGGCCTTCATTACACTAAGATTCATGTTTGTCCTAACGATTGTATCTTATATTGGGGAGAGGATGAAAATAAAGAGGAATGCAAAACATGTAAGATATCTAGATGGAAGCAAAAAGGTCATGAAACTACTAGTGAACACAAATTGATTAATGAGAAGCAACAACAAAAATTGCCAGCAAAAGTTTTACGGTACTTTCCATTGATCCCACGGTTAAAAAGGATGTTTATGTCTTCAAAGATATCTAATAGCATGGTTTGGCACCTTGAGAATAATAACACTGATGGGTTGATGAGGCACCCTAGAGATTCAAAGGCTTGGAAGACTTTTGATCTAAAATATCCTGATTTAGCTTCTGATCCTTAAAATGTACAATTGGCCTTAGCAAGTGATGGTTTTAATCCTTTTGGATCTTTGAGTAATAGTTATAGTATTTGGCCATTGGTTCTCATTCCATACAACACTGCTCTATGGATGTGTATGAAGCAAACAAACTTTATTCTCTCAAGCATAATTCCTGGAAAGTGAATGCTAGGTAATGACATTGATGTCTACATGCAGCCACTTATAACAGAGTTGAAAGAGTTGTGGGAAAAAGGTGTTGAAACATATGATGATTCAAAGAATGACGTGTTCATGATGCGAGCATGTCTTTTTGGACCATTAGCGACTTTCCTGGCCTTTGGATGCTTTCAGGATGGAATACTTATACTGGCCTAGCTTGTCCATCTTGTAATTTTGATGCAACTTCACTTCGTCTTCCATTTAGTAATAAATGGTGTTTTATGTAAGACCCGCGGAATTTAATTAATTAAATAAATAATTAATTAATTAATAAATGTGGGAGGCTAGTGCATTTATGACATTAAATTATGTTAAGTATGACGTGGAAAAGTGCTAGCTCATGTGGTTGAGAGTACTTTAGTTGTGTGAGAGGACTTGGGTTCGAGTCCTAAGTATGCCAATTGTGTGTTATTTGTTTTTATTGTTTTAATAATATGTTGGGCCACGTTTCGTATGAGATAATGCTTGAGTTGTGTGTGTTAGCTAGAAACATAAGTTGGCCTGGTGGTTTAGATTTGTTTTGGCATTGGGAAGGTCATGGGATCGAACCTGGGTGAGTCAAAATATAACTCTTTTGGTTAAAAGATGAATTGTGGGTTGAATAGGAAAGGGTGGTAAAGACCAAGCAGAAAAGAGGTAGCTAAAGGGCTGAGAAATAATCAATTAAAGGCCTTTGAATCACAATCTCGTTTTTTTACCTTACCAAGTGTTAAGACCTATAAAATTCAACTTTTGAGAAGAGAATAGGGTTTGGAAAGCTGTTTTCTGAGAGGTTTTAGAGGGAGGACGAAAATTGAGAGTGAAGGGAGAAGTGAGAGTGAGGTAGAGGGGGAAAAAGGAAGTGGTGGTACGGTCAGTCTATGGTGATCAAAGGAATCCCTCAATTTCAAGCTTTAAGCGTGGAAATTTCAGGTTAGGGGAGCTAAGCCGAATTTCTATGCTTATGATGTTGTTTTGCATGATCTGTGATGAATTGGGTTCTGAATTTTCGTTTTGCATCTGAGGGAATTAAGGGTTTGGGTTTGGGTACTGTTATATTGAATGTTGGCCTAAAATGCACGTGTAGTTTGGGGTTATGAACTGTATGTTTTACAATGGTGCAAAGTTGTGTTGTTGGGGCATAATTTCGAGTCCAAATAGGTGCATAAGTTTAATGAATTGGTGTTGAATGAATTGGTAAGTGTGAGTCGTATTTTGGGTCTCTGGAACAGTGGGTGCATGCGTGAATCAGTGCCAAAACCTGCAATTCTCGCTCAGGCGAGTCAGGCTCGCCTAGGCGAGACGTGCAGGAACTCATAAATCTCTCTCTGCTCGAGCAGTTCGCTCAGGCGAGATGAATTGGTCTTGGGCGATAGACCATCTCGCTTAGGCGAGGGTGACTCGCCCAGGCGAGAATCCGTGCGTGCCTCGAGTATGTTGGTTGTACATCTCGCGCAGGCGGGGTTTGTTGTTTAGGCGAAGATGTGTCTCGCTCAAGCGAGAGCCTCTCGCCTAAGCGAGAATTCGAATAACGTTCTAATGGAGGTTTACCACACAGCTCAAGCGAGGGAGGAAAGTCTTGGGCGAAACATGATCTCGCCCAGGCGAGTGTGACTCGCTTAAGCGAGGGTTCGTCGTTGGTTTCATGTATGATGCTCGCTCAGGCGAGGTAACCTAGCCTGAGCGAGATGAACTGGAATGCTTAGGTGAAAGATGGATGTTTAAGCCCAGAGGTGGATGGATGATAAGTTCAGAAGCAAAATGGTTGCAATATTGGATTGATTGGAGTTTGAGTGATGATGGGGGATCTACAATGTTCCTAAGATATCTTTGAGTTGTGGCTCGGGATAGGGATAAGCACGTGGCATTCTATGGTTTGTGGCCCGGAATGACTTCCTTGAGTGGTGGCTCGGGATAGCGGATGAACACGGGGAACCTTGAGTTGTGGCTCGGGTTGGCGAGTGTGCCGGTGGAGTGTGCTGGTTGTGGCCAGTACGGATGGGTCCAGATGGATTGCCCTCCTCAGTGAGTCACTGACGAGTTTGGTAGTCCTGGGATGTTGCAGACTATGTTCGTATTTGGGAACTTCACCTGACGTTACGGTGTGTGATCCGTAGCATGGTTTCCGCACGTGCTCTATCGGTTGTGGTCGATAGGTGTGGCAGTAAGGCGCTTCAAGATACCTAATAGGAGATGTAGAAGACTGTTAACATGGTTGTAGCCATGTGAAAGAAATAGAACGAGGTCCCTGATGTACTTAATATACATGGTGGTGGCCATGTGGAGGGAAGGTAACGTGAATTCCATTAAGTGCATCAGTGCACATGGTGGTGGCCGTGTGATGGAAATAGAGTAAGATTCTGTGGAAAGAGAAAAGATACTTGATATGGTTGTGGCCAAGCAGTATAAAGAAGAATTGTGTTGTTGTTATACTATTTGTACTGGTTAACATGTATATACATATGTGACATATATTTTATATGTTTTAACTGTTATCTCACCATATCTGCTTGTGTTTGGCGATGATCGTGTACGCAGTACACGTGAGCAGGTGATGATGCAGGTGGAGCTGGTGAGGCTTAGCTGCGGAGAGGGGCTATTTATGGGGATTTTTATGTTCATGTTTTTGTCACTCTATTTTAACATATGATGTAAAGGCCCATGGCCTACTTGACTAAACTCACACTTTTGTATGTATGGACTTATTGGTGGTTTTAATGAAGTTTTTATTTTTCCCGTGTTTTGGGGAACTGAGGCATCATTAATGAACGAGTTTTTACATAAATGATGCTGATGTAATATTTTGTTTTATTTTTTATTAAATCCGTAATATCCGGTCGGGATGTTACATTTTATGGGTCATCGATGATTTTTATCTAGAGGGCACAAATTTCGGTTGAATCGAGTCCAGTTTCATGGAAACATTGAGGACAGGGACCCACCAAAACAATTATCTAGCTCGGAAATTTTGGAGCAAGTCAAGAATATAAACATCACATTTGGAAAGAAATAAAAATCATTAGATAAACGAAAGAGAAATTGTGGAAAAAACACCACTATATATCAAACACAACAATGGAAGAAGAAAAGCATATTCTTTGAACTTCCATATTGGGAGTTTAATTTGTTGCGACAGAACTTGGATGTGATGCATATTGAAAAGAATGTATGTGACAATATAATTTTCACATTGGTAAATGACAAAGACAAAAGAAAATATCATGTTGAGGCTCGAAAAGACTTGCAAGTGATGGGTATAAGAAGAGAACTTTGGCCACCAAAAGATGGGAAAAAGTTTCCTGCAGCTTTGTTTACACTACAAAAAGAAGAGATAGACATTTTGTGGTACACCTTGAAAAATATTAAAGTGCTAGATGGATATTCAAGCAACATTTTTAGATGTGTTGATAAAGATCAAAGAAATATTTTTCAGTTGAAATATTTGTCTGTTAGAAATGTGTTTCCTATCCAAGTTGCAACTATATTGGTTGATTTATGCCGATTTTTTAAGTTACTATGTGCTAAAGTGTTAAGCCATGATGAAGTAGATAAGCTTAAGGAAGAAATTGTTCTTATAATGTGTCATTTGGAGATGTTGTTTCCTCCATCATTCTTCACAGTTATGGTTCATCTAATGGTGCATCTAGTTGATGAAGCCAAATTTGGAGGGCCAGTACATTATAGATGGATGTATCTGATAGAAAGGTATTACAACTTCTAAAGTTTAATTGTTCAAATTGTTATTTTACTATTTTTTAAAAGTTTCTAAATGTAATACATTATTCCAAGTTGTAGATTTCTGGGGAAAATTAAAGTCTTATGTGCATAATAGAGCACAACCTGAAGGCTCAATAGCTGAAGGTTGGCTTTCTGAAGAGATGCTAACTTTCTGCTCAAGATTCTTGGATAATGAAATTGAGACAAGATTCAACCGAGTCGTGTCAATGATGTTCATTTGACTCTTCATCAACTATATTTCCCAATATAGGCAAACCTATTGGAGGCTCATCTTATTTCACTTTGACTCCAATTGAATTGCTTCAAGCACATCGACATGTGTTAATCAATTGTAAAGAAGTACAACACTTCATTAGGTAAGCCTTACTTAAATAACTTATATATACACACACATTATAATGTAAGTAATATTTATATATATATATATATATATATATATATATATATACATATATATATATATATATACATATATATATATATATACATATATATATAACATAATTTTATATATACACTACAAAAAAATTTGTTAATTACGGCGGTTATTTGTGACATAAAATGGCATTTATGACCGCCATATTTTGCACGTGTGGCGGGTACAGGAACCACCATATACCCGGCCGCCACAATGCATAATATGACAGTCTTATGCGAAACGCCACAACACTTGTCATTTAATGCATTGTGCAAATAATGGTAGTTCAGACCGCCATATTTATTACGCAAATAATGGCAGTTAAAACTATCGTAATGTGTTTATTGTAAAAGAATTATAATGTGAAATACGACATTTCAAACTGTCATTTTTTTAATGTGAAGTTATTTTTTTTTTAATTTCATTATTTTTTATCCTACTTTACATGAAATCATAAAAAGTAAAAAAAAAAAAAAAATCATAGGGAGCATTTTGATCACTAATATTTTCATTCATAATTCATATTAAAAATTTTCATATTATCCAACATCACCCAAACATTTGCATATTAAAAAAATAAAATAAAATAAAAAGATCTTATACTATTATAATACATTTTCCAAAATTTCTATAGCTATGTTCCTAACTAGTCTTTTCTCCCAAGCTTGATTTTATGTTAATCGATGATGGAGCACCACTTCCAACATCCAATACCTGAAATAAATAAAAAAAATACTTATATATTATCTAATTTATTAAGTAAACTACTAAATTAACACATTCTCAAAATTTCGATGGAGCACCACTTCCAACATCCAATACCTGAAATAAATAAAAAAAATACTTATATATTATCTAATTTATTAAGTAAACTACTAAATTAACACATTCTCAAAATTTTTAGTCTTTCTTTCTTTTTCTTTTTCTTTTGTTCTAAGGTGTGTCTTATGTTTTATAATTAATTAGTCATTATGTTTTATAATTAATTAGTCATTGTCCAAGCAAACAAGTTTCCATTCTATTACATCATGGGTACAATTAGGTTGTCATAGTTATGTTTTATCTCATCTAATATTTACCTCAATGCCATTACTTTATTCCATTCAAAACAATAAAATATTATCTTTGAAAACATTCATCATATAAAATTAAATGTAACAAATTCAAATTCACTACGCAAAAGTACAAAATGCAGTAACTTATATAATATTAATTAGATTAAATAGTTTTAAGTGTTTGGCATTAGTAACACGCTCTTGGATGTTGCATCTATTCATGTTATAATTCCAATTGCACCACTGATTTCCTTTTATAGTTCTCATTATCCTATAGCCTTATCATAACCCAACGATAACATTCACTTAACTTCATCATTCCTTACTGCTCATGAGTTCTATAAGTTTGCATTGAACCTACAATTTTATTCACCAAATCTTGCACTTTTATCACAATTACACCAAACTAGTAACTTAACTTAAACTTTCAAGGGCCACACAACCTACATTTTATCACATCTACAACCCACATAACACGCCACATCACTACCAATGTTTAAAAGCAGATCACAAATATAACATCCAAAACTATCTTACCAAAATAAAACATCAAACAAAGTAAATACAAATACATATATACTAGAACCAATGGTCGAATCATATGTAAAATAAACAGCATGTATGACGAATTCTTGAAAAAATATTTTAAGAACTAACCATGATGTAGAGCTATTCCACTTCAAAGTCCAATGGAGATGTTGTTCTCCTCTACAAGTAATTAAAATCTGGAAAAATTAAAGCCAAACTCACATATCAAATTATCTAAATTACCACAAAACTTGTCACAGTATTCAAATTCAATAAATATTCTCATTATACAACGCATAGATTAGGATAAGGGATTCTTTTTTTAGGAAGATAGTTAGGGATGATGTTAAGTAGCTTCACCTAGAATGTGAATAAGGGATCCATATTTGCTTCACCTAGTGTAAAAAGGAATGAGTTTGAACTAAATTTAGATTTCAATCTTTGATCAAGTCAAAGGAACCATACCTGTAGCAACATACTCTGGTGCATCATAGCCTTGAGTTCCAATTACTTGAGGTGAAACATGAGTATTATCTCTAGTTGGACATCCGAGCCAACCGAGCCAACCTCCATTTGCATGTGCCCTCTTCTGCCATTCATTGTGTTGTGATGTGATTCCTTTTTTTATTATTCAAATTTGATATGAAAATGGAAAATAAATTGAATATGAAATAACAGGAAGTGACGTGAATGGAATGTCATGTTAAATAGAAAAAACTTGCCTATAACCAAATAATAAATCACACCACCGAGTTTGAACACCACACCCTTTAACTATTATCTACTTTTAAGCAAAAAATTCTCATTGAGTTGAAATAACAGTCATTGTTCTACTCAAATTAGTTTTTTCTAAAATCTTACAAAAATATGCTTAGAGTGAAATGAACTTACTTCTTAATAAATGATTCTCCAAACTTCCTTTTTGTATGAACTTATAAACCAAAATTCTCATGCTGAAGTTGCCTAAGATAATTGACTTTTGCCTACTAGAACAAAGGAAATAAAATTAGTCATCAGCACAACAACACCATTGATTAGTTAGGCTAAAAAAGAAAACTTTTGTTCATGGTTCTTGTTACACATACAAGCCACTCCTTGTGGCCATAGAAGCTTTCTGGCTTAAGGATTTTAATGGCCACAACAATTCCAATGCCTAGTCTTGTGAGACCATATGCGTTCTCATCAATTCATCCTTTGAAGACACCCAAATCCTCCCTCTCTGGTCAAATTTTCTCACTAGAAATTCTTAGTGTCCTCCTTTACATCATTCAAGATAATTTGGTTCTGTGAATGAAAATAATATCTATTAAACGCCCAAGAGCAGCAACCAATATGTCAACCCCTTCTCCAAAAGGCAACGTTTTTAAAATTTTTAAACATTGAAATTCGCAATCAATAATTGAATCTTCATTTAAAAACATAAGACATAAACTTTCTACATAGGTATATGCATGTCAAATAACACACACATGTTGAATGTTAGGAGAACCACCATAGGCAAAACAACCTTCACTACAGTTTGATATGCAAATATGTTTTCCTCATCGCGCATATCTAACAAAAGAACTTACATTTAAAACATACAAAAAATGAAAATAGAATAGTTGAGCACTAGCTACGGATCGTGTAACGTTGGATAAGGAAAGGGTGGGTGAAAATATGATTCTTGTTCAACTATATTCCCAAGTTCATATCTCGCAACTTCTCAATCAACTCTAACTCTTTCACCATCAAGGCAGCATGTATTAGTTTTGAAATGGTTGAAATGCCAAGAAGGGGGGTTGAATTAGCTAGTTAAATATTTAGGCTATCTTTAAAAGCTAAAAATCCTCTTTTATTGAATCAATTCGATCACTAAGTTAGGATGCAAAATACCTCTGGACAGTATAATTTCAATCGGTCAAAAATAGAGTTAATCGATTGATTTTACTAAACAGATTCTATATTAGTATAATCAACCGATTGAAACAGAAAAACAGTCGACTGAAATACTGGAAAAAATGCAGAGATACAGATTTGAGATTTTAAGCAGAAACAATGCACAAGAACAATCAAGACATGCTCTAATTGATTATGCAAACATGCTCAATACTGGAGATGCCATCAAAACACTCAAGAATATGAAAAAGATGATTTAAAGTCAAGTTCTTTAAATTTTAAATGATTATGCAAGAGAGAAGAGTTAGAGAAAAGATTGAAGCACAAGATTTTTATACTGGTTCACTCAAACCTAAGCTACATCCAGTTTGTCAAGGCAACCCGAGCCTGACTTTGCACTATTTCAAAAGATTTACAAAGTTTCCACTCTTACACTTTCAAAATAAGCAAAAACCACACACAAGACTCTTTAATCACACAAGAATCACAACAACATAACAATAACCCTCTTGCAGACCTGGAAAACCACCATGCACACACACAAAGCTTAAGAAAGATCAAACCTTAGTGGTAACACAACCCTGCCTACCACAAACCACCTTATCCAAGCTTCAAACACAAGCCAAAAGCCCCAAGAATTTATCCAAGATCAATCTTCAACAGCTGCAGTCTGAATTGTCACGGAAGAGAGAGATTTCCCAAGTTTCCAGAACAGTTTTGCGCTTTCGAAATCAATCGGTTGATTTCACTTGACTTAAGTGAAATCAGTCGATTAAAAAATAAATCAACTGATTGAATAAGTCACAATTTTAGACTACTGCAACTAACCTTTTAACCTGTTGAAAAATCATTCAACAAATTAAAAAACACATTTTAACCTGTTGAAAAATCATTCAATAGATTAAAAAACACAACAAAGACCAAATACATCAAATTAATGCTACAAGGTCTACAAAGTGAATTACAATGATTTATCCATGTGGAGAGCACACGTTCCAGACTTGATCAACATGAATTTCATCAAATCTCCTTATCTTCATCTATATAGGCTTGATTCCAATGGTAATGGCTTCTAAGTAGTTCAAAAAGCTTTATCAAATTTTCATGAGACATACCTCCTTGGCTTCTCATGTCAACATTCTCCCCCTAATTTGATGAAGCCAGCCTTTATCTTCCTCTATCTTCCATTGCAAATTGCTTCCATTGGACACATAGATGCAAATGCTGCCCCTATTAGTAAGATGGGTTTATATTCATATTTTGTTATTTATGCCAATTTTAATGCATTCAATTTGGTCCAATTTGATCAATTTCAATTTTTCTCCACCTTTGGTTTCATCATAGAACAAGTGCATAAAGAAAACAAATAGTGCATAATATTTCATTGATAATGGATCATGATACAACCAACAGGAACTGAAAACAGAGAATAGAAACAGAAACGGATACAATCAACCGACTAAATATCAAAATCAACCGACTGAAACTGACAGAACTCAAACTGAAAAATCACAATCACATGGATGCAATGCATGATCCTAAAAGCCAAAACACTCAGTCATCTTGAGGATCATTTCTAGTTTGGAATGAAGTCATTATATCATGGATATCATGGATTTGGCCATCCAATGCATTGAATCTCACATTGCAAAAGTTGTGATGTGCTTGTTGGGACACATTAAGTTTATGAAGTTGATTAAGCACCATCCACTCAAAATGTGAGTACACAGGGCCTTTATCCACTGGAGGGTTGTAGGGAATTAAGTCCATTAGTCCAACAATTGGTTCTTCCTTTTGATTTGCACCACTTGGGCTAGCTTTATTGTCATGTGGACCACCAATACAACACCAACAGTTATCCATGCATTTCCGACCTTGAGAAAGCCCATTTTGTGCAGATTTTGGTTGGAGGTATGGTTCAGCAATCCAGTTGACTCTTCCAGCTCATCCTCTACATCAATTCCAAAGTATTCTATGAATTTTTACACCAAAACCACATATGGCAGCCTAAAATCCGTGAGCCTCTTGGCCTTGAGCATGTGATCAAGAACACAAATATCCAATCCACTTGAATATTGTGTTGAATGCAGTACATGAGAATCAAATCTCCCTCATTTAATGTTGAATGGTTGCTACCACGTGGAACAAGGATTCTTGTGACAATCATACCAAGCAGCCTTTGATCCACCTTGAGACCACCAACATGGAAGTGCTTGATCTCAGCTATTGGATTCCTCAAGCATTGGCCATAGTATTGGACCTTGTTGAATTCTGGAACAGTCCTAGTTTCACCTTTCCTCACTTGCACACCTCTTGATTTGAGTCCAGCCACATCTTTCCAAGCTTTCTTGTTGATCTCCATGCGGACACCTTTGATACTTGACAACAACACATCATTTTTGAACTCCAAGTTGGTGAAAAACACCTTCACCAAGTCTGGATAAATTTTCCCTGAAAGTTCAAGGAAAGACTTCAACCTTTGATGCTTTAATTGTTGAAATAGGCTCTCAAAGCCTTCAGCCCTCAGCCATGAAAACCTCAGCACCTTTGGAATACTGATTTGCTTCCTGTTCATCTCAATGAGGAACACTTGGATGTTGTCGTTATGATCTTCGAACCATGCCTCAATTCTGCCTTGATTTTCTTAGTTTTGAGACCTTGGGGGTAGGAAGAGGGAAGTGTTCATCATTAGATTGGGTGGCTCTTTGTTGACAACGAGGCATGATGAGTGTGGGTATGGTTGTTTCTAAGAGATGTATGATGCAAATGCAACAATTCAAGTCTAGTATTTATAATTGAACAAACTAATTTTCAGAAATAGTTGATTAAAGTTGCAGATTTACCAAATTAATATGTTTTAGGTTACCCAAGCCAGATTAATGCAGCTGATTACAGTATTTCAAGCATTCATGGTGTTTCCGATGAGTTTTTATGAGTGAATCAATTAGTTCAGATCATGTGAGTTGCATGCAAATTGGAATTACACAATACACATGCGTTTTGGTCAAACAAATCAGTAAAAGTAGCACATGGTTGATGAAATAACTGTTAAGAGCATATAGTACCTGACAAAAAGATGTTTTTTTTACTGGGTCAGCTTTCCAATTCAATTCGTTAGTAAATATGCAGTTTAAGTAAAATTAACATGCTGAATTTATAATTCAATCGATTAAAATATCATCAAAGCATCAGAGATTAAAACCAGAATCTGGTTAAGTGAAATCAACTAACTAATATTGAAAATCGTAAAATTCAACTTTATTCTTCCAGAGTCAGTTTTAATGAAATCAACATATTGAATTGTGAAATAAGTAGATTAAAATCCATAGCAGATCAGATTTTCATCATTCAGTGGCAGTTTAAAGTGAAATTAACACGTTGAAAAGCATAATCAACAAATTGAAAGATATGACAAATTTGAATTTATGCAAACATAGACATATTTAAGTGAAATCAACATGTTGAAATTAAAAATCAATAGGCTAAATATGACAATTTTCAATTTTTGCATGTAGCAGCTGATTTTTATGAAACCAATGCATGAATATATAAGATTAACATGCTACAAATACATCAGACCACATTCTTCATGTCTAATATGCCTAGTTTAGTTCTTATCTTGTTAAACCTATCTCTAACCAATGGTTTTGTAAACAAATAAGCTAATTGATTCTCAGTTGTAACAAATTGAATTTCATATTCTCCCTTTTGAACATGATCACGAATAAAGTGATGCCTAATCTCTATATGCTTGGTTTTAGAATGTTGTATTGGATTCTTGGTTAAGTTGATGGCGCTAGTATTATCACAATACAAAGGTACCTTACTTAACTTTATACCATAGGCCAAAAGTTGATGCTTCAACCATATGATTTGTGCACCGCCATGTCCAACAGCAATATACTCAGCTTCAGTAGTGGAGAGTGCCATACATGCTTGCTTTTTGTTATTCTAAGAGATTAGACTTAAGCCAAGTAGATGGAAAGTGCCACTTGTGCTTTTCCTATCCAATTTGCACACTGCATAGTCAGAATCCATCATGGACATCTCAAATTCTCCCTGCATAGCTACAACAAACTCTTCACACAATGTGTTGTTATTTGAACCAAAGATGATATCATCAACACTTGAACAAGTATAACATCACTTTCATGTTTTCTAATAAAGAGTGTTTTATCCACTGCACCTCTAACATAACCTTTTTATAAGAGAAAATTGCTTAGCCTTTCATACCACTGTTGTGGTGCTTGTTTCAAACCATATAAGGCCCTTTTCAATTTGAAAACGTGGTTAGGATAGAGTTGATCCTCAAATCTAGGAGGTTGTGACACATACACTTCTTCATTTATGAAACCATTCAAGAATGCACTTTTCACATCCATTTGATGCAATTTAAAGTTACACATGCAAGCATATGCTTAGAGTAATCTCACATCTTCTAGCCTAGCTACAAGTGCATATGTTTCACCAAAGTCAATGCCTTCTTCTTGATTATATCCTTTAACAACCAGTCTATCTTTGTTCCTTACAATGTTACCATCTTCATCCATTTTGTTTCTAAACACCCATTTAGTTCCAATTATATTCATATCATCAGTTTTAGGCACTAGAAACCACACATCATTTCTTGTGAATTGATTGAGTTCATATTGCATAACAACAATCCAATTACTATCATTCAAAGCATCATTCACATTTTTAGGTTCAATTTGAGATACAAAAGCAATATGTTCACATAATAGAGTTCTACGTCTAGTAGATATTCCCTGTTTGATATCACCAATGATGTTGTACTTTGATAAACCTCTAGGCTGAATCCAATCCTTAGGCAAGTTGTTGTTTGCAGCTTTTTCAGTCGACTATTTTTCCTTTTCAGCCGATTGATTTCCTACAGTAGAGGATTTTTCTACAGCAGAAATATGTTCCTGTAGTAGATCTTCTTCATCTGCATTCTTTGGCACTTGATCTTGCAACTTTTAGTTAGTTTCATCAAATACAACATGCATGGACTCTTCAATAGTCATTAATCTCTTATTATAAACTCTATATGCATGACTTTGTATAGCATAGCCTAGAAAAACTCCTTCATCCGCTTTTGCATCAAATTTGCCAAGACTTTCTTTGCCATTGTTTAAGATAAAACATTTACATCAAAATACTTTTAAGTGACTTAAAATAGGCTTCCTCCCTTTGAAAAGCTCATAGGGTGTTTTTTCTTCAAAATTGGTCTAATCAACACTCTATTCAATACATAGCACGCAATGTTGACTACATAAGCCCAAAAATACTTAGGTAGTGAATTTTCATTTAACATAGTTCTAGCTAGTTCCTCAAGTGACCTATTTTTCCTTTCAACAACACCATTTTGTTATGGGGTTCTTAGTGTAGAAAAATTATGCTTAATGCCATGCTTTCCACAAAAGTGTTCAAACCTTTCATTTTGAAATTCCCCACCATGGTCACTCTGAATAGACACTATCTTAGAACTCTTTTCATTTTCAAGCATCTTAGCAAGTCTTTTAAAAGCATGAAAAATGTCATTTTTGGCAGCTAAGAACAAAGTTCATATATACCTGTCACAACCGAAATCGCGACGGGATGACGAACCAAAAATAAAATTTGAAAAAAGAGGTTCGGAGTCGTCACCATATTTATTATAGGAAACTATGGAAAACCATAAAAAGGAGCAAGATTGGGAAATAACGTTTCGGATTAAACATATTATTTTATTCTAAAGAAGTTTTAAAACACTTAACATGAAAAATATGGCACAACATACAATGTAAAAACATGATATCTCTCACTTATTCATGCAACAACGTTCACAACCTAATGCAATCAACAAACATTAATTATAAAACTAATGAACCCAAAAATGCATGACAATAATGCTTTTTCCAAATAAAAAAGAAATAGTGAAAACATCAAATTAAACCAAGATCATAACCAAAACTCAATAAAGACTATATAACACAACAAAAATTAATTTTTGTGAACCTGAACAGGAGATCGAATTTACAATAGTTGTTGTTCCTGCAGAGAACAAACAAGATGAGTTAGGCACGAGTATCACCTTACCATGTAGTCCGTTATCTCTTCAGTTGGCCTCTTCCCATTCGATACATGTCGGCTTGAACCCAGGAGGGGTTACCTGCAGAAGAGTCTCTGAAGCTCAAGTAAGTCAAAGCTCTCAAAGAGTCAAATCAGTGATTAATGAATGCGTACCTTTAATTGCTGGGGTCCACGTGTATTTATAGAGCATTAATGATGTTTGATCATCCCATGGGCTGGGCCTTGACTTGAGCTCTAACTTGGGCTGTGAGTGGGCCTGGGCCCTAACCCAGGCCCTTAAGGTTTATTGAACGCGGGGGCTTCCATCATACTGAGTTTATTGAAGTGGTCGGCCTAGGCTCTAATCTTATCGGATATGCTGGAGTAGTCGGTCTAGGCCGGCTACTTGCCTTGATGGCTTATGTTGGTGATATGAGGTGCAGGTTGTCCCCTTAGATGTTTAGTTTAGGTTAAAACTGGTACAAGTTAGGCTAACTCGGCCTAGGCTGGATACTTGGCTGCCTTGATATGCACATTATTTACTTATTTGGTCGAGTTTGGCTAGGTGCGGTACACCAGTCCCCCAGCCTTGTCCGATATGAGTTGTCGGTCAAAGATGATATGTGTTGATAAGCTAGCGGAACTGGCTAGGTGTGATACATCAGTCCCCTAGCCTTTAAGTGTGGTGAACAATGTTAAGGCTAAAAAAGTGGTAACCGTCAGAGGGTAGGTGAAGAGGCGTCAGTGGTCAAATCGAAAAGTTTTGGCGCCGTCGTTTTGAAGTGTCATATCCTTTGCAATGATGGTGTCGATTGGTCTGGGGTATGATTTTGGCGGGAAGAGTTTCGTCGTTTGGGATCATGGACTATAAATATAGGTTTGCAAATAGATGAGGGGTTACTTGTTTCATTTGTGAGTTCTGAATTCAGAGATCTTGTGCGCGTAAAACTGTCCGACTAGTCCTCAATTTCGACCGACATCTTCTTGTAAAAAATGAAACCAGGTATGTCCAGTAGTGGTAGCGTGTCTTCGTCTAGTAGTAGTGAAAGTATCGAGTCAGATAGAAGTAAGGATAGGCAACTTGGCGGAGAGGGTACGAGTTCTGGAGTTGTTACGAGCGGGATGTCGATGGAGGTTGTGAGGGAGGTTCGGGAGGATCCCCTCGAAGAGTTGGAAGAGAGCAACTGGCTGGCGAAAGGCGGCTATGGGTGGGTTTCTGCTGATGTTCGTGATCAATCATCTTTATTCAGATGGTCTCGTCTGTTGAACTCTTGGCTGAACTGCACACCCGTCATCTCCAAGGGTGGCAGTGGAGACATTGTTTCGCTAGAGAGCGTGAGTGTCGTCGACCGGGTATGCCACGGGCAGGAAGGGGCTACCGAGAAATTCTTCTACATGTATATGTGCCACTTTTCTCAGCTTCATGTGCGATTGCCCTTAGACGATTTCACTATGGGTGTGTTGCGGGCGTTGAATGTGGCACCTACCCAGCTACATCCTAATAGTTGGGCGTACTTGCAGGCCTTCTGCATTTTGTGCAAGTCCTTATATTTGGAGCCCACTCCCTATGCTTTCTTATATTTTTACGACACCAGACCCCGGAGGCCGGCTACTTGGCTCTCTTTGATCAGTCGCCCCAGCATCAACAGACTGGATAAATTGGAGGAGAAGGAGGTGAAGGAGGTGGGGGAGTTGCAGGGTAAGGTGGATAAATTGGAGGAGGAGAAGACTACTCTGGAAAAGGCAAAAGAAGGTTGGGAAGCGGAGAGGAAAAGGTTGGCAACATGGAAGGTGCGTTGCTTGGACTCTGAGGAAAAGTTGAACAAACATATAGTGGAGTTGGAGGAGGACTATGATGATTTGAAGGACAAGTATGATGGAGCTGTTGGTGAGCTTGATGATCTGAAGAATAGAATTATTCAGGAGCACATCAATGGTTTTGAGAAGGGGTTGCGGCAGGCGGCCTTTTTCCATCAAGATGTGGACGTCACGGATTCAAAGTTCGATGTGAATAAGGACGTTGTTGACGGAAAGTTGGTGAAGGAGGACGAGAGCAGTGCAGATGAGGAGGTGGAGGAGAAGGCGGCAAAGGAGGAGAAGAAGGTGGATGATGCTGTGGAGGTGGCCCATGATTCAGCAGAATAGGACATCGATTTTTTAATGATTTAGAAGTACTTTTGAGCCTATGTCTGTAATAACTGGTACATTATGTTCCTTGCGTTGGTACATTTCTTTGCATTTATGCTTAATGCGATTAATTTTTGTATGTTATTGTGTATATCGGGTTTTGATGATTTGTGGTGTATGTTATGTATGGCGTAATCGATTGTATGTTAAGGGTGTTCGACCCAGGCCGCTTACTTGGGGTAAGGGTGGGGAACTTTAACGAATTAAGCAAGAGTTAAGGGTGTTCGACCAGGCCGCTTACTTGTGGTAAGGGTGGGGAACTTTAACGAATTAAGCACAAGTTAAGGGTGTTCGACCCAGGCCGCTTACTTGGGGTAAGGGTGGGGAACTTTAACGAATAAAGCGAGAGATAAAACACATAGAGAATCCTAAAGTGGGGAACCCTTCTTTTTATTTATCGAATAGGGGTGCCTGGTTAAAACCTCCTTGGCCAAAACCCTCCTTAGGGAAAAAAGACCAAGTGAGGAAAAAGAGTACATCCGGGGTTACAAGTATTGATTACAATACACATTCAGCTGAAGTAGAACTTGAGGTGGGATATATTCCATGTGTTGGGGATCTCTTCCCCAGATAATTGTTCCAGGCGATAAGCTCCTCCTCCTGCATCTTCTCGTATGCGGTATGGGCCGTCCCAATTGGCGGAGAACTTGTCATCCTTCTTTCTAGCACTGTTGGCCATTCTCCATACTAGGTCCCTGACGACAAATGATCGTGGGTGTAGATTTGCATTGTATTTCCTGGCAACTCGTTGTTTGGCAGCGAGGTTACGTATCTGGGCTTTTTCTCTGAGTTCGGGTAGGAGGTCGAGATGTAAGGCCATGTTTTGGTGGTTGTGGGTTGGGTTGTATAGTTCTCGACACAGGGATGGTTCGCCAATTTCTACTGGTATCATGGCGTCTGCGCCGTAGACTAAGCTGAATGGGGATTCGTTTGTTGATGATTGGGGGGTGCATCTGTAAGCCCATAGTACTTCTATTAACTCTTCAGGCCATCGGCCTTTGGCGGTATCCAACCTCTTGCACAGCTCTACGAGGATGACTTTGTTTGCTGCCTCTGCTTGCCCATTGGTTTGTGGATGTTCTACATAGCTTGTGATGTGCTTGATGCCTAGGCCGGTGTAAAATTTGGCTAACTCTTTGTCGATGAATTGTCGGCCATTGTCTGCGATAATGGTATGCGGTACACCATATCTGCATATAATGTCCTTCCACACGAATTGCTGGACTTGCTGGGCTGTGATGGTGGTTAGCGGCTTGGCTTCGATCCATTTGGTAAAATAGTCGACAGCTACAATTAGGAATTTTACTTGGCCCTTGCCGGGTGAGAAGGGCCCGAGGATGTCCATTCCCCATTTAGCGAATGGCCATGGGGATAGTATGTGATGTAGTTATTCCTGTTTCTGATGAATAAGGTTGCCATGTTTCTGACATGGTTTGCACTTCCTGACATGATCCTGGCAGTCTGCTTCTATAGTGGGCCAGAAGTATCCGGCTCTGAGAACTCTTGTAGCCATGGTGCGTGCACCGGAATGGTAACCATAAATTCCTTCGTGTAGTTCTTTGATGATATATTGGGCTTGCTCTACCGTGACACACTTAAGTAGGGGTTGGCCGTATCCGTGTTTGTAGAGGTCATCGCCTATCATGGTGTACCTGGCGGCTTTAGCCAGCCAGGTTTTGTCTGCGTCGAGGGGTGGGTTGCTGGTTTTGAGGTATTGGATGTAGGGGGTGGTCCAGTTTTGGCTTTGGGAGGGGGTGATGCTGTTAGCTGGTGTATGGGTTAAGTTTTGGCAAGTGTGTGTGATGGAAGGTGTGGATAGTGTTTGCTGTAGTAGGGATCGATTACGGTTTTTGAGCTTGGTGCTGGCCAATTTGGAAAGGATGTCGGCCCTGACGTTGTCAGTTCTTGGGATGTGTTCTACGCGGACTTGTTCGAAGGCGGATTGAATAACTGCACGGACCAGATGGTAATATTGTAGAAGGATGGGGTCTTTGATCTGAAACTCGTCATTTAGATGGCCTACAGTGAGTTTGGAGTCGGTTTTGCACGTTAACTTCTTGATGCCGACTTCACGGGATAGGGAAAGCAAAGTGAAGTGAAGGGATTTTTTGATGAGGATGTCGTTGAGGCCTTCCAAGATGATGCCGGCACCGGCGCTCCTTGGATTTGAGGAACCATCTACATGAAGTGTCCACTGGTCCTCAATGGGTGTTTGTTGTAGGTCGTTGACGAAGTCTAAAAGGCACTAGGCTTTGATGGGGCCGTGGGGTTCATAGCGGATGTTGAATTCTGACAGTTCCACGGCCCATGATGACATGCGTCCGGCTAGATCTGGTTTTTGTAATATTTTTTGGATTGGGTAGTCGGTCTTAACGGTTATGGTATGGTTTTCGAAATACGGGCGGAGGTGACGTGCCGCGTGGACCAAAGATAGGGCTAGTTTTTCTACCATTTGATATCTGGTTTCAGGATCTTGCAGTGTTCTGCTCACAAAATACACAAGATGTTGTGTGCCTTCTATTTCTTGAACAAGCGCTGCGCTGACGGTATAGTCGGTGACCGTGATGTATACCAGCAGGGGTTGGTTGGTGTTCGGTTTATGGAGGATAGGTGGTGAGGTTAAAGTTGTTTTGAGTTTTTGGAAGATTTGTTCACAATCATTAGTCCACGTGAACCAGGTGGATTTCTTTAGGAGTTGGATTATGGGTTGGGTTTGTTCAGCTAGTTTGGGTAGGAAGCGAGAGATGGCTGTGAGGCGGCCAATGAGACGTTGGACTTCCTTGACAGTAGTGGGGCTGCACATTTCGATGATAGCCTTGCATTTTTCAGGGTTAGCCTCTATGCCGCGTAGGGTTAACATGAAACCAAGGAATTTACCCCGGTCGACGCTGAATATGCATTTGTCGGGATTGAGGCGAAGGTTATATTGGCGCAGCGCGGAGAATACTGCTGCCAGGTGTTCAGCGTGTTGATGATGGCTTGGAGACTTAACAACCATGTCATCGACGTATACTTCGACACAGTGCCCTATTAGGTGGCTGAAAACTTTTTCCATTAGTCGTTGGTAAGTTGCCCCGGCGTTTTTGAGGCCAAAGGGCATGACCCTATAGAAGTAGTTGGCATCGTCCGTGATGAAGGCGGTTTTGTGCATATCTGCTGTGGCCATGGGGATTTGGTTATACCCTGAATACGCATCCAAAAAGCTAAGCACCTTGTTTCCTGTCGCGCCGTCTACGAGTCGATCAATGTTGGGTAAGGGGTAGGCGTCGCGAGGGCAAGCCTTGTTCAAGTCTGTGTAGTCTACGCACATCCGCCACTTGCCATTGGCTTTCTTCACTAAGACAACGTTAGAAAGCCAAGTGGTGTATTGAGCTTCTTCTATAAATCCTGCGCTCAGTAACTTGTCGGCTTCCACCTTGGCTGCTTGTCGGCGTTCTTCACCAAGTTTACGTTTTTTCTGGGATACGTAGCGGGCTTCTTTATATATGGACAGCTTATGGGATGCCACCTGGGGGTCTACTCCAGGGAGGTCGACAGCCGACCAAGCGAAAAGATTTGTGTTGTTGATGAGTATAGGTGTGATTGTGGCACGCTCGTCAGAGTTCAAACCGGTGCCTAAGTTAATAGAATGACCATTGGGAAGCTCCAGAGGAGTGGTGTCCTCAACTGGTTCGAGGCGGACATCCTGGCCTATTCTGGGGTCAAGGTCTTCGCCAGAAAGGGCTATGCTGGAACCAGGGGGTCGTTCGATATGGTTGCTTTGTTGGATTGGGAGTTGTGGTCGCAAGCTTGCCATGTAGCATTCGCGTGCCAAGCGCTGGTCGCAGTGTATGGTCAGGATGTCACCGGATGGGGCGGGGAACTTCATGGCCAAGTGGGGGGTGGAGACGACTGCGCCAAGTGTATTGAGGGAAGGACGACCTAGGAGGATGTTGTAAGATGTTGGCGCATCGACAATAAGGAAGCAGATTGGGACAATTTTGGTTTGGGTTCCGTCCCGAAAGACGGTGTGGAGGTCGATGTAGCCCCGGGTGGATACTTGTTCGCCGGAAAAGCCATATATGGGCTCATCATATGGGACCATGGCGGTGTCAGGAAGTTGTAATTTTTGGTAAGTGGCCCAGTAGAGGATGTCAACAGAGTTGCCTTGATCAACAAGAACTTTCTTAACAGCATAATTCTCGATTTCGACAGTGATGACCATGGGGTCGTCTTGTTGGTGGTCGAGGCCGTGGAAGTCATCATCTGTGAAAGTAATGGGGGGCATACGGCGTCTGTGGTGGGAATGGGTGATGTGGTTGATGGATTGTATATGGCGGAGGTGTCTTTTTCTGGTAGAAGAGGTGGAGCCTCCGCTTGCGAAGCCACCAGAGATGGTGTTAATGGTGCCTCGTAAGGGGGGGTTCGCAGGGGTGATGTTGGTGCGGGCGGGTTCTGGTTGTTGATTGTTGGGTTGGGCGGGATGGCTGTTGTGATGGGAGTCATTTGGTTGTCGTCTGTGGTCAGGTCGCGGGGGGTGGCGGGATCGAGAGGAGGAGGAATGGTCATCTCTACGGATGAAGCGACGAAAGTGGCCAACACGGACCAGTTCTTCTATTTTATCCTGGAGTGCTTTGCATTCTTCTGTAGTGTGGCCATGGTTGCGGTGGTAGCGGCAATATTTGGTCATGTCGACGTTGGGGGGTGTGGTTGTCTTGCGTGGTGGAGGGATTAGATCGGCTTGGAGGGCTTCGTCCAGAATGCGGGAATGGGTTATTGTGAGGGGGGCGTATCTGGTGAAGCGAGGTTGGCGGGGTTCACGTGGGCGGGTATCAGGGCATGGGTTAGGTTGTGGGGTGGGGTTGGAGGTGGTGGCGGCGTAGTCGTTGCAAAATTTGGTGTGAAGTGTTTGCATTTCCTCCATGCGAACGTAGTCGGCTGCACGCAGCTTGAGTTCGTGCATGAAGGCAGGTGGGTGGAGATAGACGTTGTTGGCGAAGGGGTCGGGTTGTAGGGTAAGAGTCATGCACTGGAGAATCATCTCCTGGTTGAGGTGCGGTGTACGAAGGGCGGCTTTACTAAAGCGATCGATGAACGCTCTGAGTGGTTCGTTAGGTTCTTGTCTAACACCCAGTAGGGATATGGTGGTGGTTTGATGGGGACGGCTTCCGGCGAAGTGGGTGGAAAACATGTGGGAGAGGATGTCGAAACTGTCGATTGAGTAGAGCGAAAGAGTTGTGAACCATTCTAGGCAGGCCCCTTAAGGGTGGTGGGGAAAGCTTTGCAAAAGACGGCGTCCTGGGACGTGTACAAGGCGGCATGGGTGATGTAGACTTTAAGGTGCTCGTCAGGGTTGGTTTCGCCAGTATAGCGGTCGAGGGTGAAAGGTTTCCACTGGGCTGGGAGAGGGGTGTTGGCGATAAAGTCCGTGAATGGGTGGCGGCGTCTGGGCTGGTGAGGAGGGAGCATGTGAGGTGGAACGGGGTGGTTGATCATAGCGGGAAAGGTGGAGGTGATGTTGTGAGGGGGAATGTGGGTTGTGGGAAGATATTGTGGGTTATAGGGTGGAATATGTGTGGTGTGGAGGGCGGTGGGAATGTTGTAGGGGATCTGGGTGGTAGGAAGGGTGGCGGCGGGGGTTGGGGGTGCGGTAAGCTCCGGTTGACCAGATGGAAAGTGGTGGGGGTGGGTAGAGGTAACGGGTGTCTGTTGGGTGGTGGTGAAGGTGTGGGGGGTGGGATTGTATTCACAGCTTCAGAGGTTTCTTTGGCTTTTCCCTTCAGGTTGGGATCAGCCTCGATCCTTCGCCTGAGGCGGGAGTTCTCTTGTCTCAACGCCTCCATTTCTTCAGCACTTCGCTTCTTCAGGTCTGCGAGTTCTTGTTGCATCTTTGCTTGGCCATCTAGGATGGCGGCCAAATCAGGGGTGATGCTAGGAGGTCCAGAGGGACCAGCATCCACTTGCTTGTTCGCTTCAGCTCTACTGCGGGTGGAAACCATCTTCAGAGAAAAACGGGTACTAAAGGTGTTCGTCTCGTGCCCCACGTAGCGCCAATTGTTCCTGCAGAGAACAAATAAGATGAGTTAGGCACGAGTATCACCTTACCATGTAGTCCGCTATCTCTTTAGTTGGCCTCTTCCCATTCGATACATGTCGGCTTGAACCCCGGAGGGGTTACCTGCAGAAGAGTCTCCGAAGCTCAAGTAAGTCAAAGCTCTCAAAGAGTCAAATCAGTGATTAATGAATGCGTACCTTTAATTACTGGGGTCCACGTGTATTTATAGAGCATTAATGATGTCTGATCATCCCATGGGCTGGGCCTTGACTTGGGCTCTAACTTGGGCTGTGAGTGGGCCTGGGCCCTAACCCAGGCCCTTAAGGTTTATTGAACGCGGGGGCTTCCATCATACTGAGTTTATTGAAGTGGTCGGCCTAGGCTGTAATCTTATCGGATATGCTGGAGTAGTCGGTCTAGGCCGGCTACTTGCCTTGATGGCTTATGTTGGTGATATGAGGTGCAGGTTATCCCCTTAGATGTTTAGTTTAGGTTAAAACCGATACAAGTTAGGCTAACTCGGCCTAGGCTGGATACTTGGCTGCCTTGATATGCACATTGTTTACTTATTTGGTCGAGTTTGGCTAGGTGCGGTACAGTTGCATTGGAACACCAAGAAGCACGTGGGGGTGGCGATCGAAGGTGAGTGGGTCTTTTATATGTGAGGGTTAAAAGAAATTGTGCTTAGGGTGAGAGAGGTTTCCAGAATTCTAAAAGAAAAGAAAAAAGTTCTTTATTATTTTGCTTGATGGGTTTATATACACAACATTATAAATCTAATGTAATCTCTTAATAAAGTTAGTCTTGATTAAAAAATAAATTAAAAGGCAAGAACTGGTTTTAATATTATCACATTATGGGAATCAAATCACAGAAAGAATCAGAGCACAAAATCAAACGTGATCAGCAAAATTGATTCCAATTGGTAAAAGAGATATTGCTTTGAATTATATTACTACTTTCTTTATATGGAAAAAGAGGTGTCATAAAATCAGAGCACAAAATCAAACGTGGTCAGGACAAATTAATTATAATTACAAAAGAGATATTCTTGAGAAACAATTACTATTTTCCTCATCTGGAAATAGAGGTGTCATAAAATCAGAGTACAAAATCATAGTAAATGATTCTAAATATTAGAACATATTTTGTTTCTAATTATTAGAATAACTTCTTAATCTGAAGCAAAAATGACAAAGCATAGAGTAGGGGTGCGAAAATAAATTTTGGGTTAGCATTAGTTGCAAGAAAACACGGTGTGGGTGTATAGAGTATTTTGGGCTAAAATAGAAACAAAGCCTCAAAATAAAATACATAAAAGATTAAAGCAGTCTCTCTTTTTGTTTATTTATTTATTATTATTATTATTTAGACAAAACCAAAGAAAATACAATTGATGTGGTTTTTTTATTATTTTTTTTTATTATTATTATTTTTTATTTATTTTTTCTTTCTTAAAAAAACAAAATATTATTATTTATTTAGCCAGATGAAATTGGGTGTTGACAGTACCTAGAGAAATCATCAACTATGACTAATGCATAAAGTTACCACCAAGACTCATAGTTTAGGATGGACCAAATAGATCCATGTGAAGCATCTCTAAAGGTCTTTCTGTTGAAATAACATTTTTAGGTTTAAAGAGACCTTAGTCTATTTCCCTTTTTGACATCCTTCACATACTCTATCCTTCTCAAACTTGA
Source organism: Vigna unguiculata (assembly GCF_037176805.1). Taxonomy (NCBI): domain Eukaryota; kingdom Viridiplantae; phylum Streptophyta; class Magnoliopsida; order Fabales; family Fabaceae; genus Vigna; species Vigna unguiculata. The sequence continues at coordinate 17,734,890 of NC_140795.1, read as the reverse complement.
GTTTTGGTAGTTCTTTAACCAACTGTTCTCTATTCAACCGATTGAAATGCTACATGTGTATGTGACAAAGTTTCCTATGTCATAGCAAAGTATCATCCTCTTTTGTAAGCAAACAATGGATGCTAAATGATGCATGATGTAGATCAAGTAGATATATATTGTTGACTATTTTTCCTATCAAAAAAATGCTACCACATGCATCATATATAAAGCAATTATTTGGTTCAAAATGACTTTAAAGCCTTTGTCACACAACTGACTTATACTTATCAATTGTGTTTCAACCCTTCTACCAATAGCACATTCTTGATGTTGAAAGCGGATTCATTGCCTATGACTCCATTTCCAAGGATTCTTCCTTTGTTGTTGTCTTTATAGGTTACAAACCCTTCATCCTTCACTTGATTCAACCACCTCATCCTTGGGTTCCTCATTCTTCTTGGTGTTAGTCTTCAAGACTATGTTCCTTACCTCTTTCTCACTTGACTCTAGCTCATTTAGCCTTTGCATCTCAATCTCTTGCTCCCTAAGCTTGCCAAACAATGCAGCTATAGTTGTCACAACCGAAATCGCGATGGGACGGCAAACCAAAAAGTAAAATTTGTAAAAACAAAGTTTGGAGTCGCCACCATAGTTTATTCTGGAAAACAACGGAAAAACTAAAAAAAAAGATAAGACAAGGTCTGCTAAAAAAAACAAATTTTGGGTCCAGAAGTCAGTTACGCATGGGAAAGGTATTAGCACCCCACAACATCCATCCTAAGACGACACCTTTAATTAATTATGCAAAAAGATGTAGTTTTCAAAATATTTAATTTTCCCCAAAAATAGCAATAAAAGGATGTACAAAAGAAACAAAAGTATTTTTTAATTTTTTTGGGCTAGACGAGGATTAATCCTCACTCCTACGTATCTTCATGTGAATGGAGAATTACGGTTACGTAGTTGTTTATGAAAAACTATTTGGAAAAATATTTGAAAAATGAGTTAATTTTTTTTTAAGAATTTTGAAAACTTTTTCATTCAAATTTTTAGTATTATTTTATTATTGGTGTTACGCGACGTGAGCGGCCGGACATACACTGAAAATAAATTCTTTTTTTTATCTTTGATTTTTTTTTCTTTTTAATCTTTTATAATTTTTCATATTTCTTAAAGTTATTTAAAAGTGGATGTGGATGTCACTGCGACGTGAACAACCATATAGATATTAAAGGGTAAACAAAGAAAGTTATTTTTTTATTCTTAGATTGGTATATATTTTTTAGACAAAAAAGGAACGAAAGTCTAAAATGGATGTCATGCAACGCGAGCGGTCAAATAGACACCAAAGAAATGGGAAAAAAATATTTTTTTATGATTTAAAAAAATAACGAAAATTAAAAAAATCAAAAGAAAAAGAAACTAACAATGACATACCTTCTATCTTTTCTTTTTCTTGCCTCCTTTTATAATATTTTTGTGAGTATAAATTTTCTTTTTTTTTCATATGACAAAGTGCGTATGTATACTCACACCTTACAATATCAATGCAATCTCAACCTTAATTGTAATGAACAATATAAGGAAGGAATTGGTCATGATAGCATCCCATTATGGGGATCAAATCATAGCAAATCAGAGCACAAAATCAATCAAGATCAGTAATATTGATTCTAAAGGTTAACAAATCAGAGCACAAAAATCAATCCCAATTAGTAATATTGATTCTAATTATATGGAGAGATATTGTTTTTAATTATTAGAATCATATCACTAATTTCTCTATCAGAACAAAGGTATAAGATATGTTGAGCTATTGGCTCATGAAGAGGAGTGTGATAACAAATTAGGCTCTTCCTTCTTTTTTCCTTTTTTTTCATCTCTCCCTTTTTCTTTTTTTTTTCTCAAATTATGGTTTGAAAATCTTTGAAGAAAATTTTGATTCACATTTTTTTTATTTCCCATTAACTAAAAAACTTTTTTTTTAATTTTTTTTTAAATAAATTTATTCACACAGACGAAATTTGGTGTTGACAATAGTCAATGTAAATAAGTCTCTTATTTCTGATATAGCCGTGAACTTTGGTTGTCAAGATCTATCAGGACACTTCAACACCTTGATGTTTAACTCCTGTTTGTCAAATTCCTTACCCAAACCCATGAGATGGTTGACTATGTGTGTGAATCTCTTTTGTACATCTGTTATAGATTCTTCTTGTTGCATCTTGAATAGCTTATACTCTTGAATCAAGGCATGCTTCCTTGCTCTCTTCACATCATTGGTTCCTTCATGAGTCACTTCAAGAAGTTCCCACATTTCCTTTGCACTTATCAACACCCAATTTCGTTCAGGTGAATAAATTTATTTTAAAAAAAAAATTAAAAATAAGTTTTTTTAGTTAATGGAAAATAAAAAAGGGTGAAATAATTTTCTTTTTCAAAGATTTTGAAACTTTAATTTTGGAAAAAAGAAAGTAAAAAATGAAGAGCCTATTTTGTTATCACAGTCCTCTTCATGAGCCCAACAAGTCAACATATCTTCTACCTTTGTTCTGATAGAGAAATTAGTGATATGATTCTAAGAATTAAAAACAATATCTCTTCATATAATTAGAATCAATATTACTATTTTGGATTGATTTTTGTGCTCTGATTTGTTAACGATTAGAATCAATATTACTGATCTTCATTGATTTTGGGCTCTAATTTGCTATGATTTGATCTTCGTAATGTGCTGCTATCATGACCAATTCCTTCCTTATATTGTTCATTACAATTAAGGCTGAGATTGAATTGATATTTCAAGGTGTGAGTATCAATACGCACTCTGAAGAGCGAAAAAACATTCTCTACACTTCTCTAATTCTTTCCCGTCACCACTCCCATATACACACCTCTTTTTTTTATTTCTCTTTAAAAAAGACATATTGAAGGAGGTATAAAAAATAAGAGAAGAAAACATTCTCTAACTCTTTCTTATTCTTATTACCACCCACATAGACATCTCTCATTTTTATGTCTATTGGAAAAACAAACACAAAAATATTAGAAAAGGAAGCAAGAAAAAAAGAAAGGAGAAAAGGTGTGGAGATATTGAAAATTTTTAAAGGTACATCACTCTCAGTTCTTTCATCTTTTGATTTAGTTTTTCCAATTTTCATTTTTTTTAATCATAAAAAAATATTTTTCCCCTATCTTTAGTGTTTGCCCGGCCGCTTCAGCCACATGACATCCAATTTAACTTTTATTATTTTCTAAAAAATATATATAGATGATCTAAAAATAAAAAAAAATAGCTTTCTTTGTTTACTTTTTGATATCTATCTTGTTGCTTACATCGCAATGACATTCACATCCACTTTTAAATAACTTTAAAAAATATTAAAATTTATAAATGATTAAAAAATGAAAAAATAAAAGATAAGAAAAAGAATTTATTTCAAGTGTCGATTCGGCCACTCGCGTCGCCTGACACCAATTTTAAAATAATTAAAAATATGAAAAATTTAAATAAAAAAGTTTTCAAAAATATCAAAAAATTCAAATCATTTTCCAAATAGTTCTTTTGTAAAAGAACTACGTAACCCTAATTCTCCATTCATATGGAGATACGTAGGTGCCAGGATTAATCCTCGTCAGGCTCAAAAAACCAAAAAGTTATTTTTGTTTCTTTTGTACATCCTTGTATTGTTATTTTTGGGGAAAATTAAATATTTTGAAAACCACATCCTTTTGCATATTTAATTAAAGGTACCATTTGAGGACGGACGTTGTTGGGTGCTAATACCTTCCCCACGCGTAACCGACTTCTGGACCCAAAATCTGGTTTTTTATAGACCTTGTCTTACTTTTTTGGTTTTGTCATAGTTTTCCAGAATAAACTATGGTGGCGACTCAAAATTGTTTTTTTATTCAATTTTTTTTTGGTTCGCCATCCCATTGCGATCTCGATTGCGACAGATGGCGACTCCACTGTGGATGCTAGAGAGTCAAACCATTTACTTAGATGTGCAAAATTGATGTGATTTTTCATCATATTTTTTCTTTCTCATTTTTTCCTTTTTGGGTATGTGTATTTTTATCTCTTTTTATATTTAGAATAATTATATATGTATATTCTTCTTTATTTTTGTATTTGGAATAATTTTCAGGTGGGGTTTTGGGTATACGTTGCATTCTCCTTTCACACACATACATTTTGTTCATTACATGGGCGGGACCCTATACCCAGGTCTGAGTTACTTAGAATTAGAGGGGATTGTGTAGCAGTGCCACAGTAGATGTACTTCCGAAGTGATCATTGTGAGAACCCCAGCTAGAGTTTGTTTGCTTCATTGGTACTCTCACTCCTTGTTGTTTACCAATTGTCGTGGGAAATGCAATGAAGTGGGTCATAGCTCTAGTGACCTTGACATTTATGTATTAGGGAACTATCCATGTGAGCACATATACTTTCTCTTAGAACTTTAAGCAGCAAACCTATGTTAAATTAAGGCACTAAAGGGAGACTATTTGCATCCTTTACCCTCACATTTCCTTGTATATAATAATAAATTAATCACTATCACGCCATTATTAGCCATAAACATACATTTCATTAGCATATCATGTGAATAAGTGCCCTGTGAGGCACAAATATGCATTGCATTCCATTTTGTGGTCATTCATGATACCTTATCCAAAGATTCAAACACATAGTATGCATCAGCATAAATTTGGGAAAATAAATAAAAAAAATTGCATTACAACAAGTTCAAATTGTTTCCCACTTTCTTTATCACAAAATTCTTGGAATCTTTCTTATGAAAAATGAGAAAATGAGAAAATATTCTTATAAAATATTCTTTGGTCAAATTAGTGGATTGAATAAAGAAATAAAATTTGTTTGTTATCATGTCTTTTGAAGCATCATATAGTCTTGCATACATGAAATTGCTCAAATCCATCTTCCTTTCCATCTCTCTTCCACCATAAACCTTGTTTTCTTTTCCATGGAGAATTATCATGAAGGGGACACATACCTTAAAAAGGATTACCATAAATTCTTTGAACCAAAAAAAAAATGAAGAAAAATTAGTTAGATTGAAAATTTTGAAGGACAGTCTAGGCAAAATTAAGAAAAAAAAAGTGAAAAAGAAGAACAAAACAAGAGACATCATGTTACATTAACTAAATTATTTTCTTTTGAATTGAATTTCTTTTTGAGAAAAACAACCATGATTTGAAATAATGTGTGGCCATGTTTCTTTATAAAAAAAAGTAATTATCCTTTCCCAATTTGAGCCTTCCAAAAAAATTTCTTTCAAATTACCCTAAACAAGGGTCACCCTCACACTAAGGGTTGACATAATGTTTGTTTTTGTTTCATCCGGATGATAGTTCATCAATACAAAAACATATAAAATAATAGAAAAAAGATAGTTATATCAAGAAAAGAAAAGAAAAAGAGAAGCAAAAGGTGAACAAGATGTCAAAAAAATTCTAAATGAAACATTTTTCAAATATCCTTGTTCGAAATAACCCTCACATCACTTTTTGGCCCTTTACTATCATTTACTTCCATACCCCTAGCCTTGGCCATGATACAAGCCTAATAAAGTCCACACAAATCAAAGATTGGTTGTTATCTTTTGAAGGTTTTAATTTAGAGGAAATTTTTTATGTGCTAATAGGTTTGTTCTAAAACAAATATTAAAAAAGTGTGTTTAGAGATTTGCTTTTAAACACTGGGGCAGTTTATTTTTGGGTGACATATTTCCAAAGCTTCAAAATTAGCATGGGAAATCACACAATTAAGCTAAATTTGGGTTGTTCCCTTTCAATTCATTCTTCATGAAACTTTATCTTTGCTCCTACAATATTCGTGCTCTAAGCCTAAACCTTGACCAACCTTAAAATAGTTCATCTTTATCAATCCGAAACCCAAACTAGGACAATCACTTTGTTTGTAATTCATATATTCCCATCATTCATTCTGAATTGGGGCATTTATTTACATTGAAGATTGTGATCACATTAGGAGCAACTTGTGAAGACCTCATCATTTTTTTAATCTCATCATTTGGGAAAAGTCAAACATGCTTTTGCACCCTAAGACCATCTTAGGCTCTCACACTAAGGGAAATTTTTTGAAGTCCCCATCATTTCCTTCATACCATCAACAACTAGGGAAAATCTAAACACATTTTGTGTCTCGAGACCAATTCAAATTGGGACAACTCCCTAGTTAATCTTCATCACTTCATCCAAGCCTTTTTAAGTCCTCGACAGTTTCATGGATGTCATTCAAATAATGTTTCAAAAGAAATGATTAAAAAAAGGTGTTCATTAGTAAACTGATTAGACTAAATAAATGATTTGAAAAAGTAGAAAAATTCAAAGTAGAATGATTCCATGAATTCGAAATAACAATGAAATGGGGATCAATTCAAATTTGTTTTCAAAAATATGCAAAAGGAAAATTCATACATAAGGTGTTTCATGCATCATACCAAGCCATCATCCATATATGCATTGAGTACATCAACTTCATGAATAAGCAACTACGTGATCAACTCAAACTTCTTAATAGTCAACATTCAAGTCCAATTTCAACACTACCCCCAAGCCCAGTTTTCACACTGGCCCCTAAGCCCAATTCCCACATTGGCCCTCAACCCCAGCTTTTACACCGACCCCAAGCCCAGTTTTCACACTAGCCCTCAAGCCTAGTTTTCACACTGGTTCTCAAGCCCAGTTTCCATAGTGGCCCCTAAGCCTAGTTTCCACAGTGGCCCCTAAACCCAGTTTTGTCTGGCTTTTTTTTTCTAGCCTCTAAGTGTAAGACCCGATTAAAATTAAACTAAAGGGGGACACATGAGAAAAAATTAATGGCTTGATTAATATTGTTGATTTATTTAATTTAATTAGGTTATTAAATTATGAAATAATTATTATTTGGGTGATTTACGTTATTGTTGTATTTATAATAATTATTTAAGTGATGTAAGTTATTGTTTTATTTATTTTAAATTTTAATATTATATTTAATGTTGAGAATATATGTATATCATTAAGTGTGTGCACTATAACATGGAAAAGTACTTGGCTTCTTGGTTGGAGAGTGAATATGGGCGTGCAGGTACTTAGGTTCGATCTTGGTCGTGCTCATTTAGAGGTTTTAATTATTTTACTTTTCAATTATGGCGGATGCACAATATATGTTTATAATTTATTTGTGCATATTATAATATGAGAAAGCTTGTAGATTGGTGCTTGTTGTGCATGTTACTGGTTCGAAGGTACATGAGTTTGAACTCTGTGCAGTCATAGTTTATCTTTATTTAATTTTTCTCACTCCTTAAAGTTGTGGGGCCCACGAAACTTTTAAATTCATTTTCTCTCTCCTCAATTCCGTTTCTAGTATGTGATGTAGTAGCATGGTTTCAAATTCTATTTGCTTCCTTTCTTCTTTCCATTTCTTTGTTGTCACAAATAAAAACAAAACTCCATGCAACATTCTGTTTTTATTTTCAAAAATTTGTTGATGCTACATGAAGATAATAAAAGAGTGAGGTTTTTATTTTATATAATCTTAACCAACCATTTGAGAATAAAATAAGGGTTTTAGGTTAAATGCTAGGGCTCTTTAGAGAGTTGGAAAAACGGGAGAAAACGTGGAAAGGAAATGAAAGGACTGCGGAAAGTGTAAGTCCTAGAAGGATTGCTACACGAGGTAGGGGAAACCAACCTTGCTTTCTTCTCTTGTTTTATTTTTTTTTTGCTTGATAAAACATGAAAAGTATGCATATGTAGGGGAAGCTTAATCTTGTCTCTTTTCTCTTTTTATGTTTGTATTTGTTTATGTTTAAAATTGTGAAAGGCATACATGTGTTATGGAATGGGTGAGACATGTTTTTGCATCTGGTTTCTTTATGTATCATGTGTTTTTGTTAATATTCAAATTTCCCATAATTTCCTGACGCTGTGTGAGGTTGTTGGGATAGATGTTTCACCTTATTTCGGTTTGTTGCGAGTATAGTGCCCGATGTGCGATGCATCGATGTTTTTACTCATAATTCAATGAGGGATAAGGGAGACAGTCTGGCAGCATTAAGCGGGACACATCGAACCATCTGTTCTAGGAAACTAGATGTTGTTGTGGGGTGAGAGGCCGCGGAAAACCAAAGCTTGATTATAATCACTATATTTGAAGAATTGAGATGAATGTGATGCTATGTTTGGTTTGGCATGATTAATTGAATTTTGATTAAGTGTTACTTGAATGTGATGTTGAGTATTATTGGACATATTTTATTTATGAATTTATTTTATGAATATCATTGTTTATGGTTAGCTTACCCCTATTTGTTTCTTTGTATGTTTGTTGTATGTGCGATGATCGTATAACGTGTGTGTTATACGGGAGCAGATAATAATGCAGATGCTTTTGGCATGGAGTAGATCGACGAGAGGCTAGGGTGAACTCGAGAGATTTTATAAATTATTTAGTTATTTTAAATCAAATATTAGAATATATGTAATTTTCTTTTGATCGTAAATGTTATTGGAAGTTTTTGACAAAGTGACGGGTTGAACTATGTAATTTAAATTAAATTAAAAGTTTTTATTAAGTACATTTTCAATGTTTATTCCTTTTCTGCTAAATGTAAAAATTTTCTAACGTTCCGTGATATCCCAAAATTGGGGTGTTACACTAAGCCTAGTTTTACTTGCTCTCAAAGTAAAATAAAGAAAAAATGAAAAATGAAAAAAAAGAAAATTCCACCCATGCATCCACGCATCCATGTATGGATCATCATTTAGGTTCAAAAAGAAAATCATAACATGTCATGCATTATCAAATCATCCATCATACTCCACAAAATCATTTAAAAAAAAAGAGTCAGCAATGATAATTTTTTGTTTTTTGTATAACTCTCACAAATGTTAGGCAATCATGCTGTGTTTGTCCATACTTCAAGAAAAAAATTCAGGTTCTCCTTTTATACATCAAGACCGTCTGTGATGCAATGGTCATTGATTTCCTTATGTTTACATCAAGACCCTCTACAAAGCAATGTGATGCGTCATTATTTTATTCCATTCCACTAGCCTTTGTGTACCCATTAGACAATTGTTCAGTGCTTAATTGTTCATCTTTAGAGTGTTTTTCATTTGTTGGGCTTTATTGGGCCACTGTTCTAAATTTGGACTAATTTCACATTATTTGGCCTAATTTTTGTTTTTAATTATTTTTAGGTATTTGGGTGAAGCAATTTTGGAGCTTGGACATCAATATTCAATTGAAGAGAGTCGCCACATCATTTTTACATCATTTCCATGTCATTTCCACGTTAGTAGAGTGAATGGGTCAACATTAGAGGCCAGGAGTGGCATTTTTGTAATTCTGAGTGGTAGAATGACAGTTTTGTAAATATCGAGTGGCAGAGTGATAGGACCACGAGAATTAGGTTTCTCTTTCATGCAAGAGCCGCACACTTCATCTTCTACCTTTCTCCAAACTTCATTTTCGCTCTCCAAGCTTCCATGGAGGTTCCCCATGCGATTTTTCACGTTTTTGGCTCATTTTAACCATTTTTATGCACATTTGACAGCACCCATTGAGGGTTTTACGTTTTGAATTTGTTTTCTTGCTTGGGCAGTTCGTTTTGTAGGTTTTATAGACTTGCACAACACCAATTAATGGGGTTTTCGCATATATATATATATATATATATATATATATATATATATATATATATATATATATATATATATATATATATATATATATATATATATATATATATATATGATAGCATCATTTTGCATTCCTTTGAGGCTTTGAAATCTCTCTTTTTGCTCTTAAATTGCATTTTCAGAATTCATAAGTTAGGTTTTTTTATTTTTGATGTTGTGGTTCAGATTTGAAGTGCTTGATTCTTCTATTTTGATGTCTAGCTAACCCTATTGCATTGATTCCTTGACGAAATTGAAATAAAACCATGAGATTGTTGGTCGTTTTTGGGATTCCATTCGAAATTGCCTCTATTTCAGGTTGTGTTTAGATGATAAACACGTATTTGATGTCCAAGGCTTATCAACCTGCACATTTGCAACAGTATGCTTAAGAGTATATGGTAAATTTATGATTGCATCCCATATCCCTTGATTTATTGATTCAATAAAGATTTTCATCCTAATTTTCTAAAATTGGTAATTAATGCCACTAAACATAGGGTGTCTATGAATTGAGGCACCTTCAACAAAGGGTAACTTCTTTTCAGCCATTTCAAGTAGTTCAAAACAAATTTAGGACCTTACTTGAGCAAATTTCAAGTACCTAGCTCTAGATACCAATTGTTAGTTTTGAAATGGTTGATATGCCCAAAAGGGGGGGTTGAATTGGCTCGTTAAAAATTTAGGCTATCGTTAAAAGCTAAAAACCCTCTTTTATTGAATCAATTTGATCACCAAGTTAGGATGAAAAAACCTCTACAGAGTATACTTTCAATCCGTCAAAAACAAAGTTAATGGATTGATTTTACTAAACATGTTCTAATTTATTATGCAAACATGCTCTATACTGCAAATGCCATCAAAACACTCCAGAATATGAAAAAGATTATTTAAAATCAAGTTCTTTAAACTTTAAATGATTATGCAAGAGAGAAGAGTTAGAGAAAAGATTGGAGAAAAAGATTTTTATAGTGGTTCACTCAAACCAGAGCTACATCCAGTTTGTCAAGGCAACCCGAGCCTGACTTTGCACTATTTCAAAAGATTTATGATGTTTCCATTCTTACACTTTCAAAATAAGCAAAAACCACACATAAGACTCTTGAATCATACAAGAATCACAACAACACAACAAGAACCCTCTTGCAGACCTGAAAAACACCAAAGCACACACACAAAGCTTGTGAAAGATCAAACCTCAATGGTCGCACAACCCTGCCTACCACAAACCACCTTCTCCAAGCTTCAAACACAAGCCAAAAGCTCTAAGAATTGATCCAAGATCAATCTTCAACAACTACAATTTGAATGATCATGAAAGAGAGAGATTTCCCAAATTTCCAGAACAGTTTCGCGCTAAAATGTAACATCCCGACTGGATATTACGGATTTAAATAAATAAAGTAATTAAAATGAATAACAAACATAAATACATCGCATTTATGAATAAACCTCATCCCCTAAAAGCGCGGGGAATTTAAAACTTTTATTACCGTATAAATAAACATTGTTCCATAGTTCATAAAGTGAAACAATATTCAAATATCTCTCAAAAGTTTACATATCATTTCCAAAACTAAAATCAATAAAACATAGTAATATATTCCCATGCTATCCCTCACTTTGTGTCTAAGCATCACCAACACCATCTGCATCAACATCCTCTGCTCACGTGTACCGCGTACACGATCATCGCCAAACACAAGCAGATAGGGTGAGCTTATGAAATCAACATATATCATAGAAACAAACATATAACCAACTATATAACTATATTTTCTGCAAATAACCAAAATACAATCTCTTTCTCTATTCTCTATCATCTGGCCACAACCAGATCATTCGTGTTCTACCTCTTTTAGTGATTACCCCAAGGTAATTTGCTGCCAAACCTATCGGCCACAACCGACAGAGCACGTGTTGAAACCAATGCCACGGATCATACATCGTAACACCAAGTGGAGTTCCCAAATACGAACATAGTCCGTAATGTCCCAAGACTACCAAACTCGTCAGTGATTTACTGAGGAGGGCAATCTATCTGGACCCATCCGTACTGGCCACAACCAGCACACTCACATGGCAACACTCGCCAACCCGAGCTCAACTCAAGGGTTCCTCGTGTTCATCCGCCATCCCGAGCTCAACTCGAGGGATGTCATTCCGAGCTCAACTCGAGGAATGTACGTGCTTAACCCCTATCCCGAGCTCAACTCAAGGGATATGTTCCGAGCTCAACTCAAGGAACCCAGCAATCTTACCTTTGAAGCGTCACCAAAAGCCTTGTAGATCACCCTACAAAGTCCAATAACTAGGACTCACTACAGCCAAATCGCCTAGCGAGGGACACGTATCGCTAGGCGTTACAACTTCCAGACCGCCTGGCGGGGGACACGTATCGCCAGGCACCAAGCGCCTAAAAACACACAAACACAGCAGCCACCGCCTAGCGGCCAGCTCCCACCGCCAGGCGCCTACGCTCCAGAACCCTACAGATGTTGCCGCTACCACCTGGCGGAATACATCTCATTGCCAGGTGCCTCATGCCATGCAGACTCCCTGTTTCGTTGCTATCGCCTAGCGGGTTGAACCTCACTGCCAGGCGCCATACCAGAACCTAGTCAGGTATTGTTTTCTCTGATTTCTCTCAACTCCACTCAGCTGTTAAGACTCAATTCATGCATTTGCACACCCCCAAAGTACACTTTTTCAATGGATATTATATCACCAAAATTTGCTTCTACCAGTATAAGCCCTCTTATCCTATCATACCAGTGAGTTGCTTTACTTAAGATTAGGTAACAATTCCCAACAACCAAATACAACTTATATTCATTATATATGATATCCTGACTGTATTATGAGTATTCCCTCCATTAAGCCTTCACAAGCATGTGACCCTATCCTGTTACTTAACCTGATTAAACTATACCAACCACTTCTGCATTTGTATTTCAGCCATAAACCCTTATAAGACAAATTTATTTTCCTATCTTTTATAGTTCAAATATTATATCCTTAACCACACTTTACTCTCCTCTCTTCTAGGTACCCAATTCATCTCTTTCCTCTAATTCCTTCACACCTTTTCATGTCCACGAACTATCTACAAACCATCACAACAATCAGTCTGAACCAACCCAAGCAAAACCCCAGAACGCCACTGGTGCAACGCTGCCGCCTGGCGGTAACCTGTCTTCCGCTAGGCGGTGTATCAGACCTGGAAAATAAACCAGTTTTTGATATGCCTGCCAACATTCCCGTGTACTCCTTTTTCGCTTCTCTCGTCCATTCTCTCTCTTCTTGGCACAAGAAATCCAACAATGCAGTCCTCCAATTCAATACTAATTATATCCAGCAAGAATCTCAAACAATTACACCTCAACTGTACCCTAATTCTCGACCCTAGGGCACTTAGCCACTATTTCATTCACTTATGCCTACTAATGCCTAAAATTGTACATCGTACGATATCAAAATCATTCGTTAATCATTACAGTTAGCTTTTCCACCTGTCAGAAACAGCCAAGATCACAAAAACATTAATTCAAGCCAAAACTTGCTCGCGCCGCCTGGCGAGTCACTCGCTACCGCCAGGCGCTTCATCCCAACCCAGAAATCTGGTGCATCGCTATGAGTTTCCTGGCGGCTGGGTATATGCCGCCAGGCGGTTCCTTCTCCAGGAACCCAGAATTGCAGAAAGTGGTATGAGCCGCCTGACGGCTTTTAAGGCCCGCCAGGCGGTTTCTAGAAAATTTCCAGAAAAGTGAAATTGTACAATTTTTTAATCCAACACAGGAATCTAAATAAACATTCAATCATACATATATTTATACACATATAAATTAGCGAGTAAAACTCCGCTAACCTGGTTTCCTTGTTAAAAGTTTGAGAATTCCACTAAAGTTCCTCTTTGCTCACCCAAAGTCCTCTTAGTTCTTCCTCCAATCAGCCACAATTCTGCACTCAAACCTCACCACTCTCCAATTTTCGTGCTCTGCTTTCTAAGTACACATACAACTTGCCAAAACCCTTCTCCTTACCTCACATTAGCCTTTTAAAGGTGTCTTAAAGCTAGGTAATAACACAAAAACGAATCCAAGGCTTAATGGTAATGTTTATTGTCATTCATTGACCCTTTATGATCCGTTTCTCAGCCCCCCCCCCCCCTTGGCTGCTCATGCATCTAGGGTTTCCATTAACCTTTCAAATTCAAACCTAAAACCCAAAATGACAAAATTAAAGTTTAATTTGGGTTCTCCAAGGCTTGAACCCACAACCATGCCAATGACAAGACAATGCCAAACCATCATGCTAATTCATGTTTCTTGCTAACTAGTATAATCCAAGTACCATTATTATTCCACAACATGAACATACATGTAAAAATATAAAAATCATGTAATTAACACATAAATGTCAAACATAGGACTCGAACCCAAGTTCTCTCACATAAGTAAAGCACTCTCAACCACTTGAGCTAGTACTTTTCCACATCATACAAGTTAGAATTAATTACCATAATTGTTTTCTCTACCCGCATTTATTAATTAATTACTTATTTAATTAATTAAATTCCACGGGTCTTAACATAAAACATGATCAAGTTACCCTTCTTTCGAAAATCACAACACTTATAGTCAAACTGTTACGAAATTCAACATGTTGATTTCCAAATCAATCGGTTGATTTCACTTGACTTAAGTGAAATCAGTCGATTAAAAAATAAATCAACTGATTGAATAAGTCACAGTTTTAGACTACTGCAATTAACCTTTTAATTTGTTGAAAAACCATTAAAAAAATTAAAAAACACAACAAAGACCAAATGCATCAAATTAATGCTAAAAGGTCTACAATGTGAATTACAAACATCAAGTACTCCTTCCTAATGATTTATCCATGTGGAGAGCACACGTTCCAGACTTCATCAACATGAATTTCATCAAATTTCCTTATCTTCATCAATGTAGGCTTGATTCCAATGGTAATGGCTTCTAAGTAGTTCAAAAAGCTTCATCAAATCTTCATGAGACACACCACCTTAGCTTCTCATGTCAACAAGTTGTACACCTTCTTCTTGCTCAAAACATCTGTACCACATTGGCCTTTCCTGGATGGTATAAAAGTTCAAAGTCATAGTCCTTGAGATATTCTATCCATCTCCTCTGTCGCATGTTCAACTCCTTTTGGTCAAACAAATACTTTAAGCTTTTATGGTCATTGAAAACTTGGAATTATGTAATGTCTCCATGTCTTCAGCACAAACACCACTATAGCCAACTCAATATCATGAGTGGAAAAATTCCTCTCATAAACCTTAAACTGCCAAGATGCATATGCCATCGATCTCTTTTCCTATATCAAAACACATCCCAGAACTTGATAAGACGTATCATAGTACACTTCAAAAGCTTTAGTCATATTTGGAATAGCTAGCACCGGAGCACTCAACAACCTTCTCTTCATCTTCTCGAAGTATTCTTCGGATTTATCCATCCACGTGAAAGGTTTATCCTTTCGAGTCAGTTGTGTCAATAAGCCTACCATCTTAGAAAATCCTTGCATAAACCTACGATAATAACTTGCTAGCTCTAGAAAACTTCTCACTTTCGTTACAGTTTTTAGACACTCCTAATTTAGCATCGCTTTCACCTTCATTGGATCCACCAACATTCCTTCTACGAAAATCACATGCCCAAGAAACTACACATCATCCAACCAAAACTCGCACTTGGATAGCTTTGCATACAACTAGTACTCCCTTACTATACCCAAGGCGATCCTTAGATGCTTTGCATGTTCTCCCCGATCCTTGGAATAAATGAGAATTTTGTCAATAAACACGACAACCAACTTATCCTAGCACTATACGAAAATCCTAATCATATAAGGGTTAAATATGTTTTTGGTCCTTCAACCATGAAAACAGTAAGAGCATTTTTCACTACGAACGACATTACCACATACTCATAATGTGCATAACGAGAATTGATCGTCATCTTCTGCAATTCTTTGGTTTGACTAAGATATTATGATATCCAAATCTCAAATCAATCTTAGAGAATACCCTAGCTCTACATAACTGATCTCATCAATTCAAGCCCAATTTCAATTGTTGTTGTTGAGGTTTTAATTTATCTATGTCTTTTTGTTTCTTAATCAGTTAAAAAGTAATGATTTTTACATGCTAGCTAATTAGTGAAGTGTTTAAATGTATATGCATGCTAATCATATTAGTTGAATGGTTTTAAATGTAATTGAGGACTTTACTTTGACTTTATTCAGAAACTTTCATGTGATTAAATGAGTTTTTACCAAAAACTAAGACTTTACTTTGGTTAAAGGTTTTTACTTTAACTAAAATTAGTCAAGAGTTTACTTTGACTAATTAAGCTTTTTATTTGGTCAGGAGATAAAAGAATAGAAATGATTAGGTATAGTAAACTTTGATTGAGATTGTACTTTGGTTGAATTTATTATGGATAATCTAAAAGTTCTCACTTTTAATTGAGATTTTATGTTAAAAGTGAGAACACCAACAAATTAATTGAGACTTTACAATGATTAATTTGCAAATCTACATCAATAATTAATTGAACAATAATCTTTATATAACTAATGATGAATCTATTTAGAAAAAGTAGTGTAATCAATCTATTTTTTTTATCATTGGTTTTTTTATATCTTTTTATCTTTATCTTCTTCTATTACTTTTTACAATATTATTTTATTTGACCAACTCCTTTTATATAGTTTTTATAAGAACTAATTTGCCAATAATTAATTTCGTGTTCACTGGGAGACGACTTTGGTTTACTTTATCCTTTCTATTTTGTTGGTTACTTTTCTAACAATACTGAAGTTATTATAGATAACTAGTATTAATTTGATTGCGTCAACGACAACGTTATCACCTAGACTCCAATGTACAGAAAAGTTAAAACTCCAAGAGTGGGCGTTGTTCCAATGTGAATAATAATGAAAAATCAAGAAAAAGGGTTCTGAAAACACACTAAAACCCTAAACTCGTGGTCACATCACTCTACAACTCACTAGTTACAAAACTACAACTCTCAACTTCAAAATTATAAGGTTGCCACCAGGCTAAAATGAAGGCTAGCCCATCACTAATGCTGACATGGAAAAAAGGGTTTATGTGGTGCAACTGATGTGACACAAATGTGGCACTCCTCTCTTCAACCTAAGATTAATGTCCAAGCCCAAAAATGATTCACAACAAAACCTAAAAATAATTAAGCAACAAAAATTAGTCCAAGTAAATTCAAGTTAATTAAAATATGAATTATCGGCCCAATGAATCCCAATAAATGAAAAGGCACTAACAATAAACAATTAAACACCAAAAATTCCTCAAGATGGGTACAAAAAGCTAACAAAATAGGGGAAAATAGTGGCTCATCAAACTCCCACACACTTAATCTTTTGCACTCTTAGGAAAAATTATGAAGCAAGACAAGGCCACCAAAGAGGGACATGCACGAGACACAAATAAATAAACACAAAGTTGACAAATGGAACACATCCAACACACAAGGATTCAAAGCAGCAAGATATCTATGAACATCCCAAGCAGTTCAAAACAAGTCAAGTGACTCAAATCAACTCAAAAGGTGAATTGTAAGCAACAAAACCTCACATAGTATGCGTTGTATAACTCAAGTGTCCATGCTACTATTTACCCTTAAAGCACAAATGAAAAGAAAAGCATCATATAGAATTGGAGAGCCTTTAAAATTAACAACTCAAAACCACATGCACATAGGGATCAAAAGGACTTTTGAAGGTTGTAATGAGGCTGAGGACAATGTGTGGAATGTATGGATAAAAAGCTAAGAAGCATAGGAAATAGAGGAGTAATGGGGAATAAATTAAGTGTGAGAGCAAACCCAAACTTCTACATTTCTGATTCCAATCCTCTCACAATGGCCAAACCCATATTCTTTTTCTTTTCTTTTTCTATTTTTTTTATTATTTTTCATTTTTGTAATTCAAAAGAACTTCCAAGGCCAATATACAAAAATGAATAATCCGAGAACCAACACAAATTTTCACACCCCCACACTTGGTTGAACATCCACTCCCAAAAAATTCCAAAGCTCCAAAATTTGCTAAGGTAGGATCAGTCGTGGTTTTTCAGGCTAAGGGCTTGTAATGAGCTATAAGACAATGAAATAAGGTAAACAGGCTCAAAGGGGCTTCAAAGGGAACATTTCAAGGTAGGCTCATTTGGATAAAGGCTCATTAGAACAAAATTGCCTAAATCATCAACAAACATGCATGCGAATCAACAAGTATCACGAAGAGTCAAGGCAAGGCCACTGTGCAAGGATTCTAAGTTACAACAAAAAGGCCAAGCCACTTAGACCTAAGCTTACCACCCATGAGACCAAGCCTAGGGTTATACAACAACACTTTGTCTCCAACCAAAAACTCCTTTCTAGTTATCAAGTTGTCGTGGAATTTCTATGTTTTATCCTTATAGAACTTGGAATCACTATCACACTTCACATACGACATACACCACACAGAACATATATTACATAACACAAAACGACACTTAATTTAACTTTGACGACAACATTTGTCCCGAAAACGTTGCCAAATTTGATCATTATCATACTCGAACAAATAAATAGTTAAATATAGTACTTAGGAGTTAACCTAAAGTCATCTCCTATTTACAAATGCTCCATCAAAGGTTCCAACTACAACATGGTGGGGAGGGGGATTTTTGGCAGATTCACAAAAATATCGAAACAATTTTAAAAATGCAATTCAACATATTAAATTAAGGTTAAAATACCTTTTTGCTTCCAATTTTTGACAAGTTTTGTCAAATAAGTCCTAATTTTGGTGTTTTGTTCAAATAGGTTACAATTTTCTTCAATTTTGTTCAATTAGGTTCTTTTTTGCTAATACCGTTTAAATCATTAACAACCATTAAGAGTGACTGCTACGTGTTACTTCGTGGTTTTTTTTAGTTGAACTCATCAGAATATTACCACTAAGTAATATGAACGACATGACATTCTCTCATAGGTAAGCAATATACCTTTAATGCGCACCAACGCCTCTTCAAAAAGTCCTTTCCCTTGCTTTCCATAGAATTTCTAGCAACAACTCCACCCGCTCGACAAAGCCTTGGGTGGAGCACTCTTGCTAAGCTCATCTAAAGACTTACAAAGGAACGAAACCCCTTTACCCTGACTCGACAAAGTCCTTTAGGTAAAGAAACCATCATGGCTTTACAACTATCAAAGAGTTCATACTGTCTCAATACATATGCACACACATTAGTGCTATACCTCATCACATCATACCATCCCATACATAGTACATATAGTTCACATAATCACATAAGTGTACAAACATTCATCATACCATGACATACAAGCATCACAAAATAGTATTCATCCCAAATGAGTGAGTGCCAACACTTAAGTACTTGCAATGCCATACAGCCAAACACAACACAACCATAATTCTTACACCAAAATTCCTAAGAAAATTTATCTTCACTAAACGAAAAATACTACAGTAATGTGTGACATATTTCTCAAACTACAGACCTCTAATCGACGACCCAAATGCTCAAACCAAAGAAAATAGCATGTTAGACCAACTCTCCGAATTTGAGCTCACTCCCACGGTTAACAAGTCAGGAAAATCAATTTTATTAAAATTGCACAAATAAAAAAAATGTAGGCGCCCAGCGACATGGGCACTCACCCAACGAGAATTAAATACCAAAAAAATATGAAAATCAGCATTTTCTGCACAAGATACCAATTTCAATATGCCAAGCATTCCAAATTTTCATAGAACAAAGCTACCAAACATTATGTTATCATTTTACATAACTTTCGAAACCATTCACACATCCAATAATTTGTATAACAATTCTCTCAACTAGAAAAATACACAACCTTCACCAATTCTTAAAAACAGAAGAAAATAATAATACACTTGTAATCGAAGTAAAACTGAACACACTCAACCCATCTCCATTCCATAACCTTTCACCCAATATAACATAATTTATCAAATTAAACACTAATTGATGTTCTATTCAACCCAATTATCCACAACAATTCACTAATTCCTCAATTGATTTTTAACACCAATTCCATTAATCACATACTTATTATTATGATTCATCCACAACTGATTTTAAAACATCACAACAAAATTAATTAACTTTATCATTTGAATTAATTAACATACACACCATCAAAATATAATTGATTATCATCCAATTTTGACACCATAAAAATCATCACTTACATGTTTAAGAAATCCCATTTTTTTAAACTCACTAACCACCGAACCAGATATTGTCCCATAAAAAGAACATCAGTTTTTTTCTATATAAACACTGGTAATTAAACCTACAACTTGCCATTATATGTTTCTACCCCAATTAAACTATCCCTCAATTAATATTACCAAAACTCAATCCATCAATCACAATTGCTAAAAACATAGCCGCACCACCAACCACCATTTCTAAAATTCTTTAAACTTCATATACTATATTAAACCTATCATTATGTATAGAAAAAAAAAGCTACAATTATTGCTACGAAACTAGATCTTCAACTTTGATCCATAATGAAACCAAAATCAAAACTCACTTATACTATATGTCTATTATATAATATGTATCCATTACTAACAAAAATCAATCATCATTTCTAACATCACATCACAATACTTTAATAACCAATAGGAAACCAAACCCGACAGTTGCTACCAATTAATAAAATATTATTGGTATAACATCTACATAATAATTTTGACATTTTATTATACATACTAGACACTAGGATTCGCACCGTAAAAAAATAAAAATCACACTACTCTTCCAAGTCTACACCAAGAATTTAATAATCTTAAAATTTTGAGATATATTTAGTCAAAGAAACTAAAAACAATGTTAAAAGCCTCTTCCAATTCAGCGGGCAATACACCCATGAATCCAATAGAACACGTCGTTAAATTCATTGAACACAACCCGTAAAAATCCCCAAAATCCCAATATTTTTCTCAGTCAAACATATGTTGACATTACAAGATAAAAATACAATCACATATTCACATAGACGATACCAAGTTAGATCCCTTTACTTGGAATTCTCTCAGTCCAACGTTGCCTCCACAAATTTCTACAGTTCCTCTTTTTTTCCCTCCCAACTTATGTTTTCTTCCTCTCTCCCAAGCCCCAAATTCCAATTTTTAACAAAAATGAAAATTAAAATAAATATATAACATCTTATACTAATACACCACTTTACCCTTTATGCTCTAGCCTGGATTTGAACTCGCAACCCCTATGACTCAAGCAACACTCCAAACCATATCAACCATTGAAACTTTCTTGTCATTCCACACGCATAGAAAAATTACAATACATCCACACACCCAATGCATTCAAGAAAATACACAAATAAATTCTAAACATGACATATTAAAGGCTAAGTTGTTTTTAGATAGGTCACCTTCAAGCATACACCAAGGCACTGCTAAGTAATTAGGAAATAATATGTAAAAATATTTGTTCTAAACGCACACATAAGGAATCAAACCCATGATCATCAATCCCTTGATAAGGCTTTAACCAACTATGCTACTCCCCACCTTTGTTTATAACCTTGCATATCAATTCAATTAATATTACTCGCCTCCAATTATCCCTTAGAATTATAATTATTTTCCTGGGTCTTACATTGTATGTCATGGTAAGATGAATGCTTGTACACTTATGTGATTATGTGAAATATATGTACATATGTATGGGATGGTATGATGTGATGAGGTGTGGCATGAATGAGTGTGCATATGTATTGAGAAAGTATGAACTCTCTGATAGTTGTAAAGCCAAGATGGTTTCTTTACCCAACGGGCTTTGTCAAGTCAGGGTAAAGGGGTTTCGTTCCTTTGTAAGTCTTTAGCATGAGCTTAGCAATAGTGCTCCACCCAAGGCTTTGTGGAGCGTGTGGAGTTGTTGCTAGTAAGTCTATGGAAAGTAGGGGAAGGGACTTTTCCTAGAGCCGTTGATGTGCAGGAAATGTATATTAGTTAGTTATGAGAGAATATCATATCGTTAATATTACTTGATGTTAATATTCTAATGAGTTCAAGTTGTGGTGTTGAGAACATGTGTTGGTGGATTTTTTGTTATGAATAAGTTATGTTACATTATAATATGCTGCGTGAGTACACGTTAATATGCCTGTTATTTAATGTGATACATGGTTAGCTTACCCTTGCATGTTTGTGGATGTGGTTTCCACCTACGATGATTGTATGACTTGCGTTATACGGGAGTAGATGTTGATGCAAATACTACTGGAGAAGCTTAGCTGTGAGGAGTTCGTGGGGAAGCTTTAGGAAGTTTTATTTTTACCTTTAAAAAGGTTCTTTTGAAATAAAATGTAATAGTGTAGTGGTTTCGAGTTTTCACTTGAAGGATTTGATATTAAACGTCATCGAATGATTTAAGTTAATTGATTACATGAACCATGTTTTCATCTTGATGAATAAAGAGGTTTGGATGAATATTTTATCAGGTGTTGTTTGAGATAGAAAAAAAAATTGCAAAAATTCCTATCTTATATGATGGTTTCAAAGGTTATGCTTCATGTTTTACATGAAAAAATATCTTACACTTGATAAACTAGATGCAACTCTGTTATTGAGTGAACCAATATATAAAAATCATTGTGTGATCTTTGCTCCTTTATCTTGTTCTTCATTTAATCTCTAGAAAACTCATTAAGTAAATCTTTGTGTGGTGTGCAATTGTTTCTACATTATCTGATAATAATACTAAGTTGAATATATCAATTGGAAAAAATCTTGTATATTAATGCATGTTATTTGAGTGAGTTTGGTCGTTTTTGCATTTATGCATAATTTCCTAGAATATCAGTTGATTGATTCTATATATCAAAGTATTGAATCATATTAGATGAATAGATTAATCTGTTGTTTCTATTTTTAATTGATTGAAAGTGTACAATTTTGTAGTAATTACATTATGATTTTGTGGGTGGTCTAATTCAATCAAAAAGTGTTCTAAGAAGTTAAAAGTAATCAAATTTTTCAAAAGGACAATTCAACCCTACCCTTCTTTGCTAATTACCCATTTCATTACTTACAATTGGCATTTAGAGCAAGGTTCTTGAAATGTATTCAAGTTTATTCAAAAAATGACTAAAAACAATTTTGCAGAAGATTTTTGAAATGACTAAAAACAAACTTCCTTTTGCAGAAGATTCCTTTATTCACAGACACCTACATTTATTGGTGTTAACTACCAATTTTGGAAAATTCGAATGAAAATTTTCATTGAATCAATTGATCAAGGTATATGGGATACAATTATGAATGGAGGATACAATCCTAAACATTTTGTTGGTAACAAGCAGGTTGACAAGCCATGGAATCAATGGATAGAGGAGTAAAGAAAGTGTGCACAATTTGATTGTTCTACAAAGAACATTCTCATCTATTCATTGAACATGGATTAGTTTTTTAGAGTCTCTCAATGCAAAAGTGCAAAAGACATGTGGGATGTGCTTGAAGTCACTCATAAGAGAACATATGATGTGAAGAGAGTAAGGAAGCATGCCTTGATATAGGAATATGAGTTGTTCAAGATTCAACGAGGATAACCAATTGTTGAACTGCAAAAGAGATTCACATATATTGTCAACCACCTTAGAGGCTTGGGAAAATAGTTTGATAAAGAAGAGCTAAATATCAAAGTTCTAAAGTTTCTTGATAGAAGTTGGCAACTGATAACGCTGTCGTGAAGCGATCAAATTACCACTACTTAATTATAGCAACTTCAGTATTGCCAAGTTAGTAGTACTAAAACTAGATAAGGTTACACTAACCCTGAGTCGTATCCCAACGAATATGGAATTGATTTTAATTATCCGACTCTAATAAAAATCTATCTTAATGCAATTAAAACTATATGATGATATGCAAATATGGAGAATAATTTGATAATGAAACAACAAATTAATAAAAGACTTTGAAACAATTATAGGAAAACAGGTTAATTTCACTACTTTCAAAATAGATTCTTCATCGGTCATCTATAGATTATTGTTCAGTTAACTTTTGTTTTTGACTTCAAATTAATTAAAGTAAATTCTTAATTAATTTATTGGCATTCTCACTATTAACCAAAGTAAATTCTCAATCAAAAGCAAGAACTTTGTAGACTAATCATAATAAATTTAACCAAAGTACATTCTCAATTAAATAATACTATGCCTAATCATGTCCATTCTTTTACCTCTAAAATCAGGCAAAAAACTAATTAACCAAAGTATATTCTTGATTAATTCTAGTTAAATTTTTCACCTCTAATCAAAGTACATTCTCAATTGTTGGTAAGAATCTATTTGATCATATGAAAGTTTTTAAATTTAATCAAATTACGTTCTCAATTAAAGTTAAAAACCCTTGAACTCATGTGATCATCATGCATGTAGATTAAAACATCTAACTAATTACCTATGATGTAAAAACCATTATTTCTCACGTGATTCAGAGATAAAAGACATAGATGAACCAAAATCAAAACAACAATCAAAAGAACAAAAACATTATTTTAATTTAACCACATAATCCATAATGAAATTACAGTGGAACCAACATGAGAAAGCTTAACCCTCCATGGATTGGATGGAATACATGATAAATGATGGATGAAACAAAAATATAAAAAGGATGGAAAGAACTCGGGAGTTGCTAAGTTTCTTTCTTTTGCTCCCTTGGGTCTCTTTATATAGGCTTTGATTGGACTTGGATCTTATCTTTCTGTTGCTGAAATCTTTTATCTTTTGATATAATATCTTTCAAATAATTAACAGATTTTATCAGTTTCTAAAATATTTGGAAGATTTTCCCTATTGATAAATTGAGAATATACTGAAGATAATTAATTAAAGATCTTTGATTAATTATTCAACAACTTAATTTTTGTCTAATTTCTAATTCTGCACCTCTTGTTTGACCATTTGACAACTTTGACCAGAATTTGCCCAAGATTGAATGCTTTGACAAGTTTTTGACCCATTATTGGCCCCATAAGAGGCTGATATGTTGCATCCTTTCTTTCTCTCCCTTAGAGTTTGTTGCCGCAATAGGTGCTTGCTGCATTAGGGTTTCAGAGTCGTTGATGATTGTTAGTTCACGATGGAGGTTGTTGTAGTGGAGTTGTTGTTGCCATGCTTCGATGATGACATGTTCATGGTTTTTGATGAAACTACTAGTGGCGCGATCTGGTGCGTGCTTATAGAGGATGAACTCGCAATCTTGTGTTTTAGATCTGGCTTTGGTTTTGTAGGTGACGCTCGTGGTGGAGAAGTTCTAGCTCAGGCATTGTCTCGAGGATGCTAGTGATGGTTGACAAATCTACATTGGTTGAATACGATGTAAGTTTCGCGAGGAAGGTGATGTTGCATGGTGGAAGAAGGTTGCATAATTGAGGAATGTCTAGCAGCATTGTAGGCGCTGATTCGAAGGCTTGATATGTGGTGCTTTTCCATGGTTGACTGCCTTGATGGTGGTGGAGCGTAATGGCGGTAAAAACTTGGTGAAGATGGAAGCTAGGGTTTCTGATGTGGGAGAAGGTTGAAGATGATGACGTGGCATTCTGTTAATCGCTCGTATATTTAGTGGTAGATAGATGACATGGCCTATTTTGGTTGGGAAGTTTAATGAGTGGAAGATGGCCACATGACATGATTTGGTTAAGTGAAGTTTAAATGGTAAGAGGAGGTGAAAGTTAGTAGAAATAGGGGGTGTAGCCAGAATTTGTATGGGCTATTTGAAAATGGTGGTGTATATGTAAAAACCAAGGGTACATTTAGTTCCTGAATTATTTCTTTCGAAAATTTATCGATTTTGGACTTATTTTACAACTTTGAACATTTCAAATCCTCACTTTTAATGACCCAAATTTGTCAACACCCAATTTTATCCGGGTAAATGCATTTGTTTTGTGAAAATAATAAAAATAATAATAATAAATAATAAAATAAAATAAAATAAAAAATATGTTTGATTGATGGTAAGTTTTTTTACTTTAATTCTACCACGGGAAAAAAAGAAAAAAAAAAGAAGAAAAAAATAAGAGAAGGAAGAATCTAATTCATTTTTAATTATCACATACTTTTCATTTTCACCCCCACTGTTTGCTATTTACACTCTTCACATGACATGTCAGAAAAGTACGTTTCATAATTTCTATTTTTAGAGAAGGCATAATATTAGGAGCAATATTTTTTATAATAATTTGAATAAATATCTTGCATTTACACTTATGTGATGTGTCTCTTTGCGTTGTTAGTCTAGGAAGGTATTATTTTGATTAGAAGCAAATATTCTCTATAATAATGCTTATGGAGAATGGTAAGATTTTAATAGTTAGAAGAAAATATTCCTGGTAATAATTAGAATCAATTATATGAATAATATGTTATGATTTGATCACGATCTTTATGTGATGGAAGTTATGATTATAGTAATTACAGGCAATATTTTGTTAATAATTATAATCAATACCGTGGATATTATGCGACTATTTAATTTGTATAATATGTTTCATCAAGACCAATTCCTTCCTCATATATTTTATTATAATTAAAGACTAGGATCTCAGTGGTACCCCAAGGTGCCTATATAAGCACAATAACTTCTCCCATGTAGGACACAGAAAAAAGAATTCGAAAAAACCCTCTCTTTCTTTTATTATAGAGCACACACAAAAGGGGTCACCTTAAGGTAAATTTTCTTTGTTCCTAATGCTTTTCATGATTCTCTTATAACATCAAATATATGATCGTTTGAATTATTGTATAATTAAATGTGTTTGAGGTTCTCATGTTAGATGATTTTGGGTTTGTCATTGATGTGTTCAACCTTTCTCTTTCCCTTTATTTTTATCTTCGTAATTAGAAAGGTGTTTTTTTCGTAGGCTTTAATTCTCTAAAAATAATAATAATAATAATAATAATAATAATAATAATAAATAAATAAATAAAGTAAAAAATTATATTTTCTTTTATATAAGTTTTGAATGTTATGTCAGGTCTCGGACTTGCTTGATAATCAAAACACCCATTCGTAGGCTTTTAATTCTTTTTTTTTAATTAATAATAATAAAAATAAAAAATTATAAAATCATTTTTAAATGTCATGTCAAATCCTTGATTTGCTTGATAACTAAATCTTTTATCATGTAGAATCTCGGGTTCTCTGGATATTAATAAATATATATATATATATAGATATATATGTATATATATATATATATATACATATTATATATATATATACACACACACACATATATATATATATATATATATATATATATATATATATATATGTATATATATATATATATATATAATATAAATTTAGAAAAACAAAATAATAATATCAAACAACAATTTTTTTTTATAAAGAACTACGTTATCCCTGATTTTCCAAATGGAAATACGTAGGAGTGAGGTACAATCCTCGACGGGCCCAAAATATAAAAAAATATTTTTGTTTTTAATCTTTATTATTTTTGTATGTGTTTTTTTTATTTTAATTGATTTTTTGGGGAACAACACATGTTTTAAATATCAAATTTTATCTTGCACACTTAATTAAAGAGGGAACCGTCTCAAGATGGGCATTGTGGGATGCTAATACCTTCCCCACACGTAACCGACTCCCGAATCCAAATTTGGTTTCAACGACCATTCTATTTTAAGGTTTTTCTATACTTTTCCATAATAAACTATGATGGCGACTCCTCTTGTTTTTTTAAATTATTTTCGCCGTCCCACCGCGATCTCGATTGCGACAAATTAAATTTCAATTACATCAACAAACCTTAGAATATCCAATAACAGTTTATGCAACTAATATAATTTTTTACGCCATTTTTATCTTACCAACTCATTAAGCCTGATCATCACACATCCTAATTAAATCAATATTTTAAGCACTAAAATTCAATTAAATCCCAAATTAAAACATTAAATGAGGGCAAAAATACGCATTCACCACACCCTAGACTTATCCTTTGCCAATGTTGGGCAAAATTGAGAAATTTCAAAACTTTGTTTTGAGGTATTTTATTGCATATCTGCACTAGATCAAATGAATGAACATCATGGAGACAAGTCAATCTTCTAGAAAGTAAGTTATCATGTATATACAAATGGAAAGATTTTGTTTCACACATGAGTTAACCTTTTGAGTTTACATGAAAATCATATATGAAAGATGTCACTCGAGTTTAAAATATATATTTTCTCTCCAAAATTCGTTTAAGTGTTTCAGCTTGTGTTTTCACTGAAAAACCCATGCAAGTAAACACTCCTAACATTTAAAAAGACTGTAATATTCACAACTTTCAGAAAACATGCATTCAAAGATCATAAGGACTTTATACGGGTTATAATGGGGCAAGGCAAAAGTAGGAACAATTTTTAGGATTTTGGGGTTTTTTAAATAGTAAAGTAGAAAGAATAATGAAGCACAGTTTCAAAAATAAGTCTTTTTCGTTTGTTGCTCTTTTTGACAAAACAATCATTTTTTTTTACATTTTTTCAAAACTCTTTCATCATTTCTTTTCTTTCTTTTTGACATTTTATTAATTTGTGGGTGAGATACTCACCCCCACACTTTATTCCACAACCAATCCTAACACAATCCACTAGCTCCTTCTTTCTTCCTAAGGTAAGGAAAACATGGTCTTTTCTTTTTAAGGATTTACAATGGGCTTGAAA
Organism: Vigna unguiculata; assembly: GCF_037176805.1. Classification (NCBI taxonomy): domain Eukaryota; kingdom Viridiplantae; phylum Streptophyta; class Magnoliopsida; order Fabales; family Fabaceae; genus Vigna; species Vigna unguiculata. The sequence continues at coordinate 17,706,352 of NC_140795.1, read as the reverse complement.
ATAAGAAAAAGAGGTTTAAAGCTCAAAGGGGCTACCAATGGATCAATATCAAGGTTGACTTATTTGGCCAAGTAGATAAACACAATAAATGCCTCAATCGTATCAACCCATGCATATTCACCTAAGTTGCAAAACAAAAGAATCAAGTTAAATATTTGAGTATAAACAAAATATGAGCAAGTCACTAAAGAAAAATAGGAATGACACATGATAGTCCATCCTTTACAATAAAGGTCAAAACTCACAAGGTTAAAACTCTTCCACAAAAGATTTATTCAAGAAATTCTCAAATCAACTCAATTAGTAAACCATTGAAACAATCCACTCAGGGCACATAACTTTTATTTCTCAGAATTATCATCGTCCAAGTTACTAAATCAAACCCTAAAAACCATGCACATATGTCTTATTGAAAGTAGGGAAATATTTTTGCTAGATTTTTTATGACACATATTGTTTAAAAATTTCACTGGAAAGTTAATACTTTCCCATTTTTCTTAAAAAGAAATCACAATTTTATTTTTCAAAAGAAAAATAAAACAAACTGAAAACAAAATTAAAAAAGGAGGAACAAAATAAATTATTTTCCCCCACCCTTAGACTTAATCCATGCATTGTCCTCAACGTATTCAATATATATTGAATGCAAAGAAAAAGTATGAAGGGTACTTACCTCCTTAAGGCGGAAGGTATGTAGGAGAAGTCCAGTTCATCTCATCCATCGTCTTATTCAACATATCTTGATTTTCATTAAATATTCGAAGGCGATGTCCATTAACTTTGAAAGTTCTTTTTGGGGATTTGCCCTTGATCTCCACTACTCCATAAGTAAATACTTTTATAACAATGAATGGTCCTTCCCATTTGGAGCGCAACTTACCACTCATAGGACTTATCCTGAACTTGTATAGTAACACCTTCTAGCCTACCTTGAAATCCTTCCGAGCAGCAAGCTTTTGGTCATGGAATTGCTTCGTCTTTTCCTTGTAGAAATTTGAGTTTTCATAAGCTACAAGCCTAATCGCCTCTAGTTCTTACAACTGAAGTTTCTACTCTTTGCCTACTTCTTCAAAGTCGATGTTACAAACTTTCACGGCCCAATAGGGTCGATGTTCAATCTCCACAGGTAGATGACAAGTCTTTCCAAAAACCACCCTAAAAATGACATATCTATAGGTGCTTTGTAAGTTGTCCTATGTGCCCAAAGTGCATCATCCAATCTTGTTTCCTAATCCTTTCTTTTTGGCTTCATTACTTTCTCTAATATCTTTTTAATCTCCCTATTAGAGATCTTAACTTGTCCATTAGTCTAGGGTGATATGGTGTAGCAACACAATGTGTCACCCTATATTTTGTCAGCATTTTCTTAAGCAGCTTATTACAAAAGTGAGTCCCTTAGCCACTGATGATGGCTCTAGGTATCCCAAACCTACAAAAAATGTTAGAGTTGACAGAAACTCATGACAACTCGAGCATCATTACTCCTTGTAGCTATGGCTTCCACCGATTTGGAGACATAATCTATAGCAAGTAAAATATAAGGAAACCTAGAAGAAGGAAGAAAAGGTCCCATAAAATCAATACCCAAAATATCAAATACCTCACAATATAGCATGGCTTGTTGAGGCATTTCATCCTGTCTTGTAATGTATCTAGTTGCTCTTTGACACTGCTCACAATTTTCATACACGCCTCGTGCATCTTTAAAGATAATAGGCCAATATAATCCACAATCCAACACCTTCCTACCTACTCTTTGTGTGCCATAATGTCCACCAAAAGGAGATGATTGACATAACTCAAGTATATAAGGTATCTCAATATCAGGAACACACCTCCTTATGACTTGGTCACTACCAATGCACCATAAGATTAGATCTTCCCATCTATAGTACTTTGCCTCACTTTTCAGCTTGGTTCTTTCAAACTTGGAGAAGGAAGGAGGAATGGAAGAAATAACCAAATAGTTAACAATATCAGCAAACCAAGGTTTAGGAAACATACCTTTCACAGTAGTCAAAGCTAGAAGGACTTCATCAGGCAAGTCATCTTGGATAGGAATGTCGTCTTCTTCCTTTTCAATCATACTAAGATGGTCAGTTACTAAGTTATGTGCCCACTTTTTTTCGCTAATTTCAATGTCAAATTCTTGGAGCAATAACATCCATCTAATCAACCTTGGCTTGGAATCTGCTTTCTTCAAAATGAATTTCAATTCTGCATGATCAATATAAACAATTACCTTGGATCCAAGTATATATGATCTGAATTTGTCCAAGGCAAACACAATAACTAGTAATTCCTTCTTAGTTGTGGTGCAGTTAGCCTGCGCTGTGTCTAATGTTTTGGAAGCATAATATATCCCATGTGGTAGCTTCTTATCTCTTTGTGCAAGCATCACTCGTATTGCAAAATTTGAGCCATCACACATTAAATCGAATGGTAATGTCCAATCAGGTGGCTAGATGATAGAAGTGGTGGTGAGCACCTTTTTCAAAGTATCAAAATCATCATTGCACCTCTCCAAAGTCAAATGGTACATCCTATTACAGCAAGTTGGAGAAAGGATTAACTTATCTTGTTGAAGTCCTGGATAAACGTCCTATAAAATCTTGCATGTCCAAGAATATATCGAACCTCTTTCATAGAAGAGGGTAAGGTAATTGTGAAATAATATCAATTTTAGTATGATCTACATATATTCTGTTCTTGGAGACAACGTGACCTAAAATTGTACCTTGTTGCACCACAAAATGACATTTTTCAAAATTTAAAACAACGTTAGTTTCAAAACATCTTTCTAGGACTCTTGTAAGATTAGTGATAAGGTTGTCGTTCACACGATCAAATTAATACTACTTATCTATAACAACTTCAGTATTGTTAAGAAAGCAGCCAACAAAATGGAAAGGGTAAAGTAACCCAAAGTCGTCTCCCAACAAACACGAAATTGATTTATAACAAATTAGTTCTCATAAAATCTATACAAAACTTTTATTCAAATAAAATGGTATTTGAAAGAAAGAAATAAAAATGAAAAAAGATAAAATAAGATAAAAACAATAATAAAGAAAATAGATTGATTCCATAGTTTTTTCAAAAAAGATTCATCATCGGGTATCTAAAGATTACTGCTCAATTAATTATTGTTGTAGATTTGCAAATTAATCAATGTAAATTCTCAATTAAATTGTTGTTGTTCTCAACATTAACCAAAGTACATTCTCAATTAAAAGTAAGAACTTTGTAGATTAGTCATAGTAAATTTAACCAAAGTACATTCTTAGTTGAATATTACTATGCATAATCATGTATATTCTTTTACCTCTAAAATCAAGCAAAAATCTAATTAACCAAACTACATTCTTGATTAATTCTAGTTAAAGTTTTCACCTCTAATCAAAGTACATTCTCAATCATTGGCAAAAACCCATTTAATCACATGAAAGTTTCTAAATTTAATCAAAGTAAATTCTCAATTAAAATTAAAAATCGTTGAACTCACTAATTAACTATGATGTAAAAACCAATACTTTTCACGTGATTCAAAGATAAAAGACATAGATGAATTAAAATCTCAACACTAATGAAAAGAACAAAGAAATTATTTCATTCTAACATCAAAATCCATAATGAAATTACAATGGAATCAAGCCAAGAAGCTTAACACTCTATGAAATCAAAATAAAATAAATATAGAAGAAGAAAGGAGAGAGAAAGAAATTAGCCCCCCCTAGGAGTTCCTAAATTCCGAAGTGTCGAGCTTGTCTTTTCTGCTTCCCCTTTGCCTCTTTATATAGGACTTGGACTGGACTTTTCTATTGCTAAAATCTCTCAATCTTTAAGATAATCATATATATAATTTATCTTTATAGTTGTTATGGATATCTAAAAATATTTGGAGAGATATAGCTAGTTTTTATTTGACAAGTATAGTTGGCTGATAATATCAATATATGATATAATTAAATAAATTAATTACTTAAAGATATATGATAAATTATCACCAACTAATGTTTGCATTAACTTTTCCAAATCACCAATTTGCCATCTCCTCCAATTATCTTCAAATAATCCAATATCTTCAAGATATATTTGTTTGTTGCTGATATCTAAGAAGATTTAAGAAGATCTTGCCATATTTAAAAAGATTTGGTAGTTATTATCTTTCAATATTTTATGATATAATTAAATAAGATAATTATTTAAAAATATCAAATAAAATGTCTAAAGATATATTTTCCCAAATTATCTTTTATCTTCAATATTTGTGAATTATCAATGCCCTTTTTTCTAGAAAAAGATAGAGAAAACCGCAAGGTCTAATTTTTGTTGTATGTTCCTTCTTTTTGAATTAGCCAAACTTCTTCACTTTTTCAAGCTTTTCTTGCCTTCTTCATGCAATGCTTGGCTTGGATTTTTATGATTTTGATAATTTCCTATTCTTGGATTTATCTTTAAGGTGTCATGAAAATTTATCTTTATTTCCACACCTCCATGAGTTCAACTTAGTTGCAGCTGCACTAACACACCTAAAAAATCCAAAGAACATTTATGCAAATAAAAATTTATTTTTAACATCTTTTTGTATTTCATGCTCAATAAATCCAACTATAAGAAATCTCAATTAAATCAATCTTTTAGGAACAAAATTCAATTAAAATTCTAGAATTAAACATTAAATAAGGGCAAAAATACACACTCATCAATTAGACAAGCAATGATTAAAATATGAACCATATACACTAAAGTCATCCATATAAACCTTAATACAATGCTCCAACAATTCTATAAAAATGTTCATCATACATCGCTGAAATGTTCCAAGAGCATTACAAAGGCTAAATGGCATTTTTTTATAAGCATATATATCGAAATGACAAGTAAAAGTGGTCTTATGTTGATCCTCTAGGGATATACAAATTTGAAAATACCTAGAGAATCCATCAAGAAAGCAATAATGAGACTTACCTGCCAATCGGTCTAACATCTGGTCCATGAATGGTAAGGAAAGATGGTCCTTCCTAGTGGCCTGATTTAGTCTTCTATAGACAATTCAGACCCTCCAGCTATTCTGAATACAAGTAGGAATCAACTCGTCCTTCTCATTTTTTACCACAATGATCCCAAATTTCTTAGGGACCACATGTACAAGACTCACCTAAGTGCTGTCAAAAACAAGATCTATAATACTTGCTTGTATCAACTTGGTGACTTCTTTCTTCATAACCTCCATCAGCTGATGATGTAGTCTCCTATGAGCTTGGCTTACTGGCTTAGCATCCTCCTCCAAAAGTATTCTGTGTGTGCAGAATGAAGGACCAATACTAGGAATATCTGCCAAAGTCCAACCTATTATTTTCTTATGATCTTTGATAACCTACAATAGTTGTTGTTCTTGCTCATCAGTAAGCAATGACGATATGATAATAGGGTTTTTTGCATCCCTCTTAAGATAAACATATTTCAAATGAGATGGTAAGGGTTTCAACTCCAAAGTGGCTGACTATTCCATAGATAGAAGCATTTTACTGCCTAAGGAAATTTCAACCACCTCAGCATCACACTTGGATGCCACAGAAGTATCATCTAATGACATCACGTCCTCAAAATCACCTGTTTTACAGTTTTATTTGTCATCCTTGTGTGCAACATATTCAAAAAAGGAAAATCTAAAAAAAAGAAAGGGTAGAAAAAACATCTAAAAAACTAGAAGAAAAATTGTTTGCAACATCTGTAACACCATAGTCGTATATTATTTAAGAAAAGAAAATCATATTTTAAAATAAATTCAAACATAAATATTATTCCCAAAAACGCGGGAAAATTTAAAACTTTAACCGTGTCTAAAATAAAACTCAATATCTTATAATTATTCTATTACAAGTATAATTGCACACTTGAAAGAAATACAATTATTCAAAATATGCTTCTTTAAAATCAACCCTAAGCTCTATCCTTTGCTTTGTCTCAATGTCTCGCCATCCACACCTGGATTATCATCTACTCCCATGTGAAAGGGTGAGCTTAAAAGAAATAATATGCATAAATAATTTAGACCTCACACATAATTAACTTAATCAACTACTAATTTTTAGATACCTTCATACCATGAGGTACATAGAACCCCTATTCTCGTAACCTCTACGAGATTAACACATATTCACCCATGGTCTTAGGGATTCCATATGCTTCCACGAACCTGCCCGCTCATTTTCCCACTCTATGAACCTCCCTACTTGTTGTCCACTGTCTACGAACCTTCCCGCTCGTAGTCCAAGATGCGTGAACACATCCTATTATGAACCTCCCCACTCATAACATCCTCAAGTGTGAGCACGAAACATATGAACCTCCCTGTCCGTATTAATCACATGTTTCCAACTCCATTAAGAACCTCCCCATTCATAATTCATTCAAGTATATCCCAAACAAAAATCATCATCATGAGGCATGCTGATAATGTCCATTTTTACTTCTTTTTGTGTGTTTATTGTCATGAACAAATAAACTCTTTCCTAGCTTTTATCTTGTTATATCGTCAAGTTTAGTGTGTTTTGTATTATTTTGTGTTTTAGTTGTTTTATGCTTGTTTTGCCTCTAACCTCTTTTAGTGTGTTAAATAAGTTAACAGAAAGCATTTGTGGTTGAGGAAAACAAGCAAAAACTCAAGGGAGCATTATTGGACAAGAAAAGATTGATTTTGAAGAAAATACCAGTGTTGATGTCACTGAAATCACGGCCAGTGCTTTAAATACAGAATGTTGTCAAGTTGCCCAAGGCCGAGCGGTGGAAAACTGGGGTTGAGCGGTGAAAAATTGGGGCTGAGCGCCACAAGGCTCAACAGTGGAAAGTGGGGCTAAGCGCCATTCAATTTGTAAAGTGGGGCTCAACTGCTGAGACAAGGCTGAGCGGTGGCGTCGCTGACATGTCAAAAAATGGGTTTTTAATCTTGTTTCTCACGAGGGTTTGGACCATTATTCATTTTGCACGATAAAGAAACAGTTTTGAGTGGTTGGAGAGCCTCTTGGAGTTTGCTAAGAGTGTTGGGAAACTCTCACACTCCTCCTTGGGTCTTTTCCTCCATTCATGGTGGTTTTCCCCCTTTTTGGGGTTGGAGAGGAAGATGGGTTGCGAATTTGAGATGGAGACTCGAATGGGAGGCGCAATTGGAGCATGGAGTGCTTGCCAAGAACTTTGGGAGAGGGCTTGCATCTTCTCTTTGGTTTCCATTTCTTCCCTATCTCTTCAATTTGTAAACCATAGGTTCTTTACCATGGAGAGCTAAACCTATGCGTTGCGATTAGATGTAATAAACTAAATTCTTGGGTATTTTTTGATGTTAATCCATATGCTTTTCCATTTCTATGTTAGTATTTGATTTGCATGCCTAATGCTTGCTTGGGTTTGGCCACCCATGCATGATTTGTGGTTCTTGAGGTGTTGGAAAATGTCTTTTGAACCTAGAACTAAAGTTGAATACCTAATGGAGCTTGTATCTTGGGATAAAACATGATTCATTGGTAATCTTAAGACTCTTGAACTTAATGCATGATTTCACTTGTTGAGGATTTAAGGAATTGGAAATTGATAAGTTATCATATACTCAAAGTCGCTAGGAGTAGGATTCGAGTATTCTTGTGAATTGATTTTGACTTGAAATTGGAATTGAGATGTTGGTGAATGCTTGAGAATAAAGTGAATGAAATCTAGTCTTGTGTTTTTGTGAGTGACAATTGTATATAATCTAGTCTTAACAATTGTATACAATCTTGCCGCTTTTCACATAACACATGCAAAACTCAACATAACGCACACTGCGACTGCACTATCGGCTGGCGTAGCCTAAGTGCCAGTAGACAAAGTCGTAGTGCAGATCGCTTGGCAGTCCTAACCCACCACCGGGCGCCATAAGTTGCAGGATACCCTTGTTGGTGGCTATCGTCTGGCGGTCCAGTCTGTTGGCATAAGCAAGCTTGAAGCAAAGAATTGATAAAGCGATCGGCATGAAGATCATAGGTGTTTGATGAAGATTGATGAAGATCCTCTTAAAGATTAAGTTTTAGTGTATTAAATTTGAAAATAACATGTTAAATGTAATGTGTTATTGTTATATCTTGTTGGTAGGCTATATGACATAGGTTAGATGTCTTATGTGCCTTAGCGTGTCTCTTTTAATTTGTTAAGATGGGTTTTAACAAGTTAAAAGGCTTGTTGTATATAGTTTCTGGTATGAATGCATTCAGTCAGTTGAATTATTTTTCAATCGACTTGTTGTATATTAGTGTAATTCTTGCAAGGTGTGTGTCTAGATTTTTGTGAGTCAAAAATCTTGTGAGTTTTTTTGTTCAAAAGTGTAATCTCGGTGTGTGATTTGTAAAACTTTTCAATATAGTGGAAACCAGGCTTAGGTTATCCTGGTAAACTGGATGTAGCTTTATGATTGAGTGAACCAGTATAAAAACAATTGTGCAATTCTTTTTCCCTCATCTCATTCACTTTGTATCTTTTTAAAAACTCAAGAAAACCAAGCAATTCGTTCTTTGGTGTGATTTAATGCGTTCTTGGGTAATATGAGGCTTTATACATATTATAAATATTGATTGGAACAAGTCTTGTATGTAAAAGATTGTTGTTTGAGTTGAATTTGTGAATTCTGCATTCTACATAAATCTCTAGTACTTTAGCCAACTAATTTGTCTTTTTAATCGACTATTTCATAGCTACAAGAACAAATTAGTCATCTGTTTTATATTTTAATCAACTAAAAGTGTACTATTCTGTTGCATTTACATCCAAACTTTCCAGTCTATTTGATTCAATTGAAAAAAGGTTTAAGCTTTCGAAAAAGTTTTATAAAGCCAATTCACCCCCCCCCCCTTGGCTAAAATCACCATTTCAAAACTAAAAATTTGTATCTAGAGGAAGGTTCTTGAAAGGTATTCAAGTTTGATAAAAATCTTTTGAAATGGTTGATAGTAAACTCCCTTTTGCTGAAGGTGCCTCTAATCATAAACCACCTATGTTTTGTGGCCTAAACTATTAGTTTTGGAAAATAAGGATGCAAATTTCCATTGAATCTATAGACAAAGGAATTTGGGATGCAATAGTTAATGGACCATATACTCCTAAATGTATTGTTTAAAATAAGTAGGTGGACAAGCCTTAGAGTGAATGGACTGATAAAGAAAGGAGAAGAGCTCAATATGATTGCAATGCCAAGAATATCATCACTTAATCTTTGAGTATGGATGAATTTTTTAGGGTCTCCCAATGTAATAATGCAAAGGAAATGTGGGATGTCCTAGATGTTACACATGAGGTGACGAATTAAGTGAAGAGACCAAGGAAGCATGCCTTGATTCAGGAGTATGAGCTTTTCAAGATGAAAAAAGAAGAGTCCATAACTGAAGTTCAAACGAGGTTCACTCACATAGTCAACCATCTCATGGGTCTAGGCAAAGAATTTGACAAAGAGGAGCTAAACATCAAAGTGCTTAAGGGTCTAGGCAAAGAATTTGACGAAGAGGAGTTAAAGCAAAGGTGACTGCCATATCTAAATCCAAGGATTTATCCATCATCACAACAACTGCACTGTTTGGCAAACTATGAGAGCATGAGATTGAAATGCAAAGGCTAAGTGAGCTTGAATCAAGTGAGGAAAAGGTAAAAACCATAGCCTTGAAGGCTAGCTCCAAGAAGAGTGATGAAACCGAGGAAGAGATTGCTAGTGAGGCATATCTTGTCATCTAAGGATAAAAATGACTATTACCAATTGTTGCATGACTTTGAAGAGTTGCATCGTGAGACAAACAAAATTGTTGTCACGAACAATTGGCTAAAATGATTAAATTTTTTGCTAGAAAACAGAGTTATCCAACTAGAATAAAAAACATTCGACTTAAAAACTGATTTCGAACATTTGGAAATGATTTACAGTAATTCAGTCGATTGTTCTGAAAAATAGCTAGCTATAAAACCTTGTGAAAAACTGCACTACTTTGAAAAATCAAGTGAAATATCTTTTGGAAACTTGTGCAAAGTTCATAAGAGGAAAAGCAAACCTGGAAGTTGTTCTTGGCTCTCAAAATTGTGTTTTTGGGAAGGCTGGACTTGGTTATATCCATGAAAAGAAAGCCAAGAAGTTCTCTAGTTTCTTTTCCGAGAGTGAACCAAATGCTATGCGATTCATTTCTTGCAACTATTTTATGAAGAAAGGTCATGTTCTTAATAAAACACAAAAATAAGGACTATTTAGCACTAGCCAAGATTCAAACTCACATCCATCCAATTACCAAACATATGCACAAACATCCAACCAATACATGTTTCATGACCCTTTCTTGTACACATATGATCATGACACTACCTACCACAATCCTACAAACATCCCAAATAAAATAAATAATTAAAACATCATACCAATGGAATACACAGGTTTCGAAGCCAAGACCTCTCTATACCAACCAACACGCTCAACCACTTAAGCTTCCTTTACTCCTTACTATGATTTGACTATTTAATTATTTTATATGTATCTCTTATCCATAATTATCGTAATTAATTATTCTTTATTTAATTTTCTCAAGTCTTAGAACATCATTCAATAGATCAATACAAAACAATGAATGGTCTTCAGTCGGGTGCTTCATGGCTTCCAATACATTGAACTACACCTTCCCATCTCCTATCTCCATAGTAAATATCTTTGTTTGGGTTATCATCATCAACGATCTTCCCAAGATAATTGTGTTCAAACTAATTCCTTCATGTCTAGTATGTAGAAATCTGCAGGAAAAATCAGCTTGTCTCCATGGGCAAGTACATCCTCAAGCACACTTATAGGGTTAATAATCTTACGGTTGGCCAGTTGAATGACCACATATGTAGTCTTTAGAGGTCCAAGTTGAAAAGAATTAAAAGCTGACAAAGACATCACATTTATAGAAGCTCCTAAATCTAACATAGCATTGTCAAACTTAGTACTTCCTATAACACATGGAACAAAAACATACCTGGATCCTTGCATTTTTATGGTTTTTGATAGGTCTCTTTTTAATCAAGCTTGATACATTTCTTCCCAAGTCACAACCTTATTATCCCTAACACACCATCTATTTGTGCAAAGTTCTTTAAAAAACTTGGCGTATTTTGGGATTTTCCTCACAACATGCAATAGAGGGAAGTTTATCTCTACCTTCTTGAAAGTATTCAAGATTTCTCTGTCCAACTCTTCCATCTTTTGAGTTTTTAGTTTGAAACAGTTTGGATAAGGAGGGGGAGAATAAGATGAAGAAAAATTTTTAGAAGAAAGGTTAGAGGATACTAGCTTGGAGTCATTAGTGGGTGTAGGTGTCTCAGATGTACATTGTGTTGGTTCGCCTGATCCTCCACTTTTATCAAAGGGTGCAACTCCATTCTCCTTATCTTCATCCTCTTGGGCATTCACAAGTCCCCGTACCTTACATTACGTGGGTTGATCATAGTTTGTGTAGGTAGTTGACTTGATCTTGGATTAACTTTAGATTTTAACTTCACCATCCTTTGAGTCAAGTCAGTAATCATTTTCTTTATTTCAACATTCTGCTCAACCATAATATTCATACATTTTTCTACCATCAATACAACATCTGGTTGAAGTTGTTGTCTTATATGAGGAGGAACATAAGGTTATTCATGTTGTTGATTAGCCCATTTTCGATTTGGATGATTTTTCCAACTTGGATCATACTTATTGGAGGATAAGTCATAATTATTCTGAGATGTTCTATTTCCTCCAAACATGTTGGAAAAAAAAGCTTGAGATGGTTCCTCCATAATAGTTCATGTTAAACAGGGCATTCATCAATAATGGTTTCTTGTAGTACAAATTCCACACACATTTGTTACTTGTGGAGTTGAAGTTTTGAACAAGCTTGCAATCTCATTAAGCTTCTTCTCTAACACATCTATTATTTCATCTATCTTTTTCCTATTTTCTACATAAGTCTCAAACTCATGAACTCCCTTTAACGATGTCACTAAATTTGCTCTTGTTTCAAATTGTTGGCTATCAGACGCCTTTCATTCTATCAACTCTCTAGCAGCTTGTGACATTTTATCCAGAAAAGATCCTCTGCTTGCAACATCTGCCCATTGTTTGTTTGACAAAGTCATGCCTTCATAAATGTATTGAATGAGGGAATGCTTTTGTATTTGATGCTAAGGACATGATACAAAGTTTGTTAAACCTTTCCCAATATTCACTAAGGGTTTCTCCATCTTACTACTTAATTCCATAATTTTTTCTATGAATGGCGGCCACTCGAGATGCAGGGAAATATTTCTTAAGAAAAAGTTTGTTCATAGTTTCCCGATTGGTGATTCTTAACAAAAGGTAGTACCACCAATCCTATGCCGCTCCTTGAAGAGTAAAAGGGAAAGCTCTCATATTGAGTGTTTCTAGCATGATCGTGGTTGATCTAAAGTTTACACAGATCATATGGAACTGTCTCAAGTGTTTTTGTGGATTATCTCTTGATAACCCATTGAATTTTGGTAAGGCACTTAGTAGGTTAGTCTTGAGCTCACACTGCCCTTTTGGGTATTGGATGTTGTTATCAAAAACAACTAATGAGTTAACTATTGTTTTTTAGTTCAAATTAATTAAAGTAAATTCTTAATTAATTTGTTGGCATTCTCACTATTAACCAAAGTAAATTCTCAATCAAAAGCAAGAACTTTGTAGACTAATCACAATAAATTTAACCAAAGTACATTCTCAATTAAATATTACTATGCCTAATCATGTCCATTCTTTTACCTCTAAAATCAACCTAAAAGCTAATTAACTAAAGTACATTCTCAATCATTGGCAAAAACCCATTTAATCAGATGAAAGTTTATAAATTTAACCAAAGTACATTCACAATTAATGTTAAAAACTCTTGAACTCATGTGATCAACATGCATGTAGATTAAAACATCTCACTAATTAGCTATGATTTAAAAACCATTACTCCTCACGTGATTCAGAGATAAAAGATATAGATGAATGAAAATCAAAACAATAATCAAAAGAACAAAGACATTATTTTAATTTAACCTTAGAATCCATAATAAAATTACAGTGGAACCAACCTAAGAAAGCTTAGCCCTCCATGGATACATATAAATTATGAGTGAGAGAAAAGAATAAAAAGGATGGAAAAAATGAGAGATGTGGTGGATGGTAGTAGCCAAAACCAAAGAGTTGCTAAGTATCTTTCTTCTACCCCTTAGGTCTCTTTATATAGGCTTTGATTGGACTTGGATCTTATCTTTCTGTTGCTGAAATCTTTTATTTTTTTATATAATATCTTTCAAATAATTAACAGATTTTATCAGTTTCTAAAATATCTGGAAGATTTTCTCTGTTGATATCATATCTTTCAAATAATTGACCGTTTTGACCAATTTTTTAGCCATTATCGGCCCCATGAGAGGTTGATAAGAGGCATCCTTTCTCTATCTCCCCTAAGGTTTGCTGCTATAGTAGGTGCTTACTGCATTAGGGGGTTACTGGTTCATGATGGAGGCTGTTGCAGTGGAGTGTTGCTCTGATGGTTCGATGACGACGTGTTCATGTTATCTAGTGACCTTGTTGGTGGTGCGATCTGGTGCGTGCTCGTAGAGGATGAACCCGTAGTCTCATGTTTCAGATCTGGCTTTGCTTTTGTATGTGACGTTCATCGTGGATAAGTTCTGGCTCAAGTGCTGTCTCGAGGATGGTGGTGATGGTTCACGAATTTGCGTTTGTTGAATGCACTATAGGTTTCGCCAGGAAGGTGATGTTGCATGGAGGAAGAAGGCTGCACAATTGAGAAATGTGTTGCAGCATCGCAGGCATTGATTTGAAAGCTTGATTTGTGGTGCTTTTCTATGGTTGACGACATTGATGGTGGTGGAGCGTAGTGGCAGAAAAAACATGGTGAAGATGGATGCTAGGGTTTCTGAGGTGGGAGAAGGTTGAAGATGATGACGTGGCATTTTGTTATTGGCTCAGATATTTAGTGGTAGATAGATGACATGATCTTGATGTAGTTTAAGTGGTAGGAGGAGGTGAAATTTAGTAGAAATAGGTAGTGTAGGCAAGAGTTTGTATGGGCTATTTGAGAATGGTGATGTATAAGTAAAAATCAAGGGTACATTTGGCTCTTGAATTATTTTTTTTTCTAGAATTTATTAATTTTGGACTTATTTTGTAACTTTGAACATTTTAAATCCTCACTTTTAATGACCCAAATTAAATTGTAATTGCATAAACAAACGTTAGAATATCCAATGATATTTTATGCAACTAAAATCACTTTTTACACCATTTTTATGTTACCAATTCATTAAGCCCAGTAATCACATATCCTCATTAGTCAATCTTTTAAGCACTAGAATTCAATAAATCCCCAAATTTAAGCATTAATTGAGGGCAAAAATTTGCACTCATTATAACCCAAGGTAACTACCAAGATAAAATCAAGGGATCTATCCACTATGACCATATTTACATTGTTGGGTAAGCTAAGGAAGCATGAAATTGATATGCATATGCTAAATGAGCAAGAATAAAATGAGAAAAAGGTAAAAAACATAGCCTTGAAGACTAACATCAAAAAGAGTGATGAACCTAAGGAAGAGGTGGCTAAATCAAATGACAATGAGAACTTGAATCTACTAGTTAAAAGCTTTGGGAAGTATCTCTAGAGAAAAGGTAACAAAGGTAATCAAAAGAGGTATAACTCTTAATGTAATGATTCAAATAACACTCGTAGTTTCTCTTGTTATAAATGTGGCAAACACGGACATATCAAAATTAAATGTCCAAACATTAACAAAGAAAAAGAGAAGGGTGTTGATAGGAAAAAGGAGAAAAAGTCCAAGGAAAGATGTGCCTACATAACTTGAGAAGATAATGATGATTCAACAAGTATCTCATCACAAGATGAAAGTGAAGAAGAAAACTTATGTCTTATGGGTAGTTATGTGAGGTCATCATCAAGCTAAGTCATAAAATGTGAAAAGAAAGACTTGTGGTACCTAGATAGTGGGTGTTCAAGGAACATGACAAGTGACGAAAGCAAATTTTCAAATTTGGAGTTGAACAATGAAGGCTTAATGACTTATGGAGATAACAACAAAGGAAAAATATTTGGAAATGGAATAATAAGCAATGGATCCTTATTCAACATCAAAAATGTGTTGCTAGTTGAACCATTAAATCATATATTGATAAGTATAAGTCAACTTTGTGATAAAGGATTTAACGTTGTGTTTAAACCTTGTCATTGTCTCATCTTTGATGCATATGGACCATGCTAAGGGCAATCCTAAAGGGCAAACATAAATCTTGGGATGAGTACTTTCCCCACATTGAATTTGCATACAATAGGATGGCTCACAAGACCACCAAATCTATCCTTTTGATGTTGTGTATGGATTCAATCCTCACACTCCTTTAGACCTCATACCTCTTCCAAATCCTAGTGATTTTAATCATAAGGAAAGGGTATCAAAGTCTGAATTTATGCACAAAATGCATTAGAGGGTTAAGTCTCAAATACAATACCAAACTGAGAGATATGACAAGCATAATAACAGAGGCAAGAGGGAACTAATTTTTGAAGGAGATTGGGTTCGTCTCCATTTGATCAAAGATATATTTCAAAAATAAAGGAAGTCCAAACTCAATTCTCATGGTGATGGTCCTTTTAGAGTCCTTCGAAAGGTTAACAATAATGTGTATAGCCTAGAGTTGCTATGTGAGTATGATGTGAGTGCCACTTTCAATGTATGTGATCTAACCTCTTTTCTAGGAGACTTAGAGGATGATGAAGATGAAGAGCCTCTAGATTTGAGGTCAAATGTTTCTCAAGAAGGAGAGGATGATGACAAACCCATAGCCAAGGGACCCATTACAAGAAGCATGGCCAAGCATATTCAAGAAAAGTTAAAGTCATTTATTTAAGGGAAGCAAAGCTCTTATTCTCTTAGGTCATCATGGAGTATCTCTAGTAGTGTAGTAGTTTAAGGATCTTGTATGACGGATCAAGTAGTCTAGTGATGAGTCATTATTTTCCCTTATTCCATTTCCTTTTTATGCTCATCTGAATGGTTGTTTAGTGCTAAATTTTTTATTGTTAGTGCATTTTCATCTATTGTGGTTCATTAAGCCATTATTTAGAATTTTGATTAATTTGGCATTAATTGGTCTAATTTTCGTTTCTAATTATTTTTAAGTATTTTGTAAAGCAATTTTGAAGCTTGTATATTAATCTTAAAATCAAGAGAGTTTCCACATCATTTCCATGTTATTGTCACATCATTTCTACATCATTCAAGTGATAGGGCCAGCATTTGGGCCTTAAGTGGCATTTTGGTAATTCTGCAGCCCTAAGTGGCAAAGTGATGTGACCACAAGATTTTAGGTCTCATTTTCGTTTTGGGCAATCACCTTCTTCCCCATACTCCATTTTCATGTTTTTTAGCTTTGTATTGTGACCCATGGCGGTGCCCACCTAGTTTTCACGTTTTAACACTCTTTACATTAGTTGCATTATTGACAACATCCATTTTTTCTTTTTCTGTCTTATAGCCACTTGGAACATCACCCATCTTTTTTTTTCTTTGTTACATTTTCTTTGTTACAACAACCCTTTTTGTTCCCTTGAAGCTTTAGCAATCTCATTTTGTTGTTAAATTCACATTTCCATATGACCCAACTTAGGGTTTGATGTTCTGTAGCTAAAATTTATGTTAATGAATCTTCTCCATGATGCATTTTCATTTTGAACTATTTTATTGCTCCATTTCCATGACTTGCTAAATTATGTTAATTGATTCCTTGAGGAAAAAGCAATGAAGTTTTGAGGACTTGGTTTTGTTGTTTCTGTCCTTTCTTTATCTTGAATTCGTGGAATGTATGTGCTTGTTCTGTTTATGCTTAATTTACAAATTGGGTGCATTTGTTTGGGGTTGGGCTATGTTCATGCTTAATGTTTGTAGCTTGGTTGTCACGAAGTCATGGATGTATGCAATGCTTAATTGCATATTGAAACTATTTCATGACCTATGATTATTATAATTGTATTCGGAATCAAGGAGTAGTACGATTTTATCGTTGTTTCATTAAACCATTAACTACAATTTGAATTTTGTGTTCAATTTGCTAACGCCCCCCCCCCCCCCTTTGTATTGCATTGAGAACCTCTTAATGAAAATATTTGTCATTAGGATATGACCTTGGGTTGATTCCTGAGTACTACATTTACATTGTTTAATTTGGTCAAGTACGACCTCAATCATGTAGGATTTCCTTTTTAGACCTTATATCATGGGCCAAGTAATGTAGGGTTTTTGGTTAAACTTAGGTTAACAAAATTCAACACTTATGGTCTCCTCTAGCCACCTTTCTCTAGAGTTAGCCTAACCTCTCATGAGAACAACCAAACACCTTTATCCCACCATCCAAACCACCAAACTAAGACACTTTAGTGTCCTCCTAGCCAGAGTCCACGCCTAACCACCTTTACTTTCACCAACCATCCACTCATAGTCACATCTTCTGGCTTTGGCCCAACCTTGCTTTAGGAGGATTCTACAATATACCTCATCTTTGTATTATTTGTAGGAGGTCCCTCTCTTGGCCTACTTTAAGAGGACCTCCTCCTGACTTGTAAAGGGTTATTGAATGAAGAACTAGAGTTATTATAGTCATTTTTTGATATGATTGCCTCTTTGTGAGAGTAAGCTATACTTTAGTCTTATCTTGAACACTTTGGTTAAAGCGGTAGCAATCACCACTCATCTTAGGTAGGTCCATCCCCCATGTGGCTTACCACCTTCCCCATCCTCTTCCATTCCCTTTCTCTTCCATCTTTGTTTCTTTATGTCAAGTTCTTATGCTCTTATGTCTATATATGCTTCTACGACTTTATGTTCATTTATTATCTTATGTTCTTTATTTTGTTAACTTGAATCCAACCTTGCTTCTTTCTAGTTGAGTCTCTTGAAGTGAACCTTCACATTTAGATAACTTTGTTATCTTAATGTCCAGTGAGTATTTTCTTTAAATTTTCTAACGCAACATAAATATAAACACCTTGTTCTATTAACTCTTATCATTGCAATCAGTTGTGGTTTTGTGCTTGCCATCAAGGATCTTTTCCTTTAATGTTGTTAAGCGATAACCTTTAGTGGTCAACTTTGATACAACTTTGAAAAATAGGAAATAACACAAGAAGTAATGGTTGAATTATTTTAAAATATTTAGTAGACTTTCACTGATATTGGTTATGAGAGTACTATCAGATGAAATGAACTCTTATCATTGCAATCAGTTGTGGTTTTGCGCTTGCATCAAGGATCTTTTCCTTTAATGTTGTTAAGTGCTAACCTTTAGTGGTCAACTTTGATATAACATTAAAAAATAGGAAATAATACAAGAAGTGATGGTTGAATTGTTTTAAAATATTTAGTAGACTTTCACTGATATTGGTTGTGCAAGTACTATTAGATGTAATGAACATAGATATAACCAATAAAGAAAAATGTTTTTGCAAGTTTAGTTTGAACCTTTTTCCTTCCTTCTTTAGTTACAAAAATATATAACATGCAATGAAAAGATCGAAGGAAAGAAAAGATACTCAATATCTTTACATTGGTTCCTCTGATTACACAAGCAACATTCTATTCTTAACCAACCACTTAAGTTTCCACTAGGCACACTCATGTTGTGAAGTACACATAAGTATTCTATCCAAGGCACTTCTAACTCAATAGGAGTATTCATTCTACTACTGATCACCTATTCAAGTATTCTTTTTCCAAGTTACTTGATGAAGGATTATCTTGTTTTCTTTTAGAGTTATGAATATGTTGAAGTTGTTTAAGAAAACTTTTTGAAAATTCCCACTGGTCATTAAGATAGCAAGCTATCTAGATGTGAAGGTTCATTTCTCAAGCTCAAGAAAGGAAGAAGAGAGTTGGATTCAAGCTTAAACTCACACGGCATTAACAACACATAAAGAACCAAAATGAAAGAAGAAACATTAAAAATGGAAAGCATAGAAGATGAAGCATGGAAGAAGCACGCCACTCATAGGTCGGGATCTAAGCCAACCAAGCCCTAGAGATGAGTGATGGTGCCGCCACTTGCAAGCAAGATGAGGCAAAGGTGAGTTCACTTCTAGGAAGGAGAGCTCACAAAAATTTAATGGTTGAAACACAATAGTTTAGAAACAAAATGATCAACCCTTTTACAAGACAAGGAACACCCTTTAAATAGAAGTTCATAGGGGTCCTTTAGCAAATACAAAAACATGAAAAAGGATTAACTAGCAAACCCTAAACCTAATGTGAGAGTGAGTCTTGGCCACGTGAAGGGAGATGATTGGTGGAGGCATTCTCATGAGGATTCTAGGCCAAAAGAGGAAGGAGACCAAGTGACCTTCTAAGACATAAACCACAAAGGCAAAAGGAGACAAGGTACATGTCTACTTTTGCTTTTGCTTTATGCTTTTTGCTTTCCTCTCTCTTCCACTTCATCCAAGTGCTCCAATCACCAAGTGCCACCATGCCATGTTCTACTTTCTCTTAATTACCTAAAAAACAAGACAAACAAGGATTAGCATGTTGGTTTAAGTTAATCTAATCTTGGTGAAAGGTCAACTTTGGATCAAAGTCAATAATTCAACCAAAATAAGTCAACTAGAAACCAACTTAAGGAATTCAAACTAAAGTAATGCAAAACAAAGATAAAGGTGATGGAATAGAAGACTCCCCTCTAGACATGCTTCTAGTGATCCTTCTTGATGGAGCTTCTAAAGAGGTTGTCACCCCTTCATCATCCTCCCCTTCTTGAAGAGAATTCGACCACGAATTCTTAAACCCTACATCAAAAGGAGAAAGGTCACAAACATTGAATGAGTTACTTATGTTGTAGCTTGTGGGTAAGTCTAACTCATAAGCATTATTGTTAATTCTCCTAATGACTTGAAAGGGGCCATCCCCTCTAGGGAGGAGCTTAGACTTCCTTTGAGTAGGGAATCTCTCCTTTCTTAAGTGAAGCCAAACCCAATCTCCCTCTTGGAAGATGACTTCCTTTCTTCCCTTATTACCATCCTCTTGTTGTTTCTTAACTCTCCTCTCAATGGTTTCCTTGACTTGTGAATGCAAGTCTTGGATGTAGTTGGCTTTGGCCTCACCATCTTGGCAAGTCCATGCCTCATGAGTGGGAAGGGGAAGGAGGTCTAAGGGAGTTAGGGGATTGAACCCATACACAACCTCAAAAGGGGAATGAGAAGTAGTGGAATGCACAACCCTATTGTAGGCAAACTCTATGTGGGGAAGAAGTTCCTCCCACTCTCTAATGTTTTGCAGTATCATACATGTAAGACCCGGGAAAATTAATTAATTAAAATATTTAATTAATTAATAAAGGCGGGTAGAAGGCGTCTTTATGATATTAATTGTTGTTTAATGTGACGTGGAAAAGTGCTAGCTCATGTGGTTGAGAGTACTTTGGTTGTGTGAGAGGACTTGGGTTCGAGTCCTAAGTATGCTAATTATGTGTGATTATTTTATTATTAATTTTTAAGAATATGTATGAGTAGGTGATTGGTATTGTAAACTTATGTTGATTGTGTATATCACCAAATGTGGTTTGGCATAGTGAGTATGCTTTGTTATTGTGAGTGGAAGGTCACGGGTTCAAACCTTGGTAGACATAACTTAACCTTTATTTTCATTAAACTTGGATTGGAATGAATGTGGAAGGGTAGAGAACCTAGCAGAATGGGGGCAACCAAGGGGGTTGGGAAAAACTATCAAATAATTGACATTAAGAGGAATTAAAAACCCACCTTAAGCCCAATCCCGTTTTATTTTTAAATACTTGAAAGGCACCTATAAAAGCTAAAGTCTAAGAAAAATGGAGGGTTTTGGCAATTGTGGTGAGCTGCTGCAAAGAGAACACGAAATTGAGGTTGAGAGGTGAGGTTTGGGTGCGAAAAAGGGGCTGAATTAAGAGAGACTGTGGCACGTCATAGGCAAACCAAGGAAAATCCTATTTTTCTTCCAAGTCCAATCAAACTTTCAGGTTAAAGGAGCTGTATTTTGAGTATGTAAATAAACTGCTAAGTGCTGTGATTTAGAGTCATTGGTGTCTCCTTTGATTTCTATTTGATTGGTAAAATTCGTACCTTATTGCGTTGTGGTTGTGAATTGGAGTTATTTGGGGTTGGTAGCATGATTAAGTATGTGTAATAGGTTGCGGGATAAGGGTTTTGATAATCTTAATTATTTCTGATTGTATTTGGGATTGGAAACGGTGGTTTTGGGTGTTGTTGCCATTACCATTAGATTAGTATCGATTGCAAGTTGGGTGGTATATTTTTGGGCATGAATTGACACTATTTTGGTATGATGCGTGTGTGACAGTGAGGGAACTCTGCAAGTCTTGCCCAAGCGAGTCTATCTCGTCTAGGCGAGAGTTGCAGAACCTCACGTCTGGTTTGGGTCGCGCTGCTCGCCCAGGCGACCTTGGTTTGGTGTTGAGCGACTTAGTCTCGCTCAGGCGAGGGGCAGCTCGCCTAAGCGAGGTTGTGAGGAAACTTGGGCACTTTTGAGCGCGATATCTCGCCCAGGCGAGAAGTATTAGTGTTTTGAGCGACCCCATCTCGCCCAGGCGAGAGACATTCGCCTAAGCGAGGTCGCGATGTGAAATGATGTTATTTAAGTGGTTCCTCGTTTAGGCGAGGTGTTGGTATTACTTTGAGCGATGGTGCAGCTCGCCCAGGCGAGGGAATCTCGCCTAAGCGAGATAACGCGTGTTTGTGGTTGTTTTAAGCTCGCACATGCGACGCGAACTAGCCTAAGCGAAGCAGAGGGTTTAGCTTGGGCGAGGGGTCCCTAGCCTAAGCGAGTTTATGTGAACTATTGTGTTTCTATGTGCTTGTGAGTGTGTTTTGGTTGTTTACCATAAGTATCGATTGTATATGCATGTGGTGTGATGTTTGGGCTTGATGGACTAAGTCCAATAGGGGTCTCAGATGTGCTCGGAGGTTGGACACATGATGGGCATGGAACTGGTTGAGTTCCCGTCGGCTACTAATAGGCGAGGAGTCCTTAGTATGGTGATTGCATGTGTCGGGCACACGATGGGCAAGGAACTGTGATGTTCCCGTCGGCTACTATCGGGTGAGGAGTCCATAGTATAGTAATTGCGTGCGTGCCGGGGTCCAAGTGTGAGACTTGGATGTTTATACTACAGACGAGGAGTCTGTAGGGCAGGACTATGAGCAGGATAGGCTCATAGGGTTGGACCACGAGTGAGTTAGTCTCGTGGGAGCACATGGAAGTCCCAAGACCTAGTTCATGCATATGACTCATGATGGACTATGAGGTCATGGTTGGGTGATTTGGAAATTATGAGTTCGTACTTATATTATTTTGGGTGGGGAAGCATATTTATTTCACATATGTCTGTTTATGTTTTATTGTGCATAGCTCACCTTATCTCTGTGTGTATGGCAATGATCGGATAATTTGTTATCCGAGAGCAGATGATGTGACAGGTGAGCCAGGAGCTGCGTAGAGACGGAGAGCATGAGCCACTTGGGGTTTTGAAAGAAACTTTATTGTTTTGTTTTTGATGTAAATATTTCCTATGTTAATTTTAATATCATTTGTAAATAATGCTATGGTACATTCGGATTATGTATGGTATTAATTATGGTTAAATTTCCCGCATTTTTGGGAAATAGTTTGTATTAAATATGATATTTATTTTATTTCGAATTTTATTTATTAAGAATTAGTAATATCCCTCAGGGATGTTACAGTACATCTTAGCATTTGCCCTAGAGTTCTATTAACCACCTCGGTTTGGCTATCACTTTGGGGATGGGAAGTGGTGGAGAAAAGAAGCTTGGTGCCAAGTTTACCCCACAAGGTTCTCCAAAAATGGCTTAGGAACTTGGAGTCCCTATCACTTACAGTGGACCTAGGTAGGCTATGTAGTCTTACCACTTCCTTGAAAAAAAGATTTGCAATATAAGTTGCTTCATCAATCTTATTGCAAAGAATGAAATGGGCCATCTTAGAGAACCTATCCACCACTACAAAAATGGAATCCCTACCTTTTTTGGTCCTTGGGAGGCCTAAGACAAAATCCATAGATATGTACACCCAAGGCTTGGAAGGGATAGGCAAGGGAGTGTAAAGATCATGGGGTTGGACTCTAGACTTGGCTTTCATGCATTCTATGCAACTTTTGCAATGCCTATCTACATGCTTCCTCATGTGAGGCCAATAGAAGTGTTCTTTCAAGACTTCCAAAGTCTTGTTTGGCCTAAAATGCCCCATTAATCCTCCCTCATGTGCCTCTCTAATGAGTGAGGCTCTTAAGGAACCTTGGGGAATGCAAAGTCTCTTACCTTTGAAAAGATATTGATTGAGAAGGTAAAAGTCTTTGTAAGCCCCTTGGTGACACTCACTAAGAATGGAGGAGAAATCAACATCCCTTGGATACAATTCCTTAATATGATCAAAACTAAGAAATTTAGTTTCAAGAATTGAAAGGAGGGAATGCCTTCTTGAAAGTGCATCCGCCACAATGTTAGCCTTTCCTTTCTTATGTTTGATCACATATGGGAATTGCTCAAAGAACTCTACCCACCTAGCATGACTCTTGTTTAACTTGCCTTGGCTTTTCAAAAAGTTGAGTGACTCATGGTCACTATGTATCACAAACTCCTTTGAAAGAAGATAATGTTGCCAAGTTTGCAAATTTCTCACAAGAGCATAAAGCTCTTTGTCATAGGTGGAGTAGTTGATGTGACTCCCCTTGAGTTTCTCACTAAAATAGGCTATGGGGTGCCCTTCTTGGAGAAGCACGGCCCCAATGCCTACATTGGATGCATCACACTCAATTTCAAAAGTTTTGGAAAAGTTAGGGAGGGCTAAGAGTGGTGCATTGATCAAAAGCCTTTTCTTGATCTTTGCCCCACTTATAGACCACACCTTTCTTGACTAATTCATTGAGAAGGGCGGCTATGGTGCTAAAGTTTGGCACAAACCTCCTATAAAAACTAGCTAACCCATGGAAAGACCTAAGCTCACTTACATTCTTTGGGGGAGGCCAATCCTTGATGGCCATCACTTTTTCTTGGTCCACATGGACCCCATGTTGATTTATTTTGAAACCTAGGAAGATCACATGATCCATCCCAAACACACATTTCTCCATGTTAGCATACAAGGATGCCTTCCTTAAGGTCTCTAACACACTCCTTATATGATGCAAGTGGTCATCTTGAGACATACTATAAATGAGAATGTCATCAAAGTACACCACAACAAACTTCCCTAAGAACTCTCTAAGAACATGGTGCATGAGTCTCATGAATGTACTAGGTGCATTGGTCAAGCCAAAAGGCATGACTAACAACTCATATAATCCAAACTTAGTCTTGAGAGAGGTTTTCCATTCATCACCTTCTTGGATTCTAATTTGATTGTACCCACTCTTCAAGTCTATTTTGGAAAATATGGTTGCACCATGTAACTCATCAATCAAATCATCTAATCTAGGAATTTGATGCCTATACTTGATGGTTATGTTGTTGATAGCCCTACAATCTATGCACATTCTCCATGTTCCATCCTTTTTGGGGACAAGAATCACGGGCATTGCACACAGACTCATGCTATGTTGCCCCCACCCCTTTTCTAACAACTCATTCACTTGTTTTTGAATTTCCTTAGCCTCCTCGGGACTAGTCCTATAGGCTGGCCTATTAGGCAAAGATGAGCCTTGTATGAAATCAATTTGGTGTTCTATACCTCTTAGGGGTGGGAGACCCTTTGGAGGTTCTTGAAAAACATCTTTGAACTCATCTAAGACTAATGACAAGTCTAAGGGACATCTAGAGTGAGGGTTTTGGAAGGAGGGGGAAGATTCACTAGGATAAGCTAGGAAGATGGGTTTTTGGGCAAGCATTACCTTCTTTACCCCTTTGAGGTGATCATGCTCTTCTTGGACTCATTGTCATGCCCTTGCGCCTTCTTTTGCGCATTCTCTTCTTTTCTTTCCTTTATCATTTGCAATTGGTCCTCATTGACTTCTCTTGGTGAAAGAGGTAGTAATGTGATCTTTTTGCCTTGGAAGCTAAAGGTAAATTTGTTGGCATGGCCATCATGAAAATCTTTCCTATCAAATTGTCATGGCCTTCCTAATAAAATGTGGGTTGCTTCCATGGGCACTAAGTCACATAATACCTCATCTTTGTAGTTTCCAATGGAGAAGTTAATAAGGACTTGTTTGTCCACTTTAATCTCACCTTCCTCACTAAGCCAAGAAAGCTTATAAGGCTTGGCATGAGGGATGGTTTTCAAGCCAAGCTTGTCCACAACCCTTGTGCTAGCCACATTAACACAACTTCCACTATCAATTATGAGAGAGCAAGTTTTGTTGTTGATTTGGCACCTTGAGTGAAAAATATTTTCTCTTTGGTTTTCAAATTCTTTAGGCACTTGGCCTAGCATGCGCCTAACCACCAACAAACCTCCTTCATTGGGTTTGATTTCATCTTCACTTAAAGATTGGGAAGAAGTGTGGGAGGAAGAACTTTTTGGGGAGGGGGGAGAAGAATG
The DNA here is from genome assembly GCF_037176805.1 of Vigna unguiculata. Taxonomy (NCBI): domain Eukaryota; kingdom Viridiplantae; phylum Streptophyta; class Magnoliopsida; order Fabales; family Fabaceae; genus Vigna; species Vigna unguiculata. The sequence continues at coordinate 17,680,687 of NC_140795.1, read as the reverse complement.
TTCACTTTCAACCTCTCCTTTAGGGTTCAAGATCATGTTCCTTTTTGTTGGGCAATTTGAAGTAATGTGACCATAGCCCAAAAACTTAAAACATTTTATGGAACTAGTTCTTGAACCTTGGGAAGAGTTTGCACTTTCATGAGAGTTTCTAGACGCATTGGTCCTAGGTGGGTGGTCTTTGGAAGAAGGTTTCTCATATTTTCTTTCTTTTCCTTTCCAAGTTCTAGAGTAGTAGTCATTGTAAGGAGTACTCTTCTTGGCCTCTTGTTTCTTTTTCAATTGACTTTCAACTTTTAAGGCCAAGTGTAAAATTTTGTCAAGAGTAGAGTACTCATACAACTCATCTACATCTTGAACTTCTCTTCTAAGACCACTCACAAATCTAGCCACCTTTTCTTCTTCACTTTCAAATTGGAGTCCTATTTTGAGAAGCATGGACTCCATCATTTTAAAATACTCATTCACACACATGGACCCTTATTGAAGCCTTTGGAGCTTCAAAAGAGTATCCCTCCTATAGTAGAAAGGAACAAATCTAGCGCGCATCAAAGTTTTAATGTCCATCCAAGAGGTTGCGGGTGGCTCTTGGTTAATATTGTCCATACACAAATGATGCCACCATGTCATGGCATAATCTTCAAATTCTAAAACTACTAAATCTACTTGTTCTTGATCACTAACTAAATGAATATTGAGGATTTGGTCCACTTTTTGCTCCCACTCTGTGTAGAGGTTTGGATCATTCTCCCCCTTGAACTTTGGAATCTTGATTGGTGGAGGTTGTCTTTGTGGGAGTTGATTGCGCCTTCCACCACCATCATAGCCGTGTCTTCTTCTTCTTCCACCATGGCTAGAGTCCTCGGAAGAGGACCTCCTCCTTCTCCTCTCATCTTCCCTAAGCTCAAGTCTTTGGATGTGCTCTTGTAGGAAGATCTCACTTTGCCTCCTATCCGCCCTCAATTGGTCAAAAGTTTCTCTCCTACTCACTTCCATCTCACGTAAGATGTTGGCAAGGGTCATTTGGTCACTTTCTTGGGCCATAGGAGTCACCATGGGAGGAGAATAAGGTGAGGTTGACTCCTCCTCTTCTTCTACCTCCAAGATTGGATCCATATTCATGTTCCTACACCAAAAACTCACCAAAAACCGAGACAAGGAAGAGGTTAGCTAACAAACAATTCCAAACCCGAGACCAAGTGTTTTTTATCACACTCCCAAAGCACACAAGCAAGGCTAGCACTCAAAAACCTTCCAAACAAGTGAAAACACCTTTAAAGAGATGAAAATCTTTTCAAAGCTCAAAGAAGTGGCTTGGCCACAACACTCTAGGAAGACAAGGAAAAGAAAACTACTAAGACAAAACAAATATTACCTAAAGACAAACAAGCAAAGCTAAAAAAAACAAGAAAGTTTAACTTCTAAGGAAAATTGTTTTTAAAGACAAAACTTGAACGAGACTAAAACAATGAAAAGCACTTTTAAGAACTTAATGGAAAACAAGCCAAGATTATACCTCTAATTATGCATACACCATGAAAGATCATAACCAAGTCAAAGCATGGAACTAATTTGCCAATATCACCCAAAATCCAAGTATAAATTTTGGTAGCATAACACCTAGTAAAAATGGCCAAATGGATTCACCAAGCATTGTAAAAGCTCTCGGCCAAACTGTTTTTGGTCTTGAAAACACTTTTTCTTTTCAAAACTAGGTACTTAAAATGGTGAGAAGGATGTTTTAGAGTGTCTTGAACACATAGTTCCTTAAAATTAGGTCAAAATCAATTTCAAGGAGTATACAACAACACAAGGCATAGATCTCATGCAATAGTTCAAAAACTTAGAAACAAGAACAAGAAAACTCAAAGAAGCATATGACAAGAGACTCAAGCAAAAGTTAGACACATTTAAAGACTCAACATGACATACACAAAGACACAAACATGTAGCTATCATGCATTTAAACTCATGGATTTGAGGCTCAAAGAGTAAGCATCAAAAGACATGTTATCCAACCACATTTAGGAACAAAAGAGTCACAAAACCGAAGCCAAAATTGCCACAACATAACCTGAAAACGTTGTTTTTCGTATTCTCAACAGCTCTGACCTTTGCTCACTCATTTGATCATAACTCTCTCCACAGAACTCCAAATGCGTTAATTCTTTTTTTGTTGGAAACTAGACTCACAGAGCTTTCTTTTGATATAAAGAACGTTACTTTTGGACTACTGAGATAGCTGCAGTATGTTTTTCAAAAACGCACACGTTGCTGCCAGCACTGTTTTTATGTGGACCATTCAAAGATAGATACACAAGCCAAGGTTAGAACATGAAAACACCATATTCAAGGACAACCAAAGGTCTAGATACCAAATGATGAAGGATTATCTTGTTTTCTTTTAGAGTTATGAATATGGTGAAGTTGTTTAAGAAAGCTTTTTGAAAATTCCCACTAGACGTTAAGATAGCAAGCTATCTAGATGTGAAGGTTCATTTCTCAAGCTCATGGAAGGAAGAAGAGAGTTGGATTCAAGCTTAAACTCACACGGCATTAACAACACATAAAGAACCAAAATGAAAGAAGAAACATTAAAAATGGAAAGCATAGAAGATGAAGCATGGCAGAAGCACGCCACTCATAGGGGGGATCTAAGCCAACCAAGCCCTAGAGATGAGTGATGGTGCCGCCACTTGCAAGCAAGATAAGGCAAAGGTGAGTTCACTTCTAGGAAGGAGAGCTCATGAAAATTTAATGGTTGAAACACAATAGTTTAGAAACAAAATGATCAATCCTTTTGCAAGACAAGGAGCACCCTTTAAATACAAGTTCATAGGGGTCCTTTAGCAAATACAAAAACATGAAAAAGGATTAACTAGCAAACCCTAACCCTAATGTGAGAGTGAGTCTTGGCCAAGTGAAGGGAGATGATTGGTGGAGGCATTCCCATGAGGATTCTAGGCCAAAAGAGGAAGGAGACCAACTGACCTTCTAAGGCATAAACTACAAAGGCAAAAGGAGACAAGGTACATGTCTACTTTTGCTTTTGCTTTATGCTTTTTGCTTTCCTCTCTCTTCCACTTCATCCAAGTGCTCCAATCACCAAGTGCCACCTAGCCATGTTCTACTTTCTCTTAATTACCTACAAAACAAGACAAACAAGGATTAGCATGTTGGTTTAAGTTAATCTAATCTTGGTCAAAGGTCAACTTTGGATCAAAGTCAACAAGTCAACCAAAATAAGTCAACTAGAAACAAACTTAGGGAATTCAAACTAAAGTAATGCAAAACAAAGATAAAGGTGATGGAATAGAAAACTCCCCTCTAGACATGCTTCTAGTGATCCTTCTTGAGGGAGCTTCTAAAGAGGTGGTCACCCCTTTATCTTTACTTTTGGTATAACTAAGTATTATTTTGACAAGTCACTCCCGTCTTATACAAACATAAGGTTTTAGTAATCAACAAATAATGATTTTAGCTCACTAGAGAAGGTAGCATCTTTTGAGGTGTAAAAGAATTTGACTATCTAAACTAGTTTGCTAATATTAACACAATTATCTTCTTACAAAGGCTTTTAAGGCACATAAAAATTTTAATAGAAATTGCTACTTGTGAAATGATTGCTTCGGTTCTTCTTGTCTTATGCTTAAAGAGTCTGTATATAGGCTTCAGAAGATACGACCGATGTAAACCCTTGTCTGTTGTTGAGTAGCTTTTTGGTCACTTAATCATCTTTTTGTTCTTCTTCTCACTATTCTCTATTGATCTTTGACGTAGAGAAGCATTGAATGTGTTTCATGTAACATTAATTACTCTTATCTTCTTCATGGATCTTCTTTGATAGTTAATTATATTTATCTTCGTAGGTTGTATAGCTTTTTACTTCTTTGATTTATAAAAGTGTATGTCGTACTAAAGAAATAACTTGACTAGAGTTGAAATGTGTTTGACATTTTAGGTTTAACACGAATTTTAAGAGATATTTGAATTGTTCTTTGGACCTGAGCACGAATCTCTTCATAATAGATGATAAAGACATTCTCTGCATCCTTAGACTTGACCTTTTAGAACATTTTCATGAATTGTTAGCTTGAAGTCTTTGTCTATACTTATTATCTGATTGATCTTCAATTACCTTTTTAGAGAAAATGGAAATTGGCATAGTACTTTATCATCTATTAGACAAAGCACAAGCACTCTTAATCTAATCAATGTTGGCTAAACACAACTACTTAATACTTTTTCTTGGCCTCTTATGTTTAAGCTCACATTCAAAACATCTATGTTTTGCATATTTTTTTCTAACACTTTTAGTAGTAATAAATTAAGTTCAATGTACATATTTGCTTTAATTTTGTATTTCTGATTCATCTAACCTTGATCATTATTTGGGCCATAAATATTTTTGTAGATATTAATTATGGCTAATTCTAGTTCCATTTTATGCTAAATCTACATGGCTTCAAATTAGAAAAATGGTTTATTGGATTTAGTGTTCTACACTATTTTTGTATGTTTTCTTGAAGTTGATGCAAATTTACCAAAATTTTGTAGAGAACCCATGGGAGTTAGATTTTCTTTGTATTAGATTAAATTTTTGTAATTGGTCTTACGGACCTAATTAAAGCCCACATGTGGGACCATGTTTACTTCATAGTTTGGAGAATATATAACTTAAATGTGTCTTACACTTGTAAACATAAATCATTTGCTAAAGTTTTAGTTTTAGGAATTCTCTCTTCATCTACCTTTTTTTATCTTTTCTATCAATTTTAGTTTTGACTTTTCCTCTTCATTCTATATTCTTCATTAATGAAGAACTAATTCTTTAGGATCAACTGAATTTTGCATCGATCATTAAATTCTTTGAGTTTTTTATTCTTTTCTATAATTGTGATTTAACACTTTGTGGCTATAATTTCTACTTCTGATTTTAGATTTCCAATTAAGAATCGATTGATGACCTAAATAAAAATGGATCGAAAAATCACCAAACTATTTAAATTGGATCCATTAAAGCCTAATTTCAATAGCTAGGCCAAAAGCTCCATCTAGCATGATCCACACTTTGCACACTTAGCATGTAGTTCACATGAGGAAGGTGTGACTTGCCACATGGATAGTGATCCACAAATCATGGGAAAGACATTAGCAACATATGCTGAAATTTGCATGAATTCCTCCATTTTTCTTGGTCGAGTTTGGAACCTTCTTCTCTTATAAAGGAGGGCCTCCCCCTTTGTAGAAAGGACTATTGAGTTTAGTAAATTATTATTGAGATCAATCCAGAAAACTTTCCTTGAGAGTCACCTTGGTTAGAGTTTCCTTTAAGATCTCCTCTAGCCACCCTTCCTCTAGGATTGACCTCACTTTCCTTGGCATTTTTCACCACCAAATCTCTTCACCACACTGAGCCTAATCATCCTTCAAACTTGTATCCACACTGTACATCAAATAAAGCTTTCATTATCCTTCCAATCATGGATATGGAGCTTCTTTAAGTGGTATCAAGAACCAACTCAAGCCATGTTCCTCTTAGTTTGAGCTAAGTTTTCAATTCTTTCTTTCTATTTTCTGTGTTGTTCGTTGTATTCCTTTATCGTCTTGTTGTTTTCTATCGTTTACATTGCTCTTACATGTTGAATGTTGATTCATCTTGTTGTTCTTCATTAATTAATCAGTATAAATTAAGTAGGATTCAATTACATGTTCATCAGTGACTGCTTTTTAGTTTTTCAATGCGTCTTTATCATTTTTATTCAATGAATCTACAATAGTTTGTATTTGATTTTGAGCATCTAATTCATGTTGTCCAAGTCATGTGCATCCTTATACGTCATAATTTCTTGGTTTAACCGGTCCAAAGTTTGAATACAAGGTGTTTGATTAAATTCTGTAAAATTTGTCAAATTAGAGAAATGAAATTGATTGAATCATGAGATCAAGATAGATAAGAATTGTTTAGTCTTAATGCTATCCATTTTCACCAAATTGGTAGTCCTTTGAATTTTTTAATTTTTTCTTTTGTGTTCATACTTGATAGTAGATCAATATCTAGTTCATAGAGTTAGATTTTCCTATATGAGTTAAAATTTCCACTGTTTTCAAAATTTGAATATTGTTTCGTCCTTGTGTTTGATTTCTCACAATTTTTTGAAAGTTAAAATTAATGATTTGATTTCAGGATATGTTTGATAAATGAGTTGAGAAAAATATGCAAAAACAAATAAAGAAAAATGCAAAAAAAAAATGTAAATGTTTGATTCATGTGTGTGCAACTCTCGGGTTTCAGAAAATCCTAATTGTCTTCTTTAGCCATTTGTGATCATAACCTGTTCTTAATCACTCAAAATTTGTAGCCTTAAAACGTTATTCATTCTTTCTTGTTGAGTCTTTAATTTGTTGTGCTATTTTACTCAATTCTAGTGTTATTCCTTAAGCTTCCTTTTGAGTGCCAACTTATTTCATTGCCTTTAATTTTCTTGCTTGTCAATTTTTGGCTAATCCATCGGAGTTGTCTCCAAAATTAAATCCTTCCTTAAGTTTAGCAACTATTGGGTTAGTTTTTCTTGCTTTATTCCTTGGTACTCCTTTGATTTGTGTTGAATTGTGGTGTAGGAAAAGGTGCACTTCTCAAAGAGGACTTGTTAAGAGGTAACATCTCAGGGGGTGGAGATTCAAGAGAAGCTTCAAGATGAAGGGAAATTCTCAAGGAGTCTTTAAACATCATTTGCTAAGAGAGAGTAGATAGTAGAAACATAAAGCAAGGAAGAAAGATTGGTCTTGGGTTTTGGCCATATTTGGCTTGTAAAATTGTTTTCAAAGTACTTTCCCTTTGTAAAGGCCTCTAGTCAATTATCTTGGAAGAGCCTTTGGTGTTCTTCCCTCTTTTTGACTTTTGTGACTTGCTTTTAATATATTTGGTGTAGCCGGTAAGTGTGTCTTGTTAGCCAAAGCTCTAAGCCTCACCTTAAGATTCGACTAGATTGTTTATACATTACAGTTTTAGTTGGCTTGACTAAGATATCAAAGCCTAAAGCCTTGCCAAATAGGAGTCTATTTTCTTGAGTTATATCTTCTATGTTTAGGAAAACATCTTCATATGAAAGTTAGTGAAGTAAGTAGTTAGGTAAACTCTAGCTTGGTAAGACTTGGTACTTAAGAAGTCCTAGTGACTCACCGCTCTTATGTAGGAGTGAAGTTGTGAACTCTCTTAAAGCTTTCGTTCTAAGAAAACTCTTGAAATTAAAAGATGTCTAGACTACCTTCAATCCATAATGCAAGTGAATCTGACGCATTATGATCCTACTTTGAAAAAAATTGCTTAAGAGCTCAGAACAATTAATCTATGGAAAGGAAGAGAGTCTAACCAAAGGAGGCTAGATAATGTTAATATGGAACTTCAAATTAGCCTTTTAGTTGAAGAAGTTAAAAATTTGAAAAAGGAAAAATCTCAAGGAAGTCGTCTTGAAGATAATAGGACAAATGATTTGATGATTAAAGATTTGATGACGTTATTGCATAATGAAATGATGAAGATAGTGCATAATGACGTGTTGTTGTTATGATCAATTGATGAAGATATGAAGACTTAAAGATATGTGTGTTAATCAAGCTTGGAATGTATGCTTAATATGTCTATCACATCAAGATCTCAAAACTTGAAGATTGAAGCTCAAAGGGAAGAGAAGTTGACCTTATATAGAAGTCTAGGGTTTGTGTGTAGTCTTTTAAATTGTTAAATGGGTTTTTAACATATTAGTTAACTAGCTGCTATGGTCTGAAGGTTACATATTCAATCAACTTAAATAACTTTCAATCGACTAATTTCACTTAAGTCAAGTGAAATCAAATGATTGAATGGAAAAATGAACCTGTTGAATATGCTAACAAATAGGCTATAAAATCTAGTTTTTCAAAGAAAGTTGTAACAATTGACATTTTTAGCGCGACATCAATATAAACTTTTGAAAAATTCTCTCTCTATGGACGATACAGATCTTCATCTATTCGTGAAGAAATCTCTTATTTCTTGTAGAATTTTTTCTTGGTTTATAGATTGGAGAAAAAGGTTTGGTTGGCTAGGAAAAGCCATCATCCAAGTTTGGTCTTTCTCAAGTTTCTGGGTGTTTCCTAGTGGGTTTCCATGTCTGCAAGGGGGAGTCTTGCCATGCTTTGTTGAGATTCTTGTGGGACTCAATTAAAGGTGTTTTCACGAGTTTAAAAGGAAGTAGAGTTTTTGAAAAGGCCAATTCAAACCCCCATGCTTGGCTAATTACTTCCTTCATTACTTATAGAGGAGTCACCCTTTGAACAAGAAAGAGAAATAGAATTATAAGAGTATTATCAATAACCTTCTGCCATCAGGAGGCAAAGAAAAACACACATCCCTCCAAAAGTTAAGGTTGGCTTACCATACTTCTATTGCAAAGATAATGTGGAAGTAAATATTTGCTTGCCACAAAGTTAGTGAAGAAAGAAAAGGTTCCCTAACAACCCTTAGTTTTCAAGGGTATGTTATGTGTTGTTGGAATTCCTTAGTCCAAGATAGACTTGACCACAATAATTCAGCCATGGAGTATTGGTACGATTTGAAATATGATCATAGGAGGAGACACATCCCCTCCTATTACAATAGAGAACTCATGAACAAACTCCAAAGACTTCAACAAAAGTCTATGATTATGGAGGAATATAGATAGAAATTTGAGTTGTTCATCATAAGGGCAAGCATTATAAGATTCAAGAACAATAATTATATTTTTAAGATTGGTAATTAAACATGAGGAGTATTATTTGAAGTGTAGATTAATATTAACTTTTTTTATGGAGAAAATAATAGAAAGGTTAGTCAGAATATTGGTTAATGCAATCCAAATCAGTTAACGTTGATAATTGGGTGAGATAGAAGGTTTTTGCTAAGTTAAATTTTGGAGTGGTGAGGTAACTTATGTTTGAGAGCGAGTAATTGGAAAAGATTTTCTAAACCAAAGAATAGAAGAAGGAGAGTTTCTTTGGAGCAATTTAGTTGAGAAGAAGAAAACTCTTATTTTAGGAATTCCAAGTTAGGGGATCTAACCTTTGTTACTCATGTGTTTCTAAATGGTTGTTCCAAACTTGTGTCGATAACTCAATGGTTGTGCATAAATTCTTCTTCTAAATGGTGGTATTAGTGGTTCGATATGTGTCTTTCAAAAATTGGAAAGCAATTTTCGTTTTTTTGGTGCTGCCATTGTAGTATCATATGATGTTTCATATAGGTCATGAAAATTGTTGTTATTTTGTGAAAGCATGATGTATATGAACGTTCTTGTGAATGCACTGCTTCCTCAAGCTTTAATTGAACTGGGTTTTTTTTTCTCTAGCTTTGTAAATTTTCCATCATCTTGCAATGTAAAGTGCTCCTTACTTAGAACTTCAAAAACTACATATGCGTATTCAAATTAAAGTTATTGAAGTCTCGTTTCCAACCTAAAAAGAATCAAATTATTTGGATATTTATGGAAAAAGTAATAAATAAAAGAGTAAGTAGAAACTAGAGTGGTAAGTTGTTGTGGATGCTGGAATTATTCTGAATTTCCAATATGAATTGCAAACAGCCTACGACTCCAAAAAAATGTATTAGTTGTCAAATTAAGGACATTGAAGTGTAGTATAGAACCCAAAAAGAATAAACGCAATTGGACATCAATAGAAAACATTATGAGTACGACCGAACATATGATTGAGTGTGACACTGACACTATTTTGCAAATCTTTTTGGAATTTTTCAAATTAGACTTCGAATTCTATAGACTCCAAAATTATGTTTTAGTAATTGCATTAAAGATAATTGAGTTTAGAATCTACGAACAAATGATTTGGAGATTTTTTTTGATAAAGTTATAAGCACAATAGTAAGAAAAGGTCAGGCTACCAAAATGCAATTTTAACTAGCTTTCATTTTATGACATTGCTTGTAGTTTTCATTCTAAGACCTTGCTTGTAAAATTGAGTTTTGATTGTATAATTTGATGTTATGTAATGTGGATTTTGTGTATTTGGTTTTGGAATATGAGATTGAGTCAGTGCATGTAAGGTTTTAGATGTATGTCTTAATATTTTTGTTTCTGTATTATTTGGTAAGAATTTAGGTTGTTGTTTTTTCTATTAATTGGTGTTGAATTATGGTTGTTGTTTCCTATTTAATTGTGCGCATAATATTTTATGCGTTATGTTTTAAATTTTTGAAGTGCAAAGAAATCGTGTTTGGATTATGTTATGATGATGATTGTATGATGTCAATGTATTGACATACATGTGATGATGAGGCCTTGAGGTGCCTATGTGATTGTTGATCATGAATGCGAATAATCGTGTGATTATTGATTGATGTATTATCATGATGAGAGAATGTTATACCTGGATGCAAATGTAATGAAAGGTAACTATGTGTAGTTGTACTAGAGCTGCAGGCCTAAAAAAATCGAAGAATTACAGACGAATATGCACAAAAAACTGAATTGTGTGAATAGAAAACTAAACATTGCTATTGTAAAAGTTACAAATGCTTATAAACACCTTAATATTCTTGCAGAATTTATAGCTGGACAATTAAAGAATAGAGTTTCATTTCGTAAAGCAATCAAAAAAGCTATTGAATTAACTGAACAAGCAGGTACAAAAGGAGTTCAAGTATAGATTGCAGGACGTATTGATGGAAAAGAAATTGCACGTGTCGAATGGATCAGAGAAGGTAGGGTTCCTCTACAAATCATTCGAGCTAAAATTGAATATTGTTGTTATACAGTTCGAACTATTTATGGAGATTGCCTATCTCATCGAGCTCTTGATATGAGTAATGGGAAGTCGTATACTTCGTCAGGGTTGTCGATAAGAGTAATGGGAGATTATGTACCTTACAAGGGCTCTTGATATGACTAATGGGAAGTTTTATACTTTGTTAGGGGCTCACTATGAGAGTAATGGGAAGTGGCAACCTTTGGTATGTTGCATATGAAAATTACAAATTGATTCTTGATACTAAGTTTACCGGTAATTGTATCATTTGTCGCAGTAACATGTTTGTGTGGATTGTATAGAGTACCAAGTGTACTTGTATAACATTGTGAGGCAATGATTATGTAAGGATTTTTTGATGTTATGATTTTTACCTTGATGATTTTATGTGGATTAGGTGAGAACATGTTTGGTTAATTGGTGTTATTTGTGATTGATGTTAACTCATCATTTCCCTTGTTTGTGTTGGTGTAATGATCGTAGAACGCATGTGTTATATGAGAGCAAATGATGATGAAGATGTGACTGGAGATGCATAACTATGAGGAGCTCGTGGGAAAGCTTTAGGGAGATTTATGAAAAGCATATGGAAATGTTTTCTTTTGAAAATATGTAATAGTTTGATTATTTTGAGTTTTGAACTTGGAAGGAATTGCATTATGTTTTCTTTTGATCACTTAAACTGATTTAGTTTATTTTAATGATTTTTTATTTTGGAGAATAAAACTTGTTTCAAATAAGATTTTGGCAAGTGGTTTTGGGGATAAAATCTTTATGAAGTTTCCTATTTAATAGGATGATATCAGAGTTTTATATTTTGAAATTTTGGTGATTATAAAATTATACGTGGTATCAAAGTCAGCTTTTGAAAATTGTTGGGCTATGGGGAGTGAGCTTGTTACATTTCTATGTTGTGCATCCTCTATAGAGTCTCTTGGTGTAGAATCTTTATATGTGAATGTTTTGGAATTTAACTATATTTTTTTATGCGAAATTCTTAAGTAGTTTTTATTTGGGTTAAATTATGTAGTTGTGTTTTATTTAGATAAAGTTAAAATGAGTTCTTATAGTGTTTTATTTATATGGGTGTTATTGGCACAAAACTAAAATGGTTGTAGTATTTGTGGATTACTATTTTTTTTTAAATTGTGGCAGTTTTTTATATTATATGTACTTTATAAAAGGTCAAACATTATAAAATAATAAGTGCAGCAGAACATATCAAATGTAAAGTCCACTTCTGTTTAAAATCTTGTGGGCTTGGTTTAGTTAAAGGGCCCTAGGCCAGCCCACATGTTCTCCTAGGACCCCTTCTAGACTACTCCCTAACTCTCATTCTATCTCTTCACCTAACAACAACTCACTCACCTTTTTCCCCTTTGATAAAAGTTCTACTAGGTCTTAACCTACTTCCTCCTCCGAGCTTACTGAATGCTCCCCCTCTGTGTAACTAGAACTAAAACCCAAATCCTTTTTGTTTCTCATTTTGTTCTAAAGCTTTGGTTCCCACTTTGCCAAGGTAAGGAAAGTTAGGGATTTGCACGTTTTTAAAATAAAATGCTTATCTTTGGTTCTGTTTCGCGTTTTAATGCTTGGATGATGCTTGTGATTGTGTGAAAATATATATTGTTTGTATGGATTGTTGGATTTGTGTTGTTGCATGTAGGAGCAGGAGAGAAACTATTAATCTCGCATAGACAAGAATCCTCTAGCCTAAGTGAGAGTAGCGGAGAACTCTCATTTGCCTCTACGCAAGTTGTCGTTCAAGTGGGAATTCTTGCCCAAGCGAGAGTAGTCTCGCCTACGCGAGAAGGTCTAGCTTAAGTGAGAACTTGCAGTGATGCATTGTACCCTCTGTTTGAGTTCTCACCCAAGCGAGGAGAGTTTAGCTTAAGCGAGGGGACCCTTTCGCTTGAGCGAGACCTCTTAGCTCGAATGAGAATGAGGCAAATTGGTCTCAAAATCTTTGATTTCACTTGTGGTTGATTGAATTACTCTTAGAAGCATGAACCTATGACAATGCATGTATAATGAGATATGTTATACAGAATTTTGCCATGATTGGTATGAAATGATAATGGATGTGTGAGAATATGTATATGGTATGAGCTTGACGTAATTCCATGATGTTAGTTTTGAAATAGTTGAAATGCCAAGAAGGGGAGGGGTTGAATTGGCTAGTTAACAATTTAGGCTATCTTTGCAAGCTAAAAACCACCTTTAATTGAATCAATTAAATCACCAAGTTTGGATGCAAATAGTACTGAACTGTACACTTTCAATCAGTCAAAAATAGAGTTAATCGATTGATTTTACTAAATAGATTTTGTTCTGGTATAATCAACCGATTGAAATAGAAAACAGTCGACTAAAATACTGGGAAAAATGCAGAAATGCATATTCGATTTTTAAACCAAGAACAATGCACAAGATTGATCAAGACGTGTTCTAAATGATTATTCAAACATGCTCAATGTTGCAGATGCCATGGAAACATGCAAGAACATGAAAAATATGATTAAAACACAAGTTCTTGAAACTTTAAAATGAATATGCAAGAGAGAAAGGTTATACTGGTTCACTCAAACCTGAGCTACATCCAGTTTGTCAAGACAACTTGAGCTTGACTTTGCACTATTTCAAAAGATTTACAAAGTATCCACCCTTACACTTTCGAAATATGCAAAAACACCACAAAAGACTCTTGAATCACACAAGAGACACACCAGCACAGCAAGAACCCTCTTGCAGATCTGGAAAACCACCAGGCATAAACACAAAGCTTAAGAAAGATCAAACCTCAGTGATAGCACAACCCAACCTACCACAAACCACTTTCTCCAAGCTTCAAATCAAGCCAAAAGCTCCAAGAATTGATCCAAAATCAATCTTCAACTGCTGCAAACTGTATGATCACGAAGGAGAGAGGTTCCCCAAGTTTCCAGAACAAATTCGCGCTAAAAAATGATCAACTGACCACCTAGTATGAATGGACGGAGAAGGGTGAGGGGTTGGGGTGCATTGGGCTGTAGTAACCTGACAGCCTCTAGGGCCCGAGGAGGGGTAGCCAGGGATGTTACAGTTCAACACTCCAATTGAATCTTCTAGCTCATCCTCTACATCAATTCCAAAGTATTCTATGAATTTGGACACCAAAACCACATATGGCAGCCTAAAATCCGTGAGCCTCTTGGCCTTGAGCATGTGATCACGAAACAAATAGATCCAATCCACTTGAATGTTGTGTTGTATGCAGTACATGAGAATCAAATCTCTCTCATTTCAATGTTGAATTGTTGCTACCACGTGGAACAAGGATTTTTGTGACAATCATACCAAGCAACCTTTGATCCACCTTGAGACCACCAACATGGAAGTGCTTGATTTCAGCAGCAGGATTTCTCAAGCATTAGCCATAGTATTGAACCTTGTTGAATTATGGAACAATTGATAGATGCAGTACCCCACCAAATTAAATCAGATAAATTACAGTATGTGATTGTTGAACCAAGTTGTCTCCTAACGACCAATATTTTCATCCAAAGCTTCAATTTTCAAATTCAAACACAACACAATAACACAGGGGGGGTTGGCAAGCAGATTCACAACAAACTTAAATTCGCAATGCAGAAAAATTTAACAGTTATAAGAAAACGTAATTATTCCTTGATTCAACTGAAAGTCCACCAATCACAAATTACCAAATTAATTATTCTATTTGAATTTGTTCTAATTAACCCTAAGTAATCAACTAAGCAAAAATTACCATGGATTCATTGTCATTAAGCACAACAAATTTCAGGTAGTTAACACCCACAGATTGAAGCAAGCTATGACAGAACTCATAAACATTAAGCATGAATACGAGCCATTAATGTGCACACACAAATTTGAGATTAAGCATGCATAAAAAACGTATTTATCATCAAAACCCAACCTGAAATAGATGCAATTCCAAATACAACCCAAAAACAACCATCAATCTCATGGTTTCATATCAATTTCGTCAAGGAATCATTTTAAAAAGCTTAGCTAGACATGGAAATGGAGCAATTAAGCACTTCAATTCTAAATTCAATAAAACAAAACATCAGAAACCCTAACTTACGAATTCTTCAACGAAAACTTAAGAACAAAAGAGATTTTGAAACCTTTAAATGAACCAAAATCGTTGTTATCATATAAAAGACGAAAACCCCAACAATGAGTGTTGTTCTAAGTCAATAAAATCCACAAAATGAGTTGCCCAATCTACCAAATCATTCAAAACGTAAATCACACATTAGGTGCTATCAAATGTGCTTAGAAATGGCAAAAACTAGTGGAAAACATAAAAAATGACAAGAACACCTCCATGGACGTCCACCAAAGCTTGAGGCACGAAAATGGAGGTTGGAGAAGAGTGGAGAAGAAGAGTGTGCGGCTGCATGAAGGAGAAGACCCTAAAAAACGTGGTCACATCAAATCTGCCACTCATATTTACAAAATTGCCATTATGGGCTCCAGAATTACAAAAATGCCATTATTGGGCCTTAAATGTGGCCCATTCACTTAGATGACGTGGAAATGACGTGAAAATGATGTGGCAACTCTCTTCAACTGAATATTCATGTCCAAGCTCCAAAATTGCTTCACCCAAATACCTAAAAATAATTAAAAACAAAAATTAGGCCAAATAATGTGAAATTAACCTAAATTGGGAACAATGGCCTAGTAAAGCCCAACAGATGAAAGCACACTAAAGATACACAATTAAGCACTAAAAAACTATGAAATGGGTACACAAAGGCTAGTAGAATGGAGGAAAATAATGACTCATCAAAATCGACCACATTTACCCTTTTGCACTCCTAGCAAAATTAAAGAGTAAAGCAAACCAATGACATCACAGACATAACAAGAGAGACAAAAAGAGACACAAGACAAACAGACTCAACACAGACAAATGGAAACACATCCAACACAGAGGGATTCAAAGCTGCAAGGTATCCATGAACATCATCCAAGCAGTTCAAAACATGTCAAGTACTCACTTCAGCTCAAAGAGAGAATTGAAAGCAACAAAACCTCACAAAATATGCATTGTATCACTCAAATATCAAGGCTACTATTTACTCTCAAAGCTCCCCTGAAAAACAAACATCAAACAAACTTGGCAAGCCTCTAGAACCAACAACCCAACCAAAACACATGCAGGTCAATATCAGAAGGGCTTCTCAAGGTTGTAATGGGGTTGAGGACAAGGTGTGGAACCTATGGATAAGTAGCTAAGCAACAAAGGAAAATAGAGGAGCAGTGGGGAATAAGTCTCAATCAAGCATGAAAGTAATCCCAAACACCAACACTTCTAAATCCGGTTCTCACACAATGCTCAAATCCAAACTACTTTTAGTTATTTTCTTTGTTTTCTTTTCTTTTTGTTTTCTCTCTTTTTCTTTTTTTTTCTATACAAAGAACATGCAGAGAAACAACAATTTTGAAATCCCACCTGGGTATGGAAATGAGCAATTCCAAGAACCAATAACAAGTGCGTGCACAACCACACTTGTTGTGCGCGACCACACTTAATTGAGCACCCATTCCTAAAACAATTCCAAAGCTACAAAATTACCTAGGGTAGGAATAATCATGGTTTTTCAGGCTAAGGGCTTGTAATGAGCTGTAGAACAATAAAAGGGTATGCAGGCTCAAAGAGGGCTATCAACAGAAACAGTTCAAGGTAGGCTCATTTGGTTGTAGGCTCATCAGAACAAAATTGCCTAAATCATATGCAAACATGCATGTGAATCAAAAAAGCATAAAAAAGAGTCAAGCCAAGGCCACTGTGCAAGCATTCAAGAGGCATATATCACACAACAAAGAACAGAGAGTGGCTCAAATTCTCACACAGGGTAAAACAATTCAAAAGCAACTTGACATGCAAGGAGAAAAAAAAAGATATCAGTCCACAGAATAACCAACAATTCATCCTCCAAAAGTGAAGTGAGTGTCCCAAACAGAAAAAAAAAACATAACACAAATTAACAAAAAGGAAACAACAACAGATAGACTTATGAGTCCAAGTCTGCAATTATACAATAACACTTGCTGACCGACAACAAACTCCTTTCTAGCTATGGAGCTATCATGGAATCTCTTGGTCTTCTCTTTGTAGAACATAGAGTTTTGATATGCCTATAGACGGATCTCATCTAACTCGTTCAATTGCAACTTCCTTTCCTCCCCAACTTGATCAAGTGAGAAGTTGCATGACTTGACAACCCAGTAGGCTTGATGCTCTATCTCCACTAGAAGGTGGCATGACTTACCAAAGACAACCCGATAAGGAGACATCCCTATAAGTGCCTTGTAAGCAGTCCTGTGAGCCCAAAGAGCGTCCTCGAGTCTTTTGCTCCAATCCTTCTTGTTGGGATGCACAATCTTCTCCAAGATTCTCTTGTTTTCTCTATTTGAGATCTCAGCTTGCCTGTTAGTCTGGGGATGATATGGTGTAGAAATCTTGTGCACAACCCCATACTTCGAAGCAAAGCCCCCATGGATCTATTGCAAAAATGGGTGCGCTGGTCACTAACGATAGCTCTAGGAATTCCAAACCTGCAAAATTTGTGAGACTTGACAAAGTCTATAACAACACAAGCATCGTTAGTCCTGGTGGCTTTAGCTTCCACCCATTTTGAAACATAATTAACAACAAGCAAAATCTAAGTGAAACCAAAAGAGACAAGAAAAGGACCCATGAAATCTATACCCCAGACATCGAAGACCTCACAAAATAACATGGGTTGTTGAGGCATCTGTTGTCTCCAAGAAATGGCTCCTCCTGCTCGTTGGCACTGCTCACACGTGCTACAAATCCTCCAGGCATCCTTGAAGATGGTGGGCCAATAAAATCCACAATCTAGCACCTTGCGAGTTGTCCTTTGTGTGCCAAGATGACCACCAGGTGCAGATGAATGGCAAAATTTGAGGATCGAGTCAATCTCATGGTCCGAAATGCATCTCCTGGTAACCTGATCATTGCACATTTTCCACAAATAGGGGTCATCCAAAATATAACACCTAGCATCGCTCTTGAATTTATCACATTAAGCTATGGATGCTAGGGGAGGAAAAACAGAAGCAGTAAGATAATTCACAATATTAGCAAACCAAGGTGAGGGAAAAGAAGCATAGAGTGTCAACAAACTTTCATTGGGAAAGTCATCCCAGATCGGTGACGCATCTTCAGTAGACCTCTTAATCCTGCTCAGGTGGTCTACAACAAAGTTTTGTGCTTTGCTCTTATCACGGATCTCCAAATCAAATTCTTAGAGCCAAAGCATCCATCTTATCAATTGAGACTTGGATTATGCCTTCTTCAAAAAGTACTTAAAAGCTGCATGGTCAGTAAACACAACAACAGGAGAACCAAGTAGATAAGATCTAAACTTTTCAAGCGCAAAAACAACTACAAGAAGCTCCTTCTTTGTTGTAGTGTAGTTTGTTTGGGCAACATCCAATGTCCTGGAGGCGTAGTAGATTACCCTCTACTGTTTGTCAATCCTTTGAGCCTGAACAACCCCCAATGCATAATTGGATGCATCGCACATCAACTTGAACAAGGTTGTCCAATCGGGCACTTGAATGATCAGAGTGGTGGTCAGGGCCTTCTTGAGGCAATCAAAAGCCTCTTCGCATCCTTCATCAAAGATGAAGTCAACATCCTTTTACAGCAAGTTGGATAGTGGAAGGGCCTTCTTATTGAAGTTCTGGATGAAGCGCCTGTAAAACCCTGCATGGCCAAGAAAAGAATGAACCTCTCGCACAGAAGAGCGGTAAGTCAATTGTGAAATAATTGAAATCTTGGTAGGGTCAACTTCAATACCCTTACTCGAAATTATGTGCCCCAATACTATGCCTTGTTCTACCATGAAATGACATTTTTCAAAATTGAGAACAAGGTTAGATTGGATTCACCTATTCAAAACTTTGTCCAAACTATCTAAACATGCATCGAAGGAGGATACATACACAGTAAAATCGTCCATAAACACCTCTATGCATTTTTCAAGAAAATCACTGAAAATGCTAAGCATGCACCGCTGGAATGTGTCAGGGGCATTGTAGGCCGAACGACATCCTTCTATAGGCAGAAGTGCCAAAGGGACAGGTGAATGTGGTTTTCTCTTGGTCCTCAGGTGCAATATGAATTTGAACGTAACTAGAAAAACCATTAAGAAAGCAATAGTGGGACTTACCTGCCAAGCGCTCAAGCATCTGATCAATAAAAGGTAGGGGGAAATGATCTTTCCTGGTTTCTTGATTTAGCCTTTTGTAGTCGATGCAAACCCTCCAACTGTTTTGCACCCTTGTTGGAATCAGCTCTTCTTTTTCATTCTTGACTATAGTGAGACATGTCTTTTTGGGAACAACATGGATGGGGCTAACCCACTGCCTATCTGAAATGTGGTAGATGATCCCAGCTTGTAAAAGCTTGGTCACCTCCTTCTTGACAACATCTGAGATGGCAGGGTTGAGTCGCCTTTGTGGCTATCTCACTAGCGTTGCTCCATCTTCCAATAATATCCTATGCGTGTATGTTGATGGGCTAATACCAGGAATGTCAGCCAATGTCCATCAAATTGCCTTCTTGTGCTTTTTAAGAACATGCAACAACCTTTGCTCTTGTTCAGTAGTGAGGGAGGTGGAAATGATGACAGACAGTTTGTCCTCCTCCTCCAAGTAGACATACTTGAGGTTGTCTGGTAGGGGTTTCAACTTTGGAATGTTGGATGCTAGCTGAATATCAGGAACCAGATGGGAGGGAGAAATGGGTTCCACAGCCTGTAGCTTAACATAACAATCAGATGCATATATACTTCCTACAACATGGTTAGTGCAATCTGATTGTATAACATCAAAGTCATATGGTACAACACCTAGTGAGTCAAAATCAACATCGAAATCAAAATCAGAATCAGAATATGAATCACAGTCAACACCAATGTATGCAAATTCATACAATTCAGACACAGATGCATATTTCATGCGATGCAAAGGGTGGAAATCAGAAATATGTTCATCAACAGCATCATCAATAATATCAACGTGAAAAACAGAATGATGCTCAGAAGGATGTTTCATGGCATCTAGAATATTAAAACGCGCCACAATATCATCAAACTCCATGGACAAAGTACTTGCATGGACATCAATCTTGGTTCGTGCAGTTTTCAAAAATGTTCAGCCTAAAATGATTGTTGCAGAACCATGTGAAAATCCCTCTTCCATATCAAGAATGTAAAAATCAGCAAGGAAAATCAATTCACCAACACGAACCAAAACATCATCAACTAAACATGCGGGGTGGGCAACACTTCTATTTGCCAAGTGAATCACCACACCCGTAGGTTGCAGGGGTCCAAGATAAAGAGATTTAAAAATAGACAGAGGCATTACATTTATTGAAGCATCAAGATCAAGCATTGCATTTTCAAATTTATTGTTACCTATGATGCAAGGTATGCAAAATGTACTTGGGTCCTTGCACTTCTCAGGAATCTGAGGAACAAATTTACCTATCAATGCTGAAACATTTCTCCCCATGCTGATCTTCTCGTTCCCCTTTAGCCTCCTCTTGTGCGTGCATAGCTCCTTCAAGAACTTTGCATATATGGGGATTTGTTTGATGGCATCCAAAAGAGGTATCTTCACGTCCACCTTCTTGAATGTCTCTAAGATCTCCCTGTCGACCTCTTCCATCTTTTTGCTTGGAATGGATCTTGGATGGAAAGGAAGAAGTATGAAAGGTGCAACAGTAGAGGTGGAAGGCGTAAGAGTCACACCAGATGTGGAAGGATCGGCTGCATGAGCATCATGATTTCTCTGAAGTGTAGTAGTAGGGTCAACTTCCTTTTGAGGTGTAGGCTCAAGAGTGGGAACTTCAATGTTCTTCCCAGACTTCAATGTGATGGCACTCACATTTCTCGGATTCTCCACCGTTTGTCATGGGAGCTTGTCAGAATTCTGAGCCTGTGCTTGGTTTAGCTGAGTGGCCATCTACCCCATTTGATTTGTCTAACTCTAAATTGAAGCTCTGGTCTCTTACTGGTATTGCATATTTTGTAGTGTCATCATTTGGACCAACTCTTCCAATGAAGTAGAAGAGGAAGGTGCAGGTGCAACAGGAGCTGGTATGGGTACAAGTGGAATGTGAGTAATTTGTGTAGGCGTAACCCTTTGTTGAGTTTGCTGCTGCTGGTTGCCCTGGTTTCCCCATCACAGATTACGGTGATTCCTCCATCCTGGATTGTATATGTTTGTTGACAAATCATGGTTTTGTTGCTGGTGTTGGGGTCCATTGTTGTTGAAAATATTAGCTACATACGTCTAAGCCATAAACTCTTGCAGTTGGAGCTCTTTGATTAGAAGCAAGTTGGTTAACCAGTGTGGTAAGAGCATCAATCTTACTCTCCAACTTCTTGGTGTATTCGGCTACCCCTACATCATGAACTCCTCTAACAACTATGGCATCACTCCTTGTGCCAAATTGTTGAGAATTTGAAGCCATACTCTCGATTAGTTGTTTAGCTGCAGTTGGGTCATGTCACCAAGAGTGCCACCACTTGCAGCATCAATCATGTTTTTGTCCATGTGGTGTAGGCCTTCATAAAAATATTGTAGAAGGAGATGTTTAGAGATTTGATGCAGTGAGCTCACTCATGGTCCTCTCATGAGGTGGAGGAGGTTGAGCCATATTATCAGTATGAAAATCAAAATGATCAGAATAAACAATATGCTCAGAATGCAAAGAATGCACAAAATGAGAAGTGTCAGAAGTATGAAGAGAATCAGAGGAATTGGGAAAAGTCACAGTATAATCAACATGCGAAGATGGATTTCTAAGATGCCTACGTCCTCTGTGGAATGTCTTATCAATATCAGGGTCAATGAGTCTTAATTCACTTGGGTTTCCCCTAGTCATGCACCAAAATACATTAATTCTAGTGGTATTTGCATAACATAGGGTATAACTACAAGTATACTCAAACGAACTCCAAATGACTTGAAAATTGATAGGATTGTCCTTTGAGTGCTCAAACAGTACCACAAAAAAAATCAGCTCAAAATTCAAAGTGCAAGTATTTTTAAATTTTTTTCAAAAGTGAAAAAAATGAAGAAAAATCACAAAAAACATTGCTAAAATATAGAAAATGGCATTTTCTAGAGAATCTGAGTTTGATAACCGGTAGAGCAAAAGTTTTGGTCCTCTGAAGTTTGACTAAAAATCAGTCCAAAAATTTTTTGAATCTCTCAAATCAGACCATACCAACTGCTCCAGCCATTTTTCCCATCAAGTTCAATGTCTTAGAAGTGGGGGGGAAAATTTCAAGTCAAAACAAGCACTGTAGCTACCAGAACAAAAATCCACAAGTTAAATACCAGAATCGGACCCTATTCATGCACTATTCACTTCTAGAAATGACACTATTCATGCGCACCGCAACACTATTCACTCTACTACATAGACAACACACACACTACACGAAAACACACAGAAACACTACCACAATCAACATATACCAACTCAACCACACTTGAACTAAAAGCACATCAAAACACCAAGACATAAACACAAACACACTGAAATTTTTACTTTGAATAAAACTATTGGTCCCCGGCAACGACACCAAATTTGATAGAGGTCGTACCCCACGAAATTAAATAAGATAAAATGCAGTATATGACAATTGAACCAAGTCGTCTCCCAACGACCAATATTTTCGTCCAAAGCTTCAATCTCCAGATTCAAACACAACACAATAACACAGGGGGAGTTTGGCAGGCAGATTCACAACAAACTTAAATTCGCAATGAAGAGAAAACGCAATGATTCCTTGATTCAATTAAAAGTTCACCAATCACAAATTACCAAATTAATTGTTCTATTCGAATTTGCTCTCATGAACCCTAAGTAATCAACTAAGCGAAAATTACCATGGATTCATTGTCATTAAGCACAACAAAATTCTAATGGTTTATCATCAAAACCCAACCTGAAATAAATGTAATTCTGAATACAGCCTAAAAATGACCAACAATCTCATGGTTTCATTTCAATTTCGTCAAGGAATCATTGCAAAAAGCTTAGCTAGACATGGAAATGGAGCAATTAAGCACTTCAATTCTAAATTCAATAAAACAGAACATCATAAACCCTAACTTACGAATTCTTCAACGAAAACTCAATAACAAAAGAGATTTTGAAAGCTTTAAATGAACAAAATCAGTGTTATCATATAAAAACCGAAAACCCTATCAATGGGTGTTGTTCCAAGTCAATAAAATCCACAAAATGAGCTGCCCAATCTACCAAATGCATTCAAAACGTAAATCCCACATTGGGTGTTGTCAAATGTGCTTAGAAATGGCAAAAACGAGTGGAAAAACATAAAAAACGACAAGAACACCTCCATGGACGTCCACCAAAGCTTAAGGCACAAAAATGGAGGTTGGAGAAGAGTGGAAAAGAAGAGTGTGCGACTGCATGAAGGAGAAGTCCCTAAAAAACGTGGTCACATCAAATTTACCACTCATATTTACAAAATTGCCACTATGGGCTGTAGAATTACAAAAATGTCACTACTAGGCCTCAAATGTGGTCCATTCACTTAGATAACGTGTAAATGATGTGGCAACTCTCTTCAACTGAATATTAATGTCCAAGCTCCAAAATTGCTTCACCCAAATACCTAAAAATAATTAAAAACAAAAATTAGGCCAAATAATGTGAAATTAACCCAAATCGGGAACAATAGCCTAATAAAGCCAAACCGATGAAAACACACTAAAGATACACAATTAAGCACTAAAACACTATGAAATGGGTACACAAAGGGTAGTGGAATAGAGGAAAATAATGACTCATCAACAGCCCCAATTTCACCTTTTCTCACTCGCACACCTCTTGATTTGAGTCCAACCACATCTTTCCAAGCTTTTTTGTTGATCTCCATTTGAACACCCTTGATGCTTGACAATAGCACATCATTTTTGAACTCCAAGTTCGTGAAAATCACCTTCACCAAGTCTAGATAGATTTTCCCTGAAAGTTCAAGGAAGGACTTCAACCTTTGATGATTGAGTTGTTGAAATAGGCTCTTAAAGCCTTCAGCCCTCAACCATGAGAATCTCAACAACTTAGGAATGTTGATTTGCTTCCTATTCATCTCAATGAGGAACACTTGAATGTTGTCCTCATGATCGTCAAACCATGCTTCAATTCTCCCATGACATTCGTGATTTGGAGACCTTGGGGTAGGAGGAGTGTAGTGTTCATCATTAGATTAGATGGCTCTTTGTTGATGACGAGGCATGATGAGTATGGGTATGGCTGTTTCTAAGAGAAGTATGATGCAAATGCAGTAATACAAGTGCAATGCTTATAATTGAACATGCTAATTTTCAGAAACAGTTGATTAAATGGTGCAAATTTTCCTAATTAATTTATTTTAGGTTACCCAAACCATATCAATGTAGTCCAAAACAATATCTCATGCATTCATGATATTTTGCAATGTGATTTTATGCGCGAATCAATCAGTTCAGATCAGGTGACCTGCATGCACATTGGAATTGTACACTAAACATGCTTTTTGGTCAAACAAATCAATAAAAGCAACACATGGCTAATGAAATAGGCAGTTAAGAGCATATAGTACCTGACAAAAAGATGCTTTTTTTGACTAGGTCAGCTTTACAATTCAATTCGTGAGTAAATGCACAGTTTAAGTAAAATCAACACGTTGAAAAGCATAATCAATTGATTGAAAATCGTAAAATTGAACTTCATTTTTCCAAATTCAGTTTTGATGAAATCAACATACTGAATTGTGAAAACAACAGATTAAAAACCATAACAGATCAATTTTTCATCATTAAGTGGTGGTTTAAGTGAAATAAACATGTTGAAAAACAAAATCAACAGGAAGACAGATCATGAATTGTGCAAACAAAGGCAGATTCAAGTGAAATCAACGCGTTGAAATGAAAAATCAACAGGTTGAATATGACAATTTTCAATTTCTGCAAACAGTAGCAGATTTTTAGGAAACCAATGCATGAGTACATAAGATTAACATGCTAAAAACACATCAGACCACATTCTTGATGTCTAATATGCCTAGTTCAGTTCTTAGCTTGTTAAACCTATCTCTAGCCAATGGTTTTGTAAACAAATCTGCCAATTGATTTTCAGTTTTAAGAATTTTGATTTCACAACCTCCCTTTTGAACATGATTACGAATGAAATGATGTCTAATCTCTATATTCTTGGTTAAGTTGATGGCACTGGTATTATCACAATACAAAGGTACCTTGATTAGCCTTACACCATAGTCCAAAAGTTGATGCTTCAACCATATGATTTATGCACAGCCATGTCCAGCAACAATATACTCAGCTTCAACAGTGGAGAGTGCCACACAAGCTTTCATTTTGCTATTCCATGAGATTAGACTTGATCTAAGTAGATGGCAAGTACCACTTGTGCTTTTCCTATCCAATTTGCACCCTGCATAGTCCGAATCTGAAAAGCCACTAAGAGTTATGTTAGAGTCACATGGATACCATAAACCAACATTGGTTGTTCCTTTAAGGTACTTTAGAATCCTTTTTGCAGCCTTAAAGTGTGATTCCTTTGGATATGCTTGGAACCTAGCGCATAAGCATACTTCAAATTGAATATTTGGCCTACTTGTTGTAAGATAGAGCAAAGACCCAATCAACCCTCTATATTTGGTTGAATCCACTGGTTGGCCAGCCTTATCTGCATCTATATGGCAGATTGTTGCAATTGGAGTGGCAACTTTCTTGCAATCCTCCACTTTGAACTTTTTCAACAAGTCAAAATAGTATTTTGATTGATTTAAAAATGTTCCATGCTTGAGTTGCTTGACTTGCAGCTCTAGAGAGTAGGTAAGCTCACCTATCATGGACATCTCAAATTCTCCCTGCATAGCTACAACAAAAACTTCACACAATGTGTTGTTATTTGAACCAAAGATGATATCATCAACATACACTTGAACAAGTGTAACATCATTTTCATGTTTTCTAATGAAGAGTGTTTTGTCCACTGCACCTCTAGCACAACCTTTTGATAAGAGAAAATTGCTTAGCCTTTCATACCATTGTCCTGGTGCTTGTTTCAAACCATATAAGGCCTTTTTCAATTTGAAAACATGGTTAGCATAGATATGATCCTCAAATCCAGGAGGTTGTGATACATACACTTCTTCATTTAGGAAACCATTCAAGAATGCACTTTTCACATCCATTTGAGGCAATTTAAAGTTACACATGCAAGCATATGCTAAGAGAAATCTAATAGCATCTAGCCTAGCTACAGGTGCATAAGTTTATATAAAATCAATGTCTTCTTCTTGATTATAACCTTTAGCAACTAGTCTAGCTTTGTTTCTTACTATATTACCATCTTCATCCATTTTGTTTCTAAAAACCCATTTGGTTCCAATTATATTCATATCATCCATTTTAGGCACTAGAAACCACACATCATTTCTTGTGAATTGGTTGACTTCATCTTGCATAGCAACAATCCAATTACTATCATTCAAAGCATCATTCAAATTTTTAGGTTCAATTTGAGATACAAAAGCAACATGTTCACAAAAATACAATCCTACGTCTAGTAGATACTCCCTGTTTGATATCACCTATGATGTTGTCCTTTGATAAACCTTTAAGCTGGATCCAATCCTTGGGCAAGTTGTTGTCTGCAGCTTTTTCAATCGACTATTTTTCCTTTTCAGCCGATTGATTTCCTACAACAAAGGGCTTTTTTGTAGTAGAAATATGCTCCTGTAGTATATCTTCTTCATCTGCATTCTTTGGCACTTGATCTTGCAACTTTGGGTTAGTTTCATCAAATACAACATGCATAGACTCTTCAACAATCATTAATCCCTTATTATAAACTCTATATGCATGACTTTGTGAAGCATAGCCTAGAAAAACACATTCATCCGCTTTTGCATCAAATTTGCCAAGACTTTCTTTGCCAATATTTAAGATGAAACACTTACATCCAAATACTTTTAGGTGACTTAAAATAGGCCTCCTCCCTTTGAAAAGCTCATAGGGGGTTTTCTTCAAAATTGGCCTAATCAACACTCTATTTAAAACATAGCAAGCAGTGTTGACTGCATCAGTCCAAAAATACTTAGGTAGTGAGTTTTCATTCAACATAGTTCTAGCTAGTTCCTCAAGTGACCTATTTTTCCTTTCAACAACACCATTTTGTTGTGGGGTTCTTGGTGCGGAAAAATTATGATTAATGCCATGCTTTTCACAAAAGTGTTCAAACTTTTCATTTTAAAATTCTCCATCATGGTCACTTCGAATAGACACTATCTTATAACTTTTTTAATTTTCAAGCATCTTGGCAAGTCTTTTAAAAGCACGAAAATGTCATTTTTGGCATGAAAATGTGTACCTAGAAAAATCATCAACAATGACTAATGCATAAAGATTGCCACCAAGGCTCATGGTTCGAGATCCGTGTAAAGCATCTCTAAAGGTCTTTCAGTTGAAACAACATTTTTTGGTTTAAAAGAGACCTTAGTCTGTTTTCCTTTTTGACATGCTTCACACTTTATACTTCTGAAACTTAAGTTTTGGTAGTCCTTCAACCAGCTATTTTCTATTCACCCGATTGAAATGTTGCATGTGTATGTGACAAATTCTTCTATGCCATAACCAAGTGTCATCCTCTTTTGTAAGCAAACAATGGATGTTAAATGATGCATGATGCAAATCAAGTAGGTATGTGTTATTGACTCATTTGCCTATCAAAACAATATTACCATATGCATCATATATCAAACAACTATTTGGTTCGAACATGACTTTAAAGCCTTTATCACATAGTTGACTTATACTTATCAAATTATGTTTGAGTCCTTCCACCAACAACACATTATTGATGTTGAAAGAGGATCCATTGCCTATGACTCCATTTCCAAGGATTTTTCCTTTGTTGTTGTCTCCATAGGTTATAAACCCTTCCTCCTTCAACTCTACCTTTGCAAATTTGGTCTTATCTCTTGTCATATGTCTCGAATAGCCATTATCAAGGTACCACAAATCTTTCTTATCACCTTTCATGACCTGCAAAACAGATTTGGATTACTTGGAATCCATTTCATAATTCCTTTAGGAACATCATATTTTCTAGCATGACAGTTCTTCATAACATGACCTTTTTGCATACAGTAGTTGCATGAAATGAATGGCATATCACTTGGCATAGTTTTTGAAAAGAAACTAGAGAACTTCTTTGTTTTCTTTTGAAAAGAAGGATTATAACCAAGTCCAGCTTTGCCAAACACACAATTTTGAGAACCAAGAACAACCTATAAGTTTGCTTCACCTCTTGTGAATCTTGCATAGGTCTTTATAAGGTATTTCACTAGATTTTTCAAAACTATACAATTTTCACCGGGTATTTCAACCGATTGATTTCTAAAACAGTTGGTTGAATTATTGTAAATCATTTCTAAATGCTCAAAATCAGTTTTTAAATCAGCTGTTTCTTTTTGTAGTTGGCTAACTCTGTTTTCCAGGTAGTTGTTTAAGACTTTCAACTGATTGTTTAATGCGAAAATCTTGTTCGCCTCATTATGCAACTCTTCAAAATCATGTAACAATTGATTATCGTCATTTTTATCTAGAGAACTTACTTAGCCTGAGGAGGATGACTCATAACCAGCCATGAGGCACAAGTTGGCTTCTTCACTCTCATCTTGTGAGGAGCTACTTGTTGTGGAATCATCATTGTCCTCCCATGCAATGTATGCACGTCTCTCCTTTGGCCTTTTCTCCTTTTTCCTATCAACACTCTTCTCATTTTCTTTGTTAGCATTTGGACATTCAATTTTGATATGCCCTTATTTTCCACAGTTATAACTTGTAAAATTATAAGAGTTTGATTCATTATGTTTGGAAGTATACCTCTTGGGATTACCTTTGCTACCTTTCCTTTTAATATACTTACCAAACATTTTGACAAGGAGATTCAAGTTCTCACTTTCACTTGATTCAGCCACATCATCCTCGGGTTCCTCATTCTTTTTTGTGTTAGTCTTCTAGGCTATGTTCCTTACCTTTTTCTCACTTGACTCAAGCTCATTAAGCTTTTGCATCTCAATCTCATGCTCCCTAAGCTCGCCAAACAATGCAGTTGTAGTCAAAGTGGATAGATATCTTGTTTCTGAGATGGCCGTGACCTTTGGTTGCCAAGATCTATCAAGACATTTCAACACCTTGATGTTTAACTCTTCTTTGTCAAATTCCTTATCCAAACCCATGAGATGGTTGACTATGTGAGTGAATCTCTTTTGCACATCTTCTATAGATTCTCCTTGTTTCATCTTGAATGGCTCATACTTTTGAATCAAGGCATGCCTCCTTGCTCTCTTAACATCAATTGTCCTTCATTAGTCACTTCAAGAAGCTCTCACATTTCCTTGGCACTCTTGCATTGGGAAACACGAAAAAACTCATCCATGTTGAGAGATGAAGTGAGGATAATCTTTGCATTGCAATCATATTGGGTTCTCCTCCTTTCTTCCTTAGTCCATTTAGTCCAGGGCTTATCAACCTGCACATTATCAACAATATGCTTAGGAGTATATGGTCCATTTATGATTGCATCCCATATCCCTTGATCTATTGACTCGATAAAGATTTTCATCCTAATTTTCTAAAATTGATAATTAATGCCACTAAACATAAGGGGTCTATGAATTGAGGCACCTTCAGCAAAGGGTAACTTGTTTTCAGCCATTTGAAGTAGTTCAAAAATAGATTTAGGACCTTACTTGAGCAAATTTCAAATACCTAGATCTGATACCAGTTGTTAGTTTTGAAATGGTTGAAATGCTAAGAAGGGGGGTTGAATTGGCTAGTTAAAAATTTAGGTTATCTTTGCAAGCTAAAAAACAACTTTAATTGAATCAATTAGATCACCAAGTTAGGTTGCAAACAATATTGAACTGTACACTTTCAATCGGTCAAAAACAAAGTTAATCGATTGATTTTACTAAACAGATTTTGTTCTGGTATAATCAATCGATTGAAATAGTAAAACAGTCGACTGAAATACTGGGAAAATGCAGAATTGCAGATTCGAATTTTAAACCAAGAACAATGCACAAGATTGATCAAGACGGGTTCTAAATGATTGTACAAACATGCTCAATGCTACAAATGTCATGGAAACATGCAAGAACATGAAAAAGATGATTAAAACACAAGTTCTTGAAACTTTAACATGAATATGCAAGAGAGAAAGGTTAGAGAAGAGAGGAGACTACAAGATTTTTATACTGGTTCACTCAAACCTGAGCTACATCCAGTTTGTTAAGATAACCTGAGCTTGACTTTGCACTGTTTCAAAAGATTTACAAAGTATCCAACCTTACACTTTCAAAATATGAAAAAACACCACAAAAGACTCTTGAATCTCACAAGAGACACACTAGCATAGCAAGAACCCTCTTGCAGACCTGGAAAACCACCAGGCACAAAAACAAAGTTTAAGAAAGATCAAACCTTAGTGGTAGCACCGCCCAGCCTACCATAAACCACTTTCTCCAAGCTTCAAACCAAGCCAAAAGCTCGAAGAATTGATCCAAGATCAATCTTCAACTGCTGCAAACTGTATGATCACAAAGGAGAGAGTTTCCACAAGTTTCCAAAACAAATTCGCGCTAAAAAATGATCTACAGACCTCTCTTTCGAAAATCACAGCATTTATATTCAAACTGTTACGAAATTCAATAGATTGATTTCCAAATCAATCGGTTAATTTCATTCGACTTAAGTGAAATCAGTCGATTTGAAAAATAAATCAACTGATTAAATTTGTTGCAGTTGAAGACTATTGCAGCCAACCTTTTAACCTGTTGAAAAACCATTCAACAGTCTAAAAGACACATTTTAACTTGTTGAAAAGCCATTCAACAGATTAAAAGACACATCTAAGACCAAATACATCTAATTAATGCTACAAGGTCTACAATATGAATTACAAACTTCAAATACATTTTCTTAATGATATAACTATGTGGAGAGCACACGTTCCAGCCTATATCAACATGAATATCATCAAATCTCCTTTCCTTCATCAAAAGAGCTTCATTAAATCTTCATCAAATCTTCAAGAAGCATACCACCTTGGCTTCACATGTCAACTCATGAGTCTCTTGGGGAGACTTTATGGTGATATTTGTAGTGTATGTAATGGAATAAGGATTCAAGCAAGGTTGCATCCTACCACTCTAATGAATCAGTCAGTCTCACATAGAGTAGACTAGTTCAAGTGGTGAGAGTAGTAGAAGGTCCTTGTCTTTTGTAGGATAATGACCCTAGATGATCATGGACTAACCTTGTGTATGGTAAGGTGAAACCCATTGGCATTGGCTCTGTAGAGCAGTAGAGGCCATCATAAGTGCAAACAACTGGTGAATCCAATCTCATTACATGTATCCAGATAATTAAGTTAGAGGGTCTTGTACTGTTTGCTATCACATGCTCCGTGTGCTTATTGATTTGTTGTTTATAATCCATTTAATAAATTGCTTGCTCATTTATATATGAAAAATATTATTTTTTTTCTCTAGTTTTCCCTTTCTCTTTCTGTTTGTTTCCTATTTGGCTTTTCTTTTTCCAATGATCACCAAATATTTGGTGTGAGCATACATGAAAACTTTGGATGATCGTGAGAATGGTGGAGATGCTGCTGTTTATAGAGCCGTCAAAATGGGTTATAACCCGCGAGCCAACACGACTCATCATGGGTTCGGGTCGGGTTTGGTTAAAAAAAATTACAAATTTCAGTACGGGTTAAAAATGAACCCAACCCACTAAGAACCCGACTCATTCAGATTGAACCCGTGATAAACCGGGTTGGCTCACCAACCCGCCAATAAATTTTAAATATTTAATATATATATATATATATATATATATATATATATATATATATATATTATATTATATATATATATATATAATATAATATATACATATATAATATAATATATATTATAATATATATATATATATATATATACATATATAATATATATATATATATATATATATATAATATTATATATACATATATGTATATATAATATTATATATATATATATATATATATATATATTATATATGTATATATAATATATATATATATATATATATATATATATATATATATATATATATATATATATATAAATATATATATATATATATATATATATATATATATATATATATTGTAGATGGGATAAAGAAGATGTTTCAAGAGATGAAAATGTTGTGAATTTATTTATTTAAGATTTTAATACTATAGTTTGATAAGTGACAATAATGATTTGATGTTAGATAGTAATTTATATTTTTTTGATTTTGGTTTGTATTTGAAGTTTAACATAATTTGGGATTTTATTTGGATTGTATTGAAGTTTATTTAGATTTTAATCGGAATTATAATTTAGTTTTCTTGAGATTGAAGAAAAAAAATTGTGTGTTTTTTTTAATTGAGTCAGTGAGCTAACCCGTTTAACTCGCCAACCCGTGGTGGGTCGGGTCGGGTTCTAATTTTATTGGCTCGCTAATAAGTGAACCGGGTTGGGTTGACCCACTAAGTGACCAACCCGTCGCGGGCCGAGCCGGGTTGGGTCGGGTGACCCGTTTTGATAGCTCTAGCTGTTTAGTTAGGCTCCTTGGTTTTTGTTCATTGTTGAACCTTTCTTCTTATCAACTATTTATTTAGTAATTCCTTCTCTATGTGAAATTCTTTTGGACAACTATTTTATGTTTAAATTTATGTTTCTGCAATTGTTTTGTACCTTAGTTTTCCTTTCCAGTATAATTTGGGATAACTATAATGGCTAATCCTTTATACTTCATGTCTCGCGATTTACTTTATATTATAATATGTGATATTTTATTTACTAGAATTTATCTAATAAATGGGATGTCACATCAAACATATTTTATGATAATTAATCAAGAGTATAACATATGTGTTGGTTGTTGATTACGTACAATAGAGTAGATTAAATAATTTGCATATCAATTTTTATTGATAGTGAAAATGTTAATATAGTACTTTTGGGAATTTTAGATGGTATAAGGTTTTTTACAATATTAAGACTATACGTAATTCTTGGAAGAATATATGATTATAGATAAAATTACATTATTAAAAATTACTATAAGTAGAGATATTAACATACACATTGCGGCTTGGATTTCTATTAATTTGAGATTCATTTGGGTAATGTTTAAGTGATTATATTTTCAGGATTTGATGTCTAATGATATTAATTAATTTTATTTCATGTATTTTCTTAACGTTTTTTGTGACTAAATTTTTATTAAAAATATACAATTACTTACATTTTCTTGTAATATTTTATAAAGGTTAAAATATCTTTTTGGTCCCAATTTTCGTCAAGTTTTGTCAGATAAGTCCTAATTTTGGTTGTGTTCAAATAGGTCTCAATTTTCGTCAATTTTATTCAATTGGGTCATTTTTTGCTAACAACGTTTAAATCATTAACGGTCATGAATAGTGACTGTCACATGTCACTTTATGTTTTTTTTTTTGTTTAATTTTTTGAATTTTTTTGAATTTTGTCTTCATTTTTTTAAATGTCCACGTGTCATCCAGTAGCATGCCACGTGTCAAAGTCAATGTTTTATATTCAATTTGGTCCCTATATTTGTTATTTTTGTTCAATTTAGTCCAAATTTTCTTTAAAATTGACCAATTTTGTCCGTGTAAAAGCTTTGGTGTAAAAGCTTTTTGTTGTGCACTTGCATCTAACCTATGCCATAATTTTTTGGGTGTGCAAAGTACCTAAAAAGTGTACTGTTGAAATCCATCACTTTCCTTTTCTTTTTTCCCTTTGTCTTTCCCTCTGTGGGTTTTTTTGGTCATGATTTCTGATTTGTGCCTCTTTTGAACTACTTGTTTTTGTTGAAGGTGGTGGCAGAACATATTCGTTGAGGCTAGTTTTGGTGCATTGAAATGCATATAAAGTCCTTGCTGGAATGATTCACTATAGGTGTTTGGTTTTAATTAGTAGAATTGCTTAAGGTGTTTGGTTTTAATCGGTGGAACTAATTGTTTCATTTTATTGGTTCTAATTTGTGCCAATATAGGTGTTTGTGAGTAGTAGGCTTGTTGATTGGTGGTGAGGATTCTCCGCTGAAGCCTTCAAAGTAAACGTGAGTTGCGTATTTTACTATTTGATTTTGGTTTTTGATCACTTCTTTATGCATTGAATAAGTTATTCATGTGATTAACTATCTCAATGTGTGTTTTGCTTTGAAGCTTTATATGTACATGTGAAAAGTGTTCAAGTGCCCAATACACACATAATGTATAAATGAGAAAATATTATGCAAAGAAAACAAGAGGATACGAAAGTTAAAGAAAACAACTGAAAATATTTAAATAATTCTTTGATTATTTACATTTCCCTTAATTAGAGAATGCAAGCCTACAAGTCAATTATGACTTTTCCCAAGAAGTAGCATATAACAAGTCCATTGGAAAATAAGGAGAAATTACTTGGAGAGAACCCATCCAACGTGGCTAGAATCACAAAACCACCTTTTAAACCAAAGTTGGTAGCAAACTAGTTAAACTAGGATTACCAATTTAGATAGGCCATATTGAATACCTTTGTAGCTAATTTGAGTCTATAATCACTCTAAAACCAAACAGAATGTGGGGAGATAAAGTGAATGCATAATATACAATAAAATTATGAAAAAGTGTTGCTGAGAACATGCAAAAAAAGAAATCTCAAGCCATTAACACTACCAAGTTCCATGACAACTTTTAAGGCAAAAGTGTGCAAATCTCTTCGAATTAGTAATGTGATGGAATTAAAATGAGATATAAATATGTAAAACTATTAAGAAACATGGCATGAATCTTTTAGAGGTCCTAGGTTGTCCTAATTTCATGCCTAAATGCAAAATCGAACCTATTGGCTTTGTAAATTTCCAACTTAAGTGGCATCTAATAGGACTAGTATATTTATAGTGGTGTAAGAATCTGCCCCTATGTTCCTAATGTTGATCTAGCAAAAAAGAAATTACTAGTGTTATTTCACAATGGACAAATATATTTTAAGAAATCTAGACATTGACCCCCTCAAAATTTACATGGCAACGTAGAAGTCTTAATGCTTACAAACGTGCAAGGATAGTTAACAAAAAATAAGACTTTGAAACCAGAAAAGAGTAGTGCTAGTTCAATCACAAAGAATAGTTAACAAAAAAGTGAAAATATAGGCTGTTGAAGTACAACCTGGTAGATTTTAGACAAGAATATGCATCATTTTGCTGGTTCAATCACAAAATATACAACATTTTGACCAACATAGAGTTCAGACCAGAATAGCACTCACTTGAATCATTCCAGTGCTGATCTTGATTGGACCAATTGGCAACTTCCTCCAAAGTGGTTGCCTTTATTCCAGCCTTCTGTTAACAATTTCAAATAAAAAATTCTTAAGCCAAATGCAAGGAAAGGATGTGATAGCAATTGATGCATATTAAGTTGCATTATTAGGTAATATAACAAATAGATGAAAGTAAATATTGGTTGAAGACTTACCCTTTAGGCGCTTGTATTTGTTTTTGCACTGAGGGCAAGCTTGGTTCCCCTTCCTTTTTTCATGCAAAACAAACTTCTTGATTTTGGGGGTCTGAAAATAAAACAAACGACGTGTAGGAGTTTCCATTATTAATGTTTCACCATGTAAAGAAGCAAAAACACTATGTAAGATACAAACCTTTCCATCAAACAAGATTTCCATACCACAAAAATAAAACAAACGACGTGTAGGAGTTTCCATTATTAATGTTTCACCATGTAAAGAAGCAAAAACACTATGTAAGATACAAACCTTTCCATCAAACAAGATTTCCAGACCACAAGTGAAAATAATTATAAAAGTAATCTCCACACAAAGTTGTCCTTGGTTGAAGATCAGAGGTAGTGCCCATTTGATCCACCTATAGAGTTAGAATTAAGAATCAAACTCCATACAAACCAAAACTCATTCAGGAAGTTTACTAGCTCAAAATATTGGGAACTAAATCAACAAGTTAAATAATTTTGAAGTCAACAATTGAATTTGAGATATGATGAGGATCCATCATGTCAGAAACATAGATGAGAGGATCAATCATAAATCCTTTTATATCTTTCGCCCTAAATTAACATTAGAAATTCATAGTACTGATCAGTTAATTCAACAAAAAAAAACATAAATACATGAGCAAGCAGAAAAAGTCAAAACACTTTCCTCATATAAGATATTGCAAACCTTTCTCTAATATAGCTTCCAATGCTTTCAGAAAGCTGTTGCATGTCATCAACATCCCATAGGTGTTGTGGCAATGGAACCCGAGAAAATGACTTATATATTTTCTTGAGACGTTCTACCATTAACGTTTAAAAATAGTTAGTAATAAGAATGACTGTTTCATTGTTTAATAATATATGAATCTAAATAAGAATGAATGCTTTTATGCAAGTCGATGATAAGTAATATATAATTAAGAACAATTTACATCGCATCACAAATAAACCCACAAACATCGCATCCTAAGAACGTTAATACATGTGAAAACATAGCAATGAATCACAAATTAGGTTTCAACATTCTCTTGTGTGACAAATTAGATAAAAGTGTGAATCGCGGTACCATGAGTGCAAACGAATTAGAATTGGAATGCTAGAAAATCAATCGAAAGTGCAGGCTCCTAAGTTGCGAACAACTACGATGGAGTGATAGAGTGACGAAACAGGGCGAACAAATCTGATGAGCGATAGGGCCGCGTACGACGGAGTGAGAAAGAGGGCGTGACGGAGTGACTGATTCACTACTCCGGCTATGATGGAGGCTATCAAGGAGGCTATGACGGAGTTTGAATCGTGATTAGCTATTGAGGCCACGACAAATAGGGTGTGACGGAAAGAGCTACGACGGAGTGAATCGTAGAGCGGAACTGATTTAAGGAAAAACTTAGGTTTTCGCGAGGGACGAACAATATTTTCGTGGCTGTGGAGGCTTAGGTTTTCTAGGAAGGAACATGTGAATACATTGAAGGAAAAATGTAGATTAATCTGCAGGGGTCATAAACCTCTTCAAAATAAATAAAACCCCTATATTATTAGCACTTACAAAAACCATTATAATTAACCTATATCATATTTATTTGTGGAGGTTTATTTGAACCTCTGAAAAATGACCTCCTCTAAATAACTTTTATTTTTGTAGTGTAAATATTGATGTAAAAACTATTGTTCCTGACTTGAACATTAATGTTGATGATTTCTTTAATCTGGATGCCATTTTAAATGATAACAGCTTTGGATTAAACCTTGATTCTGCTACTGATTTATATATTTGCACTTATTTTGAATTTTGTGATCAAGTAACTTATTTGAATAAAGGTGTGGCAACTTCTTTAACTCTTATGTTATGTAGTTGTAGGTCTTTTACCAAGTGTCAACCATATCAAAATTTGTTGTCACAGTTACACTCTCAACCTGGTCCTATCTTCCTTATCTTCACTCATTTATTTTGTCCTACATTTTAGTAGTTATTCATTTCTGTTTCAGTTTCACTTGGCAAACAGTTAGTGGTTCCCACTTTCTTTTAATTCTATTTATGTTTCTGTAGTTCATTTTCATATATTAGAATTGTTTGATTGTGATATAGCTTAGAAAGTAAATAAATTTGCATAATTTTCAATAGTTGCTTTAAATTCTAACATTCTTATGTTTTTTTTGAAACTTGTAGGAATTAATTTGGTTAGTTTTAATTACTACTTTAAGATTAGAGTGGTGTTATGTCTTTTATTTATTAAATTTTAGCTTGTTTTGTAGGTTCATATAGTAATTTTTTGCATTCTCAGTTTTCTAGAACAAATAGTTGTCATAATAGTGCTCTTTTAACATTTAGAACTTGCTTGCATGGTTACCTTAATGTTTGGATGAGTTTAGCATGAAATATCAGATTATGTTACATGTAGAAGTAAATGTTGACAACTTTCGACTCCCTTACTTGTTTAGCCCATAATGTGCTCTAGAGTGATCCAATTGATTTGATTCTTTTTACAATGGATTCTTGATTCAATTACCATTGACAACTAATGTTTTAAATCATGTTTTTGCTAGATAAAAGTAGTGCACATGTTAGATTTTAATTCCTTTATAGTTTCCAATATTTAGCCTTGGTTTTAGTTTTGTTTTACTACTTTAAACAGGTACAAGGTAGTTTAGATAGATTCTAGTTTCTATTTTAGGATTACATTATTTTTATTCATATTTTTGTTGTCAAAATTGTTAAATTCTAGTTCTACATAGTTATTTTTCGGTTTCCTTATTATTTCTAACTTTTAGTTTAGTTTTTATCTTGCATATACTAATTAGATTGTGTTTATATCATTTCTTAGCATTTCTTTTATTATTTTAATATTTTAATAGTCTTAGTTTAGTTTACACACTTTAGTTCATATTCTTTTGGTTTTCATTTCGTAGATTTTTAGTTTCTTGTTATTTTTGAGTTGTGACCTATTTTCAATCTTACTGTTGTCCATTAGAAGTTGTTCAAATAGTTACATTGCAGTGTTATGAAGTTGTTCAATCCTGTTTTAAAATTTTGCAGTTCTAGACTTTTCTAGTGCAAGTTTTAGGTTCTAGGTAGCTAGGTTTAGAGTTGTAACTAGTTTTGATAGTTTGAGTTATCTTTTAGTCATATTTTGTCATTAGAAACTTGTTAGAATACTTAGATTACAATTCCATAGCCTAGTTTAGTATATTCATATGCATTTGGGTTAGTTTGACAACTAGTCTTAGATTTATGTAGTGATTTTTAGAAGTCTTTTTAGTATATTGTTTCTGAGTTAGTTTTAGGTCTTGTTTAGTCATTTTAATTTTGTTTAGGTAGTTTCTTTACAATTTCATTCATTTTTTACCATAACCTTAGTTTTAGGGTGTTTTTAAAGGTTTTGGATAGTGAAATGCCTAGTTTCTTATAGAGTTCTAGTTTTTGAGTTGTTTCTTAGGTTGTTTTAGATTGTTTAGACTTGTTGAGTAGGGTTTTAATTCTTTTATTACTAGCCTGTACAAATTTGCATTTTTTTTTCTCTTTTCTCTAGCCTAGCTCTTAAGTTATATGTGGTTATGTCTAGTTTGGGTGAATGAGCATTTCAATCATTTCTTTTTCTCCAAAGCATCGTTTCAAGTCTATTTTTACATGAAAATTTTGTGGGATCAACAGTTTTGACATATTTGACCATGGAAAGAATGGAGCCTAAATTTCATTTTTTGGTGTGTGTGCATTCGTTCATGAAAGTGGTACTCTAGGCTTTGCTTTGTTTCTTTGCATAATTGATCATATGATGTGAATTGTTGATGTGATATACGCCATTCTTGATATAAGACACTTGCCAAAGAAAGCTTGCCTGGAAAAATCACCTTCGCACCCAAATTTTGAGCTAGCAATGACAATTTCTAACAATTACCGCCCTGACAACAACCATTTCTCAGAAAACCAAGTTTATACCCTATCCTAGGGATGTGAAGAAAATTGCGCTGAGTTATGTGATGATGTTGATTCAAGTGTAGGGATGTGTGATCTTTGAAGGCATAGATATGTGAAAAAGTGGCTAGAACAACTAGGAATCAAAAGAAAATTATGTGAAAAGCTAGATCAAAGTTTAAAAAAAAACAGAAAAGAAAAGATAAAAAAATTGGGAAGAAAAGAAAGGAAGTTTGAGTGAGAACTACTAGAATAAAATTGTATACCAAAACAATTTTTGCATCTGAACTCACCATTTTCCACCTATATTCACTTAACATTTTATGGATTTAAGCCTTGCTTCCCTTTCATATACCACACCTTTAGCCTCACCTCATTACAAGCCATTGAATAAGATCTATTGATCTTCATTTCACATCTACTTTGATTGGTATTGTTTAGAAATTCTGCAAAGTCATAAAAATGGCCATTAGATTGAATTGTGAGTAAACATGAACCCACACACTTAAGTACAAAGTGGAAACACTATCTGTGAGCTTTGGAGTAGTTCATTTCCATTGATTCTTGATTGTTCTCTACTTAAGTCTTTGTTTGGAGTTGTTTTTAATGATTGGAAGTTATGGAGCTTCAATTAGACTATTTTATTATCATGTGTAGGTTAGAGTTAACATGTTTGGAGGGTTGAATTGTGCATATTTGCAAAATTGGTTTTGCATTACTAGAAATTCTAGTTAGTTTTTCCTTTTATCTTGCCCAGGAGTGCAATATTTTAAGTGTGGGGATGTGATAAGTCCTAACTATGTGAACTACACACGCAAAGTTTGACCCAAAAATGGAAAATACAAAAAAACAATCATTTAAATAAGAAAATGACTTTGTTTTGGAATTCTATAAATATTTATCTACTTGCATATAGGCATTACATTTGAAATATTTTTCTACCCCAAATGCATGTAAAATTTGCCCTATTTCGATAACCGTAGCAAAAGTTATGGCCATTTGAAATTTGATAAAAAAAACTACACATTTTTTCTACTACAACTACTATTAGAATCACTCAAACAACAACACATACACACTAAAACAGGAACACTTAAATGGAAACACTGAACAAAATAATAACAACACATTCACATTCACCCACAAACAACACCATATAACAACACTCACACACAAAAATAGAACAACACAACATTGCAAAATAACTTTGAATGAAAACGTTGGTCCCCGTCAATAACACCTAATTTGATCGAGGGGGTACCCAAACAAATAAACAGTTTAAATATAGTAATTGAGAATTAACACGAGGTCGTCTCCTAGTGATCAACATTATCATTCAAAAGTTCCTAATACAACACAAACTGTAGGCTAGTTTGGCAAGAAGATTCTGAGAATTGATTCCCTGATTCAAATACAACTTATCCCAGGTTCTAAACAGATAATGTTGTTGCGGTTTGCTCTCAATCCATTCGAAATTAACCAATTAAGAGAAGATTAATTGAGTTTCATCATACCATTAACCAAGGTGTGCATTCAATAATCTCAACAGACAACAACAAAATCCATTAAGCATGAGTTCAGTGAACAGATATGGTATTGGATATTAACCATGCTTAGAATAAGATCATTCAACAACAATGAACATTGATGAACAAAACCTCATTTGCATTATCCTCAAAAAATAAAAACAAAAATTTAGCTATCCATTAACATTGGAAAATTAAAATGAAAATACATCGTTCAAATCAAAGAAGGAAGAAGAAAACAAACTTTGTCTTATGAAAACGAAATGGGTTTTGCCCTAAGTGCAAGGAGAAGCCAACATGTTAAAGAGAGCCTACTCTCTTAAAACCGAACTCTGTCTTACGAAAATGAAGGCTTGGGGCGTAGTCACATCAAACCCCCTTCCTAAACCCTAAGTTAATGTTCAAACAAATTACAAAATTGCCACAACTCAAAGAAATTATAAAATTGCCACTGTGTTGAAGTAAGAGTTGGACCAACATTAATGTTGACGTGGAAATAAGGGTTCATGTGGCGGAGATGATGTGGCACTAGGCGTAGTCACATTAGATCCCCTTCCTAAACCCTAAGTTACTATTCAAAGAAATTACAAAATTACCACTGCTCAAATAAATTGCAGAATTGCTACTGTACAAAGAAATTACAAAATTGCTAGTGGGTAGAAGTAAAAGTTGGCCCAACATTAATACTAACAAGGAAACAAAGGCTGATGTGGCAGAGATGATGTGGCATTGACGTCACACTCTTCTCTTCACAAAAATAAACGTTAATGCCCATGCTTCACAACAAAACCTGAAATTAATTAAGAATGAAAATTAGACCAAGTAATTATGAATTAGTGAAAATATGAATTACTGGCCCAATAAGGCCTAAAAGATGAAAATTCATTAAAGATAGATAATTAAGCATTAAACATCAATCAAAATGGGTACAAAAAGGTAAGTTAATATGGGAAAATAATGAGTCACCACCTTCATCTAAGCAATTTTCTTTGGCTTTAGGAATGACTTTAAAACCTTGCCAATCTATCCTCTTTACTTTCAGAACTTAAGGAGGAAGTAAACATTTGGAAAAGTAAAACTAAAATCACAAACTACATTGTACTAGTTGACTACAAAAACATTAATTAAAAAATGAAATTCAATGCAACTTTAGACCACTTCTTTGTCATTTCAAGATTAGCACAAGTGTAATTTAGTGCCCTTAAGCTTTTCCCGTAAATGCCATGTCAATTGGATGTCCAATGTGAAAAGTCAACTCTAAGTCAATCCTTTGTTCAACTCTGTGCAAAATGTCGACTATGCACCTTTCCAATGAAGCTTTGTGGATTTAGATTCACTAATGGCTTTCAATGATCATCTCAATGCTATCCTTGAACCTTTTATCTACATTATACTCACAAAGCTCAAAATTAATGTTAGTCACACTAAGACTCTTCCTAATGAGTCATAAACTGACCACAAACTTTATTCCTATAACTACTCCTAAGTCTATTTATTTAAACTAAGATGCTATGAACATATCTATCAGTCTACCATATATGCTAAACCACGTATCACTAGACCATTATAATAATACTTCTAGGATTTGCACTAAAAATGTACTTAAAAAGACCTAGTTAAGCTTTTTTAGTAAACCTAGACTAAAAACCTAACTAAACTAATTCTAAGCTAATTACTCTTAGATAACAACTTAAACCTCCCTAAAATAGCACAAATAGCTAAGAAAAACTTTGAATTCTGGTTACAAATTTTGTATGATAATTTGTTCATGATTTCAGGGTGTCTCAAAAACTTTTATGTTATTTGGAGATATTTCAATTTTATACCATTTTTACCCCTAGGTTGACTTTGACCTATAGTTGACTTTGACTCGACTTTTGTTGTTTTGGATTGCATTATCTAACATATGGTGCATGACCAGGGGCAATCATGGTATCTTACAAACATTAGATCCTAAACTTGATAGAACCTTCCATACAGGAGTTAGACATATGAAAAACTATTTTACATTTTTTAAAGAGGTTTTCTGAAAAGAAATAAGTTGAAATGTTGTTAAGTAGACTTCTAAGAAAGAGATGTGTGTCTCTGTGGACAACTTAAGTACCTTATCTTTCCTTAGCCAAAGTGTTTCCCAACTAGTTTCACAAATTTCACAACCAAATTCCTCAAACCAAAATAATGCTTAGAAAAAATAAAAATGACTAAAGAAAAAGAAAATGTTAACGATAAAAAACTAAAAAAAATAAAATAAGAACTAAAATGATTAAAATTCTAACCATGTTCCCCAGCAACGACGCCAAATTTCAAAATAGATCCATCATCGGTTATCTAAAGATTATTGCACAATTAAAATTGTCTTAGATTTACAAATTAATCAATGTAAATTCTCAATTAATTTATTAGCGATCTCACTATTAACCAAAGTAAAATCTCAATCAAAAGTAAGAACTTTGTAGATTAAAACATCACACTAGTTAGCTATGATGTAAAAACCATTACTTTTCACGTGATTCAAAGATAAAAGACATAGATGAATTAAAACCTCAACAATAATCAAAAGAACAAGGAAATTATTTCATTCTAACCTTAGAATCCATAATGAAATTACAATGGAATCAACTTAAGAAGTTTAACACTCTATAGAATGCAAAATAACATAAAAATAGAAGAAGAAAGGAGAGACAAAGAAATTAGGCCCCGCTAAAGGTTCCTAACTTCTGAAGTTTCGAGCTTGTCTTTTTTGCTTTCCCTTCGTCTCTTTATATAGGACTTGGACTGGGCTTTTCTTTTGCTAACATCTCTCAAATATCTTTTAAAATAAAGGTAAAGATAAATATTTAAAAATATTTGGAGAGATATAGACTATTTGACAAATATAGTTGGTTGATAATATCAATATCTAATATAATTAAATAAATAAACTACTTAAAGATATATGATAAATTATCACCAACTAATATTTGTATTAATTTTCCAAATCAGCCCTTTTCAATCTCATCAAATTATCTTCTAAATAATTCAATATCTTCAAGATATATTTGTTTGTTGTGGATCTAAAAATATTTCAGAAGATCTTGTCATATTTAAAAAGATTTAGTAGTTATTATCTTTTGATATTTTATGATATAATTTAAAAATATAAAAAAATA
Source organism: Vigna unguiculata (assembly GCF_037176805.1). Taxonomy (NCBI): domain Eukaryota; kingdom Viridiplantae; phylum Streptophyta; class Magnoliopsida; order Fabales; family Fabaceae; genus Vigna; species Vigna unguiculata. The sequence continues at coordinate 17,636,581 of NC_140795.1, read as the reverse complement.
TCTAAAGATATACTTTCCTAAATTATCTTTTATCATAAATATTTATGAGTTATCAAAGCCCTTCTTCTAGAACAAGATAGAGAAAATCGCAAGGACCAATTTTTGTTGCTTGTTCCTTCTTCTTGGCTTAGCCAAACTTCTTCACTTTCCAAGCTTTTCTTGCCGTCATGGAATGATTGGCTTGGATTTATTTGATTTTGATAATTTTCTATTCTTGGATTTACCTTTAAGGTGTCATGAAGCTTTAATCAAATTATTTTCACACTCTATGAGCTCAACTTAGCTACAGTAACACATGTCAAAATATCCAAAAAAATATTTATGCAACTAAAAAGCTATTTTTAACATGTCTTTGTATCTCATGTTCAATAAACCCAATTATAAGAAATCTCAATTTAATTAATCTTTTAAGCCCAAAAATCGATTAAAACTCCATTATTAAATACCAAATGAGGGTGTAAATATGAACTAATCACACCCCGACACTTTTCCTTTTGCACTCTTGGGAAAAATTTAGTAATTTCAAAAAATTTTATGAGGTCCTTTATTTCACACATCAACACTGGATCAAAGGAATGAACATTATTGAAACAAATCAATCTTCTAGAAATCAAGTTATCATGTATATACAAATGGAAAAGTTTTATTTTTCACACATGAGTTAATACTTTGAATTTACAAGAAAATCAAATATGAAAGATATCACTCATGATAAAATGTATATTTTCTCTCCAAAATTCGCTCAAGTGTTTTGACTTGTGCTTTCACTCAAAATACTAATGCAAGTAAACACTCATAATACTTAACAAGACTCTAATATTCACAAACTTTCAAAAAATATGCAATAAAAGATCGTGAGGACTTTTCACAGGTTATAACGGGGCCAAGGAAAAGGTAGGAAAATTTTAGGATTTTTTAGCTTTTGAAATAAATATAGAAAGAATAATGGAGCATAATTCCAAAAAGAACTTTTTTTTCTTTTATTGCTCTTTTTGAGGAAGCAATTATTTTTCTACTTTTATTTTCAAAACTCTTTCATCATTTTTTTCTTCCTTTTTGCCATTTTTATTAATTTGTGGGTGAGGTACTCACCCACACACTTTATTCCTCAACCATTCCTGACACAACCCACTAGCTCTTTCTTTCTTCATAAGGTAGAATATGGTCTTTTTCTTTTCAAGGTTATGCAATAGGCTTAAAACAAGAAAAAGAGGTTTAAAAGCTCAAAAGGGCTACCAATGGGTTAATATCAAGGTGGGCATATTTGGCCAAGTAGCTAGAAACAAGAATTTCCTCAATCATATCAAATCATGCATATTTACCTAAAAGAGGCAAAACATAAGAATCAAGCTAAATATTTAAGTATAAACAAAACATGAGCAAGTCAGTCAAGAAAAATATGAATGACACATGGCAGTCCATCCTTTACATTAAGGCTCAAGGCTGACAAGTTCAAAACTCTTTCATAAAAGATTTAATCAAGAAATTCTCAAATCAACTCAATTAGCAAATCATAGAAACAAACCACTCATATAAACATGACTTTTATTTCTCCAGAGTCGTGACCATTCCAATTACTGAATCAAATCCTAAAAATTCAATGTCAATATGTTTTATCGAAAGCAGGGAAATATTTTTGGTGGATTTCTTATGAGATATATTGTTTAAAAGTTTCACCAAGTAGAAAGGGAATACTTTCACAATTTTCCCAAAAAGAAATCAAGTTTTTTTTAAAATGAAAACAAAAAGCAGAAAAAAAAAATCTTACCTAGAGTTTGTCTCCCCCACACTTATTTCAAAAAAATTGTCCTTGATGGACTTATTTTGGGGAGGAGATGGAAAATTTTGTGACTTCTAGCTCAATCTGGCCATATGTCAAAATTTGTTTTCTTTAACTTTTTTAAGTACAAGTCAACTTGCACCATTTTTTTTAATTTTTACATTTTTATTTTTATCAAAACTTAAAGGAGTTAGGGAGGTTGATGACAATCTAAAATATGCAATTCCAACAAGAAACTAGAGTTTTAAACCAAGCACAAGCACAAAATTTAGACAAGTTGCCCTCATAGACGATGGAGAGTCCGAAAAATGTGAGTGTCATCACATTGAGATATTGGAAGAAGATTGAAGTTCCCACTCCTGAGCCTACACTTGAGAAGGAAGTTGACCCTGCTGCATCGAACAGGAAGCGTGACAAACATGCAATTGGTCCTTCCACCTCTAGTGAACGTAGCTGCCACCAGCCTCCTATAGCTCTTCCAATCCCACCAAAACCCATCCCAAGCAAAATAATGGAAGAGGTTCATAAAGAGATACCTTCTGGGAAGTGGAGGTGAACATACCTCTACTTGATGCCATCAACCAGATCAAAAGATATGCCAAATTCCTCAAGGAGCTATGCACGCATAAGAGAAAGCTAAAAGGCAATGAGAAGTCAACATGGGGAGAAATGTATATGCACTTATAGGTAAATATGTTCCTTAAATTCTTTAGATATGTAAAGACCCAGGTACATTTTGTATTTCATGTAACACCCCTTTTGAGATGTCATGTGTAAGATTTTTTTTTTCATTTAAAACGTGAAGCACAACTTCTGATACCGTTCTATAAGATAGGAATTTTTCACAATTATTTTTATCTCATAAAAGATTCATCCTAACCTCTTTATTCATCAAGATTAAAGCATCGTTCATATAATCAGTTAACTTAAATCGTTCGATGAGGTTTAATATCAAATCCTTCAAATGAAAACTCAAAACCACTACACTATTACATTTTATTTCAAAAGAACCTTTTCAAATGTCAAAATAAAACTTCCCAAAGCTTCCCCATGAACTCCTCACAACTAAGCTTCTCTAGTAGTATTTGCATCAATATCTAGTCTTGTATAACGCAAGTCATACGATCATCGCAGGTAGAAACCACATCCACAAACATGTAAGGGTGAGCTAACCATGTATCACATCAGATAACAACCATATTGACATGTAACTCACGTAGCATATTATAATGTAACATAAGTCATTCATAAAAAAAATCCACCAACACATGTTCTCAACATCACAACTTGAACTCATTTGAATATTACCACCAAGCACCAATCCCTTGACAATGCTCTAACCAACTATGCTACTCTCCACCTTTGTATATTACCTTGCATATCAATTCAATTAATATTCCTCACATCCAATTATCCCTTAGAATTATAATTATTTTCTTAGATCTTACATTCCTTGCATCATTGGTAATAATAAGTTTGAAAATGTCATGCTTGATTTAGGTGCTTTAATTAATCTCATGTCTTTGTCTATCTTTAATTCTATGTCTCCTGGACCTTTGCAACCTACGAGTGTGGTGATTGAATTGGCAAATATAAGTGTTACCCATCCTGCAGGTTTCATTAAGGATGTCTTGGTTCGAGTTGGTGAATTGATTTTGCCTTTTGATTTTTTACATTTTGGATATGGAAGAGGGATTCTCCCAAACATGCCCCAATAATTTTAGAGAGGCCACTTTTAAAGACATCCCGAACTAAGATTGATGTATATGCGGGTACTTTGTCTATGGAATTTACTTGATGCCATGAAACATCCATCAGAGGATCATTATGTTTTTTGTGCTGCAATATTTGATGATGTTGTTGATTGCCATATCTCTAAATCTCAAAGTGTGTGTGCCAAGAAATACCCATTATTGTCTGAATTGTTTGAATTTCCATGCATTGACATTGATGATAAGTCTAAGATTCATGTTGATTTTGATTTTGATGTTGATTATTAGTTTGACTCACTGGTTGTTGTACATATTAATTTTGATATTATACAGTTAGAATGCACTAACCATGTCGTATGAAGTACATATGCATCTGATCTTCATGTTGAGGTACAAGTTGAAACCTACTTTTCTATCAGCACCCAACACTACAGAGTTAAAACCCCTACTAAAAAACCTCAAGTATGTCTTTTTGGATGATGAGGAGAGACTTTTTGTCATCATCTCCACCTCCCTCACTATTGAACAAGCGCAAAGGTTATTGCAAGTTCTTATAAAGGACAAGAAAGTTATTGGGTATTAGCTGACATCCCTAGTAATATCCCATCAATATGCATGCATAGAATACATTTGGATGATAGAGAAAAGCTAGTGAGATAGCCACATCAATATGCATGCATAAAATACATTTGGATGATGCTATTACGAAAGAGGTGACCACTTCTACAAGTTGGGATTATCTACCCAATCTCAGATAGCCAATGGGTAAGTCCTATCCAAGTGGTACCTAAGAAAACATGCCTTGCAGTAATTAAGAATGAGAGGGATGAGCTTATCCCCACAAGAGTGCAAAATAGTTGGTAAGTTTGTATTGACTATAAGAGGCTCAACCAAGTGATGAGGAAGGACCACTTCCCCCTACAATTCATTGATCAAATGATTGAGCGCTAGGCAGATAAATCTCACTACTGCTTTCTTGATGGTTTTTCTAGTTACTTCTAAATTCACATTGCAATTGAGGACCCAGAGAACACCATGTTCACCTGCCCTTTCGGCACTTTTGCCTATAGGAGGATGTCATTTGGCCTATGCAATGCCCCAGGCACATTCCAACGGTGCATGCTTAGCATTTTTACTAATTTTCTTGAAAATTGTATTAACGTGTTTATGGATGACTTTACAGTGTATGGATCCTCTTTTGATGCATGTCTTAAAAGTTTAGATAAAGTTATAAATAAATGCATTGAAACCAATCTTGTTCTAAATTTTGATAAATGTCATTTCATGGTAGAACAAGGCATAGTTTTAGGGCATATCATTTCTAGTAAGGGCATAGAGGTAGACCCAGCCAAGATATTTATGATTTTGCAATTGCTTTATCCCTCCTACATACAAGAGTTTCATTCTTTTCTTGACCATGAATGGTTCTACAAACGTTCCATACAGAATTTTAGTAAGAAGGATAATATTGGTCACTAGGAGACGACCTTGGGTTAATTCCTATGTGTTATATTTAAACTATTTTATTTGTTCAAGTACGACCTCGATCAAAGGGTGTTGATGGACCAAAGAGGAGTTAGTTAGTTAAAGTACTTAGGAGTTAGTCTAGTCGAGGAAGGAGTTTTTGGCAATTACTACAACTTATAATAAGTCGTTTTCAGTTTTGCAAACTGATATATATGTTCATCAACGATTCTACAGAGGGGGGACACATTCATTCACACAATCACAACGCATATACACTTACCATAATCATACATTTCACTCCACCACAAAACCATATTTTCCCTCTACTCTCTCCACTACTTTACTGTTGTTTGTTTCGGATTGTGCTTGGATCAATGACCGCATAGTAGGCATTGGACCAAGGATCTTTTCTCGTTTGTGCTTTTGTGAGTTTCATTTCAATTCCACCGATTGTGAACATGTTTCCATTGTTTCTTTTGAATGAAATTGTGATTTCTATTCTATTACAACTTCTTTTTCCATTTCTTAGTTTTCTTTTCTACTAAATTGATCATGAATTAGTTTTGATTGTTAAGCATTCATTGATTCATAAAATTACTAGATTAGACTTGGAAATAACTTGAATTTCAAATGATGCACAATCATGTAATTTCTATCAAAGGGCTTTTGATTAGAATCGTATATACTTAGGCAATTAATTTTGGATTCATGAACTCAATTCAGCCAAAACGTGCTCACACACTGTTCCATTTAATCTTCACTTTGATTTTCATTTTCTAGTGTTTTTCAGATTCGTTTCTTATTTCTAACCTACTTGTGATGCAATACATGATCTATTCACTTTGTTTCAGTAGTGATTTCATAGCTTGTCGCATTTAATTGTGCAATTACACTTTGATTGTTAATTTTGTTAGTTAGGGTTCACATATTGGGAACTTATGATTTACTTGACCATTTTGTATGATTTCAGTTTCTATGTTCAATGGAGACCATTTCATACCATTTTGCATCATTACATCATTGCTTCATTCACTCTAAGTTGATTTGCAAAGTTGTCCTGTACTCTTGCATACGTCCAAACTCATGAAGTTCCATTCATATTTTGATTTTCTATGTATCGTGATTTGGTATCGTTTGTAGTGGTTTATCTGTTTTGATTCATGTGTTAGGAACATTTTCCATGCTTATGTGATTTTGCATATAGGTTTAGTATATTAGTTAATTGCCTTGCATTTGTTACTTATAATTACTTAGGCATTTTCTCGAAGACCTTGCATACACTCTAGTTCATTAGTTTCTTTGAACAAACAGTTTACACACATGTTTTCATAGTAGTTTTACTTAGTTCTAATATATGTTTCCAGATAGATTTCCTCCATTTCATGGAACTTACACAAGAATCATTTGAAGTCAAATTGTCTTTCCTAGGATTAAGCCTTGGTTAATCACTACACTACATTAGTTAGCAAGGAAATCAAGTTTTGACTAAATGTTGCGCAACAAAAGATTTATTAGTGACTACATTCTAAATAATACTCAATCTTACATTCCAAACAATTCTTGGGTTGTTTAGCCAAGGGTGACTATGTTCCAAACAATATTCAAACTTATCTAATAGTGGTTAAGATTTAAATAATACTTAGAGCTAAGAGTGGCTAAGATCCAAAGAATACTTATTTTTGTATTTTGCAGCAATAGTTTACCGATTGAAACTTAATCAAGTTGATCAATAATTGGATGTAGTCTAAGCTTATAGATGAACTAATATAAAAACATTAAGCATAAATCTTCTTTACTCTCAACTCTGTTAAATTACTTATTATTAATCAATCTTCTAACTTTAAAGAAGGAGAGTTTGTGGGACTAAATTTGTCAAAATATTTTGACATTGCATATATCTAAATAAAATTATGTGTTGTTTTCTTAATCAAATGTTGCTCTTACGTAAACATATTGATAGTGAGTGTGAATTTAAGACATCATTTTCATTAAACGATGATATTTGAAAATATTATAAAAAATGTTTAATACACAATTTACCCATCTCTTCTTGTATTGTATTTTTCACAAAAAATAAATATATAAATAATTTATATGTGGACAAAAATTAAAAACAAAATACCAAACCAAAAGAAAATGATTATAAGATGTAATCCTCAATAATAATGTTATTGGGTGTGTGTGTGTGTGTGTGTGTGTTTGTGTGTGTGTGTGTGTGTTTGTATATGTGTGTTCGTGTGTGTGCATGTGTATGCCTACTTACACCCATCTATCAAAGTAGTTTTAGTGTGTAGTGTGGTGTGATATATTTATTGTGATGTTTCTTTGTGTGTTTTGATTACTTATCAAACCCTAAATTAATAATATTTGTTTTGAATTTGTTCTTCCATGCAACTTGCTCAAGTGTGTAGCAATAATGTTAAGGTTGCTTTAAAAACTATGCTTTATTGTTTAAGAAATTACATGACTCTATCATTCAAGTAACTTCTAAATTGCTTGCAGCACAACTGGTAGCATCTGTTGGTGAGCCAGAGGTGTTAAAGGTCAGGTTGGGGGTTCGATTCCCACTGGCAAAAAGATTGAGCTTAACTCACTCAAGCTTATTTAAGCTAACTTGATTCACTCAAAATAAGTGTTACTTAAGTATTTTTAGCCTTGGACTTATTGATTGCTCAAATAACTCAAGTTTCCTCTAGAATGAAAAATCTTTTCCTATACTTGTTTATTAAATATAAATAAATAAAATTATATTAAAAAATAATTTTATGAAATTAACTCAAAACTAATAGAATGATAAATAAATAAATAATAGTCACACTTTATAAAATATATGGAATTTATCAAATATTTCATAATCGATTATTTACTCTAAATAATCAAATATATTTTGAAATATATAGATGATTTAATTAAGATAATCTACAGCATAATGGATTATTTACATGGCTTAAAACAAATTTCGGAACCTCAAAATAATTAATTATTTATAGAATATAATAGATTATGATGTTCTTCATATTCTTCATCAATAGTTTTGCTAAATGATTTGCAAAAGCATACTTAATGATTCTGTTCCTGCAGAGAACAAATAAGAAGTCAGGCATAAGAGACACCTTACCATGTAGTCCGCTATCTCCTCAGTTGGCCTCTTCCCCTTCGATACATATCGGCTTGAACCTAGGAGGGGTTACCTGCAGAAGAATCTTCGAAGCTCAAGTAAGTCAAAGCTCTCAGGGAGTCAAATCAGCAATTAATGAATGCGTACCTTTAAATGATGGGGTCCACGTGTATTTATAGAATATTAATGACGTTTGACTATTGTATGGGCTGGGTTTTGTCTTGGGCCCCAACTTGGGCCCTGAGTGGGCCTGATCCTAAAACAGGTCTTAGAGGTCTATTAAGATAGGGTATTGATGTTGGTTAACTTTCTAGGCAAGTAGTCGATTTCGGCCGGCTACCTGCCTAGATGGCTTGTGCTGGTGGTGTCTGGGTAGTAGATGGTAGGTGGTTTTGACGTGTGTACTATTTACTTGATTGAGTTTGGCTAGGTACGATACACCAGTCCCCCAGCCTTGTCCTATATGGGTTGTCGGTCAAGGATGACATGTGTTGGTGAACTAGCAAAACCGGCTAGGTGTGATACACCAGTCCCCCAGCCTTTAAGTGTGGTGAACAATGTTAAGGCTTGGAAGTGTCAGAAGGTAGGTGAAAGGGCGTCAGGTGGTCACATCGTTTAAACTTTTGGCGCCGTCATTTTTTATGCGTCATATCCTTCATAATGATGGTGTCGATTGGTCTGGGGTTTCATTTTGGCGGGAAGAGTTTTAGTCGTTTGGGATCGTGGACTATAAATATGGGTTTGAAAGCAGCTGAGGGTTCACTTGGTTCATTTGCGAGTTTCGAAATCAGAGATCTTGTGCGCATCATATTGTCCGACTAGTTCCCAAATTCCGCCGACATCTTTCCGTAAAAACTCAAACAGGTATGTCTAGTAGCGATAGCTCATCGTTATCTGCGTCTAGTAGTAGTCAAAGTACTGAGTCGGATAGGAGTAGAGATGACCGGCTTCGTGGAGAGGGTGTGAGTGCTGAAGTTGGCACAAGCGGGATGCCAATGGAGGTGGTGAGGGAGGTCCGAGAAGATCCTCCTGAAGAGCTGGAGGAGAGTAACTGGCCGGCCAGGGGCGGTTATGCGTGGGTTGCATCTGATGTTCGTGACCAGTCATCACTGTTTAGGTGGTCTCGCCTGCTGAATTCTTGGCTAAACTGTACACCCATCATATCTAGAGGGGTCAGTGGAGATATTGTTTCGTTGGAAAGAGTGAGCGCAATCGACCGGGTATGCCACGGGCAAGAAGGGGCTACCGAGAAGTTCTTTTATATGTACATGTGCCATTTTTCTCAGCTTCATATACGACTACCTTTTGACGACTTTACTATGGGCGTGCTGCGGGCTTTGAATGTGGCGCCTACTCAGCTACATCCTAATAGTTGGGCTTACTTACAAGCCTTCCCCATTCTGTGCGAGTCGTTGTACTTGGAGCCTTCACCTTATGCGTTCTTGTATTTCTATGATACCAGACCCCGGAGGCCGGCTACTTGGCTATCATTAATAAGTCGTCCTAGCATTAGCAGGTTGGATGCATTCTCCCAATCTTTCAAGCACTTCAAAGACGGATACTTCAAGGTTGTAGTGAAGGAGGGAGGCGAGCCGTATTTTCTGAATGCGGATGGGAGTACAAAGTTCCCTTTTAGTTGGACCAATAATCCTTCGCGTTACAAGGATATGGGAGTGGAGGAGTTGTCGTCTGGAGACAAGGAGGTGGTGGGGATGTTGTTAAGATTTGTGGATAAGTTGCCCACTAAGGGCTTAGTTAGGGTTTATAATTTGGTGCATCCGATTATAGATATTGAAGGTATCTGTTTATTACTTAAGCTGTGTTAATGATGCTAAGTTGTTTTGATCCGAGTTGTGATATGTTATTGCAGGGCATATGGCACAATCTGGTAAGAAGAACTTAGCGCTCTTTCAAGCATTGAGGAAGGAGATGGCCGCCAAGGCCAAGGAGGCTGGGAAAGCTGGTGTTCCCAATCTGCAGGAATCCGTGGTGGAAGTACATGTACATGGCGGCACGAAGAGGAGGGCTGAGCTTCCGCCTCGACCTGGGAAGGGTAAGGATGTAAAGAAAATAAGGGCAGCTATCCTCGGGTCGGGTGATGGGGCGGGATCGGCCAGCGGGGAGAAGTTGCCAGAGGCCGGGCTGATTGAGTTGCCGGAGATATCCGTGAGGAAGGATATCTCAATCAACCTGCCAGATACTGTTGTGAACTCTATCGATAACATGGAGGTTGATCATATCGTTAGAACCATGGTTGAGTTTGGAAGCAAGGCATTAGTGTTGGGTCGACGTGTGGGGTCCCTTTACAGAAGGGAAGTGAAGGAGGTGGGGGAGTTGCAGGGTAAGGTGGACAAGCTTGCTGAGGAGAAGGCGGCGTTGGAGAAGGAGAAGGAAGGATGGGAAGCTGAGAGGAAGAGGTTGGCGTCATGGAAGGTTCGTTGTTTAGATTCCGAGGAGAAATTGAATAAGCGTATAGGGGAGTTGGAGGAAGACTATGAGGACCTGAAGGACAAGTATGACGGGGCTGTCGGTGAGTTGGATGACTTGAAGAATAGCGTTACCCAGGAGCATATAAATGGTTTTGAGAAGGGGTTGCGGCAGGCGGCCTTCTTCTATAAGGATGTGGATGCTCTGGATTCAAGGTTCGATGTGGATAAAGATGTGGTTGGCGGAAAGTTGGTAGGGGAGGATGAAGAGGGTGGAGAAGAGGTTGGGAATGAGGCGGCCGAGGCAGAGAAAGATGTGGATGCGACCGTGGAGGGTGACAAAGCAGCTTAGGATGTAGTTTTTATGATGTCTTATTTCGCAATGAATCCTAAGTCTGTAATAAATCGTACAATATTTTTTCTTTTTTTTAATGTGATGCATATTGTGGATATATATATTTTGTGGTTGTTGACGATAGCATATGTGATAGGAACGTGTTTGTTGGATAATGATGTTATGCATGTGATATGTTGTGTTATATGCGTATTTACCTAAGGGAGTATTGTTGGCGTTTGTATGTTAATCACGAGTAAAGGGTGTTCGACCCAGGCCGCTTACTTGTGGTAAGGGTGGGGAACTTAAACGAATTAAACACGAGTAAAGGGTGTTCGACCCAGGCCGCTTACTTGTGGTAAGGGTGGGGAACTTAAACGAATTAAACACGAGTAAAGGGTGTTCGACCCAAGCCGCTTACTTGTGGTAAGGGTGGGGAACTTAAACGAATTAAACACGAGTAAAGGGTGTTCGACCCAGGTCGCTTACTTGTGGTAAGGGTGGGGAACTTAAACGAATTAAACACGAGTAAAGGGTGTTCGACCCAGGCCGCTTACTTGTGGTAAGGGTGGGGAACTTAAACGAATTAAACACGAGTAAAGGGTGTTCGACCCAGGCCGCTTACTTGTGGTAAGGGTGGGGAACTTAAACGAATTAAACACGAGTAAAGGGTGTTCGACCCAGGCCGCTTACTTGTGGTAAGGGTGGGGAACTTAAACGAATTAAACACGAGTAAAGGAGTATAAAGTCATAAAGTAGGAAACCACTCATTTTATTTATTCACATGGGGGTGCCTCGTTAAAACCTCCTTGGCCAAAACCCTCCTTAGGGAAGAAAGACCAAGTGAGGAAAAAGAGTACACCCGTGGTTACAAGTATGGATTCGGTTATGGTGTATGTTCAGCTGAAATAGAACTTGAGGTGTGATACATTCCATGTGTTGGGGATTTCTTCCCCAGATAGTTGTTCTAGGCGATAGGCCCCACCTCCTGTGTCTTCTCGTATGCGGTATGGGCCGTCCCAATTGGCGGAGAACTTGCCATCCTTCTTTCTAGCACTGCTGGCCATTCTCCATACTAGGTCTCCTATGACAAACGATCGAGGGTGCAGGTTTGCATTATATTTTCTGGCAGCTCGTTGTTTGGCGGCGAGATTACGTATTTGGGCTTTTTCTCTGAGTTCGGGAAGGAGGTTGAGATGTAAGGCCATGTTTTGGTGGTTGTGAGCTGGGTCGTACAGTTCTCGGCGCAGGGATGGTTCGCCAATTTCTACTGGTATCATGGCGTCTGCGCCGTAGACCAGGCTGAAGGGTGATTCATTTGTTGACGATTGCGGGGTGCATCTGTAGGCCCATAGTACTTCAATTAACTCTTCTGGCCATCGGCCTTTAGCGGTATCCAATCTTTTACGCAGTTCCACGAGGATAACTTTGTTTGCCGCTTCCGCCTGCCCATTGGTCTGCGGGTGTTCTATAGAACTTGTGATATGTTTGATGCCCAAGCCGGTGTAGAATTTTGCTAACTCCTTGTCAATGAATTGTCGGTCGTTATCTGTTATGATGGTATGCGGTATGCCATATCTGCATATGATGTCCTTCCACACAAACTGCTGGACTTGCTGGGCCGTGATAGTGGTTAATGGCTTGGCTTCAATCCACTTGGTGAAGTAGTCAACGGCTACGATTAGGAACTTAACTTGTCCTTTGTCGGGTGTGAAGGGGCCTAGGATGTCCATTCCCCATTTAGCGAATGGCCAGGGAGATAATATGTGGTGTAGCTGTTCTTGTTTTTTATGTATAAGGTTGTCGTGCTTCTGACATGGTTTGCACTTTTTGACGTAGTCTTGGCAGTCCGCCTCTATTGTAGGCCAGAAGTATCCGGCTCTGAGAATTCTTGTGGCCATGGTGCGCGCGCCTGAATGATAACCGCAGATTCCTTCGTGTAGCTCTTTAATGACGTACTGGGCTTGTTCTGGTGTGACACATTTGAGTAGGGGCTGGCCGTATCCGCGTTTGTAGAGGTCGTCGCCTACCATAGTATACCTGGCGGCCTTGGCCAACCAAGTTTTGTCTGCGTCGGCCGGGGGGTTGCCAGTTTTGAGGTACTGAATGTAAGGGGTGGTCCAGTTTGGGTTTTGGGTGGGGGTGAAAGTATCTGATGGGGTGTGGGTTAACGTTTGGCAAGTGTGTGTGACAGAGGGTGTAGATAGTGTTTGCTGTAGCAAGGACCGGTTGCGGTTTTTGAGTTTGGTACTGGCTAATTTGGAAAGGATGTCGGCTCTGACGTTGTCGGTTCTGGGTATGTGTTCGACGTGGACTTGTTCAAAGGCGGATTGGATGATTGCGCGGACCAAATGGTAATATTGTTGGAGGATGGGGTCTTTGATTTGGAACTCGTCGTTCAGATGACCTACTGTGAGTTTGGAGTCGGTTTTACATGTTAGCTTTTTGACGCCGACTTCACGGGCTAGAGAGAGCCCGGCCAGGATAGCTTCGTATTCGGCTTGGTTATTCGACGTTTTGAAAGCGAAATGAAGAGATTTCTCAATGAGGATGTCGTTGGGACCTTCCAGTACGATGCCGGCACCTGCACCCCTTGGGTTCGAGGAGCCATCTACATGAAGTGTCCATTGGTCCTCAGCAGGTGTTTGCTGTAGGTCATTGACGATGTCCAGGAGACATTGGGCTTTGATGGGGCCGTGTGGTTCATAGCGGATGTTAAATTCGGAGAGCTCTACGGCCCATGATGACATGCGCCCGGCTAAATCTGGTTTTTGCAGTATTTTTTGAATTGGGTAATCGGTCTTGAAGGTTATGGTGTGGTTTTGGAAATATGGGCGTAAGCGGCGCGCGGCGTGGACCAAGGACAGGGTTAGCTTTTCTACCATTTGGTATCTGGTTTCAGGATCTTGGAGTGTCCTGCTTACAAAGTAAACAGGGTGCTGCGTGCCTTCTGCTTCTTGGACAAGGGCAGCGCTGACGGTGTGATCGGTGGCCGTGATGTATACTAGCAGGGGTTGGCTGATGTCGGGTTTGCGAAGGATGGGGGGTGAAGTTAGGGATGCTTTGAGCTTGAGGAAGATTTGTTCACAATCTTCAGTCCACGTGAACCGGGCAGATTTCTTTAGGAGCTGAATTATGGGTTGAGTTTGTTCTGCTAGTTTTGGTAGGAAGCGAGATATAGCCGTGAGGCGGCCAATTAGTCGCTGGACTTCCTTGATGGTGGTGGGGCTACGCATCTCAATGATGGCCTTGCATTTTTCAGGGTTTACCTCTATGCCGCGTTGGGTTAACATGAAACCGAGGAATTTACCCCGGTCCACACCGAATACGCACTTTTCAGGGTTTAGGCGGAGGTTGTATTGACGTAATGCGGAGAAAACTGCCTCTAGATCTATAGCGTGTTGATGATGGCTTGGGGACTTGACGACCATGTCATCAACGTAGACTTCGACACAGTGTCCTGTGAGGTGGCTGAAGACTTTGTCCATTAACCGCTGGTAGGTTGCCCCAGCGTTTTTGAGGCCGAAGGGCATGAATCTATAGAAGTAGTTGGCATCATCTGTGATGAAGGCAGTCTTGTGCATGTCTGCTGTGGCCATGGGTATTTGGTTATAACCTGAGTATGCGTCCAAAAAGCTAAGTACTTTATTTCCTGTCGCGCCGTCTACGAGGCGGTCGATGTTGGGTAGGGGGTAGGCGTCGCGAGGACATGCCTTGTTTAGGTCTGTGTAGTCCATGCACATCCGCCATTTACCATTGGCTTTCTTCACCAAGACAACGTTAGAAAGCCAGGTGGTGTAATGCGCTTCGTCTATGAATCCTGCGCTCAGCAACTTCTCGACCTCTATTTTGGCTGCCTGTCTGCGTTCTTCACCAAGTTTGCATTTTTTTTGGGATACGTAGCGGGCTTCTTTGTATACCGAGAGCTTGTGTGATGCGACGTTAGGGTCTACCCCAGGGAGGTCGGCGGCTGACCAAGCGAAGAGATCCGTGTTGTTTGTGAGGATGGGTGTAATTGTGGCACGCTCATCAAGACTTAAACCAGTGCCCAAGTTGATGGAATGGCCGTTGGGGAGTTCGAGGGGGGTTGTGTCCTCGACTGGTTCGAGGCGGGCATCCCGGCCTATTCTGGGGTCAAGGTCTTCGCCGGATAAGGCTATGCGGGAATTAGGTGGTCTCGCGATGTGGTTTGTCTGTTGGATTGGGAGTTGGGGCCTTAAGCTTGCCATGTAGCATTCGCGTGCCAAACGTTGGTCACAGTGGATGGTTAGGATGTCACCGGATGGTGCTGGGAACTTCATGGCCAAATGCGGGGTGGAGACAACTGCACCAAGGGTGTTGAGGGAAGGACGGCCCAGGAGGATGTTGTAGGATGTGGGTGCGTCGACTATCAGGAAGCGGATTGGGATTGTTTTTGTTTGGGTTCCTTCCCGGAAGACGGTATGGAGGTCTATGTAGCCCCGGGTAGATACTTGTTCGCCAGAGAAGCCGTATATGGGCTCGTCATATGGTATCATAGCGGTGTCAGGGAGTTGCAATTTCTGGTAGGTGGCCCAGTAGAGGATGTCAACTGAGCTGCCTTGGTCCACCAGTACTTTTTTAACGGCATAGTTTTTGATTTCAACTGTGATGACCATGGGGTCGTCTTGTTGGTGGTCGAGGCCGTGGAAGTCGTCATCTGTGAACACGATGGGGGGCATACGTCGTCTGTGATGGGATTGGGTGATGTGGTTGATGGATTGTATGTGGCGGAGGTGTTTCTTTCTGGCAGACGAGGTGGAGCCTCCGCTTGCGAAGCCGCCAGAGATGGTGTTAATAGTACCTCGCAAGGGGGGGTCGACAGGGGTGATGTTGGTGTGGGCGGGCTGTGATTGTTGGTCATTGGGTTGGGTGGGTTGGTTATTGTGGTTGACGCCGCTTGGTTGTCGTTTGTGGTCATGTTGTGGAGGGTGGTGGGTTCGGGAGGAGGTGTGGTCATCCCTGCGGATGAAGCGGCGAAAGTGGCCGGCGCGTACCAGTTCTTCGATCTTATCCTGGAGTGCTTTACACTCTTCTGTAGTATGACCGTGATTGCGGTGGTATCGACAATACTTGGTCATGTCAGCGTTAGGAGGGGTGGTTGTTTTGCGTGGTGGGGGGAGGAGGTCAGCCTGGAGGGCTTCGTCGAGGATGCGGGAGCGGGCTACTGTGAGTGGGGCGTATCTGGTGAAACGTGGTTGGCGGGGTTCACGTGGACGGGTATCAGGGCGCGGGTGAGGCTGTGGGGTGGGATTGGGATTGGGGTTGGGATTGGGAGTGGAGGTGTTGGCGGCATAGTCGTTACAGAATTTGGTGTGAAGAGTTTGCATTTCTTCCATGCGAACGTAGTCAGCTGCGCGTAGCTTGAGTTCGTGCATGGAGGTGGGTGGGTGGAGGTAGACATTGTTAGCGAAGGGTCCGGGTTGTAGGGTAAGGGTCATACATTGAAGTATCATTTCCTGGTTAAGGTGTGGTGTACGAAGGGCTGCTTTACTGAAGCGATCGATGAATGTTCTGAGTGGTTCATTGGGCTCCTGTCTGATGCCCAGTAAGGACATGGTGGTGGTTTGGTGTGGGCGGCTGCCGGCGAAATGTGTGGAGAACATGTGGGAAAGGGTGTCGAAGTTATCAATGGAGTAGGGTGGTAGGGTGGTGAACCATTCTAGGGCGGGGCCTTTGAGTGTTGTGGGGAAAGCTTTGCAGAAGACTGCGTCTTGGGATGTATACAAAGCAACGTGTGTGATGTAAACTTTCAGGTGTTCATCGGGGTCGGTTTCGCCAGTGTAGCGATCGAGGTTGAATGGTTCCCACTGAGCTGGGAGAGGGGTGTTAGCGATAAAATCTGTGAACGGGTGGCGGCGTCTGGGCTGGTGAGGGGGGAGAATGTGGGGTGGGGGTGGGTGGTTGATCATGGTAGGGAAGGTGGAGGTGATGTTATGAGGAGGGATGTAGGTTGTGGGAAGATACGGGGGGTTGTAGGGTGGGACGTATGCGGTGTGGAGGGTATTGGGTATGTTGTGGGGAACGTGGGTGGTTGAGGGTGCTGTAAGTCCTGGGTGACCGGGTGGGAAGTGTTGGGGGTGTGTGGTGGTGAGAGGGGTTTGTTGGGTGGAGGTGAAGGTGTGGGGGGTGGGGTTGTATTCACTTTCCTCCTCTGTAGGTTGGAAAGCCGGAGACTTCACAACTTCAGAGGTCTCTTTGGCTTTTCCTTTCAGGTTGGCATCTGCCTCGATCCTCCTCCTGAGGCGGGAATTCTCTTGTTTGAGCGCTTCCATCTCTTCAGCGTTGCGCTTCTTCAGGTCTGCGAGTTCCTGTTGCATCTTCACCTGACCGTCTAAGATGGCGGCCAAGTCAGGGGTGATGCCGGAAGGTCCAGAGGGACCAGCGTCAACTTGCTTGCTAGCTCCAGCTTTGCTGCGGGTAGAAACCATCTTCAGAGAAAAGCGGGTACTAAGGGTGTTCGTCTCGTGCCCCACGGTGGGCGCCAATTGTTCCTGCAGAGAATAAATAAGAAGTCAGGCATAAGAGTCACCTTACCATGTAGTCCGCTATCTCCTCAGTTGGCCTCTTCCCCTTCGATACATATCGGCTTGAACCCAGGAGGGGTTACCTGCAGAAGAATCTCCGAAGCTCAAGTAAGTCAAAGCTCTCAGGGAGTCAAATCAGCAATTAATGAACGCGTACCTTTAAATGATGGGGTCCACGTGTATTTATAGAATATTAATGACGTTTGACTATTGTATGGGCTGGGTTTTGTCTTGGGCCCCAGCTTGGGCCCTGAGTGGGCCTGATCCTAAAACAGGTCTTAGAGGTCTATTAAGATAGGGTATTGATGTTGGTTAACTTTCTAGGCAAGTAGTCGGTTTCGGCCGGCTACCTGCCTAGATGGCTTGTGCTGGTGGTGTCCGGGTAGTAGATGGTAGGTGGTTTTGACGTGTGTACTATTTACTTGATTGAGTTTGGCTAGGTACGGTACAGATTCATTGCCTAACATTTTAGAAGACATACACTTATACATTTTGGACACGAATTTATACTGATTTCATTAAAACTAATTTAGCATGCGATAAAATATTCAACTTGATAAAGAGGAAAAAGGATAGGAAAACTCTTTTATACCTTCAGTTATTAATTTTTAAGCTAGCGAACACTTAAGGATTTAAGAATTAGTACCAAATAGCTTTGTAAATGAAGCTAAAATTAGCATAGCATGGATCGGTCTCTTCTCCCTTATTGAAGAAAGCTTCAAGGTTGCAAGTTTAAGTTGAAAAAAAGAAAAGAACAAAAAACAAAGAAGCAATAAAATAATTTTTGCTCTGCCTACTTTTTCTTTTTTCTATTCTGGTGCAAAATGGAGTATGAAAGGTCAATCTCTTCTTTGTATTATCAAATAATAGAAAAGTTTGGTAACAAAATTTGGCCAATGAATTTTTGTTAGGCAGAAGAGGTACAATGGTGTAATAAATTTTCTAGGTAAAAAGTGCTCAAGAAATGTTTTAGGCTAAAAATGGACAGAGCTTTTTTACCAATAGTGGTAAATCTACTGCTAATTATCTTGTGAATTAGAGTTAATTATCTATAATTCAATATCATAAAAATTATCTTTTTGTAAGTAGTTATAATTTTCTATAATTTTCTATAATTATCTATAAAAAAATTAAATATAAGTTTATCATGTAATGCATTGCTTTTTGTAACTAGTTTATATTTTGTACGTGGTTTTTTATTTTTGTTTTGATATTTTTATTTATGTTTTAAATTTTATGATATTTTTATTCTTATTCTTATAATATGTCAATAATTCCATTTTTTTTGTGTTTCTTTTTTTTTTTTGAATTTATGTATTAAAACTAAAAAATTATTAAGCGAAATTAAAAGAAACGTCACACAAGGATAGTACAACAGCGCAGTCCTGGGGTCCTTAACACAACCCCTACAAAACTAGGCATACCACGATGTCAACAGAAAACAAGATAAAAGTCTAACAGTTGAGAGTAGAGTAATAAAGCATATGGTAATACATGGGCCATAGCCCTAAAGAAAACTCTTTAAGAAATAAAGACCAGCCCATGGAGACTATGCGGCGGAACCATCACCTCCCTGTTGCCCACGGGTGTTCCTCGCATATGCTCACATCAACAAGTTGATGATCATCGCAAAAGAGATTACCACACAGCAGAACACACAACAATAAAAGTAGGGTAAGCTAGAGCACAAAAGATTTCATCCATCCAATCAGATATAATTTCACAATATCATATACTCATATCAACCAAGCATGTTATGACTTTTCAGACAATACACTACGACACGACTCAACTCATCCGGATACGTATAACCTGGTCGGATTCAGCGGATGCTTGCACTTGTGGTGGATACCTCTGCTCACCCTTGAGCTGTTCACCCCCGAGCTTTGTGTTACAAGTGTTACACTGAATCAATTTCTCTCACCACAAGATTAGCCCTTAATGGATTTCAAGCCTCCTGCTACTCTCACCACAGGAGTCAGTCTGCTCTAGATGAGGCTAACTGACTCCTTAGAGTGTCAGGATGCAACCTTACATTGAATCCTTACCCATTTATACAGATGGGGCACCACCATGGACACCCACTAACAGGGGCCATGGAATTATGTTCCAACCACTAAAGCACAACCCTGAGACCCCACCTAGAGATCTCAAAGATTTACGCACTGACACGGACCAAGCATATCAGTCAATAAATTAATCATTTTCATGCACAGGACTCTCATGCCACTCTTCATAACCAAATTCCTCATTCACATTTCATGTCGAATACCATTCCAGCTCATCCATCCTTAACCATAAATATAGCATTTCACCTCATACCGATACCGTGCCATTTTGAGACCAATCATCTCATGTTCATCACATATCAAGCATTATTCAAAACCCATTGGTCATAACCCATACACCCTCCCACTCATGCATACTCATTTCCCCTGTGCCATCATTTAATAGTACAATAACATACAGATCAACCATCCAAGGACAAGAAGAACACCAAGATGAAACACATTCTCGCCTAGCTCCTCGCTTAGGCTTAAGAGCCTCGCCCAGGCGAGAGTCTTTCGCTCAGGCGAGCTCCCTTCGCCTAGGCGAGAGTTCGAGAATCTGGAACAATGGCCTCTACACGTTCTCGCTGGGGCGAGACTCGCCTCGCTTGAGTGAGACGCTCGCTTGCTCAAAACTGAGCGAGTCGCCTGGGCGACCATTTGCGCGAGAAGGCTTGGGCGAGCCTCTGCTCACCTCACCTAGGCAAGACAAGCTCGCTTGGGCGAGATTATCAGTCGCCACCACTGTCCGTACCTGCAGTAGTTGTATTTTCACACACCAACGACAACACCAACCATTTCATGCATTCACAGCAACATACTAGTTCAAGAATCATAAAAATACAAACAAAACAACTCGCAATCACATTAAACAAAGCGGTTCTAGCTTCCAGTACCTGGAATAAGCTAGAGCAAGACCTCGATGGCAGACACGGACGCAACAGAATAAGGAGTACGCTTAGGAGCTGGAAAAACCACGGAACATAATACAAGGTAAGTTCATCACAGAGGCTTAGTTGGGTAAAACACAAAAAGATACCAAGAAATGGGTGGCATGAGATGTAGGATGACTTAGGTGGAGTAAGAACAACTTGAGCGAACTTGAAAGCGGTGAGGAGGCACACCCTAGCAGAGAGTGCGACTGCTCAAGGAGGCACAAGGGTTTCTATTTTACGAAAAAGAGCACAAGATTAGGATTGTGACATATTAGGTCTGATCCTTCTCCTTTGGGTCTGCCCTTAGGCCCACAAGATGGGGCAGCCCTTAAAGTAAAAAGAGCAGAATGAAAAGTGGGCCTTACATAGACTAAACTAGAACACATTATAAAAACTAAAACAAATCACCGGAGAAAATAAATAATTTTTATAAGGACATTTAAAAAAGATTTTACATGGAATTAATAAATACAATACATTATGAAAAACTTAAATATATTTAAAAAAATTATTGATGAAAAAAGTGTTGTATAATTTTTTTATGATTGTACAATTTTTAAAATAATTAAATTATTTACATAGTAAATTTTTACCTTAATATGATTCTAGTCTTTGTAAAATTTACAGATTTTAAATTTTGCCTTTAGTTTCCAAGAATATTCTTTTAATCTTTAGTCCTCAGAATACTTACAAATTTTTTAATTTAGTTTTCAGAATACTTAAAAATTTTTAATTTAGTTTGGATATTTATTTATATTTCATTCTTTATTATTATATTCTCATTTTTAAATAATTATTGAAATAGTTCTAAATTTTCATTTTGAAATTTTTTATTATAATAAGAAGAACAAGAATAACAATAAGAAGAAGATTAATAAATATGTTTCCTGTCAATGATAAAACATAAAAAGTGAGATATCAAATACAAAATAAAAAAAAAATATTTAAGAACAAAAACATTATTAAAGAGTCACATGTATCATTATATCTCGTATCAATCTTTCAACATTTTTTTATATAAAAAGTAATACAAATATAATTTCTCTTTTTTTTATTCTGAAGGTTCTTAACCACCGCCCTGGCTGTTGAATCAGTCTATGGTCTTCAATTCTTCATCTCTCTACCACCCTTCCAACCAAAAAAAAAAACAACCTTTTGAATCTTTCTTCAACAAACCACTCACCATTTTCATTCCAAATTCTCAATCAAAAAACCCCAGATGCCACATTCTATCTCCAGTGATACCCTTTCTTCCACCCTCCCATGACATCCATTTTCTCTTCACAACTTTGCATTGCACCATTGAAAATCAAAAACCTTGCACACTTTGATTTCTTTACACACATACTTTAACACAATTCAAACCTTCTTTCTTACTCTCTTTTCCTCTTTTGAAAACTACGACTTCTTCTCCTATTGCAGTCTTTGGTTGGTGTTGATTATTCTGCTTCAATTCTGCTACCAACTTTTTGAACCTTGGGGACCTTCTGTCCCCTTTTTAATCCAAAAAACACAAAACAAACCCTTCTATTTAGAATCTTGGTGTGAGTGGTTTTTGCGTTTTGTTTGCTCTAGTTTTATCAAAAAGTTTGAATTGAATGAAATGGTTGTTGAGCTTTGCTCAGAGAATTGTGGGGTATCATCCATGAGTCCTAGGATTTCATTTTCTCATGACTTCTCCCAATCAGATGTTATTCCAGTGGAGAAACACCCTTTGAGATCAAACTCATCTGGCTTGAGCTCAAGCATTGACTTCAATTTCTGTGTTCAGGAAAGCTTAGAGCTTGAATCCTCTTCAGCAGATGAGCTTTTCTCACATGGGGTTATCCTTCCCACTCAAATCAAGAAGAAGAGCCTCAACCATGTTCTTCTGAAGCAAAAAAGTCAACAGCTAGCGCCACCATCTCAACCCCCATTACCACCCTCGAAATCTGTTTGTGATAATGCCCCTTCCACCACCAGAAAAAGTTTAAAGAAAGAGAGTCACAAAGATAGCAAGGACTTGAATGAGGAAGCTGATGAGAAGCATAGTTCCAAGTCATTCTGGAGATTTAAGAGAAGCAGCAGCTGTGGAAGTGGATATGGGAGAAGCTTATGCCCTTTGCCACTTTTGTCTAGAAGCAATTCAACAGGATCTTCACCAAGTGTTAAGAGGATACCACTGTCAAAGGAGGGTCATCAAGTTAAGCAAAATTCCCAGAAACGTTCTTCCCCTATCTCAAGGTCTCACTCTCAATCCTTGGCTTCACACAATAACCATCAAAAGCCTCCATTGAAGAGGAGCCATGGCTCCTACGCTAATGGTATCAGAGTTAGTCCTGTTCTCAATGTTCCTTCTGCAAACCTTTTTGGTTTTGGCTCAATCTTCTCCAATAATAGAGATAAGAGCAAGAAGAAATAGTTCACAAACAAAAAACAGAACTTCTATTCTAATTTACAATTTTACTAATTTGCAAATGAGTGGGGTCTACCTTTTTTTTATGTGTACTTCCCGGATTTACCATGTGATTAGGAAAATTTGCTGTAGAGTTTTCAAAGGTAAATGAAATGGTTTGGTTTGCTTCAAGAAGACAAAGTGATGATAAAAAGAAAATGTGTGTATGTGAATGGGATGGCCAAACAATGATATTCAGCCACATGTTTGGTGTCACAAAATGTCAGGTAAATGTTGCTTTCATGGCTGTCCCTTCTTAGTGTATTATTTCTCTCTTCTTTTGTTCTTTGGTTACACAAGGTGTAAAAACGTTGATTTAACCATGTCCCTTTTTGCTTTACTCATGGTTCTCTGCAATTCTGCATGAACAAAGATGAAAAGGAGAAGTTGATGGTACAGTGTTGTTGTAAATTATTTTCTTCTTCTTTTGGTTATATTGTCCTCAAGGATTGACCAGTAACAGCAAAAATATTTCCAGATATGCATTTTAAGTCTACAAATAAATATTAATATTAATATATATAGCACTATGCACATTAATGGGATGAAAGGGTGTTTTTGTTTGATGATATGTGTGTCCCCTCTTTGCTTGGTGTTTGCTATTTGTTCTAGTAATCAACTTGATGGTGACATGACTGTGATGGTGATCAGTGGCCCCTGGTTCTTCAAGAACCATCTCCTTCTCTTCAAAGTTTGCCAACCTGATACTGTGTTTGAAATGGATTGATTTTCCACCACCCCTTTTTGGTTGCAACTTTAGCCACTTTGAAATCAGTGATAAAATCAGCTATTATTGATAGAAATTAAAGTTGAAATTGATATCTCAAGGCATCTGAAAGGAAAAGCTAGTGTGGATTCTTCTTTAATGGATGATCATTGGTGAACTTCAAATTTTGTAAAGCTTCCCAACTTCAGTTTATAATTTAGGTGCATTTATGAGAAATTATCAAGGTCTCAAATGATCACTTGTTCCTGATTCCAATAAATCTCGGATTTAAAATTTTCAATCGAAGGAAAAGAAATAGGAAGTCGTGCTGTATAGTTCTTCACTATAGGTTATTTAAATATTTTGTGAAAAAATGTTTATTTATGATTATTTAACGTTTTTAAAAGTATATTAACAAATACTTTCTTGCTGGATTAATAATAAGTTTTTTAACAGGATTGATGATTTATGAAAGAGAGAACCACGCCGTGTAAGTCTTAAAATTGTCCTCTCTGTTTTAAATTTCAAGCACTCACGTTCCCTTTTATCACTGCAATTTTAATATTACTTTTTGATAGCGTTGTGAAAATGGGTAATGTGATCCAATCCAGCTTAACCTATCACGGGTTGATGATTTAGTGAGTCAACCCAACCCGGCTCATTTTCTAGCGTGCTAAAAAAATTTGAACCCGACTCGGTCCACCACAGGTTGGCGGGTTAAACGGGTTGACTTACAGGTCCACTTAATTAAAAAAATACAATTTTTTTATTTTTTTTCGGTCAAAACTAAATTATAATTCTAATTAAAATTTAAATAAACTTTAATACAATCCAAATACAAACCAAAATCAAAAAAATACAAATTATTTATGTGTTGGCTGAAAAAAAAAACCTAACATGACTCAAATGTAAAGCCAAACTTAATAAAAAACCACTTGTATGACTCTTTTATCTACGGGTTGGTGAGCCAACCCGGCTCACCACGGGTTCAACCCAAATGAGCCGGGTCAAAAATCAACCCGTATTGAAATTTGTAACAAAATTTCAACCCAATCCGACTCATCACGGATTCGAGCCGGGTTGGCTGGTGGATTGCAGTCCATTTTGATAGCTCTACTTTTTTAAGTATATCAAGAATAGCATAAATATATAAAACCTATTCAAACAATTTGAAAGAAATAATCTCATTATCCCAATAAATACATTACTTTTATCCATGATAACTACCAACATTTGAAATAAATTAAGAATAAAAATTAATATTTTATTAAAATCCGATAACATTAATAAATTTAATATTGTTTTGCTAAGATTTGTATTTAATATGTGGAAATGGATGAAAGAATTCATTGCATTTAACATAAATTTTGGTTAAAATATCAATGGTTGAAAATGATATGAAATGAATCATCTTGAAGAAAAAAACATTAACATTGTGTAAGTTTAGGGTCTTACATGATATTAGTCATTACATGATAAATAATCTACACCAGCATAATGATTGAAAAAGATGTTATGACAAAGAAAAATTCATGGTAAGACATACTTTGGATACTTGTACAACAAATTATGCTGTTACAATTAAAACCATTGCTAGCACTCATGTTTCACTTTCTAAAAGTGCACTTCGTACTTTTAATAATCCATGAGAAATTGTTGAGGTTTGGACTAGTTACCAAGTGAATTGGACCTTAACCATCACAATGCACTATTGCCACTTTGTTTAAAACAACACGCGAGTAGTTGTCAACTTTATTAAAAGCCAATGTATAAGGTTCAATTTTTCTTATTCCAATAGAAATAGGTTATACATATCAATCTAATTTGTTAGAAAACGAAATAACATCTTGCATGAAGGACCCAACGAAAAAAGCTGAAAAAAATCTCACTTTCATGACTCTTGGTCAATAAGGGCTTGACCCCAAAAAGAGAGCGAATGCAAATGAACGTGTGAAAAGATTACTTCAGCAAGATTAAAGTGAATGGTTGAAGATTTATCAATCACAAATGAAGTTCCAACAATTAATTAACTTTGTTAATCATTGATACAAATTATTTATGCGGGTAAGGACTAATATTAACAATTAACCGTTGATACAAATTAATAATCTTAATATTTTTTTTTATATAATTTATTTTCTTAGGCTAAATAATGTCTTATCAGCTAAAATGAATTTTTAAGTTGGGTTAAAAATAGAGTTAAATATTTAGTAATAGAAAAGTGAAGTTATTTTGGTTTTCATGTTATAAGAGACTTCTTGATGAGGCTCTTGTGCGAGATTGATGGAAAAAGGTGACTCTATGGATGACGAACTAAAGCAAATGTAGTAGGTAGGTATTTTGGTGGTGGTGAATTTGGTTGGTAAAGGTTGAACTCTAAGAAGGTTGGATCAATCTTAAATAAGGAAGGCCAGAGGAGGTTCTTGAGGGAAGCTCTAGCAATTGACTCTTAAGTGCAATTTTCTATAGTGATCTCAATAGCATTTCATTATACATTCAAGAGTGAGAAATACAAGGGAGGGAGTTCTCTATTTGTAGGAAAGAAAAGCTCCAATCTCGGCTAAGCAATTTGGAGGAAAACCATGTTAATTCTAGAACATGCACCTAACCTCCTATGATTTGCAGATCAAATGCCATGTGGCAAGTCACGCATTACTAATTTACGCCATGTGCTAAATGTGCAAAACATGGAGCATGCCTAGGATAGTCCCAGGGATTTCAGAGCAGTTGATGGAAGCACGCCTAAGACCTTCACAAGTATCTTGGATTAGCTTCGGATTATAGAATAAGAACTTTTTAGTTTCTAATTTTGTAATTTTGTGTTTCGTCTTTATTGGACTTTTACTCATGTTGGGCTTTTTATGTTTAGGCCCATAGTATATAAGTCTTTGTGAGACACGTTTGTTGACAAATTTGAATAAATGAAAATTTGAGTTTTTCTCTCAAGTCTCGAGGTTCTTCTTCGAACCACCGATCCTCATCTTCGAATCTCGTGTTCAAAGTGGAGGATCTTCCTCACTTATCTTGGAATCTCCTCCAAGTGGCGTGACTTCCCCTGTTCCACAAATCTCCCAAATTGATGTCCTCCATTTTTCCCATTTCGTTCTATGGTTTATACCCTTTTCTATCCAAGAAAAAATTCCACCCTCAAATTCGAGACAATCCTTCATCAATTGGTAATCAGAGCTCCGTTGGTTTCTCTTTCTAGAGTTTCACTTCACATTGTCATTTTCCATTAGTATCGCATTTTGTGTTCTCATTCTTCTAGTTAGAGCTCTTCAAAGTGAACCTACTGGAATCTAATCTCTGACTTGCAAGTGTGTTGATTCGTTCCATGAAAATTTTGTCTTGCAAGCAAAAATAACTACAAAAGGATGATTCAAGTTGTTTGGTCTCTCCATAAGGTTGAAATGTCACAGCTAAAGTAGGTTTCGCATTTCTTCCTTGGATGGCACGCACCAGTAATGTCGAGACTGGGCTTGTTTCGTGTTATGCTTGAATTGGTATGGTTGGTTGGTTGCAGCTTATGTGTTTTTGTTATTGACTCAATTAAGAGTATTGAAATAGAAATCAATTTGGGCTTAATGGCTTTCGGTGAAAATTTTTTGGTTTGGGAGTAATTAGCATGATATGATTCAAAGATTGAATTCAAGGAAACTATTGTCTCTAATCCTTTCGATGTTGTTGGTTTCTCTTGGTGTCCTAAGTAACAACCTTTGGTATTGTCCTTGCTATTTGTGCATGTGATTTAAATAGATGCAACCCACATGTTTGTGCAATTGTCTTAGTGGAAATTTCAATTGGAGGCCTTATTTGAATGCTTAGATTGTTGCTACACTTTTGTGAGGGCTATTTGAAGTGTGATTTAGTGGTCTTTGGTCATCCAAAAGCAGCTCGTATTAGGTGTGGTAACACTTTTCTTGTTTATGTTAGACCCCTCTTATTATTTTTCATTAAATACGGAAAGAGGGGTGGTAAAAGAACTTTCCCCTTTTTACTTTATTTGTGTCAACCTTGTGCATATATTAAGATTGAAAGGGTTAAATAGGTCAAAGTAGCTAGGTCTCTCAAGTTCTTCTCCCTATTAAAGCAAAGTTCAATAGACCATAAGTTGTTTTGATTAAGTGCTTATAAAATAACATAAACACATGTATTTGTAAAGTACCAAATCATAACATATGCAAGTGCTTTATTTGTTAGACATATTAACGACACCTTGTGTTTGTATAACTTCATTCGATAAGAAAAATGCTTGGACAAACAATGCTAATATATAGTCTTAAGCATTCATGATGCATGTTAAATATTTTAAATGCTTTTTTTTTATTTAAAGAACGTCTGTTTCTTATTTTTTTAATAAGAAGGTCTCACAAAGATGCATCTACATAAAAGATATCTTGAAGAATGTTTTTAAAGTTATTCCACATCAACAAAACCTTTGACTCATTAAAATGTGATGAGTGCATATTTATGCCCTCATTTAGCCTTTAATCTTGAATTCTTAATTGGTTTATTCTCTTTAAAAGATTGTTTATTTAAGATTTACGATGATTTGGTTTATTAAGCCTGAGATACAAAAACATGTTAAAAATAGATTTTCAGTTGCATAAATGTTCTTTGGATATTTTGAAAGTGTTTTAGTGCAGTTAAGTTAAGCTCATGGAGGTGTGAAAATAAAATGGTTAAAGCTTCATGACATTTTAAAGATAAAGCTAAGAATAACAGATTATAAAAATTACAAAAATTCAAGCTTATCATTACATTAAGAAGGCAAGAAAAACATGAAAAAGTGAAAAAGTTTGGCTAAGCCAAACTAAATTTGGCTTAGCTAGGAAAAGGGAACAAGCAACAAAATTGAACCTTCTGGTTTTTTCTATTTTTTCACAAAAAAGGCTGGGATAATTCAATAATTTTTATGATAGAAGATAATTTGGGGCAAATGTATCTTTAGATATTTTACATGATATTTTTAATTATCGTATTTAAATATATCAGTAAATATCAAAAGATAATATTTGCCAAATCCTTTTGAATCTCGTAAGATCTTCTTAAATATTTTTAGATTTTCATAACAATCAAATATAACTTAAAGATATTGGATTATTTAGAATATAATATGAGAATATTACATTATTAGAAAGAATGTTACAATAATAGAAAAGGTCTAGTTGAATTTGTAGATAAAGAGACTTAGGGAAACACATAAGTGGAGCTTAGGAACCCTTTGGGACTAACTGTTGGTCTAAAACTAGTGACTAAGTGTTCAAGACATTTAAACACCTTTCCATAAGCTTGATTTTGAAAATAGAAAAAAATTTTGAACCCTTTTATACAAAAGTCGAGAGCTATTTGGTTTGTTGGTGGACTCAAAATTGAAAAAAAAATTGTGTCTTATGTTCTAGCTTGCATGCTTAAGTGTTCGATGAGATTGCCAAATATTTTCCCTCTTTGAATTGGTTCTTATCTTCCTTGGTGTATGAATGATTTCGATCTTGAGATTGCATGTTCAAATATTTTCCCCTTAGTCTTTTTCCATGCTTTCCTTGTATTAGTCTTGATTACTAGTTTTGTCACATGTTTTTCCTTTTTTAGAGTTTTGCCTTCCTTGTTAATGGTGTTTTTCTTGCTTGTCATTAGGATTCTTAGTTTTTTCTTTGAATATTTTTTTTCTTGACCATATTGAGTGTGATTTCCAAATCATTTTGTCCCTTTGAGCTTGAATCTTTGAAAACTTTAAAATTTTGTAGGAGTTTTCACTCTTTTGGTAGATGTGAGTGCTAGCCTAACCTTATTTTGCTTAGGAATGTAATCTAAACACTTGGTGCCATTATTTTTGTGCCAAACTAATCTTGAGTTTGTGCTTATCTAACCACTAATCCCTTTCCTTGTTCTCAATTTTGAATTCTGTTGTAGGCAACATGAATTTGAATGAGATTATTGTAGAGGGGATGGAAGAAAAGTCATCTTTGAACTACTCCACAAGTAATGCTTAATCCTTGGTGAGACAAAGGGACAATGAAACTACATTAGTGAACCTAATCTAAGAGATGAAGATCACTAGGAAGGAGACCTCTAACCAAATGACAGAAGATAAGAGGCAAAATGAACTTAGGCTCCAAGAACACATCCAAAGGCTTGAGGCTAGGGAAGATAGAAAGAAGAGGAGGACCTTATCCAAACACTCCTGTGGTGATGGTAGGAGAAGGCATGACCATGGTTATGGTGGAAGGCGCAACTCCTTACTCAAAAGACAACCACTTCTAATCAAGATTATCATGTTTAAAGGAGACAATGACTCCAACATATATTCAGAGTGGGATAAAAAAATGGACCAAATTTTTAATGTTCATTTAGTTAGTGATCAACACTAAGTAGACTTAGTAGTTTTAGAATTCGATGAGTATGCAATAACTTGGTGGCATCCAATTTGTATGAATTCTATTGACTAAGAGTCATTTGCGGCTTCTTGGATGGAAATTAAGACCTTAATGCGCGCTAGATTTGTTCCTTCCTACTATAGAAGGTAGACTCTTTTTGAATGACTGCTAAAATGGCAAAGTCTCTACGTCTCAAAGTAGGACTTCAATTTGAAAGTGAAGAGGAAAATGTAGTTAGGTTTGTGAGTGGGTTAAGGAGGGACATACAAGATGTGGTAGAGTTGTATGAGTACTCCTCTCAATTTAAAAATAAAAATGAGGCCAAGAGGAGGGATTCATACAATGGCTATTACTCTAGTAGTTGGAAAGGTAAAGAAAGAAAACATGATAAACAACCTTCCAAAAGTTCACAATGTGGCTAGGACCTCTAATGATGCTCCCAATTCTTCTCAAAGTTCAAGGACAAGTTCCATAAAACATTTTAAGTTCTTAGGGTATGGACACATTGCTTCTAATTGTCCTACCAAGACAACCATGACCTTGAACCCTAAAGGAGAAATAAAGAGTGAACAGTTTTCTCCCCCTTCCCCCAAGTGTACTTCCTCCCACACATATTCTTCATCTTCAAGTGAGGATGAGATTAAACCAAGTGAAGGTGGTTTGTTAGTGGTAAGGTGCATGCTAGGGCAAGTTCCATACAAGGTGTCTTATCAATGACAAACTATGTTCCCTCATTATAGATGGTGGAAGTTGTGTGAATGTAGCTAGCACAAGGGTGGTGGGAAAGCTTGGCTTAAAATGAAATCCCTCATGCCAAGCCCTATAAGCTATCATGGTAAAAGAGGTAAAAGAATGGGCATGATTAGGCATAGTAATATTTGATTGAGAATGTACTTTGGTTGAATATGCCATGATTAATCCAAAAAGTTTTTGCTATTGTAAGACCCGAGAAAATTAAATAATTAAATAAATAATTATTTAATAAATGCGGGTAGTAGAAGCCTTTATGGCATTTAATGCAAATTATTGTGACGTGGAAAAGTATTAGCTTAAGTGGTTAAGAGTACTTAATTGTGTTGAGAGGACTTGGGTTCAAGTCTTATGTGTGCCAAATTGTGTGTTATTCTAATTTATGCAATTTTTATGATGATATGTTTGAATGTGGTTAGTGATAATGTAATCCTAAAATTATAGGAATTATCACAAAATATGATTGGTTGAATTGGTTGTGCATTTACTTTATGATTGAAGGGTTGTGTGTTCAAACCTTGTTAAGAATAAAATTAACTTTCTTTTTGCTAAAAATTCTTTTAGCATGGGAATGAAGAAGCATAGAAACCCTAGTTGCCAAGGGGGCGGCCAAAGGAGTTGTAAAACAACCATAATGGGCTTTGAATAGCCACTAACCCCATGATTAAGTCTCAAATTCGTTTTGTGACCATTAACCCTCATTAAGGTGTAATTAAGGGATAGTAATTTGGAGAGAATAGGGAATTTTTGGAACTGCAGTTCGTGAGTGTTGGTGAGGGAGGTTTTCAGAGGAATCATTGTCATTTTGGGAGAGGGAGAGTTGAGTTTTTGTGAAGAAGCAAAGGGAAGCCCTTGGACATCATAAGGAAAAGGGTTAGAAGACCAATTGGAGCAATGATTAACGGGTTAGGGGAGTTCTTTTACGTTTGTTCATGTCCAATAACTATTTTTGTGTTATACTGTATGATTAAGATGCTTATACATGATCAAAATTTCCTTTGTTACGTTGTTTTTTGTGGTTTCTGGGTGCCCAAAAATCGCCTAGCGATTGTGAGTGTGCTATCAGGCGATGCTTTGTTTTCTGCCCAATTTTTTGGGTTCTGGTATGAACCGCCTGGCGACAAAGGTGAACCCGCCAAGCGACGCATGGTGATTGTCTCTATTTTTCAGTATTTCGTGTTTTTCTGTGATACTGTGACTTTTCATTGGGATTGCAAAGTCTGTGAATGTACGTGAGGTGATCGGGATGTGATCAGGATGGTGTACGGGAATATAATCATGAATAGGTGGTGTTTAATTGATGAATGGAACGAAATTGGGGATAATAGGAGTCAATTGTGAATTTGTTTGGATTAGTATGATAGAATTGGTTGAGTATGCAATTGTAAACGAATTGATTTTTGAACTATTGGTGTGTGCATGAATTTCTGGATGGTGAGGTTAATTAGAAAAGTGTCCAAGAGTATATACGAACCTGGGTGTTTCCCAGGAACTGATGTAGCGCCTGGCGGCATCTTATTGGCCGCCATGCGGTAGCATGAACAGGGTGTGGTTCTGAATAATTAAGGGGATGGCTAAGGGAGGGAGTTGTTATTGAATTGTGTTGAAAGAAAATTAAGTGAGACAAAGGGATTAAGATAAGTGAATGAGGGCCATGATATACAAGGCAATGCATAGAGTGAGGTGATGTGCTTGGGGCAAAGTGAATTAGGCTCGGTAATGAATGTTTGGTGATGGTCTAAAAATCTAGAATAGGGAAAGGAAAAAGGATGGATGACTAAGATGGAAATGTGGATTCTAGTTAGTGGAAGTAGAGGAATTTGAGCATAGCAATTAAATACAAAAAGGGTGTACAAACAATTGGTTAAGTATGGGATCGTTGATGAGTTAAATTGGTTACAGGGATTGAGAAAGGGATGGTTTCTCCTATAACTTGGTTAAGTCACATTGCAACTTTATAGTGGTGAGTAAATCACCTAGTTTGAGAGGGTTAAATGGGAATTATGAGTTATAGGCAGTCAAACTATGTTGAAGTGGATGGGTAATAGAATCAGGTTATGATATAAGAGGGTGTTGTTTCCTTTGGAGGTCAATCAGATTGAAGAACATACTAGTTTGGGGTGCCAAAACTAACAGAAGTGAGCTACTGGTATTACGCCTGACGGCCTGCTGATGCCCGCCAAGCGATAGGACCAGGGAGGGGGTCCCTGTACTGCGTGGCGCCTGGCAGTAAGGCGTGTTTCGCCAAGCGACAAACCCTGAACAGTGGGTCTGTCTGGAGCTTGGCGCCTGACGGTGAGGAAGGTTCCGCCAAGCGGTTTGCGCAAGTTTCGCCTGGCGGCACTTAGGCTGCACCAGGCGATAATGTAGTTGTCTGTAGTTTGTGTGTGTTGCTTTCGAGTAATGATGCTATACTTGGATTAGAAGATGTTATGCCATGAGTGGGTAGGGTCATGGATGGTGGGGAACACGTGACGGTATGAGTGGGGAGGTTCATACTCTTTTACTCTCATGTGGGGATACGGGCGAGGTAGGTTTGTATGTTCCGTGCTCACACTTGAGAAATGCTGTGTGCAGGGAGGTACGTAGCTGGTGGATCACGTGTGTTGGACTACGGGCGGACAGGTTCGTAGAGCAGGACTACGAGCGGGGAGGTTCGTAGAGGAAGGACCACGAGCGGGCAGGTTCGTGTGAGCATCATAAACCCTAAATCCGAGAATAATTATTTATGTGTTGTGAAGGTTGAAAAGCCTTGGAAATTAAGGTCTTGGCCAATAATTAACTAGGATGAAATAGATGGGTGTATTACTTCTGTTTTGATTCATTGATATGATAATTATTTATTTTATGAACTCACCCTTTCTGTGTGTGTTTGGCGATGATCGTGTAATTCTTTACACAGGAGCAGATGATGCTACAGGTGATGCTGCAGACGTTTGAGACAGAGAGAGGGGCTAGCTTGGGATGTTGAGCTAGGATTTTTACACTGTTTATCTACGATTTTAGTTTTTATTCAGCAATTTTGGAACTTGTATAATTTATATGACTTTTTATGGATTTGCACTTTGGATTTGCAAGCGTTATTATAAATTTTGAATTTTCCGCACTTTTGGGAATAATAAAATTTTGACGATTGAATTTCAATTATTTATCGATTTATTTAATTAAGTAATATTCCTTAGGGATGTTACAGCTATTAGTTAAGAATTTACTGTGGTTAATAGTGAGCACGTCAACTAATTAATTGAGAATTTACATTGATTAATTTGAAAATCTATGACAATAATAAACCAAACAATAATGTTTACATAACCAATGATGAATTCTATTTTGGAAAAACAATTGAAGTTGTAAAAGTAGCCTTTAATGCATATATAAGTTTGATTGTGGATAGGTGATAGTTCAAGAATACGAACTTCTAATTTTCTCATAAAGGCTAAAAATGAATTTACAATAGTTATTTTCTTTCAATCTCTATATAAAGAAGATTTCATGAAGAAGAAAGATCTATGACTTCATTATAAATTGAAAAACACTTAATTTTCATGCCATCTCAAGCGATCCTCAAGTCTTACATGAGTGCAAAAATACATTGTTTATGTTTGATAACAATATAAAAGAGTCAACTTCTATTGCATTTGTCTTAAGAAGTTTTCTCTCTTTTAGTGATTGAACCTTGTGACCTTTTAGATCACACTTCTTTATCTATAAAGTTAATTTACCCAATAATGGATGGGTCCAAATAATACTTATATTGTAATCCAGATAATAATAAGCATTTAGCCAAGAGTGGTTGGATGTAAAGAATACTCAATGTTTAGTAATTAATGGTTATAGTCGAAATAATACTTATTTTTAATTAATAATGGTTAGGATCCAAAGAACACTCATCTTTTATCTTATGCCATTAGTCTTCTAGTGGCATTTGATCATGTCAATCAAGAATTGAAAGTAGTCTTAGTTTTCAGA
The DNA here is from genome assembly GCF_037176805.1 of Vigna unguiculata. Classification (NCBI taxonomy): domain Eukaryota; kingdom Viridiplantae; phylum Streptophyta; class Magnoliopsida; order Fabales; family Fabaceae; genus Vigna; species Vigna unguiculata. Next base: position 17,601,980 of record NC_140795.1, on the reverse strand, counting down.
TGAACTAATATAAAAATATCTAGTTTAAATCTCTTTACCATTATCTCTTTGAATGTCATTTTATTTATCTGCAACTAACAAAAGAAGAGTTATGGTAAAATAAATTTTGAAAAGTATTTTTGATAGTGTCTGTAATCTAAGATATGTCTAATAATCTTCATCATATGTTATCTTATGAAAACTACTTGACAATGCATTTGTCAAAGTTCAAATTTTGTCTTGCTGCTTTTATTAGGCATTAATTTGCAAAGTTTTTTTCTAAAGTATCAAATACACAATTTCACCCTTACTTGTTATGATCATGTGTTTTTTACACTCCTAGTTCTCAATGTGTTCAGTACTTTTCTTTTCCTTCAACTTTCTCCTTATATGGGCTTTTTCTGACCTCAATGCATGTGTTCACCTCCTTTGCACTTCTCTTTCACAGTTCTATAGATTATTTTCCAAGTTCAATCAACATTGTTTCTTTGTTCGTGTAATTTTCTTACACTTTAGGTGGTCATTCTCACTTATTGTTTGTCATTTTGTCATCACTATAACAAAAATCACTTTAAGCAACAACACAAAATTGTGAGTTAAACTACAAAAACAGTGGGCTAAAGTTTAGACAACAATTTTTTAGGTGTAGTCTAGGTGAGTGTAGCTGTAGGTAATAGGCCACGATTTTTAGTACGACAACAATTTTAAAATTGTTACTTAAAATCCTCATAAAAGGCAACGGTTTTGATGTACGTGTTTTTCCAAACTTCACATTTTTAACATTGTGGGCTCTTGGCGTTTTCAGTCTAAAATCAAAGGGAGGGAAGAAATTCAATTTTTTGCGTTTTTTGAACTAAGTTTTGCATTTTTAGTCAAAAAATGAGGGAGAAAATATTTATAATCTAAAAGCTTTCATTCTTAGTGTATTTGAGACCACATTTTATGGATTAGCCCACACTTTTTACAACTGACATTTATATAAATATTGTTTAAGATAGTTTTTAAGCCACATCTAAAAAAATGTTTCATTTACTATGTTTAGACCACATTTTTATATATGTGGTCTCGTTTAGTGTTGTCTAAAGTCATTTTTGTTGTAGTGCATGATTCTCATTGATACCACATAATGCGGAAAAGTCAACTTGATCCATGATAGGTGTCAAATGTTTTTATAAGAGTTAAGATAATCTCAAGACCTTATATTTCAAGATGATGTACTCCTATTTATTCGTCTTATATGTTCTCCTTCCATATTTGTGTCATAATATAAAAGTTTGTGTAATGATAGTATGACAAATTAGTTAAGATTTTGATATAATAATAATTATATAACTAATAAATGATATTTTTTTAAATTATTTATTTTCAATTTTTTAATGGATTTTTAATTAAATGGTTTTGAATTAAAATACTTTAATTTAATTGTTTTCAAGGTATTTCTATTGCAGGAGTCACAAGTTTAAAACTTACAATAAAAATCCTACGTTAGAATACATGACATAAGAGTAAATTTATTGAAAATAAATTTTATTTTCGAGAAATACTCTATAACACTAAATAGTTTTAGGTTGCAAATATAAATAATATAATGAAGTTTTCTAAAATCTTACATTATAGACTACATCTTATGACTTTTACAGTGAAGATGTCCTAATATGTAATTAATATTTTTAATTGTCATGTACTAATCATAACCATATTAACAAGAAAAAGTGGTTAAAAACCACAATATTTGATAAAAGGTAATTTGCTGACATGATTTTTTTTATGAAAATAATACTTAGTTCGTAGATGATAATGAGTGGGCTCGGATATAAATAGACTCTAATAGCAATTTGTAATAAAAAAATTCAGTTATTACCCATTTATTTATCCACAATATATTTATTTAAAAAATATTCACGAATATTTTAAAATTTACAAGTATCCGTCCATGAATATTTTGAAAAATTATAAACTTTTAAAATAAAATTACAAAAAATATAAATTTAATATTAATTTAATTTAATTTAATTTAATAAAATATAATTTTAATTTTAATTAAATTAAATTAAATTTAATAAAATATATGTTTTATTTTATTTTATTTTTTATTAATAAAAAATTTACTGATACAAATAATATAATATTGACATCCCAACTTATTTATAAATAAATATTAAAATATTTAATACTCGATAAATAATAAATAGATTTAAATATTAACTATCCTTGGCAAATTTTATTTTCACGTATCCACGAGCACGGGATACTTAGTAGTCATCCCTAGTTCGTACCTTGACTCTATACGTCACATGATGAAAGATGAAATTTGTGGTAATTTAAAAGTACGACTCTATCATAGATGTAATCAAAGAAGAACATGGTTTGATTTGACAAATGTTTATTTTATGGATAAAGTTCCAGCGAATGAGTCAACATTTACGTTCAGTTGGCAGTTAATTCAGAACTTTAAAAATAATTTTGAATGAAAAATGGATATCAAAGGTTGTTCCACCTTTTCTCCACCCAAAATAAAACTAAAATCGTTTCGAATAAATTATACTTGTTTATTCAACGAATAAATTATTCCAGTCTATTTTATTTTTTAAAACTTGGTTTCGTTCTTTTTTTATTTGGATATCTAAAAAACTTTCTCTTTCTCTTTTTCTTTTAGTAATATTAATTAATAAATTGTGTGTTCTGTGCTAGAATAATTATTTTAAAAATTAGAAAATTGTAACACTTATATGATCCGAAAAAAGTTTAAAAACAGATGAAAGTATGATTTATTCAAAAGTTTTAGAATAATTTTCCAATAAACTCTTATTAAACTATTAGTTCAATAATTTTCATTCAATATCTGTTAAATGACATAAATTTTAACCAATACATCGGTAATTTGATGTGTGGAGGCCGTGTGTGCTTGTGTCCCTTTGGTGAGTGGAGGTAGTTTGAAGGAGGAGGGTTGTCGTGTATTGTGGGTGTTGTGGGGCAGTGAGTAAAGGTAGGAGAAAAAATGTGTTGTGTGTTATGGAATGCTTGAATTGATGAAAAGGAGGAGAAGAAAGAAGAATTCTGAGTGAAGATGGTGCGTGTCGTGGTGTAGAAGAAAAAAAAAAGGAAGATGAAGAAAAGAAAAGGAAAACACACGAAAATAAAAAGGAAAATGAAAAAAAAATTACCAACACCTGTAATTTAAAAAAAAGGGCACGTCCTAAAAATGTATGCCTAAAAAATGTATGGTTGAAGTAGTCCATTAGATAAAAAAAAAATTAAATATATGCATTTCCTAAGTTCGAAGACTCAACAATATCAAGTTTTAAAATAGGACAAAAACTAAAATTATGTTATAATTCAAGAACCAAAAACATAGTAAGCCTAAGAAAAAATGGAGTTAAAATAATAAATATTAGTGATATATTTATTAAAATCATGAAGGATGATTTTATCAATTATTTTAAGACTTAAGTTTTTCATAAATTTAATTATATTTTATTGTGTTTCTATCTTTTTTAAAAAAAAAATCTCTATTAAATACTTATGTTTTTAAAATTTTCAATTGAGTATATATTATTTATGTTTTTTAATTAACTATATGAGATGATTATTATTTTCTTCCTCATTTTACTTATTTGTCTTTATGTATTAAGAAATATGCAATTCTAGAGTTAATATAAAAGGTTAATACAAGATGATAAGTGACTTTTGTAGATTTAATTGACAATATGTTGATAACTATTGTCATGTTCCTAAATAATTTTCATGTCATTACCTAATATAACTAAGGGATTAACATTACTATTACCATTGATATATTCGGTGTGACGTTCCATTTTTATTCAACACCTTTTCATTGAAAATAATAAAATTCACTTACCATTTTATATTAATCATAATATCATTTTACATTAATTATAAAATTCAAATTTCTAACTCATGGAAACAAGTAAATAGGACGAAATAAAAGTCACGTCACCCAAATTAAAAACAAAAAGTTAAAATTAGAAACTCTAGAAAAAAAAATTAAAATTGTGAATACTTAAGAAACTTAAAAACATTACATTTGAATAGTATAATAATACTAAAATAAAACATTGCATTACAAATATTCAAAGAACACCGGTTAGGCTATATCTTATGTCAATACAATCATCCAAAAGATAGGATTATAATAATATAAAACATATGCATCCCAAGCTTTTGTACTATGGTTCTATTCCAAAACTATACTTAACATGATCTAATATCCTCCCACGACTTGGACAATTTGCCTATAATATTCCCACGATGTGCCCTTCCACCTACATCTTCATTTGCTTACATCAATAAGGTGATTATTGCAAAAGAAAGAGATGACCACAAACAAAAAAAAAACAAACACAAAAGGATAAGCTAATTTACAACAGAAACATCATATATTAGTGAAAAATGTTGTATCACAATACAATGTACTAGAAATAGTCATATAGATATAAATCATATAATCAAAGACATTTAAAAACACAATTATTTGGATACATGCATTGATATCAGATTCACTAGAGAGTGCACGAGTGGTGGCCTCTAATGCTTTGCAAAGTCATTGCCAATGAGTTTCATCCTACCATACTTCATCCTCCCACCATCTTAGGCCACGATAAAGCCCGTAGAATAAAACTTTCTACTACTTTCACCACATAACATATTCAGCTTTATATGGGTGTGATTGCTTATTATAGTGTCAAGATATGTCCTTGCTTTAATCCATACATCAATGCATACACTAAAGTAATTCAATTGACGAAATTTCCCCTATGGTATTCCTTGCATTATACCAACTCATATCTCTACTGCAACCTTTGGAACATCGATAATATCAACAATGAAAACTATCAAAACTAGTGAAAATAAGAACTATATAGGAAAACAAAATCACTACATTGTTTGGCACCCAACGGTACAGATGGCGCACCCAACGCTAATTTCCTAGGGGCCCAAAATCCATGGAGAGCCTAGTGGCCTAAGTTGGCGCCCAACGCTGGTCACCCTTGATCTCTATGTGATGAGTGTGCTTAATAGTAAAATCCAATGCCTAGCACTAGAGGCCACTAGAGCTCTCAAGAAAACCACCGCCCAACGCTCTACCACAAAAATGTTTTCTGACCTAAAATTTGAGGATGGTGCTTAACACCAATTAGCATTGCCAATGCCATGACAACAATTATCTGAAATTGTAGATTTAACTAGCACAATCACTCAAACTGGTATTTCTCAATTTTTCTTAACTCAAGCAATTGTAAAAACCTACCATTAGATGTACCAATCAAACTCATTGCTCAAGTATAACTCTGCCATTCAATCATACACTAAAATCAACAGATTAACACTAAGCAAAGGCATATTCACAACACTTCACAATTCAAGCAAGTTTCCACATTCGCAATGTCAAACTTAACAACTTCACTCATGCAATTCATCAATACAATTCAAGCAACAAAATACTCATCTAATGTCACACCTAAAATCAATTCACAGTCCAATAATTTAAACAATCAACCACATTTGAAATAATAGATTTTAGCTCCCTTCACTCATGCAATTCATCAATACAATTCAAGCAACAAAATACTCATCTAATATCACACATAAAATCAATTCACAGTCCAATAATTTAAACAATCAACCACATTTGAAATCATAGATTTTAGCTCCCTTCACCTTGTTTGACATCTCATACCGGTCTAAAAGAGCCCAACACTTCCAAGTCATAGGTTGCTTTATTGAAATGGACAAATTGATTGAATAGACTTGAAGAACTCTCCCCGATGGGCACTCCAGCGGTTTTGAATCTACAAACAGAAGAACAAAAAGTGAGGACTCCTGGAGAGAAGTCAGAGCTTTCTAGAAAAGTACTTTCTAGAAAGATAAAATGTTTTAAAGTAATAAAAACGTTTTAACATAAAAACAATCGAGTCTCATTATTTTAAAAACACTGTGTATCTAAAATATCATTTTCTAAGTTGTCACAAATATAAATTTAAAGTACGTTATTTTAAAAAACAAAAATTTTGATCAAATCTTATATTAAATAACAAGAGATAGTTTAAATGTTATCATTTTGTATTGATTTGGTGATGTGTTGTTTAGTTACTTATAAGTGTTGTTTTAAATTAATTTCAATCAAGACTATGTTCTCTTATTTACAAACTAAATAAAAGTCATGTTTTTTAGTAATTACATGGAGTGATCGGTTATTGTAAGGCCCAATTATTTTCTGCTCTTATTTTTAAGGGTTGTCCCTAGTTAGTTGGGCCTAAAGGCTGGCCCATAAGGTGCCAAGGCCCCTAAAGCAGCCAAGGTCCATCATTGTGCACTCACTTGCCAAAATTAGTGCCCTCACTCTTCCTTTTTCTCTCTACAGAGGCTCTGCTAGAGTTTGGGTCTTACTCTTCTTCGCGTTAGCTCAACTCTGTTTTCTACTCCACGTAAGTCGTTTCTGAATCATACTCCTTCTCCTTTAGCATACACTTCATGGTTCTAGCTAGGGTTTGTTTTGCGAACTCGTTTTAAATTTGTCCCACTAATTTTCAGCTCTTAAATCTGCTCCGGGAGCTGTCGTGCTCATTCGCTTAAGTGTCAGGGTCGTTTGGCTAGCTCTTTCTAGGTAAAGGAAGCTAGGGCTTGCTTGTTTACTTCGATTTTTGTTTGCCTTGCCACTGTTTTCACGATTTTAGGGTTGATGTGCTACTGTTAATGTATGGAATGCCTTGTATTGTTATTTGGGGTATGAATGTATGGCTGTTGCAGGGAGAACAATGGCGAGAACTGATGTTTTCGCCCAAGCGAGCCTGTCTCGCCTAGGCAAGACTAGCTGTAATAGGCCTAGGTTCATACTCGAGCTCTCGCTCAAATAGAGAGCTCTCGTTTTGAGTGAGGTACCATCTCACTCAGGTGAGAGGGGCTCGCCTAAGCGAGAATTCGTGGGAGCTTGAGGCGTGTCGCTGAAATTGTAGCCCAAGCGAGGAACCTCGCCTTTGGGCGAGGGGTGGTCTCGCTCCGACGAGGAGGGCTCGCCTAAGTGAGGACTCGTGAAATCAGCAGAGCTCTCTATTGGCAGTCTCACCTAAGCGAGGGCTTGTAACTTAAGCGAAAGACCCTTTCGTCTGAGCGAGGGTCCATGGCTTGAGCGAGACTGGTGCAGAGATTTGCTTTGTGCCTGTTCTCGCCTCTCTTTTTGGTGGGTGATTACTGGTATGATTATATTTCTTTATTAAGGCATGAATTGGTTAAGTATGCATGAGCTAAGTGGTTGTGGACTACAAATCGTGAGTTTAGTATGATTTTAGTATGGAATATGAATGAATGGTTGGTTATATATGTTGGCATGGAATTGGTATGAATAATGATTTTTATGTTGGTTGGAGGAACATGATGTTGGTGTGGTCAGGACGTAATTCCACGACAGTTGTGTGGTGGTGCCTCACTGGTTAGGGTGTAATTCCATAGGACTCTAGGTGAAATCTCATGGTAGTGCCTCATTGGTCAGGATGTAATTCCACGTTGGTTGTGTGGTGGTGCCTCATTGGTCAGGACATAATTCCATGACCCATGTTAGTGAGAGTTTCGTGGTGGTGCCTCATTATATAATTTAGTAAGGATTCAAGGTAAGGATTGCATCCTGACACTCTAAGGAGTCAGTTAGTCTCACGTAGAGCGTACTGACTCAAGTGGTGAGAGTAGCATGAGGCTTGGAACACTTTAAGGATAACCTTGTGAATGGTAGGATGAGACCCTTTGACAATTAGCTCGGTAGAACAGTAAAGGCCACCACAAGTGCAAGCATCCGGTGAATCTGACTAATTATATGTATCCGGATAAGTCGTGTCTTGAGTCTTAGTGTATTGGTTGTGAGTCATCACATGATTGGTTGATGTATGTATCTTGGACTATGAAAATGTATGCAATTGTATGATAAAATCATTGTCTACTCTAGCTTACCTTTTCTACTTGTTGTATGTTCTGTGCGTGTGGTTTTCTCTTTTTGCGATGATCATCAATTTATTGATGTGAGCATATGCGAGAACTCCTCGTGGTCAACAGGGTAATGGAGATTCCGCTGCCTAGTTCATCTTGGATCAGATCCTGCTTATCTGAGTTTTCTTTAGGGCAGTAGCCCATGTAGTGCCGTGTTCTTGGGCCATTTATTTTAAATACTATTCAACTTCTATCTGGTTTAATCTATGGTATCGTGGTATACCTCAATACTTCATTTTAGTATCTTGATTATTGTAAAAAGTAATGTTTATACTCCACAACTTTACTTCTTATATTAATATGTATAACATTTCATTTAATTAACTTTATTTATTAAATGAGACGTTACAACTATTATATTCTTATACTTTTAGTAACATATGTTTTTGTTGTAACTACAAATACTTTATTTTGATTTATACTCTGCCTTTTCTTCCAAATTTTCCCTTTTGCTTTTCGTTTTCTCTAAAATTCTAAATTAAACACAAAATAAATTCCAGAATTTATCGTCCTTGTACTCTTTCTTTCTACTTCTATCCAAAAAACCACATGGTTGAAAAATAAAAGTGTCTGGTCCTTGTTCTTCAATTTGAGAGGCCTTTTTAGACGTTATCTTAATTAAAAGGTAAAATTAAAAGTCAACAGTCAAACTTAGATTTGTGCGTTCAATAGTCAAAAGTCAAAGAAAGGAAAATTAAATAATCTACAGAGTACAACGAATACATATTCTTAGTCAAATACGCCCCACTTGTTTGCCCAAGCATTGATGACTATTAAACAAGTTAACAATGCTACTGGTGATAAAAATATTATTAAAAGTTAAATAAACTTTTTTGTCTTTATGGATATATAAATATTCGTTTTTAGATTCCTGAAAAAAAAAAAATCCTCTTTGTTCTTGTTTAGAGAAATTTCTCATGTATTACTTTTATTCTTCACGAAAAAAAAGAAAAACTCATGTTCCTGTATGTTTTAATCATACTAATTATTTCTTTTAGAAAAGTACTAATTAAGTTAATATTATACATGGGTAATTATAATTCTTACTTTGCAACCTCAACCTTTTGAGATAGCAATTATGCATTATATGTAATCAATTATTGTCGGTTAATAAATACACTACAAATTTATTGATAATAAATTAGAATTCACTTTTAATATTTTTAAAGTTAGATTTTTCTTTCAAAATCACACCTGCACATGCAAGGACGACTCAATAATAAAGTAAATGAAATACTCGTTTTAGACCTTCAAAGAAAAAAGGTCTTAAAAAAATATTTACTACTAATATTATTTTATTAAATTAATTATAATATTATATTTAAGAAAAAATGCCTTAAAATTATTTTAGTACTAATATACCATTAAATTAATAAAATTATGTTTAAGAAAAAATCTCAAAAATAATATTTTATTATTAATATAGTTCTATTAAATTAAATATAAATTTATGCGTAAGAATATAATTTAATTAAATTATTATTAATATTTGTTAATTTTATTGGTATTAAAAATGATATTTTTTGAGTTAACATCTTTTTTCAGTAAATTATGATTTTATTTTCGAAAAAGACAATGATTTTATTTTCCTATAAGCAATATTGATTCTATTTTTTCTTTTATCTTTATTTGACTTTCTGTTTCTCTCATTACTTTCTTATATTCTAGAGTCATTTTTTAAGGTTAGGATTTCCATATTTTGAATCTCATGTTATTAGTGTGTATCAATATTTTAATCATCATTTCTGATTAGTATGTTTTTTTTTTCTATTTGTACTGCTGCTGTTTTTATATTATTTGTTGGATTTGTATTAGAACTAGAAATGCATTTCTTTTGTCCAATTTTTTTTTTTAGTATTTTTAGATTTACATGTTTTTCAAGAGTTCTTTTTTCCTATATCTTGACAAGGGACTGAATTTTTCTACAAAACTATTAATTAGATTCAGGTTTGATCTTTTTTTGGTTGATAATAGATTAATTTGAGTGTAATTCAAATTTGAGTTTTCTGTAGATAGATAATTTAAGTTTAGGAAAAACAAGATTTACTATCGAGTTGAGAAGAACTGTAACACCCCATTTATTTAATAAAGCTAAATAAAGGATATGTCACACAGTTTAATATAAGAAGCGAGAATAAAAGAGTATGACGTCACTCCTACAGATATCCCAAACTTAACGGACGAATAAAAGTGGCACACCACGATGTCAGGTACCAAGTAAAGTAAGAGAGTGATAAAGACTTAAACAAATCCCCAGAGAAAACAATACATGGGCCTTAGCCCTAAATGAAGAGCCCAAAGGCAGAAGTCAATCCAAAGGCTAAGCAGCGGAACCATCACCTCCCTGTTGACCATGGGTGTTCCTCGCATCTGCTCACATCAACAAGTTGATGATCATCGCAAAAGAGAGTACCACACAACAACAACAAAAGAGTAAGCTAGAGCCAAAAGAGGTTTTACCATACAATCAAATATACTTTCATAGTCAATTATGCATACATCACCCAAGCATATTATGACCTTCCAAAACAATACACTAAGACTCGACTCGACTCATCCAGATATATATAACCTAGTTGGATTCAGCGGATACTTGCACTTGTGGTGGATACCTCTGCTCACCCCCGAGCTATGTGTTATAAGTGTTACAATAAATCAAACCCCCACGCACAAGGTTGGCCCTTAATGAGTTTCAAGCCTCTTGCTACTCTCACCACAAGAGTCAGTCCGCTCTAAGTGAAACTAATTGACTCCTTAGAGTGTCAGGATACAATCCTTACCTTGAATCCTTATCAAGTTATATAGATAGGGCACCACCATGGACATCCTTTAATAGGGGCCATGCAATTACGTCTCGACCACTGAAGCACGACCCTGAAATTCCACCTATAGATTTCAAGGAATTACGCACTGGCCACATACCAAACATATTCAACAACCAAGCAATACTTATCATGCATGTATATATATATATATATATATATATATATATATATATATATATATATATATATATATATATATATATATATATCAACCCTTATAACCAAGCTCTTTCGTATTCCAAGTCAAACCAATACTAACTCATCATGCTCCATCCATGAATTAGAATCTCAACCCATCTCATTATCATGCCACATTTGCAACCAACCATTTCATGTTCATTTCATGCCAAGAATTTATTCAAGTTCGTCATTCACAACTCATACACCCTCCCACTCATGCATATTCACCCCCCTCATGCCATCATACAATAATCTCATCAATTACAAGCCAATCTTCCAAGAACAGGAAAGGAAACACCAAACTAGAACGCATTCTCGCCCAACCCTTTGCTCAGGCTGAAGGGTCTCGCTCAGGCGAGAGGGACTCTTGCTCAGGTGAGCTCTCTTTGCCTAGGCAAGAGCTCAAAAATTTGGAACAGGGGGCAAATGCAATAGCTCGCTTAGGCGAGCTCTCCTCGCCTGAGAAAGGCATTCACTCGCTCAAAACCAGGACCACCTGCCTGAGTGAGGCACCTCCACAGTAAGATCATTACTGATCTGTATATCCTCAGCTTCCAACACATGAGATGAGTCGAAAACATATTTTCTCAGCTGTGATACATGAAATACCGGATGAAGATTCGCAAACTAAGGGGGCAAAGCTACGAACTCCAAAGGCCTTCTCCTGCGATCCGCATGTATTCATACCAGATGAAAATAGAATAATAAACATGACCGCAAGAATAAGTTTTAAAAAAACCAATGAGAGAAGTGAACGAGTCATTCTTCTAGCTTTGAAAACCTGTTGATCTTTTGTGTGGTGTGGGATTCAAACATTGCATAATCTATCTCTATTTATGGTGTATGTGTTTATTAATTAAGTATATAATATATTTATTAAATGTAATATTAGAAATTATTTTCTAAAACCTAATTTGAGTACTTTAAAATAACACGACGATAATTGTGATTATTATTCTAAAACCTAATTTATTTTAAGGTGATTTTAAATGAATAAAAGTTTTAAAGTATATAAATACAAATTAGACGTCTATTTTTTTAATTGATTTCGAATTATAATTTTTTGCAATTCTTTATTCTAACATAGAATAATAAATTATATAATATAATATATTTATCATAAATAATTATATCAATAAGTATACATAATGCATTTATTAAATGTAACATTAGGAATTATGTTTAATTTATTAAGAAATATAAAAGTGTGTATATTATTTTTCAAAACTTATCAAATTTCTATGCTATAACTAATTATAAAATAAATATTAGAAATTACCTTTTGTAAAATTAAATGAGACACATAATATTTTTTACACGAACTACTCTAACATCCCAATTTTAACATCTTAAAAACTAATAAAATTGGATGTTTCATCCTAGTGTTCAAAATATATAAAATAGTGTATAAATTATATTAATATAGTCTTACAAAAGATAGGACTATATAACTTTTATACAAACCAACTAAAACCCACTATACATAGACTAACCATTTACAGTCCCACTAAAACTTTCCACCAACCTAACTAATGACTCCTCATCCTTCAGAGGTACCTCTGAAACTGCAACCACATATGCTTCCATCAGATAGGTGATCCTCAGAAAAGAAAGACAAACAACATAGGACAAAAACACAAAAAAAGGGTAAGCTAATGTGCAAAATAGTTATAATCAATAAACAATACAATCACTTAAAGTATATATAATTGATCATCGTATTTCATACAAAGACCTAAGAATATAACTCAATTATCTGGATACATGCATTGATATTGGACCCTGGTAAGTTGTGCACTTGTGGTGGCATCTGGTGCTCTACAAAGCGATAGACATTACCACTCACAAGGTTAGTCCGTTAATGCCTTTAGCCAAGGTAAAGCCCCTAGACTATGACCTCCTACTCCTCTCACCACATATTTTATCCTTCTCTACTTGAGAAATTAGATAGTTATTACAACGTCAGGATAAATTCCAATTCAATCCCTACATCAATGCATGCACTACTACATCCACTATTAATCATCCTTGGACTAGCATCAATTAATCTCAACTCAACCTCATATAAATAATCTCAATTACATCTCATATATCAGTCATTTAATAGGCAATAATCCACATTTACCACAAAAGACCAAAGTTTTAGCATAGAAAATAATTACTAGATTATGATGTATTTGTTAAGCGAAATCATCCATTCACTTAACGAGTAGTGTGTAAAGCCCCACTCGCTCAACGAATAAATCATTAGAAACGTGAAACACCTCTAACTTCACAGGATACTCTATCTACACATAGAAATATCACAAAAACAATCAAGACATACCGTTATAATTATTAATCAACAAAGACTCATACTAATGATTTAAAGGACACATGTGACCGAAAGAAATATTGCATGCAAGGGAAAAACAGATTGGACCGAGAAAAAGGGTAGAAAATTAACTTACATGAATAGTGAAACTGGTCAGTCCAAATTGAAGAGTTCGTCGCAAGGATCACTCCTACGGTCTCGGTTTGTCAATCAAATGACTAGAGAAGAAGAACTCTTAGAGAGAAGTAAGAGAACTCTAGGAAAGTGGTTTCTAGAAATGTGTTTTAAAATAAAGAAGCTCTTATATGACAATTTCATTTATACTAAAACCTTTTAATATTAAAATAATCGAGTTTCACTAGTTTTAAACCCTTAACACTTCTAAAAAGTCATTTTCTAGATTTTTACAACTAACGACTATTATGCTACAAATACTGAAACACTAATATTCAAAATTATTTTCATGATTTATTAATGAGCATAAAAGTATATATCATATTTTATTTAAAAGCTATAGTATAAAATAATTACATATAATGTTTAAGATATAAACATTTTACATGATAATTTTAAAAATATTATAAAAAAAGACATACAAAATTAATATTAGTAGTTATTTTTTATATCTTGTTAATGAATATAAAATATATATATATATATATATATATATATTTATTGGAAATTATTTTTTATTATTTATTAATTCACCTAAAAATGTTACATGATAATGTTTAAAAAAATTATCAAAATATACGTACAAAATTAATTTTAGTTTATATTTTTGATAATTTATTAATGAATATAAAAGTATATATATATTATTGTTTTTTAATGGAGATAAATCGTCTTCCAGTTGTGTACTCCAATTGTGTACTGATGCAAGAATTCACTATCTCAATTTTATGACATAAGTTTTTTTTAAATACCTATCGTCTCCATAAAGTTGAAATTGTGATCTTTTGAACAATAACACCTTGTCTTTGTATACGTCGAGAAGGGTTTGTCAAAAGAATTCTAGTTGACTCATAAGTGGTTTTGAAAAATGATATTTGAATTCTAGTTAACCCAGAAATGCCTTCGGAATAAAATTGTTTAAGTCAAGAGTGATTTGGAGAATAATACTTATCTGTGCTTTGCAAATTAAATCTGCCTAATGATATTTTACTAGCTGGTCAAGAACTAACTATAATCTGTAATAAAGAAAAAATCGGTATAAAAATACTAAGTATCTTTTTTTCTTCATTTGATCTTTTACATGCATGTTATCTACTTGTTTAACTAACTATAAAGAAGGTAAAACTTAAAACTAACCTTGCAAAAATGCTTTTCTACATTGTTGATATATTCTCACACACTTCGTTCGCACCATATAAGTTAGAAACACTTAGAAAGTCACATCACAAATCTAGACCTCAGCAAACACCTCTTTGATTTTTGGAGGATCATACGACATCTTATTGTTGACAAAATATGTGAAAGAACAATACCACCAAAGTGGAAAAATTGTATTCATTAATCGTTATCATGGAAGTTTACATAAACATTTTATGTTACCCAAATTAGTCTTTACACAATTGATTGATGATGCAATTTACCGTCTTGTTACCTCTTAAAAGGGTTGCATTAAATTGGTTTACTCAATTACAAACTCTTTATTATTCGTTTTTTACTAAAACGTAGGAAAATTGTGCAACACTACAGAAGACAAATTCGAACACAAGTAATTATATTATTTTTGCATTGATTAAAAAGTGTTAGTTAACCTTATTTAGTATTGTTTTTAGCATGAACACATTTTTTTTAATTATTCTCAAATTAAAGTTATCAACAAAACATGAATAAATTTAAATAGAAGATTTTTGTTTTTTCATTGCAAGAGAGTTCAAACTTATTTGTATTTAAGTGCACCAAGTAAAAATACACATAGTTTTCTTGTACATTTAAGTCGTTGGAGAATATGATGGATTAATTTAATGAATTAAGTCTTTTTTGAAAAGGTTGATGTTTTGAAACCTATTTGTTTATATTTTAGAATATACTCTAATATACCAGTAAAGACAACATAGTAAATTGGAGAAAATTCAATTTCATTGCACAATTTTTTAACAATGAAGGTAATATTATCATTGCATATCCCTCTTGTATAACCTAAATTCCAACAATTGTTAACACAGTCAAGAAATTATATGCATCGTGTTTGACAAAATGGTTTGCTACTAACACCTGCATCGTTATCAATACTTATAATTAAAAAAAATAAATTTAAATCAAATTCAAACTATTGTACAAATAAATTATAGTTTTGAAAGCTATTTTTATTCATACTATATGAAAATAGAATAATAAACATGATCGCAAAGATAAGTTTTAGAAAAATCAATGAGAGAAGTGAATGAGCCATTTTTCTAACTTTAAAAACCTGTGGATTTTTTTTGTGATGTGGGATTCAAACTTTGCATAATCTACCTTTATTTATAGTATACATGTTTATTAATTAAGTATATAATATATTTATTAAATGTAATATTAGAAATTATTTTCTATAATTTATATACTATATATGTATATATAATATATAATATTAAAAAAAGTTACGCATACCATAAATAATTTCAAAATTAATATTATAAATAATAGTTTCTAACATAAGTACCAAGCTAGAATATTATAAACCATTACAAAATTAATGTTAGCAATTATTTCCTATAATTTATTAGGATATAATGGTGTGTATATATAATTATTCTTTTAATTGAAATTTATAATATAATTAGAGTACTTTAAAATAACAAGATAATCAATGTAATTAATATTTTAAAACCTAGTTTATTTCAATGTAATTTTAAATGAATAAAAATTTGAAATTATATAAATACAAATAAAACATCTATTTTTTTAATTGATTTAGAATACTTTTTTTTCATGAACTACCATGGTTATGCTATAAATAGTTAAAAATTAATATTAAGAATTATTTTTCTGATTTATTAATGAACATAAAAGTATATGTTATATTTTTTTAAAAGCTATACCACTTGATTTATTTTAAGATAATATTTAACTAAATCAATATTTAAAATATTATAATATAGTTAAGAAGTTTATTCATTCTTATATTCAAAAGTATAATTTTATACA
Source organism: Vigna unguiculata (assembly GCF_037176805.1). Lineage (NCBI taxonomy): Eukaryota > Viridiplantae > Streptophyta > Magnoliopsida > Fabales > Fabaceae > Vigna > Vigna unguiculata. The sequence goes on along the minus strand of NC_140795.1, from coordinate 17,585,549 downwards.
AATCCTTATTGTAAATTCCTCTCTAAAAAAACTAAGTTTCGTTGTTCTATCATATTGTAAGGCCCATTTAAAATCTTTTAACTTTTCTGCCCTAAAGTTAAGGGCTGCCCTCTTGTGTTTGGGCCTAGGGTTGGCCCAATTGATAAAACCCCTTTCTGGATGCCCTAACCCTCACTTTCACTCTCACAGAAACGCAGTAGCCGTCAACCCTTTTCCCCTTGCTCTCACGAAAAGCTCTGCTAGGGTTTGCCCTAAGGTCCCCTTCCTTCGAGCTCAAACTCAGTTCCTATTCACGTAAGTCACTCCTCAGCTCATGCTCCTTCCTTTCATGGTTTGTGTTCACTGTATCGTTAGGGTTTGGTAATAACCCGCTCCTTTCTTCTGTTCTGCCGTTCACTTCAGCTGCTAACCGTCCTAGGGGCAGTTCTACCTTCGTTGTGCGGGTCGGAGCGTTTTGCTAGCTTGAATCCCAGGTACGGGAAGTTAGAGCTCTTGTTTTCCAGTAGTTTTGGTCTGTAATGGCGTTGATTTCTGCTTGTATGATTTAATCCTTCGATTTGGTGTATGAGAATGCTTGGTATGCTGGTTTGGTTCGATTTACATGGCTGTTGCAGTGAAGAACAGTGGCGAGACCTATTAATTTCGCCCAAGCGAGTCCATCTCGCCTAGGCGAGATGAAACAGGGAGCTCGCCTAGGTTTTTTTTGCACGAAAGGTCGCCAGGCGACTCGCTCAACTTTTGAGCGAGCAGGCAACTCGCCCAGGCGAGAGGGATCTCACTTAAGCGAGATCTCGCATTGCTCATGCTCTTGCTTTTGTGCTCTCGCCTAGGCGAGGGGGAGGCTCGCCTGAGTGAGCACGTCTCGCCTGAGCGAGACCCCTCAGCCTGAGCGAGATGCTGGGCGAGACCGTACTGTATTTGCATGTCTGTTGTTCCTGAATGATCTGTTTTGGCTGAGTATGATTGTGTGATGAATGACATGTATATGATGGAGTATGAGGTATGTTCGGTATGATTCATGAATTGCGTATGACGGGTGGGGTTTGATATTGGCATGTGAAATGAATGAGTGGTCTGGAACTAAAGGAACACGTGATTAATATGAGATGAGGCCCTAGATTCATGGGGTGGTGATGATCAGAGACATGGATTCGAAATAAGTTGCGTATGAGAAAGAAATCTCAGGGGGTTGGGATGGAAATGTAAATGTGATTTTACGTTCATTTATGTCTGAGCTATGATTGTTGGTCTGTGTCAGCGCATAAATTTTCCTTGGGGTCTCTAGGTGGGACCTCTGGGGTCGCGCTTCAGTGGTCGGGACGTAATTCCATGGCCCCTGTTAGTGGGTGCCCATGGTGGTGCCCCATCTGTATAACTAGGTAAGGATTCAAGGTAAGGACTGCATCCTGACACTCTAAGGGGCCAGTTAGTCTCACTTAGAGCAGACTGACTCCTGTGGTGAGAGTAGCAGGAGGCCTGTAATTCATTTAGGGCTAACCTTGTGGTGAGGGAGATTTGATTTATCGTAACACTTGTAACACATAGCTCGGAGATGAGCAGCTCAGAGTCGAGCAGGGATATCCACCACAAGTGCAAGCATCCGCTAAATCCGACTAAGTTATACGTATCCGGATGAGTCGAGTCGAGTCGTAGTGTATTGAATGAGAGTCATAACATGTTTGGTTGATTATATGGATATGGGATGATGAAAATATATTTGACTGCATGATGAATATGTTGTTGGCTCTAGCTTACCCGTTTTGTTGCATGGTTGTGATGTATGTGGCTGTTCTTTCTTGCGATGATCATTGACTTGGTTGATGGGAGCAGATGGGCGAAGTTCTCGTGGTCAACAAGGGAATGGTGATTCCACCGCTTAGCCGTCTGGGCTGGATCTTACACTTCTCTTCTTCATGGCTTCTTTAGGGCTATGGCCCCTGTACTCGTTGTCTTTGGATTATAAACTCTTAGTTAAACTGTTATCCTGCTTTTGTTGGCATCGTGGTGTGCCTAGTTTTGTAGGGGTGACGTTATGAACCCCAGGACTGCATTGTTGATTATCTCTGTGTGACGTTTCCTTTAATTTTATGTATTAAATTAAATGGGGCGTTACACATATCATAAGATAAAAGAATAAAATAGACTGTATAACATATTTGGTAAAAAGCAATAAAATAAAAAATTTTGTATAATGTTTTAATTAATGTTTATCGAGTACATAATATAATTATTAAACATAATTTTAATTTTTTTTATAATTTATTAATAAGCGTAAAAGTTTATGTTTATATTTTTATAAAAGCTACCAAACTTGTATGCTGTATATAATTACAAAATAAATATTGGAAACTATTTTTTATTATTTATTAAATGACCTAAAAATGTTACATGATAATTTTAAAAAAATTATCAAAATATAAAAGCAAAATTAATTTTAGTTTATATTTTATAATTTATTAATGAATATGAAAGTATATATATATATATATATATATATATTATTATCAAAATCTACAAAATTAGTATACTTGAAAATAAAAAAATAACCGGCAATAAAATTATAAATAATAATTATTGTTTATTATTTTTTAATGGAGATAATTTTTCTTCCAATTGTGTATCGAAAGAATTCACTATTGCATTTCGAATATGTGCTTTTTTTGTAATGGTAATGAAGAATGATTACTATCTAATAATATATATATGAAAAAATTATGTCTTTATAAATTTATCAAGTGTATCATACATAATAGAAAATGTCATCCATGTTATGCAATCAATTAAGAACCTAATAAAAATCATATTGTTGTATATTCTTATATTTCATAAAAATAGTTTGTGCCTATAATCTTCACCATTTAACAAACCCTAAAGCAAATGAGGTGGTTTTTAAACAGTGGAAGTCCCGCTTTTTCATTTTGACAATACAATGAGAATTGTACTTGCTTTTATGTGTTAAATTTTTTTACTCTTTCTTCATACCAAAGTGACCTTCACAATATTGGCATTTCAAGCAAGATATTCCAATATTGAGTACTTCTAAACATAATAAAAAAGCATTAGATAAAATGCATGTATTTAATCTCAAGTTATGTAGAATTGGTGTTTGTTTATATTGCAACTCCACCTTGGAATATTATTCCCTTGTATTTGTAGTATATGCTTAAATTGTAGTGGAATGAAATTCACGTTACAAATGATCCAGATTATGTACTTATTTACATGAGTGAGTTTTGCATTAAATTTGTGAATTACCTTCATCTGTTATTGTTGCTGAAGAATGATTTGTTGTTGTTGAACCATTTCACTGTGTTGTTGTTTCATCATCAAGACTAAACCTGTTTTTAACTTATTGCTTGACTTCAAAAGTGCATCATATCAACAAAATATAAATAAATATTTGATATAAGTAGAAATAGGTTATAAACAGAAGACTTACTAAACTCCAACTCAGTTAATGACTTCCTCTATATAACATTTTACAATAATTTATGACATTGATTTATTTTGTCTATCACCACTAAAGAAAACATATTTCATTATCATGTTCATTGTGAAGTTTCAGTCAAAAACATATACATTGTTTTCAATATAAGTTCCATCTTAGTTCAGTCCAATGAAACTTGATATGTTGTTACTTTCAGAAGCATTGTTGTTGTCTTTTATTTTTTTCTTTTGTTGTCTTTTTTTTATCTGCAAAAAAGAAGAAGAAGTGATTGGTACAAATGAGCACTTTATAACGAATTGTTATCAAATTACACCTCTTTGTTCAAGTTGTTTTCAAGCTACATTTCTACAATGAGATGTTACAAACTTACATTAATGTTTATTTTGACAATGCAACAAAATGCAATCTTTCTTGTAGCACTATCTTCCTTCTAGGACTTGCATTTTGACAATGATTTTGCTCTAGTCCAAAACACAAGTTGCAATACTTTGAAAGATAAAAATTGAAGATGAAACAAAAAGATAAGTAAGTTCATCTATGTTTATACAAACAAATAAGTTAAAATCAGAATTAAAAATAATGAATAAAATACCTACAATCTATTTTTTTGTTAAAAGAGTTTCAAATATTTCTTTGTACACAATGTTTTTAGTTGTGTTGGTGACATTTCCATCTTCATCTAGTATAAGTATTTTCAGTCTTCTTTTGGTTTTCACTCTAGAAATAACAACATATAGTTGTCCATGTCTAAATAAAGGACGTGGAAGATAAAGTCCAACTCTAGAAAGCGTTTGGCCTTGACTTTTGTTGATCGTCATTGCAAAGCATAATTATATTGGAAACTATATTCTTTGAAATTTGAAAGGCAACCCAAAATCAAAAGGAACTAAATCAATTCTTGGTATAAATATTTTGTCACGAATGTTTTTCCCAGTAATTACGGCTGTAGAAATGACATTCTTCCCTAAATGATTAACTTGCAATCTTGTGCCATTTTCGCTTGATCAATATTTCTCAAGAGCATAATTGGTACACCTGTTTTCAACTTCAGTTTATGATTTGGTATCCTTGAACATTTGATATCATTTAAGAATTCATATGTAAACCATTCAGATTGAATTTCATCTTGTTCATCAGATTGCCAAGGTGTATCTGAACTTAATTAAGTTACCTCTTCACCACTAAATAAAAACAACATGAATTCATTAACTTCCTCTACAGAATCAGTTGTTGGCCACAATATTGCTCCATCATCAAAATAACTAGGCTTCATCATGTTAACCACAAATTGAGGATACACAAATTCAACCAATGAGAGTAAAGGTAACTTTGTATTTGCAATCAACAACTATTTTGGAATTTCAACAATGCACTCACCATTCTCATTTAAATCCATGTCTCTGTCTCTAATCTTCAATATCCAATCAGCAAATTATTTTATATCATTTGCTGTTTGAGTATCTGTTGTAGTACATAATCTCATGTTCTTTGAGAGTTTTAGCACTTTACAACATTTCCATAACTCAGAATAGTTTATTGATGATTTAATGATATCAAACCTAGATCCTTTCCTAATAACAGGTAAAATTTTCCTAAAGTCACCTCCCAAGACAACAACTTTACCACCAAATGGTTTGGCATTGTTGGCATCATCAACATTTTTCATAATATCTCTCAATGTTCTATCAAATGTCTCAAAACACATTTTATTCATCATTGGTGCTTCAACCTAGATGATCAAATTGGCTGCCATTAAAAGTTTAGCACGAAGACTACCTTGAGCTATGTTGCAAGTTGATTCATCATTAATTAAGAGTGAGATGCAAAAGGTAGAGTGTGCTATTTTCCCACCAGGAAGTAGTAAAGAAGCAATTCCACTTGATGCTACATTTAAAACAATCATGTCCTTGCTTCTTAAAGCAGCTGGCAATATCTTCCACATAAAAGTTTTTCCTGTACCACATAGCCATATAAAAAGAAGAATTCTCCCTTTTATGAAAGTACTGCTGTCATGATATCCTCATATACATGAACTTGTTCATCAGTGAGTGATCTTAACAAAATTTCATGTTCTTTAGCCATCTCTTCTTTATTATATTACAACTCATCAACAATAAATCTATTTTGGAATGTATAGGAATATGAAATATCAAGTTGAGGTAATGAAGGATAATCCTTCAAATATCTATCATTTGACATTAGCGTTTCTTGTATTTGAAGCAAACAAATATTCTATAATTCAGCATCTTCAATTTGAAGACCTGCAGCAAAAAGTTAATGCAATCAGAAATTATATTTCTATTCATTTAATGAAATGACAATATACAATACCTGGTAAGTTCAACTCTTTTCCTTTTTGGTACAAAATTTCATCACATAAGACACTCCAAGTAGAATTCCAAACTACATCAGGTTTAGAAATTGTATTCATGGCCAATAAAGTAACAAATAATCTTCTAAGTTGATAGCCAGAAGCAAATTCACTTGCTTCTTTGATTGCATCAATATATTCTTTGTCATGAGCCAACAATCCCAGAGCATAGCAAGCTTCTTGGTAGGTTTCAATTTCCATCAATGGTCTTTACGTTGTCATAATCAATACAGCCTTTTTGATTGGTCACTAATATCCTCAAATAATAAAGGTCTCCAGAGCCAAGAGGAATATAAGTAAGCCTACCAATGTTGTAATCTTTCTTCCTTGGTTTCCATTCTTTTTCTTTAGTAAACCACACAAATTTGCTTGGAAACTCAAAATAAGTCAAATCTTTTTCTTCTGTATAAATTTTGTTAGCCTCAAACCAAGCTAGAAACATTGTGTTAGCATTATCGTATCTGTTGAATACCACATTAATACCATCATCATCTTTAAACAAAGTTGATTCTTGGCCAGGAAGATGGAATGTCAATCTCTGAACAGGAAGCCATCTGTGATGGATGTCAACAACAAATATTCTCCAAGCTGCTTCACATAATACCTCTTGATCTCATCAATAATGCTTGATTTGTCACATTCTGTAGAGTTGTTGCTTATTTTAAGAGTAGCTCTGTCAAGATCTTTGGTCATATATTTGAACAAATACTTTATTGAATTGGTCATGTTGCAATACTTTGTATTCACATGAGCACGATACCTCATTAGAAGAGGTGGATTGTAAGGAACAACACTTCTATTGTCAAGTTTAATTCCATTCTTCTCAACAAATCTACCATTATCAAGTCTTCTATAGCATAAATATCCTTCTTCATCAATTGAATTTGAAGATGTGATTTTTTTGGATAAAATTTAGAACATCTACCTTCCTTAATGCATGGTGAATTATATCTTGCAAGTCTGCATGACCCATGAATCATGTAACGTGAAACAACTTTTCCAATTTGGGGTACAAATCTGCATTAGGAAATTCAACTGATATTACTTTATCAATATCAGTTGGATTCTTCAATTTGCTTTCTCCATTCAACCACAAAAGTATATGGGAATGAGGTAATCCTCTTTTTTGGAATTCTACTATGTACATTCCTGCTTATATGAAAAAAAAATTGAAATTAGTTGTACATATTTCGTTTGATTCTTATGTATCTAATGTATATTATTGTATACAGAACATACCTGCAGTGATTTTTCCAAAGAAATCATTTTTTTAAATATTTTATCATTTCATCAAGTTTCATTTTTAAGACTCTACAAACAATATCAGGTTTGTCTAAAGCGGATAACCCTCTGGCTAAAACAAACTAACATATTTCACTTCAATTCACATTGCATGTTATAATAATGAACAAATCAGGATATCCAAAATTTTTACAAATAGCCATAACATCTTGACAATTGTTGAACATGTATCTTGTACCACTAGTAAATGAAGCGGGCAAAACAATACATCTTCCAATTAAAGAAGGATTTGTCTCTCCTATATTAATAACCTCTTGTAATCCATTAAGAATGTCATAATGAATTAGCTTTTGATTTGCTCTAATGAAAGACAACCGTTGTGCTTCAACCATTGTATAACAATCAACCAAAAAATGTTGGAATAATCAACATGCATTGACAATATTACCAGATTCTATAGATCTTTGTTGTATTCTAAATGTAATAAATTCTCTCAAAGAAATACGAACTCTCACCCTTGATTTACTTCTGCATAAATAACCATTTTCTCCATATGGAAACATGAGAGAATATTGCAATGGAATGAATGTAGTGTGAAATTCATGCAATCTTGCCAACTCACCAAAACATTTTTTGACAATTATATCTCTGCCTACATCCATATTAGCAAAATCACCAACTAGGTCTTTGTTTCTGCCTCTAAATAGTCTTAGGGTGAAATATAATTTCATATTTCCAGTGATGAATCTCTAAAACTTCTAAAAGATTTAGCAAGAACATTGTGATTGTCAAAAATTTTAATCAAATCAGCAACCAATGATTCATCTAGCCACATATTCCTTACAGTTTGACCTAAAACATAATTAATAGAATAAATGTCAAAAAATGTACTTAAATATTTCATTTAAGCAACATAAAGCACATGTTAACTAACCTGAAATAATTCATTCTATTACTCATTTCTTTTTCGGTATCATATATGTACAGTTATGCAAACTTTGGCTTTGATCCATCTTCTGGTAATAAACTGCCAAGACGGTGATAGTTCTGTCCATTTAGAATGAATTGTGGTGGAGTAGAACCATTGTTCATTGAAGCATCTATCTTACCACCAATTGAAGTAAATGAAAACATACTGTTGTATATTCTTATATTCTGTAAAATAGTTTGCTTCTATGATCTTCACCATTTAACAAAGCTTGAAGCAGATGAGGTGGTTTTTTTAATAGTGGAAGTTCCACTTTTTCCTTTTGGCAACACAAAGAATTGAACTTGCTTTGAGGTGTTAGATTTTCCTACTCTTTCTTCATACCAAAGTTGAGCTTCACAGTATTGGCATTCTAAGCAAGGTTCTCCAATATTGAGAATTTCTAAACATAATTAAAAAGCATTAGCATGAAATGCCTATATTTAATGTCAACTTATGTACAATTGGTGTTCATTACCTTGCAACTCCGCTTTGCAATACAATTCGTTTGTACTTGTAGTATCTACTTCAATGGTAGTCAAATGAGATTCATTAAATTAATGATTCAAAATATGTAGTTATTCACATGACTCAGTTTGGCATTAAATTTGTGAATTACCTTCATCTGTTATTGTTGCTGGAGAATGATTTGTTATGGTTGAACCATTTTGTTCTGTAGTTGTTTCATCATCAAAACTGAATATGTTTTGAAGTGATTATATGATTTGAAAAGGATATTTGACAACCTTATTCTGAGAGACAAAATATGATTCATTTACCACTTCAGATGTTCCACCTATGGAAAAAAATTATTATAACAACTTACTTACCTGCACTGCCATTTTCATTATGAAGATTGATATATATTATATCAATAACAACCTACTTACCTGTATTGCCATTGTCATTATTTCATCAATTAGTTCTCTGTCTATTATTGTTAATAACTGTATTCATTAAATAAATAAATTCATATAAACTTTAAAATCTTCATCTTCATGGAATTACAATAGGTATATAAGAAATTATGATGAATGTTGGAATATACCGAAAATACTGTTGTATGTTATAGTAGAAACTAGAGATTGTGAAGTGTTTAAGTTTTGTTTGATTTGATAGTGAATCACACTACTAGAAGAACTTGATATATTGTTTTCAGCCACTGCATTCAAATGAATCTTATCTTATTATCTTTTAAAATGAGATTTAAGGCATATTATTGAACAACCAACAAAGATCACTCACGATTTGTTGTCTAAAATATTGCTTTCATATTTTGAAGGTTGTTGATGTTGTTCTAGACATCTGTAAATAAATAAATACAACTAAAACAAATATAAATAAAAAGTTTAAAAGCAGGTATAGCATTTCAGCTTTTTTTTGGGTCAAACAATGCAAAAAAAAAGAGAGTAAGGATTAATACTAAATGGATTTGGCAATTCTTGAAAAACTTAAGGTTCATATGTTAGTCGACTATAAACTTTCAAATGGTTGAACAATGAAAAAAGGACAAAAAAATCAAATTAGGTCTCTTCAAACATGGAGTAGTAAGCTATTGAAAAAGTGATAAGCATATGATGTTAATAGAAATATATACTTTTGACCTACAAATGCATATTTCATATTAAAATTTTGTTGTGAAAATTGCAAAAATTAGCTATTGATGTCAGAAACCATTAAATATTCATATTCATGTATTCACAAGTTTCATAAAATGGGAAAGTAATACAAAAGAATTTTGACAAACAGAAAGCATGAAATAGATTATTTAAAAATCAATACATTATTTGTTGGCATGATGTATTGAGCAATGAACCATTAATTGTAACACTAATGTGGAAACAATGCAGATCTGAAAATACATACTGGCGTATAAAGCATTCAACCAAAAAAAATCAAGAAAAATGTTATTTCAGATCTACAAAAGAAATGGACAAACCCTAATTATGTCGACAACAACATATGAACTGCATAGCTTCTGGTATTTCCGTTTTTGAAAGAAGAAATACTATATTTGTAAACAAAAACAAATGAAGTGTGAATATCCATGTTGTAGGTAACATTGTGAACATTACAATCGTAATCAACAATGGTCCACTGTGAACCAAGGTCCTTCCCATATCGTATTATGAACAGTCAGTCCACGTGTTCAAAATCCTTCAAAAATCAACAACTTGAGAATAAAGGGAAAAAAATTAAAGCTAAAATATAAAAATGTCAAGGAATTAAAAAATAAACCTAGTCTTTGAGAAACATAGTAATGAATACGCCAATAAGTTCTACAAAAATTATGGATTGTGGAGTGGCCATTAATTCCATTGTACGATAATAGAGTGGTGATGAAGAATATTGGTATTTGAAGATAATTGGTAAAAGAAGAAAAAGAAGATAGTTATTGGTTAGCTGGTAATGAAGAATTGCAAACATTAGGAATATATATAAAGATAATAGGAGAAGTCATACATGTTCCAAGAGTCACTACTTAATTGTCATCATGCTTGAAATTTATTGCAACTCCTTGGGAATACACATTCTGAGAAATAAGTAGCAATTTAAATAAGAAATTATACAATAATGACTTTTTTTTTAAAGTCATTCATATTCCAAAGTGACAACCATATATCATCATGCTTCAAATTTATTGCAAAAATAATAACATTAGAAAAAAAAATACCAAAATATTAATTATAAATTAAAAACTCATTAAATAAAAAATTTTAAAATAAATGCTTTATTAAAAAACTTTGAAAGATTTAAAAACTTGAAATCAAAACTGATGAATAAAAACTTATAAAAACAAACCATCAGATGTAAAAGAAGAACGTGAATCAAAAATCAAACTCGTGCAAACAACTATTTAAAGAAAAAAATGAAAAAAAAGCTTTGAAACCTAAAAAAAATCATGGAAGAGTAAAAATAGATAAGTTCATTAAGAAAGAAGAAAACAAAGAATGAGATGAATTTGGTAATCGATAAAGATTCAAACAAAAGCATGTAAATTGAAAGTTTACCTACCATTTTTATTCTGGATTGAAAAAGAGGTAATGTTGTTCATAGTTGTGTGATTGACATATTTAAGATCAAAGCAAACTTTACGCAGATAAAATCAAAACAAAAAAGAAGATGAATTTGTTGATCGAGAAAGATTAAAACAAAAACAAGTTAAGTAAAAATCGCAACTTTACATACCATTTCCATTCTACACTGAAAAAGATTAAATCTTGTTCAAATTTTCTACTGTTTGAGTGTCTTGCTTGCCTTTTTTCTTTTCATTTCAAGCATTTAAGCAAAAACAGTTTTAGGATCAACACAAAAATCACATAGATAAAAGAAAATATAAAAAGAAGATGATTTCTTTCATTGAGAAAGATGAAAATAACTGAAAGCTGAGTAAAAATAAGAACTTTAAATACCATTTTCATTCTGCAACGAAAAAGATCAAATCTTTTGCAAAACTTTTGCTATTTTAGAGTCTTGCATGTCTTCGACCTCTTCATTTCAAGCATTTAAACAAAAACAAAGTTAGGATCAACACAAAAATAACTTAGATAAAAGAAAATATAAAAAGAAGATGATTTCTTTGCTTGAGAAAGCCGAAAATAACTGAAAACTGAGTAAAAATATGAACTTTACATACCATTTTCATTCTGCAATGAAAAAGATAAAATCTTATGCAAAGTTTCTGCTATTTTAGAGTCTTGCCTGTGACCTATCTTCTCCTAATTTCATTCATCTTAACCATAACTATATTTAGAAAGAAAACAAAAATAAGTAGAGATTTGAATGTGTTAGTGACAAACATTTGCATGATGAATCGTAAAAAAGAAAAAATACGAAGAGATCTGAATGTTTGAGTGAGAAAGAGAGACATGAAGTCTCTTAAAAAAAATGAGAAGAGATCTGAATGTGTGAGTGAGAAAGAGAGAGATGAAGTGTATGAGGTTCTGTTGGCCAGAGCGATAAAGCTATGTGTGAGAGAGTGGGAAACAAAGAGATGAAGCTGAAGAGAAAAAGAGAGATGAAGCTGAAGAGAAAGAGAGAGATGAAGTCGAAGAGGTTGGGTTGAAAGAGGAAGCTTTTGTGTGTGGGAGATGGAGGGTGAGGAGAAAAGGGAGAGAAATTTTATTCTTTTTTATTTATTTTTTGAAGGTTCAAAATTATGAGAGTTGGACATGTTAGGATTATTACTTGTTGTAGAAATGTTTTTTGAATAGAAGTGGATCATAAATATTAGGCTTAAATATACATTTGGTCCCTATTTTTGTTGATTTTATTCAATTTGGTCCCTATTTTCGTTTTATGTTCAATTAGGTCCTCATTTTCGTCAAATTGGGGTCAATTTGGTCCTTTTCACTAACGGTGTTTAAATAGTTAACATTTTTGAACAGTACACGCCACGTGTCAGCTCCTGGTTTTTTCTATTTTTTTTATAATTTTTATAACTTTTTTAATTTCAAAAAAAGTGTCCACGTGTCAAGTCACAATTGTGCCACGTGTCAGTTTGTAGTTGTATTATTTATTTTTGTTCAATTTAGTCCCGATATTCGTTATTTTTGTTCAATTTAGTCCCGATATTCGTTATTTTTGTTCAATTTAGTCCCTATATTCGTTATTTTTGTTTAATTTAGTTCCAAATTTTGTTAAAATAAGACCATTTAATTTTTAAAATTGACATTATTATTATTTATTTATTAAATTTAATTATAATTTATAATATTTAATTATTAATTGAATATAATTCTTACATTCAATTGTATAATAGAATATAATTATTTAAATATTATTAGAATATAATTCTTAAAATTTTAAAAATATATATTAACATTTGTAAAATTCACATTTAAATTTAAAATATTTAATATTTTTATTGCATTTTAGATATTAAAATCTAAAATATTTTATATGTAAATGTTAATTTTACAAATATTAGTTCATTTTTCTAAAATATTTTGAATATTTAAAATATTTTTATATAACAATTTTAAAAATATTTTAGAATATAAATATTAGAAAAAAATTAATAATTATATTCTTATAATATTTTAAATAATTATATTTTATTTAGCAATTAAATATAAGAATTTATGCAATTTTTAATTAAATTTAAGAATTTATAATTGAACTTAAAAAATAATAAATTCAAAGGTCAATTTTAAAAAAGATATTAATATAATTTGTATAAAAGATATTAAATTTAGTGTCAATTTGAAAGGGACAAAATTGATTTATTTGAACAAAAATTAGGACTAAATTGAACAAAAATAACGAATATAAGGACTAAATTGAACAAAAAAAATAATACTAGCACAAACTGACACGTGACACTAGCATTGACACGTGGCACAACTGTGACTTGACACGTGGACCATTTTTTTGAAATTAAAAAAATTAAAAAAAAAAACAGGAGCTGACACGCGGCATGTACTGTTAAAAAACATTAAATATTTAAACACCGTTAGTGAAAAGGACCAAATTGATCACAATTTGACGAAAATGAGGACCTAATTGAACATAAAACGAAAATAGGGACCAAATTGAATAAAATCAACAAAAACAAGGACCAAATGTATATTTAAGCCTAAATATTATTTAATTGAAGAAGTTTCTATTTGTTAGTTCCTAATTATATATAGTATTAGATTCTGAACTTTTGAACAATAACACCTTGTTTTTGTATATGCAAAGAAGGGTTTCTATAAAGAATTCTAGTTGAGTCGTAAGCGGTTTTGAAAACTGATATTGGAACACGAGGTGAAAGAAGGCTTGTTTAACCAATAAATACTTTTAGAATAAAATATTAATTTAAGTCAAAAGTGACTTGGAAAATAATACTATCTGTGCTTCACAAATTATGTCTGCCTAGTGATATTTTACTGGTTGGCCAAGAACTAACACTAATTTGTAATGAAGAAGAAACCAATATAAAAATACTAAGTATCTTTTTTTCTCCATTTGATCTTTTACATGCATGCTATCTACTTGTTTAACTAACTATGAAGAAGGTAAAACCTAAAACTAACCTTGAAAAAATGCTTTTCTACATTGTTTATATATTTTCACACACTTCTTGCACCCCATATAACAATATTTAAAACATTTAAAAAGTCAAATCAGAAATCCAGAACTCAGCAAAGACCTCTTTCATCTAAGGAGGATGATACGACATATTATTATTGACGAAATTTGTGAAAGAACATTACCACCAAAGTGGAAAAGTTGTATTCATTAACCGTTATCATGGAAGTTTACATAAACAATTTACATTACCCTAATTAGTCTTTACACAAATGATTGATTATGCAATTTAACTTCTTGTTTTCTAATACCTCTTAAAAGGGTTGCATTAAATTGGTTTACTCAATTACCAACTCTTTATTATTCATTTTTCACTAAAATGTAGGAAAGTTTTGCAATGTACTCGATATAAATTTGAATACAAGTAATTATATTATTTATACATTGATTAAAAAGTAATAGTAAACCTTACTTAGAATTTTTTTTATAGCATAAACAAATTTTTTTTTAATTATTCTCATATTACAATTATTAACAAAACATGATTAAATTTAAAGATAATTTTTTTTAAAATTGTAAGAGAATTTAAACTTATTTATACTTGTGTGCACCAAGAAAATACACATAGTTTTCTTGTACATTTCACGCCTTGGAGAATATGATGGAACTATTTATTTATATTTTATAATATAATTTAATATACCAGATAAGACAACATAGTAACCTGGAGAAAATTTAATTTCTTCACATAATTCTTTAACAATGAAGGTAATATTATTTAGTATTACTTTGTGTATTTGCATCCATACAAAGAATGCATTGGTTACTTGGAACAACAACATAAACCATCATTGCATATCCCTCTTGTATAACCTAAATTCCGACAATTGTTAACACAGTCAAGAAATTCAATACATCGTGTTTGACAAACTGGTTTGCTGCTAACACCTGCATTGTTATCAATACTTATAATTAGAAAGAATAAATTCAAATCAAATTCAAACTATTGTACTAATAAATTCTAGTTTTGAAAGCTATTTTTATTCATACCAGATGAAAATAGAATAATAAACATGACTGCAAGGATAAGTTTGAGAAAAATTAATGAGAGAAGAGAACGAGCCATTTTTCTAGCTTTGAAAACCAGTGAATTTTTTTGTGGTGTGGGATTCAAACTTTGCATAATCTACCTCTATTTATAGTATACATGTTTATTAATTAAGTATATAATATATTTATTAAATGTAATATTAGAAATTATTTTCTATAATTTATTTACTATATATGTATATATAATATATAATATTAAAAAACTTTATACGCATGCCATAAATAATTTCAAAATTAATATTATAAATAATACTTTCTAAAACAAGTACCATGCTAGAATATTATAAACCATTACAAAATTAATGTTAGCAATTATTTCCTGTAATTTATCGAGGAATATAATGGTGTATATATAATTGTTGTTTTAATTCAATTTCCTAATTTATTTGAGTACTTTAACATAACAAGATAATCATTGTGATTAATATTTTAAAACCTATTTTATTTCAATGTGATTTTTATAATAAAAATTTGAAAGTATATAAATACAAATAAAACTTCTATTTTTTAATTGATTGAATAACTTTTTTTCATGAAGTACCATCGTTATGCTATAAATATTAAAAATTAATATTGAGAATTATTTTTACGATTTATTAGTGAACATAAAAGCATATGTTATATTATTTTAAAAGCTATACCACTTGATTTACTTTAAGACAATATTTAACTAAATCAATATTTAAAATATTATAAATATAATTAAGAAGTTTATTCATTCTTATTTTCAAAAGTATAATTTTATACTAATCCTTATTCTAAATTCCTCTCTAAAAAAAAGCTAAGTTTCGTTGTTCTATCATATCATAAATAGACTGTATAACATATTTGGTAAAAGCAATAAAATAAAAGATTTTGTATATTGTTTAATTAATGATTATCGACTACATAATATAATTATTAAACATAATTTTAACAACTTTTTTATAATTTATTAATAAGCGTAAAAGTGTATATTTATATTCTTATAAAAGCTACCAAACTTGTATGCTATATGTAATCATAAAATAAATATTGGAAACTATTTTTTATTATTTATTAAATGACCTAAAAATGTTACATGATAATTTTAAAAAACATTATCAACATATACATACAAAATTAATTTTAGTTTATATTTTTATAATTTATTAATGAATATAAAATTATATATATATATATATATATATATATATATATAATAATTATTATTATTATTATAAAAAAAACTACCAAATATGTATAGTTGAAAAAAAAACGGCAATAAAGTTAACAATAATAATTATTTTTTATTATTTTTTAATGGAGATAAATTGTTTTCCAATTGTGTATTGAAAGAATTTACTATTGCATTTTTATGATAGAAATTTTCTTTTGAATACCTATCCTCTTTATAAAGTTGAAATTGTGACATTTTGGACAATAACACCTTGTTTTTTGTATGCAAAGAAGGGTTTCTAAAAAGAATTTTAGTTGAATCGTAAGCGGTTTTGAAAAATGATATTGGAACACGAGGTGAAAGAATGCTTGTTTAACCAATAAATACTTTTAGAATAAAATATTAATTTAAGTCAAAAGTGACTTGGAAAATCATACTATCTGTGCTTCACAAATTATGTCTGCCTAGTGATATTTTACTGGTTGGCTAAGAACTAACACTAATTTGTAATGAAGAAGAAACCAATATAAAAATACTAAGTATCTTTTTTTCTCCATTTGATCTTTTACATGCATGCTATCTACTTGTTTAACTAACTATAAAGAAGGTAAAACCTAAAACTTGTTGTAAATAACTGACAATTCACGAACAAAAGGTACTTCCTGAGGCGTGTAAATACACTGCCCTTAAGGACTTATCCGCGGTGTGTTACGCAAGCCCCCCAGGATACAACAGGAACTTCTCGGATATTCCGAGGATCTCAGAACTAGCAAGAAAGTACTCTTGAAAGAGTAAATAATTAGACCCAGAATAATGAGGGAAAAGAAGAACTAGAAAATATAGTAGAAGATATAGAAGAGAAGAAAGAAAGCTCAAGTGGTGTGTTTTTGGAAGAGGCAAATGACATCTATTTATAGATGGGGGAGGAGCATGTAAACCCATGGCCAGCTGAAAAAAGCAACGGTAATATTTTAAAACCACAATCAAAACCATCCTTAACATTATGGCCAAATCCAAACTGAAAAAAGCAAATTTATGAGTGCAGCAACGTAACATTCAAAAGCCGTTTAACATCTTTTGAAATGGAATAAAACGTTTGTATACAACAATCCCCCACACATTGCAAAAGATAAGAAAAGAAAGATTGAAAGAAGAAAATTCTGGCTCTCATAAGATGTAATGCATCGGAGTTGGTATAGCAAGCTATATGAACCTGTCCTAGACAAATAAACTTAACACACAGTGTAGATGGTATAGCAAGCTATATGAACCAACAAAACTTGATGTGTGTTAGTGGTTTATTAATCACAATACACCCCCACAATCCTTGCTGTTAACGCTGTGTTGCGCTTATTAGGCCATGCGCGTGCCCGGTATTCATGAGTGCTCTAGAGATCATGCCAAGATCTCATACAAGCGGCCCCACTTGACACTCATATAGGTGATTTCATCAAGTGTATGCTGCAAATCATACACTACCCATAAGGGATATGAAAATCATTAAAACTTTGTTTAAACTAAAATTCTTACACCACATAGAATTTTAATTTACAAAGTTTAACCTCTCATAAATGCAGCATTTAGCACTTTCACGCACACCATAGGAATGAACATAATTAATTTAAAATCAATTTAGTGTTATTAGAACTAATAAGTGACTTGTTTTTCCCCATATGAACCTTATTCATGGGATCTCCAATCACAAAGGTTGGGTTACCATCACTTGTTTGTTTGCAAGTGGCTTAAGTCCCATTCCCCTCGACGTTTCCAAAATCATATTTCTTCCTAGGGGTTTTGTCAGGGGATCTGCTAGATTCTGTTATGACTTCACATAATCAATGGAAATAGTTTCACTCTTTAGCATCTGCTTAACCAAATTATGTCTCAATTGTATATGTCTATTCTTGCAATAATTGTTTGCCTGGCTGATCTCCATGTAATCGCACCACCCCCAAGTGTGAATACATAACCACTAGTGGACTTTGTCTCATTTGAATCGGAGATCCAGTTAGCATCACTGTACCCTTCTAGTACAGCGAGAAATCCACTATATTCAATGGCATAATCCATTGAACCTCTTAAGTATCTCATAAGCCTTCCAAGTGCATCCCAATGCTCTTGATTTGGACATTGAGTGTATCTACTCAGTCTACCTACTGCATAAGCAATATCAGGTCTTGAAAAACTCATTAAGTGCAGTAAGCTCCCAATTATCTGGGCATACTAAGGTTGAAAAATAGATTCTCCTCTATTTTTCATTAATTTAGAGTTAGCATCATAAGGGGTACTCACAGGTTTAAAGTCATAATATCCAAACTTCCTAAGAAGTTTCTCAATGTATTGTTCCTGGGATAGTAATATACTATCTCCCTTCCTTATGATTCTAACACCTAAAATCACATTTGCTTCACCCATGTCTTTCATTTCAAACTTAGATCCTAGAAACAATTTAGTTCTAGAGACTATATCAATGCATGTACCAAAAATTAACATGTCATCCACATACAAACATATAATGACACATTCACCATTTTCAGATTTAGAGTACACACATTTATCAGCATCATTAGGTGAAAACCCATCACAAAGTAACACATTATCTATTTTTTCATGCCATTGTTTTGGTGCTTGTTTTAACCCATACAAAGATTTTAAAAGTTTGCACACCTTATTTTCTTGACCAGGGACAACACACCCTTCAGGTTGAGTCATATAAATTTCCTCCTCTAATTCACCATTCAGAAAAGCAGTCTTAACATCTATCTGATGTATCACTAGCTTATGGGTAGACGCTAGAGCTAACAAAACTCGAATAGAGGAAATCCTAGTCACAGGGGCAAAGGTATCAAAGTAATATATGTTGGGTTTCTGAGTAAAACCTTTCGCTACTAATCTTGCCTTATATTTATCTATGGATCCATCAGGGTGATACTTTTTCTTAAAGATCCACTTACAACCAATGGGTTTTGCTCCTTTAGGCAAATCTACTAAGGTCCAAGTATTATTTTTCTCAATTGATTCAATTTCAGTCTTAATAGCTTTATCCCATTGTTTTGCATCAAGAGCACTAGTAGTCTCTAAAAAACTTGTTGGATCATTTTCAACTAGATAAGTATAAAAGTCATCTCCAAAAGAAGTTTCTTTCCTTTGCCTTTTACTTCTTCTTAAACCCTCACTCATGGCATCACTATAATTATCTATAGGTTGTTCAGATGTATCACTAACCTTTAATGGAAAAATATGTTCAAAAAACTCAACATTTTTTGTCTCCACAATAGTATTATGTTCAATCACATCACTTTTAAGAACAAGAAACCTATAGGCAGCACTATTTTCAGCATAACCCAAGAACATACAATCAGAGGTTTTAGAGCCTATTTTCCTTTTCTTATGATCGGGTAACATTACTTTAGCTAAGCACCCCCACACTCTCAGATACTTAAGATTAGGTTGAAACCCTCTCCATAACTCATAGGGAGTTTTACCTGTTTTCTTATGAGGTATCCTATTTTGTAAAAAACATGCAGTAAGAAGGGCTTCTCCCCAAAGGTTATCTGGTGCATTAGAACTAATAAGCATGGCATTCATCATTTCCTTAAGAGTTCTATTTTTCCTCTCAGCTACTCCATTAGACTCTGGTGAATATGGTGGGGTTACTTCATGGATAATACCTTCTTTCACACAAAAGTCATTAAATAAAACATATTCACCACCTCTATCTGATCTAATCCTCTTAATTTTCTTATTCAATTGATTTTCTACTTCTGCTTTATAAGTTAAAAACACATCAAAGGCTTCATCCTTACGTTTGATTAAGTACACTTTGGTGTATCTAGAATAATCATCTATAAAGGTTACAAAATAATTTTTACCACCTCTAGACATGGTTTGTTTTAAATCAGCTAGATCAGTATGAATTAACCCTAATAATTTTGTTTGACGTTCTACGGGATAACATGTTTTCTTAGTTATTTTGGATTCTACACATACACCACATTTACCACTTTGTTTAACATGCATATTAATTAATCCTAGTCGTTGCAATTTCATAACATACGAGGAATTCACATGTCCTAATCTAGCATGCCACATATCATATGAGTCAACGATATAAGCAGAAGAACATGATTCATTTATAATTTCTGAAATATTGAGTACAAAGAGACCTTGATCACAATATCCCTTCCCCACAAAAACATTATTTTTTGTCATTACAATCTTGTCAGATTCGAATGACACTTTAACCCTCACTTTTCCCAGTAGAGCTACAGAGATTAGATTAACTCTGATAGAGGGTACATGTAGAACATCACTCAAGGCCAGAGTCTTCCCATATGTGAGTTTTAGAAGAACCTTTCCTTTTCCAATGACTGGAGTTGTCCTGGAATCACCAAGATAAACATGTTCTTCTCCATCCCCTACACTAGTGTAGGAGGTAAAAGCACTCCTGTTTGCACAGATGTTCCTGGTAGCACCAGAGTCTACCACCCACTTGCTCACATTGGTAATCAGATTTACTTGAGAAACGACCGCAACTATAGTATCATCTTTCCCTTGGGCTATATTTGCCCTAGGAGGATTGTCGTTTCTTGCTCTGCGCCTGCACTGAGGTGCATGATGGCCTGGCTTCCCACATACGAAGCAATTACCCTTTTTCTTAAAGATGGGGTTAGATCCATTCGGACGGGAATTTTGAAAGTTATTTTTCCTTTTGTGAACAGGTTTGTTCTCGTACCTTTTTAAAGCAGGTTTGTCTTCTACCACATTTGCCTTTGCAGATAAAGCTTTGGCCCTTGCAGTAGCACTCTCCTTCTTGTTGGTGTCTTCTATTATGATGTGTGTGATGAGCTCTTGAAGCGTCATTTGCTTGTGTCTATGTTTCAGCTGTTGTTTATAGTCAGTCCAGGATGATGGTAATTTCTCGATCAAAAGTTCTGAAACAAACTCATCAGGCAGGAGTATGTTCTTTGCTTTGATATCTTTAAGTAACTTGTGATATTCGTTGATTTGAATTTTTATGTCTTTATCTTCGATCATCTCCCAATGGTAGTAATTCCCTATGACGAACCTTTGTCGGACGACGTCCTTAGCAGTATATTTGAGAATCAACGAATCCCAAATTTCTTTTGCTTCCTTATATGAGCAATACACATCTAACAAATCATTAGACAAGGCGCTAAGTAAGGTGTGTCGGCATACCTTGTTTGCATAAGTCCAATCTTCGACTTGTTTGGCACTGGATTCGTCAGGTTTTGAAGTTGAGAGAGCCATAACTACTCCATACATGTCTAGAAGAGTAGACACACGTTCTTGCCAGCGTCGGAAGTTCTGCCCAGAGAATACCTCAATTTTTGATACATCTGGAAATGGTTTCGCAAAGACGGTCGGAGTTCCGGAACTATTTTGATTCTCCAGCGTAGTAGAGTTGTTGTTGTTGTCAGCCATAAGTCCTTAAGATTGTTGTAAATAGCTGACAATTCACGAACAAAAGGTACTTCCTGAGGCGTGTAAAAACACTGCCCTTAAGGACTTATCTGCGGTGTGTTGCGCAAGCCCCCCAGGATACAACAGGAACTTCTCGGATCTTCCGAGGATCTCAGAACTAGCAAGAAAGTACTCTTGAGAGACTAAATAATTAGACCCAGAATAATGAGGGAAAAGAAGAACTAGAAAATATAGTAGAAGATATAGAAGAGAAGAAAGAAAGCTCAAGTGGTGTGTTTTTGGAAGAGGCAAATGACATCTATTTATAGATGGGGGAGGAGCATGTAAACCCATGGCCAGCTGAAAAAAGCAACGGTAATATTTTAAAACCACAATCAAAATCGTCCTTAACATTATGGCCAAATCCAAACTGAAAAAAGCAAATTTATGAGTGCAGCAACGTAACATTAAAAAGCCGTTTCACATATTTTGAAACGGAATAAAACGTTTGTATACAACAAAACTAACCTTGAAAAAATGCTTTTCTACGGTGTTTATATATTTTCACACACTTCTTGCACCCCATATAACAATATTTAGAAACAATTAAAAAGTCAAATCAGAAATCCAGAACTCAACAAACACCTCTTTCATATTAGGAGGATGATACGACATATTATTATTGACGAAATTTGTGAAAGAACATTACCACCAAAGTGGAAAAGTTGTATTCATTAACTGTTATCATGGAAGTTTACATAAACAATTTGCATTACCCTAATTAGTCTTTACACAAATGATTGATTATGCAATTTACCTTCTTGTTTTCTAATACCTCTTAAAAGGGTTGCATTAAATTGGTTTACTCAATTACCAACTCTTTATTATTCATTTTTCACTAAAATATAGGAAAGTTTTGCAATGTACTCGATATAAATTTGAATACAAGTAATTATATTATTTATACATTGATTAAAAAGTAATAGTAAACCTTACTTAGAATTTTTTTTATAGCATAAACAAATTTTTTTTAATTATTCTCATATTACAATTATTAACAAAACATGATTAAATTTAAAGATAATTTTTTTTAAATTGCAAGAGAATTCAAACTTATTTATACTTGTGTGCACCAAGAAAATACACATAGTTTTCTTGTACATTTCAGGCATAGGAGAATATGATGGAACTATTTATTTATATTTTATAATATAATTTAATATACCAGATAAGACAACATAGTAACCTGGAGAAAATTTAATTTCTTCACATAATTCTTTAACAATGAAGGTAATATTATTTAGTATTACTTTGTGTATTTGCATCCATACAAAGAATGCATTGGTTACTTGGAACAACAACATAGACCATCATTGCATATCCCTCTTGTATAACCTAAATTCCGGCAATTGTTAACACAGTCAAGAAATTCAATGCATCGTGTTTGACAAACTGGTTTGCTGCTAACACCTGCATTGTTATCAATACTTATAATTAAAAAGAATAAATTCAAATCAAATTCAAACTATTGTACAAATAAATTCCAGTTTTGAAAGCTATTTTTATTCATACCAGATGAAAATAGAATAATAAACATGATTGCAAGGATAAGTTTGAGAAAAATTAATGAGAGAAGTGAACGAGCCAGTTTTCTAGCAGTAAATTTTTTTGTGGTGTGGGATTCAAACTTTGCATAATCTACCTCTATTTATAATATACATGTTTATTAATTAAGTATATAATATATTTATTAAATGTAATATTAGAAATTATTTTCTATAATTTATTTATTATATATGTATATATAATATATAATATTAAAAAACTTTATACGCATGCCATAAATAATTTCAAAATTAATACTATAAATAATACTTTCTAAAACAAGTACCATGCTAAAATATTATAAACCATTACAAAATTAATGTTAGCAATTATTTCCTGTAATTTATCAAGGGATATAATGGTGTATATATAATTGTTGTTTTAATTCAATTTCCTAATTTATTTGAGTACTTTAAAATAACAAGATAATCATTGTGATTAATATTTTAAAACCTAGTTTATTTCAATGTGATTTTTATAATAAAAATTTGAAAGTATATAAATACAAATAAAACTTCTATTTTTTAATTGATTGAATAGCTTTTTTTCATGAACTACCATTGTTATTAGGGATGGCAACGGGGCGGGGCGGGGACGGGTTTCGCTATCCCATACCCATCCCCGCATAAAAAATTCATCCCCATCCCCATCCCCATCCCCAAACCCAACGGGTATCAAACTTTTTTCTCATCCCCATCCCCACCGGGTAACAGGTATAATCTCGTACCCATACCCGTACCCGTGTTCTAACTACTTCAATATTAATTTTTATAAAAGAAACAAAATTACGGTAAAGAAAACATAATATTATGAAATATTCAATATTAGGAGGATTTTCTTCGATGCCAAATACCTTAAAATAAATTATAATTGTTTACATTTTATATTAGAATACCAAATAAAATTTCATGTGAACCAAAACATTTATTAAATTTGCAAACTACAACATTGATGAACTTAGTTGATAAAATTAAAAAATATTTCAAAAAAAATATAAAAGGAAAACAAATATTCAAATTAAAATATATTTTAAATGTTTGTTTACTTCAATTTTTTAAATTCTAATGAATCTCTTTTTTATACACTAATAAAAGTTATAATATATTACTTGATCAAAATGACACAAAGAACAAATAATAAACATAATAATAAAAGGAAAACAAATATTCAAATTAAAATATATTTTAAATGTTTGTTTACCTCAATTTTTTAAATTATAATAAATCTCTTTTTTATACATTAATAAAAGTTATAATACATCACTTGATCAAAATGACACAAAGAACAAATAATAAACATAATAATAAAATTTTGACATAGATTTTGTATCTTTTGAACTTCAATATATGTTAGATAGTGACAAAAAAATATTCATAGCAATTACATTAAATTTTTATATTGCAGTAAATAAAAGTTATTTATACAATTAAAGTGAAAAAAATTACAGTATGATTAATAGTGAGTTATAAAATAACAAATAATTAGATAGAATATATCGAAATATTATTCTACATGATGAAAATAAACAATAAATAAAAATATTAAAAAACTAACAAATGTGTGTTTTAGAAATAATTTGAGAGACTATCGAAAGAAATCGCACAAAGGAAATCAAATGTATAATTAAGGTATGATAAAATGAAAAATACCTTAGAGAACTAATTATTAAATTACGTTTGAAGTGGTTAAAATTAAATAGAAATATCATTAGTGACCAAAAAATTTGTCATTAAATTACAAATAAATTAGTAATTAAATTGGTCACTAAATCAAGTATCGATTCGATCATTGAATCAGTCACTAATTTAGTCATTGATTCAGACAATAAATCAACTACTACCACCAATGACAAAAAATAGTGACTGATATGGGTTACTGACTAAATCAGTCACCGTTTCATGTTTTTCTTGTAGTGAATTATCATATACTATTCCTAAATATCATTATATATATATATATATATATATATATATATATATATATATATATATATAATTTTAACCACTTCAAACAGAATTTAAAGTAAAAATATTACATTATGATTAATAATGAGTTATAAAATAAAAAATAATTAGATAGAATATATCGAAATATTATTCTACATGATAAAAATAAAAACAATAAATAAAAATATTAAAAAACTAACAAATGTGTGTTTTAGAAATAATTTGAGAGACTATCGAAAAAAATCACACAAAGGAAATCAAATGTATAACTAAGGTATGATAAGACGAAAAATATCTTAGAGAACTAAGAAAACTTTTCAAATATCAGCATATATACTTAATGGTTGAAAAATAACGAAAATTATTTTAATGAAACAAAAGAGTTCTTCAAATTAAAAAAAAATAATAATAATAATAATAAGCAAAGAATTTTTTTTATATTACCTTAAATTGAGAGTATAAACATTCTCATGTGAAAGGAAAATTTATAATAAATAAAAATATTAAAAAATAATATAAATATTCAAATGTGAGGCATAATATTTTTTTTTATTAACATACATCATTTTAACATAATTACATAAAGGTTATGATAAGATAAAAAATATATTGGAGATGAGAATGAGTTTCATGACAAATGAAATAATTAAAAGAAAAAAAAATAGAAAAAAAAAAAAAAAAATATATATATATATATATATATATATATATATATATATATAGGAGTTACTTGATTAATTGTGAATATTTTAATAATTTAAACGAGAATGGAGATATGGCGGGGATGGGTATTATGGCGGGTATATGTACATCCCCATACCCATCCCCATACCCAACTGAAAAAGTCGGGGATTCCCCATACCCATACCCATACCCAGTCAATGCGGGGATTCCCCGTCAAAACGGGGACGAGTTCGGGCAATACCCACGGAGACGGGTTTATTTGCCATCTCTAATCGTTATGCTATAAATATTAAAAATTAATATTGAGAATTATTTTTACGATTTATTAGTGAACATAAAAGCATATGTTATATTATTTTAAAAGCTATACCACTTGATTTACTTTAAGACAATATTTAACTAAATCAATATTTAAAATATTATAAATATAATTAAGAAGTTTATTCATTCTTATTTTCAAAAGTATAATTTTATACTAATCCTTATTCTAAATTCCTCTCTAAAAAAAACTAAGTTTCGTTGTTCTATCATATCATAAATAGACTGTATAACATATTTGGTAAAAGCAATAAAATAAAAAAATTTGTATATTGTTTAATTAATGTTTATCGAGTACAAAATATAATTATTAAACATAATTTTAACAACTTTATTATAATTTATTAATAAGCGTAAAAGTGTATATTTATATTCTTATAAAAGCTACCAAACTTGTATGCTATATGTAATCATAAAATAAATATTGGAAACTATTTTTTATTATTTATTAAATGACCTAAAAATGTTACATGATAATTTTAAAAAACATTATCAACATATACATACAAAATTAATTTTAGTTTATATTTTATAATTTATTAATGAATATAAAATTATATATATATATATATAATTATTATTATTATCAAAAAAACTACCAAATATGTTTAGTTGAAAAAAAAACGGCAAGAAAGTTAATAATAATGCTTATTGTTTATTATTTTTTAATGGAGATAAATTGTTTTCCAATTGTGTATTGAAAGAATTTACTGTTGCATTTTTATGATAGAAATTTTCTTTCGAATACCTATCCTCTTTATAAAGTTGAAATTGTGATCTTTTGGACAATAACACCTTGTTTTTGTTTTTGTATATGCAAAGAAGGGTTTCTAAAAAGAATTCTAGTTGAATCGTAAGCGGTTTTTAAAAATGATATTGGAACACGAGGTGAAAGAATGCTTGTTTAACCAATAAATACTTTTAGAATAAAATATTAATTTAAGTCAAAAGTGACTTGAAAAATCATACTATTTGTGCTTCACAAATTATGTCTGCCTAGTGATATGTTACTGGTTGGCCAAGAACTAACACTAATTTGTAATGAAGAAGAAACCGATATAAAAATACTAAGTATCTTTTTTTCTCCATATAATCTTTTACATGCATGTGATCTACTTGTTTAACTAACTATAAAGAAGGTAAAACCTAAAACTAACCTTGAAAAAATGCTTTTCTACATTGTTTATATATTTTCACACACTTCTTGCACCCCATATAACAAAAGTCAAATCAGAAATCCAGAACTCAGTAAACACCTCTTTCATCTTAGGAGGATGATACAACATATTATTATTGACGAAATTTGTGAAAGAATATTTTCACCAAAGTTGATAAATTGTATTCATTAACCCTTATCATGGAAGTTTACACAAACGTCTTACGTTACCCCAATTACTCTTTACACAAATGATTAATTATGCAATTTACCGTCTTGTTTTCTAATACCTCTTAAAAGGGTTGCTTTAAATTGGTTTAATCAATTACCAACTCTTTATTAATCATTTTTCACTAAAATGTAGGGAAGTTTTGCAATGTACTCAATACAAATTTGAACACAAGTGATTATATTAATTATGCACTGATTAAAAAGTAATAGTTAACCTTTCTTTGCATTTTTTTATAGCATAAACAATGTTTTTTTAATTATTCTCAGATTACAATTATAAACAAAACATTATTAAATTAAAGTATTTTTTAAAAAAAAAAATTGCAAGAGAATTCAAACTTATTTATATTTGTGTGCACCAAGTAAATACACATAGTTTTCTTGTACATTTAAGGCCTTGGATAATATGATGGATTAATTTAATGAATTATTTGTTTTTTTGAAAAGGTTGTTCTGTCAGAGATGTTATGAAAACTATTTGTTTATATTTTTGAATATACTTTAATATAACAGTAAAGATAACATACTAATCCAAAGAAAACTCAATTTCTTCTAAGTGTATTTTGCATCCATACAAAGAATACATTGGTTACTTGGAACAACAACATAACATAGACGATGATTGTATATCCCTCTTGTATAACCTAAATTCTGAGAATTGTTAACACAGTTAAGAAATTCAATGCATTGTGTTTGACAAACTGGTTTGCTGGTAACACCTACATTATTATTAATACTTATAATTAAAAAGAATAAATTCAAATCAAATTTAAATTATTGTACAAATAAATTCAAGTTTTGAAAGCTATTTTTATTTATATCAGATGAAAATAGAATAATAAACATGACTGCAAGGATAAATTTTAGA
This sequence comes from Vigna unguiculata, assembly GCF_037176805.1. Classification (NCBI taxonomy): domain Eukaryota; kingdom Viridiplantae; phylum Streptophyta; class Magnoliopsida; order Fabales; family Fabaceae; genus Vigna; species Vigna unguiculata. The sequence goes on along the minus strand of NC_140795.1, from coordinate 17,557,026 downwards.
AAAATCAATGAGAGAAGTGAACGAGCTATTTTTCTAGCTTTGAAAACGTGTGAATTTTTTTGTCGTGTGGGATTCAAACTTTGCATAATCTACCTCTATTTATATAGTACACATGTTTATTAATTAAGTATATAATATATCTATTAAATGTAATATTAGAAATTATTTTCTATAATTTATTTAATATATATATATATAATATATAATATTAAAAAATGTTATACGCATACCATAAATAATTTTAAAATTAATATTATAAATAATACTTTCTAAAATAAGTACCAAGCTAGAATATTATAAGCCAGTACAAAATTAATGTTAGCAATTATTTCCTGTAATTTATTAAGGGATACAATGGTGTATATATAATTATTCTTTTAATTGAAATTCCTAATTTAATTTGAGTACTTTAAAATAACAAGATAATCATTGTGATTAATATTTTAAAACCTAGTTTATTTCAATGTAATTTTAAATCAATAAAAATTTGAAAGTATATAAATACAAATAAAACTTCTATGTTTTTTTAATTGATTTAGAATAGCTTTTTTTTTTTCTTGAACTACCATCGTTATGCTATGCATAAATAAAATTTAATATTGAGAATTATTTTTATTATTTATTAATGAACATAAAAGCATATGTTATATTTTTTTAAAAGCTATACCACTTGATTTATTTTAAGATAATATTTAACTAAATCAATATTTAAAATATTATAAATATAATTAAGTACTTTATTCATTCTTATATTCAAAAGTATAATTTTATAAAAATCCTTATACTAAATTCCTCTCTAAAAAAATCTAAGTTTCATTGTTCTATCATATCATAAGATAAAAAAATAAAATATTCTGGATAACATATTTGGTAAAAGCAATAAAATAAAAAAATTTTGTATAATTTTTAATTAATGTTTATTGAGTACATAATATAATTATTAAATATAATTTTAACAATTTTTTTATAATTTATTAATAAGAGTAAAAGTGTGGGTTTATGTTTTTATAAAAGCTACCAAACTTGTGTGCTACATGATATTACAAAATAAATATTGGAAATTATTTTTTATTATTTATTAAATGACCTAAAAATGTTACATGATTATTTTAAAAAAATTATCAAAATATACATTCAAAATTAATTTTAGTTTATATATTTATAATTTATTAATGAATATAAATATATATATATATATATATATATATATATATATATATATTATTTTTTTCAAAGTATACATGCAAAATTAATTTTAGTTGATATTTTTATAATTTGTTAATGAATATAAAAGTATATATATATATATATATATATATATATATATATATGTGTGTGTATGATTATTATTATTATTATCAAATACTACCAAGTTAGTGTAGTTGAAAATAAAAACCAGTTGTGGATTGAAAGAATTCATTATCGCATTTTCATGACAAATTTTCTATCAAATACCTATATTCTTTATAAAGTTGAAATTGTGATCTTTTTAACAATAACACTTTGTTCATATGCTAAGATGGGTTTCTGTTACCTCACTCACTTTTTTATAGGTCGTTTTTAGAATTAAAAAAAATCTAAATAATTCCTTTAATGAAATATATATAAGGAAATTAACTTGGGAATCAAATCCAAAGAAATTGTGCGTTTCAAGTTTAACTTGTGTAATTTAATTTTGCTAAAAAAAATAAAAGAAAACAAATGGGAAAAGAAAATAAAACAAAGAAAAGAAACTAAAGGAAAACTGGTTTTATTCACTTGAAAGCTATCTAAATGAATGATAAAAAATGAAATCAAGATAGATGAATGCAATACGTGAGATGATAAAAAATGAAATCAAGATAGATGAATGCAATACGTGAGATGCAAGGATCCTAGAATGAAATCTAAAATTGAATGAAGATGAACCTAGAAGACGAGGCATGCAGATGTCATATCAAGCTTGTTGTTGTATTAGACCATACTTTACGGCACAAACAGATTTCATATGGCAGCAGTCTTGGGTCTGTGACAGCAAGGATTACTGCAGAAAAATGCAAACAGAAAATAGATTCAACTGGCTTCACACTACTAAGAATCATGCATGACATTATATGCCTGCAGAGTTGAAAGCAAAAGCTGAAACGCAGAGTGCCAGTTGAACCAATTAAAAAAAACGTGCAGCAGAACTTTATGCATGAATGAACGTAATCTAGGATGTAACAGGTGTAAAATGATCAATGGAATTGGAAAATGGCAGCAGAAATTACTGCAGCAGCAGTATACATGCTAAAACCAGACTTGAATTGGGCACATGAATGCAGGATGAGTGTGCTTGATCTGATGCAGTATGCATGAACATATTTGCCATGATAAATTGCCATTGCAAGAACCACATCAAAATTCAGATAATAGGTAGCTGTAAAGAATTTAGACCACGGCAGCAAAATTAAATTGAAACAATGACAACACAGCTTTTGACAGCAGCAAAATCATATGACATCTATGTGTATGCAAAACAAAAATCTGGAACGTGAAATTGAATTGAAAAGATGGCAGCAGAGAATTCAATCTTGGCAGCAAAGAAATCAGCTATGAATAACTAATATTGATGCAGATTCAGATTATCACAACAGTATCAAGTCAGAGTTAATTCATAGCATAAGTCAGAACTTGCATCAAGATAACATACGACCGCATATGTAGTGGAAACACATGTGAATTGGGTACTAAGGCATGCTCAACACTAATTCAGCAGAATACTAATGCACTTGCAACGTTTCTGGATTTGTGTCAGCATAGAGACAATTCAATTGTGCATAAAATCAGGTGGCCACATTGAGCCAGCACGTAACAACCACTACTCAACCAATTTCACCTCAAAAATCAAGAAACTTTTTATGCAGAATGAGTGCAGAATTTTGGATTTGGAAACAACACAAGGCAAATCAGTTTCCAGGTGCCATAAACTGACTGAAACCAGAGCATATTTTTGGGATAAAACGAGCAATTGAAAAACCAATTTGCAGCAGAATTTTATCTATGAACAGAGAATCAAAGTTCAAGTTCAGCAGCAAAAATCCCAATCAACAATGCAGAACAAATTTCATATTTGAACAGTTTTAGGATTCACTAATCACTACAACATACCCAATCAATTATGCTAGGTTGGGACTTGGATGCAATGCTAAGCTGTCAAATGAAAGAATGAAGAACCAGTATGCATGGGTGCTAAACTGTGAAGATGAATGCTACTTTGTATGGTCAAAACAGATATGCTGATGCAGAATGCAAATATGAATTGGTCCCAATATTCAGCAAAACTGCAGAATGAATTTAAGCACAGCAGTGGACCACGGATGCATGAGTGTTCAAGTATGTCATTTAGTATATGCAAATGCAAGTGCAAAAATTAAATATGCAATGGAGTCAAAGCTCAAGTAAGTCAAAGCTCTCAGGGAGTCAAATCAGCAATTAATGAATGCGTACCTTTAATTACTGGGGTCCACGTGTATTTATAGAGCATTAATGAAGTTTGACTATTGTATGGGCTGGGTTTTGTCTTGGGCCCCAGCTTGGGCCCCAGCTTGGGCCATGAGTGGGCCTGGTCCTGAAACAGGTCTTAGAGGTCTATTAAAGATAGGGTATTGATGTTGGTTAACTTTCTAGGCAAGTAGTCGGTTTCGGCCGGCTACCTGCCTAGATGACTTGTGCTGGTGGTGTCCGGGTACTAGATGGTAGGTGGTTTTGACGTGTGTACTATTTACTTGATTGAGTTCGGTTAGGTACGGTACACCAGTCCCCCAGCCTTGTCCGATATGGGTTATCGGTCAAGGATGACATGTGTTGGTGAACTAGCAAAACCGGCTAGGTGTGATACACCAGTCCCCCAGCCTTTAAGTGTGGTGAACAGTGTTAAGGCTTGGAAGTGTCAGAAGGTAGGTGAAAGGGCGTCAGGTGGTCACATCATTAAACTTTTGGCGCCGTCGTTTTTTATGTGTCATATCCTTCATAATGATGGTGTCGATTGGTCTGGGGTTTCATTTTGGCGGGAAGAGTTTTAGTCGTTTGGGATCGTGGACTATAAATATGGGTTTGAAAGCAGCTGAGGGTTCACTTGGTTCATTTGCGAGTTTCGAAATCAGAGATCTTGTGCGCATCATATTGTCCGACTAATTCCCAAATTCCGCCTAGAACAACTATCTGGGGAAGAAATCCCCAACACATGGAATGTATCCCACCTCAAGTTTTATTTCAGTTGAACATACACCATAAGCGGATCCATACTTGTAACCACGGGTGTACTCTTTTTCCTCACTTGGTCTTTTTTCCCTAAGGAGGGTTTTGGCCAAGGAGGTTTTAACGAGGCACCCCCATTTCAATAAATAAAATGAGTGGTTCCCTACTTTATGACTCTATACTACTTTACTCGTGGTTAATTCGTTTAAGTTCCCCACCCTTACCACAAGTAAGCGGCCTGGGTCGAACACCCTTTACTCGTGGTTAATTCGTTTAAGTTCCCCACCCTTACCACAAGTAAGCGGCCTGGGTCGAACACCCTTTACTCGTGGTTAATTCGTTTAAGTTCCCCACCCTTACCACAAGTAAGCGGCCTGGGTCGAACACCCTTTACTCGTGGTTAATTCGTTTATGTTCCCCACCCTTACCACAAGTAAGCGGCCTGGGTCGAACACCATTTACTCGTGGTTAATTCGTTTAAGTTCCCCACCCTTACCACAAGTAAGCGGCCTGGGTCGAACACCCTTTACTCGTGGTTAATTCGTTTAAGTTCCCCACCCTTACCACAAGTAAGCGGCCTGGGTCGAACACCCTTTACTCGTGGTTAATTCGTTTAAGTTCCCCACCCTTACCACAAGTAAGCGGCCTGGGTCGAACACCCTTTACTCGTGGTTAATTCGTTTAAGTTCCCCACCCTTACCACAAGTAAGCGGCCTGAGTCGAACACCCTTTACTCGTGGTTAATTCGTTTAAGTTCCCCACCCTTACCACAAGTAAGCGGCCTGGGTCGAACACCCTTTACTCGTGGTTAATTCGTTTAAGTTCCCCACCCTTACCACAAGTAAGCGGCCTGGGTCGAACACCCTTTACTCGTGGTTAATTCGTTTAAGTTCCCCACCCTTACCACAAGTAAGCGGCCTGGGTCGAACACCCTTTACTCGTGGTTAATTCGTTTAAGTTCCCCACCCTTACCACAAGTAAGCGGCCTGGGTCGAACACCCTTTACTCGTGGTTAACATACAAACGCCAACAACGCAAACGCCAACAATACTCCTTTAGGAAAATACACATACAACATAACATCTCACATGCATAACATCATTATCCAACAAACACGTTCCTATCACATATGTTATCGTCAAAAACCAAAAACATATATATCCACAATATGCATCACATTAAAAGCAAGAAAAAATATTGTACGAGTTATTACAGACTTAGGATTCATTGCGAAATAAGACATCATAAAAACTACATCCTAAGCTGCTTTGTCACCCTCCACGGTCGCATCCACATCTTTCTCCGCCTCGGCCGCCTCATTCCCAACCTCTTCCCCACCCTCTTCATCCTCCCCTACCAGCTTTCCACCAACCACATCTTTATCTACATCGAACCTTGAATCCAGGGCATCCACATCCTTATAGAAGAAGGCCGCCTGCCGCAACCCCTTCTCAAAGCCATTTATATGCTCCTGAATAACACTGTTCTTCAAGTCATCCAACTCACCGACAGCCCCGTCATACTTGTCTTTTAGATCCTCATAGTCTTCCTCCAGCTCCCCTATACGCTTATTCAATTTCTCCTCAGAATCTAAACAACGGATCTTCCACGACACCAACCTCTTCCTCTCAGCCTCCCACCCTTCCTTCTCCTTCTCCAACGCCGCCTTCTCCTCCGCCAACTTGTCCACCTTACCCTGCAACTCCCCCACCTCTTTCACTTCCCTTCTGTAAAGGGACCCCACACGTCTACCCAACACCAATGCCTTACTCCCAAATTCAACCATGGTTCTCACAATATGATCAACCTCCATATTGTCGATGAAGTTCACAACAGTATCTGGCAAGTTGATTGAGATGTCCTTCCTCACGCATATCTCCGGCAACTCAATTAGCCCGGCCTCCGGCAACTTCTCGCCACTGGCCGACCCCGCCCCATCACCTGACTCGAGAATAGCTGCCCTTATTTTCTTCACATCCTTACCCTTCCCAGGTCGAGGCGGAAGCTCAGCCCTCCTCTTCGTGCCGCCATGAACGTGTACTTCCACCACGGATTCCTGCAGATTGGGAACACCAGTTTTCCCAGCCTCCTTGGCCTTGGCGGCCATCTCCTTCCTCAGCGCTTGAAAGAGCGCCAAGTTCTTCTTACCAGATTGTGCCATATGCCCTGCAATAACATATCACAACTCGGATCAAAACAACTTAGCATCATTAACACAATTTAAGTAATAAACAGATACCTTCAATATCTATAATTGGATGCACCGAATTATAAACCCTAACTAAGCCCTTAGTGGGCAACTTATCCACAAATCTTAACAACATCCCCACCACCTCCTTGTCTCCAGACGACAACTCCTCCACTCCCATATCCTTGTAACGCGAAGGATTATTGGTCCAACTGAAAGGGAACTTTGTACTTCCATCCGCATTCAGGAAATACGGCTCACCTCCCTCCTTCACCACAACCTTGAAGTATCCGTCTTTGAAGTGCTTGAAAGATTGGGAGAATGCATCCAACCTGCTAATGCTAGGACGACTTATTAATGATAGCCAGGTAGCCGGCCTCCGGGGTCTGGTATCATAGAAATACAAAAACGCATAAGGTGAAGGCTCCAAGTACAACGACTCGCACAGGATGCGGAAGGCCTGTAAGTAAGCCCAACTATTAGGATGTAGCTGAGTAGGCGCCACATTCAAAGCCCGCAGCACGCCCATAGTAAAGTCGTCAAAAGGTAGTCGTATATGAAGCTGAGAAAAATGGCACATGTACATATAAAAGAACTTCTCGGTAGCCCCTTCTTGCCCGTGGCATACCCGGTCGATTGCGCTCACTCTTTCCAACGAAACAATATCTCCGCTGACCCCTCTAGATATGACGGGTGTACAGTTTAGCCAAGAATTCAGCAGGCGAGACCACCTAAACAGCGATGACTGGTCACGAACATCAGATGCAACCCACGCATAACCGCCCCTGGTCGGCCAGTTACTCTCCTCCAGCTCTTCAGGAGGATCTTCTCGGACCTCCCTCACCACCTCCATTGGCATCCCGCTTGTGCCAACTCCAGCACTCACACCCTCTCCACGAAACCGTTCATCTCTACTCTTATCCGACTCAGTACTTTGACTACTACTAGACGTAGATAACGACGAGCTATCACTACTAGACATACCTGTTTGAGTTTTTACGGAAAGATGTCGGCGGAATTTGGGAACTAGTCGGACAATATGATGCGCACAAGATCTCTGATTTCGAAACTCGCAAATGAACCAAGTGAACCCTCAGCTGCTTTCAAACCCATATTTATAGTCCACGATCCCAAACAACTAAAACTCTTCCCGCCAAAATGAAACCCCAGACCAATCGACACCATCATTATGAAGGATATGACACATAAAAAATGACGGCGCCAAAAGTTTAACGATGTGACCACCTGACGCCCTTTCACCTACCTTCTGACACTTCCAAGCCTTAACACTGTTCACCACACTTAAAGGCTGGGGGACAGGTGTATCACACCTAGCCGGTTTTGCTAGTTCACCAACACATGTCATCCTTGACCGATAACCCATATCGGACAAGGCTGGGGGACTGGTGTACCGTACCTAACCGAACTCAATCAAGTAAATAGTACACACGTCAAAACCACCTACCATCTAGTACCCGTACACCACCAGCACAAGTCATCTAGGCAGGTAGCCGGCCGAAACCGACTACTTGCCTAGAAAGTTAACCAACATCAATACCCTATCTTCAATAGACCTCTAAGACCTGTTTCAGGACCAGGCCCACTCATGGCCCAAGCTGGGGCCCAAGCTGGGGCCCAAGACAAAACCCAGCCCATACAATAGTCAAACGTCATTAATGCTCTATAAATACACGTGGACCCCAGTAATTAAAGGTACGCATTCATTAATTGCTGATTTGACTCCCTGAGAGCTTTGACTTACTTGAGCTTCGGAGATTCTTCTGCAGGTAACCCCTCCTGGGTTCAAGCCGACATCTATCGAATGGGAAGAGGCCAACTGAGGAGATAGCGGACTACATGGTAAGGTGACTCTTGTGTCTGACCTCTTATTTGTTCTCTGCAGGAACAAAAATGCCCAATCACAATCCTTACCACTACTACTAATAGAATGCAAGAATCCAACTAGCTATTGTAGGGAACTTAAAAAAAAGACTAGAAAAGTAACTTAATGCAAAAACCAACATCAAAACAGACTGGCAACAGAGAAAAAACAGATTTAAAGATAATACAAAACATTAAGGTAAAAACTGGTTTAGTGGTTGAACTAAGAGTCTCTTGCACTCGGGAAGTCGTCTGGGAAGTTATGCCCAGTTTAGGGCCATATGAATTCCAAAAAGGAACCAAATATGTGTGCAAAGCATAACCCCAGTTGAAAACACTGAATCAACAGACAAGAACTGAAATTAAACTACAAACAATAAAAGAACACATAGAAATAGTGCAGAATTTAAAAGCTGAAAAATAGAATGCCGATAAGAGAAAAATAGCATAAGCGTAAATTGGTAATCAAAAATGAACTTCGAACTATGTCTTTCATTGAACAATCAAAGGTAGCTTACACGAGTTCAAGAGAAATCCTAAAATTAAAATGGTGAACAGGAGCTCACTTAGCAATCCGGCCACTTTGTACTCGTGATCAACCAAATTAAACTACTCACACACTAAGGAACAATCCAATATCTGAAGGCCACTTTGTGCTCATCAAATATGGAAAACCCTCTTACAATGCACTCTCTCTCCCTCGCGTAAGACCTCATCCTAGCTCTCTTCACAAAATCTCTCGCGCACACTCTCTAGGGCTCCTACTAAAAAACATAATTCATCCCTTTTAAACCCCCCAAAAGAAAAGCGAATCAGAAAATTGAAAATTGAAAACCTAACCCTCGTCTTTGCTCCCTTCGCGCACCAGAATTGCAACTCTGAAACTCTCTTCGTGACCCTTAATCAGCTCGACTTCTCTCCTCCACTCGTTCATCACGAATCCGCCCTAGTCTCATCACGCATCAGCCTCTTCTCTCTTCTCGGATCAGATCTTGCGCTCAGGGTGATGGATTCGCTTCTCTCGTCTACCCCTTGATTCTCAATCAGCCAGGCATCGTGTTTGGGTGTGACACTTAAGTGAAGCTTTACGTTTTGACCCAGCAATTGAGTTGACCAGGAGCACCCTTGCAATAAAAGAGAAGTTAGCAAGGGTTTAAAGCTAGAATCAAAAAGAAAAAAAAAAGCTTCTTGACAACTAATTTATTAAAAAGGTAACTCTAAAAGAACAAAACTAAATACAATAAAAGACTACTAAACGATGCCTTTTTAAAACATTTCAATAAAAACACTATTTTTTAACAACATCTAAGGCCCACTATTAGTTCTGCCTTAATTTTAAAGGGGCTGCCCCAAATCAGTTGGGTCTAGTCTATAAGGAGCCAAAGACCCTAAACCAGCTAACAACCTCATTTTTGCCATCTTACAGAAACACAGCCTCCTTACTCTCTCAATCTCTCCAACAGTGCTCTGCTAGGGTTTAACCCCAATCTTGATCCAGTGAGCTCAGTCTCGTTTTCTTGCTCCGTGTAAGTATTCTACAGCTCATACCTCTTATTTCTAATCATATGTTCATATTTCCAGTTAGGGTTTCGTAGTAAGCTTGTTTTAAGACTCGCTCCGCTATTTTTCTTTCCAGCTCTGAATCTGTTCTTAGAGTTACTTGTGCTCCACAGTTTGGGTGTCGAAGTTCTTGGCTAGCATTTTTCAGGTAAGGGAAGTTAGGGTTCTTCTTGATCTTCGATTTTTATGCTTGCTTTGATGATATTTTGTGGTTGTATGAGTTGTATGCTGCTGTGAGCTTATGAAATGTCTTATTGAGTAGTTTGGGTTGTGTTTGTTGGCTTGTTGTATGAGAGAATAGTGGTGAGCACGGGTTTTCTCGCCCAAGCGAGTACATCTCGCCTAGGCGAGACTAATAAGGGCTCGCCCAAGTTTCCTACTCGAGCTGTCGCTTAAGAGACGAGTCTTCGTTTTGAGTGAGATGCAATCTCGCTCAGATAAGGAGGACTCGCCTCAGCGAGAAATCGCAGGAAACCATTGTTCCCCCTTTCAAGCTCTTGCTTAGGCGAAAGGAGCTCGCCTGAGTGTGAGACCCTCTCGCCTGAGCGAGTCCTTTTTGCTTAAGCGAGGAGTTGGGCGAGGATGCGTTCTTGTTTTGTTGCTTCTCTATTCTTGGATGTTGGCACATGCTTGATTAATTTACTGATGTAGGATTATCTTGTTCCTTTTAGAGGATTAATGAATATGGTGATGTTTGATTAAGAAAACCAAGGAAATCCCCACTGGACATTAAGATAGCAAGCTATCTAGATATGAAGGTTCCTTTCCAAGGTTCTAGAGAGGAGGAGGATGGATTGATAGAGAGTAAGAAACCAAAAGGAAAAACATATAATAAAAAGAATATAAACCAAGAAGAGTAAAGAAATATAAAATGAAAAGCAAGGGAAAGGGGAGGAATGGAGGATTCACGCCACTACAAGGCTAGGCTAGAAGAAGCCATGGCAACCTTGAAGATGAGTGGTGTATGCCGCCACTTGCCTAGGCAAGATAAGGCTTGAAAGAACTCCACTCCCTAAGGAGGAATACTCTCACAAAAGGTTGAAACACAAAGTGTATAAATTCTCCAAAATGTTCAACCCTTGTACAAGTGTTGGAGGTCCCCTTAAATAGACAAGTCTAGGGGCCCCTTAGCAAAACAACTAAGTTAAAGGATTACAAAAGAAACCTAGCATGTTCTAGAAAGTAGGTCATCCTAGGGTGCATATGGGTGAATTTTCGTACAAGCCATCTAGGTGGCAAGTCTTCATGGTAAAGGCTCCCGAAGGAAGGTTCTAGAACATTCTAGAAGACTTGGTGTCCAAATCATGTGGGCCTCCCCTTTCTAGATGCTTCTAGAAAGTCTTATTCCTTCTCTCTCTTCCTTAGGACGCCAAGTGTCTCCTATGTGGTCCTCCCCCTTTCTTATTCCTACAAAAGTAAATTAAGGAATTTATTAACATGTTGGTTTAAGGTTTAGCTAATCTTGGGTCAACAAGTCCACCCTTAAGTCAAGGTCAACAAGTCAATTCAAAATAGTCAACCACAACCAACTTCAAGAAATTGAAACTAAAGAAATGCAAAATAAAGATAGAGAGGATAATGCCTTCCCTTTTGTCATGCAAATTCAATAACACTGTTGTTGACGCGATCAAATTAATACTACTAAACTATAGCAACTTCAGTATTGCTAATATAGTAGTCAAGAAAATAGAAAGGATAAAGTAACCCTAAGTCGTCTCCCAACGAACATGGAATTGATTTTTAACAAATTAGTTCTTATAACACTATACAAATGAGTTAGTCAAATAAAATAAAAAAATATAGGGGACTAAGATAAACAAAGATAGAAATAAAATTTAAAAGATAAAAAGAAATAAAAACAATAGTAAAGAAAATAGATTGATTCCATTGCTTTTTCAAAATAGATTCATCATCGGTTATCTAAAGATTATTGCTCAATTAATTATTGTTGTAGATTTACAAATTAATCAAAGTAAAGTCTCAATTAATTTGTTGGAGTTCTCACTTTTAACCAAAGTACAGTCTCAATTAAAAATGAGAACTTTTAGATTATCCACAGTAAATTCAACCAAAGTACATTCTCAATCAAATTTACTATGCCTAATCATGTCTATTCTTTTATCTTTTCACCAAATAAAAAGCTTAATGAATCAAAGTAAAGTCTCAATTAATTGTAGTTAGAGTAAATACCTTTAACCAAAGTAAAGTCTCAATTATTGGTAACTCATTTAATCATATGAAAGTTTCTAAATAAAATCAAAGTAAAGTCTCAATTTAATTAAAAAACCCTTGGACTCATATGATCAACATGCATATAGATTTAAAATCATTACTTTTTACGTGATTCAAAGATAAAAGACATAGATGAATTAAAACCTCAACAATAATAAAAAGAACAAATAAATTAATTGATCTAACCTTAGAGTCCAATTAAGAAATTACAATGGAATCAACCAAAGAAGTTTAGAACTCCATGAATGCAAAATAAAAATAGAAGAATAGAGAGAAGAAAAGAGAGAGAAAGAAATTAGGTCCCCCCAAGGGTTCCTCAATTTCGACGTGCCGATGTTGCTCCCTCTGCTTCTCCCTTGGTTTCTTTATATAGGAATTGGACTGGACTTTTCTATTGCTAAAATCTCTCAAATATCTTTTTAAAATAAAGATAAAGATAAAGATAAATATTCAAAGATATTTGGAGAGATATAGACTAATTCACAAATATAGTTTGGTTAATAATTTATGATATAATTAAATAAATTAATTATTTAAAGATATCTAATAAATTATTAACAAATAATATTTGCATTAATTTTCTCAATAAGCCATTTTTAATCATGTAGTCCAAATTTGCAGAGACATCCAAAAATATCAATATTTGCAGTTAAACCCCTCTTGTTTGACCAGTCTTTGACTAGATTTGAATATTTGACCAGATTGGACTATTTGACCAAGTTTGACCAGTTTAACTGTGCAATAGCAGACTGACACGTGTCATTCCCTTCTCTCTCTCAAAATTAGGGTTTCTGCCTCCTTCATGGATTGTGCCGCAGGTGCAACGGTGGCAGCGTTATGATCTACATTCGTGATGGTAGCGCGATGCTCTCTGCATCTGGTTTGGAAGCTTGGTTCGAATAGTTGATGGAGATTTCAAACTGCACCTCCAATAAGGCTGACGGCGTTTTCGCAGACCTGTGACGAGTTCTAGTGTAGATGCAGAAACCGTGGTGGCTGACGCATGGAGGCTCGAAAGGACTCGCACGGTGCAGGGCTGACTCGCTGTGTGCTCGCGAGGGAGTGGTGATGCGAAGATGGAGCTGCTGCAGGTGCGTTCATGAGGATGCGATTCTCCGGCGACGATGAGGTTCACTGCTGCAGTGATGGTTTCCTGACGGTGGACTGCGTCCTGCTGTAATGGCTGCTCCAGTGACGGCGAGGTGAAAGGATTCACAGTGATGCAGTTTGGTTTGTGGCTGGAACGTTGTTGCTCGTGGTGGATGGTGGTGGCGGAGTAGTGGCTGTCGGCCATGGTGCAAGAGGAGAGGTTAGGGTTTCTCATGGGAGAGATGAAGATGATGACGTGGCACCATTTGGTTGGCTGAATTTTTAGTGCTTGGATGCTACCACGTGTCATTCTCTAACTAGTTAATTTAATAAGTGGAAGATTGCCACATGGCATGATCTGAGTGCATCTTAGTTTATGAGTGCAAAAAGGGGTGAAAATAGACAAAGGTAGGGTGTAGAAGTAGGTATTCTATAGCCCATTTGAAAAGAGGGGAGTGTATATGTAATTTAGGGGGTGCAAAAGTGATTTTTCCAGAACTTGCTAATTTCAGCCTTATTTAAAAGTGTTCTGTAACTTCAATCAATTTATTTTTCCACCTTGAATGAGCCTAATCTTAACTTTAGCTGCATCAACAAACGTTAAAATATCCAAAAATAATTTATGCAGCTAAAAATCACTTTTTAACACATTTTTATCACACAAGCTCAAATATCAGAATTATCAATTAAATCACTCTTTAAGTACATAAATTCAATTAAATATCCATAATTAAACACTAAATGAGGGCAAAAATACGCACTCATCACATGCTCCTAGTGATCCTCCTAGGGTTGGCCTCCTTGGAACTTGATGAGGTGGTCACATCTTCATCATCCTCCCCCTCTTGGAGAGAATTTGACCATGAATTCTTAAGTCCTATATCAAAAGGAGAGAGGTCACTTACATTGAAAGAGTTGCTTACGTTGTAACTTGGAGGTAAATCCAACTCATAGGCATTATTGTTGATCCTCTTGAGGATTTGGAAAGGTCCACCCCTCTTGGAAGAAGTTTGGACTTTCTTTGGGTAGGAAATCTTTCCTTCCTCAAATGAAGCCATACCCAATCCCCTTCCTTGAAAAGGACTTCCTTCCTTCCTTTGTTGCCTAATTCTTGATACTTTTTCACCTTCCTTTCAATGGCTTCCATGACTTGTGTGTGCAAGTTTTGGATCATTTTAGCCTTTGCCTCCCCATCTTGGCAACTCCATGCCTCTTGAGTGGGAAGTGGAAAAAGATCAAGAGGAGTTAAAGGGTTAAAATCATACACTATTTCAAAGGGAGAGTGGGAGGTGGTAGAGTGCACAACCCTATTGCATGCAAACTCTAAATGGGGAAGAAGTGCCTCCCATTCACTAATGTTGTGGACTATCATGCACCTTAATAGTTGACCCAAAGTCCTATTGACCACCTCGGTTTGACCATCACTTTGAGGGTGACAAGTGGTGGAAAAGAGGAGTTTGGTTCCAAGTTTTACCCACAAGGTCCTCCAAAAATGGCTCAAGAACTTTGTGTCTCTATCACTTACAATGGTCTTAGGTAGGCCATGAAGTCTCACTACTTCCTTGAAGAAGAGATTGGCAATATGTGTTGCATCATCAACTTTGTGGCATGGAATAAAATGGGCCATTTTAGAAAATCTATCCACTACCACAAAGATGGAATCCCTACCCTTTCTAGTCCTTAGGAGCCCTAGAACAAAATCCATTGAAATGTCTACCCAAGGCTTGGAAGGGACGGGTAAGGGAATGTAGAGACCATGAGGTTGAACCTTGGATTTGGCTCTTAGACATGCTGGACAAGAATTGCAATGCTTATCAACATGCTTGCGCATGTGAGGCCAATAGAAGTGTTCTTTGAGGACTTCAAGAGTTTTGTTAGTCCTAAAGTGACCCATTAAGCCTCCCTCATGTGCTTCTCTTATGAGTGATGCTCTTAGAGACCCTTGGGGAATGCAAAGCCTTTTACCCTTAAAGAGATATTGGTCGGAAAGATAAAAGTCTTTGCTTCCCCCTTGGTGGCATTCACCATAGATAGAAGCGAAATCATTATCCTTTTCATACAAATCCTTAATATGATTAAAGCTAAGAAATTTAGTTTCAAGCATGGAAAGAAGAGTGTGCCTTCTTGAAAGCGCATACGCTACAACATTGGTCTTTCCTTGTCTGTGTTTGATCATATAAGGGAATTGCTCTAGGAATTCTACCCACCTTGCATGTCTTTTGTTGAGTTTGCCTTGGCTTTTCAAAAACTTAAGAGCTTCATGATCACTATGGATCACGAATTCTTTAGATAGAAGATAATGTTGCCAAGTTTGCAAGGTCCTCACAAGAGCATAAAGCTCTTTATCATAGGTAGAGTAGTTTAGATGACTTCCTTTGAGTTTTTTACTAAAGTAGGCTATGGGATGGCCCTCTTGAAGGAGCACGACCCCAATGCCTACATTGGAGGCATCATAGTTTATTTCAAAGGTCTTGGAAAAGTTGGGGAGGACTAGGAGTGGTGCTTTGATCAATTTCTCTTTTAATGTTTCAAAGGCCTTTGTTTGATCAATACCCCACTTGAAGTCAACTCCCTTCTTTACCAACTCATTCAAGGGTGTGGCTATGGTGCTAAAATTAGGCATAAATCTCCTATAAAAGCTAGCCAACCTATGAAAGGACCTTAATTCACTAACATTCCTAGGTGTGGGCCAATCTTTGATGGCCATGACTTTCTCTTGATCCACATGGACCCCATGTTTGCTAATTTTGAACCCAAGGAAGATCACATGATCCATGCCAAAAACTCATTTCTCTATGTTGGCAAATAAAGATTGCTTCCTTAGGGTACTTAGCACATCCCTTAAGTGTTGAAGATGGTCTTCTCTAGAGATACTATAGATGAGTATGTCATCAAAATAGACCATAACAAATTTGCCCAAGTATAGTCTAAGAACATGATGCATGAGCCTCATGAAAGTGCTTGGTGCATTAGTCAACCCAAAGGGCATGACTAGCCATTCATACAATCCAAACTTGGTTTTGAAAGAGGTTTTCCACTCATCTCCTTCCTTGATTCTTATTTGGTTATAACCACTCTTCAAATATATCTTTGAAAAGATGGTTGAACCATGAAGCTCATCAAGCAAGTCATCTAACTTAGGGATCGGATGCCTATATTTGATGGTGATATTATTGATGGCCCTACAATCTATACACATTTTCCATGTTCCATCCTTCTTTGGAACTAGGATCACGGGCATAACACAAGGACTCATACTATGTTGCACCCATCCCTTTTCTAACAAATCATTGACTTGTTTTTGAATTTCTTTGGCCTCCTCGGGATTGGTCCTATAGGTTGGCCTATTAGGCAAAGATGATCCTTAGATGAAGTCAATTTGATGTTCTATACCTCTTAGAGGTGGAAGTCCCTTTGGGGGATCTTGGAACACATTCTTGAATTCATCTAAGACTATAGACAAGTCTTGAGGACACTTAGGAGGAGGGTTTTGAAAGGAAGGAGAAGACTTACTTGGATAAGCAAGAAAAACTTGTTTTTGAGAAAGCATTACCTTTTTAGCTCCTTTGAAAGAGATCAAGCTCTTCCTTGCTTCCTTGGTGTGCACCATTAGTTGTGCCTTCTCTTCATTTCTTTTCTCAAACATTTGTTTTTGGTCATCACTTACTTCTTTGGGGGATAAAGGTAGTAATGTGATCCTTTTGCCTTGGAAGTTAAAAGAAAATTTATTGGAATGACCATCATGGAAAGATTTTTTGTCAAATTGCCATGGCCTTCCAAGAAGTATGTGAGTTACTTCCATGGGTACTAAGTCACACAAAACATTATCCTTGTAATTTCCAATGGAGAAAGTGATGAGAACTTGTTTATCCACATTTATTTCACCATTTTCACTTAACAAAGATAGTTTATAGGGCTTGGCATGAGGGATGGTGTCCAAGCCAAGCTTGTCCACTACCCTTGTGCTAGCCACATTGACACAACTTCCACCATCAATAATGAGGGAACAAGTCTTTTTGTTGATGAGGCATCTTGTATGAAAAATATTTTCCCTTTGAGATTCAAATTCCTTTTGGACTTGACCCAACATTCGCCTCATAACTAAAAGACCTCCTTCATGAGGTTTGATCTCATATTCACTTGAAGGGGAAGAAGTGTGTGATGAACTACTCTTGGGGGAAGATGGAGGGGAATGTTCACTTTCAACTTCTCCTTTGGCGTTCAAGAAAATGTTCCTCTTTGAAGGACAATTGGAGGTTATGTGTCCAAAGCCTAAGCATTTAAAACATTTGATAAAACTAGTTCTTGGCTCTTGAGAAGAAGTTGGTTTATCATGCATAGTCCTAGTCGAATTTGGTTTAGGTGTGGGGTCTTGGGATGATTTGGAAGGTGTTTTAAAATCCTTTTTCTCCTTACCTTCCAAGGTTTAGAGTAGTAGTCATTGTCTGAAGTACTCTTCTTGACCTCTTGTTTTCTTTTCAATTGGTTTTCCACTTTCAAGGCCAAGTGCAAAACTTTGCTAAGAGTGGAGTACTCATACAAGTCAACTACATCTTGAATTTCCCTCCTTAGACCACTCACAAACCTAGTGACTTTCTCTTCTTCATGCTCATCATGGAGTCCGACCTTTAAGAGTATGGACTCCATCAATTTGAAATATTCTTCAACACACATAGACCCTTGTTGAAGCCTTTGGAGCTTCAAAAGAGTCTCCCTCCTATGATAGGAAGGTCTAAAAAGTTCGCGCATTTTAACTTTAATGTCCATCCAAGAAGCCGCGGGTGGCTCTTGGTTATAATTGTCCATACAAATTTGATGCCACCAAGTAATGACATACTTTTCAAACTCTAAAACTACCAATTCTACTTGCTCTTGATCACTAACTCTATGAATGCTAAAAATTTGATCCACTTTTTGTTCCCACTCCATGTAAGCATTGGGGTCATGTTTTCTTTTGAACTTTGGGATTTTGATGGGAGGAGGTTGCCTTTGATGTTGCACTTGGTGCCTTCTTTCTCCACCCCATCCGGGCCTTCTTCTTCTTTCCTCACTTCCATAGGAGTCCACGGAAGGAGATCGCCTCCTTGCCCTTCTTTCCTCTCTTGGTTGGATTTGTTGTTGTTGTTGCACTTGTTGAATTTGTTGTTGCACTTGTTGTATTTGTTGCATTTGTTGTTGCATGAATATTTGAAAGGCTCTCTCTTGTTGTTCCCTATCTTCTTGCCTTTTAAGCTCCATTTGTTGGAGGAGGCTAGTGACATCAATGATGGTCCCTTGATGTGCCACGGGAGTCACCACTTAAGGTGAGTATGGAGAAGCCGAACCTTCTCCCTCTCTTACATCCTCCAAAACTGGACTCAAATCCATGTTTTCCTACAAAACAACTCCAAAAATCCGAGACAAGTAAAGAAGTTGGTTAGCAAATGATAAGAAACCCGTGACCAAGTGTGGTCAAAATAAACAGCCCAAGTGTTTTGATCACTCTCCCCCAAAGCAACAAGGCAAGGCTACACTCAAATCCACCAAAAAGGAGTGAAATGCTTTCAAAGATTTTGGAAACCTTTTCAAGACAAGTTCAAGTGGCTTGGCCACTACACTCAAAGGAAAGCAAAGGAAGAAAACTACTAAGACAAAACAAAGAATCTAAAGACAATCAATAAAAGTACTTAAAGGCAAGAAAGCTAAACTCTAAGGAAAGGATATCAAGGTGACAAAACTTCAAATCAAAACAAGCAAGAAAAGCACATGAGAAGACTCTATTGGAAAAATACTTGAACTATGCATCACCAAGTCTCAAATCATGCATACACCAATAAAGATCATAACCAAGTTTTAAGCATGGAATTAATTAGTCAATATCACCCAACACCCAAATATGAAAACTAGTAGCATAACACTTAATGGAAACACAATTTTGGTTCATCAAAGAGCCATATTGCTCTAGGTAAGATTGTAAAAGTGTACCAAAATTTTTCTTCTTTCAAAAACTAGTTTCACAAAATGATGAGAATGGTGTTTTGTGTGGCTTGGACACTTAGTTCCCAAATTTTTAGGCCAAAATCAAGTTCAAGGAGCATACATCAAACAAGACATAAGGTGAATGCAATATTCAAATACTTGGAATAACAAGAACAAGAAAACTTCAAGCTAACATATGACATATGACTCAAGCAAAAGTTAGGCATATTTAAAGACTCAACATGACATACACAAAGACATAAACATGTAGCTATGATGCATTTAAACTCATGGATTTGAAGTTCAATGACTAAGCATCCAAAGACATGTTATCCAACCACATTTAGGAGCAAAAAGAGTCACAAAACCGAAGCCAAAATTGCCATAACATAACATGAAAACGTTGTTTTTCGTATTCTTGGCAGCTCTGACCTTTGCTCATTCATTTGATCATAACTCTCTTCACAGAACTCCAAATGAGTTCATTCTTTTTGTGTTGGAAACTAGACTCACAGATATTTCTTTTGATATAACGAACGTTAATTTTGAACCACTGAGCTAGCTGCAATATTTTTTTCAAAAACGCACACGTTGCTGCCAGCACTATTTTTATGTGGACCATTCAAAGATAGCTACAAAAACAAGGTTAGAACATGAAAACACCATATTTAAGGACAACCAAAGCTCTAGACACCATATTTAACCAAAGTGCAGTCTCAATTAAAGTGAGAACTTTTAGATTATCCACAGTAAATTTAACCTAAGTACAGTCTCAATCAAATTTTACTATGCCTAATTATGTCTATTCTTTTATCTACTTACCAAATAAAAAGCTTAATTAATCAAAGTAAAGTCTCAATTAATTGTAGTTAGAGTAAATACCTTTAACCAAAGTAAAGTCTCAATTATTGGTAAAAACTCATTTAATCATATGAAAGTTTCTAAATAAAATCAAAGCAAAGTCTCAATTTAATTTAAAAACCCTTGGACTCATATGACCAACATGCATATAGATTTAAAATCATTACTTCTTACGTGATTCAAAGATAAAAGACATAGATGAATGAAAACATCAACAATAATAAAAAGAACAAAGAAATTAATTAATCTAACATCAGAATTCAATTAAGAAATTACAATGGAATCAACCAAGTAGTTTAGCCTTCCATGGAATGCAAAATAAAATAAAAATAATAGAAGAAATTCCTAAATTCCGAAGTGCCGAGCTTATTCTTCTGCTTCTCCCTTGGTCTCTTTATATAGGAATTAGACTAGGCTTTTCTGTTGCTGAAACCTCTCAAATATCTTTTAAAATAAAGATAAAGATAAATATTCAAAGATATTTGGAGAGATATAGACTATTTGACAAATATAGTTGGTTAATAATTTATGATATAATTAAATAAATTAATTATTTAAAGATATCTGATAAATTATCACCAAATAATATTTGTATTAATTTTTTAAATAGCCCATTTTCAATTCTGTAGTCCAATTTTGCAGAGACAAAAAAAATCAATATTTGCAATTAAACCCCTCTCCTTTAACTAGTCTTTGACTTTTTGACCAGATTTGACCAACTTTAACCATTTCAGTGTCCATTGAGATGATGACACGTGGCAGCTCCTTCTCTCTCCCAAATTAGGGTTTCGCATATGCTTGTAGTTGCTCTAATGGCGTTGTTGCCGACAACGATGAAGCTTTGATGATCATCAATGGTGTGTGAAGCTTTATTGTTCGAATAGGTGCATTTTCTGCTCCGACGAAGGTTCTGCACTGGTGGTTTATGCGTTCTTCATTATCGACTTACTCGTGCTGGTTTTTGGTGGTCCTTCGGTGTCATGGTGAGCGGTGCAGTATTGGCGTTCACGGTGGCTGCTTTATTCCGCTGCATTTGGTGATTGCTGGTTTTGGGTTTTCCGGCAGGGACTCATGGTGGTGATGGGTGAACGAACTACTGCTGCGGTGCTGCCATGGAAGTGGTGTTGTTCTTGCTGGTGCGTCGCGAGTCCAAACAGTGACGATGGCGGCTCACAGTGGCGCGAGGTGTTGCGACTCTGTTGCAGATTTGTGCAGCTTGAAGATGATGGAGGTGGCCGTGATAGGATGTGTTGGTTGGCGATGGTTGTAGCTGTAGGTGCTGCAGTGCGTTGCAGGTGCTCGCGATGGTGATGATGGCAGCTGCAAGGTGCAACTATTGGATGAAGGTGCCTAGGGTTTGAGGGAAGAAGATGATGATGACGTGGCACTACTTCATTGGCTAAATTTTGAGTTTTTGAGTTGCTAGATCATGACAGTGTCCTTCTCTAATTGGTTAGTTTAATAAGTGGAGGATTGCCACATGGCATGATCTGAGTGAGTTGGGTTTAAGTGGTAGGGGGGTGCAGAATAAGTAAAAACTGGGGTGCATAAGTGATTTTTCCAGAACTTGCTAATTTCAGCCTTAATTTAAAGGTGTTATGTAACTTCAATCAATTCATTTTCCTACCTTGAATGAGCTTAATCTTAACTTCAGCTGCATCAACAAACGTTAAAATATCCAAAAATAATTTATGTAGCTAAAAATCACTTATTAACACATTTTTATCACACAAGCTCAAAAGTCTAATTATTAGAATTGTTAATTAAATCACTCTTTAAGCACACAAATTCAATTAAATACCCAGAATTAAACACTGAATGAGGGAAAAAATATGCACTCATCATACCCACACACTTATCCTTTTGCACTCCTGGGCAAAATTGAGTAATTTCAAAACTTGTTCTGAGGTATTTTATTTCACATTAACACTGGATCAAAGGAATGAACATCACTGGAGACAAATCAATACTCTAGAAATCAAGTTATCATGCATATACAAACGGAAAAGTTCTATTTTTCACACTTGAGTTAATCTTTTGAATTCACAAGAAAATCAAATATTAAAGATATCACTCAAGATAAAGTGTATATTTTCTTTCCAAAATTCGCTCAAGTGTTTGGGCTTGTGTTTTCACTCAAAATACTCATGTAAGTAAACTCTCATAATACTTAACAAGACTCTAATATTCACAAACTTTCAGAAAAAATGCATTCAAAGATCATGAGGACTTTTCACAGGTTATAATGGGGCCAAGGCAAAGGTAGGAAAAATTTTAGGATTTTTGGGTTTTTGAAATTAAAATATAAAAAGAATAATGGAGCATAACTTCAAAAACAACTCTTTTTCGTTTATTGCTTGTTGCTCTCTCTTTTTTTTAGAGAAAAATTATTTCAACACTTTTTCGTCAACAATTTTTCCTTTTGCCATTTTTATTAATTTGTGGGTGAGGTACTCACCCACACACTTTATTCCTCAACCATTCATGAACACAATCCATTAGCTCTTTCTTTCTTTCTAAGGTAGAATATGGTCTTTTTCTTTTCAAGGTTATAGGCTTAAAACAAGAAAAAGAGGTTTAAAAGCTCAAAGGGGATACCAATGGATTAATATCAAGGTGGGCTTATTTGGCCAAGTAGCTAAAAATAAAAAATTCCTCAGCCATATCAAATCATGCATATTCACCTAAGATGCAAAACAAAAGAGTCAAGCTAAACATTTGAGTATAAACAAACATGAGCAAGTCACTCAAGAAAAAATAGGAATGACACATGGTAGTTCATCCTTTACATTAAGGCTCAAGACTCACAAGGTCAAATTCTTTCATAAAAGATTTAATCAAGAAATTCTCAAATAAACTCAATTAGCAAATCATAGAAACAATCCACTCATATCAACATGACTTTTATTTTTCCAGAATTATGATCATCCCAATTATTGAATCAAATTCCAAAATCCAATGTCAATATGCTTTATTTAATACAGGGAAATATTTTTGGTGGATTTCTTATGAGACATATTGTTTAAAAGTTTCACTTAGTAAAAAGTTAATACTTTCACAATTTTCTCAAAAAGAAATCACAATTTTTTTTAAATGAAAAAAAACAAAAAAAGGAAAATCCTACCTACAGTTTGTCTCCCCCACACTTATTTCAAAAAAAAAATGTCCTTGATGGACTTATTTTGGGGAGGAAACGAAAAAATTTGTGGCTTTTGGCTCAATCTGGCCATATGTTAAAATTTATTTTCTTTAATTTTACAAAGTACAAATCAACTTGTACCATTTTCTTAATTTTTACATTTTTATTTTTATAAAAACTAAAAACAAAAACACATATTTTTGAAATTCTTTTAAATTTTTCACAAGAATTAAAAACAGAAAACAAATATGCATGCAATTTAACTTTTCTATCAACAATGATTTCAAAAGAATTTGAATATAAGCTCTTTACCTGTTGCAGCAACCTTTCATCTTTTTCTGCAGCCATGTCAACAAAGATAACCACTGAAAACTTATTTGTATCATTCACATCAACAAATTTGATGTGTGGAGTGTGTGGCTTCAACTTAACTTGAGCATCATCAGGTGCATTCGGATGGTTAAGTGGATCATCAGTAATCCTCACAATCTCATCTTCTGAGCAAAAATTTTCACCCGGTGTTGTTGACTATACTGCTTTATCATTAACCAAGTCAGTTGCAATAGTGGATGCTTCAGCTGCATCTTCGAATACAGTTGTCTCTACAACTGGACTTGGTTCCTCTATTGTATTATCCTCATAACTTTACTGTTGAAAATGATCATTTGTACTCATATCCTCATCAACGGGTACAACTTTATATTCACATTGAGCATTATCAACATATCCATCAACAAATATGTTTGTGTGAGAATCTTTAATTTCTTCATACACTTCACCAACATCTTTAATATGTCCATCAGTAGACATATTACTATGAAAATCATTATATTGATCACGAGATATATCAATGTGATGTGATCCCGCTATCGGTTTTTCAGACTGACCCTGTGATTAGTGCATATTTTTTCCCTCATGTAATGTTTAATTCTGGGTATTTAATTGAATTTGTGTGCTTACAGATTGATTTAATTGGGATTTCCTATAATTGAGTTTATTGACCATGAGATACAAAAACATGTTAAAAATAGCATTTTAGTTGCATAAATGTTCTTTGGATATTTTGAGGTGTGTTAGTGCAACTGCAGCTAAGTTGAGCGCATGGAGGTGTGGAAATAAATTTATTAAAGTTTCATGACACCTTAAAGATAAATCCAAGAATAAGAAATTATCAAAAGCACAAAAATCCAAGACAAGCATTGCATGAAGACAACAAGAAAAGCTTGAAAAAGTGAAGAAGTTTGGCTAAACCAAGAAGAGAGGAACAAAAAATTGGACCTTACGGTTTTCTTTATCTTTATGATAGAAGATAATTTGGGAAAAATATATCTTAGATATTTTATTTGATATTTTTAAATGATTATCTTATTTAATTATATCATAAAATATTAAAAGATAATAACTACCAAATCTTTTTAAATATGACAATATCTTCTTGAATCTTTTTAGTTCCACAAAAAACAAATATATCTTGAAGATATTAGATTATTTAGAAGATAATTTAAGGATATTGCAAAGGGATTTTTTGGAAAATTAATACAAATATTAATTGGTGATAATTTATCATATATCTTTAATTAATTAATTTAATTATATTAGATATTGATATTATGAACCAACTATATTTGTCAAATAGTTTATATCTCCCTAAATATTTTTAAATATATATCTTTATCTTTATGTTGAAAGATATTTGAGAGATTTTAGCAACAGAAAAGTCCAGTCCAAGTCCTATATAAAGAGACCAAGGGAAAAGTAGAAGAGAAGCTCGAGACTTCGGAGTTTAGGAACCCTTTAGGGGGGGGCTAATTTCGTTTCCTTTCTCTCTCTATTATTCTTTATATTTTTATTTTACTTTTGCATTCTATGGATTGCTAAACTGCGTAGGTTGATTCCGTTGTAATTTCATTATGGATTCTGAGGTTAGAATAAAATAATTTCTTTGTCCTTTTTATTATTGTTGAGGTTTAATTTCATCTATGTCTTTTATCTTTGAATCACGTAAAAAGTAATGATTTTAAATCTACACACATGCTAATCATATGAGTTAAAGGGTTTTTAAATTCTATTGAGACTTTACTTTGCTTTTATTTAGAAACTTTCATGTGATTGGATGAGTTTTTACCAATAATTGAGATTTTACTTTGGTTAAAGGTATTTCCTCTAACGAAAATTAATCGAGACTTTACTTTGATTAATTAAGCTTTTTATTTGGTGAGGAGATAAAAGAACAGACATGATTAGGCATAGTAAAATTTGATTGAGACTGTACTTTTGTTGAAATTACTGTGAATAATCTAAAAGTTCTCACTTTTAATTGAGATTGTACTTTGGTTAAAAGTGAGAACGCCAACAAATTAATTGAGACTTTACATTGATTAATTTGCAAATCTACAACAATAATTAATTGAGCAATAATCTTTAGATAACCGATGATGAATCTATTTTGAAAAAGCTGTGGAATTAATATATTTTCTTTACTATTGTTTTTATCTTTTCTATCTTATTTTATCTTTTTATCTTTATCTCTCATAATTTTATTATTTTATTTGACTAACTCTTTTGTATAGTTTTATAAGAACTAATTTGTTAAAAATCAATTCCATGTTCGTTGGGAGACGACTTTGGGTTAC
Organism: Vigna unguiculata; assembly: GCF_037176805.1. Taxonomy (NCBI): domain Eukaryota; kingdom Viridiplantae; phylum Streptophyta; class Magnoliopsida; order Fabales; family Fabaceae; genus Vigna; species Vigna unguiculata. The sequence continues at coordinate 17,531,267 of NC_140795.1, read as the reverse complement.
TTTATCCTTTCTATTACGTTGACTACTATCTTAACAATAATGAAGTTGTTATAGATAAGTAGTATTAATTTGATCGCGTCAACGATAGCGTTATCAAATTTGGCGCCGTTGCCGGGGAACACTGTTAGAATTTTTATCATTTTAGTTCTTATTTTTTTATATTCTTTTGATTTTATGTTTTTATTTTATCACTAACATTTTTTTATCTTAATTTTTTTTTCTAACATTTATTTTATTTTATTTTCTTTAGTTGTTATTTTTTTAGTTAGTTTATTTTTTTAAAAGTATAATTTTTTTTTGAGGATTTTTGTTGGGAAATTTGTGAAACTAGTTGGGAAACAGTTTGGCTAAGGAAAGACAAGGTACTTAAGTTGTCCATTGAGACGCACCTCTCTTTCCTGGAAGTCTACTCAGCAAGCTTTCAACTTATTTCTTTTCAGAAAACCTCTTTCAAAAATGAAAAATATTTTTTCATATGAAAATAATCAACAGTGTGATTTTCAAGTGAATTATAATTATTATCCACAGCAACAACATGATCCATACAATTATCAACAACAAATTGTTACACCTACTTCTGCACCTGATTTAAGTATGTTAACTATACGTCAACTGAATGATCTGTATCCTAGATCATCTTTTATGGAATATGAGAAACCATCATACCATGAGCAACAACCATATTCTGAGTGTCCACCTCAGTCATTACATGTTCCATTTGGTTCTCAACAACAACAACATGCACCATCACAACAAGTTGCAGCAATCAATGGACCATCCTATAAGGTAGTTATGTTATTAATGGATGGACTGAGAAAGAAATTATACACCATAGATGAAAGGTTGCGAGCTGATCAACGATGTGAAGATATTGAGCAAAAATGGTATCGAAATGATAAAGTGTTGTATGACATGATGGAGTATGCAAGTAACAACAACTTTGTAGAATTACTTTGTACTGTTAATACTACCCTCCAATGCCATCTGAGATTAAATCTCATAATTTAGAGCACTTCGTCAAGAAATAGAAGATATGCTTCTAAAGTTGGCCATTAGAGTTGAACAAATGTCAGAAGATTTAAGTCAGCTAATGAAAGACAAAGTTATGAAGGCCACCTTAGAAAAACTTATGAAGACAATAGTTGAGCAAAGGGATGAAATGATAATGTTAAGGAGCATGAATCAAAGGATGGAACAATTGAGCACTAATGTGAATGAGTACACGATTCAAATGTTAGATCAACCAACACCAGAATCACATCACGGTGATATATCTACTGATAGATATAGTGATGCTCATAGTAATATGTCTACTGATGGACATATTAAGGATGTTGCTGAAATTTAAGAAGAAATTGAAGATGCATCTGAAGCATCTACTATTGCAACTGACTTGGTTAATGATGAAGCAGCAGAGTCAACAACACCAAGTGAAAATTTTTGCTCAGAAGATAAAATTATGAGGATTACTAATGATCCGCTTAACCATTCGAATGCTTCTAATGATGCTCAAGTTGAGTTAAAGCCACACACTCCACACATCAAGTTTGTTGATGTGAATGATGCAAATAAGTTTTCAGTGGTTATCTTTGTTGACATGGCTGCAGAAAAAGAAGAAAGGTTGCTGCAACAGGAAAAGAGGTTAGATTCAAATTCTTTTGAAATCATTGTTAATAAAAAAGTTAATTTGCATGTATGCATGTTTGTTTTTTGTTTTTGTTTTTAATTTTAAAAATATTAAAAAAATTTCAAAAATATGTGTTTTTGTTGTACAAGCTGACTTATACTTTATAAAATTAAAGAAAATAAATTTTAACATAGGGCTAGATTGAGCCAAAAGTCCCAAATTTTCTGTTTCCTCCCTAAAATAAGTCCATCAAGGACATTTCTTTTGAAATAAGTGTAGGGGAGACAAACTGTAGGTAGGATTTTTTTTCTTTTTTGTTTTTCAATTTTTGTTTTGTTTTCATAAAAAATATTGTGATTTCTTTTTGAAAAAATTGTGAAAGTATTAACTTTTTACTAAGTGAAACTTAAATGTCTCTTAAAAAATCCACCAAAAATATTTCCCTGCTTTCAATAAAACATATTAACATTGGATTTTTAGGATTTGATTCAATAATTGGGATGATCATAATTCTGGAAAAAATAAAAGTCATGTTGATATGAGTGGATTGTTTCTATGATTTACTAATTGAGTTGATTTGAGAATTTCTTGATTACATCTTTTATGAAAGAGTTTTGACCTTGTGAGTCTTGAGCCTTAATGCAAAGGATGGACCGCCATGTGTCATTCCTATTTTTTCTTGAGTGACTTGCTCATGTTTGTTTATACTCAAATGTTTAGCTTATTCTTTTATTTTGCAACTTAGGTGAATATGCATGATTTGATATGATTGAGGCATTTCTTGTTTTTAGCTACTTGGCCAAATAAGCCCACCTTGATATTAATCCATTGGTAGCCCCTTTGAGCTTTAAACCTCCTTTTTCTTGTTTTAAGCCCATTGTAAACCCTTAAAAAGAGAAAGACCATGTTTTTTCCTTATCTTAGGAAAGAAGAAAGGAGCTAGTAGATTATGATAGGATTGGTTGAGGAATAAAGTGTGTGGGTGAGTACCTCACCCACAAATTAATAAAAATGGCAAAAGGAAAAATTATTGATGAAAAAGTGTTGAAATGAAAAAAATGATTGCTTTCTAGAAAAGAGAGAGCAACAAAGCAATCAACGAAAAAGAGTTATTTTTGAAATTATGCTCCATTATTCTTCCAACATTACTATTTCAAAAACCCAAAAATTCTAAAATTTTTCCTACCTTTGCCTTGGCCTCATCATAACCTGTGAAAAGTCCTCATGATCTTTGAATGCATATTTTCTGAAAGTTTGTGAATATTAGAGTCTTGTTAAGTATTAGTAGTGTTTACTTACATGGGTATTTTGAGTGAAAACACAAGCCAAAACACTTGAGTGAATTTTGGTGAGAAAATACACATTTAACTTGAGTGCTTTCTTTCATAATTGAATGTCTTGTGAATTCAAAAGATTAACTCATGTGTGAAAAATAGAATCTTTCCGTTTGTTTATGCATGGTAATTTGATTTCTATAATATTGATTTGTCTCAAGTACGGTTCATTCCTTTGATCCAGTGTTGATATGAAGTAAAATACCTCAAAATAAAGTTTTGAAATTGCTCAATTTTGCCAAGGAGTGCAAAAGGATACGTGTGTTGTTATGATGAGTGCGTATTTTTGGCCACTTTTAATGTTTAATTTTGGGTATTTAATTGAATTTGTGTGCTTAAAGATTGATTTAATTGGGATTTCCTATCATTGGGTTTATTGACCATGAGATACAAAAACATGTTAAAAATAGCTTTTTAATTGCATAAATGTTCTTTGGATATTTTGAGGTGTGTTAGTATAGCTGCAACTAAGTTGAGCTCATGGAGGTGTGGAAATAAATTTATTAAAGCTTCATGACACCTTAAAGATAAATCCAAGAATAAGAAATTATCAAAAGCACCAAAATCCAAGCCAAGCATTGCATGAAGACAACAAGAAAAGCTTGAAAAAGTGAAGAAGTTTAGCTAAACCAAGAATAGAGAAACAATAAATTGGACCTTGCGGTTTTCTTTATCTTTATGATAGAAGATAATTTGGGAAAAATATATCTTAGATATTTTATTTGATATTTTTAAATAATTATCTTATTTAATTATATCATAAAATATTAAAAGATAATAACTACCAAATCTTTTTAAATATGCAAGATCTTCTTGAATCTTTTTAGTTCCACAAAAAACAAATATATCTTGAAGATATTAGATTATTTAGAAGATAATTTAAGGAGATTGCAAAGGGATTTTTTGGAAAATTAATACAAATATTAATTGGTGATAATTTATCATATATCTTTAATTAATTAATTTAATTATATTAGATATTGATATTATCAACCAACTATATTTGTCAAATAGTCTATATCTCTCCAAATATTTTTAAATATTTATCTTTATATTTATTTTAAAAGATATTTGAGAGATTTTAGCAACAGAAAAGCCCAGTCCAAGTCCTATATAAAAAGACCAAGGGAGAAGTAGAAGAGAAGCTCGAGACTTCGGAGTTTAGGAACCCTTTAGGGGGGGCTAATTTCGTTTCCTTTCTCTCTCTATTATTCTTTATATTTTTATTTTACTTTTGCATTCTATGGATTGCTAAACTTCTTAGGTTGATTCCATTGTAATTTCATTATGGATTCTGAGGTTAGAATGAAATAATTTCTTTGTCCTTTTTATTATTGTTGAGGTTTAATTTCATCTATGTCTTTTATCTTTGAATCACGTAAAAAGTAATGATTTTAAATCTACACGCATGCTAATCATATGAGTTAAAGGGTTTTTAAATTCAATTGAGACTTTACTTTGCTTTTATTTAGAAACTTTCATGTGATTGAATGAGTTTTTCCCAATAATTGAGACTTTACTTTGGTTAAAGGTATTTCCTTTAACGAAAATTAATCGAGACTTTACTTTGATTAATTAAGCTTTTTATTTGGTGAGGAGATAAAAGAATAGACATGATTAGGCATAATAAAATTTGATTGAGACTGTACTTTGGTTGAATTTACTGTGAATAATCTAAAAGTTCTCACTTTTAATTGAGATTGTACTTTGGTTAAAAGTGAGAACGCCAACAAATTAATTGAGACTTTACATTGATTAATTTGCAAATCTACAACAATAATTAATTGAGCAATAATCTTTAGATAACCGATGATGAATCTATTTTGAAAAAGCAGTGGAATCAATCTATTTTCTTTACTATTGTTTTTATCTTTTCTATCTTATTTTATCTTTTTATCTTTATCTCTCGTATTTTTATTATTTTATTTGACTATCTCTTTTGTATAGTTTTATAAGAACTAATTTGTTAAAAATCAATTCCATGTTCGTTGGGAGAAAACTTTGGGTTACTTTACCCTTTCTATTATGTTGACTACTATCTTAACAATACTGAAGTTGTTATAGATAAGTAGTATTAATTTGATCGCGTCAATGACAGCGTTATGACTCTACAAGCTTTGTGTGGCAGCATTCATCATCTCTTTTTGATATGTCTGATTCATTTTCATCATTTCAATCATCATATTCATCATATCTTCCAAAGTGACTTTCTAATTGTACCATTCATTAGTTGACTCAAATCTTCAGACATTTGTTCAGCTCTGATGGCAAACTTTAGAAGCATATATTTGATTTCATGACGAAGTGCTTTAAAATCTGGATTTTCAGGAAATCTCTGATGGGGTTGAAGGGTGGTATTAACAGTTACAAGTAATTCTATGAAGTTGTTCTTACTTGCATCCCTCAACATATCAGACAATATTTGCTTATTTTCGTACCACTCTTGCTCAATATTTCTGCATTGTTGATCAACTCGTAGCCTTTCATCCATGGACTCTAATTTCTCTATAATTTCACCCATTAGTATCATAACTTCTTTGTAGGATGGTCCATTGGTTGCTTCAAATTATTATGGTGGTACATATTGTTGCTGAAAACTATTTGGAACATATGGTTGTTGAGGTGGACACTCAAAATATGGTTGTTGCTCATATCCCAAAAAAGATGATCTAGGATATAAATCATTAAATTGTCGTAAAGTTAACTCACTTATATCATGTGCTGAAGTAGGTGTGACAATTTGTTGTTGATAATCATATGAATCACGTGGTTACTGTGGATAGTAATCATAGTTCACTTGAAAATCACATTGTTGATTATTTTCGTATGAAAAATTATTTTGCATTTTTGAAAGAGGTTTTCTGAAAAGAAATAAGTTGAAAGCTTGTTGAGTAGACTTCCAAGAAAGAGAGGTGCATCTCAATGGACAACTTAAGTACTTTATCTTTCCTTGGCCAAAGTTTTTCCCAACTAGTTTCACAAAATTCCCAACAAAATTCCTCAAACAAAAACTACGCATAAAAAAATAACCAAATAAAATAAAATAAAATAACTAAAGAAAATAAAAAAAATGTTAGAACAAAAATTGAGAAAACAAAATGTTAGTGATAAACAAAAAAAATCAAAAATAAAATCAAAAGAATAAAAATAAAAATAAGAACTAAAATGATAAAAATACTAACCGTGTTCCCCGGCAACAACGCCAAATTTGATAACGCTGTCGTTGACGCGTTCAAATTAATACTACTAAACTATAACAACTTCAGTATTGTTAAGAAAGTAGTCAACAAAATAGAAAGGGTAAAGCAACCCAAAGTCGTCTCCCAACGAACACGAAATTGATTTTTAACAAGCTAGTTTTTATAAAATGTATACAAAACGGTTAGTCAAATAAAATAATAAAAATATGGGAGGATTAAGATAAAAAGATAAAATAAGATAGAAATAATAGTAAAGAAAATAGATTGATTCCATTGCTTTTTCAAAATAGATTCATCATCGGTTATCTAAAGATTATTGCTCAATTAATTATTGTTGTAGATTTACAAATTAATCAATGTAAAGTCTCGATAATATGTTGGCTTTCTCACTTTTAACCAAAGTATAGTCTCAATTAAAAGTGAGAACTTTTAGATTATCCATAGTAAATTCAACCAAAGTACAATCTCAATCAAATTTTACTATGTCTAATCATTTTTATTCTTTTATCTCCTCACCAAATAAAAAGCTTAATTAATCAAAGTAAAGTCTCAATTAATTGTAGTTAGAGTAAATACCTTTAACCAAAGTAAAGTCTCAATTATTGGTAAAAACTCATTTAATCATATGAAAGTTTCTAAATAAAATCAAAGTAAAGTCTCAATTTAAATTAAAAACCCTTGGACTCATATGACCAACATGCATATAAATTTAAAATCACTATTTCTTACATGATTCAAAGATAAAAGACATAGATGAATGAAAACATCAACAATAATAAAAAGAACAAAGAAATTAATTGATCTAACCTGAGAATCCAATTAAGAAATTACAATGGAATCAACCAAGTAGTTTAGCCTTCCATGGAATGCAAAATAAAATAAGAATAATAGAAGAAAGAAGAGAGAAAGAAATTAGGCCCCCCTAAGGGTTCCTAAATTCCGAAGTGCCGAGCTTATTCTTCTGCTTCTCCCTTGGTCTCTTTATATAGGAATTGGACTAGGCTTTTCTGTTGCTGAAACCTCTCAAATATCTTTTAAAATAAAGATAAAGATAAATATTCAAAGATATTTGAAGAGATATAGACTATTTGACAAATATAGTTGGTTAATAATTTATGATATAATTAAATAAATTAATTATTTAAAGATATCTGATAAATTATCACCAAATAATATTTGTATTAATTTTCTAAATAGCCCATTTTCAATTCTGTTGTCCAATTTTGGTCACATCTTCATCATTTACTATGTTAAAGCATGAGGTGGGTGAATATGCATGAATAAAGATGATTTATGGGTGGTGAATGACGAGTTTGGCATGATCTTGGTATGAAATATACATGAATGGTTGGTTATATATGTGGTCATGGAATTGGTATGCGTAAAAATGTTACATTGATGGTTGGAAACCTGTTGTTGGTATGTTTAGGGCGTAATTCCACGATAGTTTCGTGGTGGTGCCTCATTGGATTAGGGCGTAATTCCATGAGCCTCTAGGTGAGACCTCATAGTGGTGCCTCAGTTGGTCAGAACGTAATTCCATGACCCCTGTTAGTAGGAGTTCATGCTGGTGCCCCATTTATATATTTTAGTAAGGATTCAAGGTAAAGATTTCATCCTGACACTCTAAAGAGTCAGTTAGTCTCACATAGAGCGTACTGACTCGAGTGGTGAGAGTAGCAGGAGGCCTGAAACACTTTAAGGGCTAACCTTGTGTGTATGGGAAAGAAACATTGTAACAATTAGCTCGGTAGAGCAGTTTGGTAGAGCAGGAAATGCCACCATAAGTGCAAGCATCCGTTGAATTCGACTAATTATATGTATCCAAATGAGTTTTGTTTTGAGTCTTAGTGTATTGCTTGAAAAGTCATAACATGATTGGTAGACATATGCATTCCTATACTGTGAAATTGTATGTAACTATATGATAAATTGTTTTCTACCCCAGCTTACCCTTTTGTTTGTTGTATGTTCTGTTGTGTGGTTTTCTCTTTCTGCGATGATCATTAACTTGTTGATGTGAGCAGATGCGAGAACTCCCTGTGGTCATTAGGGTGATGGAGGTTCCGTTGTATAGTCATCTGGGCTGGTTTCTACTCATCTGAGTTTCTTTTGGGGCTATGGCCTATGTATTGTCTAGTCATTATGCTTTGCTTTTGAAATACTGTTGTTACTTTATTATACTTTGTTATTGGCATCGTGGTGTGCCTTAGTTTCTTTTCTGTTCCTTTTGGACAATTGTAAGAGTAACATTTATACTCCAGGACCGTGCTTACTATATTATTTTGTGTGACACTTCCTTTAATTAGGGTTATTAATTAAATGGGGTGTTACATTAATGGTATCAGAGCAGTCAATCCTTAGAGTCTATGGACTTGGATGTCTGCTTAGCTTTCTCTATGTCATTCTGAGTGTCCTTAGTTAAGTTCATGTCTTATCTAGTCTAACTTATGGTTTTCCTATGTGCTAGTGATTATGGCCCCTCCTCGTAGGACTTCTCAATCCTCTCAGGGCGATGTACCAGATATCGCCAGAGCAATAGAAGCAATGGTGGCAACTATGACCCAACAAAGTAAAACTATGATGCAACAACACGAGGCATCGATGCAGCGATAGGCAGCATCGTTAGAGCAACAATAGCTGGTGATGCAGCAGATGAAGGTTGCTTGGGTAGTTGTCGAGGATGCCCATATGCAGCATATGGAAGCCCTCCGCCAGCTAGAGGAGAACATGACAGTTGCACCTGTCTTTGGTCCTGAGCCACGACCTGCAGTCAGGGAGTGGAGTTTGGAGGACTTCTTGAAGCACCACCTGGTGAAGTTTGGAGGCAAGACGAGTCCTGACGTCATGGACCAATGGCTAAAGGACATGGAGATAATTTTTGACGCAAAGATGTGCTCCGTAGAGAACAAGTTGGCCTTTACAATATACATGCTCACTAGAGAAGGTGAGCATTGGTGGATCAACATGAAATCCATAATGGAGGAGAGGGGTGAGCCAGTTACTTGGGAGACCTTTAGGGGGAAGTTCCTCTCTGAATACTTCCCAGCCCAGGGATGAAAGTCAGTGACAAAATATGCTAAGAAGTTCAAGCACCTAAGCCGTTTCTAACCTTGCCGCTCGATGAAGAATGGAGATGCCGCAAGTTTTGGAATGGCCTCAGGGGTGATATCCGTTTAATGGTAGCCCCACTGTCCATCAAGGACTTTGCTGCACTAGTGGAGAAGGTCAGGGTGATGGAGAAGATGAAGAACGAGGTAGAGGGCCAACGCCTTCAATAGTAGAGGATTGGTGGGCCATCTAGGTCCAAACCGAGGCATGGGAAGAGGAGGAAACCGTATGATAAACCTCCCCATCTGTCCTAGGGGTCTAAGGGTTTCCCTACAAAGCAAGGTCGAGTTCAGTGCTTCTAGTGTGGGGGCCCTCATCTGAGGAGCGTTTGCCCACGTATGGAAGGTTACCACCGATGTAACAACTATGGCAAGGAGGGCCACTTTGGAAAGGATTGCCCCACTCTTGCTAGGGCAGTGACACGACCTTTAGTTTAGACTCCTACCCAGCACAACAGAGGAACAGAGGCAACAAGCCTCAGGCGACGGGCAGAGTTTACGCCATGACAGGAGCAGAGGCCTCAATAAACACCTCTTTGATCTTAGGAGGATCATATGACATATTATTATTGACGAAATTTGTGAAAGAACATTACCACCAAAGTGGAAAAATTGTATTCATTAACCATTATCATGGAAGTTTACATAAACGTTTTACGTTACCCCAATTAGTCTTTACACAAATAATTGATTATACAATTTACCGTCTTGTTTTCTAATACCTCTTAAAAGGGTTGCATTAAAATGGTTTACTCAATTAGCAACTCTTTATTATTCATTTTTAACTAAAATGTAGGAAAGTTTTGCAACATACTCTATCAAATTTTAACACAAGTAATTATATTATTTTTGCATTGATTAAAAAGAAATAGTTAACCTTACTTAGTATTTTTTTTACAGCATAAAGAAATATTTTTTTAATTATTCTCATATTACGATTATTAACATAACATGATTAAATTTTAAGATATATTTTTTTAAATTGAAAGAGAATTCAAACTTATTTATATTTGGTGTGCACCAAGTAAATAAACATAGTTCTCTTGTATATTTAAGGCCTTGGAGAATATGATGGATTAATTTAATGAATTTTTATTTTTTTGAAAAGGTTGTTTTGTCATAGATGTTTTGAAAACTATTTGTTTATATTTTATAATATAATTTAATATACCAGTAAAGACAACATAGTAACTTGGAAGAGAAAATTCAATTTCTTCGCACAATTTTTTAATAATGAAGGTAATATTATTTAATATTACTTTGTGTATTTGCATCCATACAAAGAATGCATTGGTTACTTGGAACAACAACATAGACCATCATTGCATATCCCTCTTGTATAACCTAAATTCCGGCAATTGTTAACACAGTCAAGAAATTCAATGCATCGTGTTTGACAAACTGGTTTGCTGCTAACACCTGCATTGTTATAAATACTTATAATTAGAAAGAATAAATTCAAATCAAATTCAAACTATTGTACAAATAAATTCCAGTTTTGAAAGCTATTTTTATTAATACCAGTTGAAAATAGAATAATAAACATGACTGCAAGGATAAGTTTCAGAAAAATCAATGAGAGAAGTGAACGAGCCATTCTTCTAGCTTTGACAACTTGGGGATTTTTTTTGTGGTGTGGGATTCAAACTTTGCATAATCTACCTCAATTTATAGTATTCATGTTTATTGATTAAGTATATAATATATTTATTAAATGTAATATTAGAAATTATTTTCTATGATTTATTTACTATATATGTATATATAATATATAATATTAAAAAAAGTCATACGCATACCATAAATAATTTCAAAATTAATATTATAAATAATACTTTCTAAAATAAATACCAAGGTAGAATATTATAAACCATTACAAAATTAATGTTAGCCATTATTTCCTGTAATTTATTAGAGGATATAATGGTATATATATAATTATTCTTTTAATTGAAATTCCTAATTTAATTTGAGTACTTTATAATAACAAGATCATCACTGTGATTAATACTTTAAAACCTAGTTTATTTCAATGTAATTTTAAATGAATACAAATTTGAAAGTATATAAATACAAATAAAACTTCTATTTTTTTTAATTGATATAGAGTAGCTTTTTTCTTTCTTTTTTTTCATGAACTATCATCGTTATGCTATAAATAATAAAAACTATTATTGAGAATTATTTTTATGATTTATTAGTGAACATAAAAGCATATGTTATATTTTTTTAAAAGCTATACCACTTGAATTATGTTAAGATAATATTTATCTAAATCAATATTTAAAATATTATAAATATAGTTAAGAAGTTTATTCATTCTCGTATTCAAAAGTATAATTTTATACAAATCCTTATTCTAAATTCCTCTCCAAAAGAACTAAGTTTCGTTGTTCTATCATATCGTAAGATAAAAGAATAAAATAGAGTGTATAACATATTTGGTAAAAGCAAAAAAATAAAAAATTTCTTATAATGTTTAATTAATGTTTATCTAGTAAGTAATATAATTATTAAACATAATTTTAACAGTTTTTTAATAAATTATTAATAAGCATAAAGTGTATGTTTATATTTTTATAAAAGCTACCAAACATGTATGCAATATATAATTTCAAAATAAGTATTTGAAATTATTTTTTATTATTTATTAATTGACCTAAAAATGTTGCATGATAATTTAAAAAACTTATCAAAATAAACATACAAAATTATTTTTAGTTTATATATTTTCAATTTATTAATGAATATAGAAGTATATATATTATTATTACTATTACCAAAATTTACATACAAAATTAATTTTAGTTTATATTTTTCAAATTTATTAATGAATATAATATATATATATATATATATATATATATATATATATATATGATTATTATTATTACTATTATTATGAAAAACTAACAAATTAGTATAGTTCAAAACAACAAAACAACCGGAAATAAAATTATTAATAATAATTATTGTTTATTATTTTTTAATGGAGATAAATTTTCTTCCAATTGTGTATTGAAAGAATTCACTATCCCATTTTTATGACAAAAGTTTTCTTCCAAATACCTATCCTTTTTATAAAGTTTAAATTATGATCTCTTGAGTTGAAAGAATGCTTGTTTAACCCATAAATGCTTTTAGAATAAAATACTTGTTTAAGTCAAAAAGTGAAATGGAAAATAATACTATCTGCGCTTTGCAAATTATGTTTGTCTAGTGATATTTTACTGGCTGGTTAAGAACTAACCGTAATCTGTAAAAAAAGAAGAAACCGGTATAAAAATACTAAGTATCTTTTTTCTCCATTTGATCTTTTACATGCATGTTATCTACTTGTTTAACTAACTATAAAGAAGGTTAAACCTAAAACTAACCTTGCAAGAATGCTGGTCTACATTGTTTTTATATTCTCACACACTTCTTTCACCCCATATAACGAAAGTTAGAAACATTTAAAAAGTCAAATCAGAAATCCAGACTTCAGCAAGCACTTTGATCTTAGGAGGATCATACCACATATTATTATTGACGAAATTTGTGAAAGAACATTACCACCAAAGTGGGAAAACTGTATTCATTAACCATTATCATGAAAGTTTACATAAACGTTTCACGTTACCTCAATTACTGTAAGGCCCATTTAAAATCTTTTAACTTTTATGCCCTAAAGTTAAGGGCTGCCCTCTTGTGTTTGGGCCTAGGGTTGGCCCAATTGATAAAGCCCCTTTCTGGATGCCCTAACCCTCACTTTCACTCTAACAGAAAAGCAGCAGCCGTCAACCCTTTTCCCCTTGCTCTCACGAAAAGCTCTGCTAGGGTTTGCCCTAAGGTCCCCTTCCTTCGAGCTCAAACTCAGTTCCTATTCACGTAAGTCACTCCTCAGCTCATGCTCCTTCCTTTCATGGTTTGTGTTCATTGTATCGTTAGGGTTTGGTAATAACCCGCTCCTTTCTTCTGTTTTGCCGTTCACTTCAGCTGCTAACCGTCCTAGGGGCAGTTCTACCTTCGTTGTGCGGGTCGGAGCGTTTTGCTAGCTTGAATCCCAGGTACGGGAAGTTAGAGCTCTTGTTTTCCAGTAGTTTTGGTTTGTAATGGCGTTGATTTCTGCTTGTATGATTTAATCCTTCGATTTGGTGTATGAGAATGCTTGGTATGCTGGTTTGGTTCGATTTACATGGCTGTTGCAGTGAAGAACAGTGGCGAGACCTGTTAATTTCGCCCAAGCGAGTCCATCTTGCCTAGGCGAGATGAAACAGGGAGCTCGCCTAGGTTTTTTTGCACGAAAGGTCGCCCAGGCGACTCGCTCAACTTTTGAACGAGCAGGCAACTCGCCCAGGCGAGAGGGATCTCGCTTAAGCGAGATCCCGCGTTGCTCATGCTCTTGCTTTTGTGCTCTCGCCTAGGCGAGGGAGAGGCTCGCCTGAGCGAGCACGTCTCGCCTGAGCGAGACCCCTCAGCCTGAGCGAGATGCTGGGCGAGACCGTACTGTATTTGCATGTTTGTTGTTCCTGAATGATCTGTTTTGGCTGAGTATGATTGTGTGATGAATGACATGTATATGATGGAGTATGAGGTATGTTCGGCATGATTCATGAATTGCGTATGACGGGTGGGGTTTGATATTGGCATGTGAAATGAATGAGTGGTCTAGAACTAAAGGAACACGTGATTAATATTAGATGAGGCCCTAGATTCATGGGGTGGTGATGATCAGAGACATGGATTCGAAATAAGTTGCGTATGAGAAAGAAATCTCAGGGGGTTGGGATGGAAATGTAAATGTGATTTTACGTTCATTTATGTTTGAGCTATGATTGTTGGTCCGTGTCAGCGTATAAATTTTCCTTGGGGTCTCTAGGTGGGACCTCTGGGTCGTAATTTTCCTTGTTGGTCTGTGTCAGTGGTCGGGACGTAATTCCATGGCCCCTGTTAGTGGGTGCCCATGGTGGTGCCCCATCTGTATAACTAGGTAAGGATTCAAGGTAAGGACTGCATCCTGACACTCTAAGGGGCCAGTTAGTCTCACTTAGAGCAGACTGACTCCTGTGGTGAGAGTAGCAGGAGGCCTGTAATTCATTTAGGGCTAACCTTGTGGTGAGGGAGATTTGATTTATCGTAACACTTGTAACACATAGCTCGGAGATGAGCAGCTCAGAGTCGAGCAGGGATATCCACCACAAGTGCAAGCATCCGCTGAATCCGACTGAGTTATACGTATCCGGATGAGTCGAGTCGAGTCGTAGTGTATTGAATGAGAGTCATAACATGTTTGGTTGATTATATGGATATGGGATGATGAAAATATATTTGACTGCATGATTAATATGTTGTTGGCTCTAGCTTGCTCGTTTTGTTGCATGGTTGTGATGTATGTGGCTGTTCTTTCCTGCGATGATCATCGACTTGGTTGATGGGAGCAGATGAGCGAAGTTCTCGTGGTCAACAAGAGAATGGTGATTCCCCGCTTAGCCGTCTGGGCTGGATCTTACACTTCTCTTCTTCATGGCTTCTTTAGGGCTATGGCCCCTGTACTCGTTGTCTGTGGATTATAAACTCTTAGTTAAACTGTTATCATGCTTTTGTTGGCATCGTGGTGTGCCTGGTTTTGTAGGGGTGACGTTATGAACCCCAGGACTGCATTGTTGATTATCTCTGTGTGACCTTTCCTTTAATTTTATGTATTAAATTAAATGGGGCGTTACATTTATGGTATCAGAGCGGTCATTCCTTAGATCTATGGACTTGGGTTGTCCGCTTAGCTTTCTCTGTGTGTCTCTGAGTGTTTAGTTAAAATTCATGCCTTTATTAAGCCTAACCAAGTGATTTTCTATGTGCCAGTGGACTATGGCACCTCCTCACCGAGCTTCTCAATCATCCCAGGGGGACGCACCAGATATCGCCAGAGCCATAGAGGCGATGGTAGCAGCTTTGGCACAACAGAGTGCTGCGATGATGCAGCAACATGAGGCGTCCATGCAGCGACAGGCGGCGTCGCTTGAGCAGCAGCAGGCTGTGATGCAGCAGATGGAGGCTGCGAAGGTAGCTGCTGAGGATGCCCATCGGCAGCACATGGAGGCCCTCCGCCAGTTGGAGGAGAACAGGGCGGCTGCCCCTGTGTTTGGTCCGGAACCACGACCTGTAGTCAGGGAGTGGAGCCTAGAGAATTTTCTGAAACACCACCCGACGAAGTTTGACGGGAAGACTAATCCTGACGCCGCAGACCAATGGCTGAAGGACCTGGAGCGCATCTATGATGCGAAGATATGCCCTGCAGAGAACAGGTTGGCGTTCTCTGTGTACATGCTCACGGGGTAGGCGGAGCATTGGTGGAGCAGCACCCGATCCATCCTGGAGGAGAGGGATGAGCCAGTGACGTGGGAGGCTTTCAGGGAGAGATTCCTCTTCGAGTACTTTCCCGATAGTATCCGGTACGCCAAGGAGGTGGAATTCCTCCAGTTGACCTAGGGAGGGAAGACAGTGACGGAGTATGCTGAGAGGTTCAAACACCTCAGTCGTTTCTACACCCTACCACTCGATGAGGAGTGGCGATGCAGGAAGTTCGAGAATGGGCTCCGCGGTGACATCCGTTTGATGGTAGCTCCCTTGTCCATCTAGGACTTTGCCGCTCTGGTAGAGAAGGCCAGGGTGATGGAGAAGATGAAGCGCGAGGTGGAAGGCCAGCGCCCACAGCAGCCGCAGCCGCCTCAGAGGATCGGTGGACCATCTGGGTCCAAGCCCAGGCATGAGGAGCGGAGGAGACCGTACGATAGGCCCCACCATCAGTCTCAGGGGTCTAGGGGTCTTCCTCCTCAGCAGGGTCGAGTGCAGTGTTATACATGTGGAGGACCCCACCCGAGGTACGCTTGTCCGCGTGTGGAGGGCTACCGCAGATGCAACAACTGTGGTAAGGAGGGTCACTTTGGGAAGGATTGTCCCACCCTTGCTAGGGCAGCAGCACGCCCTCCAGTTCAGACTCCTCACCAGCACCAGCGGAGAGATAGAGGCAACCGGCCTCAGGCGACAGGCAGAGTATATGCCATGACCGGAGCAGAGGCTACAGGTTCAGGTAACCTTGTTATGGGTTATTGTGTGATTTATGGGATGAGATGTTGTGTGCTATATGATTCTGGAGCGACACACTCTTTTGTGTCAAATGCATGTATGGAACGGTTGGGTCTGCCGGTGTGCGAGCTGCAGTGTGAGCTTGCAGTGTCTACTTCGGCGTCGGGTTTAGTCAGGACGTCGTCCTTGTGTGCTAGGCTTCCAGTGGAGGTAGAGGGGCGCAGGTATAGGGTGAACTTAATCTGCCTACCTCTACAGGAGTTGGAGGTGATCTTAGGGATGGATTGGCTCTATGCTAATCGCATTCTGATAGATTGTCAGGAGAAGAAGTTGTTGTTTCCCGATTCAGAGGAGCATAAGTTGGTGTCCTCCCAGGGTGTTATGAGGGAGCTACAGGACGGTGCGCAGTGCTACATGATCTTCACATATATGGAGGTGGAGAGAGGAGAAACGACGTCTGTGATACCAGTCGTCCAGGATTTTGGTGATGTGTTTCCAGAAGAGGTACCAGGGTTGCCTCCCAGTAGAGAGGTGGAGTTCTCTATTGATCTAGTCCCAGGAACAGGCCCGGTCTCGATGGCCCCATATCGCATGGCTCCGGCAGAGTTGGTAGAGCTCAAGAAACAGATGGAAGATCTGATGGAGAAACAGTTCATACGGCCCAGTACTTCGCCTTGGGGAGCACCAGTGTTGTTGGTAAAGAAGAAGGACGGGAGTTCGCGTCTGTGTGTGGACTACAGGCAGCTGAACAAGATGACGATCAAGAATAAGTATCCGCTCCCGAGAATTGATGACTTGATGGATCAGTTGCATGGGTCATCGGTGTTCTCGAAGATAGATCTGCGATCGGGTTATCATCAGATTTTGGTAAAGGCTGATGATGTACAGAAGACAGCCTTCAGGTCGAGGTATGGCCACTATGAGTACGTGGTTATGCCGTTTGGTGTGACCAACGCTCCCGCAGTGTTCATGGACTACATGAACAGGATCTTTCGACCTTTCCTAGATAAGTTTGTTGTAGTCTTCATAGACGACATCCTTATCTACTCCCGGACTCAGGAGGAACATGCAGAACACCTTAGGTTGGTGCTTGGTGTTCTGAGAGAGAAGCAACTGTACGCCAAGTTGTCCAAGTGTGAGTTCTGGATGGATGAAGTTCAGTTTTTGGGGCATGTGATATCCGCCCAGGGGATTGCAGTGGACCCGGCAAAGGTCGAGGCGGTGGTAAAGTGGGAAATTCCTAAGTCGGCCACAGAGATCAGGAGCTTTGTGGGGTTAGCGGGCTACTATAGGAGATTCATAGAGGGATTCTCCAAGATAGTGGCGCCTCTGACTTTGCTTACACGGAAGGACCAACCCTTCACTTGGACGGACAAGTGTGAGGAGAGCTTTCAAGAGCTAAAGAGGAGATTAACGAGTGCTCCTATACTAGTGATCCCGAATGTCGAGAAGCCGTTTGAAGTCTACTGTGACGCCTCTCACCTCGGACTTGGGTGTGTTTTGATGCAAGAAAAGAAGGCAGTGGCATATGCTTCAAGGCAGCTTAAGATACATGAGCGTAACTATCCCACTCATGACCATGAGTTGGCAGCAATAGTGTTTGCCTTGAAAATCTGGAGGCACTATCTTTATGGTGCCTAGTTCCGAGTGTTCAGCGATCATAAGAGCCTCAAGTACTTGTTTGATCAGAAGGAGTTGAACATGAGGCAGAGGAGGTGGATGGAATTCCTGAAGGACTATGACTTCGAACTTCTATATCATCCGGGGAAGGCAAATGTGGTAGCAGATGCTCTGAGTAGAAAGACGGTACATACGGCACATCTCATGATAAAAGAGGTAGAGCTACTAGAGAAGTTCAGAGATATGAGGATACAGGTGGAGTTGGGGTCCGAGTCCATTAGGTGTAGTACTCTTACTATATCTAGTGACTTCTTGGGCTCAATTAGAGAAAGGCAGTTATTGGATGCCAGTCTAAACAAGGTTAGAGAACAGATTGGATCAGATGAGGCTAGGGATTTTGTTTTGGGTGAGGATGGCATACTAAGGTTTCGAGGCAGAGTATGTGTACCGGATGATACTGAGGTGAGAAAGTTGATTCTTGAGGAAGGATACAAGAGTCGTCTTAGCTTGCATCCTGGCATGACTAAGATGTACCAGGACCTCAAGGAAACTTTCTGGTGGCAGGGGATGAAGAAGGATGTGGCTCAGTTTGTATCCGCCTGTCTGACGTGTCAGAAGGCGAAGGTGGAGCATCAGAAACCTGGTGGCGTTCTACAGTCGTTGGAGGTACCAATGTGGAAATGGGACAGCATCTCCATGGACTTCGTGACTCATCTTCCACGGACTTTTAGGGGACATGGCACTATCTGGGTGATAGTAGATCGATTGACCAAGAGTGCACACTTTTTGGCGATGAACTTGAGAATGTCTATGGCCAAGCTAGCCCAGTTGTACATTAAGGAGATAGTAAGACTTCATGGAGTGCCCTCGAGCATAGTTTCCGATAGAGACCCGCGATTCACGTCCCGGTTTTGGCAGACGCTACAGGGTGCTATGGGTAGCAAGCTCACCATGAGTTCAGCTTATCACCCTCAGACCGATGGTCAGTCTGAGAGGACGATCCAGTCGTTAGAGGACTTGTTGAGGACATGTATACTGGACCATCTGGGTGCTTGGGATGAAGTATTGCCTTTGATAGAGTTCACCTACAACAACAGCTTTCATGCGAGCATTGGCATGGCGCCATACGAGGCTCTTTACGGCAGGAGGTGTAGGACTCCTCTTTGCTGGTATCAGGATGGAGAGGCCGTGTTGGTTGGACCTGAGTTGTTAGAGCAGACCACCGAGAAGGTGAGGATGGTGAGAGACAGGATGTTGGCTTCGCAGAGTAGGCAAAAGGCCTATGCGGATCGCAGGAGGAGGCCTTTGGCGTTTGCAGCAGGAGACCATGTATTCTTGAGGGTGACCCGAACCACGGGCGTGGGAAGGGCTCTCCGCTCAAGGAAGCTTTCGCCTAAATTCCTTAGCCTGTATCAGATCACTATGAGGATTGGGCCAGTGGCTTATGAGATAGCCTTACCCCCGCAGTTGGCGAACCTCCATCCGGTGTTTCATGTGTCACAGCTGAGGAAGTATGTATTTGATCCGGCCCACGTGTTGGAGGCTGAAGATATACAGATCAAGGAAGATCTCTCAGTGGAAGTACCACCCATAGCTCTTGAGGATAGTAAGGTTGAGGAACGTCGTGGAAAGTCCGTCAGTCTTGTCAAAGTTATCTGGACCGGAGGACAGGTGACTCGACTTGGGAGTTAGAGGAGGACATGAGAAAATCACATCCACATTTGTTTGCCTGGTGAGTCTTTATTTTCGAGGTCGAAAATTTTTTTGTTGGGGAGAATGTAAGGCCCATTTAAAATCTTTTAACTTTTCTGCCCTAAAGTTAAGGGTTGCCCTCTTGTGTTTGGGCCTAGGGTTGGCCCAATTGATAAAACCCCTTTCTGGATGCCCTAACCCTCACTTTCACTCTCACAGAAACGCAACAGCCGTCAACCCTTTTCCCCTTGCTCTCACGAAAAGCTCTGCTAGGGTTTGCCCTAAGGTCCCCTTCCTTCGAGCTCAAACTCAGTTCCTATTCACGTAAGTCACTCCTCAGCTCATGCTCCTTCCTTTCATGGTTTGTGTTCATTGTATCGTTAGGGTTTGGTAATAACCCGCTCCTTTCTTCTGTTATGCCGTTCACTTCAGCTGCTAACCGTCCTAGGGGCAGTTCTACCTTCGTTGTGCGGGTCGGAGCGTTTTGCTAGCTTGAATCCCAGGTACGGGAAGTTAGAGCTCTTGTTTTCCAGTAGTTTTGGTCTGTAATGGCGTTGATTTCTGCTTGTATGATTTAATCCTTCGATTTGGTGTATGAGAATGCTTGGTATGCTGGTTTGGTTCGATTTACATGGTTGTTGCAGTGAAGAACAGTGGCGAGACCTGTTAATTTCGCCCAAGCGAGTCCATCTCGCCTAGGCGAGATGAAACAAGGAGCTTGCCTAGGTTTTTTTGCACGAAAGGTCGCCCAGGCGACTCGCTCAACTTTTGCGAGATCCCGCGTTGCTCATGCTCTTGCTTTTGTGCTCTCGCCTAGGCGAGGGGAAGGCTCGCCTGAGCAAGCACGTCTCGCCTGAGCGAGACCCCTCAGCCTGAGCGAGATGCTGGGCGAGACCGTACTGTATTTGCATGTCTGTTGTTCCTGAATGATCTGTTTTGGCTGAGTATGATTGTGTGATGAATGACATGTATATGATGGAGTATGAGGTATGTTCGGCATGATTCATGAATTGCGTATGACGGGTGGGGTTTGATATTGGCATGTGAAATGAATGAGTGGTCTGGAACTAAAGGAACACGTGATTAATATGAGATGAGGCCCTAGATTCATGGGGTGGTGATGATCAGAGACATGGATTCGAAATAAGTTGCGTATGAGAAAGAAATCTCAGGGGGTTGGGATGGAAATGTAAATGTGATTTTACATTCATTTATGTTTGAGCTATGATTGTTGGTCCGTGTCAGCGCATAAATTTCCTTGGGGTCTCTAGGTGGGACCTCTGGGTCGCGCTTCAGTGGTCGGGACGTAATTCCATGGCCCCTGTTAGTGGGTGCCCATGATGGTGCCCCATCTGTATAACTAGGTAAGGATTCAAGGTAAGGACTGCATCCTGACACTCTAAGGGGCCAGTTAGTCTCACTTAGAGCAGACTGACTCCTGTGGTGAGAGTAGCAGGAGGCCTGTAATTCATTTAGGGCTAACCTCGTGGTGAGGGAGATTTGATTTATCGTAACACTTGTAACACATAGCTCGGAGATGAGCAGCTTAGAGTCGAGCAGGGATATCCACCACAAGTGCATGCATTCGCTGAATCCGACTAAGTTATACGTATCCGGATGAGTCGAGTCGAGTCGTAGTGTATTGAATGAGAGTCATAACATGTTTGGTTGATTATATGGATATGGGATGATGAAAATATATTTGACTGCATGATGAATATGTTGTTGGCTCTAGCTTACCCGTTTTGTTGCATGGTTGTGATGTATGTGGTTGTTCTTTCCTGCGATGATCATCGACTTGGTTGATGGGAGCAGATGGGCGAAGTTCTCGTGGTCAACAAGGGAATGGTGATTCCACCGCTTAGCCGTCTGGCTGGATCTTACACTTCTCTTCTTCATGGCTTCTTTAGGGCTATGGCCCCTGTACTCGTTGTCTTTGGATTATAAACTCTTAGTTAAACTGTTATCCTGCTTTTGTTGGCATCGTGGTGTGCCTGGTTTTGTAGGGGTGACGTTATGAACCCCAGGACTGCATTGTTGATTATCTCTGTGTGACGTTTCCTTTAATTTTATGTATTAAATTAAATGGGACGTTACAATTACTCTTTACACGAATAATTGATTATGCAATTTACCGTCTTGTTTTCTAATACCTCTTAAAAGGGTTGCATTAAATTGGTTTACTCAATTACCAACTCTTTATTATTCATTTTTCACTAAAATGTAGGAAAGTTTTGCAAAGTACACTATACAAATTTTAACACAAGTAATTATATTATTTATGCATTGATTAGAAATAAATAGTTAACCTTACTTAGTATTTTTTTTATAGCACAAACAAGTATATATTTTTTAATTATTCTCAGATTGCGATTATTAACATAACATGATTATATTTATTGATATTTTTTTTAATTGCAAGAGAATTCAAATTTATTTATATTTGTGTGCACCAAGTAAATACACATTGTTTTCTTGTACATTTAAGGCATTGGAGAATATGATGGATTAATTTAATGAATTTTTATTTTTTTGAAAAGGTTGTTTGGTCAGAGATGTTTTGAAAACTATTTGTTTATATTTTATAATATAATTTAATATATGAGTAAAGACAACATAGTAACTTGGAAGAGAAAATTCAATTTCTTCGCACAATTTTTTAACAATGAAGGTAATATTATTTAATATTACTTTGTGTATTTGCATCCATACAAAGAATGCATTGGTTACTTGGAACAACAACATAGACCATCATTGCATATCCCTCTTGTATAACCTAAATTCCGGCAATTGTTAACACAATCAAGAAATTCAATGCATCGTGTTTGACAAACTGGTTTGCTGCTAACACCTGCATTGTTATAAATACTTATAATTAGAAAGAATAAATTCAAATCAAATTCAAACTATTGTACAAATAAATTCCAGTTTTGAAAGCTATTTTTATTCATACCAGTTGAAAATAGAATAATAAACATGACTGCAAGGATAAGTTTCAGAAAAATCAATGAGAGAAGTGAACGAGCCATTCTTCTAGCTTTGACAACTTGGGGATTTTTTTTGTGGTGTGGGATTCAAACTTTGCATAATCTACCTCAATTTATAGTATTCATGTTTATTGATTAAGTATATAATATATTTATTAAATGTAATATTAGAAATTATTTTCTATGATTTATTTACTATATATGTATATATAATATATAATATTAAAAAAAGTTATACGCATACCATAAATAATTTCAAAATTAATATTATAAATAATACTTTCTAAAATAAGTACCAAGGTAGAATATTATAAACCATTACAAAATTAATGTTAGCCGTTATTTCCTGTAATTTATTAGGGGATATAATGGTATATATATAATTATTGTTTTAATTGAAATTCCTAATTTAATTTGAGTACTTTATAATAACAAGATCATCACTGTGATTAATACTGTAAAACCTAGTTTATTTCAATGTAATTTTAAATGAATACAAATTTGAAAGTATATAAATACAAATAAAACTTCTATTTTTTTTATTGATATAGAGTAGCTTTTTTTCTTTTTTTCATGAACTATCATCGTTATGCTATAAATAATAAAAAATATTATTGAGAATTATTTTTATGATTTATTAGTGAACATAAAAGCATATGTTATATTTTTTTAAAAGCTATACCACTTGAACTATGCTAAGATAATATTTATCTAAATCAATATTTAAAATATTATAAATATAGTTAAGAAGTTTATTCATTCTCGTATTCAAAAGTATAATTTATACAAATCCTTATTCTAAATTCCTTTCTAAAAGAACTAACATTAACACAAAAAAGCCTTTTAACGTCCGACATTTTCGACCTTTAACGTCTGTCCAAACACCGACGTTGTATCGGGTGACGTCAAAATAACGTCAGAAAAATAGCAGACGTCACTTGACGTCGGTCTTTTAGGAGTTTGACGTTATCCAACGTCGGGGCTAATAACACAGACGTCAATTTTTGCACTAAAATGAGGGAAAAACCTGAGCAGTTTAACGTCTGTCACAGCCCGTCAGACATTAAATAACGTCGGCCCTAGTACGGTTAGACGTTAAATAACGTCTGTCAGGGCACACCAGACGTCAAACTGCTCTTTTTTTTAAAAAAAATTTGACTGTTTTTACAACATCCATACACCTGAAAATCAGAAAATTTCCAGAACAATTTCATAATACTTTTAGCACAATTCTGCAGTTACAGATATATATAATAGAACTAAGTTTCGTTGTTCTATCATATCATAAGATAAAAGAATAAAATAGACTGAACATATTTGGTAAAAGCGATAAAATAAAAAATTTCTTATAATGTTTAATTAATGTTTATCTAGTAAGTAATATAATTATTAAACATAAGTTTAACAATTTTTTAATAAATTATTAATAAGCGTAAAAGTGTATGTTTATATTTTTATAAAAGCTACCAAACATGTATGCAATATATAATTTCAAAATAAGTATTTGAAATTATTTTTTATTATTTATTAATTGACCTAAAAATGTTGCATGATAATTTAAAAAACTTATCAAAATATACATACAAAATTATTTTTAGTTTAGATATTTTCAATTTATTAATGAATATTATAAGACCCACTTTAATTTTGTCATAAATTTTAAGGGCCTCTCTTAGTCAGTTGGGCCTAAGGCTGGCCCATAGGGCATCCCAAAACTCCTAAACCAACCTAACCCTTTCATGTTCTGCCCACTTTGCAAAATCAGCCATCTTATTCCTCTTTTCCCCTCAAACAGTGCTCTACTAGGGTTCGAAGCTCATTCAGATTCAAGTCAGCTCAACCTCATTCTCTGCTCCACCTCTTGAGTATGCTCCTGAAGCTGTTGGGTTCGTTGCCGTAGGTGCCTGTGCTTTCCACTAGCATCTGTCCAGGTGAGGGAAGCTAGGATTTTTCATGCTTTTATAAATAATGTGTCTTTTTTGTTTCTGTTGGGTGCTCTTGATAATTTGATGTGTTTTTGATGGTGTGAAAATAATCAGTGTATTGTTTCTGGATGGATTTTTGGCTTTGCATGCGTGAGTGCAGGTGAGATCTGCTATTCTCGCCTAAGCGAGCTGTTTCTCGCCCAAACGGGAAGCTCTTGCCTAAGCGAGAATGGTAGTAACTCGCCCCCTTTTAGTTTTGAGTGCTCGCTTGAGCGAAGGCCTCTCGCTTGAGCGAGATGGGCTAGCTTGAGCGAGAACTCGAAGTACTCTCTGTTTTCAATCTCACTTAAGCGAAAGTTTCTCGCTTGAGCGAGATTGACAGTTGTTAAATGCTTATATGCTCCCATGATTGATTTGTTTACTCTTTTAAAGCATGAAGTATGATGCCAACGTTTCATACAACGTGCTTGTGTTTTCTTAAATTTATGTTGTTTGGTATTTTGTGTTTTTACACGTTGAAACCATTAAAAAGCTGTCAGCTTAAGCGAGGGATTTTAGCTTAAGCGAGATCAGTCTCGCTTAAGCGAGAATTTCTAGCTTAAGCGAGATCAATCTAGCTTAAGCGAGAATTTCTAGCTTAAGCGAGACTAGTCTAGCTTAAGCGAGATCAGTCTAGCTTAAGCGAGAATTGCTGCAGAATTTGAATTCCTTACTTTAACTTGAACTTGTGGATTGATTCAATTACTTTTAAAAGCATGAATTGGGCGAATGGGTATGGGTAGAATGGTTTATGGCCTGTGATTGATAAGTTTAACATGACCTTGGCATGTGACTTGTATGAGATGGTTGGTAATCAAAGTGGCATGGTGTCGGTATGAATTACACTTCTATATTCATGAATTGGGAAGGATGATTTGGAATGGATTCAACATGGAACATGTATGAGGATGGATTATAAAGGTTGGCATGAGATTTATAAGCATGATAAATATTACTGTTTGTTTGAATATGTATAGTATGTGGTCAGTAGGTAATTCCTTGGAATCTCTAGGTGAGATTTCAAGGTCGTGCTTCAGTGGTCGGGACGTAATTCCATGGCCCCTGTTAATGGGTGTCCATGATGGTGCCCCATCTATATAATTTGGTAAGGATTCAAGGTAAGGATTGCATCCTGAGACTCTAAGGAGTCAGTTAATGTCACTTAGAGCGGACTGACTCTTGTGGTGAGAGTAGTAGGAGGCCTAAAACTCATTAAGGGCTAACCTTGTGTGTGGGGGATTGATTCATTGTAACACATAGCTCGGGGGTGAGCAGCTCGGGGGTGAGCAGAGGTATCCACCACAAGTGCAAGCATCTGCTGAATCCGACCAGGTTATATGTATTCGGATGAGTCGAGTCGAGTCTTAGTGTATTGATTGGAAGGTCATAACATGCTTGGATGACGTATGCATATTGGACTGTGAAAGTATATCTGATTGCATGATAAAATCTTTTTCGCTCTAGCTTACCCTTGCTTGTTTGATTGCCTTGTATGTTGTTCTTCTACCTTTGCGATGATTATCAATTTATTGATGGGAGCAGATGCGAGAGGTACTCGAGGTCAACAGGGAAGAGATGATTCCGATGCATAGTCTACTTGGGTTGGACTTCATGTTTTATTTGGGTTTTTCTTTAGGGCTAAGGCCCGTGTATTGTATTACCCCTAAGGCTTTATTTTGAATACCGACTATCTCTTACTCCTTTTAGGTTGTAGGCTTTGTAGTGAGCTTTAGTATTTCCTTTTAAGTACCTTGGATAACTGTAAGGAGTGACTTTATACTCCGCAACTTGGCTCTTTATATTATTCGGTGTAAGATTTCATTTAATTATGTTATTATTGAAATGGGATGTTACATTAATGGTATCAGAGCAGTTCGTCCTTAGGATGACCTGAGGTTGTGGGTTTGTCATGCCTCGTGGGCGTGAGTAGTCATGTCTAGTCGAGTGTGTCAGTAAAACCAAAAGCTTTAAGAATAGAAAAACGCCTTGATAAAGTAATGAGGGTGCACACTCATGACTAGATTAAAGGTTGTTTTTCCTTTCTTAATTCTACTGGCTAGGGAAAGAAGGGTGGCAGACAAAAGGGTTTGGTTGTTTGTAGATGATGGAGTGTTGCTTCGTATGTTCTAGTTTATCTTGTTTTGCCTCTGTACTTTGTGTCTGGTGTCTATAGAAATGAGGGAATGCAGATCCAATGTCAACTTGGCTTGCTTTCCTTTACAAGTGTTGGATGAGGTCTCTAAGACAACTTCTTGCCTCAGAGATAGGAAGTTGATGTGTGATGTATACCGTTGAGCAAGGAAAGCTAAGTTTGGGTTAATAGTTTGAGAAAAGATGTTGGAGTTTAGCAACAATTGGACTAAGGGAGCTTCAAGGACAAGTTTGGGATCAAATACCGCAAGTTTTCCAAAATGAGTTGAATCTAGAGGTTAAAACATATGGGAGATATCAGTGCATGCAAGTGTAACAACGTTTGAGGAAAATCAACCTGGTTCTACATTCCGGCAATACCAGAATTCAGAGTTCTACAGATACATGTGATGTTAAGAGAAGTGTCATTAGATATGGTCGTATGGCCATATCTAGTGTTTCCTTGGATTGGTGGAAGAGAAGCAATTGGCAATATCCTGGGTTGTAGAAAATAATGTAATTGCTTGGCATCGAGCAAACTGAGAAAGATAAAGACCATGGGAGTGTAAAAAGACAACAAATCTCTAGTTGGAGGCTAAGATGGAGTAGAGCTTATGGATCAGTCAAGTGAAATGATGTTTCCTAAGTAAAGGGAAAAATAATATGTGGATAAAAATGAAGTGGCATAAAGGTTTCGTACTAGGTTGGATAGTAAGAAGGAGATGATTGGGTCTTTGGAGTTGATAGAAGGATGTTTCAGGGAAAAGTAATTCACATGAGCAAAATAATTGACCTTGGGCTGAGACCAAGAAACCTAAGTGTGGGATCTTGTAGGAATGGCAAGAACTAGTGGGGGCAAATTACACTAAAGAATGAAAGGAGAAGAAAAGTCTGAAGAAATTGAAATGGTGTATACGATAGTTGGTGCTAGAGTGATTAGCGCGAATGATCAAATTCGAGGATACAAGGTATAAAAGTGGTGCTTGGGATATGGGTTTGGTTTTGTTCAGGATCGTATACCTCTTAGTGTCACCCATATGGTAGAGGAGTCATGGGTGCCTGCAAGAGGGAGTTGGGGTTGAGATGGTGGTTAGCTACAATTGCAGTCAAGTGAAGTTTACTCGGGTATGTTTCATGTTTCATGGTGACCAAAGGATTTAAATTCAAAGCCAATTTGAATTGTTTCCTTTGTAAGATTGGGACACAATCTCAAGGGTGAATTGATTGTTTTCTTAATCTCATTCTTAGGAGATGTGATCCCCAACGAAGTAGTATCCTTTGATTTAAAAAGATAAGTTAGTAGTAGTGTAACAAGTGTGGATCAAGCTGAAAGATGAGGGCTGGGTGTCATGTGAATCAGAGTTATATGACAACGGCAAGCGAAAAATAGACGCAAGGAATCTCAGTGGTAAAAGAGTTATTAATTTATTCTGAAGTAAATATTAAAATTTTCGCTTTGGAGTGGTGAAGTTCACTTTTGCATTTGGGTTTGAAGTCGAACTTGTGCTAATAGCTTCTAATTGCAGGATTTGTGCTGGGATTGTGAAGTAAGAGAAACAAGTGAAAGAGTTGTTGGAGACATAATGGTATAAACTCAGTATAATCACCAAGATAACTACAAGTTTGGTGAATCTTCAAAAAGAAGTTGTGGTGTGTCAAGCCGTTCAAGAAGAGTATTGACTAAGGTTGGAGTGACTAATAAGGAATATGGTTTTAAAAGGATAGATACATTGTTGAGAAAATGGAACACATTGTTGAGATACATTGCTTTGAAGATCTGGAGGCATTATCTCTACGGCGCCCAGTTTCGTGTGTTCAACGACCATAAGAGTCTCAAATATCTGTTTGATCAGAATGAGCTGAACATGAGGCAGAAAAGATGGATGGAGTTCCTGAAGGATTATGATGTTGAACTGTTGTATCACCCGGGGAAGGCCAATGTGGTAGCCAATGTGGTAGCCGATGCAGAGATAAATAAGTTAATCCTTGAGGAAGGACATAAGAGTCTGCACCCTGGAATGACTAAGATGTACCAAGATCTCAAGGAAATCTTCTGGTGGTAGGGGATGAAGAAAGATGTGGCTCAATTCGTATCAGCCTGTTTAACATGTCAGAAGGAAAAGGTGGAGCATTAGAGACCCGGTGGGAATCTACAACCCTTGGAAATACCGGTGTGGAAATGAGACAACATCTCCATGGATTTTGTGACCCATTTGCCACGAACTTTTAAGGGGCATGATACAATCTGGGTTATAGTGGACCGACTGACCAAGAGTGCTCATTTCTTGGCGATGAACTTGAGGATGTTCATGGTCAAGTTCGCCCAGTTGTATATTAAAGAGATTGTGAGATTGCATAGGGTGCCTTCGAGCATTGTATCAGACAGGGATCCACGGTTCACGTCTCGGTTTTGGCAGACGCTACAGAGTGCTATGGTTAGCAAGCTCACCATGAGTTCAGCTTATCATCCTCAAACCGATGGCCAATCTGAGAGGAAGATACAGTCGTTGGAGGATTTGTTGAGAACATGCATACTAGACCATTTGGGTGCTTGAGATGAGGTACTGCCCCTGATAGAGTTCACCTACAACAACAGTTTTCATGCGAGCATTGGCATGGCGACATATGAGGCTCTTTATGGTAGAAAATGTAGAACTCCTCTATATTGGTATCAGGATGGGGAAGTAGTGTTGGTTGGACCAGAATTGTTAAAGCAGAACACTGAGAAAGTGAGGATGGTGAGAGACAAAATGCAGGCTTCTCAAAGTAGGTAGAAGGCCTTTGTGGACTGTAGGAGGAGGCCCTTGGAGTTCGCAGCTGGCGATCATGTATTCTTGAGGGTGACCTGAACCACTGGTGTGGGAAGGACTCTCCGCTCAAAGAAGCTCTCTCCTAAGTTCCTTGGTCCCTATCAGATCACGAGAAGGATTGGACCGATGGCTTACGAGATAACTTTACCCCCTCAATTGGTGAACCTTCATCTGGTGTTTCATGTGTCACAGCTGAGGAAGTACGTGTTTGATCCGGCTCATGTACTGGAGGCTGAGGATATACAGATTAGAGAGGACCTCACCGTGGAAGTACCACCCATTGCGTTAGAGGACAACAAGGTTGAGGAACGCCGAGGAAAGACGGTAAGTCTTCTCAAGGTCATTTGGGATCAGAGGACTGGTGAGTCTACTTGGGAGTTGGAGGAGGATATGAGGAAATCCCACCCACATCTTTTTACCTAGTAAGTTTTCATTTTCGAGGTCGAAAATTTTTATTGTTGGGGAGAATGTAAAGCCCAATTTTATTTTATGCCCTAAAGTTTAAAGGCTGGCCTTAATCTGTTGGGCCTCAAGCCTGGCCCATAGGGTGCTAAGGCCCTAAAGCTGCTAGGATTTCCCTTTTAGCCTCATTCTTGAAAAACAGAACCTAAGATGCTGCCCTCTTCCTTTTGAGAACGCTCTGCTAGGGTTAGCCGTCAACTTCCTGAAGCAAACTCACGTCTTTCCTCTCCATGTAAGTTGCTTCTAAACTCGTAGTGGTCTTCCTCTAGCTTTATTTTCGACATTTCCTTGAGGCTAATCTCAGTGACCCATTCTGCTTGTCCCAATGTTTCCTTCTAGCCACTTATCTTTGTTCCTAGAGCTGCTACACTCTTTTGTTCGGTGTTGAGGTCGCGTCGGGATAGTCTACTAGCTTATTTCCAAGTAAGGGAAGCTAGAACCCTCCTGTTTAATTGGTGTGAAGTTTGTTATTTTGTGTTATTTCGTGATTGATTGAGGTTGTATGCTGCTGTGAATGCATGAGATGGTTGGTATCTTTGTTTGGGCATGAAAATATGTTTGTGGCAGGGAGAAACAATGGCAAGGTTCGATACTCTCGCCCAAGCGAGCCTATCTCGCCTAGGCGAGACTTGCAGAAACAGGTCAGGGCTGCACTCTAGCTCTCGCTCAGGCGAAAGCTCTTATTTTGAGCGAGGCACGTGTGAGAGCCTTGGCATGTTGCTCATGTTTTAGCCCAGGCGAGGAACCTCACCTTTTGGCGATGGGTTGTCTTGCTCAGGCACTCCTCTCGCCTGAGCGAGGGCTCCTGGTTTGAGCGAGATTCACTGTGGGTTGCGCTGTTTTCTTAGTTTGGCTAAATGAAATGTTTGGTTTATGTTGTACTCTATATAATGTGTGAGGCTTGCGAAATAAGATGCATGAGATAAGCTGTGGTTACAAATTGGATTGATGTGATTGTGTGATCTTGGCATGAGGAACAAATAAGATGGTTGGTATTAAAGTGGCATGGTATTGGCATGAGAAGGAATTCACAACTATGGTTTGAGAATAACGGATGGGTATGGATTTACTGGAAAATTAAAGAGGTGAAATATAAAGAGCTGGTATAAATTATAAATGTATATGCATGTTAAATCCTTTTTGATTTATTGAGTATGATTGGTCTGTGTCAGTGCGTAATTCCTTAGGATCTCTAGGTGAGATTCTCAGGGTCGCGCTTCAGTGGTCGGGACGTAATTCCATGGCCCCTGTTAGTGGGTGTCCATGGTGGTGCCTCATCTATATAACTTGGTAAGGATTCAAGGTAAGGATTGTATCCTGATGATGAGTCATTATTTTCTTCCATTCCACTGGCCTTTGTGTACCCATTAGACAATTGATTAGTGCTTAATTGTTAATCTTTAGAGTGTTTTTCATCTGTTGGGCTTTATTGGGCCACTGTTCCGAATTTGAACTAATTTCACATTATTTGGCCTAATTTTTGTTTTTAATTATTTTTAGGTATTTGGGTGAAGCAATTTTGGAGCTTGGACGTCAATATTCAGTTGAAGAGAGTCGCCACATCATTTCCACATCATTTCCATGTCATTTCTACGTCAGCAAAGTCAATGGGTCAACATTTGAGGCCCAGAGTGGCATTTTTGTAATTTTGCAGCTCATAATGGCAGTTTCGTAATTCTGAGTGGCAGGGGTGATATGACCACGAAATTAGGTCTGCATGGGGAGACCAGCCGCTCCATCATCTTTAACCTCTCTTCAAAACCTCCATTTTCGTTCTCCAAGCTTCCATGGACGTGCCCCTTGCGGTTTTTCACGTTTTTGGCTCATTTTTACCGTTTTTATGCATATTTGACAGCACCCATTGAGGGTTTTACGTTTTGAATTCGTTTTCTTGCTTGGGCAGTTCGTTTTGTGGGTTTTATACACTTGGAACAACACCCATTAATGGGGTTTTCGCATTTATATATGATAGCACCGTTTTGCATTCCATTGAAGCTTTGAAATCTCTCTTTTTGCTCTTAATTTGCGTTTTTCAGATTTCATAAGTTAGGGGTTTTTGATTCTATTTTTGTGATTCCAGAATTGTGGTGTCTAATTGCTCATTTCCATGTCTAGCAAATTTCGTGTATTGACTCCTTGATGAAAAATGCAAGGAAGCTTTGAGGTTGTGCTTACTTGTGAAATCTGCCATATCTCTTTGTTCTAATTCGGGAATGCATTGTGATGAATCTGTTTGTGCTTAATTTACAGAGTAATTGCATGTGTTTTGGTTAAGTTATGTTCATGCTTAATTTATGTAACTTGGCTGTCACGAATTTAAGGATGTGTGCTTTGCTTAATTGCATAATGAAGCTAGATTGTAATTTTCGCTTAGTAGATTATTATCTAGTGGATTGAGAGAAGGCAGAGGTGTTAATTTGGTGTCCTATGATAAGTGAATTTGCATTTGAATCAAGGATGTTAATACGGTTTTAATCACTCTTTGCATAAAATTTAATCTGTTGATTAGAATTCTGAATTTGTTTGCCAACCCCCCCTTTGTGTTCTATTGTTGTGTTCATCTGGAAATTGAAGCTTTGAATGAAAATATTGGTTGTTGGGAGACGACTTAGTTCACTTTCACATACTGCATTTAATATGTTTTAATTTGGTGGGGTACGACCTCTATCACCTGACACTCTAAGAAGTCAGTTAGTCTCACTTAGAGCAGACTAACTCTTGTGGTGAGAGTAGCAGGAGGCCTGAAACTCATTAAGGGCTAACCTTGTGCGTGGGGATTGATTCATTGTAACACTTCTAACACATAGCTCGGGGGTGAGCAGCTTGGGGGTGAGCAGAGGTATCCACCACAAGTACAAGTATCCGCTGAATCCGACCAGGTTATATGTATCTGAATGAGTCGAGTCGAGTCTTAGTGTATTGATTGAAAGGTCATAACATGCTTGGTTGATATGTGTATATTGGACTGTGAGGGTATATCTGATTGCATGATAAAAATCTTTTTGGCTCTAGCTTACCCTTTGCTTGTTTGATTGCTCTGTATGTTGTTCTTCTACTCTTGCGATCATCATCAATTTATTGATGGGAGCAGATGCGAGAGGTACTCGTGGTTAACAGAGGAGAGATGATTCCGCTGCATAGTCTGCATGGGTTGGACTTCATGTTCTTGATGGGCTTTTCTTTAGGGCCATGACCCATGTACCTATCCATCTTTTTGATTTCTATATATTCCGTTAAACTTTTTATCTAGTTTTCTTTCGGGCATCGTGGTGTGCCTTGGGTTGTAAGGAGTTAAGTTTTAAACTCCAGGACTGAGTTGTTGTATTATCTTTATGTAACGCTTCCTTTAATTTCGTTTATTGAATTAAATGGGGTGTTACAAGTTTTCTTTCAAATACCTATCTTTTTATAAAGTTGAAATTGTGATATTTTGAACAATAACACCTTGTTTTTGTATATGCCAATAAGGGTTTGTCAAAAGCATTCTAGTTGAGCTGTTAGCAGTTTTGAAAAATGATATCGGAACGCGAGTTAAAAGAATGCTTGTTTAACCTATAAATGGTTTTAGAATAAAATACTTGTTTAAGTCTAAAGTGAATTGAAAAATAATACTATTTGTGCTTCGCAAATTATGTCTGCTTAATGATATTTTACTGGCTGGTCAAGAACTAAACTTAATCTATAATAAAGAAGAAATCGGTATAAAAATACTTAGTATCTTTTTTTCTCCATTTGATCTTTTACATGCATGTTATCTACTTGTTTAACTAACTATAAAGAAGGTGAAACCTAAAAATAACCTTGCAAAAATGCTTGTCTACATTGTTTTTATATTCTCACACACTTCTTTCACCCCATATAACGAAAGCTAAAAACATTTAAAAAGTCAAATCAGAAATCCAGACTTCAGCAAACACTTCTTTGATCTTAGAAGGATCACACGACATATTATTATTGACGAAATTTTTGAAAGAATATTACCACCAAAGTGGAAAAACTGTATTCATTAACCATAATCATGGAAGTTTACATGGACGTTTTACGTTACCCCAATTACTCTTTACACAAATGATTGAACATGCAATTTACTGTCTTGTTTTCTAATACATCTTAAAAGGGTTGCATTAAATTGGTTTACTCAATTACCAACTCTTTATTATTCATTTTTCACTAAAATGTAGGAAAGTTATGCAACATACTCGATACAATTTTTAAAACCTACTTTATTTCAATGTAATTTTAAGTGAATAAAAATTTGAAAGTATATAAATACAAATAAAACTTATTTTTTTTAATTGATTTAGAGTTGTTTTTTTTTATGAACTACCATCGTTATGCTATAAATAATTAAAAATTGATATTAAGAATTATTTTTATGATTTATTAGTGAACATAAAAGCATATGTTATATTTTTTTAAAAGCTATACCACTTAATTTATTTTAAGATAATATTTAACTAAATCAATATTTAAAATATTATAAATATAATTAAGAAGTTTATTCATTCTTATATTCAAAAGTATAATTTTATACAAATGCTTACTTTAAATTCCCCTCTAAAAAACTAAGTTTCGTTGTTCTATCATATCATAAGATAAAAGAATAAAATAGACTGTATAACATAATTGGGAAAAGCAATAAAATAAAAGATTTCTTATAATGTTTAATTAATGTTTATCTAATACATAATATAATCATTAGACATAATTTTTGTTTTAAAATAAAGCTAATAACAAAGGGAATAATAGAACGAAGAATAGAGAATGATAGAATATAGAGCAACTTTTCTGTGTATCTTATTACTGATAGGAAGAGTGCTATTTATAGATACAACATGGTATCCCATAATGGATACAAATCAAATAGTTAATACAAATATTTACAAAAAGTGTAATGAATCATATGAGTGTCAATCATATCAATCATATGAGTAATTGTATCAAATTAATGGATGACCATTAATTCATAACACTCCCCTTGGGTTTCCATTGATAAGAGAATGTGCCTCGTTAAAACCTTACTAGGAAAAACCCTTTGGGATGAAAACCTAGTGAAGGAAAAAGAATACACCATTATATATAATATTATTCTTTACATCTTCTATTTCTCTCCCTCATGTAAAATTACATCATTAAGATGACGGAGTCTAGTCTTGTGAACCAATTGCTCAAAAGTTCTCCTTTGCAAAGACTTTGTAAATAAATCTGCTAGATTTTTGAATGAACGAATCTTTTGGATCTCTGCACCATCTTTTGCATTGAACAATGCACTATTGTCTTCATGTATGGTTGTTGATTCCATTCTTCTCAAGGATAGACCACAAGTTTGTCATACATGTTGAATTATAAACCTTAACTAAACATATTCAATTTGTGAGAATATAATAAATAATATGCATTTGCATAATCCATTAGATTCAATTTTTAATCATTTGGATAAAATAATTCCATATTCATAGTACCCTTAAGGTAACAGAGTGTATTTTTTACTCCAATCCATTATCTTTTTGTAGGTGAAGAACTATGATGAGATGCCTCGAGCCAAGGGACCTACAACAAGAGCTATGGCTAGGAGAATACAAGAGGAATGGGCCTTAAATGTGCATGCAAGGCCCAAGATGAACTTCACATGGGCCAAGGAAGATGTGAAGACCTAGCCTAGGACATTTGCTTGTAAATACTAGATTAGGATTTTATTTTGGGCTTTGTATTTTGGGCCCAGTAGAATAGGGTTTTCTTTGGGCCATGTATTGGGCCTTAGAGGAAATTGGGCTTTAGAAGTAATTTTGGACCAAAAAGGGGAATTGGGCCAAATGGGCCAAGAGTAGTGTGTCTACTCTAGAAAAGCCTAGAAGCTTCTCAAACTTGCTCTCCAAGGATGAGAGTTAGCTTCCCATGGCAAGACAAGTGTGACTTGCTTAGGTGGCAAGTCACACCTCCCACATGCTCCTTTTTGGCTCCAAAATTCAACTTTGTAGACTTCTTTTTCCCTCCACTTTTTGGAGACTCCTTGGTCTCATTTTAGTCTATAAATAGAAGGTTTGGGAGATGTATTTTTGAACTTGAAATTGAGTAATGAATTGCTGCCCAAATTTGTGCACAAATCTCTTTTGAGCTCACCTTACAGTAAACTCTTCTCTAGTTTACTATAGTCTTCTTCCTTAGGAGTTGGCCTCACCTCTCTTAAGAATCCTTTCACCTACACCAAACCAAACACCTTAAGCTTCTTTCCTTCATGCTTCCGCATCCAACACCATCCATGGAGCCTCCATTCTTCATGCAAGCTTCAATGGAGACAAGAAGAAGCCATCATGTGGTATCATGAGCCTTGGTTTTAGTGAGTTAAGTGCTTCTTCTCCATTTTTCTTTCAATTCCGTGTTGTTCATCACTTCTTCTACTTGTCTTGCTATTTTTGTTCATTTTATTTTGAGTATTAATGTCTTTTTACTTTGGTTCATCTTCATTTGCTTCATCTTGAACCATCCTTGTGTGCTTTAGGTGTTCTATTTGGTTTCTACCGTTTACTTTTCATTTTAATTGAGTATTTGTTGTTTTTGTTCAGTTCATTCTCTTGTTCTTGAGTTTATTTTGATTTTAAGATCCATATGTTTTGTCTAGAGTCATGTTTAGTCCATATATGTCATTAATTCCTTGTTTAGCTTTTAATTTTCTTTGAGTTTGTTGGTGATGTGCTGCTGAATTTTGTTTCAGATTTGAGTGCAGTTTTGAATCCTTAAAAATTAACACTCTCTTCTCTCTTTGAGCCTTGGAAATGAACCTTCACATCTAGATAACCTTAGTTATCTTAATGTCTAGTGGGAATTTTCCTTGTGCTTGCTTAAAATCACCATAAACCACACTAAATTTCCTTTCAATTAATTGTGCTTTGGTGTTTTCTCATTTCTGTTTTTGAGTTCAGATTGCTATTTAGATCATAACAATGTCTTAGAGTCAATTTCCATTGTGTTTCATTGAGTTTCATGATCTTCTTTTGATTCCTTTAAGTTTCCTTCTCCTTTGTGTTTTTTGTTTCCATTAAAATGCAAATGATCAAGCATAATGTGGTGGTGATTCTGATTTGTGGTGGAAACTAGCTGCTGTAAGAGCTATAAAAAGAAAGAAAAAGAGCACAAAAAGAATACAATCAAGTGCCAAAAAGAATCAAAAGAAAAGATCAAAAGAAAGTGGCAAAAGAAGTACACTAGAATCACTACCATCACTTGAGTTTGAGAGCATTATTTTGTTGCATTTTACTACTGTTCTAGTTTTTGTCTGACTGCACACTATTTGTATTTGATTTATCATAAAACATTGGCCGGTGCAAATCCAAATCTAATTTTCTCCTCTTTTAGCTAAGACATAGACGAAAAAAGTGAAAAACAAATCATTTAAAAATGTTGAGAAATGAAAAAATGAAAAATATCTGAAGCAGAGGCTTGAATTCACGTTTTTGGACTGGCAGTGAGTGAAAAATGAAATTTCAGTGCAGTTTTCTAGCTTATTTTGGTTGTTTTTCATCCATTCTAGTGCCATTCATTAGGTAATTCATTTGAGTGCTTATCTTGTTTCTTTACCTTATTTCTAGTTTGTCATTTCTTTGGTAATCCTTTGAGTTTGTCATGGCATTATTCACTTTTGGTTTAGCAATTATAATTTTGTACTTTTCTTGCTTTATTTCTTGACCTCTTTTTGGTTTGGTTTCTATATTTGGTGCATACTTTCTTTTGGAGGTGATCTAATTTTCCTAAGGTAACATCCTAGGAGGTGGAGTACCTAGTCCCGAAAGAGAATCCTCTTTGGTGAGATAAAGAGGAAGTGCAAGAGTGAAACACTTGTGAGGACCAAGACAAGAAGACAAAGCCAAGAAGACCTTTTACATTTTATGCACTTTAATTGTATTCAAATTGAGTTGTAAAATTGTAATGCTTTCCTTCTTGTGTTGGCCTAGTTAGGTGTCTTGGGGGAGTCTTAGGTACTCAATCCCATCTCCTAACTAGAACCTTTTCTATACATTAGTGAAGCGCTTTTAGTGGTGAAGTTTGAAGGTTCCAAGTGCCTTCTACTTCTACCGTGTAACATCCCGTCCGGATATTATGGATTTAAATAATAAAAAATGAAGTAAATAATAAAAATTCATTTATTATAACTGATATTCCCAAAACGTGGGAAAATTAAAAACTTTTATTACTTTCACACTAAACCAAAATTCATAAGTATAAATAAGATTGTAATTATCTAAAAGTCTAGAATATTCATAATTACAATTTATTTGAAAGCATAAAAACTTCATAAAAGTTTTGGTAAAATCTTCTCCCAAAACTGGCTCCGCTCGGTCTCTAGGCCTCATCAGATCCACCTGCAATAACATCTGCTCCCGTGTACCGCATACACGATCATCGCCAAACACAAGCAAATAGGGTGAACTAACAAATTACACATATATATAAATATTGCATAGTTATATATATATATATATATATATATATATATATCACACAATCACACCAATACTACGACAGTAAAATCGTTTGGCAAGGGACACGTACCGCCAAGCGCTGCCTGCTTCCAAACCGCATGGAAGGTATGATGAGTCGAACCTTGGTTCACATTCAATAATTAAATTTTGGGAATTTAATATTATTTTTGCGCTTAAAATTGTATTTTGTTGCATATTATATTATTAGATATTATTGAGTTTAATAATGCAACAATAATTTAATTTAGGTCCTTAAGAGTGCAAATAATGAATATTTTAATTCATAAATTAAGTCCCAAAATAGGAATGTTAGAGAGAAATAGTTCAGGTACTAAATGCACCTCTAATTCTCAAGTTTACACCCCCTTTTTCCAATTGGAATATCTAGTTCTAAAATAAAACATTTCTGGAGCTAGCTGCACCCCCTGTTTTCAGGTTTACACCCCCTTCTGTAATTTAACTTTAAATTTCTGCTCTACACCCGTCCTTTTCACTAAACTGCACCCCTAATGTCACTTAAGATCTAATCATCAGATTTCGCCACGTGGCAATCCTTCACTTAATAAAATAGCCACTCACAGTTTTCCACA
Source organism: Vigna unguiculata (assembly GCF_037176805.1). Taxonomy (NCBI): domain Eukaryota; kingdom Viridiplantae; phylum Streptophyta; class Magnoliopsida; order Fabales; family Fabaceae; genus Vigna; species Vigna unguiculata. The sequence continues at coordinate 17,492,199 of NC_140795.1, read as the reverse complement.
TCATCAATCCTCCACTAACTCAAATTACCAATCAAAACATGCCACCTCATCACTCTCTCTTTCTCTCTCCTTCACACAACCAAAACCCTAACCCTAATCTCCTTCTTCTCTCTCTTCCGCACCAATCCATTCCGCAGTTGCCACCTCCGTTGCCGCCACTACCTCGTCTGACCACCGCAGCTCACGCTGGAATGCAGCCACTCATCGCGCTCCAACATCTCAAACCTACCACTCCCGCGCCGCCATGACTCTAGCCGCAATGTCGTCTTCCTCATGTCTCCATCGCACCTCCATCTTCTACAACTATCGGCCACCATCGCGCCACCATCGCGCCTCCATCGCTGCACCATACTCGAGGTCCTCCATGCTTCCTCGCGTCAGAACAAGCTCCTTCCTTCACGTCACCGACAACCACCATTGTTGCTGCACTAACCAGTCTTGTAGCAATCGACGCGAGCTCCGCTGCGTCGTTCTCGCGCCACCAGCGAAGCTATGGAAACCACCAAATCAATGTTAAACCATCAAGCCAATTCATGTTTCTTGCTAACTAATATAATTCACATATTATATTATTCCACAACACAATTACACATATGGCATACATAGGACTCGAACCCAAGTCCTTTCACACAATCAAAGTACTCTCAACCACTTGAGCTAGCACTTTTCCACGTCATACAAATATGAATTAAATACCATAAATGTTCTTCCTACCCGCATTTATTAATTAATTATTTATTTAATTATTTAATTTTCACGGGTCTTACAGGCCACATATAGCTTCTAATCTTTCTTGTTTTTAATTTTCTTGTTTGATAGTTTAGTGTGTGTCAACATAGTCTTTGAATTAATTTCATTTAAGAAGTTTTGTACAAAAGTTTCAAGTTCCCTTGACTAGGAAAGACTTGGTATGTAAGCAATCCAAGTGATTCACCTCTCTTTTCTAGAGGAGAACTAAAAGCTTTTGCTATCTACTTCTTCTTTGAAATTTTCTCTTAAAAACCAAAGTCTTCTACAAAAAATGTCTCAACCTCCTTCTCAATGCATGGGTGCTTCAAATGAAGAAGAAATAAGTTTGAAACAAATTGCCTTTGATTTGAGAGCACTACTACGTTGGAAGGAAGATGAAATAATTGCAAGGGAAAGGGAAAATCAGGAAAGAGATAGGTTTCATCAACTTTTAGATGAAGAGAGGAGGGGAACACGAAATATGGAAAGGTTGCATGAGAGGATGAGTAATAGGAGTCAACACTTGTACTCCCACACTCCAACACTAGTCACACATTATGAAGAAGAAGATAGTAGACTAGTTGACAACTTCTATCAACCTCCTCCTCCTCTAAGAAGGGAAAGAAGAGAGCCTAAGGAACCAAGAGCCATTAGAATAGACCTCCCTCACTTTTATGGGAAAGATGATGTTGAAGCTTATCTTGATTGGGAAATGAAGGTTGAGCAACTCTTTGCTTGCCATCAAATAAGTGAGGAGAGGAAAGTACCCTTAGCTACCCTTAGCTTCCAGGGCAATGCTATGTATTGGTGGACTGCCCTCGAAAGAGATAGGAGAATCAGTCAAAGTCTCGAGGTCAAATATTGGAATGACCTCAAAGGAGCCCTTTGGAGAAGACATATTCCCTCCTACTATCATAGAGAGCTAATGGATAAGCTCCAAAGACTCCATCAAAATAAAATGAAAGTGGAAGAATATAGACAAAAGATGGAGTTATATATGATGAGGGCTGAGATTAGGGAGTCCGAGGATACCACCATTGCAAGGTTTCTTAGTGGCTTAAGTCTTGAGATAAGAGATAGAGTAGAATTGTTGCCCTACCAAGACTTAAATGACTTGGTTCAACTTTCCATAAAGGTAGAGCAACAAATTCTAAGGAAAAATTTTCGAAATGACTACTCTAACTCTTATACCAAGAAAGAATTCAAGAGGGAGGGTAAGCAAGTCAAAGAGGAACCCTCCAAAAGTTTCAAGGAAAAGGAGAAACCAAGGGAAGGCACATCTTTACACACTCGCACTACTGAAATCAAATGTTTCAAGTGTCTTGGTAGAGGTCATGTTGCATCTCAATGCCCCACCAAGAAGACCATGATCTTAAGGGGTGTTGACCACTATAGTAGCCAAGATGAGCAAGAAAGTGAGAGTGAGACTTCTAGTGAGGAGTCTAATGATGAGTCTAAGGAAATTGCCTATCCTTGTGAAGGAGACCTTCTAATGATTAGAAGACTTCTTAGCAACCAACCCATTCCAAAAGAGCCAACACAAAGAGAGAATATCTTTCATACAAGATGTAAAATTTTAGAAAACACTTGTTCTCTCATTGTTGATAATGGTTCATGTTGCAACTGTTGTAGTACAAGGTTGGTTGATAAGTTGGCTTTGACTATCATTCCCCATCCAAAACCTTACAAACTACATTGGCTTAATGAAAGTGGGGATTTGACAGTCCAACATCAAGTGAAGGTCATGTTATCCATAGGGAAATATGAAGATAGTGTGCTATGTGATGTAGTACCTATGGAAGCTTGCCATGTTTTATTGGGAAGACCTTGGCAATTTGACAAAAAAACCATGCATAATGGTCTACCAATGAAATCACCTTCACTCACAAGGACAGAAAATATGTCTTGCATCCTTTATCACAATCCCAAGTGGTAGAGGATCAAATTCAAATGAGAAAGAAGTTGGAAAAGAAGAGAAAAGAGGATAAAAAAAAAGTCCTCCCTCTCTCCCAAAAAAAGTAATTAAAGATGAATTTGAGGTGGGAGAGATTGGTGTTCTTTCTCCTAAGGTCATTCAACATGAGAACATTTTGACTATAAAATCTTTGAACCAAGTTCTCAATGATGAACAACCTTCACGCCTCTTGTTGTGTAAAGGAACACTCACATGCACTGCCACATTTCTTGAACTTAAGAGTCTACCTCCTAAAATTGAAAATCTTTTGAAAGAGTTTGAGGATATATTCCCTAAGGAAGGGCCAATTGAGCTTCCTCCTTTTAGAGGAATTGAGCATCAAATAGATTTAGTGCCTGGGGCAAGTCTTCCAAATAGACCAGCCTATAGGACAAATCCTCAAGAAATAAAGGAGATAGAGTCTCAAGTGCAAGAATCGTTGGAGAAGGGTTAGGTTCAAAAGAGCCTTAGTCCTTGTGCTGTGCGTGTTTTGTTAGTGCCTAAAAAGGATGGAAAGTGGAGAATGTGTTGTGATTGTAGGGCTATAAATAGCATCACCATCAAATATAGGCATCCAATCCCTAGGCTTGATGACATGCTTGATGAGTTGCATGGGTCCCTCATGTTTTCTAAAATTGATCTAAAGAGTGGTTATCACCAAATAAGAATCAAAGAAGGTGATGAGTGGAAAACCGCTTTTTGTGTAGATAGTGTTATTTTCTTAGGTTTTGTAGTAAATAAAAAAGGGGTCCATGTTGACCCTACAAAAATAAAGGCCATCCAAGAATGGCCTACTCCTAAAAATGTTGGAGAAGTTAGGAGCTTCCAGGGTTTGGCAAGCTTTTATAGGAGGTTTGTTCCCCAAGGTTCACAAAGAAAACTCTTTGTTCAAGAGACACATGAAGGGGGATTAATGGGTCATTTTGGGGTAGAAAAAACTCTAGGTCTTTTAAAAGAGAAATTCTTTTGGCCTCATATAAGGAAGGATGTCCAAAGGCATTGTAATAGAAGTATTTCATGCTTACAATCTATACCGTAGCTGGCCAACTCAACCAAATAATAACAATAAACAATCACCACATCTATACCGAAAACAGCCCAGGTAGCCGGCTCAGGCCGGCATAGGCCTAACCGGCCTAAACCCATAACCAAAGCCGCTAAACATCCAAAAATATCAATATTTGCAGTTAAATCCCTCTCCTTTGACTAGTCCTTGACTTTTTGACCAAATTTGACTAGCTTTGCTACTCCATTGACCAGTTGACCAGATTTGACCAGTTTGACTGTGCAATCAAAGGATGACACGTGGTAGAGTGCACTTTCTCCAAACTAGGGTTTTTTCAAGTGCAATGGAGGCTGCTGCTGTTGCTGGTGCGTGACTGGTTCGTGTTTTCCGGCTGCTGCGGTGGATGGAGGCTCACGGTGGCGTGGACGGCGCTGCAATGGATGCTGCTTGGTGGCTCGCGTTTCAGGTTGCTGCCATGGAGGCTGCAGGTGTGAATAGGTGCAGAGAGGAAGGAGGAAGCTGCGGTGGCGCGCTGCTTCTGCAATGGCTGTCGGCGTTGCTGTTTGTGTTGCAGGTTCGCGTAGATCTGTGGTGGACGAGAATCTGGTGCAGGTTCGAACTGCTGCGGTTCACTGGTTTAGAAGATGGAGATGGTGAAGATCTGTTTTGAAGCTATTGCGGTGCAGACGCGGTGGTGCGAAAATGGTGGATCAGTGGCTGAATGCGTTCTTGTAGGTATTGGTTTCCGCTTCTGTTTTGCATTTTCCAGCAAGTGCACGAGGATGATGGTTGCAGCGTTGCTCGCGGTTTCGCTGGCGCGGTGGCTGAAATGGTGCGAGGTTGGCTATTGGTCCAGATGCGTCTGTTACGTTTTCTGGCAAGGTGGACGGCATGGAGGCTACTAGGGTTTCCAAGAGAATAAGCTAGGGTTGAAGATAATGATGTGGCACGCCCTGATTGGTTCACATGCATGTGCAAGGATTATGTCCACGTGGCTTCTTTTGGTTGGTCAACTCAATTAGTGGAGGATTGCCACATGGCAACATCTGGTTGAAATGGGTTTAAGTGGTAGGAGGGGTGCAACTTAGTAAAAACTGGGGGTGTAGAACAGGATTTTGTGGTCCATTTGGAAATAGGAGAGTGTTTAAGTAATGTATGGGGTGCAAAAGTGATTTTTTCAGAACTTGCTAATTTTAGCTTTATTTAAAGGTGTTTTTAATTTCAATCTATTTATTTTCCCACCTTTAAATAAGCTTAATCTTAACTTCAGCTGCATCAACAAACGTTAAAATATCCAAAAATAATTTATGCAACTAAAAATCACTTTTTAAGACAATTTTATCACACAAGTTCAAATAGTCTAATTATCAGAATTATCAATTAAATCACTCTTTAAGCACATAAATTCAATTAAATACCCAGAATTAAACACTGAATGAGGGCAAAAATACGCACTCATCAGCGTGTGAGATAGCAAAGGATATAAAAAGTTTAATACAAGCATTTAAAAATGAAATAAAATAAAAGCCTAAAACTTAACGTAGCCCAAATAAAAAATAAAACTAATAAGGGTGCAAAATAATGAAACGTGTGGTGTGGCGATAGGGTGTGCGGTTGATGAGTTCATATTTATACCTTCATTTAATGTTTAATTTTAGTTTTTTAATTGAATTTTATTCTTAAAAGATTGATTTAACTGGGATTTTTTATAATTGGATTTATTGAGCATGAGATACAAAAACATGTTAAAAATAACTTTTTAGTTGCATAAATGTTCTTTGGATATTTAAAGTGTGTTAGTGTAGTTGCAACTAAGTTGAACTCATTGAGGTGTGAAAATAAATTGATTAAAGCTTCATGACTCCTAAAAGATAAATCCAAGAATAGAAAATTATCAAAATAACAAAAATCCAAGTCAAGCATTGCATGAAGAAGGCAATAAAAGCTTGAAAAAGTGAAGAAGTTTGGCTAAGCCAAGAAGAGGGAACGAGGTACAAAAATTGGAACTTGCGATTTTCTCTATATTTTTCTAGAAAAAGGCATTGATAATTCATAAATATTTATGATAAAAGATAATTTGAGGAAAATATATCTATAGATATTTTATTTTATATTTTTAAATAATTATCTTATTTAATTATATAATGAAATATCAAAAGATCATAACTACCAAATCTTTTTAAATCTTTTTAGTTAAAGTTGTTAGACGATTAAAGTTCCTAGATGCATTGAACAGTACAAACTCAATTTAAAGTTCTTAATCGACAAAGGTCATCAGTCACATTATATAATGTAGACTCTGTTAGACTCAATTGAAAAAATCATTGACCATACGAGTCAACGTGATGAGACAAAACATTAGACTCACACAAGTGTTACACGAGTCAAAGCAAGGCATTAGACGAGTCAACACAAGTACATAAAGGCTTTAAACAAATGTTTATGTTAGAATAATAAAAGCAAAGTTAGATGAGTCAAAGTCAACTAAATGAGTTTAATGTTGAATACACCCATTAAACGAGTGTTTCAATTAGAACACTCTAAAATGTTTGCTAGACGTGTAAAAGAGTCAAAGCTCCAAAAGAGTATCAGATTGATAAAAAAAAATCAAGTTCAGAACAACACAAAAGAAATATTTCTAACCAAAAGTTGAGTTGGCTAATACGTCAATGGTTTTATTTATTTCTTTTATTTTAATAAAATTTTCCATGTAGGTCTCAAAAGGAAATGAATCCCTCGTTAAATTATCTTTTCTCAAATTCAATTTCGCTTTCAAATTTTTGCGCTCCACTTCCGGTCTCGTGCTACCAAAACCTTTCTTCATTGTCTCCATGCATCTCCTCCACACTTTGTAAAAAATTGTCTTTGTCTCTCTCTTGCATTAGATACTTAGGGTTTGGTGTGCTCTTCCCTTTATCTTGCATTCATCCTCTGTTTGGTGCACTTTCATATGCATTACTTTTATTCTTCTACCAACGTTGTAGGTAATTTTTCTTCGTTCTACAGATTATGTTAATGGACTTTTAATTTATATCCATGCAAATCCCCTTTTATAGATTTGTCATTTGATTCCTCATAAATAGAGTTGTCAAAATGGGTCGACCGGCCAGCCCGACCCGACCCGACCCACCATGGGTTGGCCACTTGCTGGGCCAACCCAACTCGACTCACTTATAAGTGAGCCAAAAAACTTCAAACTCGACCCGGCCCACCACAGGTTGGTGGGTTAAACGGGTTGGCTTTGTAACATCCCTACCGAATATTACAGATTTAAATAATAAAATAATAAAATAATTAATAAACCTCATTTATTATAATGCCATTTCCCAAAACACGGGAAATTTGAAACTTATTACATCATTAAAAGCAACCTCAAATTTATAAGGATAAAACTCCATTACAAGATCAAAGTTTAGTAATGAAACAATTTACATGTTATTCTAAGACATAATAAAAGTCTGATAAAAACTCTTCCCAAGTTTAGCCCCCGGTCCGGCTCTACGCCTCACTAGATCCACCTGCAACATCATCTGCTCACGTATACCGCGTATACGATCATCGCCACATACAAGCAGATAGGGTGAGCTAACAAAATAAATATATATACAAAATATTTACATATATAACACAATCACACCAAAGGATATTCCATCCTTTGATTTCATAACACATGGCCACAACCATGTTAACTGTGTTCTACTTCTTCCAGTGAGTACCTCAAGATGTCTTGTTGTCATACCTATCGGCCACAACCAATAAAGCACATGCAGGAAACCATGCTATGGATCACACACCGTAACGCTAGGTGGAGTTCCCAATACGAACATAGTTCGTAACATTCTAAGACTACCAAACTCATCAGCTAATTACCGAAGAGGGAAAACTATCTGGACCTATCCTTACTAGCCACAACCAGCACACTCACACCGACAACACTCGCCAACCCGAGCCACAACTCAAGAGTTCCTCGTGTTCATTCGCCATCCCGAGCCACAACTCAAGAGATGCTATTCTGAGCCACAACTCAAGGAACACCAACAAGTCGACCTTTAAGATATCCTAGAAGCCTTATAGATCACACACATCAAAGCAAGCAACCACAATTGCTTCACGGTATCACCTAGCGCAGCACTCTAGGCGTCAGGCGCATAAGGCCTCCAGACTGCCTAGCGGGTGACACGTACCGCCAAGCGCCAAGCGCCTCTGCATACACTAACTTTGCATTTATCGCCTAGCGGGACTATCCTTGTCGCCAGGCACCATGAACTCCCAATCCTCTTTGTTCTGATGTTATCACCTGGCGGCTCGTATTTTTCCGCCAGGCGCCATATTAGTAGTTGCACAATACGTAAACTGGTTTAGGTTATGGCTTCCTTCCTCGCACTCTCACTGCAGCAGTTCAATTGCCATATCTTTTGCACACCCGGAGTGCCTACAACAACTACCACCAACAGAATTACCAAACCAAGAGTTTCACAATTCACGTCGTGTTCTTAGTCATCCTTGGTATCACTTATTCCCAATCACTTATATGCCTTCTACAACTTCTATAAGCACCACCACCCCCAATCCCAATGTGTCAGATTTAGCTTAAGTTATTAATCTCTTCCTAAGCTTACTAAATTTATGTGGATTCATCCCATCTATTATATATATTTATATGAGCTCTTACATCTCATTTTACTAGCATTTTTTAGTGCATTCCCTGCATTGTCTACCTAGACACTCTTAACTACAATTTACATATCACTGGACATCATCCCATATTCCCCTGCACCTACTGTTGGCAAAAAGAAGGAAGTCGAGTGATTTTGAATGATGATCAAGCACTAATGAAGACAAAGTGTTCAATTATGCAAATGTTATCTTGTAAAATAAAATAAGTGTATTGTAGAATAGTTTAATTAAACTTAGAATCAGCAGCATGGCATTCGTCTTTCTAGAAGGTTTGTTATTTTTAGAAAAACTACAGTGATAATCGATTATCACTATTGATAATCGATTATCTGTGCAGAACTTGTATTTTTCGAAAACCTACTGGAATAATCGATTATCTCCTGAAATAATCGATTATCCTGTTCAAAATTTGCTTTTCAGGAAACCTACTGGAATAATCGATTATCCTTGGCAGTTGGAACATAAAGATTCAGTTTTTAACTTAAATTTCGAAAACCTACTGGAATAATCGATTATCCTTAGTGATAATCGATTATCCTTGGCAGTTGGAACATAACGGCTCAATTCTTAACCTAATTTTCGAAAACTCTATTTAAGGAACTGCAGTTCAACTTCAAACATACCTTTTTAAGATTCAGAGTTCTTTGGCTGTGACTGCAAAGTGTTGCTCTGTGAGATTCTTAAAGAAAGCTTTGAAAAACCTAGTGTGACTTAGCGATAACTTTTTCTAAGTGAATTCTTAGAAGATTGAGTGTTGTGCTGTTGCTAGGAAAGCTGGTCATCCTCTGTGAGATTCAGGGGGAGTTTTGTTCATCTCTTGTGGTTGTTCAAGAGAGGTGTTTTCTAATCTTTTCTCTTATATAATCTGTTGTAATTTTGATTATTATAGTGATTGAGTTAATCTCCTTGTTTAAGAGATTAACAACTGGATGTAGGGTCTTTTGATCCGAACCAGTATAAACATCAGTGTGCATCTTCTTCCCTTAAACTCCTTATTTATCTGCACTTGCATTTAAAGTAACTATTACTTTAAGTTAATTAATTAAATTTTGAGAAAAAATTTAAAACCTGTCAAGATTTTTAAAAATCCAATTCACCCCCACTCTTGATTTTTTACCATTGTTTAGTCATTCCGCTGCGCGATACCAACACCTACTACATCATAATAATCCCTCCCTCACACAAAAGAATGGATTAATTCCTACTTCTCATTTGCACAAGTCATCACCTAGGCTTAGATCCAATTACTATCTCTAACCCCGTATTTAGCAAGAACCTAACCTTCCCAAAATCACAGAACCATCAAAATTCCCGCAGCTATGCAAAGATGGATGTCTCTACTATGGCGCCTAGCGGTAGACCCCGTGTCACCAGGCGGTGTGTATGATTTTTGGATTCCCAAAATTTTCCTCCCTGCGAGAACTCCCAAATCTCACAATTTAATCTTCTCCTTGTCCATTTCTTCTAGTTTTCACGCGAATTCACCCGCATGCAGACCAATGTGCAACCCACGCTCATTCCCTACAATTTTCCCCTCAAATTACACCAACCAATTTGTCTCGCAGTATCAATCCCCAAACTTTCCAACCTTAACACTAGCTTTCCCATGATCAGAATCAACCCAGAACCCCAAAATCATCAAAATCGAACCAAGCGAGGCGGTTCCACCTCTGAAACACAAAACTCACCAGAAAATGATGAGTCGCCTTGCGGGTCTTCATCACCCGCTAAGCGGTTTATGGAAATATTCCAGAAACGTGAAAAGGCACAACAAGTAGAGTATATACATTCAATTGATCATACATTCCAGGCAATTAACAATACGAAAATATAAAGAACGGTTCCTGCTCCCCTAACCTGGTTTCCTTAGCTTAATTTGGGCTTTTTATGAGTTCTCTCTTGATCACCAATGACCATCTTCTGCTTCTATCTCAATGCAGCTCCTTGCTTAATCAATCCTCACAGCACACTCTAATTTTCGTATTACTCTGACTATGCAACAAGGCCAACCACAAAACCTCTCTCTCTTTTTCCCTTAATTAGCCATTAATTGGTGTCTTAATGTGGGTTAAAGGATGCAAAACGAAAATATCATTAAACTAAGGTTATGCCATTCAATGGTTGTCTTATGATGGTTTTCCAGCCTTCCCTTGGCTTCTAGGGTTTCTAGCTTTTCATATTCATGCCAAAACTAATTCTAGCAAAAATAAAGTTTAATGTGAAACTACAAAGGTTTGAACCCATAACCATGCCTATATCCAAATCAATGCACAACCATTTAACCAAATCATATTTCATGATAAATAACATAATTCAATAATTATGTTATCACTCCTCATAATCCAGCATATTATTATAATTAAATAACACACATAGGACTTGAGCCCAAGTCTTCTCATACAATCAAGTGCTCTCAACCACTTGAGCTATTACTTTTCCATATCATAACTATCAGAATTTAATGCCATAAAGGCTTTCACTACCCGCATTTATTAATTAATTATTTAATTAATTAATTAATTTTAACGGGTCTTACATGCTCACTAGCCCACTTAATTAAAATAAAATATAATTTTTTTCTTAAGTCATAAATTATAATTCAAATTAAAATTTAAACAGACTGTAATACAATCTAAGTACAATCCAAAATGATGTTAAACTCCAATACAAACCAAAATTAAAAAAAAAAACAAATTACTATATAAGATCAAAGCATTCTTGTCACTTATCCAACTATAATGTTAAAGTCTTGAATGGATAAATCCATAACATTTTCATCTCATGAAGCATCTTCTTTATCCCCATCTATTTGGAGTTGAAGCTAGGTTTCCATTTGTCAACCCACTAATGTGTTTGGTTAAAAAATAGCCCAACATTGCAAAGTCCAACATAATGTGTGTGACCATATGTTGGTGGGCCAACCTGGCTCACCACGGGTTCAACCCGGGTGAGCGTGTTCTTGGTAGGTCGGGTCAAAAATTGACCCGTATTGACATTTGTAAAAAAATTTCAACCCAACACGGCCCAAACCCATGGTGGGCCAGGTTGGCCTATTGGTTTTGACCCACTTTGACGGCTCTACTCATAAACCAATAATACAAACAGGAAAAAGAAGGAAGTATAATAAAAATTCATGTGTTATTTAATTATTATTGTTTTAATAATATGATTGAGCATGTTGAATGACGACATAATGATTGAATTGTATTAGTTAGCAAGAAACGTGAATTGGCTTGATGGTTTAACATTGACTTGGCATTGGAATGGTTGAGGGTTCAAACCTTGGTGAACTCAAATTAAACTTTATTTTTGCCAATAATTCTTTTGGCATGAAGGTGGAAAGGCATAGAAACCCTAGATGGTTAAGGAGCAGCCATGGGTAGCTAAAAAACAGACCATAAAGATCAAATAAATGGTAATTAACATCACCATTATGCCTTGATTCGTTTTTGGTAATTAATCTAGTAATAAGGCACCATTTAAAGGCTAAATTGTGGTAAGAGTGAGGGTTTTGGCAAGCTGAGAATGTACTCAAAACTACAGAACGAAAATTAGAAAGGGGTGAGGTTTGAGTGAAGAATTGGAGCTGAATTGGGTGAGGGAAGAGAAGCCATACATTGATCAAAGGAGGAGGCGGGAATTTTCAAGTTTAGCAAAGGAAACCAGGTTAGGGGAGTTTTTCTCGTTATTGGTATTCTGGGTGCATAATGGCATGATATGTAGTGTGAATTGTATGAATATTATGTGTTTCTGCATGAACTATTGTGTTTCTGGAAAAATTCCAGAAACCGCTTGGCGGGCTATGCATAACTACCATGCGACCCCTCTGGTTTTGGTGTTTCTGGGTTCCTATGAGAGGAACCGCCTGGCGGTACATTCCCGACCGCCAGGTGGCGCATGGCATTTTTACCCAATTTTGGGTTTTTGGATGAAGAGCCTGGCGGTGCCGATCAAGATTGGAAAGTTTGGGGAATTTGATACTGCGTGCCCCATTGGTGTGGCAATTTTGAGGAGAAAATTTATGGAATAGGAGTGGTTCATATAATGAACTTCATGTAGGTGAAGTTACGTGATAACTGGGAAAAATTTGACGCTCGCTGGTTCAATGAAGAATTCTGGAATTCCCAAAACTGATGCACCGATTGGTGGCGCGAGGCTTGCCGCCAACCGCCAGCGCAGAGGTAGTAGTTTTTCTTGGCTGAGAGGGAATTGAGGGTTTGGGGAAGTTTTCTGTGAAAATTGGTTCATTATGATGGAGCCTGGAGTCACTGGATTGTGAGCCTGTGAAATGAAATCACATGAATAGTAGATTATGTTGAGATGAGTACATGAGAATAATAGGGAATAATAGTAATTGAGATCCTGGTGTGATGCATAAACTGGTGTGAGTATAATATATGATTTGGATGGGCCTTATTTGGATGTCGTAGTGAATACATAAGATTAGTAGAAATAGGTGTATAAGATGGTGAATTGGTTGTGATAGGTACATAGGTCATAAAGAGGGAGAAGGGGAAGCAAGTCTAGTAAGAACATAGGTACTACTTCTAGTAAATGATTGAATATACCAAGTGGTATTAGAAGCAATATTGGCTGGTATGGAATTACAAGTGGGAAACTTAAGGAAGTCTAGAGATGGAAAATGTGTCATTTAAGGGACCTAAATGTTGTAGGTACATTAGTAATCAACCAAGCTTATGAGCATTGATGTAATTCACTTAATGAGGTTTACAGTGGGTGCTGGTATCTCTTGAAACTGGGTTAGTAGGGTTGGAAGATCTAAACCAGTAACCATCACTGTGCTAGTGCAGCGCCTGGCGGCAGGGTGAGACCGCTAGGTGATAGCTGCGACTTCAGGAAGCAATAGAGGTGTGGCGTATGGCGGCTAGTATCAATACGCCAGGCGATTGCGGTATGATCACTAGACTAGTGGAGTACATCCGCCTAGCGATGTGGATTGTCCTGCTAGGCGGTACCTGTAGCAAGAACCAATCAGAGGCATTGTGCACCTAGCGGTACGCGTCCCCCGCCAAGCGGTCTGGAAGCTGGCAACGCTTGGCGGTATGTATCCCTCGCCAGGCGATTTGGCTGCTGCAACCTTGGGTTCTGAATTTCTGAATGTGTGATCTACAAGGCTTTTGGTGGTGCTTCAAAGGTGGGATTGTTGGTGTTCCTTGAGTTGAGCTCAGAACGTATCCCTTGAGTTGGGCTCGGGATAGGGGTTAAGCACGTGGCATTCCTCAAGTTGAGCTCGAAATAGCATCCCTCGAGTGGAGCTCAGAATAGCATTACTCGAGTTGAGCTCGGGATGGCAGATGAACACAAGAAACCCTTGAGTTGAGCTCGGGTTGGCGAGTGTTGTTGGTGTGAGTGTGTTGGTTGTGACCAATACGGATGGGTCCAAAGAGATTGCCCTCCTCAGTAGATAACTAACGAGTTTGGTAGTGTTAGGGCGTTGCGAACTATGTTCGTATTTGGGAACTCCACCTGGCGTTGCGGCGTTTGATTCGTAGCAATGGTTTCCCGCACGTGCTCTATCGGTTGTGGCCGATAGGTATGGCAGCAAGTCACCAAGAGGTTATCACTAGAAGAAGTAGAATACGAAAGCCATGGTTGTGGCCATGTCATATGGACTCAATTGAGGGAATTCATTTAGTGACTGTATGCAATACATATATATATATATATGTATATATATATATATATATGTATATATATATATATATATGTATGTAAATGTAGTTATATGCTTTATCTGTTCAGCTCCTACTATCTGCTTGTGTTTGGCGATGATCGTGTGCGATGTATTTATTATTTTATCTATTTTTTATTTACATTGAGAGTACTTCACTCCTATTGCCTTTTGAGAGTCACTTGAGCTAGAGGATTGAATGGTTTGTTTAGTATTATGCGTGCGCATCCTCAGCACATTTAACACTTCATCTCCCTTTTTTATGTTTTTGTTTTATTGTTTATCTTTTATTTTTAAGGTGCATTTGTAACATCCCTACTGGATATTACGAGTTTAAATAATAAAATAGAGAAATACAATAATTGCTCATCATTTAATATAACATCATTTCCCAAAAACGCGAGAAATTTAAAACTTTTATTATATAAAATATAATCCAACAACTATAATTATAACCAATGGTATAATATTCAGAAGTTGAGAAATAAAGGTTTACAATTTATTTCCAAAAACATAAAATATAACACTCCCAAGCTATCCCGTTCCGTGGCTAAGCCTCACCAGATCCACCTACAATCACATCATCTGCTCACGTGTACCGCGCACACGATCATCGCCAAGCACAAGTAGATAGGGTGAGCTTAACAGAATAAATTGTAAACGTTTATTCTCAACTTCTGTATATTATACTATTGGTTATAATTATGGTTGTTGGATTATTTTTGATATAATAAAAGTTTTAAATTTCCCGCGTTTTTGGGAAATGATGTTATATATATATATATATATATATATATATATATATATATATATATATATATATATATATATATATATATATATATATATATATATATATATATATATAACACATTTATATATGACACAACATTCTCAACAAGGACAATCTCCTTTCTTTATTTCTATTCCACATGGCCACAACCATGTGAATCGTGTTCTACATCTTCTAGTGATTACCTCAAGATGACTTGCTGTGATACCTATCGGCCTCAACCGATAGACCACGTGCGAGAAACCATTGCTACGGATCATACAGTGTAACATCGGGTGGAGTTCCCGGTTACGAACATAGTTCGCAATGTCCCAAGACTACTAAACTCATCAACTACTACTGAGGAAGGCAATCTATCTGGACCCATCTGTACTGGTCACAATCAGCACACTCACACCGGCAACATTCGCCAACCGGAGCTCAACTCAAGAGTTCCTCGTGTTCATCGGTCATTGATAGAGGCCGTACCCCACCAAATTTAAAACATATTAAATGCAGTATATGAAAGTGAACCAAGTCGTCTCCCAACGACCAATATTTTCATTCAAAGCGAAATTTCCAGATGAACACAACAATAACACAAGGGGGGGTTTGGCAGATTTACGAATGCAACGCACAGTTGAAAACTTAAATGCAGACGTGTAAAATCAATGTAAAAACAACGTTGATTCTTTGCTTCAAATGACCATCCATCAATCACGGATTACAACTCAAAATTGTTATATTAACTCTAATGAGACCCGAATTAATTACTAAGCACAAATGAACTCGAACTCAAGTGCAATTAAGCAAAGCACACAGCCATGAATCTGCTACAGTTCACTGAGCATGAACACATAATGATTCCACTCTGCAAATTAAGCAAAAACAGAACGGTTTCTTCATTTAAACCCAACGCAAATTCAGAATTGAGAGATTAACATAACTCCACCGAACGAAACACTAATCTCAAGATTTCAATCCATTCTCTGCAAAGAATCAACACGCAAATTTAGTTCCTCATGGAATCCGAATTAGGGTTCTCAACAGAAATTGCAATTCAACCATTCAAATGACTTCAAATTGATACTGAAAGCTTAAAATGGTGCAGCAAACGAAAATAAGCAAGGGATAATAGAAGAACAACGAAAACAGCCACCAAAAATGAAAATGCTTCAATACAAATGTTACCCAAAGTGTAGAAAGCGTGAATACAAGCAATAACTGTTGTCCAAGACTCATAAAACGTCAAAAATGAGTGCAAAACGTGAAAAAATAGCTTGTGCCACCATGGGTCACCTTCCAAAGCTTAAAAACATAAAAAATAGAGGTTTGAGAGAGTGTGGAAGAAGAAGGAGCGGCTGGTCTCCCCCATGCAGACCTAATTTCGTGGTCATATCACCCCTGCCACTCAGAATTACGAAACTGCCATTATGAGCTGCAGAATTACAAAAATGGCACTCTGGGCCTCAAATGTTGACCCATTGACTTTGCTGACGTGGAAATGACATGGAAATGATGTGGAAATGATGTGGCGACTCTCTTTAACTGAATATTGATGTCCAAGCTCCAAAATTGTTTCACCCAAATACCTAAAAATAATTAAAAAACAAAAATTAGGCCAAATAATGTGAAATTAGTCCAAATTCGGAACAGTGGCCCAATAAAGCCCAACAGATGAAAAACACTCTAAAGATGCACAATTAAGCACTAATCAACTGTCTAATTTGTACAAAAAGGCTAGTGGAATGGAAGAAAATAATGACTCATCAAAATCGACCACACTTACCCTTTTGCACTCCTGGGCAAAATTAAAAAGTAAAGCAAAGCAAGGAGATCACAAACATAACAAGAGAGACAAAAAGACACAAGACAAACAGACTCGACACAGACAAATGGAAACACATCCAACACAAAAGGATTAAAAGCTGCAAGGTATCAATGAACATCATCCAAGCAATTCAAAACATGTCAAGTACTCAGTTCAGTTATGACCACGAATTATGCACTGTATCACTCAAATCTCTAGGCTACTGTTTACTCTCAAAGTACCCCTGAAAAACAAACATCAAATAGACTTGGCAAGCCTCTAGAACCAACAACCAAACCAAAAACACATGCAGGTCAAGATCAGAAGGACTTTTCAAGGTTGTAATGGGGCTGAGGACAAGGTGTGGAACATATGGATAAGTAGCTAAGCAACCAAGGAAATAGAGGAGCAATGGGGAATAAGTCTCAATCAATCATGAAAGTAATCCCAAACACCAACACTTCCAACTTCGGTTCTCACACAATGCTCAAATCCAAACTCCTTTTTATTTCTTTTCTTTTCTTTTTCTTTTCTCTCCTTTTTTTCCTTTTTCTTTTTCTATACAAAGAACATGCAGAGAAACAACAATTTTGAAATCCCACTTTGGTGTACAAATGAGCAATTCCAAGAACCAACAACAAGTGCACGCACAACCACACTTGTTGTGCGCGACCACACTTAATTGAGCACCTATTCTCAAAATAATTCCAAAGCTCCAAAATTTCCTAAGGTAGGAATAATCATGGTTTTTCAGGCTAAGGGCTTGTAATGAGCTGTAGAACAATGAAAGGGTATGCAGGCTCAAAAAGGGGTATCAAGGGAAACAGTTCAAGGTAGGCTCATCTAGCTATAGGCTCACAAAACAAAATTGCCTAAATCATATCCCAACATGCATGTGTATCAGAAAAGCATCAGAAAGAGTCAAGCCAAGTCCACTATGCAAGAATTCAAGAGGCATATATCACATAGTCAAAGAATAGATAGTGGCTCAAATTCTCACACAGGGTCACACAGAAAAGCAAATTGACGTGCAAAGAGAAAGCAAGGATATCAGTCCACAAAGTAACCAACAACTCATCCTCCAAGAGTGAAGTGAGTGCCCAAACATAAAACAAAAACATAACACTAACTAACACAAATTAACAAAAAGGAAACAAACAAAAGGAAACTACAACAGACAGACAGACCTGGACAAGTGCAATAAAAGTAAAGAAGGGGAAAGAAAACTCCCTGAATGATGGTGAAACAGTAATGGGGTCAAGCAGGGAAGTCTCCTCCACAACAGTATCCACCAAGGCAGGTTTGTTGAGGAATGGCTTCAAACAATGCCCATTCACTTTGAAGCTCTTATTTGTGGACTGGCTTTTGATTTCAATTGCACCATAAGGATAAACATTAGTGACAACAAAAGGACCAATCCACTTTGATTGCAACTTACCCCCCATGAGTCCAAGTTTGGAGTTATATAGTAAAACTTGTTGACCAACAACAAACTCCTTTCTAGCTATGGAGCTATCATGGAATCTCTTGGTCTTCTCCTTGTAGAACATAGAGTTCTGATATGCCTCCAAACAGATCTCGTCTAACTCGTTCAACTGCAACTTCCTTTCCTCCTCAGCTTGATCAAGAGAGAAGTTACATGATTTGGCAGCCTAATAGGCTCGGTGCTCTATCTCCACTGGAAGGTGGCATGGCTTACCAAAGACAACCCGATAAGGAGACATCCCTATAGGTGCCTTGTAAGTAGTCCTGTGAGCCAATAGAGCGTCCTCAAGTCTATTCCTCCAATCCTTCCTATTGGGCTGCACAATCTTCTCCAAGATCCTCTTGATTTCTCTGTTTGAGATCTAGGCTTGCCCATTGGTTTGGCGGTGATATGGTGTAGAAAGTTTGTGCATAACCCCGTACTTTTGAAGCAAAACCCCCATGGATCTGTTGCAAAAATGGGTGCCCTGGTCACTAACAATAGCTTGAGGAACTCCAAACTTGCAAAATATGTGAGACCTAACAAAGTCCACAACAATTCGAGCATCATTAGTTCTAGTGGCTTTAGCTTCCACCCATTTTGAAACATAATCAATAGCAAGCAAGATGTAAGTGAAACCAAAAGAGACAGGGAAAGGGCCCATGAAATCTATACCCCAAACATCAAATACCTCACAAAATAGCATGGGTTGTTGAGGCATCTATTGTCTCCAAGAAATGGCTCCTCCTACTCGTTGGCATTCCTCACATGTGCTACACATCCTCCACGCATCTTCGAAAATGGTGGGCCAATAAAATCCGCAATCTAGCACCTTGCAAGCAGTCCTCTGTGTACCAACGTGACCACCAGATGCAGATGAATGACGAAATTTGAGGACCGAGTCAATTTCATAGTCCGGAATGCATCTCGTGGTAACTTGATCACTGCACATTTTCCACAGATAGGGGTCATCCCAAATGTAATACCTAACATCGCTCTTGAGTTTATCACATTGAGCTCTGGATGCTAGGGGAGGAAAAACAAAAGCAGAAAGATAATTAACAATGTTAGCAAACCAAGGTGAAGAAGAAGTAGAGAGTGTCAACAAACTTTCATCAGG
The DNA here is from genome assembly GCF_037176805.1 of Vigna unguiculata. Lineage (NCBI taxonomy): Eukaryota > Viridiplantae > Streptophyta > Magnoliopsida > Fabales > Fabaceae > Vigna > Vigna unguiculata. The sequence goes on along the minus strand of NC_140795.1, from coordinate 17,472,974 downwards.
AAAGTCATCCCGGATCGATGAAGCATCATCAATAGACCTCTCAATCCTGCTTAGGTGGTCTGCAACCAGGTTTTATGCTCCGCTCCTATCACGGATCTCCAAATCGAATTCTTGGAGCCAGAGCATCCATCTTATCAGCCGAGGTTTTGATTTTGCCTTCTTCAACAGGTACTTAAGAGCTGCATGGTCAGTAAACACAACAACAGGAGACCAAGCAGATAAGATCGAAACTTTTCAAGTGCAAAAACTACCGCAAGGAGCTCGTTTTCTGTTGTTGTGTAGTTTGCTTGGGCAGCATCTAATGTCCTTGAGGCGTAGTAGATTACCCTCGGCTGCTTATCAATCCTTTGAGCCAGAACAACCCCTAATGCATAGTTGGATGCATCACACATAATCTCAAATGGGGCTGTCCAATCGGGCGCCTGAATGATTGGAGTTGTGGTCAGGGCCTTCTTGAGGCAATCAAAAACCTCTTTGCATCTTTCATCAAAGATGAAGTCAACATCCTTTTGCAGTAGGTTGGACAGTGGGAGGGCCTTCTTGCTGAAATCCTGAATGAAGCGCCTATAAAACCCTGCATGGCCAAGAAAAGAATGAACCTTTCACACAAAAGAGGGGTAAGGCAATTGTGAAATAATCGAAATCTTGGCAGGGTCAACTTCAATGCCCTTTCTTGAAATTATGTGCCCCAATACTATGCCTTGTTCTACCATGAAATGGCATTTCTCAAAATTGAGAACAAGGTTAGATTGGATGCACCTATTTAAAACTTTGTCCAAACTATCCAAACATGCATCAAATGAGGACCCATATACAGTAAAGTCGTCCATAAACACCTCTATGCATTTTTTCAAGAAAATCACTAAAAATGCTAAGCATGCACCGCTGGAATGTGCCAGGGGCATTGCATAGGCCAAACGGCATCAACCTATAGGCAAAAGTGCCAAAGGGGCAGATGAATGTGGTTTTCTCTTGGTCCTCAGGTGCAATGTGAATTTGAAAATAACCAGAAAACCCATAAAAAAAGCAATAGTGGGACTTACCTGCCAAGCGCTCAAGCATTTGATCAATAAAAGGCAAGGGGAAGTGGTCTTTTCTGGTTTCTTGATTTAGCCTTTTGTAGTCAATGCAAACTCTCCAACTGTTTTGCACTCTTGTGGGAATCAACTCCTCTTTTTCATTCTTGACTATAGTGAGGCATGTCTTCTTTGGAACAACATGGATGGGGCTGACCCACTGACTGTCAGAAATGGGGTAGATGATCCCAGCTTGTAGAAGCTTGGTCATCTCCTTCTTTACAACATCCGAGATGACATGGTTGAGTCGCCTCTGTAGCTGTCTCACTGGCTTTGCTCCATCTTCCAACAATATCCTGTGCATGCATGTTGATGGGCTAATACCAGGGATGTCATCCAATGTCCATTCAATATCCTTATTATGCTTTTTAAGAACGTGCAACAACCTTTGCTCTTGTTCAACAATGACGGAGGTGGAAATGATGACAGGCAGTTTGTCCTCCTCCTCTAAGTAGACATACTTAAGGTTGTCTGGCAGTGGTTTCAACTCTGGAGTACTGGATGCTGGCTGAATATCAGGAACTAGAGGGGAGGGAGAAATGGGTTCCACAGCCTGTACTTGAGCATAACAATCAGATGCATATGTACTTCCTGCAACACGGTTAGTGCAACCTGATTGTATAACATCAAAGTCAATAGGTACAACATCTAGAGAGTCAAACTCAGTAGATTCAACATTATCCACATCATATTAAGCATCATCAGAATCAAAATTAAAATCAAAATCAAGAACATCATTGCATGCAAATTCAGACAACTCAGACATAGATGAATGTTTTAATGCATGCAAAGAATGGAAATCAGAAATCAATCCATCAAGAGCATCATCAATAATATCCATGTGAAAAATAGAGTGATCCTGAGAAGGATGTTTCATGGCATCCAGAATGTTAAATCGTACAACAATATCATCAAACTCCATGGACAAACTACCTGCAAGGACATCAATTTTGGACTTCTCAAGAATTTGAGGAACAGATTTACCTATCAATGCTGACACATTTTTGCCCATGCTGATCTTTTCGTTTCCCTTTAGCCTCCTCTTGTGCGTGCATAGCTCCTTCAAGAACTTTGCATATCTGGAATCTGTTTAATGGCATCCAATAGAGGTATGTTCACCTCCACCTTCCTGAATGTTTCTAAGATCTCCTTGTCAACCTCTTCCATCTTTTTGCTTGGAATGGCTCTTGGAGGGAAAAGAAGAGGTATGGAAGGTGCAGCAGTAGAGGTGGAAGGCGTACAAGTCACACCAGATGTGGAAGGACCAGCTGTATGAGCATCACGCTTTCTATGAAGTGTGGCAGGGTCGACTTCCTTTGAAGGTGTAGGCTCGGAAGTGGGAACTTCAATGTTCTTCCCAGATCTCAATGTAATGGCACTCACATTCCTCAGATTTTCCACCATCTGTGATGGAAGCTTGTCAGAATTCTGAGCCTGTGCCTGGTTTAGCTGAGTGGCCATCTGCCCCATTTGATTTGTCAAACTCTGGATTGAGGCCCTAGTCTTTTGCTGGAATTGCATATTTTGAAGGGTCATCATCTTGACTAACTCCTCCAATGAAGTAGAAGAAGAAGGTGTAGGTGCTGCAGCAGGAGCTGGTGTAGGTACAGGTGGAACAGGAGCAGGTTGTGGTGTAGGTGCAACTCTTGTTGTGGAGGTGGTTGCACATTTTGAAATTATTGGGGCTGCTAGTTACCCTAGTTTCCCCATCTCAAATTAGGGTGATTCCTCCATCCTGGATTATATCTATTTGTTGACAAATCATGGTTCTGTTGTTGATGTTGGGGCCTATTGTTGTTGAAAATATTTGTTGCATAGTCTTGAGGGGTATCCACTGGTGTAGAAGAAGAAGCAGCTGCTTGTTGTTGCAATGCTAAGCAAGAGTCTGTAAAATGATCAACAGATGTACAAAGGCCACAAACTCTTGCAGTTGGAGCTCTTTGATTGGAAGCAAGTTGGTTGACTAGTGTGGTAAGAGCATCAATCTTACTTTCCAACTTCTTCGTGTACTCGGCTGCTCATACATCATGAACACCTCTAACAACTATGGCATCACTCCTTATGCCAAATTGTTGAGAATTTGAAGCCATGTTCTCTAACAACTATGACTTTGATGGTGCTGCTGAAGAATTGGAAGGAGAAATACAAGAAGAAGATGGAGAAGAAGAAGAAGAAGAAGACGAAGAAGATGAAGACGACCAAGAAGAAGAATAAGAAGAAGAAGAAGATGATGATGATGATGATGATGATGATGATGATAACGACGACGAGTATGATGATCATGACAAAAATGAGGAGAAAGAGGATTGTAAGACTCGTAGAATTTAATTAATTAAATAACTAATTAATTAATAAATATGGGGGGGGGGGTAATAATTATGACATTAAATTATGGTTGGTATGATGTGGAAAAGTGCTAGCTCATGTGGTTGAGAGCACTTTGATTATGTTAAAGGACTTGGGTTCGAGTCCTATGCATGATACTTTTTGTGTTATTATTATTATTTCAATCTATGAAAGCATGTTCTGTTATGATATGATGCTTGAATTGTGATGGTTAGCATGAAACATGATTGGTTGAAGTGGTTATGCACTTGAGTGGTAACAAATGGGTCATGGGTTCAAACCTTGGAAATTCTAAATGGAACTTATGCTTATTTTATTTTTGCTAATCGTGACTTTAGAGGGAAATGGGAAAGGTTAACAGAAACCATGGGAAGCAGTACGGCCAAGGGGGGGCTGCATTCACCATTCATGATGAGAGATGGATGGTTATTAAAAAGTAAATGAATTTAAATTCGTTTTAATGTTTTGGGTAACCTAAAGTACTAGTTTAAAAGGAAAAAGTTGGAGTTTAGGCAAGGTTTTGGCAAGGCTGAACTTAGACTCAGAAAAACAGAGACAAGGGTGAGTGAGAGGGTCTGACGTGAGGGAGTTGAAGGCAGAATTGAGAGAAACCAAGGTGGGCTATTGGTGATCAAGGGAGAGCTTCATCAATTGTTCAAATTTAAGCTAAGGATCCAGGTTAGGGGAGTTTGTCGCGATTATACTGTTGTTTGGTATGAATTCTGTGGAAATAATGTTTAAGATATGCATGCACTATGTTTATTTTGAGGTTCTGTTGAATTCTGGAAATTTTCCAGAAACCGCCTGGCGGGCTATACATAGCCGCCAGGCGGCTCATCCATTTCTGTGTATTTCGCTGTGTTTTTGGGTGCAGCGCCTGGCGGTGAATCCCTGTACCGCCAGGCGACTCATGGTCTGAGCTGTTCTGGGTGTTGTTGAATGAACCGCCTGGCGGGATTGGTTATGATCGCCAGGCGGCGCGGGTTGAATACTCGTTTTAAGCTTTTCTTGAGTGTTTGGCGTGAATTGTTCGGAAGGAAATGAAGGGGTGGGTCTTATGAGTGCATCTGGTGTAGAAGTGTTTTGATTTCGAGTGTAATTGACATGGAAATTCAATGGAACAGTGACCAAGCGTTTAGGGTTGAGCAATTGGGGTTTGATGTCGTGAGAGTGGTCAGTGATTGGAATGTTTAAATAATTTTAATAGATGTGGGTGTAGGTTGCGAGGAACACAATACATAAGAGAGATGGCACGAGAAATGATGGAAATTAATCTGGAATGAAAAGCAAGGGAGAGTGAGACTGCGAAGGTGTGGGAATTCTGGAAATTTTACCAGAAGTCTGATGCACCGCCTGGCGGCGGCACGGGACTAGCCGCCAGGCGCCAGTACAGTGACGTGGATACTAGTGGTTGTTCTGGTCTAAGAGTGTGTTTTAGGATAATTGGTGTTTGGTCCCTTGGTAAATCAATTTCTAGTGTATCTGTGAGGGGATAGAGAATAGAGATTTCACTACGGTAATGATATTTTCCCTCTTACTTTATAAGCGAACTTGGGAAGTGTATAAATTGGTCGAGATAATGGTAATAGGAAGCTTGGGAAGTATGTTAGGTCACGGGATATTCTAGTACTGTTAGAGCCTTAATAACATGCGTGTCAGTATGGAATTGGGGAAAATAAGAATGACACCCAACCATGGGTGAGTTCCTTGGCTTGTAATTATTTTATGGAGAGTTGTAGTAGAGAGGGAGAGTGGTAAAGTTTCATCTAAGTGAACAGTACCATGCACTGAGCTAGGAGTATAATGGATTGAGGATGGGTGTGAGGGCAAGATGCGAAGAGTATCCCTTTAGTTGTGGCTCGGAACGTATCCCTTGAGTTGTGGCTCGGGATAGGGGTTAAGCACGTGGTATTCCTTGAGTTGTGGTTCGAAATAACATCTCTTGAGTTGTGGCTCGGGATGGCGGATGAACACGAGGAACCCTTGAGTTGTGGCTCGGGTTGGCGAGTGTTGCCGGTGTGAGTGTGCTGGTTGTGGCCAGTACGGATGGGTCCAGACAGATTGCCCTCCTCAGTTGTTGGCTGACGAGTTTGGTAGTCTTGGGACGAATACGGACTATGTTCGTATATGGGAACTCTACCTGGCGTTGCGGTGTATGATCCGTAGCATGTTTTCCCACACGTGCTCTATCGGTTGTGGCCGATAGGTATGGCAGCAAGTCACCTTGAAGTAATCCTTAGACGTTGTAGAACACGAATAATCTGATTGGGGGTCAGATGGTAGAAATTAAAGAACTGGGCAATGTGATATGTTGATGTTATGTATGATATCTTGTGTTTATATGCTTATATTTCTACAACTTTATACATGTGATTTAATTGTTAAGCTCACCCTATCTGCATGTGTGTGGCGATGATCGTGTACGCGGTACACGGGAGCAGATGGTGATGCAGGTGGCTCTGGTGCAGCCTAGTCGTGGAGAGGGGATTGACTTGGGGAAACTCTTACGTTTATCTACTTGTTTTTGAAAACATTTGTAAACCCTGATGGGTGACTTTATAATATTGTGATTTTGGTTTTGTAATGGACGTTGTAAACTTTATCCGCTCATTTAATAATGTTTTAAATTTTCCCGCGTTTGGGAAAATAAAGTATTATTAAACACATTGTTTAATTATTTCATTAATTTATTTATAAATCAGTAATATCCTGACGGGATGTTACATTTGGTATCAGAGCAATGGTTTTCAAAATGATTTTGGGGTCTATGGGGAGTGAGCATATCGTGTTACATTGTGTGACTAATTTTCTGTGATTATTAGTTTATTTCTGGATATGAAATCCTAATACGGGCTGTGTGTGTGAACAGCTATAAAATGTGGCGCGCACGAGCTATGGCTAACCGGAGGAGGAGAAACACAGCTGGAGCTGATGACATAGCTCAGGCGATCCATCGTATGGTGGACGCGATGCAGCCCATAGCGGCGCCACCCAGAGCTGTAGTGGCACCTACCCGACCAGTATCGATGGAGGATTTCATGAAACACCGGCCGGCCAAGTTCTCTGGCAAGGCCACTCCTGATGAGGCAGATGCCTGGATGCGAGAATGCGAGAAGATCTGTAGAGTGCTGGGGTGCACGGATGAGCAGAGGCTGTTGTTTGTCACATTTCTTCTGGTGGCAAACGCAGAGTATTGGTGGCAGGGGATGCAGCAGTTGATGCAGACTCGTGAGGAGCAGGTGACTTGGACTGCCTTCAGGACGAGGTTCTTGGAGAAGTACTTTCCCGACAGTGCGAGGCACGAGAGGGAGGCAGAGTTCCTTACTCTTCAGCAGGGGACCATGACTGTGGCGGCATACATTGAGAGGTTCGAATATCTGGCGCGTTTCTACACTCCAGTAGTCACCGAGGAGTGGAGGTGTAAGAGGTTCGAGGGCGGATTAAAACATGAGATATGCCGCTTCATTGTGCCGCTTCGGATTAGAGAGTTTCCAATTTTGGTCGAGCAGGCCAAGACTGTGGAGCAGTTGGAGACCGGGTCGAGTAGTGGAGGGAAACAGCAGAGGACTACCCCAGATGTCAGACCACAGAGGAAACCTTATAGTAGACCGCTGACTACCTGGGGGAGGCTATAGTGTTATAACTGTGGCGGGGAACACTTGAGGAGGGATTGCACTAGACCGGCCAGCAGTACAGGTGGAGGCAGTAGCACTGGTAAGTGTTACGTATGTCAGCAGACAGGGCACTTTGCACGTCAGTATCCTAACAGAAGACCAGCTGGCGGTGTGCCAGCTAAGAGGCCAGTAGGAGACCGACCCAGAGCACCGGGGCGTGTGTTCGCCTTGACGACTACAGAGGCGAAACAGTCAGGTAACCTTTTGCAGTTTCTATGTTTGTTGTGTGACCACGAGGTAGTGGTGTTCTTCGACTCGGGAGCCACTCATTCGTTTGTGTCTAATGAATGTGTGAGGAGGCTCGGGCTCACGATGCGAGAGCTGGGGTGCGAGCTTTTAGTTGCGACGCCAGTGTCTGGAGAGGTATCCACCACTTCTATGTGCGTGGGGTGTCCTATGGAGGTGGCAGGCCGTAGGTTCAGGCTGAATCTCATATGCTTGCCGATGGAGGGTTTAGATGTGATTCTGGGCATGGATTGGTTGTCGAGTAACCATGTCGTCATTGATTGCGGGCAGCGCAAGATAGTGTTTCCTGATACGGTGGGGTTAGAACTTATCTCGTCTAATCAGGCGGTGAGGGAGATTGAGGCTGGAGCTACATGTTACATGATTGTGGCTCAGGCAGAGAAGATGAGCACGGCCGAGAAGATCAGCATGATCCCGGTAGTGGATGAATATGCAGATGTATTTCCGGATGAGATTCCAGAGTAACCGCCTAGCAGGGATGTAGATTTCTCCATTGATCTCATCCCTGGCGCTGGGCCAGTTTCTATGGCACCGTACAGAATGGCGCCTGCTGAGTTATCTGAGTTAAAGAAACAGATTGAGGATCTGCTTGAGAAGAAGTTCATCCGACCAAGTGCATCACCGTGGGGAGCACCAGTTCTGTTAGTGAAAAGGAAAGATGGTAGCTCCCGGTTGTGTGTTGATTACCTAGATCAGTTTGTAGTAGTCTTTATCGATGACATTCTGATCTACTCCGAGAGCAGGGAAGAACACGCAGAGCATCTGAGAGTAGTATTGGGGATTCTCAGAGAGCACCAGTTGTATGGGAAATTGTCGAAATGTGAATTCTGGTTGGAAGAGGTACAATTCCTAGGCCATGTGATCTCAGCCCAAGGAATAGCCATTGATCCGGCAAAGATAGAGACTGTGGTGAAGTGGGAGAGGCCCCAAATAGTTTCAGAGGTGCGGAGTTTTCTGGGTCTGGCAGGGTATTATCAACGGTTTGTGGAGGGTTTCTCCAAAATGGTGAGTCCTCTTACACAACTTACGAGAAAAGACCAGCCTTTCTCGTGGACAGACGAGTGTGAAGCTTGCTTCGAGGATATAAAGAGAAGACTGACCACCGCACCGATATTGGCAATCCCTGACACGACTAAAACATTTGAGGTGTATTGTGATGCCTCGTATCAGGGGTTAGGTTGTGTGCTGATGCAGGATAAACGGCCTGTAGCCTATGCATTGAGACAGTTGAAGGTGCATGAGAAGAATTACCCGACACACGACTTGGAGTTAGCGGCAGTCATGTTTGCCCTCAAGACATGGAGGCATTACCTGTACGGAGCGCAATTCCAGGTATTCAGCGATCATAAAAGCTTGAAATACTTGTTTGATCAGAAAGAGCTGAATATGAGACAGAGGCGTTGGATGGAGTATTTAAAGGACTACGACTTTGAGCTATTGTATCACCCTGGTAAAGCTAATGTCGTAGCGGATGCCTTGAGTAGGAAGAGAATTCATGTACCAGCTATGATGATTAGAGAGTTGGAGCTGATAGAACAGTTGAGGGACATGAATCTGGGGTTGGATATGGGGCCTGGACAGATACGATGCAGCATGTTGAGGATCACGAATGAGTTCCTAGATGAGCTCCGGGTGCAACAGGGTAAGGATCAGGAACTACAGCTGATAATTGGTGAGTTGGGCACTGAGAAGAGGAAGGATTTCCGAATGGGCAGAGATGGGATACTACGGTTCAGGGAGAGAGAGTGTGTTCCAAACAGCAGGGTTTTGAGGAAGATGCTCCTAGATGAGGGGCATAAGAGTCGTCTTAGCATACACCCGGGTATGACTAAGATGTACAAGGATTTGAAAGCCTCTTTTTGGTGGACGGGTATGAAGACGGATGTGGCTGATTACGTCGCTTCTTGCTTGGTATGTTAGAAAGCGAAGATAGAACACCAGTGACCGGGTGGTATGTTAGAACCTCTGGATATTCCAAAGTGGAAATGGGACAGCATTTCCATGGATTTCATCACTCACCTGCCGAGATCAGTGAGAGGGCACGACTCAATCTGGGTGATAGTAGACAGGTTGACGAAGTGTGCTCATTTTCTGCCGATTAACCAAAAGATGAATATGGATAGGCTGGCAGATTTGTATGTGTGAGAGATTGTTAGATTACATGGAGTGCCAGCGAGTATTGTGTCAGATAGAGACCCGAGGTTCACATCGAGGTTCTGGCAGTCGTTGTAGAACGCTTTGGGTACTCAGCTCAGGATGAGCACCGCCTATCATCCTCAGACAGATGGACAGTCTGAGTGGACTATACAGTCGTTGGAGGACCTATTGAGAACCTGTGTTCTAGATCATCTGGGTACATGGAGTGATGTGTTGTCGTTGGTAGAATTCACGTATAATAACAGTTATCATACCAGTATTGGAATGGCTCCCTACGAGGCCCTGTACGGTAGGAGATGTAGGACGCCATTGTGTTGGCAGCAGGATGGTGAGGCAGTGGTTCTTGGACCAGAGTTCTTACAGCAGACCACCGAGAAGGTGAGGGTGATTCAGGATCGGATGCGCGCGACTAAGAGCAGGCAGAAGTCGTACGCGGACAAGAGGAGGAGGCTGCTTGAATTTGAGGCAGGGGATCACGTATTTCTCAGAGTTACCCCTACTGCAGGTATTGGCAGGGCACTTAAATCGAGGAAGTTGACACCTCGATTCATCGGACCATATCAGATCATGAGGAGGATTGGTCCTGCAGCGTACGAGATGGCGTTGCCACCACACTTGGGAAACTTGCATAATGTTTTCCATGTGTCACAGTTGAGAAAATACATAGCCGATCCTACACACATTCTGGAGGATGACGATGTGCAGATACGGGAAGACTTAACCATTGGAGCCGGACCAGTGAGAATCTTGGATTCTCAAACAAAACAGCTCAGAGGGAAGGAAATAAGAACCGTGAAAGTCCTATAGGATGAGGCAACTCAAGAAATGACATGGGAGATGGACAATGTCATGAGGCGGTCCTATCCTCATCTCTTCACTGGTAAGTTCTCTTTTTCGAGGACGAAAAATTTAAAAAGGGGGAGTATTGTAAGACCCGTAGAATTTAATTAATTAATAAATACGGGAGGGGTAATAATTATGACATTAAATTATGGTTGGTATGACGTGGAAAAGTGCTAGCTCATGTGGTTGAGAGCACTTTGATTATGTTAAAGGACTTGGGTTCAAGTCCTATACATGATACTTTTTGTGTTATTATTATTATTTCAATCTATGAAAGCATGTTCTGTTATGATATGATGCTTGAATTGTGATGGTTAGCATGAAACATGATTGGTTGAAGTGGTTATGCACTTGAGTGGTAACAAATGGGTCATGGGTTCAAACCTTGGAAATTCTAAATGGAACTTATGCTTATTTTAGTTTTGCTAATCGTGACTTTAGAGGGAAATGGGAAAGGTTAACAGAAACCATGGGAAGCAGTACGGCCAAAGGGGGGCTGCATTCACCATTCATGATGAGAGATGGATGGTTATTAAAAAGTAAATGAATTTAAATTCGTTTTAATGTTTTGGGTAACCTAAAGTACTAGTTTAAAAGGAAAAAGTTGGAGTTTAGGCAAGGTTTTGGCAAGGCTGAACTTAGACTCAGAAAAACAGAGACAAGGGTGAGTGAGAGGGTCTGACGTGAGGGAGTTGAAGGCAGAATTGAGAGAAACCAAGGTGGGCTATTGGTGATCAAGGGAGAGCTTCATCAATTGTTCAAATTTAAGCTAAGGATCCAGGTTAGGGGAGTTTACCGCGATTATACTGTTGTTTGGTATGAATTTTGTGGAAATAATGTTTAAGATATGCATGCACTTTGTTTATTCTGAGGTTCTGTTGAATTCTGGAAATTTTCCAGAAACCGCCTGGCGGGCTATACATAGCCGCCAGGCGGCTCATCCATTTCTGTGTATTTCGCTGTGTTTCTGGGTGCAGCGCCTGGCGGTGAATCCCTGTACCGCCAGGCGACTCATGGTCTGGGCTGTTCTGGGTGTTGTTGAATGAACCGCCTGGCGGGATTGGTTATGATCGCCAGGCGGCGCGGGTTGAATACTCGTTTTAAGCTTTTCTTGAGTGTTTGGCATGAATTGTTCGGAAGGAAATCAAGGGGTGGGTCTTATGAGTGCATCTGGTGTAGTAGTGTTTTGATTTCGAGTGTAATTGACATGGAAATTCAATGGAATAGTGACCAAGCGTTTAGGGTTGAGCAATTGGGGTTTGATGTCGTGAGAGTGGTCAGTGATTGGAATGTTTGAATAATTTTAATAGATGTGGGTGTAGGTTGCGAGGAACACAATACATAAGGGAGATGGCACGAGAAATGATGGAAATTAATCTGGAATGAAAAGCAAGGGAGAGTGAGACTGCGAAGGTGTGGGAATTCTGGAAATTTTACCAGAAGTCTGATGCACCGCCTGGCGGCGGCACGGGACTAGCCGCCAGGCGCCAGTACAGTGACGTGGATACTAGTGGTTGTTCTGGTCTAGGAGTGTGTTTTAGGATAATTGGTGTTTGGTCCCTTGGTAAATCAATTTCTAGTGTATCTCTGAGGGGATAGAGAATAGAGATTTCACTACGGTAATGATATTTTCCCTCTTACTTTATAAGCGAACTTGGGAAGTGTATAAATTGGTCGAGATAATGGTAATAGGAAGCTTGGGAAGTATGTTAGGTCACGGGATATTCTAGTACTGTTAGAGCCTTAATAACATGCGTGTCAGTATGGAATTGGGGAAAATAAGAATGACACCCAACCATGGGTGAGTTCCTTGGCTTGTAATTATTTTATGGAGAGTTGTAGTAGAGAGGGAGAGTGGTAAAGTTTCATCTAAGTGAACAGTACCATGCACTGAGCTAGGAGTATAATGGATTGAGGATGGGTGTGAGGGCAAGATGCGAAGAGTAATTGACCAAAACCAGTACTGCATAAGTACTGATACGGCGCCTGGCGACAGAGTTAGGTCCGCCAGGCGGTAGAGAGGCAACAGTGGGGTTCTGGTGCAGGAGGCGCCTGGCGGCAAGGGGGTTCCGCCAGGCGATGGCGACGAAATTCGTGGTCTCTGGAATAGCGTCCGCCTGGCGATGGAAACTATTCCGCCAGGCGGTAGTTGGAGAATTTGTGATTTATGGGGCGCTTGGCGCCTGGCGGCACGTGTCCCCCGCCAGGCGGTCTGGAAGCTGGCAGCGCCTAGCGGTACGTGTCCCCCGCCAGGCAATTTATACTGTTGCAGCTTTGAGTTTTGATTATGAATTTGTGATCTACAGTATGTCTAGAGATGCTTTAAGGGTGAGATTGCTGGTGTTCCTTGAGTTGTGGCTCGGAACGTATCCCTTGAGTTGTGGCTCGGGATAGGGGTTAAGCACGTGGTATTCCTTGAGTTGTGGTTCGGAATAACATCTCTTGAGTTGTGGCTCGGGATGGCGGATGAACACGAGGAACCCTTGAGTTGTGGCTCGGGTTGGCGAGTGTTGCCGGTGTGAGTGTGCTGGTTGTGGCAAGTACGGATGTGTCCAGACAGATTGCCCTCCTCAGTTGTTGGCTGATGAGTTTGGTAGTCTTGGGACGAATACGGACTATGTTTGTATATGGGAACTCTACCTGGCGTTGCGGTGTATGATCCGTAGCATGTTTTCCTACACGTGCTCTATCGGTTGTGGCCGATAGGTATGGCAGCAAGTCACCTTGAAGTAATCCTTAGACATTGTAGAACACGAATAATCTGATTGGGGGTCAGATGGTAGAAATTAAAGAACTGGGCAATGTGATATGTTGATGTTATGTATGATATCTTGTGTTTATATGCTTATATTTCTGCAACTTTATACATGTGATTTAATTGTTAAGCTCACCCTATCTGCGTGTGTGTGGCGATGATCGTGTACGCGGTACACGGGAGCAGATATTGGTGATGCAGGTGGCTCTGGTGCAGCCTAGTCGCGGAGAGGGGATTGACTTGGGGAAACTCTTACGTTTATCTACTTGTTTTTGAAAACATTTGTAAACCCTGATGGGTGACTTGATAATATTGTGATTTTGGTTTTGTAATGACGTTTTAAACTTTATCCGCTCATTTAATAATGTTTTAAATTTTCCCGCGTTTGGGAAAATGAAGTGTTATTAAACGCATTGTTTAATTATTTCATTAATTTATTTATAAATCAGTAATATTCTGACGGGATGTTACAAGGATGACGACGATGATTGAATTATTTAGTTGTTGTGAGATGTTGTTGTGGTTGTTGTAATTGTTAAATTTATGTAAAAGATTCATTAATTATGTTTTGGAAAACTTTAAATATATCACTTAAAAGTATAATTTTGTGGTGGTAATATGAAATAACACTTGTCATTTTAAACTGTAAAATAACTATCTTGTTCATATTTGATGTTCAATTTTGTGGTTTTATATAGTTTGATTGTTGCAATGTCACCTAGACGTCCATCTGTTCTGATAAAGGGAAGAAGAAGACAAAGCCAAGAAGACAGCCACCATGGTACATCATAAGGGTTCCTAGCCAAATACCACAGAGTGCGCCCATTCAGGCACCATCACTTGCTGCGGTACCCACACCACACCCTGCTGGGGTTACCACACCATCTACATCCATTCCGTCACCATCCCTTTATGTGGTTCCTACACCACACCCTACTGTGGTTCCAGCACCACCTACCTCTACACCACACCCTACTGTGGTTCCCACACCACAACCTTCCCATTAAGGATTATCCCCTGTTGTGGTTCACACTTTTTGTAGACCTTCCTAATCTTCTAATCCCTCTCTTGAAGTTGCTCTTGCAGTAGATGCTCTTGATTCAGTTGTTGATGATGATGTTGACCTTCCACTCCATGAGTGACCGATGATTGAGCCTTTTAATCGAGGGTAATATCCTATTATCTTAAATACTAATTTGTATGCCATGACTTGTTATTTTCCTTGCCTTCTTTTTGATGACTTTTATGCATTTATATTTAGGTTTGTTCCTTCTAGAGTTGCTTCTCAGGCCATCACAAGATCTATCAAGCAGCAATTCCTTTCTCCTTGGCCATCATAGGAAGCCATACCTCCAGAAGAGAAAGAACCTTTTTGGCAACGGTTTAGGGTAAAACGTCATGAAACTTATTTTCATTTCGTATTTATGTATGTATTTCAAATGAAAATAGATGTTAACTACTATTAGACTTTAAACACCATGCATATTGTGTTATCAAGATCACATGTACTTGATTTATTATTACAGAGGTCGGTTCAGTGGAGACCTGAGCACGAAGTTCAAATTAAAAAAAAAATTTCCACAGAAGAGTATCTCATAGGCTACTTGAGATGTTTAGAGATGCCCGGACTGTAGGAGAGCGCCCTTATTAGATTGGGGACCATATCTGGACGATTGCTAGAACATTGGAATTCTCCTTCTTATCGTAATAAATGTATTACAGCCCAGAGGAATAGAGCTTCAGAAAAGGGTGGGACCCTACAGACAGGTGGTTCCATTACCACTCATGAGTATGCCTTTCGTATGGTATAAACCTTAATTCTTTTTATTTTCATATTATGATATAATTTACTTCTTTTAAAACCGATGTAAATATATAACTTTATTTTGTTAAGGCAAAAGAGCTGGGGCGAGAGGCATATATTGATGAGGTATTTTACCAAACTCATCTTCGCAAGGGATCTGGCCAGTTTGTTGATGAAAGGTCTCGAAGAACACATGTAAGGAAATCCTTTTACTATTTATTATTTCCTTTAAACTTAAATGTTCCACCTTATTTAACTAATTTGTCATTGTTTTCTTTAACAACAAGAATTTTCAACTAGACTCTTATAAGTCAGATCTGAATAAGGGTCATGTGTGGATGCGTCAAAGCATAATGATGATGCTGATAAGGAAGACGTCATTAGGACACAGTGCTGGGTTGATGTTGTCGGTAGAAAAAATAAAGGAAGACTTTATGGTACCTGAGAACTTGGAAAAGGTTTCACTGGTGGAAGAAGTATCCACAAACAACAACCATCTTCTTCCAGCAATGCTGAGGAGGCCGTGAACCGACTCACGCAACGACTAGAAAAATGTGATCAGGCTTATGAAAATTTGAGAAGTCAATTTTAAAACTTCCAAAATCTAGTCATGGCCTTTCTACCTGCTGATGCCCACAACCGTCTTCAACAACAGTAGTCCGACCCAACACTGCCCCAACAACAACCCACTACAATCCAGCCCATTACGGTCCAATCAACTCTAGTCCAACCCACTCCTGTCCAGTCCACCGCAGTTCAGCCACAGACTAAGCAACAAGAAGACCCTGCAAAAGAAAATCATTTAGATGATTATGTAGATTATTAGGAATTTTTTCTATGTTGAGTTTGTTACTTATGTCTGCTTTTACATTAGCTAAACATAACATATGAGATTGTGATTGATAGATGTTTACCTTTATTTCACTTTCATATGCAGACTCTTAGAATATATGTGTGTGATGTCTATATAAGATACCTATTTGGATTGGCTAGGGATATAATTATAAGATTGGCAGGTCTGATTGTATTTGTGAAGTTGTAGTTTTGATAAATTTTGTGTGTTGTGAGAAAACAAAATGCACTTTAAAATGCCAATGAAATTACCGACTGATCATTCCGTCGCCAAATCCGTCGGAAAATGGTCCGCCAAACTCATGAAGTTTTCGACGGATACTACCCATCAGTAATTACCGATGGATGCGGGCCCTCGGAAACTACCGATGGATAAGGCCGTCGGTAATTACCGAAGGGCGTTATCCATCGGTAAATATTAGGTACGCCCCTTTTACCGACGAATTTTGGTTTGTCAGAAATTCGTCGAAAAATTTAGATTACCGACGGATTTGTGTTGATATCGACGGATCTAGACCGTCGGTAATAGCTATTTTTTTGTAGTGATAATCTCATTTATATCGGACTTGGCACACTCTATAGCTTACAATTTAAAGCATATCCAACAAATCTATAAGATATACTGTATTTATAACCCTTACTTCTCGCATCACCAGTACTTTACAATGATTTACCTATTTATCATCTAACTAATCTTATAAAGTTACTCTTCATCATTACTCAAAGTTCTCAATCCCCAATTTATCAGAATTAGACATTAGTAACTTCTACCCCAAGTGTTCACACTTAGTCCAAACCCTATAACAACCACCCCTCAGCTCCAAAACTTATACTTCACAAGATCCTTATCAGTTTCCCAACCACCACTATCCGCCAAAGTGCAAAAAAACCACTTTGTTCTAGTATAGCGCCTGGCGGTGACCATAGTACCGCTAGGCGACGCACACGGATTCTGGGAATTTTCTAGAGTTTCCAGCACCTTGCAGTTTGAAGCTCATCTTTCCCCTCCTTTGGCCATTTCGTCAATATTGTGCGTTTAAAGGGACTTAGACGATACATCTCATACAATAATTCACTCTCCAATCAATTCCCTCTAAGATTGATTTCCTAACAAAATCCTAAATTCCCGAACCCTAAACCATGTTCATGTCCAATTCCATTCAATTTTTCCTCGCATTAATTACCATATAATTGCGTAATCATTCGCTCCCATTCAATCAATTAATAATCTAAACAACATTCCCCCCGATTAGATTATACCCAGAACCTAGAAAACATAAAAATTGAGCCCAAATGGCTCACGTCACCTAACAGATCGCTCATTACCGCCAGGCCCTTCATTAGAAAACCCAGAATTGGGTTCAATAACAAGCGTCGCCTGGCGGGCCAATTCGTGCCATTAGGCGGTTCCATCTTTGGAACCCAAAATTAGCATAACGAGGTTGAGTCGCCTGGCAGAAATTCATCACCCACTAGGCAGTTTCTAGAAATTTTCCGGAAATGTGAATTTGCACAGTTTTATCCAGACACATGCATTCAATTATCCAATTATCCAATTATTCATGCAATATTAACTACACAAGTAAAAAGAACGGAGTCCAGCTCCCCTAACCTGGAATTCTTTTGCTTAGAGTGTGAATTATGGGTCTTCCCCTTGAACACCAATGGCCCTTCCTTTGATTCCTTCTCAAAACAGCCTTTCTTTCACACCAGTAGCACACTTTTCTCATTGAACTTCGTTCCTCACAATGTCCTCTCTAATGGCAATCACCAAAACCTTTTCTCTTACCTCTAATTGGCCTTTTAATTGGGTCTTAATGTGGGTTAATGGCATAAAAACGAAAATGGTTTAAATGTTGGTGTTTATTGCAATTCATGGTTGAATTATGGATTGTTTTTCAGCCACCTCTAGGTGGCCCATTCATCTAGGGTTTCCTTCAACTTTTCACATTCAAGCCAAAAGTAATTTTAACAAAAATAAAGTTTAATTCAGGTCCTCCAAGACTTGAACCCACAACCATGCCAATGTCAAATCAATGCTTAACTATCCCTCAACATGATCAACATATATTTTTAAAAATAATAACAAATTAAATAACACATAATTGGCATACATATGACTTGAACTCAAGTACTTTCACACAATTAAGTACTCTCAACCACTTGAGCTAATACTTTTCCACATCATACAATTACTATTAAATGGTATAAAGCCTTCCACTACCCGCATTTATTAATTATTTATTTATTTAATTAATTAATTTTCACGGATCTTACAGTATTTATGTATCAAGCATAGGTGGATTGTAGGTGTGAAGCACTTCTATGGGACAACAACAGCAAGAGACGGCCAAAGTAGGAAAAGAAGACAAGGTAAGAAAGGATTATATGATTGCATTATGTGATTGCATCCTATTAAATTGATGTAACTTTTATAGTTGAAAAACATAATGTAAGTAGAAAAACACTTATGTATGGTTACATTTTCTTGTTATTGCAAGGGTTTAGGACATCGTTATATGATTAGCCTTATTTACATTGTAAGAAGAACTACAACAATTTAAAGAGTAACATATCTATGAATAAGTTATGGATGAAGACAACGCTCACAAGGAACCTTTGCTTCTGTACTTTGATCTTTATACTCGTAGACGTTGATGTTCATTGTGGAAAATTTGATATAGTATAGTAATTTATTTCCTTTTTATCTTTGACTATAAAATGTTTGTAAATTTTAAAATTGAAAATAATTACTCTATGTTTGGTACTTAATACTTTGGGAAAAAATGTACATATATATTTTTTAAATTAATTTTTTTTTGAATTGCAAAGATTCAAAGCCTACACATCTTGTAAATACCATTGAATTGTGAGTGTGAGTTTGTAAAAATTCTTCATGATGTATACAACGTAGTTAATCGCTCATTTATTATAATTATGAATAAAGTAATGCAAGGTTTGTCACATAATTACTCTAAGTTTAATACCTAATACTTTGGAAAAAATAGTAAATATATATTTTTAATTTTTTTTTCCAAGTTGCAAGAGTTCAAGCCCACATATTTTGTAAATAACATTCAATTATGAGCTTGTAAAAATCTAAAAATTCATCATAACGTATACAAGGTAGTTAACCACTCATTAATTATAATTGTGAAAAAAGTAATATTGTGTTTGCCATATAATTACTCTATGTTTGGTACCTAATACTTTTAAAGAAATAGTAAATATATATTGTTGAATTTTTTGTTTCTAATTCCAAGTATTCAAGCCTACACATCTTGTAAATTCTATTTAATTGTGAGCTTGTAAAAATTTTGAATATTATAAACAAGGTAGTTAACCGCTCATTTATTATAATTGTGACAAAAGTAACATTGTGTTTGCCACTTAATTACTTTATGTTTAGTACCTAATACTTTGGAAAAAAATAGCAAATATAAATTTTATAAATTAATTTTTTCTGAAATTGCAAGAGTTCAAGCGTACATATTTTGTAAATAACATTCAATTGTGAGCTTGTAAAAATCTTTCATAACGGAGACAAGGTAGTTAACCACCCATTTATTATAATTGTGAAAAAAAGTAACATCGTGTTTGCCACTTAATTACTTTATTTTTGGTACCTACTAATTTGAAAAAAAAAAGTAAATATGTATTTTTTTAAATTAATATTTTCCCAATTGCAAGAATCCAAACATATTTTGTAAATATCATTCAGTATGAGCTTGTAAAAGTTCTTCTTACATATACAAGGTAATAACTCATTTATTATGGAAAAAGTAAAATTGTGTTTGTCACATAATTACTTTTTGTTTGATACCTAATACTTTGGAAAAAATAGTAAATATAAATTTTATAAATAATTTTTTTCAAATTGCAAGAGTTTAAGCCTAAATATTTTGTAAATACCATTCAATTATGACCTTGTAAAATTTAAAAAATTTATTATAATGTATACAAGGTAGTTAACCACTCATTCATTATATTTATGAAAAAAAAAGTAACATTGTGTTTGTATAATTACTCCATGTTTTGTACCTAATACTTTGGAAAAAACAGTAAATATGTACTTTTGAAAATAATTTTTTTCTAATTCCAAGTATCCAAGTCTACACATCTTGTAAATTCTATTCAATTATGATTGGTGGCAAAAAAAAGGAAGGCCATTAATTTTGAGTGATGATCAAGAAATGAATGTTGATCAAGCAAGAATGAAGACAAAATGTTTAAATGTTACCTTGTAAAATAAAATAAGTGTATTGTAGAATAGTTTAATTAAACTTAGAATCAACAGCATTTCATTTGTCTCTCTAAAGGTCTCTTATTTTTCGAAAACCTACTGGAATAATCGACTATCACTATTGATAATCGATTATCTGTGCAAAACTTGTATTTTTCGAAAGCCTACTGGAATTATCGATTATCACTATTGATAATCGATTATCCTTGGCAGTTGGAACATGAAGTTGCAGTTTTTAACCTAATTTTTGAAATCCTACTGGAATAATCGATTATTTCCTGAAATAATCGATTATCCTGTTCAAAATTTGTTTTTAAGGAAACCTACTGAAATAATCGATTATTGTTAGTGATAATCGATTATCCTTGGCAGTTGGAACATGACATTTCAGTTTTTAACCTAATTTTCGAAAACCCTATTTAAGGAACTGCAATTCAACTTCGAAAATACCTTTTTAACATTCAGAGTTCTTGTGTTGTGACTACAAAGTGTTGCTCTGTGAGATTCTTAAAGAAAGCTTTGAAAAACCTAGTGTGAGTGAGTGATAACTTTTTCTAAGTGAGTTCTTAGAAGATTGAGTGTTATGCTGTTGCTAGGAAAGCTGGTCATCCTTTGTGTGATTCAAGGGGAGTTTTCTTCATCTCTTGTGGTTGTTCAAGAGAGGTGTTTTCTAATCCTTACTCTTATATAATCTGTTGTAATTTGTTTATTATTGTGATTGAGTTAATCTCTTTGTTTAAGAGATTAATAACTGGACATAGGGTCTTTTGATCTGAACAAGTATAAATATCAATGTGCATCTTCTTCCCTCAAACGTTTTATTTATCTGCACTTTCTTTTAAAGTAACTGTTATATTAAGTTAATCAATTAAATTTTGAGAAAATTTTTAAAACCTGTCAAGACTTTTAAAAATCCAATTCACCCCCCTCTTGGTTTTTGACCATTGTTTAGTCATTCTGCTGCGCGATACCAACAATTGGTATTAGAGCGTGCTTTGATAGTTATTCAAATTCTTCGAAAATGGTAGGGTCAAACCAAACTTTTGCTGAAGGTGCATCTATCAATAGACCTCCACTTTTCACTAGTGAAAACTATCCTTTCTAGAAAGTCAGAATGCAAATATTTTATAATCAGTTGATAGGGGTATTTGGGATGCTATTTTGAATGGACCATTTGTTCCTGTTAACATTGTTAATGAAGTGCAGGAACCAAAGCCTTTTGCTCAATGAATTGCTGATGAAAATAGGCGAGCTCAGTATGATGTTAAAGCCATAAACATTATATCATCTGCTCTAACTCTTGATGAGTTCTACAAAATTTCTGTCTACACCAGTGCACGCGAGATGTGGGAAATCCTTCGAGTGACTCATGAAGGAACTAACGATCTCAAACGGGCTAGAAAGAACTCCTTGATACAAGAATATGAAATGTTTTGGATGCAGTAGGGAGAAACCATCTACGATGTGCAGAAGCGATTCACACACATTGTCAACCATCTCAGTGGACTAGGTAAAACTTTTGATACTGATGAACTTAACATAAAAATTCTTAAATCTTTAAATAGGACTTGGCAACCAAAGGTGACGACTATCACGGAGTCACAAAATCTTGCAACAATGACCATGGCGGCACTGTTTGGAAAACTGAGAGAGCACGAGCTTGAACTAGGAAGATTGAATGATGAAGAAGATCAAGGAAGAAAGAAGAATATTGCATTCAAAACTGAGGTTGTCAAAGGCAAGAAGAAAAAAGAGGAAGAAGATTCTAATGATGATGAGAATCTTAGTCTCATGATAAAGAAGTTCACAAAGTTCATGAAGTCCGAAGGAAGAAATCAATTCAAGAGTAATAAGAAGGAGAATCAAGGAAGCTCCTCAAACTTTAAATGCTAGGGATGTGGAGAAACTGGTCATGTAAAAGCAGACTGCCCAAATTCAGAAAGGAGTGATGAAAAGAAAAGCAAGAAATATCATAAGAAAAAGGCATACATAGCGTGGGAAGATAATGCTTCAAGTTCATCCAACTCTGAAGGATCCGATGAGGAAGAAGCAAACTTTTGCTTAATGGCCAATAATGATCACTCTGACAATGAGGTAAAATCCTCTAACAATGAAAATGATTATGATTCTCTTTACTATGCTTTTCAAGAATTGCTTGCTAAATCCAGTAAACTAGATATTGCACACAAAAAATTAAAAAGTGATTTTAAAGTTACAAGACAATCTTGAAAAATCTCTTGAAGAAGAAAATGTTTAAAAAAATAAAATCTCTAGTTTGGAAAATAGAGAAATTAAGATAGTTGAATGTGCATCTTGCAAAAGCTATATGTTTGATTTAATGATTTTAGAAAAACAACTTAAAGATGCTTTAGAAAATAAATCTTTTGAAAAACATGTTTTTGAGAAAAAGAATCTAAGTAGAAATAAATATGTTCCTAAAAATAAAATTAAAAGGACTCGCAGAGTGTGGGTAGAAAAAGGAATTGCTCACTATAAAAATACTTGTTTAGATACTTGTTTTTATTGCATGAAAAAGGGGCATACATCAAATAAATGCAATATTAAACATTATGATGTTCCAAATGGGAAATATACTTCGATGCCTATTGTTAGATAATTAGTATATCTCTCTAAAGAAATTATTTTCCTTATTTTGTAGTTAACTTCCAAAGCCAAAAAATCAATGTGGTATCTTGACAATGGATGCTCAAGACACATGACGGGTGATAAAAGGAAGATCAAGAATCTCAAAATAAAGGATCAAGGATTTGTTACATATGGAGATAACAACAAAGGGAAAATAATTGGAATTGGAGATGTTGGTGGAGGGGATACCTTGGAGATCAAGGATGTGCTACTTGTAGAAGGACTGAAGCACAATCTCCTCAGTATTAGTCAGCTATGCGACAAAGGTCTCAA
Source organism: Vigna unguiculata (assembly GCF_037176805.1). Classification (NCBI taxonomy): domain Eukaryota; kingdom Viridiplantae; phylum Streptophyta; class Magnoliopsida; order Fabales; family Fabaceae; genus Vigna; species Vigna unguiculata. Next base: position 17,450,059 of record NC_140795.1, on the reverse strand, counting down.
AGTTATCTTTGAAAGTGATTACTGCACTATCCACCAAAAGAATTCTAAGGAAATTGCTCTGAAAGTTATGAGACACAACAATATCTATTTAATTGATCTTGATTATGCATCATCTAGTAATATAACATGTCTTGTTACAAAAGAAGAAAATCCTTGGTTATGGCATAAAAGGGCTGCTCATATTCACATGAAGCAATTGAATAAGTCGATTTCTATAGATTTAGTAATTGGTTTACCAAAAATAAAATTTGAAAAAGATAAAATATGTGCTGCTTGTCAAAAAGGAAAACAAGTAAGATCATCCTTTCATTCAAAAAATATTTTATCTACTTCAAAGCCATTAGAGCTTTTGCATATGGATTTATTTGGTCCCTCTAGGATTAAGAGTTATGGAGGAAATTATTATGCTCTTGTTATTGTGGATGACTACTCTAGGTTTACTTGGTCATTCTTTCTTACTTTAAAAAGTGAAGCCTTTAAAGCATTTAAAAAATTTGCAAAATTAGTTCAAAATGAAAAAGATTTGAAAATTAAGATTATAAGAAGTGATCATGGTAGGGAATTTCAAAATGAGTCATTTGAAAATTTTTGTGATGAAAATGGAATTTTGAATAACTTCTCTGTACCTAAGACACCTCAACAAAATGGAGTTGTAGAAAGGAAAAATAGGTCCTTAGAGGAACTAGCTAGAACAATGCTAAATGAACATAATGTTCCTAAGTATTTTTGGGCTGATGTTGTGAGTACTACGTGTTATGTTTTAAATAGAATGCTTATTAGACCTATTTTAAAAATTACTCCTTATGAATTATTTAAAGGTAGAAAGCCAAATGTTGCCCATCTTAAAATTTTTGGATGCACATGTTTTATTTTAAATAATGTAAAAGAAAACTTAGGAAAATTTGATTCAAAAGCTGATGAGGCAATATTTCTAGGATATTCTTTCATGAGTAAAGCATATAGAGTTTTTAATCGAAGAACTTTGAATGTTGAAGAATCCATACATGTTGTCTTTGATGAAGTTGTAGACCTTAAAGAGAACCCTCTTGAGTCAAATAAGTAAATTACAGGTGATGAAGAATATATTCAGGAGGCCCTTGATGAAATGTATTTAAATGAGAATCCACCTCCTCAATCTGAAGATCATGAAAAGTGCTGGAAGTCACCAAGAGGACTATCTCTAGACAATATCATTGGTGGTATTTCAAAAGGGGTAATCACTAGAAATATGAATAATTTCTGTATGAATGTTGCCTTTGTTTCATAGATTGAACCAAAGAATGTTCAAGAAGCTCTTCAAGATGATCAATGGTGCATTGCAATGCAAGAGGAGCTCAATCAATTTGAAAGAAATAAAGTATGGGAGTTGATTCCAAGAGATGAATCACTTCAAGTGATTGGCACAAGATGAGTTTTCAGAAATAAGATGGATGAGGATGGAAATATTACTAAGAATAAAGCTAGGCTTGTGGCAAAGGGATATCGACAAGAAGAAGGTATAGACTATGATGAAACATATGCCCCTGTTGCAAGGTTAGAAGCTATACGCTTACTTCTTACTTATGCTTCTATTATGAAATTTAAATTATATAAAATGGATGTCAAAAGTGCCTTTCTAAATGGTTTTATAAAAGAAGATGTGTACGTTGAACAACCTCCTGGTTTTGAGGATTATAAATTTCCAAATCACATTTATAAATTGAAAAAGGCACTTTATGGTTTAAAGCAAGCACCTAGATCTTGGTATGAACGCTTAAGCACATTTTTGCTCAAAAATGATTTTGAAAGAGGTAAAATAGACTCAACTCTGTTTATTAAAAGGGTAGGTGAACACATTTTATTGGTTCAAGTTTATGTTGATGATATAATTTTTGGATCAACTAATAAATCTCTATGTGAAGGTTTTGCAAGCATAATGCAGGGTGAATTTGAAATGTCAATGATGGGAGAATTAATCTTCTTCCTTGGTTTGCAAATTAAGCAAATGGAAGAAGGGACAGTACTTAAAAAATTTGAAATGGATAATGCTAAAGCAACAAGTACTCATATGGCAACTTCCTGCTATTTGGATAAAGATGAATCAGGTATTGAGGTAAATCAAACTATGTTTAGAGGTATGATAAGGTCTCTTTTATATCTTACTACAAGTAGACCTGATATTATGCAATTTGTATGTGTTTGTGCTAGATATCAAGCCAGTCCTAAGGAATCACATCTTATAGCAGTAAAAAGAATTTTGAAATATCTTAAAGGAACTATATCTTTTGGACTTTGGTATCCTTCTGGGGCATCACTTAGTTTAATAGGGTACTCTGATGCTGATTATGGTGGCTGTAAAATAGATAGAAAAAGTACTAGTGGTACTTGTCACCTCTTAGGGAGCTTATTTGTTTCTTGGCACTCCAAGAAACAAGCTTGTGTGGCTTTGTCAACTACAGAGGCCGAATACATTGTTGTTGGCAATTGTTGTGCCCAAATCCTATGGATGAAGCAACAATTAGAGGATTACAGTATCTATCTAAATCATATACCTCTAAAGTGTGACAATACTAGTGCCATAAACTTAACTAAAAATCCCATAATGAATTCTAGGACAAAACACATAGAAATTAGACACCATTTCTTAAGGGATCATATAAGTAAAGGCAATTGTATGATAGAATATGTAGACACCAAGCATCAATTGGCGGACATCTTTACAAAACCTTTAGCCAAAGATAGGTTTTATGAGCTTATGAGAGATTTAGGAATATTAGAAGTCTCTTAGAAGAGCAACGAACTTCACTTTTCCATATTTTCGTAAAACAACACTCAATAATCGATTATTCTCAGTGATAATCGATTATCTTCTCCGTAAAATAAGTTCTAAACTCTTGGAATAATCGATTATCAAGGAGGATAATCGATTATCATGACCCTAACCAAAATACTCAAAATCGTTCTGGAATAATCGATTATTACTTACAATAATCGATTATCTACTCATACCAATATTTTTTGGAACTCATCTCATGAAACAATAATCGATTATCACTCTGGATAATCGATTATTGCACGACGTTATGTGAAAAATTTCGAAAAACTAGCTGTTGTAATGGCTAGATTTGCTTTGAATCTCTCATTTTAGCCGTTGGTAGCTGATTAAATGAGTTTTTACCAATAATTGAGACTTTACTTTGATTAAAGGTATTTACTCTAACGAAAATTAATTGAGACTTTACTTTGATTAATTAAGCTTTTTATTTGGTGAGGAGATAAAAGAATAGACATGATTAGGCATAGTAAAATTTGATTGAGATTGTACTTTGGTTGAATTTACTGTGGATAATCTAAAAATTCTCACTTTTAATTGAGACTGTACTTTGGTTAAGAGTTAGAACGCCAACAAATTAATTGAGACTTTACATTGATTAATTTGTAAATCTACAACAATAATTAATTGAGCAATAATCTTTAGATAACCAATGATGAATCTATTTTGAAAAAGCAATGGAATCAATCTATTTTCTCTATTATTGTTTTTATCACTTTTTATCTTTTCTATTTTATCTTTTTATCTTTATCCCACATATTTTTATTATTTTATTTGACTAACTGTTTTGTATAGATTTTATAAGAACTAACTTGTTAAAAATCAATTCTGTGTTCGTTGGGAGACGACTTAGGGTAACTTTACCCTTTCTATTTTCTTGACTACTATCTTAGCAATACTGAAGTTGCTATAATTTAGTAGTATTAATTTGATCGCATCAACGACAGTGTTATCAAATTTTGCGTCGTTGTCGGGGAACACGGTTAGAATTTTTATCATTTTAGTTCTTATTTTTATTTTTATTCTTTGATTTTAGTTTTGATTTTTATTTTTTTTTTGTTTATCACTAACATTTTTTTTTTCTCAATTTTTGTTCTAACATTTTTATTTTATTTTATTTAGTTATTTTATTTTATTTTATTTAGGTTTTTTTAAGCATAGTTTTTGTTTGAGGAATTTTGTTGGGAAATTTGTGAAACTAGTTGGGAAAAACTTTGGCTAAGGAACGATAAGGTACTTAAGTTGTCCATTGAGACACACCTCTCTTTCCTGGAAGTTTACTCAACAAGCTTTCAACTTATTTCTTTTCAGAAAACCTCTTTAAAAAATGCAAATAATTTTTCATATGAAAATAATTAACATTGTAGTTTTCAAATGGATTACAATTGTGATCCACAGCAACCACATGATTCATATCACTATCAACAGCAAATTGTCACACCTACTTCTGCATCTGATATAAGTGGGTTAACTTTACGAATATTTAATGATCTATATCCCAGATCATCTTTTTTGGGATACGAGCAACAACCATATTTTGAGTGTCCACCTCAGCAACCATATGTTCCAAATAGTTTTCAGCAACAATATGTACCACCACAGCAATTTGAAGTAACTAATGGACCATCCTACAAAGAAGTTATGATACTAAGGGGTGAAGTTATAGAAAAATTAGAGTCCCTGGATGAAAGGTTGCGAGTTGATCAACGATGCATAAATATTGAGCAAGAGTGGTATGAAAATAAGCAAATATTGTCTGATATGTTGAGGGATGCAAGTAAGAACAACTTCATAGAATTACTTGTAACTGTTAATACCACCCCTCAACCCCATCAGAGATTTCCTGAAACTCTAGATTTTAACAAACTTCGTCATGAAATCAAAGATGTGCTTCAAAAGTTGGCCATCAGAGCTGAACAAATGTCTGAAGATTTGAGTCAGCTAATGAATGATGCAGTGAGAAAGGTCACTTTGGAAGATATGATGAAAATGATGACTGAAATGATGAAGATGAATCAGACAGATCAGAAAGAGATGATGAATGTCACCACACAAAGCTTTCAAAATCAGTCTGAAAAACCAATAGCGGAATCACATCACATTGATATATATACTGATGGATATAATGATTGTCATAGTAATATGTCTACTGATGGACATATTAAGGATGTTGCTGAAGTTGATGAAGAAATTAAAGATTCTCACATAAACATATCTACTGATGGATATGTTGATGATGTTCCATGTGAATATAAAGTTGTACCTGTTGATGATGTTATGAGTACAAATGATCATTTTCAAGAGCAAAGTTGTGAGGATAATACAATAGAGGAACCAAGTGCAGTTGAGGAGCCAACAATATTCGAAGATGTAGTTGAAGCATCTACTATTGCAACTGACTTGGTTAATGATGAAGCAGCAAAGTCAACAACACCAGGTGAAAATTTTTGCTCAGAAGATGAGATTATGAGGATTACTGATGATCTGCTTAACCATTTGAAAGCACCTAATGATGCTCAAGTTGAGTTGAAGCCACACACTCCACACATCAAGTTTGTTGATGTGAATGATGCAAATAAGTTTTCAGTGGTTATCTTTGTTGACATGGCTGCAGAAAAAGAAGAAAGGTTGCTGCAACAGGTAAAAAGCTTAGATTCAAATTCTTTTAAAATCATTGTTGATAGAAAAGTTAAATTGCATGCATATTTGTTTTCTGTTTTTAATTTTAGTGAAAAATTTAAAAAAAATTCAAAAATATAGGCTTTTGTTTTTAGTTTTTATAAAAATGAAAATGTAAAAATTGAAAAAATGGTACAAGCTGATTTGTACTTTGTAAAATTAAAGAAAATAAATTTTGACATATGGCCAGATTGAGGCAAAAGTCACAATTTTTCGTTTCCTCCCAAAAATAAGTCCATCAAGGACTTTTTTTTTTTAAATAAGTGGGGCGAGACAAACTGTAGGTAGGATTTTCCTTTTTCTGTTTTTGTTTTTTTTTTCATTTATAAAAAATTGTGATTTCTTTTTGAGAAAATTGTGAAAGTATTAACTTTTTACTAAGTGAAACTTTTAAACAATATGTCTCATAAGAAATCCACCAAAAATATTTCCCTACTTTCAATAAAACATATTGACATTGGATTTTTAGGATTTGATTCAGTAATTGGGATGATCATAATTTTGGAAAAATAAAAGTCATGTTGTATGAGTGGATTGTTTCTATGATTTGCTAATTGAGTTGATTTGAGAATTTCTTGATTAAATCTTTTGTGAAAGAATTTGACCTTGTGAGTCTTGAGCCTTAATGTAAACGATGGACTACCATGTGCCATTCCTATTTTTCTTGAGTAACTTTCTCATGTTTTGTTTATACTCAAATGTTTAGCTTGATTCTTTTGTTGTGCATCTTAGGTGAATATGCATGATTTCATATGACTGAGGCATTTCTTATGTTTAGCTACTTGGCCAAGTAAGCCCACCTTGATATAAATCCATTGGTAGCCCCTTTGACCTTTTAAACCTCTTTTTCTTGTTTTAAGCCTATTGCATAACCTTGAAAAGAAAAAGACCATATTCTACCTTAGGAAGAAAGAAGGAGCTAATGCATTGTGTTTAAGAATGGTTGAGGAATAAAGTGTGTGGGTGAGTACCTCACCCACAAATTAATAAAATGGCAAAAGGAAGAATTGTTGATGAAAAAGTGTTGAAATGAAAAAAATAATTGCTTTCTAAAAGAAGAGAGAGCAACAAAGCAATCAACGAAAAAGAGTTGTTTTTGAAATTATGCTCCATTATTCTTCCTACATTACTATTTCAAAAACCCAAAAATCCTAAAATTTTTCCTACCTTTGCCTTGGCCCCATCATAACCTGTGAAAAGTCCTCATGATCTTTGAATGCATGTTTTCTAAAAGTTTATGAATATCAGAGTCTTGTTAAGTACTATGAGTGTTTACTTGCATGAGTATTTTGAGTGAAAACACAAGCCAAAACACTTGAGAGAATTTTGGTGAGAAAATACACATTTAACTTGAGTGATTTCTTTCATAATTGATTGTCTTTTGAACTCAAAAGTTTAACTCATGTGTGAAAAATAGAATTTTTCCATTTGTATATACATGATAATTTGATTTCTAGGAGATTGATTTATCTCGAGTGATGTTCATTCCTTTGATCCAGTGTTGATGTGAAATGAAATACCTTAGAATAAGTTTTGAAATTACTTAATTTTGCCCAGGAGTGTAAAAGAATAAGTGTGTGGGTACCAAATTTGATAACGTTGTCGTTGACGCGATCAAATTAATACTACTAAATTATAGCAACTTCAGTATTGCTAAGATAGTAGTCAAGAAAATAGAGAGGGTAAAGTAACCCTAAGTCGTCTCCCAACGAACACGGAATTGATTTTTAACAAGTTAGTTCTTATAAAATCTATACAAAACAGTTAGTCAAATAAAATAATAAAAATATGGGGGATAAAGATAAAAATATAAAATAGAAAAGATAAAAAGTGATAAAAATAATAATAGAGAAAATCGATTGATTCCATTGCTTTTTCAAAATAGATTCATCATCGGTTATCTAAAGATTATTGCTCAATTAATTATTGTTGTAGATTTACAAATTAATCAATGTAAAGTCTCAATTAATTTGTTGGCGTTCTCACTTTTAACCAAAGTACAGTCTCAATTAAAAGTGAGAACTTTTAGATTATCCACAGTAAATTCAACCAAAGTACAGTCTCAATCAAATTTTACTATGCCTAATCATGTCTATTCTTTTATCTCCTCACCAAATAAAAAGCTTAATTAATCAAAGTAAAGTCTCAATTAATTTTCGTTAGAGTAAATACCTTTAATCAAAGTAAAGTCTCAATTAGATTTAAAAACCCTTGAACTCATATGATCAACATGTATATAGATTTAAAATCATTACTTTTTACGTGATTCAAAGATAAAAGACATAGATGAATTAAAACCTCAACAATAATAAAAAGAACAAAGAAATTAATTGATCTAACCTCAGAATCCAATTAAGAAATTACAATGGAATCAACCCAATAAGTTTAGAACTCCATGAATGCAAAATAAAGAGAGAAGAAGAGAGAGAGAAAGGAAACGAAATTAGGCGCCCCTAAGGGTTCCAAAACTCCGAAGTCCCGAACTTGTTTCTCTACTTCCCCCTTGGTCTCTTTATATAGGCTTCTACTGGACTTTGGGCTTTATTTGTCGGTTGCTAAAATATTTTATTTTTATTTAATTAATGAGCAACTTAATTTCTGTCCAATTTCCAATTTTGCCCCTCTTGTTTGACCATTTTTGCAGTTTTGACCAGAGTTGACTGCTGGCTTTGACCATTTGACCAATTTTGACTCGTTGACTACCTATCAGATGCTGACACGTGGCAGTGCATTTTCTCTCTCCAGAGTTAGGGTTTCCGCAATAGAGGAATGAGTGAGGCTGTCTCTCTGACGGTTGCTGCTGCCGTTTTCTGACGAGATTGGCAGTGGCGCGCTTGCTGGCTCACAGCGCAAATGCCGTGTTGTGTGGAAGGTTGAAGGCGTAAAGGTGGAGCTGCGTGTTTTGTGCTCGCTGCAGTGATGGAACTTGGGTGGTTGTTGTGCCCTCCGTGTAGGTTTGCGCTTTCAGATCTGTGGAGGTTCGTTCATGGTGTAGTTGCAGATCTGTGGTGCTACTGGTTCGCTCATGACGGTGCAGGACTGCGTCTTGCTGCAATGGAGTTCGATGGTGGTTGGTGCGTGAGGAAGCTTCGTCGTGGTGAGTGGTTTCCATGGCTGAAATGGTGCAGAAACGCTGCTGTTGTGTGCGTCAATGGTGGACGACGCGGTGGTGCGTTGCGGTGCGGATGGTGGTGGGATGTTTCGAACAAGCGCAGGTGCGTGAAGGATGTGCATCCATGGCTGACGATGACTGAACAATGGAGTTCTCGTGGTGTAGTGCAGAGACGGTGGTGGCGGAGCAGTTGTTGCCATGGTGGTCGTGAGTGTTGGCTGCTAGGGTTTGAGGGAAGAAGATGATGATGACGTGGCACTACTTTATTGGTTCACATGCATGTGCAAGGATTATGGCCACGTGGCTTCTTCTGGTTGGTCAACTCAATTAGTGGAGGATTGCCACATGGCACCATTTTAGTGAATGGAGTTTAAGTGGTAGGAGAGATGCAACTTAGTAAAAACTAGGGGTGCAAAATTGGTTTTTTGGTGAGACCCATTTAGAAAGAAGGGAGTGCATAAGTGATTTTTCCAGAACTTGTTAATTTCAGCTTTATTTAAAGGTGTTATGTAACTTCAATCAATTTATTTTCCCACCTTGAATGAGCTTAATCTTAACTTCAGCTGCATCAACAAACGTTAAAATATCCAAAAATAATTTATGCAGCTAAAAATCACTTTTTAAGACATTTTTATGACACAAGCTCAAATAGCCTAATTATCATAACTGTCAATTAAATCACTCTTTAAGCATACAAATTCAATTAAATACCCATAATTAAACACTGAATAAGGGCCAAAATACGCACTCATCAATCACCCAAGCATGTTATGACCTTCCACCCATACACTAAGACTCGACACGACTCTTCCGGATACGTATAATTTAGTCACATTCAGCGGATGCTTGCACTTGTGGTCGATTTCTCTGCTCACCCCCAAGCTAAGTGGTACAAGTGTTACAATGTCTCAATGCCCCACACACAAGGTTAGCCCTTAATGAGTTTCGGGCCTCCTACTACTCTCACCACAAGAGTCAGTCCGCTCTATGTGAGACTAACTGACTCCTTAGAGCGTCAGGATGCAACCTTACCTTGAATCTTTACCAAATTATATAGATGGGGCACTCTCGCCCAACTCTTCGCTCAGGCTGAAGCACCTCGCTCAAGCGAGAGGGTCTCTCGCTCAAGCGAGCTCCCTTCGCCTAGGCGAGAGCTCGACACACATGAATAGTGGCCTCTGCGCATTCTCGCTTAGGCGAGACTCCCCTCGCCTAAGCGAGACGCTCGCTCGCTCAAACCTGAGTTGGTCGCCTGAGTGACCACTCTCGTGAAAAGGCCTGGGCGAGTCTCTGCTCATCTCGTCTAGGCGAGGCAAGCTCGCTTGGGCGAGATTATCAGCCCTCGCCACTGTTCACACCTGCATCAGCCACAAACATATGCTAAACAAAATAACCAGACAATCCAAGCATCCACAGCAGTGCACAACTCAAGAATCATGAATCCAAGAATAGTACAAACCACAATCAAACCAGACAAAAGGGTTCTAGCTTCCCTTACCTAGAAATAGCTAGCAGAAAACCCCAACCCCCAAGCTAGTGAATACGATAGACCTTGGAGCAGATTTGTGAACTGGAAATATGGCAAAAAAAATTCAAATCGGGTTATTAAGGTGAACCCTAGCTAGAATCACGAAAATAGAGTCAGAAATAAGGAAAGTGTGGTTAGCGAATCAACTTACGTGACGGAAGAACGGAGTCGAACTAACTTGAATGGGATGAAGGAGCAAACCCTAGCAGAGCTCTTTTGGAAAGATTGAGAGAGACGGTTGTGTTTCTATGAAATGAGTGAAAGTGAGAGTGTTAGGGCATATTAGGTTTGGACTCCCTTTGGGCCAACCCTAGGCCCAAACGATTTGGGGCAGCCCCTTACAATTTAGAGCAAAGTAGAAAGCGGGCCTTACATTTAGAATATACTTTCATATACCAATAAAGACAACATAGTAAACTGGAGAAAATTCAATTTCTTCACACAATTTTTTAACAATGAAGGTAATATTATTTATTATTGCTTTGTGTATTTGCATTCACACAAAGAATGCATTGGTTACATGAAACAACAACATAGATCATCATTGCATATCCCTTTTGTATAACCTAAATTTCGACAATTGTTAATACAGTCATAAAATTCAATGCATCGTGTTTGACAAACTGATTTGCTGCTAACACCTGTATTGTTATCGATACTTATAATTAGAAAAAATAAATTCAAATCAAATTTAAACTATTGTACAAATAAATTTCAGTTTTGAGAGCTATTTTTATTCATACCAGATAAAAATAGAATAATAAACATGATTGCAAAGATAAGTTTCAAAAAAATCAATGAGAGAAGTGAATGAACTATTTTTCTAGCTTTGAAAACTTGTGGAACTTTTTTGTGGTTTGGGATTCAACCTTTGCATTAATCTAGCTCTATTTATAGTATTCATGTTTATTAATTAAGTATATTATATATTTATTAAATGTTATATTAGAAATTATTTTCTATAATGTATTTACTATATATGTATATATAATATATAATATTAAAAAAAGCTATATGCATACCATAAATAATTTCAAAATTAACATTATAAACAATACTTTCTAAAATAAGTACCAACATAGAATATCATAAATAATTAGAAAATTAGTATTAGCAATTATTTTTTATAATTGATTTAGGGATATAAAAGTGTATATAATTATTCTTTTAAAAGAACTTCCTAATTTAATATGACTACTTTAAAATAACAAGATAACTGTGATTAATATTCTCAAACCTAGATCATTTTAAGGTAATTTTAAATGAATAAAAATTTGAATGTATATAAATCAAATGAAACGTCTATTTTCTAATTGATATAGAATTGTTTTTTTAAAGAACTACCAACGTTATGCTATAAATAATTAAAAATTAATATTGAGAATTATTTTTATGATTTATTAATTCACATAAAAGTATATGTTATATCTTTTTAAAAGCTATACCACTTGATTTATTTTAAGATAATATTGAACTAAATCAATATTTAAAATATTATAAATATAATTTAGAAGTTTATTCTTTCTTATATTCAAAAGTATAATTTTATAAAATCATTACTCTAAATTCCTCTCTAAAAAAACTAAGTTTTTTTGTTCTATCATATCATATCATAAGATAAAAGAATAAAGTAGATTGTATAACATATTTAGTGAAAGTAATAAAGTGAAAAATTGTGTATAAGGGCCTCTTTTTCTGCCCTAATTTTTAAAGCGTTGCCCCTAATCTAATGGGCCTAAGGGCTGGCCCATAGGGTGTCCAAGGCCCCTAAGGTAGCCAAACCCCTCTCACTTCCGTCATTCTTGCAGAAACAGTACTCTCACACTCTTCTTTTCCCTAAGAGGCTCTGCTAGGGTTTAGCCCCAATCTTGGTCAAGTAGCTCAACCTCATTTCTTGCTCCATGTAAGTTATTCTCCAGCTCATACTTCTCCTCTCTAGGCATATTTTCGTATTTTCCAGTTAGGGTTTCGTAATAAACTCATTTTAAAATTTGTTCCGCTATATTGTTCAGTTCATAAATCTATTTCGTGAGCTGCCGTGCCCGGCTATTAGGTGTCGAAATCCTTGCTAGCTTATTTCTAGGTAAGGGAAGCTAAGGTTTATGTATTTAAATTTATTTTGCCGATTTTTGGTCTGTTTGTATGGTTGTGAAGCTTGAATGAGGCTGTTGGTCGGATAAAAATGTTTGGTGTACGAGTATGTTTGATTGATGTGGCGCTACTCTTTTTCTGCATTGCACACTTTTCGTAAAATGAAGATTCCTATTGCGTTAACCGTTGGATCGAGCTGAAATTTTAACAGCTGATTCTTAACACAAAATTCTTGACTTTAATCGGAGCTCTGTAGTGAGAGTAGTTTTTATTGCAAGGTAACTGTAGTTTGGTTGTTGACAACACTGCACACTTTTCGTAAAATGAACGTTACTACTTCGTTAACCGTTGGATCAAGTTGATATTTTAACAGATGATCCTTAACACATAGCTTTTGACTTTGACCGGTTCGATCTTGAATCGGAGCTCTGTAGTGGGAGCAGTTTTTATCGCAAGATCACTGTAGTTTAGTTGTTGATAACGTTGACCTTGTTGCTTGTTTGGTTTACAACTTTCTTTATGGTTATTCAATTAAGTTGGTTCTTGTTTCATTTGGTTCTTGATTCAATCATATTTAATTTGAATATAAATACAAAAATTTTCTGAGCTTTACACAAGTTGCAATTTTATTTCTCAAATCCCTAAATCGTTTGCATCATGTGATGTTAAGTTGGATTGCTATGTTAAAGCATGAGATGAGTGAATATGCATGAGTAAGAGGGTGTATGAGTTGTGAATAATGAGCTTGGATAAATCTTGGCATGTGATTTCAATGAAATTGTTGGTATCAAAATGGCATGGTATTGGTATGAGGTGAAATTCTATATTCATGGATTGGGAATGATGAGTTGGAATGGATTCAACATCGAATATGAATGAGGATTTGGTTATAAAGGTTGGCATGGGAGTTATGTGCATGATAAATCTTTCTTGATTGATTGAGTATGATTGGTCTGTGTCAGTGCGTAATTCCTTGGAATCTCTAGGTGAGATTTCAGGGTCGTGCTTTAGTGGTTGGGACGTAATTCCATGGCCCCTGTTAGTGGGTGTCCATGGTGGTGCCCCATCTATATAACTTGGTCAGGATTCAAGGTAAGGATTGCATCCTGACACTCTAAGGAGTCAGTTAGTAACACTTAGAGCGGACTGACTCCTGTGGTGAGAGTAGCAGGAGGCCTAAAACTCATTAAGGGCTAACCTTGTGTGTGAGGGAATTGATTTATTGTAACACTTGTAACACATAGCTCGGGGGTGAGCAGAGGTATCCACCACAAGTGTAAGCATCCGCTGAATCCGACCAGGTTATATGTATCCGGATGAGTCGAGTCGAGTCTTAGTGTATTGATTTGAAACTCGTAACATGCTTGGGTGTTGTATGTATATTGGACTGTGAAAGTATATCCAATTGCATGATGAAAATCTTTTTGGCTCTAGCTTACCCTTTGCTTGTTTGATTGCTTGTATGTTGTTCTTCTACTTTTGCGATGATTATCAATTCATTGATGGGAGCAGATGCGAGAGGAAATCGTGGTCAACAGGGGAGAGATGAATTCGCTGCATAGTCTTCCTGGGCTGGACTTCTTGTGGTGATTGGGCTTTTCTTTTAGGGAAATGGCCCATGTATTGTCTGGCCTTTAGGCTTCTTTTTTTGAAAACTTTGTCGTTATTCCTCTATGTTTTATTTTGGCATCGGGGTGTGCCTTGGTTACTATTCGGAGTTGTGATTGTACTCCAGGACTGCTTAACATATTATTCTACGTGACGTTTCCTTTTAATTTGGTTTATTAATTAAATGGGACGTTACAATGTTTAACTAATGTTTATCGAGCACATAATATAAAGCTAATATTAGAGAGAAGAATAGAACGAAGAATAGAGAATAAAGAATGATAGAATAGGGAATAACTTTTCTATGTATCTTATTACTTATAAGAAGAGTCATATTTAAAGATACAACATGGTAACCCATAATGGATACAAATCCAATAGTTAATACAAATATTTACAGAATGGACGACCATATGAGTAATTGTATCAAATTAATGGACGACCATTAATTCATAACACTCCCCATTGGGTGTCCATTGATAAGAGAATGTGTCTCGTTAAAACCTTACTAGGAAATTACATCATTAAGATGACGGAGTCCAATCTTGTGAACCAATTGCTCAAAACAATAATAAAATTTTGAATTTTCTCTACTGTTAGTTAATTAACTACCACTGAATTTAGCGCCACAAAGTCATCATAACGCCGATTTACTGTAATTTCCGGAATAATCGCCACTAAAAATTTTAATGTTGGTTTTAACCGCCTCTAAATCATCTTTTATTTTTTTAAACAAAAAAATTAGCAGCACTTGCAACCGCTAGTAAAATTAGGAATTTAAAGAATTTAAAAAATTTTCATGACGGTCGTAATCGCCAGTAAATCTAGGAATTTAAAATATTTGGCGGCGGTTGTAACTGCCAGTAAATCTTGGAATTTAAAAAATTGAACCATTTGAAGTCTACGAATTAAAAAATTTAGTGGCACTTACAACTGCCACTATGTACAAGAGTTTAAAAAAATTTAATAATGGGTAACCTCGATCAATCTAGGATGCAAATACTTTTTATTTTTAATTTAATAAAATGATATAAATTTTTTTAAAATAATAGGAATAATGTCATTATTATATATATTATGTATATTAAAAAGGATCGATAGGTGATTAAAAAGAATGACCTATATTCAAAAACATTTGACTCTTGACAATGTGTTTTAGAAAATAAAAGGTTAAAACAATAACTGTCAAGGTTACATTAAGCAAAACTTTCTTTTTATTTGGTGTACTCAAAATCCATACAAAACTTCATGGAAACTAAAAAAAAACCATATTATTGACAATGCCGAGAACAAATGAATCCAAACAAAGAACTCACCCTAAAATGCTCAACAAAATCAAGAATATGCCATCATTCAACCATATGATAAAGGATCAAACTAATAATTCAAATAGTTTTCTGGAAGAAAAATAGTGTAATGCTGCTATAAAAGGCATATGACAAAGATGTGTCTATCTAAGGAACTAAATCAAGATACAGAGGAGTCAACCACTTTTTGAGTGTGTCACGCTTTGGACACACCTTTTCATATTGACATAACACACCAACAATCTAACTTCAAAAATATTATGCTTAAGGAGTGGGGTAACACTGCCAGAAGTTAAACTATAACCAGTTGTATGTCACTCGTCTCCGGCTATCAGTCATTAGCAACAAACAGGTTGGTGTTAATTCAAATATGGTGAAACATAGGAACAAAAAATAATGCTAGATAGTCAAATACGGTATTCTTTCTTTCTCTAATTTCGAGCGCCTATCTTTGGTGAAACATAGGAACTATAGCCAATAACTGTAAGCAACACGACTAACTATGAAATACAGCTACAGGGAAGCAACAATTACTGGCCAAATGCAGGTCTTTATCAAGATTATAAAAGATTGTAAAAGATTCACACAAGATGGGAAACTACATAAAGAACATTAAGCAATGATACATTCCAAATTGTTTCAGAATAAAGACCAACAACATAGACCAATGTAATGTACTTGAGAAACTTGGATCCACTTTTTGAATAAAATGAAAGTCATTCAAATAAATTTCAATTAAATGTCATTGGTTCAGAATCCTTAAAGTGAAGGCAATAATTTCTGATGATTGACAATATAAAAGTATTTGCATCAAACTCATTTCCAATTGAAGGAAACTCAATCAGATATTCTCACTCAAAATCAGGTGTTCAAAGATCTGACTCAAAAAGTGTATAAGCTCTATTGTCAAAATGATGACAACATAGTATATCATCATCATACCCTCAGTCCTAATATCAAGCATAAGATCTAACACATTTTAATAGAGCATAAGGTCTAAACCATAGTCTAGTTAAAACATCTGCAGTACAATAATAAGTAGAATGCAAACTCCAAAGTATTTCTAAGGTTGCTTGGTGTTAGCATTTGATGAGGAATGACAGTCCCTGGAACTTTGTTGTTGCTGCAATAATAAAAGTAAAAGAATAAATAATTATTTCTACAAATATATTGAAGTTTTATAGCTAATCATGATATGATAAGAAAAACTTACTATAACATCAAGAAGTTCAGCAGGTACTGACATTGATGAATGTGTTAGCAGTTGAGCAAGAAGTGTAGCCATTGTTTTCATATTTCCATCCTTTGTCCTTATTTAATTTTTCAACTCTTGAACTTCAATCTTAAGTTCTTGAACACAATTAGTAGCAGTAGGAATGCCACCAAATCTTGGGTTGGATGATCCAAAATTTTGGGATGGACAAACTCCGTCTCCCACACCTCGTACTCGACCTAGATGTTCTTTTCCAAACACTTGACCAAGGGAATCATTGGGTGAGATTTCCACAGAAGTAGTTCCATGATTCTCTATCTCAACAATCTTCTCCTGTGTAATTGAAGTTACATGATATAAATATAACTTAAAAAACAAAAATGAACCAAATATTTTTCAAGGTCTACAACAAAATGTCTATCTCTTCTTTTTGTAGTGTAAACAAAGCTGCAGGAAAATTTTTCCCATCTTTTGGTGGCCAAAGTCCTCTTCTTATACTCATCGCTTGCAAATCTTTTCGAGCCTCAATATGATATTTTCTTTTGTCTTTGTCATTTACCAATGTGAAAATTATATTGTCACATACATTCTTTTCAATATGCATCACATCCAAGTTGTGTCGCAACAAATTAAACTCCCAATATGGAAGTTCAAAGAATATGCTTTTTTTCTTCCATTGTTGTGTTTGATATGTAGTGGTGTTTTTTCCATAATTTCTCTTTCGTTTATCTAATGATTTTTGTTTCTTTCCAAATGTGATGTTTATATTCTGGACTTGCTCCAAAATTTCCGAGCCAAATAATTGTTTTGGTGGGTCCCTGTCTTCAATGTTTCCATCGTAATTAGATGAAGGGATGTTTGCATCTTTAAAGGCATCGTGCAACAACTCAAGGATAATGTCCATTGCTTTGTTGCTAATTCAACACAGAACTTTAATGTGATACAATTTCACCAAGAAAGATAATTTTGAAAACTTTGCGCATCCATCGTAGAGTGGTTGCTCCCCATCTTTAAGTAAATCAAACAACTCTTGAGCCATAAAATTTCCTCCATGTTGTGATTCCAATACACCTCCTTCAACATCATCTCTATGTTCAAATGATGATGTAAATGACTCTCCATTGGTGTACATGTCAAACAATCCAAATGCATCATTTATCATTATTTGCATTGGATCTTCATATTATGTATTTGTTGTGTCATCTCCATTTACAAAATAGACTCCCCCGATATTGGCTCCCCGTATTGACACCAAAATGTGTAACCTTAAGGAAAGGGTTTACAAAGCAGATGGTCATATACTTCTTCTCGAGTTCTCCACTTCCTAAAGCCACATTTACTACATGGACATATTATCGTAATCGCGTTGGCGCCATATTGAAAGGCAAAATCTAAAAAGTTATTTAGTCCCACTAAATACTGTGGTGTATTGTGTGGCAACTTAATCCAAGATTTATCCATCTCTAAATATAAACAATAAATAATAAACATTAAGTGAATATAGAAATAAGAGATATAAATTATAAACAACTTTATATCATACATTACCTCAATATATATGTTAACATTGTAGTCTTGTTCCAAGGCACCTAGTAGAGCAAAACCTAGTATAATATAAACCATATAATTAGATTTTTATAGGCAGAAAAAAACACTAAGTGAATTATATAAAGTACATTATTTCATTAGACAAAATTAAAAATAGACAATTAAATACAACTAACATTAGACATCTCATTAGCATCTTCTTTTATTGTTTTCATATAACATCCTATTGAAATAAATGTTTGTATTGATTATTTTTGTCCTATTGGATAATCTATTATAAAATTTGTCAAACTTTGTATGTATCGGTAAAGCAGTATTTTCATTTTAATTCAGATCAAACAACTTCACAATATGTTTTAAAAGTTTTTACATACTAAACAATTTAAAATTCCATTTTCTTTTATATAGATTTATTTTTTTCTTATCTTTCTGCCCCTAATATCTATCAATTGTATTCTTTCTTTCATTGTGGAACATATATGATCTATAAAATGTGAAGGAGAGAAAACATTTGCAAAATTAGCCCATATATATTAAGTTAATAAGCTTAATAAAATTATAATAAATTTAGGAAACTCTTTAATAACCCCTGAAATTGATAATTATTATGTATAATTTGAAATCTTAAAAAGAATCAATATTTTGTATTTATATTCTTTAATCATTTTAAGAAAATATTTTTGTTTCCTAATTCTAACTACATATCACGAGGAAGGAAAATGCATGGTTTTTCACTGTTTCTATCTCCATTACCATTTTGCCCCCTTCATGTTATATATATATTTTTCCATGTTTTAAGCTGAAGGTGGAAAATGATTACAAAAAAAGAGAGTGGTGGTTGCTGTCAAATATTAGGTTCTGATAAAGACAAAGAAAATAGTGTTAAAAAAGTGACATGTAGACTTTCTCTGAATATGAGATTCCACTTCAGCCATCGCACAAACCAATATTTATGGCAAATATGAGACTCTACTTATACACAACAACACTAATCAATTTTCTATTACTTTGATAACCTATCATCTCTAATTTTGGGTCAACACCACCAATTACCACTATTCAAAACCATAATCATCTTCAATTACTTTATCAAATTTTAAACTTACCTTCAAATTCATCTTGAACAATTAAATTGTGTATTGTTTTTCCATTGATACCAAATCATACTAGATAAGCTACCTATTTATCTATATACATTCAATGGCATTTTCTGGAAAAGAATCCTCACTTAGAACATAGTTCAAGGAACTTTTTACAAGCTTTGGAGATACCAAATCTCATCCCTCCCCTCTTAACCCAAAAAAGCCATGATAATCAGTATTGAACCAATACTACTAGGTAGCTCCCTTTTTAAACAAGTAACTAAGCCATCAAATAACATACAAACACTTCCTGCCCACAATTACCCCAATCTTAATCATCAACCCTTCATATTCCCCCAAACTCCATTTTTGCCACAATAAAATATTTTTCTTCTAGTGAAAGTTCTGTTTGGCAAAGACTTTGTAAATAAATCTGCTACATTTTCAAATGAACGAATCTTTTGGATCTCTACATCATCCTTTCAATTGAACAATGCACTATTGCCTTGTATGGTTGTTGATTCCATTCTTCTCAAGGATAGACCACAATTGAACATTTTGAAATATAAGCATAACTAAACATATTCACAACTTACCTTATGTAATACTAAAAATTATGCATGACTTTGACGATGTTGTTGTTATGGTCTCTTTCACATATCATCATGCAATCATTTTGCTACCACATGTCAATAAATATCTTGTTTGTGATCAACCATTGTGACATTGTGAGAATATAATAAATAATATGCATTTGCATAATTCATTAGATCCAATTTTGAATCATTTTGATAAAATAATTCCATATTCGTAGTACCCTTAAGGTAAGATAATATATTTTTTACTCCAATCCATTATCTTCTTGTAGGTAAAGAACTATATTTTGCTCAACAAATTTACAGCAAACGCAATATCACATGAAGTATAATTAGCAAGATACATTAGTGTTTTATAACACTAAGATATGGTACTTCTGGACAAAGAAGATCTTTATCATTTTCTTGAGGTCTAAGAAGAGCATTTATCAACATCTAACGACCCCACAACTATTAGAGTGCATAATGGATGTGACTTGTCCATTTATAACATTTTATGCACCATAATTATATAAGTCTCTTGATGTATACAAAAACACCTTTGTTTAAATACTCAATTTGTAATCTCAAATTTTTTTTTTCTTTTTAAGATCCTTCATCTCAAATTCTTTCTTTAAGCAATCAATTGCCTTTGCGAGCTCATTAGGAGTTCCAATGATGTTTATGTCATCTACATAAACAATAATTATGACAAATTCATTTTTGGATCTTTTCATATAAATACAAGAGCAAATATGATCATTTCTATATACTTCTTTTAATAAGTGCTCAATAAGACGGTTATACCACACATGTCCCGTTTGCTTTAATAGATAAAAGGGCTTGTTCAATTTTATTGAATAGCCCTCTTTATAATTTGCCTTGTTGGGAAAATAAAATACTTTAGGGATTTTCATATAAATATGATTCTCAAGAGAACCATACAAATAAAGTGTAACATCATCCATTAGATGTAAATGCAAACCTTGTTTTGCAACTCAAATAATCAAATATTGCAATGTTGTTGCATCCAATACCAGAGAATACGTCTTTTCACAAATCAATATCAGGTTTTATGAAAAACCTTGAGCAACCAATTATGCTTTGTATCTAACAATTTTGTCATTCTTAATTTGATTTTTGCACAAAAATCCATATGTACCCAATGGATTTCACACCTTCAAGTGTGCAGACTACAGGTCCAAACACTTTCTTTTAGCAAGCAAATCTAATTATGCTTATTTGCATATATTCGTTTTGGCCAATCATTTCTTTGTTGACAATCTTCAATGATCATTGGTTATTGATCCTCATTGTAATTCATAGCATTCATCGCTATATTATATGTAAAATTTTCATCAATGTTGACTTCATTTTGGTTCCATATTATATGATCCATGACATAATTTATTGAGATCTCATCATTTTCAAAAAAATTAGGTACCTAAGGTTCTTTTGGAACCGAATCATTAATTATGTCAAATGAATCTTTTGGGATTTCCACATTTTCGATTAGGTCATATTGAATTTTAGCTCCCTTTCTCACTCAAGAGCTTTTATCTTGGAACCAAATGGCCTACCACGCTTCAAATGTGTCTTTGGAACTAACAGGCCTACCACACTTCAGGCGTGTTATGAATTAATATCAAATATACTCGAAGCATTAGTAGTTGGCATATATGATTTGACTACCCTTTCTGTTAGTAATCACATTGTTTTGTACGAGGTTTAAGATAAGATAATGATAATTCATTCCAACCAATATTTTTTTCCAATTGTTTTCTTTCTCCCCCTAATGTTGGAAAAACGTATTCATCAAAGTGATAGTCAAAAAGTTGAACTATAAATAAGTCTCGTGTTGGTAGTTCAAGATATTTTATTATTGAGGGAGAATGATATCCAACATATATTCTCAATCGTCTCTGAGGACCCATCATAGTCCCTTTTGGTGGGGAAATTGAAACATATACACCACACTAAAATATTCTTACATGAGAATATTAGGTCACTAACCAAAAAACCAACGGCATAATAGAGTATTTATGATAAATTGTTGGCGTGATGCGAATCAATAATGCAACATGCAAAATTGCATATCTCCAAGTAGCCATTGGAAGATTAGCTCTCATAAGTAATGGTCTTGCAACAAATTTTAGACATTTTAGTAATGATTTCGCAAGTCTATTTTGAGTATGAACATGTGCTAATGGATGCTCAACTTGAATTTCAATTTATATACAATACTCATGAAAAGCATGAGATGTAATTTCACCAGTATCATTAAAAAAGATTTTCTTAATAGGATAATCTAGGAAGTGAGCTCTTAACTGTACTAATAACATTGCAAATACTTGTTTGCGAGTTGATAATAAACAAATATGTAACCATATAGTTGATGCATCAATTAAAACCATGACATATATAAATGATCCACATGGTGGGTGTATTGGACCACAAATATCACCCTATATTCGTTCTGAAAATGAGATTGACTCATTCCTAATTTTTCTGGTGGTCTTTTTATCAACTTTTGTCAATGTATAGTACATAAGAACTCATTGGTCTAAATAATAATAATATCAAGATGAGTAACATCCATATGGCCATAATTAGAATCACCATCTTTATAAGCGAAGTGTGTTTCTATGTTCTTCTCATTATTTGTAAGATGCTTTGGTTTACGACAAGTACAACTCAAATGGCGTTTACCACTGTAACGATAATAAATACTTCAATCTTATTTGTCAATCATATGAGTAATTGTAGCAAATTAATTAATAATATGAGTAACTATATCAAATTAATGGACGATCATTAATTCATAACACAACCTGTTGGGTTTCTATTGAGATGAGAATGTACCTCGTTAAAACCTTACTAGGAAAAATCCTTTGGGATATAAAACCTAGTGAGGGAAAAAGAGTAAATCCTTCTATATTTTTTAATATAATATTGTTCATTACATCTTCTATTTCATCCCCCTCATGTAAACATACATGATTAAGATGATGAAGTCCAATTTTGTGAACCGAATATTCAAAAGTTCTCCTTAGCAAAGACTTTGCAAATAAATATGCTAGATTTTTACATGAACGAATCTTTTTTATCTCTACATTACCATTTCTTTGAAGATCATGAATGAAAAAGAATTTTGGAAGAATATGTTTTATTTTGTTTCCTTTAATATATCATTCTTTCAATTGAGCAATACATGCACTATTGTCTTCATATATGGTTGTTGAATTCATTTTTCTCAAAGATAAACCACAAGTTTGTCACACATGTTGAATTATAGACCTTAACCAAACAAATTCACGACTTACCTCACGTATTGCTAAAAATTCTACATGATTTGACAATATTGTTTTAAAAAAATCCTTTACATGTTGTTGTTGTTAAGCCACAAGTTTTTTCAGTAGAGCTATGACCCTCTTCACTGCGTTTCTACAACAACTGAGTAATCAACTCGGTGTTGGAACACAAATGAAGAGATCATACTCTAGCTGCATTCTCAAATTAGCCAAACAAGAAGTACATCCCAAGTGACACTACTACATAACCCCTTTTAATTCTAAGTTATGCTTAGACCCGTGTATAGGTGTAACGTCCTAGCCGAAAATTACTATTTAAAAATAAATAAGAAATAAGATTTATAAAACATCGCATTTCTTCTCGTAATTTCCCAAAAACGCGGGAAAATTAAAAGTTCAACATCCCTTCTGTAGTAATTAAAATCGTACTATTCCGTTATTACAAAATCAAACCATAAAAATTACAAAAGTAAATCATAATAAAATTGAGTAAATAATCCTGTCATGATCCCCACTCCGTCTCTACGTATCCGCCTACTCACCTGCATTATCATCTGCTCCCATGTAACAAGTTACATGATCATCGCCACACACACAAAAAGGGTGAGCTCATTTAAATAAAACCAAACACATAAAATATTAAATACAACATCGCAACCTTAAAACCCCGAATTAGTATTCTTCTCCCTTGTTCCTTACTTCTCCACTTCTAATACTTTCATTAGACGTCTATCATTTCTATTCCCTTTAGGTGAGAACGATGATCAATCTTTGCTGCACGAGTGTCTACTCGTCCCTCCGACTACAGGCCACCACCTGATAGTCCACACGTGGGAATAACCTTGCCACAACATCTCACCGTGACACCAAGTGGAGCTCCCCGAAACAAACATAAAGTTTGTAGCTGTTCCAGACTACCAAAACTCTATCAGAATCACTCTGAAGAGGGCAATCATTCGAACCTCGCCATACGAGCCACAACTCGCACACTCCATTGGACTTCCTAAACCACCAGGCTACAACCTTGAGTGGTCACGTGTTACCCCAATACAAGATTACACTCGTAACTAGGCCCCCAGCCAAAGCATCGCATCATGAACATCCCCTAAAGCTGTGTGGAAACCTTTCCACGCGCACCATCACTGAACCAAAACCGCTTGGCGCGCATCTCACGTCGTCAGGCACACACTAGGTTCAGACTGCCTGGCGGGCATCACACACCGTCAGGCGCCACGCGCCTGCAGAATCATCATTGCACCGTCATCATTTTGTTCAAACCAAGGTTTGAACCCCTAACCATGCGAATATTAAGTCAATGCTAACCATCATGCCAATTCATGTTTCATGCTAAACTAACATAACTCAATTACTATATTCTTACTTAACACGCACATTCATATTATTAAAACAATAATAATTAAATAATACATAAGTGGCTTACATAGGACTCAAACCCAAGTCCTCTTGCACACCCAAAGTACTCTCAACCACTTGAGCTAGTACTCTTCCACATGACATCAACCACTATTAAATGCCATAAAGGCTTCCACGACCCGCATTTATTAATTAATTATTTATTTAATTAATTAAATTTCACGGGTCTTACAATAGGCCCCCACTGATGATATGCATATTGTGTGCGTGACATGTTGTCTACTTCAAACATCCAAACAAACAAGGATATATACATATATTTAAATCATCAAAGCTCACAATAAATATAGATAGAATTACTAATAACAACTAAATAAAGAATATACCAAAATACAAAAGAAAAGGGGAAAGAAACCATAAGAAAAACCACACCGATTTTGCATTTCTAATTAAGTGTCTTGACTCTTTAAATGTCCCAATGGAGTCGCCATATTTTGCAACCTAACTCACAATGGGATGGGTAACTCAAAAAAGTAAAATAAATACAAATAAAAGTTTTTGAGTTGCCACCATAGTTTAGTTTGGAAAATCTATGGAGACTCGTGAAGATAAAATAAGGTCTCCAAAAACTAGATTTTGGGCTGGGAGTCAGTTACGTGAAGGAAAGGTGTTAACACCCTACAACCTGCCCGAAGGCAATACCTTTAATTAAATATGCAAAAATGATATGGATTTTGAAATGCTTAAATTTCCCCAAAAATAATAAGAATGGACAAAAATATCTTTTCAGAATCTTTTTTGCACGACAAGGATTAATCATCACTCCTACGTATCTCCATTCATAATGGAGAATTGTGGTTATGTAGTTCTTTTAAAAAACCTTTTGAGAAATTGTGTTAGTTGGAGCTAGGCTTAAATGAAAGGGAATCCTAGTGAGAACCGCGCTTAAGTGAACGAGGGTTGACATTTTAAATTTTGAAAATTTTATATTTTTTAGAATTTTAAGAGAAGAAAAGGTACTAAGTATTAGGACCACGTGGACGGTGACACAAGTATTCGTACCTTTATTGTGAGGATGTCAGATGGCACGAGTGACTGTAGAAATAATCAAAAAGAAAAATATTTTTGAATATTTTTGTATAACAAAAGGTATGAGTACTATGCTGACACGGACGGTCTCACGGTGACATGAGTACTCATACATTTTTAAAAAAATATATTTTGATTATTTATTTTAAAAAATGAAAGGCATTAAGCAGTGGGCTAACGCGGACGGTCGCACGAGTACTCATACCTTCTTTAAAAAAAAACATATTTTGATTATTTATTTTAGAAAATGAAAGACAATAAGTACTAGGCTGATGCAGATGGTCGCTCGAGTACTCGTTCTTTAACAAAAAGTGTGGAAAATCACCTTTCAATTTTAATTTTATAATTTATTTTTTATTTTTATTATTTAGATAAAGGTGAGCATGTGAGATAGCAAATGATATAAAAAGTTTAATACAAACATTTAAAAATGAAATAAATTAAAAGCTTAAAACTAATAAGGGTGCAGAATAATGGAACGTGTGGTGTGGCGAGCAATTAAATGTGTGTTGTGTGTATTGAACGTGTGGTGCAACGAGTAAAATACGAACAAAACCCAAGAACAAAATAAATCCAACAAGGTGTGCGGTTGATGAGTTAATATTTATGCCTTCATTTAATGTTTAATTCTAGATTTTTAATTGAATTTTATTCTTAAAAGATTGATTTAACTGGGATTTTTTATAATTGGATTTATTGACCATGAGATACAAAAACATGTTAAAAATAACTTTTTAGTTGCATAAATGATCTTTGGATATTTGAGGTGTGTTGGTGTTGCTGCAACTTGTTAGTTTTGAAATGGTGAATTTAGCCAAAAGGGGGGGGGGATTGAATTGGCTTTATAAAACTTTTTTGAAGG
Organism: Vigna unguiculata; assembly: GCF_037176805.1. Taxonomy (NCBI): domain Eukaryota; kingdom Viridiplantae; phylum Streptophyta; class Magnoliopsida; order Fabales; family Fabaceae; genus Vigna; species Vigna unguiculata. Next base: position 17,423,868 of record NC_140795.1, on the reverse strand, counting down.
CTTAAACTCCTTTTCAATTGAATCTAATGGACTGGAAATGCAGCAGACCAATACACTTTCAGTCGATTAAATTTTTCTTGATGCTATGAAACAGTCGATTAAAAAGACAAATTAGTCGGCTAAATACTGGAGATTTATGCAGAATACAAAATTCGCAAATTCAACTCAAACAACAATCTTTTACATACAGACTTGTTCCAAACAGTATTTATAACAAGTATAAAGCTTCATATTACACAAGAACGCATTAAATCACACCAAAGATCAAATTGCTTGGTTTTCTTGAGTTTTTTAAAAGTTTCAAAGAGAGTGAGATGAGGGAAAGAGAAATGCACAACTGTTTTTATACCGGTTCACTCAATCACAAAGCTACATCCAGTTTACCAGGATAACATTAGCTTGGTTTCCACTATATTCAAAAGCTTTACAAATCACACACCAAGATTACACTTTTCAACAACAAAACTCATAAGTTTTTTTACTCACACAAAAATCTAGACACACACCCTGCAAGAATAACACTTATAGACCTTAAATTACATCAAGCAAACCAACCAGAGGCACAAGAACATCCAAACCTCATGGTGGTTGTCCTTAGCCAACCATACATGTGTTCTTCAAGCTACTCACAAGCCAAAATTCCTCTAAGATCAACCAAGATCTTCAAAACACGAGTTGTAGCTGTGTATTACAGAGAGAGAGCTTTCCAAAGATGAATTATAAAGTTTCATGCTCAAAAACTCAGATTCACACCTCTGCACGTGAAAACACAGCTTATATAGTATGGTTTAAGTGAAAACCGTCAATTGAATTTTCCATACAATCAGCGGATTTTCACCTGACTTAAGTGAAATCAGTCGATTGAAAAATAATTCAACTGACTGAATACATTCATACCAGAAACTATATACAACAAGCCTTTTTAACCTATTAAAACCCATTTTAACAGATTAAAAGAGACACACTAAGGTATAAAAGACATCTAACCTATGTCATATAACTTATACAAGATAGTTAACCACTTTATTATAGTTATGAAAAAAAGTAACATTGTGTTTGCCACATAATTAATCTATATTTGGTACTTAATACTTGAAAAAAATAGTAAATACATTTTTTATAAAATTAATTTTTTCCTAATCCAAGAGTCCAAACTTACACATTGTTTTTAAATACCATTTGATGAGTTCAAATTTTTGCCCTCATTTAATATTTTAATTTGGGGATTTAATTGAATTTTATGTGCTTAAAGATTGATTTAATTAGGATTTGTGATTATTGGATTTATTGAGTAAGTTTGGTAAAAGTGACATAAAAATTGATTTTAGTTGCATAAAATATTATTGGATATTCTAACGTTTGTTAATGCAGCTGGAATTTATTTTTGGTCAATTAATAGTGTGATTTTAAAATATTCAAAGTTACAAAATAAGTCCAAAATCAAGAAATTCTGAAAAAGAATAAATCAGGAGCTAAATGCACCCCTAGATTTTATTTGCACACTCCTCCCTCAAGTGGACCACAAAAACCTGTTCTGCACCCCCAGTTTTCACTAAGTTGCACCCCTCCTACTATTTAAACTCCACTCAACCAGATCATGCCATGTGGCAATCCCCACCTCTTAAAATTAGCCAACCAGAACAAGCCACGTGTCATAATCCTACCCTCACCAAATTAACCAATCAGATCTTGCCACGTCATCATCTCCTCCATCTCACACATGAAACCCTAACCCTAGTTCCCCTTCCACCCTCCACGGCAGCCGCCCCCGCCAACCTCGCCGGCCACCATCTTCTTCTCGCGTCCAACAGCAGCCCTCACGCACCAACCTCGCCGGCCACCATCTTCTTCTCGCATCCATTAGCACCACCACGCAGCTGCAGCAGTGCCGCCACTGTTCCACCACCATCTTCCTCCATCAAAGCACGAGTTTGTCTTCTTCCGGCCACCACGTTCAACCACTGAATCTGCGCGAACCTTCTCCGCAGCGCCACCATCATCGCGACGCCATTTTCTTCTTCCCGCGAGCGTACAGCAGCAGCTTCCACACCGCGAGTTCCCGCAGCACCATCTTCTCACCTCTGCAACGCGCGAGCAACCAGCGCATCACCATCTTCTCCGCGTTTCCGACCACCGCGAGGAGGCACTCCACACCATTGCAACAGATCGCGCAGCTCCGCACAGCCACCACGCCAGAAATCTGACCGCCACGTCGTCAGCCGCGCCGTCACGAGGGAGGGAGAGGAGTGTGAGAGTGAAACCCTAATTCTGGAGAGAGAGTACTCTGCGCCACGTCTCAGCATCTGATAGGCAGTCAACTGGTCAAACTCTGGTCAAACTGGTCAAACTCTGGTCAAACTCTGGTCAATTTTGTAAAAATGCTTAAATGCGAGGGGCAGAATTGGAAATTGGACAGGAATTAAGTTGCTAATTAATTAAATAAAAATAAAAGATTTTAGCAACTGATAAAGCCCAAAGTCCAGTGGAAGCCTATATAAAGAGACTTAAGGGAGCAGAAGTGGGACTGACAATTTTTATAGCTGACAGCTTAGACACTTAGAACTCTCTGGTTTTGGCAGATACCGTCTCCACCACATCTCTCATTCTTTCTTTTATTTTCTTTTCATCATATTATCATGTATTCCATCAAAGCCATGGAGGGCTAAGCTTTAAGGGTTGATTCCACTGTAATTTCTTAAATGGATTCTGAGGTTAGATGAATTTATATGTTTTGTTATTTTGATTATTGTTGTGGTTTTTGTTTATCTATGTCCTTTGCTTCTTAATCGAATAGAAAATAATGATTTTAAATCTACATGCATGCTAATCATATGAGTTAAAAGGTTTTTAAATTAAATTGAGACTTTACTTTGATTTTGTTTAGAAACTTTCATTTGATTAAATAAGTTTTTGCCAATAATTGAGACTTTAATTTAATTAGAGGTAATTACTTTAACTAAAATTAGTCAAGACTTTACTTTGATTAATTAAGTTTTCTATTTGGTAAAGAAACAAAGGAATAGACATGATTAGGCATAGTAAAATTAATTGAGACTGTACTTTGATTAAATTTACTATGGACAATCTAACAATTATCACTTTTAATTGAGACTGTACTTTGATTAAAAGTGAGGATGCCAACAAATGAATTGAGTCTTTACATTGATTTATTTGTAAATCAACAACAATAATTAATTTAACAATAATCTCTAGATAACCAATGAAGAATCTAATTTAGAAAAAGCAGTGGAATTGACCTATTTACTATTACTGTGTTTACAATCTTCCGTGTCATTTTCTTTGCATATCAAAACCCCCTATTTTTATAACTGCTAGTTTTAATTGCATTTTTAAGAATCAAATATTTGAGATCAATTCCGTATTCGTTGTGAGACGACTCAGGGTTATCTTAACCCTAACTATTTTGTTCACTACTAACTGGCAATACTGAAGTTGCTAAAGTAGTGGTAATTTGATCGCCTAACGACAGCGATATCAAATTTGGCGCCGTTGCCGGGGAATACGGTTAGTATTTCTTTTATTTTGATTCTGTTTTCATTTATTTATTTTATTTTATTTTATTTTATTTTATTTTTTATTTTTATTTTTTTATTTATTTTTATATACGTTTGATATAGTTTGTTATTTTGTAGTATCTAGTTTTCTGTTAATATATTCCAAGCAAAGTTCTATTTTTGTTTTGATTAAGAATTTCTTTTAAGAAATTTTTGAGACTAGTTTGGAAAACTCTATCTAGGAAAGACTTGGTATTTAAGTTGTCCACTGTGACGCACCTCTCTTTCCTGGGAGTAGACCCAACGACATCTTAACTCATTTCTTTCTTGAAATCTTTCTCCAAAACAAGAATAGGAAGAAAAAAAAAACACACAGGGAAACACTTTCAGGTGGACTTGCATAGTGCATGACTCGGGCCAATCCGGGTCAATTTTATCAACTTGATTCAGAACTTGAAAGGAACTTGCGTAAATCACGTAGGAGACTTGATCTCAGGTGTTCTACTGAAGGAGCACCATCATCATCTGAACCTACCACTAAAAGTGTACCACTAGAATCACCTCCGGTGATTAACATATCTTCTGATCCATCACCTGAACCAGAAATTCAAGAAGATAGAATGGAAGAAAGAACAATCAGAGAGTTGGCTTCACCGGATGCAGCAATTACACAAAACATGTGCATCCAATATCCATATGGAGAATGTGAGCTTAAGTCTGGGTTAATCCATCTTTTACCCAAATTCCATGGATTAGCAGGAGAAGACCCGTACCATCATTTGAAGGAATTTCATGTTGTTTGTTCATCCATGAGACCTACAATAGTGACAGAGGAACATATCAAGCTTAAGGCTTTTCCATTCTCATTGCAAGATGCCGCTAAGAATTGGTTATACTGCCTTCCGCCAGGATCCATCAATACCTGGGAGACTCTGAAAAGATTATTTCTGGAAAGGTTTTTTCCAGCATTTAGAGTTGCTGCTATTCGCAAAGATATTTATGGGATAAGGCAACAAGAAAGAGAAAGTCTTCATGAGTATTGGAAAAGATTCAAAAAGTTATGTGCTTCATGTCCTCATCACCAAATAAACGAGCATCTCCTCATTCAGTACTTTTATGAGGGATTGAGTATCATGGATAGACAAATGATAGATGCTGCAAGTGGAGGGTCATTGGTAGACAAAACGCCAACAAATGCAAGACAATTGATTGAAACTATGGCGTCGAACCATCAACAATTTTCCACAAGGAGTAATTCTATAACTCTATTGAAGGGAACCCATGGAGTAGAAGCTTCGTATGTTGCAGATCACAAGAAATTAGAAGGGAAGTTGGATGACTTAGCGGCCATGGTAAGGACCTTGACAGACTTACAGAAAAAGCATATCCCTTCTACTTTATGTGGAACTTGTGCTTCTACTAATCATCCTACAGAGGCTTGTTCTATGTTAAAAGAGACAGGGACGTTAGACAATGAACAACCTCAGGCATATGCTGCAAACATCTATGGCAATAATAGACCACCTCGGCAGCAATACAACCATGATTTGTCCTCCAACAAGTACAACCCAGATTGGAAGGAATATCCCAGCCAGAAATGGGGAAATCAATAGCCTCAACACCAACAAGTCTATGTTCCACCTCAACAGAGGCAACAACCACAACCAGCTGCAACCTCTGGTGATTCAAACATGGAGGCAATGATGAAAATGATGGCTGACATGATGAAGGGACAAATCAATGAGTTGAAACAAACGATGGAAGCAACCAATCAAAACTTGCAGAACTAGATTGGACAAATGGCAAATGAGTTAAATCAGATGAAGTCTCAACAAGGCTCAAGCAATTTGCCTGCACAAACTGTAATCAACCCGAGAAATGTAAGTGCTATTACTTTAAGATCGGGTAAGCAAATACAAGGTCTTAGGGATGCCCAAGAAGATAAAGATAAGGACAATGAAGTTGTACCTGATAATGAAAGAGGAAGATCAGATGAAGCAACACAAGCAACATCTGAAATACCTGCACCCAGTGATAACTCCAGGTTGGTATCCCCTAATACTTCCTCTGAAAATTCTTCTCCTTATTCTCCTCCTCCTCCCTATCCAAACCGTTTGAAACCAAAAACTAAAAAGATGGAGGAATTAGACAAAGAAATCCTGAATACTTTCAAGAAAGTGGAGATAAACATCCCTTTGTTGGATGCTGTGAGACAAATTCCTAAATACGCCAAGTTTCTCAAAGAATTATGTACACATAAAAGGCGTATTATGGACAAAGAGGTAGTGAACATGGGAAGAAATGTCTCTAGCTTAATTAAGAAGCCTGCAGTCAGAATGCCGCAAAAGTGTAAGGATCCAGGTATGTTTTCTGTTCCCTGCATTATAGGAAGTACTAAGTTTGACAATGCTATGTTAGATTTAGGAGCTTCCATTAATGTAATGCCTTTATCTGTTTTTACTTCACTTCATCTTGGACCTCTTAAGTCTACTGGTGTGGTCATTCAATTGGCCAACCGTAGCACAGTTAACCCTGCAGGTGTGCTAGAAGATGTTCTTGTCCGTGTGGACAAGTTAATTTTTCCTGCAGATTTCTACATCTTGGACATGAAGGATGATGAAGGAATGAGTTCAACCACAATTATCTTGGGGAGACCATTCATGATGACAGCACGTACCAAGATAGACGTGCATGTAAGATCCTTGACTATGGAGATAGGAGATGAGAAGGTGCAGTTCAACATGCTAGAAGTCATGAAGCACCCAATTGAAGACCATTCTTTGTTTTGTATTGATTTATTGAGTAATGTAGTGAACAATTATGCTTTTGGACTTTTGGACGTTTTATCTGGTTTTTCTTCTTCTTTGGATTTTTCTTTTTCGAATATTTCGGGCTCAATTTTAGATGAAAGAGAAAATTGTAAAACAGGTGATGTTGAGGACGCGGTGTCACTATTTGATACCTCTGTGGCATCCAAGTGTGATGCTGAGGTGGCTGAAATTACCTTAGGCAGTAAAATGTTGCCATCTGTGGAACAACCACCCACTTTGGAGTTGAAACCTTTACCATCTCATTTGAAATATGTTTATCTTGAGAGGGATGGGAAACTCCCTGTTATTATATCTGCCTTGCTTACTGACGAGCAGGAACAAAAGCTATTGCAGGTTATCAAAGATCACAAGCGAGCAATAGGCTGGACTTTGGCAGATATTCCTGGTATTAGTCCTTCTTTCTGCATGCACAGAATACTCTTGGAGGAGGATGCTAAGCCAGTGAGGCAACCTCAGAGGAGACTGAATCCTCAACTGATGGAGGTTGTGAAGAAGGAAGTCACCAAGTTGCTACAAGCAGGTATTATATATCCCATTTCTGACAACACTTGGGTGAGTCCTGTACATGTGGTCCCCAAGAAATCTGGGATCACCGTGGTCAAGAATGAGAAGAACGAGTCGATTCCTACTCGTATTCAGAATAGCTGGAGGGTCTGTATTGATTATAGAAGACTAAACCAGGCCACCAGGAAGGACCACTTCCCTTTACCATTCATGGACCAGATGTTAGATCGATTGGCAGGTAAGTCTCATTACTGTTTTCTTGATGGATTCTCTGGGTATTTTCATATTTGTATTGCCCTAGAGGATCAACATAAAACTACCTTTACTTGTCCATTCGGTACATATGCTTATAGGAAAATGCCATTTAGCCTTTGCAATGCTCCTGGAACATTTCAACGATGTATGATGAGTATTTTTACAGATTTGTTGGAGCATTGTATTGAGGTTTTTATGGATGATTTTAGTGTATATGGTTCATCTTTTGATCATTGCTTGTCTAATCTTGCTAGAGTCTTGGAGATATGTGAAGAAACTAACCTTGTTCTAAATTTTGAAAAATGTCATTTTATGGTGGAACAAGGTATAGTTTTAGGTCACGTTGTTTCCAAGAATGGTATATCTGTAGATCCTGCTAAAATTGATATTATTTCACAATTGTCTTACCCCTCTTCTGTGAAAGAGGTTCGATCTTTTCTTGGACATGCAGGATTTTACAGGAGGTTTATCAAGGACTTCAGCAAGATAACCAACCCTCTCTCCAACCTGTTGCAAAAGGATATAGTATTTGACTTTGGAGAGAGGTGCAAAGATGCGTTTGATACATTGAAAAAGGCGCTTACCACCACTCCTATCATCCAGCCACCTGACTGGACATTACCGTTCGAGTTGATGTGTGATGCATCAAACTTTGCAGTAGGAGCGGTGCTTGCACAAAAAGATGGGAAGCTATCACATGTGATATATTATGCTTCCAGAACATTGGATACAGCGCAGGCTAACTACACCACGACTGAGAAGGAATTATTGGCTGTTGTGTTTGCCTTGGACAAATTCAGACCGTATATACTTGGTTCCAAGGTAATTGTTTATACTGATCATGCAGCATTAAAATTCCTTCTGAAGAAAGCAGATTCGAAACCAAGGTTGATCAGATGGATGCTACTGCTCCAAGAGTTTGACATTGAGATTCTAGACAGAAGTGGAGCACATAACTTAGTAGCCGATCATCTTAGCAGGATTGAAAATGGAGAAGATAACATTCCTATTAAGGATGACTTTCCTGATGAAGTCCTCCTAGCATTGACTGCTGTGAAAGGTATGTTTCTTGAACCTTGGTTTGCTGACATTGTTAACTATTTGGTTGTTTCTGCTATTCCTCCTTCCCTCTCCAAATATGAAAGAATCAAGCTAAAAAGTGAGGCAAAGTACTATATCTGGGAAGATCCAATCTTATGGCGCATTGGTAGTGACCAAGTCATAAGGAGGTGTGTTCCAGATATCGAGATACCTTATGTGCTTGAGTTCTGTCATTCGTCTCCTTTTGGTGGACATTATGGCACACAAAGAACAGGTAGGAAGGTGTTGGATTGTGGATTATATTGGCCTACTATTTTTAAAGATGCACAGAGGGTATATGAAAATTGTGAGCAGTGCCAAAGGGCAGCCAGATCCATTACAAGAAGGGATGAAATGCCTCAACAACCCATGCTATATTGTGAGGTATTTGATATTTGGGGTATTGATTTTATGGGTCCTTTTCCTCCTTCTTTTGGGTTTTCTTATATTTTGCTTGCTGTAGACTATGTCTCCAAATGGGTGGAAGCCATAGCTACAAGGACTAATGATTCTCGAGTTGTTATGAGTTTTGTCAAGTCTAACATTTTCTGCAGATTTGGGATACCACGAGCCATCATCAGTTACCAGGGGACTCATTTCTGTAATAGGCTACTTGAGAACATGTTGAAGAAGTATGGGGTGACACATCGCATTGCTACACCATATCACCCCCAAACCAATGGACAAGCAGAGATCTCTAACAGAGAGATTAAAAAGATACTAGAGAAAGTAGTGAAGCCTAGTCGAAAGGATTGGGCCACAAGATTGGATGATGCACTTTGGGCACATAGGACAGCCTACAAAGCACCTATAGGTATGTCACCCTTCAGGGTGGTTTTTGGAAAGGCTTGTCATCTACCTGTGGAGATTGAACATCGGGCCTATTGGGCAGTGAAAGCATGCAACTTGGATTTGGAAGAAGCAGGAAATGAGCGAAAACTTCAGTTGCAAGAACTAGAGGAGATTAGGCTTGCAGCCTATGAAAATTCAAAGTTCTACAAAGAGAAAACCAAGAAGTTCCATGACCAAAAGCTTGTGGCTAGAAAGGATTTCAAGGTAGGCCAGAAGGTGTTACTATACAAATCCAAGCTTGGTCACATGAGTGGTAAGTTGCGTTCTACTTGGGAAGGACCATACATTGTTATAGAAGTCTTCCCTTATGGAGCAGTGGAGATCAAGGAAGAATCTTCAGCAAGAACTTTTAAAGTTAATGGGCATCGTCTTCGGGTATTCAATGAAAATCAAGATATGTTGAACAAGACGATGGATGGGATGAACTTGACTTCTCCCTCATACCTTCCACCTTGAGGAGGTAAGTACACTTCATACTTTTTCTTTGCATTTTATACATATTGAATACATTGAGGACAATGCATGGATAAAGTGTGGGGGTGTGGGGAGATTTCCCCCTTTGTTTTGTTTTTTCTTTTCTAATTTTGTTTTTTGTTTGTTTTTATTTAAAAAAAAGTTTCTGCTTTCAATAAAACATATTGACATTGGATTTTTGGATTTGATTTACTAATTGGAACGGTCATAATTCTGGGAAAATAAGAGTCATGTGCTATGAATGGATTGTTTCTGTGATTTACTGATTGAGTTGATTTGAGAGTTTCTGGAATAAATCTTTTGTGAAAGAGTTTTTGACCTTGTGAGTTTTGAGCTTTATTGTAAGGATGAACTACTGTGTGTCATTCCTATTTTTCTTGTGTGATTTGCTCATGTCTTGTTGGTACTCAAATGTTTAGCTTGATTCTGTTGTTTTGCATCTTAGGTGAACATGCATGATTTGATATGACTGAGGCATTTCTTGTTTTTAGCTACTTGGCCAAATAAACTAACCATGACATTGATCCATTGGTAGCCCCTTGAGCTTAAACCTCTTTTTCTTGTTTTGAGCATATTGTTAAACCTTAAAAAGAAAAAGACCATGTTTATCCTTATCTTAGGGAGAAAGAAGGAGCTAGTGGATTATGTTGAGATTGGTTGAGGAATAAAGTGTGGGGGTGAGTATTTCCCCCACAAAGTTGAAAAAATGGCAAAAGGAAAATAATTGTTGATGACAGAGTGTTGAAATGAAAAATGATTGCTGTCTGAAAAAAAAAGAGCAACAAAGGATAAAAGAGAAAAAAAAACAAAGAAAAAAAGGATTGTTTTTGAAATTATGCTCCATAACTTTTTCTTCCCTACTATTTCAAAAACACGCAAATCCTAAAGTTTTTCCTACCTTTGCCTTGGCCTCATTATAACCTGTGAAAAGTCCTCATGATTTTTGAATGCATGTTTTCTGAAAGCTGTGAATATTAGAGTCTTGCTAAGCATTGAGAGTGTTTACTTGCATGGGTATTTTGAGTGAAAACACAAGCCAAAACACTTGAGCGAATCTTGGTGAGAAAATATATATTTAACTTGAGTGTTTCTCTTTCATAGTTGATTATCATGTAAACTCAAAAGATTAACTCATGTGTGAAAAACAGAATTTTATACATTTGTTTGTGCATGACAACATGATTTCTAGAAGGCTGATCTGTTTCCATTGGTATTCATTTCTTTAATCCACTGAAAATATGGAATAAAAGACCTCAGAATAAAGTTTTGAAATTGTTCAATTTTGCCCAGGAGTGCAAAAGGATAAGTGTGGGTGTGTGATGAGTTCAAATTTTTGCCCTCATTTAATATTTTAATTTGGGGATTTAATTGAATTTTCTGTGCTTAAAGATTGATTTAATTAGGATTTGTGATTATTGGATTTATTGAGTAAGTTTGGTAAAAGTGACATAAAAATTGATTTTAGTTGCATAAAATATTATTGGATATTCTAACGTTTGTTAATGCAGCTGGAATTTATTTTTGGTTAATTAATAGTGTGATTTTAAAATATTCAAAGTTACAAAATAAGTCCAAAATCAAGAAATTCTGAAAAAGAATAAATCAGGAGTTAAATGCACCCCCAGATTTTATTTGCACACTCCTCCCTCAAGTGGACCACAAAAACCTGTTCTGCACCCCCAGTTTTCACTAAGTTGCACCCCTCCTACCATTTAAACTCCACTCAACCAGATCATGCCATGTGGCAATCCCCACATCTTAAAATTAGCCAACCAGAACAAGCCACGTGTCATGATCCTACCCTCACCAAATTAACCAATCAGATCTTGCCACGTCATCATCTCCTCCATCTCACACATGAAACCCTAACCCTAGTTCCCCTTCCACCCTCCACGGCAGCCGCCGCCGCCAACCTCGCCGGCCACCATCTTCTTCTCGCGTCCATTAGCACCACCACGCAGCTGCAGCAGTGCCACCACTGTTCCACCACCACCTTCCTCCATCAAAGCACGAGTTTGTCTTCTTCTGGCCACCACGTTCAACCACTGCATCTGTGCGAACCTTCTCCGCAGCGCCACCATCATCGCGATGCCATTTTCTTCTTCCCGCGAGCGTACAGCAGCAGCTTCCACACCGCGAGTTCCCGCAGCACCATCTTCTCACCTCTGTAACGCGCGAGCAACCAGCGCATCACCATCTTCTCCGCGTTTCCGACCACCGCGAGGAGGCACTCCACACCATTGCAACAGATCGCGCAGCTCCGCACAGCCACCACGCCGGAAATCTGACCGCCACGTCGTCAGCCGCGCCGTCACGAGGGAGGGAGAGGAGTGTGAGAGTGAAACCCTAATTCTGGAGAGAGAGTACTCTGCGCCACGTGTCAGCATCTGATAGGCAGTCAACTGGTCAAACTCTGGTCAAACTGGTCAAACTCTGGTCAATTTTGTAAAAATGCTTAAATGCGAGGGGCAGAATTGGAAATTGGACAGGAATTAAGTTGCTAATTAATTAAATAAAAATAAAAGATTTTAGCAACTGACAGATAAAGCCCAAAGTCCAGTGGAAGCCTATATAAAGAGACTTAAGGGAGCAGAAGTCGGACTGACAATTTTTATAGCTGACAGCTTAGACACTTAGAACTCTTTGGTTTTGGCAGATACCGTCTCCACCACATCTCTCATTCTTTCTTTTATTTTCTTTTCATCATATTATCATGTATTCCATCAAAGCCATGGAGGGCTAAGCTTTAAGGGTTGATTCCACTGTAATTTCTTAAATGGATTCTGAGGTTAGATGAATTTATATGTTTTTTATTTTGATTATTGTTGTGGTTTTTGTTTATCTATGTCCTTTGCTTCTTAATCGAATAGAAAATAATGATTTTAAATCTACATGCATGCTAATCATATGAGTTAAAAGGTTTTTAAATTAAATTGAGACTTTACTTTGATTTTGTTTAGAAACTTTCATTTGATTAAATAAGTTTTTGCCAATAATTGAGACTTTAATTTAATTAGAGGTAATTACTTTAACTAAAATTAGTCAAGACTTTACTTTGATTAATTAAGTTTTCTATTTGGTAAAGAAACAAAGGAATAGACATGATTAGGCATAGTAAAATTAATTGAGACTGTACTTTGATTAAATTTACTATGGACAATCTAACAATTATCACTTTTAATTGAGACTGTACTTTGATTAAAAGTGAGGATGCCAACAAATGAATTGAGTCTTTACATTGATTTATTTGTAAATCAACAACAATAATTAATTTAACAATAATCTCTAGATAACCAATGAAGAATCTGATTTAGAAAAAGCAGTGGAATTGACCTATTTACTATTACTGTGTTTACAATCTTCCGTGTCATTTTCTTTGCATATCAAAACCCCCTATTTTTATAATTGCTAGTTTTAATTGCATTTTTAAGAATCAAATATTTGAGATCAATTCCGTATTCGTTGTGAGACGACTCAGGGTTATCTTAACCCTAACTATTTTGTTCACTACTAACTGGCAATACTGAAGTTGCTAAAGTAGTGGTAATTTGATCGCCTAACGACATCGATATCACCATTAAATTATGAGCTAGTAAAATTGCAAATTGCGATATACATTCATTGATAATTACATAAATGTAAATATTTTAAAAAATACAAAGTACTGAAAGTTATTATTTTATATCAATATATTTTACAAAAAAAAAAATACACGTTTAAATTTGTATATGAAGTGATTATCATGGTAGTCAAACCTAAAATTATACTTAAATAAAATTTGGAATACCTTTTCGATATTGACTACTAAACATATCAAACCATCCAGCTTCTTGTTCAAAACAACCTTCACTTGCTCCTGTCAAATTATGCATAACCAACACCACCTTGAATTTGGATTCTCTGGTAATTTTTTCTGTACTGTTTCTCTATTATGTTTTCATAATATACTGATTACCACTAATTTTAATATTTTAAAATATATTAAAAGATATTTAAAATATCAGTATAGTGTATTTTTAGTGTCTAACAAAAGACAACACAAGAAAAAAAAAACAGTAAAGAATCTGGACTCCACCACTTTTTCTTTTCCATATGATGTTTTTACAGCCTTTTCACTAAACTATTTATGACAAACTTAGCAAGAAACTACACATCATCTTTGGTATTAAGATTATACATGAGCACCATAACTGCAAAAATTAAGCCATTTATATAAATGCTTTAAGAATCCAATAGTGTTTTTCACATTTACATATGAAAAACAGTAAAGGGATAAGTCAAGGATGATATATATATATATATATATATATATATATATATATATATATATATATATATATATATATATATATATATATATATATATATATATATATAATTAAAACATTATTTTGAAAATCTACTAAATTTGTATAGTTGAAAATAAGAATACAACCGGTAACAAAATTACTAATAATTATTATTATTTATAATTTATTAATGGAGATAAAAGCGTATTTAATATTTTTTTTTTGGAAAAACTATCGTATTTGTACTAATTTCAAAATTAAATAATAAATAATAAAAGTTTATGACACACTTGATCATTTAAAATCATTTTCCACATTTCAGGGATTGGAAATAAAAACCTTCTTTCAATTGTGTATTGCAAGCAATCACTATTCCAATTTTATGATAGGAGTTTTCTTTGATAGAGCTATCCTCTCTACAGAGTTCAAATCGTGATCTTTTTAGCATTAAAACTTTGTCTTTCTGTAAGCTAAGAAGAGTTTTTCAAAAGCATTCTAGTTGAGCCATAAATAGTTTTGAAAAATGATATTGGAACGGGACAATCAAGAATGGTTAAGAACTGAAAGAATACTTGTTTAACCCATAAATGTCATAAATGTCTTGGGACAAAAATACTTGTTTAAGTCAAAAATAGTTTGGAGAAGGATACTTATGTGTTTCGCAACTTGAGTCTCCCTAATGATATTTGACTAGTTTGTTAAGAACTAATCGTAATATGTAATAAACAATTATAAAAATATTAAGTATCTGTTTCCTCCCTTTGATCTTTTACATGCATGTTAAATACTTGTTTAACTAAGTATAAATAAGGTAAAACCTAAAACTAACCTTGCAAAATTGATTTTTTACATTGTTTATATATTCTCACACACTTCTTTCACCCAATATAGCATGAGTTAGAAACACTTAAAAGGTCAAACACAAAAGTGGAAAATTTGTATTCATTCCCAAATTAGTCTTTACACAATTGATTGATAAGGCAATTTACTGTCTTGTTCTCTAATACCTCTTAAAAGGCACATGCAAAACTTGAACCCAAGTCCTCTCAATACTACCCAACACAATCAATCACTTGAGCCATCATTGTTCCTTGTTATGATTGGCGCATTTAATTCCTTTAGGTGCATCCCTTCATCCAATATTATCGTAATTAAATATTTATTTATATTTAAATTTCCCAAATCTTATAGAGTGAGCTCCCATCTCTTTTATTCTCCGTTCTAGTACCGATGGTGGGCTGAGGTTGGATTCTCCTAAAATCCTTGATTGATTAGTTGGGTTATGTATCTGGATTTAGTTTTAATTGGTACTACAATTATTGTGTTGTTCAGTCTAATATAATGTAAGGTTTAAGGTTGCAAATTCTTATTTAATTTTCTGATTGAAACTTTACCTTTTTTTTATTGAATATGCTTCTAATCTTTCCTTTGTTGCTGTGTTTATCTATCCTTTGCTTCAATGATGCAGAAGTTAAATGGATGATTAGTAAAGTTGTCAATGATTGTTGTGAAGTAGTTTTGAAAACTAGAGTCCATGATATATTAAAAATTAATTAATTAAATTTTTTTGTGAGAATTGCGCAAATGCTATAAATTATATAAGTAGTTGGCCCTCGTTATTTGAGTCGGCTATAACACTCATTGCTAAATTGTAATTGCTTCCGCTCTCAGAGAATGGGTTGTTTACCCATGCAGATCCGACACAATAGCATCAGTATTTTTATTTTGGATGTGTTTTATTACTACTCTAATCCATGCTTTTCTTGTAGTGGCTACCATCAAAGTGAAAAAACTGTATTTATTAATTATGGAACCTTACATAAAAATTTTAAATTACCCAAATTAGTCTTAAACAATTAATGATACAATTTACTGTCTTGTTTTCTAATACTCCTCAAAAGAGTTGCATTAGATTGGTTTACTCAATTACCAACTATTTGTTATTCCTTTTTTACTAAATTCTAGGAACGTTGTTGTGAAACAGTATGCGGTACAAATCTGACAAAAGTAATTATATTATTTTTGCATTGATTAAAAAGTATTAGTTAACCTTATTTAGTATTTTTGTCTTTTAATTATTCTCAAATTAAAATTATTAACAAAACATGATTAAATTTAAAGATAAGATTTTTTTAAACAGCTAGAGAATTCAAACTTATATAAATTTATGTGCACTAATAAAATACACTTACTTTCCTCATACATTTAAGTCCTTGGAGAATATATATGATAGATTAATTTAATGAATTAATTATTTTTAAAAAAAGTTTGTTCTGTCAAAGTTGTTTTGAAAATTATTTGCTTATATTTTAGAATCTACTTCAATATACTAGTAAAGACAACATATTAAATTGGACAAAACTCAATTTCTTCTCGCAATTCTTTAACAATGAAGGTAACATTATTTAGTATTAATTTGTGTATTTGCATCCATACAAAGAATGCATTGGTTACTTGGAACAACAACATATATCATCATTGCATATCCCTGTTTTATAACCTAAATTTTGACAATTGTTAGCACAGTCAAGAAATTCAATGCATCGTGTTTGACAAACTGATTTGCTGCTAACACCTGCATTATTATCGATACTTATAATTAGAAAGAATAAATTCAAATCAAATTCAAACTATTGTACAAATAAATTCAAGTTTTGAAAGTTATTTGTATTCATACCAAATGAAAATAGAGTAATAAACATGACTGCAAGAATAAGTTTTAGAAAAACTAATGAAAGAAGTGAACGAGCCAGTCTTCTAGCTTTGAAAACCTATGAATCTTTTGTGTAGTGTGGGATTCAATGTACGTGAACGAGCATAATCTACCTCTATTATAGTGTACGTGTTTATTAATTAAGTATATAATATATTTATTAAATGTAATATTAGAAATTATTTTCTATAATTTATTTACTATATATGTATATATAATATATACTTTTAAAAAAAGCTATACGCATACCATAAATAATTTCAAAATTAATATTATAAACAATACTTTCCAAAATAAGTTCCAAGTTAGGATATTATAAATAATTATAAAATTAATATTAGCAATTATTTTGTATAATTGATTAAGGGATATAAAAGTGTATATAATTATTCTCTTAAAAGAATTTCCTAATTTAATTTGAGTACTTTAAAATAACAAGATAGTTGTGATTAATATTTTCAAACCTAGATCATTTTAAGGTAATTTTAAAGGAATAAAAATTTGAAAGTATATAAAAATTTGAAAGTATATAAATGAAATTAAACGTCTATTTTTTTAACTGATTTAGAATTTGTTTTTCAAGAACTACCAACGTTATGCTATAAATAATTAAAAATTAATATTGAGAATTATTTTTATCATTTATTAATGAACATAAAAGTATATGTTATATTTTTTTTAAAGCTATACCACTTGATTTATTTTTAGATAATATTTAACTAAATCAATATTTAAATATTACACATATAATTTAGAAGTTTATTCTTTCTTATATTTTAAAATATAATTTTACACAAATCCTTACTCTAAATTCCTCTCTAACAAGCTGAGTTTCGTTGTTCTATCATATCATAATATAAAAGAATAAAATAGACTATAGAACATATTTAGTAAAAGCAAAAAAATGAAAAATTGCGTGTAATGTTTAATTAATGTTTATCGAGTATGTAATATATTTAATAACATAATTTAAACATTTTTTTCTAATTTATTAATAAACATAAAAGTGTATCTATTATATTTTTATAAAAGCTACAAAACTCGTATGTTATACGTAATTACAAAATAAATATTGGAAATTATATTTTATTATTTATTAATTAACATAAAAATGTTGCATGACAATTTTTAAAAAATTATCAAAATCAACGTAGAAAATTACTTTTAGATTATATTTTTTATAATTTAATAATATATATATATATATATATATATATATATATATATCATTATTTTGAAAAACTAGTATAGTTGAAAATAACAAAATAACCGACAATAAAATTATTAATAATAATTATTGTTTATTATTTTTTAATGGAGATAAATCGTTGTGTACTTAAAGAAAGAATTCACTATCCCAATTTTATGACATAAGGTTTTTTGTCAAATACTTATCATCTCCATAAAGTTGAAATTGTGATCTTTTGAACAATAACACCTTGTTTTTGTATACGTTCAGAAGGGTTTGTCACAAGAATTCTAGTTGAGTCGTAAGTGATTTTGAAAAATGATATTTGAACGGGAGCTGAAACAATGTTTGTTTAACCTATAAATATTTTTGGAATAAAATATTTGTTTAAGTCGTTTGAAGAATAATACATATATGTGGTTTGCAAATTAAGTCTGCCTAGTGATCATTTCTGTAATAAAGAAGAAATCGATATAAAAATACTAAGTAATTTTTTTCTCCATTTGATCTTTTACATACATGTTCTCCACTTGTTTATCTAACTATAGAGAAGGTAAAACCTAAAACTAACCTTGCAAAAATATTTTTCTACATTGTTTATATATTCTCACACACTTCTTTCACCCCAAATAACAAAATTTAGAAACATTTAAAAAGTCAAATCAGAAATCCAAACCTCAACAAACACCTCTTTGATCTTAGGAGGATCATATGACATGTTATTATTGACAAAATTTGTCAAAAAACATTACCACCAAAGTGGAGAAACTGTACTCATTAACCGTTATCATGAAAGTTTACAAAAATGTTTTATGTTACCCCAATTAGTCTTTACACAAATGATTGATTATGCAATTTACCATCTTGTTTTCTAACTCCTCTTAAAAGGGTTGCATTAAATATGTTTACTTAATTACTAACTATTTATTATTCATTTTTCACTAAAATGTAGGAAACTTTTGCAACGTACTCTGTACAAATTTAAACACAATTAATTATATTATTTATGCATTGATTAAAGAGTAATAGTTACTTAGTATTTTTTTTATAGCATAAATAAATATATTTTTAATTATTCTCATATTACAATTATTAACAAAACATAATTAAATTTAAAGATTATTTTTTTAAAATTGCAAGAGAATTCAAACTTATTTATATTTGTGTACACCAAGTAAATACACCTAATTTTCATGTATAATTAACGCCTCGAAGAATATGATGGATTGATTTAATGAATTATTTTTTTGTGAAAAGGTTGTTTTGTCAGATATGTTTTGAAAACTATTTGTGTATATTTTAGAATATATTTTAATATACGAGTAAAGACAACATAGTAAACTAGAGAAAATTCAATTTCTTCGTACAATTTTTTAACAATAAAGGTAATACTATTTGGTATTGCTTTGTGTATTTGCATCCATACAAACAATGCATTGGTTACTTGGAACAACAACATAGACCATCATTGCATATTCCTTTTGTATAACCTAAATTTCGCTAATTGTTAACACAGTCAAGAAAATCAATGCATCGTGTTTGACAAACTGGTTTCCTGCTAACACCTGTATTTTTATCAATACTTATAATTAGAAAGAATAAATTCAAATCAAATTCAAAAAATTGTGCAAATAAGTTCCAGTTTTGAAAGCTATTTTTATTCATAGGAGATGAAAATACAAAAATAAACATGATTGCAAAGATAAGTTTCAGAGAAATCAATGAGAAAAGTGAACAAGCTATTTTTCTAGCTTTGAAAACCTATGCATTTCATTGTGGTGTGGGATTCAAACTTTGCATAATATACCTCTATTACATGTTTATTAATTAAGTATATAATATATTTATTAAATGTAATATTAGAAATTATTTTCTATAATTTATTTACTATATATGTATATATAATATATAATATTAAAAAAAGTTATACGTAAAACCATAAATATTTTCAAAATGAATTAAAAATTAATATTATTTTAAGGCTATACCACTTGATTTATTTTAAGATAATATTTTTTATAATTTATTAATGAAGATAAAAGTATATATATATATATATATATATATATATATATATATATATATATATATATATATATATATATATATATATATATATATATAATTATTATGAAAAACTACCAAATTAGTATAGTTGAAAATAACAAAATAACCGACAATAAAATTATTAATAGTAATTATTGTTTGTTATTTTTTAATGGAGATAAACCGTCTTTCAATTGTGTACTTATGAAAGAATTCACTTATGAAAGAATTCACTATCTCAATTTGATGACATAAGTTTTTTGTCAAATACCTATCATCTCCATAAAGTTGAAATTGTGATCTTTTGAACAATAACACCTTGTATACGTCGAGAAGGGTTTGTCAAAAGAATTCTAGTTGAGTCGTAAGCAATTTTGAAAAATGATATTTGATCGGGAGATGAAAGAATGTTTATTTAACCCATAAATATCTTTGGAATAAAATATTTGTTTAAGTCAAAAGTGGCCTCGAGAATAATACATATATGCGGTTCGCAAATTAAGTCTGCTTAGTGATCGTTTACTGGGTGGTCAAGAATTAACCGTAATCTGTAATAAAGAAGAAACTGGTATAAAAATACTAAGTATCTTTTTTTCTCCATTTGATCTTTTACATGCATGTTATCTACTTGTTTATCTAACCATACAGAAGGTAAAACCTAAAACTAACCTTGCAAAAATGTTTTTCTACATTGTTTATATATTCTCACACACTTCTTTCACCCCATATAACAAAATTTAGAAACATTTAAAAAGTCAAATCAGAAATCCAAACCTCAACAAACACCTATTTGATCTTAGGAGGATCATACGACATATTATTATTGACAAAATTTGTGAAAGAACATTACCACCAAAGTGGAAAAACTGTACTCATTAACCATTATCATGGAAGTTTACGTAAATGTTTTATGTTACCCCAATTAGTCTTTACACAAATGATTGATTATGCAATTTACCATCTTGTTTTCTAACTCCTCTTAAAAGGGTTGCATTAAATATGTTTACTTAATTACTAACTATTTATTATTCATTTTTCACTAAAATGTAGGAAACTTTTGCAACGTACTCTGTACAAATTTAAACACAATTAATTATATTATTTATGCATTGATTAAAGAGTAATAGTTACTTAGTATTTTTTTTATAGCATAAATAAATATATTTTTAATTATTCTCATATTACAATTATTAACAAAACATAATTAAATTTAAAGATTATTTTTTTAAAATTGCAAGAGAATTCAAACTTATTTATATTTGTGGGCACCAAGTAAATACACATAATTTTCTTGTACAATAAAGGCCTTGGAGAATATGATGGATTAATTTAATGAATTAATTTGTTTTGAAAAGGTTGTTTGGTTAGAGGTGTTTTGGAAACTATTTGTTTATATTTTAGTGTAACACCCCATTTAAATAATAACTTTAATTTAAATGAAATGCCACCAAATAGAAATTTAGAGACAAATCCTGGAGTATAAACGCTACTCCCACAATATCTTGAAAATACTAAGAGAGACCAAAGCACACCACGATGCCAGATACAAATGAAAACCAAAGACTTAACAATAGATGATAGAGTATTAAAGAATAAAGCAATACTTGGGCCATAGCACTAAAGAAAAGCCCAATTAAAACATGAAGTAGCCCGGGTAGACTATGCAGCAGAATCATATCTTCCCTGTTGGCCACGGGTGTTCCTCGCATATGCTCATATCAACAAGTTGATGATCATCGCAAAAGAGAAATACCACACCAGACAAACATACGACAAACAGAAAGGTAAGCTAGAGCCAAAAATAGTTTTATCATGCAACCAGATACACTTTCACGGTCGATTATACATACATCACTAATAATGTTGTCGTTGACGCGATCAAATTAATACTACTAAGCTATAACAACTTCAGTATTGTTAAGAAAGTAGTCAACAAAATAGAAAGGGTAAAGTAACCCAAAGTCGTCTCCCAACGAACACAGAATTGATTTTTAACAAATTAGTTTTAATAAAACTATACAAAAGAGTTAGTCAAATAAAATAATAAATATATGAGAGAAAAGATAAAAAGATAAAATAGAAAAGATAAAAAGAGATAAAAACAATAGTAAAGAAAATATATTGATTCCATTGCTTTTTCAAAATAGATTCATCATCAGTTATCTAAAGATTATTGCTCAATTAATTATTGTTATAGATTTACAAATTAATCAATGTAAAGTCTCAATTAATTTGTTGGCGTTTTCACTTTTAACCAAAGTACAGTCTCAATTAAAAATGAGAACTTTTAGATTATCCATAGTAAATTCAACCAAAGTACAGTCTCAATCAAATTTACTATGCCTAATCATGTTTATTCTTTTATCTCCTCACCAAATAAAAAACCTTAATTAATCAAAGTAAAGTCTCAATTAATTGTAGTTAGACTAAATACCTTTAACCAAAGTAAAGTCTCAATTATTGGTAAAAACTCATTTAATCATATGAAAGTTTCTAAATAAAATCAAAGTAAAGTCTCAATTCAATTTAAAAACCCTTGGACTCATATGACCAACATGCATATAGATTTAAAATCATTACTTCTTATGTGATTTAAAGATAAAAGACATAGATGAATGAAAACATCAACAATAATAAAAAGAACAAAGAAATTAATTGATCTAACCTCAGAATCCAATTAAGAAATTACAATGGAATCAATCCAAGAAGTTTAGAACTCCATGAATGCAAAATAAAGAGAGAAGAAGAACTGAGAGAGAAAGGAAACGAAATTAGGCCCCCCTTAAGGGTTCCTGAACTCCGAAGTATTGAGCTTGTTCCCTTCTGCTTCCCCCTTGGTCTCTTTATATAGGACTTCGACTGGACTTGGGCTTTATCTGTTCGGTTGCTAAAATATTTTTATCTTTATTTAATTAATTAGCAACTTAATTTCTGTCAAATTTTCAATTCTGCCCTCCTTGTTTAACCATTTTTGCTGGCTCACAGCGCAAATGAAGTGTTGTGTGGAGGGTTGAAGGCGTGAAGGTGGAGCTACACGTTGTGTGCTCACTACAGTGATGGAACTTAGGTGGTTGTTGTGCCCTCCGTGCAGGTTTGCGCTTTCAGATCTGTGGAGGTTCGTTCATGGTGCAGTTGCAGATCTATGGTGCTGCTGGTTCGCTCATGACGGTGCATGACTGCGTCTTGCTGCAATGGAGTGAGATGGTGGCTGGTGCGCGAGGAAGCTTCGTCGTGGTGAGTGGTTTCCATGGCTGAAATGGTGTAGAAATGCTGATGTTGTGTGTGTCAATGGTGGACGACGTGGTGGAGCACTGCGGTGCGGACGGTGGTGGGATGCTTCGAACAGGCGCAGGTGCGTGAAGGATGCGCATCCATGGTTGACGATGACTGAACGATGGAGTTCTCGTGGTGTAGTGTAGGGACGGTGGTGGCGGAGCAGTTGGTGCCATGATGGTCGTAAGTGTTGGCTGCTAAGGTTTGAGGGAAGAAGATGATGATGACGTGGTACTATTTTATTGGTTCACATGCATGTGCAAGGATTATGGCCACGTGGCTTCTTCTGGTTGGTCAACTCAATTAGTGGAGGATTGCCACATGGCACCATTTTAGTGAATGGAGTTTAAGTGGTAGGAGAGGTGCAACTTAGTAAAAATTGGGGATGCAGAATTGGTTTTTGGAGAAGGGAGTGTATAAGTAAAAACTAGGGTGCATAAGTGATTTTTCCAGAACTTTTTAATTTCAGCCTTATTTAAAGGTGTTATGTAACTTCAATCAATTTATTTTCCCACCTTGAATGAGCTTAATCTTAACTTCAGCTGCATCAACAAACGTTAAAATATCCAAAAATAATTTATGCAGCTAAAAATCACTTTTTAAGACATTTTTATCACACAAGGTCAAATAGCCTAATTATCATAACTGTCAATTAAATAACTCTTTAAGCATACAAATTCAATTAAATACCAGAATTAAACATTGAATGAGGGCAAAAATACACACTCATCAATCACCCAAGCATGTTATGACCTTCCACCCATACACTAAGACTCGACACGACTCATTTGGATACGTATAATTTAGTCGGATTCAGCGGATGCTTGCACTTGTGGTGGATTTCTCTGCTCACTCCCGAGCTAAGTGGTACAAGTGTTACAATGTCTCAATCCCCCATACACAAGGTTAGTCCTTAATGAGTTTCGGGCCTCCTACTACTCTCATCACAAGAGTGAGTCCGCTCTATGTGAGACTAATTGACTCCTTAGAGCGTCAGGATGCAACCTTACCTTGAATCCTTACCAAATTATATAGATGGGGCACCACAATGAACTCCCACTACATGGGTCATGGAATTACGTCTCGACCACTGAAGCACAACCCTAAAATCCCACCTAGAGATTTCAAGGAATTATGTACTGACCACATACCAATCATATTCAAACAATCAAGTAATATTTATCGTGCATATACATCTCATGTCAACCTTTATAACCAACCTCTTTTATATTCCAGGTCAAACCTACACCAACTCATCATCCTCCATCCATGAATATAGAATTTTATCTCATATCAATACCATGTCACTTTCATAACCAACCATTTCATGTTCATTACATGCCAAGAATTATCCAAGTTCATCATTCATAACTCATACACCCTCCCACTCATGCATATTCATTCAACTCATGCCATTATATAATAATCCAATCAAATACATGCCAAGCATCCAAGAACAGAGAAAATATCAAACCAGGACGCACTCTCGCCCAACTCTTCGCTCAGGCTGAAGGGCCTCGCTCAAGCGAGAGGGTCTCTCACTCAAGCGAGCTCCTTTCGCCTAGGCGAGAGCTCGACAAACAGGAACAGTGGCCTCTGTGCATTCTCGCTTAGGCGAGACTCCCCTCGCCTAAGCGAGACGCTCGCTCGCTCAAAATTGAGTTCGTCGCCTGAGTGACCACTCGTGTGAAAAGGCTTGGGCGAGTCTCTGCTCATCTCGCCTAGGCGAGGCAAGCTCGCTTGGGCGAGATTATCAGCCCACGACTGTTCGCAACTGCATCAGCCACATACAAATGCTAAACAAAATAACCTGACAATCCAGGCATCCACAACAGTGCACAACCCAAGAATCATGAATCCAAGAATAGTACAAACCACAATCACACCAGACAAAAGGGTTCTAGCTTCCCTTACCTGGAAATAGCTAGCAGATAACCCCGACCCCCAAGCTAGTGAATACGACAGACCTCGAAGCAGATTCGCGAACTGGAAATATGGCAGAACAAATTCAAATCGGGTTACTAAGGTGAACCCTAGCTAGAATCACGACAATAGAGTCAGAAATAAGGAAAGTGTGGTTAGCGAATCAACTTACGTAAGGGAAGAACGGAGTCGAACTAACTTAAATGGGATGGAGGAGCAAACCCTAGAAGAGCTCTTTTGGAAAGATTGAGAGAGACGGTTGTGTTTCTGTGAAATGAGTGAAAGTGAGAGTGTTAGGGCATATTAGGTTTGGACTCCCTTTGGGCCAGCCCTAGGTCCAAACGATTTGGGGTAGCCCTTTAGAATTTAGGGCAAAGTAGAAATCGGGCCTAATATTTAGAATATACTTTAATATACCAATAAAGACAACATAGTAAACTGGAGAAAATTTAATTTCCTCACACAATTTTTTAACAATGAAGATAATATTATTTATTATTGCTTTGTGTATTAGCATTCATACAAAGAATGCATTGGTTACTTGGAACAACAACATAGACCATCATTGCATATCCCTCTTGTATTACCTAAATTTTGACAATTGTTAATATAGTCATAAAATTCAATGCATCGTGTTTGGCAAACTGATTTGCTGCTAACACTTGCATTGTTATCGATACTTATAATTAGAAAGAATAAATTCAAATCAAATTCAAACTATTGTACAAATAAATTTCAGTTTTGAGAGCTATTTTTATTCATACCAGATGAAAATAGAATAATAAACATGACTGCAAAGATAAGTTTCAAAAAAATCAATGAGAGAAGTGAACGAGCTATTCTTCTAGCTTTGAAAACCTTTGGAACTTTTTGTGGTTTAGGATTCAACCTTTGCATTAATCTACTTCTACTTATAGTATTCATGTTTATTAATTAAGTATATTATATATTTATTAAATGTAATATTAGAAATTATTTTCTATAATTTATTTACTATATATGTATATATAATATATAATATTAAAAAAAGCTATATGCATACCATAAATAATTTCAAAATTAATATTATAAACAATACTTTCTAAAATAAGTACCAACATAGAATATCATAAACATTAGAAAATTAATATTAGCAATTATTTTCTATAATTGATTTAGGGATATAAAAGTGTATATAATTATTCTTTTAAAAGAACTTCCTAATTTAATATGACTACTTTAAAATAACAAGATAATTGTGATTAATATTTTCAAACCTAGATCATTTTAAGGTAATTTTAAATGAATAAAAATTTGAATGTATATAAATCAAATGAAACGTCTATTTTCTAATTGATATAGAATTCTTTTTTCTAAAGAACTACCAACGTTGTAACGTCCCAATTTAGTAGAATAATTCTAATTTATAGAATGCCTCATGTTTATAGTATAAAATAGAGCACCGACATAAAGTATATTAGAATTAACCTTTTACAGTTATCCCAAATTATACTGGAATGGAAGCCCAAAGACACAACACAATGCCATGAAAAGAATCTAAATACAGATTAGATTAAACTGGAAATTTGCTTAAAGAGCAAGAAACTACAAAATAACATTACACAAGAAGAAATGCTCAACAATGAGCAATAAAGGACCTAGGAAGCCTAACTACATCGCAGCCTCCCCACCAACATCACGATCACCAAGAGTTTCCACATCTGCTCACACCAAGGATTTGGTGATCATCGCAAAAGGAAAAAGCCAAAGAAGAGAACAAACACAAAGAAAAAGGGTAAGCTAGAGTAAAATATTTAACATGTTATTGAGCAAGCATATTATAAAACAGGTTATAGACAAGCAAAGCAGTAAGCACCCAAAACATATGAAAGCAAACAATTAAAGGACTCCCTAACTCAATATCCGGATCATACTCTTGATATAGAATTCTAAAGGAAGTATGCGCCTGTGCTGGCTTCTAAACTCTGCAGAGTCTAGACGAAAGAGGTTATCACCCAACCACACACATGGTTAATCCTCTAATGTCTTGGGCCCAATATGTCCCAAGACTAGGACCTCCTGCCACTCTCACCACATAAATTATTCTACTCTATGTGAGCGTGAATAATTTTTAGAGTTCATGATACCTTCCTTTATCTAGACATCTCCTATATCAAGGTATACACTAACCACCATCACCAAGAGTTTCCCTTGAAACTCTTTTACCAACAATTTCCACATGCCATCTCAATCATTCAAGTCTCATGCCAATCCACCACCAATCAAACAAGTCATGTTTTCCATTTCATACTCAATATAACAAGATTTCATTTAATCTCATACTTTATAAATGCATACCAAGACATACATATATCACAAAATAGTATTTATCCCAAATAAATGAGTACCAACATTTAAGTACCTGCAATTCCGTACAATCAAGCAAAACACACAACCATAATTCTTATACCAAAATTCCTAAGAAAATTTATTATCACAAAACCAAAATTGTTGCAGTAATGCGTGACACATTTCTCAAGCTACAAACATCTAATCGATGATCCAACCGGTCAAACCATAAAATAGCATGTTATTAACCAAATGTCAAACTTTGAGCTCAATCCAACGGTTAATGAGTCGGGAAAGTCAATTTTACTAAAACTGCCCATATCAGAAAAATATACAGTCGCCCAGCAAGCCAAAGAACTCGCCCAGCGACTGTGCGATGCATCAGAATACGAGAAAAGATGTCAAACATCACAGTTTCATGAATATTTGAACCCCTAACTTAGAAAGATACCAAAACTAACGTTTTCCAATCATTTAAGCATAAAACAAAAAATAAAACAAACCACATATTTCAAAAATGCGAAGAAGAACCTAGCTTCCCTTACCTTCTTAGATGCTAGCCAACGCCACCAGGTACGAAACCAAGGGGTACCACAGCTCTAAGAATTCAAACAGCGAGCTGGAAATGTGAACAACAGAACAAAATGAACGTAAAAGGTTAAACCCTAACCAGAACAATATACCCAAATGGTAAAAACGTGAAGAAAGGACCAAGGAGCTTCAAAGTTCGACTTACTTGGAGATATAATGCTCTCAGCTACCTTGGAGAGGAGTGAATCTTTGTGCCCTAGCAGAACTCTTACTGGAGGAAAGAAAAGGGAAGGGAGAATCTGATTTCTGCAAATGAGACAAAATGAATGGGGGTTAGGGGCTGGAAAGGGGTATTGGTCCCCTTACTGGGCTGGCCTTAGGCCCACAACAGACTAGGCCCAAACACCTATAAAGCTGAAAGGAAAAAGGGGTTTACAATCTCCCTAACAACAAAAATTTTTCGTCCTCAAAAAATAAGACTTACCAGAAAAGATGTGGATATGACTTCCTCATGTCCTCCTCTAGCTCCCAAGTAGAGTCACCTGTCCTCCGGTCCCAACTGACCTTAACAAGACTAGTGGCTCTCCCCTTCTGTTCCCTAACTTGACAATCTACTATAGCCACTGGTTGTACCTCCCCACTAAGATCCTCCCTGACTTGCATATCTTCAGCCTCTAACACATGTGATGGGTCAAACACATACTTTCGTAGTTGGGAAACATGGAAAACTGGGCGGAGATTAGCCAACTGGGGTGGCAATGCAATCTCATAAGCCACAAGTCCTATCCTCCTCAAGATCTCATATGGACCCAAGAATTTAGGAGAAAGCTTCTTTGCGCGGATAGCCCTTCCCAAACAAGTGGTTCGGGTCACCCTTAAGAAAACATGATCCCTAGTTGCAACTCTAAGAGTATCCTCCGTCGATCTGCATAAGCTTTCTGCATACTCTGATATGCTTGCAACCTATCTCTCACCAACTGCACCTTCTCCGTGGTTTGTTGCAACAGCTTAAGTCCAACCAAAACTGATTCACCGTCCTGATACCAACACAAGGGAGTCTTACACCTCCTCCCGTACAAAGTCTCATAACGCGCAATCCCGATACTCACCTGGTAATTATTGTTATAGGTAAACTCCAGCAGTGGTAACACTTCATCCCAACGACCCAGATGATCCAAGATGTACGTCCTCAACAAGTTCTCCAAGGACTAAATCACCCTCTCTGATTGCCCATCTATTTGAGGATGATAAGCAGCAGAACTCATCCTCAACCTGCTTCCCAAAGCATCCTGCAGTGTCTGCCAGAACCTAGAAGTAAATCAGGGGTCTCTGTCAGACACTATGCTACTGGGTACACCATGTAGTCTCACTATCTCCTTGATGTAGAGTTGAGCCAAGTTGGCCATAGACATCTTGAGATTCACTTCCAAGAAATGGGCACTCTTGGTTAACCTGTCTACCACAACCCATATAACATCATGACCTCTCACGGTTCGTGGCAAATGGATACCAAAATCCATAGCTATGCTATCCCACTTCCACACCGAAATAACCAATGGTTGGAGCATCCCACTAGGTCTCTGATGCTCCACCATCGCCTTTTGGCAAGTCAAACAAGCAGATAGAAACTAGGCAATGTCCTTCTTCATACCTTGCCACCAGAAGGTTTCCTTGAGATCTTGGTACATCTTAGTCATGCCAGGGTGCAAACTAAGACGACTCTTCTGCCCTTCCTTAAGAATCAACCTTCTCACCTCAGCATCATCAGACACACAAATTCGGCCTCTGAATCTCAACACGCCATTATCACCCAAGGCAAACTCATTAGCCTGATCTGATCTAAGCAGCTCTTTCACCTTCTGTAAACTATCATCCGTTGCTTGCCTCTCCTTAATCAAGTTCAGGAAGTCACTAGATATAGTTAATGCGCTACATCTAATGAACTTTGGATTCAACTCAACTTGAAGCTTGAAGGATCCTTTATGTCCCACCAACCAATTTGTATCTGATATACTGACTCACTTTTCATATGCTCTCTATTTCATCTTGTAGGTTTTTTTTTACCAAGATCTCATATAAACTCAGGTCTCGAACTAAAACATGTTAGTTGTCAATTCACACCACCTTATTCCATCCTTGAAGTTCAACCGACTTAATCACATGCGATACTTGGCCTACTACCAAACATCAATACCCTTGGTCACCTTTATTCATAGCTATCCACATACATCATGCTTCCTTTACTAATTTGGGCCACTGGATAACAAAGCCCATAACAATGCTACCCCACTTCTAAATTCCAACTGTCGCGGCCCCCAAACTCATTCTAGCACCCATCTTCATTTCTAATCCACTAACTTGTAGTTGTCTCTCCCTCGTGTCCTTAGAACCACATCTTTTCTTAACTTGAAATCACGAGTTTAACCAGTACGTAGCAATCTTTTGATACATCTCAACTAGGATTGTCCGATTAGCCCATTTTCCTAACCTTTTTGAGAAACTCACTAGTTCTAGTCAGGTGACTAGACCAATGAAATCTCCTCACATCTTCTCTTCCCAACTCTAACACTTAAACTTCTCCACTAACTCTTACCCTTACATCGTCAAGCCAATATCTTGAATTCACTTCTCTAGCGTAGCATCTACTTTTACTTCCTCATTTTTAGGTTGGCACCTTAACTTGAAACCATAACTCAACCATTTTCTATTTCTCTTTTCCAACTTCCTATGTGTAACTCCACACTTCCAACTCTGAATGTTCATTCAACACTTTTAACTGATACTCATAAGAACGACACATTTGTTGTTTCTAAAGAACTGTTTATCGCGCGACCAATAGGTCATCAGTAAGATAGTTCTTTTCACGTACCTCTTACCATTCATAAGCATCGCTTGCCACCATTTCGTTGCGCTACTTTGATCCATACACAAAGTCACTTATTTGTTTACTTAAAATGATTATCCTTTCCTGTCTGCCATGAAAAGAAAGCAATCATCATTGAGAAACCTTCGTCAAAAACTCTATAGAACTTGCAAAACTCTTTAAAAGTATCCTTTTTATACCCTTAGCATTCTTTTTTCTCAACATCGTATCCACCCTTTTTAAAACAGTATGCCCTACTAGTCATTCCAACCTTAGTCAATACTCTTCTTGAATGGTTTGACACACCACAACTTCTCTTTAAGGATCCGCCAAACTTGCATGATCGGGTTACTAAGGTGAACCCTAGCTAGAATCACGACAATAGAGTCAGAAATAAGGAAAGTATGGTTAGCGAATCAACTTACGTGAGGGAAGAACGGAGTCGAACTAACTTGAATGGGATGGAGGAGCAAACCCTAGAAGAGCTCTTTTGGAAAGATTGAGAGAGACGGTTGTGTTTCTGTGAAATGAGTGAAAGTGAGAGTGTTAGGGCATATTAGGTTTGGACTCCCTTTGGGCCAGCCCTAGGTCCAAACGATTTGGGGCAGCCCTTTAGAATTTAGGGCAAAGTAGAAATCGGGCCTAATATTTAGAATATACTTTAATATACCAATAAAGACAACATAGTAAACTGGAGAAAATTCAATTTCCTCACACAATTTTTTAACAATGAAGATAATATTATTTATTATTGCTTTGTGTATTAGCATTCATACAAAGAATGCATTGGTTACTTGGAACAACAACATAGATCATCATTGCATATCCCTCTTGTATTACCTAAATTTCGACAATTGTTAATATAGTCATAAAATTCAATGCATCGTGTTTGGCAAACTGATTTGCTGCTAACACTTGCATTGTTATCGATACTTATAATTAGAAAGAATAAATTCAAATCAAATTCAAACTATTGTACAAATAAATTTCAGTTTTGAGAGCTATTTTTATTCATACCAGATGAAAATAGAATAATAAACATGATTGCAAAGATAAGTTTCAAAAAAATCAATGAGAGAAGTGAACGAGCTATTCTTCTAGCTTTGAAAACCTTTGGAACTTTTTGTGGTTTAGGATTCAACCTTTGCATTAATCTACTTCTATTTATAGTATTCATGTTTATTAATTAAGTATATTATATATTTATTAAATGTAATATTAGAAATTATTTTCTATAATTTATTTACTATATATGTATATATAATATATAATATTAAAAAAAGCTATATGCATACCATAAATAATTTCAAAATTAATATTATAAACAATACTTTCTAAAATAAGTACCAACATAGAATATCATAAACATTAGAAAATTAATATTAGCAATTATTTTCTATAATTGATTTAGGGATATAAAAGTGTATATAACTATTCTTTTAAAAGAACTTCCTAATTTAATATGACTACTTTAAAATAACAAGATAATTGTGATTAATATTTTCAAACCTAGATCATTTTAAGGTAATTTTAAATGAATAAAAATTTGAATATAAATCAAATGAAACGTCTATTTTCTAATTGATATAGAATTGTTTTTTCTAAAGAACTAGCAACGTTGTAACGTCCCAATTTAGTAGAATAATTCTAATTTATAGAATGCCTCATGTTTATAGTATAAAATAGAGCACCGACATAAAGTATATTAGAATTAACCTTTTACAATTATCCCAAATTATACTGGAATGGAAGCCCAAAGACACAACACAATGCCATGAAAAGAATCTAAATACAGATTAGATTAAACTGGAAATTTGCTCAAAGAGCAAGAAACTACAAAATAACATTACACAAGAAGAAATGCTCAACAATGAGCAATAAAGGACCTAGGAAGCCTAACTACATCACAGCCTCCTCGCCAACATCACGATCACCAAGAGTCTCCACATCTGCTCACACCAAGGATTTGGTGATCATCGCAAAAGGAAAAAGCCAAAGAAGAGAACAGACACAAAGAGAAAGGGTAAGCTAGAGTAAAATATTTAACATGTTATTGAGCAAGCATATTATAAAACAAGATATAGACAAGCAAAGCAGTAAGCACCCAAAACATGTGAAAGAAAACAATTAAAGGACTCTCTAACTCAATATCCGGATCATACTCTTGATATAGAATTCAAAAGGAAGTATGCGCCTGTGCTGGCTTCTACACTCTGCAGAGTCTAGACGCAAGGGGTTATTACCCCACCATACACAAAGAGGGCCATTGGTGATCAAGGGAGAATTTTTAAAGTTCTAAGCAAAGGAGACCAGGTTAGGGGAGCTTTATGCGTTAACTTTAATTTTAATTTGATTGGCATGCTAAATAGGGTAATTTCATGCGTCAATTAATTTAATTTTGATTGATATGCTAAATTTGGTATGATTTTTTATGAATTGTTATATTCCATTTTTAAAGTTGGTGATTCTGGGAAATTTCCAGAATTAGTCTGGTTTGTGGTGAACTGCTGCCAGACTATCTTTTCCTTGTTAGGCCATTTAGGGTTCTTGCAGAGGAACCACTTGCCAAGTATAAAATAAAATAGACAAATTGACCACGGTTGACCAATCCTTACCCAGAGTTGACTGATTGACCAGTGTTGGCTCGTTTACTGTGCAATGAGAGGCTGCCACGTGTCAGAGCAGTCTCTCTCAACCCAGAATTTTCTTTCCATAATTAGGGTTTGGCCGCTGTGAGGGTTGCCGTAAGGGGTGTGAGGGTTGCCGTAAGGGGCGTTTCGCAAGTGTTTTCCGAAGTTTGCAGGATGTTAATGGTAGATCTGTGATGCTAAGTTTAGCTGCGGTGATGCTTCACTGTCCTCGACTTATGCAGGTCACGAGTTCGAATATGGAGGATCGGTGGAGGCGATGGAGTCGTAGAAGAAGGAGGCGATGGAGGCGCGAGGAAGAAGAAGGTGTGGCAGCCATGGTTTTCGGCAGTTTTGCATAGTTCGTGACGGCCATGGATTCGGGTTTGTGAACGCAAGGTTGTTCCGATAGTTCGTGCACGAAGGAAGTGCAGCCATGGATTCCGGCTTGGTGGTGGCAGCGAGATCGGCAAGTGCAGTCACGGTGGTGGTGGTTGCGGGATGCGCAAAGAAGACAGAGCAGTCGCGGACTCCGATTGCCGCAACGATGATGATGTTTTCCGGTGCTGGTGCGACAGAATGGCTGCGTTCCGGCGTGAGTAGCGGTGGCCGGACGCAGTCATGGCGGCCATGGGAGATGCCGGCGGCGGAAGAGCGGTGGCAAGCTTTAATTGGTTAATTTAGTAAGTGGAGGATTGCCATGTGGCGAAATCTGGTCGACTAGAGTTTAAGTGACATTAGGGGTGCAGCTTAGTAAAAAGGAGGGGTGCAGAACAAAAAAAATGAAAGTAAATTACAGAAGCGGGTGTAAACCTGAAAAGAGGGGTGCAGTTAGCTCCATAAATGTTTTTTTTAGAAATTGATATTCCAATTGGAAAAAGGGGGTGTAAACATGAGAATTGGGGGTACATTTGGTACTTGAACTATTCCTTTCCAAAATTCCTATTTTGGGACTTAATTTAAGAATTAAAATATTCATTAATTACACTCTTAAGGACCTAAATTAAATTACAGTTGCATTATTAAACTCAATAATATCCAATAATATAGTATGCAACTAAATACAATTTTTAAGCGCAAAAATAATATTAAATTCCCAAAATTTAAGTATTGAATGTGAGTCAAGGTTCGACTCATCATAACTGTGCAATATTGGTGTGATTATGTGATATATATATATATATATATATATATATATATATATATATATATATATATATATATATATATATATAACTTTGCAATATTTATATATATGTGTTATTTGTTAGCTTACCCTATCTGCTTGTGTTTGGCGATGATCGTGTACGCGGTACACGGGAGCAGATGTTATTTCAGGTGGATCTGGTGAGGCCTAGAGACGGAGCGGGGCTGGTTTTGGGAGAAGATTTTATCAGAACTTTTATGAAGTATTTATGCTTCAAATAAATTGTAATTAGGAATATTTTGGACTTTTGGATAATTAAAATCTTATTTATACTTATGAATTTTGGTTTATTGTGAAAGATCTGCAATGCTAAGTTGGGTTGCGGTGGTGCTTCACTGTCCTTGACTTATGCAGGTCACAAGTTCGAATATGGAGGATCGGTAGAGGCGATGGAGTCGTAGAAGAAGGAGGCGATGAAGGCGTGAGGAAGAGGAAGGTGTGGCAGCCATGGTTTCCGGCAGTTTTTCATAGTTCGCGGCGGCCATGGATTCGTGTTCGTGAACGCAAGGCTGTTCCGATAGTTCGTGCCCGAAGGAAGTGCAACCATGGATTCCGGCGTGGTGGTGGCAGCGAGATCGACGAGTGTAGTCACGGTGGTGGTGGCTGCGGGATGCGCAAAGAAGACGGAGCAGTCGCGAACTCTGATTGCTGCAACGGTGACGATGTTTTCCGGTGATGGTGCGACATGATGGCTGCATTTCGGCGTGAGTAGCGGTGGCCAGACACAGTCATGGCTGCCATGGGAGATGCCGGTGGCGGAAGAGTGATGGAGAGGAAGAAGGAGATTAGGGTTAGAGTTTTGGTTGTGTGAAGGAGAGAGAGAGAGAGAGAGAGTGATGAGGTGGCATGTTTTAATTGGTGATTTGAGTTAGTGGAGGATTGATGGTGTGGCAAACTGTGAATGGTTATTTTAGTGAGTGGGGGATTGAGGATGTGGCAAGCTTTAATTGGTTAATTTAGTAAGTGGAGGATTGCCATGTGGCGAAATCTAGTGGACTAGAGTTTAAGTGACATTAGGGGTGCAGCTTAGTAAAAGGGAGGGTGCAAAACAAAAAAATTGAAAGTAAAGTACAGAAGGGGGTGTAAACATGAAAAGAGGGGTGCAGTTAGCTCCAGAAATGTTTTTTTTAGAAATAGATATTCCAATTGGAAAAATGGGGTGTAAACATGAGAATTGGGGGTACATTTAGTACCTGAACTATTCCTTTCCAAAATTCCTATTTTGGGACTTAATTTAAGAATTAAAATATTCATTAATTACACTCTTAAGGACCTAAATTAAATTACAGTTGCATTATTAAACTCAATAATATCCAATAATATAGTATGCAACTAAATATAATTTTTAAGCGCAAAAATAATATTAAATTCCCAAAATTTAAGTATTGAATGTGAGTCAAGGTTCGACTCATCATAACTTCCAACCAGTTTGGAAGCGGGCAGCGCTTGGCGGTACGTGTCCCCCGCCAGGCAATTTTACTGCAGCAGTATTGGTGTGATTGTGTGATATATATATATATATATATATATATATATATATATATATATATATATATATATATATATATGGATATAACTGTGCAATATTTATATATATGTGTAATTTGTTAGCTTACCCTATCTGCTTGTGTTTGGCGATGATCGTGTACGCGGTACACGGGAACAGATGTTATTTCAGGTGAATCTGGTGAGGCCTAGAGACGGAGCAGGGCTAGTTTTGGGAGAAGATTTTATCAAAACTTTTATGAAGTTTTTATGCTTTCAAATAAATTGTAATTAGGAATATTCTGGACTTTTGGATAATTACAATCTTATTTATACTTATGAATTTTGGTTTATTGTGAAAGAAATAAGAGTTTTAAATTTTTCCGCATTTTGGGGAAATGATATTTCAGTAAATGCAATTTAATTATATTTTCTCCATTTTAATATTTAAATTCGTAATGTCTGGTCGGGATGTTACATTTGGTATCAGAGCAATGGTTTTCAAAAGATTTTTGGGGTCTTTGGGGAGTGAGCTTATCGTGTCCCGCTTATGAGTCAGTG
Organism: Vigna unguiculata; assembly: GCF_037176805.1. NCBI lineage: Eukaryota > Viridiplantae > Streptophyta > Magnoliopsida > Fabales > Fabaceae > Vigna > Vigna unguiculata. Next base: position 17,387,322 of record NC_140795.1, on the reverse strand, counting down.
TGTTAATTCTTTTGTGTTAAGCCTTTTGTTTGCATAGTCATGACTTAAGTTGTGTGGTTTAATTCAGCTAAAATGTGGCGTGCACAAGCTTTGGAAAACAGGAGAAGGAGGGATAATACTGGGGCTGATAAGATTGCACATGCGATTCATCGGATGGTGGACACGATGCAGCTAAATGCAGCGCAACCCAGAGCCAGAGTCGCACCTACTCGTCCCGTGACTATGGAAGATTTCATGAGCCATTGATATGAATCTCATTGCAAAGGGCTAACTTAGGATTTTTTTTTCTTTTAGGGTTAGAACCAGTTATGACCACGATATGTTTTGTGAGCAGAATTAGATATTCTTTTGAAAATTGGGTGAAGAAGAAAGTAATAAGGGGTGAATCTAAAAGTGGAAGGAAAGAATCGCTCTTTCCAAAGGAGGCAACACATAAAGGATGGCAAAATCCTTTGATACAACCAAGGGTTCTTGAATCACTCAAGAACTAGGAGAATCACTCTCACTATTAGATAGAAAATTGAATTTCTGAACAAAACTTAACTTGATTTCATTGATAAGAAATGGTTCAGCTTATATAGAGGCTTTAACCATTAGGGTTACAAAAAGACCATTAATTGTCATTATATCCCACTAGTGCTAATAATAAACCAATCAAGCTAATAATTGTCCACTACCTAATGGCTAATTATAACTGAAATTGGGGCAGCCAAAAAGTCATCCAAAATTATTCAGCAAGGTCTTCTTAGTCTTCCAAGGCTGGTTCTTAAGATGTCAAATGGGCCTTTATTTAAATAAAAGAAACTGCATTAATCTGGCGCGTTAGTCCTCTTCCATTTGGGCCACGATGCAATTTACAACTTTTGTCTTTTCTCCTTCAAACTTGGGCTTGTACTCAAATAATATTGACAACACTTGTTGTAGAGCTTCTTTTTCTTTCTTTGCTCTAGACCTTGTCATAGGTCATCCAAGTTCTTCAAGTGAATCCTTGTCTTTGCTCATTGTCACACCTCCATCATTCTCTCCCTCTTAAGAAGGATTTGTCCTCAAATCAGATTCTCCCTCTACATCCAAAAGGGATAAGTCAGACACATTGAATGTGGAACTAACATTATACTCACCAGGCAGATCAATTTTGTAAGCATTGTCATTTATTCTTTCAAGCACTTGGAATGGACCATTTCCCCTTGGTTGAAGCTTTGATTTTCTTTGTTCTAGAAACCTTTCCTTTCTCATGTGCACCCAAACCCAATCTCCAGGTTGGAAGACAACCTTCTTTCTACCTTTGTTAGCTTGCCTTGCATAACTTTCATTTTTCTTTTCAATTTGACCCCTTACTTGCTCATGTAACTTCTTCACATAGTCAGCTTTAGCCTGTGCTTCTTTATGCTTAAACATGGAAATGTTAGGCATAGGTAGCAAATCAAGAGGAGTTAAATGGTTAAATCCATATACAATCTCAAAAGGTGAATAATTAGATGTGCTATGCAAAATTTGCATCATTCTTGTACATGTCTTTCAAAGATTCAAGACCAAACAATTTAGTTTCAAGCATAGAAAGCAATGCATGCCTCCTAGAAAGTGCATCAGCCACTATATTTCCTTTTCTCTTTTTATACTTGATTACGTACGGAAATTGCTCCAAAAACTCTACCCATTTAGCATGCCTCTTATTAAGCTTACCTTGTCCTTTCAAGTATTTCAAGGACTCATGATCACTGTGAATGACAAATTCTTTGGGTAACAAATAGTGTTGCCAAGTCTTTAAAGCTCTAACCAAAGCATACAATTCCTTATCATAAGTAGAATAGTTAAGGGTAGCCCCATTTAACTTTTCACTAAAATAAGCAATGCGATGTCCATCTTGCAGCAAAACAACCCCAATACCCACATTTGATGCATCACACTCAATTTCAAAAGATTTTGCAAAATTAGGCATGGCAAGAATAGGTGCATTAGTTAGCTTATGCTTGAGGGAAGCAAAGGCCTCCTCTTGTTTCTCTCCCCATTTAAAACCCACATTCTTTTTTACAATTTCATTTAGAGGTGCAGCCAGGGTACTAAAATCCTTAACAAATCTCCTGTAAAAACTTGCTAAACCATGAAAACCCCTCACCTCACTGACAGTCTTAGGTGTAGGCCATTCTTGGATGGCCTTGACCTTTTCCGCATCAACTTGTACACCTTTAGCACTCACAACAAAACCCAAAAACACCACATGATCAGAATAAAAGATGCATTTTTCCAAATTGGCATACAATTTTTCTTTTCTAAGAACAACCAAAACAGATTGCAAATGCTCAACATGCAACTCAAGACTGGTGCTATAGATCAGAATATCATCAAAGTACACCACAACAAATTTACCAATAAACTCTCTTAAAACATGGTTCATTAACCGCATAAAAGTACTAGGTGCATTTGTGAAACCAAAGGGCATAACCAACCACTCATACAATCCATATTTAGTTTTAAAAGCAGTTTTCCATTCATCACTTTCTCTAATCCTAATCTGATTATAGCCACTTTTAAGACCAATTTTAGAAAACACACATGCACCATAAAGTTCATCAAGAAGATCATCTAACCTTGGAATTGGATGCCTATACTTGATGGTGATGTTGTTTATTGCTCTACAATCAGAACACATCCTCCATGAGCCATCCTTTTTGGGCACCAAAATCACAGGTACAGCACATGGACTCATGCTATCCCTCACCCAACCTTTACTCATTAGTTCAGTAACTTGTTTTTCAATCTCTTTGGTCTCTTGTGGGTTGCTCCTATAAGCTGGCCTATTGGGCAAAGCAGCTCCCGGAATGAGATCAATGTGATGCTCAATTCCTCTTAAAGGTGGCAAACCAGCAGGGACACTTGCTGGAAACACATCTTTATAATCCTGCAAAAGGGACTCAATACTAGAGGGCAATTCAAATTTGCCAAATTGGTCAGAATTTGAAATTTGATTTTGACAAAACAATAAGTAGAGGGGTTGTCTTGCGCAAAGCACCCTCCTTACCTCTCTTTCTCTTGATAAATAAACTTGCTTACCCTCAAATGTTTCATTTTCTCTCATTTTCCTGTCAAGTGTTTCACTCTTTTTCTTTTTCCTTTCAAGTGTTTCACTCTTTCTCTCATTTGCTAACTTTTCTCTCATTTTTATTTGATCCTCACACACCTCTTTAGGAGACAAGGGTTTGAGGACCACTTTTTTATCTTGATACATGAAAGAGATTTTGTTAGTGAAACCATCATGAATGGCTTTAATGTCATACTACCACGGTCTTCCCAAAAGAATATGGCTAGCCTCCATGGGAACCACATCACATAAGATCTTATCTTCATATTTCCCAATGAAGAAAGAGACTTCAGCTTGCTGTTTCACTTGGACTTCTTCTCCTTCACTAAGCCATTGAAGTTTGTATGGCCTAGGATGTGGTTTAGTGTCCATGTTCATTTTTGACACTAATCTTGAACTCACCACATTGGTACAACTTCCTCCATCAATGATTACCAAACATACATTACCATTAACTGAACATCTTGTATGAAAAAATATTCTACCTTTGAGATGCATCCTCGGCCTTGACTTGATTTCCCAGCATCCTTCTAATCATGTATAACTCTCCTACATTAGGTTTCAACTCGCCATCACTCTCTTCTACCTCTCCATCATCATCATCAGAATCGCTTGTGTACTCCCCATTATCCTTAAGAAGAACGGTCTTCTTTGTAGGACACTCATAGGCATAATGTCCCATGCCCAAACATTTAAAACATTTCACTTCTCTAGTCCTCTTTGGTGGATGTTCAGGTTTCTTTTGAACAATTTTTCCTTCATTTGAAAGCACTGAATTGCTAGAGGAGGCAACACCTTCTTTCTTTACTCTATCTTTCCAGTTTGAAGAATTGAAATTGGTAGAACTCTTTCTTGTTGTACTCTTTCTTTTAATTTGTTGTTCTACCTGTATGGCTTTATGCAATAGATCCTCCATCTCCACAAACTCCTGCAACTCAACAACATCTCTAATATCATGATTTAATCCATTAAGGAAACGTGCCATAGTTACCTCAGGATCTTCTTCAATTTTGGCTTGGATGATAAGAATCTCCATCTCCTTATAATACTCATCCACTCCCTTGCTTCCTTGAGAAAGTCTTTGTAGTTTCAATTTTAAGTCCCTATGGAAGCTAGAAGGTACATACCGCTTCCTCATGACCCTTTTCATCTCACCCCAAGTGTCCACCAAAGGCTCCTCATCTCTAATCCTCTGTCTTTGCAACTTGTTCCACCAAATTAAAGCATAATCAGAAAATTCAGTTGCTGCAAGCCTTACCTTTTGCTCCTCACTATAATTATTGCAAGAAAATACATGCTCAATTTTGAGCTCCCACTCCAAGTAAGCTTCAGGATCACTCCTCCCCTTGAAAGGTGGCACATTCAACCTTACTCCTTCTATTCTCCCTTCATTCCTTTGTGGCCCTCCTCCTCCTCCTCTTGGTGGGGTTCTATTCTCTAGTTGGTCCAACCTATCATGAAACTCATCTTGTTGTTGCTTCATCAACCTCTCCAAATGTTGAGATAATGCAGCAATTTGCATCTGAATATTATTCCTTTCTGCCATGATTAATAAACAGATCAAGGTAACAAGAACAAAATATATATATGGTGTTTGAAAATTTTCTCACCCACTCAAGTGTTTGCACTCACAGATTGGCTTTTACTAAAAATAAAACACTCTTGCCTTTTACCACTCAAATTCTCCTTGGTTTCTTAGGCAATTCAAGAGATTATGGCCATAACAAAGAACAATTCTCCAATATGTGCAGCGAAACGCTTGTAAGTAGACAAAGAAAGGTTAACAAAGAAAAAAAAAGGCCAAGAAAAGTAGGTAAAAAGAAGGAAATCAGCAACAATACTTCAATAACACCAATATATTACCTTATAAAAATTGTTACGAGGCATGAATCATTCGGCCCTTTTTTTTTATCACAGTTTCAGTACAATTACGAATTGCTGTAACTATTTTCTTTTTTTAATTTTTAGAAGGGCCTAACTTTTGCAATGATTCAGCACAAACATAAATAATACAAGTAATAAGGTAATGAATTGGTAAAATAAGAAAGAAGGAAGGATGTTACCAATTTGACGTTCAAACCCTTAAACTGAAGCTCTGAATACCAAATGATATGAATCTCATTGCAAAGGGCTAACTTAGGATTTTTTTTTTCTTTTAGGGTTAGAACTAGTTATGACCATGAGATGTTTTGTGGGCAGAATTAGATATTCTTTTGAAAATTGGGTGAAGAAGAAAGTAATAAGGGGTGAATCTAAAAGTGGAAGGAAAGAATCGCTCTTTCCAAAGGAGGCAACACACAAAGGATGGCAATATCCTTTGATACAGCCAAGGGTTCTTGAATCACTCAAGAACTAGGAGAATCACTCTCACTATTAGATAGAAAATTGAATTTCTAAACAAAACTTAACTTGATTTCATTGATAAGAAATGGTTCAGCTTATATAGAGGCTTTAACCATTAGGGTTACAAAAAGACCATTAATTGTCATTATATCCCACTAGTGCTAATAATAAACCAATCAAGCTAATAATTGTCCACTACCTAATGGCTAATTATAACTGAAATTGGGACAGCCAAAAAGTCATCCAAAATTATTCAGCAAGGTCTTCTTAGTCTTCCAAGGCTGGTTCTTAAGATTTCAAATGGTCCTTTATTTAAATAAAAGAAACTGCATTAATTTGGTGCGTTAGGCCTCTTCCATTTGGGCCCCGATGCAATTTACAACTTTTGTCTTTTCTCCTTCAAACTTGGGCTTGTACTCAAATAATATTGACAACACTTGTTGTAGAGCTTCTTTTGCTTTCTTTGCTCTAGACCTTGTCATAGGTCCTCCAAGTTCTTCAAGTGGATCCTTCTCTTTGCTCATTGTCACACCTCCATCAGCCATAGGCCAGCTAAGTTCACTGTCAAGGCCACCCTGGACGAGGCAGATGCATGGCTGAGGGGGTGTGAGAAGATATGCCGAGCGATTGGGTGAACTGATGCACAAAAGTTGACCTTCGTCACATTCCTTCTTGTGGCAGACACTGGGTACTAGTGGGTGGGAATGCAGCAGTTGATGCAAACCCGCGAAGAGCAGGTGACTTGGGCTAATTTCAGGGCACGATTGTTGGAGAAATACTTTCCTGACAACGCTAGATATGAGAGGGAAGTAGAATTCCTTACTTTACAGTAGGGGACTATGACGGTGCAGGCCTATACTGACAAGTTCGAGTACTTGGCGAGGTTTTACTCGCAGGCTGTCACCGAAGAATGGAGTTGCAGAAAATTTGAGGGCGGTCTGAACCATGAGTTGCGTCGATTCCTCGTACCTCTAAGGATCCGAGAGTTCCCTGTTTTGGTGGAACAGGCAAAGATGGTGGAACAAGTGGAGAGGGGTCCAAGTCGGGTCATGAGGGCACATCCTAACAATAGTAGCATCAATGAGAAACAGCAAGAGAAACCCCACACTAGACCTCAACGTGATGGACGAGGGACAGTGAAGTGTTTTGAGTGCGGTGGAGACCATTTTCGGCGAGTTTGTCCAGAACTTTCGGGAGTAGAGCCATAAGAGAAGAAGTGTTACAATTGTCGCAAGCCAGGTCATTACGCAAAATCTTGCCCTGAACGTGGGGTAGTCTGAGGTGCCACGACAACAATAAGGTAAAGTTTGAATTATTTGTTTTTGGAGTAGTGAAGCATGTTATTCTAGTTTGTGTGATGTATGCTTGAAACTCGTTCATACCTTTAAAACCATGTTGTACTTTTACTTAGAAGACTAGGGATAGTCGAGTAAAAGGAGTTGTTATTCTACCCTTAGGATTTGGAGAGTCGGGTAAAATGGAGTTTTGGGTTACTGTAAGACTTTGACCTAAGCTTAGTGATAATGTCCTTGCTGGGTTTTGGTGAGCAGGCAAGAGTTGTTGCTTATGGGTCTTAATGGAAACAACACTCTTACCGGGTTTTGGTGAACAGGTAAGGCTTAGGCTCTTGTTGGGTTTTGTTGAATAGACAAGAGTCGTGTTTGTGAGGCTTAGGAGAAGCAACGCTCCTACCGGGTTTTGGTGAACAGGTAAGGGGTGAGGCTCTTGCCGGGTTTTGATGAGCAGGCAAGGGTTGTTGCTAATGGATCTTAATGGAAACAGCGCTCTTACCGGGTTTTGGTGAGCAGGTATGGGTGATACTCTTACCGGGTTTTGGTGAACAGGTAAGGGTTAGGCTCTTGTTGGATTTTGTTGAACAGACAAGAGTCGTGTTGGTGAGGCTCATGGAAATTAACCCTCTTACCGGATTTTGGTGAGCAGGTAAGGGGTGGACTCTTGCTGGGATTTGGTGAGTAGGCAAGGGTTGTTGTTTGTGAGTCTCAAGGTAGGCAACGCTTTTACTGGGTTTTGGTGAGTAGGTAAGGGTGATACTCTTGTTGGGTTTTGATGAGCAGGCAAGAGTTGTTGCTTACTGGTCTTAGTAAAGGTAGCGCTCTTACTGGGTTTTGGTGAGCAGGTAAGAGTGGTACTCTTGTTGGGTTTTGGTGAGCAGACAAGGGTAGTTGCTTATAAGACCTAAGAAAAGTAATGCTCTTACTGGGTTTTGGTGAACAGGTAAGGGGTATTACTTGTCTTTCCCGATGCGTTGGTGCGCAGGGAAAGGAACTTGTGAACTAGAAGTATTAAGAATAGAAAATGTCTTGGTAGAGTGATGAGGGTGCACACTCATGACTATATCTAGGATAGTTTCCTTTCTTAATTCTAAAGGTTTTGGTAAAAAGGGAGAGAAGTGATAGGTTGACTTTGTCTCCTATACCTTTCTTATTAGGTTTGCATTTGTTTTGTGATATGTGTGTGTTATCTGTAGTGGCTGACTACAGAATTAAGGTCACACTTGATATGTTGTTTTGCAAGGGTTAAGTAGGACCTTTGAGAAAATCTTTTGATCAAAGATGCGAGTACGCATAAGGAAAAGTGGGGAAACATATGAGGTGAAGGCTAAAATAAAATGGTAGGGACCAGGAGGGAAGAATTTCAAGATAAAGGGAGTTGAGACAGTCCTATTTGCATTTTTGATGGGTGACCTCAATTTTCGAGGATGAAAATTTTCTTTTAAGGTGGGGAGAATGTAAGACCCGTGAAAATTAAATAATTAAATAATTAATTAATTAATAAATGCGGGTACGAAGAACATTTATGGTATTTAATTATGATTTGTATGATGTGGAAAAGTACTAGCTCAAGTGGTTAAGAGTACTTTAATTGTATGATAGGACTTGGGTTCAAGTCCTATTTATGCTATTTATGTATTAATTAATTATTTTTGTTTTAATAATATGTGTAATTATGTTGTGGAATAATATAATATGTGAATTATATTAGTTAGTAAGAAACATGAATTGGCTTGATGATTTAGCATTGATTTGGTATTGACATGGTTGTGAGTTCAACTCTTGGAGAACCCAAATTAAACTTTATTTTTGCCAAACTTTAGTTTTGGATTGAATACAAAATGGTAGAGGAAAACCCTAGCAGCCAAAGAGGGTTGGAAAACATCATGAGACAACCAATTAAAGGACATTAACCATAATTTAATTGGATTTTCGTTTTAGACCATTAAACCACATTAAGATCACTTTTAAAAGGCTAATTAGAGGTAAGAAAGAGGGTTTTGGTGGGCTGTTATTGTGGTTGCAGAAGGGAGAACGAAAATTTAGTGTTTGTGAGGATTGAGAGTGTTGAGAAGAACCAAAGAGGGCCATTGGTGATCAAGGGAGAATTTTCAAAGTTCTAAGCAAAGGAGACCAGGTTAGGGGAGCTTTATGTGTTAACTTTAATTTTAATTTGATTGGCATGCTAAATAGGGTAATTTCATGCGTCAATTAATTTAATTTTGATTGATATGCTGAATTTGGTATGATTTTGTATGAATTGTTATATTCCATTTTTAAAGTTGGTGATTCTGGGAAATTTCCAGAATTAGTCTGGTTGGTGGTGAATTGCCGCCAGACTATCTTTTCCTTGTTAGGCCATTTAGGTTTCCTGTAGAGGAACCACTTGCCAAGTATAACATAAAATAGTCAAATTGACCACGGTTTACCAATCCTTACCCAGAGTTGACTGGTTGACCAATGTTGACTCGTTTACTGTGCAATGAGAGGCTGCCACGTGTCAGAGCAGTCTCTCTCAACCCAGAATTCTCTTTCCGTAATTAGGGTTTGGCCACTGTGAGGGTTGCCGTAAGGGGTGTGAGGGTTGTCGTAAGGGGCGTTTTGCAAGTGTTTTCCGAAGGTTGCAGGAAGTTAATGGTAGATCTGTGATGCTAAGTTTAGCTACGGTGATGCTTCACTGTCCTCGACTTATGCAGGTCACGAGTTCGAATATGGAGGATCGGTGGAGGCGATGGAGTCGTAGAAGAAGGAGGCGATGGAGGCGCGAGGAAGAAGAAGGTGTGGCAGCCATGGTTTTCGGCAGTTTTGCATAGTTCGTGACGGCCATGGATTCGGGTTTGTGAACGCAAGGTTGTTCCGATAGTTCGTGCACGAAGGAAGTGCAGCCATGGATTCCGGCTTGGTGGTGGCAGCGAGATCGGCAAGTGCAGTCACGGTGGTGGTGGTTGCGGGATGCGCAAAGAAGACGGAGCAGTCGCGGACTCCGATTGCCGCAACGATGATGATGTTTTCCGGTGCTGGTGCGACAGAATGGCTGCGTTCCGGCGTGAGTAGCGGTGGCCGGACGCAGTCATGGCGGCCATGGGAGATGCCGGCGGCGGAAGAGCGGTGGCAAGCTTTAATTGGTTAATTTAGTAAGTGGAGGATTGCCATGTGGCGAAATCTGGTCGACTAGAGTTTAAGTGACATTAGGGGTGCAGCTTAGTAAAAAGGAGGGGTGCAGAACAAAAAAAATGAAAGTAAATTACAGAAGCGGGTGTAAACCTGAAAAGAGGGGTGCAGTTAGCTCCATAAATGTTTTTTTTAGAAATTGATATTCCAATTGGAAAAAGGGGGTGTAAACATGAGAATTGGGGGTACATTTGGTACTTGAACTATTCCTTTCCAAAATTCCTATTTTGGGACTTAATTTAAGAATTAAAATATTCATTAATTACACTCTTAAGGACCTAAATTAAATTACAGTTGCATTATTAAACTCAATAATATCCAATAATATAGTATGCAACTAAATACAATTTTTAAGCGCAAAAATAATATTAAATTCCCAAAATTTAAGTATTGAATGTGAGTCAAGGTTCGACTCATCATAACTGTGCAATATTGGTGTGATTATGTGATATATATATATATATATATATATATATATATATATATATATATATATATATATAACTTTGCAATATTTATATATATGTGTTATTTGTTAGCTTACCCTATCTGCTTGTGTTTGGCGATGATCGTGTACGCGGTACACGGGAGCAGATGTTATTTCAGGTGGATCTGGTGAGGCCTAGAGACGGAGCGGGGCTGGTTTTGGGAGAAGATTTTATCAGAACTTTTATGAAGTTTTTATGCTTCAAATAAATTGTAATTAGGAATATTTTGGACTTTTGGATAATTAAAATCTTATTTATACTTATGAATTTTGGTTTATTGTGAAAGAAATAAGAGTTTTAAAATTTCCTGCATTTTGGGAAATGATATTTCAGTAAATGCAATTTAATTATATTTTCTCTATTTTAATATTTAAATCCGTAATATCCATTCGTGATGTTACAAAGAGTTTCCCTTGAAACTCTTTTACCAACAATTTCCACATACAATCGCAATCATTCAAGTCTCATGCCAATCCATCACTAATCAAACAAATCATGTTTTCCATTTCATACTCAACATAACAAGATTTCATTTAATCTCATACTTTATAAATGCATACCAAGACATACATATATCACAAAATAGTATTTATCCTAAATAAATGATTGCCAATATTTAAGTACCTACAATTCCATACAATCAAGCACAACACACAACCATAATTCTTATACCAAAATTCCTAAGAAAATTTATTATCACAAAACCAAAATCGCTGCAGTAATGCGTGACACATTTCTCAAGCTACAGACATCTAATCGATGATCCAACCGGTCAAACCATAAAATAGCATGTTATTAACAAAATGTCAAAATTTGAGCTCAATCCAACGGTTAATGAGTCGGGAAAGTCAATTTTACTAAAACTGCCCATATCAGAAAAATATACAGTCGCCCAGCAAGCCAAAGAACTCGCCCAGCGACTGTGTGATGCATCTGAATACGAGAAAAGACGTCAAACATCACAGTTTCATGAATATTTGAACCCCTAACTTAGAAAGATACTAAAACTAACATTTTCCAATCATTTAAGCATAAAACAGAAAGTAAAACAAACCACATATTTCAAAAATGCGAAGAAGAACCTAGCTTCCCTTACCTTCTTAGATGCTAGCAAACGCCACCAAGTACGAAACCAAGGGGTACCATAGCTCTAAGAATTCAAACAACGAGCTAGAAATGTGAACAACAGAACAAAACGAACGTAAAAGGTTAAACCCTAACCAGAACAATATACCCAAATGGAGAGGAGTGAATCTTTGTGCCCTAACAGAACTCTTACTGGAGGAAAGAAAAGGGGAGGGAGAATATGATTTCTGCAAATGAGACAGAATGCATGGGGGTTAGGGGCTGGAAAGGGGTAGTGGTCCCCTTACTTGGCTGGCCTTAGGCCCACGATAGGCTAGGCCCAAACACCTATAAAGCTGAAAGGAAAAAGGGGTTTACGAACGTTATGCTATAAATAATTAAAAATTAATATTGAGAATTATTTTTATGATTTATTAATTAACATAAAAGTATATGTTATATCTTTTTAAAAGCTATACCACTTGATTTATTTTAAGATAATATTGAACTAAATCAATATTTAAAATATTATAAATATAATTTAGAAGTTTATTCTTTCTTATATTCAAAAGTATAATTTTATAAAATCATTACTCTATATTCATAAGATAAAAGAATAAAATAGATTGTATAACATATTTAGTAAAAGTAATAAAGTGAAAAATTGCGTATAATGTCTAATTAATGTTTATCGAGCACATAATATATTTATTCAACATAATTTTTATTTTAAAATAAAGCTAATATTAGAGAGAAGAATAGAACGAAGAATAAAGAATAGAGAATGATAGAATAGGGAACAACTTTTCTATGTATCTTATTACTTATAAGAAGAGACATATTTAAAGATACAACATGGTAACCCATAATGGATACAAATCCAATAGTTAATACAAATATTTACAAAAAGTTTAATGAATCATATGAGTATCAGTCATATCAATCATATGAGTAATTGTATCAAATTAATGGACGACCATTAATTCATAACACTCCCCATTGGGTGTCCATTGGTAAAAGAATGTGTCTCGTTAAAACCTTACTAGGAAATTACATCATTAAGATGACGGAGTCCAATCTTGTGAACCAATTGCTTAAAATACTACTAAAATTTTGAATTTTCTCTACCGTCAGTTAATTAACTACCACCGAATTTAGCGCCACAAAGTCATCATAATGCCGGTTTACTGTAATTGCCGGAATAACCGCCACTAAAAATTTTAACGTTGGTTTTAACCGCCTCTAAATCATCTTTTATTTTTTAAAACAAAAAAAAATTAGCGGCACTTGCAACCGCCAGTAAAATTAGGAATTTAAAGAATTTAAAAAATTTTCATGGCGATCGTAATCGCTAGTAAATCTAGGAATTTAAAATATTTGGCGGCGGTTGTAACCGCCAGTAAATCTTGGAATTTAAAAAATTGAACCGTTTGAAGTCTAAGAATTAAAAAATTTAGTGGCACTTACAATTGCCACTATGTATAAGAATTTAAAAAATTTAATAATGGGTAACCTCGATCAATCTAGGATGCAAATACTTTTTATTTTTAATTTAATAAAATGATATAATTTTTTTTAAATAATTGGAATAATGTCATTATTATATATTATATATATTAAAAAGGATCGATAAGTGATTAAAAAGAATGACCTATATTCAAAAACATTTGACTCTTGACAATGTGCTTTGGAAAATAAAAGGTTAAAACAATAACTGTCAAGGTTACATTAAGCAAAACTTTCTTTTTATTTAGTGTACTCAAAATCCATACAAAACTTCATAGAAACTAAAAAAAAAAACCATATTATTGACAATGCCGAGAAAAAATTAATCCAAACAAAGAACTCACCCTAAAATGCTCCACAAAACCAAGAATATGCCATCATTCAACCATATGTGATAAAGGATCAAACTAATAATTCGAATAGTTTTCTGGAAGAAAAACAGTGTAATGCTGCTATAAAAGGCATATGACAAAGATGTGTTTATCTAAGGAACTAAATCAAGATACAGAGGAGTCAACCACTCTTTGAGTGTGTCACGCTTTGGACACACCTTTGCATATTGACATAACACACCATTAGCACTTTATTAATTTATTAATAACTAACAAAGGAGAAAAATCAGAGTATACCAACAATCTAACTTCCAAAATATTATGCTTAAGGAGTGGGGTAACACTGCCAGAAGTTAAAATATAACTAGTTGTCTGTCATTTGTCTCGGGCTATCAGTCATGAGCAACAAACAGGTTGGTGTTAATTCAAGTATGGTGAAACATAGGAACAAAAAATAATGCTAGATAGTAAAATACGATATTCTTTCTTTTTCTAATATCGGGCGCCTATCTTTGGTGAAACATAGGAACTATAGCCAATAACTGTAAGCAACACGACTAACTATGAAATACAGCTACAGGGAAGCAACAATTACTGGCCAAACGCAGGTCTTTATCAAGATTGTAAAAGATTGTAAAAGATTCACACAAGATGGACAACTACATAAAGAACATTAAGCAATGATACATTCCAAATTGTTTCAGAATAAAGACCAACAACATAGACCAATGTAATGTACTTGAGAAACTTGGATCCACTTTTTGAATAAAATGAAAGTCATTCAAATAACTTTCAATTAAATGTCATTGATTCAGAATCCTTAAAGTGAAGGCAATAATTTCTGATGATTGACAATATAAAAGTATTTGCATCAAACTCATTTCCAATTGAAGGAAACTCAATCAGATATTCTCACTCAAAATCAGGTGTTCAAAGATCTGACTCAAAAAGTGTATAAGGTCTATTGTCAAAATGATGACAACATAGTATATCATCATCATACCCTCAGTCCTAATATCAAGCATAAGATCTAAAACATTCTAATAGAGCATAAGGTCTAAATCATAGTCTAGTTAAAACATTAGCAGTACAATAATAAGTAGAATACAAACTCCAAAGTATTTCTAAGGTTGCCTGGTGTTAGCATTTGATGAGGAATGACAGTCACTGGACTTTGTTGTTGCTGCAATAATGAAAGTAAAAGAATAAATAATTATTTCTACAAATCTATTGAAGTTTTATAGCTAATCATGGGATATGATAAGAAAAACTTACTATAACATCAAGAAGTTCAACAGGTACTGACATTGATGAATGTGTTAGCAGTTGAGCAACAAGTGTAGCCATTGTTTTCATATTTCCATCCTTTGTCCTTATTTGATTTTTCAACTCTTGAACTTCAATCTTAAGTTCTTGAACACAATTAGTAGCAGTAGGAATGCCACCAAATCTTGGGTTGGATGATCCAAAAATTTGGGATGGACAAACTCCGTCTCCCACACCTCGTACTCGACCTAGATGTTCTTTTCCAAACACTTGACCAAGGGAATCATTGGGTGAGATTTCCACAGAAGTATTCCATGATTCTTTATCTCAACAATCTTCTCCTGTGTAATTGAAGTTACACGATATAAATATAACTTAAAAAACAAAAATGAACCAAATATACAAAAATTTAATCACTTACACAAATAATTTGAGCCTCTTCATTTATGTATGTCCTATCAGCCCTCATATGAGTATGAATATAAAAATTACCTCTACTCACTGGTTGGCCAGTTTTCATCATCTATTTATAACAATCATATTTCCAATTATTAAGCATATCTAATTTACAAAAAAGAAAAAAAAGTACACTGAACTTATATTTAGATACTTACAATCTCTGCTCTTTTTCTTTTGAGTTTTTTGGATCCACCTGTGTGATTAATCTTGAGTTTGGATCTATTTTCAACATTCCTTTTGCACATATTCTACAAATACACATACACACAAAATGAACTCTATAATCATGGGTAACCAAATTATAAATATTGAGTAAGAAAATACCTTTGTGTTTTCTTTCAATCTATAGTCTATGAAAGTTGCCCACTCAGTTTCTGGAATTGACAATGGTGGGTTCTTTACATTTTCATCCCGACTCTTTTTATCATCATAGTAAGTACAAAACAATTTTAGCATGTTTTCCTTCCATTTTTTGCCTATGTCTTTCATCATATATACTTTTGCCGCAGTTTCGTAGATTGGATCCCACAATAACTTCGCCTAGAATAACTTAATATTTGTAAATATAATAATACAATATAATAAAAAATTAACTCTCTTTGACAATATATAAAAGTAACAACAAAAAAATGTACTATTACCTTAATGACATCATTCCATGCTCGATTTTTGTAACTATTAAGCACCAAATGCCAATTCTCAAAACAGATGGAAAACATTTTAGAATATGCTGCCAACCGACCTAAAAATCCTCCTAAAAGACCATCTACATTTGTGGCACTTGGTTGGTTTCCATCAAAAGGTATCACAACTTTATCTCCCAATGGAAGATCATAAATTTCTTTAACCATTATACCACATTCTCTTATCTCTCTTTCATTAGCTATAAATAAGAAAAAAATGTTAACAAATTGTTATCAAACCTTTCAAGTAATGCATAAACAAATATTTAGATTAACAAGTGCAAATTATTTGACTTACTTCTCACTTGAACCATCCAATATTTTCTTTTTGATTTATTTCTATGCGAATGAGATGATAGTTCATCATGATGATCATGTAGAAATTACTCATCATTGTTTGAATCATGAGAATTTTGAGGTGTCTCCATACAAAGAAAGTAGAATATACATATTTACCACAAAAGTTAACTCATCAAAAGTACCATAGAAACATAACATGAAATATTGTCTTCTCATTCTTGATGAACCTACAACTGCACAACTATATTAGAAAATATACCTTCTCATTCTTGTTCTCATCTTTGCCAAACTTGACATATGAAATAATATATTTATGAATATCCATCTAAAATCATTTGAGTTTAAAAATATCTATAGTAAAATTTAATCCAAGACAAACACAAAATGAAATTATTATGACTTTAATTCAAGACTAGACACCTAATCAAATTCTACATTTACACTGGGCCTAGACAAATGACTTTCAAAATTGTCATCTGAAAAAAATGAGGCTAACTATGGCTGACAAGACTCGCTTTCATAAGTTATTGCTGTAGCATCCCCACCCATGTCAAATAAGTCTCTCGATTTTAAGTGAATTGGGGTACACCATCCTTCATCCTTCTTGTCTTCCTCATAATACACAAGTTGAGCTTGAGAAGCTTGAATGTATGGTTCATCATCCTCCCTTTCACTCGTATGTATCAAATGAGAAAAATTTATTGATGTGAATCCCAATGCATCTTTTCTAACATATCTAGAATTTGTAGTGTTACTCCATTGGAATTTAAATAGAGGCACCATGAATCGACCATAGTAATTTAATTCAATAATGTCAACTACCTTCCCATAATATGGCACTAAGTCTTCTATTGGCCTATTATCACTTGTACTTGCATAACTTTTAGTTCCAAAGCTATAAAACACACCACTGTTTTGAGTTTTCATCCCTTGCTCACGTTGTATAAGAACCATAACTATGAAGAATGATGGAGGAAACAACATCTCCAAATGACACATTATAAGAACAATTTCTTCCTTAAGCTTGTCTAGTTCATCATGGCTTAACACTTTAGCACATAGTAACTTAAAAAATCTGCATAAATCAACCAATATAGTTGCAACTTGGATAGGCAACACATTTCTAATAGACAACGACAACAATTGTTCCATTAAAATGTGACAATCATGACTTTTCAACCGAAAAATCTTTCTTTGATCTATATCAACACATCTAGAAATGTTGCTTGAATATCCATCTAGCACCTTAATATTTTTCAAGGTGTACAACAAAATGTTTATCTCTTCTTTTTGTAGTGTAAACAAAGTTGCAGGAAACTTTTTCCCATCTTTTGGTGGCCAAAGTTCTCTTCTTATACCCATCGCTTGCAAGTCTTTTCGAGCCTCAACATGATATTTTCTTTTGTCTTTGTCATTTACCAATGTGAAAATTATATTGTCACATACATTCTGTTCAATATGCATCACATCCAAGTTGTGTCGCAACAAATTAAACTCCCAATATGGAAGTTCAAAGAATATGCTTTTCTTCTTCCATTGTTGTGTTTGACATGTAGTGGTGTTTTTTCCATAATTTCTCTTTCGTTTATCTAATGATTTTTGTTTCTTTCCAAATGTGATTTTATATTCTTGACTTGCTCCAAAATATTTGAGCCAGATAATTGTTTTGGTAGGTCCCTGTCCTCAATGTTTCCATTAAACTAGACTCGATTCAACCGAAATTTGTGCCCTCTAGATAAAAATCGTCGATGACCCATAAAACACCATTTATTACTAAATGGAAGACAAAGTGAAGTTGCATCAAAATTACAAGATGGACAAGCTAGGCCAATATAAGTATTCCATCCTAAAAGCATCCCAAGGCCAGGAAAGTCGCTAATGGTCCAAAAAAGACATGCTCGCATCATGAACACGTCATTCTTTGAAGCATCATATGTTTCAACACCTTTTTCCCACAACTCTTTCAACTCTGCTATAAGTCGCTGCATGTAGACATTAATGTCATTACCTGGCATTCGCTTTCCAGGAATTATGCTTGAGAGAATAAAGTTTGTTTGCTTCATACACATCCATAGAGCAGTGTTGTATGGAATGAGAACCAATGGCCAAATACTATAACTATTGCTCAAAGACCCAAAAGGATTAAAACCATCACTTGCTAAGGCCAATTGTACATTTTAAGGATCAGAAGCAAAATCAGGATATTTTAGATCAAAAGTCTTCCAAGCATTTGAATCTCTAGGGTGCCTCATCAACCCATCAGTGTTATTATTCTCAAGGTGCCAAACCATGCTATTAGATATCTTTGAAGACATAAACATCCTTTTCAACTGTGGGATCAATGGAAAGTATCGTAAAACTTTTGCTGTCAATTTTTTTTTGTTGCTTCTCATTAATCAATTTGTGTTCATTAGTAGTTTCATGACCTTTTTGCTTCCATCTAGATATCTTACATGTTTTGCATTCCTCTTTATCTTCACCCTCTCCCCAATATAACATACAATCGTTCGGACAAACATGAATCTTAGTGTAATAAAGGCCAAGCTTGTTGAGGAGCTTCTTTGCATCGTAATTAGATGAAGGGATGTTTGCATCTTTAAAGGCATCGTGCAACAACTCAAGGATAATGTCCATTGCTTTGTTGCTAATTCAACATAGAACTTTAATGTGATACAATTTCACCAAGAAAGATAATTTTGAAAACTTTACGCATCCATCGTAGAGTGGTTGCTCCCCATCTTTAAGTAAATCAAACAACTCTTGAGCCATAACATTTCCTCCATGTTGTGATTCTAATACACCTCCTTCAACATCATCTCTATGTTCAAATGATGATGTAAATGACTCTCCATTGGTGTACATGTCAAACAATCCAAATGCATCATTTATCATTATTTGCATTGGATCTTCATATTCTGTATTTGTTGTGTCATCTCCATTTACCAAAACAGGCTCCCCCGGTATTGGCTCCCCGTGACGACACCAAAATGTGTAACCTTGAGGAAAGGGTTTACAAAGCAGATGGTCATATACTTCTTCTCGAGTTCTCCACTTCCTAAAGCCACATTTACTACATGGACATATTATCGTATTTGTGTTGGCGCCATATTGAAAGGCAAAATCTAAAAAGTTATTTAGTTCCACTAAATACTGTGGTGTATTGCATGGCAAATTAATCCAAGATTTATCCATCTTTAAATATAAACAATAAATAATAAACATTAAGTGAATATAGAAATAAGAGATATAAATTATAAACAACTTTATATCATACATTACCTCAATATATATGTTAACATTGTAGTCTTGTTCCAACGCACCTAGTAGAGCAAAACCTAGTATAATATAAACCATATAATTAGACTTTTACAGGCAAAAAAAAAAAACTCAATGAATTATATAAAGTACATTATTTCATTAGACAAAATTAAAAATAGACAATTAAATACAACTAACATTAGACATCTCATTAGCATCTTCTTTTATTGTTTTCATATAACATCTTATTGAAATAAATGTTTGTATTGATTATTTTTGTCCTATTGGATAATCTATTATAAAATTTGTCAAACTTTATATGTATCGGTAAAGCAGTATTTTCATTTTAATTCAGATCAAACAACTTCACAATATGTTTTAAAAGTTTTTACATACTAAACAATTTAAAATTCCATTTTCTTTTATATAGATTTATTTTTTTCTTATCTTTTTGTCCCTAATATCTATCAATTGTATTCTTTCTTTCATTGTGGAACATATATGATCTATAAAAAGTGAAGGAGAGAAAACATTTGCAAAATCAGCCCATATATATATATATTAAGTTAATAAGCTTAATAAAATAAGCATTTACAAAGTTAACACAAAACATGTATTTGAGTAGTCTTATCTACTTATGAAACTAAAAATGAGGGTTGAAATATATATATATATATATATATATATATATATATATATATATTTCTAGGTCCAACTTTCTAGAATGGCTATACACACAAAGGACAGTAGAAACTCGGGATGTTTCTTACTCGGAAATTTCATCTATAAACGTAGAAAATGAATACATTATATTTTAGAAGCAGAGGTCTGGTTAAAGTGGCTTTGTAGTGTTACTGTCAACAGTTTGGAGATTTCAGCTTCATTTGATGCTAGTAAAGGATTGCTATTGGTGTCATAGTTGTTATGTTCTAAGCATATTGTGATGAATAAAAGCACTAAGCACATGATTTAAGGGAGCAAAAATTATCTGAACTTTCTAGATACAACTACTACACATTTTTTCAGAGGCTACTAAATTCACCAAAAATTATAATAAATTTAGGAAACTCTTTAATAACCCCTGAAATTGATAATTATTATGTATAATTTGAAATCTTAAAAAGAATCAATATTTGTATTTATATTCTTTAATCATTTTAAGAAAATAATTTTTGTTTCCTAATTCTAACTACATATCACGAGGAAGGAAAATACATGGTTTTTCACTGTTTCTATCTCCATTACCATTTTGCCCACTTGATGTTATATATATTTTTTCCATGTTTTAAGCTGAAGGTGGAAAATGGTTAGAAAAAAAGAGAGTGGTGGTTGTTGTCAAATATTAGGTTCTGATAAAGACAAAGAAAATAGTGTTAAAAAAGTGACATGTAGACTTTCTCTGAATATGAGATTCCACTTCAGCCACCGTACAAACCAATATTTATGGCAAATATGAGACTCTGCTTATACACAACAACACTAATCAATTTTCTATTACTTTGATAACCTATCATCTCTAATTTTGGGTCAACACCACCAATTACCACTATTCAAAACCATAATCATCTTTAATTACTTTATCAAATTTTAAACTTACCTTCAAACTCATCTTGAACAATTAAATTAGTGTATTGTTTTTCCCTTGATACCAAATCATCCTGGATAAGCTACCTATTTATCTATATACATTCAATGGCATTTTCTGGAAAAGAATCCTTACTTAGAACATAGTTCAAGGCACTTTTTACAAGCTTTGGAGATACCAAATCTCATCCCTCCCCTCTTGACCCAAAAAAAGCCATGATAATCAATATTGAACCAATACTACTAGGTAGCTACCTTTTTAAACAAGCAATTGAGCCATCAAATAACGTACAAACACTTCCTGCCCACAATTACCTCAATCTTAATCATCAACCCTTCATATTCCCCAAACTCCATTTCACAAGATCTTTTCGTAGTAATGTGTGGATCGGCTAACATAACTCTCACCACGATGCATAAAAATATTTATCCGAATCATCCAAACTCCGAGAAAAAAAATACTATAAACAAAAAAATCCGCCAAGCAACACCACCGATTAGTGTATTCTAGGATGTGATCATCGTACAAGCTAGGGTTCAAAAAAAGTTAGGATTGAGATTTATAATCTAAAACTCAATAATCTATAGGGAGAAAGAAGAAATACTTCACGAAGAAAGAAAATACTTACGACTTAGCTTTCCGAGAAAACAATGGAAGACAAAAGAAGAAATACTTCACGAGAAGAAGAGGATGGCTCCATGAGAAGGCTTCAAACGGGAGGAGAGGATATGGTCGCCATTAGGGAACGTGGTCTCTATTGATGATAAGAAATGAACATTAAGATGAAGAGAAATGAAGAATTGGGAGGATGAAGAAGCTCAGGTAACGAAGAGAGAAATGAAGTGGGAGAACGGGAAAGCTAACGGGAAGAAATTAAAGGACAAATTTCCCGTCAGTTTTAAAATGACCTTAAGCACAAATTAAATTTAGTATTGAAATAACATAACGTCAGTTTTAATAAACCGCCAGAAAATTTTTGCCACCATAAAATATTTTTCTTCTAGTGAAAGTTCTCCTTGGCAAAGACTTTGTAAATAAATCTGCTAGATTTTCAAATGAACGAATCTTTTGGTTCTCTACATCATCCTTTCAATTGAACAATGCACTATTGCCTTGTATGGTTGTTGATTCCATTCTTCTCAAGGATAGACCACAATTGAACATTTTTAAATATAACCTTAACTAAATAAATATATTCACAACTTACCTTATGTAATACTAAAAATTATGCATGATTTTGACGATGTTGTTGCTATGGTCTCTTTCACATATCATCATGCAATCATTTTGCTACCACATGTCAATAAATATCTTGTTTGTGATCAACCATTGTGACATTGTGAGAATATAATAAATAATATGCATTTGCATAATTCGTTAGATCCAATTTTGAATCATTTTGATAAAATAATTCCATATTCATAGTACCCTTAAGGTAAGATAATATATTTTTTACTCCAATCCATTAGCTTCTTGTAGGTAAAGAACTATATTTTGCTCAACAAATTTACAACAAACGCAATATCACGTGAAGTATAATTAGCAAGATACATTAGTGTTGTTATAACACTAAGATATGGTACTTCTGGACCAAGAAGATCTTTATCATTTTCTTGAGGTCTAAAAAGAGCATTTATCAACATCTAACGACCCCACAACTATTAGAGTGCATAATGGATGTGACTTGTCTATTTATAACATTTTATGCACCTTAATTATATAAGTCTCTTGATGTATACAAAAACACCTTTGTTTAAATACTCAATTTGTAATCTCAAACATTTTTTTTTCTTTTCAAGATCCTTCATCTCAAATTCTTTCTTTAAGCAATCAATTGCCTTTGCGAGCTCATTATGAGTTCCAATGATGTTTATGTCATCTACATAAACAATAATTATGACAAATTCATTTTTGGATCTTTTCATATAAATACAAGAGCAAATATGATCATTTCTATATACTTCTTTTAATAAGTGCTCAATAAGACGGTTATACCACACATGTCCCGTTTGCTTTAATAGATTAAAGGGCTTGTTCAATTTTATTGAATAGCCCTCTTTATAATTTGCCTTGTTGGGAAAATAAAATACTTTAGAGATTTTCATATAAATATGATTCTCAAGAAAACCATACAAATAAAGTGTAACATCATCCATTAGATGTAAATGCAAACCTTGTTTTGCAACTAAAATAATCAAATATTGCAATGTTGTTGCATCCAATACAAGAGAATACATCTTTTCACAACCTTAAGCAACCAATTATGCTTTGTATCTAACAATTTTGTCATTCTTAATTTGATTTTTGCACAAAAATCCATATGTACCCAATGGATTTCACACCTTCAAGTGTGTAGACTACAGGTCCAAAAACTTTCTTTTTAACAAGCAAATCTAACTATGCTTATTTGCATATTTTTGTTTTGGCCAATAATTTCTTTGTTGACAATCTTCAATGATCATTGGTTATTGATCCTCATTGTAATTCATAGCATTCATTGTTATATTATATGTAAAAGTTTCGTCAATGTTGACTTCATTTTGGTTCCATATTATATGATCCATGACATAATTTATTGAGATCTCATCATTTTCAAAAATTTCAAGTACGTAAGGTTCTTTTGGAACCGAATCATTAATTATGTCAAATGAATCTTTTGGGATTTCCACATTTTCGATTAGGTCATCTTGCATTTTAGCTCCCTTTCTCATTCAAAAGCTTTTATCTGGAACCAAATGGCCTACCACGCTTTAAACGTGTCTTTGGAACTAACAGCCCTACCACGCTTCAGGCGTGTTATGAATTAATATCAAATATACTCGAAGCATTAGCAGTTGGCATATATGATTTGACTACCCTTTCTATTAGTAAGAACATTCGGTAACTGATTGACTAATTTTGTAAATGATTTATCCTATGAACTTCCAGTTCACATTGTTTTGTACGAGGTTTAAGATAAGATAATGATAATTCATTCCAACCAATATTTTTTTCCAATTGTTTTCTTTCTCCCCCTAATGTTGGAAAAACTTATTCATCAAAGTGATAGTCAAAAAGTTGAACTGTAAATAAGTCTCGTGTTGGTAGTTCAAGATATTTTATTATTGAGGGAGCATGATATCCAACAAATATTCTCAATCGTCTCTGAGGACCCATCATAGTCCCTTTTGGTGGGGAAATTGAAACATATACACCACACTAAAATATTCTTACATGAGAATATTAGGTCACTAACCAAAAACTAATTGTATAATAGAGTATTTGTGATAAATTGTTGGCGTGATGCGAATCAATAATACAACATGCAAAATTGCATATCTCCAAGTAGCCATTGGAAGATTAGCTCTCATAAGTAGTGGTCTTGCAACAAATTTTAGACATTTTAGTAATGATTTCGCAAGTCTATTTTGAGTATGAACATGTGCTACTGGATGCTCAACTTGAATTTCAATTTATATACAATACTCATGAAAAGCACGAGATGTAATTTCACCAGTATCATTAAAAAAGATTTTCCTAATCAAATAATCTGGGAAGTGAGCTCTTAACTGTACTAATAACATTGCAAATACTTGTTTGCGAGTTGATAATAAAAAAATATGTAACCATATAGTTGATGCATCAATTAAAACCATGACATATATAAATGATCCACATGGTGGGTGTATTTTGGACCACAAATATCACCTTATATTCGTTCTGAAAATGAGATTGACTCATTCCTAATTTTTCTGATGGTCTTATTATCAACTTTTGTGAATGTATAGTACATAAGAACTCATTGGTCTAAATAATACTAATATCAAGATGAGTAACATCCATATGGCCATAATTAGAATCACCATCTTTATAAGCGAAGTGTGTTTCTATGTTCTTCTCATTATTTGTAAGATACTTTGGTTTACGACAAGTACAACTCAAATGGCGTTTACCACTGTAACGATAATAAATACTTCAATCTTATTTGTCAATCATATGAGTAATTGTAGCAAATTAATTAATAATATGAGTAACTATATCAAATTAGTGGACGATCATTAATTCATAACATAACCCGTTGGGTTTCTATTGAGATGAGAATGTACCTCGTCAAAACCTTACTAGGAAAAATCCTTTGGGATAAAAAACCTAGTGAGGGAAAAAGAGTAAATCCTTCTATATTTTTTAATATAATATTGTTCATTACATCTTCTATTTCACCCCCTCATGTAAACTTACATGATTAAGATGATGAAGTCCAATTTTGTGAACCGATTATTCAAAAGTTTTCCTTAGCAAAGACTTTGCAAATAAATCTGCTAGATTTTTACTTGAACGAATCTTTTTTATCTCTACATTACCATTTCTTTGAAGAACATGAATGAAAAAGAATTTTGGAAGAATATGTTTTATTTTGTTTCCTTTAATATATCATTCTTTCAATTGAGCAGTGCATGCACTATTGTCTTCATATATGGTTGTTGATTTCATTTTTCTCGAAGATAAACCATTAGTTTGTCACACATGTTGAATTATAGACCTTAACCAAACAAATTCAGGACTTACCTCATGTAATGCTAAAAATTCTGCATGATTTGACAATGTTGTTTTAAAAAAATCCTTTACATGTTGTTGTTGCTAAGCCACAATTTTTTTCACCAGAGCTGTGACCCTCTTCACTACGTTTCTACAACAACTGAGTAATTAACTCGGTGTTGGAACACAAATGAAGAGATCATACTCTAGCTGCATTCTCAAATTAGCCAAACAAGAAGTACATCCCAAGTAACACTACTACATAACCCCTTCTAATTCTAAGCTATGCTTAGACCCGTGTATAGGCCCCCACTGATGATATGCATATTGTGTGCGTGACATGTTGTCTACTTTAAACATCCAAACAAACAAGGATATATACATATATTTCAATCATCAAAGCTCACAATAAATATAGATAGAATTACTAATAACAACTAAATAAAGAATATACCAAAATACAAAAGAAAAGGGGAAAGAAACCATAAGAAAAACCACACCAATTTTCCATTTCTAATTAAGTGTCTTGACTCTTTAAATGACCCAATGGAGTCGCCATATTTTGCAACCTAACTCATAATTGGATGGGTAACTCAAAAAAGTAAAATAAAAACAAATAAAAGTTTTTGAGTTGCCACCATAGTTTAGTTTGGAAAATCTATGGAGACTCGTGAAGATAAAATAAGGTCTCCAAAAACTAGATTTTGGGTTGGGAGTCAGTTACGTGAAGGAAAGGTGTTAGCACCCTACAGTCTTCCCGAAGGCAATACCTTTAATTAAATATGAAAAAATGATATGGATTTAGAAATGCTTAAATTTCCCCAAAAATAATAAGAATGGACAAAAATATCTTTTGATTTTTTTTTTTTGCACGACAAGGATTAATCATCACTCCTACGTATCTCCATTCTTTTAAAAAACCTTTTGAGAAATTGTGTTAGTTGGAGCTAGGCTTAAATGAAAGGGAATCCTAGTGAGAACCGCGCTTAAGTGAACGAAGGTTGACATTTTAAATTTTGAAAATTTTATATTTTTTAGAATTTTTAAGAGAAGAAAAGGTACTAAGTATTAGGACCACGCGGACGGTGACACAAGTATTCGTACCTTTATTGTGAGGATGTTAGATGGCACGAGTGATTGTACAAACAATCAAAAAGAAAAATATTTTTGAATATTTTTGTATAACAAAAGGTATGAGTACTATGCTGACGCGGACGATCTCACGGTGACACGAGTACTCATACATTTTTAAAAAAATATATTTTGATTATTTATTTTAAAAAATGAAAGGCATTAAGCACTAGGCTAACGCGGACGGTCACACGAGTACTCATACCTTTTTTTAAAAAAAAACATATTATGATTATTTATTTTAGAAAATGAAAGACAATAAGTACTAGGCTGACGCGGATGTCGCTCGAGTACTCATTCTGTAACAAAAAGTGTGGAAAATCACCTTTCAATTTTAATTTTATAATTTATTTTTTATTTTTATTATTTAGACAAAGGTGAGCGTGTTAGATAGCAAATGATATAAAAAGTTTAATGCAAACATTTAAAAATGAAATAAATTAAAAGCTTAAAACTTAACATAGCCTAAATAAAAAACAAAACTAATAAGGGAGCAGAATAATGAAACGTGTGGTGTGGCGAGCAATTAAATGTGTGTTGTGTGTAATTAACATGTGGTGCAACGAGTAAAATACGAACAAAACCCAAGAACAAAAGAAATGCAACAAGGTGCGCGGTTGATGAGTTAATATTTATGCCTTCATTTAAAGTTTAATTCTAGATTTGTAATTGAATTTTATTCATAAAAGATTGATTTAACTGGGATTTTTTATAATTGGATTTATTGACCATGAGATACAAAAACATGTTAAAAATAACTTTTTAGTTGCATAAATGAGCTTTGGATATTTGAGGTGTGTTGGTGTTGCTGCAACTTGTTAGTTTTGAAATGGTGAATTTAGCCAAAAAGGGGGGGGTGAATTGGCTTTATAAAACTTTTTTGAAGGCTTAAACTTCTTTTCAATTGAATCTAATGGACTGGAAATGCAGCAGACCAGTACACTTTCAGTCGATTAAATTGTTCTTGATGCTATGAAACAGTCGATTAAAAAGACAAATCAGTCGGCTAAAATACTGGAGATTTATGTAGAATACAGAATTCACAAATTCAACTCAAACAATAATCTTTTACATACAAGACTTGTTCCAACAATATTTATAAGAAGTATAAAGCCTTAGATTACACAAGAACGCATTAAATCACGCAAAACATCAAATTGCTTGGTTTTCTTGAGTTTTTAAAGAGTTTCAAAGAGAATGAGATGAGGGAAAGAGAAATGCACAATTGTTTCTATACTGGTTCACTCAATCACATAGTTATATCTAGTTTACCATGACAACCTGAGCCTGATTTCCACTATATTCAAAAGTTTTACAAATCACACACCAAGATTACACTTTTCAACAACAAAACTCACAAGTTTTTTGACTCACAAAAATCTAGATACACACCTTGCAAGAATCACACTTACAGACCTTAAATCACATCAGGCAAACCAACCAGAGGCACAAGAACATCCAAACCTGATGGTGGTTGTCCTTAGCCAACCATACATACGTTCTTCAAGCTACTCACAAGCCAAAATGCCTCCAAGATCAACCAAGATCTTCAAAACATGAGTTACAACTATGTATTATAGAGAGAGAGAGAGTTTTCCATAGATGAATGACAAAGTTTCGTGCTAAAAAACTCAGATTCGCACCTCTGCACGCGAAAACACAGCTTATATACTATGGTTTAAGTGAAAATAGGCGATTGAATTTTCCGTATAGCCAATTGACTAAATACATTCATACTAGAAACTATATACAACAAGCCTTTTAACCTGTTAAAACCCATTTTAACAGATTAAAAGAGATACACTAAGGCACACAAGACATCTAACCTATGTCATATAGCCTACCAACAAGATAAAACACTAACACATTACATTTAACATGTTATTTTCATATTTAATACACTAAAACATAATCTTCAAATGGATTTTCATCAATCTTCATCAAACACATATGATCTTCATGTGCATGGCTTTATCATTTCTTTGCTTCAAGCTTCCTTGTGCCAACAATCTCCCCCTGAATTGATGAATCCAACACTCTCGAGTTGAATTGATGAGCTAAGATCCATAGAAAAACCTGAAAAAGCTTTTGCATACAAGATACCAATAAACCAAATATACAACCAAGCAAAAGCACACAATCATACATACATATCACATGCATATGCTCCCCCTATCACTAATAATATGATTTAACTTCATATTTTAGATTAAGTTAACAGTATTATATGATTCCAGCTGATTTTTTCCAGGTTTTCCAAATCTAATACACTTTTTCTCATTTTAACTCATTTTCTCCCCCTTTGGATTCACTAAATGAAAGTAAATGCATGAATCATTTTGGAAAGATGAAAATTTTCATTAAAATAGTAACATAAGGGTGTATCAGGGCACTTGTACGCATACAAACACACCAGAACAGAAACAGAAATGACAAATACATCATGAAGCTAAAACTGATATAATTAGTCGATTGAAATGAGAAAATAGCCGATTAAAAAACTGGAACAGACAGACAAACACATAATATGCAGCACGAAAATGCAACACATGACGTATAAGCCATCCCCTTCACTCATTCCTAGGGTTGTCCTTGTTGTAGACATTGGAGAGAAGGTCATGAACATTATGCAACTGGTCATCCAAGTCTTGGAACCTTGTTGTGCAATAAGCATGATGTGCATTTTGTGCCATGTTGAGGTCTTGAAGCTGATTGAGAACCATTCTCTCAAACTGGGAGTATGCAGGTCCATTATTCTCAGAAGGGTTGATATAGGTCGTACCCCACCAAATTAAAACACTTAAAATGCAGTATGTGATAGTTGAACCAAGTTGTCTCCTAACGACCAATGTTTTTGTTCAAAGCCTCAATTTCCAGATGAACACAACACAATAACACAGGGGGGGGTTGGCAGATTCAGTATGTTAATCAACATATTAAACTAAATGCTACAATGATTAAAAACGTATTGACATCCTTGATTCAAACACAATTTCACTTATCATAGGCCACCAAATTAACACCAACTGTGCCTTTTCTCAATCCACTAGATAATAATTCACTAAGCGAAAATTACAATCCAGCTTCATTATGCAATTAAGCAATGCACACATCCTTAAATTCGTGACAACCAAGCTACATACGTTAAGCATGAACATATCTTAACCCAAACGTATGCAATTACTCTGTAAATTAAGCATTAACAGATTCACCACATGCATTCCACGAATTCAGAAGAAAGATATTGCAGATTTCACAAAACAAGCACAACCTCAAAGCTTCATTGCATTTTTCATTAAGGAGTCAATACATGAATTTAGCTAGACATGGAAAATGGAGCAAACAAACTCTTCAAATCTAGAATCACAAAAACAGAACTGAAAACCCTAGCTTATGAATTCTTAAAACGCAAATCAAGAGAAAAAGAGAGATTTCAAAGCTCCAAAGGGATGTAAAACGGTGCTGTGATATATAAATACGAAAACCCCATTAATGGGTGCTGTCAAATGTACATAAAAACAGTAAAAACTAGGCAAAACGTGAAAAATCGCAAGAAGCACTTCCATGGAAGCTTGGAGAACGAAAAATGGAGGTTGGAGGAAGGTAGAAGATGAAGTATGCGACTCCTTGCATGATCCAGACCTAATTTCGTGGTCCCATCACCCCTACCACTCATATTTACAAAACTGCCATTATGAGCTGTAGGATTACAAAAATGTCACTCCTAAGCCTCTAATGTTGGCCCATTCACTCAGATGACGTGGAAATGACGTGGAAATGATGTGGCAACGATGTGTCGACTCTCTTCAACTGAATATTAATGTCCAAGCTCCAAAATTTGCTTCACCCAAATATCTAAAAATAATTAAAAACGAAAATTTGGCCAAATAATGTGAAATTAGTCCAAATTCGGAACAGTGGCCCAATAAAGCCCAATAGATGAAAAACACTCTAAAGATGAACAATTAAGCACTGAATAACTGTCAAATGGGTACATAAGGGCTAGTGGAATGGAAAAAAATAATGACTCATCAAGGGTTATACAGTTCAATTGCCATTGGTTGTGGTTCATCTTCCTCTTAGTTTCCTCCACTAGTTCCCGTTTCATGGTCATTTGCTCCAACTTCAATATTAGCACCTTGATCTCCTTTAACCAGCCATGTATTGCCAATCTTGGTGAATCCCATCTTATGCATATTCAATGTTGAAACATGATTTAGAAGTCCAGTAGACTCCTCAAGCTTTCCTTCCACATCCATACCAAAATGTTCAATGAACTTGGAGATGTGCACCACATATGGAAGCTTGAAATCTGTGAGCCTCTTTGCCTTCATCATGTGGTCACGGATTGTGTGTGTCCAGTCCACCATCACACCATTTTGAATGCAGTACCTTACCACAAGATCACCTTCATTCAAGGTTGCATGATTACTCCCCCTAGGCATGATTTTTTTGGTCACCACCATAGCTAGCAACCTTTCCTCCACACGAAGCCTTCCCACATGGAAATTTCTAGTTTGCTCACCTCGATTTCGCACACATTGGTTGAAGTATTGCACTTTGTTGAATTTATCCACTGCACTAGTTTCACCTTTGCAGACTTGCACATCTCTTTACCTTAGGCTAGCCACATCCTTCCATGTTTGCCTAGTGATTTCCATCTCCACACCTTTGACACTTGTTTTGAGAATGCCATTGCTGAACTTGAGGTTGGCATAGAACACCTTCACCAAATCCGGATACACCTTGCCCGAAAGCTCAAGGAAAGTCTTCAACTTTTGAGCTTTGAGATATTGCTCAAGGTTGTCAAAGTTTTCTGCCCTTAGCCAAGACATGTGAATCACCTTAGGAAGGATGATTTGCTTCCTATTGATCTCAATCAAGAAGGTCTGAATTATGTCTTCATGGCCTTCAAACTATACCTCAAGCCTTCCTTGATTCATGTCATTTGGAGAGGATGAAGTGTTCAAATGAGAAGCCAAGGTGTTATGCTTCATGAAGATTTGATGAAGATTTAATGAAGCCCCTTTGAACTATCTTGAAATAAAGACTACATTGATGAAGGAAAGGAGATTTGATGGTATTGATGTTGATCAAGGTTGGAACGTGTGCTCTCCACATAGTTACATAATTAAGAAAATGTATTTTAAGTTTGTAATTCATATTGTAGACCTTGTAGCATTAATTAGATATATTTCATCTTTGTTATGTTTTTTAATCAGTTGAATGGTTTTTCAATAGGTTAAAATGTGTCTTTTAATATGTTGAATGGTTTTTCAACAGGTTAAAAGGTTGGTTGCAGTAGTCTTAAACTGCAACAAATTTGATTAGTTGATTTATTTTTTAATCGACTGATTTCACTTAAGTTAAGTGAAATGAACCGATTGATTTTGAAATAAACTTGTTGAATTGGAAATCAACTTGTTGAATTTTTGTAACAATTTGACTATAAAAGATGTGATTTTCGAAAGAGAGGTGTTGATCATTTTTTAGTGCAAAATTGTTCTAGAAACTTGTGGAAACTCTCTCCTTCGTGATCATACAATTTGCAGCAGTTGAAGATTGATCTTGGATCAATTCTTGGAGCTTTTGGCTTGGTTTGAAGCTTAGAGAAAGTGGTTTATGGTAGGATGAGTTGTGCTACCACTAAGGTTTGATCTTTCTCAAGCTTTGTGTATGTGCCTGGTGGTTTTCCAGGTCTGCAAGAGGTTTTTTTGTTGTGCTGGTGTGACTCTTGTGTGATTCAAGAGTCTTTTGTGTGGTTTTTCCATATTTTGAAAGTGTAAGGGTGGATACTTTGTAAATCTTTTGAAATAGTGCAAAGTCAAGCTCAAATTGCCTTGACAAAGTGGATGTAGCTCAGGTTTGAGTGAACTAGTATAAAAATCTTGTAGTCTCCTCTCTTCTCTAACATTTCTCTCTTGTATATTCATTTTAAAGTTTCAAGAACTTGTGTTTTAATCATCTTTTTCATGTTCTTGCATGTTTTCATGATCATTTAGCACCTGTCTTGATCATTCTTGTGCATTGTTCCTGGTTTAAAACCCAAATTTGCATTTCTTCATTTTTCCCAATATTTCAGTCGATTATTTTCCTGTTTCAATCGGTTGATTATAGCAGAACATAATTTGTTTAGTAAAATCAATCGATTAACTTTATTTTTGACCGATTGAAAGTGTACAATTCAGTAGTGTTTGATTCAATTAAAGGTGGTTTTTAGCTTTCAAAGGTAGCCTAAATTTTTAACTAGCCAATTCAACCCCCCCCCCTTCTTGTCATTTCAACTATTTCAAAACTAACAATTGGAATCAGAGCTAGGTACTTGAAATTTGATCAAGTAAGGTCCTAAATCTGTTTTGAACTACTTGAAATGGCTAAAAAAATGTTACCTTTTGCTGAAGGTGCCTCAATTCATAGACCCCCTATGTTTAGTGGCATTAATTACCAATTTTGGAAAATTAGGATGAAATTTTTTATTGAATCAAAAGATTAAGGAATATGAGATGCAATCATAAATGGACCATATACTCCTAAGCATATTGTTGATAATGTGCAAGTTGATAAGTCATGGACTAAATAGACTGAGGAAGAAAGGAGGAGAGCCCAATATGATTGCAATGCGAAGAATATCCTCACTTCATCTCTCAACATGGATGAGTTTTTTCGTGTTTCACAATGCAAGAGTGCCAAGGAAATGTGTGAGGTTCTTGACGTGACTCATGAAGAAACTAATGATGTTAAGAGAGCAAGGAAGCATGCCTTGATTCAAGAGTATGAGTTGTTCAAGATGAAACAAGGAGAATCTATAGCGGATGTGCAAAAGAGATTCACTCACACATTTTAACAAATTAAAAGAGACACACTAAGGCATAAAAGACATCTAACCTATGTCATATAACTTATAGAAGATAGTTAACCACTTTATTATAGTTATGAAAAAAAAGTAACATTGTGTTTGCCACATAATTAATCTATATTTGGTACTTAATACTTGAAAAAAATAGTAAATACATTTTTATAAAATTATTTTTTTCCTAAATCCAAGAGTCCAAACTTACACATTGTTTTTAAATACCATTAAATTATGAGCTAGTAAAATTGCACTTTGCAATACACATTCATTGATAATTACATAAATGTAAATATTTTAAAAAATACAAAGTACTGAAAGTTATTATTTCATATCAATATATTTTACAAAAAAAAAAAATACACGTTAAAATTTGTCTATGAAGTGATTATCATGGTAGTCAAACCTAAAATTAGACTTAAATAAAATTTGGAATACCTTTTCGATATTGACTACTAAACATACCAAACCATCCAACTTCTTGTTCAAAAAAACCTTCACTTGCTCGTGTCAAATTATGCATAATCAACACCACTTTGAATTTGGATTCTTTGGTGATTTTTTTTGTATTGTTTCTCTATTGTGTTTTCATAATACACTGATTACCACTAATTTTAACGTTTTAAAATATATTAAAAAGATATTTAAAATATCAGTATAGTATATTTTTAGTGTCTAGCAAAGGACGGTGTATTTTTAAAATATCTGGACTGCACCACTTTTTCTTTTCCATATGATGTTTTTACCGCCTTTTCACCTTCTAATATCTTTTCCTTCCTACAAGGTAACAAATGTAATTTATCAAAATTATATTTAAAACAATTACTGCAATTTCACTAAACTATTTATGACAAACTTAGCAAGAAACTACACATCATCTTTGGTATTAAGATTATACATGAGCACCATAACAACAAAAATTAAGTTATTTATAAAGCTTTAAGAATCCAATAGTGTTTTTCACATTTACATATGAAAAACAATAAAGGGATAAGTCAAGGATGATATATATATATATATATATATATATATATATATATATATATATATATATATATATATATATATATATATATATATATATATATATATATATATATATATATATATATATATCACTACAAAAAAGTTAGATATTTGTGGAGGTTAAAATAACAAATTGTAACGGTTAAAAACCGCCACAAATGACATTTCTGATGATTTAAAAAACCGTCAAAATTACACATGTCAGAAACAGTTTGTGACAAAAATATTCTAACCGCTGGTATTGTTGTCAGAAAATAAAAAAAAAATAATAACAGTTAAAAACCGCCACAAAATGTAGTATAATTTATTTATATTTCATCATTTTGTGACAATTTTGACGGTTAAAAATCGTCACAAAATGCATCATATTTTGACGGTTAAAAACCGCTACAAAATGCATCATAATTTTTACGGTTAAAAACCGCAACAAAATATATCATATTTTAACAGTCAAAAACCGTCACAAAATATATTATATTTTCACAATTAAAAACTGTCAAAAATCATTTGAAATATTTTTAAAATTTTTTAAAAATCCAAAAAATAATTTTAGGAATATAACATAAATAATCCAATACATAATGACAAATTTAACATGTCTCTCACAACCACTTTGTGTTTCAAGAAAAAATTAAAACGATAAGAACTTTTTCTGTGTCATAAGTTTATACATGAGCATATATTGTGCCACAAGTCATTTTTTCATGATGGAATAATCAAGGAAGTGTAGACAAACTAGTCCAAACAAAACTACAACTTAATATAACGAAGAAAAAGCTACAAGAAAATTTTCATATTCATCTGTTCTATTACTATTACCTTAAAGACATCTTCATCTGTTCTATGATCTCTAACATATATAGTTAGCACATCGTTATATATTTTCAGTGGCATTTAGTAGATATATTTGAACAAGATAGAGCGTGTTGAATTCAGCTGTAACTCCATCTGCTGAGTATATCCTCACCTGCATCAAGTGCATATCATTTTCCTCAAGTCCATAAAGTTCACGAACAACTCTCTTCCCACCCACCTTTATGTTGAACCTAAACCATCAATTGTTTTTGATATATATCAATTGTAGCAAAACTGGAGCTTAGTTTGATTCAGTATTTAAAAGAGCTGATCATGTTTCATTGTTTACCTCTTTGATGTTAGAAATATCTCATTTCCTCAAATGAAATGCTTTATTGCTTGAGCATTTATTAGGTTGTCTGCTACATTGAGAGTTTCTAGAAGAATTTCAAAGAGCGAAATAAAAAAACTCTTTGACCATGGGTTTTGGTTTGGTCCCTCGTGAGTTCTTTGTTTTTTTATCTAATTTTTAGTGATATCTCATGAACTTTATCTAAAAGAAAGAAAAAAAATTGACCTTCCAAAGCAGCTGTAACACATCAGCGTCAACTTTCGTAGCAAATATCCTCGCAATTTCAAGAAGAGTAACAGCCATATCTGGGGAAGCCTTTAAAGCAAAAATGAAAAAAAAAAAAACTAGTGAGCAAACTTACACTTTCTATTATGCGTGAATACAAAAAAAAAAACACATTTACCCATTACTTGCAATGAGTTATACAAAGTTTACAAGGAAGACTACTAATAAGATATTGTTGTCGCTTTAGCAAAGCATAACTATAAAAATCCCTGCCGTGCATGGGGGTATGGGAAAGCACAACAAACTGAATATTTGAACAAATTCACCATATAATAACTACAGAATCAAATATACTAACAAGTCGTTAAGAGAAAAGGAATGTTAGATATAAAATCATTCATGATCCTTTCACCTAACAACTTGAGCTTTTAGTCTTTGACATGATATTAAACCCTATATGACTAAATGATCAAGAGTTTGACCTTTGCTTCCCTATTCTTTTTCAAATAACTGCAAAAGTAATGCACATTCTATGCTTCAAGCTCAAAAGGATCACGTGTGAAAGGGGCCACGCTTGGGGCTTTCACTTGACAGATTAAAATTAACAGAGTTGGCCTTTTGCAGCCAGCTGATCAATCCACATTATTTGCAAAAAGATTGCTAAAATTCAACTATATTGGTTTCCAATTGCCTCATCATTTTTCAGGCAATGCTTTGTTGAAAATATCCAAGTATGCCTAACATTGATATATACTTCACAAGAGAAAGTCCATTTACCTTTAACCGAGCATGCAAGGTGAGTAGTACATCATTCAAAAGTGCTGCTGACCAAGCTGGATCAGAAAGTTCTGATGCAATAATAGACTCTAGTTCATCGAATGAGTCAAACGGACCTTGCATCCAGATTAATGCCTTGAGCACCATGGCTCGTACATAAACACATTCACAGGCAACAGTCGTCCGTACCACTTCCATCAATGAGGCCAACAAACCTGCGACAGTATCTCTGCCAGCAGTTCCATTAGATACTGAAGAAGTCCTTCGAATGCCTACATCAAGGTATCAATTAAGTAGATAATAAGATAATATTTCAACATACCAAGATATCGCTAAGACTGTATCTAAACTTGGGTATAGATTTGTTTCGAGATAACTAATTGCATCCAACTGTTGAGTGGCAATCAAACTGCACTTATATTGTATCTGAGCTTACTTTATATCACAGAAACATTGAACTGGATTTTTCTTTGTGCAGAAAACTCAGAAAGGATTCATTTTGACTACAATTGGATGGAGAACTAGCAAACGTCTTTACAGAAGTCTTTTTAGGTTAACCTATATTACCCAACATGAAAAAAAGTGCTACAGAAGAATCCTGTGAATGTTAACAGCATTAAACACAGATAGTAACCATGCCTGTACTAAACCTAGCTTACAAGTACAAACACAGACACAAGCAGCTTAATAAGCGAATTCATTAAACAAGCACATAACAATATCTATCTTTCTTTCTAACAAAGTAATCAGAACCTATATCAAGAATACAAATCTCAAAATACAATCTGAAAAGCATGGCTAACAAAAGGAACAACTAAAAAAAAAAGAAACCGAAGGGGAAGAACATGAAGATAACCATATAAAACTGAGCAAAAATATTATGATTGTCAAGGATCAACTGTCCAAAAAGCTTAAGTCCTTTCATGAAGACCAATGATTGGTTTTATATCTCTTTGACAATTCAATTTAACATTCAAGAACCTTTGTAACTATTTGTATCTATATCTAATTATCTATAATAATTAAAAGATACTTAAAGGCTTGTTTAAAATGCTATGCAGGCATGCACCGCTAAACACATCAAATAAACATTACTTTCAGGGTGTGTGCTTTCATCTGAATCATTATAATCTGTAGAATCAACAAATGTATTGATGTTTGCTCCTTCTTCAACATCCTGTATGCCCATTGCAAAGGCAGCAACCCGACTTTTTCAAGAAATATATAAACCGCATGAGCTGCACTCCAAGAAATGTGGCAGGTGATGTTGGCAACACTCATCATAAACCACGCTAAAGTGGTGAATCAAAGAATGTTCCAGTCAAGTGAAGAACCTATAAATTTCTGAAGAACAGGATACTATTTTCCCTGAGTATAGACAACCATGACCGATGTAAGTAAGGACTATAAGAAAGAATGTATATCATCAAAAAGTTGGCACTTGACACTCTTGCCAACAACTAATTATCCCACGCCTCTATATAGGAAGGACTATTTCTTAAGAAGAGCTATATGAATAATTTCAACAGGCTAGGGCTTGGGCTTACCAGATCTCATCTCAAAATTCACTCTTAGTTCCTTTACTTCATTATTTACAAAGATAATGTTTTAAGAATTATACCTGAGGTAGGAAATTTCACATGGACAAACTCTAAAAACCCCAGGTATTTACCGAAGAAAGAAAAAAGGGTGTGCCCATATATTAAATTCAAATACCTTGCATCATCATCCCCATGTCTCCCTATATCATAATGTTGATTTCCTTTAGCATGGTTGTCTTCTCCACTAGGTTTCTCTCTAAATTATTACCATCTTCATTGTCAACATCAACATGTGTCGTGGGTTGAAAGCTTCCCTTATCAATATTGTCATATGCGAAACATCAATAATATGAACAAAAGATGTTAGTGGATGAACTTAATGTCGAATATTAATGCCTTTATCTCAGCACATGTATTAACAGATTAATAACATTCCTTAATGCTATTCACAAAAAACTTTATATCATTGTACATTGTCTTAATACTTTCCTCTAGAAATTTCACAAATACACCCAATGATTCAACAAAATAGTGAAAGACGTTGAAGGAAAACCTTCATGAACATCCTCAAATACAATTTGCTCTGTCTCCACATCATTTGCTACTCTACCCTTGTCATTTAATCCTCGTCTCAAATACCTACATAGCAATAACCACATAAATGAAGTTGCAAGTTGCACATATAATCTGGCAAATATATAATATTAGAATACTGACTAGAGCTTGGACAAATGTGATGAAGGATTATCTTGTTTTCTTTTAGAATTATGAATATGGTGAAGTTATTTAAGAAAACTTTTTGAAAATTCCCACTGGACATTAAGATAGCAAGCTATCTAGATGTGAAGGTTCATTTCTCAAGCTCATGAAAGGAAGAAGAGAGTTGGATTCAAGCTTAAACTCACACGACATTAACAACACTTAAAGAACCAAAATGAAAGAAGAAACA
This sequence comes from Vigna unguiculata, assembly GCF_037176805.1. NCBI lineage: Eukaryota > Viridiplantae > Streptophyta > Magnoliopsida > Fabales > Fabaceae > Vigna > Vigna unguiculata. Next base: position 17,348,334 of record NC_140795.1, on the reverse strand, counting down.
TTAAAAATGGAAAGCATAGAAGATGAAGCATGGAAGAAGCACGCCACTCATCAGGGGGATCTAAGCCAACCAAGCCCTAGAGATGAGTGATGGTGCCGCCACTTGCAAGCAAGATAAGGCAAAGGTGAGTTCACTTCTAGAAAGGAGAACTCACGAAAATTTAATGGTTGAAACACAATAGTTTAGAAACAAAATGATCAACCCTTTTACAAAACAAGGAGCACCCTTTAAATAGGAGTTCATAGGAGTCCTTTAGCAAATACAAAAACATGAAAAAGGATTAACTAGCAAACCCTAAACCTAATGTGAGAGTGAGTCTTGGCCAAGTGAAGGGAGATGATTGGTGGAGGCATTCCCATGAGGATTCCAGGCCAAAAGAAGAAGGAGACCAAGTGACCTTCTAAGGCATAAACCACAAAGGTAAAAGGAGACAAGGTACATGTCTACTTTTGCTTTTGCTTTATGCTTTTTGCTTTCCTCTCTCTTCTACTTCATCCAAGTGCTCCAATCACCAAGTGCCACCTAGTCATGCTCTACTTTCTCTTAATTACCTACAAAACAAGACAAACAAGGATTAGCATGTTGGTTTAAGTTAATCTAATATTGGTCAAAGGTCAACTTTGGATCAAAGTCAACAAGTCAACCAAAATAAGTCAACTAGAAACCAACTTAGGAAATTCAAACCAAAGTAATGCAAAACAAAGATAAAGGTGATGGAATAGAAGACTCCCCTCTAGACATGCTTTCTAGTGATCCTTCTTGAGGGAGCTTCTAAGGAGGTAGTCACACCTTCATCAAAATGAGAAACCCAAAATTAAAGTAAAGTTGGTATATTTGGTAAAATTAACTTGCACTGAATTTCTAGTAAGGAGTCTGATGGGAAAACTCAGCACTCAACCCCAATTGTAAGAAATTCTATTTTTTTTGTGTATCAGTGGAAAATATTTGTATTTCATACGATAAATAAGATTATATAATAAAGGAAATTAATATCATGTAATGATTACATAAGGAAAAGGTTGCTCCTGAATACATTAGGTATCCATGAATATATGCAATTCCACTTAAATTTATTATCAATGCAATATCTTTTCAATTCAACACTAAAATTAAACAGGCTTGTGTATTTTAGGCACTGAATCAATCTAATAATATCTCCACAACCTTAAAGGCTCTCTGTTTTATTCTTTAAAAGAAAAACATCCATTAATGAGTAACTGCAATATAATTTTTTAAAATGGAAAGTGGAGTATTTAATGCTTTCTTATGAGTATTTGAAAGGAACAAACAAAATTGGAAAATCATCCTTTGATGTCCAAAAAATACTGCCAACTGATATGGGGGTAATAGTATAAACATGAACATAGCAATATTCGAAAGAAATGGAGAATGTAGCATACAAGTGGCTAATACTATGTTGAAAGACAATAAGCAGAAGGTTTAATAATAGCTTAAGAAATATTGGTTACTTACACTTAACTGTTATAATTAAGAAATATTTGTGTGTGCCTCAATTTTATTAATATCGTAAGCAAAACTATATAATGTCATAACAGGTGATTCACGCACACACACACAAATTCAAATTCCTTATTTATTAGGGACAAAAAGCTCACTCTTCTGATAATAAAAAAATCACACAGACCTAAATATTCGAAATACCTAAATAAAGTACAATTTGAATAAAAACTCCAACAAATGGTATTTCAAAGAACATTTCTTAGAAGAAAAATTTCTATGTAACCAAAAATAGAACATATGAATGTCAACTTACCAATGGTTCTTTGATAACCTTATTTACCATGCCATAAAAAGATATTGTCCTATTAATGCTTCCTGAAGTTCCATCCACTTCAGATTCTGCCCACTCTATACTCTATATGAGAAGAGGCTTGAACATGCTCTCCGTAAGTTTTAGGAAAGAATAGTCAATGTGTTAAAGCAATATAATCGAAATAATCAATCACAGTCACAAGATCGGGGAAAAGATAAAAAACAAGATCAATAATCTCAAAGCAAAATTACCAAATGGAGATGGAGGTGAAGGATAAGGAACCTGTAAGTAGTCGATTTGAGTAATTGATCCTTGAAAGCAATCGGAACATTTCTCAAGCAAATAAAGATGAAGGTGAAGGAGACCTAACCTGAAATTTAGTAAAGGGACAGAGAGCTGAAGTAATGGGAGAAAGAAGAATACCAAAAACCATGGCAACCTGAAAAAAATCGTGGAATCAGTAACAACTTTAAAATTATAAATCTCACCTAAATCTCAACCTAATATAAAAACGAGACGAGCACTAACCACAACCACCTATCTCAGGCAACCTTTCCCATTGATATCCCCTACCAATGACATAAATGAAATTTGTTTTGCATTAGGAAACAAGGAAGATTAACATAAAAAAAAAATATACAATTTGAGTTTGAGATCCACGATTAGGGTTTTATACCTTTTCCATTTGAGAACCTTGGGTTTTCTGGGTTTAGTGGAGGCTTGACGCAATGAATCGTGTAGACACAAATAATCGACATTGAAATTTATAAATCTTTGAGCATCTATGATTTTCTTCAAGGAAGAAGAGACATCGTGTTTGAGACAATGAAACGTAAATCTTAGGTCGTGCGGGAGATGAGGTAAGGGGAGAAGAGACAAATGGAAGTTCAACAATGTATCTATAAGAAGATGAGGTGATGGGAGAACGCTCAGATTCAATGAGGAGAAAGAGAGACGAGCTTTAAAAATCAAAACTCAGAAGCATTATTAAGAAACAACGGAAAATCAAAAGTTTTATTTTAGTCAGACAACGTCGTCGCTGAATGGAGAGTGTACTATTGTGTTGTGTTCAGAGGAATGGAGAGTGTACTATTGTGTTCTTCAGAGGAAGACGTCGCTCAAAGAAAGCATGTAGCGGTTTAGATAATCGTGAGAAATTTTTTTACTTTTTAACGGTTTAGAATAACCGCGAGAAATACACCGTCAATAAAAAATATATTTTTTGTAGTATATATATATATATATATATATATATATATATAAAACACTATTTTGAAAATCTACTAAATTTGTATAGTTGAAAATAAGAATACAACCGGTAACAAAATTACTAACAATTATTATTATTTATAATTTATTAATGGAGATAAAAGGGTATTTAATATTTTTTTTGGAAAAACTATCATATTTGTACTAATTTCAAAAATAAATAATAAATAATAAAAGTTTTTGACACACTTGATCATTTAAAATCAATTTCCACATTTCAGGGATTGAAAATAAAAACCTTCTTTCAATTGTGTATTGCAAGCAATCACTATTCCAATTTTATGATAGGAGTTTTCTTTGATAGAGCTATCCTCTCTACAGAGTTCAAATTGTGATCTTTTTAGCATTAAAACTTTGTCTTTCTATAAGCTAAGAAGGGTTTTTCAAAAGCATTCTAGTTGAGCCATAAACAGTTTTGAAAAATGATATTGGAATGGGACAATCAAGAATGGTTGAGAGCTGAAAGAATACTTGTTTAACCCATAAATGTCTTGGGACAAAAATACTTGTTTAAGTCAAAAGTAGTTTAGAGAAGGATACCTATCTGTGCTTCGCAACTTGAGTCTTCCTAATGATATTTGACTAGTTTGTCAAGAACTCATCGTAATATGTAATAAACAAGTATAAAAATACTAAGTATCTGTTTTCTCCCTTTGATCTTTTACATGCATGTTAAGTACTTGTTTAACTAAGTATAAATAAGGTAAAACCTAAAACTAACCTTGCAAAATTGATTTTTTACATTGTTTATATATTCTCACACACTTCTTTCACCCAATATAGCATGAGTTAGAAACACTTAAAAGGTCAAACACAAAAGTGAAAAATCTGTATTCACTCCCAAATTAGTCTTTACACAATTGATTGATAAGGTAATTTACCATCTTGTTTTTTAATACCTCTTAAAAGACACATGCAAAACTTGAACCCAAGTCCTCTCAATACTACCCAACATAATCAATCACTTGAGCCATCATTGTTCCTTGTTATGATTGGCGCATTTAATTCCTTTAGGTGCATCCCTTCATCCAATATTATCGTAATTAAATATTTATTTATATTTAAATTTCTCAAGTCTTATAGAGTGAGCTCCCATCTCCTTTATTCTCCGTTTCAGTACCGATGGTGGGCTGAGGTTGGATTATCAAACTTTCTGTAAGCATTCTCCTAAAATCCTTGATTGATTAGTTGGATTATGTATCTGGATTTAGTTTTAATTGGTACTACAATTATTGTGTTGTTCAGTCTAATATAATGTAAGGTTTAAGGTTGCAAATTCTTATTTAATTTTCTGATTGAAACTTTACCTTTTTTTTATTGAATATGCTTCTAATCTTTCCCTTGTTGCTGTGTTTATCTATCCTTTGCTTCAATGATGTAGAAGTTAAATGGATGATTAGTAAAGTTGTCAATGATTGTTGTGAAGTAGTTTTGAAAACTAGTGTCCATGATATATTAAAAATTAATTAATTAAATTTTTTTGTGAGAATTGCGCAAATGATATAAATTATATAAGTAGTTGGCCCTCGTTATTTGAGTCGGCCATAACACTCATTGCTAAATTGTAATTGCTTCCGCTCTTAGAGAATGGGTTGTTTACCCATGCAGATCCGACACAATAGCATCAGTATTTTTATTTTGGATGTGTTTTATTACTACTCTAATCCATGCTTTTCTTGTAGTGGTTACCATCAAAGTGAAAAAACTGTATTTATTAATTATGGAACCTTACATAAAAATTTTAAATTACCCAAATTAGTCTTTAAACAATTAATGATACAATTTACTGTCTTGTTTTCTAATACTCCTCAAAAGGGTTGCATTAGATTGGTTTACTCAATTACCAACTATTTGTTATTCCTTTTTTACTAAAGTGTAGGAACGTTAGATTGGTTTACTCAATTACCAACTATTTGTTATTCCTTTTTTACTAAAGTGTAGGAACGTTGTTGTGAAACAGTACGCGGTACAAATCTGACAAAAGTAATTATATTATTTTTGCATTGATTAAAAAGTATTAGTTAATCTTATTTAGTATTTTTGTCTTTTAATTATTCTCAAATTAAAGTTATTAACAAGATTACATTTAAAGATAAGATTTTTTTAAACAGCTAGAGAATTCAAACTTATATAAATTTATGTGCACTAATAAAATACACTTACTTTCCTCATACATTTAAGTCCTTGGAGAATATATATGATAGATTAATTTAATGAATTAATTATTTTTAAAAAAAGTTTGTTCTGTCAAAGTTGTTGTTTTGAAAATTATTTGCTTATATTTTAGAATCTACTTCAATATACTAGTAAAGACAACATATTAAATTGGACAAAACTCAATTTCTTCTCGCAATTCTTTAACAATGAAGGTAACATTATTTAGTATTAATTTGTGTATTTGCATCTATACAAAGAATGCATTGGTTACTTGGAACAACAACATATATCATCATTGCATATCCCTGCTTTATAACCTAAATTTTGGCAATTGTTGCACAGTCAAGAAATTCAATGCATCGTGTTTGAAAAACTGGTTTGCTGCTAACACCTGCATTATTATCAATACTTATAATTAGAAAGAATAAATTCAAATCAAATTCAAACTATTGTACAAATGAATTCAAGTTTTGAAAGTTATTTGTATTCATACCAGATGAAAATAGAGTAATAAACATGACTGCAATAATAAGTTTTAGAAAAACTAAGGAAAGAAGTGAACGAGCCATTCTTCTAACTTTGAAAACCTATGAATCTTTTGTGTGGTGTGGGATTCAATGTATGTGAACGAGCATAATCTACCTCTATTTATAGTGTACGTGTTTATTAATTAAGTATATAATATATTTATTAAATGTAATATTAGAAATTATTTTCTATAATTTATTTACTATATATGTATATATAATATATACTTTTAAAAAAAGCTATATACGCATACCATAAATAATTTCAAAATTAATATTATAAACAATACTTTCTAAAATAAGTTCCAAGTTAGGATATTATAAATAATTATAAAATTAATATTAGCAATTATTTTGTATAATTGATTTAGGGATATAAAAGTGTATATAATTATTCTCTTAAAAGAATTTCCTAATTTAATTTGAGTACTTTAAAATAACAAGATAGTTGTGATCAATATTTTCAAACCTAGATCATTTTAAGGTAATTTTAAAGGAATAAAAATTTGAAAGTATATAAATCAAATTAAACGTCTATTTTTTTTAACTGATTTAGAATTTGTTTTTCAAGAACTACCAACGTTATGCTATAAATAATTAAAAATTAATATTGAGAATTATTTTTATCATTTATTAATGAACATAAAAGTATATGTTATATTTTTTTTAAAGCTATACCACTTGATTTATTTTTAGATAATATTTAACTAAATCAATATTTAAATATTACACATATAATTTAGAAGTTTATTCTTTCTTATATTTTAAAATATAATTTTACACAAATCCTTACTCTAAATTCCTCTCTAAAAAAATTGAGTTTCGTTGTTCTATCATATCATAATATAAAAGAATAAAATAGACTATAGAACATATTTAGTAAAAGCAAAAAAATGAAAAATTGCGTGTAATGTTTAATTAATGTTTATCGAGTATGTAATATATTTATTAAACATAATTTAAACATTTTTTTCTAATTTATTAATAAACATAAAAGTGTATCTATTATATTTTTATAAAAGCTACAAAACTCGTATGTTATACGTAATTACAAAATAAATTGTTCCTGCAGAGAACAAACAAGATAGGTTAGGCACAAACGTCACCTTACTGCGTAATTCGCTATCTCCTCAGTTGGCCTCTTTCCGGTTGGTACATGTTGACTTGGACCCAGGAGGGGTTACCTGCAGAAGGGACTCCGAAGCTCAAGTAAGTCAAAGCTCTTAGAAGGTCAAATTTGTGATTAGTGGAGTAATGAATGCGTACCTTTAATTACTGGGGTCCACGTGTATTTATAGAGTATTAATCATGTTTGGTTATGCCATGGGCCGGGCCTTGGCTTGGGCTTTTAGTTTGGGCTTGTAAGTGGGCCTGGGCCCTATCCCAGGCCCTCAGGACCCATTGAACATTATGGGGAGCTTTAACTTTACTAAGTACATTGGAGTAGTCGGCCTAGGCCGACTACTTTCCTTGGCGGTTTATGTTGGTTATGTGTTGCCTTGTGCAGGTTGTTCCTCTAGACGTTTAGGTTATCGGTTTGGTCTGGTAAGTCTTAGGTCAACTCGGCTTAGGTTGACTACTTGACTTGCTTTGGAGTATATGTATCGTTTTATTACTTATTTGGTCGAGTTTTGCTAGGTGTGGTACACCAGTCCCCCAGCCTTGGCCGATATGAGTTGTCGGTCAAGGGTGATATGTGTTTGTGTGCTAACGGGATCGACTGGGTGTGGTACACCAGTCCCCCAACCTTTAAGTGTGATGAACAGTGTTAAGGCTAAAAGTGATAGAAGGTTGATGGTAGGTGAAGGGGTGTCAGGGGTCAAATTAGGGGGTTTTGGCGCCATTGTTTTTAAGAGTCATGTCTCTTGTAATGATGGTGTCGATTGGTATGAGTTGTTGTTTTGGCGAGAAGGGGTTTTTACCATTTGGGATTCTGGCCTATAAATATGGATTTCAAAACAAGCAAGGGTTTACTTGGTTCATTTGCGAGAGTTTCGTATTCAGAGATCTTGTGCTTTTTCTTGTCCTACTAGTTCCCAATTCCAGCCGACATCTTTCCAGAAACACGAGAAAAGGTATGTCTAGTAGCGATAGCTTGTCGTTGTCTACATCTAGTAGTGAGAGTGTGGAGTCGGGGAGGAGTAGAGGTAGGCAAGTTGATGAAGAGAGTACCAGTTCTGGAGGTATGGTAAGTGGGATCCCTATGGAGACAGTGAGGGAGGTCCGAGAAGATCCCCCTGAGGAGTTGGCTGAGAGTAACTAGTTGGCCAAAGGCGGTTATGAGTGGGTGGCTGTCGATGTCCGTAATCAATCATCTTTATTTCGGTGGTCTCGCTTGTTGAACTCTTGGCTGAATTGCATGCCTGTCATCTCAAAAGGTGTAAGCGGGGATATCGTTTTCGTGGAGAGAGTTAGCACTATTGGTCGTGTGTCACGGGCAGGAGGGGGCCACGGAGAAGTTCTTCTACATGTACATGTGTCACTTTTCTCAGCTTCATGTGCGGTTGCTGTTAGATGATTTCACTATGGGTGTGTTGCGCGCGCTGAACGTGGCACTTACATAGTTGCACCTGAACAGTTGGGCTTACTTGCAAGCCTTCCGCATCTTGTGCCAATCCCTATACTTGGAGCCTTCGCCTTACACTTTCTTGTACTTCTATGATACTAGACCCCGCCAGCCGACTACTTGGCTGTCTCTGATAAGTCATCCTAGCATCAGCAGACTGGACGCATTTTCCCAGTCCTTTAAGCACTTTAAGAACGGATACGTCAAAGTTGTGGTGAAGGAAGAAGGCAAGCCCTATTTCTTGAACGCGGATGGGAGTACAAAATTCCCATTTAGTTGGACGGGTACCCCTTCTCGGTACAAGGATATGGGGATCAATGAGTTGTCAGTGGGGGATAAGGTGGTGGTGGAGACCTTATTGCCCACTAAGGGCCTAGTTAGAGTTTATAATTCGGTGCATCCGATTATAGATATTGAAGGTATTTGTTTATTACTTAAATTGTGTTAATGATTCTAAGTTGTATTAAACGGGGTTTAATATGTTATTGTAGGGCACATGGCGCAATCGGGGAAGAAGAATTTGGCGCTCTTCCAGTCGTTGAGGAAGGAGATTGCCGCTAAAGCTAAGGCAACTAGGAAGACTGACGTTCCCAACCTGCAAGAGTCCGTGGTGGAAGTACATGTACATGGCGGAACAAAGAGGAAGGCCGAGTTGCCGCCTCGCCTCGACAAGGGGAAGGATGTGAAGAAAGTGAGGGCGGCCCTACTCGGGGCGGGGTCGGCCAGTGGGGCAGGGTCGACTAGTGGGGTGAAGGGACCAGAGTCTGGCTTGATTGAGTTGCCAAAAATATCTGTGAGGAAGGATATCACGATCAACCTCCCAGATACCATTATAAACTCTATTGATGGTATGGAGGCGGATCATATCGTGAGGACGATGGTGGAATTTGGAAGTAAAGCCTTGATATTAAGCCATCATGTGGGGTCTTTATATCGGCGGGAGGTGAAGGAGGGAGGTCGGGAAAGGGTGGAAGAGTTGCAGGGGAAAGTCGACAAGCTTGAGGAAGAGAAGGCTGCGTTGGAGAAGGAAAATGAGGGTTGGGAGGAGGAGAGAAAAAGGCTGGCAACATGGCGGGTTCGCTGTTGGGACTCAGAGGGAAAATTGAACAAGAGGATAGGGGAGTTTGAGGAAGACTATGATGAATTGAAAGACAAGTATGATGGTGCTGTAGGTGAGCTTGATGATCTGAAGAATTGCATCATACAAAAGCACATCAACGGTTTTGAGAAGGGACTACATCAAGTAGCCTTTTTCCACCAAGAGGTTGACATTACGGACTCAAAGTTTGATGTGAACAAGGACGTTATTGACAAGAAGCTCGTCAAGGAAGATGAAAGCGGTGCAGATGAGGAGGCGGAGGAGAAGGCGGCTGAAAAGGAGAAGGAAGCGGGTGATGCCAAGGAGGTGGCCCCTGATGCAGCAGAATATGATCCCGATTTTTATTGATTTGAGAATATTATTTGAGCCTATGTCTGTAGTATTTGGTACATTACGTTACCTTGGTACACTTTTGCATTTATGCTTAATGCGATTAATGTTCTGTATGTTATTGTGTATGATGGATTTTGATGATTTGTGGTGTATGTATGGGGCGTGTGATTATATGTTAAGGGTGTTCGACCCAGGCCGCTTACTTGTGGTAAGGGTGGGGAACTTAAACGAGCTAAACACAAGTTAGGGGTGTTCAACCCAGGCCGCTTACTTGTGGTAAGGGTGGGGAACTTAAACGAATCAAACACGAGTCAAGGGTGTTTGACCCAGGCCGTTTACTTGTGGTAAGGGTGGGGAACTTAAGCGAATCAAAAACGAGTTAGGGGTGTTCGACCCAGGCCGCTTACTTGTGGTAAGGGTGGGGAACTTAAACGAATTAACAACAAGTTAGGGGTGTTCGACCCAGGCCGCTTACTTGTGGTAAGGGTGGGGAACTTAAACGAATTAACAACAAGTTAGGGGTGTTCGACCCAAGCCGCTTACTTGTGGTAAGGGTGGGGAACTTAAACAAATTAACAACAAGTTAGGGGTGTTCGACCCAAGCCGCTTACTTGTGGTAAGGGTGGGGAACTTAAACGAATGTGAGAGTAAAAACATAGGAAAGTTGTATAGTTGAGAACCCTTCGTTTTATTTATTGAATATGGGGTGGCTCGTTAAAACCTCCCTGGCCAAAACCCTCCTTAGGGAAAAAAGACCAGGCGAGGAAAAAGAGTACACCCAGGGTTACAAGTATTCGGCTTAATGCAGTCTACATTTAACTAAAATAAAATTGGAGGTGGGACACGTTCCAAGTGTTGGGTATCTCTTCCCCAGATAAATGTTTAAGGCGATAAGCTCCTCCTCCTGCGTCTTCACGTATGCGGTATGGGCCGTCCTAGTTGGCGGAGAATTTTCCATCCTTCTTTCTTGCATTGCTGGCCATTCTCCATACTAAGTCCCCGATTGCGAATGATCGTTGACATAGGTTTGCGTTATACTTTCTGGAAGCTTTTCGTTTGGCAGTAAATTGCGTATCTGGGATTTTTCTCTGAGTTTGGGTATGAGGTCGAGATGAGTGGCCATGTTTTGGTGGTTGTGGGTTGGGTCGTATAGTTCTCGGCGCAGGGATGGTTCGCCAATTTCAACCGGTATCATGGCTTCTGCACCGTAAACTAGGCTGAATGGGGATTCATTTGTTGATGATTGAGGGGTGCACCTATACGCCCATAGCACTTCTACTAACTCTTCGGGCCATCGGCCTTTGGCGCTATCTAATCTCTTGCGCAGTTCCACTAGGATAACCTTGTTGGCCGCCTCTGCTTATCCATTAGTTTGTGGGTGTTCTAGAGAACTTGTGATGTGTTTGATGCCCATGCCAGTGTAAAACTTGGCTAGCTCTTTGTCTATAAATTGTCGGCCATTATCCGTGATGATGGTATGTGGAACACCATATCTGCATATAATATCTTTCCAAACAAACTACTGAACTTGTTGGGCCGTGGTGGTGGTTAGTGGCTTGGCTTCTATCCATTTGGTGAAGTAGTCGACGACTACAATTAGGAATTTCACTTGCCCTTTGCCGGGTGTGAAGGGGCCGAGGATATCCATTACCCATTTAGCGAATGGCCATGGGGATAATATGTGATGGAGTTGTTCTTGCTTCTAGTGGATGAGGTTACCATGTTTTTGGCATAGGTTTGCACTTTCTGGTATAGTCCTGGCAGTCTGCTTCTATTATATTTTAAATTATATTTTATTATTTATTAATTAACTTAAAAATGTTGCACGACAATTTTTAAAAAATTATCAAAATCAACGTAGAAAATTAATTTTAGATTATACTTTTTATAATTTATTAATGAATATATATATATATATATATATATATATATATATATATATATATATATATATATATATATATATATCATTATTTTGAAAAACTAGTATAGTTGAAAATAACAAAATAACCGTCAATAAAATTATTAATAATAATTATTTTTTATTATTTTTTAATGGAGATAAATCGTCTTCAAGTTGTGTACTTGAGAAAGAATTCACTATCCCAATTTTATGACATAAGGTTTTTTGTCAAATACCTATCATCTCCATAAAGTTAAAATTGTGATATTTTGAACAATAACACCTTGTCTTTGTATACGTCCAGAAGAGTTTGTCACAAGAATTCTTGTTGAGTCGTAAGTGGTTTTGAAAAATGATATTTGAACAGGAGCCGAAACAATGTTTGTTTAACCTATAAATATCTTCGGAATAAAATATTTGTTTAAGTCGTTTGGAGAATAATATATATATGCGGTTTGCAAATTAAGTCTGCCTAGTGATCATTTACTGGGTGGTCAAGAACTAACCGTAATCTGTAATAAAGAAGAAACCGATATAAAAATACTAAGTAATTTTTTCTCCATTTGATCTTTTACATGCATGTTCTCCACTTGTTTATCTAACTATAGAGAAGGTAAAACCTAAAACTAAGCTTGCAAAAATATTTTTCTACATTGTTTATATATTCTCACACACTTCTTTCACCCCAAATAACAAAATTTAGAAACATTTAAAAAGTTAAATCAGAAATCCAAACCTCAACAAACACCTCTTTGATCTTAGGAGGATCTTATGACAAATTATTATTGACAAAATTTGTGAAAGAACATTACCACCAAAGTGGAAAAACTGTACTCATTAACCGTTATCATGAAAGTTTACAAAAATGTTTTATGTTACCCCAATTAGTCTTTACACAAATGATTGATTATGCAATTTACCGTCTTGTTTTCTAACACCTCTAGAAAGGGTTGCATTATATTGGTTTACTCAATTACCAACTATTTATTATTCATTTTTTACTAAAATGTAGGAAAGTTTTGCAACGTACTCGGTAGAAATTTGAACACAATTAATTATATTATTTATGCATTGATTAAAATGTAATAGTTACTTAGTATTTTTTTATAGCATAAATAAATATTTTTTAATTATTCTCATATTACAATTATTAACAAAACATGATTAAATTTAAAGATTAATTTTTTTTTTTAAATTGCAAGAGAGTTCAAACTTATTTATATTTGTGTACACCAAGTAAATACACATAATTTTCGTGTATAATTAACGCCTTGGAGAATATGATGGATTGATTTAATGAATTATTTTTTTGTTAAAAGGTTGTTTTGTCATATATGTTTCGAAAATTATTTGTGTATATTTTAGAATATACTTTAATATACGAGTAAAGACAACATAGTAAACTAGAGAAAATTCAATTTCTTCGTACAATTTTTTAACAATGAAGGTAATATTATTTGGTATTGCTTTGTGTATTTGCATCCATACAAACAATGCATTGGTTACTTGGAACAACAACATAGACCATCATTGCATATTCCTTTTGTATAACCTAAATTCCGGTAATTGTTAACACAGTCAAGAAATTCAATGCATCGTGTTTGACAAACTTGTTTGCTGCTAACACTTGTATTTTTATCAATACTTATAATTAGAAAGAATAAATTCAAATCAAATTCAAAAAATTGTGCAAATAAGTTCCAGTTTTGAAAGCTATTTTTATTCATACCGGATGAAAATAGAAAAATAAACATGACTGCAAAGATAAGTTTCAGAGAAATCAATGAGAAAAGTGAACAAGCCATTTTTCTAGCTTTGAAAACCTATGGATTTTATTGTGGTGTGGGATTCAAACTTTGCATAATATACCTCTATTACATGTTTATTAATTAAGTATATAATATATTTATTAAATGTAATATTAGAAATTATTTTCTATAATTTATTTACTATATATGATATATAATATTAAAAAAAGTTATACATAAACCATAAATATTTTCAAAATGAATTAAAAATTAATATTATTTTAAGGCTATACCACTTAATTTATTTTAAGATAATATTTTTTATATTTTTTATACTTTATATTTTTTATAATTTATTAATGAAGATAAAAGTATATATATATATATATATATATATATATATATATATATATATATATATAATTATTACGAAAAACTACCAAATTAGTATAGTTGAAAATCACAAAATAACCGACAATAAAATTATTAATAGTAATTATTGTTTGTTATTTTTTAATGGAGATAAACCGTCTTTCAATTGTGTACTTATGAAAGAATTCACTATCTCAATTTGATGACATAAGTTTTTTGTCAAATACCTATCATCTCCATAAAGATGAAATTGTGATCTTTTGAACAATAACACCTTGTATACGTCGAGAAGGGTTTGTCAAAAGAATTCTAGTTGAGTCGTAAGCAATTTTGAAAAATGATATTTGATCGGGAGCTGGAAGAATGTTTGTTTAACCCATAAATGTCTTCGGAATGAAATATTTGTTCAAGTCAAAAGTGGCCTCGAGAATAATACATATATGCGGTTCGCAAATTAAGTCTGCCTAGTGATTGTTTACTGGGTGGTCAATAACTAACCGTAATCTGTAATAAAGAAGAAACCGGTATAAAAATACTAAGTATCTTTTTTTCTCCATTTGATCTTTTACATGCATGTTATCTACTTGTTTATCTAACTATAGAGAAGGTAAAACCTAAAACTAACCTTGCAAAAATGTTTTTCTACATTGTTTATATATTCTCACACACTTCTTTCACCCCATATAACAAAATTTAGAAACATTTAAAAAGTCAAATCAGAAATTCAAACCTCAACAAACACCTCTTTGATCTTAGGAGGATCATACGACATATTATTATTGACAAAATTTGTTAAAGAACATTACCACCAAAGTGGAAAAACTATACTCATTAACCATTATCATGGAAGTTTACATAAATGTTTTATGTTACCCCAATTAGTCTTTACACAAATGATTGATTATGCAATTTACCATCTTGTTTTCTAACACCTCTTAAAAGGGTTGCATTAAATTGGTTTACTTAATTACCCACTATTTATTATTCATTTTTCACTAAAATGTAGGAAAGTTTTGCAACGTACTCGGTACAAATTTGAACACAATTACTTATATTATTTATGCATTTATTAAAAAGTAATAGTTACTTAGTATTTTTCTTATAGCATAAATAAATATATTTTTAATTATTCTCATATTACAATTATTAACAAAACATAATTAAATTTAAAGATTATTTTTTTTAAAATTGCAAGAGAATTCAAACTTATTTATATTTGTGGGCACCAAGTAAATACACATAATTTTCTTGTACAATAAAAGCCTTGGAGAATATGATGGATTAATTTAATGAATTAATTTGTTTTGAAAAGGTTGTTTAGTTAGAGATGTTTTGAAACTATTTGTTTATATTTTAGTGTAACACCCCATTTAAATAATAACTTTAATTTAAATGAAATGCCACACAAATAGAAATTTAGAGACAAGTCCTGGAGTATAAACGCTACTCCCACAATATCTTGAAAATACTAGGAGAGACCAAAGCACACCACGATGCCAGATACAAATGAAAACCAAAGATGATGAAGGATTATCTTGTTCCTTTTTAAGATTATTGAATATGGTGTGAGTTGATTAAGAAAGCTAAGTGAAATCCCCACTGGACATTAAGATAGTAAGCTATCTAGATGTGAAGGTTCCTTTCACAAAGCTCGAGAGAAGAAGATGATGGATTGATTCAAAACAAAAAGGAAATGGAAAGCACATATAAACCATAGAAAACCAAGAATAATTAAAGGAAGAAGAAAACATAAAATGGAAAGGAAAGAAATGGTAAAAAATGTGAGAAGCACGCCACTACAAGGCTAGGCTAGAAGCCATGGCAACCTTGAAGATGAGTGGATGTGTGCCGCCACTTGCTATGCAAGATAAGGCTTAAAATTATTCACTCCCAAGGGAGGAAACTCTCACAAATGGTTGAGACACAAGAGTGTTTTTACTTCAAAATGTTCAACCCTTTTACATGTCTAGGAGCACCCCTTATATAGAAGAGTTTAGGGGCCTCTAAGCAAATAAAAGATACCTAAGGATGTCTCTACAAAAACCTAACCCTAGCTTCTAGAAACTAGGTGAAATAAGGTTACAAAAATGAGAGACAAAAGAACTAACTATGGTGTGTGCAAGGCTAATTTTGTTCTAGCACAAAAGGAGACAAAGAATGTGTCTCATATGTCTCCAAAAAGTGGCCAAAGTATGTCTCCAAAGTGTACCTTTGGTCTCCTTTGTTTTTAGCACACTATGGCCACTTTTTAGAGACATATGAGACACATTCTTGGTCTCCTTTTGTGCTAAAACGAAATTAGCCTTGCACACACCATATTTAGCTCTTTTGTCTCTCATTTTTGTAACCTTATTTGACCTAGTTTCTAGAAGCTAGGGTTAGGTTTTTATAGAGACATCCTTAGGTATCTTTTATTTGCATAGAGGACCCTAAACTCTTCTATATAAGGGGTGCTCCTAGACATGTAAAAGGGTTGAACATTTTGAAGTAAAAACACACTTATGTCTCAACCATTTGTGAGAGTTTCCTCCCTTGGGAGTGAATACTTTTAAGCCTTATCTTGCATAGCAAGTGGTGGCACACATCCACTCATCTTGAAGGTTGCCATGGCTTCTAGCCTAACCTTGTAGTGGCGTACTTCTCAAATTTTTACCATTTCTTTCCTTTCCATTTTATGTTTTCTTCTTTCTTTAATTGTTCTTGGTTTTCTATGGTTTATGTGCTTTCCATTTTCTTTTTGTTTTGAATCAATCCATCATCTTCTTCTCTTGAGCTTTGTGAAAGGAACCTTCACATCTAGATAGCCTGCTATCTTAATGTCCAGTGGGGATTTCACTTAGCTTTCTTAATCAACTCACACCATATTCAATAAACATAAAAAGGAACAAGTTAATCCTTCATTAACAATGGAGTTCTCGTGGTGTAGTGCAGGGACGGTGGTGGCAGAGCAGTGGCTCCCATGGTGGTCGTGAGTGTTGGCTGCTAGGGTTTGAGGGAAGAAGATGATGATGACGTGGCACTACTTTATTGGTTCACATGCATGTGCAAGGATTATGCCCACGTGGCTTCTTCTGGTTCGTCAACTCAATTAGTGGAGGATTTCCACATGGCACCATTTTAGTGAACGAAGTTTAAGTGGTAGGAAAGGTGCAACTTAGTAAAAAATTGGGGATGCAGAATTGGTTTTTGGAAAGGAGTGTATAAGTATAAACTGGGGTGCATAAGTGATTTTTCCAGCACTTGTTAATTTCAGCCTTATTTAAAGGTGTTATGTAACTTCAATCAATTTATTTTCCCACCTTGAATGAGCTTAATCTTAACTTCAGCTACATCAACAAAAGTTAAAATATCCAAAAATAATTTATGCAGCTAAAAATCACTTTTTAAGACATTTTTATCACACAAGCTCAAATAGGCTAATTATCAGAACTATCAATTAAATTACTCTTTAAGCATACAAATTCAATTAAATACCCAAAATTAAACACTGAATGAGGGCAAAAATATGCACTCATCAATCACCCAAGCATGTTATGACCTTCCACCTTTACACTAAGACTCGACACGACTCATCCGGATACGTATAATTTAGTCGAATTCAGCGGATGCTTGCACTTGTGGTGGATTTCTCTACTCACCCCTGAGTTGTTCAGCCCGAGCTAAGTGGTACAAGTGTTACAATGTCTCAATCCCCCACACACAAGGTTAGCCCTTAATGAGTTTCGGGCCTCCTACTACTCTCACCACAAGAGTCAGTCCGCTCTATGTGAGACTAACTGATTCCTTCACTAGTGAAGTTTTGGCCTTTTAACTCGCGTTATAGGCCTCGGTTATCGCTTAACCGAAGCATAAAATGGTGCGGTGGCACTTTTGCAATTTTTTCCAACTTTTATGCTTCGGTTCATTAGAAAACCGGTGCCAAAAGGTATGATATGCCTCGGTTTTGAAGACTCGAAGCCTAAAAGTTGGCTAATATTTCAAAAATGTTACTACAGCAGTGATATTTTGCCTTGGTTGGAATTGAACCGCTGCCAAAACCTGTTTTCTGCCTCGGTTAAAAAATGAACCGAGGCCAAAAGTTATTTTCTGCCTCGGTTGGAATTGAACCCTGCCAAAAACTGTCTTCTGCCTCGGTTAAAAATTGAACCGAGGCCAAAAGGTTCGTTAGGGTTCAAAAATCGTGAATCACTTTTTTTCTTCTTCTTCCTCGCGTGCGAGTTCTCTCTCTTAACCACCCACCTCCACTGCTACTGTTACGCTCCGACCACTCGCGACTACTTGACGTTTTGCTCATTCTTGTTCTGGCTTAGCGACGTGCGATTTGGGGCTCACGAAGTGAGCATCATTTTGTTGTGTTGTAGGTGCGTGGATGAAGATCTGTCGTTGATGGTGGCGAGAAGTGTAGGTGGCGGCAACTTGAAGAAACTTGTCATTGCGATGGAGCTAGTTTTGCGATTTGGGGGAGGAGACGCGATTTAGGGTTTGTGATTTGCTGCAGATGGTTGATTTTTGTTTGCATTTATGCAAATGTGATGTTCACATTTTCGTGTATGAAGAACATGGGGCTTCCATGATGGTGGCACAATTCACAAATTGCTCTTACGATGAAGGAGAAGATTGCAGTGGTTGCAGATCTTTTGTTTTGAGTTTCGGATGTGGCGGTGGTTGACGGAGCTGTGATGAAACCATGGTGGCTACCTAGGGTTTCTGGTGGAGAAGATGGGATGTTGAAAATGCAGAGAGGCACATATGGCCTCGGTTCTCAGCAAAACCGAGGCAGAATATGAAGCTTCTGCTTCGATTGAGACCCGAGGCAAAAAGCTAACCTTTTTGGCATCGCCCTAATATGCCTCGGTTCTAGAACCGGGGCAAAATGACAAAAATAACCGCTGCCAAAAGTCCTTCCTACACTAGTGCTTAGAGCGTCAGGATGCAACCTTACCTTGAATCCTTAGCAAATTATATAGATGGGGCACCACCATGAACTCCCACTAACATGGGTCATGGAATTACGTCTCGACCACTGAAGCACGACCCTGAAATCCCACCTAGAGATTTCATGGAATTACGTACTGACCACATACCAATCATATTCAAACAATCAAGTAATATTTATCGTGCATATACACCTCATGTCAACCTTTATAACCAACCTCTTTTATATTCCAGGTCAAACCCATACCAATTCATCATCCTCCATCCATGAATATAGAATTTTATCTCATATCAATACCATGTCACTTTCATAACCAACCATTTCATGTTCATTACATGCCAAGAATTATCCAAGTTCATCATTCACAAATCATACACCCTCCCACTCATGCATATTCATTCAACTCATGCCATTATATAATAACCCAATCAAATACATGCCAAGCATCCAAGAACAGAGAAAATATCAAACCAGGACGCACTCTTGCCCAGCTCTTCGCTCAGGTTGAAGGCCCTCACTCAAGCGAGAGGGTCTCTCGCTCAGGCGAGCTCCCTCCGCCTAGGTGAGAGCTCAACACACAAGAACAGTGGCCTCTGCGCATTCTCGCTTAGGCGAGACTCCCCTCGCCTAAGCGAGACGCTCGCTCGCTCAAAACTGAGTTGGTCGCCTGAGTGACCACTCGCGTGAAAAGGCCTGGGCGAGTATCGACTCATCTCGCCTAGGCGAGGCAAGTTCGCTTAGGTGATATTATCAGCCCTCACCATTGTTCGCCCCTGCATCAGCCACATACATATGCTAAACAAAATAACCAAACAATCCAGGCATCCACAGCAGTGCAGAACTCAAGAATCATGAAACTAAGAATAGTACAAACCACAATCACACCAGACAAAAGGGTTCTAGCTTCCCTTACCTTGAAATAGCTAGCAGAAAACCCCGACCCCCAAGCTAGTGAATACGACAGACCTCAGAGCAGATTCGCGAACTGAAAATATGGCAGAACAAATTCAAATCGGGTTACTAAGGTGAACCCTAGTTAGAATCACGACAATAGAGTCAGAAATAAGGAAAGTGTGGTTAGCGAATCAACTTACGTGAGGGAGAACGGAGTCGAACTAACTTGAATGGGACGGAGGAGCAAACCCTAGGAAAGCTCTTTTGGAAAGATTGATAGAGACGATTGTGTTTCTATGAAATGAGTGAAAGTGAGAGTGTCAGGACATATTAGGTTTGGACTCCCTTTGGGCCAACCCTAGGCCCAAATGATTCGGGGCACCCTTTACAATTTAGGGCAAAGTAGAAAGTGGGCCTTACATTTAGAATATAATTTAATATACCAATAAAGAAAACATAGTAAACTGGAGAAAATTCAATTTCTTCACACAATTTTTTAACAATGAAGGTAATATTATTTATTATTGCTTTGTGTATTTGCATTCATACAAAGAATGCATTGGTTACTTGGAACAACAACATAGACCATCATTGCATATCCCTCTTGTATAACCTAAATTTCGACAATTGTTAATACAGTCATAAAATTCAATGCATCGTGTTTGACAAACTGATTTGCTGCTAACACCTGCATTGTTATCGATACTTATAATTAGAAAGAATAAATTCAAATCACATTCAAACTATTGTACAAATATATTTCAGTTTTGAGAGCTATTTTTATTCATACCAGATGAAAATAGAATAATAAACATGAATGCAAAGATAAGTTTCAAAAAAATCAATGAGGGAAGTGAACGAGCTATTCTTCTAGCTTTGAAAACCTGTGGAACTTTTTTGTGGTTTGGGATTCAACCTTTGCATTAATCTACCTCTATTTATAATATTCATGTTTATTAATTAAGTATATTATATATTTATTAACTGTAATATTAGAAATTATTTTCTATAATTTATTTACTATATATGTATATATAATATATAATATTAAAAAAAGCTATATGCATACCATAAATAATTTCAAAATTAATATTATAAACAATACTTTCTAAAATAAGTACCAACATAAGAATATCACAAATAATTAGAAAATTAATATTAGCAATTATTTTCTATAATTGATTTAGGGATATAAAAGTGTATATAATTATTCTTTTAAAAGAACTTCCTAATTTAATATGACTACTTTAAAATAACAAGATAATTGTGATTAATATTTTCAAACCTAGATCATTTTAAGGTAATTTTAAATGAATAAAAATTTGAATGTATATAAATCAAATGAAACGTCTATTTTCTAATTGATATAGAATTGTTTTTTTTTAAAGAACTACCAACGTTATGCTATAAATAATTAAAAATTAATATTGAGAAATATTTTTATGATTTATTAACTAACATAAAAGTATATGTTAAATCTTTTTAAAAGCTATACCACTTGATTTATTTTAAGATAATATTGAACTAAATCAATATTTAAAATATTATAAATATAATTTAGAAGTTTATTCTTTCTTATATTCAAAAGTATAATTTTATAAAATCATTACTCTAAATTCCTCTCTAAAAAAACTAAGTTTCGTTGTTCTATCATATCATAAGATAAAAGAATAAAATAGATTGTATAACATATTTAGTAAAAGCAATAAAGTAAAAAATTGCGTATAATGTTTAATTAATGTTTATCGAGCACATAATATATTTATTCAACATAATTTTTATTTTAAAATAAAGCTAATATTAGAGAGAAGAATAGAACGAAGAATATAGAATAGAGAATGATAGAATAGGGAAAAACTTTTCTATGTATCTTATTGCTTATAAGAATAGTCATATTTAAAGATACAACATGGTAACCCATAATGGATACAAATCCAATAGTTAATACAAATATTTACAAAAAGTTTAATGAATCATATGAGTATCAGTCATATCAATCATATGAGTAATTGTATCAAATTAATGGATGACCATTAATTCATAACACTCCCCATTGGGTGTCCATTGATAAAAGAATGTGTCTCGTTAAAATCTTACTAGGAAATTACATCATTAAGATGACAGAGTCCAATCTTGTGAACCAATTGCTCAAAACACTACTAAAATTTTGAATTTTCTCTACCGTCAGTTAATTAACTACCACCGAATTTAGCGCCACAAAGTCATCATAATGCTGGTTTACTGTAATTGCTGGAATAACCGCCACTAAAAAATTTAATGTTGGTTTTAACCGGCTCTAAATCATCTTTTATTTTAAAAAAAAAAAATTAGCGGCACTTGTAACCGCCAGTAAAATTAGGAATTTAAAGAATTTAAAAAATTTTCTTGACGGTCGTAATCGCTAGTAAATCTAGGAATTTAAAATATTTGGCGGCGGTTGTAACCGCCAGTAAATCTTGGAATTTAAAAAATTGAACCGTTTGAAGTCTAAGAATTAAAAAATTTAGTGGCACTTACAACTGCCACTTTGTATAAGAATTTAAAAAATTTAATAATGGGTAACCTCGATCAATCTAGGATGCAAATACTTTTTATTTTTAATTTAATAAAATGATATAATTTTTTTTAAATAACAGGAATAATGTTATTATTATATATTATATATATTAAAAAGGATCGATAAGTGATTAAAAAGAACGACCTATATTCAAAAACATTTGACTCTTGACAATGTGCTTTAGAAAATAAAAGGTTAAAACAATAATTGTTAAGGTTACATTAAGCAAAACTTTCTTTTATTTTGGTGCACTCAAAATCCATACAAAAATTCATGGAAACTAAAAACAAACCATATTATTGACAATGCCGAGAACAAATTAATCCAAACAAAGAACTCACCCTAAAATGCTCCACAAAATCAAGAATATGCCATCATTCAACCATATGATAAAGGATCAAACTAATAATTTGAATAGTTTTCTGGAAGGAAAATAGTGTAATGCTGCTATAAAAGGCATATGACAAAGATGTGTCTATCTAAGGAACTAAATCAAGATACAGAGGAGTCAACCACTCTTTGAGTGTGTCACGCTTTGGACACACCTTTGCATATTGACATAACACACCATTAGCACTTTATTAATTTATTAATAACTAACAAAGGAGAAAATTCAGAGTATACCAACAATCTAACTTCCAAAATATTATGCTTAAGGAGTGGGGTAACACTGCCAGAAGTTAAAATATAACCAATTGTCTGTCATTTGTCTCGGGCTATCAGTCATGAGCAACAAATAGGTTGGTGTTAATTCAAATATGGTGAAACATAGGAACAAAAAATAATGCTAGATAGTCAAATACGATATTCTTTCTTTTTCTAATATCGGGCGCCTATCTTTGGTGAAACATAGGAACTATAGCCAATAATTGTAAGCAACACGACTAACTATGAAATACAGCTACAGGGAAGCAACAATTACTGGCCAAACGCAGGTCTTTATCAAGATTGTAAAAGATTGTAAAAGATTCACACAAGATGGGCAACTACATAAAGAACATTAAGCAATGATACATTCCAAATTGTTTCAGAATAAAGACCAACAACATAGACCAATGTAATGTACTTGAGAAACTTGGATCCACTTTTTGAATAAAATGAAAGTCATTCAAATAACTTTCAATTAAATGTCATTGGTTCAGAATCCTTAAAGTGAAGGCAATAATTTCTGATGATTGACAATATAAAAGTATTTGCATCAAACTCATTTCCAATTGAAGGAAACTCAATCAGATATTCCCACTCAAAATCATGTGTTCAAAGATCTGACTCAAAAAGTGTATAAGGTCTATTGTCAAAATGATGACAACATAGTATATCATCATCATACCCTCAGTCCTAATATCAAGCATAAGATCTCAAACATTCTAATAGGGAATAAGGTCTAAATCATAGTCTAGTTAAAACATCAACAGTACAATAATAAGTAGAATACAAACTCCAAAGTATTTCTAAGGTTGCCTGGTGTTAGCATTTGATGAGGAATGACGGTCACTGGAACTTTGTTGTTGTTGCAATAATAAAAGTAAAAGAATAAATAATTATTGCTACAAATATATTGAAGTTTTATAGCTAATCATGGGATATGATAAGAAAAACTTACTATAACATCAAGAAGTTGAGCAGGGACTGACATTGATGAATGTGTTAGCAGTTGAGCAAGAAGTGTCATTGTTTTCATATTTCCATCCTTTGTCTTTATTTGATTTTTCAACTCTTGAACTTCAATATTAAGTTCTTGAACACAATTAGTAGCAGTAGGAATGCCACCAAATCTTGGGTTGGATCATCCAAAAATTTGGGATGGACAAACTCCGTCTCCCACACCTCGTACTCGACCTAGATGTTCTTTTCCAAACACTTGACCAAGGGAATTATTGGGTGAGATTTCCACAAAAGTAGTTCCATGATTCTCTATCTCAACAATCTTCTCTTGTGTAATTGAAGTTACACGATATAAATATAACTTAAAAAACAAAAATGAACCAAATATACAAAAAATTAATCACTTGCACAAACAATTCGAGCCTCTTCATTTATGTATGTCCCATCAGCCCTCATATGAGTATGAATATACAAATTACCTCTGCTCACTGGTTGGCCAATTTTCATCATCTATTTATAACAATCATGTTTCCAATTGTTAAGCATATCTAATGTACAAAAAAGAAAAAAAAAATTACACTGAACTTATATTTAGATACTTACAATCTCTGCTCTTTTTCTTTTTGAGTTTTTTGGATCCACCAGTGTGATTAATCTTGAGTTTGGATCTATTTTCAGCATTCCTTTTACACATATTCTGTAAATACACATACACACAAAATGAACTCTATAATCATGGGCAACCAAATTATAAATATTGAGTAAGAAAATACCTGTGTTTTCTTTCAATCTATAGTATATGAAAGTTGCCCACTCAGTTTCTGGAATTGATAATGGTGGGTTCTTTACATTTTCATCCCGACTCTTTTTATCATCATAGTAAGTATAAAACAATTTTAGCCTGTTTTCCTTCCAATTTTTGCCAATGTCTTTCATCATATATACTTTTGTCGCAGTTTCGTAGATTGGATCCCACCATAACTTCGCCTAGAATAACTTAATATTTGTAAATATAACAATACAATATAATAAAAAATTAACTCTCTGTGACAATATATAAAAGTAACAACAAAAAAATGTACTATTACCTTAATGACATCATTTCATGCTCGATTTTTGTAACTATTAAGCACCAAATGCCAATTCTCAAAATAGATGGGAAACATTTTAGAATATGCTGCCAACCGACCTTAAAATCCTCCTAAAAGACAATCTACATTTGTGGCACTTGGTTGGTTTCCATCAAAAGGTATCACAACTTTATCTCCCAATAGAAGGTCATAAATTTCTTTAACCAATATACCACGTTCTCTTATCTCTCCTTCATTAGCTATAAATAAGAAAAAAATGTTAACAATTTGTTATCAAACCTTTCAAGTAATGCATAAACAAATATTTAGATTAACAAGTGCAAATTATTTGACTTACTTCTCACTTGAACCATCCAATATTTTATTTTTGATTTATTTCTATGCGGATGAGATGATAGTTCATCATGATGATCATGTAGAGATGACTCATCATTGGTTGAATCATGAGAATTTTGAGGTGTCTCAATACAAAGAAAGTAGAATATACCTATTTAAAAGTTAAGTCATCAAAAGTACCATAGAAACATAACATGAAATATTGTCTTCTCATTCTTGATGAACCTGCAACTGCACAACTATATTAGAAAATATACCTTCTCATTCTTGTTCTCATCATTGCCAAACTTGACTTATGAAATAATATATTTATGAATATCCATCCAAAATCATTTGAGTTTAAAAATATCTATAGTAAAATTTAATCCAAGACAAACACAAAATGAAATTATTATGACTTTAATTCAAGACTAGACACCTAATCAAATTCTACATTTACACCGGGCCTAGACAAATGAGTTTCAAAATTTTCATCTAAACAAAATGAGGCTAACTGTGGCTGACAAGACTCGCTTTCACAAGCTATCGCTGTAGCATCCCCACCCATGTCAAATAAGTCTCTCGGTTTTAAGTGAACTGGGGTACACCATCCTTCATCCTTCTTGTCTTCCACATAATACACAAGTTGAGCTTGAGAAGCTTGAATGTATGGTTCATCATCCTCCCTTTCACTCGTATGTATCAAATGAGAAAAAGTTATTGATGTGAATCCCAATGCATCTTTTCTAATATATCTAGAATTTGTAGTGTTACTCCATTGGAATTTAAATAGAGGCACCATGAATCGACCATAGTAATTTAATTCAATAATGTCAACTACCTTCCCATAATATGGCACTAAGCCTTCTATTGGCCTATTATCACTTGTACTTGCATAACTTTTAGTTCCAAAGCTATAAAACACACCACTGTTTTGAGTTTTCATCCCTTGCTCACGTTGTATTGTTCAAAATTTATACCCATTAACACTATATGCAGCAAACCTTTTAGCTTATTGAAGTGGGCCTTGTGCAAGGGCATAAATCTTATCAGAGTAAGCTTTAGGGTTATTGTTCATTATCTATTCGAAAAACAAAAACAAAAACCATTAGCAATTCGTATTAACTCTTTAAAAATTACAAGGCTCAACGATGCCTCGATGAACTTCTATTTCTATCACACTTGATAACCTTGTTCGATTTCTTAGCCTCCTTTTCACAATAATTCTAAATTCCCTATCACTACAAAAAAATGAGATAAATATGGTGGTTTAATATGGCAGTTCTAAAAAAGTGCCATAATTTGCTTTATTATATGACAGTTTTGTCAAGGCAACCTGAGCTTGACTTTGCACTATTTCAAAAGTTTTAAAAAGACTCCACCCTTACACTTCCAAAATATGCAAAAACACCACAAAAGACTCTTGTATCACACAAGAATCACACCAGCACAGCAAGAACCCTCTTGCAGACCTGGAAAACCACCAAGCACACACACAACGCTTGAGAAAGATCAAACCTCAGTGGTAGCACAACTTTGCCGACCACAAACCACTTTCTCCAAGCTTCAAACAAAGCCAAAAGCTTCAAGAATTGATCCAAGTTCAATCTTCAACAGCTGCAACACTATGATCACGAAGGAGAGAGTTTCCACAAGTTTCCATAACCAATTCGTGCTCTAAAATGATCAACAGACCTCTCTTTCAAATATCACAGCTTTTATAGTCAAACTGTTACGAAATTCAACAGGTTGATTTTCAAATCAATCGGTTGATTTCACTTGACTTAAGTGAAACCAGTCGATTAAAAACTAAATCAACTGATTGAATTTGTTGCAGTTTAAGACTACTGCAGCCAACCTTTTAACCTGTTGAAAAACCATTCAACAGATTAAAAGATACATTTTAACCTGTTGAAAAACCATTCAACAGATTAAAAACACACCAAAGACCAAACTACATCTAATTAATGCTTTAAGGTCTACAACATGAATTACAAACTACAAGTACACTTTCTTAATGATGTAACTACATGGAGAGCACATGTTTCAGCCTTGATCACCATGGATATCATCAAATCTCCTTTCCTTCATCAATGTAGGCTTCATTCCAATGTTTATGGCTTCAAGATAGTTCAAAAGAGCTTCATTCAATCTTCATCAAATCTACAAGAAGCAAACCACCTTGGCTTCTCATGTCAATAATCTCCCCCTGATTTGATGAAGCCAACCTCTATTCCATCTATCTTCTTCTATCTTCCATTGCAAAATGCTTCTTCCATTTGTTGGAAACCAATTGATGAAGTAACACTTTAGCTTGAAGCTTGTGAACCTAAAAAACCATTTTACAGCAGCAATACACACAAGCTAGCAAGTATACAACTGTGATCATGCTTCCCCTATCAATAATATGGGTTCAAATTCAGATTTGATTATTGATTCAAATTTTAATGCTTAGTTTAATGTGATCAATTATCCATTTTCCAATTTTCCAATTTTTCTCCCCCTTTGGATTCATCAAACAGAACAAATGCATAAAGATAACAAGCATTGCATATCATTTGATTAATACTGGAAGGAAATACAGCCAACAGAAATAGAAAACAGAAAACAGATGCATAAAGCTAATACAATCAGCCGACTGAAATGAAAAACAACCAACTGAAACTGACAGAACTCAAACTAAAAAATCACAAACACAAAAATGCAATGCATGATCCTAAACAACCACCACACTCAGTCATCTTGAGGATCATTTCTGGTCTGGAATGAGTGGAGCATATCATGGATATCATGGATTTGGCCATCCAATGCATTGAACCTCTCATTGCAATAGTTGTGATGTTCATGTTGAGACACATTAAGCTCATGCAGCTGGTTCAACACCATCCTCTCAAAATGTGAGTACACAGGGCCTCTATCCTCTGGAGGATTGTAGGGAATCAAGTCCATGGGTCCAGTAGTTGGTTCTTCCTCTTGATTTGCACTACTTGGACCGGCTTCATGGTCATGTGCACCACCAACAACAGCTCCAGCAGTTGTCCATCCATTTCCCACCTTGATAAAGCCCATTTTGTGCAGATTTTGGTTGGAGGTATGGTTCAATAGTCCAGTTGACTCCTCTAGCTCATCCTCTACATCAATACTAAAGTATTCAATGAATTTAGACACCAAAACCACATATAGAAGCCTAAAATCCGTGAGTCTCTTGGCCTTGAGCATGTGATCACGAAACACATAGATCCATTCTACTTGAATGTTGTGTTGAAGGCAGTACATGAGTATCAAATCCCCCTCATTCAATGTTGAATGGTTGCTACCACGTGGAACAAGGATTTTTGTGACAATCATACCAAGTAACCTTTGATCCACCTTGAGACCACCAACATGGAAGTGTTTGATTTCAGCAATAGGCTTTCTCAAGCATTGACCATAGTATTGCATCTTGTTGAATTCTGGAACAGCCCTAGTTTCACCTTTTCTCATTTGCACACCCCTTGGTTTGAGTCCAACCACATCTTTCCAAGCTCTCTTGTTGATCTCCATTTGAACACCCTTGATCTTGGACAGTAGGACATCATTTTTGAACTCCAAGTTGGTGAAAAACACCTTCACCAAGTCTAGATATATTTTCCCTGAAAGTTCAAGGAAGGACTTCAACTTTTGATGCTTTAATTGTTGGAATAGGCTCTCAAAGCCATTAGCCCTTAGCCATGAGAACCTCAACACCTTAGGAATTCTGATCTGCTTCTTGTTCATCTCAATGAGGAACACTTGAATGTTGTCCTCATGATCCTCAAACCATTCTTCAATTCTTCCGTGGTTTTCATGATTTAGAGACCTTGGAGTAGGAGGAGTGGAGTGCTCATCATCAGATTGGGTAGCTCTTTGGGAACGACGAGGCATGATGAGTGTTGGTGTAGCTGTTTCTAAGAGATGTATGATGCAAATGCAACAATACAAGTGCAGTATTTATAATTCAACAAACTGATTTTCAGAAACAGTTGATTAAATGGTGCAAATTTTTCTAATTAATTCGTTTTATTTTACCCAAATCAATTTAATGCAGTCCAAAACAGTATCTCGTGCATTCATGATGTTTTCAATATGTTTTTATGAGAGAATCAATCAGTTCAGATCATGTGAGCTACATGCACATTGGAATTATACACTAGAATGCTTTTTGGTCAAAGAATTCAGTAAAAGTAACACATGGCTGATGAAATGGGCAGTTAAGAGCAGATAGTTCCTGACAAAAAGATGCTTGCTCTGACTGAGTCAACTTAACAATTCAATTCGTGAGTAAAAGCACAATTTAAGTGAAATCAACACGTTGAAAATAGAATCAGTCAACTAAAACAGCATCAGTGCATCAGAGATTAAAAACATAATCTGGTTAAGTGAAATCAGCTGACTGATTTTGAAAATCAATCGATTGAAAATCGTGAAATTGAACTTCATTTTTCCAGATTCAGTTTTAATGAAATCAACATACTGAATTATGAAAATAGCAGATCAAAAATCATAGCAGATCAATTTTTCATTATCCAGTGGTAGTTTAAGTGAAATAAACATGTTGAAATACAAAAACAGCAGATTGACAGATCATGAATTTTGCAAACAGAGGCAGATTTAAGTGAAATCAACACGTTGAAATGCAAAATCAACAGGTTGACTATGACAGTTTTTAACTTTTGCATACAACAACATATTTTTATGAAACCAATGCATTAGTACATAAGATTAACATGCTACAAACACATCAGACCACATTCTTGATGTCTAAGATGCCTAGTTCAGTTCTTAGCTTGTTAAACCTATCTCTAGCCAATGGTTTTGTAAACAAATCCGCCAATTGATTTTCAGTTTTAACAAACTTGATTTCACAATCTCCCTTTTGAACATGATCACGAATGAAATGATGCCTAATCTCTATATGCTTAGTTTTAGAATGTTATTGGATTCTTGGTTAAGTTGATTGCACTAGTATTATCACAATACAAAGGTACCTTGCTTAGCCTTACACCATAGTCCAAAAGTTGATGTTTCAACCATATGATTTGTGCACAACCATGTCCAGCAACAATATATTCAGCTTCAGCTATGGAAAGTGCCACACAAGCTTGCTTTTTGCTATTCCATGAGATTAGACTTGATCCAAGCAAATGGCAAGTACCACTTGTGTTTTTCCTATCCAATTTGCACCCTGCATAGTCTGAATCTGAAAAGCCACTAAGAGATATGTTAGAATCACATGGATACCATAAACCAACATTGGTTGTTCCTTTGAGGTACTTTAGAATCCTTTTTGCAGCCTTAAAGTGTGATTCCTTAGGATTTGCTTGAAATCTAACACATAAGCATACTCCAAACTGAATGTTTGGCCTACTTGCTGTAAGATAGAGCAAAGACCCAATCAACCCTCTATATTTGGTTGAATCTACTGGTTGGCCAGCCTCATCTGCTTCCTTTTATATTTTTTTGAAATATTTTTTAATTTTATCAACTAAGTTCATCAATGTTGTAGTTTGCAAATTTAATAAATGTTTTGGTTCACATGAAATTTTATTTGGTATTCTAATATAAAATTTAAACAATTATAATTTATTTTAAGGTATTTGGCATCGAAGAAAATCCTCCTAATATTGAATATTTCATAATATTATGTTTTCTTTACCGTAATTTTTTTTCTTTTATAAAAATTAATATTGAAGTAGTTAGAACACGGGTACGGGTATGGGTACGAGATTATACCCGTTACCCGGTGGGGATGAGGATGAGAAAAAAGTTTGATACTCGTTGGATTTTGGTATGGGGATGGGGATGAATTTTTTATGCGGGGATGGGTATGGGATAGCGAAACCCGTCCCCGCCCCGCCCCGTTGTCATCCCTACTTCTTCCCCACAATTCTCTTCCCATTTGCATGATGGAAGATGGAGCTAATCCCGCAACAAATTCGCTCATATTTGTCCCTCTTAATCCCGTGATGATATATTAAAGGAACACAACATTATATCTTCGTGCATGACAAATGTCAAATATATTATTATTTTTTTAATGGTAAGGAAAAGTCATTTTTATCAACCAAATTAGTTTGTAATTTTATATTTAGATTTTTGACAAAATTTTATTAATAATTTTCTCTTTTTTGTGTGAAATTTATTGCAATATAATCACTTATTTTTCTCTTAAAACATAACTGAAAGAGAATGTAATATCTTTCTATTATAATATTAACCAAACACATTGATATAGTTGTATAATGTAAATCCCCAGGTCATTTAATAAGTACCTTATAAATTATTTTGATGTTATTTCTAAAGTTGTTTAGAGCCTTTTAAAAAGATGAATTCTCATGATAAGGTCATTAACCTTTTCTAACAATTATTTTAAAAAATCATATCATAAGTCATTTTTAATTATTAACAAATTACATAAAATCTATTCAAATAATATATGATTTTTTTCATAAATAATTAAAAAGAATTATCTATTTTTTGCAATCTATCTATAATACTATATAAAACTATAATACATACAAATGGGAGATAACAAATTGGAACATTTTATACGTGCCATGAAAAGAAAAATCTAAAATTAAATTTAAAAAGAAAATAAAAATGAAAAGTGCCAAAAAAAATTACGAATGCTCTAAAAATAAAGATGAAGATTTTACGGTAAGTTGTTCAAGTTTAGTTTTTTCTTTTTCTAGTAAGATATGAATGTTAAATGCCTTCAAGTTTAATTATTATTTTTTAGTAAGATCTCAATGTTTATTTGATCCGTGTTACAAATTCTTCTTATTTGAATGTTCAAGGATTTTTGAAGTTCATTATCACATTTGAAATGTGATTTTGAAAATAAGAAAAAAAAAATGTGTTCTTTCACCCGTTCAAGTTTGCTTCAAAAATAAAATTTTATTTTTTCTACATTAAAATAAAAATTTTGTAATTCAATTTTTTGACTATTTTAATTTTTATGCTCTAATAAGTTTTTGTTTTATTCAAATTTTGTTTGGAATTACAATTATTGTGTTGTTGTGTTAATTTATATGTCATCCAGAAGAATTTACCTTTAACTTTTTATGTTTTTTAAATAATTTTGTATTTTGAGATAAACAATTTATATGATTTTCGTTCATAAATATTGGTCCTTATTAAATAGTTAATATTTTATATTATTTACTTTTTAATATTTTATACGTGTTGGGCATCCAATTCCTATGAAAAATAAAAAAACTTTAACGACGGGTTTTAAATACATTTAGCTTCTCAAACATTGTGCTTTATCAACTTTTATCATAATGCATTAATGGATATCATTAAATATTAGCCATGTGTCTATGTGATTAATTAACACAACAAACCTTTTTTTTTCTAATACTTAATTTTTGGTTAAAATATTTTTGGTTCTAATTTTTGTCAAATTTGTTCAAATAAGTCATAATTTTGGTTTTGTGTTCAAATAGGTCCTAATTTTCGTTAATTTTGTTTAATTGGGTCCTTTTTTGCTAACACCGTTTAAATCATTAACGATCATGAACAGTGACTGCCACGTGTCATTTCATGGTTTTTTTGAATTTTTTTTTATTTTTTTTTTAAATTTTTAATTGTTTTTTAAAATGTACACGTGTCAACAAAGTAGCGTGCCACGTGTCATTTCGTAATTTTTTTGAATTTTTTTATTTTTATTTTTTGATTTTTTTTGAATTTTTTTTAAATGTCCACGTGTCAACCCAGTAGCGTACCACGTGTCAAAGTCAATATTCTATATTCAATTTGGTCCCTACATTTGTTATTTTTGTTCAATTTAGTCTCAATTTTTGTTAACATTAACCAATTTGGTCTCTATCAAAGATGCGACCAAATTTAATTTTTCTATAAAAGTTATAATGATGTGAATTTTAATACATTATATAAAAATATTTAATAAAAAAATGTGAATTTTAATATAAAAATTAAATTTGGTTTCAATTTTGAGAGGGACAAAATTGGTTAATGTTAACAAAAATTGGGACTAAATTGAACAAAAATAATAAATATAGGGACCAAATTGAATATAAAACATTGACTTTGACACGTGGCACGCTACTAGGTTGACACGTGTACATTTTCAAAAATTAAAAAATAAATTTAAAAAATAAAAAAAAAAATAAAAAATAAAAAACCACGAAGTGACACATGGCAGTCACTGTTCATGGCCATTAATGATTTAAACGGTGTTAGCAAAAAAGGACCCAATTGAACAAAATTAATGAAAATTGGGACCTATTTGAACACAAAACCAAAATTAGGACTTATTTGAAAAAACTTGATGAAAATTGGGACCAAAAAGGTATTTTAACCTTAATATTTTGTTAGGTGATTATGGAATCAAACAATAGTAGTGTTTTTTCACTCTCGAAAACCCTAAACGATTAACCATTTGTTGGTTTGCCGAAACCATGTGCAATAGAGTTAAAAGCTAAGAAATGTCTACTTGTGCACCAAACAAACGATAATGAGTACTTTGAACTTCATAACCATTTTTGTCATTAAGGGTTTCTTCTTCTCACAACTAGGATTTTCATATTGAATAATTTTGACAATCTTATGTAGTAATATGACATAAGATGAAGGATCATCTCAGATTACCAGATGATGAAGGATCATCTCAGATTTAGAGGTGAAATTCGTCTCGAACGAAAATGGGTATAAACCCTAGAATGAAAATGGAAGAAAATGGAGGACGTCGATTGGGGGAGAAAATGAAGGACGTCGAACGGGAGGAAACCACGCCACTTGGAGGAGATTCCGAAATAAGTGAGGAAGATCCGCCACTTTAAATAAGAGATTCAAAGATAAAGATCGGTGGTTCTGAAGAGAACCACGAGACTTGAGAGAAAACTCACAGTTTCATAAAACTCAAATCTGAATACAAATGTGTCTCACAAGGGCTTATATACTATGGGCCGAAACACCAAAAGGCCCAACACAACTAAAGGTCCGATAAAGCCCAAACAAAAACATTACAAAAACTATAAAAGAGTTCCTATTCAACTATCTGAAGCTAATCCGAGATCTCTTTGAAGGTCTTAGGCATGATTCCATCAACTGCTCTGAAATCCTTGTGACGATCCCGAACCACGCTTTCATCATGTCCTCTTGGTCTTCTAAAGGCTGGTTCCTAAGTTTCCAAATGGGCCCTTATTACAACTTTAAAATAAAACCAAACTAAAGCTCATTAATTGATTAACCAAAAACATAATTTGGTCGACAAATTTTATAAAGGATTGAGTCATTATTTAAACAAACTAATTACTTAGAAAATGTAGCAAAGTGTCACGTTAGTCTTCCTCCATTTGTGTCATGATGCAATTCACATCATACCTTCCTTCTTCAAGAAGATTCGTCCTGGATCTTAAAGCTTTAAGTTTCTACTAGTTTTAATAAAATTTTATTATGTCCTTGTAAATTACTTTATTTTTCCACAACTTGAAACTAATTCTCGTCCTTTAGGATCAAATACAACTTGAATTAATTTAGTTTTGTTCCTTTCAAAAGGTTGCAATCTGTGGACCACCTCTTTTGCCAACACTCTTTCATCTTCATATGTAACAATAAATAACTCTATGTGTTGTGTTTCATTATCCTCAAGACTTTGCTTTTCATCAACGGACTGGATGCATAATAAAACACTATGGACAAGCTTCCTTTTCAAACAAAGAAGTTGGTGTATTTCATTCACATGCCTATCCTTTTGTTCCTGTAAAATTACATCACAAATAGTAGAAGAAAATCATTGACAAACAAATTTTTTGTGCTCTTTTTCTCTAGTTCTTTTTTTTCTTCATTTTATCTTTTTTCTTTTTCTCTCATTCTTTCTTCACTCTTTATTGCTTCTCTTTCTATATTCTCCTTCTAGATATGTTGATCCTTACTGACTTGTCTTGGTGTAATAAATTTCAACTTAATCGTACGTCTCTCATGCCTTAAATAAAGCGAGTGTTCATCAAGATTGAGTGTTTTAAAAAAAAGCCATGACCATCTTAAAAGAAGATGACAAGAGTCGATGAGAGCTACATCACATAATACTTCTTTCACACACTACCATATAGTGAATTTGATCCATACTTGATTTAGATGAAAGCTTGTTCGTAAATGGAGTTTCTCCACCAATCTTTGGCTCACAACATTGTTGTCACTTTCGTAATCATATGCAACTAAACAAGGGTGGCCTTCGATTAAACACCTTGTATAGTAAATTTTCTTCGATATTCCAAGCCCAGAGTTGAAGCTCTGTACCCAATTACGTGAATCTAGATGGGTGGATTCATTTTTACGGATCTATCTAGATTGCAATGTAATAAGTGTAAGATCCGCGGAATTTAATTAATTAAATAATTAATTAATTAATAAATGCGGGTAGGTAGTGTATTGATGACATTAAATTCTAATGGGTATGACGTGGAAAAGTACTAGCTCAAGTGGTCGAGAGTACTTTTATTATGTGTGAGGACTTGGGTTCGAGTCCTATGTGTGCTATTGGTGTGTTGGTTGACTTATTGTTATTTTTAAAATTATACATGGCCGTGTTGGGTGATAACATGATTGTAAAAGTGTGTGAATTGGCATGAAACATGAATTGGCTTGGTGGTTTAGCTTTGATTTGGCATAGGTAAGGTCATGGGTTCGAACCTTGGTGAGTTAGATTTAACTCTTTTTGGTTAAAAATCAGTTGTGGGCTAAATATGAAAAGGTGGAGAAAAATCTAGCAAAAAGGGGGCAAATTTTCGTCTAAATCTTGTATGCATATAATTTTGATGATTTTCGTACCATGAATTCGTGCTGTATATGATGAGACTTTGGGGGTTGTGGGTTTGGTACTGTTTTATTGGAATTTTGACCTAAATTTATGAATATAATGGGTTTATGCACTGGCTATGATGAAATTGTGTAAACTTGGAATTTTGGGATCCATATGGAGTCGAAAATTATGCCTATGTGTTGTTGCAATATGTGTAAATTGTTCTGGTATGATTTGGAGTGTTGAACTGGGCATGGTTGCTGGTGTGCGTGCGTAAACAGATTTAGGGTCTGCATGGGTTTAT
This sequence comes from Vigna unguiculata, assembly GCF_037176805.1. Classification (NCBI taxonomy): domain Eukaryota; kingdom Viridiplantae; phylum Streptophyta; class Magnoliopsida; order Fabales; family Fabaceae; genus Vigna; species Vigna unguiculata. Next base: position 17,312,101 of record NC_140795.1, on the reverse strand, counting down.
GCACTAGCTATGATGAAATTGTGTAAACTTGGAATTTTGGGATCCATATGGAGTCGAAAATTATGCCTATGTGTTGTTGCAATATGTGTAAACTGTTCTGGTATGATTTGGAGTGTTGAATTGGGCATGGTTGTTGGTGTGCATGAACAAATTTGGGGTCTGCATTTCTCGCTCAGGCGAGCCAGGCTCGCCTAGGCGAGATTGGTAGAGATGAAATCCTTATGTTACGCGATCATCTCGCGCAGGCGAGGGAGTCTGGTCCTGAGCGACAGGCCATCTCGCTTAGGCGAGTGTGCCTCGCTCAGGCGAGAATACGAGTATGTTGAAGGGTGTTAATGGGGGGTATCTCGCTCAGGCGAGAGTCCCTCGCCTAGGCAAAATTTCAAGGGTTGTTTGTGCTGTTTAGTTGAACTCATCGCCTGGACGAGATATTTTTGATTCTAGGCGAGCGAGGGTCTCGCCCAAGCGAGAATGAGCTCGCTTAAGCGAGATTATGTAGACTGCAAAGATTCTAGAGGCTCGCCCAAGCTAGTGGATCTAGCTTAAGCGAGATAGGCTGGACTGGTGGAACAAAGGCTTTTTGCCTAAGTGAGCGAGGGTGTTGTTGTGCGTTCAAGGCCTGTGTTACTATCGTATTGATGGTAGGAGATGGAAATTGTAAGGCGTGGTCTATAAGGCTTCTAGGGTATCTTAATGGTGAGCTAGCTGGTGTTCTATGGGTTGTGGCCCGGAACGTATCCTTGGGTTGTGGCCCAGGATAGGGTTTAAGCACGTGGCATTCTATGGGTTGTGGTCCGGAATGACTTCCCTTGAGTTATGGCTCGGGATAGCGGAGGAACACGAGGAACCTTTGAGTTGTGGCTCGGGTTGGCGAGTGTTGCCGGTGTGAGTGTGCTGGTTGTGGCCAGTACGGATGGGTCCAGATGGATTGTCCTCCTCAGTGTTTTGCTGACGAGTTTGGTAGTCCTGGGACGTTACGAATTATGTTCGTATTTGGGAACTCCACTTGGCGTTACGGTGTGTGATCCGTAGCATGGTTTCCGCACGTGCTCTATCGATTGTGGCCGATAGGTGTGGCAGCAAGGCGCCTTAAGATACTTAATAGAAGATATAAAACACTGCTAACATGGTTGTGGCCATGTGGAAGAGCTGGAATGAGTCTCCCTGATGTACATTAGTATACATGGTTATGGCCATGTGGAAGGAAGGTAACGAGTCTTCCACGAGGTGCATCGGTATACATGGTAGTGACCATGTGATAGAAATGGAGTAAGTTCTGTGGGAAATGAAAGGATATCATATATGGTTGTGGCCATGCGGTATAAGAGAAGAGTTTTGTGTTATTGATGTATTATTTTTATCGATTATACATCTATATGTGTGTTTGGTATATTTTTATGTTTTATCTTTTAGCTCACCCTATCTGCTTGTGTTTGGCGATGATCGTGTACGCGGTACACGTGAGCAGGTGATGTTACAGGTGAAGCTAGTGAGGCTTAGCTGTGGAGAGGGGATTATCATGGGATCTTTATATTTATGTTTTCTTTATTTTATTTGAAATAGGTTGTAGAGGCTCATGGCATATTTTGATTAAACTTGCAGTTTTGTATTTATGGACGTTTTAGTGAATTAATAAAGTTTTAAATTTCCAATGTTTTTGGGAAATGATGTATTATTAAATGCAGTGTAATTAATTACTTTGTTTTATTTTATTAAATTCGTAATATCCTGACGGGATGTTACAATAAGCAAGAAATTTGAAGTATTGGAAGGCCCAAGCCCATTTTAAGGACCAATACCAAAATAAGGCCCAAGCCCAAATAAAGGTCCAATAACTAGAGAAATGCTTAAAAAGATTCAAAATGGCAGTGATGGTCAAGATCCTTCAAGGCCCAATGCAATCAAGCTACCTTTCAAATGGGCTAAGGAAGATATTAAAATCTAGATAACATTTGAGTGCATGTGCAAATTCGGCCAATGTAATTGGGCCATCCTTGGTAAATATTTGTTTCTTTGAATAATTAGATCAAATATTCACCAAAGAATTATTTAATTGGGCTCACGACCTCATTAAACAAGTTTTGGCCGAATAGGTGTCTAGAAAGTATGTCACACTTAACACATTGAGCACATGTTGAAACGTGGAATGTGTGACTTGTCACATGGCACTTGATCCACCAAATAAAGAGATCTAGATCTAGATCTAGACCTAGAAAGAATTCAGCACATGTCATAAACTTAACCTAGATGAATTCTTCCTACTCCTTAGGCTATATAAGAGAGCTCTTATGCATTATGTAAATGTTACTCTTAATTTTGAATGGTAAATGCCTTGATGTTGACATCACTCCACACATTTGCCTTATTGAGAATCATGAGAGCTAGTAATCTCTTTAGGTCTCCTCTAGCCTCCTTCCTCTAGGATAACTTTTCCTTCCTAGAACTTCATCCCCACCACACCATATCATAGCTCAAGGGCCTTCAACCTTGCTTCCATTCCATTTTTGTCGCATCAAAGAGCTTCTCCTCTCCAAAAACCATGCAAGGAGCTTCATCAAGTGGTATCAGAGCCACTTAAGCCTTGTTTATCCATTTGTCTTAGTTTGAGTACGTGTTCTTGATCCATTTTCATTTTTCCTTTGCTTTTCCATGTTGTTATACTCTCTTTTCATGTTTTTTTTTTGTGTTTTCTTTCATTTGCACTGATTATCATTGAGTCTACATGGATATTAATGGTTCAAATTGTAGTTCTCCTTGAATCATTGGTAGACAAGTGTTCTTAGGTTCCAATTTATTTTCTAGCACTATTTTTACGTTTTTCTGTTGTTTTCTTTCATTTTGTTCAGTGATTCTTCTTCTTTTTGTGTTTAATTTTCAATTTATCATCTTTCCATGTTGTCTAGTTATGTGTAATTGCTTTGCTTGTCATCAATTCTTAGTTTAAATGGTTCCAATTGCATTTTGGAAGCTTAATCACGTTGCAACATTACACAATAAGCAATCATCATTTCAATGAAGCTTGTGGATGTTCATACACGAATTTAGTCCATTTGCTTGCATTTGCACCAATTGATTTGTGTTTTCTAGAGTCTTGTATGATTCACACTTGAAGTTAGATCACTTTCAAGTTCATATAAATTGATTTCTCTCAAGAACATCTATGATTCCTGAAACTAGTTCACTACACCAGTTTTTTATCAATTTCATTGCATGCACACCTACTGTTTATTATTTATTCCGAACAAATGGTTGGACCAACTTTTAATCTGATTTTTTTCCTCTTTTAGCCAAGAGATAGACGAAACATACAAAAAAAAAAAGAATCATTCAAAAATATTGAGTAAAAAAAATATGAAAAATCTATGAAGCAAAGGCAAATTTTCACGTTTTTAGGCCTGACAATGTTCGAAAATCAATATGTTAAGTGCATTTTTTATGTTGTGGTGCATTCTTTTGAGTTCTTTTGATTGCCCATGCATGGCTTGGGTTAATGCTCCATAAAAACTTGTTTGTACCTTGCTAACTTTGTGATTTAAATCACTCATCCTGGATCATAAGTGTAAGGAGCATAGAAGCCAATGCTTGTTCAAATTTCTTTTTAGTTTTTCTATTACATTGTAGTGCTATTCTAAGTTCCTTTTGTTTGTGTTAGCTTTCCTTCATTGCTTTAATTTCTTGATTGTCAATCCTTGGAACTCTTTATGTCATGTTTCATCTTCATTCTCTTTGAGTTTAACATTACATTCTTAGCTTGTCTTGCTTTAATTCATTGCCTTTTTAAGCTTGTTGGATCTCAGCTTTGACATTGTGATTGGTGTTCAAGTCCTTTGAATGAGTTCTATCATGAAGGTCGCATCTTAGGAAGTGGAGATTAAGTAGATTCATTAGCTTAATTGTTCTCTTAAGTGCCTCTTTCATTTCTTTCCCTAAGTGAGTCTTGACCTATTATTTTTTGTGAGTGTGAGTGCTAACTTAATTGCTTGGCATAGTTATTTTTCCTTGATTTGTGTACTACATGTTTGTTTTGTTATTTTGTCGTACTTTGGACATTCTTTTTCTTTATTTATGGTGCTTCAAAGGTGACACATTAGTGGCTAAGCATTGGACATCAAGTGAGGCCTTTAACATCAACAAGAAGGCTCTTAGGTGCCTTCATTTTGGAAAAACAATTAGTCCCGGGTTGTCCATAGTTTTTGGCCAAATTTAAGTTGCTTTGGAGGCACACTTTTAGAGTCCATCTACTCTTGTTTTAAGCTTTCTTTTTCTTCTTTGTTATATCTCCTTTTGGGCACTTTATTTGGTACATTTGGAGCCACCTTTGAAGGTTTCTAGTTTTTGATTTGGTCTCATTTGGACTAAAATGGCACCAAATTTGAAGGTTTCTAGCTTCTGATTTTGATGAAGGATGAAGGCACATGCTTAAGAAGACCAAGGATGAAGGCACATGCTTAAGAAGACTAAGCATGTTTAGAAAGGAAGTTCACTAATCCTTCATCCCTTTCATTTGTGTTTGTTATTTTTGATTCCCTAAGTTGACTTAGTTGAATCAACTTTAGTTGACTTGTTGACCTTTGACTAGGTTTGACTTGTTGACTATAGTTGACTTGACTTAAGCCAACATGCTAATCTATGTTTATTTGCTTTGTAGGTTAATTAGGAGTAAGAAAGCAATGCTAGGTGGCGCATGGTGATTGGGGAGCATAAATGATGTGGAGGAGAGAGTAAAGCAAAGGCATAAAACATAAAGTAAAAGGCATGAAGCAAGTGTACCTATGTACCTTTGGTCTCCTTTGTTTTTAGCACACTTTGGCCACTTTTTGGAGACATATGAGACACATTCTTTGTCTCCTTTTGTGCTAGAACGAAATTAGCCTTGCACACACCATAGTTGGCTCTTTTGTCTCTCATTTTTGTAACCTTATTTGACCTAGCTTCTAGAAGCTAGGGTTAGGTTTTTGTAGAGACATCCTTAGGTATCTTTTATTTGCTTAGAGGCCCCTAAACTCTTCTATATAAGGGGTTCTCCTAGACATGTAAAAGGGTTGAACATTTTGAAGTAAAAACACTCTTGTGTCTCAACCATTTGTGAGAGTTTCCTCCCTTGGGAGTGAATACTTTTAAGCCTTATCTTGCATAGCAAGTGGCGGCACACATCCACTCATCTTCAAGGTTGCCATGGCTTCTAGCCTAGCCTTGTAGTGGTGTGCTTCTCACATTTTTACCATTCCTTTCCTTTCCATTTTATGTTTTCTTCTTCCTTTAATTGTTCTTGATTTTCTATGGTTTATGTGCTTTCCATTTTCTTTTTGTTTTGAATCAATCCATCATCTTCTTCTCTTGAGCTTTGTGAAAGGAACCTTCACATCTAGATAGCTTGCTATCTTAATGTCCAGTGGGGATTTCACTTAGCTTTCTTAATCAACTCACACCATATTCAACAATCTTAAAAGAAAACAAGTTAATCCTTCATCAGATTTGGTCTCATTTTACTAGCTTATTTTGGTCTCGGGTTGCCTCCATTTATGCACCAATTTCGCTTAAGCTTGCTCTTGTAATTGTGAACTAATTAGGTGTCTTGGGGACCCAAAGGTGTTCAATCTCATCTCCTAATTAGAACATTTCAAACTCTATTAGTCCATCGCTTGTATTGGTGAATGTGTTGAAAGTTCTAAGTGCTTTCTCACCTTACCAGTAGGCCGCATAGAATAGAGTTATTGGTTTACGTGTTAATGGCTTGATTCAAGAGACCAAAGTCTTTAAAGTCTTGCAAATTAGGTGTTCATTTAGTGTTAATTTTTCTTATTTTTATTTGTTCATGTTTGTGTGTGTTGGTGATATTTCTCAAGTGATCTTCTCCATTTATTGCTTATGTAGTTGAGTGAGCATTTAAGTAAGTAGCAAAAGTAACCTTGCCAAGGACAAGCTTTGGTACTTAAGTAGTCCAAGTGACTCGCCTCACTTACCTGGAGGTGAAATTGTGAAAGTTTTTCTTGCTCCACTCTTTGTCCAAGTTCTTAAGTTGTCAAGATCACCATGAGTACCAAATCTCCACCAAAAAAGAGAGTTACTCGCCAAAATGGGCATCTCTCACAAAAAGATGACCATGATCCATCACAAGAGAACATCTTTTGTACAAGATGTAACATTTTTTAAAATACATGTTTTCTCATCATGGACAATGGATCTTCTTCTAATTGTTGTAGTATTAGATTGGTTGAAATGTTGAAATTAGTTAAAAATGAAGATGGGGATATCATAGTTAAAAATCAACTGAAGATACAATTTTCCATAGGGAACTATAAAGACGGAGTTTTATGTAATATTGTTCCCATGAATAATTGTCACATTTTATTAGGAAGATCGTTGGCATTTTGATAGACAAGCTATCCATAATGGTCTTTCTAACAAAATCACCATCTATCAAAAGAAAAAGAAATTTGTCTTTCATCCTCTTACCCCAACTCAGATGGTTGTGAATCAAGTGCAAATGAAAATCAATAAGGAAATAGACAAAAAAGATAAAGAGGAGAAGGAAAGAAGAGATAGAGAGTGTAACATCCCGACCGGATATTACAGATTTAAATATTAAAATAGAGAAATATAATTAAACTGCATTTACTGAAATATCATTTTTTCAAAACACAGGAAAATTTTAAAACTTTTATTACTTCAAAAATAATACAAAAATCCATGATAATAAATACTATTATAATTGTCCAAAAGTCTAGTAATATCCATGTTTACAATTTATTTGAAATCATAAAAACAATATAAAACTATGAGAAAATTCTTCTCCCAAGTCTAGCCCCGCTCAAGCTCTACGCTCCACCAGAACCACCTACAACGTCATCTGCTCCCGTGTACCGCATACACGACATCGCCAAACGCAATCAAATAGGGTGAACTAAAGGAATATAAACATATGCAACAATTTATATAACAAAACACACACATTAAAGGAACTCCATCCTTTGGTCTCATCACACATGGCCACCACCATGTAATCCATGTTCTACGTCTTTGGTCGATAATCTCAAGCTATCGTTGCTTTCTAACCTACAAGCCACCACTTGTAGAACACATGCGCGAACACTCGCTATTCTGAGCCACAACTCAAAGAATGCTCGTATTACCCTCCATCCTGAGCCACAACTCCAAGAATACAGCATCTGACCCTTGAGATATCGCCAAAGCCTCGTAGACCACGCACCTCCAAAGCAAGCAAAACACAATGTCTGCTTCCTAAAAAAAATCGCCTGGTACTCCACACGAGTCGCCAGGCGCAAAAGGCTTCCAGACCGCCTAGCGGGGGACACGTGCCGCTAGGCGCCAAGCGCCTTTGATGCTACTGTTTCTACAAGTATCGCCTGGCGAGACAACCCTTATCGTCAAGCGTTATACACTTCAATTCTCTACTAGTTTTGTAGCTATCGCCTGGCGGTCAAACACTACCGTCAGGCGCTACACCAATACTTGTGCAATACTAGTTTTTAAGCACCAGAACAAAGTAAAATCAATCCATTCACATTTCATATATATATATATATATATATATATATATATATATATATATATATATATATATATATATATATATATTCCCCCTTTAAATCCATGCTAGCCTTCAATTCTAACTTATGAATAACGCATGCTCAAACAAATATAAGCAACAACACTTTAACAATTTAAACACATGATCCTATGCACCATGTATTTTAAAGACTACAAAATCAGCAATATTGAGTTACGTATATCTTTAGCTACTAACCTCCAAATAAAATCTCCACCGTTAAAGTGAAGTACCACATGTTATGGACCACCTGTCCAAATTTCACCTACATCGAACGGTTAACGAACCGGGAATTGTAGTTTTACAAAAACTACGCGAACAAGAAAAATGGTGGCGCCTAGCGCCCAGAAATCAGGAGCATGGCGCCTAGCGGTACAAAGCCAGCGCCGGGCGGTTCCAATTCTACAAAAATACGAAAAACAACGTTTTTCGTGAATCAGAACACCACACATCACTGGTATGGCGCCTGGCGGCCAATTGGGTGCCGCTAGACGATTCCTGCTGTTCCAAAAACTCACCACCTCTCCCTACATCTGCGACTCCTTCAACCACCCTAAGTATTCTAGTTTTAATCGAAATACGACCCAAAAAGGCTGCACTCACTTATTCAGATTCGTGCCCATTCCTCACATTTCAAAGTACTACATTTTACTCACAATTAACACTTAATTTCCTACAACTTTAAAAATCCCTAATCATCCACCTTAAAATTCACATTCATACAATTTCTCCCCTAAATATCCAATTACAACGCAATTACAACATTTATTGATCCTCAATAACCAATACATATATGAATTCCATTTTCCTTCGATTAAAAACGTTCCAGAACCCCAAGAACAGCAAAATCGAACCAAATTGGTCCGCATCGCCTGGCGGGTGTTCATTACCGCCAGGAAATTCAATAAAAACCTAGAAAACTTGGTGAATTAAGCATGCGTCACCTGGCGGTTAGGAGCTTATCGCCAGGCGGTTTCTCTTCAGGAACCCAAATTACACTAAGATGGGATGAGTCGTCTAGCGGGTGATGAACTGCCGTCAGGCGGTTTTTGGAAAATTCCAGAAACGTGGATTTCATGCAAATTCAGACAATTTATATTCACCAAATCATCATATAATTCATACAATTATAAAATGCATAATAAAAGTACGGTTCCAGCTCCCCTAACCTAGTTTCCTTAGCTTATTTTGGACTTGTTGTGAATTCCCTCTTGATCACCAATGATCCTCCTTTGACTTTATCCCAATACAACTCCTTGCTTCACTCAATCCTCTCAACACACTCACTAATTTCGTTCTCTGCTCTCCAAGCACAATGGCAGCCACCAAAAACTCTCTCTCTCTCTCCCTTAATTGATCACTAATTGTTGTCTTAATTGGCAATGATGAAGGAAAACGAAAATGACATTAAACTTAGAGTTAAATTGTCATTGAAGGTCCATTAATGGTTGTTTTCCAACCCCTCTTGGCTACTAGGGTTTCCTTTGCTCTTCCACCTTCATGCCAAATAAAATTTTGGCAAAAAAGCAAGTTTAGTTTGGATTCACCAAGGTTTGAACCCATACCATGCCAATTGTCAAATCAATGCATAACCATTCAACCAATTCATGTTTCATGATAATTTATATAATTCTATGATTATATTATCACTCATCATGATCCAGTACATATTTAAAATAATAATAAATTAAATAGCATGTAAATGGCATACATAAGACTTGAACCCAAGTCCTCTCACACAATCAAAGTACTTTCAACCACTTGAGCTATTACTTTTCCACATTATACATCAGAATTAAATGTCATAAAAACTCCATTACCTGTATTTATTTTACGGGTCTTATAGAGAGGCAAAGGAAAGGAAAAGACAGGAAAAGACTATAAGAGAAAGGGAAGAGAGAGAAAAGAGAGAAAAAGTAGAGTTTGAGAAGATGGTGAAAGAGGATGAAGAAATCCTTCAAAAGAAGAGAGTACTACTGATGACACCTCCCACTCCCACAATTATACTTGACTCGGAAATTTTAAAGGGAGTCTTCCAATCTTTTAACTCTTCTCATTTCCTTAATCACTCTCCTTTTTTCAACCCAATCTTTACTTTTGCTGAGTTTTTTCAAGCTAATTTTCCTTCCTATTTTTTTAAACTCCTCAAAAGATTTTGAAAAATCACACTTTTAGTTAATGTTGCCTACTAGGTTCGAGATAACTCAAAGTACACAATTATTTTTGTGAAGTAGGCCTTGTTCATCTTCAAAAAACTTTCAAATATACAACAAGATCTTATTCTTTTGTTCTCTACTTTGGATATACTCTTACTTTTGTACAGAAAATTGTTCAACTTTTGTTGAATATTTGTCATCATAAGTTTGTACGTCATTTATTATCACTTCCACAAGTGGTAAAAGACCAAGAAAAAACTTACTTAGTCAATAAAATAAGGCAACCAAAGGATGCGTTTTTTACAATCACACCTTCTATACTTGGTCCTTTTCAAATACTCAAGAAGATTAATGACATGCTTATCAATTTGATATTCCTTTTGAGTGTGGTGTTCATTCCACTTTCAATATATCTTATTTGATTCCTTTTGTAGCATCCATGGATGATAAGGAACATCAAGATTTGAGGACAAATACCTTCCAAGGGGAAGGAGATGATGAATCTGACCCAAGCCAAAATAAAGGTCCAAGCACTAGATGAACGCTTAAGAAGATTCAAAATGGTAGTGATGGTCAAGATCCTTTAAGGCCCAATGGAATCAAGCTACCTTTCAAATTGGCTAAGGAAGATATTAAAATCTAGATGCACATTTGAGTGCATGTGCAAATTCAGCCAATGTAATTGGGCCATCCTTTGTAAATATTTGTTGCTTTGAATAATTGGATCAAATATTCACCAAAGCATTGTTTAATTGGGCTCATGACCTCATTAAACAAGTTTTGTCCGAATAGATGTCTAGAAAGCATGCCACACTTAACACATTGAGCACATGTTGAAATGTGGAAGGAGTGATTTGCCACATGGTACTTAATCCACCAAATAAGGAGATTTAGATCAAGGTCTAAAAAGAATTCAACACATGTCATAAACTTAGCTTAGCTGAATTCTTCCTTCTCCTTAGGCTATATAGGAGAGCTCATATGCATTGTGTAAAGGTTACTCTTAATTTGGAATGGTAAATGTCTTGATGTTGAGCACTCCATACATTTGCCTTATTGAGAGTCATGAGAGCTAGGAATCTCCTTAGATCTCCTCTAGCCTCCTTCCTCTAGGATAGCTTCTCCTTCCTAGAACTTCATCCCCACCACACCATATCATAGCTCAAGGGCCTTCAACCTTGCTTCCATTCCATTTTCGGTGCATCAAGGAGTTTCTCCTCTCTAAAAATCGTGTAAGGAGCTCCATCAGAATCCAATGAATGTATATACATAATTGAATCTAGAAAAGTCTTTTGTGCATGATATATAGTGTGTGATCTATTTGAATTGTATGATGCCATGTTAATATTTGATTATTTATGTATAGTGATTTCTTTAATAAATTAACAAACCTTTTCTTGTTTGTTGGTTTTCTTATTTGTGTGTTCTTCTGCGATTATCTCCATTCATTGGTGTGAGTAGGGGATGATGAAAGAGTGGACGAACCATTGGATGTGGTAGAGCTTGCATTACGAGCTATAGGATACCAATTTCCTTTTTCTTATGTATGGTTGGGGAAAACTCTCTAGTATAGTAGTCCCATTGAAAATATTATATTACTACGATTGTTTCTTTTGGGATGATTGTACTAAATATTTTATACTTTTCCTCATCAACTGTTTTTGGATTATTAAATCTATAATGTCTTATTTTAATAGTTTTGTTCTATTAAAATGCAATGTTACATTCACAAGGTGAATTATTTTACAATGTCTGAGTACACAAACTCACTATTTTTCATGACTATTGAAATTTAATTCTATAAGCTCATTATCTTTTTCTTCTTCTCTTTCTCGTTTCTTATGTATTTTACTTTTTGATCATGTTTGTCTCTCTATATAGTATAATCTTTAAGATATTCTTTAATCTTTTTTTCTTGTTGATTCTTTCTCTCTCCTTTTTTGAGTATCTTATCGTTGGATAACTCCTTTGTTGTTCAAATTTCGTATTTCTTTCTTCTTTAATGTCTTCAAAATATTTGATCGTTTGTAATCATTGAATAATGGAAGTGGATCATTGAATAATAATCTTTTCGTTCAACATTCTCTTTATATGGTTTCTTAGATATTCTTCATATTTATAATCTTCATTATGCCTTTGAGATATTTTTCTATTTAATCTTCAAATGATTCTTCGTGAATTCTTCTTTCTTTAGCATTAGTACAAATGACCGTTGTAACTCAAAGATAATTGATCTTGCAATTATGTTGAATGATCTTTTTCATATTCAACAATACAAAGGAAAATTCCATATGTAATCTTCATATCTTCTCCTTTGGAATTATCTTTCTTAAAATACATGATATTTCTTCTTTTGATTGTTTTCTCTCTATAACTTCTATATTTATGTTTCTTCTTTTGAAGCCTTCAAATCATATGCTCGTTCATAACAAAATATTTTGATTTTCCACTAACGTGCATCAAGATCTTCTTATAAAAGGAATGTTGTAATATTATCTTCCTTGGACTTCTTCGTTTGTAAGATATCCTCTGTTGAAGCTTTTATATGATGAAATATATTTTTTGAAGCTTTAATCCATTACTTAATTCTTTGAGATTAGAGAGAACTTTGTTTAGGAAGGCATTTTTGTTGACCCTTTTGATCTTGTGTATTTGTCTCAAAATAAAAAAAATGATTGATATAAAAAGTATTGATATTATCTTTTCTCCAATGTTCATATTTTTCTTGCTTAAGAAAGTGTAATTAGATATAATAAAGATAAATCAAATAATATTAGTCATTTATAAAATATTTATATACATAGATAAAATGATCGTTTGACATTTAAAGTAATTTCAATTTCAAGATATAAATTTTTTGATGAAATCCTTTAATTCAGATTTGAAATTACTTTAAATGTTGTAGCTTATCAATTGGAGAATAAATTATGTAAATAACAAATTATAAGAGCAATACAAATAAGTAAGGAGTTTAAAAAAAAATTCATTATCGTTCGATGAATTTAGCCTATAGACTTGATTAGATTTTGCTTTATTGGATGATCACATGTTAGCCATTTCAAGAATATGCAATATATTGGAGTTAAACAACTTTATCAAAAATCATTAATTCCATATTCAAACAATTTATCAATAAAAAAACCAATTAATTTATATTATAAGGTATAAGAGTTAGATATTCTATGACAATAACAGTCTAGTCTTCTGTTAATATAAGATATTCAACAAATAACAACTTGAGAATTTTCATATGTAAGACTAAACATATTATATGAATAACCACATATATTTTCATTTACATATAGTGTTTGTTATTATCGAAATTAATAGGACCTTTCGTCTAGAGAGTTATTTTGTATCGTTTGGTCTGAACAAACCTAGTGTTTATATGTGTGCAAGATATCAATCTAACATCCAGGAATAACACTACACAGCCGATATTTTTTTAAAATATCTAATAGGAACTATCAATGTTGGATTGGCTATGATATTCAGGTGATGCTCCAATACCTTAGCTGGTTTTTTTAGATTTTGACTTTGCAGATTATAAGCTTGACAAGAAAAGTACCTATTGGTACTTGTCACATACTTGGAAGAAGCCTGGTGCCTTGGCACAATAAGAAGCAAACATATATTGCTTTCTCAACAATTGAAGCTAAAAGTATAGTTGTTAGAAGTTTTTGTGCGCAATTCCTCTGGCTTAAACAACAATTACTAGATTTTGGACTTTAACTAAATAAGTAGCTCTAATGTGTGATAATATTAGTCTTATTAACTAAACAACTAATTCAACGTTTATGAACGAAGCATATTGGAATAAAACATCATTTTATTAAAAACCACACTAAATTCATTAATATTACTATCAATTAGTTAACAAACATATTCATCAAACCACCGACAAGAGACAATTTCAATTATGTGAGAACTAAACTTCGTACTCTTTATTACTCTAATACCATATCTTATACTTTCTCTTGAAGAATTTGAGGATTTATAATGATCATGAAGAACTAGAAGTGTTTTAGGCTATGTTTTGTTAATTAAGAATTGTTGTAAGTTTTCTCTTTCATGATTTGATCCTAAAATTGCACTTAGACAACTTCCAATGAACTAGATCCTGCCAGATGATAAGTAGTTGTTTAATTCATTAAAAGATATTTTTAATATGTTAAAATATTCTTAGCTTGTCTAGAATGACTATAGGAAACATTTGTTAATGCATTAAACAATCATTTTGATATATTAGAGTCACGTAAAACCATTAGTTATTTTGTTGTTAACTTTCAATAGATTAAAATCATTTTAGTTTTTGAATGTTTTAAACTTTTTTATGAAGTCTCCACTTGATATGAAGTCTCCAACTCTTCTCGCATTATGTCTTCAACATGATATATATTAAAAATCTCATCTTTAAAACTAGGATTATAGAATTGAACTTAAAATCTAGATTCCAAAATTATCTAAAATCCAAAACAACACAAATATAGTTCCTTGCCACTCTTGAATCACAATTTTAGTAAAGGTGTTTGAATCACAATTTGTCAAAGGCATTTCTAGGTGAAAGCTTGATCCATATCAAGGATAATGACTCATGACACATACTTAGGGAAAAGGGAGTTCTTTAATCCCTTCCTTTGCTTTTACTTTCCTTAGTTTGAATTTCCTAAAGTTGACTTAGTTGACTTTTCTTAGTGGACTTGTTGACTTTGGTCTAAGGTTAATTTGTTGATTCAAGATTAGCTTAACCTAAGCCAACATACTAATCCAATTTTACTTATTTTGTAGGACCATTAGTAGGTGACACATGGAGAGACAAGTGGCACTTTTAGATGGCACATGTGGAGAAAAGAGGAGCAAAGCTTTCTAAACTCATCTAGAAAGGATAACCACATGCCTTGGCTACCAAGAAGTCTAAAACATCTAAAAGGAGCATCTACCTTGCCTTGTCCAAGAAGGCTTCTAGAATTTGTCTATTTGTTCCTATGTTGACCTACTTTCTAGAGTCTATGTTTTATTATTTACATTGTAATCCTTATTAGAACTTTGTATTTTTGCATTGTAATCTTTTTTAAAAGAGGTTGAACATTTTGGAAAAATTGAACACATTTATATATAGATCATTTGTAAAAGTTTCCTTCCTTAAAAAGTGAATACTTTTAAAGCTTATCTTGTATAACAAGTGACAACACACATCCACTCATTTTCAAAGTTCCCAATAATTCTAGCCTTGTAGTGACGCGCTTCTCATGTTTTTACCATTCATTTCCTTTCCATTTTATACTTTCTTCTTCCTTTAATTGTTCTCGATTTCTACAAGTTTATGCACCTTCCATTCCCCTTTTTGTGTTGAATCAATCCATCATCTTTTTTCTCTTGAACTTTGTGAAGAAAACCTTCACATCTAGATAACATGTTATTTTAATGTTCAATAAAAATTTCACTTAATTTTCTTAATCAACTCACCATATTCCATAATTTTAAAAAAGAACAAGATAACCCTACATCATAAAATAATCTAAAATCCAAAACAGCACAAATCCAATTCCTTGCCACTCTTGAATCATACCAAAGGCATTTCATCTTCAGGAGACTTCTAGTGACACCAAAAATACAGGATTGTTGATATCATTTTGAAAAATGCTTTATTTTTATTACTATCTAAATATAAAGGTACTTTTGACAAATGAGATATTTTATAAAGGCAAACTCCAATGTAAATACAAACAGTCTTGCAACAGATAAAGCCAAGCTTCAATGTTAGCCAAAAGGAAATCAATCTAAACCAAGGCCTCATCAAGCGCACACACTCTAAATACCTGTTCTACAGCCACAGAAAGTACTCCTTAGTAATTTTAATGCATCAAGGAAAAGACGCAGTAAATAAAATTCCAGAAGTCAAAATTTTGGATATTGTTCAACATGTGTGGTTGGTTCTAACAAAAACTGCAAAAAAGCTATCCTCCACTAAACCAAGCAGCTTATCAGGCTTCTGTGACTGGATAATCAAATACTACATCTTTTCCAGTAAGCTTCCTGTAAACTCCAGAAAAAGTATCCAGCTTGTACTCAGTGTTATTGCGCTCCTTGGGGTCCAAGAAAACCTTAAATTTAAAAATTGTCAAAAAGAAACAATTTATAAGTTACATGGGAAATGATAAAAAGTAAATCCAAATTAACGAAAACTTCACAAGCAATTACCTTCATTATTTTTGAACCATCAATTCTATATCTGACCCTTTTTCCAACAATCTCCGCAGGATATACAACATCCTCTAGCATGGCATCATGAACTGCAGTCAATGTCCGGGTCCTGGGACGCTGAACGGCAGAGCCCTTCTTTGGTGGCCGCAAGATCCTCCTTGTGGCAATCATAATAACATCCTGCCATTTGATATACATTCTTCAGTTAATAATACAATTCAGTGTTCCTTGAACTCACTATAACCATTAAGTGATATGGCAAATAAGTACATAAGGGGGAAAATAGAAAAGAAAACCAAAGACAAATTTATTTGTATCAATACATATTGCAGTAAATACAACCTTCCCGCTAAATTTCTTCTCCAACTCCCTAACAAGTCGGAGATGAATCTTGTGGAATGCTTTTCTCAATCTGAAAGGCACATAGATGACTACAGCCTTGCGATTATTGGCCACATCCATTTGACTGCACGAGAAAAAAAAATGCTATTCCGCTGAGAAAAACTTCTATAACCAAGACATCAATTGATTATTTGTAACATCCTTACATTGCTTGATTTATATAGAGATCCTTCAAGTCACTTTTCAGATCCTGGTTGGTATTCTCCAAGTCAAATAAATACTGCACAGTCATCAAAAACCACGGTTTCAATATTAAGAAGAATCACGATTTCGTGAAATAAATACATCCTAACGAAACAGAAAAAGGGCAACAACCTGTGCAACTGTCTCCTCAAGTTCAGTGGGCTCTGCATCCTTATCCTTGTGAATTTTCTTCCTAGAAGTGTACATTTTTGTTCAATCTGTTTCACCACATAAGGACCACTATCAGAACCTTAGCTTAGTTAACAAAAATATTAGCTTAGTTAATAAAAATAAGAATCACATCCAACACTGTTCCCTAAATCCTATTAGACGGCAAGTGACAACCAACCCGTATTCACAAGGTTAAAAGGACAAAGAAATTTAAAAAAAAATGCCAATAATTTAAAAAATAGAAATAAAAAACCACCAAATTTAAAAATTTCAGTAAGGAAAACCCATACAAAAGACAAAAGAAAGTGTCAACAACTAACAATTTTCCACCTCTCCACTCTCTCTATTCTTTTTAATTCTCACTTACTGAGCTAAAAGGCAAAATCAGAGTGAACAAATTTTTCGAAATCCTATTACGAACAAGTGTCACG
The DNA here is from genome assembly GCF_037176805.1 of Vigna unguiculata. Classification (NCBI taxonomy): domain Eukaryota; kingdom Viridiplantae; phylum Streptophyta; class Magnoliopsida; order Fabales; family Fabaceae; genus Vigna; species Vigna unguiculata. The sequence goes on along the minus strand of NC_140795.1, from coordinate 17,294,984 downwards.
TCAACCCAAAGCAATATTCATTAAGATTGCATGGGTAAAGAACTTAAAAGCTGCATAACCATAAACCTAAAAGGAGATAAAACACCACTCATCTCCGAATTTTCACTACAACAAGTATAAGATAATGTCAACAACTGAAACACTACTCTCTCTCTCTCTCTACCAGCCACAATACCAACACGCCAAAAATCCAAAAACTGAAATAAAATAAAATGAAGGACTGTATATATAATCTTGACTAAAAATTAGTTGATGTCATGCTCTCACCATTCACCAACACACTCCCGATACATACATTACTGAAATTAATTGTTCACAACCCTAATTCCAATCTAGAAGATGTTGAGTGAAATCAATTGAAGTCATCAAATTCAAAGGAAATAAAAACAGGATAATGAAGGGTTGATTAAAAATTGCTGTAACTGAGAATTAATTGAAGAAAGTAAATGGGTTACAGAGAGGAAGTGAGAGAAAGAGTTGAAAATACCAGATAGAGTAACACGCCTTGCCTTCGCCTTCACTATCAGCTTCAGCACGAACGGAAGAGGGGTAGAAAATGGAGGCGCTTGGGAGATTTTATATAAGGAACAACTTTCAGGGTTCGAGGTTGCCCTAATTTTAGATACACTAAGAGGGAAACATAATCTTCTGTTTTTGTTTTTCTTTTTTCTTTAAGTTTTGGATTTACAATTTTGTATATTCATGTAAGTTTTAATGTGTTTGCTATAAATTTTTTTTTCACAATTCATAATAGTAGTTTTATTTTTAATTATTTTAAAACTTAATTATTTTATAAATAATTTATTTTTAATTATTATTCAAAAAATTTCTTTTGTCTTAAATTATTATTTTTTTAAAAAATTGTACATATTTTTATTTTTTTAATTTTACAATTAACAACTATTTTAAAAATTAATTATATACTTTTTATTGATCTTAACTTAAATTTTTTAAAAATTTAAAAATGCGTAAATATAGGTGCAATAACACTTATGTGTTCATTAGTTTCAACAAAGACTGTCTTAACTGTTTGTCATGGTCTTTTTGGTTTTTGATTTTTTAATTTTATTTTACTCTTTTTTCCTTAAAAAAATAAGTAATACGTGTCAAATTAGAGTATTATCATATCAGCTTGTGTTTTTTTTTTAATTTTTTTTATAAAAAAAAAGTCACATGTCAAATTATGGTTCTACCACTTCTCAATTGTTTATGTGAAAAATTTTAATTTGGTTCCAGTATATATTACTTTATCTCAATTTAGTCCTAATTTCTTTTTAAACTGTAATAATTTTATCCTTCCAAATTAAGACTAAATTTAACTTTTATATAAATATTATAATTATATTTTTATTATAATAGACAAGTTTAACTAAATTAATTTTATTTACATTTAAATTATGTGTTGAACTTTATTTAAAATTTGTTTTAATAATTTCTAGACAAATTTATAAATTCAAATATAAAATTTTCAAACAATTTTATAACAATTACAAACATTTAAATTTTACATTTGAATTTTGTAATTGTTAAATATGAAATGGTGATTTAAGTTAAGAAGGTGGTTGAATTGACTGTTTAAAACTTTTTCGAAAGTTTAAACCCTTTTTGATTGAATCAAATAAACTACCTAATTTGATTGCAAAAGCTATATAACAATACACTTTCAATTGGTGAAAAAATAAAACAACATATTAATTTGTTCATATGCCTATGAATCAATTGATTAAAATTTCAAATCAATCCGCTGAAATCCTGGAAAATTATGCAAAATGCAGATTTCACGAATTTCACTCAAACAACATACTTTCACACACAAGATTCGTTCCAAACAATATTTCTAACAATGTTGCAATATCATATTACACAGAAACGCATTCAAACACAACAAATAATGATTTGCTTGGTTTTCTTGAGATTTTAAAGTGAGTGAGATGAAGGAAAGAGAGTTGGACAATTGTTTCTATACTAGTTCACTTAATCACAAAGCTACATCCAGTTACTAGGACAACTTGAGCCTAGCTTCCACTATATTCAAAAGTCTTACAAATCACAAACCAAGATTACACTTTTGAACAAAGAAACACCAAGATTTTTTACTCACTCAAAAATCTAAACCACTACCCTGCAAGAATCACACTCACAGACCTAAAATCACATAAGGAACTAAGAACTACAAAACTTGATGGTGGCTCTCCCTAGCCAACCATGCATGAGTTCTTCAAGCTTTTACCAAGCTAAAATGCCTCCAAGATCAACCAAGATCAACAATCTACACCTTGCAGTTGTTTGATTAGAAAGAGAGTTTTCCAATGATGAATGACAAGTTTTCGCGCTTAAAAAGTCAGAATTACATCTATGCTCTCAAAAAGACAAGTTATATAGTCTAGTCTTAAGTGAATCAATCGGTTGAATTTTTTGTACAATTTGTTGATTTCACTTGACTTAAGTGAAATCATTTGATTGAAAAACAATTCAACTGACTGAATACATTCATACCAGAAACTATATACAACAAGCTTTTTAACCTGTTAAAACTCATTTTAACATATTAAAACAGACACACTAAGACTAACAAGACATCTAACCTATGTCATATAGCCTACAAATATGGTATAACATGTAACCATCATATTCTAAACATTATTTCCATATTTAATACAATAGAAACATGATCTTCAAGTGGATCTTCATCAACCATGTCTGATCTTCATGCACTTTGTTTTATCAAATCTTTGCACCAAGCGTGCTTGTGCTAACAATCTCCCCCTGATTTGATAAAGCCAACATCATCGATCCTAGCCTCTTTTTCTTGCTCCCTAGCATCAATCCTTCATAGACAACTTCAAATTCCGAAGCAATTTCATCCATGTATTGTCTTTGTTTGGAGTAGGTGCATTTGACGAACTTGCCATGATTCCTACAATAAAACACTGAAAAATCGAGACAAAAGAGGTGATTAGTGATAATAATTACAACAAAACCCGAGACCAAGTGATGAAGGATTATCTTGTTTCCTTTTAGAGTTATGAATATGGTGAAGTTGTTTAAGAAAGCTTTTTGAAAATTCCCACTGGACATTAAGATAGCATGCTATCTAGATGTGAAGGTTCATTTCTCAAGCTCATGAAAGGAAGAAGAGAGTTGGATTCAAGCTTAAACACACACGGCAATAACAACACTAAAGAGCAAAATGAAAGAAGAAACAATAAAAATGGAAAGCATAGAAGATGAAGAATGGAAGAAGCACGCCACTCATAGAGGGGGATCTAAGCCAACCAAGCCCTAGAGATGAGTGATGGTGCCGCCACTTGCAAGCAAGATAAGGCAAAGGTGAGTTCAATTCTAGGAAGGAGAGCTCACGAAAATTGGTGGTTGAATGCACAAAGTTTATAACAAAATGATCAACCCTTTTACAAGACAAGGAGCACCCTTTAAATAGGAGTTCATAGGGGTCCTTTAGCAAATACAAAAACATGAAAAAGGATTAACTAGCAAACCCTAAACCTAATGTGAGAGTGAGTCTTGGCCAAGTGAAGGGAGATGATTGGTGGAGGCATTCCCATGAGGATTCTAGGCCAAAAGAGGAAGGAGACCAAGTGACCTTCTAAGTCATAAACCACAAAGGCAAAAGGAGACAAGGTACATGTCTACTTTTGCTTTTGCTTTATGCTTTTTGCTTTCCTCTCTCTTCCACTTCATCCAAGTGCTCCAATCACCAAGTGCCACCTAGCCATGCTCTACTTTCTCTTAATTACCTACAAAACAAGACAAATAAGGATTAGCATGTTGGTTTAAGTTAATCTAATCTTGGTCAAAGGTCAACTTTGGATCAAAGTCAACAAGTCAACCAAAATAAGTCAACTAGAAACCAACTTAGGGAATTCAAACTAAAGTAATGCAAAACAAAGATAAAGGTGATGGAATAGAAGACTCCCCTCTAGACATGCTTCTAGTGATCCTTCTTGAGGGAGCTTCTAAGGAGGTGGTCACACCTTCATCATCCTCCCCTTCTTGGAGAGAATTCGACCACGAATTCTTAAACCATTCTTTGGGGGAGGCCAACCCTTGATGGCCATCACTTTTTCTTGCTCCACATGGACTCCATGTTGATTTATTTTGAAACCTAGGAACATCACATGATCCATCCCAAACACACATTTCTCCATGTTAGCATAGAAAGATGTTTTCCTTAAGGTCTCTAACACACTCCTTAAATGATGCAAGTGGTCATCTTGAGACATACTATAAATGAGAATGTCATCAAAGTACACCACAACAAATTTCCCTAAGAACTCTCTAAGAACATGGTGCATGAATCTCATGAATGTACTAGGTACATTGGTCAAGCCAAAAGGCATGACTAACCACTCATATAATCCAAACTTAGTCTTGAAAGAGGTTTTCCATTCATCACCTTCTTTGATTCTAATTTGATTGTACCCACTCTTCAAGTCTATTTTGGAAAATATGGTTGCACCATGTAACTCATCAATCAAATCATCTAACCTAGGAATGGGATGCCTATACTTGATGGTTATGTTGTTGATAGCCCTACAATCTATGCACATTCTCCATGTTCCACCTTTTTTGGGGACTAGGATCACGGGCATTGCACAAGGACTCATGCTATGTTGCACCCACCCCTTTTCTAACAACTCATTCACTTGTTTTTGAATTTCTTTAGCCTCCCCGGGACTAGTCCTATAGGCTGGCCTATTAGGCAAATATGAGCCTTGTATGAAATCAATTTGGTGTTCTATACCTCTCAGGGGTAGGAGACCCTTTGGAGGTTCTTGAAAAACATCTTTGAACTCATCTAAGACTAATGACAAGTCTAAGGGACATCTAGAGTGAGGGTTTTGGAAGGAGGGGGAAGATTCACTAGGATAAGCTAGGAAGATGGGTTTTTGGGCAAGCATTACCTTCTTCACCCCCTTGAGGGTGATCATGCTCTTCTTGGACTCATGCCCTTGTGCCTTCTTTTGCGCCTTCTCTTATTTTCTTTTCTTAATCATTTGCAATTGGTCCTCATTGACTTCTCTTGGTGAAAGAGGTAGTAATGTGATCTTTTTGCCTTGGAAGCTAAAGGTAAACTTGTTAGCATGGCCATCATGAAAAGCTTTTCTATCAAATTGCCATGGCCTTCCTAATAAAATGTGAGTTGCTTCCATGGGCACTAAGTCACATAATACCTCATCCTTGTAGTTTCCAATGGAGAAGTTAATAAGGACTTGTTTGTCCACTTTGATTTCACCTTCCTCACTAAGCCAAGAAAGCTTATAGGGCTTGGCATGAGGGATGGTTTTCAAGCCAAGCTTGTCCACAACCCTTGTGCTAGCCACATTAACACAACTTCCACTATCAATTATGAGGGAGCAAGTTTTGTTGTTGATTTGACACCTTGAGTGAAAAATATTTTCTCTTTGGTTTTCAAATTCTTTAGGCACTTGGCCTAGCATTCGCCTAACCACCAACAAACCTCCTTCATTAGGTTTGATTTCATCCTCACTTGAAGATTGGGAAGAAGTGTGGGAGGAAGAACTTTTAGGGGAGGGGGGAGAAGAATGTTCACTTTCAACCTCTCCTTTAGGGTTCAAGATCATGTTCCTTTTTGTTGGGCAATTTGAAGCAATGTGACCATAGCCCAAACACTTAAAACATTTGATGGAACTAGTTCTTGAACTTTAAGAAGAGTTTGCATTTTCATGGGAGGTTCTAGACGAATTGGTCTTAGGTGGGTGGTCTTTGGAAGGAGGTTTCTCATCCTTTCTTTCTTTTCCTTTCCAAGTTCTAGAGTAGTATTCATTGTATGAAGTATTCCTCTTGGCCTCTTGTTTCTTTTTCAATTGACTTTCAACTTTTAAGGCCAAGTGTAAAATTTTGTCAAGAGTGGAATACTCATACAACTCAACTACATCTTAAACTTCTCTTCTAAGACCACTCACAAATCTAGCTACCTTTTCTTCTTCACTTTCAAATTGGAGTCCTACTTTGAAAAGCATGGACTCCATCATTTTAAAATATTCATTCACACACATAGACCCTTGTTGAAGCCTTTGGAGCTTCAAAAGAGTCTCCCTCCTATAGTAGGAAGGAACAAATCTAGTGCGCATCAAAGTCTTAATGTCCATCCAAGAGGCCGCGAATGGCTCTTGGTTAATATTGTCCATACACAATTGATGCCACCATGTCATGGCATAATCTTCAAATTCTAAAACTACTAAATCTACTTGTTCTTGATCACCAACTAAATGAATGTTGAAGATTTGGTCCACTTTTTGCTCCCACTCTATGTAAAGGTTTGGGTCATTCTCCCCCTTGAACTTTGGAATCTTGATTGGTGGAGGTTGTCTTTGTGGGAGTTGATTGCGCCTTCCACCACTATCATAGTCGTGCCATCTTCTTCTTCCACCATGGCTAGAGTCCTCAGAAGAGGACCTCTTCCTTCTCCTCTCATCTTCCCTAAGCTCAAGTCTTTGGATGTGCTCTTGTAGGAAGATCTCACTTTGCCTCCTATCCGCCCTCAATTGGTCAAAAGTTTCTCTCCTACTCACTTCCATCTCACGTAAGATGTTGGCAAGGGTCATTTGTTCACTTTCTTGGGCCATAGGAGTCACCATGGGAGGGGAATAAGGTGAGACCGACTCCTCCTCTTCTTCTACCTCCAAGATTGGATCCATATTCATGTTCCTACACCAAATACTCACCAAAAATCGAGACAAGGAAGAGGTTAGCTAACAAAAAATTCCAAACCCGAGACCAAGTGTGGTCTTCTCAAGCACCCAAGTGTTTTTTATCACACTCCCAAAGCACACAAGCAAGGTTAGCACTCAAAAACCTTCCAAACAAGTGAAAATACCTTTAAAGAGATGAAAACCTTTTCAAAGCTCAAACAAGTGGCTCGGCCACAACACTCTAGGAAGACAAGGAAAAGAAAACTACTAAGACAAAACAAAGATTACCTAAAGACAAGCAAGCAAAGCTTAAAAAACAAGAAAGTTTAACTTCTAAGGAAACTTGTTTTTAAAGACAAAACTTGAACAAGACTAAAGCAATGAAAAACACTTTTAAAGACTCTATGGAAAGCATTTGAACAAGCCAAGATTATACCTTAAATTATGCATACACCAAGAAAGTTCATAACCAAGTTAAAGCATGGAACTAATTTGCCAATATCACCCAAAATCCAAGTATAAAATTTGGTAGCATAACACCTAGTAAAAATGGCCAAATGGATTCACCAAGCAACACATTAGCTCTCGGCCAAACTGTTTTTGGTCATGAAAATAATTTTTCTTTTCAAAACTAGGTACTTAAGATGATGAGAAGGATATTTTAGGGTGTCTTGAACACTTAGCTCCTTAAAAATTAGGTCAAAATCAATTTCAAGCAGCATGCTACAACAAAAGGCATAGATCTCATGCAATAGCTCAAATACTTAGAAACAAGAATAAGAAAACTCAAAGAAGCATATGACATATGACTCAAGCAAAAGTTAGACACATTTAAAGACTCAACATGACATACACAAAGACATAAACATGTAGCTATCATGCATTTAAACTCATGGATTTGAGGCTCAAAGACTAAGCGTCCAAAGACATGTTATCCAACCACATTTAGGAGTAAGAAGAGTAACAAAAACAGTAGCCAAAACTGCCCAACATAACCTGAAAAACGTTGATTCGCGGTGATCTCGGCAGCTCTGACCTTTGCTCACTATTTCAATCATAACTCTCTCCACAGAACTCCAAATGCATTGGTTCTTTTTTTGTTAAAAATTATACTCACAGAGCTTTCTTTTGACATCAAGAACGTAATTTTTGGACCACTGAGCAGGTGCAGTTTAATCTTTTAAAATCGTGAACAGTTTCTGCCAGCATTGTTTTGATGTGGACCATTCAAAGATAGCTACACAAGACAAGGTTAGAACATGAAAAACACCATATTCAAGATAACCCAGGCTCTAGATACCAAATGATGAAGGATTATCTCTTTTCCTTTTAGAGTTATGAATATGGTGAAGTTGTTTAAGAAAGCTTTTTGAAAATTCCCACTGGACATTAAGATAGCATGCTATCTGGATGTGAAGGTTCATTTCTCAAGCTCATGAAAGGAAGAAGAGAGTTGGATTCAAGCTTAAACACACACGACAATAACAACACTAAAGAGCAAAATGAAAGAAGAAACAATAAAAATGGAAAGCATAGAAGATGAAGAATGGAAGAAGCACGCCACTCATAGGGGGGGATCTAAGCCAACCAAGCCCTAGAGATGAGTGATGGTGCCGCCACTTGCAAGCAAGATAAGGCAAAGGTGAGTTCACTTCTAGGAAGGAGAGCTCACGAAAATTGGTGGTTGAATGCACAAAGTTTATAACAAAATGATCAACCCTTTTACAAGACAAGGAGCACCCTTTAAATAGGAGTTCATAGGGGTCCTTTAGCAAATACAAAAACATGAAAAAAGATTAACTAGCAAACCCTAAACCTAATGTGAGAGTGAGTCTTGGCCAAGTGAAGGGAGATGATTGGTGGAGGCATTCCCATGAGGATTCTAGGCCAAAAGAGGAAGGAGACCAAGTGACCTTCTAAGGCATAAACCACAAAGGCAAAAGGAGACAAGGTACATGTCTACTTTTGCTTTTGCTTTATGCTTTTTGCTTTCCTCTCTCTTCCACTTCATCCAAGTGCTCCAATCACCAAGTGCCACCTAGCCATGCTCTATTTTCTCTTAATTACCTACAAAACAAGACAAACAAGGATTAGCATGTTGGTTTAAGTTAATCTAATCTTGGTCAAAGGTCAACTTTGGATCAAAGTCAACAAGTCAACCAAAATAAGTCAACTAGAAACCAACTTAGGGAATTCAAACTAAAGTAATGCAAAACAAAGATAAAGGTGATGGAATAGAAGACTCCCCTCTAGACATGCTTCTAGTGATCCTTCTTGAGGGAGCTTCTAAGGAGGTGGTCACACCTTCATCACCTTGTAGGGTCCAAAGAATTCACCCAAGTTTTTAGATCATACTCTCAAAGCAACAAGACAAGGCTACACTCAAATCCACCAAAAGGACTGAAAATACTTTTAAAGTTGGAAAACCTTTTCAAGATAAAAGTCAAATGTTTCAACAATCACTCAAAGAAAATCAAGAAAAGAAAACTACTAAGACCAAGCAAAGAGAACCTAAAGACAAATAAGAAAAGCACAAAATCAAGGAAAGTTAAACTTTAAGAGAAGAAAGACTGAGACAAAACTTTCATTAAGACTAAAGCAAGAAAAGCACATGTTTAAAGACTCTATGCAAATTACTTGAACATACACTACCAAGTCTCAAATCATGCATACACCAAGAAAGATCATAACCAAGTTAAATCATGCAACTAATTAGCTAATATCACCTAACACTCAAATATGAAAAGTAGTAGCATAACGCTTAGTGATTTTTTCAAATTTGGTTCACCAAAGAACAATGTTGCTCTCGGCCAAAGTCTTAAATCTTAGCAAAATCATCTTTCACAAACTAGTTTCACAACATGATAGAAAAGATATTTTTGGGTGGCTTGGACACTAGTTCCTCAAATTTTAGGTTAAAATCAATTTCATGGAGCATACATCAAACAAGACATAAAGTTCATGCAATACTCAAATACTTTGAATAACAAGAACAAGAAAACTTCAAGTTAACATATGACATATGACTCAAGCAAACGTTAGGCTCATTTAAAGACTCAACATGACATACACAAAGATACAAACATGTAGCTATCATGGATTTAAACAAGTGGATTTGAAACTCAAAGATTAAGCACACAAAGACATGTTATCCAACAATACTTAGGAGTAAAGAGAGGCACAAATATAACTTGAAAAACATTGATTACGCATTTTCGGAATGCGTTCATTGTTTTCTTATTGATAACTAGACTCAAAGGGCTTTCTTTTGATATAAAGAACGTAATTTTTCGACCATTGAGCTAGCTGTAGTTCTTTTTTTTTTAATCACCCATGTTTCTACCAACACTGTTTTTGTGTGTAAGGGAAGTTAATTTTGGACTATTCCAAGATAGCTACAAAAAGACAATGTTAGCACATGGAAAACACCATATTCAAGACAATCAAATCTCTAAATATCAAATTATGTAGGATTAATTTGATTCCTTTTAAGATTAATGGATATGGTGAAGATTGCTTAAGAAAGCCTAGTGAAAATTCCCACTGAACATTAAGATAGCAAGTTATCTAGATGTGAAGGTGCATTTCACAAGGCTCTAGAGAAGAAGAGACATGGATTGATTAATGAAGCATAAGTATAAAAATGAATGAACATAAAAGTTGAATGTAAAGAAAGAAGAACAAAGCATGAAAAATGGAAAGACAAGAAATGAAAGGATCTGATAAGCACGCCACTATAAGGCTATGCTAGAAGCCATGGAACCTTGAATATGAATGGAAGGCTCTGCCACTTGAGTATAACTCAAGATAAGGCTTAAAAATCTCACTCTCAAAGGAGGATACTCTCACAAAGGTTGAACACAAAGGTGTCTATCAATTCTAAAATGATTAAACCTTTTACATGTAGTAGAACACCCCTTATATAGAAGGGTTAGGTGTCTCTAAGCAAAAGCATATAAGTCCTAAAGGATTACATAGCAAATAGTAAACCCTACATTCTAGAAGGTAGGTTAAAATTGGTGCCATAAGATTGTCTCCTAGAGTGGCTTCTTGGCCAAGATAAGTGCTCACATGTTCTAGATGTTTCTAGAACTGTTCAAGGTGGATTCTTGACCAAGTCATGTAGTCCCTTATTCTAGATGTTTCTAGAAACCTTAACTCCTCTCTATTCCCCATGTGCTTCCTTTGCATCACCTTCTTTGCCATCTTTAATTGTCCTACAAAGCAAATAAATATGGATTAGCATGTTGGCTTAAGTTAATCTTAAGTCAATAAGTCAATCTTAGACCAAGGTCAACAAGTCCACTAAGAAAAGTCAACTTAGCCAACTTTATGAAAATTCAACTAAGGAAATAAAAAAAAAGAAAGGGATTAAGGAACTCCCTTTCCCCTAAGCATGTGTTATGGGCCATCATCCTTGGTAGGGATCTGTTAACTCATATATTTCAGTCACATTAGAGTAATAAAACCAAAATCCCTCTAATGAAGTATAGGGAAATCTTAGGTATCAAATAAAAAATAACGGTGTGTGTTAAATCTAGCTTGTGTATTTTAAATCTCGCTAAAATTAAAATAAAAGAAAACAAAGGGGGGGATAAAATAAAGAAAAGTTAAGAAAAAAAGTGTAGAATGTATTCAATGAAAAGCTAATTTATATGCATGAATGAAACTAAATATGATATGCATGAATGTAATGCATGAGACCAAATGGGATGATGAATTTAATCTAAAATGGAATGAAAATGAACCTAGATAAAATAAAGCATGTGTGAATGCATATGCTTATTACAAAAACTAGACTAAAAGCTAGAATTGAAACCAAGTAATGTGGTTTCTAGAACTATTCAAGGTGGATTCTTGACCAAGTCCTGTGGTCCCTTATTCTAGATGTTTATAGAAACCTTAACTCCTCTCTCTTCCCATGTGCTTCCTTTGCACCACCTCCTTTGCCATCTTTAATTGTCCTACAAAGCAAGTAAATATGAATTAGCATGTTCGCTTAAGTTAATCTTGAGTCAACAAGTAAACCTTAGATCAAGGTCAAAAAGTCCATTAAGAAAAAAATCTACCATGAGCATAAAAAACAAGACAAGAATGAACATTCTGCTACGCAAATGCAGATGCAGATGTTATAACTAACCTAGAATGTTGTTGTTGTTTGGAGAAAATGAACATGTAATAATTTGGCAGCATGGATGCACACTGAATGATGCAAAATAGATGCAAGAATGACTTAAAGTACTTTAAAATGATGATAAATGGACGGGAACAATAAAAACTAGATGAAAGTATGAATGAAACCAAATGCTAGCAGTAAAATAGAATGTGACAACAACAAAAGCAGGGAGTTAACACTACTAAGATAGAAACCTTAAATTTAGAGTGAAATCACAAAAAAAAAAGTAAAATAACCAACAAGGAAAATTAGAATCAAATACTGCAGAACAAACGAGAAGGTAAAAACTGATTTAATGCTTGACCTATAGTCCTTTTCAACTCGAGAAGACATCTCAGGAAGTTATGCCCCCTTTAAGGTCATGTGGATTCCATGTAGGAATCAGAATTGTGTGCAAGATTGTGAACAAGCTCAAAACACTAACTCAGCAGCACAAGTTAAACGAGAAACAGTTGTAATGATTCAATCATGGACTATTTTGCACTCAAGAAGACCTAACGATAAAGTGTGCCCACTTTGGAGTCACTTGGTTTCTAAGAGGAAACATTAAAGTGTGTAGGATCATGAACCATTCTGAAAACACCATCACAGAAGCATAAAACTGAACTAGAAAACAATAGTTAAAATTTAAAGGTATCTAAAATTAAAGGCTGCAAAAAGAAAAAAATGTAAGCAAAAAATCAGTAAACAAATCTCATAATTGGAAATTGGAATGGAAGCATAATGAATATATTTCATTAAAATCAACAAAGTCAAAAGCGTATAAGATAAAGGTTATCAAATGTGGTGCGACTTCATCTCTCTCGACCAGTTCAGGTTCAAGGGAAGGGTGATCGAGGGGACCCATACTTTTTATCTCTTTCTTCTCTATTCTATGGTGGGAGGTTTTTTTCGTATCAAGAGTGTGGTGGGGAGGCCAGGGAATGATGGATTGGATCGAGAGGCGATGCCTACTCTACTCGTTACCACTAAACGACGGACGAAGCCAAGAGCGGAAGGAGGGACTTGAACCTAGAAAGTGCTAGAATTTTAAATGGTGAAAGGAAACTCTCTTAGCACAATTATGTGCCTCGTTTTGCAAGTGGGTGAACTAAGTAGAGCTACCTAACACAGTAGGGAAAACCCCAGTATCTGAAGACTACTTTGCGCTGATTAGATATGGAGAAGACCCTCTCACATTAGAGTTTCCCCTTCTCTTGCAAGAACACTCGACAAACATGAACTCTCGAATTATAGCCTCCAAACATTTCTCTTTGTCGGCCAAGGCTCTCCTTTACAACCTAAAACTTGCCCCTTAAAAACCCCTTCAAGAAAAATCAGACAACACATGTGAAAATACCTAACCCGAATCCTCTTCTTCTCGAACCAAAATCGCCATCTTCAACCAATTGACGTTGCACCCTTGATTCATCCTTCGCCCATCATGATCTCTCGATCTCAAGCCTCCATCACGCATCAACTCAAATCGCCTCCCTTGGATTGGATTCGCACATCAACCTCTCTCTTGGATTAGACCACTCACACCTCAGACTTGGTTTGTGCAGCGTTAGGTTCTGATTTGTGGTGGAGTGCTCTTCATTCCCTTGATTCAACATCAACAAGAATCTACCCACTTTTATTAAAGTTGTGCATTTTGAGGAATTGAGTTCAAAGTCCTTAGTTGACCAAAGGGGGCTGATCTGCAAAAAGAAACAATTGGAGTTAAAGGCTCACATGCAATTCAACAAGAATAGAGGACTTCCTGGCAAACAAAATTATTAAAAAGGGTAATTTTAAAAAGACAAACTAAATGCAATAAAAGTCTATTAAAAATAACTATATCAAATTTTATTGAAAACTAAATTTTCCTAGGCAATTAACGAAAACTAATTAATTAAATATGAAAACCTATTTATTTAAGCTAAAACAAAACTTTTAGAAAGGAAAAATAATGAAAGTTGGAGTGCTAACAGGATCAAGCCTTCATCACGCAAGAACCATGGCGACTCAGATACTACGAGCCAGGTAATTCTGCCCTACAAATAGAAGAAGATTGTACCGAGTATGTGAATAAATGTGTCCCATGCCAAAAGCACAACAAAATCATTCACAACAATCAAGAGTCATTACACAACGTGTTTGCACCATCGCCTTTTTATAAATTGGGAATGGATCTTATCAGAGCTTTTGAGTCAGGCAAAGGCCAAGACCAATTCCTACTAGCATCCTTGTCAACTAGCACAACTCAATAGGTGCAACGATTTGTGTAGAAAAATATTGTTTGTCGATATGGCGTCCCACACACCATTATCACGGACAACAAAAGACAGTACATCGGCAAGGGCTTAACTGAGTTCTATAACGACCTTGGAATCCAACATAATAAGTTCAGTCCAACATCCTTAGTCTAATGGGTAGGCAGAGGCCACCAACAAGACCATCTTAATCAAATTGAAGAAGACGTTAGATGTAACATCCTAGCCGGAAATTAATTATTTAAAATTAAAATAATAAAAATATTAATAAACTACATTTATTAATGAAATCCTTTTCCCAAACCGTGAGAAAAAGTAAAACTTTATTTCAAACGTGCCAAAAACAAAATCCATAAAAGTGTTCACCTCTTACAAATATAAAACGATTCATAATAGTGATTACAAAAATAATTCATAAAATCCATTAAAGTATTTCTATGTAAAAACTCCTATGTTGGCTCCACTCCGGCTCTAAGTATCCACGTGCTCACCTACATCAACATCTGCTCTCATATAATGAGTCATGATCATCGCCAAACACACACAGATAATGTGAACTAAAAAATAAAATATACATCACAAGGTACATTATAATAACAAATTAAAACCCCTAACACTACTGATACACTTCGATCTCAGACCCAAACTTTCACATCTTCCTTTGGACGACTCTTGATTCTACACCCTTTGATGATTACTTTCATCGATCCTTGTTGCCACGAGTGTCTACTCGCCCCTCCAACTACATGCGGACGCATCTTAATTCTACACCCTTTGATGATTACTTTGATCGATCCTTGCTGTCACGAGTGTCTACTCGCTTCTCCGACTACATGCCACCACCTATAGTCCACACGCGGGAATAAACTTGTCATGGCCACAATCCCACAACATCAAGTGGAGTTCCCCAATACAAATCACAGTCCTTATATGTCCCAAGACTACCTTTCAGAACCCATCCATACGAGCCACGATCTCGCACACTCCACTGGATTTTCAAAACCACTAGGCTACAACATCGAGTGCCCACGTATTACCCCAATACAAGTTACACTCGTATCTAGGCCCCCAACAAAGCATCGCCTCAAGACCTCCATCTAAAGTTGTGTAGAATCCTCCACGCGAGCCAGTTTGACACCCGAAATTGCTTGGTGCGTCACACGTATCAACTGGCACTGTCTTGTTCCAAATTGCTTGACAGAACACCTGGCGTCGTCAAGCGTCAGCCCACTGAATTTTGGTCCATACCTAGTTCTACAACACACCGCCTGGTGGGACCACTTATGTCGCCAAGCGCCTGCTCTTGGGTTTTGCTTTAGAGTTCATTTTGTGGCCTATATCCTGGCGGTTTACACTGTTCCGCCAGATGCCACACCAGAAATTGGTAATTTACTGGTTTTTGGCACTTTCGAATAGGTTCTAATGAACCTATTTACACAAGACACTCAATTAACGCAAAACATGCATCCATGACAAGTAAATACACTTTCATATCATTAAGTTGAACTCAAGTACACAATATCACATAGTCATACATAAAACACAATCATATCCTTGCTTTCATACATCTTGGAGAATCACAATAAATTCACATAAAACTATCAAAATAAAGTGATATACCCAACACACAATCCTGGGCAACCAAATTGTACTACACCTAGGCGGCCTAACCTGACTATAACCATGAGATCCGCCTACATAACCCCTCAAGGATGCAAACGATCATCATGCATGTTGAACAAGCAAGAGTAAGCGACCTAAGCCGGTAACTTAAGAAAATCAAACGAGAACTTGATAGACCTAAAACACAACTAACCAAGCCCCTAGGGCCCACAATAATCAAACTGTGGGGCATGGGCTTGGCCTAGGCCCATCTGCGGCCCAATCAAAAGCCCAACCCACGACGTGGCTAGACATAATTAATAATCTATAAATATGCATGGACCCCACCAATTAAAGTTACACATTCATTAATCCCTTAATCACAAGATTTGACTTTCTAAGAGTTCTTAGCTGACTTGAGCATCAGAGTCTCCTCCGTAGGTAACCCCTCCCAGGTCCAAATCGGTCCAAGCCGAGACACTAGTAGATAGCATATGCAAGCCGGAAGAAAGCTTACTAGAGAGATTGCGGATTAAGGTAAGGTGGTATTCGTGTCTGACATCTCTTATTTGTTCTCCGCAGGAATAATTGGCGCCGACCGTGGGGCACAAAGTAATACTTTACAAATCAACCCGCACTCTCTCGAAGATGGTCTCTACCCGCAGCAGAGCCGGAGTCAACAAGCAAACTGAAGCATGTGTTGTAGCACCTACTGGTACCACCCTAGACTTGGCCGCTATCCTGGAAGACTAAGCCAAAATGCAACAAGAGCTAGCTGATCTGAAGAAGCGAGTGCTGATGAAATGGAGGCACTGAGACAGGAAAACTCTCGGCTAAGGAGGAAAATTGAGGCTGATCCCACCCAAAAGGGACAAGCCAAAGAAACGTCAGAAGCTACAAAGTCCCTGACTTTCCAGCCTAGTGAGGAAGAAAGTGAGTACAATCCTACCCCGCACACCTTCACCACCACTCAATAGACTCCCATCATCTCGACCCATCATACACACTTCCACCCCATCCTCCCAGAACACCTTGCAGCACCTACCCCCGCTGCGACCCTTCCCACTACCCACATCCCACCTCACAACTTTACCTCCACCCTTCCCACTACCCACATCCCACCTCACAACTTTACTTCCACCTTTTCTACTCTCATCCACCATCCCATTCCACCTCACCCTTTACCATTCCAACCACCCAGGCGACGCCACCCTTTTACCGATCTCATCACCAACACCCCTCTCCTTGCTTAGTGGGAACCTTTCACGCTGGACCGTTACACAAGCAAAACCGATCCAGACGAGCACCTCAAAGTATACATAACACATGTCACCCTCTACACTTCTCACGATGTTGTTTTCTACAAAGCCTTTCCAACCACCCTTAAAAGTCCCGCCCTCGAATGGTTTACCACTCTACCTCCATACTCCATTGACTGCTTTGACACTTCTCCACATGTTCACTACTCATTTCGCCGGTAGTCGCCCACATTAAACCTCAACCCTCTCTCTCCTCGTCGTCAGACAAGAACAAGATGAGACGTTGCGTACCTTCATCGACCACTTCAGCAAGGCCGCCATCCGCACACCACACCTTAACCAAGAGATGATACTGCAATGTATGACACTCACCTTCAAACCCGGGCCCTCCGCCAACAACGTCTACCTCCACCCACCCGCATCCATGCACGAATTGAAGCTTCGCGCTACAGACTACATCCGCATGGAAGAGATGCAAACCCTCCACATGAAGTTTTGCAACGACTACACACCCTCCGCTGCCAACCCCCCAAATCACCTTCACGGCTCGACCCCAGACCCAGAGAACCCCAACAACCTCGCTTCACCAGATACGCACCCTTGAGCATCCCTCCCTTCCGCCTTCTTGGTGAAGCTCTTCAAGCTGACCTCATCCCACCACCTCGCAAAACATCTAATCCTCCCAATACCGACATGACCAAATACTACCGCTATCACCGTAACAATGGCATACCACAGACGAAAGCAAAGCACTCCAAGACAAGATAGAAGAATTGGTTCATGCTGGCCATTTCTGCCACTTCATTCGTAGAGACGACCATCCACACCTTCCATGATCCGACCACCGACACCCTCGCCACGATTCTTGTCGTGACAGACGTCCTAACCAAACCACCAATCACGACCCCTAACCTGCCCGAACCGATGTGGCCTCAATCTATCCTCCATTATGCGACACAATTAACACCATCTCTAGCGACCTTGCTAGTGACGAATCCATCTGCTCAACCAAAAAGAAGTATCTTCGCCAACTCCAGTCCATTAACCACATAACCCA
This sequence comes from Vigna unguiculata, assembly GCF_037176805.1. Classification (NCBI taxonomy): domain Eukaryota; kingdom Viridiplantae; phylum Streptophyta; class Magnoliopsida; order Fabales; family Fabaceae; genus Vigna; species Vigna unguiculata. Next base: position 17,276,982 of record NC_140795.1, on the reverse strand, counting down.
CTCCCACCACAGGCGTCGTATGCCTCCCATCACCTTTACATACGATGACTTCCATGGCGTTGATCACCAGCAGGATGACCCCATGGTCATCACGGTCGAAATCGAGAACTACACAGTCAAGAAAGTCCCAATTGACCAAGGCAGTTCCGTCGACATCCTATACTAGACGACATACCAAAAACTCTAACTTCCCACCACTGCCATGGTTCCCTATGATGAACCCATATACGGTTTCTCCGGGGAGAAGGTATCCACTCGCGGCTACATCGACCTCCATACCGTCTTTCGTGATGGCACTTAAACCAAAACAATCCCTATTTTTTTCCTTGTTGTAGATGCACCTATATCATACAATGTACTTCTCGGCCGACCATCCCTTAACACTTTTGGCGCAGTCGTATCTACACCTCACTTGGCCATGAAATTTCCCTCCCCATCTGGAGACATCCTTACCATCCACGGCGACCAACAGCTCGCGCGAGAATGCTACATGACCAGTCTACGACCACAACTACCCATCCTTCATACAAACAACATTGAACGTCCATCTGGCTCTGACATAGCCTTATCTGGAGATGATTTGGACCTAGAATAGGCTGCGATACACGCCTCGAGCCTGTTGATGAAACTTTACTCCTGGAACTCCCTAATGGACGCACCCTCAAAATGGGCACCGGTCTTCAACATGAACAAGGTGAAATACTCACACCTACCTTCATCAACAACACCGACCTCTTTGCCTGGTCTGCCGCTGACTTACTTGGGGTTGACCCTCAAGTCGCGGTCCACAAACTTTTCATTTACAAAGAAGCCAGATATGTCTCTCAGAAAAAATGGAAGTTTGGTGAAGAACGTCGACTAGCATCAAAGATCGAAACTGACAAGTTACTCAACGCAGGTTTCATCGAAGAAGTCCACTACACCACCTGGCTCTCCAATGTAGTTCTGGTAAAAAAAGCTAATTGTAAATGGCGAATGTGTGTTGATTACATAAATCTCAATAAGGCCTGCCCTAGCGACGCGTACCCCTTACCCAATATTGACCGGCTAGTTGACGGTGTCGCCGGCAACAAGGTACTCAGTTTTCTATATGCATATTCCGGATACAATTAGATCCCAATGACCACAACTGATATGAACAAGACCTCCTTCATCACAGACGACGCCAACTACTTTTACAAAGTTATGCCATTCGGTCTCAGAAACGCAAGAGCAACTTATCAACGATTGATGGATAAAGTTTTCAGCCATATAATGGGCAAATGTGTCGAAGTGTACGTCGCCGACATGGTTGTCAAATACCTGTGTCATCACCAGCACGCTCAAGACTTATCCGTAGTGTTTTCCGCGTTACGGCAGTACAACCTCCGCCTCAATCTCAAAAAATGCATCTTCGACATCGATCGTGGTAAATTCCTTGGCTTTATGCTGACATAACGCGACATAGAAGCAAACCCCGAAAAGTGCAATGCCATCATTGAGATGCGAAGCCCCAACAATGTCAAAGAGGTACAACACCTCATCAGTCGTCTAACTGTCATATCTTGCTTCCTACCCAATTTAGCTAAGCAAACCCAATCCATCATTCAACTACTAAAGAAATCTGTGAGGTTCTATTGGAATGACGAATGTGAGCGAGTTTTCTAAAACCTCAAAAATACTTTAACATCACCACCCATCCTCCTTAAGTCGAATACTCATCAACCCCTCCTTGTTTACATCACCGCCACAGATCACACTGTAAGCGCCGCACTAGTTCAAGATGTCAATGACACTCAACACCCTGTATACTTCGTCAATCAAACCTTGTAGGATCCAGAAACCAGATACCAAATGATGGAGAAACTGGCCCTATCCCTAGTACACGCATCGTGACACCTACGCCCCTATTTCCAAAACCACAACATCATCGTCATAACCGATACCCCATCCAGAAGATACTCCAAAAGCCAAACCTTACTGGCCGTATGTCGTCCTGGGCCGTAGAACTATTCGAGTTCAATATCCGTTATGAACCCTACGACCCCATCAAAGCTCAATGCCTCCTCGACTTCGTCAACGACCTGCAACACGCCCCCGAAGAAGACCAATGGACATTTTATGTTGATGGTTCTTCAAATCCAAAGGAGGTAGGTGCCGGTATTGTCCTTGATGGCCCCAACGACATCCTCCTCGAAAAATCCCTCCATTTTGCCTTCAAGACCTCCAACAATCAAGCCAAATATGAAGCCATCCTCGCCGGCTTATCCCTCGCCCGCAAATTCTGCGTCAAAACACTTACGTGCAAAACCGATTCTAAACTCATAGTGGGTAATCTAAATGACGAATTCCAGATCAAAGACCCTACCCTCCTACAATATTATCACCTAGTCTGAAACGTCATTCACTATGCGTTTGAACGAGTATGCATCCAACACATCCCTAGAACTGAAAATGTTAGGGCCGACATATTATCTAAACTAGTCAACACTAAGCTAAAGAGCTGACACATATCCCTCTTACAGCAAACACTATCCGCATCATCCACAACAAACACTTGCCTTCACCTAACCTGGAACCAAACTGACAATTGGACAACTCCCTACATCCAGTACCTCCAAACTGGTAACCCCCCATCTGATGCTAACAAGAGTTGGCTGGCTAAAGCCGTCAGGTACACAATGATAGGAGATGACTTATACAAGCGGACAGCCACTCCTCAAATGTGTCACAACCGAACAAGCCAATACATAATAAAAGAATTGCACGAAGGCATATGCAGATATCACTCCGGCGCACGAACCATGACCACCAGAACCCTCCACACCGACTACTTTTGGCCAACCATGGAGGCAAACTACCACACCTTTGTCAAAAAGTGCATACCTTGCCAGAAGCATGGCAACCTCATCCATCAAAAGCAAGAACAACTCCACTCCATACTTTCTCCATGGCCCTTCGCAAAGTGGGGAATGGACATTCTCGGCCCCTTTTTCCCAGGAAAAGGCCAAGTGAAATTCCTTATAGTAGCCATCGACCATTTCACTAAATGGATAGAGGCCAAAACGTTAGCCACCATCACAACTCAACAAGTCCAGCAGTTCATTTGGAAAGATATCATATGTCGATATGGCGTCCCACATACGATCATAACCGACAATGGCCGACAGTTCATAAACAAGGAACTCGCCAAGTTCTACACTAGCCTCAACATCAAACATGTAACCAGCTCTGTGGAACATCTGCAGACTAATGGGCAAGCCGAAGTAGCCAACAAAGTTATACTAGTAGACCTACGCAAATGACTGGATAACGCCAAGGGCCGATGGCCAAAAGAATTAATAGAAGTGTTATGGGCCTATAGATGTACCCCCTAATAAGCAACAAACGAATCTCCTTTTAACCTTGTATATGGCGTAAAAGTCATGATTTCGGTAGAAATTGGCAAACCATCTCTACGCCGAGAACTATACAACCCGGATCAAAACCACCAAAATATGTGCACCCACCTCGACCTCTTACCTGAACTAAGAGACAAAGTGCAAATACGTAACTTAGAAGCTAAACAAAGAGCGGCCAGAAAACACAACGCCAACTTATGCCCGCGATCATTCGCTAAAGGAGACCTAGTTTGGAGGATGGCCAATAGCGCAAGAAAGAAGGATGGCAAGTTCTCCGCCAATTGGGACGGCCCGTTCCGAATTCGTGAGGATGTTGGAGGGGGCGCTTACAAGCTTGAACAGTTATCAGGCGAAGAGATATCGAATACATGGAATGTGTCCCATCTCAAATTTTACTTCAGTTAGAATACTTACTGTACCAAATACTTGTAACCTTGTGTGTACTCTTTATCCTCACCTGGCATTTTTCCCTAAGGAGGGTTTTGGCCAGGGAGTTTTTAATGAGGCACCCCAAATATTATGAACAAAATAAAGGGTTCTTGATTACACACTCACCTCTTCATCCATGCTTTAAATCGTTTAAGTTCCCCACCCTTACCACAAGTAAGCGGCCTGGGTCGAACACCCTTAACCTAATTTGCAATCGTTTAAGTTCCTCACCCTTACCATAAGTAAGCGGCCTGGGTCGAACACCCTTAACTTAATTTGCAATCGTTTAAGTTCCCCACCCTTACCACAAGTAAGCGGCCTGGGTCGAACACCCTTAACCTAATTTACAATCGTTTAAGTTCCCCACTCTTACCACAAGTAAGCGGCCTGTGTCTAACATCCTTAACCTAATTTGTATTCGTTTAAGTTTCCCACCCTTACCACAAGTAAGCGGCCTGGGTCGAACACCCTTAAGCTAATTTGCAATCGTTTAAGTTCCCGACAAATAACACATACAATAAACGAACTAAGTACATAACGTCATTCGAACAAGTGCGTTCACAATCAAACATTAGATATAATCCACAATATGAGTCACATTAACCGACAAAGAAAAATATTGTACCAGTTATTACAAACTTAGAATGAATTGAAAAACGAAAGCATCAAGAAACTTCATCCTAAGCTTGTTTATCACCTCCCATCATGACTTTTTCTTCATTCTTCTTGTCCTCAACCACTACTTTCTCTCCTTCCCCCTTAAGACTCGACTCCACCTCATTGACAAGTTTTCCATTCACCACATCCTTATTTACATCAAACCTCAGATCCGCCACATCAATATCCTTATAAAAAAATGCCGCCTATCTCAAGCCTTTCTGAAACCCATTAAAATGTTCTTGAATAATACACCCCTTCAGAACCTCCAGTTCCACTTCCAAGCCCTCGTGCTTTTCCTTTTACTCATCATAATCGGCCTCAAGGTCAGCGACCTTGGCCTTAAACTTCCTCAGAATCCAAGCACCTAACCCTCCACGTCCCCAACCTTTTCTTCTCTTCTCTCCACTCTTCCATTTCCTTCTCCCACGCTTCCTTCTCCTCGGCAAACTTAGCTGACTTGAGCATCAGAGTCTCCTCCGCAGGTAACCCCTCCTGGGTCCAAATCGGTCCAAGCCGAGACACTAGCAGATAGCATATGCAAGCCAGAAGAAAGCTTACTAGAGAGATTGCAGATTAAGGTAAGGTGATATTCGTGTCTGACATCTCTTATTTGTTCTCCGCAGGAAGACAAACAATATACAAACCAAGAATAATACATAACCATTGTCCCAAAATATCGTACGGACAATAAAATAGTAATAATGATAATAATAATAATAAAAACAATAACAACAACAATAATAATGATAATAATAATAATAAAAACAATAACAACAACAATAATAATGATAATAATAATAATAATGAAACGAAACAATAAATAATAATAAAATGAAATGAAACAATAATAATAAAACAATAATACCAATAAGATAAAATAATAATAAAATAAAATAAAATAATAATAATAAAACAATAATAATGATAATAAAATCATAAATAAAATATAACAATGATAATAATAACAATAATAAAATAAAATAAAACAATGATAATAATAACAATAATAGTAGAATAAAATAATGATAATAATAATAATAAAATGATAATAATAAAAATAAAAATAAAATAATAATAATAATAAAAAAAATATTAATAATAATAATAATAATAAAAATAATATTAATAAAAATACTAAAAATACTAATACTAATAACAGTCAAATAAAATAGAAATAATAATAATAATAAAAAGAATAATAATAATAATAATAATAATTATTGTAACATCCCATTTAATAGATAAATCTAATTAAATAAAATATCGCATATTTTATAATATTTAAAGAGCACGAGGCTTGTAGTATAAAGGATTTTACAATCATCCAAATATACCAAAAAGGAAAGCAAAGACACTACACAATGCTAGGAACGAAATATAACAATTCAACAGTTATCCAAAAGGCTTGCTCATTAGCAAGGGATTACAAAACAACAAAAGCTCTTCAACATGAGCTCAACAATGAGCCCAACTCCAATTCATGACGAATTAAGCTGCAGTGTCCCATCATCACTACAATCGCCAAGGGTTCCCATATCTGCTCACACCAAGGAATTGGTGATCATTGAAAAAAGGAAAACTACAAGAAGACAAACACAAGCAAAAGGGTAAGTTAGAGTAAAAAGATTTTTATTATACAACTAAGCATGCAATTTAAAATAAAGAACACATCAATCATCCAGCATGTGATAGCAAACAACAAGACTCTAAGACTCAATTTATCTGGATACATATAATTAGTTGAATTCACCGGATGCCTGTACTTGTGGTGGCATTTAGTGCTTTGCAGAGCCATTGGCAATGAGTTTTACCCTACCATGCACAAGGTTAGCCTCAGACATTTAAGGCCATTATCCTGCCAAAGATTAGGGCCTCTTGCTACTCTCACCACTTGAGTCAGTCTGCTCTACGTGAGACTAATTGACTCTTTAGAGTTTCAGGATGCAATCCTTACTTGAATCCTTACCTAATTATATACACTATAACACCACCATGAAATCTCACCATGAGATTCATGGAATTACGTCTATCGCATACCACAACCATGTTTCTCCAACCAACCACAAATTTATCAAGCATAAAAATCTCATGTCAATATCCAACCAACCAACCAACAATGATTCATGACTTTATTCATACCAAACTCATCAATTCCAGTCTCATTTCATCATATAGAACATTCAAGGTGCCATACTTAAACTTTTTAAAGCAATAAACCAACCAATCATTAGAAACATACATGTATTCAACTAACTCTGTTAATCTTGCTCACGCTAGGGAGCCCTCGCTCAGGCGAGAGGAACCCCTCGCTCAAGCTACCAGCTCTCGCTTGGGCGAGATTGCAAACAAAGAGCATGTCGAGGTCTCGCTCAGGCGAGAGGTCTTCGCTTAGGCAAGCCCTCAAAACAGAGAAGGGGATGTGTTGTCGTTGTTCTCGCTCAAGCGAGAGCTCCTCGCTTAAGTGTGAGCTTTTTTCGTTTTAAGCGATTGATCGAGGCCATCCCGACCAAATAAAACATTTAAATGCAGTACTCATGAGTTAACCCAAGGACGTCTCCTGGTGACCATTGTTTTCATTCAAAGGTTTCAGATTGCAGTTCAACACAAAAAGGGGGAGGGCGTTGGCAGATTCACAATGCTAATCAACATATTAAATTAAATGCAATCGTGATTAAAAACATACTGACATCCTTGATTCAAACACAATTTTACTTATCATAGGCCACCAAATTAACACATATGCCTTCTCTCAATCCACTAGATAATAACCCACTAAGCGAAAGTTACAATCATTATGCAATTGAGCAATGCACACATCCATAAATTCGTGACAGCCAAGCTTATACATTAAGCATGAACATAGCCTAAACCAAACATATGCAATTAATCTGTAAATTAAGCATAAACAGATGAACCACATGCATTCCCCGAATTCAGGACAAAGACATGGAAGATTTCACAAAACAAGCACAACCTCAAAGCTTCATTGCATTTTTCATCAAGGAGTCAATACACGAATTTAGTTAGACATGGAAATATGGCAATTAAACACTTCAAAATGAAATTCACCAAAACAAAACATCAAACCCTAACTTCGGTATTATTCAAACGGAAATTCAAGAGCAAAAGAGAATTCTAAAGCTTAAATGGAATGAAAATTGTTGTTGTGATATAAAACCGAAAACCCCATACATGGGTGTTGTTTCAAGTCAATACAATTCACAAAATGAGATGCCCAAGCTAGCAAATGAGTTCAAAACATAAAACCCACATTGGATGCTGTCAAATGTGCATAAAAATGATAAAAACAAGTGCTAAAACATGAAAAACGAAAGAAGGCACCTCCATGGTCACCCACCAAAGCTTCAAAACGTGAAAATGGAGAATGGAGAAGATGAAGTTCGACTGCCACACTAAAGACCTAAAAATCTCGTAGTCACATCAATTATGCCACTCCTATTTACAAAAGTGCCACTCAGGGCTGCAAAATTACAAAACTTCCATTCTTGTCAACAAAATTTCAAAAATGCCATTATGGGATGAAATTGCTGACCCAATGACGTGGACAAGATGACTAACATGGTGTAGATGTGGAAATCACGTGGCAACTCTCTCTTGACCTTCAGATAAATGTCCAAGCTCCAAAATTTGCTCCACATAATACCTAAAAACAATTACAAACAATAACTAGACCAATTAATGCCAAATTACTCAAAATTCGAGATTATGGCCCAATGAAACCCAGTCGAGGAAAATGAACTAACAAAAGACAATTAAGCACTAAACAACCCTAAAAATGGCACAAAAAAGGCAATGGAATAGGTGAAAATAATGACTCATCAGCGACCACCCAGCTCACCTGGGCGAGTTCAGCAGAACCCATCTACTCTTATGCATGCAAAACTAGAAATCAACCAGATACACAAGGCACAAGTATTTTCACACCATCACCAACATTATTCATGCATTTATAACTCGAAATAGGCCCAAAACAAGCAAAGTAACTTAAAACATGCAAAATCCTAGTTTCCCTTACTTAGAGTGGAGTTAAATTGTAAGCAAAACAGTCCTTAGGAGAATAAAGGAGTATTGTAACTCCCATCAATGTAGGAAACTAGAAAATAGACGCACAAAGGCTAGCATAAGGTTTCAAATTCAACCCAAGGTAGAACCCAGACACTTGAATGGAAAAGGAAGGGGTAAAGTCCAAGCTCAACTTACCAGGAGGAGACATTCGAGTGAAACAATGGGTGGTTCGATTGTGCCCTAGTAGAGCTCACACCTGCAGTTCTAAGAGGGAGGAGGAAGTTGGTCCGTTTCTAGAAAATGAGACACCAAAAGTGAATTAGGGTTGGAATGAAAGGTCTCCTTGCCTTTGGACAAGGGTTGGTGGGATGGCCTTAGGCTTAACAGACAAGGCTAGGCCCTTATGTCATAATGCAAAAAAGTAGGCCTTACAATAATAACAATAAAAATATTACTACTACTAATAATAATAATAAAATAATAACTATAATTATAATAGTAACATAAAAATAATAATGATAATAACAATAGTAATAATAATAATAATAATAAATAATAATAATGGTAATAGTAATAATAAAAATAATAATAATAATAGTAAAATAAAATAAAATAAATAATAATAAGAAGAAGAATAATTATAATAATAGTAATAATAATAATAGTAAAAGTAAAATAATAATAATAATAGTAAAAGAAAAGAAAATAATAAATAATAATAATAATAATAATAATAATAATAGTCATAATAATAATAATAAGTGTGGCGTGTTTTGAAGAAAAACTCTAAACACCACGTCAAGCCAAAAAGAAGAATCATAATAATCATAGTAGTGATGGGGTCACAAAGAGAACTCAATACAATGGAAACCACAAGCACCCACATACTCTCTTTAAAACCACATACAACAAACATCAAGAGGTTAAACGATAAAAGAATTTAGTTAAGGAGAAGGCTTTCATGCATTAATATACAACACAATTGCATATAATAATATTAAAACAGGAAATGACAGCTCTCCTAACCTAGTTTCCTTGTTCCAAGAGTGCTTCTAAGCTTTCCCCTTGATCCAGAATCACTATAACTTCAAGTCCTCTCCTAGCCTGTGCAGAATGTAAGACCCGGGAAAATTAAGTAAATAAATAAATATTTATTTAATAATTGTGAGGGAAGAAATCTATAAAGTAATTAATACGGAGAATTATGACAAAGGAGCAATGGTAGCTTTAGTGGTTAGACATGTTTGGTGCATTTAAGGGGGACTTGGGTTCAAGTCTTACGTATGCCATTAATGTTATGTTTTAATTATTTAATTTATTGTAGATGCATATATGAACATGTGGCATGATGTTATGAGTATATGTGTGCATGATATGTCAAGAACCATTTATAGGCTAATGGTTGTGCATATGCTTGATAATTGGGTGGATGTAAGTTTGAACCTTGGCTAGTGCAAAATAAATCTTTTTACACTTGGATTATTTTTGGCTACATTAGTAAGTGATCAAGAAACCCTGTCGGTCTCCAAAGAAGCTAGAGAGGTAAGGATCATGGTAGGGGAGCTGTAATTTCCTGTTTTAATGATATTATATGTTATTGTGTTATATATTGATGCATGAAAGTTTTCTCCTGAATCAAATTCTTGTATCGTTTAACTTCTTGATGTTTGTCGTATGTGGTTTTAGAGAGAGTATGTGTGTGTTTGTGGTTTCCGTTGTATCGAGTTCTCCTTGTGACCCAATCATTATTATGATTATCATGATTCTTCTTTTTGACTTCTGTGACCCAATCATTGCTATGATTATCATGATTTTTCTTTTCGGCTTGACGAGATGTTAAAAGTTTTCTCCTAAATACAACACACTTAATATTATTCTTATTATTAATTTTTTTAATTTTACCATTATTATTATTATCCTTATTATTTTATTATTATTATTATTATTATTATTATTTTATTTTACAATTATTATTACAATTACTATCATTTTTATTTTTATTTTTATATTTTTTTAATTTTTATTATTATTAATTTCATTTTATTTTATTTTATAATTATATTTATTAGTATTAGTATTATTATTTTATTTTATTCTACTATTATTTTATTATATTATTTATTATCATTGTTTTGTTTAATTATTATTTTATTATTATTATTTTATTTTATTAATGTTACTGTTTTATTATTATTGTTTCATTTTATTTTATTTTTATTTTTATTTTCATTACTATTTTTATTTTTAATATTTTTTTATTATTATTATAATAATAATTATTTATATTATTATTATTTGTATTACTATTTTTATTTTTTTTTTTATTATTATTATTATTACTATTATTCTCATTTTATTTTATTTTATAATTATCTTTATTATTATTATTATTATTTTATTTATTTAATTTTACTATTATTTTATTATTATTGTTATTATTATCATTATTATCTTTTATCGATGATTTTATTATCATTATTATTGTTTTTATCGATGATTTTATTATCATTATTATTATTTTATTATTATTGTTGTATTTTATCATTATTATTATTTTATTTTATTAATATTACTCCTTTATTATTATTATTTTATTTTATTTTATTATTATTATTATTTTTATTATTTTTTTTAAATTTCATTTTATTACTACTACTACTATTATTATAATAATAATAATAATAATTATTTATATTATTATTATTATTTTGTTATTATTTAATTATTATTTTTATTATTAATATTACTATTTTTATTTTTATTATTGTTATTATTATTTTCATTTTATTTTATTTTATAATTACTTTTATCTTTATTGTTATTATTAATTTCTTTTACGATTATTTTATTATTATTTATTATTATTATTATTATTTTATTTTATTTATGATTTTATTATCATTATTATTTATTATTATTTCTTTATTTTACTTTTATTATTTTATTATTATTATTTTATCTTATTAGTATTATTGTTTTACTATTATTGTTTCATTTTATTTTATTATTATTTTCATTATTATTATTTTTATTTTTATTGTGTCATTTTATTATCATTATTATTATCGTTATTGTTATTGTTGTTGTTTTTTTTATTATTATCATCATTATTGTTTTATTATCCGTGCGATATTTTGGGACAATGGTTATGTATTCTTTCTGCTTTCGTATATTGTTTGGTTGTTCAGGATTGTGTTAGAGTATGATCCAGTCATGTGATGATGACTGGATAAGCATATTTCATGTTATGGATTGTATGTATAATTGTTGGAGTTCTTTGGAACTTGCTTCAAAGTGCCAAAATCCAGTAATAGTGACGCTACTGTTGTGGTGCCTAACGACTTGGGGTGTGCTGCCTGGCAGCTTGGGGTCTGCTGCCAGGTCATAAGGGAAAACCAAAGAAGCTTGGAATGCATGGCACCTGACAGAAAATGTGATTCTGCCAGGCGAATAAGATCTGGTAGAGGCTTTAGAAAGCGTATGGCGCCTAGTGGCGTGAGGTGTTTACCAAGCGGTTTGGATCTAAGTTCTGCCTAGCGACGCGAGAGGTGCGCCAAGCAGTTTTGGGTGCAAAGTTGGATCGCGAGGAGGATTTCTACACCGCTTTGGATGGAAGACATGAGGCGATGCTTTGCTGGGGGCCCAGTTACGAATGTAACTTGTATTGGGGTAACACGTGGCCACTCTAGGTTGTAGCCTGGTGGTTTAGGAAGTCTAGTGGAGTGTGCAAGAGCGTGGCTCGTACGACGAGGTTTCAGATGATTGCCTTCTTCAGTGCATCTGATAGAGTTTTGGTAGTCTGGGAACAACTACAACTTTTGTTCGTTTTGGGAAACTTCACTTGGTGTCGCAGTGTGAGGCTGTGGTAAGTTTATTCCCGCGTGTGGACTATCAGGTGGTGGCCTGTAGTTGGAGGGGCGAGTAGACACTCGTGCAGTAAAGATCGATCAGTGTACTCATCAAAGGGTGTAGAATCAAGATGTGTCCAACATAAAGTTTGGAAGTGGAGGATTGAGGATTGGGGCTAACACGGGTTATGGTTATGAAATGCTTTAATTATGTCATGTGTAATTGTCCTTCTTGTATTTAAGCTCACCCTATTTGTGTGTGTTTGACGATGATCATGTAACTTGTTACATGGGAGCAGATGTTGATGCAGGTGAGCGTGTGGATGCCTAGAGTCGGAGTGGGGACCAGCTATGAGAGTTTTTTTCTAGTTTTCTTCATGAACTATTTTGTAATGATTATTATGAACAATTAATCTTTGTAATAATTTAACGCTGTATGGATTTTATAATTGGCGCATTGAAATACAATTTTAAGTTTTTCTGCGTTTTGGGAAAAGGAATTATCATAAATGCGATTTTATACTTAAATCCCTATTTTAATTATTTAAATAGTAATATCCGGTCAGGATGTTACACAGAAAACTCTCTACACTCTCATTTCTCACGTTTTAATACTCTCCATGCTCTCCTCCAAACAGCCATACCATAAGGCATCCTTACAACCCCACAACTTTCCTTCCTCTCACCATTATTACCCCAATATTGGCCCGTTACACACTAAAACGAAAATATCATTTAAGTCCATTAACTTGTGAGTTCAATGTAATGTAACTGGTCATTCCATGCCTATTCGGATTCCTACTAAGGTTTCTAGGTCCTCCCTAGCATAGCAAAACCAAAAATTTAATAGAACATGAACAAGTCAAGGCTAATTTGCATTAGCCGAAGTTCGAGCCCACATCCTCCCAATTACTAAGCAAAGGCACAACCAATCAACCAATTCATGTTTTGTGATAATTCATACTCATCTATAATTATATTATCATGCTCTTTGTTCTAGCATCCAAGCGGAATAATAAAATAATTGAATTCACTGATTGCATAATCGTCAACAAAAGAAACACCCTTCAGTCTAGTATACGGCACGAACTCCATGAAAGCAGTGGAAATTGGGCAATCATCACTACAACGAGAACATTTCAACAAAGACCTTAATAAAAATTGCCTCAATACCTGCTTGGATCTGCTAGTAGAAAGAAGAGAAAAGGTCCACATACAAGAAGCGACAACCAAACAAAGAGCGTCTAGAAAGTACAACTCAAAGTTGCATCCAAGATTGTTTCATTAAGGGGATCTAGTCTGGCGGATGGCAAGCAATTCAAATTGGAAGGGCCTTTCCAAGTACTTGAAGATATCAACAAAGGCGCATACAAGTTAGAAATGTTATCTAGTGAACTTATCCCTAATACTTGGAATGTGTTCCATCTGAAGTTTTATTTTAGTTAAATGTTTTGTTTAATACAATGTAACACTTGTAACCTTGGTGTACTCTTTCGTTACCTGGTCTTTTATCCTTAATGAGGGTTTTGGTTATGAAGGTTTTAACGAGGCACCCACATCGTTAATAAAGGAAAGGGTTACCATAAGATTCCATTGTTCTTTGTCCTTAGTTCATCAATTTAGTTCCCAGCTACTAATCTAAGTGGTACTGGTCAAACCCTTGACTTAGCTCCCAGCCACTAATCTAAGTGGTACTCAGTGGCGGATCTTGAAAAAAAATGTTGGAGGAGCCAAAGTAATATAATTTTGAGATCATTAGATTCGATCATTAGTATAATGCTTTAAGAAATGACTTCTCTAACTGAATTGATAATTAGTATAATGCTTCAAAATATGTGAAGAAATAGAGTCTATCTTCTTTTCATCAATGGTTTCTTTTTTATCACTTTTAAAAAATAAATTTATTCTTTTTATTCTTTATCAATATTTTTTTTTGTAAATAACATTAAAATATAATTTATCATACTATTTTTTTGGTATAATTACTGATTTGGTACCCCAATTTTTTGGTTAAGTTCAATTTGGTCCCCATATTTTTGGTTTGTTCAATTTAGTACCCCAATTATCTAGAAAGATTCAATTTGGTCATCTCCGTTAAGTTAGAGTTAACATTGTGTCCGTACATGACACATGTCAAGCCGTGGAATTTTTTTAAAATTTATAAAAAAAATTAAAAATTTGTTATTTTTTTTTTGTAAAAATTTATAAACTACCACATATTAGTTTACCATCGTGCCAGGTGGTAGCTTACAATCATGACACGTGACAGTGGTAATAATTGTTTTCAATTTAGTCATCTATTTAAATTTTTGGTTCAATTTAGTACCCCAATTTTTTAAAATGATCAAATTTCATCCTCTCCAATTTGAGACCAAATTAGTAAATAAGTTTAATTACAACTTATATATACACGTTACACTAACTTTTTCTAATATATACATCAAATCATTTCACCTAAATACTTAAATTATTTTATTTTTTACATTTCTTACCTTTGTAATTTTTTACACATGAAATTTTTTACACTTGTAAAAAATAAAATAATTTGAATATTTAGGTGTAGTGATTTGATGTATAAATTCAAAACAATTATTTTAACATGTATATATAAGTTGTAATTAAACTTAGTTACTAATTTGGTTTCAAATTGCAAAGGATGAAATTGGATCATTTTAAAAAATTGGGGTACTAAATTGAACCAAAAATTTAATAGAGGACTAAATTGAAAACAACTATTACCACAACCACGTGTCATGATTGTAAGCTACCACGTGGCATGATGGTAAGTTAACACATTGCAATTTTTAAATTTTTTAAAAAAAAATTACAAATTTTATGGCTTGACACATGTGCTGTATGGACACGGTATTAACTTTAACTTAACGGAGAGGACCAAATTGAATCTTTTAGATAATTAGGGTACTAAATTGAACAAACCAAAAGTATGGAGACCAAATTGAACTTAACCAAAAAATTGGGTACCAAATCAGTAATTATACCTATTTTTTTTTTATAATTGAGACACATAATTATTAAATGAAAAATATATTATAGTCAAGTCACAATTAAAATTCAGTTATGAAAAAATAAATAATATATTATTTGTTTTTCTTCTATATTAATAAAAAAATTAATATATAAAAGCTCATGAGATAAAAAATAATGTTTTCATTATTCATACAAGGGACAAGAAAGGGATATGATAAATGAGAAATGAGAACAAAAATAATGAGTTTGTTTCTAACTTTTCTTTCTCTTCAAAAACAAAAAGAAAACATATGAGAGTGAGAAATGATTACAATATGAGAGTGAGAAATGATTACAATTTGTGAAGAACAAAAAAGATAATGAGAAGGAAAATAAAAATTATCTTAATAAATATTTGGTTTAATTACTCTTTTGATTCATGTTTTGGTTTAAAAATGTTAAATTGGTCCTTCAGTTTTTTTTAATTTCAATTTGGTCCCAATTATTGAAAATTTGATACAATTTGATCTTTTACAATAAATTTTGTTAAATTTCTTAAAACAAATCAATGACTTTTGTTATTAAAATTGAAACTCTTAATATGGATGATTTGCTTTGTTGGTGTAATTAACATAATTCTAGGATCAATTTTTGGACAAAAAATAGAGATCAAAAGAGAAATTAAACCTAAATTTAAGTGGTACTGGTCGAATCATTGACTTAGTTCTGAGCCACTAATTTAAGTAGTATTGGTTGAACCTTTAACTTAGTTTCCAACTACTAATCTAAGTGGCATTGGTCAAACCCACGACTTGACCCCTAAGTAACAACTTAACTCACTACCCAAATAAGTTGTTTAAACAAGTAAGCCAAGGAAAGCAATAAAGTGAAAAACACAAGTCATCATCAAAAGAGTATTTTCATTATGATTCAACCGGTCCATACAAAACAGACGATAATATATTAGGTCAATATACAAACTACAAAACCAAAAATAAACAAACTACTATTATTACATATCTGCAACATCCTTAACATTTTCCATCTCTTCATCAACTGTGTGGCCAATAGTGGGAGAATGGCTCAACTTGGTTGTACCCTCGTCAGCATGATCACCCTCAGCGTTCTTGGTCGCATGCTTGGCAATCTTTGCGGCCATTATCTCCTCCATGTCTAGCATGCGATCGTCACATACATCCAGATTGATGCTGAAGTGGCAATCAATAGTCGACACATCCTAATTAAGGAACTTCACTTGCCTCAACGCCTTTTGGAGGTCATTAACATATTTAGATATAACATACTGACGAAGGTTGAAGATATCAGCCTCAACCTCTTTCAGAATCATCTATTTTTTCTCCATACCTTCCTCGAACTTCTTTAACTTCTTCTCAGAGGCACCCTCCAACCTTTGACCTTCTTCACTTCCTCCTCAAAGTTCTTCTCGATTGCCCACTTAGACTTGTTAGCCTCAACCTTCTTTTTCAAAGTGGCAAGTTCCTCCACGAACTTTTTCTTTTGCTCCCCACCAACCAACTCACCCTGTAGCAAAGTAGCTACCATCCGACTCATAATCATTGACCATGATTGGAACTCCAACAAAGCCTTCATGGCACCATTTAGTTCTACTATATCAACAAGTTTCACCTCTTGCTCAGTAAGGTTGAGCTCTATACTCTTCCCCAAGCAAAGGCCAGGGCCATCAAGGCCACCAAGTTCTAAAGTACCAGGGTAAGAACTCGGTGTGGCACCCTTGGCTAAAAACCTGATTTTCTTCTTGTCCTTCCTCTTCTCCCTTTGCTTAGAACGAGCGGGCCTCTTCATGGCACTCTCAAACTTGTGAGTCTCAACCACTAGACGAGTCTAATTTGGAACTTTAGCTTAACCCTTTTTCTAGGCAGCCTCGAACATATGCCTCCTCAACTTGATGAAGACGTTTTCGTCCGCGCCCACCTTAACAACATATTGGGCCATGTAGCCTACAAAAACGCAAACTTTTTAGATTAGCCAAATCACACAAGGTATGGGAAAAGGTAAACTCACCGCTTATATCATTAGCCGACTTAGGTGAAAGATAACAATGCACTATCTTCCGGGTCGGGATCTTCTTAGGAAGTTGTTCCAACACTTCCATTATCCGCCTACTCTTTGCATACAACGAACTCTTGGTGATATCCTTGTATCTGTTAGGCTCTATCGCCTAGTAGAACGAAAACTTCGACTTACTGTAAGACCCGTAAAAATTAATTAATTAAATAATTAATTAATTAATAAATGCGGGTAGGAAGAGCCTTTATGGCATTAAATTGTTTGATGTGATGTGGAAGAGTACTAGCTCAAATGGTTGAGAGTACTTGATTGTGTGAGAGGACTTGGGTTCGAGTCCTATGTATGCCTTTTGTGTGTTATTTGATTTATTATTATTTTGATAATAGGTTTGTGAATAGTGAGTGAAATCATAATTATAGGATTATAATAGTTATCACTAAATATGAATTGGCATAGTGGTTGTGCTTTGACCTTATGAGTGGAAGATCATGGGTTCAAACCTTGTTAGAGGTAAAATAGACTTTATTTTTTGGCTATTCTAGGTGGAAGGAAGGGTTTTGGCAGTGTTGTGAACTGGTTTGGGAGGAGAACGAAATTAGGGTGTGCAAGGGGCTGAAGCAAGGGCAATTGGTGAACCAAGGAACTTTATCCTCCTTCAACTTTTAATCAGGAATTCCAGGTTAGGGGAGCTGCCCTTGTGCGTTTAAATTAACGGATATGTGTTATGGTTTTGGGTCATTGTTGTTTCAATTGGTTTTTGTGGTCATGCAATTTGTCTCACATGTGCTGTCATTGGGAGTGTTGGCTGAAGTTTGTTTACACATTCATGATTGGTATTATATGATTAGGAGAAGGGTTTGGTATGGAATGTGTCATTGTTGAATTTGGACACGAAGTTGGTAGTCCGTATGAATAGAAACCATGATTATGAGGGTTGTTTGTCATGTTAATCTGTTGGTAATGGTGGAATGCTATTTTGGTATGATTTTAGTTTGGTTTGGCATTGTTTTGGGTGAATAGCATGCGTTAACACAGAGGAAACTCTGCAACTCTCGCCCA
This sequence comes from Vigna unguiculata, assembly GCF_037176805.1. Taxonomy (NCBI): domain Eukaryota; kingdom Viridiplantae; phylum Streptophyta; class Magnoliopsida; order Fabales; family Fabaceae; genus Vigna; species Vigna unguiculata. The sequence continues at coordinate 17,258,564 of NC_140795.1, read as the reverse complement.
ATCTCGTCTAAGCGAGAGTTGCAGAGCCTTGTTTTAGTTTTGAATCGCGCTTCTCGCTTGGGCGACTTGTGTCAGGGTTGAGCGACCGAGACTCTCGCTCAAGTGAGAGAGGCTCGCCTAAGCGAGGTCGCGATGAAGCCTGCGCGTGTTGAGCGCGACTTCTCGTCCAGGCGAGGGGTTTTGAAGTGTTGAGCGACTAATACTCTCGCTTAGGCGAGAATGGCTCGCCTAAGCGAGGTCGCGAGGAGACATTGGTGCTGATTACATTGAGTTTTCGTCCAGGCGAGGAGATTCAGGTGTTTGAGCAAATGGGATCTCGCTCGGGCGAGAGGGGCTCGCTTAAGCGAGACAACGTGGTGCAGTCATTGTTTCATGCTCGCTCAAGCGAGATGATTCAGCTTAGGCGAGATTAATGTGCTCGCTTGGGTGAAAGCACATGGCTTAAGCGAGAATGGCTAGAAGCCAAGCTTATATGCACTGTTTGGATTGTTGGCTTGATATTTCTTAAAGTGTAGTAACTATATGCTTGTGGTTGCGGTGTTTGGGCTTGAAGGACTAAGTCCAATAAGGGTCTGGGATGTGCTTGATGGTTGGACGCATGATGGGCATGGAACTGTGTAGTTCCCGTTGGCTGCTAAGTGGCGAGGAGTCCTTAGTATGGTGATTACATGCGTCGAACGCACGATGGGCAAGGAACTGTTATGTTCCCGTCAGCTGCTATTGGGCGAGGAGTCCATAGTATGGTGATTGCGTGCGTGCCATGGTCCGAGCGAGGGAGGCTTGGACGTTTTACTACAGACGAGGAGTCTATAGGGCAGGACTATGAGCAGGATAGGCTCATAGGGTTGGACCACGAATGGGATTGTTTCGTGGAAGCACAATGAAGTCCCAAGACCTAGTTAATGCATATGACTCATGAAGGACTATGAGATCAAGGATGGGTAATTTGAAAATAATGAAATACTTTAGTGAGGTTAGCTTCTTTGGGATGGATGACTATGTTTTATGTATTTATATATCTTGCATAGCTCACCCTATCTGTGTGTGTGTGGCGATGATGGAATAACTTGTTATTCAGGAGCATATGATTTGACAGGTGAGCCAAGAGATGCTTAGAGGCGGAGAGCAGGGGCTACATGGGGCTTTTGAAAGAATTTACATTTTTTAGACTTTTGATGTAATATTAATTATGTTAAACATTAGTGGAATTGTAATAATGCAATTATGAATTTTTGAATTATCTTACAGTTAGAGTTTTTAAATTCCAGTGTTTTTGGGAAATGAACTTATAATAAATGTGATTTTATTTTCTTATTTTTATTTAATTATTTAAACCCGTAATATCCTATCGAGATGTTACACTTACCATCGTCATCATAAAAGTATGACCTACCGGCCTCGGTCATAGTAACCTTGAAGAACCTATCCTTAAATCTCTTAAAAGACTAAGAGTACCCATAAAGTAAACTCTTTGGAGTATGAGACAAATATAGGGCTTGGCAAATAAGTCGGAATTCTTATAAACCACCTCAGCTATTCAGATGAAGCTGGGTAGGAGCAACATTCAAAGGATGAAGGACACTCATGGTGAACTCCTCAAACAGTAGCCAAACATGTAATTGTACAAAGAAAGCTAGATACATGTAAAAGAACTCCTTTTTCATCCCCCTCATGACCATGACAACACTATCTAGAACACTCACTCTTATAAGGAATGTTATATCACATCTCACTCGCTAGTAAAAAACGTATATACTATTGAGCCAGGTAATCAACAATCTCGACCACCGAAATTTAGAGGTCGCAAGACAAACTTCTTCATGAACCCATTCGTACCCAGCCCTTCTAGGAAGGGAACTCTCAATGTGCTCCTCAATAGAATCTTCCCTATGCTCCCTAGTGACTTCCATAGTCACCCCTAAAACCCTAAATAAAGAACCCAGGACATTTCTAATGATCGACCACTACTCGGCCCCTCACCAACACTCACATTGGATTTGCTATACGAAATACCTCATAGTACTCGAACTCTTGGTGTTTCTCGTAGTAATTATGCAGAGAGAAGTAGAAACAACAATATTCTGCAACTTAGTGCAAATGATGGAAAGTGAAGCCCCATTTATAAGTGAACTGGAACACTTTAGTTTCCCACCCCAACCTATACCAACAGTGATCAGCTCCCAACAGAAAGCCTAATTATCACAACCTTTGAAATTCCAAAGGTCAGCTTGATTCTAGTAATATTATGATAGCCACCAACTCATATCATGTCAATCAGAGACTATGCACCTTCCTAGACACATTAAACCTCTTCGTCGCTTCTGCTCCTCAAGACTAGGGGGATATTATACATATAGGGTCATACAACCAAAGAAATACAAATTTTCTTTGCAAAAAGAACCATAAGTCGAACACCATAAGCCAAGGTACCATAAACCGAGAAGTCAACATCCAGATGCACATGGCCGCTATCTCACAATCTTCAATATATAAATATGTTAAGACTGGGGGGTTGTTGTACTTTACATGGGCAAGACACCCCCCATGGTACACAGCTTGGGGGGCTGGTGAGACTATACAACCAAAGTACCCCCTAACGTACACAATCCAACCGAGTACTTGTCGGCCTTGTAGAACAACATATGCTCGGACCAAGATGACACACCAAGTTAGCATAATCACCACTCAAAGAAGATAAATGTAATGTTAATTAACTCATCATGATTAGCAAGTAATTAGGTCAACTAAACCAAAGCCCAACCATGTAAGGCCCATGATCCTAGTATACAAGGCAAATTTTACGAAGTACATGATTTCGTTTTTTTTAACATTGATTCCCTAATACCTCGGACTGACTTAATCATTAAAGTGTCTTTTGCAAGCATCTCCCTCCTTTTTTGTTCATGACAAGAAGACACGGTCCCTTTAAAGTCGAGTTTGTGAACTCTTGAAACTATTTAAAAGACTTTACGGGATATATTTCGTAAGAACAATTTGGAATGGTATATTATTGTTATTATTTTAATTTTATTGTAAATAATTTTTTTATAGATGATTTTTAATTAAAAAATTGTTAACTTTAAATAAAACTATCAAATTGAAAAGAAGGTTAAATTTAAAAAAAAATGGTAAAATTGATAAAATAATTATATTGTTTTGAAAAAAATATTTAAAGAATAAATTTGAATAATAAATATGGACACTAGATAGAATTTTTTTTATATATAAGTATAAATAAAAGGTGAAGAAAATAATTATTTTAAATTTCAGTGATTAATAAATAATTCATTTGTTTTTAAAATAAACAAATTGGAACGAGGGCCCAAATATTTTACCCAGGGCCCATATGATCGGACGCAAGGGACGAAGAACTGAAACTTGAGGAAGAAGAGAAAGCATGACCCTCTTGTTGTGTCCGATCGAAGAAACCAGCCATGGATTTGTGTTCGTGATTTGAGCCACGCTACGCTCACTTCGATTTGAATCCTAACACTCCTCACTTTCCCCAACCCATATATTTTTTTCTCTCCAAGTACTTTCCACAATGATGTCCCCGAACCGCGTCTCAGAGGATCGGGGCAACCCACCTCATAATTTCAGGTAAATTTTCCTCCTTTTCTAAAAATTTAGCCAAAATCATTTCTGGGTGTGCTCTACTTTTGTTCTTTTCTTTTTGAATATCTTTGAACGGTTTAATTTCTGAGGATATTTGTTTGCTGTTCAATTGGGAGTGTGACTACGAGCATTGAAGTGTGGCAATATTTTACTGTTTCCTAATGTGTCAACTTTTTTACGAACTGGGTTGAAGCCAATTGGCCTTCTTTTGGATAGTTACCGCAAACATTGCTTATTTTTCGGTGGAGTATCTTTGTGTAGAGGGAAAAATTGAAGTTAGTACTAGAGCAAAGACAATACTCTCAATGGTTGCACTTTAATCTCTAACTTGGTTCAGCTTATTTTGAAGAAATAGTCGGTTCATCTTATTTTCTTTCTGAGAGAGTTTTTTTGAGAAATAAGTAATTATTTTCAAGAAATAGTCAGTTGCCAAATATTTACTGCATACTTGGAGGGAGAATCTGCCGCCTGTAGTGGTTCTACCGAGCTCGAGCAGGATTGTTTTCAGTGGATGATATGCGCGATCTGTATAGAGAAAGTAGTATCTTAAGCTTAATCCATTAGCATGTGTTAAAGAAGCAATATAAAACTCTCTTTTGTCTTCACCTAGTTTTTTAAGCCTTTGAGATAGTTATGATAATGTATCAGAAGCTTTAGGATCAATTGGTCTGGAGCATGATCGTTTTGTCCCTGTTTGTCTAACTAAAAAGTTGAATTGTAATACGAGCCAAAGGTAGGTGTATGTATTATCGAAGCTTTAAGTGCTAAGAGATCGTGCATGAAGGGTATTATTGGAGATGTAATACAAAAGCATGCATGTGACAGTACTTATTAACTTAAGCTTTTGTGAGAGTTGATTTAGGATGGCGTCTATGGTGGTTAACTAAGTATACTGTTTTATTCATTACGTGTTGTGGCATTCTCATTGACATTCTACTATACCAAACTGGTTAGCGTTTGGTTACATAATTTGATTATTAAGAGACGAAGGTTGTGTGTTGGAACTTTTAACTTCATTTGCTCTTATTGGGCTGATTGTACATTTCAATTTGTAGACAGACACCCTTGCAGATAATCCATATTCTTGCGAATTTCATGAGGATATGGTCAATATACTCCATGTACCGCTACATTCAGCAGACTGGTGCTTCTGTTGTTCTTTTTCTGTTTGCCTGCCTGGCCCCAGCGTCCATCCTATTTTTGATTTTGCAGAAACCTTGGAGAGGCAGGCCTCTTTCTAATACACAGGTGAATTTAATTTCTAATCACTGCAAAGAATATACTAAGAAAAAAACATTGAATTTCATATAAAGCTTATTATGAAAGCACATTCCTTACTAATACCATTTGTCTTTTCAGGTTGTTCCTTCTATAATAAATGGTGGTATAACAGCCCTTTATCTGGTCTTGTGGGGAAAGGGACTGAAATCATGTGGACCAGCTAGGTTGGTTTTATATTCTGAAAGAAAATTTCAGTAGATAACTTTAATATGTCAAGTGCCCAGTCTTAATTGCTTTGAGTTGTGTCACGTCATGGCTGATGCTCAGTAATCACTGATTTCCAATTTGTCATCATCCAAGTCCAATTGAATCATTGATGTCATCGTACCATTTTATAGCCATTTCTTGATCATGTTAGTATTGAGGTGTTGTTGGTGCTTTAATTTTGATGAGAACATATTTTTATGGTTATACTAACTCAATTTAATTATTCTTATTCTTATTCTTATTCTTATTAATTTAGAGCAATATTGGCTGAGTATTCTGGTGCGGTTCTTGGAGTACTTTCTGCAGTGTTATATGGTAGGAGAGCTCATATGTGGAAAAAGGTAACCCTTTTCAGATACTCACGTTGTTAGTTATACCATACAACCGTGAAGCCATGTTCTCTAATCTATTTAAATACCTATTCTACAAGAATGTTTTTGCAATATTTCTCCTCTCTACTTTATCTGTATTGATGAATCTGTTATAACATTTTGGTGGGTTAGTTTTGTATAGGTCTTTACCCGAGGTACCGATTCCTATAAATAGGAGTTGAGTGTTGTAATACTCCATACGAAAAACATTGTAAATGATATAATGGGAGGTGAGATCTTATTGTAATCCAAACTACAAAACTTTTAATGCAAGTACTCAAAAAGAAAAAAATGATAATTGAAAATTAAAGATATTTACACATTTTACACTCACAATCATCATGAATCTAGGTGCAATAAGAACCTTTAGAAACTATTAGAGAAAGCAAGAGAGAAAGAAACTGAATTTTTTATTTTCTGAATGAGAAATAGAAAACATGTAGGAGATAGAAATATGGTCAAAGCATCTTCCCATTGATCAAGAACTGGAATATGTTGAACTAGAAGTTGCTTGGCTAAAACTTTTTCTTGAACAAAAAAGATATCAATTTCCATATAAATGATTATTATGTTAAGAATAGGATTGTGAGCAAGCACAACTGCACTCTGATTATATGGTAAAACACAGTAGAAGTAAAAGGAACAGCCAGCTCAGTTAACAAAGTCTGAATCCACAAAATTTCAGGAAGTCTGAATCTACAAAATATTAGCTGTGGCTTGAGCTAGACTTCTATATTCTGCTTCAGTACTTGACCTGGCAACTACCTGCTGTTTTCTTGACCACCAAGAGATTAAACTTGGACCTAAGTATATACACCTGAGGTTGATCTATGATCATCTGGATTTGATACCAGTCAACGTCACAAAGACCCTAAACAGAAAAAGGTGTGTTTGAAGTAGTTGGTTTTAGATGAAGCTCATGATGCATTGATCCTTGTAAGTATCTTGGAATTCTTTTTACTGCTACCCACGGAGACTCAAGGAGGATTTGCCTGACAAACTTTGCTGACAACAAAATCTCTTTTAGTGCCGTATTTTCAGTGGATCTAGGATAGGATCTGATATGATTTTAGAAAACCTTGAGAAACTATTTAGAGAGAAAGTGAGAAAAGAGAGAAACAAATTGAATCTTTTTATTTATTTTTTTTTCTGAATGAGAGGTAAAATAAGGAATTTATAAAGTGAATAGGTATTTTACAAACTGCTACTGACACCTGGCATATTGGAATGGACAGATGTTAATAGTAACTATACTATTAATAAGAATAACAAACTACCAAGCACATGCAGTTGAGAACTACTTTTCTTTAATAGAACTCTAATATATCTGTTTTGGAGGATCACCTCCCCTGTTGTCATTTCCTTCTTCTCTCTAGTAGAAAACAGCATTTTTTTTTTGGGTAAAAATCTATATGAAATTGTTTCATCTAATTCTCTGATAAAGTAATATTAAAATATTTAAGCCATATTTATCAATCTCAGCATTGCGCAGTGGCCAACTCTGTAAATGCTATGGTGGCAAGTGAGAAGTTATTATAATGCAAACTACATGGTTTTTACTGCTAGTACGCAAAGCAAAATGAAAACCGAAAATTAAAGAAATTCATGATAAATAAAATGTCATATTTTATTCTAGGACAATACGAATGTAATAAAATGATTGATGATGGTGAATTTGATAGAAAAAAGGACATAAATTAGATAAAAATAAGTAGAATGTGAATGGGGAGGTTTAAGTGAAGACAGAAACGAACTTGGTAAGAAAGTAGTCCAAATGTGAGGGAACAAAGGTCAAAATATAACTTTTTTGAGGATTGGTTTAGGATGAAGGGTATTAAATCCTATTTTGTTTCTTGCTAAAAAGTGCATTAAACATTGATGAATAAATCACAATTTTACCCACAAAAAATCCCTAAACAAGATCACATGAGTGAAAAAGGGTTTTTGAAGCCTATCGTGGTATTGCCTCTATAGATATGAATTTCTGCTATTACCGTTCCATATTGTGAATCCCTCATAAACCTAGGGTGCTATACTCAACTGCTTATGGATCACTACTGATTACTATGATCTAAGCCCAGGTTGTACTATTATATATGAAACAATGTGATCTGTGTTGTTGGTTGCGATTAATGTGTTTGAAAAACGAATTTAAGATATTAGGATCCTCTCTAATCCAGTGTATACTTTCTTATTTTGAACCAGATAGGTGGCCTAGTTGCCATGCTGGCATCTTTGTTCCTGTTATCAGAAGGATGGGCTACTGCAACGTATTCTCCATTCTATATCCTCACTCAGAGTGTTATTTTTATCTTAAATTCTCAAAGTTTTCTTCTAAAATATCTTTTATTCCATGTATTCTTTGTCTTCTCTGTCAAGTTTTTCATACTTTTCATCTTCTCCATAAGTGTTGTAAACTTAACAAGAATTTACCTTGGGAGGATCGAGATAGTTCTGAGTCTCAGACAGAACCAGTTTTGGGCCTGAAGTTAATGTTAATACCTATAATTGCTGGTATTCTATCTGCACTGAGGAGAGTCATTGCTCGGCGTGTTTCTATCAAGGTGGTACATACTTTGTGTTTGGTGCATGGTGCTTTGAGTGTTTCCATAACCAAGAACATATTTTTTCCTTTCAGAATCAACTTAAAAGGCGGCTCCATGCCTTAACTATTGCTTCTGCAACATGTTTTATGTTTCCCATTGCCATGTGGGACATGATCATAGTGAGTTCTGTGTAATTTTCACTTTAAGGTCTATATTAGATATGGTTATGTCTTCTATGGAATTCTTGTATTGTTTGTGGTTTTGGCTTGTTTGACATTTGGCAATTGTTTCTCACTTCTCTTTTGGGTCCTTCAGGGCTCATCATCCGAATCTGATAACAATAAAAAGTTACCGTTCTCTGCTTGGGCCTTCTTCAGCACTGTTTTGTTTGGAAACATTGTGATATTCTATGCTGACAGTATTGCAGAGGAGAGGTATGTCATGAATGATGGTAATCTTGCCATAAGTAAAGGCTAACTGTGTACTAGGATGTTTATGAATTTTGAAATTGCGTTTCATATGCTCTTTAGATTATCAGAGAAGGTTCTATAAAATAGCTATTAAGTAATGTCATTCCAGCGGTAATATTCGCCCAATTGCATGGGAAAGTATTATTAAATTTTTAGTTTTGTGAAATTATAATCCATGTGTAGAAATTAGTTGACATCTATCGGACTTCATTAAATGACTATGAAAAACTTGAGTTTAAATTCAAAATTGATCTGGTATGCTCTGAATTATATTTGGATTTTGATGTTGTGAATTAGCTCATAATCTCTTTTGTAGATTGCACATGGTTTTCTCCTCACCAAGGCATTTAGCAGCAGCTAGTGCATGCATCATCATAATGGAGAATTTGTACAAAATGGATTTTTCTCTTGCAGGATTCACAATTTGCTGCTTAATATTAGGTTTTGGTATGTAAAAGCAGTTCATTTTGAATATTAATGTTCTCTTTAAATTTTGCTTTTCATGGATTGTTTGCTGAACTGAACTTGTAGCTGAAAATTCTTTGTCAAACCTTTCCAAGTTTTCATTTTTTATTTTTTATTTATTTTTTATATATTAGGGTTGCACATAGGGGTATTTATTTATAAAAGGAAAATACAAAGAGATGATGTATAGTGCTTATAGCTTACTCATGACCAAGATGATTTTTTAGCCACTCTTTGATGTTCTGTCCATGACTGTTTCAACGATCTAACTTGCAGATAGATCCAGCAGCCCTGCTGCATTCCTAGTTTTTATCTTTACATTTTCTTCTGTTTTTGTTTTTTTCTTAGTTTTAGAGGAAATATTTCCCATTCCCTTATTTTACTTATTCTATCTCTTCTGTCTGATGAAATGTTTTTCTAAAATAAACAAACATGACAAAATTAATAAATGTTAGTGCTCTGAATTTGCTTTTCTTACGAAGTTCATTCGGAAAGAAAAGAGGTAGGTTATATAAAAGCAAAGTTTAAAGCTGTGTTTGATTTCTGTTTCAAAAGCTGTTTTGAGTTTGAAAAGAAAAAGTAAATAGACACCCACACACAGCTTATTACTCACCACTTGCAACACCACTCCTGATGACCGGTTCTTGAGCTAGGACTGCAAAGAGAAAACACCTCCCAACTCTTTGATGCAATTTTCAAAACTTGATAAATTTTGGACTAGAAATTGATTGCCAAGTAGCATTAAATTATTTAGAAAACTTTCTTTGAAACCAAAAGGTGAGAAGGAAATCAAACTGACCCTAACTTGTTTATATAAAACTCAGCTGCTCAGAGTCTTTATACATTTGTTTCATCCCCTGGAATTTAAATGAAACCTATATATTTTGGTTTTTTCATTGCCTTCTCTTACTAGTAATAATCTGATTTTATCAGCATATAAAATTTTTTAAGGCTTTCTTGTATCTGTTTTTCTCTTTTAGTAGTTAATCTTAAATGCTCAATGTAATGGAATTATGTAGGGATACACGAAGCAACTTCATTGGAGCTCAATAGAAAAGATTCCATTCAAAATTCAGATTCATCAATTAGAGAATTTGATGATCCAATCCAGATGTCACCCCTACCTACTTGATGTATGTGTAATTTATTCCTTCAACTTATTATTAAATATGAATTTATTGCCAATTGTTTGTTTGGTCCATGTGTGAGTGGGGTTGATTAGCAGTTTATGATGATTTGCTACTGATTCTTACATAGTGTGTGGCTGATTACCAGTTTTTGTAATATCTGTTTCTGTCTGTTTAATGTTCAATGTGAACAATAATATTATGAACATCTAAAATTATTTAGAGATATAAGTAGGAATATTAAGAATTGATAGAGAACAAGAAAAATGCATGATAGAAACTGGTATAGAGGAGTGTTAGCAGCACACTTTCTACCACAATTTATTTAATATACTTCACTATTGGTTGAAATTTATTGAAAACTATAAAATCAGCACAACAGTCATTAAACAGGAAGTGATAGCAACCAAAATTTGTGATTTCCAATAAATTTCAGCCAACTTACATTCTCTTTGAAATACTTTCTCTGTTATTGGTTGAAAATTGATTGAAAACCTTCAATTTTGGTGGGTCCTCGGTTTCATTCAGTGACTCTTGATTTTGGTAGATCCTAGTTAATTTAAACCAATAAAAGGGAGTGTTTGAAAGAAATAGTTAATAACATCGTCTCTGTTTATCTCAAGGTGTCTTCATTTAGTCTGTGTTCAGTATTGGTACACAAAAATATGGACTCTGTTGACCCATAGTATCATTTTGTTGTGAACTAGTTTTTGCAGACAAGATGTGTTATCTGTTGTGAAGATATGTTTTGTTGAACACCACTTTTGGAAGCTCCAGCATCTAGTTTGCTACACACCAAATTCTTGATGATTGATCTTATCTTTGTTGGTTTGAGAACCAATTTTGATCTACAAAGTTCATTATTTTGCTTCCTACAAGATCATTACTAGTCCCGTAGTTATTGAGTAGTTTAGGAGTAATTTTCCACCATGAAAAAAGCAGCAGCATTGTTCCTGGTCGTGGTAGATGTTCTTTGAATCTTTGTTATAATTGAATCATCCATATCAGCTAACTACACATTGTAATGAAATTATGAATATGCCAATCTCTGTTGGATTTTCCCTGTATATTATTTCCACTCTTTCTCTTTCTCTCTCTTTTTTGTTTCCTTAAAAGTATATTTTATGATATCGGTTTAGAATGTTTGTATGATGATGAATCAGAGTTATCAATGTTTTTAAGACCAAATCGGTGGTAAAAACATAAGTTCATAGTTCGACCGTGGTTAAACCGGTATTAATAAAAAAGTTTATAAATAATGTTTACTAAATATATTATCATAATTTTATAACACTAAAATCTATAATAAAATATCATTTTACGAGATGCTAACATCCCAAGTATATATAGAAGATAAAATCAAACAAATAATATTTAAATTTAAATTTTAATAAATTATGACTATATAAAAAAGTAAAAACTTCATCTAGAAAAAAATGATAAACTAATATAATGCAAGAATATCAAAATAATGCATAACAAATACAAATTAATATTAATGAGTAAATTGATGTTTAACAAAGTCATTTATACCTATTTTGTAATTTTTATTAAACGATATTATATTTATTTTATTATACACTTTTAAAATTGAAAAGTAAAAGAATTTCGATGAAGTTTACGCCGTTTCCGGAATTTTTTGTTTTAGTTAACAGATTGATCCCGAAGACAGTTTTCGACTTGATAGTGTTAATAGCCATGCTGCATTTTTGAAAGCTTATTTTCAAACGTATTACATGCATTTTGGAAATTTTGTTTTGGAATGTTTATTTTGGAAAATTTGTTCTGAAATGAAAAGCTTTTTGAATACATTTCTTGTGTTTCGAAAAATTTGTTCCGCAATATGTTTCATGTATTTTGAAAATTTTGTTTCAAAAATTAGAATTGTATTATGAAAATTTTGTTACGAAAATCTTGTTTTCAAAATTATATTCTAAAAGTTATGATTTCTTTTTGGAATAAGTAATCCAGAAATTAATTTTACAAAATGTAAAATTGTGATTTTGAAAATTATGGCAATGTTAGCTATTAGCAGATATTTAATTTTGTGTTGTTATTTTCTGTTTCAGTTTGTTTTGATGCAGTCAAATAAGTTGGTTAATTTCAGTCCAATTTCTTAGGCATATACAGGAAGTCTAGGTCATCTAACTACCCACGCGTTTAGCATGTAAATCGTGGGTATGGTTACTGTCAATTACTGTTGTATATGATTTTAAAGCCAACATATGTTTTTGAATTAAATAAACGATTCTTTTGCACATACCTTTAGAGTAATCTGTTATGTGTTCAACAGTTAACAGTTGGTCTCAGAACTCCTTCATAAGGAGTGATCTTGGATTTAATTGAGTGTGAGAGAAACAATTGTGAGTGTGAAAATAAACCACATATTTATTTCAGAGAGAGAGAGTGTAACAAAATAGCCGAAAGCAACAACAACCGGTGTGTGATAAAGACGAAGTTCGAAATTGGAGAGAAACAATTACTAGGGTTCGTTAAAGGATACACAAACATAGATGGGATGGACGAAGGGCACCATAAACACAGAATCAAAGGGAAAAAACGAGATACACAACCACAAACACTTACAAACACATATCAAAAGAGGGGAACACAAAGAACACCAAAACACAAGAGGGATGGAACATGGGTGAGGTCGAAACGTGGATCGATCGGAGGGCGGGGAGAATGGAGGAGGTCATGCCACTTGGGGATAACGCCAAGATAAGTGAAGGGAGGGTCACCACTTGAGCGGAAAACTCAAGATAAGACCATTGTCGCCACTTGGGTGGAGCACCCAAGATAAGACTGTGAGATTTGACACAATCGAATAAAAGAAGATATTCAACTAAAGCAAATAGAAAATTCAAATAGAAATTCAAGTATCATAATGTTTTATTTATGTACAAATCACATCAATTACTATTTGTACTGTGTGTTGTAAATAAAATAGACATGAACCTTTTTTTTTGATTTGACCAAAAGACAAGGCTTCTGTATAGAGGTTCTTCTTTATCATAAGAGTCTATTTTGACAAATCAATAAAATATTGAATTGATTGAATTCTTCATTAAAAAAGAATTTTATTATTATTATGAATTATTGAATTCATTTAATGGTGCAGAGAAACTTTCAATTCATCAAATCTGTCTTTACAATGACAACAACTCTCTATTTATAGTCTTTACAATGACAACAACTCTCTTCTTTGGTGCATAGTCTGAAATTTTCAATCACAATGTGCTAAACCAATTGAATCGTACAACCACACTATGTTGCCAACTCAAAACACATTCGCGACTGTACCACTTCAACCACAACGCTGCCAACTTCAAGTCAATGCACCAATTTGTTGCTAAAAGATGTTGTGTTGCGTACTGTAGTTTTAGCAAGACAACAACATTCCAGTTGTGTAATTGGACCCTTGGCTCTTGAGACTGCACCAAAGAAGAGCCACCAACTCAACTCAAAATACTGCACTTCTGTATCAAAGTTCCAGCTGCCACCAAATGGATTCAAATGTGGGCGCCAATTCAACCCTTTTAACTCTGCCACCAACGTTTAAAAAAAAATGTATGTTGTTGCCAAAAGCTTTCTTTAATTACCCAACACCTACTGCACAGACATGGTTCCGCCATGCTTCCATTTCCCTTGAATGTGGACCAGAAAGGTCCCTACCAACGCCTAAATAAAAATTGGTTGCTGTGATGATGAGCTTGTCCACTTCACCACACTAAATTTGGAATGAATCAACCATGCACACCATCACACTACTTTAAACATAAGTCCTGCACCAAAAAGAAATTTTGCACCAAAGAAGACAACAAACTATTGCACCAGAAGTAGGAGGCTAAGATGCCTAATTGGCTGCGCTACGTTACTACCACTAAGTGAAACAAAGAAAAGGGTTGTGGGTTGTTGTCTTATTATTCACCGCTTAGGCTATTTAAATGTTCCAGCCCTTGCTGTGCACACCACTTGATGACGCCAATCAAACTCACTTAATCATGCTACCATTATAGCCAATTCCAACTGAATAACAAGATTTCTTGATCCGAACTACACTGCAAATTAACTGCACCAAATGGACCAAAGGCATATGTGGTTGGCACCAAATAAAGTTGTTGTCACTGCTTCAAGCAAATCTACCAACACCTCAGAGCATGTAGTTACTGTTTGAACAAACTAGAAAGGCTGCCACCAATTAAACACTTCAATGCACACACTGCTAGTTTGCATAACCAACTGCCTAACACATCTATACTACAAAAAAGTTGTTACTACCCTTGCTGCACCAAATAAAGTTGCCACCATGCCAAAAACAAATTCCTTGTTGCACCGAAGGAACTAGGAAGTGTGGTTGTCAATTTTTTTCTACATCATAAATTCACTGCACCGAGGGACTAAGCAGTCATTTTTCCATTCTAAGCTTCTCAAGGCGTTGGACGTGCCATAATTTAGTGATTGGCTGCCACAGCCTAAACCTTCAATCTGCATAATTTACTACACCACTAGCTAATGATAACACTATTTGATCCGACCTATCAACATCACTTCCCTTGCAACATGGACTTAGAACTACTATCACCAATTAATTAAGACAAGCCAACAATTGTTTGACAAGATTGCACCAAAGAAACGCATCAAAAGAATTTATCTACTACTGCAAAACAGAAAAAACCTAGTTAGGCAAACACAATTTAATTCACTCCTTCCCAAGTATTTCTCTCGGCCAATTAGGTGTGCAGGGAGGTTACCTCAATTTTCTCTCAAAACTAAATGCCAACTCTCAATTTTAGGTCCACTTCTTATGCTAACACCTGAAGTGAAGGAGGAGCATATCCCACTCCAATCTTTTGGGCAGAGAAAACCAGAGAAAGATGTGGGAAATCAAGCAACTAAAAGACACCGAAGGAACAAGGCTAAACCAAAACTGAATGCACTCTAACCTGGACAAAAACAACAGTTAACATAAACAAACACAACACTTTAAAAACACTATAAACCTATGATCCAATTTAACAAACACATGGACTGCACAAAACATCAAACATTTGGAGTGCACATATTCAATTGCAATTGCATATTGCTCACACACACAAATTGCACCCGAAAATAGGACCACTTGACAACACTGAACAAAGCAAATTGGACGACCAATAAACTTAATGGAAAATGTACCAGAATGACCCATACGTATGGAAATGGAATTAAGCACATGACAACAAATGCAAAAACATACAAGACAAATGTTACCGCAAGAAATTGAGCACCTAAATGACATAAAAACACCGAAAATGAATTAATTAACGTGAGTCAAGAATGGATACAAGAAAACAGGATGAAAATATAGAATAGAAATTAGGGCACCCAATTGATTCACTAAATGTGAATGAATCTATAGCGAAAAATCACGCGACGCTGAACACACCATAACACCAACCACGACACAAATTACAAATTTTCATCACAACCTAAGCTCTGAATACCAGATGATAAAGGACAAAGTTTGAAATTGGGGAGAAACGCTTGCTAGGGTTCGTTAAAGGATGCACAAACATAGATGGGATGGGCGAAGGACACCATAAACGCTTACAAACACAAAATCAAAGGGGAAAATGAGATACACAACTACAAACACATAATCAAAAGAGGGGAATACGAAGAACACCAAAACACGAGGGAGATGGAACAGGGGTGAGGTCGAAACACAAATCAATCATAGGGGAGGCGAGCAGAGGAGGTCATGCCACTTGGGGATAACGCCAAGATAAGTGAAGGGAGGGTCGCCACTTGAGCGAAAAACTCAAGATAAGACCATTGTCGCCACTTGGGTGGAGCACTCAAGATAAGACTATGAAATTTGACACACTCAAAGGTGTAGAGAAACTCTCAATTCATTAAATCTGTCTTTACAATGACGACAACTCTCTATTTATAGTCCAAGAGTAATTTGCCCTAAAATTAGGTCAAACTAAGCATTGCTTAAATCCTAAACATAAATTTTAATTAAAGAAAACACAAAATAACGTATGTGGAGTTTGAAAGACGTGTCGCTTTCGCTAGGCGCCACCCTTTTGTTGGTCATGCCTTCATTACTGTGTACAACCTACAATCCCAAAATTTGACGATATTATGACCATTGGACGAAATTAATAGAACATTTCATTCATTCCAAACATTATTGGAACCAGGTAGAGCATGGTATCTTCTTAGTAGTAGATGGAGAAATACTTTTAGAGAGAAATACTTTTAGAGGAAGAAGTTAATATGATGGATGAGTAGAAGTTGAAGGACTTGAAGATAAAGAATTATTTTTATCAAATTATTCATGGTGAGATTTTGGATATATTTAAAGATGACACGACATTAGGGATTCAATGAAGCAAAAATTCTAAGGTTCTACATGGTGAAAAGAGCACGATAGCAAGTTTTATGCAAAAGAATTTGAAATTTTGTAGATGAAGGAAGGGGAGACATCAAATCCCTATTTTGTTGATGCTTTAAATATTTATAAAAGTATGAAGGCATGTGGTGACAATATGCGTGATATTGTCATCACTGTGAAAATATTAAAGGTATGTTGTCTCTAAATTTAATTATGTTGCGTCCTCGATTGATTTGTAGAGTAATATTTGGTTTATGGATGAAGATAGAGAAAAGTGAGAGAGGAAGAAATTCAATTAGAGGTAGCCAAAGTAAAGGAAAAGGGAGGCAACCCTTCAATAGAGCAGAAATTGAGTTTAAATGTCATAAGCTTGGACATTTTCATTATGAATGTCCCCTTGGTAGATAAAGGCAAATCATCTTGAGATACAGGATGAGGTGGAGGAAGAAGATGAGATCTTGTTAATGGCCTATGTTGATCTCAAACAAGGCAAGGAACATATGAGTGGAAACAAGGAGTGATTTTCAGAGATGGATGAAAGCTATAGGCATACCGATAATACTAAAATGCTTGTGATAGGAAAGGAAACCTTCAACTGGTTAGATAAAGTTTAAACTAAAGTTTTTGGTAGTTACTTGAAGTCAGAGGTTGTTGCCAGAAACAAGGAATTAAATATCTAACTAATTCTGAATAAATCTTTTTCCTTTGTTTTAGGTGGTTAGTTGCTAGAAATCAGCAACTATGTTTCTGTAATTTCCTTTAAATGTTGACTTTTGGTCAAGAATAATATCAGATTATCACATACTAAAATTACAACTCTTATTCATATAACATTGTGGTATCAAGAGCCAGATTTCGTTGGCTTGATATAGCATAGCCGCAGCTAGCTAAGGAGTGATGCCGAGTGAAATTCCAAGATAAAAAATTCCAGATGCACTTACGGGAGAGAACTTACAAAGACGCAACAATAAAAAATTGAAGATAAAAAACTCAAAGATTTAAATGCAAAGAACTATCTCTTCCAAGCCTTGGATTTGTCTGTTCTTGAAACGATTCTTAAGAAAGATACTGCTAAAGACATGGGATTTAATGAAGAAGAAATACCAAGGTTCAACACGAGTGAAGCAGGCCCATTTGCAAGCGCTGCAGAAGGAATTTGAAGTATTGCATATGAAAGATGGAGAAATTGTGAATGAATACTTTGCACGTGTAGTCACGGTTGCAAACAAAATGAAAGTCAATGGTGAAAACAAAAGTGATGTAGAGGTCGTGAAGAAAATCTTACGATCACGGTTGCTCGATTAAAGAAGCGCAAGACACTACCAACATGGCAATTGATGAATTGTAGAGCAATTTGTTGGTGCATGCGCAAAGGAGGACTAGCTCAGATGAAGAGCAAGCTTTGAAGATAACCTATGAAACTTCCAATCGTGGAAGAGGTTGTAGTTTTTGTGGAAGAGGTTGAGGGTGTGGACGAGCGAATTTTGACAAATCCACCATATAGTGCTTCAACTGTCTTGAACTTGGACACTTTCAGTGGGAATGTCAAAGTAAGAAAAGTAACTTTACTAAGATGTCGGAAGAAATGTTACTCATGGCGTGGTATGGAGGTGAGAAAACTCTCCAAGATGATTGGTTCTTAGATTTAGGTTGCAACAATCATGTGTGCAACAAACGAGAATACTTTGCTGATACAAATGAGGAGTTTACCGAAAATATCAAATTGGGAAATAATGTCGTTTTGGTGGTGAAAGGCAAAGGAAATATAAGATTGCAGATCAACAATCAAATACAAGTAATCATTGAGGTCTTTTATGTGCTTGATCTAAAGAACAATCTATTGAGTGTAAGACAACTTCAAGGAAAGGGGCTATATGTACTGTTTCAGCACAACAAATGTAAGGTCTATCATTCTAAAAGGGGAGTTATTATGAACTCTACGATGTCTTCTAATCGTATTTTCAAAATAATTGTTATAGTTCTCATTGATGATTCAACTTGCTTCAGCATTGTGACTAAATTTATTGGCCAATTATGGCATTGTCAGTATGGCCATTTGAATTTGAATGGTCTCATTACTCTACAGAAGGATGACATGGTTATTGGTTTACCAAAATTTTCTCAACCGTCACGCGTGTGTAAAGAATGTCTAGATGGAAAGAAACATAGAGATACCTTTCCTAAGAAGAGTACATGGAGAACAAAACAATCATTACAGCTAATTCATTCAGACTTATGTGGACTGATTCAACCAAAATCAAATAGCAACAAAAGGTATTTTAACTCCTTAATTGATGATTGCACTAGAAAAACCTGGATCTATTTTTTGCATGAAAAGTCAGAAGCTTACAAATTATTTAAAGAATTCAAGGCCAGTGCAAAATAAGAAACAAGTATGAAAACTAAGGCCCTTAGGACATATTGTGGTGGAGAATTTACCTCTTCAGATTTTACACATTTTTGTACAAAACAAGGGATCAAAACACAACTCACTACTCTTTAGACTCTGCAGCAAAATGGTATGACTGAGTGGAAAAATTGCACCATCATGAATTTGGTTTGTAGCATGCTAATTGCAAAAGGTACTCCAAAGAGTTTTTGGCCAAAAGCAGCAAATTGGGCGGTCCATGTTATCAATTGTAATCCTACATTAGTAGTGTAATACAAAACACCAGAGGAGGTTTGGACTAGAAAAAAGCCATATGTGGTTTATTTAAGAGTTTTTGGATGTCTAACTCATGTGCATGTAGGGAATCACTCTCGCATTAAATTAAACAAACGTAACATCCCTTGCATTATGTTGGGCATAAGTGAGGAGTCAAAGACTTATAGACTTTATAATCCCATTACTAAGGGAATTATTGTTAGTCGAGATGTTATCTTTAAGAAGGATAAAAGCTGGAGTTGGAGTGAAGAATTTACACAATCCATTCAAACTGTTCTAGATTGGGATGACAATGATAAAGACGAAGAAGATGTTGAACTAGAAGGACTCACACACAACCTTTATTCCCGAAAAATCTATTGATGTCGTTTCTCAACGACCAAGAAGGAATCACACATAACCTTTGTGGATGCAAGATTATGTCATAGGTACATTTGATGTGGCTGATAGACTTGAATCACATTTTACTATCAATGATGAAGATGATCCTATTTACTTTGAAGAGGCAGAAAAAGATCCTATATGGAGAAAAGCTATGGCAGCAGAAATTGAAGCAATAGAAAGTAATGGAACATGGTACCTCACCGATCTTCTTGAAGGTGCAAAAAGGATTGGAGTTAAATGGATTTCCAAAACCAAACATGATGAAAAGGGAAATATCAACAAACACAAGGCACGATGGGTGGTTTGTGGTTATTCTCAAGAATATGGAGTAGACTACATTTAAGTTTTTGCACCGATAGCGTGTATGGAAATAATTCGATTAGTGCTTGCAGTGGCTGCTCATCATGGTTGGTTTATCTATCAATTGGATTTTAAATTAGCCTTCTTGATTGGAGAATTGACTGAAAATGTTTTTGTTGAACAACCGAGAGGATTTGAGAAGCTAGGAGAAGAAAGCAAAGTATACAAATTGAATCGGGCTTTATATGGCTTAAAACAAGCTCCTCAAGCTTGGTACAACCGTCTGGAAAGCTATTTTCTCAGTTAGGGTTTTGGTAAATGTGAGCATGAACCAAGTTTGTTTACCAAGTTTATAGGTAAGGGTGTGTTGATAGTAAGTGTGTATGTAGATGGTTTAATCTACACCGGGAATACAAAAGAATTGATGTTGGAATTAAAGAATTCTTTGCAGTTAGAATTTGCTATAACTGATATAGGAAAAACAAAGTTCTTCCTAGGTCTTGAAGTAATTCAGAAGGATAATGGCATTTTTGTGTGCCAAAAGAAGTACATAATTGATATCTTGGACAAATTTAGAATGGGTGGTGCAAATCTGGTTCATAACATGATGGTTTCAGGAAGGAAGTTAGACAAAGCTGAAGATGAGAAAGCATTAGACAAAGCTGAGGATGAGAAAACAATAGACAAAACCTTCTACAAACAGATGGTAAGGTGTTTAATGTATGCAACTGATACTAGACCTGATATAATGTATAGTGTGAGCCAAGTGAGCAGGTTTATGGAAAATCCAAGAGAGCTTCATTTGCTTGCAATTAAGAGAATTTTACACTACCTCAAAGGCACCAACAACTTTGGTTTGTTTTACCAGAAAGGAGGAAATAAAGAGCTTACGGGGTACACAGACAATGGCTATACTAGTGATGTTGAAGATAGAAAATGTACATTCAGGTATGTGTTTATGATGAGCATGGCAGCCATTTCATGGAGTTCAAAGAAACAACTAGTAGTGAGCCTATCAACAATTGAAGCTAGCTTTATAGTTGCAGCAACCAACTCTTGTCATGCTATATAGCTTAGACGAATACTATAAGTAGTGGGAAGGATGCAAACACAACCTACAATAATCTATTGTGACAGTAGTTCAGCTATAAAACTGTCAAGGAATCCATTTATGCACAAAAAAAAATTAACATATTGATGTATATTTCCACTTTCTAAGAGATCTTGTCAAAAGTGAAACTATTGAACTACAACACTACTGTATAGAGGAACAAACCGATGATATCATGAATAAGCTGCTCAAATTAGAAGCCTGAGTTCGAATGAGAAATATGCCGGGAGTTGTTGCTAATGATGTAAACTGAATACCATGATTCAGTTTAAGGGAGGAAATGTTAGATAAAGTTTAAAATAAAGTTTTTAGTAGTTACTTGAAATCAGGTGCTGTTGCTAGAAATTAAGAATTAAATATCTAGCTGATTCTAAATAAATTTGTTTCCTTTGTTTTAGGTAGTTAGTTGCTAGAAATTAGCAACTATTTTCCTTTAAACGTTGTGACCTTTGGTCAAGAATAATATCAGATTATCATGTACTAAAATTACAACTCTTATTCATATACCATAGCTTACACATTTAATGTCAAATGTCTACTATGTTCCTAGTCTTAAGAACAACCTAACAATTTATTAAGCGTAGGACAATTTCAAGAAAAAAAAGCTTGTAATTTTTATTCAAAATGGGAAGTGTAAAGTTTATCCTTATGGAAAAGGAAAAATTATGGAGATTGAAATGGGTGAAAATAAGATGGTTTTTGTGGTTGCTACTATTGTGCCAAAAAATCTTACATGATTTTAGATGGAGTTAGCAAATGAATCTCATATTTGGCATCAATAATTTGGTCATCTAAACTATAATGGCTTAAAGATACTTTTCTCTAAAAAGATGGTGAATGGGCTACCTCTGTCGCGAATCCGAAGAGACACATTGATTAGTAGGAAAGCAACATTAAAACTTTATGCCAAAAAAGGGTACGTGGAGAGCATCAAATAAGCTTCAACATGTAGACCTATGTGGGCCTATCAAACCCACCTCAATCAGTAATAAGAGGTATATCTTAGGTTTTTTTATCATTTTCTCATCAAAACATGGATTTACTTCTTAAATAAAGTATGCCTTTCCTATGCATATATTACTTGCTTAAGGACAAATAAAGGTGGTGAATTCGTCTCAAATGAATTTGGAGAATTTTGCAAGAATCAGGCATAAAGAGACAATTGACTACTACTTATACCCTTAAACAAAAGAGTGGCTAAGAGGAAAAACAAGATATTTTGGGCATCACACTCCAAAGCAAAACAGACTGACTAAGAGGAAAAACAAAACAATAATGAATATAGTGCGATCTTTGTTAGTTGAGAAACAAGATCTCAAGATATTTTGGGCATAAGCTGCCAGATGTTGTGTGTATGAACTTAACTAGTGTCCTACGGTAGTTGTACTAGATGAAACTCCTAAAGAATGGAGCCAAGTGAAACCCACAATGACATATTTTTGAGTCTATGGATGCATAGCTCATGTTCACATACCATATTAACAAATAATTAAACAACAAAAGCAAGAAAAACTTCATAGAAACTAGAACAAAATCTTTAGTCTAAGCAAAAATACGAAGGATTTCAAGAACCCTTCTTATATCTTCAAGGGAAGAAAAAATAAAGTCATAAAACCCTTTGTCAAAAGAAATAACTTTTCATTGACCCAAATATTTGCAGGTCATATCAAATTTCTTACAAGGATCTAAATAAATATGTGAAAAGTTTATCCCATTTTGCTAACAAAATATGTCTATTCATATGATTTTTTACTCTTCCAAACCAGCAAAATAAATTCTTTTAACAATTTACACCGAAATCATATATCTTTATACAAGAAAAAAATAATTGTGATAAAAGAATATCACAAACATTATTATTTATCCACAAATTTAAAGAAAATAAGATGAAAAGCCTTAACTACCTACACTCCCTCCCAACAAACCAAATAAAGAAAACTAACTTGACAACCCATAATTTTACAAGAAACCTGGAAGATGCCAAATTCTGCACCTGACCACACATTGAAAGTTGAAACCACAGGCACCAGCCACCACGAGCCACGTACCTGCACCTGTTCCACACGTGAAATTGAACGGTAGAACCAGCACCGTCAATCTGCACCTCCACGTAATTATGCCGCTGATACTAGTAATAATAATCCTTTTCTAAGTAACATGACTCTTGGAACCATTAAATGCAATATATCCAAATTCCAAACACCTAAAACATTATATTTAATTAATACTTTGAGGTTTAATGCATACACTAATTTGATTCTGATAGTTATTCTACTACCTTTTAGATTCATTGTATTAAGATGCTAATTTTAACAGCTTTGTATATCATTAGGCCTACGATATCTAATAAAGTTGAATATATGTCAATGTTTTTAATTTAAAATTAATAAAGTTAATTAAATTATCGTATTTATTAAATATTAGAACAAGAAAAAAAATTACAAATATGAATTTTAATACGAGTCAATTTGGAAGATGTACAAAAGCTTTTTTTTTTTGTCTTTTTCAATTAAATTACCAAAAAGAAATAACACAAATTTTGTAAAAAAATCTTTTATTTATATAACAAGTGTCATGTTACATTTCAAATAAGCATAAAAGACTAGAGAAAAAAAAATTATTGTAAGACCCATTTTATTTCTATTCCTTTTCTGCCCTAAGTCTTAAGGGCCTGTCCTGAGCAGATGGGCCTAATGGCTGGCCTATAGGGTGCCAAGGTCCCTAAAGTAGCCAAGACTCCCATTCTGCTCTTACTTTGCCAAAATCAAGCCTTGACTCATTTCCCTTACAGAACAGAAGCTCTGCTAGGGTTTAGAACTTCGTCATCTTCAATCTAGCCCAAATCCATTTTCTACTCCATGTAAGTATTTTTACTAGCCCATACTAGTCTCCGTTATCCCTCTTCGTATTTCTAGTTAGGGTTTCATGGTAACCCATTTCTTGGTTCTATTCCATTATTTCTTTCAGCTCTCTAGTTCGTTCCTAGAGTTGTTGTGCTCTTTACGCTTGGCTGCCAAAGCCCCCTTTTGACCCCTTTCTAGGTAAGGGAAGCTAGGGATTTCATGTCAGTTCCATTCTTGCTTATTTTGTAAATGTTTGCATGATTGTGTGGTTGATGTGTTACTGTAAACGTTTGGATGGAATGGTATTGTTGTTTGGGCACGAGTTTATGACTGTTGCAGGGAGAACAGTGGCGAGACCTGACCTTTTCGCCTAAGCGACCCAGTCTCGCCTAGGCGAGACTTGTAGAAATAAACGCCTAGTTCGCATTCGAGTTCTCGCTCAAGCGTAGGGCTTTCGTTTTGAGCGAGGTACTATCTCGCTCAGGCGAGAGATGCTCGCCTAAGCGAGAACGCGTGGGAGCTCAAGGTGTGTCGCTGTAGTTGCAGCCCAAGCGAGGAACGTTACCTTTGGGTGAGGAGTGGGGTCGCTCAGGCGAGGAGGGCTCGCCTAAGCGAGCGTGCGAAAAACCTCCCAGGGCCTCTGTTGTGATCTCGCCTAAGCGAGGGCTTGCAGCTTGAGCGAGGGGACTCCTCTCGCCTGAGCGAGGGCTCCTGGCTTGAGCAAAGGCTCCTGGCTTGAGCGAGATTCGTTGTAGGCCTCGTTGTTTTCTTCAATTGGTTGCCATGGATTGTTTGGTTGATTGATTTATATATTTTAAGTATGAGGTAGAGGAAGGCATGGAATATATGTAGTTATGAATTGAATTGATATGTTGGTGTGATCCTAGTATGTAAAATGTATGAGATGGTTGGTATTAAAATGGCAATGGTATTAGTATGAGAGTGAAATTCTATATTCATGAATTGGAAGAATGAGATGGTATGGATTCCACATGGAATATGAATGGGAAATGGTTACAAAGGTTGGCATGAGATTTAAATGCATGATTAATATTATTTGGTTGTTTGAATATATGTGGTATGTGGTCAATACGTAAATCCATGAGTCTCTAGGTGAGACTTCCTGGTCGTGCTTAAGTGGTTGGGACGTAATTCCATGACCCCTGTTAGTGGGAGTTCATGGTGGTGCCCCATCTATATAATTTGGTAAGGATTCAAGGTAAGGTTGCATCTTGACACTCTAAGGAGTCAATTAGTCTCACTTAGAGCGGACTGACTCTTGTGGTGAAAGTAGCAGGAGGTCTGAAACTCATTAAGGGCTAACCTTGTGTGTGGGGGATTGAAACATTGTAACACTTGTAACACTTAGCTCGGGGGTGAGCAACTCGAGGGTGAGTAGAGATATCCACCACAAGCGCAAGCATCCGCTGAATCTGATTATATGTACCCGTATGAGTCGAGTCAGGGTCTAGTGTATTGTTTGAGAAGTCAATAACATGTTTGGATGATATATGTACTGCTTGGATTGCGTAATAGTATGTGACTGCTTGATGAACTGTTTCTACTCTAGCTTACCCTGTTTGCTTGTTTGGTTGTCTTGTATGTGGCTCTTCTCCTTTTGCGATGATCATCAATTTATTGATGTGAGCAGATGCGAGAGGCACTCGAGGTCAACAGGGAAGGGAGGATCCTGCTGCGTAGTCTGCCTGGACTAATTCTCCTGCTTTGGGTTTTATTATAAGGCTATGACCCATGTATTGCTTGGCCTTTAAATTTAATTTAGTTTACTGTTGAACCTTGTATTCTGTTATGTTTTGGCATCATGGTGTGCCTCAAATATTTGTAAGGAGTAAGGTTTAAACTCCTGGACCGCGTTTCTACTTTATTTAGTGTGACGCTTCCTTTAATTAGCTTTATTAATTAAATGGGGTGTTACAATCTAAAATATATGAAAACAAACACCTCTGGAAAAGACCCTTATACCCATATTTAAATTTTTGACACCTATCCAATTTTTTGGTTTTTTTGTCATTCTCCTCTTTTAACCCTTTTAACTCTTCCCGCTCTCCGTCAGATTGGGATTCATCTTTTAGTCTTCCTGACTCAGTTTGAAATTCTCTTTATCTTTCTTCTTCCTTTACATACTCTGCTCCTCCATTATTTAGTTTAAAAAAACGATTCTTCAGCTCTCAACGATCCCACCTTTCGGCACCGGAGAAACAACTGAACTCCACACAAACATGTGAAGATCCTTCTCGATTGAGCAACCATGATAGGGTTTTTTCTTCTAAGCTTTATTTGATTTCTAGGTTTTATTTTCTTATTTGATTTTATTTCATGATTTCTAGGACCACGACAGAGACGGGCACTGGCTCTGATGATGGTGGTGCTCGGGATCGTGCTACCGTTTTTGATGATCGTTCAAAAAGTTATAATTTTTAGTTTTTTTTTTGTTGTTTTTCTTTTTATGCTTCAGATGCTTCTCATTTTTTTCTTTTTTTTGAACTTTTTTGGTTTTGGATTTTTCAGATTTGGAGAAATAAGGCTTGGAGGTAAGGTTTTAAGGTGGTTTGCAAAGGAGATTAAAAAAGATTCGATTTTTAATTTTTTTTTTCTTTTTATGCTTCAGTTGCTTCTCATTTTCCCTTTTTTTGAACTTTTTTTGTTTTGAATTTTTCAGATCTGGAGAAACAAGGCTTGGAGGTAAGGATTTAAGGTGGTTTGCAAAGGAGATTAAAAAAGATTCGATTTTTAGTTTTTTTTTTTGTTGTTTTTCTTTTTATGCTTCAGATGCTACTCATTTTCCCTTTTTTTGAACATTTTTGGTTTTGAATTTTTCAGATCTGGAGAAACAAGGCTTGGAGGTAAAGATTTAAGGTGATTTGCAAAGGAGATTAAAAAAGATTTGATTTTGAGTTTTTTTTTGTTTTTCTTTTTATGCTTCAAATGCTTCTCATTTTTTCTTTTTTTGAACTTTTTTGGTTTTGAATTTTTCAGATATGGAGAAACAAGGCTTAGAGGTAAGGTTTTAAGGTGGTTTGCAAAGGAGATTAAAAAAGATTCAATTTTTAGTTTTTTTTTTTGTTTTTCTTTTTATGTTTCAGATGCTTCTCATTTTTCCTTTTTTTGAACTTTTGTAGTTGTCGTTGACAGAAGGGATGTCGAAGTAAATACCGATTTTTGTTTGCTATTAATGAGAATTTTTGTAAGGTTTTCTTCTCGCTGATAAACTTTATTTTATTTTTAGATTTTCTAAGTTTTGTTTTTGTTTTCTTATTTGATTAGGCAGCAGCAAGAAGGGTCTAGGGTGACCACGATTGATATTGTTACCCATTTGCAGGTTTTTATTTTTATGTCTACGCAATGTTTTTTGCTCTGTTGTGTGTTGTGTTTGCCTTTTTGTTTCAATGGAAATACTCTTTTTATTAGTTTTTCCTTAATCCAACAGGTTTTAACGATATTTCATGTACTTTATCTGTTCGTATAGCTTGTGGATCCCCTGTCAATTACCTTTAGTGTGAAATTGTTCACTGCATGTATGAATTAACATTCAAGTATTGATGGATAGACTTGGTTTTAAGTATATATGCTCACATGTTTAGTTCTATAATTCAAAAACTGATTTTGGGCTCCCCAAATTATGGATCGCAGAATCGAAAATATATGAAAACATATATTTTAGGTATATATTTGTGTTTGTGCCATAATTTGCATGGTAAATATAATTAAAATGGAGGTAAGCAATTGTATTTGCAGATTAGGGACTCTTTTATCTAACATTGTGTCCTGCATATTATTGATTTTGTCTTTTATTTTGAAATATTTCTCTTTATTTGAAACGATCACCTACATTTATGCCTGATGAGATCATCTGGAGTAAAATGGCCAACAATTTCATTTTGGTGCATGAAATGCAAATTTATGACATCTTCCAACTACTACCAAATCAAATTCATGAATAAGCCCGTGAGAATTCTGTTGTCTCATTATTCCAAACACAACCTGTTCTTTTATTTATAAATATGTTTTTAGTTCCTTTTTCTTGATCAATAGGTTGTTATGGTAGTTGAGAGCTTGGTGGTTAACATTGCACTCACCATTGTTTGGTTATGCAAGGTCACTAGCATGTAATCTTTACATAATGGAGATGTTCAATGAAGTGCTAATAGATATTGAAGAATCTCACCTAATGACTGTAAGCCCCCTTATTGATTCTTTTTATATATTCGTGCTAAGAATTTGATTGATGGAGTGTTCCAACCATCATTTTAACCGTGCAGGGACCGCCACAACATTGCAAATAGATCAGACAAGATTTTATGTTATGATAGTCTTAGTTGTCTTCTCTAACGTGGTGATTATATATAGTGATGTATATGCCTTTATCAAGCATAACCAAATTTCACGTGAATGATTTCCATCATTCTAGATTAGAGAAGCTGAATTCGATGGGTTGATTTTAATATGGGTTTTCTGAGAGTATTCAATGGGTTGATTTGAATAAATAGAGAAGCTACCCATGTACAAAAGTGTTTCAGAAGTGTTGTAGTCTACAACATGCATTCATCCTCCTCTGTAATTTGCCATTTGTTGTAGTAGTTGAAAGTTATTTTGAACAATACTCTCTCCCTTTCCTTGATTTGTTATTCCTCAAATGTAATAATACAAAACCTTTGTTTACATTTGTATGTATTGTATTAAGTGAAAAGGAATGAATTAATTAAAGAGATGGTATACATTTCAAGAATTGGATGAGATAAAAATATAGTTTCCATTTATATTCCTGTCTCTCTTCTCTTTTTCTATTGTTGAAGAAATTAAATTGTAGATTTGAGAATTACTTAGTAAAAACAGTTATATTGCTTAAATGTAAATGAATTTGAGTTATTACTTGTCTGCAAAATTAGTATTGCTTAAATGTAAATAAATTTCATAAGTTATTACTTGTCTGCACAATTAAGTATTCGGTTTGTTTCAGTTATATTGCTTAAATATAAATGAATTTTATAAGTTATTATTTGTCTGCAAAATTAAGTGTTCAATTTGTTTTAATTATTTCTTTTCCGTAGAAAATCACTTTTGCTTTACATAAAAAAATGACAGTTACAATTTTATTTTAGAATGTTTTATATAAACTTTATAAAAGCTTAAATTACTAATTATTTTTTGTAGATTGCGGAAAAGGTGATAAGTTTAGTTTCAAATTAAAACTATATTTTGTAATTGTAATAAAAATAACGTTTACCTTTTATATTCTCTAAAGTATTAAATGTTTATATATATATATATATATATCTTTAGAAAAATTTAAATTCTAAATTTTTAAATTTTTAAGTAGTGTGAAGAAATTTCTGAAACTTTCTTACAAACTTACAATTTTTTTTTATGTTTCATTGTTACTTAGAATATAATCAGTGTGATTGAAATTTAATTATCAATAAAATTTTAAAAATATCGAAAACATCTATTTTTCTGTAATTATTAAAATTTATTTAAAATGTCAAAAACATCCTTACAATTTTATTTATTAAGATAAATTTTTGTTATCCTCAAATTTATCCTTACAGTGAAAAAAACATCAGTAACCATTAGTTTTATCTATTCAAATATTCTTTATCATTGTTTAATAATATTTATTTTCTATAATGATTATATTTTTTATTATAATAATCACTCCAATTATTATAGTCAACATACACTTTTACATTTCAAAAACATTTTTTTTTCTGATTGCAATAAATATTCAATTATTCATTCCAAACATTATCTAAAACAAGTTTTTAAATTTATAATCATGCATACTATTATTTATTGAATATTAAAAATAAAATTAATTACTATAATACTTTTACATATTATGTTTAACTTTTATTATAAATTCAATGTCTACGATGTATTTTTGTTTAAAAATTTTAACATCAATTTTAGGTTACTTTAACTTTTTTCTAATAGGGACCGTATCTCACAATATATTTGCATTTTTTCATCATTTTTTTAACTTGATTATTTATGTGCAGGCAATACTTTTGTACGGGATCAAAGTTCAAAATATACCTACATTTTATTTTAACAACGATATGTATGTATATATTTTATTGTTTGATATGTGGTACATATCAAACAATAACAATTAACTTAGAGTCAATATTTACATTTGATAACAATATCTTATTTATTTCTTTTTTAACTTTAACCTTGAATTCATGTTAAATTTTTAATAAGATTACATTCACAATATGTTTTCACTTTATTCATATTTGAATGTTACTCTTTATTTAAAATAATTTAAGTTTAACTTCTTATTTTTTATTCCATATGTCTAAACTTTCCAATATTTTTTAATAATATAAATAAATTCTTTATTCAAATATAACAATAAAAATATTGATTTTCTTAATCTAAATTATAAAAAAAAAAAAAAACAGATACGGGTCTCATACTAGTTATTTAGATAAGGACACTTCTATCAAACAAAAATAATGAAATAAGTTTCTCAGTATATTAAATTATTTAAGTTAATTGTATAAAATTTATTTGGTATTAACGTTTTTAAGATGATTTTTATGCATAACTTTTTTTCCTTCTAGTCACGTGACGTGCATGATGATTCTGATGTTGTCAAGAAGGTATGGTAAAAATCGAAAATTTTGCATTGCAGCTCAAGAAAAAAATTGAAGAGAACTTTCTGTCAAAGATAATTTATACACTTGAAATTGAACTATTTATTTACTAATAATATGATCTTTTGATGGAGGAATTCCAATGACAATTACAAGTGTAAAAACTTGAACATGAATTTCTCTGCCAGCATGTTTTCCCTCTATAATCCATGCTTGTTTTCTCTGCTACTTTTAGTGGTTGCTTTGGTGATGACATGAGTAAGAACACCAATAGGGCAAAAGAACAAGCACAGAGAAACTGAATGCCTTGTCTCAATCTCATTCTCAAGTCCATCCAGAAAAACATGTCTGGATTTAGAGACACATGTCAACAAAATGAATGAGAAAAAAGTTTAGCAATATTAAACAGGATCATCGAATTATACGAAAAAAAATAATAAATAAGAGACTATAAGTGATACATTTTTATTGACTAAATTTGGTTTTGGTCTTTTAGTGTTTTATTTGTTCCTTTTTGTATTAAGGAGGACAAAAGCCAAATAGTTTATGCATCCATAATATCCCTAGATAACAAATATAAACCAGGAAGCACGAGGAAACTTACATTACCCCTTAACATATAAGAATGATCTAAAGAATTTAAATGTTAGATTTCCTAATATATGAAAGAAAAAAAGCAATATCCCAAAACCCTAGTTTACATATTTCTGATAACGTGCATCATTATCTATCTCAACTTTCATTAACAAGTTGAACGAACAACATGACTCTGTTAAAGTGTTAAGAATAGAAGAGATTATCAAAGTAATTGAGTTGTTCATTTTTCTTCTTTAGATCTTCAACAAGATTCAACACACTTTTTATAATCATTTTGATTCTTTACAACAACAAATTGAAGAGAACTAATTAGAGTTCTAGTGGAAAGAGATCATAGAAGGATGCTAAAGGTGTTTCACATTTCAGTGATTTTCTTGCTGGATTCAGACACAGTGAGACACCATATACGTGAAGGCACACTCTGGATACCAGATTCTCCTAAGAACAACCACAACACCGCTTCTAGAATTTTTCTTTCATAATTTGTATCATTGTTTTCACAGATCAACACCAAATTTCATTCCCCTAACAGCATCACTTCTCCTTCTAAATTATAAAATTGTTTTCCCATTTGTTGATTCATCTGTAAATATAACTCATCAAGAAATGTTGAGTTACAATACTCTAATTTTTTATTGTAGCCAGTTTTGGCTGGATTTGGGTTGTTGGTTTTGATATCAGAAGCAGAAAGATAAAAGTTAAGAGTTGAAAGTGAAGACAATGTTCTGTTTCAATGGGTGCGTACAGTGAAAGATGAATTTACCATTTTGAGCTCTCCTCATTGTTCTGGACTCATGATGTTGCCTCCTAGTTGTTCGATGAAATGTAACACTGTCATCATTCTTTGCTCCGCCCCGTTGCTCCAAAATGGTGGAATTTGGTTGAGTTAACTTTCTTTCAATTTTCAACTTCATTTTTTCATTCTCATGAAAATGGGAGCTTTTGTTTCTAGATTGAATTTTTGGGATATTTGAAGAGTGAATTTTTCTAGTGGGAGGATTGCGCTTGTGGTGGTGGATTTGTCATTTTCGGGTATGTGCAATTGGGTAATGTTTCGTTGAGTTTTAAAGGTGAGTGTGACTTTTTGATTTACAGGTTGTAAGTTGCCATTTTCGTTTAGGGCTTTATGATTCTTAATACCAACATCTCCACAGTTGCAAATGACTGTTCCAAAATAATTTTTTAACAAACATTTTATTGAAAAAATTAAAAAATAGAGTAATTTTTTAATTTTTTTAAAATTTAAAAGAATAAAGTAATATAATTTTAGTGTTTCTTTTTACAAAAATTGTTATTTGTCAAAGTTTATAGAAAAAAATTTGTCAAATTATCATTTTCCATGATTCTTACCCTATACTCTATTCACACCACCGAAGAGAAACTAATGATACAATGTGACATGTATCCATTTTAACATACAAACCATCGCCTCTAAACGACTTTAATGCAAATTAATAAAAGGAACCACATGTGGTCTTTCTAAAAGAACGAGTACTACATTTAGTCAAAAATAAATTAAAAAAAATCATTAAAAATTACTACAAATACAAAATTAAAAGTGTAATTAAACTATAAAATTATTTAAAAGTTAGTCTTTAAAATATAAACTTAGATAACAAAATTAATTTTAAAGTACAATTCAATTAAAATTGCACATTGAACTATCAATGAAAATAAATTTGGTCTTTTAAATAGTAAATTTAAATGAGTGACACCAATAATATAAATTATAATATTTTTTAAAATAATTTTAATTTTATAGGTATAAATAAAATGAAATGAAAATATATGAAGTCAAAATCTAAACAATTCATTGTTTTGTCGCATACCGTAATTAAATACCTGTACATACTAATCATGAGTATGTATTAAAGATATCCATTTAGTATTTTTTATAGATCTTACCTCACTTACGGATGTCCAGTTATTTACAATACTCTTATAATTGATTTTCGGCATTTTAGCCTTCCTGGCGTTGTGGTCGTATTCTCTTTTATAAGTAATATCATAAACAACAAGAAATCTCATAAATAGATCAACGATCAGACTAGGGCGTTATTCTGATGAACAAGATCCTCTTAAGAGGCGAGTTCAGAGCATACTCATCCCACTGTCTATAGCACCTTCTATGCCAGTTGTTCTTAGATATCTTAGAACCTTAACATAATACAGATATAAGATTTCGAAGAGAAGAGCAAAGAGTTTAGAAACACAATTTTGTATTCACAATGCCTTCAAAACCCGATGATCTTTCTCAAAGGGAAGAGGCTTATTTATAGAAATCCATCTCCGGATTTCAAAACCTTACTTAGCTAAGTCTCACGTCCGTAGACGTCAGCGCTTACATCATAATATTCGGATTCAAATAAAACAAACTGGAATCTGGAAAATGACAAACATATTGGCCGACAGGTAGGCTTGAATTTTACAGTTGTCTTTTACTTAATGAAATACATTAATCCTTGAAGATTGGTTCGTGACTAGGAGAGAGATTTGGATCGGTATCACTCTCCATGGTATCACCTTCATGTTCAGCTGGAACCCATGAGTCAAAATCTTCTTTATCTTCTTCTGGTCCTCCTAGGTCTCTTGATATCTGAAATTGTTCTTCAGGGATATAGAATTTCTGTGGTAGTAGAACCCTGCTGTATGATTCTCCCCTTGTCGTATTTCCCTGAGGTGCCTGACTAGTTGTAGCCTATAACTTTCAGAGATAGGGTAATCATCAAAGGTTCCCCAGAAATAAGCTTTGTTTTTTGACCAAATTGCTCTAGAGTGATTTTGATAATATGGACGGTGGATAATGACAATAGAGGTGGATTTAGACAAATCCACATTTCTTTGTCTTTGATAATGAAGAATCTTTTCTAGTTCATGTCTCCACCATGGGATGGGAGAAAACCATTCTAACAAGGTCCAGAACAGATAATCATGTTTGAAAGGATCGTTCAAGATGTTGTAGGTTTCTTGGACTTTCAAGACTAAAGGGATGGATCTTTGAACAATTTTACACCAAATGACCCAAAGAGTTGGTTCGCAGATATCACATCCGACTCCTAGAAATAATTCATATATCCCTCCTAATTCATTATTTGGATCAAGCATGCATGGGTGACTGTATTTGTATTTCAGGGTCTCATGAAGATAATAGAAATACCTTGAATGTGCAAATTGGAGAATATCTGTAGGAGATGTGGGATATAGTCCAGGAGGGTATTCTTTCTGGATTTTGGCCATATTGGGCAAAGTTTTAACCATAAAAATTAGAGGGAAAGTGTTGATGGCAGTAATCATCTGGATAGCTTTTCTGGGTCTTGAGAGAAAATCTGGGATTAAGTTATTTTTTCCTTTGAGATATTTGACTGAGAAATCATACCTAGAGAACCAATCCTTTAAGCGAAGGATCTGGGGGTCTGGTGGCATCTTGTTTTTGAATTCTAAGATTCTAGGAAAGGACGAATTGTCCATTTGTACTTCGAATTGGAAACCTCTAAGATGGAAATCAAATTTCTTAATGCCATTTTTGACTGCAAAAGCTTCTTTGAAAGTTGTGTGGTAGTGTTTTTCGGCTTCTTTGAATTCACCACTTGCATGTCCACAATAATCTAGATGGTTTCCATTTTCCTCCATTAGAACAGCTCCCCAATAATGATTGCTGGCATCAGTTTGTTGAATTCTTTTCCAATTTCTTGGAATCTTGAGAGCAGGAGGGTGTTGTGCTATTTTTTTGATCTCGGATACTACTCGGGTCTGTTCTATCCCCCAAGGAGGGGGGTCCTTTTTTAATAATCTGGACAAAGGGCTGGTATACCTTGCAACTTTGGGAATAAAATCACGAATATAATTGAGGATCCCCAAAAATTGTTGAATCTCCTTGATGGTCAAAGAGCAGTCAGGGAATTTTAGAAGTTCTTGAGCTATATGGGGTTGAGGTTGGTATGTGCCTTGGGAGAAATGCATTCCAAGAAAATCAATTTCTAGTTGTGCCAAATGGATCTTTTTTTCTGAGAGCATAATACCGTGTTGATCAGCCAAAGAGATGAATTGTTCTAAGAGGACTTTGTGAGATTCTTTGTCTTTGGAGAAAAGCAAAATATCATCTATGTAAATGATAACACTATTTAGGATGGGCTCGAAGATCTTGGTCATAGCTTTCTGGAAGAGAGAGGGGGCTACTTTGAGTCCAAATGGGAGTACTGTCCACTGATATTGGGCACTAGGAATACAAAATGCGGTTTGTACCTCTCCGAGGGTTTAATGCTTATCTGCCAGAAACCTGATTTGAGGTCAAATTTTGAGAAGATTGATGATTCTTTGAGCAGAACTGGAAGTATTGAGGCCTTTGGGATAAGAAATTTATCATCTTTGAGGAAATGATTCAGAGGTTTGTAGTCTATGACAAGCCTCTTTTTCTCGCGAAGTTTTTCTGCCCTTTTATCCACATAGAAGGTCTGGCATGCCCAGTTTGACTGGGTTGGTTCTATCAATCCCTGTTGTAAGAGATCTAGACACTCTTGCTTAGCCAGGAGTAAGTCTGAAGGAGACATTCCAGGGTGAGAGGCTTTGGTTGGGTTGACATCTTTGTTAAGTTTAAAAGGGAGATCAATGAAGAATTCTGAGTTCTTCCACAAAGGGCGAGGATGTCTGAACTCTTTATGACTGTTGGCACACAAGGGGCTCAATTTTGTTCTGATATCGGTTAGATCAATTGGTCCTTCATGTAGAGAGAAGAGTTTGGCAGTATCAACAAAAGTTTGAAACTTTTTCTTGAATCTTAGACCAGTAGGAAGGATGCATAAGGATCCTGTGTTGGAGAAATCATCCATTCTAATCAGTATGTCTCTGTCTGGGAGTTTGCTGCCTATGACTTTGGCCCAAACTATACATTCTGGGAAAAATCGGATCCCAATGGGATTTTTTGATACTAGCTCTGTTTTGAACATTTTCCCATTAGCTGCTATGAAGTATGAAACTTCTTGCTTCCAATAATCAGCATGTAGAATGTCAGGATTAACCATAGTTTTCTGGGCTCCTGTGTCTATGTAGGCAATAGCCTTGATGGGCTTGTCATACTTTGAAGGAAAGATCTGGACTGGGAAATGAGGCTTGGGAGGAACAATAGTAATGCTGGAAAGTTCCAGGGTTGAGAAGACTGGTACAGACTTTGTTTCACTATGTAATTCTTCTTCAGAAGAATCTTGGAGTGCAAAAATGGTAGCCTCATCAGGAGAACTTTGTTCTGAATAAAGAGATTCTACATCTTCTTCTCCTAAGTTGAGGGAAGAGATAAGCCTGATAGCTTTGTCTGCTTTATTAGGACAATCTTTAGCAAAATGTCCTTTCCTCCCACAGATAAAACAATTTTGGTTTGGAGTTCTCCCTTTGGTTTTTTTCTTCTTGAAGAACTTAAAGGATTTTTTCTTCTTTGGAGGTTCTGTATTTTTTGTCTTTTTGTGGGAACAAATACATTTTTCTTTGCATTTGATCTGCTGATAGGGCTTGTTGCATGCTTTAGCAAATCTACTTCTCTGATTTAAAATATCTGAGAAGTGTTGATGTTGTCTGCACAGCTTATCTACAGCCTCCTTGGTCATCTGGTGGATCTGTCCCATTGTCATGTGGGAGAAATCCTTCTGAGCAGCAATAGCCATTCTGTTAAGTTCTGGTTGGAGGTCAACTGGAAGAGAAGCAACATAAGTATTTTTTAGGCTTGGGTCATTTCCTCCGTTGAGTAAGTAAAACCTTTGTATCATTCTTTTGAAATGTCTATCCAAGTCTTTCATGCTAAGCGAACAACATTTCATTTCAAAGAATTCCTGTCTTATTTTTCTGTCAGTGATAGCTCTATCTCCTATAAATTCTTCGTGAAGAGCTCCAAGGACAGCTGCAGTACTACCCAAGGTATGGAACTGGTCTTGCCTGACGGCTCCCAGATTGTGATACCATTCTTTTAATGTCCCTGTCATTCTACAACAGAATTCTTCTATAACCTTGTAAGTATCTGTTTCTTTAATGAGCTTAGTGTCCAGCCATGCACCAAACTCAATGAGTCTTTTCCTCCATTGGTCGGGTGTTATGTCATCCAGAGTAAACCAAGGTCCACTAATGGGTCTCTGGCTATCTCCTCTAGGAGGGAAAGAGCTGACTTCTTCTTCTTCTTCTGGAGATTCATAAATACGCTCATGCCTGGTGGACGAGGTGTTGGCCATGAGGATGTCAAGGAAATGTTTTCCTTGTTCTTCTTCTTTATTGATATCTAGGAGAGATTCTTCTGTATCATATTCAGAAGAAGTATATTCGGAGGGTGTCAAGTGGGGACTTATGCAGGCTTCTATAGTGAGTTGGGAATAAGGATCCTGTGAGTCTTGAAAAACTTCTCTTTCTTTTTCTGGATTGGTAGAAGAGGTTTTTTTTAGCCCAGGGATTTCTGGTTGTTTTCGGGTTCTGTGCGCTGAGGCAGTAGGTAATACCCAAGGAGATGATTGGTAGGGAGGATGAAAGGAAGAAATCCTAGTAGAGGGTAAAAGAGATGGCACAAAAGCATAAGGATCAGGATAATACAATTGTTTTTCTTTTCTGGCAATAATCTCATCTAACTCTTGGATCTGGCTTTTGAGCTTTCTAATTTCTCTTTCTTTTTCATCAGAGGCTTTCCCAAAAGAGGTGATTTTCCATTCATTCTCAAGGCGTGAGATTTCTAAGGAGAGATGTTGGTAATGCTTCTGCATTCTTTCTGATAAGTGTAGAAGTCTCCCGTCTGTTTCTTCAATATAGGTTGAAAGCCTGCTTACCCTGGCATCAATGCGCTTTAATATATTATTTTGCGCCTTAGCATTCTCTGTCTGCCAGTTGAGGACCTCTTCTGCTTGGCTTAGAGGTTTGAGTCTTCCTTCTGGTCCAACTTCAGATGGAGAAATGTTAGGCCTGGTTGCAATGTTATAAACTGGGTCCACAAGTCTTTCTAGGGAAGGAATTCAGACTCATAATTCGCCTCAGTGAACATCATACATGGAATAGGAAGTCTGGGAAGAGAAGGGTATCTTCCCAAGATTTCTAAGCACCGTTTTTGTTTCCAGAAAGGATCTGGAAGATTTTGCTGGTGTAGGCCAATCCATGAGCGATCTGCTGGTGGGGATCTGCCATGAGGAGGAGGAGAAGGTTTGCAGCTGCCTGGATTATCATCATCCCCTTCTTCTTCTTCGTCACTCGAATCATCATAGTCATGGTGACAGTCACAATCTGGATCACACATATCAGGATCAGCATCCCATATAAAGTGACCATTTATCTTGTCAGTGAAGATTGGTGTTCCATTTGGTTGGACGCCCCAGATAGGTATCTTTCCTTCTTTAGTACACGGTTGTATCATCATAGATTGGAAGATATGAGAAGAGCTGCTGACTGGATCTCCTTCAGGTTTTTAAACTTAACAAAGATGTCAACCCAACCAAAGCCTCTCACCCTGGAATGTCTCCTTCAGACTTACTCCTGGCTAAGCAAGAGTGTCTAGATCTCTTATAACAGGGATTGATAGAACCAACCCAGTCAAACTGGGCATGCCAGGCCTTCTATGTGGAAAAAAGGGCAAAAAAACTTCGCGGGAAAAAGAGGCTTGTCATAGACTACAAACCTCTGAATCATTTCCTCAAAGATGATAAATTTCCTATCCCAAAGGCCTCAGTACTTCCAGTTCTGCTCAAAGAATCATCAATCTTCTCAAAATTTGACCTCAAATCAGGTTTCTGGCAGATAAGCATTAAACCCTCGGAAAGGTACAAAACCGCATTTTGTATTCCTAGTGCCCAATATCAGTGGGCGGTACTCTCATTTGGACTCAAAGTAGCCCCCTCTCTCTTCCAGAAAGCTATGACCAAGATCTTCGAGCCCATCCTAAACAGTGTTATCATCTACATAGATGATATTTTGCTTTTCTCCAAAGACAAAGAATCTCACAAAGTCCTCTTAGAACAATTCATCTCTTTGGCTGATCAACACGGTATTATGCTCTCAGAAAAAAAGATCCACTTGGCACAACTAGAAATTGATTTTCTTGGAATGCATTTCTCCCAAGGCACATACCAACCTCAACCCTATATAGCTCAAGAACTTCTGAAATTCCCTGACTGCTTTTTGACCATCAAGGAGATTCAACAATTTTTGGGGATCCTCAATTATATTCGTGATTTTATTCCCAAAGTTGCAAGGTATACCAGCCCTTTGTTCAGATTATTAAAAAAGGACCCCCCTCCTTGGGGGATAGAACAGACCCGAGCAGTATCCGAGATCAAAAAAATAGCACAACACCCTCCTGCTCTCAAGATTCCAGGAAATGGGAAAAGAATTCTCCAAACTGATGCCATCAATCATTATTGGGGAGCTGTTCTAATGGAGGAAAATGGAAACCATCTAGATTATTGTGGACATGCAAGTGGTGAATTCAAAGAAGCCGAAAAACACTACCACACAACTTTCAAAGAAGCTTTGGCAGTCAAAAATGGCATTAAGAAATTTGATTTCCATCTTAGAGGTTTCCAATTCGAAGTACAAATGGACAATTCGTCCTTTCCTAGAATCTTAGAATTCAAAAACAAGATGCCACCAGACCCTCAGATCCTTCGCTTAAAGAATACCCTCCTGGACTATATCCCACATCTCCTACAGATATTCTCCAATTTGCACATTCAAGGTATTTCTATTATCTTCATGAGACCCTGAAATACAAATACAGTCCCCCATGCATGCTTGATCCAAATAATGAATTAGGAGGGATATATGAATTATTTCTAGGAGTCGGATGGGATATCTGCGAACCAACTCTTTGGGCCATTTGGTGTAAAACTGTTCAAAGATCCATCCCTCTAGCCTTAAAAGTCCAAGAAACCTACAACATCTTGAACGATCCTTTCAAACATGATTATCTGTTCTGGACCTTGTTAGAATGGTTTTCTCCCATCCCATGGTGGAGACATGAACTAGAAAAGATTTTTCATTATCAAAGAAAAAGAAATGTGGATTTGTCTAAATCCACCTCTATTGTCATTATCCACCGTCCATATTATCAAAATCACTCTAGAGCAATTTGGTCAAAAAACAAAGCTTATTTCTGAGGAACCTTTGATGATTACCCTATCTCTGAAAGTTATAGGCTACAACTAGTCAGGCACCTCAGGGAAATACGACAAGGGGAGAATCATACAGAAATCCAGCTCACTCCCTCAAGATTGATTCCTTCTGGACAGCAGGGTTCTACTACCACAGAAATTCTATATCCCTGAAGAACAATTCCAGATATCAAGAGACCTAGGAGGACCAGAAGAAGACAAAGAAGATTTTGACTCATGGATTCCAGCTGAACATGAAGGTGATACCATGGAGAGTGATACTGATCCAAATCTCTCTCCTAGTCACGAACCAATCTTCAAGGATTAATGTATTTCATTAAGTAAAAGATAGTTGTAAAATTCAGGCCTACCTGTCGGCCAGCATGTTTGTCATTTTCCAGATTCCAGTTTGTTTTATTTGAATCCGAATATTATGATGTAAGCGCTGACGTCTACGGACGTGAGACTTAGCTAAGTAAGGTTTTGAAATCCGAAGACGGATTTCTATAAATAAGCCTCTTCCCTTTGAGAAAGATCATCGGGTTTTGAAGGCATTGTGAATACAAAAATGTGTTTTAAACTCTTTGCTCTTCTCTTCGAAATCTTATATCTGTATTATGTTAAGGTTCTAAGATATCTAAGAACAACTGGCATAGAAGGTGCTATAGACAGTGGGATGAGTATGCTCTGAACTCGCCTCTTAAGAGGATCTTGTTCATCAGAATAACGCCCTAGTCTGATCGTTGATCTATTTATGAGATTTCTTGTTGTTTATGATATTACTTATAAAAGAGAATATGGCCACAACGCCAGGAGGGCTAAAATGCCGAAAATCAATTATAAGAGTATTGTAAATGACTGGACATATTTGGTTATTATATTTTTTTTTGGCATCCCTATTAATACGAGTTAACCATGGTTATCAAAATAACTCGTACATTCAGATGAGTTTACATTGGCACAATCCTAAACCAATTTAACTGGCATGTAGAATCAGTTTTTGGTAGACTCGTGTAAACTCGAGCAAACTCGCATGAAATCGCAAGTTTAGAGGCGATTCAGCGAGCTGAGTTGGACATTAGAAATTTTAGGACATTTCTGGACAGTTTGTAGCTATGTTGTCTGGATACGGATACAAACATGAGGAAAGATATGATACGGACTACGGAGATACGACTAAATTAAAAAAACATAGAACACGAGACACGATGTGTATATACATGTTAAGTTTGAAACTTTGAAACTGTTAACTAACATATTGTCAACTAACACAAAAATGAATATAATCTATCTATCTAATATCCAATATGCAAAACGTAGTGATAGAATAAAATTTGTTCATTATTTTAATCATCAAAATCATGTTAAAGATAAAAAAATATTTTTTAAATTGAACATAGTGTGTCCTACAAGTATTGTACGAGTGTCGGTGTTCGATACGTGTCAGACACGGAACACACCATTTATAAGACATGTCGGAACATCATAGGTTTACCATTTATGAGACGTGTCATAGCATCATAGGTTTGTAGTGGTGTTTACGGATGATATTCAAATTTACTCAAAATCTTAGAATAATATGAGAAACATTATTTAAAATTGTTTTACAAATCTTAAGAGAGAAGGAATTGTTAGCAAAACCTAAAAAAACAAATTTTGATTAAAAAAAAAGTGAAATTTATTGAAACATGTTATATTATGAGAAGGGACGTTTGTAGACCGAGACAGGTGAGTGTAGTGAAGTTCCTTTTTTTTTTGTAAAAGAAATTACGACAGATTGAGAAGTACAGAACCGAACATGCATATGCAAACATACTAAAAGATATTTCCTAAATCTAGATTCAAATTTCTGAAGAAAAATAAGCTTCAAGAATGCATTTTGAACATCAAGAAAAAGTGTTAAATAAATTAAATAAGAATCTTATTTCTTTGTTTCAAATTAATCCTTTTCCAATAAATATCCGTCACATCATTAGTAACATGGGAAGAACCAAATGAAAACATTTCAAAGTTTAGGACCAAAATCAACACGGTGTATTTTAGAGAACTAAAATCAAATTCAATTATTGAAAGGAAAAATAAAAGATTCATAACCTTGCAGCATAGAGATCAATAACCAAAAGGTGAATCCATGCTGAGGCTAAAGTCATCTCACTGGAGAACATTTTCCCTATACTAGTCAGCTGCACCGAGTACAAAGGAAGATAGCACAGTAATATATCAATGTTTTTGGTCATGGAAATTTAACTGTAGGCTTAATACCACTTTTTGTACTCAATAATTGTAATTCTGTGACTTTAGTTCCCTATGTTTCATTTGGGTATAAGTATAGAAAACTGAGATTTGAGTCTCTAAAATTTGATGTGTTAACTGAGATTT
Organism: Vigna unguiculata; assembly: GCF_037176805.1. NCBI lineage: Eukaryota > Viridiplantae > Streptophyta > Magnoliopsida > Fabales > Fabaceae > Vigna > Vigna unguiculata. Next base: position 17,216,097 of record NC_140795.1, on the reverse strand, counting down.
CAGAATTGTTCAATTTAAGATGGTGCAATTGCTTCCTTATGAGGCCAAAAGTGTAGTTAAGTCTTAACTTTATTTGATGAATACATACCTCTGGTAGCAAATATTTGCTTGCAAAAATAAGCCCAACTGTCTCAGAGGTCCAAGAAAGGTGCAATAAATATGCATATAGAACTCCAAGCCCAATATATGGTACACTACTTTCCATAGACTTCTTAGTCTGCATTTTTGGATTCCAGGAAAAATTAATCAAGCATACCACAGGAATTGCACAAATAAAAGCCCATGAGAAGGAAAAATATCAGAAGATTCAGAGCACACCAAACTTATATTCTAGTTCTGTAGAACAACCAGAGGAAAAAGCATACATGTTACCTTTTATAACATAAATATATTTATTAAGAATTAGAATTTAAGTCTAACTCAACCTTAAAAAAATCTGACTTGTAAAATAATGTTTGCACCTACTTATATATTATAAATTTTTTTTATTTCTAGTTGATATAAGATCTCTAACACATTTTCCCACATCGAGGCATATACTTGTCAAGCTTGGAACTGGACATTAATGGGTAGCCCAATAACGGGTGACACGATAAACCCAACAAACAACAAATCTCTCTAATACCATATTACAAGTCATCTAAAACTTATTCTAGTGAGATTTGTTGTTTATTGTACCTATCATACCACTCGTTATCGAGCAGCTATCAAACTACTTATTATGTTTAGTCTCACTCTTGAGATGTATATGCCTTAACATAGGGAGCGTGTTGAAAATCATACATGAATTAGAAATAAGACAAATTTATAATATATATACGAGGTTAAAAATTTTACCTTACAAGCTGATTTTGTAAAATTGAGTTAGGTTTAAAGTTCACTTTTGAATAATATTTATACATATATTTGTAAATTAAAAGGTATTGTCTCATATTGAAGATGTTTTAAGAAAGAAACATACTAGTTCAGAATTTGGAGCTAGAACCATCAGTGTGTAAAATGGAAGCACCGCTGCTGTTCCTAAAGTAAAGGCAGTGCTAGCAAGTTCTGATCCTGACAACCCTACATTATGAAGGTAGAAAAATGAATATAGGAAACTTATATAGCTCTGATTCATTTTCCTAAAATGCAAAATGCAGTCTATAAATAAGTTGAATGTGGGAAGCTTGTTAGACCAAAGCAAGGAATGTTCAATAAGATTAATACAGAAAGCATAAATGATACTGAAGCAGTTTATGATAATTTAGTATCACTATGTGCCATGTGCATAATAGACACCCTCATTCAGATTGTGTTCTGCATGAAAGTAGAAAAAATGAACCATAGAAACAAACTTTTGTACACTAAACCAAAATGATTTTTGCATAAAAATCAAAGTATCCAAATATCTTAACACTTGTTTGAGAAAATGCTAAAAGTGTAACTATGAGTTCTTAAATTGATTTTGGCACAATAATGTTGATATGGTGAAAATAATTATCAAGTAAATGTGGCTCAAAGAATAGATTACATGAAGCATATACACGAGGTGCTTTTGGAAAAGGAGCCAATCTCAAGATTTTTGGTTTCATAGCAACTCTTGATCCTCTCATGAAACTCCAATCTCTGGTTAATTTGACTCTACTTCTCTGACTACTCTGGTTACAAAGTTCAGTCTCAGCACCATTACTTCTGACAGCAGGGAAAGGAAACTTTTGCCTCTTTTCAATCTATAAGAAATAAAGCCTCAATTGTAAGCAATTTTCTTGAATCCTAAATAAGCATGTTATCTAACCATCAGAGTAAATAAACTACAAGATCCATCGAAACTGTTCAAAATAAGCAGGTTGTGAAAATGATCATTGAATTGCATATCACTCTTGTTTCATGAAAGCACCTTTTGAACAAAACATACATGTGCAAGACAATTTTGTGAAACAAGGAACAAGTTTTTTGACATATATAACTCACCATTTACATATAAATAGAAGGGCAAACATATATCTCCAACATGAAAACATGTTTGAGTTCAACTTTCATTAGTAATTATTCAAGTCCAAAACATATCCAACATTGAAATGAAGAAAGAAACACATCAGAGACTGGAAACTGTACCTTCAATAGTAACGGAGAATGGAAAAAGACGGAAGAGAAAGCCATGATTGAAGGAAAACCAAAAAAATTACATTCAGCAACAAAAGACTAATTCATATATAATATAATGTAATAAAATGCACAGTAGATAAAGGTGACAGGACTTTCCACTTGATGAGAAACAAAGTAGAAGAAGAAAGAAACACAGAAAAAAGAGATACAAAAGGGTAAGTGTCCACTAATTGTAAAGAGTTAGAGTTGTATGGAAGACAGGTAAAGGCACATAGCACCAAAAGTTGGATTAATAAAGGACAACATTTGCACTCCACTTGCATGATGTTTTGTCTGTTACACACTTACATTTACATTGGTTTGTGGGAGTTATAATTGATCAGTTCTTTATTCAGATGGTTACGTATCCTAGAGTTGACCAATGAAACAAAGTTATCTGAGAACGTGCATAATTACATATCGACAAGTGACTTTAGATAAAAGCAAATTTTACTGATACAACTTTAAATTATAATTTTATATCATGATTATTAACGTTAAATTTTGTTAAAATCGAATAACAATAATAATATATAATGGAGCCAAATTGTTCATATTTTAGTATATTTTTAAAAAATATTATATTTAAATTAATATAAAAGTTTGTATATATCATGTATAAAAACCAAACTTTCAACCTAATAGAGAATGATATCAATTAAAACTTATTAAATGGTGTCAATTAGTATATTTCATCTCTCTATACATGTTTCTTTTTTCTACCAAAATATTTCTACTTTTACTATACTAAGAAAGTAATTATTTATTTTCAACTTTACGGTTCCTCCTATATATTCTAAAATATTTCTACTTTTACTATACTAAGAATGTAATTATTTATTTTCAACTTTACGGTTCTCCTCCTATATATCACCTATATATCATGGGTATAAATATAGTTTTTTTTATAACATACGAAAGAAGTCTTTCTAACCAATGTCGAATAACACTTATTAAAGGCTTAAAAGGATAATTTTTTTCACTGAAAAAAAATATTGAAAGTGTATATATTGATGTAGTGAACTGTTTATAATTGTAGCTTTCGATGGTTGTATACGTTCACTAATTAAAAGGGTTGTCTTTTAGTTAAATATATTAGTAGATGTTTTGATAGTATAAATGTTTTATAACTCAGTAGAACATCTGTGAATGAATATATAGTATGAAGTATCCTATGTAACTGTTATGACTAACTATATGAGATAGTAATTCATCTATCAACGTTGCATTGTTTCTTTCCTTGTTCTTTGAGCTCGTTTCAGAACAAGGGTATAACAAAATCGAATCTATAAAAAAATAAGTCAAATATACATAATGTTAAATTGTGTATTATAAATTTTCATAATAGTTTTGGCAAGAATAACATTTAATATAACAGTCACACGAAGTTTTAGTTGATAGATTCAGTGTGAATATATATTTGTAAATCTTGTTTGAAAAGAAATCGTTGAAGTAGACAAGTCGTGCCAATCAATAGAATTTTGATAATAACAAAACAGTCATTCTACCAGACCAAAAGGTCTCTAGTTAGAAGTGAAACATCGTTAGACAGCTACGAGAAAACGTGTAATTAATATAATGAGTTATAGTGATTGACCAACACATTTTATCAAAATATGTATTCTGGATATGTATTTTCAGGTGTTTAATTGATAATATTCAAGAGTTAGTGTAATATGGAAATATGACAAATACAAAGCCAAGTCTTAACATTAGACGAGTTTAAGAAGTACAAAAGTCAATGTGTTAGATGAGGTCACCAAAGGTATCCCCAAGTATAAGCATTAGAGGACCCAAGTCGTTAGATGACCTAAGTTTCTAGAGAACACCTGATGTTAGACGACCCAAGGCTACTTAAGCCATTAAACGACTAAGGTATTAAACGACCTAAACAGTAAAACTCAGTTTTACTCTAAAGAAGTTAGAACACGCTTTAATATTTGGCTAAGTGTTTCGATCTTTGATTGCTCATGCAAATCAATATATAATATGAGTATTTGAAATATAGAATTAATTATATAAGCTACAACGTTCAAAAGAATTATCTCGTGATAATTTACCTTATGGAAGAAGAGAGTTTCTGAATCAAACGTTTAAATAAAATAAGCATAAGGAAGTAATTGATGAATGAACTATTTTATTGAGTGTGAAATATTACCGCTTTAACAATTTAAATGCAGAAGTATTTTGTACAAAGTTTCCTTAACAAGACAATTGTGATCGTTGAAGAAATGGAAAAATTCAAATCAACCATAAGCTCATTCAAGAAAGGAAAGAAAATATCCTAAAGATCATCAACAAATATGGAATTGAAGAATGCAGTTGAAGATTCTAGCTAAAGACTCAATTTAAAGAATCGATCAAGTCATTCCATATTGAGAAGATCATGATGAAGTGCTATTGTTCCAATTTTCAACTGTTATCAAATGCAACAACTATATAAAGGATTCAAAGCCATACGAGAAAAGTAACAAAAAGATTAAGAAAAAACAAAGTTATGTGAAACTATCATATCAATAGTATCTATAAAGATATTGGGTTAAGAGCTTGTATATTGCAAATCCCTCACCAAGTGAAATTATAGCCTATGAGCTTAATTGTGCACTCTTCTGGTGAGAATGTTTTTCTAATTATTCATTGTAATTGAGAGTTCTTGACTGGGGAGTGTTGAGCCTCATTCCATTCACAAAAACCCAGAATATTTGTTCATGATAGAGTGTTGAGTGGGGATTATCATCGTTGAGCGCCATTACTCTAACCCACTCTATTGCTGAGTGCTAAAGGGGGACCATTGAGTGGTAGGTTTGCGATAGGATTAACACTGAGTGCCACCTTTGAGCGTTAGTCATGTGTTGGTTTTGATGACTTTTCAAATGTTTTTCTTGTGGTTCTGATGATTGATATTATTGATACTCATGACTTTGGCGGTTTCTGTATTAATGTGAAAATATTGTTGTGGACATGTATAATGATGGAGTTTAAAGAATTTGTGGATATTACAAATTTCATTTGAAATTCTTGTTAGTAATAACTTTAGTGTATTTATTTTAAAACCATTTAATTTATTTATAAAATAAAGTTAAAACCATAAATATAACATTTTCCTCTATTTAATAATCTTGTTATAAAAAACATTAAAATGAAATTTGTAAAATTGATTTAAAAGACAATAATAACAATTCCATTGCCGGGACTTCAACCCAGATCTTGTGGGTGAGAGCCGAATATCCTCACCAACTACACTACAATGGATTATTAACATAAGGTGTTCTACATTCCTTTTTGAGTTAAAGATGTTAATTCGAAACAATAAATCGATGTATATGTTAGTTAGCCTTCCAAACTAATCATGCAAAATCAATTTTTATTATCCATTTTTATTCTATATTTATTTTATTTAATTTCATCATTTTCTTCTTCTCAAATATATAATTATTAAAGAATTTATGTGTAAAACCTTAGAAAAAGGCGTTTTAAAATTTTAAAATTGAGTCGCAATTATTTAATATTAAAATGTTTTAATATAAATAGAATTGTTATAAACAAGTTCTATTATTTTAAAACACATAATATCTCTAGAAACCACTTTTTTGGAGTTCTCTGACTTCTCTCTAAGAGTTATTCTTATCTACTAGTCTGTTTGAAGATCGGAGACTACCTAGGATAATTCTTTTGGCGAGCTCTTCCTTTCTATCCGATCAATTTCTTCATCCATGTAAGTTGAACTTTTGCTTTTTTCTTGTGGCTTTCATGCAATCTTTCTTTTGGTTGTGTGTGTTGTTTAAGTTATTAATATGACTCTTTGCTAATCAGTAATCATAAAGGTATATCTTGATCACCTTTGTGATGTGTCTATGTGTAGATAGAGCATCCTTTGGAGCTAAAGGTGTTGAGTTGTCTTAGGACTATTTGAGAAGTTTGGTCAGGTAAGGGAAGGTAGTTTGCATTACCTATGTGAGTGAGTTTGATAGAGATTGATATGGGTACGTTTGTGATTGATTGAGTTTGGTAATTATCATTAATTGTATGGGTGATTTTGGTAAGAAAATTGTTTAATGAATCTTGTATGATTGGTTGATTGATTGTGAAGGAATTTGGGAAATGTAGGATTTGAGTCATTGATTAAATTGGCACCAACTCCTAGGATTTAAAGATTGTTTTAGACCAATACTTAAATGAGGAGTGCCAATTTGAGCTATGAAACAAGTTTTGATTTCCCAAAAACCTTAAATTGATATTACGAATATCTAATACAACGCTGAGCCTCACTATGGTAATGTTGAGCGTTGGCTTTTATTAGCCTCACCGTTGGGCGTCACTTTCTAGCACTAGGAGCTACCTAGTTTTTCTGCACTGAGTCCTTTTGGTACAATGAAGATTCCCGCTTCGTTAACCGTCATATTAAGTTGAAATTTTGTCAGCTGATCTTAGGCATGTGAATCTTCACTTTGACAAATTGGATCTTTTTCTTTTAAGTCTATGATTAGAGAAATGATTTTAACTGTTTGGATGTATTTTATGTATAACGTTATTTGCCCTATTTTCTTGTTTTTTTTTTTTTTGTTTTGGTTACTTTGGATGTTTTGTCTATATACTTGAACTTGATTTTATAGTCCTTATTGCTATAAATTGAGTTGAATATATGATTATGAGCATGAATTGTGCTGTTGAAGAAAGAATTTCAAGGAGAAATTCTAAGTGTGGTATTTTAATGTATCCAATGACATATTATTGGGAGGTATCCTTTCTCTAATAACTACTCACACTCAAGTAGAGTAGAGTAGGTTATGTTGAAGAGAAGAAGGAGGTCCTAGTCATTGGACTTGATCAAGTCTTAGGCGTGAAGTGGATTTACCTTGTGAGTGGTTGGGTAATAATCCCTCGAGGCCAAACTCTGCAAAGTTTGGGAACCACCACAGGTGCAGGCCACTAGGGAATTCAATGTCAATTTTATGTATCTGAATAATTGAGTTTAGTGTCAATTGCTTGTGTGAATATTTCTTTTATACACTAGCTTACCTTGTTGTGTGTTTTGTGTCTTCTTGTGTTGTTTGCCTCTTTTTTTTTTTTTTTTGCGATGATACCTATTTTGTGGGAGTAGACGAAGTTACAGGTTTAGAAGCACCTCTGAAGCAGGAGGAGCTATCAATTAGAGTTATAGAAGGTCTCAGATAGTTTTAGTAAGTGAATAGTTTATGTATAGAGCTTGTTAGTTTTAGTTTAATTGTATAAATGATATATTTTATAGTCATTTCTTTTGTAAGACTATATGAATATATTTTGTATGCTGGATTATCTATTTTGAACACTATGATGAAACTTCCTATTTTATTAGTTTTAACTTACTATGATTGGGATGCGTGACATCCCATTTAATAGAAAATTCTAATAAATAAAACACCACATATTATAATAAAATCGAGCATGTGACATAAAGTATATGAGAATTTAACCATTACAGTTATCCCAAACTATACGTAAAACAGAAGTACCATGGGCACCAAACAATGCCATAATGTGTCTTAAAACATGAAACAATTTGGCAAAAGATTTGCTCAATAGAACAAGGAATTACATGATATAAGTTTTTCAAAAGATGCTCAAAAGAGCAATAACCAACACGGCTAAACTACACAAAAACATCTCCATTATCTCGATGATCATTAGGGGTCTCCACATCTGCTCACACCAACAGTTGGTGATCATTGCAAAAAGAAAAACATAACAAGGAACCAAACACAGAAAGAAAGAAGGGTAAGCTAGTGAAAATAATTTTAATAGGTAAATAAGTAGATCATGAGCAAGCAAGTTATTGAGCACAAACAACATGTGATAGCAACCAATAAAAGACCCTTTAACTCGATTTTCCGGATACATGTAATGAACTCAGATTCACTAGTTGCATGCACGTGTGGTGGCCTCTACTGCTCTACAGAGCCATTGCCAATGAGTTTTACCCTACCACACACAAGGTTGATCCATGATCATCTAAGACCATTATCCTGCCAAAGACTAGGACCTTTTACTACTCTCACCACATGAACCAGTCTACTCTATATGAGTCTGACTGATTCATTAGAGCGTCAGGATGCAGCCTTACTTGAATCCTTAAGTCACTACACACACTACTTTATCATCAAAAGGGATTTCTCTATGAAATTCTCACACCAAGTCCACATGTTATCTCAGAACATTATCATCTCATGCTAATCATATTGAATACAGTTCTAATACACCACACCATACATGCACAATATCATACATCATACTTTTGAGGAGTAAAACAACCAATCATATAAGAAATCAAGTAATAAACACATCCTTGCACCAGCCTCACTTAAGCTAGAAGTCTTCGTTTAAGCTAGGCATCCTCACTTGGGCGAGAGCTCGAACAGTGGGCACTATGAGTTTCTGCGAGTTCTCACTTAAGCGAGACCTTGTTGCTTGAGCAAGATTGCTCTTCGCTAAAAATTGAAGCTCCTTGCCTGAGCGACAATTCGAACAAAAGCCTGGGTGAGTTTTCTGTTATTCTCACATAGGAAAGGGCTGCTCGCTTAGGCGAGAACAGCAGGTTCCTCACCTGCTCACACATGCAAACCCATAAATCCAAACTAAAACAACACTCAATTCATTTTCACGCAATAATAAACATCAAACCAACATTTCAAGTACAATTCAAGACCAAAAACATGGAAGACTAAAAAAAAACTTTAAAACCCTAGCTTCCCTTACTTTGATAGATGCTAACCCAACAAAACCGAGCCCCAACAAAAGAGTACCATAGCACGACTGCAGCTTAAGGAGTTGACAACAAGAACACAGGGAGAAGAGAATGAGGCCCATGACCAAAAATTGAATCCGACTAGAACTTTGAAAGTAAAGAGAAAAAGGAAACAAAGGTTTAGAGTTCAACTTACACGGAGGGATGAAATGTATGGTTTGATCTTTGGGGAACTCCGCAACAATCTCAATTTCAACCTTTGTTTGAAGGAGTGGTAGCAACTGAGTTAGAGAGAATGGACAATAATAGCTATGAAGGGTAAAGAAAATTGGGAGAAGAAACTGGAGTGGGAAAACTAAAAGGTTTTTCTGAGATGAGAAATCAAGTGAACTGACTTGGACCTCTTTACTAAAGTTGGACCAGAATCCTAAAATAAAAGTAGGCCTTACAAGATGAACTATTCATCTTCTTTTCTAAATTTAGAATGTAAATTTTGTAAAAAACCATTTTATGAAATGAATGAGTTACTCTTTGTAGGTCTGAAAATAATATTTAAATTTATATGAACTAGAATATCGCTTTTAAATTTTTGGACGACTAAAATATATTTTAATATTTTGGGACTAAACATTTTATTTTTTCAATTTTAGGGACATAAAATTAATTTAAAATTTAAGAACTAAAATAAAATTTAACCTAAGTTAAAGAAATTAAAAATATATTTTAGATAAAAAAAAATTCTTCGAATCACTGTTTTAATTGCATATATTATTATTAATTCAGAAACAAAAATAATAATTTCAGTTTGGAAAATTTTAAAAAATTAATCTTAATTTAAAAATTGGAAAACGTATTTAATAAAAAAAGAAAAAAACTGGAAAAAAACTGGAAAGAAAATATCAATTGATTTTAATAAAATAAGAAAAATATGATATTTTTAATTTTAATAATCATCCTAATTATAATTTTTAACTTTTTATTATAAAAAGTAATAATATTTCTATTTTAATAATTACTATTATAATCGTTTATTTTTTATTATCATAAAGAAAAAGGAAAGAGTGTATATATTTTTTAATTTGTATTCTATGAAAAGGAAAAGATAATTCTATTATAAGATAGCTGATGTATGTGACTATTTTAAATATAATGATTATTTTAAGTTGATGAACAGTTTATTTTTACTATTTTTTTATTATTTAACATTAACAGAATAATTAATAACCACATATTATTTATATTAAAACAAGATAGCATCAATTTTGTTATTTAAATCCAAGAAATGCCAAAAATTTCCGTTGCCGGGACTTAAACCCGGGTCTTTCGGGTGAGAGCCAAATATCCTGACCAACTAGACTACAACGGATTAACGATGTTATATTGAACAAGGTTTTATCAAACGTATATTTTTAGTTTGGATAACAAATTAAAAATGGATACAAAAGTTTCCTTCCCTCCTTTATTTCAATTTTTGGCCTCTGAACCACGAAGCACGAAAGAAACCAAGCAGATGAAGAAGAAATGAAACCCTAGCAGTGAGTGAAAGAGTAAAGTTAGTGCGAAGATGAGGGAAGAAGAAATAAAGAAGCTCCGAGGAGGTGTGGTGTGCGACTGCGTGAGCAAACAATTCTATTCCTCCGCCACCTTCTTCGCCGATAGAGTCGCCGCCTTCACCGCCGATAAAGTCGCCGCCTTCACCGCCGACATCTACATGCAGGCGCAGGCGCTCTTCTTGGCCAAATCTTAAAACCATAAAACCAAATCTTAATCAATAAGCATAAGTATTGGTCAAATATAAACAATTCATTTTGGAGTTATAAATAAATTCAAGAAAAACAAACACATACTCCTAAATTGAAGTCAATATGTAATTGATAATTTCACATAAAAAAAAAAACCAATTACATTTTAAGGACACTGCAACTTAACATTTAAAACCATAAAAACCAAATGTTAATCAATAAGCATAATAATAATTGAAAAAATCTATTCAACTCATTTTGGAGTTATGAATTAAAGCAAACAAATAATTCTAAATTCAATTCATCATGTAATTAAGAGTTTAAAAAAAATACACTTTAAAAACTTTGAAAATTTGAACATTTAAAACCATAAAGACCATATGTCAATCAATAAACTAAGAATCAAATAAGATGATATGATTAGAAATTTAGATATCCAAAAAAAAAATCAAGAGGAAAGAAGTAAATTGTTTGACTAAAAAGTATAGAGATTAAAAAGAAGAATTGATAGGAGGCTTCTGCCAAGCTATATGACTCAAGTCAAGTTGAAGGCTCTAAGAGTGATGTGGGTGCATGAAAGCTGTGAAAAGTGTGGTGTATGGCTCACTTTTAGTGAGTTTATGATGTAGATGGTGTGGTGTTTGGATGCTTTCAAGAGAGATTGAACCTACTATTAAGGAAGGGTGACTAGAGAAAACTTAGAAAGGGTGCTCTAGCCTTTGGTGACCTAAGTGATTAGTATTGCACAAAATTGACAACATAACTTTCATAAAATTGATAGCATAACTTTACTCAATTCAAAGATGGTTTTAACATGGGGGAGACACCTCTATTTGTAAGCTTAGGTAACCCTAAATGTGTCTTCAAAGTATAGAAGAAAAACCTTAATACTTTAACTTGGAGGCTAAGGCAAAAATCCTCTCCATTAGGAAAAGGACACATGGCCACTACTAAGGTGAAATCATCTCCATTAGGAGAGTGACACATGACCACTAATCCTCTCCATTAGGAGAGTGACACATGACCACTAATCATCTCCATTAGGAGCATGCCACGTGGCCACTACTCTCCCAAGGATGAAAGAACAAGAATCCTTCAACCTTGGAGATGTTATATGCATGTTGACTTGGTAGTCAACCACAAAACCATACACTACTTGGTCCAAATACAAGAACCAAATGAAAATCTTAAACTACTTGGCCCATTATACTAGGCCCAAAAGGAAAACCCTATACTACTAGAGCCATAATAAATGGCCAAAATAAACATACTCTACTAAGAACTCATTGATGACCTATGGTGATAAGAGTTTAGGCCCACCTTTCATAGATTACTCCAACTCTTCTTGAGTGTACTTGGTCATGGCTAGAGGGTATGTCATAAAAAATTAACCAAATAGAACTTGGAAATTATAAGAACTTGAATTAAGTGTTGAATTTGAAATATACTACAAAAAGTGGATGAAAGTTTCGATTGAACATAAAGAACTAGAGAAAACTAAGAATTTTAAAACTTGTACATTCTCTAAAATATGAAAACTAACTCTAACTAACTTTACAAGTTTCTATTTCTAATATACAATGCTTCAAAAGTCATACAAGGTCATCCTTTGTTGAGTGAGTTGCTAGTTTGCATTGTTATTTGAAAATTGGAGATTTCTTCAACAGATTAAAGCTATAACTAGAAATTTTCAAAAATTTAGAGCATTTTTGGCCATATTTGAGTCTTTATCAACATATCCAAAGAGATTAATCAATATTAATGAAAATATACATAATTAATACTATTTATAATTAATTCCTAATTTGTGGCTCATTTACCCAAAACTAAGCTAAGAATGTGTATTTATGCATTAAAGTAAGGATAAACAATCCAATTAACTATTGTAAACTTGTGAATACTTTATGTTCATCAAATATCCCATACTTAAGCTTTTGCATTTTCCATTAAAATCTAAAATTATAAAGCAATTAAAAGAACAAAACTGGATGTATTGAATTTCTAATGCAAGAAAATTAAAATCATCGGGGAATACGAGTCTCTAAAACTTGTACAAAACTTCTCATCTTGCTAACAACAACAAAGTTTAACTATAATACCCATTCATAAATGAATTTAAGTACTCAATGAAAAACTAATTCAACAATATTATCTATCAAAATACTAAAGCAAGGTAAGCTTCAACTTTAATTTTAACTATTAATCTATAAATCAAGCAAAAATCAAGTCATTGAATTAAAATTCTCAAAGAATAAATGCACTTAACCCTCTAGTGTGAACAAGGGCCTTTAAATGTCCAAGAACACAAAGGAAGTTTAAACACCCTCTAACCTTGTTGTTCACCCTACAATATACATCCAAACATCCAAAGAGGATGGAATAAAGTACCACAAGAAATGAGACCCAAAGTTAAAATATAACTTTTGTAATTTTGATTCTAAACTTTTATTGATTTTTATACTCGTTATATATATATATATATATATATATATATATATATATATATATATATATATATATATATATATATATAATTAGGATTTTATTGAATTTTTTATTTGTTTTCTATAGTTTTTAAAATTAAAGACTTTTTATAAATCAGTATGTTAGACCTTAATAATGAACAAACCCAAAATTACAAAGAAGTTTATGTTATGTAGCTCTTATTTTATAATTGTTCAATTTTAATTTAAATAGTTTTCTTGAGTGAAAATTCTCCCTCTATTCTTAATTAGAACGTTATATATTTTATATTTGAATTTTTAATTCAAAATGATAAACCTTTTTTAATTCTTTAATTTCTTTTAATTGTGATATCAATCAAGGTTTTTATCGAGGATTTTGGTTTGATAGACTTTAAGTGAATCAAATAAATTCGATGTAGATTCTTTGTCAATTGGGCTAGCAAACTACTATTATTCAATCTATACATTTTTTTTGAGCTATTTGTATATAAGGATGAAATGGCATGTGTGGTGAACAAAAAGTATGAAGACGAAATGAATGTAGAAGAAGACGAAGATGGATTGAAGTGAACAACGGGAATTGTAAATGTCAAGAATCTAAATTGCAAGAAACTAAATTATCATGGATAAAATAAAAACTAGTAAAGAATATTTATGAAATTGGTGATCCAAATTGCTACATTCATCACTAGATTTATCATTTCTCTTGTTTTTGGCATTTACAGAATGTTTGAATTGTATCCACAATTTGTCACCCTTATTTTACATTTGAATGACCTATTAATTGAGCCTATGCTGAAATGATTAAAAGTAGTTTCAAGCGGTGCAGTTCATGAAACTTTAGGCCTTCGATGCAAGTTATTATTGGATGCAAATTATTATTGTAATTTCAATTTAGATGAATTAAATATTCAAGAACAATTCATGTGAAATGGTGGCGCTACATTAAAAATTTAATTCACGTATAATCGGTGATCACATGGCTCAATCATAAAAAAAAAATGGAAGCAAACTATAATTTGTGATTAGATGCAAGTGGTCTTTTGCATTCAGTGATACAATTGGGAGGTGGTAGTATTTAATTTTCATATCTATGCACAAGAACCAAGTTCTTGACTCAGAATTATTGGGAAATGAGTTGGCACAATCGAAGCAAAGTGGTGCATAACATAAATGTCGTTATATTTAATTAATAGTTTGGTTCTCTTACATATTTGATTCTTTTAATTTTTTATATTTATTTTCTATTTAATTAAGTTTTTATTTTTGTAAAAAAGACTCGATATAATTTTTTTCGTTAATTTGACATTAATGTTATTTGGAAGTGCTACGTGCAAAATCTAGGTATGTCTCATGCCAAAATTTGGATAATCTCTTACAACCCTTTGATTTTGACATGTGGCACTATTATGATCCAGATATTAACATGTTGATGAAGGCTTGACCACACAAGATGCTATGAAAGTTCTCCCAATAAGGATCACTAGAAGCATGACTAAAAGGGAGACTTCTATTCCTTCTTCTTTATCTTTATTTAGTATTTTCTTATGTTGAAATTCTCTAAAGTTGGCTTGGTTAGATCAACCTTGGTTGACTTGTTGACCTGGACTAGTTGACTTGAGTGGACATGTTTGTCTTGTTTTCCTTGTAGGTTAAGCATGGTTAAGGTAAGATGATCACTAATGGAGATGGATTAGAGCACTCCCACATGGCAAAACATCATTGGACCACATGGAAAGCTGATGAGAGAGAAAAGGCAAAAGCATAAAGTAAAAGCATAAAACAACTTGTACCTTGGTGGTACAAGTGGACCATGGGGTGCCTCATTTCTCTCTTGGCTGAGAATCACCATTGAAGTACACAAACCATTCATTTATTTTCTCATTTTAACTACCTTCTAGAATGTAGGGTTTGGTAAGTACTATGTAATCCTTTTACACTTTTGTTTATTTCCTAAAGGCCCCTAGAACTATCTATATAAGGGGTGCTCTTTAACTTGTAAAAGGGTTGAATATTTTGAATTAAAACACTTAACCAAAATCATGAGGTCTTCTCCTCCAAGGAGTGAACTCTCCTTTGCCTTATCTTACTTGCAAGTGGCGGTTGCATCCCTCATCTCTAAGATTGGTTAGCCATATGGCCCCCTATGAGTGGCGTGCTCCATCTTCTTCCATAACCATCTTCGTTACTTCCATTTTCTAATTGTTTTCTCTTATTTCAATTTGGCATTTTCATTTCCATTGGTATCTTGTGTTGTTTTCTTATTTAGTTGGTTCCTTTCCTTCTCTTTGAGCTTTTTGAAGTGCACCTTCACATGTAGATAACTTGTTATCTTAATATCTAGTGGGATTCTTCACTAGGTATTTTTAAATAACTCATCACCATATTCAAAAATCTAAAATGAACCAAGTCAATCCTTTATCACATGTGAAGGTGAATCCATTTGGCCGTTTTTACTAGGTGTTATGCTACCAAATTTTATACTTGGATTTTGGGTGATATTGGCAAATTAGTTCCATGCTTTAACTTGGTTATGATCTTTCTTAGTGTATGCATGATTTGAGGTATAATCTTGGCTTGTTCAAATGCTTTCCATAGAGTCTTTAAAAGTGTTTTTCATTGCTTTAGTCTTGTTCAAGTTTTGTCTTTAAAACAAAATTTCCTTAGAAGTTAAACTTTCTTGTTTTTGTGCTTCTCTTGCTTGTCACTAGGTGTTCTTTGTTATGTCATAGTAGTTTTCTTTTCTTGAAACTCTTGGAATGTTGTGGCCGAATCACTTGTCTTGCATTTGAAAGGTTTTGAACAAGTTTTTAAAAGTGTTTGCTTCACTCCTTTGGTGGATTTTGAGTGCTAGCCTTGCCTTGTTACTTTGGGAGTGTGATCTAAACACTTGGGTTGCATTTTGGGTTGGATTTGGTCTCGATTTTCATGTTGTCTAACCCTTAATCCATTTATTTTGTCTCGGATTTGAGTGTTTTTGTTGTAGGAATTATGGCAAGTTCATCAAATACACCTACACCAAACAAAAACAATACATTGATGAGATTGCTTCGGGATTTGGAGTTCTCTAAGAAGGAGGCCTTTGAACAATTGAGAAAGGACAAGGAGCAAAGTGACCTAAGAATCCAAGAGCACATTCAAAGGCTTGAAGCTAAGGAGCAAGAAAGAGAGGCTAGGAAAAGAGGGCATTCTAGACGCAAACCATCACAAGAGAAGCAAACTCCAAAGATTCCTAAGTTCAAAGGAGAAAATGACCCAAACATCTACATTGAGTGGGAACAAAAAGTGGACCAAATTTTTACCATTCATGTAGTTAGTCATCAAAAGCAAGTAGATTTGGTAGTCTTAGAGTTTGAGGATTATGCCATGACTTGGTGGCATCAATTATGTATGGACAATATTAACCAAGAGTCACTCGCGACTTCTTGGAGGGGCCTTAAAAATTTGATGTACGCTAGATTTGTTCCTTCCTACTATAGGAGGGAGACTCTTTTGAAGCTCCAAAGGCTTCAACAAGGGTCCATGTGTGTGGATGAATATTACAAGTTAATGGAGTCCATGCTTCTAAAAGTAGGACTCCAATTTGAAAGTGAAGAGGAAAAGGTAGCTAGATTTTTGAGTGGGTTAAGGAGGGACATATAAGATTTAGTAGAGTTATATGAGTACTCCTCTCTTGACAAAGTTTTACATTTGGCCATCAAAGTTGAAACTCAATTGCAAAAGAAAAAAGAGGCCAAGGGGAGTGGTTCATGCAATGACTACTATTCTAGTACTTGGAAAGATAAAGAAAGAAAACATGATAAATCACCACTCAAGAGTTCCAAAGACCCACCTCCTAGGACTAATTCGTCTAGGCCTTCTAATGAAACTCCTAATTCTTCTTAAGGTACAAGGACAAGTTCTATAAAATGTTTTAAGTGTTTGGGATATGGGCACATAGCTTCAAATTGTCCCACCAAAAGAACCATGGCCTTAAACCTTAAAAAAGAAGTAGAGAGTGAACATTCTTCTCCCCCTTCCCCCAAAGTACTTCTTCCCATACTTCTTCTTCAAGTGAAAGGATTAAACCCCTTGAAGGTGGATTGTTAATGATAAGGCACCAACTAAGACAAGTTTCCAAGGAACTTGACCCTTCTCAAAGACAAAACCTTTTTCATTCAAGGTGTCATATCAAAGACAAACTATGTCCCCTCCTCATAGATAATGGAAGTTGTGTAAATGTGGCTAGCACAAGGGTTGTGGACAAGCTTGGCTTGAAAACTATCCCTCATGCCAAGCCCTACAAGCTATCATGGCTTAGGAAAGAAGACATTAAAGTAACTCAACAAGTCCTCATTAACTTTTCAATTGGAAATTTTAAAGATGAGGTGTTATGTGATGTTGTGCCTATGGAAGAAACTCATATTTTGTTAGGTAGGCCATGGCAATTTGATAGAAAAGTCTTTTATGATGGCCATGCTAACACCTATGCTTTCTCCTTCCAAGGCAAGAAGTTCACACTCCTACCTCTCTCACCCAATCAAGCAAATGAGGACCAAAATAAAGTGAAAGATAAGAGAAAAGATGAAAAAGAAAAAGAGCAAGTTACCTCCAAAGTGTTACTTGCCTCTAAAAAAAGATTTTCAAAGCAAGATGGACATCACCATTCTTTCTTCTCTTGTAAGGCTCAAAAGGAAGACCCAATGCGCAAGCATGAGAAGAAGAGTGGTCTAGAAAAGAGGGATGGCCTAACCAAAGCTAGGGGTAGTACCCTTAGAAAAGATGGAACAAGAGCTCATAAAAGGGAGGCGCAAAACCTCTCCCAAATCAAGTCAAGCTCCATCTACAAAGGCTTAAAGAATTTGTGGTCAAATTCTCTCCAAGAAGGGGAGGATGATGAAGGATTGACCCCAACCAAGGATGAAGGCACATGCTTAAGAAGACTAAGCATGTTTAGAAAGGAAGTTCACTAATCCTTCATCCCTTTCATTTGTGTTTGTTATTTTTGATTCCCTAAGTTGACTTAGTTGAATCAACTTTAGTTGACTTGTTGACCTTTGACTAGGTTTGACTTGTTGACTATAGTTGACTTGACCTAAGCCAACATGCTAATCTATGTTTATTTGCTTTGTAGGTTAATTAGGAGTAAGAAAGCAATGCTAGCTGGCGCATGGTGATTGGGAAGCATAAATGATGTAGAGGAGAGAGTAAAGCAAAGGCATAAAGCATAAAGTAAAAGCCATAAAGCAAGTGTACCTATGTACCTTTGGTCTCCTTTGTTTTTAGCACACTTTGGCCACTTTTTGGAGACATATGAGACACATTCTTTGTCTCCTTTTGTGCTAGAACGAAATTAGCCTTGCACACACCATAGTTGGCTCTTTTGTCTCTCATTTTTGTAACCTTATTTGACCTAGCTTCTAGAAGCTAGGGTTAGGTTTTTGTAGAGACATCCTTAGGTATCTTTTATTTGCTTAGAGGCCCCTAAACTCTTCTATATAAGGGGTGCTCCTAGACATGTAAAAGGGTTGAACATTTTGAAGTAAGAACACTTTTGTGTCTCAACCATTTGTGAGAGTTTCCTCCCTTGGGAGTGAATACTTTTAAGCCTTATCTTGCATAGTAAGTGGCGGCACACATCCACTCATCTTCAAGGTTGCCATGGCTTCTAGCCTAGCCTTGTAGTGGCGTGCTTCTCACATTTTTACCATTTCTTTCCTTTCCATTTTATGTTTTCTTCTTCCTTTAATTGTTCTTTGTTTTCTATGGTTTATTTGCTTTCCATTTCCTTTTTGTTTTGAATCAATCCATCATCTTCTTCTCTTGAGCTTTGTGAAAGGAACCTTCACATCTAGATAGCTTGCTATCTTAATGTCTAGTGGGGATTTCGCTTAGCTTTCTTAATCAACTCACACCATATTCAATCATCTTAAAAAGAAACAAGATAATCCTTCATCAATGTATTACTATAATAATCAATAGGCATAAGAGATATGTTAGAATCAATTTTCATTTTATAATACGATTTTGTAAATGAGTTAGAACAAATTTACTTTCTAATTACATTAAGCTTTGATTTGAAATTGTCATAGGCTGGACTTTATCTGATGTAAAAGGTATCAGTCCATCATACTGCATGCATAAAATTATGATGAAGGAGAAGTACAAACCTATAGCTTAGTCGTAGAGAAGACTCAATCTGATAATGAAAGAGGTTGTAAGGAAGGAGGTGGTAAAATTGCTTGAAGCTGGCATGATTTACCCTACATTAGATAATGTTTGGGCAAGCTTTATGCAAGTTGTTCCAAAGAAAGGAGGTATGGTCGTTATACATAATGGAAGGATGAATTAATTCCCTCCATGACAATCGTTGGCTGGAGAATGTGTATTGACTATAGGAAGCTGAACCAAGCCACAAGGAAGGACTAATTAATGACATATGTCTGACCACGACATCTAGTAAATAAGATATATACAAGAGCTAGAGGTTGGATCAAGAGCTTAGAAAAGGATTGAACTCTATTGGGCCTTCAATAACCTTTTTGGTCTCAAGATCATCTTTGAAGAAATTCATCTCTAGTGGATAATAAAATGTCTAGATTAGTTTCTTGGGCTTTGTATTTGGGCCAAGTAGATTAGTTTTCATTTGGGCCATGTATTTAAGCTTTGCTTTGTAAGCTTTAGGCTTGGGTTTAGGTATTGATCATGAGAGATCATCTAAGGTTTCAATTGGGCTTCAATTGCCTAGTTAAAACTTTAAATCAGTCATAAGATAGGAAAGCTATCACATTTTCCTCATTTTGCACATGTTGCAAATGAAAGGAAAGTGTGAGTGCCACATGGTACTTGATCCACAAATTCCGCCACTTTTCTAGGAGCACATGGAGGAATTCATTTGAATTCTTCCTCCCTTTTTCATCTTGAATTTGGAGACCTCCCATCCTATAAATATCCTTAAAAAAATGAGTTAACCTAAAAGGCATTTGAAAGTATATTTATTTATTAATTGCTATAGTATTTGAGAATCTATGTATTATGAGATATTAATACACTACAAAAATATATAATTTTAGTAGGGGTTTATTAGTTGGGGTTATAATAACCTATAGTGTAAGACTTGGACACATAGTGGAGGTTTTACAAACCCTTGTTAATTATTTAATTTGAATTTCACCTTATTCTTTTTTCCCTCTTTTTCGTAATTTTAAAACTTTTTAATTTGACTATTCAAATTTTTTGTCTCTATGGTGCGTTAGCCTAAGATGAAGAAGAAGTTTCACGTGCCTCCCACTATCGTTCGCCCTGCATTTTTCTCTATGCGTTTGTTACCCTAAGATGAAGAAGAAGTTTTGCGTGCCTCTGACCATTGTTCTCCATTCGTTTTCTCTCTTTGTTAGTGTGTTACCCTAGGATGAAGAGGAAGAAGCTCTTGCGTGCTTCCCACTGTTCTCCCTGTGTTTTCTCTCTCTATGAGGAAGAAGAATCTTTTGGTAATAAAGACCATTCTCCTTGCTTTGAATTTCGATTTCGTCACTCTTTCAATTTCGATTTCATCACTCTTTCACTTTCGATTTCATCTACCTTCTTTAATTTTCGTCTGAGTTCAAATTTGTTTCCCTGATTCCATCTCCCTACGCGTCATTGCAAAATCACCGAATGTGTTTCCCTGTAAAATCCTTGATTTCCAGTATTGTTTGATGTAAGAACTACCTTTGATTTTATAGTGGAAGTAGTAGTAGTTACCTTTGTTTTCCCTAAAACAATTGTCCTTACATCAAGTGTCGATTTTTCTTATTTAAAAATGAGAACACAATAATGGACACGAAAGTATCTAAAAGGAGTCTTCATTTTCTATCTTTTTCTTTCAATCATATATTTTAGCCTTTTCTGATATTTAACAATCATCAATTAAATAACAGGGGTTTAAATAAATTCCGGAAAGTATTCTATTTGTAACATTTTTCTATTCTACATCTTCAAACCGAATGTGATAATTTAGATGCTGCAAATGATTTTTTTTTTCAATTTGTTTTATAACAAACCAATACCTTCTAATAATTAATTGGTTATTAGGGTTAATAATCTGCAAAACTTCGTAAAGTCAAGATAGCAAAGTGAATCTCCATGGCCATTTGAATAATAAGCTAGTTGTATTTGTTTTGATATGATAGCCTTTTTTTTCTTTTAATTTCTTATATATTTTTGTCTGACCATTTGATGATTTCTTTTATGGAATAAATGACTGAAGAAACCATTCTATTTTATATTTATTGCTGGTGACTTTTCTAACTGCAAAAAGAAAATCTCAGAATGAAGGTAGCTGTTGCATAAGAAAAAGTTAAGAATGTTTAACAGCTACAGTGCAAACGAAAAGAGTGCTTTGCATGGGAAATATATATGTTGAAATCAATATGCAAGGGAAACAACGAATTTATAGGTTAATTTGTTTGCCCATCCTTTAACAACGCAGAAGTTAGTGAGAGAGGGGGGGGGGCAGTGATGTTGTAATTTGTAGAGACAGAAAGAATGGTGGTGGTGTGGTGGTGAGAGTTGGAAGAGAAAGTGATATTATATATTCTAGGGCTATATCATTTACATCCAAGAATAAAATATTAATAGGGAACCTTTTGATCATTATAAAACACATTAATTGTACTGCATTTATGCAAACACCATAACAGAAAATGAAGTACTACATTTTGACTCATTTTTTACACTACTGACATGTCCAGTAACTTTCGCTTTTTGAATTTTCATTTTCTTTTTTCTTTGCCAACTACACACGAGTGGGAGAAAGGAGGGAAAGCTGAAATTGGCTGACGAAGAAAGATGAACCCCCAAACATTTGAGTGAAAAGCAAAGAACCCACTTTAGTGAAAACAAAAACAAAGTGTGAGGGTTTTTTTTATCCATGAATATCTGTGTTTGAAATTCGTTTCGGGAAACAAAGAAGAACCCCAAAATGTTTTACTAAAAACGTTTTGAACCCATTTCCGCGAAAACCTTTGGCATAGAGAACCCACTTCAGCGTTTGTTCTCCATGGCGATGTGTGGTGATTGCGTCTTCATTTTGTTCTTCCAATCACAGACGACTCAACTTCATTCACTTACCATAGGGCATTGAATCGATTGTGGTTGGTTATTTCATGGGTGGGTTCTACGCTTCTTCAAATATGTGTTTGGTGTTGACTGACATATCGTACGACTTTTGGTGTTTTTTGAATTTTTTATTTGTTGTGTTCATTGAGATGACTACAAAATGGAAGGAAAGGACTTGAAATTGGTTAGTCCAGTGAGGAGTAAAAGGTATGTGCATTTTAAATGTGCATTTTTTTATCATATTTGAGGTCCTTAATTTGTAATTCTTTATCCATATTTGTTTCTGTCATTCTTACAAATCTAAGTATGTTGGCGCTGTGAACAAAAAATTGATTGTGGAACAACAAAAGTATATTAAAGGGACACCGTTTTGGTGCTTGAAAATTGTTAAACAATTCCTTTAGGATAAGTAAGAACCTCTTATCACTATTATGTTCTAGATAGGTTGAAAGGAGAGATCGATTTGATGTTGGTAGGTAGGTAGTACAATTTGGTTTATTATATGTTTGTTTAGGATTAGGAATAATAATAATGGGATTAAAAATTAACTTGAATGAGGTGGTGGTAGATAATGCATGTAGGAAGTCTTTTCCCGTGAAAAAGTTCATGTTAAAATGATATTTGACATTTTTTTGAAATTTGATGAACATAGTGGTGGTATAGCAGATTTTTGTAGGCTTTACATATTGTTAGGCATATTTGAGTTTTTGCTTCCAAATAGAAATGAAACTGTGTTACTCATTATGGTTAGGATTGTTGATGACCTACATAATATAAGAAAATATAATTGGGGTGGACTAGTTTATGAATATTTGGTAGGTAGCTTGTGCAACGATTCATTAGCATTGAAAAATGAAGCAAGTAGTAGTCACATCCATGTTAATGGATGAATGTATTTGCTATAGGTAAAAAGGTTGTTTAATATTGCTTTTGGTCATTCATGTTTTTGTTTGTGTTGTTCTTTAATATGTGACTTTGTGTTTGTTTGTATGTTTTAGTTATGGTCTTTTGATGATTTGCTCATTTGCAACGCGAAAGTTGAATGTTGGTATGTCTAAGTTTTCAAGATTGTTGCATTGGATGAATGTAAAATTGGGTGATAATGTTATTGAAAGTGCATTTGATAACAATCTAGTTAGTATTTGCCACGCAAGTTTGGTTTTGGTTTCCCTTAATAGGTTTTGTTGTTATTTGTAGGCTGTTTTTGATGTTGTCGTGTGCATAGTAGAACTTTGTTATGATGTTGTTAAAGAAACATATTAACACTTTGAGACTATATACACAACAAAATATTAAAGAGAAGGAACACCTTCAGCGTGTTGTACAACATCAAGAACATGTTAGACGTGATGTTGAAAGTTCTTTGTGCCATTTAGAAGAATTGGTTTCATAAAGGAGGAGAGAGTAGGGAAAGGATGATGATCATGATCATGATCATGAGGTCGCTACAATGTTTAATGATTCTCCTTCTATTGAAGGATACAACATTATCTATCATGATGGTTGATCGAGGTTGTAGCCAACCAAATTAAACAGATAAATATAGTACTTAGGAGTTAACCTAAGGTCGTCTCCTAGTGACCATTATTTTCAGCCAAAGCTTTCCAAATACAATTCAACACAAAAGAGGGGGTTGGCAAATTTAAGTATTGACAAAATGCAAACAACAGATTAACTAAAACGAAACAGTGATTAAAACATATTGACTCCTTGATTCAAATTCAATTCCACTTACCATAGGTCACCACATTAATATCTCTGCCCACTCTTAATCCACTAGAAAATAACCCATAAGCGAAGATTACAAATTAGTATCAATACACATTTAAGCAATGCATATATCTATGAACTCGTGACAACCAAGTTACATATATTAAGCATGAACATAACCCAACCCAAACACATGACCTAATTTTTAAATTAATCATAAACAAATGAACCACATACACTCCACAAATTGAAGATAAAGAAATGGTAGAATTAACAAAACCAACAGAACCTCAAAGCTTCATTGCATTTTTTTATCAAGGAGTCAATACACGAATTTAACAACCATGAAAATAGAGCAATTAGACACTTCAAAATGGAAATACCAAATGGAAGAAGATTCAAAAATTTTAATAACCAAAACAGGACATCAAACCCTAGGTAAGGTCATATCGAAAGATAAATTCAAGAGCAAACAAGATTTCTAAAGCTCCAATGGAACGAAAATGACTACTATAATATAAAAAATGAAAACCCTGTGTTGTTCCAAGTCACTATAAACCAGAAAATGAAATGACCAAGCTACCAAATGTGCAAAAACCACAAACCCAACAATGGGTGCTGTCAATAATGCATAAAAACGTTCATAATGAGTGCTAAAACGTGAAAATGAAGAAGGCATCTCCATGGGTAACGGGTCAGGTCGGGCACGGATAGTGCTTACTCATAATCCGACCCACAAAAAAAAAATTCACCCACTACTCGCCCGTTTACCCGTCGGGTACCCATTTAAAAATTATCCGTGAATTTTTTTAAAACCTGCGGGTACCCGTGGATACCTGCATACCCACGAATATTTAAAAATGATCTATATTTTATAAACATTTTGAATAAAATTTAAAGAAAAGTATAAAAAAATAAATAATAATATAAATTAAATTTTAATTAAATTTAACCTAATAAAATATAATTTTAATTTTAATTTTCATTAAATTTAACTGAATAAAATATTAATTAATTTTTCATTTTTTGCAGGTAACGGGTATTTGCAAGTACAAGTAGTATGATACCCGCACCCGACCTATTTATAAGTGGGTATTAAAATACCTGCTACTTGTTAGCCACGGGTAATAAATACTCGCGGGTACAAACTATCTGTCACAGATTTTATCCGCGGATACTCGCGGGTGCATGTATTTTTGCAATCCCTAGTTACCAACCAAAGCTAAGAAATGTGAAAAATAGAGTATGAGGAAGAAGAAGGTGGCTGCTACATCTAAAGGAGACCTAAATTTCGTGGTCACCTCACCACAGATCCACATATTTACAAAAATACCATTATGAGATGCAAAAGTACAAAAATGCCATTATGGGATGTGGAATTACAAAAATGTCATTATGGGATGTGAAATTACAAACATGCCACTATTGGTTAAAAATGCTGGCCCAATCATTTAAATGATGTGGAAATGACATGGACAAACGTGGCAATGATGTGGCAACTCTCTTTTCATCTTAAGATTAGTGTCCAAACTCCAAAATTGCTTCACAAAATACCTTAAAATAATTAGAAAACAATTAGAGCACTTAATGCCAAATTAGTCAGAATTTAGAATAATGACCCAATGAAGCCCAATTGATTTAAATACACTAACAAAAGACAATTAAGCATTACACAACCATCAGGATGGGTACAAAAAGGCAATCGAATAAGGAAAAATAATGAGTCATCAAACTCACCCAAACTTAACCTTTTGCACTCTTGGGCAAAAATAAAAAAAATAAAGCAAGGACAACATAGACAAAACAACGAGAGATATGAAAAAGACACGACACAAACAAACAAACACGAAACAGAAAAATGGAAACACATCTAACACAAAAGGAGTTAAAGCAACAAGAAATCCATGAACATTATCCAGACAATTCAAAACACGTCAATTACTCAATTAAGTTCAAAGAGAGAATTGAAAGCACCATAACCTCACAGAATATACATTGTATCACTCAAATCTCTAGGCTTCTGTTTACTCTCAAAGCATCCCTGAAAAACAAACATCAAATAGATTTGGCAAGCATCTAAAATCAACAACCAAAACACATGCAAATCAATATTAGAAGGACTTTTCAAGGTTGTAATAGGGCTGAGGACAAGGTACATAACATATGGATAAGTAGCTAAAGAATCAAAGGAAGTAGAGGAGCAATGTGGAATACGTCAAAATCAAGCATGAAGGCAATTCCAAACTCCAACACTTCCAAATTCAATTCTCACACAGTGCTCATACCCAAATATGTTTTCTTTCTTTCCATTTTCTTTCATTTCATTTCTTTTCTTTTCTTATTTCTTTTATTTTTGAGTAAAGAAACAACAATTTTCAAGTTTCGCATAAAATGTACAAATGAGCAATCCAAGAACAAAAATAGGTATGCACACAACCACACTTCTTGTGCGCAACCACACTTAAAAGAACACCCATTCCCAAAGTAATTTCAAAGCTCTAAAATTTTCTAAGGTAGGATGAATCATGGGTTTTTAGGCTAAGGGATTCTAGTGAGTTATAAAATAATGAAAAAGGGTACGCAGGCTCAAAATGGCTATCAAAGTAAACAATCTAAGGTAGGCTCATCTGGTTATAGGCTCATCGGAACAAAATTGTCTAAATCATATCCAAACATGCATGTGAATCAGAAAAAGCATAAAAAAGAGTTAAGCCGAGGCAGAGCCAACCATTTGGGGAACTTTAGGATACTAAATGTGACATGTTTGACCTTGGGATAACCAAAAATCTAAGAGGGGGCTGCACTTTGGAAAAGTAAGAAGGGTGCAAAAGTGACATGTTTGACCTTAGAGTTGACTTTTCGCATTTGGACCTCAAATCAAGAGCCAATAATTTGGAGCACTTTAAGACACTAAATGTGACTGGTTTGAGCCTTGAGATTGCCAAAAATCTGAGAGGAGGTTGCACATTGAAGTTTGGGCTCAATTGGTGAGAAATGGCTTAGTGTAGGGTAGGTTTTAGGATAGATTTGGTGAGGTGGCATAGGGACACGACCCAATAGCCTTGCAACAGGTTTCTTGGACTATTCCCTGACCATATTTTGACAGCACAACACCACCTCATACAACGACCCGAAATTCCTTAAAAAATCACCCATTTTCACCCCATTTTTGCTTTTGGAAGCGTGAATAGCTCAAGCCATGGTGGGAGGAAGGTTGTGGCAACTCCTTGTACTCATTGCGGGTATTGTAATATGGATTTGAGCTTTAATGAATGAATATTTTAGTACTGTTCATTTGGTCTATGGTTTCATAATGTTCATCATCATTTTCCACTAAACCACCACCTTGGCTACCACTTTTTGAGCTTGAACTTCACCCTACCTTACCAAATCTTGGTTCTGAAACCAAGCCTATGAATTAGTGTGTCCAAAATACCTCTATACATCATTGTTTTGGAGTAAACAAGATGAATGGGTTGGATTCAAGACCAATGGTAGTAGCTAAGCTCATTTCACTCATATTTCTCCACTCCATTGCACTTTTGTTACAATTTTGACTTTCTTTTCATTCCACCAATTCACACACATCACTTTTAAGTTTCTATAAATATTTACAAGCTTAATTTTGAGCTTCCATCATCAAATCACTAAAATCTCAATTATGCACCCCTTTCACGTTCACACACTATAATTACTATTCCATTGAATTTCTCACTCATTTCTTAATCATTTTGAGTTCTGTAAATTCGTGCACACTCCTGGGATGATTCCTAAACTATTTGAACCATCATACCCAATTCCATCACCATTTCATCAATTCACATGTTTTTGAAAGTTTTCGCATTCACGTGCTTTCAGAGAACACTATTGCATTGAAATTTCATGTGATTTCAACTTTTTGATTTGTTCATGAGCTTCTTTCATCATCCTTGGATGTTCCCTAAGTGATTTGAATCATCAATTTAGCATTTCCTTCCATGAATAGCCGAATTCGAAGTTCTACACAATTCAATGGTTGCACGATTTTAATGATTGTTAGAGCATTATGTTTTTGGGAATTTCATTCATTGCATCATGATGAAGCGTTTTGCACTTTTAATTGCATTTTCGTTGCACGAGTTGGTCAAATCGATCGAAATCGTGTTTCTGCTCAATTTTGGGAATAAAAGTTCATTACATCTTCAATTGTATCATCAAAAGATCCCAATCCGAGGTTACCATGCACCTTGCTCATGAACATGTTCTTGATTTTGGGCAGATTTCGAATTTTATGAATTTGGACCATTTGATCATTAAACATGTTTTAAGCATTTAGGATTAACTAATTTATCATTCCCTACCATTTTGTGCCTTACATGTCATGCATTCATGCATAGTTCATAGCATTTTTTGCATTTGATGATTTTGAGTTTTCTATTTTTAAGAGTTTATTTTGAGTAATTTTTCCCACCACAATTTAAGCACAAATACTGCATTTGACTTTAGCCATGTCCACAGAATGATTTCCAAGGTTCTCCTTATACTACATTTGAAAGGAGAATTGAATTTAACTAAGTCTTTTTTAGACGACAAAAAGGCTCTATCAGTTACAAATTAATAAAGTGAAGGATTGACTAAAGACTATTCCCCCAAACTTTTGGAGGCTATCAAATTTAATATATTTTAAGATATATTAACATTAAATTTTCATCACTAATCTCATAAGAAATAAAATAAGAAATTTATTAAATTAAAAATTGATATAGGCAATATGTATTTAATTATCATATAAGCTCTTTTTGAATTTATTTTGTAACTTAAAAATGGTTACTATTTATATTAAGTTCTGTTCATGAGACCTTGTAGTTTAGCATATATATTTTTCTTTTAAAAATAATTAAGACTTAAAATGTCATTTTTATATTGAGTATATAAATTAAAATGTTGTACTTTTTTTTTACCAGCAATTAAAATGTTATATATTTAATTATTATTTTTAGATACCATTATCTTTCTAAATTATTTTCGTATAAACTCTTTCTGAAATTGTTTTAAGATTCTAGAGTTAGTTCTTTTAATTCTATTTAGTAAAGAGTGTTTGTGGCGGTAAAGAAGTAAAGGACAATTCTAATCCATCACAAATTCAATTAGACTAAAATTTTCTCTTTTCTTATCTTAACTTGACTCTTTTTTTATTGGATTTTCATATGTGATGTAACAACTCACATTTTCTTGATTCAAAGTATAATTATATATAACAGTAACTAATTATAATTACAATCTCTTAAAAAAAATAAATCAAAAAGATATTTAGATGAAAACACATGATATTCCAAAACAAATGAGCGAAAATTAATATAGTTCTCCTAAAAGATGATTATAGTCGAAGGAGACTTCACAAAGGAGAGAATATGATATGAAAGAGGATCATAATTGCAGAGCCAATGAAGTTAATATTGTCATGACTTGGTGAAGAACATGGGTTTTGGATGTGATTATAATATGAATAATTGATAGTAAGTAAGTATAACAAGTGCATAGTCTCACGAGTCTATTTAATACACTAGTCTTTCGAAAGCAAGGTTTATATGTATGTTGTTTTGAGCCCATTGAGTTGAGATTTGAATGAGGTGGTTGGATAAATTTGTACGGATAATGTTAATTGCTGATTTTGATGAATGTGAATTATTTTGTGCTCTTGGGCTGATTCCTCTTGAATTTTCATTGAATGATATAACTTGAGAGTTTGTTTAAGCCTTGAAGGTTATAATGTGATGGTTGGATTGGAATAAGATCATAGTGAGATTGGTTTTGATAGAGATTCACATATTGTAGTGATAGTCAAGGAAATTTGAGAAAGACTAAGCTAAGAACTGATTTTTTATTTATTTTAGAAATATATTTTGATAATCTTTATAATAAGTTATTATTGCTTTTATATTGAGTTTATTCTTTGTATTTGTTTGATTTTTTTCTGCAATGATCATGTATTAATACATAAGAAGGGGTAGAATAGGAGTTAGTTCAGATGTGTTGGTACTAGCACATGTGGTGAGAAAGGTCAATGAAGGTATAAAATAGAAGTTAGTTTAAATGATGTAGTGAATCATCTTTTAGGAGAACTATATTAATTATAACTTACTTATTTTGGAATATCATGAGTTTTCTGTTGTATTTATATAATTTATTAAATAAAATTATTATTCTCTATTTTATTTTTATTATGGATTAACATTAATCAATAAATTAAATAATTTATTGATATCAATTATATTGCGCATGGTTATTATTTTTATTATGGGTAATATATAATTTTGGGTTTCTGATAAACAGTCTGTGATGGGTTGGATTATTTAGTAAACGGTCATGGGCTTGAATAATCAATTACTTTTTTTGAGATCCCTAGTCTCTACTGATAGGATATAAAATTTATGCCCCATTAGTCAGCTTTTAAGTAACAACGTAAAACACTCTTGATATACGTTTTAGAATACCTATAAGAAAGAGAACAGTAGCATCTTATACTACGTGGTTCCATGGATCTTTCATTAATTTCAGGCACAAATCCTTTAAACTTTTACATGAATATATTATATTATTGTGTCTTATATTTTTATTTCTATCAATTGGTATCAGAACCAATAAGATACAAAATATAATTGTTCTATTTTGGAAGTGTATCTTAGTTTTCATAACTGTTCACTAAGGCATGAAATATTATATCAACGATATTAACTTTCTTGTTGAAGGGGTTTAACTGCTTATTTATGTTTACGTTTTTTTCTCAATTGCCATGAACATTAATATGCCATTGGTCTCATTTAATGCGTGAAACTCTTATAAATGATTGAAACTTCGATTCCTTTCTCGTTTTTCTGGTACTGCTCCATGGTGGAATTATTGCAAATAAATGAATTTTGAGAGCTTTGGTTAAATTATTGAAACCCCAAATAAGAACCCTAACCCTAATTAAAATCCCTTTCAAATATTTTTTCATTCTACTTGGAAATCGAACGGTCTGTCACCAGCGGCGGAGCTATGACGCGTGTCTGTCTTGTCACTAGTGCGGTGGAGTGCGATGTTGATATCGCAAAGGTGGCCAGCCATGGCAGTTTTGCGAGGTTTCGTCGCTTAAGGACCCTTTTGTGAGTGGTTCACAGAAATTACAACGATTATTTCATCGTAGAGGCTCGCAGTTTTTTTCTACAGTGACAGTGAAGAGGTGGTCGCTCACTTGCGCTGGTGGTCCTTGTTCACGTCACAGTTGCTTGCATTTTTAGTCTCTCGTGATGGGATGCGATCTTGCTCACGATTAGGAGTTGTAGTTGTTGCTTGCGACGTGGATCAGTTTCTGGTACGTGCAGTAGTGGTGGGTTTTCATGGTGTTGGATCTGCGTGGTGGTGGATGAATGGTCACATTTTGATGGCCTATGTTTTGCACCCTGAGGACCTACGTCCTGTATGAGATTTTGAATCAGTTTTTTTTAGATTAAAAAATAATAATAAAATAAATAATAAAATAAAAAGAAAAGATAATTTTCTTTAAATTGGACAAATTTTGAGGATTGGAAAGAATCTCTGGATTTGAATCTGTCAATTACTAATATGGAATTTTCTTTAAGAGAGGAAGAACGTCCAACTCTTACCCTTAAGTCCACTAATGTCCAGAGAGCTTCTCGTGAAAAATGGGAACACTCGAACAGAATGTTCCTAATGGTGATGAAATACACTATGGAGAAGTCTCTTCGATAGAGTATTCTAGATATTGATAATGCTAAGGATTTTATGAGATCGGTTGGTGAGAAGTTTAAGACTTTTGACAAACTTGGAGCTTAGTGATAGTTATTTGATTTGGCAGGTTATGAAATCGCTTCCTACTTAGTTTAATGTGTTGAAAACTTCTTACAACACTCAGAAGGAGGAATGGATGATTGACGAGATGATAACTATTATTTCTCAAGAGGAAGCATCGATTAAAAAGACCAAGTCTCATATTGAGTAGTTCATAGCTACTACTTCTGACACTAAATGATGTTGAGTAGTGTCTTTAAATTTACCTTTTGAACATGTTTTGTTGTTGAAAGACATTGTTTATGTACCTTCCATGAGAAATTTGATTTCAGTTTCAGTTTTGGATAAATGTGGCTACACTTTTGAATTTGGTAATGGTAAACTTGATGTTTATTTCAATTCAATTATTATTGGCTCAGGAGTTTTATATGATGGGCTTTACATGCTGAATCTGAATGACATGTCTGTTAATTTTGTTATTGGACATAAACGTAGTAGAGTTGATGAAAATTTCTCTATGTTGTGGCATAGACGTCTAGGGCATATTTCTAGACCTCAGATTGAGAGGTTGATTAAAGAGGGTATTTTGCATTCTCTGGATTTTTCTGATTTTGATACTTGTGTTGATTGCATTAAGGGCAAGCTTACCACAAAGATAAGAAATATAGGAGCAAACAGGAGTGATAATGTGTTAGAGCTTATTCATACTGGTATATGTGGACCTATCACACCTACTTCCATGGGGGATATAGGTACTTTATCACGTTTATAGACGATTATTCCCGATTTGGATGGATAGATCTTCTATAGGAAAAATCAAGTTCCTTGGATGCTTTTAAGTCTTTCAAAGATGCTACTGTGTTGAAAACAGGAAAGAAGATAAAATGTGTAAGGTTTGAAAGAGGTGGAGAGTATTATGGAAGATATGATGAGATTGGAAGAAATCTTGGAACTTTCGCTAGATATCTTGATGAATGTGGTATTGAAGCTTATTATACTATGCCTAGTACTCCTCAGCAAAATGGAGTTGCATAAAGGAGGAATCACACTCTTTTATTTGTGGTGATATGCATGTTGAGTCATTCCTCTTTACCAAATTTCCTTTAGGGAGATGCTTTAAGGATTGTTGTGTATATTCTTAATCAAGTACGTAGCAAGTTTGTTTCAAAGAGTCCTAATGAGCTCATGTTTAGGAAGAAGCCAAGTTTGAGACATTTCCATGTGTGGGGTTGTAAGGCAGAGGTGAGGCCTTATAATCCTCAATTAAAAAAACTTGATCTTAAGACTGTTAGTGGGTTCTTCATTGGTTATTGTGTGGGTTCTCGTGGTAGCAGGTTTTACTATCCTTCCCACTCTATGTGGGTTATTGAGTTTGACCGTGTGGTATTCTTTAAGGATGATTTGGATAGTGGGAGGAATGCACCACAACTAGTCATTCTTAGAGAAGATCGTGTTGTTATTCTCGTGCCATTTATTTCTCTTCTTACAGATAATATGATTTCGGTTGTTCGTGATGAAAATGAATTTGTTCTAGATATTGTGGATGCCACATCACCTGTAGTCGATGAACAATCATGAGGATGTTGTTGAAGAAGTTTCTTTGAGGAGATCTCAAAGAGCATGCACGTCTTCTATACATGATGATTGTCTTTTGTATCTTTGATCGAGGTTGACCTCAACTAAATAGAACAATTAAATGTAATACTCAGTAGTTAAACAAAGGTCATCTCTCAGTGACCAAACATTTCATTCAAAGCTTTCCAAGATTGCAATTCAACACAAAGGGGGGGGGGTTGGCAGATTCAAATGCTAACAACAGATTAAATGAAATACAACAATGATTAAAAACGTATTGACTTCCTTGATTTAAATACAATTCCACTTATCATAGGCCACCAAAGTAACACATATGCCTACTCTCAATCCACTAGACAATAACTCACTAAGCGAAAGTTACAATCCAGTTTCATTACGCAATTAAGTAATGCATACATCCAATGAATTTGTGACAGCCAAACTACATACATTAAGCATGAACATAACCCAACCCAAACATATACATTTAATCCGTAAATTAGGCATAAACAGATGAACCGCATACATTCCACGAATTCGAGATAAAGACATGGCAAATTTCACAAAACAAGCACAACCTTAGAGCTTCCTTGCATTTTTCATCAAGGAGTGTCTATACATGAATTTAACAAGCCATTGAAATAGAGCAATTAAACACTTCGAAATGGAAATTGACAAAATAGAACATCAAACCCTAACTTGGGTGTTATTGAAACGCAAATTCAAGAGCAAATGAGAATTCTAAAGCTTTAATGAAACAAAAATGGTTGTTGTGATATAAAAACCAAAAACCCCATACATGGGTGTTGTTCCAAGTCTATACAATCCACAAAATGAAATGCACAAGCTAGCAAATGTGCTGAAAACGTAAAACCCACATTGGGTGTTGTCAATAATGCATAAGAATGCTAAAAATGAGTGTTAAAACGTGAAAAACAAAAAAGGGCACCTCCTTGGGTCACCAACCAAGCTCAAGAATGTGAAAAATGAAAAAGGGCACCTCCATGGGTCACCAACAAGGCTCAAGAATGTGAAAACGGAGAATGGAGAAGATGATGGTGGTTGGCCATACAAAGAAAACCTAAATTTTCGTGGTCACATCACCTTAATTACACATATTTATGCCATTCTGCCACTCATAATTACAAAACTGCCACTATGGGCACATAATGGTGGCCTAGTGACGTGGGCAGGCTCATTGACATGGCGCAAACGTGGCAATGATGTGGGGACACTCTCCTCATCTTAATATTAGTGTCCAAGCTCCAAAATTTGCTCCACAAAATACCTAAAAATAATTAGAAATAAAAATTAGACCAATTAATGTCAAATTATTAAAATTTCGGAATAATGATCCAATGAAGCCCAATTGAGGAAAATACACTAACAAAAGACAATTAAGCACGAAAAACTATCAAGATTGGCACAAAAAGGCAATGAAATATGGTAAAATAATGACTCATCAATCTTCAAGAGCATGAATATGATCTAAATGATGTCGATGATCCTACTACTTTTGAAGAGGCTATCTCTAATTCTCATGGTGACAATTGGTTAAATGCTATGTATGATGAGTTAACTTCTATGGCTCATAATAATGTTTGAGATCTTGTGAATTTGCCACTCGGTTGTAAACCAGTTGGGTGTAAATGGGTCTTCAAGACTAAGCGTAGTCCAAATGGAAAAGTTGAGAGATATAAAGCCAGACTTGTAGCAAAAGGCTATAGTCAGAGGGATGGCATTCATTATAAGGAGACTTTCTCACCGGTCTCTACTAAGGATGCTTTTCGTGTTTTTATGCATTTAGTAGCTCATTTTGATTTGGAGCTTTATCAAATGCATATCAAGACAACTTTTCTGAATGGATATTTATTTAAAGAAATGTATATGGTTCAACCTGATGGCTTTATTAAAAATAGATAAGGAGCATTTGCTTTGCAGGTTGAAGAAGTCTATTTATGGAATAAGACAAACTTCTCGGTAATGGTATTTGAAATTTGATCAGGTAGTCACTTCTTTTGGCTTCAAGGAAAATGCCTCAGATCAATGCATTTACTTGAAGAAAACAGAGAGTCATTTCAACATTCTTGTCTTATATGTTGATGATATTCTTCTTGCTAATAACAATGTTGAACTTTTGACTAAGACAAAATTTATGTTAAATAACCACTTTGATATGAAGGACCTTGGTGATGCTTTTGTTGTTCTGTGCATCCAGATCTCTCATGAGAAGTCACGTGGTGTTCTTGGATTGTCTCAAAGAAGATATATTGATAAAGTCCTCAAGTGGTTTAACATGCATTCTTGCTCCACATGTGTAGCATCTTTTCAAAAAGGTGACAAACTCTCTAAATCTCAATGTCCTCAAAATGATAATGATAAAGTTAAAATGAAAAAGGTCCCATATGCTTCCATTGTTGGTAGTTTAATGTATGCTCAAGTTTGTACTCGTCCCAATATTGCTTTTGTTGATAATGCTTTAGAGAGACACTTGAGCGACTTGGGTTTGGATCATTGGAAAGCCGTTAAAAAGGTCCTTAGATATTTGAAAGGAACTAAGGATCATATGTTGACATTTAAGAAGTTTGATCAACTTCAGGTCATTGGTTATTTTGATTTTGATTTTACTGATTGCCCTGACGATCGAAAATCTACTTCTGACTTTATTTTTATGATGGCAGGAGGAGCTATTTCTTGGAAGAGTGTTAAACAAAATTTTACAGCTACTTCCACTATGGAGGCAGAGTATATTGCTTGTTATGAAGCTACTTGTCAAGCTTTGTGGCTTAAAAATTTGATTCCTGGCTTTCAAATTGTTGAAAGTATTTCTATGCCACTTGTGATATATTGTGACAACATTACTGTCGTGCATTTATCTAAAAGCAACAAAAGTTCTACTCGCTTAAAGCATTTTGATATAAAATTTATATTATTTAGAAAGAAAGTTTTGGATTATCAAACTCTGATTGAGCATACTCTAGTAGAAAATATGTTAGCAAACCCACTAACTAAAGGCTTTAGCTATTGGAGTTTTTCAAAATCATGTAACTCATATGGGTGTGGTTAAGTCTTTTGATGTACTAGGTTAGTAGGAGTTTGAGATTTATATTTTATATTATTATGGTTTTCATGAGATGTAAATTTATTAATGACATCATTTTAATTACATTTTTTTAGCATACTAAAATTTATGAACCATTTTGGGATCACATATTTATTATGTTTTGGTTTATTTTATTTATTATCCATTTGGAAATCTAAGCATGTGGTAAGTATATCTATCGGATATTACCTATGTGATTCATGTTTATGTTTCCTAATTGGTATTTGCGCTTGTATTGTAATTGTTATAATTAATTAATTTATTAATGTTATCCAAGTGGGATAATGTTGTATTTATATAACTTATTATATAAAATTATTATTCTCTATTTTGTTATTATTATGGATTAACATTAATCAATAAATTAAATAATTTATTGGTATCAATTATATTGCACATGGTTATTATTTTTATTATGGGTAATATATAATTTTGAGTTTCTGATAAACATTATGTGATGGGTTAGATTGTTTAATAAACGATCTGTAATGGGCTTGAATAATCAGTTACTTTTTTTAGAGGTCCCTAGTCTCTACTGATAGGATATAAAACTGACCCCATTAATCAATTTTTAAGTAACAACATAAAACACTCTTGATATACGTTTTAAAATACCTATAAGAAAGAGAACAATAGCATCTCATACTACATGCTCCCATGGAATCTTCATTAATTCCGGATACACAGTCCTTTAAACTTTTACATGAATATATTATATTATTCTATCTTATATTTTTATATCTATCATTTCATCTAAATGTCTTTTTGAGTTATTTTAAGGGATTGTAATTATAATCAGTTATGTCTTGAACCAATAATTAGTTACATGTGGAGTTTTGAATTTCCATGTGAAACCTAAATCAATTAATTTAGATTGACAGTGATATGGTTGAAATCAAACTCCCTAAACAAGTTAAGACATATCTAACTTTTTTTAAATAATGAAACACAACAATTAAGAGAAGGTATCTTACTCCGAATTTGTTTTAGAAGTTAATATATAGTGAAATAATATCTCAAGTTTAGATTTAATCACATTTATATGTTTGAATAGAGCATAAATAACTTTTATTAGACAATTAAAAGGTGAATTGGAATTTATTCAGCTTGAATTGTAGTTGGAATAATACAATTAATTTATATTTAGAATTGAATTCCGATGACTACTTTTCTTCATGTATGATTTATAAAATTGATGACTTTTTAAGTGAAATGACTAATTTTCTTCACATGATTTATAAAATTGATGTCAATTTTATAAGGGTGATGTTGAAATGAAAACTGATTTTGAGTGAAGTTTCAAATTTGATAAGCTTTCATTTATGTATTGTAAATGGAGTATTGCATGGTTCAATTGAGCTAAGGTGGTTGTATTTCGTTTTCTGCGAAGTTTTCAAGTCTTTTTGAACAAGTCCTTTTGAACAAGTGTAAAAGCCATCCCACTATCAATTCCCACATTTATTATATGACGTGATGATTGCTCAAGTCTTCTCCAATTTTCTCTTTCTTATTTACTTTCATGAAACGAATTAAATAAATCAATGTTTATATAAAATAGTATAAACACAATAAAAATCATATGAAACTGAATGTCACTAACAATGGAAAAAAACAAAATCTAATATTATAAATCAATTTTTTCTTATCCTTTTAATGACTCGTGTAATCCACTTTTATTAAGTTTTGAAAGTTATTTATAATTGTTTTTCAATATTACACTCAAAACACAAAAAACGATGTCATAGTAAACGTCCACACAGGTTGATCCACCGTTGGTTGAGTTAAAGAATGATCAGCTTAACCTGACTTAATATTTGGTAAACCAGAAATTTTGTAATTTAGTACAACTCATTATAGGTTAGTGGGTTGACTCACTTATAAATGTTCTTACCAGTTGGTCAGGGTGATCGATAGGGTGATTGGCCCAAGAAGGGTGTTTGGCCAAGGTTGTTCGACCAAAGTGATCGGCCCAAGGTTGTTTGGCCAGGATGATTAGTTTAACGGTTTTTGACCAAGGTTGTTCGACCATGATAATCAACCCAATATAATGTTGTTCGACCAGGATGATTGGCCAAAGGGTGTACTGGTCTGCCAATCAATCTGACTTATTGACCCAAAGGGTATGTACCATATAGTTTTTTATTTTAATTCATTCCAATGATTTTGACCTTTGATTAAATGCAGGGCACAACATCTGTTTTGTTAGTAAGAATGCTTGGATCCTGACACTTTTTTTCGTTCTACACTTTCTTCTTCCCTATTTTCTCATGACATGTTTGTTCCATTCCAGGAACTTATTGTTAACTCTCGTCTGAAATCACTTCAGCATTTCAAAAACCCTTGAGTACTGTTGGGAATAGTTCAAGTGTGAGTCAAAAAGTCTCATATTGGATATTATAGACAAAGTTAAACACTATATAAGAATAAAGACACATAACACCATTACCTTAAGGTTTTAGAGTAAAAGTGGTGTCAAATGCCTTATATGTGTAAGACTAATGTCTATATATATGATGTGAATCTAGAGGGGGAGATTCATTTTACTGATCTATCAAGGTTGGAATGCCAATAAGCAAGAAGTTTGAAAAATTGTGTAAACGAGAAAATGGAAATAAATAAGAAGATGGAGCGAAAATTTATAGATGTCATACTTCCAAGAATGGAAGATAACCCTAAGAGTTTAAACACACAAAGGGATGAAGGACCTTTGATAAAACTCAAGGATTCTTGAATCACTCAAGAATAGGAGAATCACTCTCACTAAGATAGAAGAGATAAAACTCTAATATTTTCTGAACAAAACTCTATTTGATTTCATTGATAAAAATGATTCAGCTTATATAGGAGCTTTAACCATCAGAACTATAAAAGACACATAATTTTCAATTACAACCCACTTAAAGTTATTAATGATCCACTCAAGCTAATAATGATTCACTACTGAATTGCTGATTGTAACTGAATTTAAGGTAACCAAAAGTCATCCACAAATATTCAGCAAAGGTCCTCTTGGTCTTCCAAAGGCTGGTTCTGAAGTTCAAAAATGGGCCCTTATTTAACTTGAAAATAAAGAAAAACTAAAGTTCATTAATTGGTTAAACCAAAACATAATTTGGTAAGCCAATTTTAGAATGAATTGGACCATATTTAAACAAACTAATAAATTTAAAAAATAAAAATAAAAGTAACTCGAGCAAAGTGGTACATTAGTCCTTCTCTATTTGAGTTATGATGTGATTCATATCAATATAGAGAACCACGATCTCTTAATAACCATAATCCATAGAAAACATAACCCAACATACATGAGCGCAGGATCGGTCTAATATACATATTTTACGTTAATGTCGGGTTGTTTTACAAACTTGTGTTGTTTTTCAAACATCACCACGTGTTTTGGGAAGAGAATGTAAGATCAGTTAGAAATTGAGGTTCACATCGGAATTATGAATCGATGAGATTTGAAATTGAACGAACATTTGAGATTGAGCCGGGATTGGAAATGAGTTGGGATTTAGGATTAACGCCAAAATGAAATAGGGTTTAGTACAATTCGTTTTAAGGAAATAGAGTTTACTGCATATGTTCTTTAAGGAAAAATTACTAACAAGGTCAATTACCTTGAATTGCTAACAAAAATCATATAGTACACTGTTAACTAAGTTCGTGTAAACAATTTTAATGTTGGTTTAGCAAACAGTTTTTCTAAAAAGGAATTCAAAATTTTAACATCACTCTAATCGATATATCATTTTCACACAATAAAAAAGAGAGTAAAAGTAACAAAGTGTTAAGCATATTTTAATCAACTTAAAATTATTATTTTACTTATTCAAAAATTATGAAAAATACATTGTGTTGTTTTAAATTTCTTTTAACCAACATGAGTTTTATTTTTTACCGACACTATCTTCTCACATGTTATTTCAAATATTGTTGTAGTGTAATAATATCCTTTTTCTTTTTAATAATTATAATGTTTTTTAATTACATATATTATATTATAATAAAAAAGGTAGACCTATATGTGTTTGATTATGGAGATGACAAAAATACCTATACCCACGAGTATCCACGGATAAAATCTGCGATGAATAGTTAATATTCACAGGTAGGTAGTGAGTATTTTAATACCTATTTATAAATAAGTCAGGTAAGATATCATACTATTTGTATTTGTGGATACCTGTTTACCCATAAAAAAATAAAAATAAAAATAAAATTAAAATTAAAATTAAATTTATGTTTTATTAAGTTAAATTTTAATTTATATTTTATTAGATAAATTTAATTTAAATTTAATTTTACATTTTTTTTTGTAATATTATATTCTAGCAGAACGAATAACGATTTTTTTTTGTTATGGAAAAACACTATTTTTATTCGATCCGACCTATCGTCTTTATGTCTAATTTTGCGCTAATGTTAAATAAATTGAATATAGAAAATTTTGAGAGAGAGAGAGAGGGATGACTTGGAAAAAATTATTCGAAACGACTTAGGGCATAAGATCAACAATAAGGGTCAAACATTTTTGTGTTAATTAAGTGAACACTTTTATGATTCAGATCTTTAATGGAGGGTACAGAAATTGAGTAATAGTTGTAATTTAGAATAGGTGTTATCATAGCACTAGAACTTGAAAAAAGAATGGAAGATGATATGTTAACAGAGTTTTTTCTCACAAACTTTTTGACAAACTATTTGGGTAAAAAAATATTATTTTATTATTTTATTTTAATTAAAAAATAAAAAAATAAAATATTTTAATTCTATTTAGGGAAAGTTTGTCAACTTTGTCAAAGATAATTTTCGAAAAAGAATTTCAAAAATATGCATTTATGAACAGTGGCCATGCATTGAATGTTATATATTTATATGTGGTTATGGAGAGTGCTGAATTCACCGACGCTGATCTAGCTTGAACACTCACTGCATTTTATCCATCACACTTCCTCTCTGTCATGACAACAACGTCAATGACGAACCCGGTTCGTTTCCGATTGATGATGTTTATGCTGTGTCTGGTGTCGCATGTTGTTAATGGAGAACAGGAAATGAGGTGCCATCCAAAGGAGAGGGAAGCACTCCTTCAATTCAAGGCTGCCGCTGTCGATCACTACGGCATGCTCTCTTCTTGGACCACTCCCCACTGCTGTCAGTGGCAGGGGATTCGGTGCAGCAACCTCACCGCCCATATCCTAAGCCTCCACCTTCCGACAGGTTATATAAGCGGAGAGATCCACGAGTCGTTAATGGAGTTGTCACTATTAGAGTATTTGAATCTCAGTTCCAATTATTTTGGCTATGAGAAAATTCCAGATTTTCTTGGTTCTCTTAGAAACTTGAAATACCTTGATCTCGCGTGAGCAATGGTATTCCAGTGGGTGTCAAACATTACTTCCAACCTTGTTGAGCTTGACCTTAGTGGTAACCTCTTGGAGGGTTCCACATCAACTCATTTTTTCATGGTCATGAATTCACTTAGGCACCTTGACCTCTCCTCTAATTATTTCAACGCCAGGGATTTGATATACTTCATGAATATATGCACCTTACAGTCTTTGAACCTATATTCAAACAATTTCATAGAAGGTCTTCCATCCATTCTCAGTAATTTGTCCGGTGGTTGCGTTAGACACTCATTGAAGGAATTGGATCTATCATGGAATCACATCACCGGTACTTTGTCTGACATTTCAGTATTATCCTCTTTGAAAAAATTGTTTCTCGATGGAAATCGATTAAGTGGAACGATACCTGAAGATGTGAAGTTACCATCTACTTTGGAGCGTTTCTCAATTATCGCAAACTTCTTCCAAGGTGGAATTCCAAACTTTATTCTATTTAGACCTTTCATACAATCAGTTATTCGGACATATTACAGATTGTTGGAGACAATTGAATTCACTATAGTTTATTTGGATTTAAGTCACAACAACTTTTCAGGAAAAATTCCTACTTCAATGGAATTGCTTCTTGATCTTCAAGCATTGTTATTGAGAAACAACAATTTAGTAGAAGGAATCCCTTTCTCTTTGAGGAATTGCACAATGCTAGTAATGCTTGATATGTCAGAGAACAAATTATCAGGATCTCTCCCCGATTGGATTGGGACAAACGAAGAATTGGAAATTTTAAGTTTGGGAAAAAAACAATTATGTGGGAGTTTACCTTTAGAGGTTTGTTGTCTAAAAAACATTCGAGTCTTGGATCTCTCAATGAATAACTTATCTGGAAAAATTCCTAAATGCATACAAAACCTTACTTCAATGGCCAATATAGAACAAATTCATTTTGGAGATCGTAGCAATGTGATCAATGATGCCTTTTACAAAATTGGCAGACCATATTATTTGAATGCATTGTTGACATGGAAAGGTTCAAAACAAATTACAGATGAAGGTTTGTCACTTTTAAAAAATCTTGATCTCTCAAGCAATCATTTCTCAGAGGAAATTCCAGTAAAAATAGAGAAATTATCTGGATTGATTTCATTGAACTTATCGAGAAACAATTTGACTGGAAAAATTCCTCCAAATATTGGAAAGTTAACATTACTTGATTCTCTTGATTTATCAAGAAATCGACTTGTTGGTTCAATTCCTCCAAGTCTTGCTCAAATTTATGGACTGGGTGTCCTAGATGTTTCCCATAATCGTCTAAGTGGAGAAATCCCAACATGCACACAATTACAGAGTTTTAGTACATCTAGTTATGAAGATAATTTCGGTCTTTGTGGACCACCACTTAAGAAATTGTGTATTGAGGGTGGATTTACACAAGAACCAAATATTAAAGTTTATCAAGATAAATATTCATTATTCAATAATGGTTTTTTCATAAGTATGACATTTGGATTTGTTGTAAGCTTCACAGCAGTATTTGGCTCAATCTTATTCAGATGTTCTTCGTAACATACCTATTTCAATTTCTTGAATGAACAACTTAGAAGACAATCTTCATGTCAAAACAGTCTTTGTTAGAATACTTAAGCTTGATCAAGGTAACAATATCATAGATTTTATGTAATTTTTCTATCTCTGTATATTATATGCGCATTATCATATATATATATATATATATATATATATATATATATTATCTCTATAACATATTATTGATTAA
Organism: Vigna unguiculata; assembly: GCF_037176805.1. Lineage (NCBI taxonomy): Eukaryota > Viridiplantae > Streptophyta > Magnoliopsida > Fabales > Fabaceae > Vigna > Vigna unguiculata. The sequence continues at coordinate 17,172,681 of NC_140795.1, read as the reverse complement.
AATAAAATTAACAAATAATTATGATGTTAAATATTGAACCAAGTTTTACAATCCAATGAGTTGCTTTTTAAACTAATGATGTCAATTTATTACGCAAGGGCAATTAAATGTGTATATATATAGTTCTTCTCATTAGCTATGCTATTTTATTCTACTTTCTGTTCTATGGTTTAGAACATCCAAGTGTGCTTATATTTATATTTTCTTTTTACCGATAAAGAAAAAAAAAAGTTTCATGTTAACTAAATCATGAATTTTAAATGCTCGGTGTATTTAGTGTTTTCATTATTTTTCTTTAATAAAACTATGTCCCGGGAAACCTATTGCAAATTTGGATGAAAAGTTTGCATGACTACAAAATAAAATAGTTAAAAAATCATTGATGTTCAATATACTGGATAGTCTTATGAAAAAAAACAATGGTTTTCCTTGTTACCATGAAATCATGTATTTTTCCTTAGTAAACTTCTGATTTTTTTTCTATAGTTTTTTTTTTTAATTAACCTGACTATTATTCTTTTTACTTCAAATTTTAAATATATCAACTTTAATTTTCTTTAGTGAATAAGCATAAGAAGTTTATTTATTTTAATGTAGATATTTCGAAGAATTAACATTCTTTGCATTTTATTTTTCAATTTTTAGGTACTCGAAACCCGTCCTCTTGCACGACTCCTTGAGCTTGTTAATGCTTGGAGGCAATGGTTTCTTCAAATTCCCTCAATGTTGTGATAAACTAGTGTGCATGTTCGAATTAATTCGTATTGTTTGATGTTTTACTTTTAATAAAATTATAAACGTCATTAAGCATTGTGCTTGTAATGAAATAAAAATTATCATACATTTTATTAATAATTCACTCTACTTTTCTTATAATCCAAACTTCTGTCTGGCATAATTTTTAGTTAATTACATTTCTGATGAGTTCCTTGTTTTCAATTTTATAAATCACTTTATAGAGAAATTTTATATTATATAACACAGCGTTTTGACCATCATTTAAACTTATAGAGATTAAATATTTACTATATACATATAATTGATAAAAAACTAAAGAAAGATAATCATTTCAACTTCAAGACATTTTAAATATTCAAAATAAAATATGGAAATGAAAATATAGAATAAGTTCAGAGTTTTAAAACAGAAGGAAAATAGAGAAATATATTGCCAAGGATGTGAGTGTATGTGAAACAAAACATCGCATAAAATACAGAATAATGAAAAATTATATCTAATTTTGAATGTTTTAAAACCAAGAAAATCCAAAATTTGTTATCCCTCCCCACACCTAAAAGAAGAATGTTTCAAGAGCAAAAAGTAGAATGTTGAAATTAAAGAGATTGATTTCAAGTGGGATTAAGTAAGAAGAGAAATAATGATATTTTGACACCATATTTAATTTTATTATTATATAATATATTTTTTTATTATTCATTTTATTTTCTTCTAAAAATATAAAAATTAATTTTTGTTAAGATTATTTTATTTTTATGAGAATTGTTGGTGTAAAATAACATTTAAAAAAAAATAATGTAATGGTAAGTGTATGATTCAGATGAGCAAATTTTTATAGACCAAACGGAAGTCCTGATGTTTTATGTTAGTACTTTATTTCCAGAATAATGTACTTCCAGATAAATAAATAAAACATTAATTATGAATCTGTGAATTGATCCTTTTAAGTTTAAACATTATCGATAGTCTCTGTCACCGTTGATACCCTTACGAATTCTTGTTTTGGTGCTTATACATGTATTACAATATTAATTTGGTTCTTATGGGAGAGCATAGCACTCTTAATTTCGTTCTTGTGTGTGTAGCACATTGTTCGAATAACGACGTTTCACAATGCATATATAGAGACTAATAAGTTATAAATATTCTTCGAATGCAGAACATATGGTTTTTTATTCACTTTTACTTGCAAAATTGTTATTTTGTTTTTACTTTGGTTTCCTGTAACACCTCATTTAATTAATAAAGCTAATTAAAAGAAATGTCACACAGTATAATATAAGAAGCAAGATCAACGGAGTATAATGTCACTCCTACAGATATCTCAAGTACTTAAAGGACGATAAGAGAGGCACACCACGATACCATATACAAAGTAATGTAAGAGAGCGATAATAATTTAAATAAATTCCAAGAGAAATCAATACATGGGCCTTAGCCCTAAATGAAAAGCTCAAGGAAAACATGAAGTCCAGTCCAGGCAGACTATGCAGCGGAATCATCCCCTTTGACCTCGAGTACCTCTCGCATCTGCTCACATCAATAAATTGATGATCATCGCAAAAGGAGAAGAACCACATACAAAGCAATCAAACAAGCAAAAGGGTAAGCTAGAGTATACAACAGTCTATCATACAGTTACTTGTCATCCCACATTCCAATTAGTATATATCATCCAAACATGTTATGACCTTTCAAACAATACACTAAGACTCAGACTTGACTCATCCGGATACATATAATCTAGTCGGATTCAGCGGATGCTTGCACTTGTGGTGGATTTCTCTGCTTATCCCCAAGCTAAGTGTTACAATGTCTCAATCCCCCACACACAAGGTTAGTCCTTCATGAGTTTCAGGCCTCCTACTACTCTCACCACAAGAGTCAGTCTGCTCTAAGTGAGACTAACTAACTCCTTAGAGTGTCAGAATGCAACCTTACCTTGAATCCTTACCAAATTATATAGATGAGGCACCACCATGAACTCCCACTATCAGGGGTCATGGAATTACGTCCCAACCACTAAAGCACCACCATGGGGTCTCACCTAGAAGCTCATGAAATTACATACTGACCACAGACCAACCATAATCAATCAATCAAGTAAGATTTATCATGCACATCATCTCATGCCAACCTTTATAACCAATCCTCATTCATATTTAATGTTGAATCCATACCAACTCATCCTTCCCAAACTATGAGTATAGAATTGTAGGTCATGTCAATACCATGCCACTTTAATTACCAATCATCTCATATAAGATCACATGCCAAGATCATAGCACACCTATCATTTACGACCCATGCATCATACCACTCATGCATAATCATTCTCCGCATGCTTTTAATATAACAAGTCAAATCAAACAATTGCCAATCATCCAATGAACAGGGAAAACAACAAAAATCATAGTACCCTCGCCCAGCTCCTCTCTCAGGCTGAAGGGTCTCGCTAAGGCGAGAGGGACTCTCGCTCAGGCGAGCTCCCTTCGCCTAGGCGAGAGCTCGACAATCTGGAATAGTGGCCATTCACGCTAGCTCGCTTAGGTGAGATCTCCTCGCCTAAGCAAGGTATTCTCTCGCTTAAAACAAAGATGGCCCGCCTGAGCGACAGTTGGCAGAGAAGGTCTAGGCGAGCCTCTACTAGTCTCGCTTACGCGAGACTAGCTCGCTTGGGCGAGACTATCAGTTCTCGCCACTGTTCATATTTGCAACAGCCATACATTCATGTCTAAAACACATAGCAAAGCATTTTTATGCAATCACAGCAACACACACTTCATACTAACTCGAGATAGATCAAAAATAGGCAAGAAATTATAAAATGCAAGAAAACCTAGCTTTCCTTACCTAGAAATAAGCTAGCACAAGACTCCTAAACCAAAACTAGCGAGCACAGCAGCTCCAAGGTTAGCTCAGTGAACTGGAGATTAGTGGAACAGAGGGGAAACTGGATCAATAAGGGAAACTTCAGTTGCAACTAAGACAATAGAGCTAGAATAGAGGAAAAACAGTTGGGAGGTTAACTTACATGGATCAACGGGGTCCTTCTAGCTCAACGTAAGAGTGGAAGCAAAACCCTAACAGAGCACAAGTTTGTAATAGAAGAGCAAAACAGCTGTTTTTCTGAAAATGAAGAGAGTGAAAGTGTTTCAATTGGTTTAGGGTCTTTGGTTCCTTATGGGCCAATCCTAGGCCCAACTCGTTTGGGGCAGCCTTTTAAAATAAGGGCATAAATAGTAAGTGGGCCTTACATTCCCATTCTCAAAATTTTGAATAAAAGTGAAAACAATATTGTTGTCAAAAAGGATTCCAAAAAAATTATATTTTTTCGTTATTCCATAACGAAAAATTTAGTTTAATGTCTGATTTAATGTAAAATTAATGAAACTTTAAATGGCAAGTTAATATTTGTTAGATACACCGAGAAGATTATAAAACAACAAAAATTTGGAGATGCTGAAAAAATGTAGATTTGCATTAACAAGGAAGAGTCAAAGTTAAAACTATTGTCAATAAATAACCAAGGTAAAACCATTAGAAAAATTAAAAATACCCTAACCAAGGTAAAATCCCCTTTCATTTATACATTAGCACATTGATTCCTTGCAGCAAAATATGACAGATGTTGTCTGAAGCATGCATAAGAGATGTTGTTGTTAGTCTTCCCCCATAAACCTCATTATTAACCCTTACCTCCTACCCCAATCCTCAATCTTTAATGAAAATAGATTGTGTAAAATTATTTTGGTTATTAGAACATGCTCAAGTTTGTTAAACAATTTCTTAACTATTATATTGTATAGACACCCACCAAAGAAATGGGTCCATACACATAAATAGTTAAAAGTTTAACAAATGATTTAGTTACCATAGAATATATCATAGATGATATATTTACATGCAACTTTGTTCTACACATATCACTGCCTAATGAAACTTAAAATGTTTACATATAAAACTAGAGGATAATTTTTCCTTATTTCAAACTCAATCAATAACTAATTATTCTTTAGATATATTAGATCATAATATATCTCAGTGCAATTTCCTAGAAAAAAAAATTGAACTAAGGTAAAGTATCTCCTTTCCACTTGTTAGTTTTGCCTTTCCAAATTTTGCAATTTTTAGATATATTAGATTATGATAATATATCTTAGATACCACTACAAGAAAATATGAAAATAGCTTCCATATATTAGCTTGACATGGTATAGGAAGCAAATAGCATCCTAATAACGTCCATTACAAAGAAGCAAAAGAAAAATAAAAAAATGTTAGCGTATGCCTAACCCACCTTTAACCCAACCTAAAATATTATTTAAAATTTTAAAATAATAGAAGAAAAAAGTGCGTATGAAAAAACAAAAGTGCACCACATGTCATTTTATGAGTGGCCTACATAATAAGTTGCACAATTGTATTAAATTTCCAAAATTTCATTATTAAGCCACATGTCGTTTGTCTAAGAAGTGCATCATATTAATGATGGTATAGCGTGGGCTCAGCCCATGCTAGCTATTAATTTGGGTATAAGGGTTTGCCTGACGCAAAAGGGAATGCAAAAACAAAATATTATTTTATTGAAGAAAAGCTGAAACTTGTAGTGTAGCAAACACAAAGTATTATTTTATTCACGAAAGTTACACTACTTTATCTTACTCCTCGTATTTTCGCATATTTTCTCATTCCACTCTCATATTTCATTTTCAGCCATTTCACCCTGTCATTCTACTCCCAGCTTCCACATTTCTTCTCTATGAAACCCACTCTCCAACTTTCACTCTTCTTTGCACAACACAGACTTGAATGTAGGCTTCGCATTTCGCCATAGTGGGTCGTGTGCTTCAAGCTTCGAAGACTAGTTAGCGAGTTTGTGCCGCTGTGAGGTGTGAGTTTGGGTAAGCATTATGTCCCCTAAACCCTCATTTTTTTTTTCTTTTGGGGTTATGATGACCAACCATGAATATGAATGATGTTTTTCATTTTTTGAAATTAATGTTGAGGGTATTGTGATTCCCATTTTTTATGAGGATGTTTGGTTTGTGTGTGATAATGTGTGAATGGGAAATTTGGTGTTATTTTGCATTGTTTCTGTGTCAGGGGAAAAATTAGAAAGTAGTTTCGAAAAAGAGAAGAAATGTGTGGGTATTCATGAGACCATAGAGAATGGAAAGGAGTTAGGTGGGGGAAAGAGAAAAGGTGTGAGACTTATGTAGGGACAATGGTGTGCATCTATTTAAACAAGAATTCAATGTGCTTTGTGACGATTCCTTATTATATAGTTTCATTTGTTCTTACATGTTCCAAACCAAACCTTTTGCTATCTCTAACCTTTCTGAACACCTTTTTACAAAGAGATAGTAGTTCTACATCTATGCACAGGTGCAACATGAATAAAGCATATCATTAATCATAATTATTTCACCACATAACACTATCTATTCGAACACCATGGTTGGAGCAAAATCATCATGATGTATAAGACATGTATTTTAGGTTAAAAATGATTTGTCACTTCCTTTTTAGCTTAGAAAATGGGGGAATGTTTTGAAAATATTTGCCATCATTTTATCATTTTGAATAAAAAATTTTAGGATATGATTATAGTAATAATCTTAACTTTGGTGAAAGATGAAAGAAATTAATGAACCTATTTTAAAAAATTTAACTCTCAAACCACTTTTCTTATTTATTTAAGTGGGATCGGATATAATAATATAGTGTAGAAGTTCATTTAGACCAATTAAAGCGATCCTGAAGTGCATATTAAGACATTTTTCTTGCAAATTGCACTTGGTTTAAATAATCTTTATTTTTTTTACTGACGGATGGTTATTCGTCAGAACATATCCGTCGGTAATCAATGAATTTCTTGTAATGTTGCTTTCACTTTGTTGATTTTTATTTTTTGTTCTTGTCCTTTTCCATCTATCCAATCCAATCTTCCTCTTAATTTTTTCTACCTAATTAATGCCCTGTAACATAGGAAAACACTTAAGTGTATGCAGTCCTTCTTCATCCCTCCATTCCTCTCCTTTACTTCAAATTAAATTTTCACTTTCTATCTCTCACTATTCTTCTACTGCTAGAGAGTTCTGAGGTTGGTTTGGTTAAAGTGAATCTTAGTGGTGTTGCATAAATATCACAGGAAATGTAGTTTCATTCTTGGCCGATCTTCAATGTTGGACTATTGAGAACCTAAACCTTGATTGTTGTAAAAATATCATGGATGCTAGCTTGATGGTAATTTCTAAAAACTCTAAATTATTTTTCTCTTTAACCTTTGTGTGAGTTTAAAATTATAAGTGGCTAAACACCTTGTTGTTGGAGATTGACCTAACTACCTAATTCACGTAATTTATCTTCTCGTTTCCAACATTATTTTTTTATTCAAGGGTTAAATATGTTTTTGGTTCCTCAAGTTTTAGTGAATTTTGGAATTAGTCCCTCATCAAAACTTTATACCAATTTAGTCCTTCATCTTTCAAAATGCGTGAATTTAGTCCTTTTAACCAAATTTTGTTAAGTTTATCTGACATTTCAAGCACATTTCATGATAGTATTTAAATTAACATTGAAGCAAAAATGTGTCAAACAGTGTAAATAATTTAAATACTATCATGAAATGCGCTTGAAACATCATATAAACTTAACAAAATTTGGTTAAAAGGACTAAATTCATGCATTTTAAAAGATGAAGGACTAAATTGGTCAAAAATTTTGATGAGGGACTAATTCCAAATTTCGCTGAAACTTGAGGGACCAAAAACATATTTAACCCTTTATTCAATTAATTGTTTTTACTTTAATCTAAATGTTTGTTTGGCCTCGTTATCCAAATCACAGTTTTCATAATTTTTAATTGCATTTGAATTTTTCTTTATAGTGTAAGAAATGGGTAAACGCTCTAGTATAACCTGTGACTGGGAATATGGACAAGAATTATGAAGTGAGTTGTAAGTCACATTATTTCATGTTGGTTGTAAGACAAAGCTCACCAGGAATCTTGTTCTCCCTTAAGTAATCTAAGAATTTTATCACCAAAGGATCAAGTTTCATACTTGATTATCTTTGTTGTTTTCAAAATTGGAATCATTAGAATAATATTTTCTTTTTTATTAAAAAAACCTAAAATTCTTATTTGAATGTTTAATTTTTTATTATTCAAAATATTTCTTCGATTTTCGTTCTCTTATTCAAAATCCTTATGATTAATTTAGCAAGTACGTGTGGATCCAATCCTTAGACTTATATTCATTTACTATTTGTAAGAAATTGGTACAGTTGTCAAATAGTCACCAATGGCATCAACATATATGAGGTATAACATTTCATGATTTATCTCATAAAGCATAATATCAGATTTCTCAATTTTTGTGGAACCAATTGACATATAATTGATCTTTGTTACTGGTGTTGGAACTTGATGTTTCAATGTTAGCTTTGCATCGGTTTTGCCACCATGTGTGTCCTAGTTTTTTTTTCGAAAGTTTTTCCGATCACTTTATCACTCTCCCATTCCTTGTTTACCAAATGTGTATATGTGTTTGAATTATGTTCTTCACATGATGTTTGGGTATCATAAGTTTTATTCGAAGGGTAGGTTAGAAGGTCCTAGGCTATGTGATTGTAGTTATGAAGTTTGTTGTTATGAAGTCTTTTCTTAAGGGCTTGGTTGTGGTAGCAAGTAATACAGGTCTTCAACAACTACAACCTTTTTCCCCTCTAGGAAGGGTTTTTTTTACCAAGTCCTAGTTTTTTAAGATTTTGTATTTTCTGAACCTGACACTATAATTAGGGATGTCAAAAAAATTCGTACTCGCAGGTATCCGCAAATAAAACCCGCAACAGTTAAAAAATGGATATTAAGAATGGATACCCATGGGTAACGACTATGGGTATTTTTTATACCCACATGTTAACGGGGCGGATACGAGTAACATAGTATCCGTGTTTGTGGATACCAGTACCCGCTATACTTAATTTAAATTAAAAACAAATTATTAAAATATTAACACATTGATTTTGAATGGGTTATTTTTAATCAATTGGTTTTAAAAAATCTCCATTTATTTGTAAACCATCATTCAACACAATTTAAATGAGTTATTTTTCACTTTGTTTGAAATTTATAGAGGTTAAGCATTGTATTTTTATTTGAATTTATGGATTAATTTTTTTATTAAATATTAAATTTCTCTTTTTTTAAATATCCACGGGTACCTATGGACATCCGTGAATATTAAAAAAAATATATGGGTACCTACATAGTGGATACCCGCACAGATATGGGTATAGGTACGAGGCGGATATTTATCCAGCGGGTAGGGTCCGAGGAAACTACTACTTGTACCCTACCTGCCTCGTTGACATCCCTAACTATGTTGATATGGCAAGTGGAAGACGCAATGAGGTTGATATGACAAGAAATGGCGATAATGTAGGACCGAAATGTTCGCTACACTTCAACGAGTACAAGTGAAGTCCATCCTGACTATGTTGAAGACCATGATGACCACCCCCTTTCTTGAAGTTCACCTCCAATGTTAGATAATTAATTCACATGTAAAACTAGATTTTTAACTTGTACATCTTTTTCTATTTGCTACATTATGTGCTACCTAAGTTATTCTAGTTATTTCATTACGTTTGCAAGTCATATAGTTCACCATTTTCTTGCCCAATGGAACCTACTTTTGAAATGTTATGTAATATTTTGAAACACTTTTTGGTTAGGTCTTTATGCAATTATATGTCATTTTGGAATTTGTAGAGACATAATATCTTATAATGCACTCTTTTTGGTGTTTATTTCCAAACATATGTTTGTCATTTTGGAATTTGTAGAAGCATAGTCTCTTATAATGTGGATTGGAGTTGTTTGTTTCTAGACATATCTTTGAATCTAAAATGGTATAATCAATTTTGAGTCTTCTTAGGTTATTGAGTTATTGAATATTGAGTTGTATTTGGTATAAATGATTTTGAATTTGGAATTGTATAATGGATGTTGAAATTTGGATCTAAAATTTTTTATGTGATTGCATATTCAGCTGTATGTGGTATGATTTTGGGTATTTTTAGATTTTGGTTTTCGTTATTTTAATCGAAACATGTAGCTTAGGTTGTCGCCAGTAAAAAAAACTACTTGTATGTTGTTCTTTTTGAAACGTATCAATAAGCTAGACCCATGCATCGAGTTGTTTAATGCCATAAATAAACTCTAACACTTAAGAAATATGTCGGACATGCGAATTCACACCTCTTACAACTAACACAGTTCTTTGTTCTTGGGGCAAAAACAATTTGTTTAACTTTACATTCGTCCCAAGGTATCGTTTCTAACACATATGTTGGGCAGGCTTGTACACATTGAGTACATCCTATTCTTATATCATAAATCTTTACTAAATATGTCATTGGATCATAATCCTTGAACATAAAAAATTTAACATTTTCAATCTAGTAAATTGGTAAACCAATTATATATATATATATATATATATATATATATATATATATATATATATATATTATACCAGATGAATAAGTGATTTATAAGAATTTTGCTACTAAATATATTTTTAGATTAATAACTAATAAGAGAATAGAACCAAGATACTTTGATTTCTTATCTTTGTTTTCGCAAATATGATTAAAAAGAATATATCATTTCTGCTAACTTGAATGGAATATATAATACACACTATTCAAAATTAGATTTTTTTTTATGAGCAATACTATTTATTCAACAAATTTGATTGATTGTTATGGGTTGATTTTCTCTTAAGATATATTGAGGAAGTAGTGGTTAGGATGGTCCTGAACACGGCCAAGTCAACGCTACAAGATAAAATAATTAAAAAAAAAAGAGTTAGAGTGGGTCAAAAGACTTCTAGGACAACTCTAAGTAATAAATTAATTTAAAAAATTAAGTTAGCGTGAGCTTGGTCATCTCTAGGCCCACGCTACCTAATAAATTAATTTTAAAAGAAAAGCATTCTATAAGGGCTATGCGGAAGCTAATACAATGCTACACATCTAAAAAAAGTTAGCATGGGTTTACAAACAGTTTAACCGACTCTACGCATCTTAATAATTTAAAAAAAAATGTATTTATAAAGGGCATGGACGTTGCAAGTTTTTGTTATAAATTAATAAAAATGGTGGTGCCAGGTAGTTGGGACGCAAAAATAAAGCTGCAAAAAAGATTGAGAGTCGCCTTTTAATGGGTGTGATTGTATCTAATTTGCTTCCAATTTTTAAAGCGCACTCAAATATGGAAAAGCTTCTTGGTACAGGGTAAGGGTCGAAAACTCACACATGACGAACGCATTAGCTTTCGTTTTTTACTTGAGGTAAGTTTGTTAGGACTCTAATCATGACTGTTCTTGTAGTGTACATATCCTATGTCTATCCTTATCTTTTATCTTTAGTTACTTTGTTATTATTCCTTATTTATATTTTGAGCTTAGCCCTATGCGTATTTTCTACACAAGGGAGATTAATCCCATATATAGTTTTGCACTATATTTAACATGGTATCTAGAGTCAAGTTCTTTTAGAAAATAATTTCATCACCTTTGTCTTTGCTCTCGTCGTCATTGTCAACATCACTAGAGTTCCAATTTCGACAAGCGACCACGCGATTTTGACCATCTCATCCAAATGACCACTATGACGTCAACGACACCTTCATTGGAGCTCCCACGCATTCTCACATGCCTTTCAAGTTCCTTTCTCTTTAAGGGTGTTTTTTTTACCTATGTCAGACCCTCAATTTATAGACTTTCATAATTGGATTTGGACTTGATTTGGTACTTGAATAAATTGTAAGAGATAATCCTTAATATATCTTTTAATCTTTGGAGATTCCATATCTTTGAATTATTTTTTAATTATTCTGACTTGTAATTTGAGTAACCAACTTTGTGAATATCTGATATTGTTGATAATCTATGACTATTCAATATGTTAGTCATTCTGCTGATAATCTTTGCAAATCTCTTAGATTTCCAGTTATTTGCAAAATATAATCCACACATTTATTTTTTCCACTTTTACTGAATAAAACTTGAAATATCAAATAAAATCAAAAAATAAAATAATAATAAACATAAAAGTAAACTAAAATAAAAACATGATAATGCCTATTATCAATAAGAAGGCCATAGGTTGGATTCTCTGTTATTTAAAAGGTATCTGTAAGAACCGAGAAATTTATATAATTAATTAAATAATTATTTAATAAATGCGGATAGTAGGAGCCTTTAAGGCATTTAATGCGGATTATTATGATGTGAAAAAGTACTTGCTCAAGTGGTTGAGAGTACTTAAATGTCTAAGAGGACTTGGGTTCAATTTCTATGTATGCCATTTGTGTATTATTTAAATTATTATTATTTTTGATAATATAGAGTGATAATATAATCATAGAATTATATTAATCATCACGAAACATGAATTGGTTAAATGGCATTAGCATGGTCATGGGTTCAAACCTTGGTAGAACCATTTTAAGCTTCCTTTTTGCCAAAATTTATTGTGGCATGAAGGTGAAGGGGCATAGGAACCCTAGCTAGCCAAATAGCAGCCAAAAGTGACTGAAAAACAACTCATAATGGAATTTAAATGGCAATTACATTCATTTTAATGCCATTTTCGTTTTTGGCCATTAACCACAATTAAGGACCATAATAAAAAGGCAAACTAAATCAATTAGAAGGGTTTTTGAGACTGGAAAATTAGAGTGATGTAAGGAACACGAATTCAGAGGAAACAAAGTGATTAGAGAGTAAGCAAAGGAGCTGAATTGGGTTGGAGCCAAGGGAGGAAATTGGTGATCAAGGAAGAACTCTAGAATCATCTATTTTAAAGCGAGGAATCCAGGTTAGGGGAGCTGAAACCGTACTTTTATTTTGTGTTGTTAAATGGTATGAAAAATTGGATGTATATAACCTGCTTATATCATGTAATTTTCATGTTTCTGTAATTTTCTAGAAACCACCTAGCGGGTGATGAACCACTGCCAGGTGACTCATCCTTTTCTGGGTTATTTTGGGGTTCCAGAGATGGAACCGCCTGGCGGCAAGGCTTGTGTCGCCAGGCAACACGTGACTGCATACCCAGTTTTCTGGATTTTTGATGAACCGTCTGGCGGTGATGAACACCTGCCAGGCGACGCGAGTCAATTTGGCTCGATTTTAATGTTTTGGGGTTTTTGGATTGATTCTATTCGGGGGGGAAAAGATAGTGCCAATTGTTTGGAAATGATTGGAAGCCCGAATTCACTGAAGTATATAAAATTGAAGGTTCGATTGGGTGAAAATTGCATGAATATCAATTGGTGGGTTGATGAATTGGGGATTTCATAGTCGCACTAGATTAAGTGGTAAGGTTAGTGGAATTTCTATATGGAGGAGTCTTATGAAGGAATAATGAATATAAAAACATGTGAAGGTAGCCTATTGGATCGTAAATCGAGTGGAACAAGAATTGTAGGGGTTGGAATAAGGTTCGCAGGTGTTGAGGAAATTTTTGGGTTCTTCGAACTGTAAGAACCGCCTGGCGACACCCAATTGGCCGCCAGGCGCCACACCAGAGGTGCGTGGTGTTTTGATTCACGAATAACACTGTTTTTCGTACTTTTCACACAACAGTAACCACCGGGCGGTAGTTTAGTCCCGCCGGGCGCCAGGCTCCTAATTCTGGGCGCTAGGGGCCACTAATTTTTTCTAGTTCGCATAGTTTTTGTAAAACTGCATTTTCCGGTTCATTAACCGTCCGATTTAGGTGAAATTTTGCCAGGTGGTCCATAACATGTGGTTCTTCACTTTCAACGGTGGAGATTGGATTTGGAGGTCAGTAGCTAGAGATATACATTGCTTAGTATTGCTTATTTTGGAGTCTGTAAAATACATGAATAAGCCCTTGATTAGTTCAAGTAACTTCTAATGAAGCATAATTGGGTTATATGGTAAGTCTCCATCAATTTGAATGTTCCTTTGGGTTAGTCACATGTGGAAAATTGGTTTGGTGAAGGCATGGGTGTCAATATTAAATTGCATTGGTGCATAAGATCATGTGTTTAAAATTGTTAGAGTGTTGCTTCTTATATTTTGTTTGAGCATGCTTGGGATGGTTTATATGACTAGGGGATGAATGCACATGTGAGGTGCTACGAGGCCTGGAACATTATAAATGGCAATGCTTTTCATTAGGGGTACTCTAGAATGAGAGCAAATGAGAGCAACCTATGTGAAGTGTGCTTAAACCTGAACTAAAACTAGTATTGTGCAAGTACTGGTGTAGCGCCTGGTGGTGGTGATCGACTAGCCAGGCGACAACGTAGAAACAGGGAGTTCTGGATCACAGTGGCGCCTAGCTGTAAGGAGGGGTGCGCCAGGTGGAGTCTGCAGTTCAATAAATACTAAGGAACGTGGCGCCTGGCGGTAGAGAAGTCTCGCCAGGCGATAGTTGTAGTGGCAGTGAAGACTAAGGCGCTTAGCGCTTGGCGGTACGTGTCCCCCGCCAAGCGATTTTGCTGCAACAGATTGGTGTTATGCTTGCTATGATGTGTGTGATCTACAAGGCTTTTAGGATATCTTAAAGGTCGGCTTGCTGGTGTTCCTTGAGTTGAGCTCGGAACGTATCCCTTGAGTTGAGCTTGGGATAGGGGTTAAGCACGTGGCACTCCTCGAGTTGAGCTCAGAATGACATCCCTCGGGATGGCGGATGAACACGAGGAACCCTTGAGTTGAGCTCGGGTTGGTGAGTGTTGCCGGTGTGAGTGTGTTGGTTGTGACCAGTACGGATAGGTCCAGATAGATTGCCCTCCTCAGTAGTTGACTGACGAGTTTGGTAGTCTTGGGACGTTACGAATTATGTTCGTATATGGGAACTCCACCTAGCGTTACGGTGTATGATCCGTAGCATGGTTTCCCGCACGTGCTCTATTAGTTGTGGCCAATAGGTATGGCAGCAAGACACCTTGAGGTACTCATTAGAAGACGTAAAACACGATTAACATGGTGGTGGCCATGTGATGGGATATCAAGGGATGGATTTCCTTTGGTGTGATGGTGTGATTGTATAATTGTGCCATAGATATATATATATATATATATATATATGTTTATTTTGTTAGCTCACCCTATCTACTTGTGTTTGGCGATGATCGTGTTCGCGGTACACGGGAGTAGATGATGTTGTAGGTGGATCTAGTGAGGCATAGAGCCGAAGTGGGGCTAGACTGGGATAAAAGAGTTTTCTCAGAGCTTTATTGTTTTATGATTTGGAATAATTTAGTAAACACTTTGCGATACTTATGATTTAATCAAGTTTATGATTTGGTTTTAGTTTATTTGACTGTGTAATGAAGTTTTAGATTTCATGCGTTTTGGGAAATGAGATTTAATAAATGACGCTGACGTATTATTTCTATTTTATTTTATTTAAAATCGTAATATCCGGACGGGATGTTACAGTATCAATCACAAAATTTTGATGGAGGAGGAGTACAAACCTATAGCTCAGCCTTAGAAAAAACTCAATCCTATAATTATGGAGGTTAAAAGGAAAAAGGTGATAAAATTGCTTAAAGTTGGCATGATTTACCCTATAGGGTTTGGGTAAGCTTTGTGCAAGTTGTCCCATAGAAAGGAGGTGTGACTGTTATACAAAATGAGAAGAATGAATCAACTCCCTTTGTGACAGTCACAAGCTGGAGAATGTATATTGACTTTAGGAAGTTGAACCAAGCCACAAGGAAGGACCATTTCCCACTTCCTTTCAAGACTAGATGTTAGAAAGGTTAGTTATACAAGCCTACTATAGTTTTCTGAATGGTTATTCAGAATATAATCAAATTTTAGTTGATCCAAAAGATTAGAGAGAAAACTGCACATAGAAAATGTCATTTGTATTGTGCAATGCTCTAGCCACCTTTAAAAGATGCATGATGGATATCTTTTTAGACTCTATTGAGAAAAGCGTAGAAGTCTTAATAGTTTTGGCTCACCATTGGAGTCATGCTTGGACCATTTGAATGTAGTTTTGAAAATATATGTAGAGACAATTTTGGCCTTGAACTAGAAATTGGAAAAAATGCCACTTCATGGTAAAGGAAGGCATACTCCTTGGACATAAAATTTCTGAGAAAATAATTGGGGTAGATCCAGCCAGAGTGGATGTCATTTCTAAACTTCCTCCTTCTACCAATGTCAAAGGTGTAACACTCGAGAATTTAAATAGTTAAATAAATAATTATTTAATAAATGTGGGTAGTGAGAACCTTTATAGCATTTAATGCTTGGATTTATGATGTGAAAAAGTACTAGCTTAAGTGGTTGAGAGTATTTGATTGTGTTGAGAGGACTTGAATTTGAGTCCTATGTATGCTAGTTGTTTGCTAACTTTATTGTTTTGCATGTATGCTTGAGACTAGAGTAATAAGAAAAAATCATAGATAAGTATAAATTACCAAGAAACATGAATTGACTTGATGGTTGTGCATATTATTTGGTAATTGGGAGGTTGTCGGTTCAAACCTTGGCTAGAGTAAAATAATAACATCATTTTTTTATGCCTTAAGAACGAATTGAGGATATGAAGAGCTAGAGATAGGTTCCACGAATCTGGACACAAACAGAGAGATTAATTGGAATTGATTAGGTTTTAAGGACCCTATTAAATAGGATAATTAATTTAATTCGATTTAATTCGTTTTTAAATTAATTTAATTAAGAAGAGTGTTGACTGCCGGGAGAAGGTCTCAGGAGGGGAGATCAACATTGGAGCAAGGAGGAACCTATGTCGATCAAATTTTAGTGGGATTTTAGGTTAGGGGAAGCTGAACTTCTTTCTTTTCTCTTTTATGGTTTGATGCATGATTCTTGTTGTTTGCTCCGATGTATGAACACATCCAAAAATGCTTAATTGTCTTTTGTTTTCTTTCTGTTAGTTTTTTTTTTGTCTTTTGGGTGTGTGAACCTGTAAGAGGAGTTATTGTGATTTTATATTATGATACTGGTATAGTTTTACTGCACTTTTGTGAATAAGATGCCTACTCCATATTTTGTATGGTTTCTTTTAGATTTTGTATTGTTGGTTCGAATCTTCCTAGGCATAAAGGAGCTAACTATATTTCTGTAGAATGGGTTTCGTTATTAAAGTTTAGAAGCATATTGCCATGAGAAGATTGTTAATTTGGTTTGATTTTCGGGTTAGTAGGAATATAGTTACAATGGGTTCTTATCAACGAACGTGCAGAATTGATGTGTCATCGTGTTGCTTATTTTTTATTTTTTTCCATTTTATATGAGATGGTACAAAAGGGGATTTTCTTTAGGGGTTGGGGCATTTAAGTTTTATGTCCTAGGCAGTGAAGATTCTAATCAAATGGGGAATTGTTTTAACATGACAGATTGAATACCCCCTAAATACTTAATTAATATTATTCTAGTTTACCAATCTTTTCTTTGTGGTTGGAGTTTTGGTAAAAGATGTACAATAAACTCATTTGATTGGATGACAAATGGTGATTGTTTTAATGAGTGGATGTGTGCCAAATAAATTGCAGTAGCTTTATTATAAGTATAAGTACAAATTTGGTTTTCTTTCAAAATTATATGGCATGGCTGCAAAATTTTCATGGGGTTAGTAATTTTAATTGGATGTCTTAGCATTATAAAGAAATTTTGGATTTTTTTTATATTTTATCATGTGGAAGTTATTATGTTGTTGTTTCCATTTAGTTAAAGATATATTGAAAAATATGGGTTGTGCTCTTATTATAACCGTATTCACCATTCTAATAATTTCTATTTGTTCATTTTTTATATTAAATTTAATAGTTATTAGGAATAAGTTAGTGTTAGAGAGTCCAAGGGTCATGATGTTGTGTAATAAATAAGAAAATAGTTTGAGTTTGAAGAATTGTACTGGTGTTATATATGCAGCGGGTTGTTTATATATATATATATATATATATATATATATATATATATATATATATATATATATATATATATATATATATATATATATATATTTGATTTCAAAATTTTAAAATGGTATTCACTTTTAAGTTTGTCTCAATTTAGTACCCAAATTCGAAATCTGCATCAATGTAGTACCTCCTTTAAGTTTTCGCAAACGCCGTTAAGTACCTTGCGACGTGTCAACCTCTGGTTTTTTTAATTTTTTTTTAAATTTTTAAATTTTTTTAAAAGTTTAGAAAAAAAAATTGTCACGTGTCAAATCTTTAATGTGACACGTGCCACGTGGCAAGGTACCTGCCAAATATCATTGTCTTGATTTCAACTTAGTTCCCACATGTGTCTATTTGTTTCAATTTAGTACCCATATATGTTTATTTGTTTCAGTTTAGTCCTTGCTCTATTTGTTTGAATTTTATTTAAATATATTTTTTTAAATAGAGAAATATTGTATCTCTTTTATGACAAAATTTATTATTTATATAAATGTTATATTGATATTTGTTACTAAAAATGACTTATAAAATCAAAAATTAAGTATTGAAATTTATATTAAAGTTAATGGTAAAAGTCATGAATAACAGATTTATGTTTTGTTACATTGATATTTGTTATACTCATGAATAACAAAGTTTTGGTAAATTTGTTATTCATGATTTTTACTATTAACTTTAATATAAATTTCAATACTTAATTTTATAAGTCATTTTTAATAACAAATATAAATATAACATTTATATAAATAATAAATTTGGTCTTAAGGGAGACACAATATTTCTCTATTTTGTAAAAAAATATTCAGACAAAATTGAAACAAATAGAGCGGCTACTAAATTGAAACAAATAAACATATATGGGTACTAAACTGAAACAAATAGATACATGTGGGGACTAAGTTGAAATCAAGACAATGACACTTGGCAAGTACCTTGCCACGTGGCGGTACCTTGCCATGTGTCACTGACAATGCCACGTGTTACATCAAGGATTTGACACGTGGCAATTTTTTTTTAAAATAATTCAAAAAAAAAAATTTTAAAAAAAATTAAAAAACCAGAGGCTGATATGTGGCAAGGTACTTAATGGCGTTTGCGAAAACTTAATGGAGGGTACTACATTGATGCAGATTACGAATTTGGGTACTAAATTGAGACAAACTTAAAAGTGGGTATCATTTTGAAATTTTGGAACCAAACTGCGTATCATCCGAGTAATTAAGCCTAAAAAAATGGAATGAGTATCTTTGGATGTTTAAAATTGTGAATTAAAGCGTGGTTGGATATTTTACGAAAAGTTTGGTTACGGGGCAGTAGATCCCTTATATGGTGTATTTAATGTTTTTTTTGTATAAAATTTTTATAAGTGATAAAGTTGGATGAATGGCTGAAAAAATAAGGTTATTAGAGAAGTGAAGATTGTTTTGTTTTATTTGTCAATAAATAATTTCGTAGGATAGATCTTTAGTTTTTTTTTTCTCTTTTCTTTGCTTTGGGATGTTGTTTATAAAAAGAAAAAATATATGGTGATGTGATTATAGAAGGTCCAATAGAATTAGTTTTTTTTTTGCAGTATTTTAATTTATATGATTTTAATATTTGCATATGAATATATATTAGCATAGATAGCATGATTTTAGTATATATGTGTATGTTATAGATTAGCGGGGTGATTATTATACAAAGCATATTTTAAAGAAATATTATATTATAAAGGGACGAGGATTTTTAGGTTACGAAGATGATGTTTTGGATTGGATGAGAACTTGTTTGGTTAATTGTTGTATGGACAATGTTTTGGAACCTTAAACCAGTAGTGTCACACTACTAATGTGGCGCCTAGCAGTGCAAGTAGACCCACCAAGCAATAGGCCACGAAGAGAATTCTAGGACAAAACCTAAGAGTTGGTGCTTGGCGGCGTGACTTGTCCGCTAGGTGATTGTCCACGAAGCGATATGGAACTAGTTTTTGCCTAGTGATACGAGTAATGCGCTAGGCAGTTTTGGGAGCAGAGTTGAACTACGAGGAGGATTCTACACAGCTTTGGATGGAGGTTTTGATGTGATGCTTTGCTAGGGGTCCAGTTACGAGTGCAACTTGTATTGGGGTAACACGTGGCCACTCAAGGTTGTAACCCGGTGGTTTTGGAAGTCTAGTGGAATGTGCAAGATCGTGGCTCGTACGGATGAGTTCCGGAAGGTTGCCCTCCTCGATATTAGCTGACGAGTTTGGTAGTCTAGGGACAAATATTAACTGCAGTTCGTATTGGGGAACTCCACTTGGTGTCACGGGTTGTGGCCGTGACAAATTTATTTCCGCATGTGGACTATTAGGTGGTGGTCTTTAGTCGAAGGGGCGAGTAGACACTCGTGACAGCAAAGATCGATCAATGTGAGCAGATGGTGTTGTAGGAGGTGTTGGTGGGACTTAGCGTCAGAGTGGGGCAACTCAGGGATATTTAATTTCTACAATTTTATATTATTTTTCTGTAATTTGGATTTTAAATTTGGATTTGGAGATGTAAGGATTGGAATTAAATTTTATACTTTCAACGTTTTGGGACTTATGATAAAATTTTATTTTCCCACGTTTTGGGAAATGTGTGGAATAAATGTTATTTATTTATTTATTTATTATTAATTTTATTTAAATAAGTAATATCTGGCTAGGATGTTACAAAAGGAATGAAGTGTTTTCTTGGCCATGTTGGTTTTTACTAAAGGTTTATAAAAGATTTTTCAAAGATTATTAAAGCAGCGCCTGAGCTCATCACCAATAATAATTGCACTTGTTTTGAGCCTACGTGTGATGCAAGTGATTGTGTAGTAGGTGCATTGAAAAATAAGAAATTTCATGTCATATACTACACTAGCAAGGTTATAAATGACTCAAACTACTTATGTGACTATAGAAAATGAGCTTTTGGCCATAGTGAGCGGACTGGAAAAATTCAGAGCCTACTTTATAAGATCATCTATCATTATTTTTACTAACCATGCAACTATTAAGTATCTACTCACCAAGGTAGATTCCAAGCCAAGATTAATTAGATGGATCCTATTGCTTCAATAATTTGTTTTAGTGATCAAAGACAAAAAGTGATAGATAAAAAAAATCAGAACTAGCCTATTGAAAAAGAATGCACCAAACAACGATAAACAAAACTGAATTAAGAAAGACAGGATCAAGTCTTATGATATGTGCATATTGTTGAATTATTTTTTTATCAGTGAGTATTGCTCATCTTGAAAAAGCCAAATTCCTTTCTAGCCAAACCATGCTACAAGCTCAAAAGCTCTTAGTGATCTATGTCGGTGATGTGTAAGTAATAATTGAAAATAAGATACGAAGCTAAGTGAAAGCTTACAAGGTGTTTAGAGCTAAACACTTAGGCAATATTCTTTTGAGCGGATCTATTGTTCAAGGAGAATGGAGAGTGAGGCATAGAGGGTGAGCATCGTGTTCTTTTTGGAGTGATGCAAGGGAATGGTAGGCACGAAATAGCAAGATTGTTCAAAAATTCCATCCCATTACTGTTGAAAAGATTAGAGGGTAATGGATAAGAAAATACCACTTTATCCTTATTATATTTAGGTTTTACCTCTCATACCCAATCACATCATCTTTATTTTGTTAATAAATTTTCCAATAAAATTTTGTTTTCATTGTTAATTATTTAATGAAATAGTTAAAAAAATTATTTCAATTTATTGTAGTCTTTAAATTTTTCATATGTTTTTTTTACGTGTCACATGAAAATATTATTTATTTTAAAAATTTTAGATAATTTAGTTTATTAATATTTACCAATTTTAATTTTTTAACAAATAAATATATGTAATTTTAGTTTTAATTTATTAATAAAATTAAAAAAAATTATTATTAATAAAAATCTAAAAGTTAAAAATATATAAACAATATATAATTGTATAGAATTTTAAGAAAAGAAAAACAAATTATTAAAAATCGTTACCTATATTATTAACAAACATAATCAAATTGAAAAATGTGTTCATATCAAATAAACCAAACATTTTATACTTCAAAGACTACTATTAAAAAGAAAAAAAAATATAAAACATAAATAAATTATTTCCCATGTAAACATTAAATTGGTAAATGTTAAATTTAATTTTATACCAAATAAATTTTATTATTCATTTTTTTATACATATATCTTTTATTATTTCAGACAATCAATAGAAATTAAATACATTATTCTAAATCATTTATATAACATTTATATTACTTTTAACATTAGGAACATTTTGGTAATTTCATTTTTTATCTATTAAAAGTTTCTTTTTAATATGTTACATCACTCAATTCAATCACAAACTTCGTTCTCTAATCCACTTTAAAATCACCTCCTAATTCCTTAAAAAGAACACCATCAACTTCACCCTCTAATCCATCCAATCTCTTCCTCTCCATCTCTCCCTAATCCTTCCTCTCAAAAGAACACAACCTTAAACTGGGAGGTTCTTTGTGCAAGATTAAATTGAAGCCATGAGAAAATTCTTTGTTGATTTTAAAACCGTGAACTAAATTACAATTGTGTTTGGTTAATTTATGAATGGATTCCATTTTGTTGGAACTAGTTCTTTTACCAACTCATGTTTATATCTTTGCCATTTTGTATTGAATTTCCTTGCTTAATTTGAGGGCAAACAAAGAGCTAAGTTGGGAGGAGTTAATAAGTGTCTAGAATGCCTAAATTTCCACATGAATTTGACACTTATAATGCATAAATTGTTTATGTTTTGAGAGTAGTTGAACTTTCCTATGTTAAGGTTGGATGTAATTGATTCTAATTCTCTATAGTACTACCTCTTTAACATTCATGTATGTTTTTATTCAATTATTTGTGGTTTGATTTATGCTTATTGTTTAGGTGAATTAACTAATCCTTTTAATTCACTATTTTGGATTGAGTTCGAAAACTAATCTTAAATTGTGGTCCAACCAAACCTCCTCATTCTTGTTAGAGGCTTGTACATGCTTGAACACTTGGGCTAGATATAAAGTCGTGCACTTAAGGCAAGGATTCCTTCAACTAGGAGTGGAGGAATCACATTGGGTACCAAGACATTGCATGAATTACAAACTAGATATTAAGGACAAGTAGTAGTAGCACAATATAAGAAGAAAAAATGAAGTCTAACCTTAAGATGTATTTACCATCATATTTTCTAAATCCTTATTAAGTCTTTTGATCATCACAAATTAAATAAACAATGTTCCATTGAATCCAGAATTAAATATTGGACAATCTTAACAAATCCATATGGATATGACACTTGTTTGATACTACTACACACCTAGTACACTTGCTGGAATTGGTTGTTTCTCTAGCATCTCATCACGAAGCAAGTCTCAACATTATTAGAAGATATTTTAATTGAATATTTGACTGAAGAATTAATCTAAATAATATCAAAGATAATTGAATAGTTAAGAAAGGAAACATTCTTTGATTGAAGAATGTAAATTCTATCATATAAGGAAGTATTTTGAATTCTTTTTTGATTGATTATTCTAAATAGTGCCATATGAATATCAACCAATCGCAAGACAGAAAATAGACTCTACAGATTGAAGACTACAAGAGAGTCTCCAAATGATTAAAGCCAGTTTGAAATTAAAATTGATGCAAGGCTGAAAAGGAAAAAATTGGTAATTCACAAGAAATAATACACTCTAATTGATTATCAATAACTTCAAAAGTAAAGAATGAAAGACAATATTTGAAGATATTTTATAATATTCTTGGATAAAATAAACTCATATTGGAGAGAAGTGACTCGTGATACCTGAAGAGGTTAAACACGTTGTAACCTAGAAGGGTTGACACTCATTGCTAGTCAAAGGTGTTGATTAGTGAATTTCTTAAGCAGGTGGCTTAAGAGACTAGACGTAGCCTTAGGTGGAGGTGAACCAATATAAATTCTTGTGTGCATTATTCTCTTCCTTACTCCTTCCTTTATTTGTAATTGTTGTAATATGTTTGTGTGAAAAGATTACCAAACGTCTACATGCTCTACTCAACCCCCTCCCCCTTTTCGAGCCATTATGCACCAACAAGATGATCCAAGGAATAAGATAACGAAATGAGTGATCTCCCTAAATGTTTAGTATACTGAAAATAACCAAAGAAGGTGTGATAGTTGTAAGTGTTCACATGTTGCACTAATCGATCTAAACCACATCGAATGGTACTTGAAAGGACATGGTTGTTGGAAAACTCCATGTTTTGAAACAACACAACATTTGAAAGCCCAATAGAAGCTTTCAGAGATGAGCTTATGATATGTCCTAATCCCTACCAACGATGGAAGAAAGTATTGAGAAAATAAACATGTTTATGAGGGAAGTCCCTTCCCCTTCTCTCTTTTACATGGTTTAGTTTTGTCTTAAGTAAAATCTAGAACTCATGTTTGTGTCTTGTGCTTTGTAGGTTTACTAGTGAAACCTCCCCCTTTTAAGGTTGCCACTTTCTAGAGGAATGAAGGGCTAAGTAGGAGCGTAGACCAAGGGAGTGTTCTCACCACACCCCTATTTTTGCTAAGTAAACCCTTGGAATTGGAAAAAGGAAAGCATCTTAGAAGTGGAGAAGAGAGCATCTTGGGATAGGGGCCACCATGCACAATTGGAGGAGAGCGAATGCACATTTATATTATTTTGTAATGAGTGGAGAATAGTCCCTCTCTCCCTTATCATTAGGCTTCTAGAAGGATACTATTTTATTTTGCTAGGAAGGCCTTTTACATTGTATTATTATTAGGAGGTCCATCACTTTGCCTATTTAAAAGGACCTCTTGCACACTTATAAAGGGTTGTTGAATGAAGAAGTAGAGTTATTATAGCCAATTTTGGTTGTGTGTGCCTTTCTTTGAGAGTGAACCAATCCCTTGGTCATATCTTTAACCTTGGTTCAAGTGGCAACAACCACCAGTCAACTTGGGTTGGTCCATCCCCTATTTGAGGCACCACCTTCCCCATCCCCTTCCATTTCTTTTCTCTTCAGCCTTTGTTCTTTATTTGAAGTTCATTTATGTTCTTTTCCATTTTATCTTTTCGCAATTTATATATGTTGTCCTCATTATCTTGTGTTCTTTCTTTGGTTAATTTGAATCCATCCTCTTCTCTCTTTTGAGCTATTTAAAGTACACCATCATATCTAGATAACCTCTTGGTTATCTTAATGTCTAGTAGGAATCTTTTTAGAGTTTTCTTAAGAGTTGTTAGGGTTCCCTAACTTTGCCTATTTAAGAGGACCTACTCCATACTTGTAAAAGGTTGTTGAATGAAGAAGTAGAGTTATTATAGCCAATTTTGGTTTTGCGTGGCTCTCTTTAAGAGTGAGCCTATCCCTTGGTCATATCTTTAACCTTGGTTCAAGTGACAAAAACCACCACTCACTTGGGTTTGTCTATCCCTCACCTGAGGTGCCACCTTCCCTATCCCATTCCATTTCTTTCTCTTTATCTTTTTCTCTTTATTTGAAGTTCGTTTATGTTCTTGTCCATTTTATGCTTCTACAATTTATGTTGTCCTTGTTATCTTGTGTTATTTCTTTGGTTAATTTGAACCCATCCTCTTTTCTCTTTTGAGTTCCTTTGAAGTGCACCATCACATGTAGATAACATCTTTGTTATCCTAATGTGTAGTGGGAATCTTTTGGACTTTTCTAAAGATTTGTTAGGAGGTGCCTCACTTTGCCTATTTAAGACGACCTCATTCACACTTGTAAAGGGTTGTTGAATGAAGAAATATAGTTATTATAGCCAATTTTAGTTGTGTGTGCCTCTCTTTGAGAGTGAGTCTATCCCTTGGTCATATCTTTAACCTTTATTCAAGTGACAACAACCACCACTCACTTGGGTTTGTCTATCCCTCACCTGAGGTGCCACCTTCCCTATCCCATTCCATTTCTTTCTCTTTATCTTTTTCTCTTTATTTGAAGTTCGTTTATGTTCTTGTCCATTTTATGCTTCTACAATTTATGTTGTCCTTGTTATCTTGTGTTATTTCTTTGGTTAATTTGAACCCATCCTCTTTTCTCTTTTGAGTTCCTTTGAAGTGCACCATCACATCTAGATAACATCTTTGTTATCCTAATGTGTAGTGGGAATCTTTTGGACTTTTCTTAAGATTTGTTAGGAGGTGCCTCACTTTGCCTATTTAAGACGACCTCATTCACACTTGTAAAGGGTTGTTGAATGAAGAAATATAGTTATTATAGCCAATTTTAGTTGTGTGTGCCTCTCTTTGAGAGTGAGTCTATCCCTTGGTCATATCTTTAACCTTTGTTCAAGTGACAACAACCACCACTCAACTTGGGTTGGTCCATACCCCATCTGAGGTGCCATCTTCCCCATCCCCTTCCATTTCCTTTCTCTTCATCCGTTGTTCTTTATTTCAAGTTCATTTATGTTCTTGTCCACTTTATGCCTTCATAATTTATGTTGTCCTTGTTATCTTGTGTTCTTTCTTTGGTTAATTTGAATCCATCCTTTTCTCTCTTTTGAGCTCCTTTGAAGTGAACCATCACATCTAGATAACCTCTTGGTTATCTTAATGTCCAGTGGAAATATTTTTAGAGTTTTCCTAAGCATTATTAACGCAAAACCTTGCACAACTTAAAAATATGAGATTGGCGCACTTCATTTGCTAATTAGAGCTTTGCTTTAAGGTATTTTCTCAGCTTGTTCTTGATATTTTCTTGTGTAGCTATCTTAAAATGGTCCAAATAATCCCACCTTTGGTTAAGATGGTGCAAAACTCTAAAAAATTATAGTTGTTACGTTGTTCTAACGTTAGGTGCATTCTATCACACTTAGCGGATGTTTTGACAGAGGCTACTATTTGTGCCTTTGTTGGGCCCCACATCTACGATGCTGAGCACTGCAACCCTATTTCTAGGGTCACCTTCACTGATTGCACTACGCTCGGCAAGACATCCTAGCATTGAGCGCGTACGTCGAATTTTGCTTTTGTCTATACTGCGTTGAGCGCGACTTGATAACACTAGGTGTCGTACTCCTGAGTTTTGCTATGCAATTTTAAGCTTTTGTTTTTTTCATAACATGCTTATGTATGCTTAGTTATAAAGTGATTTTATCTCAAGAAAAATTGCATGAATTGCCTAAATGTTTTGTGCTTTTCTTGTTTGTCTTTGAAAATTCTTAAGTTTTGTCTTTATGGTTTTCTTTCCATGAACTTCTTTGAGTGTATGGTCGGTGTGCATATTTCCATTTGATTTCCATTTTTCAAGAATTTGGACCTTTAGGGATTTGAACACTCTTGAATTGTTGTTTAAAAGTTAAGTGGATCCTACCTTTTAAATTTGGTGAGCTAGCCAAACACTTTGAGAGTTTTTTTTTTTTTTTCTTGTTGTTGACCTTAACCTTGTTTCTAGCTTCTTGTTGGTCTTATTTTGTAAATCTACAACAATAATTATTTGAACGATAATCCTTAGATAACCAATGAAGAATCTATTTTGAAAGCAATGGAATCAATCTATTTTCTTTATCATTGTTTTTATATCTTTTTATGTTTATCTTCTATTACTTTTATTATTTGACCAACTCCTTTTGTATAGGTTTAGGTATCATTCCTCATGTCAAGCCCTACAAGCATACATGGATAAGGAAGGAGGGTAAGATAGAGGGTAATAAACAAGTAATCATTAGATTCTCCAAAAGAAGGTACATGGATGAGGTACTTTGTGATGTTGTTCCCATCGAGGCCACATCTTTTGCTAGGTAGGCCATGATAATTTGATAAACACACCTTACATGCTATACCAATAAATATATTTTTCACTCTCATGGGAAAAAAGGTCACCTTAGCACCTTTAACATCTTAAGAGGTTAATGAGGACTAACCCAAAATGTAAAAAATAAAAATAAAGAAGAAAGGAAAGAAAAAGAATAAGCTTCCACAAAAGGGTTACTTCCCACAAAAAAAAAAGTCCCAAAGAAAGTTGGTCAGTTTCCTCCTCATTCTGCCTTCCCTCTCCTCTTAAGTCCACAAACCAAAGTGGTGTGTCACCTTCCATGTGAGGAAGGAGAAATTGCATCCTCAAATGAAGTCAAATTCCATCAAGAAAGGCTCAAAAAATTTGTGTTCAAATTCTCTCCAATTGCAAGAGAATGAAAAGTCCCTAACCTTGGCCAAAGATGGAGGAACATGCTTAGGAAAAATAAACATGTTTAGAAGGGAAGTTCCTTCTCCTTCTCTATATTACTTGGTTTAGTTTTGCCTTAAATAAAATCTAGAACTCATATTTGTGTTTGGTGTTTTGTACGATTGCTTGTGGCACCTCCTCTTTCTGAGGTTACCATCTTCTAGGCAAATGAAAAACTAAGGAGGAGCCTAGCCTAGGGAAGTATTCTCATCACATCACCACACCCCTAGTTTTGCTAAGAAGACCCTTGGAAGTGAAAAAGGAGAGCCTATTAGAAGTGGAAAAGAGAGCATCTTGGAGTGGGGGACACACCATGCACATTTGGAGGAGATAAAATGGACATTTTTATGATTTTCTAATGAGTGGTGAATATCATCCCTTTCCCTCATCATTAGGCTTCTAGAAGGATACTCTTTGATTTTGCAAGGGAGACCTTTTGCTTTGTATTATTACCAAGAGGCCCCTCTCTTTGCCTATTTAAGAAGACCTTGTTTGTAGTTGTAAAGAGTTGTTGAATGAAGAAGTAGAGTTATTATAGCCAAATTTGGTTGTAAGTGTCGCTCTTTGAGAGTGAGTCTATTCCTTGGTCTTATCTTAAACCTTTGCTCAAGTGGTGGCAACCACCCATTCATCTTGGGTTGGTCCATCTCCCAAGTAGTGTGTCACCTTCCACATCCCCTTCCATTTCCTTTCTCTTCATCTTTTGTTCTTTACTTCAAGTTCATTTATATTCTTGACCAGTTTATGCTTCCACAATTTATGTTATCTTATCTTGTATTCTTTCTTTCATTAATTTGAATTCATCATTTTCTTTCCTCTAAGTTCATTTGAAGTGCATCTTCACATTTAGATAACCTCTTGATTATCTTAATATCTAATGAGAATCTTCTTGAAATTTTTTCAAGCAACATTTACTCAAACACCTTGTACTCCTAAAAAATATAAAATGGACTCACATCATGTCAGTTAAGCTTTTCGTCATGATTGAGTCAAGGCACATAGATTGTGTTTCATCATAATCAAGGTGAATACCAAAAGGTTGAACAATATCTCTTTTTAAACAACATGGTTCATAGCAAGGTTGTGCACCTATACAACGTTTGAAATGCTAACTCAAATATTATCTAACGTTTCAAGTGCATTTCATGATAATATTTGAATTGTTTATATCGTTTGACCCATTTTCGTTTAAATGCTAACTCAAATATTATCATAAAATGCGTTTGAAATCTCAAATAAACTTAACAAAATTCGATTAAAAGGACTAAATTCAGGCATTTCTAAAGATGAATGACTAAATTGGTTAAAAGTTTCGATAAGAAACTAATTTCAAATTTCACTAAAACTTGAGGGACTAAAAACATATTTAACCCTACAAATAATCGAATATAATCGTACCACAATTATACCGTTTTGATGAAACGAGTGGATAATCTGTGATACGGGGCCATTCAAAGTTCCATTCGTCGTTGTTCATAATCTGTCTTAAAACCGAAGGTAGTGGTTAAACGGTTTCACAATCGACTTATAGGTCGCATCTAGACCAACTTATGCAAATATAGAATCAAATTTTGCGCCAATTTCGGAAAGATATTTTGTTATCTAAAAAAGGTGTTCCATTATCAAAATATTGAGGATTTATCAGTTGAGCTTAATGGTTAAACAAGAAAATCAATTTTCAAATATTCCGAGTTTCTTGCTTCTAGATCTTGTTTTCGAGTACTGAGAATTTTACCTTAGGAGAGTCTAAGAGAAATCTCCTTATAAATATAATGCAGCCCAGACCTAGAAAAAAATAGTTCAATACACTAGCCTGAAGTTACCTAAACTTTGAACAAAAACCTTCACAGACCAAGGGATGTAGAATACTAAAAGGAAAAAGACAGGACCATGTTGTCACACATCTATTCTAGTCTTCTGCACCATGCCAAACAAAGGTGTTAATGTTTTGTTCCCCCCATATTTTTTCTTTTCTTATTACGTAAAGTCTTAAAAGATATAAAAGGGAAAGGTACAGAAAGAAATAAAAAAATATACATATATACCTTGTATGTTATATACATAAAACAAGGTTATGGTGTAGCACTAAACTTAAGCTGCAAAGAATAGGCAACTTTAACGGCAGCTTTCTATTTTCCACTGCTTGAAACAATCTCAATAAAAATACTCATCTTTTAAATCAGAAGATAGCAAAAATAAATTATCTGTATTAGGAGGAAAGCTGGTTATGTTTCAAGCTGTGTTCATCAAGCCAAGAGATGATGTCATTAAAAACTTCAGTTATTACTTCATCAGGCTCACCCTCCAGAAGAGCATGGTAGGCATCTTCATAAAGCTTAAGCTTCTTATCTGAACAGCTCGCATTCTCATACAAGGCTTTGCTCACTGATGGATCAGTCACAGTGTCAGCCTTTCCATGAAGGATGAATAATGGTAGAGAAACCTGTAATCATAATCAATTACACGTGAAGATGCATAAATTTTATTACAGATGAAACAAGTGAAATTTCAGATTTAAACAGCAGTTCTAAAAAGAACACTTGATCAAACTAAAAGCACGAGAAACTATTAGAGAGTCCAGTGGTCCCAACCACACGTGACATCTAACCGATGGATTATCAATTCTTTCTCCTAAATTTAAAATTTTGATTAAGTATCACACAAAGAATGGTTGAAACTATGATCATGTAGTGGTCCTGAATCATGTAATCATTTCTCTAAAAGTATAGTGTTTCTAGTTTCTACAGTGATAATCGATACAAACTCCAAGATTTACTACCATGGAGAAAATAAATCCATTTTAAGGGCTGTTAGCTATAGGACATTTTGGCTTGAGGATAGTAGTATGTGCCACACTAATACAATGACATTAGTAAAGAACTACTGTTAGCTTGTTTAGTGAGATGAACTATTCCAAGTACATTGGTGTGGTGTAAGAAGCACGCACATATATTTATTGCCTTCTTAAATGTGAATTGGGTCAAGGTAAGCATAATATAATTAAGAGAGGAGGATCAAATCAAATGCACAATATATGAAGTAGAGTGGTGTCTTTGGAATCCAGAGCAAAAGGGTAGTCTTGAAAGGATCAGTATTCACTATTTCTGCAAAATCATCGAGACATGACCCACTAATGATTCTCAAACATTTGGAAATTTGGAGGATAAAGCCTGTTATGTTTTAAGGGATTTCTAGTTCTTGTTTTAGAATTTGTAGACATCAGTTTCAACCATTGAATTGAACTAGTTTTAGATGATACATATTCTTATACTAGAATCCTTGCCTTTGCTACCAAAGAATTGTGACCATTTTGAACCTATGAATTTTACCAAAATTTCTTCTAACCAATTAGTTCAGATAAACCAGAAGATCAGAACGTACTTCTTTCAATCGCCGTTCTATTTCTTGAGTAGTTCTGAGCAATTCTACAGCACTCTGCAAGCGTGGTTTATCCTTGTAAGCAATAACATTGTAAGCAGTCTGCAAAGACATTAGAAACCTGTGAATCTCTTACTAACACACATTACCAAAAACAAATGCATGAAAACAATTGGAGAAAAATGGAGACAATAAGTAGCGCAGAAGGAAAGATGGATCTTTGAATTAAGATTAGCTGAGCAAAAGTATCATTCTGTTGAACTCTAAATCACAAAACACAAACCTGTTCCCTCTTCTTTAAATCTCTGAATGCTGCCTCTGCTAAATCCTTGTTTGGAACCAATTTATGCTTTGGTAAAACATTGGATAAACCAATCAGGAGATTAGTGAGCAACTTTGGTGGAACCATGTCATCTGCAATCTACACAGATTTTCTAGTCAAAGGGAGATCAAAGCAAAGAATAGCCAGAACTCCATACATGATAGTGCTTCAAGAAAAATACCTTACACATAGGTGCAACAAGAATGGCACCATCCCATGCCTTAGGCTGTTTCAGGTGTATCTTTAATGCAACAGCTCCACCCATGGACTGTCCAAATAGGAAGCTGGGAAGAGAACGGAACTCTGGATTTTCTGCAACATGAACCAAATCTTTTGAATGAACATAACGGAATCAATATGTAAGTAATGAGAGGATGAGAAGGATAGAGATCAAAGGCTAGTGCTGAGTAGTTTGAGAGAAGCAATCACAAAGAATCATATTGATTGATTAAAAGATGATGAATGAGATACAATGGTGTTCAATTTATTGAGAACTTATCAGTAACTAACCATCAACAAACTAACTGATCAGCACCCTACTAACAGACCATTTACTCTCCTAATACAATATCCCTTGTTATTAAATTGTTTAACTTGTTTCCCAAGAAAAAGGAAAGTAGATGTAACATTAAGTTTTTTAAGAATGTTTCAATGTTTCTATGTTATTAAAGTCACAGTTCTATTTTCCAGGTCAAGAAAAACATAGGAAAACACTACCAGCTAAGCTAAATGCCTTTTTCTGAGCACATAATCACAGTCATGGGTTAACAGCTAAGATATTTCCTTTATCAGAAACACAACTCATAGCTTAGAATTCATCATGCCAAAAAGTAGATGAAAAACTACAGCCTGAAGAATTCCATTTCATAAAGCTCAATTATTTATATTTTTAAATAGGTGTGGAACTCATCACCCTCCCACATACCTCAAAATAAACAAATAAAGAATTTGTTGTTCCCCTTAGCTTCCAAGGTTTTTTAAAAAAATATCCTTGAAAGCACTCAAAAACATTTTTGCGTTGACCCTTTGATGTCTAATCACGGCTCACTAATTTACTGTTTTTTTTTTTTTCTGATATTCTTCATATTTTGAGCATTGATTAATAGTATAGACTAATTTCAGAAGGGATGGATCAAATACTTTATACAAAAATAAATAGTAGTTCAAGATCCATTAACTCTCACTAAACTACAAAGTAAGCATACTCACAAACCACCCGGACGCAACAAACAATTGAAGAATTTCATGATGACTGAGAATTTCATGACTTGGGAGTTCATGGGAGTATAGGTACCTTTGATTTTAGAGTAATGCTCAATAACATCATCAACAAGTCCATCAAAACTGGGAATAAAGCAATGAAGACCTTCTGATAGACCAAATCCTGGATAATCCATGGCAAAAACTGCATATCCAGATGATGCCAGTTTTCTAGCAATTCCTGCAAAAAGTTCATGATACCATTGAGTTGCTAATCCTCATGATAAATGAATTTAGTTACTTATAGCTACCAAGTCTAAGTCCCAGCTACATGCCTTCAAAGAAAAAGGAGCAAGTGTCCCCATAACCATGACAGTAAAACAGTGCTGCTTTTGGCGTAGATGCTTCAGGAAGCCAACTTTTGCAGAAGATTTCTAGTCCTTTCGAATTCTTTTCATATGACTGTTGCATAGCAAACAAAATTAAGTCAATTATCATACTTCAATAGGAAAACAGGACAATAGTTGGCACTAATGATGATTCTATTACCCAATCATCACTTTGTTTGGTAACTACTCAGAAGAAACATAAATTGCAGGAAAGCGTTTAAGACTAAATTTCTCACTAACCTCTTCCATTTTTACTCCATCACATGGAGTCTGCAAAGACAGAAAGCACAAAAGAATCGATGTTAACATTTAAAGGAAATGAAATATTACTGATTTAAAGTGAAATAAAACAATCACTGCACTCCCCAAAAAATTATTCCTGCACCAAAAGGTTAATGCCAAAAGCCAAGACCAAGAAAATGTCATGAAATGGATGGGTTTGAAACAGAATGGAGAAAAGAAAATGTATAGATCTAATTGCATATGGTAGTGTCTGATTCAAAGTTTAGTAAGAAAGAACTTGTACGCCATACCAGAGTCCAAAAACTATAATAAAAAAAGAAAAAGTAATATGTTTAAGGAATATTAACTACTCAAGAAACTCACTGAACTATATCTTAATTATTGTGAATCCCTACATGCTCATGACAAGTCTTTTCAAAATGTCTCTGTAACACATTTTTTATTGAGTCAGGTTCATACATTTACACAAGAAATTGGAGCCATTTTGCACCAGTACATGCTAACAACTCACAACTAATCAAAAACTGAGAAAAATTTCAAGATTCCACTCGCCGTGCTTAAGTAAGAATTGCTCCAATTATTCTTTCAGTACACTTAAACGTTTGATTAATTGTGTAAATGAGCATTATATTTATGCAAGAAGGACTTCAGAAATTTACATTCTTGTACCCTAAATTATTGAATGACATAATTAAACTAAAAACTCTTTGAATTTTGAAAGAGTCCCCACCTAACATTTTTCCTCTTGCACTATACTATTGTAGTTGTATTGAAGGCTGGCCCCGTTGCATTTAAGAGCAGAGTTTCCAATTCTGCAACATTTAATAGCAACAGTAGAAGCCCCCTACCCCTTACGACAAACTAGAATTGAAGTGTTCATGACTCGTCTCATTTCACTAGTAAGTTAAATTTGTTCAATTTGAGCTTTAGCACATTTTTTCTATTAAATCTGGCGGTGACAGTTAATTTTAATGAATTTAAAATTTTAAAACTAGTCTCAAGCATTCATCCGAAACAAAATTCATCCGCATAATCAAGTTTAACAGAAAATATATTAAAATCTCATCTTTTTTTGCTTTAAGAAATTAGGGTAAACTATTTTG
Source organism: Vigna unguiculata (assembly GCF_037176805.1). Taxonomy (NCBI): domain Eukaryota; kingdom Viridiplantae; phylum Streptophyta; class Magnoliopsida; order Fabales; family Fabaceae; genus Vigna; species Vigna unguiculata. Next base: position 17,138,116 of record NC_140795.1, on the reverse strand, counting down.
AAGAAGAATTCACCTTACAATTAGCTTCAACAGAATATACCAAACAAACCCTCCATACCCAATACGAAAAAGAAGCTAAAGTCAGAACAAATATCTTTCTCTTTACAACGGATTTGCTTGCAAACCAGAAATCTCAAAGTCAAATTTTCAAGTCTACCAATTAATATCCTCAGCATTAAAGAAAGAGAGAGAAGTAAGAAACAATAAAGGGCAAAACCAAATATTTTGCAAGTCCCCCCATAATCAAATAGCAAAAAGTTCACTCACAAGACAAAACCAAGCACATTAGAAACAACAACAAAAATTGGCATGGATTTACTCATTTCATCAATTCCACAAACAGCATCAAAACAAAACAAAACAAAAGAAAGAAAACAAAACCAAACCTTAAACAATATGTGATCAATCCCAAGCTGAATATCCTTGAAGGCCTCACGTGCACGCCTTCTGGCACCCACTTCGTCCATGTTTGCATTCAAAATCTTCTTCAATTCTCTATCAACACCTGGTAGCCCCATTGATCTTGACACCCTTATCACCTTTCTCCTATTATTCCTCTTCCTTTGCTGCACACTTGCTCTGAATTCTGCACCACCCCAAACACTCGTATTCAACCTGATCTATGTACCCAGAAACAGAATCATAGGAAACAGACTCTGACACACCCCTTTAACAAAAATACGTATATAGACATTAAAAAGAACACTTCCTAATGTGAATAGAATATTGAAAAAGAATAACTTTTTTTTTTCACTTTTACTAGTTTTTATGCAAATGCCAACCATTCAAAGGGTGGCACCGGTAAAGCTCTGGGGGTCTGTGATGCACTGTGGATTTAATCATTATTTTTTGGAAACAACATGGATGGGATCCGCAAAGTATGGAATATCTGACTCGGGAAAAAAAAGATAAGGTATGTGGTGAAGAAACAAACACCCAATAAGCAAATAATCTTAAAAATTGGTAAATAAATAATGGAAAAATGTGAATAAAATTTCAAGAGTATTTATTTTGGATTTCAGTTTTCTTAATACGAAACTGGATGACTTGAATTTGAAGTTTTTTTTGGTAAATCTGATATTGTAAAATGACGAAATTTCAATCACTAGGATTTGGTAATAGATCACCTTCATGGAAGTTTCCTTTTTAATTATGTACTTTGTTTTAAGAGATCTTTTCCTATACCAATTAAATAGGCTTTTATTATGAATGGTGCAATTTGACTAAGATTAAAAAATATATCTTTGAACAAAATAAAGAAGAGAAGAAAAGTAGATTTTTTTTTCTTCTTTATTTTCATTTGTTTTCTTATTGTGGGAGCAAGAATTTGACTAAAAGTTATAAAATCATTTTTGGTTGTTTCTTCATTTATAAGAATTTCGAATTGGATACGAAATGTGTAAGGTTGGGATAAGGTTTCGAGGGGTGGGAAGAAAGTTCTATTGAAAGGAGAGAGAAAAGATCGTGACAATTGACCTTTGACATAGCCTGGGTTTAAAGGATTCAAATGATGAATTTTAATTAATACCGACCAATTTTATAGTCATGTATTAACATCTTTCCATAGTTTAAAAATCATTCAAAATGCACTTATAACTTTCTTAATTAAAAATATTTTCTTCAATTACTTGAAAATATATTAAAACAGTAGTGAGAGAAAATAGTATTATTTTAATTTAAAGTCAATATTACTTTTCTCTAATAATACAAATCAATTACAAGCTATGTTTAAGGGAGGTGATTAAAAATAGATTACAAATTAAAGATTTGTAAATTTACAGCAATTAATATTAAAGATCGAAGTTTGTGACTGCTTTTTAATATATATATATATATATATATATATATATATATATATATATATATATATATATATATATATATTACTTCTTTTTGCCAGTATTTTTATTTTGGTTTAGCAACTTTTTATCTAGAAAAACTAGTCAGTCAGATTGAATATGTTTTATTATATAATCATATCAATTAATAAAAATTAAAATATTTTATAACTGTATTCATGTATATATCATCGATCATCATTGTAAAAAGACACACAGACAGATTATAACTACGTATATATCTTTTAATTACATAATTTTACCTATTAATATATAAAAAGTAATTTTTTATTTAGTAGAATAAGTGATTGAAAAATCTTTCTCTCTCCAAAAAAATAATTGTATAACTTATTTCCTTCAAAATAATCACCACATATTCCTTGAAATAAAATTATATATATTTCTAAAGTTTCTCGTATTAATATTTTAAATATCATTCACACAGTTATATGTAATAAAATGCTTATAAGTGCATGTTTTTATATATATTTTTTATTATAGTTTTACCTCTTATTTTAAGGAAAAATTATAAACATTCTTACAACATAATTTTAACATTACAAATGTTAATAAAAAAATGAATTTATGATTTTTTTTAATGTACTAAATAATTTTCACTTCAAGGACAATTTTAGTAATATTTTTTAATTAATTAACATATTATAATATTTTTTCTATTATTATAAAAATTATATAAATGTAAGTGTTTGTCCGTGCATATTTTTTCACCAGGAGATTATAGCAAAAATCATTAGATTAAGCAGAGTGGTTTACATTTGGATGTTATAGTCTACTAATATTTTAGTATTTTATGAATATAATAAATGTTTAGTTTATGTAATTAAATTTTAAAATAAATGAACTATGGTGTAATTAAACTTTATAAAAAAAAATTATTTTAACATACAGTAAATAAGTTATATTATGATAAGTTACTACTTTTAGTTATTGATATGTATGTAATTCATGCTAGAACTACACATTAAAAATGATATGCAAAAAAAAAGTATTAAAAATGATAAATTAAGAGAAAAACCTAAAATTAGTTTTGTTCAATACAGTTATTTTCATTTATATAGATAATAACCATATTTTTGCATAGGATGGATATTTACTTTATACAATTAAAACTAAATTATATAATGAATAAACTTAATTTATGCATATAATCAGCTTTTCACATGAACTAATAAAGTTTTTTATAAACCATATGTATACAAATAAACAAATAGTGCAATTATTTTTTTTTTTCTTTTCAAGTATTATATATATAAAACATATTTAAAAAAATAGTAACTTAAATATTTTTGTACTTTGATTTTTTATCAAATGGAATAATAAAAGATTTTTATTAGATAAAGATATTTTATTCCTTTTAAACTCATCTCTTTTTAATATTTTAAAATTTTATCTTTTTCTTGTATTTTTCTTCCAAGTTAATTAATTTTATTATATTTTTAATATTATTTTATTTGCCCAATCAAAATAGGGTGTGGACAACTTTTAAATGAAATTATGAAAAAATTAACATGTGGATTAAACCTTATCAATAGGTCAAACACTATAACTAATAGTTATAACTAATGTTCCAACATAAGACTTTAACTCTCATACAAATTATTAAATCAAATATTCATGACTAAGATGAAAGCTATAAGTAATAGTTAAGGTGTAACTCTTTTTACTAGTAGTCTAAGTATCATGATTCATTTATGACTTAGTTCACCTTACCTACATTACGTGATCATTTACTTTTCTCTTGTGATGAACAAATCCATTTGTATTGTTAGTCATGGTTGTTAAGCTTAATCTCGAGTTAGAAGGATTTTAGGAGAAAGATAAGAACCGTTCCTGCGGAAACAAATAAGAGATGTTAGGAACACAAATGTTGCCTTATCTCAATCCTCAACCTCTCGAGTTGGCTCCTCTTCGGCTTGCATATGCCATCTACCAATGCATGCAGTTTGGACCCTTGAGGGGTTACCTGCGGATAGGACTATGACGATCAAGTCAGCGAAAGGGCTCTCAAAAAGTCAAATATCTGATCAAGGGAGTAATGAAAGCGTATCTTTAATTGCTGGGGTCCACGTGGATTTGTAGAGTCATTAATTATGTATGCCCTTCTTGTGGGTTGGGCCATTGTTTGGGTCCTAGATGGGCCTGGGCTAAGCCTAGGCCTTGAGTTAGTGTTTGTTGGTACCAGGAGCCTTGTTTGCGATATTTTAAGTTTGATGTTATCAATAGATGATGTCTTTTCTTTTGAAGTAGGCGGCCTGAGCCGCTATGTGTTTTCACTTGACCGGTTACTTACTTGATAATTTCATATATGAGGTCCATCCACAAAATCAAGAACCAAATAATTCCTCTAATCATAGTTTTCTAAACATTCAAATCCAAGTTTGAACAATTAACCAATTCAAGTAATCAATTTGTTAGAGCAAAAGTCCAACAACATTTTTTTTTAATTGAGTGCTTAACTACAACAAAGCATAAATTTGAACAACGTGAAGAAGTTATGTTTGACTAACGCTAATCAAATCATGAATATGTGATGATAAAGTACTAGGTCAAGTTTCACTCCATCTGATAAACAAATATGGATCAATGAAAATCCAACATTTTAAGCAGACATACTCGAAAAATATTCTTAAGCTTAAGTTTATGCTGCAAAGAATGTCTTCATTATCTATTAATAGGAGATTTGTGCTAAGTTCAAAAACTTCATTCAAATGTCTCTTGGAATTCGAGCTAGAGATAAAATACCCATCAACTTTATCTGACACAAAGATATGCAACCTAAGAAGATAAGTATTGTCAACTATCAAAGAAGTTGCATAAAGAAAAGAGTAATTAATGCTTCATGGAATGTGTTTAGTGCTTCTTCATGTCAAAGCTCAATAGACAATAATAGAAAGAAAGGAAAGAAGACCTTTGAGCACGTTCAAAGGTACTCAATGAACAAAAAAAAAGGTTTAAAATGGTCTATATAGAGACTCTTCTTGCAGAAGAATATGAAGAACAAAAAGAAAAGGTATTATTTTGCAAGTACCAAAACTCTATTGAAATTTCTCCTTACGCTAAAAGCTTTGTAAGAACAATCCCTTGAAAATTTGTTGCAGGCTTGTATACTTGATTACCATGGAGGTTGGGAAAAAGTTTTACCCTTGGTAGAATTTACTTACAATAATAGTTTCCATACAAGTATAAGAATGACACCTCTTAAAGCTTTGTACGTGTAGAACTCATTTATGTTGGTATCAAGATGGTGAAAGCATGTTACTAAGATATAAATTCCTACAACAAACTAATGAGAAGGTAAAACATGTTCAAAAGAAGATGAAAGCATCTTCGACTAGACAAAAATCATATACAGATAAGAGAAGACAATCATTGAAATTTGAAGTTGTAGATCACATATTCTTACAACTTCTCGCACTATATTGAAAAGGTTGACTTCTAAGTTCATTGGACCATATTAGATTATTAGAAGAATTGGTCCAATAGTTTATGAAGTTGCCTTACCTCCTTCTCTTGGAAATCTACATAATGCATCTCATGTTTGGCAACTAAAGAAATGCATAGCAACTCCCATTGTTAAAGGACAACTTATCACATGAAGTTAGTCTAATGCTAGACAAAAGAACCAAACAACTAAGAGGCGTAGATTTAAACTCGATAAAAGTAACATAGGGTGAAGTGCATGGAGATGTGATATTGGAATTAGAAAAGACCATTAGGGCCTCATATCCTCATTTGTTTATTTGTTAATACATTTTCGAGCATGAAAAGAACTAGGTTCGGAAGAACGTGAGAACCAATAATAAATTATGCTTATATTAATATATAGTTTATTATTATTATTATTACTTATTTTTATAAGTTGTTTTCATTATAAAAAATGTAATAGTGAATTTATCAAATGCATTTTATATTAGTATTTAAGATGTTTACACCATTTGACACAATGTTAGCTGGAAAACGTGTTTGACACGTCAAAAAAATTTAACGTAATTATGTTAAGAAGATTATAACCATTTATTTTTAAATTTTTAGGACCAAAACGTATCAAAGTTTCAAATATTGATGAATTTCAATTTTACGTCAAAGTTCAGAGACTAAAAATATATCTAACCTTTAATTATTTAAGAAAATATAGATATTTTTAAAAGATTAAGGCTTAAATACCTTTTTGGTCCTCATTTTCATAGTGTTTGTTGCGGATGATCCTCATTTTGGCAGAATGTTTAAAATGGTCCTTATTTTTACCGAATGTTTAAAATGGTCCTCATTTTCGCAATTCGTGTTTTATTTGGTCATTTTCTGTAACGCTGTTTAAATCATTAATGGAGCATTGTACAAGTGGCACGGTTTGTATTAGGGTGTGTTACATGTACTGTACATATGGCTAATTAACGTTAACTTTTCAATTTAGGGAAAATTTTGCAATTAGGGAAATTTCTTTATCTTCGTCTTTCTTGAGCTCGGATTTGCAGAGGAAGTAGCTAATACTTGTCATTTCATCATTGGATTGCAGTTGCGCTCTTCATTTCAACTTTCTAGTTAATCATCATCAACGAGGTAAGTGGATTTAGGGTTTTCTGGGTTGTGTTTGCTCGTGGGTTAGGGTTTTCGTAATTCTATTTTGGGGTTTGTTTGTCATTCGATTGTTGTGATGTTCTACATGGTTTCTAAATTACTTCCATAATGGTTGTTTTTTAAAAGGAAAATACGAAGGTGAGTTGTTGAGTGTTGTGGGTAGAGATGCTAATGATCAGTTACTGCCCTTAGCGTATGCTGTTGTGGAAGTTGAAAACAAAGAAACTTGGACATGGTTCTTGGAATTGCTTAATGGTGATCTTGGATGTATTGACGTGTGTGGGACAATGACCTTTATGTATGACCAACAAAAGGTATGTTTAATATATGTTCAATTTATTAATTTTTGTTTAATGTTGTAAGTACTAATAATCTTATCATTGCACAGGGATTAGTGCCTACCATTCAGGACCTATTACCCACTATTGAGCACAGGTTTTGCATGAGGCATCTGTATGCAAAATTCAGAAAAAGATTCTCTGGCCAAAAATTAAAGATACTCATGTGGAAGGCTGCTATGAGCATAGTGCATGTGGATGTTCAACATTGCAGTTGTAGGAAATGACTTCTGACTGCTATCCCTTGCTGCCATGCTATTGCAGCAATGAATTTCATCAATGTCAATGTCGAGGACTTCATACCAATCATTGATGTAGTGCATTTTGATGAGGATGAATTAATATTATGAATTTAACTTCTTCCAGACTTAGATCAATTTAATTTTTCCCAAGCTTAGATCAATATCACTTACTTCAATGCTCAGATTAAGATGTCATTTTGAACATGTTGGGACTAATATCAACATAATCAAACTAATTCATTTCTTCATTTAACAATAGTACAAAACAGATTGGACTTTAAAAGATTACACACAATAACAATACGAATAATACAATAACAACACAAATGAACCCTATTACTAATTGCAGCCTCTTCTCAGCAACCTTCAATGACTTCTCCAAATCATTAATCTGCCTCATTTGTATCATGATGATGACATCCTTTTCATCAACACCACCATTTGAAAAATTGGCAGCCCACATTATTGGAACCACCACTCTGTAAATCAATAAACAAAAAATTAAAACCAATTTATTATTAACACAAAAATAAAAACAGATTGTACCCAAAATTTTCTACCAATATTCTTTGGACTTCTTGCCATCCTCAAAACTGTCATCTCTCCGCAGTTACAAATCGAGGTTAATCTATTTCTCGTTGAACCACCAATAGTGCACGAAGTGATACAACACGGTTGCCTCCAACGATTACAACCAGTGGTAAAGGAAGAAGATGGGGACCGTAACATACCTATATAATGGGATTGCAGGAAGAAGAAAATTGCAACAACACCAATTGGGAATGGAGGAACAAGATTGCCAAAACTCACCAACTGCCCAAACATTCCTTACCAAAACCCTAGCTCACTTATTTATCCCCAAATATCTAATTACCACACCTGTACAGTACACGTACCACACCCTAATACAAACCGTGCCACCTGTACAATGCTCCGTTAATGATTTAAACGACATTACAGAAAATGACCAAATAAAACACGAATTGCGAAAATGAGGACCATTTTAAACATTCGGTAAAAATGATGACCATTTTAAATATTCTATCAAAATGAGGATCATCCGCAACAAACACTACAAAAATGAGGATCAAAAAGGTATTTAAGCCAAAGATTAATAAAGTTGGTATTTGGATATAATACAATTAAAAAGAATTATAAATCAGCAACGCATAAATAACAATTAAGATAAATAATAACAATAAAACTATTATTTCTTTATTTAGAAGGGGCGAAGATAATAGATTTACATGATAATCTTTTTGGGTAAACAACCTTATTAGAAGTTGAGAGAAGAGGTGAAAGGAAAATAGGAAAAGAAGTAGACATTGATACAGAAGGAAATTGTACAAAATTATAATTCAAAATTTGAAAATAATGTAAGGGAAGTCTTTTGTGGAATTTATTATTTTTGTGAGAGAACATTTTCCTGTAGGATATTATTATTGCACTCGTGAAGATTGTTGAAGATTCTTCTCCTCTTTGTAGTTGTTTAATCCGTTATAGTAGATTTCTAATGTGAGCTTGTTTGAATTTTTCTTCTTGTATTTCAATCATGACCGGTAGTTTAACAAGAAGCTTTTATTGGTCATGATCAAGTATCAAGATTTTTTATCTAATACTTGTTGCACACAAGGTAAAATATGCTAGAGACATTAAAATTGTTTTATTTGTTTGTTACGATCAAAATATAAATATTAAATGACACAAGTTGAGAGAGATTAAGATCTTCCTCATATAACAACTTGGGCACATTCTATGCATCAAATAAAAGGGAAACCGTGGACTAGCATGATGTTTTTTCTGATTAAATCTCGGTTTTTTTTTTTTTTTTTTTTTGCATAATTTGCCTCTAAGTCAACTATTGCCTTCCAGGAACAATCAAACAGAATATTCCACTAAAATCTTTAAACCCAAAGGTTGGTAACAGAAACTTGAGGAAGAATTTTATTGAAAAAGGAAAAGAAAATTTTTTATCCTAAATTTTAGCAATTACAATATTACTAGTAGAATGTGGGAAGAGATGAATGGCAGAGTTTGGGTTAAACATTAGTGACAAATCATAGAACTATGTTGAATCTTTGATCGAAGATACTTCATTTCAAAACACAAAAATCAACCAGTCCATTTAAAGAAGAAATGCAAAACTGTGTATTTCCTATATCAGTGTTACAGCGAGAAACACTTTTACATACACCTTAACTTTACAAGTTTACATTATACAGTAAGATCCTCAGAAAGAGATCAGAAAATAGAATGAATGGAAATAAAAAGATAAATCACACAACCATTTCCAGAGCCTCCCAAAGCCAACAAATTCAACCAATAAAGAACAAGTCCAAATTTAAGGAAACAACATTTCCAGAACACCAGCATTCAAAACTGTCTGGTGTGTCCTGAAACTGTCTTTCCCATCACCTTGTTACTCCTTCCTCCACCTCTACCTTCACCATTGATGGCAATGGCTGTAGCAGAAGACAAACCCTTAAGTTCATCAATGCAGGCATAGCTCTTCCGAGCCATCACACTGACTGACTTGCTCCCCCTTGAACTCAAAACCACCCCATTACCACTCTTGCTTGGTGGTGTCATTGAAGGCGGAGTATTCACAGGCTTCCTATTCTCTTTCCTTAACGCAGCAGAAAAATCTGGCACCGACTGAGCAATAGAAAAGGACCCTTTTGAGATTTTCTCACAAGCTTGAAACTTGACCTGTTTCTTCCTTGGTGGTGTTGCAGGTTTTGTGGTTGGTTCCGATACCTGAGCCTGTTGTTTCCGGTCTTGCATCAAACACTTCATGTGCAACCTGGATTCTCTCAACTCGGCATACGCAGTGTAATTGGGTCCTCTCTCCAACACGAAACTGTCTACTGAGGTGAGTCTCAGAGGAAAAGGGTTGTCAGAATTGGAATTCTGGTTGAGGATCAGTGATATGGGATCAAGGGCATGCAAGAGAGGCTCAAGATTGGGGTTTGGTTGATGGGTTTGAGGCAGTGAGATTTTGCTGTTTGTTTTTGTGTCAGCCATGATGAATGAGAAGAATTTTTGAAGAATTTGAAGGTTTGGGTAGTGTCTTTTTTGTATCTGTGGCTGATTGAATAATCAACAGTTTAATACAGCTTATACTTAGAGATTCTTTGCCTTTCATCAATGTAGTAGAACTTGACAAAGTGAAAAGGTTTAATTTAGCAACGGTCTAAATCTTAGGTGGAAGTGGGTGAGAGGAAAAGAAAGTAACTTTGTTACTTTGATTTTGATATTAGTAATGATGGCTTACTAACGTTCTAGTTGGGTTTGGATCTTCTTGAAGAATTTATTAAGTCTTTGTGCTTCTTGGATTCTATATATTTTGTTGAAGAATGTACTAACAAGTGATTACTTATCAAAACAATTTTGTTAGTGTAAAGTTACTATTGGTTATTAGCAGTTTGTTTATGTGTTAAATGACTAATTTTAATATTTAAAAAAAAATATATATAATAAATCAGTTAAAAATTGAATAATATTAACTAAAGTTACGTAATTTGTTTTAAAATAAAAAAAGTCAAAAAAAATTATTCCCGTTGAAAACAAATAGAAGAAAAATATTAAATATTCTTATAAATATAAATATAGAACAAAAATACTATGAAAATCTTATATTAACATTAAAAAAAAAAACAATTCAGGACAAGGACTCTTGGTGCAGCATATGTCTTCATTTAAAGTAAGGTTTCGTTGTTATTTGTTACATTAAGTGGATTACTATGACATGAAGACGGCCACTGTAAGTTGTGCAATTGGCTGAATGGTAGAGACACAGGATGTTATGGGTTGTGCGAATATGAATAAAAGTGTGAGTCATTTTCGGTAGGACAATGATACTTTAATTTTTTTTCTTTTTTGACTTATTTTTAATCTATCATTTCAATCATCATTAGATTATCACATCACATCATTAAAAAAAATAAAAAAAAATGATTTAATAATAATTAAAATAATAAATTAAAAATAAATTAAAAAAAATGAATTAAAATATCATTTTTCTTTTCAATATTATATGGGTAGTTGAAGTTTTATATTAAAAAGAAGAGTGCAAATTTAGTTTTACACTTATTGTCCATCGTAAAGAAAAGAATTTGTCATCTACTAAATGATAGCCAATTACACTCCAAGAGGCTTATAAGTTATAACCTAATGTTCCTTAACTTATCAGTGGATAATTGTAGGATTTGATGGGATAAATTTTGTAAATTGTATTTTGATGTTATTATTAATCTCTAAAATTAAAAGTAACTCTAGACATTTTTTTAATTTACCTTTTAGTCCATAAAATTATTTTCTTATGATAGTCTTTAATAATAATAATAATAATAATAATAATAATAATAATAATATATTTAGGATCAAAATAAAAAATAAATACCGAACAACTTCAGAAAAATACCTAAATTTAAATATTAATGTATAATACCTAAGTTCTATTGTGTGTCCGAGTTCTTTTTGTTCTTTTTGACCTAATTATAATTGTGAAAGTTTAATTCAAAGATCAACTACCTAATATAATGGACCTAACAGCCTGAGGACTTTGTCCATCTAGGCTAAACAATGATCCAATTTCAAGTCACCTATGGATCGAGTTGGAAGTTTTATATCATGAGCAAGAAAGATTAAAGTCTAGGTTAAACTAAACATATCGGTCTAACAATAACAAGTCACATGTAGGTCGAGCAAAGAGCTCAACCCAAAACCGATATTTGAATTAACAAGCTCTACAATTATTATTTAATATTTATGTTATCTTGGTAATATATTTAATCAGTATTTTGTTATTATATTTGTAATCTTTATTTTAGTTATAATCCTTTGTAACTAAAATATTTTTCTATTTTTGGAGAATAAAAATGATTTGTAATTATTTTTCCTATAAATAAAATGCTAACGCCCATAGTTAAAGGACAAAAATATTTTATCTTGAGTTATCACATTAGCTTAAAGGGTTCTCCAAATTTTGTATTCGATAAAAGATACACAATTTTTTGCCAGAACAATTGGTGCCCACCATGTGGTCTCAGTAAAAAATGATCCCCACTCCACAAGACGAAGAATCAATGGTTACCAGATGTAGCATGAATATTGGTGGGGAAGGTCTATATAATAGGTCATGCAGAACCTCGTTCTTAGTTTTCTCTCTGATTTACCCGAAGTAGTTCGCGACAAACCATGCAAAGCCCCTGGAGATGACTGGCATGTTTAATATAAAACAAAGAATGGATGAATCCCTAAAGGTTTTCCTAGAGCGGTTTTGTGACTTTAGCATGCGCCTAGTAGATCCGAACAAGGGAATGTTGGTTAGAGCCTTTGTTAAAGGTTTACACCCGAACCTCTTTAGTGAATCTTTACTCAGAATACCCGAAGGTCGTTAGCAGAAATATGAAGACGAGCATCACTTCACATAAAAATTGAGGAGGCTATAAGACAAAAGAGAAACGAGGAAAAGCGCATGGTTACCAACATAAAGGGTATCAAGGATTCAAGGAATTCAAAGGAAGACAATTCGTTTAAAATGATAGATCAGAGGTACACACCATACGTAGCTCAAAGGCTAGAGGAATGGGGGAAAGTAAGGCCCCAATGTCCTTTCTTCACGTTGTCTCTACCATATATGTTGAAGGAGGAAGAAACCTCTCAACAATTGTATTTCCCTACCTCTACTACCGAAGTACTTGGGACCAGACCGAGTACTTGGTGTCACTTTCATCAAGCTCAGGGACAAACTATATAAAAATTTCATTCATTGATAAATCAATTGATGTGAGGGATGTTGCAAAGCTATACCAAGATAAGGAAGAGGACGGTTCAAAGAAGGTACTCGATGATAAGCATGAAACCCCTGTATTAGGGGACTTTAACACCATAGCATGAGGATTTGCGGGTGGAAGACTGTCTAAGTTGACGAGAAAGCGATACATTTGAAGTGTCATGGTGGTAGAGAAAACAAAGTGAAGTGTAGAGCCAACACCTGTCGTTACCTTTATAGATTATGATCGGAGAGGGATAATTCCTCATGAGGACGATCATCTTGTTCTCTCCATCATAATGATGGGAAGGAACATACATCGGGTTTTGATTGATAAAGGTAGCTCGACAAATGTAATTTTTTTAGGATAACTTTGTGGGACATCAAATTCCTAGGAGTTAGTTGAACACTTCTGAGTCATAATAGTACTTTCTAGAGAGCATGTGGAGGTAAAAGGTTATTTCAACCTGTGGATGATCTTCTCAGATGAGCAGGAAATAAAAATCATTTTGGTTCGATACATTATGTTGAATGCCTCATCCTCTTATAACATATTATTGACGAGGCCTTCCCTTAATAAGCTCGGGGCGATCACATCGACAGTTCATCTAAAGATGAAGTTTCCAACGGAGGCAAGAAAGGTGGTGACGATGAGAGTGAACCGGAAAGTTTCAAAAAAGTGTTATGAAAATGGCCTAAGAGCTCGTCGGACAACTTACTATATCACCTCTTTAACCCAATCTAAAATTTCGAGTTAGTCTCTAGGATAATACATAGTAATAGATGACCACATTTGGTGGGAAAGGTCAAATAGATCAAAATAGCAGATGAAAAGAGGTTTAAGATTGCAGTTGGACTCGATTCAGACATCGAACAAATGTTGATTCAAGTGTTAAAAATCGACTTACGATCGTTTGCGTGGACTTCTTCAGATATGCCGAACATAGATCTAGACTTCTTGTGTCATCGGTTAAATGTCGACCCAAGATCGAAGGTGAAAGTTCAAAGGCGACGAAGGCTAGGAGAGGAATAGGTGAGATTTGCAAGTATAGAGATTCAAAAGTTGGTAAGGGTTGACCATATTAGGGAAATACAATATCTTGAATGGAGGATATGTTTGAATTTCATCGACCTCAATGTTGCATGGCCCCAAACATTCATATCCTTTTGCTAAATATCGATATCTTGGTGGATAATGTGTCTAGATGTGGATTGTTGAGCTTCATGGATGCATACTCAGGATATAATTAGATCATAATGCATCTGATCAAAAAGCTTTTTATTGTCATGAAAAAACAACATGAAAAAGGGAGGTTTGGTGTTGATTGAAGTGCAAGTAGAATTCATGCTTGAAAGATATGATTAGCTTTGATGACATATTGAGATAAGCATGTTCCATGATTATCATGAAAGAAAGAGACTCTGCGAGAAAGAGTAATGAGAACAAAGAAAGAAAGTTGAGTGATGTGAAGTTGTTTTACGCGTTGGAAAAGAAAAATTAGGTTTTCAATTAGGGGAAATTGATTGTAGGCCAACATGCTAGTCGCCCCGCTCCGTTCCAAGCCCGCACGGGTTGTGGATTATGCGAGCCAAGCTTATGTAGACCAACAGGCTCAAGATCTTAGCCCACCCCACGTTTTTCATTGTAAGACTACAGGCCGAATCACCCAACCCGACTCACATTACCATCCCTAACCAAAGGTACAAGTGTACAAGTCTAGAAATCCTCTCCATTGAGAGGAGGACATGTGGCCACTAACTTATAGAAAAGCACGCCACTCCTAGAGTGTCATGTGGCCATTGCTTTGCAAAAAGTTTTCCCACTAGAAACATGACACATGACAACTACCTATGGAAAATAATCTCCATTAGGAGCATGCCACATAGGCACATCTCCTCATGTGGGACGTCTGTAACATCCTGACCGGATATTACGGATTTAAATAATAAAATTAAATAAATAATAAATACGCGACATTTATTGAAATATCATTTTCCAAAAATGCTGGAAATTTAAAACTTTATTTCAATGTAAAATAACTTAAATCCATAACTATAAAGCGTCACATAAGTGTTTACAAATTTATTCCAAAACCATAAACATCAAAACACTAAAAAAAATTTCTCCTAATCTAGCCCCGCTCTGACGCTATGCCTCACCAAATTCACGTGCAACATCATCTGCTCCTGTGTACCGCGTACACGATCATCGCCAAACACAAGCAGATAGGGTGAACTAACAAATAAAACTCATATATATATATATATATATATATATATAACACATACACACACACACACACACACACACACATATATATATATATATATATATATATATATATATATATATATATATATATATATATATCAATACAAGCATACCAAAGGAACTTCATCCTTTGATTTCACGTCACATGGCCACCACCATGTTACCCGTGTTCTACGTCTTTTGATGAGTACCTCAAGGTGTCTTACTATCACACCTACCAGCCACAACTGGTAGAGCACATGCGGGAAACCACGCTACGGACCACACTTCGTAACGCCAGGTGGAGCTCCCAATACGAATAACATTCATAACGTCCCAAGACTACCAAACTCGCCAGCTTAATACTAAGGAGGGCAATCTAACTGCACCTATCCGTACACGCCACAATGCGCACACTCACACCGGCAACACTCGCCAACCCGAGCCACAACTCAAGAGTTCCTCGTGTTCATCCGCCATCCTGAGCCATAACTCAAGAGATGTCATTCTGAGCCACAACTCAAGGAATGCCACATGCTTAACCCCTATCCCGAGCCACAACTTAGGGGATATGTTCTGAGCCACAACTCAAGGAACACTAGCAAGCCGACCTTCAAGATATCACCAAAGCCTTATAGATCACACATATCCAAAGCATGCAATACACAAGTCTGGCCTCTGCATTCCTGGCGCTGCTACAGAGCCGCCAAGCAAAACCTAGTTCCAGACCGCCTGGTAGGGGACACGTGCCACCAGGCGCCAAGTGCCTTAGAGCACCCTGACTTGTAGACATCGCTTGGTAGGACCACCCTCACCTCGAGGCGATACGTGCTCTAGAACCCACTATTTTGTAGCTATCGCTTGGCAGGTCAATAACCACCGCTAGACGCCACACCAGTACTTGCACAATATTGGTTTTTAGTTCTGGTTCAAGCACAATGATTCACACACACCCACATAAATTCATACTACTAATTTAGGTATATCATCCCCCTATGTCTATGTCCACATGGTTTCCCAATCACTTGTTCAACATTAAATTGATTCACAAAAATCCAAGGCTCCCCTCTACACTTCACAGTACCAAAATGTCACTCTGTTCTGCAATGGCGTTTGGCAGCACATAGCCTGTCGCTAGGCATTGCACCAATTTCTGGAAATTTCAGAACTTCTCCTCACATTGCGCGAATCAAATTCCTAAGTCTCAAATCCTTCCAGAATGCATTCCTTTGTGCACTTCCAGAATCCATCAAGCCAACGTTCATCCAATGCTATTTAATATCAATTTAAAATTGAAACTATAACTGCTCAATGTAATTCGTGCATCAATCCTCACTGACTTGAAAATCCCCAATTTTCCCCAAACCCTAACCATGTTCATAAGATTTTCATCTAATTCACTTCCAATCTCCATCTCATTCAACAATTTTAGCATCCAACCACCAAATAATTGATACGCTTCCCTCATTCCTCGATCGAAATCAACCCATAAATCCCAAAACAACAAAATCGAACAAAAATTTGGCTCGCGTTGTCTGGCGGGTGTTCATCATCACCAGGCGGTTCCACAAAGGAACCCAGAAAGACACTGTATTGGTATGAGTCGCCTAGTGTAACATCCCTAAGGAATATTACTTAAAATAAATAATAAAAGAAAATGTTGAATATCAAAAGTCGCAATATTATTATTCCCAAACGCAGGAAACATTTAAATTATGAAAACACGGGCCAAAAACTTATAACATAAATAATCAACGTGTTACAAGTTCCAAAATTCTTATTCATAACGAAAACATAATAAAATACATATGAAAATCTCCTAGCTCTAATCCCCAAGCTAGCCCTCACTCCGTCGCTTGAGCTTCCTCAGCATCACCTGTATCAACATTTGCTCTCGTGTAACGAATCACACGATCATCGGCATACACAAATAGAAAGGGTGAGCTCAGAAAATAAAATAACATATATAAAATAGGCAAGATAAGTCATACACCCATCTTATTCAATCTACTTAGTTCTTGGCCAAGACCTTAACCCCAAGACTGTATAGCCATCCATTCACACAAAAGGTTAGCCTTGGACTCAGGAATATGATGCTCACACGAACCTGCCCGCTCGTGGTCCTGCCTCTACGAACCTCCCCGCTCGTAGTCCTGCTCTACGAATCTCCCCGCTCGTAGTCTTGCTCTACGGACCTACCTGCCCGTAGTCCAACACATGTGATCCACCAGCCCCGTACCTCTCCGCACGTGACATCTCTCAAATGTGAGCACGGAACATACGAACCTACCTCGCTCGTATCCCCACGTGAGAGTAACTAGATATGAACCTCCCCGCTCATATCATCACATGTTAACCACCATCCATGAACCTACCCGCTCATGGCACAGCATCACCCGATCCAAGCATAGCATCATTTCTTAAATACAACACAACACAAGTCATAGATTGTTAGATTCTCGCCCGGCGCAACACCCAGCACCGTCAGGCGACACAGGCCCAGACCGCCTGGCGATACCTTCCTGCCGCCAGGCGCCAGCGACTCCAGACTCACTGTTTTACAGGCGTCGCTTGGCGAAGCATACCTTGCCGCCAGGCGCCACGCGGTGAAGGGACCTCTCCTGCAGTTTCTATCACCTGGCGCACCTACTCAAGCCACCAAGCGCTATGACAGTAGCGAAAAGCTGTTGGTTTAGGTACTCCATACTATTTGACTTATACCCCAAGCATTCTAAGTTATCGGTGCACCCTCGTTTAATGGAAGTCAAGTCCAATTATGAGATTACAGCAGTTCAATTGCTTACAACATATATTCACCAAATCCCCCCATTTTCCGCGATGTATGATTATCAATATCCTTACCAATCCTTTAAGACATAAGTGACTCATATACTTTACACTAGATACTGCTTTATCATCATCACACGCATCATTATGATACATTATTGCACATTCTTTAACACCATGTACACCTGCTTTTCCTTCCTTTATTTTTCTTACCAATTACACATTCCTATCTCAAGGCATCTAGATTCTCAACATTTCATAGATCATATCCTACACATTTACACTTCATACTTACAAGTTAGCCTACCAATTGCATAATCAGTATACTTAGTAAAACTCAATATTTTAATCCCCTTATTATCTCAACTACAAGGACATTCAGTACCCGAGTCTCTTCCATTTTCCTCAACCTAACTTCTGTTCCAACTCACTCCCAACCTCTTCCCTCGCGACCAACCAAAACCAACACCAACACAACATCTTTTGCCATTGTCCTCGTCATCGCTTGGCGACAAGCTGAGTACCGCCAGGCGGTACACCAGAACCCAGAAAAACCCAGGCTATTATACCCGTGACATGCTCAAGACGTCCAAAACTCAATTCAGTTACCAAATTCAATACCAGACAATGATTCACTCGTGGTTTACTGACCCAATTTCCGTTGACATTAGATCCTCTAATTCGTACGTACTATGAACCATAGCAATTCAATTTGGATTCTACCCCTTCGAACACCCCAACTCTAACCATGCTAATTCTGAAAAATATTTCCAAAGCACCAACAGACCCCAATTCTCACAATTTCGTACTATAACACATAGCATCAACACAAGATCACAATCAAAAGCTCCAATGACCCATGCGCACATAACAAATCAAAGGAAACTCGCGAACAACGTCACACCGCCTGGCAGAAATTCATCGCCGCCAGGCAGTTGATGCCAAAGCAAGAACAACGCCTATCATTGATGTGCCGCCTGGCGGTAGGGATTGATCCGCCAGGCGGTTTCTGGGAAAGACCCATAAATCTCAATGAAATAGTGCCGAAAATGGATGAAAAACATACAATTTCAATCAAGCAACGCACAATATAGGGTTCACGACTAAAAACACGCAAAAACAACTCCCCTTACCTGGAATTCGCTTCAAATTCGAATTAATGTGGATGTAACTCTAATCAAAAGCTTCTCTGCCTTTGCTCCCACTCCCACGATGGTTTCTCCTTCTCACTCTCCCTCTATAATCAGTCCCAATTCACCAGGGATTTTTAATATGATTTTCCAGCCCCTTAGACAACTAGGTTACACTGCCCTTTTCAAATTTTATGCAAAAATAAAACTAACCTAAAAAGGAAATTTAATTTGATTTTTAACAAGGCTTGAACCCACAACCCATCAATTACCAAGTCCAATGTACAACCAATTCAACCAATTCACATTTGTGATAACTCCTACAACTTTAGGAATTTATCATCACATCAAGCATTCAATATATAACTAAAAAAAATGCATAATTTAAATAACATTCAAGTGGCATACATAGGACTCAAACCCAAGTCCTCTCACACAATCAAAGTACTCTCAACCACTTGAGCTAATACTTTTCCACGTCATAATTCCACTCATTAAATGTGTTAATTATTTAAATAACTATTTAATTTTCTCGGATCTTACACCTGGCAGCTACGAGTAACCCGTCAAGCGATTTTTGGGAATTTTCCAGAAACACGGAAATTCAAACAGAAATAGTATTTATTCATGCATTCCATAATATACATCATGCAATTTTTCACAAAAATAAACATTAACGAAACTCAGCTCCCCTAACCTAGATTCCTTGCTTTAAAATTAATATGCCTAGAGGTCTTCCTTGATCAATAATGACAACCCTTTCTCCTTTCACGAACCACACTCACTCTCTTCTTTGAATGTAGTGATAGCTTTCAGTTTTCCTCTCCTCACCTTGCTCAACAATGAGACACTCAGAAACCTTTCTTCTCACCCAAAATTGGTCTTTTAATGGTGTCTTAATTAGTAATGAAGAAAGGAAAACGAAAATGACATTATGCTAACTTAATTGCCATTCAAGGTCCATTAATTGCCCATTGTCAGCTAGGGTTTCTCTGCCTTTTCACATTCATGCCAAAACTAATTTTAGCAAAAAGAAATCTTAAATTGGGTCTACCCAAACTCAAACTCATCACCCTGCCAATATTAAGTCAATGCACAACCATTCAACCAATTCATGTTTGGAGATAATTTCTATAAATATAGGATTAAATTATCACTCATCATAATCAAGCATATCAATAAAATAATAATCAATTAATTAACACATAAATGGCATACATAGGACTTAAACTCAAGTCCTCTCACACAATCAAGTACTCTCAACCATTTAAGCTAGTACTTTTTCACATTATATCAATCAATAATTAATACCATAAAGGCTCCCACTACCCGCATTTATTAATTAATTATTTATTTAATTAATTAAATTTCACAGGTCTTACAACGTCTTCCACTTTGGTAACTAAGTTTGGTTACAAAACCTTAATCACCCATGTTTAACTAATTTATGCGCAAATTTGGGTCAACTATAAGTGTTGACTTTTGTTGACCCAACTTGACCAAAAGCCCTACACTAGCCCATGATACAAGGCTAAAAAAGGATATCATACACTACTTGACCCTTAATACAAGGTCCACAAATTCCTGCACTACTAGAGATGCTCCATGATGGTCCAAGAAAATAAGAGCTTTGTTTCTCCTTACATAGATGACTTTAGTTCTTCTAGAATATGCTTTCCCTTCATTTTCTTCTTTTCTACTCATTCAAATTCACTCTTTAATCTAAAAACACACTCTCATATCACATTTAGGATGAAAACCTTAATCACAAAACACTCTCCTCACCCCAAATAACCCTTACATGTATGTATGTAAGAAAAATAATGAAAGTTTAAAGATACACAGAAGAAGACATTTTTTGAAGTTGAAAGAAAGGGTGGGAGAAGTTGTGGGTTTAATTTTTCCACTAACATTTTAGAGTTATAAGGTTCAACTCTCTCTTCGCTAACAAAATACTAGTAACTAATATTTACCAATAAAAAAAATAGTTTTCCAAGTAAGCTCATAAATCGGTAATCAATACTCCTTTTAACAAGATTGTAAGATGAAGTGTAAGAATGAAAAGAGAAGTAAGTTCGAAGAGAGAGCACGTGGGTTTGAAGGTTAAAATAGAATACAAGCTTTTTGTCTTTGGAGAAGACAAGAAGGTTATGTAAGTATTTGCTAGGAGGAGTCTTATTTCCTTGTTAGGATAGCGCCCTCCCTCTATGTGTTTTCAGGGGACTTCTTCCTGCACCCCCAAACCTTCTCCTATACCCCCAATAATTACCCTTTTACCCTCTCTTTTCTTGACCCCCAAACCAATTCCACCTCCTCCTTCTCCTCCCGCTTCTCCTCCTCCACCCATTTCCCCGCCCTCTCCATGGGCCTCCCCCAACCCTCCCCCAACTCAACCTCCTTCGCCGTCGAGTTCGACACTACCTTCGACCACTCTCTCAACGACATCAACGACAACCACGTTTTTTATTTTAATTTTTTTTAGAAACGGATTTCGGAATCCGTTTCATACTTTTCTGAAATGGATTTCGATATTCGTTTCACAAATTTTAATTTTTTTTTGTGAAATGGATTTCGGAATCCGTTTCAGAAAAGTATGAAACGGATTCCGAAATCCGTTTCACAAATTTTAATTTTTTTTTCTAGAAACGGATTTCGGAATCTGTTTCATACTTTTCTGAAATGGAATTTGAAATCCGTTTCATACTTTTCTGAAACGGATTCCGAAATCCGTTTCACAAATTTTAATTTTTTTTTTTGTGAAACGGATTCCAATCCGTTTCATACATTTCTGAAACAGATTCCGAAATCCGTTTCACAAATTTTAATTTTTTGTTTTTGTGAAACGGATTTCGAAATCCGTTTCATACATTTCTGAAACGGATTCCGAAATCCGTTTCACAAATTTTAATTTTTTTTCTAGAAACAGATTTCGGAATCCGTCTCATACTTTTCTGAAATGAATTCCGAAATCCGTTTTATAAAAAAACATGAAATTTTATGAAACGGATTTCGGAATTCGTTTCATACTTTTGATTAGGGTCAAAAGGGTAATTATTGGGGGTACAGGAGAAGGTTTGGGGGTGCAGGGAGAAGCCCCCGTTTTCATATGTGAAATCTGTCTCAACGAATACCAAGGCCCAATAACTACTCAACCAACGTAGCTATACTTTCTACACCTCACATTGTTCACTATACTCACTCTCCATTTGATTCTAAAGTAACCCATATATCTTAATTAAATTTAAATTGAAACACAAATGAGAATTAATTATCCCCTTTAAAATCCAATAATGTACATTATCAAATAAAAGCACAAGTCCTTACAATATTAATGGAAACAAAATTATAAAACCTAATTATATAATATTTTAACTAAATCTAAAATACAATTATTATGAAAACAAAAACAATGTTTAATTTGTTGAATAAGATAAATAAAATGTTTTGACTATACTGATTCAAAGATAAATAATTCATTTTACCTTAGTTATTATTTCAAACCGATACAATTGTATTAAATAGTTATAAAATAATCTCATGATATTTCCCTTATCCTTTCATGTAATTGTAGGCAGTAAACTTATGGTCACATGCTTGATTCAATATCAATTATTTAATGTATCAACAATATCGAATCAATTTTGTAGTTATTAAAATAACTAATTCAAACACTTACAATATAATATTCCTATCATTAAAATAAAGGAAAGAATAGACAAGTAAACTCAAATACACATGAACAAGCTCATAGAAAAATAAAACGGGATAAAAGAATAAATAAACAATATTTTAGCCCAAATGAGAATAGAATACGTGTATGAGGTCGAAGCAGAAAAGAGATAAGGAAAAAACTTTCCGTAAATAAAAAAGAAAGAAAGAAAGAGTGTCTCATGTACAAAACAAAAGGAAAAACCTCGAATCTTAACATTGTTGAAGATTTTCCGTGAATTAGGAATAAGGTGAAATTATAATATTGATGTAAGATGCAATCATCACTTTACAATCTAGTAATGTAACCTCATATTCATTAAAAAAGAAGACTGAATTATAATTTATAAAATAAATTATTAAATTGTCGATGTAATTTATCATTAATGGTTCTGTTGATAAATTTTTTTGATAAATTATTATCATTGACAAAAATATCTTTTAATAACGATTCTGTTGGTCAAATTTGTTGATATAATTTATTAATAATTTAAAATTTTTAGGTTAAATTATATCTTTGGTCCCCATTTTCGTAGCAAAATATTAATTTGGTCCCTCTATTTTTTTCATCTCAATTTGGTCCCTATTTTGGGAAATTTGATGCAATCAAGTCCTTTCCGTTAGTGGTGTAATAACGATGTTAAATGGGATGTCACGTGTCGATTTCTGGATTTTTTGAATTTTTTTTTTTTAAATTTCTTAAAAAAAGTTAAAAGTTTGCCACGTGTCAAGCTGACATCGTGTCTGCCACATGACATTGATAGTGCCACGTGGCAGTGACAGTGCCACATGTCACAATTATGTCAGGTGTCATTTTCTCAATCTCAATTTGGTCCCTGTATTTTAATTTTTGTCTAGATTTAGTCTCAATTTTTGTAAAAATTGTGCAATTTCGTTCCCCTCCAAATTGAAACAAAAATTAACTTTTATATAAATGTTATACATATATTTTTATTAAATTTGATTTTTTTATTCAAGTAGATATTTTTATTATATATTTTCAACAAAACTAAGTTAATTTAAATTTTTTTCACATTCAATTTTACTTAAAATTGTTTTTAAAATTTAAATTTATTTGTTTTTGATTGTTACATAAACTAGTTAATTTTTCTTCAATTTATATAATTGTTAGTTTTACACCAACTAAAACATTTGTTAGAAATTATTGAATTTTACACATTTTAAAAATATGCAATTATTTAAAATATAAATTCAAATAAAAATATATTAAAGTATGATGTAATAAAATATCAATATAATTTATGATTTTTTTTATTATTAGCATTATTTTCTATTAACAACTTTAAAACAATTTTAAATAAAGTTTAATCTTGTTAAAAATATTTACTTGAAATATCAATTTTGATAGAAGTATTTGTGCATATTTATATAGAAATTAAAGTTGCTTTCAATTTGTAGAGGAACAAAATTGAACAATTTTTACAAAAAATAGGACTAAATTGAGACAAAAATTAAAATACTGGGACCAAATTGAGAATAGAGAAATGACACCTGGCATAATAATGACACGTGACATTATCACTGCCACACGACACGATGTCAGCTTGATACATGGCAAATTTTTATTTTTTTAAAAAAATTAGAAAAATAAATAAAAATTCAAAAAAAAATTCAAAAAGTCTAGGAACTAACACGTGGCACCCCATTTAACGTCATTACTACACCACTAACAAAAAAGACTTGATTGCATCAAATTTCCCAAAATAGGGATGAAATTGAGATAAAAAAATTGAGGGACCAAATTGATATTTTGCTACGAAAATAGGACCAAAGGTATAATATAACCAAATTTTTATTATTGATAATCAAATATTTTGCATTGGTAAAAAAAATTGTTGTAAAATTTATTGGTAATTGATTTTTTAAAAAAATCAATTGATAAATTTACCAGTAATTGAATTTTTGTTTCTAAATCTGTTGATAATTAATTTGTGATAAGTGGTAAGAGGAAGAGAAGAAAGATGAGGAGAAAGAAGAAGAGGAGGAGAAAGAAAAGAGGAGAATGGGGAGGACACTACATCATTCTTTACTTTAAACCACATGTATAAAATTAGAGCTGTCAAAATGGGTCGGAACCCGCGAGCCAACCCGACTCACCACGGGTTCGGGTCGGGTTGGGTTGAAATTTTTTTACAAATTTCAATACTGGTTGATTTTTGACCCGGCTCATTTAGAACTCAACTCATCCGTGGTGAGCCGGGTTGGCTCACCAACCCGCAGATAAAAAGGTCACACAAGTGTTTTTATTTATTTTGATTAAGTTAGACTTTACATTTGGATCATGTTAGGTTGTTTTTTTATCCAACACATAAATAATTTGTATTTTTTTTTATTTTGGTTTGTATTTGGATTGTTTAGATTTTAATTAGAATTACAATTTAGTTTTGACTGAAAAAAAAATAAAAAATAATATATTTTTTAGTTAAGTGAACCCGTGAGCCAACCCGTTTAACCTGCCAACCCATGGTGGGTCGGGTCGGGTTCGAATTTTTTTGACTCGCTAAAAAGTGAGCCAGGTTGGGTTGGCTCACTAAATCATCAACCCGTGGTGGGTCGAGCCGGGTCGGGTTACCCGTTTTGACAACTCTATATAAAATTGTTGTCTAAATATAGAAAAGACCGCAAATATATAGGTGCGACTCAAAACTACTAAAGATCACATCTTATAGACGGTCGATTATTTAGGCAATATTTTACGTAAAAAAGTGAGTAAAATAATAAAATTATGGTCTCTTATGTGTGATCTTTACCTTGTAAATCGATTTTAAAAATTGAATTAGACAAATCTTAAAACCTTTTTTGATGCAATGAATTTTTTTGAAGAATTACCGTTTGAAAACATTTATGGTGTGTTTGGATGAGACAATTCAAGAGAGTGATTCATTTATTTGGAGAATTTGAAATTCTTTGTAATGAAATGCTTTGTTTGGATAGAAAAATTAAAAAGCATTTAAAATGCATGCATTTTTTTAAAGTATTTCAATTAGTTAAATTAGAAGGAATTCAAATATCCTAAAAAAAGGTGGAATTTGAAATTCTTCTCACTCAACCTCACACTCTATATTCAACCCCAAACAGACCTGGCAAACCCGACAACCATGACAGGCTGGGTTGGATATACACTCCAGACAGATTAGACTGACCTGACAACATAAACGAGTCGAGTAGGCCCGACAACCCAGAATGGGCCCGATGACCCAGACAGATCAGGGTGACCTGATGACACACATGGGTCAGGCGGGCTTTAAAACTCAAACAGGACGGGTGAGCCCAACGACCTACACTGGTTTGGCGAGCCAGATGATCTAGAAGTGACGAGTGGGCCTAACAACCCAGATGTGTCGGGCAGCCCAGTGACCCAACCGACCCGTTGACTCGACAAGTGTAAGACCCAGGAAATTTAAATAATTAAATTAATAATTATTTAATAAATACGGGTAGTAGAAGCTTTTATGGCATTTAATGTTAATTGTTATGACGTGGAAAAGTGCTAGCTCAAGTGGTTGAGAGTACTTTGATTGTGTGAAAGGACTTGGGTTCAAGTCCTATGTTTGCCATATGTGTGTTATTTGATTGACTATTAATTTTAATTGGTTGTGTCTTAACTTTGGAATTTCAAGGGTGTGTGTTCAAATCCCGTTCATAACGAAATTGCTCTCTTTATTTTTGCTAATAAAATAGTGGTCTGAATGTGAAAGAGTGGGAAAACAACCCATAATGGTCTTTAAAATGCATTTAGAGACACTTAAAATCAGAATTTTGTTTTTACTATTTACCATAATTAAATAGTAAAAACCAAGAGAAGTTAATTTTGGGCAAGAAGAACCATCATCTTTTCTTGTTTTAAGCATAGGAAACCAGGTAAGGGGAGCTATTTTCGTGTTTTAGGTTATGTGTATGAGTAAGAGTCATATGCCCATGATTGTATGTTGGTTTGCTTTGAATTCTCGTGCCTATGTGCTGTGAATTGGTTTGTTGGTTATTTGGATGTTTGTTGGACAATGCCTTATACCCTGTTATGAATATGATGGAGGTATTATCTTTGTTGTATGATGTGTTATGGGCAATATCAAAAATTGGTGTCAAACTATGTCTAAATAATGTCCATATAACTCTCGAAGTGTTTTGGATTGCTTGGTAAATATGGAAGGAAGGAAATTGGGTTGGAATTGGTATCGGGGTGCGTGATCAGAGGAGAATGTCTGTTAATTTCACTCAAGCGAGCCAGTCTCGCCCAGGCAAAATTACCAGAAACTCAAACCCTGTTGTTGCTTGAGCATCTCGCTCAGGCGAGGGTATCTCGCCTAGGCGAGAGATCGTGAAGTGTGGAGGTTGTGCTCGAGGGGCTCGCTCAGGCGAGAGGTACTCGCCTAAGCGAGAAATTGTGATGGATTGCTTGTGGTTGCAGGACTCGCCGCCTAGGCGAGAGAATTTTGGGGTTCAGGCGAAGGGAGTTCTCGCCTGAGCGAGTAAGGTCTCGCCTAAGCGAGTTCTCGTATATTTTCACTGTCACAGGCTTGCCCAGGCGAGAGAGCCTAGCTTAAGCGAGTCAGGCTTGATTGCTTGAGCTAAAGCTTCTAGCCTAAGCAAGAATTGTGATTTGTGTGTGTTGTTTGGAGGCATTTGAGGCGAAACTTGGATCAGGGGATTATGTGCCATGAGCGGGTAGGTTCATGGATGGAGGTAATACGTGATTATATGAGTGGGGAGGTTCATATCCAGTTACTCTCGTGTAAGGATACGGGCGAGGTAGGTTCGTATGGTTCGTCTCACACTTGAGAGATGCTACGTGCGGGGAGGTACGTAGCTGGTGGATCACGTGTGTTGGACTACGGGCGGGCATGTCCGTGGAGTAGGACTACGAGCGGGGAGGTTCGTAGAAGCAGGACCACAAGCGGGCATGTTCGTGCGAGCATCATAAACCCTGAGTCCAAGGCTAACAATGTTAAGTGAATTGAAGGTTGTAAAACCTTGAGAAATTAGGAACTTGGCCAAGAACTAAATGGAATAGAATAAATGGGTGTGTTGTTGTTATTTCTGATTTATTATATGTTTACTTTATCTTTTATAAGCTCACCCTTTCTGTTTGTGTATGGCGATGATCGTGTAATTCGTTACACGGGAGCAGATAGTGATATAGGTGATGCTGAGAACGCTCAAGCTACGGAGTGAGGGCTAGCTGGGATTAAGCTAGGATTCTATTTATGTTATCACTTATGTTTTAATTTATTTTGGAAATTGTAAAGTTTTAAATGCTACGATTTTAATAAATGTGGCGCGATGTTTAAATTATTTCATTTTCCCGCGTTTTGGGAATAATAATACCGTGATGTTTATTTTCTTTTCTTTATGTATTTATTTAAATTAGTAATATTCCTTAGGGATGTTACAACAAGCTTGACCGACTCGATGACCTAGTCAGGCCTAACCTACCCGATAACTAAGACGGGCCTGAAGACCCGGGCGATACCGACTGGCCCGACGACCTTGCTAGGTCGGGCCACTCCAACGACACAGACTTGTCGAGTGTGCCCAATGACACAAGCATGCCCGACAACCCAGATGGGTCAACGTCCTAGACGGGTTGGGTCAGGTTGGGTCAACGAACTTGACGGGCATGACCGACCCGTATGGGCCGTGAGGTTGATCAGGCTTGTCTCGATCGTCAAGCCGACCTAACCTAGCCCGTCTGGGTTTCTCGACCCGACTAAGTCGTGGGGCGGCCCGACCCATCTAGCTCATTGAGCCCGTTTCAAATTTATCATGAATTCAAAACATAATTAAGCCTAAAATAAATATTTTTAAAATGAAATTTTATCTCACAAGACATTCAATTATTTTATCCAAACAAAAAATTGAAATGTAAGGTATTTTAGTTTTTTTGTCCAAACAAGTTATTTAAAAAATGAATGGAATTTAATTGCAAGTAATTCAAATACAATTCATTTCAATTTCTCAGTATTGTTGAAATGCTTTATCCAAACACAAGGTTAAATTAGAGATTCAACTCACAATAAACAAAGAGTTAAAATGATAGAAGAAGATCTTAAATATGTGTACCAGATTGTAGTTTCAATTCTTCTATTGATTTGACCATGCATTTTTGTTTCTCATTTCCTTTGTTCTTGATACAATATTTCTCCATTTCTTTTCCTTACTCAATTATTCTCTTTTGTCTCTCCCATCTCTCTCTTATATTTATATCTCATTCAGGTAACTTGGTCTCATAGGTATGGTCAACAAGAAATTGTTTGGAGAGGTTATGATTGCTTGGAAAAAGAATTCATACAAAATTTCATCCGAAATAAATCGTACCATGATCAAAAAGTAACTTTTTGTTTTAAAACAAGTCATATTTAAAGACTTTTATTTTTTTTATTTTTAAAAATAAAAAAATGAAAATGAAAAAGTATTTAAAAATGATATTTTCGGTTTGATTTTCATTTTTAACTTCATTTTCCTTATTAGTTTTAAAAGTACTAAAATTTTAATATCATAAGAAATTAATTAGTTTGGTTAAAATATTTCAAAATGAAAGTTTGTTTAATGATTTTTAAAGATACACTACAAGAAAACTATTAAATAATAACCGAAATTATATTTAGAGAACAATATATTTAATTAGGGAACAATTTCTTTGATAGTCAAAACCTTGGTTATGTTAGTGATTAATTTAGAAACCAATTTATAATAGACACTTTTCTTAGGTACCAATTCAGAGACCAATTATAATTTTTTGAAACTATTTTAGTTATCAATAATTTTTAGTTTTTAAATTGGTCACTATAGTGACTTGATTATTTTTTGTTACTAAAATTTTTCATTATTCAAAGATTTTTTTATATTAATATTTGAATTATTTAGAATTTGATAAAATGGTTTACATAATAGAAATAATATATTAATATATATCACATTTTATTCGTCTTTTTTATAACTTTATTTTTATTTTTAGTTGTGCTGGAATTTTGAAATATTCTTTTATTTTAACACGATTACTTTTATTCAGTATAAAAATGTAAAGTATCAAATATAAAACATGATGGAATTGAGTTGTAAGTTTTTCTCTTAAAAATATTTATTTTAATTATTAAAAAAAATGTAACTGTGGTATGTATTGTAAAGATCTAGAAAATAACATTTTAGAAATAATAGTGGTTTAAAAATAGCGAGACTCGATTATTTTAATATTAAAAGGTTTTAGTATGAATATAACTGTTATAAACGAGTTTCATTATTTTAAAATATATTATCTATCTAGAAACTACTTTTCTAGAGTTTCTTGACTTCTCTCTAAGGGTTTTCCTCTCTTTGCTTGTCTATTAAAGAATCGAGATCATAAGATTGATCCTCACGACGAGCTCTTCAATTTGGACCGATGAGTTTCTTTGTTCGGTAAGTTAAGTTTCAGCCCTTTTCTCTTGGTCTTCTTTTATCTTATGTTGCATGTGAGGCTTTTTTCGCTTGTATGTGTCTTTTTAATCTTCTATATGAGTCTTTGCTAATCAATGATCACAACGTTATGTCTTGATCGTTCTTGTGTTATTCCTAAGTATAGATAGAGCATCCAGTGAAACTAAAGGTGTTTTTGGTGTCTTAAAGCTTGTTGAGCAGTTTTAGCACATAGGGGAAGCTAATCTTGACTTATTTTGTGGTGCTTTTTCTATTTGATGGATGCATGCTATTGATAGATTAATTGGGGATACATTAAATATTTTTATAATTATGCTTTGATGTGTATTGTTGAGGTGATCTTTTATGATTTGGTTGAAGGTTGCATGTTAGAATGGTTGTGCTTGTTTGGATTTATCTTGTGATGTTTTAGAGAATTAGAATATGAGTAGTTGAGCAATTCAACATAAGCCCACTGTTTTAAAACTATTTTGAACCAATATACTAAGAGAGGGTGATTACGGAATTTCAATGACAAATTCTTGATGGTGGTAACTTTAATGTATGCATTGATGTATGAGATTCACTAAGGGGGTACCCTGAACTTTATAACCATTTACACTCATGTAGAGTATAATGGGTTATGTGGTGAGAATCGCAAGAGGTCCTAGTCAATAAACTTGTTTGGTCCTAGGCATGAAGGGGATTAACCTTATGAGTACTAGGGTGATAACCCTTTTGTTTAGGGCTCTATAGAGCATAAATACTATACAAGTGCACGCCTCTAGTGAATTCTTATTTCAAGGGTATGTATTCGGATAATTGAGTTTAGTGTCAACTTTTTATGTGCATATGTATATTCATTATATTTTTATCCAAGCATAGTTTATATTGGATGTGATTTAATTGTTTAAGGATAACTCTTTGGAACACTAGCTTACCCTTTTTGTGTGCTTTGTGTTTCTTGTGTTTGCTTATCTCTCTATTTTATATGACCACCTTATCGGTGTGAGCAGATGAAGTTATAAGTTTATAGGCACCTCTTAAGGATGGAGAGCCACTAGTTAGAGTAGTGGAAGATCTCAGGAAACTTTAATAGTTGTTAGTTTTTTTATTTAGCTTGTTAGTTTAGTTTGAGTGTATAAATGTTATATTTTTATAGTCCTATAGTTTATAAAACTATAATAATATGCTTTATATACTAGGTTACTTGTTTTGAATACTGTGATGAAATGTTCTATTTTATTATTTTTAAAACTACTAAAAATGGATGTTACATATATTGATGTATATTTACTTGTACTTTTATTTCTCAATTTAAACTTTAAAATTATAATACGGGCGATCCATTGTATTGTGAAACAAAATGGCGGATTATTATGGTAGCAGGGAGGGGCCGTGGC
Source organism: Vigna unguiculata (assembly GCF_037176805.1). NCBI lineage: Eukaryota > Viridiplantae > Streptophyta > Magnoliopsida > Fabales > Fabaceae > Vigna > Vigna unguiculata. The sequence goes on along the minus strand of NC_140795.1, from coordinate 17,106,634 downwards.
CCCCCCAAAAATTTTGAATTTTTTTTTTACAATATGTATTTTTATTTTTTTTATTATAGATATTAGGTATTTTTATTTTATTTTGTTATAAATATTAAATCAAATATTTTATTTCTTTTATAAATACAATAAATAATACTAATAAATAATAAAATATAAAATCAAATATAATAAAGAATAAAGATTAAAAAGATTTATCAAGATATTTTATATTATTTGTCTTCATTATAGGTTGTGTTTTTCATAAATTGTTTTCACATTTCATTCTCATCTATTTTTCTTTTCGTTTTTGAAAAGAAAAAGATCTATTATTTTTTCTCTTATTTCTTCTTTATTCTCTTCCATCCTCGAGGAAGAAAAGAAGAAAGTAATTATTTTGTCTCACTTGATAGTGAAATATTAGTTCAATAATTTATTTAATGAGCCTCTTTTATATGTTTATGCCTTGAGTTTCTTACAAATTGTTCTCATCTTCCATTCTTACCTATCTTCTTTTGTTTCTGAAGAGAAAAAGATCAATTATTTTTGCTCTCATCTCTCAAATGTTCTCTTCCATCCTAAAAAGGAAGGTACGTAATTCTCTTTTATCTCACTTGATAGTGAAATATTAGTTTAATAATCTATTTAATGAGCCTCTTTTATATTGATTTTTTATTTTATGAACATAGAAGAACAAATGATTGTATTGTGTGTTTTTTATAATTGAATTTTAAGTGTGGTTTGATTATCATCGAATTTTCTTTTGGTATTTATGTCTCTAAATTTTTTATTAGATTATGATAAATCATTTTTTAGTATTTTTTTTAAATAGGTATATTGATGAAGAATAAAAGAATAGATTCATTAGATTATCGTTATACTAAGTTATATATTCATTTTTATTGTGTTAGTGACAATAATGAAATGCGATGTATTATTTTGGCTCCCCCGACAATGTTGGTCAAGATCCGCCACTGGTGAAACATATAATTATGGTTAAACCTTTTAAATATAAACAAATTCATGAAAAAATATTTTTCTTGACCATAAAATATAATACAAAAATCATGATATATAAAGTATTTATCTTTAAATTTATTTTAATTCATCTTAATTTTTAAAATCTAATTTGCTTGATATTTTTAAAACTATTTGACAAAAATGGAAATAAGCAAATCTGATAAATAAAAGGTGACTTTTTTGTCCTCACTACTGTAGAAAAGTGTATTGATGACTATTAAAACAGATATTTTACTACGTCTTTCAAATTGTTGTTAAATTAGTGATAGTTAAATGTTTGTTCGAAACAACGATGGTTTCAAACCCATCACTATATTAATCCAAATCACGATAGTTTTTAAACGTCATTGTAATAAAGTTAATTAAGAGAGAAAAATATAATGACGGTTATCACGAAGAACTGTCAGTAAGCTATTAGAAAATGAAAAAAAAAAGTCAAATGTCTCATAACGACGGTTGGCAAAGAGAACCCCAAACGGTGGCGAACATGGTAGAGAAGAATAAAGGAGATTGAATGTCGGTGACGAGGCGAGCGAAGGTGGTCACGAGCAAACATAACGTAGAATAGAGATGGCAAATAAATTCATTCCCGTGGGTATTGTCCGAATCCGTCTCCGTCTTGACGGAGAATCTCCGAATTGACTGGATATGGGTATGGGTATGGAGAATCCCCAATTTTTTCAATTGGGTATGGGGATGTACATATCCCTGCCATATTACCCGTCCCCGTTTAAATTATTAAAATATTCTTAATTAATTAAATAACCATATGTACTATATGTCCATCGGTCAATCGGCCAAATCTAATTCTTAGGCCCATCGGCCAAAGTTGAAAAACTAGTACATGAAAGGCTATCGGTCGAACGGTCAAACGGCCTCACGAATAAATTATAGGACCACCGGAGAATCGGCTCTGTCAACCAGCCACGTGGCATCGTTAAACTATAAGACCATCGGTCGAACGGATCACGAATAAACTATAAGACCATCGGTCAAACGGTTAAACAAATAAGTCATGAGCCAGCCATGTTCATGCCCACCGGTCCATCGGTAGCACCTGGTCGAGCGACACGGACCCTCGATTGCACACCGGTCGATCGGACAAGTACGTGTAGCACCTAACCATAACACGACAATCAATGAACCAACCCTCGATTGATCAATCTCTTTAGACTTGTGTAGTCCTACGCATGTGTTTGTTGGTCGGCCAGACGTACATGAAGGGTTCACTTATTAAAAACAGTATAACTAACCCAGCCAAGCGGCCATCGGTCGCACGATCAGACAGTTAGTCAATCGAGTTAATTAACGATAAACGAGTCAATAATCTTGATTAAAGGATCATTGGACCGTGATTAAGGAACCCTAATCACAGGCCCACACAGAAAACTCTAAATAGGGCCCAAAGGTAGGTTGGTGAGGATCTTAATTTCGCATTTATTACAGCAGATATATTGGTACACCGATCGGTCCTTTACTGACTTAAGCATCAGAGTATTTTAGACAGGTACCCCGATCGTCATCCCACCTGATCGAGCTAAGGATTGGATTTCGTTGAAGTTACTGGAGTGGAGAAGGGTAGCGCAAGTCTGGAGAGGTTCTTTTAGTAGGCTCTTGGTCCCTACCCCGAAACACCATATATATATATATATATTATTTTTTATTTATTTTAATTATTTGGTTTGTCATGAAACTCATTCACATTTCAATTATATTTTTCATCTTATCATAACCTTTATGTAATTATGTTAAAAATATGTATGTTAATTAAAATTTTTTATGTCTCACATTTGAATATTTCTATTATTTTTTAATATTTTTATTTAATGTATATTTTTCTTTCACATGAAAATGTTTAATACTCTCAATTTAAATATTTAATAGCACAAACATTTCGTTTACTAAGTAATATAAAAAAAATCATTTACTTATTATTCTTATTATTAATTTTTGTTTCATTTGAATAAATTTTTTATTTCACTAAAACAAAGTTTTGTTATTTCTCAACCATGAGTATATATATGTTGATATTTGAAAACAAATTTTAGATTTCTAAGATATTTTTCAACTTATCATATCCTTAATTATACATTTGTTTTCCTTTGTGCGATTTCTTTCAATAGTCTCTCAAATTGTTTGTAAACATTTGTTAATTTTTAATATTTTTATTTCTTGTTTATTTTCATTATGCATAATACTATTTCGATATATTTTATCTAATTATTTTTTATTTTTTAACTCATTATCAATCATACTGTAATTTTTTCACTATAATTGTATAAATAACTTTTATTTACTATAATATAAAAATTTAATGTAATTGTCATTAATATTTTTTTATCACCATCCAACATAATTGAAGTTCAAAAGATACAAGATCTATATTAAAATTTTATTATTATGATTATTATTTGTTCTTTGTATCATTTTGATCAAATGATGTATTATAACTTTTATTAGTGTATAAAAAAGAGATTCATTAGAATTTAAAAGATTGAAGTAAACAAACATTTAAAATATATTTTAATTTGAATATTTGTTTTCCTTTTATATTTTCTTAAAAATATTTTTTAATTTTATCAACTAGGTTTCATTAATCTTTGCAAATTTAATAAATGTGTTGGTTCTCATGGAATTTTATTTGGTATTATAATCTAAAATGTAAAAAATTATAATTTATTTTAAACTTTTATTATGATTATTATTTGTTCTTTGTATCATTTTGATCAAATGATGTATTATAACTTTTATTAGTGTATAAAAAAGAGATTCATTAGAATTTAAAAGATTGAAGTAAACAATCATTTAAAATATATTTTAATTTGAATATTTGTTTTCCTTTTATAATTTCTTAAAAATATTTTTAAATTTTATCAACTAGGTTTCATTAATCTTTGCAAATTTAATAAATGTTGGTTCTCATGGAATTTTATTTGGTATTATAATCTAAAATGTCAAAAATTATAATTTATTTTAAACTTTTATTATGATTATTATTTGTTCTTTGTATCATTTTGATCAAATGATGTATTATAACTTTTATTAGTGTATAAAAAAGAGATTCATTAGAATTTAAAAGATTGAAGTAAACAATCATTTAAAATATATTTTAATATGAATATTTGTTTTTGGTTTATATTTTATAAAAAATATTTTTAAATATTACCAACTAGGTTTCATTAATGTTTGTAAATTTAAAAAATGTGTTGGTTCTCATGAAATTTTATTTGGTATTATAATCTAAAATGTAAACAATTATAATTTATTTTAAACTTTTATTATGATTATTATTTGTTCTTTGAATCATTTTGATCAAATGATGTATTATAACTTTTATTAGTGTATAAAAAAGAGATTTATTAAAATTTAAAAGATTGAAATAAACAAACATTTAAAATATATTTTAATTTGAATATTTGTTTTTCTTTTATATTTTCTAAAAAATATTTTAAAATTTTATCAATTATTCATAATATTTGCAAATTTAATAATTGTTTTAGTTCTGATGAAATTTTATTTGGTATTATAATATAAAATATAAACAATTATAATTTATTTTAAAATATTTGATATCGAAGAAACAACCATCATTCTAATATTGAATATTTGATAATATTATGTTTCCTTTATCATAATTTTTTTTATTTTATAAAAATTAATTAAAATTAATATTGAAGTAGTAAGAAAATGGGTATGGGTATGGGTACGAGATTATACCCGTTACCCGGTGGGGATTGGTCAAAAGTTTAATACTCGTTGGGTTTGGGTATGGGGATGTAATGAATTTTTTTTACGGGGATAGGTATGGAATAGCGAAACTCGTGCCCGCCCCGCCTCGTTACCATCCCTAGCGTAGAAGGAGTTTGAACTAGGCAGCAGAGGAGAGACCAACTTTGCGAACAAACTGATCCTTTCAACAACTATGACTTGCGGAAGGAATGACGACGATTGCGACCTAGGGAAGGATGAACGCCAATAATGAAGAACGACGACAACCTCTTCAACGGCTATTGAGCAACGATGACAAGATTGTAAGTGGCAGGCAACTATAGACACTACAAAAAAACGTGTAAGTAGCGACAATTATTTTTGTATTTTATGTCATTTTTAACCGTCGTTATTTACTTGAGCGACGTTTTCCAGAAATGTCGTAATTCTTGTCGTCACAAAGTATAATATGGCGGTTTAAGATGAACCGCCGCAGTAACCGTCATTTTATACTATGTATACAATGACGATTTAAAGAGGTAAACAACGTCAATTAAAACTGACGTAGTATTTTTAATAGAAAACAAATTCAATGAAAAAAATGACACTTAAAACTGACATTATTAATAGAAAACATAATTTTAATATTTAATTATTTATTTTTTTATTATTTATTATTTTTCACATGTATTTATACTTTCATAATTTAATAAAATTTATTTTTATGATAGTATAAAATATATAAAAAATTATAACACTATAAAAAAAGAAATTAATAGACTAAATTATTTTATTATCAACATAACATAATTACACCAAAGTACCAAAATATTCAATTATCCAAAAAAAAAGACAACATTAAAATTTCATAAGACAATTATAAAACTTGCACGGCTAATTCTAAGTTGTTTTGCTTCCACCACTTGAACTTAGTATATAGTATGGAGATGGCACACCGCTGCCAACATTCGGTGCCTACAATAAAAAAAGAATATAAGTATATATGAATAAGTGAAATTCAAATAAATAAAGAGATCCTTACAAGGAGAAAGGTGTTCTATCCTCTAAACAATAAAATGAAATAATTAATTAAAATAATTAGTAAACCAAAAAATATAAAATAAAAGAGAAAACACACCCTTTACCTTCCTTTGGGGCTAATAAGATATTCTCAACCAATGTAACATGAGTTCTAGAAATTTGCGGCTTAACTTCTTCAAGTAACAATACTTTCTCCAAATGCCAACACCTTGCTCAAAATTCACCGTGTTTCGCCCTTTTTACCAGTTTTAGAATTTTGAAGAATCCATAGATACCTCAGGCTGGAACTAAGCACGTCACCACGAGCCATAGCTTTTGCTTGGGCTATTCTCTGTTTGAATGTATGAATCATCTCCTCAACCTATATAACAAAAAAAGTTCAGAATTATGTGTGACTTCCCCTTCAAAAATGGCAAAGCTAATGAAAATGGGTTGAAATAGATATAAAACATGTAACACAAATCGAAGGAAAAAGTTTTATAAATTAGTGTATGCGCTTAACTTTTATTAGATGCATTTTCCAAATAAAAAGGCATCCCTGCCTTGGCCGTGGCTACACCTAGATGAAGGTAACCAATGAATCATTATGAAGAAATGGATCATGCATTATTAACGAGCCCACTCCACAGTTGTCTTGTGCATGCCATTGCCTTCACTTTTGGAAAAAAGCTTATAAACGATTCTGTGGCAGCTGCACAACAAATAAAAAAACCATCAAAACAATTATACTATATAGAATTATGATTGATTGAAAAAATGGCAACACCAAGAGCCTTATTCTTTTGGCTTTTTTTCTTTTCTTAAAGCATCACCGTCATGGTTTTTATTTGCTTTGTTTATTTAGTATATAACCTCCTTTCACATTGCACAAAGACAAATGCACCAATCTATATTGGTTCCCTTATTTTGCTCCAGAAAGGATATCTAAGTAATGAGCACCAATTCCACCTATATAACTGCTACCACCACCCAGGCCCCTACTTAAATACACTAACGAGTATGAGCTGCCACCAACCTACAGCGTGGGAAAAAACAATAAAAGAATCACATCTAGAGCACCTAATAGAATTTAACATTATGAAGTGAAATACAAAAGTTTAAATATATTATCATTTCGATGATTTGAAGTATATGGACATGACGAACATCAGAGTGTTAATGCCTGAGACAACATAAAACTCGTCAACTTCGTTTTCCCAATACTAATTTGCACCTTCCAACTCTCTATATCCTGTTAACTTTAACAAGGAACACATCCTGACTTCATCAATATCCACAATCGCACTAGCCTTAAAATTATATGTTGAAATAATAACTATAACAAGTAAGATAAAAATACCTTGGGGATGGTGAAGCTCTCTTTAACTGAGGGGAGGAGACCGACCATGCCTAGCAATCGTTACTGCTGCTTCAGCGAGACTGTATGATAAAAAAATTAAAAAAGTAACATTATATCACAGCACACAACTCATAAAACACAAAAAGAAAAAAGAAAACCTAAGAGACCCTTAACCCCACAAAATCAAGATTTATAGAATCACCACAAGCACATTGCAAAGAGGAAGGAGGAAACCCACTATAAACCCTAGCTCCTCTGAACCAATCTTGTCAAGTCTGATGGCAAAGCGTTTAGCCTTTGAGGGCCTTTTGCACCATCACAATTTTGGTGTCGAAAGCGTCACCTTCTGCGCAACGCGACTTTTCCCGATTAAGCCAACAATGAAATCACTTTCATGAATAGGAAGAACTTGTTGGCAAGGGAATGGTGAGAGTGGGAGCAGAGAGTGAAGGAAAGGAGAAGCCCTTCATTTCAAGACCCTAAATTAAACCCTAAGTGGTAAAGAGAATGATAGAGGGTAATGGGCGAAATTTGAAAATAAGGGCCTGCGAAAGTTAAAAAATATCAAGTGAGAGGGAAAGTGAAAACAGAGAAAAAGTAAAAATAAAATATTGAGATATATTGAAAAAATGGCAATTAAAAACGTCATATTTTGTGTCTAAAATATGACAATTTAAAAAATGGCAATTAAAACAGTCATATTTTATATGTAAAATATGACAGTTCTCTAAATGTCGTATTATACGGTAAAAAGCGGTAGTTTTAAACAACCGTCACATTAAAAACGTCACAATTTACATGTTTTTTTGTAGTGAGAGAAATAATACAATGAAAAACTAAGGCACAAAATGCAAACGTTCTGTAAAAGAGAAAATTAAGAACACATGACGACACTTCTACGTTAAACTGTCGTTATAGATCCCCGTTTGAAAAATGATAACAATTCTACACTTAATCATCATTAAAACACGCACTATAATTACCAGTATGTCACCACATTTTTTTCTAAGACACTTTTTGGATAATCGTCATTATTTAACATTGTGGAAGGCCTGTTCTGCACTAGTGTCTGCACCCATGATTTATGTTAAAAAAGTGATTTTCGAAATACTTATTCTAAGCTTTTCAGAATTTTTAAAATATAATTTCTGAAATAAAATTTCTGTTTTAGAATATAATTTTTCAAATAAAGTTTAAGAATGAAAAATTCAAAATGTATGAAACATTCTTTAAAATAACTTTTTTATAACAGAATTTCCAAAATAACTTTAAGAATGAATTTTCTGAATCGAACTTTTTGAAACAAAGTTTCTAGAAGACATAATGACATTTTCTTCTACAATATATTTTTTCCTATTAATATGAAACAGTTTGTAATAATGGAATGCAAAAATGAAAAGCCTTAAATATTTACTTTTTTTCATACTTATTGCAATTGGATATTACCGACAAAAGAGGTAGGGTTGTAGCCTTTTCTATAATGAGGGAGTAGAAGTAGGTAACACCTACAAAACAGGTAACATGAAAATATAGAAGGACTTTATAATTAATATGAAATCATTGTGTATTGCTCTACTATTTGACCATTCAAATCATGTTCTCTATTATGGAGGATTCAGTTACATACATTTCTTAATCATTTAGTATGACACAAACTTAATTAATTAATATTAGTTAACTAATATTAGTTGCTAGTTGTTTTAATCGGAATTAGTCGAGTGAGAGATCTTCGATCATCATATCTTTGGTCCATAGTAATGGGTTGATAGAGTGAAAAAGAAGTTCATCTACAAAATATTTTTTTGGTAAGTAAGAATGAGTGAATAATGTGATAATAATAAAAAATATTAAGTAAAATGACAAGTATTATATAGATTTAAATATTTATAATTTGGACCTAAAAAATATATCAGTTGATATACTGCTAAATAGTAATTAAAATATATTTCACAAATAACAGTGTTATCTTTAAATATTTCAAGAATAATTATAAATTATTATTTTTGGACTTATAAATTAAGTATGTATCACTAAATAAATTTTGAAATGCTATGACTAAATTATCTTTCAATATTTCAGGAATAATTATAATAGAATTTAAACAATCAATTATATATAATACTCTTACATTATACAAAAGTAAAATTTTGAAATGCTATCACCAGATATGTCAACAACGGGGTAGGTAGGGTATGAGGAGTAGCTTTCTTGTACCTTATTCATTGGATAAATATTAGTCCTGTATTTGTACTCATATCTGTGCGGACATTCGTTATGCGAGTACTTGCATATTTTTAAATATCTACAGATATCTACGGATATCCGCGGGTATTTACGAAACGAAAAATTTAATATTTAACAACAAAATTTATTTATAAATTAAAAAAAAAATATAATGCATAACATTTATAAATTTCAAACAAAATGCAAATAGCCCAATTAAATAGTGTTGAATGACAGTTTACAAATAAATAGAGATTTTTTAAAACCAATTGATAAAAAAATAACCTATTAAAAATCAATGTGTTAATATTTTAATCATTTTTTTTAACTTAAATTAGAGTATAGGGGTGTGGATATCCACGAATACAAATACTATGATATTCATACCCACCCCGTTAATATGCAGGTATAATGTAACATCCCAATTTCAGCAGCTTAAAGCTAATAAAAATAGGGAGTTTCATCATAGTTCCAAAATGGATAATTTAATGTACACAATATATTAATACAGTCTTACAAAAGTTATGACTATAAAAATATATCACTTATACACTTAAACTAAACTAATAAACTCTATACTTAAATTGACCACTACTAAAGCTCCCACTGGAAACCTCCTCCTCAACACTAAAACGATGGTTGTTCATCCTCCAGAAGTGCCTTTGACACTGCAACCACATATGCTCCCACCGAATAGGTGATCATCGCAAAAGGAAACATACAACACAAGACAAGAACATAAAAAGCAAGGGTAAGCTAATCTGATTAAAGGAATCATGCAGTTCAATTATAAACAGAAACCATACAATCTTTCTCATTATCACCATAATCATATAGACCACCACAGCACATATACATGACTCTAGACTCAATATCCGGATTATGTAAGCGACATTGGATCTCTTGGTGGCTTGCACTTGTAACGGTTCCCAAACTCTGCAGAGTTTGGACACAAGGGGTTATCACCCAACCACTTCCAGGGTAAGTCCCCTTCGCGTCTGTGACTGATCGAGTCCACAAACTAGAACCTCCTGCTACTCCTCCCGACATAATCCATTATGCTCTACATGAGCCTTAATCGTTATTGGAGCGTCAGGATACCAACCAAAACTGAGTCCTTATGTCCTTACATACACTAAAGCATTCCTCTTAGAATTTCCCTTGAAATCCTAGTTCAACCACATCTTCTCATATTCCAACTTCATGCAATTTCACCACACATATTACCAGTCATAACAATTCATGCATATCATAACTAGGTTTAGATTTTAACATTTAAACATAGCTTCATCCATTAGAAACAGGGAAATAACACTCAGTTGCAGAGGTTCTCGCCCAATCTGGAAGGTCTCGCCCAAACAAAAGGGCTATCTCGCTGAGGCAAGTCATTCTCGCCTGAGCGAGGCTCGAAACAGAGAACAACCCAAACTCTAGGCGAATTCTCGCTCAAGCTAAGCTGTCTCACTTAGACGAGAGTGACTCTCGCTCAAGCGAGACTGGCTCGCCTAGGCGAGATCTCGCGCCGAAACAAGGGATGAGTTTCTGGTGTTTTTGCTCAGGTGAGAGCTGCTCGCTTAGGCAAAAATACCAAATTCCCAATCTGTTCTCATATGCAATAGTTCAGAAATCTAGCACAATTCAATCATACACTCAATTACACAGTTCAAGCACTCATACAACACTCAATCATGCAATTCAAAGTCATCAGAATAATTTCTATACAAAATTAAAGCAAAACAGTTAGCTTCCCTTACTTGTTATCCTGTTTAGACAGCTTTATAAACGTCAACGCCTTAAAAACTTCAACACCTCTAACTCCACAGGATGCTCTATCTACACATAGAAACATCACAAGAACGATCAGGACATAGCGGTATGATCACTGATCAGCAGAGACTCATACTGATGATTAAAATGTCGCAAACAAGCGGAAGAAGGCTCGCATGCAACAGAAAACAGAAAAAGACTAAAAAAGATAGCGGAAACTCAACTTACGCGAACGAAGAAACTGATCAGTCCAATTTGAAGAGCTCGCCGAGAGGATCAATCCTACGGTCTCGGTTCTTCAATCAGACGACCAGAGAGACAGAACTTCTAGAGAGAAGTAAGAGAACTCTAGAAAAGTGGTTTTTAGAGAGATGATGTGTTTTAAAATAATGAAACTCGTTTATAACAATTTGATTTATACTAAAACCTTTTAATATTAAAATAATTGAGTCTCACTATTTTTAAACCACTATCACCTTTAAAATGTCATTTTCTAGGGTTTTACATATAAAAATACTCATACCCGTTATCTGCGGATATCCATTTTTAATATCTATTTCCTATCTATTACAAGTTTTATCCGAAATACCTATGGTACGGATGTTTTTTACACCCCTAAATATCACTCAATTATCTCCGGATTGTATGACCATGGTGTGTGAACATCTTTTTTAAATTAATGGCGGTTACAATATTACGTATTACAAGTACCATAAATATCTAATACAGTGAAATGTGAAAACTTTATGGAGGCCAAAAGTAATGTAAACGGTTTTCTAGAATCTACGATGAAAATGACTTTCAATTTTTGTTAGGCTAAATTATTTGGGTGTGAAATTCGTTTTTTAGTTTTTTTATTGTTTTAATTTAGTCTTAGTCTTTTTTTCGAACTAACTCAATTTGTTCTTTCAGGTTAGTTTTCACAAATTATGTTAAAGTTGATATCACTTGTCAATGGTTTTGTTTTTAGTTTTTAATTTTTTAACTTTTTTGAATTTTGAATTACTTTTACACACATCACTACAAGGTTACATATCAGTTAAATGGGAAAGCAAGTAAAACATTCATTTTAGGTTTCCACACAAAAAAAAGCCTCTAAAGTTTTTAACTACTAATATTTTTCTATTAAATTAATTATAAAATTATGTTTAATAAAATGCCTAATTTTTTTTATTACTAGTTCTATTAAATTAATTATAAGTTTATGTTTTAGAACAAAATTTAATTAAATTATTATTAGTGTTTATTAATTTTTTGTTGGTATTAACACTAGTGTAGGGGAGGGATTTCACCGCGGTTATTTTGACCTTTTGGCTTCGATTTTACACCTGAAACATATACTGACGAGGTAAAAAGGATATGTTTATGCCTCGATTATGAACCGAGGCATATGCAAGGGTTACTGCCTCGGTTCTGAAGGGAACCGAGGCCTAATGGGTATCACGAATTTAAAAAAAAAAAAAAACTTTCTGACCCACCCTCCCTCTCCAAAGTTAGGGTTTCCTCTCACCAAGGCCGGTGCCGCAAACTATGTCGGCGGTCTCAGCACCATCCTCGTCGCTTCAATTCAAGACGCCAAGGACCACATCGCGCAGATCGAGTACGTCTTCTGCTCCCAGCTCTATCCTCAATTTAAATCCGACGCGACATCAAAACGACACCGCATCGACTAGCTGCAAAGCGAGGTCGACGAGAACATGGTGCTGCATAAGAACCTCGTGGAGTTGGTGTAGTCCAAGGTGTACGCGCTTTAAAACACCGAAGAGAAGTGAAACGCTACGTTTTATGCCTCAGTTCTATGTACAACCAAGGCATAAAAGTTTGAAAAAATTACAAAAGTGCCACCGTGTCTTTATATGCCTCGTTTGCGCATGAACCGATGTATATTGGACGCTGTGAAAAGTTTATTCTGCACTAGTGTAAAAATTATAATTAATATTTATTAAATTATAATTTTGTTTACAAAAAATAGAATAATTAGTTATCTTTATTCTTATATAATCAATCTGGAGTCCTATTTTCTTTTTTTATCTTTTTATTTATATGTGACTTCTCTTCTCTCTTCTTACTTTCTTCTCTCCTAAGTATCTTTTTTGTAGCATTTTGGTAGATTATTGAATCTCACCTTGTCCATGTGTACCATTTTTTTCATCTTTTTTCTTGTTAGTATGCTTTTTCTTTCTATTTATGTTGTTGTTTTTATTTTGTTTTGGATTTGTATTAAAATTATAAATGTGTTTCATTTGCCCAGTTTTATTTTTCGGTAATTTTCAATTTACGAGTTTCAAGTGTTTTTTTTTTGGGTATACCTTGACATGGAGTTGTAATTTTTCTACATAATTATTAATTAGATTAAGATTTAGTCTTTTGGTGGATAATAGATTAACTTGAGCATAATTCATAGTTAAGTTTTCTATACAAAGACAATTCAAGTTTAGGAAAAAAAAACTTACTATCGAGTTAAGAACATTAATTTTTTTAAATTATTTTTATTAATGATTACTCTTAAAGTAAACCCTACATGTTTGTGAAAAAGTTGAGACTTGAGAAGGAGAAAGAGACTTAAAACTTCAAGATACTACATGTCTACTAATTTACTTTCTTGACAACTAGAACTAAATTTTATTGTTTTAACTCGCTCATTTTATATACTTATTATAGTAGTGTTTTATATATTATAATTTTTTATTTCATATAAAAATATATACATATGTTAAAAAAATTGAATTTGGCTATTTAAAAATCCAAAAGAAAAGAAGAATTGAGGCTTTAATTGTATCACAAAAAGGAACTATGACTAAATTTATAAAAGTAAGTAAGAAAAATAAATTAGTAAATATAGATGGGTATAAACAATAAAGATTAAATAGATTAACCTTATTATCTATTGAGAAAGAAATGTTAAATGAAATTAATTATATGACAATTTTATAAATAATTTTGCATAAAAAAAATTTGAAAAATAAATTTTAAATAGAAGACCTCATCTTTTAAGTTTGTTTTAGACCTCCCGAACTCTTAAGCCGCCCCTACAAGGTTGTGCCACGTGGACAGAGTCTTAGTCTCTACATTTGTTTTTTAATTTCAATTTAGTCCCAATTTTTATAAAAGTAAAACATTATCTCTCTTCAAATTGAGACTCAATTTACTTTTTTTATAAATATTTTTACTAAAATTGACATTTTTATTAAATATTTATAGAAATAATTTTAAACAAAGTTTCAAATCTATATGAAATATTTAGAACAATTCACATGGGTGAATTGATAGAGTTAATACTTAAATTTTGAGAATTATACTATTCAACTTATTGATTTTAATTTGTTCATGTATTTTTTGTTGCATGCTTTGTATTCGTTGGATTTAATAATCACATTCAAACTCTAATTAACATGATCTCAAACATGTATTTCATATAAATTTTAAAGTTAGTTTAAAAATATTTCCATAAATATTTAATAAAAATTTTAATTTTATTAAGAATATCAACATAAGATTTATACAAGTAATTTAAGTCTCGATTTAAAAGAGACAATATTGCTTAGTTTTTACAATTATGGAGTGACACGTGTAAAAAAAATTTAAAAATCATTTTTTTAAAAAAACTATAAATTGACAAGTGACAATGACTTTAACTATTTATGAAAAACTAATGGTAAGAACCAAATTGAATCACTTTTAAAAAAACCATGATCAAATTAACAAAAAAAAATATAGGAACAATTTGACACTTTTGAAGAAAAGCAAGAACAAGACTAATTTAGCCTTTTTATTATTATACTATATACTAGTTAAGCATAAAGTAACTCGATTTAACTTTTACAATCATCTTATATTTATATATATATATATATATATATATATATATATATATATATATATATATATATATATATATATATATTATGATTTATCCATTAGAAATTGATCTCTTCCGGAAAACAAGAGAGTATACACATTTGTGTTTTAATATTTATACAAACATAAGGATAACATAAATGCTTCGGGTACTTCTTGTGTCATTTAAAGTCGTTATAGACATTATACATAAATTTAATTAAATAACAAACGGAAAAAAAAAGTCCATCCATATTGAAGGACGTTCAATGGATGTGATAGGATTGTGGAAAGAGATTCAGTAAAAACTTAGAAAAAAAAATTAAACTTAATTCAAAGTCGCAAAAGTATTATCTTCAACTAAAAACTTAACTTGATAAGATTATAATTTTGTTGTACGTATATATTACTTAAGTTCCTTACAAGATTTAAATTAACATTTAAGTAAAGTTAAAGTTAAAACACCTTTCTGCAATAACTTATTAAAGATAGGTCTAAAAAATATTTTAAAATCACGTTTGTTAGTACACTGTTTTCTGTACAAATATTTGAAAAAAAAAAAAAAACAGATTAAAAATGAAATGAGAATTTTATAATAAAAGTTGATAGTAGGAAAATAAAAGTAAAAGTATTGTAATCCCAGTAATAAATAAGAAGGTATATATATTTGAAATTGGCAGAAATGTTGAAGAAAGCATATTAATTACATATCTAACCATCTCTAGCTGCACTTGAATGAATCCAACCTTTTGCATTTATGTTTTTGACGAATGCCACGGTTTTCAGAAGAACATAGAAGCTTGAATTAAAGAGCACTAAAGTAGCCTCCTAAACTAGTAAGAGCTATCAAATCCTGTGAAAATGTTTATTATATAAACACTTGAACCTCTTCAATTCCTCCATCAACTTATCAAAAACCAGCTATTTCTCATATTCAAAACTTCATTTTGAATATGGCAGTGTTGTCAAGTTTTGCTCCTTTGGCCATTCTTAGTTTTGTTGTAGTAATTGGAATGATTGTGTGTGGTGCTGAAGCAAGGCCAAGGGCATTCTTTGTGTTTGGAGATTCACTTGTTGATAGTGGAAACAACAATTACTTGGCCACCACTGCACGTGCCGATGCTCCTCCTTATGGCATTGATTATGCTCCCTCTCATAGCCCAACTGGTCGTTTCTCCAATGGCTTCAACATTCCTGATCTTATCAGTTCAGTTTGCATTTCTCTCTCTTCCCTCATTTTTTCTTCTTCAATGTTCATCTTTTTAAGTTTCATTTTTATCTTCAACATTTGTGCTTTTCAATCCTTTTTGGTAAGGTAGCAGCAAGTGATAG
This sequence comes from Vigna unguiculata, assembly GCF_037176805.1. Classification (NCBI taxonomy): domain Eukaryota; kingdom Viridiplantae; phylum Streptophyta; class Magnoliopsida; order Fabales; family Fabaceae; genus Vigna; species Vigna unguiculata. Next base: position 17,090,388 of record NC_140795.1, on the reverse strand, counting down.
TTTAGTCTCACGTTTGAATGACCTTAAAAAGAACCGTATAAAAAATGATAGTTTTGCATATAATATACCTTAACAACGACAGGAAGTGTATGTCTAAGTATGTGGTTTGGTTTGTGTTCAGGTCAGAAACTTGGTGCCGAGTCTACATTGCCATACTTGAGTCCAGAGTTAAGAGGAAACAGGCTTCTAGTTGGTGCCAATTTCGCTTCAGCCGGAATTGGAATCCTTAATGACACAGGAATTCAGTTTGTAAGTTCTCTTCTTCCTACTTTCATTTCATGTTTTCTTCAAAACCTCAACCTAACAGAATATACACAAACATTCTGCAGGTGAACGTGATCAGAATGTACAGACAGCTGGAGTATTTCAAAGAGTACCAGAACCGAGTGAGTGCTATAATCGGAGCTTCACAAGCCAAGAGCTTGGTGAATCAAGCACTGGTTCTCATCACTGTAGGAGGAAACGATTTTGTGAACAACTATTACTTGGTGCCCAATTCAGCAAGGTCTCGCCAATACCCACTTCCTCAATACGTCACATATCTCATCTCTGAGTACCAAAAACTTTTGCAGGTAACAAAATAATAATGTGTGCTTTTATTTTATGTTGGTGATGACGATTAATCGGTTAATGATAAATGCGTGTTGCAGAAACTGTATGATTTGGGAGCTCGCAGAGTTCTGGTGACAGGGACGGGACCTTTGGGTTGTGTTCCTTCAGAATTGGCTCAACGAGGGAGAAATGGACAATGTGCTCCTGATTTGCAACAAGCTGCTGCGTTGTTTAACCCTCAGCTGGAACAGATGTTACAGCAACTCAACAGAAAACTCGGAAGGGACGTTTTCATTGCTGCAAACACAGGAAAAGCGCATAACGATTTCATTTCTAACCCCCGACAGTTTGGTAAATATATCATCAATCACCTCAACTGTTTTTCTAATAATGCTCACAATTCACGTCTTTCTTATCAAGCCACAACCACAATTCTAATTATAAAAGCAAAATGTTTTTTTTTTTTGCCTAAAATAGAAAACAGAGATCTAGTACTTCTGAAATATAAAGAAATCATCGCATTCAATACAAAATTTTAATATTCAATTATTATTGATATTTTTTTATATATCATCTAACTTTATCTTTTGATGGGAGACTTTTAATTCATATTTAATACATAGCCTAAAATGTAAAAAAAAGAAAAAGAATTAGAATATATATTTTGAATAAATAACTTAGTAATTTGAGCAGGACAAATTTTATTTAGTCTCTTAACGTAAAATATTTGTCAATTTTTTTTTATTGTTGACTTTCAATTAGAGATGGCAAATAAACCCGTCCCCGTGGGTATTGCCCGAACCCGTCCCCGTTTTGACGGGGAATCCCCGCATTGACTGGGTATGGGTATGGGTATGGGGAATCCCCGACTTTTTCAGTTGGGTATGGGGATGGGTATGGGGATGTACATATACCCGCCATAATACCCGTCCCCGCCATATCTTCATTCTCGTTTAAATTATCAAAATATTCACAATTAATCAAGTAACCCATATATATATATATATATATATATATATATATATATATATATATATATATATATATATATTCTATTTTTTATTTCTTTTAATTATTTCATTTGTCATTAAACTCATTCTCATCTCCAATATATTTTTTATCTTATCATAACCTTTATGTAATTATGTTAAAATAATATATGTTAATAAAAAAAATTATGCCTTACATTTGAATATTTATATTATTTTTTAATATTTTTATTTATTATAAATTTTCCTTTCACATGAGAATGTTTATACTCTCAATTTAAGGTAATATAAAAAAAATTCTTTACTTATTATTATTATTATTATTATTAATTTTTGTTTAATTTGAAGAACTCTTTTGTTTCATTAAAGTAATTTTCGTTATTTTTCAACCATTAAGTATATATGTTGATATTTGAAAAGTTTTCTTAGTTCTCTGAGATATTTTTCGTTTTATCATACCTTAGTTATACATTTGATTTCCTTTGTGTGATTTTTTTCGATAGTCTCTCAAATTATTTCTAAAACACACATTTGTTAGTTTTTTAATATTTTTATTTATTATTTTTATTTTCATCATGTAGAATAATATATCATAATGTAATTGTTTCACTTTAAATTCTGTTTGAAGTGGTTAAAATTATATATATATATATATATATATATAATGATATTTAGGAATAGTATATGATAATTCACTACAAGAAAAAATGAAATGGTGACTGATTTAGTCAGTAACCCATATCAGTCACTATTTTTCGTCATTGGTGGTAGTAGTTGATTTATTGTCTAAATTAGTGACTGATTCAATGATCGAATCGGTACTTGATTTAGTGACCAATTTAATTACTAATTTATTTGTAATTTAATGATAAATTTTTTGGTCACTAATGATATTTCTATTTATTTTTAACCACTTCAAACATAATTTAATAATTAGTTCTCTAAGGTTTTTTTCATTTTATCATACCTTAATTATACATTTGATTTCCTTTGTGCGATTTCTTTCGATAGTCTCTCAAATTATTTCTAAAACACACATTTGTTAGTTTTTTAATATTTTTATTTATTGTTTATTTTCATCATGTAGAATAAAATATTTCGATATATTCTATCTAATTATTTGTTATTTTATAACTCACTATTAATCATACTGTAATTTTTTTTACTTTAATTGTATAAATAACTTTTATTTACTACAATATAAAAATTTGATGTAATTTCTATGAATATTTTTTGTCACTATGCAACATATATTGAAGTTCAAAAGATACAAAATCTATGTCAAAATCTTATTATTATGTTTATTATTTGTTTTTTGTGTTATTTTGATCAAGTGATGTATTATAACTTTTTATTAGTGTATAAAAAAGAGATTCATTATAATTTAAAAAATTGAAGTAAACAAATATTTAAAATATATTTTAATTTGAATATTTGTTCTTTGTGTCATTTTGATCAAGTGATATATTATAACTTTTATTAGTGTATAAAAAAGAGATTCATTAGAATTTAAAAAATTGAAGTAAACAAACATTTAAAATATATTTTAATTTGAATATTTGTTTTCCTTTTATACTTTTTTGAAATATTTTTTAATTTTATCAACTAAGTTCATTAATGTTGTAGTTTGCAAATTTAATAAATGTTTTGGTTCACATAAAATTTTATTTGGTATTCTAATATAAAATATAAACAATTATAATTTATTTTAATGTATTTGGCATCGAAGAAAATCCTCCTAATATTGAATATTTCATAATATTATGTTTTCTTTACCGTAATTTTTTTTCTTTTATAAAAATTAATATTGAAGTAGTTAGAACATGGGTACGGGTATGGGTACGAGATTATACCCGTTACCCGGTGGGGATGGGGATAGGAAAAAAATTTGATACCCATTGGGTTTGGGTATGGGGATAGGGATGAATTTTTTATGCGGGGATGGGTATGGGATAGTGAAACCCGTCCCCGCCCCGCCCCGTTGCCATCCCTACTTTCAATGAGACCATTTTGCTACTAAAAATGTAATTTTAAGGATCAATTTGATACTAAGTAGAATATTATTGTATATTTAAGCTATAATATTTAAGAATTATAATAATGTGAATATTTTACATATTTAATGAAGCAATAAACTATAACATTTGTGGTGTTATTTTTATGTAGGATTTGTTACTTCAAAGGTAGCTTGTTGTGGACAAGGACCCTACAATGGTCTTGGATTATGCACACCACTCTCCAACCTGTGTCCTAACAGAGGGCAGTATGTATTTTGGGATGCCTTCCATCCATCTGAAAAGGCCAATAGACTTATTGTGGAGGAAATCATGTCAGGTTCTAAAGCTTACATGAACCCTATGAACCTTAGCACCATCCTAGCTTTGGATGCTATCACCACATGAAGATACACAATAAATCCTAACACTTTGTATTCGCCTTCCATGCTAGTTTGTGACATCTCTCTTTCTATATATTTATAGTGTTGTAATTGTTATTAATTCCTCTCTATGTAAGTGAGGAACAAAATTTAAGGAAGCAAAAACTTCTATTAAGTAATAATGGAGGATATAATGCAATCACTTGTTTCAAAAGTTATAGCTTACTTTTCCTCTCTTCTCCTTTAACTCGGCCACAATTATATATGCAAATAGTATTCTTCCCTTAATGATTAAATTGTGTTGGGACAAGTATTTCCAAAATGATTAAAGATGTGTAATTTTATTTATTTTCATTAAGTTGTTTAAATTAAATATTAAAGACGTGTAATTTCTTTTATTTGTCATGAACATTTGAAAAGTTTAAGACAATTGACGTTTTAACTACAAAATGGTATAATTAAATTTGATTTTATTTAAGTACATTTTGTCAATAATCGTTTTATCGCTAAAAGTGTATGTTTTATAATTGTCTATGACATTTCAATTTAAAATGTTACAATAAAAGGTTATTCTACCTCGGGTCCTTCGCAAGAGGCAAAACACTTTTCATTTAAATTTAAAAATTCGAAATAGTGAGAAAATGAAAATTTCTAAGAGACATTAAGTCTCGGGTGTTTGAGAACTGAGACATAATGGACTATTATGCCTCGGATGTGTGTAACTGAAACATAAAAGATTGCATATACTTCAAAATTGCCATTGCATGTTTTTATGCCTCGTTTTCGCCGTGACCGAGACATAAAAGCCAAGTTAGAAAGTTCAAAATGTACCCGTGATTTGTTAAAATGTTATATTAATATTAGTAACATTTTTATAATGTTATCTTTATAAAAAGAATATTACTAAAAATTTTATTAACAATTTAAAAATGTGTCTCTATTTAAAACAATGTTACTAAAGATATATAGTAACAATTTAATAATGTTAAGTTTAAAAAACTATTACTAAAATGATTTAGTAACAAATTTTTAAAATGTTATATATTCATTAAATAATGTTACTAAAAATATCTAATCATATCCTTACAAATGTCTCGATTGATATGTAAAAATATCCCTTATGGTGTGTTTAGATGAGGTAATTTAAGAGGGTAATTCATTTATTTGGAGAATTTGAATTTCTTCAAAGTAAAATGACTTGTTTGGATAAGGATATTAGAAAGAAATTGAAATTGAGTGATTTTAAGAAGGTATTTCAAATCACTAAAATAGTAGAATTTCAAATTCACTCAAAAAGGAAATAAATTGAAATTTCACAATTTGTGAAATTCCACATTGTTTAATATTAGAGAGGTCAATTTGTCTCAGACGACCCAAATGACCTAGACGGGTCGGGCTAGCCCGATGACATACACAGGTCAGGTTGGCTTGACGATCTAGATAGGCCTGACGAAAAAGACAGGCCGAGTGGATTGACGATCAAGGTAGGTCGGGCAGGATTGACTACCAAAACGGGCTGACACAAGCGGACCAAATGACCCAAACGGGTCCGATGACCAAGACGGGTCGACAGGCTCGACAACCACGACGCATATAGATTGGGCTGGGTCGACGACCTTGACCGAAATTTGAAAAATTTGGTCGAGTCAACACGGACCGAAATTTGGCCGAACGTGACCTAGTTGGCTCTAACCTAAATTTGGAAAAATTGGACTGAGTTTACGCTAGTCAAAATTTGGTTGAATTTGGTCAAGTCGGCTCGATCAAAATTTGACCGAATTTAAATATTTTAAATTGACAATTATATTTGTTAAATTTAATTTCAAAATTTATATATTAAAGTAAATATTAGTAAAATGAAATTTTATCTCATAAGAGAAATTCAATTGTTTTATCCAAACAAGAAATTGAATTGTAAGGTATTTCAATTATTCTATCCAAACATATAATTTAAAAAATGAAAGGAATTCAATCGCTAAAATTTTAAATATAATGCATTTTAATTTCCTAAAATTGTTGAAATGTTTTATCCAAACACAAGGTAAAAGTAATTAATAACATATAGTATGCCTAACATTTGATGTAGCGCTACTAAATCATATTATATAGTAATAACATTAAAATTTAGTAACGTTTTTTATTATTACTAATAATAATCATAATCATATGTAGTGATATTACTTATCAAGCTCCTTTTGGTCATCAACAAAATTAGCAATCATTAAATATGTTTTATACTTTACATTTTATTTTTTAGAAAATGAACAATAACCAACTAGAATAAAAAAAACAACATTATTTATAGAAAAATTAGTTAATAAGATTTAACTAAAACGCATGTGAGTAACAAACTCTCCACAACGTAAGCAGAGATAAAAGGTGGGTATATGTTCTTTTACCATACATGCTGGGCCTTTTGATCTCGTGTATATAAATTAATGTGTTAAGTGATTAATACTTTAGGGTCATAGATGCATCTAGATTGAAGTATGGAGAACAATGATTTTACAAAAGAGGCTGAAATTCCAATGAATCTCAAAATTGAAGACAAGTTTACGATCGAATCCAATGACTCCACAGCTCCACCAACACCTAAGCAACCTTTTTTCATCGGTAATAATATATCATATTTAGTGTTTTTCATTTTTCAATTTTCAAATTTCTCTAATTTCTTTTTTACTGTCGAAAAAAAAAAAAAAAAATTAGGCGTTGCTGGTGGAACTGCATCTGGAAAAACAACTGTTTGTAATATGATAAACACCCAACTTCGTGATCAACGTGTTGTCCTCATTAGCCAAGTAAATAATTCTCTACAATTACGACAAAACAAGTTTGAATGGTTTTTTTCATGCTAATTTTAATGATAATTTTATGGCGTGGATTTGTCTAAATATAAATAATTTATTGTTTTAAATTTTAGGTTATAACTCATTTACATGTGCTACAGGATTCGTTTTATTACCCACTGAGTGATCAGACACTGCAAAAGGTTAATGAGTATAATTTTGATCATCCTGGTGAGTACATAGTGAATCAAATTTTTGTTTTTTAGCACACGAATTTCAAAATTTGAAAATATAAACCAGCATGAGAATAATTGGTCTTTGTTGAATTTTCAGATGCCTTTGATATGAAGCTTTTGCTCTCGACAATGGAGAAATTAAAATGTGGACAACATGTTGATATACCAAATTATGATTTCAAACACCATAAGAGAATTGAAGCTGAACGTCAGGTATTGTTATTAATATGAATTTTGGAAAATCAGAAACATAAATAGATCTAATTAAGTGTTTGATATTGTTCTTATAATTTTCAATTGCCTTTTATTGATATTCATGCAAATGGGTTTACATTTCTTTTTCTTGGTCATTTAGGTTCATCCCGGAGATATCATAATCTTAGAAGGAATATTAGTTCTTCATGACTCAGGTGTTCGTAATCTTTTGAACATGAAGATCTTTGTTGATGAAGGTTAGTTATTTTTAATCCATTTTAAAAAAAATTAAGTGTATGAAAAGATGATTTTCGTAAGAAAGAAAATTCAAATTTATCATTTTAAGATTTTATATTAGAAGTGGTGTTAGTTAGATTAAGATTTTGTATACTTTATCACAATTATCATTTTGAAAAGATCTCCAATCCCAATAATTAATTATTTTGATATTTTCTTTAGCTAACAAAAAAACATGTTGGGGATTGGAAAATCTATTTTGTATTGCTCCATCCTGTTTTGTGTTCTTTGTAATGAGAGATTATCGAGTTTGTATTGTATTTCAAATTTTAATATAATATTTTATATTTTATTCACCCAATTTTATTTTCTTTAAGCAATGCAGATTCTGATGTTCGTCTTTCACGAAGAATGAAACGTCTTGCTATTGATCATGGAAGGAATGTAGAGAATGTGCTAGATCAAGTACGTAAACCTACTCTTTAGTCCTTATTATCAACATTTGTTTGAATTCTCTCTCAAGTTTTGTAGCTATTTTTTCTTATTTCCGAAGAAAAATAAATATTTAATTTTATTTTTATTTTTAAGTAAAGGTATTGTTTTTGAAAAATGTTTACACTTAATTGATTTTTAAATTTAAAATTGATGTTCGTAGATCATACTTTTATTTTTAAATTTTTACAGTTTTCATTAATTTTTTAAAATAAACTATAAGATGATTCTAATTATTTTTCTTAAATCGATTTTGTTCGCAGGTCGCATTTTTTATTGCGAAATTTATCATAGATAATTGTTTGAATTCTTTGCATAAAAACATTTTGAAGAAAAAAACTGCATACGAATTAGATTAAGTGAATAAATTAAGGTGACAAAGACCTAGGTAGTTGTATTCTTCATTCAAAGTAGCAACCTTTAAACATAGCTTAATAAAATTAATTGAAATTTGGCTTCTTTTTTTTATTTTTAGTTTATTTACTTTCTTTTCAAAATATACTAATTTTTTATTTTAAAATATATCATTATATAAAAATAAGTTTATTTTAAAGATATAACATGGAGAAAAAAAAATCTAATATTTTTTTAGATCGGCGTAATAGAAAATCTAACCCAGCATTTCATATGATTTTCCACTTGTATGAATTTTTAAAAATTAAACCACCTTCTTTTCCTTTTTTTAGTAAACCAATCAAACATACCAAAGTAAATAAGACTATGTATAGTGTATGGGAGTAAACAAAATCTAAAAAAGAAGACATTTACACTTATTTCTGTGTTTGAAAGAGAGTATTATAAATAAAATGTTTGTATAATGTTGATTTCATGAACCTTTAGCTTTTTGTTCAAAGTGTTTGATTAATGAAAAAAATTATATTTCAGTATTCGAAATTTGTAAAGCCTAGCTTTGAAGATTTTGTGCTGCCAACGAAAAAATATGCTGATATTATTATTCCAAGTGGAGGGGATAACGATGTGGCCATTGACTTAATAGTACAGCACATACGTATGAAGCTTGGCCAAAATGATTTATGCAAAATACATCCCAATATTTTTGTTATATTTTCAACATTTCAGGTAAATTATCATATTTATGTTCTGTGTTAGTGGTATTCTATATTTAGGTTTTTAAGTCTAATAAATGCGAGTAATTTTAAAAAAGTCTCTATTACCTTTTTTTTTTTTTAATAAGTTGAGTATTCAAAATTTGTATATCTTTTAATAGGTGTTAAATACCAATGTCACCTCTAGAATACCACAACATTTTATATAAATTGCAATGTGAAGTTTAAGATAACAATGATGAATCTAAATTATTACATTGACTTCTTTTTTTTCTTTTTAATTAGATAAAGGGAATGCATACTCTCATTCGTGATGCTAAGGCAACAAAGCATGACTTTGCCTTCTACTCAGATCGTCTAATTAGATTGGTAACAACTATGTGCAAATTGAAGTATTATTATAAATTATCTTAAATTTGAAGAATTATAACGTTGTGAGAAAATTTGTAGGTTGTCGAACATGGATTGGGTCACCTTCCTTTTTCGGAGAAGCAGGTGATAACACCAACAGGTAAAGCATTTGTAGGATAATTTCAAACAACATTTTTGGATTAAGAATCATCACTTCTAAAATCAGAATTATCATATTTACAGACTATCTATGTTATTTGAACTATATTTTAAATAATATTTTACGTCGTGCATGTTTAATAGTGCATTCTAAGATTTTTTTTTCTTCTTATCTTGAATCAATTTCTTTATTCAGAAGCTACTTTCGTAACAAAACCATTCCATAATATATATATATATATATATATATATATATATATATATATATATAATAATTATTATTATTATATTATATTATATTATATTGTAGTATAGTAAGGTTTACTTTTATAATTATTTTGAAGTTCATATTGGTTTGACTTAGCAACTAAAAGTAAATCAACTCAATCCAACTAATTTTATTGTGTTGTAGAAATTTTATAATTCAGTTCGATTTATTAGAGGTTGATGAATTAGTGAGTTAATTTATTTAAGATGTTTTATTTTTCTAATTTATTTTATATATTTACTATACTATGATCAAAGTCAATGGACTTGATTCATTCTTTTATTTTAATACAATTAAAATGTTCAACTATTTTATCAAATATTATTATATAGATAGTACTTTAAAAATTAAATTGTCAAAAGATCGAACAAATAAATTAAATATGAAAATTATTATTAAAAATGTTATTGCACAACATTATAGTATTTAAAAAGATCAAATTGTCAAATTGTCAACCTACATAATTAGAATTAATAAATAACTATAATAAAAAAAATTATGAAAAATGATAAAAAATTAACAAAGGTTTGTTATTGGAGGGTTATAGATTAACTCTATTCAAACTCATTTAAGTGTGAGTTATGTGTGCCGGGTTCTCTTCGACTCCTAAAAGAACTTAATTTTTTCCAAATCCTAAACCAATTCAAATATGTAGCGAGCCAAATTGACTCAATTGTAAGGACCCATTTAACATCTTTAACTTTAATAATGTGATTATTATTTTATAAATTTATATTTGTGCATGCTCACAACCTAAAGTTATTAGAAAACATTTTATTCTTGTGGAAAAAGAAATATTCATAGGTTAAAATTATTTATATATTTTCTGAATTACGTTTATTGTGATACACTTGCTAATATCATCAACAAAAATGTTGAAGTGGTAGCTTATCTCATTGATACAGGATCTGTATATTCTGGTGTTGTTTTCTGTAGTAGGTTGTGTGGAGTTTCAGTAATTAGAAGGTACATAATTTTAAGTGTTTTTTTTAATCACCTTTTGAAATAAAAGATTTTACATAAATAATTTACTTAATTCTATATACATATATATTGCCAAATAAATATTGCATGAATTTGAGTTTAAAACTTATTTTTTAATGAAGTGTGTAACACCCCATTTAATTAATAACGCTAATTAAAGGAAATGTCACACATGATAATATCGGAAATAAAGGTCAGGAGTATAGATACTACCCCTAACATTTAACCAAGAGAAATCTGAATAGAAATTTAGGCACACCAAGATGTCAATGACCAAAGTGGAGTAAGAGTCTACAATATTCAAAATAATTGCCCAAGGGCAGACAAGTACATGGGCTACAACCCTAAGAAACTTGGACGGCAGAATCCAACCGAAAGCTAAGTAGTGGAGTCTCCATTATCCTGTTGACCACGAGGAGTTTTCGCATATGCTCACATCAATAAATTGATGATCATCGCAAAAAGAGAACACCACACACAGAGAACATACAACAAGCAGAAATGGTATGCTAGAGTAGAAAACGATTTTTATCATACCCATGCATACAACTTTCATAGCCAAAGATACAAATATCAACCAATCATGTTATGACATGCAACCAATACACTAAGACTCAAGACATGACTCATCTGGATACATATAATTAGTTGGATTCAACAGATACTTGCACTTGTGGTGAACTTCCCTGCTCTACCGAGCTAAGTGTTACAATGTTTCATTCCCCACACACAAGGTTAGTCCTTAATGAGTTCCAGGCCTCCTGCTACTCTCACAACTAGAGTCAGTACGTTCTATGTGAGACTAACTGACTCTTTAGAGTGTCAGGATGCAACCTTACCTTGAATCCTTACTAAATTAAATAGATGGGCACCACCATGAACTCCCACTAACAGGGGTCATGGAATTACGTCCCGACCAACTGAGGCACCACCAGGAAGTCTCACCTAGAGGCTCATGGAATTACGTCCTAACTAAATGAGGCACCACCACGAAACTATCGTGGAATTATGTCCTAACCAACCCAATCATTATGCTTCCAACAATCAATATAGAGTCATTTATCATGCCAAAACCATGCCACTTTGATAACTAACCATCCCATACAAGTCACATGCCAATGTCATGTTAAACTTATCAATCACAGGCCATAAACCATTCTACTCATACCCATTCACCCAATTCATGCTTTTAAAAGTAATTGAATCAATCCACAACTTCAAGTTAAAGTAAGGAATTAAAATTCTGCAGCAATTCTCGCTTAAGCTAGACTGGTCTCGCTTAAGCTAGAAATTCTCGCTTAAGCTAGAAATTCTCGCTTAAGCTAGAAATTCTCGCTTAAGCTAGGCTAATCTCCCTTAAGCTAAAATATCTCGCTTAAGCTAAACTAACAGATTTTCATTGGTTTCAACATGTAAAAACACGAAATCCCAAACAACAAAAATTTAAGAAAAACACAAGCACGTTGTATAAAACATTGGCATCATATTTCATGCTTTAAAAGGGTAAACAAATCAATCATGGGAGCATACAAGCATTTAAACAACTCTGTTGTTAATCTCGCTCAAGCTAAGGAGCTCTCGCTCAGGCGAAAGGGGTCTCTCGCTCAAGCGAAAAGCTTTCGCTTAAGCGAGATTGAAAACAGAGAGTACTTCGAGTTCTCGCTCAAGCTAGCCCATCTCGCTCAAGCGAGAGACCTTCGCTCAGGCGAGCACTCGAAACCAAAAGGGGTCGAGTTACTGCCATTCTCGCTTAGGCGAGAGTTCTTCGCTTGGGTGAGAGCTCCTCGCTTGGGCGAGAGCTTTCCGTTTGGGCGAGAAACAGCTTGCTTAGGCGAGCATAGCAGATCTCACCTGCTCTCACGCATGCAAAGCCAAAAATCCATCCAAAAACTGTACACAAATTATTTTCACACCATCAAAAGCACATCAAATCATTAAGAGCACCCAACAGAACCAAAACAGGCACATTATTTATAAAAGCATGAAAAATCCTTGCTTCCTTCACCTGGACAAATGCTAGTGGAAAGCACAGGCACCTACGATAATGAACCCAACAACTTCAGGAGCATACTTAAGAGTTGAGAACAATGGCACAAAATGAAAACAGGATTACTACGGTGAACCCTAACAGGAACCACGAAAACAAGCTGAAGAAGAAAGAGCATGAGCGAGAAAACAACTTACGTGGAGCAGAGAATAAGGTTGAACGGACTTGAATCTGAATGAGCTTCGAACCCTAGCAGAGCACTGTTTGAGGGGAAAAGAGAAGAGGAGTAAGGTAGATGATTTTGCAAAGTGGGCAGAACATGAGAGGGTTAGGCTGGTTTAGGAGTTTTGGGATGCCCTATGAGCTAGCCTTAGGCCCAATTGACTAAGAGAGGCCTTTAAATTTTAGGACAGAATTAGAGTGGGTCTTACAAAGTGCTTCTTGCAATATAAAGAAAAAAGATTGCCAAATTTGATCAAGTTATATGTGAAAGTGACCATTTGTTTCAACAAATGTTAACACTTTCTTGGCTTTAAATTTGACTTTAAATTTGATGTAAACCCCAATTGCATAATGGCTGATTTAAGATCTTTAGAGTTAGAACTTTGTAGTAAATTTGGAAAATTAGTGAGAAGATGAATTAAAAAGTGGCTAAAATTCAAGTTTGATAATATTTTAGAAATGTCAATATCTCGAGTTATAAAACTCCAATTGAGATGATTCCAAAAATAGGTGAAAGTCCATGTTCTGAACTTAAATCTAGGCTCTAGAATCACTTATTTAGACAAATAGAATGAGAGAGTTGACAACAAAATAAACCTGGACAAAAGTGAGTTTTTAAATTCGGATGGATGAAGGAAGAAGAAAAGGTGGATATGAAAGGTAGATGGAAAGAATCACTTTTTCCAGGGGGAGGCAACAGATAAAGGATGAGAAAGTCCTTTAATATAGCTAAAAGGTTCTTGAATCACTCAAGAACTTAGGAAAACCACTCTCACTAAGATAAAAGAGTTAAACTTTAATATTTCTGAATAAAACTTCACTTTTCTCAAATAAAAATGGTTTAGTTTACACAGAAACTTAGCCACCAGAGTTACAAAGATCCATTAATTGAAATTACATTTGACTTATGCTAATAATGATCCCACTTAGACTAATAATGATCCAAATTTCGCTAATAATGTTCCCACTACTTAGATTGATAGTAACTAAGATTGTGGCAATCAAAAGATCCAAAAACATTATGTTATTCAATTCTTGGTCTCCTAAAGGTTGATGCATAAGTTGCCAAGTGGACCCTTATTAGAACTTGAAATAAAATCAATCTAAATTAACCCAAAACATTTTTGGGTCACCCAATTTTACAAAAGATTGAGTCATTATTTGAACAAACTAATCACTTAAAAACTGAAGCAAAGTGACGTGTTAGTCCTCCTCCATTTGGGCCTTAATGTAATTTACCACCTTAGTATTTTTTCTTTCAAACTTGGGTTTGTATTCTAATAATATGTACAACACTTATTGAAGAACTTTCTTTGTTTTTCTTACTCTAGTTCTTATTATAGGTCCTCCAAGTCTTACAAATGGATCCTTGTCCTTGGTCATAGTCACTTACACATCAAAATTAAACCTTTGAAAAATCGTTTAGTCTAACATTGAAAATATAGGACTATATTTTTCCTTAATTTTATAAATACTTGCTATATGTTGCCTTATGATAATGTTTTTATTCAACATTTTTTCTTTTGGCGTTTACATAATATTAAATGTGTTTATTAACAATTTTTATTGAACACTTTCCTCATATTTTAACATTAGTGGAGAAAGCATGGAAAATGCATTAAGAGCATGTTGTAAAGGAATCAAGATCGGTAAAATCCTTATTCATGGACATGGCACAAATGGTCGACAGGTTAGTTGACGACAAATAATACATTGTTTCCAATATTCCTTTTTTTTTCACTTAGCTTGGATACAAAGTGTGATAAATATAAATCTGTTGGTATCGCGCAACGGAATGTTTAAGCGTTTGGACAAAAACCAAGAGGGGATGAATTGGTTTTAAGTAATAAAATTAATACTTTAAAATTTTTCCAAAATTTATCGATTAAATCAAATATTAATTTCTTTGAACACAATAATAGATGAAATAAAGATATAGAGAAGAAGATTGAACACAAGTATTTATACTGGTTCGGATCAAAAGACCCTACGTCCAGTTGTTAATCTCTCAAAAACGAGATTAACTAAGTCACTAACAAATAACAGATTACAATAAGCTAATAAAAGAGTAAGGAAAGAAAACACCTCTCTTGAACACACAAGAGATGAACACCTTTCTCTGAATCACACAGAGAAACTTGATCTTAGCTTTCCTAGCAACAACAACAACACAGAACACTCAGAGAACTTTCTTGTAGTCACAACACTAGCACTCTAGCTTCTAAAAAAGGTAAGTGAGAAGTAACTCTAATGTTCCTTAAATAGGGGTTCCAAAAAAATTAGGTCAAAAAATTGAACAGTCGCGCCCAACTGACCAGGATAATCGATTATCACTAGTGATAATCGATTATTCCAGTGTGTTTTATGAAAAACAAATTTTTGAACAGATAATCGATTATTAGAGGTTATAATCGATTATTCCAGTGCTTTCCTAAAAAAAATTAACTTAGCTCAGGATAATCGATTATCCTAAGTGATAATCGATTATCACTTTGATTTTTCCAAAAATACCAGAATTTTCTTTGTGCAATATTGATTCTAACTATTCTAATTACACTTTACAAGATAGCTTTAAACATAACAACACATGTTCTTCATATTGACTTCGAAATGGCTTTCAAGCTTCTTTTATTATCATCAAAATCTTGCTTCAGCATTTAGACTTGTATTGCTTTTGCCAACAATCTCCCCCTTTTTGATGATGATCAAAACAATATGTTTAAAGTATCTGCAATCAAAATATCTTACAAGTAGATTTGTTAGTAGCACTGTTTGGTTTAAACTTTTAAACTTTTAATTTTTTTCTCCCCCGTTTTGATCATATGAAAAAAGTTTTAATAGAAAAGCTCCCCCTCAATTAGAAAATTGTAAATAATAACAATAAAAATAGACTTTTATTAAGAAATAATAAAACTGGAAAACACTTTACAATAGCAATAAAAAATAACAATGATGTAGACATTTAAAAGTCTTGACTCATGTCATCACCTTCATCATATTTATCAAACTTATGTTCTAAATTAGAAATCCTAGAATCTAGTCCTCTAATTAAGTCAGTGACTTCTTCATGTCGGTGAGTGGAGAGAAGAAAGAATTCTTCAAGTCTCTGGTTTAGGTTTAAAATGTGATCCTCTAAAGAAGAGGATGAGCCACCAACACCATTGGATGATCCAATATTTGTGTCAATAGGAGGAATAGGATTCTCTTCTTCTTCATTGTCCGAGGGAGGCATATCATCCTTGTGAATGTAGGTATTCCCAAAAGGAATAAATTTCATCTGTTTCAAGGAGTTTTCCGCAATTTTGTTTGCCTCAGTGGTGTTATGAGATTGTTCTTTAGAGATTTGTACCACGTGGACATAAAATCCAGACAATAAGATAGTGAAGTAGACGCTCATCAACTTTGAGAGGTCCTGTTAGCAATTGGCGGCCTATTTCTTGATCTGGTCGTCGCATAAAGGATCTATAGGTGAATATTCTATTGAACCCTTTAATGTCAGTAGTGAGGATTGGAGATGTGCCATCATGAATGGGAAATTGAACAATATTTTTCCAAATATCATCATCCAGAATAATGTCAACACCTTTCACCTTTGTAAAACCCACTCCATCTCTAAATTTGTAGTTGGTGTAGAAGGCTCGTACCAGATCGGGGTAGTAGGTGCCTTGCATCTATGTGAAGAATTTAACCCCTTGTTCAACAAGAAAAACAGGAATTGTGAAACGTCGATTGACAAAGCATTGAGATTGGATGAATTTCGAAGTGATAAGGGGCTTGTCTTTCCATAATGTGATGAATTCAGATCTTCTATCTTCATCTGAAATCCATCCTTCAATAGAGGCAGTCCTAGGTGCATTTGAGGGTTGAGGAGCACGAGATGCAGTTCTTCTACGGGTAGGAATCTTCCGACGAGAAGGTTTAGCCATTTTTGAAGTGAAGGAGAAGGAAGCTTTGAGAGTTTTTGAGAAAATGAGAGGTTCTTGAGTGTTGAAGGTGAGAAAATAGTGTATCAACGACCAAAATGACTAATATTTATAGAGAAATGTCTCCAACGGCCATATACACGCTTTTTAATGCAAATCTAGCCATTACAACGACTAGTTTTTGAATTTATTTGATCCAACGACGTGTAATAATCGATTAGCAGAAGGCAATAATCGATTATTGTTTCAAAAACTGGGTAAAATATGAATCCTGACGAGCTGATAATCAATTATCCTAAGTGATAATCAATTATTCCAAAGAGTTTTTGATATTTGGCTCAGAATTAAGGATAATCGATTATTGCCTCAAATAATCGATTATTCCAAAATGTTTTTGGAATTTTTAAGAGTGGCTGATAATCGATTATTAGAAACGATAATCGATTATTGACGTTGTTTTTCAGATTTTTGAAGGAACTTGAGTTTTGGCATTTCTAAGAAATCTCTAATATTGCTAAGTCTCTTCTTAGTTCATAAAATCGATCTTTAGCTAATGGTTTGGTAAAGATATAAACTAATTGATGCTTTGTATCTATGTATTCTATCTCACAGTTCCCTTTATTTATGTGATCTCTTAAGAAATGATGTCTTATTTCAATGTGTTTTGTCCTAGAGTGCATTATGGGATTTTTGGTTAAGTTAATAGCACTTGTATTGTCACATTTCAGAGGTATATGATTTAGAAAGATATTATAGTCTTCTAATTGTTGTTTCATCCAAAGAATTTGAGCACAACAGTTTCCAGCTACTATGTATTCAGCCTCTATAGTTGACAAAGCCACACAAGCTTGTTTCTTAGAGTGCCAAGAGACTAATAAACTTCCTAAGAGGTGACAAGTACCACTGGTACTTTTTCTATCTATTTTACAACCACCATTATCAGCATCTGAGTAGCCTATCAAACTAGGAGATGCTCCTGAAGGATACCAAAGTCCAAAATATGCAATTCCTTTTAAATATTTTAAGATTCTTTTTACAGCAGTAAGATGTGATTCTTTAGGATTGACTTGAAAACGAGCACACACACACACACACACACACAAATTGCATAATGTCAGGCGTACTTGCTTCCTTAGCAGTACCCATTCGAAATTTCTTAAGTACTTCTTTACAGTACTTAGTTTGAGAAATGAAAGTTCCATTTTCCATTTGCTTAATTTGTAGACCCAAAAAGAATGTCAATTCTCCCATCATTGACATTTCAAATTATCCCTGCATTATGCTTGCAAAACCCTTACAGAGTGAAATATCAGTAGACCCAAATATTATGTCATCTACATAAATCTGAACTAGCAAAATATGCTCATCTAATCTTTTAATAAACAGGGTTAGATCAATTTTACCTCGTTCAAAACCATTTTCTAACAAAAATGTACTTAATCGTTCATACCAAGATCTAGGTGCTTGTTTTAATCCATACAATGTTTTCTTTAATTTATAAATGTGATTAGGAAACTTATAGTCTTCAAATCCAGGTGGTTGTTCAACATACACATTTTCTTTGATAAATCCATTTAAGAAAGCACTTTTGTCATCCATCTGATATAGTTTAAATTTCATGAGAGAAGCGTAGGCAAGAAGTAAACATATAGCTTCTAACCTGGCAACTGGAGCATATGTCTCATCATAGTCTATACCTTCTTCTTGTTTGTATCCCTTTGCTACAATTCTGGCTTTGTTTTTAGTGATGTTTCCATCTTCATCCAACTTGTTTCTGAACACCCACTTTGTTCCAATGACTTGGTGTGAATCATCCCTAGGAATGAGTTCCCAAACTTCATTTCTTTGAAATTGATTCAGGTCTTCTTGCATTGCTATAAACCATTGATCATCTTGAAGAGCTTCCTCTACACTTTTAGGTTCTATCTGTGAAACAAAGGCAACAGCCATACAAAAATTTGACATATTTCTAATAACTACTCCCTTTGATATATCTCCAATGACATTTTCCAGAGACAATCCTCTAGGTGATTTCCAGCTTTTGGCAAGATCTTCAGGTTCAGTCAATGAGTTCTTATTTAGGTACATATCATCAAGAGCTTCTTTAAAATATTCTTCATCACTTGCATTTATTTTATTTGACTCAAGAGGGTTCTCCTCAAGGTCCACAATTTCATCAAAAACAACATGCACAAATTCTTCCACATTCAAGGTTCTTCTATTGAAAATTCTATAGGCTTTACTAGTTAATTAATATCCTAAGAAAATAGCTTCATCGACTTTAGAATCAAATTTACCCAAATTTTCTTTTCCGTTGTTTAGAATAAAGCATTTGCATCCAAATATTTTTAAATGTGCTACATTAGGCTTTCTTCCTTTAAACAATTCATAGGGGGTAATTTTTAAGATTGGTCTAATGAGCATTCTATTTAATACATAACAAGCTGTGCTCATAGCATCAGCCCAAAAATATTTAGGCACATCATATTCGTTCAACATTGTGCGAGCTAATTTTTCTAAAGATCTATTTTTCCTTTCTACAACTCCATTTTGTTGATGTGTTCTAGGTGCAGAAAAATTATGCATAATTCCATTTTCTTCACAAAATTTTTCAAACAATTCATTTTGAAATTCTTCACCATGATCACTTCTCAAAACTTTAATTTTCAAATCTTTTTCATTTTGAATCACTTTTGCAAATTTCTTAAAAGCTTTGAAGGCCTCACTTTTTAATGTGAGAAGAAGGTCCATGTATATCTTGAGTAATCATCAACAGTAACAAGAGCATAGTAATTTCCTCCAAAACCTTTTGTTCTTGAAGGACTAAACAAATCCATATGCAAAAGTTCTAAAGGCTTTGATGTAGAAATCACATTTTTTGAATGAAATGACGATTTTACTTGTTTTCCTTTTTGACATGCATCACATAGTTTATCTTTTTCAAACTTTATTTTTGGCAATCCAATTACTAATTCTTTAGAAATTAGTTTGTTTAATTGTTGCATGTGAATATGAGGAGCTCGTTTATGCCACAACCAAGGATTTTTCTTCTTTAACAACCAAACAAGTTATATCACTAGATGATGCATTATCAAGATCAATCAAGTAAATGTTATTGTGTCTCATACCTTGTAAGGTTACTTCTTTGGAGTCCTTTTGAGGAATAGTGTAGTAGTCACTCTCAAATATTACTTTGAGTCCTTTATCACATAATTGGCTTATACTGAGAAGATTGTGCTTTAGTCCTTCCACATACAGTACATCCTTGATCTCCAAAGTATTTCTTCCACCTACATCACCTGTTCCAAGTATTTTTCCCTCGTTGTTATCCCCATAAGTGACAAATCCTTGTTCCTTTCTTTTAAAGTTCTTAAACTTCTTTTTGTCTCCAGTCATGTGTCTCGAGCAACCACTGTCAAGATACCACATTGATCTTCTGGATTTAGAAGTTATCTGCAAAATAAGGAAACAATTCATTTAGGTCCCCAACAACTTGTTTGGGTCCTTAGGGTTAGAAGAAAAATATCTACTTATGAACAGACACCCAATGATACTTCCCATTTGGAACACCAAAATGTTTAATATTGCATTTGTTTGAAGTATGACCCATTTTCATGCAATAAAAACATGTAGCAGTACATGCATATGTATTCATAGAATGAGATGTTCCTTTTTCTACCAAAACTCTACGAGATCTCTTAGTTTTATTTTTAAAATTATGATTATGAGCATGCTTGTTCTTATTTGGGTTTTTCTTGAGATTAAACTTTTCACAATTTTTATTTTCTAAGGCATCTTCAAGATGTTTCTCCAAAATACATATATCAAACATGTAACTTTTACATGAAGCACATTCAACAGTTTCTTTTTCTTTATTTTCTGATATTGAAATTTTATTTTTTAGAAATTCTTCTTCTTCAAGAGATTTTTCGAATTTACTTTGTAAATCTTTAAAATCAAATTTTAACTTTTTATGAGCAGTATCAAATTTACTAGATTTAACAAGTAATTGTTGAAAAGCATCATACAAATCATCATAGTCATTTTCATTGCAAGTAGAATTTAACTCACTGTCAGAATCATCGTGATTAGCCATCAAACATAGATTTGCTTCTTCATTATCAGAATCGCTAGAATTTGATGAGCTTGAGGCATTGTCTTCCCATGCTATGTATGCCTTCTTTTTAAAGAATTTTCTGCCCTTCTTTTCTTCACTTTTCTTTGACTTTGGGCAATCAGCCTTAACGTGTCCAGATTCTCCACATCCGTAGCATTTTAAATTTGAGGATGATCCTTGATTATCCTTCTTGTTGTTCTTGAATTGATTTTTACCTTAGGCCTTCATGAATTTTGTAAACTTCTTAATCATAAGACTAAGATTTTCATCGTTATCTGAATCTTCTTCTTCCTTTTGCTTTTTTCCTTTAACCACTTCAGTTTTGAAGGCAATGTTCTTCTTTCTTCCAATATCTTCTTCTTCATTTATTCTGCCTAGTTCAAGCTCATGTTCTCTCAACTTTCCAAATAGAGCCGCCATCATCATTGTCGCAAGATTTTATGACTCGTGATGGCTGTCACCTTCAGTTGCAAAATCCTGTTCAAGGATTTAAGAATTTTTATATTTAATTCATCAGTGTCAAAAGTTTTACCTAGACCTGTGAGATGATTGACGATGTTTGTGAATCGTTTCTGCACTCGTAGATAGTTTCTCCTTATTGCATCCGAAACATTTCGTATTCTTGGATTAAGGAGTTATTGCGTGCCCTTTTTACATCGTTCGTTCCTTCATGAGTCACACGCAATATTTCCCACATATCTTGTGCACTGGTGCAGACTGAGATCCTGTAAAACTCATCTAGGGTTAAGGCAGATGAAATTATATTTCTAGCTTTTACATCATACTAAGCTCGTCTATTTTCATCTGTTGTCCATTGTGAGAATGGCTTTGGTTCCTACACATCATTTACAATATTAACAGGAACAAATGGACCATTTAACACAGCATCCCAAATACTTCTATCAACAGATTCCAGAAAAATTTGCATCCTAACTTTCCAAAAAGGATAATTTTCACCAGTAAATAGAGGAGGTCTGTTGATAGACGCACCCTCAGAAAATGTTTGATTCTGTCCAACCATTTTCAAAAAATTTGAATAACTATCAAAGCAAGCTCTGATACCAATTGTTGGTATCGTGCAGCGGAATGTTTAAGCGTTTGGACAAAAACCAAGAGGGGGGGTGAATTGGTTTTAAGTAATAAAATTAATACTTTAAATTTTTTCCAAAATTTATCGATTAAATCAAATATTAATTTCTATGAACACAATAATAGATGAAATAAAGAGATAGAGAAGAAGATTGAACACAAGTATTTATACTGGTTCGGATCAAAAGACCCTACGTCCAGTTGTTAATCTCTAAAAAACGAGATTAACTAAGTCACTAACAAATAACAGATTACAATCAGATAATAAAAGAGCAAGGAAAGAAAACACCTCTCTTGAACACACAAGAGATGAACACCTTTCTCTGAATCACACAGAAAAACTTGACCTTAGCTTTCCTAGCAACAACAACAACACTCAATCTCCTAGAACACCTCTCAAGAAAAGTTATCACTCTACCCATACTAGGTTTTTCAAAGCTTCTTTTGAGAACACTCAGAGAACTTTCTTGTAGTCACAACACTAGCACTCTAGCTTCTCAAAAAGGCAAGTGAGAAGTAACTCTGATGTTCCTTAAATAGGGGTTCCAAAAAAATTAGGTAAAAAAACTGAACAGTCGCGCCCAACTGACCAGGATAATCGATTATCACTAGTGTATTTTATGAAAAACAAATTTTTGAACAGATAATCGATTATTAGAGGTTATAATCGATTATTCCAATGCTTTCCTGAAAAAAAATTAACTTAGCTCCAGATAATCGATTATCCTAAGTGATAATCGATTATCACTTTGATTTTTCGAGAAATACTAGAATTTTCTTTGTGCAATATTGATTCTAACTATTCTAATTACACTTTACAAGATAGCTTTAAACATAACAACACATGTTCTTCATATTGCCTTCCAGATGGCTTTCAGGCTTCTTTTATCGTCATCAAAATCTTGCTTCAGCATTTAGACTTGTATTGCTTTTGCCAACAAAATCATATGAAAATGATGAGTTTTTGTAATGGGTTCTCTAGCGATAATGTTTTTTTATTCTTTTTTTCGAGGATCGGTTAGGAAGAGGTTATATATATATATATATATATATATATATATATATATATATATATATATATATAAAATTTGAATCTAATCAACATACGAATTGACATTACTTTTGATCCAAAAACTGTAGACTAGAAATGTCAAAAAAATTCGTATCCGAAGGTATCCGTGGATAAAATTCGTAACGGGTAGGAAATGAATACTCATGGGTAATGGGACGGGTATACCTACATGTTAACGGGGTGGGTATGAGTATCATAGTATTCGTACTCGTGGATACCCGTACCCGCTATACTCTAATTTAAATTAAAAATATGATTAAAATATTAACACATTGATTTTAAAAAATTGTTAATTGGTTTTAAAAAATTTTCATTACTTTGTTAATTGGTTTTAAAAAATTTTCATTACTTTGTAAATTGCAATTCAACATTATTTAAATAGGTTATTTGGACTTTGTTTGATATTTATAAATGTGATGTATTTTATTTTATTTCAATTTACAATTAAAATATGTTAAAATATATGTGGGTATTCGCATAACGGTTACCCGAATAGATATGAGGATGGGTACATGACGGATATTTATTCAGGGAGTAGGGTACGGAAAAACTACTACCCGTACCCTACCCGTACCCTACCCGCCCCGTTGACATCCCTACTCTAGATATGGAGTATATAAGTCTTATTTTCTTATATGATGTATAACTTTGTTACTTTTATTCTATATGAAACTTAAACTCATACTTGAATTATTATAAGTTAAAGATTCATAAACTTAATGTCTTAGAGTTTTGGTTAAAAATGATGGAAATTTCTTGTATAAAAATCTATAAGGTTTAAGGTTTAAAAGTTGGGAATCAAATATATATAATCTCTTCCTACTAACCTTTAAAAAAAAAAAAACATCATATGGAAATCATTTTAAACTTTGAATGTTATAGGTACTTAAAAGCGTAAAGGAACAAAATAATAGTGCAAAATAACTATATATTGTAATATGGAATTATTATTGGTATCAAATATTTGTCAAATTATTTCTTTGACAAAAAATAAATGAATGGGAATTTTTTTTCGTTCGACTTCATAAGGCAACCTTTGTTTTTCAATTTTGGTTGACTTTTGTTTTTATCATAAACAATAATATCCTATCATATTTATCTTTTTGTATTGCTAGGTATAATCAAAATGTCAGTTAAAGTTTAATATTGGGAAAAAATATTATATAAAGTTAAATTAATTTCTTAAAATTTTGAACTAAAAGTAGTTATGTATGTTAGACTGATATTATATTATATTATATTATATTATATATATATATATATATATATATATATATATATATATATATATATATATATATATATATATATATATATATATATATATATATATATATATATAACGACCTCTCTATGAAAAAACCCATCATGTATATTTTGTTTTAAAGTTTGAGCTCTATTCTTTATCATTTTATGTTCGATAATAGATACTCAACAATCCTGAATTTTGATATAACCAAAGAAAAATAAGTACTCAAACTTTTGCCGCATAATTTCAATAATTTTCGTGAGATTCTAAAATTTTTCAGATAGATCAATTGTCATACATTAAATATATAAAATTCTTACCATTCTAATTATTTTTTTTTATTATAAACTAAAACTATAAGACTCACTTTTTTTTCTCTGCATAATATAATGCAGTTAATATATGAGAAGCTGCCGAAAGACATTGCAAGTCGTCATGTTTTGTTACTCGATCCGGTTCTCGCTACAGGTTTTACACTATACACTTTTTACTTAACACTTTCAAAGTTGTTCACTTTGCCAGAAAAAAATATTTGCCTAAAAACGTGTTTGAACTAGTTAATTTAGGAGAAGAACATTTATTTAGTGAATTTAAATTTTTTTTATACAAAACGAATTGTGTAGACGAAAAGAAATTTTAAATTTTAAGAAGTATTTTAAATAATTAAAATAAAATTTAAAATTTATTAAAATTGGAAATTGAAATTTCACAACTAATTATCTCCTTTTTATTAGGCAATTTGATCCATGACCTATGGGTTAACCTCAATCATCTTTAAATAATTCTCATTTTATTGGTTTATCAAATGGGAGGGACATAAAAAAGTCTCACTCCCTATAACTTCCTCTTAAAGTGGATTATAAGTGGATTAGGATCAGGATCAATGTGGATTTGATCTTACTATAAGACTTTAATCAACTCTTAAATCAAAGACATTTAACTTAGATCGAAGGTAAAGGTGAGCTAACACATATTGAAGGTTAAATTGAGTAAGCCCGAACTAAAGGTTCAGACGAGTTGACTGAGCTGAAGGTTCAGACGAGTCAACGTAGGTTGAAAGGTTAAGCCTTCGGCCTTGGTGGCTTAGCTCTACCTTTTAACTTGAGCTAACTCAGGTCAATCTTCTATTCGAGACAACTCGACATAACTTCGACTCTGGCTATGCTCAACCTTCGGTTCAAGGTATATCAACTCAATTTTCTAGCCTCGGATGACTCACCTTAATTGTCGCCCCAAATTGGCTCGAGTTAACCTTTGGTTTTCTCGATTCGACTCGACCTTTTCCCGGACCAATTTGACTCGACCTTCGGCCTATGCAAACTCGCTTTGATCTTTAGCCGAATTGAAAACTTGACCTTTGGTTGGGTAGACTCAACTTACCTTGAAACCAAGCTGATTTAGCTTGACCTTCATCCCTTCGACTTAGGCCGACTTAGCTCGACCTTTGGTATGGGTTAACTTAGCTCAACCTTTTGTTAGGGCTAGCTCGGATGAACCTTACCTTTGGCTTAGTCTGGCTTGGCTCAATTCTTCGGTCCAACTAACTTGGCTCAATTCTTTGGCCCGATCGATTAAACTTGATCTTCAACTAGGATTGACTCAGCTCATTTCATGGTCCAAACTAACTTGTCTCAACCTTCGACTCAGGTCCACTTGTCTTGACTTTCGGTCCAAGCCGAGTTGTCTCAACCTTTAACCTAAACCGACATGTATCAATCTTTGGCCTAGGTCTACGTGTCTTGAGCTTCAACCTCGATCGACTTGTCTTGAACTTCAACTCAGGTAAACTCGACTTAGCGTGAGGTGTATTTGACTCTAACCAAACTCTATGAACCTTGACTTAACCTCAACACAACTTGACTTAGATCCCACCTGAACGACCTACATGACTTGGTCTTGATCCAACCTTGTCTATGTTGACCTAAGATTGATTCACATAAATCGACGTATTAGTTGGGCTTGGCTCATATGACTTTTGCTAATATTTTAACCTTCTAGGATTTTCTTATGTGAGCTTTTTGACCTCATGGACTTTGTTGGTGGCTCTAATCCATGTGGGTTAGGTCTAAGCTCTGTGAATTAGGCCATATTGATAAACAAAAAATAAAATTGAATTGTCAAATATTATTTTAATTTAAGTTTAACTAATTTTTTTTGTAAATTTTAATTTTAAAATACATATTTTTCAAATGAAGTTTTATCTTGAAAAACAAATTCAATTACTTTATTCTAACAAAGAAATTTGAAATGTACGATATTTTGGTATACAAACAAAAATATTTAAAAGTAAAGAGAATTTGATCACGGATAATTCAAATATTATTATTTTAATTTCTTAAAATCATTGGAATTTCTTATTCTAACACAAGCGAAACATTTTATAAATACAATATTTCTAACTAAGTTTTTATTCTATTTTTCCTTTTCTTTCTTTTTAAAAAATATTATAGACTTTTAAAAAATAAAAATAGTTTCTAAACTAAATAAATATTTTTTTCTTTAAAAAATTGAGTAAATTTTCAGAAAAATATTTTAATATGTTTAAATGTAACACTTTTCAATTTTGGTATCTTCAATTTTTTTTCTCTAATTTTGTTGCATTTCTTTTTTTTTTTTTAATTTTCTTAGTTGCTTTTTCCAATTTATTATATTTTATTTTATTTTTATTTCATTTCTCTATATTAAAAAAATTGTGATGGCACTAGTACAGGGAAGAGTTTTGGCACCGATTCTTTTGAATATTGTATTTTGGTTCCACAATCGAAGCATACCTAGGTGAAGTAAAAAATGGAGGTCTTTTGACTTTGTTTTGGAACATAAACTTCATATTAGGCTTCGATTTTGAAAACCGAAAGCATAACATTATCAAGAAAGATAGAAAAAAAAAAGATAACGAAAAGACTTCAGTTTTTTTGTAATAATCGAAGCTTAATTCCTTTCTAATTTTAAAAATAATTTAAATTTAAGGAGAGAAGAGAATTCAATTCTTTAAAAAACTAAAGCATATAATTGAATAGGCTTTAGTTCTTCTCCCGTTAAATGTAAATTATGTTTAAAATTAGAAAGGGGTTAGGCTTTGGTTATTACCATGTTCGAAGCCTATTTTTCGTTTATGATTCAATTATTTTCAGAATCAAAGCCTTTTCTAGACATTATTTTTAAATATTTTTTCTGTTTGCCTGTCTGCCTAAATAACAAACTTTGACAGAATATAAACAACTAGAACCAACAAAAAAAACCCAGATACAACAATAATTGACAATGTCTAATCAAAGCGCTTTAAATAATGTACAAATCAATGTTCCACACATCTTAATTACACATTATTATACATTTCTACTATATATTTTGCACAAGGTTTCCTTAGATACTCTATTGAGTTCTAGTGCATTGATTTGAGATTGTTCAATCTCTGCACAAAAGAAAACGATTTCACTTAGTATATAAAAAGTGAAAGTGGCAAAGTATTTGACTCGATTAAATTATTGTTGTTTCTCAACTTGTAACATGAGCACAACAATTTGTTTTTATTCATTGTATAACATAGTAACCACACTTATATGAGCCAATTTATTTATGACACTACAATTTATGAACACAATTATAAATAATTGAGGAAGATAAGGAATCAAACAATTATGTATGAACCAAAATAGGAAACATGGAGAGGCAATCATGGAAGCTTTTGAGTTGTATTAGTTGATCTCCCTAACAACATGCTATGTCTAGCAAATGAACTAGGAAAAGGACAATGTCTTAGGATATGCTTATATAACAAAGAAATACATAAGATTGAGGTTCTTACCGATATATTACTTGTTTGAGATGCTTAGGGGAAACTTGTGCAATGAGCAAAACCATACAACAATGTTCTCCTTGAGGGAAATTATATTAGCTGCCAATGAAGCTTAAATTTAAAATAAAATTAGTGTTATACCTTAAAATGATGAATTATAATTACAATACAACAAACTACACTTACAAATGTATACAAGTGACTATAATTTCCCTTTCAAAACAATTGGTGATGTATGCTTGGTTGTCATCAAACTTATTGCCAAAATGAATGAGATTGGGGTCCATGAACCCATATACATCACTCAACCCTGCATTCTTACTGACACTAAACATATACCTAAACAAAAAAATTCATGCCAACATCATGAACCATATCCTCTAATTGGTCTTCTTCCAATCGATCTTCCATGGTGGAATCGACAACATGTTCCATTCAGGAAACAATTGGAAGTCTATTAATTCACTGCTCCATGTCCATGTTGTATAACTTCGAAGGAAACCATTAGATATAAGGTATTCTCTAATTTTAGTTGCATTCTACTTTCCCCCATTCAAACAGTTTAGACAAAGACATCTAAACTTCACTTCATCACCACTTCTACCCTTATTACGTTGTGCAAATTGTATAAATTATTTAACTCCTCTGTCATACTCAATAATGATTTGTTGATACAATCCTATCAAGGAAATGGTACAATCGCTTCTGAATTTGAATCCTTTAAAGGCCAACAAAAATAATTCATATATGAAAGAGTTGATCGTTTTTGAATTTGAATCCTTAAGAGGTGCCGCAAAAACAAATCAGAGAAGAACACGAAACAAGACAAGGATTGGGGTCACCTCAATCTAACATATTGATATGTCAAGTGTAGATTTACCTCAAAGATGTTAATCGTTGATAAGAATCAGAGTTATAAACCAAAAACCAAGAGAACCCCTTCTCAAATAATGTAAATGTATATAATATGACTCAAAAGTGTGTACAAATGTATTTGGTGCCCCTATATATAGTCACAAATGTTTAAGCAACCTAAGAAATCCTAAAAGAAAGCCCAAAGATATTAGGCAAAAAATAACTTGAAAATTATAAACAAGAACAAAATGTTCACCCAACGAACTTACAAAATTAAAATAAACCGTAGACACTTTGATGCTTAAAAATTATTCTATAATTATGTTTCAAGTCATGATCTTCACATCCTTTGAATTGCAAAGGCTCCTCCTCAAGTTCTTTTTGTATTAAATAAGAAGATAGTCCTTTATCATACCCCCTTCTTGAAGAGAATTTGTCCTCAAATTCTTACGACTTAAAGATTCTTTCTCCATTACATTGGATAAAAGGGATAGTCCTCTATCATGCATGGTGAATTAATCCAATGTCGATCCATACCTATATATACTGAAATCGTGTGAACAATTTTTGTAATCTTTAAATGTATGATGCCCTCACTTTTGTATTCAAGGTGTGACCTTATCCCATTCAAGAAGATTCAATTTTTTTTAGTTTATAGGTACATATAATTTTAAAGAGCATGTCTTAAATTTCACAAAATCTTGCTAGCATTTCGCATTGGTCTTTAAGTTACTCGATATAAAAATAATTATCAACCACAATCAAATATGTACAAGAAGATCAATAAAAAATATTGGTAAATATTCATGAATTTTAAGACATATAATTATATATATATATATATATATATATATATATATATATATATATATACACACACACACACACACACTAATAAACTATGAAAAATTGATTAATCTTCTTAAACTGTCCAGTCTAACAATTCAAGAGTCAATACATATAAATTATTCTTATTGCTGCCTCTTATATTAATTTGAAAAAAATACAATTTCTTTCAAAAACTTGGAGATTGTATATAATTTTCGTATTCAATCCCAAATAGAAAACTAAGGCCAACTTAATGTGACAACAATCACAAATCAATGAAAATAAATCAATATATTTAATCATATAATTATCATATCTAACAGAGAAAAAAAAATTAGCATATTAAAAAAGTATAGGCCTCATATTAAATAATAGGAAACTGGGAGCACGAAATGCGAGCAACAATGGAGGAGGATGCAACCCTGAGCACATTTTGGAAAGCTAATCAATTCCACCACAATGCAATAGTACTTAGACACGAATGGTGACAAAAATTGCAAACTTTAGTAACAACCAACCTCAAGGAAAATGCAAACTTAATGAAAAATGCAAGAAAAAATTAAATTGAATGGGAAAGAAAGAAAAACCACTAACCAATGTTCGACATTGAGTAGTGACGACAAAGAGTGAAGGTACTCAAGAACTCGGGTTTAGCGGTGTAGGTCCTCAAGAACTCTTGTTCATTGTGGTGGACAATGAGAATGTGTTGGATGTTGGTTCAACAAAGATGGTGTAAAAAAGAAGAACAAAGGAGTGAGAATGGTGGAAGAATGATGTTCGTAGTGGTGAAGAAGAGAATGAAATATATTGTAACAGTGCAATAAAACATGGACTTAGCGCCTTTGTAAAATTCATGAAATGAACCCTAAGCTGAGCTTTAGGCTTCAGTAAAACCGAAGCCTATAAACTAATATGCTTCAGTTTTACAAAAAACTGAAGCCTAAAGATTGCAACTAAAATAAAATATTTTAAATACAATGGCATTTTTGAAATCATTGGTCGAGACAATCGAAGCTTGTTCATTTATAGGCTTCAGTTTTTCAAAAAACTGATGTCTAAACGTTCCTAATAATTTAAAAAATGTTATCGCATTTTTATAGTCTTCAATTTTTTTTTAAACTCGCGATATATTGAGGGAAGTCAAATGGACTTTGCATTAGTAGAGTTTATCACAATGGTAGTATAGTTTATCATATCTTTAAATGATAATATGATAAAATATCTCATCATTAAATGATCATGTTATTATATGATATGTATTATGTTATTAGACACTAAAATGAAAAAATATATAATAATTGAAAAAAATATTTTTATAAGATCTAAACATTAAATTAAATATTAAACTTGGGACACCTTTTTATATGTAATTCTATATACACTCATTTTCATGTAATTAGAGCATATTAAATGCATTAGATTATTTGTATCAGCAAAAAGCATTGTATTTCCATGAGTTGTTAAGAGTGAAGTAATAAGTTTAGATCATGTAAGACATTGGAATTACATAATAAGTATGCTTTATGGTTAATGGAAGATGAAAAGCAACAAATAGTAGATGCAATAGCTGTTACAAACAAACTGTGCCTGATCACATGATAATGACTTTGACTCGGTAACTATTGAATCTTTTTCATGCACATATTTGCTATTTAAGTGAAATCAACACATAGAATTATAAAATCAACATGTTAAAAGTGCATCAAGTCATACTTCTAGCATATAGTAGTTGTTTAACTGAAATCAACAAATAAAATTATAAAATCAATAGGTTAAAAGTGCATCAAATCATATTTCTTGCACACAATAGTTGTTTAAGTGAAACCAACACATAAAATTGTTAAATTGACGAGCTAGATATGTCAAATGACATTTTATGCACACATTAGCTTATTTAAATGAAATCAACAAATGGAGTTATATGATTTACAGGATAAAAAAAATATTAGACCACATTTTTCATATCCAATATTCGTAATTCAATTCTTAGCTTGTAAAACCTATCACAAGCTAATGGTTTTGTGAACAAATTAGATAATTGATTTTTTGTTTTAACAAACTTAATTTTACAATTACCTTTTAACACATGATCTCTAATAAAGTGATTCCTTATTTCAATGTGTTTAGTTTTAAAGTGTTGTATTGGATTCTCAATTAGATATATTGCATTAATGTTATCACAATACAAATGTACTTTTACAAACTTCACTCCATAATCCAAGAGTTGATGCCTAAGCTATATGATTTGTGCACAACAATAGCCAACTACATATACTTTGCCTCAATTGTAGAGAGTGCTACACATGCTTATTTCTTATCATTCCATTATATGAGACTTTAGCCAAGTAGGTTGCATATTCCACTTGTGCTTTTCCTATGCAATTTGCAACTTGCAAAGTCAGAATATGAAAATCCACTTAGATTTTTCTTGGAGTTAACTGAATACCACAATCCAACATTGATTGTCCCTTTTAGATACTTGAGAAACCTTTTTGGAGCTTTATAATGTGATTCCTTTGGATTGGATTGAAATCTTACACACATGCACACACTTACTTGTATATCAGGCCTACTTGTGGTTAGATAGAGCAATGATCCAATTAGTCCTCTATATTTTGTTGCATCAATTTGCTTTCTAGCTTCATCTGAATCCATTAACAGTTTGTGGCCATCAGGTGATAACTTCTTTGCATTTCTCCGTCTCAAACTTTTTCAACTGGTCAAAACAATATTTTGACTTGCTTACAAGTGTTCCCGGCTCAAGTTGTTTGAGTTGCAGCCTAAAAAAGTAGGTTCGCTCATCCATCATGGTAATATCGAATTCATCCTAGATGGCTGCAATAAATTCTTCAAATAAGGAGTTATTATTGGAACAAAAGATAATGTCATCAACATACACTTGAACAAATATCACATCACTTTCATATTTTCTAATGAAAAAGGTTTTATAAAAAACACCTCTAGTATACCATTTTGATAGTAACAAGTTCCTTAGCTTTTCATACCACTAACGTGGTGCTTACTTTAAACCATATAATACCTTTTTCAATTTAAAATCATGATTAGGGTAAAGATGATCTTCAAAACCAAGTGGTTGTGATACATACATCTCTTCATTCAAGAATGCACTTTTAACATCATTTGAAACAATTTAAAGTTACACATGCACACATATGCTAATAGCAATATCACAGCTTCTAGTTTAGCAATAGGTGCATATGTTTCATCAAAATCAATTCCTTCCTTTTGATTATAACCTTTAGCTTCTAGCATAGCTTTATTCCTAGCTATGTTACCATCTTCATCAATTTTATTTCTAAACACCCATTTTGTACCAGTTATATTCATATCATCACTTGTAGGAACTAGATACCATACATAATTTCTAGTGAATTGATTAAATTCATCTTGCATGGCAATGATCCAATTACTATCATTTAATGCATCATTCACATTTTTTGGTTCAACTTGTGATACAAATTATTAAGCTTGCGCCTAGTAGATATCACAAATGATGTTGTCCTTTAACAGTCCTTTAAGAGTAGTCCAATCCTTTGTAAGTTATTGTGAACAGGTATTTCAGTTGTTTGATTTTCCTTTTCATCTAATTCATTTTCTGTTCTAGCTTGCTTTCCTAGAATGGCATCATCTTCATCTACATCAATTACCACTTGGTTTTGCAACTTTGAGTTAGATTAATGAAATATAACATGTACAGACTATTCAAAAATCATAAGACTTTTATTATACATCCTATGTGCATAACTATTTGTAGCATAACCAAGAAAGATTCCTTTATTAGCTTTTTGCATCAAACTTGCCAAGTTTTTCTTTTCCATTATTTAGAATGAAGCATTTACAACTAAATACCTTTAGGTGAGTCAGAACATGCCTTCTACCTTTGAAAAGCTCATAAGGGGTTTTCTTTAAAATATGCCTAATCAACACACAATTTAAAATATAGCTAGTTGTGTTGACTGCATCAGCCCCAAAGTATTTTGGCTATAAGGTTTCATTCAACATGGTTCCAAAAGGTTCTTCAAGTGATATATTCTTCCTCTCAACTACACCATTTTGTTGAGGAGTTATAGAAGTAGTAAAGTTGTGTTTTATACCACGTTTTTCACAAAAGTTTTCAAACTTCTCATTTTGAAATTCTCTTCCATGATCCCTTCAAATAGAAACTATTTCATAACTCTTTTCATTTTCTAAGATCATGGCAAGTATTTTGAAAACATGATATTTTTGGATGCTAAACCAATTTCCATGTAAACATAGATAAATCATTTACTATGACTAATGCATAGAAGTTCCCTTCAAGACTCATGGTTTGTGAATGTCCATATAGGTCCATGTGAAGTAGTTGTAAAGGTCTTTATGTTGAAACACAATTTTTAGGTTTAAAAGAAACATTTGTTTCTTTTCCTTTTTGACATGATTCACACACCTTGTCCTTTTGAAACTTGAGTTTTGCTAGTTCCTCAACCAACTATTTTCTCTTTAGCCGATTTTAATGTTGTATATGTATGTGCAAAGCCTTCTATGTCATAACCATGTACCATCTTCTTTTGTAAGAAAACAATATATGCTATATGATGCATGGTTTTGACCAAGTAAGTATATATTATTAATTCTTTTTCCTAAAAATACAATGCTACCAAATGCATCAAAAATAAGATGATGACTAGGTTCAAACACTACTTTGTATCCCTTATCACAAAGTTGATGTTGACTAGGTTCAATCAAATTATACTTTAAGCCTTCAACTAGGAGTACATCTTTGATGTTGAATGAGGATCAATTGCTTATTGTTCCCGTTCCAAGGATTTTTCCTTTGTTGTTATCTTTATAAGTCACAAATCCTTCACCCTTTAAGTTCAACTTTGCAAACTTTGATTGATCATCAGTCATGTGTGTAACATGTCGACCAGATATTATAGATTTAAAGTAATAAAATAGAGAATTAATAAATAACTTAATTTATTGAATAACTTTTCCCAAAATGCGGGAAATTTAAAACTTTATTTCGTTCATAAAGTATCTCGAATTCAACTAATAAACTCTATTAAAATAAAACCGTGTTCATAATCAATGATTACAAATATGTAAATTCCATAAATAATTAAAAACAACTTTATGGAAAACTCCCAAGCTAGCCCATGCTCCGTCTCTAAATCTCATCGGATCCACCTGGAACATAATCAGCTCCCGTGTACCGCATACACGACCATCGCCAAACACAATCAGATGGGGTGAGCTAATAGAATAAAACATATATACAACACACACACACACACACACACACACACACACACACACACACACACATATATATATATATATATATATATATATATATATATATATATATATATATATATATATATATATATATATATATATATATATATATATATATATATATATATATATATATATATATATATATATATATATATATATATATATATATATATATATATATAACACAATCATACCAAATGAATTCCATCCTTTGATTTCATACCACATGGTCACAACCATGTTAACCGTATTCTACGTCTTCTAGTGAGTACCTCAAGATGTCTTGCTGCCACACCTATCGGCCACAACTGATAGAGCACGTGCGGAAAACCATGCTATGGATCATATACCATAACGCTAGGTGGAGTTCCCAATACGAATAGCATTCGTAATGTCCCAAGACTACCAAACTCGTCAGCTTATTACTGAGGAGGGCAATCTACTGGACCCATCATACGAGCCACAACCCGCACACTCACACTCGCCAACCCGAGCCACAACTCAAGAGTTGCTCGTGTTCATCCGCCTTCCCGAGCCACAACTCAAGAGATGCTATTCCGAGCCACAACTCAAGGAATACCACGTGATTAACCCCTATCCCGAGCCACAACTCAAGGAATACCATATGCTTAACCCCTATCCCGAGCCACAACTCAAGGAACACAAGCAAACTGACCTTTAAGATATCATAGAAGTCTTGTAGACCACGCAATCAAAGCAAGCACAACCCAAAATAGTTGCAGACTTCTAGGCCGCCTGGCGGGGGACGTGTACCGCCAGGCGCGTAGCGCCTCTGAAAATACCAACGCTGTAGCCCTGCTCGCGGGAATACCATCACTGCCAGGCGCAAGCATTCCAAGAGCCCATTGACGCAACAACTATCGCCTGGCAGGACCACCTACTTGCACCAGAACGCACTGTTTCGTGATTATCGTCTAGCGGTTCAGACATCGCCGCTAGGCACTACACCAGTAACATGCATCTAAGTAGTTTTGCACATTTTTAGTCGAGTTCCAACACTTTAGTACTGTAATATCATGCATCCAGGTTGCTGAATCCTCTTATATCCATGTCTAAATAATTATATATATATATATATATATATATATATATATATATATATATATATATATATATATATATATATATATATATATATATATATATATGCCCTTATGCATTAACCACTATCATTCGCAACTTACAAAGTGTGTTATCCTTCAATTCTCTTTAAGAATTCAACTTCCCACTAAACTGAATACAAAATTATAGGCTATCAACCAATTTAACTGTCATTTCTGTGCCTATTAGAGTGGCTATTGCACCTACTCATCAACATCATTACTACATTAAGGCATCCCCATTTAAATCATAGTATTGGTAATCCTTACCCACATTCAAACTTAATTTTATAATAGGCTTTCCATAAATATTAAGAACACAATATCTCACACAATTAAATTCACTACCAAGATAATCCAGTCCTTTAATTGTCCAATTCACCTTAATACTTAGAAATCTTCTATTGCTTCTCTCCCTTAACCTCATAAGTCATAAGTCCCTTTCCATTACCATAGTTTTCAGTTTAGGAAACTCCCTATAGTATTTCAAATCCCACAATTTCATCACCCATGACCTAATTTAGTTTCCCAACCACCACTTCACACCCAAAACTCACAAACATACCACTCTGATATGGCGCCTGGCAGCAGCCAAGATGCCGCCAGGCAGTTCCTGTAGTTCCAGGAACCCCAAATTTCCCATGCCCTGCGAACCCTAACCCATGAACACAACTTTGTTTTTAATCAATTTCACAACTCCATAACATACACTTCCAGCTTTTAGGATTACGATTCATCTCTAACACTTCCCAAACCCGAATTCATTCACACTTTTCTATTTAGATTAGTGCCACTATAGAGATCCCCAATTCATCAACCCTAAGATAACCTTCATGTGATTTTCATCTCAATTAATCCCTCATTCTATGAATTTCAAGGCAAATACGGGGTCTAATCATTATCACGATTAGAATGTGGTTTCTTCCCGATCAGAAACCTCCTAGAACACGAAAAACATCCAAATAGAGTCAATTCAACTCACATTGCCTGGCAGATGTTCATAATCATTAGGTAGTTCATCAGGAAACCTAGAAACTAGGTGTGCAATCACGTGTCACCTGGCGGCAAGGCTCGTGCCGCCAGGCGGTTTATCACCCGCCAGGCGGTTTCTAGAAATTCCAGAAAACACAATAATACACGAGATAACAGAGTCTATGCATTTAATTTATCATACATTTCATGCAAATATTAACACAATAACAAAAGGTACGGTTTAGCTCCCCTAACCTGGATCCTTTTGCTTAAAATTGAAAATTTGGAGGGTTCCCTTGATCACCAATGGCCTCCCTTTGACTCTCTTCCAATTCAGTTCCTTTCCTCACTCAGTCCTCAACCAACTCTCAATTTTCGTACTCCTCCCACTATGCAACAATGGCAGCCACAAAAGCACTCTCTCTTACCCTTAATTGATCACTAAATGTTGTCTTAATGTGAGGTAAATGATACAAAACGAAAATACAATTAAAACTAAGTTTAATTGTCATTCAATGGTTGTATTATGATGGTTTTCCAGCCCTCCCTTGGCCGCTAGGGTTTCTGGCTTTTCATATTCATACCAAAACTAATCTTAGCAAAAATAAAGTTTAATGTGAAACTACCAAGGTTTGAACCCATAACCATGCCTATGTCCAAATCAATGCACAACCATTTAATCAATTCACGTTTAGTGGTAATTCATATAATCCTATGATTATATTATCCCTCAACCTGCTCAAGCATATTATTAAAAATAATAATAAATTAAGTACTCGAACCCAAGTCCTTTCACACAATTAAGTTCTCTCAACCACTTGAACTAGTACTTCTCCACATCACACATGTTAGAATTAAATGCCATAAAGGCTCCCACTACCCGCATTTATTAATTAATTAATTATTTAATTAATTAATTTTTACGGGTCTTACAATGTACCTTGAACTATTTAGGTACCATAAATCTTTCTTATCACTCTTTGCGACCTATAAAATAGATTTACATTACATGGTACCCTTGATATGTTACGTCCAACATGTTTAATCTATTCTTGGTCCTTTTGGGATCCATTTCAAATATCCCTTAGGTACATCATATTTTCTTGCTTTGCAGTTCTTAGAAACACGACCTTTTATCATACAATAATTACAAGCAATCAACGATATATCACTTCATTTGGTGGTGCAAAAGAAATTAGCAAACTTCTTGACTTTCTTTTCACTAAAGGAATTGTAACCAATTATAGCCTTTCTAAAAACACAATTTTGAGAGCTAAGAACAACTTATAAATTTATTTTTCCTCTTGTGAATCTTCTATACATAGGTTTTTATAAGGTATTTGACTTTTTTTTTCTAAAATAGTGTAGTTTTCACAAGGTTTTGACATCACTGATTTTCATTATAATAGGTTGAATTATTGTAAATCATATACATGTTTTCAAAATCAACTTTTAAATTAGTTAATTCTGTTTCTAGGTGATTAACTTTGTTTTCTAGCTAGTTATTTAAACCTTTTAGTCAATTATTTATGACAACAACTCTGTTAGCTACATCATGCAATTCGTCAAAGTCATGCAGTAGTTGGTAATAATCATGATTGTCTTTTGATGACAAAGAACTTATTTGGCTTGATGATGATAACCCATATCCAGCCATGAGACATAAGTTTGCTTCTTCACTTTCTTCTTGTGATGAGCTAGTTGTTCAATCAATTTATCTTCCCAAGGAATGTAAGCACGTCTTTCCTTGGGCTTGCTTTCCTTTTTCCTTTCAATACCTTTTTCTTTGGTTTGATTCCCGTCAACAAGTGAAATTAGGAGTACTATTTGAATTATTGCATTTAGAATTGTACCTCCTTTAGTTACCTTTGTTACCTTTTCTCTTTAGATACATTCCAAACTTCTTGGTAAGTAGATTCAAATTCTCATTCTCTTTGGATTCAACTAGATCCTCATCATTTTCCTCATCTTTCTTGATGCTAGATTTCAAGGCCATGTTATTTAACCTTTTTCTCATTACTCGTTCATTCAACCTATTCATCTCAATCTCATGCTCTCTAAGCTTTCCAAACTAGGTAGCAACAATCATTGTTGATAAATCCCTTGATTCTAAGATAACAGTGACTTTAGGTTGCCAACTTCTATCAATAACCTTCAAGACCTTGATGTTTACCAAGTCTTTGTCAAATTACTTTCCCAAGCTTATGAGATGGTTGACAATGTGTGTGAACCTTTCTCGGATTTAGTTATGGATTCACCTTGTTGCATCTTTAACAACTCATACTCTTGTATCAATGCATGCTTCCTAGCCCTCTTCACATCATTGGTTCCTTCATGTGTGACTTCAAGCACATGCCACATATTTTTTGCTCTATTGCATTGAGAAATTCTGAAAAATTTATCCATATTCAATGCAAATGTTTAGATGTTCTTGGTTGCATAATCATATTACACTTCCTTCTTCACATCTTTTTGTCCAGAGGCCTAAGGCTTGTCAATCTACTTATCATCAACAATATGCTTAGGAATGAATGGTCCATTCATGAGTGCATTCCAAATTCCTTGGTCAATTGATTCAATGAAAATTTTCATGCAAATTTTCCAAAGATGATAGTTTATACCACTAAACATATAAGGGCTTTTTATAGAACCACCTTCTGCAAAAAGGAGTTTATTTTCAGTCATTTCAAAAAATGTTTTAGGATCAAACTCGATTATCTTACAAGAACCTGCACTTGACACCAATTGTAAGTTTTAAAAGACTTTCTTAGCCAAGAAGAGGTGACTAAATTGACTATTACAGAAAATTAGGTTCAATTTGATTTTATAAAAATCCTTTACTTTGAATCAGATTAACCAACAAATTAACAAGCAATCTCTACTAGAATATACATTTTTAATCGATTGAAAATAAAGTTAACAGGTTGATTTCATTTAACAAAGAGTCACACAAATATACTAGCATAATTCAACAGATTAAAACAACTATTCAACAGATTGAAAAACTCAAAAAATTATAAAGAAAACATAATTGATTATAAAGTTATAATCTCGCAGCACAATTAATCAAGATCAACTCCAATTAGTAGTACAAGTAGGGTTACAACTCCAGATTACATCAAATCATCAAAATACTATAAAAATATTATTCAAAACATTTTTTTAACAATGAACAAGCAAGGAAAAGAAGATAAAACAAATACACACAGAATTTTATACTTGTTCACTCAAATCTGAGCTACATCTAGTTTGTCAAGGCAACCTTAGCCCAACTTTGCACTATGTCAAAAGTTTTACAAAATCCAACAAGATTACACTTTTGAAAAGACAAACTACACCAAGACCCTTGAATCGCAAAAGAATCTAAGTAAAGCACAACAAGATTCCCACTTACAAATTTAGAAACCTTCCAAACAACACACATAAACCTAAAAAAGATCAAACCTTTGTAGTAGCTCTCGCTAGCTAACCAAAACTTTTTCTCCAAGTCTCTTACACCATAAAAAATGCTCTAAGAAGCAAAGAACACCACATGAGCAACTGCATATCTGTGTAGTTTAGAGAGAGAGAATTTTGTAAAGTATTCACACTAATTTCACGCTAAAAAATCACAACCATTACTAGTCTCTTTGAAAAATCAGACTCTATAATCTACCTATTAGCATAGTAAACATGTTGATTTATCTGTTCAATCTGTTGATTTCGCTTGACTTAAGTGAAATCAACTAATTGAATGATAATTTAGTTGAATGAATATGCTAATAACAGAACTATAACAGCCAACCAATTAACTTGTTAAAAGCCCATTTAACAAACTAAGACTATAATAAGACATAAGATAATATTCTATGTAAAAAATGTATTGATGTCAAGATCCAACCTTCAAGCTTCAAGATCTTCGCGTGATAGTCATATTAAGCACACATCAAGTTTGATCAACATACTATTTCTCAAGTCTCATTACTCTGTTAAGCCTTCAACAATCTATCATAATCTAGTCAAGTCCATACGCAATATCTTCATCAAATCTCGATGCATCAAAGTAATTTAAGCTAACATAAACCTACTATGTTTCATAAGGTAGTTGCTTATGCGAAAGGTGCCAATTGGATTTTGACCATTCATAAAGAGATGTAGTTGTTGTAAAACATGACCCTCAATAAATGGTAAGGACACCACTAGGTAAGAGTATTATTGGTTGAAAGTGGGTCTTGAAGAAGAAGATCCCAAAAGTACTTAAAAGTCATACAACTAATGAAGTGACTACATTTAGGTACGACATTAGTGCATCTAATGAGTCAACTATGATAGCATTTAATAGTAGAGAGGGTGGTGATTCACCTGTTGGCAATAATGTTTGATATATAGTAGTATATTTTTTGTAGCATTTACATTAGGAAAAAAATGATAACAATGAAGCATTTGATGACACATCTACATCAGATTATCTCTTATTTAAAGTTCTTCTGAAACGTCAGGGTTGCAATCATAAAAAGGACATTGATTGTAATATGATATTATCTTTGGTATCCAAGCACATGTCCATCAAGGTCTTGCTTACTCCTATGAAAAATGAAGATATGAACCTTGAATAGATGGACATGAAAATGACCTTTCTCTATAGTCACTTAAAGGAGAAATTTGTAATGCGACAACTATAACGCTTTGAGGTGGAAGGTAAGGAGGATTATATGTGTAAACTAAAGACACTACAAAAACAAGTTGGAATCAAGAACAAGTGTTAAAGCACAATTGTTAATAAAGAACAAGAACATTAATCCTAAATGTTTTCAAATGGATTGGGTGAAGAAGTTGGAATCTACGTTTTGCCACTCTAACATTCGCCCTCTGCCTTCCCTTTTGATTTGCACTAGAGATAAAGCTGTCCAGCGGCAACATCCACAATATTGATTTTCAATCAAGGTAAAACGAATTTCGATCAAAGTCCTTGCATTGACCCTCATAATTAGTGATTTCAAATCAAGAACAAGAGTCAATCAAGAACAAGAGGTGTTAATCCTATCCTTTTTGCAATCAATTTGGTGAAGAAGTTGGAGTCTGTGTTTCACCCTCTCACACTTGCCCTTTGCCTTCTCTTTCAGTTCACAATGGAGACAAGCTATCATAGGATGGAATTTTAGTTTAAAATCATTCGCTCATTTACTAATGGATTATATCTGTCGAGAATAAAACCATTACCGATGAATATTTTTGTCGATAAATTTAACATAGAAATCTCTTTGTAATTTTGTTAGAAATGATAACTTATCAAAGAATATTAATCTGTTGGTAATCTTTCGTCGCTAATTTTAAGATTTGTTGTAGTAGGAGATGATTGTATGAATTCAAACAATATCATAGACAATGGTTTAAGAGGTTTGAGTAGGTCATTGTTTCTTAAGGGTAAAATAGAAGTCCTTATGACATATGTGTCTATCATAAGGAGATGAAAATTGGCGAGTTTATCTACTTGTGTTGTAAGTATATGCTATGTTGATCACATCTTAAATTATGGCTGAAACTAGGTGGTTGAAGTCATTACTACATAGTGAATTCAAGATGAAAGATATTAACACAACAAGTGATTTTGAGGATGAATATCAAGAGGTATTGAGTCCAAAAGAAACTCTTTTTTTTCTAAGATAAATTACATCCAAAAGGTTCTGAGAAGTTTTGGGATGGAATGTTCAAAATTCATACACCTTTGACAAATTCTATACATATTTCAAAGTTTAATTCTACTCAGATTGATGAAGAGAAGGAATACATGTCTTATGCTCCTTGTGATAATCTAATGCAAAGTTTGATGTATGTGATTGCTTACAATAGATCATATCTTGCCCAAGTTGTTAGTTTGGTGAGTAGGTATTTGAGTGAACCTTCAAATGTATGTAGAAGCTTGAAGGAGACCAGGAAAGAGATGTCTTATTGAAATAAGATATATGATGGTGTTATTACTTTAACATAACTCCTATGACCAATCTAGATGCATTTTTTTCCAAAACAAATGGTAATGAAATATTTATGAGCACTAAATTCTATTAGGGGTATTCTTTTGGTGCAAAATCCTTGAATGAACTTCAAAGGTTGATAATTTTCATAAGACCATGGAAGTTCAAAATGATTTTTATTTACATTAAAAGGACAATGAACCATAAATTGAATGTTGGAGGGTTCAAGAGCAACACATCCAAATCCTA
The DNA here is from genome assembly GCF_037176805.1 of Vigna unguiculata. Classification (NCBI taxonomy): domain Eukaryota; kingdom Viridiplantae; phylum Streptophyta; class Magnoliopsida; order Fabales; family Fabaceae; genus Vigna; species Vigna unguiculata. The sequence goes on along the minus strand of NC_140795.1, from coordinate 17,046,960 downwards.
TCATAACATGTAAGGTATTTGTGGGCTATGTAGGAAGGCCCAAAAACTTGATAATTGCATCCTACACAAAACTATGAAGGATTCTTCTTTTTGCACCTTAATATCTCACACTTGCGCCTCATATGAGTATGTAAAGGAGGAAAATGAACATATCATGCCTTGTTGTCATTCCAAAACCTATTTTTGTAAATCCCAACATTTATATGAACACTATCCTAGGTAAAGTGCCTCAAAATTTGGGACATAAAAGAATCATTCTAAGCATTTCAACATTCATTGCCATTGGTTTGTCTATTGTAATTGTAATTCATCTTAATAGCATAATTCTTATTAATCTTTGGGCTTGCTACTCCACATTTTGAGATGAAAATATTTTATAGTAGATGAATTCAAGCATTCCTCATATCATTGAGAAAAACATCATCCACCTACTCAATTTGGTTATAAGAAATTGCAACAAAACAAAATACTTCTAAATTGGAGAGTTCAAAAAGTATTTTCTTAAAAATTTTGTCTAGTTCAAAAGTACTTTCAAATTTTACAATCCATAGTCAAATTTCCAAAAATAACTTTGAGATTATGTAATACGGAAGTCAATGTCATATTTCGAATCACATAATCCAAAAAATCTTTATTTTTATGCAAAAGAAAAAGCTTCCAAATTTGTTCATTCAAGAAATCACTTTTGATTCCAAATTACATAATATAGAAGTCATTTTTTTTTACATAAAATGAGGAGCCTTTAGGTTGTGATTTGGAATACAATATGGACTTGTGAATGACATAATTTGATAGTCAAAATTGACTTTAAAATTACTATTCTGGTTGTGTAATTAAGTAGACATTTTTTTTTAGTTTCAAATTGCATAATTCGAATGATTTTCAAATTGAAAAATTCAAAACAAACTTTAAATTGAAGGACAAAATGAATATTTTAATATTAATAGGGTGTAGAAGAAAATTATGGGGTGCAAAAGGAAATGGCCAACTATGAATACTCGCACTATCCACAAATATGGTGATTGGATATTAGCCTAATTGGCCCATTAAAGTTAAGGCTTCTTGAGATTAGTTTCTTGGAATCTATTTAGGCCAATTTGCGCCTTTATAGGTGTAATTGGATTTCTCTAAAAGATTTAGGTAAGATCACAATAAATGGTTTGTATAAAATCTTCAAAATCATAAACAATAAGAAAGAGGAAGAAATAAGCCTTTTATATAAGCCTAAACTTGTCATCACAATAATTAGATAAGCTTTTTTTTTTCATAATGATTCACAATCATGGCTTAGAAAGGTCTTTACCCAAAGATGAAAAGATAGTTAAAGATGGAGAGCACATGTGAATAAAGTGACATCAATTGTCAATTTTTTTTTCTTCCTATAGTTTTGTTATATCAATTGATTGGGGAAATGAGATTGATTAATACACTTGAACTTCTACTCTAATTTTTGGGAAGAAACAAGATATGAATTACCTAAAAAGAAAAGAGTGAGACATGCTTCATGATGTGATTATTACATGTTTTGTCTAACTTAAAAATTTGTCATGGTGTAATGAGATAAGAATTCTTCAAATAAAAACATAAATAGGGACTGGGAAATTACCTAGTAATAAACTATGTAAACATATTATTGATTATCCTCCGATTCTATTGACATGTATAGAAGAATTTACATAGAGTTGCGTAAAAGAAAGCCAAGAGAAGAACCTTAAGTTGAAGGGTTCAATTGATACATTCCACTGTCTTTCTTCTCTCTATAAGAAAAGATTATATAAACTTATTTCCATTCCATTCCATTCTTAATAATTCAATTGTGAATTGGTTGTTTTAGGTCTAGAGTTGTAGTTGATTGTTGTGTCACACAGATTGTTTAACATGCGATCCCTACTATCTATATTTCCAAATTCCTCAGCCACCTTTCATTCCTTTATGTTCATTACATTTCCTCCCCCATTAAAACCGATCTTGAATCCAAGGTTGAGACAACGAAAAGTTGATTTGAAAGTTGCATGGTCTTCCTAAATTTGATTCAATATAGGCAAGGGTTGAAGCAAACTTAAAGGTAGAGTATTCAAAAACTTCACTTGTTAACATATTAAATTTTTTTGAACATAATATTTGATAGTAATGTTCATGTTAGTTTAATAAAACTAAAGGTAATGCTTCTTTAAGTAAGGGTATCATCTATATTTGAGGTTTAGATAACAACTTATAAAAAAAATCTTGGGAGGGAACTAATAATTTTAATCTTTATACTAGACTTATATTTAATGGTCAACCTAAGACCTTATGCAACTCGTTCTATTGTTATGAGATTTGTATTGCCTGATCCATGAGACTTTGCAAACTTTTTTGATATATTTTAACTATGAAATGATGTCCCGATAAATAATGTCCAAAGTCCTCCTTTAGAAGTCCATGGACTTTGCATCCTAATACCCAATTATTTTGATATAGAAAAATAGTATATGACCATTTGGACTTTTTACAATACTCACACATGATTTTACAAAGGAATGACATGATTTTGACATCTATTAGGAGGCAAACCTAAGGGAACAAACGCTTCCTTAAAAGTATTTAACAAGACTAGTTCTGGTTCCATAGTGGTAGGCAAGTCTAGCTAATGATCCAAGGGGGATATAGAGCGAGTGTAATGCATTTTAAGCAACTAATGAAAATAGGCTTAGGTCAGTAGTTTACTTTTCTCCCCATGTAAGGTAATAAAGAGATTATCAACCAAAAACTTTAAAGTCTACAATGTTATAATTTGCAATGTGTTGTAGTATTGTTGCTAACCAAGCAAGCCCAAAACCAAGTCAACACCTAGAACTAGAAGCAAGTAGACAAGTACATTCAAGGTATGATCCTGAATCTTTATTTTTAATTCTTTGACCAATCCTTCAACTACTACAACCTTACCATTTCCTATAAGCACTTGAATAGGAATTGGTTCCACAGAAAGCTAAGGCTATAAACAATTATCAAAACTCACACTGTCCAACAACTTCTAAATTTTCATGTCATTGATAGTGCTTTATAATCTCATTAGTACCAATCCAAATGAACATTTTAATGCATTATCGGACAAAGGATGTTCTTATAGTGTGAATGTTTCCATATTTTCAATAATAGGGTCAAGTGTACGATTATCCATGTAATCTTCTTCCATCTTTAGAAGCAAATAATGCTTATTAGGACATCTATTTACCAGATAAGACTTTTCATCACAAATAAAACATAATCCTTTCTCTCTACACAGTTGCATTTTAGTAGGGGACGTTATTTTAATGTTTTGAGTTCTCTTGTTTAAGGTTGTGTTGGGATTTGTAGGATTCAAAAGTAATAGTGATAAGTTAAAAGATTTTAACGTTTGGAGTAAAGGATAAGGTAGAGTTTGGGGTTTGTGTTTTGGATTGGTGAGTGTTAATGTGAGTTCGGGGCTTAGCCATGTATTTCTACTCATATAGTTTAGATACAGACACAAAGCGAATCAAGGAGGTTATTGAGCAATAACATCATAATGAATGTTTGTTTTAAGTTTCCTAGAAAATAATATAATAAAGCTGAACATCATGCACATAACCTATTTGAGTAAGCTTGAAAAAGTTAGATCATGGATATTTATATGGAGAGGGGCCAAATTAAAGCTCTAGTTTCCAAGTGAAAGCCACCCATATTAAAAATAGATCCCTAAACATTACTTGAAACCAAGGGATGACTTCTTTCTCTATGTGATTGACAAGTATGGTTAATATTTGCTCATATGTGTATGATAATTATTATCCAAAAAAAAAAATTGCTCAGCCTTAAAAATTTGTCGCATCATATCTATACCATTAAATATTACAAAATCCAATTAGAAAATCCAATTTTACATTCCTCACCTAGAAAGGCGAATGAATATTCATATTATTAGATGAGAATGATTCCATTGTCTCAAACCGAGTAAAATACTATTTCTCTTTTCTTTCCATCCATTTCTAGCAAGCGTATAATGTCATACGAGAGCTCATTGAGGTATGTTTTCTATCATGACTCAATGAAGGCCCTAGTGTAATGGGATAAGAACAAAAGCGGAAAAGGAGAATAACAAGCTAGTAATGGACTGTGTAAATGTTATTATTGATTATCCTTCAATTCTATTAACTTGCATCGCAGAATTTATAAAGTTATGTAAAAAGGATGAAATGGAAAAAGTAGAGTGGAGAATGGAGTGGTAAGACAATTGGGTGTGAATTACATAATCTTAGTCAATATTAGTGGAGACCTATTAGGATAAATTGATTTTGGATAAATAACTTCATATTCTCTCAAAAGGTTCTAAAATAAGTATTATTTATTGTAATAATAGAAAGACCAAATTGATATAAGCATACTAAATCGCCTTGAGTTTAAGGTCACAAAATCTCCAAAATACAAACACATAAATTGACAATTTACTTGCCACTTTATTCATTACTTATATGTAAAAGATGACTCAATATATCATCAATAGTAACACATGAAAGCATGAATAGAATAAGGAAAATAATTTTTTAATAACTAAATTTTAACAACTTTTTCCTTACAACCTGAGGTGACATCTTCGAAGTGGCTTTCCATTCTACCATTTTCTTATTTTTCTATATTCCAAAATCACTTAGAAGATACTACCTCTGGTTGTAATAAAAAGTTGTCATAATTTAGTTCTCAAAATATCATTGTCCATAGAATAATAAAACATTACAATGATGCAATAAAAAAGGTATGTGCTAGAATAACAAACTAAATAAATAATTAGGCTGAGAAATGTATATTGTATTATGATTGAGATTTGCATCTTCAAACCATATAACAAATGGGCTTTACCATTCTCATTTCATTTTCTTTTCTTCACCTAAATACTTCTTTTTATTAAGTGTATTTATCTCTTGTCATTTTGATCATAAAGCTAAGCATTGATGTCACCTAATAAACTATCGGTATGTGCAAACTATAAGTATTAATTTTACTACAAAATTGTTAAATGTGTTTTTAATCCTTAATCTTTGAAATTTTGGTCCAATTTAGTCCCCGACTTTAGAGATATGTGAATTTAATTCTTTTAACCAAATTTTGTTAAGTTAATTTGACGTTTCAAAAATTTTTCATGATAACATTTGACTTGTTTACATTATTTGACACATTTTTTGCTTCAATATTAGCTGAGCAACGCAAGTTTGAAACGACGAATAAACTTACAAAATTTGGTTAAAATGACTAAATCAACGCATTTTTTAAGATGAAAGACTAAATTGGTCAAAAGTTTCGAAAATGGACTAATTCTAATTTACACTACATGTTAAGCGACAAAACATTTTTAACTCAATATTATATATATATATATATATATATATATATATATTACTTTTAATTATTTTTCCCTTATTTTGAATGTCCCTTAAACTTTAAGATATACCTATATAATTGATTAAATGTAAATGTATGTTTGAAAACAACAATTAGATAATTAGTTATTATTAGAGATAATTAGCATACTTAACTAATTACATCAAATGATAATAATCGATAAATATGTTCTAAAATTTATTTTATAAAATGAAACTTTATAATAAATATTTATCTTATTACACTATAATCACCTATACATGATGTTCATTGTCAAAACGATCTTTAAAGTTTTTATTTTTACCTAGCTTACCCATTTTTTTTATTAAAACTATATTTGTTACATTAAATTAAAAACAAAAAGTTCCCAATAGCAGCAAATAAAATTGTTTACCCAAAATTTAAACCGTCTCTAATTTTTAGGAACAGGATATTATGTGGGTTTCAGATTTCACAGGTAACCTTTGTGCTCAAACCTAAATACCCACCTCATTAATCTAGTGTATTCGTATCCTGATTTGTGTTGTTTTATTGACAATAACTAATATATAAATAAATGAGTGAAATATTAAGATTTTTTGAATGTGTGTACAAAAATATCCATAGATATACATTAAAAGTGTAAATGTGAAACTTTTAAATACGTAGTAAATCTTCTTTCAAAGAAAAAAGATTACACAAATAAAAAATCCTCACAAGATAAGCAAAAATATTATGTATCTTTTGAACCTAAATCATTAAAAAAAATATATTTATACATATATGCTAGTTCTACTTGAGTTGAATTTTGGCCTACTTAAATTTGCTTGAAGGAGTGTCTAATATTAGTAAGTATCAGGAAACTCTGCAGTGAAAGCTATCTCTCTACTTCTGAAGAAAGGTGTAGCAGAATCTAATATCATATTTCTAAACTTAGTTGCAGTAAGTGAGTTTGATTTGTTTTCTTTACCCTTTTGTTTTGATTGCATTGTTATTAAGAAACTTTGATGCATGCAGGCACCACAAGGAATAAATGCAGTGTGTGAGAGATTTCCACTGATAAAACTTGTAACATCAGAGATTGATGTATCACTCAATGAGAATTCTCATGTCATCCCTGGCTTAGGAGAGTTTGCTGATCGTTACTTCGCTACTGATGATTAGCACAACAACCAAATCCAACCAACTTTCACTTGATAGAATCTACATGCATAAACATCTAGAACTATGAATATAACTATCAAAATATATACATACTAAAACATAACACAATCTCAATGCCAATGTAATATTTTGTATTAATTAATGATATTGATTAACTTATTTTTAGCAACCACACATCTATTAGCTTTTTTTAGGAGGATAGGTATTCGAATATTCTTTTTTTCTTAGTTTATTTATTTTTTATTCTTGAAAATATTTTAATATAATTTAAAAAATAAATAATTAAAATAAAAAACTTACAGTTACTCAAGTTTTATGACTAACAACTATATTCTTATTACTATTTACTTCTTTGCTATTTACTTCTTTGTCTCCTTTTTCTACCTATAAATATCACCTAGGTGCATGGGAAAAGACACAACAACAGGGACAACAAACACTAGAGTTTTCTCTACAATGTTCTTCTTTTCTTGTCTATATTTATTATTAAGAAAGTGGTGTTCATAAGTTTCGGAGATCCTTCGCTGCACTCAATCGATCTGATGGGTTGTTGTTGTATCTTGGGAGAGAAACGCATATAATTTGAAACACATATCATTGTGTATTTGTTTAGCCCTGTGCAGTAGGGGCGTTTTCTCTCTAAGGATAGCGTTATGCGTGCCTCAATCCAGGATATTTCTATTCCTTTCCTTGTTTATTTTTTATTTATTATTGTTATTATATTTGTTGATATCTGATTAATATTCATTATTTTATATATATATATATATATATATATATATATGTCTTAGTATTATTTTTGATTTAATAATTATTATTATATCATTTTATATTTTTATTATTATTAGTATTATTTGAGTAATCATTTGCTAACATTCTTAGAGAGAAAAATATCTTGTTATTTCTATTTTTGATTACGCAATTATATTCATTTCTAAAATAAAAAACAATATAAAGTTGAAGACTGAAAACACATTTTATGAACTAATGTGTTTCTTATGGTTATATTTAAATCAGTTTCAACTAAGTCTAAAAATTGATATGTATAATTGTTTCTATTTTTATTGGTAACACTAAATAAAATTATGGATAAATGAAATTTCTACTCATTAAATAAATTTTTGTGATGTCTATAACTAAGTTTTTGTTGTTATATTAATTTATACTTTAATATTGTCTATTCTTTTCTTACCATTGATAAAGATGTTCTATATCATATATATACTATAAGTGTTTGTATGAAAATAATTATAAAATAATTTGTCATAAAACTACTATTGTGTTATGAAAACAATTGAACTAAACTTTGCATTTGCGAACAAACAATAGTTTGATATTTATATGAAAAAAAATGATTGATAATAAATTATCATATTTATGAATTCAAAATTATTGTTTATGACATGAAATTAAAATGAATTACTTTAATTGATATCATGTTTAAGATCGTGTAAATGCTGATAAAAGAAGAAATCTCCATATGATAAATCGAAGGGATGGTCAAGTAAAAACTAAACTTGTCTTCCAGCAATTATTTAAAAAAAGAAGAGTTGTTCATGTTTCTGAATTTAGAAACTTTCTTTTTGTTCATCAAGGTTATGGAGTGATTTTTTAGTACAATAAATTATTATTTCTAAACATGTGTTTTGGTTGGTAAATGATATATTTGTGATGATTTTGTTTGAGTTAAGTACCTTTATCTTGTAATAAAATATTTAATAACTTTTTCTTTGGTTATTACAAATGTTGAAAGTTGTGTTATATGACATGCTATTATTATAATTGTTGATAAGTTTGGTTAGAGACCATTCAATTATAAAATTTTGAGGTGCAAAATTAATTAAATAGAGAAGTGATGATACATGTCTTTATAAATGAATGCTTTTATGTAAAATTCATGGTATAATTCATTATGTAACATCTTCATAAAGGTGCAACGAAAGAAAAAAAATGCTTTTATTTGATATAATAAATGTTATGCTTCAAGTTGTGGCTTGTCTTTGCCAATAAAATTATATAGGGTGGAATTTTATATCCAGCTTACCATATTTTGAACAAAAAAAATTGTGATAAAACTTGTTATAAGTTATGAAAGAAAAAAAGAACCACATTTAAAATATTTTAAAGTGTGGGGTTTCTTGTAAAGATTAATATACCTTTTAATGAGAAAAAAAAAATCTTTGGTTATTTATATCGATAAATATTTAGAGGTGTTTCCTTCAAATAATAAATTGACTAAATTTGTTTGTTATACCTCAAGAACTATTTTTCCATCTAGTGTAATATTATTTGTGTTTCTTATATTATGGCAATATGTCCAATTTCTTGAGATTATTGAATGATATTTTTAATGTAAATTGGATATTGATTTTGGTGACACAAAATCACCTATTGGTATGGTTATGTTTTAACCTTGGATGAAGGTGTCCTATCATGGAAATATGTTAAAAAGTTGTTGTCATGGTCTATTATGCAAGCATAAATTATTTCTTTTTCCAATCCATCTTGACAATCAAATTGTTATATTTAGAGTTTCTAGTAAAAATGTCAATGAAAAATTGAGATATTAGAATGAGAGACAAATGTATTAGAAACTTAATTACTCATGATTATCTCTCTTGACTTTGTCAGGTAAAAAAGAAATATTGCAGATTTGCTTATCAAAAGGTTGATACATCAAAAACAAGAATTTAAGTCGTCAAGGGGAATGAGACTATAGCCCATAAATTAGTTGCAACAATGGACACTCATCTCCACATAAATGACGATCCCATGGAATGGAGTTCAATGGGTAACAACGAAGTTGTTGTTGACTAAAGTACACCAAATAATTTGATTAAATTTTATGTCTCATTCCTGTGGCGAGGTGTACTATAAATTGTGGCAATAATAAGGTTGAGGTATGTGCATTATTATGCTTATTTTATAAAATACCTCTTAATAAACCCAATGGTTGAGGTTTGTGCATTATTTTATAAAATACCTCTTAATAAACCCGATGACAATTATTGTAGGGGTGTGAGTCACAAACCACCCTTTAAGGGTTTACCTAGTGAGTGTGATGGTGGGGCCGTCATTGTGAGACATGGGCAAGTCTCTAAGTGACACTCATGAAACAAGATACATGCACAAGGCCATAACGTGCCCCCAATGATTAGAACCTATAATGAACACCGATATTGTATGTGTTATTTACTAAAACCCGGTCATAGGGGATGTAGCTCAAGAGAATTAAGTCTCTACATTTTCTCGGGTGGAAGTTTATAAACACTAGGTGTAAAGGTCAGACTCCGAAGGTTCCTTACACTGAACTACAATATTTTGTTTTAAAAGATAATATATTTTTTATTTTACTTTATTTTTTAAATTATGTGGGGGATTGTTGGAAATATTTTAATATAATTTAAAAAATAAATAATTAAAATAAAAAACCCACAGTTACTCAAGTTTTCATGAACTTTTAATTTTATGGGTTAATGTCATTTATGGCTAACGGCTATATTCTTATTACAATTTACTTCTTTTGTCTCCCTTTTCTACCTATAAATACCACCTAGGTGCATGGGAAAAGACATAACAACAGGGACAACAAACACTAGAGTTTTCTCTGAGATGTTCTTTTTTTCTTTACTATATTATCTTTAAGACAGTGGTGTTTATAAGGTTCGGAGATCCTTCGCTACACTCGATCGATCTGACGGGTTGTTGTATCTTGGGAGAGAAACGCGCATATGATTTGAAACACATATGATTGTGTATTTGTTTAGCCCTGTGCAGTAGGGGCGTTTTCTCTCTAAGGATAGTGTTATGCGTGCCTCAATCCAGGATATTTTTCCTTGTTTATTTTTTATTTATTATTGATATTATATTTGTTGATATCTGATTAATATTCATTGTTTTATATTTAGGTCTTAGTATTATTATTGATTTAATAATTATTATTATATCATTTTATATTTTTATTATTATTAGTATTATTTGAGTATTCATTTTCTAACATTTATTAATGTAGAACTTAGACTATTACTTAGATTTTTAATTTTTTTTTAATTTTTTAATTTTTAGAGATGTCAAAATGAACATACATACTTCGCATAGATAAACATAGTACAATTTGGACTAAAATGAGTTAGTTCAACTAGATTCACTTTATTTTATGACTTGATCGATTTGTTGTAGGTTGATGGGTTAAATAAGCTGACTCAGTTAAAAATGGATGTTTTCCTTTTTTAATTTATTTTATACATTATTGCAGTTCAACTATAGTAAATTGATTCGACTTATTTATTTATAGCAACATTATTAAAATATTCACATATTTCACTAAACACGACTATGAATAGAATAATTGAAAATTGAAGTATTAACCTCTAAATGGATTAAACAAACAAATTAAGTATTTGAACTATTAAAAGATTAATGAACAACATTAGCTTTTAAAAAAATTAAATTACCAATTTATGTAATTATAATTAATAAATAATTTTTAATTAAAAAAATTATAAAGGTTATTCTTGATAGATTATAAGTCATGCAAGTCAATCTATATTCAACCATTTAATCCATGAATTAAGGGAATTAAGGAAAAGTTCAATTTGGTCCACATTTAATTTTTTTTTTTTAATTTTGTTAAATCCAATCAGACTATAAATCGATTTGGCACACATATTTAAAAGTATTTTAACACCTCAACTTTATTTATAGTTAGAATGGTGATAAAGAATTCAGGCTTAGAAACAAGATACAATCAATAACATTTATTCAAAATAAAGCCACCGTTTATTCTACAAACAAAAGAAGTAACTACTTTACAGAGACCACATTCTCACAATTTGCAAGTAACTTTTTTTAATGCATAACAACCGAAAAATATAAGCATATATAGGTATATAAATTTTGAAATATACACACACATATATATAGTAGCTCTTTTATTTCTATTATTTTTAAATTTTGACCAGACTAATAAGTTCAATCAAGAAAACTATTGAATTAGTTTAATGTTCGATTTTTGAGACCAAAAAAACTATTTTTTTATTTATTTTCCCTCGCTTTATATCTTTTCTCTTACAAATAGTTCAACTTATATATTGTAAGTGAAAATAATAATGATAATAATCCTTTGAAGAGATTTTTAATTGCCTCAGAAGTGGCAACTGAATAAATAATAGCAAATTCATTGTTGCAAGTACTATAATCAATCACGCACCGCAGTCTTAGCTCCAAAAATTAATTTTGTTTGACCTCATCAACTTCAAAGGCTACGATTAAACCATTAAAACTTTTCACCAAACAATGAAAGTGGTTGTTATATAAAACCATTACTCTATAATGGTATTTCAAATTTATTTATTCTATATTTTAAATTAATTATCTGCCCTTTTTTGTTGAAATAGTAAGATTATTTAAGTTAAATTATTTTAAAAAGTAGAATACTTATTATTGTTTTAAATCGGTGTTTAACATTCTTAAATTGTCCTCATTCGAACTGAGAATACTTTTTTTCAACATACAATTATTTTCACATTAATATTTCTCTATTATGCAGCCAATAACGATTAAATTGTGTCCCTTCACCCACAAACATAGATACATATATATCTACATCTATATATCTCCCTCTCTCTCTCTCTCTCTCTCTCTCTCTCTCTCTATATATATATATATATATATATAATACAAATAATAATAATAATAATAATATCAATTTTCAAACGTTGAGATACTTTATTTTAGTGGCTTTTTGTGAGATAAGGAACTAATAGCTTTGTACATGAAATTAAAATAAACTGTTATATAGTCATCTTATCTTGCTTGTTTTTTCTTTTGAAATAAATATTACTTGACTAATACAAATTATATAATCACTAGACAATAATTAATTTAATTGTTTATGAAAACGACAAACTCATATTATTATTATTATTATAAGATATTATTATTATTACTATTTTTATTATAAGAGCGCCATGTTAAAAAGTAATTTAAATATCATTAAATAAGAGAGCCTTATTTTCTTTAATGCTTAGATTCTATATATTACTTGTGCTTTTCTAGCAACTTATTTTTAATTACCGTATATACAACATTAGTAAATCAATAAAAAGGTTTCAATCTTAATGAGATATATATCCATCAACCATCATAAAAGTAAAGAAAAGAATACTGATTTAAAAAGATTAATGCCTTTTTCTTAATTAGAAACCAAACAAGTCCGATTACATATTAAATAACCATTAAAAAAACAAATAGTTATTATCATTATCATATTTATTGTTTGAATATGAAGTCTCCATTGATTAATAATATTCCTTACATAATGCACAAGACTACAAATACTTAGTTTCATATCTCCAACTGAGTATCATAAGAAAAAGTCTTGAGTAAAATTTAATGACTAGAAAAAGCTATAGATCACAAAACAATAACGTGTAAGTAGCCTTTACAATAATCTTCCCTTTTCTGCTTGCACTTCAACGAATCAAACCTATCGCATTTATGTTTATGATCACAATGCCAACAATTTCAGAAGAAGAACAATGAACATTATTCAGCTTTAATTAAAGACCACCATAAATCAACCTCCAAAGCCAGTAAGATCTGTACAAAATCACATAAGAAAAGTTTGTTATAAATGCTCTCGTAATTCTTCATCCATAACCCAAAACTACTACTTCTACATTCAGTGTTAACTCACCAACCCACACCCAAAAGGTTCCTTTCAATATGACAACCTTCTCAAGTTTCATTCTTAGTTTTGTTCTAGTAATTGGGATCATTGTGTTTGGTGCTGAAGCAAGGCCAAGGGCATTCTTTGTATTTGGAGATTCACTTGTTGATAATGGAAATAACAATTTCTTGGCTACCACTGCACGTGCTGATGCTCCTCCTTATGGCATTGATTACGCTCCAACTCACAGACCAACTGGTCGTTTCTCCAATGGCTTCAACATTCCTGATCTTATCAGTTCAGTTTACACATCTCTCTCTCCCACATTGTTTTTCTTCAATGTTCATCTTTTCAAGTTTCACTTTTATCTTGCACATTTGAGGATTTGAACCCTTTTTTGTAATGTAACTTTTCATATGATAAAGTGTGTGTCTAACTATGTGGTTTGGCTTGTGTTCAGGTCAGGAACTTGGTGCCGAGTCTACATTGCCATACTTGAGTCCAGAATTAAGAGGAAACAAGCTTCTAGTTGGTGCCAATTTCGCTTCAGCCGGAATTGGGATCCTTAATGACACTGGAATTCAGTTTGTAAGTTCACTTCTTCCTACTTTCATATCATGTTTTGTTGAAAACCTCAACCTAACTGAATATACACAAACATTCTGCAGGTGAATGTGATCAGAATGTACAGACAGCTGGAGCTTTTTCAGGAATACCAAAACCGTGTGAGTTCTCTAATTGGATCTTCACAAACTAAGAGCTTGGTGAATCAAGCACTAGTCCTCATCACTGTAGGAGGCAATGATTTTGTGAACAACTACTACTTGGTGCCAAATTCAGCAAGGTCTCGCCAATACCCACTTCCTCAATATGTGAAGTATCTCATCTCTGAGTACCAAAAGCTTTTGCAGGTAAAACCCTATTGATTAAACAAAAGGGTTAACGCATAATGTGTTGTCATAACTATTTCTCTCATTTTTTCATATACAAATTCTGCAGAAGCTGTATGATCTTGGAGCTAGGAGAGTTCTTGTGACAGGCACAGGACCTTTGGGTTGTGTTCCTTCAGAATTGGCCCAACGTGGAAGAAATGGAGAATGTGCTGCTGAACTACAAAGAGCTGCAGAATTGTTTAACCCACAACTGGAACAAATGTTGCTACAACTCAACAGGAAAATTGGAAAGGACGTTTTCGTTGCTGCAAACACAGGAAAAATGCATAACAACTTTGTTTCTAACCCCCGACAGTTTGGTACGTACTACTAATTATTTTTCATGTTATCTAATTCCATATCCTCTATGTCCAGGTTTTACACTGTGGTTGCAGTTATGTTACAGGTTGTGTTTCATGTTACTTGAAAGACAATGTGGTTGCCATCATAACTTTTAAAGCCATGTTGAAACTAGTGCAGTAATAAAGCAACAATTAAGGTCTAAGGTTTGTGTTGCTGTTGTTGGTGCTTTGTGCAGGGTTTGTTACTGCAAAGGTAGCTTGTTGTGGACAAGGACCCTACAATGGTCTTGGTTTGTGCACACCACTCTCCAACCTGTGCTCTAACAGAGGGCAGTATGTATTTTGGGATGCATTCCATCCATCCGAGAAGGCCAACAGACTTATTGTGGAGGAAATTATGTCAGGTTCTAAAGGCTACATGAACCCTATGAACCTTAGCACCATCTTGGCTTTGGATGCTATCACCACATGAAGACAAAAACAAGTATCTGCATTATTCTAGTTTCATGACGCTCTTCGTTTGTTACTGTAATCGTGATTTAGTTTCGTGTTCCTCAGTATCTAATTGTTAAATTATTAGAAAATTAGAGGGAGGATTAACTTCCCTTCTGCATAAACTTGCAGTAGAGAATTTGTCTGGTGGGAAGTGCTCAATTGAAAACGAATGTTGTTTTTACGCTTTGATTTTCTATATACTCTTTTTATATAATTGCTAAAAAATGAATGGAAAAACTCACTTCTACCCTTTAATTGTTTTTTCTATGAAAAGAGGTAAAACATAAAATTATAGACAAAGTTATGTCCATATCTTTGCTGATATTAAAACAGTATACAAGATTGGTGAATAGTTAACGTGCAATATACATGGATTTATTCCAAAAGCAAAAGCAAAGAAAAATCTCAATCTCACTGCAAGAAAACGGTCAAATAGCGTCCCATCTAAACCCAAGAGAGCGTTGGAGAGCAAAGGATGTCACGCCTCCCACACCTTTTTGTATATGGTTTTCAATCCTTTGTTTTGCTGGGAGCTCCCTTCCATAATCTATAAAAGAAGACCTCTTTATCTTATAAAAGGGTCGAATATTTTGAGTAAAACACCACCAGTTTGAATAGATATCTCTCTACACCCTAAACACATTCTAAAAACTAAAATGGTTCTTCATCACTGAAAGTCGAGCTAAGTAAGTCTATGTCGAAAGTATAGCCAAATCACAAGGGACAAAGGTCCAACTTAGTCAGTCCATATCGAAGGGTTGAACTGAGTCAACTCAGGCAGAAGGTCTGTTGACACAAGCAAGTTTGAAGCAAAGATTTGATAAAACCAAGTGCATGAAGATCACATGTGTTTGTGATGAAGATCCACTTGAAGATTATGTTTCTAGTATATTAAATACGGAAATAATGTGTTAAATGTAATGATTATGTGTTATATCATGTTCGTAGGCTATATGACATATGTTAGATGTCTTGTTAGCCTTAATGTGTCTCTTTTAATTTGTTAAAATGAGTTTTAATAGGTTAAAAGACTTGTAGTATATAGTTTCTTATGTGAATGTATTCAATCAGTTGAATTATTTTTCAATCGAATGATTTCACTTAAGTTAAGTGAAATCAATTGACTGTATAGAAAATTCAACCAACTGATTTTATTTAAACCAGACTATATATGTTGTGTTTTCGAGAGTAGAGCTAAATTTCTGAGTTTTTGTGCACGAAATCTTTTCATTCATCTTTGGAAAACTCTTTCTCTCTCTCTCTCTCTCTCCCTCTCTTTGCAATACATAGTTGCAACGTATGTATGGTTGGCTAGGGAGAGCCACCATCAGATTTGGTTGTTCTCGTGGCTCTGGTTGTTTGCCTTATGTGATTTCAAGTCTGTAAGTGAGATTCTTGCAAGGTGTTAGTCTAGATTTTTGTGAGTAAAAAATCTTGTGAGTTTTTTTGTTCAAAAGTGTAATCTTGGTGTGTATTTTGAATACAGTGGAAACTAGGCTCAGGTTGTCCTAGTAAACTGAATGTAGCTTTGTGATTGAGTGAACCAGTATAAAAACAACTGTGCAATTCTCTTTCCTTTATCTCACTCACTTTGAATCACTCTAAAAACTCAAAAAAACCAAGTAATCCACTCTTTGTTGTACTTTAATGTGTTCTTGTGTAATATGAGATTGTATACTTGTTAGAAATATTGTTTGGAACAATTCTTGTATGTAAAAGTTTGTTGCTTGAGTTAAATCTGCAAATTCTGCATTCTGCATAAATTTCCAGGATTTTAGCCGACTGATTTGAAATTTTAATTGACTGTTCATAACTCAAGAACAAATTAGTCTGCTGTTTTATTTTTTGACCGATTAAAATTGTATTGTTCTGCAACTTTTACATTCTAATTGTCTAGTCTATTTGGTTCAATTAAAAGGTTTGTTATGCTTTCGAAAAAGTTTTAAACAACCAATTCAACCTCCCTTCTTGGCTTAAATCACCATTTCAAACTTACAAGGTCAAGTTGAGTCTAACAGACAAAAGATTGACAATTCGTTTTTTTGTCATAAACGGGAAGTCTGAGGGTGTGTTCCTTTGGGGGTGTGGATATGGGAGAGAGTGCGAAGATGAATTTGTGTTGATTTGGGTGAATGAATTTGTGTGTTTTTTTGAGTGGATTTAGAAGGTAAAGTGAGTGGATTTGGAGATAAGTTTTATGAAAGTTAGTGAAAAATTTGATTGATGTGATAAATAAAATAAATTATAAAAACAGATATAATTAGAGTTACCAAAATACCCTTGATGAAAAAAGAGAATGATTTTGTAATTTGATGTTATAAAAATAATTATAATTAATTAATACAAAGTAAAAATATATTAAAATTATATGAAATTTTAAATAAATAATAAATAAATTTTTATGAATGTAAACAAAATTTATAGAATTAAATTTTTAAAAAAAGTTTAAAAAAATTAAAAAAAAATTAAAAAAAACAATACATATACACCGGTGTCGTAACCGGTGTTAAGCTCTTCTAGGCACCGGTTACGTAACCGGTGCCCACACAAGTATATTTACTCACCATCTTATTTCACACACTTTCACATTCCCTCTCCTTAACCTTTTACTGGTAGCAATCACCAATTCTTGAGTCTCATACAAGAGTTGATTTTTTGCATAAATACCACCATCCCATTAACAATTTCTATCAAATCAGATTCAAACAGTGGAGTAAATCGAAAACCTAATATGCGGACAAGGTTTGAAAGATGGAAGATGAGGTGAAATAAGATTGCGAACAAGTTTCTATTATTAGATAGCAAAGATGAAATATATGTGAAGGGGTAGAAAAGTAAATGTTTGTATATTATCTCAAATCTCTGCAAAATTGAGGGGATGAGTTTTTAGAAAAAACCCGCAAATCAGTCTTCGCTTTTCTGTTTGAATCGTTAAATGAGAACACAAAATATTTTTAAATCCATCTTCTCTAATACACGTGAACAGTAGGAACCTTTCAAACGAACAGACGCTGAGTGAAAGTCGAAAGAAGTTAGCATGGACTCATAATTGAGCCTAATCAATGGAAACTCGATATTGAGATGCCTTGGCCTGAGTTGAGGATCGATGTTTTGGACTTGTGCACTTTTTTCATCTCGACTAAAGAGAATTTCAATAACATGTAGAATTTGAATTTTCTCTTTTTTAGTAAATTTCAAACTCTTTTATATTAGTTATTTAAAATTTAAATTTCTAAAATTTAATTTCCATTTAGCTTCCTCGTCCACACAAGTCAATTTATTTTAAAAAATTTCAAATTCTTCAAATAAATGAATTATACCATTAAAAATACAAAGTCATAATAAAGGTTTGTGGAAACAAAATTACAAGATTTTACCTCTAGAATCCTTCTTAAAATCTTTCAGATTTGAACTCAAACTCAGAGAACCCTTTACCCAATGGGATAACCTTCCTGATCCCAAGAATATTCAATGAAATTGCTTCCTGTAACTCCAAAAATTACTTATACACTTCTAACAAAATATCAAATTCCAAAAATATCCTTTAACTATTTGATCATATATAGTAACATATATTGCACCCTAAATTACTTCTGGATGTCGATTTCCAGTAAAGATACTTTGGAATGTCAACATCCGATAAAAATGAGACTCTCGAATATAAAAAAAAATTATACCAAAATTCTACATTAAAAAACTATATATATACATCGAAAGTGAATTTACACACACACACACACACATATATATATATATATATATATATATATATATATATATTTCGTTTTTAACTTTTAAATATGATTTTATTTTATTTATGTTTTAGTATTATTCATTTTTTAACACATTATATTAAAACAAATTTAAATGATAAAATTAAAAATGAATATAATAAAAGAAAAAAAATTAAGAAAAAATAATTAAAATAAAGAAAATTAAATTTTTAAAAAGCTTAAAAAAAGTTCATACAAAATAGATAAAATAATTAATGAAAAAGAAAAAAAATTATATATATATATATATATATATATATTCATTTGTTTTTTAATTTAAAGTTTAATAACTTTTAGTTTTATTTAATTTTTAATATTTTAATTTAATTTTTAATATTTTATTTTATTTTATTTTTAGAATATATATCAAAGATAAATAATAAATAAAGTATTATAATATATTTAATTTTAATTTTAATTAATTTTTTAAAACTTAATTATATATAATTTATATATATATATATATTATTTTTATTCTATTTCATTTTTTTTAATTTTACTTAAAGTTTAAATGTTTTAATTTTAATTATTTTTGTTTTTATTTGTTTTTTATGTTTTAATATATATTCTAAAAATAAAATAAAATATAAAAAAACTAAGTTAAAATATTAAAAAGTAAATAAAACTAAAAAATTTTAAATTTTAAATTAAAAAATCCAAATATATATATATATATATATATATATTTTATTTAAAATTTAATTATTTTATAACTTTATTTATTTTTTAAGTATGTATGTAATTAATATATTTATATAATTCATATATATATATATATATATATATATTAATAGAAGGTCACAGGAAATTTTGAGATTTGAAATTTTTTTGAGATGCAAGAAGAAATCTCCTGAAATGAAATGTAATAGTTAATAGAAGTTTTTCATTTTTTGAGTAAAAAGGTGAGTGTTACCCTGTCCTGATGTGTGATTTGATTTGTAATAAAATAATATTTTTTAAAATTAAAAGGTCCAATTTTTACAACTGATGAAGACAAATGAAAAGTGAATATTCACAGTGAGGTGTAGGCCGGCATCATATCAGCCCAACCAAAGTACACATGTTGCCGACATCATCCTGACCTAGGCAAGGGCCGGCCTCATCCCGGCCCGGTAATGAATGTTGAAGGAAATCTTCTCTACATCCCAATTAAGCACAACAGTCCAAATAAACACAATAGTCCAACAAAGCACCATTAGCAAGACAAGAAGGCTGGGTATATTTAAGCCCATTTGATCGTGTATATCTTGGCCCAATAATGCGATGGATGGAAAAAAGGGAAATGATTTGCAGAGGTACAGAGGAGCAACGAGCAATCTCATTAAATAATGAAAGAGTTGATCCTTGGCAATGTACAGACAAGCAATCTCAGTCAATAAGGAAAGAGTTGATGCGTGCAAATCTTAGACAAAAAAGAAAGAGTTGATCCTCAAATATGAACAGACCACAAATAATCATAACAGGTATACTATATGAGTAATATAAATTACGGTCTAGTGACTACAAAGAGGTATGCTTTTCTCACCTTGAGTGGAATTTTTGTGTGGAACTAGACTAACCTCATATGGAATCACTATTTGACTTGAGCGTCGGAGTGCCTGCAAGTACCTTACCCTCGAAATTCACATAGTGAGCAAATTCAGAAAGATTTCATAGAGGAGTGGAGGAAAGATCAACATAAAGGATTCTTGAGATTGTCTGGTTCCATACCAAAACAATGCCGATCAGGTACACACAAAAAACACTTGTTGTCAACCAAGAATGTCCTAGATTAGACAACTTCTGAACATAATTCGAAATGAGTCATGGGTTTATCGTCCTTGTTTAGAACAATTGTTCCATTTAATGGTGTTTGCATCCTTTCAATATCCTTGTAGTCTTCTTGAAACATCCTTACCTTGATCATATTGCCCTTTACGCATGGAACCGAAAGAAGATGCAGCAACACTTTAGAACTTTGCAAGTAGCATTTAGCGCTTTGTAAAAAAGTTATTTTAAGTTCACACAAAGCACTTTTCAGAGGCATACACCCCTACTAAAGTAACCCCATCACGAGCAACTCTCTCTCTATATCTTTCTCTATATATTTTTTTATATTAAACTTTTTGTAATATCATCTTACAATTATTGTAATTTTTTTTAAATATAATTAATAATTAAAATAATATGGTAAAAGGTATAATATATTTACTGAAAAAGATAAAATGTAAATTTTTATTTTAAAAATAATTATGAATATAATTATGAATATAATTAAACTTATACCAATCCCAAGTAAGTATTACCATCATTTTTCCTCTTCCACCTTATTCATGTAATATATATATATATATATATATATATATATATATATATATATATTATTCCCCTCACTTTATATACTAAATATATAGTATTACTCATCTATTCCATAGTATCTACATATTTCACATATCAAGGAAAGAATAAATAATATAAATATTTAAATGATTAATTTCAATTCTGGTTTAGTCTTTTTTTAAAGGGGTGGAATATGTTTTGGTCCCTTAACTTTAAGTGAAATTTGGAATTAGTCTCTTTTCGAAATTTTGGATCAATTTAATCATTTTTCTTTCGAAATATGTGGATTTAGTCCTTTTAACCAAATTTTGTTAAGTTTATTTGACGTTTCAAACGCGTTTGATAATAGTATTTGACTTAACATTAAAGCGAAAATGTTTCAAACAGTATAATCAACTCAAATACAATCATGAAATGCGTTTGAAACATCAAATAAATTTAACAAAATTTGGTTAAAAAGGACTAAATCCACGCATTTATAAAAATGAAATACTAAATTGGTTTAAAGTTTCGAAGATGGACTAACTCCAAATTTCACTGAATTGAAAGTTAAGGGACCAAAAACATATTTAACCCTTTTTTAAAGTATCAATCAAAATTATTTAAAACTAGCTAGTTCTAAAAAAATTCAAATCAATAAAAAAGTTAATTTGCTTTTACGAGACCGAATATACTCTGTAGAGACTTCAAAAAACATTGTGATACTCCAATTTCAGGTATTCATCTTTCTTTCCTTAGGTTGTTGTCCTCCTAACACAAAATATGGATATTCTTACAGAAAATAGTCAAACGTTCAAGTCAACCATATGCTCTAGTCAACAATTAATGTTGTGATTAATAAACTAATGTAAATATTTACCTTATCTGATGTCTTATTTATATTATTATATTTTGTAAGCTTTTACCTAAATGGGCTTCAACCAAGAGGTCCAATTACATGTGGGGCCCTATTACATGTGGGGTTGATGATCTGGTAGGCCCAATTAAAGTAAACTTAATACACAAGTTACCTTAGTCAGATAAGAAGGAATTGGATACATGTCAACTCAATCGGCCGACATGTATACGATTAGTATCAATTTTGGTCATGATTGAGGATGACATAGTCATAAATAGTACACTTGTCCCTCAGTCATTAGAATGGAACATGCTGAAGAGTTTGTGAGAATTTACGATGTTAGGTTTTAGCTATCAATATTCGGTGGTCGACCTTCAGTTTCTAGTTGTTAGCCTTTTTTGTTTTTGCAAATAAAAATTGTATCCTTAGTTGTATTCTTATAGGTATAGTATCCCCAGCCTCGAGAAGCGAAGTGACGAAAAGGGTATAATAATGATATGACAGTTCTCAAAGGGCACACTAATATAGGAGGTCTTGCACAGTCACGACTCTTTGTAGTTTTGGAAGTGAATAGATGTTATCATTGAATGAAAGGAAACAAGAAGGTAAAGGGTCATGGTGATCTGCTTATAAATAAGAGGTTCATTTGCCTCATTGTGCTCCAAGTAATTGAGGAAATTACTCTATTGTTAAATATTATTGTGATAAAAGTGTTGTGAATGTTGCTTACTACAAGGTATAAATATACTTAAACTTATACCAATCCCAAGTAAGTGTTACCATCATTTTTCCTCTTCTACCTTATTCATGTAATATATATATATATATATATATATATATATATATATATATATATATATATATATTTTGAAGAGGGTGGTGTGCTTGGACATAGTGTATATGACATAAACAATGTTTGTCATGGTCGGGAAGGTTATAGTAAGGAGTTTTTCTACATTTACATATGCTTGTTTTTGCAACTCCATGTCTAGTTGCCTTTTGATGAGTTTACTATGGAGGTTTTATGTATACCGAATGTGGTGCCTACACAACTTCATCCAAATGGTTGAGGTTGTTTACAAGCATTTAGGTTGTTGTGTCGGACTTTATTTATTTCGCTCACCAGTGTGTTTCTTGTATTTTTGTGTAACTCGCCCAAAATATCTACTTTCATGGCTATCTTTGGTGAGTAGGTCGAGTGCATGTGTTCTTGACGCGTACTCACAATCTTCCAAGAAGTTCCAATACAGTTTCTTTACGGTGATGGTGAAAGAGGCAGGCTAATCATACTTTTATAGTGAGGAGGGGAAGCTGAGGTTTCCATTCTACTGGATGAATAATTCGATGAGGTATAAGGAATGGTTGAAGGATAGTTTATCGGAGAAGGATATGAGGAACATCAAAAATTTTGAGAAGTTTCCTCGTAAATTACCTACAAGAGAGATTGTTACAGTTTACTTGTCATCGAAGCCGATTATTGACCTTTGTGGCGAGTTTAGGAATATTTAAGACTTGTGCAGTTTTATGTTGATCTGAGAATTATAGGATACATGGCCCAACATGTTGTGAAAGCTGGTGTTGATCCAAACATGTTCCAGAAGATAAGGAAGCAATTGGTTGAAGAGGAAATGAAAGTCTAAGAGACCATTGTGCTAAATCTAACTGGACTAGTAGTGGTTACTTATCGATCGAAGAGTAGGAAAAGAAAGATGGCTACTTTAGTGCATCGAGGGGTAGACAAAGATAGAAAGAGGCTAAGGGTCGGGTTCCTCATGTCGGCGTTTGGCGAGTTTTAGGATTTTCTAGGTCATGGTATAAGGTCTTCTTGCAACCCTTCCTCCAACACATGAGACCTAAGGGCAATTAACGGCGTGTATAGAGAGAAACAGGTAGGCCTAGGTTCTCTTTGTCGAGGATTACCTTTCGACACTAGGTCTCTATCTGCTCCCTTTTTTTAAGTCGCCATATTTACAACATGAATCTTATTCTTGTATTCTCTCATCTCTTCGACCCGCATGAACTTAGAAGCACGCTATCTAAGCTCATTCAAACTACCATGGGGTTCATGCATAAGTCATCGACAAAAAGCACAGCTCTTATGGTCGTGATCATATAGTGTAGCACCACTTTAGGATTCAGATTCCTGATCTTCAAGGCTATATTGTTGAACATGTCTACGAATTTCGAAGGGATTCTCCCTTCTCATAACTTGTATTGAGAAGTGTCAACGAGGTTAGGTGATGATGTCAACTTGTTGTGAAAAATTCGATAAGGGTGTCAAAACAATCAATGAAGTACAATGGCAGGTGGGTGAACCATTCCAAGGCAGATCTTTTCAGAGTGGTAGGGAAGGCCTTGCACATGACGACAATATTAATTGAGTAAAGATTGAATTGGATGATATACATGGAAACATGCTCATCTGGGTCATTACTACGTCATATCGTCCCAATGCGAGAGATTCCCATTGCTTGGGGAGTGGGGTTTCAGTGATGTTGCCGATAAAGGGGTGTCCACACTTCCTGTCACTAGGGGGAGTTGGTTACTCCGCCGATCTTAAGAACAATATTATAACCGCTTTCTCCTTCTATGTCGTGAACATTTCTTTTAGGGGACCATACCTTATGTACCAAGTCTGTATTGTCGGTACCCTCTTTCTCCATCCTCTAATCCTTAGCTAGTACCTTCCTCTTCAGCCTTGCATTTTCTTCCCTCAAGGCATCCATTTCCTCCGCGCTTCTCTTCTTAAAGTCAGCAAACTCTTGATTGCTGCCAAGTCAGCCGAATAGGGTCCTACTCCAACCATCTTGCCACTATTAGACATCAAACACTTCTTTCTCCACAAAATATTAGCCGACACCATGGCATGCGCCATTTCTTCTTACAAGACCAAATACACTATGCAAAGACTCCAAAAAGCACTGTGATACTCCAACTTCAGGTACTTGTCTTTCTATCCTTAGGTTTTCGTCCTCCTAGCACCAAATAGGGGTATTGCAAAAAACACTCCAATGCTCAAGTCAACCAAATGCTGTAGTCAACAATTAATGTTGTGATTAATAAAAAATATAAATATTGACCTTATCTAACGTGTTATTTATAATATTATTTTTTGTAGGTCCTTACCTGAATGGGCTTGGACCTTATCTAACCAATGTGGGCTTGATGATGTGGTAGGCCTAGTTAATGTGGACTTAATACACCATTACCTTAGTCAGAGAAGAAGGAATTGGATACATGTTAGCCTAGTCGATCGACATACAGTTGTGGATCTTGACCAATAATTATAAGAGAACAAAAATAATACACTCAAAATTTATAGTTTTGATATTAATTGTATTTAATATGGACATCATTTTAAATAAACTCTTCTAATTTTATTTTATTTTTTGTTCATTGGATATTCTTATATTTGTGGACGCTTTTCTATCTTATTGCAAAATTTTAATATCAAACTTCCTTTTATCATGGATGGATTCCCTTTTGTCACTTTTAAAAAACAAATTGATTCTTTTATTCTTTATCAATATATCTTTTTTTTTTTAATTTAAAAGTAAATATAATTTATCATAATCTAACTAAAAATTCAGTAACTTAATTACTAAAAATAAAACTCTACAATAATCAAGTAACAATTAAAAACTATAGAAAAACATACAATACATTAATAATCATAAAAAATGAATATATAAAGGCTTATGAGATAAGAAAATTTCATTTTTTTTCAAGAAATTTAAGGAACATAAGAGAAATAAAAACAAAAATAGTGAGTTTATGTCTAGCTTCATTTTATTTTCAAAAACAAAAAAATAAAAATAGATGAGAGTCGAAAATGAATACAAGATATGAAAAACTAAGAAAAATACAAAAAAAAAAAAATTAAAAACTATCTTAGTAAATATTTTTATTCCCATTTATGTCATATCATTTATTAAAATTAAATGTTGTGTTTTATAGAAATAATAAAATGATACCTAATTTCTATCTATTCCCAACATATTAAATTATTGGTGGTGGGGAGATTGAGGTCTAAACACCCGTAATTAACGTGTAGAAAATAAAACTAACGAAGGTAACAAAAGATACTTAAATAAAATATTTAATCGATTATTCAAGAAATTGAGAAAAGAAAAACGTATTTAATCCATTTAGTACTTTGGGTACCCTTGACAGAAAGGGAAAGAAAAAAGGCAATGGAACACGATGTAGCTTTTGGAATCAATGTAGCATTTATATCCTCCACAGTAACTTTTGGTAAACGCAAGTTATTTTCTTCCTTAAGTTTTGATCCTCACTTATATGGAGGAATACAGTACTCACAATTACAATTAATAAACTATAAAACAAGTATAAAGCGAGATATCATAAAGTATAGCATCGAAGGATGATCATGTTTGCTTGTCTTCATGTGGTGATAGCATCCAAAGCCAGGATGGTGCTAAGGTTCATAGGGTTCATGTAGGCTTCAGAACCTGACATGATTTCCTCCACAATAAGTCTGTTGGCTTTCTCGGATGGATGGAATGCATCCCAAAATGCATACTGCTCTCTGTTAGGGCACAGATTGGAGAGTGGTGTACACAAACCAAGACCATTGTAGGGTCCTTGTCCACAACAAGCTACTTTTGCCGTAATAAACCCTGCAGAAAGCAACAACAATAACAACACCACAAACCTTAGACCTTATAATTATTGCCTTATTACTGTACTAACATGGTTTTAAAAGTTATGATGGCAACCACATTGTCTTTCAAGTAACATGAAACACAATGCAAATTCCTGTTACACAACTGCAACCACAGTGTAAAACCTTGACAAAGAGGACATGAAAAATAATTAGTACCAAACTGTTGGGGGTTAGAAACGAAGTTGTTATGCATTTTTCCTGTGTTTGCAGCAATGAAAACATCCTTTCCAAGTTTCCTGTTGAGTTGTAGCAACATTTGTTCAAGTTGTGGGTTAAACAATTCTGCTGCTTGTTGTAGTTCAGCAGCACATTCTCCATTTCTGCCACGTTGGGCCAGTTCTGAAGGGACACAACCCAAAGGCCCTGTGCCTGTCACAAGAACTCTCCTAGCTCCAAGATCATATAGCTTCTGCAGAATTTGCATATGACAGAATGAGAGAGATTGTTATTACAACACATTAAGCGTTAACCCTTTTGTTTAATCAATAGGGTTTTACCTGCAAAAGCTTTTGGTACTCAGAGATGAGATACTTCACATATTGAGGAAGTGGGTATTGGCGAGACCTTGCTGAATTTGGCACCAAGTAGTAGTTGTTCACAAAATCATTGCCACCTACTGTAATCAGAACTAGTGATTGATTCACTAAACGCTTTGCCTGTGAAGCTCCAATCAAAGCACTCACTCGGTTCTGGTACTCCTGAAAATATTCTAGCTGTCTATACATTCTGATCACGTTTACCTGTATAAAGGTTGCATGCAACATTATTTTTTGAGTCCAAAGTAAGAACTAAGTTTTACAACTTTCTTCATCACATAGAGTTTATCATCAGAGAAAGTTATAGCTAGTGAATGATTAATGAACTTACAAACTGAATTCCAGTGTCATTAAGTATGCCAATTCCCGCTGAAGCGAAATTGGCACCAACTAGGAGCTTATCACCTGTCAACTCTGGACTCAAATATGGCAATGTAGACTCAGAACCAAGTCGCTGACCTGAAAACGACATAATCATTAGTTTGACATACACTTAATGTTTAGTTGCTTCTTATTAAAATACATGAAAAAATGGTTCACAACATCAAAATGTTGATCATGAAAATAAAAATTTAAAGATGAATGCTAAAGGCAAAGAAAATGTGGAAGAGATAAACTGAACTGATAAAGTCAGGAATGTTGAAGCCATTGGAAAAACGACCGGTTGGTCTGTGAGTAGGACCATAATCAATGCCATAAGGAGGAGCATCAGCACGTGCAGTGGTAGCCAAGAAATTGTTATTTCCATTATCAACAAGTGAGTCTCCAAATACAAAGAATGCTCTTGGCCTAGCTTCAGCCCTAGACACAATGACTCCAACCACTAACAACACTAAACTAAGAACGGTGAAGGGTGCAAAATTTGGCAAGAATGCCATATTGAAATGAACCTTTGATGGGGTTGTTGTATGAAAACTAGCTAGGTTTTTGTGATGTGGATGGAGGAATTCCAAGGATTGATTAGTTTATATAATGGACTTTGTCACAGGATTTCATACACGTCTTACTAGTTTGGGAGGTTACTTTATTGCTCTATTATTGAAGGTTTTATGTTCTTCTAAAACTGGTGCGTTGGTCAAAAACATAAGTAAATGTGATAGGTTAGATTCATTATGATGCAACTAGATATTGTCTTCGCTAGTTATGTTACTTCCACAACACTCAAGACCAATATTTCAAATATATAGCTTCTTGTTCTTTGTTTTCCTTTAATTCAATAGTCCATGAAAGAAAATTGATACGCTTCATCGAAGCCAATAAAAAATACGGATCATTTATTATTAATCTTTAAATGCTGTATCGAAAAATAAAGGGCACCGAACGATGACTAAGGATTTCGAAAATAGGCATTATTTATTTGAATAATGAGGATTACCTGCAGTTCAAAGAAAAAAAAAACTAAATTCTTTCAAATTATACTATCGTAAATTATTCGTATTAGATGAATTCGACAAGTTATTCCCAACTAAATTTGGCGAATTCGACATAAAATTCCGAACAGAATTGGTGGATGTTACTTCAAGAATAAAGCTGAATACTTTAAGTATCTTTTATTGACGTAAACTTAAAAGATCGTAAAGGTTTTATTAACCTATGTGTTTCTCGAAGGTTTTAGTCTCGACCGATTTATTTACCGTTGTTCACACCTAAATCGACTTGATTTGAGTTCTTTTTCTACCATGTCAAGCAAACATTCATTTCCTAATTTAATTCGGTGTTTTCACATTTAAGTGTGGATGAAAAAGATTAAGTAGAGATAGTTAATTTCGTCAACCAATTTTTGGAAATTTTTCAAGTGATACCTAAGATAATATAAGATATTTCAATTATTTTCATAAATGTGGTCTACTTGTTAATTATATTCAAATATTATAATTATTCTATAAATTTTGATACTCTTTTATAAATCAAAGTTTTGAAATTAAAAAGTTTATGAAAGGATTTCCATGACAGTGACAATCACTAAATGTTAACCCTTATTCTTTTTTCCGCATTAGTTTTACATTTGGTATCAGCAAGGTTAAATACCTTTGCCTTGTTTTAAATCTGTCGCGGAGAATCGGCTTTGCAACCCTTCAATGTTTTGCCGAAATCGCTCTAATAAGGAATCCGAAATTTATTTTGTGTACTCATGTATTATGTAATGTTGCCACTTGCTTATAGCGATTGTCATCTTTCTTTGGCTATGCCGATTATTTTTAGGTTAAAAATGAATTAAAAAATTGCACCTTTTATTCCTTTAAAATAATAAGGACTCTATAAGTTTGTTTTATATCCATATTTTAATGTGAAATATCTTATGATGTGAAGGTTAGGTAATTGCTTCGATTTGAATTACTATATGAGTTCATTAAGGATTGACATATGATTCTCTTAAATCTTTTCAATAAAAGAACTTTTTCATATAAAATTGAAGAAATTTATTTTTCTATAAGTTTTTGTACGTAATATATGTTATAGGTTGTATGTTTAATTTATACATCATAATAAAGGTGAATATAATAAATTAGAGACTAATCATAACATCTTTAATAGACTGATATTTATAATAATAGAATAAACATTAATTATAATTAATTATATGTGATGATGTGATGAATTTTTACTCATAGAAATTTTCTTACATCATCAATATGATTTATTAGGATGAAATGTTGATTATATTTCTCAAATTGCCTACAATAACTAAACAAAAAAGAACATAGTCTAGTAGTTTTATCATTTGATTATATGAGTCTTATTGAGTAAGACTTCAGTCCACAAGCAAGTTTTATGTCATTAAATTAATTCCTTAAGACTAGGTTTGCAGTAAAACATAATATATAATAGTTTTATCATTTGGTAATGTGAGTCAATTTTTGATTAAGAATTTAACCTACGTGCAAGTTTTATGTCACTAGATTCATTCGTTAAGATGTGTTTGCATCGGTAAAACATAATAATTTTATCATTTGGTTATATGAGTCTAATTGAGTAAGACTTTTGTTCATAGGCGGCAAGTTTTAGGTCACTAGATTCATTCATTAAGATGTGTTTGCATTGGCAAAACATAATAGTTTTATCTCATTTGGTTATGTGAATCTAATTGAGTAAGACTTTAGCCTACAAGCAAGTTTTATAGATTCATTCATTAAGACGTATTTTCTTTTCTAAAAACATAATAGTTTTATCATTTGGTTATTATAGTCTAATTGAGTAAGACTTTTGCTTATAGACAAGTTTTAGGTTACTAGATTCATTCATTAAGATGTGTTTGCATTTGTAAAACATAATAGTCTTATCATTTGGTTTTGTGAGTCTAATTGAGTAAGACTTTAGCCCACAAACATGTTTTATTCACTAGGTTCATTCATTAAGATGTGTTTTCATCGCTAAAACATAATAGTTTTATCATTTGGTTATGTGAGTCTAATTGAGTATGTGTGGCTTTGGCCCATAGGCAAGTTTTATGTCACTAAATTCATTGATTAAGACATGTTTTCATTGACAAAACATTATTTTGTTATAGTCTAAAATTATGATAATGAACATGTATTTTAAAAATTTGCAGTTTGTCAATGTGTGAATATTTCTAATAGCCATTATGGTATTCCAAAATTAAAAAAGGGATAATTATAAGTTTTGGAAGGGAAAAGTTCTTTTCCTTTTGGGTTGGATGGACATTGATGATGCTATTAGAAAAATAGAATCACCGTTATTACTAAGACCAACACTCCAGATGTTATTGATCTCTATGAAAAGTTGGGAGGTTAAATTATCATTTTTGACGTTAATAAAGACAAACTTTTTTTTTCTGGTATTCAAGGTTCTGTTGATCAACATGACAATGTGAGAGATTTACTGAAGGTTATTGATGAACAATTCATCATATTTTTTAAGTCTCTTACCAACACTATAATCATGTATTTTTCATCTTGAAAGCTCACAAGGATTAAGGGAGTGTGTGATTGCATCAGACGCAAGAGGGACATTGTAGCTCAATTGGAGGCCTTATAAGCTACCACGTCTGATTCCCTTCAAGTATGTTATATTCTATATACTTTGCCTCATCAAATCAGCCACAAAATGAGGATGTAAAAGCTACTAGATGGTACAGTTTTAATCAATAAAAAATAGAGACAATTTATTGATGTCATTAAATAGATATTGTGTTGTGTAAATCAACAGATTAAATCATAAAAACAATCGACTGAAAAATTGGAAAAACTACATAAATGTGAATTTGTGATTTAAAACAAGAATAGCATGAAAGATCAACCAAGATAGATTCAAATGAGTAATACAAATATGAGCAAAGCTTCAGATCATGTTATAACATGCAAGAATGGAAAAAAAGATATATAGTTCAAACCAAAGTGCTTTAAACTTTAAAGTGCAAAACAAGTGAGAAAAGTCAGAGACAAGTACAAGGCATAAGATTTTTATACCGGTTCACTCAAATCTTAGCTGTATCTAGTTTGTCATTGCAACCTGAGCCTGACATTGCACTATTCAAAAAATTTACAAAGTTTACAAGATTACACTTTCAAAATATGCAAAACTACAACCTATAACTCTTGAATCACAAAAGAATCAACACAAGCACAACAAGACTATCCCATGCAAACCTGGAAAACCACCAAGAACAACCCAGAAGCTTGAGAAAGATCAAACCTGAGTGGTGGCATAACCTAGTCTACCAAACCCCTTCCTCCAAGCTTCAAAAAGCAAGCAAAAAACTTCAAGAATGATCCAAGATCAACCTTCAACAACTGCACCTCTGTATTATCACGAAAGAGAGAGTATTTCACTCATTCCAGACTATTTTCACGCTCAATATAGTAAGTGTTGCCTCTCCTTCGAGAAAAATAGAACCTATAGTCAAACTTTTATGAAATTTAATAGGTTGATTTTCAAATCAATCAATCGATTTCACTTAACTTAAGTGAAATCAGTTGATTTCAAAATAAATCAAGCGATTAATATGTAACAATTAAAACTACTACAACAAACCTTTTAATATGTTAAAAAGTCATTCAACAGATTAAAAGACACCATTTAACCTATTGAAAAATAATTCAATAGATTAAAAGACACAAACAAGACCCTATACATCTATACAATGCTAAATGGTCTACAATATGAACTACAATCTTCAAGCTTGTTTTCTTCATGAGTAATCCAGACATAACATACACACAAGAGGCTTGATCAACACGTGAAACACCAAATCTTCACATATTCATCAATTTAACCATGATTCCAACATGTTCTAAGGCAATGGCTTCATGTACCTTTATCAAATCTTCAAGCACCAAATCATCAAGGCCATTTGTGCCCATAGTGAGTTTGCTTATAGTAGAGTAATTCATAAGACTACTATAATATCTCATTTTAAGGTTGTTTATGACTTTAATCCTCTCACTCTAGTGGATTTGCTATCACTTCCATATCTTTCCACTTTGTTCATAAAGAAGGGGTAGCTACATATGAATTTATAAAGAAAATGCATGACAAATATGGAAGATTTAACAATTAGGGAAGAGGAGAAATCATATTTGAGGAAGGACATTGGATTTGGCTTCACCTAAGCAAAGATAGGGTTCCTAAGTAAAGAAACCCTAAACTTAACACCTGGGGAGATGGTCCCTTTAGAGTGCTTAAAAAGGTAAACAATAATGCATTTAGGTTAGACCTATTAGAGGATTATAAAGTTAATACCGCTTTTAATGTCACTGACTTAATTCATTTTGTAGGTGGAACTAATGAGGAGTCAGACCTTTCATATTTGAGATCAAATATTTTTCAAGAGGGATGGGATGATGTCATACCTTTAGCTAAAGGACCTACCACCAAATCTATAACTAAGAGGATACAAGAAAACTAAACCTCTTCAGAACATGACAACCCCAAGCTAAAGTTCATCTAGGCTAAGGAGGATGTGAAGACCCAACCTAGGACTTTATAATTGAATATTCGACTATGGTTTAAGTGTTGGCTCTATAGTATAGGCCCAATAGCATAGGATTTTCTTTGGACCATGTATTAGGCCTTGATTAATTTTGGAACTAGAAGGAGATTGCCTTTAATTTGGCTTGGAGGTGATACAAATAAAATTAGGGTTTTCTACACTAATAAGCATTATCTTGGAGAGCAAGCTAGGTTTAAATCTCCTTTTAGGCACCTCATGGCATGAGAGGTGTGACTTGCTTAGGTGGCAAGTCACACTTGTTGCATGTGTCCTTTTTTTCTCCAATTTCAATTTCTAGACCTAATTTTTCTCTCTTTTTTGGAGACCATTTGCTCTCCTTAGCTCCTATAAATACAAAAGCCTACCATTGTAAATTCATGAGTGAATGTAGTAAAGTTACTATGCTGAGATGACTTGATCTTATATAGGGACCAAATTGAATATAAAATATTGACTATGACACGTGATACGTTGCTGGGTTGACATCTGGACATTTAAAAAAAATGAAAAGTTAATTTTAAAAAAAAAAATTATAAAAAAAATCACGAAATGGCATGTGGCAATCACTATTCATTACCATCAATCATTTAATTCTATTAATTGTGAAAAGTTGATACAAACTTTGTACTACTACATCGATGTAAACTTTTCATATAATAAAAAGGATTATAAATAGGTATTGTTGACTTAAATGACAAATAGTTGTATTTAATTAAAACATTATTCAAATGCTTATATGTATCTTTGCTCATAACATTTAATTTTGTATGGACATTATTTTTAAGAAGTTATTTTCACACATTTGTACATTTTTTATCTTGAGTTTTATAAAGTTAATGTTTTTTTTTTTCATTTATCCTTTTTTAGAAGGAGTGTGTTCTTATTCTTTTACCTTCTCCATTTTTTCATTTTATTTAATTTTTCTTAAAATCAAACTTTCATACCCAAATAATCACTTGATTAATTTTATGTTTAATAGAGAGATTTAATAATTATTCTTGTTTCTTCATTCTTTATTCACCCAGTGAGACATTTCTATGTGATTCTTGTTTTCTTGAATTCTATCAATATTCATCAAATAAGAAACATTTTAATCAATTATTTTAATATCGAATGAAATTATTTAGAAATGGAGAGTTTTTCCCACCTTCTGGAGTGGCCATTTGTCCTTCTCATATTGGAAAGGAATTTTGGCTTAGTCTCCAAGCTACTCAAATTTAGAATTTTTAGGGTTCTTTTTTTCCAAATTAGGAGACACCTTAGGCTATAAATACATGTGTTTGTCCCCTTGTAAATTTACTCTTTAATGTGTAATGTTATGATGTTGAGATCACTCCACAATCATTCCTTTGAGAGTAACCTTGCTAGAGCATTCTTCTAGAAGCTCCTCTAGCCGTCCTTCTCTAAAGTTGACCCAACCTCTTTAGGGTTTATCCACCAACACCCAAGCCGCCACATGCCCAACATCTTTTCCTTCAATTGCTTCTGTAAAAATCCTCCATGGAGTCTCTTCATTCTAGTCCACACGCCCAAGGAGACTTATCAAGTGGTATCTAGAGCCAAGTCAAGCAACAACTCAAGATTTAAGCTAAGTTATTGGTTTCTTTCTCTATTTCCGTGTTGTTTCCCACTCCATTTTGCTTGTCATGCTTGTTTCTAGCATTCATCTTATGTTTACATGATTGTATGATGATTCAATCTCACTTTCTTCTTGAATCAATTAGTACAGTCCAATAGGAAATCAAATATGTTTTTGGTGCAGTACTTTCTTGTTTTGCTTGCTTTTTTCTTCATTTTAATTGGTGAAATCATGTTTAATTTTTATTTGAGCATCAAATACTTTTTTTCTTAAGTAATGTGCTTCCTTTTGTGTCAATTTTCATGAGTTTGATCCATTTAAAGTTGTTATTATGAATTAAGTCTTGGCACAAAAGAAAAATGCTGACAAAATCAATCTATGCTGGAAATGCAATATGTCTTGAAGCAATAGCAAGTCATTTTTACCAAGTAGTTGAGCTTTGAAGTGTCTTAGATGTTATCTAATGAATCATGCTTGATATTAGATCATTATCAAGTTCATAGCACTTGCTTTTCCCATTGCAATTTGTTCATCTAGTTCAATTTCCAAATCTATTTCAGTAGTTGAATTCACCAGTGCAGTAAGGGCTTTTGACCTTGATTGTTTTTGTTATTCTGCCTCGGTTTTAGAATCGAGGAATATTGGGGTGAGGCCAAAAGGTATGACTGTTGGCCTCGGGTGTTAACCGAAGCCATAAAGCGCTTTTTCTCGGGTAACGTAAGAACCGAGGCCATAGGGGACATTTTTTTGGAACACCAATTCAATTGTGGTAAGTTGTTCGAGAGCACGATGGAAATCAGCAATATCCAAATTGAATCGGAACAGGAATGCAATTTTCGTCCTCATCCACACTTCGCTTAACCACACAAGTTGAATCTCCGTTCACAATCTCCTCCACACTTCTCGAACATGGTCCAGACCCTACTGCGCTGATGCATAGGTATGATGAACTCACCCATATTTATCCCATAAGGAAGCTCTTGGCTGGGTACAACACAGAGAACGCCGACTGGTCCACTATTTCACCCATCGTCTTCTTCCTCGGTGCCATGGACATTCTCCAGCAGAAAAATGTTGCTGGTGCTTCCATTTATTACCATAATTTCTCTGTTCCTCACTGCACAAAGCTTCTACGTCACACACCAGATTCCTTCCATCCCTTGAATCGTTCCAGATCTGGTTAGCACAGCTTCTGCTTCCCGACTTTGGTCCAACATCGCCAACGTGCCCAGATCTGTCAACGCTTGAGTCCCTTGGTTTCAGCCCCTCTTCCACTTTGCATTTCAGTCACCCTTTTCAACAAACCTTAAAATGGAGGTGCAACGAACCAACGGTGGCAGCGAACCAGCGACGACAGCGAACCAGCGAACCAGTGACGGTGGAGGGGTAGGTTGCAGAACTAGTGACGGTGGAAGGCTAGGTTGTAGGGAGAGAGAAGAGAGAAATGAGGTTGTTTAGAAAAATGGAGACTGCGGCAGGGAAGAAGAAAAAGAAAAAAGGACACGCATTTTGGCACCGGTTGTCAATCACCCGAGGCCAAATATGTGAGTTTTTGGTTTCGATTCTCCGCAACTGAGGCATATGCTAGTTTTGGCACCGATTTTTTATCAACCGAAGCATAACACCGTTTTTGGCTTCGGGTGTTCTGTGAACCGAGGCATAAAAGTTGGGTGGAATTGCAAAAATGCCACCGCGCCATTATATGCTTCGGTTTTTTGATAACCGAGGCATATAAGGCGAGTTAAAAAGAATAATCTGCACTAGTGATTTGTTTGCATACTTACTGTTTTTGATTTATCATGATTAATTGGCTAGTGCAATTTCAGTTTTGATTCTTTACCTCTTTTAGATAAGACCTGCACAAAAAAGAAAAAAAAAGAATCATAAAAGATGGTTAAGAAATGAAAAAAATGAAAAATAGTTGAAGTACAAGCTTTTTCATGTTTTCTAGCGTGGTAGTGTGTGATAAATACTCTTTAAGTGCAATTTTGAGGATGTTTTAATCTAGTTTCTATTGACCATAAGAAAGTGGATTAATTCACATGTTTTGGGCTCATTCTTGATATTAAGATAAGCTTTTTGGCCATTCAATTACATTTTCTTTATGTTCTAAGTTTGTCACTCTATTTTAGTGCCATGGGTTCATTTTGTTGTGTTAGCTTTGTTAATTACCTTTAATTTCTTGCTTGTCATTTTGTTGGAAATTCTTTTCATCTTGTCTTAACTCTAATCTCTTTGAGTTTAGATTTTATTGTGTTTAAGCCTTTTATTGCTTTATTTTCGTGGATACTCTTTGGTGTGCATTAAAATTGTTGTGTAGGAAGAACTCTTGCAAGGTGACCCAATCTTAAGAAGTAGAAAATTTGAGGGTGGAGATTCATTTGAAACTCCAAGCCAAGGAACTATCCAGGAAGCTTACCACATATAAAATGAGGGAAAATGAGAGCTTAAACACTAAGATAGCAAAAAGTTGGTCTTGGAAATATAGCCAAATTTGGCTTGTAAAAAGTGTTCTTTCCATTTCTTTCTTTGTAACTTGCCTAATTAGGTGTCTTGAGGGAACCTTTGGTGTTCAATCTCATCTTAGAATTAGAACCTTATACTCTATAGTGAATCATTTTTTTTTAGTTTGTTAGAGTCTTGAAGGTTCTAAGTGCCTTCTAACCTTACCATTAGGCCGCATAGATTACATTTATTGCTTTCTTTAATCTACCGTGTTTAGTGGTTTGGTTTAAGATATCAAATTATTAAAACCTTTCCAATTAAGGAGTCCATTTTAGTGTGGTAATTTGTTTATTTTGTTTATGCTTTCTTTGAAAATATTTTTGGAAAAACATCTTCTAAGTTTAAAAGCACATCTTTTTGTGAAGTGGCAAAGTAAGTAGCAAGGTAAACTCTGCTAGGTAAGACTTAGTACTTAAGCAGTCCTTTGTGACTCACCTCTCTTACTTGGGAGTGAACTTGTGAGATACTTGAGACTTTCACTTCAAGAGAACTTTTAAAATTAAAGGATGTGAAGGCATGCTTCTAAACATAGTGAGAGTGGTTCTGATGGTTCTAAAAATGCCTTGAAACTATTTTCTAAGAAAATCGACCAACTACAACTATGGACGGAATAAGAGTCTTAAGCTAGAAGGGAAGATGACTAATAAAGGTCGTATCCCACCAAATTAAAATAGATAAATGCAATATGTGGTAACCAACCAGAGTTGTCTGCCAACGACCAATGTTCTTTTTCAAAACTTCATTTTCCAAACAAACATAACACCTTCAACACAAAATTACTAAAATCTAAATGAACAGAATTCAAAATGTATTGATTCCTTGATTTCACTGAAAATCCACCAATCACAGATTACCAAATTACTTGTTCTATTCGATTTTGCTCTCATGAACCCTAAGTTAATGAACTAAGCGAAAATTATCATGGATTCGTTATGTCATTAAGCACAACAAATTCCAGGCAGCTAACACCTACAGATTTAAGCAAGTTGTGATAGAATCCATAAACATTAAGCATGAATACGGGTCATTAATATGCACAAAACACGAATTTGAGATTAAACATGCATCAAAAATGTGTTTCATCATGAAAACGCAACCTGAACCAAAGTCAAACCCGAACACAACCTAGAAACGACCAACAATCTCATGCTTTCATTTCAATTTCTTCAAGGAATCAATACAAAAAGCTTAGCTAGACATGGAAATGAAGCATACAAGCCCTTCAAAACGGGATTCACAAAAAAAGAACATCAAACCCTAACTTGGGTATTATTCAAACGCGATTTCAAGACCAAAAGAGAAATTTTAAAGCTTCAATGAAACAAAAATTGTTGTTGTCATATAAAAACCGAAAACCTCACACATGGGTGTTGTTCCAAGTCAATACAATCCACAAAACGAAATGTCCAAGCTAGCAAATGAATTTAAAACGTATAACCCACATTGGGTGTTGTCAAATGTACATAATAACGCTAAATAAGTGCTCAAATGTAAAAACCGTAAGAGGCACCTCCATGGTCACCACCCAAGCTTTCAAAGCGCAAAAATAGAGGTTGGAGAGGAAGGAGTGCGGCTCGCATGCTAGAAAATCATAAAAAAACGTGGTCACATCAAATTTGTCACTCCTATTTACAAAAATGTCATTCTGCCACTCAGAATTACAAAAATGCCACTATGGGCTGATAATGCTGGCCCAATGACGTGGACGGGCCGACTGACATGGTGCAGGCATGGCCATCTGAAGATTAATGTCCAAGCTCCAAAATTACTTCACCCAAATACCTAAAAATAATTAAAAATGAAAATTAGGTCAAATAATTTGAAATTAACCCAAATTCGGAACAATGGCCTAATAAAGCCCAACAGATGAAAATGCACTAAAGATAAACAATTAAGCACTGAACAACTATCAAATGGGTACACAAAGGCTAGTGGAATGGAGGAAAATAATGACTTATCAAAATCGACCACACTTACCCTTTTGCACTCCTTGGCAAAATTAAAAAGTAAAGCAAAGTAAGGACATCACAAACATAACAAGAGAGACAAAAAGAGACACAAGACAAACATACTCAAAATAGACCAATGGAAACACATTCAATACAGAAGGATTCAAAGCTGCAAGGTATCCATGAACATCATCCAAGCAATTCAAAACATGTCAAGTACTCAGTTCAACTCAAAGAGAGAATTGAAAGCTACATAACCTCACAAAATATGCATTGTATCACTCAAATCTCTAGGCTATTGTTTACTCTCAGAGCACCCCTGAAAAATGAACATCAAACAGATTTGGCAAGCCTTTAGAACCAATAACCAAACCAAAACACATGCAAATGAAGATCAGAAGGACTTTTCAAGGTTGTAAAGGGGCTGAGGACAAGGTGTGGAACATAAGGATAAGTGGCTAAAAAGAACCAAAGGAAATAGAGGACCAATTGGGAAATATGTCAAAATCAAGCATGAAAGCAATTCCAAACTCCAACACTTCTAGATTCAATTCTCACTCAATGCTCAAACCCAAACCTTTTTTCTTTCTTTTCTTTTCTTTTCTTTTCAATCATTTTTTTTCTTTTCTCATTTCTTTTCATTTTTTTAGTAAAGAAACAATAGTTCTCAAGTCTAACATAAAATGTACAAATGAGCAATCCATGAACAAAACAGGTGTGCACACAACCACACTTATTGTGCGCAACCATACTTAAAAGATAGCCCATATTCCTAAAATAATTACAAAGCTCCAAATTTCCTAAGGCAGGATGAATCATGGTTTTTCAGGCTAAGGGCTTGTAATGAGCTGTAGAACAATGAAAGGGTATGCAGGCTCAAAAAGGGAAATCAACAGAAACAGACCAAGGTAGACTCATCTAGCTGTAGGCTCATCGGAACAAAATTGCCTAAATCATATCCAAACATGCATATGAATCAGAAAAGCATTAAAAAGAGTCAAGCCAAGGCCATTGTGCAAGCATTTAAGAGGCATATATTACACAGCAAAGAACAAAGAATGGCTCAAATCCTCACACAAGGTAAAACAATTCAAAAGAAACTTGACATGCAAAGAGAAAGCAAGGATATGAGTGAAGGATAATATTGAGGCCTATTCGGACTGGGAGATGAAGGTGGAGCAATTATTTGCTTGCCACCAAATCAATGAAGAAAGAAAAGTGTCTCTAGTAACCTTTAACTTTCAAGGGTATATTAGATATTGGTGGACCGCTTTCGTCCAAGATAGAATATGCTATAATGATCCTACCATAAAGTATTGGGATGAGTTGAAGACATGCATGAGAAGAAAATTTCTTTCGCCTTCTTTTAAGAGAAACCAAGAGCTAAAATGAGAAATGAGAGAACTCATTGAGAGAGGTAGAGAATTTATTAAAAGTAGAAGGGTTTTTTCATAGATGTTAGCACAAATGGTCTTGGTAATTTGGTGCTTGAAGATTTGATGAAGATACATGAAGCCATTGCATCAGAACATGTTGGAATC
The DNA here is from genome assembly GCF_037176805.1 of Vigna unguiculata. Classification (NCBI taxonomy): domain Eukaryota; kingdom Viridiplantae; phylum Streptophyta; class Magnoliopsida; order Fabales; family Fabaceae; genus Vigna; species Vigna unguiculata. The sequence goes on along the minus strand of NC_140795.1, from coordinate 17,006,368 downwards.
ATGATTAAATTGATGAAGATGTGAATATTTGATGTTTCATGTGTTGATCAAGCCTTATATGTGTGTGTGTTATATCTGGATTACTATGAAGAAAACAAGCTTGAAGATTGGAGTTCATTGTGTAGACATTTTAGCATCATATAGATGTATAGGGTCTTATTGGTGTCTTTTAATTTGTTGAATTGTCCTTCAATAGGTTAAATGGTTTCTTTTAATCTATTGAATGGCCTTTTAACAAGTTAAATAGTTTGTTGTAGTAGTTTTAATTGTTAAGTATTCAATCAATTCATTTATTTTTTAATCAACTGATTTCACTTAAGTAAAGTGAAATCAATTGATTGATTCAAAAATCAACCTTTTAAATTTCTTAATAGTTTGAACATAAGTTCTATTTGTAGAGAGAGAGAAAAGAAAGAGAGAGAGAGGTAAGATTTACCATTTTGAGCGCAAAATCATTCATATTCAGTGGAAAACTCTCTCTTTTGATCATACAGAAGTGCAGCCCTTGAAGATTAATCTTGGATCTCTCTTGGACCTTTTTTCTTGGTTTTGAAGCTTTGAGGAAGAGGTTTAGTAGGCTGGGGAGAGCCTTCATTCAAGTTTGATCTTTCTCAAGTTTCTGGATGGTTCCTATTGGTTGTCTAGGTCTGCAAGGATGTTATGTTGTGCTTATATTGAATCTTTTATGATTCACGGGTCTTAGGTTGTAATTTTGCATATTTTGAAAGTGCAATCTTATCATATTGTAAATCTTTTGAAATAGTGCAAGTCAGGGTCAATTTGCCTTGACAAATCTAATGTAGCTCAAATTTGAGTGAACCAATATAAAATCTTGTGTTCTTGTGCTTGTCTCTAACTTTTCTCTCTTGATTTGTGCTTTAAAGTCCAAGAATATTGAATTGAATCATCTTTGAGTTGTTCTTGTGTGTTCTAGCATGATCTGAAGATTAACTCATTTTTGTATTACTCATTTGAATCAATCTTAATAAGTCTTTCATGTTGTTTTTGGTTTAAACTGCAAACTCGAATTTCTACAAATTTCCTAAATTTTAAGTCTATTGATTTTCTGTTTTAATCTATTGATTTACACAGTACTATATTTGTTTAATGAAATTAGCTGATTGTCCTTGTTTTTGATCAATTAAAAGTGTGTAGTCTAGTAGCTTTTGCATCCACATTTCGTGGTTGATTTGATTCAAGTTAAAACTATTTTAAGCTTTCAAAAGTTGCCTAAGTTTTTAACTTGCCAATCCAACCACCCCTTTCTTGGCATTTCACCCATTTCAATACTTACAATTGCTATCTAGAGAAAGGTTCTTGAAATTTACTCAAGTTTGATCCTAAAATTGTCTTTTAACTATTTGAAATGGCTAAAAACGAGCTTCTTTTTGTAGAATGTGCTTCTATACATAGGCCACCTATGCTTAGTTGTATCAACTAACAATTTTGGAAAATTAGAATAAAATCTTCATTGAATCAAATTGACCAAGGTATTTAGGATGCAATTTTGAATGGACCTTACACTCCTATACATGTGGTTAATAATAAACAGGTTGAGAATCCTTAGACTGAATGGATAAAAGAGGAAAGAAGGAGAGCTCAATATGATTGCACCGTAAAGAACATTTTCACATCTTCATTGAACATGGATGAGTTCTTTAGAGTCTCTCAAAATCAAAAGTGCCAAAGATATGTGGGATGTGCTTGAAGTGACGCATGAAGGGACTAATGATGTGAAGAGAGCAAGGATGGATGCCTTGATACAAGAGTATGAGCTATTCAAGATGCAACAAGGAGAGTCCATAGCTGAAGTATAGAATAGATTTACTCATATTGTTAATCGTCTCATAGGTTTAGGTAAAGAATTTGATAAAGCGGAGCTAAATATCAAGGTGTTGGAGTGTCTTGATAGAACTTGGCAACCAAAGGTCACAACTATTTCAGAATCAAGAGACATGTCCACCATGACTATAGTTGCATTATTTGCAAGCTAAGGGAGCATGAAATTGAAATGCATAGACTGAATGAGCAAGAATCAAGTGAGAAAAAGGTTAAGAATATAGCCTTGAATCCTAACACAAAGAAAATTGATGAACTTGAGGATGAGGTGGCTGAATTAAGTGACAATGAGAACTTGAATTTACTTGTCAAAAGGTTTGGGAAGTATCTCAAAAGGAAAGGTAGCAAAGGTAATCAAAAGAGGTACAATTCCAAACAAAATAAGTCAAATAATACTTCTAATTTCTCTTGTTATAATTGCGGAAAGAAAGGACGTATCAAGATTGAATACCCAAATATTAACAAAGAAAAGGAGAACAGTTATGACAAGAAAAAGGAGAAGAAACCCAAGGAGAGATGTGCATACATAGCTTGGAAAGATAATGATGATTCAACAAGTAGCTCATCACAAAATGAAAGTGAGGAAGCCAACTTGTGCCTCATGGCTGGATATGAGTCATCCTCATCTAGCCAAGTAAATTCTCTAGACAAGAATGATTATAATCAATTGTTACATGACTTTCAAGAGTTGCATAATGAAGCTAACAAAATTTTTGTCATAAACAACCCACTGAAAGGATTAAACAACTGGTTGGAAAATAGGATTAATCAACTAGAATCAGAAATAGCCAATTAAAAGTTGATTTCAAAAATTTGGACATGATTTACAATAATTCAACCTTTTGCAATGAAAATCAGTTGATTGCAAAACCTTGTAAAAACTGCACTCTTTTGGAAAACAAAGTGAAATACCTTATAAAAACATGGGTAAGGTTCACAATAGGAAAAAAAATTTAGAGGTTGTTCTTAGCTCTCAAAATTGTGTTTTTGAAACGGTTGGAATTGGTTACAACTCTTTTAGTGAAAAGAAAGTCAAGAAGTTTGATAATTTCTTTTCCAAGAATGCATCAAGTGATATTTCTTTGACAACTTGCAATTATGTATGAGAAAAGGGCATGTTTCTAAAAGTTGCAAAGCTAGAAAATATGATGTACCTAAGGGATTTATGAAATGGATCCCAAAGGGATCAAGAAAAGCTCAACCATGTTGGACCCAACCTATCAAAAGGTACGATAAAAATCTATTTTGCAAGTCATAAAGAGCAAGAAGAAAGATTTGTGGTACCTAGATAGTGGATGTTGAAGGCATATGACAGGTGACAAAACCAAATTTGCAAAGTTAGAGTTGAAGGATGAAGTATTTGTGACTTATGGAGACAACAATAAAGGTAGAATACTTGGAAATGGAGTCATAAGCAATAAATCCTCATTCAACATCAAAAACGTGTTTCTAGTTGAAGGAATGAAGCATAACTTGATAAGTATAAAGCCAACTTTGTGATAAGGGATTTAAAGTTGTGTTAATAGGAAAAAGATTCAACATTATATACTTGCTTGATTTGTATCATGCATCATATCGTATACATTGCTTGCTTACAAAAGAGGATGATACTTGGTTGTGGGCTATTTTAAAGAAAACCCCTTATGAGCTTTTCAAAGGGAGTAGGCCTGTTTTGAGTCAGCTAAAAGTATTTGGTTATAAATGTTTCATCTTAAATAATGGAAAAGAACAACTTGGCAAGTTTGATGCTAAAGTGGATAAAGGTATATTTCTTTGTTATGCTACACATAATGATTGTTGAAGAGTCCATGCATGTGGTATTTGATGAAACTAACTCAAAGCTGCAAGATCAAAAGTCTAAGAGTGCAAATGATGAAGATATGCCACAAGAAAAGTAATATGGTACAAAAAATCAATCGATTGAAAAGGAAAAATAACTGAGTAAAATAGCGACAAACATTAACTGATGAAGGATTATCTTGTTTTCTTTTAGGGTTATGAATATGGTGAAGTTGTTTAAGAAAGATTTTTGAAAATTCCCACTGGACATTAAGATAGCAAGCTATCTAGATGTGAACGTTCATTTCTCAAGCTCATGAAAGGAAGAAGAGAGTTGGATTCAAGCTTAAAACACACACGGAAATAACAACACTTAAAGAGCAAAATGAAAGAAGAAACAATAAAAATGGAAAGCATAGAAGATGAACAATGGAAGAAGCACGCCACTCATAGGGGGGATCTAAGCCAACCAAACCCTAGAGATGAGTGATGGTGCCGCCACTTGCAAGCAAGATAAGGCAAAGGTGAGTTCACTTCTAGGAAGGAGAGCTCATGGCAATGGTGGTTGAATACACAAAGTTTATAACAAAATGATCAACCCTTTTACATGTCTAGGAGCACCCCTTATATAGAAGAGTTTAGGGGTCTCTAAGCAAATAAAAGATACCTAAGGGTGTCTCTACAAAAACCTAACCATAGCTTCTAGAAACTAGGTCAAATAAGGTTACAAAAATGAGAGACAAAAGAGCCAACTATGGTGTGAGCAAGACTAATTTCGTTCTAGCACAAAAGGAGACAAATAATGTGTCTCATATGTCTCCAAAAAGTGGCCAAAGTGTGCTAAAAACAAAGGAGACCAAAGGTACATAGGTACACTTGTTTTATGCCTTTTACTTTATGCTTTATGCTTTCCTCTCTCTTCCACTTCATCCATGTGCTCCAATCACCATGTGCGACCTAGCCATGCTCTACTTTCTCTTAATTACCTACAAAACAAGACAAACAAGGATTAGCATGTTGGTTTAAGTTAATATAATCTTGGTCAAAGTTCAACTTTAGGTCAAAGTCAATAAGTCAACCCAAATAAGTCAACTAGAAACCAACTTAGGGAATTCAAACTAAAGTAATGCAAAACAAAGATAAAGGTGATGGAATATAAGACTTCCCTCTAGACATGCTTCTAGTGATCCTTCTTGAGGGAGCTTCTAAGGAGGTGGTATGGTAGGTCACGCCTTCATCATAAACTTACCTAAGGAGTGGATTGAATCTAAAGGGCTATCAAAGGACAACATCATTGGTGATATTAGTCAGGGAGTATCCACTAGACGTAGACTTACTTATTGTGAACATGTTGCATTTGTCTCTAAAAGTGAACCAAAGGATGTGAATGATGATGCTTTCAATGATAGTCTTGATAAGTCTTTCATGATGTTTTTGGTTTAAACTGCAAATACAATATTTTATAGAATTTCCAGCTTTTCAAACAACTAATTTTGTGTTTTAATCTGTTGATTTACACAATATTGTATTTGTTTAATGAAATTAGTCTATTGTCCCTGTTTTTGATCGATTAAAAGTGTGTAGTACAGTAGCTTTTGCATCCTCGTTTCATGGTTGATTTGATTCAAGTTAAAACTATTTTAAGCTTTCAAAAGTTACCTAAGTTTTTAACTTGCCAATTCCCCCTCCCCTTTCTTGGCATTTCACCCATTTCAAAACTCACAGTAGAGAGAAAGATTTTAAAGAAAAAGTTCAAAAGCTCTTGATGAATAACGAGAAAAGAGAGATTAAAAGAAGGAAAGAGGAGAAAATACAGCTAGAGATGAGAGCAAAAGATAAAGAAGATCTAAGAGTTAGAGAAGAGAAAATTGTAAAAGCTAGAGCAAAATAGAGACTACAGCAAAAGGGAAGTGAAAAAGATGATAAGGGTAGAAGAGATAAAGGTGGAAAGAGAGAAGAGAGTTTGAAGGAAAGAGAGATTAAAATAAGAGAAGTTCTTCATGATTATTACAACCTTTCATCATTATTAAAACCAAGCTTTTAAAGGGAGTTCTTCATTCTTTAACTCTTTTCCATTCATTAATTCATCTTTCTTTATTTCCAACCTATCCTTTGAAAATTTTCCAATCTCACTTTTGTGCTCCAATATTTTAAAATCCCCATTAAAAGTTTTCAAGCCAAACTTTGAGTTGATGTTACCTAGGTTATAAATAACTCAAAGTGGACACCAACATGTGGGTCTCCTAGGTCAACATAAAAATATTCTTCAAAATAATGGAATATCCATTCTAATATTGTTTTCATTAGATATATTTGTCCAATGAAACTGAAATTGATTCCAGTTCTCTTTGGTGGTTATTGTAGGATGACATTTGATCCTGGAGGAAGAAAGAAACACCATGATCGACAATAAAGAAGTAGTAGGCATCCAAAGGATCATGTGAATTTGAAGAAGATATATACCCTCCAGAATTGAAGACAAATCCTCTTCAAAAGGGAGGAGATTATGACTTGGGCCTAGCCATAGGCCTAAGAGTTTCAATGCCACAATGGGCCTAAAGGACTCCCAAATGGTTATCTCATGAGCCAAGGAGGAAGTTAAACTTTCTAAAAGTCCATTAGTATAGATTTCAATTGGGCCAATTGCTTACGCCATGCTTTTAAAATAAATTTCTAGAAGTAGTTTTGGATCATAATTGACCTAGCTTTTGCAATTGGATCCATTAAACCCAATTACAAAAGTCTAGGCCGAGTTGCATCTAGGTCAACAAGGAAGGTGTGATCAAGCCACATGACATTCTAGGAATGAAGAGTATTTTTCCTCCTTCTTGAGTAGCCATATGGCACTCTAGGAATAGAGAGTAGTTTTCCACCTGTTGAGTGCCCAGATAACACTTTAAGAATGGAATGTATTTTCCACCTTCTTGAGTGGCCACATGGCACCCTAAGAATGCAAAGCATTTTTTCACATTTTAGTAGCCCTAGCACTAGTGGCCACATGTCCTTCTCCTATTCGAGAGGAATTTTGGTTTGGTCTCCAAGCTAGCAAAGGTTAGAATTTTTAGGGTTTTATTTTTCCAAATTAGGAAACACCTTAGGCTTTAAATATAGATGTCTTCCCCCCTTATAGATTCACTCTTGAATATGTAATCTTATGATGTTGATATCACTCCACAAACACTGCTTTGAGAGTCACCTAGTTAGAGCATTCTTTTAGAAGCTCATCTAGCCCTCCTCATTGGCCCAACCTCTTTAGGGTTTATCCACCACCACCCAAGTCGCCACACTCCAACCTTTTTTCCTTCTATTTCTTCTGCACAAATCCTTTATGGAGTCTCTTCATTCCATATCATATGCCCAAAGAGACTCATCATAGTGGATAAGAAAGACTACACAAAAAGTTACATTTTTTTCAAATTACAATTGATCCTACATATACCTTTATTCAACATAAATATAATTGTAATCCATTTTTAATATTGTTTGTACAAGAACTTACTACAAGACAAACAAATATAAGAAAACAAACTATACAATATTAATGTTTCAACACACTTAAGACGATATGTTGTACCCTTGGATTATACAAGGGGATACCAACCCAATCAAATCTTGATCACACAAGATATACACTAAAAGTATCCAAAAATTAAAAAAGAAAGAATGCACTAGAATTTTCATAATAGAAGTAGATCACAAGATAATATCAACAACACAATACCACCTTTTGAATTTGCAACCTTGTAAGCACTTTTTGATAGTTGAAAATAACTCAAATGATCTCAATGAATTTTCTTTTCATAGTAGTATTAGATGAGTAACAAAATGAATGAAAATATTTCTATTTTATAGAGTTTAAAAAGTACCGATTGAAAATTAATTTAGACATATTTAATCAATTAGTTAATTTTGGTAGTCAATTATTATTACTAAAATTTTGAAAGCAATTACTTTTTTTTCTCTAAATTGATTATGAATTTTTTTTATAAGGACATTTTTATGAAAAAATCGATTATGAAAACACATAAGTTTACTCTCTTTTAATCGATTACTAAAATAGATAATCAAGTGTTCTCTTTTGAAACATCTTAAGATTAGTTTGATTGATTTTTTAAAGACCTCAATGATTAACACAATCATAAAATCTTTTGCAAGTGTTTTTAACTTTGTTGAATAACTTTTCTTTTGATTAATTTTAATATAATTTGTATACTAAACTAAAAGCCTTGTTTGAAAGACTTTCAAACCCGTGCAATGAACCTCAAAACAATGTATATATTTTAAAATATCACCATCAAAACAACTTTATTTGAAACATAAGTATATATACTTCATGTTCAACAACAAGAAGAACATAAACTCATTTGTTACTAATCATGTTTGATAAATCAAACTATTAAATCCTAAATGGAACTTTACCTACTCTAACCGATAGCTCCTAGCCCTCCAGAGGTGCCCCTAAACCTACAACTTTATATGCTTCCACCCAAATGGTGATCATCGCAAAAGAAGAAAATAACACAAGACCACAAAGTGCAAGGGTAATCTAGCTATATAGGAACAATCATACCTCATAAACAACCAATTTTATTACAATTATCATAAGCAATCAAGATAACAAACATGTATTTTATCAGACACTCTAGAAATCAATTTATCTGGATAAGTGCAACTTGAGTAGAACTAGGGACGATATACACTTGTGGAGGTGGAACAACTAGCCTACACAAGCTACCACACACAAGGTAAATCCTTTTTACTGTCATAGAACCTAGTGTAGTGGCCATTCTCATTACATGACCTCCTACCACTCTCACTACCTAATCATCCTCCTCTACATGAGTATGAATGACTAGTAGAGTTTCAGGATTAGCTCTCCAAGATGTAGTAGTTCTATCCTTAGTGCACACCCTAAGGATTTAAGCATTAAATGGGATTCTCTCCATGGGAATACCCGCACATTATCACCAATTACAATTATCGTAGAAAAATCTTCATAAAATCCTCATACTCACAATCATACATCAACATACCTTACCCTATACAGTCTTAATCTCCTTTTTGTATTCACGTAACAATAATTCCATCTCAATCAATTACAATCTTAAACATATATATACACTATTAGAATTGCACAACAAAATGTTCAGTGTGGACAAAACCCACGAGGGAGGGTGAATCGGGTTCTTAATAAAAATTAATACTTTAAAATTTTCCCTTTTAATATCAAAATTCAATTAAAATTCTTTTCTTTATTTTAATAACCACAATAAAATAAAGAAAGCAAGGAAGATAAAATTGCACAAGGTATTTATACTAGTTCAGATCAAAAGACCTTACGTCTAGTTGTTAATCTCTTAAAATAAGATTAACTCAATCACTAAAATAAACCACGAATACAACAAGAGATAAGAAAGTTTGGGGTTTAGAAAACACCTCTCTTGAAATCACAAGAGATGAAGACACCTCCCTTAAAATCCACAAGGGATGAACACCTCCTTTGAATCACACAAGAGATGAAGAAACACCTTCCTTGAATCACACAAGGAATGAACACCTGCTTTGAATCACACAAAGCATGACCAATTTCTCCTAGCAACAACAACAACACTCAATCACACAAGAACCCACTTGGTGAAAGTTATCGCTCTACCCACACTAGATTTTTCAAAGCCTTCCCACAAAGAGATCTCAAGTACTCAGACATCTCTAACTTCTATGTTTTTTAAAATGAACTCTCACCTTCATTAAGAGAAGCCACTTTCGAAATTAGGTTAAGAATATTCAAAGCCAAGTCACAACTGCCAAAGATAACTTATTATTAAGAGTGATCATCAATTATCACAAAGACTTTTCACGAAAATCATTTTCAGTGAGATAATTGATTATCACTGAAGATAATCAATTGTTCCAGTGACTTTTGCAAAAATTAAAACTCTCTCGGTGCTCTATTGCTTAGGTTCCCCCTTTTGACTCTTAACCTGCTAATTTAACAACTTTAATTAAGATACACAAATTACAATAGTTTAAAAAATAAACTCTGAAGTCTTCAATGTATCTCTTGAATCCAAGCATTCTATCAGTCTTCAACATTTTTCCATGAATCATCATTAAGTCTTCCATACTTCTTCATAGGTCGTCATCATCATCATCATCACCACCAAAACTCCTTATTTAAGCAAGATGTCCATCTTCTTCTTTTGTCAACATAAACAAAGTATATCAAAAGGCTAAAAATCATTTATCTAACCACAAACTTCAAAACAAAGATCCCACCAATCAAATTGAAGATTCATTTGTCTAGGAACAACTGTCAAAATTTCAGCTCGATCAAATGGTTAATGAAGCGACAACCTTCATTTTACCAACAGAAACAAAGGAAGACCAAGAAAAACGGTTGAAACTTAACTTACACGAACGAAAAATTGATCGGTCCCAATTGAAGAGCTCGTCGCGGGAATCACTCCTACGATCTCAGATCTTCAATTAGGCGAATAGAAGAGAATAACCCTTAGAGAGAGGTGAAAAACTTTAAAAAATTCATTTCTAGAGATATATTGTGTTTTAAAATAATAAAACTTTTTTATAGCAATCCTATGTATACTAAAACCTTTTAATATTAAATTAATCGAGTCTCACCATTTATAAAACATTGCACTTCTAAAACACATTTTCTAGGATTTTATCGGTGCTCTTTATAATTTTTTCTAAAAATAGTTAATAATTTTTTTCACAAAAAACACTTCCAAAACATTAAACTCTCATGATTATCGAAAGTCGTTTCCCAATTACATATATACTTTTGACTTTCACATGCCATCAATAACAAAGTCATAATAACTTTTGTCGATTACCTTGTTTAAGATTTGAATTTCTATAAGGTGACTTCAAATATGAAATTAACAATCATGTTAAAAAATATTCACATGCACTCAATGCTTCTAACTATATGTCATGAACTAAAAAAAAAGTTTGGCTTTAAATAATGTTCTTCCATTTCATTTCCGCTAAATAATTCTTCGCCCACTCCAAGCATGAAAGCAACTCTAAATTGACAATTTAATTGTTCAATTAAAACGGAAGAAACAACCGACAATGATGTAGAAGCTCTACCATCGCATAATTGACAAAGTTTTTGCAATATTGGACGCGTACACATCAAGACAGGGTCCAGGTTCAAACTCAATTAAACTATCCTCCCCTTCTATTCAATCTCTCATTTACTTTTTAGGTTTATTAAAATAAAATATAATTAAAAATTTACTTTATAGAGATTTCTATATATTACATAAAATAAGTTATTATTTTTGTTGTCAGATTATTATTATCAAATTGTTATTATGTGTTGTTATTATAAATAATACATCTTGTTCTAATAAATTATTATATATTATATTTTTCTCTTAATATAGGATCATAAGTAATTTTTTCGCATTCATTTCAATATTTTTATTTTTATTTTCTTCCATAGATGTCATGATGGAAATACTAACATCTCATGGTTGGTTGCTCTTAGTACGATTTTGTCTACTTTAGATGCTAATCACTTTGTCACTTGAATGATTTACTTTTTCCTTCTATTGTCACTTTGTCCGAACTCACCTTATAACTTTTATCCACCACACCAATTTAGGTTAAAAACTTGACTTTTCTTGATTTTTCCTTACAAAGACAAATTACCTATAAATAAATAAAAGAATGAAATTTAGGTGCTTTTAAATCTATAAATATATGTCTACACCCGTTGTGGACATAAAGAAAAAAAAATATAATCAAAGGAGTAAAAGACGAATCGACAACAAAAAGTTGAAAGGAGTAAAATGATGAAGAATAATGTATTGAGACATTTAAGATCAAGGAAGAGGATCAAAATTATTGAGGTATAAAAACATTAAAAAAAGTACAATCGAGATAAAGACCGAAGTTGATCGAAAAGGGAGTTACTTATAATAATTGTTGCAAAATGTGGAAAGAAAGGGTACACTTGGCAGGACGGGGGTATTTAAGGTAGTTACTTCATTTTATGTAATTTTTATTTTCTTTTATTCATTGTGTAATTGCTAGAAAATGAGAAAATATATAAATAGGTAGTTCAACTGTAAAATAGAGGTGATAAATTGCAAACACAATTCTGATTCTTACTTTTCCCTTGATAATTTAGGTCACCACTTTTAGTGATTTTCTTTACCAATTCTTATTTTTCCCTTGATAATTTGCTTCATTGCAATTTACATTCATGCAAAACCTTCATCTCCACTCTCTTCTTTATCTATTATATTCTTCAATTTATGTTTTTCATCTATTCACCATTCCATTTCTAAATAAAAACAAAAACCAAAAATATGATTGTTAGAGAGAATACATGAGTTCTTGATTGAAATATATATATTAAGGGAGAATTTAGTTATTTAAAGATATTTGTGACTTTAATTCATAATATAAGTGAATCGTTCATCAACTTCCTTTTAATGGTGGATTCATAAACACTAAATACTCTAATTCATGATGAAAAACGTAAGTATTCTAGCCCATTGCAAAAGAATCCATGTCAAGCTGATTTGGTTCATTTATTAACACTTTCGATTACATCGAACAAAAACTCTTGAAAAACAACTTGGTACGCCCACTAGGAAACATTTTATTTGATTTTCATTCACAAAGGTCAATTTTGAGAATAGTGTCAAATAGTGTATAAGATTAAGGAGTGGAAAAATAATCATGTCTCAAAATACACAAAGCGTAACAACTTCGACAAACAATGGGTTTGTGGTCCCTCTTTTCACTAATGTTAGGATCAAAATCAGGGGCAAACCGTAGGAGTCACTAATAGTCAAATGGTTCATCAAAATGTCTCTTTAATTGTGAGTAGCCCTATAACATGTGTTGGACCAATTGTGAGTACAATAGTAAAGCATATGTTGCATGGTAGGGGTAATTTTAACCTAGTAGGATAATTGAGAATCCCAGATGAGCAGTAAAGGCCCATTTATGGGAAGAAATATTGTTGAGCCTGAAACTATAGGAATAAGACTATCAAACACATATTTAGATGTTATAAGACAACAAATCGATGATAATAATTACGAAATGATGAATGTGTTATCGAGTCAAATGATAGTTGTTCTGAATCTCTTAGTTCAAACAATCGAGTCAAGTGAACAATAAAATGTTAACCGATAAGAAAATGTTAAATATGGAGTACAAGACAACATATACAATTTTAATACAAATCCATATGTAATGAGAAATGTCCAAATGCTTAGGAGAGGTCAAAATGTTGACCATTTCTTACATATGAGATAAAACATAAGAAGGAATGTGGATTATATGAGAGATGATTTTGGGTATAATCATAACCTAAATGTTTAAATTAATTATAGGAATTAGATGCCTAAACAAAGAATGGAGACTGGAATTTGTAATCCACCTTACTTTGTATCTCCATTTCCAAACTATGTACTCGAAACTGACAACCTAGAGGTTACAAAACACCAAAGTTCTCTAAATTAGTTGGGGAGATAGGACAATATATAGTGGAACGTGTTGCAAGTTATCAAATCGAGTATGGAGATTTGGCCTTAAGTAAGAAATTGAAAATGAAGTGCTTTCCTATTTCTTTAACAAAAAGTGATTTCACTTGGTTTTCAACATTACCTCTTAATTCAATACATAATTGGGTTGACTTGGCTTATCAAGTGGCCCAATTGGCTTATCAAGTGAGAAGATATGAACAAATTAAATATGAGAAAAAAATATTGAATATTTGATAAATCTAAAAAAACAAGTATCTTTTATGAATGCTTCGAACAATTTGTTTTGAAAAATTTGATAATGATGAAGGTAGTGAGAGTGAAGGAGATGTTGTCAATATGGCTGAGTTCAAAGTGGGGCAACCTTATACATGAAAATTATTACAAATAGATGAAGTGAATGATAAAATGACAATGAATTTATTCATTTGATGTATCAAAGGTTGATAAGGTATTTGATGTGTTATTGAAAAGAAATAAATTAAATGGAGTGATGACCATAAACTACCTTTTGTGGAATATAGAAGAGGAAGAAAACATTGTAAGTTTCATAATGTTTATGGTCATATGACTAATAAATGTGTGCATTTCAGGAATAATATTCAAGATGCAACATAGTGGGGTAAGCTTAAGTTTGAGAAGAAACCAATGAAAATGGACACCGGCCCTTTTAAGAATCAAGTATAATGTATCAAGCCACTCATCAACATTATTGATGATGTTGGTAATATTGGTGTGGTGAGTGTGATGATTAATGATCTTGAAGGTGAAGATGCAATCCTCGACATGTGAACGTTAATACATCTGAAAAGAACTTTGAATTTGAGTTGGAGGAGTTCTAGTCGGGACGTGAAGTTTATCCTAAGGCAAAATATTCTTTGGTTGGATACTTGACTAGAAAGAAAACAATGAAGATGTAGCGTTGTGCCCTAGATGTAGTGTTGTATTTGATCAATCAACTGCAACCAGAACCTGTTACTTGTTTTGCATGTTCCTAAAACTAACTTAACTAACACTCTTATGCTTATATTACTTTGTAATTCCACTTGGAACTTGGGTGGCAGGTTCTCCAGCAACTAGCACAACTTACATTAGGTCATTTACGTGTATTTGGTGATGTTTCAGCATCCATATGACCTACTGTAATGGGTGAATGAATACAGCTAGCTCATAGCAGCTCCAAATCCACTCATCCAATGGCACTTCAATTGATATCGTTCAAATGATTGCTCAAGTTATTTCAAAGATTGAGATTAAGTCTCTATTTATAGTGTTTCAAAAATATTGATTTGAAATTGAAGATTATATTGGCTAGTAATCAAATATCTTGCTAGAATTTTGAAAATATTTTGTAATGTCTTTTTGAAACAATCAATTAATTTACAACATTTAAATAATTAAACATGCTTTATAACTACAAACAATTGATTATTTTACTATAAACATTAAATCATGAAAAAGTACTCTGTTATAATTTTCTATTTCCTTGCATAGAACATCTAAAAAACAAATTAATTTATTTTGAAATTGAATAAACAATTGATTTTCATTTTAACCCATTTTAACTCACTTTTGTAAATCGTCTACTAAAACAAAATAAACTTGTGAATGCCTTGGTCAACAACCAATATCTCTCTTCACTGAGCTTTTATAGAAGATTCACCTATAAAGAAAGATGTTGGCTAGCAAATGTTGACAAGAGGTCAATCAATTGCATAAAGACAATGACCAAGAGAAATGTTGCTTGTTGATCACTTTTATATGAGATTAACTATATTACAAGGCTAACAAATGTCTTCGTGGTAAAGAAAGTGAAAGATAAGTGAAGGATATATATATATATATATATATATATATATATATATATATATATATATAACTAAAAGAATATATACAAAGTGTATTCTAAAGACACACATACCTTACTGCATAAATCACCTCATAATCAACACGATTGGCTACAAGTTACTCAATTTCCTTGATGTTCATTTGAGATATAATGAAATTTGAATGTATCCACTTGATGAGGAAAAATTTACTCTCATGATCGAAGGAGATAACTTTTGTTATAAGATCATGTCTTTTGGACTCAAAAATGTCAATGCGGCATATGGATGCTTCTATGGACAAAATATCTAACGAGCACATTGCTAACATCATGGAAGTATATCTCAATGATATGGTATTGAAATTGGAAAGAGCATAAAACCATCTTACCCATCAAGAAAAGGTTTAATAACGTGTTTTAACCTTAAAAATGTTTGTTTGGTGTCATCGAACACAAATTTCTACACTTGATGATCACTCAATGAAGAATCCAGGCCAACCTTTTTAAGTATTGAGCAATCATCTCTCCAAGAAGTTTGAGTAACTTGAAAAAGGTCAATCCCCTTAATGAGAATCTTATGACCCTTTTAAGTTTTTTGCCAAATAAGAATTAAAAGAAAAACATTTTTGTTGAAGGCATAAAAAAAGTTTGTGTGGAATGTTGAATGTGAGGATATTCTCTAAAATATCTAAAAAGATATTGCCTATAAGTCTGCCAACTCACTCAACACAAATATTGTACTTAACAATATACAACTTCACAATAAGGTCGATGCTTGTTTATAAAGGAGAAAAAATAAACATAGCCCCTTTAATTTTACAAGTTGATAAGTTTAAGGGATAACTTAATTTCCACATGAATTTAACACTTATCATGCATGAATCGTGTATATTTTGTAAGTAAAAAACCCTTTTAGCTCAATGTAATAGAATGCGGTATGGAGAATTAGAATTGCTTGAAATTAATGATGTTTTGATGTATTGCAATAATGATTTTGGAGGAAAATAGTAATGATGTAGCTCACCCACAACTGTTGGCGTTGAGCATTGAAGGCAATAGAAAAAAAACATGAATTTTGGCCTTCCAACTGAGTGGCATAGAATGGTGTAGAGCCACACAAGAAAACCTTTTTCAGAAGGAAACTTGAAGCACCGAAGAAAAAGGCTAAGGCGTCGAGGAAACCCTCCAAAGAAGGAAAACTCAAGTATTGATCTCCAAAATAGACTGAGTTGAGAGAATACCCCTGTTGCTGAGCACTACAAGATAAAGCTGAGAACCACCCAAAAATATTTATAAATACATATCTTTGCTTCTAGTTTTATCATCTCATTCCTGGCTTCTTTAGGCACTCTCTTTGTAAAAAATTAGAATATCTTAGTGAGATGCATGATGGCTATCTTTTCAGAACTTATTTAGAAAATGTAGAGAAGTTTTCATGGATGAATTCTCGACTTTTGGCTCATCATTTGAGTCATTCTTGAACAATTTGAATATATTTATTAAAAGATGTAGAGAGAAAAACCTAGTTCTAAATTGGGAAAAATGCCATTTCATGGTGATGTAAGTCATAATAGTCCTCGGAAGGATACAAAATTCCATGTGGTGTAAGTGACTATGTAGTAGGTGTAGTGCTAGTCCAAGGAAGGATACAAAATTCTATGTCATACACTATACTAGCAAGGTGCTAACTAAAGTTCAAACCAATTTTGATCACCTAGAGTGTTGATCAATGATGGTGGCACTCATTTCTGGAATGAGCACCTCAAGAGGGTGCTTGAGCATTACCATGTCAAACACAACATAACCACAACTTATCACCCTTAAACAAATGGCCAAGTTGAAGTCTCAAATAGGGAGCTATAAAAAATTTTAGAGATACCAATTACTAGCTCAAGAAAATACTGGTCATTAAAATTGGATGAGGCACTTTGGGCATACAAAACAACTTGCAAAACATATATAGGCATGATTCCATTCTATTTAGTTTATGGTAAGCCTTGTCATTTATGGTAAGTCTAAGGTGATAATTGGATGTGAGGAATATTAATTGAATTAGAGTAACATAGTTGGTTAGAGTCTTGTCATGGATTTGTGGTCAAGGGTTCAATTCTTAATGTTTGTGTTTGGGCAAATATATTTTTTAAATACTATTTTATAATTATTGGAAGTGCTTATGTGAGCTTTAGGGCGTGACTTGTATGTGTAATGACTTATATTTATTTTGCATGTTTAGAATTTATTTGTTTCTTGAATACATAGAATATGTAAATGTTATTGTATGTTTTTGTGCGTGGGATTGATAAGAAAAATGGGATATTTGATATGGTTTGGGGTGTTGGTTTCAATCTTAGAGGTGGCGATTTTGAACTTGGGCTAGAGAAAAAGGTGGATATATTGGTATTCTTTTTCTTTCTTTTTTTGTAATTTTGTGGTGCATCTAGGAGGTGAAAAGTTGAGGCAGATTAAATGTATTTCGTCATAGACACTTAAATTAAGTTGTTGTTAATTGGACATTAAGTTAGTTTAAGGGACAAAATTTAAGTGGAAGGTTAGGAGCAAAATTATTAACCTTGGAAAGGGAGAGAAAAGGACATTGCATAATTTTATTTTTTTCTATGAGTGAACAATAATAATCCCGGAGAAGAAAATTTTGTTGAGTAAGAGAAAATTGAGAAGTAGGCTCCTTGGTAAGAGGAATTTTTTGCAAAAGCTAGAACAAGGTCAAGGTAGTGTGGTTTTAGGAATTCTAGGTAAAGGGTGTCAAGTCTTATCCTTCTTGATTTCTTTTATGGAAATGTATTGAGTTTGTGATTGTTCAACAAAGAATTGTAAGGGAAGTTAAACCCATTTTGGTTGTTTTTTTTCTCTGTTCTATTCGTGGGTTTTGAAAGTGCTTGTGTTGGGAAGGTGATTATTGAATAAATTGTGGTGTAGTTTTGAAATCGAGGGGTTTATGGTGTTATGTTCATGATAAGTTGCATTCAAGAATAAGTTGGGTGATTGGTTATAAGAGCATGCCATACCACTGATAATACTTTGTGGTAATATATTGAGGATTGCATGTTTTGTTGTGAGGACATGTGATGGGTTGTTAACTTGGTTAATTTTGTGCATATGTTTTGATAATGTAATTTATGTTATATGCGGATATTATGTTGTGGAATGATGTTTGATATGGTTAGCTCACCCTTGCATGTTTGTGGTTATGGTAACCACCTACGATGATCGTATAACTTATGTTATACGGGAGTAGATGTTGGTGTAGATGCTAGTGGAGATGCAGTGGCGGATCTTGACCAAAAGTATTGGAGGGGCCAAAGTAATATAATTTTGAGATTATTAGATTCGATTATTAGTATAATGCTTCAAAAAATGGCTTTTCTAACTTAACAATTTGACCTTTAGTATAATATTTCAAAATATATGAAGTAGGGTCTATCTTGCTTACATCAATACTTTCTTTTTTATCACTTTTAAAAAAATGAATTTATTCTTTTATTCTTTATCAATATACCTTTTTTGTAAATAATATTAAAAAATAATTTTTCATAATCCAATAAAAAATTGAGACTCGTAATTATAAAATAAATATTACAATCAAGTCACAATTAAAAATTGGTTATGAAAAAACCCATAATACATTATTTTTTTGTATATTCATAAAAAATGAATATACAAAAAATTCATGAGATAAAAAGTAATGTTTTTATTATCGAGACAAGAGACAAGAAAGGAATAAGATAAATGAGAAATGAGAGCAAAAATAATGAATTTGTGTCTTCAAAAACAAGAAAAGATATGATAGTGAGAAATGATTATAATTTGTGAAAAACTAAAAAGACGATGAGAAGGAAAATAAAAATTATCTTAATAAATATTTGGTTTAATTACTCTTTTGATTCATGTTTTCGTTTAAAAATATTAAGTTGGTCCTTTAGTTATTTGTTTCAATTTGGTTCTGATTTTTGAGAAACGGATGCAATTTTGTCTTTTACGATAAATTTCGTTAAATTTCTTGAAACGGATCAATAATTTTTTCATTAAAATTGAAATGCTTAGTATGAATAATTTGTTTTGTTGGTGTAATTAACATAATCCTAGTATCAACTTTTGGACAAAAACAGGGACCAAAAAAATAAATTAAACCTAAATATTTTTATTCTTTATTATATTTAATTTTATGTTTTATTATCTATTGTTAAATGTTATGCTTTATAAAAAAATTAAAAGATACACAATTTAATTTTCATCAATTTCTAAAATATACTACCTACAATTTAAAAAAAATTAAATACTTTTATATTATATATATCTATATATACATATATATAATTAAAAAAATTTCAAAATTTTGGGGGGGCCATAGCCCCTCCATGCTCCTAAGAAGATCCGTCCCTGTGGAGATGCATAGCTGTGAGGAGCTCGTGGGAAGGACTTGAGAGTTTTACTTAAAGAATTTTAAATTGTTTTGGATTTGAATGTATTAGTTAGAGATTTCGGAAGTTGTTTCCTTTTTTACAAGGATTTGTAATTCATTATTTAGTAGCTTATGTTGGAATGGTTGTTTATATGGAATTTTATGGTGCTTTAAATTGAGAATAAAGTTTAATTAAATGAAAAATTTTGTTATGTGGCTTAGGAGATAAAGAATTTGTGAAGTTTCTAATTTTATAGAACTGTATCAGAGGTTTGAAAAAAGAAGGATTTACATATGGCACCTTGAAAAGGGTGTTACAATTTTGGACTTTGAAGGCCCTCAATTATGATCTAAAATCTACTGGTGAAAGGAGGAATTTACAAATGCATGAGCTAGAAGAGTTAAAGATGCAAGCCTAAAATTTATCCAACATTTACAAAAGCAAGATCAAGGCTTACCATGACAAGAAAATCATAAAAAGAGAATTCAAGCCAGGACAATTGGTCCTAATGTTCAATTAGATTGAAACTTTTTTCGGGGAAACTAAAGTCCAGATGGTCTAGAGCTTTCATTGTCAAAACGTAACTTCATTTAAAGTAATAGAAATTGAAGATCCAAAAACCAAAAGAAGTTGGACATTCAATAGTCTAAGGCTCAAAGGATATCAAGGTGGTGAATTTGAAAGACTTGCCACAACCACCAATCTGAAGGATCTCTAACAAATAAAGCATCGAGCTAAGGATGTTAAAGAAGCATTACTAGGAGGCAACACATGAGATTTAGAAAATTTAAATTCCTTAGCTTTTAAATTTTGCATCATATCTAACTAGAATAAGATTTAGCATGCATAAGAAAAGGTGGTGTGTTAGAGAAATGATGAGAAAAATAGAGAGATTGATTGGAATGAGAATTACAAGACCAATCTAAAGCACCAATTCTTGCACTCAGTCGTAAAGTGTGGGGATTTTAAAACTTTAAGTTTTATAAACCCATCCTTTATAACTACCAAATTTTAAAAACTCATATCTCTTAACCTCCAAACTATAACTTTTTCTTGTGTTTCATCCTCCCCTATTTCATTTTCATCTCAAGTAAGTGCTTCAAACTCATTCACATTGTCTGAATTAGTTTTATAATGCATAACTTAAGGTTCACTCAAGCCCATGGATGTGACTGGGATGCTCTATTGATGACCATCTTTCATGCATATGCTTGAATTCTCATTTTTGTTATTAATGATGGCCATACTAGGTTTAGACTAACAGTTTAAAGCAAAACAAATAAAAAATCTAGTTTTTTCCTTTGCATGTTAAAAAGTCTTAAATATCTCAATCGCTTGCTATGCTTTAAACTTATGAGTGTGGGATGCACTTAGTTTTGCACTTAGATTCAATGTTATGATATATATAAGCATAAGAAAAATGAGTGCATGTTAAGTTATATGTCTTAGATAGAGTTTGGTGGAACCATTTTATATCAATTTATATTGAATTTTTGTCCTATATGTTAATAGATTGCACCTAAGAATAAACCAATTCATGAAATTCCTACCACCAAAAAGGGGAAGGAGTTATAGTGCCTCCTAAGAAGAGAAAGACAAACCTAATGGTACTAGACACCACTTTTAAATAATCAACGAGGACACCTATATCAAAAGGGGAACCAACACTTGTAGCCATAGTTGCACCTCAAATTCACATAACCGAGAACCCTTCCATATCCTTGAGCAAGTGGGACATGATTATATTCCCCACAAGATCTAAAAAATAGAGCTTTTTGGATTTGGAAGACAAAGCAATTTTTTCAGAACAAAGGGTTGAGCTATTGCATAGGGAATTTGATGCCTTCTAGAGTGCATTATCTAACAAACATTATAAGGAACCTCTACATCAATTTGGAAATGTCAAAAGAAGAAAAAGCATAGTTCGTCACCATGATGAAGGAGGTGACTACTGACCAAATCTAGGGCTTATTGTGTGTGCTTGGAAAAACATTTGAGTTGGGGAGAAGTGATAAAGCTCAAAGATTAAGTAGAGGCAACATGACAATAATGACTGAAATATGGGTGACATTCCTATGCTCGAACATCACACCCAACTCTCATGTCTCTAGGTTACTATGGAAAAGGTTGAATTGCTATATTGAATTCTCAAAGGCTATATGGTTTATACAACTGGCATTATGAGGAGATTTTCAAAATTGCTCTCTCTCAACCAATACAAACAGGAATTACATGACCCCTATGCTTCTCCAACCTCATCATTAGTTTATGTAGAATGTAGCGTGTTTTGATAAGCTCCTCTAAACTATATGACTCAAGTGAAGCACAAACTCCTAAATGGGTGGTGGTTTGTGGAAGCTTATTGTGGTACAAATATGGTGCACATAAAAATCTTTTGACGTGATCAAATGATGGCTCCTCCTCCAAACATTATGACTCAAGCAAGGAGGTAAGGGTATGGTGGTGTTTGGGTGTTATCAAGAGAGGTTGGACCAACTCTTAACGAATGGTGGCTAAAGGAAACATAGAAGGGGTGGTCTAACCTTGGTGACCTAAGTTGGGTAGTACAATATAGGTATGGCAGCATAATCAACCCAATTCAAAGGTGAATTTATATGGGGAGACACCTCTATTTATAAGCTTAGGGAACCCTAAAGTTGTCTCTAAATTGTAGAAGCAAAAACCTAATACTATAAATTGGAGACCAGTGAAAAATCCTCTCTATTAGGAGCATGACACATTGCCACCACTAAGGAGAAATCCTCTCCATTAGGAGCATGACAGATGGCCACTACTAAGGAGAAATCCTCTATATTAAAAGCATGGCACATGGTAAGAGCATTTGTCCACCCTAGCCAAGGGCCCACAACCTTCTAGAATCTCCTTTTTCATGTGTGCATAAGGTGGCCCTTCTTCTAGAAAGTGTGTGCCCCAAGCTAGGGTTTTTACCTTAGATCCATGTATCTCCTTAGAGCCCATCTCCCCAAGGCCCAAAACCTACAATATAACCCTAAGCAGAAATACAATGCCTAAATGAAACCTTTGACTACCATGCCCATTATACAAGACCCAAATGCCTAAAAGAAACCTTTGACTACCATGCCCATAATACAAGGCCTAAAATAAACCTAATCTAATAAGAACTCACAGATGGCCCATACTGATAGGAGTTGGGGCCCATGATCCACAAATGACTCCAACTTTTCTTGAATATTTTTTGCCATGTTTATTCATGATCAAAAACCTTTTTCTTAATATTAGTAAACTTGTGTATCGTTTCTCTTGGATCAAAGATCCATATGTAGTAATCACACTAGTGCAGAATTCCCATTTTACCTCGCCTTATATGCCTCGGTTGGCCAGGAACCGAAGCATATAATGGCGCGGTGGCATTTTTGCAATTACAGCCAAGTTTTAGGCCTCGGTTCTCCAAATACCCGAAGCCAAAGAGGGGTATAGGTCGCGGTTCGCTCAAAACCGGTGCCAAAGAGGTGTTTAGGCCTCGGTCCATCAGGACTCGAAGCCAAAAAGTGGCTGGAAGTCAGGGTAGAGGCCTCGGTCCTGTAGGACCCGAAGCCAAAAATTGGCTGGAAGTCAACGTATAGGCCTCGGTCCAAAGAGAACCAGTGCCAAAAGGGTTCAATGGCTTCGGTTCTTTTAACAACCGAAGCCATAGGGTTTATTTAGGGTTCGAAAATCACGAACCCTCTTCTTCCTCCCCGCGCCAGCCTCTGTAACTCTCTCTCTCTCTCCGCTGCCTCTCTCCGCTGCACCACACCCTCCGGCCATCGTCGACGTCCTCCGGCCAGTGCAACCACCACGCGACCTCCTCCTCTGGCCACCATTTCGCGTCTCTCTCTCGCGCGCTCTCTCTCTCTCTCTCCGCTGCACCCACTGCCACCACACCCTCCGACCACCGTTGACCATCTCTAACCACCTGCGACCACCTCTGGCTAGTGCAACCACCACGCGTGAGCCCCCTCCATTTCGCGTCTCTTTGTCGCTCTCTCTCTCGCGCGGTCTCTCTCGCAAGCGCGCTCTCCCTCTGCTGCTCCCACTGCCACCACACCCTCCTGCCACCGTCGACCACCTCCGGCCACCTGCGACCACTTCTCAATTTTTTTCCGGCAATTGTAGTACTGCCATTCCTCCAAGGTAAGTTTCTAACTCGTTTTTGTTTCATTTTCCATTTTGTATATATTATTTTTGAATTTCGATTATTGCAAATATTGATTTTCATTGGAATTGAAATTGTTTGGATTGTTTGTATATACTATGAGTTAGCCTTAGTTTCCCGTTTGAGATTCAATACGAAAATTATGTATTGTCCCCAAATTTTCATTTTGACGAAACTACTTATTTTTTAATTAGATAAAAGGGGATACAATACTAATAATTTAAATGTATTGAATCTTGAATTATCCAATTGGATAGTTTAAGAAGATAAATCACTTTTTAGTAGTTTATTAGTGCATATATATTTTAAAATACATATCTTAAAATTCATGAATATTTGTCAATTGTGTTTTGTATTGATCTTCAGGTGCATATTTGATTGTGCTTTATAATCACTTTCATTTTGTGTATCTTGAAGGCCAATGCGAAATGCTGGCAAAATTTCGTGAAATTTAATATATGTATTTTAAAAGTAATATGTACCAATAAAATAAAGAAAGTGAATCTTCTTAAATGGGATAGGGTCACACCTTGATTACGACGTGAGCATTGATTCAAAGATTACTGAAATTGTTCACGCGATTTCAGTATGGATCGAGATTGGATTAATTTACCACGTATCAGCGCTGAGTATGAGAATGGAGTAGAAGAATTTATAAAATTTGCGCAACGTTATGAGGGGAGAAGTGATGATGAGGTGAAGTTCAGATGTCCTTGTGTCAACTGTTTGAATGGAAGAAAATTGAATGCAACTCAAGTTAGGGAACATCTTATTTGTGATGGTTTCCTTAAAAGTTATACAATATGGACATGGCACGGCGAATTAATACACATTCCAACTATTTCTCGATCTGAATATCTTGCCAATTCCTCCATGAAAGAGCGACGAGAAGAGCGACGGGAAGAGCGACGGGAAGAGCGATGTGAAGAGCGAGTAGAAGAAGACAATATAGAGGACATGATACGGGATGTTGGCGCAGAAGCTTTTGCACAAGCGCATGTGTATGAGACGATGTCTGTTGATGCGGAAACTCCGTTATATGTTGGTTCACGCGATTATCAGCGGTTTTAAGACTTATGAATTTGAAAGCGACCAATGGTTGGACAGATAAAAGCTTCACAAAATTGCTCGTGCTCTTGAATGAAATTCTTCCCGAAGGAAATACTCTACCCACTCGAAACTATGATGCCAAGAAAATTCTTTGTCCGATGGGTATGGAGTATAAAAGGATACACGCATGTCCTAATGATTGCATATTATACAGAAAAGAATTTGAAGATTTGAAAAAATGTTCAAAGTGTGGGTCATCACGGTACAAGCAGAGAAGAAACAGTGAAGATAATGGTCAAATAGAGAAGGAAGGATCTGCTTTGAAAGTAGTCTGGTACCTTCCAATCGTGCCCAGACTTAAGCGTTTGTTTGCAAATCCTAAAGACGCTAAAAACCTTAGATGGCATGCAACTGAGAGAAGATGTGACGGACTCCTTCGTCATCCACCTGATTCAATGCAATGGAAAAATATTGATCAGGAATTTCCCAAGTTCGGTGAAGAATGTAGAAATATTCGTTTTGGCTTAGCTACCGATGGAATGAATCCATTTGGTAATTTAAGTACAAACCACAGTTGTTGACCTGTTATATTATTCATTTACAACTTATCTCCTGGACTCTGCATGAAGAGAAAATACATGATGTTGTCTATGATGATATCTGGTCCAAAGCAGCCTGGAAATGACATAGATGTATATCTCAATCCTCTAGTTGAAGACTTGAAGTTGTTGTGGGTTGATGGTGTTGAAGTATTTGATGCTGTTGCTTCTGAAACTTTCATGATGCATGCAATGTTATTTTGCACCATTAATGACTTTCCAGCTTATGTTAATTTGTCAGGGTACAGTGTCAAGGGTCATAAAGCATGTCCTATATGTGAAGAAAACACTGCATCTCATCAATTGAAAAACGGAAGGAAGACCGTGTATCTGCACCATCGAAGGTTTTTACAAGCTAATCATCCTTATCGAAGGTTAAAGAAAGCATTCAATGGACATCAAGAGAATGACAAAGCACCAACTCCATTAACTGGCATTCAAATTCATGAAAAAGTTAATAAAGTACATCATGTATTTGGTAAAACGTCCAAGAAGTCATCTGCATCGAGCCCTTGGAAGAAAAAATCAATATTCTTTGACCTTCCATATTGGTCAAAGTTAGAAGTTAGGCATTGCATAGATGTCATGCATGTAGAGAAGAATGTGTGTGATAGCTTGATTGGTACACTACTCAACATTCAGGGAAAGACAAAAGATGGAGTAAATGCTCGTTTGGATTTGGTTGAAATGAAGATCCGAGAAGACTTGGCACCAAGGGAGGTTGGTAGGCGCACTTATTTGCCCCATGCATGTTACACTATGTCCAAACAAGAGAAGATAAGTTTTTGCTTATGTTTAAAGAGTGTCAAGGTACCTCAAGGATACTCTTCAAATATTCAGAGTTTAGTGTTCATGCAAGACTTGAAGCTTGTTGGCCTAAAGTCTCACGATTGTCACATCTTAATGCAACAATTGTTACTTGTAGCTATTCGTGGAATTTTACCCAAAAATGTTAGACAAACTATAACGCGTTTGTGTGCATTCTTCTCTTCAATTTGTAGCAAAGTCATTGATCCTTTAAAGTTAGATGAACTTCAAGCCGAAATTGTTATCATCTTGTGTCAACTAGAGATGTTTTCCCCTCCATCATTTTTTGACATCATGGTACAGTTACTTGTTCATGTGGTGAGAGAAATCAAGTTTTGTGGACCAGTATACTTAAGATGGATGTATCCCATTGAACGTTACATGAAGATTTTGAAAGGGTGTGTGAAAAATCAATATCGTCCAGAAGCTTCAATGATCGAAAGATATATTGCTGAAGAAAGTGTTGAGTTTTGTTCAGATTACATGGCAAAAGCAAAACCAATAGGAGTTCCTCACAGATCATGGTTGAACAGGTGTTCTATAAGTAACAGCATACGAGGTGTGAGTGTGGTTACCAAAAATCGTGAAGATTTGATGCAAGCACACCTATACATATTGAACAACACAAATGAGGTAATGCCTTACTTATCTGCACACAAAGTCATTGTGAAAGAGAACAATCCAAGACAATAAGAGAAATGGCATTTGATGGAGCATAATAGAACATTCATGCCTTGGTTTAAATCTGAGGTTTTGAAAGATTCGCAATGCTCTGAGACTTTGATGTGGTTAGCAAATGGGTTGAAATTTGATGTCATCTGTTGTACAGGTTATGAAATCAATAATTGCACATTCTATACAAAGTCTCTTGATGATAAAAGCACAGTACAAAATAGTGGAGTCAGTCTTGAAGTTGAGTCGCTACAATTTTCTACATCTAAAGATCAAAATCCCATAGTAGGATCAATGACATACTATGGTGTAATACAAGAGATATGGGAGGTTGATTATACCATGTTTACTATTCCACTATTCAAATGTAAGTGGATTGACAATAAGAGTGGTGTCAAAATAGATGAATCAGGAATGACTCTAGTGGATTTTCGAAAGGTGGGTTATCGAGACGAGCATTGGTGCGTCTGAACATTGGTTTGTCGCTCTTCATGGAAAAAAACAAATTGATCCTAATGAAGAGAATATGAGTGATCTTAATATTACTGTCACCCACCCATTTAGAAGAACGATAAATGTTGATGAAATCCATCTAGTTGATGATGTACATGCAATTCGAGAAGATCACGATGAAGGAATATACATATGACCAATCAATAACTTTATGTATGAATTTCATATTCTTGTTAACATTTAGGTGTTTTGTTAAATAATGTTTTATATATTAATTTGCCAGTTACTTATTAATGTTTTTTTATGTTTTCATTTCACAGATACATGGCTGAACATTATACTTCATCAGAGGATGAAGCACCTACTAAGAGACCCACCAGAGGAGCCACTAGGTTGAGAGAGCTCTTAATTAGAAGAGCTAAAGGTCAGAAAACACATGTTGATATTAACGTCGACACTGGTGAGCCTAGTGGTCGTTATGGGGACGTCTTCAAAAGCTATTTAGGAATGTTGGCACGAGAGAGAATATCAATCCTTACGCCATCTTTTGATCATGTCACTGAAGTTGATCGGGAAATGATATGGCAAGATTTATTGGTAACTAATATTAATCTTATTAAAGTTATACTTTGATTTTGTTGATAATATGATAAATATTATTGATGACATTTTCTATATTGCAGCTAACATTTGATATTCCAAATGTGCCGACGCTAAGACAAAAATGTTTGTCATCGGTGGTTGAGAAATTTTGTGGTTTTAAGACCAAGTTGACGTCAAGGTATGTCTTTGGACATAAAAAGAATGAAAATCCATTGTTGAAATACACTTGGATTGATGAAGACACATGGCGTCAGTTTCTTGAGCTTCGGACATCTGAGGGATGGTAGGTATGTTTATTTGAAATCATCAATAGCACAATTGATAATTATGCAAAATTTTAACTAATTCATAAAGTGGGTTTTATATGTTACAGGTAAAGAGGAAAAAGGCTCAAAGCATAAGTGCTCAAAATAAAAACCCGCACATATTATCTCGTGGTGGGTATAGAAAACTTGAAGAGAAGATAATGACAGAAAAGAGAAATATCTAGGCCCCCAACTTCTGAGGGTGAAGATACTGAGCCTCCTTCACCACCATCACGTCATCAGAAGTGGAAGTTAGCCCGTTTACGCTCATCGGGCAACTACACTTCTGACTCTGCACGAGAAATCTCTGAGAAAATTGTAAGATACAATTCTTATCTAAATTGCTCGTTCATGTTTTATATTGTATTTTGATTTATAAATTTTTTTGTTACATTGTAGGATTCGTTGGTTGAGCAGACCTCCCAAGGATGATTCATTCCAGAAGGTCGTCATGACATACTTGCTGCTGCAAATGGACGACCTGAGCACCCTGGACGTGTGCGTGGTGCTGGATCATGAGTCGGCATACGCCAATTTTTTGGTTCCTCCTCTCGTCAGTCTTCATGCAGTTATGGTGTTGATTATGAACAAAGACTAAAGGGGAGTTGTTCAGCTCCACCCGGGGATGACATGGATGACACTTATCCATGTCAGTTATATATTTGGGATGGTACAGAGAAGACACTAGTGGCTCGTGGAAAAGTATTTGAGGTAGCCACAGTTCTTCATGGCATGGAGTTATCAGAGGATGAGGTTAAGGTCACGGTAGAGGAGGTTCTCATGCCGTATGCTTTAGTTCCTGTGCCAACAGATGAGGTGTATACTGTGGCACAGACATTCCAGTGTTTCCTCGCCTGGCCTAGAGATTTGGTTGATACTGACCCCTCGGTACAGACTCTTAAACCCACAAATATACTACATTTTTAAGTTTACATGTTTATTATATTCAAACTTAAATTATATTCCATTTTAACTGAAATTGCATCAATATAGGAAAAACCTCAATCAAAGAAGATTCTTCTCTCTTTGGACGATCCTCTTGGTGCATTGCTCCAACTTGCAGAAATCATAGTTGATAAGCCGGTGCAGGTTCCTTTGGGATGCTAACATTTTTGGGAGAGATCTTGACATCCCACTTTACTTGCATTCCCACGATGTCTTGGAGTTTGCACGGGGATAAGAGGAACTCAATATTACCATTATTCAATTATGGATGATGTAAGTCTTTTAGTCATTATATATAGTTATTTGATATATT
The DNA here is from genome assembly GCF_037176805.1 of Vigna unguiculata. Classification (NCBI taxonomy): domain Eukaryota; kingdom Viridiplantae; phylum Streptophyta; class Magnoliopsida; order Fabales; family Fabaceae; genus Vigna; species Vigna unguiculata. The sequence goes on along the minus strand of NC_140795.1, from coordinate 16,977,050 downwards.
TATGTATTTACTTATATCAAATCAATTTTTGGTTTAGGTATCTGTCTGGTGTCACTGAAACTATGGGGCTGAATGATCTATATGGGTTTATAGACCCCTAACTCACCCATGAAGGCAACAAGTTTGATGACATCCAAGCATATGTGACCAAATGCTTTCAACGTGGAAAAGAAATTTATTTTGTCCCTTATGTTGCTGGGTAAGTCATTTTTGTTAACTTATGAATATAATCAGTCATTTTAATGCATAACAATGAATTTATTTTCTTATCAGGCGTCATTGACAGTTACTTGTGGTTTCCCTAAGGGAGAACCTTGCTGTGTGGTTTTGCTCTTTGCATCACCCTCCCCCCAACCATCTTAGACAAGTGATAGATTGGTAAGAACCTCAATATCAATCTTATGAATATGACATGTTATATAAAAATATCCTAACTTATTCCCTATATCATAGTTCAATTGCTGCACATAACATGTTGTTAGGGAGACCAACGGCTAAGGCAAAAGGTCTTGTATGGTGTTCTCTCCAGGTTTGATATTTCTATCCATATCTTCATGATTGTTTGCTTGATTTTCTTCCTTAATTAATTGTAACGTTGTTAATATAATGTAATGTAATAGACAAACCGGCTCATATGAGTGCGGTTACTATATAATGCAATGGATGACAACCACTGTGCATGCTCGTATTACAACAAATTGGGAAACGGTAATATATATTTGAATTAAAATGAATACTTTGCAATATTTCCTTTTTATATACTAACTTAACTTAATCTATTATTTTGTAGACATTCAAGAGTCCTGCAGCAATTCCCGCAAAGTCCATCAAGTTTGGTAGGATAGCATGTGCCAAATATATAATTGAAATGTACAATACTATTGATTAGAACATGTATCTTGATTGTAAATGATTTGTAATTGTCTTTTAAATGAATTTGAATTCTGGATGTGTTTTAAAATATTATGTTCTGGTCTATTCTGGTATGTGCTGGGTGCTGAACAAAATTTGCAGGTTTAAATGTGGGAATAACACCAAAACAGAAACTGCATTAAAAAAAACAACATATTAGGCCTCGGTTCATACTAGAACCGAAGCAAAAAGCGTGTTGTTGGCCTCGAGTGCAGCGAAAACCGAGGCCAAAAGGGTATCGAATTTAAAAAAAAAAAAAAGAAGCCCATATGGCCTCGGGTGGTACCCAAAACCGAGGCCAAAAGGCAGGGCTCTATGGCCTCGGGTTCCACTAAACCGAGGCAGAAGGGGCCTCTATGGCTTCGGTTCTTAACCGAGGCCAAAAGCTATGCTCTTTTGGCCTCGCCCCAATATGCTTCGGTTCTCGAACCGGTGTAGAATATTAAAAACAATCGTTGCCAAAGGCCCTTCCTGCACTGGTGTCATGAAAGAAATTTTCAATCAATTTTTGTTTCACAAGAAAATATTTCTCAATGAAAGTATAGAAGGAGGCCTTATGTTAATTTTGAAAGACTTTCCTTCAGAGTTTTCAAGGCCTACTTCCCAAGAGTGGTTTTGTCCACTATGACTTAATTGTAACCAAGGAGGCAACATTAACTTAAAGTGTGATTTGAAAATTTTAAGGAGTTTAAAATAATGGAAAGTGGAAATGAACTTGAAAACTTCTTAGTAGTAAAGGATGGAATTATGAAAGATGGTTTAATGATAAACTGAGAAAAGTTCAAAGATTGGAAAACTCCCTTTATCATCTTGGTTTCAACTGTTATTGATGTCGTGGTCAATGCCTTTAGTAGCACTTTCCTTTTCTTTTTGTAATAACCTCCTGCTTTATCCGAATTCTTAGTGACTTTAGCTCTTAAGCAAATTGACTTAAACTTTGTGGAGCTTCTTCACTAGAGTCACTATTAATTTGGTAAAAAGGATCCCTAGGCAAGTTTATGCATCCTATTTTGAAGTTTAGATTAACAAATTTTCTTTCAGAAGAAATTTTGTAAGAGACTTAAGGAGAAAAAAGTTATCAAAAGGAATTACTTGCCAAATTTTACTTAGACTCTAAGAAAGAGAGGTCAATCACTAAGGATTACTTAAAAACCAAGTCTTTACTTGCCAAATTTTACCTCAAGCCTTCTTGCACCAAACTTATCAAAAGGAATTTAAGTTAAAAAGAAAGCTAAAATCATATTAAATTGTAAGCAAATAAAGAAAGCAATAACTTTAATCTATGCGGCCTAATAGTAAGGTTAGAAGGCACTTTAGAGCCTTCAAAAGTCTCACCAATTAAAAATGATTCACAATAGATTATAAGGTTCTAATTAGAAGATGGGATTGACCACCAAAGGTTCCCTCAAGACACCTAATTAGGCCAAATTACAGGAAACAAAACAAAGCAACAAATTACAACTCAAAATGAGAGCAAGATGCAAATACAAATAAATTGATTCTCCTCCTTTCCAAGTGTTTTTATCCTTCTATTCTTGTCTCCTACACCAAGGTTTCAATTCCACTTTAGGTTTCCACCCCCTAAGATGCTACATCAAGGGTTGGATCACCTTAAAAGAAAGCCTACACACTAAAAAAAATCAAAAGTTGAATGGATGCTAAACAAGAAAAATGAAGAAAAGGCTAAAACAAAGAAGGCTTACTTCAAAATTATAGTTTGTATGACAAAACCAGGAGTACAAACAATGAAAAATAAGAAAATAAATGGCTAGAAATAAGGTTCAGCACACAAAGAGAAACAATTAAAGAAAGATACTAGAATGGATGAAATAAACCAAAAACAACTAGAATAGAGAAGGGTATGGTTCTTGTCTCTTTGGTTGATGGCTAATGGTACATATAGTCACTCTTTTAGCTCAAACCCAAAACTAATAGTTGCTAGATAGTCAAGTTTAAAGCTCTAAAAAAGTTTCAAATGAAAGAAAAATAAACATCCCAAAGAAGGTAGAAGTAGTGGCTCTAGTCACTAGTTCAAAAATGACGTTCTATAGTGGTTATTTATTGGTAATTACATCGGTTTTAGACCCGATGTAAAATATAGCAATGTAATAAGTTTTTATTCTCTCTACATTGGTTGTTTTATAACCGATGTAATATATGTTAGGTTATATATATATATATATATATTAAAGGAATACATCAGGATCAAACCCTAGTTCCTTCAAGTCCTTCAACTCTTTCCTAACATTATTAAAGTTCCCTACTTTGCATAACACATACATTAAAAACATTGAAAGAATGAAAAACTAATATTAATCATACTTTTAAACTCCAAAACAATATGAAAAAAATATTAACCTATGATAGATAAATAAGGGTGTGAAGGTAGGTGACAACGTGGAGGAGGCCTTGTTGCATACACAATATGGTGGTCATGCTTCAATAGCGTGTGGTTTTGAGTAGCAATGCAAAGTGGATGATGGTTTGGATCGAAAATGAGGCATGGAGGGTGGTCTGAACTCGAAATGCAGAGTGAAGGATAGGCTAGACTGATGAAGCAACATGGGGGCAACTAGATCAAAACCAAGATAGGTTGGGTTCTCATGAAGGTGTTGTGTAGAGGCATTATCTGGTGGCAATGAGAGGAGGGCCAAATATAGTCAATAAGTGGAGGTGCTAAATGTGAATTGGCAGAATGAGGGAAATGGGAACGTGAAAAGAAAATAGTGTGTCACTGCAAATGTGAAGCACGATATACGTTAAGTGAAAAAAAAAAGAATCTATATTATATCGGGTTTTAAAAAAAACGATTTAAAATATTATTTTAAAATTACAAGTGTATCACTACATATGTTGTTTCATCATTTTTATTTAACTGATTTAAAATCTCGTTGTTGTTTTTATATTTTGTACCAATGAGTGCACTTGTTTTGATCACTTTTTCATGAAATTTCTTTTGCTCTTTTTTATGAACTTCTTTTCTATTTTTCTCAACAACTTTCCACCACAAAGAAAAACCACTACAACATATATATTGCACTTGAATAAGAAGCAATTGAAAATGGAAAGAAACCTTTTAGAATAAAAAGATAGATTATGAAACTCAACACAACATAATGAAAACCTAACTCTATGAACTTGTTAATGATCTAATGACAACTATGATCTCAAATATAAGAAATAAAAGCATTCAAAGGAACATATGCAGTGTAGTTTTGAGAATGAACATATATTTTTTAGATTTTTCCAAAATCTAAACTAAGAGAAAATGTTAGAAGGCACATGTAAAAATGACCCAACAACATATGACTGAGTGTGAAACAATAAGAACTTAACAAAAGCTAAGTACATGTAAACATGTTATCCAACACATGTAGGAGAATTAGAAGGCCAAAGAATACCATTGTAATAAGAACTCATTGATGGCCTATGATGATAGGAGCTTGGGCTCACGTTCCATAGATGACTTTAACCCTTCTTGAATGTGCTTGGTCATGGCTAAGGGGTATGTCATCACAAGGTGTACCTATCCTTGACCATCCTATGTGCAAGTAATATACATGTGTTGAAGATAAAAATATATATATATATGATATGTAATTATGTTTTGATGTGCTTAAAGGTTGATATTAAAATGTTATGTGTGATAGTATAAGCACAAAGTTTGGAAAATGCAAAGACCAAGTCTTAGTATTAGATGAGTCTAACGAGTAGACAAGTCAATATGTTAAATGAGTACAATAGAGGCAATCACTAGGAGAAAGCATTAGACGACCTAAGTCACTAGATGATCAAAGTGACACAAGTTGTTAGAGAACCTAAGTGACACAAGGTGTTAGACGACCTAAGTGACACAAGGCATTAGATGACCTAATGCAACTAAGTCGTTAGATGACTAAGGCATTAGATTATCTAAACAATAGAACTCAATTTTACATTAAAATGAGTTGAAACACACTTTGATAGCTAATTAAGTGGTTTTTCATTTCTATTCTTGTTGATCATTTGAACTTATATATTTATTTGAGTAATTGAAATATAAGAACTAATTACATAATTTGTAATGTTAAAGAATTATTTCATAATAATTCACATTCTCAAAGTAGAAAGTTTTTGAAATGCAATAACTATATAAAGGATGCAAAGTCATACGAGAAGTTTAATGAAAGAGTTAAGAAAGAACAAAGTGTTGTGAAACTATTATATCAATAGTGTTTAAAAAGATATTGGATTGAGAGCTTACATTTTGTAAATCCTTCACCAAGTGAAGTTGTAACCTATGAGTTGAACTATGGACTTCTACTATGAGAGTGTTTTTTTTATTATTCATTGTAATTGGAGTTCTTAATCTGATGGGGGGATTAAGAAAGATTCATAGAGAGATTTATACTTATGTACATGAAGAGGTTGAAACTTGTGTAAACTAGAGAGGGAAATACTCTTTACTTATCAAATGTGTTGATTAGTGAAATATCTTAAGTAGGTTGCTTAAGAGATTTGACATATCCTCAAGTGAAGGTGAACCAATATAAATCTCCTGTGTGCATTTTCTCTACCCCTACTCTTTACTTTGAATATTTTATTTGTTTGTGCACTGTGTTTGAATTTGTTTACAGACTCTATTCATCCCCTCTTCTCTAGTCACATTACACCAACACAAAAGTTGTAAAAATGTTATCCTTAAACAAATCATCCACCATTAAACTTTGAAAGATTAAACAATCATAGAATATAAAACTTTGATTATTGAACTAGGACTTTCTTGAAAATTAGATGTAAACCAACTAAATATATATACCTATAATCATTCACAACATGAAGAATAAAAATACTTAAACATGAGGAACAAACATACTAAAACACTTTCTTTGCAAAAAGGTCAAGTAAATATTTTTAAAATGACTATCGACTATTTCATTAAATAGATAAAAATCTAATCCTTGTCGAGAATAACTACTCAACATTGCAAAAATTCTTCTAAAAAAGTGTGTAATAAGAATCTATCACATTCGATGGTAGTCAATAATAATTGAAAATTCATTGATAAAACATTTGAACAATTTTTACAAAAACCAGATATAAATCACCGACTATAATATATGAAGCATCATAAAACTGAATAAATATTTAAATTATGTTATGAAAATACAATGAACAAATAAATGTATTACATAAAATATAAATTCTTTAAATAAATATTTCACCCGTTTATTTAATTTTAAGTATCCAACCAACTTCATAAATACTGTTATAATTGATGGTTCCTTGTTTTCTCTTAAAATCAAAATGAAACCTCTCTCACTCTAACATCTCTTTCTCTCCCTAAATCCCATCTAATCCAAATGCCTACCACACTTCACCACAGTTTGAAGCTCCTCGCCAGCCACTGCACCACCACCGCCACTCACAGCCCTACTGCCAGCCCCGTCTTTCGCCGTCGCCGCCGCAAGACTCTCCGCATGCTCCTCCTCCACGACCCGCCGGAATCCGCCGACAGCCACGTCAGGGTCCGCTCCAGGCTGAAGGATTTGCTCCTCTCCTCGCCGCCCCCGCCGTCGCCGATCACAAAACGCCAAGAGTTCGGCAGCTTGCTCCCGTCTGTCTCCGTCGGCGTCGGTTACCGATCCCGGACTGGCTGTAGACTGCTGCGCGGTAGCGCCGCTGCGGTGCCGGTTTCGTTCCGGCGCCGATTGTTGAGAAGAGCGTGGCGGCCGGTGCTGCTGTCTATCCCTGAGTAGTCCCTCACTGTTATTGTGTTGAAATTTTATTTCTTTTATTATTAGTTATTATATTTATTACTGTTATTTTTATATTTTCATAATTTATTTTTTATCTATTGTGTGTATGTGTAATTATTTTTAATTATTGTTGCCGTCACTACGCTGGTGTGCTCGAGTGTGAAATTGAGTGAACGGCGGTGCGAAGTTGTCGAATTTAGAAATATAGTTCTTTTTATCTGACACCGAAATATTTATTTTAGGTATTGATAGATTATTATTAATTTCGTTGTGTTTAATTTTATACTAAGTGTTTTTCAATAAAAAAAATGGGTAGTGTTCTTAAATTTCTATAGGTTTGTTTGACTTTGTAAGTAGGCTATTTTTCTTTATTTTAATAAATAACTGGTTATTTAATAAATAAATCTTATTTGTTTATTAAATAATTGCAAATTTTATAAATTGATCATATAGAAACTATTTAAGTACAAGTTTTATTTAACGTATTGAATGTATAGAGGGACAAATGATATCTAGATTGGTTTACCTATGTATAGATTCGTTTATATATATAGATTCGTTTACGTATATTTTTAATTTAAGAGAATTTTTTTTATTAATTAGATATGGATATGAATATGATAATATTTGAAATTTTTAATTGAATATAACAATGAGAATGATTATATATATATATATATATATTATCTTTATTTTTATAGAATTTTTGGGTTACATATATATTATTTAAATATGTTAGGATCGTTATCTGATTAATTAAAATTACAATGTGATATGATAATATTAAGTTTATGATTAAGGATATATTTGTCATGAAAGGTTATTGTGTAGATATTCTGAATAATATTCTGATTTGATGAGTACCTGAATTAGAATTATTAAAAGAGATAAAATGTGGTGTCTCTCTACATTTGGAATACATGTACCCTGTAACACCCCATTTAATTAATAACGCTAATTAAATGAATGTCACCCAGAATAGTATTAGAAACAAAGTTTTGGAGTATAGATACTACTCCTCACAATTATCCACGAGAAACTTGAATAGGAAAATGGGACACCACGATCGATAACAAACTATAAAAAAAATATAAATAAATTAACAGTATTTAGAATTAAAGCCCAAAGACAAAGAGTACATGGTCCATAGCCCTAAAGAAAAGCCTAGCCAACAGAATCAAGCTCAGACAAGCTATGCAGCGGAACCTCCATCACCTTGATGACATTAATGAGTTTCAGACCTCCTGCTACTCTCACCACAAGAGTCAGTCCGCTCTATGTGAGACTAACTGACTCCTTAAAGCGTCAGGATGCAACCTTACCTTGAATGCTTACTAAATTATATAAATGGGGCACCACCATGAACTCCCACTAACAGGGATCATGGAATTATGTCTCGACCAACAGGCACTACCATAAAGTCTAACCTAGAGACCCATGAAATTACGTCCTAACCACATACCAATCATATTCCACCAACCAAGTAATACTTCTCATGCATATAAATCTCATGCCAACCTTTAACCAATCATCATGCATATTCCCTGTTAAAATTCACACCAACTCATCATTCTCAAACCATGAAATATAGAATTGTATTTCATACCGATACCATGCCACTTTAATTACCAACCATCTCATTTGTTTTACATACCAAGATCACCCTAACACATCAATCCAATTCATAACCATAAATATTTCATGCATTTCACAAGCCTCATGCTTTAAATAGAGTAAATTAATCAATCAAACAATCCATCACAACCTAGTGAAGAATATAGCGTGGCCTGCAGTGGATCTCGCTCAAGCTAGGAGCCCTCGCTTAAGCGAGATCGCGATAGAGGGCTTGGAAGTTTCGCGAATGCTCGCTGAGTCGAGGCCATCTCGCCTGAGCGAGATGGTCTTTCGCTCAAAACACAACTTGCTCACCTGAGCGAGTATTCGAGCAAAACTCCTGGGTTAGGTACTGCTACTCTCGCTTAGGCGAGATGAACTCGCTTGGGCGAAAGTAACAGTTCCCTCCCACTGTTCTAAGCCTACAAACTAGAAAAACAGTCGAGCACTCCCACACAAATCATTCATACATAAATACAAACCACATACTTCAAACACGAAAATGGTCTAGCTTCCCTTACCTGGAATTAAGCTAATAACAGACTGTGACCCTTAAGCCAATGAACTCAGCAGCTCCAAGAGCAAGTTTACGAACTGGAACAGCGACACAGAGAGAATAACATGGTTACTATTGTGAACCCTAACAGAAACCACGAAAACAAACTTAGAAAGGAGGGAGTACGGTTCAAGGACCAACTTACGTGAGATGAGCTGAGCTTTTGATCTAGCACTAACAAGAGGGAACCAAACCCTAGCAGAGCTTCTGTTGAGAGGGAAATGGGAGAGAGTAAGGTATTGTTTTTACAAGAATGGTAAAAATGAGAGGGGTTAGGCTGCCTTAGGGGCTTTGGACCCCCTATGGGCCAATGCTTAGGCCCAACAGATGGGGCTAGGCCCCTTTAAATTTTAAGGGCAGAAAAGAGGGTTTTACATTCTTCCCAACAACAAAAATTTTCGTCCTCGAAAATTCATCGATGAGGAAGGAAGGAACTATGTTCTCCTTATATCCTTTGAGAACCACCATTCAGACACAACTGATATAACTACCCCAACACCTATAGTCGTTAGAAACTTTGCCTTCGTGCTAATCGATATGTGTTCAACTGTATAGATTAGTTTAGTCATTACTCTCAAAGCACTCCTAATCATGTAGCCTTAAAACTGGAATGCTACTCCATACTTGCCCCACTAACTTGTATTTGATATACTGACTCACTTACCATATGCTCTCCACTACCCCTTGTAGGTTTTTACCAAAGCCTCATATGACTTAAAGTCTCAAACTAAAGCATGTTAGTTATCACTTCACACCATTTTGTTCCCTCCTTGAAGCATCACTACACTAACTTGATCGCCCTCGACTTCTGGTCTACTGCCTCATATCAACACCTTGGTCACCTTTATCCATGACGGCACTCATAACATCTTGTCTCCTTTATTGACTCAAACCAATGGTAAAAAGGTCCTCAACCAAGTCATTCCATTTCCAAATTAAACTTTCATCTATTACAACCACCCAATTGATTTCGGCATCTCACCTTCATTTCTGATCTACTAACTTGTAACCATCCTTCCACAAAAGCCTTAGAACCATGTCTTTCCTTGACTTGAAGTTTCTAGCTTGATTTATACTTATCAACTCTAAGATACTTCTCAACTAAGATTTTTCTGAATTGCTTCTTCCCCAACCTTATCAAGAGACTCACTAGTCTAGTTGGATGACTAGGGTAATGAAATCTCCTCACACATTCTCTTCCCAACCCAAACACTTATGTTTCTCAACCAACCCTTACTCTTAACTCATCAAATCACAGATCTCGAATTCCATTTTCTGGCTAAACATCTATTCTCACTTTCGCACTTCCAAGTTGACACCCTAACTTGAAATCATAACTCAAACCATCTCTTACTTCTCTTGCACAACTTTCTCTGAGTAACTCCATAATTCCAACTTTAAACGATCCCTGAACATCCTTAATTGATACTCATAAGAGTGACACTTTTGTTGTTTAAAAGGAACTGGTTGTCGTAGTAATCCTCTAGGTCGTGAGTAAGATAAATCTTTTCGCGCACCTCTTACCCTTTATAAGTAGGACTTGTCATCATCCCGTTGCGCTACTCTGATCAACACAAAAAGTCACTTATTTATTTACTCAAAATGATGCTCCTTTCATGTCTGTCGTGACAAGGAATCAATCATCGCTGAGAAACCTTCCTCTAAAACTTCTATGAAACTTGCAAAACCCTTTGGACTCCCCTATTTATAGCCTTAACATCCTATTTTCTCAGCATCGCATCCACCTTTTTTTTAAACCATATGTCTTACTAGTCACTCTAACCTTTGTCAATACTCATCTTGAACATTCTAAAGACTCTCTTCAGATTTGGAAAACTCGCCGCTAAACCTTGATGATACGCTAACCTGTTTGAAACTCCTTACCTTCATCATGTTTCCACCTTTTAAAACCATAGGCCAAAAAGTCTATCCTCCCACTACCTCTCCTTTAAGGTTCACCAAACATGCAGTCATCCTTGTGGTTATACTTAGTATAAGCCACTACTTCTCCAACCTTTCCCCACTTCCGTATTTACTTCTAATTCTCAGTAGGAACCGTCCAATTAGGAACTATTGGCACAAGTCTTCCTTCACACACCATGCAAAAGTGAACTTCACCACACCAAGGTTAAAATTTTAATACTTGCTTTAGAACACGTCTACAAACTCTTGTACTATTAAAATCCTTTCCGTTTATTATTCACTTTCCTTTGTTAGGTGACTCTGATTAATGTGACACTCTACCCCTACTATTTAGCTTGATCCGTACTTCATACGCAATCACTGACTTATCCCTTTTTAATCAAAGAACACCACCTCGTTGGAATGAGATTGAGAAAACAACCAATTCACCCTTGAGACTATGTCCCAACCTTGCAAGGAAAAAATTCAATTTGGGTTTGAATTTAAATACCTTGATCACCACGAAGGCGCCACACACCTGAGTGAATCTTCACTTGGCCGCTATTGTAGCAAAAACCACTATCTCAAACTCAGCTCCTTCTTGCAGACCACCATGACTTCTTTACCATATTGGCGACATCAAAGAGTGCACGACCCTAAGTGAGGCCAAAACCCATAATCCAATCACCACCTTTGTAACATGTATCTTTTAAATTAGATCACCTATGCTGGCCACTTTAGTGAAAATCATCGCAAACACTCTCATAGCTACTCAAAACTTTTATTTTCCTTTCCTCTTTCCTTGTGCTGTGACATTACTAATTGTCCTTCCCTACAAGAAAAAAACTTAACTATGTGCTTCTCTTTCTGATGCTTGAAATTGTCCATCTCATATCCAATGTCAAACCTTCCTCTTTTGTGGGCCACTTTACTTAGAACATCCCTTCTCCTCCTAACTTGGGTAACTACTACCGCTGAGAAGACCCGACTACTCCTTACTGAATTGATCTGGTATATAACTCCTAATATACTTCCTTCTCCTATAACATCATCATATTTGGTTGATCTTCAAAGCTCTGCCTCCCATAAGCTTCCAACTACACATCTACTTTCCCTATACACTTCATGGCCTCCACCCTTAACTGTAAACCTCCCACACTGTTCCACTTCAAATCTTTGACCCCAACCAAGGATGAAGGCACATGCTTAAGAAGACTAAGCATGTTTAGAAAGGAAGTTCACGAATCCTTCATCCCTTTCATTTGTGTTTGTTATTTTTGATTCCCTAAGTTGACTTAGTTGAATCAACTTTAGTTGACTTGTTGACCTTTCACTAGCTTTGACTTGTTGACTATAGTTGACTTGACTTAAGCCAACATGCTAATCTATGTTTATTTGCTTTGTAGGTTAATTAGGAGTAAGAAAGCAATGCTAGGTGGTGCATGATGATTGGGGAGCATAAATGATGTGGATGAGAGAGTAAAGCAAAGGCATAAAGCATAAAGTAAAAGGCATAAAACAAGTGTACCTATGTACCTTTGGTCTCCTTTGTTTTAGCACACTTTAGCCACTTTTTGGAGACATATGAGACACATTCTTTGTCTCCTTTTGTGCTAGAACGAAATTAGCCTTGCACACACCATAGTTGGCTCTTTTGTCTCTCATTTTTGTAACCTTATTTGACCTAGTTTTTAGAAGCTAGGGTTAGGTTTTTATAGAGACATCCTTAGGTATCTTTTATTTGCTTAGAGGCCCCTAAACTCTTCTATATAAGGGGTGCTCCTAGATATGTAAAAGGGTTGAACATTTTGAAGTAAAAACACTCTTGTGTCTCAACCATTTGTGAGAGTTTCCTCCCTTGGGAGTGAATACTTTTAAGCCTTATCTTACATAGCAAGTGGCGGTACATATCCACTCATCTTCAAGGTTGCCATGGCTTCTAGCCTAGCCTTGTAGTGGCGTGCTTCTCACATTTTTACCATTTCTTTCCTTTCCATTTTATGTTTTCTTCTTCCTTTAATTGTCCTTGGTTTTCTATGGTTTATGTGCTTTCCATTTCCTTTTTGTTTTGAATTAATCCATCATCTTCTTCTCTTGAGCTTTGTGAAAGGAACCTTCACATCTAGATAACTTGCTATCTTAATGTCCAGTGGGGATTTCACTTAGCTTTCTTAATCAACTCACACCATATTCAATATTCTTAAAAAGGAACAAGTTAATCCTTCATCATTTGGTATCTAGAGCATTGGTTGTCCTTGAATATGGTGTTTTCATGTTCTAACCTTGTCTTTTGTAGCTATCTTTGAATGGTCCACATAAAAACAATGTTGGCAAAAACTGTTCACGATTTTAAAAGATTAAACTGCACCTGCTCAGTGGTCCAAAAATTACGTTCTTGATGTCCAAAGAAAGCTCTGTTAGTCTAGTTTTTAACAAAAAAAGAACCAATGCATTTGGAGTTCGGTGGAGAGAGTTATGATTGAAATAGTAAGCAAAGGTCAGAGTTGCCGAGATCACCGCGAATCAACGTTTTTCAGGTTATGTTGGGTAGTTTTGGCTACTGTTTTTGTTATTCTTCTTACTCCTAAATATTGTTGGATAACATGTCTTTGTGTGCTTAATCATTGACCTTCATTTCCAAAAGTTTAAATGCATGATAGCTACATGTTTGAGTCTTTAAATGTGCCTAACTTTTGTTTGAGTCATATGTCATATGGTAGCTTGAAGTTTTCTTATTCTTGTTTTTCCAAGTATTTGAATCTTGCTTTCACTTTATGTCTTGCTTGATGTATGCTCCATGAAATTGATTTTGGTCTAAAAGTTGAGGAACTAAGTGTCCAAGGCACCTAAAACTCTTTCTCACCATTTTATGAAACTAGTTGTGAAAGAAGAAAAATTTGCACTAATTTTTTGCCTAAAAATCGAGAGCAACCTTGCTCCTTGGTGAACTAAAAGTGTGTTTTTCACTAGGTGTTATGCTACTAGTTTTCATACTTGAGAATTGGGTGATATTGGCTAATTAGTTCCATGCTTTAACTTGGTTATGATCTTTCTTGGTGCATGCATGATTTAAGACTTCAAGATGCTTGTCAAGTACTTTCCATAGAGTCTTAAAAATTTGCTTTTCTTGTGTTAGTGTTGTTCAAAGTTTTGTCACTAATATTTTTCTTTCCTTAGAGTTTAGCTTTCCTTGTTTTTGTGCTTTTCTTGCTTATCACTAGGTGTTCTTTGTTTTGTCTTAGTAGTTTTCTTTTCTTGAAACTCTTGGGGTGTTGTGGCCGAATCACTTGTCTTGCATTTGAAGGTTTTGAACAAGTTTTTAAAAGTGTTTGCTTCACTCCTTTGGTGGATTTTGAGTACTAGCCTTGCCTTGTTACTTTGGGAGTGTGATCTAAAACACTTGAGTTGCCTTTTGGGTTGGATTTGGTCTCGATTTTCATGTTGTCTAACCCCTAATCCCTTTATTTTGTCTCAGATTTGAGTGTTTTTGTTGTAGGAATCATGGCAAGTTCATCAAATGCACCTACACCAAACAAAAATAATACATTGATGAGATTGCTTCGGGATTTGGAGTTGTCTAGGAAGGAGGCCTTTGAACAATTGAGAAAGGACAAGGGACAAAGTGACCTAAGAATTCAAGAGCACATTCAAAGGCTTGAAGCTAAGGAGCAAGAAAGAGAGGCGAGGAAAAGAGGGCATTCTAGGCGCAAACCATCACAAGAGAAGCAAACTCCAAAGATTCCTAAGTTCAAAGGAGAAAATGACCCAAACATCTACATTGAGTGGGAACAAAAAGTGGACCAAATTTTTACCATTCATGTAGTTAGTCATCAAAAGCAAGTAGATTTGGTAGTCTTAGAGTTTGAGGATTATGCCATGACTTGGTGGCATCAATTATGTATGGACAATATTAACCAAGAGTCACTCGCGACTTCTTGGAGGGACCTTAAAATTTGATGCGCGCTAGATTTGTTCCTTCCTACTATAGGAGGGAGACTCTTTTGAAGCTCCAAAGGCTTCAACAAGGGTCCATGTGTGTGGATGAATATTACAAGTTAATGGAGTCCATGCTTCTAAAAGTAAGACTCCAATTTAAAAGTGAAGAGGAAAAGGAAGCTAGATTTGTGAGTGGGTTAAGGAGGGACATACAAGATTTAGTAGAGTTATATGAGTACTCCTCTCTTGACAAAGTTTTACATTTGGCCATCAAAGTTGAAACTCAATTACAAAAGAAAAAAGAGGCCAAGAGGAGTGGTTCATACAATGACTACTATTCTAGTACTTGGAAAGATAAAGAAAGAAAACATGATAAATTACCACTCAAGAGTTCCCAAGACCCACCTCCTATGACTAATTCATCTAGGCCTTCTAATGAAACTCCTAATTCTTCTCAAGGTATAAGGATAAGTTCTATAAAATGTTTTAAGTGTTTGGGATATGGACACATAGCTTCAAATTGTCCTACCAAAAGAACCATGGCCTTAAACCTTAAAAGAGAAGTAAAGAGTGAACATTCTTCTCCCCTTTCCCCCAAAAGTACTTCTTCCCACACTTCTTCTTCAAGTGAAAGGATTAAACCCCTTGAAGGTGGATTGTTAATGATAAGGCACCAACTAAGACAAGTTTCCAAGGAACTTGACCCTTCTCAAAGACAAAATATTTTTCATTCAAGGTGCCATATCAATGACAAACTATGTCCCCTCCTCATAGATTATGGAAGTGGTATAAATGTGGCTAGTACAAGGGTTGTGGACAAGCTTGGCTTGAAAACTATCCCTCATGCCAAGCCCTACAAGCTATCATGGCTTAAGGAAGAAGACATTAAAGTAACTCAACAAGTCCTCATTAACTTTTCAATTGGAAATTTTAAAGATTAGGTGTTATGTGATGTTATGCCTATGGAAGAAACTCATATTTTGTTAGGTAGGCCATGGCAATTTGATAGAAAAGTCTTTTATGATGGCCATGCTAACACCTATGCTTTCTCCTTCCAAGGCAAGAAGTTCACACTCCTACCTCTCTCACCCAATCAAGCAAATGAGGACCAAAATAAAGCGAAAGATAAGAGAAAAGATGAAAAAGAAAAAGAGCAAGTTACCTCCAAAGTGTTACTTGCCTCTAAAAAAAGATTTCCAAAGCAAGATGGACATCACCATTCTTTCTTCTCTTGCAAGGCTCAAAAGGAAGACCCAATGTGCAAGCATGAGAAGAAGAGTGGTCTAGAA
Organism: Vigna unguiculata; assembly: GCF_037176805.1. Classification (NCBI taxonomy): domain Eukaryota; kingdom Viridiplantae; phylum Streptophyta; class Magnoliopsida; order Fabales; family Fabaceae; genus Vigna; species Vigna unguiculata. The sequence goes on along the minus strand of NC_140795.1, from coordinate 16,961,103 downwards.
AAGAAGGATGACCTAACCAAAGCTAGGGGTAGTACCCTTAGAAAAGATGGAACAAGAGCTCATAAAAGGGAGGCGCAAAACCTCCCCCAAATCAAGTCAAGCTCCATCTACAAAGGCTTAAAGACTTTGTGGTCAAATTCTCTCCAAGAAGGGGAGGATGATTAAGGATTGACCCCAACCAAGGATGAAGGCACATGCTTAAGAAGACTAAGCATGTTTAGAAAGGAAGTTCACGAATCCTTCATCCCTTTCATTTGTGTTTGTTATTTTTGATTCTCTAAGTTGACTTAGTTGAATCAACTTTAGTTGACTTGTTGACCTTTCACTAGGTTTGACTTGTTGACTATAGTTGACTTGACTTAAGCCAACATGCTAATCTATGTTTATTTGCTTTGTAGGTTAATTAGGAGTAAGAAAGCAATGCTAGGTGGCGCATGATGATTGGGGAGCATAAATGATGTGGATGAGAGAGTAAAGCAAAGGCATAAAGCATAAAGTAAAAGGCATAAAACAAGTGTACCTATGTACCTTTGGTCTCCTTTGTTTTTAGCACACTTTGGCCACTTTTTGGAGACATATGAGACACATTCTTTGTCTCCTTTTGTGCTAGAACAAAATTAGCCTTGCACACACCATAGTTGGCTCTTTTGTCTCTCATTTTTGTAACCTTATTTGACCTAGTTTCTAGAAGCTTGGGTTAGGTTTTTATAGAGACATCCTTAGGTATCTTTTATTTGCTTAGAGGCCCCTAAACTCTTCTATATAAGGGGTGCTCCTAGACATGTAAAAGGATTGAACATTTTGAAGTAAAAACACTCTTGTGTCTCAACCATTTGTGAGAGTTTCCTCCCTTGGGAGTGAATACTTTTAAGCCTTATCTTGCATAGCAAGTGGCGGCACATATCCACTCATCTTCAAGGTTGCCATGGCTTCTAGCCTAGCCTTGTAGTGGCGTGCTTCTCACATTTTTACCATTTCTTTCCTTTCCATTTTATGTTTTCTTCTTCCTTTAATTGTCCTTGGTTTTCTATGGTTTATGTGCTTTCCATTTCCTTTTTGTTTTGAATTAATCCATCATCTTCTTCTCTTGAGCCTTGTGAAAGGAACCTTCACATCTAGATAGCTTGCTATCTTAAAGTCCAGTGGGGATTTCACTTAGCTTTCTTAATCAACTCACACCATATTCAATATTCTTAAAAAGGAACAAGTTAATACTCCATCACTGTTCCACTTCGAATCTTAGACATTGTCAAGATGTAAAACCAAGTTGATTTCTCAAACCCTGTTGTAGGAGCACACACCGATATTTTCTCATGTACTAATCTCTAAACTCAACCGTCCTTGTAAAACTTATGGTATACGATCTTAGAACTTGATCTTGTATCTCTCTCAACCCAAAGCGTTGCTTCTTAACTTTCAACATTATTTCTCAGCCCTCTAAACCAAGACTCAACTTTCATCATCTATCGATATACAACCCTCTACATCTTTGCACCTTTGAGATAAGAAATTTTCTCATAGGCCCTGTCAATCCTGGTAAGGGTGAGTAGGTCAAATTGAGTTGAATCTGCATTCCCTCATCCCTACAAACACAAGACACAAAACACAGAGGCGTAACAGCAGAAACTATAACATACAAGGCAACACCCGTCAATTACAGACTACCAAACCTTTTGTTTGTCACCCTTCCTTCCCCAAACCATTAGAATTAAGAAAAGAAAAACAACCTTTGATCTAATCATGAGTGTGCACCCCCATCACTTTATCAAGATGTTTTCTGTTCTTAAAACTTTTGGTTTCACTGACAAACTCGACTAGACTTGACAACTTACGCCCGCGAGGCATGACAAACCGACAACCTCAGGTCATCCTAAGGACGAATTGCTCTGATACCATCAATGTAACACCTCACTTAATTAATAACGCTAATTAAAGGAATGTCACACGGAATAGTATTATAAACATAGTTCTGGAGTATAGACACTACTCCTCACAATTATCCAAGAGAAACTCGAATAGGAAAAGGGGACACCACGATTCTGATAACAAAGTATAAAAAAAAATTAACAGTATTTAGAATTAAAGCCCAAAGACAAAGAGTACATGGTCCATAGCCCTAAAGAAAAGCCCAGCCAATAGAATCCAGCTCAGACAAGCTATGCAGCGGAACCTCCATCACCCTGATGACCAGGGGTATTTCTCACATCTGCTCACATCAAAAAGAGAAAACCACACATACAGGACATACGACAAACAACAGAAGGGTAAGCTAGAGCCGAAAAATAACTTATAATGTAGTTACATACAATTTCACATTCCAAAACAGTATGCGTCAACCGAACAAGTTATGACTTTTCAAACAATACACTAAGACTCAGACTCGACTCATCCGGATACATATAATTAGTCGGATTTAGCGGATGCTTACACTTGTGGTGGATTTCCCTGCTCACCCCCGAGCTGCTCACCCCGAGCCAAGTGTTACAATGTCTCAATCCTCCACACACAAGGTTAGCCCTTAATGAGTTTCAGGCATCCTGCTACTCTCACCACAAGAGTCAGTCTGCTCTATGTGAGTCTAACTGACTCCTTAAAGCGCCAGGATGCAACCTTACCTTGAATCCTTACTAAATTATATAGATGGGGCACCACCATGAACTCCCACTAATAGGGGTCATGGAATTACGTCCCAACCAACTAAGGCACCACCATAAAGTCTCACCTAGAGACCTATGGAATTACGTCCTAACCACATACCAATCATATTCCACCAACCAAGTAATACTTCTCATGCATATAAATCTCATGCCAACCTTTATAACCAATCCTCATGCATATTCCATGTTAAAATCTGCACCAACACATCATTCTCAAACCATGAAATATAGAATTATATTTCATACCGATACCATGCCACTTTAATTACCAACCATCTCATTTGTTTTACATACCAAGATCACCCTAACACATCAATCCAATTCATAACGACAAATATTTAATGCATTTCACATACCTCATGCTTTAAATAGAGTAAATCAATCAATCAAACAATCCATCACAACCCAGTGAAGAATACAGCGTGGCCTGCAGTAGATCTCGCTCAACCCAGGAGCCCTCGCTTAGGCAAGAGGGGTGCCCTCGCTTAAGCGGTAGACTCTTGCTTAGGTGAGATCGCGACAGAGAGCCTGAGAAGTTTTGCGAATGCTCGCTTAGGCAAGGCCATCTCGCTTGGTTCTGTTATGATGCAGTTCTTATCTAGCAGTATCATTTAAGTTTACTCAAATTCTTATTGAAATTCAGTCCTGCAGTTTATATTTGTATGAATCAGTGCTAAAACTATTTTACAATTGTGCATCAGTAATTCCTGTTTGCTTAACAAAATACCGTGCTCTTAATTCCAATATTGCTTGTGTATCTGTTATGCAAACAGTTTTTCATTACATTTTCTTTTTATTCTAGTGTATCTTTGCCATCTGATTCATAATTGTTGTGACAAAATTCTTGAAACTGTTGGATTAACATACAATGATTGGCACATCAGTTCCTTAGCAGTATTCTAGGAGTGTTTGAGCTGCTTTCATTTTCGTTGAGATTCATGTTGATTGATTCTGTTAGTGATTGTGATGTTGTTATATTATATGCATTAGTCTGGAAAAAAATGCTTTCTCTTGATTCAGTTCTGATGTTTCACTTTTGTTTAGAATCAAGACCATGTCATTGTGCTCCATGATGTTGATTGCTTATTTTCACTTGTGGTCTGATATTCTAATGCATAGTTTCAGGTCATGCACGGTAGTTTCTGTTTTGCCTTCTCCGTGTGCACAATTTTGCTTTACATTTCACTCCTTCTTGTGATAGTTTCCTAAGTTGCAATTGAATTTCCCTACTATTTCTGTTTGGTAAACTGCCTGAGTGAAAGCTGATGCATGACTTTTCTATTTGTTCTGCACTGGCCGAACCTCTTTTGGCTCTCTCTTATGTCTTTCTAAAAAGTTTTTTTTGAGTTGAATCATTTGCTTTCCATAGTCGTATGTATCTAGTTGAGTTGATTTTGATATATTGTTGTGAATTCTTTGCTAAAGAAGGAGTATTCCATGTGACCTTGGATTGAAAAGAAAACAGTGAAAAGATTTGCTAGATGCACCAATATCTGAAAAAAAAAATAGACATTGATTACTGAATCAACTACTTTGAGTTATAAAAAAAAAAAGAACAATGGCTAATTCACAACAGTATTTGTGTCAATTTCCACGTCAACTATGTTTGCATATGTTATCATTCTTGATTCAACTTATTTTGAATCTTTGTTTGAGTTTGGTTTTATTCATCTTATTCTAGATACCTTCCATAGGTTCCTTTTGTGTGCCTTCTTTATTTGTTAGCTTCTTTTCTTGCTTGTCTTTATTGGCTATCCATTGGGTTTGTCTATTAATTCCATCACTTGATGTTGTCCTTGCCTCATATTTGAGCTTTTCTTGTTTTCCTGATTCTTTTTGCTCTCACGCAGTAGCTTGACTTGCTATTGTTCTGTTTTGGATTCTCTAATCTCACTATTTTTGGCAGTTTGTAGGTACTTGTTTGACGGTGCAGTTGCTGTGAGTGGCACTACTGTGAGGCAAAACCTTTTCAGTGGCTACCAAGAGGAAAAAGGAGTGAACTGGGACCTTCAAGGAGGAGTGCAAACACTTGAGAGATACACTTTGGAGGCTGGATCGAGAGAGACATAGCTTAGCATAATTCATGTTCTTTTATTGTGCTTTCTGTTTTGTATCACGAATTTTGGGTGTATTTTTAGTTTGCTGTTTCTTTTATTTCATTTGGCTTAGGTGGGAAAATGCTTTAGAGCAATCCCATTCTTAGCAAGGCTTGTAATAGTTTTAACGTGTTTAGTGTGAGGTTCAAGAGGTTCCAAAGGCCACTTGTATCTTCACTTATGTTTTTCGTCTAGTTTATGTTTTCAGTCTTTATGTTTTATGTTTTTATTCTTTCAATGTCCAGATTTTGTGTGATTTATGTTTGCCTTTTATGTTTTTGGTCACCGTGATATTTAGATGCTATGTGTTTAACACCTAGTTGACCTTCTTTTGGTCTTTAGGTTTTATTTTGTCCACACACTTTGCAAAATTGTTTTTCACACAATCTGTTTTCAATAGAATTTTATTGAGAATTTTTTGTGAAAGTTGTTTAGAAATCTCTGGCTAGGAAAGGCTTGGTTTCTAAGCTTGTCCAAGAGACTCACCTCCCTTTCCTGGGAGTATTTCTAGACTATTTTCACTCAATTTTCTCTTTAGGAATTCTTAAACTCTTTTTTTGAGAAAAATTGTTTGGTAAAAGTGTTTTCCAAAACTGTTTGAAAATGAGTTTTCCTTCTTATAACCGTGTGCATATAGGTAGGCATAGTAGTGTGCATATAGGTAGGCATAGTAGTGTTCATTTAGGTAAGCATAATAGTAATGAGTTGCATCATACCGTTCATAGTAACATTCCATTCTTTGGGGAAGATATATGACCATTATCATTTAGAGATTGGATGTGGGATATAGAGAAATTGGTGTAACCCTTGTTTAGTAAATATAGTCAAATAGACATTATTAGGCATGTTACTTCTAGGTTTGTAGGTTGTGCATCTGAGTGGTGGCAAGAGAGGCAATATAGAGTGAAAAAAGGGAGAAAATCATGCATTAACACATTTTTTGAATTAAAAACATGCATGTGGAAACATTTCATTCCCCCTTCATTTAGGATAACTAGATAGCAACAAGCTAGGATAAAAGACTTTATTGACATAGGGGATGAATTCATCCAAAACATTGCTAAGTTTTCTCGATTAGAAAAAGATTTTAAGCACAATTTAGACTTGCTCTTGAGTGAACAAAGAAAGAGAGAAAAAACATAAGAGAGAGCAAGCAAAACTTAAAAAGCTTCAAGAGTTTGAAAAGAAGAGAGAAAAAGAAGAGCTTGAGAAGCTTTGTGCTAAAAATGAACAATAGGAAAAAGAGATACAAGAGAGGAAGAAAAGAAATGAAGAAGAAAAGACAAAAGAGGAGTGTCTTAGAAAAGCCAAAGAAGAGAATGAGAGAAAAGAACATGAAGCAAAGAGCGAGCTTGAAATCCCATCACAAGTGATAGAGTTAAAGAGCATTTCAAAAGAAGAAAGGGAACTTAGTGTCAGGGGTTTGGTGATTAATTCTTCACCAATTCCTTACATAAAGATCTAATTTCAAAAAGGAGTTCTCCCATCTTTACACTCTTCTCACTTTTTTATTAAATCTTTTGTCCTTCTCAAACTTTTTGTTCTCAATCTCATTCCCTTATTTCATCCTCCTCACCATCTTGTGCCAAAACACACTTTGACTCTAAAATTCTTTTCAAAAATCATCTTAGTCAAAGTATAAAACACTCTTTTTGGGAAGTGGGCCTAATACTATCTTTTTCAATCTTTAAAGCCCATTTTCACACATTTCTCAAGCAATTATACTGCATGGTCATTATGATTTTAATGTCATTTTGTTTGATGACTATTGCAGATTTGTGTTTGATCTAGGTGGACCATTCAATTTAGTTGTTGTGAGCCTTTCTCAATCCTCTTGATCTGAGGACAAATCCTCTTCAAGAGGGAGGGGATGATGTGACTGCAACAAGGCTTATAGCATTGGGCCAATGCCTAGGCCCATTTCTTTTAATTTCTTATATTTTCTTTCATTTGTAATTAAATAAAAGTTGTTCTAATTGGGTTTGTTTTGCTAATTGCAGCCTATTTTTCCAAGCTTCCAATTATTGAAGTCTTTGGCATTGGGCATGCGGCCCAAATATTTTCATACTAATACTTCCAATCAGCATGCTTTGTTGGACCATAATGTTGGAACTGCCACAGCCCAATATCTTCTAGTTCAATCACACGCACCACCATTTATCCCACCAGTCAGACTTCCATTTGATTCCAGCATGGGTCAGGATTCTCGTTCCTTCACGTGCAGCCCCAAAATTATCCACGCGTGGCTTGCTCTTCCATTCGCACATCCAACGCTTCTTCAAATTGTTTTCAACCTAATTGGGCCCGAGCCCAATCCTTCCAACCAGTCTTTCTTCACGAGAGAAGGGCGTGCTGCTAGGGTTTCTTCACACACCTTCAATTTCTTTGTTGTGCAGCTTTCTCTTTCTTTTGAAGCCAACCTCGCCCAGGGTTTCCTCACGCAAGCATCCCTCTCTTCATGCTTCACGCCTTTCACTGTATCAGTTAGGAATTTTGTTTAGGCCAACCAACCCTTAGTTAATAGGGTTTCTGTTTTCACATTTTCCTTGTTTTTGATTCCGGTTTCCTCTTGCATCTATAAAAAGGCAAGTCATTGTTTGTAATCTTCAGCTTTGATGAATGATACATTCGGTTGAGATCACTCCCCCCATTCATCAGCTCACCCTAAACCCTAGATTAGGTTCTACCGCCTAGGGTTTGCGAAACCAGTGAGATACGAGCGCAATCCGAGTGATAATCGCTAGTCTTAAGACTTCTGCGGGGATCAATTGGTAGAACACCGATTGGAAGAGGCTTTCCGACGAGTACCACGACGGAGGATCCTCATCAAGTTTGTTCATAAGAAATGTTAAATTGTGTTTTATGTTTATCCTTGCAAGTATTAATCTAACAAATGAAGCTAGTAAGGGTCCAACACAAAAGGAAACACAATCAGGTTGGGAAAATGAGCTTTGGGCTGGGTAAAACCTCAGTTTAAGTATTAATTCTTCATCAATTCCTTACATAAAGATCTAATTTCAAAAAGGAGTTCTACCATCTTTACACTCTTCTCACTTTTTTATTAAATCTTTTGTCCTTCTCAAACTTTTTGTTCTCAATCTCATTCCCTTATTTCATCCTCCTCACCATCTTGTGCCAAAACACACTTTGACTCTAAAATTCTTTTCAAAAATCATCTTAGTCAAAGTATAAAACACTCTTTTTGGGAAGTGGGCCTAATACTATCTTTTTCAATCTTTAAAGCCCATTTTCACACATTTCTCAAGCAATTATACTGCATGGTCATTATGATTTTAATGTCATTTTGTTTGATGACTATTGCAGATTTGTGTTTGATCTAGGTGGACAATTCAATTTAGTTGTTGTGAGCCTTTCTCAATCCTCTTGATCTGAGGACAAATCCTCTTCAAGAGGGAGGGGATGATGTGACTGCAACAAGGCTTATAGCATTGGGCCAATGCCTAGGCCCATTTCTTTTAATTTCTTATATTTTCTTTCATTTGTAATTAAATAAAAGTTGTTCTAATTGGGTTTGTTTTGCTAATTGCAGCCTATTTTTCCAAGCTTCCAATTATTGAAGTCTTTGGCATTGGGCATGCGGCCCAAATATTTTCATACTAATGCTTCCAATCAGCATGCTTTGTTGGACCATAATGTTGGAACTGCCACAGCCCAATATCTTCTAGTTCAATCACACGCACCACTATTTATCCCACCAGTCAGACTTCCATTTGATTCCAGCATGGGTCAGGATTCTCGTTCCTTCATGTGCAGCCCCAAAATTATCCACGCGTGGCTTGCTCTTCCATTCGCACATCCAACGCTTCTTCAAATTGTTTTCAACCTAATTGGGCCCGAGCCCAATCCTTCCAACCAGTCTTTCTTCACGAGAGAAGGGCGTGCTGCTAGGGTTTCTTCACACACCTTCAATTTCTTTGTTGTGCAGCTTTCTCTTTCTTTTGAAGCCAACCTCGCCCAGGGTTTCCTCACGCAAGCATCCCTCTCTTCATGCTTCATGCCTTTCACTGTATCAGTTAGGAATTTTGTTTAGGCCAACCAACCCTTAGTTAATAGGGTTTCTGTTTTCACATTTTCCTTGTTTTTGATTCCGGTTTCCTCTTGCATCTATAAAAAGGCAAGTCATTGTTTGTAATCTTCAGCTTTGATGAATGATACATTCGGTTGAGATCACTCCCCCCATTCATCAGCTCACCCTAAACCCTAGATTAGGTTCTACCGCCTAGGGTTTGCGAAACTAGTGAGATACGAGCGTAATCCGAGTGATAATTGCTAGTCTTAAGACTTCTACGGGGATCAATTGGTAGAACACCGATTGGAAGAGGCTTTCCGACGAGTACCACGACGGAGGATCCTCATCAAGTTTGTTCATAAGAAATGTTAAATTGTGTTTTATGTTTATCCTTGCAAGTATTAATCTAACAAATGAAGCTAGTAAGGGTCCAACACAAAAGGAAACACAATCAGGTTGGGAAAATGAGCTTTGGGCTGGGTAAAACCTCAGTTTAATTATTTTCATGTATGGCTATGTCAAGGTGAAGCAAGGCCTCACAAACCAAATGAAAATAAATTGGACTCTTGAATAGTAAGCAATTATTTTATTGGTTATTCTGAAATATCCATGAGCTTTAAATTGTATAATCGAAATTAAATACAATTGTTGAGATAGGAACTGCCACATTCTTTAAGGATATTGAGTTTGGAGGAAGAACAAGGTTATAAACTTTGTCTTAGAGAAAGAATTGATTATAATTCCAGAACCTATTCATAGAGTTGCTTTTGATAAAGCAAGTTCAGAACATTTACATAATATTCCCACTCAAGATAATTTGGTTATTCTTGAAGAATAAATTCAAGATCCTCAATAACACATGTCTCATGAGTTTCTCCTTTTGCAGAAATCCATGAGAGAAAGTACAAGTGCTATTCTAGATTATTATGTGGTATTTCTCCATGATTTCAACTTAGAAAACTGAATTCAAGTAATGAATAAGGAGTATAAGTCTATGCAAAATAACAAGGTATGGGAAATTGTGGCTAAGGGATATTTAAGACTAAGTAAGTTTTGAAAGCTCATATCGAAAGCTAAAAGGATTCTTATGACTAAGGGCTATACCTAAAATGAAGGGACTGATTTTAAAGAGACTTTCTCTCCAGTTTCATCGAAAGACTCTTTTAGGACAATTCATAAGGTAATGTGGAAAGGTATAAGACTCGTTTTGTGGCTAAGGGCTATACCCAAAGGAAAGTGATTGAATTTAAAGAGTCGTTCTCTCCAATTTCATTGAAAAACTTCTAAGTATTTAAAGGAAAGGCATTTAAAGAGACTCTAAAGAGACTTTAAAACTAATCTTAAGTAGACACCTAAGTAACTAATGAACAGGTTGCTTTTCACACTCTTCCATTGGTTATCACAAGTAAACTCCAACTCATTCTAAATGCTTATAAAAGCTCCAAACAAGTTGGTGCAGGTGAACAATCTAGTTGGCACACTTGTTAATAAAGTAGTAACACTTTCACACAGATTTCTAACTCTGACGTGTCAATTTTAGTTGTGCGAGTACATACATGGCATCAACAACTTCTTTAACTTTCAAGGGTCCAAACAACTCATCACAAATGTGAATTAATATCCTTTCAAGCTTCCCATAGCTAACATAAGATTTGAATATCAAATACAAAAAGTCAACCCTAGGTTAAATCTACATATATTGTTCGACCCATCCAACTTTCTTGCTCAAATTTCCTAATCATTCATTGTTAGCACAATTAGAACAAATATCCTACACACTACCTCTACAGTAAATTTTTTCTAATGTTAATCTAAAACTAAGACTAAGTTATATTCCTATACCATACTAATGAAAAATCTACCAAATTAAGAAACTACACTAAAATTGATCTAAAAAGAGCTTACTAGTACAAATTAAGCAAAACTATAAGAATTTGACCTTTCTAAACTAAATCTAGTCTAAAAACTACTAATTAACCACTAAAACTAACCTAAAACAATGCAAATAAACATGTAAAAAAAGGATTTATGGACTTATCAATGGTTTGAGATCCACTTAAGCTATATCTATCTATTGGATGGTTGTGGAGTTTCTAGGAGTAGTGCAAAGCAAACTCTTATTGCTTTGTTGGAGTAGTGCAAAGCAACTCTTATTGCTTCATCTACCATGGTTGCAAAATTTATAGCATGCTATGAGACATATAGTTGTGCGATTTTATTGAGAAACTTTGTCACTAGGTTTCAAATTGTTAAAGAAATTGAAAGACCACTTTGATGATATTTGTGTTCAGTGGGAGTTGGTCATTTATGTGATTTATGTTTAATGTTTGGTATTAATGGGATATTGTTATAATTTTTGGGTTACATCTATAAATAATACAACTTAAACCATCAGAAATTAAATATTTTAAAGTTCAAACAAACATAAAACCCAAAACTACCAAAAACTAACTAAAAGAGGAAATTTAAACATACTTTATAGCTTGACACATGGTGTTCTATATGAGTGACACATGGTTTTCTATACAAATGATACGTGTCTAAATTAAAAATACACTCTTTTCATTTCTCTCTCAAAACATATCTCTTCTTTTATTCTTAAAAAACCCTAGCCCAAAACCCATCCCATCCATTCTCCTTGTCTTCCTCTCACCCTCTTTCTTCACTAGCCGAAAACTTATCACATCCCTTCTCTCCCTCTTTTTGTCACCTTTCTTTTCCTGTCACTAGCCTAAAACTCATCCTATCTCTTTTCCGCCTTTTCCTCTTCTCTCCATCTTCCTATCGCTGTGTGATATTTTTTGAAAACCATTTTTATCTCTATCTCACCATGGTAGTTTCATGATTTTCTCTAGTTCACCTGTCAATCGTCTTCTTCTTCTTTCATCCGCCTTCAGAAGTTTCCATGAATCGGTATACACTCACTATTTTTTCGCCTTCACCTTTTCTTTAACTCGTTAAAGTTTAGGTTTTTCTATTAGGATTTTTTTCATAAGATTCAACTCATTATTTTTTTGTTAGGGTTAAAAGTTTTTGTTTTTTATTTTTTGGATTTTTTGTCTTTAAAAAGTTAAAGTTTTTGTTTTTCATTATATTTGTTTTTGGTTTTGCACATTTATTCTTTTAGCATGTTCAAATTTGTATTTTTTTTCACGCATTCTCTCCATGTATTTTCAATTTTTTTACATGATTTTATTTTTTCACATTTATTTTTTGTTTAATTCTCTCCATGTTATGTGTGTGACAGGAAAAAAGGACAGCAGCCTAAGAAAGACAAAGGCTTAATGATACACTTGAGTCCGCTGACAAGTACCTGCAATTCCTAGGTACGAGTTGTGGAAGGCTGCTCAAACTAAGTCCGATAGGCACATGACATCACAATCAGCTCAAATGATATATACACGAATAATAAGTACATCTCGTATTGGACACCCATGGTTTATATGATTCCCCGTTATGATTAAACTTGCTTATGTGGTGCAGGATGAGTTAGTTGAGCAAGAGACTTAGAGTTCGTTTATTGGTCATGGTCGGGACGATATATTGACAACAGTGATTGGAAAGCCAGAGCACCTAGGATGTGCTCGTGGTGTTAGAGGTTTTATTGGTCTTCAAGATTAATTTGGTCCTCCACAAAGAAGTAACAAATCCTTGAGTCAAGAGGCCTTGAGAAAGATGGAGCAACAAATGGAGGAAAAAATGAACCAACACATGGGAATTATAGAGCAATGCTTCCTGGAACAACTTCAACAACAACAACAAATACAAAAAGCACTTGAAGAAAAAATTTGTATTTCAATCCACTCGTCCTGAAAAACAGCAGGTCATGCGTCAACATGTTATATTGAAGATGATGACATGGCAGAAGTAGAAGATGAACCTCTAGAGAAGTTGCTCACAAAATTACACAAATTGAAGATAGGACTAGTAGTGCTAGAGTGAGAGTTAAGAGTATTTGGCCTCCACTGTCATGTCCCATTGTACATCAATCTGAATGATGCACTAGAGATCGTTGCGGGAGACAAGATGTTAAATATTTCAATTTTAAAATTATGGTGCATGTAAGATTTTTTATTGTATTCCACATTTAAAACTTGGATTTTTACTTTTTAATTTATACCTAATTGTCTTATTGTAGGTACATGGATAGAGTAATTGTGGAACAAGGTCGAGATTACATATGTGAATTCATTGAACCTCAAACCATTCAAGCTTTTGGAAACACACCTGATCACGTGAAAAGTTATCTGGAAACATGGATGATTGAGTCAAATAGAGAGATTTACATTGCGTCGTATATTGATGGGTAGGTGTTATTGCTTGTAATATTTTATGAATTATTGTTGATTATTCAACTAAGTACTTATGATTGATGATAGGTCTCATTGAGTCAAGTTATTAATTTCTGCATGTCAACTTATGGACTTGATATGTGATTATTTTCTTTTTCATATTTAGTGTAACAACCAAGAATTTCATGGAAATGTGGGTAGAACAATTTCTTGATGAAACTTTTAGTTTTGTTGTAATTGTAAAAGTTTAGACAACTTTACAATTATTAGTAAAAATTGTAAATTCACCATGTTGTTGGAATATAATGTGAACTGTTCTGGGACTTTTCTGTTCTTTAGGTGTCGGAATTTATAAATAGAACAAAACTTAAAAAAATAGTTGAAATTAACGTCTATCAGTGCAAGGAATGACGTCAATTTCAGCATTTTTTCCCCTCCAAATGGCGCGAGTTGAATGTCGGGTGGGATTCGAACTAACATTAAGTAACGTCAGTTTGTTTTCAAACGTTAAATTTAATGTCACCCAATATGACGTCAGTGTTTTTGCAGACGTCAAAAGCCGAAAATAACAGATGTTATAAGGACTTTTTGTGTTACTAATTAGGTGCAATTCGTTTATTCTTTGAAGCTTGCCACTTCTATTTTCTAGTATTATATCCTAGGGGATGTTGTATCAACATCACCTACTATTAGTGCAGCTACTTCCGAAACCTTTGGTATATTATATATCTGACCATCTTTAGCCTTGTCAGCTATCAATCTTAGTTTCAAATCTTGATATGGTTAATCTTAATATCTATCTTTGGCCATCCAAAATGATTTTGTATGTACATCATGATCATCTAACATATCTCTTAACGTTTTTACAATTTCAACATCAACCTTGTTTTCGTTCTTGCCATTACATATATGAATTCATAAATAAAAAAAAGGTTAACAACCATATTATGAAGAAAGTTAGTGCTTTTATTTTGATTAATATTATGTGTTATGCATATAATGTACAAAGTGAGAAATGGTTAGAAGAAGTATAGAATTAAAAAGGGCATTTTATCATAAAAAATTCAGTATGTTATGTAATTCATTCTCAGTGTCATATATGTATAGTTTAGCAAACTTAGGTAGTTGTCCTGGCAGTGGTAATAAGCTTCCTACTGTATGACATGATTGTCCTTGTATTCTCAAATTTGGAGGTCCTTTTCCATTGTTGAATGAGTTATCAAGCTTTGGCTCATGGGAAGTGAATGTAAACATCATGTTATATGCTCGGATGTTTTGCTGGTAATTCTTGTTATCTATAAAGTTACTACTAAATATAAGATGTTGTAGTAGAGATGGAGGTTCTTTTAAGAGTATGAGTTGAACTTTGTCATTACCAACACATGGTTGAAACTTTGGATTAACAACATTTCTATGTTTCATTATTCTTTCCTAGTCCCACATATATCTGAATAGCCTTCAAAGCATTTGAAATTTGTTTTAGCTAATTTATTAAAAGATTGAATATAACTTAACTTCAAAGTAATGGACCAATGATTTATTTTTTACTTGAATTTGTTATACTTTGTATTTGTTCTCTTGAAAGTATTTCTTCATCATCATAACCAAAATCATTGTCAAATGTCTCATCTATTCATATGTGAAAACATCATCATGAGATGGAATTATACATATATAATAAATGTAATCATACAAACAATAATGCATATGACAATTAATGTATTTGAGTAAGGTACCTTAGGATTGACCACTAATAGTTGGAGTAAGATATTTTTGAAATTTATGAACTTCATCTAATCCATTAAAAGCATTTGATTGACTTTCTCCAATAAATGTTGTAGTGTTTTTTTGTGTTTGTTACTTGAGATGCATTTTATGTAGGAGATTTTTCCAAATTAATTCTTCCATTTGATTGTTGATTAAGAAAATTCAAAGTAGTTTCTAACAATGGTATTAATTTCATTTTTTGTTGTTTGGAACACTTTATCACATTCTTAATTGTATTTTTCTTTTCAATTAAAATATTCTTTCCTTTCAACCTCGCATTTGCAGATAATTGCTTCTTGATGTTATTTCCACGTCCATAGAGTGTTGAAAATGTCAGAAATTGTTATATTTGCATTATAAATTTATAATACAGTGTTGATTGACAACTAAAATTTAAAATTGTTGTTGTGGACAAAGAGAGAAAATGAATGCTTACCCAAATTTTCTTTGATTTTTGTAATTCATTATGGTAGAGAAGATGAATTTGAAATTTGAAACTCTTTGAATGGACAAAGGAAAAAAGGTAACTCTTCTTCTCTCCATATGATAGTTGATAGTGGACAAAATACTAATTAAAAAAAGTGAATATATGAATTGCGAACTTTTTGTAGGGGTCACTCTTGTGTAACAATAATGACTTGATTTAGTTTGAAATTTGAGTTCCAATAGTCACTTTAAATAGTAAGCTAAATATGGCAGTTGATAATATGATCAATTTGTGAGAATATGCTAAAAGTATGGGTAGTTGATAAGTATGGGCATGGGCAGTTCATAAGTATGGGCAATTGAAGGTCACTATTGTGTTCCCATGGTAGAAAAAAAAAATGAGTGATGTGTGTAGTTTAATACTTAAGATTATGATTAATTAAGTAACAATTGTTGTGTGAAACATTGGAATGAATTATCTTCTTTTTGCATCCCTATTAGCTTGAAAGGAAATTTACTTTGCTAATTATTAAATCTCCTTTTGTGTTAAATAAAGTATCTTGCTAAAAGAATACATTGCATAAATATTACCAACTAATATTATGGTAATATTTTTTTATAATTAGGATTGGTTATTGACAATCCCTAATATGCACAAGTTTTTTTTTTTTTTATGAAAAACACTAAACTCATGTTATAAATGGTAATAATTTTATTCTATCTTGACAGTATCATTAATTTATCTTGTACTATTAGTGACTAGTAAAAGGTAATTATTTTATTTTATTTTTAACTTTATTCATGACTAATACTTGCAATCAATCTTGTTGTATTTTTACCATTCAAGAATAAATGACTAATATTTTATCCATAAAATGCTTGTATCTAAAATAATATGATGGTCATTCAAAAAGTAAAACACAACCATAACAAAGATAATCCTACTCATAATTCAAAAAGTACAAAACAAAACCATAACAAAGATAACCCTTCTCGTAATTTAATTTTCTCCTTTTTGAATGTCTTGCTCATCTTGGTTGTTGACATTTGAGCATTTTTTAATTCTTGTGATAATTTATCATTGTCAATTTCTAAACACAATCTCTTGCATGGAGTTACAAACAATGATGTATTTTGATCATGATTTGTTGATCCACAAAAACTTTCCTACAAAAGTAAAGAATATATATATATATATATATATATATATATATATATATATATATATATATATATATATATATATATAAGGTCCTATTATATAATATTATATAATGTAATAAAGAGGAAATAAAAACGATATATCAATATACTTACAATACAGGTTTATGTATCAGCTCCTAAATCATAAATAATATTTCCACTCAATTGTTGTCCACTATGTTGAAATTAAAAAAAGAAATTATTATATTAGATGTACATAATACACATATTAATTATTTTAATATTATATATGATATATATTTCATAAAATGTTATGATAGAAATGTGATAGTTATTATACCTGTTCAGGTTGAAGTTGACCTTTAATTTCCTCAATAATTTCAACATCATTAGAAACTTTAATAACTGACATAGATTTGCTACGTGATTGAACTTTAACCTTAAATGTCAAAGTACACTCTAAAATTACATCTAAATCATTTGGAAAGCATTTAGGATCATCCTCACCGGTTAAAATATAAAGATGTTATTAAATAGAAATGGTTTTAGTATATTGTAAATATCTATATATAAACAACACAGATAAAAGGTTGGCTAATAACCTCAATCATAGACTTTCTCAAATTTGCAGTTGACATTTCGATAATCCATTGATCCCAAAGAACAAAGTTAGAATAATCCTTTCCATAACAAACTTGAACTTCCAACTTGTACCTAAAGAGTAAACTTTATTAATAACATTTAATTTCACATGATAATATCTAAATACGATTTTAGATTAAATAATGGTTAAATTATGCCTTTGGTCCCCATTTTGGAGTCAAAATCTCAAAATGGTACCCAAATTTTTAAAAGTCTCAAAATGGTCCCCTTTTTTGTTCAAACGTCTCACGTTTGTCCTTCCCGTTAAGTCAAGGTTGACGCCGTTAGAGGGAGTGCCACGTGTCAGTTCCTCGATTTTTTGAATTTTTTATTGATTTTTTTTTTGATTTTTTTTAAAAAAATCAAGAAATTGCCACGTGTCAAGCTGTCATCATGCCACGTGGTAGTGATAGTGACACGTGTCAGTATTACGCCACGTATCATTTTGTTAGTCTCAATTTGGTCCCTTTATTTTAATTTGTCTCAATTTAGTCCCAATTTTTGTAAAAATTAGCAATTTTGTCCCCCTTCAAATTGAAACAAAATTTAATTTTATATAAATGTTATACAAATATTTTTATTAAATTTGATATTTGTATTCAAATTGATATTTTTATTATATATTTTTAACATAGCTAAGTTTAGTTAAAATTATGTTTCACATTCAACTTTACTTAAAATTGTTTTAAAATTTTAAATTTATATGTGTTTTATTGTAACATGAACTAGGTAATTTATGAATTTTTTTCTATTAACATTATTTTCTATTAACAACTTTTAAACCATTTTAAATAAAGTTCAATGTAAAATATTAATTAAATGAACTTAATTTGGTTAAAAATATTTACTTGAAATATCAATTTTGATGGAAATATTTGTGTACATTTATACAGAAATTAAATTTGATTTCAATTTGGAGAGAGACAAAATTGCTATTTTTTACAAAAATTGGGACTAAATTGAGACAAATTAAAATAAAGGGACCAAATTGAGACTAAGAAAATGACACGTGGCGTAATACTGACACGTGTCACTGTCACTGCCACGTGGCACGATGACAGCTTGACACGTGGCAATTTTTTTAAATTTTTAAAAAAAAATTAAAAATAAAATTAATAATAAAAAAATTCAAAAAATCGAGGAACTGACATGTGGCACTCCCTCTAACGGCGTCAACGTTGACTTAACGGCAAGGGCAAACGTGAGACGTTTCAACAAAAAAGAAGACCATTTTGAGACTTTTAAAAATTTGGGTACCATTTTGAGATTTTGACTCCTAAATGGGGACCAAAGGCATAATTTAACCTTAAATAATTGTCATAATATACTAATATACTAACTTGAGAACAGGATTGTCGTTGTATTTGTCACATTTATTGCACTTGAAAGCACCTACTTGATTAGTTTTTCTATTATAGTGCGTGCATGCAACATAACTCCAACCATCATCAACTCATTAAATTTAATTTAATTGTAGTACCCATAGTAACACACGTCATTTCCTATTGAAATAAGCCAACAGAAAAGTCAAAATACTCTTAACTATTTGAAATCATGTATCACATTTAATATGTACTTCATACCACCTCTTTTTATGACATTGATCTCTAAGATACTCTTGATTGTCACTTTAAACATAAATCTTTCTTGTTTCCTATACTGGGAAGATATAAGCATTTGAGATTGATGTTGACTTTGACTCATCTTAGCCAAAGGCATTCTACCAAATATCATACAAATAATTATACATTAATATATATATATATATATATATAGAGAGAGAGAGAGAGAGAGAGAGAGAGCATATGTGAATTTATATTTTGATATTTATATTTATTGTACACAATAAATATAAATAATACAAATTCACATAGGCTCTATATATTTCTCCTTGAATTCCCTTATCTCTGGTATATCATCATCCGTAAATAACTTAGACCCATGCCATGAGTTACATATAGAAACAGGCCACATTCCTAAACATATGTTATAATCAATAATTATTTAAGTAATTGAAACATTGTTCATATATAAGTGAATGAAACATTGAATTACCTGATGGTGCTTTGATCTTTACTTGAGTCAAAATGACTATTATTGTATCAGAATTTTGTTTTTCGTTCAAATGGCTTAAAGTGTTAGTTACACAGTTATCCCATAGGGTACATCCAATTACACTACCACTGTAAATTCATGAAGTAAATCACATTAAATAACTATTGTTGCAGCTTCAATTTCTGAAACAACTAATATTAATTACCTTATATCCATGACATTATAGAACACATAGTTTGAGTCGAGTCTATTTTTAACATTGTCCACAACCTAATTATATCTTAGAATCATGACACCAAACGCATTAGATAGCATAACATAATTGTGTTTAGAGGTAATAAGTACAAAAATATAATATAGGCTTCCCAATCAAGACACCAGTAGTAGAGTATGTTCCATCTACAATTTCCTTTATGCTGTTGAAATTGGACACTCTGATAGGCACATTTGCAATTTCTTGCAGCTTAATAGTTGTTGCACCAATGAACATTAATTTATAGGGGTGTACACACACCTTATATTGTCCTTGGTTCTTTAGGATTTTGAAATTGTGCATAACATAAGTTTGACCCTTAACAAAAGCATGTATGACATTACTCTATAGGCATCATAGTAGTGATTGTGAATAATACATAATATATATTATATAAATGCATCATAGTGATATACCTTATGGTCCACCAGACTCATCTAAATATGCTTACTAGAATCACGATTTTGAACGATCCATAAATCAGTTATTCTAACACCAAGCTTTAATGTTTCTCGCTTGCCATCAATATCGTTTATTAGATCAAATTTCTTGGTCATGTAATATAAAAAAATCAAACACTATATTATTAGAAAGTCACAACTTCTAAAAAAAGTAAGAAAATATAACAAACTTGAATTGAAAATTAATAAGCAAAAAATAAAATCCAAATTTGAAGCCCTTACTCTAGATAAAGGAAAAAAAAAAGAATGGCATTCGCAAATATTCTTCCCTTGTTGAAGCAAACGTACTTGAAGTACAACATTGATTATTTTCTTTCTTGCCCTTCCAATAAAACTTTGATTCCTTCTTCCACATTCATTTAGTTTAACATTCTCGCTTATGCTATATCTTTATCATAAGTCAATATGGTTAAGTTCCCATTCTTGTTTTCTTATAAATATATACATAAGTAAATGCCAAAAACGTATATTAATACTATAAATTATAAGACCTTTTATTTACATTATTCTAACCTCAAATTAGTATATGTGTATATATAATTAGCATGAGACCCTTTATCTTTTAAGACTAATTTAATTATGATCTCATTGCATTCCTTTTGAAAGCTTGTGAGCATATGGACATTAATAATTAATAAGTTTGAATATGTAGATTGAATTCCTTTGACAACAAATTATTAAGTGAATGTATCATTGTATTTTTCTCTTCAAACTATTAATTTTTCTATATTATTTAGGATATACTAATGGATTCTTCCCATACAGAAGTGTTGCATGACTCTGGCCCTATTTCAGTGTGCAAACAAATTAAGGTGATAGTTAATAAAAAGATAAGCATGATGCAGTAGCTCGATGTGCAAACAAATTAAGGTGGAAATCGACGTAGATTGAACTTACTCATCACAAAAAGGAAAATTATTGTATACAATAAAAAAGCAAAGAAACAACTTTGATGCTTACTCAAATTTCGTTATCTTTGCTTTCTGCCAAAATAACAAAGGGAGATAAGATGAAATTATTTGAGAGTTTGATATTAGATAGCAACCTAGAAAGATATAAATAAACCAAAAGAAGTGAAGAATAATAAAAAAACAAAGAAACAACTTCGATGCTTACTCAAATTTTGTTGTCTTTGCTTTCTGCCAAAATAACAAAGGGAGAGAAGATGAAAAATATTTGAGAGTGTGATATTAGATAGCAACCCAGAAAAATATAAATAAACCAAAAGAAAAGAAGAAGAATGCTTACCCAAATTTTTGTTGTCTGCTATCTGAATTGACAGTGTTAGAAAAGGTAGATTAATAGGAAAGCTTTAAAAAAATTCATTTTTGTGGATTTAGCAGTTGACACTTTGTGGTCCATAAGTTTCGTGGGTGTGGATATCAGGTAGTTAAGCAATTTTATAATTAAGCAATTTTAAAATATAATTTATAACAGTAAAAATGGGTAATGTTTAAATGACCAAATAAGCCTGATTGTACATAGGTGTCGATAAAAGAGAATGGACATTGTAGTAAATTTGGTAGTATCTTCTTTTCCTAATATGTAGTAGATAATAGATATATTTTTTAAACCTTTGAAATGAACTATTAAGTAAAACAAATATAATAATATTGTAAGTATTGAAATGGTTGGTTTAGCCAAGAAGGGAGGGTTCAATTGGCTTTATAAAACTTTTTGAAAACCTAAAACCCTTTTTTGTTAAATTAACAAATTAAAATATGAAATCAATCGGCTAATATTCTAGGAAATTATGCAAAAACATGAAATGCACGAAACTCACTCAAACAACATGCTTTCTCAATCAAGATACGTTCCAATCAATATATCCAACTTGGTTGCATTACCAGGCAACGTAAAAACACATGCACACTTAACAAAGACTGGTTTAAATGATTTTCTTGAGATTTAGATGATGCACAAGATCAGGAAAAGAAGATCACACAAACAATTTTATACTGGTTCACTCAATAACTAAGTTACATCTAATTTATCAGGACAACCTAAACTTGATCATGCACTAAATCAAAAAAATTTACAAAATCCCTCTGAGATTACACTTTTTTATCAAAGTAAAAATACCAAGATTCTTGAATCCCACGAGAATTTTATCCCCAATATTGTAAGAATCTCACTTACAGACCTGTAATCACACTAGGAACAATACAAAAGCACAAGAACAATAAAACATGATGGAGGCTCTCCCTAGCCAACCAAACATGTGTTCTTCAAGCTTCAACCAAGCCAAAATGTTTCCAAGATCAACCAAGATCTTCAATCTACAAATGTAATTGTATGATTTAGAGAGAGTTTTCCAAATATGTGTGATTGTTTTCATGCTTAGCAATCTCAATTCATTACTCATCTCTCTGAAAACCAACTTAAATAGTTTGGTCATAAGTGAATTCAACGGTTTGATTTGTCCATACAATCTGTTGATTTCACTTGACTTAAGTGAAATCAGCCGATTGAATTACAATCAACTGATTGAATACATTCATACCAAAACTATATGTAGCAAGCTTTTTAACCTGTTAAAACAACCTTTTTAACAAATTAAAAAGGACATACCTAAGAAAAAACGACCTCTAACCTTTGTCATATAGTCTACGAATATAACACAACATTTAAACTTCTTGATCTTCACTTCATTTCTAGATTCAACAAACACGAAACTTGATCATCAATGCATCTTCCTCAATTCTTCATCAACCTTATATGATCACATGCACTTTGCTTCGTTTTATGTATATATCATTAATGTTATATTTTATTAGATAAAATTAATTTAATTTTTACATACTAAAAAGAAGAATATTTAATAATAAGAATATTTATATTATTATTTAATATAAATTGATAGATATAACTTTTTATTGATAAATATTTGAAGACCAAATTATTTCATCACAATTATTTTTATAATTTATTATCAATAAACATATATTATTTTTTAAATATTATTATCTTAATAAATAAAAATAAAATATATTTTTCTAAATTTAATTTTATAAATCATTAAGTATTTAGATATAAAAAAGAAAAAAATATATACAAAATTTAATAATTTAAATATAAGTCACTTTTTAACATAATAAATATGTTGAAAATATGGTAGAAAAAAAGGACGCACATTAAAAGAACTATGTACTTATGACTAAAATGTATTTAAGAACACATATTTAAATAACTAATTAATTTTTTAATTTTAAAAATCAATTAATTTTTAAAATAATTTTTAGGGATGTCTATCATTGTTTGAGTTGATTAAGAAAAACCAATCATCTATGAGAAAATTTTTGAATGGCAGTATAAATAATTTGTATTGTTAATAAAATATATATAACAGTCTAAATCATAAAAATAAAAATATATATAAAAATATAATTTAAATATAAGATATTCTTTAATAATTTATAAAATGACAAATTAATTAGAAGTCATAAAAGAAAAGAACTAATAATAAAAAAATATTATAGACAAATATATTAAAAATATATTAGATTTATTTCAGTAATGATTAAAATTAAAGAAGTAATTATTTATTTATTTTAAAAGTCAACAAATTTTTAAAACAATTTTTACGAATGCATATCATGAATTAAATTGATTAACCAAACATATCAACTTTATATATAATTGACTTTTTGGAGATTTATATAAAAGTTTTAAATTTGAGAAATTAATAAATATAAAATCTAAATAATAAAATATATGATGGTGTCAATCATAAACAATAAAATAAAAAATAAAAAATACTATAAAAATGTTATTTAAATATAAGATATTCTTTAATAATTTATAAAATAATCATTTAATTAGAAGTCAAAAAATGATAATTAAGAATAAAAAAAATAAAATAGACAAATTACTTTTAAAATAAAAGAATAATTTATAAAATGACCCATTAATTAAAAGTCGTAAAAGGATAAATTAAAAATGAAAAATAGTATAGACAAATTAGTTTAAAAATAAAATAATAATTTATAAGTGACCAATTAATTAGAAGTCATAAAAAAGATAAAATTGAAACAAAAAAAAAGTATAGACAAATTAGTTTAAAAGAAAATGAATAAAAAAGTAAAATAATTTTCATACACATGTCACAGCAAAATAAATATAAAAAAAATAAAAATAGACTAAAAAACTAATTTTTAAACCACTTGTCAACAAAATAAAATAAATAATAAAGTAAATTACTTACTACAAAATATATAGTTTTTATTGGCCATTATGTTTTGGGTGTTTAAAAAATTTGTTATGTTATGAAATGTATAGATGTCCATTGAGTTGCTAGCAGTTACCTATGATTGATTGTTATTGATGTTATCATGAGTGTTGTAACCATTGAGTTGTATCCCTTGGATTGTCTTTTGTATCTATAAATAGGGACTTCTCCTATTGATAATTACACATAGAAAATCAATCTCTACTCTCTATTCTCTTTCTCTCCTTTATTTTATAACATGTTATCAGCATGAAGTCTATCCAACTGAGGTAGTGGAGATGTTTTCTCTTTAAGAACAATGTTCTACGTACCTCAATTCACGCTCTTTCTAACCCTTTCCTTATTGACAATTTTGTATTCTATTCTTATTTTTTTTGTGATAAAAAATTATTTGACTTTATCTAGTTTCATTTGTCTTATTATTATTATTTTTATTGTGATGTTGATTATTTTAATTATTGTCTATATTAATTTTATAGTTTTATAAATAAAATTTGATTATTGTCAATATTTTATGAGCTAGTTTTAAAAAAAAAAAGTCAAACCTTACAAAATCTGAATTTATGACTTTTGATATTATAAGAAAAAATTACTCATATTCTTGAGTATTAGAGACTAAAATACATCTACATGTGATGAGTCTAGATGATGCTTTAAAAAAAGGGGAAGAAAGAAATAAAGCATCTTAGCAATAATTTACTCTTATAACAACAATATCGTGCAAATTTTTTTTCACAAATATTCTCAAATTATTTATGCTTTCTTATGGCTAAACAAAACACCGAGTTTTTGATGAAAATCATGAGATCAAATTGGTTATGCTTCATTCCCAGAAGTGAATGGAGCAACATCCATGAGATTGAATTGGTTATGCTTAATTCTCAAAAGTGAATGCAGTAACATCTGATCCATATTTTTGTGATCATAAAGGACATTTGAAAGAGAAATTTTGTCATCAGAAGTGGAACAATAGTATGAAAATAAGAAAAGAAGAAGATGAAAACAATGACAAATAATATGAAAATATAATTTATCACTACGGTGGTAAAGACCATTTGGATTGTACTTGTCTTACATAAAAGCATCCTAAAAAACAAAGATAAGAACATAGAAACACACTTTGTGTTTATAAAAATATGGATAATATGGATGTCACTCATCTTGATATTGTTGTTTTTCTTAGCTAAACTAAATGGAAGTATTAAGAACTTTATTTTATAAAATTGCAGAAGAAGTTTTTATGTGACAGTACAAAATATAGTTTTATATATTAAATTATTTTTATTATAATTTAATTGAAGGTGAATTCTCTATGGCATTATTACTATATAAAATATGCATGTTTGATGTTGGTTATCTATAAGTAAGAATCAATATTTTCTTTTATATTATGAAATGTATATGTGAAATGAGTGTATAATGAACATTTATTATTATATATAGTAATTGTTATAAAAGGATGAATGTATAATATTGATAATTTCTAATATTGGATGACACATGAATAACATTATTAAACTTGAATTGGTATTATGTAGGGAATATGCATGATAATTGAAAAGTCTTTCCTAAATATATATAAAAGTCATCATTTGCGCATTTACGTGCACAAATTAAATGAAAAAAATATATATTTATGGTGTATTAATCGATTGAAATTGAATTAGAGGATGTAACTGAATTTGTACAGTAAATTAACGTACAAAGAGGCAATGAAGTAACTTTTAAATAAAAGTAAATAAAAATGACCATGCATTTTTGGGTGCAGAAAATTTAAGTTTTGGAAGGTAATAAATTTAAACTTGATTAGTATTAAAATATAATGGGTAAATTAAGATTGCATTAAATGATATATTAAAATAAAATACATTTTTTTTGTAAGAATGTGAAGAGTTTTGATATGGATTTGTGGTTCTAATTTTATTATGCTATACATATATAAAGGTTCGAAGATTTTGGATATGATATTTTATACTTTTAGTTTTATTTGATATTATTTGATAATATATGACTTGCGAAGTTGATTAATTTTGGATGGTACATGCAACAAATTGAGGTTATTAAGTTCATTAAAATTTAAAATTTATTATATATATATATATATATATATATATATGATGTAAGACCTGGAAAATTTAAATAATTAAATTAATAATTATTTAATAAATGTGGGTACACTAGAGCCGTTGGACATCCCTCAGTGGAAATGGGATAGTATCGCCATGGACTTCGTGACTCATTTGCCGAGGTCTGTTAAAGGGCATGACTCAATCTGGGTAATAGTGGGCAGGTTGACAAAGTGTGCTCATTTCGTCGCCATTAATCAGAAGTGGTCGTTGGATAAATTGGCCGAGTTGTATGTGCGAGAAGTGATCAGGTTGCATGGTGTGCCTGCTAGCATAGTATCAGACAGAGACCCGAGATTCACGTCTCGCTTTTGGTAGTCTCTACAGGCAGCGTTGGGGACCCAATTGAGGATGAGTTCTGCATATCATCCACAGACTGATGGGCAGTCGGAGCGTACGATCTAGTCCTTTGAGGATCTCTTAAGGGCTTGTGTGTTGGACCATATGGGAAGTTAGAGTGAGATGCTTCCATTGGTAGAGTTCACGTACAACAATAGTTATCACTCTAGTATTGGTATGGCGCCATATGAGGCCTTGTATGGGCGACGATGCAGGACACCACTGTGTTGGAATCAAGATGGCGAATCATTAGTGTTGGGTCCAGAGTTCTTACAACAGACTACCGAGAAGGTTAAAGCTATTCGGGAGAGAATGAAGGCAACTCAAAGCAAACAAAAGTCCTATGCGGACAAGAGGAGGAGGCCCTTGGAATTTGAAGTTGGGGATCATGTATTCCTCCGAGAAACACCAACGGCGGGAATAGGAAGGGCTATCAAATCAAGAAAGTTAACTCCGAGGTTTGTTGGGCCCTATCAGATACTAAGAAGGATTGGTGTTGTAGCCTATGAAATTGCTTTGCCACCGCACTTGGCGAATTTGCATAATGTGTTTCACGTGTCTCAGTTATGGAAATACATAACAGATCCATCCCATGTACTAGAGTCAGACTATATTCAGATCGGGGAAGACTTGACGGTGAATGCTAGGCCGGTATGGATCCTTGACTCGAAGTGAAAAAGCTGCGAGGAAAGGAAATAAGGACAGTGAAGGTCCTCTGGGATGCAATCACTCAGGAAATGACTTGGGAGATGGAGGATAGCATGAGGCAATCTACCCACACTTGTTTCCTGGTAAATGCAATTTTTGAGGACGAAAATCTTTAAAGGTGGGGGGAATGTAAGACCCAGGAAATTT
The DNA here is from genome assembly GCF_037176805.1 of Vigna unguiculata. Classification (NCBI taxonomy): domain Eukaryota; kingdom Viridiplantae; phylum Streptophyta; class Magnoliopsida; order Fabales; family Fabaceae; genus Vigna; species Vigna unguiculata. Next base: position 16,933,712 of record NC_140795.1, on the reverse strand, counting down.
AAATAATTAAATTAATAATTAAATAATAATATGGGTAGTGGAAGCCTTTATGGCATTTAATGTTAGTATGGTGACGTGGAAAAGTACTAGCTCAAGTGGTTGAGAGTACTTGGTTTGTGTGAGAGGACTTGGGTTAGAGTCCTATGTATGCCTTGGTGTGTTATTTTATGTATTATTTTGTTAATATATTGGAATGTTAGATATGATAATATAATCCTACAATTTTAGGAATTATCACAAACATGATTTGGTTGAATTTGGTTGTGTAAATTGCCTTGTGATTGAGTGGTTGTGGGTTCAACCCTTGTTGAGAACAAATTAATCTCTTTATTTTTGTTAAAGTACTTGTGGTCTGAATGTGAAAGGATGTGAAAGCCTAGAGACAATGAGCAGCCAAGGGAGTTGGCAGAAACTGTAACACCCCTGATGGATAAAACATCATAATGTCTATTACAAAAGGTAGGAAAGCATAGCATAAAGTGAATCCCCCATCGGTAGCCCCGCTCAGTTGCTAAGCATCAGCATGATCACCTGAAGCCACATCTCCGCTCAGTTGCTAAGCATCAGCATGATCACCTGAAGCCACATCTGCTCCCACGTAACAAGTCACGTGATCATCGCCAAACACAAACACACAAACAAGCAAGGGTGAGCTGCGAAAGGAAAAATATACAAATAATAAGATAATAAGAATTTACCCTCACCCAATCTAACTTAGTCAATTTTAGTTTACCGACCTTTTTATAACATTATACCCCAATCTCATAACCTATATGAGAAAGATCCATGCACCACCTTGGTCCTTAGGGATTATCATGCTCCCACGAGCCTGCCCGCTCGTGGTCCAACTCTACGGACCTCCCCGCCCGTAGTCCAACTCTACGAACCTGCCCGCTCGTAGTCCAACATGCGTGAACACCTACTATGAACCTCCCCGCTCATAGTAGCCTCAAGTGTGAGCACGGAACATACGAACCTCCCCGCTCGTATCCCCACACAAGAGTACAACAGATACGGACCTCCCCGCCCGCATCAATCACGCATCTCAATCTCCGTTACGAACCTCCCCGCTCGTAACTAATCCAGCATATCCCTAACCAAGCTTCTAAGAAAAGGAAAGAAAACGTCCATGCGAATCCATCTGCAAAGGACCCCTGCCACTGCACTCCCGCCTGGCGCCTCTCCCGAGACCGCTAGGCGAAACCCGCTCCAGGCCGCCTGGCGGTGTCTTTCTACTGCCGGGCGCCTGTCCTCACCATCATCTCTGTTGCGTGACTTACCGCCTGGCGGGGCTTCTCCCACCGCCGGGCGCCACACCAGTAAGGACACTCCCCTACTGGTTTATACACTTGCACAGAGTTTCATGCACATTCAACTATTAAATCTCACATCCAGATCACTAGCTACCAATGTTTACAATACTACCAATCATCAACTCATCCAACTCACAAGCATTCAATCCAAGTAAGCACTCAATCATGATCATTGGAAGTTAAACGTACACAAATCAGTCCCCAACTTGCACATGCGGTACTATGACCCGAATACCACTATCAACATTACTTCTTTTCTTTAAAAGGATACTACTCTCATATCATACATTCCCAACAGATAGTTTATAGCAATACTCCCACCCAAATCATTCACCTGCTCTATTTCAACATAATATGACACTTTACCCATTATCAATATATCATACATTTCATAAAAAAATACAACTGCATACTAGCATTCTGAACATGCACACGATGGTACCAAAACAGTCTTGCCAATATATTCATTCGATTATCTTGAGTCCGCATAATTTAGTTCATGCATTAACCCATTCCACTAGGTGACTTTTACACCACACAAGTACCCCCATTTTATATTCAAAATCATCCCCCAACACCCACACTAAAATCTGTGGTTCTCTACTGCACACCCTAACCCACTAAGCACGCCAATCACTACTGGCCACTTAATACCGCATGGCGGCACATAGGTTACCGCCGGGCGGCACATCAGAACCCTGAAAATCCCAGATTTCCCGCATCTGCAGAAAAACCTATTACCCCCAAATTTCCAATTCAATTTCTCATCGCAGATTTAACCACATGCATTGGTTTAAGTAGCACACAAAGATCATTTTACGCACTCTAATTGGGATTTTCAATAACACATTGCTACCCCCTCTACAATCCAAATTGAAATCAACATACACCATAGTATTCATACACCCAATACACACTAGTCGGATTTCCATACACCCGTTAAATCAACATTCAATCACGTCAATGAAAGCATCATCAGCATTATATAATTACCACAGTTCGACCATATCACAGAAGCATCAAAACAGGCCAAAATATGCAGTTCCAGTGCGTGCCGCCTGGCGGGTCCACCATGGCCGCCAGGCGGTTCATCACAGAACCCAGATAACACTATGAAATGTTGTGTCGCCTGGCGGAGCACTCTTAGCCGCCAGGCGATTCTGGTAATTTTTCCAGAATTTACGAAATTCAACGCGAAAATGATAAAATGCAACTGTCAAGCCACAAAATCATTCCAGAATAGTAAAAATACGAATAACAAACATGAACAGCTCCCCTTGCCTCTGATCCTCGCTCCAATTGAAATTTAATGAATTGTGCTTGTTGTCCAAGGCCCCCCTCTATAGGTACCTTCTTCAATTCCTTCAACCCTCACTCACTCCCTCTAGAGCACGAAAATTCCCAATCTCTTCTCTGTTTTCCTTTGCTATCACTCACTCTCACTCTTGGCCTTCTCACACACTCCTTTCCCCCTCCCCAACTCAGCCCAATTTAATAAATTAAAAGAAAAACGAATTAAATTTTTTTTTTTTAAGTTTTATAACCATTATTCTTGTTTAGTGCACCTAAACTGACACCCCTCTGTTTTCTCATGGAATTCCTATAGTTTTTCAGATTTTCCATCACCTGGCAAAAACAAAAATATAGATAAAGTCCCTTTCCTTTAACACAAGGTTCGAACCCATGACCTCCCAACTACCAAGTTCATGCACAACCACCAAACTAATTCATGTTCCTTGTCAATTTACTCATTCGTATGAACTTAAATCATGCTTTCACATTCACAATATAGTAGCAAAGTAAAACAAAATTTAAATGAATCTACTAATGACATGCTCGAGACTTGAACCCAAGTCCCTTCAACCTAATTAAGTGCTCTAAACCACTTAGGTTCACGTTGTTTCTTGTCTAGGATTTATCAAAGAACTCTCTTATGGTAGTCTCAACCCCTCATTTCTTATACTCTATAAATTATTAATTTTTATGAATTTCTTGGATCTCACATTACTCCCAACTCAAAAGAATTTTCGTCCTCGAAAATTTCACTTACCAGAAAATAATTGTGGATATGATTCCTTCATGATGTCCTCCATCTCCCACGTTGCTTCTTGCGTTGCCTCATCCCAAAGAACCTTTACTGTCCGGATCTCCTTCCCTCTCAGCTTCTTGACCTGAGAGTCCACTATGCTTACCGGTCTCACGTCCAGGGTCAGATCATCCCTGAACTGGACATCATCGGTCTCTAACACATGGTTGGGATCCGCAATGTATTTACGCAATTGAGACACGTGGAACACATTGTGTAAGTTGGCTAGATGTGGTGGCAACGCAATTTCATAGGCTACCAGTCCAATCCTCCTGTTAATTTGATATGGCCCTATGAATTTCGGCGTTAACTTTCTGGATTTGATTGCTCTCCCAATGCCTGTAGTCGGGGTGACCCGTAGGAACACATGATCCCCCGCTTGGAATTCTAGCGGCCTCCTCCTTTTATCTGCATACGACTTCTGTCTACTCTGAGTCACGCATCCTGTCCTGAATCAGTTTGACCTTTTCCGTCGTCTGTTGTAACAACTCCGGCCCAATAGTCACTGACTCTCCATCCTTATACCAACATAGTAGGGTTCTGCATCTTCTGCCATATAATGCCTCGTAAGGCACCATTCCAATGCTTGAGTGATAACTGTTGTTGTATGTGAACTCCACCAAGGGAAGAACTTCACTCCAACCACCCAAATGATCCAATACACACGCCCGAAGCAAATCTTCTAGTGACTGAATCGTTCTTTCTGATTGACCATCTGTTTGAGGATGATATGCAGAACTCATTCTCAGTTGAGTTCCCAACGCTGCCTGTAAACATTGCCAGAACCGCGAGGTAAATCTCGGGTCACGATCTGACACGATACTTGCTGGAACCCCATGTAATCTTACAATCTCCCGGATGTATAACTCTGCGAGTTTATCCATTGACATCCTCAGATTGATTGGTAAAAAGTGCGCACACTTGGTGAGTCTATCAACTATTACCCAAATGGCATCATGCCCTTTTACAGATCGAGGTAGGTGAGTCACAAAATCCATAGTGATACCATCCCACTTCCACTGAGGTATCTCAAGTGATTCTAGGGTACCTCCTGGCCTTTGGTGCTCAATTTTAGCCTTCTGACACACTAAACAGGCTGCCACAAAATCCGCCACATCGGTTTTCATCCCAGGCCACCAGAATGACTCCTTAAGATCCTTATACATTTTCGTCATACCCGGATGGATACTGAGGCGACTCTTATGCCCCTCATCTAGAACTCTCCTTCTCATCCTCCAATTCCCTGGCACACAAACCCGATCTTGAAATCTTAAGATGCCATCAGCCCCCATCTTGAATTCCTTTCCTTTCTCTGTACCCAACCATCCAACAATCCGTTGTAATTCAGCATCATGCACCTGCCCCTCTCGGATCTCCTCAAGGAAGGTGTTTGTAACTGTTAACATACTGCACCGGATATGATCAGAATCCAGTTGTAAACCCAAATTCATATCGCGCAATTTCTCTATCATTTCCAATTCCTTCATCATTAGTGAAGACATATGCACCCGTTTCCTGCTCAAGGCATCGGCTACCACATTAGCCTTGCCTGGATGGTAGAGGAGTTCAAAATCGTAATCTTTAAGGTACTCCATCCATCTCCTTTGCCTCATATTAAGTTCTTTCTGATCAAATAAATACCTTAAGCTCTGATACCAAATGTAACACCCCTGATGGATATTACTAGATAAAATTTATTTTTCATAAAATATACTGTAAGAAAATCAGTCATTTAAATAAATTCCCAAGCGCGGGAAATTTCAAACTTGTCTTGCCATAATCCATTCGTATTGTCTCATCTTTATTACAAGTTCATAATGGATAAAACATCATAATGTCTATTACAAAAGGTAGGAAAGCATAGCATAAAGTGAATCCCCCATCGGTAGCCCCGCTCAGTTGCTAAGCATCAGCATGATCACCTGAAGCCACATCTGCTCCCACGTAACAAGTCACGTGATCATCGCCAAACACAAACACACAAACAAGCAAGGGTGAGCTGCGAAAGGAAAAATATACAAATAATAAGATAATAAGAATTTACCCTCACCCAATCTAACTTAGTCAATTTTAGTTTACCGACCTTTTTATAACATTATACCCCAATCTCATAACCTATATGAGAAAGATCCATGCACCACGACGAGAGTACCTCGCTCAGGCGAGAGGTACTCGCCTAAGCGAGAAATCGGGGTTGATGCATGTGTGTTCTGATGTCTCGCCGCCTAGGCGAGTGTTGTTGTGTTGAGCGAAGGGGGATCTCGTCCAGGCGAGATGAGCTCGCCTAAGCGAGCTTTCGCACGTGAACTTGGCGGCACGCTCGCTCAGGCGAGGAAGCTTAGCTTAGGCGAGACAGGCCTGGTCGCTTAAGCTAAGGCTTCTAGCCCAAGCGAGTTTAGTGCAGTTTGTGTGTAATGATTGTACTCTTTGATGAATCATGGATCAGGAGATGTTGTGCCATGAGCGGGTAGGTTCATGGATGGTGGATAACATGTGATGGTATGAGCGGGGAGGTTCATACTCGATTACTCTCCTGTGGGGATACGAGCGAGGTAGGTTCGTATGTTCCGTGCTCACAGTTGAGAGATGTTGCGTGCAGGGAGGTACATAGCTTGAGGATCACATGTGTTGGACTACGGGCGGGTAGGTCCGTAGAGTAGGACTACGAGCAGGGAGGTTCGTAGAGGCAGGACCGCGAGCGGGCAGGTTCGTGTGAGCATCATGAAATCCTGAGTCCATGGCTAACTTTGTTGTATGTTAGAGGTCGAAAAGCCTTGGGGTGTGTTGTGATTGTAACCACAGTCTATTTATGATAATAAGATTGGGTGTTTTATATTATTTAAATTATGTGATTTTCTTATTTTGTTGAACTCACCCTTTTTGATTGTGTTTGACGATGATCGTGTAACTCGTTACACGAGAGCAGATGATAATACAGATGATGCTGATGGTGCTTGGACTGCGGAGTGAGGGCTAGCAAGGCTAGAGCTAGTGATTTTTACTAGTGATTTTATGATTTTTATGGAAACTTGTAATAATTTTTTATTTAATTTTATTTGAGTATTGTCGCTTTGAATATTGTATTTGGTTTTCCCGCGTTTGGGATAATAAATGTTGCGACGTTTAAACTTCTTTTCTATTATTACATTTTAATCAAAGTAATTTTTTTAAGGATGTTACATATGACATTTGATATGCAGCAATATTGTATAGACTAAATATATTGTATTTTGCTGATAGTGCAAGAATTAAACTCTCAAGATTATTAATTTATTTTTCTCATGTTTGGTTATTTGAGAAGTCAATATTAGCATTATTTTTATATCACAAATAATGTTTTAAAGGCTTCAAAAGAGCTACTACACTTTTGCAAAGAAGTCTAATAGAAACTTATTAAGTTCTAAAGATATTTGTCTAAATAAATATCATATTAAGGCAAACAATGAAGGAGATATGAAATATCTTTATATCAATGGACTTGGGTTGAATAAAAAAAATAGTATTGGAGAAATTATCAATCTTCTCTTATGACTTGTACTACACATGTATTAGTACAATTGAAATTCATATCATTGTAAACTAGAAGTTTACGAATCAAAAAGGAATTCCTTGTTTGGCATGATCAATTAGGTCATCCTAGATCTATCATGATGTAAAAAAATAGTTGAAAACTCTTATGGACACCCACTTAAGAGTCAAAAATTTCTTCAATCCAGTGATTTATCATGTAATACATGTTTACAAGGAAAGTTGATAATAAGACCATCACTAGAAAACTTTAGAAATGAGTCAATCTTATCTTTTGGAATGAATACAGGGTGATTTTGTGGTCCAATGCACCCATCATGTGGATCATTTAGATATTTCTTGGTTTAATTGATGCATCAACTAAATGGTCACATGTTTGTTTATTATCAACTTGCAATCAAGCATTTGCAAAGTATTAGCACAATTAGTTAAGTTAAGAGATCACTTCCCAGATTATCTGTTTAAGAAAATTTGTCTTGATAATGTTGGTGAATTTACATCTTATGTTTTTCATGAGTATTGTATGTCAATGGGAATTGTTGTTGAACATCCAATAGAACATATGTTCATGCTCAAAATTGACGTGTAGAATTATGAATAAAACTTCTAAAGTTAGTTGCAAGACCATTACTTATGAGAGCTAATATTCCAATGACTACTTTGAGATATGTAATTTTACATGCTACAAGATTGATTTGCATCAAGCCAACAAGTTATCATAATTATTCTATTATGCAATGGGTTTTTGGTCAGTAACCTAATTGTCTCATTTAAAAATTTTTGTATATGATCGAATTTCCCCACCAAAAGGGACTATGATGAGTCTTTAGAGACAATTGAGAATATATGTTGGATAGGAGACATATTTACAGTTTGATTTATCAACTATTATTTTTGATGAATAAGTTTTTCCAACATTAGGGGAAGAAAGAAAACATTTGGAATGAATTATCATTATCTCTCTTGATCCTCATACAAAAGAATGTGAACTCAAAATTCAAATGATAATTCATTCACAAATTAGTCAATCAATTATCAGATGTTTTTTTACTGACACAAATAGGGTAAATAAATCACATATACCAACTGCTAAATGCTCTAAATATAATTGATATTTATTCATAACACGATTGAAACGTGGTAAGCCTATTAGTTCCAAGGATAAAAATTCTTGAATGAGAAAAGGAGTTAAAAAGACAAGATGACCTAATTGGGGAGGTGTAAATCATAAAAGATTCATTTGACATAATTAATAATTTGGTTCTAGAAGAACCTTGGTTCCAGAAGAACCAAATGTATATGAAATTATTGAAAATGATGAGATCTCAATAAATTATGTCATGAATAAGATAATATGGAACCAAAGTCAACATTGACGATGTTTTAGCATATAATATAACGATGAATGTTATGAGTAACAATGAGGATCAAGATTGTCGACAAATATGATTGGCCAAATGGAAAGATGAAATAGAAGCAAAATTAGATTTGCTTGTTAAATAAAAGGTTTTTCGACCTATAGTCCGCACACCTGAAGGTGTAAAACTCATTGAGTACAAATGGATTTTTGCGCAAAATAATATTATAAAGAATGATAATTATATGAAAATCTCTGATGGATTTAATTTACCCAACAATGCAAATTCTAAAGTGGATTATTCAATAAAATTGAACAAGTCCCTTTTATGGATTAAAGCAATCAAGATGTATAATTGTCCTTATAAGTACTTGTTAAAAGAAAGGTACTTATGGTTGTATTTATGTGAAAATATCGAAAAATAAATTTGTCATAATTGTTGTTTATGCATATAACATAAACATCGTTGGAACTCCTAATGAGTTCACAAAGGCAATTGATTGCTTAAAGAAAAAATTTGAGATGAAAGATTTTGGAAGTACAAAGTTTTGTTTAAGATTACAAATTGAGTATTTAAGTACAAGTGTTTTTGTACATCAAAAGGTTTATATAATGAAGGTGCTTAAAAAGTTCTATATGGACAAGTTATACATTTTTACACTTCAATTGTAAGGCTGTTAGATGTTGATAAATGTCCTTTTAGACCTAACAATGATAAATAACTTCTTGGTTAAGAAATACCATATTTTTAATGTTATAAGAGCATTAATGTATTTTGCTTATTATACTCGATCTGATATAGTATTTGTTATAAATTTGTTAAGCAGGATATAATTATTCACCTACAATAAGACATTGAATTAGTGTAAAACATATATTTTGTTACCTTAAGGATACTTTGAATATTGCCTTATTTTATCCAAATGATTCAAAATCAAATGAGTTATGTAGATGCAGGTTATTTATCTGATCCTCACAACAATTGATCACAAACAAGATATTTCTTCACAAGTTTGGGCTCCGACATCTTAAAGATGAAAGTTTACATGAGAGGGAGAAATAGAAGATGTGATGAATAATATTATATCGAAGAATGAAGAATGATGTACTATTTTTCCTTAACTAGGTTTTTATCCAAAGGGTTTTTCCTAGTAAGATTTTAACGAGCCATGTTCTCTGATCAATGGACACCTAAGGGGGAGTGTTATGAAATGTATAGATGTCCATTTAGTTGCTAGCAATTACCTATGATTAATTGCTATTGATGTTATCATTAGTGCTGTAACCATTGAGTTGTATCCCTTGGGTTGTCTTTTGTATCTATAAATAGGACTTCTCCTATTGATAATTACACACAGAAAATTAGTCTCTACTCTCTATTCTCTTTCTCTCCTTTATTTTATAACATGTTAAACTTTTTTTGGTTTCTATTAATTTTTTTTGTAACTGTCACAAATGTTTTCTTCTATTTTGAATTTAATTATAAATGATTTGTTTACTCGTCACAAATAGTTGAAAATTAATATCATTTTATTGAATAATTAATATCATCTAGTCTTATATTATAAACATAACTATTTTTTTGGTTAAAATACTTTTTTTGTCCTAATTTTCGTCAAGTTTTGTCAAATCAATCCTAATTTTAAATAGATCCTAATTTTCGTCAAATTTATTCAATTAGGTCTTTTTTTGCGAATACCGTTTAAACGAAAATTAAACAAAATTGACAAAAATTACGACTTATTTGAGAAAAAAACAAAATTATGACTAATTTGATAAAACTTGACGAAAATTTTGACAAAAAAGTATTTTGACATTGTATTTTAGAATATAATGCACCGATACAAATTATTTCTCACATTGTACATTCTTAAAAGTTCATGTGATTAAATCTATAAATATAATGTTTTTTACTACATATTTTTATATAATTAAAATTATTTGTTTTTAATAAAATTATATACGAAATAAAATATGTGGATGAATAATATATATAATATTTTTATTTAATTAATAGAACAATCAATTGATTTAAAATGATATCGATAATGGTGCTTTCTTACTATTGTAGTATTTTTAATGTATATTAACTAAACTTTATAAAAGTAGAAAGTAAAATTTAGATTTAGTTTAACAAACAAAATACATTATTTACGCACAAATATTAAAATTATTTTCACAAAAACATTTAAATTTTATTTTGTTAAATATTTTTGTGTAAAAGTTAAATTATTTTTTATGTAGTTAATATATTTTAATTATTTATAAAATCTTTAAATCAATATTTTTAAATTAGTTTCTGAAAATAAGTTTAGACAAATAACTATATATATATATATTCGTTTCGGCTGATTACAAACTATTCAATATTTTATTTTACAAAAAGAAAAATTTAGTTAACATCATGTTTAATCAATATATTTCAATTAAAAATAAATTATATGATAAATATATTACAATTTTTTTATAAAAAAAAAAAATAAAATTGTCAATTTAAATAATGAACGGATATTTTACTTTAATCACATCAACATTTTATGTAACATCTCATTTAACAATATGAAATATTAAACAAAACATTCCATAGATGATAGAAATAAAAACATCGACTACTAAGATGTACATAATATATTATAGTCATGAGATAATCTGAAATACAATTATTATACAAAATAGTCTAATAATTTGTCAAAAGGAAACATCTATACACAAGAAATTTCTAGATACAACTAAACAACTTCATCTCCTTCTCCTTGCATTAACCTAACCCCAAAATCTTCAACTGCTCACAAAAATCAAGTGATCATGGCAAAAGGAAATAGACACCAAAAAACAAGACACAAAAGAATAGGGTAAGCTAATGTAATTAAAAGATGGTTAAAATACATTGTTGATCCCAATTTTTGCCAAGTTTTGTCAAATAAGTCCTAATTTTGGTGTTATGTTCAAATAGGTCCCGATTTTCGTCAATTTTGTTCAATTGGGTCCTTTTTCACTAACACCGTTAAAATCATTAACGGCCATAAACAGTGACTGCCACGTGTCACTTTGTGGTTTTTTTTGAATTTTTTAATTTTTTTTTGAATTTTTTAATTTTTTTTAAATGTCCGTGTGTCAACCCAGCAGTGTGTCATGTGTCAAAGTCAATGTTCTATATTCAATTTGGTCCCTATATTTGTTTATTTTTGTTCAATTTAGTCCCAATTTTTGTTAACATGAACCAATTTGGTCCCTCTCCAAACTGAAACCAAATTTAATTTTTATATTAAAATTCACATTTTTTATTAAATAATTTTATATAATATATTCAAATTCACATCATTATAACTTTGATTAAAAAATTAAATTTGGTCACATCTTCAATAGGGACAAAATTGGTCAATTTTAAACAAAATTGGGACTAAATTAAACAAAAATAACAAATATAGGGACCAAATTGAATATAGAACATTAACTTTGATACGTGACATGCTACTAGGTTGACACGTGGACATTTAAAAAAATTAAAAACAATAAAAAAAATCACGAAGTGACACGTGACAGTCACTCTCCATCGCCGTGAATGAGTTAAACGGTGTCAGCAAAAAAAGACCCAGTTAAACAAAATTGACGAAAATTAGGACCTATTTGAAAACAAAACCAAAATTAGGACTTATTTGACAAAAGTTGACAAAAATTGGGACCAAAAATGTATTTTAACCTTAAAAGATTAAATCAATTCACAATGTACTTACCTAAGTCATACACAATCAATCAATTTATATCATATAAAAATCTAATGCTACGACTCACAATTATTTGGATACAAGCATTGATGTCGGACCCTAGTAAGTTGAGCACTTGTGGTGGCATTCAATGTTGTGTACAACAGTAGACATTACCACACAAAAGGTTAGTCCGTTAACACATTTGGTCAAGGTAAAACCCTTACGCTAGGACCTCCTACTCCTCTCACCACATACCTCATTCCTCTCTACTTGAGAATTAGAATGGTTATTAGAGCGTCATGATACCTTCTGACTAGGTCCCTACATCAATGCTTACATTACACAATATATACTAATTCTTCTTGAATTAGTATCAACAAATTCTAATACATCATCAACTCTCAATATATCATTCAAAAAGCCTACCAAGTTATTAAAGTAAATCAGTCAACATTTGCTTAGGTTTTGATCCACTCGCGCTCAGCGAGCACATGGTCTTGCTGGGCAAAAAATACAATCTCAACCAATGACATTTTGCTCGCCCAATAAATGTTTCACTAGTACTCTAGAGGAAAACTTCCTCCAATAATTAATCTAGTGAGTAAATGCTCGCCCAACGACTTCCAAGTCAATGAACTCCTAACTTAGAATTCGCCCAGCGAGTAAATGCTCACCTAGTGACTTCCAATTTAGTGAAACCCTGACTTGGAATTCACCCAGCGAGTAATTGTTTGTCCACCGACTTCCAAATTAGTGAACCCCTAACTTAGAATTTGTCCAGTGATTAATTGTTCGCCCAACGAGTCTGCATAATTCTGCAGAACCTGATTTCTGCATAATTCTACAGAACCTGATTTCTGCATAATTGTGCATTCTTAAGATAGTCTTAAAAACACAAGAACCTTAAAGATGCCAAGCACATATCAAACTTCAAGTTTATCTCAAATATCAATATAAATTGACCTCAATTGCAATACTAAACATCAATATTACAATCCAAACATAATTTTTTAAACACTTATATTTCATATCTTTCACATATCATAAATCATTCTATAACTTTGATAAAACAACCAATCACATTACAGCCATACAATCTATAACTTTAACTTGTTTGTAACTTAACAACAATGAAATTAGATCCCTTTACCTGTGGAACAACTCAGACAACCCTAATGAGTATTAAAACCTCCTTCAATGCTACAAAGCTCACAACTTAACCTAGGGACAACATAAACATGATCTGGGAACATCATCAGAAACACTAATCAATGGAAAAAACACACAGGAAACTCAAATGACACATGCGGGCTAAGATTTCCCACATGCACAATCAGTTTGAGAAATTGATCGAAGAAAATTAGAGAGCTTGTCTCTGGAGTCACCCTAACCGTCTTTGATCTTCAAACAAATGAATACAAAAGTGAGATATCTAGAGAAAAGTGAGGGAGCTCTAGAGGAAATGTTTTAGAGAAATAAGGTATTTATAACTAATGAAATTCATTTATAAAAATTCTATTTATACTTTAACATTTTAATATTAAAATAATCGAGTATTCATTATTTTAAATACTTTATCAATTCTAAAATACCATTTTTTTTCTAAGTTCTCACGTCTTAATTTATATATTAAATTTAATGAATTTATTTTAAAAATAAATACAAAATGTTTACATTTAAAAATATTTTAAGCATGTAAAGGAATATGTTTTATAAAAATATAAAACAATTAAAATATATATATTAAATCAGTAGATGAACTTTTTTACTCAATATTTAGTTCAATCTTTGACAAGAAAGATAATTTGCATCTCACATTTTATAATTTCAATTATATATTTTTAATATCATTCCTTTTATATAAACTAAAACTTGTAGTTATTTTTTTATTTTTACGAAAAAATAAAATAAAACATGTTTTTTATCAATTTTTTGATGTAAAAAAAATGTTGACTAGACGTAAATTGTTATAATTTTAATTTTACCAACTAACACTTACCTGCTATATATGGTGCAACACTAATACTAACAGTTTTTTTAATTAAACAATCATAATATTATGTATGATTAAATGTTCTTTTTCACACAAATGTGATTTTTGAAAAATAAATATGTTTATTTATTAAGAATCGTTGAAGTGTGAGTCAAAAGTCTCACATTAAATATAATAGATAAAGTTAAACACTATATAAAAATAAAGGTCCATAACAACATTGTCTTAAAGTTTTTGAGTAAAAATGGTGTTAAATATCTTATATGTGTAAAACTAATGTCATATTTATAGAAACACAATCTCTCAATAGTATTATAACTGTAACTCCATATGAAAAACCCAACAGTATTATATTTATTAATATTCAAGTTAGGTAATTGATTATATAAGGTGAAATATTACGATTAATTGGTTAGATTTTGAAGTGTTTTACCAAATTAAAAATATATTATGAAAAATAAACGTGAAACAAATGTTTCATAAAATGTGTCTTGTAACATCTCAAAATTTATACCATAATATTTTCAATACATTAACACCTAAAATTTTATAATACATTACTCTTTTTATATATATTGTATCTAATCAAATAAACTATGACCATATAAATATAAAGATTATAAAAATTTATAAGAAATAAAATTGTTAAATAATTATAATAATTTTATTATTTATAATATATATATATATATATATATATATATATATATATATATATATAAATTTCATGTATATATAAATGACTATGAATTATGATAGATATACGTCTGTTAGTTAATCATTATATACATCTAAACCATTATTTCTTTAATAAAATAAAATTAAAAAAAAAGCTAATAATTATCAACGTTAACACACTGAACACATGATGACACAGATAAACTATTGTGGTGATAAGGAGGAGATAAAATATCTTAAAAAAAATAATCTATAAGTAATTGAATGAGTAACTATACTATTAAGCTTAGTTTAATTAAAACTAAAAAGTCATTATGACTTCACCTCTATAAATAATAAAAAAAACAAGACGTTGAAAGAAGGGAGAAAAGAATTGGAGAAGAGGCAGTGGTGAAGTTCCAGTGAAAAAAAAAAAAAGAGAAGATAAAAGAGACTGAGGTCATATTAGCAAAGGAAGGAAAAGAAATTATATATCATCAAAATCTCAAAACAACTTTGGTTTATTTTTCACAATAATTAAAATAAGGGAATGAGATTATTATTTTATCATTTTACTTTTATTATTTTTTATCTTCATAATTATTTTTATATTTACTTTAAGTGATGTGTCTCTAATCTTATTTTAAGTTATATTTAGTTCTCGTTCTTATTTATTTATTTATATTCATATCCAATTATGCACTGGTCTTATTTATTCAATTTATAATTACCCTTTTTATTTATTTATATTTATCTTCAGTCACGTATTGGTCCCCTTTATTTATTATAATTATTTTTAGTTATGCACTGATCTTATTTATTTATTTACACAATCATATGACTTAATATCAAAATAAAACTTATGATAAATAAAGATTTGATTTTTGTAGTTGGAGGTATAACCTTGGGGATTTAAATGAATACTTGGATCTTTATTTCATTAATCAAAATCTTTATTAATGAAATAAAGATACAAGTTTTATGAATTTAAATGAGTTTTCATTGTATGTTATTGTATTTTGTTAAGACATGTTATAATTTCATGTGATATTGTCTCACTTCCCTATTTTATGGTTGTCTATAAAAACAATATTATAATCTCATCGTAGATGGTTACCCCTGTCACAACCGTAATCGCGACGAGACGACGAACAAAAAAAGAAAACGGGTTTAAAAAAAGATTTGGGAGTCGCCACCATAGTTATTCTGGAAAACTATGGAAAACCATAAAGATAACACAAGTCTGCGAAAAACAAGATTTTAGATCCGGGAGTCGATTACGCGTAGGGATGGTATCACCACCCTACAACGCCCGCCCGAGGGCGGTACCTTTAATCAAATATGCAAAGTTGATGTGATTTTCAAAATGTTAATTTTCCCCAAAAATAATGAGAGTAAAATGCTAAAAAGAAACAAAAATATTTTTTTAATTTTTTGGGCCCGACAAGGATTGACCTTGGTCCTACGTATTCTCATTCAAAAATGAGAAATCAGGGTTACGCAGTTCTTTAAAAGATAATTTTTTTAAAAAAAGGGCTATTTGGAAAATGTTGAGAAAACGATTAGATTTTTTGAAGGTGAACCTGACAAGGACTGGCCTTGCTCCTACGTATCTCACATGGGAGAATCAAGGATCACGTAGTTCTTAAAAAATGTTGGAAAATGTTGATATTTTGTATTTTTATATATTTTTTGGTGTTCTTGAATTATTTGAAAACAAGTGTCATACGATGCGAGCGATCGGACAGACACTAAAAGAGAAAGAAAACTATTTTGGTATTTTTGAAAATGAGTGTCACACGGTGCGAGCGACCGGACAGACACAATAAAACAAAGAGAACATTTTTCACTTTTTTGGATTTTTTATTTTTTGTAATTTTTAATAATTTTCGACTGCTTGGTTTTCTAGGAATAAATAAATAAAATAAATAAATAAATAAAAAATAAAAATAAAATAAAAAATAAAAATAAATAAACGAAAATAAATAAATAATAATAAAAAACAAAATGAAAATAAATAAATAAATAAAAGAAATAATTTAATTAAGAAAGATGAAAGTGGGAAACAAAATATGGGGGTGTATGAGTGATTAGTGGGAGATACATGAAGTAAATGAGGTATATTTATTAAAGCGGCTAGTAAAAGCTGAAAATAGAGTAAAAAAAAAAAAAAGAAATGCGTAAATTGTGAAAATTGGGGTGCAGACAGCGAATATAATCAGACCCAAAATCAGACCAATAAAAACATGGGGTGCGAGATCAGCAATTATGGAGGTGCACAAAGAAGTTTCCAAAACAAAGGAGGGTGAGAAAGAAAAGTTACAGGTGCGGGAAGTAAAGAAAACAAAACAAGCCCAAAAAAAGACAATGAAACATGAGGAGTAAGATCAGTAAAACAGGAGGTTGCACAAAGAAGAAAACACAGCAGGCCACATAGAAAATGGAGGTGCGGAGATTGAAAATAGGGGTACGCGTGGCGGAAATGTTCAACCTAACTCCCACTGAAGCTAAACCCTTCTTGAAAATTAAAGCTTCTCCTTCTCTTGCAGCAGTCTCTTCTTCCCATCACCGCACACCACAACGTCCAGGCCGCCGCTGCACGTCCCACCGCCGTGGACGCCAGTCACCATCGGCAGTGTCGCCGACGTGAACCCAGCTGCCTGAGTTGCTTCCTCGTTTCTTTCTCCTGCGCGCGAGGCTCCTTCGTCGCACCTCCGTAGCCAACCAAGACTTGCCGCCACTGTACCGGCCACCACGATCGGAACACGCGAGCACCATGGAAGCTCAACCTCCGGCCTTCGCGACCCAGATCGACACCGCTGCGCCCCAAGTCTTTCATTCTTCTTCTTGCGCGAGACAGATGCTCAAGCTTTGCTCCCTCTCTTCTCAGGCGTGGCTCGAACGGCCTCCGCTTCGTTCTCTCAGACCACCGCGACCGAGGCCGCCGTCGTAGCATCATCGCCGTGAACTGGAACGCTACTGGATACACGATTTCAGCTCTCTCTTTCCTCACGTCAAAGCGACCTAACCCAAGCACTAGTTTGCACACGACTCGCCGCGACGCGGTGAAGCTCCAACTCGCCGGCGGCGCTGCCGCCGGCGATGATTTTATCTCCTTCTCACTTCTCTGTTTTGGTTGAATGCGTGTGACTGGGGAAGGTGAGACTTGAATGTTTGGCACTGGAATTGGGGTTTGGGTTCTCTGTTATTTTGGCTTTTTATGCGGGTATAAGATGAAGATGAGAAAGAACAAAAATTAACAGATGGTGGGAGATTGCGTGTCGGTGATGATGATTGCAGTGTCTGGACTTTGTATTTTCAAGTGTGTTTTTTTTTCTTTTCAGGTGGAATATGAGTGTGGAGTATGTAACAGTGGGGGAATTGGTGAATGGACAAATGGTCGGGAATATAGGGGTGATGGAAGCTCGTGTGTTGTTGGCTGACTTTGGGGAATGGAGACTACAGGGATAAATGGAGGTAATATGTGGCTATGAAGTTCGGTTGGGAAGTGACTGTGGTGGGTTAGAAGATAAAGCTGGTCATGTTTATGTATGTACAGGCAGACATGGTGAAGAAGGACTGAATGCATTACGCGATATTTGGTGTTAGTCGCTGTGATTGGATTTTGATTTTTTTGTTTTGTTGTTTTTATTTAGATGGCATAGGCACATTGTAAATGGAGATCACAACATCACAACGGCTTTTTACATGCAGATGCGCGTGAAGCAAAAGAACACAGCACAAAAGAACACAGCACAACAGAACATCATATTCGCATATTTAACCAGTCGCACACATTCCAGTTCATATTCACGGCAATGTTACTTACCTCTTGATGCTTCTTCACTCGTGTTCCTCCTTTCACTGTGGTTTGCTTTTTGTTCTCCCAAATCTGATCTCCTCAAACTTTCCTTTTTTTGTTGCGTTCCTCTCCTTGTTTGTGATATTGTGAAATCGTCTTCTTTCTCCAGGGAGTCTCCTCCTTTTCAAATGGCTTTCCTCCCTTGATATTACCATGCCAGTTTCCCCTTTCATCATACTCTGCACAACGTTCTGAGATGACCAAAAGCATAAGCCAGGATGCCTCCCAGCCACCCTATCAGTGTAGCTACGTCTGTTGTCCGCTGCCATGCCTGTCATTGGTGCAGCCGTGATACACTTGCCCACGATTTCCTTTTGAGTGTCGAAACCTCAAGAGCAGAGTAACGTGGGAAGATCAAAAAAAATCTTTGCATGAGAGTGGAAAGGTCAGCAGAGATGGAACGGAGGTGGAACAGCCAAAGTTGACTTCAAATTTTCACCCTCTTTTTTTCATTTTAATAAATTTTTTTAATACAATATTTACAAAAACACAAAAACGAAAATGATCAAAGGAAATAAAATAAGAAAAGATAAGATTAAAAAAAATTAAAAAAAATAAAATTAAAAAGAAAAGAAAAGAAAGAAAAAGAATATAAAGTAAAATAAAAAATCAATAAAATAAAAGAAAGTAAAAAGGAGATAAAAGAAACAAAAACATATGTAATAAAAATAAAAAAATAAAGAATAGAAAGAGAATGTGAATAATGTAGAAATTAAAAAAAGTATGACTAAAACAAAATTTAAAAGAGAAACGTTTTACAACCTTATTATTCATTATTATTATTATATATTATTATTTTTTTTTAATTTTTGCAAATTAATTTTATGTATCCGGACAAAATTAGGTGTTGACAACCCCTAACATGCCCGACTCATTCTTACCGATATAGTACCAATCTTTCTGGGAAACGTATGACAAACTAATGCGGTAAATAATTCGGTAACGTTTCAAGGAACTGAAAATTATACTATCACAATCCTAAATGCTCCAAAGACACCGATTATCTTGGAAGGACAAATTGGAGTCACTTTTTATTTACCCTAATTAGTCCAAGTGAATGCTATTCATAACCTTTTTCCTTCACATGATTAAACGTTAACCTACGAGGGGAAACTATAAATAAATAATATTCCTTCCTCTTCTAGTGTAGAAAATATAATATGTACCAAATGATGTAAATTTAAGATACATACAGTACTGTAAGATATATAAATATATGTATATGTGAATATTTTAATTATATGTTATTGTGAAATTTTGTGTTAATTTTTTTTAGTATAATATAGAAAATAATAATTAATGTAAAAAAAGAAATTAAAAAAATTTGGTCATCATATGTCTAGTACATTTAGTAATATAATCACTATTACAAGCCATTCTTCATAAGTTAGTGCGACAAGAAGTACTGAATTTCTCTTCTAGTATTTTTTTTTTGTTTTCTTCATCTACTCTAAAATCTTTATTTAGGCGTTCATTTTGGTGTGCTTACTTTTTTTCTATACCTTAATATTTTTTTTCTTTGGCTATCTTTGCGCACGTCATGGTTTTACTCTCCTTGAGTTTTGCATCCTTAATTTTGTGCTTTTCTTGCATTATTTCTTGGCCTCTTTTTGGTTTGGTTATCATATTTTGTGTAGTTTTCCTTTTGGAGGTGAACTAACTTTCTTAAGGTAGAATCCTAAGAAGAAGGGTATCTATCCTTGAAGGATACTTCTCTTTGGTGAAATAAACAAGAGGAAGGCAAGAGTGAAACACTTAGTGACGATCAAAAACCGCAACCCAAAAGGAGAAAGTGACATGAAGCAGTTTACATTTTGTGCATTTTGATTGTATTTCTATTGAGTTGTAAAATTGAATTTTTTTTTCTCTTGTAATCCACGCCCTAATTACGTGTCTTGGGGGAGTCTTTCGTACTCAATCTCATCTCCTAATTAGAACCTCTTTTTGGTATAGTAAAATCGCTTTTCGTTGTAAAATTTTGAAGGTTCTAAGTGCCTTCCAATTTTACCGTATTGTTTATTTTAATTGTTTTAGGTTTAGCTTGTTTTAGTTTTGCTTTTGCTTTTTTTTTAGTGTGTGCCAACTTATTCTTTGACATAATTTCAATTAAGAAAACTTGTGTAAGAGTAATAAGGTCCTTTGGCTAGAAAAGACTTGATACTTAAGTAATCTGAGTAATTCACCTCTCTATCCTGGAGGAGAACTCAAATAACTTGGTAATTACTTCTTCTTTTAAGTTTCTTTTAAACACCAAAGTCTTTGTGTTCTATAAAAAAAAATCTAAGATGTCTAAGTCATCTTCCTTTCAAATTGGTAGTGATTATAGCAATGAGACCCCACCAAGTTTAAATCATTTGGCCAAAGAACTAAAATATCACTAAAAATTTGGAAAAGGCAACAAACTCTTTTAAAAGAAAAAGATAGAATAGAAAGATCAATATCTTTCCACTTTGGAAGAAGAGCTTAGGCGTCTCAACAAAAAAACAAGTCAAAATACAAGAAGAATTGAGGAGTGGGAGCTACTCTAAAAAAAGCTATGAGATTCCTATGCTTGCCACACATAATGAGGAGCATAGGAGAATGCTAGGCACTTATTATCAACCTCCTCCTCCACTACATATAAGACGTAGAAGAGAATTCCACAGGGAACCTCCAAGAGAGAATAGTATAAACCTTCATTACTTCCATGGAAAAGAAGATGTGGAAATACATCTTGATTGGGAAATGAAGGTGGAACAACTTTTTGCTTGTCACCAAGTAAGTGAGGGGAGAAAAGTGCCCTTAGTTACCCTATGTTTTCAAGGCAATCCTATGTATTGGTCGACATCTAGAAAAGGAGAGGAGAATCAACGATGCTCCATAAGTCCAATATTAGAATGACCGTACGAGTGCCCTTAGGAAGATACACATTTCCTCCTAGTAACATAAGAAGCTTATGAATAAGCTCCAAAGACTACATCAAAATAACATTGAGTTTGAAGAATCCAGAAAAAATATGCACTTACACATGATGAGGGTTGGGATTAGGGAGCATGAGGACACTACAATTTCTAGGTTCCTTAGTTGTTTGAGTCTTAAAATAAGAGATCGAGTGGAATTGTTTCCTTACAAGATTTAAATAAGTTGGACAACTTTAAATAAAGGTAGAGCAAAATATTTTGGGAAAAGTTTTAAAAACAACCACTTTAGTTCTTATGAGAAGAAAATTTATAAGAGTAGGGAAAAAGTTAAAGAAGAACATGAAACCCCTACGACCCTAAGCAAAGAGAAAGAAAATTCAAGGGAATGGTTATCATCACACACTCTCACTAGTTATATTAAGTGTTTTAAATAACTTGTTAGAGGTCACATTGCATCACAATGTCCACCAAAAAGACCATGATCTTAAGGGGCATTGATAACTATATTAGCCAAGATGAAGAGAGTTCTGGTGAGAGTGAGAATTCATGTGAGGATAAACGTGAGGATACTTACCCTTGTGAAACAGACGTTTTTGTGATTAGAAGCATTCTAAATAATTAACCTAGTCCACAACAGTTGTAACAAAGAGTGAACATCTTTCATACAAGATGTAAAGTTCAAGAAAACACATGCATGTTCTCTCATTGTAGATAGTGGGTCTTGTTGCAATTCTTGTAGTACTTGGTTGGTTAACAACTTGGCTTTGATTGTTAAACCCCATTCCAAACCTTATAAAGTTTCTTGGCTTAATGAAGATGGAGATATGATAGTGAACCAACAAATGAAGGTCAAGTTCTCCATTGGAAAGTATGAAGACTTTATGTTATGTGATATAATTCCTATGGAGGATTGTTATATTTTATTAGGGAGGCCTTGGCAATTTGACAAGAAATCCATGCATAATGGTTTCACCAATGAAATAACCTTCAGACACTAGGAGAGAAAAATTGCGCTCAATCCTTTAACATTAACCTAGGTGGTAGAAGCTCAAGTGGAAATGAAAAATAAATAAATTAAGAAAAAGAAAATTCTACCTAGGTAGAAAACACATGACTTCTGAGTGCCCTAGAAAAAAATTAATCATTGAAAGGGGTAAAGACTTGTGTAAAGAAAAGGTCAATCTTGCTTCTTCCTCTCAAAGAGAAAAGAAAAATAAACCTTGTGTTGAAGCAAGAAACATCTTCAAAATTTTATGTATTCAACACAAGACAAAGAAATAACTATATGAAATGCTCCTAAAAACAAATACCCTTATCATTCATTTGGTGTATGCATATTGAGGTCTACATTCTTTGGATGTCTATTAACATGGCACTTACCTTGCTGTTTGATGTTTGTTGCAGAATGGTCTTTGATCCAGGAGTAGGAAGATAGAACATAACCAATAACAATGGTTGTTGTTAAGAAGAAACATGTAGATCTGAGGACAAATCTTTCTTAAGAGGGAAGGGATTATGGCAAACACCCTAGCCAATGCTACAAAGATCCAAGAAGATTGGGCTTCATCTAAGCTAAGCAGGCTCAAGTTAATGTTCAACTGAGCTAAAGAAGATGTGAAGACCTAGTCTAGGATTCTTTGTAAATAATTAGATAATATTTTGGGCCTTATATTTTTGGCCAAGTAGTATGGGAATTTCATTTTGAGCTCTGTATAATGGGCCAAAATAGACGATGAATGTTGGTCAACTTAGGTTAAGGCCCAAATTTGACTAAGTGGGGCGCCAATTTAAGGAGTTGACCAAAGGTCAAAGAGTGGACTTAAAACTTGATGAGCAAGGAATTAGTGCAATCCACATGAGTAGAGTAGTGCCCATGTGTCATTCCATGAGTGGAAAGGATTCCCATATGTAGTGGTCATATGTCCACCTCTCATTGGAAAGGAATCTAGCTTACTCCCCAAGCTTTCCAAGATGACACTTTTAGGATTTGCTCATCTAGGTTTAAGACAAATTGGTCCCATAAATAGAGTCTTTACCCAATGTAATTTTTAGCTTGAATTTGAGAAATTAAATGCTACTAAATTTGGTTCACATATCTTGTTTAAGCTCATCTTAGAGTGGAATTCTCTCTAGAATCACTTTAGCTTCCTTCCTTAGAATCACTATAGCTTCCTTCCTTAGAGTTGGTCTTACCAAAACTGAGACACTTTTCCATACTCCCTCCTAGCTTCCACGCAAGTTCTCTCATTCATGGAGTTTCTTTCATATGTTTTCATGGAGATTCTTGGAGGAAGGCCATCATTCCTCATCTACTCTATGGTTAGACTATATTTTATAAGAGATAAGGTATAGCGGATAAATATAAAAGAGAAACACTAGTGTAGGCAAATGTTTCTGTCGCGATTATTTTGGTCATTTGGCCTCGGTTTAAGAACCGAGACATATCCAGCCGAGATAAAAAATAGTGCCTTTATGCCTCGGTTATGAACCGAGGCATATTTAACCCTTACTGCCTCGGTTTCGAAGTCAACCGAGGCATAATATGCCTTAAAAATAAAAATAAAAAACTGAATGGCCACCAATATTCAGCCAGTGTGAGCACAATATGTGAATGAGCCACCATTGATGCCGGTAGTCGCGTCACCGAAAAATGTTTCACCAACCACAACTCCCACGCACACGGAGAAACTCACACCAATCACCATTGCAGGTTTGCACCTGAGACGAACCACCACTGTTACATTTCATCCACACGAGCAACATCTGCAAAATGAAGCAAGTATAAGTTCATGCACCATACTTCTCGTCGCACATCTGCAACCAGCCACACGCATGAACAAGAACGATGCAGTAGCAAACCATCGTTGTAACTTTACCATTAAACGCAAACTCTAACTCACGAATGAACGACGATAATAGAGGCAGCGCCTAAGCTCCACGCGTTCTACAACAATGAAGAAGGGAACCTGCATGGAAGAGGGGAACCTGTGTGAAAGAAGGGAACATGCACATTCTGCAACAATTAGAGACGAAACGCAACAACGGAGACTATCTACCTCGGTTAAATGTCCACCCAAGGCATAAAACTCTATGTTTAATTTTAAAAATTGAAAATAACAGGAGAGCATAAAAATTTTGGGACATATATGCCTCGGTTGTCTATAGAACTGAGGCATAAACATGTATATGCTTCGGTTGTCTATAGAACCGAGGCGTAAACTTCCTCAAATATTACAAAAAAGTCACCACGTCTTTATATGCCTCATTGTGCTAGAACCAAGGATATAGGGTGCTGTAAAATGCACAAATTGCACTAGTGAAGGAGGAGAGAGGATTGTACAGAAAGAAGGAAAAAGGAAAAGAAAGAAGAGAGTGAAAGAGAAAGGGTGATAAAGGTAGAAAAAAAGGAGTATCATTTACACTAACCTCGTTTCGAACACTAGATTAATGGAAAACTCTACCTTTATCTTGGAAGATAAATCTTGACACTTCCTCTAGAAACATGTATATAAAATTCTACATTGTTGATATATTGCTTATCTAACTTCAACAAATGACTTCTACTTAAAATCAAACCATGGAACAATTAACTATAATTTGTAGAGATGTCAAAATGGGTTACAACCCATGAGCCAACCCGGCTCACCACGGGTTCGAGCCGGGTTGGGTTGAGAAAAATTTAACTTTTTAAAAGTGGGTTGAACTCAAACCGGCTCGCTTAACCCACGGGTTAAACAGGTTCGAGCCGGGTTGAGGGTGGGTTGATCCACTTAACCCACCAACATTTTTTTACAATATTTTTTTAATTCTTTTTTAATAATTATTTACTACTTCTAATTATATAGGTTCACAATTTCATATTTTTAAATGTTAGAATGTTGCTCAATAATATTTGAATAGTTTGAATGTTTTATTGAATAACATGACAAAAAAATGTGCAATATTAGCCATGCTTTCTTGGACTATATGGACACTTTCTTAGAAATAATTCATCATATATTGGTGGTGAGCATGATGAAAACATTGGTTCTTGATTTTATTGTGATTGTCATCTCATGGATTGTTTAAAAAATTATTTAAATATTTGAATACTTAAAAATAAATACATAAATATTTTTTTATGTGGGTTAGTGAGCCAACCCACTTAACCCACCAGCCTGTGGTGGGTTGAGCCGGGTTGCAAAATTTTTGGCTCACCATAAAGTGAGTCGGGTTGGGTTCACTCATTTTCAACCCGACTTGTGGTGAGCCAACCTGTGTGAGCTAGGTTGGCTCACTTTGACATGTCTAATAATTTGTGACTCATTTTACACTTGTATCCAAATACTCACCCCATATCCTTCTATCTTGAAGGGATTGTTTTCTATTCATTACTAGCTATAAGAATGCAATTGACAAAGAGTTAATCCATCCCGAAGATGATATAGGCATCTCAAATTCATTTATAATTTATGTGCATCAAGAACTAAGAAAATGCAAAACAACTCTCTAAAGTTCATAAAGTTACATATAAGGAATTTGAAAATGCTTTAAAATGTGATCCGGGAAAGCGTCCTCAAATTTGGCAATGCCCACCAAATCAAATTGATGAGGTACGTAGGGCTTATTGAAAATGGGGTCGATATCAAATTCATCTAGAAAATTATTCGTTGTCCAGTAAAGATGATCATCCAAGAAGATTTCAATACACCTGGTTTAGCTTATTTGCTTCATGGTTATAGTATTCGCCATTAAGTGATGATGCATATTGCTTACCATGCCATCCTTTTAGTAAAAAACCAAGCGATCGGCCTAACTCAAATATTTTCATTGTTACAGGTAATTGAGTTAATTTTCATTGAATTATAATTGGCAATGAGTTTATTGTCATCAACATGTTTTAAATTTTTTGAGTGTTTTTTTATAGGTTTTAAAAGTTGGAGGAAAGTTAATAATAGAAAAAATTGAGCACTCTTGTAGACAAATATTATCCCATGGATTTCAATGAGCAAAAGAAGATTAATTTGAATTTTCAACTTCAACATTTCATTATTGATGCTTGTCAAGATTCAAATTTGAAGAATTTATCAACAATGCAAGAGTTATGTACATGTTTGGCAACAACAAAAAAGTCTGAAGTTTACTACTTGATTGATAGATTACTTCGTCGTATCATGACTCTTCCAGTTTCTACAACTACAACTGAAAGATCTTTTTCTGCAATGAAAATAATAAAAAATAGGTTGAGAAATAAGATGAAGGTCAACTTTTTAGCAAACACTATGATAATCTATATTGAAAGCGATATTGCAACAAGGTTCAGTTCTTATTCAATTATTGAAGATTTTAAGTTATTTAAAAAGTGTAGAGGAACACTCTAACTAAAAGTAACTTTTGCTTTATTTAATATATTATTGTTGATGATAAACTTTATGTTACACTTTCATATATATTATTGTCATATTTTGTGGATTCTATTATCATGTGTGCTTGTTTCAAATAGATAAAATGATGTGAGGAAATGAAATTTTTGTGTTAATTACTCTTTCGGTCCATTGTATTTGTCAAGTAGTGTCACAATTGGTCCTCTAGTTTTTTTCCCCAATTTGGTCATTATTTTTTAAAAATGATTCAATTTGGTTCTTGCTATTATTTTGACCAAATGGTGTTAAAGTCAACGTCACATATCAATTTATGATTTTTTTTAGTAATTTTTTTAATTTTTTACACATGTCACTTCACAATTGAACCACATGTCAAAATGATTCAATTTGTTTCATTTTTACAAAAATTGAGACTAAATTGAAACAAAAAGCAAATATAGAGACTAAATTGAATCATTTTGACATGCGGCATAACAAGGAAGTGACATATGTAAGAAAATTTAAAAAATCCATAAAAGCACAAATTGACAAGTGGCGTTGAGTTTAACATTATTTGGTCAAAATTGACGATAATAACCAAATTGAATCATTTTTAAAAAAACAAGGACCAAATTGAAACAAAGAAAAACTAGATGACCAATTTGACACTACTTCACAAATACAAGGACCAAAAGAGTAATTTAACAAAAAAAAAATTCATTTAAAAAATAATTTATATATAAAAAATATAATTTGTCCCTCTAAAATTTTGTCCAAATTCCACCACTGATCTTATTCAATGCCCAAGACTAAGATTTCCAACCTAATTTAAGAGAGTAAATTAGGATAAGTTCATTACAGCCTAAACCACACATCTACATATGTCAAAGTATTAAATAACTCTCTCTTCAACTTCTCGCAACCTACTAACTTAGTCTAAAAATTTAGATCATCAGTGAAACAAGACAATCTCTTTTATGACATAGGTATTCAGTACTTAAAACAAAAATCAAACAATAATTCACATCACTCACAAAAATTAGGCCAAGAGTAAGGTTTGGAACTTTTTTTATTTTTTCTTGAGCAAACATCCTCCGCTTGAGTGAAAGTTTCAAAAAATCAATCTCAACACTAAAATCAATTAGTTTCAAAGAATTTTTCAAAAGCACTTTAATAATACTACCTCTAAATAATTCAAATGATCAAATCCAAATCATGATTTGTCCAAACATCATCGTTTACTCATTCAAATCAACCTTGGTCCCTTAACTCAAAGTAAACACATTTATACTCACATCAAATTCATGATCTACCATAAAGAAGGTTATAGAAATTTACTTTGCACTTATCTAAACTATATTCAAAATTCCATTTAGGGAAATTTTATACTTAACATGCAAAATCTTGCCACTAAACCAACTCATCAATAACAATATCTAATTTAAAACATTTTAAACAATCATTTACCAAACCAAATCCAACAATAGTTAAGTGCAAGCCTTCAAACATATTTTCAACCAAGCATAATCCTTGCACAGAAATCAAAATCTAGTGACCTAGTCACCTTCACATCCAAGTCATCTAGCTTGCGATTATGTCAAAATCATAAGTAACTTTTCTTACGTGAGATTCTTTTCTTCATACCAACTTCCAAATTCAAGCAATAAGATTATTCCAAAATTAATGGACCTAGAGAAAGGTAAATTTCAATATATGCTACACCAAGTTGAGATAATCAATATTCTCAACTAACCTTTCAAAGATTAATATCAAAATCATAAGGAAAAATAGAGATAAAGAATTGTAGAGTAAATAGGAAATTACCCTATTTGAAAATGGATAGAAATCTTCTCTAGTCCCTTAGTTATAATGAGGTTCTATTAAATTTTGAAAGAGATGAGGTATGGAGGAAAAATATTAGAAAGAATGAAGAGAAAGGATTGCAAAAAGAAAGGGAGAAAAGAAAAGCAAGGAGAAAGTGAAAGTGAAAGAGATAGGAGAAGAGAGAGATAGAAAAGAAGAGAAAAAAAGGGCATCATAATAACTATTTAAAATATAAATAAATATAATTAGAATTCTTGTATTAGTTTAAGAAAAAGTAATATTACTTTAATATAATTATCATTTTATAAAGTGGGTTGACCTATAAGCTTACTATGAGTTAGTCTTACCTACGCTCATTAATTAGGTTACAGGCCAAATGCATTGCACCAAATGTAGTCATCTTTGCTTTACCTAACATGTTTTATAAGCTTTTTAAGTCAATTTGTTGAGCCAAGCTTATTTTGATAACTCTAGTTGACATGAGATCCAAGTGGCATTGAGTTTAGTGGTCATGATAAGCATATTGATCATGACGAGCTTAAGGGTGGCGATCTTAAAGATTGAATGCAAAAAGAACTTTAAGATAATGAATTTGGGAGAAATTTGATGATCATGAGGTTGCAATGAGCCATGATTTGATTGCAATGAGGGTGGGGAGTTAAAAAACACTAACTAGCTATGAAAAAAGAATAGAATGGGATGGAGAACAAGAGAGTTTTAAAGTGGAAACAAATGAGCAAAACGACTTAAGCTTTGAGGTTATTAAGATTGGTGAGATGATGTTGAAGAGATTTTCAAGATCAATAATCTTAGCTTTGAGATTGTTGGCAAAAGTGAGCAAGAAAACCAAGGAGATGAAGAATAAAGCGAGAAAAGAGATTAAGAGGGAAAGCATAGACTTGGTGTGAGAAGAATTATCTAAGGGTTCCATTGGTTCAAGTTACTCAATGATCTCATCCCCAATCCAACCTAATTAGATTTGGTTTGTTTTCATTTATGATTAGGCCAAATTTGATCCAACTTAATATGCCAATTCTTATATGGGTTGGGTGATGGGTTTAGTTTGCAATGACCCGAGACCCAACCTAGAACTCACTATTATACTTCTATTATGGATAAATTATGATATTTTTTTTAATGTATCTTGAATTAATTTGAACAAACTTATCATGAATTAATTTATTGCTTAAAACATTGAATTAGTCATCGTAAAGATTGTTCTATTTTTAATTAGGTTGATATTTAAAAAATTCAACTTTTAATAATTTTGTTTTTCAAAATCGTAATGTTATTGACCTAACTCAATGGGTTGGATTGAATTGAGTTTTATATATATATATATATATATATATATATATATATATATATATATATATATATATATATTAAAACACAATCCATGCATCCGATAGTTTTTAATGGGTTGGGTAATAGATTTGTTTAAACTCTTTCGAAAATAACTAGCAAAGAAACGTTTTCCAAAACCTCCATAATTTTTTAATATGTACCCATATATGTTGACATATATATATATATATATATATATATATATATATAATTTGAAGTGTATAATTCAAAATACAAATTTTTATATTTTTAAATATATAATTTAGAATGTAAAAAATTATATTTCTAATTACATTATTTAAAATATATTTTTCATTTTTATTTTTATTCTAAAAATTTCATACTTTTTGATTTGTACGTTTTAAAATATAAAAAATGGAGATTAAATTTATGGAGGTACAGAAAGAAGATGCCGTCCGTCAACACTCCTGAATTGTTCAAAGGTCGCGAAAGGAATGGCGGTTGCGAGACTGTGTGGGCTTGTACAGTGTGTTTATGACGAAACGTGGATCATCGGGGTTTGGATTTATCAATATTCATATGAAGGTCCCTTTAGCATTTTTTTTAGAATTTCCTAAAAAATCGGTATACAATTGTGGTTTATGATACCTGCACATTGTTCCATTCCGCTATAATTTTATTTTTTTACGCCTTAAGATAAATATTTATTTACTAAATTGGATGTTGAAAATTACTTATTTAATTATATTTGTTTTAGGAGACTTAACTTGTATTTTATAGGTTTAATTATGTCTTTGGTCCCCATTTTGGAGTCAAAATCTCAAAATGGTACCCAAATTTTTAAAAGTCCCAAAATGGTCCCCTTTTTTATTGAAACGTCTCACGTTTGCCCTTGCCGTTAAGTCAACGTTGACGCTGTTAGAGAGAGTGCCACGTGTCAGTTCCTCGATTTTTTTGAATTTTTTTATTATTATTATTTTTTAAAAAAAAAAAATTTAAAAAAATTGCCACGTGTCAAGCTGTCATCGTGCCACGTGGCAGTGACAGTGACACGTGTCAGTATTACGCCACGTGTCATTTTCTTAGTCTCAATTTGGTCCCTTTATTTTAATTTGTCTCAATTTAGTCCCAATTTTTGTAAAAATTAGCAATTTTGTCCCTCTCCAAATTGAAATCAAATTTAATTTCTGTATAAATGTACACAAATATTTCCATCAAAATTGATATTTCAAGTAAATATTTTTAACCAAATTAAGTTCATTTAATTAATATTTTACATTGAACTTTATTTAAAATGGTTTAAAAGTTGTTAATAGAAAATAATGTTAATAGAAAAAAATTCATAAATTACCTAGTTCATGTTACAATAAAACACATATAAATTTAAAATTTTAAAACAATTTTAAGTAAAGTTGAATGTGAAACATAACTTTAACTAAACTTAGCTATATTAAAAATATATAATAAAAATATCAATTTGAATACAAATATCAAATTTAATAAAAATATTTGTATAACATTTATATAAAATTAAATTTTGTTTCAATTTGAAGGGGGACAAAATTGCTAATTTTTACAAAAATTGGGACTAAATTGAGACAAATTAAAATAAAGGGACCAAATTGAGACTAACAAAATGACACGTGACGTAATACTGACACGTGTCACTATCACTGCCACATGGCACGATGACAGCTTGTCACGTGGCAATTTTTTGATTTTTTTTTTAAAAAATCAAAAAAAAAAATTAAAAAAAAAATCAATAAAAAATCAATAAAAAAATTCAAAAAATTGAGAAACTGACACGTGACACTCCTTCTAACGGCGTCAACCTTGACTTAACGGGAAGGGCAAACGTGAGACATTTCAACAAAAAAGGGGACCGTTTTGAGACTTTTAAAAATTTGGGTACCATTTTGAGATTTTGACTCCAAAATGGGGATCAAAAGCATAATTAAACCTATTTTATATTTAACATAAAACATATTTGTTTAAATTAATTTATTAAAGTAATATTTGTAAGGATTAAAAGTAATAAAAAAGTTGTGTAATTATGCAAAATAAATAAAAAATCAAATATTATTTCAAAAATTTAACAAAATAGTAAAAACAAATTGTGATAATTCAGTTAAGTGTAATTCAATTCAATTTAGTTTAGTTAATTAGAAATAAAAAACAGTTCAGTGAACTGTTATTCAGTTCAGTGCACTTTAGAGGAGCTATTTTTTAATTCAGTGCAGTTTAGTACAATTTGACTAGTCCTGATTACAACTAATTACATTAAAAAATAAAGTTCAAAATTGTCTAAAAGCATAGTGCTTACGAAACTACCATTCTCATTGAGAAAAATGTTTTGTTAGTCTTATTTATTTACTACTTTTTAGATAACCATTATAAATCAAATAAATAAGTTATTTTTATTTAATAAACAATTATGAAGTCTTTTATATTAACTATTCTATTTTTTTTACATAATAAGAAAATTACATATGAGTTAGTTCAAAGTGAAGTAACAATAAATATGTAATTATTAAACAATTGATATTTTCTTAAGCAAAAAGTTATAAACAAAAAAAAAATAATAAAAACGAAAATCATCTACTTAAATTTCACACATACAAACAAGGGATAAAGATTTGTTTCACATTTACTTTATTTTCTTTTTCGCAATAACAATTTCTTAACTTTTCATTTATGAATTAGTTATGTTGATCGTAATTAGAAGGTTCAGAAGTTTATTGCAATTAATTTCTATTAGTAAGTTAGTTATAATATTAAAATTAGTGTAGTGATCTCTAAATGACATTTTAGAAATGATAGTACTTTACAAAATAATGAGACTAGATTATTTTAATATTAAAAGGTTTATTATAAATAACTTTATTATAAACGAGTTTCATTATTTTAAAACACACTATCTCTTTAGAAACCACTTTTTTAGAGTTTTGTAACTTCTCTTTAAGCGTTCTTCTTCTTTACTCGTGTGATATAAGATCTGAGATTGTAAGATTGATCTTCGGGACGAGCTCTTCAATTTGAACTGATAAGTTTTTTTGTTTGTGTAACTACCCCTTTTCTCTCCGTCCAATCTATTTTGTCTTTGCATGCAGTCCTTTTTTTGGTTGCATGTGTTATTTATGTCATCAATATGATTCTCCGATGATCAGTGGTTCTAATGATATGCCTTGATCG
Source organism: Vigna unguiculata (assembly GCF_037176805.1). Taxonomy (NCBI): domain Eukaryota; kingdom Viridiplantae; phylum Streptophyta; class Magnoliopsida; order Fabales; family Fabaceae; genus Vigna; species Vigna unguiculata. The sequence goes on along the minus strand of NC_140795.1, from coordinate 16,900,643 downwards.
TGTTTGAGTTGTTCCTAGGTGTACATAAGCATCTTGTGAGTCTAAAGAGGGTTTGGTACTCTCAAGTTGAGTTGTCTCACAAGAAGGGAAGCTAGTCTTGATTTGTATGGTATGCGATTTTAACAATTTGATGTTTTGCATGTTATTGTTATTTTGAATGATGGGAATGAATTTGGTTTCTAATGAATCTATTTTGGGGTGTGTGATTGATTTGATCTTGTATGAATTGGTTGATAATTTATGTTGAGTGTTTGTGACTGGTTGGGCATGTGAATGAGATAATTGAAATATGAACAATTGAAAGATTTAGTACAAACTCTATCTTATGAAAAATTATTTTGACCCAAAATACTAAATGAGGAGTACCAAATTTATCAGCTGGACAGGTTCAATTTCCCTCAATCATTGATACAACGTTGAGTGGTAGCATACTAACATTGAGCGGCAGGCTCGTTGTGTAGGTTTGAGAGCATTTTAGAGCGTTGAGCGACAATAGGGCACTTCATAGCGCCAACTTCATATTGGAAGTCTGGAGCATTTTGTCTCCAAGACGTTATGATAGCCTCCTCCTCAAGCTATAGGTTGGGCCAAAGCTTGAAATGGTGTTATGGAGATGAATGGATACATGAAAGTTGGTGGAATAAGAGGTAGATCTCTCGGTTTTGTGGTGTTTGATTGCTGAATGAAGGTTGTTTAAGAGAGGTTAGGCCAATTCTAGAGAAAGGGGTGCTAGAGGGACCTTATGGGATACTCTAGCAAGTGACTAAGAGACAATATATGGCTCAAAAATGATTTTGGCAGCATAAGATTAACTATCTCAAAGTGAAGAATACATAGGGAAGACACCTCTATTTATAGAGTAAGGTGTCTCCAAAATGGTCTAAAACCCTAGAATGCTAGTATGCACCAAAACCCTAAACATGTTAGCTTGGTGAAGGAGAACTTGACATGTTGCACTCTCACTCTCATGAAAAAATCGAATTACTCATGTGTTGTCATGTTGAAAGCTAATTCATGAAAAGCTTCTCCAATAGGACAATGACACATAACCACTACCTTTGTAAGAGAACTCTCCTTTAAGGGAAATTCCATGTGGCATATGTAGGACATCCCCCATCCTTAAGCTAGGATTAACATAATTAAATCACCCAAGAGTTGCTTAAGCTTAGTGCACATGATGCTCTACACTTAAGGAAGATTGTTTTTAAAACCTACACTATTTGGCCCTTAATACATAGGCTAAAAGAAATCTACACTACTTAGCCCTTAATACAAGGCCTAAATATTCCTAATCTACTAAAGGTACTCCATTATGGCCCGAAATAAAAGAGCTTTGCTTCACCTTGCAAAGATGACTAACTCTTCATGAAAGTGGTTGGCCATGATAAGGGGTATGTCATCACGTTGAGTGCTAGGAAGTGTCGTTAAGCGCCACTTTTAGCAAGAAGAATGGCGTTGAGCGCCTTAAATGTCACTGAGTGGCCATTTTTCGCAAAAGGTTTGGCGTTGAGCACCACTGCTGAGCGCCAGTTTTTATGTTGGCCCTATTTTTTTCTTTGGTTGTTTGAGATAGATTTGTGATGGACCATATTTATGTTTATAATTTTGATTGTTATTAATTGAGGTGGGCCGAGCTAAGATTTTGAGTTGTGGTGTCAACCTAGAAGTGGAAAAGTAATGGAAGATACTTTAAGCAGAAAAAGGATTCAAGTGGTAGGTTTGTTAGTCAAAGAGTAAGAATTGGTGAAGAACTATACATATCTGAGTTTGAGGAAAGGTTGTGAGGATATTTCGTTAGTGTAGTCAATTGACTCTAACTGGTGAGTTTCTTAAAATGGTTGGGAAAAAGGAAAATTGGACAATCTTCGTTTGAGATGTATGATCACTAGTGCAAAATGGGTCGTTAACGTCACCATTTTAATGTTAGCCCAATAAACACCCAATGTCAAAAATGACCCTATGGCATTTTACATGAGACCTATTTCAGTGCGATGTTCTTTTGCGCTCCTTTTCCCTGCCATTGTAGCAACAATGATGAACCTTGCACAGTGAGTTTTGGTTCGTTTAAACTCAAATGTTTGTTGATTTCTCGCTTCCCCATCACTATTCTTACGTTTTGAGCCAATTGTTTTAAGTATTTTCATATTGGTTTAGGCTCCAACACTCCCTTTGTAGCAGCGGTGACGATGAGCTTTCCTAGCACCGGCGACGATGATGATCAACTAAGGTGAGTTGTGATGAAGGATTATCTTGTTCCTTTTTAAGATTATTGAATATGGTGTGAGTTAATTAAGAAAGCTAAGTGAAATCCCCACTGGACATTAAGATAGCAAGCTATCTAGATGTGAACGTTCCTTTCACAAAGCTCAAGAGAAGAAGATGATGGATTGATTCAAAACAAAAAGGAAATAGAAAGCACATAAACCATAGAAAACCAAGAACAATTAAAGGAAGAAGAAAATATAAAATGGAAAGGAAATGAATGGTAAAAATGTGAGAAGCACGCCACTACAAGGCTAGGCTAGAAGCCATGGCAACCTTGAAGATGAGTAGATGTGTGCCGCCACTTGCTATGCAAGATAAGGCTTAGAAGTATTCACTCCCAAGGGAGGAAACTCTCACAAATGGTTGAGACACAAGAGTGTTTTTACTTCAAAATGTTCAACCCTTTTACAAGTGGTAGAGCACCCCTTAAATAGAAGAGTTTAGGGGCCTCTAAGAAAATAAAAGATACTTAAGGATGTCTCTACAAAAACCTAACCCTAGCTTCTAGAAACTAGGTCAAATAAGGTTACAAAATGAGAGACAAAAGAGCTAACTATGGTGTGTGCAAGGCTAATTTCGTTCTAGCACTAAAGGAGACCAAGAAGGTGTCTCATATGCTCCAAAAGTGGTCAAAGTGTGTTAAAACCAAAGGAGACCAAAGGTACATAGGTACAATTGCTTTATGCCTTTTACTTTATGCTTTATGTCTTTGTTTTACTCTCTCCTCCATATCATTTATGCTCCCCAATCACCATGCGCCACCTAGCATTTCTTTCTTACTCCTAATTAACCTACAAAGCAAATAAACATAGATTAGCATGTTGGCTTAAGTCAAGTCAACTATAGTCAACAAGTCAAAGGTCAACAAGTCAACTAAAGTTGATTCAACTAAGTCAACTTAGGGAATAAAAAATAACAAACACAAATGAAAGGGATGAAGGATTAGTGAACTTCCTTTCTAAACATGCTTAGTCTTCTTAAGCATGTGTCTTCATCCTTGGTTGGGGTCAATCCTTCATCATCCTCCCCTCCTTGGAGAGAATTTGACCACAAATTCTTTAAGCCTTTGTAGATGGAGCTTGACTTGATTTGGGGGAGGATTTGCACCTCCTTTTTATGAGCTTTTGTTCCATCCTTTCTAAAGGTATTACCCCTAGCTTTGGTTAGGTCATCTTTATTTTCTAGGCTACTCTTCCTTTCTTGTTTGTGCTTTGGGTCTTCCTTTTTGGCTTGAGAAGAGAAGGAAGGGTGATGCACATCTTGCTTTGGAAGAAGTTTTTTGTAGGCAAGTAACACCTTGGTGAAAGCTTGCCCCTTTTGTTTTTCTTCTTTATCTTTTCTTATTATATTTCTATCCTTATTAACTTCTTGAGGTGATAGAGGTTGTAAAGTCGTCTTTTTCCCATTTATGAAGAAAATGTATTGGTTGGTATGACCATCATGTAAAGTTTGTTTATCAAATTTCCATGGCCTACCTAGTAAGATATGTGTGACTTCCATGGGAACAACATCACAAAGCACCTCATCTTTGTAGCTTCCTATAGAGAAGTTAATTAGGACTTGTTTATTGACATCCATTTCTCCCTCTTTACTTATCCAAGCAAGCTTGTAGGGCTTAGCATGAGGAATGGTCTCTAAGCTAAGCTTTTCCACCAACCTTGTGCTAGCTACATTGGTACTACTTCCTCCATCAATAATTAGAGAGCAAACCCATTTGTTAATTTTGCATCTAGATTGAAAAATGTTTTCTCTTTGAGTTGGCTCAAGCTCACTTTGATCTTGACCTATCATGCGCCTTAATAACATAGGATCTTTCTCAAAAATTTTAGTTTTACTAGAGGATGAAGATTCTTTTGAAAGAGAATGGGGAGATGAGTGTTCACTTTCAACATCATTACTCTTCTTTAAGATCATGGTCCTCTTGGTTGGGTAATTTAAAGCAATGTGATTATAACCCAAACATTTAAAACATTTAATGGAACTTGATCTTGGAGAAGTGGAATGATGAATGTGATCACTTGGTGACTTACTTTTACTTGATGGTTGTTGATGAGAGTTAGAAGGGAACTTATCATGTTTCTTTTTATCCTTTCCCTTCCATGAGTGACTAAAGTAGTGGTTGGGTGAGTAACTCTTCCTTGCCCTTCTTTTTCTTTTCAATTGAATTTCAATCCCAAGGGTAAGTGTGAAAACATTTTCAAGAGTGGAGTACTCACACAACTCTACTTGGTCTTGTATGTCTCTCCTAAGACCACTCACAAATCTTTTTATTTTCTCTTTGTTAGTTTCTTTTATTTCAACCCTACACATTTGAGACTAATTCTTTAAAGTACTCACTCACACTCATAGAACCTTGGTGAAGCCTTTGGATAGAGTTTTTTGGTTAAGCCTTTTTGTGTTAGTGGATAGAGTTTATGGGTACTAATCAAGCTAAATATTTTAAGATGAAAATGATTTAGTCCTAAGGATAGCTATAGGTTAGTGGATTAAGAAGTGCAAACGAAGTGTCAGAATTGGGTTTTTATCATTATAAACAATTGAATATTCTAGTTTAGCAATGGGATAACATTATTATGTAATCTGTCACCCACTAGCCAAAGTCAATAAAGGAGGCATGATGTTTTGGGGGTAGATGTGGCTAGGATGTCCAAGGGTGTTTGTTTCTTGTTTGTATGTCAGAAGTCGTGTATGGTCAATGTGATTAAGTTGTACATTAAGGAAAGAATAAGGTAGTGTGAAGTGCTAACGAGCATGTTTTAAACAGAGACAAAGGTGATCTTTACATTTTTGTGAAAAACTATAAGGTGAGTTCAATATAGCAGATACAACGTTTTGCCAAGCGTAAAGGATAATTCAAGCTTTAGACAAATCTACATTTTTGAACACTATATCACTTAGCGCAAAGGCAAGGTTTTCATTTAGTTAAGGTGTTGGGGACGATAAGTCATACAAGTTTAGGTGGTTGGTGAAATTGAGGTGAAATTGGTGTGTGAGCATGTATGATAATGATTGTGTTCAAGGAATTTCAAGGAGAAATTATTTTTTGTTGTAACTTAAGTGTATGCTTTGATGTATTCAATTCAGTAAGGGGGGTATCCTGATACTCTAGTAATCATACGCACTCAAATAAAGTAGAATAGGTTATATGGTGAGAGTTGCAGGGCATCCTAATCAATGGGTTTGTTTGGTGGAGATTAACCTTGTGTGTGGTAGGGTGATAACTTGATGACTTGGGCCTAGCCATAGGTCCAATCAAAGGCCAATCACTATTCTTCTCTCTTGAGCCTAAGATCTTGAAGCCCCAATATGCCTAAATGTCCAAATGCTTATCTCATGGGCCAAGGAGGACGTCAAGCTTCCTAAAAGTCCATTAGTATAGATTTCAATTGGGCCAATTGTTTAGGCCATGCTTTTAAAATAAATTTTTAGGAGTAGTTTTGGATCATAATTCACCTAACTTTTGCAATTGGATCTATTAGGCCCAATTACAAAAGTCTAAGTCGAGTTGCATCTAGATCAACAAGGAAGGCATGATCAAGCCACATGGCACTCTTGGAATGAAGAGTTTTTTTCCACCTTCTTGAGTGGCCACTTGGTACTCTAGGAACAGAGAGTATTTTTCACCTTCTTGAGTGGGCACATGGCACTAGGAATGGAGAGTATTTTTCCACCTTCTTAATGGGCACATGGCACTCTAAGAATTAAAGTATTTTTTTTTCACCTTCTTAAGTAGGCACATGGCACTCTAGGAATGGTAAGTATTTTTCCACTTTTTTGAGTGGCCATATAACACTATAGGAATGGAAAGTATTTTCCACCTTCTTGAGTGACTAAATGGCACTCTAGGAATGAAGAGTATTTTTCCACCTTCTTGAGTGGCCACATTGTAACATCCCGTCAGGATATTACGGATTAAAAAAAAAGTCACAAAGACGTCGCATTTATGAATAAACCTCATTTCTCAAAAGCGTGAGAAATTTAAACTTTTATAAATTCAATAGATAAACCCAAAATCCATGATTACAAAAGCTGAATAATCCAAAACTGTCTCATAAAATTTTACACTTTATTTCCAAAATATAAATAGCATAAAGTCTACCCTGCTATCCCCCGCTCTGTATCTAAGCATCACCGGCACCACCTGCATCAACATCCTCTGCTCACGTGTACTGCGCACACGATCATCGCCAAACACAAGCAGATAGGGTGAGCTTAACAATTAAAACATACACAAGTTGTATACACACATACAACATATATATATATATATATATATATATATATATATATATATAAACCACACAAACATCCTAGAGTGTTCCCATTCTTTTAATTATCATCACCTGGCCACCACCAGATCATTCGTGTTCTACCTCTCTTTGAGACTACTCCAAGGTAATTTGCTGCCAAACTTGTCGGCCACAACCGACAGAGCACGTGCGGGAAACCATTGCTACAGATCATACACCGTAACGCCAAGTGGAGTTCCCAAATACAACATAAGTCGTATTGTCCCAAGACTACCAAACTCGTTAGCTATTACTAAGGAGAGCAATCTGTCTGGACCCATCCGTACTAGCCACAACCAACACGCTCACACCGACTCAACTTAAGGGTTCCTCGTGTTCATCCGCCATCCCGAGCTCAACTCGAGGGATGTCATTCCGAGCTCAACTCGAGGAATGCTACGTGCTTAACCCCTATCCCGAGCTCAACTCAAGGGATACGTTCTAAGCTCAACACAAGGAACCCAGCAATCTTACCTTTGAAGCATCGCTAAAAGCTCTGTAGATCACACCTAAAAAGTCCAACAACTAGGACTTATAGTAGCCAAATTGCCTAGCGGGGGACACGTACCGCTAGGCGCTACAACTTCCAGACCGCCTGACGGGGGACGCGTACCATCAAGCACTAAGCGCCTCAAAACATGCAAACATAGCAGCCACCGCCTGGCGGGTCAGCCCCCACCGCCAGGTGCCAACGCTTCAGAACCCCGCTAATGCTATTGCTACCGCCTGGCGGAATACATCTCATCGCCAAGCGCCTCACACCATGTAGACTCCTTGTTCTATTGCTATCGCCTGGCGGGTTGAACCCCGCTGCTAGGCGCCATACCAGGACCTCGTCGGGTACTGATTTCGCTGCACTCCACTCAGCTGTTAAGTCTCAATTCATGTATTTGCACACCCCAGAGTACACTTTTTCAATGGATATTATAACACCAAAATTTGCTTGTACCAGTATGAGCCCTCTTATCCTATCATACCAGTGAGTTACTTTACTTAAGATTAAATAACAATTCACCAAGCAACCAAATACAACTTATATACATTTTATATCATACCCTGACCGTATTACACGTAATTCATCCATTAAGCCCTCACAGCCATGTGACCCTATCTTGATACTTAACCTGATTAAACTGTACCAAACACCACTGCATGTGCATTTCAGCCATAAACCTTATCTGATAGATTTCTTTTCCTATCTACCCTATAGTTCAAATCTCATTAACCACACTTTACTCTCCACTCTTCTAAGTATCCAATTCATCTCTTTCCACCAATTTCTTCACACCTCTTCATGTCCACGAACTATCACAACAACTAGCCCGAACCAACCCAACCAAAACCCTAGAACGCCACTAATGCAACGCTGCCGCTTGGCGGTAACCTGTCTTCCGCTAGGCGGTGTATCAGACCTAGAAAAAACCAGTTTTTGTTACGCCTGCCAACATTCCCGTTCGCTCTTTTTCGCCTCTCTCGGTCCATTCTCTCCTATCTTGGCATAATAAATCCAACAATACAGCTCTCCAATTCAATATTAACTATACCCAGCAAGGATCACAACAATTACACCTCAATTGTACCCCAATTCCTGACCCTAAGACACTTAGCCATTGTTTCATTCACTTAGGCCTACTAATGCTTAAAATTGTACATCATACGATATCAAAATCATTCGTTATTCACTATAGTTAGCTTTCTCAACTATCAGAAATAGCCCAGGTCACAAAAACATTGATTCGAGCCAAAACTTGCTCGCGTCGCCTGGCGGGTCACTCGCTACCACCAAGCACTTCATCCAAACCTAGAAAAACTGAGTGATTCGCTATGTGTCGCCTGACGGCTGGGTATGTGCCGTCAGGCAGTTCCTTCTCCACGAACTCAGAATTGCACAAAATGGTATGAGCCGCCTGGCGGCTTTGAAGGCCCGCCAGGCGATTTCTGGAAAATTTCCAGAAACGTGAAATTGTACAATTTTCAATTCGACAGAGGCATCCAAATAAACATTCAATCACACATATATTTATGCACATATACATTAGTGAGTAAAACTCCCCTAACCTGGATCCCTTTTTTTTTTCCTATAAACGGATTGCTTGAGAGCTTCCAAAGATCATCAATGGCCTTCCTTTTGGCTTGCACTCAATCCAGCCCCAAACCTCACTTAAAACTCACTAATCTCAACAATTTTCGTGCTCTTGTTTCTGGAACCAATTTTAACCTTGCAAAACCTTTTCCAAAACCTCACTTTTGCCTTTTAAATGGTGACTTAAAGATAGGGAGAGGATCAAAAACGAAACTACAACTTAATTTGAGTGTTAATGGTCATTCATTGTCCCATTATGGACTTTTTTACAGCCACTCTTGGCTGCTAGTTCCTCTAGAGTTTGCGTTAACCCTTCACATTCAAGCTAAAGCCAAAAATAGCAAAAAGAATGTTTAATTTGGGTTCTCCACAGCTTGATTAACATATATTTAAAACAATAACACAAAATTGACATATATAGAACTTGAACCCAAGTCCTCTCACGCAATCAAAGTACTCTCAACCATTTGAACTAGTACTTTTCCACATCATACCAATCAGAATTTAATGTCATAAATACTCTTCCCATCTGCATTAATTAATTATTTATTTATTTAATTAATTAAATTCCACGGGTCTTACACACATGTCTTTCTCTTATTGGATAGGATGGAAAGTATATAACAAGGAACAGTACTAACTTAAGTGGTTAAGAGTACTTTGTTGTGTGAGAGGACTTAGGTTCAAGTTTTATGTATGCCATTTGTGTTATCTTAATTCTGTTATTATTTTAATAATATGCTTAATCATGGTACGTGATAATATAATCCTAGATGAGTAGAAATTATCATGAAACATGAAGTGATTGGTTGGTTGTACATTGTCTTGATAATTGTGTGGTTGTGTTTGAATCTTGACTTATGCAAAATAACTTCTTTTTTGTCTAATTTATTTTTAACATGAATGAAAGATATTAGAAAACCCTAGCAGTCTATTAACATTCCATTTTTCAGTATTTTTTCTTTTCTAAAACTTTCCTTTTAGTTTAAATAATTATTTGCTTGGTTTGAATTAATTAGTTCTTATTCATAGTTTAGAAAAATAGAATTTTCATAAAAATATGTTTAAAAGGTTAGTTTTAATAGTTTGTGTTTTATTTAGTTTGTTTTATTACTTCCCTTTTTAATAAAAGATTGTTTTGCTATGAGGCCCTATATTTTTTTTTCAATTGTAGTTAAACCCTTAACCCCAATGTCTCTTTTTGCAGTTCAGCCCCTGGTCAACGTAGGAATTGGACCTAAATTCCTAAAAACGCACAGTTGGAAGAGAGGAGAGAGGAGATGAACCCTGGCTGGCTGCGCTGGAAAGAGTGGTGAAATTAGCGAAGTCTGCTGCAGTTTGGGTGTGGCACCAACTGTGAATGGAATCTTGGCAAGAGGGGGCTGAAGCGGGATTTGCGGGAGCCGTGGGAATTTTCGTGCTGGCATAGGAACGATGGAAACGGGAGATATGAAATTTGTATGTGTGCAAGAAACAAATTGCTTCATCATAGTTGTTGTCTCTTCCTAAAGGAGTTTTTGTTCTCATTATGAAGAAATGGATTGTGGTTATTGAGTGTTTGGCAGAAACAATTGCTTCCTCACTACAGTCCTACTCTGAGACGAGTTATTTTTGTTTATATTTTTCTTTTGGTGAAAGATATTGAACCCATTTTGCTAGAATCATGTTACTTTCGCATTTCTCTGTCAACGCGTTTAAGATTCTACACCGTTGATTTTCTGTCTTAGTTTTAAATTAGTGAAATGAGTTGTTAGCTTTAATTCGTATGTTCTAGTGGTAGTTGTAGAAGTCTTTATTTTCCGGCTCTCATTAGCTTTATGCTTGATTACATTCAATTATCATATGTGCATTTTATCTGAATTAAGTTCGCTTAGGTGTGTTGATGTTGTTAAGTGTTATTCTGCCGCTGTTTACATTTTGTCCTGCTGTCACAGACCCAACAGTCCAAGTTGTGTGTTAATTACTGCTACATTTTCAGTAGTGGGTTTGAGTTATGTGTGTGGTTCTTCTTTTTTTTGGTGCATTAGTTTCTGCTAAAATAAATTCTGCACAAGCATTCTGTTGTTGCACCATGTTATTCTTTTCTGTCAGTGACTTAATTTCCTGCATCAAGGTTGCTACATAATTCTGCATCCTCTCTGCATTAGTTTACTGTAAAGTGCATGAGTTCACTGCTGTCACAGATGGGTTTAATGTTGCAATCTGGTTTCACGCATGCTTTTAGTTAATTCCTCTTATGTTTGTCTTGCATTTGATAAAAACAACTTTGAATCAGCATCTGCACCAAAATTTTGCACCTGTGATACCTGAACTGCTCATTTTACTACTACAAGCTATAATTTCTCTGCTTCCATTAGTTTCACATTTTGCATCTCAATCATTTCTGCATCAGTTAGCTGTTGTCTCAAATTCACGCACACTGCATTCACTTGTAAAATTGCAGTGCATAACTTGTGGAATCTGCCTGGGTATGGCAAGTGTTGGCTCTCTACTATTTTTCATATTTCTTTGTTGTCATCTGTTTATATGCACTCATAATCTGCGTTCAATTCAACCTAAAAGTCTCTGCTGCATATAGACCCATTTCAATTGGTAAGCTGCAGTTTTTCTGTTAAATTGTTGTAGTCCATAATTGTGATAATCATGACAGAAGCATTCTGCATAAACAGAGTTTAGATATGCTTAGGAAGTTTACTTCAGATGCATTGCGTTATATCTTGTTCAACACCCTAGAATAAGGTCATATACATTTTTCTTGCTACATTCTGGAACCATTGTTGAGAGTATTCTACATGAGCATATGTGATTTGATCATGTTATCCCAAGGTGGTATTTTCTCTGCAAAATGAATCATATATCTATCCAGGGATACTTAATTGGTGCATTCATGGTAAGACTCGTATGTGTAAATGTGGTTGGAAGTGATTCATTTTACGGTTGAGGAAAGTGGTTAAATTCAGCAGCCATGTGGTCATAAGGTGCACTGCATCCCATTCTTCATTCATATCCATTTCATATGAGTTTTATTCATTTCAGTTTTCAATCCATCATCCCTATAAGTCACATGCATCATATTTCATGCATCATATTCATACATATCTTGATTTACTTTTTATCATGCATTTATATAGTTTTTAATTGAATAAAAATCCACTTTCTTTTAGTTTCTTTTCTTTATCTTATTTAATTTTCCCCCTTTGTTTTCTTTATAATTGATATTTAATTACGCAAGCTAAAGTTGACACGCACCATTTCCTTGGATTCGATCTTGAGTCAATTTTCCTATACTTCATTAGGAGGAATTGTTTAGGTTTTGTTTAACTCTTAAAAACGACTGAAAAAGTGAGTTAACACCATCGTAGAGAGAATGGTTGAGTAAATTACCTGTTAATGACATTTGATGGCCATTAACGGTTCCATAATGTCATTTTAATTTTTTTTAATCAAATTTAATTAAATTGAGTTTAGAGAGGTGAAAGAGGATAGAACCTAGGGAGAAAAAATAGGGCAACCTGGTGAAGCAACTGGGAAGGATTTTTGAGAGCATTAGGGATGAACCTAGAAGAGGATTGAGAGTTATGTGTTAGTAGGAGCAAAGGAGGGTCATTTTGAATGAAGAGGACATTCTAGAAGGGGTGTTGGAGCAAGGAAATTCAGGTTAGGGGAGATGGACCCACACTTTTTAAAATTACAGTATAATCTTGTGTGCATGAATTGCTTATAGGCTTTGTTTTCCATTGTCTTGAATATTTCACATTTCCGGAAATTTTCTAGAAACCGCCTGGCGGCATTGAAGGTCATGCCAGGCAACACGAGTTGTTTATACTATTTTTTGTCGTTTTGGGGATGAATCGCCTAGCGGTGTTAAAGACCTGCCAGGAGACACATCAGGGCTAACCTATTATTCTGGGTTCTAACAAGAACCACAATGGTTGGTTGGTTATGCATTGGCTTGATAATTGGTAGTAGTTTGTTGAACCTTGACTTATGCGTAATAGGTTCCTTTTTGTCTAATTTATTTTTAGCATGAATGAAAGAGATTAGAAAACCCTAGTCGTCTTGGAAGGCAGCTGGAAGGGCTGAGTAAATTACCTGTTAATGACATTTGATGGCCATTAACAGTTCCATAATGCCATTTTCGTTTTTATTAATTAAATTTAATTAAATTGAGTTTAGAGAGGTGAGAGAGGAGAAAACCTAGGGAGAAAAGAATTGGGCAACCTGGTGAAGCAATTGGAAAGGATTTTTAAGAGAATTTAGGGTTGAACCTAGAAGAGGGATTGAGAGTTGTGTGTTAGTAGGAGCAAATGAGGGTCATTTCAAACCAAGACGACATTCTAGAAGGTGCGTTAGAGCAAGGAAATCTAGGGTAGGGTACTTGGACCCACGCTTGTTTAAATTATAGTATAATCTTATGTGCATGAATTACTTATACGCTTTGTTCTCTACTGTCTTGAATTTGTAACGTTTTTGGAAATTTTCTAGAAATCGCTTGGTGGCATTGAAGGTCTTGCTAGGTGACACAAGTTGTTTGTATTGTTTTTGGGACACATCAAGGCTAAGCTATTATTCTGGGTTCTAACAAGAACCGCTTGGCGGCGATAAACACCCGCCAGACGACCCATGTGGTTTGGCACGTTTATGAGCTTTTGTGCGATTTGGGGTGATTCTGATTGGGGAAAATGATTCTTAGGGTTTTATTAATGGATGTATGCCATGAATTTATGATTCACGTTGAGATTTTGATGATTGGATGATGTTAGGAGCTTTTGGATTAATCAAGGTTGATAAGGATCATTAAGCTTGAATTTATATTTCAATGACAATGCGTTGGTAAATTATTGATGGAATGTGTGTGGATGCATGCTAGAAAAGGAATTAGAGTTTAAATATAATGGTTGAATTTCTAGATCGGATAGCGGAAGAAATGTGGGTATCATGCAGGTGCAGGGATTCTGGACTAGCCAGAATCATATGCACCACCTGGCGGCACTTCCTTGCCGTCAGGCGACATGCGAAAACTAGCAGTTTGATGTTGGTTGGGTTGTGGGTGTGTTTGGGAAAATCTGTTGGGGAAAAACCCGTGGGGAAGAGATAAATATGATTGAGTTGTGGGAAGAATTAGGACTTCATGAATGTGAAGTTGAGGCTTAGCTGAATTAGTAATAAACATAAGAGGTTACAGAATATAACTTAAAAATCTTAGTGAATCTATTGGGTGACCAAAGTTGAGAGTATCGTGTGGTGGTATGCTAAAGCTTAATTGTTGTGTTACATGAGGCTATGGGGAAATTGCAGTGAGGTTTTGGGATGCTTTGAGTGTGTTAACATCTGCTATATTGTGACAAATCAGTACAATTCGCAGTACTGGTGTAACGCCTAGCTCTAAGGTCAGCACCGCTAGGTGATAGCTACAATTACAGAGAGCAACTGGAACGCATGGCGCTTGGCGGTGTTGGTGGTCCCGCCAGGCGATACCGGCAAGGTCAAAGACTTCTAAGGCGTTTGGCGCCTAGCGGAGCGGGGCTTCTGTTAGCGGTCTGCAACTGTTTTTCACTTGGCAGCGCTAGGCGATGACATAAGGGGTTGTTCCATTTGGTTGGTATGTGGTCCACAAGGCTTTCGATGATATCTTAAGTATGGAATTTGCTGGAGCATTCCTTGAGTTGTGGCCTGAAATGGCATTTCTTGAGTTATGGCTTGGAATGGAGGGTAAACATGTGGTGATCCTAGGTTGTGGCCTGTTGATTTGGAAATCGGTGTGAGTGTGCGAGTTGTGGCTCATACGACAGTCTCCACTTGATTAGGCAATCATAGGTTGTGGCCAGTGATGTGTCAATCTTGTGTTGAGAGTACGAATTGTGGTTCATATTGGAGAACTCCACCTAGCATTACGAATAGTGGTTCATAACAGGATAGTCCCGCACGTTTATCTACGAGTTGTGGCTTATAAATAGTGGAACCACAAGTTGTGGCTTGTGGTAGCAAAGGACATCTTAAGGTCATCATCACCTGAGGATGTAAAACGTGGATGAACATGGTGGTGGTCATGCTTCCTGGAATCAGAGTATAGAGTTTCTCTTATGTGTATGTGTGTACACTTTAATTATGTTTATGTATATATTTATGTTGTTAGCTCACCCTATCTATTTGTGTTTGGTGATGATCGTGTAACTCGTTACACGAGAGCAAATGATGTTACAAGTGGTGCTGGTGAGGCATAGTACCGAAGAGGGGCAACATGAGAGTTTTATTATTATGATTTATATCTATATTTTATAAACAAATTCTATTATCAGCTTTCGGTAATGTAAACTTTGAGTTAATTACGAGGTTTGGATTTTAGAACTTATAATAAAGTTTGAATTTTCCCACATTTTGGGAAAGAGTTTTATTCAATGCGACTTTATTACATATATTATTTCTATTTTATTTAAATTAGTAATATTCGGCTAGGATGTTACAGGTTATATGTCCAAAAACCTTTCGTTTATCAGGAAAATCTAATTATACTTATGTTCCTGCAGAGAACAAATAAGATAAGTTAGGCACAAGTGTCACCTTACCCATATAGTCCGCTATCTCCTCAGTAGGCCTATTCCCGGTTGACATATGTCTGTTTGGACCTGGGAGGGGTTACCTGCAGAAGGGACTCTGAGGCTCAAGTTAGCGAAAGCTCTCAAAAAGTTAAATCAAGTGATTAAGGAAGTAATGAATGCGTACCTTTAATTCGTGGGGTTCATGCGTATTTATAGACCATTAATTATGTTTGGCCACGTCATGGGCTGGGCCCTTGCTTGGGCCATAGGTGGGCTAGGGCCTTAGCCCAGGCCCTTAGTTCGGTTGTTGGAGATTGGTGACTTGTATTGGAGTGTTATGTTTTTTTACTAAGTCCTTGGTTTTTTGTATAGAGTGGTCGGCCTGAGTCGGTCACCTTTTAACGACTTAGGCCGCTATGGTTGTTTTCGGCTTGTTAGATCAACGTCGCTTCTTAGTGGTTTTGGTCTGGGTACCTTTAGCATACACATGATGCTACTTATTATTCGGCGGAGGCCGACCAGGTGTGGTACACCTACTATTATTCGGCTTAGGCCGACTAAGTGCGGTACACCTTCTATTGCATATTTTCATTTTGGTTAATCATTTCTTTGTCGACAATCTTCAGTGATCATTGGTTTCATATTATATGATTCATGACTATATTATATGCAAAAGTCTGGTCAATGTTATTTTGGTTTCATATTATATGATTCATGACATAATTTATTGAGATCTCATTATTTTCAAAAATTTTAGGTACTTGAGGTTCTTCTGGAACTGGATCCTTAATTATGTCAAATAAATCTTTTGGGATTTCACCTTTTTTATTAGGTCATCTAGCATTTTAGCTTATAGGCCTACCACGCTTCAAGCGTGTCTTTCGAAACAACAGGCCTACCACGCTTCAGACATGTTATGAATTAATATCAAATCTATTTGGAGCATTAACAATTGATATATATGATTTAGTTACCCTTTATGTTAGTAAAACATATGGTAATTGATTAACTAATTTTGTAAATGAATTATCCTTTGAACTCTCAACTCACATTCTTTTGTACGAGGATCAAGACAAGATAATGATAATTCATTCTAACCAATCTCTCTTTCCAATTGTTTTCTTTCTCCCCCTAATGTTGGAAAAACTTATTCATCAAAATGACAATAAAAAAATTGAACTATAAATAAGTATGCAGTTGATAGTTCAAGATATTTTATTAATGATGGAAAATCATATCCAACATATATTTTCAATCGTCTTTCAGGACCCATCATAGTCCTTTTTGGTGGGGAAAATGGAACATATACCACACCTAAAAATTCTTAAATGAGAAATATTAGGTTAGTGACCAAAAACCAACTGCATAATAAAGTATTTTATATAACTTGTTGGCTTGATGCAAATCAGTACTACAACATGCAAAATTGCATATCCCACTACAAAAATAATGATTTTTAGATGGGGTTGTTTTTTGCGTTTCTGAGGGTTTTAACCCCCACCAATGGCTTTACCAAGGGTTCAGAATTTCCCTGGAACAACCAGCGTGGCTAACAGATTGCTGGCGGTTTTTAGCAACCCCTGGAACTCGCGCAATTTACTGAGGGTTTAGAAAACCCCTAGTACTACTAGAGGTTTTGAACCCTAACTAATTTCCTACGGTTTTAAATCCCGAGCACCGTTGGGGGTTTTAAAAACCCCCACTAATTACGGGGTTTTAAAACCCCCGATAATACAAGAGTTTTGAATGCCCATCAGCATTATTGTATCACAGTCTGTTTCATTAATTTTACTGTAATAAGGGAGTTTTGAATGCCCACTTATTCTTGTATTTTGAAAGGTGTTGTAATTTCAAATATCTCTGTTGTGTGGCAAATGAATCAACCTAATCATGATCACAATTATAACAGTTCTATTAACTTATTTTTTTCATTCAAGTGGGATGAGACAAGTACTGGATCTACAATCATAGTGCTCTTTTTCCTTAAAGGAGAGAAGAATAATATAAATGTCGGAGAGGTATGGAAACAAAGTTTAGTATCACCCCATTTGTTGTTCCTGAATGTTATTGCAAACAATTAACTATTTGAATAGGTTGAATCTTAGGATTGGCTTTTTCTTATTCTCCCTTGCTATTATTTACGTTATTCATTTACATTTAGAGAGATCTTATACCCTCATAACACAACTTCAGGACCTTCTTAATTGCTTAAAGATTACAAAAACTAAAAGTATTTACAATCTTGATAGTTCAAAAAACATTTAATATCCAGACCTTTCAGCATGAGCAAGCCATAAATTGTTGGCAAGCTGTCTCTGCCTGCTTTTTCATGCACCTATACTTGTCTCCTACACATCACCTATATTTAAGATCTGAAACTGACATGAAATTTATAAAGCACCATATAATAAAAAAACGTTCACTAGAAGTATATTTATTGACAGATTCTAAAAGTAAACAAATAATATCGTCTAATGCGGTGCTTGGTGTTGATCATTTGTTTCGTCATTAGGGACACTTCCTTGATCAGATATCTAACATATAAAAAGATAGTGATAATTAATAACTTTCCAAATAATAATATCAAACATATATTAATTTAATCAAGATTTAAATATTACCGTTGGTGCATGATACATAGTAAAATCACGAGGCAACTCTCCTTGATAATTTTGTACCAAAAAATTAACTAGTGCCTTCATTCCATTGAGTTGGGATGTCAATGTAGAAACCTATTTTAAAACATAAAATTAATCAAAATAATCAAAAATAGAGAATCAACTTACTTCAAACACATTCAAAGGTAACTTTGATAAAAGCATCATGATTAAAACTAAAAACTAACTTGATTTTGTAACTGAGCATTAGAAGGTGAAATGTTCCACTATACGAATGACCCTTGGAGCCAAACACTTTAGATGGGCAAGGACCTAAACCCAAACCCCTAACACGTCCACAATGTTCTTGACTTCCAAAAGCAAAAGCTAAGGAATTGGTTCTTGATATTTCTTTTGATATAGATGATGATGATGTTGATTCATATGCTTGATTTTTTTCCTACAAAAAACAGAAGAAACTAATTAAAATAACTCAAAGTATGGTTGACAATTATAGAATTTATTAGAATTGAACTTACACCAATTTCCCTCGCTTCATCACTCACAAATGCTCCATTAGCATGTTTATGTGTTGCGATCCATACCTCTCCTCTACTGACCTTGTGACCACACTCTTTTTCCTATAAAATTGAAGAAAAAAATATAGCACGTAAAGCAAAAAATTAAAACAAAAAGTTCACATCCAGATATGTAGTATTGTCACCATTTCATCCCTTTTCCTTGTAATGCTCTTAGATCCACATGTGTGAGCAATGGTTTGCTTTGTCCTATTAACTTTATTTTTGAGGGCATGCTCCTAATCATCAACATATAAAAATTAATAATCATCAACCTGAACGATGTTAATGAAAAATAGTTTCAATATACCTTTGTTTTTGAATTTAGTCGATAATCCACAAAAGAAGCCCAATGATCTCTATCTATTCCTGTTGGAGTCATTGCGATCAATTCATCTCTAGTATGTGTTCCATCAGTTCTAAGTTATCACAATTCTTGTCGGTGGTCTCTCCACTTTATGTTAAGTGATTTGAGGATGTGGTTTATATCAACATCGGAATGGACCTCAAACTTAGCCTTCAAAACATAAAAAGTTAAAATTAACAAGAGTTATAATATAATTAAATTAAACATTCAGCTTTTACAATGCTAACTTGGATAGTGTTCCTAAGTACTTCTTCTTTATAATTTTTAGGAATCTTCTTTCAACTAGAATGTATAATAGGAAAAGAATTAGAGTTTCTTGCAATACTACCTAAGAACTTATTCAACAATGTTCCACCATCTGCAATTGGTTGACCCTCATTATTCCATTGAACAGTAATCCTTTCATTAGGAGGTAAATGCCACACATCATTGGTTCGTAGTTGTTTTGTTATTCTTTTTCCTTGATCATCTACGAAATGCGAGAAAATAATTTTTACTAATTTATTATAAAGACAAATATATGTATAATATATTAAGTAGTACTTTGTATATAGTTGTTTACCAATAACATCAACAAACCATGCTCTTTTTCGGGTTGTAGGCCTTTGTTCATCTACTTTCAATTCAGTCTCCTCAGTTTCTTCCTCTTCATTTTCAGAATATGAATATGATGTAGTTGGTATTGTTGGTTCAGATACATGAAAAGATTGATGTGGTGGCTGAGAATTAGATTGAGGTGCAATTGGGAGTTGGCTAGTTGAAGATATCCTCACTTTCAATGTTCCTAAAAATAATTGTATAGTATTACTAGATATAATAAAATAAAACAGCATATAAAATCAAATTGATATAAACAAAATCTAATGTAAAACAGAGGATATATAGAATACAAGTTTTTGAAAATAAACAAAGTGAAATAAATTACTTATGTAATTATGAAACTAAGAAGCATAAAAAAAATCTCAATAACTATACAGATTTATGCTTAATACCATTGGATCAACCTGCAACACATTATTCATGAAATATGACAAAACATTATTATTATTATTATTATTATTATTATTATTATTATTATTATTATATGACAAAACAAATTACTTGGTTGAGGTGCAGGTGGAGCATATTTAGGACCTTGTTGAATACTTGCTTGAGATGTAGATGGAAGTGAAGGGGGAATTGTTGAATATTTGCTTGAGGTGGAATTTGTACTTTAAGTCTTGGAGATCAATCACATAATTACAAGTGAACTAAAAATGAATCATATCTTAAATGAAACTAATGCAAATTTCATGAACTAGTGCAGGACGAGTATACTTACGTGCATGAACGGGCAAAGGAGGTTGAGTACTAGGCAGTGAAGAATGAGTACTCACTTTAGTTTTTGACTCAGACTTACTTGAGGTTGCAAATTTCATCTTCAAGTCTCCTAACAACAACAAAAAATGATAAAGTACTCTATCATTCAAATGCATAATTGATTCCTACCATCAAAGAAAAATATTCTATCAAAGTTAACAATGAGAATAAATCATGGAAACAGATTACTACAAATGTATCGTGAATAAAGATTATGTGAGGTGTATCCATCATTGGATGAGGAGTGAGGTAAGAATAAATATGTGATTTGTTAGAGGAGAATAATGGAGATTTAAATATCAGGGGAAAATCAAGGCAAAAGACCAAATGGAAATTATTAAAAATGACCAAATAACAATAAAATAACAGTAATTACCTGGATGAGATTGATCATGAGTTGCATGTGTAACTACATGTCCCCATGTAGAAGATTTATTGGTACTACGTACATCTAAACAATTCTTCTTGGTTGACACTTTCTTCTTGGTTGACATTATTTTAGAATTTATGGAAATTCATGATTGTTGAAACGTTCAAATGTAATACAAGAAAATTGATGTTTCCTAAAATATGTTGAACGAAACTTACAAAGCAAGTAGTAGAAGAAATCATGTAATTTTAGTGTTGAATTGAAAGTGATGAACCTGATGTATTTTTGTGTATCTATGAAATAAGATCATTTACAACTTCATAAATATCTTTTTTATCCAATGCAAAAACTTTTTTTTTTTTGTTGCATCCAAATGAAATTAATTATCTTAATATTATTTTCCAGCATATAATTCACAGAATTTTGAATTTGTAAATTTAATTAATATTTAAAAGAAGACATAGACTATTCCATTATAAGCAAAAATAAATTTTTTTCGGCATGTGAAATATCAGCAAGCTCTTCAATGCATTTCAGATTCTCACTATAACTGTAAGCTGGAGCTGAAATCCTGAAACATAGCATAAACCTCTGTTACACTTTCACATCATAAACCTTGCAAGTATGTAAGTTAAATATTAAAAGTGATGTGAAATAATAAAAGTGATGTCAATATTTTTTTTCTATAAATAACATATGAAATATTTTCCATGAAAATTATATAATAAACTATAATATAGCCTTCACCTTCTATAAGACGTTTCTTAACTTTCATAGTGCATAGAATAAATAAATATATAATTTAGTTGAAGGACTGATCATAACTTATAAAAATAATTTAAAGAGGAGAAATATATTTAACTTTAATTTTAAATATTCTAAATCTATTTAGAGTACAACATTTACTAAATCCTTACTTTTATCATTTAATCTTTTACTATATGAATCATTTTAACTTATTTATTGAAAATTAATAAATAACTTCTTTTGTCCCCACATGCCTTATTTGTCATATTGAAGTTAATTAATCATCAGAAAATTAACCATATTAACATATCATATTATATTAATATGTAATAGGCACACAAAAAATAACATGTGAATAAATGACATGATGTTATATATAAAAAAAATCCTACTTTATGTCTTTATATATATTTTCTGTCTTTTTTTAATTTTCTGTTTTTGTCACCATACCTAAAATGAACACCCAATTAATTCTAAAAATGTTTATAAAAAAATCTGTTGTAACTTACAATAACCCGCAATGTAACATTGTTATTAATTATGTAATAATACAACCTAATCTTTTATGACTTTGAAATTATAGTGCAATTACAAAACATTCACTTTAACATAAATGGAAACTTGTTTGTCTTAACATTGTTTGATTCATATAATACAAGACTGCAAAACTTTTGTGCAATGTTGTCTTCAAATGACAGTATGCAATATCTATGTAATTGAACTTAGTTTTTCAAAGAATTTCTACTCGAGTGATATTCCAAGATGCTTAAAGAATTTGACAGTAATATCTAAAAAGATCATCAACAGGGGTCCAATTCTAAATCAGATATTTTGCTCTATCAATCTTACTTACCATGAACCTTATCATTCTTTTCCATCCAAGTATGATATACACTTAACATAACATGTATGTGGAAAGGTGTGGAACTGTGGTTTTCGGATCCAGAGTTACAACTTAAGAGCATTGATGTTTCAAGTAATAATTTAACAAGTGAAATACCAAAAGAGATTGGATATTTGGCTTGCCTGGTTTCTCTAAATTTATCCCAAAATTATCTAAGCGGAGAAATTCATTTAGAGATAGGAAATTTAAGTTCACTGGAGTCCTTGGACTTATCAAGAAATCGTATCAGTGGGGGAATTCCTTTTTCTCTTTCTCAAATTGATGATCTAGGCAAATTAGATTTATCACACAACTCTCTTTCAGGGAGAATCCCACGAGAAAGGCATTTTGAAACCTTTGAAGGCTATAGTTTTGAAGGAAACAGAGATCTTTGTGGTGAACAATTGAACAAAAGTTGTCCTGGAGATAGAGATCAAATGACAGTAAAGTTCCCAGAAGTTGAAACAATCAATGGTGATGAAGACAATGTCTTTTATGAGGCATTATACATGAGCATGGGGATAGGATTCTTTACGGGATTTTGGGGCTTATTAGGGCCTATACTACTTTGGCATTCTTGGAGAAAGGATTACATGAGATTTGTGAACAGACTGATAAATTATATATGTGAATGGTCCACACTTTAGGAACATATGTACTTTAGGAGCGATCCTTTTTAGTTCATATGTTCGTTTCAGGATCTCTGAGAACCTTTTTCTATGGTCCACACTTCTCTTATACCATAGTTACTAAATTCTACTCAAATGCAATGATTACTATAATTTTTCTAAACAGTTTTCGGTTCACTCTCGAATTCACAAAAATTTGAGAAACTTATTAGTACCATTGGAAAACATGGTTAACAAAAAACCTTAGTCTTTAAGCATATAATCAGATAAGAACAAAATCTAAGAGTACAAAATCAGAGATGAAGCTGCAAAGAGCAAAGAGGAGCACCTGAACAGAACTAGGGATCACACTGTTACAATGGCTACAGTGGTTGTGGAATCACACTCCGATTGCGGTGGCTATGGCACTGCCAGAGCTACTACTTGATGGTGGGAAAATAATCAGTGAGTTAGGGCATGAGTAAGAGAGATGAAATTGAAAGAGGAAAACGAAATCGAAAGCAACGACACAAGAAAATGAAATCAAAAGCAATGATGTAGGGAATGAAATAGAAAATAGGAGATGAAATCGAAAGAGAAAGAGCAATAAAAAAGTAAGGAGATGAAATTGAAAGCAAGATAACGATCTTCATTACCTTAAACTTCAACCAAAAATGGTGAAGCCACGGTGGAGGCACGGTGGAGGCTCAGTGGAGACATAGTGGAGGCACGCACGAGAAGGGCTTATTTTATGACTACTAGGGTAAAACAAAGAGAAAGAAAGAGAGGAGGAAAGGGTAACGGGTCAAGTAATTAAAAATTACGAAAAAAGGAGAAAAATAAAGAGACATTCCCTGGGTTTCTTAAAAAAACCTTGGTAGTTAAAAGGGGTTTTTAAAACCTCCGCAATGTGTATATTTTATTGGAGGTTATGATAACCCCAAGTAATAAACCCTAATTAAAATGTTATATTTTTGTAGTGTCCCCAAGTAGCAATTGGAAGATTAACTCTCATAAGTAATGATCTTACAACCAGTTTTAGACATTTTATTAGTGATTCCACAAGTATTTTTTTAGTATGAACATGTATTATTGGATGTTCAACTTCAATTCCAAAAAGATATACAATACTCATGAAAAGCATGAGATATAAATTCACTAGCATTATCAAAAAGAATTTTCTTAATCGAATAATCTAGGAAGTGAACTCTTAACTGTGTTAATAACTTTGCAAATGTATGATTGTGAGTTGATAATAAGCAAATATATGACTATTTAGTTGATGCATCAATTAAAATGATGAAATATCTAAATGATCCACATGATGGGTGTATTGGACCATAAATATCACCCTGTATTTGTTCTTAAAATGAGATTACATCCTTCAAATTTTTCTAATGATGGTCTTGTTATCAACTTCCCTTTATGAATATGTAGTACATGAGAAATCATTAAACTGAAGAAGTTTTTGACTCTTAAGTGGGTGTCCACATGAGTTTTTCAACTATCTTTTGCATAATAATAGAGCCAGGATGACCTAACTAATCATGCCAAACAAGAAATTCATTTTTATTCGTAAGCTTATGGCTTACAATAACATACATTTCAATTGCACTAATATATGTGTAGTACAATCCATAAGAAAAGGTTGATAATTTCTCCAATACACATTTTTTTAGTTCAAATCAATTCTAGTGATATAAAGATATTTCATATCTCCTTCATTGTTTGTCTTAATATGATATCCATTTAGACAAATATCCTTGAAACTTAATAATGTGGTTGCAGAGGACACCAGCCACCACTATTATTTTCGGCGGCGACAAAACCAATCTTCTTTTATTCTCAAAAGCAAAGCCCTCTAGTCTAGTCTCACTCAGGTTCTTTCTCTTTGTTATTATGATTTCCAAGTTAAGGGATTTGAAGGTAATCCCCATATTTATAGTCTTATATTCCTTATTAGAATTAATTGTATGTCTTTCATGTATCTGATTTGTGCATCCAAGTTTGGGTGTTCTTGGTGTTGGAATATGGGAGTGCTTTAGTTTAATTGTTTAATTGCTCAAGCCATTTGTGTTATGTATTTTTGCTTGTTTAATTTGATAATTATGGTTCTCGTATTTTGCTTTTGTTTCGTGTTTGATTGAGGAAAATTTGTGGACTTTCTATAGCGGGTCCAGAATAACTAACATAGAAAGTGAAAACTCTCTATATCGATTGTATCTATCATAGGTCCAAAACTAACAGCCTTTTTTTAACTATCATAGAAAGTCTTTTCTATGCTAATGAAACTTGAATCGAGAGGAAAAACACCAAGGAAATGAACCCGAATGGAGAACAAGAATGGTGATGGCGAACCTATGAACGAAGGAAGAAATGAAAGATATAACGAGAGAGAAAATGAGAGAGAAAACAAGAGAAAAAACCTAGAAATGAAAGCATTCATAGAAGCGGGAGGTAACAATATTATGCGCGCAAGTAAAAAATTTCACAAATTAATCATATTTATAGACTACGGTTCTATGTAAAATCATAGCTGATATACTCTAATAATCAGAATATAGACTACGCTTAAGCTATAATTCTACGAAAGAATTGTAGCCTATACTCTAATAGTCAAAGTATAGACTATGATTTTATATAAACTAGCTTATATCTTGTTGGAAATTACAAAATTGTCCCAACATTTTATATAGGTTACATTTTTCTTAAAATCGTAGTTAAATGAAATATTTTCACTAATGAACAAATAAAAATATGATATTGATAAAAACGTTTTAAGGTTAATTATTTTAAGAGATTAGTTTTGTCTGATGAACGAAATTTATTTATTGACAACCTAAAATAACACATGAACACATTTGACTCATTACGAATGTCATAAAGAACTTTTTTACTAAATTGTGATATATCTTTTGTAAAAGAAATAAGAAAGAATTCTGCATCTGACGCCAATTAGTTTGGCTGAACATTTTATTTTCGCAGTGGACGTTACAAATTTTGTTCAGTAGATTTCATCCAAAGTGTCAATGTTACGGGCTTGATCTCATCCAAAATATTGCAAACTCGGTGAACTTTTACATATTTACTCAATAAATTTAGACCCAAAACCTATTGGAGGAAAACCTTAAAAATTTCACTTAACAAATGAAAATTCACTCAGCCATTTGGAAAAGAAATAAAATAAAATAAAAATAATATATATATATATATATATATATATATATATATTTTTTTTTTTTGCCAAAATCCGAGAACCATCTAAAGAAAACAAAGCGTATTTCTATAGGTCTGGGCGTTACATGTGCATGTCGTTATATGTAAGTAATAAGTAATATTCATATAGTAGTATATAATAATATATGTGTCTATTTATGTGTTGTATATTATATGAAAGAAGTTTTATTTTAAATTACTTCATCTTCACATTTGCGCGTTTTTATTGGGATTTGCAATTATCATATCTAGTACGAGACAAATAATTTAAGAGTGCTTGCAACAAGACTACCAATTGAAAAAGATTTTTTATATGTAGTTTTCTATAATATATGTATTAAAAACTAGATCTCATAAATTGTATAAATAATAATATACTATATATATATAGCATTGACCTCCTAAAGCTATAGTAATAGTTGTTGATGGTTTTAAGACAAGTGAAGTTGATGGGCCAAAATATTATTCGTATATCGATTATTTAGATTTGTGGGTAATTTTTGTATAGACAGAAAATGAAGAAACCTCACTTTCTCTCTCTCTCTTTGAAGAACAGCCAAGAAGGGTTACTCTTTGTTCTTAAAAATTTGATGTGCATTTTCGACACACTTCATAGTCACTTTCTCTTGAGCTTGACAATGGAACCGTAAAATGCAAAGGAAGAAGAAGAAAAGTAACAGCACTAAGCCCTATCAGCATCTCATTAATTAACTGAGGAAGAAAACAGAACAAAAATGGAAACAGACATATAACCAATGCTTACCATCAATTGATGATGAAAATCCTTCAATTTCTGCAAGCCTTCAATTTCTTCACCTAATTAAACCAAACATGAAGCTAATCCTTAATTAGCCCAAAATCCAAAAAACATAAAAACAAAATCAAATGTTTTTCTATGACTCACATTAATAATAATAAGTTTCAAATCTGAGTATTACAAGATTCATGCAGAGCATGGTAATATGATAACAAATTTAAGTTTTTTTTTATCTTAAATTAGATCCTTGATTACAAGAATAAAAAAATCACATTGAAAACATTTTTTGTTTGAATAATATTTTATAACAATAAATGTTTTTAGGTTGAAGTATGTGATATTAAAGTAATGTGGCATAAAGACTAAAAACTAAATTAGGTCTCCCTAAAATAGTCTTAAATGAAATATAAATGTAATTATTATTAATATAACGTCCCATTTAATAAATAAACTTACTTAAATGACACGTCACACAATATAATAATACAAGCAGAGATACGGAGTAGGGACTCACTCCCTACAGATATCCAAGAGTTAAAAAGAATAATCCTCAGGCACACCACAATGCCAAACAAGACAAAGTACGAGGTCTAAAGTAACCAGAAACACAACACAAAACAAAATAATACATGGGTCATAGCCCTAGCAAAAGACATAAAAAGAATAGCCCAAGTCCAGTCGACTATGCAACGGAACCATCGCCTCCCTGTTGGCCACGGTTGTTCCTCGCATATGCTCACATCAACAAGTTGATAATCATCGCAAAAGAGAGAACCACATAGCAGAACACACAACAAATAACAAAAGGGTAAGCAAGAGCCAAAGTAGTTTTATCATGCAATCAGATATGCCTTCATAGTCAAATATACATACATCATCTAAGCATGTTATGACCTTCCAATCAATACACTAAGACTCGACTCGACTCATCCGGATTACATATAATCTGGTCGGATTCAGCGGATGCTTGCACTTATGGTGGATTACCCTGCTCACCCTCGAGCTATGTGTTACAAGTGTTACAATGATTCAATTTCCCATACACAAGGTTAGCCCTTAATGAGTTTCAGGCCTCCTGCTACTCTCACCACAAGATTCAGTCCGCTTTAAGTGCGACTAACTGACTCCTTAGAGTGCCAGGATGCAACCTTACCTTGAATCCTTATCAAATTATATAGATGGGGCACCACCATGAACACCCACTAACAGGGATCATGGAATTACGTCCCGACCACTGAAGCACGACCCTGAAATCTCACCTAGAGATTTCAAGAAATTACGCATTGACCTTGGACCAATCATAATCAACAATAAAGGAATACTCATCATGCCTATAATTTCATACCAATCTCTGTAACCAATCCTCATTCATACCACATGTTGAATCCATCCTACTAGTTATTCCCAAATTCATAATTATAGGGCCTCATCTCATACTAATATCATGCCTCTTTGATTACTAACCATCTCATTCAAAGTATACTAAGGAAGAGGTGGTCCAATATGCACGTCCGTAACAAATCCTCAAGTGACTGAATCGTTCTCTTAGACTGACCATCGGTCTGGGGTGGTAGGCTGAGCTCATAGTCAACTTGGTTCCCAAAGCATCCTGTAAGGTTTGTCAAAACCGTGATGTAAACCGTGGGTCTCTGTCATAAACTATCCTCGAAGGTACCTCATGCAGCCTTACTATCTCCTTAATGTACAACTAGGCCAACTTGGCCATTGACATCCGCAAGTTCATCGCCAAGAAATGGGCAATATTGGTCAATCGATCCATTATAACCCAGATGGTGTCATGCCCTCTAAAAGTTTGTGGCAAATGAGTCACAAAGTTCATCGAGATGTTGTCTCATTTCCACACTGGTATCTCTAAGGGCTGTAGGATCCCACCGAGTCTCTGATGCTCAACCTTTGCCTTCTGACATGTCAAACAGGCCGATACAAACTAAGCAACATCCTTCTTCATTCCCTGCCACCAGAAGGTCTCCTTAAGATCCTAGTACATCTTAGTCATGCCAGGATGCAGACTAAGACAGCTCTTGTGTCCTTCCTCCAAAATTATCTTTTTCACCTACACATCATCAGGCACACACACCCTGCCCTGGAACCTCAGTATACCATCATCACCCAAAGCAAAGTCTCTAGCCTCATATGACCCAAGCTGGTCTATGACTCTATTCAGACTGGCATCCAACAATTGACTCTCTCTGATTGAGTCCAAGAAGTCACTAGATATAGTCAGAGTACTAGACCTAATGGACTTGGATCTCAACTCCACTTGTAGCTTCATATCCTTGAACTTCTCCAGTAGTTCTACCTCCTTGATCATAAGGTGTGCAACATGTACAGTCTTCCTACTCAAGGCATCAGCCACTACATTTACCTCCCCTAGGTGATATAGGAGCTCGAAGTCATAATCCTTTAGGAATTCCATTCACCTTCTCTGTCTCATGTTCAGCTCCTTCTGATCAAACAGATACTTGAGACTCTTATGATCACTAAACACACGAAACTGGGCACCATACAGATAATGCCTCCAGATATTCAAGGAAAATACTATAGCTGCCAACTTCAGGTCATGAGTGGGATAGTTTCTCTCGTACACCTTAAGGAGCCTCGAAGCATAGGCCACTGCCTTCTTTTCCTGCATCAACACGCAGCCCAGTCCAATATGGGATGCGTCATAATAGACCTCAAAAGGCTTCCTGACATCAGGGATCACTAGTATCGGAGCACTAGTCAACCTTCGCTTAAGCTCTTGGAAGCTCTCCTCACACTTATCCGTCCAGGTGAAGGGTTGGTCCTTCCGGGTAAGCCGTGTCAGTGGTGCCACTATTTTAGAAAATCCTTCAATGAATCTTCGGTAATAGCCAGTCAGACCTACAAAGCTTCTGATCTTCGTTGCTGACTTGGGACTTTCCCACTTTACCACTGCCTTCACCTTTGTTGGATCCACTGCAATGCCCTGTGCAGATATCACGTGCCCCAAAAACTAGACTTCATCCATCCAAAACTCGCACTTAGACAACTTGGCATACAACTGTTTCTCTCTCAAAATGCCAAACACTGGTCTCAGATGCTCGGCATGCTCCTCTTGGGTTTTGGAATAGATGAGGATGTCGTCTATGAAGACTACCACAAACTTGTCAAGGAACAGTCAGAGTATTCTATTCATGTAATCCATGAACACCGTCGGAGCATTGGTCACACCAAAGGGCATAACCACATACTCATAGTGTCCATATCGGGACCTGAAGGTCGTCTTCTGCACATCATCCGCCTTTACTAATATCTGATGGTATCCTAACCTCAGATCGATCTTTAAGAATATCGACGACCCATGCAGCTGATCCATCAAATCATCGATTCTCGGAAGGGGGTACTTGTTCTTGATGGTCATCTTGTTCAGTTGCCTGTAGTCCACACACAACGTGAACTCTCATCCTTTTTCTTCACCAACAACACTGGTGCTCCCCACGGTGAAGTACTGGGTCGGATGAACTGCTTCTCCATCAGCTCCTCTATCTGTTTCTTGAGTTCCACCAACTCTGCTGGAGCCATGCGATACGGGGCCATCGATACTGGGCCGGTTCCTGGTACCAAGTCGATAGAAAATTCCACCTCTCAACTGGGAGGCTGGCACTTCCTCTTGGAATACATCCTCAAATTCCTGTACTACTGGTATTACTGACGTCACCTCCCCTCTCTCCACCTCCAGATGCGACAAGATCACATAACACTGTGTGCCCTCATGTAGTTCCCTTACCACCCCTTAAGATGTTAACAACTTAGGCTCTTCTGATTCGAGGAAAAGTAACTTCTTCTCTCAGCAATCTATAAGAATGCGATTGGCAGAGAGCCAATCCATCCCTAAGATCACCTCTAACTCCTGTAGAGGTAGGCAGATCAGATTTACTTTGTACTTGCGTCCTTCAATCTCCACTAGACACCTAGCATACAAGGACGATGTCCTGACCAAGCCCGATGTCGGAGTAGACACCACAAGTTCACACTACAGCTCACACACCGACAGACCCAACTTTTTCACACTAGCATCTGACACAAAGGAGTGTGTCACTTCGAAATCATACAATACACAACATCTCATCCCAGCAATCTTTGCTCCTATCATAGCGTAGACTCTGCCCGTCGCTTGAGGCTTGTTGCCTTTGTTGCTCTGCTGGTGCTAGGTAAGAGTCTGTACTGGAGGGTGTGTCGCTGCCTTAGCAAGGGTGGGGCAGTCCTTCCCAAAGTGGCCCTCCTTGCCACAGTTGTTGCACCGGCGGTAGCCTTCCATGCGCGGGCAGGCGCTCCTCAGATGAGGGCCTTCACATATGTAACACTACACTCGGCCTTGCTGAGGAGCAAAACTTCTAGACCCCTGGGGCTAATGGTGGGGTCTATCATAGGTCTCCTCCACTCCTCATGCCTCGGCTTGGACCCAGATGGTCCACCGATCCTCTGTGGTTGTTGTGGGCGTTGACCTTCTACCTCACATTTCATCTTCTCCATCACTCTGGCCTTCTCCACCAGAGCAGCAAAGTCCTTGATGGACAAGGGAGCCATCATCAAGTGGATATCACCGCGAAGACCGTTCTTGAACTTACGGCATCTCCATTCCTCGTCGAGCGGTAGAGTGTAGAAGCGGCTGAGGTGCTTAAACTTCTCAGCAAACTCAGTCATAGATTTCCCTCCCTGGGTCAACTAGAGGAATTCCACCTCTTTGGCATACCTCACACTATCGGGAAAATACTCTGAGAGAAACTTCTCCCTAAAAGACTCCCAAGTCACAGGCTCTCCTCGCTCCTCCATGATGGACTTTATGCTAATCCACCAGTGTTCAGCTTCTCCGGTGAGCATATAGACTGCAAAAGACAAACTTTTATCTGTTGGACACATCTTCACGTCGAAGATTCTCTCCAGGTCCTTCAGCCACTGATCAGCTGCATCCAGGCTAGTCTTCCCGTTGAATTTCACTAGATGGTGTTTTAGGAAGTCTTCCACAATCCACTCTCTGACTGGTGGTCGTGGCTTAGGACCAAACACAAGGGCAGCTGCCCTGTTCTCCTCCAATTGGCGGAGGGCCTCCATGTGTTGCCGGTGGGCATCCTCGGAAACTACCCTAGCAGCCTCCATCTGCTGCATCACCAGTTGTTGTTGCTCAAGTGACGCTGCTTGTCGCTGCATGGATGCTTCGTGTTGCTGCATCATCGTCGTGCTTTGTTGAGTCATAACAGCTACCATTGCCTCGATTGTTCTAATGATATCTGGCACATCGTCCTGGGAGGATTGCGGAGTCCTACGAAATGTGCCATCATTCACTGGCACATAGGAAATAACTTGGTTAGGTTTGACAAGACAACATTTTAACTAAAAACACTCAGAGAAACACAAAGAAAGCTAAGCAGACATCCAACTCCACAGACCTAAGAAATGACCGCTCTGATACCATAAATGTAACGTCCCATTTAATAAATAAACTTACTTAAATAACACGTCACAAAATATAATAATACGAGCAGAGATACGGAGTAGGGACTCACTCCCTAAAGATATCCAAGAGTAAAAAAGAATAATCTTAGGGCATACCACAGTGCCAAATAAGACAAAGTACGAGGTCTAAAGTAACCAGAAACATAGCACAAAACAAAATAATACATGGGCCATAGCCCTAGTGTCACAACCGAAATCGCGACAGGACGACGAACCAAAAAATTAAAATTTGAAAAAAAAAGTAGAGTTTGGAGTCGCCACCATAGTTATTATAGGAAACTATGGAAAACCATAAAAAAAAGCAAGGTCTACAAAAAACCAAAATTTGGGTCCAGGAGTTGGTTACACGTAGGGAAGGTATTAGCACCCCACAAAGCCCGTCCTAAGACGGTACCTTTAATTAAATGTGCAAAAGTTATGTGGTTTTTTCAAAATATTTAATTTTCCCCAAAAATATTAATAAAAGAATGTACAAAAAACAACAAAACTATTTTTTGATTTTTTGGGCCCGACGAGGATTAATTCTCGCTCCTACGTATCTCCATGTGAATGGAGAATCAGGGTTACGTAGTTCTTTATGAAAAACTATTTGGAAAAAAATTTGAAAAATGATTTAATTTGTTTTACAATTTTGAAAATCTTTTTATTTAAATTTTAGTATTATTTTAAAATTGGTGTCATGGGACGCAAGCGATCGGACAGACACTTCAAATAAATTCTTTTTTTTCTAATCTTTTATTTTTTTATTTTTTTAATCATTTATAAATTTTTAATATTTTTTTTAAAGTTATTTTAAAGTAGTTGTGGATGTCATTACGACGTAAGCAACCAAATAGATATAAAAGAGTAAATAAAGAAAGTTATATTTTATTTTTATATCATTTGTATATATTTGTAAAAAAACATAAGTCTAAATTGGATGTCATGCGACGCGAGCGGCCCGGTAGACAATAAAGAAGGAGGAAAAAAGTTTCAATATCTCCTCACCTTTTCTCTTTTCTTTTTTTTTCTTCCTTTTCCAATATTTGTGTGTTTGGTTTTCCAATAGAGATAAATGTGAGAGGTGTCTATGTGGGTGGTAAAGAGAGAAAGAGAGAGTGTAGAGAATTTTTTTTTCCTTTTTTCTACCTCCTTCAATATGTTGAGGTGTGTATGTGGGAGTGGTGATAGGAAAAAAGTAGAGTAGTGTAGAGAATTTCTTTTTTTCGGTCCCCTTTTTTCGAATGACAGAGTGCATATTTATATTCATATATTGCAATATCAATGCAATCTCAGCCTTAATTGTAATGAACAATATAAGGAAGGAATTGGTTATCATAGCAACACATTATAGGAATCAAATCATAGTAAATCAGAGCACAAAATCAATCCCAAATTAGTAATATTGATTCTAACCATTAACAAATCAGAGCACAAAATCAATCCCAATTTGTAATATTGACAATAACCATTTGAAGAAATATTTCATCTAATTATTAGAATCATATCATTAATTTCTCTTCCAGCAACAAGGGTAGAAAGCAGGTTGAGTTGTTGGGCTCATGAGAAGGAGTGCGATAATTAATAACAAATTGGGCTCTTCCCTCTTTATTCCTTTTTTTTCTTTTTTTTTTCTCATCTCTCTTTTTTTCTCTTTTTTTTCTAAAATTAAAGTTTTAAAATCTTTGAAGAAAATAATGTTTCACATTTTTTTATTTTTTTAATTTTGTTTGAAAATAAATTTACTTATCCGGACGAAATTGGGTATTGACAGCTACCCCTCTTTACTTAGATTTTACTAGATAATATGAAAATTTGATTTTTTCATATTATCGTAATAAAAGATAAGTAAAGATAAAAACACTAATTTCGTTCGGGTTTCAAAAGAAGACAAATGTGAAGATAGACTTGACCATTTAAAAGGAGATGGTCTACTTTTGAAAGGAACTAGGTGACCATCACCAAGTAGAGGGTCCCAATCCGAAAAACCAAATTCTTTTTGTATTTTAACTTTTTGAAAAAAAGATTAGACCAATCCTGAGGAGAGGGTCTATATCTAAAGGATTCAACGACCATTACCATGTAGAGGGTCCCAATCCGACAAACCAAATTCTTTTTGTATTTTGACTTTTTGAAACAAAGATTAGACCAATCCTGAGGAGAGGGTCTATATCTAAAGGATTCAACGACCATTACCATGTAGAGGGTCCCAATTCGAAAAACCAAATTCTTTTTGTATTTTGACTTTTTGAAAAAAAAGATTAGACCAATCCTAAAGAGATGGTCTATATCTAAAAAAAATGATCACCATTACCATGTAGAGGGTCATCATCTGATAAAAGAAATCAATGACCATTGCCTCGCATAGGGTCTTGATTTAAAGAGATCGATGACCATTGTCTCGTAGAGGGCCTCGATGTGACAAAGGAATCAATGACCATGTCTTGCAGAGGGTCTTGATGTATAAAAGAAGAACCTGAATTTTGCTTTTGAACTGTCGACAAACACCAAGTGAATGCCTAACATTTTTTAGACTTAAACAAAAAATATCGTTTCTGACTTTTTCTTTTTTTTTTGTAAATGATTTTGTGGAGTATGATGAATGATTTGATGATGCATGAAATGTTATGATTTTCTTTCTGAAACTATATGATATGCTTGCATGGATGCGTGAATGCATGAGTGGAATTTGCTCTATTTTTCATTTTTTTCATTTCTTCATAAATCTAAGAAATGCTGGAGGAGTTATGCATATGCACACGTTATGAATCATTGATGATGTATGACATGCTATGATTTTCTTTTTAAACTTAGACGATGATGCATGCATGGATGCGTGGATGCATGGATGCATGGGTGAATTTTGCATTATTAAAAAAGATGAATTACTCATGTATGCATGACTTGGTATGATGTATGAATTTTTCTTTTGCATTTTTTTGAAAACAATATTTGAATTGATTCCCATTTCATTGTTATTTCTAATTCATGGAGTCATTCTACTTTGATTTTTTTTTTTACTTTTCTAAATCATTTCCTTGGTCTAATCAATTTACTAACAAACACTTTTTTAATCATTTCTTTGAAACAATATTTGAATGACATGCATGAAATTGCCAAGGGCTTGAAAAGGTTTGGATGAGGTGATGTAGATTAATTAGGGAGTTGCTCCAATTTGAATTGGATTCGAAGCACAAAATGTGTTTGGGCTTTCCCCTGTTACTGATGGTATGAAGAAAATGATGGCGACTTCAAAAATTTGCCCCTAGTATGAGAGCCTAGGATGGTCTTATGGTGCAAAAGCGTGTTTGGTTTTTCCCAGTTGAGGAGGTGGAAAAATGATAGGGTCTTCACAAGTTGCCCCTAATGTGATCACAATCTTCAATATAAATAAATGTCCCAATTCAAAATGAATGATGAGAATATATGAATCGCAAACAAAATGACTGCCCTAGTTTGGGTTTGTGATTGATAAAGATGGATTATGTAAGGTTGGTCAAGGTTTAGGCTTAGAGCAGAGGATACTATAGGAGCAAAAATGGAATTTCATGAAGAATGAATTGAAAGCGGACAACCGAAGTTTAGCTTAATTGCCTGATTGCCCATGCTAATTTTGGAGTTTTGAAAATATGTCAACCAAACATAAATTGCCCCAGTGTTTAAAAGAAAATCTCTAAACACACTTTTTCAATTTCTTTTTACCTTTTTTATAGAACAAACCTGTTGGCAAATCAAATTTTTCTTCTAAATTAAAACCTTCAAAAGATAACAACCAATCTTTGATCTGTGTGGACTTTATTAGGCTTGTATCGTGGCAAGGCTAGGGGTATGGAAGTGAATGATAGTAAAGACCCAAACAAGTGATGTGAGGGTTGTTTTCAAACAAGGATCTTTGAATAATGTTTCATTCAATATTTATTTGACTTCATTTCGTTCACTTTTTTTATATCTTTCTTGAAATGACCAATAATATTTCTTTTTTTGTTGTTGATATTTTTGTATTGGTGAACTACTAGTCAGATGAAATAAATGCAAACATTATGTTAACCCTCAGTGAGAAGGTGATCCTTGTTTAGGGTAATTTGAAAGAATTTTTTTGGAAGGCTCAAATTGGGTAGCAAAGGATAATAACTTTTGTTTCTTTTTTTTTTCAAATCATGGTTGTTTTCTCAAAAAAAAAATTTAATTCAGAGGAAAATAATTTAGTTCGTGTAAAAGGATGTCTCTTATTTTGCTCTTTTTTTTTCATTTTTTTTTGTCTTATATTTTGCCTAGACTGTCCTTCAAAGTTGTTAGTCTAGCGAACTTTTCTTCCTTTTATTTTTCTGTGTGTTCAGAGAATTTATGGTAATCCATTTTAAGATATGTGTCCCCTTTATGATAATTCTCCATGGAAAAGAAAATAAGGTTTATGGTGGAAGAGAGATGGAAAGAAAGATAGATTTGAGCAATTTCATGTATGCAAGACTATATGATGCTTCAAAAGACATGATAACAAACAAAATTTTATTTCTTTATTCAATCCACTTATTTGACCAAAGGATGTTTTATTATTTTTCATCATTTTTCATAAGAAAGATTCTAAGAATTTGGTGATAAGAGAATTGGGAAACAATTTGAACTTATTGTAGTGTAATTTTTTTAAAAAAAAAAATTATGCTGATGCATGCTATGTGTTTGAATCTTTGGATAACGTATCATGAATGACCACAAAATGGAATGCAATGCATGTTTGTTGTGCTTCACAGGGCACTTATTAACATGATATGCTAATGGCTAATGAAATGTATGTTTATGGCTAATAATGGTGTGATTGTGATGCATTTATTATTATATACAAGGAAAGGTGAGGGTAAAGGACGCAAATAGTCTACCTTTAGTGTCTCTATTTAACATGGGTTTGATGCTTAAAGTTATAAGGGAAAGTATATGTGCTCACAAGGATAGTTCCCTAATACCTAAATATCAAGGTCACTAGAGCTATGGCCCACTTCATGACATTTCCCACGACAGTTGGTAAACAACAAGAAGTGGGAGTACCAATGAAGCAAACAAACTCTAGCTGGGGTTCTCACAATGACCACTTGGGAAGTACATCCACTGTGACATTGCTACACAATTCCCTCTAATTCTAAGCAACTCAGACCCGGGTATAGGGCCCCACTTATGTAATGAATAAAGTGTGTGTGTGTGTGTGTGTGTGAAGGGAGAACACAATGTATACCCAAACCCACACCTGACAATTATTCCAAATACAAAAAAAAAGAATATACACATACATTTATTCTAAATATAAAAATAAAAAATAAAAAAACACCTACCAAAAAAATGAGAAAGAAAAAATATGAAGAAAAACCACATCAATCTTGCACATCCAAATAAATGGTCTGACTCTCTAGCATCCCCAGTGGAGTCGCCATCTGTCACAACCGAAATCGCGACGGGACGACGAACCAAAAAATTAAAATTTGAAAAAAGAGGTTTTGGAGTCGTCACCATAGTTATTATAGGAAACTATGAAAACCATAAGAAAAAGCAAGGTCTGCAAAAAACCAGAATTTGGGTCCGGGAGTCGATTACACATGGGGAAGGTATTAGCACCCCACAAAGCCCGTCCTAAGACGGTACCTTTAATTAAATGTGTAAAAGTTATGTGGTTTTTTCAAAATATTTAATTTTCCCCAAAAATATTAATAAAAGAATGTTCAAAAAACAACAAAACTATTTTTTTGATTTTTTGGGCCCGACGAGGATTAATTCTCGCTCCTACGTATCTCCATGTGAATGGAAAATCAGGGTTACGTAGTTCTTTATGAAAAACTGATGAAGGACTATCTTGTTCCTTTTTAGATTTTTGAATATTGTGTGAGTTGATTAAGAAAGCTAAGTGAAATCCCCATTGGACATTAAGATAGCAAGCTATCTAGATGTGAAAGTTCCTTTCACAAAGCTCAAGAGAAGAAGATGATGGATTGATTCAAAGAAAAAGGAAATGGAAAGCACATAAACTATAGAAAACCATGAACAATTAAAGGAAGAAGAAAACATAAAATGGAAAGGAAAGAAATGGTAAAAATGTGAGAAGCATGCCACTACAAGGCTAGGCTAGAAGCCATGGAAACCTTGAAGATGAGTGGATGTGTGCCGCCACTTGCTATGCAAGATAAGGCTTAAAAGTATTCACTCCCTAGGGAGGAAACTCTCACAAATGGTTGAGACACAAGAGTGTTTTTACTTCAAAATCTTCAACCCTTTTACATGTCTAGGAGCACCCCTTATATAGGAGAGTTTAGGGGCCTCTAAGCAAATAAAAGATACCTAAGGATGTCTCTACAAAAACCTAACCCTAGCTTCTAGAAACTAGGTCAAATAAGGTTACAAAAATGAGAGACAAAAGAGCTAACTATGGTGTGTGCAAGGCTAATTTCGTTTTAGCACAAAAGGAGACAAAGAATGTGTCTCATATGTCTCCAAAAAGTGGCTATAGTGTGCTAAAAACAAAGGAGACCAAAGGTACATAGGTACAATTGCTTCATGCCTTTTACTTTATGCTTTATGCTTTTGCTTTACTCTCTCCTCCACATCATTTATGCTCCCCAATCACTATGCGCCACCTAGTATTGCTTTCTTACTCCTAATTAACCTACAAAGCAAATAAACATAGATTAGCATGTTGGCTTAAGTCAAGTCAATTGTAATCAACAAGTCAACCTAGTCAAAGGTCAACAAGTCAACTAAAGTTGAATCGACTAAGTCAACTTTGAGAATCAAAAATAACAAACACAAATGAAAGAGATGAAGGATTAGTGAACTTCCTTTCTAAACATGCTTAGTCTTCTTAAGTATGTGCCTCCACCCTTGGTTAGGATCAATCCTTCATCATTCTCCCCTCCTTGGAGAGAATTTGACCACAAATTCTTTAATCCTTTGTAGATGGAGCTTGACTTGATTTGGGGGAGGATTTGCACCTCCCTTTTATGCGCTCTTCGTCCATCCTTTCTAAGGGTATTACCTCTAGCTTTGATTAGGTCATCCCTCTTTTCTAGACCATTCTTCCTCTCATGCTTGCGCATTGGGTCTTCCTTTTAAGCCTTGGAAGAGAAGGAAGAATGGTGATGTCCATCTTGTTTTGGAAATCTTTTTTTTGGAGGCAAGTAACACTTTGGAGGTAACTTGCTCTTTTTCTATTTCATCTTTTCTCTTATCTTTCACTTTATTGTGTTCCTCATTTGCATGATTGGGTGAGAGAGGTAGGAGTGTGAACTTCTTGCCTTGGAAGGAGAAAGCATAGGTGTTAGCATGGCCATCATAAAAGACTTTTCTATCAAATTGCCATGGTCTACCTAGCAAAATATGAGTTGCTTCCATAGGCACAACATCACATAACACCTCATCTTTAAAATTTCCAATTGAAAAGTTAATAAGGACTTGTTGAGTTACTTTAATGTCTTCTTCCTTAAGCCATGATAGCTTGTAGGGCTTGGCATGAGGGATAGTTTTCAAGCCAAGCTTGTCCACAACCCTTGTGCTAGCCACATTTATACCACTTCCATTATTTATGAGGAGGGGACATAGTTTGTCATTGATATGGCACCTTGAATGAAAAATGTTTTGTCTTTGAGAAGGGTCAAGTTCCTTGGAAACTTGTCTTAGTTGGTGCCTTATCATTAACAATCCACCTTCAAGGGGTTTAATCCTTTCACTTGAAGAAGAAGTGTGGGAAGAAGTACTTTTGGGGGAAGGGGGAGAATAATGTTCACTCTTTACTTCTCTTTTAAGGTTTAAGGCCATGGTTCTTTTGGTAGGACAATTTGAAGCTATGTGCCCATATCCCAAACACTTAAAACATTTTATAGAACTTATCCTTATACCTTGAGAAGAATTAGGAGTTTCATTAGAAGCCCTAGATGAATTAGTCCTAGGAGGTGGGTCTTGGGAACTCTTGAGTGGTAATTTATCATGTTTTCTTTCTTTATCTTTCCAAGTACTAGAATAGTAGTCATTGTATGAACCACTCCTCTTGGCCTCTTTTTTCTTTTGCAATTGAGTTTCAACTTTGATGGCCAAATGTAAAACTTTGTCAAGAGAGGAGTACTCATATAACTCTACTAAATCTTGTATGTCCCTCCTTAACCCACTCACAAATCTAGCTACCTTTTCCTCTTCACTTTCAAATTGGAGTCTTACTTTTAGAAGCATGGACTCAACTTGTAATATTCATCCACACACATGGACCCTTGTTGAAGCCTTTGGAGCTTCAAAAGAGTCTCCCTCCTATAGTAGGAAGGAACAAATCTAGCGCGCATCAAATTTTTAAGATCTCTCCAAGAAGTCGCGAGTGACTCTTGGTTAATATTGTCCATACATAATTGATGCCACCAAGTCATGGCATAATCCTCAAACTCTAAGACTACCAAATCTACTTGCTTTTGATGACTAACTACATGAATGGTAAAAATTTGGTCCACTTTTTGTTCCCACTCAATGTAGATGTTTGGGTCATTTTCTCCTTTGAAGTTAGGAATCTTTGGAGTTTGCTTCTCTTGTGATGGTTTGCACCTAGAATGCCCTCTTTTCCCAGCCTCTCTTTCTTGCTCCTTAGCTTCAAGCCTTTGAATGTGCTCTTGGATTCTTAGGTCACTTTGTTCCTTGTCCTTTCTCAATTGTTCAAAAGCCTTCTTCCTAGACAACTCCAAATCCCGAAGCAATCTCATCAATGTATTATTTTTGTTTGGTGTAGGTGCATTTGATGAACTTGCCATGATTCCTACAACAAAAACACTAAAATCCGAGACAAAATAAATGGATTAGGGGTTAGACAACATGAAAATCGAGGCCAAATCCAACCCAAAATGCAACCCAAGTGTTTTAGATCACACTCCCAAAGTAACAAGGCAAGGCTAGCACTCAAAATCCACCAAAGGATTGAAGCAAACACTTTTAAAAACTTGTTCAAAACCTTCAAATGCAAGACAAGTGATTCAGCCACAACACCACAAGAGTTTCAAGAAAAGAAAACTACTAAGACAAAACAAAAAACACCTAGTGACAAGCAAGAAAAGCACAAAAACAAGGAAAGCTAAACTCTAAGGAAAGAAAAATATTGGTGACAAAACTTTGAACAACACTAACACAAGAAAAGCAAATTTTTAAGACTCTATGGAAAGTACTTGACAAGCATCTTGAAGTCTTAAATCATGCATGCACCAAGAAAGATCATAACCAAGTTAAAGCATGGAACTAATTAGCCAATATCACCCAATTCTCAAGTATGAAAACTAGTAGCATAACACCTATTGAAAAACACACTTTTAGTTCACCAAGGAGCAAGGTTGCTTTCGGTTTTTAGGCAAAAATTGGTACAAATTTTTCTTCTTTCACAACTAGTTTCATAAAATGGTGAGAAAGAGTTTTAGGTGGCTTGCACACTTAGTTCCTCAAGTTTTAGGCCAAAATCAATTTCATGGAGCATACATCAAGCAAGACATAAAGTGAAAGCAAGATTCAAATACCTGGAAAAACAAGAATAAGAAAACTTCAAGCTAACATATGACATATGACTCAAGCAAAAGTTAGGCACATTTAAAGACTCAAACATGTAGCTATCACGCATTTAAACTCATGGATTTGAGGCTCAAAGACTAAGCATCCAAAGACATGTTATCCAACCACATTTAGGAGTAAGAAAAGTAACAAAAACAGTAGCCAAAATTGCCCAACATAACCTGAAAAACGTTGATTCGCGGTGATCTTGGCAGCTCTGACCTTTGCTCACTATTTCAATCATAACTCTCTCCATAGAACTCCAAATGCATTGGTTCTTTTTTTGTTAAAAACTAGACTCACAGAGCTTTCTTTTGACATCAAGAACGTAATTTTTGGACCACTGAGAAGGTGCAGTTTAATCTTTTAAAATCGTGAACAGTTTCTGCCAACATTGTTTTTATGTGGACCATTCAAAGATAGCTACACAAGACAAGGTTAGAACATGAAAAACACCATATTCAAGATAACCTAGGCTCTAGATACCAAATGATGAAGGATTATCTTGTTCCTTTTTAGATTTTTGAATATGGTGAGTTGATTAAGAAAGCTAAGTGAAATCCCTACTGGACATTAAGATAGCAAGCTATCTAGATGTGAAGGTTCCTTTCACAAAGCTCAAGAGAAGAAGATGATGGATTGATTCAAACAAAAAGGAAATGGAAAGAACATAAACTATAGAAAACCAAGAACAATTAAAGGAAGAAGAAAACATAAAATGGAAAGGAAAGAAATGGTAAAAATGTGAGAAGCACGCCACTACAAGGCTAGGCTAGAAGCCATGGAAACCTTGAAGATGAGTGGATGTGTGTTGCCACTTGCTATGCAAGATAAGGCTTAAAAGTATTCACTCCCTAGGGAGGAAACTCTCACACATGGTTAAGACACAAGAGTGTTTTTACTTCAAAATCTTCAACCCTTTTACATGTCTAGGAGCACCCCTTATATAGGAGAGTTTAGGGGCCTCTAAGCAAATAAAAGATACCTAAGGATGTCTCTACAAAAACCTAACCCTAGCTTCTAGAAACTAGGTCAAATAAGGTTACAAAAATGAGAGACAAAAGAGCTAACTATGGTGTGTGCAAGGCTAATTTCGTTCTAGCACAAAAAGAGACAAAGAATGTGTCTCATATGTCTCCAAAAAGTGGCTATAGTGTGCTAAAAACAAAGGAGACCAAAGGTACATAGGTACACCTGCTTCATGCCTTTTACTTTATGCTTTATGCCTTTGCTTTACTCTCTCCTCCACATCATTTATGCTCCTCAATCACCATGCGCCACCTAGCATTGCTTTCTTACTCTTAATTAACCTACAAAGCAAATAAACATAGATTAGCATGTTGGCTTAAGTCAAGTCAATTGTAGTCAACAAGTCAACCTAGTCAAAGGTCAACAAGTCAACTAAAGTTGAATCAACTAAGTCAACTTTGGGAATCAAACATAACAAACACAAATGAAAGAGATGAAGGATTAGTGAACTTCCTTTCTAAACATGCTTAGTCTTCTTAAGCATGTGCCTTCATCCTTGGTTGGGGTCAATCCTTCATCAAAAACTATTTGGAAAAAAATTTGAAAAATGATTTAATTTGTTTTACAATTTTGAAAATCTTTTTATTTAAATTTTAGTATTATTTTAAAATTGGTGTCATGCGACGCGAGCGGTCGGACAGACACTTCAAATAAATTCTTTTTTCTTAATCTATTATTTTTTTTATTTTTTTAATCATTTATAAATTTTTAATATTTTTTTAAAAGTTATTTTAAAGTAGTTGTGGATGTCATTGCGACGTGAGCAACCAAATAGATATAAAAGAGTAAACAAAGAAAGTTATATTTTATTTTTAGATCATTTGTATATATTTGTAAAAAAACAGAAGTCTAAATTGGATGTCATGCACCGTGAGCGGCCAGGCAGACAATAAAGAAAGGGAAAAAATATTTTTTATGATTTAAAAAGAAAGAATGAAAATTGAAATAAAACTAAATCAAAAGATGAAAGAATTGAGAGTAACGTACCTTAAAAAGTTTCAATATCTCCTCACCTTTTCTCTTTTCTTTTTTTTCTTCCTTTTCTAATATTTTTGTGTTTGTTTTTCCAATAGAGATAAATGTGAGAGGTGTCTATGTGGGTGGTAAAGAGAGAAAGAGAGAGTGTAGAGAATTTTTTTTCCCTTTTTTCTACCTCCTTCAATATGTTGAGGTGTATATGTGGAAGTGGTGATGGGAAAAAAGTAGAGTAGTGTAGAGAATTTCTTTTTTTCGGTCCCCCTTTTTCCTATGATAGAGTGCATATTTATATTCATATATTGCAATATCAATGCAATCTCAGCCTTAATTGTAATGAACAATATAAGGAAGGAATTGGTTATCATAGCAACACATTATGGGAATCAAATCATAGTAAATCAGAGCACAAAATCAATCCCAAATTAGTAATATTGATTCTAACCATTAACAAATCAGAGCACAAAATCAATACCAATTGGTAATATTGATTATAACCATTTGAAGAAATATTTCATCTAATTATTAGAATCATATCACTAATTTCTCTTCCAGGAACAAGGGTAGAAAACAGGTTGAGTTGTTAGGCTCATGAGAAGGAGTGCGATAATTAATAACAAATTGGGCTTTTCCCTCTTTATTCCTTTTTTTTCTTTTTTTTTTTCATCTCTCTTTTTTTCTTTTTTTTTTCTAAAATTAAAGTTTGAAAATCTTTGAAGAAAATAATATTTTTTTATTTTTTTAATTTTGTTTGAAAATAAATTTATTTACCCGGACGAAATTGGGTGTTGACACCTAGCAAAAGACATAAAAAGATAACCCAAGTCCAGTCGACTACGTAGCAGAACCATCGCCTCCCTGTTGGCCACGGGTGTTCCTCGCATATGCTTATATCAACAAGTTGATGATCATCGCAAAAGAAAGA
Source organism: Vigna unguiculata (assembly GCF_037176805.1). Lineage (NCBI taxonomy): Eukaryota > Viridiplantae > Streptophyta > Magnoliopsida > Fabales > Fabaceae > Vigna > Vigna unguiculata. Next base: position 16,856,038 of record NC_140795.1, on the reverse strand, counting down.
ACCACACAGCAGAACACACAACAAATAACAAAAGGGTAAGCTAGAGCCAAAGTAGTTTTATCATGCAATCATATATGCCTTCACAGTCAAATATACATACATCATCGAAGCATGTTATGACCTTCCAATCAATACACTAAGACTCGACTCAACTCATCCGGATTAGATATAATATGGTCGGATTCAACAGATGCTTGCACTTGTGGTGGATTACTCTGCTCACCCCCGAGTTGCTCACCCCCGAGCTATGTGTTACAAGTGTTACAATGATTCAATCCCCCACACACAAGGTTAGCCCTTAATGAGTTTCAGGCCTCCTATTACTCTCACCACAAGAGTCAGTCCGCTTTAAGTGCGACTAACTGACTCCTTAGAGTGCCAGGATGCAACCTTACCTTGAATCCTTATCAAATTATATAGATGGGGCACCACCATGAACACCTACTAACAGGGGTCATGGAATTACGTCCCGACCACTAAAGCACGACCCTAAAATCTCACCTAGAGATTTCAAGGAATTACGCACTGACCACGGACCAATCATAATCAACAATAAAGGAATACTCATCATGCATAGAATTTCATACCAATCTCTGTAACCAATCCTCATTCATACCACATGTTGAATCCATCCCACTAGTTATTCCCAAATTCATAATTATAGGGCCTCATCTCATACCAATATCATGCCTCTTTTATTACTAACCATCTCATTCAAAACGCATGCCCAAATCATACCGACACACCCATCCAGTTCATAAATCTCAGATTTTCCATACATGTTCACATGCCTCAACATTAAATATAACACACCAACCAATTAAACAGTCAATAGACATCAAGGGACAAGAATAATAAAACTTGCAGAAGATCTCGCCCAAGTCAGGGGCCCTCGCTCAGGCGAGAGGGATACCCTCGCTCAAGCTGCAGGCTCTCACTTAGGTGAGATTGTGACAAAGGTCCTAGGATAATTTCGCACACTCGTTTAGGCGAGCCCTCCCTCGCATGCGCGAGACAACCCCTCACCCAAGAGTGAGGTTCCTCGCCTAGGCTAAACTGCAGGGACACTCCAAGGCTTCCAAGTCTTCTCGCTAAGGCGAGCGTTTCTCTCCTGAGCGAGACAGTGCCTCGCTCAAAACAAGAGCACTCTACCTGAGCGAGAGCGACAGATCTTGCCACTGCCTTCCTGCAATAGTCACATATTTGCATCCAAAACCACAACACAAGGTATCTCATACATTCCCAGCAACTTATAAGCTCAAAATCATGACACAAAGGCAAAACAGTCAGCACTCATATCAAATAAAAGGGGGTCCTAACTTCCCTTACCTGGAAAGGGGGTTAGTAGAGGACCTCTACACCATAAGAGTGAGCACAGCAGCTCTAGGACAGTTTAGGGGCTGAAAAAACAGCGGAACAAGTCATAAGATGAGCTCCCTACGGAACCCTAGCTGGAAAACATGAAAAGTATGCTAAGGAAGAGGTGGTCAAAGATGGAGAGTACTTACGTGGAGCAGGAATGAGCTTGAGCAATCTTTACAGAGGCTAGGAAATTAAACCCTAGCAGAACACAATTCTTTTCTTTTGGAATCGAAGAGAACGACAGAACGACTGTTTTTCTGAAATGAGGGGAATGAAAGAATTAGGACAGACTTAGGGTTTGTTTTCCCTTTGGGCCAGCCCTTAGGCCCAACTCACATAGGGCAGCCTTTTTAATTTAGGATAGAAAGGAATAAGAAATTTAATGGACCTTAGAATTAACCTTAAATTATGACTAAATAACATGATTCTTAGAATATGTCTGAATTATTAGTTTAAAAACTACATTGAATAACTAATATTTCACCAGTTTAACAACTTGTAAGATTTTAAAGAGACTCCTAAAGTAGTACTATAAAATTAAAAGTAAAAATAAAGATAAAGAAATAGAAAGACTTTAATAATTAGAATATTACTTTCACTACAAGAAAATACCTCGTCAATAAACAATTTTAGTAAATCATTATATACCAATTTAGATATCAATTTACAAAATAAAAAATTATTGCTTAATAAAATAGTCAATAAAAAAAATTATAATCGATCTCTAAATTGAGTTTTAAAATTTAGTTAAGGTTTTAGCTAACAAAGAAAATTGGTCATTAAATATTAGCTACTATAGTTTGGTTTTTGCTATCAAAGGAATGTTTCTAAATTAGTCTCTAATTAATTAGTAACCTATTTAGTGACCAATTATAATTTTTTATTTATAATAGTGACTATTTTAATAACCAATAACTTTATTTTATTTTATTTTATTTTATTGTAAATTTATATCTAAATTAGTCAGTGTAGTAACTTATAACTTTTAACATCGGTTGTTAATAAAGTATTTTTTTTTAGTATTTCGTTAGACTTTGAAATTTAAGAAGTAACCTACTTGGATTGTCTTAAATGAAAGTTATTTGGGTATTTAGAGTTTAATACAGTGAAGTAATTGTGATTAATACAGTGAAGTAATTAAAAGCCAGTGCAGTAATTAATACAGTGAAGTAATTGTGATTAATACAGTGAAGTAATTGTGATTAGTACAGTTTAATACAGTGAAATAATTATGAAAATTAATGACCTTTAGATATGTGATAATTGTGATTAAAAGCCAGTATTTTTACTTTAAGTAATGCAAAAAGAAAATGACATTTTATAAGTTTTAATTTAATACTGCGTAAATTTAGTTCCAGAAATCTGTCATATTAGTATTTCAAACTAGAAAAAATCTTAAATATAAATCCTTAAAGATTTCTAGAGTTTCATTTAAGTCTTTGAAATTATTTTCTTTTTTTTCATTTTTTCCTATTTTAAGGATTTAATAATGACATATCATAAAGAACAAAATGAAAAGAAATAAAGACAAATGAAATTTAAAAAAAAATTAAAAAACCAGTTTAATTTTTTCCATAATTTAAAAAGTAATGCACCAACTATATGCAAATTTAAGAATTGGATTTATTATATAATAAAAAATTAAGAATTTTGGATACCCAAGATCCGTGCTTATGTAAGGCAATTTATTATCAAGATAAAAAGACTTTTCCTCGAACAATAAAGTGAGAATGTTCTTGTAATAAAAGATTCGGATAATTTAATAGAACGTTAGAAATATATGTCAAGAATATTGTGAGCGAAGAGTATTGTACCGTACGGGAAATGATCGACCTCAATATGTTTATTTTGATTCCAACTCGATAAATATTTATTATAAAATGACGAGTTTCAGTCATGGGTCGAGGTGACGAGCAAGGAATTCGAGCAGGAATTGGGCCGAACAGGATTTAGGCCGAGTAGAATTTGGGCCAAGCAGGATTTGGGCCGAGCAGGATTTGGGTCAAGCAAGATTTGGACCAAGCAGAATTTGGGCCGACAAGGATTTAAGTCGGGGTGGTTAGTTCATTCCTAAAAGGAAAGGATTTAATATCCAACGGAAAAATAAGAGTCAGTTGTTGATATTTTGCCACATTAACACGTCTTCCTACGAATCAAGTAGGTAGGAAACCTATATAAAGGAGAAGAGAGGAAGAGATAGGCAGAACTTTTTTGGAACTAGAACTACTGAAATCCAGAAAAGGGAAAACGCATATCTACCAGTGTAAAAGTCAGAAGGGTAGTTTGTTCTTGGTTTTCGTCTCCTTGATATTCGAGACCAGGACATTGGTGTCCACTGTGGGGCCTGGTAAAACGAGGTCCCAACCACAATAACGTGAATAAATCACGATGATAAAGTAGTCCACGATGAAAGCGTCAATGGCGGAGTTGGGAAGGGAGAAGAGATGACAAAGGTCTTTTGATGCTCGACAACGAGGGCTCGTGATGACCTTTGACAAGGTTTCAGCAATTGTGGTCTTGATGAAGCTGAACGAAGAGGTGAGCTCTAAGTCAACCTCAAAGCAAGAAGGGATCTGATGACGATTAGCCCTAGGTCTCCTTCACAACCACGATGTTAGGCGAAGAGGTAGGCTCTAGGCCGACCTCGAATCAGGAACTGGCTAGACGTTAGTTAACCCAAAATCTCTCGCACAAACACAAAGCTAGATGAAGATGTAGGCTCTTAGCTAATCTCTACTGTATCCTCTTTATAAACTTTTCATTTGTATTATTTTTCCTTATCATTAAGTGCTCATGAATTACTAGTTTTGCAAGGCAACCTGTAAGGCCCATGAAAATCCACCTTACTAATTCTGCCCTAAACTAAAGGGGCTCCCCTTGTAAGTGGGCCTAAAGGGCTGGCCCAGTAGATAAAGTCCCTTCCATTTGCCCTAAGTCTCATTTTTCCACTCTTTCACAGAACTTTGAGTCGCAGCCGTCAACCCCCTCTGCTAGGGTTCTGCCTCCGCTGTTACGTGAGCCAGGAAGTTCCGTCACTCCATGTAAGTGACTTTCGAGTTCGTGCTAGTTCCATTTTGTAACCTTTTCGTGATCTGTTGTAAGAGTCTTGGCTAACTACACCGGTCTGGTTCTGTTCCACTCTCACAGCAGCCCTGTAGTGCATCCTTGGAGCTGTCGTACTCGTGGTCACATAGTAGGGATCTTCGCTAAGTTTTTCCAGGTACGGGAAGTTAGAGTTCTTAGTTTCCAGTCGTTTTGGTCTATGTTTGCGTTGGTTGCTGCTTGTATGGTTTAATCTTTCGATTTGATGCATGAGAACACTCTGTATGTTTGGTTGGTTTGAAAAACATGGTTGTTCCAGATGAACCAGTGGCGAGACCTGTAAATCTCACCCAAGCGAGTCGGTCTCGCCTAGGCGAGATGAAACAGGGAGCTCGCTTAGGACTTTTGCGCGAAAGGTCACCCAGGCGACCAGCTCGGCTTCTTGAGCGAGCGAGCATCTCGCCCAGGCGAGGGGGGTCCCGCCTAAGCGAGATCCCATGATGTTCCCTGGGTGCTTCATCGAACCCTCGCCTAGGCGAAGGGGGGGCTCGCCTGAGCGAGCACGTCTCGCCTGAGCGAAACCCCTCAGCTTGAGCGAGTGATTGGGCGAGGCAGTGCGCTGTTTGGGTGTTCGTTTACCCTTGGATGATTGATATTGGTTTGGATGTGAATTGTATGATGAGAAACATGTATAGAATGGAGTATTGTGCGTGTTTGGCATGAATCACGAATTATGTATGACGGGTTTAGTATGAAAGTTGGCATGTGAAATGAATGAGTGGTGTGGAACTAAAGGAACATGGTATTGATATGAAAGGAGGCCCTAGACTCATAGGGTGGCGATGATCAGAGGTATAGATTCGAAATATGATGTGTATGAGGACTTTATCTCAGGGGTTGGTATGGAAATGAAAATATAATTTAATGTTCCCTTATTGCTGAGTTATGAATGTTGGTCCGTGTCAGCGTGTAAATTTCCTTGGGGTCTCTAGGTGAGGCCTTTGGGGTTGCGCTTCAGTGGTCGGGACGTAATTCCATGGCCCCTGTTAGTGGGTGTCCATGGTGGTGCCCCATCTGTATAACTAGGTAAGGATTCAAGGTAAGGACTGCATCCTGACACTCTAAGGGGCTAGTTAGTCTCACTTAGAGCGGACTGACTCTTGTGGTGAGAGTAGCAGGAGGCCTGAAATTCATTAAGGGCTAACCTTGTGGTGAGGGAGATTTGATTCATCGTAACACTTGTAACACATAGTTCGGGGATGAGCAGCTCAGGGTCGAGTAGACGTATCCACCACAAGTGCAAGCATCCACTGAATCCGACTAAGTTATACGTATCTGGATGAGTCGAGTCGAGTCGTAGTGTATTGAATGAAGAGTCATGACATGCTTGGTTGTTATATGGATATGGGATGATGATAATGTATTTGACTGTATGATGAATATGTGTTGGCTCTAGCTTACCCGTTTTGTTGCATGGTTGTGTTGTATGTGGCTGTTCTTCTTGCGATGATCATCAATTTGATTGATGGGAGCAGATAGGCGAAGTTCTCGTGGTCAACAAGGGAATGGCGAGTTCGCTGCTTAGCCATCTGGGCTGGAGTTGTTCTATTCACTATTTCTTTAGGGCTACGGCCCCTGTATCGTTTTATGCTTTCTTACTCTACACTCTTTGGTAGGATCGTATATGGTTTATGTTGGCATTGTGGTGTGCCCAGGTTGTAGGGGTTGTGTTGAGGACCCCAAGACTACACTACTATACTTTTATCGCGTGACGTTTCCTTTAATTTCGTCTAATAATTAAATGGGACGTTACATTTATGGTATCAGAGCGGTCATTCCTTAGGTCTGCGGACTTGGGTTGTCCGCTTAGCTTTCTCTGTGTATCTCTGAGTGTTCAGTTAAAAAATTCTTGCCTTTATCAAGTCTAACCAAGTGATTTTCTGTGTGCCAGTGGACTATGGCACCTCCTCGTCGAGCTTCTCAATCATCCCAGGGGGACGCACCAGATATCGCTAGAGCCATAGAGGCGATGGTAGCAGCTATGGCACAGCAGAGTGCTGCGATGATGCAGCAACATGAGGCATCCATGCAGTGACAAACGGCGTCGCTTGAGCAGCAGCAGGCAGTGATGCAGTAGATGGAGGCTGCGAGGTTAGTTGCTGAGGATGCTCATCGGCAGCATATGAAGGCCCTGCACCAGCTGGAGGAGAACAGGGCGGCTGCCCCTGTGGTTGGTCCTGAACCACGACCTGCAGTCAGGGAGTGGAGCCTGGAGGACTTTCTGAAGCACCACCCGGCGAAGTTTGACGGGAAGACTAGTCCTGACGCCGCAGACCAATGGTTGAAGGACCTGGAGCGCATCTATGATGCAAAGATGTGCCCTGCAGAGAACAGGTTGGCGTTCTCTGTGTACATGCTCACGGGAGAGGCGAAGCATTGGTGGAGCAGCACCAGATCCATCCTGGAGGAGAGGGATGAGCCAGTGTCATGGGAGACTTTCAGGGAGAGATTCCTATCCGAGTACTTTCCTGACAGCATTCGGTACGCTAAGGAGGTGGAATTCCTCCAGTTGACCCAGGGAGGGAAGACAGTAGCAGAGTATGTTGAGAGGTTCAAACACCTCAGCCGTTTCTACACCCTACCACTCGATGAGGAGTGGCGATGCAGGAAGTTCGAGAATGGGCTTCGCGGTGATATCCGCTTGATGGTGGCACCCTTGTCCATCAAGGATTTTGCTGCTCTGGTAGAGAAGGCCAGAGTGATGGAGAAGATGAAGCGTGAGGTGGAAGGTCAGCGCCCACAGCAACCACAGCCACCTCAGAGGATCGGTGGACCATCTGGGTCCAGGCCTAGACATGAGGAGCGGAGGAGACCGTATGATAGACCACACCATCAGCCTCAGGAGTCTAGGAGCTTTTCTCCTCAGCAGGGCCGAGTTCGGTGTTACACATGTGGAGGACCCCACCCGAGGTATGTGTGTCCACGTAGAGAGGGTTACCGTAGGTGCAACAACTGTGGCAAGGAAGGCCACTTTAGGAGGGATTGTCCCAACCTTGCCAGGGCAGCGACACGCCCTCCAGTTCAGACACCCCATCAGCATCAGGGGAGAGACAGAGGCAACAGGCCTCAGGCGACGGGCAGAGTCTATGCCATGACCGGAGCTGAGGCTGCAGGTTCAGGTAACCTTGTTATGGGTTATTGTGTAATTTATGGGATGAGATGTTTTGTGCTATATGATTCTGGAGCGACACACTCTTTTGTGTCAAATGCATGTGTGGAACGGTTGGGTCTGCCGGTGCGCGAGCTGCAATGTGAGCTTGCGGTGTCTACTCCGGCATCGGGTTTGGTCAGGACGTCGTCCTTGTGTGCTAGGCTTCTAGTGGAGGTAGAGGGACGCAGGTACAGGGTGAACTTAATCTGCCTGCCTCTACAGGAGTTGGAGTTGATCTTAGGGATGGATTGGCTCTCTGCCAATCGCATCCTGATAGATTGTCGGGAGAAGAAGTTGTTGTTTCCCGACTCAGAGGAGCCTGAGTTGATGTCTTTCCAGGGTGTTATGAGGGAACTACATAACGGAGCGCAATGCTACATGATCTTCACACATATGGAGGTGGAGAGAGGAGAGGCGACGTCTGTGATACCAGTCGTCCAGAATTTTGTGGATGTATTCCCGGAGGAGGTCCCAGGATTGCCTCCCAGTAGAGAGGTGGAGTTCTCTATTGATCTAGTCCCAGGAACAAGGCCCGGTCTCGATGGCCCCATATCGCATGGCTCTGGCAGAGTTGGTAGAGCTCAAGAAACAGATAGAAGATCTGATGGAGAAACAAATCATCCGACCCAGCACTTTGCCTTGGGGAGCACCAGTGTTGTTGGTAAAGAAGAAAGATGGGAGTTCACGTCTGTGTGTGGACTACAGGCAACTGAACAAGATGACTATCAAGAACAAGTATCCGCTCCCGAGGATTGATGACTTGATGGATCAGTTGCATGGGTCATCGGTGTTCTCGAAGATAGATCTGCGATCGGGTTATCATCAGATCTTGGTAAAGGCTGATGATGTACAGAAGACAGCCTTCAGATCGAGGTATGGCCACTATGAGTACGTGGTTATGCCGTTTGGCGTGACCAACGCGCCAGCAGTGTTCATGGACTACATGAACAGGATCTTCCGGCCTTTCCTAGATAAGTTTGTCGTAGTCTTCATAGACGACATCCTTATCTACTCCAGGACTCAGGAGGAACATGCAGAACACCTGAGGTTGGTGCTTGGTGTTTTGAGAGAGAAGCAGCTGTATGCCAAGTTGTCCAAGTGTGAGTTTTGGATGGACGAAGTTCAGTTTTTGGGGCATGTGATATCCGCCCAGGGGATTGCAGTGGACCCGGCAAAGGTCGAGGCAGTGGTAAAGTGGGAAAGTCCTAAATCAGCCACAGAGATCAGGAGCTTTGTGGGGTTAGCGGGCTACTATAGGAGATTCATAGAGGGATTCTCCAAGATAGTGGCGCCTCTGACTTTGCTTACTCGGAAGGACCAACCTTTCACTTGGACGGACAAGTGTGAGGAGAGCTTTCAAGAGCTAAAGAGAAGATTGACGAGTGCTCCTATATTGGTAATTCCGGATGTGGGGAAACCGTTTGAAGTCTACTGCGACGCGTCTCATCTTGGACTTGGTTGCGTCTTGATGCAAGAAAAGAAGGCAGTGGCGTATGCTTCACAACAGCTTAAGGTGCATGAGCGTAATTATCCGACTCATGACCTTGAGTTGGCAGCGATAGTATTTGCCTTGAAGATCTAGAGGCACTATCTCTATGGTGCCCAGTTTCGGGTGTTCAGCGACCATAAGAGTTTAAAGTACTTATTCGACCAGAAGGAGCTGAACATGAGACAGAGGAGGTGGATGGAATTCCTAAAGGACTATGACTTCGAGCTCCTATATCACCCAGGGAAGGCAAATGTGGTGGCAGATGCTCTGAGTAGGAAGACGGTACATACGGCACATCTCATGATAAAATAGGTGGAGCTACTAGAGAAGTTCAGAGACATGAGGATACATGTGGAGTTGGGGTCCGAGTCCATTAGCTGTAGTACCTTGATGAGTTCAAATTTTTGCCCTCATTTAATATTTAAATTTGGGGATTTAATTGAATTTTCTGTGTTTAAAGATTGATTTAATTAGGATTTGTGATTATTGGATTTATTGAGTAAGTTTGGTAAAAGTGGCGTAAAAATTGATTTTAGTTGCATAAAATATTATTGGATATTCTAACGTTTGTTAATGCAGCTGGAATTTATTTTTGGTCATTAATAGTGTGGATTTAAAATATTCAAAGTTACAAAATAAGTCCAAAATCAGGAAATTCTGGAAAAGAATAAATCAGGAGCTAAATGCACCCCCAGATTTTATTTGCACACTCCTTCTAAAGCGGACCACCAAAAACCCTGTTCTGCACCCCCAGTTTTCACTAAGTTGCACCCCTCCTACCACTTAAATTCCACTCAACCAGATCATGCCATGTGGCAATCCCCACCTTTTAAAATTAGCCAACCATAAGCCGCCACGTGTCATAATCCTCCACTCACCAAATTGACAACTCAGATCTTGCCACGTCATCATCTCCTTCATCTCACACATGAAACCCTAACCCTAATTTCCCTTCTGCCCACCATGGCAGCCGCCGCCGCCATCTCCTCGCCGGCCACCACTGCAACTCGCCGGAAACAGCAACTCCGTCGCACACCGTTCACGCATCCAACCTCCATCATCTCTGCACCTCGCGCACTCTATGGCAGCGCCACCATGGTTTTCTATCTTCACAGCAGATCCGCAAGACCACTTCACCTTGCAAACGCATCTGCACGAACCAGTTTCGTTCACACACCTGTCCTCGCCGGAAAACACTGCTGAACCACCATTGCACCTCCTCCATTTCCGCAGTCACCGCGGCAGATCGAACCAGACACAACAATGGCCAGCACCGCTGCAGCAACCGTAGTGCGCCTCCGGCCACCACAGTTCCGTCAGCACCACCTTCACGTCAGAGCAGCCGTGCCGTCACGAGGGAAGGAGAAGAGTGTGAGAGTGAAACCCTAATTCTGGAAAGTGCACTCTACGCCACGTGTCAGCATCTAATAGGCAGTCAACTGGTCAAACTCTAGTCAAACTGGTCAAACTCTGGTCAATTTTGTAAAAATGCTTAAATAAGAGGGGCAGAATTGGAAATTGGACAGAAATTGAGTTGCTAATTAATTAAATAAAAATGAAAGATTTTAGCAACTGACAGATAAAGTCCAAAGTCCAGTTGAAGCCTATATAAAGAGACTTAAGGGAGCAGAAGCGGGACACAATTTACAACTTACAGCTTAGACACTTAGAACTCTCTAGTTTTGGCAGATACCGTCTCCACCACATCTCTCATTCTTTCTTTTATTTTCTTTCCTTCATATCATAATGTATTCCATCAAAGCCATGGAGGGCTAAGCTTTTAGGGTTGATTCCACTGTAATTTCTTAACTGGATTCTGAGGTTAGATGAATTTATATGTTTTGTTATTTTGATTATTGTTGTGGTTTTTGTTTATCTATGTCCTTTGCTTCTTAATCGAATAGAAAATAATGATTTTAAATCTACATGCATGCTAATCATATGAGTTAAAAGGTTTTTAAATTAAATTGAGACTTTACTTTGATTTTGTTTAGAAACTTTCATTTGATTAAATAAGTTTTTGCCAATAATTGAGACTTTAATTTGATTAGTGGTAATTACTTTAACTAAAATTAGTCAAGACTTTACTTTGATTAATTAAGTTTTCTATTTGGTGAAGAAACAAAGGAATAGACATGATTAGGCATAGTAAAATTAATTGAGACTTTACTTTGATTGAATTTACTATGGACAATCTAACAATTCTCACTTTTAATTGAGACTGTAATTTGATTAAAAGTGAGGATGCCAACAAATGAATTGAGTCTTTACATTGATTGATTTGTAAATCAACAACAATAATTAATTTAACAATAATCTCTAGATAACCAATGAAGAATCTTATTTAGAAAAAGCAGTGGAATTAACCTATTTATTATTACTGTGTTTACAATCTTCCGTGTCATTTTCTTTGCACATCAAAATCCCCCTATTTTTATAGTTGCTAGTTTTAATTGCATTTTTAAGAATCAAATATTTGAGATCAATTCCGTATTCGTTGTGAGACGACTCAGGGTTATCTTAACCCTAACTATTTTGTTCACTATTAACTGGCAATACTGAAGTTGCTAAAGTAGTGGTAATTTGATCACCTAACGACAGCGATATCAAATTTGGCGTCGTTGCCGGGGAATACAGTTAGTATTTCTTTTATTTTGATTTTGTTTTTATTTATTTATTTATTTATTTTATTTATTTTATTTATTTTTTATTTCTTTATTTATTTATTTATTTTACGCATATACGTTTAATATTGTTTGTTATTTTGTAGTATCTAGTTTTCTGTTAATATATTCCAAGCAAAGTTCTATTTTTGTTTTGATTAAGAATTTCTTTTAAGAAATTTTTGAGACTAGTTTGGAAAACTCTGTCTAGGAAAGACTTGGTATTTAAGTTGTCCACTGTGACGCACCTCTCTTTCCTGGGAGTAGACCCAACGACATCTTAACTCATTTCTTTCTTGAAATCTTTCTCCAAAACAAGAATAGGAAGAAAGAAAAAAAAACACACAGGGAAACACTTTCAGGTGGACTTGCATAGTGCATGACTCGGGCCAATCCGGGTCAATTTTATCAACTTGATTCAGAACTTGAAAGGAACTTGCGTAAATCACGTAGGAGACTTGAACTCAGGTGTTCCACTGAAGGAGCACCATCATCATCTGAACCTACCACTGAAAGTGTACCACTAGAATCACCTCCGGTGATTAACATATCTTCTGATCCATCACCGAACCAGAAATTCAAGAAGATAGAATGGAAGAAAGAACAATAAGAGAGTTGGCTTCATCGGATGCAGCAATTACACAAAACATGTGCATCCAATATCCAGATGGAGAATGTGAGCTTAAGTCTGGGTTAATCCATCTTTTACCCAAATTCCATGGATTAGCAGGAGAAGACTCGTACCATCATTTGAAGGAATTTCATGTTGTTTGTTCATTCATGAGACCTACAACAGTGACAGAGGAACATATCAAGCTTAAGGCTTTTCCATTCTCATTGCAAGATGCCGCTAAGAATTGGTTATACTGCCTTCCGCCAGGATCCATCAATACTTGGGAGACTCTAAAAAGATTATTTCTGGAAAAGTTTTTTCCAGCATCTAGAGTTGCTGCTATTCGCAAAGATATTTATGGGATAAGGAAACAAGAAAGAGAAAGTCTTCACGAGTATTGGGAAAGATTCAAAAAGTTATGTGCTTCCTGTCCTCATCACCAAATAAACGAGCATCTCCTCATTCAATACTTTTATGAGGGATTGAGTATCATGGATAGACAAATGATAGATGCTACAAGTGGAGGGTCATTGGTGGACAAAACGCCAACAAATGCAAGACAATTGATTGAAACTATGGCGTCGAACCATCAACAATTTTCCACAAGGAGTAATTCTATAACTCTATTGAAGGGAACCAATGGAGTAGAAGCTTCATATCTTGCAAATCACAAGAAATTAGAAGGGAAGTTGGATGACTTAGCGGCCATGGTAAGGACCTTGACAGACTTACAGAAAAAGCCTATCCCTTCTACTTTATGTGGAATTTGTGCTTCTACTAATCATCCTACAGAGGCTTGTTCTATGTTAAAAGAGACAGGGACGTTAGACAATGAACAACCTCAGGCATATGCTGCAAACATCTATGGCAATAATAGACCACCTCAGCAGCAATACAACCATGATCTGTCCTCCAACAAGTACAACCCAGATTGGAAGGAATATCCCAGCCAGAAATGGAGAAATCAACAGCCTCAACACCAACAAGTCTATGTTCCACCTCAACAGAGGCAACAACCACAACCAGCTGCAACCTCTGGTGATTCAAACATGGAGGCAATGATGAAAATGATGGCTGACATGATGAAGGGACAAATCAATGAGTTGAAACAGACGATGGAAGCAACCAATCAAAACTTGCAGAACCAGATTGGACAAATGGCAAATGAGTTAAATAAGATGAAGTCTCAACAAGGCTCGAGCAATTTGCCTGCACAGACTGTAATCAACCTGCGAAATGTAAATGCTATTACTTTAAGATCGGGTAAGCAAATACAAGGCCTTGGGGATGCCCAAGAAGATGAAGATAAGAACAATGAAGTTGTACCTAATGATGAAAGAGGAAGATCAGATGAAGCAACACAAGCAACATCTGAAATACCTACACCCAGTGATAACTCCAGGTTGGTATCCCCTAATACTTCCTCTGAAAATTCTTCTCCTTATTCTCCTCCTCCTCCCTATCCAAACCGTTTGAAACCAAAAACTAAAAAGATGGAGGAGTTAGACAAAGAAATCCTGAATACTTTCAAGAAAGTGGAGATAAACATCCCTTTGTTGGATGCTGTGAGATAAATTCCTAAATACGCCAAGTTTCTCAAAGAATTATGTACACATAAAAGGCGTATTATGAACAAAGAGGTAGTGAACGTGGGAAGAAACGTCTCTAGCTTAATTAAGAAGCCTGCAGTCAGAATGCCGCAAAAGTGTAAGGATCCAGGTATGTTTTTTGTTCCCTGCATTATAGGAAGTACTAAGTTTGACAATGCTATGTTAGATTTAAGAGCTTCCATTAATGTAATGCCTTTATCTGTTTTTACTTCACTTCATCTTGGACCTCTTAAGTCTACTGGTGTGGTCATTCAGTTGGCCAACCGTAGCACAGTTAACCCTGCAGGTGTGCTAGAAGATGTGCTTGTCCGTATGGACAAGTTAATTTTTCCTGCAGATTTCTATATCTTGGACATGAAGGATGATGAAGGAATGAGTTCAACCACAATTATCTTGGGAAGACCATTCATGATGACAGCACGTATCAAGATAGATGTGCATGCAGGATCCTTGACTATGGAGATAGGAGATGAGAAGGTGCAGTTCAACGTGCTAGAAGCCATGAAGCACCCAATTGAAGACCATTCTTTGTTTTGTATTGATTTATTGAGTAATGTAGTGAATAATTATGCTTTTGGACTTTTGGACGTTTTATCTGGTTTTTCTTCTTCTTTGGATTTTTCTTTTTCGAATATTTCGGGCTCAATTTTAGACGAAAGAGAAAATTGTAAAATAGGTGATGTTGAGGACGCGGTGTCACTATTTGATACCTCTGTGGCGTCCAAGTGTGATGCTGAGGTGGCTGAAATTACCTTAGGTAGTAAAATGTTGCCATCTGTGGAACAACCACCCACTTTGGAGTTGAAACCTTTACCATCTCATTTGAAATATGTTTATCTTGAGAGGGATGGGAAACTCCCTGTTATTATATCTGTCTTGCTTACTAACGAGCAGGAACAAAAGTTATTGCAGGTTATCAAAGATCACAAGCGAGCAATAGGCTGGACTTTGGCAGATATTCCTGGTATTAGTCCTTCTTTCTGCATGCACAGAATACTCTTGGAGGAGGATGTTAAGCCAGTGAGGCAACCTCAGAGGAGACTGAATCCTCAACTGATGGAGGTTGTGAAGAAAGAAGTCACCAAGTTGCTACAAGCAGGTATTTATATCCTATTTCTGACAGCACTTGGGTGAGTCCTGTACATGTGGTCCCCAAGAAATCTGGGATCACCGTGGTCAAGAATGAGAAGAACGAGTTGATTCTTACTCGTATTCAGAATAGCTGGAGGGTCTGTATTGATTATAGAAGACTAAACCAGGCCACCAGGAAGGACCACTTTCCTTTACCATTCATGGACCAGATGTTAGACCGATTGGCAGGTAAGTCTCATTATTGTTTTCTTGATGGATTCTCTAGGTATTTTCAGATTTGTATTGCCCTAGAGGATCAACATAAGACTACTTTTACTTGTCCATTCGGTACATATGCTTATAGGAAAATGCCATTTGGCCTTTGCAATGCTCTTGGAACATTTCAGCGTTGTATGATGAGTATTTTTACAGATTTGTTGGAGCATTGTATTGAGGTTTTTATGGATGATTTTAGTGTATATGGTTCATCTTTTGATCACTGTTTGTCTAATCTTGCTAGAGTCTTGGAGAGATGTGAGGAAACTAACCTTGTTCTAAATTTTGAAAAATGTCATTTTATGGTGGAACAAGGTATAGTTTTAGGTCACATTGTTTCCAAGAATGGTATATCTGTAGATCCTGCTAAAATTGATATTATTTCACAATTGCCTTACCCCTCTTCTGTGAAAGAGGTTCGATCTTTTCTTGGACATGCAGGATTTTACAGGAGGTTTATCAAGGACTTCAGCAAGATAATTAACCCTCTCTCCAACTTGTTGCAAAAGGATGTAGTATTTGACTTTGGAGAGAGGTGCAAAGATGCGTTTGATACATTGAAAAAGGCGCTTACCACCACTCCTATCATCCAGCCACCTGACTGGACATTACCGTTCGAGTTGATGTGTGATGCATCAAACTTTGCAGTAGGAGCGGTGCTTGCACAAAAAGATGGGAAGCTATCACATGTGATATATTATGCTTCCAGAACATTGGATACAGCGCAGGCTAACTACACCACGACTGAGAAGGAATTATTGGTTGTTGTGTTTGCCTTGGACAAATTCAGACCGTATATACTTGGTTCCAAGGTAATTGTTTATACTGATCATGCAGCATTAAAATTCCTTCTGAAGAAAGCAGATTCGAAACCAAGGTTGATCAGATGGATGCTACTGCTCTAAGAGTTTGACATTGAGATTCTAAACAGAAGTGGGGCACATAACTTAGTAGCCGATCATCTTAGCAGGATTGAAAATGGAGAAGATAACATTCCTATTAAGGATGACTTTCCTGATGAAGTCCTCCTAGCATTGACTGCTGTGAAAGGTATGTTTCCTGAACCTTGGTTTGCTGACATTGTTAATTATTTGGTTGTTTCTGCTATTCCTCCTTCCTTCTCCAAATATGAAAGAATCAAGCTAAAAAGTGAGGCAAAGTACTATATCTGGGAAGACCCAATCTTATGGAGCATTGGTAGTGACCAAGTTATAAGGAGGTGTGTTCCAGATATCGAGATACCTCATGTGCTTGAGTTCTGTCATTCATCTCCTTTTGGTGGACATTATGGCACACAAAGAACAGGTAGGAAGGTGTTAGATTGTGGATTATATTGGCCTACTATTTTTAAAGATGCACAGAGGGTATATGAAAATTGTGAGCAGTGCCAAAGGGCAGCCAGATCCATTACAAGAAGGGATGAAATGCCTCAACAACCCATGCTATATTGTGAGGTATTTGATATTTGGGGTATTGATTTTATGGGTCCTTTTCCTCCTTCTTTTGGGTTTTCTTATATTTTGCTTGCTGTAGACTATGTCTCCAACTGGGTGGAAGCCATAGCTACAAGGACTAATGATTCTCGAGTTGTTATGAGTTTTGTCAGGTTTAACATTTTCTGCATATTTGGGATACCACGAGCCATCATCAGTGATCAGGGGACTCATTTCTGTAATAGGCTACTTGAGAACATGTTGAAGAAGTATGGGGTGACACATCGCATTGCTACACAATATCACCCCCAAACCAATGGACAAGCAGAGATCTCTAACAGAGAGATTAAAAAGATACTAGAGAAAGTAGTGAAGCCTAGTCGAAAGGATTGGGCCACAAGATTGGATGATGCACTTTGGGCACACAGGACAGCCTACAAAACACCTATAGGTATGTCACCTTTCAGGGTGGTTTTTGGAAAGGCTTGTCATCTACCTGTGGAGATTGAACATCGGGCCTATTGGGCCGTGAAAGCATGCAACTTGGATTTGGAAGAAGCAGGAAATGAGCGAAAGCTTCAGTTGCAAGAACTAGAGGAGATTAGGCTTGCAGCCTATGAAAATTCAAAGTTCTACAAAGAGAAAACCAAGAAGTTCCATGACCAAAAGCTTGTGGCTAGAAAGGATTTCAGGGTAGGCCAGAAGGTGTTACTATACAAATCCAAGCTTGGTCACATGAGTGGTAAGTTGCGTTCTACTTGGGAAGGACCATACATTGTTACAGAAGTCTTCCCTTATGGAGCAGTGGAGATCAAGGAAGAATCTTCAGCAAGAACTTTTAATGTTAATGGGCATCATCTTCGGATATTCAATGAAAATCAAGATATGCTGAACAAGATGATGGATGGGATGAACTTGACTTCTCCCTCATATCTTCCACCTTGAGGAGGTAAGTACACTTCATACTTTTTCTTTGCATTTTATACATATTGAATACATTGAGGACAATACATGGATAAAGTGTGGGGGTATGGGGAGATTTCCCCCTTTTCTGATTTGTTTTCTATTTGTTTTGTTTTTTCTTTTCTAATTTTCTTTTCTGTTTGTTTTTATTAAAAAAAAAGTTTCTGTTTTCAATAAAACATATTGACATTGGATTTTTGGATTTGATTTACTAATTGGAACGGTCATAATTCTGGGAAAATAAAAGTCATGTGCTATGAGTGGATTGTTGTCTGTGATTTACTAATTGAGTTGATTTGAGAGTTTCTGGAATAAATCTTTTGTGAAAGAGTTTTTGACCTTGTGAGTTTTGAGCTTTATTGTAAGGATGAACTACCATGTGTCATTCCTATTTTTCTTGTGTGATTTGCTCATGTCTTTTGGTACTCAAATGTTTAGCTTGATTCTGTTGTTTTGCATCTTAGGTGAACATGCATGATTTGATATGACTGAGGCATTTCTTGTTTTTAGCTACTTGGCCAAATAAGCTAACCATAACATTGATCCATTGGTAGCCCCTTGAGCTTAAACCTCTTTTTCTTGTTTTGAGCATATTGCTAAACCTTAAAAAGAAAAAGACCATGTTTGTCCTTAGGGAGAAAGAAGGAGCTAGTGGATTATGTTGAGATTGGTTGAGGAATAAAGTGTGGGGGTGTGTATTTGCCCCACAAAGTTGTAAAAATGGCAAAAGGAAAATAATTGTTGATGACAGAGTGTTGAAATGAAAAATGATTGCTATCTGAAAAAGAGCAACAAAGGATAAAAGAAAAAAAAAACAAAGAAAAAAAGGATTGTTTTTGAAACTATGCTCCATAACTCTTTCTTCCTTACTATTTCAAAAACACACAAATCCTAAAGATTTTCCTACCTTTGCCTTGGCCTCATTATAACCTGTGAAAAGTCCTCATGATTACTTGCATGGGTATTTTGAGTGAAAACACAAGCCAAAACACTTGAGCGAATCTTGGTGAGAAAATATACATTTGACTTGAGTGTTTCTCTTTCATATTTGATTATCTTGTAAACTCAAAAGATTAACTCATGTGTGAAAAACAGAATTTTATCCATTTGTTTGTGCATGACAACATGATTTCTAGAAGATTGATCTGTTTCCATTGGTATTCATTTCTTTAATCCACTGAAAATATGGAATAAAAGACCTCAGAATAAAGTTTTGAAATTGTTCAATTTTGCCCAGGAGTGCAAAAGGATAAGTGTGGGTGTGTGATGAGTTCAAATTTTTTCCCTCATTTAATATTTAAATTTGGGGATTTAATTGAATTTTCTGTGCTTAAAGATTGATTTAATTAGGATTTGTGATTATTGGATTTATTGAGTAAGTTTGGTAAAAGTGGCGTAAAAATTGATTTTAGTTGCATAAAATATTATTGGATATTCTAACGTTTGTTAATGCAGCTGGAATTTATTTTTGGTCATTAATAGTGTGGATTTAAAATATTCAAAGTTACAAAATAAGTCCAAAATCAGGAAATTCTGGAAAAGAATAAATCAGGAGCTAAATGCACCCCTAGATTTTATTTGCACACTCCTTCTAAAGTGGACCACCAAAAACCCTGTTCTGCACCCCCAGTTTTCACTAAGTTGCACCCCTCCTACCACTTAAACTCCACTCAACCAGATCATGCCATGTGGCAATCCCCACCTTTTAAAATTAGCCAACCATAAGCCGCCACGTGTCATAATCCTCCACTCACCAAATTGACCACTCAGATCTTGCCACGTCATCATCTCCTCCATCTCACACATGAAACCCTAACCCTAATTTCCCTTCCACCCACCATGGCAACCGCCGTCGCCATCTCCTCGCCGGCCACCACTGCAACTCGCCGGAAACAGTAACTCCGTCGCACACCGTTCACGCATCCAACCTCCATCATCTCTGCACCTCGCGCACTCTATGGCAGCGCCACCATGGTTTTCTATCTTCACAGCAGATCCGCAAGACCACTTCACCTCGCAAACGCATCTGCACGAACCAGTTTCGTTCACGCACCTGTCCTCACCGGAAAACACTGCTGAACCACCATTGCACCTGCTCCATTTCCGCAGTCACCGCCGCAGATCGAACCAGACATAGCAACGTCCAGCACCGCTGCAGCAGCTCGAGAAAATGCAGCGAGCCACCGCACCAGACCAGCGCTCGTCGCCCCTGCACCTGTTCGCAACGCCATCTCCGTCCACACGCAGCAGCAGTTCGAGAACCCGTTCCAGCAACTCCACACACAAATGCAGTAGCCACCGTAGTGCGCCTTCGGCCACCACAGTTCCATCAGCACCACCTTCACGTCGGAGCAGTCGCGCCGTCACGAGGGAGGGAAAAGAGTGTGAGAGTGAAACCCTAATTCTGGAAAGTGTACTCTACGCCACATGTCAGCATCTGATAGGCAGTCAACTGGTCAAACTCTGGTCAAACTGGTCAAACTCTGGTCAATTTTTGGTCAATTTTGTAAAAATGCTTAAATAAGAGGGGCAGAATTGGAAATTGGACAGAAATTGAGTTGCTAATTAATTAAATAAAAATGAAAGATTTTAGCAACTGACAGATAAAGCCCAAAGTCCAGTTGAAGCCTATATAAAGAGACTTAAGGGAGCAGAAGCGGGACACAATTTACAACTTACAACTTAGACACTTAGAACTCTCTGGTTTTGGCAGATACCGTCTCCATCACATCTCTCATTCTTTCTTTTATTTTCTTTCCTTCATATCATAATGTATTCCATCAAAGCCATGGAGGGTTAAGCTTTTAGGGTTGATTCCACTGTAATTTCTTAACTTGATTCTGAGGTTAGATGAATTTATATGTTTTGTTATTTTGATTATTGTTGTGGTTTTTGTTTATCTATGTCCTTTGCTTCTTAATCGAATAGAAAATAATGATTTTAAATCTACATGCATGCTAATCATATGAGTTAAAAGGTTTTTAAATTAAATTGAGACTTTACTTTGATTTTGTTTAGAAACTTTCATTTGATTAAATAAGTTTTTGCCAATAATTGAGACTTTAATTTGATTAGTGGTAATTACTTTAACTAAAATTAGTCAAGACTTTACTTTGATTAATTAAGTTTTCTATTTGGTGAAGAAACAAAGGAATAGACATGATTATGCATAGTAAAATTAATTGAGACTGTACTTTGATTGAATTTACTATGGACAATCTAACAATTCTCACTTTTAATTGAGACTGTAATTTGATTAAAACTGAGGATGCCAACAAATGAATTGAGTCTTTACATTGATTGATTTGTAAATCAACAACAATAATTAATTTAACAATAATCTCTAGATAACCAATGAAGAATCTTATTTAGAAAAAGCAGTGGAATTAACCTATTTACTATTACTGTGTTTACAATCTTCCGTGTCATTTTCTTTGCACATCAAAATCCCCCTATTTTTATAGTTGCTAGTTTTAATTGCATTTTTAAGAATCAAATATTTGAGATCAATTCCGTATTCGTTGTGAGACGACTCAGGGTTATCTTAACCCTAACTATTTTGTTCACTACTAACTGGCAATACTGAAGTTGCTAAAGTAGTGGTAATTTGATCGCCTAACGACAGCGATATCATACCCTTACTATATCTAGTAACTTCTTGGACTCGATCAGAGAGAGACAGTTGTTGGACGCTGGTCTGAACAGAGTTAGAGAACATCTTGGATCAGATGAGGCTAGAGACTTTGCTTTGGGTGATAATGGTATACTGCGGTTTCAGGGTAGGGTATGCATACCTGATGATGCAGAGGTGAGAAAGTTGATCCTTGAAGAAGGACACAAGAGTCGTCTTAGCTTGCATCCTGGCATGACTAAGATGTACCAGGACCTCAAGGAAACTTTCTGGAGGCAGGGGATGAAGAAGGATGTGGCATAGTTTGTATCTACCTGTCTGACTTGTCAGAAGGCGAAGGTGGAGCACCAGAGACCCGGGGGGATCCTACAGCCTTTAGAGATACCGGTGTGGAAATGGGACAGCATATCCATGGACTTTGTGACTCATCTTCCACGGACTTTTAGAGGACATGACACCATCTGGGTGATAGTAGATCGGTTGACCAAGAGTGCACACTTTTTGGCGATGAACTTGAGGATGTCCATGGCCAAGTTGGCCCAGCTGTACGTCAAAGAGATTGTGAGGTTGCATGGAGTACCTTCGAGCATAGTCTCCGATAGAGACCCACGGTTTACATCCCGGTTTTGGCAAACCTTACAGGAGGCAATGGGGACAAAGTTGACTATGAGCTCAGCTTATCACCCTCAGACCGATGGCCAGTCTGAGAGGACGATCCAATCGTTAGAGGATTTGTTGAGAACTTGCATATTGGATCATCTGGGTGCTTGGGACGAGGTATTGCCTTTGATTGAGTTTACCTACAACAACAGTTTTCATGCGAGCATTAGCATGGCGCCATACGAGGCTCTTTATGGCAGGAGGTGTAGGACTCCTCTTTGCTGGTATCAGGATGGAGAAGCAGTGTTGGTTGGACCAGAGTTGTTAGAGCAGACCACCGAGAAGGTGAGGATGGTGAGAAATAGGATGTTGGCTTCTCAGAGTAGGCAGAAGGCCTATGCAGATCGTAGGAGGAGGCCTTTGGAGTTTGCGGCGGGAGATCATGTGTTCTTGAGGGTGACCCGAACCACGGGCGTGGGAAGGGCTCTCCGCTCAAGGAAGCTTTCACCCAAGTTCCTTGGCCCGTATCAGATCACGAGGAGGATTGGACCAGTGGCCTATGAGATAGCTTTGCCCCCGCAGTTGGCAAACCTTCACCCAGTGTTTCACGTCTCGCAGCTGAGGAAGTATGTGTTTGACCCCGCTCATGTGCTAGAGACCGAAGATATACATATCAGGGAAGACCTCACCGTGGAAGTACCACCCATCGCCCTTGAGGATAGTAAGGTCGAGGAACGTCGAGGAAAGACTGTCAGTCTTGTCAAAGTTATCTGGGATCGGAGGACAGGTGACTCGACATGGGAGTTAGAGGAGGACATGAGAAAATCACATCCACATCTGTTTACCTGGTGAGTCTTTATTTTCGAGGTCGAAAATTTTGTTGTTGGGGAGAATGTAAGGCCCATGAAAATCCACCTTACTAATTCTGCCCTAAACTAAAGGGGCTGCCCTTGTAAGTGGGCCTAAAGGGCTGGCCCAGTAGATAAAGTCCCTTCCAGTTTCCCTAAGTCTCATTTTTCCACTCTTTCACAGAACTTTGAGTCGCAGCCGTCAACCCCCTCTGCTAGGGTTTTGCCTCCGCTGTTACGTGAGCCAGGAAGTTTCGTCACTCCATGTAAGTGACTTTCGAGTTCGTGGTAGTTCCATTTTGTAACCTTTTCGTGATCTATTGTAAGAGTCTTGGCTAACTACACCGGTCTGGTTCTGTCCCACTCTCAATGCAGCCCTGTAGTGCATCCTTGGAGCTGCCGTACTCGTGGTCACGTAGTAGGGATCTTCGCTAAGTTTTTCCAGGTACGGGAAGTTAGAGTTCTTAGTTTCCAGTCGTTTTGGTCTGTGTTTGCGTTGGTTGCTGCTTGTATGGTTTAATCTTTCGATTTGATGCATGAGAACACTCTGTATGTTTGGTTGGTTTGAAAAACATGGCCGTTCCAGATGAACCAGTGGCGAGACCTGTAAATCTCACCCAAGCGAGTCGGTCTCGCCTAGGCGAGATGAAACAGGGAGCTCGCCTAGGACTTTTGCGCGAAAGGTCGCCCAGGCGACCAGCTTGGCTTCTTGAGCGAGCGAGCATCTCGCCCAGGCGAGAGGGGTCCCGCCTAAGCGAGATCCCGTGATGTTCCCTGGGTGCTTCATCGAACCCTCGCCTAGGCGAAGGGGGGGCTCGCCTGAGCGAGCACGTATCGCCTAAGCGAAACCCCTCAGCCTGAACGAGTGATTGGGCGAGGCAGTGCGCTGTTTGGGTGTTCGTTTACCCTTGGATGATTGATATTGGTTTGGATGTGAATTGTATGATGAGAAACATGTATAGAATGGAGTATTGTGCGTGTTTGGCATGAATCACGAATTATGTATGACGGGTTTAGTATGAAAGTTGGCATGTGAAATGAATGAGTGGTGTGGAACTAAAGGAACATGGTATTGATATGAAAGGAGGCCCTAGACTCATGGGGTGGCGATGATCAGAGGTATAGATTCGAAATATGATGTGTATGAGGACTTTATCTCAGGGGTTGGTATGGAAATGAAAATATAATTTAATGTTCCCTTATTGCTGAGTTATGAATGTTGGTCCGTGTCAGCGTGTAAATTTCCTTGGGGTCTCTAGGTGAGGCCTTCGGGGTTGCGCTTCAGTGGTCGGGACGTAATTCCATGGCCCCTGTTAGTGGGTGTCCATGGTGGTGCCCCATCTGTATAACTAGGTAAGGATTCAAGGTAAGGACTGCATCCTAACACTCTAAGGGGCCAGTTAGTCTCACTTAGAGCGGACTGACTCCTGTGGTGAGAGTAGCAGGAGGCCTGAAATTCATTAAGGGCTAACCTTGTGGTGAGGGAGATTTGATTCATTGTAACACTTGTAACACATAGTTCGGGGATGAGTAGTTCAGGGTCGAGCAGAGGTATCCACCACAAGTGCAAGCATCCGCTGAATCCGACTAAGTTATACGTATCCGGATGAGTCGAGTCGAGTCGTAGTGTATTGAATGAAGAGTCATGACATGCTTGGTTGTTATATGGATATGGGATGATGATATTTGACTGTATGATGAATATGTGTTGGCTCTAGCTTACCCGTTTTGTTGCATGGTTGTGTTGTATGTGGTTGTTCTTCTTGCGATGATCATCAATTTGATTGATGGAAGCAGATGGGCGAAGTTCTCGTGGTCAACAAGGGAATGGCGAGTCCGCTGCTTAGCCATCTGGGCTGGAGTTGTTCTATTCACTATTTCTTTAGGGCTACGGCCCCTGTATCGTTTTATGCTTTCTTACTCTACACTCTTTGTTAGGATCGTATATGGTTTATGTTGGCATTGTGGTGTGCCCAGGTTGTAGGGGTTGTGTTGAGGACCCCAAGACTACGCTACTATACTTTTATCGCGTGACGTTTCCTTTAATTTTGTCTAATAATTAAATGGGACGTTACACAACCAAAGAAACTCAAACTCGACGGAAAAGCAGGTTGGCCCCTACTAAACCAAAAAGGCCTAAAGCAAGTCGACTCCTACGATCCACACATTCCAGCTTGGCTGGAAGCAGGCAGTAACATGTCTAAACAAAAACTACCATTGTGATTCACTTGTTTCATATTGATGGTCTCGTCAGTTTGACCTTGCCACGAGCTTGGTCATAACCTATGTACGCTGAGGGTTTCATCAGTCCAACCTAGCTACGAGCTTGGTAAACACCTCAGTACGTTGAGAGTTAAATTCGGACCAACCTCGCTATGAGCTTGGTAAACATCTTAGTACACTAAGGACTAAACTCGGTCCGACCTCGCTACGAGTTTGGTAAACACCTCAGTACACTAAGGGCTAAACTTGGTCCAACCTCGCTATGAGCTTGGTAAACACCTCAGTACGCTGAGAGCTAAACTCAGTTCGACCTCGCTACGAGCTTGGTAAAAACCTCAGTACGTTGAGGGCTAAACTAGGTTCGACCTTGCTACAAGCTTGGTAAACACCTCAGTACGCTGAGAGTTAAACTCGGTCTAACCTCTACGAGCTTGGTAAACACCTCAGTACGTTGAGAGTTAAACTCGGGCCAACCTCATTACAAGCTTGGTAAAAACCTCTGTACGTTGAGGGTTAAACTCGATTTGACCTCGCTACGAGCTTGGTAAACACCTCAAAACGCCGAAGGTTAAATTCGGTCTGACCTCGCTATGAGCTTGGTAAACACCTTAGTACGTTGAAGGCTAAACTTGGTCTGACCTCGCTACCAGCTTGGTAAACACTTGAGTACGTTGACAGCTAAACTCGGGCCGACCTCAACTAGATCATTTTATATATTACTTCTTATGTTGAGGTATGACTCAGGCCGACCTCAACTTAATCATTTTATCTTACTTGTCTTATGTTGAGGTCTCCCTCGAACCGAGCTCAACTAGATCATTTTATATATTACTTATTTTATGTTGAGGTCTCCCTCAGGCCAACCTCAACTTAATCATTTTATCTTACCTGTCTTATATTGAGGTCTCCCTCAAACCGACCTCAACTAGATCATTTTTATATTACTTCTTATGTTGAGGTCTCCCTCGGGCCAACCTCAACTTAATCATTTTATCTTACCTGCCTTATGTTGAGGTCTCCCTCGGGCCAACCTCAACTTTATCAATTTATATACTTGTCTTATTCTGAGGTCTCCCTCGAGCCAACCTCAACTTTATCAATTTATATAGTTGTCTTATTTTGAGGTCTCCCTCGGGCCGACCTCAACTTTATCAATTTATATATTTACTTGTCTTATTCTAAGGTCTCCCTTGGGCCGACCTGAGCTTTATAAATTTATTCTGAGGTCTCTCTTGGGCTTACCTCAGTTTTATCAATTTATATATTTACTTTTTTTACGCTGAGAGCTTCCTCCTTCAGGCCGACCTCAACCTAATCATCTACGGGTCGAGTAATAGAGGACGACCTTTAGCACGTGACTTAAAAATACTTCTTTCAAGAAGCTCCTACATTTCGCAAACAAGTTGTTTATTTTGCATGAACAATAAGGCACACCATAACTTATTATGTAGCCAAAGATGAACACCGCCAAATTTATCAAAAGGGACAAAACTTACATAAAGATGATGTGAAAGAAAGTGAAGACCCAACATGATACTAGAAGATGTGGAAGGTTTATGACAACCTTTCATCCCAACAAGTTGAGAACTCAAGGTTGGAGGGTTGTGTACCGTCTGGGGAATGACCGACCTCAACATGTTTATTTCGATTCCGACCTGATAAATATTTATCATAAAACGACAAGTTTCAGTCATGGGCTGAGGTCACGAGCAAGGAATTGGGCCAAGCAGGATTTGGACCAAGCAGAATTTGGGTCGAGCAGGATTTGGGTTGAGGTGGTTAGTTCCTTCCTAAAAGGAAGGGATTTAATATCCAACGGAAAAATAGGAATCAGTTGCTGATATTTTGCCACACTAACACATCTTTCTACGAATCAAGTAGGTAGGAGGCCTATATAAAGGAGAAGAGAGGAAGAGATAGACATAACTTTTTTTGGTACCGGAACTACTGAACTCTAGAAAAGGGAAAACGCATATATACTAGTGTAAGAGCGGGAAGGGTAGTTTGTTCTTAATTTTCGTCTCCCTAAGATTTGAGACCAGAACAAGTATATACTTTCTTTTTCCTTTGTTTGTTGTCATCAAGATTGTTAATTCATATATAATAAAGTTCAAATGATAAACACAAACTATATTAATGAAGAGAAATACTTTAACAAATTAATTTATTTTGATAATGAAGAATAATGTCAACAAATAATAACTAAGCTTTTAAATATATCTTATATTTAGATTTTTTTTATTATTTGAAATAGTTGAACGTTTATGATCATTATACTTATGTGAAAGTTTCCAAAGAACATCAATTTTTTTTGCATCATATCGATACCATTTTGACATTACAAGACTCCGACATGGATCATATTAAGTTTGGGGAGTTATTATACTATATGTACGCGAGATCATCTCAGACTGCATACCTGAGATCATTTCGACCTAAATATCCAAGATCATTTCAAATTGTTATAAGTGTCTGCTGATAGAGATGGCAAATAAACCCGTCCCCATAGGTATTGCCCGAACCCGTCCCCGGTTTGACGGGGAATCCCCGCATTGACTGGGTATGGGTATGGGTATGGGGAATCCCCGACTTTTTCAATTGGGTATGGGGATGTACATATCCCCGCCATAATACCCGTCCCCGCCATATCTCCATTCCCGTTTAAATTATTAAAATCTTCATAATTAATTAAGTAACTATATATATATATATATATATATATACTTTATATTTTTTATTTCTTCTAATTATTTGGTTTGTATGAAACTCATTCGTATCCAATATATTTTTCATCTTATCATAAATCTTTATGTAATTATGTTAAAATGATGTATGTAATTAAAAAATTTTATGTCTCACATTTGAATATTTATATTATTTTTTAATATTTTTATTTATTGTATATTTTCCTTTCACATGAGAATGTTTAATATTCTCAATTTAAGTGTTTAATAGCATAAACCTTTCATTTACAAGGTAATATAAAAAAAAAATCTTTACTTATTATTAATAATTTTTGTTTCATTTAAACAATTTTTTTGCTTCTCTAAAACAATTTTTGTTATTTATTGACCATTGAGTATATATGTTGATATTTGAAAAAAAAAAGTAGATCTCTAAGGTATTTTTCATCTTATCATATCCTTAATTATACATTTATTTTTCTTTGTGTGATTTCTTTCAATAGACTCTCAAATTATTTCTAAGATACACATTTGTTATTTTTTAATACTTTTATTGTTGTTTATTTTAATCATGTAGAATACTCTTTTGATATATTTATCTAATTATTTTTTATGTTCTAACTCATTTTTTATGTTGTATAAATATTTACTACAATATAAAAATTTAATGTAATTCGCATAAATATTTTTTTATCACCATCCAACATATATTGGAGTTCAAAAGATCTTTTGCGGCATTTTGATCAAGTGATGTATTATAACTTTTAGGTTAAATTATTCCTTTGGTCCCTATTTTCGTAGTAAAATATCAATTTGGTCCCTCAATTTTTTTTATCTCAATTTGGTCCCTATTTTTGGGAAATTTGATGCAATCAAGTTCTTTCGGTTAATGGTGCAGTAACGGTGTTAAATGGGGTGTCATTTGTCAGTTTTTGAATTTTTTGAATTTTTTGAATTTTTTATTAATTTTTTTTGAATTTATTTTTTATTTTTCTGAATTTTAAAAAAAAATAAAAATTTGCCACGTGTCAAGCTGATATCGTGCCACATGGCAGTGATAGTGTCACATGTCACAATTATGCCAAGTGTCATTTTCCTATTCTCAATTTGGTCCCAGTATTTTAATTTTTGTCTCAATTTATTCCCAATTTTTGTAAAAATGGTGTAATTTTGTCCCTCTCCAAATTTAAACCAAATTAAATTTATATATAAATGTGCACAAATATTTCTATCAAAATTGATATTTCAAGTTAATATTTTTAACAAGATTAAGTTTATTTTAATTTATATTTTACATTAAACATTATTTTAAATTTGTTAATAGAAAATAATGCTAATAACAAAAAAAAAATCATAAATTATATTGATATTTTATTACATCATACTTTAATATTGTTTTTTATTTGAATTTATATTTTAAATAATTGCATATTTTAAAATGTATAAAATTCAATAATTTCTATACAAATGTTTTAGTTGGTGTAAAAAGAATAATTATATAAATTTAAGAAAAATTAACTAGTTTATGTAACAATAAAAAACAAATAAATTTAAAATTTAAAAATAATTTTAAGTAAAATTGAATGTGAAACAAATTTAAATAAACTTAGTTTTGTTGAAAATATGTAATAAAAATATCAATTTGAATAAAAAAATCAAATTTAATAAAAATATTTGTATAATATTTATATAAAAGTTAATTTTTGTTTTAATTTGGAGAGAGGCGAAATTGCACAATTTTTACAAAAATTGAGACTAAATTGAGACAAAAATTAAAATATAGGGACCAAATTGAGAATGAGAAGATGACATCTGGCATAATTGTGACACGTGGCACTGTCACAACCACGTGGCACGATGTCAGCTTCACACGTGGCAAATTTTTAATTTTTTAAAAAAAAATTAAAAAAAATTTAAAAAATTTTAAAAAATAACAAAATATTCAAAAAATCTAGAAACGGACACATGACATCCCATTTAACACCGTTACTACACCACTAACGGAAAGGACTTGATTACATCAAATTTTTCCAAATAAGGACCAAATTAAGATAAAAAAAAATTAAGAAACCAAATTGATATTTTGCTACCAAAATGAGGCCAAAGGAATAATTTAACCTTACTTTTATTAGTGTATAAAAAAAATATTGATTAGAATTTAAGAAATTGAAGTAAACAGACATTTAAAATATATTTTAATTTGAATATTTGTTTTTCTTTTATATTTTAAAAAAATATTTTTAAATTTTATCAACTAGGTTTCATTAATGTTTGCAAATTTAATAAATATTTTTGTTCTAATGAAATTTTATTTGGTATTCTAATCTAAAATGTAAAAAATTATAATTTATTTCAAAGCAACTGATATTGAAGAAACAACCATCATCCTAAATATTTGATAATATTATGTTTCTTTTACCATAATTTTTTATTATTTTATAACAAATTAATTAAAATTAACATTGAAGTAATAAGACAACGGGTATGGGTATGGGTATTAAATTATACCCGTTACCCGGTGGGGATGGGGATGGGACAAAAGTTTGATACCCGTTGGATTTGGGTATGGGGATGGGTATGGGATAGCGAAACTCGTCCCCGCCCCGCCCCGTTGTCATCCCTATCTGCTGGTATCATATTGTATCGTTGAATGTGATCGAGGTCATATCGAACGACACCACATCATGTCGATAAGGACATTTTGGTCAAAGTTGTAAGGATCATATATAATTAGCAGAAGTTAATACATAAAATAGATTAGTGAAATTCTAAACAAATTAACTAAGGTAATCATCGATGTCATCCAAGTACAACTAGGTAAAAGCTCATAAATCCTAATATAAACGATATTGTTCACGAGATAATTAGTACGTACTCACTATTACAACATTTATCACTAATTTGAGCTTCACACACATCACATTTTCGATTGGGATGATATCTGAATATGAGAACAACTCAAATTGAAGAATGAAAAATAAAGAAAAGTTCTTCTTATAAAATTTTTACAATGTATTTTTAGTCCCGTAAGAACATTTTGATATACTATTTTTAGTTTTTAGTTAATATTTCTTATTATAATTATCTTTTAGGCAAGGAGAACAGAAGTTCCCAAAGCAAATTACAAACAACCAGGGGAAGGAAGTCCCATTTTTTCCCTTCCTATTTTAATTTTGTTTATAAAAAAAAATACTATTTTTATTATTTCCTTGTAAAAGAAAATAGAACAAAAATAAATGACTATCTTAAAAATATATAAAAAAGTATGTCTCAAAAAATATATATAAACAAACACCTTTCGATTTTTCTTCTTTTAAAGATGTGACCCTACAATAAGTTCACCTTTTATAAAAAAAGATGAAAGAAGGAAACATCAGTTTCAAACAAAAGTAACTTTTTAATTTTAATTTTTTTTCAAAATCATGTATTTTGAAATTAATTTTCCAAATTTAATTACTCTATCTTGTACGTAACCAAAAGTTAATTAAACTCAAATCTCAAGATAAATACACTGTAAATTAATTCTCCAAGATCCAAAACTAATTTTGTTTACATAACTAGTCAAAGTTAGTTTAACTTTAAGATATTACAATCGGTATAATAATTTTCAAACTATAAACCAATTAAACGTCTTTTTATAGGTGCATAATAAAGTACGATGAGATTCCTATACATGGTATTCACTATTTTTGTTTTATCAAAATTACATTTAACGATAACTTTTTTTTTTCGTTTACACGTAAAATACATAACTTCTAATAACTTCCTTTTTGTGTTTCATTCAATTTTTATTTTCCAATACACCTTACATCAACAAGCATAAAGAAACCTAAAACATGTTTTAAAAATTATTTTTATAACTTTTTTAGTTATTATGAGTCAAAAGACTTCTAAAATCCCAACCCTATTATTATGTAAGATAATAATAATTTTAATATTATAATAATTCATTATGAATTAAATAATGCAATTAGTCATAAAATCAAGGGGAAGAAATGTTAACTCTTTCAGCTGTCTCGATATTCCTTGGCTGAGCTGAAAACACCTCACATGCTTACTTAACATACACTTCTTTCCTTTTCTCACTTCCTCCACCATTATCCACTAACACATCACCTGCACCAACTTTGGTGAGTCCCACACTCTTACTAAAATAGACTTCAATATTATTGTTAGGAACATAAAATAAAAAATCTATTTATGGTGGAAATTCAAATTTGATTTTAAACAAAATGATACAAATGATATAAATTTATTTTCTTGTGATTTGACTTAAATCTCATTAGTATTGAATTTTCATAATGATTCTTTTCAAAAGACTCATCAATAATGTATGAATGATGATTTAGTTGGTATAAAATTTTCATAATGAAAATTTTTGAAAGACTTATCGATAATATCACTGTAATGATTTATTTTGATATAGAATTTTCATAATGAATCTTCTAAACAAAGACTCCTTAGTAATATCAGAATGATGATTTGTTATGGTATTTGACTTACAAAAACACTATAATTTTTATGTATCGAATCTCTTCGATAAATATTGCATCATCACATATGTTATTAATATCAAAATATAAGTAAACATTTGTTTAAGTCCACATTTTGATCTTGAGTGTTTACGCGGACTTATAAAGTGTTGAGGATTATTACAATATGAAATATTATGATTCATATAATCACAGTATGGAATATTATGAGTGTTGAAGATTTGTAGCGATTGTGAAAATATGAGAGAGATAAAATATATGATAGATATAATATATATGTTATAAGATAAACTTCTTATTTTATTTTATTGATAATATATATATATATATATATACATATATACATATATATATATATATATGTATATATATATATATATATATATGTATATATACATATATATATATATATATGTATATATACATATATATATATATATATATATATATATAACAAAATATAGCAAAATATAAAGTCAAATGACTTTAGGTGATTTTTTCTGAAAATAAAGTTACAAATTATTGATCTGATCATTTTTTCCTTCCAAATACAGATTTAGGCGGGATGCAGACTTAAACGAGTGCAAATTTAAGCGAATGTTTACTCTAACATAAGAATGCAAATATAATTGCAATTTTTTATGATAAATAAGAATTTTAAATATACAAAAATATACCATCATTATATTTTAAATATTTTGAATAAGCTATATTTTACCTTTATGATAACTATTTAATGATACATGTATATGTTAATTATTCATATTTCTTTAAAAGATATTAAAATTCAATTTAGAAGCTAAGATATATTGAAAAGGATAAGAAAAAAAATCATAAAATGCTTATGCTAAAATATTTCCTGAAAATACTTCCATTGAACTGGTGAGCTTCATCTTATATGAATTGCTCGACAAAAATCATAAACATTGGGCCATAAATCTGAATCTCTCAGAAATATTAATTGTCTCTTTAAAATGGTTTTTCCTAAATTATGAACTTCAACTTAATGTCTTTTCTTTATTTGGCGGTTTTTGGCAAGTACTATTTTTCCTTTGCATAAATTATTGAACAACATTATCATATACACTATTTTCCCTCAAAATTTTAGTATTTTATATTTTCATGATCTATCTAAAAACTAACCATTTTTTAATATAGAAATGAAATTTAAAAGGCCAAAGGTTTAAACACAATTATAATTAATTTTCTCCCTACAACAACCTAATTAAATAAGTAATCATAATTAAAAAAATGCTTATTTTGTAAGTTGAAGATTTGAGGCTGTTTAAAATGGAAAATTTATGGTGCGACATTTGAGAGAGATGACAGTAAAGGGCACGTGGACGTGTCTATTTTTCGCATGCTGAAACTGATTTGTGAAGATAGCACAACCATGTTCAATGATATTGTAAGAGAAAAAAAGTTTATTAATTGCTTTTATTTTGATAACAAAAAAATGCAAATATAAATATATTTTAGTAGGCTACATATATAAATTAGGTTTTTATTTCTCCTAAAATAAACTATGCTTTGAAAAGAAGGTTTTAAACAAAACTGTGATTGGAAAGAAAAATTATACTAAAAAATAAAAATTAATTATTCACAAAATTGATCTTTAATTCGTATATTAATATCATTAGATAAAAATAACAAAGGTAAGTATCAAAATATATATATATATATATATATATATATATATATATATATATATATATATATATATATATATATATATATATATATATATATATATATATACCACGAAATATTTTCCAAGTCCTTATCGCATAACATCTTTCTTCTCTTGAATATCAAGTAGTTTTAAATAAGTGAAAGGAATTAAATTTATATGTTTTTATGCTATTCAAACAGAGGACATCATCCATAATAACTCAAGATATGTCAAGTTGAATAATGGAGAATAGAGCAAATGCATTATTACTCTAAAAACAAAAGAATGTGTATTGTATAAGAAGTTGATTGATTTATTTTTCTGCAAAAAGAATTTAAACAATTAATGTTGAAATAAATAATTAATGCCCAAAAATCAAATCTCAGAATAATAACTTAAAAAATATAAATAGAATATATTTTGCACATAAATACTTTCATCACATTAAAAAAGTATTTTTCTTTTAAAAGGTAAGTTGTGCTTATAGAAATTGTTTCTAAAATTGTATTTAAAATGTGTTTTAAAATAATAGAAAGTTAAATTCTGTATTTAAAATGTTTGAAAACTTTTCCAAAGTTTCATCTTGATAAACACAAGCAAACAAGATTTAACGTTGAGATATGCTCATATACTATTAAAAACTTATTTTTACAAAACTCTTCTATTTAGTTAGTTATAAATAAATATGCAATAAAAAAATATAAAAGATAGAGAATCACACATGTTATTCTTATATTGATTTGTTTGAAACACATTCTACTTCTATTGATATGTTGCTACAAGATGTAAGTATTATTTGAACTCGCTACTTCTGGTTAAACTATAATGTTTAAGTATAATTACTTCTAGTTAAACTTTAAGTATTATTTGTGCACAATATTTTTGTTTAAGCTACAAGTATTGTTTGGATAGAAACATTTTGTACTAAACACAAGCATTGCTTAAACCCAAACACTCCTTATTGAAACACTTTGAGAAACAAATATTGTGACAAATAATACTTAGAATATTTAGAATGCAAACCAGCAAATACCACAAGTGACAAATGGATTTTTCCTTCGAAGATGCAAGAGACAAAACAACAAGTTCTACCAGTGACTAGTGGATTTTTTCACAACCTGTGAATTTGGCTTCGAACATACAAGAGTAAAAACAACGAGTTCAACAAGTGACTAGTGGATTAACTCATAACCTATGGATTTGGCTTCCAAGATGTAAGAGAAAAAACAACGAGTTTCTTGATAAGTGCCCAATATGAGATAATTTTGAG
This sequence comes from Vigna unguiculata, assembly GCF_037176805.1. Taxonomy (NCBI): domain Eukaryota; kingdom Viridiplantae; phylum Streptophyta; class Magnoliopsida; order Fabales; family Fabaceae; genus Vigna; species Vigna unguiculata. The sequence continues at coordinate 16,820,884 of NC_140795.1, read as the reverse complement.
ATGAATTTGACACTTATCTTGTTTTTAATTTTAATGATTTTTTGTATAAATCACCCTAGTTTAGCTTGTTTTGAATTTCCAATATCAATAGAGTCAAAGTGGAAAAATAAAGAAAATGGATGAATTTCAAGCAATTCTAGGCAAAACTGACATTGGTGTAGCTAAGTGGCAAAGTTGAGGCTTGATCAATAAAAGCAAACCCTTTGTAGAAGAAAACCTCAAACACTGAACCTAAGGCTAAGCCATGAAAGCTCCTTTAGGAAGTTATCTCAAGAGCTACAACACTGGATCATAAGGCTTGAGCCACAAAAGAAACCCACTTAGGGAGGAATCCTCTACAGTTAGAGCCACAAGTGCACTGTTGAGCACCACCCTGGACAGCTTATAAAACTAGATTTACACCCTTATTTAGACAGACTTTTTAGAATGGTTCTTGTGAGAAACTCTTGGAGAGCTTTTGTAGACATTTTCCCTTGTAGACACTTCAATATATTGTATTATTTCCATGTATTATGAGGAGCTAAATCTCTTTATATGTTGAAGCAAATATGTAACCCTTTGGAACTCTCTTGTATTGGTATTGTTATATTTATCAAAACATGTTTTCATTATATGTTTGTGAATTAGTTTATGCTTGTTGGATGAAATGATCAATCATCTTATTTCACTCGCTTGGGATTGAGTGGGAACTTGTTCCTAGTTGTGGTTCAACAAATTTTACTCCTACTTTTAGATTTTAGGAATAGATTTAAGGCTCTAGCTGGTTATAGTGTCTTAATCTTAACTCTAGGTGTCAAGAATGAACCTAGAGTTACATTTAAAGAGAACTCTCAAAGACATGAATGATTATATCTTTGTAAATGATGATTGAATCAGTATAAGAGATGGACAAACTGGTGAAATCTAGTTTCAACACATCTTTTTGACTTTGAACTTAACCTTATTCAAATATGATTTTAATCCAATTTTATTGCTTTGGATTAACTTTATTTTTCACAATAAATTTGTTCTCATATTTTTTATGCAATCAAAACACTAATTTGTTCAAATCAAACTAGTTTAGACCTTATGTTTTCTACCAAATCACTGTGGATACGACACTTGTTGTACTACAAACTACCCAATATGACCCTGTTTATTTGTTTTGTGAATTTGTTCTCCATTTGCTAACTTTGGAATGCTACCCTTTGTTCTGAATGTCTTTTTTGTAGGATGGCATTCTCCTCAGGCCCAAAATGTTGCAAAACCACCACTGACAAGTCATCATGAGGCCAAAAGCGGAAGGAGAAGTTTTATTCCCACTGTTTCCTCACCAAGGACCATGAAGAGAACTATGCTTTGGTTCAGAACCGAAGACTTTTAATGGAAAGTTTGTTTGGCTTACAACCTGGAGAGGTACCTGAGTTCCAAGTAGAGTTCCTCCAGAGAGGGTGGAATACCCTAGGGACTTATCTAGTTCCTAACAACATGGCAGTGGTGAATGAGTTCTACACTAATGGAAGAACACACCATGACCAAGACCCTTAGATGCATCCCCTTTGATGTGGATACTATTAATGCCTTCTTGGGAACAAAGTGACAAATAGGTGACACACCATGTCAGTATGCCCAGTTAGTAGAAGGAGGCATTGATTATGGGAGGATTGAGCAGACTTATCCAATTCCTAACAACATGGAAGTGGTGAAAGAGTTATACGTCAATGCAAGAACACACCATGACCAAGACCTTTAGATGCATCCCCTTTGATGTGGAGACTATCAATGCCTTCTTAGGAGCGAAGTGGCAATTGGGCAACACATCGTTTTAGTATGCCTAGTTAGTAGAAGGAGGTGTTGATTATGGGAGGATTGAATGGACTTTGTGCATCCTGAGGGGCATGTTTCATAGGAATAAGCAGTAGTAGCCCATCAAAATCAAGATATCATTCCTTACTCTGGTGAGCAAGTTGGGGATATCTAATATGCACGCCATGCTCACATGTCTCTAACATCACAGTAGGTCGGTCTATCATCCTATATAGCATCCTCACTAGCCAATCATTGAATGTGGACTAACTCATTCAATGAAATTCACTAGTGTACTCACGTCGCCAATACTAAAACTCCTCTTGGGCATCCCTCTTTGATCACTTATCTGTATTAGTTGGCTGGGGTCGACACTTCCACTCCACCATTGTGAAGGAGAAAAAAGGACAAGGAAAATTAATTTTTGAAATTAAAATCAACACAATTATGAATTTTATTAATTTAAAGATAAGATCTATTTGAATAAATTTCTTCATAAATATTTGTTAGAGAAAATAAAACTTTTAAAAGATAA